>NC_064644.1:202071976-212071976 GCF_023864345.2 Schistocerca serialis cubense | reverse complement strand
TTTCAATTTCGAGGAGTGTATATCATTATTATGTAAATGAATCCAGAAATAAATTTATTAATTAGTGTTAGATTGTGCTGTTAATAATATGAATTTGAAGTATGTCAGTAATTTTGTAATTTTGATTATTTTTAAAACCATGCATACTGAGTGTAACAAATTAATTTCTTTTTATACATTTTAGCCTTTAACATAACACATTGTATACAAAATCATATGAAGTTAATTTCAGTTAGACAGCTGATATAATGTTCACCTACACAAGAATCGATAATATACATGGTATCGGTTAGTTATGTAAAATAAAGGTAATGTTAGAGGAGGGTGGCCCATTACAGTGAGAAGATTAGGTTAAGTATTATGGAAAAAAATTGTCATTTACACACAAATTACCCCATTATACTAAAATTACCTCGACCAAATCTGTTTAACAGTGGGAATATAGGTAGAATCGAGACTTTGCAAAGGCTGGGTTTGAAACCTGGGGCCTTTTCACTATCGATACTGAAGGGCATTGATGATCAATGAATTACAGCAGCTGAGTTCTAAATGAAAAACAACTGAAGCATAAGTTTATCAATTGAGACTGTCTGAAAGAAAACAACTTGAGGAGGAAGAAGAAACTGTTGAATATGCATATGGTTAGCACTGAATCAACAGACACTAAATGTAACAAAATAAAAGCTATGTCCTGTTTTCAAATTACGTTTAATGGAAGTTTACTTTTTACATGTTATATTTATCATTTCTCTTAATGTGTACGAAATAGGAAGGTAAAATCTGGCATCTTGCTGTAAAGCCTTATGCTATAAGACTCTTTGGAGCCATTAAAAAAAATGTGACAAGTTTTGTGACATAAAATGTTGAAAAAATTATTTAAACTTTTATTTAGCAGATCTCAATAGCAATTAAAACCAAATGAAAAAACTTATCAAAAATCTTTTCCACTGATGTGTATTAAAAAATCATTTTGTAGATTACGTGTGCAGAACTTGGTGTTTTAGGGTGTGGTGGTCTACTCGAAATGGTATATTTAATAGGTACACATTATCATTAAATTTAACTTCTAGTATTCAAAGACCTTTAAGATGGAGACTTTTGAAAACTGTTTCATATCAAAATTGCCTAATGAGTTTTAATCAGATGATCAATGTGTTTTGAAGATACTCATCAATGGAGTTCAGAAATTAAGTACACATGTGGAACAGTATGAGAATAGGATGAATAGGAAGTTACAATAAGCATTGATTCTGATAATGGTAAATAAACAGTTGGTACAATTAATGGCAATGTGCAATGAATTGGAAAAGGAATATAATTTCCTAATAACAGCCATAGTGAATGCAGAAAGAGGGTTGTTGGAAACTCACTTAATAAACTCAGTACAGGTGGCACGATACTTGAAGTTAATTACACATGATACAAAAGACTAACAGTTTCTGACCAAACTCATTGTGGACCAGGGTTACCAGTTATCACTTATTACAAATTTCAGTGTACTCTAGCAACTGTTGCTTCAACAACAAAAGATAAAAATTTTAGGGTGAAGCATCAGATATGTAAACAGTATTTTCTGCTCATATCTACACATGATCATGAAAGATGTGAAGCACAAATTTTGCACCTGGTTAGAGAGGTGCTAAAAATTTCAATCTAAAGTATATTGTTTTGAACACAAGTATCTCGACACAGATACGAGACAATGAATGGTAATTCATAGCTCCCAAAGTGAGGGATTGACAGTTCCATCTAATGAGTTACCGCTGATTGATGTCATACTATGCGATACTGGCAAGTTGACATTTCTGGGAAAATGCAGGGCTTCTGGAGCTTAGAACATGTTATGATCAGAACACATGACACATGCCAGTATAAGCAGAGATAGCATCTGCTCTAAGCCCCAATTACATGATGTGCGTAACCTGTACACCTATGCTCCAGCGTCCCAAGCATGCATATCTGTAACTACACACTGGTTCACGTAGATCTATTACACCATAACCATGTGATATACCTGAAGCACATGTCCAGTACACAAACAGACACACAAACACAAACAGATCTGTCTAATCTCTTGTAAAGCTCTGGGACGATGGGTATGGCCTGTTTTGTGAAAATGCTGTCTATGACAGAAGATGGAATTAGCAAGTGTGACACAGTCATGAGGCAGGCTGTCTCACATTCTCGAAAGTAAGAATTAAATAAAATGTGTATGCATTTTGTGATCATACCAGCCTGGATCTTGAATAAAATCCCGATAAATGCCCTGTTCCATTGCAGGCTGGTTGTAACAATATGTATGTGGCTACTACGGAATCTTTTAAGAGTCTGGCTTTTAGCCACAGAATAGTGCAGCCCACCACTCCAAAAGTTGTTATGGATGTATGTTAAGCAATTTTAAACACTTTAAAGGACCAGTACTTAAAAGTGCACTTCTGTTATTTTTCCAATTTTGGACTATGTATATGTGCTGCTCAGTTTTATGCAGTCATCGTCTGTCACACTGGGCCAAACTGCATGGACTTTCTCCCCTATCACTGCCAGTTTCTCTTTTCTGGCATGCTGAAATAAAACAAGAGATGTAATAAAATCAAAGATGAGCCTTCATAAACTAAAGCATTAAGATTCAAATCAAAAATCACTGCATAACTTTATATGCACATTACTCAGAAAGAGACAATTGCTGACATACCTTATTCTGATTTAGCCGGTCATACGTACCCCCTTTCCTTGCTGTATGCCAGATTTAAGATACTTAATGCCTCTTTGCTCCATTTAATTTCTAGAATATGAAGCAATCAATAGAAAGAAATGCTTTCACAAACAGCTAGTATAAAAAAGTCTACTGCAAAAAAAGCTATTTTCCTGCAATTATGAAACCTACTTATTGGAAAAAAAATAAATTAAAAAAAATGCGCAAAATCTCCAAAATAAAAAAGTAAACATTAAGCACTAGCTACCTAACAATATGCAAACAACAAGCCGAAGGCACTGTGGTACATCTTTCATGTTGAGTTATTGCTGCCTACTGCGCATGCATGGATTGACGGCAGTTTAGAACTGTTGTTCTACCACCAGATGGCTGTTGCGCTAGACAGTGCCTTTCGCAGTGGATCGTCATGTAATACCCATTTTAAATATATAAATGGACAATGGATTAAGCTTGGATCCACTTTTTTGCAAGAACACAAATTATTGTTTTGTTTTATCACCAAATCAATGCACGCCCGCATACCAACTGAAGAAACAATCAAAGTAATTGAAAGACAACTACACTGGACAAATATAATACCAAAAACACATTCACAGGAAGTCTCTACTATTTTGAAGGTAATCACAGGTTAAAATTATTTCAGAGTTATAGACGAATTCTACATCCTACATGGGGTCACCGATTAATGGCCTACTGGCCAACATCTTCCTTAACCACCTTGAAAACAAAATCTTTGGAGAAATAATAAAAACAAAACAGTACAAAGTAATACACTGGTACAGTTATGCTGATGACATAATTTGCTCGACAGATGAAACACACGATTGGATGCTCAGAATACACAGAGTCATCAATACTGAAGAGACAGGTACATAGATTTACTTGACATCACAACAGAAACCAAAAAAAATATGAACTGGTTTTCAGTGTATAGAAAACCAACACCGAACAGTACAATTATCCGCAGCACAGCAAACCACCCAACAATCCACAAGCACGTCAGCCTCAGATACATCCTACATACAAAAATAAATACTTGTTCCACAGATCATGTATATGACATTTCATAACGATGTGAATCATGTCACTTTAACATAAGTTTTCTTTACACAATTATTTTTACTGCTTCGTATCTAAAAATTCATCTATTGAGTAAGAGTTGTCATTCAGAAATTTTTTTAAACTTGTTTTTAAATGTTGGATTGCTTATGTCAGACTTTTAATGCAATTTGACAAATGATCTAAGATTTTTGTGGCAGCATAGTTTACCCTTTTCTGTGCCAAAGTAAGATTTAACCCAGAATAGTGATGATCAACTTTCTTTTAGTGTTGTACCTATGCACTATACAGTAATTTTTGAATTGGGATGGGTTATTAATAACAAATTTCGTATGTAAATGTATGTATTGAGGAGGTACTGTGAATATCCTGAGTATCTTAAATAAATGACTGCAAGGTGATTTTGGGTGGGCTACAATGAGCTCTGCTGATCGCGAGAATACATGTATTGAACAGCAGTTGTCTAATTGCTTCCACATCACTGTAGACGATCCTGATTACTAGCGAGCTTTGTAAATCAAGAACTTAGAAAATTGGATTCAAATAAATCAGTCTGCATTTACGATGAGGAATTTACAGAAATGCGGCGTGATGGATCAAAATCATTAACTTTACCAACAGAAAGAAGATGGATAGCAGGTAGGTCACTAGCTTTAAATAAAGCTGAACTCTATTTCGGCATAGTTGAAAATCTGATGAACTTAATACAGCCCACAACACAAAATTTAACGTACGTAGTTAATCTAGCTTTGATAGTTCAAGTTGCAAAAACACAGGTGCATCATGAACTGCTGAAACAAATACTTAGGTATACTAAAATGTCAAAATTATGAAAAGCAAAGTTTGCTACTCACCATATAGCACAGATGTTGAGTAGAGGATACAAAGAACAAAAAGACTATCAAACAAGTAAGCTTTTGGTCTAAAAGGCCTTAATCAGAATTAGACAACACTCACATGCAAACACAACTCACACACACATGACTACAGTCTCTGACTGCTCAGGCCAGACTGTGAGCAGCAGTGCATGATGAGAGAAGCAATCTGGGTGGTAGTGGTAAAGAGGTGGCTGGGGTGAGGAAGGGGAGAGGTAGCAGGGCAGGAGTGGAGGATGGTAAAGTGCTGCTTATGGGAGCGTACATGGACAAGGTAGAGAGAGGGAAGGGCGGCTAGGTGAAGTCAGGAGGTTAGACAGAGGGTAGGGTTAACGAGAGAAGTTAGAAGATTGTCATTGCGTTGGTGGTACCACATGGTATCCCGCTTGTCACTATTGATGCCACATCCGTTTACACCAATATTCCTAATGCCATTTGCCTTGCCACTATTGAAGTCTACGTTTCGCAATGCCCAATGGATTTCACGCCTACAACCTACTTCCTAGTCACAATGACCAACTATATCCTCACCCACAATTACTTCCCCGTTGAAGGCATCGCCAGCAAATAAATACAGAGTATGGCAATGGGCACCCGCATGGCAGCATGCTATGTCAACATACTCATGAGCCATGTGGAGGAATCCTTTCTAACCACCTAGAATACGAAAAACCTTACCTGGTTCACATTCATTTATGACTTTTTTGTGATCTGGATCGTGTTGTGAGGGTGCTGTGCCCTATCCACATTCCTCCAGAACCTCAACACCTCATCTCGCACTCACTTCATCTGGTCCTCCTTAACCCAACAAGGTACCTTCCATGATATTGACCTCCACTCAAAGATGGCTATGTCTGTATGTCCATCCATATCAACTCTTCCAAGCACCAGAAATACCTCCACTTCAACAGCTACCACCCATTTCATACAGCCTAGTCACCCGTAGCTACTGCATCTGTAATGATGAGTAGTCCCACTTGAAATACACCACGGGTCTCGCTGATGTCTTCACAGACTGTAATTACATTCCCACCTTCGTACACAAATAGATCTCGCATGCCTTACCTCTCCACGTACCGAAGTCCCACCATCTTACCACAGAGGAGTATTCCACTTGTGACTCAGTACCACCCAGAACTGGAGCAACTGAATCACATGCTCTGCCACTTGTCATGCACTGAAATGAGGGTTGTCCTAACCACTATCCTTTCCACCCCTCCCACAGTGGTATTCTGCCATTTACCAAAACTACACAATATCCTCATCCACACATACACAACGCCTGCTCGCAACTTCTTGCCCCAGGGCACATATCCTGATAATACACCTAGATGCAATACCTGTCCCATACATCCTCCTGCCACCAACTACTCCAGACCGTTCACAAGCCTCACCTATCCCATCACAGGCAGAGCAACCTGTGAAACCAGTATGTTATCTATAAGCTAAGCTGCAACCACTGTTCTGTGTTCTATGTGGGCCTAGCATCCAACAATCTGTCCGTCTGAATGTGCATGGTCACCAACAAAACAGTGGCCAACACAGATGAGAACTCTCTCTGCAGTATATCCTATGTTCCTGTAACCCTTCTGACCTCAGCACATTGACGATGGCCTTTTTGGCTGAAAGCTTAAATGTTTGGCAGTCTTTTTGTCCTGCCTATCTGCAGCTCAACATCTGCACTGTATTGTGAGTAGCAACCTGTATTTTTTGGAATTTTGTCATTAATCCATTTCAGATTTTCCACTGTTTGGTATATTAAAATGACAATTACAGAAGGAATTAATGCTGAGGAAACCGATGAACGCAGTATTGAAGCTTACATTAATATCAATCATGCTGGGGAAAAGTAGACTAATGATGCTCTGCCTGAGTTTCAAAAAATAGTTCAAATGCCTCTGAGCACTATGCGACTTGACTACTGAGGTCATCAGTCGCCTCGAACTTAGAACTAATTAAACCTAACTAACCTAAGGACATCACACACATCCATGCCTAAGGCAGGATTCGAACCTGCGACCGTAGCGGTCGCTCGGCTCCAGACTGTAGCACCTAGAACTGCACAGCCACTCGGGACGGCTGAGTTTCAAGGTGATGCAGTTGTGTGAAAGAGTAAACTATGGTAGTGTGTCATTCTTCTGCCAACTGGGGCTCAATATATAGATGCATGTGATGCTTTCAAATCATTTTTGTGGTTACATTGGCTTCTGAGAGAACTTAGAGCTGTTGATGGGTCTTCTGTTCTTAACTTACAATTAGTTGTACAAAATACACACCATAAACTTTCAGATTTATAATGTAATAGTAAGACAGAGCTTTCAAAACGAAATTTGCAATTGTAAAAGTTTTCCAGGGGCAAATCTGGTTTTAGAGTTGCTGACAATTTCAAAGGTAGCAAAAGTAGGCAATGGTTGACTAAAACAGGTGAAAGAAATGCAAGACAAATGGGTAGCTTTTAAAGATGAAACAGTGAGATAACAGAGAATCAAATAAGCAAAAAGACAAAGTTCAATAGAAATCCATGGGTAACACATTAGTTACTGAAGATAAGTAACACAAGAAGAAAATGTAAAAATGCAACAAATGAATCAGATAAAAAGAATTACTAGATGAGAAATGCAACGTTATGGAAGCATGCATGACTATAGGAAACACAGACACTGCCTACAGGAAACGTAAAGAGATCTTCATAGAAAAGGGAATAAAAGGAGTGGCTGGAGCTTCAGTAATGTTTTGTCAATGACATTCAAAACACCTTCATGGTACTTGAATACCTTCCTTTTCCAGCCTCACCAGTCAAATTCTTGGAGTAATGATTTTTGTACCTTATAAAGCAACGTACCCATTTCTGCAGACCTTGATCCACGTGCACACTATATGATCACAAGTTACTTTCTGAATGGAAATCTTTAACCTAAAACTCAGCTGTTAATGCTTCTAACCTCAAAATTCAACTGACAGTGCTCTAAACTCATTTGTCGACACTTTAACATCAACTTGCAACTGTATTTTCTAGCATGCTTAAAATTTTTCTTTTTAACACTTAACTGTACTAAATACAGTTGAGAAGAAGATTTGCCAACAACAGTTTACTGAAACTGGGCCCGTAACTTGTTAAGCCGAATAGTTTCCACACTAACAGTAGTTTTACACAGAATATTTACTCTCAATCATAAACAGTACCAGAAAAAACTGAAAATTACACAGAGAGATGCTTTTCTCATCAGTAACTGCTATTGACCTTCCTCATTAAACAATCAAATACAAATATATTTATGACAGTAACAATTATGAGGTAACTTCTTCATGTGTAATAACACTTTTCTGCAGACAAAAAAGACTTGCATTTATTGTTCACTATTATTTTAGTGCTACAATTTTGTTCATGTGTTGGACTGTATTGATAATTTAATTTTTTAATGGTGTGTGTTGTGTCATGAAGATGTATAGTACCAGTATTCAAAAACTTACAAGTTCAGTTACAATAGTGTGGTAGAAAGAAAGAAAAACACACCACTGGTAAGTTATAATAGTTCCCTTGGCATGTGAATATTCCCATGACATGGTACTGAATTCTTAAAAAAATACATATTTTTATATTGTTATTCTGTTGGTAAAATTTGTCAGTATGTTATAATTACGGACTAATATCCATAACAATTATTTGCTGCAGAAGTTTTCAACACATTCTGAGTCTGAATATAATAAATTTCTTTAAAACAGAAAGCTTGTAACCACAAATCAGTACATATTTAGAAAGCATGACTCAAGCCAAACCCAGCTCACCTTTTTTTAACAACATCCTATAAACCATCGGTGGAGGACAACAGGCAGATTCCATATTCCTAACTTTCCAGAAAGTGTCCACTGCACACTGTTGACAAAGGTCAGAGCATGTGGACAAGGTTCCTAGACATGTAAGTGGTTTGAAGACTTCTTAGATAATAGATGCCAGAGTGTTGTCATTGACAGTGGGTGTTCATCAGAGACAAGTGTATTACCATGAGTGCCACACGGAAGTGTGATAGGACCACTGTTACTCTATATTCACATAAATGATCTGACTGTCAGGCTGCACAGCAATTTATTGCCGTCACCTGATGATGTCTTGCTGTATGGAAAGTGTTGTCGTTGAGTGACTGTAGGAGCGGACAATGTGACCTGGACAGAATTTCTAGGTGGTGTGATGAACTGCAACTTGCTATAAGGGCAGAAAAATGTAGATTAATACAGGTGACTAGGAAAAGCAATACTGCAACATTCAAATACACCATTAGTAGTGTGCTGCTTGACATAATCACATCACTCAAATATCTAGGCATAACATTGCAAAGTGATATGAAATGGAATGGGCGTACCAGACTGGCAGCAGGGAAGGCAAATGCTCAGCATTGTTCTATTGGAAAAAATTTGGGAAAGTGCAGCTCACCTATAAAGTAGGGAATATGAAAGTATTTTTGAGATTGATAGTATTATATCTTAACAATGTTCCAACATTACGTAGAAAGTCTTTGGTGTTATTCCAGTTTTTCTGTTTCTGTCGAAAAAAAGGATCTTGCATCAAATTTCTTGTTTGAGTTATTTTCATGTTTTTAATGAATAAAATACCAATTTTACAGGTTTATTCAAAAAGATGGAAGAGATTTAAAACTACAAAATATAGGAAAATGATTCCAACATTACTGGAAAGAGAAATTCAAATTTTTATGTATTCATTGTGAGCACCATGTGTTACACAACAAATATTGAAATTGTGGCCCACTGCCTGCCACACACAAAGCAACTCGTCTCTTGTTATCAAATTCACAGCTTCAACAATGCGACTTTAAGGGTGTCAGACAAAAGGGGATGGGGATAAAAAAGTGGTCTTTTACATAACCTCAGACATAGAAGTCAGATCTGGAGACCTGGGAGGTCACTGGTGATGAAGTTCATCTTCTGCTCCTCTTCTTCCAGTCCAACACCTGGAATGGTGTCATTAAGGTAACATTGAATGTACTTACAAGGGAACCTCCCCATCGCACCCCCTCAGATTTAATTCTAAGTTGACACAGTGGATAGGCCTTGAAAAACTGAACACACATCAATTGAGTAAAGAGGAAGAAGTTGTGTGGAACTATGAAAAAATAAGCAAAATATACAAACTGAGTAGTCCATGCGCAAGATAGGCAACATCAAGGATAATGTAAGCATAGGTGCGCCGTGGTGTCGTGAGCACCTGCGGAACGAGAGGTCCTTGGTTCAAGTCTCCCCTCGAGTGATACGTTTACTTTCTTTATTTTCGTAAAGTTATTATCTGTCCATTCGTTCATTGATGTCTCTGTTCACTGTAATAAGTTTAGTGTCTGTGTTTTGCGACCGCACCGCAAAACAGTGCGATTAGTCGACGAAAGGACGTGCCTCTTCAATGGGGACCGAAAACATTTGATCGCAAGGTCATAGGTCAACCGATTCCTCCACAGGAAAACACATCTGATATATTCTATACGACACTGGTCACGGCATGTGTGTCAAATGACAGGAATATGTTGTGGACCCACCTAACTTGTACACTTGGCGAATGGGTAAAAAGATTCTTCTACCTTTCCCGATTTAGGTTTCCTTGTGGATGTGATAATCACTCCCAAAAAGTGATGAAAACATAAGAGTTTGTGACATAAACTGAAAACAAAAAATTAAACTTTTCGCTCGAGGGAAGACTTGAACTAAGGACCTCTCGTACCGCATCTGCTCACGCTAGCCACAGGACCACGATGCTCCTGAGCTCACCCTGTCCTTGTTTTTGCTTATGTTGCGCATGGACTACTAAGTTAGTATATTTTGCTTACTTTTTCTAAGTTCCACACAACTTCTTCCTGTTTTCTCGATTGATCTGTGTTCAGTTTTTCAAGGTCTATCCACTGTGCCAACTTAGAATTAAATCTGAGGGGGGTGCGATGGTGAGGTTCCCTTGTTAGATAAATGAGCCGGGGTACCATCTTGCATGAAGATGAAGTCATTTGAATCACCTTCATGTTGAGGATATAAACAGTTTTGAAGCAAGTCTAGTTCTAGAATTCAAAATTTAAACTGTTGTATGTCCAGAAACGTTGGAATGATGGTGCTACCGTTTGTAATTAGGAAGATATAAGTGTCTGAAATCTGTTTCTTGATTTTGAATAGCCCTGTATTTTAATCAGCTGATGATGATTTAACACCCATGATTGTTCCCACTGCCAATTAGCAAATGGTTCAAATGGCTCTGAGCACTATGGGACTTAACTTCTGAGGTCATCAGTCCCCTAGAACTTAGAACTACCTAAACCTAACCCAACCATAGCGATTGCGCGGTTCCAGACTGTAGCGCCTAGAACCGCTTGGCCACCCCGGCCGGCGCCAATTAACACTTAACATAGAAGTTACCTGGTAATACCGATGAAATAATGTCTCCACTCCTTGTAACAGTGGCCATGAAATGTGACTTGGAACAGTGTATATTAATGTGATAAAATTAACAACATTCAAATATTTAATACTACTAAAGCTATGGGGCTTTCAACCCATAGTAGGAATGCTTAGTACCGTACTGCACTTAACTCAGCAACCGTGACGTTGCATATGCATGTTGCCTAATGCAGGGGCATTAGAGCAGAGAGATGATTTGTCAGTAGAAACCCAACACAGCGTCTTACCATGATCAACAGCAGCAAAACAAACACACAAAAACACACACACACACACACACACACACACACACACACACACACACACACCGTCTATCAGTAATTATTTCTCATGAATTATCTTCAATGCTATACTCTTTTTTTGTGCAAAACAATGCCATAAGACAGGATGGACAGCCATAAAGAAATAATGAGAGGGAGTAAGGATTACATGTTTGACTGACAAGGGCTTACCTCGACTGATGCAACTGAAAAGCGACTTTCATGCGGGCAGTTGCAGGACTCAAACCTGTAAAGAACCAACAAGCTAAAAGTGTGCTCCAAGACAGAACTCAGTGTAATTCTCAAGGAAACTTATTGCCAATGAGAGCCTGTCTCATACTGATTGTGCTTGAGTAAATGATTGCACATATGCTTCTGCTGTCTCCCCAAGACAGCTCTTAGATACAAAGTACACTTAATGCGATATTTCATGTCTTAATATTGGATTCTGTGACACCTCCCATCTCCTTGTAAAAATATTATAGACACTGACCTCAGAGACAATAAAATTTTTCTTGTCAGCTCATCAGTAGTGCCAATGGATTATTATGTCCATTTATTTACATTCACTTTACAATTTCATGTGACTACAACTCACAAAGTTAAGGCTGGTATCTTTCTTCATTGTCAACAGAAATATACAACATAACACTCATTTTACATTTTTACCTCTGACCACATCACACAAAATTGTGAGTGTTATCATTCTTTATTTTCAACAGTTATACATATTTTCACAAAACATGTCAATATTTTACCACTACATTGTATCATTTTGGGCATTATTGTGTGAAATCTGGTTTTGGAGAAAGGGATTCAGTTTTCTCAGTTCTCCTGACCCAACAGTCTATACTTGCTATTCGACACATTTTCTTACCACTATTTCGACACCATTTACAATAAATATATATGCAATACAAGATTATTAATACACATAAAATAGTGGATCCTGAGTATCCCCTGTGGAATACTTGCCCATAGACCATAGGCCTCATTTGTTGATAATTTCCTCTTGCAGTTCATCAGTTATATGCCCAGCAACTTTAAGAGTTGGCCAACTGGAGAACTATGTCGTAAAGGTAGTATTACAGGTATTCCTGAGAGTTTCATCTTCTCATCTTCTATAATACAACAGTCTATTTACATCATAGGCCTATTTGAGTTTGGACTCAGTTCCAGAGCTTGCAGAAAAATGTTAATGAATTAAAGATGAGTCCACGTTTTTGTAAGTACACAAATTATTGTTTTAATTCATCACCCAAACGTGGTTCACCACAGTTGTAGCATCCTCAGTGGGTATCTTATTATTTTCCTGAAAATACATACATACAAGTTCTTTTTAGGTTATGGAATATGATGCATCACATTATGCTGTCATTTAAATCATATGTGCACTTTAGATTTTATTTTACACTGAGTGTGTCATGTGCCTGCACAGCAAAATAAGCCACATTGCCACAAGTCTAAATCAGAACACAAGACATCTGCATACATGAGGCATGTTAGAAAACCGTCTGCATTAATTTTATCGTCCAATCCTTAATTTGTATATTTTGCTGAAATTAATGGCATATGTTCGTTTCCGTCCTTACCGTTGTCGTGTTTTCCAAGTTCTTAGCTGACAAGTTTGTTTTATATATCAAACGCGATTTCGTGTAATTGATCTGGACCTGTGGACACCGAGAACGATTTTGTGAAGCTTTGGTTTGTATATTCATGGACTCTGTTTTGCATTTTGATAGTATTTACTCACGTTTTCTCCCGTTCGTTTGCAAATACTACGTCCTCTTACCTCGCAGTAGCTTGGACACACCCATTTCCCTGCACAAAGTTACGTCTCTGATGCGCTTCCGAACAGGCGTCTAAAGCTAGCGAAATGAGGGATGCTCAACTACCGGACCTACCGATAGATGGCTGTAGCGCGTGCCGGCAAGAGAACGTTGAGTGTCAGTCCGCCATATCTGAATTCGGCAAAAAACAAAGTATCAAAACACGGATGAAAATGTTTTTCGTTCTGCGCCCTCATAAGTATTTTATATTGGATGTTCTAGATATCTACACATCAACATAATGAAGTGTTTCTAATCTAGCGAGAAAAAACGGTGACAGTTCTGCTATGAAATTCCTAAATTCGAGTGTGTTTTGAAAGTTTGACAAGCTGATCTATAAATTGTTTACTATTTTATGAGTGCTTTACTTATTTGCCCGTTTTAAAACACTATTTAAGATTCAATGGAGGTCAACAAATTACCTTACTTGCCGAAGCTGGTATAATTCGGAAAATCAAGTGTGGACAACAGTGAAGACGTCTCTTGAAAAAAAGTTGACATCGTTTGCTTAGGGGTATCTTTACTGACAACAGAAATTACAACTGAACTATTAAAGTATTACTTACGTATAAACGGAAAAAATCGTTATTTTTTCTTTATCTGAAGTGCTGCATTACCGATCTGCATATATGCTGACACTGTAATTGCAACATGCACTTACGAATTTGGCTCTCTGTTTGATCAGTAATTTAAATGCCATGATTTTATTAACGCCTGTACATGACACGGTGTATTTAAACTGAGTGATATGGTAGAAGCACCAGTTTTTAACAGTGCTTCAGTCTTTGATATGAGACAAGAAATACATTTAAATGAGACAAACACAAAGCCCAATGTTAAGGCTCCTCGTAAATGCATGACTTGTATCATTTGGAAGTTAAGTCTAGTAATAATATTATATTGGACTGATCCATGATGATCTAGGAAGTGAAGGAACTTGTTGAAAATAACCTCGATCACAGCTGTTAATTTTAAGGTTGGGGTGTCTTAAAACTGTAATTTTCCAGTCTGACACCCAAACAATTTTAAAATTGAATTCAAAACATGTCAGTGAGCAAAATTAATTACACTTTGAATTACAACCATAGAATTCTATTTCTGTGAATCTTGGTTCCAGTCTTTGACATGGTGTCAACCACTGGAATGACTAGTTGTCAGTATACGGCCCAAGCCAAAAACAAACCTGAAAGTGAAAGCTACAGAAGCTGGCCAGACAGGCACCCCAATGGCTGCTACAATCTGTGTGAGACAAGGGTGACATTATATTGCAAATTTAGTGTAAAAAGTTCCATATTGTCTGAATTTGTTCTATACTGACAGGACATTCTAGTCCAGTCGATTTTCGTACCTGCAAAAGTACACTAGCCACTACCAGTGGCACAAAGGTAGTGCCACATTACAAACAACAGAAGTATTGGTGGACAATGTACAGTAAATAATATGTAATAACCTGAGAAATTCAAAATTGGTTTGAAGAAATAGAACAGTATTTGGATAGAGAGTAACATTTTGAAAATAACAAATGATGCAAGTAGAGTTTTCAGTTTTTATGAAGCTCGCTTACATTTCCCCCCCCCCCCCCCTCCCCTCACCCTTTTCGATTATCAAGGGAAAAATGTGATAACATAAAAGTGCAAGAAAGTTGTGTACAATGTTGGAAATGATGAAAAAGAAAATCTCACTATGCTTCCTCCTCCCTGTGAAGAGTATTCCTGTAATAATAGCTAATATCATACCAAGAACATGAGGGTGTCACAGTGGAGATTTGTTTTCTGGTACAGACATCTGATACAACTATTCCACAGCAAAACATACTTTCAATAGGTGTGGTACCAGTGCACTCCCATAGGATAACAGTATGTCCTCCAGGAATCACATTGGGTACACCACATACAGTATAAACTGTACAGCAACTACAATGCTTTGTGAGCAAGTAATAACAGTCAGTATCTTTAATTTTAACATAACTCTTGACTCCCATAATTATCTGCTTATACATGTGCTTGTACTACAGGTTATTGGTAAAGCAAATACTAATGGAATAGGTCTTCACTCTTTTAATACTTAGCAGAAATTCTGAAAAAAGTAAATTGTTTTATTACTGTATCACCTCTATGGTGAATTAAGAGGTACTGACTGGTTTCTTTGAACATTTAATAGAAGGCTTCTTTTTTACCTGCTATTGATAAAGAACCATTCCAAGTTCTGTACAGAACAATCTCTCTCATTTTTCATGAGGTTTGTTATTCTGTACACTAGTATTTCTTCTTCTAAATGGTAAATAATGCATTCAGACAGTGCTGGTATTAAAGGTAATTCATGAAATAAACTATATTTAAACCAGAAAATTAAAGGTTCCACATGGCACATGAAAAGTACCTTGCTACACACATGTATGCACAGATTCCAAAATGTCTGTGAAATTGAGTTACAAACTTTTTTAAATAGAAATATGAAGATCACAATACTTTGCGTCTGCAATAACTCAAACGTAAAATACTTTAGTTCCCTATGGGAAACTTTGTTCTTTATGTGACTCGTGCAACTGCTATCACTCTTAATGGAAACCAAATGGCTTATGTTAAAGTTAACTAGCAAAAAGTGTAACCATTGTTACATAATTTCTGTGAAGTAAGATTCCTTAATGTTATTTCCTTCCTTTGTCATCATAACTTGATAATTTCAGTTCCGTATGGGACATATGAATTAACAAAATGAAATGCTTTTATTACTATGACCAAACAAAATCTTTTTAACATGTAGTACACAGTTCAAATCAGCAAAAAGTGTAACCGTATAATTAAGGTAAATGTTGATGAAAATTAGGCATGTAACATGAATACTGAAATTTCCTAGATTTCCAGGTGTACCTGTAATCACTGTATTACGTACTTTGTAGTGCTAGAAACATAATTCTATATGATTATTTGCATTCCCCCCCCCCCCCTCGACACAGGAAAATATAATAGAAAGACATCCTAGCAAAATAAAGACAGGTTTTGCCTGACTCAGGCCCCCTTATTCTAGAATGGTTATAAAGTAATAAGAATGCTTATGACCAACTGGAACATTGTGTTCATTATAGGAAGTATTAAAACAAGAATTAACAGAGTAGCAATTTTATTGCTCTTATGTTGCAGAGTATCCACAAACATTACTGTTTGAAACAAAGGGCCACAGCATACTCCATTAGATCACACCCATCCTGTGATTAAACTGTTTTCTTTAAGTGAAAAATTCAAGTTAACGTAATTATTGAGGGAAATATTTTCTCACACTGAAAGCCATCTGTCAAATAAGTCTCAGAACATTTTTTTTTTCATTAATTTCACACAAATCACCCGTTTTTAATGCAAGTGCATATTTTGTAACACCAAACATCTTAAAATAAGCTTATATAATAAACAATTATAATTTTTTTACAATATCTACACAGGACGTAAAGACTTAGTTTTACTTCAATGTGATTCATATTTTGAAGTTCATCATTACACAACAACAACTCTATGGACAAAATAGTTTTAACAAATCTGTCAAAATGTCACACCCATCTGCATAGAATGTCCCGTTACATAATTTTTCCAATTTGAGCACTATACATGATTAAACAATACGAGTTTATTTAACTTCTGCCTTATACTTGATTTGTTGTTTAAAATTTTCTCAGCAGGCTTTTTTTCCACATGTTTTTAAGCGTATTCAGGAGTATAGGGATGCAATCTTACAAACAAGTTGAGTCTGATGTAAGTACTCAATCCTAATTTCATAATGGTAATCATGACCAAGAGCAGGAAATGGGTAATCTACAAATTTATTTTTAACACAATGCAAAATCTTGGCCTGTATATATTTCTGTCGCATATCTCCAGCAATCACAAACATCTGAAACAGTTTCTGAGTATTCTACAACAGAGTACACGCAGTCACTTGTTTTAACCAGTTTTCCCTGGTTAACAAAATTTACAAATGCATTTTTATTGGCCATATTGGGAAAAGCATAGAGAGAATCACATTCTAATGCAGATTTAACTACTGGTGGCTTCAGTATGTGAAGACAGTCTTTGCATGTGATCTGCCTTGAAAGGCGCAATGACACATACCCTGCAATATAATAGAGTATGTTTTACTTGTGAAATGAGAACTTAATCTTATCAAGAAGTGCACACCACTCCTCTACTTCATTTTCTGCAGCACTTTCATCACTTTCTACTACATGCTTTCTTGCATGAAAATCATAAACAGGTGGCAAACAACACACATTAAAATTTGAGCAATTCCCATTCATTGCAGTGATATTGTTACCCAAGAGCAACTTTCTCATGGCACATTTGAACTGGTATGCATTTGGATTGTTGTTCCAACCACATCTGGACCGAATGCAGGGGAAAAAAAGCTCTATGTGGTCTTGTGACAGTTTATATGTTAGCAAATACTTCAAAGGAGATTCAACACGAAGCATACTTGTCAGAGCTATGTGCCTTACTGATTGCATATTGAAAATTATCCCAAAAGCAAAAGTATTTCTTGCATGGAGCAGCAATGGAACACCAAAGATTTTTAAGCTTTTGATATAATTTTCAGTGTGTCTGAAAATGCCAACGTGTTGACTGGGTGTTGTGTGATGTCCTTAGGTTAGTTAGGTTTAAGTAGTTCTAGGGGACTGATGACCATAGATGTTAAGTCCCATAGTGCTCAGAGCCATTTGAACCAGTTTTTTTATTTTATTTTAAATACCAAGCCAATAAGATTTGTTGTCAAGTCTCAGGGGGCTCTTATACCCTTTACCTAATGGATTTCTGAAGTTCAGAATATCAAAAATCCTATCAATATTATACAAAAATTCTACTGTTGCTTCACTTCCTTTAATATTTGGATCACCAGCCCTCCTCAAAAACACTATACTATCTGCCACACTAGAACTCAAAGTCTGTGGAGCTAATGAAACATTCATTTTTCTATTTACATAACTTATATGTTGTCCTGATAGTTTGTTGGCAAATGTCATACCTTCTTCTTGTTGTACCTTGTTCAATTGCTCAATGAAATGCCATCTAATAATGCCAGTTGGAGACTCAATAGCAGATACTTCTGCTAGAGCATTTCTGGCAAACTTAGTCACATGACATGTCCAAGATACAATAAACATTGTAGCTTTTAAAATCACCCTTGGAAAAATTTAAAGTACAGCCAAGTGTACGTAAAGTGCTTATATTTACCTTGCAGCCATCACATGTAACACACCAAACCCTAATGCCAGAACTACGCAGCCTCTCTAAAGCGGATATTATCAGTGTGGCCTGATTATTTGCCTGTACATCGTTGATAAAGAAATATGCAATCGGGTATATAAATTTGCCTTTAATAGAGACAAGCATGAAAACCAGAGCCTCATATGCCTCTATTACTTCTTTTGACTGAGGCACTTCCCCACCAAACTCTGAAAAACCTGTGTATTGCTTAGTTCCTTGGTCCCAAACTACTTGCTTCCTAATTGCCACACTGTCTACAATTAGACATGAATCGCTGAACTGTTCCCTTACAATTGGGTTCGAATCAACGTACTTAAAAACATCTTTTAAGAAGCCAGTTTCACAGTCGACACTTGCCACCCATTTGGAAATCAATGATTTACGGGTCAGAGGCATTAATTTTTGCAGGTATTCATATGCTGCTGGTGAATAAAAGTACACAGCCATCGCAAACATTCTCACATTTGTTGTGTATCTATTACCCTTTGACGAGAGAGAGTTATCCACTAAATTGCACACTAATTCCACTTGTGTTCCTTTCTGATGATTGAGGAAGTTATGTAACTTCTCAGGAAGATGCCCCTTCTCCTTCAATGAACTTATGATGTTATCCATGGAAAACACTTTCTTCTCTCTTCTTCGAAGTTTTTCTCGGACACACTTCAGTTTACGTTTTAATTCGTGAACAATGTCTGAGAAAAAATTGCAAGTTTCGGTCGCCATGTCTTCCATTTCTACTGTATACCACAATCAATTACTTGAGAACCAACTGCACTATGAAATAAAGAAATAATTTCGTTATATATGATTGAAATAACTCAAGGCTTGATGAAAAAATATTATAAGAAAACTTTGGGGGTGTGAAAACATCCTTATACTAACGTTTTCGACACAATTCGCAGCTTCTGCATTGGATAAATGGGACATGCTTTCCACGGAAGAATTCTCATTGACAACATTCTCCACGCAATCACTAGCTTCTGCAGAGGGCAAATCAAGCACGGATTCCAGGACAGAACGCTAAAAACAAAAATATGGAACTGTATTACAACATTGCTTAGACCTATGTAGCCCATTTGTGTCCGTACGAAATAAATTCACAAAAGTCAAAAGCACACACATAGCAAGGAAATTAATAAGCTACCTCAAATGGAGAAGCATCGTTGTCACTCAAAATCCTAACATGTCGTCGTGGCTGTTTAATTGGCGGCATCAAATGTGTCGGAAAGCCAAAAACTGACGTCTGAGACGTTTCTTCCACGTTCCAGGGCTCACTACGTAATCATCTTGTCGGAAAAGGTTTCCGCAAAGAAAACTTCAAGACGTAGGTTTAAAATCTTTCCGCGTCACGGAAGTAATCCACTTCTTCAGCAGCTCTGGGTGCTTTAGAGGAAACCTGTTCAAAAACATCGAATTAGCAAACGCACTAAGTCTGTATTGTTGTCGTACTGTATCGGTAGTCCTATTACCTGTGAAATGGTAAGTCACTTTCCTTACTCCATCGCTTGGTACAATTGAAAGCAGAACAAGAAATCACCATTTCGATAATCCGTAATTCCTTATACACCGTACAGACCGAGAGAAACTTCTTGGCAAATTCAAATATGGCGGGCAATACAGACGATAGTGATCAGCTGGTAGAGCCATCTATCGGTAGGTCCGGTAGTTGAGCATCCCTCATTTCGCTAGCTTTAGACGCCTGTCGCTTCCGAGTGTTCCGACTGTCGTATCTCGTTTCATTAATGTATTGTTTCTCTTTGACGCCGCGAACTTTGAAATGTCGTCCTTCAGTACACGCAGCTGGTCTCACAGACCCTTGCAGTTTCTATCTTTCTGAATTTGCATTTAGTTGTATGTTATGGAGGAAAGCGTTATTAAATGAAGTAATGTAATTAAAAATCAGTTCAGTAAATATATTTAAAGGATAAATTTAATATTTTGGTCAAAAATATTTATACAAATGGAGATACATAAAATTTAGCTGTTATCAAAATAATGGATGTAATCAGTCAAATATTTTGTCGATACAGTCTTGGCACACAGTAACAGAATGTTCAAGTCAAATGTATTCCTTGCAGGTCTTACAAATATATCTTGTTTTTCTGTTTTTGCTTCTGCAGTCCACACACCGTCCTCGTGAAGTCGCAGTTGATTCCACTTCACAAATTTTCGCACTGCAAAGCTCTCCAATTCTTTAAGTTATCTTCCTTGGCAATGTTTATGGCATTACTCTTCGCTGAAGATGATCATGCAGAAGCGCAAATAAAGCTGCCTCAAAATCTCTATTCTTCTCAGTTGTTCTTTCTGATTTGAGTTTAAAATAATAGCAGCATTTATCGCAGCTGTGTGTTCATGATGCGATAAAAAACAACCATTGGACATTTTCTTGTGTTTCTAGCTACACTGTATGTTGCACTCATTCCGTCTACAACGTCAACTCCACCCTCAGTAAGTTTAGAAAGTGATAATTTCTGGTTTTTTATCATTCCCTGTATTTTCGTCAATATTTCCATTGTGGTGCATCGTTGACAGTAGTAATGGCACTTGTGGATTGGCAGGAGAGCCAACCCAGGAAAACTAGAGGAAGCCGAAAGGCACGCGTTTTAGCTCACGCAGGCTGGCGTGAGGTCTGGAACTGGACAAGGAATTTAGACTTTAGAAAAAAACGGACGTAGCTGGTGGAATACTTAACTTTAATCCATTGATGGTGAACGTCGGTCTTGCCGTTACATAATTCACAATATTAATAGCAACTGATAATGGCGCCTTGCTAGGTCATAGCAAATTACGTAGCTGAAGGCTATGCTAACTATCGTCTCGGCAAACGAGAGCGTATTTTGTCAGTGAACCGTCGCTAGCAAAGTCGACTGTACAACTGGGCGAGTGCTAGGAAGTCTCTCTAGACCTGCTGTGTGGCGGCGCTCGGTCTGCAATCACTGATAGTGGCGACACGCGGGTCCGACGTATACTAACGGACCGCGGCCGATTTAAAGGCTACCACCTAGCAAGTGTGGTGTCTGGCGGTGACACCACACCACTTTATTTCGTTTCGGCACATAAGAGACTAACGTGCAATTTTTCTGAAACCCAAACATAGATGACTTTACTTGTCAGATTTTAGTGTTAATAAATCCCCTTGGGACTTATCTCTTGTTCTTCCTCAGGGTACCAAAATGGTCGTCTTCTTCGTAATCAATGTGTTTGCAAGCTCGTAGCTTGTAAAATAAATCTCGCAAATTATGTTGCGGCCTGTATTCAGGATAGGTTGGCAAAGTCTCTGAACAAGTTCAACTGGTCTGTTGTCCTGTCTGTAAGGACCTTCATGCTGTAGCGCAACATATACCTCCATGTTGAATGTGTAAAACATTCTGGCATCCACTACCGCAAACATTTTTACTCCATACTGGTTTTTGCTTATTTGGCATGTAATGTCGGAACCTGCATCTTCCACGGAATGCTTCTAGTTTTTCATCAGCTGTCACTGAAAAGAGCGGCTTGACGTGATCGACAGGCATACTAGAGACACTGCCCAACACATCTGTGCAAAGCTTCATCGGATTTTCACTGTTTCGCGACGTATCGTACCTTACTTTCGGAGTAGCCATCCTATACTGGATAGACAAAACGACGTTAACATTTTCATGGCCAGAACGTTCAACGTTAATCACACATGTGGAAGATTGGTTTGATGCAGCTCTCCACGCGATCTGTGCGAGCCTCTTCAGCTCTACGTAACTACTGCAACCCACACCCAGTTTAACCTGCATAACAGTTTTCAAGCCTTGGTCTCCCTCTACAGTTCTTAATCCCCACACTTGCCTCTGTTGCTAATCTGAGAATTATTGATGCCACAGGATGTTTCGTATCAATCCATCCCTTCTTTTAGTGAACCTGTGATACAGATTTCTGTTTTCCCCAACTCACGTCAGTATGTCCTATCAGTTATCATTTCTAACCATCTAATCGTTACAATTCTTCTGTAGCGCTTCACTGCAAAACTTTTACACTCTTCTTTTGTGAACTGTTTTTTGTCAATGTTTCACTTTAGTACAAAGCTACCCTCCAATCACAGTCCTTCAGAAAGGTCTTATTAACATTTACATTTATATTCAATATTAACATATGCTCTTTTCCAGAATTGATTTTCTTTCTCTAGCTAGTCTACATTTTATATCCTCTCTAGTTAGGCTGGACATCGTTTTATAGTTTTGTAATCATCCATACATGTTTCAGCACTGTGTGCTATTTTCAGTGGAGTTCTTCTAGTTTTCTTCTGAAAAATTATTCTATGTTATCCTATTGTGTAGCTTATATGAACTGCTGTCTCAAAAATATTTACATACACTAAGGACGATTACTTGGTGTCAAATATTTTAGATTTGTCTACATGTAGCATATAGTGAAAACACGTTACACAGAGTTGAGACATTATATGTTGTTCACTCAAGCTATGTTTAATATTTAAAATATGACACCACAGCCAAAGATCCAACGGATAGTAGTTTGTATCCATTGTTTGTTTAGTAGTTAATCTGTTCACTTAATTTTTACATCTTCCTATAGCGCGACATTTTGAATGCTACAAGTTTCTTGTCCTGCAGCTGCACTGAGATTTTCACTCTGCAGCAGAGTGTGCGCTGATATGAAACTTCCTGGCAGATTAAACCACAGAGTGAAAATCTCATTCTGGAAGAAGAAGATACTTAATACGTCGTGCATGGTTGCAGCAAATGATCATCATGAATCAGTAATATCATGTCAGCGCCCTTTTACTTGAATTTCCAGCTAGCACCATGCTACCAACATACTTTTCAGTGTCATAAAATATTATGGAGTAAAATGTAACCATATAAGGGAAATGGAAATGAACATCTGGTGTAGAATTAGTCTAATCTTATCCTCGCGATCCCTACAGGAACGATACGTGTGGGGTTGTAGTACATTCATAGTATCATCATTTAAAGCCGGTTCTGGAAATGTGTCTGTCTTCATGTCTATGCCGGTTCAGTTTATTCAGCAACTTCGTAGTGCTCTACTGTGGGTGAAAAGCCAGTGACCATTCGTGCTGCACTTCTTTGTATACTTTCAATATCCCCTGTTGGTTCTATTTGGTACGTGTCCCACACACTTGAGCATTATTCTGGGATGGGTCACATGAATGATTTGTAAGCAATCTCCTTTGTGCACCGATTGCACTTTCCTAGGTTTCTGCCTCCTGCTTTACCTACGATTGAGGCTAAATGATCGTAACATTTTACATCACTACAAATTGATACCTGCAAATATTTGCATGAGTTCACCGATTCCAGCTGCAGCTTGTTGCAGTTGTAGGATACTATGTTTATTCGTTCTGTGGAGCGCGCAGTTGTATGTTTCTGAACACTTAAAGCGAGTTACCAGTCTTAGTACCGCTATGAAAACTTATCAATATCTGACTGAATACTTGTGCAGCTCTTCTCATATTACATTTCATTGTAGAAAACTTCATCGTTTGCGTGAAGACTGAGGTTACTATTAATATCGTGTGTAAGGTGAATGTAGAACATGGACAGCAGGGGACACAATATACTTTCCTGGAGCACACACGAAGTTACTTTTACTCTGCATCTCTGATAACATGCTTTGTCCTCCCTACCAAATATGCTCACCCCAGTCTGAAATTCCATTCGATACCTCTTACGACGGTGCTTTCGATAAGTAAGCGTAGGTGTGGTACAGAGTCAAATGATTTTCGGAAGTCAAGATATACTGCGTCTACCAGACTGCCTCAGTCCATGGCTTTCAGCTTTATGTGTAAATGGAGGGTTGGTTGCTGAGACATGTGGGCTCCTATTGAACTTATTTCCAGACATTAGTCGTTATCTTTGACAGACCCACGCTGGGGTGGAGTAGAGGGCGTGGAGAGTGGAAGAGGGTGCATACGGGCAGTGATCAGACCGGTGAGAGGCAGTCGTGGAGTGATGGTTCAGCCAGGCACCAGGAAGTCAGCACCAGCACCGAGTGCAAACGCGGCGACCCAGGACCACTTCTTGTGACGTGACTATGGGAGTGGGTTTCAGGCGCCTGGCCACCCGGGATGGTATACCAGCTCACCTGCACGGTTCTGGGATGTACTGTGTGGCCCTCGTCAGTGGAACGCCTTGCTCTGGATTTCATGCACTTTGATGAAATTAAACTGAGGTGAACACATGTAGATTTGAACAACAGGATACTGAAAAAGGGAAATACAGTTAAATATTTTAACCTACAGTTTATAAAAATATCCAAAGCTTTAAAATGTTTTTGTTGTATGTCCCTTCTCTCTCTCCTTCTCTGCTGCTGGTGCCCGTAGCAGAGTCCCATCCATGAAGCAGCCAAGACTCTATGCACTTTGAAGGATGAAAACGGTCAGTGGCGCGCCATTCAACTTAAGAAAAAGTAGCGAAGAAACAATTTTGTTAACAGAGAGGCTCTACCACTAGCAAATGATCAAATTCATTTGGGAAAACGTTCTTTCATATTCACTATGTGGCAATGGAATTTTATTGATGCTAGTTTTCAAATTTTTGCGTTTGTTTTCTTTTCGCAATTTCCGTCGAATTTTTCAAAAATATCATAAACATATATCACGAAATGCTTTAATCGCATGTCGTTAGTTCAACTGAAAGTGAACAGCAAGTGACTCAACATCGTTTTGCCCTAAAGCATTGTCTTTGAACCAGCTGTTTGTGTCAACCAAGCGGACTGAATTGGCCAAAGCTACGTCTTCCCGACTCAAAATTCTCTTTTTAATCGCTTGTGGAAGGTTTCATAAAGGGCAACAGGATTAATGAGGCTGTTCTTTAGTTCGTCAAGATAAAGTACAGTCTAGTCTCGCACGAAATGGGTGTAGTTTTATATGGCTTGAACCGCAGCGAAAGTTCTGTTGTACCACATCTCAAAATCTGCGGATCTGATAATTTGCGTTAGGGGTACCGGTGTCTACCGCCACAAATCACGATCTTAGTTAAAAGTGTTTATCATATCCTGTATTAACTAAAATGATCAGTTTTGACCTTAAGTAAGTCAGTTTATAGAATAGTTTCTGGGTCCCCATGCCAGTTGTCGAGCAGTTTTGCAGTACATGATTCAATAAAAGTACTAAGAAAGTGGAACTTTCATTTTTGTAATTAGTGTATGATATAACAAGTAACTGGCTACCACTGTACAAACTGTGACAGAACTAGAGGCCACACGTTTCATTTGAGCTACACGCACTGAAGCATCAAAGAAAATAGTGAAGGCATGCGTATTCAAATACAAAGATATGTTAAAAGGTAGAATACGGCGCTGCGGTCGGCAACGTCTATATATGACAACAAGTGTCTGGCGCGATTGTTAGATCGGTTTTGCTGCTACAATGGCAGGTTATCACGATTTAAATGAGTTTCAACGTTGCATTATAGTCAGCACACAAGCGATGGGACACAGGATCTCCGAGGTAGCGATGAAGAGGGGATTTTCCCCTACAACCATTTCACTAGTATACTTTGAATATCAAGGAATCCGGTAAAACATCAAATCTCCGACATTGTTGCGGCCGGAAAATGATCTTGCAAGAACGGAACCAACGATGACTAAAGAGAATCCTTCAACGTGACAGAAGTGCAGCCCTTCCCCAAACTGCTGCTATTTGAAAGCTGGGCTATCAACAAGTGTCAGCATGGGAACCATTCAATGAAACATCATCGAAATGGGCTTTCGGAGCCGCTGGCCCACTCGTGTGTCCTTGATGACTGCATGACACAAAGCTTTACGCTTCACCTGGGACCGTCAACACCAACATTGGACTGTTGATTACTGGAAACATGTTGCCTGGTAAGACGAGTCTCATTACAAATTGTATCGAGCGGATGGACGTGTACGGGTGTGGGGCCAACCTCATGAGTCCATGGACCCTGCATGCAGCAGGGGACTTTCAGGCTCTGTAACAGTGTGGGACGCATGCAGTTGGAGTGATATGGGACCCCTGATACGTCTAGGTACGAGTCTGACAGGTGACGCTTACGTAAGCATCCTGTCTGATTACCTGCATCCAATTGTGTCACTTGTGCGTTCCGACGAACTTGGGTATTTCCAGCAGGACAGTACGACACCCCACATATCCAGAATTCCTACAGATTGGCTCCAGGAACACTGTTCTGAATGTCAACACTTCTGCTGGCCACCAAACTCACTAATTAAGCCCATAATAGAACCTATTTTTCAAGTCAGTATTGCTGTACTATTAGTAATGGCTCAGATGTTTCAAATGGCTCTGAGCGCTATGGGAGTTAACTTCTGGGGTCATCAGTCCCCCACAACTTAGAACTACTCAAACCTAACTAACCTAAGGACATCACACACATCCATGACCGAGGCAGGATTCGAACCTGCGACGGTAACGGTCGCGCGGTTGCAAACTGTAGCGCCTAGAACCGCTCCGCCACCCAGGCTGGCCATTAGTAATCATTAACCTATAACACTCACTAGCTTCCTACTGTAATAGACAGATAGTAAGTGTTACTGCGAACCAGTTGTTGGCTTCTGTGTTGTTCATGCCAGACCCTGTTACATTGCTTGCTAAATTGCGCTGCTGCATTAAATGTCATCTGCAAAAACAAAGGTTCATTATCAAGCAAAGTGAACAGCAATAGTTAAATCTCTTCATGAACAGTGCGAGTACAGGCTAAGGCTTTACCTGATTAGACTGGAGACCGTTCCCTTTTATGTAATTGCAGTTCACTTATAACTATAGAACCTTTGTTCGAATCCTGCTTGTTATGCTGTTGCTTCCTTTCAGCAGTTTCGAGAAACAAAAATAATGGGAGACTTTAACTACTACACACAGTGACAGTCAAATACTAAGTCCTTTCACAGGAGTAACAAAATCGGTATGTGGCTGATTTATTTTTTGATTAATTTTACTGGATTTTTGTAACAAAGAATACAGCCATTACAGTTCCTAATTTAGTGAGAACCGGTAGTGTTATAAGGTCATATCTTTAGAGAAACAATCTTTGTACCGCTATACACTGTCACAGATGTTGTGTGGACCATCTGTTTAGTCTTAACTCTTTGAAGGGCAGGCAAATCTGTAACTAACAAGTAACCACATACGTAGACGGTTTCAATGGGCGATGGTCACTGTGGCTAACCACATAATATTTTCTCCCTTTACCACTCAGGGGCCAGTAGTATCTCTGCCAAACAGCTAATTGTTGCCTAAAATGTCGCTAGATGGCAGTGCCGGTCATCTGCGAGAATTTTTGCCGCGTATTCAGAACAATAGTTGATACTTCTTCATTGTTAGCACTGTTCTTGGTAGCAGGGTGCAGTATTGTCTGTAGCTCTTCTTTATACGACTATTTTTGGTAAGTAATTGCTCATATTTGTGTGTTGAACACATATGAGTCTTCGTGTAATGTAACTTTAAATTGAAATAGAATTTTCCATGTTTTACTGACAAATTTCTGTGTGGTTAGTGCTGCTAACCACCGCCCTTATGCTCCACCCAGTATATTTTCTTCGTCTCCATCGAATATGTCTAGCCAAGAAAGAATAACTGAGGACGAATGTTACCGAATTTTATTTGAAGAAATACCTTCTAGTGACAGCAGTGTTGAAAGTGATGGCCCTGATGGAAATGATCCCACATTCACGACTAGCTGTGCAAGTTCTAGTCTTGTGTGCAGTCGTGTGGTTCTAAATTTAACCAGTGATCTTCATGGAATCATATTATTTTCATGGACAATTATTTTACATCATATGATCTGTTCGAGGACCTAAAATCCAATGGTCTGTACACTTGTGGAACAATAAATCCCAGAAGGAAAAACATACCAAAACTCAAGGAGGAGAAGGAACTGAATTAGAGGGGAATTCGATTACAAAATAAGCAATGATGTCATAGTAATCTATAGATGGAAAGATAACAGGACAGTCAACTTGATTTCAACATGTCATTCACCATCAGATGTGTCCATAGTAACTCGAAAAATGAAAGATGTAACAATAACCAATATCACTTGTCAAATTATATTGAAAGACTACAATTCCAGTATCAACTATGTGGATAATTTTGATCGACTAAAGTCAGACTATGCTATTGACAGAAAAAGCAAGAAATGGTGGATGAGCTTGTTTTTTCACTTTTTAGGCTGCAGTGTGACAAATGCGTTCATAATGCACAAAGAAATCGAAATGGATCAGTTCTCCAATAAAGACTACCATCGAGAGATGTACAAAATCTTGTTGGCTCCAAAAATAGTTTCAGTGGCAGCTAATTTTGCTTCTGTATCCCAAAGTAGTACAGCAACTCAGATCAAATCACACAAACCATATGTAGACGAAAGTATTCGCCACGAAAGCAGTAAACACCATCAACCAGTTCACTCATCATCTAGAAGATGTACAGTTTGCAGTTCTAAGAAAAATTCAGTGCGAACAGTGTGGATGAGTTCAGCATGCAAAGTACCTTTGTGTTTGACAGCAGGCAAGAACTGTTTCAAGAGATACCACGAAAATAACAACTAGTTGTTTCAAAGTTCAACCACCAAATATCGAATTAGAATACTGTAATGGGGTGGTGGTTACCTGTAGTGACCACATTTAATGTTGATATTTTGTTGTTGTTTGAGTGAATTTTTACAAACTCAATGTATAAAACATGTCAAGACAATAAAACAAATCTGTTACAAGTAAAAGAAATTTGAAATTTGCAAATAAATTTTCTTGCCCCACTAGGGTAAGTTTTAGTGGTGTTTACCCGCCCCTCAAAGAGTTAAGCTTGCTGAGAATGGCCTAAAAAGTCGAAAGCCAGTTCACAATTAAATGTAAAATAAATGGTATTGTGCAGTGTCAGTACCGAGTAGTTCAGTTTTTAAGAAGTTTCATATCAGTTGGTGTACGGAAATGCCGTGACTATTGTTTTAATGAATCGAAGAGTAGCTAACGATGAATCGTAGGCAAAAATTAGTATTCCATAAAAAACAATGTCACATTATTTTTCATCATCATATTACCACAGCATGTCAAATTAATGTCTCATTGCCTGTATTCACTCGACTTATCGCTGGTGACTTCTCTTTGCTTTCTTATTTCAAACAAAAAACATTAGGACAACGAGTTTCATCTCCTGAGAAAACCATGAGTCTGAATGGGAAAAAATTTCAGAATTGGTTCGTTCACATGCGAAAGTTTAGTGGTTTATAAAGGTGAATATTCTAAGAAACAAAAAACGATTTGTACTAAAACAATTTTACTTTTATTGTTTTCGTAAAAAATGTAAAAAAAGCGGACCTCTTATGAGGCAAGCGGTTCACTGATAGCAGTATCCTTTATTTGCTCTCAGTGTAGTATTGTCACGTAGGTTGCTGTTCGTGAACTATATTCGCCCACTCCCTCAACACCCTGTTTTTTTAATGAAATTTCTTTCGCTGCAAGCAGCCCTGAATCTACGATATTATTTCCGAACCCCCCTTCCCCTGCCCCCCCCCCCCCCCCACACACACACACACACACTCGAATGTTTCAGATAGGACGACAAAAATTTTTAGCAATCGATATTTCACAAATATGTTCATTTCGTAAGCACACATCTTTCTGAAGGGGTTGATACATGAAACACATGTGTTCGAGGAAATGTAAGATAGGTTATTTGGTCTAAAGTGTGCCAAAGTGCAGTGCCACACCTTTCCATACAGCTTTCTTCTATCGCACGTCACTGTACTTCGCTCTGCGGAATTCAAACATATATATTTTGTAATGGAAGCCATCATACCTATATTAAGAACAGTGGAAATTAAAATGTCCTGTGGTGCCCCTCCGCTCCTAGCTGGCTGGTTTGTCATCCTGCCCCCTTTAAAAAAAAAACTCACAGTTAACACGGGGTGGGATTATTTGTGACTGGGAATACGAAATCTTCAGAAAATTTGCACTCTTAATTGCCTGTTAGCTAATAACTTTCTCTTTTGTGTGACATAACATTAAATATAGGAAACATAGAGGCAATAAAGACAAGAATAAGCAAGACAGTACACATTTCTTCAATCCATGAGTCCCAGTATTTATTTCTCGTGCTTTGTTACCTACCAAAGAATCTATCGCCTCACCAAAGTCGTCATACGTTTTGCTACACGAAAAATGAAACTGTCGCTGTCTAATAATGAAAAAGCTGTTAACACAAATGGTACACACGACTGGTGTTTCTCAGTTTGATTACGTCTATTTTGTCACTGTGTGCTAGATAAAACAGAACAGACCTTTCTAATATTGTAGCAGTTGTAACACATGCCAAGTAAGTTAGACTGTTTTGGCACAAATGGTCTTTTTCATACACCTGATTTACATACATAACATGACAGAATACAATTCACGAAGTATCAATATGCCTATTACAATCACATTAGGAAATAGTTTCACATTTCGTTCGTACTCTCCAGTTTCCCAAGCGGAAATTAGTAGTGGTATGAAATTTTTAAACAAATTTGGAATCGTCGTATTCTTCCATATAATTTATCTGATATCCCCGTTTTTTTTCCTTCCTCGTTCTGGCAAACAATCTTGTCATTACTAATTCTGTAACTATTCCTGCTATTGTTAAAACTTATTCTACAATTAACTTCACTATCCTTACCAGAATCACCGGTTCAGGCATCCCACATTTATTCCCTGGTTAGGCATTATTACGTGTTCGTTCAATGCCTTTTCCGCGCTATTCCGAAAATAAAAACTTAAGCAGCTGCTAACTGGGGACTGTACAATTGTCCCTTAGTAGTGTACCGATCTGGCAAAAATTTTCTGTCAAAATTTCATATTCTTGGATTTCCTATTATTCGTCTCAGTCGTTTTTTTCCATACTGCTAGTCCAAATCTATGGATTTCGCTAAAAATTATAACAACGCCGATTCTTCGCACACCCAGCCAACCACATAAACAGCGATTGGCATCCACCAGTTCAGTCTGTAAGAGACATCACGTACACTAAGCACTTATTGTTGAGAAATAAAATTAGAATGTGTTCAAAAATGTTCAAAATATCCAACAGGGATGCGTTTCAGAATAATATGAATAATAGATAGACTAACGTACGCTGGATGCTAGACGCTTTGTGAAACAACATTTCCCAGGTCCGGGCCTGGCCACGAGTTCCAAACCTCCTACAATAATCATATTAACACGATGTACAAACGTTGCTGTTCGGAGGTACGTATATACCACTGTTTTCTTGCGGTCGCTTTTACATTGCCAAATCGAGTTTCTGACCTGTGTAAGGCTCTCAACTGTCAGCTTGGAGAAAACGAGCGGAAATTCCGCCACTGTCTCGTAGAACCTTTGAAGTTCTGTCTTAACACCTCAGTCTCCTTGGCTATTTTCTGCAACATAATTCTCAAAACCAATCGAAGCAAAATATTTTCGAGTCTCTTCATTATACTACAGTCATCGTTATGTCTCGTGCCTATTCAGTGTCCTTGAAACGTCTGCCAGAAGTTCTGTGTTGCTTCCCTGCATGACTCAGCGTTCTAGGTACTGCCAGTTGGACACACACACACACACACACACACACACACACACACAGGAAAAGAGAGAGAGAGAGAGAGAGAGAGAGAGAGAGAGAGAGACAGAGACAGAGAGAACAAAGACACTGTTCACACACGGAGAGAGAGAGGGTGAGAGAGAGAGAGAGAGAGAGAGAGACTTTAGAACAAAGACGCTGAACAACAGACACTGGAAGGACAATTTGTGATGAGTCGATATCTCAAGCCGGACGCTAAGTCTGCTTTCACACTATACGGTTTTGACCGTGCGGCAAAAAGCCATATGGCTGTAGGTGTGATGAAATGTATGGTACCTTTCAGGCCGGTATTATACTGTCAAATTTCTTTGTCAAAGATTTGATCAAAGATGTAATCAGATATTTCATCAAATATATTTGACTAGGATCTTTGACGTAGCGATAGAAGGGGTATTACACTGTAATCATATTTTTCGTCAAAGTTCGAGATGGCTGACAACAACAACTTGTTATTCAAATGGCTCTGAGCACAAAGAGGAACCATACATACGAGGTTGACTGTCTTAAATTCCAGGGATTATAACTTGATAATAAACTCAGTTGGGAGGAGCACACCACAGAACTGCAGAAACGCCTTAACAAATCTGTATTTGCAATTCGAGTGTTAGCTGACATAGGCAACATAAAAATGAAAAAGCTTGCATACTTTGCCTACTTCCTTTCCCTAATGTCATATGGCATAATATTTTGGGGCAACTCTTCAAGTCAAACAAAAGTTTTCAGAGTCCAAAAGCGTGTAATACGTATTATTTGTGGAGTAAATTCACGGACATCTGTAGAAACCTCTTCAAAGAACTGGGTATACTAATTACTGCCTCTCAGTATATTTACTCCTTAATGAAATTTGTTCTAAAAAATATATCTCTTTTTCCAACAAATAACTCAGTTCATACATACAATACCAGGAACAAAAACGATCTGCACAAGGACTTAAAAGCACTTACTTTAGTTCAAAAAGGGGTCCACTATTCAGGAACACTCATCTTCAATAATTTGCCAGCAAACACAAAAAATTTAGTTACAAGTAAAGATCAGTTTAAAAGGAGCCTGAAAGACTTACTAGTGGCCAACTCCTTCCACTCCATTGACGAAATTTTTAATACAAACAAATGATGTATTGTATATATTCATACTATTAGTATTGTTATTTCAGCTTAAGAAAATTGACATGTTCCACATCCACAAGGATCTCCTCAGCTTGGATCTATGGAACGAAATACCTATCTAATCTGGGTGAAGCCATGGGTTTTATGACGACACGATAAAAGCATTCAACAAAACTTGTTACGTGAGCTTATAGTGGAGGACGTCGTACATCAATTATTTAAGAATGGATGAGCATACATTTCTGTATATTGTCACAAAGCACAATATTCCCTTAAGAACTGCTACATCTGCAGAAGACAGCCTCACTGTAACACTCTGATTCCTTTGCACAGGAGAGGGTTATGTTATGTTAGGTCAGGTCAGGTCTCCAATCTTCTTAATCTATTTTGGTATTCAGGGCGGCTCATGTTGTAAAGCGCCTCATCAGCTTCATACATCACTATTAATTTTGTAGTTGTTGGCACACACCAATTGTATTTACCGGTTATGTTTATAAAAACACTACAGACGACAGAATGCTGCAGCGATGCTAGCACTCCATGCGGTAACATGTCACATTGCAGTGAACAGAAGATAAGCGACTTCTTTGATCAAATCTACAGCGAGGCCCTAGATTTGATCAAATATTGGATGACATTTGACGAAGTTCCCTATTACACCATCAAATATCTTTGACAAAGATATTGGACAAAGATATTTGACAAAGAAATTTGATAGTGTAATACCTGCCTATGTGCATGCTTTCACATTGGACGGTTTTGAGTCGTACGGCGTCGACTAGTTCGTTGTAGTGTCGTTTTATTCATTTGTGTTTATTCTTGTTTACTGAAAAGTGTAGAAGAATGGATGAAATTGATACTGAAGTTTTGATAACCTTGGTGGAAGTAAGACCTGTTCTGTGGGACAAAACTCTAGATGCGTATAAAGATCGTATTGCTATAAAGAATGCTTGGTGGGAAGTTTGCAAAGCACTGAAGCAAGACTTTGATGAGATGGAAGACAGACAAAAATGCGTTTGGTTAGTATTTACTTAATATTAAATTTTATACGTTTTAAACAGTATTTATTTAACGTATTAATTTTATTCTAAAAGTAAAAGGTTTGTTTATAAATAAATTACTGCTACCGGTCACGTTTTTTCTCTAAGTTGTCATCATGTGTGGGGAATTTTATGTGTCAGGTCTTGCATTCTGTTTTCTTTGCTGTAATATATAAGAGAAACACGCGCAAGACCTCACACATCAGAAAAACACCACACATAATGGGAACTTAGAGAAAAAAACGCAGTTGAAGATGTGAATTATTTCCCAAAACGCGTCGTGCAAAATATAAACAAAACGAGTAAAAACGTGAGTGGTAGCAGTAATTTATTTATAAACAAAACTATTGATTATACAGTTGCAGGCTTTCACAAACCATCTACAAAAAGTTAAAGGCTTGTTAATTTATGTCTTTCACATCTGCCATGACACACTTCCAGCATTTGTCATAAAATATTTACAAAGAGTGTGCCTTATGGCGTTGGTTGTCAGTCCTCCTCTTATGTTAGCATCGTGGGGCAAGTCTTCCAAACCAGTGATGGATGTGGTGTCTTCAATTATAAATCCATCTCTCTGACATACAAAACTGTGAAAAACAATGCTAGCTTTAACCATTTTTACTGAAAAATCTGGATGAACATTTAAAGGTCGGTGAAACACCCGCCACTTATTGGTGAGGATGCCAAAAGCACATTCCACATACCTCCTTGCTCTGCACAAACGGTAATTATATACACGTTTCTCAACTGTCATGTTTGTTCCTCTAAAAGGCCGGAGCAATTGTGTGTGTAGGCCAAATGCTGTGTCTCCCACGAAAAAGTAGGGTACTTTTGGACGTCTGACGTCTGGAAATTCCAGGGAATTACTTCCATAAACTGGATCGTCTGAACACTGAAGAGTCACAGCCTTTGCATAACTTCCTATGTCGACATAAATGAACCTGTAGTTGGAATCCGCTACAGACATCAGAACCACAGAAAAGTATTTTTTATAATTGAACTACATTGATCCACTATTAAATGGGGCAGTATGACGGATATGTTTTCCATCCACCGCTCCTAAGCAGTGGGGGAAATTAGCAGTACGTTCAAATCCAGCCGCTATTGATTCGCATACCTCTTTGGTCGGTCTTTGTATACGTTCTCCCCGCAGTGATGCCCAAATTGCTGTGCATACGTCATAACCACATTACTTGCTGTAGAAATCCCAATTCTGTACTGGAAATGTAAGTCAGTGAAGGAACAACCGCTTGCCAGATACCTGAACAAAACAAAAAAAGGTGACATTTAGTTTGAAGTGGACATTTTTTGTTACAGTTTTGCTTTTTTCTATACAAAATTAAAATGTTTTCATACAGTTTTGTTTTCTTTTGATGTAGGAAAAGAAGTAATACGGAGGTGCACCAATCTATGAGACTCCTTTGTGAAGTCAAACATAAAAATTCAAGCTACGGAAAAAAGTGGCTCAGCAGCGTAGAAAATGAAAAATTGCGTATATTCTGATCAGCTGCAGTTTCTAAAAAAAACTGTACGATGCTCGAGAGACGAAGGACAGTTTTCAATCGGAACATACTGCCAGACTGGAAGGAGATATAGAAATGCAGGGCTCCGTCGAAAATACTGAGAATGTTTCTGAGCCATTTGATACACACCCACACAACAAACATCCAAAAGCGAGCGCCATACAAACAGAAAAAAAAGAAAACCTGATGCAATCGAAATGAAAATATTAAGAGCTCTGGAAGAAGACAAACCTTGCAGCAAAATGTCATTTTTACTTAGTCTGAAGCCTCACCTGGAAAAATCTGATGAACAGGATTATCTTCAGTTTCAGATGGGAGTACTCAAAGTTATAGAAAATATATATGAAAGGAGAAGATATTGACAGCTCAACCTCCTCCATTTACCCATTGTACACCTTCCATGCCCTACAATTATAGATTTCAAGCTTATTCTTAATCACCTGGGAAAATGCTGCTCCAATATCCTCTTACCAATGCGCATCAGATTCGTCCTCCTCCAGCTGCACCAGACCCAACGTCTTTTCTGGATCAACCACTACAGACTTGTCAAGGTCGCAGTTCTTATTAACAAGGAAATAAAGTGCCATCACCATACCCTTCGCCTTCCACTTGTAGCCATGAAGGCCCACCGTCAACAACACAGTTCTACAACCTTTTCGCAGAGGGCCTGCCACTGCAAAGTGACAGTACAGTCAGTCCTGCTACAAACTCTTTGGTTTCAACTGCTGATTATGATATTGACTTTTTCTGATCGTAATCAAAATGTAAAACACAAATAAATAAGTAAATAAACAGAACTAGTTTTTTATGTATTAACTTACCTTAACGTGATAGCTAGCATTTGAACAGGTTGGATGCAATTGCGGAATTGTGTGTTTTGTCGTTGTAACACATCCTCAAGTTTTCTATGTAATTCGTCAAAATAGGTAATAGACAATCGGAAATAGTTAAAGAATTTATTTCCGTCATTCCTCAAATCTTCAAAGAATGTATAAAATAAAGCCACTTCCTCTCTTCTCTGGTGAATGGGGTGTACCCACAAAAGGCGACGTTTTCTTTTGCGGCGATGAAGCAACCACAAAGCAACAAGTTGTTTACGGTTCATCTTCACACACACATTACGCAAACCGAATAGACACCAACAACTGGGCCGGCCTGGGTGACCGAGCGGTTCTAGGCGCTACAATCTGGAACCGCGCGACCGCTACGGTCGCAGGTTCGAATCCTGCCTCGGGCATGGATGTGTGTGATGTCTTTAGGTTATTTCGGTTTAAATAGTTCTAAGTTCTAGGGGGCTGATGACCTGAGAAGTTAAGTCCCATAGTGCTCAGAGCCATTTTAAACCAACAACTGGTCGCATCAAAAACCGTGTAATGTGAAAGCAACACAGTCACGGCTAAAACTCGTACTGCTTTTTGCCGCACGGTCAAAACCGTACAGTGTGAAAGCGGCCTAAGCAAATCGCTGCATGTATTCCTACCAGTACGTAACAAATAGCACCGCCCCCATTGTATAGTTGACAGTTCGGTACCGACGATAGCAACAGATTTTTCTATGTGAGTATGTCATTTCAGCTGTACTATGTGACCGGCTGTCGATTATACTTTTCGCATTTTTCATTCGCTTCGCTACCAGTTGACATATGGATACAAAAACGCATTAATTTCGATCAAAGTTGCTGTTCTTTACTTCAATAAGGCCTTTATTGTTTTCATATCAAGTTGTGAGGTGGTGGTGGTGGCGGGGAGGGGGGTGGTGGGGGCAAGGTTAAGCGTATTTGTGTGAGCGTGACTGGAATATTTTTGTACAGATTATGTGAGCTACAATTGATTATTTCTTTACACACACACACACACACACACACACACACACACACATGCACACACACGCAAGCGGGCGCGCATGCGTAGGGCCACGAAAAAAGTATCGATATTCGTCCATCTCAATACCGATACTTTTTTACTTTGCTTTTGTGCATATGAGTATTTCATAGCACGTATCTCATCGAATGATCCTAATACAATTATTACATTCTCATAATTCATGAACAATTTTAGTAGTCTTGGTCGCAATAAAATATAATTACAACCTGATCAATATCTGCTTTGGATGACAAGCAGCCACCCTCAGAGCAATGAAAATAAACAGAAAAATTGTGTTTCGATTAATGTTTTATAAAAGTTTTAAGACATAAAAAACAGTAAGAAAATAAGTACCACGTTTACTGAAGAATTGGTATCAGCTAGGTACGATGTTAGGCACTACACTGTTTATATTTGCGATTTGTCAATATTTAAGTTTAGTCAACACACGACTGTTAGCGTACGGCATCAGAAGACTGTGTGTGCTTGCGTTTGCCCACTATGGTTTGCAAGTTATAGCTGACATGTGGCACATAAGTGTGCAAAGTTATAATTTTAAGGAAAAACAGATATGATTATTAACATTATGATAAAACTTATAAAATACCTGAGACAAGGCCGAGAACGTATGTGAAAATGGTAATCACAATGTACACTGATCAACCAGAACATTACAACCACCGACCTACTACCAACATAAACCCATCCCAGCGATAGCAGCACAAGCTGGCGAGGAATGACTGCCAATCAGGCACACGCACGGTGCATGTAGTTTGAGTGAGCGGGCTGTCCATGTGTAGAGTGGGGTAGGCGCGGAATGTACCTGAGTTTGACCGAGAGCAGATTTCAGATTTTGGTGGCCTGGAGGCTTTTTATGAGTATTTCGGAAACTGCATGGCTTGTCGAGTGTTCGAGTAGTGTTGTGGTGAGTTTCTTCAACACATGGTGACATCATATTCAGACGTCTTGGGATTGGGTGGTCACATCTCGTTACAGATGTCGGTTGTCACCGGCTGGGCAGATAAAGCAGGACAGGTGGCGAACTGTGGCAGAACTAATATCAGACTTTAATGTTGGGCACTGTACAAGTGTGTCTGAACACACATAGCACTGAACACTCCTAAAGATGGGCCTCCACAGCCGACGACTCGTGCATGTGCCAATGTTAACACCACGACATCTACAACTAAGACTGGAATGGGCACATGGCTGTCGACCCTGGACACTGGCAGAGTGTTGTCTGGTCTAATGAATCCCATTACTTTCTTCATCATGACGATGGGAGGGAGCGAATTCGTCGTCTTCCAGAGGAACAGCTCCTTGACACCCGTACCATGGGATGGAGACAAGTTGTCCATTATATTCATGTGGACATCCACAGGTCCAGTGGTTATCGTTGAAGACACCATGACGATTAAGGAGTATCATACATTCGTTGCAGACCATGTTTTCTGACAGTAGTGGCGTTTTTCAGCAAGATAATGCGCCATGTCACAAGACCAGGAGTGTGATGGAGTGGTTCCAGGAACACAGTGGTGAGTTCCAGTTGATGCACTGGCCCTCAGCTCGCCAGATCTAAAGCCAATCAAACACATCTGGGATGTGACTGCATGTGGCATCAGAGCTCATTGGCCTCCTCCCCAGAATTTACCAGAATTAGGTGACGTGTGTGCAGATGTAGTACCAACTCCCTCCCGTGACACACAAGGTCTCATTGCTTCCATGCCATCACTTGTTGCTGTCGTTATCCGTGCTAAAGGAGGACTTACTGGCAATTAGATTGATGCTCATAATGTTCCTGCTGATCAGTGTAAATATAAAATTCACAATAACAGTATCAGGATTACATAAGAACAAAAATTAATTATCAGATGGTAGCTATTAAAACAAAGGGTAAAAGCAAGAAATGTAATTTCTACTTTTTAAGTAAATGAATAATGGTGATAACAGTGCTTCAATTTAATATTAAAATTGTTCTTAACAGTCAATGGTTGTCCAACATCACTGAGGCATCATTTTATCAAAACTTTTACCTAAATTTTGGGCTTAGCTCCAACTATTTCAACAACTGAAAGTGAAAGCACGAACAGGCCAACAGTTGAATGAGCAGTATGCATGTGAGTGACAAAGCAAGTGTACAAAGACATTTGCAGTGCTTCTTAAACCTTTCCAATTTTTCGTTCACAGGGCTTTCACTTAGACTCCTCTTGTTTACACCATTCAACTTTGTTGTTGCTTTTTAACTGATGCTTCAGACAGTTCAGATACAAGAGTTATTGGATTTACACAGAACTGCAGTTAACAAAAGTTAAACTTGTCAGTATTTCGATAAACTGAATACCAATGAAGTGAGGTACAAAATCCATTTAAGAAATTTGAGGTTCTCATGAAATACTTCAAATGCAAAAAAGCATTTGAGAAAGCACCTGACCTCGACAGCAAGGTGACATTATTTACACAACAAGATCAAACGAGAGTGAATAGAACGTTATAAACTTGTTAGTACAAGTGGATTACTACTTGGTTGTAAAAAGAGCGTAAAGAAAAAAATTAGTTTTTGGGTAACTGAGTTATGAGAATCACAGATTATCAGGTTTTTTGGCATTATATGTTTGTTTCTTCGATAATTTAATATCCCAAGTAACAATATTTTTAAATGGTAATCTGCAAAACTGTTTCACACACAGTCCAGATAGATGCAGGACTGTTCGATAACAGGTTCTAGAAGGTGGTGAAACTATAACTTTACTGTATTTTCCAATTTCATTACACATATCGATTACTTAATTACATTTTATGTTGTGCGAAAGTTTGAACATTTCCATAACATTTATACTGTGAAGCCTACTTCTTCTAGCATGCTTTGTACTGTGTATATGATTTTTAGAACAATAAAGAATAGTCATATTTCTCACATTATGAAACGAGGTTGTACATCGAATAGACAAAGTACTTCAAACAAAAAATTTGAACGAGGCCTTTCTCTCGATGATTTCATGGCAGAAGATGAAATGTTGAGTGGATTTAGACTTAAAGGTTTCAGTATTCTGTGTAAAGTGATTGAATCTGCTCATGCTTCTGCTAATTGTGGTGGCCATGCTTTGAGGCTATACACTGGCCTAAAAAGAACTGGGGGCTTGAGACTTCGAATTTATTTTGTGAGAGCTGTCGGTCTACTGTTAGTTTCAAAACTTTTGAAGTGAATAACTGGACATATGAAGCAAACTCTAGGATGTGTACTGGGATGAGGTTTTTTGGTATTAGCAGGGAAGGTGTGAACTTTGTAGCAACCCTCTGTCGATATGCTTTCATCGACTTGTCTGACGTACGATATTTTGTTGTTGTTATCCATTGTATATGCCTGACTGTTCGTTATATCTGTACATATGATGGGGCAGCCACAAACATCTTCACTGTAGCGGCGACTAAATTTCGGGTTCTCATGATAATTAACGTTAAGTTTTTGCTCAGTCGATCACCATTCATTTGTTGCTGCATTACCGAAGACAAGATAGTTAGTAACATGTTCTGGATGCTAGTTATTATTCACCAGTACACACATAATTATGGAAAACACTTTAGTTTGTAATTAACAATATTCAATAATGATTAAATGACTATGGATGATTGCATTTTATACAGAGGGAAAAGGAAGATTGATACTACAGTTACTCTCAGCTATTATGGCAACTAAAAAGTTCACTATTTTTACAGTTCATCACTCAAAGATATTATAGCAAGGACTATGGTCCATTACTATACTTTGATACAGTCATTCAAACTTCGTACACTTTTATTTCGACAAAGCTGTGTCCAGTTCCATTCTAATATTCAGTTCAACATCGCTTTGTATAGTTCACAGTTCCTATTATCGGTTATTTGGCATGTAATAGAATTTAATACTGAGCGATACTTCTCTCGTGCACACAATACCTCAGATATTCTCAGTCTGTGAAATACGGCAAAAGTCTGTCCCATATAAATTAGCTATACTCAATTTTCTTGCAGTTTAAAAAAATTGCCCTGATCCCTTCCATAGCTTATCACACAGAAATGCCCACTATGTTGCAGGCCGCAGCTACGTAGACTTATTCAGATTTGAAATCTTTTGAATAGTTTAAAACACCAAAAACATTATTTACAAGCTACAGCTTTAAACCAGAAAAACAGTTCTTAAAGGTAGAATACATGAATGTTACACTACTGCTCATACATAGCAGCCTTCCGCAGTCGCAGACCACTCGGTTGTACTGGTCGTATGGCAACACATTAGGTGCAGCCCAACCAGCTTACAAAACAACAAGCTCCTTCTACGACACACTAAACACACTATCACAAAATGGCCCATTTTACGCCAACTGCGAATCTAGCCAAGATGTTAAATCATATATTAACGTATAGCCCTGCAAACAGTCAATAAGCCCGAAGGTGTTAAAGCAAATTGGAATACTTTAAAGCACACAAGACATTTACATTGCAATTTTAACGTTACATCAAATGGTTTAAGCAGGAGGCTTTCTGAAATACTCTAGCTGTGTGCAAAGCTTATTATAAATCATTATAGGTGTAAAATAAAATTACTCCTTTAAGATTACAATTAAAATGGTACTGCATAATGCTGTGACTCGCCGATCATTCAAAGTGCCGGCGCGCAATTATGCGCGTCCTCTATATGCGGCGCTGTCTGCCAGCCATGCAGCAGCTGCGCCACCTAAGCGGCCAGCCGGCCAGCGTCCGCTAGACTCGGACTCAGTGCTCACTCGAACGTTACCGTGTTCACATGTCTTGCTTAGTCAACTAGCTCAGTGACTTATAGGTGTTGTGTCGTTTTGAAATATGTGTTTAACTTTACGTTATAACAATTGGCGATGAGGTAGTGGATTTTTCCTTTTCATCGTTGACCCACAGGTTTCCATGCCTACTGTCGAGCAACTATTGCAAGGTCTCATTGAACAGCAAACGCTTCTAACATCGGCGATTCACGATTTCGTCGCGCCATCAAATACGGGGCGTTTCTCGTCGTTGTCTATTCCTCCTTACGACGAGACGGCGGAAGACTGGTCTGATTACGAAAAACATCTTCGACAGCACTTCTTGGCATTCTATGTCACGGACGAACAAACATGTAAGTCTCTGTTCCTTTCCTGGATTCCACCTCAGGTGTATCGGTTGTTGTCGCAATTGGCTCCTTTGAAAGATACCGAATCTTTGTCCTTTGCTGAAATGTGCTCACTTCTGTCTGTCTCTTTTCAAAACCAAACGCATGTGATAGCCTCTCCTGTTGCCTTTTATCGTTGTCAAAAACAGTCGCATCAATCCTATCGCGCTTGGGCTGCTGAACTTCACGGACTCAGTCGAAAGTGTCAATTTGTTACTGACGTTCACAAAGAATCCTATGCCGATTCCATGGTACGGGATGCTATTATCCGGTCGGTGCCCGACAAAGAAGTTTGGCAACGTGCCCTTCAGTTGGCAAATCCGACTCTAGACGAAGTCCTATCCATCGCGCAGTCTTTTGAAATTTCTCGTGCCGCTGGGGCGCGAATAGAGGCGTAGGCTGATGTCGGGGAAATACAACCTCTGTGCGCTGTTGACGACGCGTGCGGTGCGTCCCCGCCGGCCGACGTGGCCGCAGTACGCTCCCACGCACAGCCTCGGCCTAACTGTATACAACCCTCTAAGACACTGCAGCAAAACCCGCGGCAACTTCCTTCATGTCCGCGCTGCTTTACGAAACATTCATGGGAGGACTGTCCCCAACGTTGGGCCATGTGTCACAATTGCAAAAAGAAGGGTCATGTGTCTGCCGTTTGCAAATCCGACCGCATACATGATGTTCATGACTGTGACGCTGATTCTGCTTCTGTGTTGTCTGTCAAGTGCACTTCTTCCCTTTCAGGGAAGTTATTCCTCACTGTCCAAATCCTTGGTCGGGATGTTCGCATGCAGGTGGATACCGGTTCTGCTGCCACTATAATTAATTCTCAGACGTATCTTCAGTTGGGTTCTCCACTGCTATCACCTGTCACTCGGCAATTACGGACGTACAATAAACAGAAGATTTCTCTCTTGGGACAATTTAATGCTGAGGTATCTTACAAATCCGTCGTTCGTAGTGTTCCCATATTTGTGGTCGACCAGAGTAGCGCAGATAATCTTTTTGGTTTCGATGCCTTTCGCTTTTTTGGGTTCTCCATAGATCACTCTATCAATATCGTCTCTGATGCTATTCCTTATGCTGAATGGGATTCCTTGTCGATGACATTTTCGTCCCTTTTTTCTCCTGGGTTAGGCCGTGCAAACGGCTTTGAAGCTCATATAACGCTCAGGCCCACTGCTCGGCCTACGTTTTTTCGGGCTCGGCTCATTCCCGTGGCCCTTCGTGATCGGGTAAAACGGGAGCTGGATCGTCTCACTACTTCAGGTGTCTTGCTTCCTGTCACTTCCAGTGAGTGGTCCTCTCCTGTCGTCGTTGTTGCTAAGCCCAATTGTAATATTCGTCTCTGTGGCGATTTTAAAGCCACTGTAAATGCGCAATGCCTTATCGACACTTACCCTATGCCCCGACCTGAAGAATTCTTCACTAAACTTGCGGGAGGCCAGTATTTTTCTAAAATTGACCTGTCAGAAGCTTATCATCAACTTCCTCTTGACGCTGCTTCCTGGCAGTTTCTGGTCCTTAACACGCCTTTCGGCCTCTATCAGTACCAATGATTGCCATTCGGGGTTGTCAGCGCCCCTGCTCTCTTTCAACGGTTCTTGGAACAATTATTGCTCCCTGTCCCTGGGTATATAAATTACAGGGATGACATTGTTGTCACTGTCTCTACCACTGAAGAACATCTCAGAACCTCCGCACACTTTTTCATGTCTTACAAACTGCCGGTCTTAAGTGTAATCTTCCGAAATCACAATTTTTTCAGGCATCTATCAAGTACTTGGGGCTTCAACTCTCTCGGGATGGTATTCGTCCTCGTCAGCAAACTGTCGCTGCGATCGATGCCCTTCCTCGCCCTACATCTGTTAAGGAACTGCAGGCCTTCTTGGGGAAAATAGCATACTATCACAAATTTTTACCGCCTGCTGCGTCGGTAGCTCTACTCTTGTTGCTGATAATGGTCTGCAATTTGCCTCTTCCAAATTTGCGGATTTTTGTGCTCGTCACAGCGTTATGTATGTCACAGCCCCTCCACTCCATCCACAATCAAACAGTGAGGCTGAACGATTGGTCCGCACATTTAAGGCTCAGATGCGGAAACTCCTGATTTCCTCTGTTGCTGATGATGCGTTTCTCCAGTTTCTGGCTTCTTACCGTTTCACCCCCATGGGCGACCACTGCCCGGCTGAGCTCTTACATGGCCGACAGCCCCGCACGCTACTTCATCTTCTGCAGCCTTCCACCTCATGGCCGCGGGTGCCTTCGCTTGGCTGGTTCACCGCCGGCGACCTCGTCTGGGTACGGGGATATGGCACGCGGCCAAAATGGAGTCCAGGCCGCATCTTACGACACCATGGCCGACGCCTGTATTAAATCCAGACGGACACGGGTGTTGCAGTGCGTCATTCGGACCAGCTTTGGCCTCGTGTGCTGGCAATGCCTGTTCCGAATGCTGTTACACCACCTTCAGCTCTACCTGACGCTCAGGATCTTGGCAACTCTCATTACTCACAACGCAGCCCTCTCCCCGTCATCTTGGTGCCAGTACAAGAACGGACGCCACCAGGAGACGTGCCCATGCAGGAACCGAATGACCATCATCTGTCAGTGCCAATCTACTCGCCTCCTTCTCCTATGGATGCGGACACATCGCCCATGGTTCCCGTTACATCAACTGGACTTGCCGCAACGGGCAGATTGGTGCATGGGGCCCCAGTAGATTCGACCCCTACCTCTCCTGTCATCTCGACCCGTTATCATCGGGGACACTTCCGTCCGTACGGGAAGCCTCCTCCTCGAGACTTTACGGCCAGTCAAACAACGCCTATGGACGTTAGCAATCTCCAGGCCACCTCCATCAAGACCAGTGCAAAAATTTCAAAGGGGGGAAAAGTGTTGTGACTCGCCGATCATTCAAAGTGCCGCCGCACAATTACGCGCGTCCTCTACATGCGACGCTGTCTGCCGGTCATGCAGCAGCCGCGCCACCTAAGCGGCCAGCCGGCCAGCATCCGCCAGACTCGGACTCACTGCTCATTCGAATGTTACCGTGTTCACATGTCTTGCTTAGTCAACTAGCTCAGTGACTTATGTGTTGTGTCGTTTTGAAATATATGTGTTCAACTTGACGTTATAACACATAATTTGAGCTATTTGCGCACAAAGTTGAGCAGAGGTAACCAGAATGTAGTCAAGTACTGCAGGAGCAACTGTCATCAGTAATTTTACTGACTCACATGACTACCAATGCTGCTAATCAATACAACGTACATCAAACAACATCACGCTTATAGAACTTGCCAGGCATTTTGGTTTAAACAAACAGACATTACTCCAGCATATTGCCTGGATGCAAGCTTTCATAAGTTAGACCCAGTAGATAATGCAGTAGACACAGGTAGTACTTGTAAGCAAAACGGTACCTACAGGGTAAAGGGCTCCCACACACAAAATGTGACAGCACATTTGAGGTACCACAGCTCAAAACGAAAGTCATAAAGGGTCACCCAACAGTTAATCATACAGGAACAATCCTAGATGAGAATACAACTTAGACACCAGAATTAATGCAACTGAAGTTGGCAGCGGCAGGCAGAAGTCTTGGAATGGTGATTGGATGCAAATGGTTGTATTCAGTCCTCAGCATAGCTATACTGTCCTCCAGAAGTAGCAAGGCCCCAGTTCCGCTATTAGCGAGAAGTTTCACGCCATGTTGCCCACTAACGAGTGTTGCATCCATACTCAGCCTAAACAAACTCTGGGCTCGCATGGCCCACCACTGACCATAGCACGACGAGCACTGCCACAATGACAACTGACAAGGCCACTGCCCTCTCTCGGTAACCAGCGTAACTTCCCCCATGTCTCACTGCTGCTTCGACTCTCCTTCGAATCGTTCTGCACGCAACTAAATAGGCGATTGTGATCAACTACATTGGGGCAAAACGCAGGCACAAGAAAGAGCCAACACGCTCACCATTCCAGAGATAAGTTACAGCTCAAACTCAAAACTCCAATGAAAGTTGCAGTTCCCTTATATGGAAGAGATGTCCATAAACATAATTCGTTTCATCAAATGTAGAAAAAATAGCTGCATAAGATGTGTGTGTTTAGTAGAGTTGGGTAGGTTGTTCGGATATAAGGAAACAACAGCATAGGCACATTGGTAACACTGGTTCCCATCAGATCACTGAAGTTTAGGGATGTTGAGCTTCGCTAACACTTGGATGGGTGACCGTCCAGGTTTGCTGAATGCTTATAGCAGGAAGGTTGCACTCAGCTCTTGTGAGACCAATTGAGCACCTAGTTGACTGAAAAGTAGCAGCTCTGATCATGAAAACTGACAATGGCTGGGAGAGCGGTGCACCAACCACATGACCCTCCATATCCACATCCAGTCACACTTATTGCCTGAGGATGCCATGGCAGTCGGTTGTTACCATTTGGTCTTCCGAGATCTGTTCAGATGGAGAGAGTTTAACTAAGTTTATCAGAATTATGTTTCAAACACATGTAATGTACAAATATTTGACTTGACTTTATCTGTTGCTAATAGTGTTTCTTCTGTGACTGTATTATTTTTGTAAAATAAAGAACAGTTGCCTACAGCCACAATCGTGATTTCATTTCAATTCACAATGCATTTCGAGCCCTGAGGGCTCATCTTCAGGTACTCTGACAGTCTACAGCCATTATTTTTCCATATTTAGGCTAATTTTGGCTGTGGTAAGATTACAATGTTATACACAAAGTGGGCACACAGTGAATATAAGTTTACAAAACCAATAGAAATTGAAAAGTAACTTACTGTTTAGAATGGTATATACATGATTTTGAAGCACAGTAGGGGTAAACATGTTTATGCACATATATACATTTTTCATTCTACAGCACATTTTGTATACAAAGGTCAAAAAAGTCAAAGAATTTCAAATCTACAGATCCTGCAGTACTACAAACACACAGGTGTTATTGTTTCAAAAAAGCCACATTATTAATTATACACAATATCATTTACAAAACAAATATTTGTGAATATGTCACATGTGGATTATGTTATAAAATTGTTGTACTATTAAATATTGGTTTCTTTAGGAAAAAATATACTTTTAAAATTCCTGAAAAAACTTAGGCTGCAGAACTCTGTCTGTTGATTCTACATGTCTTCAAAAGATTTTTCTTTTTGTATGACACCATTTCTAATTGTTCTAAAAGATCACATTTTTTACTATGGATTTCTGTGTGGAGTACAGTTAGTCTGTTGTGGATGTGACTTAGTCTGTGTGTATTAACATGCGTGTGCTTGGCTGTTGTGAATTTTTTTAAGTCGTTAAGAGTAAAAGCATCAGTGTGTTCTTCCTAATGTGTGTGGAAAGTTTTTCCTGTTTTGGCCACATAAAATAAAGTGCAGCTGTTACGTTCTAATTTATATATTCCATTATGGTCCGTCAGTGGGGTGTTCTTGCTTACTGTGGGAGGCAAATAGTGTCACTGTTCATGCTTCGTGGAGAATGATGTTTTAATATTGGTGTTTATAAGAAGTTCGTAATTTTTTATGATGCTATACCTACATAGGGAATGCTTGTGAAGAAATGTGTTGGCAGTTGTTATTCATGCAGTACTTTTGCTACTGATGTTGGCCTGTATTTTGTTGGATAGTTTGTGAACTGATTCTTTCTGAATCCCATAATTTATTGCAATTGCTTTGACTGTATCAATTTCTTGTGTAAATGCTTTGGTTTTTCAAAGGTAATGTGTGTGCCCTGATTAGCATGGATCTAAATGGAGCATAGTTGGGTGTATTGTATTGTACTGTACTGTTTTTTTTAATTCAGCCAGTAAATCTTGATTAACTTCATAGTTACTTCAAATGATATAGTGTAAGTCAGGTTTGATATACAATGCACAGATTTACACATACTATGATTTAGGAAACAATAGTCACTACAAGCTGAATACTTGTAAGTACTTAAAGTTAATTACAGATGATACAAAAGAATAACAGTTTCTGACCAAACTCACTGTGAACCAGGGTTACCAGTTATTACATATTACAAATTTCAGTGTACTCTTAGCTGACTAGTGGATAACAATGAGTACAATACATATAAAATACGGCCATTACCATCAGAAGTTGATAAAACTAGGAGAATGTTTTCCATATTGCTCCTGAAATAGATTTCTCACTACCTGATGAAGCCAAGAGGCAGTATGTGCAACTGTCTCTTGAACAATAAAAGGTAAAAATTTTAAGGTTATGCATCAGATGTGTAAACAGAATTTTGTGCTCGCCTCTACCTATGATCATGAAAGATGCAAAGCACAAATTCTGCAGCTGGTTAGAGAGGTGCTAAGGATTTCAATCTAAAGTATATTGTGATTGACAGAAGTATCTCAACAGAGGTACAAGATAATGAATGGTTATTCATAGCTCCCAAAGTGAGGGATTGACAGTTCCATCTAATGAGTTACCGCTGATTGATGTCATAATATGCGATACTGGAAAGTTGACATTTCTGGGAAAATGCAGGGGTACTGGAGCTTGGATTATGTTGTGATCAAAACATGTGAGACATGCCAATATAAGTAGAGACAGTACCTGCTTTAAGCCCCAATTACACGAGGTGCATAAACTGTGCACCAATGCACCAGTGCCCCAAGTGCGCATATCTGTAACTAGACTCTGGTTCACGTAGACCTGTTACACCACCCACATGTGATATACCTGGCGCACATGTCCAGTAATCAAACAGATACACAAACACAAAAAGAACTGTCTAATCTCTTGTAAAGTCATTCATTCTACAGCACAAAACACAAGGGGGACTGCGTGCCATATTGGAATGTCATTCAATTAAAATATTTATGCGACTCAAGTTTCCTATATAATATGAAACTGTTTTTTTATTATTATTTATTAAATAACTGTTATTCTCTTAGGTACATTACCACTGTTCTGAATTACAGACCCAATAGTTAGTTTTATATCATGACTCTTGGTTAAACAGGTACATGTACTTATACAGCACTTTGCACAAGGAGGACCCATTTGTTTTTGGAGCTATTGCCATGGCAGTGACAGTAAATCTTCCGATTAGGGCAGCACTTTAAAGGACCAGTACTTGAAGGTGCACTTATGTTATTTTTCCAAGTTTGCACTATGTATATGTGCTACTCAGAGTTTTGCAGTTCTCGTCTGTCACTCTGGACCAAACTGAACAGACATTCTCCCCTGTCACTACCAATTTCTCTTTAAGGCATGCTGAAATAAATCAAGAGATGCAGTCAAATCGAAAATGAACTTTCATAAACTAAGGCATTAAGATTCAAATCAAAAATCACCTTATAACGTTATACGCATATTACTCAGAAAGAGACAATTGCCGACATACCTTATTCTGATACAGCGGGTCATACATACACTTTTCCTTGCTGTGTGCCAGATTTAAGTTGCTTAATGCCTCTTTGCTCCATTTCATTTCTAGAATATCAAACAATTAATACAAAAACAATTCTTTCACAAACAAGTAGTGTAAAAGAGTTTACTGTAAAAAAAAAGCTTTATTCCTGCATTTATAAAACCTACTTATTGAAAAAATGTGCAAAATCCCCAACATGAAACTCTGAAATCAACCACTAGCCGCCTAACAATAAGCAAACAACTAGCAAAAAGCACTGTGGTACACCCTTTGTGCGAGTTATCGCTGCCTAATGCACATGCGCGAATTGATGGCAGTTTAGAACTGCTCTCTATTTTGGCGCACGGATAATGTGTCTGCTAATTTTCGTAGTTTCACCCATTCTACCACTAGATCGCTGTTGCGTTGGACCAGTACCATTCGCGGCGGATTGTCATGTGATACCCATTTTAAATATATAAATATACAATGGATTAAGGTTGGATCTACCTTTTTGCAAGTACCCAAATCAATGCACACCCACATACCAATTGAAGAAACAATTAAAGTAATTGAAAGACAACTACAGTGGACAAACATTATACCAAAAACACATACACAGGAAGTCTCAACTATTTTGTAGGTAATCACTGGTCAAAATTATTTCAGAGTGAAAGATGAACTCTACATCCTACATGAAGGATTCCCCATGGGGTCACCGATAAGTGGCCTGCTGGCCACCATCTTCCTTAACCACCTTGAAAACAAAATCTTTGACGAAATAATGGAAACAAAAAAGTACAAAGTAATGTACCGGTACAGTTATGTTGATGACATAATTTGCTTGACACATGAAACACGTGATTGGACACTACAGAATACACAGAGCCATCAATACTGGTCACCCAAAAATACCCTTCATCCTTGAAACTGAAGAGACAAAGACATAGATTTACTAGGCATCACAATAAAAACCAAAAAACACTGGTTTTCAGTGCATAGAAAAGCAACATCAAACAGTACAATTATTCACAGCACAGGAAACCACCCAACAATTGATAAGCAGGGCATCCTCAGATACATCCTACAAACATACATAAGTAGGTATGTACATACATACATATATACATACATAAATACTTGTTCCATAGATCATGAATACGACATTTCATAATGACGTGAAACATGTCACTTTAACGTAAGTTTTCTTAACACAATATTTTTTACTGCTACAGATCTAAAAATTCATCTATTGAGTAGAAGGAGTTGTCATTCGGAATTTTTTTTAAACTTGTTTTTAAATGTTGGTTGGCTATATGCCAGACTTTTAATGCTATTTGATAAATGACCAAAGATTTTTGTGGCAACGTCAGATTTAACCCAGAATAGTGACGATCATGCTTTCTTCCAGTGTTGTACCTATGCACTTCACTGTTATTTTTGAATTGGGATGGGTTATTAATAACAAATTTCATAAGTAAATATAGTATCTTGAAGGTATTGTGAATATCCTGAGTTCCATAAATAAATGTTGCAAGGTGATTTTGGGTGGGATCCAGCTATCATTCTGATTACATGCTTTTTTGCAATGACTTCCTCTTAATGAGGAATTACCCCAAAATGTGATGCCATATGAAAGCAATGAATGAAAATACGCATAGTAAGTTAATTTACTGATATGTTTGTCATTAAAATTTGCAATAAGCCTAATAGCATAAGGAGCTGAACCTAACTGTTCCAGCAGATCAATGTGTTTCTGCCAATTCAATTTAACATCAATGCACACACCCAGAAACTTTGAATTACCAAAGACTTCCATTCATAGTTCATATCTATAAATGGTTTTATGCCATTTACTTTAGTGTACAAAATTATACATACTGTGTTTTCTCCAAATCTTCATATCTATAAATGGTTTTATGCCATTTACTTTAGTGTACAAAATTATACATACTGTGTTTTCTCCAAATTTAGTGATAGTCAATTTGCAGACAACCACTTAATCATTTTCTGAAAGACATTATTCAGTTTCCTCGGCTGATTTTTGTTTGTTGGGTGTGATTACTGTACTTGTATGATCAACAAAAAGAACTAGCTTTGCATCTTCATTAATATAGAGTGGCAAGTCTGTAATATATATTATGAACAATAAGAACCCAAAACTGAACCCTGTGGGACACCATTCTTCATACTTCCCCAGTTAGAGGGTTTGCGGACTATCTGTACTGTTAATTTCGGCCTTCTGCATTCTTCCAGTTAAATATGAATTCATATTCTGATCTAGAAGAATTTCATGATCACACAATGAAAAGCCTTTTAGAGATTAGAAATTATCTCAATGGGTTATGTTTGGTTATTCAGTGCAGTTAATATTTGATTAGTAGAAACATATATAGCATTTCCTGTTGAAAATCATTTCTGAAAACCAAATTGACATTTTATTGGTACCATACTTCATTTTTGCTAATATATAACGTTACTCTTGAATACATTATTTTTTCAAAAATTTCAGATAAAGCTATCAGAAGTGAGAATGGGCAGTAGTTGTTAGCAACACACGTATCCCCTTTTTTATACAATGGTTTAATAATAGCATATTTTAGTCTATCTGGAAAAATGCCCCGTTTCAGTGAGGTACTAGACATGTGGCAAAGAATCCTCCTTATCAGTTGGGAACAAGCTTTTAGTACTCTGTTGAAAATGCCATCAATTCCAAGTGAGCATTTACTTTTGAGTGAATTTATTGCTTTGCTCATTTTAGTAGGAGAGGTGGGTTGAATTTTTTTTAACAAATTACATAGGTAGGCCTATTGCCTCTTCCACGTGCAGCCATGAATTTTGTAATGAATAGTGGGATCATATTTTCTCTAAAACACTTAAAAATGATCGTTAAAAGTGTTTTCTGCTACTGACTTCTTGTTAACAAACTTTTCACTGAGTTTGATAGAAACTTCCTGTGCTCTCAATTGTCCTGTGTCCCTTTTAACAATATTCAAAAATGGCACAACATGGCATTTGGCAACAAAATAACACACACAAAAGAAACATCATGCAGGAACATGGTATAAATGTGCCATATAAAACAAACAATACTCGGCAGTAGAGGTGGCAAAAAATAACGTAACTGATAGAAATAACCGGTTACTGAGAAGTAACGGTTACTGCGATAACCGTTCCTCTGATTCTGGCAGTTATTTCAATAACTGTTTAGTGTCAACAGTGCCTCGCGCCATCTGTTGACCGAATATCGTACTGCGCATTTGGAGGCGTTCTATAGACCATGGGAATAACTGTGAGACTGCGCGCCATCTGTTGATAAGAACTGTGTACTATTTCGTGGGCCTTCGTTACTTTTAGCATAAACAATTAAATAAAGTTAATGTCCGAGCCGTGGCTGATAGGAGCTGCAGTACAGGCATTAACAAGTACGGTCCTTCCCTTAAGCCACCGCCTTACGTGTTAATTTAGCTTGGACGGGTAGTACAAGGAAAGTTACTAAGGAATTCGAGCGACTATGGAAATAACTGTCAGAGCCGGTATTCTCCTCTGGCAGTTATCGTTATTGGCTCGTAGTTCTAGTTCTCTGGTAGTTATCGGGCTACCACCACAGATAACCTGGAAGCTGGTAACGGAATAACTGTGTGTCTAGACGTTCCTGACTCGGTGACTCCAGTTAAAGGTCGTAGTTCCAGGTGATATTTCCAGAGAGGATAGTAACTGGAGCGAACAAATATTTTCGTACTGCTACGGAAATAGCCGCTGGCCATCACGAATGACAAATAACATGTCAGAAAGTATAACATAATACAGTGGAATATAATAATTATTATCCTCATCATTTGTCAGGAGATTGTCAAAATACGTGAATATATCACAGTAACTGCTAATATTTACAGAATTGGTACACTGACAGAATAAAACACAGTTACGTACTTTTAATAAATTTATCGTACACAGAATACCCGATCTTGACTGTTGCAACCAAGTGCTGTCAAAACTGAAATATAGCAGAATTTTTACCTAAGCTGGTCTATCAGTCTCTGTTACGATATTCATCTACAGAGCAGAAGGAGGGGTCACTGGAAGCGTCTGATTCCACCCGTCTGCTTCGACGTAAAGGTGTTGTGGAGTGTGAATGTCATTACGGCACGGTATTTATGAGTTGGTTTTTGTGTGTGTGTGTGTGTGGGGGGGGGGGGGGGGCTGTCGATCTAGGTTGCAGTGCCGGAATTTGCTGGTGGTAATTAATTTTTTTTTTTTTTTCTAGCTGTGATGTTTTGTGTATTTATGAAGTATTGAATGTGATTTAATTTATGTAGGGGTGATTGATTTGTGGACTTTTGGGATTGTGGTTTTATTTTTCGCAGTTGTAGGTGTTGGTTTTTTGGCATCAGTAGCTGTGGTGGACCTATATAGGTCACCGGATAATGACCGATTCCCATTTTCATAATTGTGTGTGTTGATGTTTTAGTATCGTCATCTGAGTTTGACCTATGTAGGTCAAGGGAACTGTCTGATTCCAATTTTCGTACTTTTAGTTGTGGGTATTGGTGTTTTGGTATGGTCACCTATAGTTGACCTATATTGTTCAAGGGAAGTGTCCGATTCCTGCAGATTTTTGTTGGTGTAGCAGAATGCTGTATTTTTTTTCTTTTTGTTCTTCATTTTGTGTTTTGGGATCATGGTGTGTTTTTTTTTACTAGCTTGTCCTCACCCTAAAACCCCCAACTTCCCGCAGTTGTCCCATTGGTTTGATTGTATTTTTGGTGGGAAATGTTATTGTATTATTTATATGTATCTTCGTGTTTGTTGCCATGTGTATGTAGTGACGTCATAGACACACTTAAAATAGACATTTCCGGCATATTGATGATGGGTGGAATCAGACACTTATGTATCAAATAGTCATTCAAACACACTGTAAACCGTGCCTTATCTGAAACCAAGTTTTTAATGGTTGCTGACTTGCTGGCAGCTTATTGAAAATGCATGTTCCTGAATATTGGACCCCTTTTGGACCAAGGTAAGTAATTTTAGGTCTTTATGTAGATTGCTGTTCCCATTTCTAGTACTGATATTATGTATTGAGCTATTGGTTGGAAATACTTGTAACAAATTTCATTAAGGAATAAATATACTAGGAAGCAGTGGTTAGAATACAAAGTTCCTTGAACAGGTTCCTACATGATGTTCTTGAATTGATACCACAAACGATTTTTATTACACGCTTTTACATGCGAAAAACTTTTGCTACGTTTGATGAGTTACCACAGAATATGTTCCCTTATGAAATAATAGAATGAAAAAATGTGGTATGCCCTTCCCAACTGAATTTATTATCGAGTTGTAGTCCCAGAAATGTAACACTGTCAACCTTTTCGATCTGCATGTCTTCATATGTTATAAACATGCTGTCGCTGGAGAAATCGAGCAGTTTGCAAATCTGACATAAAACTTGGATTAGCGTACTCACACTTTCCCCAATAGGACTAGCTTTTACAGCACAGGAGTAAACGAATCTGTCACATTACGTATATTTTTTGTTGTATTACAAGACTGTACACTTTATTCTATTATGTGAGCAGCACAAGAAATTAAGCTTCGAATTTAACCTACAGTACTCAGTTTACATATTACTTCATACTTAAAAACGCACGTTGTTAACATTTTACTTAAACAGTGCTTTGGCGAAGTTCCGCGTACTTTCTGTCGCAGCTGCGAAGATAATATTTCTAATAGCGACCGATAACCTACAAACATATAATCTGAAACACTAATAATCGTTCTAACATCAACTAAAATGTACCCGGAGTTAATAAGCTGAGGTTATGACACGAGTCATACGACATTCCTGCTATTTCACACTACTCGCAGTTCTACTGATAACTAAACTGATGGATTCCAACTATGTCGTTATTTAACTGTCGGAGTTATCGGTATTCGCTAGCGAAAAATAACTTGGCAGTTATTAATAACCGTTAACGATAACGGTTATCAAAGAATAACTGGAACTGTGATAACGGTTACTCCAGAATAACCGTTTGGCCCACCTCTACTCGGCAGAAAAGACTGAAAAGACCTAACACCACCAAAGACATAGTCAACAAAGTAGGTATATACCAACTAACCTGCAAATACTGTAATCAGTATACATTGAGCAGACATGCAGAAATTTCTCAATAAGATACATTGGACAAATATGCAGAAATTTCCGAATTTGATACTCCGAGCATTTATAATCACTGAAAAGTGACAGCACACTTTCCACATTTGCAGAGTATTTAATCAAAAACGACTACTCCTCCCGTGGCATAGAAACAGACGTTAATCCTGAAACACAGAAACCATATGTCACAACTTTTAACAATAGAAGACAATTACTATCTCCACAAGGCTACCACACGGTGCAAAAAGTTATCAATGACCAAATAGTACTGTGTAATAAAAGACTATTCAACATTCTGAATGAATTATCGGATACACACATTGAGACGACATTTCACAGTGCGCGGGCGTCAAAGAAAAACTAAAGATTAAACAAATGAGAAACGACAGAAGGAAGTGCATCAGAGAAGTAAATTTGTGCAGGGAAATGGGTGTGTCCAAGCTGCAGCGGAGTAACAGCACGTAGTATTTGCAAACGAACAGGAGAAAACGTGAGTAAATACTATAAAAATGCAAAAGAGAATCCATGAATATACAAACCACACGAAATAGTTCGCCGTACCAAAGCTTCACAAAATCTTTGTCGATGTCCACAGGTCCAGATCAATTACACGAAATCGCATTTGATATATAAAACAAGCTTGTCACAGCTAAGAACTAGGAAAATACGACAACGGTAAGGGCAGAAAGTAACATATGCCATTAATTTCACCAAAATATACAAATTAAAGATCGGATAATAAAATTAATGCAGACGGTTTTCTAACATCCCTCATGTATGCAGATGTCTAGTGTTCTGACTTAGACCTGTGGCTTATTTTGGTGTGCAGCCACAGGACACACTCAGTGTAAAATAAAGGCTAAAGTGCACATATAATTTAAATGACAACAAAATTTGATGCATCATATTCCATATCCTAAAATAACTTGTATGTATGTATTTTCAGGAAAATAGCAAGAAACCCAGTGAGAATGCCACAAATGCTGTGACCCATTTTTGGGTGATACAGTAAAACACTAATTTGTGTACTTACAAAAAGGTGGACTCATCCTTAATCCATTAATATTTTTCTGCAACCACTGGAACTGAGCTCAAACTCAAATATGATGTAAATAGACCATTGTATTATAGAAGATGAGAAGCAAAAATCTCAGGAATACCTGTATTGCTGCCTTTAAAGCATGTAGTTCTCCAGTTGGACAACTCTCAAGTTGCTGGGCTTAAGACTGATGAACTACAAGAGGAAATTATCAACAAATGAATCCTTCAAAGGATGGTGTACTGGCAAGTATTCCACAGGGGATACTCAGGATCCACTATTTTATGTGTATTAATAATCTTGTGTTGCCTATATATTTATTGTAAATGTTGTCACAATAGCAGTAAGAAAATGTGTCGAATAGCAAGTATAGACTGTTGGGTCAGAATTTGTATGAGAAATAATGAGATATACCCCAACTCGCCAAACAGATGTAGACTATGGTGAGTGGTTTATGAATCATTGCCCTACAGCCAGACAGTGACTGGAGGACTGCTAGTCCTCTACCAACGAGAACTAGGGACACTGAATCCCATTCTTCAAAACCAGATATCCCACAATTATGCCCAATGTGATAGAATGTAGTAGTGAAATATTGACATGTTTTGTGAAAATATGTATAACTGTTGAAAATAAAGAATGATTGCAGTCTTAATTTTGTAAGACGTGGTCAGAGGTAAAAATGTAACATGAGTGTTATGTTGTATAATACTGTTGACAATGAAGAAAGATACCAGATTACCTTTATGAGTTGTAGTCACATGAAAATGTAAAATGAATGTAAATAAACGGAAATAATAATCCATTGGCACTACTGATGAGATGACAATACGAATTTTGTAGTCTCTGAGGTCAGTGTCTGTAATATTTTATGAACGAAATGGTAGGTGTCACAGAATCCAATATTAAGAGATGAAGTATCAAATTAAGTGTACTTTGTATCTAAGAGCTGTCTTGGGAAGACAGCAGAATCAATTGTGCCATCATTTACTCAAGCAGCATCAGCATGGGACTGGCTTTCATCGGCCCTAAGTTTCCTCGAGAATTACACTGAGTTCTGTCTTGGAAGACCCTTTTAGCTTGTAGGTTCCTTACAGGTTCGAGTCCTGCAACTGCCCGCGTGAAAGTCTCTCTTCAGTTGTATATATTGAGCTAAGCACTTGTCAGTCAAACATGAAATCCTTACTCCCTCTCAGGACAAGACAATATTATTTCTTTATGTCTCTCCATCCTATCTTATGGCATTGTTTTGCACAAAAAAGAGTATAGCATTAAAGATAATACATGAGAAATAATTTTCTGATCAATGCGTGTGTGTGTGTGTGTGTGTGTGTTTGTGTTTGTTTTGCTGCTGTTGGTGATGGTCAGAAGCTGTGTCAGGTTTCTACTGACAAATCATCTCACTGCTCTTATGCCTCTGCATTAGGAAACATGCATATGCAACATCATGCTTACAGTGTTAAATACAGTACGGTACTAAGCATACGTATTGTGGGGTGAAAGCCCCATAGCTATAGTAGTATTAAGTATTTGAATGTTGTTAATTTTATCACCTTAATACACATGTATCTTAAAATACATGCTGTTCCAAGTCACATAACATGGCCACTGTTACAAAGACTGGAGACATTATTTCATTTTTGTAACAATGTCAGGAATAAAACAGATATCCTAAAATGTGAATATATATTAGCAGCCACATGTGACAGTGGATCAAGAACACCATTCATCTGTATTGCCAGGTAATGTGTATGTGAAGTGCTAATTGGCAGTGGGAACAACCATGGGTAACAAATCAACATCAGCTGATTAAAATACAGGGCTATTCAGAATCAAGAAACAGATTTCAGGCATTTATATCTTCTAAATGACAAAAGATAGCACCATAAATCCAGCATTTCTGGTTGGACAACAGTTTAAAATTTGAATTCTAGAACTAGACTTGCTTCAAAACTGTTTATTTCCTCAATGTGAAGGTGATTAAAATGACTTCAGCTTCATGCAAAATGGTACCCTGGCTCATACCTCTAATTACATCCATTGTGACCTGAATGACATCATTCGAGGATGTTGGAATGGAAGAAGAGCAGCAGAAGATGAACTTCATCGCCAGTGACCTCGCAGGTCTCCAGATGTGACTTCTTGACTTCTATGTCTGAGGTTATGTGAAAGACCACATTTTTATCCCCCCTATGTCTGACACTCTTGAAAGTCTGTGACAGCGCTTTGTTGAAGCTGTGAATTTGATAACAAGAGACCAGCTGCTTTGTGCGTGGCAGGCAATGGGCCACCGCTTTGATATTTGTTGTGTAGCACGTGGTACTCACATTGAATACATAAAAGTTAGAAATTTTCTCTTTCCAGGAACTTTGGAATCGTGTTTCTATCTTTCGTAGTTTAGAAGTGATCAATATTGGAAATCTCTTCCTTCTTTTTGAATAGTCCTGTAAAATTGGTATTTTATTGATTAAAAACATGAAAATAAATCACACACGAGATTTGATGCAACATCCATTTTTTCAACAGAAACAGAAGGACTAGAATAACACCAAAGACTTTGTACATAATCAGTTTACATGTTGAAAAATTGTTAAGATATATTACCATTAATCTCACAAATACTTTGATATTCCCTCCCCCATATTTTATATTACGGCAATGATTTTATCCGTCACTTGTAACTTAGCATATAGTAATTATTTTGTAAGAATGCTAGCTGCCTGTCAGCTTTTACCTCACCCATAAATACCTAATCCTTTTATAAGTCTGATGGCACTTTGATTTTTTGTTTGTTGCTGTCTTTAGTCTGATGACTGCTTTGATGGAGCTCGCCACACTAGCAAAACCTTCAGAAGCCCCTTGATCTTCACCTAATGCCTATAACCTAGATGCATTTGAACTGCTTGCTGTAGTCCAGCCTTACTGTGCATCTACAATTTTTACGACCAGGCCTCCCTCCATTATGAAACTGATGATTCTACAACTGCGCACACACACTGCAAGTCCCTGTACAGTGCACAACAGAAGGTACCATGTTCTATTACATGTCATTTCCTTTCCTGTTCCACTCACAAATAGAGTGACAGAAAAACAGCTGTCTATAAGCCTCTGTAGAAGCCCCAATTTCTTGCATCTTATCTTCGTGGTCCTGATGCAAAATGTACATTGATGGCAGTAGAACTGATCTGGAATCAGCCTCAAATGCTGGTTCTCTAAATTTCCACAGCACTGCTTTGTGAAAAGAGCATCGATTCCCCTCCAGGGATTCGCATTTGACTTTAAGAAGCATCTCTGTAATACTTGTGTGCGGATCGAACTTACTGGTAGCAAAACTAGTAGCATGCTTCTGAATTGTTTTAATCTCTTCCTTTATTCTGACCTGGTGGGGATCGCAAACATTTGAGCAGTAGAAAAGACTGGGTGACACTAGCATTCTATACACTGTCTCCTTTATAGGTGAGCTATACTTTCCCAAAATTTTTCCAATGAAACAAAGTTGAGCATTTGCCTTCACTACTACCAACCTGGTATGCTCATTCGATTTCATATCACGTTGCAACATTATGCCTAGATATTTGACTGATGTGATTATGTCAAGCAACACACTACTAATTCTGTATTTGATTGATACAGTATTGCTTTCCCTAGTTACCTTACCCTACATTTTTCTGTATTTAGACCAAGCTGCATTTCATCACATCAGCTAGAAATTCTTTCCAGGTCACATTGTCTCCTCCTACAGTCACTTAATGACAACACTTTCCCATAGACCAAAACATCATCAGCTAACGGCAATTAATTGCTGTGCAGCCTGTCTGTCAGATCATTTATGTGAATATAGAATAACAATGGTCCTATCTCATTTCCCTGCAGCACTCCTGGTAATACCGTTGTCTCTGATGAACACCCACTGTCAATGACAACACTCTGCCATCTATTATCTAAGAAGTCTTCAAGCCACTTACATATCTAGGAACCTAATCCATATGCTCTGACCCTTGTCAACAGTGTGCAGTGGACACTTTCTGGAAAGTTAGGAATATGGAATCTGCCTGTTGTCCTCCACCCATGCATGGTATGTAGGAAATCGTGAAAAAAAGGCAAGCTGAGTTTGGCCTGAGTGATGCTTTCTAAATCTGTACTGATTTGTGGTTACAAGCTTTTCTGTTTTAAAGACAGTTATTATATTCAGACTCAGAATGTGTTCAAAACTTCTGCAGTAAATAAATGTTAAGGATATTGGTCTGTAATTATAATACACTGACAAATTTTACCAACAGAACCACAATACATAAAAAAAAAAAAATTTTTTTTAAAGAATTCAGTACATCGTGGGAATATTCAGACGACAAGGGAACTATCAGAACTTATCAATGGTGTGTTTTTCTTTCTTTCAGCCACGCTATTTAAGTGAACTTGTAACGTCTTTAAATACTATTCTGCTTCATGACACAGCACACACCATAAAAAATTAAATTATCAGTACAATCAAACACGTGAACGTAAGTGTAGCACTAAAGTAATAGTGAACAATAAAAGTAAGTCTTTTTCTTTTACAGAAAAAAGTTATTACAAGTAATGTTCACTGTAAATTTCGTCAACACAAACTACAACTAATTAACGCAGGGGGGTTACATAAACAAGTTGCCTCATAATTGTTACTGTCCTAAATATATTTGTATTTGATTGTTTAATGAGGTAGGCATATCTCAGTATAATTATCAGTTTTTTTCTGGTACAATGTATGACTGGGAGTAAATATTCAGTGTGAAACTACAGCCTGCAAACTACTGTTAGTATGGAAACTATTCAGCTTAACAGGTTACAGGTCCAGTCTCAGTGAACTGTTCTTGCCATTGTTGGCAAGACTGGAAATGATGAAAAGAAAAATGCTAGAAAATACAGATGCAAGTTGATGTTAAAGTGCCGTCAAATGAGTTTAGATCACTGTCAGTTCAATTTTGAGGTTAGAAACATTAACAGGTGAGTTTCAGGTTAAAAGAAATGCATTCAGAAAGTAACTTGTGATCATATAGTGTACACTTAGATCAAGGTCTGCAGAAATGGGTATGTTGGTATAATGTACTCCTACTCCTGCATTACCCCTATTTGATTTTGTATTTATAACCCTGTATTCACCTGACCAAAAGTCTTGTTCCTCCTGCCACCAAACTTTACTAATTCCCACTATATCTAACTTAACCTATCCATTTCCCTTTTTAAATTTTCTAACCTACCTGCCCGATTAAGGGATCTGACATTCCACGCTCCAATCCGTAGAACGCCAGTTTTCTTTCTCCTGATAATGATGTTCTCCTGAGCAGTTCCCGCCCGGAGATCCGAATGCGGTACTATTTTACCTCTGGAATATTTTACCAAGAGGATGCCATCATCATTTAACCATACAGTAAAGCTGCATGACCTCAGGAAAAATTACGGCTGTAGTTTCCCCTTGCTTTCAGCCGTTCGCAGTACCAGCACAGCAAGGCCGTTTTGGTTAGTGTTACAAGGGCAGATCAGTCAATCATCCAGACTGTTGCCCCTGCAACTACTGAAAAGGCTGCTGCCCCTCTTCAGGAACCACCCGTTTGTCTGGCCTCTCAACAGATACCCCTCCTGCATGGTGGTAGTGGTCGGGGGGGCGGGGGTGGGGGGGGGGGGGGGTCACTAGGCTGTATGAAATGGTTGGCAGCTGTTAAGTGGAGGTATTTCTTACAGTTGAATAAGTTGATATGTGTGGAGGTGCAGACATAGCCACGTTTGAGAGGAGGTCAATGTCAAGGAAGGTGCCATGTTGGGTTGAGGAGGACCAGATGAAGTGAGTGCAGGAGCAGGTGTTGAGATTCCAGAGGAATGTGGATAGGGCACAGGGCCCTCAGAACTCGATCCAGATCATAAAGATGTCATCAGTGAATGTGAACCAGGTAAGGTGTTTGGTATTCTAGATGGTTAGAAAGGATACCTCCTGATGGCCTGTGAATGTGTTGGCATAGGATGCTGCCATGCGGGTGCCCATTGCCACACCCTGTATTTGCTTGCTGGTGATGCCTTTATGGGTGAAGTAATTGTGGGTGAGGATATAGTTGGTCATTGTAACTGGGAAGTAGGTTGTAGGCATGAAATCCGTTGGGCACTGGGAAATGTAGAGTTCAATGGTGGCAAGAGCATTAGGAATATTAGTGTTAAGGGAGGTGGCAATAGTAGTGACAAGTGGAATACCATGTGGTACCACCAATACACTCACAATATTTTTACTTCTCTCGTTATCCACTGCCCCCCTGCCTCCCCTCCCCCTTCCCTGCCTTCTGTCTAAGCTCGTGACTTCACCTAGCTGCCCTACCCTGTCTCTACCTTGTCCATGTATGCTCCCATAAGTAGCACTTTATCGTCCCCCACTCCTGCCGTGCTTCCTCTCCCCCTCCTCATCCCAGCCCCCCTATGTACCAGTACCACCCAGACTGCTTCTCCCATCATGCACTGCTGCTCACAGTCTGGCCTGAGCAGTCAGAGACTGTGGCCATGTGTGTGTGATTTGTGATTGCATGTTGGTGTTGTCTAATTCTGATTAAGATCTTTTTGGCCAAAAGCATACTCGTTTGATAGTCTTTTTGTTCTGTGTATCTGCTACCGACATCTGTGCTATATGGTGAGTAGCAATCTGTCCTTTTCATAATATAGTCATTTTAGTATACCTAAGTATTATTTTCAGCAGTGCATGATGCACCTGTGTTTCTGCATCTTGAACTGTCAAAGCTAGCTTAACTGCGTACAATAAATTTTGTGTTGTGGGCTGTATTAAGTTCATCAGATTTGCAACTATTCCTAAATAGAGTTCAGCATTATTGAAAGCCAGTGACCCACCTGCTATCCATCTTGTTTCTGTTGGTAAAGATAATGATTTTGATCCATCATGCCGCATTTCTGTAAATTCCTCATCTTAAATGCAGACTGATTTATTTGAATCCAATTTTCTAAGTTCTTCATTTATAAACCTAGGTAGTAATCCAGATCGTCTACAGTGATTTGGAAGCATTTAGCCAACTGTTCAATAAATTTACTCTCTCATTCAGCACAGCTCATTGTAGCAGATTAGCAACAAATGTCCACTACCAATGGGTGGAAAGGTGTTCTGCAGGTTGTCAGGATGGCATACAGCTCTCTCCACCTGAGAGTTGGGGGAATGATGGGTAGATGGACACTACAGGAGTCTGTCAGTTGCGTAAAGTGGCCATAGCAAGACAGGTGGCATGCATACAATTTTATTGCAGCTGCAGTTGTGTACTCTCATCATGTGGCGAGTGTGACATTGATCCACAGCGTCCATATTCCATGATCTCATAATGGAGAAGCATTGTGGTAGAGATGGCACTTGGCATGACCCAAGCACAGAGAAACCTAGCATAGTAGACATTCTGCAGCAGCATTGTGTCATGTGATGATGTGGCTGACTTATTTTGTTTCGCTGCTAGTGAGGCAGCCGTAGCTGTCCAGCTGAGGTAAGTAACATCTGGCTGTGTGATCCCAGTGGCCTAGAGGCTGGGAGGGCCTCAGTTTGATCCCCAGCTCATCATGATGTGTCTAGACATCAGCTGGGGCTGACACAATGATTGTCGACTACTCAATGACTTGCAGATTTGAATAATGCTGTGATGATGTGATTTGCTGGACAGTCAGTATTTATATATGCCAAAGTGCACCTGTTGTGGTGCTGTACCCGCTAAAGTCATGTACACTGCATACTGACCTGCTTTGTGTTCTTCAGTCCATCTGCCTACACTTATAGCTTTGCTCCATAATCAGTCCAGATCTCTCAGACATTACATCCACTGTGAAATTTAACAGCACATGTATATCAGCATTTTGATGCTTGCTTCAAACCATAGTTTTCAACAATTTGCTTACAGGTCCCTTATTACTGTCGTAGCATTCTGACTTATGCATTAAAATTCCTTCTTCAAAAATACCATTTAGAAATGCAGTCCTTATATAAAATTGTTTCATGTCTCAGATCTTGCTGTAGGACTAAATCACTATACGCACACGTATGACTTTGCCCCCAGGGGCTCGGCATTCAGGTGGCGACCCAGAGGTACCTGAGCTGGGTACTGGTAAGCGCCGCCAGTCCCCTGTCACCGTAACCTGTGGGCATACTTCAACGACCACTGTGCGGTTAGGTGGTGGGATGTTGTGTGTCTCAGGGAATGGGGATCGTGGCTTGACCGCCTGGATTGTGAGGATGGAATAAACCTCTATAAACAACCCCTTAATCTCAAGGTGTGCTGCGCGTTGGTGAGATGCATGGCTGTTGAGTTGGAACAGTCATTAGCGGGCAACCTCTGGGGTACCTGCCGCACCTCAGTTGTATAAGGCTTACCTAGGCCTGCGTGGCTCTGTCTAGGTGGACATCTATTTACTTATCTGCTCGTGGGACCGAGATGGATCCTTCGAAATTCTCTTTTCCTCCTCCCAGCAGAAAGGGTGTGCCACTGGAAGGTTCTAACACCCAGTCTCTCAAGAGGGCTCGTGCAGTCAGCCCCACTCACTCTGGCACTTCTTTGACAAGTAAAGTCTTTAGTAACAGAATGCATTCTGGTAATCAGAATGTGTTTCTCATTGTGAAACGGAAGGAGGGTAGTTTTGAGAAGGTTTCGCCCTTCTATATACAACAGGGTTTGGAATGAATCTGTGGCTCCTTAAAATCAGTGAAGCGCTAGTGTAATGGGACCTTGCTTGTGGAAACTTCTACTTCCCAGCAAGCATCTAACCTCCATTCTGCTAAATGCCTTGGGGAGTATGCCATACACCCTGAACTGCACAGCACCTTGAATTATAGCAAAAGTGTTGTGACATACCGGGATCTAGTTGACATTCCCAAGGAAGAACTGCAACGTGAGTGAGCTCTGGAAGGTATTGTTGATGTACAACAAATCATGAAGAGGGTTGATGGCAATCTTGTCAAATCTGACTCCTTTATTCTAACCTTCAGTAGCACGAAACTTCCTAACATGTTAAAGCTGGCTTCCTTCGCCTTAGTGTGAGGGACCTTGCTTGTGGAAACTTCTACTTCCCAGCAAGCATCTAACCTCCATTCTGCTAAATGCCTTGGGGAGTATGCCATACACCCTGAACTGCACAGCACCTTGAATTATAGCAAAAGTGTTGTGACATACCGGGATCTAGTTGACATTCCCAAGGAAGAACTGCAACGTGAGTGAGCTCTGGAAGGTATTGTTGATGTACAACAAATCATGAAGAGGGTTGATGGCAATCTTGTCAAATCTGACTCCTTTATTCTAACCTTCAGTAGCACGAAACTTCCTAACATGTTAAAGCTGGCTTCCTTCGCCTTAGTGTGAGGCCTTATTTTCCGACCCCAATGCTCTGTTTTAAGTGCCAGTGTTTTGGGCATACCATCTTAGTGTGTAAAGGTGAAGCGACTTGTGGCAACTGCAGTAAGGCTGCTCATGAAGGAGTTGGTTGCTCGTCTCCAGCCAAATGTATCAATTTCTCTGGGAACCACCCTGTATGGAGTAGGGATTGCCGAATATTTTTGGAGGAACGCAAAGTCCAGGAAATAAAAACAACCTAGCGTATCCCCTATGGTGAGGCCAAAAAGATCTACAAGTTGATGCACCCTCCCACATTTGCTGCATCTTTTGCATCCATGGTTCAGAAGCCCACTCCAAAAGCCGATGCCTCTATGCAGACAGAGGTGGTGAGTGTTGGCACTAGCACCTGCAGATGTCAGTGCACTTGCAACACAGCCAGTGTTTCAGAGCCTGTAGCCCCTACTCGAACGGCAGACAAAGGTACAGTGGCGAACTTGGGCCAGCCCCTGGTGCCTCCAACAGCTGAGGCTGTTCCGAAGCCCAGTACAGCCATTATCCCTCCCACGTCGGCTCCCCCAAAGCCCACAAAACCGCAGAAAGCTTCTATACAGCAGCAACAGCGGGTCAAATCACGTGGTAAACCATCTGACCATGCAGATGTCGTTTTATGTGAGGCTTCTTCTGACTCTTCCCCAGAGCTGATGGAGTACGAAGTATGTGTGGGGCAATCATCTCGCCCCATGCCTGCCCCTCCACCTGCTGCAGTCTCCCCACCCAGACGGAGAAACAGGATGAAGGTGCTAACCCCACCATAGATGGCTCCCATACTTCAGTGGAACTTGCAGGGGTCAGGATGCATGTGTAGGAACTTCGTCTACTCTCTCAGGGTAGACTACTGTGTCTGTGTCTCCAGGAGACTTATTTCCATCCATCATACTCCCCTGAGCTACGAGGCTATACGCTCCACAAAAAGGACGACCTGTGTGGAGAGAGAGCTAGAGGAGGCGTAGGTATTTTCGTCTGGACGGACTACCAGTCCTCACCTCTCTCGCTTACAATGACTTTACAGGCTGTCGCTGTGTCTGTGCACATACGTCATCCATTGACTGTATGTTCACTTTACTTGCCCACACATGATGCACTTGATGAAGCGGCCCTCAGCAACCTTCTTACACACCTCCCCCAGCCGTTCATTATTTGCGGTGATTTTAATACCCACAATGTGCTTCGGGGCTCTGCAATTACCTGTCCGAGGGGTAGAGCAATTGAGAGGCTTCTCCTATCATCCTGTGCCTACTTGCTCAATGGAGGACAGAGCACTCACTTCTGCACAGTGTCTGGGTTGTTCTCTGCCTTTGATCGCTCACTTTGCTCTCCAGCCCTTGCCGCCAGTGCTCAATGGGAAATGGTTGCTGACTTGCATGGCAGTGATCACTTCCAAATCTGGATTCACCTGCCAGATGGCATGGGCCCTGAAAGGAGACCACCAAGATGGGTGCTCAGTGGGGCCGACTGGACACTTTATAGCCAGTTGGCCCAGTTTGAACACTGTCCGAATGTTGAGGCATGGGTGGATCATATTACCAAAACGGTCCACCATGCCGCTGAAGCATCCATTCCACAGGCCACTGGAAGAGGCAACCTATCCCTTGGTGGAGTGCCGAATGCCGCTCTGCAATCACGACCAGGCGTGCGGCTCTGCGTCGGTTCCACTGTTGGCCGACTGCTGAGAATCTTGCAGCCTTTAAGGTGGCGAGGGCGAAATGTCGCCGCATTATTCGAGAGAGCAAGAAGAAGTTGTGGCAACAGTTCCTGAACACCATTAATCGTTCCACCAAAAGTTCCATTGTGTGGGAGACCATCAGGAGAATTTCTGGGAGAAGAGGGAGGTGCCCCATGGCTTCTGTAATGGCTAACGGCACTCTCCACATGGATCCGCGAGACTTTGCCCACACTATGGCAGCATATTTTGCCATAGTTACTGCAACAACCAGTCAGGATCCGGGTTTCCAGTGCCATAGAGCAGTTGTTGAGAGGTGTAGTCTGGACTTCCAGTCCACCTCTCATGAAGTTTACAACTGCCCATTTTCTATGTGGGAGCTGGATTCTGCAGCTCGTGACACATCCCCTGGTCACGACAGGATACATTACAGTATGCAACGGCACCTCACAAGGCCCAACAAACAAATCCTCCTCACACTTTTTAATGCCATTTGGGCGTCAGGTCACTTTCCTGACTCGTGGTGTGAGGCAGTTTTAATTCCTTTTTTAAAACCTGGGAAAGACCACACGAGCCTGAGTAGCTACCGTAGTGTTGCCCTCACTAGTTGGAGCGGATGGTCAACTGCTGCCTTGTCTGGATGTTAGAATCCTGGCAACTCCTTAGTCGCTTTCAATGTGGGTTCTGGAGGTTTCGCTCCACCTTCGATAACCTTGCCCTCCTGGAGGCAGCTACACAACAAGCTTTCCTAAGCCATCATCACCTTCTAGGTGTATTTTTTGACATCGAGAAAGCCTACGATACCACTTGAAGGCGTCTCATCCTGGAGCAGCTTCACGAATGGGGTGTTCGTGGTTGTCTTCCTTTTTTTATTCAGTATTTCCTCTCACCACGATATTTTAGATACCGAATTGGTGACGTCCTGTCCGACCGCTTTGAGCAGGAGAACGGCATCCCTCAGGGTAGTGTTCTAAGTGTGGCTGTCTTTGCCATCGCTATTAATAGCATTACCTCCATAGTGAAAAGTCCTGTCCAATGTTCCTTGTTTGTGGATGATTTCTCTTTGTTTTGCTCTTCTTCAAGCCTTGCAACGACAACACATCAGTTGCAACTTACTCTTAAATGTTTGGATGACTGTTCTTTTTCACCGTTCTCGTTCAATTTTAACCTGTCCTGAGTTGAGGATAAGGGACACTGTCCTCTTTTTTAATGACACAGTGAGATTTCTGGGGCTCATTTTTGATTCAAAGCTTATGTGGTTACCTCATCTTAAAGACCTGAAATGACGGTCACTTAAGGCATTAAGTATTTTAAAGTGCCTTAGCCACAGTACATGGGGAGCTGACAGGTCTTGTCTGCTCCAGTTTTACAGGGCATTTGTGCGATCTCGGCTCAATTATGGGTGCACGGTGTATGGGTCTATGAGGCCTTCTTACTTAAAGATGTTGGACATTGTGCACCATGAAGGGCTTCGGTTGGCCACTGGAGCATTCAGAACTAGCCCCATACCAAGCCTCTGTGCAGAGGCTGGTGAACCGCCACTTCATATGCGGCGGCGGCGGCTTCTTACAGTGTGCCAGGCGTATAAAACTTTGTCCACACCATACACACCTGCATATCATACCGTTGCTCAGCTTCCTCTGGCATGGCTATTTCATAACCGGCAACGAGCAACGTGGCCGTATGGGATTCACGCACAGGATTGCCTCTCATCGATGGATATGGCTGGTCTTCATGTTTTCCGTCGCGGTTGGAGCAGATTTCCTCCTTGGCTCCTCTGGAGACCCAGACTTATTTTAGATTAGACTAATTTTAAGAAAGATAGTACACCAGATTTTACATTCCAATCTCAGTTTTTTAACATTTTAGATGCGCATCACGGTTTTACCGTCGTTTACACTGATGGGTCCAAACAGGAGAATTTCATTGGCTGTTCTGTAGTGCTCCCTGATCATGTTACCCAGATTTGCCTCCCTGATGAATCTACCATTTTCGCAGCGGAGCTCCAAGCGTTCCTGAAGGCACTGGAGCAGATGAATCGTGTTTGGGGCAATCGATTTTTCCTCTGCTCTGATTCTCTTAGTGCCTTACAATCATTGCAGAATCTGTACCCAACTGAGGAGATGGTCCAGCTGATATATGACCAACTGTACTTGCTCCAACGACGGGGTAAGGATATGTCCTTCTGCTGGGTGCCTGGTCATGTAGGAATATGGGGCAATGAACAGGCCGATCGGGCCTGCAGAGAGCAGGATGTGGTTCAGTGTCCTCTTCCCATACAGTCTGTCATTTCTGCACTCCACAAGAAGTGCATGGAGTTGTGGGAGGAAGAATGGCTGGCAGAGACGGCCAATAAATTGCGGTCGGTGAAGTCAACAACTCGGGCGTGGCGTACCTCCTACCGGGTGCTAAGGCGGGAAGAAGTGACCCTCACGCGTCTTCGGATTGGGCACTGTCCTCTCACACATAGTTTTCTATTATGGGGGGAGGAGCCCCCGATTTGTGATGCTTGTGGTGTGCACATCTCTGTCCGGCACATTTTAACAGACTGCATTTTATACCGTGATGCAAGGGCAGAAGCACAAGTTGATGGGGATCTGCCCTGTGTTTTAGCTAATGATGAGATGTGTGTGTCTAGGGTTCTAAAGTTTTGTGGTGTGTCTGGACTCTGGCCTAAACTTTTAGGCTGGAGGTTTTAGTGTATTGCAAAGTGACTGGCTCCTCCCTTTTTCCTTGCGGTCAGCCACCCACTACCATCTGCTATATTGTTTTACCTCCCTCTACCACTTTCTTCCGGGGTTGTCCATGTTTTACTGCTGGCGGCAAGCTATGTCCCACGCTTCGGTGTGGGTAGGCACATATTTTTCCCAGCTAGTTTCTTGTGTCTTACATTCTGTTTTATCTTACTGTTCTGAGTCTTTTCTTGACACCCATCGCAATCTGTTACTGAGTGGGCACTGAAGACCTTGCCGTCGTGCGCCCTTAAAATCCTCTCCATCCGTCATCATCATCATTTGACTTTATCAAACCACTTTTCATTTGCATTTAATCCACTCATCACAGTCCAGTATATTTGTACCACATTTATAAAAGAATTACAGTTCCTCATCATTAAAATCTTCCTCTTAGTTTTATACATATTTATATTATTTTCACTTCTTGAAGTTTCCGTGCTTCTACATCTGTGCTCAGCAACCACAGTGAAGTGCATAGTGGATGGTATTGTGCATTGCACCAATTATTAAGGCTTCTTGCTGTTACATTCACATTTGGAGTGTGGAAGAATCATTGCTTGAACATCTTGGTGCACACTGTAATCCTGTCTTTGTGGTCTCAGTGGAAGCAATATTTTGGGGCTTATAACATATTTCTAGATTTATCAAACTTGCTTCTTGCAATTTTCTAAGCAGCCTTGTACGGGATAGTATGCATCTGTCTTCAAGCAAATGTTAGTTTGTTTTCTCAGCACATCTGTAACACTCTCCTGTGGGTCAAAGAAACCTGTGACCAGTTGTGCTTCCCTTCTTTGCATGGGTTCAGTATCCACAGTTAGTCCTATTTGATACGGGTCACTCACACTTGAGCAATATTGTACGGTGAGTTGCATGATAATTTAAGAAGCCAACTCCTTTGTAGACTGATTGTATTGCCATAGTATTCCCCAATGACCTGTTTTGCCCCCTACTTTACATATTACTGAACCCGTATGACCATTTCAGTTCATATACATACAGTCTGTTACACCCAAATGATTGTATGCATTCACTGATTCCAACTGTGACTTAGTATATTGTAGTAATAGAATCCTATATTTTTTCTTATTTTCATTTTTTTAGCTGTAGAATTTCACGTATATCAACACATAAAGCAAGTTTCCAATTTTTGTACCACTTTGGAATGTTATCAGTAATGTGACAAAATATTTGTGCAACTTTTTTCAGGCAATAGTTTATTGTGAACTACAGCAGCAGAAAAAATTCTGAGGTTACTGTTAGTATTTTCTGCAAAGTCATAAATATATAATATGAACAGCAAGAATCCTTACACACTTCTCGGCAGCATAGCTGAAGTTACTTCTGCATCTGTAGGTTACACTCTATATCTACGTCTACGTCTATACTCTCCAAACCAATGTGAGGTGTTGCATGGCAGAGAGTACATCCCATTTTACCAATTATTCCAATGATATACGGATGCAGGAAGAATGGTTGTTTGAATGCCTCTGTGTGTACAGTAATTATTCTACTCGTTATATTCATGGTCCCAGTGTGAACAATATATAGGGGTTTTGTTGTACATTCCTACAATAATAATGTAAAGCGCTTCATTAACAGGCATTTTCAGGGTAGTTCATGTCTGTCTTGAAGAGTCTTTCAGTTCAGTTCCATCAGTATCTCTGTGACTCTCTCCCATGGATTAATCAAACTTGTTACCATTTCTGCTGCCCTGATCTGTATACGTTCAATATCCCATTGGGCCTATCTGGTATGGGCCCCACATACTTGAGCATTATTCTAGAACCGGTAGCATGACTGATTCGGAAGTAATCTCCTTTGTAGATGGCTTGCACTTCGCCAGTATTCTGCCCACAAACCAACCACCTGCTTTACCCCTGACTCAGCCAATGTGATCATTCTGTTTCATACCCCTGCGAAGTGTTACACCCAGTCTTTTGTATGAGTTAGCCAATTCCAACAGTGACTTATTTCTATTATAGTCACAGGATACTATGGTTTTTTCATTTTGTGAAGTGAAGAATCTCATTTTTCTGAAGATATGAAGCAAGTTCCAGTCTTTTCACCACTTTGAAATCTTATCAAAGTCCGACAGACTATTTCCGCAGTTTGTTTCAGATAAGTACTTCATTACAGGTAACTGCATCATCTTCTAAAATCCTGAATTTACTATTTGTATTGTCTGCAACATCATTAATGTACAACATGAACAGCAAGGGTCCCAACACACTTTGCTGAGGCACACCTGAAGTTACTTCTACATCTGATGATGAATCTCCATCCTAGATGATGCGCTGCTTCCTCCCTGCCAAAATGTCCTCAATCTAGTCACAAATTTCACTTGATATCCCATATGATTGTACTTTTCACAATAAGTGTTGACATTGTACTGAGTCTTGGGTTTTCTGAAATCAAGATACACAGTACCTATCTGATTTCCTTGATCCAATGCTTTCACTATATTATAGGAGGAAAGTGTGAGTTGGGTTTCACATAATCAATGTTTTCGAAATACATGCCAGTTGGCATTGAGGAGGTCATTTTGTTCGAGGTACCTTATTATGTTTGATCACAGAATATCTACTAAGATTCTACAACAAATCAATGTCAAGGATACTGAACGGTAGTTTTGTGGATCACTTCTATTACACTCCTGTGCTTTTTCCAAGAACTGGGCACAGGTTTTTTGTTTGAGGGGTCTGTGATAGATTATAGTTAGAAGAGGTTCCAACTGAGCAGCAAATTCAGTATAGAGTCTACCGGAATTCCATTGGGCCCGGGAGCTTAGTTCAGTTTTAATGATTTCAGCTGTTTATAAACAACACTGACAGTAATAATTATTTCTATCATCTTTTTCATGGTACAAGGATTAAATTGGGGCAATTCTCCTGTGTATTAATATGTGTGGGAACATTTGAAAATGAAGTTAAGTGATTCAGCTTTTGCTTTGCTACTCTCAGTTTCCGTTCCTGTCTCATTCACTAGGGGCTGGACATTAACTACGGTGCCACTAACAGCCTTAACAAAAGCCCAGAATTTCTTTGGGTTCTGTAAGAGATCACTTGACAATATTCTGCTACAGTAGCCATTGAAGGCATCACACATTGCCCTCTTGACAGCCGAACAAGTTTCATTTAACATCTCCCTATATATAGCCCTACCCTTTGTTTAACATCCATTATGCAGTAAACTCTGTGTAGAAGATTCTTTACAGTGACTGTGTATTATGGAGGTTCCTTCCCATTATGAACTGTCCTACTAGGTACTTATCTATACAGTGCATGGTCAACTATTCTTTTAAACTTGAGCCAGAGTTCCTCCACATGTTCTTGTCCCGTGCTGAAAGTTTCAAGTTTCTAACTGAGATATGGCACTACTGATTTTTTTTATCTAGTTCACTGAAGATGTATATCATCCTGCTTGTCTTAGGTGTCCTTTGTACTTTGGTAATCATTGCTGCCACAATCATGTCATGGTCACATATACCAGTTTGAATGTGGACATCCTCAATGATGTCTGATCTGTTTGTTGCCATTACATCAAATGTATTTCCACCATGAGTGTGGTTCCTAGATACCTGTTCTAGATAGTTGTTAAAGAAGGCATTTAGTAAAGTTTCACAGGATGTCTTATGACCACCACTAACAAAACTGTAATCATCGGTGGAGACTTTACACATCCAACAATCAACTGGGAAAATTATATGATTTTTGATTACATCCGGAGATGAGTCTGGTGAGCATTACAAGGATCCAATTTTCGTTTTATGCCCACCCCTGATAATGAGTCTTGCCCAAACGATCTCACATGCAGGTTCAATTTTACCCCAGTGGATTTGAGTTTCTTGGCTACTGTGACAAATACACTACCACAATTTCCCACTTGTCCATCCTTTTGATATACACTTCAAGATTCCCCAAAATTCTCACTGCTATCAATTCCACATTTCAACCACGTTCTGTACCCTGTATCAGTTGAGCTTCACTGCTTTTCATGAGCGCTTCAAACTCTGGCACTTTGCTGTGAATGCTTCAGCGGTTTACCATTAGGATTTTAATACTCTCACCTGTGTGAAGCAGATTTTACGATCTTACACTGATACTTCTGGGTTTCCTACAGCTATCATAATCTGGATTGGATGGAGAGTTACCTGATCTAAAAAACCCATGTGTCTACCCCAGATATGTTCAGCTGCCTGAATAGCAGCCTCTGATGTGTAGAGCACACCTGACCCATTCAGGGGGGACCCTACAGTTCTCAACCCTATGGTGCAAGTCCAGGAAGTTGCACCCCGGCTTGTCACAGAACTTTTGAAGTCTCTGGTTCACTCCTTCCACTTGACTCAGAAACAAAGGGCCACGATCAGTTCTGGAGACAATGCTGCAGATTGTGAGCTTAGTTGAAACTCCAAGCACAAGGCTAGTCTTCCGGACATTCTCTTTCAGTCTCTGGAATGACAAAAGAATGACCTAGGAGCCCAGATGACAGGCATCATGTGTTCCAACATGTGCCACAATCTGCAGTTGGTTGCAACCTGTTCCCTCAGTGCCTACTGGAATAGCCTCTCAACATGTTGAATGAGGCACCCAGGCATAGGTAGTGCACCCGACGTCCCTTTCTTCCATTTGCCTAAGGGGCACTATCATTCACCATATGTTTGAACTGGTGATGATTAATAAAACCCTTTCCCTTTGCATTTTCTTCTTTTGACACCAGGCAAAACAGTTTACCCCAAAGCAGGTGAAGTGAGTCCCATTGGGTCAGTTTCAGTGAAAGACAGCACCTGAAACTTATTGGTTTGGGGGGGCTGTTACAATATCTTGAGTATTCCCTGGTCCCCATCCATCCTGTACAGGACATCTAGATCTACCATTGCTGCACCACTTACAGTCAAGTAGTTGAGCAATGACAGATTCTGTACTTCCTGCAGAGGAGACAGGATCCACGGGAGAGGATAGTACTTGAGGTACCTCTGGTACGATTATCACAGGTACACAACTCTCGGGAGCTCTTCCAATACACCAGTTCGCAGCAACTGCCAATCATTTGACAGTAGTCAAGGCTATTTCCAGCTGCTCATGAACATCAACCAACTCATCCCAACTTTCGAGAACAGCATTCACAGTGGGACTGCATATTAGCTGGTGCAGCATGTTATAACGCAGTGAATAAACGACTTTAAATTAAGTCTGATGATTATCTTTTAATCTGATTAGCGAAAAAGTTGCTAATTCCCTGAAAATACACAAAACAATATATATATAATGGAAGGAAACATTCCACATGGGAAAAAATTATATATAAAAACAAAGATGAGGTGACTTACCGAACAAAAGCGCTGGCAGGTCGATAGACACACAAACAAACACAAACATACACACAAAATTCAAGCTTTCGCAACAAACTGTTGCCTCATCAGGAAAGAGGGAAGGAGAGGGGAAGACGAAAGGAAGTGGGTTTTAAGGGAGAGGGTAAGGAGTCATTCCAATCCCGGGAGCGGAAAGACTTACCTTAGGGGAAAAAAAGGACAGGTATACACTCGCACACACGCACATATCCATCCACACATACAGACACAAGCGGCATATTGGAATGACTCCTTACCCTCTCCCTTAAAACCCACTTCCTTTCGTCTTCCCCTCTCCTTCCCTCTTTCCTGATGAGGCAACAGTTTGTTGCGAAAGCTTGAATTTTGTGTGTATGTTTATGTTTGTTTGTGTGTCTATCGACCTGCCAGCGCTTTTGTTCGGTAAGTCACCTCATCTTTGTTTTTATATATAAAAACAATATATATATATTAATACAGCATGAAAACCTGTTGTAAGGATAACAAGCTATGTCCTCTCTACCCTTAAATCCTCAACCCAGTCACAAATTCTGCATATTAGCACATGCAGGTGTACTTTTGATAATAAGTGTATGAGTGGTAATGAGTTGGATTCATTTCAGAAGTCAAGAAATACTGTATCTATATTGCTGCCTTGATCCTTGGTCTTCAGATTTCATTTGCGAAAAGTGAGAGTTGGGTTTCACTAGATTAATGTTTTTGAAATCACTGCTGGTCGGCATGGAAGAGGTTATTCTGTTTGAGATACCTTGTTACATTTGAGCTTAGGAAGTGTTCTAAGATTCTATCGCAAGTGGATGTTAAGGATATTGGGTAGTACTTTTGTGATCAGGTCCGCTACCCTTCTAACAGAGGGTGTGACCTGTTCATTCTTCCAACCACTGAGGATAGTTTTTTTGTTTGAGGACTCTACAGTACCTTAAAATTAAAAGTAGGGCTAAATCAGTGACAAAAGTAGTAAAGAGTCTCACAGATTCCATTGAGCCCTGGAACTTGGAGACTTCAGTTGATTTTTCAGTGGCACTGATATTTTTTTCCTTCTTAATATTGTTATTATGCTGTGCCAAGCACTGATGGAGAACTCTGTAAATTTCGATTTTTGTTTTTCTAACCTCGATTTTGTTTATTTTCTTGGCATGACTGTCTGGACACTGACTGTGGTGCCAAAAGCCTGTATATGTGACCGGAATTTGTTTTGAACAACGCAAAATCGAGGATGGAATAATGACAATATTATGATAAGGACTGATTGCTACTCAGATAGTAGCAATCTATCATTTTCATAATATTGTCAGAATTTCTTTTGGTATTATGAGATATCTTTCAATAATACTCTGCTGCAGTATTTGTTGAAGGCTTTACAGTCAAGTGCATCTCTCTATTTATATCCCTATACATTGGTTTACACCTGTTATGCTGGTGACCCTTTTCTTTTTAGAAGTTTCATTACAATGGCTGTATACCATGTATGATCCCTCTCATCACAGACTGCTCCTCCAGGAGGGGCACTAAAGCGGTTAAAATGTTCAAAGTCCCAGAAAGCCAATTGCAATGAGAACATTTCACCACCGAGACTGGGTGAAAGCAAAACACAACATCAGTGTTTCTGTCAAGCCAGGCAGCAGAGTTAAGCACAATGTAGTGGGTCAGAGCAGCCAAACACAGTTGCGTCACCTCTGTATGTGATGAAAGAAATGCTAAGGTGAATGCAACAAATGGTACCAAGAGTTTTACAAACCATTTCTATGCTATAACAAACACGTTAAGCTAGCACAGCAGATGGAATACCTTTGTAATGGCAAGCCCTATGCAGTTATGGTGAGTTATGTTGAGTAAACATTAGCCACTACTTTACTCCCAGCAGTTTAGCTTGTAAGGCACTTGGTCAGATAGATCAATGGTGTACATGGTGTTTTCACTCAGTACCCTGATTGCAGTGAAGTGACTTCTGGTACAAGTCTGTTGTAGATTTCTTGCATACTATGGACAACAATAGGTGCTACTAGGAGAGACAGATACCTCACCATAATCACTAGTCACAGAATTCAATATCACAGTCTGCCTCTCTCACTGATGGGAGGACCTGGAGGCCTTTGTGTCCCACCAGGATGAGGACGCCAGTATTCCTGACATTCCAGTGGACTGAATACGGCCAACCTGGACAGCAGACAAATATTGTCGAATATCATTGCTTCACAGCAACCATCATTGAAGTATGATGGATGTTGAAGAAAGATGGTGAACTGGTGGGGACGGAGTCCCTCCCAGGTCAGATTGTATATGTTCAATACACGTGCCGACATCACTCAGTGCCAATGCGTCATGGTACAGCCAAAGGTAGGAGCACCACAAGTGATGAACTGTCAGCGCAACATCCGGCTGGAACAAACTCTGTGGTGTCAACTGCTGTGATCAGGCAGAAGGGAGCTTATGACGCCGTTTCTCAGTGGACATTGACATCAGATGCTAACTACAAGTCAACATGCTATCTGTATTTTTATGGAAATAAATAAATAACTTTGAATCTTCTTTCACTGCGTACCAGTGACCGTAGGTCACTACCATCCTGAGGAAAACTGGCAAGGAGTGAACTGGGAGAATGCTTCCTGACACAGAACCAACTTGGTGCACTACTATGCTATTGGTTTTGTCACTGAAGCACAAATCTTGGTTAAACCGTGAGTGAAGACAATACCACATTAAGCAAGTAACAGCGGAGTACCAAATCACAACTGAGGAGAAAACAATGTAGCATAGACTCGTCACCAGTAGATACACCAGAGAACTTGCTGTAAACATTGGCTGGTTGACAAGTGAGATAGTGGCAGTTTACAGGAGCCATTAAATGTGCTGTGTATATTTTGCCATACAATCTGCCACTGGCAGATGAATCCTTTCATGCCACACTTATTCTCTTTGTCTCCTCACCATGTTCAAAAGCTTCGAGAGTCATAAGACATACAAAAGAAAAACTTTTTAATTATCTTCCTTACCTCTTCTTGTTGTTGGCTCCAAGTTATTGTGTCTAGGTTTACAGCCTTGCTGCCGAACATTGATTTAATGTTGTGGGTTTCTGAAGACGGAATAAATGACGAAGAATTATCTGTTGCTACATACTTCTAAATCACACTGTCTTAACAATTTTCACTTCTATCACACCACATATTACATTATTAGTGACACGTGCAAAAACACATCTGATTCCATCAGAGGCATGCCACTGTTACTACTACATGTTATAACTTCAAGTTGAACAAATATATTTCAAGGAAGACGCAATACATGAAAGTCACAGATCAAGTAAACTGAGTAAGAAGTGTGTACACTTTAACAGTCACATCATAACTGAGTCCGAGTCTAGTGGCCCCTGGCTGGCTGGCCGCTTAGGTGGTGCTGCTGCTGCATGGCTGGCAGACAGCACCGCATGTAGAGGACGCGCGTAACTGCGCAGCGGCACTTTGAACGATCGGCGAGTCACAACTCTACATTCTGCGGTAAGCACAATATTCCAAAGGGTGTAGAAAGCAAAAAAGTTTAAAGACTTTCTTAAAAAAAGAAGAATCTTTGCTAAAATATATCATTATTTTGTAAATGAATCCAGAAATAAATTTATTAATTAGTGTTAGATTGTGCTGTTAATAGTATAAATTTTAAGTATGTCAGAAATTTTGTAATTTTGATTATTTTTAAAACCATACATACAGAGAGTAACAAATTAATTTCTTTTTATACATTTCAGTCTGAAACATAACACATTGTATACAAAATCATATCAAGTGTAATTCAGTTAGACAGCTGATATAATGTTCCCCTACACAATAATCGATAGTATACATGGTATACGCCCCTCAGTTGCATCGATTGAGGTAAGCCCTTGTCAGTCAATCACGAAATCTTTACTCCCGCTCAGGACAAGACAATATTATTTCTTTATGGCTCTCCACCCTATCTTATGGCATTGTTTTGCACAAGAAAAAGAGTATAGCATTAAAGATGATACATGGGAAATAATTATGGTGAGAAGCTGTGTCAGGTTTCTACTGACAAATCATGTCACTGCTCTAATGCCCTTGCATTAGGCAAAATGCATATGCAACATCACGGTTACAGTGTTAAGTACAGTATGGTACTAAGTATACATACTGTGGGGTGAAAGCCGAATAGCTATAGCAGTATTAAGTCTTTGAATGTTGTTAATTTTATCACATTAATACACATGTATCTTAAAATACATGCTGTTTCAAGTCACATTTCATGGCCACTGTTACACAGAGTGGAGACATTATTTCATTTTTGCAGTAAAGTCAGTAATAAAACAGAGCTCCTAAAATGTGCATACATATTAGCGGCTACATGTGACAGTGGATCAAGAATAACTTTCATCAGTATTGCCAGGTAACTTCTATGCTAAGTGCTAATTGGCAGTGGGAACAACCATATTTGTCAAATCATCATCAGCTGATAAAAATACAGGGCTATTCAGAATCAAGAAACAGATTTCAGACATTTATATCTTCCAAATTACAAAAGGTAGCACCACAATGCCAACATTTGTGGATAGACAACAGTTTAGTTTTTGAATTCTAGAACTAGACTTGCTTCAAAACTGTTTATTTCCTCAACATGGAGGTGATTCAAATAACTTCAGCTTCATGCAAGATGGTGCCCTGGCTCATTTCTCTAAGTACATCCAATGTTACCTGAAGGTCACCTTTCCAGGCATTAGACTGGAAGAGGAGGAGCAGAAGATGAACTTCATCACCAGTGACCTCCCAGGTCTCCAGATTTGACCTCTTGTAACTTATATGTCTAAGGTTATGTAAAAGAGCACATTTTTATGCCCCCTCTGTCCGACACTTGAAAGTCTGTGACATCGCATTGTTGATGCTGTGAATTTGATAACAAGAGACCAGCTGCTTTGTGTGTGGCAAGTAATGGCCCACCGTTTTGATATTTGTTGAGTGACACATGGTGCTCACATTGAATACATAAAAATTTGAAATTATATCTTTCCACAAATGTTGTATTCATGTTTCTATCTTTAGTAGTTTGGAGGTGATAAATGTTTGAAATCTCTTCTTTTTGAATAGCCCTGTAAAATTGATATTTTATTCATTGAAAACATGAAAATAAATCACACAAGAGTTTTGATGAAACACCCATTTGTTCCAACAGAAAGAGGAGAACTAGAATAACACCAAAGACTTTCTACATAATCAGTTTACATGTTGAAATATTGTTTAGATATAATACCATTAAACCCACAAATACTTTCATATTCCCTCCACATATTTTATATTATGTCAATGATTTTATCCATCACTTGTAACTTAGCATATAGTAACTATTTTGTAAGAATGGTATCTGCTTGTCAGCTTTTACCTCGCCCATAAATACCTAAGCCATTTACAAATCTGATGGCACTTTAATTGTTTGTCTGTTGCCATCTTCAGTGATGACTGCTTTGATGCAGCTCGCCACACTAGCAAAACCTTCAGAAGCCTCTTGATCTTCACTTAATGACTATAACCTACATGAATTTGAACGGCTTGCTGTAGTCCAACCTTACTGTGCATCTACAATTATTACCCACCAGGCCTCCCTCCATTATGAAACTGATGATTCTGCAACTGCACGCACACTTACTCACTCACTCTGCAAGTCCATGTACAGTGCACAGCAGAAGGCACCATGTTCTACTACATGTCATTTCCTTCCCTGTTCCATTCCCAAATAGAGTGACAGAAAAACAGCTGTCTATAAGCCTCTGTAGAAGCCCCAATTTCCAATGCAAAATGTACATGATGGCAGTAGAACTGATCTGGAGTCAGCCTCAAATGCTGGTTCTCTAAATTTCCACAACACTGCTTCATGAAAAAAGCATTGACTTCCCTCCAAGGATTCTCATTTGGGTTTAAGAAGCATCTCTGTAATAGTTGTGTGGTGATCAAACTTACCGGTAGCTAATCTGGCAGCATGCCTCTGAATTGCTTTAATGCCTTCCTTTATTCTAACCTGGTGGGGATCCCAAACAGTTGAGCAGTTCAAAAGAATGGGTGACACTATTCTATATGCTATCTCCTTTATAGGTGAGCTACACTTTCCCAAAATTTTTCCAATAGAGCAATGTTGAGCATTTGCCTTCCCTACTGCCAATCTGGTACTCTCATTCCATTTCATATCACTTTTCAATGTTGTGCCTAGATATTTTAGTGATGTGATTGTGTCAAGCAGTACACTACTAATGGTTTATTTGAATGTTACTGTATTGCTTTTCCTAGGCACCTGTATTAACCTACATTTTTCTGCACTTCGAGCAAGCTTATCCACATAGTCTGACCTTTGTCAACAGTGTGCAGTGGACACTTTCTCGAAAGCTAGGAATATGGAATCTGGCTGTTGTCCTCCACCATGATACTGTCCTAAATATATTTGTATTTGATTGTTTAATGAGGAAGGTCAACAGCAGTTACTGATGAGGAAAGCAGCTCTCTGTATAATTTTCAGTTTTTTCTGGTAGAATGTATGATTGAGAGTGAAATATTCTGTGTAAAACTACAGACTGCAAAATACTGTTAGTCTGGAAACTATTCAGCTTAACAGGTTACAGGTCCAGTTTCAGTGAAGTGTTCTTGGCAAATCTTCTTCTAATCTGTAAGTGTTAGAAAGAAAAATTTTAAAAATACTAGAAAATACTGTTGCAAGTTGATGTTAAAGTGTCGACAAATGGGTTTAGAGCACTGCTAGTTGAATTTTGAGGTTAGAAACATTATCAGCTGAGTTTTAAGTTAAAAGAACTGCATTCAGAAAGTAAATTGTGATCATATAAGTTTACACTTAGATCAAAGTCTGCAGAAATGGGTACATTGGTTTATAAGGTACATAAATCATTACTCCAAGAATTTGACTGGTGAGGCTGGAAACAGTTTGATTTGTCTCCTAAGACAAACATTTACACTGTGTGTATGACAACAAGTGCTATTAATTATGAAGTGTATCAATGATAATGAAAAAGGAAACAGTTAATGATACATGAGATGCCTTAAAGCAGCAATTTGATGCCACATTCAAGGAACAGTTGTTTAAAATTTGTACAGTCATTTTCACCATTAGTTGGAGATTGGCTGGTGGTTCAGATGTGTTCTACTCCAGTCCCTTCTTTTGGTCAAATTGTGCCACAAATTTCTTTTTCCTCCATTTTGATTCAGTACCTCATTAGTTACTTGATCTATTCACCTAGTGTCCAGATCCTTCTGTAACAACTAATTTCAAATGCTTCAGTTCTTTTCTTGTCTGAAATGTTTATCATCTATATTTCACTTCCACACAAGGCTATACTCCAGACAAGTATATTCAGAAAATGCTTCATAAAACTTAAATTTATGTGGGATGTTAACAAATTTCTCTTTCTCAGAAATGTTTTTCTCTCTATTGCCAGTTTGCATTTTGCATCTTCCATACTTATGCAATCATGAATTATTTTGCTGGCCAAATAGCAAAACTCACCAACTACTTTTAATGCCTAATTTCTTAATCTAATTTCTTCAGCATTACTTGATTTAATTGGACTGCATGCTATTACCCTTATTTTACTTCTGTTGATACTAATGTTATAACCTCTTTCCAAATCACTGTCTATTCCATTAACTGCTCTTCTGATTCCTTTGCTGCCTTTATGATGTTCTTAGCAGGCCTCAAAAAGTTTTTATTTCTTTTCCTTGAAGTTTAATGTCTTGTGTGAATATCTCCCTGGTTTCCTCTACAGCTAGCTTGATTTACATATTGAAAAACATTGGGGAGAGGCTAACACTTTCTCACTACCATCTCCGCTACTACTTTCCTTTCATACCCTTCAACTTTTATAACTACAGCCTGATGTCAATATAAGTTGTAGATAACCAACTGCTCCTTGTATTTTACCTCTGTGGCCTTGTAACTACATTCTGATTCCTGTATTTGTATTCCAGTCAACATTGTCAATCGCTTTCTCTAAATATACAAATGTTTTAACCTAAGAGAAATGATAGGGTCTTCACTACCCCGTATGTTCCTGCATTTCCGTGATAACCAAACTGATTAATTTCCACCAGTTTTCCATGATTCTGTAAATAATTTGTGTACTTATTTTGCAGAAATGACTTAATAATAATAGTTCAGTAATATACTAGTTCAATAATATTCACACATATCAGCAACTGCTTTCTTTGGAATTTGTACAATTACATTCCTCGTAAAGTCCAGCAGTAATTTATCTATCTCATATATCTTGGCATACCAGGTAGAATAGTTTTGTCATGACTTGTTTCCTCAAGGACCACAGTAATTCTGAGGGGCCTCTTTCCAACTTAACATTTTCAGTGTTGTGTCAAATTCACTTACAGAATCATATCCCACCTCAACTTCATCTATTTGTGCTTCTCTTTCTACAAGTTCTTCTGCCTTCAGGTTTCTTTCCCTTAGTGTACATATTCATTTCAACTTTTGATATTCCATTCTTTGTTTAGTATGTTCTTGCTACCTGAGCTCTTAATTTACTAACAGTGATTCCCTTTTCTATGAAAATCTCTTTACTTTTCCAATATGCAGTATATGTTTCGCATAGTCATGCATGCTTCTATAACATTGCATTTCTATTCTAGCCATTGGCAATTTGCACTTCCTGTCAATCTCATTTTTTAGATATCTGTAATTCCTTTTATCTGATTCATTTGTTGCATTTTTACATTTGCTCCTTGAGTTATATATCTTCAATAACTAATACATTATCCAAGGATGTCTATTGAACTTTGTCTTTTTGCTTATTTGATTCTATGTTAGTCTCACTATTTTGTCTTTAAAAGCTAGCCATTTGTCTTGTATTTCTTTCCCCTGTTTTAGTCAACCATGGCCTACTTAATGCTTGCTTTGAAAGTCTCAGCAACTCCAAAACCAGATTTGCCCCTGGAAATGTTTTACAATTGAAAATTTCATTTTGAAATCTGTGTCTTACTATTACATTACAAATCAAACTTTCTAGTGTGTACTTTGTACAACTAATTGTAAGTTAAGAACAGAAGTCCCATCAATAGCTCTTAACTTCTTTCAGAAGCCACTGTAACCTCAAAAATAATTGGAAATCATCACATGTATCTACATACCCTACTTGGTAAAAGAATGACATACTACCGTAGTTTACTTTTTCATACAACTGCATCACCTTGAAACTCAGGAAGAGTATCATTTGTCTACTTTTCCCCAGCATGATTGATATTACTGTAAGCTTCAATACTACAGTCATCAGTTTCCTCAGAATTAATTCCTTCTGTATGGGACAGGTCTTGAATCTAGGTCTATTACAGTGATATTAGTTCTGAGGCAAGAAGTTGGGACCAGGGGTTGTGTATAGATGAATGAGGATATTGTGTAGTTTTGGCAAGTGGCAGGATACTACTGTGCGGGAGAAGTGGGAAGGATTGCGGCTAGGACAGCCCCCATTGCAGGTCATGACAAGACTCAGTTGAAACCGTGGCAGAGCATGTTATTTAGTTGCCCCAGTCCTGGATGGTACTGAGTCACGTGGGGAATGCTCCTCTGTGGTGAGAGTAAGGCATGGGAGATCTGTTTTTGTACGAGGTTGGATATGTAATTACAGTTTGTACAGACATCAGTCTTGAGATTCAGGAGGAATGTGGATAAGGCACAAGGACCTCACAACTCGATCCAGATCATAAACATGTCATCAGTGAATGTGAACCAGGTAAGGTGTTTGGTATTCTAGGTGGTTAGAAGGGATTTCTCCACATGGCCCGTGAATATGTTGGCATAGGATGCTGCCATGTGGGTGCCCATTGCCATACCCTGTATTTGTTTGCTGGTGATGCCTTCAAAGGAGAAGTAATTGTTGGTGAGGATATAGTTGGTCATTGTAACTAGGAAGTAGGTTGTAGGCATGAAATCCATTGGGCGTAGAGTTCAATAGTGGCAAGGCCAAGGGCATTAGGAATATTAGTGTTAAGGGAGGTGGCAATGGTAGTGACAAGTGGGATACCATGTGGTACAACCAATGCACTCACCATCTTTTTACTTCTCTCATTATCCACTGCCCCCTGCCTCCCCTTTCTCTACCTTTCCCTCCTTACGGCTCCCTGCCGCCGTTGGATAAGCAGCTGCAGCAGCAAGTCGTATACTCCTAGCTCACTCATTTGTTACATAGTTTAATTCTTAATTTCTTTGCGTGTTTTTGGTACTTGCATTGTTTAATTCATGAATTTCGGGCGTATTATAGTATTTGAGAGTGTAGCATCGCGTTTTAGTACCTGAATAGTGTAAATTCGCGTAGTCATTTGTCTACTGTTTTTGTTTTGAACGGCCAGTGTCGGTTGGTCACAGTCAGTGTGCTCCCTGCCGCCGTTGGATAAGCAGCTGAGCAGCAAGTCGTATACTCCTAGCTCACTCGTTTGTTACATAGTTTAATTCTTAATTTCTTTGCGTGTTTTTGGTACTTGCATTGTTTAATTCATAAATTTCGGGCGTATTATAGTATTTGAGGGTGTAGCATCGCGTTTTAGTACCTGAATAGTGTAATTTCGCTTAGTCTCCTTCCGCCGCCGAGCAGTGTCAGCAGTGCGCAAGTAGGAGCATTACTGCATTTACTAGTCAATCTTGTATTTTAATAACCATTTAAATTTTGTCGATTTGTTTGCGCTCTCTGTAGATTAGTTCAGACGTTCTTTGCAAAACAGTTTTTAGCATGGATAGGGACTGCAACTGCTGTGTTCGGATGCAGGCTGAGTTGGCATCCCTTCGCTCCCAGCTTCAGGCAGTGTTGGCTTCGGTCACACAGCTTGAGGCTGTTGCCAATGGGCATCACTGTGGGGGTCCGGATGGGGGTTTGTCGGGGACGGCCAGCTCGTCCAATGCATCCCCTGATCGGACTAAGACTGTGGTTGCCCGGGATACTGCCCGCATTGAGGCTGATCCCTCACCTGTGGTAGAGTGGGAGGTCATTTCAAGGTGTGGCAGGGGGCGAAAGACATTCCGGAGGGCTGAACGGAAAGCCTCTCCAGTTTGTCTGACGAACCGGTTTCAGGCTCTGTCTCAGGCTGATACTGATCTTCGGCCTGACATGGCTGCTTGTCCTGTTCCAGAGGTTGCCCCTCAGTCTGCAGGATCCGGGCAGTTGCAGAGGGTGGGCTTACTGGTAGTTGGGAGCTCCAACGTCAGGCGCGTAATGGGGCCCCTTAGGGAAATGGCAGCAAGAGAGGGGAAAAAAAACCAATGTGCACTCCGTGTGCATACCGGGGGGAGTCATTCCAGATGTGGAAAGGGTCCTTCCGGATGCCATGAAGGGTACAGGGTGCACCCATCTGCAGGTGGTCGCTCATGTCGGCACCAATGATGTGTGTCGCTATGGATCGGAGGAAATCCTCTCTGGCTTCCGGCCGCTATCTGATTTGGTGAAGACTGTCAGTCTCGCTAGCGGGATGAAAGCAGAGCTCACCATCTGCAGCATCGTCGACAGGACTGACTGCGGACCTTTGGTACAGAGCCGAGTGGAGGGTCTGAATCAGAGGCTGAGACGGTTCTGCGACCGTGTGGGCTGCAGATTCCTCGACTTGCGCCATAGGGTGGTGGGGTTTCGGGTTCCGCTGGATAGGTCAGGAGTCCACTACACGCAACAAGCGGCTACACTGGTAGCAGGGGTTGTGTGGCGTGGGCTGGTCGGTTTTTTAGGTTAGATGGCCTTGGGCAAGTACAGAAAGGGCAACAGCCTCAATGGGTGCGGGGCAAAGTCAGGACATGCGGGGACCAAGCAGCAATCGGTATTGTAATTGTCAACTGTCGAAGCTGCGTTGGTAAAGTACCGGAACTTCAAGCGCTGATAGAAAGCACCAAAGCTGAAATCGTTATAGGTACAGAAAGCTGGCTTAAGCCAGAGATAAATTCTGCCGAAATTTTTACAAAGGTACAGACGGTGTTTAGAAAGGATAGATTGCATGCAGCCGGTGGTGGAGTGTTCGTCGCTGTTAGTAGTAGTTTATCCTGTAGTGAAGTAGAAGTGGATAGTTCCTCTGAATTATTATGGGTGGAGGTTACACTAAACAACCGAACTAGGTTAATAATTGGCTCCTTTTACCAACCTCCCGACTCAGCAGCATTAGTGGCAGAACAACTGAGAGAAAATTTGGAATACATTTCACATAAATTTTCTCAGCATGTTATAGTCTTAGGTGGAGATTTCAATTTACCAGATATAGACTGGGACACTCAGATGTTTAGGACGGGTGGTAGGGACAGAGCATCGAGTGACATTATACTGAGTGCACTATCCGAAAATTACCTCGAGCAATTAAACAGAGAACCGACTCGTGGAGATAACATCTTGGACCTACTGATAACAAAGAGACCCGAACTTTTCGACTCTGTATGTACAGAACAGGGATTCAGTGATCATAGGGCCGTTGCAGCATCCCTGAATATGGAAGTTAATAGGAATATAAAAAAAGGGAGGAAGGTTTATCTATTTAGCAAGAGTAATAAGAGGCAGATTTCAGACTACCTAACAGATCAAAACGAGAATTTCTGTTCCGACACTGACAATGTTGAGTGTTTATGGAAAAAGTTCAAGGCAATCGTAAAATGCGTTTTAGACAGGTACGTGCCGAGTAAAACTGTGAGGGACGGCAAAAACCCACCGTGGTACAACAACAAAGTTAGGAAACTATTGCGAAAGCAAAGAGAGCTCCACTCCAAGTTTAAACACAGCCAAAACCTCTCAGACAAACAGAAGCTAAATGATGTCAACGTTAGCGTAAGGAGGGCTATGCGTGAAGCGTTCATTGAATTCGAAAGTAAAATTCTATGTACCGACTTGACAGAAAATCCTAGGAAGTTCTGGTCTTACGTTAAATCAGTAAGTGGCTCGAAACAGCATATCCAGACACTACGGGATGATGATGGCATTGAAACAGAGGATGACACGCGTAAAGCTAAAATACTAAACACCTTTTTTCAAAGCTGTTTCACAGAGGAAGACCGCACTGCAGTTCCTTCTCTAAATCCTCGCACAAACGAAAAAATGGCTGACATCGAAATAAGTGTCCAAGGAATAGAAAAGCAACTGGAATCACTCAATAGAGGAAAGTCCACTGGACCTGACGGGATACCAATTCGATTCTACACAGAGTACGCGAAAGAACTTGCCCCCCTTCTAACAGCCGTGTACCGCAAGTCTCTAGAGGAGCGGAGGGTTCCAAATGATTGGAAAAGAGCACAGATAGTCCCAGTCTTCAAGAAGGGTCGTCGAGCAGATGCGCAAAACTATAGACCTATATCTCTGACGTCGATCTCTTGTAGAATTTTAGAACATGTTTTTTGCTCGAGTATCATGTCATTTCTGGAAACCCAGAATCTACTATGTAGGAATCAACATGGATTCCGGAAACAGCGATCGTGTGAGACCCAACTCGCTTTATTTGTTCATGAGACCCAGAAAATATTAGATACAGGCTCCCAGATAGATGCTATTTTTCTTGACTTCCGGAAGGCGTTCGATACAGTTCTGCACTGTCGCCTGATAAACAAAGTAAGAGCCTACGGAATATCAGACCAGCTGTGTAGCTGGATTGAAGAGATTTAGCAAACAGAACACAGCATGTTGTTATCAATGGAGAGACGTCTACAGACGTTAAAGTAACCTCTGGCGTGCCACAGGGGAGTGTTATGGGACCATTTCTTTTCACAATATATATAAATGACCTAGTAGATAGTGTCGGAAGTTCCATGCGGCTTTTTGCGGATGATGCTGTAGTATACAGAGAAGTTGCAGCATTAGAAAATTGTAGCGAAATGCAGGAAGATCTGCAGCGGATAGGCACTTGGTGCAGGGAGTGGCAACTGACCCTTAACATAGACAAATGTAATGTATTGCGAATACATAGAAAGAAGGATCCTTTATTGTATGATTATATGATAGCGGAACAAACACTGGTAGCAGTTACTTCTGTAAAATATCTGGGAGTATGCGTGCGGAACGATTTGAAGTGGAATGATCATATAAAATTAATTGTTGGTAAGGCGGGTACCAGGTTGAGATTCATTGGGAGAGTGCTTAGAAAGTGTAGTCCATCAACTAAGGAGGTGGCTTACAAAACACTCGTTCGACCTATACTTGAGTATTGCTCATCAGTGTGGGATCCGTACCAGATCGGTCTTACGGAGGAGATAGAGAAGATCCAAAGAAGAGCGGCGCGTTTCGTCACAGGGTTATTTGGTAACCGTGATAGCATTACGGAGATGTTTAATAAACTCAAGTGGCAGACTCTGCAAGAGAGGCGCTCTGCATCGCGGTGTAGCTTGCTCGCCAGGTTTTGAGAGGGTGCGTTTCTGGATGAGGTATCGAATATATTGCTTCCTCCTACTTATACCTCCCGAGGAGATCACGAATGTAAAATTAGAGAGATTAGAGTGCGCACGGAGGCTTTCAGACAGTCGTTCTTCCCGCGAACCATACGCGACTGGAACAGGAAAGGGAGGTAATGACAGTGGCACGTAAAGTGCCCTCCACCACACACCATTGGGCGGCTTGCGGAGTATCAATGTAGATGTAGATGTAGATTTTCAGCAGTGCATGATGCACCTGTGTTTCTGCATCTTGAACTGTCAAAGCTAGATTAACTGCGTACAATAAATTTTGTATTGTGGGCTGTATTAAGTTCATCAGATTTGCAAGTATTCCTAAATAGAGTTAAGCATTATTGAAAGCCAGTGACCCACCTGCTTTCTATCTTGTTTCTGTTGGTAAAAATAATGATTTTGATCCATTATGCCACATTTCTGTAAAATCCTCATCTTAAATGCAGACTGATTTATTTGAATCCAATTGTCTAAGTTCTTGATTTATAAACCTTGATAGTAATCCAGATCGTCTACAGTGATGTGGAAGCAATTAGCCAACTGTTCAATAAATTTGCTCTCTCAATCAGCAGAGCTCGTTGTAGCAGATTAGCAACAAATGTCCACTACCAATGGGTGGAAAGGTGTTCTTCAGGTTATCAGGATGGCATCCAGCTCCCTCCACCTGAGAGTTGGGGGAATGATGGGTAGATGAACACTACAGGAGTCCGTCAGATGCGTAAAGTGGCCATAGCAAGACAGGTGGCATGCATACAAATTCTTTATCATTTCAACAATTTTATTGCAGCTGCAGTTGTGCACTCTCATCATGTAGCGAGTGTGGCATTGATCCACAGCATCCATATTCCATGATGTGGTCAGGTTTTGATCTCACAGTGGAGAAGCATTGTTGTAGAGATGGCACTCGGCATGACCCAAGCACAGAGCAGCCTTGCGCAGTAGACATTGTGCAGCAGCATTGTGTCATGTGCTGATGTGGCTGACTTATTTTGTTTCGCTGCTAGTGAGGCAGACATAGTTGTCCAGCTGAGGAGAGTGACATCTGGCTATGTGATCCCAGAGGCCTAGAAGGTGGGAGGGCCTCAATTTGATCCCCAGCTTATCATGCAGTGTCTGGACGTCCGCTGGGGTTGATACAATGATTATTGACTACTCAATGACTTACAGATTTGAATAATTCTGTGATTGGCCTGACAGTTGGTATTTATATATGCCAAAGTGCACCTGTAGTGGTGGTGTACCCCCTAAAGGGATGAACACTGTATACTGACCAGCTTTTTGTTGTTGAGCCCATCTGCCTACACACTTATGCCTTTGCTCCATAATCAGTCCGTTGTCAACAGGAAAAAGCAGTAATGGTGTCATATTTTCATTGTGGAACATGTAAAGATCAATTCAGATGTCCCAGACATTACATTCACTATGAAATTTAACAGCACATGTATATCAGAATTTTGATGCTTGCTTCAAACCATAGTTTTCAACAATTTGCTTACAGGTCCCTTATTACTGTCATAGCATTCTCACTGATGCATTAAAATTCCTTCTTCAAAAATACCATTTAGAAATTCAGTCCTTATATAAAATTGTTTCGTGTCCCAGTCATGTTTCAGATCTTGCTGTGGGACTAAATGTGTCGGTATAACTTATTCCAAATCACTATACACACACATTTGACTTTGCCCCCATGGGGCTCGGCATTCAGGTGGCGACCCCGAGGTTTGACTTTATCAAACCAGTTTATCATTTGCATTTAATGAACTCATCACAGTCCAGTATATTCGAACCATATTTATAAAAGAATTATAGCTCCTCATCATTAAAATCTTCCTCTTAGTTTGATACATGTTTATATTATTTTCATTTCTGGAAGTTTCCATGCTTCTACATCTGTGCTCAGCAAACCACAGTGACGTGCATAGCATGGCATTGTCCATTGAGCCAATTACTGAGGCCTCTTGCTGTTACAATCACCTTTGGAGTGTGGAAGAATCATTGCTTGAACATCTTGGTGCACACTGTAATCCTGTCTTTGTGATCTCAGTGGAAGCAATATTTTGGGTGCTATAAAATATTTCTAGATTCATCAAAGTTGCTTCTTTAAATTTTCTAAGCAGCCTTTTACGAGATAGTGTGCATCTGTCTTCAAGCAATTGCTAGTTAGTTTTCTCAGCACATCTGTAACAATTTCCTGTAGGTCAAAGAAACCTGTGACCATTTGTGCTTCCCTTCTTTGCATGGGTTCAGTATCCACAGTTAGACCTATTTCATATGGGTCACTCACACTTGAGCAATATTGTATGGTGAGTTGCACGAGAATTTTACAAGCTGTCTCCTTTGTAGACTGATTGCATTTCCATAGTATTTCCCAGCGAACTGTTTTGCCCCCTACTTTACATATTATTGAACCCATATGACTGTTCCCTTCCCCATGAACCATGGACCTTGCCGTTGGTGGGGAGGCTTGTGTGCCTCAGTGATACAGATAGCTGTAATGTAGGTGCAACCACAATGGAGGGGTTTCTGTTGAGAGGCCAGACAAACGTGTGGTTCCTGAAGAGGGGCAGCAGCCTTTTCAGTAGTTGCAGGGGCAACAGTCTGGGTGATTGACTGATCTGCCCTTGTAACACTAACCAAAACGGACTTGCTGTGCTGGTACTGTGAACGGCTGAAAGCAAGGGGAAACTACAGCTGTAATTTATCCCGAGGGCATGTAGCTTTACTGTATGGTTAAATGATCATTGTGTCCTCTTGGGTAAAATATTCCGGAGGTAAAATAGTCCCCCTTTCGGATCTCCGGGTGGGGACTATTCAAGAGGATGTTGTTATCAAGAGAAAGAAAACTGGCATTCTACGGATCGGAGCGTGGAATGTCAGATCCCTTAATCGGGCAGGTAGGTTAGAAAATTTAAAAAGGGAAATGGTTAGGTTGAAGTTAGATATAGTGGGAATTAGTGAAGTTCAGTGGCAGGAGGAACAAGACTTCTGGTCAGGTGACTACAGGGTTATAAACTCAAAATCAAATAGGGGTAATGCAGGAGTAGGTTTAATAATGAATAAAAAAATAGGAGTGCGGGTAAGCTACTACGAACAGCATAGTGAACGAATTATTGTGGCCAAGATTGATGCGAAGCCCATGCCTACCACAGTGGTACAAGTTTATATGCCAACTAGCTCTGCAGATGAAGAAATTGAAGAAATGTATGATTGAAGAAATGTATGATGAAATAAAAGAAATTATTCAGATAGTGAAGGGGGACAAAAATTTAATAGTCATGGGTGACTGGAATTCGTCAGTAGGAAAAGGGAGAGAAGGAAACGTAGTAGGTGAATATGGATTGGGGATATGAAACGAAAGAGGAAGCCGCCTGGTGGAATTTTGCGCAGAGCACAACTTAATCATAGCTAACACTTGGTTCAAGAATGATAAAAGAAGGTTGTATACATGGAAGAATCCTGGCGATACTGGAAGGTCTCAGATAGATTATATAATGGTAAGACAGAGATTCAGGAACCAGGTTTTAAATTGTAAGACATTTCCAGGGGCAGATGTGGACTCTGACCACAATCTATTGGTTATGAACTGTAGATTAAAACTGAAAAAACTGCAAAAAGGTGGGAATTTACGGAGATGGAATCTGGATAAACTGAAAGAACCAGAGTTTGTAGAGAGTTTCAGGGAGAGCATAAGGGAACAATTGACAGGAATGGGGGAAAGAAATACAGTAAAAGAAGAATGGGTAGCTTTGAGGGATGAAATAGTGAAGCCAGCAGAGGATCAAGTAGGTAGAAAGATGAGGGCTAGTAGAAATCCTTGGGTAACAGAAGAAATATTGAATTTAATTGATGAAAGGAGAAAATATAAAAATGCAATAAATGAAGCAGGCAAAAAGGAATACAAACGTCTCAAAAATGAGATTGACAGGGAGTGCAAAATGGCTAAGCAGGGATGGCTAGAGGACAAATGTAAGGATGTAGAGGCTTATCTCACTAGGAGTAAGACAGATACTGCCTACAGGAAAATTAAAGAGACCTTTGGAGAGAAGAGAGCCACTTGTATGAATATCAAGAGTTCCAATGGAAACCCAGTTCAGAGCAAAGAAGGGAAAGCAGAAAGGTGGAAGGAGTATATAGAGGGTCTATACAAGGGCGATGTACTTGAGGACAATATTATGGAAATGGAAGAGGATGTAGATGAAGATGAAATGGGAGATATGATATTGCATGAAGAGTTCGACAGAGCACTGAAAGACCTGAGTCGAAACAAAGCCCCGGGAGTAGACAACATTCCATTAGAACTACTGACAGCCTTGGGAGAGCCAGTCCTGACCAAACTCTACCACCTGGTGAGCAAGATGTATGAGACAGGTGAAATACCCTCAGACTTCAAGAAGAATATAATAATTCCAATTCCAAAGAAAGCAGGTGTTGACAGATGTGAAAATTACCGAACTATCAGTTTAATAAGTCACGGCTGCAAAATACTAACGCGAATTCTTTACAGACAAATGGAAAAACTAGTAGAAGCCGACCTCAGGGAAGATCAGTTTGGATTCCGTAGAAATATTGGAACATGTGGGGCAATACTGACCCTACGACTTATCTTAGAAGAAAGATTAAGAAAAGGCAAACCTACGTTTCTAGCATTTGTAGACTTAGAGAAAGCTTTTGACAATGTTGACTGGAATACTCTCTTTCAAATTCTAAAGGTGGCAGGGGTAAAATACAGGGAGCGAAAGGCTATTTACAATTTCTACAGTAACCAGATGGCAGTTATAAGAGTCGAGGGGCACGAAAGGGAAGCAGTGGTTGGGAAGAGAGTGAGACAGGGGTGTAGCCTCTCTCCAATGTTATTCAGTCTTTATATTGAGCAGGCAGTGAAGGAAACAAAAGAAAAATTCGGAGTAGGTATTAAAATCCATGGAGAAGAAATAAAAACTTTGAGGTTCGCCGACGACATTGTAATTCTGTCAGAGACAGCAAAGGACTTGGAAGAGCAGTTGAACAGAATGGATAGTGTCTTGAAAGGAGGATACAAGATGAACATCAACAAAAGCAAAACGAGGATAATGGAATGTAGTCGAATTAAGTCAGGTGATGCTGAGGGAATTAGATTAGGAAATGAGACACTTAAAGTAGTAAAAGAGTTTTGCTATTTGGGGAGCAAAATAACTGATAATGGTCGAAGTAGAGAGGATATAAAATGTAGACTGGCAGTGGCAAGGAAAGCATTTCTGAAGAAGAGAAATTTGTTAACATCGGGTATAGATTTAAGTGTCAGGAAGTCACTTCTGAAAGTATTTGTATGAGTGTAGCCATGTATGGAAGTGAAACATGGACGGTATGTATTTTGGATAAGAAGAGAATAGAATCTTTCGAAATGTGGTGCTACAGTAGAACGGTGAAGATTAGTTAGGTAGATCACATAACTAATGAGGAAGTGTTGAATAGGATTGGAGAGAAGAAAAGTTTGTGGCACAACTTGACTAGGAGAAAGGATCGGTTGGTAGGACATGTTCTGAGGCATCAAGGGATCACCAGTTTAGTATTGGAGGGCAGTGTGGAGAGTAAAAATCGTAGAGGGAGAACAAGAGACGGATACACTAAGCAGATTCAGAAGGATGTAGGTTGCAGTAGGTACTGGGAGATGAAGAAGCTTGCAGAGGATAGAGTAGCATGGAGAGCTGCATCAAACCCGTCTCAGGACTGAAGACCACAACAACAACAACAACAGCAACAACAACAATGACTGTTCCAGTTCATATACATACAGTCTGCTACACCCAAATGATTGTATGCATTCACTGATTCCCACTGTGACTTATGTATATTGTAGTCATAGTATCCTATGTTTTTTCATTTTTTTAGCTGTTGAATTTTACATATATGAACATTTAAAGCAAGTTTCCAATCTTTCTACCACGTTGGAATGTTATCAGTAATGTGACAGAATATTTGTGCAACTTTTTTTCAGGCAATAATTTATTGTTAACTACAGCAGCAGAAAAAATTCTGAGGTTACTGTTAGTATTTTCTGCAAAGTCATAAATATATAATATGAACAGCAAGAATCCTTACACACTTCTCGGCAGCATAGCTGAAGTTACTTCTGCATCTGTAGGTTACACTCTATATCTACATCTACGTCTATACTCTCCAAACCACCGTGAGGTGTTGCATGGCAGAGAGTACATCCCATTTTACCAATTATTCCAATGATATACGGATTCAGGAAGAATGGTTGTTTGAATGTCTCTGTGCGTACAGTAATTATTCTACTCGTTATATTCATGGTCCCAGTGTGAACAATATACAGGGTGAGTCACCTAACGTTACCGCTGGATATATTTCGTAAACCACATCAAATACTGACGAACCGATTCCAGACTGAACGTGAGGAGAGGGGCTAGTGTAATTGTTTAATACAAACCATACAAAAATGCACGGACATATGTTTTTTAACACAAACCTACATTTTTTAAATGGAACCACATTAGTTTTGTTAGCACATCTGAACATATAAACAAATATGTAATCAGTGCCATTTGTTGCATTGTAAAATGTTAATTATATCTGGAGATATTGTAACCTAAAGTTGACGCTTGAAACCTCCAACGTTCAGTTGCGTGTTGTAACAAACACGGGCCACGGTCGGCCAGCAGCATCTGCAGGGACATGTTTACGATGACGACCGTGTTTACGAGTGTGGCTGTAGTGCACTGTTGTAGTTTGGTCTAGCTGTCGCAGTGTCCACATGTAGCGCTTACTGCTATTGTTATTCTGCATTCGTCTCTGCACGCAGACCAACTGTAGTACACAGTGTTACCAGACATCTGTGATAGTGTAGTGTTGTTGGAACTGCGACCATGGTGTATTCGAACTCTGAAAAGGAGGAGATGATACTCATCTATGGTGAGTGTCGACGAAATGCAGCCGAAGCCTGCAGGGTGTATGCATAACGGTACCCAGACAGAGAGCATCCAACATGCCACACATTGCAAAACATCTACCACCAACTGTATGCAACAGGTATGGTCGTAGCATGCAAATGGGTCTGTAACAGGCCCGTCACTGGAGAAGCGGGTGCAGTTGGTGTGTTAGCTGCTGTTACCATGAACCCACACATGAGTACATGGGACATTGCGAGAGCCGGTGGACTGAGTCAAAGTAGTGTCATGCGCATACTGCATCGTCACCGCTTTCACCCGTTTCATGTGTCGCTGCATCAGCAATTACATGGTGATGACTTTAATCATCGAGTGCAATTATGTCAATGGGCATTAACAGAGAATGCGTTGCAGTTCTACGAAGAGACTGCTTGTAAAATTCTCGTGCAACTCACCATACAATATTGTTTAAGTGTGAGTGACCCATATCAAATAGGGCTAACTGTGGATACTGAACCCAAGCAAAAAAGGGAAGCACAAGTGGTCACAGGTTTTTTGACCCATAGGAGAGTGTTACAGATGTGCTGAGAAAATTAACTAGCAGTTGCTTGAAGACAGATGCACACTATCCTATAAGAGGCAGCTTAGAAAATTTCAAGAAGCAACTTTGATGAATCTAGAAATAGTTTATAAGACCCAAAATACTGCTTCCACTGAGATCACAAAGACAGAATTACAGTGTGCACCAGTGTTCAAGTGATGATTCTTCCACACTCCAAATGTGATCGTAACAGCAAGAGGCCTTAATAGTTGGTGCAATGCACAATACCATGCTATGCACTTCATTGTGGTTTGCTGAGCACAGATGTAGGAGCATGGATACTTCCAGAAATGAAAATAATATAATTATGTATAAAACTAAGAGGAAGACTTTAATGATGAGGGGCTATAATTCTTTTATAAATATGGTACAAATATACTGGACTGTGATGAGAGCATTAAATGCATATGATAAAGTGGTTTGATAAAGTCAAATGCGTGTGTATAGTGATTTGGATTAGGTTATACTGGCACATTTAGTCCTGCAGCAAGATCTGGGACATGAAACAACTTTATATAAGGACTACATTTCTAAATGGTATTTTTCAAGATGGAATTTTAATGCATCATTCAGAATGCTACGACAATAATAAGGGACCTGTAAGTAAATTGCTGAAAACTATGGTTTTAAGCAAGCATCAAAATGCTTATATACATGTGCTGTTAAATTTCATATTGGATGTAATGTCTGGGAGGTCTGAATTGACCTTTACATGTTCCACAATGTAAATACGACACCATTACTGATTTTTCCTGTTGATGATGGACTGATTATGGAGCAAAGCCGTAAGAGTAGGCAGATGGGCTCAACAAACACATGTGCACAATGCACTGCTGAAAATAAAACTGAGGTATATTAAAATGACACTATTATGTAAAGGACAGATTACTACTCACCACATAGCACAGATGTTGGTAGCAGATACGCAGAACAAAAAGACTATCAGACGAGTATGCTTTTGGCCAAAAGGTCTTAATCAGTATTAGACAACACATACATGCAATCACAAATCACATACACATGACCACAGTCTCTGAGTGCTCAGGCCAGACTGTGAGCAGCAGTGCATGATGGGAGAAGCAGTCTGGGTAGTAGTGGTACGGAGGGGGCGAGGTAGAAGGGCAGGAGTGGGGGAAAGTTAAGTGCTACTTATCGGAGCATACATGGACAAGGTAGAGAAATGGTAGGGCAGCTAGGTGAAGTCAGGAGCTTAGACAGAAGGTAGGGAAGGGGGAGGGGAGGCAGGGGCCAGTGGATGACGAGAGAAGTAAAAAGACTGTGAGTACACTGGTGGCACCACATGGTATCCCACTTGTCACTGTTATTGCCACCTCCCTTAACACTAATATTCCTAATGTCCTTGGCCTAGCCACTATTGAACTCTACGTTTCCCAATGCCCAATGGATTTCACGCTTACAACCTACTTCCTAGTTACAATGACCAACTATATTCTTACCCACAATTACTTCTCCTTTGATGGCATCACCAGCGAACAAATACAGGGTATGGCAGTGGGCACCTGCATGGCAGCATCCTATGCCAACATATTCACGGGCCATGTGGAGGAATCTTTTCTAACCACCTAGAATACCAAACACCTTACCTGGTTCACATTCACTGATGACATCTTTATGATCTGGATCGAGTTGTGAGGGCCCTGTGCGCTATCCACGTTCCTACGGAATCTCAACACCTGCTCCTGCACTCACTTCATCTGGTCTTTCTCAACCCAACAGGGCACCTTCCTTGATATTGACCTCCTCTTAAAGATGGCTACTATTTCTGTACATCCATCCATATCAACTCTTCTAACCGTGAGAAATACCTTCACTTCAACAGCTGCCACTCATTTCATAAAGCCTAGTCACCTGTGGCCACTGCATCTGTAATGATGAACAATCCCACTTGAAATATACAAACTGTAATTACATTACCAACCTCGAACTCAAACAGATCTCCCATGCCGTATCTCTCCAGTCAACCTCCATCTACAAAAGACCCATCATCTCACCGCAGAGGAGCATTCCCCATGTGACTCAGTACCATCCAGGACTGGAGCAACTGAATCACATGCTCTGCCACGGTTTCAACTGCCTCTTGTCATGCCCCGAAATGTGGGCTGTGCTAGCCGCAATCCTTCCCACCCCTCCCACACAGTAGTATTCTGCCACTTGCCAAAGCTACACAATATCCTCATTCATCCAGACACAACCCCTGCTCCCAACTTTTTGCCTCAGAGCTAATACCACTGTAATAGACCTCGATTCAAGACCTGTCCCATACTTCTTCCCACCACCACCTAATCCAGTCTTGTCACAAGCCTCACCTATCCCATTAGAGGCAGAGCAACCTGTGAAACAAGTCATGTTATCTACAAGCTAAGCTGCAACCACTGTGATGTGTTCTATGTGGGCCTAGCATCCAACAATCTGTCTGTCTGAATGTGAATGGTCACCAGCAAACAGTGCCCAAGAGACAGCTGGGCCACCCAGTTGCTGAGTCACCACCCAACACAACATTCTTCATTTTAATGACTGCTTCACAGCCTGTGCCACAATCCTTCGTACCAACATCAGTTTTTCTGAACTGCGCAGATGAGAACTCTCTCTGGAGTATATCCTATGTTCCTGTAACCCTTTTGACCTCAGCCTTCATTAGATATTGTTTTCCACCCTCCTACCCACTTTCCTGCTCCCACTACAGCACATCAGTGATGGCCTTTTTGGCTGAAAGCTTAAATGTTTGCCAGTCTTTTTGTTCTTCCTATATGCAGCCCAACATCTCCACTGTATGGTGAGTACCAATCTATATTTTTCATAATTCTGTCATTATTCCATCCCGGATTTTCCACCATTTGATATATTAAAATGACAATTACAGAAGGAATTAATGCTGAGGAAACTGCTGACTGTAGTATTGGAGCTTACAGCAATATCAATCATGCTGGGGAAAAGTAGACAAATGATACTCTTCCTGAGTTTTAAGGTGATGCAGTTGTATGAAAAAGTAAACTATGGTAGTATGTCATTCTGTTACCAAGTAGGGCTCAATATGTAGGTGCATGTGATGATTTCAAATTATTTTTGTGGTTACACTGTCTTCTGAGAGAAGTTGAGAGCTGTTGATGGGTCTTCTGTTCTTAACTTACAATTAGTTGTACAAAGTACACACTAGAAAGTTTCACACTTATAATGTAATAGTAAGACAGAGATTTCAAATTGAAATTTTCAATTATAAAAAATTTCCATGGGAAAATCTGGTTTTAGAGTTGTTGAAACTTTGAAAGGAAGCATAAGTAGGCAATGGTTGACTAAAACAGGGGAAAGAAATATAAGACAAATGGGTAGCTTTTAAAGACAAAATAGTGAGATTAACAGATAATCAAACAAGCAAAAAGACAAAGTTCAATAGACATCCTTGGATAATGTATTAGTTATTGAAGATAAGTAACTCAAGGGGAAAATGTAAAAATGCAACAAATTAATCAGACAAAAGGAATTACAGGTATGTAAAAAATTAGATTGACAGGAAGTGGAAATTGCCATAGCACCAATGTCTAGATTAGAAATGCAACGTTATAGAAGCATGCATGACTATGCAAAACATATAGACTGCATATTGGAAAAGTAAAGAGATCTTCATAGAAAAGGGAAACACTGTCATCAAATTAAAAAAGTCTACTGCAAAAGCAGATCTTTTCCTGCAATTATGAAACCTACTTACTGGAGAAAAAAAAATAAATAAAAAAAATGCGCAAAATATCCAACATTAAAAACCAAACATTAAGCACTAGCTGCCTAACAATATACAGACAACAAGCTGAAGGCACTGTGGTAGATCCTTCATGCGAGTCATTGCTGCCTACTGCGCATGCATGGATTGACGGCAGTTTAGAACTGTTCTCTTTTGTGGGGATAATGTGTCTGCTAATTTCCATAGTTTCAGCCATTCTACCACCAGATGGCTGGACAAATATAATACCAAAAACACATTCACAGGAAGTCTCTACTATTTTGAAGGTAATCACAGGTTTAAACTATTTCAGAGTTATAGATGAATTCTACATCCTACATGGGGTCACCGATAAATGGCCTACTGGCCAACATCTTCCTTAACCACCTTGAAAACAAAATCTTTGGAGAAATAATAAAAACAAAACAGTACAAAGTATTATACTGGTACAGTTATGTTGATGACATAATTTGCTCGACAGATGAAACACATGATTGGATGCTCAGAATACACAGAGCCATCAATACTGGTAACCCAAAAATGCCCTTCACCCTTCAAACTGATGAGACAGATACATAGATTTACTTGACATCACAACAGAAACCAAAAAAATATGAACACTGGTTTTCAGTGTATAGAAAACCAACACCGAACAGTACAATTATCCGCAGCACAACAAACCACCAAACAATCCACAAGCACGACAGCCTCAGATACATCCTACATACATAATTAAATACTTATTCCACAGATCATGAATGTGACATTTCATAATGATGTGAATCATGTCACTTTAACATAAGTTTTCTTTACACAATTATTTTTACTGCTTCGCATCTAAAAATTCATCTATTGAGTAAGAGTTGTCATTCAGAAATTTTTTTAAACTTGTTTTTAAATGTTGGATTGCTTATGTCAGACTTTTAATGCAATTTAACAAATGACCAAAGATTTTTGTGGCAGCATAGGTTACCCTTTTCTGTGCCAAAGTAAGATTTAACCCAAAATAGTGACGATCAACTTTCTATTAGTGTTGTACCTATGCACTATACAGTAATTTTTGAATGGGGTGAGTTATTAATAACAAATTTCGTATGTAAATGTATGTATTGAGGAGGTACTGTGAATATCCTGAGTATCTTAAATAAATGACTGCAAGGTGATTTTGGGTGGGCTGCAGCTATCATTCTGATTACATGTTTTTGTGAAATGAATACTTTTTCTCTTAATCAAGAATTACCCCAAAATATGATGCCATATGAAAGCAATGAGTGAAAATAGGCATAGTAAGCTAATTTACTGATATGTTTGTCAGCAAAATTTGCACTAACCCTAATAGCATAAGTAGCTGAACCTAACTGTCCCATCAGATCATCGATGTGTTTCTCCCAATTCAATTTACCATCACTGCACACACCCAGAATTAGCAACAGACTTCGGTTCATAGTCTGTATTTATAAATGGTTTTATGCCATTTGCTTTAGTGTACAGAATTGTATATACTGTGTTTTCTCAAAATTTAGTGGCAGTCCATTTGCAGACAACCACTTCATAATTTACCGAAATACATTATTTACAATTTCCTCAGGTGATTCTTGTTTGTTGGGTGTGGTTACCATACTTATATCATCAGCAAAATGAACTAGCTTTGCATCTTCATGAATATAGAGTGGCAAGTCATTGATATATATTATGAACAAAAAGGGACTCAAACTGAACCCTGTGGGACACTATTCTTGATACCTCTCCAGTTAGAGGACTCTGCTGATTTTTGCAGACTATCTGTACTGTTAATTTCAAAACCAAATTGACATTTTGTTAGTACCATACTTCATTTTTACAAATATGTGATGTTACTCTTGAATACATTATTTTTTTCAAAAATTTCAGATAAAGCTGTCAGAAGCGAGATTGGGCAGTAGTTGTTAGCAAGAAACATATCCCCTTCTATTTTAGTCTATATGAAAAAATGCCCTGTTTCAGTGAGCTGCTACGTATGTGGCTGAGAATCATACGTATCTGTTGGGGACAAGCTTTTAGTACTCTGTTGAAAATGCCATCAATTCCAAGTGAACTTTTACCTTTGAGTGAATTTATTATTTTCCTCATTTTAGTAGGAGAGGTGGGTTGAATTTCAGTTTTATCAAATTGCGTAGGTATTGCCTCTTTCACATACAGCCTTGCATTTTCTAATGAATGGCTGGATCCTATTTTCTCTAAAATACTAAAAAATGAGTGTTAAAAATGTTTTCTGCTTCTGAGTTCTTGTTAACAAACTTTGCACTGAGTTTGATAGAAATACAGTCTTCCTCTTCTCTCAGCTACTCTGTTTCCCATTTAACAATATTCTAAATTGTTTTAATGTTGTTGTCAGATGCACTAATCCCAGACATAATGCATATATATTCTGGACTTTTCAATAACTTTTCTTAAAACAGTGCAGTAGTTTTTATAATGTTTCACTCTTTCTGGATCGGAAATACAGAAGCATTCAATTCCAACTGTCTCCTTTGACCCATGACATCACAAATATGGTGGAAACTACGTCTACATCTAGATCTACATACATACTCCGCAATCCACAATACGGTGCGTGGCGGAGGGTACCTTGTACCACAACTATCATCTTCTCTCCCTGTTCCACTCCCAAACAGAACAAAGGAAAAATGACTGCCTATATGCCTCTGTACAAGCGCTAATCTCTCTTATCTTATCTTTGCTGTCTTTCCGTGAAATATAAGTCGGCGGCAGTAAGATTGTACTCCCACCCGAGTTCCTGAAGCATTTCCGTAACACTCACGTGATGATCAAACCTAGCAGTAACAAATCTAGCAGCCCGCCTCTGAATTGCTTCTATGTCCTCCCTCAATCCAACCTGATAAGGATACCAAATGCTCGAGCAGTGCTCAATAATAGGTCATATTAGTGTTTTATAAGCGGTCTCCTTTACAGATGAACCACATCTTCCCAAAGTTATACCAATGAACCGAAGACGACTATCCCCCTTCCCCACAACCGCCATTACACGCTTGTCCCACTTCATATCGCTCTGCAATGTTAGGCCCAAATATTTAATCGATATGACTGTGTCAAGCGGTAAAGTACTAATGGAGTATTAAAACATTATGGGGTTCTTTTTCCTATTCATCTGCATTAATTTACATTTATCTATATTTAGAGTTAGCTGCCATTCTTTACACCAGTCATAAATTCTGTCCAAGTCATCTCGTATCCTCCTACAGTCACTCAAAGACGACACCTTCCCGTACACCACAGCATCATCAGCAAACATCCGCACATTGCTATCCACCCTATCCAAAAGATCATTTATGTAGATAGTAAACAACAGCAGACCTACCACACCACCCTGGGCACTCCAGATGATACCCTCACCTCCGATGAACACTCACCATCGAGGACAACCTACTGGGTTCTATTACTTAAGAAGTCTTGGAGCCACTCACATATTTGGGAACCAATCCCATATGCTCATACCTTAGTTAGGAGTCTGCAGTGGAGCACCGAGTCAAACGCTTTCCGGAAGTCAAGGAATATGGCATCCATCTGATACCCTTCATCTATGGTTCACAAGATATCATGTGAAAAAATGGCGAGTTGTGTTTCGCAGGAGCGATGCTTTCTAAAGCCGTGTTGTTGTGTGGATAGCAACTTCTCTGTCTCAAGGAAATTCATTATATTCTAACTGAGAATATGTTCGAGAATCCTGCAACAAACCGATGTTGAGGATATTAGTCTGTAATTTTGAGGATCCATCCTTCTACCCTTCTTATATACATGCATCACCAGCGCTTTTTTTCCAGTCACTCAGGACTTAACGCTGGGCAAGAGATTCGCGATAAATACATGCTAAGTAAGGAGCCAATGCAGTAGAGTACTCTCTGCAAAACAGAATTGGAATCCCATCAGGACCTGGTGATTTATTTATTTTCAATCCATTCAGCTGCTTCACAACCCCAGGGATGTCTATCACTATGTCCTCCATACGGGAATCTGTACGGTCTGTTTGTAAGATCCTTGTGCGTGAAAGATTTCTCAAATGCTAAATTTAAAATTTCAGCTTTCGTTTTGCTGTCTTCCGTTGTCAGGCCAGACTGATCAGTGAGTGACTGGATGGAAGCCTTCGACCCGCTTACCGATTTTGCGTAAGATCAGAATTTCCTTGGGTTTTCAGCAAGAGCTTTTGCTAAGGTGTGACGGTGGTTGTGGTTGTATGCTTCACTCATTGCTCTTTTCACTGCAGCACAAATCTCTACTAACTTTTGCCTGTCCTCATTCTCGCGATCTTTCTTGTACCGCTAGTGCAACTGTCTTTGCTTCCTGAGCATTCTCCAAATTGCGCTGTTAAACCACGGTGGGTCTTTTCTGTCCGTAACCCACTTTTTTGGCACATACTTCTCCAATGCATAATTTACAATGTGTTTAAAATTTGCCCATAATTCTTCCACGTCCATCGTACCGGAAGTAAATGAAGTCGATTCATTTACTAAGTGGGATGCTAACAACTGCTTATCTGCTCTTTCTAGTAAGAATACTCTCCTAGCCTTCTTGACCGACTTTTTAACTGTCGTAACCATAGTCATAATGATAACATCATGATCACTAATCCCTGACTCAACACTGACACCATCAATGAGGTCTGGTCTGTTCATGGTTACCAGATCTAAAATATTTCCACTACGCATTGGCTGTCAATTTAGCTGGTCATGTCAGTTTTCAGATAATGTGTTCAAAAGTAATTCACACGACGGCTTGTCTGTACCACCTGTAATGAATCCATAGACATCTCAGTCTATACTAGGTAGGTTGAAGTTGCCTCTGACTAATATAGCATGATCCAGGTACTTCTGCGATACAGAGTGTAGACTCCCTTTAAATTATTCTAGAACTGTCATGCCCCTCCACAACACTAAAAACGCACTCCGAACACCCAAGCCCTGGTAAAACAGCCCCCCACACCCAGAGACCAACCACAGACGTACCCCTCCCATATTTCCTTTTCCCAGACTGCGACTTGTCCACCTCCACCACAACCCCAAGCCCAACCAACTTACCCCCATACTTAATAAACTCAGAACATACTTCACGACAAAATGAAAACCAGTCAAGCACACTCTTCTCACTCACACCAGTCTCATGCGAGCAAAATAATGAGAGAATTTGTAACAAAAGTAATACATCAACAACAAAATCTCACACATGCCCAACCTAGACTTCTCGAACCAGGAACCGCGACATATGGAATGCCACAGGTTATCCCTATAGTACTGCCCCATATAACCATCCCTGTGTAATGTCTCTTGCAGCGGTTTCTCCGCGATATTTTCAGAAATTTTATAAATTATATAACTCAGTAGATATCTCGAAATATCTCTTCTTATCTTACCATTATCAATGCAAAGTAGTTTCAAGCCCAATTATTCCTTGGAGCGTCCATTTACTCCATGGAATAGCTTCTCTGCTATCTATGTTTTCTCTTTAAAAAAAAAAAGAATAGAGGACTTCTTGCCGATTAGTCGTAAAAGAAAGAGGATGTATATGTATGTATTGTTGGGCTAGTCGCCATCTTGATGAGATTCTGTATGAGAAGGAATTTAATACATGAACTAAACTAAAGTAAGTGTGTTCGCGTATTATTTAACTTACTATTATTGACAGTGTCTGCTTACTATGCTGTGTTGCACGGGATCAGTGGGGAACGTCTGATTTACACTGGACGAACCTGCCGTTTTGTATGCTCAAGATATCCAGTTACTTCAAATAAATAGGCTAACACGGTCTTACCAGCAGATCTCCGGTCTTCCCCATGTGATCACCGAAAGTTAATAATTATTACAAATGTTTCCAGGAGATCGACTGACAATTTTCGTCGCACCAAGACTTTGAAATTGCTTCACTGCCTTATGGAATTTAAGTTAAGCTCAATTTAATCAGGATAGAACAGTATTGAACTGCGTGAATGTGATAAGCCTGCTTTGTCAATGAAAATTCCCTTAATATACGCATGTTTTTACTATCCTGATCAGTGAAGCTAAATCAGGCCGGTGTGAGAGAGGTTTTTAAATTTTTAGATCCCACACAAAAAAATATTAAATTTGGCTTCACTGTGACAGGACTCATTTTTGAGCATTACTTAAACATTGTGTGAATTTTATGTTGCATGTGCACAAGAGAAAAGAAGACGAGGCGTGTTCCAGAAGTCACAATTTCGCCACAACCTACGAGAACGTCGTTCAGGCCAGACAATATACAATTAAATTTTTGTAGATAGAAATTTATAATAACTATTTAAATGTCTGTCGGTTTGAATCAGATTGATTGGGTTGAACTTTTGATAGGAAGTGTTTATTATAAGTGAGTATTATGCAAAGCTTAGGTCAGTGACATTATTAACTCAGATGCGAGTGACTATATATTTGTTGTTCTGTGTATTAATGGTTCTTACTAGGGCGGCTTATAAAATGGCAATGCAACAGCAGAGCGAATCACAACAGCCCTCAGCTGTTTCTGAGGTTAGTGAAACATTAGACGCTAGCTTAACTGAAGTAGTGCCTAGCGGCAGTATTAGTCAGGCCCCACAACAAAGCTTAAGTGTTTCGATGTCGTCTGAGCAGGATGAAATAAACCCATTGACTGTAATCATGCAGCAGTTAACACTGTTAGCCAAAAATGTAACAGACTTAACTAAAGCGCAAATAGAGACTAAAAGGGAATTAACTAAAGTGCAAATAGAGACTAAAAGGAAATTAACTAAAGCGCAAATAGAGATTAAAAGGGAAATGAATGAACAATTAGCAGCCAATGAAGTGAAAGTCCAGGAGCAATTAGAAGCTAATCAAGCGGAATTAAATAATAAATTAATAGAGAGTTTTCAGAAACTTGATGATAAATTAAATAAAACTGCGGAAGAATTGAAAATTCAGAATGAAAAGACAGAATTAAAATTAGCTGCTCAAATTGAGCAAGTCACTCAGCAGTGTAATGAAAATGCGAAGAAGTTACGCCTAGAGCTAACTGAGTATGTTGCTACGAAGCTTGATACTATTAAAGAGCAGGTCGAGTCAGTCCCACAGATAGTTCAAGCACAAGAACAGATGCAATGTTCTATGGCGGTAATTCCGGTATTAGTTGAAGTTCAAGATGAATTAAAGCAACAAGTACATGAGATGTCAGCAGATATGCAGGATTTGAGACAATCACAAGACAAGATCCCGAAGGACATCCAAAATTTGGATAAATCCATAAATAACATAAAGGAGAGACAAGACGAGGTTGATCGTAAGGTAAACATTCTCGCGGGAAAATTCTCGCAGTTAAGTTTAGAAAGGCAAAGCATTTATTCAGACAATATTGAACATACAGTCAGAGCAGCTATACAATCTATGACCGACAGTTCTGAACAAAATTTATTTAATAAAGGTTTTCGAGAAGCCAAAGAACAACTAGGCGAAGAACTTAAACAATGGAAAGAAAACATTGAGAGATCTTAAAATCTATCTCGAGAAGATTTGTGTTCCACGCAAGAAAATGAACCCATAACAAGATCTATCAATGAAGCTACATTATTTACCCGAACAAGTACAGACAGGGACATTAATGCACACGTTCGTTTTTGCAATCAACATCAATCACAACACTATGAGGGTAGTCATAACGACTGTAATTGTAAAAGCAATACTGAGGAGAAAATGTTGAAACAACGTCAATTCCAGAGCTACAACCCAGACAAGAAAAATGTTCATCCCGTAGTGTTTATAAGAAGTTTTAGGGGAGTATTGCCAAAAAATTGGAGTGACTGACAAAAGGTTAGTTTCGTGACCGGTTATATTCAGGGGTCAGGAGCTATAAGGGCATCTGATATGATATCAACTTGGGACACATATGAAGATTTTGAACGAGCATTTTTATCCAAATACTGGTCTGAAGGAGTACAAGAACGTTTAAGGCAGGAGGTATTATACCCGGAACGTTTTTCCTTTTCATGTGGGTCTTTAAAGAAATACTTTGAGAAATATATAAACAAATCACGGTATTGGGATAAGCCTATGCCTCTACAAGACGTGATTGGCATATTAAAATCTCAACTTCCGGCCAGCATCAGAAATAGAATGCTGTATATTAATGAGCATGACCTTGACTCTTTCATGACTATGCTTGACACTATAGATATGATCGAGGAAGATGAACATCGGGCAAGACAACTGGTTATGCAGAGGAGAGCGATTGAGGCGCCAAACGCAAACCGGAACGGAAACGGATTTAATAATTATTATACTAGGAATAGTCAGAGATTCAACAGAAACAATTGCAACGGAAATGGAAATTTCAATAACTGTGCTGTGAGGGGCAGATTCAGAGACAATCGAACAGGTCGCAGATACAACCCAATGTTTGGAAATGCAAGAGATTATCAGAACCAGCAGTCTTCAAATAATAATAATGCATACAGAAATTACAGAAATTCTGACCCCTGATTTGAAGCAAATAACACAACCAGTCATCAACAACAACCAGTCATAACAGAAGTAGTAGATGATTAAAGAGGAAATAATAATCGACATTTAAACTGAAGAGGGCCGCTTTATGCTCCGTAAAGTCGGCTGGGGAATACAAAAGGGGCAAACCTGTTTTAAACAAAATTAATTCCGTGGCAATGTTAAGATATAATGAAGGCGTCGAACAGCCCTTATTGTTCTCCGTTGCTTGTTGTACCAAAGCCAGGAGGAAAAGTTCAATTGGTATTAGATGCAAGGGAAATTAACAAAATTATAGTACCTGTGCGCACACATCCGGAGAACATCGATGAGTTAATACAGAAATTTCAAGATGTATCCTATTTAACCAGTATTGATTTGAGATGTTCGTTCTGGCAAGTCCAGTTAGACAAGGACTCAAGAAAATATACTGCTTTTATATATGGAGGGAGAAGTTATCAGTTCAAGGTCGTTCCGTTTGGTCTCAATATCAGCTCTGGAGTTTTTATTTCTGCATTGGACTATGCCCTAGGACCAGAACTACGTAGTTGAATAACAATTTTTGTGGACAATCTATTAATTGCCTCTAAAACTTGGGAGGAACATGTACAACTTATTAGGAGGATTTTTGCTGTGTTCAAACAAACTGGTATAACTGCAAATCTAAAAAAATCCCAATTTTCTCTACAGAGAATTAAATTCTTAGGACATATGATTAATGCAAAAGGCATTCTTCCAACAGAAGCGAAGATTAGTGCGATAAAAAATTTTCCAACTCCAAGAAACATAAGACAACTGAAAGGCTTTATAGGCTTGGCTTCATTTTTTCGTCGATTTATTAAAACTCAAGCAATGAACTCTGAAGCACTAAACCAGCTCCTGAGGAAAGATGTACCATGGCAATGGTCTAATGATTGTGAAAAGGCTTTTTGTGAAATTAAGGATCAACTGATAAATGCTCCGTTATTATACCACCCTGATATGAATGTCGGATTTTGTTTAGCCACTGATTCATCAGCTGTCGGATTAGGATCTTGTTTATTTCAAATTAGGTACATCGATGGTGTAAAAACCTTTTGTCCAATTGCATTCGCTAACAGAGTTTTATCCACCTGTGAAAGAGCATATACCACTACGGAATTGGAAGCTTTAGCAGTTATTTGGTCTTTGAAAAGGTTTAATTATTATGTATATGGCTCAAGGATAGCCGTTTATTGTGACCACCAATCACTAGCCTTTTTACAAACTTGTAAGTTGCTGCATCCTCGCTTGTCAAGGTGGACGCTGGCGCTGCAAGAATATCAGTTTCAAATTATTCATGTAGCCGGAAAAGAAAATATTATAGCTGACGCGTTGTCAAGATCTCCAGAAGGAATAACACCTGAACTGGATGCAAATAATAAGGCAGAATTTCCAGTGCTTCTTCTTCAAGAAAATAATTACAAGTTATATTATATTTATTTATGTAAGACAATGGCTCAGCTTCAGAAGAAGGATCGACGATGGAATGCTATAATACGACAATTCAATCAACAAAATCCTATGGTCAATTTGGAATACTACCGGCTTGTGAATAATATTTTATTTTTTAAATCTGGGAAGGCTGAGAATCCAAAGTGGTGTGTCTGCATTCCCGAAGAATATGAAGAACGATTAATTAGGTTTACACATTTGACCTAGGGTCATGTTGGTGTTGTAAAGTGTGCTAATAAGATTAGATATTATTGTTACTTCCCAAATATAAGGCGAAAAGTGCACAAAGTCATACAGAAATGTGTTCTCTGTCAAAAGGCAAAGCCGGACAACAAGGGAAATAAAATTGCGCTTCACTCAATAATACCTGAAGCACCAAGATCACTTATATCATGTGATATTTGTGGACCACGTCCTAGAGCCAGAGGTGGTGTTAAGTACATTATTGGATTCTGTGATGTGTTTACAAAATATGTTAAACTATATCCTATAAAATCAGCAACTGCAAGAGCTGCCGCAGTAAAGTTTGTAAATGACTACATTCCTGATGCAGGGATTCCAAAATCTATAATCTCCGACAATGCGAAGATATTTACTGGATATTTATGGAGAAAATTATTATCACAACTAGGAATAAAACAGATATTTACATCTTGCTATCATCCACAAGGGAATTTAATTGAACGGGTTTTTCGAGAACTAAACAGATTCATGAGAACGTACTGTCATGATAAACAAACTACCTGGATAAACTATTTGACCGAGTTTGAGCAGATTTATAATAATTTACCTCATAGTTCTACAAACTTTACCCCGAATGAACTGATGTTCAGAGATAACGAAAGAAACTTTTGGGTAGATAACTTGCCTAAACTCGAGGACGCAAAAATGTCATGGGAAGAAAAAATTCGCAATGCTCTCATTAATATTACGGAGAAAGCAAGACAGCAAAAGGAAATCCATGACAGAAACATCAAACGGATTCAGATTTTCAATATCGGACAAAAAAATTTTTTAAGAAGACACATCAAGTCATCAAGGTTGAAGAAGACCATCAGAAAATGGAATCTAATTTATACAGGTCCATATATAATAGTTGATATACCGAATCCTGGTGCGTATTTATTAGCATATCCAGATTCTGGAAGAATAAAAGGATTATTTTCCCATGTAGACCTGAAGAGGTACTTTTAAGGAAAGTGTTTCATATTAAATGAAAAGTCTGTATGAAGTAATTGAGTGTTAAAAAAAAAAAAAAAAAAAAAATTGAAGTGCGAAGGACAGTATGCCTCAGCTACTGTGATAGGTTAAATGACAGCATGCCAAGCACCTGTGATAGTTCAATGAACAGTAAGCGATTGCTTCTGTGATAGTATAGGAATATTTAGAAAAGTGGAACTGTAGCTATTGCTGCTGTGAAGACTTACGGATTATCTGTCTACACGATGATCACCAAAGAAGCTTGTGCGTGTGAAATAATATACATTCAGGGAGTGTTAATCTCCAGTGAGAATAAGTTTACTGAAACTATATGATCGAATACGGCTCTTGTGTGTGAAGTTAGTGTTTGTAAACTGACAGTTCACAGGAGAACAAATGAACCGCGTTAGGAAATTAGGATTGATTGCTACTATCCACAGATATAAAGACTTGCTGGTTTTTTTTTTTTTGCGCGAGCTAAATTCTATTCAAGAGAATTTAATTAACCAGCTTAGTGTGTGTTTAAAAAATTAGAGTTAATAAGAAAGTTCTTCATTGAATTTGTAATAATGTGTCATTTTCCAGTTGGATTTGTTTATTGTTATATTGCATTCATATATGTTCATGAGAAAATGCGGCATTTGGAGTATAAAAGAGAAAAATTTTATCGTCAATAACAAAGACTAATTTCAGCTGGAGAGGTCATGCAGCAAGACTTAATTAAATGTCCTCTTTCAGCAAAATTTCATTTCAATCATGTATGAGTAAGATATAATTTTTTTTTGGAAATTGTCTCAAATAATGAAGTTTTTAACATTCTGACATGCTATCCACATTCGTACTTGAAACCAAATTGGGAACGAATCAGATCTACTTCCACCTGGAAAAGCCAACGAAAAAAAAAAATTAAATAAATAAATAATTAAAACCAGGATTAGAACCTTTTGGCTTACTCAAGAAGATGGATGAAATTATCCATGTTTTCAAAATTGTTTTCTGATCTGGAGTTGTGATATTAGGCAACTACAGTATCGATTAAGACACCTAGGTGTGGAAAGTATAAGACGAATAGATTTTCCCATTCCTCAGATGGAAGATTGGATGGATCAGGTCCATATTTGAGTTCAAAATGAATCTGGAAAATTTCAACTAACCATTCTCTTCCAGGAATCTTTAATAGCTGACCATTCCTTAGATGAATTTCGATTGTTTCATGCCACAATCCTGAGAACCTGTTCCTGAGGTTCCTTCTGGTCTCTCAAATCCGTTACGTCTCCTGTCCGGTACGCCAATGCGACGCTTGTCCTCCGTGCCATGACCCATGTTCCTGTTCGATCAGTTTCACCGCAGTTCAGCAGGACATCGATGAAGAAAATTTTTCAGAAGATTGTAAAAAATTTGCATGTGTAAAGTTTTTTTTTTTTTGGCTAAGAGGCAGATTTTATCTTTCCTATGAATTCTAGATAACTCTCAAATTTCTAAATTATTCTGTCTTTCCTATCATCTGTGATACCTAGTTGGGGTCTAAGCCTCCAGGTTTTCCGGGGTTTCCCTGTGAAGGCCAGTTCCTGAATAGGTAGACCTGATTAACAACTATATAAGTCCATCTTCCCTGGTTGTGTACGTGGGATGCGGGTATGCCCCAGTACACGTGAAAGCAACAACTAGGTATCTAGGTAACGAAGATACCAAATCTCTTTCAATTCTTGTAATCAAAAAATTCTTACTAACTTCTTAAAATTTATAGGAACGTATGTTCCACAAATTCTAACGAGTTAGCTAAGCCAATAGTTAGCTCGCAAAGTGGATACATATCAACTTTGCTCGCTGCGAGGGGCAATGTAATGTCTCTTGCAGCGGTCTCTCCGCGATATTTTCAGAAATTTTATAAATTATACAACTCAGTACATATCTCGAAATATCTCTTCTTATCTTACCGATTATCAATGCAAAGTAGTTTCAAGCCCAATTATTCCTTGGAGCGTCCATTTACTCCATGGAATAGCTTCTCTGCTATCTATGTTTTCTCTTAAAAAAAAAAAAAGAATAGAGGACTTCTTGCCGATTAGTCGTAAAAGAAAGAGGATGTATATGTATGCATTGTTGGGCTAGTCGCCATCTTGATGAGATTCTGTATGAGAAGGAATTTAATACCTGAACTAAACTAAAGTAAGTGTGCCAATTTCATGTCATGCCCACAAACAGCGCACTTCACAACCTCCGCCAACAAGCCAAACAGCTGCAGAAATTTAATCAACTCCAACAAACTCGCCCCTGTCATAGCATGCAAGCACACACTGTTAATTTTATCTGTCATATTCATATCTAACAAGAGCAGCAACAAATTAATTTACTCAAATTAACACACGACGTGCAGCGAACAGCACTACAATAACTTTTACACAAAAACACTAAATTGTTAAGTCACTGAAAACAATTCCTCTCCACACACAGCCAAACAAGAACAGGCCAGAACAACTAGTAACACTAAACTGAACCCAATACACCACACAACACGAAACCCCTAAACACACCACCAGAGGGTACCACGAACAGCAACACAAAGACACCTACAAACATGCCACACTCACAAACCAAACTCCACGCCGTCATGACGTCACACAGCACAACAGCCTTACATCATAGGTCAAAGCCGACGGGTGGGATCGGACGCTTCGATCGAACCTTCTGGATCATTACTCCTCCTAACTATAAGATACATTTCCCTTTTCTGTTTACAAGGTAATTTTATCCCTTTTATAAGTCATGGCCTGTTAGATGATTTCAATTAACTACATGGACTGAACAGATTTCCAATGGGCAGAGATAGCTACACACAAGAACTAAATATAATCAGACAGACTGTCACACAAAATGGTTACAAAATAAACATTGTTGATAAGCTAAACCATAAAATAAAAACACAACTGACACAGAATATAACATATGACTGATAACCACACAACAGAAAACACAAGAGGCACAGAAGATGAAGAAAACGCAAACAACAGGGAAACATGGCACACCATAACATTTGGCAACAAAATAACACGCACAAAAGAAACATCACAAAGGAACAAGGTATAAATGTGCCAAATAAAACAAACAACACTCGGCAGAAAAGACTGAAAATACCTAACACCACCAAAGACAGATTCAACAAAGTAGGTATATACCAACTAACCTGCAAATACTGTGAATCAATATACATTGGGCAGACATGCAGAAATTTCTATTTATTTATTTGTCCATATAATTCTCTTTTTCAGTATATATATTGTACACAGTATATTGAACAGAAAATCTTTTTTAGCTATTGGTTTTTCAAACGTCAAATATACATGATTTAAATTTTTATGACAAATTGGATCTATACAGTTAATAACTTGAGGACAATATTATGGAAATGGAAGAGGATGTAGATGAAGATGAAATGGGAGATAAGATACTGCGTGAAGAGTTTGACAGAGCACTGAAAGACCTGAGTCGAAACAAGGCCCCGGGAGTAGACAACATTCCATTAGAACTACTGATGGCCTTGGGAGAGCCAGTCATGACAAAACTCTACCATCTGGTGAGCAAGATGTATGAGACAGGCGAAATACCCACAGACTTCAAGAAGAATATAATAATTCCAATCCCAAAGAAAGCAGGTGTTGACAGATGTGAAAATTACCGAACTATCAGTTTAATAAGTCACAGCTGCAAAATACTAATGCGAATTCTTTACAGACGAATGGAAAAACTGGTCGAAGCGGACCTCGGGGAATATCAGTTTGGATTCCGTAGAAATTTTGGAACACGTGAGGCAATACTAACCTTACGACTTATCTTAGAAGAAAGATTAAGAAAAGGCAAACCTACGTTTCTAGCATTTGTAGACTTAGAGAAAGCTTTTGACAACGTTAACTGGAATACTCTCTTTCAAATTCTGAAGGTGGCAGGGGTAAAATACAGGGAGCGAAGGGCTATTTACAATTTGTACAGAAACCAGATGGCAGTTATAAGAGTCGAGGGGCTTGAAACGGAAGCAGAGGTTGGGAAGGTTGTGAGACAGGGTTGTAGCCTTCCTTGATGTTATTCAATCTGTATATTGAGCAAGCAGTAAAGGAAACAAAAGAAAAATTTGGAATAGGTATTTAAATTCATGGAGAAGAAGTAAAAACTTTGAGGTTCGCCGATGACATTGTAATTCTGTCAGAGACAGTAAAGGACTTGGAAGAGCACTTGGACGGAATGGACAGTGTCTTGAAAGGAGGATATAAGATGAACATCAACAAAAGCAAAACGAGGATAATGGAATGTAGTCAAATTAAATCGGGTGATGCTGAGGGGATTAGATTAGGAAATGAGACACTTAAAGTAGTAAAGGAGTTTTGCTATTTAGGGAGTAAAATAACTGATGATGGTTGAAGTAGAGAGGATATAAAATGTATACTGGCAATGGCAAGGAAATCGTTTCTGAAGAAGAGAAATTTGTTAACATCGAGTATAGATTTAAGTGTCAGGAAGTCGTTTCTGAAAGTATTTGTATGGAGTGTAGCCATGTATGGAAGTGAAACATGGACGATAACCAGTTTGGACAAGAAGAGAATAGAAGCTTTCGAAATGTGGTGCTACAGAAGAATGCTGAAGATAAGGTGGGTAGATCACGTAACTAATGAGGAGGTATTGAATAGGATTGGGGAGAAGAGAAGTTTGTGGCACAACTTGACTAGAAGAAGGGATCGGTTGTTAGGACATGTTTTGAGGCATCATGGGATCACAAATTTAGCATTGGAGGGCAGCGTGGAGGGTAAAAATCGTAGAGGGAGACCAAGAGATGAATACACTAAGCAGATTCAGAAGGATGTAGGTTGCAGTAGGTACTGGGAGATGAAGAAGCTTGCACAGGATAGAGTAGAATGGAGAGCTGCATCAAACCAGTCTTAGGACTGAAGACCACATCAACAACAACAACAACAGTTAATAATTACAAAATTCTAAAATACTGAATATTTATAACTTATTTCTACAATTAAAGATACAAATTACATTTTTTCTTGCATAAGATACTGTGAGATTGAATAGTAGCAGTTTTTCAGAAGGTAGGCTGTCACAGACTTTTTAAAGCTTTGTAGTTCAGGAAGAGATTTTGTATGCCTTGGTAATATGTTGTAAAATTTGTTCAATCATGATATACACCTTTTTGGCATAATGTTGTGTTACAATGAATAACATGTATGTCACTGTCTGACCTGGTACTGTAATCATGGACACTTTTGCTTTGAGGAAAAAGGTTTTCTTTTCTCAGTATGCTTTTTTTGACTTGCATGACTACTTCCAGTATATAAATGCAGGGAAGGAGTAAGATCTTTAAAGAAAGGTTTGCATGGTTTTCTGAACTGTTATGGCTTGGTGTACATTTCCACAGAAAATGATACCATACTTCAGTATTGAATGTACACGAGCAAAGTCTACAGCCCTAACTGTTTCTACACTAGTATTGTTGCAGAGAATTCTTACTACATAGCTCATTTTTGCTAGTTTTGAATTTAGGGATGTGATATGAGTGCTCCATTTAAGATTCTCCTGGATATGAATCCCAAGAAATTTAGCTTCATTGACAGCACTAATGTTTTGGTTATCTATACATAATACAGGTTGTGCCAGATTTTTATTTTGATCAGTGTGGAAATTCATGAGTACCGTTTTTTGGGGACTAACTATTAGCCTGTTTCTGGTAAACCATTCAGACACCTCTTTTTGTAATATCTTTTGCAGATGCAGTAAGATTTTCTTCTTTATTCCCTTCAACAAATAGACTGGTGTCATCTGCAAACAGTACTGGTACAGAATCCCTAATGTGTGATGGGAAATCATTAATGTAGACCAAAAAAAGAAAGGGACCTAAAATGGAGCCCTGTGGAACACCTTGGTTTATTCCACATTGTTCTTAAAGATGTACCTGGAGTTCATTTCCTTCCATGTACTTAATTTCAGTTACCTGAGAGCGATATTCCAAATATGATTCAATCCACTAATTTGGCACACCTCTTATACCATACCATTCAAGCTTCCTCCAGAGTATACCATGATCAATCACATCAAAAGCTTTTATTAGGTCCAAGAATAAACCTGAGATATTTATGTGGTTGTCCAATGCATTTAAGACATGGTTTATCAGATTGAAAGTGGCTGTTTCAATTGATCGCTGTGGTCTGAAGCCATGTTGACATTCAGAAATAATATTATTCTTTTCGAAGAATGTACTTAGTTTTGAAAGGAACACTTTTTCAATAATTTTCGAAAACCCTGACAACAGAGACACAGGCCTATAGTCACCCATACATTGCTGATCACCTTTATATAGGGATAATACTTTTGCCATTTTCAGTTGCTGAGGGAAGACACCACACAATAAGGATGAATTGCATATGTCATGTCCAATAAAGGCAAAAGCATTTGTCTTGCTGTTATTTTTATGATATAATATGGAATATCATCAATACCAGTTAATACTTACTCTCCAGTGAATTAATGGTATTTAGGAGCTCTCTTTGGCTTGCTGTTTCTGAATAAGATACTCAGATACACTGGACAGATATGCAGAAATTTCTTAATTAGATACTCAGAACATTTATGACCACTGAAAAGTGAGAGCACACTTTCCATGTTTGCAGAGCATGTCATCAAAAACAACTACTCCTTCTGTGTCATAGAAACAGACGTAAATCCTGAAACACAGAAACCATATGTCACAACTTTTGACAATAGAAGACAATTACTATCTCCACAAGGCTACCACATGGGGCAAAAAGTTATCAATGACCAAACAGTACTATGTAATAAACGACTATTCAACATTCTAAATGAATTATCTGACAAACACACACACACACACAGATGACATTTCAAAGTTGCAGGTATCAAAGAAAAACTAAAGATTAAACAAATGAGAAATGACAGCAGGAAGCGCATCAGAGGTGTAAATTTGTGCAGTTGTGCAGAGTGCAGAGAAATGGGTGTGTTCAAGCTACAGCGAAGTAACAGGACGTAGTATTTGCAAACGAACAGCAGAAAATAGAGTAAATACTATCAACATGCAAAAGCGAATATATGAAGATGTAAACTACAGGAAATAGTTCGCCTTACCAAAGCTTCACAAAATCTTTGTCGATGCCCACAGGGCCAGACCATTTATACGAAATCTCGTTGATATATAAAACAAACTTGTCGCAGCCAAGAACTAGGAAAATACGACAATGGTAAGGACAGAAACGAACATATGCCATTAATTTCACCAAAATATACAAATTAATGCAGACGGTTTTCTAACGTCCCTCATGTATGCAGATGTCTGGTGTTCTGATTTAGACCCGTGGCTTATTTTGGTGTGCAGCCACAGGACACACTCAGTGTAAAATAAAGGCTAAAGTGCACATATAATTTAAATGACAACAAAATTTGATGCATCATATTCCATAACCTAAAATAACTCATATATATGTATTTTCAGTAAAATAGCAAGAAACCCACTGAGGATGCTACAACTGCTGTGAGCCATTTTTGGGTGATACAGTAAAACACTTTTTTGTGTACTTACGATAAGGTGCACTCATCCTTAATTCATTAATATTTGTCTGCCAGCACTGGAACTGAGCTCAAACTCAAATATGATGTAAATAGACCATTGTATTATAGAAGATAAGAAGCAAAAATCTCAGGAATACCTGTAATGCTGCCTTCAGAGCACGTAGTTCTCCAGTTGGACAGCTCTGAAGTTGCTGGGCTTAAGACTGATCAACTACAAGAGGAAATTATCAACAAATGAAGCCTTCAATGGACGGGCAAGTGGATCCTGAGAATCCCCTGTGGCTTAGGATCCACTATTTTATGTGTATTAATTATCTAGTGTTACCTATATATTTATTGTAAATAGTGTCGAATAGCAAGTATAGACTGTTGGGTCAGAATTTGTATGAGAAATAATGTTGTGAATGACTGTGCTCCCAGCGCACTTGTGAGAAATACCCCAGCTCACTGTGAGATATACCACAGTGCAGCAAACTAATGTAGACTATGGTGAGAGGTCAATGAAGCTTTCCCCTACAGCCAAACAGAGACTGTGGAGGGCTACTAGTCCTCTACCAACGAGAACTAGGGACACTGAATCCCATTCTTCAAAACCAGATATCTCACAATTATGCCCAAAGTGATAAAATGTAGTGGTAAAATATTGACATGTTTTGTGAAACTATGTATAACTGCTGAAAATAAAGAATGATAACACTCATAATTTTGTGAGATGTGGTCAGAGGTAAAAGTGTAAAATGAGTGTTATGTTGTATAATTTTGTTGACAATGAAGAAAGTTGCCAGCCATAACTTTGTGAGTTTTAGTCACATGATAATGTAAAATGAATGTAAATAAATGGGAATAATAATCCATTGGCACTACTGATGAGGTGACAAGAAAAAATTTTATTGTCTCTGAGGTCAGTGTCTATAATATTTTTACAACGAGTTGGGAGGTGTCACAGAATCCAATATTAAGACATGAAATATCACATTAAGTGTACTTTGTATCTAAGAGCTGCCTTGGGAAGACAGCAAGCGCTGTTGTGCAATCATTTACTCAAAGAGCATCAGTATGGGACGGTCTTTCATTGGCCCTGAGTTTCCTTGAGAATTACACTGAGTTCTGTCTTGGAGCACCCTTTTAGCTGGTTGGTTCTTTACAGGTTTGAGTCCTGCAACTGCCCGCATGAAAGTCGCTATTCAGTTGCATTGATTGAGGTAAACCCTTGTCAGTCAAACATGAAATCCTTACACCCTCTCAGGACAAGACAAATATTGTTTCTTTATGGGTCTCCATCCTATCCTATGGCATTGTTTTGCACAAAAAAAGAGTATAGAATTAAATATAATACATGAGAGATAATTTTATGATCAACATGTGTTTTTTTATTTTGCTGCTGTTGATGATGGTGAGAAGCTGTGTCAGGTTTCTACTGAGAAATCATCTCACTGCTCTAATGCCCCTGCATTAGGCAGCTTGTACATGCAATGTCATGGGTTCAGTGTTACGTACAGTATGGTAGTAAGTATACATACTGTGGGGTGAAAGCCCAATAGCTATAGCAGTATTAAGTCTTTGAATGTTGTTAATTTTATCACGTTAATACACGTGTATCTTAAAATACATGCCGTTCCAAGTCACATTTCATGGCCACTGTTGCAAAGACTGGAGACATTATTTCATTTTTGCAGTAAAGTCAGTAATAAAACAGAGCTCCTAAAATGTGCATACATATTAGCAGCTACATGTGACAGTGGATCAAGAATACCTTTCATCAATATTGCCAGGTAACTTCTATGTGAAGTGCTAATTGGCAGTGGGAACAACCGTGGGTGTCAAACCATCATCAGCTGATTAAAATACAGGGCTATTCAAAATCAAGAAACAGATTTCAGACATTTATATCTTCCAAATTACAAAAGGTAGCACCACAATGCCAACATTTGTGGACAGAGAACAGTTTAATTTTTGAATTGTAGAACTAGACTTGCTTCAAAACTGTTTATTTCCTCTACATGAAGGTGATTCAAATAACTTCAGCTTAATACAAAATGGTGCCCTGGCTCATTTCTCTAAGTACATCCAGTGTTACCTGAAGGTCACCATTCTAGGTGTTGGACTGGAAGAGGAGGAGCAGAAGATGGACTTCATCACCAGTGACCTCCCAGATCTCCAGATTTGACTTCTTGTGACTTATATGTCTGAGGTTATGTAAAAGAGCACATTTTTATCCCCCCTATGTCTGACACTCTTGAAAGTCTAGTGAAATCGCATTGTTGATGCTGTGAATTTGATAACAAGGGACTAGCTGCTTTGTGTGCGGCAAGTAAAGGGCCACCGTTTTGATATTTGTTATGTAACACATGGTGCTCACATTAAATACATAAAAATTTGAAATTATCTCTTTCCACAAACATTGGATTTGTGTTACTAATTTTAGTAGTTTGGAGGTGATAATGTTTGAAATCTGTTCCTTCTTTTTGAATAGCCCTGTAAAATTGGTATTTTATTAATTGAAAACATGAAAATAAATCACTAAGAGTTTTGATGAAACTTCCATTTTTATATTATGTCAATGGTTTTTTCCATCACTTGTAACTTAGCATACAGTAACTATTGTGTAAGAATGCTATCTGCATGTCAGTTTTTACCCCACCCATAAATACCTAATCCATTTATAAATCTGATGGCACTTTAATTGTTTGTCTGTTGCTGTCTTCAGTCTGATGACTGCTTTGATGCAGCTCGCCACACTAGCAATACCTTCAGAAGCTTCTTGATCTTCAGCTAATGACAACAAACTACATGCATTTGAACTGCTTGCTGTAGTTCAGCCTTACTGTGCATCTACAATTATTACCCACCAGGCCTCCTCCATTATGAAACTCATGATTCTACAACTGCACACACACTTACTCACTCACTCACTCACTCACTCTTCAAGTCTGCACCATGTTCGACTACATGTCATTTCCTTTCCTGTTCCATTCCCAAATAGAGTGACAGAAAAACAGCTATCTATAAGCCTCTGTAGAAGCCCCAGTTTCCGGATGTTTTGAATGTCATTGACAAGACATTACTGAAGCTCCAGCCACTCAAAGAAGGTGCTGCAGAAATGGAAGTCAAAAAGCACGAGGAACAGTTTGATTTGTTTCCTAAGGCAAACATTTAAACAGTCTGTATGACAACAAGTGCTATTATTTATGAAGTGTATCAGTGGTAATGAAAAAGGAAACAGTTAGTGATACATGAGATGCCTTAAAGCAGCAATAAGATGCCACATGCAAGGATCAGTTGTTTTAAAATTTATAGAGTCATTTTCTCCATTAGTTGGAGATTCATTTGTGCTTCAGATGTGTTCTACACCAATCCCTTCTTTTGGTCAAATTGTGCCACAAATTTCTTTTTCCCATATTTTGATTCACTATCTCATTAGTTACATGATCTATTCACCTAGTGTCCAGTATCCTCCTGTAACAACTCATTTCAAATGCTTCAGTTGTTTTCTTGTCTGAAATGTTTATCATCAATATTTCACTTCCACACAAGGCTATACTCCAGACAAGTATATTCAGAAAATGCTTCATAAAACTTAAATTTATGTGGGATATTAACAAATTTGTCATCCTCAGAAATGCTTTTCTCTCTCTTGCCAGTTTGCATTTTGCATCTTCCATACTTATGCAATCATGAATTATTTTGCTGGCCAAATAGCAAAACACACCAACTACTTTTAATGCCTAATTTGCTAATCTAATTTCTTCAGAGTTCCTTGATTTAATTGGACTGCATGCCGTTACCTTTATTTTACTTCTGTTGATACCAATATATACTGTTTCCAAATCACTGTCTATTCCATTCAACTGCTCTTCTGGTTCCTATGCTGTCTTTACAATGTTCTTAGCAGGCCTCAAAATGTTTTTATTTCTTTTCCTTGAAGTTTAATGTCTTGTGTGAATATCTCCTTAGTTTCCTGTACAGCTTGCTTGATGTACGTATTGAAAAACATTGGGGAGAGGCTAACACTTTCTCACTACCATCTCAGCTACTACTTTCCTTTCATGCCCTTCAATTTTTAAAACTACAGTCTGATGTCAATATTAGTTGTAGATAACCAACTGCTCCTTGTATTTTACCTTTGCTGCCTTATAACTACTTTCTGATTCCTGTATTTGTATTCCAGTCAACATTGTCAGAAGCTTTCTCTGTATATACAAATGTTTTAACCTAAGAGAAATGATAGGGTCTTTACTACCCCGTGTGTTCCTGCATTTCCCTGGAACACAAACTGATTAATTTCCACCAGTTTTCCATGATTCTGTAAATAATTTGCATACTTATTTTGCAGCCGTGACTTAATAATACTAGTTCAGTAATATACTAGTTTAATAATATTCACACCTATCAGCAACTGCTTTCTTTGGAATTTGTGTAATTACATTCTTCTTAAAGTCCGGCAGTAATTTGTCTATGTCATATATCTTGGCGTACCAGGTAGAATAGTTTTGTCATGACTGGTTCCCTCAAGGACCTCAGCAATTCTGAGGGGCCTCTTTCAACTTAACGTTTTCAGTGTTTTGTCAAATTCACTCTCAGAATTGTATCTCCCACCTCATCTTCATCTATTTGTGCTTCTCTTTCTACAAGTTCTTCTGTCTTCAGGTTTCTTTCCCTTAGTGTACATATTCATTTCAACTTTTGATGTTCCATTCTTTGTTTAGTATGTTCTTGCTACCTGAGCTCTTAATATGCTACCAGTGTTTCCCTTTTCTATGATGATCTCTTTACTTTTCCTATAGGCAGTATATATGTTTCGCATAGTCATGCATGCTTCTATAACGTTGCATTTCTAATCTAGACATTGGTGCTTTGGTAATCTGCATTTCCTGTCAATCTCATTTTTTAGGTATCTGTAATTCCTTTTGTCTGATTAATTTGTTGCATTTTTACATTTTCCCCTTGAGCTACTTATCTTCAATAACCAATACATTGACCAAGGATGTCTATTGAACTTTGTCTTTTTGCTTATTTGATTATCTGTTAGTCTCACTATTTTGTCTTTAAAAGCTACCCATTTGTTTATATTTCTTTCTCCTGTTTTAGTCAACCATTGCCTACTTATGCTTCCTTTCAAAGTTTCAACAACTCTAAAACCAGATTTGTCCATGGAAATTTTTTACAATTGAAAATTTCATTTTGAAATCTCTGCTTTACTATTAAATTATAAGTGTGAAACTTTCTAGTGTGTACTTTGCACAACTAATTGTAAGTTAAGAACAGAAGACCCATCAACAGCTCTTAACTTCTCTCAGAAGCCAGTGTAACCACAATAATAATTTGAAATCATCACATGCATCTACATATTGTGCCCTACTTGGTAACAGAATGACATACTACCATAGTTTACTTTTTCATACAACTGCATCACCTTAAAACTCAGGAAGAGTATCATTTGTCTACTTTTCCCCAGCACGATTGATATTACTGTAAGCTCCAATACTACAGTCAGCAGTTTCCTCAGCATTAATTCCTTCTGTAATTGTCATTTTAATATATCAAATGGTGGAAAATCCGGGATGGAATAATGACAGAATTATGAAAAATACGGATTGGTACTCATCATACAGTGGAGATGTTGAGCTGCAGATAGGCAGAACAAAAAGACTGGCAAACATTTAAGCTTTCAGCCAAAAAGGCCATCACTGATGTGCTGTAGTGGGAGCAGGAAAGTGGGTAGGAGGGTGGAAAACAATATCTAATGAAGGCTGAGGTCAAAAGGGTTACAGGAACATAGGATATACTCCAGAGAGAGTTCTCATCTGCGCAGTTCAGAAAAACTGATATTGGTACGAAGGATTGTGGCACAGGCTGTGAAGCAGTCATTAAAATGAAGAATGTTGTGTTGAACAGTAGCTCAGCAACTGGGTGGCCCAGCTGTCTCTTGGGCACTGTTTGCAGGTGACCATTCACATTCAGACAGACAGATTGTTGGTTGCTAGGCCCAAGTAGAACACAGCACAGTGGCTGCAACTTACCTCGTAGATAACAAGACTTGTTTCACAGATTGCTCTGCCTCTAATGGGATAGGTGAGGCTTGTGATCAGACTGGAGTAGGTAGTGGTGGGAGGAAGTATATGACAGGTCTTGAATCTAGGTCTATTACAGTGATATTAGCTCTGAGGCAACAAGTTGGGAGCAGGGGTTGTGTATGGATGGATGAGGGTATTGTGTAGTTTTGGCGAGCGGCAGAATACTACTGTGGGGGAGGGGTGAGAAGGATTGTGGCTCGGACAGCCCCCATTTCAGGGCATGACAAGAGGCAGTTGAAACTGTGCCAGAGCATGTGATTCAGTTGCTCCAGTCCTGGATGGTACTGAGTCACGTGGGGAATGCTCCTCTGTGGTGAGATGATGGGACTTTTGTACATGGAGGTTGACTGGAGAGATAAGGCATGGGAGATCTGTTTGTGTACGAGGTTGGTAATGTAATTACAGTTTGTGAAGACATCATTGAAACCCTTGGTATATTTCAAGTGGGATTGTTCATCATTAGAGATGCAGTGGTCACGGGTGATTAGGCTTTATGAAAAGAGTGGCATCTGTTGAAGTGGAGGTATATCTCACGGTTAGAAGAGTTGATATGGATGGATGTACAGAAATAGCAATCTTTGAGAGGAGGTCAATATCAAAGAAGGTGCCTTGTTGGGTTGAGGAGAACCAGATGAAGTGAATGCAGGAGCAGGTGTTGAGATTCCGTAGGAATGTGGATAGGGCACAGGGTCCTCACTACTCGATCCAGACCATAAAGATGTCATCAGTGAATGTGAACCAGGTAAGGTGTTTGGTATTCTAGGTGGTTAGAAGGGATTTCTCCACATGGCCCGTGAATATGTTGGCATAGGATGCTGCCATGTGGGTGCCCATTGCCATACCCTGTATTTGTTTGCTGGTGGTGCCTTCAAAGGAGAGGTAATTGTGGGTGAGGATATAGTTGGTCATTGTAACTTGGAAGTAGGTCGTAGGCATGAAATCCATTGGGCGTAGAGTTCAATAGTGGCAAGGCCAAGGGCATTAGGAATATTAGGGTAAAGGGAGGTGGCAATAATAGTGACAAGTGGGATACCATGTGGTACCACCAATGCACTCATCGTCTTTTAACTTCTCTTGTTATCCACTGCCCCCTGGCTCCCCTTTCTCTACCTTTTGTCTAAGCTCCTGACTTCACCTAGCTGCCCTACCCTCTCTCTACCTTGTCCATGTATGCTCCCATAAGTAGCACTTTACCATCCCCCACTCCTGCCCTACTACCTCTCCGCCTCCTCCATACCAATACCACCCAGACTGCTTCTCCTATCATGCAGTGCTGCTCACTATCTGGTATGAGCAGTTGGAGACTGTGGTCATGTGTGTGTGATTTGTGATTGCATGTTTGTGTTGTCTAATGCTGATTATGACCTTTTGGCCAAAAGCATACTTGTTTGATAGTCTTTTTGTTCTGCATATCTGCTACCAACATCTGTGCTATACGGTGAGTAGCAATCTGTCCTATTCATAATACTGTCATTTTAGTATACCTAAGTATTATTTTCAGCAGTGCATGATGCACCTATGTTTTTGCATCTTGAACTTTAAAAGCTAGATTAACTGCATACAATAAATTTTGTGTTGTGGGCTGTATTAAGTTCATCAGATTTGCAAGTATTCCTAAATAGAGTTAAGCATTATTGAAAGCCAGTGACCCACCTGCTTTCTATCTTGTTTCTGTTGGCAAAGATAATGATTTTGATCCATTATCCAATATTTCTGTAAAATCCTCATCTTAAATGCAGACTGATTTATTTGAATCCAATTGTCTAAGTTCTTGATTTATAAACCTAGGTAGTAATCAACATTGTCTACAGTGATGTGGAAGCAATTAGCCAACTGTTCAATAAATTTACTCTCTCAATCAGCAGAGCTCATTTTAGCATATTAGCAACAAATGTCCACTACCAATGGGTGGAAAGGTGTTCTCCAGGTTGTCAGGATGGCATCCAGCTCTCTCCACCTGAGTGTTTGGGGAATGATCGGTAGATGAACACTACAGGAGTCTGTTAGATGCGTAAAGTGGCCATAGCAAGACAGATGGCATGCATACAAATTCTTTATCATTTCAACAATTTTATTGCAGCTTCAGTTGTGCACTCTCATCATGTGGCAAGTGTGACATTGATCCACAGCATCCATGTTCCATGATGTGGTCAGGTTTTTATCTCACAGTGGAGAAACATTGTGGTAGAGATGGCACTTGGCATGACCCAAGCACAGAGCAGCCTTGCACAGTAGACATTCTGCAGCAGCACTGTGTCATGTGCTGATTTGGCTGACTTATTGTGTTTCGCTGCTAGTGAGGCAGCCGTAGCTGTCCAGCTGAGGCAAGTGACATCTGGCTGTGATCCCAGTGGCCTAGAGGCTGGGAGGGACTCAGTTTGATCCCCAGCTCATCATGCAGTGTCTGTACGTCAGCTGGGCTTGACACAATGATTGTTGACTACTCAATGACTTGCAGATTTGAATCATGGTGTGATGATGTGATTGGCCTGACAGCCAGTATTTACATATGCTAAAGTGTACCTGTTGTGGTGCTGTACCTGCTAAAGTCATATACACTGCATACTGACCTGCTTTGTGGTGTTGAGCCCATCTGCCTCCACGTACAGCTTTGCTCCATAATCAGTCCATCATCAACAGGAAAAAGTAATAATGGTGTCATATTTTCATAGTGGAACATGTAAAGATCAATTCAGATCTCTCAGACATTACATCCACTGCGAAATTTAATAGCACATGTATATAAGCATTTTAATGCTTGCTTCGAACTATAGTTTTCAACAATTTTCTTACAGGTCCCTTATTACTGTCGTAGCATTCTGACTGATGCATTAAAATTCCGTCTTCAAAAATACCATTTAGAAATGGAGTCCTTATATAAAATTGTTTTGTTGTGGATTGGCAAGACAGCCAACCCACTATGAGAGGAAGCCGAAAGGCACGTGTTTTAGCTCACGCAGGCTGGCGTGAGGTCTGGAACAGGTCATGGAAATGAGACTAACAAAAAACATATTTAGCTCCTGGAATACTTAACTTTAATCCATAATTGGTGAACATCGCTCTTGACGGTACATGTTTTACAGCATCAATAGTAACTGGTAATGGCGCTTTGCTAGGTCGTAGCAAATGACGTAGCTGAAGGCTATGCTAACTATCGTCTCGGCAAATGAGAGCGTAATTTGTCAGTGAACCATCGCTAGCAAAGTCGGCTGTACAACTGGGGCAAGTGCTAGGAAGTCTCTGTAGACCTGCCGTGTGGCGGCGCTCAGTCTGCAATCACTGATAGTGGCGACACATGGGTCCGACGTATACTAACGGACCGCGGCCGATTTAAAGGCTACCACCTAGCAAGTGTGGTGTCTGGCAGTGACACCACATGTTTCATGTCTCAGATCTTGCTGCAGGACTAAATGTGCCAGTATAACCTAATCCAAATCACTATATACCCACATTTGACTTCATCAATCCACTTTATCTTTTGCAATTTAATGCACTCATCACAGTCCAGTACATTTATACCATATTTATAAAAGAATTATAGCTCCTCATCATTAAAATCTTCCTCTTAGTTTTATACACATTTATATTATTTTCATTTCTGGAAATTTCCATGCTTCATCTGTGGTCATTCACCACAGTGAAGTGCATAGTGGATGGTATTGTGCGTTGCACCAATTATTAAGGCTTCTTGCTGTTACATTCACATTTGGAGTGTGGAAGAATCATTTCTCAACATCTTGGTGCACACTGTAATCCTGTCTTTGTGATCTCAGTGGAAGCAATATTTTGGGGCTTACAATATATTTCTAGATTTATCAAACTTGCTTCTTGAAATTTTCTAAGCAGCCTTTTACACCGATAGTGTGCATCTGTCTTCAAGCAATTGCTAGTTAGTTTTCTCAGCATCTCTGTAACACTCTTCTGTGGGCCAAAGAAACCTGTGACCATTTGTGCTTCCCTTCTTTGCATGGGTTCAGTATCCACAGTTAGTCCTATTTGGTATGGGTCACTCACACTTAAGCAATATTGTACGGCGAGTTGCACAAGAATTTTACAAGCAGTCTCCTTTGTAGACTGATTGCATTGCCATAGTATTCCCCAGCGAACTGTTTAGCCCCCTACTTTACATATTATTGAACCCATATGACCATTGCAATTCATATACACTCCTGGAAATTGAAATAAGAACACCGTGAATTCATTGTCCCAGGAAGGGGAAACTTTATTGACACATTCCTGGGGTCAGATACATCACATGATCACATTGACAAAACCACAGGCACATAGACACAGGCAACAGAGCATGCACAATGTCGGCACTAGTACAGTGTATATCCACCTTTCGCAGCAATGCAGGCTGCTATTCACCCATGGAGACGATCGTAGAGATGCTGGATGTAGTCCTGTGGAACGGCTTGCCATTCCATTTCCACCTGGTGCCTCAGTTGGACCAGCGTTCGTGCTGGACGTGCAGACCGCGTGAGACGACGCTTCATCCAGTCCCAAACATGCTCAATGGGGGACAGATCCGGAGATCTTGCTGGCCAGGGTAGTTGACTTACACTTTCTGGAGCACGTTGGGTGGCACGGGATACATGCGGACGTGCATTGTCCTGTTGGAACAGCAAGTTCCCTTGCCGGTCTAGGAACGGTAGAACGATGGGTTCGATGATGGTTTGGATGTACCGTGCACTATTCAGTGTCCCCTCGACGATCACCAGTGGTGTACGGCCAGTGTAGGAGATCGCTCCCCACACCATGATGCCGGGTGTTGGCCCTCTGTGCCTCGGTCGTATGCAGTCCTGATTGTGGCGCTCACCTGCACGGCGCCCATCACGCATACGACCATCGTTGGCACCAAGGCAGAAGCGACTCTCATCGCTGAAGACGACATGTCTCCATTCGTCCCTCCATTCACGCCTGTCGCGACACCACTGGAGGCGGGCTGCACGATGTTGGGGCGTGAGTGGAAGACGGCCTAACGGTGTGCGGGACCGTAGCCCAGCTTCATGGAGACGGTTGCGAATGGTCCTCGCCGATACCCCAGGAGCAACAGTGTCCCTAATTTGCTGGGAAGTGGCGGTGCGGTCCCGTACGGCACTGCGTAGGATCCTACGGTCTTGGCGTGCATCCGTGCGTCGCTGCGGTCTGGTCCCAGGTCGACGGGCACGTGCACCTTCCGCCGACCACTGGCGACAACATCGATGTACTGTGGAGACCTCACGCCCCACGTGTTGAGCAATTCGGCGGTACGTCCACCCGGCCTCCCGCATGCCCACTATACGCCCTCGCTCAAAGTCCGTCAACTGCACATACGGTTCACGTCCACGCTGTCGCGGCATGCTACCAGTGTTAAAGACTGCGATGGAGCTCTGTATGCCACGGCAAACTGGCTGACACTGACGGCGGCGGTGCACAAATGCTGCGCAGCTAGCGCCATTCGATGGCCAACACCGCGATTCCTGGTGTGTCCGCTGTGGCATGCGTGTGATCATTGCTTGTACAGCCCTCTCGCAGTGTCCGGAGCAAGTATGGTGGGTCTGACACACCGGTGTCAATGTGTTCTTTTTTCCATTTCCAGGAGTGTATATACAGTCTGCTACACCCAAATGATTGCATGCTTTCACTGATTCCCACTGTGACTTATGTGTATTGTAGTCATAGTATCCTATGGTTTTTTTTCGTTTTTTTAGCCTTAGAATTTTACATATATGAACATTTAAAGCAAGTTTCCAATCTTTGTACCACTTTGGAATGTTATCAGTAATGTGACAGAATATTTGTGCAACTTTTTTTCAGACAATAATTTATTGTAAACTACAGCAGCAGAAAATTCTGAGTTTACTGTTAGTATTTTCTGCAAAGTCATAAATATATAATATGAACAGCAAGAATCCTTACACACTTCTCGACAGCATAGCTGAAGTTACTTCTGCATCTGTAGGTTACATTCTGTATTTACATCTACGTCTATACTCTCCAAACCACCGTGAGTTGGTGCATGGCAGAGGGTACATCCCATTGTATCAATTATTCCAATCATATACGGAATGCAGGAAGAATGGTTGTTTCAATGCCTCTGTGTGTACAGTAATTATTCTACTCGTTATAGTCATGGTCCCAATGTGAACAATATATAGGGGTTTTGTTGTATATTACTACAGTAATCAATAGACATTTTCAGGGTAGTTTATGTCTGTCTTGAAGAGTCTTTCAGTTCAGTTCCTTCAGTACTTCTGTGACTCTGTCCCATGGATTAAACAAACCTGTTACCATCCATGCTGCCCTAATCTGTATATGTTCAATATCCCATTGGGCCTATCTGGTATGGGCCCCACATACTTGAGCATTATTCTATAACCGGTAGCATGACTGATTCGGAAGTAATCTCCTTCGTAGATGGCTTGCACGTCGCCAGTATTCTGCCAACAAATCAACCACCTGCTTCACCCCTGACTCAGCCAATGTGATCATTCTGTTTCGTACCCCTGCAAAGTGTTACACCTGGTCTTTTGTATGAGTTAGCCAATTCCAACAGTGGCTCGTTTCTATTATAGTCGCAGGATACTATGTTTCTTTCATTTCATGAAGTGAAGAATTTCATTTTTCTGAAGATGTGAAGCAAGTTGCCAGTCTTTTCACCACTTTGAATTCTTATCGAGTTCTGACTGACTATTTCCGCAGTTTGTTTCAGATAAGTACTTCATTACAGGTAACTGCCATCATCTGCTTAAATCCTGGTTTTACTATTACTGTTGTCTGCAACATCATTAATATATAACAAGAATAGCAAGGGTCCCAACATACTTCGCTGAGGCACACCTGAAGTTACTTCTACATCTGATTATGAATCTCCTAGATGATGCGCTGCTTCCTCCCTGCCAAAATGTCCTCAATCCAGTCACAAATTTCACTTGATATCCCATATGATTGTACTTTTCACAATAACTGTTGACATGGTACTGTGTCTAGTGTTTTCAGAAATCAAGATACACAGCACCTACCTGATTTTTTGATCCAATGCTTTCAGTATATTATAGGAGGAAAGTGTGAGTTGGGTTTCACATAATCAATGTTTTCGAAATCCATGCTAGTTGGCATTGAGGAGGTCATTCTGTTCGAGGTACCTCATTATGTTTGATCACAGAATATCTACTAAGATTCTACAACAAATCAATGTCAAGGATACTGAACGGTAGTTTTGTGGATCACTTCTATTACACTCCTTGTAGGAGGTTGTGACCTGTGCTTTTTCCGAGAACTGGGCACATGATTTTTTGTTTGAGGGGTCTGTGATAGATTTCAGTTAGAAGAGGTTCTAACTGAGCAGCAAATTCAGTATAGAGTCTATCGGAATTCCATTGGGCCTGGGAGCTTAGTTCAATTTTAATGATTTCAGATGTTTCCAGAATGAGATTTTCACTCTGCAGCGGAGTGTGCGCTGATATGAAACTTCTGGCAGATTAAAACTCCTGCGAGGAGAGCTTCTGTAAAGTTTGGAAGGTAGGAGATGAGATACTGGCAGAAGTAAAGCTGTGAGTATCGGCGTGAGTCGTGCTTTGGTAGCTCAGATGGTAGACCACTTGCCCGGCAAAGTTCCCGAGTACGAGTCTCGGTCGGGCACACAGTTTTAATCTGCGAGGTAGTTTCATTTCAGATGTTTCTCAAGAACACTGACACTAATACTTATTTCTATCATCTTTTTCGTGGTACATGGATTAAATTGGGACAATTCTCCTGTGTATTAATGTGTGTGGGAACATTTGAAAATAAAGTTAAGTGATTCAGCTTTTGCTCTGCTACCCTCAGTTTCAGTTGCTGTCTCATTCATTAGGGGCTGGACACTAACTATGGTGCCACTAACAGCCTTAATATATGACCAGAATTTTTTTGGGTTCTGTAAGAGATCAGTTGACAATATTCTGCTACAGTAGCCACTGAAGGCATCACACATCTCTCTATATACAGCCCTACCCTTTGTTTAACGTCCATTATGCAGTAAACTCTGTTTAGAAGTTTCTTTACAGTGACTGTGTATCATGGAGGTTCCTTCCCATTATGAATTGTCCTTATAGGTACTTATCTATACAGTGCATGGTCAACTATTCTTTTAAACTTGAGACAGAGTTGCTTTACATGTTCCTGTCCTGTGCTGAAAGTTTCAAGTTCCTAACTGAGATATGGCACTACTGATTTTTTTTTTATCTACTTTACTGAAAATGTATATCATCCTGCTTGTCTTAGTTGTCCTTTGTACTTTGGTAATCATTGCTGCCACAATCATGTCATTGTCACTGATACCAGATTCAATGTTGACATCCTCAAAGAGGTCTGATTTGTTTGTTGCCATTAGATCAAATGTATTTCCATCATTAGTGTAGTTCCTAGATACCTGTTCTAGATAGTTGTTAAAGAAGGCATTTAGTAAAGTTTCACAGGATGTCTTGAGAGCACAATTCCTAGATACCTGTTCTAGATAGTTGTTAAAGAAGGCATTTAGTAAAGTTTCACAGGATGTCTCAAGAGCACCACAAACAAAACTGTAATTTTCCCAATTTATTATTGGATGCATAAAGTCTCCACCAATGATTACAGTATGATTGGGGAACACCCCTGATACTGGGTCTTGCCCAAATGATCTCACATGCAGCTTCAATTTTACCTCAGTGGATTTGAGTTTCTTGTCTACTGTGACAAATACACTACCTCAATTTCCCACTTGTCTATCCTTTTGATATACACTTAAAGTTTCCACAAAATTCTCACTGCTATCAATTCCACATTTCAACCACCTTCTGTACCCAGTATTAGATGAGCTTCACTGCTTTTCATGAGCGCTTCAAACTCTGGCACTTGGTTATGAACGCATCAGTGGTTTACCATCAGGATTTTAATACTCTCACCTGTGGGAGGCAGTTTTTACGATCTTACACCGACACTTCTGGGTTTCCTACAGCTATGATAATCTGGATTGGATGGAGAGTTGCCTAATCTAAAAAAATCCTTGTGTGCACCCCACATATGTTCAGCTACCTGAATAGCAGCCTCTGATGTGTAGAGCACACCTGACTCATTCTGGGGGACCCTACAGTTCTCAACCCTATAGTGCAAGTCCGGGAAGTCACACCCCGGCTTGTCACAGAACTTTTGAAGTCTCTGGTTCACTCCTTCCACTTGTCTCAGAAACAAAGGGCCACGATCAGTTCTGGAGACAATGCTGTAGATTGTGAGCTTCGTTGAAACTCCAAGCACAATGGCTAGTCTTCCCGACATTCTCTGTCAGTCTCTGGAATGACAAAAGAATGACCTAGGAGCCCAGATGACAGGCATCATGTATTCCAATATCTGCCACAATCTACAGTTGGTTGCAACCTGTTCCCTCAGTGGCTACTGGAATAGCCTCTTCAACATGTTGAATGAGGCACCCAGGCATAGGTAGCGCACCTGACATCCCTTGCTTCCATTTCCCTAAGGGACACTATCATTCAACATATGTTTGAACTGGCGATTATTAATAAAAACCTTTCCATTTGCATTTCCTTCTTTTGACACCAGACAAGCTCATGAACATCAACCAACTCGTCACATCTTTCGAGAACAGCATTCACAGTGGGACTGCATTTTAGCTGGTGCAGTGTGTTATAAGGCAGTGAAAAAACAACTTTAAATTAAGTCTGATGATTATCTTTTACTCTGATCTAGCTAAAAAGTTGCCAGTTCCCTGAAAATACACAAAACAATATATCTATTAATACAGCAAGAAAACCTGTTGTAAGGATAACAAGCTATGTCCTCTCTACCCTTAAATCCTCAACCCAGTCACAAATTCTGCATAATAGCACATACAGGTGTACTTTTGATAATAAGTGTATGAGTGGTAATGAGTCTGATTCATTTCAGAAGTCAAGACATTTTGAATCTAAGAAATACTGTATCTATATTGCTGCCTTGATCCCTTGTCTTCAGATTTCATGTGAGAAAAGTGAGAGTTTGGTTTTACTAGATTAATGTTTTTGAAACCACTGCAGGTTGGCATGGAACAGGTTTGAGATACCTTGTCACACTTGAGCTTAGGAAGTGTTCTAAGATTCTACAGCAAGTGGATGTTAAGAATATTGGGTAGTACTTTTGTGATCAGGTCCGCTACCCTTCCAACAGAGGGTGTGACCTATTCATTCTTCCAACCACTGAGGATAGTTTTTTTGTTTGAGGACTCTACAGTACCTTAAAATTAAAAGTAGGGCTAAATCAGTGACAAATGTAGTAAAGAATTTCACAGAGATTCCATTGGGTCCTGGAACTTGGAGAATTCAATTGATTTTTCAGTGCCACTGATGTTTTTTTCCTTCTTAAAATTGTTATTAAGCTGTGCCAAGCACTGATAGAGAACTCAGTAAATTTCTGCTTTTGCTTTTCTACTCTCAGTTTTGTTTCTTTTCTTGGTATGATTGTCTGGACACTGACTGTGGTGCCAAAAACCTGTACATGTGACTGGAATTTCTTTTGAACAATGTAAAATCCAGGGTGGAATAATGTCAATATTATGATAAGGATTGATTGCTACTTAGATAGTAGCAATCTATCCTTTTCATAATATTGTTAGAATTTTTTTTGTATTATGAGATATCTTTCAATAATACTCTGCTGCAGTAGTTGTTGAAGGCTTTACCGTCAAGTGCATCTCCCTATTTACATCCCTATACTTTGGTTTACACCTGTTGTGCTAATTACATCCCTATACTTTGGTTTACACCTGTTATGCTAATGTCCCTTTTCTTTTTAGAAGCTTCATTACAATGGCTATATACCATGTATGATCCCTCTCATCACAGAATGCTCTTCCAGGAGACATCAATATTGCTGTTGTGTACCAATGTTGTATAGGGCCCCAGGGCACCAAAGTGGTTAAAATTTTCAAACTCCCAGAGCAATGCTGTCGTGCTACATTACAGCATTGTCATCACAAGTCAATTGCAATGAGAACATTTCACCACCGAGACTGGGTTAGAGCAAAACACAATATCAGTGTTTCTGGCAAGCCAGGCAGCAGACTTAAGCAGAATGTAGTGGGTCAGAGCAGCCAAACACAGTTGATTCACCTTCGTATGTGATGAAAGAAAGACTAAGGTGAATGCACCAAATGGTACCAAGAGTTTTACAAACCATTTCTATGCTATAACAAACACGTTAAGCTAGCACAGCTGATGGAATACCTTTGTAATGGCAAGCCCTATGCAGTCATGGTGAATGATGTTGGGTAAACATTAGCCACTACTTCACTCCATCAATACCCCAGCAGTTTAGCTTGTAAGGCACTTGGTCGGACAGATCAATGGTGTACATGGTGTTTTCACTCAATCCCCTGACTGCAGCGAAGTGACTTCTGGTACAAGTCTGTTGTAGTTTTCTTGCATGCTATTGACAACAACAGCTGCTACTAGGAGAGACGGCTACCTCACCAAATTGATCATGAAAAGGAGCACAGAATACCACCCGCACTCAACACTGATTTATGCTACCAGAAATAATTTTCTCCGTGATTTGTGTGTAGTTTAATTTTGGCCTCTTACATCAGCAATGAAATCTTGTTCAACAATAAATACCATCAGCACTGTTGTTAGAAATTGCAGTCTGATACGATTAATTTTTTTTTTATAAATAGAGTTCAGTACCACTGGTGCACATTTATTTCTTACACTTTGGAATATTGTTTGCAGTTTCAAGTAATTGAAATTTGCCACTGTGATAAAAGTTAAGATTGCGGCCAACAAGAGATAGAGGATTTCTTTTTTAATTAATATTTTCCTTTGCTCAATAAATAATTAATCATTTAAATTGATGCCACCAATAAAAAAATTATTAAATTGTTTTGCAAATTAGTTTAACACAAACCCATGCTATTTTCAACTAGAAGTATAGACGAAGTTGCTATATAATCGGAACTAACAATAGCTGCACTTCTTGCAGCTATGATAAAACAATTAATACAAAATTAAAATAAAAAGAGGAAGTGATTTTTTCGATAATTAATTATAAATAGTTTTAACGCATTTGGCTCAATTTGTTTTTTACCAGCAAATGAACATAAAAGTACAATAATTTTACATTAAATGTTTTTCATTCAACAGACCTCAAATCGAATTGTGTCTTGCGTCAGCGATGTACCTCAGAAGAAGACTATAAAAGGGTACAAAACAAAAGAAAAGAATGACATAGATTAACAAAGAATGTGAGACAAATATTGTCTCTGTTTTACATAATTATCAACTTTTTAAGAAATAATTACATAATTGAATGAATATTATTGAGTTACGTAATTTTCCACATGTTCATAGTCCACTCATAAAATATATATATATATATATATATATATATATATATATATATATATATATATATATATATATATATAAAAAAATAGAGGGAAACATTCCACGTAGGAAAAATATATCTAAAAACAAAGATGATGTGACTTACTTACCAAATGAAAGTGCTGGCAGGTCGACAGACACACAAACAAACACAAACATACACACAAAATTCAAGCTTTCGCAACAAACTGTTGCCTCATCAGGGAAGAGGGAAGGAGAGGGAAAGACGAAAGGATGTGGGTTTTAAGGAAGAGGGTAAGGAGTCATTCCAATCCCGGGAGCGGAAAGACTTACCTTAGGGGGAAAAAAGGACGGGTATACACTCGCACACACACACATATCCATCCACACATATACAGACACAAGCAGACATATTTAAAGACAAAGAGTTTGGGCAGAGATGTCAGTCGAGGCGGAAGTGCAGAGGCAAAGATGATGTTGAATGACAGGTGAGGTATGAGTGGCGGCAACTTGAAATTAGTGGAGATTGAGGCCTGGTGGATAACGGGAAGAGAGGATATATTGAAAAGCAAGTTCCCATCTCCGGAGTTCGGATAGGTTGGTGTTAGTGGGAAGTATCCAGATAACCCGGTCGGTGTAACACTGTGCCAAAATGTGCTGGCCGTGCACCAAGGCATGTTTAGCCACAGGGTGATCCTCATTACCAACAAACACTGTCTGCCTGTGTCCATTCATGCGAATGGACAGTTTGTTGCTGGTCATTCCCACATAGAATGCGTCACAGTGTAGGCAGGTCAGTTGATAGATCACGTGGGTGCTTTCACACGTGGCTCTGGCTTTGATCGTGTGCACCTTCCGGGTTACAGGACTGGAGTAGGTGGTGGTGGGGGGGTGCATGGGACAGGTTTTACACCGGGGGCAGTTACAAGGGTAGGAGCCAGAGGGTAGGGAAGGTGGTTTGGGGATTTCATAGGGATGAACTAAGAGGTTACGAAGGTTAGGTGGACGGCAGAAAGACACTCTTGGTGGAGTGGGGAGGATTTCATGAAGGATGGATCTCATTTCAGGGCAGGATTTGAGGAAGTCGTATCCCTGCTGGAGAGCCACATTCAGAATCTGATCCAGTCCCAGAAAGTATCCTGTCACAAGTGGGGCACTTTTGTGGTTCTTCTGTGGGAGGTTCTGGATTTGAGAGGATGAGGAAGTGGCTCTGGTTATTTGCTTCTGTACCAGGTCGGGAGGGTAGTTGCGGGATGCGAAAGCTGTTGTCAGGTTGTTGGTGTAATGCTTCAGGGATTCCAGACTGGAGCAGATTCGTTTGCCACGAAGACCTAGGCTGTAGGGAAGGGACCGTTTGATGTGGAATGGGTGGCAGCTGTCGTAATGGAGGTACTGTTCCTTGTTGGTGGGTTTGATGTGGACGGACGTGTGAAGCTGGCCATTGGACAGGTGGAGGCCAACATCAAGGAAAGAGGCATGGGATTTGGAGTAGGACCAGGCGAATCTGATGGAACCAAAGGAGTTGAGGTTGGAGAGGAAATTCTGGAGTTCTTCTTCACTGTGAGTCCAGATCATGAAGATGTCATCAATAAATCTGTACCAAACTTTGGGTTGGCAGGCCTGGGGAACCAAGAAGGCTTCCTCTAAGCGACCCATGAATAGGTTGGCATACGAAGGGGCCATCCTGGTACCCATGGCTGTTCCCTTTAATTGTTGGTATGTCTGGCCTTCAAAAGTGAAGAAGTTGTGGGTCAGGATGAAGCTGGCTAAGGTAATGAGGAAAGAGGTTTTAGGTAGGGTGGCAGTGATCGGTGTGAAAGGAAGTGCTCCATCACAGCGAGGCCCTGGACGTGCGGGATATTTGTGTATAAGGAAGTGGCAGCAATGGTTACAACGATGGTTTCTGGGGTAACGGATTGGGTAAGGATTCCAGGCGTTCGAGAAAGTCGTTGGTGTCTTTGATGAAGGATGGGAGACTGCACATAATGGGTTGAAGGTGTTGATCTACGTAGGCAGAGATACGTTCTGTGAGGGCTTGGTAACCAGCTACAATGGGGCGGCCGGGATGATTGGGTTTGTGAATTTTAGGAAGAAGGTAGAAGGTAGGGGTGCGGGGTGTCGGTGGGGTCAGGAGGTTGATGGAGTCAGGTGAAAGGTTTTGTAGGGGGCCTAAGGTTCTGAGGATTCCTTGAAGCTCCACCTGGACATAAGGAATGGGATTACCTTGGCAAACTTTGTATGTGGTGTTGTCTGAAAGCTGACGCAGTCCCTCAGCCACATACTCCCGACGATCAAGTACCACGGTCGTGGAACCCTTGTCCGCTGGAAGAATGACGATGGACCGGTCAGCCTTCAGATCACGGATAGGCTGGGCTTCAGCAGTGGTGATGTTGGGAGTAGGATTAAGGTTTCTTAAGAAGGATTGAGAGGCAAGGCTGGAAGTCAGAAATTCCTGGAAGGTTTGGAGAGGGTTATTTTGAGGAAGAGGAGGTGGGTCCCGCTGTGACGGAGGACGGAACTGTTCCAGGCAGGGTTCAATTTGGATAGTGTCTTGGGGAGTTGGATCATTAGGGGTAGGATTAGGATCATTTTTCTTCGTGGCAAAGTGATACTTCCAGCAGAGAGTACGAGTGTAGGACAGTAAATCTTTGACGAGGGCTGTTTGGTTGAATCTGGGAGTGGGGCTGAAGGTGAGGCCTTTGGATAAGACAGAGGTTTCGGATTGGGAGAGAGGTTTGGAGGAAAGGTTAACTACTGAATTAGGGTGTTGTGGTGCCAGATTGTGTTGATTGGAATTTTGAGGTTTTGGAGGGAGTGGAGCTGGAAGTGGGAGACTGAGTAGATGGGAGAGACTGGGTTTGTGTGCAATGAGAGGTGGTTGAGGTTTGCTGGAAAGGTTGTGAAGGGTGAGTGAGTTGCCTTTCCGGAGGTGGGAAACCAGGAGATTGGATAGTTTTTGAGGTGAAGGGTGGCATGCTGTTCTAATTTGCGGTTGGCCTGTAGGAGGATGTTCTGAATAGCCGGTGTGGATGCAGGAGAGGAAAGATTGAGGACTTTTATTAAGGATAGGAGTTGACGGGTGTGTTCATTGGCTGAGTTGATGTGTAGGTGAAGGATTAGGTGGGTGAGGGCAATGGATTGTTCAGTTTGGAACTGGTTGCAGCCAGAGATGGGAACTTTAAGTGTGAGGCGTTTGGGGGTTATGCCAAATGTCAGACAAGCCTGAGAAAATAAAATATGCGAGCGTAATCTGGCTAGGGTGAAGGCATGTTTGCGGAGGGAATGTAAATAAAACTTAATGGGGTCATTGCGGGGGTGTTGTGAGGGTGACATGGTATTAGAAGGTGGAAAGTGTAACATGAGGTTGAAATGAAAATGAGAGATAAAAATATATGGGGAGAGATAAGGGTGAACTAGAAAGTAACTGGAGATCTGGTATGAAAAAAGGCGAAAAAGTGTTGGGCCTGCCAACCCAAAGTTTGGTACAGATTTATTGATGACATCTTCATGATCTGGATTCACAGTGAAGAAGAACTCCAGAATTTCCTCTCCAACCTCAACTCCTTTGGTTCCATCAGATTCACCTGGTCCTACTCCAAATCCCATGCCACTTTCCTTGATGTTGACCTCCACCTGTCCAATGGCCAGCTTCACACGTCCGTCCACATCAAACCCACCAACAAGCAACAGTACCTCCATTACAACAGCTGCCACCCATTCCACATCAAACAGTCCCTTCCCTACAGCCTAGGTCATCGTGGCAAACGAATCTGCTCCAGTCCGGAATCCCTGAAGCATTACACCAACAACCTGACAACAGCTTTCGCATCCCGCAACTACCCTCCCGACCTGGTACAGAAGCAAATAACCCGAGCCACTTCTTCATCCTCTCAAACCCAGAACCTCTCACAGAAGAACCACAAAAGTGCCCCACTTGTGACAGGATACTTTCCGGGACTGGATCAGATTCTGAATGTGGCTCTCCAGCAGGGATACGACTTCCTCAAATCCTGCCCTGAAATGAGATCCATCCTTCATGAAATCCTCCCCACTCCACCAAGAGTGTCTTTCCGCCGTCCACCTAACCTTCTTAACCTCTTAGTTCATCCCTATGAAATCCCCAATCCACCTTCCCTACCCTCTGGCTCCTACCCTTGTTACCACCCCCGGTGTAAAACCTGTCCCATGCACCCTCCCACCACCACCTACTCCAGTCCTGTAACCCGGAAGGTGTACACGATCAAAGGCAGAGCCACGTGTGAAAGCACCCACATGATCTATCAACTGACCTGCCTACACTGTGACGCATTCTATGTGGGAATGACCAGCAACAAACTGTCCATTCGCATGAATGGACACAGGCAGACAGTGTTTGTTGGTAATGAGGATCACCCTGTGGCTAAACATGCCTTGGTGCATGGCCAGCACATCTTGGCACAGTGTTACACCGTCTGGGTTATCTGGATACTTCCCACTAACACCAACCTATCCGAACTCCGGAGATGGGAACTTGCTCTTCAATATATCCTCTCTTCCCGTTATCCACCAGGCCTCAATCTCCACTAATTTCAAGTTGCCGCCACTCATACCTCACCTGTCATTCAACAACATCTTTGCCTCTGCACTTCTGCCTCGACTGACATCTCTGCCCAAACTCTTTGTCTTTAAATATGTCTGCTTGTGTCTGTATATGTGTGGATGGATATGTGTGTGTGTGCGAGTGTATACCCGTCCTTTTTTCCCCCTAAGGTAAGTCTTTCCGCTCCCGGGATTGGAATGACTCCTTACCCTCTCCCTTAAAACCCACATCCTTTCGTCTTTCCCTCTCCTTCCCTCTTTCCTGATGAGGCAACAGTTTGTTGCGAAAGCTTGAATTTTGTGTGTATGTTTGTGTTTGTTTGTGTGTCTGTCAACCTGCCAGCACTTTCATTTGGTAAGTCACATCATCTTTGTTCTTATATATCTATATAGAACCAACTTGGTGCACTACTATGCTATTGGTTTGTTCACTGAAGCAGAAATGTTGGTTAAACCATGAGTGAAGACAATACCACATTAAGCAAGTAACAGCGGATTACCAAATCACAACTGAGGAGAAAACCATGTAGCATAGAGTCGTCACCAGTAGATACACCAGAGAACTTGCTGTAAACATTGGCTGGTTGACAAGTGAGACAGTGGCAGTTTACAGGAGCCCTTAAATGTTCTGTGTATATTTTGCTATACGATCTGCCACTGGCAGATGAATCCTTTCATGCCACACCTATTCTCTTAGTCTACTCACCATGTTCAAAAGCTTTGAGAGTCATAGGACATACAAAAGAAAAACTTTTTATTTATCTTCATTACCTCTTCTTGTTGTTGGCTCCAAGTTATTGTGTCTAGGGGTACAGCCTTGCTGCTGAAAATTTGGTTTAATGTTGTGGGTTCCTGAAAATGAAATAACTGACGAAGAATTATCTGTTGCTATAATTTTCTTTTATTTTTTCCCATTCTTCTAAATCACACTGTCTTTAAAATTTTCTCTTCTCTCACACCACACATTACATTATTAGTGACATGCCTCTGATTCCACCAGAGGCATGCCCACTGTTACTACTACATTCTGCAGTTATTACAATATCCCAAGCGATGTACAAAGCAAAAAAGTTTAAAGACTTTCTTAAAAAAAGAAGAATCTTTGCTAAAATATATCATTATTTTGTAAATGAATACAGAAATAAATTTATTAATTAGTGTTAGATTGTGCTGTTAATAATATGAATTTTAAATATGTCAGAAATTTTGTAATTTTGATTATTTTTAAAAGGAGAGTAATTTTAACCATACGTACAGAGAGTAACAAATTAATTTCTTTTTATACATTTTAGTCTGTAACATAACACATTGAATACAAAATCATATGAAGTTTACTTCAGTTAGACAGCTGATATAATGTTCACCTGCACATGAATCGATAATATACATGGTATCGGATATTTATGTAAAATAAATGTAATGGTAGAGGGGGGTGGCCCATTACAGCGAGAAGATTAGATTAACTATCTGATGAAGCATCAGATATGTAAACAGAATTTTCTGCTCATATCTACCTATGATCATGAAAGATGTGAAGCACAAATTTGGCACCTGGTTAGTGAGGTGCTAAAGATTTCAATCTAAAGTATATTGTTTTGAACACAAGTATCTTGACACAGATACAGATACGAGACAATGAATGGTTATTCATAGCTCCCAAAGTGAGGGATTGACAGTTCCATCTAATGAGTTACTGCTGTTTGATGTCATACTATGCGATACTGGCAAGTTGACATTTCTGGGAAAATGCAGGGCTTCTGGAGCTTCGAACATGTTATGATCAGAACACATGACACATGCCAATATAAGTAGAGATAGCACCTTCTCTAAGCCCCAGTTACATGATGTGCGTAACCTGTACACTTATGCTCCAGTGCCCCCAATCATGCATATCTGTAACCACACACTGGTTCCACTATGGAGGTAATGCTATTAATAGCGATGGCAAAGACAGCCACACTTAGAACGCTACCCTGAGGGACGCCGTTCTCCTGCTCAAAGCGGTCAGACAGAACGTCACCAATTCGGTATCTAAAATATCGTGGCGAGAGGAAATACTGAATAAAAAGCGGAAGACAACCACGAACACCCCATTCGTGAAGCTGCTCCAGGATGAGACGCCTTCAAGTGGTATCGTAGGCTTTCTCGATGTCAAAAAATACACCTAGAAGGTGATGATGGCTTAGGAAAGCTTGTTGTATAGCTGCCTCCAGGAGGGCAAGGTTATCGAAGGTGGAGCGAAACCTCCAGAACCTACATTGAAAGCGACTAAGGAGTTGCCAGGATTCTAACATCCAGACAAGGCAGCAGTTGACCATCCACTCCAACTAGTGAGGGCAACACTACGGTAGCTACTCAGGCTCGTGCGGTCTTTCCCAGGTTTTAAAAAAGGAATTAAAACTGCCTCACGCCTCGCTTCAGGAAAGTGACCCGATGCCCAAATGGCATTAAAAAGTGCGAGGAGGATTTCTTTGTTGCGCATTGTGAGGTGCCATAGCATACTGTAATGGATCCTGTCATGACCAGGGGATGTGTCACAAGCTCCAGACAATGCAGAATCCAGCTCCCACTATAGAAAATTGACAGTTGTAAACTTCATGAGAGGTGGACTGGAAGTCCAGACTACATCTCTCAGCAACGGCTCTATGGTGCTGGAAACCTGGATCCTGACTGGTTGTTGCAGAAACTGTGGCAAAATATACTGCCATAGTCTGGGCAATGTCTCGTGAATCCACGTGGAGAGTGCCGTTATTCATTACAGCAGCCATGGAGCACCTCCCTCCTCTGCCAGAAATTCTCCTGATGGTCTCACACACAATGGAACTTTTGGTGGAATGATTAATAGTGTTCAGGAACTTTTGCCATGACCTCTTCTTGCTCTCACGAATAATGCGGCGACATCTTGCCCTCGCCACCTGAAAGGCTGCAAGATTCTCAGCAGTCGGCTGACACTTGAACCGACGCAGAGCCGCACTCTTGGTCCTGATTGCAGAGCGGCATTCGACACTCCACCAAGGCACAGGTGGCCTCTTCCAGTGGCCTGTGGACCGTGGAATGGATGCTGCAGCGGCGGGGTGGACCGTTTTGGTAATATGATCCACCCACACCTCAACATTCACACAGTGTTTGAACTGGGCCAACTGGCTATAAAGTGTCCAGTCGGCTCCACTGAGCACCCATCGTGGTGGTCTCCTTTTGGGGCTGACGCCACCTGGCAGGTGAATCCAGATTGGGACATGATCACTGCCGTGCAAGTCAGCAACCACTTCCCAGTGAGCACTGGTGGCAAGAGCTGGAGAGCAAACCAAGAGATCACTGGCAGAGAACGACCCAGTCGCTGTGCAGAAATGAGTACTCTGTCCTCCATTGAGCAAGTAGGCACAGGATGACAGGAGAAGCCTCTCAATTGCTCTACCCCTGGGGCAGGTAATTGCAGAGTCCCAAAGTACATTGTGGGCATTAAAATCACCACAAATAATGAATGGCTGGGGGAGCTGTGTAAGAAGGTCGGTGATGGCCACTTCATCAAGTGCGTCATGTGGGGGCAACTAAAGTGAACAGACAGTCAATGGATGACGCACGCACGGACACAGCGACGGCCTGTAAAGTCGTCGTAAGCAAGAGAGGCGAGGAGTGGTAGTCCGTCCTGACGAAAATACCTAAGCCTCCTCTAGCTCTCTCTCCACGCAGGTCATCCTTTTTGTGGAGTGTATAGCCTCGTAGCTCAGGAGAGTATGAGGGACGGAAATAAGTCTCCTGGAGACAGAGACATAGTGGTCTACCCTGAGAGAGTAAACGAAGTTCCTCCACATGCGTCCTGAACCCTTCCGAGTTCCACTGGAGTATGGGAGCCATCTGTGATGGGGGTAGCACCTTCATCTTGTCTCTCTGACGGGGCAGGGAGACCACAGCAGGTGGAGCGGCAGGCATGGGGCGAGATGATTGCCCCATACATACGTCATATTTCATCAACTCTGGGGAAGAGTCAGATGAAGCCTCACGTAAAACAACATCCGCATGGTCAGACGGTTTACCACGGGATTTGAAATGCTGTTGCTGCTGTACGGGAGCTTTCTGCAGTTTGGTGGGCTTTGGGGGAGCCGATGTGGCAGTGGTAATGGCCATACTGGGCCTCAGAACCGCATCAGCTATTGGAGGCGCCAGGGGCTGGCCCAAGTTCGCCACTGTACCCTTGTCTGCCATTCGAGTAGGGGCTACTGGCTCTGAAACACTGGCTGCATTGCAAGTGCACTGACAGCTGCAGGTATTAGTACCAATATTCATCACCTCTGTCTGCATTGAGGCATTGACTTTCGGAGAAGGCTTTTGAACCAGGGATGCAAAAGATGTAGCAAATGTGGGAGGTTGCATCGACTTATAGATCTTCTTGGCCTCACCATATGGGATACGCTGGGTTGTTTTTATTTCCTGGACTTTGTGTTCCTCTAAAAATATTCGGCAGTCCCTATTCCAAACACGGTGGTTTCCAGATCAATTGATACATCTGGCTGGAGACAAGCAACCAACTCCTTCATGAGCAGCCTTACCACAGTTGCCACAAGTCGCTTTGCCTTTACACCCTAACGTGGTATGCCAAAAACACTGGCATTTAAAACAGCGCATTGGGGTCAGGAAATAAGGCCTCACACTAAGGCGTAGGAAGCCAGCTTTAATATGTTCTTCAAGTTTCGTGCTACTGAAGGTCAGAATAAAGGAGTCGGATTTAACAAGATTGCCATCAACCCTCTTCATGATATGTTGGACATCAACGATACCTTCTGGAGCCCACTTATGTTGCAGTTCGTCTTTGGGAATGTTGACTAGATCCTGGCATGTCACAACACCTTTTCTATAATTCAGGGTGCTGTGCAGTTCGGTGTCTATGGCATACTCCCCAAGGCATTTAGCACCTTGGAGGTTAGTTGCTTGCTGGGAAGTGGAAGTTTCCACGAGCAAGGTCCCATTACGCAAACGCTTCACTGATTTTAAGGAGCCACACATGCCCTCCAAACCCATTTGTATATAGAAGGGTGAAACCTTCTCAAAACTACCCTCCTTCCGTTTTACAATGAGAAACATCTTTTCTTTACCAGAATGCATTCTGTTACTAAAGACTTCACTTGTCAAAGATGTGTGGCTGTCAGGGGGACTGACTGCATGAGCCCTCTTCAGAGACTGGGTGTTAGAACCTTCCAGCAGCCCACCCTTTCCGCTGGGAAGAGGAAAAGAGGATTTCGAAGGATCCAGCTCGGTCTCACGAGCAGCTATGGAACTAGAAGTCCACCTAGACAGAGCCCCGTGTGCCTAGGTAAGCCTTATACAACTGGGGTGCGGCAGGTGCCCCAGAGGTTGCCCGCTTGCGACTGTTCCACCCCAACAGCCATGCATCTTATAGGCGTGCAGCACACCATAAGATTGAGGGGTTTTTATAGAGGTTTACCTTCCTCGCAATCCAGGCGGTCATGCCAAGATTACCATTCCCTGCAGCACACAACATTCCACCGCCGCACCATATGGTGGTCACTGAAGCACGTCCGGGTACGATGACAGGAGACTGGTGGCGCTGACCAGTCCCCAGCTCAGGACCTCGGGGTTGCCAAGCCCGTACTCAGTAAAAGAATGCTGAGCCCCTAGGGGCTGTCGCTACCAGATCTAAAATATTTCCATTACGCATTGGCTGTCAATTTAGCTGGCCAAGACAGTTTTCGGATAATGTGTACAAAAGTAATTCACACGACGGCTTGCCTGTACCACCTGTAATGAATCCATAGACATCTCAGTCTATACTACGTAGGTTGAAGTCACCTCTGACTACTATAACATGATCTGGGTACTTCTGCGATACAGAGTGTAGACTCCCATTGAATGATTCTAGAACTGTCACACCCCTCCACAACACTAAAAATGCATTCCGAACACCCAAGCCCCGGTAAAACAGCCCCCAACACCCAGAGACCAACCACAGACTTACCCCTCCCATATTTCCTTTCCCCAAACTGCGACTTGTCCACCTCCACCACAACCCCAGGTCCACCCAACTTACCCCCATACTTAATAAACTCAGAACATACTTTACGACAAAATGAAAACCAGTCAAGCACACTCTTCTCACTCACACCAGTCTCATGCGAGCAAAAAATGAGAGAACTTACAACAAAAGTAGTACATCAACAACACAATGCCACGCATGCCCAACCGAGACTTCTTGTTCCAGGAACCACGACGTATGGAGCGCCACAGATTATCCCTATAGTACTGCCCCATATAACCGTCCCTGGTCTGAGTCGCCGGAACTTTTGCCAATTTCATGCCATGCCCACAAACATCGCACTTCACAACATCCGCTAACAAGCCAAACAGCTGCAGAAATTTAATCAACTCCAACAGACTCCCCTCTGTCATAGCATGCAAGCGCTCACTGTTAATTTTATCCGACATATCCATATCTAACAAGAGCAGCAACAAATTAATTTACTCAAATTAACACACGATCTACAGCGAACAGCACTACAATAACTTTCACACAAAAACACTAAATTGTTAACTCACTGAAAACAATTCCTCTCAACACACAGCCAAACAAGAACAGGCCAGAACAACTAGTAACACCAAACTGAACCCAATACACCACACAACACGAAACCCCTAAACACACCACCAGAGGGCACCACGAACAGCAACACAAAGACACCTACAAACACGCCACACTCACAAACCAAACTCTGCACCGTCATGACGTCACACACCACAACAGCCTTACATCACAGCTCAAAGCCGACGGGTGGGATCGGATACTTCGATCGAACCTTCTGGATCATTACTCCTCCTAGCTATAAGATACATTCCCTTATCTGTTTACAAGATATTTTTATCACTTTTGTAAGTCATGGCCTGTTAGATGATTTCAATTAACTACATGGACTGAACAGATTTCCAATGGGCAGAGATAGCTACACACAAGAACTAAATATAATCAGACAGACTGCCACAGAAAATGGTTACAAAATAAACATTGTTGATGAGATAAACCATAAAATAAAAACACAACTGACACAGAACATGACATATGACTGATAACAACACAACAGAGAACACAAGAGGCACAGAAGATGAAGAAAATGCAAACAACAAGGAAACATGGCACACCATGACATTTGGCAACAAAATAGCACACACAAAAGAAACATCATGAAGGAACAAGATATAAATGTGCCATATAAAACAAACAACACCTGGCAGAAAAGACTAAAAATACCTAACACCACCAAAGACAGATTCAACAAAGTAGGTATATACCAACTAACCTGCAAATACTGTGATTCAGTATACATTGGGCAGACATGCAGAAATTTCTATTTATTTATTTATTTGTCCATATCATTTATTGTTTCAGTATACATATTGTACGCAGCACATTGGACAGAAAATCTTTTTTAGCTATTGGCTTTTCAAACGTCAAACATACACGATTTAAATTTTTGTGACAAATTGAATCTATACAGTTAATAATTACAAAATTCTGAAATACTGAATATTCATAACTTATTTCTACAATTAAAGATACAAATTACATTTTTTCTTGCATAAGATACTGAGAGATTGAATAGTAGCAGTTTTTCACAAGGTAGGCTGTCACAGACTTTTTAAAGCTTTGTAGTTCAGGAAGAGATTTTGTATGCCTTGGTAATATGTTGCAAAATTTGTTCAATCATGATATACACCTTTTTGGCATAATGTTGTGTTACAATGAATAGCATGTATGTCACTGCCGACCTGGTACTGTAATCACGGACACTTTTGTTTTGAGGAAAAAGGTTTTCTTTTCTCAGTATGCTTTTTTTGACTTGCATGACTACTTCCAGTATATAAATGCAGGGAAGGGATAAGATCTTTAAAGAAAGGTTTGCATGGTTTTGTGCTGCTCACTCGTTTCATTATTCTTATAATAGCCTTTTGTTTCCCGAAAACTGTTATGGCTTGGTGTTCATTTCCACAGAAAATGCAAATTCTTACTACATTGCTCATTTTTGCTAGTTTTGAATATAGGGATGTGATATGAGTGCTCCATTTAAGATTCTCCTGGATATGAATCCCAAGAAATTTAGTTTCATTGACAGCACTAATGTTTTGGTTATCTATACATATTACATGTTGTGCTGGATTTTTATTTTGATCAGTGTGAAAATTCATGAGTACGGTTTTTTCGGGATTAACTATTAGCCTGTTTCTGGTAAACCATTCAGACACCTCTTTTTGTAATATCTTTTGCAGATGCAGTGCGATTTTCTTCTTTATTCCCTTCAATCAATAGACTGGCGTCATCTGCAAACAGTACTGGTACAGAATCCCTAATGTGTGATGGGAAATCATTAAAGTAGACCAAAAAAAGAAAGGGACCTAAAATGGAGCCCTGTGGAACACCTTGGCTTAGTCCACATGGTTCTTATATATGTACCTGGAGTTCATTTCCTTCCGTGTACTTAATTTCAGTTACCTGAGAGCGATATTCCAAATCTGATTCAATCCACTGATTTGGCACACCTCTTACACCATACAGGCAACGGCTTGCCACTGTGGATACACTGGTTCCCGTGAGATCACCGAAGTTAAGCGCTGTCGGGCGTGGCCGGCACTTGGATGGGTGACCATCCAGTCCCCATGCGCTGTTGCCATTTTTCGGGGTGCACTCAGCCTTGTGATGCCAATTGAGGAGCTACACGACCGAATAGTAGAGGCTCCGGTCACAGAAAACCATCATAACGACCGGGAGAGCGGTGTGCTGACCATACGCCCCTCCTATCCGCATCCTCCACTTAGGAAGACACGGCGGTCGGATGGTTCCGATGGGCCATTTGTGACTAAAGACGGAGTGCTTTTACACCATACCATTCAAGCTTCCGCCAGAGTATAGCATGATCAATCACATCAAAAGCTTTTGTTAGGTCCAAGAATAAACCTGAGATATTTCTGTGGCTGTCCACTGCATTTAAGACTCGGTTTATCAGATTGAAAGTGGCTGTTTCAATTGATTGCTGTGGTCTGAAGACATGTTGACATTCAGAAATAATATTATTCTTTTCGAAGAATGTACTTAGTTTTGAAAGGAACACTTTTTCAATAATTTTCGAAAACCCTGACTATAGAGACACAGGCCTATAGTTACCCATACATTGCTGATCACCTTTATATAGGGATGTTACTTTCGCCATTTTCAGTTGCTGAGGGAAGAGACCACACGATAAGGATGAATTGCATATGTCCAATAAAGGCGAAAGCATTTGTCTTGCTGTTATTTTTATGATATAATCTGGAATATCATCAATACCAGTTGAATACTTACTCTTCAGTGAATTAATGGTATTTAGGAGCTCTCTTTGGCTTACTGTTTCCGAATAAGATACTCAGATACATTGGATAGATATGCAGAAATTTCTTAATTAGATACTCAGAACATTTACAGGGTGTTTCAAAAATGACCGGTATATTTGAAACGGCAATAAAAACTAAACGAGCAGCGATAGAAATACACCGTTTATTGCAATATGCTTGGGACAACAGTACATTTTCAGGCAGACAAACTTTCGAAATTACAGTAGTTACAATTTTCAACAACAGATGGCGCTGTGGTCTGGGAAACTCTATAGTATGATATTTTCCACATATGCACAATGCGTAGCAATAATATGGCATAGTCTCTGAATGAAATTACCCGAAACCTTTGACAACGTGTCTGGCGGAATGGCTTCACATGCAGATGAGATGTACTGCTTCAGCTGTTCAATTGTTTCTGGATTCTGGCGGCACACCTGGTCTTTCAAGTGTCCCCACAGAAAGAAGTCACAGGGGTTCATGTCTGGCGAATAGGGAGGCCAATCCACGCCGCCTCCTGTATGTTTCAGATAGCCCAAAGCAATCACATGATCATCGAAATATTCATCCAGGAAATTAAAGACGTCGGCCGTGCGATGTGGCCGGGCACCATCTTGCATAAACCACGAGGTGTTCGCAGTGTCGTCTAAGGCAGTTTGTACCGCCACAAATTCACGAAGAATGTCCAGATAGCGTGATGCAGTAATCGTTTTGGATCTGAAAAATGGGCCAATGATTCCTTTGGAAGAAATGGCGGCCCAGACCAGTACTTTTTGAGGATGCAGGGACGATGGGACTGCAACATGGGGCTTTTCAGTTCCCCATATGCGCCAGTTCTGTTTATTGACAAAGCCGTCCAGGTAAAAATAAGCTTCGTCAGTAAACCAAATGCTGCCCACATGCATATCGCCGTCATCAATCCTGTGCACTATATCGTTAGCGAATGTCTCTCGTGCAGCAATGGTAGCGGCGCTGAGGGGTTGCCGCGTTTGAATTTTGTATGGATAGAGGTGTAAACTCTGGCGCATGAGACGATACGTGGACGTTGGCGTCATTTGGACCGCAGCTGCAACACGGCGAACAGAAACCCGAGGCCGCTGTTGGATCACCTGCTGCACTAGCTGCGCGTTGCCCTCTGTGGTTGCCGTACGCGGTCGCCCTACCTTTCCAGCACATTCATCTGTCACGTTTCCAGTCCGTTGAAATTTTTCAAACAGATCCTTTATTGTATCGCTTTTTGGTCCTTTGGTTACATTAAACCTCCGTTGAAAACTTCGTCTTGTTGCAACAACACTGTGTTCTAGCTGGTGGAATTCCAACACCAGAAAAATCCTCTGTTCTAAGGAATAAACCATGTTGTCTACAGCACACTTGCACGTTGTGAACAGCATACGCTTACAGCAGAAAGACGACGTACAGAATGGCGCACCCACAGACTGCGTTGTCTTCTATATCTTTCACATCACATGCAGCGCCATCTGTTGTTGAAAATTGTAACTACTGTAATTTCGAAAGTTTGTCCGCCTGAAAATGTACTGTTGTCCCAAGCATATTGCAACAAGCGGTGTATTTCTATCGCTGCTCGTTTAGTTTTTATTGCTGTTTCAAATATACCGGTCATTTTTGAAACACCCTGTATGACCACTGAAAAGTGACAGCACACTTTCCACGTTTGCAGAGCATCTCATCAAAAACGACTACTCCTTCTGTGTCACCGAGCGTGGTGGCGCAGTGGTTCGACACTGGACTCGCATTCGGGAGGACGACGGTTCAATCCCACGTCCGGCCATCCTGATTTAGGTTTTCCGTGATTTCCCTAAATCACTCCAGGCAAATGCCGGGATGGTTCCTCTGAAAGGGCACGGCCGACTTCCTTCCCCATCCTCCCATAATCCGATGAGACCGATGACCACGCTGTCTGGTCTCCTTCCCCAAAACCAACCAACCAACCATCTGTGTCATAGAAACAGACGTAAATCCTGAAACACAGAAGCCATATGTCACAACTTTTGACAATAGAAGACAATTACTATCTCCACAAGGCTACCACACGGGGCAAAAAGTTATCAATGACCAAACAGTACTATGTAATAAAAGACTATTCACCACTCTAAATGAATTATCCTACAAACACACACACACACACACACACACACACACACACACACACACACACACACAGACGACATTTCAAAGTTCGCGGGCGTCAAAGAAAAACTAAAGATTAAACAAATGAGAAACGACAGCAGGAAGCGCATCAGAGGTGTCGATTTGTGCAGTTGTGCGGAGTGCAGAGAAATGGGTGTGTTCAAGCTACAGCGAAGTAACAGGACGTAGTATTTGCAAACGAACAGGAGAAAATGTGAGTAAATACTATCAAAATGCAAAAGAGAATATATGAAGATGTAAACTACAGGAAATAGTTCGCCTTACCAAAGCTTCACAAAATCTTTGTCGATGCCCACAGGTCCAGATCAATTATACGAAATCGTGTTTGGTATATAAAACAAACTTGTCGCAGCTAAGAACTAGGAATATACGACAACGGTAAGGACAGAAACGAACATATGCCATTAATTTCACCATAATATACAAATTAAAGATTGGATAATAAAATCAATGCGGACGGTTTTCTAACATCCCTCACGTATGCAGATGTCTGGTGTTCTGATTTAGACCTGTGGCTTATTTTGGTGTGCAGCCACAGGACACACTCAGTGTAAAATGAAGGCTAAAGGGCACATATAATTTAAATGATTACAAAATTTGATGCATCATATTCCATAACCTATAATAACTTCTATGTATGTATTTTCAGGAAAGTAGCAAGGAACCCACTGAGGATGCTACAAATGCTGTGACCCATTTTTGGATGATACAGTAAAACACTAATTTGTGTACTTACAAAAAGGTGGACTCATCCTTAATCCATTAATATTTTTCTGCAACCACTGGAACTGAGCTCAAACTCAAATATGATGTAAATAGACCATTGTATTATAGAAGATGAGAAGCAAAAATCTCAGGAATACCTGTATTGCTGCCTTTAAAGCATGTAGTTCTCCAGTTGGACAACTCTGAAGTTGCTGGGCTTAAGACTGATGAACTAAAAGAGGAAATTGTCAACAAATGAAGCCTTCAAAGGATGGTGTACAGGCAAGTGGATCCTGAGTATCCCCTGTGGCTTAGGATCCACTATTTTATGTGTACTAATTATCTAGTTTTACCTATATATTTATTGTAAATAGTGACGAAATAGTGGTAAAAAAATGTGTCGAATAGCAAGTATAGACTGTTGGGTCAGAATTTGTATGAGAAATAATGTTGTGAATGACTGTGCTCCCAGCGCACTTGTGAGAAATACCCCAGCTCACTGTGAGATATACCACAGTGCAGCAAACTAATGTAGACTATGGTGAGAGGTCAATGAAGCTTTCCCCTACAGCCAAACAGAGACTGTGGAGGGCTACTAGTCCTCTACCAACGAGAACTAGGGACACTGAATCCCATTCTTCAAAACCAGATATCTCACAATTATGCCCAAAGTGATAAAATGTAGTGGTAAAATATTGACATGTTTTGTGAAACTATGTATAACTGCTGAAAATAAAGAATGATAACACTCATAATTTTGTGAGATGTGGTCAGAGGTAAAAGTGTAAAATGAGTGTTATGTTGTATAATTTTGTTGACAATGAAGAAAGTTGCCAGCCATAACTTTGTGAGTTTTAGTCACATGATAATGTAAAATGAATGTAAATAAATGGGAATAATAATCCATTGGCACTACTGATGAGGTGACAAGAAAAAATTTTATTGTCTCTGAGGTCAGTGTCTATAATATTTTTACAACGAGTTGGGAGGTGTCACAGAATCCAATATTAAGACATGAAATATCACATTAAGTGTACTTTGTATCTAAGAGCTGCCTTGGGAAGACAGCAAGCGCTGTTGTGCAATCATTTACTCAAAGAGCATCAGTATGGGACGGTCTTTCATTGGCCCTGAGTTTCCTTGAGAATTACACTGAGTTCTGTCTTGGAGCACCCTTTTAGCTGGTTGGTTCTTTACAGGTTTGAGTCCTGCAACTGCCCGCATGAAAGTCGCTATTCAGTTGCATTGATTGAGGTAAACCCTTGTCAGTCAAACATGAAATCCTTACACCCTCTCAGGACAAGACAAATATTGTTTCTTTATGGGTCTCCATCCTATCCTATGGCATTGTTTTGCACAAAAAAAGAGTATAGAATTAAATATAATACATGAGAGATAATTTTATGATCAACATGTGTTTTTTTATTTTGCTGCTGTTGATGATGGTGAGAAGCTGTGTCAGGTTTCTACTGAGAAATCATCTCACTGCTCTAATGCCCCTGCATTAGGCAGCTTGTACATGCAATGTCATGGGTTCAGTGTTACGTACAGTATGGTAGTAAGTATACATACTGTGGGGTGAAAGCCCAATAGCTATAGCAGTATTAAGTCTTTGAATGTTGTTAATTTTATCACGTTAATACACGTGTATCTTAAAATACATGCCGTTCCAAGTCACATTTCATGGCCACTGTTGCAAAGACTGGAGACATTATTTCATTTTTGCAGTAAAGTCAGTAATAAAACAGAGCTCCTAAAATGTGCATACATATTAGCAGCTACATGTGACAGTGGATCAAGAATACCTTTCATCAATATTGCCAGGTAACTTCTATGTGAAGTGCTAATTGGCAGTGGGAACAACCGTGGGTGTCAAACCATCATCAGCTGATTAAAATACAGGGCTATTCAAAATCAAAAAACAGATTTCAGACATTTGTATCTTCCAAATTACAAAAGGTAGCACCACAATGCCAACATTTGTGGACAGAGAACAGTTTAATTTTGGAATTGCAGAACTAGACTTTCTTCAAAACTGTTTATTTCCTCAACATAAAGGTGATTCAAATGACTTCAGCTTAATACAAAATGGTGCCCTGGCTCTTTTCTCTAAGTATATCCAGTGTTACCTGAAGGTCACCATTCCAGGTGTTGGACTGGAAGAGGAGGAGCAGAAGATGGACTTCATCACCAGTGACCTCCCAGGTCTCCAGATTTGACTTCTTGTGACCTATATGTCTAAGGTTATGTAAAAGAGTACATTTTTATGCCCCCCTGTCCGACTCTTGAAAATCTGTGACATCGCATTGTTGAAGCTGTGAATTTGATAACAAGAGACCAGCTGCTTCGTGTGTGGCAAGTAAGGGGCCACTGTTTTGATATTTGTTGTGTAACACATGGTGCTCACGTTGAATACATAAAAATTTGAAATTATCTCTTTCCACAATCGTTGGATTCATGTTTCTATCTTTAGTAGTTTGGAGGTGATAAATGTTTGAAATCTCTTCCTTCGTTTTGAATATCCCTGTAAAATTGGTATTTTATTCATTGAAAACATGAAAAGAAATCACACAAGAGTTTTGATGAAACATCCATTTGTTCCAACAGAAAGAGGAGAACTAGAATATATATTTAATGTTGAAATATTGTTAAGATATAATACCATTAAACTCACAAATATTTTCATATTCCTTCCACATATTTTATATTATGCCAATGATTTTTTCCATCACTTGTAACTTAGCATATAGTAACTATTTTGTAAGAATGCTATTTGCTTGTCAGTTTTTACCTCGCCCATAAATACCTAATCCATTTATAAATCTGATGGCACTTTGTTTGTCTGTTGCTGTCTTCAGTCTCATGACCGCTTTGATGCAGCTCGCCACACTAGCAAAACCTTCAGAAGCCCCTTGATCTTCATCTAAGAAAAGAATTGGTGACACTATTCTATATGTTATCTACTTTATAGGTGAGCAACACTTTCCCAAAATTTTTCCAATAGTACAATGTTTAGCATTGGCCTTCCCTACTGCCAATCGGGTACGCTCATTCCATTTCATATCACTTTGCAATGTTATGCCTAGATATTTGAGTGATGTGATTATGTCAAGCAGCACACTACTAATGGTGTATTTTAACGTTACTGTATTGCTTTTCCTAGGCACCTGTATTAACCTACATTTTACTGCACTTCGAGCAAGGTAGGAACTTTGTCCACATAGTCTGACCTTTGTCAACAGTGTGCAGTGGACACTTTCTCGAAAGCTAGGAATATGGAATCTGCCTGTTGTCCTCCACCATGATACTGCCCTAAATATATTTGTATTTGATTGTTTAATGAGAAAGGTCTACAGCAGTTACTGATGAGGAAAGCAGCTCTCTGTATAATTTTCTGTTTTTTCTTGTACAATATATGGTTGAGAGTGAAATATTCTGTGTAAAACTACAGACTGCAGACTACTGTTAGTCTCGAAACTATTCAGCGTAACAGGTTACAGGTCCAGTTTCAGTGAAGTGTTCTTGGCAAATCTTCTTCTGAACTGTGAGTGTTCAAAAGACAAATTTTAAGCACTCTAGAAAATACCGTTGCAAGTTGATGTTAAAGTGTCGACAAATGGGTTTAGAGCACTGTCAGTTGAATTTTGAGGTTAGAAACATTAACAGCTGTGTTTTAGGTTAAAAGATTTGTATTCAGAAAGTAACTTGTGATCATATAGTGTACACTTAGATCAAGGTCTGTAGAAATGGGTACATTGGTTTATAAGGTACATAAATCATTACCCCAAGAATTTGACTGGTGAGGCTGGAAAAGGAAGGTATTCAATTACCATGAAGGTGTTTTGAATGTCATTGACAAGACATTACTGATGCTCCAGCCACTCAAAGAAGGTGCTGCAGAAATGCAAGTCAAAAAGCACGAGGAACAGTTTGATTTGTTTCCTAAGGCAAACATTTAAACAGTCTGTATGACAACAAGTGCTATTATTTATGAAGTGTATCAGTGGTAATGAAAAAGGAAACAGTTAGTGATACATGAGATGCCTTAAAGCAGCAATAAGATGCCACATGCAAGGATCAGTTGTTTTAAAATTTATAGAGTCATTTTCTCCATTAGTTGGAGATTCATTTGTGCTTCAGATGTGTTCTACACCAATCCCTTCTTTTGGTCAAATTGTGCCACAAATTTCTTTTTCCCATATTTTGATTCACTATCTCATTAGTTACATGATCTATTCACCTAGTGTCCAGTATCCTCCTGTAACAACTCATTTCAAATGCTTCAGTTGTTTTCTTGTCTGAAATGTTTATCATCTATATTTCACTTCCACACAAGGCTATATTCCGCACAAGTATATTCAGAAAATGCTTCATAAAACTTAAATTTATGTGGGATATTAGCAAATTTCTCTTTCTAAGAAATGCTTTTCTCTCTCTTGCCAGTTTGCATTTTGCATCTTCCATACTTATGCAATCATGAATTATTTTGCTGGCCAAATAGCAAAACACACCAACTACTTTTAATGCCTAATTTGCTAATCTAATTTCTTCAGAGTTCCTTGATTTAATTGGACTGCATGCCGTTACCTTTATTTTACTTCTGTTGATACCAATATATACTGTTTCCAAATCACTGTCTATTCCATTCAACTGCTCTTCTGGTTCCTATGCTGTCTTTACAATGTTCTTAGCAGGCCTCAAAATGTTTTTATTTCTTTTCCTTGAAGTTTAATGTCTTGTGTGAATATCTCCTTAGTTTCCTGTACAGCTTGCTTGATGTACGTATTGAAAAACATTGGGGAGAGGCTAACACTTTCTCACTACCATCTCAGCTACTACTTTCCTTTCATGCCCTTCAATTTTTAAAACTACAGTCTGATGTCAATATTAGTTGTAGATAACCAACTGCTCCTTGTATTTTACCTTTGCTGCCTTATAACTACTTTCTGATTCCTGTATTTGTATTCCAGTCAACATTGTCAGAAGCTTTCTCTGTATATACAAATGTTTTAACCTAAGAGAAATGATAGGGTCTTTACTACCCCGTGTGTTCCTGCATTTCCCTGTAACACAAACTGATTATGTTCCACCAGTTTTCCATGATTCTGTAAATAATTTGTGTACTTATTTTGCAGAAATTACTTAATAATAGTAGTTCAGTAATATACTAGCTCAATAATATTCACACGTATCAGCAACTGCTTTTCTTGGAATTTGTATAATTACTTTCTTCTTAAAGTCCAGCAGTAATTTATCTATCTCATATATCTTGGCATACCAGGTAGAGTAGTTTTGACATGACAGGTTCCCTCAAGGACCTCAGTAATTCTGAGGGGCCTCTTTCAACTTAACATTTTCAGTGTTTTGTCAAATTCACTCACAGAATCGTATCTCCCACCTCATCTTCATCTAATTGTGCTTCTCTTTCTGTAAGTTCTTCTGTCTTCAAGTTTCTTTCCCTTAGTGTACATATTCATTTCAACTTCTGATATTCCATTCTTTGTTTAGTATGTTCTTGCTACCTGAGCTCTTAATACGCTACCAGTGTTTCCCTTTTCTATGAAGATCTCTTTACTTTTCCAAAATGCAGTATATATGTTTCGCATAGTCATGCATGCTTCTATAACGTTGCATTTCTAATCTAGACATTGGTGCTATGGCAATTTGCACTTCCTGTCAATCTCATTTTTTTAGATATCTGTAATTCCTTGTGTCTGATTCGTTTGTTGCATTTTTACATTTGCTCCTTGAGTTACTAATCTTCAATAGCTAATACATTATCCAAGGATGTCTATTGAACTTCGTCTTTTTGCTTATTCGTTTATCTGTTAGTCTCACTATTTTGTCTTTAAAAGCTACCCATTTGTCTTGTATTTCTTTCCCCTGTTTTAGTCAACCATTGCCTACTTATGCTTCCTTTCAAAGTCTCAACAACTCTAAAACCAGATTGCCCGTGGAAATTTTTTACAATTGAAAATTTCATTTTGAAGCTTCTGTCTTACTATTACTAGGTGTGAGACTTTCAAGTGTGTACTTTGTACAACTAATTGTAAGTTAAGAACAGAAGACCCATCAACAGCTCTTAACTTCTCTCTGAAGCCAGTGTAATCACAAAAATAATTTGAAATCATCACATGCATCTACATATTGTGCCCTACTTGGTAACAGAATGACATACTACCATAGTTTACTTTTTCATTCAACTGCATCACCTTAAAACTCAGGAAGAGTATCATTTGTCTACTTTTCCCCAGCATGATTGATATTACTGTAGGCTCCAATACTACAGTCAGCAGTTTCCTCAGCATTAATTCCTTCTGTAATTGTCATTTTAATATATCAAATGGTGGAAAATCCGGGATGGAATAATGACAGAATTATGAATAATACAGATTGGTACTCATCATACAGTGGAGATGTTGGGCTGCAGATAGGCAGAACAAAAAGACTGGCAAACATTTAAGCTTTCAGCCAAAAAGGCCATCACTGATGTGCTGTAGTGGGAGCAGGAAAGTGGGTAGGAGAGTGGAAAACAATGGCTAATGAAGGCTGAGGTCAAAAGGGTTACAGGAACATAGGATATACTCCAGAGAGTGTTCTCATCTGCGCTGTTCCCAAAAACTGATGTTGGTAGGAAGGAATTTGGCACAAGCTGTGAAGCAGTCATACAAAATGAAGAATGTTGTGTTGGGCAGTGGCTCAGCAACTGGGTAGCCCAGCTGTCTCTTGGGCACTGTTTGCTGGTGACCATTCACATTCAGACAGACAGATTGTTGGATGTTAGGCCCACATAGAACACATCACAGTGGTTGCAGCTTAGCTTGTAGATAACATGACTTGTTTCACAGGTTGCTCTGCCTCTAATGGGATAGGTGAGGCTTGTGACAAGACTGGAGTAGGTGGTGGTGGGAGGAAGTATGGGACAGGTCTTGAATCTAGGTCTATTATAGTGATATTAACTCTGAGGCAACAAGTTGGGAGTAGGGGTTGTGTATGGATGAATGAGGATATTGTGTAGTTTTGGCGAGCGGCAGAATACTACTGTGGGGGAGGGGTGGGAAGGATTGCGGCTAGGACAGCCCCCATTTCAGGGCATGACAAGAGGCAGTTGAAACTGTGCCAGAGCATGTGATTCAGTTTCTCCAGTTCTGGATGGTACTGAATCACGTGGGGAATGCTCCTCTGTGGTGAGATGATGGGACTTTTGTAGATGGAGGTTTACTGGAGAGATAAGGCATGGGAGATCTGTTTGTGTTCGAGGTTGGCAATGTAATTACAGTTTGTATATTTCAAGTGGGATTGTTCATCATTAGAGATGCAGTGGTCACAGGTGACTAGGCTTTATGAAATGAGTGGCAGCTGTTGAAGTGGAGGTATTTCTTGCGGTTAGAAGAGTTGATGTGGATGGATGTTGTGATATTCGCTATTTTTGACTTCATTAAAACAGCAAATACGAGTAGTTAATACTTTCAGCCAGAAGGCAAATACTTGTTTATAAATAATGATTAATGTATAATGAGGTGTCGCATGGCGATGGTGGAATTTTCTAAATAATGTAATTCATCATCTTTGGGCAGCAATATAAACAGAAAAATACGGATAGATATGCGATCCTTCACTATTTTGTTCGCTGGAGAACAAATGAAGCCTTGAGCGCTAAAGACTTGTACTATTTTTCTCAAGTAAGACGGACGCAGGTTTGTGGCAGTCTGCTCTAATTTTTACTAAATGTATAAAAACGTGTTATGTCTAAGTTTGAGTGAAGTGTAAAGAACTGTTATAACTTACCGTGACGACGCACGAGCGACTCAAAGAAGACAGTGGCTATATAAAAGAGCGCTCAATGGACATGATATGGACATAAAAATCTATCGTCATTGTAGTACTAAGCTTAAGGTACGATACATGTTTTAGTTATAATAAATATTTGTTCAGGGAATACTGAATCATTTAGCAGTGCTCATTTCTATTATCTCCTCAGTATTATTTTCATTTTAATTATGCATTTTGCTAATATTACAGACACCAAGATCAGCAGTCCAATGTGGGTGTTACATTGATAAAAAGAAAACTGTTTTATCGTCTTCTTGCATCAGCTTTAATATTGAATTTCCCTTTTGTGTGATGTTACAGTTGTCTTTGCGCCCTTAAGAACTTTCTGGTCCCTTAGGAAATTGTTTTGTCATAACAATAACTTCACAACCGGGTATGATCGTATCTACGATCATGAAGTAATTCGAAAGATGATAACGCAATTTCTTAATCAATAGCACGCTAGTTGTGACTGCCTCAAGCCACGCGAAACTGCAAGTAAAAACTATTCACATCTCATAATGCAATATTTTATGACAATGGTCAATCCATGATTCTTACGCCAATTGTGATTGATAAAACAGTAAGCTAAATCTCAATTTCCAACTTTCCATTGAATAACAACATCACTTTTATTTTGTAACATCACAATGTACAGAAAAAGCCATCTCTAAGAGGAGGTCAATATCAAGGAAGGTGACCTGTTGGGTTGAGGAGGACCAGATGAAGTGAGTGCAGGAGCAGGTGTTGAGATTCTGTAGGAATGTGGATGGCGCACAGGGCCCTCACAACTCGATCCAGATCATAAAGATGTCATCAGTGAATGTGAACAAGGTAAGGTGTTTGCTATTCTAGGTGGTTAGAAAGGATTCCTCCACATGGCCTGTGAATATGTTGACATAGGATGCTGCCATGCGGGTGCCCACTGCCATACCCTGTATTTGTTTGCTGGTGATGCCTTCAAAGGAGAAGTAATTATGCATAAGGATATAGTTGGTCATTGTAACTAGGAAGTAGATTGTAGGCATGAAGTCCATTGGGCGTAGAGTTCAATAGTGGCAAGGCCAAGGACATTAGGAATGTTGGTGTAAAGGGAGGTGGCAATAATAGTGACAAGTGGGATACCATGTGGTACCACCAATGCACTCACCATCTTTTTACTTCTCTCATTATCCACTGCCCCTTGCCTCCCCTCCCCCCTTCCCTACCTTCTGTCTAAGCTCCTGACTTCACCTAGCTGCCCTGCCATCTATCTAACCTCGTCAATATATGCTCCCTTAAGTAGCACTTTAAGTTCCTCGACTCCTGCCCTGCTACCTCTTCCCCTCCTCATCTCAGCCCCCTCTGTACCACTACTACCCAGACTGCTTCTCCCATCATGTACTGCTGCTCACAGTCTGGCCCGAGCACTCAGAGACTGTGGTCATGTGTGTGTGATTTGTGATTGCATGTTTGTGTTGTCTAATACTGATTAAGAGCTTTTGGCCAAAAGCATTCTCATTTGATAGTCTTTTTGTTCTGAGTATCTGCTACCAACATCTGTGCTATGTGGTGAGTAGTAATCTGTCCTTTACATAATATTGTCATTTTAATATACCTAAGTATTATTTTCAGCAGTGCATTATGCACCTGTGTTTGTTGAGCCCATCTGCCTACACTTACAGCTGTGCTCCATAATCAGTCCATCATCAACAGGAAAATGCAGTAATGGTGTCGTATTTACATTGTGGAACATGTAAAGGTCAATTCAGACCTCCCAGACATTACATCCAATATGAAATTTAACAGCACATGTATATAAGCATTTTGATGCTTGCTTAAAACCATAGTTTTCAGCAATTTACTTACAGGTCCCTTATTATTGTCGTAGCATTCTGAATGATGCATTAAAATTCCATCTTGAAAAATACCATTTAGAAATGCAGTCCTTATGTAAAATAGTTTCATGTCTCAAATCTTGCTGCAGGACTAAATGTGCCAGTATAACCTAATCCAAATCACTATACACACACATTTGACTATCAAACTACTTCATCATTTGCATTTAACACACTCATCACAGTCCAGTATATTTGTACCATATTTATAAAAGAATTATACCTCATCATTAAAATCTTCCTCTTAGTTTTATACATAATTATATTATTTTCATTTCTGGAAGTTTCCATGCTTCCACATCTGTGCTCATTCACCACAGTGAAGTGCATAGTGGATGGTATTGTGCATTGCACCAATTATTGAGGCATCTTGCTGTTACATTCACATCTGGAGTGTGGAAGAATCATTGCTTGAACATCTTGGTGCATACTGTAATCCTGTCTCTGTGTTTTGCCCTCTGCTTCACACATATACACAGTCATATACATACAGTTGTTCATATACATACAGTCTGCTACACCCAAATGCATTCACTGATTCCCACTGTGACTTATGTATATTGTAGTCATAGTATCCCATGTTTTTTTCATTTTTTTTAGCTGTAGAATTTTACATATATGAACATTTAAAGCAAGTTTCCAATCTTTGTACCACTTTGGAATGTTATTAATAATGTGACAGAATATTTGTGCAACTTTTTTTCAGACAATAATTTATTGTAAACTACAGCAGCGAAAAATTCTGAGGTTACTGTTAGTATTTTCTGCAAAGTCATAAATATATAATATGAACAGCAAGAATCCTTACACACTTCTCGGCAGCATAGCTGAAATTACTTCTGCATCTGTAGGTTACACTCTATATCTACATCTACGTCTATGCTCTCCAAACCACCGTGAGTTGGTGCATGGCAGAGGGTACATCCCATTGTACCAATTATTCCAATCATAAACGGAGTGGAGCAAGAATGGTTGTTTGAATGTCCCTGTGTGTACAGTAATTATTCTACTCGTTATCTTCATGGTCACATATATATTATAGGGGTTTTGTTGTATATTACTACAGTAATCAATAGACATTTTCAGAGTAGTTTATGTCTGTCTTGAAGAGTCTTTCAGTTCAGTTCCTTCAGTATCTCTGTGATTCTCTCCCATGGATTAAACAAACCTGTTACCATTCATGCTGCCCTAATCTGTATACGTTCAATATCCCATTGGGCCTATCTGATATGGGCCCCATATACTTGAGCATTATTCTATAACCGGTAGCATGACTGATTCGGAAGTAATCTCCTTTGTAGATGGCTTGCACTTCACCAGTATTCTGCCAACAAACCAACCACCTGCTTTACCCCTGACTCATCCAATGTGATCATTCTGTTTCATACCCCTGCAAAGTAATACACCCGGGCTTTTGTATGAGTTAGCTAATTCCAACAGTGACTCATTTCTATTATAGTCACAGGATACTATGTTTTTTTTTTTTCATTTCATGAAGTGAATAATTTCATTTTTCTGAAAATCTGAAGCAAGTTGCCAGTCTTTTCACCACTTTGTAATCTTATCAAGGTCTGACTGACTATTTCCGCAGTTTGTTTCAGATAAGTACTTCATTACAGGTAACTGCCATCATCTGCTTAAATCCTGGTTTTACTATTACTGTTGTCTGCAACATCATTAATATATAACAAGAATAGCAAGGGTCCCAACATACTTCGCTGAGGCACACCTGAAGTTACTTCTACATCTGATTATGAATCTCCTAGATGATGCGCTGCTTCCTCCCTGCCAAAATGTCCTCAATCCAGTCACAAATTTCACTTGATATCCCATATGATTGTACTTTCCACAATAAGTGTTGACATTGTACTGAGTCTAGTGTTTTCAGAAATCAAAATACACAGCACCTACCTGATTTCCTTGATCCAATGCTTTCAGTACATTATAGGAGGAAAGTGTGAGTTAGGTTTCACACAATCAATGTTTTCAAAATCCATGCTAGTTGGCATTGAGGAGGTCATTCAGTTCGAGGTACCTCATTATGTTTGATCACAGAATATCTTCTAAGATTCTACAACAAATCAATGTCAAGGATACTGAACGGTAGTTTTGTGGATCACTTCTATTACACTCCTTGTAGGTGGGTGTGACCTGTGCTTTTGCTGAGAACTGGGCACAGGTTTTCTTGTTTGAGGGGTCTGTGATAGATTATAGTTAGAAGAAGTTCTAACTGAGCAGAAAATTCAGTATAGAGTTTACCAGAAATCCATTGGGCCCAGGAGCTTAGTCCAGTTTTAATTATTTCAGATGTTTCTCAACAACACTGACACTAATACTTATTTCTATCATCTTTTTCATGGTGCAGGGATTAAATTGGTGCAATTCTCCTGTGTATTAATATGTTAAGTGATTCAGCTTTTGCTTTGCTACTCTCAGTTTCCGTTCCTGTCTCATTCACTAGGGGCTGGACACTAACTGTGGTGCCACTAACAGCCTTAACATATGACCAGAATTTCTTTGGGTTATGTAAGAGGTCAGTTGACAATATTCTGCTCCAGTAGCCATTGAAGGCATCACACATTGCCCTCTTGACAGCTGAACAAGTTTCATTTAACATCTCTCTATATATAGCCCTACCCTTTGTTTAACATCCATTATGCAGTAAACTCTGTTTAGAAGTTCCTTAATAGTGACTGTGTATCAGGAAGGTTCCTTCCCATTATGAACTGTCCTACTAGGTACTTATCTATACAGTGCATGGTCAACTATTCTTTTAAGCTTGAGACAGAGTTGCTCTACATGTTCCTGCCCTGTGTTGAAAGTTTCAAGTTCCTAACTGAGATATGGCACTACTGATTTTTTTTATCTAGTTTACTGAAGATGTATATCCTCCTGCTTGTCTTAGTTGTCCTTTGTACTTTGGTAATCATTGCTGCCACAATCATGTCATGGTCACAGATACCAGTTTCAATGTGGACATCCTCAAAGAGGTCTGATCCGTTTGTTGCCATTAGATCAAATGTATTTCCATCATTAGTGTGGTTCCTAGATACCTGTTCTAGATAGTTGTTAAAGAAGGCATTTAGTAAAGTTTCACAGGATGTCTTTTGAGCACCACAAACAAAACTGTAATTTTCCCAATTGATTGTTGGATGCGTAAAGCCTCCACCAATGATTACAGTATGATTGGGAACACCCCTGATACTGAGTCTTGCCCAAATGATCTCACATGCAGCTTCAATTTTACCTCAGTGGATTTGAGTTTCTTGTCTACTGTGACAAATACACTACCTCAATTTCCAACTTGTCTACCTTTTTGATATACACTTAAAGTTTCCACAAAATTCTCACTGCTATCAATTCCACATTTCAACCACCTTCTGTACCCAGTATTAGATGAGCTTCACTGCTTTTCATGAGCGCTTCAAGCTCTGGCACTTTGTTGTGAATGCTTCAGTGTTTTACCATTAGGATTTTAATACTCTTACCTGGGGGAGGCAGTTTTTACGACATTACACTGATACTTCTGGGTTTCCTACCGCTATCATAATCTGGATTGGATGGAGAGTTGCTTAATCTAAAAAACCCTTGTGTTCACCCCACATATGTTCAGCTACCCGAATAGCAGCCTCTGATGTGTAGAGCACACCTGACCCATTCTGTGGGACTCTACCGTTCTCAACCCTATGGTTCAAATCCAGGATGTCACACCCCAGCTTGTCACAGAACGTTTGAAGTCTCTGGTTCACACCTGCCACTTGACACAGAAACAAAGGGCTATGATCAGTTCTGGAGACAATGCTGCAGATTGTGAGCTTCGTTGAAACTCGCAAGCACAAGGCTAGTCTTCCCTACATTCTCTGTCAGTCTCTGGAATGACAAAAGAATGACCTAGGAGCCCAGATGACAGGCATCATGTGTTCCAACATGTGCCACAATCTGCAGTTGGTTGCAACCTGTTCCCTCAGTGGCTACTGGAATAGCCTCTCAACATGTTGAATGAGGCACCCAGGCATAGGTAGTGCACCCGACATCCCTTGCATCCATTTCCCTAAGGGGCACTATCATTCACCATATATTTGAACTGGCGATGATTAGTAAAAACCTTTCCCTTTGCATTTTCCTTCTTTTGACACCAGACAAAACAGGTTTCCCCTAAGCAGGTGAAGTGAGTCCCATTGGGTCAGTTTCAGTTTCAGTGAAAGACAGCACCAGAAACTTATTGGTTTGGGGGGACTGGTACAATACCGTGTGTATTTCCTGGTCCCCATCTGTCCTGTACAGGACATCTAGATCTACCATTGCTGCACCACTCACAGTCAAGTAGTTGAGCAATGACAGATCCTGTACTTCCTGCAGAGGAGACAGGATCTATGGGAGAGGACAGTAACTGAGGTACCTCTGGTACGGGTATCACAGGTACACAACTCTGGGGAGCTCTTCCAACACACCAATTCACAGCAACTGCCAATCATTTGACAGTAGTCAAGGCTATTTCCAGCTGCTCATGAACATCAAACAACTCATACCATCTTTCGAGAACAGCATTCACAGTGGGACTGCATTTTAGCTGGTGCAGTGTGTTATAAGGCAGTGAACAAACAACTTTAAATTAAGTCTGATGATTATCTTTTAATCTGATCCATCTAAAAAGTTGCTAATTCCCTGAAAATACACAAAACAATATATCTATTAATACAGCAAGAAAACCTGTTGTAAGGGTAACAAGCTATGTCCTCTCTACTCTTAAATCCTCAACCCAGCCACAAATTCTGCATATTAGCACATACAGGTGTACTTTTGATAATAAGTGTATGAGTGGTAATGAGTTGGATTCATTTCAGAAGTCAAGAAATACTGTATCTATATTGCTGCCTTGATCCCTGGTCTTCAGATTTCATGTGAGAAAAGTGAGAGTTTGGTTTCACTAGATTAATGTTTTTGAAATCACTGCTGGTTGGCATGGAACAGGTTATTCTGTTTGAGATACCTTGTCACACTTGAGCTTAGGAAGTGTTCTAAGATTCTGCAGCAAGTGGATGTTACGGATATTGGGTAGTACTTTTGTGATCAGTTCCGCTACCCTTCTAACAGACCGTGTGACCTGTTCATTCTTCCAACCACTGAGGATAGTTTATTTGTTTGAGGACTCTACAGTACCTTAAAATTAAAAGTAGGGCTAAATCAGTGACAAATGTAGTAAAGAATCTCACAGAGATTCCATTGGGCCCTGGAACTTGGAGACTTCAGTTGATTTTTCAGTACCACTGAAGTTTTTTCTTTCTTAATAATGTTATTATGCTATGCCGAAAAGAACTCAGTAAATTTCTGCTTTTGCTTTTCTACTCTCAATTTTGTTTCTTCTCTTGGCATGACTGTCTGGACACTGACTGTGGTGCCAAAATCCTGTACATGTGACTGGAATTTCTTTTGAACAATGCAAAATCCGGGATGGAATAATGACAATATTATGATAAGGATTGATTGCTACTTAGATAGTAGCAATCTATCCTTTTCGTAATATTGTCAGAATTTATTTTGGTATTATGAGATATCTTTCAATAATACTGTGCTGCAGTAGTTGTTGAAGGCTTTACAGTCAAGTGCATCTCTCGATTTATATCCCTATACTTTGGTTTACACCTGTTATGCTGACGTCCCTTTTCTTTTTAGAAGTTTCATTAAAATGGCTATATAACATGTATGATCCCTTTCACCACAGAATGCTCTGCCAGGAGACATCAGTATTGCTGTTGTGTACCAATGTTGTATAGGGCACCAAAGTGGTTAAAATTTTCAAAGTCCCGGAGCAATGCTATCCTGCTACATTACAGCATTGTCATCACAAGTCAATTGCAATGAGAACATTTCACCACCGAGACTGGGTTAGAGCAAAACACAATATCAGTGTTTCTGGCAAGCCAGGCAGCAGACTTAAGCAGAATGTAGTGGGTCAGAGCAGCCAAACACAGTTGCATCACCTTCGTATGTGATGAAAGAAAGGCTAAGGTGAATGCAACAAATGGTACCAAGAGTTTTACAAACCATTTCTATGCTATAACAAAGTCGTTAAGCAAGCACAGCAGATGAAATATCTTTGTAATGGCAAGCGCTATGCAGTCATGGTGAATGATGTTGGGTAAACATTAGCCACTGCTTCACTCCATCAATACCCGAGCAGTTTAGCTTGTAAAGCACTTGGTCGGATAGATCAACGGAGTACATAGTGTTTTCACTCAATCCCCTGATTGCAGTGAAGTGACTTCTGGTACAAGTCTGTTGTAGATTTCTTGCATGCTATGGACAACAACAGCTGCTACTAGGAGAAACGGATACCTCACCATAATCACTAGTCACAGAATTCAGTACCACAGTCTGCCTCTCTCACTGATGGGAGGACCTGGAGGCCTTTGTGTCCCACCAGGATGAGGACACCAGCATTCCTAACATTCCAGTGGACTGAATACGGGCTTCCTGGACAGCAGGCAAATATTGTCGAACATCACTGCTTCACAGGAACGATCATTGAAGTATGATGGACGTTGAAGAAAGGATGTGAGCTGGTGGGGACGGAGCCCCACACAGGTCAGATTGTATATGTTCAATACACATGCCGACATCACTCAGTGCCATGGCATCATGGTACAGCCAAAGATAGGGCCACCACAAGTGATGAACTGCCAGCGCAACATCCATCTCTTTCATACTCTGTGGTGTCAACTGCTGTGAGAAGGCTGAAGGGAGCTTATGACGCCGCTCCTCAGTAGACATTGATATCTGATGCCAACTACAAGTCAACGTGCTATCTGTATTTTTATGGAAATAAATAAATAACTTTGAATCTTCTTTCATTGCCTACCAGTGACTGTAGGTCACTACCATCCTGAGGAAAACTGGCAAGGAGTGAACTGGGAGAGTACCTCGTGACACAGAACCAACTTGGTGCACTACTAAACTATTGGTTTGTTCACTGAAGCACAAATGTTGGTTAAACCGTGAGTGAAGACATTATCACAGTAAGCAAGTAACAGCGGAGTACCAAATCACAACTGAGGAGAACACTATGTAGCATAGAGTCGTCGCCAGCAGATACACCAGAGAACTTGCTGTAAACATTGGCTGGTTGACAAGTGAAACAGTGGAAGTTTACAGGAGCCCTTAAATGTGCTGCATATATTTTACCATATGATCTGCCACTGGAAGATGAATCCTTTCATGCCACACCTATTCTCTTAGTCTCCTCACCAATGCCACACCTATTCTCTTAGTCTCCTCACCATGGTGAAAAGCTTCGAGAGTCATAAGACGTACAAAAGAAAAACTTTGTACTTATTTTCATTACCTTGTCTTGTTGTTGGCTCCAAGTTATTGTGTCTAGGGGTACAGCCTTGCTGCCAAAAATTTGATTTAATGTTGTGGGTTCCTGAAGACGAAATAACTGAAGGAATAATTATCTGTTGCTATAATTTTCTTTTATTTTATTCCAGTCTTCTAAATCACACCGTCTTTACAATTTTCACTTCTATCACACCACACCTTACATTATTAGTGACACACGCAAAAACACATCTGATTCCATCAGAGGCATGCCCAATGTTACTACTACATTCTGAGGTAATCACAATATTCCAAAGGGTGTACAAAACAAAAAAGTTTAAAGACTTTCTTTAAAAAAAGAAGAATCTTCGCTAAAATATATCATTATTTTGTAAATGAATCCAGAAATAAATTTATTAATTAGTGTTAGATTGTGCTGTTAATAATATGAATTTTAAGTATGTCAGAAATTTTGTAATTTTGATTATTTTTAAAAGGAGAGTAATTTTAACCATACATACAGAGAGTAACAAATTAATTTTTTTAATACATTTTAGTCTGTAACATAACACATTGTATACAAAATCATATGAAGTTAACTTCAGTTAGACAGCTGATATAATGTTCTCCTACACAAGAATCGACAATATACATGGTATCGGTTATTTATGTAAAATAAAGGTAATATTAGAGGTGGGTGGCCCATTACAGTGAGAAGATTAGATTAAGTATTATGGAAAAATTTGTCATTTACAACCAAATTACCCCATTATACTCAAATTACCCCGACCAAATCTGTTTAGCAATAAGAATATGGGTAGAATCAGGACATCGAAAAGGCTGGGTTTGAAACCTGGGGCCTTTTCACTGTCGATACTGAAGGGCATTGATAGTTCTCAGTCTAAAACAACTGAAGCATAAGTTTGTCAATTGAGACTGTCTGATAGAAAACAACTTTAGGAGGAAGAAGAAACTGTTGAATGTGCATATGGTTACCACTGAATCAACTGACACTAAATATAATAAAATAAAAGCTATGTCCTGTTTTTAAATTAAGTTTCCTGTAAGTTTACTTTTTACAACTTATATTTATAACTTCTCTTAATGTGTACGAAATAGGAAGGTAAAATCTGGCATGTTGCTGTAAAGCCTTATGCTAAAAGACTCTTTGGAGCCATGTGACAAGTTTTGTGACATAAAATGTTGAAAAAATTATTTAAACTTTTGTTTAGCAGATCTGAATAGCAATTAAAACCAAATGAAAAAACTTATCAAAAATTTTTTCCACTGATGTGTTTTAAAAAATCATTTTGTAGATTATGTGTGCAGAACTTGGTGTCTTAGGGTGTGGTGGTTTTCTCGAAATGGTATATTTAATAGGTACACATTATCGTTAAATGTATGGAGACTTTTGAAAATTGTTTCATACATAAAAAAACATATCTAATTAAGCTGTTCAAAGTTTAATTTATTAATTGCAGAAGCTGTTAATGTTATAATAGTTTTTTTTCCAGAGGTGTAATTTTGCATGTGTCCCTCCTTAAGGCTTACCAAGAACCAACTGATGTTAGTGGAGGTTTGCCTAAGGAGTTTTAATCAGATGATCAATGTGTTTTGAAGATAATCATCAATGGAGTTCAGAAATTAAGTACACGTGTGGAACAGTTTGAGAATAGGATGAATAAGAAGTTTCAACAAGCATCGATTCTGATAATGGTAAATGAACATTTGGTACAATTAATGGCAATGTGCAATGAACTGGAAAAGGAATATAATTTCCTAATAACAGCCATAGTGAATGCAGAAAGAGGGTTGTTGGAAACTCACTTAATAAACTCAGTACAGGTGGTACAATAATTGAAGTTAATCACAGATGATACAAAAGACTAACAGTTTCTGACCAAACTCATTCTGGACCAGGGTTACCAGTTATCACATATTACAAATTTCAGTGTACTCTAGCAAGTGTTGCTTGAACAACAAAAGGTAAAAATTTTAAGGTGAAGCATCAGATATGTAAACAGAATTTTCTGCTGATATCTACCTATGATCATGAAAGATGTGAAGCACAAATTTTGCACCTGGTTAGAGAGGTGCTAAAAATTTCAATCTAAAGTGCAGGGTGATTGAAAAAGAATACCACAATTTTAGGAATTTAAAACTCTGCAACGACAAGAGGCAGAGCTAAGCACTATCTGTCGGCGAATTAAGGGAGCTATAAAGTTTCATTTAGTTGTACATTTGTTCGCTTGAGGCGCTGTTGACTAGGCGTCAGCGTCAGTTAATGCTAAGATGGCGACCGCTCAACAGAAAGCTTTTTGGGTTATTGAGTACAGCAGAAGTGAATCGACGACAGTTGTTCAGCGTGCATTTCGAACGAAGTATGGTGTTAAACCTCCTGATAGGTGGTGTATTAAACGTTGGTATAAACAGTTTACAGAGAATGGGTGTTTGTGCAAAGGGAAAAGTTCTGGACAGCCGAGAACAAGTGATGAAAATGTAGCACGCATCCAGCAAGCATTTGTTCGCAGCCCAGGAAAATCGACTCGCAGAGCTAGCAGAGAGCTGCAAATTCCACAATCAACTGTATGGAGAGTCCTACGAAAAAGGTTAGTTATGAAACCTGAACGTCAACTACCCGAGGTGATGGATCGGCCGCCAGGCAGCCCGTGACAGAGCACTTCATCACTGGCCTCCAAGAAGCCCTGATCTTACCCCCTGCGATTTTTTCTTATGGGGGTATGTTAAGGATATGGTGTTTCGGCCACCTCTCCCAGCCACCATTGATGATTTGAAACAAGAAATAACAGCAGCTATCCAAACTGTTACGCCTGATATGCTACAGAGTGTGGAACGAGTTGGAGTATCGGGTTGATATTGCTCGAGTGTCTGGAGGGGGCCATATTGAACATCTCTGAACTTGTTTTTGAGTGAAAAAAAACCTTTTTAAATACGCTTTGTAATGATGTATAACAGAAGGTTATATTATGTTTCTTTCATTAAATACACATTTTTAAAGTTGTGGTATTCTTTTTGAATCACCCTGTATATTGTTTTGAACACAAGTATCTCGACACAGATACGAGACAATGAATGGTTATTCATAGCTCCCAAAGTGAGGGATTGACAGTTCCATCTAATGAGTTACCGCTGATTGATGTCATACTATGCGATACTGTCAAGCTGACATTTCTGGGAAAATGCAGGGCTTCTGGAGCTTAGAACATGTTATGATCAGAACATATGACAGACCAATATAAGTAGAGATAGCACCTGCTCTGAGCCCCAATTACATGATGTGCGTAACCTGTACACCTATGCTCCAGCGCCCCAAGCATGTAAATCTGTAACTACACACTGGTTCACGTAGAAGTATTACACCATACACATGTGATATACCTAAAGCACATGTCCAGTACACAAACAGACACACAAACACAAACAGATCTGTCTAATCTCTTGTAAAGTCATTCTTCCTACAACACAAACACAAGGGGGACTGCGTGACATATTGGAACGTCATTCATTTAAATTATTTATGTGACTCAAGGTTTCTATATATTAAGAAACTGTTTTTTATAACTATTTATCGAGTAACTGTTATTCTCTAAGGTTCGATACTACTGTTCTGAATTACAGGCCCAACAGTTAGTTTTATATCATGACTCTTGGTTACACAGGTACATGTATTTATACAGCACTTTGCACAAGGAGGACCTTTTTGTTTTTGGAGCTATTGATCTGGCAGTGACAGTAAATCTTCAGATTAGAGCAGAATGTCAACGAAAACAAAAAGCCAGACGTTGTTGAGTTCAACCCCAGCCAAAAAGTAGGGACAAAGGCAGGGAATTATATTCACTGCTTATGAAAGAATTGAGGATCGAAGATCCGTAGAATTTTGGAGCTCTGGGAGGATGGATATGGCCTGTTTCGTAAAAATGCTGTCTATGACAGAAGACGGAATTAGCAAGTGTGACACAGTCATGAGGCAAGCTGTCTCATTCTCAAAAGTAAGAATTAAATAATATGTGTATGCATTTTGTGGTCAAACCAGCCTAGACCTCGAATAAAATCTCGGTAATTGCCCTGTTCCATTGCAGGCTTGTTGTAACGTTACGTATGTGGCTACTACAGAATCTTTTAAGAGTCTGGCTTTTAGCCACAGAATAGTGCAGTCCACCATTCCAAAAGTGTTATGGATATATGTTAAGCAATTTTCAACACTTTAAAGGACCAGTACTTAAAGGTGCACTTGTGTTATTTTTCCAAGTTTGGACTATGTATATGTGCTGCTCAGTTTTATGCAGTCTTCGTCTGTCACACTGGGCCAAACTGCATGGACTTTCTCCCCTATCACTGCCAGTTTCTCTTTTCTGGCATGCTGAAATTAAACAAGATATGTAATAAAATCAAACATGAACTTTCATCAACTAAAGCATTAAGATTCAAATCAAAAATCACTGTATTACTTTATTTGCACATTACTCAGAAAGAGACAATTGCTGACATACCTTATTCTGATACAGCTGGTCATACATACCCCTTTCCTTGCTGTATGCCAGATTTAAGATACTTAATGCCCCTTTGCTCCATTCATTTCTAGAATATGAAGCAATCAATAAAAAGAAATCCTTTCACAAACAGCTAGTATAAAAGAGTCTACCGCAAAAATAGCTCTTTTCCTGCAATTATGAAACCTACTTATTGGAGAAAAATAAAAATACATTTAAAAAAAAAATGCGCAAAATCCCCAACACGAAAATCTAAAAATTAAGCACTAGCTGCCTAACAATATGCAAACAACAAGCCGAAGGCACTGTGGTACATCCTTCATGTGAGTTATTGCTGCCTACTGCGCATGCATGGATTGACGGCTGTTTAGAACTGTTCTCTATTCTGGGGATAATGTGTCTGCTAATTTCCATAGTTTCAGCCATTGTACCATCAGATGGCTGTTGCGCTAGACAGTACCTTTCGTGGCGGATCATTATGTAATACCCATTTTAAATATATAAATGGACAATGGATTAAGCTTGGATCCACTTTTTTGCAAGAACACAAATTATTGTTTTGTTTTATCACCAAATCAATGCACACCCGCATACCAACTGAAGAAATAATCAAAGTAATTGAAAGACAACTACACTGGACAAATATGATACCAAAAACACATTCACAGGAAGTCTCTACTATTTTGAAGGTAATCACAGGTTAAAACTATTTCAGAGTTATAGATGAATTCTACATCCTACATGGGGTCACCGATAAATGGCCTACTGCCCACCATTTTCCTTAACCACCTTGAAAACAAAATCTTTGGAGAAATAATAAAAACAAAACAGTACAAAGTAATATACTGGTACAGTTATGTTGATGACATAATTTGCTCGACAGATGAAACACATGGCTGGATGCTACAGAATACACAGAGCCATCAATACTGGTCACCCAAAAATTCCCTTCTCCCTTGAAACTGAAGAGACAGGTACATAGATTTACTTGACATCACAACAGAAACCAAAAAATACGAACACTGGTTTTCAGTGTATAGAAAACTAACACCGAACAGTACAATTATTCGCAGCACAGCAAACCACCCAACAATCCACAAGCAGGCCAGCCTCGGATACATCCTACATAAATAAATAAATAAATACTTGTTCCACAGATCATGAATATGACATTTCATAATGATGTGAATCATGTCACTTTAACATAAGTTTTCTTTACACAATTATTTTTACTGCTTCGCATCTAAAAATTCATCTATTGAGTAAGAGTTGTCATTCAGAAATTTTTTTAAACTTGTTTTTAAATGTTGGATTGCTTATGTCAGACTTTTAATGCAATTTAACAAATGACCAAAGATTTTTGTGGCAGCATAGTTTACCCTTTTCTGTGCCAAAGTAAGATTTAACCCAGAATAGTGATGATCAACTTTCTTTTAGTGTTGTACCTATGCACTATACAGTAATTTTTGAATTGGGATGGGTTATTAATAACAAATTTCGTATGTAAATGTATGTATTGAGGAGGTACTGTGAATATCCTGAGTATCTTAAATAAATGACTGCAAGGTGATTTTGGGTGGGCTGCAGCTATCATTCTGATTACATGCTTTTGTGCAATGAATACTTTTTCTCTTAATCAAGAATTACCCCAAAATATGATGCCATATGAAAGCAATGAGTGAAAATAGGCATAGTAAGCTAATTTACTGATATGTTTGTCAGCAAAATTTGCACTAACCCTAATAGCATAAGTAGCTGAACCTACCTGTTCCATCAGATCATCGATGTGTTTCTCCCAATTCAATTTACCATCACTGCACACACCCAGAATTAGCAACAGACTTCGGTTCATAGTCTATATTTATAAATGGTTTTAAGCAATTTACTTTAGTGTACAGAATTGTATATACTGTGTTTTCTCAAAAATTAGTGATAGTCCGTTTGCAGACAACAACTTCATAATTTTCTGAAATACATTATTTACAATTTCCTCAATTGATTTGTGTTTGTTAGGTGTGATTACCATACTTGTATCATCAGCAAAAAGAACTAGCTTTGCATCTTCATGAATATGGAGTGGCAAGTCAGTGATATATATTATGAACAAAAAGGGACTCAAATTGAACCCTGTGGGACACCATTCTTGATACCTCCCCAGTTAGAGGACTCTGCTGATTTTTGCAGACCATCTGTAAAGTTAATTTCAAAACCAAATTGACATTTTGTTAGTACCATACTTCATTTTTACAAATATGTGGTGTTACTCTTGAATACATTATTTTTTCAAAAATTTTGGATAAAGTTATCAGAAGTGAGATTGGGTAGTACTTGTTAGGAAGAAACATATCCCCTTCTATTTTAGTCTATATTAAAAAATGCCCTCTTTCAGTGAGATGCTTCATATGTGGCTGTGAATCCTACCTCTCTGTTGGGAATGAACTTTTAGTACTCTGTAGAAAATGCCATCAATTCCGTGTGAGCTTTTACTTTTGAGTGAATTTATTATTTTCCTCATTTTAGTAGGAGAGGTGGGTTGAATTTCAGTTTTATCAAACTGCATAGGTATTGCCTCTTTCACATACAGCCTTGCATTTTCTAATGAATGGCTGGTTCCTATTTTCTCTAAAATACTAAAAAAATGATTGTTAAAAATGTTTTCTGCTTCTGAGTTCTTGTTAACAAACTTTTCACTGAGTCTGATAGAAATACAGTCTTCCTATGCTCTGAGTTGCCCTGTTTCGCATTTAACAATATTCCAAATTGTTTTAATGTTGTTGTCAGATGCACTAATCCCAGACATAATGCATATTATTCTGGACCTTTCAATAACTTTTCTTAAAACAATGCAGTGGTTTTTATAATGTTTCACTCTTTCTGGATCGGAAATACAGAAGCATCCGATTCACTCTTTCTGGATCATTACTCCTCCTAGCTATAAGATACATTTCCCTTTTCTGTTTACAAGATATTTTTATACCTTTTGTAAGTCATGGCCTGTTAGATGGTTTTATTAACTACATGGACTGAACAAATTTCCAATGGGTAGAGATAGCTACACACAAGAACTAAACATTATCAGTCAAACTGCCACACAAAGTGGTTACAAAATAAACATTGTTGATAAGTTAAACCATAAAATAAAAACATAACTGTCAAAGAACATTCACAACAGTATCAGAACTTAACATATCACTGATAACCACACAACAGAGAACACAAGAGGCACAGAAGATGAAGAAAACGCAAACAACAAGGAAACATGGCACACCATGACATTTGGCAACAAAATAACACACACAAAAGAAACATTATGAAGGGACATGGTGTAAACGTGCCATATAAAACAAGCAACACTCGGCAGAAAAGACTGAAAATACCTAATATCACCAAAGACTGATTCAACATAGTAGACATATACCAACTAACCTGCAAGTAGTGTAATTCAGTATACATTGTGCAGACATGCAGAAATTTCTCAATGAGATACATTGGATAGATACGCAGAAATTTTCGAATTTGATACTCAGAGCATTTATGACCAGTGAAAAGTGACAGCACACTTTCCACATCTGCAGAGCATCTAATCGAAAATGACTACTGCTCCGGTGGCATAGAAACAGACCTAAGTCCGGAAACACACCCCCAGATGACATTTCAAAGTTCGCGGGTGTCAAATAAAAACTAAAGATTAAACAAATGAGAAACGACAGCAGGAAGTGCATCAGAGGTGTAAACTTGTGCAGAGAAATGGGTGTGTCCAAGCTACAGCGAAGAAACAGGACGTAGTATTTGCAAATGAACGGGGGGAAACATGAGTAAATACTATCAAAATGCAAAACAGATTCCATGAAGATGCAAACTACACGAAATAGTTCGCCTTACCAAAGCTTCACAAAATCTTTGTAGATGTCTACAGGTCCAGATCAATTACACGAAATTGCATTTGATACATAAAACAAACTTGTCACAGCTAAGAACTAGGAAAATACGACAACGTTTAGGACAGAAATGAACATACGCCATTAATTTCACCATAATGTAAAATTAAAGATCGGATAGTGAAATTAATGCAGACGGTTTTCTAACTTCCCCCATGATGCAGATGTCTGGTGTTCTGATTTAGACCTGTGGCTTGTTTTGGTGTGCAGCCACAGGACACACTCACAAGGGGAGGCCGCCAATTGTGAAATTCAGATTCAATTCATACTGTGCATAATAAAAGCTCATGGCCAAAGGGTGTAATGTGGAGATATATGCGTTTCGGCCCATTCAACATCTGTCCTTCAAGTGTAACGAGCGAGTAACGGAGTTTATATTTCATACCTGCCACAGCAAATTTGTGTTCTTGGTGTCTCTATTCTAATTCGAACGTTTGACTTACGCTATACGTATTCGTTTCGGAATATCGTTTCTACGTCTTCTGTTAACTATACGTGGATAACATTATGAAGATAATTAATAACATTTGTGAAATACAACTTTGTTTGCGGAAAACATAATGATGTTCGAAGTCGCCAGTTTTTCCACGACAAACGACACCTCTGGCCATGAGCTTTTATAATGCGCAGTATGAATCGAATCTGAATTTCACAATTGGCGGCCTCCCCTTGTCAGTGTAAAATAAAGGCTAAAGGGTACATATAATTTAAATGACAGCAAAATTTGATGCATCATATTCCATAACCTAAAATAACTTGTATGTATGTATTTTCAGGAAAATAGCAAGAAACCCACTGAGGATGCTACAACTGCCGTGACCCATTTTTGGGTGATAAAGCAAAGCACTAATTTGTGTACTTACAAGAAGGTGGACTCATCCTTAATCCATTAATATTTTTCTGCAAGCACTGGAACTGAGCTCAAACTCAAATATGATGAAAATAGACCATTGTATTATAGAAGATGAGAAGCAAAAATCTCAGGAATACCTGTAATGTTGCCTTTAGAGCATGTAGTTCTCCAGTTGGACAACTCTGAAGTTGCTGGGCTTAAGACTGATGAACTACAAGAGGGAATTATCAACAAATGAAGGATGGTGTATGGGCAAGTGTATCCTGAGTATCCCCTGTGGCTTAGGATCCACTATTTTATGTGTACTAATTATCTAGTGTTACGTATATATTTATTGTAAATGGTGATGAAATAGCGGTAAGAAAATTTGTCGAATAGCAAGTATAGACTGTTGGGTCAGAATTTGTGAGAAATACCCCAGCGCAATTGTGAGAAGTACCACAGTGCACCAAACTGATGTAGACTATGGTGAAAGGTCAATGTAGCTTTCCTTTACAGCCAGACAGAGACTGTGAAGGGCTGCTAGTCCTCTACCAACGAGAACTAGGGACACTGAATCCCATTCTTCAAAACCAGATATCCCACAATTATGCCCAAAGTGATAGAATGTAGTGGTAAAATATTGACATGTTTTGTAAAAATATGATAACTGTTGAAAATAAAGAATGATAACACTCATAATTTTGTGAGATGTAGTCAGAGGTAAAAGTGTAAAATGAGTGTTATGTTGTATAATTCTGTTGACAATGAAGAAAGTTGCCAGCCATAACTTTGTGAGTTGTAGTCACATGAAAATGTAAAATGAATGTAAATAAATGGGAATAATATTCCATTGGCACTTGTAACGTTCCCTGGCAAACTCACGTTATTAAAAAAAAAAAAAGAGTTTATTTGTACCATATACGCCGCTCTGGGCGAGTTGTATATATCGTAATTATTGAACAAAAATATTACTGAATGTGGTGTAAAAGACATTTGTTATTCTCCTTATATTTTTTGTTGTAATATTTGTCTGTATTTAGGATAGGAATTTTTTCTGTATTTATTATGTGATTGTAAAATGTGTCAGTATTTGCGATAGCAGAGATATGTTGCCAGAAGAGAATAATATCGTCAATTTGCAAAGAAATGTTAATAGTCAGCAATACTATTTAAGCACAATGCATTATGTATTCTTTGGTCTTCTCTGTTCAGAAGTCATTGCGGTAGGACACTGTGAAAGAGTTTTTTTACGAATGGGTAGACTTCTTTTGTCTATGTCTGGACTTAGCCGCCATTAGACGATGCATTACGAATTAATGTGAGTTGTATTGTTGTTTGATCTAAATATATTAGAGTTTATCAAAAGTGTGAATTATTTATGTAAATTAGCTTGCCCACGTCATCTATAAAATTTCTTTAAGAATTTTTCAGCATTTTTTTTAGCGGTGTTGCTGGGCTGTGCCGCGACCAACAATAGCAAACCCGTAAATCGGGAACAGATGCATAAAAATCAATGGTGAATTAAGAAATTGTTCTTCTTTTTCAGTGATCCTGTGGCTGATAAAATTTGAATTAATTATACGTTTGTGCATTCGTAGGCGGATAGCTAATGTTAGTTAACATTGAAATTTAAACAGTTTGGTTCTTTCAAAATATCTTAAATGTGTAATGAAGTAGGTTTGATCAGTGATAAATGTTGGCTTGGCAATAATTAAAACATTTTCTGCTAATAGAGGTAATCTTGTGTTCTATGGCTAGTGCCGGGATAAAATTCAGTAAAAATATTTAACAAAAAATCCACTGCATCAGGAAAGTGTATGCCAAGGCCGAATGATTTAAAGGACCCAATTCTCAACCTAATATTCTTAACCAGTTCATATGAGTTCACGTAAATATTATTTTTTCTTTAAATGTACGTAATAATTAAGTAAGTAAAAATTTTTTATTACCACACGAAAATAAGAGAGTGGTTCTACAACAAAGTTCGCACGAAAGAAAATTAACTTAAAAACAACAGATAAATTTTATTATTCTTCTTTAACAAAATTTCAAATCAATCCCATTCATTACGACCGATTTCATTAAATTGGCGCCCAACGTGGGGCCCGAATATGCAGTGGCCACTAAATACCCGTGAGATAACTAGGGAATTAATATAGTCGAACTTTGTTGCAGAACATTTAATAATTTCTCTATGTATTGTATGTATTGCATAACCAATATTGTGTGGTAATACCTGTGTACGATTTTTTGCATGAGAACACTATGTACCCAGAGGCAAGCTGAAGAAGAGAGCTCAATATTTCGAAAAATTAATTACCTACCACAATATCAGGGGGCAGCTGCACCCAAGATAGATCACCAAAAGGTAAAGCTACAGTGTAGTTGTCCTGTGGGTAGTAAATTAGCCTCTGTGCAGTGTTCTCGGATCATTAGTGGTGTGCTTGTTGTTAGTAAATTGTTTTAAAATAACAGGACATTTAGGTAGTTAGTCATTGTAGTATATAGTAAGTGTGTATTAGTTAATGTCCATTTCTTGTGTGATTATGTCAGTGAAACCTGAGTGTTAGGATATTTAGTTCAGATTTTATTTCTTTTGTTTACTATGGTTAGATTGCGTAGTCAGAAAGATATCAACATGGATAATGAGCAACAGTCAGTAAGTAGTGATACCGAGTTGGAAAGTGGGACACAAAGTAATGTTAGTGACGTAGTTCAGGAAGTACAATGTGAGAATCTGGGGGCAGAAGGACAAGAAATGTTGCCATTGCCACCCAGTGATTCAGTTGATAGCGGAAATACTGTGCCATCCGCAAGCACTGGACACGGACCAGAGAGTGGTGAGGTGTCAGAAGTGCAATCATTAAGAGTTATGTTCGAGCGCATGCTCAATTTCCAAGCTGAATTTGTACGTGTGCAAGCAGAGCGTGATAGAGAACGTGATGCTAAACAAGCAGAACGCGATAGAGAACGTGATGCTAAACAAGCAGAACGCGATAGAGAACGTGATGCTGAACAAGCAGAGCGTTACCAGAGATTGGTAGCTGAATTTGCATGTATGCAAGCAGAACGCGATAGAGAACGTGATGCTGAACAAGCAGAGCGTGACCAGAGATTGGTAGCTGAATTTGCCAAACAAGCAGAGCGCGATAGAGAACGTGATGCTAAACAAGCAGAGCGTGACCGACGCCTGCATGAGAGGGACTTGCAGTTGATGCAAACTTTAGAAGTTATGCAAAGTGAGATTGTTAGTTTGAAACAAAAATATGAAACCATACCCAAAACGGTGCAAGAATTAAGTGAAAGAGTAGATAGTGTTCAAGTGGCTAACGCCAATATAGTAGAGGAAATCAGTGTCCTGACTAATAGGGTCGAACAACTAGAAATTGACACAACTCAAGTAATTGAGAACAAAGTGATCGAACAAGTGCACAAAGTAGAAAATGAAGTCATAAAAGAAATAGATCAGAAAGTGCACGCCGCAATTGAGGCCAGAGATGTGGGCTCAAGTGCGGATGTGCAAGATCTAAAAAGGATAGTGCACAAAGACATTCCGCTGTGGCAGCGGAGTGTGGACCGTCGTCTTGCCGAGATGGAGCTTAGCTTGCGGCATGATGAGGCACGGGCGTATGTCACGCCAGCCAGGTCCAACAATGATAGGCATATAAATACTGCAGTAAAAAATTGTGACTGCGAGACAGAACAGGCAACCAATGTAAGCGAAACAAATAAATGTCATTCCAAAGTAGTGATTGAAGAAAGCTTGATTAGGAACCGACAGTTTCAGATCTTTACAACGGAGAAGAAATCTGTTCACCCTGTAGTGTTTATCAAGGGATTTAGAAACATTTTGCCTAGCGTTTGGAGTCATACCCAGAAAATACAGTTCGTTATGTCTTACATACAAGGAGATGCTGCATTATGGGCAACCGAAGCAGCTGACAGTTGTGATACATATGAGCAATTTGAAAAAGCATTCTTGGCCAAATATTGGTCAACATGTATCCAGGAGAGATTACGGAAGGAGGTATATAATCCAGAGCCGTATTCTCCATGACTAGGCAATTTGCGAAAATATTTCGAGAAGTACATTAATCATCATCATCATCTTGGACAGTTTCCAGCCACTGGCTGGGTCTGTCGGGAACACAAGCCTCTCCACCGTGTTCTGTCTTTCCACCATTCCCCCTCTTCCACCTTCGTCCAGTTCTCTCCTCTTCTCATCACACATTCCTTCACTCCCTTCACCCATCTATCTCTTGGTCTTCCTCTGGGCCTCTTCCCCTCCAGTTGCAGATCAAACATCCTCTTTGGAATTCGTCCCTCATCCATTCTCTTCATGTGTCCATACCACTGCAGTCTTGATTTTTCTATCCTGTCCTGTACTGGTTCCTCCTTTAGTCTTTCCCTCACATACAAATTTCGCAATCTGTCTCGTCTTGTTACACCCAACCTGCTCCTCTGGAACTTCATTTCACTAGCCTGTATTCTACTTTTGTCGCTTTTGTGCATTACCCATGTCTCACTTCCGTATGTCAATATGGGGACAAAGTAGGTTCGGTATATAATTCCCTTGGATTTCTGTGGCACCTCCTTGCTCCAAATAAGCCCCCTAATGCATTTGTAGAACTGCCCTGCTTTTCTGCATCTTTCATTTATTTCCATTGCGTTTCCCCCCTTACTTTCAATCACGCTTCCCAGGTACTTGAAGTTCTCTACCACTTGCAGTTTTTCCCCTCCACAAGTTATATCCACATTTGGCCTATTCTTCTTCCTTGTTGTGACGATTATTTCACATTTCTTTGCAGAGAAATGCATTCCATATTGTGCTGCCGTTGCCTCCCATGCATCTAACTGCTCTTGCACCTCCTTCACGCAATTTCCCCATAACATCAGGTCATCGGCAAAAAGCACTGCTTTCATTTTATGATCTCCAATTGCATCTGATACTTGCTGTAGGATTTCATCCATAACAATAATAAACAATAAAGGCGAAAGTGCACTTCCCTGTCGCAGCCCATTTTCCAGCTTGAACCATGCAGTACGTTCCCTCCCCACTTTCACACAACTCTCACTTCCCTCATACATTTTTCTGACTTTTCGTGTAATCTCTTCATCTATCCCTTTTGCGTTCAGCACATCCCAGAGCTTGTCCCTACAGATACTATCATACGCCTTCTCAATATCCAAAAAGGCCATGATTAAGTCCTTCCCGTACTCATAGTGCCTTTCCTGCAGTTGCCTTACCGCAAATATGAGGTCCGTTGTTGATCTTCCCGGTCTGAAACCGTACTGCTCCTCTTGCAGTCTACTTTCAATACTGCTTCTTATTCTCTTCTCCAGCATCTTTTCATAGATTTTTCCACAGTGGCATAGCAGGGTGATTCCTCTGTAGTTCTCACATCTCCTTTTATCCCCTTTCTTGAAGATCGGGACTATAATTCCTTTCTTCCAATCCTCAGGAATTCTGTTCTCCTTCCACACCACCCTCAGCACTCTGTATAGCCACTGGGTTCCTACTTCTCCTGCTGCTCGTATCATATCCACTGTTACTTCGTCCCAACCTGGTGCCTTGCCCCCTTTCATCCTCTTTATGGCTTCTTCCACTTCATTCCAAGTTAGATCATCAATTTCCCCACTATTATAATCGTCTGCTGCCTTAGGCTCTCCATCGCTGTTAGTTACCTGCTTGGCAGCATTCAACAGATCTTCAAAGTACTCCTTCCAAATCTTTTTGAGCTCATGCATTTCCTCCACAACTCTTCCATTATTATCCATGATCCTCAGGCACTCGCTTCTGTCATTCCTCTTATTTCTTACCATGGTGTAAAGTACTTTTTTGTTCCCTTCACTGTCCTCTTCTAACATTCTTGTCCATTTTTCCATCCACTTCTTCTTCTCCGCCCTTACTATGGTCTGTGCCGCTTTCTTGCTTTCCTTATATTTTACCCTAGCTTCCTCTGTTCGGGTCTGGAACCATTCTCTGAAGGCTTTGTTCTTTCGAAGTACTGCCTCTTTACATATGTTGTTCCACCATGGGGTTTCCCTACTTCTCCTCTTTGTGCTAGTTCTTCCGCACACAGTCTCAGCTGCCTCAACTAGAGCCCTCTTAAAATCGCCCCATTCTTCTTCCACTGTTCTCTGATCTTCCTTTGGCAGCTTCTTCCTGATCAGTGTCTGGTACTGGGTCCTCCGTTCATCCTCTTTCAGCATCCATGTCTTCAACCTTTTCTCCTGTATATCTGTTGCCCTCCTATCTTTTTTCTCTCTTAGGGTGGCTACCAACAGCCGATGGTCGCTGTCTAAGGCCTCAGATGTTATGACCTTAACATCTGTGAGGCTGCTCATCATCTGCCTATCCACTAGTACATAGTCTACTACTGAAGTTTGGGACCAGTCCCCACTGTACCAAGTTATTTTGTGACTACTCCTCTTCTTGTACCACGAATTTGCGATCGCCAGCCCATTCCTCTTGCAGAATTCCAGCAACAATTTTCCTTCTCTATTTCGGTTCCCCCAGCCCTCTGGTCCCATTATCTCCTCGAATCCTTTCCTGTCTGTGCCAACATGTGCATTGAGGTCCCCTATTATAATCTGATTTCCTCCATTTAGCTGCTTTTGCATGTCATCTTCAAATTCCTCCTTCTCCTTTTTTGTACACCCCACCTGTGGGGCATATGCTTGGATGATTTCAATGCTTTTTCCTTTCACCCGTACTCTGGCTTTTATCATTCGATCATTGATACCTTCCACCTCCTCCTGCAGACCCTCTCTGACCACTATTGCCACTCCATTTCTTCCCCTCTCATTCCCTATCCAGTACAGTTTACATCCTTTACTTAGTGGTTTTTCACCAACTCCTCTCCACCTAGTCTCAGCAAGTCCCAAGATGTCCAATTTCCTCCTTTCCATCATTTCTACAATTTCTTCTAACTTCCCAGTTAGAGTCCTTACGTTTAAGGTGCCCAGCCGTAAACCATCTCGTAATCCTTTTCCATTGCTTGGTCCGTTTCCTTTAAATCCGTTCCGTGATCCGAGGCATGTTCCCTTTTTGAAAGCAGTTGATTTATCCACTACTGGCTTGCTAGGCCTATCGCAGCTTCACCAGAGCCCCGTTAGCCGTCACGTTTCAGGGTTCCCATAGGGCCTTCTCAGCTACCGTAGCGGTCCTGGGGCACACGAAGTCCCCGCTGTACATCGCCCCTAAAGGCAATCCCCTACTTTGTGCCGTTGCCCATCTCCCACGACTTGGACGAGGGGTTGGACTTATGGGAGAAGTACATTAATAAGACCCGTTACTGGGACGAACAGATTTCATCCCGGGATTTGATCAGACTTTTGAAATCACACTTGCCGATACATGTAAAGGAAAAACTTATACACTTGCCCCAAAATGATATGGAACATTTCTTGTCTGTTCTGGACTCAATTGACCTGATTCAGGAGGACGTTAAGGCAGCCTCTGAACAGGCTAGAAGTAACGGAAATGGTTCTAGAAATGGTAGAAATAACACGCCTCCACCAAGTAATGGAAACGGCGGAGGTAATAATAGGAGACAAGAGTATGCACAAAACGGAAATAGAGGTAGAGACCGGAACGGCAATAGTCCGCCGGTGAATAATGACCAGAAAAGGAGGTTCGATGACCGGTATGAAACAGGCCCACCAAGCAATAATAGATGGAAAAATGCCAGGGGGCCGAGCAACACTAATACTTAAAATGATGCAAACCGAACTTGGCCGCAGAACCAGAGGCCCAGTCCGGACCGGCAAAACAGTGATAGATATGACAATAACCGACCGCCACCACAAAATGCGCCAATTGCGCAACCGTGGCGGCCGACGCAACACAACATGCACATAGTGGAGGTCAGTGACACAGAGCAGCCACGCCCATCCACTAGCAATAATTCAACAAACTAGATGCAGCCGAGATACGCTCTCCATCGTCGGCTGAGGTTTGGAGTGAGAGCAGCCCGACACAGAACAAAACACCGAACAAAATCTGTATCCTTAGGTATAATGACGGGGTACAGATGGGAGATGAATTAATAACTGAACCATCCACGTGCATAAAGGAGCACAAAGACAAAGTACAAGCGATAATAGAGATCAAAATTAACAATATTGATGTGCAAGCGGTCGTAGATACAGGTGCTACTGTCAGTGTTATGAGTATGGACTTATTCAAAGTACTGGGGAAGGAAAGGCGTATGCTGACTTTTCCAGTGAATAATTGTAAAGTCACTGGAGCCATAAGTGCACAGCGACAAATAATTAAACTCCAAGTGCGGGTAGAGATGTATGTAGGGGATGAAGCCATAGCGTGCTCATTCCTGGTAGTAAAGGGTTTAAAGGTAGCCTGCATTTTGGGGGTAGATTTTTTAAGAGAAAGGGACGCAATAATCGACCTTTCTCGGGGAAAATTAAGCTTGATGAATGCTGGTAGGAGAATAGAATTGTCCATGCTCAGATCTGAAGAGGTACCTGTACCTAATTGTAATGCTATTAACATAAAGTGTAGGAATCAGTCGATACTACATTTAGACAATCATTGTCTAGGTCAGAATCTCTATTATCCTGACGTACAAGATGATCAATTAAAAGCAAATGTGGACGCACTTGTGAACAAAGTATCACAGTCCGAAAATTTGAACTCTATGCAACAGCAGCATTTGGTACAGTTATTATCTAATTATGCAGATGTATTTTCAGAACGACCAGGAATTGTTAAGGGATATCAGTACAATATCGAGGTAAAGCCTCACAAAACTTACTGTCGAGCCTCATACTCCATTCCTTGGTCCAAGAAGGAAATAGTAGCTAAAGAAATAAGAAAACTGATCGAGTGGGGAATAATAGAACCGTCTTTGTCCCCTTATAGTAGTCCTTTGGTGGCGGTATCAAAAGCAGACGGACAGGTACGGTTAGTACTAGATGCGAGAGACATAAATGAAATTATTGTACCTGTTAGGACTCATCCGGAAAATCTTGATGAGCAAATTCAAAAATTTCATGGAGTGCAATATTTGACATCTATTGATATGAGAAGTTCTTTCTGGCAAATCCTGCTCACACCCGAGTCGAGGAAATATACTGCATTTATATTTGGGGGAAGGAGCTACCAATTTAGGGTACTACCTTTCGGCCTAAATGTAAGTGCAGGAGTTTTTATAACAGCCCTCGACACGGTTTTAGGTCCGGATTTGCTGCAAAGGGTAACAGTGTATGTAGACGATCTAGTGATTGCCACTGCCACCTGGGAGGAGCACGTAGAACTACTGAGTAAAGTCTTAGAAAGGTTTAAGCAAGCGGGAGTAACAGCGAATCTTGATAAATCCAAATTTGGACGTAATCAGATTAAATTTCTAGGTCACATAATAACACCACAAGGCATCAAGCCTGACAGCGAAAAACTTGATGTAATTCGTGGGTTTCCTAGTCCGAGAACTAAGAAACAGCTCAAAGCATTTATAGGTCTAGCATCTTTTTTTAGACGGTTTGTTCCAAACCAATTCATGAATAACGAATCTTTATTGAGCCTGTTGCGTAAAAATGCGCACTGGGTGTGGACAGAAGAATGTCAACGCACATTTGACGCTATCAAAAATGCCTTGGTGAACGCCAACATACTGCGACACCCAGACATGACAAAAGATTTTTGTATAGCGACAGATTCGTGTTCATACGGTCTGGGCGCGTGTTTATTTCAGTGGGACAGGAGCAACGACCCCACAACAATCAATGTAATCGGATTTGCCAGCCGCACACTAAACAGCTGCGAGAGAGCATATTCCGCTACCGAATTAGAGGCTCTTGCAGTGGTTTGGGCGGTAAAGAAATTTAACTATTACATCTATAGTAAAGAAGTCAAAGTATTCAGTGACCACCAGGCTTTGAGCTATTTAATGACTTGCAAATTATACCATACCCGCTTGCTAAGATGGAGGTTAGCATTACAGGAATATAAAATTAAAATCATGTACCTTAAAGGACAAGATAATGTTGTAGCAGACGCCTTGTCGAGGCTTCCACTAGGGCAATCCTCAATGTCAAATATTTTGGGACAATCGGAGGAATATCGAATACTATTAGTACAAGATAAGGTACATAGGAGGGACTTTTTACATATGTGTAAAAATATGTCCATATTGCAGGAAACTGATCCGATTTGGCGAGATATCATTAGTAAAATTAAAGAAGGAACCAATCTTAAAAGTGTTCAGAATTTCAAAATAGTAGATAATATTCTGTATTATAAAACAGGTGTGTCAAATGACCATGGAGTCGTGTGTATACCACAACAGGCTATCCCAGCTGTAGTGTGGCACACGCATTTAGCATGGGGTCACGCTGGGATAGGCAAGACAATAAGGATTTTGTCCAAATTCTGTTATTTTAAGGGGATAAGCCAGCAGACTCGCACCATTATCAGGACTTGTCCTCTGTGCCAAAAAGCTAAGTTTCAAAATAAGTCCACAAGGTTTGAACTGCATCCTATAGTGCCTCATCGACCACTTCAGTTAGTATCTATAGACATAGCAGGACCCTACCCACGAGCCAGGGGTGGATTGAAGTACATTTTAGCGGTGTATGACCTTTTCTCTAAATATTTAAAAATATACTGCATTAAATCAGCCACTGCTCGTGGAATAGTTAAATGGTTAGGGAAGGAATATTTTACACAAGTGGGTAAGCCTGAAGCGATAATATCGGATAATGCTTCCTATTTTACAGGCCATACCTGGAAAAACTAGTTACATGAACAAGATATAAAGCATATACTAATTTCCCGTTTTCACCCACAAGCAAGTTTAGTAGAGAGAACATTTGGAGAGTTAAATAAATTTTTCAGGTTATACATTGCATATAAACACACAAGATGGCCAGATCTGATACCTAAGTTTGTAGAAGTTCACAACGCAACCCCGCATGCTTCTACGGGGTATCCACCAAACGAGATTATAATGAATAATAATAGAGTTTTGAATGAGTGGCTGGCACCTTTGCCTAAGGTCCCAGTCATTCCTGAGCCTAAGGAAGAGAAGATAAGAAAAGCAGGGTGCAACCTTACCAGGTGCGCTCAGAAAAGGAAAGAAAAATATAACCGACATGTGACGAATAACAAAAAATTTAGTGTTGGGGACTTGGTACTCTTACGCAATCATCCTAAGTCCTCGGCATCCTTGAAACAGAATAGCAAGTGGCAATTGGTGTACAATGGATCTTTTAGAGTAGTAAGTGTGCCACATGAGTGTAGCTATCTCTTAGCAGATCCCCACTCAGGGAGAGTACGGGGACTGTATCCGCGTAAGGATGTAAAAGCATTCCTACAGTAAAAGACTAATAGTCCTATGTGGACACCATTCTTTTGTAAATAATGAACATTAATGATGTGTGATCTTTAGAGATAATGTACTAGTGTAGAAGTGTTTAGTTATAAGAATATGATTGACTTTCTCATGTGTATGGATATTTGTGTTATGTACTCTTTTAATTTGTGTTATCTAGAACATGCTCTAAATGTTTGCACAGATAATCTGATTAGTGCAATTATTTGTAGTGTTAAGCTGTGACAGAGTTCAATCAAAAAGAACATTTTAGTAATGATTAGTTAGTGTACTACATAATTTTCTATGTGCCCAAATTTGAAATATTTCTTGGCACAATCTTCTCTATTATGTGTATGTATGTATATATGTGTAGCTGTCAGATTGACAGATTCGAACCCAGAATAATATCAATAATATGAGGCCCTGAGAACTTTATTATCTAACCAATGTTATTAGAGAAAATAATGCACCCAGTAGTGACCCGAGGGCACCACGGGAGGCAAACTTGTTGCAAATTTATGTAATGCAAAGTTACGCACAAAGAAGCTTCAATTGAAGCATGTGCAGATTCAAACAGTAAAAAAGAGCTAGCCAGATACAGTCCAAGTCAATTTTTGCCTACAGAGACTACACTGTAGTTACGTAGGACGTTGATAGTAAAGTGTGACATGAGTTCAAAGGAGTTATTGAACAATATGCCTGAATCCGGCTGGAATGCACAAATAAAATCTACTCGAACACGAATATAGATGACTTTTGGGCAAACTAATACCAAATTTTAATATTTTGTTACCATGTACGCAAATATCACACCTTGGTAAAGAGTTACGAATGTGCTATTACAAAAAAAAAAAAAAAAAAAAAATTGCACAGCGGACATTGTAAATAAAAATAAAGGAACTTAAACAAAAGTGCAGTATTGTGCGGCAGAGACAGACAGTGACTGTTAAACCTGCAGCAATACGTCACGGAATAGTTGTGTATAAGTGATAAAAAACTGTATCATCGCCGTGTGTGCAAGTGGACAAGGAACTAGCACGATACGAACAGTGAACCGATAACGGACGGTGGATCAAGCTAGTGTCAAACTTTAACTCTTTGTGTGTCAAGGGATGCTAGGAAAGCGCATTGACTACGAAGATACATTTTGTCCAAAGGTGTGACTAATGACAAGTCATGACATGGTGAAAAGTATTGTATGCCCATAAAACGTGTTACTGTGGCAACGAAACATTGTGCAAACCAGACTAGTGAAGGCCTACTGAGTAATAACTGCCACTAACTGTGTGCGTTCTTTCCCACAGCAGGAAAAATGCCTATAAGGATAGTACACTGTTTCTGAACTTGTTGCATGTTTCCTGGAGCACTGCAAGAAAACGTCGCACGGGCGAGCGGATATCCAACGCGCATCCGGCTACATCAGCTATGCAGCGGCCGCAGCAGCCCGTAGCAGACCAGACAGACAGCCACGCCCCTCCGCGCCGTAGCTGTCAACGCCGGGGGCGGTGACCTACACGGAGTCAGCGCGCCGCGCCGAGCGCCGCTCAACAATCACTCCGCACCGCTCACCAAATACAGCATTATTGATTTTTTTTTTATGTTCACATAAACTGAATAACATGTCAATGACTTCATTTCGATAAACATTGAACATTTACTACGTAGGACAAGTGACCTTGTAGTGTATCACACGAATAATAGTATCACACACAAAAAAACTTCAGTCGAACTGTATGTGACTGTGATATTGTGTAATTGTGTAACCGTTTGTGACGAACCGAATTTAATTCAAATGAATAACTGCATTTAATTCAAATGACCATGAACCAACTGGGATGGCAGGGCTCCGGCACAGTTTTGCCCAGGTTTCCTGTTTGCCTACGCCCAAATGGGGGAGCCATGAACTTATATAACCCTGGGACTAAATAAAAGAGCCATTCCGTAAAATATACAAGTGTAAAGAACGTTACTGGCACCATTGTGTCAAAGTGTAAAAACTCTTTGCCAAATGCTGCCAGGGGGCAATGTAACGTTCCCTGGCAAACTCACGTTATTAAAAAAAAAAAAAAAAAAGAGTTTATTTGTACCATATACGCCGCTCTGGGCAAGTTGTATATATCATAATTATTGAACAAAAATATTACTGAATGTGGTGTAAAAGACATTTGTTATTCTCCTTATATTTTTTGTTGTAATATTTGTCTGTATTTAGGATAGGAATTTTTTCTGTATTTATTATGTGATTGTAAAATGTGTCAGTATTTGCGATAGCAGAGATATGTTGCCAGAAGAGAATAATATCGTCAATTTGCAAAGAAATGTTAATAGTCAGCAATACTATTTAAGCACAATGCATTATGTATTCTTTGGTCTTCTCTGTTCAGAAGTCATTGCGGTAGGACACTGTGAAAGAGTTTTTTTACGAATGGGTAGACTTCTTTTGTCTATGTCTGGACTTAGCCGCCATTAGACGATGCATTACGAATTAATGTGAGTTGTATTGTTGTTTGATCTAAATATATTAGAGTTTATCAAAAGTGTGAATTATTTATGTAAATTAGCTTGCCCACGTCATCTATAAAATTTCTTTAAGAATTTTTCAGCATTTTTTTTAGCGGTGTTGCTGGGCTGTGCCGCGACCAACAATAGCAAACCTGTAAATCGGGAACAGATGCATAAAAATCAATGGTGAATTAAGAAATTGTTCTTCTTTTTCAGTGATCCTGTGGCTGATAAAATTTGAATTAATTATACGTTTGTGCATTCGTAGGCGGATAGCTAATGTTAGTTAACATTGAAATTTAAACAGTTTGGTTCTTTCAAAATATCTTAAATGTGTAATGAAGTAGGTTTGATCAGTGATAAATGTTGGCTTGGCAATAATTAAAACATTTTCTGCTAATAGAGGTAATCTTGTGTTCTATGGCTAGTGCCGGGATAAAATTCAGTAAAAATATTTAACAAAAAATCCACTGCATCAGGAAAGTGTATGCCAAGGCCGAATGATTTAAAGGACCCAATTCTCAACCTAATATTCTTAACCAGTTCATATGAGTTCACGTAAATATTATTTTTTCTTTAAATGTACGTAATAATTAAGTAAGTAAAAATTTTTTATTACCACACGAAAATAAGAGAGTGGTTCTACAACAAAGTTCGCACGAAAGAAAATTAACTTAAAAACAACAGATAAATTTTATTATTCTTCTTTAACGAAATTTCAAATCAATCCCATTCATTACGACCGATTTCGTTAAAATATTTATTGTAAATGGTGATGAAATAGCGGTAAGAAAATTTGTCGAATAGCAAGTATAGACTGTTGGGTCAGAATTTGTGAGAAATACCCCAGTGCAATTGTGAGAAGTACCACAGTGCACCAAACTGATGTAGACTATGGTGAAAGGTCAATGTAGCTTTCCTTTACAGCCAGACAGAGACTGTGAAGGGCTGCTAGTCCTCTACCAACGAGAACTAGGGACACTGAATCCCATTCTTCAAAACCAGATATCCCACAATTATGCCCAAAGTGATAGAATGTAGTGGTAAAATATTGACATGTTTTGTAAAAATATGATAACTGTTGAAAATAAAGAATGATAACACTCATAATTTTGTGAGATGTAGTCAGAGGTAAAAGTGTAAAATGAGTGTTATGTTGTATAATTCTGTTGACAATGAAGAAAGTTGCCAGCCATAACTTTGTGAGTTGTAGTCACATGAAAATGTAAAATGAATGTAAATAAATGGGAATAATATTCCATTGGCACTGCTGATGAGATGATAAGAAAAATTTTAATGTCTCTGAGGTCAGTGTCTATAATATTTTTACAAGATGGGAGGTGTCACAGAATCCAATATTGAGACATGAAATATCACATTAAGTGTACTTTGTATCTAAGAGCTGTCTTGGGAAGACAGCAGAAACATTTGTGCAATCATTTACTCAAGCAGCATCAGTATGGGACTGGCTTTCATTGGCCCTAAGTTTCCTTGAGAATTACACTGAGCTCTGTCTTGGAGCTTGTTGGTTCTTTAAAGGTTTGAGACCAGCAACTGCCCACGTGAAAGTTGTTCTTCAGTCGCATGTGTTGAGGAAAGCCCTTGTGAGTGAAACATGTAATTCTTATTCCCTCTCAGGACAAGACAATATTATTTCTTTGTGGGTCCATCCTATCTTATGGCATTGTTTTGCACAAAAAAGAGTATAGCACTAATGATAATACACGAGAAATAATTTTCTTATCAATGTGTGTGTATGTGTGTGTGTGTGTGTGTGTGTGTGTGTGTGTGTGTGTGTGTGTTTGTTTTGCTGCTGTTGATGATGGTGAGAAGCTGTGTCAGGTTTCTACTGACAAATCATCTCACTGCTGTAATGCCCCTGGATTATGCAAAACGCATATGCAACGTCATGGTTAGTGTTAAGTAAAGTACGGTACTAAATGTATGTACTGTGGGGTGACAGCCCTTTAGCTATAGCAGTATTAAGTATTTAAATGTTGTTAATTTTATCACATTAATACACATGTATCTTAAAATACATGGTGTTCCAAGTCACATTTCAAGTATAAAACAGAGCTCCTAAAATGTGAATACATATTCCAGCTACATGAGACAGTGTATCAAGAACACCATTCATCGGTATTGCCAGATAATGTGTATGTGAAGTGCTAATTGGCAGTGGGAACAACCATGGGTGACAAATCATCATCAGGTGATTAAAATACAGGGCTATTCAAAATCAAGAAACAGATTTCAGACATTTATATCTTCACATTACAAAAAGTAGCACCATAATTCCCCCCCTGCGGGTTTGGGGGTAAGAATAGGCCCGCGGTATTCCTGCCTGTCGTAAGAGGTGACTAAAAGGAGTCTCAAACGTTTCGGCCTTAATGTGATGGTTCCCTAAGGGGTTTGACCACTACCTTTCAAAATTTTCTGTTAGTGCGTACCATTTGGGGAAGGACGCCTTACGTGGTGTATTATATATCCATCTTGCCCTAAGATCTGGCACACCCAATATTGTCATGGAGTTGGCCTTACACCGTGCTTCCAGCCACATCAGCTGCTGTGTGTTCCGGGCAGCATACATGCCCTCCTTTATGAACTTCCATCTTTGCCCTCCTGACACATATGGATATTCGACACCCGACATCCAGCACGGTAGCCAGTCCGTTGTGGTGGTAGCCCCCTGACTACACAGGGATCGCACTGCTGATGCCTGAGCTGCTACCTCCCCACATATGCCGAGGAGTAGATGCCAATCCCTCTGGGGCATCCGGACTCCCGGCAAAGGCCATCCTGCCAGGTGGTCTTTGCTGTGGCTGGGTGGCGCCCGTGGGGAGAGCCCCTGGTCGGAGTGGGTGACATCAGGGCGGATGACCCGCAATGAAGCGTGGTACATCATCTCTCGCTGGTGGGCCTCCACCAGCAGTCTCTAAGCGATCGAGGTCTAACCTCAACGACAAGCAATTCAATCCAAGATCATTTCCCTCCCTGGCCACTCCATGGGAGGAACGCATGGCTAAAGACACCAGTGGAGATTATTCACCCCGGTACCTTGTCTGTACGCGGGTCGATGGTGAATCTTTTATGCAAACTAAGCCTCAGTTTTTTGTGGAGCATTTAGAGGACAAGTTCGGGGAGGTGGAGGGCTTGTCCAAGATGCGCTCTGGTTCTGTGCTCATCAAAACGGCATCCTCTGCCCAGTCACGGATGTTGCTCCATTGTGACAAGTTGGGGGATGTTTCAGTTAGCATCACGCCACATAAGAGTCTCAACATGGTCCAGGGTATTATATTCCACAGGGATCTTCTTCTGCAGTCCGACGATGATTTACGCGCCAACCTCAAACGATGAGGTGTTCACTTTGTCCGGCACGTCCATCGGGGTCCGAGGGATAATCAGGTAGCCGCCGGTGCCTTCATCTTGGCCTTCGAGGGTCATGTCTTACCCGAAAAGGTTAAGGTGATGGTTTACCGTTGTGATGTGAAGCCATATATCCCTCCTCCGATGCGGTGTTTTTAGTGCTGGAAGTTCGGGCACATGTCATCTTGCTGTACTTCCAGCATCACCTGTCGAGATTGTGGCCGTCCTTCCCATCCCGATACTCCATGTGTCCCGCCTCCTATCTGTGTTAACTGCGGAGAACACCATTCCCCCTGCTCACCGGACTGTAGGATCTTCCAGAAGGAAAGGAAGATAATGGAATATAAGACTCTGGACCGCCTGACCTACACCGAGGCCAGGCGGAAATATGAGTGGCTCCATCCTGCTGCCACGGCGATTCTCCCATCGTCCCGAATCGGCTCTAAGATCGGTCAGAATCCACCAGCCCCCTTGCTTGTGGGGGGGCCTTCACAACCTGTTGCTCCTGCTCCATCTACTTCAGGAGCAACACTCCCCCAACACTCGGGGACATCAGTTCCCCCTTCCCAGCCGGGGAAACGTAAGTCTTCTTCGGCTCCTCTCGCAAGGAAGGGGTCCCTTGGGGACCTCCCTTCGCAATTTCCGACCAGCGGCACAGCAGACACCCGCAAGTCGCTCAACCAACCACCAGTCCCTGGTCGTAGGGCCTCACTGTCATCGTCTGTCCCTGAGACTGACCCTGTGAAGCCCTCCAAGCCTGAACCACCGAAGGCACAACGCGAGAAACAGAAGCAGAAGAAAGTCCCCAAGAATACCAACATTGCGGTGGCACCCGTCCCACCGCTTCCTACAAGCTCTGCGTCTGAGGACGAGGTGGAGATTCTGGCGTCCACTGAGGACCTCGATCTCGCCGGTCCCTCAGACGCCATGGATAGCGCTCGCACCGGTGCTCAATTGGAGGCAGCAGGTGACCCAGCGGCGTAATATGCCTTCCAAGTCCCGTCACGCCTCTCTCAGACATGGCCAATAACATCCTCCAGTGGAACTGCGGCGGTTTCTTCCACCGTCTAGCTGAGCTCCGACACGTTATCAGCCTTCATCCTTTTCTCTGCATTGCTCTGCAGGAAGCTTGGTTTCCAGCAATGTGAACCCTCGCCCTCTGTGGCTATCGGGGTTATTATAAGAACCGAGCAGCTTATGCAAGGGTGTCTGGTGGCGACTGCATCTATGTCCTTAACTCTCTTCACAGCGAGTCTGTCCCTCTACAAACGGCTTTAGAGGCTGTTGCTGTTAGGGTGTGGACGCCACAGGCTATTACCGTCTGCAGTCTTTACCTTCCACCAGATGGTGATGTCGCGCAGCATGAGCTGGCTGCACTGCTGGCCCAACTGCCGCCACCTTTCTTGTTACTGGGCGATTTCAATGCCCACAACCCTTTATGGGGTGGGACTGCCTCCGATGACCGCGGTCGTGCCGTGGAGCATTTGTTGGCTCAGCTCGACCTTAGCCTCTTGAACACCGGTGCTCCCACGCATTTCAGTTTGGCCCATGGCTCGTTCTCGGCCATCGATCTCTTTCTTTGCAGCCCCGGACTTGTCCCATCCCCCCACTGGAGATTGCATCCTGACCTGTGTGGTAGTGACCATTTTCCCATCTATTTGTCACTGCCCCAGTGTCATTCTTCTGGGCGCCTGCACCGCTGGCCCCTCCACAGGGCTGACTGGCCGGCTTTTACTACCACTGCAACCATCGAGTCTCCCCCACAGGGTGACATTGACGAGGTGGTCCGTGTCTTAACCACGTCAATCGTTTCGGCGGCAGAGGCTGCCATCCCCCGCTCTTCTGGACTCCCTCAGAGGAAGGCTGTACCCTGGTGGCCGCTGGAGATTGCTGAGGCTATTCGCGACCGTAGGCGGGCCCTCCAGCGTCATAGGCGGCACCCGTCTCTGGAGACCCTCATCACCTTTAAGAGGCTCCGTGCCTTGGCCCATCGTCTTATTGCACGGTGTAAGCAGGAGTGCTGGGAGAGGTATGTCTCATCCTTGGGCTCCCGTGTCTCCCCCTCGCTTGTGTGGTCCCGAATCCGGCAGATTTATGGATACCAGACCCCTATGAGTGTCCCTGGGATCTCCTTGGACGGCGCTGTCTGCACGGACGCTGCCGCCATTGCTGAATGCCTTGCTGCGCACTTTGCTAAGAGCTCTGCGACTGCAACTTATCCCCCCACCTTTCGCTCTCTAAAGGAGCGAGCCGAGCAGACGCCGTTATCATTCCACACACGTCGTTCTGAAAAATAGAATGCTCCTTTCAGCAAGAGGGAATTCCTCGTTGCCCTCGCCGATTGCCCTGATACAGCGCCAGGACCAGACTGCATCCACGTGCAGATGCTGAAGCATCTCTCCAGGGACTGCCAGAGACACATCCTCACAATTTTTATCCGCATTTGGAGCGAGGGCGTGTTCCCGTTGCAATGGCGAGAGGGTCTTATTGTCCCCATCTTGAAGCCCGGTGTGGACCCACTGGCGGTGGACAGCTATCGTCCCATTACCCTCACCAACGTTTTGTGCAAATTGCTCGAACGTATGGTGGGGCGGCGATTGTGTTGGGGTCCTTGAGTCGCGCGGTCTCCTCGCTCCATCCCAGGGTGGCTTCCGTCGGGGACGGTCTGCAGCGGACAATTTGGTGCGGCTGGAATCTGCTATTCGTACGGCCTTTGCCCGACGTCAGCATCTCGTTGCTGTATTTTTTGATCTGCGGAAGGCGTATGACACCACATGGAGGCATCACATCTTTGCTACGATGCATGAGTGGGGTCTTCGTGGTCGGCTCCCGGCTTAATTTCAAACATTTCTATTGCGCCGCTCTTTCCGGGTGCAAGTCGGTGCCATCTCTAGTTCCTCTTATACACAGGAAAATGGGGTCCCGCAGGGCTCGGTGTTGAGTGCCTCCTTATTTCTAGTGGCCATTAATGGTCTGGCTGCAGTCTTGGTGTCGTCGGTGTCTCCTTTTTTGTATGCCGACGACTTCTGCATCTCCTTTAGCTCCATGACTACGGGAGTCACCGAATGCAGGCTGCAAGTAGCCATTCGCAAGGCAGCCTCATGGGCTCTGACTCATGGTTTTCAGTTCTCTGCAGCCATGACTCGAGTTATGCACTTGTGCAGGCGTCGGACGGTCCACCCTCATCCTGAACTTTACCCCGACGGCCACCTGCTTGAAGTGGTGGACACTTGCCGCTTCTTAGGACTCGTCTTTGATGCCCGGCTCACATGGGTTCCTCATATTACTCAGCTGAAGCAAAAGTGCTGGCGGCTGCTCAACGCCCTCCGCTGCCTGAGCCACACATCTTGGGGTGCGGATCGCTGCACGCTGTTGCGATTATACAGGGCCCTTGTGCAGTCCAGGCTTGATTATGGGAGCCTCGCCTATGGGTCTGCATCACCCTCAGTGTTGACGTTGTTAGACCCCAGACACCACTGTGGGGTTCGGCTTGCAACTGGCGCTTTTCGTACGAGCCCCGTGGATAGTCTACTGGTGGAGGCCGGGGTTCCCCCGCTGCGCATTCGCCGCCATCGACTACTCGCCGACTATGCTGTCCACGTGCATTGCTCGCCGGGCCATCCCAATCATGGCCTGCTTTTCCCTGCCATGGTCTTCCATCTGCCCGAACGTCGACCTAGGTTTGGGCTTTCCATAGCTGTCCGCGTCCAGACCCTGTTGTCGGAACTGGGGTCATTCCCTCTTCTGCCTCCCTTCAGGGTCCGTGCACCTATGCCCCCCTGGTGTTTGCCCCGCCCGGCCGTCCGTCTGGACTTGGCACAGGGACCCAAGGACTCGGTTCCGCCTGTGGCCCTCCGTCGCCATTTCCTTGCGCTCCTCGTCTCATTTTCGGGCTGAGAGACTGTCTACACTGATGGTTCCCTGGTTGATGGTCACCCTGCCTACGCTTTTGCTCACGCTGCCCATGTTGAGCAGCGCTCCTTGCCGGCTGGCTGCAGTATTTTTACTGCAGAGCTGGTGGCCATATTGCGCGCTCTTGAGCATATGCGTTCCTGCTCAGGTACGTCCATCGTCATCTGCAGTGACTCCCTGAGCAGCCTCCAGGCCATCGACCACTGCTATACCTCTTCTCCTCTGGTGTCATCTATTCAGGAGTCTGTTTCCGCCATTACTCGCTCTGGTCGTTCGGTGGTCTTTATTTGGACGCCAGGTCACATTGGTATCCCGGGGAACGAACGTGTCGACAGGCTGGCCAAAGGGGCTATCGACGCCCCAGCTTTGGAGATCGGCCTCCCGGCTCGTGATCAGTGGTTGGTGTTGCGCCGTCAGGTGCTTGGGATGTGGGCTGCTGAGTGGCGTGGCCTGACATCCCCGAATAAACTGCGGGCTGTTAAGGAGACGACTGATGTGTGGCGGTCCTCCCTGCGGGCTTCTCGCAGGGACTCTGTAATCCTGTGTCAGCTCCGCATCGGCCATACCTATCTGACGCACGGCCATCTTTTGCGTCAGGAGGATCCCCCCCCTGTGTCGGTGTGGGTCCCGGCTGACGGTCGCCCACATTTTGTTGGAGTGTCGCCGACTGCGCACCCTCTGGCAATCTTTTAATCTCCTGGGCACTTTGCCTTTGGTTTTATGCGACGATGCCTCCATGGCTGACGATGTTTTAAATTTTATCCGTGGTAGTCCTTTTTATGGTTCCATTTAGGGAGGTCTTGCACCTTTCCCTTTCTGTGTCTCTTGTCCTTGAGTCTCTCATATTTGGATGCAGATTTTAGTGTGTTGTAAGATTGTTGACTCTTTCCCATTTTTTGTTCTCGTGGTCAGTCTACCAGTCTCCGGCCATCTTCTTTTCTTCTGTTTCTTTCTGTCTGGTGTTTATCTGTACTCTTCTTGTCTGTAGTGTTCGTTGCCTAATTTGTGTTCTTTTAGTGCCTGGGGGGGGGGGGGGGGGGGGGCGTCTCCTTCCCCTTGGGGTTTTACCTGCTCCGCGAATTTATGTCTCGCCTGTTTTTGGAATGGGGGACTGATGAGCTTAGCTGTTTAGTCCCCCTTAAACATCCCAACAACCACCACCACCACCACCATAATTCCAGAGTTTTTGCGCAGACAAAAGTTTAAAATTTTAATTCTAGAACTAGATTTCCTTCAAAACTGTTTATGTCCTCAACTTGAAGGTGATTCAAATGACTTCATCTTCATGCAAGATGGTACCCCGGCACATTTCTCTAAGTACATCCAGTGTGACCTGAAAGACATCATTCGAGGATGTTGGACTGGAAGAGGAGGAGCAGAAGATGAACTTCATAACCAGTGACTCCTAGGTCTCCAGATCTGACTTCTCGTGACATCTATGTCTGAGGTTATGTGAGAGACCACGTTTTTATCCCCCCAATGTCTGACACTCTTGAAAGTTTGTGACATTGCATTGTTGAAGCTGTGAATTTCATAACAAGAGACCAGCTGCTTTGTGTGTGGCAGGCAATGGGCGACCATTTTGATATGTGTTGTGAAACACATGGTGCTCACATTGAATACATAAAAATTAGAAATTATCTCTTTCCACGAACATTGGAATCATGTTTCTATCTTCTGTAGTTTGGAGGCGATGAATGTTTGAAATCTCTTCCTTCTTTTTGAATAGCCCTGTAAAATTGGTATTTTATTGATTAAAAACATGAAAATAAATCACACAAGAGTTTTGATGCAACATCCATTTTTTCAACAGAAACAGAACAACTAGAATAACACCAAAGACTTTGTACATAATCAGTTTACATGTTAGAATATTGTTTAGATATAATACCATTAATCTCATAAATACTTTCATATTCCATCCACATATATTATGTCAATGATTTTTCCCATCACTTGAAACTTAGTATATAGTACCAATTTTGTAAGAATGCTATCTGCCGGTCAGCTTTTACCACACCCATAAATACCTAATCCTATTATAAATCTGATGGCACTTTGATTTTTTGTTTGTTGTTGTCTTCAGTTTGATGACTGCTTTGATGCATCTCGCCACACTAGCGATACCTTCAGAAGCCTCTTGATCTTCACCTAATGACTATAACCTACAAGCATTTGAACTGCTTGCTGTAGTCCAGCCTTACTGTGCATCTACAATTATTACCCACCAGGTGTCCCTCCATTATGAAACTGATGATTCTGCAACTGCACACGCAATCTGCAAGTCCCTGTACAGTGCACAGCAGAAGGTGCCATGTTCTATTACAAGTCATTTCCTTTCCTGTTCCACTAGCAAATAGAGTGACAGAAAAACAGCTGCCTATAAGCCTCTGTAGAAGCCCCAATTTCCAGATGCAAAATGTACATGATGGCAGTACAACTGATCTGGAGTCAGCCTCAAATGCTGGTTCTCTAAATTTCCACAACACTGCTTTGTGAAAAGAGCATCGATTCCCCTCCAGGGATTCCTATTTGAGTTTAAGAAGCATCTTGTAACAACAACGACGCTGTACTGTTGTACATATAAGTAATTTTTTTTCCATCTGATTTTTCGATAAAGTAGTGTAATTGATGTTCTGATTTCATTTCTTTTTTTTGTTTCATGTAATTATTTTAAGGAAACCGTAAATAAGTTTCAATGTGAATATTAATGTTTATGTCAAATGTCAAGCAATATTGTAATAGAATTGAAATGTAACAAATGTTGAGACTGTTGTAAGATGTTTAAAATTGTAATTGTGCATCTGGTCCATACGTAGGCAATGTGTTAGGATATGTAGGATGCAAAACCTCGGGTGAATACCCTGTCTGTAAGGGAGCGGTAAAAGGTGGATGGCAGGCGAGCACGGGAAAATTCGCACGGGCACTGCACGGCACAATGGGCTCAGCAGTAGTAGTTGGAGTTTGGCATTGGTCTGAGCAACACCTTCTGGAGCGAGGAGGCTATCCCGGAAGACGTAGTTTCACTGAGCCTCGGGTATGCTGTTCCAACGCCCACACAGCATGGAAAAATTCCATAGGCACTAAATGGAAAAGTACTGCGACACTAAGAAGAATTGAAGTGCCGATACGTCAAGAGCCATAGCTGTGGTTGTATGTGTGCTCTGTGCCTCGCCATCACGCTGCCCGCTAACCGACGCATCGATACAAGCATGTTGAAACTTTTAGTACTGTATTTGTATGTACCACAGAGTGAACTATTCAATAATAACCTAAATTTTACCAGAACTTTCCCATCATTTAATTATCCTCATAACTAACCTAGACAGGGTCCTTTCCAAATGTTGTGCAATCCGAGTGTCCCGAAATGAAAAATTAAATTTGGTGTTAATAATAATTACTTGCAGACCTAGTTATGTTAGAATGGTGTTTAAAGAACTGTTTTGTTAATGAACCAGTAAATGAATATCGAAGGTCTAACGAAGGTGAAAGATAACTTTAATATTGAAATAGTAATGAAGTTCAATAATTTCGAGACAGATATAAAGGTATTTAAATGAGAAGCAAATAAGATAGAAATAGTAGTAACTCATATACCGGAAATCTTGAACACATGATAATTTCAGTAATCAATTTTTTAATACAGTGATCATAATAATTTCAGGGTCCCCCTCCCCCCCCCCCCCCCCCCCCCCCCCCCCCCCCCTTTTATTCATTTGAATTCTGAAGTGTTCCACATTGGTTTGACCAGCAAAAGTTAAAGTCAATATAAAAGTCAAAATTTATCAGTGTTTTATCTTTATCAAAATTGACATTTCGTGTGTGGCTCGAAAGTGCTATTTCTAGGGTAACCTATGCCCGATTTTAATCAGATCAATAGACAGTATGAAGTTTTGTAGTATACATTGTAGTGTGGTGTTATGTATTCATGGTTTTTCCTTATCAGTGCAGAACGTGAAACTATCAGTTCAATAGATTTTCTGGTTCTAAAATTTTACTATATTATGCAGTGTTACTGCGTGTTGTTTTGCATGAATATACACCAACTTGTACAGGGAAGAAGTTCAGTTAATGCCTAATTAGGCTGCCGACCGTATTATTATCAAATTGGTAGCATCTTCAGTGTTACTTTTGTTCCATACTGACGTGCAATTGCATTTTGAACTTACTTGACGGATCATTGTTATTACAGAGTGGGTGTAAGTCTGATTTGCCACAATTCAGGTACACGCGACCAATATCTATACGAAAATCATGTCTCGTAAGGTGAACCCCGCTCACTTACCATAGTACAGGCTTTAGTGAGTATTGTGTGCCCCACGCACACGTCACAAGTCGCTCCCGGTGACAGGACATCCAGTTGTTGTTGGTCACAAATTAATGTTAATACCGAACAGTGGATGTTCAGTGGCACGAATTGCAATATTATTCAGTAAAGTAAATAGCAGTGAATGTCAAGTACGGTAGTGAGGTGTAATTTGCGTTCAGTATGGACAAGAACGTAGACACAGTAGATGTGCCGAGCGTAATGAAAGATGCGGCTGGCAATGACAGGAGTTTATGCGGCCAGATAACAGATGGTGTTAGTGGTAGACAATTGGCGTACATACAATACCATGAACATGTTAACGAACAGATTGAAATGTCGAGATCGCCTCGAACACAGCAAGGAATAAAACAGGAAGTAGAGGATGACTTTGTAGATGATAGTGGGTACGTGAACGAATCCACTGACATGTTTGATTCACCACAGATAAAGAAAGAACCGAAAGAAAATTTTGAAATAGGATCAGAATACACCAATTCTGTAGAACAAAACAGTGTGAAAATTTTAAGCATGAACGACTTATTTGAACGATTAACCAAACAAATTGCAGGACAGAGTGAGCAGCTCAAAACACAGAATGATCAGCTTAAAACTCACGTTGACGAGCAGCTTAAAACACAAGTTGGTCAGCTTAAAGCACAGGTCGAAGAACAAGGAATTAAAATTAGTAAACAAATAGAACAGGTAGAACAAAAAGTGGGTAATTTAAGCTCTGTAGTAAATACTATGAAGTCTGAAATTGACACAATTAATAAAAATATGAATACTATGCAGGGGGAAATTGACAACATTAACAGTAGGTTTGATGTTGAAATTCTCAACATCCAAGAGAAAGTAGAGCCTCTAGTTGAAACAAAAGTAGACGAAAAAGTTTTCGGTCTTAAAACTGAGATCATAAACGAAAACCAACATGGAATCTCACAGTTGAAAAAGGCAGTTTCAGATACTGAAAGAAATTTAGGCGAAAAAGTTATCAGATCTGTGCAAAAGTGTGAACAAAATACATCGAAAATTCAAGGCAAAATTTTCGATCTTGAGAGTAAAATCAAAGGTAGGCCTGGTGTTGTCTGTAATGGCACGCCACTTACGAAGCTGTTGGAAGGTGAGGAGCGCTTCGATCCCGCCAAGAAATATAACGGATGGCATCCATTGGATTTCATCAAAAATGCGAGAGGATGTTTCCTGAACACTTGTCTGGTCAGGAGAAGATAAACGGAGTAATTAGCACCTTAGCAGGTGATGCTAAGCGCTGGGGAATTAACTTGAATACCGAACTAATGACGTTCGAAGAGTTTAAACAAAAGTTTACAGAAGAATACTGGTCCGAACAAAAACAGGATCATTTGTGGCGCGAGCTCATCATGGCCAAACTTCATGACAACAGGGGCAGGAATTCTTTGAAAGATTTGTGCGAATATTGGTACCAAAAGTTGACACATTTAAGAGGGAGAAGATCCGATTCTGAAATCGTATGGGAGCTATATAAAAAGTTTCCAGATGATTCGAAGAGATATGTGGGAAGCAATCATCGCAGCTTCCAAGCGTTTCTCGAAAGGGTCGAAGACGAAGATCACTGGTGTGAAAGTCGTGCCAATTATCAGAATTTTAGTAACAGGAATAATCGTAATAATGACGAGAGGAATGACAACAATGGTTTTCGCATCAACATGATACAGAGAGGTAGAGGCAGAGGAAGAGGAAGAGGGAGTTATCCAGGTTGCGGCAGAGGGTACACCACGCAAAATAACAACAATGCGAGAAACTGATTTCCCGAACGTTGTGGGCCAAACGGAAGCGGACAGAACATACTTGCCCCGATTTAAGAAATATTACCGGACTGACAGTGAAGTTTTGAAACAGCTTAGGGACAGGCGTGGAACGATGCAGCATGTTGCGGCGAAGCAAGCGTCAGGTGCGTGCGCAAATGACTCATCTTCGCCGCGCACTGCGATACATGTTAACAGGCGAGTGGAGCATCAGAGGGCAACGGCCCAGCCTAGCAGAACAGCTGTTCAGAGAGAAGCCGCTACAAGGCGGCAGAATTAGGTACAAATATTGCTATAAGAGCTGGTGAATACATAATGAATGGTAATTCCATGGCGAAGGAAATAGTAAATGGAACAGTGGATACACAGAAAGGTGCGGTTAGCAGTGTTCGCAATGATGTAAATGGCGAGAATGAATTACCAGAAGTAACTGATTGGCTTGTGCAGATCGACGATCTGTACGAGGGCCTCAAGCAATGTGAGTGGGAGGATTTTAAGAAGGAATATGAGGCAAGGAGGTTAATTAGTGAAAAAGGAAATAGTAGGGACATCAATAAGGTGACGTGGCCTGAATTTGAGGAGGAGAGAGTAAATAGCGTCGTGCAAAGTACGCGTGCTGCCGATAGGATGAAGGTTAAAGATAGAAAGGAATTGGAGGATGAAATCCTAAGCATTGATGAGGAAGTAACTTCTGTTAACGATCCGCCAGCAGTACAAGCTGTTACCGAAAGGCACCGTGGGGAAGGGGCAAGAGTAATTGAAGTCCACGAGGATTACACTAAATATGAAGTAACAGTAGATGTGAGTAAAGCTGATAATGAGGTCGTTTTGCCTAAAGAGGATATTGAGTTAAAATTAAAGCCTGACGAAAATGCAGAGGAAGAACTTAGTGCCTGTCTCAGGAAAGCTTTTATGTTAGAACCCGAAAGCGATCCAGAATGGTCAGATTCTGACGATGGTTCAGATGATGAGTATTTCGGTACTAGTGAAAATAATGGGAATACAGCAAATTGCGATATTGTACCTACTGATGATGAAGTTTCAAAACAAAACCCAGATGTTGAGACTGAACACAGAAAAAAGGAGCCACCGAACGACTCAGCGTCAATTTTGCAAAGAGTTCAAGTAAGCAAAGACTTTGAACTCCAGAAACTGAGAAAGCTGCCAGATATAAATAGTTCACAGGTCAGGAACATGTCTTGGGACAATGTCACAGTTGACCAAGGTGCGTTGTGGAAAAAACAGGAAGGGGCATGAGTTAGAACCTGGGGCACGTTTTTATCGGACTTTGAGAATGTCATGAACACCTTACATCATGATTCTACTGGGTTCCCACCGGAAGAAATTTTGTTAGGCAGCAGAAGTAAAAGTTTAATTGAGAAAAAAACTAGAGTTTCCACCATGTACAAGCTTGGGGTTGAGTCAAAAGAAAGAATTAGTCAGAAAAAAGGCAAAGCAAAAAGCTGACTCTAGCTCTAAAAGACATGATAAAAACCTGAAAGTTTAAAAATTTGAAATTGGGGATTATGTTCTTTTAAAAACCCACGAAAAATCTAGTGAACTGAACCATGAAATTTCCAAATTTAAATATATTTATAATGGACCGTATGTAACACAGAACATTCCACACAATAATGCTTACTACCTGATCTACCCAAAATCCAAGAGACCTTTAGGTGTAAGAAACGTTGTGGACCTGAAACTGTATGTTCCTAGGAGTGAGTAACCTAAGTACAATCAGAAAGCAATCTGCAGTAAATGTGCTGTATCTTATGCTGAAACTATTTTATTCTAAATGTAACAAATCTTTGTAAATGTATGTATACCAATGTCAGTGTGCTAATGTACTTATGTGAGTTTCAGATTACCAAATGCGCGATAAATGTAAAGATGTATGGAGAAAAGGGCTGAAAAGAAAGGGTAAATGGTGCAAGCCAAATGAAAGATGGGACTGCCAAACACCAAAGAGGGCAGATAAATAGTCAAAGGAGAATTGTATATGTGGTACAGGTGATGTGATAAAATGATGCGAAGTGGACTGGCCAAATCTGAATAATAGGCAGCAAATATGTGTAATGATTTTTCTAAATAGTATTGTGTTTAATTAGTAAATAAGGAAATGACTGCCATTTAATGCAAGCAGCAACAAATTGTTTTATAGTGTATATTGGTATTTGTATCTGCTTTTGTAGTTAAGCGTTTGTGTTCCAAATTTTGATTTTTATTTGTCTGAGAAATTTAATAATAATGAATAATTTGCTACTTAAATCATGTTGTGATACAAGGTTGGACTGTGCCAAAGGCACTTAAGTGAATAATAGGTAAATGTTCTCAATATATTAAAAAGTATAGACCTATATGATGTGAGTGAAAGCAAGTTTTGCGATATACAATTTTATGATGGCACATTCACGCAAAGATTCAGAACCCCTGTATAAATATAAAGTTTAGTGTTCCCATCAAATTTGCACTTAGTGAAATTTACTGGAAACAGGGGCATGTGTAACAACAACGACGCTGTACTGTTGTACATATAAGTAATTTTTTTTTCCGTCTGATTTTTTGATAAACTAGTGTAATTGATGTTCTGATTTCATTTCTTTTTTTTTGATTCATGTCATTATGTTAAGGAAACTGTAAATAAGTTTCAATGTGCATATTAATGTTTATGTCGAATGTCAAGCAATATTGTAATAGAATTGAAATGTAACAAATATTGATACTGTTGTAAGATGTTTAAAATTGTAATTGTGCATCTGGTCCATATGTAGGCAATGTGTTAGGATATGTAGAACTATTCAATAATAACCTAAATTTTACCAGAACTTTCCCATCATTTAATTATCCTCACAGCTAACCTAGACAGGGTCCTTTCCAAATGTTGTGAAATCCGAGTGTCCCGAAATGAAAAATTAAATTTGGTGTTAATAATAATTACTTGCAGACCTAGTTATGTTAGAATGGTGTTTAAAGAACTGTTTTGTTAATGAACCAGTAAATGGATAACGAAGGTCTAACGAAGTTGAAAGATAACTTTAATATTGAAATAGTAATGAAGTTTAATAATTTCGAGACAGATATAAAGGTATTTAAATGAGAAGCAAATAAGATAGAAAGAGTAGTAACTCATATAACGGAAATCTTGAACACATGATAATTTCAGTAATCAATTTTTTAATACAGTGATCATAATAGTTTCAGGGTCCCCCTCCCCCCCCCCCCTTTTATTCATTTGAATTCTGAAGTGTTCCACATTGGTTTGACCAGCAAAAGTTAAAGTCAATATAAAAGTCAAAATTTATCAGTGTTTTATCTTTATCAAAATTGACATTTCGTGTGTGGCTCAAAAGTGCTATTTCTAGGGTAACCTATGCCCGATTTTAATCAGATCAATAGACAGTACGAAGTTTTGTAGTATACATTGTAGTGTGGTGTTATATATTCATGGTTTTTCCTTATCAGTACAGAACGTGAAACTATCAGTTCAATAGATTTTCTGGTTCTAAAATTTTACTATATTATGCAGTGTTACTGCGTGTTGTTTTGCATGAATATACACCAACTTGTACAGGGAAGAAGCTCAGTTAATGCCTAATTAGGCTGGCGACCGTATTATTATCAAATTGGTAGCATCTTCAGTGTTACTTTTGTTCCATACTGACATGTAATTGCATTTTGAACTTACTTGACGGATCATTGTTATTACAGAGTGGGTGTAAGTCTGATTTGCCACAATTCAGGTACACGCGGTCAATATCTATACGAAAAACATGTCTCGTAAGGTGAAACCCGCTCACTTACAGACTTTAATGAGTATTGTGTGCCCCACGTGCACGTTACAATCTCTGTAATACTTGTGTGCTGATCGAACTTACTGGTAGCAAATCTAGCAGCATGCTTGTGAATTGCTTTAATGTCTTCCTTTATTCTAACCTGGTGGGGATCCCAAACAATTGAGCAGTTCAAAAGAATGGGTCTCCTTTTTAGGTGAGCTACACTTTCCCAAGATTTTTCCAATAGAACAATGTTGTGCATTTGCCTTCCCTATTACCAACCTAGTATGCTCATTCCATTTCATATCACTTTGGAGCTTTATGCCTAGATATTTGTTTGATTTGATTATGTCAGGCATCACACTACTAATGGTGTATTTGAATGTTACAGTATTGCTTTTCCTAGTCACCTTACCCTACATTTTTCTGCATTTCGACCAGGCTGCAATTCATCACATCAGCTAGAAATTCTTTACAGGTCACATTGTCTTCTCCTACAGTCACTCAAAGACAGCACTTTCCCATAGACCAAAATATAATCAGCTAATGGCAATAAATTGTTGTGCAGCCTGTCTGTCAGATCATTTATGTGAATATAGAATAACAGTGGTCCTATTACACTTCCCTGCGCCACTCCTGGTAATACCCTTGTCTCTGATGAACACCCACTGTCAATGACAACACTCTGGCATCTATTATCTAAGAAGTCTTCAAGCCACTTACATGTCCCTTGTCAACAGTATGCAGTGGACACTCTCTGGAAAGCTATGAATATGGAAACTGCCTGTTGTCCTCTACCCTGGTTTGTAGGATATCATGCAAAAAAAAGGCAAGCTGAGTTTGGCCTGAGTGGTGCTTTTTAAATCTGTACTGATTTGTGGTTACAAGCTTTTCTGTTTTGAAGAAATTTATTATATTGAGACTCAGAATGTGTTCAAAACTTCTGCAGCAATTAAATGTTAAGGTTATTAGTCTGTAATAAATAACACACTGACAAATTTTACCAACAGAATCACAATATAAAAATATGTATTTTTTTTAAAGAATTTAGTACCACATCATGGGAATATTCACATGACAAGGGAACTATCAGAATTTTTCAATGGTGTGTTTTTCTTTCTTTCAACCACACTATTGTAAGTGAACTTGTAAGTCTTTAAATACTATTCTGCTTCTTGACACAACAAACAGCATTAAAAAATTAAATTATCAAATACATGAACAAAATTGTAGCACTAAAGTAATAGTGAACAATAAATGTAAGTCCTTTTCTTTAACGGAAAAGAGGTATTAGAAGCGCACTGCTCACTGTGAATTACATCAACACAAACTGCAACTAATTAAAATGGGGGGGGGGGGGGGGGGGACGTAAAGAAGTTGCCTCATAATTGTTACTGTCCTAAATATATTTGTATTTGATTGTTTAATGAGGAAAGTCAGTAGAAGTTACTGATGAGAAAAGCATCTCTCAGTATAGTTTTCTGTTTTTTCTGGTACAATGTATGACTGGGAGTAAGTATTCAGTGTAAAACTACAGATTGCAAACTACTGTTAGTTTGGAAACTATTCAGTGTAACAGGTTACAAGTCTAGTTTCAGTGAAGTGTTCTCGGAAAATCTTCTAAACTGTAAGTGTTAAAAAGAAAATTTTTGAAGCATGCTAGAAAATACAGTTGCAAGTTGAGGTTAAAGTGTTGTCAAATGAGTTTAGTGCACTGTTAATTGAATTTTGAAGTTAGAATCATTAACTGCCGAGTTTTAGGTTAAAAGATTTGGATTCAGAAAGTAACTTGTGATCATGTAGTGTACACTTAGATCAAGTGTCTGCAGAAATGGTTACGTTGGTTTATAATGTACATAAATCATTACTCCAAGAATTTGACTAGTGAAGCTGGAAAAGGAAGGTATTCAGTTACCATGAATGTGTTTTGAATGCCATTGTAGTAGCCACCAGAAAGATCGCGGGAGGCGCACATTGGCACGGCGCGTCACGGACGGTAGTTGCCGCAAGTAGAGTCCCGTCCACCAGAGGGCACACGAGAATTCGGACGCGACCTCTGCCGGCATGACAACAACAACAACAACAACAACAACAACAACAACAACTCTGGCAGCAGGGGCCGTGCCCAGTCAGTTAACATCGGGCATGCCTAGGACACAGTCCCGGTCTACGCTAAGTGAAGTGAGACGTAAATGTGAACAGTGTTACTACACAACTGGCGACGAGTAGGGTCGTGCTTTCGCGTGTTGCATCGTTGTTCCGGTTTCGCAGCTTCTCCACAGCATGGAGGATTTGGTGCGAGTTTTGGTTGCGCAGCAGATGGAACTCATGGCCACCATGAAACAAGTGCTTCCGGCGTTGCTCTCCACGCCGTCTGCTCTGGTGCCGTTCCCTCCTCCCTTTCCCCCGTATGACAAGACGGCGGAGGATTGGGACGCATATGAACATCGCCTTCGGCAGCATTTCCAGGCGTTTCATGTTGCCGATGCGGAGGTATGTCGTGCTCTCTTCTTGTCTTGGATATCTCCCTGGCTGTATCAAGTTTTGCGGCAGCTAGCGCCGTTGCAGGAACCCTCGTCCTTGTCTTTTGACGCATTGTGTTCATTCCTGTCTTCATATTATCGCCGCCGCATGCATGTTGTGGTGGCTAGGGTCGAGTTTTATCAATGCAAGAAACAGCCCCATCAGTCTTACCGGGCGTGGGCCGCTACCCTGCACGGTCTTAGTCGCAAGTGTCATTTTGTCACGGAGCAGTCGCGAGAGTCGTACACCCACGTTATGGTATGCGACGTCATTGTTCGTTCGGCCCCTGATAGGGAGGTCCGGCAACGGGCCCTGCAGTTAGAAAACCCTTCCCTCGAGGAAGTCCTGTCCATTACTCAATTGTATGAAGTCTCTCACGCAGCAGGTCAACAGCTGGAAGCGTGGTGCGACGTAGCAGAGGTTCAGGGCGGCGCGGCCGCGTCCACTGTGTCACGGGTGGACGACGTGCGAGCGGTACAATCCGGCCGTTACGGCCGCTCCCGCACGGCGCGTAAACAGAATTCTGGCCGCTGGCCCCTGTTGCCGTCCTGTGCGTCGTGCTATATACATCATGATCGGTCAGAGTGCCCCCAGCGTTGGGCCGTTTGTCGCTAATGTAATAGAAAAGGCCACATTGATAAAGTTTGCTGCGCAGCCTCAAAAGAATCGAAGGAAGCAGGTACAGAGGACATGGACGTTGACATTCAGGAAGTTTCATCGGGCCAGGCTCCCGACGCATCGGCACACAAACTCTTTATCGAGGTGTCGGTTTGGTCGCACCGGTTACAACTGCAACTCGATGCGGGCGCGGCAGTTTCGTTGTTGAATGCACAAACTTATTCCGACCTTGGATCGCCCCCGTTGGCGCCAGTTTACCGGCGTCTACGCGGTTATGGTAAACAGTTCATTCCCCTACTGGGTCAATTCACTACCGACGTGACTTACAAATCAGTCACTCGGCCTATTACTTTTATTGTTGTCAGTGATGCGAGCTCAGCTAACCTTTTTGGCCTGGATGCCTTTCAAGCTTTCGGTTTTTCTATCGCTGACACCACACAGTTGGTCTCCGAAGACATTCCCTATCAATCATTGGAATCTTTGATCTCCAAATTTTCAGATATTTTTGAGGAGAGCCTGGGGCGTGTTTCAGATTTTGAAGCTCACTTAACATTGAAGGCTTCGGCTCGCCCGCGTTTTCTCTGCGCGAGGCAGATCCCCTTGGCTCTCCGCCCTCAGGTAATGGAAGAGCTAGACCAGCTGACAGCCCTAGGGGTCGTTCTTCCCATTTCTTCCAGCGAGTGGGCTTCGCCCCTCATTATTGTAAGGAAGCCCTCGGGAAAATTACGTCTTTGTGGCGATTTCAAGGCCACCATTAATTCCCAATTGGTGGTAGACACCTATCCATTGCCTTGTGCTGATGAATTGTTCTCCTCCGTGGCAGGAGGCCAATATTTTTCGAAAATTGATCTGTCGGAGGCTTACCATCAGATACCACTTGATGAGGACTCCAAACGGTTGGCGGTCGTCAACACCCCGTTTGGCCTTTACCAATACCAGCGGTTGGCCTTTGGAGTATCCAGTGCCCTGGCGATATTCCAGCGTTATCTTGAGCATGTCACGTCGACAATTTCTCATTGTATTAATTACCTGGATGACCTAATTGTCACAGGCCGCAGCACGAAGGAACACTTGCACAACCTTCGCACCCTCTTTCTCAAATTCAGGTCTGTGGGCTTGCGTTGCAACCTGCATAAGTCAACCTTCTTTCAACCATCCATTGAGTATGTGGGCTACACCATCTCTCGGCACGGTATCCAGCCACTAGGAAGTTTGGTCCAAGGTATCATCAACCTTCCTCGGCCCGCTTCGCTGAAAGAGTTACAAGCTTTTTTAGGCAAGATAGCCTATTACCACCGGTTCATTCCCAGGGCTTCCACTATAGCCCACCCCCTGTACTGCCTTCTGCTCAAGGGTGTTCCTTTTGATTGGTCGCCTGCATGCAAGCGAGCGTTCACCTTGTTGAAGGGCCTCCTCACGTCAGCCCCTTGTTTGGCTACTTTTGATCCCCATAAGCCGTTGGTCCTGGCTACTGATGCTTCGCAGTATGGGGTGGGGGCGGTCCTGGCCCATCGCAACGCAGATGGTTCCGAGCAACCACTGGCGTTTGCGTCTAAAATGCTTAGTCCCGCGCAGGCCCATTACTCCCAGGTGGAAAAAGAGGCTTTGGCCATTGTCTAAGCTGTTACCGAGTTTCACCCTTTCTTGTATGGCACGAAGTTTCAGTTAATCACTGACCATAAGCCGTTAATATCGTTATTTGGCCCCGCCTCTCAGATTCCGGATAGGGCGGCCCACAGACTACAGCGCTGGGCCTTGTTCCTCTCTAAGTAACATTATGACATTCATTTTCGCCCTACAGGACAGCATGCCAACGCTGACGCTCTTTCCCGTCTTCCGGTGGGCCCGGATCCTACGTTTGATCGAGAGGAGATTATGTGTTTTCATTTGGATGTGGCGTCCCGCCAAGCGGTTGATGGCTTCCCGATCACTAGTTCTCGAGTCGCCAGGGAAACGGCAGCTGACCCAGTTCTCCGGCAAGTAGTTCGCCTCATTCAGCAGGGGTGGTCATCCCGCCCTCCGGGACGGGCCTCGGACCCTCTTCGTAATTATTTTCTTCTACGGGACCACCTCTGAGTCTTGGAAGGCGTTCTCCTTCTGGCTACCAATGATACAGCTCCTCGCGTGGTTGTTCCTGCAAGTTTACAACGGGAGGTCCTCACGTTATTACATGCGGGGCACTAGGGTGTTTCCCGTACTAAAACCTTGGCTCGCAGACATGTGTACTTGCCCGGTATTGACAGAGAAATTGAGCACTTGGTGGCTGCCTGTTCCCAGTGTGCGAGCCAACAAGCATCTCCCAGGGCAGCGTTCTCTTCATGGCCACCGGCAACCCAAGCATGGGAACATGTTCACATCGATTTTGCGGGCCTGTTTCTCATTGATGCTTATTCCCGATTCCCATATGTGGTTCGCTGCTCCTCAACCACTTCAGAAGTTGCAATCCAGGCACTAGCAAAAATCTTTTCTGTGGAAGGTCTGCCAATCACCCTGGTCTCGGACAATGGACCGCAGTTTATTTCGCAGACCTTCCAGGATTTTTGTATGTGCTTCGGTATTCAGCACGTTTGCTCTCCCCCCCTTCCATCCACAATCGAATGGGGAAGCCGAGAGCATGGTGCGCACATTTAAGATGCAGATGAAAAAGTATGTGCACGAATTTCCTGCGGAGGAAGCATTGACATTTTTCTTGACGGCATACCGGACCACACCAATGGGAGAACGCAGCCCCGCAGAGCTCCTCCATGGGCGTCAACCTAGGACTCTGCTGCACCTCCTCCGGCCTGGTCCTCGTCAGTCTTCACAAAACGGAGTTGCAGGCGGGGGACCGGGTGGTACGTCGCCACCAAAATCAGCTACGTCCACATTTGGGCACCCACCCTCCGCCCTCTCGGACGCCGGCTTCCCCATTGCCGGCACCTGTGTTGGTTTCACAGGGGGTGTTGCCTCCTCTCCCCGCTGTGCCTCTGCCACACTGCGATGGTTCTCAGCCTTGGCAGCCTCCAGTAGCTCCAGCACCGGCATCGCCATCGTTCGAGATGCTCCAGCGAGAGCTGGCCCCCCTAGCAGGCCCGGTTTCTCAGGAGGTTGGTTCACCTGTGGTCGTCCCTTCCCTCTCGGGGTGGAACAGGATCCAGAGTTCGACAGCTTGTCGCCTGTTCTGTCCCGGGATCTGGTTGTGGGACAATGGGGGCCTCTTCATGTGGGTCACTTCCAGCCGTATTTGAAGGTTCCGGCTCGAGGGTTGGCAGATCCCCTCGACTCCGGCCATCCAATGGATGTGGAGGTCATCGTTCCTGCCCGACGCTCCACCTTCCGACGCAGTGGATCACAGTGGCTTCACCCCCCGAAGGAGGAGGAGTGTAGTAGCCACCAGAAAGATCGCGGGAGGTGCACATTGGCACGGCGTGTCACGGACGGTAGTTGCCGCAAGTAGAGTCCCGTCCACCAGAGGGCACGCAAGAATTCGGACGCGACCTCTGCCGGCATGACAACAACAACAACAACTACTACTACTCTGGCAGCACGGGCCGTGCCCAGTCAGTTAGCATCGGGCATGCCTAGGACACAGGCCCGGTCTACGCTAAGTGAAGTGCGACGTAAACGTGAACAGTGTTACTACAGCCATAGACAAGACATTACTGAAACTCCAGCCACTCAAAGAAGGTGCTGCAGAAATACAAGTCAAAATGCAAAACGAACAATTTATACAGTGTGTATGACAACAAGTGGTATTGAAACTTCCTGGCAGATTAAAACTGTGTGCCCGACCGAGACTTGAACTCGGGACCTTTGTCTTTCGCAGGCAAGTGCTCTACCATCTGAGCTACCGAAGCACAACTCATGCCCGGTCCTCACAGCTTTACTTCTGCCAGTATCTTGTCTCCTACCTTCCAAACTTTACAGAAGCTCGCCTGCAAACCTTGCAGAACTAGCACTCCTGAAGGAAAGGATACTGCAGAGACATGGCTTAGCCACAGCCTGGGGGATGTTTCTGGAATGAGATTTTCACTCCGCAGTGGAGTGTGCGCTGATATGAAACTTCCTGGCAGATTAAAACTGTGTGCCCGAACGAGACTCGAACTCGGGACCTTTGCCTTTTGCCGGCAAGTGCTCTACCATCTGAGCTACTGAAGCATGACTCACGCCCGGTCCTCGCAGCTTTACTTCTGCCAGTATCTCGTCTCCTACCTTCCAAACTTAACAGAAGCTCACCTGCGAACCTTGCAGAACTTGCTTCATAAAACTTAAATTTATGTGGGATATTAAAAAATTTGTATTTCTCAGAACTGCTTTTCTCTCTGTTGCCAGTTTGCATATTGCATCTTCCATACTTATGCAATCATGAATTATTTTGCTGACCAAATAGCAAAACTCACCAACTACTTTTAATGCCTAATTTCCTAATATAATTTCTTCAGAATTCCTTGATTTAATTGGACTGCATGTCGTTACCCTTATTTTACTTCTGTTGATACTAATGTATGCTCTTTCCAAACCACTGTCTATTCCATTCATCTGCTCTTCTGGTTCCTTTGCTGTCTTTACGATGTTCTTAGCAGGCCTCAAAAAGTTTTTATTTCTTTTCCTTGAAGTTTAATGTCTTGTGTGAATATCTCCTTAGTTTCCTGTACAGCTTGCTTGATGTACGTATTGAAAAACATTGGGGAGAGGCTAACACTTTCTCACTACCATCTCAGCTACTACTTTCCTTTCATGCCCTTCAATTTTTAAAACTACAGTCTGATGTCAATATTAGTTGTAGATGACCAACTGCTCCTTATATTTTACCTTTGCTGCCTTATAACTAGTTTCTGATTCCTGTATTTGTATTCCAGTCAACATTGTCAGAAGCTTTCTCTATATATACAAATGTTTTAACCTAAGAAAATTGATAGGGTCTTTACTACCCTGTATGTTCCTGCATTTCCCTGGAACACAAACTGATTAATTTCCATGATTCTGTAAATAATTTGTGTACTTATTTTGCAGAAATGACTTAATAATATTAGTTCAGTGATATACTAGTTTAATAATATTCACACCTATGAGCAACTGCTTTGTTTGGAATTTGAATAATTACATTCTTCTTAAAGTCTGGCAGTAATTTGTCTGTCTCATATATCTTGGCATACTAGGTAGAATAGTTTTGTCATGACTGGTTCCCTCAAGGACCTCAGTAATTCTGAGGGGCCTCTTTCAACTTAACATTTTCAGTGTTTTGTCAAATTCACCCACAGAATTGTTTCTCCCACCTCATCTTCATCTATTTGTGCTTCTCTTTCTATAAGTTCTTCTGTCTTCAAGTTTATTTCCCTTAGTGTACATATTCATTTCAACTTTTGATATTCAATTTTTTGTTTAATATGTTCTTGCTACCTGCACTCTTAATTTGCTAACAGTGTTTCCCTTTTCTATGAAGATCTCTTTATTTTCCTATATGCAGTATATATGTTTCACATAGTCATGCATAACGTTGCATTTCTAATCTAGACATTGGTGCTATGGCAATTTGCACTTCCTGTCAATCTAATTTTTTAGATATCTGTAATTCCTTTTGTCTGATTCATTTGTTGCATTTTTACATTTGCTCCTTGAGTTACTTATCTTCATTAACTAATACATTATCCAAGGATGTCTATTGAACTTTGTCTTTTTGCTTATTTGATTATCTGTTAGTCTCACTATTTTGTCTTTAAAAGCTACCCATTTGTCTTGTATTTCTTTCCCCTGTTTTAGTCAACCATTGCCTACTTATGCTTCCTTTCAAAGTCTCAACCACTCTAAAACCAGATTTGCCTCTGGAAATTTTTTACAATAGAAAATTTCATTTTGAGACCTCTGTCTTACTATTACATTATAAGTGTGAAACTTTCTAGTGTGTACTTTGTACAACTAATTGTAAGTTAAGAACAGAAGACCCATCAACAGCTCGTGACTTCTCTCAGAAGCCAGTGTAACCACAAAAATAATTTGAAATCATCACATGCATCTACATATTGTGCCCTACTTGGTAACAGAATGACATACTACCATAGTTTACTTTTTCATTCAACTGCATCACCTTAAAACTCAGGAAGAGTATCATTTGTCTACTTTTCCCCAGCATGATTGATATTACTGTAAGCTCCAATACTACAGTCATCAGTTTCCTCAGCATTAATTCCTCCTCTAATTGTCATTTTAATATATCAAATGGTGGAAAATTTGGGATGGAATAATGACAGAATTATGAAAAATACAGATTGGTACTCATCATACAGTGGAGATGTTGAGCTGCAGGTAGGCAGAACAAAAAGACTGTCAAACATTTACACTTTCAACCAAAAAGGCCATCACTGATGTGCTGCAGTGGGAGCAGGAAAGTGGGTAGGAGGGTGGAAAACAATGGCTAATGAAGGCTGAGGTCAAAAGGGTTACAGGAATATAGGATATACTCGAGAGAGAGTTCTCATCTGCGCAGTTCAGAAAAACTGATGTTGGTAGGAAGGATTGTGGCACAGGCTGTGAAGCAGTCATATAAAATGAAGAATGTCTACATGACTACTCTGCAATTCACATTTAAGTGCTTGGCGGAGGGTTCATCGAACCACAATCATACTGTCTCTCTACCATTCCACTCCCGAACAGCGCGCAGGAAAAACGGACACCTAAACCTTGCTGTTCGAGCTCTGATTTCTCTTATTTTATTTTGATGATCATTCCTACCTATGTAGGTTGGGCTCAACAAAATATTTTTGCATTCGGAAGAGAAAGTTGGTGACTGAAATTTCGTAAATAGATCCTGCCGCGACGAAAAACGTCTTTGCTTTCAGGACTTCCATCCCAACTCGCTTATCATATCTGCCACACACTCTCCCCTATTACGTGACAATACAAAACGAGCTGCCCTTTTTTGCACCCTTTCGATGTCCTCCGTCAATCCCACCTGATAAGGATCCCACACCGCACAGCAGTATTCTAACGAGTGTAGTGTAAGCTGTCTCTTTAGTGGACTTGTTGCATCCTCTAAGTGTCCTGCCAATGAAACACAACCTTTGGCTCACCTTCCCCACAATATTATCTATGTGGTCTTTCCAACTGAAGTTGTTCGTAATTTTAACACCCAGGTACTTAGTTGAATTGACAGCCTTGAGAATTGTACTATTTATCAAGTAATCGAATTCCAACGAATTTCTTTTGGAACTCATGTGGATCACCTCACAGTTTTCGTTATTTAGCGTCAACTGCCACCTGCCACACCATACAGCAATCTTTTGTAAATCACTTTGCAACTGATACTGGTCTTCGGTTGACCTTACTAGACGGTAAATTACAGCATCATCTGCGAACAACCTAAGAGAACTGCTCAGATTGTCACCCAGGTCATTTATATAGATCAGGAACAGCAGAGGTCCCAGGACGCTTCCCTGGGGAACACCTGATATCACTTCAGTTTTACTCGATGATTTGCCGTCTATTACTACGAACTGCGACCTTCCTGACAGGAAATCATGAATCCAGTCGCACAACTGAGATGATACCCCATAGGCCCACAGCTTGATTAGAAGTCGCTTGTGAGGAACGGTGTCAAAAGCTTTCCGGAAATCCAGAAATACGGAATCAACCTGAGATCCCCTGTCGATAGCGGCCATTACTTCGTGCGAATAAAGAGCTAGCTGCGTTGCACAAGAGCGATGTTTTCTGAAACTATGCTGATTACGTATCAATAGATCATTCCCTTTGAGGTGATTCATAATGATTGAATACAGTATATGCTTCAAAACCCTACTGCAAACCGACGTCAGTGATATAGGTCTGTAGTTCGATGGATTACTCCTACTACCCTTCTTAAACATTGGTGCAACGTGCGCAATTTTCCAATCTGTAGGTACAGATCTATCGGTGAGCAAGTGGTTGTATATAATTGCTAAGTAGGGAGCTATTGTATCAGTGTAATCTGAAAGGAACCTAATCGGTACACAATCTGGACCTGAAGACTTGCCCGTATCAAGCGATTTGAGTTGGTTCACAACCCCTAAGGTATCTACTAAGAAACTCATGCTAGCAGCTGTTCGTGTTTCAAATTCTGGAATATTCCATTCGTCTTCCCTGGTGAAGGAATTTCGGAAAACTGCGTTCAATAACTCCGCTTTAGCGGCACAGTCGTCGGTAACAGTACCATCGGCACTGCGCAGTGAAGGTATTGACTGCGTCTTGCCACTTGTGTACTTTACATACGACCAGAATTTCTTTGGATTTTGTACCAAATTTCGAGACAATATTTCGTTGAGGAACCTATTAAAGGCATCTTGCATTGAAGTCCGTGCCATATTTCGTGAGTCTGTAAATTTTAACCAATCTTCGGGATTTCACGTTCTTCAGAACTTTCCATGCTTTTTCCATTGCCTCTGCAACAGCGTTCGGACCTGTTTTGTGTACCATGGGGGATGAGTTCCATCTCTCACCAATTTATGAGGTATGAATCTCTCAGTTGCTGTTGCTACTATAACTTTGAATTTGAGCCACATCTCGTCTACATTTGCATAGTCAGTTCGGAAGGAATGGAGATTGTCTCTTAGGAAGGCTTCTAGTGACACTTTATCCGCTTTTTTAAATAAAATTATTTTATGTGATTCTCAAGTTTCTCCCGGCGTATTTCATAATCAAAATATCCACGGGTATGCTGCCGGTCTATAGTGTCCAACGGGCACAATATTTCGTCGATCATACAAGTCGCCATCATCAGGTGAACTGACGGACTGAGCTCTTGTGAACGTGCCAGCACGGAGATCCGTACGCTATGGCTGCTCAGAGGGAACTGGGTTCGGTCGCGACGGCGGCCGATTTAAATACCCTCCGCCCGCGGCGCGCTGCCTCCGCCGTCCGCGCCCCGTGCCACGGTCGTGCGGTGGAACAGATTACGACGGCGTCTGAGATGACGTCGGTGTGATGGCTCTGTCTGCCGTGGTCGTCCCAACTATACGTTTGCTCGATTTACTCTTGATTATCCCGATCGCTGGTTCCCAAGCCTTGCTAAGATTATAGCCACAGTCACGGTTTATGAGGTCGTCATTGGTGCGAATTTCGATGGCCTCTCTAACAACGCTGTCCCAGTATCTCGACGTCTGTACCAGAATCCTCGTGCGGTCATACTCCATGGAGTGATTTTCCGACAAACAATGTTCAGCGACCGCCGACTTGCTGGGATACATTAGTCGAGTGTGCCTCTGGTGTTCCCGGCACAGATCCTCGACGGTACGCATCGTCTGAGTGGCAGATTCAACGTGCTCTCCACCCAACCACTGCAGCACAACCTGTTGAGATGGATGAAGTCACGAGGGGGGAGGTAGGCACTGCATTTATTCCATACACAGGCGCACTCTCGGGGAAAATCGCCCGCATTCTGAAGAAACACCGGGTCGGAACTGTGTTTTGTCCTCCAAATAAAACTCGTGCACTGGTGGGGAGCACCAAAGATGACCTCGGTTTGAGGAAGGCCGGCGTGTACCAGATTCCGTGTCAATGTGGCAAGTCGTATATTGGTCAGACAGGAGCGTAATATGTAGGAAATTGTCCACGCAACCTGCCACTGATGATGCCTTGCAGAAAATAAAGGCGAAACGCATATGGCACTAAAATTGTGTTTTATTCAGTTGCTGTCAGATGGTCCATAAGTAAAAATTATTAATATACCTTAAATAAGAATCTTCAAGTGGTAGTAATGCATAAAAGGAAACATACTGTTGGACAAAAGAATGGACAGCTTCCTGCTTTTTGCTTTTCCGATAGCGCCTACGATAATAATCTGGTGTCATATTATGCTTCAGAACCCTAAACTGTTTATTTTTTACTTCATACTAAAACAAAAGCTATGATATGAGAAGAGGAAATAACTTATATGCTTCTGAGGAACTTTAGTTTTTCGCGTTTATTTTCTCACTTCATACTAAAACAAGGGCGTTGATATGAGAAAAGGAAATGAAATATCTGCTTTCAAGATATAATATTTCCTTGTGTGCTACTACTCCATGCATGAAAGCTCTGCGCCGGCCGGAGTGGCCGAGCGGTTCTAGGCGCTACAGTCTGGTACTGCGCGACTGCTGCGGTCGCAGGTTCGAATCCTGCCTCGGGCATGGATGTGTGTGATGTCCTTATGTTAGTTAGGTTTAAGTAGTTCTAAGTTCTAGGGGACTGGTGGCCTCAGATTTTAAGTCCCATAGGGCTCAGAGCCATTTGAACCATTTTTGAAAGCTCTGAAGTTAATTTTTGCATCTTAAATAAATTTTGGTATCACCTCACATTACTTTGTGAGAAAGTTCCCATTTTTTTGGGATTCAAATTGAGTGGACATTTCATCACTGGTAAATATTCTGATGACTAATGACATGATACCCATTGCAATTCGCCCATGGTACATGTGAGTAGAGTCTCACGTTTGTTACTACAAGAACATGGAGGTAGTGATGTCCGTTCACTGCAGTCAGAGCTAAGGTGATTACTTTCTGTTTATGGCGAAGTGTCTGCTGCAGTGACCATGCTCAGCCAACATAAACAAATCGCGCGCGTGCGCGCGCACACACACACACACACACACACACACACACACACACACACACACACACACACACACAAACGCACATAAACTGTCATTGATTCCAGTGAGGATGACGACTACTGTGTGTTGAACAACACATGCTCCAATCAATTCCACAGTTGGTGTCGAGTGAATGAGATTTTTCAATTACCTTGCATTGCAAGAATTGTGAGAAAGAGACTGAAAGTATCCAGAATGAGATTTTCACTCTGCAGCGGAGTGTGCGCTGATATGAAACTTCCTGGCAGATTAAAACTGTGTGCCCGACCGAGACTCGAACTCGGGACCTTTGCCTTTCGCGGGCAAGTGCTCTACCAACTGAGCTACCAAAGCACGACTCACGCCCGGTACTCACAGCTTTACTTCTGCCAGTACCTCGTCTCCTACCTTCCAAACTTTACAGAAGCTCTCCTGCGAACCTTGCAGAACTAGCACTCCTGAAAGAAAGGATATTGCGGAGACATGGCTTAGCCACAGCCTGGGGGATGTTTCCAGAATGAGATTTTCACTCTGCAGCGGAGTGTGCGCTGATATGAAACTTCCTGGCAGATTAAAACTGTGTGCCCGACCGAGACTCGAACTCGGGACCTTTGACTTTCGCGGGCAAGTGCTCTACCAACTGAGCTACCGAAGCACGACTCACACCCGGTACTCACAGCTTTACTTCTGCCAGTACCTCGTCTCCTAAAGCTGTGAGTACCGGGCGTGAGTCGTGCTTCGGTAGCTCAGTTGGTAGAGCACTTGCCCGCGAAAGTCAAAGGTCCCGAGTTCGAGTCTCGGTCGGGCACACAGTTTTAATCTGCCAGGAAGTTTCATATCAGCGCACACTCCGCTGCAGAGTGAAAATCTCATTCTGGAAACATCCCCCAGGCTGTGGCTAAGCCATGTCTCCGCAATATCCTTTCTTTCAGGAGTGCTAGTTCTGCAAGGTTCGCAGGAGAGCTTCTGTAAAGTTTGGAAGGTAGGAGACGAGGTACTGGCAGAAGTAAAGCTGTGAGTACCGGGCGTGAGTCGTGCTTCGGTAGCTCAGTTGGTAGAGCACTTGCCCGCGAAAGTCAAAGGTCCCGAGTTCGAGTCTCGGTCGGGCACACAGTTTTAATCTGCCAGGAAGTTTCATATCAGCGCACACTCCGCTGCAGAGTGAAAATCTCATTCTGGAAACATCCCCCAGGCTGTGGCTAAGCCATGTCTCCGCAATATCCTTTCTTTCAGGAGTGCTAGTTCTGCAAGGTTCGCAGGAGAGCTTCTGTAAAGTTTGGAAGGTAGGAGACGAGGTACTGGCAGAAGTAAAGCTGTGAGTACCGGGCGTGAGTCGTGCTTCGGTAGCTCAGTTGGTAGAGCACTTGCCCGCGAAAGGCAAAGGTCCCGAGTTCGAGTCTCGGTCGGGCACACAGTTTTAATCTGCCAGGAAGTTTCAGACTGAAAGTAAATGGACTCGTATACTAAAGAGTTGCGACAAAGCAAAGCTTGACCGAATATAAGATAATTGCCCACATGGGTTTTGTGGATGAGTGTACCTTTAGTAACCAACCCACCCACCATCATTACGTAAGATTTCTCGAAGGCGTAGGGGCATTGATTTTATTAAGTCGTCGATAGTGTAGCGTCATGGTTTCATTTCCACCTTACGTTTTTTATATTCGCCCAAAGGTCGCTTGCATTTGTAGGTCCACATGGCAATGACCTTGTTACCTCTGCCCATATATTCCCTATCTGATTGGAGTACGGTGATCGTGGAACAAATGGTAACAGCTTTATCCTCTCTTGACCCTGAAACCCATCTTGCACTGCTCTGCTATGATGGATAGAGCTCTGCTCCTGTAAGTAAATTGTTATCTCGTTACTTCATATATTTATATAACGTATTTGTAATATGCACATTATATTAGTATTTTCCATAGTGTTTAAGGATTCAGGCCCTGTCATAGATAAGTGATCCAGATTCAACAGTCCGATTAAGAATGTGGTTTACCCAGTCCATCGTATGATGAGAGCAGTAGTTGGATATGCACATTAAGACTGACTGGCTGAATCCGATTAGAACGACCTGGTATCGAAATGAAATTACAGAAATCGGATAATTTGAACGTCTGTATTGCAACAATGCTGGGCACATAATTCCTTTGATGGAGTAACATTTAGCAACTGTCTAAGAAAAAGTGAGAAATATTTCTACTAGCAGCAATGTAACGTAATTATAATGCACATTTATCTGATGGAAATATCGAATTGAACAATACACATCTGCTTCAGTGGTGGGAAGATACACCATATCGAATTTGCTAATGACATAATGATAATAATAATAATAGTAATAATAATAATCCCATGTGGTGGATAGGGGAAAGCCTCCCACATATGGGTGGTAGCGAGGAAATCAAATACTTAGGGTGAACCAAATACTAACACAATTCTGAATGGCTACTCAATCCATTGAACACAAAATCCAGATACGTCTGAGTGAAAATCACCGGTACTCTGGTCACCGTCTGTTAGCTCAATGAGCTCGGCTGAAAATATTTGCTTCCAAAGGCTTCGACACCCTCTGGTCCTGTCTGATCTTGGTATCACCCACGCTGAACCAATGAAACAGAAGCAAACATGAACTGTGCAAGAAAAGTCAACTTTACCCCAGGTAGCAGTTGGATTTTCGGATTCTGGGGAATCCAGCCTAGCACGTTAGAGAATATTGGAGATCTCTGGTAAATTTCTCTACATGCAGAAAACATGCATTTGCAAACTAAACATTGATACATTGATCCAAAAACGGAAACTAAATAATCTCACATAAGAAGTCTACCAACATAAAATTCTCATACTTGCTCTTCAAGAACCACGAATTACTGACAATGAAACCTTGCATTACGGGAACCATCGCATCTTCAAGAGCAAAACACAACAAAAGGTAGCGAAATGCACACCAATCTTCTGCAAGGCATTTCTCGAACACAAATGTATCATCAACTCTGTCAAAGAAATCTCTTTCAGAGCCCCAGTAAAAAGTATACACTCATCAATGCACATGCCCCCACCAACATCGAAAATAAGAAAAACAATGAAAATGTCGAAAAATTCTGTAACACATTCGAAGAAACTATGAGCAAAATTCACCAAGAGAATTGAAAATGCTAATGGGAGACTTAAACTCTCTATTTGGGACAGAAAAAACCTGTAGAAAAATCATTGGTACAAGTTCAACACACCGAAACACTTACATCAACGTCTTGCTACTTTTAGTACCTCTTAGTGTCAGAGAGAAAACCTTATGGTACTGCAAAATTCATAATGCCACTTTTGTTTTCAGCCGACATATTTTTTATTGTGCCTACATAATTTTATCTATGAACTGCCACATTTTCATAATACTTGCGAATGGTACAGGAAATGAAGTAAATACAGACCTTTTGAAGTCAAAAGTCGGTAATATCCTACTAATTAGTGTTAAAATAGGCGCAATTGTCTTACAGATACTTAATGTTTTATTGTGATAGACTGCTGTCATGATGTTTCTGTAGTAAGCTGAATTTAATGTGTGTTAGTACAGTGAATATTTTTATTGAGTTTTCCATTAGTTTACTGAACGCAACAGTAATCATCAAAGAGAAATTAATCAGCAGCTGAATTTTCTTTCATGATATCTAAAACAATCTGACAATGCTAAAGTAGTTTACAAGTTCAATGCCCGTAGAAACCTGCTGCTTCTAATGATGTCATTAAGCCAGTGTAGTTTGAAGAGTATTTTTGCCTAGAAATGAATTTTCTTGACAGTTGATCGATCAAGAGTAGGAAACGTAAAATTCTAACGTAAAATTCTACGAGTATATGACGAGAGGCCGGCTGGAGTTGCCGAGCGGTTCTAGGTCTGGAACCGCGTGACTGCTACGGTCGCAAGTTCGAATCCTGCCTCGGGCATGGATGTGTGTCATGTCCTTAGGTTAGTTAGGTTTAAGTAGTTCTAAGTTCTAGGGGACTGATGACCTGAGAAGTTAAGTCCCATAGTGCTCAGAGCCATTTGAACCATTTATTACGAGAGGGACAACTGCTTGAGAGAGGACTTCCCTATCAATAAAAGTGCCTGAGAGATGACTTTCCTATCGAACTCCAGGATAGTTTTGTTTCTCAAATCAACAGAGTGCGTTATCGTGCAGTCGCACAGGTGATGTCGTTTTACCGGTCGATTTTCTTACACTGCGACTGAAAGTTATCTCAGTTGTTGGCAACTAATTCCTGCTGTGATATACACACAACTTGGGGCAGAATTCGTAGCTCAAAACACATTTTTGGAGCTATCAGATATAAACTGTTATGTTCACACTACCCTTTGTCGAGTTTAAGTCTTTTGGTGGGGCTCAGCCATTCATTTCTTCTTAGGAAGTTAATGATAAAGGCAGCAGAACTCGTCACCAGTAACAGTACTGCATAGGAATGCTCAATGAGCGACCTGATGACATCCGATAATAGTCACTCCGTCGATTTTTGTTGTTTCGAATTAGAGTAAGCGGTACTCCTACACCAGACTTCTGAACTTTCCCTGTTGAATGCCTGACCTTTTTCCCCCTAAGGTAAGTCTTTCTGCTCCCGGGATTGGAATGACTCCTTACCCTGCCTGGAACAGTTCCGTCCTCTGTCACAGCGGGACCCACCTCCTCTTCCTCAAAATCACCCTCTCCAAGCCTTCCAGAAATTTCTCACTTCCAGCCTTGCCTCTCAGTCCTTCTTAAAAAACCTTAATTCTACTCCCAACATTACCACTGCTGAAGCCCAGGCTATCCGTGATCTGAAGGCTGACCGATCCATCGTCATTCTTCCGGCGGACAAGGGTTCCACGACCGTGGTACTTGATTGTCGGGTGTATGTGGCTGAGGGACTGCGTCAGCTTTCAGACAACACTACATACAAAGTTTGCCAAGGTAATCCCATTCCTGATGTCCAGGCAGAGCTTCAAGGAATCCTCAGAACCTTAGGCCCCCTACAAAACCTTTCACCTGACTCCATCAACCTCCTGACCCCACCGACACCCCGCACCCCTACCTTCTACCTTCTTCCTAAAATTCACAAACCCAATCATCCCGGCCGCCCCATTGTAGCTGGTTACCAAGCCCCCATAGAATGTATCTCTGCCTACGAAGATCAACACCTTCAACCCATTACATGCAGTCTCCCATCCTTCATCAAAGACACCAACCACTTTCTCGAATGCCTGGAATCCTTACCCAATCTGTTACCCCCGGAAACCATCCTTGTAACCATTGATGCCACTTCCATATACACAAATATTCCGCACATCCAGGGCCTCGCTGCGTTGGAGCACTTCCTCTCACACCGATCACCTGCCACCCTACCTAAAACCTCTTTCCTCATCACCTTAGCCAGCTTCATCCTGACCCACAACTACTTCACTTTCGAAGGCCAGACATACCAACAATTAAAGGGAACAGCCATGGGTTCCAGGATGGCCCCCTCATACGCCAACCTATTCATGGGTCGCTTAGAGGAAGCCTTCTTGGTTACCCAAGCCTGCCAACCCAAAGTTTGGTACAGATTTATTGATGACATCTTCATGATCTGGACTCACAGTGAAGAAGAACTCCAGAATTTCCTCTCCAACCTCAACACATTTGGTTCCATCAGATTCACCTGGTCCTACTCCAAATCCCATGCCACTTTCCTTGACGTTGACCTCCATCTGTCCAACGGCCAGCTTCACACGTCCGTCCACATCAAACCCACCAACAAGCAACAGTACCTCCATTATGACAGCTGCCACCCATTCCACATCAAACGGTCCCTTCCTTACAGCCTAGGTCTTTGTGGCAAATGAATCTGCTCCAGTCCGGAATCCCTGAACCATTACACCAACAACCTGAAAACAGCTTTCGCATCCCACAACTACCCTCCCGACCTGGTACAGAAGCAAATAACCAGAGCCACTTCTTCATCCCCTCAAACCCAGAACCTCCCACAGAAGAACCCCAAAAGTGCTCCACTTGTGACAGGATACTTTCCGGGACAGGATCAGACTCAGAATGTGGCTCTCCAGCAGGGATACGACTTCCTCAAATCCTGCCCTGAAATGAGATCCATCCTTCATGAAATCCTCCCCACTCCACCAAGAGTGTCTTTCCGCCATCCACCTAACCTTCGTAACCCCTTAGTTCATCCCTATGAAATCCCCAAACCACCTTCCCTACCCTCTGGCTCCTACCCTTGTAACCGCCCCCGGTGTAAAACCTGTCCCATGCACCCTCCCACCACCACCTACTCCAGTCGTGTAACCCGGAAGGTGTACACAATCAAAGGCAGAGCCACGTGTGAAAGCACCCACGTGATTTACCAACTGACCTGCCTACACTGTGAAGCTTTCTATGTGGGAATGACCAGCAACAAACTGTCCATTCACATGAATGGACACAGGCAGACAGTGTTTGTTGGTAATGAGGATCACCCTGTGGCTAAACATGCCTTGGCGCACGGCCAGCTTATCTTGGCACAGTGTTACACCGTCCAAGTTATCTGGATACTTCCCACTAACACCAACCTGTCAGAACACTGGAGATGGGAACTTGCCCTTCAGTATATCCTCTCTTCTCGTTATCTGCCAGGCCTCAACCTCCGCTAATTTCAAGTTGCCGCCGCTCATACCTCACCTGTCTTTCAACAACATCTTTTGCCTCTGTACTTCTGCCTCGACTGACATCTCTGCCCAAACTCTTTGCGTTTACAGATGTCTGCTTGTGACTGCATATGTGCGGATGGATATGTGTGCATGTGTGAGTGTATACCTGTCCTTTTTTCCCCCTAAGGTAAGTCTTTCCACTCCCGGGATTGGAATGACTCCTTACCCTCTCCCTTAAAACCCACATCCTTTCATCTTTCCCTCTCCTTCCCTCTTTCCTGATGAAGCAACCATTTGTTGCAAAAACTTGAATTTTGTGTGTGTGTTTCTGTTTGTTTGTTTGTCTGTCAACCTGCCAGCGCTTTCATTTGGTAAGTCACATCATCTTTGTTTTTAGATATATCCCTATATTTTGTTTTACACCTGTTATGCTGTTGTCCCATGTCTTTTTAGAAGTTTCATTACAGTAGCTATATACCATGTATGATCCCTCTCATCACAGACTGCTCTTCCAGTACACATCAATATTGCTGTTGTGTACCAACATTGTATAGGGCACTAAAGCGGTTAAAAGTTTCAAAGTCCCAGAGCAATGCTATCGTGCTACATTACAGCATTGTCATCACAAGGCAATTGCAATGAGAACATTTCACCACTGAGACTGGGTTAGGGCAAAGCACAACATAAGTGTTTCTGGCAAACCAGGCAGCAGACTTAAGCAGATTGTAGTAGGTCAGAACAGCCAAACACGGTTGCATCACCTTCGTATGTGATGAAAGAAAGACTAAGGTGAATACAACAAATGGTACCAAGAGTTTTTGCAAACCATTTCTAAGCTATAACAAAGTTGTTAAGCAATCACAGCAGATGGAATACCTTTGTAATGGCAAGCCCTATGCAGTCATGGTGAATGATGTTGGGTAAACATTAGCCACTACTTCTCTTCATGAATACCCCAGCAGTTTAGCTCATAAGGCACTTGGTCGGATATACCGATGATGTACATGGTGTTTTCACTCAATCCCCTGATTGCAGCAAAGTGACTTCTGGTACAAGTCTGTTGTAGATTTCTTGCGTGCTACTAGGAGAGACGGCTACCTCACCACAATCACTAGTCACAGAATTCAATACCACAGTCTGCCTCTCTCCCTGATGGAAGGACCTGGGGGCCTTTGTGCCCCACCAGGATGAGGACACCAGCATTCCTGACATTGCTGTGGACTGAATAAGGCCTACCTGGACAGCAGGCAAATATTGTCGAACATCATTGCTTCACAGCAACCATCATTGCGGTATTATGGATGGCAAAGAAACGTGGTGAGCTGGTGGGGACGTAGCACCTCCTAGGTCAGATCGTATATGTTCAATACACATGCCGACATCACTCAATGCCATGGTGTCATGGTAGAGCCAAAGATGGGGGCACCACAAGTGGTGAACTGCCAGCGCAACATCCGGCTGGCACGAACTCTGTGGTGTCAACTGCTGTGAGTAGGCTGAAGGCTGCTTATGACGCGGTTCCTCAGTGGACATTGACATCCGATGCCAACTACAAGTCAAGATGCTACCTGTATTTTTATGGAAATAAATATATAATTTTTAATGTTCTTTCACTGTGCCTACCAGTGACCTAGGTCACTACCATCCTTCTGAGGAAAATCGGCAAGAAGTGAACTGGGAGAGTATCTCCTGACACAGAACTAAGTTGGTGCACTACAATGCTATTGGTGTGTTCACTGAAGCACAAATATTGGTTAAACCATGAGTGAAGACAATACCACATTAATCAAGTAACGTCGAAATACCAAATCATAACTGAGGAGAAAACCAGTAGAATAGGGTCATCACCAGTAGATACACCAGAGAACTTGCTGTTAACATTGGCTGGTTGACAAGTGAGACAGTGGCAGTTTACAGGAGCTCTTAAATGTGCTGTGTATATATTTTACCATATGATCTGCCACTGGCAGGTGAATCCTTCCATGCCACACCTATTCACTTAGTCTCCTCACCATGTTCAAAAGCTTCAAGTTATTGTGTCTAGGGGTACAGACTTGCTGCTGAAAATTAATTTAATGTTGTGGGTTCCTGAAGACGAAATAACTGACAGAATAATTATCTATTGCTATAATTTTCTTTTATTTTATTCCAGTCTTCTAAATCACACCATCTTTACAATTAACTCTTCTATCATAATGCACATTACATTATTAGTGACACATGCAAAAACACATCTGATTCCATCAGAGGCATGCCCACTGTTACTACTACATTTTGAGGTAAACACAATATTCCAAAGGGTGTACGAAACAAAAAAGTTTAAAGACTTTCCTAAAAAAAGAAGTATCTTTGCTAAAATATATCATTATTTTGTAAATGAATCCAGAAATAAATTTATTAATTAGTGTTAGATTGTGCTGTTAATAAAATGAATTTTAAGTATCTCAGAAATTTAAAAATTTCGATTATTTTTAAAAGGAGAGTAGTTTTAACCGTACATACACAGTGTAACAAATTAATTTCTTTTTATACAATTGTCATTTACAACCAAATTACCCCAACCAAATCTGTTTAGCAGTGGGATATAGGTAGAATCAAGACTTTGCAAAGGCTTGGTTTGAAACCTGGGGTCTTTCCACTGTCGATACCGAAAAGCATTGATGATCAATTAATTACAGCAGCTGAGTTCTCCATCAAAAACAACTGAAGCATAAGTTTATCAATGGAGACTGTCTAAAAGAAAACAACTTAAGGAGGAAGAAGAAACTGCTGAATGTGCATATGGTTAGCTCTGAATCAACAGACACTAAATATAACAAAATAAAAGCTATGTCCTGTTTTTAAATTATGTTTCCTGTAAGTTTACAAGTTTGCACAAGGAAGACCTATTTGTTTATGGAGCTATTGATCTGGCAGTGTCAGTAAATCTTCAGATTAGGGCAGCCAGACGTTGTTGAGTTCAACCCCAGATGAAAAGCAGGGACAGAGGGAGGGAATTATATTCACTGCTTATGAAAGAATTGAGGCTCGAAGATCCACAGAATTTGGAGCTTTGGGAGGATGGATATGGCCTGTTTCAAGAAAATGCTATCTATGACAGAAGATGGAGTTAGCAAGTGTGACACAGTCATGAGGCAAGCTGTCTCATGTTCTCAAAAGTAAGAATTAAATAATATGTGTATGCGTTATGTGATCTTAACAGCTTAGATCTTGAATAACATATCGGTAAATGCCCTGTTCCATTGCAGGCTGGTTGTAACGTTACATACATGGCTACTATGGAATCTTTTGAGAGTCTGGCTTTTAGCCACAGAATACTGCAGCCCACCATTCCAAAAGTTGTTGTGGATATGTGTTATGCAATGTTCAACACTTTAAAGGACCAGTACTTAAAGGTGCACTTGTGTTATTTATCCATGTTTGGACTATGTATATGTGCTACTCAGAGTTTTGCAACCCTCGTCTGTCACACTGAGCGAAACTGCATGGACATTCTCCCCTATCACTGCCAGTTTCTCTTTTCTGGCATGCTGAAATAAAACAAGAGATGCAATAACATCAAACATGAACTTTCATAAACTAAGGCAGATTTAAGATGCTTAATGCCTCTTTCCTCCATTTCATTTTTAGAATATGAACCAATCAATAGAAAAAAAATGTTTTCACAAATAGCTAGTATAAAAGAGTCTACTGCAAACAGAAAAAAGAGCTCTTTTCCTGCAATTATGAAACCTAATTATTGGAAAAAAAGAAAAAAAAGTGCAAAATCCCCAACACAAAACTCTGAAATTAACCACTAGCCGCCCAACTACAAGCAGAAAGCACTGTGGTACACCCTTTGTGCGAGTTATCACAGCCTAATGTGCAGTTTACAACTACTCTCTATTCTGGTGCACAGATAATATGTCTGCTAATTTTTGTAGTTTCACCTATTCTACTGCTAGATGGCTGTTGTGCTGGACCAGTACCGTTCATGGTGGATCGTCATATAATACCCATTTTAAATATATAAATAGACAATGGATTAAGGTTGGATCCACCTTTTTGCAAGTACACAAATTATTGTTTTGTTTTATTACCTGAATCAATACACACCCGCATACCAACTGAAGAAACAAAGTAATTGAAAGAAAACTACACTGGACAAGTATAATACCAAAAATTACATACACAAGAAGTCTCAACTATTATGAAGGTAATTACAGGTTAAAACTATTTCAGAGTTAAAGATTAATTCTACATCCTTCGCAAAGGATTCCCCATGTGGTCACTGATAAGTGGCCTGGTGGCCAACATCTTCCTTAATCATCTTGAAAACAAAATCTTTGGAGAAATAATAAAATCAAAACAGTACAAAGTAATATACTGGTACAGCTATGTGGATGCCATAATTTGCTTGACAGATGAAACATATGATTGGGTGCTACAGAATACACAGAGCCATCAATACTGGTCACCCAAATATATCCTTCACCCTTGAAACTGAAGAGACAAATACATAGATTTACTAGACATCACAACAGAAACCAAAAAATACGAACACTGGTTTTCAGTGTATAGAAAACCAATGCCGAATGGTACAATTATTTGCAGCACAGCTAACCACCCAACAATCCACAAGCAGGCCAGCCTCAGATACATCCTACATACATAAATAAATACTTGTTCCACAGATCAAGAATATGACATTTCATAATGATGTGAATCATGTCACTTTAACATAAGTTTTCTTTACACATTTTATTTTACTGCTTCATATCTAAAAATTCATCTCTTGAGTAGTAGTCGTCATTCAGAATTTTTTTTAAAACTTGTTTTTAAATGTTGATTTGCTATATGTCAAACTTTTAATGCTATTTGACAAACGACCAAAAATTTTAGTTTCAACATAGTTCACCCTTTTCTGTGCCAAAGTAAGGTTTAACCCAGAATAGTGACAATCATCCTTTCTTTTAGTGTTGTATCTATGCACTTTACTGTAATTTTTGAATTGGGATGGGTTATTAATAACAAATTTCATAAGTAAATGAATGTATTCTGGAGGTACTGTGAATATCCTGAGTTCCTTAAATAAATGTCTGCAAGGCAATTTTAGGTAGGATCCAGCTATCATTCTGGTTACATGCTTTTGTGCAATGATTACTTTTTCTCTGAATGAAGAATTGCGTCAAAATATGATGCCATATGAAAGCAATGAATGAAAATTGGCATAGTAAGCTAATTTCCTGATATGTTTATCACCAAAATTTGCAATGACCCTAATAGCATAAGTAGCTGAACCTAAATGTTCCAGCAGATCATCAATGTGTTTCTCCCAATTCAATTTACCATCAACATACACACCCAGAAATTTTGAATCAGTAACAGACTTCCGTCCATAGTCTATATTTATAAATGGTTTTATGCCATTTGCTTTAGTGTACATAATTGTATATACTGTGTTTTCTCAAAATTTAGTGATAGCCCATTTGCAGACAACCACTTCATAATTTTCTGAAATACATTGTTTACAATTTCCTCAGCTGAACCTTGTTTGCTGGGTGTGATTACGATCAGCAAAAAGAACTAGTTTTGCATTTTCATGAATATAGAGTGGCACGTCATCGATATATATTAGGAACAAAAAGGGACACCAATCTTGATACCTCCCCAGTTAGAAGATTCTGCTGATTTTTGCAGATTATCTGTACTGTTAATTTCAAAACCAAATTGACATTTTGTTAGTATTATACTTCATTTTTACAAATATGTGACGTTACTCTTGAATACATTATTTTTTCAAAAATTTCGGATAAAGCTGTCAGAAGTGAGATTGGGTAGTAGTTCAAATGGTTCAAATGGCTCTGAGCACCATGAGACTTAACATCTATGGTCATCAGTCCCCTAGAACTTAGATCTACTTAAACCTAAGTAACCTAATGACAGCACACAACACCCAGCCATCACGAGGCAGAGAGAATCTCGGACCCCGCTGGGAATCGAACCCGGGAACCCGGGCGTGGGAAGCGAGAACGCTACCGCACGACCACAAGATGTGGGCTGGGCAGTAGTTGTTAGCAAGAAACATAACCCCTTCTATTTTAGTCTATATGGAAAAATTCCCTGTTTCAGTGAGCTGCTACATATGTGGCTGAGAATCCTACTTATCTGTTGAAAACAAGCTTTTAGTACTCTGTTGAAAATGCCATCAATTCCATGTGAGCTTTTACTTTTGCGTGAATTTGTTATTTTCCTCATTTTAGTAGGAGAAGTGTGTTGAATTTCAGTTTTACCAAATTGTATAGGTATTGCCTCTTCCACATACAGCCTTGCATTTTCTAATGAATGGCTGAATCCTATTTTCTCTAAAACACTTAAAAATGATTGTTAAAATTGTTTTCTGCTTCTGACTTCTTGTTAACAAACTTTTCACTGAGTTTGATAAAAATACAGTCGTCCTGTGCTCTCAGTTTCCCTGTTTGCCTTTTCACAATATTCCAAATTGTTTTAATGTTGTTATCAGATGCCCTAATCCAAGACATAATGCATATTATTCTGGACTTTTCAATAACTTTTCTTAAAACAATGCAGTGGTTTTTATAATGTTTCACTCTTTCTGGATTGGAAATATAGAAGCGTCCGATTCACTCTTTCTGGATCATTACTCCTCCTAGCTATAAGATACATTTCCCTTTCCTGTTTACAAGATATTTTTATACCTTTTGTAAGTCATGGCCTGTTAGATAGTTTCAATTAAGTACATGGACTGAACAGATTTCCAATGGGCAGAGATAGCTACACACAAGAACTAAACATTATCAGACAAACTGCCACACAAAATGGTTACAAAATAAGCATTTTTGATAAGGTAAACCATAAAATAAAAACACAGCTGTCAAAGAACATTCACAACAGTATCAGAACTTAACATATCACTGATAACCACACAACAGAGAACACAAGAGGCACAGAAGATGAAGAAAACACAAAAAAACAAGGAAACATGGCACACCATGACATTTGGCAACAAAATAACACACACAAATGGAACATCATGAAGGGAGATGGTGTAAATGTGCCATATAAAACAAACAACACTCGGCAGAAAAAAACTGAAAATACCTACCACCACCAAAGAAAAATCAAACAAAGAGGTATATACCAAGTAATATGCAAATACTGTGATTCAGTGTACATTGGGCAGACATGCTGAAATTTCTGAATAAGATACTCTAATATATTGGACAGATATGCAGAAATTTGCGAATTAGATACTCAGAGCATTTATGACCACTGAAAAGTGACAGCACACTTTCCACATTAGCAGACCAGCATTATTCATTGAACTACCCAGAGCAGGTAGAGAAGTCCCACGTAAAAAAGTTTATGTAAAAAGGATCTTCAACCAAGAAACTTTGACTCTATTCCATGATAAGCTGAAGGAGACAGAATGGCACTTTGATAAAAATATTTCATGCATAGCAAATTTTGAAGCATTTCTAAGGGATTTTCTAAGTGTTTTGAATGAAATGTTTCCACAAAAAACTTATTTTAATAAAATGACAGAATTAAAATGGATCACTAAAGGTATAAAAATCTCCAGTGCTAAGAAAAGGCAGTTACATAAGGAACTAAGACATAATAAAAGCAATTGATTTTATTGAATATGTTAAACGATACAAAAGTACATTTAAGAAAGTTGTCAAAGCAGCAAAGCAAATGACAAATAATAAATTAATCTTAAAACATGAGAATAAATCAAATGCAGTGTGGTCAGTTGTAAAACACAAATTAGGTTTCAAAGCCTCTAGACATGGAATTATTACTATTAAGCTTGAAGATGAGATCATTGTAAATCCGGCTCAAATTTCAGAATGGTTCAGTGAGTTCTTCATTAATGTAGTGAAACCAGAGGTTAATGTTGCAGATTATGAGAACAATGTATGTCCCTTTGGACTAAATCATAATTCTGAATGCCTCACAAAATTCAAATCAGTTTCAACAATAGATGTAGAAAAAATTATGTTAAAACTAAAAAGCAAAATTTCTGCAGGTTGGGATGGAATACCAGCAAAAGTCCTTAAATTTGTGTGTAAAATAATAAACCAATCCTTTGAACAAGGAAGCTTCCCAGAGGTGCTGAAGTATGCAGAAGTAAAACCATTGCTTAAAAAAGGGTCAAGAGAGGATATGGGGAATTATCATCCCATCTCCCTCCTTCAGTCCTATCAAAATTCTTTGAAAATGCTGCTGCTATGCAGATTCGAAATTTTATGGAGAAATATGATATTATTATGGAAAACCAATTTGGTTTCCAGCATGGCAAAAGTACTATTGATGCAATTAACAAGTTTATTGACAAGATCAGCACATCATTAGACAACCATAATAAAGTTGCAGGAATCTTTTGTGATCTCACACTCTGTAAATCATGCACTGCTCATCTATAAGCTTGACAAGTATGGGATCAAGGGTAATGTTCTAAATTAGCTTCTTTCATAGTTATCAAATAGGAAACAAAGAGTGATTGTCTCATTAAATGCAGCAAATTACTATTGAAAATGGAAAACAGTAGCCCAAGGTGTCCCTCAAGATTCAATTCTAGTACCTATTTTGTTTTTGTTCAATGTTAATGATTTCCCGATCAATATAAATGGTCTATCGATTTTAACAGATCTGTATTAATTGAAAACCAGGAGCCAGAAAACATCCTTCTCTACTTAATAAACACAATGAACAAACTAGAAACATGGTTCCAACTGAATGGATTAAGATTGAACATCCCCAAAACCCACATGGTCCAATTGAGAAAAAAACAGTCAAAGGCCCAAGAAATTAAAATAACTCATAAAAATCAGGATATAGAAGAAGTGGGTTCTGTGAAGTTTTTAGGGTTAAACCTAGACAAAAATTTAAATTGGAATAAACATGTTGAATATCTGCAAAAAAATTATGTAGCTTTGCATTTGCTATGCAAATATTAGCTGGTGCAAGAGACATGAATACAAGGAAAATTGCATACCACAGCTACTTTCGATCAGTTGTTAGGACGTAGTATTTGCAAACGAACAGGAGAAAATGTGAGTAAATACTATCAAAATGCAAAACACTATCCATGAATATACAAACCACACGAAATAGTTCACCGTACCAAAGCTTCACAAAATCTTTGTCGATGTCCACAGGTCCAGATCAATTACATGAAATCACATTTGATATATAAAACAAACTTGTCACAGCTAAGAACTAGGAAAATACTACAACGGTAAGGACAGAAACGAACATATTCAATGAATTTTACCAAAATATACAAATTAAAGATTGGATAATAAAATCAATGCAGACGGTTTTCTAATATCCCTAATGTATGCAGATGTCTGGTGTCCTGATTTTGACCTGTGGCTTATTTTGGTGTGCAGCCACAGGACACACTCGGTGTAAAATAGAAGTTAAAATGCACATATAATTTAAGTGGCAACATAATGTGATGCATCATATTCCGTAACTTTACAATAACTTGTATGTATGTATTGCCAGGAAAATAGTAAGAAATCCACTGAGGATGATACAACTGCTGTGACCCATTTTTGGGTGATAAAGTAAAACAATAATTTGTGTACTTACGAAAAGGTGGACTCATCCTCAATTCATTAACATTTTGCTTCAAGCACTGGAACTGAGTCCAAACTGAAATATGATGTAAATAGACAGTTGTATTATAGAAGATGAGAAGCAGAAACTCTCAGGAATACCTGTAATGCTGCCTTTAGAGCACGTAGTTCTCCAGTTGGACAACTCTGAAGATGCTGGGCTTAAGACTGATGAACTACAAGAGGAAATTATCAACAAATGAATCCTTCAAACGATGGTGTACTGGCAAGTATTCCACAGGGGATACTCAGGATCCACTATTTTTTGTGTATTAATAATCTTGTGTTGCCTATGGGTCATTCCATGTCAAATCAACAAATGAAACCATCATTTTCAACCTTACCATCTTCGATTTAAATGAAATTAAGTATGCCTATAGTACTCATAAATAGTACCACAAATTAATTTTTTCACATTTTTCTGATTAAATGTTACTGAGTAATGGACTTCCAAAAATTGAAAAAATTACAAATTTTTGACTCACAGAACAATGTTGTTTTCTTTATAACTCGTGTTCTAATTAAGCCAGAACAATAAAATTTACTTCATTGGAAAGCTCTTTTAAAAAGCTTTTATATGATATCAAACATCATTAGTGAAACACACACACACACACACACACACACACACACACACCACACACACAAGCAGACGTCTGTATATGTGTGGATGGATGTGTGTGTGTGTGTGTGTGTGTGTGTGTGTGTGTGTGTGTGTGTGTGTGTGTGTGTGTGTGCGAGTGTATACCTGTCCTTTTCTCCCCCTAATGTAAGTCTTTCCACTTCCGGGATTGGAATGACTCCTTATCCTCTCCCTTAAAACCCACATCCTTTCATCTTTACCTCTCCTTCCCTCTTTCCTGACGAAGCAACCGTTGGTTGCGAAAGCTTGAAATTTTGTGTGTGTGTTCGTGTGTTTTTTTATTGTGCCTACCTACCAGCGCATTCCCATTTGGTAAGTCATGGAATCTTTGTTTTTAATATACACTCCTGGAAATGGAAAAAAGAACACATTGACACCGGTGTGTCAGACCCACCATACTTGCTCCGGACACTGCGAGAGGGCTGTACAAGCAATGATCACACGCACGGCACAGCGGACACACCAGGAACCGTGGTGTTGGCCGTCGAATGGCGCTAGCTGCGCAGCATTTGTGCACCGCCGCCGTCAGTGTCGGCCAGTTTGCCGTGGCATACGGAGCTCCATCGCAGTCTTTAACACTGGTAGCATGCCGCGACAGCGTGGACGTGAACCGTATGTGCAGTTGACGGACTTTGAGCGAGGGCGTATAGTGGGCATGCGGGAGGCCGGGTGGACGTACCGCCGAATTGCTCAACACGTGGGGCGTGAGGTCTCCACAGTACATCGATGTTGTCGTCAGTGGTCGGCGGAAGGTGCACGTGCCCGTCGACCTGGGACCGGACCGCAGCGACGCACGGATGCACGCCAAGATCGTAGGATCCTACGCAGTGCCGTAGGGGACCGCACCGCCACTTCCCAGCAAATTAGGGACACTGTTGCTCCTGGGGTATCGGCGAGGACCATTCGCAACCGTCTCCATGAAGCTGGCCTATGGTCCCGCACACCGTTAGGCCGTCTTCCGCTCACGCCCCAACATCGTGCAGCCCGCCTCCAGTGGTGTCGCGACAGGCGTGAATGGAGGGACGAATGGAGACGTGTCGTCTTCAGCGATGAGAGTCGCTTCTGCCTTGGTGCCAATGATGGTCGTATGCGTGTTTGGCGCCGTGCAGGTGAGCGCCACAATCAGGACTGCATACGACCGAGGCACACAGGGCCAACACCCGGCATCATGGTGTGGGGAGCGATCTCCTACACTGGCCGTACACCACTGGTGATCGTCGAGGGGACACTGAGTAGTGCACGGTACATCCAAACCGTCATCGAACCCATCGTTCTACCATTCCTAGACCGGCAAGGGAACTTGCTGTTCCAACAGGACAACGCACGTTCGCATGTATCCCGTGCCACCCAACGTGCTCTAGAAGGTGTAAGTCAACTACCCTGGCCAGCAAGATCTCCGGATCTGTCCCCCATTGAGCATGTTTGGGACTGGATGAAGCGTCGTCTCACGCGGTCTGCACGTCCAGCACGAACGCTGGTCCAACTGAGGCGCCAGGTGGAAATGGCATGGCAAGCCGTTCCACAGGACTACATCCAGCATCTCTACGATCGTCTCCATGGGAGAATAGCAGCCTGCATTGCTGCGAAAGGTGGATATACACTGTACTAGTGCCGACATTGTGCATGCTCTGTTGCCTGTGTCTATGTGCCTGTGGTTCTGTCAGTGTGATCATGTGATGTATCTGACCCCAGGAATGTGTCAATAAAGTTTCCCCTTCCTGGGACAATGAATTCACGGTGTTCTTATTTCAATTTCCAGGAGTGTATTTTTCCCATGTGGAATGTTTCTTTCTATTTTATATATTGTTTACAGGTACTAGTAGATGGGAACAATGGTAGGAGGGTGTCCACAATGAAAAAATCAAAGAAAAACTGGGAATGAACTCTATAGATGTAGCAGTCAGGGCGAACAGGCTTAGATGGTGGGGTCATGTTACACGCATGGGAGAAGCAAGGTTACCCAAGAGACTCATGGGTTCAGCAGTGGAGGGTAGGAGGAGTTGAGGTAGACCAAGGAGAAGGTACCATGATTCGGTTAAGAATGATTTTGAAGTAATAGGCTTAACATCAGAAGAGGCACCAATGTTAGCGCTGAACAGGGGATCATGGATGTATTTTATAAGGAGGACTATGCTCCAGACTGAATGATGAAAGTCATAATCAGTCTTAAATGGTAGTGATGATGATGATGAAGTTGTTTATTAAAACAACATTGTTGAATTTATCGAATTTTGAAAAACTGTATTTTTAAAATCCTCAAAAAATATATGTGAAAGTTACACTTTACATCTACATATTCCGAAAGTTTCAACTTGGGATGAGCATGGGATCACTATCAAAAGCAATTTGATGTTTACCACTAATCTCCAAAATCACAGTCAGATAGGTGAATTGCTATTCATTTGCTACACATGAAAATGTTGCAGTGTTAGATTTTGTTACATGGTCCACAAATTATCCTTTTGAAATGAATAACTGCTCATTAAACTTTAGAGCTAACTATTTATTAATAGCTGTAAAACCACGGGAAAAAAAGAAAAAAAAGGAAGCTATCTCTCATTTTAAAGATTATATATAAAATGATTCTTTGGTGTTACTATATTTTATCTCTGGTTAATATTGTCAACAATTTTCACCTATTGTTGAAAGTGACCCACACATTCTTTTGTTGTGAGGCAGCTGTAGTGAAATTATGTAATTAACACTGAAAAGTGTTTTGAATCTAGCTTAAAGGTACTTTTGTACAAACCTCAAAAGAGTCTGTAAGTTTGTATGCCTACAACCAGTTAACATAATGAAATATTGTTTTAGAGGAAGTGAAAGAATAGAGAAGTAATATTGTGTAGTATTGAGTATAGAAAGCTGGGGCATTCTACTTCAAAAACATTTTTTTAAATTAGTTTGTTCATTTGAGAAATATAAAATGCCTAAAATTTCAGCTTTGTGCTGTAATCCATTTAATGAAAAGTGCCACAATAACCACAAGAAAAACTTACGGCTTGTTTCACAGTGGATGATAGCAAGAAAACCTTTCTTAACTTTAAATCAAAAAGTGTGTGACAACTGTCATAAAAAAATTGCATGAGTTTAAATTTGTGATATGTCTAGCACAGAAAATGATGATGATCTGCTGTATTCTGTGGTGAAACAAGAAAGTGAAAAGGTTTTATGTGATAGTGATGTACAAGACACTGCAGCAAGTGAGGCCTTAGAAAGGTTGAATGCTTCTTTGCAGTCCGCTGGTGAATCGCCAATTAAGAAGAAACGACTGTGTGAAGCAAAATATCCTAAGGATAAACTAATTAAATTCACTTCAACAATTCAAACAAAGGTATTATTGCTTCCTTCTGAAATAGAAGAAGAGGTACTTGATCATGCAGAATCTGAGATGATCAGTCACCTATATGATAAATTTCGTACATGTACATTTCGAAGTAAACAAATGGAAATTCTTATAATTTTACCTAAAAGCTGGAGAGTTAAGAAGCTTCAAGATGAATTTAACATAACAAATAACATGCCTTGAAGAGTAAAAGATTTGGTGAAGGCCAAGGGAATTTTGTCTTCACCAAACCCAAAACCTGGCAAGACTCTTGATCAAACAACTGCTGATTTTGTTAGAAACTTTTATTGTTCTGATGAGATAAGCAGGGCAATGCCTGGGGAAAAAAGATTTTGTGCTTGTGAGAGATAACGGAGAAAAACTGCAAGTACAAAAACGGCTAGTTTTAAGTAATTTGAAAGAAATTTACACGAACTTTAAAGACAACCATCCAGAGCTCCACATTGGATTTTCGAAGTTTGCAGACCTACATCCCAAAAATTGTGTTTTAGCTGGAAGTAGTGGTACACATAGTGTCTGTGTGTGTACTACCCATCAAAACTACAAACTCATTCTGACTGGATGTAACATTCCTCAGCTGACAAAGGATGAAGATAATCCAATAAAAACTTACAAAGACTGCATTGCAAGTGTTGTATGTAATCCGTCTTTACCTGCTTGTCATTTTGGTGAATGTAAATTCTGCACTGGCCCAGAAACATTTAAGACATATTTACAAGATTTGTTGAATACTAATGATATTGATAATGTAACTTATTAGCAATGGGTTTCTGTTAATCTCACATCTCTAGAAACTATCATAAAATCATCTGACAACTTTATTGATTTTTTTTTTTTTTTGATAAATTAAAATCACTTACACGACATTCAATTGTTGCTAGTCAACAATCAACCTTCCAAAAGAAACTGAGAAATGAACTTAAAGAAGGTGAGGTCTTAGCGATCTGTGAAATTTCTGAGAATTACTGCTTTGTCATCCAGGACAAAGTTCAAGGCTATCACTGGACAAACATGCAAACGACGATTCATCCCATTGTTGCTAATTACAAGGATGGGAACAAACTCGAGCACACAAGTCTTGTAATCATATCAGAATGCATAACACATGACACCTCTGCTGCGCATTTGTTCCAATTGTACTTGATGGACTTCCTGACAGTTAAATTTGGTAGAAAACCAAGAAAAATATATTATTTCTCTGGTGGAGCAGCAGCTCATTATAAAAATAGGAAGAACTTTATCAACCTGTGCCATCATGTTGAAGATTTCCAAACTGAAGCTGAATGGCATTTTTCAGCCACCTTGCATGGGAAGGGAGCTAGTGATGGTGGAACAGTTCAACGACTTGCAGCTCGAGCAAGTCTGCAATGGCCATACAGTGATCAAAATGACAGTAAAACAACTTTATATGTTTGCCAAGGATTACATAGAAGGAATGAACTTCAAGTATGCTACTAAAGAAGATCACAAAAATGAAGAAATGAAACTTATGGAGAGATTTGAGAAATGCTGCAAAATTGTAAGGATACAAAAACTTCACACTTTTATTCCTTTTAGCAAGGACAAAATAATAACAAAAATGTATTAAAACTCTGATGATGGTATAATTGAACTGGTGACAGTTTCTGACAGTGATACAATACTGTTCAAAGACATAAAAAGATATGTTGCTTGTGATTATAATGGACAGTGGTGGTTAACCTGTGTACTTGAAAAAAATCAGGAGGAGGATGAAATCACAGTTAGTTTCTTACATGCACATGGACCGTCACCATCTTTTACATTTCCGAGTCATCCAGACATTCTTTCCATAAGCAGTAGGGAAGTAGTGGCAATCGTGAACCCTCAAACTGCTACAGGCCAACATATAAGTTATCCAGTGCACAAACGTTGATGTGCAACAGACTGATTAGTTCGAAGTATGAAGAAGTGCACTAATAGGATGCCTATTTGTAAATAATAGTAATTACTAACTGAATTTAGGTCTGATCTCAGGTATACATCTTTCTGTGTTTATTTATTTATTTTAAGTTTTCATTTTATATTTATTAATTACAGAAGCATAAAACATATATTCTTTTGTCAATTATAAGTTATTTTCAATTTCCACATTTTACAACAACATACAACTGGTGAGAAGTAGACCTAATATCTAAAATTAATTAGTTTTTACGAATTTTTAAAACACCACCCTCAACGTAAAATTGCTTTTGATAGTGATCGCATGCTCATCCCAAGTTGAAACTTTCAGAATATGTAGATGTAAAGTGTATCTTTCACATATATTTCTTTGAGAATTTTAAAAATACAGTTTTTCAAAATTTGGTAAATTCAACAATGTTGTTTTTTTTAACAATTTGTGTATAAATATTAAACTAATGATGTTTGGTATCATATAAAAGCTCTTTAAAAGAGCTTTCCAATGTAGTAAATTTAATTGTTCTAGCTTAATTAGAACACGAGTTGTAAAGAAAACAACATTGTTCCGAGAGTCAAAAATTTGTTGTCTTTTCAATTTTTGAAGGTTCATTACTCAGTAACTTTTCGTCAGAAAAATGTGAAAAAATTAATTTGTGTCATGATTTATGAGTAACATATGCATACTTAATTTCAAAAAAATCTGGGAGAGTCAGGTTGTAGCACTTGTTGATTTGACATGGAATTGCCCCTATATATTTATTATATATGGTGTTGAAATAGTGGTAAGAAAATGTAATGAATAGGAAGTATAGGCTGTTGGGACAGAAGAACTAAGGACACTGAATCACTTTCTTCAAAACCAGATTTCACACAATTATGCCCAAAGTGATACAATAAAGTGGTAAATATTGACATATTTTGTCAAAATATGTATAACTCTGTTGAAAATAAAGAACAATAGCAGTCTTAATTTTGTGAGATGTGGTCAGAGGTAAAAATGTAAAATGAGTGTTACGTTGTATAATTCTCTTGACAATGAAGAAAGTGGCCAGCCATAGCTTTGTGAGTTTCCTTGAGAATTACACTGAGTTCTGCCTTGGAGCACCCTTTTAGCTTATAGGTTCTTTACAGGTTTGAGTCTCGCAACTGCCCGCGTGAAAGTTGCTCTTCAGTTCCATCGATTGACGTAAGCCCTTGTCAGTCAAACATGTGATTCTTACTCCTTCTCAGGACAAGACAATATTATTTCTTTATGGCTCTCCATCCTATCTTATGGCATTGTTTTGCACAAAAAAGAGTATAGCATTAAAGATAATACGTAATAAATAATTTTCTGATCAACGTGTGTGTGTGTGTGTGTGTGTGTGTGTGTGTGTGTGTGTGTGTGTGTGTGTGTGTGTGTGTGTGTTTTTTGCTGCTGTAAGCAAAGAAGGGAAAGCAGAAAGGTGGAAGGAGTATATAGAGGGTCTATACAAGGGCGATGTACTTGAGGACAATATTATGGAAATGGAAGAGGATGTAGATGAAGATGAAACAGGAGAAATGATACTGCGTGAAGAGTTTGACAGAGCACTGAAAGAACTGAGTCAAAACAAGGCCCCGGGAGTAGATAACATTCCATTAGAACTACTGACGGCCTTGGGAGAGCCAGTCCTGACAAAACTCTACCATCTGGTGAGCAAGATGTATGAGACAGGCGAAATACCCTCAGACTTCAAGAAGAATATAATAATTCCTTTGTACAGACGAATGGAAAAACTAGTAGAAGCCGACCTTGGGGAAGATCAGTTTGGATTCCATAGAAATATTGAAACACATGAGGCAATACTGACCCTACGACTTATCTTAAAACCTAGATTAAGGAAAGGCAAACCTACGTTTCTAGCATTTGTAGACTTAGGGAAAGTTTTTGACAATGTTGACTGGAATGCTCTCTTTCAAATTCTGAAGGTGGCAGGGGTAAAATACAGGGAGCGAAAGGCTATTTACAATTTGTATAGAAACCAAATGGCAGTTATAAGAGTTGAGGGGCATGAAAGGGAAGCAGTGGTTGGGAAGGGAGTGAGACAGGGTTGTAGCCTATCCCCGATGTTATTCAATCTGTATATTGAGCAAGCAATGAAGGAAACAAAAGAAAAATTCGGAGTAGGTATTAAGATCCATGGAGAGGAAACAAAAACTTTGAGATTCGCCAATGACATTGTAATTCTGTCAGAGACAGCAAAGGACTTAGAAGAGCAGTTGAATGGAATGGACAGTGTCTTGAAAGGAGGATATAAGATGAACATCAACAAAAGCAAAACGAGGATAATGGAATGTAGTCCAATTAAGTTGGGTGATGCTGAGGGTATTAGATTAGGAAATGAGACACTTAAACTAGTAAAGGAGTTTTGCTATTTGGGGAGCAAAATAACTGATGATGGTAGAAGTAGAGAGGATATAAAATGTAGACTGGCAATGGCAAGGAAAGCGTTTCTGAAGAAGAGAAATTTGTTAACATCGAGTATAGATTTAAGTGTCAGGGAGTCGTTTCTGAAAGTATTTGTATGGAGTGTAGCCATGTATGGAAGTGAAACATGGACGATAAATAGTTTAGACACAGAAGAGAATAGAAGCTTTTGAAATGTGGTGCTACAGAAGAATGCTGAAGATTAGATGGGTAGAACACATAACTAATGAGGAGGTATTGAACAGGATTGGGGAGAAGAGGAGTTTGTGGCACAACTTGACTAGAAGAAGGGATTGATTGGTAGGACATGTTCTGAGGCATCAAGGGATCACCAATTTAGCATTGGAGGGCAGCGTGGAGGGTAAAAATCATAGAGGGAGACCAAGAGATGAATACACCAAGCAGATTCAGAAGGATGTAGGTTGCAGTAGGCACTGGGAGATGAAGAAGCTTGCACAGAATAGAGTAGCATGCAGAGCTGCATCAAACCAGTCTCAGGACTGAAGAACACAACAAAAACAATGATGGTGAGAAGCTGTGTGAGGTTTTTCCTGACAAATCATCTCACTGCCCTTGCATTAGGCAATGTGCATATGCAACGTCACGGTTACAGTGGTGTGAAGTACAGTACAGTACAGTACTAAGCATATGTATTGTGGGGTGAAAGCCCCATAGCTATAGCAGTATTAAGTATTTGTATGTTGTTAATTTTATCACTTTAATACACATGTATCTTAAAATACGTACTGTTCCAAGTCATGTTTCATGGCCACTATTATAGAGACTGGGGACATTATTTCATTTTTGGAATAATGTCAAGAATAAAACAGAGCTCCTAAAATGTGAATACGTATTAGCAGCTACATGTGACAGTGGATAAAGAATACGATTCATCAGTATTGCCAGGTAACTTCTATGTGAAGTGCTAATTGGCAGTGGGAGCAACCATGGGTATCAAATCATCATCCTCTGATGAAAATAGGGGGCTATTCAAAATCAAGAAACAGATTTGATACATTTATATCTTCCAAATTACAAATGGTAGCACTATAATTCCAATGTTTCAGGACATACAACAGTTTAAATTTTGAATTCTAGTACTTGAATTGCTTCAAAACTGTTTATTTCCTCAACATGAAGGTGATCCAAATGACTTAATCTTCGTGCAAGATGGCCCCCTGGGTCATTTCTCTAAATATGTCCAATGTTACCTGAATGGCACCATTCCAGGCATTGGACTGGAAGAGGAGGAGCAGAAGATGAACTTCATCACCAGTGACCTCCCAGGTCTCCAGATCTGACTTCTTGTGACTTATATGCCTGAGGTTAAGTAAAAGACCCACATTTTTATCCCCCCTACGTCTGACACTGTTGAAAGTCTGTAACAGCGCATTGTTGAAGCTGTGAATTTGATAACAAGAGACCAGCTGCTTTGTGTGTCGCAGGCAGTGGGCCACCGTTTTGATATTCATCGAGTAGCACATGGTGCTCACATTGAATACATAAAAATTTGAAATTATCTCTTTCCACAAACGTTGGATTCATGTTTCTATCTTTAGTAATTTGTAGGTGATATATGTTTGAAATCTCTTCCTTCTTTTTGAATAGCCCTGTAAAATTGGTATTTTATTCATTACAAACATCAAAGTAAATCACACAAGAGTTTTGATGCAACAGCCATTTTTTTCAACAGAAACAGAAGAACTAGAATAACACCAAAGACATTGTACATAATCAGTTTACATGTTGAAATATTGTTAAGATATAATACCATTGATCTCACAAGTACTTTCATATTCCCTCCACATGCTTTATATTATGTCAATGATTTTTTTCCATCACTTGTAACTTAGCATATAGTAACTATTTTGTAAGAATGCTATCTGATTGTCAGTTTTTACCTCGCCCATTCATACCTAATCGTTTTATAAATCTGATGGCCGTTGACTTTTTGTTTGCTGCTGTCTTCAGTCTGATGACGGCTTTGTTGCAGCTTGCCACTCTAGCGAAACCTTCAGAAGCCTCTTGATCTTCACTAATGACTATAACCTACATGCATTTGAATTGCTTGCTGTAGTCCAGCCTTACTGTGCATCTACAATTATTATCCACAAGGCCTCCCTACATTATAAAACTGATGAGTCTACGACTGCACACACACTCTGCAAGTCCCTGTACAGTGCACAGCAGAAGGTACCATGTTCTACCACAAGTCATTTCCTTTCCTGTTCCACTTGCAAATAGAGTGACAGAAAAACAGCTATCTATAAGCCTCTGTAAAACCCCCATTTTCTTGCATCTTATCTTTGTGGTCCTCATGCAAAATGTACATTTATGGCAGTAGAACTGATCTGGAGTCACCTTATATGCTGGGTCTCTAAATTTCCACACACTGCTTTGTGAAAAGAGCATCAACTTCCTGCCAGGGATTATCATTTTAGTTTAAGAAGCATCTCTGTGTGCTGATCAAACTTGCTGGTAGCAAATCCAGCAGCATGCTTCAGAATTGCTTTAATGTCTTCCTTTATTCTGACCTGATGGGGATACCAAACAATTTAATAGTACAAAAGAATGGGTGACACTAGCATCCTATATGCTGTCTCCTTTATAGGTGAGCTACACTTTCCCGAAATTTTTCCAATAAAACAAAGTTGAGCATTTGCCTTCACTACTATCAACCTGGTATGCTCTTTCCATTTCGTATCACTTTGCAACATTATGCCTAGATATTTTTTTATTGATGTGATTATATCAAGCAACATACTACTAATGCTGTATTTGAATGTTACAGTATTGCTTTTCCTAGTTACCTTACCCTATATTTTTCTGAATTCATCACATCAGCTAGAAATTGTTTACAGGTCACATTGACTCCTCCTACAGTCACTCAACGACAACCCTACCCAGAGACCAAAACATCATCAGCTAATGGCAATAAATTGCTGTGAAGCCTGTCTGTCAGATCATTTATGTAAATATAGACTAACAGTGGTCCTATCACACTTTCCTGTGGCACTCCCGGTAATACCCTTGTCTCTAATAAGAAAAGCATGTTTCTGTATAATTTTGAGTTTTTCCTGGTACAATGTATGACTGGGAGTAAATATTCAGTGTAAAACTACAGACTGAAAACTACTGTTAGTATGGAAACTGTTCAGCTTAACAGGTTACAGGTCCAGTTGCAGTGAACTGTTCTTGGCAAATCTTCTAAACTGTAAGTGTTAAAAAGAAAAATTTTAAGCATGCTAGAAAATACAGTTGCAAGTTGAGGTTAAAGTCCCGTAAAATGAGTTTAGAGCACTTTCAGTTGAATTCTGAGATTAGAAACACTAACAGCTGAGTGATTGGTTAAAAGATTTGCATTCAGAAAGTAACTTGTGATCATATAGTGTACACTTAGATCAAGGTCTGCAGAAATGGGTATGCTGGTTTATAATGTACATAAATCATTAGTCCAAAAATTTGACTGGTGAAGCTGGAAAAGGAAGATATTCAGTTACCAAGAAGGTGTTTTGAATGTCATTTACAAGACATTACTGAAGCTCCAGCCACTCAAAGAAGGTGCTGCAGAAATACAAGCCAGAAAGCACAAGGAACCATTTGATTTGTTTGCTAAGGCAAACATTTATTCAGTGTGTATGACAACAAGTTCTGTTAATTATGTAGTGTGTCAGTGGTAATGAAAAAGGAAACAGCTAGTGATACATGAGATGCCTTAAAGCAGCAATTTGAAGCCACATTCGAGGATCAGTTGTATAAAATTTGTAGAGTCATTTTCTCTGTTAGTTGTAGATTCATTGGTGCTTCAGATGTATTCTACACCAATCCCTTCTTTTGGTCAAACTGTGCCACAAATTTCTTTTTCCTCCATATCGATTCAATTCCCCATTAGTTACTTGATCACCTAGTGTCCAGCATTCTTCTGTAACAACTCATTTCAAAAGCTTCTGCTCTTTTGTTGTCAGAAATGTTTATCATTTATATTTTACTTCCACACAAGGCTATACTCCAGAGAAATATCTTCAGAATATGCTTCATGACACTTAAATTTATTTGAGATATTAACAAATTTCTCTTTCTCAGAAATGCATTTCTTCAGATTGCCAATTTGCATTTTTCTTCTTCCGTACTTATGCAATCGTGAATTATTTTGCTGCCCAAATAGCAAGACACACCAACTACTTTTGATGCCTATTTCCTCATCTAATTTCTTCGGTATTACTTGATTTAATTAGACTGCATGCCATTACCCTTATTTTACTTCTGTTGATACTAATGTTATAACCTCTTTCCAAATCACTGTCTATTCCATTCAACTGATCTTCTAATTCCTTTGCTGTCTTTCAGAATTACAGTGTTGTTAGCAGGCCTAAAAAAGTTTTTATTTCTTCTCTTTGAAGTTCCTTTGTTTCCTGTACAACTTGCTTGATGTACATATTGAAAAACATTGGGGAGGGGCTAACACTTTCTCACTACCATTTCAGCTACTACTTTCCCTTCATGCCCTTCACCTTTCATAACTACAGTCCGATGTCAATATTAGTTGTAGATAACCAAATGCTCCCTGTAGTTTATCTCTGCTGCCTTATAACACAGTATGATTCCTGTATTTGTTTTCCAGTCAAAAGCTTTCTCTAAATATACAAATGTATTAACCTAAGATAAGTGACAGGTCTTTACTACCTCGTATGTTCCTGCATTTCCCTGGAACCCAAACTGATGTTGCCTGAGGATAATTTCCATCAGTTTTCCATGATTCTGTAAATAATTTATGTACTTTGGAATTTGAATAATTGCATTCTTCTTGAAGTCCGGCAGTAATTTGTCTATCTCATATATCTTGGCATACCAGGTAGAATAGTTTTGTCATGACTGGTTCCCTCAAAGGACCTCAATAATTCTGAGGGGCCTTGTTTCAACTTAACATTTCAGTGTTTTGTCAGATTCACTCACAGTACTGTATCTCCCACCTCATCTTAATCTATTTGAGCTTCTCTTTTTATAAGTTCTTCTGTTCTCAAGTTTCTTTCCCTTGGTGTACATATTCATTTCACCTTTTGATATTCCATTCTTTGTTTAGTATGTTCTTGTCACCTGAGTTCTTAATTTGTTAACAGTGTTTCCCTTTTCTATGAAGATCTCCTTACTTTTCCTACAGGCAGTATCTATGCTTCCCATAATCATGCATGCTTCTAAAATGTTGCATTTCTCATCTGGCCATTGGTGTTATGGCAATTTGCACTCCCTGTCAATCTCATTTTTAGATATCTGTATTTCCTTTTGCCTGCTTCATTTGTTGCATTTCTGCATTTTCTCCTTGTGTTAATTATCTTCAGTAACTAATACATTATCAAGGATTTCTATTGAACTTAGTCTTTTTGCTTATTTGATTCTCTGGTAGTCTCACTAATTCATCTTTAAAAGCTACCCATTTGTCTTGTCTTTCTTTCCCATGTTTTAGTCAACCCTTGCGTACTTGTGCTACCTTTGAAAGTCTCAGCAACTGTTCCCCATATTGATATCACTGTCTATTCCATTCAACTGATCTTCTAATTCCTTTGCTGTCTTTCAGAATTACAGTGTTGTTAGCAGGCCTAAAAAAGTTTTTATTTCTTCTCTTTGAAGTTCCTTTGTTTCCTGTACAACTTGCTTGATGTACATATTGAAAAACATTGGGGAGGGGCTAACACTTTCTCACTACCATTTCAGCTACTACTTTCCCTTCATGCCCTTCACCTTTCATAACTACAGTCCGATGTCAATATTAGTTGTAGATAACCAAATGCTCCCTGTAGTTTATCTCTGCTGCCTTATAACACAGTATGATTCCTGTATTTGTTTTCCAGTCAAAAGCTTTCTCTAAATATACAAATGTATTAACCTAAGATAAGTGACAGGTCTTTACTACCTCGTATGTTCCTGCATTTCCCTGGAACCCAAACTGATGTTGCCTGAGGATAATTTCCATCAGTTTTCCATGATTCTGTAAATAATTTATGTACTTTGGAATTTGAATAATTGCATTCTTCTTGAAGTCCGGCAGTAATTTGTCTATCTCATATATCTTGGCATACCAGGTAGAATAGTTTTGTCATGACTGGTTCCCTCAAAGGACCTCAATAATTCTGAGGGGCCTTGTTTCAACTTAACATTTCAGTGTTTTGTCAGATTCACTCACAGTACTGTATCTCCCACCTCATCTTAATCTATTTGAGCTTCTCTTTTTATAAGTTCTTCTGTTCTCAAGTTTCTTTCCCTTGGTGTACGTATTCATTTCACCTTTTGATATTCCATTCTTTGTTTAGTATGTTCTTGTCACCTGAGTTCTTAATTTGTTAACAGTGTTTCCCTTTTCTATGAAGATCTCCTTACTTTTCCTACAGGCAGTATCTATGCTTCCCATAATCATGCATGCTTCTAAAATGTTGCATTTCTCATCTGGCCATTGGTGTTATGGCAATTTGCACTCCCTGTCAATCTCATTTTTAGATATCTGTATTTCCTTTTGCCTGCTTCATTTGTTGCATTTCTGCATTTTCTCCTTGTGTTAATTATCTTCAGTAACTAATACATTATCAAGGATTTCTATTGAACTTAGTCTTTTTGCTTATTTGATTCTCTGGTAGTCTCACTAATTCATCTTTAAAAGCTACCCATTTGTCTTGTCTTTCTTTCCCATGTTTTAGTCAACCCTTGCGTACTTGTGCTACCTTTGAAAGTCTCAGCAACTGTTCCCCATATTGATTGATATTACTGTAAGCTTCAATACTTTGTTCGTTGGTATCTTCAGCATTAATGCCTTCTGTAATTGTCATTTTAATATATCAAAAGGTGGAAAATCTTGGATGGAAAAATGACAGAAGTATGAAAAATACAGATTGCTGTTCACCATACAGTGGAGATGTTGAGCTGCAGATAGGCAGAACAAAAAGGTTGCCAAACATTTAAGCTTTGAGCCAAAAATGCCATCATCAATGTGCTGTATTGGGAGCAGGGAAGGGGGTAGGAGGGTGGAGGCTGAGGTCAGGAGGGTTACAGGAACACAGGATATACTGCAGAGAGAGTTCTCATCTGCGCAGTTCAGAAAAACTGATGTTGGTAGGAAGGATGTGAAGCAGTCATTAAAAGGAAGAATGTTGTGTTGGGCAGTGGCTCTGCAACTGGGTGGCCCAGCTGTCTCTTGGCCACTATTTGTTGGTGACCATTCACAGTCAGACAGACAGATTGTTGTATGCTAGTCCCACGTAGAACATAGCACAGTGATTTCAGCATAGCTTGTAGATAACATGAGTTGTTTCACAGGTTGCTCTACCTGTGATGGGATAGGTGAGGCTTGTGACTGGTCTGGAGTAGGTTGTGGCGGGAGGCTGTATGGGACAGGTCTTGCATCTAGGCCTATAACAGTGATATGAGCCCTGAGGCAAGAAGTTGAGAGCTGCGGTTGTGTGTGGATGGATGATGATATTGTGGATTTGGATGAAGGTACAGACGTAGCTATCTCTGAGTGGAGGTCAATATGAAGGAAGATGCCTTCTGGGTTAAGGAGAACCAAATGAAGAGAGTGTGGTGGGAGGTGTTGAGGTTCTGGATGAATGTGGATAGGGCACAGAGTCCTCACAACTCGATGCAGATCACAATGATGTCATCAATGAATGTAAACCAGGTAAGGTTTTTGGTATTCTAGGTGGGAGAAAGGATTCCTCCACATGGCCTGTGAATATGTTGGCATAGGATGCTGCCATGCGGGTGCCAATTGCCATACCTTGTATTTGTTTGCTGTTGATGCCTTCAAAGGAGAAGTAATTGTGGGTGAGGATATAGTTGGTCATTGTGACTAGGAAGTAGGTTGTAGATGTGAAATCCATTGGGCATTGGGAAACATAGAGTTCAATAGTGGCAAGGCCAAGGACATTAGGAATATTAGTGTAAAGGGAGGTGGCATCAATAGTGACAAGCGGGATACCATGTGGTCCCACCAACACACACACAATCTATTTACTTCTCTCATTATCCACTGCCCCCTGCCTTCCCTCCCCCTTCCCTACTCTTTGACTAACCTCCTGACTTCACCTAGCTGCTCTACCCTCTCTCTACCTTGTCCATGTATGCTCCCGTAAGTAGCACTTAACCGTCTCCCACTCCTGCTCTACTACCCCTCCTCCTCTTCAACCCACCCCCCTCCTTACCACTACCACCCAGATTGCTTCTCCCATCATGCACTGCTGCTCACAGTCTGGCCTGAACAGTCAGAGGCTGTGATCATGTGTGTGTGATTTGTGATTGCGTGTTGTGTTGTCTAATTCCGATTAAGGCCTTTTTGTTTGATAGTCTTTTTGTTCTGCTTATCTGCTACTCAACAACTGTTCTATATGGTGAGTAGCAATCTGTCCTTTTCATAATATTTTCATTTTAGTATACCTAACTATTAGTTTCAGCAGTGCAAGATGCACCTGCGTTTTTGCATCTTGAACTGTCAAAGGTAGATTAACTACGTACAATAAATTTTGTGATGTGGGCTGTATTAAGTTCATCAGATTTGCAACTATTCTGAAATAGAGTTCAGTATTCTTGAAAGCTGGTGACCCACCTGGTATCCATCTTGTTTCTGTTGCTAAAGATAATGATTTTGATTCATCATGCCACATTTCTGTAAAATTCTCATCTTAAATGTAGACTGATTTATTTGAATCCAATTGTTTAAGTTCTTGATTTATAAACCTAGGTAGTAATCAAGATCATGTATAGTGATGTGGAAGCAGTTAGCCATCTGTTCAGTAAATTTACTCTCTCAATCAGCAGAGCTCATTGTAGCAGATTAGCATCAAATGTTCACTACCAATGGGTGGAAATGGTATTCTGCAAGTTGTCAGGATGGCATCCAGCTCCCTCCACCTGAGAATTGGTGGAGCGATGGGTAGATGAACACTATGGAGTCTGTCAGATGTGTAAAGTGGCCATAGCAACACAGGTGGCATGCATAGAAATTCTATATCATTTCAACAATTTAATTGCAGCTGCAGTTGTGCACTCTCATGTGTGACGTTGATCCACAGCATCCAAGTTCCATGATGTGGTCAGGTTTTGATCTCACAGTGGAGAAGCATTGTTGTAGAGATGGCATTCGGCATGACCCAAGTGCATAGCAACCTTGCATAGTAGACATTCTGCAGCAGCATTGTGTCATGTGCTGATGTGGCTGACTTATTTTGTTTCACTGCTAGTGAGGCAGCCGTAGCTATCAAGCTGAGGCAAGTGACATCTGGCTATGTGGTCCCAGTGGCCTAGAGGCTGGGGGGGGGGCTTCAATTTGGCTCCCAGCTCATCAGGCAGTGCCTGGATGTCAGCTGGGGTTGACAAAATGATTGTTGACTATTCAATGACCTGCAGATTTGAATAATGCTGTGGTGATGTGATTGGTTGGACAGCCAGTATTTATACATGCCAAAGTGCACCTGTTGTGGTGCTGTACCTGCTAAAGTCATGTACATTGCATACTGACCTGCTTTGTGGTGTTGAGCCCATTTGACTTCACTTGCGGCTTTGCTCATTAATAAGTCTATCATCAGTAGGAAAAAGCAGTAATGGTATTATATTTTCATTGTGAGACATATAAAGATCGATACAGATCTCCCAGCATTTTGATGCTTGCTTCGAACCATAGTTTTCAACAATTTTCTTACAGGTCCCTTTTTACTGTTATGGAATTCTGGCTGATGCATTAAAATTCCTTCTTAAAAAATACCAGTTAGAAATGCAGTCCTTACATGAAATTTTTATATCCCATTCATGTCTCGGATCTTGCTGCAGGAGTACATATGTCAGTATAACCTATTGAATATCACAATACATACCGTTTTGACTTTACCAAACCATTTATCATTTGCATTTAATTTTATATTGAAAAGCCAGTTTGCACTCAACTTACTTGTTTAAGATAATTACTGTACTTCTTCTCATGATAATTGAGTGATTTTCATTTGCTTCCTTCCAGTTTTCAGAGTCTTCTGAGTGTATTGCTTGCTGCTTCATGAAGGAACATCGTCCTTGGCTGATTGTCTGAATCTTTACTCTAACATACTTCTAAGTTGCTACCAAACTGTTCTTCACTGACATGCAAGTGATTGCTAACGTTGTCATTACATACATCTCTGTTGAAACAGTCTTATTGACCAATCTCTTTAACTTTAACTGGTTCATGTCAGATTCCTGAAACCACATAATCTTTCTCAATATCTAATGTACAAACAGCCCTTTTAACATGATTCAGTGGCTTTAATACTTGTTTGAAGCTACAAATCTCTGCATATGTAGACACACCATTTTTCAGGAAGTAAACATGGTACCCACAATCTAATTAACCAACCACATATTTTGTAGTAGATTAATCATCAAATTTCTTGTTTTCATTTTGGCATCCAAGTCTAATGCTTTGTTCCAAATATTACAAAATTGTTGAATTGGCCTTCATTCTTGAAAAGCATTTGAATTGGAGACTTGCCTTAATTTTCATGGGGCCAATTTGATTCAAGGTCCAGGCTGCAGCCAAAATTGCTTCATCCTGCAATGCTTTCAGTAGATGTTCAGCAGGGCAGAGCCAAGAATGTGCGATTTCACAGAGGGTTCAGTGTTCAAACTCGGCAACTCCATTTTACTGGGAAGTATGTTTGGCAGTAATTGAAAGTTTTTGTGTAATTGAGCCAGCAAAATGACTCATATCGTTGTTACTAAACTCCTTACCACAATTTATATGTAATTCTCCTACTGTAAAATCAGATTATATCTTTATATTCTTTAAAACAGTGGTAATTTTTCTTTAATTTCATCTATGTGTGGGAAAAAGTATGAGGCAGTGAAACTGGAAAAATCACCTTTCCTCCATCAGTCCACAAATATCCGTGTAAACTAAATTTCTGGTTTTTGTGGATTTCTACTGTATCACTAAATACCAACCTATGATGATGTTTTTCGTAGTCATACCGTTGGCAGAATCTGCTATCAGTTGATGTTTCTATATTGTGAATGTCAAAAACTGCTGCACATAACTTTGGCTTTGATAGCTGATTTTATCTTTCCATGCTTATTTTAGGCAGAACATAATATCAGAAATCATTCTGTTCATTTCTGTTTGCTGAACAGCCACACATCAATTTTACACGTTCAAAATTCTTCAGCTTGTAGCACTCTTCATCCATCCTGGTGTTTCAGTTGGCTGCTAAGTAGTATATCTATCATATTGATTTGTTACATGTTGCAGCACTCATCACAGTCCACTTTATTTGTACCATATTTATACAAGAAGTATAGCTTCTCATCATTAAAATCTTCCTTTTAGTTTTATACATATTTATATTATTTTCATTTCTTGAAGTTTCCATGCTTCTACATCTGTGCTCAGCGAACCACAGTGAAGAGCATAGCGGATGGTACTGTGCATTGCATCAATTATTAAGGCCTCTTGCTGTTACAGTCACATTTGGAGTGTGGAAGAATCATCGCTTGAACATCTTGGTGCACACTGTAATCCTGTCTTTGTGGTCTCAGTGGAAGCAATATTTTGGGTCTTATAAATTATTTCTAGATTCATCAAAGTTGCTTTTTGAAATTTTCTGAGAAGCCTTTTATGGGATAGTGTGCATATGTCTTCAAGCACTTCCTAGTTAGTTTTCTCAGCATCTCTGTAACACTCTCCTGTGGGTCAAAGAAACCTGTGATCATTTGTGCTTCCCTTCTTTGCATGGGTCCAGTATCCACATTTAGTCCTATTTGATCTGGGTTACTCACACTTGAGCAATACCGTATGGTGAGTTGCACGAGAATTTTATAAGCAATCTTCTTTGTAGACTGATTGCATTTCCATTGTATTCCCCAATGAACTGGTTTGCCCCTTACTTTACATACTACTGAACCTATATGATAGTTCCAGTTCATAAATATATAGTTTGTTACACCCAGATGATTGTATGCATTCACTGATACCAACTGTGACATGGATATTATAGTCATAGTATCCTATGTTTTTTTCTTTTTTTTAGATGTAGAATTTTACATACATGTACTGTACATATAAAGCAAGTTTCCAATATTTGTACCACTTTGCAATGTTATCATTAATGTGACAGAATATTTGTGCAACTTTTTTCAGACAATAATTTATTATGAACTACAGCCATTGAAAAAACTCTAATGTTACTGTTAGTATTTTCTGCAAAGTCATAAATATATAATATGAACAGGAAGAATCCTTACACACTTCTCAACAGCACAACTGAAGTTACTAATGCATCTGTAGGTTACACTCTAGATCCACGTCTATACTCTCCAAACCACCATGAGGTGCATGGCAGAGGGTAAATCCCATTGTACCAATTATTCCATTCATGTACGGAGTGCAGGCAGAATGGTTGTTTGAATGCCTCTGTGTGTGCACTAATTATTCTACTCTTATATTCACAATCCCTATGCGAACTATATATAGGGGTTTGTAGTATATTCATACAGTGTTGATTTAAAGCACTTTGTTAATAGACTTTTTCAGGGTAGTTTATGTCTATCTTGAAGAGTCATTAGGTTCAGTTCCTTTAGTATCTCTGTGACACTCTCCCATGGATTAAACAAACCTGTGACCATTCATTCTGTCCTTATCTGTATACATTCTATATCCCATTAGGCCTATCTGGTACGGGCCCCATACGCTTGAGCATTATTCTAGAACCGTTAACACAACTGTTTTGTAAGCAGTCTCCTTTGTAGCTGGCGTGCACTTCACCAGTATTCTGCCAATAAACCAGCCACCTGCTTTACCCCTGACTGAGCATATGTGTCATTCCGTTTCATACCCCTGCAATGTGTTACACCCAGGTTTTGTATGAGTTAGCAAATTCCAACAGTGACTCATTTATATTATAGTCTAAGGATACTATTATTTGTTTTTTCAATTTATGAAGTGAATTTTATTTTTCTGTAGATCTGAAGCAAGTTGCCAGTCTTTTCACCACTTTGAAATCTTATCAAGGTCTGACTGACTATTTATGCAGCTTCTTTCAGATAAGTGTTTCATTACAGATAAGTGCATGATCTGCAATAATCCTGATTTTACTATTAGTATTGTCTGCAGCATCATTAATATACAACATGAACAGCAAGTGCCCCAACAAACTTCGCTGATGCACACTGAAAGTTACTTCTACATCTGATGATTAATCTCCATCCTAGATGATGCGCTGCTGCCTCCCTGCCAAAAATTCCTCAATCTAGTCACAAATTTCACTTGATACCCCATATGATTGTACTTTTGACAATAAGTGTAGATGTGGTACTGAGTCAAGTGTTTTCAGAAATCAAGATAAACAGCACCTACCTGATTGCTTTCATCCAAAGGTTTCAGTATGTTACAGCAGAAAAGTGTGAGTTGGGTTTCACTTGATCATTGTTTTCGAAATCCATGCTAGTTGGCATTGAAGAGGTCATTATCTTCAAGGTACCTCATTATGTTTGATCTCAGAGTATGTTGTAAGATTCTACAACAAATCAATGTCAAGGATACTGAAAGGTTGTTTTGTGGATCACTTCTATTACACTCCATGTAGGTGGGTGTGACCTGTTCTTTTTCTGAGGACTGGGCACAGTTTTTTGTTTGATGGATCTGTGACAGATTATTGTTAGAAGAGATTATAACTGAGCAGCAAATTCAGAATAGCGTCTACCGGAATTCCATTGGGCCTGGAGCTTTGTTCAATTTTAATGATTTCAGCTGTTTCTCAACACAACTGACACTAATACTTATTTCATTCATGTTTTCCATGGTACAAGGATTAAATTGGGGCAATTCTCCTGTGTTTTAATATGTGTGGGAACATTTGAAAATGAAGTTAAGTAATTCAGCTTTTCCATTGCTACCCTCAGTTTCAGTTCCTGTCTCATTCACTAGGGGCTGGACATTAACTTTGATGCCACTAACAGACTTAACATATGACCAGAATTGTTTTGCATTCTGTGAGAGGTCAGTTAACCATATTCTGCTACTGTAGCCATTGAAGGCATCACACATTGCCTCTTGACAGCTGAACAAGTTTCATTTAACGTCTCTATATTTATAGCCCTACCATTTGTTTTACATCCATTATGCAGTAATCTCTGTTTAGAAGTTTCTTTTTAGTGACTGTGTGTCATGGCGGTTCCTTCCCATTATGAACTGTTCTACTAGGTACATATCTACACAGTGCATGGTCAGTTCCTCACTGAGATATGGCACTACTGATTATTTTATCTAGTTTACTGAAGATGATTATCATCCTGCTTGTCTTTGTTGTCCTTTTACTTTGGTAATCATTGCTGCCACAATCATATCATGGTCACTGATACCAGTTTCAATGTGGACATCCTCAGAGAGGTCGGATCTCTTTGTTGTCATTAGATCAAATATATTCCCATCATGAGTGTGGTTCATAGCTACCTTTTCTATATGGTTTTTAAGAAAGACATTTAGTAAGGTTTCACAGGATGTCTTATGACCACCACTAACAAAAGTGTAATTTTCCCAATTCATTGTTGGATGATTAAAGTCTCCACTGATGATAACAGTAAGATAGGAGAACGTACATTCAAGTGAACTGAAGTTTTTTCTCTAAATTTTTGATTAAATCAAGAGAGGAGTCTGGTGGGCATTAGAAGAATCCAATTTTCGTTTTATGCCCACCCCTGATACTGAGTCTTGCCCAAACGATCTCACATGCAGCTTCAATTTTACCTCAGTGGATTTGAGTTTCTTGTCTACTGTGACATATACACTACCTCAATTTCCCACTTGTCTATCCTTTTGATATACACTTAAAGTTTCCCCAAAATCCTCACTGCTATCAATTCCAGACTTCAACCACATTTCTGTACCCAGTATTATGTGAGCTTCACTGCTTCTCATGAGCACTTCAAACTCTGGCAGTTTGTTGTGAATGCTTCGGCAGTTTACCATTAGGTTTTTAATAATCTCACCTGTGGGAGGCAGTTTTTTCGATCTTACACAGATACTTCTGGGTTTCCTACAGCTATCAGTATCTGGATTGGATGGAGAGTTGGCTAACTTAAAAAACCCTTGTGTGCACCCCACATACGGTCAGCTACCTGAATAGCAGCCTCTGATGTGTAGAGCACTCCTGACTATTCAGGGGGGACCCTACAGTTCTCAACCCTATGGTGCAAGTCCAGGAAGTCACACCCCGGCTTGTCACAAAACTTTTGAAGTCTCTGGTTCACTCTTTCCACTTGACTCAGAACCAAAGGGCCACGATCAGTTCTGGAGACAATGCTGCAGATTGTGAGCTTTGTTGAAACTCCAAGCACAAGGCTAGTCTTCCTGACATTCTCTGTCAGTCTCTGGAATGACAAAAGAATGACCTAGGAGCCCAGACAACAGGTACCATGTGTTCCAACATGTGCCACAATCTGCAGTTGGTTGCACCCTGTTCCCTCGGTGGCTACTGGAATAGCCTCTTCAACACGTTGAATGAGGCACCCAGGCATAGGTAGTGCACCTGATGCCCCTTGCTTCCATTTCCCTATGTGGCACTATCATTCACCATATGTTTGAACTGGCAATGATGAATAAACCCCTTCCCATTTGCATTTCCTTCTTTTGACACCAGACAAAACAGGTTTCCCCAAAGCAGGTGAAGTGAGTCCCATTGGGTCAGTTTCAATTTCAGTGAAAGACAGCACCTGAAACTTATTGGTTTGGGGGGACTGGTACAATACCGTGAGTATTCCCTGGTCCCCATCCATCCTGTACAGGACGTCTAGATCTACCATTGCTGCACCACTCACAGTCAAGTAGTTGAGCAATGACAGATCCTGTACTTCCTGCAGAGGAGACAGGATCCATGGGAGAGGATAGTACTTGAGGTACCTCTGGTACAGGTATCACAGTTACACAACTCTGGGGAGCTCTTCCAACACACCAATTCGCAGCAACTGCCAATCATTTGACAGCAGTCAGGGCTATTTCCAGCTGCTCGTGAATGTCAACCAACTCATCCCATTTTTTGAGAACAGCATTCACAATGGGACTACATTTTAGCCAGTGCAGTGTGTTATAAGGCAATGAACAAACAACTTTAAATTAAGTCTGATGATCATCTTTTAATCTGATCTAGCTAAAAAGTTGCTAATTCCCTGAAAATACACAAAACAATATATCTATTAATACAGCAGGAAAATCTGTTGTAAGGATAACAAGCTATGTCCTCTCTACCCTTAAATCCTCAACCCAGTCACAAATTCTGCATATTAGCACATACAGGTGTACTTTTGATAATAAGTGTATGAGTGGTAATGAGTTGGATTCATTTCAGAAGTCAAGAAATACTGTATCTTTATTGCTGCATTGATCCCTGGTCTTCAGATTTCATGTGAGAAAAGTGAGAGTTTGGTTTCACTAGATTAATGTTTTTGAAATCACTGCTGGTTGGCATGGAACAGGTTTGAGATACCTTGTTACACTTGAGCTTAGGAAGTGTTCTAAGATTCTGCAGCAAGTGGACATTACGGATACTGGGTAGTACTTTCGTGATCAGTTCCACTACCCTTCTAACAGACCGTGTGACCTGTTCATTCTTCCAACCACTGAGGATAGTTTATTTGTCTGAGGACTCTACAGTACCTTAAAATTAAAAGTAGGGCTAAATCAGTGACAAATATAGTAAAGAATCTCACAGAGATTCCATTGGGCCCTGGAACTTGGAGACTTCAGTTGATTTTTCAGTACCACTGAAGTTTTTTCTTTCTTAATAATGTTATTATGCTATGCCAAAAAAAAAAAAAACTCAGTAAATTTCTGCATTTGCTTTTCTACTCTCAATTTTGTTTCTTCTCTTGGCATGACTGTCTGGACAGGATATTGGGTAGTATTTTTGGTATCAGTTCCTCTACCCTTGTTATAGAGGGTGTGACTCATTAAGCAAGCAAAGCCGAAGGAATACCTTCATAATGGCAAGCCATATGCAGTCATGGTGAATGATGTTGGGTAAACATTAGCCACTACTTCACTCCCTGAATACCCGAGCAGTTTAGCTTGTAAGGCACTTGGTCGGATAGATCAATGGAGTACATGGTGTTTTCACTCAATCCCCTGATTGCAGCGAAGTGACTTCTGTTACAAGTCTGTTGTAGATTTCTTACATGCTATGGACAAAAACAGCTGCTACTAGGAGAGACGGTTACCTCACCATAATCACTAGTCACAGAATTCAATACCACAGTCTTCCTGTCTCACTGATAGGAGGACCTGGAGACCTTTGTGTCCCACCAGGGTGAGGACACCAGCATCCCTAACATTTCAGTGGACAGAATAGGGCATACCTTTACAGCAGGCCAATATTGTTGAACATCATTGCTACATAGCAGCCATCATTGCAGTAGAATGGATGGCGAAGAAAGGTGGTGAGCTCGTGGGCTGGCGTCATGGTACAGCCAAAGATGGGGGCACCACAAGTGGTGAAATGCCAGCGCAACATCTGGCTGGAACGAACTCTGTGGTGTCAACTGCTGTGAGCAGGATGAAGGCCACTTATGTCGCCATTCCTCTGTGGACATCAACATACAATGCCAACTACGAGTCAAGATGCTACCTGTATCTTTATGGAAATGAATAAATAATTTTGAATCTTCTTTCACTGTGACTACCAGTGACCATAGGTCACTACCATCATTCTAAGGAAAACCTGCAAGGAGTGTACTGGGACATTACCTACTGACACAGAATGAACTTGGTGCACTACTATACTATTGGGTTGTTCACTGAAGCACAACTGTTGGTTAAACTGTGAGTGAAGACTATACCACATTAAGCAAGTAATGACAAAGTACCAAATCTCAACTGAGGAGAAAACCATGTAGCATAGAGTCGTCACCAGTAGATACACCAGAGAACTTGCTGTAAACATTGGCTGGTTGACAAGTGAGACAGTGGCAGTTTACAGGAGCCCTTAAATGTGCTGTGTGTATTTTGCCATATGCCCTGGCACTGTCAGATGAATCCTTTCATGCCACACCTAATCTCTTACTCGCCTCACCATGTTCAAAAGCTTTGAGAGGCATAAGAAATAGAGAAGAAAGAGTTTTTAGTGATCTTGATTATCTCTTCTTGTTGTTGGATCCAAGTTACTGTGTCTAGGGGTACATTCTTGCTGCTGAAATTTTGATTTTATGTTGTGGGTTCCTGAGGACTAAATAACTGACGAAGAATTATATGTTGCTATAATTTTCTTTTATTTTATTCCATCTTTGTAAATCACACAGACTTTATAATTTTCACTTCTATCACACCACACATTACATTATTAGAGACACACTCAAAAACACATCTGATTCCATCAGAGGCATGTCCACTGTTACTATTACATTCTGCGGTACTCACAATATTCCAAAGGGTGTACAAAGCAAAAAAGTTTAAAGACTTTCTTAAAAAAAGAAGAATCTTTGCTAAAATATGTCATTATTTTGTAAATGAATCCAGAAATAAATTTATTAATTAGTGTTAGATTGTGCAATTAATAATATGAATTTTAAGTATGTCAGAAATTTTGTAATTTTGATTATTTTTAAGAGGAGAGTAATTTTAACCATACATACAGAGTGTAACAAATTAATTTCTTTTTATACATTTTAGCCTGAAACATAACATTGTTTACAAAATCATATGAAGTTCATTCAGTTAGACAGCTGATATAATGTTCATCTACACAAGAATCAATAGTATACATTGTTTCGGTTATTTATATAAAATAAAGGTAATGTTAGTGAAGGGAGGCGCATTACAGTGGGAAGATTAGATTAAGTATTATGGGAACAAATTGTCATTTGCACCCAGACTACCCCATTATACTGAAATTACCCCTACCAAAACCGTTTAGCAGTGGGAATATAGGTAGAATCAAGACTTTGCAAAGGCTGCGTTTGAAACCTGGTGCCTTTTCACTTCAATACTGAAGGGCATTGATGATCAATGAGTTGCAGCAGCTGAGTTCTCAGTCAAAGACAACAACTTGAGGAGGAAGACGAAGAAATTGTTGAATATGCATATGGTTAGAACTGAATCAAAAGAGACTAAATATAACAAAATAAAAGCTATGTCCTGTTTTTAAATTATGTTTCCTGTAAGTTTACTTTTTACAACTTATATTTATCATTTCTCTTAATGTGTACGAAATACAAAGGTAAAATCTGTCATGTTGCTGTAAATCCTTATGCTAAAGAACTCTTTGGAGCCATTAAAAAATGCAGCGAGCTTTGTGACATGTTGTTGTTGTTGTTGTTGTTGTGGTATTCAGTCCAGAGATTGGTTTGATGTAGCTCTCCATGCTACTCTATCCTGTGCAAGCTTCTTCATGTCCCAGTACCTACTGCAACCTACATCCTTCTGAATCTGTTTGGTGTATTCATCTCTTGGTCTCCCTCTATGATTTTTACCCTCCACGTTGCCCTCCAATACCAAACTGGTGATCCCTCGATGTCTCAGAACATGTCCTACCAACCGATCCCTTCTTCTAGTCAAGTTGTGCCACAAACTTCTCTTCTCCCCAATCCTATTCACTACCTCCTCATTAGTTATGTGGTCTACCCATCTAATCTTCAGCATTCTTCTGTAGCACCGCATTTCGAAAGCTTCTATTCTCTTCTTGTCTAAACTATTTATCGTTCACGTTTCACTTCCATACATGGCTACACTCCATACAAATACTTTCGGAAACGACTTCCTGACACTTAAATGTGTACTCGATGTTAACAAACTTTCCTTCTCCAGAAAAGCTTTACTTGCCATTGCCAGTCTACATTTTATATCCTCTCTACTTCGACCACCATCAGTTATTTTGCTCCCCAAATAGCAAAACTCATTTACTACTTTAAGCGTCTCATTTCCCAATCTAATTCCCGCAGCATCACCCGGTTTAATTCGACTACATTCCATTATCCTTGTTTTGCTTTTGTTGATGTTCATCTTATATCCTCCTTTCAAGACACTGTCCATTCTGTTCAACTGCTCTTTCAGGTCCTTTGCTGTCTCCGACAGAATTACAATGTCATCGGCAAACCTCAAAGTTTTTATTTCTTCTCCATGGATTTTAATTCCTACTCTGAATTTTTCTTTTGTTTCCTTTACTGCTTGCTCAATATACAGATTGAATAACATCAGGGATAGGCTACAACCCTGTCTCACTCCCTTCCCGACCACTGCTGCCCTTTCATGCCCCTCGACTCATAATTGCCATCTGGTTTCTGTGCAAATTGTAAATAGCCTATCGCTCCCTGTATTTTATCCCTAACACCTTCAGAATATGAAAGAGAGTATTCCAATCAACATTGTGAAAAGCTTTCTCTAAGTTAACAAATGCTAGAAATGTAGGCTTGCCTTTCCTTAATCCATTCACTAAGATAAGTCGTAGGGCCAGTATTGCCTCACATGTTCCAACATTTCTACGGAATCCAAACTGATCTTCCCAGAGGTCAACTTCTACCAGTTTTCCCATTCGTCTGTAAATAATTCGTGTTAGTATTTTGCAGCCGTGGCTTATTAAACTGATAGTTCAGTAATTTTCACATCTGTCAGCACCTGCTTTCTTTGGGATTGGAATTATTATATTCTTCTTGAAGTCTGAGGGTATTTCGCCTGTCTCATACATCTTGCTCACCAGATGGTAGAGTTTTGTCAGTACTGGCTCTCCCAAGGCTATCAGTAGTTCTAATGGAATGTTGTCTACTCCCAGGGCCTTGTTTTGACTTAGGTCCTACAGTGCTTAGTCAAACTCTTCACGCAGTATCATTCTCCCATTTCATCTTCTTCTACCTCCTCTTCATTTTCATAATATTGTCCTCAAGAACATTGCCCTTGTACAGACCCTCTATATATTCCTTCCACCTTTCTGCTATCCCTTCTTTGCTTAGAACTGGGTTTCCATCTGAGCTCTTGATATTCATGCAAGTGGTTCTTTTTTCTCCAAAGGTCTCTTTAATTTTCCTCTAGGCAGTATCTATCTTACCCCTAGTGATACATGCTTCTACATCCTTACATTTGCTCTCTAGCCAAACCTACTTAGCCATTTTTCACTTCCTGTTGATCTCATTTTTGAGACGTTTGGATTCCTTTTTTGCCTGCTTCATTTACTGCATTTTTGTATTTTCTCCTTTCATCAATTAAATTCAATACCTCTTCCGTTTCCCAAGGATTTCTATTAGCCCTCGTCTTTTTACCTACTTTGTAACCTCCCCCTCACTTATTGATCTTAATGACAGTGAAAAATTAAACCGCATGCACGTAATGGCAATTTGGGAAAAGCAGTCGTCACCGAAGTTAATTTGTCGGTAAAGAGGGAATGAAGGGTTACATCTAAATGATAGGAAAAATGCAAATGAAATTGGTGGAAATTAATTTTGAGAAAATGGTAAAATTAATAAAGAAAGTAAATGTGCGGTCGTTACATTAACAATTAATTGGCATTAATTAGATATTTGAGATTTAGGGAAAATTACGGTCACCAGTCCTATGGACAACTTCTATAATAACTGAAAATGAAAGATTAATGCACATACAATTAGTACTAAAAGCGTGGCAACTGAAGGTTGACACATGCTGCGTGAAAACTGAATGTTTGTCAGAAGTAATAAATTTTGCCGCACTCTGACTTAATTTAGCAAAAGAATTAAAAAACCGGAAAACTGAAAGGTAATTTAGTGACTGAAGTTAATAGTGAACTTTGTTTCTGAAGCACTATGAAATTCAGTAAAATAAGGTTAGTCTTGGGCTACCTCAACAATCATTTCAAAAGCTACTTGAATCTACGCAATTTAGAAATAAGAGATTTAACTTTGAACTTGAATTAAATGATTCTGAACAATTGACAATAGTAAAATTTAGTACGTACAAAGCTGAGCTGCAGTCACAGGTAAGCTAAAATATGGCAACAAAACTCGCACTCTTAATTTGTGCTTGTGTAATCTAAATATTGTAGCCAGCTACATCTACATCTACATCTACATCCATACTCCGCAAGCCACCTGACGGTGTGTGGCGGAGGGTACCTTGAGTACCTCTATCAGTTCTACCTTCTATTCCAGTCTCGTATTGTTCGTGGAAAGAAGGATTGTCGGTATGCCTCTGTGTGGGCTCTAAACTCTCTGATTTTATCCTGATGGTCTCTTCGCGAGATATACGTAGGAGGGAGCAATATACTGCTTCACTCTTCGGTGAAGGTATGTTCTTGAAACTTTGACAAAAGCCCATACCGAGCTACTGAGCGTCTCTCCTGCAGAGTCTTCCACTGGAGTTTATCTATCATCTCCGTAATGCTTTCGCGATTACTAAATGATCCTGTAATGAAGCGCGCTGCTCTCCGTTGGATCTTCTCTATATCTTCTATCAACCCTATCTGGTACAGATCCCACACTGCTGAGCAGTATTCAAGCAGTGGGCGAACAAGCGTACTGTAACCTACTTCCTTTGTTTTCGGACTGCATTTCCTTAGGATTCTACCAATGAATCTCAGTCTGGCATCTGCTTTACCGACAATCAACATTATATGATCATTCCATTTTAAATCACTCCTAATGCATACTCCCGGATAATTTATGGTATTAACTGCTTCCAGTTGCTGACCTGCTATTTTGTAGCTAAATGATAAAGGATCTATCTTTCTGTGTATTCGCAGCACATTACACTTGTCTACATTGAGATTCGATTGCCATTCCCTGCACCATGCGTCAATTCGCTGCAGATCCTCCTGCATTTCAGTACAATTTTCCATTGTTACAACCTCTCGATACACCACAGCATCATCTGCAAAAAGCCTCAGTGAACTTCCGATGTCGTCCACAAGGTCATTTATGTATATTGTGAATAGCAACTCCCCTGCGGCACACCTGAAATCACTCTTACTTTGGAAGACTTCTCTCCATTGAGAATGACATGCTGCATCCTGTTATCTAGGAACTCCTCAATCCAATCACACAATTGGTCTGATAGTCCATATGCTCTTACTTTGTTCATTAAACGACTGTGGGGAACTGTATCGAATGCCTTGCGGAAGTCAAGAAACACGGCATCTACCTGTGAACCCGTGTCTATGGCCCTCTGAGTCTCGTGGACGAATAGCGCGAGCTGGGTTTCACATGACCGTCTTTTTTGAAACCCATGCTGATTCCTACAGAGTAGATTTCTAGTCTCCAGAAAAGTCATTATACTCGAACATAATACGTGTATTCTACAACTGATCAACGTTAGAGATATAGGTCTATAGTTCTGCACATCTGCTTGACGTCCCTTCTTGAAAACGGGGATGACCTGTGCCCTTTTCCAATCTTTTGGAACGCTACGCTCTTCTAGAGACCTACGGTACACCGCTGCAAGAAGGGGGGCAAGTTCCTTCGCGTACTCTGTGTAAAATTGAACTGGTATCCCATCAGGTGCAGAGGCCTTTCCTCTTTTGAGCGATTTTAATTGTTTCTCTATCCATCTGTCGTCTATTTCGATATCTACCATTTTGTCATCTGTGCGACAATCTAGAGAAGGAACTACAGTGCAATCTTCCTCTGTGAAACAACTTTGGAAAAAGACATTTAGTATTTCGGCCTTTAGTCTGTCATCCACTGTTTCAGTACCATTTTGGTCACAGAGTGTCTGGACATTTTGTTTTGATCCACCTACCGCTTTGACATAAGACCAAAATTTCTTAGGATTTTCTGCCAAGTCAGTACATAGAACTTTACTTTCGAATTCATTGAACGCCTCTCGCATAGCCCTCCTCACACTACATTTCGCTTCGCGTAATTTTTGTTTGTCTGCAAGGCTTTGGCTATGTTTATGTTTGCTGTGAAGTTCCCTTTGCTTCCGCAGTAGTTTTCTAACTCGGTTGTTGTACCACGGTGGCTCTTTTCCATCTCTTACGATCTTGCTTGGCACATACTCATCTAACGCATTATGTATGACGGTTTTGAACTTTGTCCACTGATCCTCAACACTATCTGTACTTGAGACAAAACTTTTGTGTTGAGCCAACAGGTACTCTGAAATCTGCTTTTTGTCACTTTTTCTAAACAGAAAAATCTTTCTACCCTTTTTAATATTCCTATTTACGGCTGAAATCATCGATGCCGTAACCGCTTTATGATCGCTGATTCCCTGTTCTGCGTTAACTTTTTCAAATAGTTCGGGTCTGTTTGTCTCCAGAAGGTCTAATATGTTATCGCCACGAGTCGGTTCTCTGTTTAACTGCTCAAGGTAGTTTTCAGATAAAGCACTTAAAAAAATTTCACTGGATTCCTTGTCCCCGCCACCCTTTATGAACGTCTGAGTCTCCCAGTCTATATCCGGCAAATTAAAATCTCCACCCAGAACTATAACATGGTGGGGAAATCTACTCGAAATATTTTCCAAATTATGAATACCTTAACTGAACTTTGAAATTAAAGCAGTGAAATCGAATGATATTACTTTAATGCTGGTGTTTGAATTTCAATGACACTTGGGGTTCATTCCGGAAAAGGAAGGGACCTTGCTTGGTAATGGAATTGGGACATGCTAAGTTGCTGTAATTACGTGAGGCAACAATTTGAAAAAGCTGAGGTCTGCCATACAGTTATAAAACTTTATGTGCTTTTAGTCTTCCTTGTTGGTTGATTGAAGATTTGAAATCGTCGATCGGGGAGGTGGCGACAGTCACTCATTGTCGGCCGTCGCTGTTGCAGAAGCTGGATGTTGGCACGCCTTCTTCTTGACATGGTCACCAGGCGAAACGGGCTCTTGATGTGCGCCAGCTAATGCTTCCCGTCCGCGAACCACATCAGAAACTATCATAGCAAGTCGAGCACAATTACATGCTGCCAAACCCTGAAAGCGTGGCAACTCGCGGGAGCGTCACACAACACACATGCTCCACCGCCCTACTCCAGCCAGACTCTGCTCTGCCCGTGCTCCACACAGCCAAGTTAACACTACCAAAGATCCTAAACACTTCGGTTCTCCACACAACTTATCGATGTAATCGTTCGATAGCATAGTTTTCCCTAGGCCAGACTCAGCGTAAAAATACAAATAATATTTACAAAACAAACGAATTATACATCACATAAAGTATATAAACAAAGATGATGTGACTTACCAAACAAAAGCGCTGGCAGGTTGATAGAAACACAAGCAAACACAAACATACACACAAAATTCAAGCTTTTGCAACCAAGGTTGCTTTATCAGGAAAGAGGGAAGGACAGGGAAAGACGAAAGGATGTGGGTTTTAAGAGAGAGGGTAAGGAGTCATTCCAATCCCGGGAGCGGAAAGACTTACCTTAGGGGGAAAAAAGGACAGGTATACATTCGCACACACACACACATATCCATTCGCACATACACAGACACATCTTCAGGTAACAAAATAAGGAAAAAAAAATTATAGTACAATAGATGGAAATAGGAGGATATGCATTTCCGGCGTTACAACTTGATTCCTTGCTGCTTTCACTATTTCATCTCTCAAAGCAATCCATTCTTCTTCTTCTTCTTCTTCTTCTGTATTTCTTTCCCCCATTCTTGTCAATCATTCCCTAATGCTCTCCCTGAAACACTCTACAACCTCTGGTTCTTTCAATTTGTTCAGGTCCCATCAACTTAAATTCCCACCTTTTTACAGTTTCTTCAGTTTTAATCTACAGTACATAAAATGTGGTCAGAGTCCACATCTGCCCCTGGAAATGTCTTACAATTTAAAACCTGGTTCCTAAATCTCTGTCTTACCATTATATAATCTATCTGACACCTTCCAGTATCTCCAGGCTTCTTCCATGAATACAACCTTCTTTTATGACTCTTGAACCAAGTGTTAGCTATGATTAAGTTATGCTCTGTGCAAAATTCTTCCAGGTGGCTTCCTCTTTCATTCCTTAATCCCATTCCATATTCACCTACTACATTTTCTTCTCTTCCTCTTCCTACTACTGACTTCCAGTCACCTGTGGCATAAAATGTTGAAAAACTATATAAAATTTTTTTAGCATATCTGAATAGCAGTTAAAACCAAATGAAAAAAACGTATAAAAAATCTTTTCCATAGATGTTTTTTTTAAAAACCATTATGTAGATTACATGTTCAGAATTTAGAGTCTTGGGGGGTGGTGGTTTTCTACAAATGGTATATTTAATAGGTACACATCATTGTAAAATGTAGCTTCCAGTATTCAAAGACCTTTAAGATGGAGACTTTTGAAAATTGGTTCATACATAAAAAACACATATCTAAGTAAGTGTTCGAAGTTTCATTGAATAATTGCAGAAGCTGTTAATGTCATAATAGTTTTTTTCCAGGGGTGTAATTTTGCATGTGTCTCCCCTTAAGGGTATCCAAAGACCAAGTGACGATAGTGACGGTTTGCCCAATGAGTTTTAACCAGATGTTCTATTATTTATGAAGAATGAAAAGATAATCATCAGTGGAGTTCAGAAATTAAGTACACATGGGGAACAGTATGAAAATGGGATGAATAACAAGTTAACAATAAGCATTGATTCTGATAATGGTAAATGAACAGTTGGTACAATTAGTGGCAATGTGCAATGAACTGGAAAGGAATATGATTTGCTAATAACAGCCATAGTGAATGCAGACAGAGGGTTGTTTGAAACTCACTTAATAAACCCATTACAGGTGTTACAATACTTAATTACAGATGATACAAAAGACTAACAGTTTCTGATCAAACTCACTGTGGACCAGGGTTACCAGTTATCACATATTACAAATTTCAGTGTACTCTTAGCTGACAGTAAATTACGTTATGTTCTAAGTGTAGCACTAGTGTATAACAATGAGTACAATACATATAGAATATGGCCATTACCAGCAGAAGTTGATGGAACTAGGAGAATGTTTATCTATATTGCTCCTGAAATAGATTTCTCACTAACTGATGAAGGCAAGAGGCAGTATGTGCAACTGTCTCTTGAACAACAAAAGGTAAAAATTTTAAGGTGAGGCATCAGATACGTAAACAGAATTTTCTGCTCATATCTACCTATGATCATGAAAGATTCAAAGCACAAATTTTGCTGCTGGTTAGAAAGGTGCTAAAGATTTCAATCTAAAGCATATTGTGTTGAACAGAAGTATCTTGACACAGATGCCGGACAATGAATGGTTATTCATAGCTCACAAAGTTAGGGACTCACAGTTCCATCTAATGAGTAACTGCTCATTGATGTCATACTATGCAATACTGGTCATTGATGTCATACTATGCGATACTGGCAAGTTGACATTTCTGGGAAAATGAATTGCTTCTGGAGCTTAGATCATGTTATGATCAGAACATATGAGACATGCCAATATAAGTGGATATAGCACCCGCTGTAAGCCCCAATTACATGATGTGCATAAACTGTACATCTATGCACCAGCGCCCCAAGTGTGCATATCTGTACCCACACACTGGTTCACGTAGACCTATTACACCATCCACGTGTGTTATACCTGACACACATGTCCATTACACAAACAGAAACACAAACAGATCTGTCTTATCTCTTGTAAAGTCATTCTTTCTACAACACAAACACAAGGGGGACTGTGTCACATATTGGAACGTCATTGATTTAAATTATTTAAGTGACTCAAGGTTCCTATATAATAAGAAACTGTTCTTTATCATTATTTATTAAGTAACTGTTAGTCTCTTAGGTGCGTTACTACTGTTCTGAATTACAGACCCAACAGCTACTTTTATATTATGACACTGGTTACACAGGTACATGTATTTATACAGCATTTTGCACATGGAGGACCCATGTGTTTGTGGAGTTATTGCCCTGTCAGTGACAATAAATCTTCGGATTAGGGCAGACTGATAACAAAAACCAAAAGCCAGATGTTGTTGAGTTCAAACCCAGCTGAAAAGTAGGGACAAGGGCAGGGAATTATATTCACTGCTTGTAAAAGAATTGAGGCTCGAAGATTTGCATGAAATTTGGAGCTTCAGGAGGAAGGACATGGCCTGTTTCAAGATGGTGCTGTCTATGACAGAAGATGGAATTAGCAAGTGTGACACAGTCATGAGGGAAGCTGTCTCACGTTCTCAAAAGTAAGAATTAAATCATATGTCTATACATTTTGTGATCATAACAGCCTAGATCATGAATAAAATACCAATACCAGTAAATGCCCTGTTCCATTGCAGGCTGGTTGTAACGTTATGTATGTGGCTACTGCGGAATCTTTTAAGAGTCTGGCGTTTAGCTACAGAATAGCGCAGCCCACCATTCCAAAAGTTGTTGTGGATATATGTAATGCAATTTGCAACACTTTAAAAGACCAGCACTTAAAGGTGCACTTGTTATTTTTCCAAGTTTTGACTATGTATATGTGCTACTCAGTTTTTGCAGTCCTCATCTGTCACACTGGGGCAAACTGAATGGACTTTCTCCTCTATCACTGCCAATTTCTCTTTTCTGGCATGCTGAAATAAAGCAAGAGATGCAATCAAATCAAACATGAACTTTCATAAACTAAGGCATTAAGATTCAAATAAAAAATCACTGTATAACGTTATATGCACATTACTCAGAAAGAGACCATTGGTGCCATACCTTATTCTGATATAATGGTTCATACATACACCTTTCCTTGCCTGATTTAAGATGCTTAATGCCTCTTTGCTCCATTTCACTTCTACAATATGAAGCAGTCAATAGAAAAAAATGCTTTCACAAACAGCTAGTATAAAAAGAGTCTACTTAAAAAAAAAATTCTAGCATTATGAAACCTATTTATTGGAAAAAAAATGCGCAAAATCCGCAACACAAAAATCTGAAATTAAAAACTAGCTGCCTAACAATAAGCAGAAAGCACTGTGGTATACCCTTCATGCGAGGTATCACTGCCTGCTGCGCATGCGCAACTGATGGCAGTTTAGAACTCATCTCTATTCTGGTGCAAGGATAATGTGTGTGCTAATTTTTGTAGTTTCACCTGATCTAATGCTAGATGGGTGTTGCGCTAGACAGCACGGTTCATGGCGGATCATCATGTAATACCCATTTTAAATATATAATAAATAGACACTGGATTAAGGTTGGATCCACCTTTTTGCAAGTACACCAATTATCGTTTTGTTTTATCACCCAAATCAATACACATCCGCATACCAACTGAAGAAACAATCAAAAAAATAATTGAAAGACGACTACACTGGACAACCATTATACCAAAAACACATACACAGGAAGTCTCATCTATATTGAAGGTAATCACAGGTCAAAATTATTTCAGAGTTGAAGATGAATTCTACATCATACACAAAGGATTCCAGAGTCACCAATAAGTGACATGCTGCCCAACATCTTCCTTAATCACCTTGAAAACAAAATCTTTGAAGAAACAATAATAATGAAACTGTACACAGTAATATACTGGTACAGTTATGTTGATGACATAATTTGCTTGACAGATGAAGCACATGATTGAACACTACAGAATACACTGGTCACCCAAAAATACCTTTCACCCTTGAAACTGAAGAGACAAATACATAGATTTACTAGACATGACAATAGAAACCAAGAAACATGAACACTGGTTTTCAGTGTATAGAAAACCAACACCAAACTGTACAATTATTCCACCACAGCTAACCACCCAACAACCCACAAGCCTCAGATAAATACTACAATACATACATAAGTATGTACATACATACATAAATACTCGTTCCATAGATCATGAATACAACATTTCATAAAGATGTGGAATATGTCACTTTAACATAAGTTTTCTTTACACTGCAGGCCAGCAGCTGTCACTACCCAGCACAGAAGAATGGTGTTCTTAAGACATTGGTCCACAGAGTGCATGCCCTGTCAGACCAAAAAGTCTACTGACAGAAACAGAGCATCTCAAAACAGTGTTCTGCAAAAATGGATATACACCAAGACAAATTAAGATGGCACTCCAACCAGCCACTACACCACAAGTTCCAGAAGCAGAGCAAGATGAAGCAAAGAAGGTGACGTTTTTGCCCTAAGCTGGTTTTACTTCTGCCAGAATTAGTAGGATCCTACGTAAACACAATATCAAGTGTGTTTTCTGTCCATCCAGCAAGATTGAGGGACTGGTGGGAAATGTTAAGGACAACCTGGGTTTATGGATACCGGGGATTTATAATATAACCTGCCAATGTGGCATGTCCTACATTGGCCAGACAACCAGAACAGTAGATACCAGGTGGAAGGAACATCAGAGGCACACGTGATTAAGACAGGCAACAAAATCAACCATTGCTGAACACAGTCTAGACCTAGATCATGCCATGAAGTATGAAGAAACTAAGTTTCTAGCACAGACGCCCAGATTTTGGGATAGTGTTATAAGGGAGTTAATAGAGATAAATGTTACCGATAATCTCATGAACCGTGACACAGGGTACCAGCTAATTAGAGCCTGGGATCCTGCTCTGGAATTGTTGAAGAAGCAACAGGGACAGCTGCTGCGCTCCAAAAATAGGAGAACTGAAGGCATAGACATGGAGAATGATACAGAGTTCCAGGCGCACCAGACCAAAGATGGAACACCCAGCATGGGGTCTGATGGGCACGGACTGCAGAGGGAACATCTAGAACTGCAGTGGACCGAAAATGGATCAGCAACACTCCAGCAGATCACAGTGAGCGGGAGAGGACCACAGGGGGAATGCCTGGTACCACAGATGGGATTCCGAATGCACCAGACCGAAGATGGAACACACTGGAGCATGTCTGGCGGGTGTGGACCTTAAAGATAACACTCAGGACTGCAACGGATAGAAAAGGGAACGGCAATGCTCCAGAAGATTGCAGCGAGCGGGAGCGGACTGCAGAGGGAGTGCCTGGTGAAGGGAGAAGGCCACTGGCATAAATACTGGACCAGGTCCACTCGAGGAGCACAGGAGCCGGGAGCCATCGGCAGTGGACATCTGAGTCACAGCAGACAGCGGTCAGAAAGTGAGCTGCTGCCAGGAGAGCGGAGCATTCCCTACCCTTGCATCGCCTTTCACCACTATCCCACCTGTCTACTGGTAGATAGCAGCGGGTGCCGCAGCAAGACACATTCCCCACACAGACGGCGCAGTGAGCGGAAGAGTGTTGAGGACGACGACATGCTGATCCGATGTAGGGTCAGACGCTGCCTCCGGACCAGCAACGTAGTCTCCCGCATAGCAGTTTTGTCGTGTCATCCCCACCTAATTGTAATAAGTGGTGGGAAAAGGAAGATTATAGTGTTTACATTGAAGAGTCTCTGGCAGTGAGACTGTCTCCCCCCACAAGAGTAGGGCAATCACATACCAGGGTCTGTGGCGCCGCCCAGCAACCCGTGTGTGCCAGATTTGGCTGACTCAGCGCATGGAAATGTATAACGGTGTCAACTAAGTGCTCCTGAGTCGGACTCCCAAAAGTGATGACACAAACACACAGACCAGACTCAACAATCAACAAGCATGGACTCTAACAAAGGGAGACCCCCACCCCCACAAACCAGCACCAACCTCCTACCTCCACTACCCGTCGACTGAGAGCAGGGGCCAGCGTCTTCAACTCGAAGATCTGAGAACTGTGACCTATGAAGTACAGTACCTTCCAGAAGATACGACAGAGAGGAAGGTATTTTTCTTCATAAAACAGTTCATCCAACAAGAAGTGAAGAGCACCATCAAAGACCTGAAGGTTAGATGAGGAGGCTTTGCCCACACCCAAATCGTCAAATCAGAGGAAGAAACGTATCTCCAGAAACTCTTCAGACGAAAACTGCGCCCTAAAATAGTAGTGTGACAACTATGCCCACGAGAACCAAGAGCCAGACAACCCTTACTTAACTTATATATGTTCTTTTTCTTATGGGTTTTTGTTTTTTTTTATGTTGCACTAGATTAGGTGTTTATACCGTTATGATTGCTGGTTGATCTTCTAATTCAAATTATTCTTTATTAGGTTCTCTTCGTTCTGTTGCTCAAACAATTTCATATGAAGTTTGTTAGAGTTATAATTCTCAAGATTTATAATTATAAAATACACTCCTGGAAATGGAAAAAAGAAAACATTGACACCGGTGTGTCAGACCCACCATACTTGCTCCGGACACTGCGACAGGGCTGTACAAGCAATGATCACACGCACGGCACAGCGGACACACCAGGAACCGCGGTGTTGGCCGTCGAATGGCGCTAGCTGCACAGCATTTGCGCACCGCCGCCGTCAGTGTCAGCCAGTTTGCCGTGGCATACGGAGCTCCATCGCAGTCTTTAACACTGGTAGCATGCCGCGACAGCGTGGACGTGAACCGTATGTGCAGTTGATGGACTTTGAGCGAGGGCGTATAGTGGGCATGCGGGAGGCCGGGTGGACATACCGCCGAATTGCTCAACACGTGGGGCGTGAGGTCTCCACAGTACATCGATGTTGTCGCCAGTGGTCGGCGGAAGGTGCACGTGCCCGTCGACCTGGGACCGGACCGCTGCGACGCACGGATGCACGCCAAGACCGTAGGATCCTACGCAGTGCCGTAGGGGACCGCACCGCCACTTCCCAGCAAATTAGGGACACTGTTGCTCCTGGGGAATCGGAGAGGACAATTCGCAACCGACTCCATGAAGCTGGGCTATGGTCCCGCACACCGTTAGGCCGTCTTCCGCTCACGCCCCAACATCGTGCAGCCCGCCTCCAGTGGTGTCGCGACAGGCGTGAATGGAGGGACGAATGGAGACGTGTCGTCTTCAGCGATGAGAGTCGCTTCTGCCTTGGTGCCAATGATGGTCGTATGCGTGTTTGGTGCCATGCAGGTGAGCGCCACAATCAGGACTGCATACGACCGAGGCACACAGGGCCAACACCCGGCATCATGGTGTGGGGAGCGATCTCCTACACTGGCCGTACACCACTGGTGATCGTCGAGGGGACACTGAATAGTGCACGGTACATCCAAACCGTCATCGAACCCATCGTTCTACCATTCCTAGACTGGCAAGGGAACTTGCTGTTCCAACAGGACAATGCACGTCCGCATGTATCCCGTGCCACCCAACGTGCTCTAGAAGGTGTAAGTCAACTACCCTGACCAGCAAGATCTCCGGATCTGTCCCCCATTGAGCATGTTTGGGACTGGATGAAGCGTCGTCTCACGCGGTCTGCACGTCCAGCACGAACGCTGGTCCAACTGAAGCGCCAGGTGGAAATGGCATGGCAAGCCATTCCACAGGACTACATCCAGCATCTCTACGATCGTCTCCATGGGAGAATAGCAGCCTGCATTGCTGCGAAAGGTGGATATACACTGTACTAGTGCCGACATTGTGCATGCTCTGTTGCCTGTGTCTATGAGCCTGTGGTTCTGTCAGTGTGATCATGTGATGTATCTGACCCCAGGAATGTGTCAATAAAGTTTCCCCTTCCTGGGACAATGAATTCACAGTGTTCTTATTTCAATTTCCAGGAGTGTACATTAAATATTGAAATAGCATTTAGTAGTGTAGTACACATCTGCCGAGACATAAATAATGGTTGAATTATTCGAACTTTACATGCAAATGGAGCATCTATATTTTTTATTTATATTTATTTGCATGTAGGACGAAGAATTTATTATGGATCTTATATATACATACACACCTGAATAATTGGTACATTAATTCTATTCTTAGTTATAGCAACTGCACTTATATGATATGTTTTACCTTGAGGTCAAATATCATTTTGAGGTGCAACAGTAATTACTAATTTATTATCAGCAATTCCACATTTTGGAACACTTTTAGTTCAATGGGTATGAGGGGGATTTGCCGTTTATAACGCAACATTAAATCGATTTTTCACATTCCATTTTGTATTACCATTTATTATTGCAGCTATAGCTGCAATTCACTTATTCTTTCTTCACCAAACAGGGTCTAATAACCCCTTAGGACTAAACGGAGATATTGAAAAAATCCCATTTCACCCATACCTTACTTTCAAGGATTCTATTACATTCGTATTAATAACATCATTATTAATTATATTATGCTTAATTAATCCTTACCTCCTAGGAGATCCAGATCATTTTGTACCTGCTAATCCATTAGTAACACCGGTTCATATTCAACCAGAATGATATTTCTCATTTGCATATGCAATTCTACGATCAATTCCTAATAAGTTAGGAGGTGTTATTGCATTATTCTTATCAATTAGAATCTTAATAATTTTAACATTTTATAATAAAACACTGTTCCGAGGTATCCAATTCCATCCTATTAATCAGATTTTATTCTGAATCATAGTAGTAGTTGTATGCTTATTAACATGAATTGGTAAATGACCTGTTGAAGAACCCTACATTATAACAGGGCAAATCTTAACAATTATTTACTTTACATACTTCTTAATTAATGTCCATGTTGCAAACGCATGAGATAAGCCAATTAAGGAATAATAAGTTCATTAGCTTAGGAAAACCATATGTTTTGAAAACATAAAACTAGAAGTTTAACTCTTCTATTAACTTTTCTTTAAAAAATTCACTAAATAAATGAGATAAATAAAATCTTTAAACCAAAAAAGAAAATAAAAAAATTTAAAGATAAAGGTAAAAAAACTTTTTCAAACTAAGTATATTAACTTATCATAACGGAAACGTGGTAATGTACCACAAACTCAAATAAAGCGAAAGGATATAATAGCAAGCTGAATAAAAAATATAAAAGAATAAAAATCACCACCTAAAATAATTAAAGCTAATAATATTCTTATAAAAACAATTCTAGTATACTCAGCCAAAAAAATTAAAGTAAAACCACCTGCACCATATTCAATATTAAAACCTGAAACTAGCTCAGACTCACCTTCGGCAAAGTCAAAAGGAGTACGGTTAGTTTCGGCTAAACAAGAAGCAAAGCATGCTAAAGCTAAAGGAAAAGAAATAATAACAAATCAACAATAAAGCTGATAATTTATAAAATCAAACATGTTAAAACTACCAATTAAAATAATTAAAGATAATAAAATTAAAGCTATACTAACTTCATATGAAATTGTTTGAGCAACAGAACGAAGAGAACCCAATAAAGAAAAATTTGAATTAGAAGATCAACAAGCAATCATAATGGTATAAACACTTAATCTAGTGCAACATAAAAAAACAAAAACCCATAAGGAAAAGAACATATATAAGTTACGTAAGGGAAAATTACTCAAACAGCCAAAGAAATTATTAAATTAAAAACAGGAGAAAAATAATAAAGTAAATAATTAGATATAATAGGAATAGGCTGCTCCTTACAAATCAACTTAATAGCATCATTAAAGGGTTATGGGGTTCCTACAAATCCTACCTTATTTGGACCCTTGCGAATCTGAATATAACATAAAACCTTACGCTCTAATAAAGTTAGAAAAGTAACACTAATTAAAACACAAATAACTAATAAAAGAAAATTTAAAATAAACATAAATAAATCATAAAGTATCAATACTATTTGTAGAAAAAATCTAAATAAATGAATTCTAAATTCAACACATTAATCTGTCAAAATAGTAACTTAATTAATATTAATCAATATAATGAAAAATATTTCAACCATATGGTCCTTTCGTACTAATATGGATTAATAATCTTAGGATAGAAACCGACCTGGCTCACGCCGGTCTGAACTCAGATCATGTAAGAATTTAAAGGTCGAACCGTCCTAATTACTGGGCTCCTGCACCCAAAATTTTTCTTAATCTAACATCGAGGTCGCAATCTGCTTTGTCGATATGAGCTCTCAAAAACAATTACGCTGTTATCCCTAGGGTAACTTAATCCTATTATCATAAATTATGGATCAAAACAACAAACATAAATCAATGATATAATAATGAAGAGTTTATTTATTCTTCATGTCACCCCAACAAAACATCATCATTAAATATAGAAAGACAAACAAAAAACTGTATAAAAGTAAAATGTTAAGCTCTATAGGGTCTTCTCGTCCTAAAGAGGAATTTAAGCCTTTTGACTCAAAAGTTAAATTCAAAAATTTATTAAGAGACAGTTGATTTCTCGTCAAGCCATTCATTCCAGCCACTAATTAAGATTCTAATGATTATGCTACCTTTGCACGGTCAAAATACCGCGGCTCTTTAAAAATCCGCTCACTGAGCAGGCCAGACCTCAAAGTATTTTCAAGAGGACATGTTTTTGATAAACAGGCGGAAATCAATTTTGCCTAGTTCCTTATAATAAGTTTACAAGGTAAAAATTTTATACAAATAAATATACTAATTCTATCATTATTACAAAAATTATAAAATTAAATTAATAATCTTAATAAAAAACCTAAAATACTTATAAAATCAAAATAAGAAATAATGAACTAAAACGTAATCTTAAAGATAGCTAGTTTAAACCTTACTATTATATTTTTATAAAACAAATTATAGGTTGTTAACTTGAAAGCTTATCCCTTAAAGGATAAACAAGTTAATATTTATACTTAAAAAATTAAATAAAAACAATTAAGTTTGAAAAATTAAATTTTTTCTTAAGGAACTAGATATCTTAGGAAACGATTAACATCTCATTTCTATAAATAATTTAATAATAATTATGATACATTAACTATAAATTATTTATAAATCAACCCAAATTGAGACAAGTAAAATGAATACTAAAATTTTGATAAACCCTGATACAAAAGGTACAATAAATAAAATCTACTTTAAAAAATTTAAAATAATATTTCATAAAACACTTTCATTACCAATAAACTATAATTTAAAAAATCGAATCTATAAAATATACTTAGACAAAATTCAACAAAACTGCAAGATTTGCGTAGGAGATCAACACTCAGAGCCATTCGCAGCCCAGGCGGGTGTCCCACAAGGAGGCCTCCTATCACCAACCCAGTACGCGCTGTACACTGCAGACATCCCTACCATGACACCAGATCAGAGAGTTGCACTGTATGTGGACGACACCACATACTGGTGCACTGCACCAAACACCAGGACTATACAACAAAACATGACAGCCTATCTCCATAAACTACAGACCTGGATGACAAAGTGGCGAATATGACCTAACCCGAACAAAACACAAACCATATTTTTTCAGCACAGACATCAGACCAGGAACAAAAACCAAAATACTTTAGACTTACAACTGACCCTATGGAACATGCCACTGACACTCACAGACTCTGCTAAGTACCTAGGCGTGTTCCTAGACAAGTATCTAAACTGGCAGACACACATCACCTACCTCCTTGACAGTACAAGGAAAAGACAAGGACTTATACAACAGGAAAAGACAAGGACTTATACAACTTATATGACGGCTGCTGCCTGGAGACGGCCCTGCATACTTACAAGGCCTTCGTCAGACCGGTCCTGGAATATGCAGCCGCACCCCTGGCCGGTCTGGCGAAGAGCCAGGCTGAAAGACTCTACAGAACAGAAAGACGATGACTCTGTAGTATCACCGGATGGCTCCCCCCCCCCCCCCCCTTCCCCCCCCAGACTCTGACGTGTACAAAATCACAAACATAGAACTGTTACAAACTCGACTGATCAAATTACGCGCCAACTATGGTGGATACATACTGACTAAACAAACAGACATGCAGGGCTTATTGACCTCTCCAATCCTGGAAAAGAGACTCCCAAAATTCAAATAAATTCACCCAGCGCATACAGTGGCGCAAAACACGTCTTCCCACTTCCCAGACCTTGCTCCCACTATGATCCCACTCATAAACAATGCCCACACTTCCCCCCATCTCGACACCAGGCACAAGCACAACCTGCACCCTGACTTCCCATTATATCCTCCCTGTATTTGCATTAACTCCTATAATCTACAGTTAAGTCAATACATCCCTCTGTACCCCCTATCACCGTGCAACCCATATGAGATTCTTCCATAACAGAAACCAATATGTACAAACTGGTCAGCAAAACAACATAGTAATAATATGTAACAGTACTAAACCCTTTTAGATGTAATTCCCTGTAGATCCAAATCTTTGCTTTTCCTTATCCTTCTTATGAAAATCCATTAAACACAAAATGAAACTCTGCCAAATGTTAAAATCTTTATCATGTATCTCTTGTAATCTATGCTAAGTCGCCAGATCCCTCTGTACTCCATTCCACCATATAACCAAAATGAGATTATTTGCTATAATAGAAACACCCATGTACAACTAATCGGCAATAATAACATGGTAGTAATAGATAACAAAATACTAAATCCTTTTAGAATCATGTCCATTTAAATCTAAATTTAAGTTTTATGGTTTTGCTCTATCTTTTTATGTTTTTCTCTATCTTTTTATGTTTTTCTCTATCCTTTTTATGAATATCTGTTAAATGTTAAAATAAAAATAATGTAAGACCTCTATATTGTCAAATCGATTATGCTTAGCACATATGCAAGCAAATGGAATAAAGAAACAAAATATGTATTGTACCCCATTGGCTGAATAAGAGCAGTCAGCAAGCTCTAGTAAGGTCCACCCTCCCCTTATGGGAGACACCCGAGTAGTTGTCTCAGGTCGCACCTGATGAAGGTGACAAGCTACATTACCAAAATATCGTGCAAGTATGAGGCTGATATCCGGCAGAACACCCAATAACACAAGATGTCATTAGATTGCCAGGAAAGGCTGAAGAATTACATCAAGAGACTTTACAGGGAGGAGATGTACCAGAATATCAAGAAGCTGGACAAGCTTTGACAGAGGAAAGGGAGGATGCTGAGTTCTCTCAGTTTTTGCTGAGATGTTGAGATGAAGAAGTGGTACCAGTATTTGCCAGAATAAGACATCACATCAACTCCAGGGTGATGGACAAGATACAACACAGAGCTAGCATGGCACTGGTGAGAGAAAGGATTCGAGATTTGCGCCACAGATTAGATGTGGTAGCCAGGGAGCTGTTACACCTTCATCTGTACATGGCAGCCTCCTTAACAGAGGAAGACTGGGACTGGGTAGACCATGCCTCCTGGTCTTTGGCGGAGCGTGCCAGAAGAAATGCCTCATCTTGCCAATCTGCAAAGTTTGACCACATGAGTAAGAAAGTGCAGCAGATGGATGAGACTCTTACTGTGATGAATCTAAGTGGCACACAGTTTGATGATATAACCATAAAGGTACTCAGCAAGGGTGTCAACTTTGCAGTGACCCCCAGAAATATGCCCATTTCAGGTTTCGTCAGTGCAGTGGAGCAAGTTGCAGCCCCACTCCCACCCAATGTGGCAGAGGAAGTCTACCAAGAGACATGGAGGGCGCTCACCAACGCCAGGCCTCTAAAATCGAATATCACATCTGAAGAGAGGCTTGCACTGACGAAGCTCTGGGAAGAGAATGGTATTGTAGTACTTCCAACAGACAAAGAGAACTCTACAGTAATTTTATTGTGGGTGGATTATGATGAGAATGTACGTCAACTTCTGGAGGACCCAGCATATGGAACTTTGGAGTGTGACCTCACTGACAAGGTGGACAAGAAGACCAGGGCTCTCCGGAAGGAGACAGGGATGCCTGAGAAGATCATCAAACAACTTTGGGCAAAAGCACCAGTGCCACCCAGACTGTATGGTCTGCCTAAAACACACAAGGAGAGCGTGCTTCTACACCCAATTGTCAGTAATATTGGGGCACCTACGTATACAACAGCCAGGTATTTGAAAAATCTGCTTTCTCCATATGTGGGGAAATGTATTCACCACATCTGAAACTCAGAAGACTTCCTGCAACGCCTCAAGCAACTAAGCATCACAGATTTGGACATCATGGTTAGTTTAGATGTGGTATCACTGTTCACTAGGGTCCCACTGAGAGACTCACTAGAACTGATTGCAGAAAAATTTGAGGTGCTCTGCTGCACCTGTTCAGGCACACACTGACATCCAAGTATTTCTTGTACAGGAACCAATATTATGAGCAAAATGGAGGTGTAGCTATGGGTAGCCCACTGTCTCCTGTGGTTTCCAACATGTTCATGGAGAGATTTGAGGTGAGGGCATTAGAGACAGCCAGATATAAACCCATATGGTTCTTCAGGTATGTGGATGACACCTTCAAGATCTGGCCTCATGGGAAGGACAGGCTCAATGAGTTTCTGGAACATCTTAACTTGTGCCACCCAAATATCAAGTTCACCACAGAACAGGAGAAGAATGGCCACAGTGTGTATCGAAAACTGACACACACTGATTTATATCTGCAGGCCAGCAGCTGTCACTATCCAGCACAGAAGAATGGTGTTCTTAAGACATTGGCCCACAGAGCACGTGGCCTATCAGACCAAGAAAGTCTACTGACAGAAATAGAGCATCTCAAAACAGTGTTCTGCAAAAATGGATATACACCAAAACAAATTAAGATGGCACTCCTACCAGCCACTACACACAAGTTCCAGAAGCAGAGCAAGATGAAGCAAAGAAGGTGGCATTTTTGCCCTAAGCTGGTTCTACTTCTGCCAGAATTAGTAGGAACCTCCATAAACACAATATCAAGTGTGTTTTCTGTCCATCCAGCAAGATTGGGGGACTGATGAGAAATGTTAAATACGACCTGGGTTTAAGGAAAACGGGGATTTATAATATACCTTGCCAATGCGACTTGTCCTACATTGGCCAGACAACCAGAACAGTAGATACCAGGTGCAAGGAACATCAGAGGCACACGCGATTAAGACAGGCAACAAAATCAACCATTGCTGAACACTGTCTAGACCTAGATCATGCCATAAAGTATGAAGAAACCAAGTTTCTAGCACAGACGCCCAGATTTTGGGACAGTGTTGTAAGGGAGTTAATAGAGATAAATGTTACTGATAATCTCATGAACCCTGACACAGGGTACCAGCTAATTAGAGCCTGGGATCCTGGTCTGGAATTGTTGAAGAAGCAATGGTGACAGCTGCAGCTCTCCACAAATAGAAGAACTGAAGGCATTGACATGGAGAACGATCCCCATACAGAGTTCCAGGTACACTAGACCAAAGATGGCACACCCAGCATTGGGTCTGATGGGCACGGACTTCAGAGGGAACATCTAGAACCACAGTAGACCGAAAATGGATTGGCAACGCTACAGCAGATCACAGTGAGCGGGAGAGGACCACAGGGGGAATGACTGTTACCACAGACGGAATTCCTAACACACCAGACCGAAGATGGAACACCCAGGAACGTGTCTGGTGGGCGTGGACCTTAAAGATAACACCCAGGACTGCAGCAGACAGAAAAGGGAATGACAATGCTCCAGACTGCGGAGGGAGTGCCTGGTGAAGGGGGAAGGCCACAGGTATAAATACTGGACCAGGTCCACTCAGACAGTAGTGTCAGGTCACACCTCATGAAGGTAACGAGCTACGTTACTGAAATATCAGCATGTATGATGCTGGTATCTGGCAGAACATCAGATAACCCAAGATATATGTACTGTGTTTTCTCAAAATTTAGTGATAGTCCATTTGCAGACAATCACTTAGTAATTTTCTGAAAGACATTATTTACAATTACCTCAGCTGATTCTTGTTTTTTGGGTGTGATTACTATACTTGCCTCATGGGAAGGACAGGCTCAATGAGTTTCTGGAACATCTTAACTTGTGCCACCCAAATATCAAGTTCACCACAGAAGAGGAGAAGAATGGCCACAGTGTGTATCGAAAACCCACACTGAACAAAAAGGGACCCACAACTGAACTCTTTGGACACCATTCTTGATACCTCCCCAGTTAGAGGACTCTGCTGATTTTTGGAGACTATCTGAACTGTTAATTTCAACCTTCTGCATTCTTCCAGTTAAATATGAATTCAGAACACAGTACTTCAGCTTATCTAGAAGAATTTCATAATCACACAATGAAAAGCCTTTGAGAGATTAGAAAATATCCCAATGAGTGGTGATTGGTTATTCAGTGCAGTTAATATTTGATCAGTAGAAGCATATATAGCATTTCCTGTTGAAAAACATTTCTGAAAACAAAATTGAGATTTTGTTACAGTTGCCCTGTTTCCCTTTTAACAATATTCCAAATTATTTTAATTTTATTATCAGATGCACTAATCGCAGACATAATGCATATTCTTCTGGACTTATAATAACTTTTCTTAAAACAATGCAGTAGTTTTTATAATGTTTAACTGTTTCTGGATCACTACTCCTCCTAGCTATAAGATGCATTTCCCTTTTCTGTTTACAAGATATTTTTATCCCTTTTGTAAGTCATGGCCTGTTAGATGGTTTCAGTTAACTATGTGGACTAAACAGATTTCCAATAGACAGAGATAGCTACACACAAGAACTAAACATAATCAGACAGACTGCCACACAAAAAGGTGGAAGATGAAAATTACTGTCTCCAGAAGGCTATGACACAGGAAGCGTTTGATTCCACCTGTAGGCTTTGACCAATGAGATAAGGCTCTTGTGGTCTGTGATGTCACAATGGTGTGGAGTTTATTTTGTTAGGGTGGCGTGTTTGTAGGTGTCGTTTTGATGTGATTGGTGGTGCTCTCTGGTGGTGTATTTATGTTCTGTGTGTTAAGTGTTGTGTTTGGTTTAGTATGCGTGTGTGGTGTGTTTATAGGTGGCGTATTGTTGCAGTCCGTGGTTCTATCTGGGGTGTGTTTATGTGTAGTGTGTTATGTGGCATATGGGTTCATCTGCGTGGTAGCATTGCACTGCGATGGTGACTGTGCTTTCAGCGTAATGTTTTTCAGTGAGTAAATGATTTTGGTTTTGTTATGTTGACATTATTTCAGTTTTTTTTCTGTTTGTCGTTTGTGAATTTTGCTAAATTGCTTTGTTTATGTCTTTGCTAGGTATGGATATGACTGACAGGGTCAACAGCTCTCAGTTGTCAGCGATGAAGGGGGACTCTGCGTTGTCTCTAATAAAATTTCTTCAACTATTCAGCCTGTTGGTTGAAGTCATGAAGTGTTCAGTGTGTCGTGAAGAAATAAGGCTTACGAAACTCAATAATCTTGGACCAGGGACAGCTATATTTGGAGATTTCATAAGGACAACTTAGGGCGCTTCATTAGGTGAGGTTACTGTTCGAGAATTCTAGGTTGGGCATGTGAGAAGTTGTGTTAATGACGTATCCTTTGTGTTACAAATCCTCTCACAGTTTCTGTGCGCATGAGGTGGATGTGAGTGAGAGAATGGTGCTTGATTGGTGTTGTTATTGTCGTGCGGCATGTTCTGAATATATTAAGTGCAGGGGTAGGTTGGGTGGGCCTGGTGTTGTTGTGGAGATTGATGAGTCGCAGTTTGGGAAGATAGAGTATGGGAGGGGTAAGTCTTTGGTTGGTTTATGAATGTGGGGGTCTGTGGTATCAGGGGGTGGGTTTCCAGAATGTGTATTTAGGGTTTTGGAGGGCCAGACAAAAAGGGAATTAGTGGAATTGATTGAGGATTTTATTGAAGAGGGCACCACTATGGCTAGGACTGGTTTAGTATTGTTAGTTGCTGTTGACCTATATGGGTCAAGGGAAGTGTTCAATTCCAATTTCGATTTTCTAGGTGGTTTTTGGTGGTAGGATTAAGCTTGGTGGTGGTGAAAGTTTTGAGATTTATAGTGTGGTATCGATTGTTTCTGTTGACCTATATAGGTCAAGGGAAGTGATCGATTCCAATGGGTTTTGTGTGCAGTGGAACTTGGGAAGGCAGTTTTTCGATCTCTTTTCGTGTTTGTTGTCATGTTTACATGATGAAGTCATAAGAGCGTTATGGGTGTTGCTGTGAATGGTCGTTTCCGTCATATTGGGTGAAATCGGACGCTTCCGTTATCCACAAAAAGGTATCAATAACCAAACAGTACTATGTAACAAAAGACTATTCAACAATCTAAATGAATTATCGGTCAAAACACACACACAGACGACATTTCAAAGTTCATGGGCATCAAAGCAAAACAAAACAATAAACAAACAAAAAACGACAGTCGTAAGCACATCAGAGATGTAACATTGTGCAGTGAAATGGGTGTGTTCTAGCCACAGCAAAGTAAGAGGACATTGTATTTGCAAACGAACAGGAGAAAACATGAGTAAATACTATCGAAATGCAAAACAGAATCCATGAAAATATAAACCACACGAAATAGTTCGCCTTACCAAAGCTTCACAAAATCGTTGTAGATCAACTACACAAAAGCGCATTTTTGTATATAAACCACACTTGTCACAGCTAAGAAATAGGAAAAGGTAAGAACAGAAATGAACATATGCCATGAATTTTACCAAAATATACAAATTAAAGATAGGGTAATAAAATAAATGCAGATGATTTTCTAACATCCTTCATGTATGCAGATGTCAGGTGTCCTGATTTAGACTTGTGGCTTATTTTGGTATGCAGCCACAGGACAAACACAGTGTAAAACAAAGGCTAAAGTGCAGATATAATTTAAATGACAACATAATGTAATGCATCACATTGCATAACCTTCCAATAACTTGTATGTATGTATTTCCGGGAAAATAATAAGAAACCCACTGAGGATGCTACAACAGCCGTGACCCATGTTTGGGTGATAAAGTGAAACAATAATTTATGTACCTCCAAACACGTTGGATCATCCTTAATTCGTTAACATTTTTCTGCAAGCAGGGGAACTGAGTCCAAACTCAAATATGATGTAAGTAGCGCATTGTATTATAGAAGATGAGAAGCAGAAACACTCAGGAATACCTGTAACGCTACCTTTAGGACATAGTTCACCAGTTGGCCAACTCTAAATTTGCTGGGCATAAGACTGATGAACTACAAGAGGAAATTATCAACAAATGAAGCCTTCAAAGGATAGTGTATAGGCAAGTGGATCCTGAGTATCCCCTGTGGCTTAGGATCCACTATTTTATGTGTATTAATAATATTGTGTTGCCTATAAATTTATTGTAAATGGTGTCGAAATAGTGGTTAAAAGATGTGTCTATTAGCAAGTATAGACTGTTCGGTCAGAATTTGTATGACAAATAATGTTGTGAATGACTGTGCTCCCAGCGCACTTGTGAGAAATTCCCTAGCTCACCGTGAGATATACCCCAGTTCGTCAAACTGATGTAGACTATGGTGAGAGGTCAATGAAGCTTTCCCCTACAGCCAGTCAAATAATGTGGAGGGCTACTAGTCCTCTACCAAGGAGAACTAAGGACACTGAATTCCTTTCTTCAAAACCAGATTTCCCACAGTTATGCCCAAAGTGATACAATGTAGTGGTAAAATATTGACATGTTTTGTGAAAATATGTATAACTCTGTTGAAAATAAAGAATGATAGCAGTCATAATTTTGTGAGATGTGGTCAGAGGTAAAAATGTAAAATGAGTGTTATGTTATGTAATTGTGATGACAGTGAAAAAAGATGCCTGCCTTCACTTTTTGAGTTGTAATCACATGAAAATGCAAAATGAATGTAAATAAACAGAAATAATAATCCACTGGCAATACTGATGAGATGACAAGAAGAATTTTCCTGTCTATGAGGTCAGTGTCTATAATATTTTACCAACGAGATGGGAGGTGTCACAGAATCCAATATTAAGAGATGAAATATCACATTAAGTATACTTTGTATCTAAGAGCTGCCTTGGAAAGACAGCAGAAGCATTTGTGCAATCATTTACTCAAGCCTCATCAGTATGGGTCTGACTTTCATTGGCCCTAAGTTTCCTTGAGAATAACATTGAGTTCTGTCTTGGAGCACCCTTTTAGGTTGTAGGTTCCTTACAGGTTTGAGTCCTGCAACTGCCTGCATGAAAGCCGCTCTTCAGTTGCGTCGATCAAGGTAAGCCCTCGTCAGTCAAACATGTAATCCTTACTCCCTCTCAGGACAAGACAATATTATTTCTTTATGGCTCTCCATCCCATCTTATGGCTTTGTTTTTCACAAAAAAAGAGTATGGCATTAAAGATAATACATGAGAATAAATTTTCTGATCAACCTGGGCATGTGTGTGTGTGTGTGTGTGTGTTTGTTTGTTTGTTTGTTTCGCTGCTGTTGATGATGGTGAGAAGCTGTGTCAGGTTTCTACTGGCAAATCATCTCACTGCTCTAATGCCCTTGCATTAGGCAATGTGCATATGCAACGTCACGGTTACAGTGGTATTAAGTACAGTACAGTACAGTACTAAGCATACTTATTGTGGGGTGAAAGCCCCATAGCTATAGTAGTATTAAGTATTTGAATGTTGTTAATTTTATCACATTAATACACATGTATCTTAAAATACATGCTGTTCCAAGACATGTTTCATGGGCACTATTACAGAGACTGGAGACATTATTTCATTTTTGGAATAATGTCAAGAATAAAACAGAGCTCCTAAAATGTGAATACATACTAGCAGCTACATGTGACAGTGGATAAAGAATACGATTCATCAGTATTGCCAGGTAACTTCTATGTGAAGTGCTAATTGGCAGTGGGAACAACCATGGGTATCAAATCATCATCCTCTGATGAAAATAGGGGTCTATTCAAAATCAAGAAACAGATTTCAGACATTTATATCTTCCAAATTACAAAAGGTAGCACCACAATGCCAACATTTGTGGACAGACAACAGTTTAATTTTTGAATTCTAGAACTAGACTTGCTTCAAAACTGTTTATTTCCTCAACATGAAGGTGATTCAAATGACTTCAGCTTCAAGCAAGATGGTACCCTGGCACATTTCTCTAAGTACATCCAATGTTACCTGAAGGTCACCATTCCAGGTGTTGGACTGGAAGGGGAGGAGCAGAAGATGAACTTCATCACCAGTGACCTCCCAGGTCTCCAGATTTGACTTCTTGTGACTTATATGTCTGAGGTAATGTAAAAGAGCACATTTTTATCCCCCCTATGTCTGACACTCTTGAAAGTCTGTGACATCGCATTGTTGAAGCTTTGAATTTGATAACAAGAGACCAGCTGCTTTGTGTGTGGCAAGTAATGGGCCCTGTTTTGATATTTGTTGTGTAACACATGGTACTCATATTGAATACATAAAAATTTGAAATTATCTCTTACCACAAACATTGGATTCATGTTTCTATCTTTAGTAGTTTGGAGGCAATAAATGTTTGAAATCTCTTCCTTGTTTTTGAATAGCCCTGTAAAATTGGTATTTTATTAATTGAAAACATGAAAATAAATCACACTAGAGTTTTGATGAAACATCCATTTGTCCCAAAAGAAACAGAAGAACTAGAATAACACCAAAGACTTTGTACATAATCAGTTTACATGTTGAAATATTGTTAAGATATAATACCATTAAACTCACAAATACTTTCATATTCCCTTCATATATTTTATATTGTGTCACTGATTTTTTCCATCACTTGTAACTTCGCATATAGTAACTATTTTGTAAGAATGCTATCTGCTTGTCAGTTTTTACCTCGCCCATAAATACCTAATCCACATATAAATCTGTTGGCACTTTGATTGTTTGTTTGTTGCTGTCTTCAGTCTGATGACTGCTTTGATGCAGCTCGCCACAATAGCAAAACCTTCAGAAGCCTCTTGATATTCACCTAATGACTATAACCTTCATCCATTTGAACTGCTTGCTTAGTCCAGCCTATTATGCACCTTCAATTTTTACCCACCAGGCCTCCCTCCATTATGAGGCCGATGATTCTACAACTGCACTCACACACTCTGCAAGTCCATGTACAGCGCACAGCAGAAGGTACCATGTTCTACTACAAGTCATTTCCTTTCCTGTTCCATTTGCAAATAAAGTGACAGAAAAAGAGCCTCTGTAAAAGCCCCAGTTTCTTGCATCTTATCTTTGTGGTCCTGGTGCAAAATGTACATTGATGGCAGTAGAACTGATCTAGAGTCAGCCTCAAATGCTGGCTCTCTAAATTTCCACAACACTGCTTTGTGAAAAGAGGATCGACTTCCATCCAGGGATTCTCGTTTGAGTTCTCTGTAATACTTGTGTGCTGATCGAAATTACTGGTAGTAAATCTAGCAGCAGGCCTCTGAATTACTTTAATGTCCTCCTTTATTCTGACCTGGTGGTGATCCAAAACAGTTGAGCAGTACAAAAGAATGGGTGACACTAGGAGTCTATATGCTGTCTCCTTTATAGGTGAGCTACACTTTCCCAAAATTTTTCCAATAAAACGAAGTTGAGCATTTGCCTTCCATACACCAACCTGGTATGCTCATTCCATTTCATATCACTTTGCAGTGTTATGCCTTGATATTTTATTGATGTGATTATGTCAAGTAGCACACAACTAATGCTGTATTTGAATGTTACAGTATTGCTTTTCCTAGTCACCTCTATTAACCTACATTTTTCTGCATTTAGAGCAAGCTGCAATTCATCACACCAGGTAGAAATTCAGTCCAGGTCACGTTGTCTCCTCCTACAGTCACTCAAAGACAGCACTTTCCCATAGACCAAAACGTAATCAGCTAACGGCAATAAATTGCTGTGCAGCCTGTCTGTCAGATCATTTATTTGAGTATAGAATAACAGTGGTCCTATCACACTTCCCTGTGGCACTCCTGGTAATTGCCTTGTCTCTGATGAACACCCACTGTCAATGACAACACTCTGGCATCTATTATCTAAGAAGTCTTCAAGCCACATACATGTCCCTTGTCAAAAGTGTGCAGTGGACAATTTCTGGGAAGCTAGGAATATGGAAACTGCCTGATGTCCTCCACCCATGGTTTGTAGGGTATCATGTGAAGAAAAAGCCTAGCTGAGTTTGCCTTGAGTGATGCTTTCTAAATTTGTACTGATTTGTGATTATAAGCTGTTCTATTTTAAAGAAATTTATTGTTTTCAGACTTAGAACGTGTTCAAAAATTTTGCAGCAAATAAATGTTAAGGATATTAGTCTGTAATAAATAACATACTAACAAATTTTACCAACAGAATCACAGTATAAAAATATGTATTTTTTAAAGAATTCAGTACCACATTGTAGGAATATTCACATGACAAGAGAACTATCAGAACTTATCAATGGTGTATTTTTCTTTCTTTCAACCACACCCTTGTAACTGAACATGTAAGTCTTTAAATCCTATTCTGCTTCATGGTACAACACACACCATTAAAAAATTAAATTATCAATACTATAAAACACATGAACAAAATTGTAGCACTAAAATAATTGTGAACAATAAATGTACATCTTTTTCTTCTGTAGAAAAGTGTTACTGCACATGAAGAAGTTACCTCATAATTGTTACTGTCATAAATATATTTGTATTTGATTGTTTAATGAGGAAGGTCAATAGCAGTTACTAATAAGAAAAGGATCTCCCTGTATAATTTTCAGTTTTCTCTGGTATATGTACGATTGAGAGTAAATATTCAGTGTAAAACTACAGACTGCAACTACTGTTAGTCTGGAAACTTTTCAGCTTATTTGATTTGATTTGATTTGATTTTTTATTGGTCCAGTTTTATCATATAGCGCAAATTGTACAATTGATATTGGACAGGTCAAAGATAAGTTACAATAATACATGGTAGTAGCAATTAAAATTAGGTACCTACTACAATTAATTTTGTTACTTATTCAGAAATTTTCTGACAGAATAGAAATAGTGCTTTATTAGAAATGCCTTTAGTTTAGCTTTAAATATTGGATGAGTAGTATTTTTTATTTCCTCTGGTATCTTATTGTGTAGTATTACACCAATGTTAATTATGCTCCTCTGATAGGTGGTTGTTCTGCGATATTTTTGATGTATATTTGATTCCCTTCTGGTACTATAGTTATGTACATGTTTGTTCAGTAGCAGATTGCCTGTTTTCAGGAGGTAGTCCCTAGTGAACAAGATAGTTTCATAAATGAATAAACTTGGAACATTTAGAACACTAAGCTCAATAAAATGGGATTTACAGGACTCCAACTTTTTAAGGCCACGAATTATTCTTAAAGCCCTTTTTTGCATTCTAAAAACCTTTACACTGTGAGTTTAGTATCCCCAAAAAATGATCCCATTTCGGATTACTGAGTGGAACTGTGCATAGTATGCCTGCAGTACTGTTGTTTTGATTGTTGTAGCTTTTAAAATTCTTAGGCCATAGCACACAGATGATAGTTTTTTTATTTATATGTGTGTCCCACTTTAAGTCTTGCTGAACCCAAAGACCCAAGAATTTTGTGACACATTTTCTAGGGGATCTTTTTTTAATTGGGCTTGAATAGACATTTGATTAGTTGGCGGAATTAAATGAAAATCGACACACACAGTTTTTTCAGCATTTATAATGAGTTTGTTTTTTGTGAACCACTCAGAAAGTCTTTTCATAGAACTTTCTGCTGTGGACCGCAAAGTTTCTGGACTGGATCCAGTGAGCAATATGCTGGATAGTTTTTGTGGGACTCATATATTCAACTAAGTCGTCCACATAAATCAAGAAGAATAGTGGACCTAAGATTGAGCCCTTCGGTACACCATATTTTATTGGCAATTCCCCAGAAAGAAAGGAGTTGTTTCTTGTTTTATTTATTTTGTTGAATTCACACTGAAGTGATACTTCCTGCCTGTGGTTTTTTTAAGGTATGAACACAACCAGCTATGTGCTACACCTCTTACTCCTTGTCTTCCTAATTTTTCGAGCAGAATGTTATGGTCCAGGACGTCGAAGGCTTTTGATACATCTAGAAAAATACCTGCAGCTAATTTATGTTGATCAAGGGATTTTAAGTCTAAGAATTTTAAGTCTAAGAATTTGAAAATTGCTGCCTGTGTAGATTTAGACTTTCTAAAACCTTGTTGTTGTACTGTAAGAGGTGCATATTTATTTATGAAACTGAACAGGTTACGGGCCCAGTTTCAGTGAACTGTTGTTGGTAAATCTTCTTCTAAACCGTATTTAGTACAGTTAAGTGTTAAAAAGAAAAAAAATTAAGCATGCTAGAAAACGCAGTTGCAAGTTGATGAAGTGTCGACAAATGAGTTTAGAGCACTGTCAGTTGAATTTTGAGGTTATAAACACTAACAGCTGAGTTTGAGGTTAAAAGATTTGCATTCAGAAAGTAACTTGTGATCATATAGTGTACACTTAGATCAATGTCTGCAGAAATGGGTACGTTGGTTTATAATGTACAGTCTTAGACAAAAAAATTGACCGCCGGCCGGCCGCCACAGAGACTAAGTCCGAGGCGTTCACTTAAGGTGGCCAATAAAACTGACCGCCCCTGACAACTGTAAGTCGGGCCATCTGCACAATCTGGCAACACTGTAAGATGCGGAAGTGTTAGGAGGAAGTCTTGTCTACTTCCGAGAGGATGTAGCTGGAGTGAGCCCGTGGTCTTGCGGTAAACGTCGTGCATTTTCAACTGAAGAGTCACATGTTCGCGTCCAACTGTATTTTTTTTTTTCTACCACATTTCGGTCTAAAATTATGAGTCTGATTGAACATCGAAGATAATTCGCTTAACATTCTACACACCAGCAATAACAAGTACTTCTAGAAACAATTCCGTAGAACAGCTCGTGGCTGTGTCGCAATCATTCATTACAATTTAAGTTCGAGTGTTTCCTCGCGCTGCAGCGGCTACCGGCCACCGGCCAGACGCCACCCGCCGCCTGAAATCCGGCGCTGCCCATGTGAAGGCGGCGCCACGCTAACAGTGTATGTATCAATCCCATTTTCGAATTTGAAGTTCTAGTTATCATCTCGCAATTAAGCATTGTATTTTGCATGCTTAAAAACCATGAACTACTGTTATGCATTGTAAAATTGAGTCGCAAGTGGAAAAAGGTGTAACATCTGCAACATAACGTTTACTTTTGGTATAACAGAGGGGTGAATGTAGAGGAGGCAGCTAGAAAGATTTGAACTGTGTGTGGAGCGAGTGCTTTTGGGGAAAATACGCCAGTAAAAGATATTCTTGTTTCAACAAAGATCGTTCTGGCATGAATGATTTTCCACATTAAGGAAGTCTCTACTACTGACATATGTGACAGATTACCATTTTACCATCATGCGACATTTGCATTCAACAGGCAAAGTTCAGAAGTCTGGTGTAGGAGTACTGCATGCTCTAATGCGAAACAACAAACATCAACGGAGTGACTATAATTGAACGTCATCAGGTCGCTCATTCAGCATTCCTATGCAGTACTGTTACTGGTGACGTGTTATGATGCCTTTATCGTTAACTTCCTAAGAAGAAATGAAAGGCTGAGCCCCACCAAAAGACGTAGAGTAGAGCAAAGAGCAGTGTGAACATAATATTTTACATCTGATAGCACCAAAAGTGTGTTTTGAGCTACGAATTCTGCCCCAAGGAGTGTGTGTAACACGGCTGAAATTTGTTGTCAACATCTGAGACACCTTTCGGCCGCAGTGTAAGAAAATCGAGCAACGAAACTACATCACCTATGCAACTGCATGATAACTCACTCTGTCGATATGAGAAACTAAACTACCCAGGAGATTGATAGGAAAGTCGTCTCTCAGACACTTGTATTGATAGAAAAGTCCTCTCTCAAGCACTTGTCCCTCTCGTCATAAATTCGTAAAATATTACCTTTCCCGCTCTTGATCGATCAACCGCCAAGGCAGTTCATTTCTAGACGTAAATACTCTTAAAACTACTATGGTTTAATGACATCGTTAAAACAAGTAGGTTTCTACGGGCATAGGATTTGTAAACAACTGTAGCATTGTCAGATTGTTTTAGATATAGTGAAAGAAAATTCAGCTGCTGATTAATTTCTCTTTGATGATTACTGTAGCGATTAGTGAACTAATGGAAAATGCAATTAAAATATTCACTGCACTAATACAAATAAAATTCAGCTTATTACAGAAACATCACGACGGCAGTCTATCTTAATAAAGCATTAAGCGTAAGACGATTGAGCCTATTTTAACGCGAATTAGTGGGATATTACTGACTTTTGACTTCGAAAAGATCTGTATTTACTTCATTTTCTGTATCATTCGCAAGTATTATGAAAATGTGGCATTTAATAGATAAAATTATGTGTTCACAACAACAAAAAATATGTCGGCAGAAAACAAAAGTGGCATTTCGAAATTGGCAGTACCGTAAGGTTTTCGCTCTGACCCTAAGGGTTACTATAAGTAGCAAGACGAATTTTGCTCGAGTGCTGTCTTACGATTCCCTTATTGAGTTTGTATCTGCCTGCTTGTAGCTCAGCTACAAAAGAATTAAAAATCTGGCTTTCAGGGAGTCTCGAAAGGCGAACGAAAGCAGCTTGCACCTGGTAGCCAAGCATGTTACCTGGGAACTGTTTTTTTTCTAAAGTGGGAAGACATCCTTTAGTGGTTGAATTGTGCCAAATGTCAGTCAGAAGTGTGCCGTTGGTCTAAGTGTTCCGGTATGTAAATTTGTACCAATGATTTTTCTACAGGTTTTTTCTGTTCCAAATAGAGAGTTGAAGTCTTCCATTAGTATTTGCACGTCATATTGGTGAATTTTGCTCTTAGTATTTTCGAGTGAGTTCCAGAATTTTTCGACATTTTTGGTGTTTTTCTTATTTTCGATGTTGGTGGGGGCATGTGCATTAATGAGTGTATATTTTTTACTAGGGCTCTGAATGAGAATAGTCATAAGTGGATTGTTGATGGGTATGATTTCTTTGACAGAGTTGATGATAGATCTGTGTTCGAGAAATGCAATGTCGAAGACTGGTACGCCTTTCGCTACCTTTTGTTGTATTTTGCTCTTGAAGATGCAATGGTTTCCGTAATGCAAGGTTTCAATTTCAGTTAGTCGTGTTTCTTGAAGACCACTGACGAGAATTTTTTGTCGGTCGATTTATTATGTGAGATTATTTAGTTTTCGTATTTGGATCAATGCATCGATGTTTAGTTATTAAAAAAAAATTCTTATGTGTGTGAAATCTTATGGGACTTAACTGCTAAGGTCATCCGTCCCTAAGCTTACACACTACTTAACCTAAATTATCCTAAGGACAAACACACTCACACCCATGCCCGAGGGAGGACTCGAACCTCGGCCGGGACCAGCCGAGCAGTTCATGACTGCTGCGCCTTAGAGCGCTCGGCTAATCCTACGCGGCGTGTAGTTTTCAAATGCACGTTTTCTGCTTGTAGGGAAATTTACAAGAGATCTTCAATATTCTCTGCCGTGCTAACCCAGACTCGCCAGAATCCGAAAATCCAACTGCCGCCTATCGACAGCCGGGTTGTGTACCACCTGGGATAAAGCTGACTTTACTTGCACAGTGCATGTTTGCTTGTGTTTCGTTGCTTTGGCTTGGGTGATACCAAGACCGGACAGGACCAGAGGGTGTTGAAGCCTTTGGGAGCAAATATTTTCAGCCGAGCTCATTGAGGTAACAGGCTGTGACCAGAGTAGCGGTGGTTTTCACTCAGACGTGTCTGAATTTACAGTTCAACGGATTGAGTAGCCGTTCAGGATTGTGTTAGTACTTGGTTCACGCCAAGTATTTGATTTCCTCGGTACCACCCATATGGGCCCCACGGGATTTTTATTATTATTATTATTGTCATTACGTCATCTGGACTGTGCGGCACGTCCCGGCGGAGGTTCGAGTCCTCCCTCGGGCATGGGTGTGTCTGTTTGTCCTTAGGATAATTTAGGTTAAGTAGTGTGTAAGCTTAGGGACTGATGACCTTAGCAGTTCAGCCCCACAAGATTTCACACACAAATTTTTTTTTTTTTTTTGTGGTCAGCAAATCCGATATGGTGCATCTTCCCACCACTTCCATCACATAAATATGGGTTATAATAACGTTACATTGCTGCTAGTAGACATATTTCTCACTTTTTCTTAGGCAGTTGCTAACTGTTACTCCATCATAGGAATTTATGTGCGCAGCATTGTTGCAATACAGGCGTTCAAATTGTCCGATTTCTGTAATTTCATTTCGATACCAGATCGTTCTAATCGGATTCAGAAAGTCAGGCTTAATGTGGATATCCGAATACGACTCTCATCATTCGATAGACTGGGTAAACCACATCCTTAATCGGACAGTTGAATCTAGATCACTTATTTATGACAGGGCCTAAATTCTTAAACACTGTGGAAAATAATAATACAATGTGCTTATTACTAATATGTTATTTAAATATACATATATTAACGAACGAGATAATAGTTTACTTACAGGAGCAGAGCCCCATCCATCTTAACAGAGCAGTGCGAGATTGGTTTCTGGGACAAGAGAGGATAAAGCTGTTGCCGTTTGTTCCACGATCACCGAACATCAACCAGACAGAGAATGTGTGGGCAGAGGTAACAAGGTCATTGCCATGTGGACGTGCAGATGCAAGCGACCTTTGGACGAATATAGAAAACGTATGGTGGGAAGTAAACCATCACGCTACACTGTCGACGACTTAATGAAATCAATGCCCCTACGCCTTCGAGAAATCTTACGTAATGATCGTGGGTTACTAAAAGTATAATTGTCCACAAAACGCATGTGGACAATTATCTGCCAGTCGGTCGAGCTTTGCTTTGTCGCAGTTCTTTAGACACAAGTCCATTTACTTTCAGTCTCCTCCTTACAATTCTTGCAATGCAAGGTAATTGAAAAATCTCATCCACTCGACGCCAACTGAGGAATTGACAGGTACATCTGTTGTTCAACACACAGTAGTTGTCACCCTCCCTGGAATCAATGACTGTTTGTGTGTGTGTGTGTGTGTGTGTGTGTGTGTGTGTGTGTGTTCACGAACAATCTGAATCAATACTATTAACATTAGAGAGACAACCAACAATAAATATTGCATCAAATATGACTGTAAAGTATTTTAATGCGAGGGGAAGTTACAAACTGAATATTTAACCAACCCACGACCTGCATATTTCGTTAAGTAAGATGTATTAACTCCATAGTATCGTTAGCAGATACAGTGCGCTCTTGTTGTCGAGGCTCGCGACAAGTGCAGCGATTAGCAGTACCCAGTGCCGCCGCGATTTGTTTATGTAGGCTGATCGTTGACACTGCAGCAGACGCTTCGCCGTAAACAGAAAGAAATCACCTTGGCTCTGACTGCAGTGAGTGGATATCACTGCCTGCGTGTTCTGATCGTAACCAACGTGAGACTCTACTCACAGGTGCCATGGAGCAATTGCAACGGGTATCATGTCATTAGTCATCAGAATATTAACCAGTGATGAAATGTCCACCCTATTTGAATCCCAAGAAAATAGGAACCTTCTCACAAAGGAATGTGAGGTGATATCAAAATGTACCCAATATACAAAAATTAACTGCGGGGCTTTCATGTATGCAGTAGTAGCACACAAGGAAATATTATATCTTGGAAGCGTATATTTCATTTCCTCTTCTCATATTAACGCCCTTGTTTTAGTATGAAGTGAGAAAATAAACACGAAAAACTGAAGTTCCTGAGAAGCATTTCAGTCATTTCCTCTTCTCATATCATAATTTTTGTTTTAGTAGAAAGTAAAAAAATAGACAGTTTAAGGTTGTGAAGCATAATATGACACCCGATTCTTAATGTAGGTGCTATCCGAAACGCAAAAAGCAGGGAGCTGTCCATTCTTTTGTCCAACAGTCTGTTTCCTTTCTTGCATTACTCCCGCTAGGAGATTCTTATTTAAGGACTTGTTGGCATCAAATTCTTCAGCAGAACAAGCCTTATGCTATTGTGCTAATTACGGTATGGAAAAAATGCAACAAAGAAGACTTCCCCTGAATAAGTGGGGATATTTGCAAATGTCTGTATTCAGCAATGACTGCCAGCTGCCACAACACTTCACAGAATCCCATGCGGCAGGCAACACAACTGTGCTTGCACTTCAGACTTCATTCAGTACGACGTCAGGAGATGGATGGAGGTCGCTTTCCGAGTCGTATTCAATCCAGAATGAGGTGTTTTTAAGGTAGTTGAGCGTTCTAGCAATTCCACTTTTGTAATTCACTTAAGAGTATTCCGACAGCCAAAAGAACTCGTTAGTGTGAAACTATCGGGAACTGCATAAATATCAAACTGCAAGAACTTGAGACAATACGTCGACTCTTCTCTTCGCTCTTACTGTTATTTAGGATTCTCTCCGTCCTAGACGTAATGCAAATGGAACGACGCAGGCGCTTTCCGCTATTCTTGACAAACATCAGCAACTTGTAATCACTGCGAGTTACAACTGCATGATGACATGGCTCAAGTTGTCAGTAGTTGTGATGGTGTTATGCTGTCAAAAAAATGGCGCTGAGCACTATGGGACTTAACTTCTAAGGTCATCAGTCCCCTAGAATTTAGAACTACTTAAACCTAACTAACCTAAGGACATCACACACATGCATGCCCGAGGCAGGATTCGAACCTGCGACTGTAGCGGTCGCGCGGTTCCAGACTGTAGCGCCTAGAACCGCTCGGGCACCCCGGCCGGCATACTTGTATACTGACCATTCGTTATTTGACTAAATACGGACTGCAATGTGATTCGTATGTATATGACATGGGGTAGCGCCGGCACAAAGCAATGAATAAGGATGTAAAGACAAATGTTCGCAAATCACTTCTATTGCCTCACAAAACAAGTGCATCTTAAATATCGAAGGACCGACGTCCACACTGTCACAGCGCGTTGAAATACAGCTAAGACGGCAGATAAATATTTGTGACCGACTGGGCTTCGAACCTGGACCTACTGCTTACTAAACAGACATGCTGATCACTGCACTACTATTTTTTTTTAAATAGTTTGAGAAGACTTTCAGCACCAGGTAGGCGGAGGCAAAGAGGGTAGGGGTCGACGATCCCCCATACCTGTCACTGAGCAGCTGCATTATTCCCATGTATTCCATGTTTGCACCCATATATGCCTTTAAATTGTGGAACAAAATTGAAGTAGTAATTAAGGTAAAATAAAGTTCAGATTGCCGCCTCCAATAGCCTGCGTTCAAAAATGGCTCTGAGCACTATGTGACTTAACTTCTGAGGTCATCAGTCGCCTAGAATTTAGAACTAATTAAACCTAACTAACCTAAGGATATCACACACTTCCATGCCCGAGGCAGAATTCGAACCTGCGGCTGTAGCGGTCGCGCGGTTCCAGACTGCAGCGTCTAGAACCGCACTCCCACTCCGGCCGGCGGCGTGCGTTCCTTGTAGAACGTAACTTATAACAGTGAAAAGGGTGACGGAAAATACATAACAAACATTCATTCAGAAATATATTCACAATTTAAGTTATTATGCCCTTAACCACAATCCGAGTTGGAGTCTCTCTTCAGTTACAGCTAACCAGTGCGCACCTATTGCACTATTGTAAGAACCGAGATGCAGTATTTTGGATGTAAAATTTTGTAAATTCGTTGTAAGAACTTATGAGACAAAGGTCATCGGTCCCTAAGCCTACACACTGCTTAATCTAACTTAAACTAACTTACGCTATGGACAACACACACACCCATGCCGGAGGGAGGACTCGAACCTTCGACGGTGGGCACTGCCGGGACACAGCAGCCAACCTCTCTTCAGCACCTATCTACACACGCTCCTCGTCAGACGCGAATTCCCATCTTTGCCGCATACCACATGCCTTCGGCCATTATTCCACTCGCTCGCGGCCACACTGTATTCCCGCTAGGGTTCGGACGATGTTGTGCGTCTAGCACTGAAAACATTCGATGACCCGTCGAGACCCAAATAATTATACAGGATGTTTGAGGAGGAACAGTAAATATTGTAGGAGGTGGTGGTATAGAAAAACTGCAGAAAAAATGCCATATAACCCCCTGTATATGGATATGTGTGTGGTGTCTGTTCTTTTGGGAATGTCCGAAAGAAAAGACACTACGAATCCGGGTCCGAACCTGGTCAGGCACAAATTTTCATCTGACGCCGTTGTTCTATTTTAATGCGCATGACAGCCTGGACATCTGTCATTCAATCTTTAATTGATTAACAAGGCTGTCTATTTCGATTCGTAGTGTCTGTTCTTTTGGAAATGTCCGAAAGAACAGACACACACACACACACACACACACACACACACACACATATATATATATATATATATATATGCTTCTCTCTGCTCTAGCCTATACTATAGCAATGAGTGATTGCTCACATTCTTGATACCTCACTGGACGCGCTACTGCAACTGTTGTCAAAGATTCAAATCCCTCTGCAAAAGTATGTTTCAAGTCAGATGGTTTTGCTCCTCCTGTACTGTCATTGAAAACGATCACAACGAAATTAAGTATAGGTATCCTATGAAATCCTTGAGTTCATACTGTGGTGCTGTGAAGATGAAAAAAGTAGTTTTTCACAATTATCAGATGACAGATGGAATTTCCCTCCCTATGAACCATGGACCTTGCCGTTGGTGGGGAGGCTTGCGTGCCTCAGCAATACAGATGGCCGTACCGTAGGTGCAACCACAACGGAGGGGTATCTGTTGAGAGGTCAGAAAAACGTGTGGTTCCTGAAGAGGGGCAGCAGCCTTTTCAGTAGTTGCAGGGGCAACAGTCTGCATGATTGACTGATCTGGACTTGTAACAATAACCAAAACGGCCTTGCTGTGCTGGTACTGCGAACGGCTGAAAGCAAGGGGAAACTACAGCCGTAATGTTTCCCGAGGGCATGCAAAAAATGGTTCAAATGGCTCTGAGCACTATAGGACTTAACATCTATGGTCATCAGTCCCCTAGAACTTAGAACTACTTAAACCTAACTAACCTAAGGACATCACACACATCCATGCCCCAGGCAGGATTCGAACCTGCGACCGTAGCAGTCGCGAGGGCATGCAGCTTTACTGTATGGTTAAATGATGATGGCGTCCTCTTGCGTAAAATATTCCGGAGGTACAATAGTCCCCCATTCGGATCTCCGGACGTTGTTATCAGGAGAAAGAAAACTGGCGTTCTACGGATCGGAGCGTGGAACGTCAGACCCGTTAATCGAGCAGGTAGGTTAGAAAATTTAAAAAGGGAAATGGATAGCTTAAAGTTAGATATAGTGGGAATCAGTGAAGTTCGGTGGCAGAAGGAACAAGACTTTTGGTCAGGTGAATACAGGGTTATAAATACAAAATCAAATAGAGATAATGCAGAAGTAGGTTTAATAATGAATACATAAGTATGCATGCGGGTAAGCTACTACAAACAGCATAGTGAACGCATTATTGTGGCCAAGAGAGACACGAAGCCCACGCCTACTACAGTAGTACAAGTTTATATGCCAACTAGCTCTGCAGATGATGAAGAAATTGATGAAATGTACGATGAGATAAAAGAAATTATTCAGATAGTGAAGAGAGACGAAAATTTAATAGTCATGGGTGACTGGAATTCGAGTGTAGGAAAAGGGAGAGAAGGAAACATAGTAGGTGAATATGAATTGGGGCTAAGAAATGAAAGAGGAAGCAGTCTGGTAGAATTTTGCACAGAGCATAACTTAATCATAGCTAACACTTGGTTCAAGATAAAAGAAGGTTGTATACATGGAAGAATCCCGGAGATACTAAAAGGTATCAGATAGATTATATAATGGTAATACAGAGATTTAGGAACCAGGTTTTAAATTGTAAGACATTTCCAGGGGCAGATGTGGACTCTGACCACAATCTATTGGTTATGAACTGCAGATTAAAATTGAAGAAACTGCAAAATGGTGGGAATTTAAGGAGATGGGACCTGGATAAACTGAAAGAACCAGAGGTTGTACAGAGTTTCAGGGAGAGCATAAGGGAACAATTGACAGGAATGGGGGAAAGAAATACAGTAGAAGAAGAATGGGTAGCTTTGAGGAATGAAATAGTCAAGGCAGCAGAGGATCAAGTAGGTAAAAAGACGAGGGCTAATAGAAATCCTTGGGTAACAGAAGAAATATTGAATTTAATTGATGAAAGGAGAAAATAAAAAAATGCAGTAAATGAAGCAGGCAAAAAGGAATACAAACGTCTCAAAAATGAGATCGACAGGAAGTGCAAAATGGCTAAGCAGGGATGGCTAGAGGACAAATGTCAGGATGTAGAGGCTTATCTCACTAGGGGTAAGATAGGTACTGCCTACAGGAAAATTAAAGAGACCTTTGGAGAAAAGAGAACCACTTGTACGAATATCAAGAGCTCAGATGGAAACCCAGTTCTAACCAAAGAAGGGAAAGCAGAAAGTTGGAAGGAGTATATAGAGGGTCTATACAAGGGCGATGTACTTGAGGACAATATTATAGAAATGGAAGAGAATGTAGATGAAGATGAAATGGGAGATACGATACTGCGTGAAGAGTTTGACAGAGCACTGAAAGACCTGAGCCGAAACAAGGCCCTGGGAGTAGACAACATTCCATTAGAACTACTGACGGCCTTGGGAGAGCCAGTCCTGACAAAACTCTACCATCTGGCGAGGAAGATGTATAAGACAGGAGAAGTACCCTCAGACTTCAAGAATAGTATAATAATTCCAATCCCAAAGAAAGCAGGTGTTGACAGATGTGAAAATTACCGAATTATCGGTTTAATAAGTCACAGCTGCAAAATACTAACGCGAATTCTTTACAGACGAATGGAAAAACTGGTAGAAGCCGACATCGGGGAAGATCAATTTGGATTCCGTAGAAATATTGGAACACGTTAGTCAATAGTGACCTTACGACTTATCGTAGAAGAAAGATTAAGGAAAGGCAAACCTAAGTATCTAGCATTTGTAGACTTAGAGAAAGCTTTTGACAATGTTGACTGGAATACTCTCTTCCAAATTCCAAAGGTGGCAGGGGTAAAATACAGGGAGCGAAGGGCTATTTACAATTTGTACAGAAACCAGATGGCAGTTATAAGAGTCCAGGGGTATGAAAGGGAAGCAGTGGTTGGGAAGGGGGTGAGACAGGGTTGTAGCCTATCCCCGATGTTATTCAATCTGTATATTGAGCAAGCAGTAAAGGAAACAAAAGAAAAGTTCGGAGTACGTATTAAAATCCATGGAGAAGAAATAAAAACTTTGAGGTTCGCCGATGACATTGTAATTCTGTCAGAGACAGCAAACCGACTTGGAAGTGCAGTTGAACGGAATGGACAGTGTCTTGAAAGGAGGATATATGATGAACATCAACAAAAGCAAAACGAGGATAATGGAATGTAGTCGAATTAAGTGAGGTGATGCTGAGGGAATTAGATTAGGAAATGAGACACTTAAAGTAGTAAAGGAGTTTTGCTATTTGGGGAGCAAAATAACTGATGCTGGTAGAAGTAGAGAAGATATAAAATGTAGACTGGTAATGGCAAGGAAAGCGTTCTGAAGAAGAGAAATTTGTTAACATCGAGTACAAATTTAAGTGTGAGGAAGACGTTTCTGAAAGTATTTGTATGGAGTGTAGCCATGTATGGAAGTGAAACATGGACGATAAATAGTTCGGACAGCAGGAGAATAGAAGCTTTCGAAATGTGGTGCTACAGAAGAATGCTGAAGAGTAGATGGGTAGATCACATAACTAATGAGGAGGTATTGAATAGAATTGGGGAGAAGAGGAGTTTGTGGCACAACTTGGCGAGCAGAAGAGACCGGTTGGTAGGACATGTTATGAGGCATCAAGGGATCACAAATTTAGCATTGGAGGGCAGCGTGGAGGGTAAAAATCGTAGACGGAGACCAAGAGATGAATACACTAAGCAGATTCAGAAGGATGTAGGTTGCAGTAGGTACTGGGAGATGAAGAAACTTGCACAGGATAGGGTAGCATGGAGAGCTGCATCAAACCAGTCTCAGGACTGAAGTCCACAAGAACAACAGCAGATGGAATTTGTCACATTCCACTAATTATGACGGCATTATTAACTGTTGATTCACAGGCGCTTTTCTGCCGTTTATTGTAACTGTTATTTGAATGTTAGAGCTGGAAGAATAGAAACAACAAATTTCCGTCTTATGGGATGTTAGAATTCATCCTAAATCTTAACGTTTCAAACAAAGGTAGAATATCCGTCAGGAAAGCTGACACCAATAAACCAGTCCATGCCTGTCTTCTGGTGGATGTGCCAATGACAGTGATCTCAATAACAATATTGTACAGCAACTGAACCACTGGAGAAGCTCCAAAACTGTGAATCGCTTCTGGTGAATACGCTTTCAAGGTTTCGGTCCGATTAAGTCAGTAAGACACAAATAATTGACGCAGTTATTAATTTATGTCATTTAGTTTGCATTCAGTGTATCGATGTATTACAAGTAATTGCACTCTGGCCCCTAAACCTAGTTACAGAAATGCGAATAAGACTCATTGACATATAATGAGGATCTTGCAGCCCTTGCCACCCGCAATTTTGAAACGAAGCTATAGTCACTTCCGGGGTCACTCACAGAACGCATCAGCTGGTATCCTTCCTGGCGGTATAACTGAAACTTGGCAACAGCGCAGAATATGTTTGGCAACTCTGTGACCGACGTGTTACTTCATTGATGGCACAGAACTATCCTGCTAAATTCACTTGATATTATCGTGTCATTTCAATTTAATACTGAGTGATTTTCGGTTGAGATGTGACATAAGGATGCAGTGCGGCTCTCGCAGCCGAGCGAAGCAGACGTGCAGTGTGTGCTCTCCGCCGTCAGCGAGGGTCCGCACGCCTTGTTTACTTTCTTCAGCCGACACTAACGTGACGCCGTAGCGCTACAAGACCATGGCAAACCAATACAGAAGATCAACCTTAAAATTCACATTTCGGAAGGACTTTACCCGACCAAAGGCGCTCGAAGTCGAACGCTTTTTAAAAGAGGCAGCCAAGGTCCCGGCTGCCGACATTATCGGCATTCACTTTTCGATCGTCAGTAGCAAGGTATATGTAAAGCTCATAAACGAAACTACATGGGACAAGGTGCTTCGTGAGATGAAACAAGAACTCCGCTTCTTCCACGCAGATGGCAATGTTGGCAACGTCGAGGTCGGCCATGCCGCAATGGGACTGCGGACTATCCGCATATTCGAACTTCCATTTGAACTCCCGGCGGCAGAAGTTGTAGCGGCGCTCCGCCCCTACGGCACGGTACACGAACACGTGGCTGAAAAATGGACCCAGTTTAAGACGTATCCAGTACTCAATGGAGTACGCCAAGTGCGTATTGATCTCCAACGACACGTGCCATCCTATCTACAGATAGGAGGATGCTGGGCCATAGTTATTTATGACGGCCAGCCGAAGACGTGTTCCGGATGCGGCAAGGAAGGTCACCTTCGTTCCGAGTGCCTCCAGCGTCGGATCACACAACTCCCACCGAAGGACGTTGCACCACCAGCGACCAAGACTATTCTATCCGTGACTTACGCGGCGGCGCTCACGACGTTTTCCACACAACAGACACAGCCGACCGCTTCAGCGGTACAGGAATCACTTTCCATGGACAAAAACCTGGCTAATCCGCCGACCTGGCCAGTGGTGGAAAATAGTACTACGACTCTGGAGCTACCGAACGCGACAGACACTGACGCCAGCAAGATGGCAATTGATTCCTTTGTTGTACCGACCGAAGCGTTTATTCCGGCAGAGCGTGAGTCAGTGCCGTCTTCTGACAATGAAGGCCATGTACGGAAACAGAGATCACCGAAACGCCGAAAGCGCCGTCGTCGGACCGTGTCGGAACACTGCGGTACGCATTCGGCCGGGGAAGAACAACTGACCACTCAAGAAGCCAGCTGCGAAGCTGAGGCTGTTTCCACTGACTCCAACCTTGCAGAACAGACAGAAAAACATGCAGCTTTCGACCATCAGCCCATTGACAGAAACAGTGAGCAGCGGGAAGGTACCAGTGCAGGCAGCGAAGTCGCCCGGTCCCTTACTATCAAACATTCCGAGGCTATGGAACATGAACGGACATCCGCGCCCGCTTCGTGGGCCGAGGACGTCGAGACACAAGATCCCGATCCGTGGCCAGCTGAGGCGCCGCCGGATCATGCAGCATAAGCAGCACAAGGAGGACCGCGTTCGGCGGGGGGTGACATCACTTCCGATGTTCGCTTCTCTCCAACATCAACATGGATAACCTCGCCCAAACAATGCGTTGCCCGGTTTACCGCCTGGCGACAGTGAATATCAACATGATCAGTTCTCCTGTCAAGATTCAACTTTTGAAAGAAACAATACGAGCCATGGGAGTTGACTTTGCTTTCCTACAAAAAGTGAAAACGACTCCACTCCCGCACTTTTACGGTTACGCCACACATGTGACGCCCGGTAGCCCTGCAGACACCGGAGTGGCAATATTAGTGCGTGATGGTATTGAAGTTATCGACGTCACGTATCTTCCCTCTGCTCGAGGAATAGCATTTACGGCGCTCAACACCCGATTCATTAATGTTTACGCGCCGTCGGGTACCACAAGACGTCACGACCGCGCCAGATTCTACTCCACAGATGTCGCTCCCCTTTTCCTTGGACGATACGACCGCAGCGTCTTCGCCGGCGATTTTAATTGCGTACTTCACCCCAAGGACCAAATCCCACATTACATGCCCTGTTCGGAACTGGGTGCGATGATCCAAGAGCTTCACTTGTGCGACACGTGGGAAAAAGTCCACGGTAACCGCTCTGGCCACACTCATCTCACCAGTCATTCGGCCAGCCGACTTGATCGCATATATGTGTCACAAGATCTCACACAAGGTGTGGTGGACGCCGAACTATGGCCTCAAGCCTATTCCGATCATAGTGCCTATATCTGCACTATACACCTACGCCCCAACAAGTCTGGCGCAGCAATGGCTTTTGGAAGCTCAACATAACTCATCTCCGGGACCTGGATTCCCGTAGGCAAGTTGCAGCAACGTGGACTGACTGTGAACGCCGCCACCCACGATACACCTCGACCCTGGAGTGGTGGCTCCTCTGTGCCAAACCAGCAATCTGTAGGACACTTATGCAATATGGCAAGGACGTGACTGCGTGGCATCGACAGACCCTCGATTTTTACTACGCGGCACTCAGGGACCTCGACGCCTTACCCCCTTCCTCGGAGAGACAACATGATCAAAGCAGAATCAAGGCTCACATACTATCACTGACGAAGCGCCGACTAGAAGGTGCAGTAGTCCGCTCGCGACGGCACGACCGAACGGTTGCAGAGGAACCCACTATGCACCACGTTGTTGCGGATAAGCGCCGACAACGCCAACATTTAATCACACAACTCAGGACACAGGACGGTCGCTTATGTACGACCCAAGCAACAATAGTAAAGGCGGTGGAGGATCATTTTCGTCATCTTTACAAGGAAAGAACCGTCGATGACGAGGCCACTACTGAAGTGTTACAGCAGGTAACACGTACTATCGACGAGGCTACCGCGAATGCACTAACAGAGGAAATCTCACTCGAAGAAGTCGAAGACGCCGTGGACAAAGGTGCGGCCAATAAGTCTCCTGGACCTGATGGATTGCCCATCGAATTCTACCGGACTTTCCGTGACATCATGATGCCTCGCTGGGTTATTATGTTCCGCGAACTTATGTATCCAGACTGTGTTGTGCCGCCATCGTTTGTAGAAGGACTTCTCATACCGGTACACAAGCCAGGTGGAGGGCTATCGATTAACGACTATCGGCCGCTTACAATGCTGAACGCCGATTACAAGATTTTTGCCAGGATTATGGCGAGCCGTATTAAGAAGACTTTGCCGATGATCCTCGCTCCAGAACGGACGTCGCAGGGGGGAGAAGCCAACATACACATGGCCACCGGTGACTGCAGGGACTTAATAGCAATCGCTTCTGTTGCCGGTTGAGAGAGGTGATCGTCTCCGTCGATTTCAACCGCGCCTTTGATAGAGTGCACCGCAACTTCCTCCTGCGAGTGATGGGCTGTATGGGATTCCCCCCGGGCCTCATCGACACCCTACGGCGTCTTTGGACCGCAGTCAGCTCACACGTCCAGGTCAATGGAAGGACGGTAGGACCAGTACCCATTAAGAGGTCTCTACGACAGGGTTGTCCCCTTTCTACCTACCTTTATGCAATCGCACTCGAGCCACTCCTAGGGGGCCTTAACCACTGCCTATCTGGCATCACGCTGCGGGACGTCACCTTTCGCTATAGGACATACGCTGACGACCTGCTACTGCTGGTTCGTTCCAATGACGAAGTTCAAAGCGTACTAACCTGGATTGAGCGATACGGACAGGCCGCAGGTAGTCTTCTGAACATCAACAAGTCGGCGGCGTTGGATATTGGGCGTGGTCTCGGACCGGAAGCCCTCCTCCCCTCCCACCAGTTTCTGATCTGCGATATTTGGGAATCACGTTCAAGAAAGACGTACGTAAAACAGCTGCAGCAAACTACCGACGGTTATTACAGATCATACGCGCAATGGTGCGACAGAACCTGCTCCGGGACTTGAATCAGCTACAACGTGTTGAATACCTGAACCTCTACGTGGCATCAAAACTCAACCACGTGGCACAGGTCCTCCCACTACCGCTGCAGATAGGTCGCCGGCTTCAGGCGGCCTTCAGTTACTACGTTTCCGCAGGTCATATATTTAAAGTACGATACGACACTCTTACCCTCCCAGTGCACAAAGGGGGGCTGGGATTGGTCAACGTCAGGGCGAGAGCAGCTGCCCTTTACATGAGCAACATGAGGAAACGATGGAAAAGTCAACATACCTCTCTCACGGGTCGTTTACTACAGGTTCTGATGCCAGTCTCTCACGTCCCGCCGGTGTCGGTGGCGCATATGGCACCACAGCTCTCCCATGTGTCGACCTTCATTCTTGATTACAGCTATGTCAGCTCGAACCTCTCCGCCACACGTCCACCAAAGGCTAAAGATTTTTATACCAACTTTCTGCGGGCTGCTCCCCATAACGTGGTGGAAAACAAGTACTCTACGGTTCACTGGCCAAGAGTGTGGAAAACGATACACCACAACTTTCTGTCATCCACGGTGCGTTCGAAGTGGTATCAGATCGCCAACAAAAAATATGCCACACGACAGCGACTTCACACTAATGGACTGGCAGACTCACCTTATTGCCCAGATTGTCACCTCTTGGATACCGATGAACATCATTTTACCTGCGCATCATCGTCCGGAGTTTGGCGACTAACACAGGAGATATTGGCTTGTTACCTCCGGGTCACACCTGATATGATTGGCCCTCAGGCCCTACTCTGTCCAGGTGAAACTTACTTTCCGGCGGCAAAATATCATGTGCTTACATGGTTCAAAGGACTTACCGTCGCCTATATCTTTAGCGACGAAGAGAAAGAGCAGCTTGATTACTGGTGGTTCCTACAAAATGCTCACAATGATGCCCTCGAACGCACACCGAAATACCGTACGCTCTTCGCAAATTATTTACGCAGCGTTTTCGTTAACCTCCCACTCAGCTGGGGAGTGCCAAACTGCGGTTAATGTTCTGTGCCGCATCACGCTACCGGCTGAACGTTCTGCCTTGTCAGCCATGAGCGACGGAAGAGACAGCCTGCTGCAAGGATGCTGTTTTCCTTGAGGCACTAGCGAAGCAGAATGCCTCTGTTGCAGATGCCCTTCAAAGGCGCTGTTGGAGATAACAGATCACGATGGCGAAGCACCAAGTGGAACCAGTTACATTTATTGAAGAACCTTTTAGTTGGAATTACGTAAGTGATTTACACTTTTATTTTTTTGATTACTCTTTTATGCCACTTTTGTTGTTGTAGCACTTACTTGTAACACTGAGTTCCTAGAATTCTCATTTGTACACGTTTCCTAATTGTAATCATGTAAATAAATAAATAAATACATTTGAAAAAAAGGTAACGTGCTTGCCTGTCAGGTGCATGCTGCCTCTGTTCGCCATTCGAGCCTCGCCGAAAGCCAGATTTTCAATTCTTTTGTAGCAGAGCTACAAGCAGGCAGATACAAATTCAATGAGAGAATCGTAAGACAACGCTCTAGTAAAATTCGTCTTGCTACTTTTAGTAACCCTTAGTGTCAAAGCGAAAACCTTGAGGTACTGCCAAATTCACAATGCCACGTTTTTGTTTTCTGCCGACATAGTTTTTGTTGTTGTGAATACATAATTTTATCTATGAACTGCCATATTTTCATAATACTTGCGAAGCAAAACATGTGAAGTAACACTTCGACAACTTGTTGGGAATAGGAAAAAGCACTACCCTTTCTGGATGCTCTCTGTATCTTCCTGGATGTCGAGTAATACGACCTCCGAGTAAATGGTTAGAGATGAAGAATCTCATAGATGAGCTGAATATGGGAGACTACTCTTGAAAAGAATAAGTAGACGATCTATTCGCAGTAAGACTTAGAAAATTTGCTAGTGCTGTTAAACCTATGTGCACTGAACATTGTGAAAAAGTATTTAAAGACGAGCCCCACGAAATTTGGTGTTGTATTATTTATGGGGAAGCATGTCCAGCACACACAATGAAAAATTATGTTTCTCGATGAAACTTTAGAGAGGGTTGTACTGTATCTAGAGGTAGCCCTGGATGGAAAACTATTATGAACACCTCACATAAAAAAATATGTTCCACTGCGAAAGATAAACTTATAAGCACTAGAAGCTGCTGTAGGGTAAACTGGGGTCTAAACCCAGTACGTACTGGATATACATTCCTGCAAAAAGACCAATGATAATTTATTGGCCTATAATATGAACAAAGTCGAACAGAAGGTGGCTGCTAGGGAGTCGCAAAGTGCAGAGACTGGTCTGCTTTCACAAACAGATGGAATTAGCAGGACATCCACTCTTGGAATGGATATTATGCTAGACATGCCCGCCTTACAAAAAAATGGCTCTGAGCACTATGGGACTCAACTGCTGAGGTTATTAGTCCCCTAGAACTTAGAACTAGTTAAACCTAACTAACCTAAGGACATCACAAACATCCATGCCCGAGGCAGGATTCGAACCTGCGACCGTAGCGGTCCTGCGGTTCCAGACTGCAGCGCCTTTAACCGCACGGCCACTTCGGCCGGCCCCGCCTTACACCCGTGGCTTAAAATGGAGGCAGCGGCAGGGGCATAAAGGCTAAAAATTGGAAATAACTGGATATAGTTGGACTATACAGAATCCCAAATCAGTAAGGTGATGGCTGGGGAAATGCCGTCTAACTACACGATAACTTCTAGCTGTTTCAATAAACTTTGCCATGTAACAGTTGGAAGCAGGGAGCAGTGGAAAAACGAACCACAACACCGTGCAGGAAACATAACATAGTGGTTTACTGACAGGTCGAAAACAGATGAAAGTACCAGGTCTGGTGTACTGCCTAGAATATCTTTAGGGAAGATGGCCACAGTATTACACTTTTTTTTCTGTCATCATGTGCACGGAGGAGAATTAGAGTAGACCCTACAAAAATCGTAGCATCTACTTTTATTCAGACAGCCAAGCAGCTCTGAAATCTCTGTCAGCCCCTGCAACTAGATCGGAGGTCGTTGCAGAATGCCGTCAAGCATTTTCTTTCGGACATGTCCGAAAGAACGGCCACCATACATATATCCATATACAGGGTGTTTCAGGAGGAATAGTAGATATTTTAGCAGGTGGTAGCACAGACGAAAAAAATTCCATATAAATGCGTCTACTTTTTATTGAGTACAGAGATACAGCTGTTAGTACGTAACGCTAAAAAACTCAAAGCAAAGGCAAATTAGGACAGTCAAAGTTGATTATCAAAAATTCACCAACCAACTTCAATGCACATTTGACTTCTCTTGATAACACCACGTGTAGCTCTACTGAGGTCGTCTTTGCGTTCTTTTATGAGGGCTGCACTATTCATAGCCCGAACGCTCAAATCGGCTCTTGGAGTTACTTTTTATTTGTAGACTTCGCCTTTAACCATCCCCGCAGGCAAAAATCCAAAGAGATAAAGTCCGAGGACCTTGAAGGCCAGGAAAAGTGCCCATATCTAATGATTCACCTTCCGGGAAATGTTAGGTTTGGATGATGTGTCACCTGACGACTACAATGTGCAGGAGCCCCGTCATGCTGGAGGAACATACGCATTCTTGTAGCCAAATGAACCTGCATCTCGGTTCTTACAATAGTGCAACAGGTGCGCACTGGTTAGATGTAACTGAAGAGACACTCCAACTCGGCTTGAGGTTAAGCGCGAATCCCAAGCGCATGGCCACGAACAATTGGGAGCGGAAACTTAATGTCCTCGGAACCTTGTTGAAGGACCATGACATGCGATTGCTAGACCGACTGCAGAATGTTCACTTTATAAATACATTCATACTTAGCAAAATATATCATGTCGTAGCAGTCTTACCGATACTGCAGGTCACTACACATAAAACATTAGCTGTTGCCTCTTGGTATGTGTGGAATTAAAATATCTTCAAAGTCTCCTTCCACACGGCGACTTTGCAGAGGCAAAACGGAGGACTTGGAATTAAAGACGTGCTTTTAAACTAATACATGCCACTAAGACAGGCATCACGAAACTTCTGTTCCTCTCGTTAGATCCTGGGGATAGGAACGCTTCCGTTAATGTAGCATGCCAGCCTAGATTACGCCCGAAAGTACTATGGCGATTGGAGCTGTGTAAGACTTCCACCAGCACAAACCAACACTAGAACCGTCTATGATTATATTACCAGACATCGTCTTCACAAACCAATTCCGGTAAATTAACCTACAAAAAACTGGAGGAACGTCTGGAAAAGCGTCAACAATAAAATTCTACCAACTAGAGTCAGTGCCGTATGGTGCGACGTTGTAAACGAAACCATACCCTCAGCGGAACGATTATGGAAAATCAAATTGAGACCATCGCCATACTGCGACACATGTCGGCTTGTAGAAACTCTAGAGCACATCTTCTTATGTGATAATAGAATCAGAATTTGGAACTGGACTAGGAAGAAATTAGCACTATCAACAGAACCGCAGAAAGTCATATACCGATAACTCAAGGCTTACAACCCGACTGGAAATGTTACCCGTCCGCAAAGAATAACAGTTATTCATGGCTTCTGGGACAGTTTGTGTTATACGTCGTAACAAACAGAACTTAGAAGAGTACATGTTTTATATTGCAGAAGAACATTTTACGCTGAAGAAGAATAACAAATATAAGGAATGGTTAAAAATTTTTTTATCTATTGCTTCATGTGGGCTACGAAGCATTTATTAGAAGCAGAATACTATTCTTTCACTTTTTTTTATTCCTGGTGTTGTGGCGTAGCAAGACAGCCACGCCACGGAAGTAGCCGAAAGGCATGCGTTTAGTTCACGCAGGCAAGAGATAAGTCTGTAACAGGATACGTAATGAATGCTATAAAGAAAAGTACGTAGCTTCTGGAATACTTAACTTTAATCCATCCTTGATGTATACATCGCTCTTGACGATACAAGTGAGACTCTTTAGATACAAGCTATGTAAGGCTAATGGCGCCTTGCTAGGTCGTAGCCATGGACTTAGCTGAAGGCTATTCTAACTATCTGCTCGGCAAAGGAGCGAGGCTTCGTCAGTGTAGTCGCTAGCTACGTCGTCCGTACAACTGGGGCGAGTGCTAGTCAGTCTCTCGAGACCTGCCTTGTGGTGGCGCTCGGTCTGCGATCCCTCACAGTGGCGACACGCGGGTCCGACGTGTACTAATGGACCGCGGCCGATTTAAAGCTACCACCTAGCAAGTGTGGTGTCTGGCGGTGACACCACACCTGGAATATTCTTTTTCGTTGGTTCTAAAATCAGAACTGTTCTAATTTGACAAAAGCCCTCCGGCTCCGATTTTTTTTTCATTTGTTGAAAAATATATGGCTTCCTTACAGACCTTATATGCATCCAGTGCAAAATAACTTAAATTGTGAATATATTTCTGAATGAATGTTTGTTATGCATTTTTCCGTCACCCTTTTCACTGTTATAAGTTATGTTCTACAAGGAACGCACGCCATTGCAGGCGGCAATCTGTAATTTATTTTACCTTAATTACTACTTCAATTTTGTTCCATAATTTAAAGCTAAATATGGGTGCAAACATGGAATACATGGGAATAATGCAGCTGCACAGTGACAGATATGGAGGAGGCATTGAGGCCAGGCCTCGGATCTTCGACCCCTCCCCTCTTTGCCTCCGCCTACCTGGTGCTGAAAGTCTTCTCAAACTTTTAAAAAAAAATAATAGTGCAGTGATCAGCATGTCTGTCTAGTAAGCAGGAGATCCGGGTTCGAAGCCCAGTCGGTCACAAATATTCATCTGCCGACTTAGCTGTTACACGCGCTGTGACAGTGTGGACGTCGGTCCTTCGATATTTAAGATGCAATTGTTATTTGAGGCAATAGAGGTGATTTGCGAACATTTGTCTTGTCATCAGTGTAACGGGACTTCAACGGCATCCAGCCCTTACTCAATGCTTTGTGCCAGCGCTACCCCATAATCATATATATGCAAACCACATTGCAGTCCATATTTAGTCAAATAACAAATGGTCAGTATACAAGTATGCCGGGGCCGGGATGCCCGAGCGATTCTAGGCGCTACAGTCTGGAAACGCGCGACCGCTACGGTCGCAGGTTCGAATTCTGTCTCGGGCATGGATGTGTCTGATGTCATTAGGTTAGTTAGGTTTAAGTAGTTCTAAGTTCTAGTGGACTGATGACCTCAGAAGTTAAGTCCCATAGTGCCCAGAGCCATTTGAACCATTTATGAATTATACAATTATTTACGAACAGTAGTAGCAGGATTGCAGCGAACTGATCCCTTAACCAAGTGCAACATACTGTGTAATGAGTCACTCCAGCTGCATAGCTGAGGGTAATATTTGTTAAGCAGTTCAATGCAGAATCAATGTAAAACCCGCAAGATGATCTCTGTAGACATACTATATCATTAGCAGCCCGCGAATGGAGTACTATGTTCGTTAAATCGGATTTCTCAAGCGGGAGTAATGCATGAAACGAGGCAGACTGTTGGACAAAAGAATGGACAGCTCCCAGCTTTTTACGTTTCCGATTGCGCCTACGATAAGAATCGGGTGTCATATTATGCTTCACAACCTTAAACTGTTAATTTTTTTACTTTATACTAAAACAAAAATTATGATATGAGAAGAGGAAATGACTTATATGTTTCTCAGGAAATTCAGTTTTTCGTGTTTATTTTCTCACTTCATACTAAAACAAGGGCGTTAATATGAGAAGAGGAAATATACCCTTCCAAGATATAATATTTCCTTGTGTGCTACTACTACATACATGAAAGCCCTGCAGTTAATTTTTGTATGTTGCATAAATTTTGGTATCACCTCACAATCCTTTGTGAGAAGGTTCCTATTTTCTTGGGATTCAAATAGAGTGTTCATTTCATCACTGGTTAATATTCTGATGGCTGATGACATGATACCCGTTGCAATTGCGTCATGGCACCTGTGAGTAGAGTCTCACGTTGTTACTACAAGAACACGCAGGCAGTGATATCCGCTCACTGCAGTCAGAGCCAAAGTGATTTCTTTCTGTTTATGGCGAAGCGTCTGCTGCAGCGTCCACAGCTCAGCCAACATAAACGAATTGCGGCGGCACTGGGCACTGCTAATCGCTGCACTTGTCGCGAGCCTCGACAACAAGAGCACACTGTCACTGCTAACGATACTATGGAGTTAATACATCTTACTTAACGTAATAGGCACGAAGTGGGTTGGGTAAAAATTCAGTTTGTAACTTCCCCTCGCATTAAAATACTTTACAGTCATATTTGATGCAATATTTAGTGTTGGTTGTCTCTCTAATGTTAATAGTATTGATTCAGATTGTGCGTGAACACACACACACACACACACACACACACACACACACACAAACAGTCATTGATTCCCGGGAGGGTGACAACTACTGTGTGTTGAACAACAGATGTACCAGTCAATTCCTCAGTTGGCATCGAGTGGATGAGATTTTTCAATTACCTTGCATTGCAAGAATTGTAAGGAGGAGACTGAAAGTAAATTCGACTTGTGTCTAAAGAACTGCAACAAAGCAAAGCTCGACCGACTAGCAGATAATTGTCCACATGGGTTTTGTGGACAATTATACTTTTAGTAACCCACGATCATTACGTAAGATTTCTCGAAGCCGTAGGGGCATTGATTTCATTAAGTCGTCGACAGTGTAGCGTGATGGTTTACTTCTCACCATACATTTTCTATATATGTCCAAAGGTCGCTTGCATCTGCACGTCCACATGGCAATGACCTTGTTACCTCTGCCCACATATTCTCTGTCTGGTTGATGTTCGGTGATCGTGTAACAAACGGCAACAGCTTTATCCTCTCATGTCCCTGAAACCAATCTCGCATTGCTCTGTTAAGATGGATGGGGCTCTGCTCCTGTAAGTAAACTGTTATCTCGTTCGTTAACATATGTATATTTAAATAACATATTAGTAATAAGCACATTGTATTATTATTTTCCACAGTGATTAAGAATTTAGGCCCTGTCATAAATAAGTGATCTAGATTCAACCGTCCGATTAAGAATGTGGTTTACCCAGTCTATCAAATGATGAGAGTCGTATTCGGATATCCACATTAAGCCTGACTGGCTGAATCCGATTAGAACGATCTGGTATCGAAATGAAATTACAGAAATCGGATAATTTGAACGCCTGTATTGCAACAATGCTGCGCACATAAATTCCTATGATGGAGTAACAGGTAGCAACTGCCTAAGAAAAAGTGAGAAATATGCCTAATTTCCTAATCTAATTTCTTCAGCATTACATGATTTAATTGGACTGATTGCCATTACCCTTATTTTACTTCTGTTGATGCTAATGTTATAACCTCTTTCCAAATCACTGTCTGTTCAATTCAATTGCTATTCTAATTCCTTTGCTGTCTTTACAAAGTTGTTAGCAGGCCTCAAAAAGTTTTTATTTTTCTCCTTAAAGTTTAATGTCTTGTGTAAATATCTACTTCGTTTTGTGTACAGCTTGCTCAATGTACATACTGAAAAACATTGGGGAGAGGCTAACACTTTCTCACTACCATCTCAGCTACTACTTTCCTTTCATGCCCTTCAACTTTTATAACTATAGTCTGATGTCAATATTAGTTGTAAATAAGCAACTGCTCCATGTATTTTACCTCTGCTGCCTTATAACTACAGTCTGATTGCTGTATTTGTATTCCAGTTAACATTGTCCAAAGCTTTCTCTAAATTTACAAACATTTTATCCTAAGATAAATGATAGGATCTTTACTGCCCTGTATTTCCCTGGAACCCAAACTGATCTTGCCTGAGGTTAATTTCCACCAGTTTACAATGATTTTGTAAATAACTGGTGTACTTATTTTGCAGCCATGAATTAATAATGCTAGTTCAGTAATATACCAGTTCAATAATATTCACACCTATCAGCAACTGCTTTCTTTGGAATTTGAATAATTACTTTCTCCTTAATGTCTGGGAGTAATTTGTCTATCTCATAAATCTTGGTGTACCAGGTAGAGTAGTTTTGTCATGACTGGTACCCTCAAGGACCTCAGTAATTGTGAGGGGCCTTGTTTCAACTTAACTCTTTCAGGGTTTTGTCAAATTCACTCACAGAATTGTATCTCCCACCGCATCTTCATCTATTTGGGCTTCTATTTCTATAAGTTCTTCTGTCTTCAAGTTTCTTTCCATTAATCTACACACTCATTTTGACTTTCAATATTCCATTCTTTGTTTAGTATGTTCTTGCTACCTGAGCTCTTAATTTGCTAACAGTGTTTCCCCTTTTCTATGAAGATCTCTTTACTTTTCCTATAGGCAGTATATATGTTTCGCATAGTCATGCATGCTTCTATAACGTTGCATTTCTAATCTAGACATTGGTGCTTTGGTAATTTGCATTTCCTGTCAATCTCATTTTTTAGGTATCTGTAATTCCTTTTGTCTGATTAATTTGTTGCATTTTTACATTTGCCCCTTGAGTTACTTATCTTCAATAACTAATACATTATCCAAGGATGTCTATTGAACTTTGTCTTTTTGCTTATTTGATTATCTGTTAGTTTCACTATTTTGTCTTTAAAAGCTACCCTTTTGTCTTGTATTTCTTTCCCCTGTTTTAGTCAACCATTGCCTACTTATCCTACCTTTGAAAGGCTCAGCAACTCTAAAACCAGATTTGTGCCTGGAAATCTTTCACAATTTTTTTAAATCTCTATCGTATTGTTACATTATAAATCTGAAACCTTTTGGTGTGTACTTTGTACAACTAATTGTAAGTGAAGAACAGAAGACCCATCAACAGCTCTTTCAGCTTCTTTCAGAAGCAAATGTAACCACAAAAATGATTTGAAAGCATTACATGCATCTACATATTTGAGCCTCAGCTGGAAAAAGAATGACACGCTACCGTAGTTTACTTTTTAATACAACTGCATCACCTTGAAATGCAGGAAGAGTATCATTAGTCTACTTTTCCCCAGCATGATTGATATTACTGTAAGCTTCAATACTACAGTCATCAGTTTCCTCAGTATTAATTTCTTCTGTAATTGTCATTTTAATATATCATACAGTGGAGATGTTGAGCTGCAGATGGGCAGAACAAAAAAGACTGCCAAGCTTTCAGCCAAAAAGGCCATCATCACTGTGCTGTGAATGGGAACAGGGAAGGGGGTAGGAGGGTGGAGGACAATGACTAATAAGGCTTAGGTCAGGAGGGTTACAGGAACATAGGATATACTTCAGAGAGAGTTCTTATCTGCGCAGTTCCAAAAAACTGATGTTAGCAGGAAGGATTGTGGCATGACTGTGAAACAGTCATTAAAATGAAGAATGTTGTGTCGGGTAGTGGCTCAGCCACTGGGTGGACCAGCTGTCTCTTGACCACTGTTGGTGACCATTCACATTCAGACAGACAGATCGTTGGATGCTAGGCTCACGTAGAACACAGCACAGTGGTTGCAGCTTAGCTTGTAGATAACATGACTGGTTTCACAAGTTGCTCTGCCTCTGATGGGATAGGTGAGGCATGTGACCGGACTGGAGTAGGTGGTGGGGGGAGGATGTATGAGACAGGTCTTGCCTCTAGGTCTAATACAGTGATATGTGCCCTGAGGCATAAGTTGGGAGCAGGTAGTTGAAACTGTGGCAGAGCATGTGATTCAATTGCTCCAGTCCTGACTGGTACTGAGTGATGAGGGGAATGCTCCCCGGTGGTAAGATGGTGGGACTTTGGTACATGGAGAAATAAGGCATGGGAGATCTGTTTGTGTAAGAGGTTGGGAATGTAATTACAGACATCAGTGAGACCCTTGGTATACTTCAAGTGAGACTGCTCATCATTACAGATGCAGTGGGGATGGGTAAGTAGGTTGTATGAAATGGGTGGCAGCTGTTGAAGTGGAGGTTATTTCTTGCGGTTGGAAGAGTTGATATGGATGGAGGTACAGACATAGCCATTTTTGAGTGGGGATCAATGTCAAGGAAGCTGGCTTGTTGGGTTGAGAAGGACCATATGAAGTGAATGTGAGAGGGGGTGTTGAGGTTCACGAGGAATGTGGAAAGGGCACAGTGCCCTCACAACTCGATCCAGATCACAAAGATGTCAATAAAGAATGTGAACCAGGTAAGAGTTTTGGTTTTCTACGTGGTTAGAAAGGTTTCCTCCACATGGCCCGTGAATATGTTGTCATAGGATGCTGCCATGTGGGTGCCCATTGCCATACCCTGTATTTGTTTGCTGGTGATGCCATCAAAGGAGAAGTAATTGTGGGTGAGGAAATAGTTGGACATTGTGACTAGTAAGTAGGTTGTAGGCATGAAATCCAGGGGGGATTGGGAAATGTAGAGTACAATAGTGGCAAGGCCAAGGGTATTAGGAATATTAGTGTAAAGGGTGGTGGAATTAATAGTGACAAGTGGGTTAGCATGTGGTACCACCAGTGCACTGACAATCCTTTTACTTCTCTCCTTATCCACTGCCCCTGCCTCCCCTCTCCCTTCCCTATCCTCTGTCTAACCTCCTGACTTCACCTAGCTGCCCTACCCTCTGTACACCTTGTACATGTATGCTCCTGCAAGTAGCACTTTACCTTACCCCACTCCTGCTCTGCTACCCCTCCCCCTCCTCACCCCAGCCCACCCTTACCGCTACCACCCAGACTGCTTTCCCATCATGCACTACTGCTCACAATCTGGCCTGAGCAGTCAGAGACTGTGGTCATGTGTGTGTGATTTGTGATTGCATGTTTGTATTGTCTAATTCTGATTAAAGCCTTTTTGGCCAAGAGCCTATTTGTTTGATAGTCTTTTTGTTCTGCGTATCTGCTACCAACATCCGTGCTGTATGGTGAATTGCAATCTTTCCTTTTCATAATATTGTCATTTTAGTATACCTAAGTAATAGTTTCAGCAGTGCATGATGCACCTTTGTTTTTGTATCTTGAACTGTCAAAGGTAGATTAATTACGTACAATAAATTTTGTGTTGTGGAATGTATTAAGTTCATCAGATTTGCAACTATTCCGAAATAGAGTTCAGCATTATTGAAAACCAGTGACCCACCTGCTATCCATCATGCCACATTTCTGTAAAATCCTCATCTTAAATGTAGACTGATTTATTTGAATCCAGTTGTCTAAGTTCTTGATTTATAAACCTAAATAGTAATCAAGATTGTCTACAGTGACATGGAAGCAATTAGCCAACTGTTCAGTAAATTTACTCTCTGAATCTGCAGAGCTCATTGTAGCAGATTGGCATCAAATGTTCACTATCAATGGGTGGAAAGAGTGTTCTCCAGGATGTCAGGTTGGCATCCAGCTCACTCCACCTGAGAATTGGGGGAGCGATGGGTAGATGAACACTACAGGAGTCTGTCAGATGTGTAAAGAGGCCATAGCAAGCCAGGTGGCATGCATATGAATTCTTTATCATTTCAAAAATTTTATTGCAGCTGCAGTTGTGCACTCTCATCATGTGGTGAGTGTGGCATTGATCCTCATCATCCATGTTCCATGATGTGGTCAGGTTTTTATCTCACAGCGGAGAAGCTTTGTGATGGCACTCTCCATGACCCAAGCACAGAGCAACCTTGCATAGTAGACATTCTGCAGCAGCATTGTGTCATGCGCTGATGTCACTGACTGATTTTGTTTCACTGCTAGTGAGGCAGCCGCAGCTGTTCAGTTGAGGCAAGTGACATCTGGCTATGTGATCCCAGTGTCCTAGATGCTGCGAGGGCCTCAATTTGACCCTCCCCGTCTCTGGACCTCAGCTGGGGATGACACAATGATTGTTGACTACTCAGTGACTTGCAGATTTGAATAATGCTGTGATGATGTGATTGACTGGACAGCCAGTATTATTACATGCCAAAATGCACCTGTTGTGGTGCTGTATCTGCTAAAGTCATATACGCTGCATACTGATCTGCTTTGTGATGTTGAGTCCATCTGTCTACACTTACGGTTTTGCACAATAATCAGTCCATCATCAACAGGAAAAATCAGTAATGGTATCATACTTTCATTGTGGTACATATGAAGAACAATACAGATCTCCCAGACATTACATCTGCTGTGAAATTTAACAATACATGTATATCAGCAGTTTGATGCTTGCTTCAAACCGTAGTTTTCAACAATTTGCTTACAGGTCCTTTATTACTGTCATAGCATTCTGGATAATAAAATTTGTTCGCCAAATATACAGGTTAGAAATGCAGTCCTTACATAAAATTGTTTCATGTCCCAGTCATGTCTCAGTCATGTCTCGGATCTTGTTGCAAGACTAGATACGTCAGTATAACCTATTGCAAATCACTATACATACCCTTTTGACTTTACCAAACCAATTTATCATTTGCATTTAATTTTATGTTGAAAAGCCAGTTTGCACTAACCTTACTTGTTTAAGATAATTACTGTACTTCTTCTCAAGGTAATTCAGTGATTCTCATTTGACTTCCTTCCAGTTTTCAGTGTCTTCTGACTTTATTGCTTGTGTATAATTCCTTGCTGCTTCATGAAGGAACATCACCCTTAGCTGATGGTCTGAATCTTTACTGCAACTTACTTCTAAATTGCTACCAAACTGTATTTCACCGACATACAAGTGACTGCTAACACCGTCATTAGATATATGTCTGTTGAAACAATCTTGTTAATAATCTCATCAAATTTAACTGTTTCATGTTAGATTCTTGAAACCTCATCATATTTCTCAATATCTGAAGTACAAACAGCCCTTTTAACATGATACAGTGGCTTTAGTAATTGTTTAAAGCTACAAATCTCTGCATATGTAGACACGCCATTTTTCTGGAAAGTAAACAATGGTGCCCACAATCTACTTAACCAACGACATGTTTTGTAGTAGATTAATCATCAAATTTCTTTTGTTTTCATGTTGGCGTCCAAGCATAATGCTTTGTTCCGTCTTGAAAATATTTGAATTGGGAACTTGCCTTAATTTTCATGGGACCAAATTGATTCAAAATACAGGCTGCAGCCAAAATTTCTTCATCCCGCAATGCTTTTAGTAGATGTTCAGCAGAGCAGAGCCAAGAATATGCCATTTCACAGAGGGTTCTGTGTTCAAACTCAGCAACTGCAATTTACTGGGAAGTATGTTTTGCAGTAATTGAAAGTTTTTGTGTAAATGAGCCAGCAAAACGACTCATATCATTGTTACTAAACTCCTTACCACCATTTATATGTAATTCTCCTACTGTAAAATCAGATTAAATCGTTATATTTTTTAAAACAGTGGTAATTTTTCTTCAATTTTCTCTGTGTGTGGGAAAAAATATGAGGCTGTGAAACTGGAAAAATCACCTTTAAATAAAGGAAAGTACTGATGATTCTTTCCCCCATCAGTTGGTTGGGGGAAGATCAGACAGCGTAGTCATCAGTCTCATCGGATTAGGGAAGGATGGGGAAGGAAGTCAGCCATGCCCTTTCAGAGGAACCATCCCGGCATTTGCCTGGAGTGATTTAGGGAGGTCACGGAAAACCTAAATCAGGATGGCCGGACGCGGAATAGAACCGTCGTCCTTCCGAATGTCAGTCCAGTGTCTAACCACTGCGCCACCTCGCTTGGTCCTCCATCAGTCCACAGATACCTATGTAAACTAAATTTCTGGTTTTTGTGGATTTTTGCACTATCACTAAATGCTGTTCTATGATGATGTTTTCTGCAGACATACCATCCACAGAATCTGCAATCAGTTGATGTTTCTTTATTGTGATTGTCAAAAACTACTGCACATAACATTGGCTTTGATAGCTGATTTTATCTTCCCAAGCTCCTTTTAGGCAGAGCAAAACACCGGAAATCATTCTATCCATTTTTGTTTGCTGAACAGCCACACATCAATTTTACACATTCAAAATTCTTCAGTTTGTAGCACTCTTCATCCACCTGGTGTTTCAGTTGTCTATCATATTGATTTGTGACATGCTGCAGCTCTTGTCACAGCCCAATTTATTTGTACCATATTTATAAAACAATTATAGCTCCTCATCATTAAAATATTCCTTTTAGTTTTATACATATTTATATTATTTTCATTTCTTGAAGTTTCCATGTTTACACATCTGTGCTCAGCAAACCACAGTGAAGTGCATAGCAGATGGTCCTGTTCATTGCACCAATCATTAAGGCTTTTTGCTGTTACATTCACATTTGGAGTGTGGAAGAATCATTGCTTGAACATCTTGGTGCACACGGCAATCCTGTCTTTGTGATCTCGGTGGAAGCAATATTTTGAGGATTATAACATATTTATAGATTCATCAAAGTTGCTGTTTGAAATTTTCTAAGCAGCCTTTTATGGGATAGTGTGCATCTGTCTTCAAGCACTTGCTAGTTAGTTTTCTTAGCAAATCTCTGTAACACTCTCCTGTGGGTCAAACAAACCTGCGACCATTTTTGCTTCCCTTCTTTGCATAGGTTCAGTATACACAGTTAGTCCTATTTGATATGGTTTGCTCACACTTGAGCAAAATTGTACGGTTAGTAGCATGAGAATTTTACAGGTAATCTCCTTTGTAGGCTCATTGCATTTTCATAGTATTCCCCAATGAACTGGTTTGCGCCTTACTTTACATATTACTGAAACTATATGACAGTTCCAGTTCATAAAGAGTTTGTTACACCCAAATGATAGCATGCATTCACTGATTCCAAATGTGACTTGTGTATATTGTAGTCATAGTAACCTATGTTTTTTTCTTATTTTTTTAGCTGTAGAATTTTATATATATGAACATTTAAAGCAAGTTTCCAATCTTTGTACCATGTTGGAATGTTTTCAGTAATGTGACAGAATATTTGAGCAACTTTTTTTCAGACAATAATTTATTGTAAACTGTAGCAGCAGAAAATAGAACAGAAAGAATCCTTACATACTTCTTGACAGCACAACTAAAGTTACTTCCGCATCTCTAAATCTACATCTGCGTCCATACACGCCAAACCACTGTGAGGTGCAATTGCAGAGGGTACTTCCCATTGTGCCAATTATTCCATTCATGTACGGAGTGCAGGAAGAATGGTTGTTTGAATTCCTCTGTGTGTGCAGTAATTATGATCCCTATGTGAACAATATATAGGGGTTTGTAGTATATTCCTACAGTAATCATTTAAAGCCAGTTCTTGAAACTCTGTTAATAGACATTTTCAGGGTAGTTTATGTCTGTCTTGAAGAGTCTTTCAGTTCAGTTCCTTCAGTACCCCTGTGACACTTTCCCATGGATCAAACAAACCTGTGACCATTCATGCTGTCCTTACATGTATACGTTCAATATCCTGTTACGCCTATCTGGTACAGGTCCCACACACTTCAGGATTGTTCTAGAACTGGTAGCAAGACTGATTTGTAAGTAATCTCCTTTGTAGATGGCTTTCACTTTGACAGTATTCTGTCAATAAACCAACCACCTGCTTTACTGCTGACTGAGCCTATGCGATCATTCTGTTTCCTACTCCTGCACAGTGTTACACCCAGGTTTTTGTATGAGTTAGCAAATTCCAACAGTGACTCATTTCTATTATAGTCACAGGATACTATGTTCTTTTCTTTCAATTTGTGGAGTGAATTTTATTTTTCTGAAGATCTGAAGCAAGTTGCCAGTCTTTACACCACTTTGAAATCTTGTCAAGGTCTGACTGACTATTGATAGAGGCTTCTTTCAGATAAGTATTTCATTACGGGTAACTGCATCATCTGCAAAAAATCCTGATTTTACTATTAATATTGTCTGCGACATCAATAATATACAACATGAACAGCAAGTGTCCCAACACACTTCACTGAGGCACACCTGAAGTTACTTCTTCATCTTATGATGAAACTCCATCCTAGATGATGCGCTCCTTCCTCCCTGTCAAGAAATCCTCAATCTAGTCACAAATTTCACTTGATACCCCATATGATTGTACTTTTGATTGTAAGTGTAGATGTGGTACTGAGTCAAGTATTTTCAGAAATCAAGATATACAGCACCTACCTGATTGCTTTGACCCAAAGGTTTCAGTATGTTACAGGAGAAAAGTGTGAGTTGGGTTTCACAAGATCAATGTTTTCAAAATCCATGCTAGTTGGCATTGAGGAGGTCATTCTGTTTGAGGTACCTCATTATGTTTAATCTCGGAATACGTTCTAAGATTCTTCAAAAGATCAATGTCGGGGATACTGAACAGTAGTTTTGTGGATCACTTCTATTACACTCCTTGTAGGTGGGTGTTATCTGTGCCTTTTTCAAGAACTGGGCACAGTTTTTTGTTTGAGAGCTCTGTGATAGATTATAGTTAGAAGAGGTTCTAACTGAGCAGCACATTCAGTATAGAGTCTTCTGGAATTCCATTTTGCGCGGGAGCTTTGTTCAGTTTTAATGATTTCGGCTATTTCTCAACACCATTGACACTAATACTTTTTTCATTCATCATTTGCAACATACAAGACTTAAATTCAGGCAATTCTCCTGTGTTTTTAATATGACATTTGAAGATGAAGTTAAGTGATTCAGCTGTTGCTTTGCTACCCTCAGTGTCAGTTCCTGTCTCATTAAGTAGGGGCTGGACACTAACTTTGGTCCCACTAACAGCTTAACATATGACTAGAATTTCTTTGGTTTCTGTAAGAGATCAGTTTGACAATATTCTGCTACAGTAGCCATTGAAGGCATCACACATTGCCCTCTTGACAGCCGAACAAGTTTCATTTTAACATCTCTCTATATCTAACTTTTGTTTAACATCCATTATGCAGTAATCTCTGTTTAGAAGTTTCTTTACAGTGACTGTTTTGTTGCCATTAGATCAAATATATTTCCATCATGAGTGTGGTTCCTAGCTACCTGTTCTATATAGTTTTGAAAGAAGGCATTTAGTAAAGTTTCACAGGATGACTTATGAACTCCACTAACAAAAGTGTAATTTTCCCAATTGATTGTTGGATGATTAAAGTCTCAACCGATGATTACAGTATGATTGATGAACTTACATCCAAGTGAACTGAGGTTTTCTCTAAATTTTTGATTACATCAGGAGATGAGTCTGGTGGGAATTACAAGAATTCAATTTTCATTTTATGCCCACACCTGATATTGAGTCTTGCCCAAATGATCTCACATGCAGCTTCAATTTTACCTCAGTGCGTTTGAGTTACTTGTCTATCATTTTGATATACTCTTAAAGTTTCCCCAGAATTCTCGCTGCTATCAATTCCAGGTTTCAACTACCTTCACGTACCCAGTATTATGTGAGCTTCAGTGCTTTCCATGAGTGCTTCAAACTCTGGCACTTTTTTGTGAACACAGGTATCACAGGTACGCGGCTCTCGGGAGCTCTTCCAACACAGCGATTTGCAGTTACTGCCAATCATTTGACAGTAGTCAGGGCTATTTCCAGCTGCTCGTGAACATCAGCCAACTCATCCCATCTTTCAAGAACAGCATTCACAGTGGGACTGCATTTTAGCTGGTGCAGTGTGTTATAAGGCAGTGAACACACAACTTTAAATTAAGTCTGATGATCATCTTTTAATCTGATTTTGCTAAAAAGTTGCTAATTCTCTGCAAATACACAAAACGACATTTCTATTAATGCAGCACGAAAACATGTTGCAAGGATAACAATCTATGTCCTCTCTACCCTTAAATTCTCAGTCCAGTCACAAATTCTGCATATTAGCACATACACGTGTACTTTTGATAATAAGTGTGTGAGTGGTAATGAGTTGGATTCATTTCAGAAGTCAAGAAATACTGTATCTGTATTGCTGCCTTGATCATGGTCTTCAAATTTCATTGGAGAAAAGTGAGAGTTTGATTTCACTAGATTAATGTTTTTGAAATCACTGATGGTTAGCATGGAAGAGGTTATTCTGTTTCAGATACCTTGTTACACCTGAGCTCAGGAAGTGTTCTAAGATTCTACATCAAGCAGATGTGAAGGATATTGGGTAGTACATTTGTGATCAGTTGCACTACCCTTCTTATAGAGGGTGTGACCTGTTCATTCTTTCAACCACTGAGGATAGTTTTGTGTTTGAGGGCTCTACAGTACCTTATAATTAAAAGTAGGGCTAAATCAGTTACAAATGTAGTAAAGAATCTCACAGAGATTTCATTGGGCCCTGGAACTTGGAGACTTCATTTGTTTTTTCAGTACCACTAATGTTTCTTTCCTTCTTAATATTGTTATTATTCTATGCCAAGCACTGATGGAGAACTCAGTAAATTTCTGCTTTTGCTTTGCTACTATAAATTTTGTTTCTTTTCTTGTCCATGAGTGTCTGGACACTGACTGTGGTGCCAGCAGCCTGTATATGCGACCGGAAATTCTTTTGCACAATGGGAAACCCAGGATGGAATAATGACAATATTATGATAAGGCTTGATTGCCACTCAGATAGTATCAATCTATTCTTTACATAATATTGTCAGAATTTATTTTGTTATTATGAAATATCTTTCAATAATACTCTGCTGCAGTAGTGTTTGAAGGCTTTACAGTCAAGTGCATCTTTCAATTTATATCCTTATACTTTGTTTTACACCTGTTATGCTGATGTACAGTCTTAGGCATAAAAACTGACCACCGACCGGCCACCACTGAGACTAAGTCTGAGTCATTCACTTGAGGTGCGCCAATACAACTGACCGCCCTTGACAACTCTAAGTCGGGCCATCTGCGCAATCTGGCAACACTGTAAGATGTGGAAGTGTTAGGAGGAAGTGTTGTCGACTTCCGAGATGTTCTCGGGTTGTGTGAGCCCGTGGTTTAGTGGTCAGTCGGCTCTTAGCCGTGGCAGTGTGTGGACGGCCCCGCGCGCTAGCCAGTGGTCCGCTGCAGGCATTGTTTACTTCCGCGTCGTAGCTTTGAGGCTTGTGTCCACCCACTGTGAACAGCATGTCGAGCACTTACCGCCGTGCGACCCTTAAAGTTTCCTTCCCAGCGGAACACGCGCGACCTCGTGCACATGAAGTTGAGACGTTCCTACGTGAAGAAGTTCGTTTAGATCCTAACCGCATTATCGGAATCCATTTTTCGACCACAAGTAGTGTCGTTCATATTAAAATGACAAACACTGAGGTGTGTGAAGATGTTATTCATCGCCATGCCAATGGACTTAAGTTCAAATACTCTGATGGTCACGTCAGAGCTGTAACACTTGAACTTGCAGAGTATGGTCAACGCACGATTAGGGTGTTTGAACTACCTTTTGAAGTGCCGAAGGACGAAGTTGTCTCTGCATTACAACCATACGGTAACATCATCGGTTACGTAGAGTAAAATGTCAAACCTTCACGACCTACCATGTCCTTAATGGTGTGCGTCAGGTCAAAATTGAACTGAAAAAACGTATACCATCATACCTGACAATTGGCGGAGTGGGAGCCGTTGTCATGTACGACAGCCAACCCCGAACATGTGCGGGTTGTGGACAAGAAGGCCACGTCAGATCCGCCTGCATGCGACGCCACCTGATCCAGACGCCGGTCGGTGAGGAAGCGTCCCCAGCGGTGATCACTCAGATCCCTATCACATATGCCAAGGTTGCCCAGGAAGGTAGCACCTCTACACAGGGTCTTCTTGCTCCGTTGACGTCGTCTGATCAGGTAGATGCAACCGCTCCTGAGATTCCTTCTGAGGTGCCACAGACGCCAGATCCTGACCTGCCGAATCATCGCAGCACTGTGACTGAAAATGCTACTAAGATGGACGTTGATCCGGGAGTGATACCTATTTCTGCTTTCCTTCAGACTGGTCTGGAGTCAGACGAAAGCCACCTGCAATCGGACTCTGAACGACCTGTTCGAAAACAAGGGTCGACACAAAAGAGAAAGAAACGTAGCCGTACACCCCCTGATGAATCCATTCTATGGATGGATACCAGGGATGCAGACCTGAAGATGGATGACAAACCGCTCTTTGATGACCAAAAGTCTGACGTGAAAGACCCGCCACAGGTGACTACTGGCAACGAACACCCCTCCTTACCGGCGCCGTCGCCCCCACAGGTCGACGTTGAAGAGAGTCTATCCGCTGAGCCGGAAACTACGTCTCCTCTCCACATGGATGATGTACACAGCCGGTACCCTACTGCAGTATCAGTCTCCTGGGCAGACGACGTGAAGATCGAAGGGAATGGGGTAGACGGTGCTGATGATGTGGCGCCCCCATCGGTTGCGCCCGGGACTGCAAACTCTCCACAGTAGCAGCCTCTTCAACGGACCGGCACGATCGACGACCCCTCGCTCCTGAAGAAGGAGCCCCACCTGTGCCTGTGGGACTCAAACACCAGCATTATCGTGTCGCAATGATTAACCTCGCGACCATTCGTGCGCCCAACAAACTAGCGCTGCTCCGCGATACGATTTATGATGCGGACATAAATATTGCGCTTTGTCAGGAAGTGCATGTCGCCGATTTTTCACCACCACATGGCTTCACGACGCATCTTTCTCCCGCTTCGGACACCGGTAGTGGTGTTGCCATCATCTTACGGGAAGGTCTTCCTGCCGAAGATGTCCTATACCTCCCCAACGGCAGAGGGATGGCCCTTACTCTCTTTGGTGTACGCATCGTCAACATTTATGCGCCGTCGGGCTCCAGCTACCGTCGAGAACGCAATGCCTTCTTCGCGAATGAAGTTACACCCCTTTTTATGGGACCACACGATGACTGGGTGGGTGGAGACTTCAACTGCACCCAGCGACCTCAGGATCAACCGCCGCGTCACTCGCCATGCGCAGCTCTGGAAACAATCGTCACGCGGCTACAATTTGTCGACACGTGGAGACATGTTCACGGTGATCTTTTGGGCTTTACGTACTACACTGCGCACTCCTCTAGCCAACTGGATCCCATCTACATCTCGCGATCCCTAATTCAACACACTCGACAGGCTGAAATCTGAGGCTCTGAGCACTATGGGACTTAACATCTATGGTCATCAGTCAGGCTGAAATCTGGCCTGTTGCTTTCTCAGATCATGAGGCTTACTTCCGTGACGTTGTTCTCACAAGACAGGCAGTATGGCACAGACGAGGTTTCTGGAAACTGAACACGGCACTTCTTAATTCACCTGACTGTCGACTTCTAATAGAAGACACTTGGATCACATGTAATAGACGCCGTCCCACGTATCCGTCTACCATATCCTGGTGGATCCAGTGTGCAAAACCTGCTCTTTGAAAAACTTTGATCCGGTATGGCAAAGATGTTGTCGCCTGGAGGAAGAGCACTATGGACTTTTACTACAGGATCCTACGAGAATGCTCCACGATGCCAGCCTGCCCTGAGCGCCATACAAGGATGAACCAAGCTAAGACCCAAATCTCCAATCTCATGCGAAGGCATTTGGAAGGAGCGATAGTACGATCCCGTACTGCTGATCGCGTGCCTCATGAACATCCGTCGATGTACCATATCATCCAAGAACGCCAACATCGACACCGAAAATTGATTCACGTCCTAACAGACCAAGAAGGGCGTCGCTACATAACCCAATCTGCAATAGGGAATGTGCTTCACGCCCACTACCAGCAGCTCTACGCCGCAATTCCACATTCCCCAGAGTTGACTGAGGAAGTCTCACAGCTCAACTTCGGTGGTATCCCAGGAGATGCGGCGATTGACTTGATGTCAGAGGTGACTGATGATGAAGTCCGCGATGCGATCCAGGCAGGAACCATCAATCGCTCCCCAGGACCCGACGGTCTTACCCTCGAATTTTATCGCACCTTCCGTGATTTGTTAGAGTCTACCTTCACCTCCATCTGTCGGGAACTGATGTCTCCGGAAGTAACTGTGCCAGACGCTTTCATGGAAGGAATTATTATTCCTATACATAAACCGCATGGTGGCAACAATATCAGTGATTATCGGCCCCTCACCCTCCTTAACAGTGATATGAAAATCTTCACTCGCCTTTTGGCGGCACGACTTAAAAACGTTGCCCGATATGTTGTGTCGCCAGACCAAGCAACTTTGGGAGGGGATAATAATATCCGCACGGCTTTATGCAGCTACAGGGATATGATCGCCGTTACCCAGGCACAACGCCTCTCTGGGGCACTTGTGTCTTTGGACTTTAGTCAAGCTTTTGATAGGGTTGACCATTCGTTCCGTACGGCCGTTCTCCACCATATGGGTTTCCCAGTCGCCGCTATCACGGTAGTGATGTGCCTTCTGCAGGTTGCCTCTTCCAGGATTATGGCAATGACAGACTCACTCCTCCGATAAAAATAGGTCGATCCGTACGTCAAGGTTGCCCTCTATCAGCGATTTTGTACGCCTTTTTCTTGGAATTCTTGCTATGTGGACTCAGACAACGTTTGGTGGGGTTGGCCATAGATCGATACCGATTCTGTTGCACGGCCTATGCTGACGATGTAGTCATCTGTTTACGTAATGCCGACGAGGTTCGAGCTGTTTTGACGTGGGTAGCGACTTAAGGTGAGCCGTCAGGTAGCTCTTTAAACGTACGTAAGTCACAAGTTATGTTCATTGGCACGGGACTTCCCGCGGAGTGCGTTACACCTCTCACAACCGTTGATACCATTCGCTGTTTGGGAATAGATTTTTCATCTGATCTCCGGCGTTCAGCCACCATCAACTGCCGACGCCTCCTTTTAATGATCAGAGCAGGTCTTATGGACCATCGCCTTCGATCCCTAGATGTTCCCCAACGAGCTAGATATGTCAATATATATATCGCATCCCGAGTTCCCCATGTAGCACAAGTTCTACTTTTCCCGCTTACTGTGGCACGTCGCATGTTGGCAGCGATGGCATCTTTCGTCAGCTCTGGGCTGTTGTTCAGAGTTAACTATGCAACTCTTACTCTTCCCCGTGAACGAGGTGGGATAGGTCTGTTTCACGTGCCGGATAGAGCTCGCGCCCTATTTGTCAGCTCCCAGATGACGGTATGGACACGTTGCCCAACGAGCCTCACTGATCTCCTCCTGTCGGTATATACGCCGGACTTACTGTCAGCCCCAGTGATGATCTCGGATGTTCCGGCCCAGTTCCATTATATACGATACTTCTTTCTTGAACTCAGTTATCTACGCCTCACCTTACCAAGACAGCTTTTACTCAAGACAATGTCCTCCAATTAGGTCGTCCAGCTAACCCGATTGAACAAAAGTTCCCCCAGGTTGACTGGCGTCATGTATGGCGCGCAGTTTTCGTCTGTTACCTTGACACGAATGTTCAATCTGTCTGGTACCTAACTGTCAATGGTAAGCAAATCAACCAATCTCGCCTTCATCGTATCCACCTCGCCGAATCACCTCTATGTTCCACGTGTGGAGTGCCAGACAATGATGAACATCGGTTTGTTTGCGGACCGGCGGCGGAGGTTTGGCACTTGATTCGTCGTATTGTCGCTTTTCTAACGCTGGACATTCCGGATCGGATTACTCCCCTTTTATTATTATTTCCGGAACGTGACTATTTTCCTCGGACAGAGACCAATGCTGTGAATTGGATTTGCGGACATGCCATTCACTACCTATTTGGACAAACTGTAGACTCTGTACTCGATTTTTGGACATACCTCAATGACCGTCATTATGTCGTTGTCCGTCACCCAAAATACAGACAATTTTTCTCGAACTTCCTTTGGAGTGCTTTCCACGACCCGCCTCACAGCTGGAATGTGTTAAGCCAAGAGAGAAGAAGGTTTCCTGTTTGAGCCAATGAACATTTCTGAACAATTGAACGGAACACATCAATTTCGAGAAGACGTGACTCAACATATTACCAGCGGGGCCCAGAAGGCCTCTGATCAATTACACAACAAAACAAAAAAAAAAAAAAAAACAACAACATAAAAACAATAAAAATAAAATTCAGAAAAAGGAAAAAAGAAGTGGTAATCTTCGTGCAATCTAAACCTATAGTCGCGTGTTCGCATCCAACTGTTTTTTTTATTTTTTTTATTTTTTTTTTACCGCATTTCTGTTTAAAGTTATGAGTCTGATTGAACATCGAAGATAATTCGCTTAACATTCTACCCACCAGGCACCAGCAATAACAAGTATTCCAGAAACAATTCCGCAGGACAGCTCGTGGCTGCGTCGCGATCATAACAGCTCACGTTCGAGCTTTCCTCACGCTGCAGCGGCTACCGACCACCGGCCAGACGCCACCCGAAGCCTGAAATCCGGCGCCGCCCATGTGAACGCGGCGCCACGCTGTCAGTGTATGTATCAATTGTCATTTTCGAATTTGAAGTTCTAGTTAACATCTTGCAGTTAAGCATTGGACTATGCATACTTGAAATTCATGAACTACAATTAAGCATTGTAAAATTGAGCCGCAAGTGGAAAAAGGTGTAACATCTGCAACACAACGTTTACTTATGATATAACAGAGAGGTTAATGTAGAGGAGGCAGCTAGAAAGATTTGAACTGTGTGTGGAGCGAGTGCTTTTGGTAAAAATACGCCAGAAAAAGATATTCTTGTTTCAACAGAGACCGTTCTGGCATGAATGATTTCCCACATAAAGGAAGTCTCGACAACTGATATATGTGACAGATTACCATTTTACCATCATGCGACATTTGCATTCAACAGGGAAAGTTCAGAAGTCTGGTGTAGGAGTACCGCTTACCCTAATTCGAAACAACAAAAATCAACGGCGGTCTAAGGCGCTGCATTCATGGACTGTGCAGCTGGTCCCAGCGGAGGTTGGAGCCCTCCCTTGGGCATGGGTGTGTGTGTTTATCCTTAGGATAATTTAGGTTAAGTAGTGAGTAAGCTTAGGGACTGATGACCTTAGCAGTTAAGTCCCATAAGATTTCACACACATTTGAAAAATCAACGGAGTGACTATTATCGGACGTCATCAGGTTACTCATTGAGCATTCCTATGCAGTACTGTTACTGGTGACGAGTTCTGCTGCCTTTACCATTAACTTCCTAAGAAGAAATGAATGGCTGAGCCCCACCAAAAGACAAACTCGACAAAGGGTAGTGTGAACATAATAGTTTACATCTGATAGCTCCAAAAATGTGTTTTGAGCTACGAATTCTGCCCCAAGTCGTGTGTGCATCACAGCAGGAATTAGTTGCCAATAACTGAGATAACTTTCAGACGCAGTGTAAGAAAATCGACTGGCAAAACTACATCACCTGTGCTACTGCATGATAACGCACTCTGTTGATTTGAGAAACAAAACTATCCTGGAGTTTGATAGGAAAGTCGTCTCTCAGGCACTTTTATTGATAGGGAAGTCCTCTCTCAAGCACTTGTCCCTCTCGTCATATACTCGTAGAATTTTACGTTTCCTGCTCTTGATCGATCAACTGTCAAGGCAATTCATTTCTGGACGAAAATACTCTTCGAACTATACTGGCTTAATGGCATCGTTAGAAGCAGCAGGTATCTACGGGCATTGAAACTTCCTGGCAGATTAAAACTGTGTGCCCGACCGAGACTCGAACTCGGGACCTTTGCCTTTCGCGGGCTAGTGCTCTACCATCTGAGCTACCTAAGCACGACTCACGCCCGGTCTCACAGCTTTACTTCTGCCAGTATCTCGTCTCCTACCTTCCAAACTTTACAGAAGCTCTCCTGCGAACCTTGCAGAACTAGCACTCCTGAAAGAAAGGATTGTCAGATTGTTTTAGATATCGAGAAAGAAAATTCAGCTGCTGATTGATTTCTCTTTGATGATTACTGTTGCGTTCAGTAAACTAATGGAAAACGCAATAAAAATATTCACTGTACTAACACACATTAAATTCAGCTTACTACAGAAACATCACGACGGCAGTCTATCATAACAAAACATTAAGTATCTGCAAGATGATTGCGCCTATTTTAAAACTAATTAGTAGGATATTACCGACTTTTGACTTCAAAAAGGTCTGTATTTACTTCATTTCCTGTACCATTCGCAAGTATTAGGAAAATGTGGCCAAGTATTATGAAAATGTGGCAGTTCATAGATAAAATTATGTAGGCACAATAAAAAATATGTCGGCTGAAAACAAAAGTGGCATTATGAATTTTGCAGTTCCGTAAGGTTTTCTCTCTGATACTAAGAGGTACTAAAAGTAGCAAGACGAATTTTGCTCGAGCGTTGTATTGTGATTCCCTTATTGAGTTAGTATCTGCTGGCTTGTAGCTCTGCTACAAAAGAATTAAAAATCTGGATTTCAGCGAGTCTCGAAAGGGGAACGAAAGCAGCTAGCACTTGGTAGCCAACCATGTTACCTGAGAACTGGTTTTTTCCTTAAGTGGGTAGACATCATTTTGAGGTTGAATTGTTGGCAAATATGAGTCAGAAGTGTGCCGTTGGTGTAAGTGTTTCGGTGTGTTGAATTTGTACCAATGATTTTTCTATAGGTTTTTTCTGTCCCAAATAGGGAGTTGAAGTCTCCCATTAGCATTTTCAATTCTCTTGGTGAATTTTGCTCATAGTATTTTCGAGTGAGTTACAGAATTTTTCGATATTTTCGGTGTTTTTCTTATTTTTGATGTTGGTGGGGGCATGTGCATTGATGAATGTATATTTTTTATTGGGGCTCTGAAAGAGCATAGGCATAAGTCGATTGTTGATGGGTGTGATTTGTTTGACAGAGTTGATGATAGATTTGTGTTCGAGAAATGCCTTGCCGAAGATTGGTGCGCATTTCGCTACCTTTTGTTGTGTTTTGCTCTTGAAGATGCGATGGTTCCCGTAATGCAAGGTTTCATTGTCAGTAAGTCGTGGTTCTTGAAGCGCAAGCATGAGTATTTTATGTCGGTAGACTTCTTATGTGAGATTATTTAGTTTCCGTTTTTGGATCAATGTATCGATGTTTAGTTTGCAAATGCATGCTTTCTGCTTGTAGAGAAATTTACCAGAGATCTCCAATATTCTCTGCCGTGCTAGGCTGTACTCCCCAGAATCCGAAAATCCAGCTGCCAACTGGGGTAAAGTTGACTTTTCTTGCACAGTTCATGTTTGCTTCTGTTTCATTGGTTTGGCCTGGCTGATACCAGGATCAGACAGGACCAGAGGGTGTCGAACCCTTTGGAAGCAAATATTTTCAGCCGAGCTCATTGAGCTAACAGACGGTGACCAGAGTACCGGTGATTTTCACTCAGACGTATCTGGATTTTGTGTTCAACGGATTGAGTAGCCGTTCAGAATTGTGTTAGTATTTGGTTAACCCTAAGTATTTGATTTCCTCGGTACCACCCATATGTGGGAGGCTTTCCCCTATCCGCCACACAGGATTATTATTATTACTATTATTATTATTATCATTATGTCATCAGCAAATTCGATATGATGTATCTTCCCACCACTGAAGTAGATGTGTATTGTTCGACTCAATATTTCCATCAGATAAATGTGCATTATAATTACGTTACATTGCTGCTAGTAGACATATTTCTCACTTTTTCTTAAACAGTTGCTACCTGTTACTCCATCATAGGAATTTATGTGTGCAGCATTGTTGCAATACAGACGTTCAAATTATCCGATTTCTGTAATTTCATTTCGATACCAGATCGTTCTAATCGGATTCAGCCAGTCAGTCTTAATGTGGATATCCGACTACGACTCTCATCATATGATAGACTGGGTAAACCACATTCTTAATCGGACGGTTGAATCTAGGTCAGTTGTCTACGACAGGGCATGAATTCTTAAACACTGTGGAAAATAATAAGCCAATGTGCTTATTACAAATGCGTTATTTAAATATAAATATATGAACTATCGAGATAACGTATGGTGGGAAGTAAACCATCACGCTACACTGTCGACGACTTAATGAAATCAATGCCCCTATGCCTTCGAGAAATCTTACATAAAGATCGTGGGTGGGTTGATTACTAAAAGTATACTCGTCCACAAAACCCATGTGGTCAATTATCTGATATCGGTAAGCTTTGCTTTGTCGCAGCTCTTTAACATACAAGTCCATTTACTTTCAGTCTCCTCTTTACAATTCTTGGAATGCAAGGTAATTGAAAAATCTCATCCACTCGACGCCAACTGAGGAACTGACTGGTGCATGCGTTGTTCAACACACAGTAGTTGTCACCCTCACTGGAATCAATGACTGTTTGTGTGTGTGTGTGTGTGTGTGTGTGTGTGTGTGTGTGTGTGTGTGTGTTCACGCACAATCTGAATCAATAGTATTAACATTAGAGAGACAACCAACACTAAATATTGCATCAAATATGACTGTAAAGTATTTTAATGCGAGGGGAAGTTACAAACTGAATTTTTACCCAACCCACTTCGTGCCTATTACGTTAAGTAAGATGTATTAACTCCATAGTATCGTTAGCAGTGACAGTGTGCTCTTGTTGTCGAGGCTCGCGACAAGTGCAGCGATTAGCAGTGCCCAGTGCCGCCGCGATTCGTTTATGTTGGCTGAGCTGTGGACGCTGCAGCAGACACTTCGCCATAAACAGAAAGAAATCACCTTGGCTCTGACTGCAGTGAGCGGATATCACTGCTTGCGTGTTCTTGTAGTAACAACGTGAGACTCTACTCACAGGTGCCATGACGCAATTGCAACGGGTATCATGTCATTAGTCATCAGAACATTAACCAGTGATGAAATGACCACTCTATTTGAATCCCAAGAAAATAGGAACCTTCTCACAAAGGATTGTGAGGTGATACCAAAATTTATGCAACATACAAAAATTAACTGCAGGACTTTCATGTATGCAGTAGAAGCACACAAGGAAATATTATGTCTTGGAAGCGTATAGTCAGGGATTTTCTCTGCCTCGTGATGACTGGGTGTTATGTGCTGTCCTTAGGTTAGTTAGGTTTAAGTAGTTCTAAGTTCTAGGGGACTGATGACCATAGATGTTAAGTCCCATAGTGCTCAGAGCCATTTGAACCATTTTTGAAGCGTATATTTCATTTCCTCTTCTCATATTAACGCCCTTGTTTTAGTATGAAGTGAGAAAATAAAAACGAAAAACTAAAGTTCCTGAGAAGCATATAAGTAATTTCCTCTTCTCATATCATAACTTTTGTTATGATATGTTCAGTTAAATCTAACCAGTGCGCCCTTATTGCACTATTGTAAGAAACGAGATGCAGTATTTTGGATTTAAAATTTTGTAAATTTTAAAGTATTTACGAACAGTAGAAGCAGGATTGCAGCGAACTGATCACTTAACCAAGTGCAACATAGAGTATCTGTGTAATGAGTCATTCCAGCTGCATAGCTCAGGGTAATATTTGTTAAGCAATTCACTGCAGAATTAATGTAACACCCGCACGATAATCTCTGAAGTCATACTATGTCATTAGCAGCTCGCGGATGGAGTACTATGTTCGTTAAATCGGATTACTCAAGATGAAGCCAAATAAAGACAAGCGACAACGCCACAACACTATCTTTACTTAAGTAGGTAGTCAGCGCTAAATTATGTGCGCCACCATTAACTTTACTGTAAGCAGTTTGACAGCATAACACCACCACAACCACTGCAACCTGAACCATTATCACGACGCAGTTGTGACTCGCAGTGATTGCAAGTTGCTGATTTTTGCCAAGAATAGCGGAAAGCGCCTCTGAAGTTCCATTTGCATCACGACTAGGACGGAGAGAATCCTAAATAACAGTAATAGGTCACCCATTGAAGAAAAGAGTCCACGTATTGTCTCAAGTTCTTGCAGTTTGATATTAATGCAGTTCTCGATGGTTTCACACTAGCGGGTTCTTTTGGCTATCGGAATACTCATATGGGAATTTTAAAAGTGTAATTGCTAGAACGCTCAACTACCTTGATAACACCTCGTTCTGGATTGAATACGAATCGGAAAGCGACGTTAATTTGACGTTTCCATCCATCTCCTGACGTTTTACTGAATGAAGTCTGAAGTGCACGCACAGTTGTGTTGCCTGCCGCAAGGATTCTGTGAAGTGTTGTGGCAGCTGGCAGTCATTGCTGAATACAGACATGTGCAAATATCCTCACTGCTCTAGGGGAACTCGTCTTTGTTGCATTTTTTCCGTACAGCAATTAGCACAATGACATAAGGCTTGTTCTGCTGAAGAACTTGATGCCCACAAGTCCTTAAATAAGAATCTCCTAGCGGGAATAATGCATGAAAGGAAACAGACTGTTGGACAAAAGAATGGACAGCTCCCTGCTTTTTGCGTTTCCGATAGCGCCTACGATAAGAATCTGGTGTCAAATTAGGCTTCAGAACCCTAAACTGTTTATTTTTTTACTTCATACTACAACAAAAGTTACGATATGAGAAGAGGAAATTACTCATATGCTTCTCAGGAACTTTAGTTTTTCCTGTTTATTTTCTCACTTCATATTAGAAAATGGGCGTTAATATGAGAAGAGGAATTGAAATACACGCTTCCAAGTCATAATATTTCCTTGTGTGCTACTACTGCATACATGAAAGCCCTGCAGTTAATTTTTGTATGTTGCATAAATTTTGATATCACCTCACATTCCTTTGTGAGAAGGTTCCTATTTTCTTGGGATTCAAATAGAGTGGACATTTCATCACTGGTTAATATTCTGATGGCTAATGACATGATACCCGTTGCAATTGCGTCATGGCACTTGTGAGTAGAGTCTCACGTTGTTACTACAAGAACACGCAGGCAGTGAAATCCGCTCACTGCAGTCAGAGCCAAGGTGATTTCTTCCTGTTTATGGCGAAGCGTCTGCTGCAGTGTCCACAGCTCAGCCAACATAAACGAATCACGGCGGGATTGGGCACTGCTAATCGCTGCACTTGTCGTGAGCCTCGACAACAAGAACACACTGTCACTGCTAACGATACTATGGAGTTAATACATCTTACTTAACGTAATAGGCACGAAGTGGGTTGGGTAAAAATTCAGTTTGTAACTTCCCATCGCATTAAAATACATTACTGTCATATTTGATGCAATATTTATTGTTTCTGGTCTCTCCAATGTTAATAGTATTGATTCAGATTGTGCGTGAACACGAAAACACACACACACACACACACACACACACACACACACACAGTCATTGATTCCAGTGAGGGTGACAACTACTGTGTGTTGAACAACACATGCACCAGTCAGTTCCTCAGTTGGCGTCGAGTGGATGAGATTTTTCAATTACCCTGCATTGCAAGAATTGTAAAGAGGAGACTGAAAGTAAATGGACTTGTATGCTAAAGAGCTGCGACAAAGCAAAGCCTACCGATATCAGATAATTGTCCACATGGGTTTTGTGGACGAATATACTTTTAGTAATCAACCCACCCACGATCATTACGTAAGATTTCTCGAAGGCATAGGGGCATTGATTTCATTAAGTCGTCGACAGTGTAGCGTGATGGTTTACTTCCGACCATACGTTTTCTATATTCATCTAAAGGTAGCTTGCATTTGTAGGTCCACATGGCAATGACCTTGTTACCTCAGCCCACATATTCTCTATCTGGTTGATGTTCGGTGATCGTCGAACAAACGGCAACAGCTTTATCCTCTCTTGGCCCTGAAACCAATCTCGCACTGCTCTGCTATGATGGATGGGGCTCTGATCTTGTAAATAAACTGTTATTTCGATAGTACATATATTTATATTTAAATAACGTATTTGCAATAAGCACATTGGCTTATTATTTTACATAGTGTTTAAGAATTCAGGCCCTGTCATAGATAAGTGACCTAGATTCAACAGTCCGATTAAGAATGTGGTTTACCCAGTCTATCGTATGATGAGAGTCGTAGTCGGATATCCACATTAAGACTGACTGGCTGAATCCGATTAGAACGATCTGGTATCGAAATGAAATTACAGAAATCGGATAATTTGAACGTCGGTATTGCAACAATGCCGCGCACATAAATTCCTATGATGGAGTAACAGGTAGCAACTGTTTAAGAAAAAGTGAGGAATATGTCTACTAGCAGCAACGTAACGTAATTATAACCCATATTTATGTGATGGAAATACTGAATCGAACAATACACATCTATTTCAGTGGTGGGAAGATACACCATATCGGATTTGCTGATGGCATAATGACAACAACAACAACAACAACAATAATAATAATAATAATAATAATAATAATAAACATCTCGTGTGGCCTATAGAGGAAACCCTCCCCCTTATGGGTGGTACCGAGGAAATCAAATACTTGGGGTGAACCAAATACTAACACAATCCTGAACGGTTACTCAATCCTCTGAACCCCAAATCCAGACACATCTGAGTGAAAATCACCGCTACTCTGGTCACCGTCTGTTAGCTCAATGAGCTTGGCTGAAAAAATTTGCTTCCACGGCTTCAACACCCTCTGGTCCTGTCCGGTCCGGGAATCACCCTGGCCAAACCAGTGAAACACAAAAAAACATGAACTGTGGAAGCAAAGTCAACTTTACCTCAGGTGGTACACAACCCGCCTGTCGACAGGCGGCAGTTGGATTTTCGGATTCTGGGGAGTCCAGGTTAGCACAGCAGAGAATATCGAAGATCTCTGGTAAATTCCCCTATAAGCAGAAAACATGCATTTGAAAACTAAACGTCGATACATTGGTCCAAACACGAAAACTAAATAATCTCACAAAAGAAATCGACCGACAAAAATTTCTCATCCTTGCTCTTCAAGAACCATGACTAATTGGCAATGAAACCTTGCATTATGGGAACCATTGCATCTTCAAGAGCAAAATACAACAAAAGGTAGCGAAAGGCGTACCAATCTTCGACACTCCATTTCTCGAACACAGATTTATCATCAACTCTGTCAAAGAAATCACGCCCATCAACAATCGACTTATGACTATGCTCATCCAGAGCCCCAGTAAAAAATATACACTCATCAATGCACATGCCCCCACCAACATCGAAAATAAAGAAAACACCGAAAATGTCCAAAAATTCTGGAACACACTCGAAAATACTATGAGCAAAATTCACCAAGATGACGTGAAAATACTAATGGGAGACTTCAGCTCTCTATTTGGGACAGGAAAAACCTGTTGAAAAATCATTGGTACAAATTCAACACACCGAAACGCTTAGACCAACGGCATTGCCAACAATTCAACCACAAAAGGATGTCTTCCCACTTTAGGAAAAAAACCAGTTCCCAGGTAACATACATGCTTGGCTACCAGGTGGAAGCTGTTTTCGTTCGCCTTTCGAGACTCGCTGAAAGCCAGATTTTCTAATTCTTTTGTAGCCGAGCTACAAGCAGGCAGATCAAACTCAATAAGGGGATCGTAAGACAACGCTCGAGCAAAATTCGTCTTGCTATTTTCAGTAATCCTTAGTGTCAGAGCGAAAACCTTACGGAACTGCAAAAATCATAATGCCACTTTTGTTTTCAGCCGACATATTTTTTATTATGCCTACATAATTTTATCTATGAACTGCCACATTTTCATAATACTTGCGAATGGTACTGAAAGTTATCTTTGTTGTTGTAAAGCACACACGACTTGGGGCAGAATTCGTAGCTCAAAACACATTTTTGGAGCTATCAGATGTAAACTATTATGTTCACACTACCCTTTGTCGAGTTTATGTCTTTTGGTGGGGCTCAGCCATTCATTTCTTCTTAGGAAGTTAATGGTAAAGGCGGCAGAATTCGTCACCAGTGACGGTACTGCATCGGAATGCTCAATGAGTAACCTGATGACGTCCGATAATAGTCACTCCGTTGATTTTTCAAATGTGTGTGAAATCTTATGGGACTTAACTGCTAAGGTCATCAGTCCCTAAGCTTACTCACTACTTAATCTAAATTATCCTAAGGATAAACACACACACCCATGCCTCAGGGAGGACTCCAACCTCCGCCGGGACCAACCGCATAGTCCATGACTGCAGTGCCTACACCAGACTTCTGAACTTTCCCTGTTGAATGTTAATGTCGCATGATGGGTAAATGGTAATCCATCACATATATCAGTAGTCGAGACTTCCTTTATGTGCAAAATCATTCATGCCAGAACGATCTTTGTTGAAACAAGAATATCTTTTTCTGGCGTATTTTTCCCAAAAGCACTCGCTCCACACACAGTTCAAATCTTTCTAGCTACCTCCTCTGCATTCACGCCTCTGTGATACCAAAAGTAAGCGTTATGTTGCAGATGTTACACCTTTTTCCACTTGCGGCTCAATTTTACAATGCTTAATTGTAGTTCATGATTTTCAAGTATGAATAATCCAATGCTTAACTGCAAGACGTTAACTAGAACTTCAAATTCGAAAATGACAGTTGATACATACACTGACAGCGTGGCGACGGATTTCAGGTGGCGGGTGGCGTCTGGCCGGCGTCCGGTAGCTGCTGCAGCGCGAGGAAATGCTCGAACGTGAGCTGTTATGATCGCGACGCATCCACAAGCTGTCCTGCAGAAATGTTTCTGGAATACTTGTTATTGCTGGTGCCTGGTGGGTAGAATGTAAAGTGAATTATCTTCGATGTTCAATCAGACTCATAACTTTAGACAAAAATGCAGTAAAAAAAAAAAAAACAGTTGGACGCGAACATGCAACTATAGGTTTAGATTGCACGAAGATTACCACTAAACCACGGGCTCACACAACCCGAGCACATCTCGGAAGTAGATAACACTTCCTCCTAACACTTCCGCATCTTACAGTGTTGCCAGATTGTGCAGATGGCCCGACTTAGAGTTGTCAGGGCGGTCAGTTTTATTGGCCACTTTAAGTGAACGACTCGGACTTAGTCTCTGTAGCGGCCGGCCGTCAGTCAGTTTTTATGTCTAAGACTGTACATCAGCATAACAGGTGTAAAACAAAGTATAGGGATATAAATAGAAAGATGCACTTGACTATAAAGCCTTCAACAACTACTGCAGCAGAGTATTATTGAAAGATATTTCATAATAACAAAATAAATTCTGACAATATTATGAAAAGAATAGATTGATACTATCTGAGTGGCAATCAAGCCTTATCATAATATTGTCATTATTCCATCCTGGGTTTCCCATTGTGCAAAAGAAATTCCAGTCACATATACAGGCTGCTGGCACCACAGTCAGTGTCCAGACACTCATGGACAAGAAAAGAAACAAAATTTATAGTAGCAAAGCAAAAGCAGAAATTTACTGAGTTCCCCATCAGTGCTTGGCATAGAATAATAACAAAATTAAGAAGAAAAAAAAACATTAGTGGCACTGAAAAAACAAATGAAGTCTCCAAGTTCCAGGGCCCAATGGAATCTCTGTGAGATTCTTTACTACATTTGTAACTGATTTAGCCCTACTTTTAATTATAAGGTACTGTAGAGCCCTCAAAAACAAAACTATCCTCAGTGGTTGAAAGAATGAACAGGTCACACCCTCTATAAGAAGGGTAGTGCAACTGATCACAAATGTACTACTCAATATCCTTCACATCTGCTTGATGTAGAATCTTAGAACACTTCCTGAGCTCAGGTGTAACAAGGTATCTGAAACAGAATAACCTCTTCCATGCTAACCATCAGTGATTTCAAAAACATTAATCTAGTGAAATCAAACTCTCACTTTTCTCCAATGAAATCTGAAGACCATGATCAAGGCAGCAATACAGATACAGTATTTCTTGACTTCTGAAATGAATCCAACTCATTACCACTCACACACTTATTATCAAAAGTACACCTGTATGTGCTAATATGCAGAATTTGTGACTGGACTGAGAATTTAAGGGTAGAGAGGACATAGATTGTTATCCTTGCAACATGTTTTCGTGCTGCATTAATAGAAATGTTGTTTTGTGTATTTGCAGAGAATTAGCAACTTTTTAGCAAAATCAGATTAAAAGATGACCATCAGACTTAATTTAAAGTTGTTTGTTCACTGCCTTATAACACACTGCACCAGCTAAAATGCAGTCCCACTGTGAATGCTGTTCTCGAAAGATGGGATGAGTTGGTTGATGTTCACGAGCAGCTGGAAATAGCCCTGACTACTGTCAAATGATTGGCAGTTTCTGCAAATCGCTGTGTTGGAAGAGCTCCCGAGAGCCGTGTACCTGCGATACCTGTGTTCACAAAAAAGTGCCAGAGTTTGAAGCACTCATGAAAAGCACTGAAGCTCACATAATACTGGGTACGTGAAGGTAGTTGAACCCTGGAATTGATAGCAGCGAGAATTCTGGGGAAACTTTAAGAGTATATCAAAATGATAGACAAGTAACTCAAACGCACTGAGGTAAAATTGAGGCTGCATGTGAGATCATTTGGGCAAGACTCAGTATCAGGTGTGGGCATAAAATGAAAATTGGATTCTTGTAACGCCCACCAGACTCATCTCCTGATGTAATCAAAAATTTAGAGAAAACCTCAGTCCACTTGACTGTAAGTTCTTCAGTCATACTGTAATCATCAGTTGAGACTTTAATCATCCAACAATCAATTGGGAAAATTACACTTTTGTTAGTGGAGGTCATAAGTCATCCTGTGAAACTTTACTAAATGCCTTCTTTCAAAACTATATAGAACAGGTAGCTAGGAACCACACTCATGATGGAAATATATTTGATCTAATGGCAACAAAACAGTCACTGTAAAGAAACTTCTAAACAGAGATTACTGCATAATGGATGTTAAACAAAGGGTAGATTTAGAGAGATGTTAAATGGAACTTGTTCGGCTGTCAAGAGGGCAATGTGTGATGCCTTCAATGGCTACTGTAGCAGAATATTTTCAAACTAATCTCTTACAGAACCCAAAGAAATTCTAGTCATATGTTACGCTGTTAGTGGCACCAAAGTTAGTATCCAGCCCCTACTGAATGAGACAGGAACTGACACTGAGGGTAGCAAAGCAACAGCTGAATTACTTAACTTCATCTTCAAATGTCATATTAAAACACAGGAGAATTGCCTGAATTTAAGTCTTGTATGTTGCAAATGATGAATGAAAAAAGTATTAGTGTCAGTGGTGTTGAGAAATGGCCGAAATCATTAAAACTGAACAAAGCTCCCGGGCAAAATGGAATTCCAGAAGACTCTATACTAAATGTGCTGCTCAGTTAGAACCTCTTCTAACTATAATCTATCACAGAGCTCTCAAACAAAAAACTGTGCCCAGTTCTTGAAAAAGGCACAGATCACACCCACCTACAAGGAGTGTAATAGAAGTGATCCACAAAACTACTGTTCAGTATCCTTGACACTGATTTTTTGAAGAATCTTAGAACGTATTCTGAGATTAAACATAATGAGGTACCTCAAACAGAATGACCTCCTCAATGCCAACTAGCATGGATTTTGAAAACATTGATCTTGTGAAACCCAACTCACACTTTTCTCCTGTAACATACTGAAACCTTTGGGTCAAAGCAATCAGGTAGGTGCTGTATATCTTGATTTCTGAAAATACTTGACTCAGTACCACATCTACAGTTACAATCAAAAGTACAATCATATGTAGTATGAAGTGAAATTTGTGACTAGATTGAGGACTTCTTGACAGGGAGGAAGCAGCACATCATCTAGGATGGAGTTTCATCATAAGATGAAGAAGTAACTTCGGGTGTGCCTCAGTGAAGTGTGTTGGGACACTTGCTGTTCATGTTGTATATTATTGATGTCGTAGACAATATTAATAGTAAAATCAGGATTTTTTTGCAGATGATGCAGTTACCTGTAATGAAGTACTTATCTGAAAGAAGCCTCTATCAATAGTCAGTCAGACCTTGACAAGATTTCAAAGTGGTGTAAAGACTGGCAACTTGCTTCAGATCTTCAGAAAAATAAAATTCACTCCACAAATTGAAAAAAAGAACATAGTATCCTGTGACTATAATAGAAACAAGTCACTGTTAGAATTTGCTAACTCATACAAAAACCTGGGTGTAACACAGTACAGGAGTAGGAAACAGAATGATTTCATAGGCTCAGTCAGGGGTAAAGCAGGTGGTTGGTTTATTGACAGAATACTGGCGAAGTGAAAGCCATCAACAAAGGAGATTACTTACAAATCAGTCTTGCTACCAGTTCTAGAACAATCCTGAAGAGTGTGTGACCTGTACCAGATAGGCGTAATGGGATATTGAACGTATACATGTAAGGACAGCATGATTGGTCACAGGTTTGTTTAATCCATGGGAAAGTGTCACAGGGGTACTGAAGGAACTGAACCGAAAGACTCTTCAAGACAGACATAAACTACCCTGAAAATGTCTATTGACAGAGTTTCAAGAACTGGCTTTAAATGATCACTGTAGGAATATACTACAAACCCCTATATATTGTTCACATAGGGATCATAATTACTGCACACACAGAGGAATTCAAACAACCATTCTTCCTGCACTCCGTACATGAATGGAATAGTGGGCACAATGGGAAGTACCCTCTGCAATTGCACCTCACAGTGGTTTGGCATGTATGGACGTAGATGTAGATTTAGAGATGCGGAAGTAACTTTAGTTGTGCTGTCAAGAAGTATGTAAGGATTCTTTCTGTTCTATTTTCTGCTGCTACAGTTTACAATAAATTATTGTCTGAAAAAAAGTTGCTCAAATATTCTGTCACATTACTGACAACTTAAACACCAGGTGGATGAAGAGTGCTACAAACTGAAGAATTTTGAATGTGTAAAATTAATGTGTGGCTGTTCAGCAAACAAAAGTGGACAGAATGGTTTCTGATGTTTTGTTCTGCCTAAAAGGAGCGTGGGAAGATAAAATCAGCTATCAAAGCCAATGTTATGTGCAGCAGTTTTTGACAATCACAATAAAGAAACATCAACTGATTGCAGATTCTGTGGATGGTATGTCTACGGAAAACATCATCATAGAACGTCATTTAGTGATAGTGCAGAAATCTACAAAAACCAGAAATTTAGTTTACACAGATATCTGTGGACTGATGGAGGAAAGGGATTTTCAGAATCATCAGTACTTTCCTTTATTTAAAGGTGATTTTTCCAGTTTCACAGCCTCATATTTTTTCCCACACACAGAGAAAATAGAAGAAAAATTACCACTGTTTTAAAAAATATAACGATTTAATCTGATTTTACAGTAGGAGAATCACATATAAATGGTGGTAAGGAGTTTAGTAACAATGATATGAGTCGTTTTGCTGGGTCATTTACACAAAAACTTTCAATTACTGCAAAACATATTTCCCAGTAAATTGCAGTTGCTGAGTTTGAACACAGAACCCTCTGGGAAATGGCATATTCTTGGCTCTGCTCTGCTGAACACCTACTAAAAGCATTGCGGGATGAAGCAATTTTGGCTGCAGCCTGTATCTTGAATCAATTTGGTCCCATGAAAATTAAGGCAAGTTTCCAATTCAAATATTTTCAAGATGGAACAAAGCATTATGCTTGGACGCCAACATGAAAACAAAAGAAATTTGATGATTAATCTACTACAAAATATGTGGTTGGTTAAGTAGTTGTGGGTACCATGTTTACTTTCCAGAAAAATGGCGTGTCTACATATGCAGAGATTTGTAGCTTCAAACAATTACTAAAGCCACTGTATCATATTAAAAGGGCTGTTTGTACTTCAGATGTTGAGAAATATGATGAATTTTCAAGAATTTAACATGAAACAGTTAAATTTTAAGAGATTATTAACAAGATTGTTTCAACAGACATGTATCTAATGACTGTGTTAGCAGTGACTTGTATGTCAGTGAAATACAGTTTGGTAGCAACTTAGAAGTAAGTTACACTAAAGATTCAGAGCATCAGCTAAGGATGATGTTCCTTCATGAAGCAGCAAGGAATTATACACAAGCAATAAAGTCAGAAGACACTGAAAACTGGAAGGAAGCAAATGAGAATCACTGAATTACCTGGAGAAGAAGTACAGTAATTATCTTAAACAAGTAAGGTTAGTGCAAACTGGCTTTTCAACATAAAATTAAATGCAAATGATAAATTGGTTTGGTAAAGTCAAAAGGGTATGTATAGTGATTTGCAATAGGTTATACTGACATATTTAGTCTTGCAACATGATCTGAAACATGACTGAGACATGACTGAGACATGACTAGGACATGAAACAATTTTATGTAAGGACTGCATTTCTAACTTGTATTTTTGGAGAACGAATTTTATCATCCAGAATGCTATGACAGTAATAAAGGACCTGTAAACAAATTGTTGAAAACTATGGTTTGAAGCAAGCATCAAACTGCTGATTTACATGTATTGTTAAATTTCACAGCAGATGTAATGTCTGGGAGATCTGTATTGTTCTTCACATGTTCCACAATGAAAGTATGATACCATTACTGATTTCTCCTGTTGATGATGGACTGATTATTGAGCTAAACCGTAAGTATAGACAGATGAGCTCAACATCACAAAGCAGATCAGTATGCAGTGTATATGACTTTAGCAGATACAGCACCACAACAGGTGCACTTTGGCATGTAATAATACTGGCTGTCCAGTCAATCACATCATCACAGCATTATTCAAATCTGCAAGTCACTGAGTAGTCAACAATCATTGTGTCATCCCCAGCTGAGGTCCAGAGAGCGCGAGGATCAAATTGAGGCCCTCGCAGCCTCTAGGACACTGGGATCACATAGCCAGATGTCACTTCATCATCTGCCGGCCTGCTAAGCCAAACGCAAATGAGAATTTACTTTCAGGGTCCACTCCCTCAGCCTTTGAAGAGCCCTCTTCACCACAAGGCAGTGGTTCCACTCCTTATTTGCCCTTAGTAAGGCATGTATAAATACATACTAATACATATACATAATACATATACATAATACATACTAATATATATAAATACATAGTAATCCTGTAATATTCCTCATTAAATAGCGTTTTTACAAGTGCGATGTGTATGAAATAATCGCAGTTTGAAAACGTAAGGACGTCACTCATTTGATACCTTATAACAAACTTACCTTCAGAGACATGGTGAACTGAACAGCAACAACACGCCAATATGGTCGCTCTTTCTTCTTGACTTGTGGTGAGTAATTCTGTGTCTCTCCACCAGAGGGCATGAGTAGTGACATCAGAAACACGGTACCCGGTTTCACACCACTACCCGGTCTTATCCCACATTTCCGTATGGGGAAGCAAACTAGCCGTGATCCTCTTTGGGAAACAGCCCAGCATTCGCCTCCAGTGGTTAATGGCAATCCTAAGTTTGGGTGGCAGTCCAATCTGATAGCTACTGGATACGAGAGCAGTATGATTACATCGCACTGACTCACTCGTCCAGTGCATGAGCTACACTCAAAGCGCCGATGCCGCCTAAAAAGCTAATTCACCATAAGAACGGATGTGTGGTTAGCGCTTTTGAACATACTCTTTTCGTGAACGGGACTAGAAAGGCAAAGAGTAGCACTCTTCACTGTGGCTGAAGCTGCAGAAATGACAATGCCTCTTTTCTTTCGCTGGGGCTACTCTTTCATCACTACACTGGCGATGTCTGAGGGATTTGCTTCCTTGTGCATCACGAAAGAGTATCGTGTAGGCTGAGGCCGGTGTCCGGTCCTTTGACGCGGACGCCGGCACTCAGGTTTCGGGTTCCCTTCGAGGGCGGCTCTCTCACGTGTTACGCGACTCTTCACGCGGCTCTTGCCAGGGGTTTTGCGTCTCTGCGTTCCTGCGTCGCCGTACCTCCGTTTCTCGTCCGGCGTGTCGGAAACTGGCAGTGAAATTCAGTTGTCCCGCAAAAGATGTGCACCTACCTGTATTTCTGCAAAAGACTGTATGCAGATAGACAAATATCTCAACTAATAGAACAACTGCCGCGTTGCATATTAATGGGCAATCATACAATAGTTTCACCAGTAGTGAAGAAAAATACATGTCGTATAACCATTTCATAATGGGGGAACTACGCTGCCTGACAAAAAAATTGAAGCATCCAGAATGGGAGGAGGACATGAAATGGAGTGTATGTGACGTAATTTTAGTGATTACAACATCGAATGATATTTACAATGAAACTGGCGGTATGAGGCCGCTTATCAGTATGAGATTGTATATCTTCTTGCCTTGATGCAAGCAGCGATTTCATTAGGAAATATGTCATGAGCCGTTGTATCCTGGGGCAAGTTGATCGCAAACTTTTGTAACTGGCCCTTGATATCCTGGGTACTGACGATGGGATGAAATTGGCGTCTGAGCTTGTCCATGTGTCCTGTTGTGAACAGATCTAGGGATCTTGCTCAGCCGGCCGATGTGGCCGAGCATATCTAGGCACTTCAGTCCGGAACCGCGCTTTTGCTACGGTCGCAGGTTCGAATCCTGCCTCGGGCATGGATGTGTGTGATGTCCTTAGGTTAAGTTAGGTTTAAGTAGTTCTAAGTCTAGGGGACTAATGACCTCAGATGTTGAGTCCCATAGTGCTTAGAGCCATAGGAACCATTTTTTTATGTTGCTCATAATGGTAGTACCTCAACATAAAGCAGGTAGTTCATAGAGATATGTGCCATGTGTGGACCGGCATCGAACTGTTGAAAAATGACATTACGACACTGTCATGTGAGGACGCAGGATGTCCATGATGTACTGTTGTGCGATCAGAGTTCCCTCAATCACTACCAGCTGTGACCTGAAGTCATACACAGTGGTTCCCCACAACATGACGCCAGAAGTATCCCCACTTTCCATCTTCCAAACCTTGGAAGGATGGGTCCTTCTCACAGGAAGTCGCCATACTCGTGATGGTCATTTGTGGTACTGCAGAACTGCGATTCATCGCTGGACACAGTGCGGCGTCATTCACGACCAGTCCTTGCTTGTTAGTCACGGCACCACTCGAGATGCAGCCATTTGTGTCGTGGTGTTAATGGCAGCCCACGCAAGGGACAGTAATTCCCTAATCTGGCTACTGCTATCCTCCATCCAAAGTTGCTGCATACAGGCCTCTGGCAGCTGGTGCCTGGTTCGTGCGCGCATTCTGACTGCCTTTCATCGGTGAAGAGGGCTGGAATTTGCGCGCCAACACGGCAACTGAACGTCCACTGAGTGGTACCAGGTGCCCTTTTCAGATGAATCACGGTTTATGCTCCATCGGACAGCTGGCTGTTGGTGTGTATGGCCATCTGACAATCGTCAGATGGGTCCAAGCCAGAGGAGGCAGCATTACAGTCTGGAGAATGTTATCATGGCATTCACTGGGTGATCTTCTCATTCTGGAAGGCACAATGGATCAACATATGTATGCATCTATCTTTGGGGACCATGTTCATCCCCATACGCAGTTTGTTTTTCCTCAGCACATTGGCATCTACCAGCAGGACAGTGCGACATGTCTCCCAGCTCACAGCGTACGTGAGTGGTTTGAAGAGCACACCGGGACGAGTTTACTGTACTCTCTCGGCCACCAACTTCTCCGGATTTAAACCCAATTGACAATTTGTGGGACCATCTCGATCGAGCTGCTGGCGCCATGGGTCACCGGGAAATCCAGCACCGCTGGCCATGTCACTGGAGTCAGCGTGGCTCCACATCCCTGTCGGTACCTTCCAGAACCTCATTGACTCTCTTCCTGCACGTCCGCGCTGCAGAAGGTGGTTATTTAGGCTTTTGACAGGCGGTTACCTTGTTGTGAATGGACCGTGGGTGATAACTGTAGAAATAGCAATCCAAATTTCGCTTTAGTGTCACATATCTCATTAAGGGCACGAAACACACAGAGAAGATGATTGTAAATGAAGATTCAGTGGGCAGTAATAAAGGTTTGGGGCCACCAATAATTGCATTTGCCAACATCATTAATGAGATAGATACTACGATAATGAATCCCATTCATACTGCGGTTTACGATAACGATTTCAATGAATTCCATCCATACTGCTGCTGGCACGGATATTGTGATCAAAAGACATGAAAATCTGATCTTCCTTTCTGCAGTACAACGAACGTGTAAAGAGGAGGGTGCTTTGTGAAAATGTATTGTCCACTAAACAGGATGGACGTCGGATATGAGTGATGTAGCAAAATTTTACTGTATGGAGAAATGAATAAGAACACTACAATTTTGGGCATCAACCTGGACATGGTGCCCCAAAGGAGACATACACTCCTGGAAATTGAAATAAGAACACCGTGAATTCATTGTCCCAGGAAGGGGAAACTTTATTGACACATTCCTGGGGTCAGATACATCACATGATCACACTGACAGAACCACAGGCACATAGACACAGGCAACAGAGCATGCACAATGTCGGCACTAGTACAGTGTATATCCACCTTTCGCAGCAATGCAGGCTGCTATTCTCCCATGGAGACGATCGTAGAGATGCTGGATGTAGTCCTGTGGAACGGCTTGCCATGCCATTTCCACCTGGCGCCTCAGTTGGACCAGCGTTCGTGCTGGACATGCAGACCGCGTGAGACGACGCTTCATCCAGTCCCAAACATGCTCAATGGGGGACAGATCCGGAGATCTTGCTGGCCAGGGTAGTTGACTTACACCTTCTAGAGCACGTTGGGTGGCACGGGATACATGCGGACGTGCATTGTCCTGTTGGAACAGCAAGTTCCCTTGCCGGTCTAGGAATGGTAGAACGATGGGTTCGATGACGGTTTGGATGTATCGTGCACTATTCAGTGTCCCCTCGACGATCACCAGTGGTGTACGGCCAGTGTAGGAGATCGCTCCCCACACCATGATGCCGGGTGTTGGCCCTGTGTGCCTCGGTCGTATGCAGTCCTGATTGTGGCGCTCACCTGCACGGCGCCAAACACGCATACGACCATCATTGGCACCAAGGCAGAAGCGACTCTCATCGCTGAAGACGACACGTCTCCATTCGTCCCTCCATTCACGCCTGTCGCGACACCACTGGAGGCGGGCTGCACGATGTTGGGGCGTGAGCGGAAGACGGCCTAACGGTGTGCGGGACCGTAGCCCAGCTTCATGGAGACGGTTGCGAATGGTCCTCGCCGATACCCCAGGAGCAACAGTGTCCCTAATTTGCTGGGAAGTGGCGGTGCGGTCCCCTACGGCACTGCGTAGGATCCTACGGTCTTGGCGTGCATCCGTGCGTCGCTGCGGTCCGGTCCCAGGTCGACGGGCACGTGCACCTTCCGCCGACCACTGGCGACAACATCGATGTACTGTGGAGACCTCACGCCCCACGTGTTGAGCAATTCGGCGGTACGTCCACCCGGCCTCCCGCATGCCCACTATACGCCCTCGCTCAAAGTCCGTCAACTGTACATGCGGTTCACGTCCACGCTGTCGCGGCATGCTACCAGTGTTAAAGACTGCGATGGAGCTCCGTATGCCACGGCAAACTGGCTGACACTGACGGCGGCGGTGCACAAATGCTGCGCAGCTAGCGCCATTCGACGGCCAACACCGCGGTTCCTGGTGTGTCCGCTGTGCCGTGCGTGTGATCATTTCTTGTACAGCCCTCTCGCAGTGTCCGGAGCAAGTATGGTGGGTCTGACACACCGGTGTCAATGTGTTTTTTTTCCATTTCCAGGAGTGTATTTTGTGCATATTAAACAGAGGTACTTAGACTGATTAGCTGAGAAAATAATGGAAAGTACTTGTACATACAGGGTGTACATAAAGTCCTGGAACACTTTCACCGGGTTCCCGGGTTCGATTCCCGGCGGGGTCAGGGATTTTCTCTGCCTCGTGATGGCTGGGTGTTGTGTGATGTCCTTAGGTTAGTTAGGTTTAAGTAGTTCTAAGTTCTAGGGGACTGATGACCATAGATGTTAAGTCCCATAGTGCTACATCTACATCTACATTCTACATTTATACTCCGCAAGCCACCCAACGGTGTGTGGCGGAGGGCACTTTACGTGCCACTGTCATTACCTCCCTTTCCTGTTCCAGTCGCGTATGGTTCGCGGGAAGAACGACTGTCTGAAAGCCTCCGTGCGCGTTCTAATCTCTCTAATTTTACATTCGTGATCTCCTCGGGAGGTATAAGTAGGGGGAAGCAATATATTCGATACCTCATCCAGAAACGCACCCTCTCGAAACCTGGCGAGCAAGCTACACCGCGATGCAGAGCGCCTCTCTTGCATAGTCTGCCACTTGAGTTTATTAAACATCTCCGTAACGCTATCACGGTTACCAAATAACCCTGTGACGAAACGCGCCGCTCTTCTTTGGATCTTCTCTATCTCCTCCGTCAGACCGATCTGGTACGGATCCCACACTGATGAGCAATACTCAAGTATAGGTCGAACGAGTGTTTTGTAAGCCACCTCCTTTGTTGATGGACTACATTTTCTAAGCACTCTCCCAATGAATCTCAACCTGGTACTCGCCTTACCAACAATTAATTTTATATGATCATTCCACTTCAAATCGTTCCACACGCATACTCCCAGATATTTTACAGAAGTAGCTGCTACCAGTGTTTGTTCCGCTATCATATACTCATACAATAAAGGATCCTTCTTTCTATGTATTCGCAATACATTACATTTGTCTATGTTAAGGGTCAGTTGCCACTCCCTGCACCAAGTGCCTATCCGCTGCAGATCTTCCTGCATTTCACTACAATTTTCTAATGCTGCAACTTCTCTGTATACTACAGCATCATCCGCGAAAAGCCGCATGGAACTTCCGACACCATCTACTAGGTCATTTATATATATTGTGAAAAGCAATGGTCCCATAACACTCCCCTGTGGCACGCCAGAGGTTACTTTAACGTCTGTAGAAGTCTCTCCATTGATAACAACATGCTGTGTTCTGTTTGCTAAAAACTCTTCAATCCAGCCACACAGCTGGTCTGATATTCCGTAGGCTCTTACTTTGTTTATCAGGCGACAGTGCGGAACTGTATCGAACGCCTTCCGGAAGTCAAGAAAAATAGCATTTACCTGGGAGCCTGTATCTAATATTTGAACCATTTGAACACTTTCAATTATTGAACAAGAACCAAACATTGTACAGATATAATGCATATGTCATTTTGAAGAGAAACCCTGAAAGTTTTTTTTATGTACATCACCACAGCGTAATTCGGTAATTTGCCGGTAGTCAGCGCTAGTCGCAAACACGGCGAGTTCAGGTGCGGAACGAGCTTTCTGTGTGTTGGAGTTCGACAAAAACAAGTGTGCTACAGCTGTTCAACGGATGTTTAGAACCAAGTACCGTAAGAAGCTACCAACAAGGTAGGCGATTTACCACAGGCACAACAAATTCGTTACGCCGGGTTGCTTGTGCCCTGCAAAGAGAAGCGGACGTCTCAGTGTGAGTGAAGTGAATGTGGACAGTGTACGAGAGACATTCATAAGGAGTCCAAAGAAATCGGTGCGTTATGCATCCTGTGAACTCGAAATGGCTCCAATGACAGTGTGGAAAGTCGTACGGCAGAAGCTGTCTATGAAACCATTTAAATTGAAGCTAGTGCAGAAGCTCAATGACGACGACAAAGACAAGCGTTTTGAGTTTTGTTCGCAGTTGCAACAACTGAATGAGGATGGGGACGGCATTGTTGATCGCTCAGTTTTTAGCGACGAAGGCACTTTTCACGCTAATGGGAAAGTGAACAGGCATAACTGTCGAATCTGGGGTACAAAGCATCCACAAGAATGCACTGAATTTAAGCGTGATTCCCCAGAGGTAAATGTTTTTTGTGCCTTGTCACATCGAAAACTGTACGGGCCATTCTTCTTCGCCGAGAGCACTGTCACTGGATATTCCTACTTGGACATATTGCAGCAATGGCTGATGCCTCAAATGCATTTGGACTCTCCGTTCATCTTTCAGCAGGATGGGGCTCCACCTCATTTTCATCGTGAAGTTCGTGGGTACCTGAACACGGAGCTGCCACATCGATGGATCGGCCGTGCTACAGAAGGGAACAGCTGTTTCATGAAATGGCCTCCCCAACCATAAGATCTCACTCCGTGTGACTTTTTTCTGTGGGGACACATTAAAGATCTGGTGTAAGTACCGCCGCTACCACGTGATGTAGCAGAGCTCCGGGAGAGAATACGGAAAGGGACTGCCACAGTTGACGATGCCATGCTGGGAAAGGTATAGCAAGAATTCAATTACCGTATTGACGTTTGCCGGGTCACTCATGGTTCGCATATCGAATGTTTGTAAAAAAAATAAAAAAAAAATAAATTAAAAAAAACCTTTCAGAGTTTCTCTTCAAGGTGCAGTATGTATGACATCTGTACTATGTTTAGTTCTTGTGCAATAAATAATTGAAAGTGTTGTCAGATTTAATGTACACCCTGTATATATTTGGGGCATGGAGGAGAAGGAACAGCATTACAGAAAAAAGCAGCATTTGGACATGATTATCACGCTCTCGAAGACCTTTAGGTTTTAAGGCATAGCGTATAGATAAGGACAAAACCTATGTACCACTTCTAGCGAGGCTGATAGAACTGCGAAGGTCCATTGCCACAGTCATAGAGAAAACGACACAAGATCTGTTTGAAAGAGCTTTGGGAAAGCGAAACCACTGCAGCATTCACACTTAAAACTTCTTTCTTTGACATCTGGTGATATCAGCTATTTATGTTGATAGATGTGAAAATATATCTGTATGAAGTCATTCAGTAAATTGTAATATATCAGTAGTAGGTAACAGACGTAAATTTTGACATTTATAAGGCTTCAAGCACTGCTTATCAATGTTGAGTGGCTGTAAGCTTCCTCTGCTGGGTTGGTTAAACTAAAAGGGAATAATTGAGACAGAATTCCTCTAACCCGGACGAAGATTTGGTTAAACATCCGACTCTGTTTAAATAAACATGGCTCGTATTCAATGTTAGAGAGGCGGATGGGTGATTCTTACACTAAAAAGTAAGCGCTCCTATGTTTGTTCACCCACAGTTTGCGAAATTTAATAATTGCTTTTATTAAACACGTGAAAAGGTTCATTCAGTTACAAATACAACTAACATGTGCTATTTATCAGTAAGCAACAGAAATGAGATTAATGGGAACCATTACAAATTTACATGTATGTAAGACAATGACACAACAAATTCTCAGAACTGAATCAGAGCGCAGTAAAGTTTAATATTACGGAACACATGCAGACTATGTGCCCTTTATTCACGCGATAGGTGCGTAAATAGAAAGTCCCGATTCACCTTTCCTTACAAAAATACATATAAGACCTGCTCCATATAATTAAATGAAACAGAAGTTCAAACAACAAACTATCGAAAGTATTTCAAGTCCAAACGACTACAAAACTGCCTAATAATCGTCCAAAACTCACAAGAGATTTTCTGTTACTGAAACCAGCAATAAACTTGACAAAGTTCGAAACCCAGGACAATATTTCTATCTGTAGTGTCGTAAGCTTATCGATACTGCCCGAGCCATCGCCTTGATAAAGATACTTGTGGATAGTGCTGGGTAAACGGTACTCGCTTTCGAACAGGCTCGATTTCCCGATAGACGGGGACGTTCGGTATAGTGTCGAGCTTGTTCGAACACTCACGTGACTTTTGACTAGCACAGAGGGAGTGCAAGTGATACACAAGAAACTACGAACGAGCCACAACATTAAGCTACGGCTCTGATTAAAATTTAAAGTTCGATATTTACGTGCAACACTGGAGGAAACAGTGTTAATTTCCACCATTGCACTAACTCCTACCGCGTTTGAGCAAATTTGCAATACAAGTTCTCTTACAGTGCCGGTATGTATGGATATGTAAACATTATTAGTAATTTATACAAAGATAACAGACAAAGACGAAAATATCTTCCAAAAAATAACATGTGAGTAAACCCAGTACAATATTAATGACTTACCAAGTAAGTTCCAAATGAGCAATTCATTCCCTGTTCACATACATGAATAATAAATAGATTACCAGATTTTAATCTCTTTGAATAAAAAATACGACAACATTCAGATGAAAGGATCACGAAAATTAATCAAGAATCAAATGTCGAACAAATGAAACATATCGTTGTAAAGTGACAGTATCTTTTAATAGCGAGCATGAATTGAAAATTGTACCACCAGACGTCACTAGATAGCGGGCCGACCGAAACCTCCAGAATTGGACAGAATCGTGATATAAATCTTTTATTTAGTTATTAAATGTCTTTCTTGTACATGTCCTGTACCCTGAAAGATATTTCAGTGATTTCGAAGTTATTTTTATTATTAAAATGAATAGCGCATTAAAAACGTTAAGGCAGGTCGTTCTGATGGAACCAGCAAAAGTCACTAGACCGCAGGTCGATTAAAAGCTCGAACAGAACCCGAGATTTCCCAGAGTGTGAGGTAAATTGTTCGAACAGTTCGAGTCGCGTTCATACAGGGGTAGCGGAGTGGCGTTTTGAACATCACCACGGTCGCCGACCATTGAAGACCGCCAGGATAGTGTTATAAGCGGCGGGCACCTGGGCATCTACTGGTTCGAGATTAGTTGTGTGTTGCTGGTTGGTGCCGAACGTTACACCGAGCTATTGATAACTAACTAGTTCTACCGGCAAACATTCAATATACATGGATGTACGTAGATGCCGCGTCTCTGCTTATAGCTAGCCACGGCAGCCACAAGCTGCCAACAGCTTGGCAGTTCTACGGCAACAATTGAGTACAATATATTTACTTTAAGTGCACTTGTGTCAGCTAATCTTTTACTTGCTTGTCCAGATTCCTACGACGACATATCCCTTTGGTTACCTTCCACCCATTTATCACTAGCTCCGAGAACAAACATTTCGCTCCTCGGAACATAATGGTTGCCGACTCACATCATAACGTTATCAATCGAAACTGTGCTTCCTCCTGCGTCGTATCTCACAGAGTTAACTTCTGCTGACCGCTGCTATCCAGAATGACCCAATGACTGACCAACTGATACAGACCGACCGAACAAGACTGACACCACACGCCGTTTTGATGCGGCTTATATGTCTACGTACTCCGTACATTCTCTCCAAGTTTCACAAATACATAACTCTGCGAAACAACTTCAGTTTAAGACACAAAACATATATCTCAAGAGATGTGTCGTTTAGTGTTGGTCGCTCTCCAGCCCCTCAAATGTACATACAATACGTGATGGAAATGTCTAAATCTCGCAACATTGTGGACTACACAAAAATGCAAATAACACATAATTTTTTAAAAAAATATTAGGACTTACTTGGCCGCTTCAGCTTGTGCGTCACTCTTAGCCGCAGTCCCCGCTTATGTCACCACATTTATTCCAAGCAGCACAAAAATTGAATAACAAGCCATTTTATTTCAGGTCCATTAATTTATGTCAGAATGTTACCTTAGAACCACTTTCATAATACGCTTTGATCATTGTATATATGTGTTCTGTCTTAATTGATTCCATTTTTATTAAAATTGCTTTCACGTCGAACTAAAAATAATCGAAACGCGCGACTTTTACCAGCCAGTGCTGCAACTGTCTTCTACCATTTGCCATTTAAAACTGACAGGGACATTTCCGCGGTGTAAGCATTGGAAGGGGGTACAGTCAGCCTCATGCAGCCGATTGATAATAATTATGCACCACGTTTGTTTTGTGAAGGACAGGTTTCAGGTCATGGAAGAGGGGAAGTTAAGGTCAAGTGCATTGTTTTTAAAATGTGGGCTTACCTTTGCTGTGTAGGGGTAGAGGATGAAGAATACGTTCGTAACTTTTGCAGACAGATGATTGTAAAACGAAACACTTCTGCTACATAAATAACTGTGGATCTTGTTTCCCAAAAAGTACCAAATTCAGAAAAATCAAAAAATGACTTATAGCTGGCAGCCCCTTCCTAATAGATTGCTGGATCTAACAAGTAAATATTTCCATGCAAGAAGGACCAAAACTCTTACATGGAGGTCGTCAAATCCAGTATTTTACAGCAGAACCTACCATATCCTCCGAACTTTCATGACAAGAAGTACTTAATCCCCTAGGGTAGATCTTGCAGATTTCTGTGACGTCACAAACCCAGTGATCCTATATAGAAATTATGTGATTACAGTTACAGTAATGTCTCCGTTCAGTTTCTTTTTGTGTTGTTACCTGTAATATTCTTACGTTTTCTGTTGTGTTTTTTTATGATGAATACTTAAAATGAATTCTGATGTGTCCGATGAATACCCCAATCTGCCTGAATTTACAGAATAGCCAATGAAATGTAAAATTTTTGCAACACGAGCTGTTGCAAGTGCAAAACCTCAGACCAAGTGTAAACATACTGATAACTTTTGGAAAGCATTATGCATATCAGAAGGTGACACGATATGCGAAAATAACAGATATTGGAACAATACAAACGCTGTGAGTCAGAAACATCTTTTAATCAAGTATATTGATGTGAATTGTCCTAAAAGAAGAAGGCCTAATCAAGTTAAGAAAGAATGCACAAGCCAAAAGAAAACTATAAGTACAGCATAAAAACTGCTCTTCAGGGGAAGGTCCCTGTTTGCAGATTTACATTCCGAAGTATTTTTAAGGCTGGGAGAAGGAAGATTGAGGATGCAGCTGATGAGAAAATGAATAGTGGGGCAGCAGTTTCTGAAACAAAAGATGGTGCCAAGTTAGGCAGTGATATGAAGAAGCTACAGCCTGAAATTATAGGTCACATTACAAAGTTTAAATGCAGAGAACAGCACAGGGAGAGAAAAAATGGCTCTAAGCACTATGGGACTTAACATCTGAGGTCATCAGTCCCCTAGACTTAGAACTATGTAAACATAACTTCACACACATCCATGCCCGAGGCAGGATTCGAACCTGCGACCGTAGCAGCCGCGTGGTTCCGGACTGAAGCGCCTAGAACCACTCGGCCACAGCGGCCGGGTCGGGAGAAAAAGGCACCATTAAGATAATACTTGCCACTAAAATCATTTGCAATAATTGTCATAAAATATATTAGTACTGAGTGTTACTTGTAAATGAGCTATAATTTGTACAGTTTCAAAATAATTTTTTTTGGCAAAAGGTACCAAATCCAAAATTAAATTGTTAATAACTTTGCAGTAATTATCAGGAATATGTTAAATTTTTCTAAAAGGTATACGGGTGAGTCCCAGACAAACTGTATACCAACGAGAAATGTTGGGGCTACTGGGATTTTTTTTTGGTTTGTTTTTGGTCTGCTAAAAAATTAGGCCAGCTGGATTTGGTACCTTTTGGAACAAGCTCCACAAATAATTGTTTTAGAACTTTTTTCGGAAGTTAATAAACTTCAGCAGTTTTGTTATCATATCAAATTATTTTTGCTGTTACTGAAAAGTAATTGTTTTAAGGGTTTAAATAAGAGCAATCTCAGAATTGCATTTTGTCTACATTAAATGTTTGTTTGCCAAATTAACATGACTTTTTGTATTTTTACCACCTTATTTCACATTTACCAACTATTCCATGGTATCCTCCAAGTGTAAAACTTTGCTATCGAAGCATAATTTTTTAAATTTTATTGGGAGAACTAGAAATACATATTGGCAAATAATTGCAGTTAGTGATACAGTATGTTTGAGAGCTGAGAATGAGTTTAATTTGGCGATAGAACTACAAAAGTCAATGGTATTCCATAATCCCCGATTACTCTTTCTGACTTTAAATATTGTGGCCCATAACTAAAATAAATTTGAAAAATTTTTCCGTCTCACTATGAATTTTCCTGCGACTATGGCGCAACTAATGTGAATGTTAATGATTTGCATAGGCAAGCTTGTAGTACAATTCGTGCTAATCTGACCTTTGTTGCACGCCACAAACACAGTGTTGCAATTTTAAAGGGCAGAAGTATAATTCTCCTTTTATTTTTCGCAGGATTTGTTTTAGCATGTAGGTGGCGAAACACAGGTATGACAGCAAACAGATAAAGAAAAATGGAGAAAGTCTTTTCAGAAGGGCATGTACGGGGCTACTATAAATGATTCATTCGTTTTCAAAATTCTGTATTTTGCAAAGTATTACATGTAAAAATATGATTGCTGCTTGAATAGAACCATAAACGCACCGAGTTTGCATTGTTCCCCCCGGCTGGCGTTACAATGCAGTATCTTGACAAAATGGCGACACATAATATCAGTACTAGGAATAAGAACAGTCTATATAGAGACCTAACATCACTTACTTTGGTGCAAAATGGGGTCAGTATCAAGGAACACACATTTTCAATAAACTGCCAGCAACCATTAAAAACTTGGTTTTGGGTAAAGCACAATTTAGACAGTGTTTGAAAGAATTCTTGATAGACAACTGCTCCTACGCTATAGATGAATACCTTAACAGGAACTGTTACACCAGCTTCAGTAAAACCATCTCCTAGATTTCATTTTTGACAGCACTTGGTCACATCACTCAAGATTAGATATTTTGCGTATAATAAATTTATTAAAAGTGCATAACTATGTTTCATTCTGACAGTGTATTAATTCTGTAAATATTAGTAGTTCCAGTTTACTGTAAAGTATTCACATATTTTTACCGTCTCCTGACAAATGAACAGGGTAATGGGTATTGCACTGAAGCGCCAAGGAAACTGGTATAGGCATGGTATTCAAATACAGAGATATGTAACCAATCAGAATACAGCGCTGCGGTCGGCAACGCTAGGAAGTTTCATATCAGCGTACACTCCGCTGCAGAGTGAAAATCTCATTCTGGAAGCATCCCCCAGGCTGTGGCTAAGCCATGTCTCCCCAATATCCTTTCTTCCAAGAGTGATAGTTTAACAAGGTTCGCAGGAGAGCTTCTGTGAAGTTTGGAAGGCAGGAGACAAGATACTGGCAGAAGTGATGCTGTGAGGACAGGGAGTGAGCCGTGCTTAGGTAGCTCATACGGTATGGTAAAGCAATTGCCCGCGAAAGGTAAAGGTCCCGAGTTCGAGTCTCGGTCCGGCACACATTTTTAATCTGGCAGAAAGTTTCAAGACGACAAGTGTCTGTTGCAGTTGTTAGATCCGTTACGGCTGCTACAATGGCAGGTTATCATGGTTTAAGTGAGTTTGAACGTGGTGTTATAGTCGGAGCACGAGCGATGGGACACAGCATCTCCGAGGTAGCGATGAAGTAGCGATTTTCCCATATGACCATTTCACGAGTGTATCTTGAATGTCAGGAACCCGGTAAAACATCAAATCTCGACATCGCTGTGGCCGGAAAAAGATCCTGCAAGAACGGGACCAACGACGACTGACGAGAACTACTTAACGTGACGTAAGAGAAACCCTTCCGCAAGTTTCTGTAGATTTCAGTGCTGGGCCATCAACAAGTGTCAGCGTTGGGAACCATTCGACGGGACATCATCGATATGGGCTTTCGGAGCCGAAGGCCCACTCGTTTAATCTTGACTGCACGACACAAAGCCTTACGCCTCGCCTGGGCCCGTCAACACCGTAAATGGACTGTCGATGTCTGAAACATGTTACCTAGTTGGACGAGTCTCGTTTCAAATTGTATCGAGCGAATGTATGTGTCCTGTTATGGAGACAACCTCATTAATCCATGCACCTCGCATGTCAGCAGGGGACTGTTAAATCTGGTAGAGGCTCAGTAATGGTGTGGGGCGTGTGCAGTTGGTTTGATATGGGACCTCTGATATGTCTAGATACGACTCTGACAGGTGACACGTACATAAACATACTGTCTGATCACCTTCATCAATTCATGTCCGTTGCGCATTCTGACGGACTTGGGCAATTCCAGCAGAACAATGCGACACCCCACACGTCCAGAATTGCTACAGAGTGGCTCCAGGAACACTCTTCTGACAAAGGGAAGGCCTCAGACACGGCCAACCGATTCAGCTCAAATTTAGCACGTCACTAGTGTACAACCTAAAACGAAGAAATCTAAGATATTTTGGGTCAACACCCTCGCAATTTTGAGAAAATCACCCCTAAAGGTTGTAATGAGTAATCGACTCAAAATTGGCGGGATCGATAGATAATGGTAAACAGAGCATTTTTCATCATCAGGTATGGGGTCCGAAAACGCACACTTTTCCAGAAATCGAGGTAAGAAACTTTTGCAGGTGTCCTTTCTGTACCCACATGGTAAACACTTTTCGCCGACAGCACCGATAGCGCAACGGCAAGGTAACTGGCTGAGAATCAATCTCGAAGAAACCTAGCGGATATTCTTCTTTTCGTTTGTATTTTTCCATATCTCAGTTGATAGGGATAGGAGGGTTAATAAGGTAAGTAAATCAATAAGGAATGATAATAATAAGGTAGGCGATCTAATTTCCCAAACGCCGTGAGTTAGAAAAGTATTAAACTTTTAATCCTTGTCACATGAAAACAACTCCGAGTAAGAGTGCTGCGAATTCCTCACGAGAGATTACAGATAACCAACCTCGCGACGCTTGTTTACAGCGAGGCACGGGATAGAATGCATGCAGGGACAGTTACGTTGTCCCGGTTGCCACTTCGTCATGTCATAGTTGTGGACCTGGAAGTGTGAAAATGACAAGCACGAGCCTTATAGAAGTCAATCAGAAAGAGTTTTTTTCCTCATTAGGCTGCCGCGAACCACGCGGATACATATAGTGATTTTTTCGTCGTTAATGCGCCGAAGTAACATATGACGAGTACTGCATGTAGTTTGTAGTAATCAGCGCGTCTGTTTATGCCGTAGTAACTAGTTATTGTTTGTTGTGTCATATCTTTCAGATGCATAATCTGAATAATGGAGGATGTACACCCTTCGACTAGCGCTGTAATATATATTTGGGAGCCTGTCACAGTATTACCGACGCTGTGTTTTGGTTTGTAAAAGTGTTGCAAACAGATGCATTATCAATGCACTACTGGAAGCAAGCAGTTCTGTTTCTCGGCGTTCCAGATTGATATGAGCGGCTATCGTCGAGCGATTTTTGGAGCTGACGAACGAAATGACTTTTGTTGATGCTGAAGTACTGTACCATGAAGCTTTCTAGGAAATTCGAACCCGAGTTTACCGATTCCCAGCGAGTTACCTTATCCGTTGCGCTATCGGAGCTGTCGCCAAAAAGCGTTTACCGTATGGGTACAGAAGCGGCAGCTGTAAAAGTTTCTTTCCTCGATTTCTAAATGCTCTATTTACAGTTATCTATCGATCCCTCCAATTTTGAGTCGATTGCTCGTCATAGACTTTAGGGGTGATTTTCTCAAAATTGCGGGGGTGTTGACCCAAAATATCTTGGAGTCCTTCGTTTTAGGTTGTACTCAAGGGACCTGCCAAATTTGAGCAGAATCGGTTGGCCGTGACTGAGGCCTTCCCCTTGTGAGTGTAAACACTTCCGCTGGTCACCAAACTCCCCAGGCATGAACATTATTGAGAATATTTGGGATGCCTTGCAACGTGCTGTTCAAAAGATGTCTCCATCCCCTCGTACTCTTACGGATTTATGAACAGCCCTGCAGGATTCATTGTGCCAATTCACTCCAGCACTGCTTCAAATAATAGTCGAGTCCATGCCACGTCATATTGCCGCACATTTACGTTCTCGCAAGGACCCTACATGATATTAGACAGGTGTGCCAGTTTCTTTGGCTCTTCAGTGTATATTCAAATGTTATACTTTATGAGTTGTTCCACATCCGCGATAATCATCTCATTCTTGGGTCCGTGGAATGAAAACTTAATCTATTCTACTCTGATCTAAAGCAAGAAAAGGGTCTTTCTGTGTTGATGTGATTATGTGAGAAGTTTATCTGTTGCAAAAGTGCAGAGTGCAATCAGAAGGAATTATGGAAAGGAACCTCCATGTAAACAGAGCATTGTGCGCTGGTGTCGACAGTTTAGGGACACAAACAAGCATCAGTCTGCCAAGTGTGCTAGACGTAAGGGTGGAGAGGATGGGGGACAGTTTCGCAAAAAAAAAAAAAAAAAAAAAAAAAAAAAACCGCTCAGGCCACGAACTTTTAATACTGCATAAAACTAAGTTGTAGATTTTGCGATGGCAGTTACATTTCAAACCATACCGTAGGCAACTCGTGCAGCAATAAAAACCAAAAGATTATCGCCGTTGCCTTCTATTTTGCGCCGGCCGGTGTGGCCGTGCGGTTTTAAGCGCTTTAGTTTGGAACCGCGTGACCGCTACGGTCGCAGGTTCGAATCCTGCCTCGGGCATGGATGTGTGTGATGTCCTTAGGTTAGTTAGGTTTAAGTAGTTCTAAGTTCTAGGGGACTGCAGACCTCAGAAGTTAAGTCCCATAGTGCTCAGAACCATTTGAACCGCTTCTATTTTGCACCACAATGCTGCCAAAACTTGAGGATGAACGTTTAGTCTCCAAGCTTATGTTCAGCGACGAAGCAACCTTCCATTTATCTGGAAAGGTTAATCGCCACCGTACGAGTGTTTGGGGCATCGAACATCTTCACGAAATTGTGGCATATAAACGAGATTCCCCGAAAGTTAATGTTTTTTGTGAAATGTCACAGACGAAGCTATAAGGGTCATTTTTTCTGTGAGAAGCCCTTGAAGGATATCTCTTACCCTGATATGTTGCAGCTGGCAATGTTTCCATAACACAGTGCTGATTCCAAAAATATCATGTTTCAATAAGACGGGGCATCTCTTCATTGGAGCATCGATGTTTGTCGCTACCTAAAGGAGGTATTTCCCTGCCGCTGGATTGGGCGAAGTGGTGAAAGTGATATTGTTCTGATATCTTGTTCCTCCATGGATTCAGAAAGTATCGTTCTTGTGAAACATAACTAGCTCTTTATTCTCACTAAGTAATGAGTGCTATCGATAGGGAAAGTCAAATTGATTCCATATTTTTAGATTGCCGTAATGCTTTCTACACCGTTTCTCACAAGCATCTTCTAATCATGCCTATGGAGTATCGTCTCAGTTGTGCGACCGGATTCATGATTTCATGTCAGAAAGGTCACAGTTCATAGTAATGGACGGAACGTCATCGAGTAAAACAGAAGTAATATCTGCTGTCCCCCAAGAAGTGTCATAGACCCTCTGCTGTTCCTGATCTACATAAACGACGTAGGAGACAATCTGAGCAGCCATCTTAGATTATTTGCAGAAGATGCTGTCATTTAGCGTCTTGCAATATCATCAGATGATTAAAACCAAGTGCAAAACGATTTAGACTGGGTATCTGTGTGGTGTGAAACGTGGCAGCTGACTCCAAATACTGAAAAGTGTGACGTCATCAACATGAGTACTAAAAGAATTCCGCTACATTTAAGTTATGCGATAAATCAAGCAAATATAAATGCTGTCAGTTCTATCTGGGGATATGAGCTACGAAGAACTTTAGTCGGAACTATCACCCAGATAATGTTGGGGGCAAATCAAATCAAAGACTATGATTTACAGGCAGGACCCTTAGAAAGTACAACAGGTCTACTAGGAGTTTGCTTATAGCACGGTTGTGTGCTCTTTCCTGGGGCACTACGGTGCGATGTGGGATCCGCATCAAATGCGATCACAACATGGAAAGAATTCAGAGAAGGGCAGCTCGTTTTGTATTATCACGAAGTAGGAGAGAGAGTGTTACGGAAATAATACTTGAATTTGGGTGACAATAATTAAAACAAAGGTGTTTTTCGTTGAGGTCAGATCTTCTCATGAAATTTCGATCACCTACTTTCTCCTCTGAGGAAACATTCCGTTGACGCCCACCTACACAAAGAGAAATGATCGTCACGATAAAATAAGAGAAATCAGAACTCGTGCAGAAAGATTTACGCGCTCTTTTTTCCCGCTCGCCGTTCGATAGTGGAACGGTAGAGAAATAACTTGAAGGTGGTTCGATGAACCGTCTGCCAGATACTTAATTACAAACTGCAGAGTAATTACGTAGATGTAGAATGCTGCTACGATGGCCATTGACAGGCTGTTTCTAGAACTTCACAACCCTTGGCCGTGTGCCGTGTGACCAGAGGGGCGTTCATAGAACATTTGTAGAGTGCAAATTGTAATCTTGTTGAGTTTCTGTTCATGTGATATTTATACATGTAATTCAGGATGTGCATAAATTATTTTTGTAAGTTAGTACCTTTAAAACTATACTTAATATTAACAGATGGCTCCCAACATCTGACGAGATAACTCATGAAGTTTTGTTTCCCCGTTCATGGTTCAAATGGTTCAAATGGCTCTGAGCACTATGGGACTTAACATCTTTGGTCATCAGTCCCCTAGAACGTAGAACTACTCAAACCTGACGAACCTAAGGACATCACACACATCCATGCCCGAGGCAGGATTCGAACCTGCGATCGTAGCAGTCCCGCGGTTCCGGACTGCAGCGCCTAGAACCACACGGCCACCGTGGCCGGCTTTTCCCCGTTTATGCACATATATGTGAGCACCCTTAGTGGCACGGATAATGTCTGATCGGAAGTCCATTTCTCTCACGTAACATTCAAGATCTTCAAGGTGACATGTTCAAATGCATTGCGAATGCATGCCTACAAATCCTGTAGGTCTCTAAACTTTCTTCGGTACACCAAACCGTTTACAAAACCCCACAGGAAGAAGTCTAGTTGTGTGACGTCAGAGGATCGGAGTGACCATCGAACTGGACTATCTCGTCCAATCTACCTAGCCGGGAACTTTTCACCTGGAAACTGACGGACATTTAGGGACCAGTGGGCTAGTGCCTGTTGGAATATGACATCAGGATGAAGGTGTTCTAATTGTGGCACTGCAGACACGCGTAAGATATCCAGGTCAACACCACCCTTGACAGCAGACTCGATGAAAAAGAATGGTCCAAAGATGCAACTGTACATCAGTCCTCATCAAACAATGACCTTGGGCTGTCCATTTCACTTGTAACATAGGGATGCTGCGAACCCCACATATGAACGTTATGACGATTTTGTTTGCCGAATACATGAAACGTTGCCTCTTTTCCAAAATGTCGTTGTTTGCGTCAGTGTTGCCTGGCCTATTCACTGCGAACTGTTCGCACTGAGATTTGTTAGTAGGCTTTAATGCCTGAGGCAGCTGAACCTTGTAGGGATGTGCACTACTGACTGTCTCATTTCCAACTCCCTGGTCGCCATACTCACCGATTTTGTCGGACTCCTTGTAATTGTGTGCAATATCTTGTCCACGTTGGCGTCTGAAACAGACTAGCGACCCGTCCTCTTTTTATGGAGAACACTACCTGTTTTCATAAATGATGCATGCCAAGTCCAAATAGTTGATTGGGACGTTCGTTGCCTTCCGTACTGTGTACGAAGTTGGGTTGCACTTGGGTATCGGAGGTCGTCTTTATGAACCAGTCCACACACTTTCTCCTGTGGCGTCCACATTTTATCAGGTTTTCAGATTCAACTTTGTGTCAAAATTGCGTGACCTGGATGAGTTATCTTATCACATGATGAAAAACGCTTGTTAATATCCAATATAATTCTAAAGTTATTACAGTCTTAAGCTGTGAACATGATTTATGGTCACCATGTGCTTTGGTAAATGTAGAGCTTTGAGAACGAACGAATCATTTATACACTGAAGAGCCAAAGAAACTGGTACACCTGTCTATTATCGTGTAGGGCCTCCGCGAGCACGCAGAAGTGACGCAACATGACGTGCCATGGACTCGATTAATGTCTGAAGTAGTGCTGGAGGGAACTGACACTATGAATCCTGCAGGACTGTCCATAAATCCATAAGAATGAGAGGGGGTGGAGATCTCTTCTGAACAACACGTTGCAAGTCATCCCAGATATGCTCAATAAAGTTCATGTCTGGCGAGTTTGGTGGCCAGCGGAAGTGTTTAAACTCAAAAGAGTGTTCCTGGAGCAACTGCGTAGCAATTGTGGACGTGTGGGGTGTCGCATTGGTTCAAATGGCTCTGAGCACTATGGGACTCAACTGCTGAGGTCATAAGTCCCCTAGAACTTAGAACTACTTAAACCTAACTAACCCTAAGGGCAACACACACATCCATGCCCGAGGCAGGATTCGAACCTGCGACCGTAGCGGTCGCGCGGTTCCAGACTGTAGCGCCAGAACCGCTCGGCCACCAGCGGCCGGTGGTGTCGCATTGTCCTGCTGGAATTTCCCAAGTCCGTCGGAATGCACTATGGACACGAATGGATGTAGGTGATCAGACAGGATGCTTACGTACGCGTCACCAGTCAGAGTCGTAACTAGACGTGTCAGGGGTGCCATATCACTCCAACTGCACACGCTCCACACCATTACAGAGCCTCCGCCAGCTTGAATAGTCCCCTACTAACGTGCAGGGTCCATGGATTAATGAGGCTGTCTCCATAACTGTACACGTCCATCCGGTCCATACAATGTGAAACGAGACTCGTCCGACCAGGCAATATCTTCCGACAGTCCAATATCGGTGTTAACAGGCTCAGGCAAGGCGTAAAGCTTTGTGTTGTAGTGTTGTGCAGTCATCAAGGGTACACGAGTGGGCCTGCGACTCCGTAAGCCCATATCGATGGTGTTTCGTTGAATGGTTCCTATGCTGACACTTGTTAATGAGCGTATGGCATTGGTGGCCGGGAGACCCCTCGCGGGCGGTTCGGCCGCAGATCCACAAGTTCTTTAACGCCACTACGGCGACTTGCAAGTGAATGAGGATGAAATGATGATGAAAGACACACAACACCCAGTCATCTCGAGGCAGAGAAACTCCCTGACCCCGGCGGGAATCGAACCCCGGACCACGTACGCGGGAAGCGAGAACGCTACCGCAAGACCACGAGCCGCGGACCTGACACTTGTTGATGGCCCAGCATTGAAATCTGCATCAATTTGCTGAAAGGTTGGACTTTTGTCATTTGGAACGATTCTCTTCAGTCGTCGTTGATCCCTTTCTTGCAGGATATTTTTTTTTGTGCACAGCCGTCTCGGAGATCTGATGTTTCATCGGATTCCTGATATTCACACTCGTGAAATGGTCGTACGGGAAAATGGGCACTTCATCGCTACCTCGGAAATGCTGTGTCCCATCGCTCGTGCGCCGACTATAACACCTCGTTCAAACTCACTTAAATCTTGATAACCTGCCGTTGTAGCAGCAGTAGCCCATCTAACAACTGCGCCAGACACTTGTTGTCTTATATAGGCGTTGCCGACCGCAGCGCCGTACTCTGCCTATTTACGTATGTCTGGATTGAATTCGCATGCCTACACCAGTTTCTTTGGCGCTTCAGTGCAGCAGCCCTGTATTACTTCATACAGACTTATGCCTCTCTGAATCGACTGCTTTAGTTCCTAAGACGTGCCGGCAGCTCGGTGGTGAGAGACGGGGACCGCTGCGAGCTACGGCCGTGTCGCGCTGCAGCCTGGTGGCTGTTCTGGTGCAGGCGGGGTGTGCCCGCTGTTTGGCGGCCGACCGCCCTCTGGTCACGCACCGCACCGGCGGCTTACCGCTGCTAATACTTTTCCGCCGCTTGACCACACGTGCCACACCGCCGCATGCTGCCCACCATCAGACGAAATGTTCTCGGCTCAACACTTGCATTCGAATGACGTCAGCAGCAACGCTGTCCAAAAGGGATGAAAGACCACCAGTTTTAACTAAATAAACAAACAGAGACAAGGAATGGCGTTAAGAGGGGGAGAGCTGAAACCAGTGCCATGGATGACAACGAGGCAACCCCTCAGTTTCAGTGGCCGACATTCTGTTCCTAAAATACGAGAGTCGTTTACGCTGACGGAAAGAAAACTCCCCGCACCAAGAAGGAGACGTGCGAGATAAACGAAAGTTGAAAAAATTTGGCACGTGTGTTTCTACATCAGAAAGATGACGAATTCAAATTTCGCACCATTCGCGTAAGGGTGGCGTTAGTAGCGCCACTGTGAGGATGAAAATTAGGTGTGCTTTAAATACGCGCTGTAACGGTGGTGATCGTTAGTCAGCTTTGAAACTGGACGTAGTGGGTTGAGGTTAGTCAAGAATGCCTTTAAGACGTAGCTTACTGAGCATGATTCCTGGCAGTGGTGTACACTGGAAGATACGGTGGCATGAAGACCGTGGTCCGGACGGCCACGTGACACTACCGAGAGGGAAGACCGTTATGTTCGGCATACAGCTGTGGCGCATCGTACTGCGCCTGAAGCTGCAATTCGCATAGCTGTTGGTAGCACAGTGACGCAACGAACCGTAACAAACCGGTTACTTCGACGACAGCTCCGAACCAGGCGCCCTGTAACGCCCATTCCACCGACCCCAAACCATCGCCATTTGTGACGTCGATGGTATCAAGAAAGAGGTGACTGGAGAGCAGGGTTAAGATCTGTTGGGTTTTCTGATGAAAGCTGCTTCTGCCTCGATGCGAGCGTTGGTTAGGAGGCGACCAGGTGAGCCCCTGCAGCCTGTTGCCTGTTTGCGGCCTAGACACACTAGACCTACGCCTGGAGCTATGGTCTGGGATGTGATTTCGTATGACAGGAGGAGCACTATCGTGGTCATCTCATGCTCCCTAACTGCAAATTTATACGCAATTCTGCTGATTCGACCGGTTGTGGTACTAATCAAGAAAATAGTTCCTGTTTTCCAACAGGATAATGCTAGCCCACATACCGCTGCTGTAACCCAGCATGCTCTACAGTGTGTCGACATGTTGCTTTGGACTACTGTATCCAGTCGAGAACACATGGGACATGATCGGATGACAACTCCAGCGTCACCCACAACCAGCATTAAGTGTCCCTGTACTGACCGACCGTGTGCAACAGGCATGGAAGTCCATCCCACAAAATGACATCCGGCACCCGTACGACACAATGCACGCACGTAGGCATGTTCGCATTCAACATTCTGGCGGTTATACCGGTTATTAAGTTACCAGCATTTCGCATTTGCAATGACTTACCTTGCGCTTGCATTAACATGTGTACTTAAAACGTTAACTACTTAAATATGTTACCTAAACAAATGTATTCCTGAAATTTCGTCACTCTACCTTAATTATTTTTCAGTGTTGAGATTTTTTCCCGACAGTGTACTACACTATCTCCCGAACTTGAAGAATAATCTGCGTGTACATCAACATACAGAGTGTGTGAAAATCTTTACATCAAACGTCTAGGGCTGACAGATAATTTCATGGACGACAATTTTTGTCAGAAGCTGAAGTCCTTAATTCGCTTATGAAGTATCTGTCTTTGACTTAGAGACCCTCATTCTTATGAAGAAATTTGATAATTTTTTATTTTGTCCTTCTTAGTTGCATGAATGTACAATTTTTGCTGCAGTGGTTATTGATTTTGAACTGACACGCCCATTCTCAAACCACACACCTTGTTATTGACCTTAACTAGTCATACAATCTGGTGCCAAATGGCATGACTAGCTTCTATACGGAAAGCCAAACTGTGTGCAACAAGTGCTCTCATTGATAAGTTAGTCTCTCTCATTGACAAGTTAGCCCCTTGTGTCTCGGACTAACTTATCAATGAGTGGACTTGTTGCCCACAGTTGGACTTTCTGTGCAGAAACTACTCGTGTCTTTTGGCAGCATGTTGTATGACTAGTTACGGTTAATAACAAGGTGTGTGATTTGAGAATGGGTGCGTCAGTCCGAAACCAGTAACCACTGCTGCAAAAAATTATGTATTCATGCACTGAGACGGACAAAATAAAAATAATTATCAAATTTCCTCAATACTTTACAGCTGCGGACCTACCATCCCAAAGTAGCATGCTTCGAATCAGCAGTTCACTTTTATGGTTTTGTTGATTAAAATCTAGCAGTTTACTGGGGTGGGTGGTACGCTGTGCGCCTGATTAAAAGACACTGAAAGTTCGGTGAAATTTTGCCATCCCACGGCCGGCGAATAGTGAAGGCCCCCTAGCATTGCTGGAAAGCGTCAGCTATTATTTTGTCTGCAATAAAAGTTGTTCCAGTGACGTAATCTATCAACCATAGACGTTTGTCGCAAAGACTTTGAAACTCCCTGCATTGACTCTCAATCGATTGTCAGCCTGTGGGACAGCACACGTTTCAACAATGTCAGTGAGTTTCTGTCCTTTCCATTTCGCATGTTGAGCGAGGGAAAACAGATTATTTGTATGCCTCTGTATGAAGCCTAATCTTCCTTACGAGGTACAGTTACGAACTTTTAGTTATAATTGCGAAAAATAATGGTGTTAAATTTTTGGTTACGTGCAGGCACTATCATGCTCAAAAGTACCCTGATTTACATGCAGCCCCATAACGTAACTTTCTAACAGAACCTTTCATCAAGCTTCAGAAAGGGACGTTCGTGTAATGATACTATATGTATGTCTGTCACCCACTTCATTTAATTTATATATTGGCGACCTAGATATGAAGCGGCAAGATGAAAGACAGTTAGGAACTGAAATAAGATCTAGCATTCCATTGAATACTCTGTTATAAGCTGATGACCAAATAATTATACAGGAAACAGAAGATAATTTACAAAGTGCGGTATATAGATTGAGATAAAATGCGATTCATTACAACGTAACTATATCTGCAAAATAAGACAAAGATAATGGCTTTCAAAGTAAAGAACCCAGTCAGAACGAAAATAATAATAAATGAGAAAATTTTAGAACAAGTATCCCAATTCAAGTATCTAGATGTGATATTAGTTTTAGCTACGATAAAGACTTTGAGAAGAAGGTATAATAAATATCAAACTACCTGTGGGTCAATGGGAAAACTATGGGAAGAAAAGCAAGAATGGAAACACAATAGAAATTCTATAAAGTTAAGGCGGTACCTACTCTTGTATATGGTTTCGAAAAACGGAAAGTAACAAAAAAAGAAAAATCACGTATGTAGGCACTGAATGAAGTTCATGCGATATGTAAGGGGCTGTAATAAAATGGATAAAATAAAAAACGAAGCGATAAGATCAGGCTTAAAAATCTTTTCAGTTAATGACAAGATAAAAAAGAATAGAATTAAATGGAAGGATCGTGATGATAGAATGATAGAAAATAGATTGCCAAAAAGACAATGAATTATTAGCCGACTGGAAAGAGTGAACTAGGTAGACCTCGTGAGAAATAGAGATGGGGCTTCTCCACGCCCGCACCAACGTGGTGACTAAACCAAAAGTTCTACTGTCACCTCCGTCAACATGTTAGTCATCTAGTAAGTGGATCACAGGATGCTGGGCTGTGATGTTATCCGTGCGTCTGGGTAACACTACGCATTAACACAGTCCATCAGGTGATAGATAGTGGACTCGTGAGAGATGTATGGACGGGTGACAGAGGCCGGAAAATATGACTACAAAATCCAGTCCTTGGAAGGAGATGATGATGATCCTTTAATCTCTTGGCTGTACTATCGTTTGACTGTACAAAATGGTTACTACAAGTAATTCCTAGAGAGTAATGCTCTGTACGGCGATCAATCAAGATGTAAATTAATACCACGTTATTTCAAACGCGTTATTAGAGATAATCAGTCCTTAGTGCTTGTAAACTCAAATTTGTTACAATAAGTGACATTTCAAAAGTGTCACTCCTCTCTTGTTAGCATCTGAGACAGCTGATCCCTGTGATCGTATCACATAAATCATTCAGTAATCGTCAGTCAAAACTAAATTAGAGATTTTTGCCAGTATGTCTGGACATTCGAAATTCTACGAAAATTTGACGTATTCTTGCTCTCCAAAAGGTATTCCTTCACCTACTGCCTGTCGTTCACTTGACGAGTGGTTTTGCATAAACTGGTTACTGAACAATTGAGTTAAAAAAAACCGTGATTAACAGCACCAAGAACCCTACAGAAACTTCAGCATCACCAGAGTATCACAAGCAATTTCACTGTTACTCGTTATGACACATGAATCTGTGCGCAGCTCTAAAGTCACCTATCGACATTGTTATCTAGCACAAAATGACATTAAACATGAAAGGTATTCAATTCATGAGCAGTTCCTTATGTACGTGTTTGAACTTCAAAAGTTATACCGAACTGTTATGTTTGGGCTATTGTTTCAAACCTAGCACCTACAAGAAATGCTAACCAAGCAAAGCTTTCGTGTCTGACTGAGAAGCGAACGCTGCAGTTATGGTCTTTGGTGACTAGGTTTAAAGGGACGCGAAATATCTAATTTTTGGCCAGTACCAGTTAGAAGCATGAAAGGTTCCTGTTACTCAGCAGCTGGCCGGAGTCGCCGAGCGGTTCTAGGCGCTACAGTCTGGAACCGCGCTGCCGCTACGGTCGCAGGTTCGAATCCTGCCTCGGGCATGTATGTGTGTGATGTCCTTAGGTTAGTTAGGTTTAAGTAGTTCTAAGTTCGAGGGGACTGATGACTTCAGCAGTTAAGTCCCATAGTGCTCAGAGCCATTACTCGACACTATCATTTCCTTACTGTATATTTTGCTTTTTGTGCATCGCGATGCTCTTGTTCAAACCAGTTTCGATACAACGGTAGAGGCTGTTAAGAAACCTCTTTGCCTGGTCACTGTGGCAACCTTGTCTTTGACGAGTCGATTTGCTCTCGATCAACAGTACTCTTTCGCGGTTGTGGACTAGCGGTCTTGCTTGTTTGAAAGTAGTCCGTCATTACGCTTGCTAATTTCTCGTCTCTTGTTATGGCAGAGTGGAAGAGGCGTTTTGTGCTGTGTTTCTGATGTTGAGAAGGAAGCTGCTTTTGTGTCACCAAGGCCTACGCTGTCGAGCAGACAATACAATGTATAGCGATTAGATGAGACCAACTCAATTTATTCATTGAGATGGTTAGTCTTACTTGGTGAGATTAGTTTGGGAATGCTTGCTTGTATTACTTCGCGTGTGGGCAGCTAGTTGCGTGTTTTCGCTCAGTGCGTGCAATAGACGCTCAAAGGTTGTTGCCTCACAGATTTTTACCCGAAGTGCAAGATAAATTTTTCACGGACTCAGTATTACATGTATCAGATGATGTTGCTATGGATTGTAAAGATAAATGTGCTTTATAATAGCCCTGCCTGCCCGGTTGGCCGCACGCTCTAACGCGCTGCTTCCAAAGCGAGAAGGCGTGGCGGTTTGGTGTCGAGGTCCAGTATGCCGGCCAACCTGTGGATGGTTTTTAAGGCGATTTTCCATCTGCTTCGACGAATGCGGGCTGGTTCCCCTTATTCTGGCTCTGTTACAACATGTCGGCGATTGCTGCGCAAACACTGTTTCCACGTACGCGTACACTATAATTACTCTTCCACGCAAACATTTGGGGTTACACTCGTTTGGTGAGATGTTCCGCGGGGGGGGGGGGGGGGGCGTAGGGGGAGGGGGGAGGGAGTTCCACTGGCGACTAAATCGCACAATAGCCTTGGGTTCGGCGTGGGGCGGTGGTGGGGTGGGTGGACTGCTATGGCCTGTTGTGGGCTTGTGAACCACTGAGGGGTACGGCGGGACGAAATCTACCCGTCTTTTCTAGGTCCCCGGTTTAATACACAATACACACACAATACCCCTACGGGGCTGTTAGTTTTTCTGCCTCCTTTAAAGTCGATATATTTCTTGTTACACTCATGTCTCATGAATTCATTTTCTGGAATTATATCTTTCTTTGCACTTGATCCAGTTGAATGTTCGACGCTCGAGACTGCCATCTTATTGTGTTACCAAAGTTAACTACGAGAGTTAGTCTCTCTGACGGGCCGCCATTCAGCTGCAGAAGTGGAACTGAGAATTATAATCTATAATGGAAAGACTCTCTCTTCACGCTAATTAGGTATTAGATACTGATAAGAAATATCCTAAAACGGAGTGAATAGAAACAGTGGGATGAACAGGAACGAAACTTTCAAAAAAATACTATGCTTTCGTGTCGATAGACAAAACTTGGTGTGGCATTCAAGGATTTACTTGTCTAGGTTGGTTTGAACCAATCGAACAGAGTATTATAAATTTCGAAGTGAGCGGCGCTGTCACTTGATGTCTGATTCACTCTTTGACAAACATCTGATGTGGCGCTGAATATGCTTAATTCGAACTTTACCTGTATGTTCCAATCAAAAGAGTATATTTTTTTAATTTAAGCACATGATAAGCAAATTTGCAGTTCCGTTTCATTAACCAAAAGTTCAGTTTTAAAATATGCTTTCATCTGACTTGTGTTTCGGCTAATTGAAAATGTAAGGTTGTGTTTTCGTAATTTACGGGCTCATTAGAACCAGAAATAGTAAATATTTTTTCAGAACAAGATCAAGAATTTGACAGGAAATGAAGAAAAACTTGGCATTGTTCTCAACCCCGGGAGATTATGCTGTGATTAATGTGTGTGAAAAAAGTAAGCAGTATTTTGATTGTTTGCATGTAAAATTAGTTATTTAGAAGGGAAGGGCTATTTTGAAGTTTTATTAAAAAACAAGACCAATTAAACTCCTTTATTTTAACAGATGAGAAGTCTTTTTTTTACAGGTAGATGTTTTTGAAAGCTCTTTCTTACTTCAGGGGGTACGACCTGTAGATTTAAGCCGACATGATTAAAAATGATGTCAGTGACTTAATGTATCAACAAACAAACCAAGTTCGTCAGTTTAATATTACAGTAAAGTAATGAGATATATATAACTCTTTTCTTTTTTTTTTTGAAAAAGCATGAGGAACCACAATTTATGTAATGGTTTGAGTTTGTGTATTGAATAAAACGTTTTTTTTTTTAAACCAGATAAGTTTTGTTTCTCCTAGATCCTGAACAGCTTTTGACAAGACCAATGAACAGAAAAACAATTACTTTAACACTGCTGCTCTATGTCATAAAAACACGGGCTGGATCCGGAATCTAATTGCAGGCTTAATGGTGGGCATCTACATCAACATGGATACTCTGCAATCACACTTAAATGCCTGGCAGATGGTTCATCGAACCACCTTCACATTAATTCTCTGTTATTCCACTCTTGACCATCGCGCGAAATGAACGAACACCTATATCTCTATATTTTTTCACCGTATAGATTTCGTATCTAAATCATTTTGCAAGTGGTTTTCATCTTCTGATGACTTTACTAGGTGATAATCGACAGCCTCGTCTGTAACCAGCCTAAGACGGTTGCTCAGATTGTCTTTTAAATCGTTTATGTAGATAAGGAACAACAGAGGGCTATATACTGCCTTGGTGGACTCCAGAAATCACTTATGAATTACTCGGTGACTTTCCGATAGTTACTACGAACTGTGAACTCTCTGACAGAAATCACGAATCTAGTCGCATAACTGAGATGATATTCAATAATTAAGCTATTTGATTATAAACCACTTCTGAGGTACCATGTCAAAAGTATTCTGGAAATCTAGAAATACGGAATCGACACTCAGTACTTGAGTGAAGAGCTGGCTATGTTTCACAAGAACGATGTTTTCTAAATACGTGTTACCTGTGTGTAAATATACCTATAATCCCATATAATTTTGATTTTGATATATCTTTTTAGAATTATCAATTTTTTTCTTTTAAAGTTGGAAACTGTTTCTTTTCACCTCATTTATGGTAGGTCATCGTATGCTGGGCTACTGGCTGCTGTTCTGAGACATCGAGTTGTGTTGCAACGGATCTTGCTGATAAGTAACTATTTTACGCGTTCTGAATTTATGTGCATATAAGAGGGGAGACAGCTCCATCGCACAGTTGGGTGCTAGAAGCAGAAAGACAACACATTTTGCAAGCAATCTGTTGCATTCACGCTGCTATTCATTTATGTGCAGTTACACGTATTAGATATGCAGGCCCTCATTTCTTTTCGTTGTACTGTGTGTGCTGTATGACTATTTGTCTACTTACAAAATGGTTCAAATGGCTCTGAGCACTATGGGACTTAACTGCTGAGGTCATCAGTCCCCTAGAACTTAGAACTACTTAAACCTAACTAACATAAGGACATCTCACACATCCATGCCCGAGGCAGGATTCGAACCTGCGACCGTAGCGGTCGCGAGGTTCCAGACTGTAGCGCCTAGAACCGCTCGGCCACAAGGCTGGCTGTCTACTTACATTCGAGTCAGATTGCATTAGTAAGTTTGTTCTCTTGGGCACTACAGATTTACATTCTGCGTATCTTCACAGTATCGGAGCGTATTTGTCAGCACTTATAAGAATAATCAATACTTCCTTATACACATACTCATATCTTTCAAAGCCTCAACTTGAAGTTAGATGACGAAAACTATTTTCTGGACCGGGACTCCCATACAGTAAGTACTGGCCCTATTAAGTAACCACAGATAATGTTAGACATGGTTTCATTCACAAGTAAAAAAGTGGGGGCGTGATTAGTATTGAAATCATGCGACATAAAGTCGTGGAACTTGAAATGACGAGACGACAATATTTCTTTGCGTTACCGGGATTCGAAATTCCTATCAATGTTGTTTTCTAGCCAAGCATAGACGTTAAACATCGACTTCTTTAAACAGTAGTCAAATTTGCGCTTGTTCGAAGTAGAAATAACAGGACAAAAACTTCTTATGTTTGTAGCTGTTGTAGCAAATGAGAATTTCGTTATGCTTCTCTCCGTTTGTTCTGAACATGATAACCGGTCCCTCACTGCTCTCTTATTATTAGAGAGAAAATTGGTCCTTTATTACTTAACGAGCAATATGCTGGAAGCGTTTGCTACTGTGATTGGATTGACTGCGTTTTTCTTGGATGTTTAATAGAGAGAAACTAATACCAATTGATTGACAGAAGATTCATTAAATTCATTTTTTCGTTTTTGTGCAATTATGAAAGGCCGTATTAGCCGTATTATGATTTGTATTGAAAACTAAAGAATGCCGTTTTTCCAATAAATTGTTGTTTTTATCTATCAACTTGTTATTTTTCGCACAGTTTCATACGTTCTCTATAAGTATGTAGGGATGAACTGACATCGACAAAACCGTAACACAATGATTTAACTTAAGCTCCGATTATTATTGACTATTCTTACTATACGCATATGAATGCCGTAGTTCAGTGTACTGCATATCATAATACCAAAATATCCTGTTTTATGATATCAAATTTCACATTTGGCGCCGGCCGGGGTGGCCGAGCGGTTCTAGGTACTTCAGTTTGGAACCGCGCGACCGCTACGGTCGCAGGTTCGAATCCTGCCTCGGGCATGGATGTGTGTGACGTCCCTAGGTTAGTTAGGTTTAAGTAGTTCTTAGTTCTAGGGGACTGATGACCTCAGGTGTTAAGTCCCATAGTGCTCAGGGCCATTTGAACCATTTATTTTTACATTTGGCTTAAGTGAGAAGAGCAGACCAAAAAATTAATTTAACGTCTTTCCTAAGTTTCCAGCATCACGTCGTCAATAAAAGACAGAAAATACAAATTCGAACTTAAAACGTTAACACATCAAACAAGCTACTCTTAGCTATTGAGGTAAGATGTATGTGGCCCCATCTTATTTGCTAAGATGTATCATAAAAGACATAGCATCATGCTTTTGAAGATATTTAATTGAAACCACAGAGGGAATTTATTCTAGAAAAAACTGTTGGTTGGTAGAATGAATGTTAATGTACGAAATATGACTGGATGTATAATTCTAAATATGATGTCTGAAGTAGTTCAAAGTTTAAGAAAATTAGTATTATTATAATATATTAAATGTAAGTACTACATTATTACATATAATTATGTAATGTGGTAGTTGTTAATGCTCTACACCATTCATCGTGAAACTTTTCTGCTCAAGAACCAATACTGACGCTGTAGGGCGCCACCTCTGGTTGCACAATTATGTATTGATCATATTATTAATTGGTAACCTACATAAAGTACCATTTTGTTGTTGTTGTTGTTGTTTTCAGTCCAGAGACTGGAATGATGCAGCTCTCCACGCTACCCTATCCTAGGCAAGCCTCTTCATCTCCGAATAACTACTGCAACCTCCATCCTTTTGAATCTGCTTAGTGTATTCATCTCTTCGTCTCACTCTACGATTTTTACCCTCCAATACTGAATTGGTGATCCCTTGATGCCTCAGAACGTTTCCTACAAACCGATCCTTTCTTCTTGTCAAGTTATGCCACAAATTCCTCTTTTCCCCAATTCTATTCAGTACGTCCTCATTAGTTACGCGATATACCCATCTAATCTTCAGCGTTTGTATCTGATCGTTAAAAATCCAAATCACTGCGAACACTTCGTGTCGATTGTTCTCTGTTTCAGATGGAAAATACCAGCTATTGTTAGACAGCCATGTTAGAAAGCTGCTACGAAAGCAAAGAGAGCTTCGCTAGAAATTTAAACTTAGACAAGGCCTCACAAACAAAAATTAAACGAAACCAAAATTAGAGTAAGGAGAGCCATGTCTGAAGTGTTCAATAAAATCAAAGGTAAAATTCTGTCTACTGACTTGACAGAAAAATCTTAAGAAGTTTTGATCTCATGTTAAAACAGTAATCGGTTCGAAGCGACCTGTCCACACACCAAACGGAGGATGACACAGAAAAGGGCGAAGTACTAAACGCGTTTTTCCAAAACAATTTCGCAGAGGAAGATTGCACTGTAGTGCTTCCTTTAAATAGTCGCTCGAACGACAAAATGACAGGTATCGAAGTAAGGGTCACCGAAGAGACGCAAAAACTGTAAGCCTATATCTCTGACGTCGTCGAGTTGCTGTATTTTGGAACATTTCTGGTTATGGAAAATCTCCTCTGTAGGAGTCAACAAGGGTTCCAGACTCAACGATCGTTTTAAGCCACGCTCGCTCCGTTCGCCCACGAGGCCCAGAAGGCGGTAGATGCCGGCACCCAGGTCTGACTTACCTAAGACATTCAGTACAGTTATGCACTGCCACATAATAAACAAAGTACGAGCGCACGGAATGTCAAACCATTTGTGCGACTGGGCTGAAGAGTTGCTAACTAACAGAGCAGCATCTCAATCTCAATGGAGAGAAGTCTTCAACCGTAAGATTGACTTCAGTCGTCCCCTAAGGGAGTGTTATAAGTCCATTAGTTTTCACTATATTGTTGTTATTGTGGTCTTCAGTCCTGAGACTGGTTTTATGCAGCTCTCCATGCTACTCTATCCAGTGCAAGTTTCTTCATCTCCCAGTACGTACTGCAACCTACATCCTTCTGTATCTGTTTAGTGTATTCATCTCTTGGTCTCCCTCTACGATTTTCACCCTCCACACTGCCCTCCAATACTAAATTGGTGATCCCTTGATGCTTCAGAACATGTCCTACCAACCGATCCCTTCTTCTAGTCAAGTTGTGCCACAAACTTCTCTTCTTCCCAATCCTATTCAATACCTCCTCATTAGTTATATGATCTACCCATCTAATCTTCAGCATTCTTCTGTAGCAACACATTTCGAAAGCTTCTATTCTCTTCTTGTCCAAACTAGTCATCGTCCATGTTTCACTTCCATACATGGCTACACTCCATACAAATACTTTTAGAAACGACTTCCTGACACTTAAATCTATACTCGATGTTAACAAATTTCTCTTCTTCAGAAACGTTTTCCTTGCCATTGCCAGTTTACATTTTATATCCTCTCCACTTCGACCATCATCAGTTATTTTGCTCCCCAAATAGCAAAACTCCTTTACTACTTTAAGTGTCTCATTTCCTAATCTAATTCCTTCAGCATCACCCGACTTAAATCGACTACATTCCATTATCCTCGTTTTGCTTTTATAAATAAACTAGTACACAACGTCGGAAGTTCCATGAGACTTTTCGCGGATAATGGGTGATGCTGTTATTCACTGATCAGCCAAAACATTATGACCACCCATTTAATAGCCGGTTGCCCACCTTTGGCACATACAGGGTAAAAAGTATTTAAACCGACAAACTCTGGGAGGTTGTAGGGGACATTAAAACAAATATTTTTCCCTAATGTCATATTTTCCTATGAGGATTATTTAAACCGGTAGAGGCCGTATTACGCTCTTCAGTTGTTAGAGGCCGTATTACGATCTTCAGTTGTTAGAGGGCGTATTACGCTCTTCAGTTGTAGGCAACTGCTGTCCACCAGTGTAGTAGTGCATTGTCTCTGTTTACTAATGGAGCGATACACCTGGAGTGAGTACACTGATGTGGTTGGTGTGTACTACGTAGCGCACCACAACGGACGAGCTGCACAGCGGGTTTATCAATAACAATATCCTAATCGCCGTCTCCCACATCATACGACCTTTGCTGCTGCGTACAAACGTCAGCGTGAGACCGGGTCATTTTGCAGATTACCTGGACAGGGACGCCGTCGCACAGTAAGAACGTTGCAATTTGAGGAAGCTATCTTGCAGCATTTGGAGCGGGATCCTTCAATCAACATTCGTGCAATTTCACGTAACATGGGGACGAGTCAGACGAATGTAAGAACAGTCCTTCGAGAGCAGTTGTTACGTCCATTTCACATACTGCATGTCCACAACCTGGTACCAGTTGATTGTCCACCCAGAGCACAGTTGTCGCAGTGGTACCTGGAACAGTGTGGAACGCATCTTACATTTCCATCCTCTGTGTTGTTTACCGATGAAGCAACGTTCGGGCGTGATGGAGTCTTCAACATGCACAATTCGCAATGTTTGGAGTGAGGATAACCCACATGCTACAGTTACTAGCGCTCATCAAGTGCGGTTCTTCGTTAATGTGTGGGTCAGTGTTGTTGGGGACTGTTTAATTCGGCTGTATCTGCTACCTAGGCCATTAAATGTGTAAGTAGGCTGTTTATGTTTTCTTATTGGCAACGTTACATAGCGCTCTGTGTGAGAATCACTGGCTGTGCTGTGTGCAGTCTGTGACTGGTTTGCATTGTTGTCTGCCATTGTAGTGTTGGGCAGCGGCGGCTGGATGTGAACAGCGCGTAGCGTTGCGCAGTTGGAGGTGAGCCGCCAGCAGTGGTGGATGTGGGGAGAGAGATGGCGGAGTTTTGTAATTTGTGATGAACTGCTATATATATTATGACTTTTGATGATATTAAGGTAAATACATTGTTTGTTCTCTATTAATATCTTTCATTTGCTAACTATCCCTATCAGTAGTTAGTGTCTTCCATAGTTTGAATCTTTTATTTAGCTGGCAGTAGTGGCGCTCGCTGTATTGCAGTAGTTCGAGTAACCAAAATTTTTGTGTGGTAAGCGATTTGTGAAATGCATAGGTTAATGTTAGTCAGGGCCATTCTTTTGTAGAGATTTTTGAGTCAGATTGCGTTGCGCTAAAAATATTGTATGTCAGTTTAAGCACAGTCATGTATAATTGTTCAAAGGGGACGTTTCATATGGCGACCCTGCCAGGATACCTCACTGGAATCTTCTGATTTTTTCTTGTAGTTTGTGTAATTAGTGTAGATTTTGTTTATTGCTAGCACATAATTGTAGAGAGAATCTCCTTTGTAGTTGCAGTCTTTCATTGTTGGTGTGGGATGCATGTAGATTTGCACCAAGTATTTCGCAGCTGCGCTTGCAATTAACTATATATTATTTTCAGTGTTATGTTAATGTGTTCCCCTATTTTTCCTCCTCAAATTGTGCTTTTCTGTGTTATCGTGTGAAATATTGTGACAATAGTGGCGTGTGATAAACGTAACACTAGGCTCCAAAGTAAACTGAGAAATAATAGTGACGACGAGCGTAGCTTGCCAGCACCACTGTGTAATGAATTAACAGACGTTCAAAGTAGTAATTTGGTAACTGTGCATAGGGAAATGGAGCGGGCTGCAAACAATGGCGTAGACAGTAAAACAGGTAGTGAACAGGGAAGCATTATCGATTGATCGCTCGGCAACAGCTCGACTCAGGAATCTGAAATGACAGGACACAATTTTGCAAATACTGTAGATTCAGGTTTTGCGTCCTCACCATTTTCTAAAATGAGTCAAGACACATTTTCCGCTTGTCAAAATGTAAATGTTGCCGGTGCAAATGCAGTGCCGAAAAGCATAGAGGAACCGATTCCAGACACTAACACATTATTATTGCAATTAATGCAGCAAATGAAACAAAATCAGAGACAAACACAGCAACAGTTAGACACAATGGAACAAAATCTTCAAAAGTTAGACACGATGGAAAATAATCAGAGACAAACACAGCAACAGCTTCAAAAGTTAGACTCATTGGATCAAACTCTTGAACAAACACGTGAAGATTTAACTACTGAGTTACATAACATTGAATCGAAATGTCAAAAAGTCTGTAATGACGTAAAAACTCAAATTTGTGAGCATTTTCAACCTATTTTTTCGTGGCATGAAAATGCATTACAGAATCACGAAGCAGCCATAAAAGAACTGCAAACTATTGTTCATGAAAATCATGAGACCTTGCAAGCTAAATTTGACTCAGTTGCATCTACCGATTTGGTTACGCAACTTGCAAAAACTCAAGAAAACTTAAAGGACACAGTAGATACGATTTCAACACGAATGGACACTCTGAAACTTGGTTCAGAAAAACACACTGAGGAAATAAGTACACTATCGGAGAAAGTAGCCAAACTTTCGGATCAATTCACTAATTTATCTACGAAGGTAGATGATAATCTGAATGACACAAAACCGGTAGTCTTTAATGAGACAGAAGAGTGCGAACAAATTAGGACACTGAAACAAAATCTGAATCAAATTAATACGCAACACCAAAGAGAAATCCGGGAAGTACAAGATCAGCTGACACAGGTAATACAAGAATTACGTATTTCAGAGGACACTCGCGCCCCAATACGGGATGAGGGACACAGAAATATGGAACAGCCACAAAATAATAACACTGGACACTTCGGAAATTATGAAAGAAATTGGCAAGGCGCATTGGATTTTGAGATGGAACCGCCGAAGCGAAGTAACAATGAGCGATGTGCGACTCGCCGACATGATGATTTTGACTATAAGCTGTTCATTATTACACGTAAATTTAAAACATTTAAGAATTCTGGCAACGACATTCATCCACAAGCATGGCTCCATCAATTCTCTCATTGTTTTCCTCCCAACTAGTCGTTAGAACACAGATTAGAATTTATGTGTGGCTATTTAGAGAATGAACCAGCTGTAAGAATGCGATCGGTCATTCACGATTGTCACAGTGAAGGAGAATTTTACCATGCCTTCCTCTCAGCATATTGGTCTCAAGCTACACAAGACCGAGTAAAACATAGCATCATGATGATGAAACACTTTGAACAATCTGAATTTTCCAGTCTTGTGAAATATTTTGAAGACATGTTGCATAAGAATCAGTATCTTTCAAACCCATACAGCCCCTCAGAACTCATCTGCATTTGCTTAATCAAATTACCTGAACATTTACGGCATATTATTTTGGCAGGACGTTGCAAAGACGACATTGAAGCTTTTCAGGGGCTCTTACAAGAACTGGAAATTGACACTGACATTCGCGGAACGCGAAAACAGGAGCACAACAATTACAGGTCACATCCGTCACAATTCCGCGATGACAGAAATAATAACTGGACACGACAAGTCTATTCTCACAACACATATACCGAGCGAGGTGGCGCAGTGGTTAGACACTGGACTCGCATTCGGGAGGACGACGGTTCAATCCCGCGTCCGGCCATCCTGATTTAGGTTTTCCGTGATTTCCCTAAATCGCTCCAGGCAAATGCCGGGATGGTTCCTTTCAAAGGGCACGGCCGACTTCCTTCTCCGTCCTTCCCTAATCCGATGAGACCGATGACCTCGCTGTCTGGTCTCCTTCCCCAAACCAACCAACCAACCTCCTGCCACCGAACAACACATATCGTGACCAAAACAGACACCACCCGTATGACAACCGTTGGCAGAGTAGTAATAATTACAGGGAAAGATCACCTCTCCGCGGTAGTGACTATCACAGAGACAATCAGGGAAACAGACAATTTGGGAACCAAAATAATTATTATCAAGGGAGACAGAATAACGTTAGACACAACGGTCCAGCGCGCAGTTACGATACAGGGAGAAATTCTCCACCACCTGACCGACAAGAAAGAAACTATGGCATCTACCGACATGACGACAGACGATATGATCGTAACGACAGACCTGAATTGCATCAGAACTGGCGGGATTCAAACAGAGCAGGGCCCTCTCGAGGAGGTGAATTTGTAGAAGTTAGGTCTCCAAATCCCAACAACGACGCGCGCCAACAAAGACACAATAGGCAATGACTCATACCGCTGGCAGCCACAAAACGTACTTATGAAACTGACGACGCATCTGCCGTAGCTAGTAATTACGTAAAAATGGAAGACATTAGGGACATCTTACTCCAAGAACACGACGTAAAACATAACAACATTGCATATCCTGTGATTCACATTACAGTAAATGACGTAAAATTTACGGCAGTACTTGACTCTGGCAGTCCCATTTCAGTAATCAGTGAAACAGGCTTTAGCAAATGCAACAAATCGAACGATTGCCCCACACTTCCGTTACGTAAGATTAAATTACAAGGTGCAATCTTTGGAAAAAGTGTAGATGTACACCAACAAACCAACTTAGAATTCTTTTGTCAAAGCCACAGCTTCTCTATGAACTTTCTTATTGTTCCATTATTGTCGACAGAAATTATACTGGGAGTAGACTTTTTGAATGAATACAAAGCAAGCTTAAACTTTCACGATGCTGAAATAACTTTAGAAAAAGATGGTAAGTCAGTAGCTTTGAAATTTGAAGATTGGCTCTCAAACCATGACGAAGAAATTAATCAGCTTTACCTCCTGTTAGACAACAGTTCGGAATTTTCGATGGGACTTGACACTAACAATCATTCTGCAAGTACTGACAGGGATGATATCGACGGCGCATTTGACACTAATAAGTTAATTCAGAATAAAATTCAAACAATTGAGAATTGTAATGACACTGACAGGCAGGACCTTTTTGAGATTTTACAAGCACATTCCACAGTTTTTACTCACAAAACAGGAACAATCAAGGGATTTCAATACCAATTTCGTGTTCGTGAGCATACTAAATTTTGTGTTAGACCATACGTAATTCCAGCACATTATAGGGACCGTGTTAGAACAGAAATACAATCTATGCTTAATGAGGGCATTATTGAGCCTGCAGTAAGCTCATACAACAATCCGTTACATGTTGTTGAGAAGAAAAATGGATCGATCAGGCTTGTCTTAGATTCGAGACAAATCAATACTATCATCATTCCTGAAACAGACAGGCCGCAAACGATGGAAGAACTTCTTCAAAATTTTAATGGTGTAAAAGTGTTGTCTTCCATTGATCTCAGATCCAGCTTTTATCAGATCAAACTTCATCCAGAATGTAGACAATACACAGCTTTCCTTTGTTTCGGCGTTTGTTATCAGTTTCGGAAACTTCATTTTGGTTTGAACATTTCTTCGGCAGCATTCATTCACGGGCTAAATTCCATATTACCTGAGTTCTTAAAACGTCACATCACCTTATATGTAGACGATATTCTAATAGCAGAAGCTTCATGGGAATAACATAATCGCATCCTCAACAGTTTGTTACGTATTTTTGCAGAATCTGGAATTACAGTTAACTTGGAAAATTCTGAATTCGGTAGGACAAAGGTGAAGTTTTTGGGACATATTATTTCTTCTGAAGGCATTCAGCCGGATCCTGAAAAGTTAGAAGCAATCAGAGCCATTCCAGTTCCATCCACAAAAAGACAAGTCCGCAGTTTTCTAGGTCTCGTAAATTTTTACCGTCGTTTTCTGAACATGCAAATTCTTGTTACACCAAAACTTTGTTCTCTCACTGGAAAAAATACTATTTGGAACTGGGACGAACAAGCACAGTTGGAATTCAATTCTTTGAAAGAATCGCTACTTAACGCGCCAATACTAGCTCATCCAGATCTGTCACAAGATTTCTGCCTTAGCACGGATTCCTCTAAAGTCGGTCTTCGTGTCCATTTATTTCAAGAAGCCATAGAAAATGACACTACCGTTCAGAAAACCATTGCTTTTGCTAGCCGAGTGCTAACAAAATCTGAAAAAAATTATTCCGTTACTGAATTAGAAGATTAGCTATCGTTTGGGCATTTAACAAATTCCGTTTCTTTCTTTCTGGTAAGCACGTAAAAGTATACAGTGATCATCGTGCATTCCAATTTCTTATGTCTTCAAAATTAAATCATGACAGGTTAAAACGTTGGGCATTGTTTCTGCAAGAATTCCGCTTCACAATAGTCTACGTTCCCGGCAAGGAGAACATTATTGCGGACGCACTGTCACGCGCACCGGCTGGGCTTGACAAAAGTAACACAGAAGGCAACCTCGAGAAAAATTTCAGTATTCTTTACATTCAGAAAGTCACGTTTGAAAACTTCATCACCACATCTTTAAAGGACATTGCTCATGAACAAGATAAAGATCCGATTTGGAAAGACATCAAAAGTAAATGGCATGAAAAGACACACACTCAGATTCGGCATTATTACCTGGTTAGAAACAACATACTCTTCAAACGCTGCACTGTTGATGACAAGCTATGAGTACTTTGCATTCCAGATGATTTTGTTAATAAGCTCATTTGGTATATTCATTTCAGCTATGCACATTTTGGCCCACGAAAATGTTATCATATTCTTCGAACGACTTGTTATTTTAACAATATGGAAAAGAGAATTCGAAGAGTCTTGTCTATTTGTAAACTTTGTCAAAAGGCGAAACCATCTACTATCTCCCATCGTGCTCCGCTGTTTCCTATTATTCCTTCTAAATTAAAAGAATTAGCTGCTGTTGATCTCTTGGGACCGCTTGTCAGAACATCTAATGGATTTTCGTACGTTCTAGTCGCTGTTGAACTTACTTCAAAATTTGTTTCTTTCACACCGTTACATAAAGCCACTGGACGGTCTGTATCCAACGCCTTTGTTAAAAATTTCTTACGTGAAGTTGGACACGTTAGTAAAGTCATTTCAGATAACGGACCGCAATTCAGATCTGCTGTCTGGTCACGCATGCTTCGCAACCATAAAATCAAACCTGTTTTTATTTCATTGTACTCACCACATTGTAACCCCTCCGAACGGATTATGAAAGAAATCAATAAGCTTTGCAGACTTTACTGTCACAGAAAGCATCAGCATTGGGACAGATATTTACACTTATTTCAAAACGTGCTGAATGAAATGCCTCATGATTCCACTGCTTTACCACCTACTCTTGTACTGAAGAATGAAGAACCACCGAACAGAATCAGAGAGCTTGTACCTTTCCCGAATACACGTAAACTTCGACACAAAGACATAATTGATTTGGCTCTTAAAAATATAAAATCTGCAGCAGACAAAAGGAGAAAACTACACGGTAAAGCAAATGCAAAGAAATTGTATATTGGTCAGAAAGTTCTCATTAAAGCTCATTCATTGTCACATAAGAAGAAACACTTAAGTCACAAATTCTTTCTAGTTTACAATGGACCATACAGAATCCGACGTATACCACATGATAATTGCGTTGAAGTTGAAACTCTGCGTACTAGGAAGAGTAAAGGTTTACACCACATTTCACATGTAAAACCATTTATTGAGAGATAATCTGCTTTTTAACTTAGTCTTTGGTATAAAACTTTTCACTTCACATTTCTAGTATGCTTTGTCAGACTTAAGAATCTGTTAATATGCAACAATGTTTGAAGTTAAATATCCACTCAAGAACCAAGAGAACTTATTTCAACAGAAATTATGAATGCATTGTTATAGTGAACAGACGACACAATGTTGTTATTTGTACATTCTTGCTTGTTAGTTGCACGATTACGTAACGACTATAAGGCTCACATACTTAGAACATTTACCAGTACTGCTAATGAGATTTTAATGCAACATTTTGGTTTACTTGAAAATATATTCTGGATTTAAAGTACTTTCTGTGAGATACCAGATGACACAGTGGTTAGTTTATGTGACAGCTACACTATTTTATCACGACGCTACTAATGAGTGACAATATACAATGTTGCTTTCGCAGTGTTTCTGTTTTATTTCTGCACAGTTTTTCTGTGTTATTCTGGAAAGTAAAACATGTTTTAGTAGTAACTTTTGTGGTACAGCTACAATGAGACAGCCTTTTTCGTAGCACAACAATACGTTACATTATAGTACTTTCTTGATCACGGTAAGGTACGTAATAACTACAATATCCATACGCAAAGCATTTACTTTCGTTTATGATGAGGTAAGTATATTGACTTTAGCAGAACTTTGCTTACAGAGGACGATAACTACGACACTTCCACAGAATTATCTTACAGCAAGAAGCACATTTAGCGCTACAGGACACGCATTTGAGAGATTTTGTACTTAAGCCATTTATTTTTCAAGATTTTTGAATTACAAAGAAAGTTTTCCATGATATATTTCATTCTATTGCTGTAATCTGTAACACCTGAGGGCATAATTACATTAATCCTCAGAGGGTACATGCTTACTTTGTGTACCATGTGTTTGGCAAGCACAAGGAGCCCTAGCTAATATGGTATTTGCTTATACAGCTTTACACATCGGTACCATATTTCTCTAACACATAAATTACACAGCTATCTGATCATTTAACTGAGAGATAAACATTTTTTTTACTGCATCGGTGATAGATGTTTACGCAATTACACAGTTGGGTAACTTCACACTTACGAACTTGTATTCTGCTGTACTTCGTGAACTGTTCATATTTTTTTGGAACCATTGTGATACTATGAGAGCTTTGAATGATGTCTTTGGTAAGGGAGCATGATTTTAAAGTACGTTTGAGGTAGATGACACTCTTATATTCATAAGATTTTGTATCTACGCATTTGCAACGCAAATTCTTGACCTGTGAAATATTTTTATATGAGACTGCCACTGTAGCGGAAACAGCTGTCGTAAATATTTTGGTAAGAAAGTTAAGTGACCACCTGCACGTAATGCATCATGGGCACCCAGCTGGGCGACAGTCGCCTGGAAAAAAGCCATTAGTGAGTGCCTCTCAGAGGCACAGGTAGAAAAGAAAAAAAAAGGGAGGCCATTATCCTCGCTATTGACATTCCTTTGTAGAAAGCACCGCAAATACGACACACTCATTACTTGGAAAGATACTTACATCTGCACACCTGATTATGACAAGCATCTTTCTCGAGAATTGAGAGAATTGTTACTGCCTTATGAAATGCCACATGGCTAATGAATAATGTTTCATGCCGTCCTTTGTACATATTTGCTCATTTTCTTTAATATCTAGTTTCAAGCTGCACTGCAGCATTGGTTAAAATAAAATTTAATATATGTACTAATATAGTTATTTTATGCCTACAGATCCAGTCAATAAGAAATTTATGATCTACTTCCAAGAAAACGAGGGCATATAAATAGACATTTCCCTTCACAGGAATTGTATAAATAATTTCTTTACGATTTGGTAACTTATCTGGTAGTGTAAGTTCTCGTGGTGCGTCACTCTAGTATTAAGATGTGACATAGGTATTAGACATGGCCATTTTTAGTGTAATATTTTTTCTGCTTGAGCTTTGTCATGTTTGGTTGCTGCTGCTGTTTGCCAGGCGTAGTGCTGCTAAATTTCACTTTGCATTACTCTGTTAAGCCAGTTTACTACTGATTTATTTTTCTTGTTTGCTGCTCATCGCATTATATTAGTTGTAATTTATGCTGCTTGCTTTGCCTTTTGTATTTTTTATCATTGCTGTTTGTGTTAATTGTTTTGTGCTGCTGCATTGCCTCATTCCTTAGTTTAGCATCTGAGCTCAGTAGATTTAAGTTAGCTTAAGAGGGGGTAGACTATATAAGAACCTAACTATGGAGAATAGGGAAAGAATGCATTGAGAAGTTATATGGAAACGATTTGGGCCAAAATGAGTATTGTACAATGAGCCATAATTATTTTGAAAGAAATATGGTTAGAATACAGAAAAGAGGTATATATAGGACTTTTGGGAATAATGATGAACCAAGGGAGATCTCCATGCAAAATACTGCAGTAAAACAAACCCTGTATTTTCCTTTTGTATTATTTTGCTATGTGTGTATGTCCCATTGTGTATTTGTCTTTTTCCTGTCTTTAAGTGTATAGCTAATAAGATTTATGTTGTAGAATTTTTCAAATACTATGTTATTTTCTTTGCAAAGATGTTTATACATTATTTATTCTGTTCTGTCTTAATGTTCATGTGTGAAGTTGGTGTTTCGAAAGTTATTCTGATCTTTTATGTATGTACTCATGTCATAATTCCTGTAACACTGACGTATATGTTATTTCGATTCTTTTGTAAAGCCTGTACTACAAATGTTCTTTGTATTGTTATGTTCTTTAATGATGTATTTTGTACCTTTGTTATTGTATTTTTATGTTATCAAATTGTAACTGTTACCAGTTCTTCAAATTAAGTATCATTTCACTGCACACGTTTCTGTTGGCCATAGTATATGGACAATATGTGAGAAGTAGCGACTGTTAGTGTTTGCACGTGTGTTAATAATTCAGCAAGGGACTGGTTAACAGCATTTCTGGTTCCAAGGACAATTCCAAAAACTTTGTGAGTGCACAAGTGCTGGTTATGGACTTGCTATATTGTCCACAAGACTCTTTGATGGCGATTGTGTACCTGCACAGTAGCAACAGATGGTTGCTGGCCGTCTCTACAAGGACTACAGTGGGTCTGCATCTTTGATGGCCCACCAATACCATTATTTCTACAAGGACTGCAGTGGGTCTGCACCTCTGATGGCCCATCAATACTGTAATCTCTACCAGGACTACAGTGGGTCTGCTCTGTGATGACCTACCTACCAATATTCTTCAAAACGTCGAATGACTCTGCTGTGGGTTTGCTCTGTTGTGGACCAATACCTGTCTGCATGTCAAGAGTCAGCTCTGTCTTTCCATTGGAAGGACAACACTACTTCTTCAAGACTGCATGGAAATCCACTACTTCCAAGTGCATTTTATTTTACTGCTCAGACTTTGAGAAAAACACTGGAATTTTACTGTGATGAACAATCTGGACTGTCTTTATGGACTGTGAGAAAATTTTAGCTTTTGACCAACATTGTATGAATAAGTGTGTGCATTTGATATCTTTGTTATTGTAATTATGAAAAATTTTATCAAATCATTGTTGGCCACTGCCCAAAACAATTTGTAAAATTTTTTGTGGGGAGCATGGGGGCTATGTAAGTGGGCTGTTTATGTTTTCTTATTGGCAAAGTTACATAGCGCTCTGTGTGAGAATCACTGGCTGTGCTGTGTGCAGTCTGTGGCTGGTTTGCATTGTTGTCTGCCATTGTAGTGTTGGGCAGCGGCGGCTGGATGTGAACAGCGCGTAGCGTTGCGCAGTTGGAGGTGAGCCGCCAGCAGTGGTGGATGTGGGGAGAGAGATGGCGGAGTTTTGTAATTTGTGATGAACTGCTATATATATAATGACTTTTGATGATATTAAGGTAAATACATTGTTTGTTCTCTATTAATATCTTTCATTTGCTAACTATCCCTATCAGTAGTTAGTGTCTTCCATAGTTTGAATCTTTTATTTAGCTGGCAGTAGTGGCGCTCGCTGTATTGCAGTAGTTCGAGTAACCAAGATTTTTGTGAGGTAAGCGATTTGTGAAATGCATAGGTTAATGTTAGTCAGGGCCATTCTTTTGTAGAGATTTTTGAAAGTCAGATTGCGTTGCGCTAAAAATATTGTATGTCAGTTTAAGCACAGTCATGTATAATTGTTCAAAGGGGACGTTTCAAATGGCAGGCATTAATACAATTTTCTCGCCAGACCATTGCCAGAATTGCTGGAAGACGTCCCGCTCCCTATAAGACAACGCATGTGGTTCCAACATGACGGGGTGCCGGCACACTTCAGTCGACGTGTGCGTCGGTTCCTGGACCGACGGTTCCCAGAAACGTGGATTGGCAGAGGTGGTCCTGTACCATGGCCTGTTCGATCCCCAGACATGTCCCCTCTGGACTTTGTGTGGGGGGAGATGCGCAACCTTGTTTACGCAACTCTTGTTGCATCAGAAAAGGATCTGGTTGCCTGGATAGTAGCAGCAGCAGCAGCAGCAGGAACAATTCAGGGTACTCCTGGGGTTTTTGCCCGTGTCAGACAGAACATGATCCGACGGTGTAACCTTTGTATACGTGTCATTGAAGGCATTTTTGAAAATCTACTATAATTGAAATTGGGTCGTGTTAATGTGGTGTCTCTTGGTCATAAAAAAATGGAAAAGTGTTTGTTGGTTTAATTAATTTGCCGCCAAAGAAATCTTCCTCTACCGGTTTAAATACTCCTCATAGGGAAAAATGATATTAGGGAAAAATATTTGTTTTGATGCCCCCTACAACCTCTCAGAGTTTGTCGGTTTAAATACTTTTCACCCTGTATAACAGCGGCGTGATATACAAGCAATGAGGCCTTGGTAAGTCGCTGGAGGTAGTTGGCACCACATCTGTACACACAGGTCATATAATTAACGTAAATTCCCGGGAAGGGGCGATGAGTTCGGACGCCACGTTCAATCACATCCTGGATATGTTCGGTAGTGTTCAGATCTGGCAAGCCAGGGCATCAGCACATTCACTGGAACTAGCCAGTGTGTTCCTCGAACCACTCCATCACACTTCTGCCCTTGTGACATGGCGCATTACCATGTTGAAAAATGCCACTGCCATTGTTAAACATGATCGTCATGAAGAGTGTACTTAGTCTGCAAACAGTATACAATAGTCCTTGGACGTCATGGTGCCTTGGACGAGCTTCACTGGACCCATGGATGTCCCAGTTAATTTTCCCCGAGCATAATGGAGCCGCCGCCAGCTTGTCGCCGCCCCACAGTATAGGTGTCAAGAAGCTGTTCCCCTGGAAGACGACGGATTCGCGCCCTTCCATCGGCATGATGAAGAAGGTATCGGGATAAATCAGGCCATGGAACGCTCTGTCACTGCGCCAACGTCCAGTGCGGATGGTCACGAGCCCATTTCAGTCGTAGTTGTCGACGTAGCGCTGTTAACACTGGCACGTGCATGGGTTGTCGGTGCGGGGGCCCATCGTTAGGAGTGTTTGGCGCAATGTGTGTGTGTTCAGATACACACGTACTCTGCCCAGAACCGAAGTCTGATCTTAGTTCCGCCATAATTCGCCGCCTGTCCTGTTTTACCAGTACGTCCAGCCTACGACGTCCGACATCTGTAATGAGGGGTAGCCGCCCGATCCCATGACGTCTGGACGCGGTTTCACTTTGATTTCGCCATTTGCTGAAGACACTTCTCGAACAGCCGACAAGTCGCGCAGTTCCCGAAATGCTCGTGCCCAGCCTCTGGACCATTACAATCTTCTCTCTGTCAGAGTCAGACAGATCGCCCGCCCTCCCCATCCTACACATGGACAGCACGCTCACTGGTACTGCATGCACTGTGCGTATGTCAGACTAGCAGTAATTTCTCGGTATGTGACGCTGCTATCGCCTGGACGGGCTTATATCGATAGTAGCTCGGTGGTCGTAATTTTCTGGCCGATCGGCGTGTGAAGAAGTCGCAACGCTAGAAAATTGTAGCAAATTTCAGGAAGACCTGCGGAGGATCGACGCTTGGTGAGGTAGTGGCAACTGACACTCAACATTAACAAATGTAACGGATTACGTGCGCATAGACCCATTACGGTAGAACAATCACTGGAATCAGCCACTTCCATAAAATATCTACGAGTATAAGTAGGGAGCGATTGGAACTGGAACGACCACATAAAACTAACTGCAGAAAGGCAGATGCCAGAGAGACTCATTGGAAGAATCCTCGGTAAATGGAGTCCGTCAACGAAGTAGCTTACAAAAGTCTAATTCAACCAGTACTTCAATATTGCTCGTCTGCGTCAGATAGGACAGAGAAAGGAAATAAAAAAGAGCTAAAGAAGAGCAACACGTTTCGTCACAGATTCATTTAGTTAGCGCGAAAGCGTCACGGATGTTCTCAGCCAGCTCCAGCTGCAGATGCTGCAAGAAAATGGTTCAAATGGCTCTGAGCACTGTGGGGCTTAACATCTAGGGTCATCAGTCCCCTAGAACTTAGAACTACTTAAACCTAACTAACCTAGGGACAGAACAAAACACCCAGTCATCACAAGGCAGAGAAAATCCCTGACCCCGCCGGGAATCGAACCCGGGAACCCTGGAGTGAGAAGCGAGAACGCTACCGCACGACCACGACCTGCGGACACGCTGCAAGAGAGTCATTGTGAGATTCGAGACTGTACGTCCCTAGAAGAGTTAACCAACATATTGCTTCGTCCCAAGCAGATCTAGCAAAGAAAACCATGAAGGTAAAATCACATTCATTCGAGACCACACGGAGGCTTATTAGAAGTCGCTCTTCCCGTGAATTATTCGCGACTGGAACAGGAAAGGAGAGAAATGATACGGGTACAGAAAATACCCTACGCCACACGTCGCAAGGTGGGTTGCGGAGTGTAGATGTAGATTACTGTCAATCCCAACCATCTCAAAGTAATGACGTTGTAATTAAGTGTTGTGTTATCTCTATGGGTGGATAGATATCTAACAGCAGTTGTACTTATATTTAAATGGATTATGCAATATGAAACACGATCACAAATTTTTGTAAATGTTTTGAATGCCATTTTTCTTCTACTCGTTGCATTGTATTACAGTAGCTTCAATGTAATTTCATATTCCTTGCTATGAATATGAACCGCATTTGAGATGGCCCTCCCCATAATGTGCATTCACAAATCGATGGTACTTCCATTTGAAATTTGTACCACAGCAGCTGATCTATACGAGACCATATTTTACTGGTTGTAAGACGGTGCGAACTAAAAGACGCATCTTAATTTTTAAGCAATTTTAAAAAATACATTTTTGTCACTTTTATTATTAGATTACTTAGCCTAATTAAAAAAATAGTTTATAAAACCGAACTGACATTTAAAATCCCTGAATATCGTCATCTGAATTTTCCTCTTCTTCCTCTTCGTTGTCATTGTTGTCCTCTTCATAAATAAGATGGTCGTCACTGCCATCGACAGCGTTACTTATGCCCTACTTCCTGAGAGATTTAACAATAATGTCTTCTCTCACTCTAGACCACGACTATTTTATTCACTGACACACTAGTTTGATTGTAGGTCGTTTGTAAGCCCCCTTCGGCGTGATTTCGTTTTTTTTATCCATCAGTCATTTCTTCCAGTACTCTTTCATATATACTTTAAATGATTGTTTTCGAGGTATCAATAGTTGCAATTGTGAAGTAAGTCCTGCCGGAATAACAGCAAGCTCTGTATCCCTGTCTCAGTTTCTCTTTCACAGAGTTTGTTAAATGACTGCTAAACTGATCTAGGACAGGAAGAGAACTCTTCTTCAATAACGCACCTTTCCTTCTCTCCCACACACTGTTAATCCATAATTTCATACCAGCCTCTTGCATCCAACCCTTGTCACGTACGTGAACAACAACACCTGGCGGTAATTCAGAAGGTTTTGGCATTGTTTTGCGCTTGAAAACGATCATTGGAATAAGTTTAGAATAGTCAGCACAGCATAAAAGGACAACAGTGTAGTGCATTTTTGCAGGTTTACTTCTTTTTATAGTTACAGTTTTAGCACCTTTCATGGGAACAGTTATGTTACTAGGCACATCAAATGTCAGAAGAGTTTCGTCCATGTTCGCTTTTTGGCTTAGTTCTAGAGCGGTTTTCTTTCGATGTTGAGTAATGAAGCGATTGAAAGATAATATTTTCTCTCCATACTCTGTGGCATTTTCTGAGATATTTTGGTTTTGGTGCGCATGCTAGGATCATAACGCTTCATAAATCCATAGCACCAACCAACTCAACTCTTAAAGTCTGTTACCACTGTAGTGCTAGCTTATGCGCGCATATTTGAATCATTTTTGTATTAATTCCAGTGCCATTTTGACGGTGTCCTTAAATCCATTTCGATACGTCATCTTCCAGTTTTGGCCATTTTGCATTAAGTCCTGTATTTGCGCACTTAGTCTTACTCATTTTCTTCAGTGCTTCTTTACTAGGCTGCCAATCGCGAATGTTTTTTTTCTCTTGGTGGAAGGCCGAAATAGCCAACGGCCTTGCCGCAGTGGTAATACCGGTTCCCGTCAGATCACTGAAGTTAAGAACCGTCGGGCTGGGCTAGCACTTGGATGGGTGACCATCCGGTCTGCCGAGCGCTGTTGACAAGCGGGGTGCTCTCAGCCCTTGTGAGGCAAACAGGGAGCTACTTGATTGAGAAGTAGCGGCTCCGGTCTCGGACAGACATACGGCCGAGAGAGCGGTGTGCTGACCGTATGCCCCGCCATATCCGCATCCAGTGACGCCTATGAGCTGAGGACGACTCGTTGCCCGGTCAGCACTGTTGGGCCCTACTTATTTCTTTGGACGGCCGAAATGCATCTCAGCTGCTCCGTTTCCATCTTCTTCTGCATATGCGATTACTTTCCGTTTATAGCCCTCGCCAAATGAATACCTCAATTTTTTTCCATCACGAAACTGGTTACTAACATAAACATTGTACTGCTATCGACAACACAGATCGCTTGCAGTTCAAATTCACTGGCACCGTGGATTGCAATGATGCATCATAAGCTGGAGTGTTTTGGGTTTGTGATGGCGGAGCAGGAGGGAGATACTTTTAGCAAGCTTGTGAATTCCAGCAGTTCATGTTTGTCGCATCGGTGCACTGCTGCTGCCAATTGAATCCAGTATTTCCCGATACAGATAGGTTTTCTGAGGCATCGAATATATGGTCATTTCTAAGACTGGACGTTTTTATGTTAATTTCGAGTGTGAGACAGACCTGAATTTCGGAGGTAATTTCTCGAAGAAAAAAGTGGGTTTTATAGTCCGTAAAATACGCGTGCCTCTGAGTTGTTGGCACTGAAAGGCAAACAATAAAAGATTCCCCCCTCTCACATCCTCGAACCTTGCAGTGGCCTCGCTACCTACCTCTCTGCCTCTGAGGTAGGCGGCTAACGTTGATTAGCTGAGGGCCGAATACATCAAAGCCAATTAAAATTAAGTACAACTTATGATAGTACTGTCTCCGTAAAAAGAAATTTTTGTTTGTTACCGTGGAGGAAAATTACACTCGTAAAAGATCTTAACATCAGTTGATGTTATTGGATTCGGCTGTTATTACATGCATATTACGAGAACCGCGGGCCACACGAAAAGTCGATTCGGACCGCATGCGGCCCGCGGGCTGCAGTTTGGCGATCAGTTCTACACAATGCCATCAACGCTATAGTCACCCGACGAACACGGATGGTTTTTCTCGACTCCAAAGACAAGCTGCTCATTAGAGAGTCGCATTTAATTTTCACCGTTTTCAGAATGAGGGTGTGACAGAGGGAATCTGAATACGGGAATGTCCTGGGAGGCGATTTACAATTCCGGTATTGGCTTGATAAGCACGCGAAATCTTCTTAAAGCCTTGGCTGGAATCGAGGAATTGATATTTAAATCTATTTCCGGAACAAGCTAGTGTATGTTGGTTTGTGTGTTGTGGGTTTCAGTGTGTTTGGATACGACTTTTTTGATTATCTTTATCCTTATTTCATTGCCTGGACTGGGAGCGCTACATGACTGCTTTTGAGAGCGTAAATAAAATATACAAATACACATTTATGTAAACGTCTAACACGGCTCATGGTTCATGGAGCACTGTTCCAGTTGTAGGTTGCCTATCTAACAACTTCCAGGAGCAACAAAAATTAGATCAGATTTCATTATTTAATATATATAATGACCGAATTAATAATTTAAAATGCTGTCATAATCTACTTATTGAGGGTATAATATTATGTTAAAGGTTTAACAAAGTGAGACAAATATTACAGTTAGACACCTTGAGGTTATGCTATAACACACCGCATACAAATACCTAGACTATGCTCACCCAGCACTTAATGACGCAAAACAAATTATATATGTATTTTCAAACCTTTTCGAAAATTTTGCTCCCTGACACCACAAAATGACAGAGGGCAAAAAGTTTATCGCTTATTAATTTTTGCTATTCATGTAGTAAAATTGATACATCAGGCAAGATGTTTTAATGTATTACTTCTTTGCTACTAACTCTACCTAACTCTACGCGGAACACATTTTGCAGCCGATATTTGCATATACCAACGAATGTACCTGCAAAATTGTATCATTGTATGACATATAGTTCATGAGACATGACGTCAAAGACATTAAGATGCGTTAAAACTAGCCTCTACTTAAAACGGAGCGCATATCACCCAGAATACAGTCAGCCAGCGTTTCATAATTTTAAACATGATATCAAACCTTTTGTAAACTTTTTCTCGCTTAATGGTTAACGTCTAAATACTACTTTATACATGGGAGTTCGATTACTTAAAGAAACGGTGTTTACTAGCAGTTGCTAAATAGTTTAAACACATAAAAATTGTATATGTTTTTGTAACTGATAATGTCCAATACAATATGTTTATCTTTTTTAAAGTACAGTCAGTCGACGACACTCCTTACAAAAACTACTTCACTACTGTAATCAAAGGAAAATGATAGTAGGTGAAAAAGGTTGTTGAAAGGAGAAAGTTTTGGAAGGGATGTGAGATTGAAAAATTGGGGAGGGGGCCCAAAACCAGACCTTTGGGATCAAGGGATGTGGGGGTTGGAGAAAAGGGGAGGGGGGGCTTAGAGAAGCCGTGATATGGTGAGGAAGAGAAGCGTTCTTTGAAAGCTGGAAGAATAGTTAGACCTCTGGTAGGTTTACGTGATAAGGTAGGAGGAGGTGGTTAAGGTTTAGTTGCGACAGTATATGGAGCGTATTTAGGTTTCAGGTTTCGGTAACGTGGTCATAAGAGGGCGGCGGAATATGACTTGTAACGTGTGCGTTGAATAATGAAAATGAACTACTACCACGAGCTGTCAATTGTATCCCTGAACTACAAGGGATGGACAAGAATATGGAAATACAACACACTGCCATGCCTAATACGTCGTCGGAATACCGTTAGTATTCAAAACAGCTACGGAATGGATAAATATAGGTTCAGTATGGTCTTTAAGGGAATCCATCCTGTCTGCAAAATGGTGGCAAGTTCAGGTAGCGATTAGGGAGGCAGAGGCAGCCACGCACCCTTCTCTCCGAAGTGCACCACAAAGGCTCAATAGTATTCAGGTCTGATGACTGATGGCCAGGGGAGATGAGACAGTTCATCCTAGTGCTTACAAAATCAGTCCTAGCCGATCCGGTCTGTGTGAATAGGGGCCCTGTTGTCTTCCAACACAGGATCACCATTGGGGAACAAACGTTTTAGCTCGCGAGGATCTGGTTAGCAAAAATTGTCACATAATCCTGCTCAGTAATGCGACATTGCAAAGTAATTATGGGGTCCACGAGATAAGACGACATCGCTGCGCAAACATCACCGAATCACCGCCAAGTTTCACTTTTGGGACGTAAACTCGGTCAAAAATGGAAAACAGTGTGAAACAAGACTCATCCGAGCAAATGACATTCTTCCATTGCTCTATAGTGCAGGTTTCATGGCTTTGGCGCCACGTTTGCCCGTTACGTGCATTTGCATCATAGATGAGTGGTTTTGGAATTGCAGCTGGCCCTGCAGTTCCCTGCTTATGGAGCTCCCTTCTTGTTGTTTTGGTGCTGACAGGGGTCGCGGGCGTGACATTCAGTACTTCAGTAACTTTTTCGGCTGCCGTCCTATTATTTGTCATCACAATCTTCTTCAATGAGTGTCCGCCACTATCGCTCAACACACCCCTTCGGCTGAGTTGTGACTTGCCGCACAGTGTTTTTCTACTTCCCGCATATCTTCGGTGTGGTGCCCTTAAAACAAATAAAACCTTCAGCTCCGTGGTTATGAAAGCACCTACGATAGAAGCATTAACAATTTGCCCATGCTGGAATTCACTTAGCTACCGTATAGTGGACTCACAACTACACAGAACACTGTTCTGACCACGGCTGACGCTTGCGACGTGTTGAGGATATTGCACAGGTTGTAAGGTTTTCAAATGTTTTCTACAATTGCAAATAATTCACCTTTACCGTACTGAGACAACGATGAATGAGCGCACGGCACCATTAGTGAATAAGATCCTTAACTCTGTGTTTACTTTTATCTGTGGTTCTCTTGCAATAGAGTCAGTTGTGCAGCGCCGGGGCATTCTTATTTGAGGCGTAGTAGTGAACGTTTGAGTTTTTCAGTAAACGATGTCTGTTATTTGTGTATCTAGGAGAAGTTATCTGGGATACTTTATTATGGAGATGAAAACTTATTTATAAAGTTATTTCATTCTTTGTATTAATCTAGAAGATTTTTGGTGGAATTTTCGAAGGTAACCCGTGCAAGTGCAAGAATAAGAAGTTTGTTTGTCAGAGCTATTAACTGAAGGAAATCTTTGTCCCTCTGATAACTAATAATATGTATGATTAGTGTTCTCTTTGGTTTTATTATGTCACAAATTACGCAATTGGTTGAGATGCCTATAATTCTCCTAATGAGAGCATTTCTCAGTTGTTAGGTTGTTCTTATGTTGTTCAGTTCTTTTGTTAGTGATCAGAGTTTAATTTTCAAGAACAATTTTCTTTAAAGTAAAACCCACAACCATCATTCTAAGTAAAGTTTTGCATATTTTGCCGAGTGTGCCACACGCAACTTCAGATTATTTCTCAGAAGTAAAGTAAAAATAAATAAATAAATAAAAAACTGCATCTGCTGATTTGTATTTGCTTTCGAGAACGTCAGCACATCAGACACAGCACAATGAGCAAGAGGCACGTCACTTTTATTTCAGGGCGCATCTCGTCTTGCATTCTTATGAGAAAACAGTACATAGTCTGAATTATCAAGTGTTATGCTAAGCAAGCAGATTAATTTTCAGTGAACAGCGTTGGTAATTTTATACAGTTATATTTTTTTCTGAGTGAAGTAGTAATTTATTTTTGTGGTTATTACAAGTCAAACATTGCACTTCATTATCACGCAACTTTCACAATCTACTTCGGTATTGAGCTTCAGATATATGGTTGTCATTGGGCACACAATTAGTTTTTTTTTGGCAGTTCAGTAGACTGATTTTCATCATTTCAAATTCTGTATTTCTTTAAGTTTAAAGTTTTGTACACGATACCGTTCACAGGCACAGCACAGGGCGAACCAACAGTCAGTATTGCTCAGCAGCTGAACACGATATCTTACACGTTACACGAAGAGAATGTTTTGGACAACGAAATATTCAGTATTTACACATGTAAACAAATTTTTTATAGAGAGCTTACAAGGTGACGTTCGTCGTAAAATATTGGGTTGGTGCACAAGTTCGTAGCGTTTCCCCGTAAGTTTAATAAACACAACAGACGCACGTAACAGAGACTTGAGTCATCAATAATATATTATCCTTCGCTATTTTCAACAGGCTGCCGACGCTGGGGTAACTTTTGGATTCTGCGACTGTAGAAATCACGTGGTTTTGGGCCAAAGAACTCGTCGAGCCATGTTCGGAGCGCATTTTCATCCCAAAAGGAAATTCCTTGTAGGTTGTTCGATAGAGAGAGGAAAAGGCGAAAATATAAGAACGCAAGATGAGTTGAATAAGGGAGGTGCACAACGACTTCTCAACAGAATGCGGGCGGGCTTATTCGTGGAGTAGCATCACTTCACGCAGTCTTCCTGGTCGTTTTTCTTGGATTGTGTCGCCAAGACGTGTCAGTTGTTGACAATAAATGTCAGCAGTGATGGTTACACCTCAGGGAAGCAATTCGTAGTACACTAGTTCCACCACTTGCATAAAATTATCTTTTATGGATGCCAGCATGTTTTTGACCGGGAAGATACTGCTTCGTTTGAGCTCAACCATTCCTTTCTTTCCTTATGTTAGCATAAAGACACTATTTCTCGTCACCAGTAACGAAAGTGAACAGGAGTGGTCGGAGTTGTTCACGAACCAACTGATGACGAGCAAGCAGAGACGTTCATGTGGCCACCTGCAGATTTTTGTGATTTTGGCTTAGAGCATGCTTTACTTGTACACCCGATTTTTGAACCTTCCCCATTGCATGCAAATGTCGCACGATGGTGGAATGATCACAGTTCATCACATTGGCCAGTTCTCGAGCACACTGTCGTGCATAATTGTGGTTTAACGTGTTTAAATGATATTCATCAAACCCCGAAGATCTTCGTGAACGTGCAGAGTCACTGATGTCCAAACGATCCTCCTTAAAACGGGAAAACCATTTTATCGGGTACTGTGTTCAATAGCATTATCCTCATACATTGCGCAAATGCTTTTGGGACCTCCGCATCTGTTACACTTTTACTGAACTCTAACGGAGGAATATGTCGGAAACGTTCCGCTTTCTCCACTTGGCACTCCATTTTCGACCACAGCTCTACTCGCTTTCTTCAGTTGAGAAACTGACAATGTGTAAACTCAAATAGCAACAGTGAACTACATATAAAAATGACAATCTAAAAAAAACCATAACATCCGAAATATCAACATTCAAAACAAAAAAGGTACGAACTTATGCAGCAACTTAATACAGCAGCGGAACCTGCAGGCTTGGCCAGCATTTGAATTCATTTTTAAGCACGTTTTTGTCGCGGTGTTACCTGATTTTTGTCTAACCCCTGTGTTCAGTTGTGCTGTAGTGTATGAAATATTTATGTCCCATAAAAGAAATTGGAAACGCGATCTGACCAGAAATGTTTAGCGAAATAACCACAGACAAACACACTTCCTTATTGTAGGTGCAGCGAAAATGAACTTTAGCTGAATGTTTAAAGATCAAACAGTAGATAATCATTCGCCAAGAACCTGTCCAAAAGATACTATTGTGTATGCTTTCAGCTTACAGCCAGAAGCTGTGCTGTGAAGACGATCCCTCGTATCTGTAATCACTGAATTTAGACTTGATAAGAATATTTATTCAGAAACTTCATCGAACCACGTAGGTCAGGATACGATTTAAAAACGATGTCTCCACTTACTATTGCGAGTACTGAGCCCCTCACTATCATTTTATCTTAAGAACATCTCCCTAAATAGCAGAGCACTGTATATTGTATTTAGAAACACCAGTCTTACAGAATAGCATGTGACAATTTACCTATCTCAACCTGTTATCTTAATCTATGCAAAGAACAGAATGTTTATTGCTAATGATTTATAATGATAGTATGTGATTAATTGACTTAAATGTTTTGTGCCATCTGAGCAAAGATGCGACAAGGCCGGCAGCAGCATGTTTGAGGTAAGATGGTGGTATACCAGTACGCAACTCTGTAATGTAAGATAATAATTGAAATTAGTTGGATTGAATTAAATCAGAGAAAATTCATGTAAAACAAAATGAATTTCTTTAAAAAAGTAACCAAATTACAATTTTCTCAGTGCACGACTTCTAGCAAGGCAATAAATAATTAAGAATGCAGGAGAGGGCGATAAGTTTGAATCTTCTATGCTACGGATTGAAAAGACATTACTATGCCCTATAATCAGCTTCCATTTTCATGAATAGTGAGAAAACTATGAACAATAGTTTGACCACAGTTATGTCCGTAGAGTGCACTCTCCAAATATGACGAAAAAAATGCACTTCCAATAAATAATGAATGTAAGTAATGAAATTTCGAGAATACATTTTTCTAGATAACATACTTATGTGATTAACGTTGCAAGATCACAAGTTCATGTAAGCGCGAGATAAGCCGTTGCGGATGTGAAATGCTGTTACATTAATAACAGTTGTAACCGCCAGAATATTGAATGCAAGCATGCAGACATCTATGCATTTTGTTGTACAGGTTACGGATATCAGTTTGTTGGATGAAGTTCATGCCTCTTGCACTTGATTGGTCAATACAGGGACGGTTAATGCTAATTGTGGATGATGCAGGAATTGTTGCCCTACGATGTCCCATAAGTGATCGATTGGAGACAGATCTGGTGATCGAGCAAGCCAAAACAAGGTGCCGACACTCTGTACAGCATGTTCGATTTCAACAGCAGTATGTGGGTGTCGTTATCCTGTTGGGAAACACCTCTCACCATAGCCCCGGGTGTAAGTCCAAGTGCGTATACCTCGCATACACGTTGGTTGCAGGCCCTCAACTGCCCTGCTTCTGTCCAACAAACGGTCATCTCTGGCACAGACACAGCTTTCATCAGAAAACACAACAAACCTCCACCCAGACCTTTAAGGGCTCTCGCTTGACATGACTGAAGTTTCAAATGGCGGTGGTTTTTAGTAAGTGGAATGCACACGACAGGGCACATAGCTAGGAGCTGTCCTTGAGGTACGGTAACCGATTTGTAACAGTTCGTTGTGTCACTGTGGTGCCAACTGCTTCTCAGATTGGTGCTGCAGATGCAGTGCGATACGCCAGAGCCTTGCGTCGAACGCAATGGTATTTCGTCACGGTGGTGGCACGTGGCCTTCCGGAGCCCGATGTTCTTGCGATCGTACATTCTCGTGATCACCACCACCAGCAATCGTGTACAGTCACTGTAATCTGCTGAATCATGGCGGGAGTTATCTAAATATATTATCAAAGGAATTTCCCTGAATTCATCGGAGACCTTTCGATACCTTAGACATTGCGTTTCTCATTCAGTTTTCATGTGTATGAGTGGTTCTTCAATAACGTGTAATACACTGCTGTACATTAAAACTGCAAATCCAGGAAAGATATCATATAACGAATTTTACTTATTTTGCATGCACAGTCTATTAGGAAGGATATATGATTCAAAATGTAAATGATTTCGGAATATAAAGGGAGTGTAAGTTAGTACAAAGAGCAACAACGGCTGTGCACAGAGGTGAAAAAAGTCGTGGCATAGTGATATGCACATATACGGATGGTGATATTATCGCGTACTCAAGGTATAAAAGGGCAATGCATTGTTGGAGCTGTCATTTGTACTCAGTTGATTCATGTGAAAAGGTGTCCGATGCGACTACGCCCTGATGACAGAAATTAAAAGACGCTTAATGCGAAATGGTAGTCGGAGCTAGACGCGTGAGACACTCCATTTCGGAAATCGTTAGAAAATTCAGTTTTTCGAGATCCACAGTGTCAACAGTGTTCAGACAATACCAAATTTCAGGCATTATTATTTAAAGCGTTTAAAACTTTTTACCTCTCACCACGGACAACGCAGTGTCCGACACCCTTCATGTAACGACCGAAGGCAGCGGCGTTTGTGTAGAGTTGTCAGTGCAAACAGAGAAGCAACACTGCATGAAATAATCGCAGAAATCAATGTGGGAAGTATGTTGAACTTAACCGTTTCGACAGGGCAGCGAAATTTGGCGTTGATGGGCTACGGCAGCAGATGACCGACGCGAATGTGTTTACTAACAGCACGACATCACCTGCAGCGCCTCTTATGGGCTCATGACCGTATGGGTTGGACCCTAGACGACTGGATAACCGTGGCCTGGTCAGACGAGTCCCGATTTCAGTTTTTAAGAGCTGATGGTAATGTTCGAGCGTGGTGCAGATCCCACGAAGCCATAGAACCAAGTTGTCCACAAGGCACTGTGCAAGTTGGTGGTGTGTCCATAAAGGTGTGGGCTGCGTTTACATGGAATGGACTGGTTTTGTGGTCCAATTGAATGTCATTGACTGTAAATGGTTATGTTCAGCTACTTAGGGACCATTTACAGCCAACGATGGACGTCATGTTCCCAAAGAATAATGTATCACCGGGCCACAATTGTTCGTGATTGAAGAACAATCTGGACAATTCGAGCGAATGATTTGGTCACTCAGATCGTCCGACATGAACCCCATCGAACATTTATGGGACATAATGGAGAGGTCAGCTCGTGCACAACATACTGCACTGGCTACGCCTTCTCAATTATGGACGACTATAGAGGCAGCATGGCTCAATATTTCCGCAGGTGTCTTCCAACGATTTGTTGGGTCCATGCCACGTCGACTTGCTGCAGTACGCCGAGAAAATGGAGGTCCGACACGATATTAGGAGTTACGTCATGACTTTTGTCACCTCAGTGTAATCCGGCCGGGCGACGAGTCCAACAGAGCTTAGATGACAGATTCGAGTACGACATGTCATGCTGCTTTAACTCCGTGCTCTTCCTCAATTATACTAATGTTTTATGCCATTAATCATTCATAGTGCTTGGAGAGAGACGGCGTGCCAGTGTCTCATCAATCTATGACTGTTTTCAATTGGAGAGATGTCAGGATAAAGTGATGTACAGGGCAGCGGTCGAATACCATTTCTATCGAGGTAGGTAGGTCAGGACAGCAGTGGAAGCTTGCTGTATCATGTTAGATAACGTCACGCAAACGTCGAAAACGGGCACAGCCTACGACCCCAACATGTAAAAAATGTAATGGGCTATGTGGACCAGAGATAATCGTGTTGTGTAACCTGTTGGACTTCCATACCATCACACCAGGTGCTGGCGCCGTATGACCATGACGAAAATAGTCTGGCAAAGCTCGTTTTCCTGCGACCCTACACACACGGCTACGTCCATCATGGTTCTGTGTACTGAACCGGGACTCGTCTGAGTACAATTTCTGAGTCCGCCGTTATCGTTAGATTTCGTCACATCACAAGGTACGTGCGTGGCTGTTGGTTCCTGCACACAAAATGCGTGTCCTTTCGGGCGCTAGCCGCGTGAGGTCTCTGAGATCTGAGGATACCCCCAATCCATATTTGCAAGAGAGTCAATGATTCCCCATCAATGAGAGCTGTAATATCGTGGAACACAAATCACAATCTCGACTGGCCACGATCCTCTCGTTCTCGTACTCCGACACTTTCACGAGGCAGCTCCTTGCAAATGACCTACACTGAAATGCGATTTCTGAATGAGAAATTCACTACGCAGTTCTTTCTTATATAACCGTGGTAAAGGTGTGGTGTATTTGAGTAGTAATCGAAGCGCCCTGGGTCCAGGATTCGAACTTCACAACTGTTTAAATTTCGAATAAGAATCGTTAGCAATGGTGGTCGAAGACTTCTGGCATAAGAAGTCACCTTCGTTTTGCCTTCGGCTTTGTCAAAGAGGGCCAAAGAGGACTGAGGAACGGACGAACGTTGAGGGCACGCTCTTGCCATTGGGATGGAAAGCTATCCCTGAAAGACGGAAGAGCAGCAGTGATAAACGGCATGAGGATGTAGAAGGCAATGGAAACCTCTCCATTAAAGACACATCAATTGTATCACAGGACATGTGGCCTGTAAGTGAAAAAGTGTCATCGCTCAATTGTCAAAAATACAGATACAGTGGGGATAAGTGAAGTGTAATGGAAAGAAGACAAAGATTTCTTTTCAGATGAGTATTGGGCAATGTCAAGAGCAGCAGAATATGGTATAACGGGAGCAGGTTTCTTTATGAATGGGAAGGTAGAGCACAGAGTAAGTTATTGTGAAAAATTCCTTGGATAGGTTTTTCTCATCAAAATCGACAGCAAACTAACACCGAGAACAATACTTGGTCAAAAATACAGATACAGTGGGGATAAGTGAAGTGTAATGGAAAGAAGACAAAGATTTCTTTTCAGATGAGTATTGGGTAATGTCAAGAGCAGCAGAATATGGTATAATGGGAGCAGGTTTCTTTATGAATGGGGGAACTTTCATTTATTCCTGGAAAACTTGGATGCCTTGTTGTGCTATCTGACAGATAGGGGAAAGCAAATTACTATTTGTGGGGACTTCAGTATTGATTCACTGAAAGAGTGTAGCAGTAGCAGGAAGAATGACCTGGAAGTCTTGCTCAGTTCTTTCAGTTTGACATCTGTCATTAATTTTCCTACTCAGGTAATAAAGGACAGCAGCACATTGATAGATAACACTTTTATAGACTAAGATAGGTTTAAAAACATAAATTCTTGTCCTGTTGAAAATGACCTTTCTGATCATGATGCTCAGCTAGTTACAGTATATGACATAGCTCCATTCAATAATTCAAAACTACCCTCCAAAGTTGTGTGTTCAGTTAATGACTCAACAATTAGAAAATTCAGAGAAAATCTTCAGCAGTTAGACTAGGATGAGCTGTACAAGGAACCTGATGCTAATTCAAAATATAACGTATTTCATGATACACTTGTAAGAGAATTTGAAAACTGTTTCCCCAAGAAAGTAGTTAAATCTAATTATAAGAAACCATGCAAAAACCTTGCCTTACTAAAGGAATAAAAATATCTTGTGACAACAAAAGGGAACTGTATCTAACAACAATAAAGAGTAATGATCCAGAAACAGCCAAATATTATAAAAACTACTGTGCTACATTAAGAAAGGCTATTAAAAAGTCCAGAAGCATGTACATCATGTCTGAGATTAATACCTCTGATAACAAAATCAAAACGATTTGGAATGTTATTACAGGGGAGACAGGGCACCATCAAAGCAAATGGAAACTTGATAAACAACAAGCCAGAAGTCGAAAACATTTTGAATAATCATTTTTTAAATGTTGTAGAGAAAATAGGATCTAAATGTTCATTAGAAGAAGCAAGGCAGTTAATGGAAGAGGCCTTACCCACACCATTTGATACAATTGAAATTCCACCCACTTCTCCTTCTGAAATTAGGAAGATAATAAACTCTCTCAAGAATAAAAGCTCAAATGGAATTGATGGCATTTCCTGCAGGATAATAAAAGCTTGTTCCCAAGAAATAAGTGGGATTCTTAGCCACATATGTAATAGCTCTCTGAAGCAGGGTATTTTCCCAGATAAACTGAAGTATGCCATTGTTAAATCACTGCATAAAAAAGGGGATATGTCTGATGTCAACAACTACCACCCAATCTGTCTTCTGACTGCCTTATCCAAAATTCTTGAAGTAGCTTCAGACCTTTGTAAAAATAAAGTTTTAACAAAATGTCAGTTTCGTTTCCAGAAGGGTTTTTCAACGGAAAATGCTATATATACTTTCACTAGTCAAATATTAAATGCGCTAAGTAACCGGAAGTCACCTGTTGGGATTTTGCAGAATCTATCAAAGGCTTTTGATAGTGTAAATCATGGAATACTTCTAGATAAGCTCAAGTACTCTGGTATGTATGGGACAGTGCTCAAATGGTTTAAATCATACCTAACTGGAAGAGTGCAGAAAGTTGAAATAAGCAGTTCACATAATATGCAAAAAAAACTGGTGATTTCTCAAACTGGGGAACAATCAAGAATGGGGTGCTGCAAGGTTCGATCTTGTGTCCTCTGCTGTTCTTAATATATATTAATGAGTTGCCATTCTATATTCACGAAGATGCAAAGCTGATATGTTTGCCAATGACACAAGTACAGCTATCACATCCAACAGACAACAATTAACTGGTGAAATTGTAAATGAAGTTTTTCAGAAAATCATTAAGTGGTTCCCTGCAAATGGGCTCCCATTAAACTTTGACAAAACACAGTATATTTAGTTCTACACAGTAAATGGAATGACACTATTAATAAATATAGACTGTGATCAGAAATCGGTAGCTAAGGTAGAATATTCAAAATTTCTAGGTGTGTTCATTGATGAGGGGTTGAACTGAAAAAAACTCACTGAGGATCTGCTGAAACGTTTGAGTTCAGCTACTAATGCTATTAGGGTCATTGAAAAATTTTGGCAATATACATCTCAGTAAATTAGCTTATCACGCCTATTTTCATTCTCTGCTTTCGTATGGCATTATATTCTGGGGTAACTCATCATTGAATAAACGAGTGTTCATTGCACAAAAGCGTGTAAGCAGAATAATTGCTGCAGCTCATCCAAGATCATCCTGCAGACACTAATTTAAAGAGCTAGTAGCACTGTAGCCTCACAAAATATATATATATATATATATATATATATATATATATATATATATATATATATATATATTCACTTAAGAAATTTGTTATTAACAATCCGAGCGAATTCAAATGTATTAGCAGTTTACATGGCTACAACACTAGGAGAAAGGATGATCTTCACTGCTCAAGGCTAAATCTAGCTTTGGCTGAGAAGCAGGTTAATTATGCTGCCACAAAAGTCTTTGGTCAGTTACCTAAAAGCATCAAAAATCTGACAGATAACCATATAGCATTTAAAAGAAAATTAAAAGAATTTCTTAATGGCAACTCGATCTACTCATTCGACGAATTTTTGGATATAGTAAGTGGGTAATTTGCCCAACCCCCACAAAAAAGAATATTAAAAATATTAAGTGTCATATAATATTTTGTGTAATGTAATATCTTGTATAGACACCTTTTATTAACCTGACACGTTCCACATCATTACGAAGTGTCGTGCTCATGATCTATGGAACAAGTACTAATCTAATCTAATCTAATCTAGCTGCATGACGAATGTGAAGAAATTGAAAAAGACATGTTGCCGGAAGGACTGACTCAGAATATAGGAAAGTCAAAGTAACCTTCGGTGAAATTAGAAGGAGCGGCGGTAACAGTAAGAATGCAATGGGAATTCCACTGTAAAATTCAGAGGAGAAAGCGGGTTGGTGGAAAGAATACATTCAAGGCCTGGGGGACTTATCTGATGTGGCAGAAAAAGAAACAGGAATCGACAGGGAAGAGATAGGGCATTCATATTAGAACCAGAATTTAAAAGAGCTTTGGGCTACTTAAGGTAAAAAAAAAAGCAGAATGTATGGCTAACTTCCCATCGGAATTTCTAAAATCATTGGGGAAAGTGGTAACGAAACGATTACTTGGTGCGTAGATTGTATGAGACTGGAGACATGGTATAAGACTTTCGGTAAAACATCATCCACACAATTCTGAAGATAGCAAGAGCCGTCAAGCCGAGATTTATGGCACCATCGTCCTAACAGTTCATTCATCCAAGTTCCTGAGCAGATTAATATACAGAAGAATGGAAAACAAAGCTGAGGATCTCTTAGATGGTGATGTGTTTGACTTTAGGAAAGATAAAGACACCAGAGAGGCAGTTCTGACGTTGTGGGTAGTAATGGAAGAAAGACTGAAGAGGAATGAAAACGTATTCATAGGATTCGTCGTCCGGTAAAAACCATTCGAGAATGTAAAAATAGTGCAAGATGTACGAAATTCTGAGAAAAATAGGGCTAAGCTGTAGAGAAAGATGGGTAATTTACAGAATGCAGAAGAACCAAGAGGAAACAGTCAGACTGGAAGACCGAGAACGAAGTCCTCGGATTAAAAGGATGTAAGACACGAATATGGTCTTTCGCCTCTAATATTCAATCTATACATCGAAGAAGCAATGACACAAATAAAAGAAGGGTTTAAGAGTGGGATAGAAATTCAAGGCTAAAGAATATCGATGATAAGACTCGGTGATGACATTGCTATCCTCAGTGAAAGTGATGAAGAATTACAGGGTCTGCTGATTGGAATGAGACAGATCTTAATTTGAGGATGAAATTTCTGAAATGCACATTTGGAGCACAGCATTGTATGGTAGTGAGACACAATGTGTGCGAAACCCGTAACAGAGGAGAATAGAAGCATTTGAGATTTGATGCTACAGAAGATATTAAAAATTAAGTAGACTGATAAGGTACGTAATGAGGAGGTTCTCCGTAGAAGAGGCGAGGAAACTGAATATATAGAAAACACAGACAAGAAGAAGGGACAGGATGGTAGGTCAGCCGTTAAGACATTACGAAGTAACTCCCATGGTAGTAGAGGGAGCTGTATAGTGTAGTAGCTGTAGAGGAAGACAGAGATTAGAACACACCCAGCACATAACTGAGAACTTAGGTTGCAATTGCTACTCTTAAATGAAAAAGTTGGCACAGGAGAGGAATTCGTGGCGAACCACATCAACGTCAGAAGACTGATGACTTTGCTGCACCGTAATGATAATCATTTACACATAGAACATGGCAAGCAGAGGTTTGGTTCACGTCGTCTTCTTGGTGTTGCAATTTCAGTTCTCAGGAGTGTATATATGTGCAGAGTACATACATCTACATCTGTATGGATACTCTGCAAATCACACTTAAGTGCCTGGCAGAGGGTTCATCGAACCACCTTCACACTATTTCTCTGTATTCCAATCTCGAACAGCGCACGGAAAGAACGAACGCCTATATCTTTCCGTGCGAGCTCTGATTTCCCTTATTTTGGTATGATGTTCGCTTCTCCCTACGTAGGTCGCCGTCAGTAAAATATCTTCGCATTCGGAGGAGAAAGTTGGCAATTGAAATTTCGTGAAAAGTTTCCGCCGCAACGAAAACGCCTTTTATTAATCTATGTGTCGTTTCCAATTTAACTTGTTTGTAATTGTAATTCCTAGGTATTTAGTTGAATTTACGGCGTTTAGACTTGACTGATTTATCGTGTAACCAAAGTTACAGATTCCTTTTACCACTCGTGTGGACAACCACACAATTTGGCTTATTTAGGGTCACTTGCGAATTTTCACAATATGCACATATATTATCTAAATCGTTTGGCACTTGATCTTCTGATGACTTTACTAGACGAAAAACGAGAGCATCATAAGCAAAGAACCTAAGACGGCTGCTCAGATTGTCTCCTAAATCGTTTATATAGATAAGGAACAGGAGATGGCCTATAACACTACCTTGGGGAACGACAGAAATTACTCCTGTTTCACTCGATGACTTTCTCTCAGTTATTACTAACTGTGACCTCTCTGACAGGATATCATAAATCCAGTCACATAACTGAGACGATATTCCATAAGCACGCAATTGCACTACAAGCTGCTCGTGTGATAGTGTCATAAATCTTCTGTAAATCTAGAAATATACAATCAATTTGAAATCCCTTGCCAACAGCACTCAACACTTCGTGTGAGTAGAGAGCTAGTTCTGTTTCACAAGAACGATGTTTTCCGAATCCGTGTTGACTGTGTGTCAATAGACCATTCTCTTCGCGGTAATTCATAATGTCCGAATACAATATATGTTCCAAAATCCTGCTGCATATAGACTTTAATGATATGGGCCTGTAATTTAGTGGATTACTCCTACTACTTTTCGTGAATATTTTTGTGACCTGTGCGTACGGATCATTCGTCAAGCGAGCGGTTGTATATGACTGTTAAGTACGGAGCTTTTGTGTTAGCATAATATTAAAGGAACCGTTTTGGTATACAGTCTGGACGGGAAGACTTGCTTTTATTAAGAGATTGAAGTTGCTTCACTATTCCGAGCGTATGTACTTCTAAGTTACTCATGTTGGCAACCATTCTTGATCCGAATTCTGGAACATTTACATCGTCTTCTTTGGTGAAGGAATATCGTTATGCTGCGTTTAGTAACTCTGCTTTAGCAGTACTGTCGTCGATAGTATTCCATTGCAGTAGCGCAGAGAAGGCATTGATTGTGTCTTACCGCCAGCATACTTGACATGTGACCAGAATCTGTGGATTTTCTGCTAGAGTTCGAGACAAAGTTTCGTTGTTATAAGCACCTCGCACAGAAATCCACGCTAAATTTCGAAGTTCTGTAGAAGATAACCAACCTGGGAGATTTTGGTTAGTTTGAATTTGTTATCCTTTTCCTTCATTGTTTCTGCAGCAGTGTTCTGAGCCGTTTTGTATACCAAGGATGATCAGTTCCGTCGTTTGTTAATTTATTTGGTATATGTCTTTCAATTGCTGTCGATACCATTTCTTTGAATTTAAGCTGCGTCTGGTCTACACTTGCATTGTTAATTTGTAAGGAGTAATTTGTAACGAGTCGAGGTTGTCTCTCAGGAAGGCGTCAAGTGAATTTTTATCTGCTCTTTTTGGAGTAAGCATATTTTTCGTTTATTTTTGGAGGATTTAGGGGTTACAAAATTCAGTATCGCTGCGACAGCCCTATGTTCATTAATCCACGGATCCGTTTCGATGCTCGTTACTAGCTCAGGATGATTTGTTGCTAAGAGGTGTGTTTTCACAACCGTTTACTATTCGCTTGGACTCATGAACTAACTGCTCGTAATGATTTTCAGAGAATGCGTTTAGCTCAGTTTCAGATGATGTTTCATGCACACCTCCGGATTTAAATATGTATTTTCGTCAACATATCGAGGGTAAATTAAAGCCACCACCAGCTATAATATACATTTTAGTTATTATTTCTTAAGGTACCCTTCGTCGTGACCTCATTCTCTGCTGGTTGACGCTGCTCCGGAAGTGCCCTAGTTTTTCTTAAGACTTTTGTCGAACGTAATTATGGATGATTAATCAATAACTACCCATCATGTGGTGTTACTCAAGAATAATAATAAAAAATGCGACAGAGAGTGAAAATGAAAAATAGAAAAGGAATAATTTAATAAAACAGATTTGCCATCATTACTGAAATATGTGTATAAACGACAACTCAGTTTTTTAAGTAGTCTTCACTAATTTCGGCGATGAGAGTACTTTTTCGTCTAGGTGTTGGACTATTATCCGATTTGCCCACCTGCACTACAGGCTAGGAACGAGAGATCCAGTCTCTCTTTCAAACTGGCTTCGAATCCAAAGCAATTCACCGCTATGATGGATCTAGCTTTCCTCATTCAGTTAGATGCCCTTTGTCTTGGTATCTAGCTTTCTCTTGCACCACGATTCCTCGTATCCCGCACTCTACACATATCAGTTGACCTGCCAAATCTCTTTTGGCTGTATTCTTTCTTTCTTTTTCTCTTTTCTTTCTTCTTTTCAAAAAAAAAAAAAAAAGTTGCAGGTATTGTGTTCAGACATCCAAATTTCATCCCATCACGCAATGCGTGGTAGAGTAGAGTTCTCTGTAGCAGCTATCTCTCTTTTTTCTGTCGGGCTTTAATACATTTGACGTTACAGTACAATGATAATTATCAGATTTACCTTTTAGTACATCATAAACTTGCTTGGTTCACTTAATGCTAAGTAATTATTCTGAACTGTCCACAATCTTTGCCAGTTGAGTTCTTTGTGCCTTCCGAAGCTTCCAAAGTCAACTGTGCTTGGATTAAGGCCATCCAGCCACCAGCACAGATATGGACTCTCAAAATGTTCAGCAGCGTTCAGCACGGAAAATTCACCGAACTACTGCTTTCGCCTCGATGCTTCGTACTTATTATTACGTTCTAAGTAGCGGTGTTCTCCACTGCTACATTTAATGGATGCATAACCACTATCCCAGCTAAAATATGTATTGGACAGTTTACTGCTATCGAAGTCCATTGTCACAAGCTTGGAAGCGATGTCTTACTCTGTGTTCGATACGGCATTGGGAAGTATACTGCAGCGTATAATTCTCTTCGTCATAACTTTCCCATGGTGAGAACAGCTTTGCCAAAAAAAGTGGTTCAGATGGCATGGAGATCATCGATGTATCCTTCAACAGTACCATGCACCACTGTATGAGCAAGAAGCATAGCTCCTCAGGTAATAACTTCTCACTAGTTACCCAATAATGAATTATCATATTCGTTTACTGCATTTTGCACGTCTTCTGGCATATATTCTTAGTCTGAAGTTGTACTTAGCTATGCATCGTGCTCTACATTTTTGCTGATTTTCACCTACTCGAACATAATGATTCGAATGATAGTTATTTTTGTGATTTTTTATTTATATAAACCGTTACATTTCCTCTGCACAACAGTGGACGTCTGATGTAAACTGGCTATGAATAGACGGAATAGCCTATTCAGTGGCACATTAAATTCCGAAATCGAGAAAGTACTTTGCAGTGTGCGTCAAGGGACAGTTTCACATTGTCCGATAATTATTCATTCTTTCTGAGCCATAGACATTGTGGGAAGTGTTACTATCTTGTGACAGTTGTGTTTACTCCGATACTACATTCAGGAAAAGAAATGAAGGAATATAAAAAATAAACCTACGTTGTAACGGGTAGCCTCTTGGACTTCTTGATCTTTGGCAGGTGGGTTTGGCGGGATGGTGCTCCATAGCATGTCAATTTTTCAAGATTTCTATGATTTAGTAAGATTACTCACACAGGTTTGCAATTTCCTTGACCTTCCTTCTTCAGGTATAAAAATTTTTTCCTACTAGTCCTGCTTTACGTGAGCCCCACAATCTTGAACTAGAGTAACATTTCAGTACAGCACATCGTATAAGTAATTTTCACTGTAGAGAAAGGCCATAAATTAAAGGTAGTCAATTCTCTTCCTATGAATGTTGTTCCCAGCATGTTTTTTACGTAACTGAAACTTTTTGTGGCTCGTTGAGTCTTTGCTCAAATATTTATAGTTTTCAGTTTAATGTGACAAAGAAATTTACATTTCCTGCTGTCACATTCGCCATTTGACCAAGACAACTTTTTTTTACTGTCAGTGATGATCTTCGCTTCAGTATGGTGCTCCATAGGATAAGAAAGGTCATGTGCCAAGAATCTGAAACAACCACAAGTATTAATCGCTGCGTCATTGTACAAGGTACTCAAAATTTAGTTCACCTCATAACACTACGACGCACTACATAAATGTAAAAGAATGAACTGTCTGACGTCATCTGTGTGCTACAACTTGTTTAATTTTTTATATCACAGTCCCTAATTTTCAAAAGACCCTGCTGTGACTGGTATGTAAAAAATACGTTTAACACACGAAGGAAAGTTGGAACAGATACGTTTCTAATGTAGATAAGTGATTCATTTTTCTACACATCTGAATTTGTCATATGTACACCTGCAAATATTAATCAAATGTTTAGTCGATGTGTTCATACTGCAAGATGTTTTTAGGATTCGCATTTCTGAGACACACTTTTTGTTTAAATGATGTGTTCCAGATACGACTTTCGATCTATGTTATATACTTTATTCCTCTTTTACATTCACACACCCTCTGCACAGCCGCCAAAAGATTACATGAAACGAGAGGTCATAAACGGCACTCCGAAGCAATTCAGTACGTGACACCATAACTGAAGCCGTCAGTGGAATAAATTTCCTTCCCACAAGATCGTAGTTTGAGGTATTGCATGTTTGGCTTATTCGAGGAGAGGAACATAAACAGAATAACAAAAAACAATTTGCTTAGTAGACAATGGGTTCTAGCAATACGTGGAAAGTACTTGTTAGTAGCATGTGCTACGTTCGAAAATACAATAGCTTAAACTGAGGACTAGCCCCTTCTTCTGTCGACCCCTTCAGTAATTTTCTAACGTAAACACTCTTCATACGTAACTGTTGTATTAGTTCTGTCTATGTAAATTATTATTTCTTTGTCTGTAATACTATAATTTCAGTGTAACGCACATTTTCTGCAAGTCACTCTTGGATTCACACCAGCTAAAGCTTTTAAACTTCGGAAAATTCAGCTTGAGTCACTAAATTACATTGACGCCGAAGGAAATCATGGAGCCGGCGGTGTGACCGAGCGGTTCTAGGCGCTTCAGTCCGGAACCGCGCGACTGCTACTGTCGCAGATTCGAATCCTGCCTCGGGCGTGGATGTGTGATGTCCTTAGGTTAGTTAGGATTAAGTAGTTCTAAGTTCTAGGGGACTGATGACCTCAGATGTTAAGTCCCATAGTGCTCAGTGCCATTTGAACCATTTGAAATCATGGAATGATGTACGCTAGCTTCTCTGTTTTCGCATTACTTACGTCTGGTAACATCCACACTGCAAATGAAAAATTTGTTTAGGGGTTTCGACAGTCTGTGGCATGCTCCAACCAACTGAATTTGTCATCAAGTTGTAACCCCAAGAATGTAACACTGTCAACATCTTCTATATGCTTGACCTTATAAGCAATACTGGGTGGGACGCCCTTGAAACTTCTGAACTGCGTACGGTGTATCTTTTCGAGTTTTAGTAGCAAAAAGTTGCCTATGAATCGTTTATTAATGATCAAAAAAATTTCGTCTACCACTCTTTTCAAAACTATGTACTTGACTTGCTATTTACTGTAATTTTTGTGTCATCTGCAAACAAAATATACTATGCTTCTGTTAATGTTACTAATGAAGGTATAGTGTCCACATATGTATTTGTCACGAATATTTTTATATTTTTTACGAACTAATGAACTGAGTGACTTCCGTAAAAGAGACTATGTATAATGTAATAACTAGTAAAAAAGAAAATCAAAATGGTGATGGAATATAAGACTGTTAATTCTTTGAAATGTTACTTTGGGTAAAACCAATGACAATAGAGACTTGATATAATGTGCTACGAAACAGTATATTTATACCTGTGACTCTACAATTTAGAAGCGTCATTATGATAGCGTCTTTCCCCTTGATCTTCTCTCTATGGCCGCTCTTCCTCTGACTCTGTCGATGTTACAAAATCACTCGCCGTCTTCCATGTCTGTACGAGTGTATAATATGTTATTAATTGTGAAATAGATTTTAAATTTAATCTGTTATTTCATGCTTTCATTTCGTGGTTCTTATCGCCCTGCGTCAAATTACGAAGCATTTACAGCAATTAAAACACGCTGCGTAGTCGAACAACGTAGCATCGCAGGACCTGCAAGACAGCCGCCAATACGCGGCAAATTTGAATTTTAATACTTTTCTTTAAAGTCGCGCGACTGCTCTCCCAGCTAGTATAACATTTCTATTTCACAGGAGCCTGCGGAACTAGAGGAGATTTTATTTACCTCGAAACAAGTAGGTATACAATAAACGATCGGGTTTTCAACTGGCCTGGCTACGAATAAACAAAGACGCAATTTCAATTCATGTTATAGGAGAAGGACGGGTACTATGCATTGTTAAACCGTATTTACAACGACAATCATTTACAGTGGCATAGTTAATTTTGTGATGCGAAAGTAGGTACTTTAAGTAGACGTAGTTATGGGTGCTTATCGTCAAGAGTTTAGGTTTTTGTCATTGTTTATAACAGCGTTTACGCCACGCAGTTATAATTTAACGTGCTAGGCTCAGAACATATACAATATTTAACGAGCTAATATCCAAACAATACTCGTATTTAATAAAAAAAACCACAAAAACATTTAATCACTAAAAACAAAAAATGATTTTTCAAATTCGATACATCTCGAAAGGTCATTGATAGACATAAAAAGAAACTATGGCCCTAAGATGGTACCTTGTGCGACACCACATGAAATTAGCTAGAAACTGAAATTCACGAAGTTAAAAATAGCGGAACAACATGCAGGATGTTAAATAACAGAATTCCACTTTTTGAGAGATTTTAGTGTGGACTAAAACGAGAAAAAAATGACAAGTAAACATGACTTCTAAAATGCGTACCTTAAGAGCTATGAGCACTCGTTGATCTTCGTAACTGCGAAACCCAACTCTTTCACCTTCTCTGCTATTACTAACGACCTACAGAGTGCATTAAACAAATGGGGACACAATCCTCTGTCATTATCCATGGATACAGCACGCAGTAAACATTTGTTAGTGTTGTTACTGTTACCGTTTTCAAAGTTCGGAGCGCATCCATTAGTTATAATGAAAACAGTTGGTGTGCTATGATAAGTTTGTGAACAGACTGATCCGATAAGTCCAATAAGTTGGCCATCTCGCTCCCGAGATCTTAATTCTTTGGAGTGTTGATTGTGGGGACGCTTGAGATCTTTGGTATATGCAACCCCTATTAATGATATTAATGATGTACAAACACTACAGGAACGAGTCATCAATGTCTCCCAGCGCATCCGTGATTAATCTGGAGTTTTTCAGTGTGGCCGGCCGGAGTGGCCAAGTGGTTCTAGGCGCTTCAGTCTGGAACCGCGCGACCGCTACGGCCGCGGGTTCGAATCTTGCGTCGGGAATGGATGTGTGTGATGTCCTTAGGTTAGTTAGGTTTAAGTAGTTCTAAGTTCTAGGGGACTGATGACCTCTGCTGTTAAGTCCCATAGTGGTCAGAGCCATTTGGACCATTTTTCTTTTTTTTCATTGTGACGTGTTTTCCTTAGACGTCACACGGAAGCACGCCTGGCTGTGAATGGACATGATACTGAGCAAATCATCCAGCTGTAGATCACAAGTGAAGGTCATATTTAACAGCAAAAGATTACATTAGAAGCTCTGCAGTTTCACAGTACGAGAATAATGTGTTTACGTAAGGTTGTATACATGGAAGAATCCTGGAGATGCTGGAAGGAATCAGATAGATTATATAATGGTAAGACAGAGATTTAGGAACCACGTTTTAAATTGTAAGATATTTCCAGGGGTAGATGTGGACTCTGACCCTAGTCTATTGGTTATGAACTGTAGATTAAAACTGAAGAAACTCCAAAAAGGTGGGAATTTAAGGAGATGAGACCTGGATAAACTGACTAAACCAGAGGTTGTACAGAGTTTCAAGGAGAGCATGAGGGAACAATTTACAGGAATGGGGGAAAGAAATACAACAGAAGAAGAATGGGTGGCTCAGAGGGACGACGTAGTGAAGGCAGCAGAGGATCAAGTAGGTGAAAAGACGAGGGCTAGTAAAAATCCTTGGGTAACAGAAGAAATATTTAATTGATGAAAGGAGAAAATATCAAAACGCAGTAAATGAAGGAATACAAACGTCTCAAAAATGAGATCTACAGAAAGTGCAAAATGGCTAAGCAGGGATGGCTACAGGACAAATGTAAGGATGGAGAGGCTTATCTCACTAGGGGTAAGATAGATACAGCCTACAGGAAAATTAAAGAGACCTTTGGAGAAAAGAGAACCACTTTTATGAATATCAAGAGCTCAGATGGAAACCCAGTTCTAAGCAAAGAAGGGAAAGCAGAAAGGTGGAAGGAGTATATAGAGGGTCTATACAAGGGCGATGTACTTGAGGACAATATTATGGAAATGGAAGAGGATGTAGATGAAGATGAAATGGGAGATACGATACTGCGTGAAGAGTTTGACAGAGCACTGAAAGACCTGAGTCGAAACAAGGCCCCCGGAGTAGACAACATTGCGTTAGAACTACTGACGGCCCTGGGAGAGCCAGTCCTGACAAAACTCTACCATCTGGCGAGCAAGATGTATGAGACAGGCGAAATACCCTCAGACTTCAAGAAGAATATAATAATTCCAATCCCAAAGATAGCAGGTGCTGACAGATGTGAAAATTACCGAACTATCAGTTTAATAACTCACAGCTGCAAAATAATCACACGAATTCCTTACAGACGAATGGAAAAACTGGTAGAAGTCGACCTCGGGGAAGATCAGTTTGGATTCCGTAGAAATGTTGGAGCACGTGAGGCAATACTGACCCTACGACTTATCTTAGAAAATAGATTAAGGAAAGGTAAACCTACTTTTCTCGCATTTGTAGACTTAGAGAAAGCTTTTGACAATGTTGACTGGAATACTCTCTTTCAAATTCTAAAGATGGCAGGGGTAAAATACGGGGAGCGAAAGGCTATTTGCAATTTGTACAGAAACCAGATGGCAGTTATACGAGTCGAGGGGCATGAAAGGGAAGTAGCGGTTGGGAAGGGAGTGAGACAGGGTTGTAGCCTGTCCCCGATGTTATTCAATCAGTGTATTGAGCAAGCAGTGATGGAAACAAAAGAAAAATTCGGAGTAGGTATTAAAATCCATGTAGAAGAAATAAAAACTTTGAGGTTCGCCGATGACATTGTAATTCTGTCAGAGACAGCAAAGGACTTGGAAGAGTAGTTGAACGGAATGGACAGTGTCTTGAAAGGAGGGTATAAGGTGAAAATCAACAAAAGCAAAACGACGATAATGGAATGTAGTCGACTTCAGTCGGGTGATGCTGAGGGAATTAATTAGGAAATGAGACAGTTAAAGTAGTAAAGGAGTTTTGCTATTTGGGGAGCAAAATAACTGATGATGGTCGAAGTAGAGAGGATATAAAATGTAGACTGGCAATGGGGAGGAAAGTCTTTCTGAAGAAGAGAAATTTGTTAACATCGAGTATAGATTTAAGTGTGAGGAAGTCGTTTCTGAAAGTATTTGTATTGAGTGTAGCCATGTATGGTAGTGAAACATAGACGATAAATAGTTTAGACAAGAAGAGAATAGAAGCTTTCGAAATGTGGTGCTACAGAAGAATGCTGAAGATTAGATGAGTAGATCACATAACTAATGAGGAGGTATTGAGTAGAATTGGGGAGAAGAGGAATTTGTGCCACAACTTGACAAGGAGAAGGGACCGGTTGGTAGGACATGTTCTGAGACATCAAGGGATCACAAATGTAGCATTGGAGGGCAGCGTGGAGGGTAAAAATCGTAGAGGGAGACCAAGAGATGAATACACTAAGCAGATTCAGAAGGATGTAGGCTGCAGTAGGTACTGGGAGATGAAGAAGCTTGCACAGGATAGAGTAGCATGGAGAGCTGCATCAAACCAGTCTCAGGACTGACGACCACAACAACAACAACAACTGTATTGTATATGTTGTTCGGAATAGTAAAGAGCTTGCAGTAGAAGAGATGTGTTTCACAGTAGCGAAGATAAATATGTGCTCACATTTCTTCAGGTATACATTTTTGAGGTCATGTAAACCGGATTTTTTATTGCATTCGTCATCATCATCATCATCATCGTCATCGTCATCATTATCGTCATCATCGTCGTCGTCGTCGTCATCACTCCTAGGGATTAACTAATTGTCTATTCCGTCTTCAAAGATTATATTTTCTTATTGTTTTGATCCATACCACCCCGTCTCATAATATGGAACACTTTTTTTTAACACCCTGTATACAAATTTTGTTACAATTTAGAACAGATAGTATTGCTAATTTATGCTGTATACGGCGTACACGACATTGTGATGAAATAGTTTCCACATGCTGTTCATATTCGTGGAGGTGAATACACAATTTTCAAAGAACTCTGCAAATTGAGTGGGTATTCTTTAAGTCTAAATATTTCTATTACTCTGTCTTAGGGCCGACGTTTATGACCCACGTAGTACCACAACGCGTTTGGAGCCTCAATTTACACAGCGTTTTTCGTACCGCTATTAACCCATAAGTACATGCAGGTGATCTGTGAGACCATGGATTTAGCTAACGACAAACAATTGTAGGGTATCACGGACCAAGCGCGTGCACTGGTGTCAGGTTGTTGTTTCTACTTAGGTTATTCCCATGTATCCATATGCATTATTGGGTTTGTTTAATGTTAGAAAGACGTTCTCTTGCTTGATACCTTATTTTAGTGTCTTGTAAGTATTCTAACAAACAGAAGAAGAGAGATTTAGATACCACTATTTTTGACACAAATAAGAAAGAACAACTGGGAAGAAGAGAATTCTTGAGGAAGGTTTCTTTTGCGTTTCTGTAAGACCATCTTCTGCAAAGGGCAACGTCATAAACTACCAATGGGGTGTTTTGTGATGTGAAAAGCTCTAAAGTGGAATACGAGCTCACAAGGACCGTGTGTGGAGTACAAAAGCAAGAACAGAAAACGATAAGAATTACTTTTGCCTTGAACATTCTGCTACTGTGAGCCAACACCTTTTCAGCAAAATATCCCACTGACTACGAGTATTATTGCAGTAGCAACTCATTTTTATACATCTCCATTTTGAGCAAATGCTTTTGACCAATATATGTATTTTTTTAAATTAAGTAGACATATTAAAATGATTAGTAATGACACTCCATCATTTACTAACACTTCCCTCAAAATATACAGGATGTTTCAAAAAGGACTTATCAATTTTGAAAATTCATATAAATTTATTCATAGTACGTATAGAGGTGATTGTAGTGTCAATTTGTGGCGAAATATATTAAGTTTTGTCTCGTGTAGTTTTCTTGTGTCGAATCGTACCGTAAGGAGCGCTAGCGGCAGTTGCGTTAAAGATGGCTGCCTTCATGGGCCCGAGCGTACTAGCTGTGTGTTTTAGTATGAGGAAACGAGGTCGGCGACAACAGGTCTGCCTAATTTCCGTAGCAGGTACGCTAAAGATCCTCGTAGTGGGCCTACAATTTATGAGTGGCATACATGTTTTGTAGGAACAGGGTGCTCGGTAAGACACGGGAAATAATCAGGTCGTCCAAGCACATCTGACGACGTCGTTGAGCGAGTAAGACAACGTTTTGTCAACAGCCCTACGAAATCGACCCAGCGTGCACCTTGCAAACTTCATGCAAGATGGTACACCATCCCACTACGTGGCTAACCTTCGATATTTTCTCAGTAATCGCTTTCCAGGTCAACGCATTGGCCAATTGTGTGGCCCACACGTTCCCCAGACCTCAAACCACTCGATTTTTTTTTAATGGGGATTCATCGAGGATGTTGTGTTTGTATTTCCTGTGATGGCTTCTCTACCTGACCTCAGAGCAAGAATTTACACCGCCACTGAGCAAGTTACACCTGCAATGCTACAGCGAGTTTGGGAAGAAATTAACTTCGAGTAGGATGTGTGCAGGATAACGAACGGAAAGCGCATACAACATCATTCTTTAGTTTAAGGTAAAAAAAAACTTGATGTGTTTCTCTACAAAATAACACTAAACCCAGCTCTGCATCTTCTTTCAATAAATTTATATGAATCTTTAAAGTCCATGACCATGCAACTAGAGATAGACTCAACTTATATTTACCAAGAAAAAATAAACATAAAACTCAAAACAGGATTTTCTACCAAGGAATAAAACTGTCCAATAAGTTACCAAAAGTGATTAATGAAATTGCCAAAATACACTTATTTAAAAAGACAACTAAAAAGTACCTGTTATGCAATGCATTTTATTCATTGAAGGATTACTTAGCTGAAACAGAGTAGGGGTTTGATAAAAAATGTTATACAAATAAATAATAATAATAATGATTATAAAATATCCAACATCCCACATGACACCTTCACTTTATGTTTTTTCCTTCTTTTTTACCTTTCTAGAAATACTTGCCTCCAAGCTATGCATAGCACAACACTAACACGCCTTCCTCTTTCTGAGCTCAACATCTCACTAATTATGAAGGGATGCTGACTCAGTTATTCAGGATAGCAAATGAGAAGTTGCGGTACAGAAAGTGGCCCAGATATCACCAGTGTGTGTGTGTGTGTGTGTGTGTGTGTGTGTGTGTGTGTGTGTGTGTGTGTGTGTGTGTGTGTGTTTGTGTGTGTGTGTTTGTGTGTGTATATATAGGGAGTGAAGTGTTATGAAACAATGTGTGTATAGCGTGTGCAGTGAGTGATAGTGAGATATGAGTGAACGATGTGGCATTACATTATTTAATAAGTTATTTGTAAAAAAAAAATATATATATTGTATACCAGGAGTAAATCTAATGATTGTCACTAACTAGAAGTCTGTAAATATATGTGTATATGAATTAGCTTATTTTAAATTAATCTAAATTTGTAAATACTTTGACATGTCCTATGTCCTTGTAAAAAGAGATCAACGGATGAATAAAGCTGCTACTGCTGCTACTAGCCGGCCGGAGTGGCCGCCCGGTTCTAGGCGCTACAGTCTAGAGCCGAGCGACCGCTACGGTCGCAGGCTCGAATCCTGCCTCGGGCATGGATGTGTGTGATGCCCTTAGGTTAGTTAGGTTTAATTAGTTCTAAGTTCTAGGCGACTGATGACCTCAGAAGTTAAGTCGCATAGTGCTCAGAGCCATTTGAACCATTTGAGCTGATGCAGATTAAAAGCGGTGGAAACTGCAAGGGTCTATGCGACTATCTGCGTCTACTGACGACGATATTCCACTCGCGTGCACCGCTAGATTTAGTTGTTAAGGCAAACAAAGTTCCAGTTTTAACAATAGAGGGCAGAGTGAGTGCTGCACGCTACCGCTCAGACAATGTTCTAGGGCAGATTATTTGTCATCCATCGTCTCGTTCCCCAACGGACTGATTTTTGCTCCAGTCCGACTCAGACCCAGTTGCGAAGCTGCACTTCGCACAGTCACCAGATGAGTGCCTGAAGATGTGCCCTGTCGTACATATCTAAAAATCCGTGTTTCTATTGATACTTGGAACCTGTAGAAATTTAGCAGCGCAAGTGGCAGGAAAGCAGAAGCGGGCCGACGGCAGTGTGTGTGTGTGTGCGTGTGTGTGTGTGTATGTGTGTGTGCGTGGGGCCGTCCCTCGGGAGGTGCGAGGCAGAGACACAACGCTGCGATGCGGCGTGTCGCGACTCACCGCCCTCAGTCGCAGCCGGTTTTTAATTTGCTTCTCGCTTTAGCCTCCCGCCCGGGGATGGGAGATGTGGCGAGCGTAATTTGCGACGTGGGAGGCAGCCGCTGCCGCACCACGCCTAAGATGGGATTCATCTGCCCGGACTGCTTCTGCCCACGGTGGAGCTTTAGCCGACACCGCGAACGTCAAACCGTCTCCAGCGTGGGAGGCGGCCGCACACTGCCCGTGTGCCCAACTTGGTGATCACGTTGCTAACGGCACTGCACAGCTTTATTTTGTGAACACGAATGGCATTTCATAAGGGTAAATTTGTAAGGGCTGCCTGTTTTCAGTAATTCTCTTATTTCTGTAATAGAGGTAACATCTACAGGGGTCGCAATAAAAATATCGAATGCATGCTTGAACGTAAATGCAGATGCTTGCCAAGCCTGCAGATTGCCCTGTTGTATTTGACCACGTACGACACCTCTGCGTGTCCTCAGTACGTTGCAAAGTGTCAGATGTGGTCAGAGCGAGTACGTTATGTTGGAGATAAGTGAATTCGAACGTGGGCGAATCGAATTGTTGGTGACGTATGATGACTGTTTTCGTAACCAAGGGTGCCGAAGTGTTTGGTGTTCCAAGAAGCACCGTATCGATTTGTACCGCATACAGGGAGAGCAGGAAAATATAATCCGCTACGCCACGACGCGGACGAAAGTGTATGTTGAGCGATGGAGACGGACGGTCACTGAAGAATTTACGTAGTGTGCAGTTTGCTGAACTGGTAGTACACGAAGGAATTACAAAGCAGAGAAATTTAGGAATCAGTATTCCTTCATTTATTAATCCAGTTTCAGCCACCATCAGACTCTGTATAGATATAGATGTCTGGAGGGCCTCAAGGCTTGCATATAGTAAACAAAAGTTATGTGAAATAGTTGCAGATAAGACCTATGTAGCAAAATGGAACCATACTGTACACGAAGACTAGAAACATCTAAGTTTTACAGAAGATACCTACTCTGGTTCAGATAAAAACCAGAGGATTACATAGTAACGTAGTTAACTTGCAAAGAATGCGAGCAGACTGACAGTTCGTACTGTGGATACACAGAGGCACTAGGTGGTGCTACGGTACATTCATGCTGACAACCAGCTCCACTCATGAAGAACAAGAGCAACACTATTAACTATTTATAACTGAAAAATAAGCCGTCAGCTACCTTGGATAATCCGTATACATAAACTGAAACTAATTCGATGGCCGTAAAGTTAAAATATACATAGTTGGCCATGGTTATAACACGGCATGTGCAGAATGAACAACCGCAGAAAGGTCAATTGTCAAATTATGATAACAATACTCATTATAAAGGTAGACAAAGGATAAATATAATATATGGCATACTACGAGAAATATAGGTACATGATATGCAACATTCGTAAAAGCTAACAGTACCATTTAAAAACAAATAGATAGCAGTGTTAAAACCATAATAAAATTTATTAAAACGTAATAAATTAACATGAAACTTAGAGATTACCATATAACTTTAAAATATACATGAGTCCATTGGTCGCCTACTTTGAATTTTATTGTGCCAAATTACTAATTTTTCTCTAGAAATGCCCCAGGGTGAGGGGTAGAGGAGGAGGGCAAAGGGGGTGGAATGAAGAGGGGTGGACAGATAGGGGAAGGGTTGTACGATTGGGGAGGGGGAGGTGGGGGAGTATGAGGTGAAGGAGGAATGGGATAGGTCATGTGTAGGTAACAAAAGGTCATGGTTACCTCAGCAACAAGTGCGAGTAGATTGCCCGTAAAACTTGACAGCACAAGTCATGGTAATTTTATACGTAGGAAATCCTAGACAATATCTAAAACAGACCTAGGTTTTTTAGCGTGTTCAATCAAAACAACTTGTAGGTAACACAACGGATAAATATTACAACTGACAATATGATCATACGAGTCCATTGGTAACATACTTTAATTTTATTTTTGTATTTACTTTTAAAGGTTGAGCCAGAGGGGAGATAAGTGGAACCAGTGGAGGGGGGGGGGAGGGGGCGACTGTTGAAATTGTGGGTAAGCAGCAATAAAAGTAATAGACACTGGCGCGAGAAGGGAACTCATCTTTGTTGGGCCATTGAAGAGGGTTGTGGCGAAAAATGAGGGGACGACAGCTGCAGGAGTCTGTAGAACTGAGTGTCGCATTCGCGATCCCTGTCAGCATCAAAACAGCACGAAGGTAGCTCCGTAAGGGTGGAATTACAGGGCCAGCTGGAATTCCGAAAGCACTCATCAGTGATGCAAATGCGATAAACATGAAACATGGCGCCGTAGCCATAAAACCTAGAGTACGGAGCTATGAAAGGAAGTAATTTGGTTGGATGAGCCTCCTTTCACACTTTTTTGAACTTCTGGCCGAGTTTACGTCCCAAGAACGAAACTTGGCGGGGGCTCGGTTACTGTTTGGACAGCCGTATCGTGGTATTTCATGGGCCCCATGGTTTCTTGGCAATGTGGCACCATTGGCAAGGATCATGAGACTATTTCGGCAGAAAAGGTTCATCCCATGGGAAAATGTTTGTTTTCCAATGGTGATGCTGTGTTCTGTTCACACAGATTGGATCGTCCAGGACTAGGAAGAATTGCCACATCTCCTTTGGCCACTACGGTCACCAGATCTGAATATTATTGAGCTTTTGTGGTCTACTTTGAATAGAAGGGTACGTGATCGCTATACATCCCCAATGTGTTACCTAAAATTGTCATTGTTTTGCAGGAAGAGTGGTATATGATTTCCTTTAAACCATACAGGACCTGTATTCATTCCATTCTGAAACGACTGGAAGCTGTTTTGAAAGTCATCGGTTTTCCTGTACCGTACTAGACATGGTAATGTGGTTTTGGTGTTTCCATTCTTTCTCTAATCTCTGCACGTAGGACTCAGCTATGATTATTTTTCTACTTTTATGTAACTGGACGACAATCACTAATTTACTTTTCGCAATTACCGGTTCTAACAATGACCTTCGACTAGAAAAGCAAATAACGCCGAGACCGAATGGCCATGCACGTAGCTGGATATTACACAAGTGCTGACTGAAGGTGTAGATGCAAAGTCAACTTAGAAGTGCAACATACAGATAACAAAGGGAAAAAAATCTTCCCCTACTGGAAGCACTTGAGGTAAATGAGCACTTGGCACCAAACCCCTATTTGGTTCTGAATGATCAATTACAACTGAGCCCATACCACTCAAGCTTCAAAGAATCCAGTTCAGCAGCCACATACTTTCTGACGTCAATCCAGATGATCACAATCACCTCCACAGTTTTTACTGCAGTCATTAAAACTTATTTTGCTTTACTTTATAATCTTTATTATTACAATCATACAGTTTCTATATACTGATATTGTGTGTTTGGCTTTTGTAATGTGTTTGATATCACCCATATTGTGATCTGTAATTTATAACTGTAATTTAACTCGTTTGGTGAATGACATTTCTCACCTAATGTAACGACCAGAGAATCTGCGCGTGTTGATAGTACCTTTGTTTCTAATGTCTGGTTTCCTATACACTAGAAACGACGCTAGTCAGTTGTGTCCTGCGATGGCTCGTCGAAAACCTGTTCGAAATAACAGATATTAGAAGAGCAAAAACACAGTCTATAAGTTTTTCAATTGTGAATATGAAATTTTTGTACCAAGAAATGACGAAAGAATCTATAAATATGAAGAAATAAAAACTAAGCTAAGCGTCATAACTCATATACTCTTGCTTTTCCGTGCTACTTAAGGCAACACACAGTGGAAGTTTGGTTTGAATATCACAGTGGTTTACTATTGAAGGTAAAAACCCATTGCCTTCCTCTGACCTTTGGACTGCCTGACACATCAGATACAGGAGGACCTGCAGCTCAATGCTGACTCCGAACCACGGTGCAACTCAGCGTTTTTCACACTAGCAAACAATACCAGAGGTGTAAGAAGTGACAAGTGACTGCTAATAATTCCGAGGCATACCAGTGCTTGCACCCGAGACCTTTGGATTCATAGTGGGGCATTTTACCACCGAGTCACACACGCACAGAAAATATTTTTTTTTGTACAATTGAAGAGTACAAATCATCCAGAGAGATAAGAAAGGATCTGGAGTGGGCTGGATTAGAAAAGAAATCACCCGAATATGATAATTAATCTGGAAAAAGGCAACGGATATCTTTACTTTTCGCAGTTCCTCCAACCAAAGAAACAGAATAGCATACCCAATTTTACTAATAAAATGTTTTATCTGGTTCCTACATATGTACGCTAAGGATAAGGAACGGATTCTAGCATACACTGCGCAACATAATTAAAGCATCACTTTTTCGAAATCCTGCTATTGTCTCCCAATGTGACGCATAAGTTTGAAATTTGGCTCAAAGATGCCTACATCTTTCTTCTGTAATGATGCAAAAGCGTGAGTGTACCATTATGAAATTGCTATCCTAATTCATTTGTCCTTTCCTTATCCCAGCAGTCCTCTAACACTATTAGGTTTGGCGCATCGACTGATTTAATTTAACTTTCGTGTGAAGTATTTGTGTGGAGTGTAGCCATATATTGAAGTGAATCGTGGATGATAAATAGTTTAGACAAGAAGAAATGTGCTGCTACAGAAGAGTGCTGAAGATTATATGGATAAACTAATGAGGAGGTACTGAATAGAATTGGGCAGAAGAGAAATTTGTGGCACAACCTGATTAGAAGAAGGGATCTATAGGTAGGGCACGTTCTGAGACGTCAAGGGATCACTAATTTAGTAATGGAGGGAAGCGTAGGGAGTAAAACTTGTAGAGGGCGACGAAGAGACGAATACATTAAGCCGAGTTAGAAGGATGTAGGTTGCAGTAATTACTCGGAGATGAGGAGGCTTGCATAGCACAGAGTAGCATGGAGAGCTGCATCAAACGAGACTTCGGACTAAAGACCACAACAATAACAACATGATGTAGGACCATCATGTCGACGTAATAGTCGTAAATCGATCAGTGCACTTTGAGTATATTTGGTCCGAACCTAACTTGTTCGATGAATAAATCATTCAGACTGAATAACAATTTCTACACTGTGCAGCAGTATTAAAGGTTCACTTTTGCGAAACCTCGTAATTGCCTCACATTGCAACGTATAAGTTTGAATTGTGACTCAAAGGTGTCTACATCTTTCTTCTGTAGTGGCGGGCTTCGACGTCACCTTCGGGCTCAGCAACGCTTGAAAAAGCGAAGTGTCAACGCATGCGGAAAAAGGCCACAGCTCATAAGTTCCTGCGAGCTGTGAATTAATAATTCTGTCCAACGTCACCGTGGACGTGTCACGCGATGAGATGGTCGTCACAGACCCTCTTACCCACGTTCCACCCCTTCTTTTGACGTCACAGCGTTGAAATCACATAGTTCTTTATGGATGTCCAGGGAAAATTTTTCAGACACACTGCCGCTCGTCACAAAAAGGACTAATGGGGTGGACTAAAGGCTGTCAATGAAGCCACCTGGGGTGTTGATTCCCACAAATTTCGCGGCTGAAAATGACAGTTCGTAGTGCGATGAACAACGGTAAGGTGTTCTTGACGACCTTTGATACCGCTAACACCTTCGGATCTTTCAATCCTTCTCTAAGGACATTGTGGGGCTGCATTTCCGCTGAAAGTGATCGCATCCTTTTGGAGTGCAGCGCGACCGCAAGTTTTGCTCTCGTGTACAGATTGGAGCCTCTAGGGACCGTTCAGAACTGTTCGACGACATTTAAACGTCATCCGAAGCAGTAAAGGGTACTTATGCTCTGCCCTCCTGTGGCGTGATCATGCAATAGTGCAACATTAATATGCGCATGAATGCAACGGCAATGGGTTCTTCTAAAAAGGAGCCCCCCCCCACGACCAAGTTCGGCAACACCCTCGGTGCCACCCATTCAACTTTGTTGAGCAACTTAAAAATGTACGTCAGAAACTTTAAGGCCAACACAGCCTGGCGGCTGCTCTGCCATCGGAAGGTCGCAAAATCCTACTCAAAAGATGTGGAAAGGGTTGCCTAACCCTCTGCCGCTAGAGCAGCCGACAGGTTGATTTGATGTCGAAATTTCTGAAGGTACATTTCCTTGCTTAACAAAGGAGCATAGGTGGCACTGAGGAAGTTGCCGAAGTGGGGGGTTTTAGAGCGACACTTTGCCGTTTTATTCATGCATGCTTTACTGTTGCAGTTCCGTGTGATCACCCCACAGGGGGGCGGAAAACAGTTGAGAAACCGTAAGTATCCAAGCTACTTCGGATTACGTTCAAATTGCGTCCAACCGTTTTGAGCAGTCCCTAGCTGACCCAACCTGTACATGAGAGCAAAAACTACGGCCGCGCTGCACACTAAAGGGACGCGATCTCATTCAACTGGGATGCAGCCCCGCAATGTCCTTAGAGAAGGGTGGGAACGTCCGAGGGCGTCATCAGTGTCAAAGGTTCTCAAGAAAGTCTTCCTGTTGGTCATCACACTGCGAACTGTCGCTTTCTATTGTGAAATGTGTGGGAATCAAAACCCTAGGGAAAAGGGTGGTTTCATCGACATACTTTATACCACCGCTTGAGACTTTTTCCTTTCGTTTTTGAATGGCGGTGTGTCTGAAATATTTTCTTCGGACGTCCACAAAAAAAACTAAGTGATTTCAACGCTGGCTCTCACCTCCATCGCGGAGACGTCAAAAGAAGGGATTAAACGTGGGTAAGAGGGTCTGTGACGACCATCCCATCGCGTGACACATCCACAGTGGCGTTGGGCATAATTGTGGTGAAATATGGTGCCAATGTGACGCCATTAAACCACTCTACAGCTCAAATGAGTTTCCGAGCTGTGGCCTTTTTTTCGCATGTTTCGACACCTTACAGCTGGAAGCGTTGCCGACCCCGAGGGTGACGTCGCAACGTGCTACGATTTTGCGCCGTTACAGAAGAAGGATTTGAGCCCAAATTTCAAACCTACGCGTCTCATAGGGAGACAATTACGCGATTTCAAAAAAATTATCCTTTAATGCTGTTGCACAGTGCAGAAATTGTTATTCATTCCGAATGATTTATTAATCAAAAAAGTTAAGTGCGGACCAGATATACTCAATGAAAGTGCACTGATCGATGTACAAGTATTGCATCGACATGGTCATCCCTGCTTCATAGGAAAGTTTAATTAAATCTACAGATGCACCAAACAGAGTAGTGATAGAATACAGCTGGGATAAAATAGGATGAAATACGATAGTAGTCTCAGAATCATTCGCTCATTCTTACCTCAACAAACAGTAATGAACATTGTTTTTCACCACCGATAACTCCTACGAAGCCTCCTACAACATACAGGCAGATATATCTTAACCACGAGCAGGTCACAAACCACGAAAATCCATTAAATTCCACACGTAAACGTTAAGAAAAATACTCCCTCAATGTAAGTTTTCATCGTATTCCTCTAATTTAGATCTATGGAATAAACAAAAGAGAAATGATTTCATTATGTTCTAAGCAACACTTCGTTGAAACATGGCAAAAACCACCCAAAGAAGCCTCCGTCTCTTTCACGATACATTTCAACTTAAACTTACAGTAGTATCGTGCACATACAGATTATGAGCGCTGAAGCTGTTTGCGTTTGCTGAAAAGCTAATGAAAAAATGAACTCAATCCGAGCAAGCCCCCAAACCATTAAAGTCTGTTAAATTCAATAAGTAAAAAATAATGAAACCTGGTTCGGCTACGCAAGTTTTAATTCTACTCTGCAGATTGAGGTCTATCGGATTATAAATAACAAATTGCGATACACTGTACTCTGAGCAACACTTGATTAGGCATGCCGTTACTCACGCCAAGAAAGCCCGTAAATTTCCTTTAGAAAAATCAGTTTAGCTTTGGAAACTTCTATGTACATCACTCACACGTTACTGTTCCAAATATTTACTGAAAGTTAATGTGAAATGGATTTCAGTTCTATCACCGTCTATGTGGCATTGTACCTGAACAAAACCATTGACTGTCAAGTCCTGAAATCTCATGAAAAATAAAAAATTCAAGCTGGCGACCCTCACAGTTGCTTTTAGTGAATTTATCTTGCCTATTGCGAATGATTCTACTCCACTAACTATATGGGAAAATAGCTCTTCTTGGTCCTGCACCACATGTGGAACCTAAATCACACACACACACACACACACACACACACACACACACATATATGTACAAATGCGCGAAGTATTCATTACCAAAAAATCTAGAACAATGTTAAATCCACATGCGAAATTACTCCTTCGACAAAATAACATGATTTCGTCTTAGTAACTAAGAAAACTGTAATACAATGGCTAAATATTATACACTAAATAACTCAAATACTTCAAGCCACGGCATGTCCTAAGGAGCACCCTTTCTTACTCAGTTCTTCCAGTAAAATATGTCTACCACAGACTGAGGATTAACCGCTTTGGTTCACACCGTGACGGGAGGTATCTACCAGAGATTCTTTCGGCAGCCACTTGACAATCTAACTCCGTCTACCGACTATATACCTGCCCTAATGGTGAAGCTAAACCTCTCTGAATTTCTGCCTAAGCTACCACTGTTGCCGAGACTGCACTAGCTGACAAACGGATACTGGCTACTCTCGCGAAACTTCACATTCACTCAGATTAGTAACACACATCGGGTTAAATGATAGAACAAGTGTATGAGAAGGACGCAGGTGCACATTTACCAATCAAAATAATGACAGGTAAAATCAAGTGAACTTGAGGCTTAATTCTGTGCACACCGGGAAGTAACTCGTCGGTCACAGAGTTGCCAAACATACATTGCCTTGTTGCCAAATCTCAGTTACAATACCAGCAGGAAGAAGACGAACCGATGTGATCCTACAGCGGGCTGGGAAGTGACCATAGCTGGTGTCTCCAAGTCGTGGCTGCTACGGCCTGGAATACGTAATGCGTCTGATTCACATTTCTGTAGCTAGGTTTAGGGACTGGAGCGTAGTTACTAATAATACTCAGAACTGACTGCAAACTAAGCATCATAAAACAGTAACTCTCATAGTTGTTTTTATATTTCTTTCATAAGTGTACTCAAAACTAAGAACCTCATTCACAGACATTTTCGTGCCTCACCGATAGACGAATGTGTGTTGGTGTGTGTGTGACAGAGAGAGAGGGAGAGATAAAAATAAAAAAGAATGAGAGAGAGAGAGAGAGAGAGAGAGAGAGAGAGAGAGAGAGAGAGTAAAAAATTGTAAAGAAATTGAATCATGTTATGTAAAGAAATCTTTCATTAAAATGACATGTTCAACATCATTACGAAATATCGTATTCATGATCTATGAAACACGAATTAATCTAATGTAATCTAATCTAGTCATATCATATTGATGACTAGCCATGAAGAGTCATGAATTAACGAAATTTTTGCCAATACCAATAACCAAATCTAGACATGAAAATAAAAGTCGACAATTTTTGTAATAAACCGGGACTTCTATCAAGACCCTTTCATCCCTGTTAACTAACCACGAAAGATGTCTGATATACCTCTATTCTGAAGTAACACAGTGTGCATGCATTTAAAGATGAAGTGCATGATGTGAAGTTCTGTGACGGAGATGGAACCCAACACGTAATCGGATTGTTAACCAAGTAAAATCAAATGTTACGTATCGGTTTTTCTTACCAGCTGCTAGGTGTTTGAATCTAAAAGAAGGATACGAACTTTTGTTCCTAAGCGACAATCGAACTGCACACCTACCGTTTATCCACGAATATAGCTTAAGTATCAGTTGTTTACTCACCAATAGTAAGATGTGTGCGTGTTTACCAGAAATAGCGGCACGTATTGTGATTGTTGGCAGCACATGAACAGAAATTAAAAATGCACGTTAATTTTCACTAACAGGCCGGTGTGCACGTGATAGGGCTTGAAATGAAATTATAAATATTTTTGTACACTGTCAGGATTCGACCCACATACTTGTCTTTGGAGGAGACCTAGAGAAGATTGCAGTCTTGAGAATTGGAACGAAATGATTGAACTGTACTGTTGCGAGAGATTCAGAGCCTCGATAGAGGAGATACGAATTCGAATCACAGTCCAGCACCAAATTTTTCAACGTCTCTGTTTCATTCAAGTACAAGTAAAGTAAGAGCCCTGTTCCTTTAAATGGCTATCGGTTCATCAAATAAAATAAAATTTTCTAATGCAAGTAAGTTTACTGGCGACTGTATTTCTGTTTACCATGACTTCTGCTACGTCATTTCCCAACGTAAACCGGCGCTGCCCAGTTGGTAATGAAGGAACGTGATGTTTAATGCGGATTCTGGATTATAACGCCTTTCTATTGATGTTACCAGGAGTACAGTAAATCTGTTTGTGCGTCTTAAAAGTAAATGCCTGAGCCCACGCATTGCACCTGTGATAGTTCCTTCCGCCAGACCATTGTGGCCATATTTCCCAGCCCCAGGAGTGTGCTGTAACAGATGATGTGCTTAGCTTACAAAATTAGTCACGGTGGGAAAAACGCGAGTCTATTAAATGGTTAAGTAGAAGCAAGCTTCTGAAGCGGGGATTATGCTATTCTCATGTCAGCAGGATGTAAAGACTCTTCTAGGCATCACAGGCTCAACGTGAAGCCATTTTGAAATTTTCACAAATTCTGCAAATTTCTTAGTTCGAGAAAATCCACTGGGAAGTGTGAAGTTACCGGATAATTCGATTATTACCGTCATTATTCCTATCATTTTCTTCATACCGCTGCTGGAACACTGTACTTGAAGATCATTTGAGGCCTTTTGGTCACTATAGAAGTAGTTTCCCAAGAACAGGCTCTTTCCCTGTCTACTGAATCCTTATCATGTTAATATCAAACATCAGTAAATACTCGTAGATTAAATTAAAACTAAAGCAATTGAAGAAGACGTTACTTAATAACAAAAACGCGCTGCCTTTCTTCATTTACTTGCGCCTAGATATGGCTATCGAGTACTGCCAAAGGAAAAGCCAACGGATCTTACTGCCTTCCGATATACGTCGCTGTCAGTTCTTCCATATGATTTGGTCAACATGACCTGTTTCAAGTTGTGTATGACAGACAATGTTTTAGAAAATCAATTGTTTTCCTTTGCAATAAGCAGAAAGATTTTCATTCTAAGATATCCAAGTACAAAATTTTCGCAATATTAGTTCAAATTTGATATTCGCTTCTATAACGTAGGAAAGTATTTCACAGTTTCAAAACCCGCATCCGAGACATTGTCCTTACACTTAGTCGCTGACCATAATTTCTAGCTCAGAGTGACACCAGATTAAGTAACCTAATGTAGCGAAGACTGTTTGCCAGTGCTCTTTCTCACCGGAAAATACGCAGTTCACTCATTGGGCTCCATAAGTACACTGTAACAGTAATTTCTGTGTGTATGCAATGCATACGGATTAGAATTTAGTTGTGCTCTCTCTTCCACTTCTGTATACAATATGCCAGACCTAAACGGGCCCTTTATCATTACAGGCCCTGGGCAGTGCAACATCATACTGCAAACAGTAATGTGCTTGTACTGACAACCTGACTGTTCGTTTTACCTGATTTTGTAATGATTTAAATAAAACAACATGACCTTCCAGTGGGAGACATTTCGTCCCCCTTTTCCTTCTGTGAATTTGTCAGTAAGCTTTTTGCCTTCCAACCAGTGAATAGCGGTAGAGTACGGCCGGTAAATGATTCACAAACCACGATTTAGTGGCGTTAAGAGTTTTTATTTAAACGTCACAACACTGCACATAGGTGCAATCGATTTCGAGGTGCAAAGTGTTTGTTATCTTACTTTTGTGACAGGTGGGCATAAGTGATTTCCACAGACTTTTTATTGTACTGAAGTAATCTTTTGTCATAAAGTAACAAGGGAAGTGTTTTATTCGTATATATTTTGTAGGGAACTGTAATCGTGATGGAAGATTATGCACCTGAATGTTTGACACAACTGGTTGGAGAAAACGCTGCATATTAACCAAACCCCACGCCTCCTCTCCATATCCTCCTGTAACACGAGCACGCGATTCTCCTCGCATACCGCTAGAGAGCTGTTCCTAGCACAGCTGAGAATTGGCAACATCGTCACAAACATTAGGCAACACTGTGACAGTGCAATCACTTCTGCGTATGGTACTGAATTGACTCGCTAAATTCACTTGATATCTCCTTTGCATTTGAATGACTCGTGCTATATAATCCTCATGTAAACTAAGACACTGAGACAGAAAATTCACTTTTTTGCCTAAAGAAATGCTATTCTTCACATAAGTGACAACTTATTATCTTTGACGATGCGTTATGAGGCTGAGCGACCAATACCATGATGAGAGTGGCGTTCTGGCAGCAGTGTGTCCGTAGCCCGGTGGTACCGCCCGTGTCTCGTGTCAGAACGGCTCAATCAGTCGTCAGTTCTAGCTGTGGTAGGGGCCAGCATGTGCCAGTTTTTTTTCTGATATATTTTATGGAGCTGCGAATTTCCAGAAAAAATTCTATATCGAAATCGGAAGAAAACCTTTACACATCAAATCCTCTTGGTAGCTCGACTCAGTAAGTTGTGTTAATGGTCATAGATCTTGGCTTTCTGACTGCCAGGCTGCTTCGCAATACCAGCGTCTCTGAAGAAATTCGAATCGACCATCAGCGATACGAATTTCAATATTGTTCTTCACTTAAGACACATGGCAGGGTGATAAGTATGAATGAAATGAACCTCTTGTTTACTATAGAGCCTCTATGCTAAATTTCCACAGTAGGAATTAGGAACTCCCTGTAGACATTTGCTAACAGCGGCTTTAGCAACTTACTTTTTCTCTGGGTAGCTTCAAATATGGGCAATTTTGTCGCCTTAAATCCAAATGAGTATTTCAAATATCACTTGTGAACAACGTTCGCTTCTCCATTAATTAAGGTATAGACCTCAAAACAAGCAAATTGCCTGAGTAGCTATAGAGCAGGTTCTGATAGGTATTGACACCATCTTTTGCATCCATTTACCATAGAGAATCAAAGAAAGAAACCAAACACATTACATTGCATTTACTCTCTGTACCTTGACTAACACATATGAATCCATGACAATAATAAATTATTTTAAGAACCTCCTGTGAAAGGAAAAAGAACAGAATGTGAGGCTTTAATTGTAGTGCACTGGATCAGAAACAATGAAATTAATTCTGTGCCACATTGATGTATTGCATCCTAGTGTAATAAAATAATCATCAAATAAAAACGGTTTTGTGCCCCCTTTGCTATCAAGAGTGAAACACAAATAGTAGACAGATTTTATGGGTCACCACTCAACAACATTAAAGCATTTTACATGGTCGAGAGTACGGAGTGGAGCAGACGTATGCAGGAGGCGAGACAGTGCAGAGCCTCAGCCCCCGCTGGTAGGCAGTAAACGGGTCCCAGATAACTCAGACGCATGCGGTGTTCAGAGGCAGATGGTCGGCAAAGAAATCTTTCGCTAAAACATTGTTGGACCAAACTATTATTACCAGTGTGACAGAAAGCGAAATCTATTGCAGATTCGCTTGAATTACACTCATAGCTTCAGCACCGAGAGGAAAGGGGCGACAAAAACTTTGTCGACATGTCCTTTTAGATACTAGACGTCGTATTAGCTAGTCTCGCGTTTTACCTCAAGACTACGGTCGTAGTCAAGAATAATGTACTAAGACTGAAGTCAAGACTTCCTCTGGGAAGTACCGCAGTCTGCAATCTTGCCAGATCGAGCATATTGCCGAACATAGGATTCTGAGAGGAGCACGACTGTATTGCCCACTTAACGTGAACGACTCGGCGGTCAATTTTTTGCTCTAAGACTGTATCTACAACACATATTGCACGCTGAAGACCCAACGGAATTAAAAAAACAAAAGTAGTTTATGAGAGCAACGTTAACTATAGCGTTCGAAGTATTCATAGTATTGCATACGTGTGTGTAAACGCCTTCCAATGCCCACTCAAGGAGGACAAGGATACACAGTCTACCTTCAATATTATAAATTTGCCTCAGTTTTCGGATGAACTCAGACTTAGGTTGATAACCATTTTGAATATTTAACAGTACTGTACCCATTGGTGTTAAACTCGTTTTCAATCAATGATTCCCACAGCTACAGGAACACTATTTGTGATACCTCATAGACAAAATACCTACGCAGTGCTATCAGACGAAAACATCAACCTGACACAAACTATGTGAAGTTTCTTTTACAACCTTCGTACCTGATTAATGAGCTTTTTCCTATTTGAAATGTCTATGAACGTTGCTGCTTGAGACGATTTAAGACGAAACTAAATTCCTTCAGCTACGACAATGTTTCTAGCATTTGTAGACTTAGAGAAAGCTTTTGACAATGTTGATTGGAATACTCTACATTGTATTGCGAATACATAGAAAGAAGGATCCTTTATTGTATGATTATATGATAGAGGAACAAACACTGGTAGCAGTTACTTCTTTAAATTATCTGGGAGTATGCGTGCGGGACGATTTGAAGTGGAATGATCATATAAAATTAATTGTTGGTAAGGCGGGTACCAGGTTGAGATTCATTGGGAGAGTCCTTAGAAAATGTAGTCCATCAACAAAGGAGGTGGCTTACAAAACACTCGTTCGACCTATACTTGAGTATTGCTCATCAGTGTGGGATCCATACCAGTTCGGGTTGATGGAGGAGATAGAGAAGATCCAAAGAAGAGCGTCGCGTTTCGTCACAGGGTTATTTGGTAACCGTGATAGCGTTACGGAGATGTTTAATAAACTCAAGTGACAGACTCTGCAAGAGAGGCGCTCTGCATCGCGGTGTAGCTTGCTCGCCAGGTTTCGAGAGGGTGCGTTTCTGGATGAGGTATCGAATATATTGCTTCCCCCTACTTATACCTCCCGAGGAGATCACGAATCTAAAATTAGAGAGATTAGAGCGCGCACGGAGGCTTTCAGACAGTCGTTCTTCCCGCGAACCATACGCGACTGGAACAGGAAAGGGAGGTAATGACAGTGGCACGTAAAGTGCCCTCCGCCACACTCCGTTGGGTGGCTTGCGGAGTATAAATGTAGATGTAGATGTAGGTAAAATACAGGGAGCTATAAAATAAATAAAATAAAATAAAATAAAATAAAATATTAATTATTTTTATCTGTCTGATTGGCTCTCCTATGAGTCGTCAGGTTTTGATTATTCGGTATCAGACGCTTGACAATGGCTTTTTCGTAAAGGCAATGTTACTCGTAGTTGACCGTGAAATAAAACTGAAATAATCGGACTTCGTAATTAAATCGTTTCCAAAGACTGCTGCGGTAGGTGCGGACTCATAAACTAAATCTCAATATTACAATAATTTGCCAGCCATGCCAAAACGTCGTACAGAGGTGACTGTCTACTAAACATAAAAAGTTCACACAGTTAGTTAAATCAGATATATTCAATGAATAAGCCTACAGTTCATAATCCTACTTACTTTTATAAATATAAATTCTTTTCAGAATCGAGTGCCTAGTATGGTTGCAACTCGCTGTAATTTTCTATAACATGAAATATGGCGGTGTGCCAGACAATAAACTAAAATACGTGCTTCTCGCCCACTTCAACGAGAGCTCTTCCTTTTTTTTTTTTTAATCAAACATACGACTAACGAAAATGTACTTTTGTTTTATCAGCGACACAGCGCTGCAGTTGTGTGCCATAGACTTTATTTATTTGTCACTGATTATTTATTTAATTAATATCTCGCGTTTCCGAGGAAACTCACGCTCGGCATGCAAATGTGCCTTTATATTGCCCCCTGAATTGCGAGGCGAAAGGACACACCTGCAGGCGAGCAATTCACCTAAAGGCACAAGAAAATCTAAGTTATCTACAACTATTTACATGACTTACATTATACTGTATATTATACACAAAATTTGAATGACGCGCGTGCGCCGAAAAAGTTCTTATGTTGGCAAAACAGAGTGCGCGCATGCGCAGAAGCGTCTGTGTAACTACGGCACTGCCGTTATTTCGTAAATTTAGATCACGCGGCACAGTATTGCAGTTCATATTGTTCGTGTGCGCGCGCATTTCTTAGTCGTTGCACAAAGAAAATATTCCACCAAGATTACATATGAAGACTACATTCTATGACAGGTAACTTAGTTTTAAAATTACAATATTTGTTATAATACAATACAACTTTAGATTGTTGAATGTTCTTAGTTACATAGCATTGCAATGAAATGCTTCAAAGAAAAATGTCCGTATTTTTCAGGTGCGTTGACCTATACACATGGTGTCGTTATCACAGTTCATATTCATCTGCTGCACAATAATTTTTTACAGGTTAGTATCGTCGTGGTAAAGTTTTTTTGATCACAGTAACATCGTTGTATAACAACGTGATTGATACATAAGCATGTCCATTTCCTATTTCCATTATAGTCGTTGTGATGCAGTTCGTTGTGACAAAAAGCATTGTTTATTACAGATCAGACGTGACCCGTCGAGTAATTAGTCCATATGCAGTTCGTTTTCGATATTCCGTGGAAGCTTGGTTGCAGAACCTCGGACGGCACATAGCTGGCGTCGATCCTTGGACAGTCCAGGTAAGCGTGTCCGTCACATTTCGAGAACATTTCATTCCCAGAAGTTCCAACCAAAATTCTTCCACCCGTCGTGTTGTTTTCTGGACAGGCACTTTGTGTCCATTTAATCCAGTTAACATCTTGAAGTTGGGTACTGTAGTAATGTCGCTAGACGATGCACGAATTATGCACTTCACATATTCAGTTTTTTTTTTTTTTTTTTTTTTTTTTAAATATAGCTCACCTAAATGTTCGTGGTTACTCATCGAAGAAATCGTTCATCGCGTTAACAAAGGTACGATGCATCATGAATGTCATTAACAGTTTCTTTCACATAGGTTTCTGCGTAGTTGCAGACTTAGTAATGTACGTTAATGTCCGTGAATAGTGGTTCACTACGCAATTTTTTTTTTTTTTTTTTTTTTTTTTAAAAAAGTTTTTCACATTTTGGCACTCGTTATCGTTCAAATTTTCACACAGTAACAGTTACATTATACATCAGTTTAAAAAAAACATAAGTAATAATACATACACACGTCACATATTTTCTTAGCATAAACATAATACAGTTGCACATAAACATGTTTACATCATCATTACATAGCTATAGGTTATTACATTGTGTCACATTTGATTACATGAATTGCAGATATTTACGTCCTCTTTAACGGTTTTACTGGGATATTATCGATGTTTTTTGTGATGTCATCTGAAATTAAGATAGGTTAGACACAACATTCATTACATCAGTAGGCAAGACCAGGCGTTTTCACTACTCAATAAATATTCAAAATAGTAAGAGAGAGAAAATGTTCGATTCCTCGCGTTTTGTGCGTGTGTGTAGTGTGTCTGTGTGGCCTTGACTACTGGTAGATGCTTTTCTTGCTGAGAGATGTGCGTCTAATCTATTTCTCGAAGTAAAAGATCGCTTCACAGATGACGTCTGTCGGTTCGTCAGGTGTCATAGCAAGTCAGTGGTACCTACAGTCACAAATGTTCCGTGAAAAATGTATATATCATTCACTGCTACGTAATCATAAATTTTACTTTAATATTCAGTCTTCTCGGTGGAACCGCGGCGTTGAAAGAAAAGTTCTTCTGTCTTCAACTGCGACTCTGGAACCGCTGAAATGAAAATTTCTATACTACTTATAATCTATGTTGTAATTTGTTTTAGTTCTTGCCACACAGCAGGTCGTTGAGATAACGGTACGTTATATGCCTTATGGTAGAAGATCTTGTGAGGCTTAACTTCAATCTTGTACACATACGTGTTGATAACACCTAATCGTTTGGTAAAAACTTGTAAATATTTGGATAACACTTCCTGTAGTTTTATACGTTCATGTACACTGAGAGCTGTAGCTTCACTTATCTTATGATCAAGCAATGTTTTCAAGTCCATTAGCTCTGTGTCAGATGAGTGTGTTTGCATGTCTTGAATGTCTTTGTCAAGTACTAACTGAACCTTGTACCCTGTACAGTGTTTGTCATGCTTTAGAGTTCTCCTGTCCAAATCAATAATAATTACCCTGCTTTTATCATTTAAAATACATTTACCTTTGGAGAAGTCTATAATGCAGTCCTTCTCGCTCATAATATCTATTCCTAATATGCAATTTGTCACAAGGTTTTGTACAACCAGGAATGGCCATTGTACGGTTCCATTACCTATTTTAACGTTTACAAAAACTTGCTTCGTAACCCTACATGACTTATTACCTAGTGCAGTAGTTATTTTACAGTTTTGGGCAGGAAACTCAGGCACAGGTTCCAATTCACACATCTTTTTATAAAAATTAAAAGATAAAACGCTCACAGCTGCACCTGTATCTAGGATAATAGTAGTTGGAATCCCACCTACTACACCAGTAGTGGATGCTAAAACGATTTCATTTGTGTTTAAACGACATTGTGTACTGTCTTGTAAAAGTTCATCTGATATATTGTTATTGTGGTTGTATCTTATAAATAAAACAGGTAGTTTTTGTTTAGAATTACTCGGCGTATCATTATTCTGTTGTTCAAGTGTGGTGTCAAATAACTGATTAACATTGAAGTCGCCCCCCAAGGATTCTTCAGCCACGACCTGGGGCAAAGTAGTGACTGTTTCTAGTTTGTTGGATTATCATTTGTACTAGGTACTGACACAGATTGAGGTTGTGCATCAGGTGTCATTTCTATTATATTCACATTCGGATATTGCCTATTATGATCTCCAAACTTTTGCGGTTGTTGTTGCTGTTGCGCATTATAACTTACCTGTCGGTCGTAAGGTATGCTCCAATTTTGACCTGGTGGCTGCTGTGGTAAAGCAGAGTTTGAATGAAAGTACTGATCGTTACGAGTCCAACCTTGATGCTGTCTTGGCTCGTAGTTATTATTATTTCTATTTCTGTTTGTGTTTTTGTTATTACCTTTGTATCCGTTGTTACCGTTGTAGTTATTACCGCGGTGCCTTTTGTATGGATTGCCGCATGAAATGTTATTACTGTTGTAACTATTGTTCGTATTGGAATACGCGTGTTGATTTTGATTTCCGTACTGAGACGGCATGTGAGTTTGCTGTTTTTGTTGTACCGCGTATCCAACTGTGGGCGCGCCAGAATTGTGTTGGCAAGCCTGCATGTTTTGCATACCGCTAGTGTAAACATTGTGGCTGCTGTTTTGCCGCGCGAAGCGCTGATCTTCAAGTAACATGTCAACCGAATCTAAAGCTGTTAAAAAATAATCTGAATCGTCATCCGGGATATGTAGAAGTTTTTCCTTAATGTTGAAAGGCAATTTGGCCTTCAACGCTCGGAGTATATCACGTGTTGCGACTGGTTCGTCTAAAAAATGTCCCATGTTCAAGTATTTTTCAAAATATCTGCGTAAGTTACCATTTTTACTGTTAAAAGTTTCAGGTTCTAAAATTTGTCTCCTGAGTCGCTCCTGGACGGATTGCGACCAGAATTTGTTCAGAAAGGCACGCTCAAACTCACTGTACGTGGTACATACGTCAGCTTGACTGTATGCCCAGACAGCTGCATCGCCTTGGATGTAACCGACAATATATGAAATCTTTTTCCGGTCACTCCAAGTGCGTGGAAATGCGTTACTAAAAGATTTAAGAAAAATCACCGGATGAATGGTTCGTTTATCTGGGATAAAAGCCTGAAATTGCCTGTGTTTTATTAAGCTTTCGTCTTCCTTTGCATTATGATATGGATTTGTTCCACTGTAATTACTGCAATGCTCAGCTGGCGAGTAATTACGATAATGTTGCTGTGGTTTACCATGATAATAGCTTGTGTTTGTGGTTGCACGTCGTGGTATGTGTTGTAGTCGTGGTGTGTTTTGTTCTTGTGTGTTTGTGGTGTGCGGTATGTGTGCGTCATACTCGAATGTATATTGGTTTCTGAACTGTACATTTTGACTGATATTTTCGTTACATTCAGACTGTGGTTGATCGGTGAATTGTCTCATGGGTGCAGTGACGGATTGTACTGCGTCACTAATCAGCTGTTTGTTATTAGTGATGTATTCCGCTACGGAGTCGTGCACAATTGTTGGTAAATTTTCACGTATGCATCTATCAAAATGTTTGTCTTTGTTCTCTACCCAATCATGAAATTCTTTATTAATATTTTGAAAATGAGCTGTGGCATCAGATTGTAAGATGTCAGTCAGGTGTTGTTCAACATCGTCAAATTTATTCTGCACGTCAGTAATTCGTTTTTCAAGGTTGTCGTGTACTGAAGGATATGTTTGAATTTGTTCAGTAAGAGCTTCACACGTGACATTAAGGTTTTTTAATTGTGTCTGTAAAAGTGCTACGTCATTTGTAGTCTTTTCTTGTCTCGTTTTAAGCTTGGAAAATTTCGTACTGAGTTCAGTCATCTGTTTGGTCAGTGTGGCGTCTATAAGTTCCACACGCTTACATAAAGTGTCATTACCTTTCTTGAGTGCTATGAGATCAGATTTAATTTCGTCATTTTGTGTCTTTAACTGTTCATTTTGTGTCTTTAAGGTTGCCATGTTTTCCGCGTTCTGCATCCTTAAGGTTGCCATATTTTCTGCGTTTTGTTTCATTAGCATTTGTAACATGTTGGCAATGTTTACTGTTTGCAAGGTCTCTGCCCCCGCCGCGTCATTAGACGTGACGTCATGTATTAACATGGGCTCTGACTGAGACTTTGAAATTTTTGTGGTGGACGGCCTATTGTCAAAATTTCCGTTGACACTTGCGTCAATATTTGATGTATCGTCACTACCGGTTGCTGTCGTAAAGTCATTTTCTAACATTTGTCTCTCGTCCGAGTCGGATTGCGTCTGAATAGTACGTCTTTGCTGTTCCATTTTTGCGTATTGTTTTCTAGTTATTACCATGCCACACGTGCTATATATTTCAAGAAATTAATGTTTGACACTGGTTTTAAAATAAAATGCAGTTGAGCATGAATCGGTCGTAGCAACAATGGCTGTCTGTTAATTTAAAAATATAAACTGAATTTGAGATTATTGGTAATGGCTGCTGGCCATGTTACATGATATCGTACAGAAGTCGGCCATATTGTACACTCGTGTATTGGTATTGTTGCATACGTTATTGTTTAAGGAAAAATACTGAGAATGGAATTTATCACTGAAACTGTTATGCGGAAAAGAAACACTACAGAATTTTACTGAAAAGCTAATACACTGAATTATACGTCTGGTCAAGCCTGCTAATGCAAAGATGCTGCGTCTTACCTTATTTTGCTGGAAGCTTCTTTGCGTCTTCCCGCAAAATTTTATAATTGGCAAATATCTTCTGATTTTTTTTTATTTCTCATATAGTCAAGTCCAGGACCAGAAGGTTGATTTTTCACATGAAACAAAGAGAACAATGTAACAAATGACAAAATAACAAGTCCGACACGCAGTCGCCAATATAAAATAAATAAAATAAAATAAAATATTATAAAATATTAATTATTTTTATCTGTCTGATTGGCTCTCCTATGAGTCGTCAGGTTTTGATTATTCGGTATCAGACGCTTGACAATGGCTTTTTCGTAAAGGCAATGTTACTCGTAGTTGACCGTGAAATAAAACTGAAATAATCGGACTTCGTAATTAAATCGTTTCCAAAGACTGCTGCGGTAGGTGCGGACTCATAAACTAAATCTCAATATTACAATAATTTGCCAGCCATGCCAAAACGTCGTACAGAGGTGACTGTCTACTAAACATAAAAAGTTCACACAGTTAGTTAAATCAGATATATTCAATGAATAAGCCTACAGTTCATAATCCTACTTACTTTTATAAATATAAATTCTTTTCAGAATCGAGTGCCTAGTATGGTTGCAACTCGCTGTAATTTTCTATAACATGAAATATGGCGGTGTGCCAGACAATAAACTAAAATACGTGCTTCTCGCCCACTTCAACGAGAGCTCTTCCTTTTTTTTTTTTTAATCAAACATACGACTAACGAAAATGTACTTTTGTTTTATCAGCGACACAGCGCTGCAGTTGTGTGCCATAGACTTTATTTATTTGTCACTGATTATTTATTTAATTAATATCTCGAGTTTCCGAGGAAACTCACGCTCGGCATGCAAATGTGCCTTTATAGAGCGAAAGGCTGTTTACAATTTGTACAGAAACCAGATGGTAGTTATAAGAGTCGATGGATATAAAAGGGAGGCAGTGGTTGGGAAGGGAGTGAGACAGGGCTGTAGCCTCTCCCCGATGTTATTCAATCTGTATATTGAGCAAGCAGTAAAGGAAACAAAAGAAAAATTCGGGCTAGGTATTAAAATCCATGGAGAAGAAATAAAAGCTTTGAGGTTCGCCGATGACATTGTAATTCTGTCAGAGACAGCAAAGGACTTGGAAGAGCAGTTGAACGGAATGGACAGTGTCTTGAAAGGAGGGTATAAGGTGAACATCAACAAAAGCAAAACGACGATAATGGAATGTAGTCGAATTCAGTCGGGTGAAGCTGAGGGAATTAGATTAGGAAATGACACACTTAAAGTAGTAAAGGAGTTTTCTATTTGGGGAGCAAAATAACTGATGATGGTCCAAGTAGAGAGGATATAAAATGTAGGCTGGCAATGGCAAGGAGAGCATTTCTGAAGAAGAAATATTTGTTAACATCGACTATAGATTTAAATGTCAGGAAGTCGTTTCTGAAAGTATTTGTGTGGAGTGTAGCCATGTATGGAAGTGAAACGTGGACGAAAATAGTTTAGACAAGAAGAGAATAGAAGCTTCCGAAATGTGGTGCTACAGAAGAATGCTGAAGATTAGATGGGTAGATCACGTAACTAATGAGGAGGCATTGAATAGAATTGGGGAGAAGAGGAGCTTGTGGCACAACTTGACTAGAAGAAGGGATCGGTTGGTAGGACATGTTCTGAGACATCGAGGGATCACCAGTTTAGTATTGGAGAGCAGCGTGGAGGGTACAAATCGTAGAGGGAGACCAAGAGATGAAAACACTAAGCAGATTCAGAAGGATGTAGGCTGCAGTAGCTACTGGGAGATGAAGAAGTTTGCAAAGGATAGAGTAGCATAGAGAGCTGCATCAAACCAGTCTCAGGACTGAAGACCACAACAAGAACAACGACAAATAAATCGTCTTAACGGCACTAAATCGTGGTTTGTGAATCGTTTACCGGCCGTACTCTACCGCATTTCGCCGGCTGGAAGGCAAAAAGCTTACTGACAAGTTTCACAGAAGGAAAAGAGGGACGAAATGTCTCCCACTGGAAGGTCATGTTGTTTTATTTAAATGATTACAAAATCAGGTAAAACGAACAGTCAGGTTGTCAGTACAAGCACATTACTGTTGGCAGTATGATGTTGCACTGCCCAGGGCCTGTAATGATAAAGGGACCGTTTAGGTCTGGCATATTGTATACAGAAGTGAAAGAGAGAGCACAACTAAATTCTAATCCGTATGCATTGCATACACACCGAAATTACTGTTACAGTGTACTTATGAAGCCCAATGAGTGAACTGCGTATTTTCCGGTGAGAAAGAGCAATGGCAAGCAGTCTTCGCTACATTAGGTTACTTAATCTGGTGTCACTCTGAGCTAGAAATTATGGTCAGCGACTAAGTGTAAGGACAATGTCTCGGATGCGGGTTTTGAAACTGTGGAATACTTTCCTACATTGTAGAAGCGAACATTACGTATTCCAGGCCGTAGCAGCCACGACTTGGAGACACCAGCTATGGTCACTTCCCAGCCCGCTGTAGGATCACATCGGTTCGTCTTCTTCCTGCTGGTATTGTAACTGAGATTTGGCAACAAGGTAATGTATGTTTGGCAACTCTGTGACCGACGAGTTACTTCCCGGTGTGCACAGAATTAAGCCTCAAGTTCACTTGATTTTACCTGTCATTACCATTGAATAATCTGAGTTATTATTGCTTGAGGTGTAACAAAAGATTGCAAATTTACGGTTTCCAGCCCAGGAAAGTCGTTGCACGTGGAAATCGCAACTAATCTCGTCCTTCAAATAGCGGTTTACGAGTTCTAGACACTATTGGTCTCGTAAGAGGAAGCTGAGACTCATACTTCTTCGGCAACTCTGTGGAAACGTGCTGACCTCTGAAAACGCGTCTGTTATGGTTCGCAGTTCCAGTCTCACTAAGTGTAGCGTTTTTATCTCTTCTGTGAAAGTGCTACAAACAGTCAAATCAAACATCGATAAGGAAATCGCAAGAATATACTTTCGGCTCATAGTGCAACGGTGAAAAACTTACAATGCTACACAACAGGTAACGCCTCGTTCCGCTGCTGACAATCAAATTTTGGGTCTCTAGGAATACATAACTTTATTTATGAAATGCCACATTTGCATACCTCTTGAGTATGACACAGCAAATCTATTAAACACAGACCCCATCAAAATCTAAGTGAGCAGTATTTTACCAATTCGTGTCGATAGAGGCACGCTTGTGTACAGATACTCAGTTTTATTACAACAGACTTTCGTCGTAAAGTTATTGTGGCTAGTTTTATTACATTTCTTATAATACAACTCACAATTTTCGTAAGGTTTCCTTTATTGTTGTTAAAACAATAGTAAACATGAGAGAGAAATTAATCATCAACGATATATGGCAATTCTCTGATGTTATCTATAACAGTCTGAAAATGCACATGCGGTTTATTGATTATATGCATGTAGTAAACGTGTTCTGAGGTAAAGCTGTCAACCAGGGTTTGAAGAAGAATAAAATGCCACTACCAGACGACAGCTAATGTAGAAAATACTTTTCCGACGTAATTTAGCACGATGCGCTCTACCCATACATAATACAAAAGTTTCGAGATGCATCTGCTGCCTGGTTGTCTATTAAACCTGGAAAGAATAAAATGTCGCAGAAGTTAGCCCTTTCCCCACATGGCACAATTTTGGGTTGAGAAGTGAAGGGAATTATGTCACAAGTTCCATTAGATTAATAACTTTAGCAGACAGCAGAATTGCGTTTTAAAAAAGGAAGCAGGAAGTGTACTGGAACTCGCGACATCTTAGCTACCGCGCGCGGTACTTACCGTTACACCACTAGCTGACACACAACTACAATACCTCGAGAAGTCGAGAACAAGTCCTCCAGAACTTCTGCATTCCACAGTGCTGTGGGATAATGCATATGGCCAGGTGAATGCTTATGAGAGACAAACAGTTATACCTTTTCTTTTGCACTGCACGACGTTTTCAACAAACAGATAGCGCAATAGAGTAGCTCAAGTGGAAAGGAACACTTCCTTTTTAAATTTCTGCATCCTACACTGATCTGTGTTGGTGGCAGTTACGTGATTTTATTTTGGTGATTACAAAATAAAGTTGAATGTATGCACTGGGTAGCCGAGGCAGCTAGTTCGTGGTGATTCGGTCAACCAAGTAAATGAATTTACTGAACATGCTGCAAATAGATACAGGGAGCCTGTGTGTCAAATGTCTAGGCCAGTGTGGCACAACGGCGTTAGATGGAAAAATACGTCACCGAGAAGCGGATTTGGTGACCACCAATGGGATTATGATAGGTTCATATATCTATGGTCTGGGTTCGATTCCAGCTTCGGTCAATAATTTTAGATAGGGAGAGACAGATTCCTTTCTCTTCTGGCTACACCAAGTGAAGAAGATATAATGGCATTGTGGTCTGAAATTCACATTAAAAATGATATTCCTTCTCTACCAAATAGACCTTAGGATGAGCCACAATAAAGTCTTGAGTGGCGACGTGTAGAAACTCTATTTCCCGTAACTTTTCTTATACTAGTTATTTATTTCTAGTGACGAAACAAACACTATGTAGGCTCACAGGACACTTATTCCATCATTTATCTGACCTTCTGTATGCCGATAAAATTGGTTCTGAACTGGGAACGCAACTCAGACCGCCCATATCGCGGAATTTGATCCCTTCATGACAATACAGCTCGGCTACAATTTGTTGTTTGTTCAAAACTGCAGATTCCTCAACGTCTCCACATAATGCGCGTGAATGGGTTCGAATCCTGGCCCGGCACTAAAGATTTTATTATGTATTATCAAGCTCTAGCATGAGAACACCTATCTGCTGGTGGATAATAATTTCGATTTTTAATGTATTTTCATTCGTTGTCAACACTAATGATATTTGACGTTTTTGACTCCCAGTGAGACACAAAACTATTTGCGAGATCACTGTAAGTTCAAGATGTTATTCCGAGCTGCTGGTGTAGAAAAATTCGGTAGCTGACGTCTCTTTGTGTGTAGTCAACAACGATATATGTGGAGCTCTATTCCCAGCCAGCTCTGAACTCTTCGTCATATTATTTCTAGTTCAAACATGCTCACATGTCGCTGCTGGGCCAACAAACCCATATTTAACGTTCGTTTTCTCTCGAATATAACAGCAATCGGTTTTTTTCGAAATAACTTACATGTTTCTGTATAATGGTTGCTGTACTACATCACTTCGTAATTGAAATAATTTGGTATGTGGTATCATTGAAAAAAAATATAAATCGGCAACTGTAACATTGATATTCCTTTTCAGTGTTTCACCGAAAGTTCTGATTTTATTGTTGCTACACAATTATTTAATATATTTCAAATCATCAAGACAGAATATAATGATGTAACAATGGCATTACCTGTTATTAGAAAGGTTCTTTGAAGTAACTGTTACACTTAAACATGTAAACCAGAACCATCTTCTTAACAATCACAAGCGATTTCCTATACCTCTGTGTTGAACCACATGGGTGTATCGTCAGTGACGGATGTATATCAACTAAAGTCCTTTTGATTTATTCCCCGAAAATAGGTTGCAATAAACCATCAACACTCTTCTTCTTGTGTTCTGAGTCTGAGAACTATTTCAGCTCGTGATTCAGAAAAAGTTTCTTAATAGCCCATCGACGTTTCAGAAGAGAAGAACAGGAGCACAAAATGATGCTAAAAGATGCTATACGTGGGTGCGTCTGGCTGCTACTGGAATGGAAATCACGTGACTGGAGAAGCTTCTCCTATTGGCCGTACTGGACTAGCTATTCTTTGCAGGAAATATATATATTGCCAGCGTCGTGTTTGCAAAAAATGGTTCAAATGGCTCTGAGCACTATGGGACTCAACTGCTGTGGTCATAAGTCCCCTAGAACTTAGAACTACTTAAACCTAACTAACCTAAGGACATCACACACATCCATGCCCGAGGCAGGATTCGAACCTGCGACCGTAGCGGTCGTGCGGTTCCAGACTGTAGCGCCTTTAACCGCTCGGCCACTTCGGCCGGCGTCGTGTTTGCACTGAACCACAAATTTTCGCAGGTTTCTATCATGGAAAATGTTCGAATTCTTTTAAAGTGGGCGATGTATTTAGTTTCTGCTTACCCTATGTGTACCGTTCCATTTCTTACCTCATTTGTTTCAAATTGTGGACATGTTCGCCTTTGATTGTCACCTCCTCAATTAAATTCAGGAGTACTGCCTCACTGTCACATCTTCCGTGAGAAACCTTCAGAAAGTTTCTCTGAGATGACATTGTCAACTGTGCGGATAATTCAGCGCCATGCACGGATATAAATTTACGATAAGAAAAACTGCCATATATTTTCAAAGTTTGAACTACGCTAAAAGCAGCAAAAATACTTTTCCATAACCGATTGCTTCTAAAGGAGATACAAACGATCAGCTCTGATAAGTACAGATCACATTGTCCGGGTTTCAGACGTTACTGTGAGCTGAAGGAGCACCTAAAGAAATATTCCACAGCGTTAATTGAAATTTTTGTAATTAGTGTTAGAATTTAAAACATAGCTTACAATAATGTTTAATTACAATGATGTCAGCTTACTCCATAAATAGGACTTTGTTTATCTAGCCGAATAGTCGCAGGGATTCTATACATAGCCCCGCAGTTTATTCGCAATTTTGTACCTCTTAATTTAATGACGCCTTTTAGGATATATAGCATTTATACGATAATATTGTTCAGGCAGAATTAGGCTCTGATGGCACGTGATCTGCATGCACGTATGGTCTGTTGATCCCAGAGTCCGAAATTCAGAAGTATTCACATCTTGTTTCATACTGCTCTGATCGTAGTTCTGTCGAGTTTTAGCGCTTTTCGTTTGTATCGTCAGTTGATGGTGATATCCTGACATGATAGTCTACCATTAGTAGGGTTGGTGAAGGTTCTTTTCTTCGACGTCGGTATTCAGGCGTGGATGTAAGAGCGTTTGGATTCGTGAACTCAGACGATCTCGTTCCGATCTAACGGACTAGAAACCCAATTACTTGGAAAAGGTTATAGTAGACACAATGTCCTCAAATTTCTGTCCGGAATAGCACTAAACTGTACACGGATCCCTGGCAGAGAAATTATAGAAGTGGTTTCGTATTTACTACTTTAATTTTGTTTATTTGTAGATAAATCCCCAGATAAACAAAATTAGGATTTTGAAACGCGTACTGTATTCGAAAATTATGAATTACCTCGAAGAAAACGAATTATTGACACATGGTCAGCATGGATTGAAGAGACATCGTTCTTGTGAAACAAAATCGGCTTTTCTTTATTCACTACCCGTAATGAGTGCTATCGATTGTTGTTGTTGTGGTCTTCAGTCCTGAGACTGGTTTGATGCAGCTCACCATGCTACTCTATCCTGTGCAAGCTTCTTCATCTCCCAGTACCTACTGCAACCTACGTCCTTCTGAACCTGCTTAATGTATTCATCTCTTGGTCTCCCTCTATGATTTTTACCTTCCACACTGCCCTCCAATGCTAAATTTGTGATTCCTTGATGCCTCAGAACATGTCCCACCAACCGGTCCCTTCTTCTTGTCATGTTGTGCCACAAACTCCTCTTCTCCCCAATTCTATTCAATACCTCCTCATTAGTTATGTGATCTACCCATCTGATCTTCAGCGTTCTTCTGTAGCATCACATTTCCAAAGCTTCTATTCTCTTCTTGTCCAAACGATTTATCGTCCATGTTTCACTTCCATACATGGTTACACTCCATACAAATACTTACAGAAACGACTTCCTGACACTTAAATCTATACTCGATGTTAACAAATTTCTCTTCTTCAGAAACGCTTTTCTTGCCATTGCCAGTCTACATTTTATATCCTCTCTACTTCGATCATCATCAGTTATTTTGCTCCCCAAATAGCAAAACTCCTTTACTACTTTAAGTGTCTCATTTCCTAATCTAATTCCCTCAGCATCACCCGACTTAATTCGACTACATTCCATTATCCTCGTTTTGCTTTTGTTGATGTTCATCTTATATCCTCCTTTCAAGATACTGTCCATTCCATTCAACTGCTCTTCCAAGTATTTTGCTGTCTCTTGACAGAATTAAAATGTCATCGGCGAACCTCCAAGTTTTTATTTCTTCTCCATGGATTTTAATACCTACTCCGAATTTTTCCTTTGTTTCCTTTACTGCTTGCTCAATATACAGATTGAATAACATCGGGGAGAGGCTACAACCCTGTCTCACTCCCTTCACAACCGCTGCTTCCCTTTCATGTCCCCCGACTCTTATAACTGCCATCTGCTTTCTGTACAAATTGTTAATACCCTTTCGCTCCCTGTATTTTACCCCTGCCACCTTTAGAATTTGAAAGAGAGTATTCCGGTCAACATTGTCAAAAGCTTTCTCTAAGTCTACAAATGCTAGAAACGTAGGTAGATAGAAGACTTAAAACGGATTCCACATATCTAGATTTCCAGAAGGCTTTTGGCACCGTTCCTCACAAGCAGCTTCTAATCAAATTGTTTGGCTACGGAGTGTTGTCGTGGTTGTGTGATTTCCTGTTAGAAAGATCACAACCAGTAACTGACGGGAAGCCATCGAGTAAAACAGTACTGATATGTGGCGTTTACCAAAGAGATGTCATAAGTCCTCTGCTGTTCCTGATCAACACAGAAGATTTAGGAGACAATCTGAGTAACCTCCTTAGATTATTTGCAGATGATGGTGTCGTTTACTGTCTTACAAAGTCATCAGAAGATCAAAAGCATTTCCGAAATGATTTAGAGAAGATATCTGCATGGCGCGAAAAATGACAATTGATTCTAAATAATAAAATGTGTAAGATCATCTAAATGAGTTCTAAGAGGGATCTGTTAAACTTCGGATACGCGATAAATCACAGAAATTTGAACGCTGTCGAGTCAGCTAAATACCTAAGGATTAAAAAATGAACAACGTAAATCGGAACGATAACAAAACGAAAGACTGCGGTTTATTGGCGGAACACTTAGAAGATGCAACGGCTCTGCTGAAGAAGCTGCGTTCACAAATTTTGATCGTACTCTTCTGGCGTATTGCTGTGCCGTATAGGATACTTACCAGATAGGATCAGTGGAGGAAATCAGAAACGGTCAAAGAAGAGAATGGGAATAGAAAATAACGCATATGATACTCAATTTGGAGTCCCAATCACTGAGGCGAAGGCTCCCTCGTTGCGGCGAGATCTTTTCACGAAGTATCTATCACTAACTTTCTCCTCCGATCGCCAAAATATTTTGTTGAGTCCCGTGGCTATGTAATGAAATAAGAGAAATAAGAGCTTGCATGGAAAAATTTAAATGTCCGTCTTTCCCATGTGCAATTCCAGAGTGAAACGGTAGAAAATAGCGATGAACCCTCTGCCAAGCACTTAAAGGTGAATTACAGAGTAGTGACGTAGATGTAAGTGAAGATATATCTGTAATATATTGCATCACAATAAACCGAATGAGAAGGTAGTCTCTGAAGGTGGACAGTGAGCTTAGATTCGATTGGAAAATCCTAAAACTGCAACTCAGTCATACAGTTATCCAGCGTATTTTAAAACATAACTGTTAAGATGATTTGTTGCTCTAATTTTAACTGGACGACAAAAGAACCCACGAATAAAGTGAAAGTTACATTCCACTAAAAAAAAAAAAAATTGTTGGCGATATAAATAACCCTGAATACCGACAAGTATGAAGGCCAGGTCAAATTAATAAGCATTATTAATTACTTCATTAATTTATGTTGTAAGAAGGTTAAGTCCGAAAGTAAGATTACAGCAAAAAATTGACAACGCCGTCTCTGCTATGTCCCATTGTACACTACATGAACAGTCCAAATTGTAACATTATTAGACAGCTGAATGATACTCGTACAATCAGTAAAGCATGTAATTAATAAAATAATTTCCCTTGAGGACATCTGTGAGTTCGTCAACAGTGTAAAAGACATCCTGTCTTATCCATCATTCAGAATGACGGAGTGTTTAAATCATTGACAAATATTTCGTGCTAATTGGTTGAACTGCGGTGAATTATAGTCCGCTGCCCTGTTTTCATGTCTGTACGTTTTTGGATAATCTGAGGAATGTTTTTAGGATTTTGATATGCTTTTAAATAGTAGACTGGTTCAGAGGAAACTTTGTTTACATAATTTATTACTGCTGCACCAGACAAGTTATCCAGCCGTAGATAGCGTCACCTACACTATGTGATCAAAGGTATCCGGACACATGGCTGAAAATGATTTACAAGTTCGTGCTGCCCTCCATTGGTAATGCTAGAATTCAATATGGTGTTGGCCCCCCTTTAGCCTTGATGACAGGTTCCACTGTCGCAGGAATACGTTCAATCAGGTGCTGGAAGGTTTCTTGGGGAATAGCAGCTCATTCTTCATGGACTGCTGCACTGATGTCGATGATATCGATGTCGGCAGGTGAGGCCTGGCAAGAAGTCAGCATTCCAAAACATCCCAAAGTTGTTCTATAAGATTCAGGTCAGGACTCTGTGCAGGCCAGTCCAGTACAGGGATGTTATTGTCGTGTAACCAATCCGCCACAGGCCGTGAATTATGAACAGGAGCTCGATCGTGTTGAAAAATGGAATCGCCATCCCCGAATTGCTTTCCAACGGCGGGAAGCAAGAAAATTCTTAAAACATCAATGTAGGCCTGTGCTGTGGTAGTGCCACGCAAAACAACAAGGGGTGCAAGCCCCCTACATAAAAAACACGACCACACCATAACGCCACCGGCTCCGAATTTTACTGTTGGCACTGCACAAGCTGGCACATGACGTCCACCGGGTATTCGCCATATCCACACCCTGCCCTCGGAGTGCTACATTGTGTACCATGATTCGTCACTCCACACAACGTTTTTCAACTGTTCAATCGTCCAATATTTACGTTCCTTACACCAAGAGTGTAGTCGTTTGGCATTTACCGGCGTGATGTGTGGCTTACGAGCAGCCGCTCGACGATGAAATCCAAGTTTTCCCACCTCCCGCCTAACTTTCATAGTACTTGCATTGGGGCCTGATACAGTTTGGAATTCCTGTGTGACGATCTGGATAGATATCTGCCTATTAAATATTACGACCCTCTTCAACTGTCGGCGGTCTCTGTCAGTCAACAGCTGTGGTTGGCCTGTACGCATTTGCACTGTACGTGTCCCTTCTCATTTCTACTTCACTGTCACATCGGAAACAGTGGACCTAGGGATGTTTAGGAGTGTGGAAATCTCGCGTACAGACGTATGACACAAGTGACACCCAATCACCTGACCACGTGCGAAGTCCGTGAATTCCGCGGAGCGCCCAATTCTGCTCTCTCACGATGTCTAATGACTACTGATGTCGCTGATATGAAATAGCTGGCAGTAGGTGGCAGCACAACGCACCTAAATGAATAACGTACGTTCTTGGCGGTGTCCAGATACTTTTGATCACATAGTGTATGTGAAGCTGTATTGGGTCGTTAGTTAACTTATGCACGTAAATACATATCTACATCAGCAGCTACCCTCTTGTTTACATACATACTGCGCTAGCTACTGGACAGAATGTGGCGCAGGGTATTTTGCAATTTAAGTTCCCCGAGCATCTATTTCGCCCTTTCATGTAAACTACAGAGACCTGTTACTATCATAGCACCAGGTCTCTCAATTCGTCCGATGTCTGTCTTCGTGCCGGACTAATAAGGACGCAGAAACGCTTGAACAATAGTTTAGATATGGTCACACTAATGCCCGGCATACGATTTCTTTAGCAGGCGCACTTCACCTTTCTAGAACTGCTTTAAGTCTTCCATCTGTATTCTCTACGACTGACTTCACGTGAGTGCCTCATTTCATATCGCTTGTTAGTATTACCCCTAAATACTAACACTACACTTCTTTCTCAAAATATTTGCTACTAGTCTTGCATCTTCACTGTAGACGATATATTATATTTATCTACTATTCAGTAAAGTAAATGTAAATAACATCAAAGTATTTCTGCATTTTCTGGCGGTCATTCAATGACGACATTTCTCTGTACGCAACATAATCGTCAGAGAACAGTCTCATAATGCTACTTATCCCATTAGACAAATTACGTATATTGAGAACACGAGAAGTTCGATTGCCTTTCCTCGATGGACACCTTAAGTTCTTTCGTTTCAGTAGAACAATTACTGTGCAGTGTAACGTATTAGGCTCTATCAGTGAAATAATCGTAAAGCTATACCCTCAGCTGCTTCTGTGTGAAGATACTCAGAATGATCGTATCTTGCAGAACGAAACGCCGTTCTGAAATCGAGGAAGACAGAATCTATTACAAAATATAGCAGTTCTGCAGAAAGTAAAACAGTTGAACAAAAACCTATTCAAACACAACTTGCAAAATCATGAACAGAATGTTTCTGAGAGCAGGGGAACTTCCCAGCGATACCATTATACTAGTTATACTTACAAGGAAACGGGACGGACAAAGCACATAACGAACTTTTTGACTCCTGGCCGCAACGAACAAGTTACTAACTAAAATTATCACTAACAATATAGAACAACTTTTCATTTTAGGAAAAGGAACATTACTTACTTAGAAGGGGATGTAGCACAATAACCTAACTGCACGTCATGAAAAAACTATTCTGCCTTCCTCGATTCCAGAAAACCGTTCTACGCTGTAGCACATCGTCCACTGTTAACTAAGACACAGTCATACGGAGTGTCTTCACAGACAACCAGTTGACTCCTTGAATATTTGAGGAATATAACCTAGTAAAGCTACTGTTCTACTGAAACAAAACAACGTAGAGTACCCACAACGAAGCACAGCAGAAGCTCGGCTCTGTTGGACTCACTGTACGTAACTCGTCGTATAGGATCAGCAGCACTGTGAGACTGCCCGCTGACGGTTATGTTGTCTACAGAAAAGTGTCGTTATTTGATAACCAGAAGGAAATGCAGGAAGCTATGAACCAAATTTCCACAGGTTGTGGTCTTCAATCCGAAGACCGGTTGATGGAGCTCTCCATGCCACACCATTCATCTCTGATAACTACTGCAGCCGACATTCTTCTGAATCTGCTTACTGTATTCATCTCTTGGTCTCCCTCTAAGATTTTTATCCCACTTTCTTCCCTCCAGTACTAAATTAGTGATCCCTAGACGTTTCAGAATGTGACCTATCAACCGTCCTCTTCTTCTACATCTACATCTACATCTACATTTATACTCCGCAAGCCACCCAACGGTGTGTGGCGGAGGGCACTTTACGTGCCACTGTCATTACCTCCCTTCCCTGTTCCAGTCGCGTATGGTTCGCGGGAAGAACGACTGTCTGAAAGCCTCCGTGCGCGTTCTAATCCCTCTAATTTTACATTCGTCATCTTCTCGGGAGGTATAAGTAGGGGGAAGCAATATATTCGATACCTTATCCAGAAACGCACATGTTCGAAACCTGGCGAGCAAGCTACACCGCGATGCAGAGCGCCTCTCTTGCAGAGTCTGCCACTTGAGTTTGTTAAACATCTCCGTAACGCTATGACGGTTACCAAATAACCCTGTGACGAAACGCGCCGCTCTTCTTTGGATCTTCTCTATCTCCTCCGTCAACCCGATCTGGTATGGATCCCACACTGATGAGCAATACGCAAGTATAGGTCGAACGAGTGTTTTGTAAGCCACCTCCTTTCTTGATGGACTACATTTTCTAAGGACTCTCCCAATTAATCTCAACCTGGTACCCGACTTACCAACAATTAATTTGATATGATCATTCCACTTCAAAACGTTCCGCACGCATACTCCCAGATATTTTGCAGAAGTAACTGCTACCAGTGTTTGTTCCGCTATCATATAATCATACAATAAAGGATCCTTCTTTCAATGTATTCGCAATACATTACATTTGTCTATGTTAAGGGTCAGTTGCCACTCCCTGCACCAAGTGCCTACCCGCTGCAGATCTTCCTGCATTTCGCTACAATATTCTAATGCTGCAACTTCTCTGTATACTACAGCATCATCCGCGAAAAGCCGCATGGAACTTCCGACACTATCTACTAGGTCATTTATATATATTGTGAAAAGCAATGGTCCCATAACACTCCCCTGTGGCACGCCAGAGGTTACTTTAACGTCTGTAGACGTCTCTCCATTGATAACAACATGCTGTGTTCTGTATGCTAAAAACTCTTCAATCCAGTCACACAGCTGGTCTGATATTCCGTAGGCTCTTACTTTGTTTATCAGGCGACAGTGCGGAACTGTATCGAACGCCTTCCGGAAGTCAAGAAAAATAGCATCTACCTGGGAGCCTGTATCTAATATTTTCTGGGTCTCATGAACAAATAAAGCGAGTTGGGTCCCAGACGATCGCTGTTTCCGGAATCCATGTTGATTCCTACATAGTAGATTCTGGGTTTCCAAAAACGACATGATACTCGAGCAAAAAACATGTTCTAAAATTCTACAATAGATCGACGTCAGAGATATAGGTCTATAGTTTTACGCATCTGCTCGACGACCCTTCTTGAAGACTGGGACTACCTGTGCTCTTTTACAATCATTTGGAACCTTCCTTTCCTCTAGAGACTTGCGGTACACGGCTGTTAGAAGGGGGGCAAGTTCTTTCGCGTACTCTGTGTAGAATCGAATTGGTATCCCGTCAGGTCCAGTGGACTTTTCTCTGTTGAGTGATTCCAGTTGCTTTTCTATTCCTTGGACACTTATTTCGATGTCAGCCATTTTTTCGTTTGTGCGAGGATTTAGAGAAGGAACTGCAGTGCGGTCTTCCTCTGTGAAACAGCTTTGGAAAAAGGTGTTTAGTATTTCAGCTTTACGCGCGTCATCCCCTGTTTCAATGCCATCATCATCCCGGAGTGTCTGGATATGCTGTTTCGAGCCACTTACTGATTTAACGTAAGACCAGAACTTCCTAGGATTTTCTGTCAAGTCGGTACATAGAATTTTACTTTCGAATTCACTGAACGCTTCACGCATAGCCCTCCTTACGCTAACTTTGACATCGTTTAACTTCTGTTTGTCTGAGAGGTTTTGGCTGCATTTAAACTTGGAGTGAAGCTCTCTTTGCTTTCGCAGTAGTTTCCTAACTTTGTTGTTGAACCACGGTGGGCTTTTCCCGTCCCTCACAGTTTTACTCGGCACGTACCTGTCTAAAACGCATTTTACGATTGCCTTAAACTTTTTCCATAAACACTCAACATTGTCAGTGTCGGAACAGAAATTTTCGTTTTGATCTTCTAGGTAGTCTGAAATCTGCCTTCTATTACTCTTGCTAAACAGATAAACCTTCCTCCCTTTTTTTATATTCCTATTAACTTCCATATTCAGGGATGCTGCAACGGCCTTCTGAGTCCCTGTTCTGCACATACAGAGTCGAAAAGTTCGGGTCCAAGATGTTATCTCCACGAGTCGGTTCTCTGTTTAATTGCTCGAGGTAATTTTCGGATAGTGCACTCAGTATCTGATCTCTCACCTGTGGTAGAGTGGGAGGTCGTCACGAGGTGTGGCAGGGGGCGAAAGACATTCCGGAGGGCTGAACGGAAGGCCTCTCCAGTTCGTCTGACGAACTGGTTTCAGGCTCTGTCTCAGGCTGATACTGATCTTCAGCCGGACATGGCTGCTTGTCCTGTTCCAGAGGTTGCCCCTCAATCTGCAAGATCCGGGCAGTCGCAGAGGTTGGGCTTACTGGTAGTTGGGAGCTCCAACGTCAGGTGCGTAATGGGGCCCCTTAGGGATATGGCAGCAAGAGAGGGGAAAAAAACCAATGTGCACTCCGTGTGCATACCGGGGGGAGTCATTCCAGATGTGGAAAGGGTCCTTCCGGATGTCATGAAGGGTAGACGGTGCACCCATCTGCAGGTGGTCGCTCATGTCGGCACCAATGATGTGTGTCGCTATGGATTGGAGGAAATCCTCTCTGGCTTCCGGCGGCTATCTGATTTGGTGAAGACTGCCAGTATCGCTAGCGGGATGAAAGCAGAGCTCACCATCTGCAGCATCGTCGACAGGACTGACTGCGGACCTTTGGTACAGAGCCGAGTGGAGGGTCTGAATCAGAGGCTGAGACGGTTCTGCGACCGTGTGGGCTGCAGATTCCTCGACTTGCGCCATAGGGTGGTGGGGTTTCGGGTTCCGCTGGATAGGTCAGGAGTCCACTACACGCAGCAAGCGGCTACACGGGTAGCAGGGGTTGTGTGGCGTGGACTGGGCGGTTTTTTAGGTTAGATGGCCTCGGTCAAGTACAGAAAGGGCAACAGCCTCAAAGGGTGCGGGGCAAAGTCAGGACATGCGGGGACCAAGCAGCGATCGGTATTGTAATTGTAAACTGTCGAAGCTGCATTGGTAAAGTACCGGAACTTCAAGCGCTGATAGAAAGCACCGAAGCTGAAATCGTTATAGATACGGAAAGCTGGCTGAAGCAAGAGATACATTCTGCCGACATTTTTACAAAGGCACATACGGTGTTTAGAAAGGATAGACTGCATGCAATCGGTGGTGGCGTGTTTGTCGCTGATAGTAGTAGTTTATCCTGTAGTGAAGTAGAAGTGGATAGTTCCTGTGAATTATTATGGGTGGAGGTTACACTCAGCAACCGAGCTAGGTTAATAATTGGCTCCTTTTACCGACCTCCCGACTCAGCAGCATTAGTGGCAGAACAACTGAGAGAATATTTGGAATACATTTCACATAAATTTTCTCGGCATGTTATAGTCTTAGGTGGAGATTTCAATTTACCAGATATAGACTGGGACACTCAGATTGGTTCAAATGGCTCTGAGCACTATGGGACTCAACTGCTGAGGTAATTAGTCCCCTAGAACTTAGAACTAGTTAAACCTAACTAACCTAAGGACATCACGAACATCCATGCCCGAGGCAGGATTCGAACCTGCGACCGTAGCGGTCTTACGGTTCCAGACTGCAGCGCCTTTAACCGCACGGCCACTTAGGCCGGCGGACACTCAGATGTTTAGGACGGGTGGTATGGACAGAGCATCGAGTGACATTATACTGAGTGCACTACCCGAAAATTACCTCGAGCAATTAAACAGAGAACCGACTCGTGGAGATAACATCTTGGACCTATTGATAACAAACAGACCCGAACTTTTGGACTCTGTAAGTGCAGAACAGGGAATCAGTGATCATAAGGCCGTTGCAGCATCCCTGAATATGGAAGTTAATAGGAATATAAAAAAAGGGAGGAAGGTTTATATGTTTAGCAAGAGTAATGGAAGGCAGATTTCAGACTACCTAGAAGATCAATGTTGAGTGTTTATGGAAAAAGTTTAAGGCAATCGTAAAATGCGTTTTAGACAGGTACGTGCCGAGTAAAACTGTGAGGGACGGGAAAAGCCCACCGTGGTTCAACAACAAAGTTAGGAAACTACTGCGAAAGCAAAGAGAGCTTCACTCCAAGTTTAAATGCAGCCAAAACCTCTCAGACAAACAGAAGTTAAACGATGTCAAAGTTAGCGTAAGGAGGGCTATGCGTGAAGCGTTCAGTGAATTCGAAAGTAAAATTCTATGTACCGACTTGACAGAAAATCCTAGGAAGTTCTGGTCTTACGTTAAATCAGTAAGTCGCTCGAAACAGCATATCCAGACACTCCGGGATGATGATGGCATTGAAACAGAGGATGACACGCGTAAAGCTGAAATACTAAGCACCTTTTTCCAAAGCTGTTTCACAGAGGAAGACCGCACTGCAGTTGCCTCTCTAAATCCTCGCACAAACGAAAAAATGGCTGACATCGAAATAAGTGTCCAAGGAATAGAAAAGCAACTGGAATCACTCAACAGAGGAAAGTCCACTGGACCTGACGGGATACCAATTCGATTCTACACAGAGTACGCGAAAGAACTTGCCCCCCTTCTAACAGCCGTGTTCCGCAAGTCTCTAGAGGAACGGAAGGTTCCAAATGATTGGAAAAGAGCACAGGTAGTCCCCGTCTTCAAGAAGGGTCGTCGAGCAGATGCGCAAAACTATAGACCTATATCTCTGACGTCGATCTATTGTAGAATTTTAGAACATGTTTTTTGCTCGAGTATCATGTCGTTTTTGGAAACCCAGAATCCACTATGTAGGAATCAACATGGATTCCGGAAACAGCGATCGTGTGAGACCCAACTCGCTTTATTTGTTCATGAGACCCAGAAAATATTAGATACAGGCTCCCAGGTAGATGCTATTTTTCTTGACTTCCGGAAGGCGTTCGATACAGTTCCGCACTGTCGCCTGATAAACAAAGTAAGAGCCTACGGAATATCAGACCAGCTGTGTGGCTGGATTGAAGAGTTTTTAGCAAACAGAACACAGCATGTTGTTATCAATGGAGAGTCGTTCTTCCCTCGAGCCATACGCGACTGGAACAGAAAAGGGAGCTAATGACAGTGGCACGTAAAGTGCCCTCTGCCACACACCGTTGGGTGGCTTGCGGAGTATAAATATAGATGTAGATTGTCAAAAGCTCTCTCCAAGTCTACATGTGCTATAAACGTAGGTTTGCCTATCCTTAAACTACCTTGTGATATAAATCGTAGGGTCACTATTACCTCTCATTTCTCCGGAATCCAATTTGATCTCCGAGGTCGGCTTCTACCAGATTTTTTATTCTTGTGTAATGAACTCGTGTTAGTATTTTGCTACCATGGTTTATTACACTTATAGTTCGGTAATTTTCGCACCTGTCAGCAACTGCTTTCTTTGAAATTTCTACATTCTTCTTGAATTCACCTGTCTTATTATCTTGCTCACCAGATGGAAGAGTTTTTTTATGGCTTGCTCTTCCGAGGCCATCAGTAGTTCTGACGGAATGTTGTCTACTCCTGGGGCCTTGTCTTTCAGTGCACTGTTAAATCCTTCTCGCAGTATCGTATCTCCCATCTCATCTTCGTTGTCTTCCATTATCATAATACTATCCTAAAGTACATCTTCTTTGTATAGATCTCTCTATTTACTCTTTCCACCTTTCCCTTCTTTGCTTGTGACTTGTTTTCCATCTCAGCTTTTGCTATTCATACAACTGCTTCTTTTTTCTCACTTTAATTTTCGTGTAGGTGGTATCTATGTTTCCCTTATTGCCATGTGCTTCTAAATCCCTACGTTTGTCCTTTAGCCATTCCTGCTTAGCCATTTTGCACTTCCTGTCAATCTCATTTTTAGACGTTCGTATTCCCTTTCGCCTGCTTCATTTACAGTATTTTTACATTTTCTCCCTTCATCAATTAAATTCAATGTCTCCTATTATCAAAGGATTTCTACTACGCCTTGTCTTTCCACCTATTCGATACTCTGCTGCCTTCACTATTTCATTTCTCAAAGCTACCCATTCGTCTTCTGTTGTATTCCTTCCCCCTTGTTCTTGTCAACCTTTGCGTAATGCTTCCTTTGAAACTGTCAACAACTTAAAGTTCTTTCAACTTATACAGGTCCCATCTCCTTAATTCCCTACCGTTTTGCAATTTCTTCAGTTTTAATCTACAGTTTATATCTACTTAGTGTAATGAATAGCAGCTGTCTTTAAATCTTGAGAAATGTAAGATAACCCTTACAGTGAAGATACAAGATTAGCAACGAATGTTTTGAGCACGATACGTTGAATACGTATTTAGGGGCAATACTAACAGAGTGCAATGGGCATTCCAGCCTTCAACACAGAGGAGAGAGCGGATGGGTTAAAGACAACACTGAAAGAGTCTGGGAGGAGGAAGAATTATCTGATGATGTGACAGAAGGAGAAACTGTAGATATGGAAGAGACAGAGTCGAAATTTAAAAGAGCTTTGGGAGACTTGAGCAGAAGGGATACAGATAAGTGCGAGTCTAGTGCATAATCACTTTAACATCTCATGCATCCAAGCCGCTGACAAGAATAATATAAAGAAGAATGGAAAAGAAAATCGAGGAACTCTTAGATGAGAATCAGTTTGGATTTTGGAAAGATAGACACCAGAGAGGGGGTTCTGACTCTGTGCTTGATAACGAAAGCAACAATGAAGAAGAATCAAGGTACGCTCATAGAATTTGTCGATCTAGGAAAAATGTTCGCCAATGTGAAATGGTGCAAGTTGTTCGAAATTCTGAGAAAAATAGGGGTAAGGTATAAGGAAAGACGGTTAAGGTGAAAAAGAATTACAAGATCCTGTAATTGCATCTTGTATAAATGGACGAATGAAACTACAGGTGGTCGATGACTTGCAGGAAAGAAATATTCAATAGCCATAAATTTTATTACTCTAGCAGTTTCGGTGTCTCATTGGCACAATCTTCAGGTCCATATGCAACATACGAGATAAGCCATCAGGTCGTTTGGGCTTGCTAAAGGAACCACTACATCAAACTGGGTTCAGTAGACATCTTCACAACGGAAGTGGACGCTTTGCACATCTAATGGCAACGCATAGGGGCATGAATATTGTCCCAATGGCTCACCGGAACTGATGGCGTAATATAATTGTTCCATAAATTTACGGCTTTTGTTGTCTTGGCCTGCTCGATCACCAGATCTGTCTACAGGCCAGCAGATGTCGGACGTCGTCGGACAACAACTTCAGTCTCAACCACAAATAGCATTAACAATCCCTACATTGTCCGACCAACAGGCATGAACTCCATCCCGCAAACTGACATCCGGCACTTGTGCAACGCAATGAATGCACATTTGCATGCCTAGATTAAACTTTCTGGTTGTTACAGCGATTATTAATATACCAGCATTTCAAATTTGCAATGACTTATCTCACGCTTACATTAACCTGTGATCTTCCAATGTCAGTTCTTAAATATGTATTCCCGAAATTTTGAATTATTTTTTGGTATTGCGATTTTTTTCCTTCAGTGTATGTGCTGTTTACTGAAAACATTGTTCCCCATTCGTGGTAGACGAATCTGCAATCGGCAGATATGAAGTGTGCCTGTTTTTGCAAGTAAGAACCGAAGCATTTGATTCTATATTTCATTTACGACATAAATGTAAACATTTGTGTTCTAGCGTTTCATATGTTCAAATGCGATTATACTGTACAGATAATGTGGCCAGATCTTGATATTTCTGACAGATGTGCTACTTGTATGGTAGCGCAGTTTTTTGTTTCCTACGGGAATCATTGTGGTGGGTCCCCAAATGCTTGATTCCGGTGGCCACAATCGAAGACCACAATCTTGTTACTTTTTTGGTAATTTGTTTATGCTAGTAGAAGTTTTAAGAAATCTTATGTGTTAGGGTTAGAGCTTGTAAGCAACACTGTGATACCCTTCATGATCAGGGTACGAAATAGCTTTTTCTATGAGGGATATACAAGTCAACACACTGTAGTTAACACAGCAAACGTCTTGAAGAGTATATGAATCCCGACTGGACTACTCAGTTGCCTGATTAGTCATCCATAAAGCATGTCTGAGACACGATGAGTAGGTGTATACTTTCACAACAGCTGAAGCTAGCAACCTTCATGAATTTATACAACATGTATTTCACGTGTGGCGAGAAATTTCTCAACTGGGCATTTGGTGACTGCTTCCATGCCACAGAGAATACAAGAATATATTTGTGTTTGTGGGGATAGAACCTCATACTGATGTCGATACTGGACATAATTTTCGAATGGAATGAAAGTTTCATAATTTAATACTGGTTATATGAGGAATATCAATGCAAAGTTAGGTAAATGACGAACTGTTGCTTCGTGGGGTTCCACTTTCCATTTCGTCAATGTATTTTCGAGTGGCTGAATGTCAGAGCCCGAAACGTTACGCGACCTCGCTCAGAACAAAGGCGTCACTCCTCTTTATGAGGCCACGTGCCCCTTTGTCGGATGTCGTCTGCCGCTCGGCCCTGCGAGATCTTCTTAGCGGAAGATCCTCTTCCCCCGTTCTTTAGTGCAGGCTTAGCTCTCTAGGCTGTCCCATCAGACGATCGACTGGTTGTCATAACTGCTGTCCTACGTTACTGTGTTGTAAGGAACAAGTCATTTCTTCAGCTGTTGTGGCCAGGGGCTGCATCCTGGAGCACAGGTTGCAGAAATGCGTGGCACTCTGAAAGCTAGAGTATAGATGGACGAACTCTTTCACCTTTGGGAACTAGTTCATTGGAGATCGTCCCATTTTGAAAAACGTTCATTTTTACTCATTCACCTTCCTTTTTTTGTAACTGTGCATGCTGTATGGACTGCCGGTTGTAGACTGTTAACGAATGAACTAGCTTATTGCATATGTTCCCAGATATGTGAGTGGCTCGGAAAGTTCTTAAATAACAGAACCAGTATGTTGTCCTCGACTGCGAGTGTCGCAGGGATGTATGATACCGCTGTTGTTGTTCTCTAGACACATAAATGATTTCGCGATCAGTGTGGGCAGTAATTTGCGGTGGTTTCTGCTGATGATACCTTGGTGTACGGTAAGGTGTCTAAGTAGGGTGGCTTTAGGAAGATACAAGACAGACAACATTTCTAGTTGATGTGATGAATGGCAACTAGCTTTAAACGTGGAAAAATGTAAGTTAACGAGGATAAGTAAGATGAATAAACCTGTAATTTTCGGATACAGTATTACTAGTGTCCTGCTTGATACAGTCAAGTCGTTTGAATATCTGGGTCGTACATACATACATACATACATTAATACTTGTTCCATAGATCATGAATACGACATTTCGTAACGATGTGGAATGTGTCACTTTAACATAAGTTTTCTTTAGACAAAATATTTCATTAATTTTTTTTCAGTTACCACTTCATATCTAAAAATTCATCTAAAGAGTAGAAGGAGTCGTCATTCAGAAATTTTTTAAATTTGTTTTAAATGCTAGTTAGCTGTCTGTCAGACTTTTAATGCTATTTGGCAAATGACCAAAGATTTTTGTGGCTACATAATTCACCCCTTTCTGTGCCAAAGTGAGATTTGATGCAGAATAGTGAAGATCATCCTTTCTTCTAGTGCTATAGCTATGCACTTCGCTCTTATTTTTAACTGGGATGGGTTATTAATAACAAATTTCATAAGTGAATGTATGTATCGCGAATTTACTGTGAATATCCCGACTTCCTTAAATAAATGTCTGCAAGGTCATATTGCGTGGGATCCAGCTGTTATTTAGTTACACGCTTTTGTGCAATGAATACTTTCTCCCTTAATGACGAATTACCCCAAAATATGATGCCACATGAAAGCAGTAAACGAAAATAGGCATAGAAGGCTAATTCACTGATACGTTTATCATCAAAATTTCCAATAACACTACTAGCATAAGTAGCTGGACCTAACCGTTTCAGCAGATCATCGATATGTTTCTTCCAGTTCAATTTCTCATCTATGCACACCGCCGCGAGGGATTATCTGAGCGGTCTAAGGCACTGCTGTCACGGACTGTGCGGCTAGTCCCGGCGGAGCTTCGAGTCCTCCCTCGGACATGGGTGTGTGTGTTCGTCCTTAGGATAATTTAGGCTAAGTAGTGTTTAAGTTAGGGACTGGCGACCTTAGCAGCTAAGTCCCATAGGATTTCACTCACATTTGACATTTTGACAATGCACACCCCCAGAAATTTTGAGTATTCTGCCTTAGTGGCAGACTTCCGTTCATAGTTTATGTTTAACAATGGTGTTACGCCATTTACTGTACAGAATTGTATAAACAGTGTTTTCTCAAAATTTAGTGAGAGTCCATTTGCACGGAACCACTTAATAATTTTCTGAAATACATTATTTGCAATATCCTCAGCTGATTCTTGCTTCTTGGCTGTAATTACTATACTTCTATCATTAGCAAAAAGAACTAGCTTTGCATCTTCATGAATACAGAGTGGAAAGTCGTTATATTAAAACAGTAAGCGACCCAAGACTGAACCCTGTGGTATACCATTCTTGATACCTCCCCAGTTAGAGGACTCTTCTGGTATTTTGCTGACTATATGTACTGCCAATTTCAACCTTATACATTCTTCCAGTTAAATATGAATTAAACCATTTGTGCACTGTCCCGCTCATATCACAATACATAAGCTTATCTAGAAGAATTTCATAATTCACACCATCAAAAGCTTTTCAGAGATCACAAAATGTGGCAATGGGTGATGTTAGATTATTCAGTGCATTTTATATTTGATCAGTGACAGCATATACAGCATTTTCTGTTGAAAAAATTTCTGAAAACCAAACTGACATTTTGTTAGTACTTCGTTTTAACAAATATGTGATGCTACTCTTGAATACATTACTTTTTCAAGAATTTTGGATAAAGCTGTTAGAAGTGATACTGAGCGGTAGTTGTTAGCATCAGACCTATCTAGTTTTGGATGCAATGTTAACAATAATATATTTCGGTCTATCTGGGAAAAATGCCCTCTTTCAGTGAGCTACTACATCTGTGGCTGAGAATCCTACTCATTCGTTGGGAACAAGCTATTAGTACTCTGTTGGAAATGCCATCAATTCCTACTTTCAGTAGGAGAGGTGTGTTGAATTTCAATTTTATCAAATTGCATGTGTATTGTCTCTTCCATATACTGTCTTGCATTTTCTAATGAAAAGCTGGATCCTGTTTTCTCAAAACACTTAAAAAGATTATTAAAATGTTTTCTGGTTCTGACTTCTTGTTAACAAACTTCTCATTGAGTTTGATAGAAATACACTCTTCCTGTGGTTTCGGTTTCCCTGTTTCCCTTTTAACAATATTCCAAATTGTTTAAATTTTAGTATCAGATGTGCTAATCTCAGACTTAATGCACATACTTCTGGAATTTTTAATAACTTTTCTTAATACATAGCTGTAGTTTTTATAAAGTTTCGCTGTTTCGGGATCATTACTCCTCCTAGCTATAAGATACATTTCCCATTTCTGTTTACAAGATATTTTTATTCCTTTAATAAATCATGGCTTTTTACATGTTTTCGTACAATTATTACCATCAGGTTCATTGTACACCTCAACCTAGTCTAACTGTTGCAAGCTTTCCCAAAAATTTTCAGTTCTTAAATCGTTAATTGATCGCATTATTTTGGAGGACTGTTTAGCAAAGCAAAATAAAATGGAACAAACATATGAGAACTGTGGTAGGGAAGGCGAATTGCCAACTTCGGTTTATTGGGAGAATTTTAGGAGAGAGGAGACTGCATATAGGACGCTGGTGAGATCTGTTCTTGAGTACTGCTCGAGTGTTTGGAATTCGCACCAGGCCGGATTAAAGGAAGACATCAAAGTAATTCAGAACCGGGCTGTTAGATTTGTTACCGGTAGGTTCGAACAACAGGTAAGCGTTACGGAGATGCTTCGGGAACTCAAATGGGAATCCCTGGTGGGATGATGAATCACCATTGAGAAAATTCAGAAAGGTGGCATTTGAAGCTGTCTGTCGAACGGTTCTACTGCCAAAGGACAAAGAAGTTACAAGAAATTAGGGCTCATACGGAGGCATATAGATAGCCGTTTTTCTCTTGCTCTACTTGCGAGTGGAACAGAAAATGAAATGACTAGCACGGTGGCTTGCGGAGTATCTTTGTAGATGCAGATGTAGACTTTGCACAACTCGTTTCTACTGGTACGTGATATGGAACCCAATTGGGGGGGGGGGTGCAGTGGGGGGGGATGTGGTAGCCGGGCGGGGGGGGGGGGGGTTGTGTGACAGGACTTCTCAGAAAGCATCACTTTCGGCGGTTGATATGAGTGGATGAGTGGTACAGTGACTGCAAGCCAGGCACAGAGAGGCCAGATCTATGTTGTATGGAAGCATGGATCACTAAACCTGTTTTCTACCCAGTCGACATTCATTTTTCAGGGAAGCTTGTAGTCGCAGCAAGAACAATGCCTTCGTTTTCAGTTCGTTTACAGAAAAAGGTACATATTTGCGCGGGCCCTAGTAGAGTGAAGTAACGGGAAGTAGACCATCATCCACCAAACCAACATTAATAATTTTATTTTGTAACTCGCTGGCGTGTAATTAATTAGACCTCTAAGTGCCTACTAGCTGCGTGGGAAGTGAAGATCTATTTGGAAAAATCACGACTTGCGATAAAATGGCTGAAAAACCTCATCCTAAAATTAGAATTTTGTGTCAGTAGCCAACTGCACAAATATGCTGTAAAAGAAAGTCTTTTTTTCAAAATCTTGATGACATAGAGCATGACATTGGTTTAAATACCTTTACAGTCGTAAAAGACAATCAATTATTGATCACTCATTAGCTGCAAAGGGGACCAAGGGTCATACATGAAATCAACCATTAGTTATCTGAGCAACAGAAAGTCTGAACGAGCAAAGGCAGCCATTTACGATAGTGAAACTAATATGGAATTCAATGAATTAGCTATTAGTGTACTTAAAATATAAATTTCACGTAAATCTTCTTGAAAACAAGATTGTTACTTCAGTGCTGATAATTTTACGCATATTTAGGTAGTTTAACTCATCACGGAAAAAGGCAGGAAAAAGGTGTCCATGAAACTCACACTGAATGAATTTTTAGTTAAATCATCAGCTTCTGTTACAACAGCATAAAATACGACGACTTTTAGAAGTACATGTATTTTGATTGAAAAATTTTTGGAAAGAGAGCTCTTGTATTTCCTTTGCAGGAATAGGGTATGTGAGAGGACAGTTTTTTTAAATCAACAATTAACTCTTTTCTCGAAGAACCATCTCATGGAGTATCTGATTGGATCGGTCATGCAAAGTGGAAGGCGAAAGTCATTCGTGTATTCAAAAAGTTTATGTTCCATGATGAAATTGAATTACAACCACAAGAACACACATCAGATTGTTACACTTGTGCTTTCGTTACCATTATATGTGCGAAGTACGGTCCTCTGGGTCTTCAGAAGCCAAAGCACCGTATTTTGATTTCAGAATTCTTTCAAATCCAGTCGTCTGTAGTGATATCCCGAATATGGCTTTACAAAAACTGAAATATCATTCTTATGGTCTCTGTTCTATCGCCTTAATCCTCTGAATAAAAAATGAAAACTGCACTGAATCGTGAAGCAGAACTAAGAGACGGACTTATGTGAGAACTCAAACAGAAATCGAGCGAAGTCTCAAACACTATGAGTAATGAACTTGAACAGTTCATTTCTAAAAAATGAGAGTACAGATTTGATTTGAATGACAGGTTACGCAAGACAGATTCTACACAGTGACATGAAAATGAAGATGTCAGCACTCTACGCACCAACACTCTACACCTAGTTACTAAACTAACAGTTGTAAATTACCCAGTTCAATTGTCAGGTTAACCGAACACTAGCATAAATAATTTAAAAAATGAGGAACAGAAGCTGTATATACATCAGGTTGTGCCTGAGTATCATCGTAAGATTCCAATGCAGAAAAAGAGACTACAAACAAAAATATTTTTAAAAGAAAATTTGGTTTTCTCGTCATATTTACCTCACACTTTTAGTGAATATTAGTCTTATAGGTGGTTTCATTAAAGTTAATGCAACAATACACTATTAAAAAGAAGCTGAAAGTGACAAATGTTTTTTTTAACAAACTACTTCTGAGCAGTATTTTTGAGGTAAAGTGAATATGATTTTTGAAAAAGAGAGGCATCTCTTCCTCTTTTCCTGCTGAACCGATATCACTGAAAAAATACCTTTTTTGTGGAACCAAACCAAACTAGAGTGTATCACAAAGAAATAGCCAAACTTATAAAAATAAGAGCCTTCCCTTGTGTGATGCTGTATTTTCGGAAGAAATGCAAGAATAGCAAGTTTGATCCGAAATTTATTCCACTATAATTTTTAAAAAATGACCAAAAGTTATCTTAAAAATTAGTCATTCAATCAAGAAGACGAAAACTAAAAAGAATAAAAATGAAAAAAACTTGTTTGTGTTAGATATGTGTTCTACAATTAATCAAAATGACGAAAATAGTGGCTATTTCTCTGTTTGTTCCTAAAAAAATTAATGTATGATATTAAACATAATGTTTATGTAAGTTATATAGTTGCGAAAAGTTGTAATTACCAGTCATGGAACCTGAATAAAATACTCAAAGAACAAGAAGTCGAGATTTCGAGAACAGTTTTAAACAGAACCCGAACAGCTAAACGCAACGAAAAAACTGATGACAACTGAATGCTGAACTAGGAGAGTTGGAACCGAATAGAGGAGAAAGAATGAGACCAGCCGAAAGAGACCGGTGCGATAACGACGAACGGTGGAACTATAATAAGGAACGGGACCAGCAGGGTGAACTACTATTCCGGGAACGAGACCGATCACAATAGAAATGAATGATGTTCGATCGTTCCTTAAAAGTCGTTCCTTGGTTCTTCGGTTCACTTTTGTGAACCGTTCCTTTGGACCCGTACCTTTTGCAACGACTCACCTCTAATCTAGGCTAGGTATGTGGCTCTGCAACATTTAAGTGTCGACCAAGTACATATCATTTCGTAGCGTACTGAGTCGCACAGGGAAAAGCTCGATAAATCGTGCGGAAGAAAAAAGAAGCCTTTATGTGTGTTCCTGGACTAAATCAACTGTTACTCAACTTCTGCACCACTGCTACGCACGTATGGCAAGCAGTCATGAGGATTTCCCGAATATGTAGTCTACAGGTAGTCGACTACTTGTTGCAACTCTATGGAAAACTGGACATCTCAACACAATTATTGGTAAAACGCCCGCATAAAGACAGAGAAATGGGCTTAGACTTCCGTTACTGGCAGCTTGAATCCGGTACACCACCGCCTCCAAGCGACAATGGTGAGGAACTGACTGGATTTAATCTACTACAGCATAGCACTAACCTGCAACTGTGTCTCCGCCAGACCAGAGAAGGATTCAACATTGCTTGAGATTCATTATACTGCGAAAGGTCATGAACATGGCCACGACAGTATCTTATGACTATTCAGAAGTGAAGGAAAAAAGGATATCCTCCAAAACATCTTTAGGAAAATATGACACACAGGAGACTTATCTATCTTGTAGAAAGAAGAGAGTTGGTGTCCCTTTCTAAAACTTCCATGCCGCAGGAGATACACAAATTTCGCCTATTTTTCTACAATCCGCTGACGTTTAACGTTTGAGCTATCACTATGACCGAGCTTTACAGCCTTGCTAACAGGTCATGGAAATCCTGTTGTAAACGGTTCAGAATTATCTAATGGAGAAAACAGAACTACTGACTACATGTTTTTAGTCTGCAACAATTCAACGAAAGAGAAGAACATTCACAGGAGGATAATAACTGCAAAAAAGAATGACAGCCCATCGAGAAACCAGACTTGGTTCACAAACTCGCAGCTTTTAACAACTTCTGCAATTCAATAAGATTGAAAATTCTGCAACATTTCTGTGGTTTCAGTTTTAATTTCATACACTCCTCGAATGAACTGGATGTTTGCTGCTAAGGTTAACAGAATTGTAGTCATAACTCAGTTTCTGAAACAGTTCTTAGACTGCATCACACGTCCACGGTGACGATGTGCAAAATTGTGGAGAAATATGATGCTAATGTGAAATAATTAACCCACTTTACACCTCACACGACCTTCTGAGCTGTGGCCTTTTTTTCGTCTGTCCTGACATGTTGCTGTTTGAAGCGTCGCAGGCCGCCACGCTTTATCATCATTACGGAGGAATTTTGTAGGCAAATGAGAGGTAAATTTCATACTTATATGTCACAATGGGTAATAATTACGGGGTTTCAAAATAGTGAGCCTTTAATTCTGTTGCACGGAATAGTTCCACCTAAAAGACAGTTATAAAGATGAAAAGTTAGTTGAGAACGTTGGAAAATTTGCCGCCTTGTTCGTTACAACTTAAAGAAAGTAATACCTCGATATTAAACGCTCTAGATCTATTTGGGGTGACGTGTCTTAGTTCGACTCATCCGTTATAGAACGCAATGCCTGTGCATCTGAACAGGGTCCTAATATGAGCAAGCATCATGTTAGACATAGCTTTCACGAATAGTAGCAAGAATAATATTAACGTCGAGACATACACAGGTACACGTTCTACCCGTGCCAGTTTTCTTTGATGTAGCTGGTCCATTATTAATCGTTATAATATCCATTCACCTACTCGGGTGGTTTAATACCTCGCAGATGGTTACAATAGTGACATCGCCTGGTGAGCAAGGTATCAGAATATAACTCCTACTACATGGAATACATCAGTGGCGCTATTTCCAGGCCATCTCTGAGGTCTCCACCATTTGTCGCCCCAGGAAAGAGAACAGTAATTCCGGCAAAACTTGGTTACATGTAACACACATGTCACATCATTATGAGGCAGTATAGTATTCTGCAACAATTCATGCAGTGTAAATGTTTATACTGTGCATTGTCTACATTTGGCACACAGCAGAGCGGTACAGTAAACAGTGGGAGTGGAAAGTGGCAGGCAATTGTATGGGCTTAAGCCTTTAACAATTTTTAAATACATTTATCAATGAAATTCAATAATTCTGAGTGCACGCACAAGGTGAACGTATGTAAATCATTCAGTACTCCACTTAACAAAATGCAAAACTTAATAGGTAAAACAGAAGGGTGCACAGTAAACTCTACATTACTTTAGAATTTTTTCAACTTTGCAATAAGGGGACACAAACTAAAATACTACAGATAATAATTCAACAGTAGAAGGATGACAAGAAAGACACTCAATGATCAAATCTTATATAAGCTGCGACATAATCACAAATGGAACATTGATCCAGGGGGTGTAAAATACTCGTATGTTATCACTGTAACAACTTATACAATTGATAGGCTCATTATAGACTTTACCTATTGTATTTGTTATTGTATTGCGCTTTATACAATCATGTAATTGACGAATATTTGTAGGTTTTCAGTATCGGCTTCTAACAACCTTATCACACAAACATATTTTGTGTTTACTGTTCTATAATTTGATATGAACAGTAGCGCTGTTAAGGTGAGGCGGAAGGCAAGTGGGCTTCAAAAATTCGGTTTTTAGGTTTAAGCATAGTTGAAATGCTTGGTCTTTCCTGCGTGAAACAGTTTTGTTTTATATAAATACGACAATTTTTTCGTGAGATATGATGGTTTTCCTGAGACTCTGTGCAAGGCTTATGATTGGGTATGTACAGAACAACCCTATAGTCCTAATGTCACAATTTCTAAATTAGAGTGCGTTGGGCATGTCCAGAAGGGAATGGGGCCAGGTTGAGTTCAAAATAGTATTGGAAGATGGTAAGAAGATAGGTGGTAAAGGTCGCCTGACAATTATTGAGGTAGACAGAGTACAGAATTATTATGACTTGGCCATAAGAAGAAATGTAGGGAATTTAGAAAACATAAAAAAAGCTGTATGGGCTATCTCTTTCCATAAGCTTTCCACAAGTGAAAATCCAGTGCATGGTCTTTGCCTGAATAATCCTGACACTTGGTGCATGTACCGGAGAAGTACCAGATATGACCACAAACATTCTTTACCTGCATCAGTAATGAATGAAATTAAACCCATATTTAGAGACCTTCGTAAAGGTATCTTGTTGAAGAAATGTCTTAATGGAAAAACCCAAAATTTAAATGAATGTGTGAATTCTATCATTTGGAACCGATTACCGAAAACTGTATTTGTTCAGCTTAAAACCCTCAAATTTGGTGTTTATGATGCTATTTTATGCTTCAGTGATGGTGTAATTAGAAAACTGGATGTTTTGGAATTATTGGGCATAAAATATATGGGAAACATTGCAGAATCCTTGGTGCAAATAGATAAAGAGAGAATCTGCAAAGCAGATATTGCTAATTTAAAATGCACAAAAGAAGCCAGACAGAAAAGAAGAGGGACCAAGAGAAGAAAAGAAGATCAGTACGATTCAGATTATGCTCAGTATGGTGCAGCAAAATATTAGTGGTAAGTAATTCTCATCAATAACTATACTAGAATTCAATATTAAACTTAAATGGATTTTTCTCAAAACTACATTTTTTCACTATCAGGTACCATTATTTGATGAACTAATGGGGTTAGAAACATGAAAATTTGTACTGCAGATGGTAATAAGTAATTAAATAAAAAACAACCAAACAATCAGAAACTGTTTCATAATAATTAATCTACAAAAAGAGTTAAATTTTACTAGCGATGAATAAATTTTTTTCTTCAAAAACATAAGAGGTATTATGTTCATTTTACTTGTAACTCGAGACATATATATATGTATATATATATGCATTTATGCATAATTTTTACTGCATATATATATATATATATATATATATATATATATATATATATGCAGTAAAAATTTCATTGTTTTATCCAGTCCCGATACATTGGGTACGCCTGTACCACCTCGTACAATTGCGACGGTTAGCCAACCATTACCATGGGAGAATGTATCGTTCAGATCAATACTGAAGTTAAGTCTACATCCACAAAAGACAGCAGGTCATCTAGTAGAGAGTGTGCAGCGACAGATTTTATGGTATTTTTCTTCTTGTCAGCGGCAGATGTTGTCATTTCGACGTCTTCAATAGTTTTATATATTGTCTGTCTTGCACGGCGACGATATCTTCTGTATGGCATCTAGTTCTTTTGAAAAGCGTACCTATTCAAAGGATAAAATAGCATTCGCAGAATAGGGATAAAAATTGCCTTCCATCTCCCCTTAATAGTCTGACTGTCTCAGCACTGTGGCCTAGTGTGCACCATATCTATACTACTATACACATCTTTGTTATGAAACTTTCTTGACTGATTTACATCAAAATTTTACATATTACTCTGATAAACATTCAGATGGATGTGACATACAAACACACACACACACACACACACACACACACACATATATGGTAAATTATTAACTATTGCCACCTAGAATAACTCCGAAAGTTTGACAGGAGCTGAAAAGTTTGTGGGACAGAAGTTGATTGGTACAATGGGGGACATAATATGACGTTGGCATTTTGTTGCTAGGTGGGGTTGCTTTAGAGATATGAAGGTCAACTTTGTTTTTTTTTTTAAAGGGGATGCGATAGTTTGGGAAATGATGACCACTGGTATCAGTGCAGTGCTTCAATCTTCTTAACATGGACCGAGTGACATTCCTTATCACATCGACACTTATATAAGCACATGCTCTGACAATTCTCTCTCGCATATCTTCAAGTGTAATTGGAACGTCTTTATAAACTCTGTCTTTTACGAATCTCCAAAAGAAAACACCCAGAGGCGACAAGTCTGGCGAACGAGCCGGCCACGATACATCTCCTCCGCGTCCAATCCAAAGATTTCGGAATTGTCTCTGCAACTCATTTCTTCTTCAACCCTTCGTGTTGATACCACATTTTGTTCCTTGTTCCTAAAGATATTTCTTTCACTAACAGACCTAGAGTTTCTTGCAGGAATGTGGTTTACTTCCTACCATTAAGATTTCCTTCGATGAAATAGGAACCTATAATTCTGTCCTCCAGAATCCCACATCATACAACCACCGATCACGGTTTTTGGTGTGCAACTTGCTGCAGCCAACATGGACTTTCAGTTGCCCAAAAATGCATGTTATGCAAATTAACATTTCCATGGTTTGTGAATGTAGCCTTGTCTGTAAATAAAAACAAATTAATGAATATGTCATCCTTCTGAATCTGAAGTTGAGCTCATCTGCAGAATTCAATGCGACGCGTACAATCCGCACCAGTTAATTCTTACTGGAGACTGGTGTGGTAAGGATTATATTTATGGCGATGCAGAACACAAACAACACTACTCTGGCTCATGACAGATTCCCTTGCGATTTGACACGAACTAAAACAAGGATCTCGAACTATAGTGGACCACAGTGGCCAATTTCCGTTTCCTCGTTAGTAACTTTCCTTTATTGGATATGTTTCCGATGCCTTAAAGATCCAGTTGTTCTCAATTTATCATACACATATTTAAATGTACGATGTGCAGGGTGAATACGTTGAGGATATCTTTCAGCGTATAAGTCTCTAGCTCTCACTAAATTTCGTTGGCATTCTCCGTAAATGAGAAGCATATCGATTTGTTCTTCGAAGGAATACATAATTCACATTCGCTTGATTTGACGATACTAATCTCACTGTTCCTATTGGTGTTGTATTGCGAAACCGTCGAATGGTGTCCATATGTCAATGGCATGTTAGATGGATACGCCGTGTTCGGCGAATATTTACTATTTGCGATATACGAGAGAGAATTGTCATAGCATGTGCTTCGATAAGTGCCGAAGTGATAAGGAGTACCACTCAATCCGTTAGAAGAAGATTGCAGCACTGCATTGATACCAGTGGCCATCACCTTCTGTAAATGGACGTTCATGCCACCTTTTTGACCTTCGTTGACCTTCAAGTTGCAGTTTAACGTTACATACCAAAAATCTCGAAAAGTTCGAAACCGATTTAGTTCACATTTTTCACGGCACTGTAATAAACGTTCAGACAGACATAGGCTACACGTATTTTCAATACACACTGTATATAAGTACGGTATTTATACAGGATACAGAGGGGAAGAGCTGTAAACAAAAGTCTCGAAAAGTTCTTGACGGAAGTACGTCAAATTTTTACACCATATGTAAAAGGAAAAGAATTTTAGCAAAAATCTCGGGAAGTTCTTGACCAGTTTATTTCAAACTTTTACATGATACTCCAATAAACGTTTGAACAGACGTAGACTACATATTTTTAATGTCTATTACACATAAATATGCATGTACTACAGGAAGAGGAAACGTGAGTAAATACCTCGAAAAGTTCTTGAGCGATTTTTTCCCTAATTTTACACTGTACTCCAATAAACTTTCGGACGGACATAGGCTACATATTTTTCAATTATGTGGTATGCAAATACAAATGTAACGCATAAAGGGGAAACGTTGTTGGCAAAATCTTCGATAAGTTCTTGATCATTTTAACTCGGTTTGTTTCACGATTCCAGACGATCATAGACTAAATATTTTGTTACGCAACAACTAACAGTTTTTTTTGTTAAAACGAACTGTGAGAAAGAAAACGCTGAGTTGTGAATATGTGCAGTTTCGTTTTCATTCTCGTTGACAGTTTTAACTACAATAGCAGGGCTTGAAGACATTACACAAAGTCTTTTTACCTGTATATTCTTTCTCCTTAAGTATAATTTTAAGCAGAAAATGTGAACACGATAAGGTGTTTTTCATTTTCTTCTTCATAGTAAGTTTTAATAGAGAACTGGAAAGTTTTACTTATGGCTTACCTCCGTCTGAGTAGAATACTACCACAGAAATAACAAAACTTTGTAAACCTGGCCATTTTCAGATTAAAACTATGAGAAATAATGTCTTTGAAACTACGAGGGTAATCCCAAAAGTAAGATCTCCTATTTTTTATGAGTACATGGACCTGTTTATTTCTACAATGGTTTACATCAGTTTACAGCTTCAACATATAGCTATTTTTCGACATAATTACCATTTCTGTCGATGCATTTTGTAGACGCTGTGGATATTTTTGTATGTCCATGTCATAGCAGTTCGCTGCCATGCTGATCAGAAAGTTATGAACTTCTTCTTTCACCTCATCGTCGGAGCTGAATCGATGAACCACAATTAACTCTGACAGGTACTGTGAGATTCTGAAAAAAATCCAACTGTCAGCTCAGAACCGGAGACGAGGAATGTTGAGCAAGGGTGTACGCATTCTCCACGGCAACGCTCGCGCACACATCGATCGGCAAATCGTTGCTCTCCTGCAACAGTTTCAGTGGAACATAATCACCCAGCCACCCTATAGTCCAGATTTGACGCCCAATGACTATCACCTGTGATTTTAATTTTAACTGTCACATGTTCCCTAGGTTAAAAGAACATTTGGCCGGAAAGCGCTTCAGCTCCGACGACGAGGTGAAAGAAGAGGTTCATAACTTTCTGAACAGCATGGCGGCGAGCTGGTATGACATGGGCATACAAAAACTGCCACAGCGTCTACAAAAATGCATCGACAGAAATGGTGATGATGTCGAAAAATAGCCAAATGCTCAAGCTGTAAACTGATGTAAACCACAGTAGAAATAGACAGGCCTATGTACTTATACAAAAATTGGAGACCTTACTTTTGGGATTACCCTCACACTATCCTCACAGACCCAGCAGCTGGATAGGGCTCTCGTGTAACCCTTATATTAATGTTGCCCATTCATTTTCACGGACTTCGTTTCCCAATCGAGGTTTGTTTACAATACCAATAAACAAGGCACCATATCAGAGAGAGAGGAGGGAGGAGGAGAAGGAGGAGGCGGTGGACAAAGAGAGGGGGAGGAAGAGAGGGACAGAGAGAGGGGGGAGGACGAAAAGGAGGAGGAGGAGGTGGACAAAGAGAGGGGGAGGAAGAGATGGACAGAGAGAGGGGTAAAAGGATATTAGTGCATGTTTTCCACATATTTTCATTATGAGACATTATACTGTTTTAAGATGTAGAATGTTCACCAGTTGTATATGGTTTTCACATATTTTGCTGCAGATCTGAAGACGATCATCACTGACGAAAACTTGTAGTCTAAGGACCAAACAATTTTGTGACCATGGACGGAAATAAAAGAGATTAACTCATAGTCCAGAATACAATATCCTCAAATTCCCCCCCCCCCCCCCCCAAAAAAAAATAACCTTTTCCATAAATTAATACTATACAATAAATTAAGAAACGAAGAGAATATAATTAATAGAACACATGAACCCAGGCTACCAGCAGCTGACCACAGCAACAAGAAACGGGAAAAGCAAATCAGTGGTCACCAGTAATAAGGACATACCAAAGACGCATTGAAAAAAGTAAACATTACGTTACAGAGTCTCACTAGGCACCGCATCAGGGGCAGCACAGTTTCATTGTCACTTTTTGCACGTTTAAAATTGACCAAACAAGACATTGCAGTCTGCACTACACAGATTTGCACTGATCACAATCTCCTTTAACCATTGCAGCGGAACACACATCGCAGCTAATAACAATGCTGTGTTTCCTGTATACGCGAATCCAAGCAACATCCGTTCCTCAAAAACGGCACCAATGCCAGTGTTGACAATAAGCCACCGCAAGCCGGAACCGCAGAGTCTGTAAGTAGGCTGTTTAGGTTTTTATGTTGGTAACGCCACGTAGCACTCTATATGAAAATCACTGCCTGTGCTGTGTGAAGGCTGTGGTTGATTTACATTGTTGGAAATTGCTATTGTAGTGTTGGGCAATTGGCTGTTAACAGCGTGTAGCGTTGCGCAGTTGGAGGTGAGCCGCCAGTAGTGGTGGATGTGGGGAGAGAGATGCCGGAATTTTGAGAACGGACGATCCACCAGAAAGAGTAAATTTGTAATATTGGATATCATGGACTTTTGAACACTATTAAGGTAAATACATTGTTTGTTCTCTATCAAAATCTTTCATTTGCTAACTATGCCTGTCAGTAGTTAGTGCCTTCAGTAGTTAGAATCTTTTATTTAGCTAGCAATATTGGCGCTAACTGTATTGCAGCAGTTCGAATACGAAGATTTTTGTGAGGTAAGTGATTTGTGAAAGGTATAGGTTAATGTTAGTCAGTGCCATTCTTTTGTAGGGATTATTAAAAGTCAGTTTGCGTTGCGTAAAAAATATTGTGTCTCAGTTTAGTGATGATCAGAATAAGTAAAGAGAGAAATGTCTGAGTACGTTCAGTTTTGCTCAGCTGTTGGAAAATCAAATAATGTAAGAGGTTTATCAGCACAGTAATTTATTAATTTTTCTAAGGGGACGTTTCAAGTCCACCAGGCTACATCAGTACTTCACTGCCCTACTTCCTGCTTTGCCTCGACCAGCCAGCTGCCCACTTCGAAAGTTGTTAATTGTGTTGTCTTCTTGCTGATCGTTTTGATAATGCCACGTCTCCACAGAAACATTCCCTGATGGATGATATCGACCAACCATTCTCCAACTACACGGTGCTGCTATTACCAGTCACCTACCTGGTTCAGCTGTGCCTAGACATAAACCACAGCAGTCAGTGCACCATGCATTGTCTTGGTGCCGTACATAAGGTCTTGTCCACCGGCGTTGTGGTTCCCGTTTGATGGCACTTACTTCACTGAGGCGCCAATCGCCCTCTGCTGCCATACATGGCCACCCCTAGCATCGGCATGGTGCTGTGTTCGCAAACTAGCTGACACGCGTGCCGCCGGCCATGGCAGGACATCTTGACCAATACTGGTGCTGACTGCAAGGCGTGGCGGGAATTCAGCTGTGCAGGCAATTATTAGTTTACATCACAAATTCTCGTCAGCAAAACTGCTAGCCACCCCCAACATCCAAGAGAATGAAATAATTACTGCAATACAACTACATTTAGAATAGTAGAATTTACAACACGACTAACACAACAAGAAGATAGTGAATGCATGAAGTACATATGTAGACTGATGCGACGAATGAAAATGAATATAGACCGTGAAACACTTATGTTGTGTGGCGGCAATGGCGAGGCATTGCAGAGTCTCTGACCAGAGAGCCATTTATCGTGGCTAGTCTGCGCTTGACCGCGCGAGAGTTGCGAGCGGTACTCTGTCAGTAGTAGTCTGTCAGTAGCAGTAGGGCAGTGCAGTCTGTCGGTAGTAGCAGCCCAGTGCAGTTGTGTGATGTAGTCGGTCCGCAGTAGTAGTCGAGTACAGTTGTGTGTGAGGAGTCGGCGGGCGTCGACATGGCACTCTGGTCAAGATTCAGGATGAGGTATGTTATTTTCAAATGCGCTCAGCTAATAATGTAAATTAACTGTAACTAATTTGTGCAACAATCGCCCCAATAATAATTTTGGTTTTCAAAGCAATTTTTTAACAAAGAATTCTTTAATGAAAGAAATATTCCCTTGATATTCCTTAAAGAAAAGCTTCCCTTAAATTCAAAATTTTTGCAATCAATTTCCTCCAAGCTATGGCAAAAATAATAAGAGCAGATGCAGCTTTGCTAAGGTAAGAATTTCAGTTTAATTAATGAACAGGGCCTAAGATCGACATTTCGATGTGTTTTGTCACTGAGATTTTATTATCACTGAATTGACTTTCATTTTTTTTGTGAGGAACTTATACTTGGGTCAGGTTGCTAATATTTGTTTAATTGTCATTGTCAGTAGATTTCATTGTGGGAGGTTACACTTGGCTCCCATATATCATTTTTTTTGTTTAAATATTTCTGTGGGGACGATATTGCTTCGTGGCTCCATTATTATTTAACTTTGTCATACATAATTTTCGGTGGGGAGGTTACACTTGGCGACACCCAGTCCAGGATCGTATTTCGTTGAGAGTCTTTTGAAAAACAGTCAGATATCTGCTCTTATTTGCTTAGATATAATTAGGATTTGGCGCAACGCTTTTACTAATCTTGTGACTTTCTTTCTACAGGTCAACGGCAATTCGTTGCTCTGTTGTATTTGTATGTTGTTTTTGTATTGTGCTTATTTCTTTTGTGAATAATTGTGACTATTGCAAAAATGCCGCGAAAGACTGTGAATAGTGTATCGCGAGGTATTATGAATGAAATTACCGACTCAAACAACTTTACCGATAGGACATGTGACACGCAGTGTAATGATGTCAATCCTGCGTTCACTAACAATCAGTGCATTCCAACCACTAATGATGACTTTTATCTTAATGATGAACAAACGAACTCAATTGTCTCCTCTGTTAATTTGACGACAATTGATGACACGGGACGCTCTATTGTAATGAGCGCTGCCCAGCTTAACACAACCGGTTTACTTAATTCATGTGACGAACAGACAAATTTGTCTAATGAAAATGGACAGTGTTCTGAAAGTACGACGGATCCATTTAATTCAGAAATAATGACCGACAGTGTACATTCGACTGACAAACCTTTTTGTAAATCTCAAAATAACCAAATGGTTACAGAAAGCGAAACAATTCCAGATCCACCATTAAACAGCACAGAGAATAGAAATGCTGACTTTGAGTCGAATCCGATTATGGCATTGTTGCTACAAATGACTAAGCAGTTTAATGAAAGATTTGATAACAATTCCAAACAACAGAGTGAACAGGCCAAACATCTAAATGAAAAACTTGACAATAATAACGAAAAACTCAAACAACACTTAAATGAAAAATTAGACGACAATTCCAGACAGCTTAGTGAACAAATTAGAGCCGTTGCCGCGCAGTGCCATGACACTAAGGAACAGTTGCGCGTGGAAATTCAGGCTTGTTCAAAAAAAGTAGCGAAGAAATTAGGTCTGTTGCTCAGGAATTAAGGGAAATGCAAACAGCCGCAACAGAAACACTTAGAGACGAAATTAACGGAGTCGCTAAACAATGCTCTGAAAAAGCTACACAATTACGCGACGAGTTTAAAGCAATGACGGCAGAACTTTCGCGCACAATGGATGAAAAGATTGACGCGAAATTCGACCAACAGAACTCTCAAATTGACGAACGCTTTAATCTTCACATACAAAACAGTGATACGCGTTTCCGCAAATTTATTCAGGATCAAAATAAAGTCAAACGTCAAGTCATGGAAACAATCACTGCTCAGAGACAAGAAGACAAACGTAAAATGTTTGCGAAGGCAAAAACGTATGTAGACAATAATATTGCTACAGTGTCCGACGAAATTAATTCCATCAAACAGTCGAACACAGAATTACGTGACGAAATTTCTGACCTTAAATCGAAAACAGACACATACACAACCGATTTTCAAACAGTGACCGACAGACTCGAACAATTAGAACTAACACAGGATTCCGATGTAATTCAAGCTGACGTTAAAAAACTGAACAAAACTACACGTAAGTTGCAAAAACAGATTAATGCCTCTGATTCTAAAACCGATGATCAGGTAAAAATACTGACTGAAAAATGTGATGAATTGGCCAGTCGTATTGATGTTATTGAAAGTAGTAATGACAACAAATCAGACGATACTTCACCGGTTTCATTTAATCAAACACCTGAATTTCAAAATTTACAGCAGACAATTAATGAGATCGATTCGTCTAATAACACGTTGCGTAGAAAGTTCTCGAGTTTACAACAAGAAGTAACAGAGATGAAAAGTATTTCAGTTAATAACACATCACAGCAGACGCCACTTTGCGAACATCTGTCAGACTCGCGCAACGCATATAATTTCGGTAATCTACAGAGAGTACGGGACTTAGATTCCGAACAACCACAGTTCAATAGATTCTCTTACAATCCTGAAACTGTTCCATCATACAGAGACGATAATTTCGATTACAAACATTTTCTGTCAGTGAGAAAGTTTAAAGTATTTAAAAACGATAGAACGCAGATTCACCCACTGGATTGGATTCAACAATTTAGCTTTGCTCTTCCACCGACTTGGCCCGTTACGCATAAACTTGAATTTATTTGCAGCTTTTTGGAAGGCGAACCGGCAACTCGTATGAGACCGATCGCGAGGCAATGCTACTCAGTAGAGGAATTTCAGAATGCCTTTCTGTCTGCGTATTGGTCGAAAACGGCACAGCGCGGAATTAAAGATCAGTTAATTAGTTTGCCGAGTTACGAGAACTCAAATTTTCCCAGTGTGACGCAATTTTTTGAGCACATGGTGCAACAAAACCAATACCTGAGTGAACCGTACAGTGAATCTGCACTTATACAATTATGCATTTCCAAATTACCACGGTCATTACGAGTGTCACTTTTAACGGGCCAGCAAAAAGAAAACATTTCAGCATTTAGAGATCTTTTACAGCTCTTGGAAGTACAGCAATCTGATTATTCTTTTGTAAACAAAAACTTTTCGTATAATAACCAAGGTCAACAAACTTACAGTAGTTATGATCAGGGACGTAATTTCAATAGGAAAAGTAACAGACGGTTTAGGAACGACAACTACCAGAACTTAAATCACAGACAAAATTCTGATTATCAATATCGTCAAAATTTTCAGCAACAGGAAGCACATTTTGGTAACAATAGACGTTTTCCACCACAACAGCATGAAAGTCAGCCGGTTAGCATACCTAACCAACAATGTAGTGCACAAGGTCAACCTAACTTCAATGTTTCGCCGCGTGGACGTATAGTCTCTGGTCCAACAAATAGTAACGCACGGCAGCAAGGAAACAACTACGTACAAAGAAGACAGTATTTCAATTCCTATCGCAATGCACCGTATAGGAATGACTTTCACGACAGACGTAAAAACAATGAGCATAATTACCAACATACGTTTAATAACAGTCGGTCCTACCAGCAGCAAAACGATCAGCAACAACATATTCTGGTGAATGAACCAGACAGTAGGTATCATCCAGAGCGTAACACGTCTGGAAGAAGTAATAGGACAGTTCAAATAGTCGCAATGCCACAACATCCTCCTAATAATAATAACACGTCAGATAGAATCTGATTAGATACTGTACAGGACGCATCTTCCAATAACACAAGCACTACTTTAGACACGCAAAATGTTGTTCACGAAAATGTCATTACTTTTGACGATATCAGAGACACTCTCTTGCAGGAAAGACCATTTGTTCAGAAAACTATTTCACATCCTGTTATCGAAATTAAAATTGGTTCATCGAAATTTTCAGCAGTAATCGATTCCGGATCACCTATATCAGTAATATATGAAGAAACTTTTAACGAGTGTAACAAAGAGAATACCTATCCGACATTACCTTTAGGCAAAACAAAAGTAAAAGGAGCAGTACCGAGTAAAGGAGTAGACGTTAAATTACAGACGCATTTATCATTTTGTATTGGAGGTCATACTTTCCACTCAAATTCTTGGATTGTTCCTTTATTGACAACAGACGTTATTTTAGGTACGAATTTTCTGGTACAACACGACGCAGTCATTGATTTTCAGAATTCTTATTTAATGTTAAAGGATGAAAATATACAATTTGCTTTAGAATTTCAGCACTCACTATCTGCGGAAGAACAAACAATTAACCGCACAGAGGTCATTTCCGTATCACGTGACATAGACTGTAATCCCACATTGTTCACGGATACGTATGTACGTAACTATAATACTCCAGACGAAGCTGACTACGACGTAAAGTTAAACAAAGCAGTGCAACTGCAGACGACGAACGAACGCAATTACACGAAATTCTTTTACAGCAAGCTCCAGTTTTCGACAACATTCCTGGTACTATGACCGGCTTTATGTATGAATTTCAAGTGAAACAGCACGACACATTTAAAGCAAAGCATTATCCCATTCCATATATCCACAGAGAACAAGTTAAAAAAGAATTGCAGGATATGCTTGGCCAAGGAATTATAGAACCGGCAGTTAGTCCGTACATAAACCCGCTACATATTGTTAAGAAAAGAGATGGCTCACTTCGCCTTGTACTTGATTCACGTCACATTAATGACATTATTATTAATGAAACTGATCGACCACAGACATTAGAGGAACTTCTACAGAAATTTCACGGTACAGCTAGTTATTCCACATTAGATTTGAAATCGGGATTTTGGCAAATTCAACTTCATCCGAATTGCAGAAAATACACAGCATTTCTTTGTTTTGGCGACTGTTATCAATTTTGCAAATTACCATTCGGGTTAACTATTCCTTCTGCTGCTTTTATTCGCGGTTTGAACACAATACTTCCGACAGAACTTAAGGACAGAATTACGACGTACGTAGACGACATTCTTATTGCAGAAGCTAACTGGTCTGAACACAATATGATTCTTGAACGACTGTTAAAAACTTTTAATGCACAAGGACTCACAGTTAACCTTAGTAAATCGCACTTTGGCAAAACTTCTATAAAATTTCTTGGACACGTAATTTCAGCAGAAGGCATTGCACCTGATCCGGAAAAACTTCAAGCTCTACGTGACATTACTATTCCTACGACAAAAAAACTATTACGCAGTTTTTTGGGCTTAATTAACTTTTTTCGTAAATTTGATCATCACTCCGCTTTAGACACGCCTAGATTATGCCAATTAACAGGTAAAAACAGTATTTGGTCTTGGGATAAGCAAGCACATTCTGAATTCATGAACCTGAAACATGCTTTGTTGAATGCACCACTTTTATCGTACCCAGACCTTACCAGAAATGTTTCCATTGCCACCGACAGTTCTGATACCGCCTTAGGCGTACATATTTTTCAGGAAATAGAAGAAGATGGGTCTACAGTAATTAAAAACATCGCATTTGCAAGCCGCATTCTGTCACCTGCTGAACGAAATTATTCCGTTACAGAATTGGAAACATTATGTGTTGTATGGGCTTTCACGAGATTTAGGCACTTTCTTTATGGCAGACATACCACCGTCTACACAGACCACAGAGCGATACAATTTTTACTTTCGGCTAAATTCACTCACGACAGATTAAGCAGATGGAAACTTTATTTACAGGAATTTAATTGTACAATAGTTCACATTCCCGGCACACAAAATGTTATAGCAGACGCACTATCGCGTTCTCTGAGCAACAATCAGCAAGACGTAGCAACCAACTTCCGCAAAGCAAATTTCAGTGTCATGTACATTCAACAAGTTGCATTTGAAAATTTTATTTCGTCGTCATTACAGGACATAGCACTAGAACAAAATAAAGACAACGTGTGGAAAGAAATTAAACACCTTTGGCAAGATAGGAATAATGTTACGATTAGAAACCATTACACTGTACGCAATGACATTCTGTTTCGCCGCTCTCATCCTGACAGCAACAGTTGGTTATTATGCATTCCTGACGAACTGGTTAACAAATTAATCTGGTACACTCATTTAAGTTACGCACATTACGGACCCAGAAAGTGTTTTCTTATACTGAGACAGAACTGTTATTTTACCAACATGGAGAAACGTATACGACGAGTTTTAGCGTCTTGTAAAATTTGCCAGAAAGCTAAATCAGACACCACTACACATATTCCTCCATTATATCCCATTATACCTGTTAAATTAAGACACATGGCCACTGTAGACATTTTTGGTCCAATTCCGAGAACTAACAGAGGTTTTTGCTACATATTTGTCGCTGTTGAGCTCACTTCAAAATTTGTTACTTTCACTCCGTTACGCAAAGCTACTGTTAAAACTGTTTCGAAAGCATTTGTAAAACATTTTCTATTTCATGTAGGGCGTGTGATGAAAGTATTTTCTGACAATGGATCACAATTTCGTTCTGCTACATGGACACGTATGTTACGAGCTAGGAACATTTCTCCGATTTGTATATCCAAGTACCATGCTTCTTCGAACCCCTGTGAAAGATTAATGAAAGAAATTGGTAAACTGTGTAGAATATACTGCCACAAAAGACATATTGATTGGGATACACACATACTCTCATTCCAAGATGTAATTAATTCCATTCCAAATGAATCCACTATGCTATCTCCGTCTGTTATACTGAAAAACGTTGAACCACCAAACAAAATTAAAGAGTTAGTAAACTTCCCTACTTGTCGTCGACTAAGACACTATGAAATAATTAACATTGCGCTGAACAACATCAAACGTGCCGCAGAGCGCCGAAGAAGACAACAAAAACAGGTTTGTAGACGTCGAGACTTTCACATTGGACAGAAAATATTAGTACGTACACACTATTTATCCAGCAGAATAAAAGGTAAGTGCAGTAAATTTGAACTTCTATACGCAGGACCATATCGGATTCGCAGCATCCCTCATCCCAATGTGGTACACGTCGAAACTTTGAGAACCAGAAAATCGAAAGGCAACCACCATTTGTCAAATATTAAACCGTTTATTGAATGAAACCACTTTATGATGTCATATGCTATGATGCCATTTACTAATCTTTATGACCACTTATGCAATTATATTCACATGACTAATTACTGATGATTATCGTATTTTTTCTTGGCAAGTGCCCGGCAAGGTAAGGTTAGCAGGTCGCTTTTCTTGTCGTTACACATCAGACCGTGCACATTTTCCATTTTTTGGTGTGTGTATGATTGTATTCCAGTTTTGTTTATATGCACTGTGAAATAGTTAAGGTATAACACACCAGTTGATTTTGACATTCTTTTTGCCATATGATATCTCAACATCGTGACTGTTTTACATTTTTCTTTTTGCTGCTGCATTGTGATATTCTCTGTACATTTTGCCTTTGAACACTGTCTATGCTTTTGACATATTACGTTTTCTGTCATGTTATGCTGTATACTTAATTATGTTACCATAAACCAGTCATTATGTAATGGGTATATGATTTAAATGTAAGACATTAATCTCTGTTCATCAATTTCAGAAAAAAAATGATGCGTGTAAGAAATAAATTCAACAGAAATGGGAATTTCACCTACGGAATAAACGAAAGAAGATGCAATAACTTTATGAGGAAGAGTAAATGGATCAGGATTAACAAGCATTAACAAGCATATACTATACTCATCATAGAATAGCAGTCTTAACTAATTTTTCTTTCAGAATACAAGGTGATTGATGCAGGCTGTCAGATAGAACTACACATCATAGTTTTTGTGATGAAATATGCTAGAGATAAGGAATAGTTGTGTAATGAGTAATGAAGTGATTTTTTGCAGATGATAATGAATGCTGATGAATAATGATGAAGAATATGCTACTATGAATAATGAAGTTTTTCTTTATAGGTGATGATGATAATGGAGTTTTTTGATGATGAGATGTATAATGAAGTTTTTTCTTTGCAGATGAGGATAATGTTGAAGTTATATTTAGGCTATGTAGTTATTTAAGTATTTGTTGCAGTTCGTTTTGACAGCAAGTGTTATATTGCACAGTATAATGACTGAAGGTTTTGGAAAGGACAGCTATGGAACACATTTTTTATACACATTTCACTACCTGTTAATTCGAAGTTCACTACTTTTCAGCATAAAATGCATTTCTCTTTTCAGCTTAATAATCCATTTTTATATATTTTTTGCAGGAGAAATTATTTATGAGATTAATGTGCTATAAGCAGTTGTTCATTAAATCTATGAATGTGGTTACATATACTCTACTTGTTTCATAATCTTGCCACAGCTGACTTATGACGAATGACGTTACACATTTTTCATTTATACCAATAACCCAGAAGCAAATTCTTCTCTCTTGCTTTCCCCTATAATTACCCTAAGCAATGCATTGCTAACAAAAAATGTATTACCAGTCCCAAATAATGTTACTAGTTTAAGAGAATTCTGAATAATACTGATCAGCTCTGAATAGTATGTCACTTCAGTAATGACTTCTTAATGATACAAAAAAAAAAATATAAAAAACAATAATAATGCTTTGTAACGGGCTAATAACTGCCACTGTTTATTGTAATGAGACTACTTATAATGCCCATGATTGTTAATGCTGTGACTGTAATTAACTTATTTTTAATAATGACTTCTTAATGATCTGAATAATACTGAATGATGAACAATGTTTTATACTATTCAGTACTAACTGGCCACTGAGTGCCAATAATTAATGTCACTAAAAGAATTATGTTATTAATTATGCCATTAATTAGCTCCTGTTTTCAATGATGTTTTTTTTATGTTTTGGTACCTGGCCAATGAGTGCCAATGATTTGTATAACTCAATGTATTATGTTAATGCTAGGCCAATAATTGACATTTTTTTTCTTTCAATGAAGACTTCTGATGAACATTATTCTGTCATACTAAATATGCTTTGTAACTGGCCAAGGACTGCCACTGTTTATTGTAATACGATTACCCATGATGCTAATAATTTTATGAACATTATTCTGTAATACTACATACTTGGTACAGAAATGTTCAATAACTGGGCTATGAATGCCGCAAACTACTACTGTAATTCTCAATGAAGCCTATTATGTGACTTAATGTCCTTCACCTTATGAGCTAACTACCCTGAATTACTGCAATGTCCATTTGTCCTGTCCATCCTCATGATCATGGAGCACTATATTTGGTTTTTGCACTAATTCTACGTTGGTGTGCCTTGTAAGAGCGTGGTGTTGACACGACATGCTGTCCACCACCGTGAGCGATGAAGACGTTATTATGGTCCCACTGTTTCGTGTACCTAATGTACTGCCAAAATGAAAACATGGAATATTACTACGACAGTTCAGTGTCTTGGCTACGCTGATTAATACTTCTGGGAAAAGAACTTCGAATTGTGTCACTTGGTGTTGTACTTCTGTGGAAAGATATGGACTTTCAGAACAGCTGTGTGCAATCTAAAGTGCTACAACCATGATGCAATCCTTCCCTTTCCTATCCTAATAGTGAAAATCTTTTTTTTTTGCTAACATCATTTATGTTCATGGGCTATACATTTTTTTTCGATTTGCTGAACTCCAGTGCGAGTAGACTTATGTCACTTGTCGACATGATTTTTTTGCCATTATGTTTATTTGTTGTGAAAATGCTAAAGACATTTTTTCGATTTGTTCTGAAGTACAGTATATGTGCACTCTTGTCTTTTATATTGTATATACATTTTTATTTTGATGATATGTTCTGAACTACAGTGCATGTGCGCTTATGTTATGTGTTAATATGTTTTCTACTGAACTTCAGTGCCTGTGCACTTTTCTCATTTTTCAATATGATTTGTACTCATTCTGTATGTTCAATACTTAAGTGTGTTTGCACTTATGTCACTTGTTACTCATTGTATATACATTTCGTCATTTGCTGATATGTTCTGAACTGCAGTGCATGTGCACTCATGTCACTTGTCAACATGATTTTCTGCCATTCTGTTTATTTGTTCTGAAAATGCTACAGAATTTTTTCAGTGCATGTGCACTTTGTTATCTGTCAAATAATTTGTATATACAGTTTTCTGATTTGCTACTATGTTTTGTACTCACATTTTGTCTTTGTTTGAAATGTTTTGTACTCGGTGCATGTGCACAACATTTAATTCATGTACTACATCTAAATATTCTGTAAATTGTAGAAGTTTATTAATTAAAGAAAAAATTTTGCCGCGCTTGGCAAGTCCAAATGACTCACCATCGCTGCCAAATTTTTGCCCCCCCAGTGGAGGGTTATGAAACACTTATGTTGTGTGGCGGCAATGGCGAGGCATTGCAGAGTCTCTGACCAGAGAGTCATTTATCGTGGCTAGTCCGCGTTTGACCGCGCGAGAGTTGCGAGCGGTACTCTGTCGGTAGTAGTCTGTCAGTAGCAGTAGGGCAGTGCAGTCTGTCGGTAGTTGCAGCCCAGTGCAGTTGTGTGATGTAGTCGGTCCGCAGTAGTAGTCGAGTACAGTTGTGTGTGTGAGTCGGCGGGCGTCGACATGGCACTCTGGTCAAGATTCAGGATGAGGTATATTATTTTCAAATGCGCTCAGCTAATAATGTAAATTAACTGTAACTAATTTGTGCAACAATCGCCCCAATAATAATTTTGGTTTTCAAAGCAATTTTTTAACAAAGAATTCTTTAATGAAAGAAATATTCCCTTGATATTCCTTAAAGAAAAGCTTCCTTTAAATTCAAAATTTTTGCAATCAATTTCCTCCATGCTATGGCAAAAATAATAAGAGCAGATGCAGCTTTACTAAGGTAAGAATTTCAGTTTAATTAATGAACAGGGCCTAAGATCGACATTTCGATGTGTTTTGTCACTGAGATTTTATTATCACTGAATTGACTTTCATTTTTTTTGTGAGGAACTTATACTTGGGTCAGATTGCTAATATTTGTTTAATTGTCATTGTCAGTAGATTTCATTGCGGTAGGTTACACTTGGCTCCCATTTATTATTTTTTTTATTTAAATATTTCTGTGGGGACGATATTGCTTCGTGGCTCCATTATTATTTAACTTTGTCATACATAATTTTCGGTGGGGAGGTTACAACCGAAGAAATGAAGTAAAATTTGTATCAACGCTGGGATTCGAATGTAGGTCTCCTAGCCGGCCGGAGTGGCCGTGCGGTTCTAGGCGCTACAGTCTGGAGTCGAGCGACCGCTACGGTCGCAGGCTCGAATCCTGCCTCGGGCATGGATGTGTGTGATGTCCTTAGGTTAGTTAGGTTTAATTAGTTCTAAGTTCTAGGCGACTGATGACCTCAGAAGTTAAGTCGCATTGTGCTCAGGGCCATTTGAACCATTTTGTAGGTCTCCTGCTGGCTATGCAGGTACGCTAACCACTGCGTCATCATGGCACTGAAGCTAACACACCCGCACAGACTATCCTAGTACATCTCCCTTCATAATACAAATTCCAATTCATACCTCAGCCTATCTTAATGTTCCCCTTTTTAAATCATACTGCCTAGGCTCTCCAATGTTGGAAAAGCACCTTAGTATTGAAGTAAATGGGGATAGTCATGCTTGTACCCCACGTGTAGCTGATATACACTGAAGAGGCAAAGAAAGTGGTACACCTGCCTAATATTGTGTGGAGCCCCCGCGAGCACGCAGAAGTGCCGAACACAACGTGGCATGGACTCGACTAATGTCTTAACCCTAGGACGCCTGGGGGGGGGGGGGGGGGTTCGTTGAACCCAGAATTTTTTATGTCCCCTGCTTTTGCCCAAGTAACTTTCATACTACATATTCCCTTTGAGTTATTGTTTGTTGGCCATTTTATGAAACGTTAGTGTCAGTATATTTTGTAGAAAATTCCTGCTTTGAAAGAAAAAATAAACTTATTACGGATCCAACAACCCCCCCCCCCCCCCCCTTAGGCTTCCATGCTATAGAAAATTTTACTTAGTACGATTTCGTATTTCTCATCTCTACAACAATGCAAGTTAGTTTCTTGTTGGTTGGTATTCTTGATATTCCAAACAATCCGTTTAGTTTCAGAGGAAGTGATTGTTGATGTCAGTCAGCTGTTATTTATCTTTTAAACTTGCAGTGAGTTAGTGCAGTTCCCTACTGTTCACACCCAGGCTTAGAAATGACTAAAAGAATATGTGACTCGTCTTTAGAAAGAGTTACGAATGAAATTTTAGATGAAGATTCTGACTCGGGGAATGAAAGTGAATATGAGGATGGTGTTATGGAGTATGATTCAGATCGGGAAAGTGAAGTGGATGTTTGAGAAGATGAAGATAGCGCAGATTGAGGCAGTGACCATCAGGATGTTATTGTGGCCAAATCTGGAAGAAGGTACGTAACCACACAGCCTAGAATTTCTCGGAGGTCTGTTGCTAACATAGTAAGAGAGCAGACAGGAGAAACTCCAGCTGGTGCTTGCCATTCATCTGGAGAAGCCTTGAAGTAACTTCCTACGACTGACATCATGGATGCTACAGAAAAATATTCAAATGAAGAGGCAGATAGGCGAAATGTTACTTTGACTAATGAGAAAGAATTGTATGCCTTTATAGGAATCCTGATACTTTTTTTTTTTTATTTTTATTTTGGTCATCAGTCTACTGACTGGTTTGATGCGGCCCGCCACAAATTCCTTTCCTGTGCTAACCTCTTCATCTCAGAGTAGCACTTGCAACCTACGTCCTGAATAATTTGCTTGACGTATTCCAATCTCTGTCTTCCTCTACAGTTTTTGCCCTCTACAGCTCCCTCTAGTACCATGGAAGTCATTCCCTCATGTATTAGCAGATGTCCTATCATCCTGTCCCTTCTCCTTATCAGTGTTTTCCACATATTCCTTTCCTCTCCGATTCTGCGTAGAACCTCCTCATTCCTTACGTTATCAGTCCACCTAATTTTCAACATTCGTCTATAGCACCACATCTCATATGCTTCGATTCTCTTCTCTTCCGGTTTTCCCACAGTCCATGTTTCACTACCATACAATGCTGTACTCCAGACGTACATCCTCAGAAATTTCTTCCTAAAATTAAGACCGATATTTGATATTAGTAGACTTCTCTTGGCCAGAAATGCCTTTTTTGCCATAGGGAGTCTGCTTTTGATGTCCTCCTTGCTCCGTCCGTCATTGGTTATTTTACTGCCTAGGTAGCAGAATTCCTTAACTTCATTGACTTCGTGACCATCAATCCTGATGTTAAGTTTCTCGCTGTTCTCATTTCTACTACTTCTCATTACCTTCGTCTTTCTCCAATTTACTCTCAAACCATGCTGTGTACTCATTAGACTGTTCATTCCGTTCAGCAGATCATTTAATTCTTCTTCACTTCCACTCAGGATAGTAATGTCATCAGCGAATCGTATCATTGATATCCCTTCACCTTGTATTTTAATTCCACTCCTGAACCTTTCTTTTATTTCCGTCATTGCTTCCTCGATGTGCAGATTGAAGAGTAGAGGCGAAAGGCTACAGCCTTGTCTTACACCCTTCTTAATACGAGCACTTCGTTCTTGATCGTTCACTCTTATTATTCCCTCTTGGTTGTTGTACATATTGTATATGACCCGTCTCTCCCTATAGCTTACCCCTACTTTTTTCAGAATCTCGAACAGCTTGCACCATTTTATATTGTCGAACGCTTTTTCCAGGTCGACAAATCCTATGAAAGCGTCTTGATTTTTCTTTAGCCTTGCTTTCATTATTAGCCGTAGCGTCAGAATTGCCTCTCTCGTCCCTTTACTTTTCCTAAAGCCAAACTGATCGTCACCTAGCACATTCTCAATTTTCTTTTCCATTCTTCTGTATATTATTCTTGTAAGCAGCTTGGATGCATGAGCTGTTAAGCTGATTGTGCGATAATTCTCGCACTTGTCAGCTCTTGCCGTCTTCGGAATTGTGTGGATGATGCTTTTCCGAAAGTCAGATGATATGTCGCCAGACTCATATATTCTACACACCAACGTGAATAGTCGTTTTGTTGCCACTTCCCCCAATGATTTTAGAAATTCTGATGGAATGTTATGTATCCCTTCTGCCTTATTTGACCGTAAGTCCTCCAAAGCTCTTTTAAATTCCGATTCTAATACTGGATCCCCTATCTCTTCTAAATCCACTCCTGTTTCTTCGTCTATCACATCAGACAAATCTTCACGCTCATAGAGGCTTTCAATGTATTCTTTCCACCTACCTGCTCTCTCCTCTGCATTTAACAGTGGAATTCCCGTTGCACCCTTAATGTTACCACCGTTGCTTTTAATGTCACCAAAGGTTGTTTTGACTTTCCTGTATGCTGAGTCTGTCCTTCCGACAATCATATCTTTTTCGATGTCTTCACATTTTTCCTGCAGCAATTTCGTCTTAGCTTCCCTGCACTTCCTATTTATTTCATTCCTCAGCGACTTGTGTTTCTGTATTCCTGATTTTCCCGGAACATGTTTGTACTTCCTCCTTTCATCAATCAGCTGAAGTATTTCTTCTGTTACCCATGGTTTCTTCACAGCTACCTTCTTTGTACCTATGTTTTCCTTCCGAACTTCTGTGATGGCCCTTTTTAGAGATGTCCATTCCTCTTCAACTGCACTGCCTACTGCGCTATTCCTTATTGCTGTATCTATAGCGTTAGAGAACTTCAAACGTATCTCGTCATTCCTTAGTACTTCTGTATCCTACTTCTTTGCGTATTGATTCTTCCTGACTAATGTCTTGAACTTCAGCCTACTCTTCATCACTACTATATTGTGATCTGAGTCTATATCTGCTCCTGGGTACGCCTTACAATCCAATATCTGATTTCGGAATCTCTGTCTGACCATGATGTAATCTAATTGAAATCTTCCCGTATCTCCCGGCCTTTTCCAAGTATACCTCCTCCTCTTGTGATTCTTGAACAGGGTATTCGCTATTACTAGCTGAAACTTGTTACAGAACTCAATTAGTCTTTCTCCTCTTTCATTCCTAGTCCCAAGCCCATAGTCTCCTGTAACCTTTTCTTCTATTCCTTCCCCTACAACTGCATTCCAGTCGCCCATGACTATTAGATTTTCGTCCCCCTTTACATACTGCATTACCCTTTCAATATCCTCATACACTTTCTCTATCTGTTCATCTTCAGCTTGCGACGTTGGCATGTATACCTGAACTATCGTTGTCGGTGTTGGTCTGCTGTCGATTCTAATTAGAACAACCCAGTCACCGAACGGTTCACAGTAACACACCTTCTGCCCTACCATCCTATTCATAACGAACCCTACACCTGGTATACCATTTTCTGCTGGTGTTGATATTACCCGATACTCATGTGACCAGAAATCCTTGTCTTCCTTCCACTTCACTTCACTGACCCCTACTATATCTAGATTGAGCCTTTGCATTTCCCTTTTCAGATTTTCTAGTTTCCCTACCACGTTCAAGCTTCTGACATTCCACGCCCCGACTCGTAGAACGTTATCCTTTCGTTGATTAATCAATCTTTTTCTCATGGTAACCTCCCCCTTGGCAGTCCCCTCCCGGAGATCCGAATGGGGGACTATTCCGGAATCTTTTGCCAATGGAGAGATCATCATGACACTTCTACAATTACAGGCCACATTTCCTGTGGATACACATTACGTGTCTTTAATGCAGTGGTTTCCATTGCCTTCTGCATCCTCATGTCGTTGATCATTGCTGATTCTTCCTCCTTTAGGGGCAATTTCCCACCCTTAGGACAAGAGAGTGCCCTGAATCTATATCCGCTCCTCCACCCTCTTTGACAAGGCCGTTGGCAGAATGAGGCTGACTTCTTATGCCGGAAGTCTTCGGCCGCCAATGCTGATTATTTATCAAAATTTAGGCAGTGGCGGGTATCGAACCCGGGACCGCAGACGTTTTGATTATGAATCAAAGACACTACCCCTAGACCACTGGTACTTACGGGGGCAAATAAGGACAATTCTGTCAGTGTACACGATCTTTGGTCAGACCTAATGGGTCGGCCAGTTTACAAGGGTATTATGGCAAGAGAACGTTCTAAAGAACTTATTGCAATCATAAGGTTTGATGATAAAAGTACCTGCCAGCTAAGAAGGGAAGCAGACAAGTTCACAGCAATCCGTGATGCTTTCAACAAAGTGAATGATAGGTTTCCACTACTGTATAAACCAGGGGTCAACCTCACCATTGATGAGATGCTCAGCTTGTTTAGAGGGCGCTGCCCCTTCAAAGTATTTATGACGGATAAACCGGGCAAATATGGCATCCTTACACGCATGATGTCCGATGCAGTTGACAGTCTTGAACATGGAACCCTATGCAGGTAATGTTCAGAATTTGCCGAAAGAGGAATGAGATTCAGCAGCTGTCGTCAAACGTCTGGTAGTACCTGTGAAAAATACTGGTCGAAATATTACTACAGACCGATACTACACATCGGTGGATTTGGCGGAAGAGTTATACCAAGACTACAAAGTTACTACAGTAGGAACTCTCCAGTCAAACAGGAAGCATATTCCAGACATAATGAAGAACACGTCAAATTGAGAGCTATATTCGTCAATGTTCTTGTTCACAGACCCACCAACAGGTAGGCCTCCAGTAACTTTGGTGTCCTACATAGCAAAAACGAAACTAAGTAAAAACTTACTGATATTGTCAACAATACACAAAGATAAAGGCACTGTTGGAGAAGAGAAGAATAAAACCGAGATAAATGCATATTATAATTCTACTAAAGGTGGAATTGATACCATTGATCAAATGGCGCATATGTTCACCTGCAAGAGGGGGACAAAGAGATGGCCTCTGTCTGTATTTTACTCTCTCATCGACATTTGTGCTATCAATGCAACCACCATATTCATCCAGCAACATCCAAGATGGGATGAAAAGAAACACAACAAACGGAAACTTTATCTTCTGCAAGCTGGGAGGGAACTAGTGAAATTGCAGGTAGAAGAAAGAAGTGCCAGTGCAAGAGGGTTATCGAACCAAATTGTTCAATCAATGGAGACTATTCTACAAAAGAAAATCAAAGAAGAGACAACAAAAGTACGTCAGCCTCCAGCAGGGAAAGGTCGGTGCCATATTTGTGTAAGAGAAGCTAAAAGAAAGAAGCAGAAGTACAACAATCTAAGCAAATCAAAACAGTATTGTGGACAGCGTCATAAACATGTATGTAACACACATTCAGAAAAAAATGTGAAGTGTGTCTCTTGCCTTGAAGTTGAGGACTCAGAGTAGTTTATTGTACATGAATACATCTGTATTTTGTATTGTAATGCCTTAGTTAAAATACATCAACCATTTTGAAAGTTGTAATTTTTCGTCAGTAAACTTATTTAATACCTGTGGGCTCCCCGAACCCCCCCCCCCCCCCCCCACCTTAGGTATCCAAGTTAGAAAAAAAGGCTTGGGCGTCCTAGGGTTAAGTAGTGCTGGAAGGAATTGACACCATGAAGCCTGCAGGCTGTCTATAGATCCGAAAGAGCACGAGGGAGTGGATCTCTTCTGAACAGCACCTTGCAAGGCATCCCAGATACGCTCAATAATGTTCATATCTGGGGATATTGGTGGCCAGCGGAAGTGTTTAAACTCAGAAGAGTGTTGCTGGTGCCACTCTGTAAAGATTCTCGACGTGTGCGGCGTCTCATTGTCCTCCTGGAATTTCACAAATCCGTCGGAAAGTACAACGGACATGAATGAATGCAGGTGATCAGACAGGATGCTTACGTACGTGTCAGAGTCGTATCCAAACCTACGCTACGGTCACTTCCAGTACAGCACTCATGGCTGCTGCATCGCGGAAGCGAAGTGGGGCAGAGGCAGTTCCAGATAAGCTTTATAGTCTGACGATAATCTGTGGATTTGTAGTTTCAGCTTGACAATGTCCACTATGGACAAACGGTAGTCACTGTTATTCTGAAGAAGGTTGGGTTATCCCGACTGAAACCTAGGTAAATTCTAGGCAAATGGTGCAACTGAGGCTGTCAATTATTAAAATTAAAATTAACTCCCTGTGGTTCCCTGAAGTAAGTTAGTGACGTTGATAAATCTTAATTTTCTATATGTCAGTGGCTTAGGTGGTCGTTATTTTTTGTTCCTTAACGTGCGATAGTTGTCCGGCCACCGGAAACTAAACTATGCTGCACGCTGCATGCGCCAGAACTATCAGAATTTTCCTCTATCGCTGTCTCAATTGGAGTTCACACATTTTTCGACGCAGTTCTAAAGAGAAATAAATTCTCTAGCTTGGTGCGGAAAATCTCGCGTGCCGTAATACCACTGCAATTAGTAATATTTGTTTTGTTTTATGTCGACGGTTGTTGACGGTGTTTTGCTGTATGTTCTTAAAGTCCATTCTGTTCTATAATCGCTTTAAAACATTTCAGCATGTACGAAATGAAATTTCGATTTCAGTGTTTATCCAGACGTTCACAAGTCGATTAACACTCTCTGTGATTAGCTAATGTGGTTTAAAAGCTGTCCTGAATGCGGTGAGGTAATCAGGCTTTCTCCTCCATGGAGTTGCTTCTAAAAGAAGAGCCTAGTCCCTGTCTTTTAATGACATGTCTTTCTTGCAGGATCTTGGCAATCACTTGATTGATCGCTTATCCCATTAGCGCGTGAGAGTATTTCACTTGAAACAACCCAGGTTGCACGTCAAATAAAAATTGCTACACATCACAAACCATTAACTGAGCATTCTTGAACTTTGTATAATTGGATCGGCAATTCCTAAAAGGTCCCATATTCACACAGGTTAATTTTCGACAATAACATCCAAATGGGTTCAGAACCACTATTTTTTGTTACGAATATCACAGCATATAATCAACGGAATTAGTGTTCCACATCTACAAGGTTACTCTGCAATTCACACTTAAGTGGTTGGCAGAGGATTCATCGAACCAATTTCATACTACTTCTCTGCCATTCCACTCTCGCATGGCGTGTGGGAAAAAGGAACACCTAAATCTTTCCGTTCGAGCTCTGATTTCGATCATTTCATTATGATGATCATTTCTCCCTGTCTAGGTGGGTGCCAACAAAATATTTTCGCATTCGGAGGAGAAAGTTGGTGATTGAAATTTCGTAAATACGAGGGCCATTCAGAAAGTAACCTCCGGTTGATTTAAAAAAATACACCAAGTTAAATAAAATTATTTTAATATATACATCTTACAACTACATCTTTGCACTATTTTTCTACATAGTTTCCATAGCGATTGAGGCACTTATCGTATCTCTTCACAAGCTTTGAAATTCCTTCTGCATAAAAATCACCCGCCTGTGCCTGGAGCCAGCCTGTGACCGCATCTTTGAGCTCTTCGTCGTCATGAAACCGCTGTGACCCGAGCCATTTCTTCAAATGCATGAAAATGTGATAATCACTTGGCGCCAGATCTGGGCTGTAAGGTGGATGGTTGACAAACGTCCCACTTGAAGGACTCAAGAAGGGCCGTTGTTCTGCGAGCAGAGTGAGGACGGGCGTTATCGTGCAAAAAAAACGATACCAGAAGTCAGCATACCACGGCGTTTGTTCTGTATAGCCCGTCGTAACTTTTTTATTGTTTCACAGTACACGTCTTGATTAATGGTCGTACCACGTTCCATGAATTCAACCAATAACACCCCTTTGGCATCCCAAAACACCGTTGCCATCAGTTTTCTGGCAGAAAAATCTTGCGAGGCTTTTCTTGGTTTGGTAGGCGAATTTGAATGTGCCCACATCTTTGATTGTTCTTTTGTCTCAGGGTTCACGTACTTAATCCAGATTTCGTCACCGGTCACGATTCTGTTTAACAATGGTTCTCCTTCGTCCTCATAACGTGACAGAAAGTCTAATGCAGAGGCCATTCTTTGAGTTTTGTGGTGGTCGGTAAGAATTTTGGGCACCCATCGTGCACAGAACTTACGGTAACCCAATCTTGCTGTCACTATCTCGTACAAGAGAGGCTTAGAAGTATGTGTAAAACCAGTAGACAACTCCGACATTGAGAAACGTCGATTTTCATGAACATTTGCATCAACTGTCTGAACGAGTTCGTCAGTCACCAATGATGGTCTACCACTCCTCTCTTCATCATGAACGTTTTCTCGTCCACTTTTAAATAAACGTACCCATTCACGGACAACTCCTTCACTCATAACTCTTGGTCCATACACGGCACAAAGCTCACGATGAATAGCTGCTGCAGAATATCCTTTGGCTGTAAAAAACCTTATGACCGCACGCACTTCACATTTGGCGGGGTTTTCTATTGCAGCACACATTTCAAACTGCCACAAAAACTAAACTAGCGCAGGTACGACGTTCACTCGACCACGGCTTGATGCCGACTGACCTGTTGAGTGCGTGAACGCACAGATGGCGTCGCTACTCCCCCCACAACCCGCACTGTGACCCATCGGAGGTTACTTTCTGAACCGCCCTCGTAGATCTCACCGCAGAGAAAACCGCCTTTGTTTCAGTGACTTCCACTCCAACTCGCATATCATGTCAGTGGCACTCTCACCCCTATTGCTCGATAACACGAAACGAGGCGTCCTTCCTTGCACTTTTTCGATGTTCTCCGTCAATCTTACCTGGTAAGGATACCACTACGCGCAGCAATATTCTAGCAGAGGACGGACAAGTGTAATTAGTCTGTCTCTTTAGTGGGTTTGTCGTATCTTCTAAGTGTTCTGCAAACAAAGCGCAGTCTTTGTTCCCCTTCCCCGCAATATTATCTATGTGGTCTTTCCAGTTTAAGTTGCTCGTAATTGTAATTCCTAGGTATTTAGTCGAATTGACAGCCCTTAGATTTGTGCGATTTATCGTATACCCAAAATTTATCGGATTACTTTTAGTAGCCATGTGGATGATCTCCCACTTTTCTTTGTTTAGTGCCAATTGCCACTTTTCGCACCATACAGAAAGTCTCTCTAGATCATTTTGGTATTGGAATTGATTGTCTTATGATTTTACTAAACGGTAAATTACAGCTTCATCTGCAAACAGTCTAAGGGGGTTGCTCAGATTATCACCTAGATTATTTATGTAAATCAGGAACAGCAGAGGGCCTATGACACTATCTTGCGGATCGCCAGATATCACTTCTGTTCTCCACTATGGTTTACCGTCTATAGCTACGAACTGGGACCTCTCTGAGAGGAAATCGCGAATCCAGTCACACAACTGAGACGATACTCCATATGCATGCAATTTGATTAATAGTCGCTTGTGAGAAAACGTATCAAAAGCCTTCTGGAAATCTAGGTATATGGAAACGATCTGAGATCTCTTGTCGACAGCACTTATTACTTCATGGGAATAAAGAGTTAGCTGTGTTGCACAGGAATGATATTTTCTGAATCCGAGTTGGTTATGTATCAATATGCCATTTTCTTCAAGGTGATTCATAATGTTCGAGTACAGTGTATGCTCCAAAATCCTCCTGCAAATTAAGGTCAGTGATATGGGTTTTAAATTCAATGGGTTACTCCTATTTCCTTTCTTGAATATTGGTGTGACCTGTGCTACTTTCCAGTCTTCAGGAACACACCTTTCGTCAAGTGAGCGGTTGTATATAATTGCTAAGAAAGGCGCTATTGTGTCTGCATACTCTGAAAGGAACCTGATTGGCATACCATCTGGACCGAAAGACTTGCCTTTCTTAAGTGATTTGAGTCGTTTCGCAACACTTAAGATATCTACTTTTATGCGATATGAAGAAAGCTTTAGGATTCGAAAATCGGTGAAATATGGTCATTTTAGCAGTGACTTCAGATATCTGCTTTCTTGAGTATCAAATATATAAATCTCTGTTTAATAAGAGATATAGGCACTAAGGTGTTACAAGCGCATTGCATTGGTTATACAAGCAACAAATGTATCTTCAGCTGTGACGTACAACGCATCTGTTAATGTTTTAGTCTCTGACACTAGTCCTCTTCTACAGAGACTGTCAGTATACAATATCTTGAGGGGGACGTATTCCATAATCTTCTTACTGTCTTCTATTTCCTGATGTTTGTCTGAAACATATCCGCTGTACAGCTGCACACTGAAACTGTCACTGGGGAAATGTGCTGTAGAGTTCATCAAGTACAATAAATGATGGTCACCACGTGTGGATTGTTCAATCTGAATTCTTGGTGACAGCTAGACTGAATACTACCTTCGATTAACGATCCATATCTCTTCCTCGACGTTCCGTAGAGTATGTATGCCCGTTGCAGAAACTCGACCATTATTTGTGTAACAGGGCCATTGAGGTTTAGTTACTTGCATTTCTGGAATTTGTACATACTTTGGATGTCTTAAACGCTAAGCGACTGTTTTGAATCGCTTATTATTCACGCGCAGTCTTTGGTCAGATTAGTCGAGCCGCTGGAAGATGTGTTCGTTTTGTCATCGCTGCTTGGCAGCGAGCAACGCGAAATTTCTGTCGTTAGAAATAGTAGAAGAAAGACGCCGAGCAGACGACTCGTGGCAATGTAGACGTAAAGTTAAATGCACCTATGTTTTACTAAAATGATTTGTGTTTGAATATTGTGAAACAGACGAGAAAGATTTGCCTAGTGATTTAGAATGAAAAGAGAATGAAGAGGAATGAAGGTAATACTTTTATTGTCAAAGCAGTCGCGAGTAGTTAGACTCATTGTTGAATGAGACATCCATATCAGGAAACTTAAGATTTTTCATTAAAGATCGTGTAATTTTCAGTGTAAGCTGTTTTTTATGTCTGTCAATTATTTGCTACCTTTCGTGAGAGTGATCTTTTTATCAGTGTTGCCCTTTGTCAGTGTTATTGTGTGTTGTAACATGAATTTAGTTCTAGTAATAATATAGCAGATAATTGAAAAACAGTTTTTAATGAAATTTCACCTAAGAGCGTTGTCCACATCCTCGATCCAAGTCATTTTTATTTAAAAGAGTGTTTCACTCAGTGATGTGTATAAAATAGTTTACTTGTTGTCTGGAGCATTGCACTAAGGTCTCAGCAACTGTAGTTAGGAATTTACAGCTGGCGCACAGAGGGCAGGAAGCACCGTGTTTACAGGCGATTACATTACGAGATAAGATATTTTCATTTTAGGATCACTTAGCTACGAAAGGGTCCGTTTCATAAACAGCATTATTAGGCAGATCGTTAACGCATAGGGACCACTTTGTTTAATTAAAGCGATTGATAGTAAAATTTGAGATTTAATTCTTCTGCGCATATCTTTTAAGAAATGTTATAAAGCAGGGCCAAATTCACGTCGTATTTCGCAGACAGATATATTCGGTTTCTCTCGCAGTTGAAAATGCACACAGTCACCCAAAGCTAAACAATAGCAAAGCTACATCCAAGCCAGATGCATAAATCAAATCAAACGAAAATAATCAGTAAAGGAAACATTCACTTGTTAAAACGTGAAATTCCCTCTGTATTGACTATAAAGACGGGAAATGTCTTCTCTTTTCAGCCACGGCTTACGATGACGTGTACCCTTCAGGAATGAAGTGTCATTTGATCATAAATCAAATCAAACGAAAATAATCAGTAAAGGAAACATTCACTTGTTAAACGTAAAATTCCCTCTGTATTGACTATAAAGACGGGAAATGTCTTCTCTTTTTAGCCACGGCTTACGATGACGTGTACCCTTCAGGAATGAAGTGTTATTTGGTTCTAATGACATCATCAAGTGCCAGTGAGATGCCTCTTTATTATAATATGTCGTGTCTACCCATAGAGAATCACAAACTGCAATAAAACACTTATCAAAAAATGATGGGAGAAATGGTAGTTTAGGAAGTTTCCAAAGTCATTTGGAAACATTATAAAATTCACTTGTCCATAGTGTGGGGAGGCATCGGTATGACTTCAAGTCACTGCTGGTAGTAATTGATGGAACTCTGAATGCACGACGGTACATTATGAACACCCTGCGTCCTCATGTGTCACCTGCCATGTGACAGTACTCAGGTACCATTTTTCAGTAGGATACTGCTCATCCTCATATGGCACGTCTCTTTATGAACGTGATGCTGAGATTCTTCTGTGGCTACCAAAATGACAGATCTGTCTTTATAGTACAAGTGCGACACCAGCTCGAGGCAGTATCCGATATGTTAGGGACCAGTTACAACAGTTGTGCGCCAACTTACCTCAGAACGGATACAATAGCCTTATAACGATTCTACCAACTGAATCAGTATCCGGGCGAGAGGGGTGCGACGCCATATTGATAAGTGGTCTCATACTTTCAAGTTCTTTGTCAATTTCACAAGCTATTGTAATCACTGAAATAACATCACATATCTTCTCAATCCGTGAATTTTCATTTCGTTTCCTCAATCCTTTGTGAGTGCTCGTCTTTCTTTGTCAGACAGTTTACATTCCGATTTAAAAAAGGGATACTGATGTTTGAATTTACATTATTATTAATTCGTAAGAGCTATTTATGCTAAAGAAGTTTCATCGACTCGTTAACTCATTTAGAAGATGCTACAGTGTGCATACAGTCCTGAAATAGAAATGGTAGCATATGTTACGTAGAAATAAGGGTTATCAGGCAATGAAATGGGAAAAATCATCAACTGAATGACTGAGAAAAACAAATACTAACTTACTGTTCACAGAGTAAAATTCCCCACGAGCGTTCTGCCCGGGTAACGCAGAAACACTTGTTATACGGTATTACAAGTTCTTGACCACAGTGGGACGATGCTTAACAAAATGCTGTGGATTACCAACTTAAGGAAAAAGCCGACAGCACCCTCCAGGTAGTGGCCAGAGTGGAATATCGGCGCTACTCTTATATTTCGTGTCGTAGACTGGATGAGGTGAATCTCGTGTTATCATGATGCCACCCAGTCAGCAGCAGAGTTTAGAATAGGTACAGTGGCGCATATTGTCAAAACTTCTATCTCAAAGCAGCAGCAGCTTTTGAGGCTTCTCGACTCTTCCAAGACACTGTGCCAAATATTCTTTTGCAAGGTCCGAAGCGAACAGGATCGTGTGACCAAAGTGTTCTCCTACCTTGTTCTTCGGCCCGAACTTTATACTCATTGGTTCATCTGTGACACCGTCTGCAGCTAATGGGATGTGGTAATACAAACTTGTTCCTTGCACTGCTAGGTCGCCTTGATGCTACTTTGTCCCTTCGCCATACATTTTCCCAATAAATACACTGGGGTGACAAAAGACGTGGGATACCTCTTAATATCGTGCCGGACCTCCTTTTTCCCGGCCTAGTGCAGCAACTAGACGTGACGTGAACTTAACAGGTTGTTGGAAGTCGCTGCAGAAACATTGAGCCATGCTGCCGATTAGATGTCCATAATTGCGAAAGTGTTGCCGATGTAGGATTTTTTGCACGAACTAACCTCTCGATTACGTCCCATAAACATTCCATGGGATGCATATCGGACAATGTGGCGGGCTAAGTCATTCGCTCGAGCTGTCGTGAATGTTCTTCAAACCAATCGCGAACAACTGTGGCCCGGTGACATGGCGTATTGTCATCAACAAAAATTCCATTATTGTTTGGGAACATAAAGTTCACGAATAGCTGCAAATGGTCTCCAAGTATCCGAACACAACCGTTTCTAATCAATGGTCGATTCAGTTGGACCAGAGGACCTAGTCCAATTGAATGTAAATAGAGCCCAGACCATTATGGAGCCACAACCAGCTCGCACAGTGCCTTATTGACAACTGGGGTCTACGGTTTTGTGAGACCTGCGCCACATTTTAAACCTACCACCAGCTCTTAGCAACTGAAATCGAGGCTTATCTGATCAGGCTACGGTTTTCCATTGGCCTAGTGTCCAACCGATATGGTCACACTCACAGGAGGGGCACTGCAGGCGATGTCGTTCTCGTAACAAAGATTCTCGCGCCGTTCGTCTGCTGCCATAGTCCACTAACGCCGAGTTTCGCTGCACTGTCCTAAAGGATTCGTTCGTCGTACTTCCCACATTGATTTCTCCGGTTATTTCACGCAGTGTTGCTTGTCTGTTAGCACTGTTAACTCTACGCAAACGCCGCTGCTCTCGGTCGTTAACTGAAGTCAGTCGACCGCTGCGTTATCTATGGAGAGAAGTATTGCCTGAAATTTGGTATTCTCGGCACACTTTTGATACTGTGGACCTCAGAATATTGAATTCCTTAATGATTTGCGAAATGGAATGTCCCATGGGTCTAGTTCCAACTACCATTCGGCTTTCAGAGTCTATTAATTCCCTTCGTGCGACCATAATAACATCGGAAAGCTTTTCACATGAATCGCTTGAGTACAAATGACAGCTCCGTCAATGTACTACCCTTTTATGCTTTATGTATGCGATACTGTCGCCATCAATATGTGTGCATATCTATCCCGTGACTTTTGTCACCTCATTGAATTCCTAATAGTGATTGACATCCTAACTAGTCTCACACACGTTCTATCAGGGACGTAAATGGGAATCTTGCTAGCCACGGGAGTAGCTTAACATCACGCTTACAGTTCATAGAGACACGTACCATTTGTAGACGTGCGTTGTCCTGTTGAAAAATGGCACTACGATACTGTCACCTGAGATGTAACACACGAGGAAGCGGGATGTCCATGACTTACCACTGTACCGTTTGCTCAGTAGCTACCGGACATGACCCGAAGCTACATCCGATGGCTCCCCACATCATGACACCTCGACTAACACAGTAGTGCCTCTCCAAAACACTGGAAGAATGGGGCCCCTCTCTAGGTCAGGAAGTCGTTTCTGAAAGTATTTGTATGGAGTTTAGCCATGTATGGAAGTGAAACATGGACGATAAATAGTTTGGACAAGAAGAGAATAGAATCTTTTGAAATGTAGTGCTACAGAAGAATGCTGAAGATTAGGTGGGTAGATCACGTAACTATTGAGGAGGTATTGAATAGAATTGGGGAGAAGAGGAGTTTGTGGCACAACTTGACAAGAAGAAGGGATCGGTTGGTAGGACATGTTCTGAGGCATCAAGGGATCACAAATTTAGCATTGGAGGGCAACGTGGAGGGTAAAAATCGTAGAGGGAGACCAAGAGATGAATACACTAAGCTGATTCAGAAGGATGTAGGTTGCAGTAGCTACTGGGATATGAAGAAGCTTGCACAGGATAGGGTAGCATGGAGAGCTGCATCAAGCCAGTCTCAGGACTGAAGACAACAACAACAACAACACTCTAGGTCACCGAAAGTCTCCGACGAAGGAGTTCTGTGTTAGCGCAGAACGGCGGTTCAACGATGTACACAATGCGACGCCATTCACCATCATTCCTGATATTAAGAAAATTATACATTCATTCAAAAATAAAATCTCAGCTGGTTTTGATGGTGTTTGCAATACACTACTAAAAATTTATTCTCACATAATAAGCTCGATATTAACCAAAATATGTTATGGATCATTAATTCAAGGCATTTTTACAGAGAGAATGAAATATGCCCGTGTTAAACCCCTCTATAAGAAAGGTTATAAGAGAGATGTCATCAACTGACGACCTGTTTCACTGCTGAGATCATTCTCCAAAATTTTTGAGAAAATTATGGATTCTACATAGAATCTCACCTTAGCAAAAACAGTGTCCTCAGCAAATGACAGTTTGGCTTTCATAAGGGTTGTTCTACTGAGAATGCCATTTACATGTTCACTCAACTGATGTTACAAATATTAAATAATAAAATAGCTCTGGTTGGTATTTTCTATGACGTATCTAAGCAATTTTACGGTATGAATCACAGTATTCTCCCAGATAAATTGATGTTTTATGGGATTGATGGGATAGTCAACAATTGGATAATTTCATATCTAACCAAAGGAATACAGAATGTTGTAGTTAATAATTCAACCAATATTGCAACACAAGATGAACTTCGAAAACCCCTTTACCGCTATCCGAAGGATGAGTTGAAATGGAATGGAAATGAAGTCCCATGATTCTTGACAGAGCGTAGGTGAACGATGCGGGAGACCCGCACAGCCGTACTAGGCAAGGTCCTAACGGAGGTGGTTTGCCATTGCTTTCCTCCGACCGTAATTGGGATGAATGATGATGAAGAAGACGACACAACAACACTCAGTCGTCTCGGGGCAGGTGAAAATCCCTGACCCCACCGGGAATCGAACTCGGGACCCCGAGTTCGGGAAGCGAGAACGCTACCGTGAGACAACGTGCTGCGGACATGAGTAGAAATACTTTAATAATTATTATAATAACGTAAAGCTAAACAAACGCACCTGCGATAGGTAAAGCAACATTAGTATGCCTCTCTTTGACCCGTTTCTATGCAGCAAGTGCAATGTCGCTGTCTGAAACGTCACTCATTTCATAGATCGGAGGGATGTATTCCTCATTACCAACAGCGTTTGTAATGTTATCTTCTTGCAATTATTATTTCACGAATGTTACTGCGATCTTCAGCTTCGGATTCTTCATCCGACATTGAAATCAAGTATTTTAAAATTTCTGCATTATTCAAACGACGTCTTGGAAGAGCCATTGTGAAGCAACTGAAATGTGGTCAACACAAACTGCGCTACTTGAGCAATAAAACTTCCATACTGACAAAGGATCTGCAGAATGCTATAAACCAGTCAGGAAGGAAAACAACAATAGCTTTGGACATGGCACAACGCTATTGTTCAAGTATCCGTACCCGTAAAAATAACAGTTGGTGGTCCTTGTGATAGGAATTCATTGTTCCACTTTTCAGAATTGTCCAACACGATTTATTCTTTGCAGAGGTGTACTTGAAAATGCTTGTTAAAAGTCATAGGAAATCTGAGCTGTAGAATAACCTTTTACAAGAAATAAGTCCGCTAAAGCAGAGCACCCGCCAAAATGACGGATGCGGTTCACCTAGTGTTAACGCACAGTGCATCCAGCACAGCACGGTCGTTTTGTAAATAACATATTGCATTCAGCCTTACACACACACACGCTACGTGGTCAATGTTCACACATAATGGATGTTGTATGACTTAAAAATGTGGATGATTTGAATATGGACTGAAAAGATCCGAAACTAGTCATCAGTTAATAAAGACAAACTTCTGTACAACTTTAAACTTTTTTACAGTTTTATTACATAATTTCAAGTTGCTATCCTTATGCTGGAATTAAGTGAACCATTTCTTGTCGTAGCTGCATGGCCTCTTTCCCATGATCTGATGTTGCGGCCTCAACCGTAGAAGGTGACTACACTAGCGACCGGAATCGAATAAAATGCAAACAGAATCACCCATACATCACAGGAGTATCGAACTGCTACGCACTGTAACACAGAAAGTAGGGAAATTTCAGAGAATGAAAAAGAAACTCTTCATTCCTGAAATAGAAAAGATCTTTTCATATTTTCCAGCAAACTAATAAACAAGCATTACATAAATGCAAATGAAATATTTTTTGATGAATTACTCAGTCACAAACGGAAGTCCGCATATGTGGACCCCAAGTCTCACTTATCGTGAAAACGCGCTAATCTTTTCTTCGTATTTTCCCTTTCTGCAATAAAATATTCTACTTAGCAATACACCAATACACTACTGGCCATTAAAATTGCTACACCAAGAAGAAATGCAGATTATAAACGGGTATTCACTGGACAAATATATTATACTAGAACTGACATGTGATTACATTTTCACGCGATTTGGGAGCATACATCCTGAGAAATCAGTACCCAGAACAACCTCCTCTGGCCGTAATAACGGCTTTGATACGCCTGAGCATTGAGTCAAACACAGTTTGGATGGCGTGTACAGGTACAGCTGCTCAAGCAGCTTCAACACGATACCACAGTTCATTAAGAGTAGTGACTGGCGTATTGTGACGAGCCAGTTGCTCTGCCACCATTGGCGAGACGTTTTCAATTGGTGAGAGATCTGGAGAATGTGCTGGTCAGGGCAGCAGTCGAACACTTTCTGTATCGAGAAAGGCCCGTACAGGCCCTGCAACATGCGGTCGTGCATTATCCTGCTGAAATGTGGGGTTTCGCAGGGGTCGAATGAAGGCTAGAGCCACGGGTCGTAACACATCTGAAATGTAACGTCCACTGTTCAAAGTGCCGTCAGTGCGAACTAGAGGTGACCGAAACGCGTAACCAATGGCACCCCATACCATCACGCAGGGTGATACGCCAGTATGGCGATGACGAATACACGCTTCCAATGTGGGTTCACCTCGATGTCGCCAAACACGGATACGACCATCATGATGCTGTAAACAGAACCTGGATTCATCCGAAAAAATGACGTTTTGCCATTCGTGCACTCAGGTTCGTCGTTGAGTACACCATGGCCGGTGCTCCTGTCTGTGATGCAGCGTCAAGGGTAACCGCAGCCATGGTCTCCGAGTTGATAGTCCATACTGCTGCAAACGTCGTCGAACTGTCCGTGCAGATGGTTGTTGTCTTGCAAACGGCCCCGTCTGTTGACTCAGGGATCGAGACGTGGCAGCACGATCCGTTACAGCCATGCGGATAAGATGCCAATCATCTCGACTGCTAGTGATACGAGGCCGTTGGGATCCAGCACGGCGTTCCGTATTAACCTCCTGAACCCACCCATTCCATATTCTGCTAACAGTCATTGGATCTCGACCAACGCGAGCAGCAATGTCGCGATACGATAAACCGCAATCGCGATAGGTTACAATCCGACCTTTAACAAAGTCGGAAACGTGATGGTACGCATTTCTCCTCGTTACACGAGGCATCACAACTACGCTCCACCAGGCTACGCCGGTTAACTGCTGTTTGTGTATGAGAAATCGGTTGGAAACTTTCAAAAAATGGTTCAAATGGCTCTGAGCACCATGGGACTCAACATCTGTGGTCATCAGTCCCCTAGAACTTAGAACTAATTAAACCTAACTAACCTAAGGACATCACACACATCCATGCCCGAGGCAGGATTCGAACCTGCGACCGTAGCAGTCGCGCGGGTTGGAAACTTTCCTTATGTCAGCACGTTGTAGGTGTCGCCACCGGCGCCAACCTTGTGTGAATACTCTGGAAAGCTAATCATTCGCATGTCACAGTATCTTCTTCCTTTCGGTTAAATTTCACGTCTGTAGCACGCCATCTTCGTGGTTTAGCAATTTTAATGGCCAGTAGTGTATTTTATTTGAAGTAGTGAACTACATATGCTAATTCCCCCAGAAAATAGATTTCTTAATGTTAATTTCTTTGAAATATATGATCTTCAATACACGTTTTGGTTGATGCCATAAAACAACTTCATAAAAATAAGAAGATGATAATCATACAATAATTTCTCGCAAGGATTTGTTTGCTACGCCAGTAAATAAATCTTTACGGCATGTTTTACGACAAGCTTCAAAACAATTATTTTTCACAATTCAGAAATACATTCCACATTTGACGCACTTGTCGGTTATCTTTGATTTGCAGTCAGGTTTCCGTATTTTCAGGCATTCCTTGTCTCAACAAATTTTGGTAGATGGCCGACGTTTTGAAATGTAGCTTCGGAAACCTGTTGCAACACAGCTTTTCTTGGCTTTTTATTCACATTTTCTACATCAAACATATCTTCACTGTCAGAGCAATTCACTGTACAAGGATGTCCTCTTCTCCCAGCTACTGGCACTACATGTTAACGTTCTTATTGTTTAGCAGTGAGTTTCATCAAGCTCAGAAGGATAATCTTCAGGTAAAAACAAGAGTTCATCTGTCCAACCAGATAATTCCGCATTGCTGTCGTTAACAAGAGCTTCTCATTGCTCACCGTTTAATGTTTCATGTGTTGCTGTAGAACGGAGAAATAACTGATATTTCCGTATTTCATTATCGAAGACAAAATTGAAATTAGCAAATATGTGTTGTGACCTGAGGTCCACGTAAACTTAGGAAGAAAAATTACGTATTCTCTGTCAAAAATTTAAGCACAATAACTATTCGTATATCTTTTAGATCTGTAGAAGTAACCATTTTCGATCTACGACCAGCTGTAAACTAACACACGAATCATACGTTTTAAGATGTTGAGACCTAGTTTGAAGCTAAGAACTATAGGGTCCTCACTCGCGGACCACAGATCTATAGGTGGAAATATACACCTATTTTTCTTAGAAGAAAAAATGTGTCTGAACCGAGGGAACGAAGAGGGTAAGAGGGGTAACGCATGCACTGAGGTTAGCGGTCGTCACTGTGAACAACTGCTGTGAGCTTAAGTTGTTAGTACAAAGCGTAAATTGTTTGTATGAGCAAAACATTAAATATTCGTTTCATCTCAAAGTACCCAGTGTAGGTTCTTTCTGCCACCTGTATAATTTTGATTCTAAATGTTTGGGACGTTATTAGGCTAGTGTGCCTCGTTACAAATAGAATACACGGGTGAGAGGCAGATTCTGCCACTTGCGCCGAGACTAGCTTTCAGCGTGTTGGCACCGTGACGTTGCTGGCCAGCCAGAGGCTGGCTTTGTCCGGCGCAGGGAGTGTTCCCATTCTGCACAGAGCGGCACGCCACACGACTCGTACCGTGCCTAATGAGGAACGGGCCTCATGTGTGTATGTGTGTGTCCGCCCTACCCCCTTTCCGGTAAGCACACAGCGGATGAAAAACGCAGCTGCGCGGCGGCAGAGTGGCTGCAGCATCCAACATCAGCTGGGGCCGAGATCCGTGAAGCAGGCGAGCGACTCAACTAATTGCCCGGCCTGAATGAAACAGCACTGTGGGCAAGAGGTCTGTGTTTGCGGCTGCATAGCCGCGAATTATGCTTCGCTATACAGTACACTTCTGCCTAATTGATGTAGGCTGGAACATCTAAACTTTTCTGATCTTCATAAGTGCTAAGGCAGACAAGCAACCAAACAGTTAAATGCAGTTTCACATATACTGAAGAGCCAAGGAAACTGGTATGCCTGCCTGATATCGTGTAGGGCCTCCGCGAGGACACAGAAGCACCGCAACACGACGTGGTATGGACTCCAGTAATGTCTGAAGTAGTACTGGACGGAACTGAGACCATGAATCCTACAGGGTTGTCCACAAATCCGTAAGATGGACATCTCTTATGTACATCACTTTGCAAGGTATCCCAGATATACTTAATAATGTTCTTGTCTGGAGAATTTAGTGGGCAGCAGAAGTGTTTGAACTCAAAATAGTGTTCCTGGAGTCGCTCTGTAACAATTCCGGACGTGTGGGGTGTCGCACTGTCCTGCTGGAATTGCCCACGTCCGTCGGAATGCACAGTGGACATGAATGGATGCAGGTGATCAGACAGGATGCTTACGTACGTGTCACCTGTCAGAGTCGTATCTAGACGTATCAGGGGTTCCATATCACTCCAACTGCACACGGCCAAAACCCTTACAGAGCCTCCCCATCTTGAACAGCCCCCCAGTGACATGCAGGGTCCATAGATTTGTGAGGTTGTCTCCATATCCGTAAACGTTCATCCGCTCGATACAATTTGAAGCGAGACTCGGCCGACCAGCCAACATGTTTTCCAGTCATCAACAATCCAATGTCGGTGTTGACGGGCCCAGGCTTCGTGTCTTGCAGTCAGTACAGGAGTGGGCCTTCGGCTCCGAAAGCCCATATCGATGATGTTTCGTTGACACTTGTTGATGGCCCAGAACTGAAATCTGCAGCAATTTGCAGAAGGGTTTCACTTGTCTCCCGTTGAAAGGTTCTGTTCAGTCGTTGTTGATCCCTTTCTTGCAGAATGTTTTTCCGGCCCTAGCGATGTCGAAGATTTAATGTTTTGTCAGTTCCTGATAACCACGGCACACTCGTGAAATGGTCGTACGGGAAAATCTCCACTTCATCACTACCTCGGAGATCTTGTGTGCCATCGCTCGTCCTCCAGCTATAACACCACGTTGAACCTCACTTAAACCTTGATAACGTGCCATTGTAGCCGCAGTAACCGTTCTAACAACTGCGCCCTATTCTACCCGTTTACAAATCTCTGTGTGAATACATACCTACACCAGTTTCTTAGGCGTTTCAGTGTAGCATACGTATTAGATCGCAAACATAGATTAAGATATTTAGAACTATTGTAAAATTGTAGCTGCGAATGGAGCAGGAACATCGGAAATAACTGAACAGATTAAGAGGAACTTAACTGTAAATGGGAATCGGACTTTATAGGTGTTGCTGTAGATTGACAGTAGCGGATAAAACTAAGAAAAAATTGGCCAGGTGTGTTTAAGACTCGCCCACGTATGGTTCCATAGAAGCTTAATTATGTGTATAGATAGCTCATCTATCCAGAGAATCGTGGACTTCGACCTTTTTTTGCCTGTTATTGACACTGGTACTGGCAAGATATCAGGGATTCCACGACTTTAGATAATGTTTTAATTTCAAGTTCGAAGTCGGATAGCAGATGACATAAGAACATTTTTTTCGTGACCCAGAATTACAAATTAACAACTTTCGGATATTTTTCTTTGGTCGTACTGTGAAACCTTACTTCTAGCGAAGTTTCATGATTATGGGTCAACGGAAAGTATCCTACAGGTTTTGATGACTGAGTTTGCGAGTGTCAAAATATCTGACGTAGATGGTCGCTCTTTTAACTGCGCTGACTTAGAAGCTAACGTTTATTATACCGCCAAGGGGCTATGGACCTCAGTACGCAACATAAATTTCAACTTCGTAAGTCTACCCGTTTTAAAGAAAATATGCTCGTTACAGACTGACGGACATACAGACCGATTGATGACAAATGACAAAAAAATTATTTTTCTCGTGTGATATAATTACAAATTAACAGTTTTCGCTTTTTTCCTTTGGTTTTAGTGTGAAAGCTTGTTTCTTGTCAAATTCCGTAATTCTAGGTCAACAGGAAGCATCCCGTAGTTTTTGATGAGTGAGTTTGTTTCAAAATATGTGACATAAATGGCAGTATATTTTGATTGTATTGAGTTAGAAGGTTCAGTTCTTTACATCGCCAAGAGACTGTAGACGTTAGTACGTGACACAAATTTCAACTTGATACGTCTACGATTTCCTGTGAAAAAGGGTTTTGAACTGTCGGACAGACAGACTGACAACATAGTGATATTACAAGCGTTCCGTTCTTACTGACTGAGATAAGGAACCATAAAAACACATACCTAGAGAATGGGCACTGCCATAATGGATACAACTGAAGCAAAACGATTGAGACAGTACGGACATCTATGTCTTTTGAGAGAGGACAGATGGTCTAAGAAGGTGATGGAATGGCTTACAACTAACAGAAGAAGAAAAGGACGCAACTCTGGAGGAGGGAGTCAGAAGAACTGTGTCTGCTGGCGGAGGATTGGAAAGGCAGGAGACACCAAAGCTAAGGTGTGAGAAACAGCTATAATGTCGTAAATAAATCGCAATAAAAAATCAGCGCTATGAAATATTCTCTTTACTACAAGAAGCGCTTGGTTCATCAATACTGAAAGAATTCCTGGAGCATTATTGAAATCTCTCGGAGAAACAGCTAAACGTGTTAGTTAAAGGGCATATAGATGAAGGATGCGGACATGTTTGACATACATTCTGACGACTAACCAAGCAAAGAAATAGAAACCGTACGAAACACTCAGCCTCTTATCACATTCCTCCAAAATTATTATCAAAATTATCTACTATAGAATGGAGCAGAGAGTAGAAGACTTCTTACAAGATGGCTACTCTGCATTTCTAATAAACACGAGAGGCTATACTAATATCATGATTAATCATAGAGAAATCCTCCAGGCTCAACACACTACTGTTATTCCGTTTGATAGATGTAGAGAAACTGTTCGATAACACGAAATTGAACTAATTCTTCAAAGAGGTGAAGGAAATAGGGACAGCTCTGTAAGAATCAGAACTCTCTGTTAGAGGAGGATGAATCACAGGCTCAGATATGAAAGGGAGTAAGATAGGGGTTTCGCTTGTCTCCACAATTATTTAATTTGTACATAGAAAACGCAAAAAGGGGTTCTCAGAAACCAGTAGCTGTGGAATAACAAGCTTCAAATCGATCCATTTCTCAGACAAAATTGTCGTATTTGGCAGAGAAATGATGACGGGCTACAGGAGGCATTTCACCAGGCAAATCACATCTTAACAGACAAATGTAACATGGAGATCAGAAGATCAGCAGAGGCCCAAGATTTCTTACGGTTGTTGGCTGTGCCAAGTGGAAGTTGTCTGTTACAGTCACAACTTTCATAACCGATTTTTCTTCAGCGTAATCTACAGTGGCATCACAAAGTACTGGCAAACCTACCATTATACAAGATGAGTCAGGAGGAAAGGTACATGCTTTGAGGGATGATAGTATTACTGATTCTGAACTGATGTTTGTTCAGCGTAATCTACAGTGGCATCACAAAGTACTGGCAAACCTACCACTATACAAGATGAGTCAGGAGGAAAGGTACATGCTTTGAGGGATGATAGTATGTGATTCTGAACAAAAAACTTCATATGGACGTATGCCCTATTCCGAATGGTTTCGGTGATAGAACACATCTAATATCACTTTTGTACGATTTCGGAAACCATTCGGATAGGGAATACGTCCATATGAAGTTTATTATTCAGAATCATTATCACCCCTAAAAGCATGTTCCTTTCCTCCTGACTCACCCTGTATACGTGTTACAAACAAATAAAGGTGATACCAAGACACTGTCATGTTTATTTAAAGGTACAGTAGTAAAAAATCATCTGGTATAATTGATTTCTCACAACAAAAATATTAGTTTGTAAAAAGAAATCAGTTGCTCTGCTTATCAACAAAGGGTTGTGGCTCACCTATACAGAAATGAAGTTAAAGTCACTGTAATTCACCTAACTCTGTTCTAGTAGCCTTTCTGCTTTTCGTTGGCATTGATGACAGCTTGTAGACGTCTTGGCATGGAGTGAACCGACTTGTGAGATCTTCGACCATTCCTCTCACAACACCGTCTAAAACTCCCAGTTCTCTGTAGAACGACGTTTTCGAACTTCTGTATCCAAGTGTGCCCAAAAATGCTATATCAAGTTAAGACCAGGGCTCTGTGGTAGAGTAAAACCCTTCTTGGAGCACTATGTAATAGCCACTCGCAAGTTCTCAGAGCCATATATTTAGGGTCATTGTGTTGTTGAAAATACCGGTCCCCGTCAGATCACTGAAATTAAGGGCTATCGGGCTTGGCTAGAACTTGGATGGGTCACCGTCCTGGGCTTCCGACTGCTGTTGGCAAAGCGGGGTACACTCAGCCCTTGTGAGACTAATTGTGGAGCTACTTGATTCAGAAGTTGCGGCACCGACCCCAGCAACTGAAAACGTCCGGGAGAGCGGTGTGCTGACCACATGCCTCTCCGTATCCGCACCCGGTGACGCCTAAGGGGTGAGGATGGCACGATGTCCGGTCGGTACCGTTGGGCCGTCATGATCTGTTCGGATGGTTTTTTTTCTTGTTGAAACTAATAAACGTCGTCGAGACCCAGTTTCTGTGTGCTGCTACGTAAGTGGCCTCGCAATACATCGATATGTTTACAGTGATCCATGACACCATCAATAACTGCCAAGTCACCAACGCCAGAACGTACCATTCATCCTTCCTTTCCCAGTTTTACTGTAGGTGAAACATGTGATTGGAGCTCTATATTTGGTTCGCGCCAGACTTTTCCCTTTTTTTGTTTGAATCATCAGTCTTCTGACTGGTTTGATGTGGCCCGCCACGAATTCCTCTCATGTGCCAACCTCTTCATCTCAGAGTAGCAGTTTCAACTAGCGTCCTACATTATTTGTTGGACTTATTCCAATCTCTGTCTTCGTCTATAGTTTTCACCTTCTACAGACAGTTTCCATGATGTCTTAACAGATGTGCTACCATCCCGTCCCTTCTTCTTTTTAGTTTTTCCATATGTTCCTTTCCTCGCCCATTTTCCGGAGAACCTCCTCATTCCTTACCTTATCAGTCCACATAATTTTCAACATTCTTCTGTAGCACCACATCTTAAACGCTTCGAGTCTCTTCTTTCGGGTTATCTCTGAGTCCATGTTTCACTGCCATACAATGCTGTGCTCCGAACGTACAGGGATAGGCAAAATAATGTAAACAGTGGTAGTAAAGGGATGGTTGTGTTTGACGGTCAACAATGCATGTAGGGCAGTGCCGATCTGGACTGTGTGTGTTCAGTACGGACCAGGCATTAGTGCAGGTTGTTAACGTGTAGTATACACTTCGTATTTTCATTCAGAGGCTGATGTCGACATGCAATGAAAACCCTAACAGAGTTCCAAAGAGAGCAGATTATGGGAGCCCGATTAGCTGGAGCATCGGTAACCAAGATAACCAACTTACTGAATGTTTCAAGAGCAACTGTTTCAACAGTCACGACAGCCTACATCAAACATGGAAAGACATTATTGTGTAAACGTAATAGTGGGCGCAAATCAAAAGTAAATGACAGAGATCGTTGTACGCTACAACGAATTGTGTCAAAATAAAAGAAAACTACAGCGGCTAAAGTGACTACAAAGCTCAATAGTCATCTTCGGGAGCCCGTATCTATCTACATTGTTCGTCGAGAACTCCATAAAGCGAATATTCATGGACGAGCTGCTATACCAAAACCATTAGTGACTACAATTAACGAAGCGTAAAAAATGGTGACAGGAGCATAAATACTGGACGGCTGATTAGTGGAAAGACGTCTTTTGGTCCGACGAGTCAACGTTTCTTTATTTCCATCATCTGGCCGGGATTACATCTGGAGAACGCCAAAAGAAGCCTGCAATGCTGATTCCTTGATTCCAACGGTTAAGCGTGGAGGCGGAAGTGTGATGGTGTGGGCAGCCATATCACAGTATTCTGCTGGTCCAAACATTACTCTCAAAGGCCGTGTTACAGCCAACGATTATATAAACATTTTAGCTGATCAGATGCACCCCATGATTCAAATGTTGTTGATGCCATATTTCAGGACGATAACGCACCCTTGCACACAGCCAAGACAGTATAATCGTGGTAAGAGGAGCATGCAACTGAACTGCAGCGTCTTCGCAGGCCATCACAGTCCCTGGACTTGAACATTATCGAACACTTATGGGCGCTATTGGAGCACAGATTCCAGAGCAGATTTCCGTCTCCCTCGTCACTACAGGTGTTCTGATCGAAGAGTGGCATAACATTCTGTTATGACTTGGCAAGACAGCCAAGCCACTGTGGGGTAGCCGAAAGGCACGCGTTTAAGCTCACGCAGGCTGGCGTGAGGTCTGGAACAGTTAAAGGAGTTGACTCTAGCAAAAAAGGTACGTAGCTTCTGGAATACTTAACTTTAATCCTAATTGGTAAACATCGGTCTGACGGTACATGCATCACAAGATAAATAGCAATTGATAATGGCGCCTTGCTAGGTCGTAGCAAATGACGTAGCTGAAGGCTATGCTAACTATCGTCTCGGCAAATGAGAGCGTAATTTGTCAGTGAACCATCGCTAGCAAAGTCGGCTGTACAACTGGGGCGAGTGCTAGGAAGTCTCTCTAGACCTGCCGCGTGGCGGCGCTCGGTCTGCAATCACTGATAGTGGCGACACGCGGGTCCGACGTATACTACCGGACCGCGGCCGATTTAAAGGCTACCACCTAGCAAGTGTGGTGTCTGGCGGTGACACCACACATTCCACTATGCGATTGTTATACGCCAGTATACCAAGAAGAACTGCAACTGTATTACGTGCTAATGTGGGTCCAGCCCCTTATTAATAAACCATTCCCAAGTAACCAATTGAATCTCAATGTAGACAAGTGTAATGTGCTGCGAATATATAGAAAGAAAGATCCTTTATCATTTAGCTACAATATAGCAGGGCAGCAACTGGAAGCAGTTAATTCTATAAATTATCTGGGAGTAGGCATTAGGAGTGAATTGAAATGTAATGACCACATAAAATTAATCGTCGGTAAAGCAGATGCCCGACCGAGATTCATTGGAAGAATCCTAAGGAAATGCAATCCGAAAACAAAGGAAGTAAGTTACAGTACACTTGTTCGCCCACTGCTTGAATACTGCTCACCGGTGTGGGATCCGTACCAGATAGGGTTGATAGAAGAGATAGAGAAGATCCAACGGAGAGCAGCGCGCTTCGTTACAGGATCATTTAGTAATCGCGAAAGCGTTACGGAGATGATAGATAAACTCCAGTGGAAGACTCTGCAAGAGAGACGCCAGTAGCTCGGTACAGGCTTTTGTTGAAGTTTTGAGAACATACCTTCACCGAGGAGTCAAGCAGTATATTGCTCCCTCCTACGTATATCTCGCGAAGAGACCATGAGGATAAAATCAGAGCGATTAGAGCCCACACAGAGGCATACCGACAATCTTTCCTTGCATGAACAATACGAGACTAGAATAGAAGGGAGGACTGATAGAGGTACTCAAAGTACCCTCCGCCACACACCGTCAGGTGGCTTGCGGAGTATGGATGTAGATGTAGATGTAAGTACAGGTATTCACATTATATTGCCTATCCCCAGTATATTCTTTGAAATTTCTTCCGAAAATTAAAGATGCTGGATACTAGTAGATTTCTCTTGGTCAGGAATGCCTCTATTGGCAGTGCTGATATGCTTTTGATGTCCTTCTTGCTCCGACCGTCGTGGGTTATTTTGCTGCCTAGGTAGCAGAATTCCTTAACTTCATCTACTTTGTGATCACAAATACTGATGCTAAGTTTCTCGCTGTTCTCGTTTTTGGTACTTCTCATTACCTTCATCTTTCTTTGATTTACTCTCAGCCCGCATTCTGTACTCCATAGGCTGTTCATTCCACTCAACAGATCCTGTAATTCTTCATCACTTTCACTGAGGACTGCAATGTCATTAGTGAATCTTATCTTTGATATCCTTTCATCTTGAATTTTAATTTCACTCTTGAACTCTTCTTTTATTTCCAAATTGCTTCTTCGATGTATGGATTAAACAGCAGCGCTGAAAGTCTACATCTCTGTCTTACACCCTTTTTAATCCGAGCCGCTCTTATTACTTCCACTTGGTTCTTGTACATATTGTATATTACCGTTCTTTCGCTACAGCTTACCCCAACATTTCTGAGAATTTCCAACGTCTTGCACCATTTTACATTGTCGAACGCTTTTTCCAGGTCGACAAATCCTATAAACGTTCTTGATTTTTCTCTAGTCTTGCCTCCATTATCAACCACAATTTCAGAACTGCCTCTCTGGAGTCTTTACCTTTCCTAAGGCCAAACTCATCGTCATCTAACACATCCTGAATTTTCTTTTCCATTCTTCTATATATTATTCTGGTCAGCAACTTGTATGGATGAACTGTTAAGCTGATTGTGTGATAATTCTCGCACTTTTCAGTTCTTCCTGTTTACGGAATTGTGTAAATGCTGTTTCGTCGAAAGTCAGATGGTATATCGCCAGATTCATCCATTCTACACACCAGCGTGAATAGTCATTTTGTTGCCATTTCCCCCAATGATTTTAGAAATTCTGTTGGAATGTGGTATATCCCTTCTGCCTTATTCGATCGTAGATCTTACAAAGCTCTATTAGATGCTGATTCTAATAAATGATCCCCTACCTTTTCTATATCGGCTCTTGATTCTTCTTCTATCACGTCATCAGACAAATCTTCCCCCTCACAGAAGCCTTCAACGTATTCCTTCCAGCTACCTGCTCTCTCCTCTGCATTTAACAGTGGAATTTCCATTGCACTCTCAATGTTATCAACGTTGCTTTTAATTTCACCGAAGGTTTTTTTTTAATTTGCTGCATGCTGAGTCAGTCCTTCTGTCAATCATTTCATTTTCGATTTCTTCACATTTTTCCTGCAGTCATTTCCCCTTGGCTTCCTTCCGTTTCCACTTTCTTACATTTCTAAGTGACTTGTATTTCTGTACTCCAGAAGTTCCCTTAACGTTTGTTTACTTCCTTCTTTCATTGATCAACTGAAATATTTCTTGTAATACACATGCTCCATTTGCAGTGCCCCTTCGATAGACCGGTCACAAATTATTCCATTGGGACATTCATTTAGTCGATATACAGGGAGTAAATTTTAATTGAGTCAGAGGAATTAGAGTTTTACAAAAGTTGACCCAAATCTGCGGAAAAAAAATAATATTTGGGTCAACGTTTGTAAACTCTATTTCCTCTCTCTGAAACCCTGCCCTATGAGGAGAGAGGGAGAGTTTTAGTTTTAGCGAATCAAAATTTACGAAGTAAATGAGTGTGGTGTCACCGCCAGACACCACACTTGCTAGGTGGTAGCTTTAAATCGGCCGCGGTCCATTAGTATTCGCCGGATCCGCGTGTCGCCACTGTCAGTGATAGCAGACCGAGCGCCACCACACGGCAGGTCTAGAGAGACTTACTAGCACTCGGCCCGCTTGTACAGCCGACGTTCATAGCAATGGTTCACTGACAAATACGCTCTCATTTGCCGAGACGATAGTTAGCATAGCCTTCAGCTACATTTGCTACGACCTAGCAAGGCGCCGTATTCAATTGATAATTAATATTATGAAGCATGTACCTTAACGAGAGATGTTCTACAATTGTGGATTAAAGTTTAGTATTATATCAACTACGTACTTTATTTGCAATTCTCAAGACATTGTCCTGTTCCAGACCTCACGCCAGTCTGCGTGTATGTAAACGCGTGCATTTCGGCCTCCTCTAGAAATACAGCAATAAGTATTTTTTATTTATTCGTAACCATTTTCCACGTAAAAATGAGAACATGTATTTTCTCGAATTACAGCGCCAACTACCAAGAATCAAAACAAATGTTTAAGACAAAATGTACATAGTTTTTTTATGTAGAATCTGATTCTGCAATAAAAAATGGGGGCTCCCATTTGAAATTTTAACGTTGCCTCCCGCCCCACCCCCAGGGGACTCGGGTGGCGGGCTAATTTTTGCACCAGCAGACGTCCCCCTCGAAAATAATCAACTTTGGATTGTACACATTTTTTTGTGTGAAGCTTATTTTTCGAGTTATTCTGGTTCGTCAACTTAAAATGTACACCCTGTTTATTAAAAGCGACAATAACACGACGAATAGCCAATGCTCCAGCAGTCACTAATTTGCTTCCTTCTTAGCTGCTTGTAGTGTGTAGTGCGATCTGCATTATACATGCACTATCTGAGCAGAAAGTAACTAGACAGCTACTAATAGACATTAATACGTGTTGTATGTAACGGTCGAAATGTCTGTTGTATTTGGGTCCCCTAGCACTTCTTCTTGTAGGTGATATCAATTGTTTAGGTCTCTTGTGGAAAAGAAGTTACACTGGAATAAATTATCCAAAGATTCTGCAATGTTAGGAATATACATATATCACTGTACTACTAGTTTTATAACGATAATTATTTCCTTTCACAGACGATGCTACTGTAATACCCGTTTCAGCTGTTCCCAATCGAAACGTAAGGTATTCTGCTTCTTAGAGCGCTATACTAGATGCTCCTTTACTTGCTCAGATGTGTGTTCCTTAACCGGCTCGTGATGCTTAACAAGTGCTATTGCTTACCCCCCTCTCTTGTGACGATGATTTTCAATACATTTTTGTTTTTTGTATATAGTTATATCACTTTAGCTCACTTTGGATGATTACTTCCAGCTATTTTATGAGTGTTACTGTTTCTAGTGATTTGTCGTCAATAGTGTAATCCCGAGGACATGCAGCTTTACTGTATGATTAAATGATGATGGCGTCCTCTTGGGTAAAATATTCCGGCGGTAAAATAGTCCCCCATTCGGATCTCCGGGCGGGGACTACTCAAGAGGACGTCGTTATCAGGAGAAAGAAAACTGGCGTTCTACGGATCGGAGCGTGGAATGTCAGATCACTTAATCGGGCAGGTAGGTTAGAAAATTTAAAAAGGGAAATGTATAGGTTAAAGTTAGATATAGTGGGAATTAGTGAAGTTCGGTGGCAGGAGGAACAAGACTTTTGGTCAGGCGATTACAGGGTTATAAATACAAAATCAAATAGGGGTAATGCAGGAGTAGGTTTAATAATGAATAAAAAAATAGCAGTGCGGGTTAGCTACTACAAACAGCACAGTGAACGCATTATTGTGGCCAAGATAGACACAAAGCCCATGCCTACTACAGTAGTACAAGTTTATATGCCAACTAGCTCTGCAGATGATGAAGAAATAGATGAAATGTATGACGAGATAAAAGAAATTATTCAGGTAGTGAAGGGAGACGAAAATTTAATAGTCATGGGTGACTGGAATTCGTCAGTAGTAAAAGGGAGAGAAGGAAACATAGTAGGTGAACATGGATTGGGGGAAAGAAATGAAAGAGGAAGCCGTCTGGTAGAATTTTGTACAGAGCATAACTTAATCATAGCTAACACTTGGTTCAAGAATCATAAAAGAAGGTTGTATACATGGAAGAATCCTGGAGATACTAAAAGGTATCAGATAGATTATACAATGGTAAGACAGAGATTTAGGAACCAGGTTTTAAATTGTAGGACATTTCCAGGGGCAGATGTGGATTCTGACCACAATGTATTGGTTATGAACTGTAGATTGAAACTGAAGAAGCTGCAAAAAGGTGGGAATTTAAGGAGATGGGACCTGGATAAACTGAAAGAACCAGAAGTTGTACAGAGTTTCAGGGAGAGCATAAGGGAACAATTGACAGGAATGGGGGAAAGAAATACAGTAGAAGAAGAATGGGTAGCTCTGAGGGATGAAGTAGTGAAGGCAGCAGAGGATCAAGTAGGTAAAAAGACGAGGGCTAGTAGAAATCCTTGGGTAACAGAAGAAATATTGAATTTAATTGATGAAAGGAGAAAATATAAAAATGCAGTAAATGAAGCAGGCAAAAAGGAATACAAACGTCTCAAAAACGAGATCGACAGGAAGTGCAAAATGGCTAAGCAGGGATGGCTAGAGGACGAATGTAAGGATGTAGAGGCTTGTCTCTCTAGGGGTAAGATAGATACTGCCTACAGGAAAATTAAAGAGACCTTTGGAGAGAAGAGAACCACTTGTATGAATATCAAGAGTTCAGATGGCAACCCAGTTCTAAGCAAAGAAGGGAAGGCAGAAAGGTGGAAGTAGTATTTAGAGGGTTTATACAAGGGCGATGTACTTGAGGACAATATTCTGGAAATGGAAGAGCATGTAGATGAAGACGAAATGGGAGATAAGATACTGCGTGAAGAGTTTGACAGAGCACTGAAAGACCTGAGTCGAAACAAGGCCCCGGGAATAGACAACAAAGTCACAGCTGCAAAATACTAACGCGAATTCTTTACAGACGAATGGAAAAACTGGTAGAAGAGGACCTCGGGGAAGATCAGTTTGGATTCCGTAGAAATGTTGGAACACGTGAGGCAATACTAACCTTACGACTTATCTTAGAAGAAAGATTAAGAAAGGGCAAACCTACGTTCCTAGCATTTGTAGACTTAGAGAAAGCTTTTGACGGTGTTAACTGGAATACTCTCTTTCAAATTCTGAAGGTGGCAAGGGTAAAATACAGGGAGCGAAAGGCTATTTACAATTTTTACAGAAACCAGATGGCAGTTATAAGAGTCGAGGGGCATGAAAGGGAAGCAGTGGTTGGGAAAGGAGTGAGACAGGGTTGTAGCCTCTCCCAGATGTTATTCAATCTGTATATTGAGCAAGCAGTAAAGGAAACAAAAGAAAAATTCGGAGTAGGTATTAAAATTCATGGAGAAGAAGTAAAAACTTTGAGGTTCGCCGATGACATTGTAATTCTGTCAGAGACAGCAAAGGACTTGAAAGAGCAGTTGAACGGCATGGACAGTGTCTTGAAAGGAGGATATAAGATGAACATCAACAAAAGCAAAACGAGGATAATGGAATGTAGTCAAATTAAATCGGGTGATGCTGAAGGAATTAGATTAGGAAATGAGACACTTAAAGTAGTAAGGGAGTTTTGCTATTTATGGAGTAAAATAACTGATGATGGACGAAGTAGAGAGGATATAAAATGTAGACTGGCAATGGCAAGGGAATCGTTTCTGAAGAAGAGAAATTTGTTAACATCGAGTATAGATTTGAGTGTCAGGAAGTCGTTTCTGAAAGTATTTGTATGGAGTGTAGCCATGTATGGAAGTGAAACATGGACGGTAACTAGTTTGGACAAGAAGAGAATAGAAGCCTTCGAAATGTGGTGCTACAGAAGAATGCTGAAGATAAGGTGGGTAGATCACGTAACTAATGAGGAGGTATTGAATAGGATTGGGGAGAAGAGAAGTTTGTGGCACAGCTTGACTAGAAGAAGGGATCGGTTGGTAGGACACGTTTTGAGGCATCAAGGGATCACAAATTTAGCATTGGAGGGCAGCGTGGAGGGTAAAAATCGTAGAGGGAGACCAAGAGATGAATACAGTAAGCAGATTCGAAGGATGTAGGTTGCAGTAGGTACTGGGAGATGAAGAAGCTTGCACAGGATAGAGTAGCATGGAGAGCTGCATCAAACCAGTCTCAGGACTGAAGACGACAACAACAGTGTAATCGAACGGTACTGCATCTCTCCTCCTATTTATTTGCAACATGTTAGATTTACCTGCATCCAGGTCCAACTCTCAGTCTCTTGTCCATTCATCAAGCCTGTGCAAGTCTTCCTGAAATTCGTTGCAGTCTTCTGTTAATCTTTGTTCCTGCTCCATTCATGAATGACGCCTGGAAAGAATGACTGTCAGTAAACAACGATAGATTTATAGACCTACCTCCGCCACGCCAAGTGGTTCACGTCAGTAGCTTGACTGCTATATTGCAGTGTGGCACAGTAATTCCATTTGAGACGTAATTCCATTTGAGACGTTTTTGATTATTATGATCCCTGAACAGAAATCTGTAATCATAGTTGTGTATTACGACAAGCAACATGCTAATGTATAAATTACATCTGAGGAGAGAGTGTCATGGGATAACAAACAGGAAAACAATGTGAAAATACTATTTTGGGTCACTCCTATGTAGGGCGGAATGGCTGTCGTTGTAGAATAAGATATATCAGGCCTCTCAACGAGAAATAAAGATATTTAGTAAGTGCTTCGCTTGTTTTTTACCACATGCTATTCGAGAAACACTCCGAGAATCAGATGTCAATCACATGGAACTGAAGAGTGGTTTGCTACAATTGTATTCCTGGAACGTAGCGATGTATGGAGTAAATTCTCACAGTTTTGTTTGCTTATCTGTTACTGGTAATACTATCAGCAATCCTAAAACGATTTTGACCCAAATATCAGTGCTTTCGGTAAAAAGTCAGAGATTTCAACACAGAATTTACTGATTTTTTCCTTGGAATTTCACACCTATGGCTTTAGAAACGCTTTTGTGTTCTCAAAGGACTTAGACCTAAACTGAGCGAATCAGAAACAGCGCCGCTTTGTAATAGCTATGCGTTCCACCCGATGTGCAGAAGTAGGAGTGTTTGGTGTCGTGCGGCGTCCGCTCCTGAGGCCTTGTGTAGGAGCATTTACATGATGCCTCCAGTTCATGGAGAATACCCCACATCACGGCTCTGCGTGGCGTCTCTGCTGGCGTGGCCCTTGATATACAAGATACTGCAAGCGTTTGCGTAATTGAAATGAAAAATAAGAATAAATCAATCAATACCTCAGTCCTAAAAAAAACGTTGGATTACATCCTTATCGTCCTACTCACACAGTAATGAGATAATGTGGTAGCTAAATATTTACCTAGAAACGAGGTGATATCGACATTTACGTTAGGTAACCATCTTAATGTTCTTGCAAAGAAATGCTCTGATATGTGTTTTATAATTCCGTGGTGGTGCTAGGTATTGTTCCTAATAACAATCAGCATTTCTTGCTGTATTCTGTAATGTGTACAAGTATAGTACAGTACGCATCTAAAAGCTGGAAAACAGTATGTCAAGTTTTAAATACGGTGGAATTACTGTGTTTAACGACCATTAGTTTTTGCTATAGTTGTTAACTTGCATGTAAACTAAGTGGAAAACCAATTACAAAGACTCCGTACTAGTGACCATTAATCATCTTACCGACCTAGAACGATGAATCACGCTAAACAAAAGCAAGTCTAACAACGAATTATTGCAAAACATGTCTCCCCTACATAAATCGTTGACTGGTGGATGTAGCATCCTCAGATAGAGCAGTCATTACAAGAAACATGTAGCGACTAGATTTGGTTCAGAGACCAGTGTTATGGACTATGTAATGAATTGAAACGCGTTTTGCAGAATTTCTTTCGCGTGGTAATTAAATGAATCGAAGTAAAATGTTGTTGTTGTTGTGGTCTTCACTCCTGAGACTGGTTTGATGCAGCTCTCCATGCTACTCTATCCTGTGCAAGCTTCTTCATCTCCCAGTAGCTACTGCAACCTACGTCCTTCTGAATCCGCTTGGTGTATTCATCTCTTGGTCCCCCTCTACGATTCTTACACTCCACGCTGCCCTCCAATACTAAATTGGTGATCCCTCGATGTCTCAGAACATAACCTACCATCCGATCCCTTCTTCTAGTCAAGTTGTGCCACAAGCTCCTCTTCTCCCCAATTCTATTCAATACCTCCTCATTAGTTATGTGATCTACCCATCTAATCTTCAGCATTCTTCTGTAGCACCACATTTCGAAAGCTTCTATTCCCTTCTTGTCTTAACTATTTATCGTCCACGTTTCACTTCCATACATGGCTACACTCCATACAAATACTTCTAGAAACGACTTCCTGACACTTAAATTTATACTCGATGTTAACAAATTTCTCTTCTTCAGAAACGCTTTCCTCCCCATTGCCAGTCTACATTTTATATCCTCTCTACTTTGACCATCATCAGTTATTTTGCTCCCCAAATAGCAAACTCCTTTACTACTTTAAGTGTCTCATTTCCTAACCTAATTCCCTCAGCATCACCCGACTTAATTCGACTACATTGCATTATCCTCGTTTTGCTTTTGTTGATGTTCATCTTATACCCTCCTTTCAAGACACTGTCCATTCCGTTCAACTGCACTTCCAAGTCCTTTGCTGTCTCTGACAGAATTACAATGTCATCGGCGAACCTCAAAGTTTTTATTTCTTCTCCATAGATTTTAATACCTACTCCGAACTTTTCTTTTGTTTCCTTTACTGCTTGCTCAATATACAGATCGAATAACATCGGGGATAGGCTACAACCCTGTCTCACTCCCTTCCCAACCACTGCTTCCCTTTCATACCCATCGACTCTTATAACTGCCATCTGGTTTCTGTAAAAATTGTAAATAGCCTTTCGCTCCCTGTATTTTACCCCTTCCACCTTCAGAATTTGAAAGAAAGTATTCCAGTCAACATTGTCAAAAGCTTTCTCTAAGTCTACAAATGCCAGAAACGTAGGTTTACCTTTCCTTAATCTATTTTCTAAGGTAAGGCGTAGGGTCAGTATTGCCTCACGTGTTCCAACATTTCTACGGAATCCAAACTGATCTTCCCTGAGGTCGGCTTCTATCAGTTTTTCCATTCGTCTGTAAAGAATTCGCTTTAGTATTTTGCAACTGTGACTTATTAAACTGATAGTTCGGTAATTTTCACATCTGTCAACACCTGCTTTCTTTGGGATTGGAATTATTATATTCTTCTTGAAGTCTGAGGGTATTTCGCCTGTCTCATACATCTTCCTAACCACATGGTAGAGTTTTGTCAGGACTGGCTCTCCTAAGGTTGTCAGTGGTTGTAATGGAATGTTGTCTAATCCCGGGCTCCTTGTTTCGACTCAGGTCTTTCAGTGCTCTGTCAAACTCTTCACACAGTATCATATCTCCCTTTTCATCTTCATCTACATCCTCTTCCATTTCCATAATTTTGTCCTTAAGTACATCGCCCTGGTATAGACCCTGAAGTAAATGGCTCCCATTTAAATATTTAGGGAGCATTGTCACCATGTCATCGACACCATTGCTTCTAACAGCGGGAATGACTACATTTTTTAAACATACAGTGATGCAATTGAAACTGCGAATCACCATCACAAAAACGTATTAAAATATTTCTACGTTAGTGATCATTAGCTGCTCTGTTTTTAATACATAATCTGATAGCTTAATGGGTTGTCACTATCACTTTCTATCGTGCTCTTTTACAGAATACGGAGGAACTTTTTTGTATATATATTTATCGAAGTATAAATACGCGATTCCATCTTCCTCTTATAATCCTGCGTAATCTTATTTGACCGCATGTGATTACATTTTTTATTCGATCTATGCATTATGTAATTTAATGTCTAACTTAGAATGTTTCATCTTTCCTCTTTCCACAATCAAGTGTCTTCTCCCTCTCATACGTAGAGAATATGTTATGGCAGAAATTTGTAGTAAAAAGCAGGAACGCATTCAGATGATCGATGCTTGGTGCAGGATTGGCGGTCGACAATCTTCATAAAAAATTTGCAACGTGGTACAGGGAGCGAACATTTAGGAGTTGCAGCTGTAACGGATATGGTTTACGCTTCTGATAATATGCAGGTAATTAATGCTTATATAGATATTTTGCCATTTGATGTAGTGAATTTGGAGGACATGCATATGTTGTCACAGTGTACTAGCCTCATACCCACATCCTCAGATGTATTAGGTTAACATGTATTAGTTCATTTACAAAAGGAATTCATGTTTTGAGGTGACTGAATGTTCACAATAACTGAATGTTCACAATCACATACGGGGTGACTGGGTGAACGAATTATTCGGAGCTGAATCAAAGACCACTACAGCGCAGTAAGATTTAGATTTCTAATCACTTAACAAATAATATATCAATACTAGCGGACTCGACAGACGTTATCCTGCACGATATTTCAAGCGATTAAAATATTAAACAAAGTGTGAAATGAAAGACAAATAATATAATAATTTCATTATTCTTTATTTTGAAATAACATCAAGTATTCTAAAAACAATTCGTTATAATCTATAATGTTTATTTAATTTTATCTTAATGCGAGTTGATGAACAATATTTTTAGTCAATTCTTGAGGAGTATAAATGAATAAACTTGACTGTTTTCCAACGCGAGAAGACGCGCATATAATTGGCCATGTGAAAAGACCTGATTTTCTAGATCCAACCCACAAATCGACATTGTTTGAACTTGTGACTTATTAATAGTCATTGCAATTGCCAAGCGAATTGGAAATTGCAGACGTATGAATGGAATGGGTGAGCCTGAAGGGATCATTGGGATTCGTGGCAGGAGAACAACTTCACCTTCAAATTTGCCGTTCAAAATTCTAGCTTCAAGAACATTGCCCACAATTTTTTTATGACTAATCTTGTACCGTTGCATAGCTTAGGTGCATTTAAATTCCGAAGCACAATGATAGGTGAGCCAATTTTTAATCGCAAGTTATGTGGTGACATTCCTGGTAAATCCAGCGAATCCAAAAATTCAACAAGATAATTGACTGCTTCGTCAGGATCGGTAACAGTGTCGATCGATCTGAACAATATCTCATCGCCGGGCAACAACTGTTGTATTTTGAAATTAATAGCGTCAACATCGATATTTTTTGCTCCTAAAATAGCTCGTTCACAAGCCACGCGTGATTAATATAATTAACTTGTAAATCTGGAAATATGCTTTCAATCAAAGCGTCTTTCGAATTGTATGTCTCCATGCAATGGTATGTTCCATTTCCAATGTTGAGCAATTTCTCGGAGAATGACAGTGGCCGGCCGGAGTGGCCGAGCGGTTCTAGGCGCTATAGTCTGGAACCGCGTGACCGCTACGGTCGTAGGTTCGAATCCTGCCTCGGGCATGGATGTGTGTGATGTCCTTAGGTTGGTTAGGTTTAAGTAGTTCTAAGTTCTAGGCGACTGATGACCACAGCAGTTAAGTCTCATACTGCTCAGAGCCATTTTTTGAATGATAGTGCCAATGGATCGTTTTGCAGTTGAACACGTATATTTGTGTTAAGACGTAATGTACTGACATTTCGCCAAAGATAAGATTGTTTTATGCATGCGTTAATTTCATCCGCATATGTAGCGCGTGGAATGACTGGCAGTGTCTGTATAAAATCACCGTATAGCAGCAGTAAGGCACCACCGAAAAGCCTGGTGTTATTATTTAGATCTTTCATCATTCTATCGAGAGCTTCAAGTGAATGCTTGTGGGCCATACTGCATTCATCCCAGATAATAATTTTGCATTTTTGCAAAACTTTAGTCATACCGGAATGCTTTTTTATGTTGCACACTGCATCTGGATATGTGTGAATGTTCAACGGCAACTTGAGTGCTGAATTTGCAATCCGTCTGCCATCAAGCAAAGTGACTGCAATACCTGATGAAGCAATTGCTAGCGCAATATGATTTTGTGACCGAATGCGCACTAGTATTAGTGAGATGAGAGACGTTTTTCCAGTGCGACCTGGTGCGTCCAAAAAAAGAAACCACCTTGTTCTGCTTCAATTGACAAATTAATTCGATCGTATACATTCTTTTGTTCATCAGTGAGTAGTTGCTCATTATTTTCAACGAAAGTAGTTAAATAGATAGTACTGAACTGTTGTTCGCGCTGAATCTCGCTGTTAATGATGTCTGTTGCTGAGCGGTTAGGTGAGGGCATACCAAAATGAATGAATGGCATATTCGAAATCAGAATGCAAATATCTTCAATCTTTATTAGCGCCTCGTTATATATTTCCGTCGAAAAATCGATATTGGGATCGTGATCAGCTATCCGAATGCGATGTAGAATTTCGTCGCTCATGGAATCTTTATATTTGTCCCAGAGGACAGAAGCTTGAGATGGAAAACATGTTGTCAATAATATGGCGAATAATTGGCGAATTTGATGAGAGGAACTCAATGCTGCATCTGCAAGTGTAATATCCCAATGGTTGTCATCTTCCAGCAAATGTAATTCGCGACACGCATCGTGATATGTGACGTACAAAATGCCATTGACTGTTCGCTAGTATTGGAAGGACGTCGGTCCAGGAACATTAACCAAGAATAAACGCAAGAAGAAACATTCGCTTTGCTTTGGATGGACTGCGTATAATCGGCCTAATGTATTTCCCATAAATATGCCGCTGTATCCTTCAACCGGAACACCTCCTTTTCGTGTTTCCCACTTTCTTGACTGTTTCTTCCATGTGAAATATCGTGGCACATCGTATACATTAATGTCTTTCCGAATTGACCGGGAATACTTGGTCGGTTGCATAGTTCGAAAACCTCAGTTAATGTGGTTTTTGGGGCAATTGATGCACGTTGTAGACCAGTCTCTTCCGTGAAATAAACACGCAGTCCACTTTCAAGGTGCACGACCAAATGTATAACAGCAGGATCTCTTTCGTGTATCGGAAAACTCAAAATACGCCAAACTGCTTCATTGCTGCTGATGTATCGGCCCATTTGATACCGTGTTCTTTCATCGTTTTCGTTAACATTGTGAACAGCAAATACAGCCATATCACTGCCCTTATGGACATATTTGCATATATATTTTGTGGACTTCACCGAACTGCAGAGCTCAATGTTTATGTGTGCTTTGTAGATTTTACACAGCAATGGTGAATACGGAACCACCCAGTGATTGTCAGTGTCTATTGTTGTACCGTTTGAGATGCGTAATTGATGTGATTGACCACCATGGTCAGTGTCTCTACGACGATACAATGGATAACCATCGATATTAGTGAATGTATCATTTATACAATTTTTTGGGAAACGTTTTGTACCTTTTCCATAGTCCATGCACGACGCCGTCATGTTTATAGGACCGCATGAACTATGGATCATGTTAGCGGTAACAATATCATACAATTCTTGATCGATATTCCGATCCGGAATTTTTGCTGAGATAATTTTGTTAATTTCTTCAGACTGTATTTTGTCGACCAACCAAATCAAAATTTGCGCGTGTGGCAAACCTCGTTTTTGTCATTCAACATAATACAGCCAGCAACGTGTTTTTCCAAATACAGAGGAATGTATAATCAAGTTCATCAACGATTATAACTGTGGTCTGAAGATACGTGCAGTGATATCGTACCGATATATTGCAGTTTGACCTGGCAATAACGCAATTTTAATTTTATCCCATTTTGAATTACACGTAAATGTAATGAACAAATCTGGTACGCGCGCACAAAAGTCATGGCGTCTCGAATGTATTCTTGCATATGACGTGGGCTACCAATAATATATGATGAGGGAAGAATATATGAAGTACCGATGTCGTTGATATTAGTTATTCCGTCTACGTTACCAGCAATAGCATCACGCAAATGAATGAATTCCTCAGCTCGAAGTTTCGCTTGGTTATACCTGATGTATCATAATCGCTTGCTTTCACTTTCCGCATACATATCAACGATATATTGATGACACAGCTGGCGGCATCGAAGAATATTATTGTCTTCATTGGCACGAATCATCAACCGATATGCGTAGAAGTTCATCGCGCTAACTTTCTTGCTGGTTTCTGCACCTGCAGAGTAAAAATATAATTAAGATAAAAAGAAATTAATCGTGCGTAAAAATAAAGTATTAGGTAACGACATGTGACCTGTTGCTGGATTTCTTTGTTTGATATTTAAACGCTATCCATCTTCTCCTTCCCAAAATATCAATGGATATTGCAAAGCGTCGTTAGAGCGATGACTCATTAATGGTCGGTGCATTATATCGACCCGCGTGCTGCTCAGATGGTACTTTGTCTGCTTTTATGACGATCGTATAGTTGTTGTTCTGCAGTCTGTTTGAAACGGTATTGAACGACTGGATCAACTGGATGTGGTTCTGTAAAAACGGTTCTAAAATACCCACAACTTCTCGCTCCCGTTGTACTGGCAGCGTGCGTTTATTTGCTGCTCCTCGTCACCCATGAAGTAGATTTGCAGAAATTTTGAATTGGTATCAGGCATCGGCATTAAATAACCAATTTTATGATACACTTGGCCCAGAATCTTAAACGTTGATTGAAAATTGCGACCATCCTCATTCAGAACGATTTTGATTGCTCCAAGTGATGTCATTTGAAAGCACGAATTGAATTTGCGAATTTTACGCAAAAACAAATTAGATTGAGATGAAGCTCCAGCCAATAGTGTTTTCAACGGTTCTGGCGGCGAATTCAGTGGTGACAATACATCTTTTCCAGACGCGCAGCTGAAACCGGCCGATTCATCTTTGTATTTGAGTGCATGACAGTGTTGGCATTGTTTGTTCATAGCACCGATTACAATTTGTGAATGTGACGAATAGTCGATGTCCGACTCATATTCAAACGCAAGGCGAAGAAGTGATGCACGTGTCAGTGCGCGATACACTTGCAAACGCTGTTGTTCACGTGTTCTGAATGTGGCGGTGACTAGTTGACGGGCCAGTCTTTGTCTCAATGCATTAGCTCGAAGGCGTTCGTTGCGTTGCTCTTGACTTTCATTAGCACGTCTGATTGCAGCCTGTCTTCTGCCAGTCTATTTAACGGACGGTTCTGGACTGATTGTGAATTCCGAGTCCGTCGACCAATATTTCCTCCTCGTCCTCGAAGACGTGGCATTGTTTTATGTACGTAACTTATATATGAATGTAATACACTTAGTATTCACTGATATGCAACACCTGAAACATCAAAAGACACCGTACAAAAAAAAAGTCAAAATAACGAAACATACTTAATATAATACACTCAAATTAAAATGTCGAAAAATAAACGAAATCCTATGCACGTAACTTATATCTGAATATAATACACTCAATATTGCACACAAAAATGCAACACCACCTACCGTGCTGATAAAAGAATGTAAATTTTCCAGGCCCCCACTTGAATGCATACACAAAAATTCATTCAAGTCGATCCAGCCGTTTGCTTGCAGTATAGATAAATAACCTAGATACCGACTGCAGCGCCATCTGCCGGACTGATTTGTGAATCTAAACCATCCAGGGCGCCACCCAAACGCATACAAAAAAATTCATTCAAATCGGTCCAGCCGTTTCGGAGTTCAGTGACATACACACGTACAGTGGAATTATATATATAGAGATTAATATGTATCAATAACAGAAGGAACATCAAGTAGAGTAGCAAGGCTTGTTATTAAAATATCAGAAAGATACAAACTACAAATGGTCCAAGTATACGCTCCTACAGCAGGCTATTCGGATGATGAAGTAGAAGCATTTTACGAAGAAGTAAAAAATGCACATAACGAAGGACGAGACTGCCACTTTAAACTGCTTATTGGGGACTTAAATGCCAAGGCTGGTATAAAAAAACAAGGTGATGTCTCATTAGGCTGCCATGGAATCGATGAGAGGAACGAAAGGGGTGAAAGGCTAGTTCAATTTTCGGAAGAACATAAATTATTCATCACGAACACCTTTTTTAAGAAACACCATAATAGGAAATGGACATGGAGAAGTCCAAATCATGAGACCCACAATGAAATAGATTTTCTCATCCCAAATCACATCAAAATAATCAAAGATGTTTCAGTTTTAAATAAATTTAATACTGATAGCGGCCATAGACTGGTACGAGCAAACATAACCATTAATACTCAACAAGAACGAAGAAAACTAATATAACAGAAAAAAGGAATTATAGGTACGGATAAATTAAACGAAAGGAAAGAGGATTTTCAGTATGCCTTTAGAGTGAGATTAGAAGAATCAACAGAAGAAAGTCTGGCTGAAAGGGTTAAAAAAAAGTTCAAATGTGAGTGAAATCTTATGGGACGTAACTACTGAGGTCATCAGTCCCTAAGCTTACACATTAATTAACATAAATTATCCTAAGGACAAACACACACACCCATGCCCGAGGGAGGACTCGAACCTCCGCCGGGACCAGCCGCGCAGTCCGTGAGTGCAGCGCCTTAGACCGCTAGGCTAACCCCGCGCGGCGGCTGATAGGATAATGAAAACTGCAAAACAAATAGGTGGACTGACAACAATTATTAAACAACCAGGAAAGTTAAGGGCGGAAACCAAAGCTTTACTTCTAAAAATACGAGAGATGAAAATTAAAACTTCTTGTGACAAGATAGAATATTCAGAACTGTGTAAGTATATAAAGAGGAATATGAAAGCCGACTTACCAAAATACAATGAAAACGCCATAAAATTAACATTAGAGAATAAAAGAAGCTGCAAGAAAAGTAAACAAAAGCTTATGATTGGTAATAACAAAATTATAGCAATTGACTGTGATAATGGGTGCATAACGGAAAAGGAAGAAATTCTAAAGAATATAAAGAATTTCTATAGTAAATTGTATGAAAGAACACGTGAACCACTAGGAAAACATTATGCAGATGATGATGAAGTCCCCAAAATCCTACCCGAAGAAATAAGAAAAGCTATAAACGAGATGCAGAATGGCAAAGTAGGGGGTCATGGTGGTCTGACAGTTGACATACTCAAGCTTACGGGGGCAGACAGAGAAACGTCTGACTAAAGTCTTTTCTTCGTGTATATAGAATGGCAGCATCTCAACCTGCTGGAACAAAGCAAACATAATCTTACTACATACGCAGGCAAGTATTCACGATCTGGAGAAACACAATTAACTTACTTTCTGTTATATACAAAGTGTTCACTAAAGTCCTGATAAATCGCATTAAAATGGTAGTGGAGACTGCACAGCCCATAGAACAAGCTGGATTACGCAGTGGTTACAGTAAAATTGACCATATAAACACACTGCGTGAAGTAATTAGTCGAGGAAGTGAGTATGAAATGCCACTATGCATAGCCTTCATTGACTTCGAAAAACCCTTTGATACTGTCAGCCACAGTGAAGTCATACAAGCACTGGTCGAGCAAGGAGTGGAAACAAAATACATGAACATATTGTGCAACATTCATGACACGTATGTAGCATATATCAACATAAGAAAAAACAAGTGCGAATTTCCCATTGGAAATGGAGTAAAGCAGGGCGATCCTATATCCCTGAAGTTATTTGTAGCAGTTCTCGAGATAGCTATGTCCAAAATTATTTGGAACAACAGAGGAATAAGGATTAAAGGTAAAAGGCTCACCAACCTGAGATCTGCTGACAATATAGTGGTCCTAGCTAACAGTAAGATGGAAATGCTGTCCTCTATATAAGACTTGACAGATTGTTGTCAGGAAGTTGGACTTAAAATAAATCACTTTAAAACTAAGGTTATGCAAAATAAGTGGATAGCTGCAGGACAAGTAACACTGAACGGCAACATCCTAAACAATGTTACAGAATACGTTTATCTGGGGCAGTTAATTGATACAAAACGGGATTTGAAACCTGAAATTTTTCGTCGAATTATACTGGGTTGGAGGTCTTAGGGAAGGAATGCAACAGTTTTCAAATCTAATATGCCAGTCTACGTAAATAAGACAGTTTCTGTCAGTGTGTCCTACCGGTTTTAACGTACAGTTGTGAATCATGGACTTCAAATAAATTTTTCAAAAAGAAACTTAGAACTGCTCAGAGAGCTATAGAAAGGTCAATGATAGGTCTCACTAAGAAAGGTCGACAGAAAAGTGAAGACATACGAGCAATGACAGGAGTAAAAGACATTATAGAACGGGTTAAGACTCGAAAATGGCAGTGGGCTGCACATATTGCACGAAAGAAGGATGAAAGATGGACAAAATCAGTTCTATAGTGGAGTCCCAGAGAAAAACGAAGGGTACCAGGGAGACCACCTGGTCTCTGGGATAAGGAACTCAGGAAAGTTGCGGGCTTCAACTGGCAGAAGACAGCAGCGGGCAGAGATGCGTGGAAACACCTCTTAAAATGTATTTAATAGCTTAAAGGGGATACATCTTGTATAGATTGAATTACCTGAACAATAAATAAATAAATAAATAAAACAAATAACCAGATGGCCGTGTATTGCGCTAGTATCGTCACCATCGACTGTGATCGCACCCAGAATCTTTGTCCGACTGGAAGCTACTCTGTGACAAGGTCTTTCAGCTTCTGCACAAGGAAGTGGGACACACGCAAACTCGGGGAATGTTTTCTGTGTCCGGGTGGAAGGTCCATAACGTCAAATATCAGATATGTGTTCTGCCCAATTACCTACACTCCTGGAAATGGAAAAAAGAACACATTGACACCGGTGTGTCAGACCCACCATACTTGCTCCGGACACTGCGAGAGGGCTGTACAAGCAATGATCACACGCACGGCACAGCGGACATACCAGGAACCGCGGTGTTGGCCGTCGAATGGCGCTAGCTGCGCAGCATTTGTGCACCGCCGCCGTCAGTGTCAGCCAGTTTGCCGTGGCATACGGAGCTCCATCGCAGTCTTTAACACTGGTAGCATGCCGCGACAGCGTGGACGTGAACCGTATGTGCAGTTGACGGACTTTGAGCGAGGGCGTATAGTGGGCATGCGGGAGGCCGGGTGGACGTACCGCCGAATTGCTCAACACGTGGGGCGTGAGGTCTCCACAGTACATCGATGTTGTCGCCAGTGGTCGGCGGAAGGTGCACGTGCCCGTCGACCTGGGACCGGACCGTAGCGACGCACGGATGCACGCCAAGACCGTAGGATCCTACGCAGTGCCGTAGGGGACCGCACCGTCACTTCCCAGCAAATTAGGGACACTGTTGCTCCTGGGGTATCGGCGAGGACCATTCGCAACCGTCTCCATGAAGCTGGGCTACGGTCCCGCACACCGTTAGGCCGTCTTCCGCTCACGCCCCAACATCGTGCAGCCCGCCTCCAGTGGTGTCGCGACAGGCGTGAATGGAGGGACGAATGGAGACGTGTCGTCTTCAGCGATGAGAGTCGCTTCTGCCTTGGTGCCAATGATGGTCGTATGCGTGTTTGGCGCCGTGCAGGTGAGCGCCACAATCAGGACTGCATACGACCGAGGCACACAGGGCCAACACCCGGCATCATGGTGTGGAGAGCGATCTCCTACACTGGCCGTACACCACTGGTGATCGTCGAGGGGACACTGAATAGTGCACGGTACATCCAAACCGTCATCGAACCCATCGTTCTACCATTCCTAGACCGGCAAGAGAACTTGCTGTTCCAACAGGACAATGCACGTCCGCATGTATCCCGTGCCACCCAACGTGCTCTAGAAGGTGTACGTCAACTACCCTGGCCAGCAAGATCTCCGGATCTGTCCCCCATTGAGCATGTTTGGGACTGGATGAAGCGTCGTCTCACGCGGTCTGCACGTCCAGCACGAACGCTGGTCCAACTGAGGCGCCAGGTGGAAATGGCATGGCAAGCCGTTCCACAGGACTACATCCAGCATATCTACGATCGTCTCCATGGGAGAATAGCAGCCTGCGTTGCTGCAAAAGGTGGATATACACTGTACTAGTGCCGACATTGTGCATGCTCTGTTGCCTGTGTCTATGTGCCTGTGGTTCTGTCAGTGTGATCATGTGATGTATCTGACCCCAGGAATGTGTCAATAAAGTTTCCCCTTCCTGGGACAATGAATTCACGGTGTTCTTATTTCAATTTCCAGGAGTGTATTTCATCTGGTCTTTTTGTTACAGTTGCTAGTCGATAGAATTTCAGTAGTATATGCTGCGATGGTAGTTTTGTGAGTAGCGTTGTGAGGAGTGAAAAGTTGCTACCAAATGTGCTAATGCGTTCTGATTTGCTAATCAGATTTGCTTTGTAGTGCTCCAGTATAACTGTTTTCACCATATACTTAACCCTCGAGTTCTGTTGCTCAGTAGTTACATCGAAAATTCCGTACATAGCAGCCGCAACAACGTTAGTACGAATTAATAAAATACCAAGGGCGCTACAAGGTCCCAGCCCGGAGAAACAAACCTAAGTCAAGACAGACTGCATTTTATTACGATAATCATGCCCCCTATATCACCGTACACTGAACTGATTTGCTTTCAGTTTCCACAAGTTAAATACTATGCTAATTAATTACGATAAAACGATTATGTTACGAACTGATTCTGGAGAGGAAGCTCCAACGCAGATTGAGCAAGGTAACTACTACATAGCATGTCTCCAATGTTGTGCATCACTACTCAAACATATCGAGGACATCCATCGCATCTACCGCTGACAGGGGCCTAGGACATGAGTCGCTTTTTAGAAGTTTCGCGTCCAGAGTAGTGGCTCGTTGAGCGATTGTTTATATCCGCCTGTCGGGATCTGGTACCTGCTTCCGCTCCACTTCAGCCTTAAAATGTAATTTTGTAGCATTTTCAGCTTTGAAAAGTAATTAATCTACTCAGTTGGCCTGATGGGAGACAAATGTTATTTGCCTACATGTCTTGACTATTTTGTTATTTGTAGTAACTAGGACACACACACTAGTCAAATGCGGGACCATGTTTCGTTGATTTCTGTTTCAGAAGGATAACAGCTTTTCAGGTGGCAAGGCAGCCTGAACCATTGTCCACGGCACCATTTGGGTCTGAGCGCCAGCTCGTCAGAGGGAGTTCACCACTGCGCATCCCTCTACCATTTTGCAAAAGGCTATTAGGATTGTTCATCTCCCTCGCCATGCCTGGCAAATCACTTGCTCCCGGTCTTCACCTGCATGCCGGTTTCTAGTGGCATTAAATTGCTTCTCTACTTATTTATTTGCTCCGTTCCATTACAATGTAAAACATTGATCAATGATGTGTTTAGGGATTACACATGATACGCTTGAAAATGAATCTTAGCACAATCAACCAATGTTTGTTTCCTCTTTTGACATGTACATGGGAATTTGAGATGTTTCCCTCTGGCATCTTAATTCTGTTTTTATTTGTGGTCCAAAATGGCTCTGAGCACTATGCGACTTAACTTCCGAGGTGATCAGTCGCCTAGAACTTAGAACTAATTAAATCTAACTAACCTAAGGACATCACACACGTCCATGCCCGAGGCAGGATTCGAACCTGCGACCGTAGCGATCACGCGGTTCCAGACTGAAGCGCCTAGAACCGCACGGCCACACCGGCCAGCTTTTATTTGTGGGACTTTCCTTTGTTACTGATGATCGAACAACTATTTGGTTCACTCTGTAACTGAGACAAATATAATTTTTCCGAGATCATTGTCATGACTCGACCTACAAGCTTACCTATCTCTAGGTATATGTCAGGTTGAAATATTTCGTTTACTTTTGGTGCAAGTTTGTATTGCTGTAAACTGATTAGTGATTTAGATGATCAAGCACAAGGTCAACGGATAAGGACTGAGAATAAATCTAAATCGACAACTGTACTCCACTAAAGGTATTATGATGTGTTCTCGTAGTCCATCAATCATACCTGACTAACAGACTCGTCCGTTTCCATTTCATTTTCATTGCGGTCATAATTACGTTTTTCATTAGAGTTTGTTATATGGTCTATTATTTGTTTCCTGTCTCTGTTAATTTCTCTATATTATTGCTGGCCAATACTCACAGTACTGTAAATAAAAATTTTATATTAAACATCCATTATTTTCTGTTTCAGACATACGGAAATCTTAGTTTTGAAAACTATTTAATTTACCAAAGGCACACAGTTTCATTTTAGTATTCTTCTTTATTTCTTTTAACATAATCCATTGATTGTCCCCAACTATACCAAATGCAAATACACAATCACTGGTTGTACATATCCATTCCAAATTTGAACATTTTTTACATGTAGTAGCAATAGCAGTTTCATTCATTCGTGGACCATTTTGACAAGGTTATTGCACATCTCATAGTATTATAGATTAAGAATAAAAAGAAATAATTAGTTCACTGCACAACACTATTAAAGGATAACTTTTTCGAAAACGTCGAAATTGTCTCCCAAAACTATGCGTGAGTCTGAATTTTGGCTTCGAGGTTCTCATGATCTTCCTCTGTAATTGTGCAAAGGTATGACCGTCAGCGACGTTCCCCTCGGGCTCGGTGACGATTAAAACTGCAATGTGTCGACACACTCGAAAAAAAGGACACAACTCCGAAGTTCACGTGAGGTGTAAATTCTGCCCAGAGCCAGGATGGAAAGGGCATCACATGCCCCTCTTAACCACATTTCACCTCATCTGTTGACGCCTCTGTGAAGAAAGTCAGAACCGGGACGCCAGGCGTTTAAATCACGCGATTTTCTTATGGGTTGCCGACGAAAACTTTTCACACACCGCCGTTCAGAATCGACACGAAGAAACCTCAACAGGTGGCATAAAAGGGCGTCAATGAAACCATACCTTTCCTTGGGTCGTCGATTACAACATTTCGCAGTCCAGAACAATAGTTCACAGCGAGATGAGCCACAGGTCGACGTTGTTTACATCCTTTGACACTGTTGACACCCCGAGACGTTTCAAGCCGTTTCTATTGACGTGATCGCACGCTTCGGAGTGCAGCGCGACCGCAATGTTTTCTCTCGGGTATTAGTTGGAACCACTAGGGACCGTTTAAAACCATTTCATGAAATTTGAACGTGATCCGAAGCAGCAAAGGGTGGTTGTGCATTTCCAGCCCTCCTCTTTCGCAACCTCCTATGGGGTGATCATTAGAGGGCGGTGAGTTTGACACATGATTGAATAAACTTCAAAGGCTCCCTTTGGGGTCCCCCTCCTCCACGTTGGCAATATCCACACTGGCAACCACTGACGTTTCTCTGTATCTGTACAGAGAAAACCCGTGATGCAGTCCTAGACATCTGCTGGCAGGCAACCCCTTGACACCCCTCCGCCTGCAGGCGACTAAGACTACTTCGCAAGTTGTCCTTTTTTTAAAATCCTTAATTCAGATGGTGCCGTTTTATTCACCCATTTTTCAATGTTACCGCTTCCGTCCCTCCCCTCCCCCCTTCCCCGCACCTCCTCGCCATGTTCACGCCACAGGAAACACAAGGACGCGCAACAAGAGGGCCTAAAACGCACAAGCATCATTTTCTGTATCGGACCACGTTCATATTTCGTCGAAGGTTTTCGAACGACCCCTAGAGGTCCCAGCCTGTGCATGAGAACAAAAATTGCAGTCTCTAATGTGAGTCCTGTCTGTTTAAGGCAACGCAATCGCCGGCCGTGGTGGCCGTGCGGTTCTAGGCGCTTCAGTCCGGAACCGCATGACTGCTACGGTCGCAGGTTGGAATCCTGACTTCAGATGTTGAGTCCCATAGTGCTCAGAGCCATTTGAACCTTTTGAGCAACGCAATATTACTCGGTCTACTACCAGTGTATACACTGTCATGCAGTGTAGTTATTTAATGATATAAAAAGATAGTGCTTCGCTGCTAATACATTTCGCAGTACCGATCACTGCATATAATACACACGGTATACACTCATTGCCACATGATATAACTCTGTATACACTATCAGCTGACATCAGGACTACGGCGACGACGTTCGGATTATGTTTTGTGTAACTTAACGTTCCATTTATGAAGAGTATTCAAATGAAAACGAGATAGATGAAAACAGGTAAACTGTTTATTGTTTCTAAAGTATCGCCATAACTGTTAATACACTTACCGTGAGACAGGACGGTCAGTACCTATTTGGAAAAATGTTTGCGGTTCCATATTGAAACATATTTGTATCTAGGCGTGTACCTTGTCATCCGAAGCAAACTGACCATCACGAAAGTCTTTCTTCGGGTCTCCAAAAATATCGAAATTGCAATGGGACAGATCGGGACTGTATGGAGAATGTGTAAGTACGTCGCATCGACGCTTCTGTAGTGTAGTCCGAACAACATTGCCAACATGCGACTGGGAATTTTCCTGTAAGAGAATGATGTCATCCGTCGACATTCCTCGGCGTTGAGATATAGTGGCGCGTATCAATTTTTGCGAAGTGTTCACGTACCGCTTTGCGTTAATTGTAACTCCGTGTTCCAGAAAGTCAAAGAAAAAGGCCATCGTGACTTTCCCGGGCTACAGTGTACGTTGTTTCGTTTACACTGGGATACCCTCCACACACTCCCGATTTTCCCCCAAGTGATTTCCACGTTTTTGGAGACCTGAAGAAGATATTCGTAGCTGTCGGTTTGCTTCGGATCGGATGATGAAGTGTACTATTGGGTACAATCACGGTTCCGCAGGCAACGGCAAACATTTTTCCATGAAGGCCTTCACCGTCCTGTCTCGCAGTATGTTGAAGGTACTGACATACGGCGATTTCTTCTGATGTAATAAACAGTTTACTTACTTTTTTTCCATCTACCTCATTTTTATTTGAGTGCCTCTTATACTTGCGTGACTAACTGTGTCAGCATCAGTTTTGTACACTTTAGAGCTTTGGAGTAAAGTTTGCCATAAACAATAGCATTAAAGTGCAAAAGTGTGGCGTGAAATGTCAGTAATATTTTATTTCTATTCTTATTATTTACGTATGTTATACTTTTACCGTACTCTTAGTCTGCACGTGGTGCGGCAGTAAAGAAACCGGACTCATGCCGTAACTCCTTACTGAAAAAACTTACACAACCGAAATGTGTCCCCTCCCCGACCCTGCATTTTCCGCTATTGCATGGAGTGGTGCAAGTCTTTTTCTGACGTGCTGTTGAGGATGCTCGTCGCTTTTTCCTTCACTGCATGCACGTACTCGAACCTCGTTCCTTTGAGCGCAGGTGCAGCATTGTGCTAGGACAGGCGAATACGGTGGATGTTCTATCACTGAAATGTTGTTTTCGCCAAAAACCTTATCACATGCATCGCGTTATGGCCGGCGCGTTGTCTTGACGAAGAATCCATGAGCGATTCTTCCACAGATCTGATCTCCTTCGTCGCACACGTTCACGAAGGGTCTTCAGAACAGTTGCATAATGAGCTTGATTGAGAGTGTGACTTTCAGGCATCCGATCAATGTACATAACCCATTCGGATATCGACGAAAACAAGCATCCGTGCTTTGAATTTTCATCTACTCACACGCGCGTTCTTCTTCCCAGGAGATAGAGGGCTCTTCCAATATAGTGATTGTCACTTGGTGTCTTAATCGTATTGGAATATCTATGTTTCATCACACGTGGTTACTTTGCTGAGGTAATAGGGGTCATTTCCAATGTTTTCAAGAGTGTCAGCGCAGCAGTCTACGCGATGTTGCTTTTGCTCGTTTGTGAAGATTCTTGGCGCTACTTCAGCACAAACCTTTGTCATGCCAAGGTTATCGTGCAGAATCTGTCTAACGGTTTCCTTATTGATAAAGGCAAGTTCTGAAAATGCTCGAATGCTCACGTTGCGGCCTTTTCGAACAATTCTACTGACCTTCTCGACATTATCTTCAATTTTTGAAGCGGAAGGACGGCCAAATTTCGGATCGTCTTCGACGTCTTCCCTACCGTCTTCTTCACCCACACGAAAACTTGCGTACGAGATAGACACTGATCACCATAAACTTGTTTCAACAAATCGTAAGCTTCTGTGTCGAATTTTCCAAATTTTGTGAGGAATTTGTAGTTAACACGTTTCACTTAAGACCGCAGTTAATTCCTACGGAGCTCAGACAAGCGACCAGTTTCTAGGATGGTTCACAGCCAGACTAACCACCACAGCGGCTTGAAATGTTGTACGCGTGTCAGGGAGAGTCCCAAGGCTATTCCCCCACACTTCTCTTTGTCATCGACTTAGCCGGAAATTCGCACAAAAACCAGTCCAGTTTCTTTATTGGCACATCTCGTATTTATTATACACAGTTTTAGGCTTACTATAACTGAATTTCAGGGCTAATATGAATCTTACTGTATTAAACTGTTCCATACGTCATTGAAGTTTAACTGCACTGGAGGCAAATAGTACGATGTCATGAGCAAAACCAAAGTGGTTCACGTGTCTCCCGTCACTCAGTTGAGGGGTCTGAATACTTCCTCAAGGGAGCTGATAATGATTCTAATGACACGGACTTTACTTGTCTGACTGTTGTTTCAATTCTGAATTTTCTAATACTTTGGTGCCTAATGGAAATCATAAAGCTGATGTAGGCTATACATTTTTCACCGCAATAACATAGCTTAACCCATGCCTTTTTTTCTAAAAGGCACGTGGGATATCGTCTGATTCTGCTGGTTGACTTGACCCAAGGCCTTCATACACCGTAACGAGATGTGCTACCCAGCGCTAATGAGCTGTTAGTTTTGTAATGTTTAGCTCTAACAACAGGCTCACACCACTGTACAGCTCCGAAGATAAAATTAAGTCGCAGATTCTACTTTGGTGGCCGATCGTTGGGGGCTTAAACTTTTTGTCATTAATAGTAGTTGCAATGTTCAAGAGCTGTATTGGCTAACCACTTGATTATTCGTTGTTATAGGAACTCAGAGACATTCACTTCATGCGAGCTGGACACAGCTTACTATCACAGGTCTGTCAATATTCAGCTTTGAAATTGTCTTCAACCAACTCAAGACATGTAGACCCAATAAAACCTGTGCAATAAATCATACAAAATTATTTTAGCGGGAATATATTATGTTATCACGGTTATTTCCTATGGAGGATGTTACTTAGCAGTAATGTCACATATGTAGTAATCTATAGCGTCCAATGATGTTAGTATTGTTGTTTGTTTAATTTTCGCTTTGCTCGAAAAAATAATCTCTGATTTGTTAATTCGAACCTGTCATTTGAATGATTATTTACAGTTAAATTTACATTTCCTCAGGTCAGTAGTGAAATGAAGTCAATCTACTCTTGGAAAAGTATACTTCCTAACACTATCACTCAAATGTCGTGAAATAGAACCACCTCAAACTCAGCAGCGTAATTTCAATAATTCAAAGATGTTGAAAGGTGGCTACACTGAGTCACAGCGCCAGAGATTGCGCCAAAGATTATTATTCCGCCGCCGCCACTGGAGCTGTAGTAGTTCAGAGGTTGCCGTGAGCAGTGCTTGTTGAGAGGATGTCGAGAGCAGTATTAGTTGAGAGCATGTCTTGTGCAGTTGTTGTTCTCTTGGGCGAGACAGTAGATGCTGTTTGGTTGGTGTAATGTATAGATGGATGATGTTGCAATGATCACAGTGTATTTTTTGTCAATATATATTGAGGTAAAAAAACTTTATTTCACACTTTCTTAATGACAATGCCTCTTGGTCACAGGTTCAGTCAACAAAGCATCTGGCTCGTGTTCATGTATTAGGGTTGTAATTCTGGTTTCTATGTGCAATTATAGTATTTCTGGTTTTTCAATTAGTTCATTGTAAATGGTGTTTAAAATATCTTGTCGTATTGAGGAAGAACCGTGCCAGATACATGTACGTTGAATCACACTACCACACACAGAACAGTTACACTTGTGCTTTGTTGTTTCGTAGCTCTTATAGTTGCAGGGGAATTAATTAATCAATTGTGTTAACGGAAAATTCCTTTCATTCTTTATTGTTATATTATGCAGTCAGATCGCGTACTAATACTAGTCAGGGCCAAACGGTTACGAGACTTCGTAACCGGACACACAGCTACTAAAATTAATGCATTTTAATTAAGCCCCCATGAACGAGGCGACCGCTGCTTCGGATCGTCCCTTGAAATTCTTTTTACAGTAAAAATAGCAGACAGTAGTATTGTTGTAGTAATTTGTAGTTTAGTAATTGTAGTCTATATTGCATGTGTAGATTTGGTAATTGAACATTTGTAGTTGTCTTGTCATTCTTCTAATGGTATTTTTGCAGAATTTAATTTTTGATGTCTCTTATACGGGTTTGACAATTTTGTGCAGTTATGAAGGTTTTAATTGTTCGTTAATCGTGTTTGTCGATAAGAATTTCGTGTGAATGGTATTTTTGGTGATAAAGTGTTATATTGTGTGTAATTTTCGTATAGTAACGAGTTTTGTATGTTTTGTAAATGATTACGCGATCGATGAAAAAGGCAAAAATGATGGATAGTCAAAATGACGAAATTGTTAACATGGCTAACTCGCCAACACAGGAGAACAGTATGATGAATAATGAAGTGGGAAACAATTTAATAAGCCGGGAAAATAGTCCGGAACCAGTTCAAAATTTTTCAATGTCAAAAATTTCACAGAATACGAGATTAACGACAGAAGATTCTGGAATAGTATCGGATACAGATAGCTTTACAGCTATGACGAAGGAAGTTAGTTTTACGGGAAATTTTAGGGGCGAGAAGAATTTTGTACCAGTTAATATGGAGCAGTTGATGGGTGCTATGTTAAATTTGGGATCACAGATGGGAACATTGGCAACACGGTTAGACTCAGAAATAGGAACAATTAAAACTGATGTGGGAACAGTGGAAACACGGTTAGACTCACGAATAGGGACATGTTTTAAAAACATGAAAGATGAATTAAAGAAAGAAATTAGAGAAGAAGTACAACCGTTTTTGAATGCTCACAATAATAGATTAATTTCAATAGAAATTAGACAAAAGGAACAGGATAGAGAACAGGAAGAAAGAGATCGCGTGATAGTACAAAAATTTTCAAATTTAAATTTACAACGTGCCGACGATAAGGAAGAAATATTTGAAAGAATCGAGCCATCCGTACCAAATGACAGAATAAATAACCTAGCACAACAATATGAATAGTTAACTACTAAATGTGTCAATACTGAAACCCGAGTTGCGACACTTACGGAAGACGTAAATAAACAGAAAGAACAAATAGGTGACTTATCGGAAAGAGTTGAGGAGATTTCAGATAAATTGACAAATCTTAGTTTAAATGGGGACAGAGATTCAGATGATACAGCTCCATTGCCATTTGCAGAAACAGAAGAGTACCAGAATATAAATAAACATGTTGAAAATCAGGGAAAATTTAATGAATACGTTAAAAGGGAATATGAGGCGTTGCGAAAGCAAGTTAAACAAATTGAAAGCGAAATCGCAGGAAAAGACAGTAGAAGAAATTTAGAATCACCGATAGCAGCGGGTTTTGAAGGAAATAATTTATATCATTTACGAGATGCAACAAGAGAGCGCCAGGCGCGCGAACTTGACAATAATCGACATTCGGACTGGGACAGATGCGGTAGGTCTTTGTCACTATGAGGCGAAAACATTGACTATAAACGCTTTTTAACTGTTCGGAAATTTAAGATCTTTCGCAATTCTAATAGTGACATACATCCATGTTCATGGTTAGATCAATTTATGTACGCACGTCCGCCAAATTGGCCACTAAGTCACAAACTGGAATTTATGTGTGGCTATTTATGTCCTCAGGGGATTCACTACACTAAGTGAACATGTGCCGTAGCGTGCACAGGGCCCCGAGCTGTAGTAGTGCTATTTCCCTTTTAGTTTTCTGCACTGCTGCCTACTCTTTTACTATTCTTTGTATCTATCAAAACAACTCTTCAGCTATCAGTCTATCTAGAAAAGGAGTCAGTAAAGAATAACCGGATATGACTATTTTACCCAAAAGTGATTTCGGAAATTACCGTTTGGACTTACTGTATCTTCAGCAGCATTCATTCGTAGTTTTAACGAAATTTTACCTGTCTATATTCGTAACAATATTACTTCATATGTTGACAATATTCTTATTGCTAAGCATTCTTGGAGTGAGCATAACAAAATTTTGGATTCATTATTACGTATTTTTGCAAGAGTTGGCATTACAGTGAACTTGGAAAAATCTGAATTTGGTCGTTCTCAGGTGAAATTTCTTGGTCATATTATTTCTACAGAAGGTATTCTTCCTGATCCAGAGAAACTAGACGCTATTCGTAATTATGCTGTTCCTACCACAAAACGTGATGTTCGTAGTTTCCTTGGTGTCTGTAATTTTCTTAGACGCTTTGTTAGATTGGACAATTTGGCCACACCTCGTTTATGTGAACTTTCTGGAAAGAATTTTAATTGGTGTTGGGATGAGGAAACTCAATCAGAATTTGAACAACTTCGTGATGCTTCAGTTGCTGCTCCACTTCTTTCACATCCGGATTTATCTAAAGATTTTTGTTTGGCGACGGACTCATCATACAAAGGCCTAGGTGCACACTTATTTCAAGAGATAGAAGTAAACGGCGTTGTTGTACAGAAAACTATTGCATTTGGAAGTCGAGTTTTCTCAAAATCAGAAAAGAATTATTCGATTACGGAACTTGAAGCCTTGGCTGTTGTTTGGGCTTTCACAAAATTTCGCAAATTTTTGTACGGCAGACATACTAGGGTTTACACCGATCATCGAGCTCTGGAATTTCTTATGTCAACAAAATTAACACATGGAAGATTGTCACGATGGGCGCTGTATCTACAGGAATTTGATTTTAGTCTTGTTTACATACAGGGTTCTTCAAATATTATTGCTGAAGCTTTATCACGTGCACCTATGGGTTTGAAACAAAGTGCTGAGGAGGACTGCAAAGAAAACAGTTATTTTTGATGTATATTAAAGGTGTTGCGTTTGAAAATTTTATTTCGTCTTCGCTCCAGGACATGGCTAAGGAGCAAAACAAGGATCCAATCTGGAAGGACATTAAGGAGAAGTGGAGGAGAAAGGAAAGGATATCGATTAGCCAGTATTATTTAGTTCGCAATGATATTCTTTTTAAACGAAAATCGGTTGACAACTCTGTTTGGTTAGCTTGCATTCCTTATGAGTGGGTTAATAAATTGATTTGGTATACACATTTCAGTTATGCACACTTTGGTCCCAGAAAATGCTTTCATAAATTACGAGAAAATTGTACTTCAGTAATATGGGAAAACGTATTCGATTTGTTCTTGCCAAGTGCAAATTATGTCAAAAGGCTAAGCCTTGTTTCCTATCATTCCAGCGAAATTAAAGGAGATGGCTGCAGTCGATTTGTTCGGTCCAGTGGTTTGTTCTACTAATGGTTTTGCGTACATTTTGGTAGCAGTGGAATTGACATCAGAATATGTGTGTTTTACAGCTTTACGCAAAGCAACAGCTCGTTCAGTATCTAATGCTTTCATCAAACATTTTCTTAAAGAAGTGGGTCATGTTGATAAAGTTATATCAGATAATGGATCACAGTTTCTCTCTAAAATTTGGCTTCGTACTCTACGGCGTCGTAAGATTAAACCAATTTCCATTTCACTTTTTCACTCTCAATCTAACGCTTCAGAGAGATGGATGAAGGAAATCAATAAATTGTGTCGTCTTTATTGTCATCAGAATCACAGAACGTGGGATCAGTATTTCCGTATTTTCAAAACATTCAGAATGAACTCCCTAATGATTCAACTTCTTTACCGCCTATATTGATATTAAAAAATGAAGCACCGACATATCGCATTTCTGAAATCTTTCCTTTTCCGCCTACACGGAAACTGGGGCATTCTGAAGTTGTGAACCTGGCTCTACAAAATATTGCATCTGCGGCTGCTAGAAGAGAGAATCACCTAAACGTCCTGGTCGTTTAAAAACCTTGTCAGTTGGTCAAAAGGTGTCAATTAAGTCTCATCGTTTGTCTCACAAAGGAAAAGGCTTGTGTCGCAAATTTTTTCTGCTTTATAACGGTCCATATAGAGTTCGCAAAATTATTCATGATAACACTGTCGAAGTAAAAACTCTTAAATCACGGCCCTCTAAGGGAATACATCACATATCGGACGTTAAAATTTTTATGGAATGACATACTTTTGAGAAATTAACAGTTACACGTAAACACGCAGAGAATACAAGGATACCACACCGTGTTCTGGCAGCGGCACATACTCAAAGCAACAGTCAAGTCTGCGCGCCGCACAAGGCAGTCGTTGACCGCAAACAATTACTTCCTACGTCACGCGTACCTACAGCTGATCGAGCGCTCAGTGCGAATGCACTGACAGCCGTAAACAAATACACAGTCTAATATCTCCGATTAAATTCAGTATAAAGCTATAGTGACTTGATAAATTATGTTATTAACGTTCAGTTTTTTCAAGATACAGTTGTATAAAATATTTAAGAACTTCAGGTAAATTCTGTGTGTGTCCGACGTTAAGAGGACTTGCTATCGAGAAAATTTCATGAAGGATGTAATTTCGAAGAAGAAAGTAATAAACTAAAAAGGGAACTATTAATTGAGTTTATTTTTCAGGTAGCAGATTTATACTTAGGTGTGTACTTTATATGTAATTTGCTGCTCGCGATTACGTGATTCATACTTCGTGTTAACTGATTTTGACAATGACTGATTAATGAACAGGGTTGTTACTTATGTATATTATGCATCACTTGGCTGCTCTGCTTTATCACTGATGTCATATTGTTTTATTGTGTGCTTGCTGTGCTTATTTATTTAAACTGTAATTGTCACCTGATTAGTTGTGCTGATATGGTTATGCATGGAAGTCATACTTTGTTTTTTATCTGTTTGCGCCTTCATGTTTACTTATTAAGATTACGTATGAACATTTATTTGCTTATGCTGATATGATGCTAATGACCTGTTTATTATGTAAGATATATACTTGCTGCTTTGCTTATGGATTGCATATTTACACATTTCTGTTTTGTTGTCATAACTACTCTTTAATTTGGTATATAGAAATGCTGATATACTGTGTACGAACATGGAGTTTAGGTCACACCATGGTATTAATTATAGATTGTTCACTTGGCAGAGCATCGTTGTAGGGATTGTGCTACATCCACTTGTTGACATTTTGTACTCTACTGGTATATTCACTCGCTATTGCATGTTTTGCTTACGCTCAGTGCTTTATATTTTAAGTTAAGGAAATGAACTAATATAATTCTACGAACGACATTTGTACAAGAAACTTCATTGAAGTCACATGAGCTGGAGGTTTTATGGAAGCTGTATAAATTTATGCTAATGGGAAGGAAGTTAACGACATTTAATACCAACACTAGGTTTAGACCATTGACAATTATTACACTGCATTCTTCGTGAGCAATTGAAATAGCAAGTGACACTTGACACAAAAAGAAAAATACTCCACATATCTGCTTCTGTTTTGCAATGATTCTTGAAGTGGTGTACATACTGTGATATATTACGATTTATTCATTCAAAGTCTTATGCGACCATTCATACTCCGTACTCGTACATACTTACTGAAAGTTATTCAAACTAAAGGCTGTTAGACGTCATGTATGCATTTCTTTTATTTAATGGTGGTCAAGGTAACCAAAATGTATTTTATAATTCAGAATGAGTAGAAGATTTGGGTCAGGTGGATTACACAGAGGTTGTGTGTGGACAGTGTGTCTTCGGATTGTATGGGATGATGAATTGAAGTTTGCACTAGGATTTTATCTGTACGTGTTCGAGGAGACTGACTAGAGTTGTTATGGAAGTGAAATGATATTGATGATAAGGTTTATATGAATCGATGTAAGAGGTATTATTGAAGTATCAAGATTATGTGATGCTGATGATTATTGGCATCACATAATCTTAATACTTCCATAACACTTCTGATGATTATTGGAGTTTTGGTGGATAAGAGGTAAAGTAAGTGAGGAGCATAATTTTTTGTTGGTTTATATGGAACAAGGAGGATGAAGATGGCAGACTATAACACTCAAGTGGAAGGAAGATTGTCTACACACGCACTTTATTAAATCAATAAGCAGTATACACTCTTTTTTGGAGAGGGGAAGTATTTGCATATCTTGGCACACTGACAGTTGTTCAGCAACCGTACATTTTGATTTGGCTTGGCAAACATTGGTCTTGACATGATGACTATGGTGGTGACTAACTATTATTAACTGTTATACACTGTTGCCACTACTACTTGGTACACACGTTGAACATTAAATTTTGACAGAATTGCATTTACACAGTTAACACTATACAATTACAAAGATGAGTTAGTGTGTTTTGTGTGTTTTCCTTTCCTAATCCCAAATAATTGGTACCGACCTACCTCCTAAATATTATTTTACTTGTTTGTTGTGACTTGCACTGACACCCATAAATATTAAAGGTTTACTGATATTTGTGTATTTGTAATAGTTAATATGACAATTATCTGATATCATTTGCGTGTTTGTTATAATTTGTATGTTTAGTGTAAGAGCATTGATAATAATTTTGTAAAAGCAATTGTGTGTGCATTCAAACTGTTGTTCGTGCTTGCACCTATTATCATTGATGGGTGCCACTTGGGAATGTTTAATTTCTGCTGATGAGCTCTGTTAAACTGTTGAATTATTGATAGTGAATATTATCGACTGTTACCTGCACTTGTTCAGTATTGATGGGTGCCACTTGGAAATGTTTAATTTGTGCTCATTAATTCTGATGAACTGTTTAATTGTTGATAGTGAATATTATGGACTGTTACCTCCACTTGTTCAACATTGATGGGTGCCACTTGGAAATGTTTAATTTGTGCTGATGAACTCTGATGAACTGTTTAATTATTGATAGTGAGTATTATGGACTGTTATCTGCACCTGTTCAACATTGCTGGGTGCCACTGATGGAACTGCTTCTACTGAGATAATGTCACTTGTTGGTGTCTGCACCTGTCAACATTGCTGGGTGCCACTGATGGAACCGCAGCTACTGAGATAATGTCACTTGTTGCTGTCTGCACCTGTTCAACATTACTGGGTACCACTGATGGAACTGCTTCTACTGAAATGATGTCACTTGTTGGTGTCTGCACCTGTTCAACACTGCTGGGTGCCACTGTTGGAACTGCTTCTACTGAAATGACGTCACTTGTTGGTGTCTGCACCGGTTCAACATTACTGGGTGCCACTGATGGAACTGCTGCTACTGAGATAATGTCACTTATTGGTGTCTGCGCCTGCTCGCCATTGCTGGGTGCCACTGTTGGAGCTCTTTAAATACTTCTTATGAAATGTTATGGGACTGCTATTTGCACCTGTTGGCCATTGCTGGGTGCTTCTGTTGGAACTGTCAACTACTCTGAGGAGTGCTACTTGTTTATTGAACTACTGAAAAGATTTTATGTGAATATTTGTATAAACTGGTTTTTTGTGTATTTAATGTTTATGAAATGTTATGAGACTCCTACCTGCACCTATTCGTCATTGCTGGTGCTATTGATTGAATTGTTTAACCACTGTGGCAAATGATAGTTGTGTAAACTATTATGTAAAATCACATGTATGCAAGCATTTGTATTCCTTACTGTATTTTATATATTAGGTTATTGAAGGGTCAGTGCAAAGCCAAAATTTATTTAGTTATGTGGTATTTACTTATTAATATCATCTTTTATTTTGTCTGTATTTTTTTGGACGAATTTGGTAGTATTTTCACCACCAATGCTGGCGAGAATGCCATCAAATTCTAGCCCGTGGAGGAGGGGCATATGAAAGGTGGCTACACTGAGACACAGCGCCAGAGATTGCGCCAAAGATTATTATTCCGCCGCCTCCACTGGAGCTGTAGTAGTTCAGAGGTTGCCGTGAGCAGTGCTTGTTGAGAGGATGTCGAGAGCAGTATTAGTTGAGAGCATGTCGTGCGCAGTTGTTGTTCTGTTGGGCGAGACAGTAGATGCTGTTTGGTTGGCGTAATGTATAGATGGAAGATGTTGCAATGATCACAGTGTATTTTTGTCAATATATATTGAGGTAAAAAAAAAGTATTTCACATTTCCTTAATGACAATGCCTCTTGGTCACAGGTTCAGTCAACAAAGCATCTGGCTCGTGTTCACGTATTAGGGTTGTAATTCTGGTTTCTATGTGCAATTATAGTATTTCTGGTTTTTCAATTAGTTCATTGTAAATGTTGTTTAAAATATCTTGTCGTATTGAGGAAGAACCGTGCCAGATACATGTACGTTGAATCACACTACCACACACAGAACAGTTACACTTGTGCTTTGTTGTTTCATAGCTCTTATAGTTGCAGGGGACTTAATTAATCAATTGTGTTAACGGAAATTTCCTTTCATTCTTCATTGTTATATTATGCAGTCAGATTGCGTACTAATACTCGTCAGGGCCAACCGGTTACGAGACTTCGTAACTGGACACACAGCTACTAAAATTATTGCATTTTAATTAAGCCCCCATACAATGTTACTATTGAATATCAGTTTTGCGAGAAATATCTGAGGTGGTACTTTAGCTTAGATCATTTCACTTGATCTGAAAAAAATTACAGTTAGGCCAATAATTCACGAAAATGTTCTTCGAGCAGAATTAAAATCTTCAAAATATTTTTGAGCATTTTTTGAATCTTTATTATATGACTTTTACGCATACAGATAATATCGCTACGTCCCAATCATTAATGAAGTGCATCAATAGCTTCCAATGAAAAGTGGTGAAAGGTGAACACGAACTGGAAAGATTTAACTGATTACAGTTCAAAGCACAGTTTTTTCTTTTGTCGTCATTATTACTGCAGGATAGGGGAAAATGGGCGTCGATTCGACGCCAATGTAGCCCGACGACGATGACTGAAAGACTGTTCCTTTCGCCTCATTCACTCCCCACGCCTGTAACATGAAACATAAGAAATAATACACATTTTTACAGCATTATATATTCATACAAAGACAGTCATAACATGACAGTATGGAACGAAGTATTACGGAACAACAGCAACAGTCTCATGTTAATTTTGGGTTTAAAGAATACCTGGTGTCAAAAGTGAATTAAGATGTTTGGGATTTGTTGTCACGGTAGTCTGTCCTTTCTTTCCCTGGCAGGTCCCGGACTGCAAGCGCACGTTGGCTCGTGTCACGTGGACCATAGTTAGCAGGCAGGGGTCCCTTTGAGACTGCCTCGTAGTCCCTGCTTTGTTCCAAAGAAACGGATAGCGCTCATTTTTCGTCTGCCGCAGAGGGCACAGGTCAAGAGGCGAGGCCGCCTAATGGAAGCAGACCCGCAGCTCACCTCCGTTTCCACAGCGTCGGACGCCACGGCTCGGTGCGAGAAAAGGGACGCGAAGTAGCGCGTAGGCACCAACCGCTGAAGTACACACCAGCAAGCGGTGGCGCTATGGAGCCGCTATTTTCTTAAGACGGGTTTTTTGGCAACCACTTAACGATACTACAGTAGGTGGTTCTGTTCACCATGTTCCGCAGGAGCAATTCCTACTACACGGAAGGCTGAAAAGTGGAAGGAATATGTAGGAGACCTATACGAAGGCAACAGAAAGGGAAGAAGAAGTAGATGAAGATGAAATGAGAGATATGATACAGCGAGAAGAATTCGGCAAAGAATTGAAAGACCTAATGAAAAACAAGAAAACAGGAGGTGTCCACAGAATTATTGAGGTTATTGGGAGGAATACAATGACAAAAATATTCCAGCTGCTTTTAAAGATACATGAGGCAGAAAAAATACCTTCAGACTTCAAGAACAAGGTAATAATTTTTGTTCCAAAGAAGGCAGGTGCTGACAAGTGTGAATACTTCTGAACTATCTTTAATAAGTCATGTCGCAAAGTACTGAAACGAATTATTTAGAGAAGAATGGAAATACTAATAGAAGCCGAGCTTGGGAACTCTGTTATGACTCCGCAACAAAGTAGGAACTCATCAGATAACCCTGACCATACAACTTATCGTGGAAACAAGAGAAGAAAGATAAAAACATTTGCTGATTTAGTAAAGGTTTTTCAAAATGATGAGTGAAATAAACTCTTTGAGATTCAGAAGATAGTAAGGGAAAAATACAGGAAGTGAAAGATTATTTACAACTAATACAAAAAAAACAGCAGTTAAAACTGTCGAATGACACACTAAAAGTATTAGATGAGTTTTCGTATTTGAGTAGAAATTGACAATGGCCGAACTAGGTGGATATAAAAATCAGACTAGCAATAACAAGAAAAGAGTTTGTAAAAAATAGAAATTTGTTAACACTGATTATAAGTTAAGATCTCTTTTCTGATAATATGTGTATGAAATCTAACCTTGTACAGGAGTGAAGTGAAAAGAAGAAATAAGAAGAGAATAAAAACTTGAGAAATACGGTTCTGCAGGAGGGTGCTAAAGATTAGCCAGACAGATTGGATAACCGATGATCTAATGAACCGCTTGGGGAGAAAAGAAGTTCATGACATAATTGGCTATAAGAAGGGATCGATTGAGAGGGCACGTACTGATTCATAAAGGGTTCGTCAGTTTGCTAATTGAGGGAAATCTGGGGGTAAACATTGTAGAAGAGGTAAATATTGTAGAGAGAGACCAGGCCTTGAGTAAGGTAAGAAAGATCAAATGGAAATACGAGTATGAATATAGATATGAACAGACATGAACATGTTCAAGGGAAGCTTATTTTTCCACCATCTTTCATAATTTTACGTTTCCCTAACTTCTTCCTTGAGCCATTGCGGTGCTGTGGTTTTCGGTTTTTCACTGAAGCGCACGGTTTGTCCAAGAGGGTACGGTAGGCGGTGTTGGCACGCTCTCAGCGATTGAGGGCGAAGCTAAAAGTTAGGCCTTTAAGACAAGTGACTGTTGACAACTGGCATGGAGGAGAAGCGGTCCATTGAGTGGTTGAGAGAGAGAGAGAGAGAGAGAGAGAGAGAGAGGGGGGGGCAGCTGCTTCGTTGCCTTGAGTCCAGCAAGGTAGCCTGTGCGGTGGGCACCTTACGTTACTGAAGGACTGCTGTTGATTTCAATAAAACTGCCACATGCGGAGCCTAAGTCACACGTTTAGGTGATGGTGATTGCTTCTGTTTCTAATGACGTATGTTCTCACCTTCGTACTACAACCGCAGTAGACTTGTCTCCATCATAGCCGCAACATTTTGAAAAGACGGTTATGTAGTTGCATGTCGCGACGGGTAAAGGAAGTGACTGGTGCGTCAGCCTATTCCCGAGCAGTGACTTAATGATTTGTCACACTGCCAAATTTCTGCTTGTTGTATGATGCCATTTGTTATATTTTACGAATTTGTTTGTTAAAATGTTTTTTCTGAAGTCTTGATTTAGTCTGTTGCAGGCTACTTTGTGTACAGGGAAGCAGGTAATACGCCGGATGGTTATAATTAAATTTTCCCTGTTTAAGACGTCATAACACGGAAACTAATAACCATATGAGTACCAATCTTGGTAGCATTAATGTCCAGAGTATGGCGTGCATGATTTTCAGGCGTCACAGCGCCACCCTTCAGTTCCAACTATGGCCACTAGGTGCCGTGATCAGTCACCATGGTTCTTAGTCTCACACACCTGACCAGTCACAGTGCACTTGTTGACGTGACAACATGAGCTTGGACAAAAGGAGCAGCACATTATTGACGAAGCTCTATTATAAACACAACAGTAATGCTGTAGCTGCACTTTGAGAATATCGCTGGCTGAAAGGAAGGGTCCACTTTCTCCACCTGCTGCGGGAGCGTGATGAAGTAGTTCGAATCAACTGGAGAACTGTAGGTCGCTAAGAGGCCGACGACAGGTTGCACCACAGATGGCTAGTGAAATCGCTGCAGCTATGGCAAACAACGCTGCGTGCAATTCCCGATTATCAGGCAGTGCGCGTGCTGTGTCACGACAATTGAACATCCCACGGTCCACTGTACAGAGGGTGTTTCGAACAATTCTCAAACGATATCCGTATAAGATGCATATCGTACAGTAGCTTGCACCACAGGACGCACAATAACGTGTTGACTTCGCTCTCCACTTTCTCGAAAAATGGTTCAAATGGCTCTAAACACAATGGGACTTTAACATCTAAGGTCATCAGTCCCCTAGAATTAGAACTACTTAAACCTAACTAACCAAAGGACATCACACACATCCATGCCCGAGGCAGGATTCGAACCTGCGACCGTAGCGGTCCCGCGGTCCAAGACTGTAGCGCCCAGAACCGATCGGTCACAGCGGCCGGCCCACTTTCTCGCAAGGAAGTTCATTTTTCTCTGACGGTTGAGGTGAATGCACGGAACTGGCGCAAATGGGGATCTTCACCTCCACTCACTTTGCATGAAGTTCCTCTCTATGGTGAACGTGTCAGCTTATGGTGTGGCTCACGCTACCTTCATCACTGGCCCATTCTTTTTTGAACACGTTGATGCTCAAGGACCAAAGGCGTGCAGTCCGACTGGCCAACGTTACTGCGATGTGCTTCGCCAGCATGTCACACCCGTCGTACAGGAGAGAGGCGCTTTGAACTCAACAGTATTCATGCAAGATGGGGCTCCACCGCACATCTCTTGTGAAGTCCAACTGCTTCTCCGAAACACGTTTGGTAACGATCGAATTATCAGCCGATCGTTTCCAAATGCTTGGCCGACACGATCACCTGATTTCACTCCCTGTGATTTCTGGTTGTGGAGCTACCTGAAGGACAAGGTTTGCAGGGGGAACATTCACACAGGTGCTGATCTCAAGCGCAGCATATCAAGAGAGGTGGCCAGCATACCTACGGACATACTTCGTTCTGCTGTGCAGAATGCAATCCTACGCATTCAGATTCTTATGGACACTGATGGGCGTCATATTGAGTCCTTTTTGTAGTAGTAATAGTACGGGTATTTAGTGGTACGATGTACCGAAGCAGTACATTAAAAGTGTTTCAATTGAACTGATTTTGCATTTCTCTTCCCCACGTCCTTGACGTTAGTGTTGCCAAGTTTGGTACTAGTACGGTAATTAGCTTCCATGTTATAACGTGTTAAATAGGGAAAGTTTAATTATAACCACCCGGTATTTATTTCTCCTGCTCAGAAGCGTAAAATATATGACTATTGTCTTCCTCTTATAGACTATTACCGTATGTAAAATTTAATATAACAGATTAAGTGTTATATGGATTCAATTACTCCAAGTCCATAATCCTTGACTTTCGTGAGGCTGTGCAGTGAGCCAGGGTATTTATCACATCTGACCATTTAAGTGTTTCTAAAGTTTGGTTTTGAATTTAAATGATTGCTAATTTGTACTATACTAAATGTGGTCTTACCTGTAGTTATATTTAATGTTTTATTCCGTTCGTCTTAGTGTGGAAGTAGGCCTTGTTTTTGATTATAATGCGGTTCTTGCTCTTTCATGTGTAAGCACATATTACTTCTCAGGTTTCGGTTTGAATTTGTGATCGGTTATAAGTCAGCGGGTCAGGATGGTCAAAAGTGCTGAATCCTGTGACCAATAGTTGTGGGTTCTTCGGTGTTATAATTATCTATGTATGCTATCTTTAACCATGTTATTTTAATGTACTGATCTGTGGTTTGTATGCCAGGTGGCCGCCTCACGATTACATTAGTCCTATTCCAGACTGGTGGTTGCGTACCGTGCGACCAGCTTTCTCTATGGATTTCCTTTCCTGTTTGGTCTTACGTCATCGGCCGAAAAGGACGCGTTGTGCCCGCGTTGCAGGATCCGTGGTCCTGTGTTCGGTCGCGGAACTTGGGACTAAGCAATGCCATGTCGTCCAGCAGTTCGGGGATAGAACTTCAGACACTTACTGGACCTTTTGCAAATATTTTGGCATCAGTCACTAGAGTCCAGGCACCCCAGGAGTCCGCTAGTCCCAACGTACGTATCAAGAGATCTATTAATAACTTGGCCATTAGTTTGTATATCATTATTGGGGCTACTGTTAACCTTGTTCTTCCTGTAGGTTAAAATTTCCTTTGAGGAAGCTGTATTGGCGATCTTATTATCCCGTTCATTAACGACACGCAAAATTCATGTACTATTGAGTGTTTGTATTTCGGTAATTGTTTCACCTTGCTGCTTATGCTATCGTTAAGTTTAGACCTTGCTTTTTTATATAATGGGGTTGAAGCCTTAAGGTCTGTTTTGATGATAAAATTCTATTCCTGGTTCTTATGGAGGGTTAAATGTATATTATAGTTATTGTTAACTAATTCGATTTGTTTTCATTGGGATTTAAGTGGCTTCCATGTTACTTTTTTCTTAACTTACTCCACACAAACTGTCTGTTTATGTTTATTAATATTGTAAAATTGTTTGGTGACCATTTTGCCAAAGGTATTTAATCACTGAGTAAATGGTTAAATTTAGTTCAAAATGGTTCAAATGGCTCTGAGCGCTATGGGACTTAACATCTATGGTCATCAGTTCCCTAGAACTTAGAACTACTTAAACCTAACTAACCTAAGGGCATCACACAACACCCAGTCATCACGAGGCAGAGAAAATCCCTGACCCCGCCGGGAATCGAAGGTGGGAACCCGGGCGCAGGAAGCGAGAACGCTACCGCACTTAAATTTAGTGGTCAATAAAACTGTTTGATAAAGAAGTGAAAGAAGGTTTCTAAACCCCCGGTCCAGTGATACTAGAAATTGCCGATAGTCACCGTTCGTTACTGCTTTTTGATATTTCTGGCAGGTATTTTTCTAATTATTATTATTATTATTATTTCCTAGTTTATGCAGCAGTTGCATTTAAAAATTTCTGTGTGTGGAGACTAGTTTCTGACTACATTGACCATTCCCAAACGATAACCTGCAGACAGTATACAGTTAACACAACGGAAGAACAGCCAAAGCTGCAAATTTTGTTGGCTAGTTTCGGCTCAGGACCGATTTTCAGATAGTTTAGATAGTCAAACTGATAATTCCGAAAATATAAGGACCATGTCAAGATAACAAAAATATACTACAACAAAGTGCAAATGATAGTTACACAGCATACAGATAATTCCAGCATGCTGGAAGTTCGCAGTACATGGTTGTTAACACAATTAAAAAAAAATATTTTTTTAAACTTTTACATTCCAGAAAGTTAAGCAACTCTCATTAGTGTAATTAACATCACATAAGTTCTTCGTGAACATTAACATACACGCCACCAGAGCACATATATGCACTAGTTATAATCACTACTTTTATATGTTCATTAAATAGAAATTATCATACAAGATCCATTATTTTTGTTCCTCATGTCCCGCAGTGAAAAATATGGACTTTAATCTCAAATACCAACATGGGATATTTTCTGAAAGTGTGATTGTGATTTACAGGCTAAAACTTGTTATATGAGAGCAGCGTAACTGGTACATCACTATCGTAAGATCGAATGACTTCACAAAGACAAGAAATGACAGCCCACTCCAATCATATTGGTACGTGACGGCTCATGTTACGACCGTGTCGAAGAGAAGTCAACAGATTTTGCTAGCGTCTATATGCGATGGTATTAGGCGCTGCGAAGCCTTACATGCTTCATGTTTCTACTGTAATAATCAGACGCTCACACGCCAGGGTAACCGAGAGCCCTAATGCATTGCTTTCTGGACTCGGGTAGGCGCGCCGGCCCCAGATTGAATCCGCCCGGCGGATTAACGACGAGGGCCAGTATGCCGGCCAGTCTGAATGTGGTTTTTAGGCGGTTTTCCACACCCCGCTAGGTGAATAGCTGTCTGGTCCCCACGTTCTGCATCAGTTACACGACTCGCAGACATCTGAAAAGGTTCGCACTATTCCATGGTTTACACTAGATGCAGACGGCTGGGGTACACTAATTCCGTCCCAGGGGGTTCGGGGGGCGGGAGGAAGGGCATCCGGCCACCCTCCGCAACTGTCACTGCCAAATCAATAGTAAAACGGCCGACTCCACTTGGCGCGGGACATAGGCCTCTAGTAAGAAAGGAAGAAATCACCCACCAAATAAAATAGTACGAATACAAGTACTTATCCAGAATGAGATGAGGTAGGAGACGAGATACTGGCAGAAGTGAAGCTGTGAGACCGGGCGTGAGTCGTGCTTCGGTAGCTCAGATGGTAGAGCACTTGCCCGCGAAAGGCAAAGGTCCCGAGTTCGAGTCTCGGTCGGGAACACAGTTTTAATCTGCCAGGAAGTTTCGTACAAGTACTTATTTTTGAATGCATCTGTGGCAGAAACTGGAAAAAAAAATTAGTAATCAAAGCTGCTCGATCCAGCGTTATGTCTAAACTTCATAGGTACATTTGTGTCTGTCATTTACCGTGCTTTGGAGGAGGATTTTCTATTTTCCATTTGATTTTTTTTTTTTTTCTACTTTGTTTTGGGGATCAGCAGCCTCAGACCTTTTTCGTACACCAAGTCCCGGTGTTGTTACCTGTATGAGATGATTGATCAGTTGCTGCCCCTCCATAAAGAACAGGTTCTGGACACAGCGTCCAGGGGAGGTTGAGAACATCTACATCTACATCTACCTGATTACTCTGCTATTCACAATAAAGTGCCTGGCAGAGGGTTCAATCAAGCTGTCTCTCTACCGTTCCACTCTCGAACGGCGAGCGGGAAAAACGAGCACTTAAATTTTTCTGTGCGATCCCTGATTTATTTCATCGTGATGATCATTTCTCCCTATGTAGGTTGGTGCCAACAGAATGTTTTCCCAATCGGAGGAGAAAACTGGTGATTGAAATTTCATAAGAAGATCCCGCCGAAACGAAAAACGCCTCCACGTATCGTGTCTGTGGCACTCTCTCTCTTGTTTCGCGATAATGCAAAACGAGCTGCCCTTCTTTAAACTTTTTCGATATGATCCATCAGTCCCACCTGATGCGGATCTCACTCCGCACAGCAGTACTCCAGAATAGGGTGGACATGCGAGGTGTAAGCAGTCTCTTTAGTAGACCTGTTGCAACTTTTCAGTTTTCTGCCAATGAATCGCAGTCTTAGGTTTGCTCTACCCACAACATTATCTATGTGATCGTCCCAATTTAGGTTATTTTTAATTGTAATCCCTATGTATTTTGTTGAATTTACTACTTTCAGGTCTGCGTGAATTATCGCGCAATCGAAATTTAGCGGATTTCTTTTAGTACTCATGTAATATCTTCACACTTTTCTTTATTCTGAGTCAAACGCTACTTTTCAAACCATATAGATATCTTATTTAAATCATTTTTAATTTGTTTTGGTCATCTGATGACTTTTCAAGACGATAAATGACAACATCATCTGCAAACAATTTTATAGCGCTACTCAGACTGTCTCCTATGTCGTTAATATAATCAGGAACAATAGGGGACCTATAACACTTCCTTGGGGAACGCTGGGTATTACTTCTGTTTTACTCAATGACTTTCCTTCTATTACTAAGCACTGTGACCTTTCTGACAGGAAATCACAATCCAGTCGCACAACTGAGGCGATATTCCATAGGCACGTAGTTTGGTTAGAAGACGCTTGTGAGGAACGGTGTCGAAAGCCTTCTGGAAATCTAAAAATATGGAATCAGTTTGACATCCCCTGTCGATAGCACTCGTTCTTCATGAGTATAAAGAGCTAATCGTGTTTCATAAGAACGATATTTTATGAATCCGTGCTATGTGTCAATAAATCGTTTTCTTTCAAATAATTCATAATCTACATCTACATCATACTCCGCAAGCCACCTAATGGTGTGTGGCGGAGGGTACTTTCGGTACCACTATCTGATCCCTCCAACCCTGTTCCACTCGCGAATAGTGCGTTGGAAGGATGATCTGCATTGGCCCTAATTTCTCGGATTTTCTCTTCGTGGTCAATACGCGAAATATATGTGGGGGAGGTGGGGGGGGGGGGGGGGGGGGGTAGTAATATATTGTCTGACTCCTCCTGAAAAGTGCTGTCCCGAAATTTCAATAGTAAATCTCTTCGTGATGCACAACGTCTCTCTTGTCTGCCAGTGGAGTTTGTTTAGCATCTCCGTAACGCTCTCTCACCAGCTAAACGAATCCGTGACGAAACGCGCCGCTCTTCGTTCGATCTTCCTTATCTCCTCTGTCAGTCCTACCTGATAGGGATCCCAGATAGATGAACAATACTCAAGAATCGGGCGAAAAAGCGCCTTATAAGCCACTTCTTTCGTGGATGAGTTACATTTCCTTAAGATTCTTCCGGTGAATCTGAGTTTTGTGTCTGCTTTTCCACTATCTGTTTTATATGGTCATTCCACTTAAGGTCGCTCTGGATAGTTACGCCTGGATATTTTACGTCAGATGCTGTCTACAGCTGTTTGTCATCAATAGTGTAGTTGTATAGTAGTGGACTTCTTTTCCTATGTATGCGCAATATGTTACATTTATTTACGTTCAGGGTCAACTGCCAGATACTGCACCATTCATCAATTCTCTGCAGGTCGTTATGCAAAATTCTTACTATTTTCTGGCGTTGCTGCTTTGGTATAAACAACTGCATTATCTACGAATAGCCTTAAAGAGCATCTGACGCTCTCTACTAGATCATTTATATATATTGTGAACAGCAACGGACATATCACACTTCCGTGTGGTACTCCGGATATTACCTTTACATCTGTCGATTTAGTTCCGTTAAGAGCGACGTGTTGAGTTCTATCTGCAAAAAAGTCTTGAATCTAATCGCAGGTCTTCTCCGATGCTCTGTAAGCATTTTCTTCATTAAACGGCATCAACCTGAGCGCTGTTGTCCACTGCGCTGTCGATCTCATGGAGGAACAGAGCGAGCTGAGTTTCACAGGATCTCTGTTTGCGGAATCCATGTTGCCTTTTGTAGAGGAGCTGATCATTTTCCAAGAACGTCGTAATTCTTGAGCATAAAACATGTTCTATAATTCTACAACAGATTGGCTTCAACGATATAGGTATAATTGTGTGGATCTGTCTTTCTTAAAAACGGGAATGACCCGCCCTTTTTTCCAATCGTTAGGTACTTCGTTGCTCAAGCGATCTACGATAAATCACTGCTAGAAGGGGAGCAAGTTCTTTCGCATAATCTTTATAGAATATTATAGATATCTCATCTGGTCCTGAAGTCTTTCCACTACTAAGCGATTGTAGCTGCTTTTCAGTTCCGCGATCGGTTATCTCAATATCTGCCATTTCTACGTTCGCACGACGATTGAAAGGAGGGACAGTGCTACGATCTGCCATATTGAAACAGATTCGGAAGACCGAATTCAGTATTTCGGCCTTCTCTCTGTTATCTTCCGTTTCGGTGCGGTGTGGTCGCTGAGAGAATTTATAGATGATTTTGACCCACTTACTGATTTTACATACGACCAAAATCTCTTATGGTTTTTATTCAGGTCGGTTCACAACGTCTTACTTTTGAAATCATTGACCGCTTCCCTCATTGCTCTTCTTACTTTCATTTTCACTTCGTTCGGCTTTTGTTTCTCCTGAATCTGAGATAAAGTGCTCTTTGTTTACGTAACGCTTTTCTAACATGGCAATGAAACCATGGTGGATCTTTCCCATCCTTTAAAACCTTACTCGGAACATACTTGTCTAGGGCATATTGAACTACGCCTTTGAATTTTTTCAACTTGTTCTCCACATCTTCGTCCTCATCACCGAATATTTGATGCTGACTGCTGAGATATTCTGAAATTTGTATCCTGTCACCTTTTCTTAACATTCCTTGTAGGACCCATCGTCTTAATGCTGTCAGAGCCTTATGATCACTCTTACCTTCTTCTACTTTAACTAGTTCGATAAGTTCAGGTCTGTTAGATGCCATGAGGTCTAAGACGTCGCCCTCACGAGTTGGTTCTCTAACTATCTGCTCAAGGTAATTTTCGGACAAGACATCCAGAACAATGCCACACGATTCCCTGTCTCTGGCACTAGTTTTGATGGCGTAACACTCCCAATCTATACCTGGGAAGTTGAAGTCACCCCCTATTACAACGGCATGATCAGGAAAATTACTAATGATATTCTGCAAACTCTGTCTGAAGCACTCTACAACTACAGATTGTGACTCAGGTGGTCTATGAAAGCATCCTATCACCATTTTTGACCGATCTTTGATACTCAATTTCACCCAGATTATTTCACCTTCGGAATCCGTGATAACCTCGCTAGAGTTTATTAAATTTTTTATTGCAATAAAGACTCCACCACCATTGGCGACTAACCTATCCTTACGATAAACTTTTCAGTCTCGACTTAGGATTTTGTTGTCATTGACGTCTGGCTTCAGCCAGCTTTCTCTTCCCAATACTATTTGTACATTATAATCTTCAATAAGCGATACTAATTCTGGGACCTTTCCTTGGATGCTCCTGCAGTTTACTAAAATCATATTAATCTTTTCTATTTCTGAACCGCGAGGACCTATATTCTCAGAGGTCGCTGTGGCTGAATTAACAGGTAAATCGTGTTTGCTCCCAAGTGAGGGGTCCTGTAACCTAGAAAAGCTCCATGTGCACGCCACACGTAATCCGCAACCCTAGCAGACGCTTCCGACGTGTAGTGCACGCCTGACCTATTACGGGGAACCCTACAATTCTGCACCCGATAGAGGAGGTCGAGAAATTCGCATCCGTTACCGACGCAGAGCAGTCTGAGCCTCTGGTTTAGACCTTCCACTTTGCTCCAAACCAGAGGACCGCGATCAACTCTTGGTACGATGATACAAATAGACATCTTAATCTGCATCCCGCGTGCGTTGCTAGTTGCCTTCACCAAATCGGCCAGCCCGAAAGGAGTCGAGGATGGCCTCAGAACCCAAGCGGCAGGCGTCATGTGCCGACATGTGCCACTACATGCAGCCGGTTGCTCCCAGTGTGCTCGATAGCTGCCGGCAGGGCCTCCTCCACATCACGGATGAGACCTCCCGGCAGACATACCGAATGCACACTGGATTCTTTCTCGCCTTGCCTGCTATCTCCCTGAGGGGCTGCATCACCCGCCTAACATTGGAGCTCTCAATGACTGGCATACCCACCCCTCTGTACTTGTCCGGAGAGGGCAGGAAAATCGACAGCTGGTCCAACAAGAGAGGCAACCCGTGCTGGCTCAGAATTATCAACAACACTGGGAAGATCCTCGTACCCGGTGGTAAGACGTAGGGAGCCAGCCGCACGGCCTGCTCCCTCTTTCGCCTTCCGCCCAGTGACAAGCGAACTCACAACTGTCTGCCACCCCCCCTCCCACACCCCCCTGGAATGTGGACTGACCGGTCAGATCTTGCATATCGGAAGCCGCAGTGACGTCCGGGCCAGCAGGGTATTCCAGTACCACCAACGGTGTAGTAGGTCTCGTCACTGGCGCCCCGACGTCACAGCAACTTCGAGCATTAGCTAGAAGCTTGTCGACGGTAACCAACGCAGCTTCCAGCTGTTTAAGGACGGCACCCAACTCTCTTTGTGTCCGCTCACAACATGCACAGTCCCTAGCCATATCGTACTGTGTATAAAATAGATATAAGGAGTGTAGCGGAAAATTTGTACTGGAAAGCCGCTCTACACAAGGATATTCAAAAGACTTACACAAAAACAAAAACTAAGATCAATTTTCTAACCACTAGTCTACACAATACACCTCACTTCTTTGCAGAAGCACGTGAACAAAAAACAAAGACTAAATTGATTTACAGTTTATCACACTAGTGCTGCTGCTGCTATGCTGCGCGCCCTCAGCTCGGCGGCTGCTGCTACACTGAGTATTCAACGTTCACTTACTCAACTCTTCGAACGCATTATGAGTTCCAAAACCCTACTGCAAATCGACGTTAGTGATATGGGCTTTTAATTCAGAGGATTAATCCTATATCTCTTTCTGGGTATTGGTGTGACTTGAGCAATTTTCTAGTCTTTAGGTACGGATCTTTCTGTGAGCGAGCGGTTGTATATAATTGCTAAATATGAAGCTATTGTATCAGCATACTCTGAAAGGAACCTGACTGGTATACAATCTGGACCGGAGGTATTGCCTTTATTAAGTGATTTTAGCTGCTTTGCTACACCGAGGATAGCTATTTTTATGTTTCTCATCTTCGCTATTGTTCTTGATTGGTATTCAGGAATATTTACTTCGTCTTCTTTGATGAAGAGTTTCAAAAACCGTTTTAAATAACTCTGCTTTGGTGGAACGGTCATCAGTGACTTCATCGTTGTTATCGCGCAGTGTAGGTATTGATTGTGTCTTGCCACTGGTGTGCTTTATACAGTATATGAACAAAATCTCTTTGGATTTTCGGCCAGATTCCGAGACAGAGTTTCGTTGTGGAAATTATCTCCCATTGAAATATGCACTATCTTTCGAACTTCTGCAAAACTTTGCCAATCTTGGGGATTTTGCGCTCTTTTAAATTTGGCATGCTTTTTCGTTGCTTCTGCAACAACGATCTGACCCGTTTTGTGTACCATGGGGGATCAGTACCATCACTTATTAATGTATGTGATATATCTCTCAATTGCCGTCGATACTGTCTTTTCTAGGCTTACATGATCAGATCGGGAGGAGTGGAGACTGTCTCTTTAAAAGGCGTCACGAGCATTTTTATCAACTTTTTTAAATTGATGTATTTTGCGTTTCTCTTTGATACTTGAGGGTGTTACGGTATTCAGTCTAGCAGCTGCCTTGTGGTCACTAATCTCTGTAACTGTCATGATACTCTCTATTTGTCCAGGATTATTTGTTGCTAAGAGGTCAAGTATGCTTTTGCAACCATTTACGCTTCGAGTGGGCTCATGTACTAATTGTTCAAAATAATTTTCTGAGAAAACATTCAGTACAATTTCGGATGACTTTTATGCCTGCGCCGCCTTTAAACGTGCAATTTTTCCAGCATATCGAGGGTAGATTGAAGTCACAAACGACTATAATTGTATGATTGGGGTTCCAATTTGAAATGAGACTCAAGTTTTCTTTGAGCTGTTCGGTAACTATATCTTCTGAGTCGGGGGTCGGTAAAACGATCCAGTTAATAGTTTATTCCAATTGTAAAGTACAACCTCTACCCATACTATTTCGCAGGAACTGTCTACTTCAATTTCGCTATAAGGTAAACTACTTCTGACAGCAATAAATACTCCGCCACCAACTGTATTTAATCTATCCTTTCTGAACACTGTTTCGTCGTTTGAAAAAATTTCGGCTAAACTTGTTTCCGGCTTCAGCCAGCTTTCCGTACCTGTAAGTATTTGAACTTCATCGTTTTCTATTAGGGATTGGAGATCTGGTTCTTTCCCAACACAGCTACGACAATTTACAGCTACAATAACGATCGTTTCTACGACTACCTTACTGTGTTTTACCTGCCCCCTTTTAGATGGACGTCCTTTCTGTGGTTCCCTGAGACCCTCTAATCTAAAAAACTGACCAGTCCGTTCCACATAGCCCCGCTACCCGTGTAGCCGCTTCCCGTGTGTAGTGGACTCCTGACCTATTAAGCGGAGCCCGGAAACCCACCACTCAATGGCACAAGTCATGGAATCTGCTGGTTACATGATCACAGAACCTCCTGAGCCTCTGATTCAGACCCTCTGCACCAAAGGACCACAGTCGGTTCTATTGACGATGCTGCAGGTGGTGAGCTCCTTCTTAATCTCGGAAGCAAGACTGGCAGTCTTTACCATTTCTGCTAGCCGTCCGAAACCAGAGAGAATCTCCTCTGATCCAAAGCGACACGCGTCATTGGTACCTACATGACCCAAATTGATTCCGTATTTCTAGCTTTCAGAAGACAAGCGGCTTGTAATGAAATAGCACGCTCATGGAATAACGTCTCAGTTATTCTACTGGATTCGTGAGTTACTGCAGTGAGGTCACAGTGTTCACAGTGTCTGTGGGCTGTATGTAGGCATCTAAGAGCTCTTATTATATTAATGGGTGCAGTATTGTATTACTTATTGTTCCTGCATTAGGGTCATGGCATTGCGCTGTATGCACTTTATTATTGACACTCGCAAATAATACCATAGGCGTAAGCTTCTGTAGAAGGGCACTAAGTGCCCGAAACTGATAAATAAGTTAAATTTCTTTTGTGTAACCGGTTGCTTCATTATATACGACTACAGTTGCTACTATTTTTTATGTTATTTCACTTATGTCATTATGTATATAGAGACTGATTTTTTATTATCACTGTAACTTGAGCAGCATGCACCGAAAGTAAGCACAAACTAAAGAGCTGCACAATCCTGGTGTTACATCTCGTGTGTGACGAAGAGTGGTTAAACCACTGATGATTCGATGCACATAGAAACAGAACAAAGCAAAATCGTAACTTCATCACTGTCATTCGCTACGTGTAAAATACTCAGCTACATAACTGTCATTTTCATTAAAAGTGGCAGTCATGAACTTTTGCACCAGAGAAGTGAGACTCCACTTGTAAGAAGCGTAACTATAAGTCCTTGCAGTAAAATTTTGTTGTTGTACATGCATTCGTCAAAATCTGAAGATGTGACACCATTTCTGACACACACGCCACTATTATTAAGAATTATAATTATGGTGGAACTGCTGAGAACCCAAGGAAAATGGAAAGAAGTAGCTACTACATTTACCCTTCTTCGTCATGCATCTTTAATTTCTTCGCATTGCTGCCTTCATTACTGCCAAATTAAGTGGTCCTGGATATCTTAGCACGAGTATTACTTATGTGTCTCTTTATATGACAAGAGATTTCCACAGATTTCTATTGTTTACTTTCCTGTTTAATGTTTCTTAATTGCATATTTCATTACATAATTTGTATCACTATTTTGTTGCAGTGAATATTAAGTCTACTGTTTCTACCTTCTCTCTTACTGACTTCGTGGACGCTTGGAAAGACACACTGTGATCTCTCGAAAGACGGCAATAAGTTTGAGCTATCCACTCGCTCATGTCGATTCCAGCCACTGGTTGATCGGCTCTGATGTCGTTCTCTAGCTACGGCCTTGCTGTCTTCTCACTAGCGGTCAGCCTTGCAGCTTGAAAGGATTTTAATATCTCACGAAGCTATCTGACTAGTCTAGTTTGCGCCCGAAGAGGGCTCGTTTGCCAAGAATGGAGGCGTGGTTGCTGTGTTGTGGTTAGCGGTCGTTTTCCGTAGAGAATGCACCGACGCCATTAGAAGAATCATTGCTTTCCTCTCTTTCGCGGGCACGGGTCGCGTCTTCTGAGTCAGTCAGTTTCCTTTCCTAGCAGCTTGGTTGATGGATGTGGTTCTGCCACCATTCCTTGGTCCTCCGGATACTGGCGTAGAAATAATGGTGAGTAACTTGTCTGCGTTTGATTAAGTGTTGGATACGATTTGGGGAAGCCCCTGTTCTTTGATGAGCGGTTCTGCATTCTGCATTCATTAATCATAGCAAACAGAACACACCAGCGTACCACACTGGGTCTTGTGGTGGGTTCATCCCTATAGGATGTGTAGCTCTCGCTAGTGACCGGTGTTTAGCCTGGGTTTTAAAAGCGGATCCTCATCCTTGATAGCTGGAACATGCCTAAGTTAGTTGTGAGTTGTGAAGGGAGTCTCATATTTGCAAGCTCTAGATAAATCATACTTGATTAAGTACAGAGAATGTTCTTATGAAATGTGTACTTATGTCTTATTTTGAAGGCTCAAATGTTCAAACCTTCTGTAATGTATTTAAAGCTCTCGTCTGCTGTTACCTTGGAATTATATCTGCATTTCATTCTGCATTCATTCTACAGGACGTAACAAAAATGTACGCCACAAATTGCAGGACACATTCCTCAGTCGTAGACGAAGAAATCATGTTATATGAACATGGGTCTGGAAACGCTTTGTTTTCGCCAACTCATTAATCATAGCAAACAGCACACACCAGCGTACCACACGCAACTCTTTCTTACTGGAAGTGTTCAGTATGCCATCCTTGGGTACTAATACATGCATCAAGCCTCCGTCAAAGTGAATCTCGGGTGCGCTTATGTGTCCCTGTAATATTGCGCATGGTTTCGCAGCCTTTCATAACACAGGCATGGAGAGATTGAACATCATGTACTGTAGTTCCGTACACAACAGCTTTCAAATGCCACAACAAACGTCCAGTTTGTTTAGGTCCGAAGAGAGTGCATGCCAGGCTATTGGTCCATCTCTACCGATCCATCTGTCAATGAATCTGTTATTTAGAAGCCGACGCACATTAACGCTAAAATGAGGAGGTGCTCCATGGTGCATGAAGTACATGTTTCGTCGCACAGCTCAAGGTACATCTGTTCACAGATCACTTAGAACATTCCCTACAAATTTATGATAACTTGGTCTGTTGACCCTGGGTGGAAGAAAGTGAGGCCCTACCAAACAGTCACCAACAATGCTGGCTCAGACACTGACAGAAGATCCTCATTGAAGACTTGTTTCAATAGTTGCTTGAGGATTGACGTCTGCCCATACATGCCGATTGTGTTTCCCACGATTAATGACTTGGAGTAAATGAGTTGTACAAAACAATTGAAAACAAAGCGATTCCATATCCATGTTATTATAATATAATTTCTTCGTCTACGTTTGAGGAACGTATCTTGCAATTTGTGCCGTACATTCTTGTTACACTCTGTATAGGATCAGATGTTTAATTACGTTAAAATATTTCTACGTTCAACTTTCTGTATGTTCTGTTGGATAAAAGGCGTCGGTTTCTCTTGTTATGAGGGCAAGTACCCACATGCGATCTGTGTCTTTTGTATATGTTTTAGAGTTTGAGCTGAACCAAGCAATTGTTTGATGCGGGGCCTGAGCTTAGGTCAGCGACCTTATCTTGTGTGATGCATTATTTTCAGCTTCCTGTTAACTATGTTATGAATCTGTTAATCAAAACTTTTCCTTCCCTGATAGTTTCAGTTTTCTTAGTGAATCTAAAAGGTTGACTGAGTTAAGTATCTTTGAAATCTGAAATACATTTCTTTAAATGTCAACGGCGGTCAACCTAATGCCTGCATTTATAGCTCTGTAACATCATTATCGACGTTCTCTACACTTATATAACTTTTTTGTCTGTTTTTACTTAACTATGGTCTTTGATGTAACATCTATGTAAATGTTTTATTAATTATTTCTGTTCATTTATGTCACTGTAATTAATATGTTGATGTAGTTTTAAAAGTAACGTTCTGTAAAAGAAATAAAATGTTAACACTTTACTTGTAGTACTGGTTTATGCGTTGGGGAAGAAGGTCTCTAATCACGTACAACCTGGACGAAAGTCATCCCCAACGAAACTGGTTTGGCGGAAATGTGGATTTGGCGGTCGAACTTCCTCTGTGGAAGGAGTTAGTCGGTGGCTAGCAGGCAAAGTGTCCGCGTCTTGGGTGCTGAACGAGGCAACAAGAGCAGTAATATTATATAATATAGTTTCGGATGTGGAAGCAATTTGGCTTTTTATTCATGGTTAGCTCTATACTACGAAAACACGGAGCTCCCAGAAGAGAATTTTGAGAGCCTGTTAGACAGCAAGAGGCGCGTGCATTTTTGCCGCCTTTTTGAGTATCCACAGGAAATTGCCACAGCCACCATCTTCGTCTTAAATTATTGGTTGAGTACCGTAAAACTGCATGAACCACTTATTTGGTTACTTATTAAAATAATAATGCTATTTCCTTTAAAATTTGTGTCGAAGTGCCATACCTAACCCCTAGTCATTTACCGAGGCAAGGTCTTTTTCAAAAAGCAGCAATGTTACCGAGTATCTTCAACTACATTTAATAAATTTTGTGGAGTAGTAAATTTCATAAAGTGTTCACTGAGCCCTGTTGCTGAAGTACTCAAAGTGCTTTTCATAAAGGGGTAGTTAAAGTTCCACCAAAGTACAACTGCAAGTTTTGCTTAAACGTCACTCTTATTGAAATGTCAGTGCAGCATTTAAATTATTAGCATAAAACTGGTATTATTCTGAATAATTACTGGCTAGTAAAACTGAAGGGCCAACATTTGGAATACTTACTGTACAGACTTGCAATAGTGTTTACAATTTAATGTGTTTGTAGTTAAAAGGTGTATGGACTAACTTTATCAGTATATTGCTAATTTAGTTGTAACAGGTAGTTTTATAGCTCCTTGTAATTGTCTTTCAAAACTAAAACAAAACGCCTCTGATATTGGCTCTTTGATAGACAGTCTTTTAAATGTATATTTTCTTACATGTTTTTGGTGTTAAAGCATCATTCGAAAGAAGATATTTTCTATGTGTTTTTAATAGTCTTGAGTTCTATGTATTTTTAATAGTCTTGAGTGCTTCCGGGGCAAGTTCTTAAATGTTTGCTAGACTTGGGAAATTACTTTTGTTAAAACCTGAAAATAAATAAACAGTAAAAGTATGAAATGTCTGAGTCTTGTATGTCCAGCACATTACCACTACCCCGGATCCAGGATTCCTACCATTCCAAAGCTGTAAGCTATTCTGGTAGCCGCAACGCACTACATTTATCAGATACGAAGCTGTTATGTGTCAAGTGTAAATAAATGATGTTGTGTAGGATACCGAGATTCGAGCTGACGTTTGAGTCGTTGTGTTGATCACTGACAGTAACTATCGTTTCTCCTTTTTGTTGTTATTCAGCAACGGCTAAACGAGGCTATATAGCACGAACTTGAACTCCACTGACAAAATTTCGATAGCTGGTTGGGGATATTTTCTGGGTATTTTGATATAAGAGACAAGTGGTCTCTGATGGATTGTTACATAGTAACTTAATTTTGTTTGATTTCTTACCCCGCTTTATGTCTCTACCAGTATTCCTCTGACAATATTTGCACAACGTCGCATGTGCTGTCTGTCTTATACGGAAACAATCTTGATCGATTAACGCGCGCCAGCCGCTGTGGCCGAGCGGTTCTAGGTGCTTCAGTCTGGAACCGCGGGCCCGCTACAATCGCAGGTTCGAATCCTGCCTCGGGCATGGATGTGTGTGATGTCCTTAGGTTAGTTAGGTTTAAGTAGTTCTAAGTTCTAGGGGACTGATGATCTCAGATGTTAAGTCCCATAGAGCTCAGAGCTATTAGAACCATTTGATTCAGTACTTGCATTCGACAACAGTAATGCCTACTTACCTCTTCACTCCTTAGCTTGCATTCAGTACAGCTCTGTCTGGCAGCATTAGTCGTTCGTGAACAGCGACAGGCAGTATTACGGATGAGATTACCATTGAACAGTCAGATGATTTGCACCTAGTGTGTGGGTAGGTATAAGCACTTTGTATCTTCTTTTGTTCTTCGGGCGGTGATGTTCATTTGAGTCTCCCTGGGTCCTCTGCCAGATGATCGTGTCTGGCTCGAAAACTTTTTCGTCGATGTGTCTCGCCGACACTGTCAAGCGCCACTGCTGAACTCTAACTCCCCGTAATTCCTACTCTCCCTTCATCCTTGGATATAGTGGGCTTAGGTGTTGGCGCCCTGGTTGGAGCACTGCACGTCTTCTGACGAACTTCGTCTGCAACAGGCGTCGGTGCTGCAGCTTGTTCTGTTGTCCTCATGAAACTCGATAAAGGCAGCACTTTGGGAGTAACAGCGACAGTGAAGACTTTCATAGCAATTTCATCGTAGTGTCATCAGTCCGTCGGATTGACTGCTGTCCGAATTACTTTCACTGCTGTTGTCGTTTACTGTATAAACGCTCAAACTTATTTCTGGGGGATTGATTCCGTAAAAGACCATGATGTACCGTCCACCCAGTTCCATATTTTAGTATCTAGCTTATCTGCAAGACGTAGTTGTAGGTGCAGTACTTCTCTGGACGCAACGTTCATCTGCCAGCGAGTATATCCTGTCCTCTTCCTCACCAACCCCAGGCTGGCTCGGCGTTTGACATTGATAGCGGCTGAAGAGTTGATGTAGTGCTCCACATGTGGAAGGACTAGTATGACATCGGTGTCTCAGGAGGAGGGTCAGGGCAATGAGCTGGCGCCCTGTCGCTGGTCGAAGCTTGTCTGACTACCTAGTGATTCTATACACCTCCTCCACGTAGATGTAATTCAATACAGTTCATTCTCCACTCCTAGAGGTGGAGTGAGCTGTTCGAGATGCGGCCCATTAATAATCGCTGTTCCATTCAGATAAGTATCAGACAAGCTAATAGTGGAGGAAATGGGGGTGCTAATTGGGAATAAAGGGAAGGGGTTTACCAGTTCCAGTGTACGCCTTTCAACCAAGGGAAACCTCCCAAAAACCTTGGTCGGAACTGGAGAATTTATTTCATAGACATTATTCTTCACTGAGGATATTGTCTCAGCCAGCAATTGAAATGTGTACATATATGGTGTGTAAATGTTGTTTGTATATGTGTACGTGTACTGAACAGAGTATAGTGTTATTGCGATTTTGCATCTTGTGGTAAATAAGGTGGACACTTAGATTAATGCAACCACGGGCATCACCTCTGGTTGAGTAAAAGTTAGACTACTGTGTTGGATTCCAGTACTGAGCCACATAGTCTCTCCTCTCTTAAGAAGACAAGAAGCTCTGTTGAAATAATGAATAACCCTCATCTAACCATCCGTGAAGATATTCCCAGGTTGATGACAAAGTGACTTCGTTCCAAAAATCCATCCATGCAACTGGCCCAACAGCTCGCTTGTAGCAACTTCAATGTTGAAAGAAAATGATGTTAAACGTAGTCTACGAATGCTCTAGCTCAAGTGAGAAATCTTATTGAGAACCCATGGTAGGAATGGAAGGATATAGACCATCCCGAACATTGTCGAGGGATGTAAATTGATAGCCTACCTGGGTGATCCAAAAGACGTGTTTATGGCTACATCATGAATCCCCTGACATCAACATAAGAATTATTTGGTAGTTTAATGAGTCATTTGTATTTTTATTGTATTTTTGAATGTATTTCATGTGCAATGCTATATGCTAAATAGGTAGATAAAAGTGCCAGTATAAGCACTTTATCTTTTAGAACTACAATTGTGTGAGCATTCTTTTTGGTAACCTTTGAGCCAGTAACTGATATTCACATCTCTCTGTGATGTTGACCGTTAGAGTATCATACTTGAAAGACCATGTAAGCAAATTTCGTTGACTTTCATAATATAAAGTTTAATCCCATAAGTTAGTATTTGTATTAAAGCGATGTTTGAAGAGATTATGTAACTATGGTCTCATATGAATATATGCACCTGACTTAATAGCATTGGCATGCAGATAGAGATGTTTTTATTAATTAATTGAGGGTGACACAAGTTGAGCTGATACGCGATGGGTCTGTCATTACTGATGCTTGAGTGAATGCAACACTGGCGAATGATCTTTATGTTTCGAGAACATTCATTCTCACTGTTCAAAGAGTGCAGCAGTCTACACAATACATTTTCGATATACTTGATGGGTGTTGCGAGAAACTTCATGTTTTTAAACTTCAGTTTAAAGCTTTACTTCGGTGGGGAGGGGGAACTCATTTGTGTACTTGATTGCTATGTGGCAGTGAAATTCAGCTAAATGAATGGAAAAGTAGAAAATACTGATGGTATGTACAAACTTAGAAGTTCATGACGTTGATACGGGAGTTGTAACTCACTGACATTATTTGAAAAAAAAGGGAAAAAAGCTGTTAGATTATAGGCGACTAAGGATTTTTATTTAAGCCTTCTTCATTTATGTTTTCCATGCTTTTTTCTGTCTCTTCCTGGTGGATGCAAAGATTTTTTGTACTGAAAAGACATCAGGGCGTTAAACGTCTTGATACTGAACGTCCAAAAATCATACCAACTTACCATCGGCTGTCGGCACGTCTTCTACTAAGATGGTCTATTTAAATTATGTAAATTATTATGCTGTGTGTGATAGTTGTGTTCATGGTTTTATTTTGATATGTCATAATTTTGAGTTTTATTTTCCTGATTTCTTACCTAATAAACTAACCATGTGTAATGAAACTCTTGCAACTGACTTAGGTACTCACAAGGAGCAGACATAAATTAACAGAAATAACAATAAAAGGACAAGAAGAGAATAGAAGCTTTCGAAATGTGGTGCTACAGAAGAATGCTGAAGATTAGATGGGTAGATCACATAACTAATGAGGAAGTATTGAATAGGATTGGGGAGAAGAGAAGTTTGTGGCACAACTTGACCAGAAGAAGGGATCGGTTGGTAGGACATGTTCTGAGGCATCAAGGGATCACCAATTTAGTATTGGAGGGCAGCGTGGAGGGTAAAAATCGTAGAGGGAGACCAAGAGATGAATACACTAAGCAGATTCAGAAGGATGTAGGATGCAGTAGGTACTGGGAGATGAAAAAGCTTGCACAGGATAGAGTAGCATGGAGAGCTGCATCAAACCAGTCTCAGGACTGAAGACCACAACAACAACAACAACAATAAAAGGCCAGAAAGTGTAGAATACGATGATTTCAAACATATATAGGGCGTTCAAAAAGGAGTCACATATTCCTACAGGAGGTAGCGTTGTTAAAACTAGAAGAAAAGTTCCGATAATATACCTGGAAACCAATGCCCGTAGAGATACGGTCCGTTGAAGATCTTCAGTTGACATCCTGCATTTTATTTACAGAGAGGAAGGACTCACAAGAGAGGGCATAGCAGATTATCATAATACGCGCGTGTGGGCAGATGCAGATACTTGAACAATTAGGGTTGCGGTAGCGTTCTCGCTTCCCACGCCCGGGTTCCCGGGTTCGATTCCCGGCGGGGTCAGGCATTTTCTCTGCCTCGTGATGGCTGGGTGTTGTGTGATGTCTTAGGTTAGTTAGGTTTAAGTAGTTCTATGTTCTAGGGGACTGATGACCATAGATGTTAAGTCCCATAGTGCTCAGAGCCATTTGAACCAATTAGGGTCGCTTCAGTGTGGGCAGGAATTCTCGGTGACAACCTCATAGGGACAGACACTTTACTTAAACAGATCAACATTGCTGTGTATCACTGATTTCTGTGCGATGAACTACCAGCGCTATTGGAGAACGTTTATCCAAGCAGAAAGACAACCACTGTGATTTGCGCATGACGGGGCACAATCACGTCATCTACTGATGGTACAGCAGTACTTTACCGAAACGTTTCACGGGTGATGGGTTGTTCGAGGAGGTGCAGAAGCATTGCCTCCCAATTCACCTGTACTGAATCCGATGGATTTCTGGCTGTGAAATCATGTACAGGCACTGATGTACGCCGGTCCGTTGAGAATGTGCAGACATTACAAGTGTGTGTGACCAATGCGTGAATCGCTATCCGAAGCCAGGTGTATTTGAAAGAATGCTTGATTCGCTACGAAGAATGGCTGAAGGATGTATGTATCAGGACGTGTGGTAAACACATACCGTGCTGACTGTACTGTCTACTTGAATGTAACAGACAGATGCGAATGAGAGGACAGATTTGTCCGTATCCCAACAGGTATTTGTTTTCAGGCGTACCGTTACAGAAAACTTTCTTCTAGTGTTGACGAATGTTACTTGTTGTAGGAATATGTGATACTTTTTTTAAAAGTTGTAATGATTATACCGCAGATGATTAATGTATGCGAAGTGAGTGTGTGTGTGTGTGTGTGTGTGTGTGTGTGTGTGTGTGTGTGTGTGTGTATGAGCGCGTGTGCGCTCGTAAGCGTCTTTCCGTGAGTTTAGCAACGGTAAGTAACTAAGTTATATCCATTTGCAACTTCCAAATGTTGGTAGCCACGTCATACATTGGTGGAGGGGCGATCAATTTAAAGGCACGTTTTCAAAGATGCCCTAAAGGTCGTCGATACACAGAGCAGTTAACACGTCTGTGAGCAGACGGAACAGCAGCAAAAGGACGGTATTCGCCTTAAAGGTTCTTGCTGAATCTCTTAGTAACAAGTGAATAGAGGAAATAAATGAGTGGTAAAGTAGTCGTTTGAGATGCAGTCACTAAGTTAAAGTGATTTATTTGTCGTTACTACAGTTGCGGGAAGACTACAGGTAGATTAGACAACATGTGGCACTGGCGGCCGTTCCCTAGCGCTCCTCTTCGTCGATGTCGGCGTCAGCGAGGGCGTCGAAGCCCTCAGCGGCGTTGCCGTCTCCGACGAGCAGCACTGTTGCCTCGTCTTCTCCCGACTCCCTGCCCAGCCTCGGAGTGAAGTCACCTGCGCATAACGGAAACGGCGAGACTCACACACACGAAAGCATTTCTGGACCTACAGCTACGAGACACAGCCATAAAATTTCTATTATCAGCTTGAAAACGTAATGTTGCGTAATTAATTTTTGTGTATTTGCAGGTAGATGTCTGTACCCTACACAAAAACACTGAAGTGCCTGCATCACAGTAGCATAGCATAGCTCTAGAAGAGACAAATAAAAATGGCGCATTCCATTAAAAAAGTGGAAAATCGTGTGGTAAATCATTTTCTGCATCTGGATACGATCAACTCTCTAACAATCCTTACTGATTTGGTGGGGGTATAAAGCCAGAGTATACCACCAGATGACATAGTGGGCAGGTGGAGCAGGCACATTTTAATCAAATAAGACTGAAGAACGAACAGTGTGACAACCCATCTCTCTGTGAATAACCAGATATCATAAGAGAAGTTAATTATCTGAAGCACTGTGAACTTTGATGTTCTACCTGCTAAATTCACAAGTCAAAATATTTCTTCACATGCAGTACGATAGTTCTACTCACACATTACATATCGCCAACAGTGTGCCGGCCTAGGTGGCCGAGTGGTTCTAGGCGCTACAGTCTGGCACCGCGCGACCGCTACGGTCGCAGGTTCGAATCCTGCCTCGGGCATGGGTGTGTGTGTTGTCCTTAGGATAGTTAGGTTTAAGTAGTTCTAAGTTCTAGGGGACTGATGACCTCAGAAGTTGAGTCCCATAGTACTCAGAGCCATTTGAACCATTTTTGAGCCAACAGTGTATAATGATTGCAACTAATAAGTGGCAATGAAGGAATTTAGATTTAGTATCAGGGTTTTCCACAAGGATCAGTATTGGGCCTATTACTTTTCTCATTATATATTAATGATGTGTCAACTATAATCTACAATGAAAATATCACCTGCACACTGATGACCTTCACTTATAACTGAGTCCAAGTCTATCAAACTTGGGCACAGCCACCCGATTTACCTGTCATATCTGAGTGGGTGCAGTACATTGGTTGGAAACTTAACCCATCTAAAACACAAATAATCTTCATCGCTCACAAGTCTTATTACCACGCTGTTCAGAGAATCTCTTCCACCCTTAGTCCTTAACAGCACAGAAGTAACCTTTACCTATTCTGCAAATAAGTTGAGGTTATTCTGGACCGTCATTTAGACTGGATTGAGAACACAACTGTAGTCTGTACAAAAGTGTCAGTATCACTTCATTCACTACAGAAATATAAAAGAGTATTTCCTTTCGAGCTTAAAAAGAAGATCGCAGAGTCACAAGTACAGCCCATACTTGACTAGGGGGATGCTATTCTCCAATGACTTTTCCAAAACTGGTTATCAATACTGATGAGCGATACATTTGTGACATACGCTATTTCGACCATTTCACTCCTGCCTATGAACTATTATCATGCTTTCGTGACGATAAATGTAGAGACTATCACACTCTGTATTTTCTCTGTCGTGTTCTCAATCAATGTAGTCCATCTTGTGTCTCTTCAACTCTTACACTACTATCTGAACAGCACAGTAGAAATACTTGTTCTCAACTAAGTAAAATCCTTTCGGTACCTTCACATAACACTGCCATATTTTCTAAATTACTTTCTCTGTCAAGAATCCAACTTTGGAACAATCTCCCTCAAAAATCAGTCAAATTAAATTCCTTCTGAACTTCAAAAGACAGAGACAGTTAATGGTCCGCCTCTTATCACAGTAGCCATCTCTCCCGTACACTTGTCTACAGCTCACTCTCTTCAATCCCCCTCCTCTACAACGTTTCCCTCTCTCATGTTGTCAGAGTTCTTTAACTTCTGTTCGTTCCTAAGAGCTATTGTCACTGTCATTTCAGTCTTCTCCTCATTCTTAATCCATTCGCTTCTGGCCGCGAGAGGTGGCCGCTCGGTCTAAGGCACCTTGTCACGGTCCGTGCACCTTCCCCCGTCGGAGGTTCGAGTCCTCCCTCGGGCGTGGGTGTGTGTGTTGTCCATAGCGTAAGTTAGATTACATCGTGTCTAGGCTTAGGGACCGATGACCTCTGCAGTTTGGTCCCATAAGACCTTAACACAAATTTCGAATTTTTCTTTCGCTTCTATAATACTGAACATTTATACAAATGTGCTAATGTAATGTGCGAGTATATCATTCTTAATACCCTGTATTATTGTTATTATTATTATTATTAGTGTCAACTTATTTTCACATTTATTATTATTGTCAATTATTATTACCATTGTCATTGTCAATTATTATTATTTTATTCTTCTTCTTATTAAACCTGTGAATGTTGTTGTAGTATCTTTTGTATGTGTCGTTCCTGGTCAGATGTAAGAAAGGACCTTAAGAACCTAATATAGTCAGACTAAATATGCAATAACAAATAAAACCTACGTATCACAATCTAGGAGACACATAATGCAAAATTTTGAACACAAAAAGGCCGTCTTACGTTGGGTCCTGAGGCTGCTCATACCTACTCAAAATGCCAGGTGGAATGATGCATCAGCGGAAATGGTGCAGGTGTGTCAGGCCAATCCTGGTGACTGACTTAAGCCACCAAATCACTACAGAAAAGTGCCGGTTGTGTCACTACAACCTCAAGGCAGAGGAGCAAAGCAGGCAGTGGAAAAACATGTGGTCTCACCACTGCCATGAAATGTCTTTGTGACTGCGGTGGAGTGATATTAACACGTTATACCTGTAATGGGCAAAAAGTGTCAGAGGAGCATGCTGCCGAAATATGAGCAAATCATGGCAGGCTGTCAAGGCGGAGCATCGTGCGTGCAGTTTTCCCAGATGATGTGTCTGATCCACGACAACCTTTCATCTCATTCTGCACAGGACACAGTCACACATAAAGCTTCTTTCAGTCTATAAAATCTTACCTTAATCCCCAAATTCTCTAACATGAAACCCTGTAACTTCTTTCCTCGGATGAAGAACCCATCGTGCGTAAGGCATTTCCTGAAGGACTACAGGGTTATTTTCGAGGTGAAACGTTTCCTGAACAGCTAAAATGAAACTTCTACAACCAAGGTCTCCTCCAGGTCATCCATTTTAGGGGGAAACGTCAAGAACAAATGTATCATTGAGTTTCATGGTAGTAATTTACTTTTTTGACGCGAGTATTAAAACTTTATCCCTCTGTAAACCCCGGGTGTGTATAATATCTTATATATGGCATGTGAAAGAAAGGCTGCCTAATGTTGTGTCCGTAATGAAATTCTCATACCTACGAATGATCAAACTGACGCTGCCATTGACAACATAGGGATTTCCATAAAATGGAGTATTGGGTTGTGGTTTTATAGCAGTTTAACACCTCAAAAGAATCATTCTCATTTGGACGATACTTGAATAAATCACAATGGGATATTGTAACTTGTGCTTCCTGTGAGAAGTTTTCTCAGAGGTTAGCATTATTTGTGATTCTACGTATTTCTTTGCAGTAAAAGGATGTCATTTTGCATTCTTCTGACCCCAACACTCTTTCTCCACGTAGGCTACTCAGGAAATTTTATTCGTCTCGCCAGAGAGCATCTCCCACCCGCTCTGCCCGCGCTACGGGGTCTCTGCGACCTCTAGCACCATAAACCACCACTGCCACGCTCTGTTCTCTTTCAGGGCAATAAACATCCGCCCCCGCAGAAGTGGCAAGATGCTTCCCATCCCCTCCTCAGCCATAATTAACTGCCAGACATGTAGTACGACAAAAATTGATAGTATGTGGTGCTATCCAATAACAGCCAGTGATATGGTTAATCTGTTTTTGCATGTTAAATATGATATAATATAAGTATAAATCTACAAGAATGTTAATTCTATACCGACAAAATCTTGCCGCCTTAGAAAAGCCACTGCACACGGCATTGATGAAAGACCACCCGTGTCTTGCCCTGTTCCATTTGGGCATGGAGTTTCTTAACGACCTCTAATTTCTCCTCCTAATTTCCGAGATCCATATGCGTGGTAGACAACAGAGACCACAAAGTTGTTGCACTGTCTGCCTGGAATATTGCTTCCCTAAATTTACTCAATAGAGTTTCAAAAGAAAAAATCGGTCTTTCTTCCACAGACTCTCACTGACTTCCCCTTCACATCACTGATACATTTTTATATCGACTAAATTCGCTCGTTATGGTCCTAGCTGAATGCTCCTGAATTTCACGTCTCCCTCCATGATCACTTAATGAAGGCTCCAAACAATGGAGCCATATTCTGTACATCACAGTAGAGCCGTGTATGCCGCTTCCTAAGTGATGCATCGCAGTTCTGCGGAATCTTTACAATAAATCTACGTCTTTCATTTATTTATTCTGTTTCATATCTCTTGAGGGTATCATCCCATGATAATCAAACTATGTGACAGGCTCCATTAGTTTGTTAGTAATATTCTAAATGGTCACTGTAATTAAGAAGTACGGAAAACGAAAATCATCTCTATTAAAATCAACATGGGTTCCACCAACAGAGATCTTGCGAAACTCAGCTCGCTCTGTTGCTCCAAAGGTTCACAGTGTTGTAAACATCGACATCGGCCCTTACGTAGGTGTCGTGTTCCTTCACTTCAGAAAGATGTTTGACACGACCCAGCACTGCAGTTTAATAATAATAATAATAATAATAAAAAGAAGGAATAAAGACGAAGCTTACCATAATTGCGACTTCGTTGCAGATAGAGAACTCAACATATCACTCTTAACGGATATGCTAGGAAGGGCTCTCAACAACGGAAGGATATAAAGGTAGCTTCGGAGTCCTCAAGGAAGTGTGTTAGAGCCGTTCTGATTACAGTGTGTATAAAGGATGCAGTGGAAATTGTCGGATGCTCTTAAAGACTGTTCGCGAGTGATGTGGTTGTCCATAAGTAAGTACCAACGCCAAAAGACAGTATCGATTTTCAAAATGACGTACAGAAGAGTGATGAATGGTGCAGACTCTGGCAGATGACCCCGAAGGAAAATAAATGTAATATATTGCTCATACTTATAAAATGAAATCCACTACTATATAGCTACACTACTGATGAGAAACTGCTGGAAACAGAGTCTACCGTACAATATCTGGGAGTGACTACGCACAGCGACCGCAAGTGAAATGACCACATAAAACAAATAGTAGGGGAATTAGATTTCAGACAGATTCATAAGACGAATCTCGAAGAAATGTAACTCATTCACGAAAGAAGTGGATTTCCAGCGCTTGTTCGACCGATTCTTGAGTATTGTTCATCAAGCTGGGACCTATACCGATTAGGTCTTACAGAAGAGATTGAGAAGATAGAACGAAGAGCGGCGCGTTTCGTCACGGGATCGTTTAATCCACGTGAAAGCGCTACAGAGATGCTCGACAAACTCCAGTGGCAGACACTACAAGACAGGCGTTGTGCATCAGGAGAGGTTTACTATTGATATTTCGAGAGAGCACTTTAAGGGAAGAGTCCGGAAACATAATAATTCCTCCCACATACATCTCACGAAATGACCACGAGGACAAAGTTCGAAAAATTATAGCTTATGCAGAGGCTAATCGACAATGACTCTTCCCAAGCTTCATTCGCGATTGGAACAGAGAGGGAGGGATCGGTTAGTAGTACCTCAAGTACCCCCCGCCACACACTTTCAGGTGGCTTGCGGGTGTAGATGTAGATACTGTTAAGTTCTTTCTAGTGTTTATGGAAATTATCTGGTCGTTTTCTACATTTAAAGGAAACAGTAGTTAAACACCATTTGGAAGTACCAATTGCGTCTTATTGCTTTTCCTTGAGATCATCGGGCGACGATATTCTCCAGAAGACAACAGCATCGCCAGCGAACAATGGCAGAGTGTAATGATTAAGGTGATAAGTCATTTATGTTTACAGGCTGTCTGAAATGTTCAGCGTCAAAGTTATACGGACTATAGAGTTTCATAAACTGAGTCCTTTGATATTAAGCACGAATGGTAGCAAACAAATGTATATACTTTTTTACATAAACAATTTCTAACTGATAGCCCAAACTGATTATCACAATTTCACGTGTGGGAAGCGGATCTCACCTGGGAACTGTATTACGAAATTAAGAAAATGGGACCTGGATAAACTAAACGTGCTAGAGGTTGCTGAGAGTTTTTCAAAACGAGCATTAGGCAAAGATTGTCTGAAACAGGGGTAAGGAACGTGACAGAAGACGAAAATTTAGCCTTCAGAAATAGTGAAGGCAGCAGAGGATCAAAGTCCAGTACGAAACCTTGGATACAGCACGTATATCGGATCTAACTGACGGAAAGAGAAAATGTAAATAAGCAAGCAGCCAAAAGCAAATACAGACGTCTGCAAATGATATTCACGGGGACTGCAGTAATGGCTGGACGAGAAATGCAAGAATGTAGAAGCATGCATGACTACGGGAAAGATAGAAGCAGCATATAGGAAAATTTATGAAAACTATGGAGAAAAGACAAGCACCTGTATGAATATTAAGAGCTCAAATGACAAGTCCGTACTAAGAAAAGAAGAGAAGGATAAGAGGTGGAAGGAGTACATGCAGAGAAGTAAACTTGAAGACCATATTATATAAAGGCAAGAAAAAGTAGATGAAGATGGGAGTTATGATACTACGAGATGAATGAATGAATACAGAGTTTTGAAAGACCTGAGTCGAAGTAACGCCTCCTTCAGAATTATTGACATCCGTGGGACAACCAGTTCTGAGAAAACTATTGCGCCTTGTGGGCGTGATATACCGGACGAGCGAAATAACCTCAGAGTTCAAGAAGAATGTAACAAGTCTTATCAAAAAACGCAAGTGCAGACAGGTGTGGATAATCCCAAATCATCAGAGTAATTAGTTATGGTGGCAAGATAATGACGAAAATTACGGAAGAATGGAACAAAAGGTAGAGTTCGACTTCAGGGAACATCAATTTGGGCGCAGGAGAAATGTAGGAACACGCAATACTGACTCTTTTATTTATGCGAGAAAACAAGTTGAAGAAAGGCAAACCTAAGTTTATAGCGTTTGTGGCTATATAGAAAACTTTTGAAAATATCGACTGGAATACACTCTTCGAAATTCTGGACGTATCAGGAGTAAAGTACAGAGAGCGAAAAATTATCTTCAATTTTGGACAGAAGACAGACTGCAGTTATAAGAGTCTAAGTTCTTGAAAGGGAAGCAGCGGTTCAGATGGGGAGAGACGCAGTTGTAGCTTCTCCCCTGTGTTAGTTAGCCAGTGCAACGAGCAAGCAGTAAAGGAAACCAAGAAGAAATTTGAAAAGGGTACTACAGTTCGCCCGTTCAGATTTTTTCTTTGGTTTTCTGAGTTGCTTTTTCCCCGTAAGAGGAAGGGAAACACACAACAGTAAAACAGTAGAACAATTAAATTCGTTTAAGTATCTCAGGACAGAAATACCAATATATAAAACAAGTTCAGGTGAGATTCAAAATAGAAGGAAATATAACGCTATAAATAGTTGTAGAAGTGATAAAACCATGACGAAGGAAATAACACTGACTTCACAATGTGGTAACTTAGACTGTTCTTATGTATGACAGTGAAAACTGGATCCTAAGAAAAGGAGATGAACGAAGAATTGAAGCAGCTGAGGTTCCTGGGATCACTTTTTAGATTAATGCTAAGAGACAGTGTGTTGAGTGAAGATATAAGACAATATGGTTCAAATGGTAGAAATGGCTCTGAGCACTATGGGACTCAACATCTTAGGTCATAAGTCCCCTAGAACTTAGAACTACTTAAACCTAACTAACCTAAGGACATCACACACACCCATGCCCGAGGCAGGATTCGAACCTGCGACCGTAGCAGTCGCGCGGTTCTGGACTGCGCGCCTAGAACTGGGAGACCACGGCGGCCGGCAATATGACAGTAACTAGATGTAAAAACAACAATGACAGATGAGATTAGGCACGAACACCCAAAAAACATATGACCACGTCAAAAGCATTCCTCCTGAGCGTTTGCCATGGCAAGCGTTACATTTCAACCAAATTTGAAAATGGCCATCGGAGAAAACGTTTTGTTAAATTAATTTTCTTTCTTAACAGGCTAACAGCCACCCCTTGAGGTGGAAGAAGAAGAAGAATATATTGAAGTTCAGTATGTGAAGATAACATTACAAAATAATGTAATACCTTTTTCTTTTTCCTGCACTTTCTTTTTCCCTGCGTTCTGTTTTATTTGCGTGATTCATTGGAAGGCTAATTTTAAGGTGAATTTTGTAAATATAATTCTGTGTGCAACTATGTTTCTGCATACGTTATGCCTTTGTCATGAATGTAATTGCTAGTTTTCATTTGTTCTGATGATGCATGTTCCAACATTTACTAAGATAATGTTAAAATTCATTTTCCAGGAACAGAATAATACTAAGTTGCAGTTTTGTATGAAACTGTAACTCAATGTACTCAGAAGTTTTGAAAGTGTGATGTGAAGCGAGATGTGTAGAATGGTGTAGAAATACAGGGTGATTCAAAAAGAATACCACAACTTTAAAAATGTGTATTTAATGAAAGAAACATAATATAACCTTCTGTTATACATCATTACAAAGAGTATTTAAAAAGGTTTTTTTTTCACTCAAAAACAAGTTCAGAGATGTTCAATATGGCCCCCTCCAGACACATGAGCAATATCAACCCGATACTCCAACTCGTTCCACACTCTCTGTAGCATATCAGGCGTAACAGTTTGGATAGCTGCTGTTATTTCTCGTTTCAAATCATCAATGGTGGCTGGGAGAGTGGCCGAAACACCATATCCTTAACATACCCCCATAAGAAAAAATCGCAGGGGGTAAGATCAGGGCTTCTTGGAGGCCAGTGATGAAGTGCTCTGTCACGGGCTGCCTGGCGGCCGATCCATCGCCTCGAGTAGTTGACGTTAAGGTACTAACCTTTTTCGTAGGACTCTCCATACAGTTGATTGTGGAATTTGCAGCTCTCTGCTAGCTCTGCAATTCGATTTTCCTGGGCTGCGAACAAATGCTTGCTGGATGCGTGCTACATTTTCATCACTCGTTCTCGGCTGTCCAGAACTTTTCCCTTTGCACAAACACCCATTCTCTGTAAACTGTTTATACCAACGTTTAATACACCACCTATCAGGAGGTTTAACACCATACTTCGTTCGAAATGCACGCTGAACAACTGTCGTCGATTCACTTCTGCCGTACTCAATAACACAAAAAGCTTTCTGTTGAGCGGTCGCCATCTTAGCATCAACTGACGCTGACGCCTAGTCAACAGCGCCTCAAGCGAACAAATGTACAACTAAATGAAACTTTATAGCTCCCTTAATTCGCCGACAGATAGCGCTTAGCTCTGCCTTTTGTCGTTGCAGAGTTTTAAATTCCTAAAGTTGTGGTATTCTTTTTGAATCACCCTGTACAATCGATCGGTCGAAGGAGAAAGCAACAACAAAGAGTCAGGAGTGAAAAAAGAAGGTGATGTCGCGGCGCCTGAGCGCTAGTGGCTGATGTAAGATAAATCTTTGAACAGCGATACGCTCTGTGGTTTCGGTGTGTAATGCAGAAAAGGAATTAACTACACGTATCATGCTGCATTTTAGTCGGAACTGCTACTCGGCTCATTAAGCTTAAAAAGTATGATCTGCAGATCACAATGCTGCGTGACAGCTGTTAAGCGGACGGTTTTGATTGTAGACAGCTAGGACTGTTTAGTCCATACCGCAGACGGTAAAACTAAACAGAAACACTGTAAAGCACTTCCTTGTCTTGAACTGATATTAAGAACTTAATCTTGAAAGTACGGTGTTCCGATGGCCGTGCGACTAATGTGAGCTTGTGGTGACTACTCTTCAAAGTGCAGAATGTTTGATGCTTATCGCGGACTGTTAACTCAAAATGCAAATGATTATAAAAATGTCCATTCCTATTTCTGATGGTTATACTGTGAAATGTGCCGAGCCACGGTCTTAAATCTGAAACTGTGACTAGTAACGGCTACCAAATGTTATGACGTCGGAATACGTATTAACTGAATGAAGCGTGTCTTACTTTGGTCGCTGCATATAGACGCGCTAAATGAGATAACTGCACAACCATCGCGCATTCCTGCTACTTTCACAACGGCGGCTACGGGCAAGAGAACAAGTAGACGGCGATAATTACTGGACTGCACGCTCAAGGATTATGGACCAACGACGCGGACGTCGTCGGCTTGTCGACAGCACTAGCTAATCCGCGACTGACTTTGAAAAGCACTGACAAAAGGCTCAATTCTCACGAACTGTGCCTCTAAATAACGTTGCAAGGACTTTTTTTTAAAAAAAAAAACATTTGTAGTCACTGCTTTTACATAAGAGCAAATTACAATACTGAACTGCATTTTATTTCTTTTCAGTACCATTCAGAATTATAATTAAAAGTTGATTCGTTCACTAAACCATTTTTTACTATAGGCGCTATAATTCTGGAAACTCATTGATATTCGACACTGTCTATATTATTGCTAATTACTGCTATTATTACTAACGAGGCCAAAGTTATCCGTCCTTTCTTTTTTGATTCACTTTCAATCGCTCGTTTGTGTAATTTGTGTTTATCTCCATTTGCATATTTTAATGTTTTTGCTTATTCTCTTGTGGACTACTGTCCTGTGTCGATCAAATACGCGTTCTGAACGATACCATCGTTACGTCAGCAGACAGTGGCCCACCACTTGTCCAGTGTGTTTGCTGGAACATTTTAATTTTTGCAGATGCGTGAATACATATTTTGATAAGGTATTGAAAGTCATACCTGCATATGTGAGCGTAATATTCAGCTAATCCCATTGCGCTAATCCCATTGCGCACAGTTTGAGTCGTAACACGAAATCCTGTAGCTGCACGAAAAGCATTATTCAACATGGTGGGGTTGCCGTCAGGGTTCCTCTGAGCCATAATCCGTAGGTAGCGGTCATCCACTGCAATAGTAGCCCTTGGACGACCTGAGCGAGGGAATCATCGACAAGTTCTGTCTCTCTGTATGTCCTCCATCTCCGAATAACATCGCTTTGGCTCACTCCGACACGCCTGGACCCTTCCGTTGTTGAGAGCCCTTCCTGGCACAAAGTAACAATGCGGACGCGATCGAACCGCGGTGTTGACTGTCTAGGCATGGTTGAACTACAGACAACACGAGCCGTGTACCTCCTTCCTGGTAGAACGACTGGAACTGATTGGCTGTAGGACCCCTCCGTCTGATAGGCGCTGCTAATGCATAACTGTTTACAACTCTGTGCAGGTTTAATAACATCTATGAACAGTCAAGCGGACTGTGTCTGTGATACAATATCCACAGTCAACGTCTATCTTCAGGAGTTCTGGGAAGAACCGAAGTCATGCAAAATGTTTTTGATGTATGTAGATTAGGAAATGAGATATCAAAAGTAGTCGATGGATTTTGATGTTTGTGCAGTAAAATAACTGATGATAGCGAAGTTATAAAATGTAGACTGACAATAGTAAGAAAATCGTTCTGAAAAAGAGAAATTTGTTAACTTCTAATATAAGTTTGAATTTTAGGAATTTGTTTTGAAAGTAGTCTTGTATGGGCGTAAAACGTGGTTGATAAGCAGTTCGAATACTAAGAAAATAGAAGCTTTTGAACGTGATACCAAGCAAGTATCCGCCTACGTGACTAAATGGTCAACAAGTCTGACTGCTATGGAGAGGACACATTTTTCCTGTGTGAGAGGATTATTAAGGGGTGCACTGAGACTCATGATGCTGTTTGAGGAGCAACGTGAGTGATAGGTAGCGGCTCTAAGGCTGGAAAACTGTCAACGGCCGGGAGAGCTGACCCCATAACCACATATACTGCATCGGAATGACTCCGTTAACAGAGGGTGACACGGCGGGTGGTCGGTACTGAATGGCCCGTCAGGGCGTTTACCCAATAATGTTGACATAATGTTTGAATAACTATTGAGATGTTGTTGAAGCGAATTGGGGAAAAAAGAAATTTTTGGTACATCTTGACTTTAGCAAGGTACTGGCTAATAGCAAGTATTCTGCGGTATCAAGGAATCTTAAGTTCGGTAGTGGAACGAAACGTGTAGACGGAAACCACCTCTCGAATCCAGTAAGCAGATCGTGTGAATGTAGGTTGCAGTAGGTTGCAGAAGAGTCTTGTAGAAGATGTACCGCCGGCCGCCGGCCGCTGTGGCCAAGTGGTTCTAGGCGCTTCAGCCCGGAACCGCGCTGCTGCTACGGTCGCAGGTTCGAATCCTGCCTCGGGCATGGATGTGAGTGATGTCCTTAGGTTAGTTTACCTGATTCCCACAACAGGTCGAACGAAGAATGCATCCACACTGAAGGTATCACTATTTGCCGTCAAGGTGCATATATTTATATGTGTGGTGTCTGTTCTTTCGAACATGTCCGAAAGAACAGACACCATTCATGATTCTACAGCCATTTGTTTAAGAGAGGCGTTCAGCAGGTAATACAACACATTTTTCTTCTTTTTATTAAGTATTCCCATGCACCGCATTATTCCCCATTCTTTTCGTTACAAAACCCTGTTTTTCAGCAGAATCTCTGCTCAGTGCGGTGGCCTTGCGCCACTTTACTGGGAGGGCGTGTGTGTCCGCACAGTACAGTCCGCTGGTCGACGTCGGAGCCAGCGTCTTGCTGCATCAATAACCTGCCCTCATCCAAGTACTACTTTCCACAGAGTGCATCCTTCATGGGATCAGAAAGATGGAAGTCGGAAGACGCGAGATCCGAGCTGTAGGGTGTACGAGGAAGAACAGACCAATGAAGTTTTGTGAACTCCTATCGAGTGCACAGAGTTGTGCGGGTCCTGTTGAGCAGCGAGTTGTTTGATTGCGATCCATCGATCATCAGCAATGCAGGAGTCACAGCTGTGCGGCACGCGGAAAATCGGACAAGTTCTAGGGACATTATTGCGATGGGGACGGACGTCTCGGCCAACGACTCACCGTGCTTCTGTTCAGCCAGATCTCCATAGACATTGATATCTGCGATGCTCTTATTTTGTGCCAAAAGAAGCTCAATGACAGCTCTCTGCTTGGAACGTACCTCCATTACAGACGTCATTTTGAAAGCTACATATAGCGCCGCCATCTATCGGAACGTCACGATACTACAGAGGCTGAAGCAGGAATGTTTCACGATGTCCCACAACAAATGAAACATTTTTCTCAATCAAAATTGATCGAGAAAAATATGTTGCATTATTTGTTGAAGGCCCCTCGTACGTAGCGTGCATGATCGGAAACATGTGGACCGCGGGTTTTGCGGAGACGGCAGAGGGAGCGACTGCACGCGCTGGTGCTGGTGACCTCGCAGCACCCATTTGCCGGCAGTGGGCGGCGGGCGAGTTAGCGGCGGCCGGCATCTGCGCCTCATCGGCGGCGGTCAGCTCTCATTCTCTCCCTGCCAGACTCGTCAGCAGCAGCTGACGAGATTAACGGCTGCCGCGCGACGAGTGCAGCTGCGGCCCGGCGCATCACTTGTAAAAGCTGCAACCCGGCTCGCTAGGTAGCACCTCAGTGGGGAATCTGATCCAGACCTCGTGAGCCTTCTTTACTCTCCAGTCAACTCGATCTGCCCTGCGTACTTCCCTGCGAGAGAAACTGTGATTTATGGGATACGCGTTTCAGCAAACGTCTGCTTCCGCTCCTATTTAAGAAATACCAAGCAGAAAATAAAACTAAGCATTTCATGTAATGCACAGAGGGACACCCCAATCATGAAAAGTGTTCCACAGGAATCGTTAAGGAGGCCATTTCTGTTTTTCTCTGGGTTGGTGATATTGATAAGTGCAATCAGTGTACACAGCGCCCGTACCGTTAGTCAGAGGGCTTACCTCATAAGTACACACTGACGTGACAAGTCATGGGATACCTTCTAATATCGCGTCGGACCTCATTTTGCTCGGCGTACAGCAGTATCTAGACGTGACATGGAGTCAACAAGTCGTTGGAAGTCCACTGCAGAAATACTGCCTCTGTAGCTGTCCATGATTCCGAAACTGTGCCAGTGCAGGATTTTGTGCACGAACTGACATCTCGTTTATGTCCAATAAATGTTCAATGTGACTCATGTCGCTCGAATTGTCCAGAATGTTCTTCAAACCAATTGCGAACAATTGTTTCACAGTGACATGGCGCATTGTCATCCATAAAAATTACGTCGATGTTTGGCAGCATGAAGTCCATGAATGGGTGCAAATGGTGTGCAAGTAGCCGAACACAGCCACTTCCAGTCAATGATGGGTTCAGTTGGACCAGAGAACCCAATCCCTTCCCTGTAAACACAGCCCACACAATTATTGAGCCACTAGCAGTTTGCGCAGTGCCTTGTCGTCAACTTGGGTTCATGGCTTCTTAGGGTCTGAGCCACACTTGAACCCTTCCATCAGCTCTTACCGATTGAAGCAGGGATTCATTTGACCAAGCCAAGGTTTTCCCGTCTTGTAGAGTCCAACCAATATGGTCACGGACCCAGGAGAATCGTTCCACTCGGTGTCGAGATGTTAGCAGGGGCACTCGTGTCGATCGTCTGCTGCCACTGCCCATGGACGCCAAATTTCGTCGCATTGTCCTAACGGATACGTTCGAAGAACGTCCCACATTGATTTCTGCGGTTACTTCACGCAGTGTTGCTTCTCTGTAAGCACTGACAACTTTACGCAAACAACGCTCCTCTCAGTCGTTAAGTGAAGGCCGTCGGCCACAGTGTTGTGCGTTATGAGGGGTAATGCCTGACATTTGGTATTCAGGTACCTACTTCACGCTGTCGACCTCGAAACATTGAATTCCCTAACGATTTCCGAAATGTAATGTAAAAGTCTGTTAATTCCCGTCGAATGGCCATAATTACTCCGAACACCCTTTCTCATGAATCATCTGAGTACAAATGACAACTCTGCCAACGCACTGCCCTCTTTTACCTTGTGTACGTGGTTGAAATGGCTCTGAGCACTATGGGACTTAACTGCTGTGGTCATCAGTCCCATAGAACTTAGAACTACTTAAACCTAACTAACCTAAGGACATCGCACACATCAACGCCCTAGGGAGGATTCGAACCTGCGACCGTAGCGGTCACGCGGCTCCAGACTGTAGCGTCTAGAACCGCCCGGCCACTCTTGCCGGCTCCTTGCGTACGTGATACTATCGCCATCTGTATATGTGCATATCGCTACCCATAACTTTTTGTCATCTCAGTGTAATTATTAAAACTGCTTCTTGCTCTTGGCAGAGGTTTGAAGCGGGAGTCATGGGAGGGGAGCCGATGGACAGGCGGTTCGTGAGAGCAACGCTGGCTGCCGGTGTAATGGGCGTGTGAGCGAAGGAGCAGTAAGCCTTGGCAGATCGTGACGAGTAAGGGCGTGCCAAGACGGGAGCAGCTAGTGGTTGCTGCAACGCTTCACATGGGTTGTGTAGCAGAATTGGGTTTCTGCGGGGCAGTGTGTGTCGATTCACGGAATTGTTTGCAGCACTAAGTCCCTGCGAGCTGCTCTGCTGGTCACTACCCTTCCTGGTGAGCCGCTTTGTTTTAATATTACTGTTTGGACGTTGCTCTTCCGTTTTCACCATTATTGGTTAGCGTTAAAGCTCCTATAGCCACTGTCTACTGTTTTCCTACAACACATCGGCATAATTGTGGTCTGGTTTGCTCGCCTTCTCAGTCCTCTCCAGCGCCCCACTTTGTACGGAGCTTCAAGCCGGCTATTTGGTTGTGGGGTGTTCTAACTCTGGAACTTCCGTCCTGGACATGGGGGGGGGGGGGGTCTAGAAAATAAAGTGCTCGCCATTTCAGTGTGGGTTATCGTAACCTTACTATCAATTTTAGCTCTGAAAATTTATTTTCTCTCTTTAAGGACTGCTCTGTACAAGCCCACTATTTTCAGTTCAAAAAATGGTTCAAATGGCTCTGAGCACTACGCGACTTAACTTCGGAGGTCATCAGTCGCCTAGAACTTAGAACTAATTAAACCTAACTAACCTAAGGACATCACACACATCCATGCCCGAGGCAGGATTCGAACCTGCGACCGTAGCGGTCGCTCGGCTCCAGACTGTAGCGCCCAGAACCGCACGGCCACTCCGGCCCGCACTATTTTCAGTTGTATACATTTATTTGAAGGTGTGAGTCTCCCTTGGACATTGCTTAAGCATGAGAAGTTGTTTTTCAATTCGCTTTTATAGGAACCTCAAGATAATTTTTCACCCTTTGAAGGTGGTTCGGAATAATTTTTACTCTGCTTTTGCAAAGGATTTTTATGTCTCTTTTAAAAGGTTAGTCTATCTGAACAGAGCTCTTTGTAATCAATTGTTTCAATCCACCTTTAATGGCTCTCTTTTGCTCTTGTTATTGGTTGTTTTAAGATTAAGTATAAGCCCTGAATGCTGCCACCTTCGGCCATACAGATTTAGACTTTCTGTGGTTTTCCTAAGTCGTTTAAGCTAAATGGGGAGGTGGATCCCGTGAATAGAAGCTGCCCTTTCCAGGACCGGTTTTGTATCGCATGATGCACTTAGCACTGATGAACTGTGATGCCACTATGCAGCAGTACACTGATGAGCCAAAACATTATGGCCACCTGCTTAATAGCAGGTAGTCACTGATTCCGCGTATCAGGGATCCGACACTTTGTCGGTAGGTTTGTGTAGGTATATCGCTTTAGATGTCTACGTACAGGTAATGTAATTCGGGTAAATAACGGGCCGTTGATTTGCGTACGCGGTGATGGCGCCCGTTAGCGACCCAGATGTGTTCCGCATGATTTACATCAGGCGAATTTGGTCGCCGACACATCAACGTGAGTTGACCATAACGCTCCTCAAACCATTGTAGCACAGTTCTGGCTGCGAGACACAGACAGTTATACTGCTGAAAGATGACCTCGCCGTCGCTGAAGACATGAAGCATGAAGAGATGCAGGTGATTCGCACTGTCAGCGTGTCTTAGATTACTACAACAGGTCCCATGCAAGTGGAGGAGGAGGTGTTCCATAGCATAATACTGTTCCCACCAGCCTACGTCCGTGGCGCTCTGCACCTTTCGAGCCGCCGTTCATCTTGATGACGGCGTTCGTGGAGACGACCATCGACATAGTGTAGCAAAAAATGTGATTCACCCGAAAAGCCGACACTTTTTCATTGATTGACTGCCGAATCCCGATGGTTCCGTGCCCACTCCAATCGTAATTGACGATACCGTTGGGTCAACATGTGAACACGTAGGAGTGGTCTGCTGCGGAGCTCTATATTCAACAATGTACGCCGCGCGGGATTAGCCGAGCGGTCTAGGGCGCTGCAGTCATGGACTGTGCGGCTGGTCCCGGTGGAGGTTCGAGTCCTACCTCGGGCATGGGTGTGTGTGTTCGTCCTTAGGATAATTTAGATTAAATAGTGTGTAAGCTTAGGGACTAATGACCTTAGCAGTTAAGTCCCATAAGATTTCACACATATTTGAACATTTGAACATTGTACGATGAACGGTGTCCTCCTAAACACTTTTGCGTGTATCAGTATTTTGCTCTTTCGGCAGAGATTCCACAGATCATCATCTATCCTACTTGAGCAGACAAGCCTCCGAACATTGCGTTCTATGAAGAATCGTGGACATCCAACCATTCAGAGCCTAGTGGTAGTTTCACTGTCATTCTCTCTCTTTCCGTAGACGCTCACGACAGCAGCACCTGAAAATTCGACCAGAGTCGCCGTTTTCGAGATACTCATTCATAGGCTCTGTGTAATAATAATCTACCCTTTGTCAAAGTCGTTTGTCTCAATGGATTTCCCCAATTGCAGCCAATATCCTCGCTAGGGTGATCCCCAGCCCGTGTCTGCTCCGCTTACATAATTTTGTTACTGCGCAACGCTACCGGGCGGCATCCAACGTTGCGGTGGGCAGTGGTCATAACATTCTGGGTAATCAGTGTATGTACTCCTAACTTTTTTAAACATGTTACGTTTCGGTAATATTCATTGTACATTCGGTTTTTTATTCCCCTCTAAAGTATTAGTTTAAAATGAAAAGCTAAGATAATGAGTTATATGTGTTTCCTGAGAGATGTGACAAAGGCTTTTAAGTGGGAGAAAATCCTGTAATTAATTGTTTTTGGAAAATCTTTTCGATGTTGAGTTTACGAGCCACGACACAGCAACACAACTCCGTGATTGAGTACTTGGAAATAGGATTCAGGAGTGTTTGAGGCGAGAAAACAATTAGCTGGACCGCGCATAGTCTACAGACGATGATGGCGTGCCAAAAGAAATCTTTATTAAAACTTTGTACATATCAATCATTGTTTTGGGACCGTTCCTGACTGACGTGTTTTCCTTATTGCGCCAGGCTGGAATAATTTAACTTAATCTTGATTGATTTTGAACTGAAGTGCACAATAGTTCTTTTCAAGAAGTTTCAGTCACCACCTTTCTCCTCAATACGAACATGTTTTTTGATGCCAGCCTACGCGGGAAGAAATCATAGTAAAATAAGGGGAATCAGAGCTCGTACGGAAAGATTGAAGTGTTCATTTTTCTTGCGCGCTGTTGGAGCGTCGGACGTTAGTTAAATAATTTCAAGGTGGTGAGCTGCGTGTACTTCCATCTTTCCACGGCTCGTTTCCTGAGCGTCGTGTGGAGCAAATATTTTTGGTAATTGTCAGTGTTTGGGAGCGATCGGGCTCTAGCATTTCGTTGCTGTCTTTTATTGCTTCGCTTCTATTTCGTTTTTCCGCGGTTGTTGAGGGTTGGTCCTTTATGAAGCTCTTTCGTTTGAATTCCCGCCCGTAGTGTACCCACTATCGATTGCGAGTTCTGTCTTTGGTGTACCGTAGGTTGGTAAAACGACCGACTCACGTGTATACTGCAGCAGACTCTTTGACCTGTACTATTTATAGGCGAGAGCGGTCACGCTGGGGGAGGTTGTCGCGCAGTGGCCTTCGTGTCTGCTCTGGTGACGTCGACATCCTGCCTCCCGCGTACGGGTGTTGTTATCGAACCCGCACTTCTACACGTGGAGGAACGCCGGCCTGGTTCAGGTCCCTCTGTCCGCTCTTCACTGGTTGTCCGCGGGAGGCGGATGGCAGCCTAATCATCGCCTGCGTCGACAAAGGCAAACAAACAGTAACCATCATGGGGCGGTGGAGCCGCCGTTCGGCGAGTGTTTGAGTCCGGGAGCAGTTCGGCTGGGTCGGTGTCTGCCGGGACGACTGGGGACGGCTCAGAGTTGTGCACATCAGTCCCGGACAAACGACGAAGTGCGCCGAGGGAAAGGAGAAATGAAGTTAAGTGTGAATGTTTCAAGTTGATCGTCCTTTGGGATTGAGTTCATGAAGTCGTCTTTCCCGCCTTGTGACTACCGTTGTGGCAATCCTCTGTCCTGTTCACTGGTGCAATTCTGACAGTGCAGATTCCTCCACGCATCGTTGCTAACCGGTGTAGTGGTGTATTTTGGTAGTTATTTGTGTACGTTTGCACTTCTATGTTTTGGTAGTTCATCCTCCCGCCCTGTGGTTGCAGAATTTCGGGTGGGGAGTTAGTTCCTTGTCTCCCAAGATCTAGTGCTGTATTATTAAGGTTAATTCTAGTTCAGTCTAGTATTCTGTTAATCCCTGGCTATATGTGTCCGCCATACTATTTGCGCTGTATTTATTCCAAGTGAGTTGTACTGACAGTAGTTGGGGGTTCGAGTCCTGTCACGGAGCTGATAAGGGGGTCACATTGGTTTCGGATTGTCCGTTGGGTGTTGCCTTAGAGGTTTGTTAACATTGGCATGTCAGCATTCAAATGGTTCAAATGGCTCTGAGCACTATGGGACTCAACTACTGAGGTCATTAGTCCCCTCGAACTTAGAACTAGTTAAACCTAACTAACCTAAGGACATCACAAACATCCATGCCCGAGGCAGGATTCGAACCTGCGACCGTAGCGGTCTTGCGGTTCCAGACTGCAGCGCCTTTAACCGCACGGCCACTTCGGCCGGTCATGTCAGCATTGTCTAGCGCTACCGGGCCTTAAAGAACATTGTGCTGATTAGGGAATGTTGTTACACGTTCTTGTTTTCATTTCGATATCTATATTTGTGAAGGCAACCGCATGAAGTAAGATCTGTTCTGAAGCTATGCTGGATCTTGCGCTCTTGGGATTTTTGGTTTTGTTATGATCGCGACTATTTGGGTGTCAGGAATATGGAACTGTGTTGTTAATGTTTGGCTCGAACAGCGGACACGTGGCTAGTTTGGTACGTGTGTAGTGGCATGGCGTCCTCGTGAAGGCGTGCCCGCTAGATTGCTATAGCGTCTCCTCAAAGTGTAATTTACACCTTACTAAAACCCCCTTGTTAAAAGGAAAAAAAAACTTTAGAAATACCTTCCATTTCCATTAACTATCTTCCCTGTCGCTTAAGTAAATATCTGCTCAGTGGTTAAGCTAATGGGAGCACCTATCCTAAAAGCAACTAGCGCACTTCTGTTATGGTGGCCCTCGTGCCTGTTTTGGTCCGAAAGATTGTATAAACAGGCTTACATGCTCCGTATCGAACTTTTGATGTTGTTTTTTGAGTGACTGTGGATTATTAAAATTATAGTGCAAACTTTTGTATTTTACCAACCGTGTTTATGGGTTATTAATGTGATTGGCTGGAATGTAATACGAAAGTTCTAGGACCATAGGTTGTCCAGATAGAAATTTTGAAGCCATGCTGTTGTGAATTCATGTATTTGTTTTATATTGCAATGAGAATTTAAATGTGGTAAATCCACGCTTTGTGATTAATAACTAAAGATTTAAGAATGCGTTCACTAAGCGCTTACTTACGTGTTATTAAAAAAAATATATTAGGCGTTTTAGTTTCTTAAATTAAAGCCTTTCCAATTCGAAAGTGGTGGCCCTCCCATTTTGGGCAATTGTAAGCATCGAAGCAGGATTTACGTAGTTGGTGATATGTATTGTATGTTATGAATAAATTATTTATGTGTTAAATCACGTCTGATATGTCAATTCCAAGGCCCCGTCCACACATTAGTCGTAGTCTTTTAATATTAAATGATCAGACCACCGTTCCAGGTGGTTCGTTGAACCCTCTGCCAGGCACTTACGTGTGAACTGAAGCGTAGTCGCGTAGATATAGATGTAGATTCAGGTATTGGAAGGCGCAATCAATGTATGGAGGAATACATGTGACTACATTTGTGTTGTGCACCTATACGTTTTCTTCTACATGTACTGCCGCAATAAAACAATGCAACACCCTGAAGGACTGTGTGTACGGAGGGGTTACAGTGTTAAGAATTTATTTATTAGTCGTCAGCTGCCAAATGGCGCTCAGGAGGTTTGTCTGTGCATCCTTGGTTTTGACTCTAAATACAGTGCCGGCCGTGGTGGCCGAGCGGTTCTAGGCGCTTCAGTCTGGAACCGCACGACCGCTACAGTCGCGGGTTCGAATCCTGTCTCGGGCATGGATGAGTGTGATGTCCTTAGGTTAGTTAGGTTTAAGTAGTTCTAAGTTCTATGGGACTGATGACGTCAGATGTTAAGTCCCGCCGGCCGAAGTGGTCGTGCGGTTGGAGGCGCTGCAGTCTGGAACCGCAAGACCGCTACGGTCGCAGGTTCGAATCCTGCCTCGGGCATGGATATTTGTGATGTCCTTAGGTTAGTTAGGTTTAACTAGTTCTAAGTTCTAGGGGACTAATGACCTCAGCAGTTGAGTCCCATAGTGCTCAGAGCCATTTGAACCATTTCTAAATGCAGTAATTGTGCTGAGTTTAGAGGTGAACAACGTTTTGCAACATTCTTTCCAGGGTGCAAGAAAGCCCCGCTGATGATTACGCACTCATGTTGTTCAGCTTCAGCCACTTCAGTGGAGGTCGCACTGAGGACCTACAGGAAGCTGGGTGAGCGTGTCGACTGAACGATGCACATGTTGGACACAATGTATCGGTGGTTTGTCGCTACTTTCAACAGTGGTCTGTGGATCATTTCCCCATCTGCAGAACAGGTTGTTGGCATCAGTGTAGGACAGACGAATGTCAAGGTCGACGCGTTGTGTGGATAGCGGTAGCCATCTGGGCGTCATCCACGGACGAAGTCCGAGCATGTGCTGCACCTGCTATGGCATCAGGAACCATTGGCAACCGTCTACTTGCAACAGGATTGAGAACATGAGTGTCTTTGTCCAACAAAACAAATTACCAACAAGTTTTCGTTGAAAAGTAAAATGGCTCGTACAATAAATTACAAAGTTTAGACATATGGACACAAAAAAATACAAAATACATCCACATTTGCAGGTCATATACTAGAAAGTAGAAACACATCGACTGCCAACACTAATCTCTCTTATTCGTGGCATGGACGCCAGAAACCTAATATTGCAACATTTGGCGGGAGAACACTGCCGTATCTTAATCAGTTAAAGACTAAAGCAAGTGAAGCTTGCATGAAAACTGTACCGAAGTGTGCTGATACATAGTAGACAAACATATTGTCAAGACGCATTGTGCATTGTCTCAAACTTAGTGATAGTAACGTGTAACAGGATCGCAAAAACAGCACTAAGTGAGCTACATTATCATTAACCTTAATTCAGACGAATAGTTGTCAGACTTCAGAAGTATTCTAATTATTCAACTATTTCACTCTATGACGACTGGTGGCACTATGTAGCAACAAGCGACTTTTAGGATAGCTTTGTTAAGCTATATAGTGGCGCAAGTTGTTAGAGTGCACAGCAGACCATGGTTGAAAAGAAAATGTAAATAAAACTCGTAAGCCAGATTGTAATAAATAAATGTGGTTTATGAAATCCATTAATTTAGAATGTATTCTTCAAACTTGAAATGACAACGTTTCCACCATCGACTGTAATTGTCGGAAGCCTCCTTGGGTTTGCTGCCTGATCCTAAAGTCAACGTTATTCAATATTTCGGTGATCCACGTGTCCCCATTTTTAGGAGAGATGCCAAAGCTGGAAACTGCCGTCCTATTTAGATCTCCGTACCGTCCACGGCGCATGCGCCAGCCAGCACAGGTGCTACCCTCTAGACCGTGCTTGTGGCGCCGCTGCAAGTAGACACCATCGCCAACGACGTATCGCACTCAAAGACCTCCTCAAACACTCGGGACTACCACACTAAAGAACGTCATATTTTGATGCGAGATAGCACCGGGTTCCACACTAGTCTCTGTTTACCAAATTATTAGCCAACTAATTAGTTCCCTCAGCCTTGGGTGGAAAACTTAAGATGCAAGTGCACGTGCGGTGTCTGATATGGAGGCCTGTATAGGACGGTAGGTTTCCCGCTTTAACGGCGGTTTTCAGTGGGGCTCAACTACTGCAGCAGTAGCAGCTGCTTCTCTCCTGAACATAATGGACAGGTACAGCACCGAAATATTGAGCCACGTTGATTTTAGGATCTGACGGCAAACCCGAGGAGACTACCAAGAATTATGAGGTCGGGAAAGCCTGCTTAGTCAGGACAGTAATGGTTTTTATGTTCCGAAATTGGTCAGTAACGAAAAATAATTACAGTCGATGGCAGAAATGGCGTCATTTCTGAATGTTCTTACAGCTGTGGTAGAGGGGTTGAACAAAAATACGGTAACACCGCGAGAAATGCACGCTTAAATGCAAATACAGATGCTAGCCAAGCCTGCTCCGCTGTTGTATTTGACAGCGAACGGTACCTCTACAGCGTTCCGAATACGTTGGAAGCATCAGCCTGGTCAGAACAATGTTTTGTGTAGATGTGAGGGCATTAGGTCGGAGTTAAGTGAATTAGAAAGTGGGGAAATTGATGGTGCTCGTACTGTGTGTGTTTTGGTAACCACGATAGCCGAAATGTTTGCCCTTTCAAGAGGTACCGTGTCGAATATTTATGACATACAGCGAAAACGGAAAAATGTCATCCGCTAAGTCACAATGCGGACGAAAGTGTGTATTTACTGATCGTGAAAGACGGTGATTGAAGAGGCCTGTGACGAAAAATAACAGATCGACAGCTGCAAAAGTCACTGCAGAACTTAACGTCGCAATCTGTCAGCACCAAAACAACAGAAAGGGAGCTCCTTAGGCAGGGAATTGCAGAGCGAGCTGTAATTCCGAAGTACTCATCGGTGATGCAAATACCAGTAACAGGAAAACGTGGTGCCGAAGCCATAAAAACCTGGACTATGGTGCAATGGAAGAATGTCATTTGGTCGGATGACCCTCATTTCAAACTGTTTAGAACGTCTGGACGAGTTTACATCCCAAGAGTAAACCATGGTGCGGATTCGATGAATATTTGACCAGCCACATCGTGGCCACATCCATGGGCCCCGAGGCTACTCTGCAAGCTCACTTTACTGCCAGGGACTATGTGACCATTTTGGCTGGTAGGGTCCTTCCCACGGTACAATGTTTGGCCCCCAATGGTGATGCTGTGTTCCAAGACGCCAGAGCCCCTGTTCACAAAGGACTGTTTCTGCGAGTACGAGGATGAAGTGTCGCATCTCTGCAGGCTATCACAGTCATCACATCTCTATATTATTTGTTGTCTGCTTTTGGGAGAAGGGTGCGTGATCGCTATCCGCCTCATAGTTTCCTGAAATTACGACTATTTAGCAGGAAGAATAGAGTAAGATGTGGGACGTGTATTTATCCATTCGATGTTATTCTTTGCCATTGTCAATGGGTATATACACGATATGTTGATTTAAATAGGGTGGTTAAAAATCCTTACGTCAAGGTCGCAAATTTTCTTTATTGATTACCAGTTCGAGCCATCTTCAGATCAATCTAAAATGTTGTTCAGTGTGTGACAATCATTGCACATTGTCGTATTCTTAGATCTAAGTTGCCCTAAAATGAAAAATCAGAGTTGGTTGTGTAAATTGACAATGTCAATCACTAGTCAGATTTATATAATCTATTACCATTTTTCATTTTAGGGCTGTTTAGTTCTAAGAATACGACGCTGTGTAATGATTGTCACACGATGAACGACATTTTAGATTGATCTGAAGATGGCTCGCCAGGGAGCCGAAACCAGTGATCAATGAAGAAAATTTGCGATCTTGAAGTAGGATTTTTATTCACACACGCTTTTACCAATTCGAGACAGATGGAAACTGTTTTAGATCCCAGGGGTTTGCTGTCCCATAATAGGCATGGTAATGTGTTGCGTTTGTCCTATTGCCATATTGTTCTCTACTCCGGCTATCTGCTCGAAAGGAAGTAAAATTCTTAGAATATTCGTAAATTTTATTCGCACTACTTTAAAAAATTGCTCAATCATACGCTCTTATTATTTTCAATTCAAAGCTGAGTACTATTTTCCTTCGTGGGCTCCGACAGTGCGATGTCCGTATCGTGTGCTATATGGACAAATCACAAACGACTATTGCACCAATTCCAACATGAGCTCCGTCTCTACCAAAATTGTCATCGAATGGACGCTAAACGTAAGTTTCCCGTTTACATTAGGCGTTCCACAGGGTTCAATAATAGGTCCCCTTCTACAGTTGATATATGTGAATGACCTCCCTTCTCATCTGAAACAAGAAGATAAACTTACACTGTTTGCTGATGATACAAGCTTCATTATTAATCCAATGAAAGAAACTCCAATAGAGAATGATATAAATAATGTCTTTTGGAAAGCTATTAATTGGTTTTCTGCGAATGAGCTAGCTCTGAACTTTGAAGAATCGAATTTTGAGCTGCAAGGAGTACAGTTCCTTCAATAAATATAACACATCAACAGAAGTCAGTAGCCAGGGTAGAGCATACTAAGTTTTTGAATGTACATATACACTCCTGGAAATGGAAAAAAGAACACATTGACACCGGTGTGTCAGACCCACCATACTTGCTCCGGACACTGCGAGAGGGCTGTACAAGCAATGATCACACGCACGGCACAGCGGACACACCAGGAACCGCGGTGTTGGCCGTCGAATGGCGCTAGCTGCGCAGCATTTGTGCACCGCCGCCGTCAGTGTCAGCCAGTTTGCCGTGGCATACGGAGCTCCATCGCAGTCTTTAACACTGGTAGCATGCCGCGACAGCGTGGACGTGAACCGTATGTGCAGTTGACGGACTTTGAGCGAGGGCGTATAGTGGGCATGCGGGAGGCCGGGTAGACGTACCGCCGAATTGCTCAACACGTGGGGTGTGAGGTCTCCACAGTACATCGATGTTGCCGCCAGTGGTCGGCGGAAGGTGCACGTGCCCGTCGACCTGGGACCGGACCGCAGCGACGCACGGATGCACGCCAAGACCGTAGGATCCTACGCAGTGCCGTAGGGGACCGCACCGCCACTTCCCAGCAAATTAGGGACACTGTTACTCCTGGGGTATCGGCGAGGACCATTCGCAACCGTCTCCATGTAGCTGGGCTACGGTCCCGCACACCGTTAGGCCGTCTTCCGCTCACGCACCAACATCGTGCAGCCCGCCTCCAGTGGTGTCGCGACAGGCGTGATTGGAGGGACGAATGGAGACGTGTCGTCTTCAGCGATGAGAGTCGCTTCTGCCTTGGTGCCAATGATGGTCGTATGCGTGTTTGGCGCCGTGCAGGTGAGCGTCACAATCAGGACTGCATACGACCGAGGCACACAGGGCCAACACCCGGCATCATGGTATGGGGAGCGATCTTCTACACTGGCCGTACACCACTGGTGATCGTCGAGGGGACACTGAATAGTGCACGGTACATCCAAACCGTCATCGAACCCATCGTTCTACCATTCCTAGACCGGCAAGGGAACTTGCTGTTCCAACAGGACAATGCACGTCCGCATGTATCCCGTGCCACCCAACGTGCTCTAGAAGGTGTAAGTCAACTACCCTGGCCAGCAAGATCTCCGGATCTGTCCCCCATTGAGCATGTTTGGGACTGGATGAAGCGTCGTCTCACGCGGTCTGCACGTCCAGCACGAACGCTGGTCCAACTGAGGCGCCAGGTGGAAATGGCATGGCAAGCCGTTCCACAGGACTACATCCAGCATCTCTACGATCGTCTCCATGGGAGAATAGAAGCCTGCATTGCTGCGAAAGGTGGATATACACTGTACTAGTGCCGACATTGTGCATGCTCTGTTGCCTGTGTCTATGTGCCTGTGGTTCTGTCAGTGTGATCATGTGATGTGTCTGACCCCAGGAATGTGTCAATAAAGTTTCCCCTTCCTGGGACAATGAATTCACGGTGTTCTTATTTCAGTTTCCAGGAGTGTAGATGAGAATCTTAGTTGGAAAATTCGTATTTTGTATCTCCTAAAGCGGGTAGGTTCAGCAACTTCTACAGTCAGAATAATTGCCAATTTTGAGGATATGAGTAAGCTAAGATGCTTTGCATGCTTTCACTCCCTGATGTCATACAGAATAATATTTTGGGGTAACTCAACATTTAGGCAAAAGGTATTCACTGCTCAGAATAAAGTGGTTAGAATAATGTGTGGGGCTCAAAGTTGTACATCTTGCAGGCATCTATTTAAGAGATTAGGAATTCTTACAACAGCCTCACACTACATTTACTCACTAATGAAATTTGTTGGGCCAGTTTAAAAACAACAGTGACATTCCTAATTATAACACCAGAAGAAAGAATGACTTACACTATCCTCAACCTATCTTTTGCACAGAAAGGGGTAAAATATGCTGCTGTAAAACTTTTCGATAAACCGCCAGATGAAATAAAATGTCTGAGAGACAGCAGTAATAGTTTCAAAAAGTAAACTAGAATAATATCTCCTTCTGTGCGACAGATAAATTCTTGAATAAGAACAAATAAATCTGTAGGTATAAAATATGCATTTTGTGGCATTTTAAGGGAATGGGGTAGGTATTAAAAATTTTAAGCTTTTTTTTTTTTTTAAAGGGAAAGAAAACTTGATTCGTGTGTACATTTCTTATGCACTTGACACGTTACGCATCATAACGGTTGCATTGTATTGTATTATATTGTACGTTAACTGGGGGCCGAGAAACGACGGAGAGGCTCCGTCGCCGCCGCAGCCGCAGTGGTGCACAACCCCACGACGACTATCGCAGTCCACCCCTCCGCCGCCACATACAGAACCACTCTTTTAGGGTTATTATGCGGTTCGGCCCCCGGTGGACCCCCCAGGGAATGTATCACACCAGATGTGTGTAACTCCTATGTTTGCGTGGTAGAGTAATGCTGGTGTATGCGTACGTGGAGAAATTGTTTGCGCAGCAATCGCCGCTGAGGTGGCATAGGGGGAACCAGCCAGCATTCGCCGAGGCAGATGGAAAACCGCCTAAAAACCGTCCGGCTCACCGGACCTCGACACAAGTCCGCCGGGTGGAATCGTGTCGGGGACTAGGCGGTCCTCCCCAATCCGGAAAGCCGTGCGTTAGACCAAAAACGGCTAACCGGGCGGGCATCATAACGGTTACCGTGAGGTGGAACACGTAACTAACAAACTAACTAACTATAAGGCTTATCGAAGCGTCCATACCCCAGGCTCCTGAAACTGATACCGCTTTGCCTCTAACGAACTCAGACTGGCTATAGGTCAACCTGACGACTGTCCTGGCCGCGCACCTACCTTTTCCGTTTCCGACGTCGCCTGCCGCGAGCCAGGCAGCTGCAGGAAGGCGGAGGCGCAGAGAGCGGCGCTCCCGGCGGCCGACGCGGGGGCCGAACCAGAGGCTGTCGCGGGCGCCGTCGCCGTCGCCGGAGCTGGAGCTGGAGCCGGCATGCCCACGGCCCACCCTGGGGAAGGCGAGCAGGCCGCGCCGCTTGGTGCCGGCGCGCGTCTCGTCCTGGCCGAGGCCGGCGCGGCCGACGCGCGGCCCGAACCACAGCGAGGCCGCCGCCCCCGGCGTTTCGGCGCCGTCGCGCCGGCCGACGCGCGCGTTCGCCACCAGGCCCTTGCGCTTGTGGCCCTCAAACGGCGACGGCTGCTCTGCAACTGACCGACACACCGTACTGTCAGTGGCTTAGACACGCTGCGTAAACGAACGGTTAAGCTCGCTGGAGAACCGTGTGTTGGACGATAAGCATAACAAGTAAAACACACACACACACACGCACAAACTTGGAGAAGACTGAGCATAGTGAGAATTCTAATGAGGTACTATGCTGCAGCAACAACGTTAATGTCGTGGGGGAAGCTACACTACTGACCATTAAAATTGCTACGCCACGAAGATGACGTGCTACAGACGCGAAATTTAACCGACAGGAAGAAGATGCTCTGATATGCAAATGATTAGCTTTTCAGAGCATTCACACAAGGTTGGCCCCAGTGGCGACACCTACAACGTGCTGACGTGAGGAAAGTTTCCAACCGATTTCTCATACACAAACAGCAATTGACCAACGTTGCCTGCTGAAACGTTGTTGTGGTGCCTCATGTAAGGAGGAGAAATGCGTACCATCACGTTTCCGACTTTGATAAAGGTCGGTTTGTAGCCTATCGCGATTGCGGTTTATCGTATCGCGATATTGCTGCTCGCGTTGGTCGAGATCCAATGACTGTTAGCAGAATATGGAATCGGTGGGTTCAGGAGGGTAATACGGAAAGCCGTGCTGGATCCCAACGGCCTCGTATCACTAGCAGTCGAGACGACAGGCATCCTATCCGCATGGCTGTAACGGATCGTGCAGCCACGTCTTGGTACCTGTGTCAACAGATGGGGACGTTTGCAAGACAGCAAACATCTGCACGAACAGTTCGACGACGTTTGCAGCAGACAGGAGCGCCTGCGATGGTGTTCGCAACGACGAACCTAGGTGCACGAATGGCGAAACATAATTTTTTCAGATGAATCCAGGTTCTGTTTACAGCATCATGATGGTCGCATCCGTGTTTGGCGACCTCACGGTGAACGCACATTGGAAGCGTGTATTCGTCATCGCCATACTGGCGTATCATCCGGCGTGACGGTATGGGGTGCCATTGGTTACACGTCTCTGTCACCCCTTGTTCGCATTGACGGTACTTTGAACAATGGACGTTACATTTCAGATGTGTTACGACCCGTGGCTCTACCCTTCATTCAATCCCTGCAAAACGCTACATTTCAGCAGGATAATGCACGGCCGCATGTTGCAGGTCCCTTACGGGTCTTTCTGGATACAGAAATGTTCGATTGCTGCCTAAGGCAGCACATTCTCCAGATCTTTCACCAATTGAAAACGTGTGGTCAATGGTGGCCGAGCAACTGTCTCGTCACAAAACGGCAGTCACTATTCTTGATGAACTGTGCTGTCGTGTCGAAGCTGCATGGGCAGCTGTACCTGTACACGCCATCCAAGCTCTGTTTGACTCAATGCCCAGGCTTATCAAGGCCGTTATTACGGCCAGAGGTAGTTGTTCTGGGTACTGATTTCTCAGGATCTATGCACCCAAATTGCTTGAAAATGTAATCACATGTCAATTCTAGTATAATTTATTTGTCCAATGAATACCCGTTTATCATCTGCATTTCTTCTTAGTGTAGCAATTTTAATGGCCAGTAGTGTACATTATCAAAATGTATCTTTGACTCTTATCTAGCAATATTGTAATCAGCTGGAGAAGAGATTTGTCTTGTACCAGGGGTAGTAGGTGATTTGTTGTTAGGGGTTGATGAAAGTGTTGATTTAAATGCTGGCGCTCGGTATGAGGAGGCTGAAACTACTGAGATGGATTTATTGGAAGAAGGAATCCGTGCATTTATCTCCACTGAGAGGGGAGAGCAGACGACTCTTGACGAAAACGGGAATTGTGACTGAATGTTGGACATGGATTATACTGTGACTGGTCACATGCCGGAATGCACCAAATATGTTTTCCTGTTATGTGGGTCGAAAAATATGAGACCACAAGGGAGCTTGAGAACTGAATGGATGAAACAGATGTCAGAGAATTGTTCAGTGATCTATTTATAGGGGACAATGGCACTGTCAGTTCGTCAGTGATCAAAATGTGCGCAATGGAAGCTGAAGAGTGAGGAATGTATATCGAAAATGAGCTGTTAAGGGAGAAATGTTTGCAGGGGAACATAACTGAAAATGCACAGCTCACTATAGAAATTCACGTATGTAACGAAAATGTGTGCGTATTTATCGGTTCTGTCATCAATGTTTTGGCAATGTAAGAAAATTTCGTGAGTAGTGGTAAGGACAAAAAAAAAAAAAAAAAAAAAGATAGCTTTTGCAGTCGTGGGGTGGAAATTAAAACTGCTATGAAATGATAAACAAATCTAGAAGAGATGTTACTAGACTTTTTTTAAGTGGTGAAATTGAATTTTGCATGAGATGTTTCACTGTAAAATGGTTCGTGAAAGATATTATACTGGTCAGACTTTATGAAAAATATAAAACTTCGCTAAATTGTGAGGAGAAAGTGTTTGGATGTCGAGAACGAGGGCGGACAGGAAAAATTAAAATTCAAAAAGTTTGTGTTGGGCACAGACTTCCTGAAAATATAAAACTTCGACAAATTGTGAGAAAAAGTGTTCATAAGTCGAGCACAAGGACAAACAAGGACAATTTGTGTTAAAAAAAAAGTGTTCAGTGGCGAACAGAAAAAGGTGCATTTGTAGGCCACAATTATGCCAGAGCTATCTGACGAGATACTACTTAATTGATTGTAACTGAGCGTTATACGTGTGTAAGATTTCTTTGACCAAATTATATGTTTCATGAGACCTTGAGTACTGATAACATCGTGGTCTATGAAAGAATAAAGAGCTATATATTTGGTGCATGGAGGAAGACCTGAAAGCATGAAGGTAGGGAGTAAAGCCGGTATAATTTTGGTGCGTGTGGGTCGATAATATTGTTTTATGGTTTCATAATCTGAAGTGTAATATAACCCAATTTAAAAGTAAATTTTTGTGGGACAATTTCACTGGAAAATTTTAGTTTCAGTATATACATTATTTAAGATGGGTATGTATGCAAGTTGTCTGCTCGAGCGAAAAATTTATACTGGAGGATTAAAACTAATTGCAAGAGTGGGGGGACATATTATAAGGTTTGTTATTCAAAATCATCGGTGAGAAAATTTAGCGCCTATTAGAATCGTATAGAGATTTTTATTAAAATCCTGTGTTTATTCTGATTCCATAATGAATGACAAATATTAGTTGTCTGCTGAGTTTAATGAATTCTGCTAGTATTAAAGCCATGTTTTCTTGAGGGAAGGACCACGAGTTAAATTGGTTTTGAAGCAATTGGTTTTCTCAGATGGATAATTATTTTGTGATGCTTGGTAAAGCACACACCAGTAAAGTTGAACACAGTAATATATTTTCTGCCATCCTACTCTCATGTGTATTCGAAAATGTTTTATGGTCAAAGAGCTCATTATTTACGAAACAGCTACCGACATGAACTCTCTTCCACCTTTGCTGAAAGCGTATCACATTGGAACAAATGGTTGAAATGGCTCTGAGCACTATGGGACTCAACTGCTGAGGTCATTAGTTCCCTAGAACTTAGAACTAGTTAAACCTAACTTAACCTAAGGACATTACAAACATCCATGCCCGAGGCAGGATTCGAACCTGCGACCGTAGCGGTCTTGCGGTTCCAGACTGCAGCGCCTTTAACCGCACGGCCACTTCGGCCGGCACATTGGAAGAACGGAACTGTTGTCATCACAGCCTATGCAGCACTATGTACTATTGAAATTGGAGATAAACTACAACGCTATGTGGAAGCTAACTGATACACAGCAGGAAAAGGATTACGAAATATTTGCAGTAACAAAATTCGTTTACTACAGTGCTTCTTTGAATCATGTAGTGAACCGAAATCCGAAGCAATCACTGGCATAAAAGACCAGAATTTTTCACGATATCACAAAATGTACAGTTGCTCATTAGAGCTGGGTAGTCTCCTTCATTGGATGGGAGGATTTAGGAGTGTCTGGCCAAAACGTCAGAGAAGAAACTTTCTGAAATCATTCCCGTAAACAGTCACACTGAAAGGGCAACGTCATAGTGAGATGATTATTAATCCAAACGGAATGAGCTTTTAACCGATTTAGTTACGAATCCAATATTGCAGATCATTGACAATTGTCATATGGTTCTTTTAGTTGAGAACAGTGAGATCTCTGTGCTAGATATTTAGGTTTGCAAATACTGCAAAAGGATATTCTGACATCTAAAATGCTGGGTTTTATACCTAATAAAAATCATGGATACCGCCTCTATCATTATATATGATGTCCGATCACAACGGAAAGTTTATGGGACTGATAGTGAAACACTTAGGGTTTTAGATCTAAAATTAGTTGAATTTTTACATTATACCCTTTTTGGGTACATATACTTTAGCTGTTGAGTCTACAGCGAATAGATCCTGACAACGGGAAGTTTATGGGACTGGTAGTGAAAGACTGAGTTTTTTAGATCTAAAAATCTAAAATTAGTTGAATTCTTACATAATACCCTTTTCGGGTATATGTACTTTGGAGTGAGTGAACAGTAAATGGATCCACACCTCAGATGCTGTTCTCATAAATATCAATCTGTAGCTACCATAATCTTTTTTACTACCAACCAAAAATTTCTTTACGTAAGGAATCGACGTACAAGAGTATTAACTATATTGTATACAGGTGTATCACATACATCTGCATCTGTAGTCGTGAATCACTATGTCTAAGTCTAAATGGATATTACTAAAAATTCAAGCAGGTAGAATTTCACCGTAATATATAACAGCCGCATCTGCGAAAAGTTTGAGACTGACGTTAAAACTACCGACTAAGTCATTAATAAATATAATTATATTGTGTGTATATGTACTAAGTACCATATGTGCAGATATACTGATGACATTGTGTGCAGGTATACAAAATATGCTCTGAGCAGCTATGCAGTGTTATGGTATACAGGCATAGTAACTAAGTTGTATTCTGGACTGTTCAATTAATTGTGTGCTGCTGTTTTAAGTATACTAAAGCGTGTTAATCTTTGGCCTGAAGCCGCACTCAGATGCGCCAAGTGCTTGTTGGAAATTTGTGGTAAGCTCCTATGGGTCCAAACTGCTGTCATCATCCTTCCCTAGGCTTAACATTTCTTAATTTATCTCAAACTAGTTTACGCTAGGACAACACATACACCCATGCCCGAGGGAGGACTCGAACCTCCGACGGGGAGAGCCGCGTGAACCCTGGCAACGCGCCTAAGACCGTGCGGCTACACCGCGCGGTAAGTGTTTGTTAATCATGCAATATCGGCAGATGCTGACACACCACGTAAATCAGCTGCTTGTATATTGAAGTTACACTCGCGTCACGTTTTGAATTTTAGCGAAGGACCTGCGAAGTGTCCACTTAGTCAGAATCACGACGTTTATGACGGAACCAACACTTGGAATCGGCAAACGTATGAAGTATATTTTCGGTACATAATGTAAAAAATTTGAGCATAGATGAATAACTCGATATTCTCCTGCAGTTGCAAAACCTTCTTTTATTCAGGAAGCGACACTTTGTATGCGTTCACCTACGTGATATCCATACTGCAGGTGCGCGTTCAATTTTTTTTCAGGAAAAGTCTCAAAATTTTGATCATATAACTGAAAAATCAATCGTCCGTTTACAGCGTTTGTGATCCTTGTCACTTGAATTTTATCGTGTAGAATATTTTGTGCTCTCTATATAATTGACCGGTATTCGAGCTCTGCAAATATGTTTACCAGCTGCTGTTCAACGGCTAAATGGATTGCGCTTGTAATTAGTGCGTAATAACAAAGTATTAACGAGATTTTAATGGACACATGAGTGCTGTGATGTTCCACAAGGAAAAAAGAATCATGGTGCGGAAGATTAGGTGACCACGATGGGTAAACGAGTTGACTTTGCTACTTAAAACATCTCATGTGTCGGCGGCACGCTACTGATATAAAGTAAGTTGTTGGTTTAAATTTCGAGATGCGTCACAGTGAATCAAAGCATAGGCAATGATCATACAGAAGCTACGACAATACAAAATCTGCTTTTTAAAAGAATTTGGCGTGTTCTAAATGATTAGACAATTACGTAATGGTGTACATTCACTAACACCAATTGGACATAATGCTCTTTCTAGCATTTCGGAGACAAAGCTTATAGTGTGTATGCGATCCTCGTATGCTCATCTGTAACAGGACGTATAGGGGATGGACAAAGTATGGCAACACAGCTAGAAATGCACGCTTGTATATAACAGGAGATGCCAGCCAAGTATGTTGCGCTGTGGTATTTGCCCACGAACGGAACCTCTGCAGTGTCCTCTGTACGTTGCAGGTATCACTCGTGGGCACACCAGTGTTCTCTGTTTTTGTGACTGCATTATGTCGGAGCTAAGTGAACTCGAACGTGGGCAAATTGTTGGTGATCTTATGGTGGTGCTTCCGTAACCAAGGAAACCGAAGCGTGTGGTGTTTTAAGAGGCACCGCATAGAAGATTTATACTGCATACAGGAATTGCGAAAAATATCATCCGCTGTGTAAACCCGGAAGATCGTGACAGATGGCCATTGACGAGCACTGTGACAAAAATTAAGAGGATAACAGCTGCAAAAGTCACAGCAGAACTGGATGTCGCACTCGTGAACCGAGCCAGCACCTAAACAACAAGAGGGGAGCTGCTTAGACAGGGAATTGCAGCGCAAGTTGAAATTCGAAAACTGCTCATCGAAGATGAATATTCTCATAATAAGGTTGGTTGGTTGGTTGGTTGGTTTGGGGAAGGAGACCAGACAGCGTGGTCATCGGTCTCATCGGATTAGGGAAGGATTGGGTCATTTCAGAGGATCCAACCCGGCATTTGCCTGGAGTGATTTAGGGAAATCACGGAAAACCTAAATCAGGATGGGCGGACGCGGGATTGAACCGTCGTCCTCCCGAATGCGAGTCCAGTGTCTAACCACTGCGCCACTCCGCTCGGTCTCATAATAAGGAAACGTGGTGCCGAAGCGATGAAACATGGGCTACTGAGCAATGGCAGAACGTCATTTTGTCGGATGAGACTTGTTTTACACTGTTTAGAACTCCTTGTCGAGTTTATGAACAAAGAGTGAAACAAGGGGTGCGTGGGAGGAGGGTTCGTTGTTAATTTGGGTGGACATACAATGGTATTCCATGGACCCCATTGTTATTCTGCAAGGTCGCATTACTGCCAACGATTATGTAATCATTTCTACATCAACATCTACATACATTCTCCGCAAGCCGCCGTAAGGTAGTATCCTTCGATGAAAAGAAAAAGGTTCAAATGGCTCTGAGCACTATGGGACTTAACTTCTGAGGTCATCAGTCGCCTAGAACTTAGAACTACCTAAACCTCACTAACCTAAGGACATCACAAACAATGAAGGGCGAAATATTACGATTTAAATTCCCATCGACTACGAGGTCATTAGACTGCGCTTTGTTGGCGGAACACTTAGAAGATGCGACAAACCCACTAAAGAGACAGCCTACATTACACATGTCCGCCCTCTGCTGGAATATGGCTGCTCGGTATGGGATCCTTACCAGCTATGATTAACGGAGGACATCGAAAAAGTGCAAAGAAGAGCAGCTCGTTTCGTGTTATCGCGCAATAGGGGTGAGAGTGTCACTGAAATGATACGCGAGTTGGGGTGGCAGTCACTGAAACACAGACGGTTTTCTTTACGGTGAGATCTACTTACGAAATTTCAATCACCAACTTTCTCTTCCGAATGCGAAAATATCTTGTTGACACCCACCTACGTGGGGAGAAATGATCATCATAACAAAATAAGAGAAATTAGAGCTCGAACGGAAAGATTTCTTTTTCCCACGCGCCATTCGAGAGTGGAATGGTAGTGAAGTAGTATGAAAAGGGTTCAATGAACCCTCTGCCAAGCACTTAAGTGTGAATTTCAGAGTAACAATGTAGATGTAGATGTCGAAACAAGGCCTAAGGACGAATTAGGGATGCGTGGCGAAGCAAAATGGCCCAGCCCTTTATCAAATGGAGTACTCCAGCAACTACCGTAAGTGATTAAAAAAAAACAAAATATATATGGCCGGACGGGGATCTGAATCATAGTCCTATGACACACGGGTCCTGTGTCTTGCCACTGTGCCACTTCACTCCGCAACGGCGAGAATAACGCCATCACCGCGAGGAACAAGGAGTGGGCAAAAATATTGAACAACTACAAACATCACACATTGCCTTCACTAATAGGGTGTAGGGAAACCGTTTGCATTCAAAACAGCTTTCAGTCGTTTTGGAATGGGTAAATAAGGTCCTGTATAGTTTTCAAGGGAGAAGGAGCGCGATTAAATCAAGATAAACAGATATCAGTGTCAAGATTCACTGATGACTCAGTGATAGTGAGGAGTGACTGCAGGACCTGTTAAATGGACTTAACAGTCTAATGAGTATAGAATACGGATTGCGAGTAAACGAAAGCAAGTCGAAAGTAATGAGGAGTAGTAGAAACGATTGTTTTAGTCGCCGAGCGTCTCAGTATATGCTTAAACAACAGGAATTTCCGTGTATATTCTTTTTCTCCTGATTAATTGGTATGAGCATTTACCGTCCAGTACCTCACTGTCGACTTCAAAATACGTAATAAGTTAAACACTATTCATTGTTATTGCCAAGAGCGCGTATTCTGGCATGCATTTCATCGTCACGCTGAAAAAAACTTTTGTCACTTAAAGGGTTAACTCGGGTGAAGGCGCTCGAGCCATCATGCGGCAGCTGCCTAATCAACTAGCTGGTGTGAACTCCGTGCGATCAACGGACATTCGCTTGCGCCATACGTGAAACACCATGTATTGACCTTTTCCACAGCTTCCCTTACTTCTACTTATTTCAGTTTGAAGCTTCCTTTGAATAGGACTCTGGCAGTATTCTTCTCCACTGGAGCCAGTGCTACGCCGGTAATGGCATCGCTGATGATGACACGAATTGTCAAATGTGTCCAGTGTTGTGCTGCCGAGTGACACTCAGTGTGATTAAGTATTAAATTCGCGTTATTATATTACGTTTACAAAAGGGCGCTTATAAAACCAGCGGCCGATATTAAACTTTATTAGGCAGTTCCACAGGTGGGTGTGGACAACTCGTCCAGGAATATGCGGCTTTGTACTGATAAAACACCGGGCATCAGCCGTTCATCTATCACTGTCATCCCCTACCCTGAGTGACAACTGCTGCGTTACGCAGCAGCGAGGAGCAACAGTATCAAGATAACGATGTGTGGCAGAACCGTAGCTACAGGCATCCCGTGTTATTATACTATTCCAGTATAGATTAGTTTCGTTAGTTCCGCATTAGATCAAATTCACGATAAACGTTATGACGTGAACAGTGACAAATGAAGATACGATGGAGAACAGTTTACAAAAGAAATTTATGAGCCTATAATTATATTTTCTTCACGTGGAGATGCAGAACTGTGTTTATCGAAGGACATTGTGATGGTTCCACCTCGGCTGTTACTTACACGAATTTAGTTTATTTAGTCTCTGCATGTCCATCCTTTCAGAGATGGTTGCAGTATCTCGGCTGTTCGTATCGAATATCAAATCAAACACCTTTCAGCCGTTTAATTTCCAAACTGTTATTTCATTGGTCAACCCCTTTTGGCAATATACTACGACATCTTCAGGCCCTCTGAACGACATGTAGGAAGATTCCAACCTCGGTTCCCGTCAAAATAGAGGCCAGCGTTCAAAGACTGGTATCCGCATTTTTCTGCTTGATGCAGCGATCACTGTCGGCAGATCATGTTTGAAGTGTGATCGCTGTTTCAAGCAGAAATCTACAGATATCTTTGAATGCTGGCTTCTATTTTGACTGGAACCGAGGTTGGAATCTTCGTACACGTCGGTAAGGGGGCCTGAAGATGTCGTCGAAATTTTCTTTTTTGGTCATCAGTCTACTGACTGGTTTGATGCGGCCCGCCACGAATTCCTTTCCTGTGCTAACCTCTTCATCTCAGAGTAGCACTTGCAACCTACGTCCTCAATTATTTGCTTGACGTATTCCAATCTCTGTCTTCCTCTACAGTTTTTGCCTTCTATAGCTCCCTCTAGTACCATGGAAGTCATTCCCTCATGTCTTAGCAGATGTCCTATCATCCTGTCCCTTCTCCTTATCAGTGTTTTCCACATATTCCTTTCCTCTCCGATTCTGCGTAGAACCTCCTCATTCCTTACCTTATCAGTCCACCTAATTTTCAACATTCCTCTATAGCACCACATCTCAAATGCTTCGATTCTCTTCTATTCCGGTTTTCCCACAGTCCATGTTTCACTACCATGCAATGCTGCACTCCAGATGTACATCCTCAGAAATTTCTTCCTCAAATTAAGGCCGGTATTTGATATTAGTAGACTTCTCTTGGCCAGAAATGCCTTTTTTGCCATAGCGAGTCTGCTTTTGATGTCCTCCTTGCTCCGTCCGTCATTGGTTATTTTACTACCTAGGGAGCAGAATTCCTTAACTTCAATGACTTCGTCACCAACAATCCTGATGTTAAGTTTCTCACTGTTCTCATTTCTACTACTTCTCATTACCTTCGTCTTTCTCCGATTTACTCTCAAACCATACTGTGTACTCGTTAGACTGTTCATTCCGTTCAGCAGATCATTTAATTCTTCTTCACTTTCACTCAGGATAGTAATGTCATCAGCGAATCGTATCATTGATATCCTTTCACCTTGTATTTTAATTCCACTCCTGAACCTTTCTTTTATTTCCGTCATTGCTTCCTCGATGTACAGATTGAAGAGTAGGGGCGAAAGGCTACAGCCTTGTCTTACACCCTTCTTAATACGAGCACTTTGTTCTTGATCGACCACTCTTATTATTCCCTCTTGGTTGTTGTACATATTGTATATGACCCGTCTCTCCCTATAGCTTATCACTACTTTTTTCAGAATCTCGAACAGCTTGCACCATTTTATATTGTCGAACGCTTTTTCCGGGTCGACAAATCCTATGAAAGTGTCTTGATTTTTCTTTAGCCTTGCTTCCAGTATTAGCCGTAACGTCAGAATTGCCTCTCTCGTCCCTTTACTTTTCCTAAAGCCAAACTGATCGTCACCTAGCGCATTCTCAATTTTCTTTTCCATTCTTCTGTATATTATTCTTGTAAGCAGCTTCGATGCATGAGCTGTTAAGCTGATTGTGCGATAATTCTCACACTTGTCAGCTCTTGCCGTCTTCGGAATTGTGTGGGTGATGCTTTTCCGAAAGTCAGATGGTATATCGCCAGACTCATATATTCTACACACCAACTTGAATAGTCGTTTTGTTGACACTTCCCCCAATGACTTCAGAAATTCTGATGGAATGTTATCTATCCCTTCTGCCTTATTTGACCGTAAGTCCTCCAAAGCTCTTTTAAATTCCGATTCTAATACTGGATCCCCTATCTCTTCTAAATCGACTCCTGTTTCTTCTTCTATCACATCAGACAAATCTTCACCCTCATAGAGGCTTTCAATGTATTCTTTCCACCTATTTGCTCTCTCCTCTGCATTTAACAGTGGAATTCCCGTTGCACTCTTAATGTTGCTTTTAATGTCACCAAAGGTTGTTTTGACTTTCCTGTATGCTGAGTCTGTCCTTCCGACAATCATATCTTTTTCGATGTCTTCACATTTTTCCTGCAGCCATTTCGTCTTAGCTTCCCTGCACTTCCTATTTATTTCATTCCTCAGCGACTTGTATTTCTGTATTCCTGATTTTCCCGGAACATGTTTGTACTTCCTCCTTTCATCAATCAACTGAAGTATTTCTTATGTTACCCATGGTTTCTTCGCAGCTATCTTCTTTGTACCTATGTTTTCCTTCCCAACATCTGTGATGGCCCTTTTTAGAGATGTCCATTCCTCTTCAACTGCACTGCCTACTGCGCTATTCCTTATTGCTGTATCTATAGCGTTAGAGAACTTCAAACATATCTCGTCATTCCTTAGTACTTCCGTATCCCACTTCTTTGCGTATTGATTCCTCCTGACTTCAGCCTACTCTTCATCACTACTATATTGTTATCTGAGTCTATATCTGCTCCTGGGTACGCCTTATAACCCAGTATCTGATTTCGGAATCTCTGTCTGACCATGATGTAATCTAATTGAAATCTTCCCGTATCTCCCGGCCTTTTCCAAGTATACCTCCTCCTCTTGTGATTCTTGAACAGGGTATTCGCTATTACTAGCTGAAACTTGTTACAGAACCCAATTAGTCTTTCTCCTCTTTCATTCCTTGTCCCAAGCCCATATTCTCCTGTAACCTTTTCTTCTACTCCTTCCCCTACAACTGCATTCCAGTCGCCCATGACTATTAGATTTTCGTCCCCCTTTACATACTGCATTACCCTTCCAATATCGTCATACACTTTCTCTATCTGTTCATCTTCAGCTTGCGACGTCGGCATGTATAGCTGAACTATCGTTGTCGGTGTTGGTCTGCTGTCGATTCTGATTAGAACAACCCGGTCACTGAACTGTTCACAGTAACACACCCTCTGCCCTACCTTCCTATTCATAACGAATCCTACACCTGTTATACCATTTTCTGCTGCTGCTGATATTACCCGATACTCATCTGACCAGATATCCTTGTCTTCCTTCCACTTCACTTCACTGACCCCTACTATATCTAGATTGAGCCCTTGCATTTCCCTTTTCAGATTTTCTAGTCTCCCTACCACGTTCAAGCTTCTGACAGTCCACGCCCCGACTCGTAGAACGTTATCCTTTCGTTGATTATTCAATCTTTTTCTCATGGCAACCTCCCCCTTGGCAGTCCCCTCCCGGAGATCCGAATGGGGGACTATTCCGGAATCTTTTGCCAATGGAGAGATCATCATGACACTTCTTCAATTACAGGCCACATTTCCTGTGGATACACGTTACGTGTCTTTAATGCAGTGGTTTCTATTGCCTTCTGCATCCTCATGTCGTTGATCATTGCTGATTCTTCCGCCTTTAGGGGCAATTTCCCACCCCTAGGACAAGAGAGTGCCCTGAACCTGTATCCGCTCCTCCACCCTCTTTGACAAGGCCGTTGGCAGAATGAGGCTGACTTCTCATGCCGGAAGTCTTCGGCCGCCAATGCTGATTATTTAACAGAATTTAGGCAGTGGCGGGGATCGAACCCGGGACCGAAGGCGTTTTGATTATGAATCACAGACGCTACCCCTAGACCACGGCTACAAACTAATTGGTTTGCCAATAAAATAACGGTTTAGAAATTAGAGGGCTGAAAGGTGTTTAATTTGACATTAGTTCATTTAATTCCATATGAGTGGCAAATTTCGGCCTCACATGCCATCCTCAGGTACTACGAGTGCCTACATGTAATACGTGATTAGCAGTGGAGAATGGTAGTTCTAAAAACGCGTATATGTACGCACCAGCGTTAAATTGAAACTAAAATGATTACTCAATAGAGTAATGGTAATCGTAAAAACTACTTTCACGTTCTTAGACACTGCATGTACACAGTTTCATTGTGCACACAATGTGTTAGGAAACTATTTATGCATTTTAAAATGTTGTGCGTTTCGGGTTTTTAATATTGTACCTTCTGTAATAGGAAATGGTTCGAAAATAAACACAAACGTTCGAATCGAAACAGAATTAAAATTCACGTTCAACTATGACAGAATCCTCAAACCATAATTTTGCTGATCTTGTATGCCAACGCAATGTTTAAGTATCCACTTTTCTGCGACATATGAAGAAACTTAAAATCTGCATCTACAAGACTACTCTGCAACTGTGACTTAAGTGCCTGACATAGAATTCTTCGAACCAACTTCAGACTATTTCTCTTCCGTACCTCTCTCTAACAGAGCATGGGAAAATTAACAATAAAATCTTTCTGTACTAGCACTGATTCTCTTACATTATTATGATAATCATTTCTCCCTATGTAGGTTGGCGACAATGAAGTATTTTTACATTCAGAGGAAAAAGTTGATGACTGAAATTTCGTGAAAAGACCTCGTCGCAACGAAAAACGCCTTTGTTTTAATGACTGCCATCCAAACGCGCTTATTATATCCGTGACACTCTCTCCCCTATTTCGTTATAATACAAAACGGGCTGCCATTCTTGCAACTTTTTCGATATTCTCCGTGAATCCTGTCTGGTAAGAATCATATGTAGCACAGCAGTTCTCTAACAGAGGACGAACAACCATACTGTCGGCAGTTAGTAGACCTATTGCATGTTCTATGTCTTCTGCAAATAAAACGTAGGCTTTTGTTTGCCCTCCCCACTACATAATATATAAGGTCGTCCAAATTTAAGTTGCTCGTGATTGTAATTCCCGGGTATTTAGTTGAATCGAAAGGGGTTCAATTTGTGAGATTTATAGTGTATTCGAATTTAACAGATTTCTTTCCGCATTCGTGTGGATTAACTCACGCGTTTCCTTAATGAGAGACAAATTCACATGGCTTAAAGCGCTATGGGGCTTAACATCTGAGGTCATCAGTCCCCTAGACTTAGAACTACTGAAACTTAACTAACCTAAGGACATCACACACATCCATGCCCGAGGTAGGATTCGAACCTGCGACCGTAGCAACAGCACGATTCCGGACTGAAGCTCCTAGAACCGCTCGACCATAGCAGCGGCTTATTGAGAGACAATTATCACTTTTCTCACCATACAGATATCGTGTATAAGTCATTTGGTAACTAATTTTGATTTGCTGATGATTTTACTAGACGATAAATGACAGCGTCATCCCCAAACACTCTAAGAGGGCTGCTCAGATTGTCATCTGAATCGTTTAGAAGGATTAGGAATACCAGAGGAGCAATAACACTTCCTTGGAGAACGCCGGATATCACTTCTGTCTGACTCGATTTTTCCGTGATTATTGCGTACTGTGACCCTTATGACAGAAAATCGCGAATCTAATCGCACACAAGAACTATATTTTTTGAATCCGTGCTGGCTATATGTCAATGGTTCGTTAGTGTTGTGGTAATTCACAGTGTTCGAGCACAGTATAGTTCCAAAATCCTACATCAAATCGACGTCAGTTACATGTGTTTGTAATCAATCGGATTACTTCCATTTCCTTTCTTGAGTACTTATGTGATCTGTGTAAGTTTCTTCTGTTTTGGTATGGATCTTTCGTCGAGCGAGCGGTTGTATAATGATTGCTAAGTTCGACGCTATAGCCTCTGCACACTCTGTCTATACCGGAAGACTTGCCTTTATTAGCTGCCTTAAGCTACTTCGCTACACCGAGTATATCTACTTCTAAGTTACTCATTTTGACAGCTGTTCTCAATTCGAATCCTGGAATATTTGCTTTTTTATAATGCCGCTTTAGTCGTGCTGTTGTCGGTAGTATTATCATTGGTATCGCGCAGTGGCGGAATTAATATATGATTTTGAGGGTCAGTTTCGAGACTTACAGAATGTATTATTCCGTAAGTCTTCTCCGTTGGAAAACAGTAGGAAAAGGATGCAAAGCTGTAAGCTGATTGCACTTGCCTATCTGCAATACTTCGTATGAAACATGTGTATGGTCGTTAAGCAGCACGAGTGGTGTTCACAAAGACTCGTTTCGTGATTATGTGTTGGTGTCTGGTGCGTAGTATCCCAGCAGTGAGTCCTATTTTCTTCGCTAAAACCGAAACCATACTATCAAGAAACGGCTTGTGCACTCATAAATGAGACTGACGCTAGTGACTTTAGAGAGATTTATGCCGAAGATGATTACTTTCATCTTCTTCCATAGCATTCAAGGTCGCTAATAGAACGCTGTGTGTGACCTTTCGAGTGAACACTAAGACTTGTTATCGGCTGATAGTGTCAATATGTCGTGTTGCAGGGAAGGAGGAAGTAAGGGAGGTAGGAAGATTAGGCTTTAGTGCCTATTGACGCATGCCTCGTTAGGGTAATGCCGGAACTATCGACGACAAAACGCAATAAAGAAGCTAGATCCCTTTGTTACCCTCGCCGCCCCCTCCCAACCCCCAGCCGCACCGCCGTCTCTTATGCCACTCCCAGTCTCCTTCCCATGTCCCGAGCCTCAACAAGGTCACCGTCGTTGTGTGGTGAGGAGTGGGGGCTTCCTCCTCCGCCACTGCCTTCCATTAAACTTGGATTTTAGACCGCTCAGCGTTCAGCACGCATTTCCGGTCTCCGCTCGACGGTACCTTTATTAAAATTACATCCACCAGCACCTCTCACTACCACCCCTCTTATAAACGTATCTCTAGTATGTAGGTGGTGTGCTCGGGCTAAGTCTGTGATATTTGCACATCTAATCTTGTTTCCTTTCATAAGACTATATTCTATAGAGGTACACAGAGTGTTTAAGATTTTTTTCTGTAGGCTACAAAATAATTGGTGAAAAGAATATTTATTTAGGTGGGTAAAGCGTTACTCTTTTCTGTAGGTTTATGATCTTCTTAAGATAAAGAATCCTGTACGTTGTTCTCGACGGCGAACGTTCGTGAGAAACAAGGATATCGTGACGAAATAAATCTCGGGTGAACAGCTGGTATGGGTGTTCATAGGACACAATATTTCGGCAATCGACCACGTTGGTTCAAATGGCTCTGAGCACTATGGGACTTAACTGCTGGGGTCATTAGTCTCCTAGAACTTAGAACTACTTAAACCTAACTAACCTAAGGACATCACACACATCCATGCCCGAGGCAGGATTCGAACCTGCGACCGTAGCGGTAGCGTGGTTCCAGACTGTAGCACCTAGAACCGCTCGGCCACTCCGGCCGGTGACCACGTTGCCATCATCAGATGCGCTGATGTACATCAGCGTTGATGATAGCAACGTGGTCGATTGTCGAAATATTATGTCCTATGCACACTCATACCAGGCTGTTCACCCGAGATTTATTTCGTCATAAAATACGCCTGGAGAAATTGAAGAATCACATCAAGGATATCATCATTAGTGGCGCAGATAAGAGTGATAGGACCACTTTTATTCTCTGTACACATAAAAGGTCTGACGGACACAACGAGCAGCAATTTGCGGCTGTTTGTTAGTGACGCTGTGGTATAGGAAAGATGTAGTCGTTGAGTGATTGTAGGAGGATACAGGATGACTTACAATTTCCAGTTGGTGTGATGAATGATAGCTTACTCTAACAATGTAAGCTAATGAAGGTGATTAGGAAAACAATCCCGCAAAGTTCGAATACAGAATTAGTAATGTTCTACTTGACTCAGTAACATGAATTAAGTATCTAGGCGTAACGTTGCAAAGCTATATGAAATGGAATGGGCACGTGATGTTGATAGTGGGGAAGGAGAAAGGTCGACTTCGTAATATTGGGTGAATTTTGAGAAAGTGCAGCTCGTCTGTTAAGGAGTCTGCGCACACAAGTAGAACGCCTTGTGCGGCCCATTCTTGAGTGCTTCTGGAGTGTTTGTGATTTCCACCAGGTCGGATTAAAGGAAAACAGTGGAGCAATTCAGAGGCGTGTCGTCAGATTTGTTAACGCAAGCACTACAGAGATACTTTGTGAAGTCCTGTGGGAATCCCACGCGGGAAGACGTTCTTTTCACGAAGTGCAGTTGAAGTAATTTAGAGAACCGACATTTGAGGCCGACTGCAGAACAATTCTACGAGCGTCAGTAAACATTTCGCATGACCACGAAGATAAATTGAGAGAGATGAGGGCTGCTTACAGTGGCTTATAGACAGTCGTTATTCTCTAGCTCTGTTTGCGAGTGCAACAGGAAAGCTAATAAGTATTAGTGGGACGTGGTACGCACCGTCATGCACCGTACAGTGCCTTGCAAAATGTGTGTGTAGATGAAGAAAGGTTACTTAGTTATATTCCATAGAATTACAGAAACGAGTTACAGCTCTGTAAGTGCATCATGTAGATGATAGATATAAACCATGTACAAAGCAATTAAAATAAAATTTCTATTAGTGCGTTAGAAACGTTTAAAGCCTTACAGGTGGATGCAACATACTGTACATAATTGGCTGTATTCAGATGGTTGTTCTGGAGGTGGAATGTTCATTTAAGAAAGGTGTTCAAACGAGTGCCCCTTTTCCTGAATGCTCAACTCAGTTCGTCCTAAACGTCTCGTGGACGTGATGTATAGTTGCTGGAGTCACGGAGTGATGAACTTCCACAGTCACAAATTATGGTGCAGTGAAACGTCAAAATGTGCATAAATCGGAGCTACCTATATCGCTTAGGAGCGGACCACTGAGAGGGGGATAAGATACCCGCAGCACCGCTCATTGGAGGGAGATGTAGCATAGCTCTGGAACACGTAGAGGAATTGCAAAACTAGCACTGTGCATATAGCGTGTCTGAGAAGTACTCGTAACCCTCTCGATTTTGTGCAGTTGGGTAAACAAAAATATGTCTTATTTGTATCCGTGCTTTACAATTGCTGAAAGTCATTCTTGCCAATATTGTTTTCTTTCAGTTGTGAAGGCACTGCCGATCTGACTGGACACAGCGATTACCGGCGTATATGTGTGGTGCATGAACGTTCAGAATCAGTGGCCGCGCGGTCTAAGGCGCTGCAGTGATGGACTGAGCGGCTGGTCCCGGCGGAGGTTCGGCATGGGTGTGTGTGTTTGTCCTTAGGATAATTTAGGTTAAGTAGTGTGTAAGCTTAAGGACTGATGGCCTTAGCAGTTAAGGCCCGTAAGATTTCACACACACACAGAATCAGTGAAAACAATGACAGAGATAACGAGTGCGTTTAGAGATTGCTTTGGCAAAATTCCACCTCTTAAGGTAATCCTACTTGATTGTGAGAAACGTACTGTTGTCTCACGCAGTGTCGGAGACAGGCTACGTTAGAAAACGTAAAAGGAAACGCTTGCTGCCGTCACTTCATCAGCTAAGCAGTCTCCACTGAAATCCATTCTCAAACGTGCAGCGGAACTTAAAGTACCGCGTTCAGCAATACGTGAACTCACTAGAAAAGATCTGAATACAAAAGAATTTAGACTAATGTTAGTGAATAAATTGCCCGGCAACGAAATGGTGCAGCGAGTCGCAGCCTTTTGTGCTTTGTCGGCACAATTTCTGGATTCCGTGTCTCGCACAAGAGTGTTATTTTCTAATGAATGTCTGCTATATTACATATAAACATTGGTTTTATGGTCTAATGAAAAATCCCAGTTACGTGCAAGTGTTGGAAAGGAATCCAACTCATGTTATATTGTGGGCCAGGATTGTGGTGTCACCGCCAGACACCACACTTGCTAGGTGGTAGCCTTTAAATCGGGTGCGGTCCGTTAGTATACGTCGGACCCGCGTGTCGCCACTATCGGTGATTGTAGACCGAGCGCCGCCACACGGCAGGTCTAGTCTAGAGAGACTCCCTAGCACTCGCCCCAGTTGTACAACCGACTTTGCTAGCGATGGTCCACTGCCTACATACGCTCTCATTTGCAGAGACGACAGTTTAGCATAGCCTTCAGCTATGTCATTTGCTACGACCTAGCAAGGCGCCATATTCTCCAAGAATGTATTCTGAACGGACAATATTGTGAATCATGTACCGTCAAGAGCGACGTTCATCATTAATGGATTAAAGTTAAGTATCAAACTAATTACGTCCACTTTCTGAATTGTAATTCCTTGTCATGTTCCAGACCTCACGTCAGTATAGTTCTTCTCTCCTCACGCCAGCCTGCGTGAGCTAAAACGCGTGCATTTCGGCCTCCACTAGTAACACGGTGTTGGCTCTTCTGCCAACACAACAAGGATACCTTCATAATACCAAAGTGCAAACGTGGTTAATACCATAGCTCAGAGAAAGGGAATCGTGGATCATGTGTTGTTACACCAGGATGTAGGCCCAGCAGTCATTGTTACTTAGGTGCATGTGTTCCACGATGCATAATCTCGACGCCACTGGATCGGGCGTGGTCCAGCAACGCCACCAGCACCACTGAAATAGCCACCACCAAGCCCAGATTTTGCCATGCCTGTCAACTTACTAACGGGAATAACAGATTCTCTAGATGTATATTTTACAACAGATTGTTTTAACCTAGAGTTACCAGGACTTATCACATATTCTCTATGTCTTACAATTACAAGGTTTTGTAATTTAAGCAGCAGCCAACCACGGGTATGGTTTAAAAATGTCTGTTTAACTAAAACCATTGTCGGTTTCGTATTTTTACATTTACATGATTAGATGGCTTCTTACATACTTCCTTCCTTTCCTAGTGGGCTTCGTTTTGTGTTTGTTACTGGTGTGGTATATGTGCTTTGGGCACGCGACGTCCTTGTCGCTCAGTTATCATTGACATCTGCGCTATGTGTGTGTCTCTGCCCACTTTCTGGGAAACTGGATCACACCAGCCCACTAGAGAGTGCAGGAGTAGCGGCGGGTTGAGGTTATTGTGGTGTGTGCGGCAAACAGAAGTGCCCATTTCTTTAATTCTTTTGGATTGTCTTTACGTTAACATATTTATTTATAACTATTTTTTGATCCCTCTTTGTTTGTTAAATAATTGTTGACATGACAGCAATGTAGAGAGTTGGAGTTCCGGTTGTACCTAGAATGTGTGACCTCTCCGTTTGACCAAACAGCTGGGAGGTGGAGGTCTAGCCTGTGAAATGACACTGGCGCCATCGTGTCGGCTGCTGTTTTAACTGCCACCTCCTCGACTGTTGGAGGAAACGACCTGCTCGGGGAATTGTTTGATTGTGTATGCAAGCCCACACTCATTAAAATCTTTTTGTACGCTACTTGTTTGTCGTTTAACCTATTCAGTGACTACCAGACTTGATATTTTCTATTTTACTAGAATATATTTAATACGTGTGTGTTACAGGACAGATCATCCATTGTTTAATACCTTGTTTATCGAATTCAAGAGAGAACTCAGACAAGTGGTTTCGCTGCGTGCTATGGTTGGACGTGTGGCTTTCACCATATTACCTTTGTTGATGTAAGTTCCTTGTACATCTGTGGAAAAGATATCTCTTTTCCCTAATTTGTGTAATACTCTTCAAACCAATATCTTGTGCCACATACTTTCTCGTGTCCTGCTCACTCGTCTAACATAGGGAACCTAGAAAACCTATTTTCTCGTATCGCTAGACAACAATTCAGGCAAATCGTATTAATGAATTTTTATTGCAGAAAGCTAAATGACAGTACTTATCTTTGAGAAATGAGATGTCGTAAGCAAATGGCGACCGACAAATAAGAAGTCTCTTCAGTATATACAATTGCTAATACATGCGAAGCCATGGAGTTCCTAAGTCACTGCTGTAGCATTCGTAGAACGGCTCATCTTCAACTGGAATGCTGGAGGCGGAGCGGCGTTTACGTTCCCTTCGCCTAGATGCCTCTTCAGTCTCGTTACGGTCCTAGAGACGGTTCGGTCAGCGTACTATTGGCTGACGCCGTCTCACAGTCCTCTCTGCTCTAAAGTTCTTGACCGTCGTGCCGGCGCTTGACGTTAGGCCGGAACATTTTCTAAAGCAGCCTATGTTTTTCCTCGGCGTTCATGCTATCTCCGCACCAAATTTCATCGAAATCAGTTCAGTGGGTTAGTCGCGAAAACGTAACAATGTTACTTTCGCAATTATAATATTAGTATGGATAAAACTTTCAACTAAGATATCTTTTTATACCATAATCCGATTACACGGTGCCCCAAACTATGTTCAAGTTACGTGCGAAAAACTCCAAGAAAATTCTCCTAGTAGTTTTGGAGAAGCTTGTTCAAACAGACAAATACGCAAGGCTGTCTTACAGATTTTTTATTAGTATAGATAGATAAGTTTCCCTTATGATTTATTACTGCTGATTTGTTCCTTCTAAACCGCACCCAAGTAACTGTGTTTGTACGTATGTGGAGGCTTCAGCTTAAACTCCCTTAAAATAGTTACTAATGGGCATCTTGTAGTCTTAGCCAAACTTCGCGGAAATCCTAAAGCACCATTGCCTTTTGTAAAATTTGTTTGCATGGCCGCCAGCCGTTGATGCCATTGTCCTTTATCTGTGTTAAATGATATTAATGTTTTAGAGTAGTGAAATTTCGTTTATATATGATTGTTCAACGTTGCCGTAAGCTGGTCTTTTTGGGGCGAATCATCTTGATCCTTATTGAAATTTGTATGTAAAATTTAATTAGTTGCAAGGCTTAGCTGTGGTAGTATTTAATTGTGTATTTCACTAATTGTACATTGTTGGACTGTATTTAATAATGAACTACTGTTTAAGTATGTAAAGTTGTGTTAACCGAGCACCTTACCAATCCCCAGTAGCTCCCTACCTCTTCAGTATATTTTGTGTGACTTACTACCAACAAGAATACACTTTTAGCACAAAATTTCCATGGAGTCGTAGTGATAGGACTGGGTGTGGTGATGTTAACGTGTGACATGTGACAATGCTTACAATACTATAGTACGTATTTCTGTTGCATCCATAGATATCGACGTCATTGGATTGACTGGAGTTGGGACGACATGTAAGGCATAACTTTGAAACTTGAACCAGTTGCAGCAGACTTAGTAGACCTTTTCACTCACTGTCTATGGGGAATAAAATTTATAGGGTATAAGCGAGGCTTAGTCCTGTGGGGGATAAAATTTGTAGGGTGTAAGACAGCCCCAATTCCCAAGGAATGCGCCAGGGTCTGGGAAGGAGATGACATTTAAAAATAATCGAAAATCAACGACATCAGCATCTGATCTATATCCTTCTTCTGAACCCTATCCCATCAATAGTGGTGAAATTTCATCAGGACTGTCATCTATTGACTACTGCAGCAAAGAGAACTGCGTGTAATGTGTGATTCTGATCCATTCGTCTCACGCAGAGGAGTACCTTGCAGCTGATGATCTTTGCTCTACTCGAATCTTCGATAACTTTGGAGACGCCATATTGAGTTGCGTGTTATGCCGGTTGCTGTTCCAGAGGTTCCAGTGTCTGCTAGTATGCTGCTTCAAGGCAATGGCGCAACTGAAGATTTATCACAGACACGCCATCGTTATAATTAAATGTTAGACAATGACGCAAAAACATTCAAAGGATACTTTGACAGCTTATACAAAAGATGAAATCATGTCTTTGTCATAGCGTATTACAGAAAAAGACATGGATTATGGGACAGAAGAAAATAAGTTCGAGAGGACTGCTTAAATTCCTGTTAGTGAAACGAGCAGCAATAAAAGTCATTTTCTTCCTTGTCATGGCGTCTCTAAAACTGTCGGGGATACGAGTACAGCAAAGGCCATCAGCCTCTTTCTGAAAGGAATGTATGAAGCCCCAACGTCCCGCCACAGCAGTGTCGAGCACTGGAAGCCCATCGATTCTTTTAACTTACCGTACAGTTAGTGCGAGAGATGGTTCTGTGATGTTTTAAGATTTTTTTTTTCGAATCATGAGGATGGTACAGAGGATGAGTTGGCAATAACTGCAGCATAATTCATTATTTATATCAGATTTTTGAATTGCCTTCCGCAGCAGCTAACTCCCATGATTCAAACAGTGGAATGTTGATGTGAATGTAGATTACTTTCGAGAGGTAGTAGCACAGTTTCAACTATCGAACCAAAAAATTCTTTTTTTAATGTATATGACTGCAGGTCTGGTATACACTGAAATTCCCGCGCCACAATTTTTTTCGAGGTGAGAGTTAATGTGTTTTGAGTACCCACTGTACAGTGTGTCGAACGTAAACGCTTAGGGGAGGTGAATCCGAAGCCCACTACCACCAACCAGAAACGAAGATTGCGATTCAGGATTGGTACCATTCTTTGTCACCAAGACCAAAGAAGGGGTGCAAACTCATACGGGAGCACTATCACCAAAGTATCTTCATTTGCAGAGCTCCATCTTCAGCCTGTAGTCAAAATGATAGGGTATGCGCAGCAAGCTACATCGCGAGTTTATTGGATAACGGTCCCATATGACCGCTGCGAAAGTTGCAAGAATTGTAGCCCTATACTGTGGATGTTTTTCACATAACTGTACTAATTGCCGTGGCTTGCAGCTATTTCCGTATCTGAACCACTTACTGAAGCAACGGGCAACAAGAGGCTCTAACTGATGAAGAGGTACGAGATTTGTTGCTTGTGTTGTCGCTCAAAATCATGCAGGAATTAGTTTCTTCAGGTATTCAGCCCTCTTTTACGGTGACCATCTTACACTGAGCGTCACCGATAATACGCAGAAACTGACTCAGCTTTGTGCCACGTGTGTGCAATAAAGTGCATTTTAAAAACCTTTGCTATCTTCATGTGGAAACTGACTCAGCTGTCTGCCACGTTTGCGGAATAAACAGTATCTTTAAAATGTTTATGGCTTTTATTACATTAATCTCCATTTCATTGTTACAAGGTATATTCTATTAAGCAGAGACTACCTCCTTAGGAGAAGCCACTTCTTTTGCTACTTAAAAATGAACTAAAGCAGGTAAGACTGAATAAATGATTAAAATAAATAAGAAACCACCACAGCTGCATTGATACGCGTTGGTTATGTAATGAGCATTTTCCTTCAAAGAACATCGAGTTAGATTGCCAATAGCATTCATAACAAATACTTCCAAAAGTCTAGCTCTCTTATATAACGTTAAAGGCAAATTGCCTTTAATGTTACGTAAGATAAGTAGACTTCTTAAGTGATGATATTGGCATAGCCCTGGGGATTTCTTACGAGGACCATTGGCGGTGTAACCTGATGTTGTTTGGGCGAAGCCGATCGTGACATAATATATGTGTATCATTATAGCTGTGACGGTTCCTCATTATATCAAGAACTACGGAGGTCAACATTGACAGGACTAAACAAACGAAATTCTGGAAGTCATGTAGCATGCAGAAGTGCTTCTTTCGGTGGACAGCTACGGCACTTGTCTCCTATTGATATCATAACTGCGCTCCTGTGGCAGCACGAAAAAGCTGGGACGTGGTGTAGACGGTCTGGAGAACTGTGTAAATCCACCATCTGGCCTGTGAACTTTTACGACGTTGGATATAATCCTGAGAACGCCCGGGCCGCAGTAAATGTGAATTTACCAGAAGAACTGTTGGGATTCTATGACCTGCAGTTGGAAGATTTTATGATAAAACTTCTTGCTATCAGGAACAGCAGTGTGCGGGTACACTGCGGATTACCGCGCCTCTCGTGGTAACACTCTGAACCAGGTGCCTCCAAGAAACACTGCGTGATCGCTGCCCGTCGCCTGAAGTTCGTCCGCCGCCGAAACAGTTAACGGTATTTCAGTTATTTAGTGGCAAAGCATGCTGTAAATATATCAGTGATAACATCGCAATGTATTTGAAGCGGATAATAAATTTTTGCTTTCGTTACCCAAGTTTTTTTAAAATATCTAACGTGTGCAGAAGTATCTGAGGGGAAAAATTTATCCTTTGGTGTATATTGTGCACCTGATGACGAGCATGTGTTTGCAATTGAAGGCAGGACAATAAACAACGCAATTTTTTGTAGTTTTCACTTTGTTCAAATTCCAAACATCTCTAAGGGTCGTCAGCATCTATAAGTGTCATATAGGCTAAAACAAGCGTTTCTAACATTTTCAAAATCCGTGTAGACTTATTCACATGATTTACGGACCTGGTGTTGATATCAGTTTTCAGCGAAGTACATAAAGTTTTTTTACTTTATAACTAAAGGAGTTGAATGTGACTTCCATTAGTTTTGTGATGTGCGTCCCATCCATTTATTGTCAAACTAATTATGTCATAAGTAACTTGTTCAATTACAGCTCTGAGCTCTGCTAGAGAAGCCAATAAGGGTAGTACAAACACAGAACCCCTGATGAATCCACACAATACAAAATCATCACATTTCAGGTTCTGTGATGCTGGGAGAGATGTAATCGAAGATGCACCCGACCAATCCATTTATCTGGAAAGCAGTTGCCAAGGAAGTCCCTGACGTCGGTGAGATAGTGCATAAAGTGTACGTTTCCGCGGTCAGTCTTGCCAATCAACGAGATTAAAGAGTTTTCCACCATATCTAAGTACATTACTCCATTTTTTTTAAAAAAAGAAAGGGCTGTACGCCTTTGCTCTTGGTCAGTGAATCACAACGATTTTCACTGCCCCAAATCCTACAGTTGGTCTCGGTAACTTTAGCACTTAAGTGAAAATTCGTGTTTCCACTGAAATCTGCAACATTCAATCGACGTGTAATCTCCCTAAAAAAGTCCTATTAGTGTCCTTAAGGTGTTACACCATTATTAATTTGTACGGTTTGGAGGCAAATGTCTTCTTAACAAACGACAAACTGTCGGATGTGGGACGCCCAGTTAGCGAGAATCACGCCAGGTTGATTTTTCATGACCGTTATCGATGCTTTGGCTCACGCTCTCTACGATATCGTCAGACACGAATGGGCGACCTAAGGATTTTTTTACAACTCACCAAGCACACAATTTCAACAAAGCATTTACAGTATGCCACTAAGTATAGGTATGCTTACTGGTAGGATCTTTACCCTAATTGGCACGAAAATTACGTTCCACATTTTTTGCAGACTTTTATTCTTCAAACCAAAACACACAGCGACCATTCTTGGGGCGGGAAGTGAAAGGCGCCATCTTTTCTACAGCTATTGCTAGCACTTGCGCTCGTGTGATTCCGTAGCAGCGTACCACGTAAGTAAATACTTGATCTACTTTTTTATGAAATTACGGCAAGATTAGGCCTGTAAGTCTTATCACTAAATCTGACTGAATTTTTGAAGTTTTAAAGGCCTTTTAGAAGCAACCTTTATTAAATTACCTGATGAAGACTGTGATTCCAAACACCTCTTATATTCAGTAGCTAGGTTAGCAAATTGCTGGTACGGATTTGAATGAAACCTACACCTTGCTGATAAATAAAAGTTAAACAAAGCCAAATTTAGAGTGACAAAAGCAATACGGGATGTGTTTAGTGAATTTGAAACTAAAATACTCTGTACCAGGTTGAAGAAAAATTACCACAGTATTGGTCTTAGGCAATGTCAGAAAAGCGAAGAAAGGTTATACTCATACAATAATACAGGGATCATGCTGGCATCGAAACGGAGGAAGTCATAGAGAAAGCCTAAATACTACTGTTCCGTTTTCCAATTGTAGCATCAATGCCGAAATAATAGACACTGGATAGCTGAATAGGGTAACAACAATAATCACTCACCCGACTAAAGGCGACTGGTCCTGATGGAAATCTGCAGCATTCTAAGCTCACAGATCAGTAACCACTAGAGAAATCATTACAAGCACCACTTAAGACCGTGTAATTCCATCCCTGGACTCGGTAACCACCTCGACTCGGTTAAGAAATGAGTCTCAAAAAGGTGCAGGTACGTCGCATCCAGGTTAAGCCAGTCTCTGAAGATTTGATGGCGCAATTTCATCAGCTTACGGGGATGCTGATGTCGGCGTATTACCCGCTGTTCCAACATGTCCCGCAGATTTTCTGTGAAGTTCAAGGCAGGTGATTTTGCAGGCCAATCGAGATGTAAGAGGGGGAGTGTTCAAGAAACCAGTCACATACTTCCAGCCAAATGAATTTTGCTCTTGTCGTCTTTATGTGCCAGTGTGAGCAATGGCCTCTTGCGAGGCGACAGACACCAAATGTTTATTACATGCGATTTCCTTCGCAATGTTCTATTGCTAAATGACTGGGATGGACCTTCATTCCTGTCGGAATTAGAAGCGATTTTGTTTTAGAAGCCTCGAAATGCGTCTCCGGTTCCACTCAGGCAGAATCATTTGCCGGCCTCAATTCTGACGTCGCGTTTCATGTCTAAGAGTGTTTCACCACTGCTTGTAGTCAGGGTGAATAGTCCGCCGCGAAACACGAACAAATCCAGGAACTTAACACGCCTTATGGGCATGGGCGCGGCCAAATACTATTGCCCCTTTTCGCCACTCTGATACGTCCTTACATTTACCCGTGTACGTAACAATGTCCGCTTGACAAATAACTGTCTACCTTACGGTAATGTGGGGGCAGTGCGCGAGCCGTTGACCAGGTGACTCGATCGTTGTGCCGTCTGTAAAGGCTTAACGATTCATCTGCATGTGCGCACTTGGACGACTAATTTTTTGTCTGGTGAGCTTGTATAGGGGATACGAAACAGCTAATCCCTCTTCTGTCAACAGTTTATCGTATATCATCACTGGAGCAACGATGAAGGTGCAGTACATTCCTGTTTTAAAGAAAAATCGCCGAAGATGTGCACTAATTATTGATTTACATCGCTGATGTCAGTCGCTCGCCTGCTACGTTCTTTCTGGAGACCGAAATGAATATTTCAACAGGTAGGAGATTTTGAATATGCAGCTCTTGGTGAAGAACGTTTCTGTACAATGTTTATCTGTTATAGCTCCGTTTGAATGGTGTCTGTTACCTGGTGTTCATTGGAGACGTGCCGCCTCGGTACCTAGAGATTGTACAGCCAGTTGTGCGCGAGAAGTTGATGTTCCAACTCGCAGAGGCACCTGAACAGCAGATGGTCATTCGTTGAACTGAAGCGGAAGAAGACCTCTGCCCATCACAATCGCTAAATTTCATTTTATGGTTTTCTTGTTTTCAAGTTGTCCTAGTGTCCATGATCCGCTTTCACACAATGCTACGCTCCAAAAGTACCATCTCCGAAATGTATTCTTCAAAACAAAGCAGATACTTCATACTAGTAAATAATATTTAGCCAGGAATGCCGTCTTTGTCTGTGGTGGTCTACTTTTTAGATACTGCTAGCTTCGTGCGTCACGTAGTATTTTGCTTCCAGTGCTGCAGAATGCCTTCACTTCGTCTACTTCATGGTCCACAACTTCGATGCTAAGTTTATCGCTCATGTCTTATCTGCTACTTTTCATTACTGTCGTCTTCCTTCATTTTACTCTCAATCCACATCCTGTTCTAATTTGACTATTCACCTCATTCAATAGTTCGTGCAATTTTTCCTCGTTTTCACCGAGGATGGCAATATCAACAACGAATAGTATCATTTTCCACTCATAAAACTTTCATCTCCATCTCGCTTCTTCGATGTACAAATTAAACAGTCGGAGCGGAAGACTAGATTCCTCTCATTCTAATTCGAACAGTTCGTTCTTGGTCCTTTTCATTTCTATTTATTCCTTTTTATAGAGTTCATAAATCGGTTATTATCAAGCACCAGTTGAAATTGGTCCGTTGGGTGCGCTAAATGTTTCACTCTATACGGATATTTGACAGAGAACTGAAAATGTTAATGCATTTAACATAATGTACTGCGACGGGTGTTAGTCACTTTGAACTGCCGGCATGAGCTTAAGTTACTATTGTAAAACGTAAAATTGTTTGTCAATGAAAAATTACAATCCGACCATCAATTTCTTACGTCGAAGTAATCCGTTTAGAACTACTCGTATTTACCATATGTAGAACTACCATATGTATAACTATCTACCGTATGTATTGCTTTGACAGCAAAGGTGTGGGACGCAGTGCGGAGACAGCATGATTTGAGATATATAAAATAAATTATGAACCTATTTTCTAAAATTCAGAAACAGAGATTAATGGACTCGTGGAAGATATCGTCCAAGATGAAAAAGAAGCCATTTCCATACGCACTGTAAGAATACTTAGTAAGAGTAACCCAACTATCAGGGAGATAGCACGCGAAATGGTCGCCCTTGAGTCTATGAACCTTACCAGGCAGAACTAATAAAAAAACTAGACGATCCACACAAGAAATGGGGTGTTTACCACATTCACCTTTATGGGGCTTTTGCTGGGGTACTTTATGAGATCTCTGACTGTCTGTGAAGGACTGGCAAGCCACTTTCTTGAAGAGCTGAAACCAGAATAGGTAGTATTGTTAGACGCTCTGGTCTGGAGCGAAGTGAATGTGTTAACTCATCCGCAACGTGTTATGTTCCGTTCAGTACGAAACTCTTTGCAGGCCAGTCATTTCAGAAATTTATTGTCTACAGACGGTTGCCTCACAAATGCTTCTTTTGTCAGGTTCACAGTCAAGCTGAGAAATCAGTCATCGTCTCCGAACATTTCCACTACTGTCCGCAGAATAAAATACTGAAAAACGTGTTCGTATCCATCTACATTTGACGTCTTCCAAAGATCAATAACGGGGACCACACTCTAACGACAAAACTCGCACCCATTCCCTAACACGACCTGCTCCGTACTTCAGCGTTGGCGCTACACATGGTGGCAGGTAACGTTCCCCAGGTATTCGCTGAACCCAAACCCATCCATCATATTGCCGCAGGGTATAGCGTTATTCGTCACTCCAAATCACGCGTTTCGAGTCGTCCATTGTCCAGTGCCGTCGTTCTTCACAGCACCTCAAGCGTCGCTTAGCATTTTCTACAGAGACGTGTGTCTTATGAGGAACTTCTCGACCGTTGTAACTCATTCCTTCTAACTCCTTATGCACAGACATTGTGCTAGCTGCCTTGGAAGTCACGAGTGATTTATTTAGTTGATTTCATGCGATTTTTTTACACCTACTCTCCGTAGTGTTCGATGGTCCTTGTCCGTCAGTACATGGGGTATGTATGCCTGGCCCTGGTTTAGCTGCGATCCTTCTTTCATGTTTTCACTTCCAATCACATCAACGACATTCGATCGTGGCATCTTTAGAAGGGCTGAAATGTCCCTGATGAATCTGTTAGTCAGGTGACATTCTGTAAACAGTCTACATTCGAAACCACTACGCGCTCCTGACCGATTCATTGTGCTGTTAGTGCTTCTCTACTAACAACACAATACGCTCCACTTCCTTTTATACTAGCGGGCATGTCTCTCGTAATATTTCACATTCAATAGAGATCGTTTTGATTAGGTATTCTATCAACTTTTCCTACACACAAATGGAAATGAGCGTATGGCATCGTTGGCCCTGAGGCCCCATTCGGGGAAGTTCGGCCGCCAAATGCAAGTCATACTTCATTCGACGCCACATTTGGCGACTTGCGCGCCGGTGATGAGGCTGAAATGATGATGTGGACAACACAACACTCAGTCCACGAGCGGAGAAAAATCTCTAACCCGGCCGGGAATCGAACCCGGGTCCGCTGGCACGGAAGGCAGGCACTTTATCGCCCAGGTAAGCAGGCAGACTTTTCCTACATATATTTCGTGGAATGATGACATTAAATTTGAGCTCATGCGGAGGCTTAGCAATAACGCTGGTTTGAATCGTGCTCAACAAACACAGTACAAAAGAATGTGCTGACGAATTCAGACAATGTTGGAAGGGTATAAAATTTTAGTGACGGGAGAAATAACAAAGGGAGTCCCACAGGGTTCAATTTTGGATCCACTCCTACTCTTTATATGTGTGCATGACCTTCCACTTAACACTCAACAAGCAGAATTGGTACTTTTTGCAGGCGATTCTAGTGTTACAATGAATCCGATTAGAGAGAAAGCAATAGAAGAGATGGTAACTGATATTTTTCGAGGAGCTATAAAGTGAGTCTAAGAAAATATGCTCTCCTTAAATTTTGGAAAACATTCTGGCAGATTAAAACTGTTAGCTGGACCGAGACTCGAACTCGGGACCTTTGCCTATCGCGTGCAAGTGCTCTACCAACTAAGCTACCCAAGCACGACTCACAATCCGTCCTCACAGCTTTACTTCCGCCAGTACCTCGTCTCCTACCTTCCGAACTTTACAGACGCTCTCCTGCGAAAGGCATAGACCCGAGTTCGAGTCTCGTTTCGACACACAGTTTTAATCTGCCAGGAAGTTTCATATCAGCGCACACTTCGCTGCAGAGTGAAAATTTCATTCTGGATTCTTTATTCAGTTCTGTACATCAAATAGTGTCATACTAACATTTGAGTAGCGCACGGGCAGGAGTCAGTAAGTAGGGTAGAAAGTTCCTTTTTCAGGTGTAAAACAGTTGAGTACATCTACTTTTGCTTTTCGTATATTTGCTAGTCTTGGAACCAAACGAATCAGATTACTGGCATATTTTGTAAATTTCGACTTAATAATGTCATATGGAATTTTTTTCTTGGATAACTCATTACACAGATATAAAGTATTGATGGCACAAAAGCGAGCATTAAGAGTAATATGTGGTGGTCACCTACGGACGCCATGTATATACCTCTTCAGGAAGCTAGGCATGTTAACTGCGCAGTCCCAGTACATATATTCGCTAGTGAAATTCGTCATAAATAATCCATTACCATTTTAGAAGAACAGTGATATCCATACCTAGAACACTGGAGGGAAAAGTAATCTTTGTTACCCCTTATTAAAGGTGTCAGTGGGGCAAAAAGTAGTTAACTATGCAACAACAAAAATATTTGATCAGTTTTCCAATAGCTTAAAATGTTTGACAGATACTGAAGAACGTTCTGAATCTAACTTTAAATCATTTCTCTTGGGCAGATGCTCATATTCCACTGACGAATTTCTACTTAAAACCTGTATACATGAAAAAGGTATGAGTAGGACTAAAATAATAATGTTTTAATTAATGTTAACAGTAATCATGTATACAGAACATGTAAACTGACTCGTTTCACTGCATTTTGATAAAAAATAATCTGTGGAAATGTAACTAACAAACATACTTTCCACGAAACTTTCATGACTGGAAGAGGAAAATGCCGGGGAGCATGATGGTAGTACACCATGTACACTTCGCCACACACTCGAGGTGGCTTCTGGAATATAGAGTAGACGTAAGTATAAAATTCATAATTCTAATTTGCAACAACTTACTAAAGTATTTGCTAAATAGCCCACATGCCGTATCCAAGACCTTCGCCTGCAACTGCTGCTGCCCGCACCACAGATATGGTCGACATGTTGCCTGTGCTCCGTCTCCGCAGGGGACACTCCTTTGGAACACCTCGACGTCAACAGTACTGCAGGCACAGCGCATCCATCACAAGAAGCTAGATTTTATCCAAAACATGCCAGTCTGTTTTGAAGCAGAACTCCAGCCGCCACCATGGAAGCATGCGGTGCTAGCTTCGCCACCAGGGACGCCAGCCTCGAGGCAGCGGTATGCGCATCCTGGGCAACAGCACCACAATCGGGGACACTACTTTGCCTCTGCCAACCACGTTGTTTCCAGACATCCAGCAGATATCACTCGGACATGCGTGTATTTAGAGCGACGCCTGGCCGCTCACATCGAGTTCAGTTCGCTGAACCACTGGAAGCAGTTCTGCCGCAGAGCGATCTCAAGGATCTACACCATACGGTTCCAGCAGTATCCTGACTTAGAGGATACGCACCGAAGCCACTACGAGCAGCCAGGTGTTAGGCAAGGAAATGATAGTATGAGCATTTTAACATAACTTATAACAGTTGTTAAATAGTACGATTTTCACATTCCTTTAATGTTCGGACATTTGGCGGTGTAGTACCTGTTTTGATCGTTCACGCCAAATAATATACTCTGAGTTAGAAGTTAGTGTTCGTTTACAAGCGCAGTCCACATGCAACAATGTCACATGAAACTAATATCAGTTTTTATATACCCCAGCCTGTCATTTTTCATGACGCGAAAGATAAATCAAATACGCTGACTGCTGCCATGTTCAACATCAGAATGAATAGTGCGGCAGATATTGTGAGACGATTCAAAAACGCAGACCGTATAGACTCTATAACTCACCAATCAAAGAAGTTGAATGCACGTGACAAGGGAAATCTAATACGAAAAATAAAGAAGCAATCTGCACTCAATACACCAAAATTAGCAGTTGAGCTCCTGAACGAGACTTTAAAGAAGATACATCCTCAAACGAATGACAGAGCATTGGAAAATGGTGACTACAATACAAGAGTAGCTAGGAGTAAACTGTATGCGAATGAACAGAATCGAAGTGGATACTGGACTTTGCTAAAGAGTTTATTACGAAGAAAGTAACATGTCGGAACGACGTCATTTTTACCGAGGAAAGTAAATTTAACATTTTTGGGTCTTATGGACAGATGATGTGGGCGAAGAATAATGAAGAATTGAAAGTCACAAATATTAAGCCCATTGTAAAGCTTGGACGTGTCTGTGTTCTCGTCTGGGGCTGCATATTCGCATTTGAACCGGGAGTTCAAATGTGTGTGAAATCTTATGGGACTTAGCTGCTAAGGTTATCAGTCCCAAAGCTTACACACTACTTAACCTAAATTATCCTAAGGGCAAACACACACATCCATGCCCGAGGGAGGACTCGAACCTCCGCCGGGACCAGCCGCACAGTCCATGACTGCAGCCCCCAAGACCACTCGGCTAATCCCGCGCGGCGTTGAACCGGGCGAATTAGTGTTCATCGACAGTATTATGGAAAAATATGTCTATCGCATCCCATCAGAAAACAATTTACCCAAAAGTGCAGAAAAACGGTGTTATCATACGCATTTAAGTTTAAACAGGACAGTGACCCGAAACATAAGGCTCACATTGTGCAGTGTTATTTGTCGTACGATTTCCAAAAGTCTTCCAACCACCACCTCAATCACCAGACCTCAACACTTTTGAGAATGTTTGGGGAGAAGTAGAGCTACGCGTTAGAAAAAAAAAAATCTAAGTCTTACAAAGAAACTTCGAAGCGTCGAATAGAAGAAGAATGGGACGGTCTATGCACTGGCTGTTTAAAAAAAAGGCCGATAGCTCTTCGCCGCAGCGTTGGAAAGAAGTGATACAACAGAATGGCTACCCAACAAAATGCTGAAACATATAGTTTTGCCGGCAGCGGTGGCCGAGCGATTCTACGCACTTCAGTCCGGTACCACGCGACTGCTACGGTCGCAGGTTCGAATCCTGCCTCGGGCATGGATGTGTGTGATGTCCTTAGGTTAGTTGGGTTTAAGTAGTTCTAAGTTCTAGGATACTTATGACCTCAGATGTTAAGTCCCATAGTGCTGAGTCATTTGAACCATACATTTTTCAGAGAAATTTTTCTAAAAATAATTTGTTTTGGAAAGTGTCCAAATATTAGACAAATGTGAAAATGAGACATAGACATGGCTTCTCCATCCCCAGGTTCCCTACCTTATATTATTCAGTGGAGCGTTATCTATGTCCCGTTACATTTTTTCACTCTCTTACGAGAGCTATTGTGATATGACAGAATTTGGTGACACTTATGTAACATTTTATTTTGTGATGACTGTAAACTTTTTCTTTCACAATGATTATTATTTTCTGATGTTTATCGGTTTTATGTTTACATTGTACCACATGACTTATGGTTACAAACATGTGTTCTGTTTTGTTTACTAACGACTATCTCTGTTACGTCGTTTACGGTGCTACCTAACGACACACATTTCATGCTATGTAAATTTTACCTCCTGTCAGTATATGAGGTTCTCCTCCATAAAAGTAGCATAAACGTACCTTGATCAAGTTGTTCACGATGTTATGACTTATTGATTGCTCTTTGTAAAGTTATCTTTGACTTCACATCTGTTGTCGATGCTTGGGCCACCTATTGGTCTTTGTTTACTTCTTAGATAGTTTAACCGCCAAAGACAGATTGGCAATGGTTCTCTTCGAACAGACAACGGCGCTGCCAAATATAACTGTATGAGATCTGTATTATATTCAATCTATGTGCTTACTTTCGTGAGCATTTTGCTAAAGTTTAATTTAAGTATAAGTACGATATTAATTGAAAATTGTGTATATGGTTTCGTATATGGATTACTGAGATGTATTCTTATGTTATTATACACGAATTTGACGTCGTTAATTTCCTTGTACACTCTGTTCTACAGCTTCAGTCTGATGATGAAATATATAACGCTTAATAAAGTATTGTGTAATCAATACCTTTGTATATTTAAAAATTTGTGCCAAATAAATGTTAATCACACGTGAACTGGGCACTACCTAACAGAATAAAGGAGAAGATGAGGAACATCAGAAGGAGTACTGGCTTCAGATGAGGGTGTTGCTGGGAAGAAAGGTGATGAGGGGGGCGGTGGGGGGGCGGGGAGGAGGGAGGCTGTGAGACAAGTTGAGCCTGCATTATCCTCACCGGTGGCGGCTTCGGGGTCAGCGTCCTTGTCGCTCGACGGAGCCAGCCGCAGCGGGCCGACCACGCTCAGAGAGAAGGGCAGCGGCCCGTCGATGAAGGCGCGGCCGACGCGGGGGAACTGGAAGAGGCCCGCGGCCCGCTTCTGTCCGCCGTTCCCTGCAACAGCAGAGTCCACCCACCTGCAGTCGACTCGTAGTATCGCTCTTCACTCTAGACTAAGTGCACGTCAGACGCAGGTAGAGTTGTAAAGCTACCGTAGACTATCGTAAGGGAGCGTAGATTACTGTAATTTTCCTAGTAGCTTTTGTCAGTTACGATCGTACCCGCTTTACTTGTACGTTCCGTGTATTGCGTACCAATCAGGCGTTCCACGTATTTGTTGCTTCTTCTGCGTATGCGATCAGCGCGTTACTAGATTCCCCTAGGAACTAAGTGCAGATTCACAAAGGGCCCCGTAACCTACAATTGTTCTGCATTGTTACCCTCCTGCCTGTTACTGAAATATAAACAGTATTTATAGCAAAAATGAAATTTTCAGTGTTTAATTCAGGTTTTGTTTGAAAGTTGTTAGCTTGTAACGCGGAGCAGAGGAGTTTTGTAGTAAAAATGAAAAAGAAACAATACCGATTCATCATATAGTGCTAGAAAATGCAATTTTCTCCAAAAAAGTAAAATTTGAAAAAATACTCAATACAAAAACATATCGAATATCGCTTCAAATCTTCTGTTCCTCAACTTTCTTACTTCTCAGCAATAACAACAACGTATTGCCTTTGATCATGATGGAAAACATTCTTTTGAGTACAAAATACCAACAAAAAGTATATAATTTTTAATCTTTTTTAATGTAAACTGTACTTGCATCAGCAGTAATTGCATTGATTCTATAACAGCTTAGAAGTCACGAGATGACTAATTTTTATTAGTTATAAGATGACTTTTGTATTATGTAAGAATGCAAAATACATCATGGACTAACAATGAATAAAGTGTGGTGTTAATTATGTGCAAATCAAAAAACAAAGAGAAATCGTCAGCTCACAGTTTCCTCCTTAAATATTCATTTATGCTACTTTCGCTTCCGATTCTATCAATACTACCGATAATACTACCATTTCTTACATCATTTATGTAATTTTGGTAGAGCGCAACTCTAAGCGTAGGTAATAGTGGCTGTAGAGTTGCCTAGTTGGCAACTGTTACGGGGAAGGCGGGCATAATGGCCATTGCGCACATAACGGCCACTTGAATTCGTGAGTCCGTACAGTGATGCAACCGTACAGAAATTGTGTAAAGGTGTCACTCGAAACCCCCTGAGTTAGGTATAGTCATTTAAAGGAGCCCGGATATCATATTGTCTGGTACTCAAGTTTTGTACGGTTTTGAGACATTCACATCTGACAAAATAAACATCACCAACTCGACTTCATACTGTAAAGAGAAAAGGACGCTAGCAAGTTGTCAGTCCCAGCTATGAATTCTGTGGGAAAATCTGCACAGTAATTCCGATAGATCGCAATGATGAACTTCTGAATGTGCAGCTGTTACACTTCCGCGCGCAAAAGTTTTTTGCCTCTCGCTTCGGCTCACTGCAGACGTCTAAAGACCGAGTGCGAAGTACTGTAAAGAGGAGTGACAACCAGGGGTCACGTAATCGCCAGATGTTGAAGGCGTGCGAAGAGGACGCGGGAGTAGGCCATATCTGTCTGGCGTGTTTTAGAATTTTGTTCGAGAACACGTAATATGGCAACCTCACGCACATATCTGCACAATTTCAACAACGTATATACCTAAAAATCGAAATGAATAAGCCTAATCAAATGAGGAATTGTTAAGTTTTAATCATGCAATGATACTGAAGAATAACGCAACTCCTGCAGATGTACTTCGCTTTAACAGTTCTTCAGTCCAAAGAAAATAACGCACAATAGTGATGTTAATAACTAAACGGCATTATGCTACTACTTTAACGGATAATGATTTATTTCATTAATGTACAATGCATTTGTGAATCACAACGTAAAAGTGTTCAAAGCAAAGAGATCTCTGAACCTGTTACAGGCTGGAAAAGAAACAAAGAACTACCGCTTGTTGGTTTACTGACATGATGAACATGACCCTCTTACTCACGGCACTGAGCAGTAAAGCGTTCAGACGTGAGGCGGCTGCAACTGGGCGGAGTGAGCGACAACCTGTTCTCGCGGAAGTTTAAAAGATAGACATTCAGAAGTTCATCAGCGCGTACTCTTAGAATTACGGTCCAAATTTTCGAGCGGTTTCGTTTCCTGATGCTGGTATCTTGCGGCTGTACTGTTTTCTCCTTAAAATATGGGGTCACATTGTTGATGTTTTCTTGTATGATAAATTCCCACTTCATGTAATTGTTTTAAATTTACACAAGAAGTTAGGTTTTTCTAACATTGTTGTAAGAGTGGTTAATTAATGACAAATTCTCTTCTCTGTTATTGATTCGTTGGTGGTCGTGCCCAACTAACAATATCATTCGTGGAATGGCGTCTAGGCAGTGGCCAATATATCCATTTTTCTTCCTTTTTCAGTCTTAATTATGTTAACAAATATTGAGTGTAACTAAAATACACAATAAATCATTATAAGCAGTGATAATACTAATAATTAATCACTAATATAACATTAGTAATTACTACTGAACGTTATAAATTATTTTTTCCTTTCAACGAAGCACAAAGAAAGCAGTCAATGACGGGATCAGTTGGACACAGAGAGCGCAAGACAGGCAGTGAGAAGGGCGTGGCTGTCAAAACTGCTGCATCCACTGACAGAGCTCTAAAGGATACGTTAAAAAGGAGAATTTTGAAGAAAATCTGTGTCGTTAATCTGTTCTAACTTACAATCGTCTTTCTTCGTAATTTACCAATGTTCAATTTTAACTTACAGATTAATAGGTACAGTTCTTATTCAGTTCTCTACTAGCTACACTGATTTTATTATGTTTTAAAAATGCCAACAGTACACAAGATTAACTCATCAGAGGTACCTGTTAATTTTAAGCTGATATTGCATGCAGACTTGTGACAGACGTCTACCAGCCTGGTCTAGGCATTTCGCATCCTCTGTAAGGCAGCTGGGTATTCAAGCGTCTCAGTTTCCTAACCCCGCCAGCCCTGTAAATACATTCCGTCGTGGGATTGTTGCCGTCTCGTCTAAAACTACACTCCTGGAAATGGAAAAAAGAACACATTGACACCGGTGTGTCAGACCCACCATACTTGCTCCGGACACTGCGAGAGGGCTGTTCAAGCAATGATCACACGCACGGCACAGCGGACACACCAGGAACCGCGGTGTTGGCCGTCGAATGGCGCTAGCTGCGCAGCATTTGTGCACCGCCGCCGTCAGTGTCAGCCAGTTTGCCGTGGCATACGGAGCTCCATCGCAGTCTTTAACACTGGTAGCATGCCGCGACAGCGTGGACGTGAACCGTATGTGCAGTTGACGGACTTTGAGCGAGGGCGTATAGTGGGCATGCGGGAGGCCGGGTGGACGTACCGCCGAATTGCTCAACACGTGGGGCGTGAGGTCTCCACAGTACATCGATGTTGTCGCCAGTGGTCGGCGGAAGGTGCACGTGCCCGTCGACCTGGGACCGGACCGCAGCGACGCACGGATGCACGCCAAGACCGTAGGATCCTACGCAGTGCCGTAGGGGACCGCACCGCCACTTCCCAGCAAATTAGGGACACTGTTGCTCCTGGGGTATCGGCGAGGACCATTCGCAACCGTCTCCATGAAGCTGGGCTACGGTCCCGCACACCGTTAGGCCGTCTTCCGCTCACGCTCCAACATCGTGCAGCCCGCCTCCAGTGGTGTCGCGACAGGCGTGAATGGAGGGACGAATGGAGACGTGTCGTCTTCAGCGATGAGAGTCGCTTCTGCCTTGGTGCCAATGATGGTCGTATGCGTGTTTGGCGCCGTGCAGGTGAGCGCCACAATCAGGACTGCATACGACCGAGGCACACAGGGCCAACACCCGGCATCATGGTGTGGGGAGCGATCTCCTACACTGGCCGTACACCACTGGTGATCATCGAGGGGACACTGAATAGTGCACGGTACATCCAAACCGTCATCGAACCCATCGTTCTACCATTCCTAGACCGGCAAGGGAACTTGCTGTTCCAACAGGACAATGCACGTCCGCATGTATCCCGTGCCACCCAACGTGCTCTAGAAGGTGTAAGTCAACTACCCTGGCCAGCAAGATCTCCGGATCTGTCCCCCATTGAGCATGTTTGGGACTGGATGAAGCGTCGTCTCACGCGGTCTGCACGTCCAGCACGAACGCTGGTCCAACTGAGGCGCCAGGTGGAAATGGCATGGCAAGCCGTTCCACAGGACTACATCCAGCATCTCTACGATCGTCTCCATGGGAGAATAGCAGCCTGCATTGCTGCGAAAGGTGGATATACACTGTACTAGTGCCGACATTGTGCATGCTCTGTTGCCTGTGTCTATGTTCCTGTGGTTCTGTCAGAGTGATCATGTGATGTATCTGACCCCAGGAATGTGTCAATAAAGTTTCCCCTTACTGGGACAATGAATTCACGGTGTTCTTATTTCAATTTCCAGGAGTGTATATGCGGTATTCACTGCCTAGATACTAGGCAGAAAGCTATTGTACAAATTATTTAACAATCACACAGGGAACTGTCTTCTATTATGCAGGTTACACCTTCTATAAGCTCCCAAAACAGTCTAAGAACAGTTTCGCCGCACATTCCTTTATTATGTATAAAGTTTCTTCGCTACATTGCGTGTACTTACATTATAGTGCAGTATTCATTCACATATGATGGACAATCTCTGACTTCTCTTGTTTCTTTTTTCAGTCAACATTTTTGTGGGCTACTTAAGTGATAAATTGTTCCATGTTCGAGTAAGTTTGTAAGAAACAAAAGCAACAAAATTTCAAAAGGTACAAAAAATAAATGCATAATGTAAAATTTGTGGAATGTTCGTCATCAAGGACAAACTAAATTTCCATTGCTTTTTAAGAATGGATAAATAACCAGAATTTTGCGCAAAAAGGTCGTTAAGAGCAGGGGAAGCATTGATTGTTATGAAATCTGTACATTTAAATTTTAGATAGATCTGTTGATTTCATCTGCTGGCTGCCTGAACGAATCATCTAAACTACGTGAAAGAAAGCAAGAGAGGTTTGTAGGAAGTCACCATTATTGTTTATGGGCTTAATGACCATTTTTCCGACGAGACAATAAACCGTAAATTTCTATCCTTCACTATTGTTTAACTTCAGTACCGAGGAGACAATTTAAGAATAGAAATAAAAAATTCTGAAATAATTAAAAATTTTATGGTGAAAGTGATCAAATCTGCGAATCTCAGATTTCGTCATCATTCCGTCCGAAGCAAAGCAAAGACATCGAAAACATTGAACTCAATACACTTGTTGCTGAGCACAGAACTAGGTTTAATCACGAACAATTATTCACGGCGGAGTGCCCATGAAAGCGGACTTGATGCGTATGCAGGAAGACATTCAAAGACAGAGTACGCATTTCCACCAAAACAGTTTTAGGAAACCACCGACGTCACTTAGCATCGGCATGTAGTACTAACATAAGAAGTTACAGTTCCTGCGATATACTATGTGATCAAAGGTATCCGGACACCTGGCTCAAAATGACAAGTTCGAGGCGTCCTCCTTCGGTAATGCTGCAATTCAATATGGAGTTGGCACTACACACGCTGGCAGATGATGTTCACAGAGCATTCGCCATGCCCACACCCTGCCATCGGATCACTACATTGTGTACCGTGATTCGTCACTCCATACAATGTTTTTCCATTGTTCAATCTTCAATGTTTACGCTCCTTACACCAATCGATGCGTCGTTTGACATTTACCGGTGTGATGTGTGGCTTATGAGCAGCCGCTCGACCATGAAATCCAAGTTTTCTTACCTCCCGCCTTCTGTCATAGTACTTGCAGTGGATCCTGATGTAGTTTGGAATTCTTGTGTGATGGTGTGGATAAATGTCTGCCTATTCGACAGTACGACCCTCTTCAACTGTCGGCGGTCTCTGTCAGTCAACATACGAGGTCGGCCTGTACGCTTTTTGCTGTACGTGTCCCTTAACGTTTCCACTATCACATCGGAAACAATGGACCTAGAGATGTTTAGGAGTGTGGAAATCTCGCGTACAGACGTAAGACACATGTGACACCCAATCACTTGACCAGGTTCGAAGTCCGTGAGTTCCGTGAAGCTACCCATCCTGCTCTCTCACGATGTCTACTGACTACTGAGGTCGTTGATATGGTGTACGTGGCAGTAGGTGGCTGCACAATGCACCTAATATGAAAAAAGTATGTTTTTGGAGGTGTCCGGATACTTTTGATCACATAGTATATCAAAATTAAGCAAGGACTAGCGCTAATAGTGATTCAGAAATTATTTCACCAACGTTGAACAAAAAGTATTACCTTACTACCTTATGAAAGTAACATGACGCAAATTTCGACGTTTGTGTTACATTGGAGGAAAAGTTAGATACGAATCGTGTGCATTGTTGTTTGTGACTTTAGCAACCGACTGCAGCAAGTGTGGATGGAGTGTAAAGGTTCTACTATTGTTTATAGGACATCTGGATCCTTCTCACGACGTCAGGTACGAACAATGTATCGATGTAAAATGCGTTATGTCATGAAGGAGGCGGAGGTACTGAGAGGTCAAGAGTAGATGAAGATATACTGGACAGAGCATGTTAAACTTCCTTAAGCAGTCGCCAAAAAACAGTGCGTCGAGGAAGCAGAAAGTTACGTTAGATATAGGCAGTGTGCAAATTCGCAAAAGTGGAAGTGTTGAGTCCCACGGAAAAGGCCACTGATACATACCATGTTGAAAAGCAATGCTTCCCAATTATCTATGTGAACTTTATAAACAAAATAAACGTTATTAACATTCTAAACCTTATTCTTCACGTCTACGTAATTGGAGCCCTTTTCCGCTAGAGGATTCCGAAATGTTGCATGCAACATGGTGGTATGTAAAATAACTATATTATGTCCATTATGATTATCCGGGCTGTTATGCCGTGGTCGGCTGATGAATTTTGTCTCAATTCCCAACGTTTCGTCCCCGTCTGCGGGAGACATCTTCACGGGGGTCTGTCACTCGATGGAAGGTCCAACACACCCGCTGGCTCGCGTGAGAAACAGCATGTTTCAATCGAGTTTCGAATTCGAAGTATCTGCCCACGCGTGAATCACCGTCTCCTTCAGCATGACAATGCGCTACCACACACGAGCGTTGTGACATCTGCAACAATCCTACGGTTTGGGTTCAATGTCATCGATCATACACCACACGGTCCGTGACCCCATTCAATTTCACCTGTTTTCAAGACTTGACGAGCAACTTCGCGGACTTCACTTTAATAGTGAAGGGGAGGTGAAAGTAGAGTTGAGGTTATGACTCCGTCAACAAAGTCAAACATTCTACAGTGACGGTACCAACAAACTGGTGTCTCGTTGGGAGAAATGTTTTCGTTGCCAGGGTGACTATGTTGAGAAATAAATATGCAGACACGCAGAATAAAGACCTGGAAAGTTTCGAAGTCTGGTTTACTTTAAAATCTTTAAGAATTATCAAATAAAAAATTCGGAGGCACCTACCATTCTACAAAAGGCAGAATATTCATTTTGAACCAATCTGGGTCGTTTTGAAGCCCGTACTGTCTCCGTTATTAAATAAGAAAGCCGGATAGTTAAAATATTGTGTGACGTTTCTAACCAATAAATGTTCCACCTATTTTCCTTCGCCGGAAGACTTACCAGGGGACGCACTGGAAAAAAACGTGCACAATATATTGCTTGTGAAAACACAGCTGTGTGGAATCGTCCTCTTTGAGTTAATTGAATGCCTCATGTAGGAAAAAAAGCCACCAGCAGGACGATGCGGATTTTCCTCCTCCTTGGCGTTCACTTTTCGGCACAGGAAAGTGAAGAATAATTGTGATGCTGTAAATCTATAAGCCAGGGAAATATGAGGGCGTACTGAAAAGTAGTGGCTCCCAATTTTTTATGTTATAACTCTTAAAGCACTTTAAATAAAACAAATTTTATTAACATTCTACGTCTTTATTCTTCACGTCCTCATATTTATTCATCAACATAGTCACCCCGGCGTCGAACACATTTCTCTCAACTAGAGACCAGTTTATTGATACCGTCGCTGCAGAATGTTCGTCATTGTTGACGGAGTCACCACCTCACCTCTGCTTGCACCCCTACATCGCTATCAGGGTGTAGTCCGCGAAAGTGATGTTCAAGTATTGGAAACAGATGAAAATCAGATGGAGCGAAATCCGGTCTGTATCGAGGATGGTTGTTGACAGTGTGCGCAAGGCATCGGATTGTTATTGATGTCGCAGCGCACGTCTGGGGTCTCGCATTCTCACGCTGAAAGAGAGGGCGATCGAACTACCCACTCGGTTACAGTAAGCTGTTTCACACGCACAACATAGTTAAGTTACACACCGCTACGTTACAGGCTACGATTCGGAGTCCTCTAGCGGCAGAGAACTGAAAATATGTAGACATCAAGAATAAACATGTTTATAACGTTAATTTTATTTAAAAAGGTCTAAGAGTTCTCTCAAAAGAAATTCCGAGGGACTATCCTTCAGCATACCCTAGTAAAAAAATAAATATTTATGTTGTTTAAGAATACGTTAGTCGAAACTTACGAGGGTCATTCAATAACTAAAGAGACAAATTGGTCAGAGGAAAAAAGCTGTTTGTAGGGCAAGTTTGGTACTTTTGTGGCTTTAAGTTGGCATTACTTGGATGAGCCCTGATCAGCTGATGTATCAACATCGTTTTGTTTATAATCTCAAAGATACATTTCAAGATGGCGAGACCGCTTGAAACGTTCACATTAGTTGAACGACGTTCTGTCATTCGTTTTTTACTCGCTGAAGGCGAGAAACCAGTGAATATATACTGTAGAATTTCTAAAGTTTATAGTGAAGGTTATATAAATCGTGCAAGCTTTTACAAGCAGTTCAAAAATGGTCGCGACTCAGTGACTGACAAACACTGTTCTGGCCGACCAGTTGCAGTTTCAACGCCGTCATTTGAAAGTCCAATAGATTACATTATTCGTGCCGACCGCCGTGTGACTATGGAAATGATAGTTGATAAGGTTCAAGTTAGTACTGGTACAGTTCATAGGATTATCTGTACGGTACAACAAAACACGTGCGAGATGGGTCCCAAAGGAGCTGACTCGGCTACACAAGGAAACGAGGTTGAGAATGTGCACTGAACTGAAGGAACATTATGAAAGAGAAGGTGAGCAATTCCTCAACAAAATTTTAACTTGTGATGAAACTTGGGTTCATTACTATGAGCCAGAATCAGAAAGGCAAAGCATGGAGTGGAAGCACACCAACTCATCTGTGAAGAAAAAATTCAAAACCCAGGCATCATGTTGACGGTGTTTTGGGATGCTGAATGTCCAGTTTTTTTGTGATTATCTAGAAGAGCCGTGTACAATAAACAGCTAATACTACTTGGATTTACTTTTAAACAAGGTGAAGCCAGTGTTGAGAGAGAGACGTAGCGGATCTCAGAGGAGGGATGTGATTCTCCAGCAAGAGAACGCACGTCCTCATATTGCTCAACTAACCTGTGAAACCATCGACAGAATGAGCTGGGAAGTATTGTCTCATCCCCTTTACAGTCCTGACTTAGCATCTAGTGATTTCCTTTTGTTTGGTGCACTGAAGGAGACATGTGGGAAGAGGTTCCAGGACAACGAGGAAGTGAAAAAGTTTATGGGAAAAGAGCAGCCGGGAAAAAAAAAGCTTTTAGCTCGTTGGAACAAGTGCATAAATGTTCAAGGGGATTATGTTGAAAAGTATAAAAAGTATTGTGTTGTAAAAATAAACCCTTTTTTTCTCCAGATCAATTTGTCTCTTTAATTATTGACTGACCCTTGTAAATGATATTTCTTGCCAACGGTTTTAAGCTTTGAGAAGCAAAACATAAAATCCGTCACTGAAGCTTAGAAAACAACCCATACAATATGACCTTCCGAGCCCGGCTTCGTTTATGACCTTTCTCCCACAGCGACTTGATGCTGACATGCGTATAGCTGCATTAATTACTCTCCGGAACGTCAGCAGGTTTCTGCCGTGACAGACTACATATACGTCGGCACAGATTTTTCGGTCCTGCCAGAAACTGTAGGCCTGCCGCGTGTCTGGAAATTAACGAATTGCTGGCTACAAGGCGGCATCCCGGCCGTATCAGAGGGAAAATACCTGCGAACAACAAAAAGCCCTCTGCCGCGAACAGCTGCGCACCTCGCCGGAGTTCAGGAACAGGTGCCTGCACCCCGCTCTGCACGCACTCATTTGTTTCAGCCCCAGAGCTGCTCCGGACGCCGCGGCATTCCATCGGTTTTTCTACCGCCCGACTCCTCCTGAACTCTGGACACCCGATCGACAATCGGTTAATCCGATAATGTTTCGCAGCCGTTATCGAGCGGCCGGGATAATGAGGCGAACACCGTTCTCCTTCTACGCGTGTTGCGGCTTATCACTTGATAGCCAGGTATTAGTGAAACCTAATCGAAAAAAAAATGATTTTAATAAATTGTGATAATCACAATGGAAAATTGTACTGAAATGCAGGAGGATCTGCAACGAATTGACGCATGGTGCATGGAATGGCAATTCAATCTCAATGTAGACAAGTGTAATGTGCTGCTAATACATAGAAAGGAAGATCCTTTATCATTTAGCTACAATATAGCAGGTCAGCAACTGGAAGCAGTTAATTCCATACATTATCTGGGAGTGGAATGATCATATAAAGTTGATCGTCGGTAAAGCAGATGCCAAACTGAGATTCATTGGAAGAATCCTAAAGAAATGCAATCCGAAAACAAAGGAAGTAGGTTACAGTACACTTGTTCGCCCACTGCTTGAATATTGCTCACCAGTGTGGGATCCGTACCAGATAGATGGTTCAAATGGCTCTGAGAACTATGGGACTTAACTGCTGAGGTCATCAGTCCCCTAGAACTTAGAGCTACTTAAACCCAACTAACCTAAGGACGTCACACATCCATGCCCGAGGCAGGATTCGAACCTGCGAACGAATCGGTCGCGCGGTTCCAGACTGTAGCGGCTAGAACCGCTCGGCCACCCCGGCCGGCCCGTACCAGATAGGGTTGATAGAAGAGATAGAGAAGATCCAACGGAGAGCAGCGCGCTTCGTTACGGGATAATTGAGAAATCGCGAAAGCGTTACGGGGATAATAAAACTGCAATGGAAGACTTTGCTGGAGAGACGCTCAGTAGCTCGGTACGGGCTTTTGTTGAAGTTTCGAGAACATACCTTCACCGAGGAGTCAAGCAGTATATTGCTCCCTCCTACGTATATCTCGCGAAGAGACCATGAGGATAAAATCAGAGAGATTAGAGCCCACACAGAGGCATACCGACAATCTTTCTTTCCACGAACAATACGGGACTGGAATAGAAGGGAGAACCGATAGATGTGCTGAAAGTACCCTCCGCCACACACCGTCAGGTGGCTTGCGGAGTATGGATGTAGATGCAGATATATCTCCATCTATTATTCAAGCCACTGGTTCTTGGGGACTGGGGGCGTTCACTTTGATGAAAGGCTGATAAAGGCTCGTAAGGCGTTTGCGTGGGTTCTAGGGCAGCACATACACAATGAATGTAACACAGAATAGTGAATAATAAAATATATTACCTGGATTTAATAACGCTGGTTACAACAATTGTAGAATGCATATTTAGTTTACCTGTCCATCGTTGAACACAAACTAAATAATATTATCTGAACTAGAGTCAGAAGTAAACTAATGTTGTGTCTTGATGTACTATTAGAAGAACAGTTCCACACTGACAGTACTCAGTGAAATCTTAGGCAGGCAGTCACTGTCCGTAGACAATAATTACTATTTACTATTGTGTTTTTACTGTAGACTAACCACTATCTTGCTATCGGTCATGTTTGTATGTTACTCCATGACTTGAAGAAAAGAAGACTAACGTTCCTCTGAAACTCACTAGCAAGACTGACTTGGAGCTTACACCTCCCAACTTGTGCTCGTGCACGGTTACTTAAGCGCGCGTTCCTGGTAGCGGTGGCGCTGCCTCCAGAGGGCGTGATTCTCGCGGGCAGCGTGATTGGTTTGCATGCAGCAATGTTCCTGGTGCGGACGGAAGTCCTGTGTTTCTTCTTGTACCAACTGTTGCAAACTCTTCTTGTGTAGTATCTCAGTACGCCAACGTACTCTTTTTAACGCCGGGCATCTTTCAGCATTATTGTGCTATTTTCAGTTCTATGAAATGCAAACATATTGTAAGTGATAGTTATTGGAACAAAAATAATGTCTAAAACGTTTTATATCTATCGTGATTGTTATCTCATATTCTACAGTGTTAGGTTCTGTACGACCTGCTTTGCATTATGATACAGGATGACTTAGGAGGAATGGTCAATATTCAGGGATATGACAGGAACGGTCATTCGAAGCAAGTAAGTCCAGTAAATCAATATCTTAATAGCTGAGAGCACTTCCTCAGGGTCGATACTGTAAAAAAATCTCTTCTACTGCAAGCTCTTTGCTTTCTGTATTTTGGAATGAGACAGTATGGACCAAATCAAGATAAAATTATAAACATCAGGATTGGCGATCAAGAGGTAGATGCAGTTAAGGAATTCTGCTACCTAGGCAGCATAATCGCTCATGACGGTCGGAGCAAGGAGGACATAGAAAGCAGACTAGTACTGACAAACAGGGCATTCCTGGCCAATAGAAGTCTACTAGTAGGCATTAATATGAGCAAGAACTTTCTGAGAATGTGCTTTTGGAGCACTGCATTGTATGGTATCGAAACATGGAATGTGGGAAAACCGGAACAGAACAGAATCCAAGTATTTGTAATGTCGTGCTACAGAAGAATGTTGAAAATTAGGTGGACGGATAACGTAAGGAATGAAGCGGTTCTCCGGAGAAACGGCGAGGAAAAGAATGTATGGAAAACACTGACAAGAAGGAGGGACAGGATGATAGGACATCTGTTAAGACATCGGCGAGACGAATAACTCCCATTGTATTAGAGGGAGCTGTAGAGAGTGAAAGGGACTGAAATACGTCCAGCTAATAACTGAGGACGTTGGCTGCAAGTGCTTCTCTGAGATGAAGAGGTTTGCACACGAGAGGAATTTGTGGCGGGCCGCAACAAATCAGTCAGAAGAGTAATCATAGTATCGAAGATGAAGGAGTACCTACAGCTCTTAAGATATGCGTTTTAGAACTCATGTTTATTATTTTTTCTTCGAATGGTCGTTCCTGTCGTAACCTTCAATACCGACTATTGCTTCTGGGACACCCCTGTGTAGCTTGCTACCTGCAACGAAATATTAATGTCTCTTCTATGGTTTGCGACTTAAATCACTTTATCCATCTTGAAGGAAGACAACTTCTCAGCCAAGATCGCATTTTGTAAAATATTTATTTACAATGACCGATTTCACAATAACGGAGTTACCATCTTATGATCTTTGAACAGTGTACGTAAAGCGTAAAGTATAAAATTACGAACAACAGCGCACAATGTCATACAAAAAGAGAATTATTATTAAACATACACTATCTGATCAAAAGTATTTTGACACCTCCAAAAACATATGTTTTTCATATTAGGTGCATTGTGCTGCCATCGACTGCCAGCTGCTCCGTATCAGCGACCTCAGTAGTCATTAGACATCGTGAGACAGCAGGATGGGGCGCTCCGTGGAACTCACGGACTTCGAATGTGGTTGGTGATTGGGTGTCACTTGTGTCATACATCTGTACGCAAGATTTCCACACTGTTTCCGATGTGATAGTGAAGTGAAAACGTCAAGGGACACGTACAGCACAAAACCGTGCAGGCCGACCTCATCCGTTGACTGACAGAGACCGCCGACAGTTGAAGAGGGTCGTAATGTCGAACAGGCAGACATCTATCCAGACTGTCACACAGGAATTCCAAACTGCATCAGGATCCACTGCAAGTACTATGACAGTTAGGCAGGAGGTAAGAAAACTTGGATTTCATGGTCGAGCGGCTGCTCATAAGCCACACATCACGCCGGTAAATGTCAAACAACGCCTTGCTTGGTGTAAGGAGCGTAAACACTGGACGATTGAACAGTGGAAAAACGGTACACAATGTGGCGATCCAATGGCAGGGTGTGGGTATGGCGAATGCCCGGTGAACGTCATCTGCCAGCTTGTGTAGTGCCAACAGCAAAGTTCGGAGGCGATGGTGTTATGATGTGGTCATGTTTTTCATGGAGGGGGTTTGTACCCCTTATTGTTTTGCGCCGCACTATCACAGCACAGGCCTACATTGATGTTTTAAGCCCTTTTTGCTTCCCACTGTTCAAGAGAAATTGGAGGATGGCGACTGCATCTTTCAACACGATCGAACACCTGTTCATAAATCATGGCCTGTGGCGGAGTGGTTGGACGGCGGTAACATCCGTGTAATGGTCTGGCCTGCACAGAGTCCTGACCTGAATCCTGTAGAACACCTTTGGAATGTTTTGGAACGCCAACTTCGTGCCAGGCCTCACCAACCGACATCGATACCCCTCCTCAGTGCAGCACTCCATGGAGAATAGGCTGCCATTCCCTAAGAAACCTTCCATCACCTGATTGAATGTATGCCTGCGAGAGTGGAAGCAGTCATCAAGGCCAACACCACATGGAACCCCAGCATTACTGAAGAGGGGGGGGGGGCGGGGGGCACCATGAACTTGTGAGTCATATTCAGCCAGGTGTCCGGATACTTTTGATCACATAATGTACCTGCAGGTGCCCAATTAGAGCTCTAAATGCTCTCCATCTCTTAATTAGCTTGATAGCTGAAATAAGATGCATTGGTACGTCAAAGTTGAAACTAGTATTTACAATATGTTTCCCAAAGCGTATACGTTGCATATTGTTGTTGTTGTTGTGGTCTTCAGTCCTGAGACTGGTTTGATGCAGCTCTCCATGCTACTCTATCCTGTGCAAGCTTCTTCATCTCCCAGTACTTACTGCAACCTACATCCATCTGAATCTGCTTAGTGTATTGATCTCTTGGTCTCCCTCTACGATTTTTACCCTCCACGCTGCCCTCCAATGCTAAATTTGTGATCCCTTGATGCCTCAAAACATGTCCTACCAACCGATCCCTTCTTCTAGTCAAGTTGTGCCACAAACTTCTCTTCTCCCCAATCCTATTCAATACCTCCTCATTAGTTACGTGATCTACCCACCTTATCTTCAGCATTCTTCTGTAGCACCACATTTCGAAAGCTTCTATTCACTTCTTGTCCAAACTGGTTATCGTCCATGTTTCACTTCCATACATGGCTACACTCCATACAAATACTTGAAGAAACGACTTCCTGACACTTAAATCTATACTCGATGTTAACAAATTTCTCTTCTTCAGAAACGATTTCCTTGCCATTGCCAGTCTACATTATATCCTCTCTACTTCGACCATCATCATTTATTTTACTCCCTAAATAGCAAAACTCCTTTACTACTTTAAGTGTCTCATTTCCTAATCTAATCCCCTCAGCATCACCCGATTTAATTTGACTACATTCCATTATCCTCGTTTTGCTTTTGTTGATGTTCATCTTATATCCTCCTTTCAAGACACTGTCCATTCCGTTCAACTGCTCTTCCAAGTCCTTTGCTGTCTCTGACAGAATTACAATGTCATCGGCAAACCTCAAAGTTTTTACTTCTTCTCCATGAATTTTATTACCTACTCCGAATTTTTCATTTGTTTCCTTTACTGCTTGCTCAATATACAGATTGAATAACATCGGGGAGAGGCTACAACCCTGTCTCACTCCTTTCCCAACCACTGCTTCCCTTTCATGCCCCTCGACTCTTATAACTGCCATCTGGTTTCTGTACAAATTGTAAATAGCCTTTCGCTCCCTGTATTTTACCCCTGCCACCTACAGAATTTGAAAGAGAGTATTCCAGTTAACGTTGTCAAAAGCTTTCTCTAAGTCTACAAATGCTAGAAACGTAGGTTTGCCTTTTCTTACTCTTTCTTCTAAGATAAGTCGTAAGGTTAGTATTGCCTCACGTGTTCCAACATTTCTACGGAATCCAAACTGATCCTCCCCGAGGTCCGCTTCTACCAGTTTTTCCATTCGTCTGTAAAGAATTCGCGTTAGTATTTTGCAGCTGTGACTTATTAAACTGATAGTTCGGTAATTTTCACATCTGTCAACACCTGCTTTCTTTGGGATTGGAATTATTATATTCTTCTTGAAGTCTGTGGGTATTTCGCCTGTGTCATACATCTTGCTCACCAGATAGTATAGTTTTGTCATGACGGGCTCTCCAAAGGCCGTCAGTAGTTCTAATGGAATGTTGTCTACACCCGGGGCCTTGTTTCGACTCAGGTCTTTCAGTGCTCTGTCAAACTCTTCACGCAGTATCGTATCTCCCATTTCGTCTTCATCTACATCCTCTTCCATTTCCATAATACTGTCCTCAAGTACATCGCCCTTGTATAAACCCTCTATATACTCCATCCACCTTTCTGCCTTCCTTTCTTTGCTTAGAACTGGGTTGCCATCTGAGCTCTAGATATTCATACAAGTGGTTCTCTTCTCTCCAAAGGCCTCTTTAATTTTCCTGTAGGCAGTATCTATCTTACCCCTAGTGAGACAAGCCTCTACATCCTTACATTTGTCCTCTAGCCATCCCTGCTTAGCCATTTTGCACTTCCTGTCAGTCTCATTTTTGAGACGATTGTATTCCTTTTTGCCTGCTTCATTTACTGCATTTTTATATTTTCTCCTTTCATCAATTAAATTCAATATTTCTTCTGTTACCCAAGGATTTCTATTAGCCCTCGTCTTTTTACCTACTTGATCGTCTGCTGCCTTCACTACTTCATCCCTCAGAGCTACCCATTCTTCTTCTACTGTATTTCTTTCCCCCATTCCTGTCAATTGTTCCCTTATGCTCTCCCTGAAACTCTCTACAACCTCTGATTCTTTCAGTTTATCCAAGTCCCATCTCCTTAAATTGCCACCTTTTTGCAGTTTCTTCAGTTTCAATCTGCAGTTCATAACCAATAGATTGTGGTCAGAATCCACATCTGCCCCTGGAAATGTCTTACAATTTAAATCCTGGTTCCTAAATCTCTGTCTTACCATTATGTAATCTATCTGATACCTTTTAGTATCTCCAGGATTCTTCCAGGTATACAACCTTCTTTCGTGATTCTTGAACCAAGTGTTAGCTATGATTAAGTTATGCTCTGTGCAAAATTCTACAAGGCGGCTTCCTCTTTCATTTCTTCCCCCCAATCCATATTCACCTACTATGTTTCCTTCTCTCCCTTTTCCTACTGACGAATTCCAGTCACCCATGACTATTAAATTTTCGTCTCCTTTCACTACTGAATAATTTCTTTTATCTCGTCATACATTTCATCAATTTCTTCATCATCTGCAGAGCTAGTTGGCATATAAACTTGTACTACTGTAGTAGGCATGGGCTTTGTGTCTATCTTGGCCACAATAATGCGTTCACTATGCTGTTTGTAGTAGCTAACCCGCACTCCTATTTTTTTATTCATTATTAAACCTACTCCTGCATTACCCTTATTTGATTTTGTATTTATAACCCTGTAATCACCTGACCAAAAGTCTTGTTCCTCCTGCCACCGAACTTCACTAATTCCCACTATATCTAACTTTAACCTATCCATTTCCCTTTTTAAATTTTCTAACCTACCTGCCCGATTAAGGGATCTGACATTCCACGCTCCGATCCGTAGAATGCCAGTTTTCTTCCTCCTGATAACGACGTCCTCTTGAGTAGTCCCCGCCCGGAGATCCGAATGGGGGACTATTTTACCTCCGGAATATTTTACCCAAGAGGACGCCATCATCATTTAATCATACAGTTAAGCAGCATGTCCTCGGGAAAAATTACGGCTGTAGTTTCCCCTTGCTTTCAGCCGTTCGCAGTACCAGCACAGCAAGGCCGTTTTGGTTAATGTTACAAGGCCAGATCAGTCAATCATCCAGACTGTTGCCCCTGCAACTACTGAAAAGGCTGCTGCCCCTCTTCAGGAACCACATGTTTGTCTGGCCTCTCAACAGATACCCCTCCGTTGCGGTTGCACCTACGGTACGGCGATCTGTATCGCTGAGGCACGCAAGCCTCCCCACCAACGGCAAGGTCCATGGTTCATGGGGGGAGGACGTTGCATATTATGTATTATATTTATGCTGTTATTCATAATTTTATATTTTGTACATTATGTACACTATTAACGAATCAGATGATGCTAACTCTGTTTTAAAGAAACCGGTAAATCGTAAATAGGGTTTTATAGAAGCGATCTTGTCTTAGAAGTTGTCTTCCTTCAGGCTAATTATCTGCAGATCGCCCCTTTCTACCCAGTATGAGCAAACTAACTAATCACTTCATTTATATGTTTGCATTGCACGAAAACTGAATAAAAGTACCACTGAGAAAGGCACAAAGATGCTGACCATTTTTAGCCATGAGAAGAAGGACTATTGTTTGCGTAATAGGCGGACATGAATTCCCATAATTTAGTTTGCGAGCACCGCTGCTGTCAGAGCTTCATAAATGTAATAACAGCACTGCTAATACTGTGTGTCACAGTTAGACAGAGACCCAAATAAAAACTTTGAAACAATAATAAACTTTCGAAATGTATCGTTACTTCGAAATCTCTCACTGTTGTTAAAAATTACGCGTAGAACGTTATACAGAGGCCGAACGCAGACGCATAAACGACCTCATGTCTTTTTCGACGATGCTACTCATTTGACGATGGTTTGAGAGTGAGATCAGTATAGGGTTTTCTTATCCAGTACCTCCTAATTGTATGGAAGTCACCAAGCGCTGTCTGGCAGTATTTAAAACACAGCTCCGACATTCGGGAGGACGGCGAATCAAGTGTTTCAGTGATTATTTTTAAATAATATTTCTTCTGCTTAAAGGTTAATTCATTCTTTACATTTTCATTGACCTCTGTTATTGTTAACAAGACGATTACTTTATTGGAAGTGCTTGATTTTTCGCCGAATTTTGTTCTTGAAATCACCCAAGCCGTGGCGTCGTATTATCGCAACGTTTAGACTAGTCCCCTGCTCATTATCTTCAGACGTCTTTGACGAGGAGGAAACATTCCGATAACATGGTTGCACGACTAGGCTGATAACCAGAAAAGATTTCATCAGTAATAATTGTTCTAAACCTGCTTCCCTCTTGAAATGAAAGTAAGGACCATGAATTTTATTGTTTCGTAAATGCACTTCAAAGTTATAAAGTTAGTGTAAAATTTCTATGAGTTATTTCTATAGAAAGGGTTCTCATGATTAAATTGCAATTTAATAATACTGGTTTTGCTGTAAGGTAATAACAACGATCTGAACCATACTACACATCAATTCGGAATAGCACTGGTAGTTTAAGAGTGTAAAAAATGTTTTTTATTTTCTTGCGATTATGTCGTTGCAGTTCTGTGTGTCTTGCAAGATTATTATAGTGCAGTACAGTATCAGCAATGTTCCGTGTTTTTCATATCATAATTCAAACAAGGAACAGAAGTTCTGTAACAGAACGTTTGTTTTAGGCAGAAAGTTTCCTTTGTTACGGCGCAAATATATAAATCCAGCCACTTACGCATTACAGTTGCACACTTTAAGCATTAGTAACGTCGTAATACTTTGGGAATAGAAGCAAACATTTTATAAAGTTTACGTAAATTCTGACCTCCGTAAAAAAGTGTGTGTAACATCCGCACAGCAAGATTCCTTTAAAGTCATCACCTGAGTAACCAGTTGACCGTTGATGCTACTGGACTGGCGGTTCTAGTTTTATAAATAAAGTACCGTGTCGTTCCTCAGGCTTTAAAATATTTCGTGTGTTCTCTCCTCTTCTCAGATGTATGGGATTACACTGTTTTATGTTTATTCAAATGTTTTTTCATTCATGTGTTTCTCATTTGGAAATTTTTGCAAGGGTATGTTCGGTTCTCCCATTCGCCTGACAACCGAGGTACGTCGCTGGAACACCTTGGGCAGAACCCAGTGATTGGAACCCTTTTCAAATTGTTTCCAGAATATTGTTATCAATTCTCCCAAGAGAAAAATTGAAAATGTGCTTATTTGTGACATAGGATAGCTACAACGATGAACAGACCGTTAAATAGATTTTACAATGAAAGCGGCGACCTATCAATAATATTGAAATCCTTTGGTTGGTTAGGGCATACACATGGTTTTCGTCCTCACGTTCGTCAAATCAGTAAGTTATTCACTGCTGGCCAGTCGAGAATTTGTAAGATGTCTCATTGGACAATTTTATGCGCTTTTCTGGTCGGTAGTCTACATCTTGGGGTCTATGTACCACTGCAACCTTTTCTTTGCGTGCTCCTTGTTTTCTGGAGATTATGAAGGAACTACTCTGCACGAATACTTCTTTAATAGCTCCCTTTGGGCTCTTTTCGCTGAGACTGATTTACAGGGATGTATATGCATTCATCGCAGTGGCCTTTTAGTAAAGGTACCAGTTCTCATTAAATGATCTATTATCTATGGAAAGAGATTAATTTTTTCTTCCAATTTAGTGTTATCAGAACCACGTAAGCCATCAGAACACTAGGTACGTAGCTCTACATAGAAAGCCTGCAATATTTTCGCCTTATGAATAAAGCAGAGAGCTACAGATTGAGGTTTGGGATGACGAGAGATTAGAAAAACGCAGCAACGATCGCTGGCGGCTCATGAGATATGCAAAGATTTTACTTTCTTAGTTGTATTTGGCCTTCGGTCATTACCCGTACAGACACAAAATTTTGTGTACTGTATATTCCATAACTGATTAGAGTACAACGTAATGATACTTTAATGCATAATTTCTGTAAATGCTTCTTAGTACTTAATATTGTAAAATCACGTCACATTCGTGAGGAAGACGATAGAGGCTGTGACAAGCGTTGATTCTTGCTACTTTAGAGGGAAACCAAGAGAAAGATGGTCATCTTCTTCCACTTGTCGGAGCGGGGAGAGAGCCATATGGATTCACTAGAGGTATTTCGTCAATGTTTAAAAATGAGGAGAGTCTTGGTGCACATGAAATTTGTGTTGTTGCTTTTAGTACCAGATGATCTAAATTATTTCAAGTTTAAATGTTCAGTCCTGTCCCTCAGTACAAATGGTTTGCCCGCTTTAGGTTTAGCTGTGATGGCTCCTTTGCGTTTCCACTTCACAATTACTTCACCAACAGTCAACTTGGGAAGCTTTACTGAGCTGAAATATCCCTGACGGATTTATTACTCATGTGACACCAATGACTTATCCATATTCGAAGACACTGGGCTCTCTTGACTGACCCAGTCTGTCTTCTCCACTTACAGTACTACTCGCTTCCTTTTCACTCGTGGTATCTGCTTCTCGTTACATCTAGAGGGCAATTCCGTGTTAGGTAATGTCGATTATGTACACACCGCATCACTTCCAAGACTTTCGTCTGCGTTGGAGTATCATGGCAGAGGTAATACCTAAAGTACCCCAAATGGACCGATGTTCTTATGCGTGACTAATATGTCGTGCAGTGAACTTCTTATACTGCTGAACTTCTGTGGAGCACTCTCGTGCTACCTTTCACGTTCTGAAAAAACTTTGTTTTGTTATAAGTTTCAGAAGAAGGGCTCCAGCCTTGAAGTTAATATAGCGGGGTCTTAATCGCACGTATAGGAGGGTAAGGGATGGAGTGGGTGCCCCTGGCGGCTATGCCGGCCTGTTAACTAGGCGGGCTGCTGGCTGCCGACTACGGGGGCGGCGCGACGCGTCCAATCTGCTAAAGCACCCGCAGCTACGCCCGCCGGACAACTTCCCGCCGGTATTTAGAGCCGGTTCAGCTCGCTCTTTCACTCGGAGGCACAATTTGCCCCCAGGAAGGGGGCGGAGGTTCGATCGATTGCCGCCCCACTCGGCGCGACACTCCGAGGTACCTGTGGCCACGCCGCCCACAGGTACCTCCACATCTGCATCGCTCACACTGCAAATCGCTTTTCGGTCTACCTTGTGTTGATGAGAAGCGCGAACACGCTACGCCATCTGGCGGCCTCAGCAACAGTGGAAGAAATGACCAGCACGCAGTCCTGTCGCGCTTTTTTTTTTCCAAACAGATGCCTCTTGATGACAGTGAGGGTCAGGAAAAGTAGTATTCCAGTAGAGTGCACTCGAACTCGAAACATTGTTCGATAAAACTTACAACTCCGTCCACAGGTCACGGAGGGTCCAGCGCTACGACCGACCGCTATGTCATCCTCTATCACTGGATGCAATATGGAGGGAATGGGGTCAGCACGCCGCTCTCCCAGTCATTGTAGTGTTTAGTGACCTGGAGCCGCTACTGCCAGCTCAAGTACAGAGTGGAGCAAGTAAAAGTGGTACGGATAACAGCGTTCCAGGGTAAAAAAAAATAAAAAAACAACACAAAAGAGGAAAGGAAGTAAATACTAACCTGACTAAAGCAGATGTTGAAAGTGACCACCAATTATCTCTGAGCGCTTTTGGGTCCTATTGCTGAAGGTGGATCGAACTGCCGGAATTGCTGCAGTCTCATCAGAAATGTTCTGCCGCAGATCTGCAGACTATGAGGGTTGTTGTGATAACCCTTGACTTGAGTGCTTCCCATACAAAGATCAGTTGACTGTGTGGCCAGCTAGGGCATCGACCAGACCAGCTAGGGCATCGACCAGTCTGACCTCTGATAACAACTCTGTGAGGCGTGAGAATGGTGTAAATGTGTCCAAGGAACCGACGTGGATCACGTAGCGGGCTTATGCGTGGTGTGCGCTTCACGGAGCCTGGTTATACCCATACTTCACGTCCAGTCGTATTCACTCGTACGGGACACTTTTTCTGCCCTACCCTGTAGTTCCTCAGTTGGCTTCACGAGGCTGAATGCAACCCGTTGCAGTTCTCCAACCAAGGAAAAATCTTTGGAAGTACCACGACTAGAGCCTTAGTTCTCCGCATGGCACTCAGCCGCGCTAACCACTCAGTTACCGACGCGGACGAATACTCCTAACTTCATTAAAAATCACACTGCTTGGTATTAAAATAGCAGCACCATGAAAGCTGCAAGCAACAAGCGATAAATTGCCAAGAATTGTATTACATTTCTGGATATGAAAATAATTGGCACTTGAGTGCAACGTCACAAAGTGCGAACCAGTAACTTCATTTGCGTTCTTTGCGCAATCAGGGAAAAAATTCGCAACACCAAAAAATAATTAACGTGGAGAATCGAAATTTCGGGAATACATTTGTCCATGTAACAATTTTAAGTGATTAATATTGCACTATCATAGCGTAATGAAAGAGCGAGATAAACCATTGGAAATGTAAAATGGTTGTACATTAATAATCGGTGTACCAACCAGAATGTTTAATGGAAGCATGCAACCCTGCAAACGTGTATGCAATATGTTGTGCAGGTGCCGGATGTCAGCTTGTGAGATGGAGTTTCATGTCTGTTGCGCTTGGTCGGCCAGCACATGGACGATTAATGCTGTTTGTCTATGGCACTGGACTTGTCGTCCAATGATATCCCATACATGCTCGATCGGAGACAGACCTGTTGATCGAGCAGGCCAAGGCAACATCTCGACTCTCTGTAGAAAGTAGATCATGTATGATATGGCTACAACAGTGATAAGCGACCCACCGGAATGCTGTTCATCTATGGCAGCACAACAGGTCGAATCACTAGACTGACGTACAAATTTGCAGCCAGAATGCGTGGGATAACCAGGAGAGTGCTCCTGCTGTCATAAAAAATTGCATCCCCGACCATAACGCCAGATTGGATGCAGGCTCACAACTGGCCTCCATCTAACCAACAGATGGCCATCACTGGCACCAAGGTACAAGCAGATTTCATCAGAAAACACAACAGACCTTCAACCTGCCCTCCAACGAGATCCCGCTTGTCACTACCAATGTCGCAGATGGCGGTGGTTTGGGGTCAGAGGGAGGCACGCCACAGGGGTCTGCCTGGGAGATGTCCTCGAAGTTACCGAGTTGTAACAGTTGTGTTACTACGCTACCAACCGCTCCTCAGATTGCTGTTGCAGATGCACTTATGATGCCACGGAGCCATACGCCGAACAAGATGGTCTTCCTTTCGATAGTGCCACGCGGCCGTCAGAAGCGCTGTCTTCTTGCGACCGTACATTCCCGTGACCACCGATGACAGCAATCATGGACAATGGATACATTCCCACCAAGTATTTCTGCAGTATCGCAGTTTCTTGTAGCCCTATTACACGACCTCGTTCACACTCAGTGATGGGTTGATAATGGCGTCTTTGTCACATTAAAGTTTAAAAGTATTCTTGATTAACATCAACTGGCCACCTCCAATCTCAGAGCTACCCGACTATCTCCACCGTCATAGAGTGTATTTAAAGCTAATCTGATTTGCATCCTTGTAGTGGTGCTATTAGTGGCCGACCGCTGTGACCGAGCGGTTCTAGGCTCTTCAGTCCGGGACCGCGCTGATTCGAATCCTGCTTCTGGCATGGAAGTGTGTGATGTCCTTAGTTACGTTTAAGTAGTTCTAAGTCTAGGGGACTGATGACCTCAGATGTTAAGTCCCATAGTGCCTAGAGCCACATGAACCATTTTTGCTATTAGCGCCAGTCTTACGCAACTGAACCCAAAATCTGGCCTGTCAAGAAAGCAGCTTGTCGTTTATTTGTGTTGGCCTACGACAGTCATGAGAATATGGCATTGATGGTTTCAACGGCGTACGCACAGCGCCATACAGGATATCAACGCCCCCACACGCCTAGCGCCAAAGAGGATGGAGCAACTGTTCACCTGCAAGGTGTACTTTTTTTGAGCCAGGAAATGTGCTTGATCCAATCAACACCAGTATCCACGACGACGTCTGGAGCACTATCGAGTGTCATCAAGGCAACCATTCTTTAGGCTTCCCCTTGGAATACTTTTCAGATTTTCGGTCTAGCCATCCCTATTATGAAAGTAGAATATATTTTCGTATTCCTTTCTAGAACGGTAGTATTTCTTTACTGTGTGCTGCAGTCTTCTTCTAAAATTTCAGAAATTACTCTGAAAGAAAAAGGCTTTTCAAAATGTGACGAACTGTTCCAAGGTACAATATCGATGTATTTAGGAATAAATATTCTGCTCAAACTCAAAAGTTTTGCAATAGAAAAAAACCTGTCACTATTGTATTTAAACAGTGAACGCGTACGTGTTACTCGCAATATTTGAAACCGCTGCACAAAGTACAAACTCAATCTCACAACAACAAAAAATGTAGAAAATGCCGGAAACTCCTTACGGAGTTTTCTAGTGCGCATTGGTTCATGTAATTCTAAAATGAGGCACTTTATGGAAGCACCGACCATGGAACAACATGTGCTCCTAGGTACACTACCCTGCAGGTGCAACACTCTCCCCTACCAGCAAGAGGGGCGCCCCTACAGTGGTGCACACAACAAAACTGGACACGCGAGTGGCACCACGTCGATTTTCCAGATTAATCCAGCTTCTGCATACAGCATCACGGATTAATCACCTAGCGTGATGCCACGTCATCTTCCCAGACGAATCCAGCTTCTGTATACAGCGTTACGGGACCATCACCTGGTGTGATGACATGGGGTGCCACTGGATACACAACGCAGTCACTTCCGGCTCGCATAGCCGTTAGGTTGGATAGCAACCGTGTTATATGGATATGGCGATGGATATGCCCTATCTTCGAGGTCTCCATGTCGTTATCCTTTAACAAGATAATGGAAGCACGCCTCTTGGTAAGACGCAAGGGCACGGGAATTATGCTGTCTCTGACAATATTCTCACAAAGGCCACATAAACGACAAAGCACTGAAACATCAACCGTTCAAAAAACACCACTGTGGAACACCTCATTCCTTTGTCGTCACCCAGTATTACCTGAAATGTCTCAACCAAACTGCTTTTCGAAATAAAATGTACTCCCTAACCTGCATAAGTCACAACTCATACCTCATGAAGATTGTGTGAAAATAAAATTCGACTCCGTCGTGCTATGTAAACTCTCTGATGAAATTTTTGCTCTCCAGCATCCTTGATCCCACACAGTCCTCATCGTCCCAAACCACAACGTATTCGGCGCCTGTTGACTCTCATTGTTAAGAACAGGAATGTTGCTGCTGAGACCACAGTAGAATAGATGAACTCAATCTCAGCCCAACCATCCAGCAGATCCATACAGCCTTCCACGTACGAAACGATTCCAGTCCGCATATCCTCAGAATACCCTCCAACTATCGATTACTCACTTACGAAAGACACATTTATTTACCACCATACACGTAATATTCATTCCCTCATATCCCACACCCGACCACACTCTTGGCTTAGTTGCCAAACACACAATCAAAGTTACACCATGAATTGTACAAATTCACCAATTCGTTCCTATTACAAAGCTAAATACATCTTGAATAACTGTTGTTCTTATGCCACACTTCAAATCTGTCCAGTGAAAGCCACCTCTACAAATGTAGTACAAAGCTTCCTCTCACCAAATGCGCATTGAATCTTTCCATCTGTTCTATCGACTCACAAACCCATCCAAACCACTTCTTACGTTCTGTTTTTACCACAGAAGATATAGTCTATTTTGTCACAATTGTCCTCCAAAACATCCACACCTCTGGGTGGTCGCTTGTTGTTGCTACCCACTAATTATCGCCACATACTTTCAGATCCACAGATATTTCACATCTTATCGCCTACAAACTCTAATTTAAGACGACACGAACATTAATTTACGGAGCATCTTCGATCTTTCTGCATCCATTTCTCATCACAATATTCCTCATGTCATATTCTCTCACTATTATCTCCGTATTCACGTGATATTTCCTTCTGGAACCCACAACCCTGCATCAGCACCCAACTTGCATTTTCTTTCAGTCGATCCCGTTTGATCCAGCTGTTTACTCGGCCTTGGTTCTCAAGCTGCAAGTTAACGATCTTGAGTAGAAACAAAGAGTTGCTAATGTCAACTTTCTCTGCAGGTCAATGGCCGTGTCCGGGCATGCTGTCTTCCAGGCCAATGGTAGGAGACCAGTGAAGGGCCGTATTGTGCTAAGGGAGACATTCATCATGACATCCAAGGGATCTACGACAGTAGTGGAAGTCACAATGACGATTATAGACTTCGTGAACATTATTGTGCACGCTAAGAGTGTTAAATGTATGGGAGAGAGTACATTGAGGGCCTCTATGAAGGGGAAGACTTATCTGAAGACGTGACAGAACTAGAAACAGGAGTCGGTAGGAAGAAATGGGGGATCCAGTATTAGAATCAGAATGTAAAAGAGCTTTGGAAGACTTAAGATCTAATAAGTCAGAAGGGATAGATAACATTTCTAAAATCATTGGGGGAAGTGGCAACAATACGATTATTCACGTTGGTATGTTGAATGTATGAATCTGGCGTTATACCGTCAGACTGCCGGAAAACATCATCCGTACAATTCCTAAGACTGCAAGAGTCGACAAGTGTGAGAATTATCGCACAATCAGCTTAAGAGCTGATGCATCCAAGCTGCTGACAAGAATAATATACAGAAGAATGGAAATGAAATTGAGGATGTGGTAGATTCCGATCACTTTGGCTTAAGCAAAGGTAAACGCATCACAAAAAAATGACTCTGAGCACTATGGGACTTAACTTCTGAGGTCATCAGTCCCCTATAACTTAGAACTACTTAAACCTAACTAACCTAAGGACATCACACACACCCTTGCCCGAGGTAGGATTCGAACCTGCAACCGTAGCGGTCACGCGGTTCCAGACTGTAGCGCCTAGAACCGCACGGCCACCCCGGCCGGCTAAACGCATCACAGTTCTGATGTTCCGGTTGATAGTGGAATCGAGACCGAGGAAAAATTAAGGCACATTCATAGGATTTGATGACCTGCTTCCATCTGACTTTCGGAAAAGCATCATCCACACAATTCCGAATTGCGAGAATTATCGCACAATCAGCTTAACAGCTCATGCATCGAAGAATAATATACAGAAGAATGGAAAAGAAAATTGAGAATGCGCTAGGTGACGATCAGTTTGGCTTTAGAAAAAGTAAAGGGACGAGAGAGGCAATTCTGACGTTACGGCTAATAATGGAAGCAAGGCTAAAGAAAACTCAAGACACTTTCATAGGATTTGTCAACCTGGAAAAAGCGTTCGACAATATAAAATGGTGCAAGCTGTTCGAGATTCTGAAAAAAGTAGGGGTAAGCTATAGGGAGAGACGGGTCATATACAATATGTACAACAACCAAGAGGGAATAATAAGAGTGGACGATCAAGAACGAAGTGCTCGTATTAAGAAGGGTGTAAGACAAGGCTGTAGCCTTTCGCCCCTACTCTTCAATCTGTACATCGAGGAAGCAATGACGGGAATAAAAGAAAGGTTCAGGAGTGGAATTAAAATACAAGGTGAAAGGATGTCAATGATACGATTCGCTGATGACATTGCTATCCTGAGTGAAAGTGAAGAAGTATTAAATGATCTGCTGAACGGAATGAACAGTCTAATGGGTACACAGTATGGTTTGAAAGTAAATCGGAGAAAGACGAAGGTAATGAGAAGTAGTAGAAATGAGAACAGCGAGAAACTTAACATCAGGATTGATGGTCACGAAGTCAATGAAGTTAAGGAATTCTGCTACCTAGGCAGTAAAATAACCAATGACGGACGGAGCAAGGAGGACATCAAAAGCAGACTCGCTATGGCAAAAAAGGCATTTCTGGCCAAGAGAAGTCTACTAATATCAAATACCGGCCTTAATTTGAGGAAGAAATTTCTGAGGATGTACGTCTGGAGTACAGCATTGTATAGTAGTGAAACATGGACTGTGGGAAAACCGGAACAGAAGAGAATCGAAGCGTTTGAGATGTGGTGCTATAGACGAATGTTGAAAATTAGGTGGACTGATAAGGTAAGGAATGAGGAGGTTCTACGCAGAATCGGAGAGGAAAGGAATATGTGGAAAACACTGTTAAGGAGAAAGGACAGATGATAGGACATCTGCTAGGACATGAGGGAATGACTTCCATGATACTAGAGGGAGCTGTAGAGGGCAAAAACTGTAGAGGAAGACAGAGATTGGAATACGTCAAGCAAATAATTGAGGACGTAGGTTGCAAATGCTACTCTGAGATGAAGAGGTTAGCACAGGAAAGGAATTCGTGGCGGGCCGCATCAAACCAGTCAGTAGACTGATGACCAAAAAAAAAAAAGACCTGCTAAAAGCGTTCGCAATGTAAAACGTTGCAGGATGTTCGAAATTCTGAGAAAAATAGGGAAAAGTTGTAGGGAAAGACCGGTAATGCACAAAGTCTACAAGAATCAGCAGAAATCAATAAAAATGGAAGATGAAGAACGAAGTTAACGGATTAAAAACTCTGTAAGACAGGGATTTAGTCTTTCGCCCCTACTGTTCAGTCTGTACAACGAAGGAGCAATGACAGAAATAAAATAAAGGCTTCAGAGTGGAATTAAAATTCAAGGTGAAAGAATATAGATATTATGATTCGCTGATGACATTGGCATCCTCAGTGAAAGTGGAGAAGAATTACAGGATGTGTCGAATGGAATGAACAGACTACTGAGTATAGAATATGGACTGAGAATAAATCGAAGAAAGGCGAAAGTAATGAGAAGGAGCAGGAAAGGGAACATCGAAAACTTATCATCAAAACTGGTGGTCACGAAGTATAATGAAGTTAAGGAATTCTGCTACCTAAGCAGCAAAATATCACATGATGGACCGAGTGAGGAAGATATAAAAAGTAGACTGTTTTGAGACATCGTGGAATATTCATTCTTCAGCCTCTATTGTTTCATTAGTTGTGATGGGTGTTGGCGCTATACGTAGCCTTCAAAATGGGGTCTGTAACGGCGGTGCGTTGCAAATGGAGAGTTATCATTGAGTCTCTTTTAACGGAAAACTAGAGCAACGAAGATCTTTATAGGCGCTTGCAGAAAGTCTACGTAGACCTGGCACAAAGCATGGTGAATGGTTGGGCGGGGCGTGTGTCGTCATCTCAAAAGGTCGTGCAAACCTGTCCGATCTCCCGCGTGCCGGCCGGTCACATACACTCACACGAAATGACTCCAACATATTCGTCGCCATGAAAAAGCAAATGAACTTCTTCTCCATGACGACGCTAGGCCTTACTGCATAAATAATCTTCCCATCATCTACGTACTGCTCCCTGCGGAGTGCATTATTCGTTGAGACAAGCAGACGGAAGTCGGAAGGTGCGAGATCCGGGCTGTCGAATGGACGAGAAAAACAGTTCAATGAAGTTTTTGTGATCTCCTCTCGGGTGCGCAGATTCGTGTGACGTCGATCAGCAGAGTGCAACCATGCTGGCATGCAGGCCCTCCGAGTAAGGTGGCGTGAGACTGCCGAATTGAACGGAGATTATGTTGAAAAATAGGGTTTTGTAGCAAGAAGAGCGGGAAATAATATGATGTATTGGAATCCTGAATTATATCAACCTACTGCCAGAAAAAAGTTAATTGCATTGCTTATTGAACATCCCGTATCAGTCCGCAAATTTGAAGTTGACATCGGCCGTGAAAGCGTCCACTGCATGACGTGGTCTTGACTAGTGCATGTACGCGTGATCTCCGGGATCTATAATGTGTATGTGTGTGACTGTATCCTTGCGAGACTCCCGAGTTCGTGTTTACCTTCCTTGGTAATAGCCATATGCCGAAGTGAAGCACAACGGTCGGGCTCGCTAGGTCATCCGTTTGCTGGAGGAAGTGCGGAGAGATTCTCCGCTCTTGGGGTAGATGTGCTACTTCGTTATGCCACACCCTGTGGTGGACGCCCGACAATCTTCTACTCTGGGCCTTTATTGCTGTTCCCGCAGTCCAGAACTGGCTGGTAACTACGAGAAGCGCCTAAGCAAGGAAGTAGGTTCAAGTGCATCAACATTGGCACACGACGGCGATGGCTATGAAATCGTTATCCTACGTCGGTCACAGAGGAAAATTATTTTGGTGAGAACTTCATGCTAAACATCCTCCTGTAGAATCTCACCGCAGATTGGGATTGAAATTGTTGCTGTTAGCTATGTCGGACATTTTGTGTTTATATTCACCAGTGCCATTTATTCTGAGTGGTAACAAGTATGATGTTCCTCTGAGCCGCAAGACAACTCTGAGTATTGTTTCCCTCCATTATTTTCTCAACTGTAGAGTGCTATTTTAGTATAACTATTGTTTGTTGTTTTTGGAAGATATGTTGATTTCGGGCGTGTCAAAGCAAAATATACTTTACAGCATTTAACTGTAAGACTTTTCTTTTACAAGCTGCTGTAATTTTAAATGATTCAAAGTTTTAGCCAAACACTCATTTGTGCCAGTAGTCGCATGACAAAATCAGATGTCGGAGATTGTTGTTAAATCGAACAAACGCGCAACAAAAAAACACTGTATTCATTTGATCTGTGGACTATAAAGACGCCAATGACGTTAAAAATGACCTTAACGGATGTAATATATCCCAGAAGGGGCAAAATCAAATGGTCAGGACTGCTAACAGTTGCGTCATTGTTGCAGAAGACGAAGAGGACGGCAAGAAGTTACAATGGGTTAAACAGATAAGAGATGAGGTGCGTGACTCCGGAAAAGCACAAATCTTTAGTCATTGCACATAAGGCTCCAACAGACATCGATAATGAAGGCCTTTTAGGTGAGATTTATGAACTGAATCTTGCAAAATATCTCATAAAAAGTTAATTCAGTGGTGGGATTAGGGTCAAAAAGCCAAGAACTCAGTACATCATGTGTTAGAGGTTTCGCCCAGAATCTGGAGCATAGTGCTTGCCAGAGCCAACGTCTCTTTTACCTTCAGGGCATTGAATGTCTAGAAATGTCACGCAGTGTCCAAATGTCTTAAACATTGTGACCCAGGGCACTCAACTAAATAATGTACAAGGGACCAGGTCTGGGCCCACTGTGGCGTAGCAGGGCACCTAAAGAACGACTGTCCAAAGAGAAAAGGAAAACGTGGGAGCATTCCTAGCTCATACAGCCGCATGGCTTGTTATGGAGTAGGAAAGGAATGTGCAACGTATGTGTTACTGCTTGACCGAGAAATTCACAGAACCGACTACGGCCATAGCTAATAAATGAAATTTCGTGGGCAGCACCGTGTGATATGCAACTCTTATTTACAAGTGAAAGTAAGTCTCTCGGTGTTTGTAGTATCTGTGAGTGTGCTGCCCGTGTGCAGAATGGGGAAGGCGCGTGATGTGTCTGGGTTTGACCGAGGGTAGATTGTGACAGCCCGCAGGCTGCAGGACTTTTCGACGTATGTCGAGTGGTCGAGGAGTGCTGTGATGGGTGTCTTCAACACGTGGAGAAACCAAGGTGAAACCACGTCCAAACGTAGTGGAGTTACAGATGTCGGTCATCATAGGCTGGGGAGAGTAGTAAGACAGGACAGGCGGTAAACTGTGGCGGAATTAACTGACCTAAAGTCAGAGTATAATTGTGTCTGAATACACAATGCACCAAACACTCCGAACGATGGGCCTCCGCAGTCGATGAACCACGTTCGTGCCCATTTAAACACCACGACGTCGGCAACTACGACTGATACGGGCACGCACCATCGGCGCTGGACGCTGGCATAGCGGCAGAGGGCTGCTTGGTCTGACGAATCCTGATACCTTCTCCACCGTGGGCGCGAATCCGTCACCTTCCACGGGAACAGTTACCTTCTTCGTCAGGCCCATGGGACGTCGCGAATCCGTCGTCTTGCAGGAGAACGGTTCCTTTACAGTACTGAGCGACGGAGACAAGCTGGCGGCGGCTCCGTTATGCTCTAGGTGACATTCATGTGGGCATCCATGTTTCCAATTGAGCTCTTGCAAGGCAAGGAGTATAGTACTCGTACATTGGTTGTAGACCAGGCACTCCCCTTCATGACCATCATGTTTCCCGATGGCAGTGACATTTTTCGACAAGATAACGCACAATGTCACAAGGCCAGGAGTGTGATGGAGTGGTTCGAAGAACACAGTGGCGAGTTCCACTTGATGTGCTGCCCCAAAATTGCAAAATCTGAACCCGATCGAACACATTTGGGATGTAGTTGAACGTAGCGTCACAGCTCATTGCCCCCATTCCCTGAGTTTGAGGGAAATGAGTAGTAACTTGTGTGTGCAGACGTGGTGCCAACTCCCTTCAGCGACCTACCAAAGCCTCATGGCTTCCATACCACGAATCGTAGTCGCTGTTATCCGTGCCAAAGGTGGACATACCAGCTTTTAGGTAGGTGGTCGTGATGTCAGGGTTAATCTGTGTATATCATCCACAGATGGACGCAAGTTGTCTAGAAATAGCGCAGCTAAACTGAATAAGAAGTCAGGACGTCATGCATGAGATTCGCAACTTAGCTGAGGAAATGAAATTCGATATTCTGTGATTACTGGAACCATACAGGACAAGTAGAAAAATCCCTCGATTCTTGGTCGCAGCTCGCAGCTCAGGTCATCACACACGGTCAAAAGCCGATGACTGCCATTGTATTACTCAACAAAAAAATCTCAGCTGTAAAAATAGGACAATAAAATTTGGAAGAAACGAACAGAAATGGAAATCCACCCACATATTAAGGGAGGGCTAATGTAAAGTCCAATATAGACAACACGTTAACTAGCGACATGTTGTTAGGAAAATCAGCACCTGGAAAGCTGAAAAAGGCCTCACCACGAATTAGCACAATGTTATAATTTTCACAGTTGGTTCCTGCAAAAACGGACTCAATAATGATGACGCATTAAATACGTTAGAAACACGTTACAACATGAGGAAAGCCGACTGGAACCATCTGAGGAGCATTTTCCGCTGTCAGGACTCGGTGGAAGTAGACGACAACGCAGATACAAAAGCCCAACAACTCGTCATTGCAGTCCGAGACACCATGAAAGGTGCAATATCAGTCGTAAGACAAACGGGATAGAGTCGACAAGTACATGGACTGAGGGTCTCCAAACACTCAGGAGACAGAAGGGCAAGAAGACTCTACCAGAAGGGCCACACTGTGGGAGAGAGAGCTCGCACTCTGGGCAGATACAGACACCTTAAGCAGAAATTTAAAGAAAGTCTGCGGCACGCAAGCAAAAACAGAGAACTGGAACCGATTCGTGGCACAGAACCTACATCTTGATCCGTGGGGTACACCATAAAACATCGTCTGTTGAAAGATAAAATCCCTAACAATGTTATCAACTTTGAAACGAGCAGACGGCAGCAAGTTAGAAAACTGGCGGCATTTCGCACAGTTACTAATGAACACTCTCTTTCCAGGCTATACTGCAGAGGACGAATTTGATGAACGCAGAGAAATGCGGAACAAAACTGAGGAAGCATACTGTGGAGATGGGACAGTTTATCCATTTTCGGAAGAGGAAGTCATAAAAAAATACTGAAAGTGAAAAGGAACAAATAACCTGGCCCTGACGGCATCCTTGCTGAAGTTCCACAAGCCCTTAATTTTCTCATAACCTTATATTTATGCCAACTCTACTACGGGTGTTTATTGCAGGGAAGAATATCAGATACACGGAAGAAATAAAATGTGATAATCTTGGAAAAGTGTGAAGACAAGGATCCCGTACCTCCAAAGTCCTACAGACCGAGTTGCCTTCTCTATATCATAGTGATGGTTCTCGAGAAGCTGCTATGCGTTATACTACAGGAGGAAAGATTTCTTCAGGGAACGAATTCGCAATAGTATGGTTTCAGAAGCTGGACGTCAACAGCAGACGCTGTAAATGAGACGATAAGAATTGTGCAAAACGGTTCACATAAATACGCTGTAGACATAACGACGGACATTGCTTATGGTGACCATCAGATTTTGACCGCCTAAGGAACGTGGACTACACACGAACGTTAAAAAACTGCTTTAAGGACTATTGTGAAAACAGAGAAGCAAAACTGTAGTGCTCAGGAGAGGCCCTAATAAAAGAAATTTCAAAAGGTTGCTCACAGGAATCCTTAAACGGCCATCTTTTCTGGAATCTAGTACTCGAACCGGTATTATTGAAAGCTGCAGGATAATGAAGAGGTCTTAGGAGTGGTAGTATATGCCGATCACCTGATGAAGCAAGCTGGAAGATGAATGTAACACAGACCTTCAACAAATACATAGGTGGTGTCACACAGTCAAAGCGTCTGTTGTTGATAAAAGGGAATCTTTTGAAAGACCTTGTCATGAAATTAAGCTACAGGCCCATAAAGAGGAAGTCCCTCGCCAGATACTTAGGCGTCTTCTTGGACGAACGACAAAACTATGGTGCACATGTCGAAGAAATGAGCAAGAGAACAATCATCAAGATGAATAAAATTATTAATCTAGCCATTTACGGTTATAAGCTGCCAATTGAGATAGTAAGAACGTGTCATAATGCCATCTTAATTGCGATCATGGGATACCGTGCGAGTGCTTGAGGCCACAGATGATTAACAGGATCCCCGTGGAATACATCTCCGGTTGACGGAAGCTTTTGGCACTGTGCAGTTGAGGCGCTGCAAGTAATACTTGGAATGTGTACTCTCTATCTCTAGATAAGGAAAAAAGCGGCGATGTGCTGGCTGAAGAAAGAACAATATCATGAAGTGCTGAATTAAATAAGAATAAGGACCAAAAGCAAGCAGCAGGTTCAAAATCTGATCCTCCGCCTATGGCAGAACCAATGGGAGGAGATCTAAACAGCGAGGCGCACCTACGGATTTCTGCCGAATATAAAACACAGACTGGGAATGAAGCACCTGAATTCCGCAAAACGCCTGACACACTTCTTGACAAGTCGTGGGCCCTACGCTGTCTACTGGTATCGAATTGATAGAAGACAAGCGTCGGAGTGTGTCTATGGTGAAGAAGTTACACCAAAACTGGGGATGTCCGCTGTACGCCTCTGTTACTGGTAGTGATAGGCAGTAACTCGATTGTAACGGAAAACTCGATGTCTTGGAGATACTGTATTGCGAAACTGAATTCAAGAAAGGCTTGTGTACCGCTTTGTCTTATCAACCAACTCCCGTCTACTGCACTACGAGAGATTGTGACAAAAGATAGAGAAGCAACGCAATCCAGGAACCTGAGATCAAGAACTACAAAAACTTTATACGCGGCCACCGTAACAACGGCAGAGAGCAACACAACCGTGGGCCTTGTCTCGGCACCCAAGGACCCAGAACAACGGTCACGTGGGCTGGTGTGTGACTGCGCCCGTTACCGACGACAACGACGGTCTCTTGCAACAGAGAAATCCTTCCCTGCAACTAGGGAGCCAACAAATAACGGAAGAAGCAGCTGCAACCACAACGTCTTTCATGTGCCCAAGGTACCGGCAGCGCATGTATATGGACTAGGGAGCGATGGAGTGCATTGTGACATTGTGGAATGTGAAAGACAAAAACTGATTATAACAGTAGTAGACATAGATGTGATAGTAGGTGTAGCTTTTATTCATAGTAGAAATAGTTATATATACTATGAATAGTAGCAGTAGTAATGATGATGCAAGGTAATATTGTGTAAGACAAAATTAAGTATTAATGTATAATGCATGATTTGTGTAAGAATCAGTACAGCCTGTATTAAAATTGTAGGCAACAATGAAATGGAATAAGTAAATAAATAAAAATAAATAAATATAGCCAAGTTTGTTTGTGTATCTCCTGTGATTTTGGTGGCCGGATCTGATATATGTTTAAATTGGTGTCTTAATTATCTAAATATTGTTTTTAATTCTCTTGCTTTCTGTCTGTTATAGTAGTCCGTCAGTAGTCATCTTGTCCATTTGATATTATCATTCCAAGGTTCCAGTCGGCTGGTTATGCCGACGCCAGTGAACCGGAAGTATACTTAATTTATTGTTTTGAAAAAATACTGATTATTTATACATCTGGTTGGTTACTTTATTGTTTTTCATGTTTAATAATCTCATTGCTATTTGAGGTAAAGGCAGTTGATTTAGCTATTTGTACTTGTTATTAATTAATTTAGGAATATTTCTTTTTTAATACCGAATTGAGAATTATATATATATATATATATATATATATATATATATATATATATATATATATGTATATATATATATACGTGTGTGTGTGTGTGTGTGTGTGTGTGTGTGTGTGTGTGTGTGAGAGAGAGAGAGATTTAGTAGAAGAATAAGTTAGTAAAAATTTTCTGCTAATATCTTAAAATTATCCCTTGTACCTTACCTCTTCCTAACACTCACCCACTACCCTTTATCAGTGACAGTAGAGTTCAAATAAGCGGCCCACCAGGAAAGGCCCAAAGTTATCAAGCCTGTTTTCTTTTCTTTTATTTCCGTAACAGCCGCAGCACCACTTAAACGTGGGGGACCACTATTAGTCCCTGGAATGTTTTTAACTCCCTGGATGACGTAAGCAGCACGACAGTGCCCCCCGCCCTCGACCGCAGCCGAACAGGGTGTCTACTGAGTTGCAGCAACTACTCACGACCAGGACCAGCCACACCACCTTTGATTCCCCAAGGACTTCAAGTCTGCTTCCAGCCCCACACAAGATCCACTGCTAATCTATTTCGACTACAACTGAAGCTGAGGTTCATGCCTAAACGTATTTTTCGATAAGAACATTGCTCGCTAAACTCAAGGCTAAAAGTTGCAGTCGCTTCCTGGCGAACAATTTTAATCTGTGAGGTATTTCAAGAAATCAGCGCAAACTCCGCTGCACAATGGCATATTCTTTATGAATATACCTGTGTCAGTTACAATTCTTCAAGGCCTATTGTGTAGTGGGCGGTGTTTCTTAAGAAATTTCCTGAACTTGTCTATAAAACTGTAGGATGACTCTACCATCTCTAATCGGTCAGTTAGGTACCCAATTCTCTAGAGGCTCGTTGACTCTTCGTATCAGCTTACATCAATTTCTTGATTTCTTCACTGCCTGAATCAAATAATTCTATTTCTTGTCTGGTAAAGTAGATAACCTCATATACATCTGTTTTACTGAACCTGTGAATTTTTCTGCTTGCTTTTCCAGCCCTTCATAAAGTGGTGCCCATTATTGCTACAACTCTACCGCGATCACTGATTCGAGACTCTGTGTGAACACCCTCAAACTGCTCTGGTCTCTTTGTTGTCAATAAGTCCAATATATTTCCGTCATGGATAGCGGGTCGACCTATCTGCTCTAGGCACTTTTCAGAGAACGTTTTTATGCGACTTTCAATGAAGTTTTCTCTCGTCTCCTACTTAGGAACTAGTAATTCTCTCAATCAATTATGGGATTCGAATGAATCTTTCTCGTCTGTGCGCTGACCCGAAGCTGAACCTCGCATGTCCTTCCTTTCAAACTTCATAGAAGTTCTGCATACTTCGCAGGACTAGGCCTCCTGGAGGAAAGAAACTGTGGACATTTGGCATACAGTTTTAATCTGCAAGTAGGTTTCAAAGCAGTGCAAAAAATACGACTGCAGAGTTCTTTCTGGTAACAATCCACTAGGTTGTGGCTAAGCTGATTTTCAGCAGTATAACTGTCCGTGTCTCGGAGCCAGAACCGTGCTACGGTGGTTTGAGAAGCATTGTAGTGAGTTCTTGGCGACCAAATTCGCCTGCTGTGCATCCAATGGAACCCAGTGGGTAATCAGTTTATTTATTTACTTCCCCTCTTGCTATAATGTTTTTGATAATCACGTACCTTGCCTTACTTGTATGAACTGTTTTTTTTTTCTCTTTCTAAATTAACTGACATGCCGTTTACCATGAATCAGTCACTAATACTTCTGAATATTTCATTTATTGCCGATACTGTTGTTGCAGCTGTCTTAGTCATGACCATGATGCTTGCTTCAACAGGAAAGAGCACTATTTTTGCTTTATCAGTCTTAGATGGAAGAGCATTCATATAGACAAGAACAGGAGTGATCTTAGAATTCTACCCTGTGGAAAGGCAGTAGTTATTTATCCCCACTCAGAAAAACATTTATCATGAGAGCTGCATAAGCTAAGTAACATGATCTTTTGCTTGATATTATTTAAATTTGAAGTGATTCATTTTCTAGTAGTCTCCTTAGGTTTGCTGCCGGATCCTAAAATCAACCATAAACATTCATTTATAGAAAATCATTTCTGTTTGCCATCTGCTGTGTGTGTTTTATTTATTCTTGAACGATTTCGGTTATTTCAACAGCAAGAGAAATACATCATCTATTGGTTTAAAAATACATGTTTCTCATAAAAAAAAAACAATTTTGTATAGCCAATGCAGCAATGAATAGACATGGAATGCGACGTAACCAATTTTGACAATATCTTGCAAAACATAGGTAAATCGCACATGCACTTCTGACGGATAAAAGGCGACTTACTTAAGTTTTCAACACAATGTCAAAATCAAGTTAGGTTGCATTCCACTTTTCGTCATTGTTACATTGGGTATACTAAAGTCTCTTCTATGAGGAATAAGCATTTGTAAATCAACAACATACAAATTTCCTTGCAGTTGATGATGGTTGAAATAACCAAAAACGGTCAAGAATAAATATAATAAATACAGGTGATAGAAAATGAAACCGTTTTCCTATAAATATCTCACAGTTGTGGTTAGTTAACGACACAAATTTCTAATTATGTTAACTTCAAGTTTCTTTAAAATAATGTTGTCATTTCCACAATAAAATGTCTCAGAGGCACCACCAAAAATTCCGGTAGGTGAAATCTTCCTGTTCCAGAAATGCGGACCGTGCACATTAAGTTATGTGTCATAGAGGACACTCACCTGCTTCATGATTGATGAACTCGGATCGACCAATACGTGGGTGCGGGAAGAGGCTCGAGGTCTTTTTCAACTTGGATATTCCCTTATCGCCTGGAACACAAGAAAGCACTTGATCACTGGTACATACTGTCGTGCTCACACCCCAACTAATCTGATTCGTCACAATGCACATGGTACGTTAAAATGGTTTCATTTGGCATGTCATCCCCAGGAAATAAGAGGAGTAGCCAAAAGACCAAGAAGTCAGTGATTCAACAGATGAAAGGTTACGCTGATATTTCAGTGAACACTTTGAGCTACTTAGTTAAAAATCATGTTGAAGCAGGCTGGAAAGCACATACAAAAATACACACGTGATATTAAGCGCGTGCTCGCACATACACACACAGACACACACACACAGACACACACACACACACACACACACACACACACACACACACACACACACACTTTCGAATGCACAGTTTGGTAATCATCTGTATCAGCATAAATAATTTTTTTCAACGTAAATATGTACCAAAATGAGATTACACATTGAAAAAACCAAATTGCAGAAATATATGCAGGTCTTACTATTTCGCACAGAAAAAAATTGCGCGCGTACGCTCAGAGGCGTTGAAAATCTCTCACCTCCTTCCAGTAACACTAACATTCTGATACAAAGTGAACCAGTACTCCACCGACAAACGTTCAGAGATTGTTCAAGGATATCTTCTTGAGTTAATGATCCTTTTCCTTCGAGGGGGACCACAGTCACATAGAAATTTTTGAAAGAAATTTCCACCATTTGACTGTTAACTGTTCATTTATTTTACACAGTCACGATTTCGGATTTCTCAAGTGCATGCTGATATGATTTTCGAAGATGACTTGTAACAGACAGGTAAGACATATTTCAACGTTTCAACATGCACTTGAGAATGGCTACAAAGCCGCCATCTTGACTCTGTAAAATAAATTAACGATTAATAGTCAAACAGCGGCAATTTCTTTCAGAAAAAAACACCGTAAGTATTTTGGTATCAGGGACCCACTCTCTCCGGAGGCTTGCTACAGTGTAATAATGTAATTATGATTTATTTCAGGACCTACGTTACGGAATGAAGAACTGTAGGACGCCGCTTGACAGGTTAGCAGTACACAGCACAAAGGAAGCAGCTACTCGTACAGCAGAGTACTTGTGGAGTGCAGAAGGGGGTTTTGCTGGATAGGCAGAGAGTGAAGTCAAGCCACGTTCTGAATAAAGGCGCTTGGACTGTCAAAATGTTATCAGTAAACTGTCGAAACATTCGTTATAAATTTGCTGAATTTGCTGCTCTCCAGGAAAGTTGTCACGCTCAAATTACTCTCGGAATTGAGAACTCGATAAAACCCGAAGTAGAAAGCTCTGAAATATTTAGCTAGGCTTGGAACAAGCATCGAACAGTTGGATTAGATGCCATAAGAAGAGAGAGTGTTGACTGCAGTCGGCAAAAGAATTGTGTGTATCGAGGTCGAAATTGAATCTGACTGTGAAGTTATCTGGAAGCGTTTAACAGAACTGGTGAAATCAAGTTAATTGTTGTATGTTTTCACCTAGCACCTGATTCCACTGCGACAGTTTTATAACTAATGGAAGAAAGCAGAACGGAAATACCAAAATCATGCAATATTAGCTTGAGGGGACTTTAGTACAGCGAATATACAGGGTGTTACAAAAAGGTACGGCCAAACTTTCAGGAAACATTACTCGCACGCAAAGAAAGAAAATATGTTATGTGGACATGTGTCCGGAAACGCTTACTTTCCATGTAAGAGCTCATTTTATTACTTCTCTTCAAATCACATTAATCATGGAATGGAAACACACAGCAACAGAACGTACCAGCGTGACTTCAAACACTTTGTTACAGGAAATGTTCAAAATGTCCTCCGTTAGCGAGGATACATGTATCCATCCTCCGTCGCATGGAATCCCTGATGCGCTGATGCAGCCCTGGAGAATGGCGTATTGTATCACAGCCGTCCACAATGAGAGCACGAAGAGTCTCTACATTTGGTATCGGGGTTGCATAGACAAGAGCTTTCAAATGCCCCCATAAATGAAATTCAAGAGGGTTGAGGTCAGGACAGCGTGGAGGCCATGGAATTGGTCCGCCTCTACCAATCCATCGGTCACCGGATCTGTTGTTGAGAAGCGTACGAACACTTCGACTGAAATGTGCAGGAGCTCCATCGCGCATGAACCACATGTTGTGTCGTACTTATAAAGGCACATGTTCTATCAGCACAGGTAGAGTATCCTGTATGAAATCATGATAACGTGCTCCATTGAGCGTAGGTGGACGAAACTAAAATGAGCTCTAACATGGAAATTAAGCGTTTCCGGACACATGTCCACATAACATCTTTTCTTTATTTGTGTTTGAGGAATGTTTCCCGAAAGTTTGGCCTCATCTTTTTGTAACACCCTGTAGACTAGGAGGTCAGTAGATTCAGTGCAGTTGGTACAGACGGACAATCTTGTGATGTACATTTGATCACTGTCTTCTGAAAACTGTCTTGAGCAGCTGGTAGAACAGTCCACACTCACAATAGAAATATTTTAGACCTTGTACCTACAAACAAGCCTGACTCATCAACGGTGTGAGTATCGATACAGGGATTAGTGATCACGATATCGTCACGGCGATTTGGCTACTAAAGTTAGTAAACCCATCATTAAGGCTAGGAGATTATTTACGCAAGAAAGAGCGGATAAGTAGCTGTTAGCATCCAAATGTGTGGACATAATTTAGTTCAATTACAGTGAATGTAGAGGAATTATGGGTAAAGTTGAAACACATCGTAAATCCTGCTGTGGAGAGTTTGATCCGAGTAGTGGATTAAGGGTAGAAAAGACCCACAGTTGTTTAATAACAAAATTCGGAAAAATGCCGAGCAAACAGAGACTGTTGTACTCTCGGTTTAGAAAAGAACGCGCAAATGACGACAGGCAGAAGCTATTAGAGATTCGTTCATCTGTAAAAGGAACGATGTGCGAGGCATATGACTACTACCAGTACTACCAGTACTACTACCAATGTCACTCCCTAACAGAGTGACTTCTGGTTCTCATGAAATTGCTAAGGAGATCAAGTCTTCTATCCAGTCTGACATCGCAATAGAAGATAATAGAAGGAACATTGAAGTTTTAAATTTCTCGTTTACGAAATCATAAAACATACCGTCGTCTCACCGTCGTGCAAACGCCCGTATGAAGGACATAGTAGTTGGGATTCGTGGTGTGGAGAAGCAACAGAAACAACTGAAAACAAATACGTCGCCAGGTCCGGATGGAACTCCAAGTCGGTTTTACAGAGAATACTGTTCGGCTTCTTACTTAGCTTGCATTTATGGCGGATCTATTGTCCAATGCAAAGTCTCAAGCGACTGGAAAAAAGGGCAGGTGACTCATGTATAGTTTACGTGAAGCGTAAAAGAACGGACCCGCAAAATTACAGACCAATATCCTTAACATAGGTTTGCTGCAGAATTGTTAAACATATTCTCAGTTCGAAAGTAATAAATTTCCTTGAGACAGAAAAGCTGCTGCTCTGTTTTAGAAAGCATCTCTCTTGAGGAACCCAGTTGCTCTTTTCCGACGTGATATCCTACATACCATGGATGGAGAGCAACCGGCAGATTCCTTAGTCCTAATTGCCGAAAAGTGTTGGACACGGTGCCCCACCGCAGACTGTTAACGAAGATACGAGCATACGGAATAGGTACCCAGATATGTGACTGACTCGAATACTTCCCAAGTAAGAGACACAGTGCATTGTTTTCGGCGGCGAGTGTTCGCCAGAGACAGGGGTGTCATCGGGAGTGCCCCAAGGAAATGTGATAGACCTACTCTTGCTCCATTTACATGACGAATCACCTAAAATTTGTACTGCAAATATTGTGGAAATGGAAAGTGTTACTAATGTGCTGTTTTCACAGAATGGATTAGTCAGGGGATCGTATTGTTAGCCAATCAACAATATAAAGTGTAATTTTTGTGCAAAAACACTGTTTTTTTAAATGGAACAATGCCTATTGGCGTTAATAAACTGAAAGTAGGGTCAATTAGAATGTCTGTTGTCTTTGTTCCAGGATTCTAGAACGAGTCGCTTACGAGTTATCGTATTTTGGAGAAGTTCCGACAATGCCACTTATTCAATACCTGTGGTAGCACCCACTAAAGAACAACACAAGCCCGTACACTAGCTGTGTGGTTCCTGACCAGTAACGAGACAACTGACCATCACAGGTTGTGTTCAAAATGACCACCGGCAGCGGTAGTACACGCTTCCAGTCTGGTATGGAACGACTGCTGCACAAGTGCTAGCGTTTCCGCACTAGAATTCTGCAAAAACACCACTGACGTTGTAATTTACCCTACTTTTAGTTTGTTAATGTAAACAGACATTGTCCTATTTAAAAAGTGTGTCTCAGTACAAAAGTACACATTCTAAGTATTATTAGAACATACTTATTGGCTAATGATATCATCTCCTGACTACTAATCCGTACCGTGAAAACCGAACAACAACAGCACTCTCCATTTCGGCAATATTTGCGCTGAAGTTTCAGGTGAGCCACTCAGTATACATAAATGTGACGGACGGGTGAGCAGCAGTCTGCGGATGTTTGCTGAAGATGCCATGTTGTACGGGAAGATGGCGTCGTTGAGTGACCGTAGCAAGATACAAGATGATTAGACAAAATTTCTAGTTGCTTTGATTAATGGCAGCTTGCTCTAAATGTAGAAAAAAGTAAATTAATGCAGATGAGTAGGATACGTACTGTTCGTGTACTACTTCGCATAGTAACGTCGATGAAATACCTGGGCGAAACTTTGCAAAGCCATATGGAATGGAACGAGCACACAAGGACTGTAGTAGGGAAGGCGTACGGTCGACCTCGGTTTTACAGGGAGGATTTTAGTAAAGTGTGGTTCATCTGTAAAGGAAATCGAGTATAGAACATTAATGCAATCCATTCTTGAGTACTGCTCGAGTGTTTGGGATCCGCATCAAGTCGAGCTAAAGGAAGACATCGAAGCAACTCAGAGGCGGGCAGCTAGATTTTTTACCGCTAGGTTCGACCAATACGTGAGTGTTAGGTAGTATCTTCGTAAAAAATTGCGAATTCGTGGAAGGAAGATGGCGTTCTTCTCCCAGGACACTAATGAGAAAATTCATAGAAGCAGTCTTCGAAACTGACTACAGAACGAATCTACTGTACCCAACGTACATTTCGGGTAAGGACCCACGAAAACAAAGTTAGAGAAACTAGAGCTCGTGCTTAGGCACACAGGTAGTCGTTTCTCCCTTGCTCTATTCGCTAATGGAACAGGAAATGGCTATTAGTTGTACAAGGAACCCTCCGCCACGCTCCGGGCGGTGGCTTCTGCAGTGCGCATGCGGATGTAGATGTATTTAGTTTGTTATCCGACTTACCCGTTTTTCTCCGAGAAAATACTTTCAGAACAGGGGAAAAGCCGGTATGTAAATACCGTCGCAGTGAAAAACAGATACGTAACTATTTGGGGCAAGAAACCAAACGGAATGAAATAACTCTAACGAGCGGCTGGGTCCGTTATACCAAAATATTCAGAATGTGTTCCTCAACAACCTCTGAAAGTTTGTCGGTGAAGTTCTGGTTCACCCTGTATACAGGGTGTCTCTCCTAACAGTTGTCAGGTCTATTTTCATTGGTGTTCCAGCACATACTTGCAACTTCCTATTCGCAGTGTGCAGGTTGAATGAGCCCAGGCAAATACTGCTCATCGCGTCTTTCGTAGGGCCTCCAGTGTCGACGGAAAACATCGGTTGGTTCCCCGTTACCAAGAAAATGGCTTTTTAAAGCGGAATGTTACTTGCTTATTCAATAGAGCGTTCCCAGATTAGTACAGTGCGACATTTGTTTCAACGATATGTATTAACGGGGAGAGTAAAACACGAAGCATAAAAGGCAAGGAAAAAGCGCTGCATGCTTGGCGGCAGCAGTCAGCGTGAGCCAGGGCAGTGCTGTCGCTGCTGCAGTACTGGTTTTTCTGTCCATGTCAACGTGTATCGATAAAATAAATATCGCATTGGACTAAGCTGGGACCGCTCTATCGAACGGGCACGTAAATTTCCGCTTTAAAAATCATTTTGCTTGCAACGGGGAAGAAACCGACGTTTTCCGTCGGCACTGGGCGTCGCATGAAAGACGTGACGAGCAGTATTTATGTGGGCTGGGTCCAGCTACGCAATGTAAAAACGAAATTGCAAATGTCTGCTGAAACACCGGGCAAAATGCACCTGACGCCACTTAGGAGAGACATCCCGTATACAGGGTGGTCCATTGATAGTGACCGGGCCAAATATCTCACGAAATAAGCGTCAAACGAAAAAACTACAAAGAACGAAACTTGTCTAGCTTGAAGGGAGAAACCAGATGACGCTATGGTTGGCCCGCTAGATGGCGCTGCCATAGGCCAAAAAGATATCAACTGCGTTTCTTAAAATAGTAACCCCCATTTTTTATTATATATGAATTGGACTACTTTTTTCGCTTTCTGATGGATAGCGCTGTAATAGTCACAAACATATGGCTCACAATTTTAGACGTACGGTTGGTAACAGGTAGGTGTTTTAAATTAAAATACGGAACGTAGGTACGTTTAAACATTTTATTTCGGTTGTTCCAATGTGATACATGTACCATTGTGAACTTATCATTTCTGAGAACGCATGCTGTTACACCGTGATTACCTGTAAATAACACATTAATGCAATAAATGCTCAAAATAATGTCCGTCAATCTCAGTACATTTGGCAATACGTGTAACGACATTCCTCTCAACAGCGAGTAGTTCGTCTTCCGTAATAAAAAAAAATGGTTCAAATGGCTCTGAGCACTATGGGACTCAACTGCTGTGGTCATAAGTCCCCTAGAACTTAGAACTAATTAAACCTAACTAACCTAAGGACATCACACACATCCATGCCCGAGGCAGGATTCGAACCTGCGACCGTAGCAGCCCCGCGGTTCCGGACTGCACGCCTAGAACCACTAGACCACCGCGGCCGGCCCTTCCGTAATCTTCGCACATGCGTTCACAATGCGCTGACGCATGTTGTCAGCCTTTGTCGGTGGATCACGATGGCAAATAACCTTCTTTCCCCACAGAAAGAAATCCGGGGACATCAGATCCGGTGAACGTGCGGGCCATGGTATGGTGCTTCGCCGACCAATCTACCTGTCATGAAATATGCTATTCAATACCGCTTCAACCGCACGCGAGTTATGAGCCGGACATCCATCATATTGGAAGTACATCGCCATTCTGTCACGCAGTGAAACATCTTGTAGTAACATCGGTAGAACATTACGTAGGAAATCAACATACATTGCACCATTTAGATTTCCATCTCTAAAATGGGGGCAATTATCCTTCCTCCCATAATGCCACACCATACATTAACCAGCCAAGGTCGCTGATGTTCCACTTGTCGCAGCCATCGTGGATTTTCCGTTGCCCAATAGTGCATATTATGCTGGTTTACGTTACCGCTGCTGGTGAATGACGCTTCTTCGCTAAATAGAACGCGTGCAAAAAATCTGACATGCCGTAATTTCCCTTGTGGCCAGTGGCAGAACTGTACACGACGTTCAAAGTCGTCGCCATGCAATTCCTGGTGCATACAAATATGGTATGGGTGCAATCGATGTTGATGTAGCATTCTCAACTCCGACGTTTTTGAGATTCCCGATTCTCGCGCAATTTGTCTGCTACTGATGTACGGATTAGCCGCGACAGCAGCTAATACACCTACGTGGGCATCATTATTTGTTGCAGGTTGTGGTTGACGTTTCATATATGGCTGAACACTTCCTGTTTCCTTAAATAACGTAACTTTCCGGCGAACGGTCCGGTAACTTGTATAATGTCGCCCAGGATACCGAGGAGCACACATAGCACACGCCCATTGGGCATTTTGATCACAATAGCCATACATCAACACGATATCGACCTTTTCCGCAATTGGTAAACGGTCCATTTTAACACGGGTGTATCACGAAGCAAATACCGTTCGCACTGGCGGAATGTTACGTAATACCACGCAGTTTTGCGTCTGTGACTGTTACAGCGCCATCTATCACAAAACGAAAAAAGTGGTCCAACTACAACATTCATATTTCCTTACGTACTACACGAATATGTAATAAAAATGGAGGTTCCTATTTTAAAAAACGCAGTTGATATCAGTTTGACCCACGGCAGCGCCATCTAGCGGGCCAACCATGGCGCCTTCTGGTTTGCCCCTTCAAGCTAGAGGAGTTTGGTTTTTTGTAGTTTTTTCGTTTGATGCTTATTTCATGAGGTAATTGGCCCGGTCACTATCAGTGGACCGCCCTGTATACAGAGTCATCGGAAATAGTTTTCAAAGCTTGAATGGGTATTGCAGGGTAAGCTGCCCTCAGAAATAATTGTGAATAAAAAGATTCGATGCGTTGCACCGCTTTTCAGTTAATTAGCACTGAAGTTAGCGAATCGGACAGTTGCACGCACAAATTCAAGAGGCTCGCCAAATGTGTTCTGGCATATAGCTTCCTAAAACCGAACAAGAGAGCGATACACAAATTGGGTGAAAGAGAAAACTGGATTTAGCAGTCAGTCGCAAACCTAATCGCTATTTTTCCTTTTTTTACTGCATAACTATATTACAGCTATTGAATAGCTATCTTCAGTGCGTTTAAATCTAGCCATATAGATTCCTCAGGTTTTTGAAAATGTGATATTATGCGACTTTAGGACGTACATGGCCAGTTCAGAATCTGGAAATAAGATGCTGTAAAGTTGAGCCCTCCTCTATTCTCGGGAACAGAGCGTTCGACCTCTCTCGGGTTAAACGCACATTTTATCAGACACACCTAAGCAATAATTTTCGAGAAAAAGGATCGCAGTAGAACATCTTGAACACTTTCACTAATCGAGCTGGCTCTTGTTGCTGTATTTTTTGAGAACTAATCGTGATAAAACGTATAATACTAAATGGATATCGTTACATTTTAAAATTAAATTGGCTCTTGTTCCTAGGTTTTTTGCAATTGGATCACGGTGAAATATATCATACCCAATATGATGATGTTCATTTGTTAATGGAGTATTAAAATAGTTTTACTTACATAAGTAAATGTCAAAATGAATCTCTTATTGTTTTGCTAATGTTCTATAGAAGTGTCCCCCCCCCCCCCCATTTAAGAGGTTGTCAGTGTATGCTGTAAGAACTGATATACTCATTCTGCATCTAACGGGGGTCCTCAAAATCTTATTTGTCTATTTCTACATTGATGTAGAAAAAGCTTATTTTCGGTGTTACAAAGGAGTTGCTTTTATTTTAAAAGTGCCATTTTTGCACCGAATCGTTATCTGTACCTATAATATATCAGTAACGGATGTAGAATTCGTCAAAAGTGATGGTGAACCAATAGGAGCCTTGCACTCCTACACAGAAAGACTAAATCTGCCTCGCGTTACAGTCGGGAAAGGAGTTTTAAGCCTCTAGCGGAACACCGAAATATTATGGATCAGTGGGTTGTGCCTTTTGGAACGCAAAGCGAGGCCGACCTCGTTCCATTAAGGTCAGCATTTGTTGCGAAACTTGAACACGCCAGAGCTTCGCAACGTTCTTTGTTTCTGGCAACGAGATGTGGCTGGAACACAAAGGGCGCTGCAGTCGAAAGATTGCTGGTGCGCTTTCAGCGTTACTTTAGCCCTGCAGTTTACATCGCCGTGGGGACTATTGCTATGAATTCGCTACTTGTAACGTTTCTGCTGTGCACGCCTTCAACCAGCATCAGTAGCACTCTTGAGAGAAATATCGGCATTCGCCGTTGAAAACTGATGATGACCATTAGGAAGCATGTTGCAGATTTATCAACACGATCATACACTGATTGTTCTGTGCGTCACCGTGGGAAATTTATCTGCTCGAAACGCTCTCCGTTTGCCTGCGAATTTCCTGAATTCGTCAGGAGTTTTGCGCGTAACGTATATTTGAAACTATTGCATCGCCGTTTATCAGCTTTCTAAGTTATCCATGTGACTGCAGGATTGTCTTCCAGAACATTAACATGTACAGGACTGCTTGGTCGCAACACTGCCTCCCTCATAACGCAAGAACAGACGTCCAACGATATGCGGAACTATTTGTATTCCCCAGATCTCGAACTTGACCATTTGTGTTTAACGATTTTTGTTACGCCTGAGACGTGTCTGGTAGACGGTAAGTGCCCCTTGAAGAAGCAGATATTTTCCTATCTGTCAGTGTGATGGACTTATGAGACTCAGAATACTGGGGGAATCATTTATGTCTACAAGTGTATGGTGACGACAATCCCGCATATTGGGGGTGGAAAAAAATATGGGAACACCAGAAACGTAACACATTACTATGCCTACTATGGTGTAGGAAAACCGTTGGCATTCAAAACAGCTACCAGTGGTCTCGGGGTAGATAAATACAGGCCCTCTATGCTTTTCAAAGTAATCTTATATCATTCTTCCTGCATAATTTCAGGTAATGAAAATGGAAGTGGATAGCGATCACGAACACTTCTCTCCAAAATTAATCACAAAGGCTGAATGAAACTGAGAAATGGTGAATGTGGTGGCCGCACAAAATCAGTCTTGGACGATGTGAGCTGTGCGAACCGGGGTACTGTGGTTTTGGAACACTACGTCACCTCTGGAAAACAAATTGTGTACCATGCAATGAACCTCATAAGTCAAAATGATCACGAAAGGCTTGGCATTAATGTGACCTTGCAGAGAACCCATGGGGCCCATGGAATACCACAATATGGCTGCCCAAATCATCAGGAAACCACCGCCATTTTTCACTCTTGGGACGTAAACTCGGGCAGAACTTGGAAATGGGGTGAAACGAGTCTTATCCGACCAAATAACTTTCTTCCATTACTCTATAGTCCAGGTTTTACGGGTTCGGCACCACCATTTTCAGTTACGGGAATTTGTACCACTGACATGTAGTTGTGAAATTCCAGTTCGCCCTGCGATTATCTGCTTTTGGACCTCCCTTTGCGTTGTTTTCGTGCTGACAGGGTTCGCAAGTGTGACATTCGGTTCTGCAGCGACTTTTGTAACTCTGTTCTTCTTAATTTTCGTCACAGTCCGGTTCAATGACCGTCCGTCACGGTCACTCTGCACGCAATTTCATCCGCGATGTAACGTAGCGGTTGATGTTTGCCCACTTTTCTTACGTGCTGTAAGTCTTTGATACGGTGTCTTTTTAAAACACCGAACACTTCGACTACCTTTCTTCCGGAAGCACCAAGAGTTTGCCCCCTTCCGACTTGGGTTCGCCATGATGCACTCAATACACAGAACACTATTCTGACCACGGCTGACACATGCAATGTACTGAGGAGATTGCACCGGAGCCGCCCGTAGTCGAGTACAACGGCGCCACGTGTATGCCTGGCTAGCATCTGAATTTATGTTCAAGGATTTCTCGCGTTGCTTCCGTATTTTTGTCCAACCATTGCATTTCCACCACTGGTGCATCGAACAGGCAAGAATTATTTTATTTTTAATATAATGGTAAGTGTAATTTATTGTGGTTTGTACAGTAAGCTGCAGAAAATACGTAATGGTGTGTGTGTGCAGATAAATGCTAAAAATAAGTTTATCTAAACATTAGTGCGAACATTATTTAATAAGCAGCAGACAAATCGAATTACATAATGATTTTGTATTTTCATTCGAATTGATACAAATCTTGTAGAATGATGTGTTGTAACTTGCATTTATCTTCTCTCTTCCTTAGTGATACTGTAACGTGCAAGAACTAAAACGATGGAATATGTTCCTTACGTAGACCGTAGTGCGTTGTGACTACGTAGGGAATTGTAGTGTTCTCTAAGTAATAGATACTTCACGTTTTCATGTAAGAGCCACATTCTTCTTTTTGTATGACAGCTTAATGCATTTTTGGGATTTTATGAGTTCACAAAGTGAGAAATTCTTTTGCGTTTCTGAAAACTACGCACTATGCCATTCTACGTCGGAATTTCTTGCCAATAAAACTATCGGGGTGTAGCTACTATACAGCTAATCATAAGAGCAATTGATATTTTAAAAGCCTACCACTCTCAGCGACGAGATTTTGCTAGCTCTACTATTACCTGCACGCGTACATTTTTTTTATCTCAATTGCCACGCTTCGAACTACGTAAATGTTACATTGGAAAACAAGTCTGTACCTTTAGTAGTGTTTTGCGTCTGGTTCGTTAGTTAACATCGGCGCGTCGAATGCCGAGGGGTACTGAGAGATATGAGAGTTAATGTTATACCAGATTGCCTTACAGGAAGGTTACTTGCTGCTAGTCTAAGGTACTAGATTAGCGCACTGTCCTCCCAGCAGTTAATGTTGGTCTGTGCTAACTAGGTTGCTGTTCTTCTCCTTTACGTGGCTTCTGAATTGTATACATGTTGTTTTTTTCTGGATTTTCTGTGAAAGTAGGTTCTTTGATGAGATAGGAAATCGAACTGGGACCTTCCATTTGACAACCACGCTAATTGCTCCGCTATAAAGGATAACAAAGGATTTTGATGAACGTCGTTTAGGGAATGATAGCACGAATTAGACAGGTCTTGCAGAGCTCGGCAAATTCTTTTCGAAGATAATCGAAATGATACTGTGCGATTTGTAGCATTTCTGAATTGTAAATGTAAAGCGTGTCAGTGTCATCGTTGGGAAACACCTCATGCAAGTGAGGGATGAGATAGCCCCATCCATCCTAAAGGATGATACGGGAAGACTAGCTATGTAGCGTCGTCTTGACGTGGCAATAGTTTTTCTACGTCCAGGCAGCTCTAAATGTTGCAGCAGAAGTTGGTTTTCGACAATACATGTTATATATCTGAATTTTTATCTAGTTTTCTACACGGAACAGAATATTTTGATAACTTCATCTCATTTTTTTCTGAGAATACTTCTTTGTTCATACCCAAGTACATCACTATACAGTAGAAGGGAGCCAGGAGTTGAGATTAGAGTGGTACAGGGTAGTAGCCTATTCCCCATGTCATTTAGTCTTTTATACAGAACAGTAAAGGTAGGAAAGTAAGAATTTGAAAAAAAATGGTTTTGTGGATAATAAAGCAAAAGAACTGATGACAGTGGAAGTATTAGAGATAGTAAAATGTAGGACGAGAAAGAAAATGTTTTCTGAACAAAAATGTCTAAACATTCAACAGAAAGTTAAGTACTGCGAAGTTTTCCTGAAAATATTTTCGGCAGTGAAACCTTATATAAAAGTGAATCGGGGGAAATCAGCAGAGACAACAGGGAATAAACTTTTGAAGCGTGATATTGCAGAAGAACGCTGAACATTAAATGTCCAGACCGAGTTACTATTGAAAACTTACTGAATCATGTCGGTGCGGAAGGTGTTACGCACGATTTGACTAAGAGAAGCAACAGGTTGATAGGACACGATCTGAGGCGTCAAGGAATTGTTAATTTGATAACGAAAGAAAGTCTTTGGGAGGAGGGGGGAGGGAAGGCAGATAAAAATTACAGAAGTAGACTAAGACTTGAGCACTGTAAGTAGGTGTAATTGTGTATGTTATGGATGTAGTAATGAAAAGATGAAGAGACTGATCTAGGATACATTGGTGTGTATAAATGTATCAAACCACTCTTCGGACAGAAAGAAACAATGTAGACATCATCGGCATTCACGTAAATGACTAAAGTTGCAGTTCTTTGTGACAGGTAGAATGGCTACCACACTCTAGTAGTGTTGTTCGTGTTTAGTGCTTTTGTCAACCCTGGTATAGTATATGAGCGGCATAACCAGCGTTAGATTTTGAGGGCTCGCTGAGAAGCATATAGAGATGCTGAAAACTCATGTGTGACAGCTGTCCAGTCTCTTAACATCAGAAGCGACTTGCTGATACAATTAGTGCCACTATGTTTACTGTTACCACATAACTTGGGCAGCAGAAGGACCAGAATCTTTACGTCGTCGACGCAACAGAAAGGCAACGCATTGTGTTGTGAGTGACTTGATTGTACACATGTTAAGCCGTGGCTCTGTTGCAGCTTAATAGACAGGAATTAATGCCTTGGCAAAACAAGAATGAGCCAAGCACATGTAGATACTAATCGTTCCAAAGGGATGTGTGTAGTATGACAGCCACCAGGTTCAAGGAGGGGGGGGGGGGGAGGGGGCTATGCCAGTTTATATGCTCATGTTCATAAAAAACATAACACCTTGAACGACTAGAGATAGGACGTTCATACTCACAGAGAATGTACATTAATATGTTCCGCAGAAATGAGTAGCATTTGAGACGTGTCGGTTCGCGGGTTCGAGGTCAACATCGATATCACGGTAAAACAGTGAGTTTGAAAGAGGGCGCAACATTGACTCCATAGAATATGACGCATCCATTTGGGAAACTGCTGCTCGTGTGGGATGAAACGTTTCGGCAGCGCAACGGGTGTGAGAAGAATGGTTCATGGAAGGCCGTAGAACACGACAAGATGCATGGGATCGCATCACCCAGAGGATCCCCGAAAAGACCGACACTCCAAACAGCACTGGATGACAGATCTGCGTCCTCTGGTGCAACAGTGGGACAGTGTAACACATTATACACTATCAGAGGCAACAGTCCGCAACCGTTTATTACGGCATGGGTTACCTGCAAATCGTCCACTTCTCCGTCTACCTTTGATGAACGTGCAGAAACATGCTTGATGGGAATGTTGTATCGACCAACGTCACTGCGGACAGGAATGGCACCAGATAGTGTCTTCAGACGAATCCACCTTCTGTTTGTTTGAAAACAATGGCCACATTTTGCTTCGCCGCAGACGTGAGGACCGGCATCACAGTGACTGCATTTGCACAAGACATACGCCGCCAGCTCATGGCCTTACGGTGTGGGGTGCTATTAGGTACAACCAGAAATTGCAGCTATTGCGTGTTCACGGCCCTGTGACCAGTGTGACATACGTGAGTGACATACTGTAACATGCACGACACCTCAGAAGCCATTCTTGGTGTGACAGAATGTCAGCCTTCTGTCCTGGCCCGTCATATCACCAGACTTGTCTCCAATCGAAAAAGTGTGGGACATAGTGAAACGGTGGGTGAAGCACTGTGACGCATTGCCAACCACCACACATGAAGTTTGGAACAAGGTGAATGCAGCATGGATGGCTATACCAGAGGACGCCATTCGCGCTTTATACGCGTCGATACCATCACGCTTGCAACACGTTACTGAAGCCGATGGCGGACCCTGTGCCTACTATACAACAGGATACATGCTGAACAGAGGTGACTGACACGCTAATCATTTCTGCAGAACTTAGTAATGTACATGTCCTGTTAATATTAACATCCTATCTCTAGCCGCTCAAGGTATTCTGTTTTTTTCTGAACGTGAGTGTAAGTCTAAATGGAACAATCAGCCACCACCCCTGGACTGGCTTACAAAACACTCGTTCGACCTATACTTGAGTATTGCTCATCAGTGTGGGATCCGTACCAGATCGGGTTGACGGAGGAGATAGAGAAGATCCAAAGAAGAGCGGCGCGTTTCGTCACAGGGTTATTTGGTAACCGTGATAGCGTTACGGAGAAGTTTAACAAACTCAAGTGGCAGACTCTGCAAGAGAGGCGCTCTGCATCGCGGTGTAGCTTGCTCGCCAGGTTTCGAGAGGGTGCGTTTCTGGATGAGGTATCGAATATATTGCTTCCCCCTACTTATACCTCCCGAGGAGATCACGAATGTAAAATCAGAGAGATTAGAGTGCGCACGGAGGCTTTCAGACAGTCGTTCTTCCCGCGAACCATACGCGACTGGAACAGGAAAGGGAGGTAATGACAGTGGCACGTAAAGTGCCCTCCGCCACACACCGTTGGGTGGCTTGCGGATTATAAATGTAGATGTAGATGTAGATGTACCCTTACCACCTGCGACTCCTGCTCGCATTGAGTCCGATCCTGCTCTATCAGCGCTCACAAAACCGTGGAGCATCTGCAGATCTTCTTCAGCCACTACTGACTTCCTACTCTGGTGGTCTACAGTCGGATATAGGGACCGTGCAGTCGCTCAGCCACCATCGCCTGTGTAGGTGAACTCCTCGATATCCGACTCCGCTTGTGTGCGATTGCTGTCTTGGGCTGCCGCCTGCTAGGTAGAGTCAGCGACCTTGCTGAGTCGCTGCCATTGTCAGTGCACTGGCCGAGCGACGCCGTGCATGGCCGGAGAAAGCAAGCCCCTCACTGAACGCAACACCTTCCCGCCAACTGTGTACAATTTGCGCATTCGAGGCACTGGCTTCTCCGAGGATCGTCATGACTGTTGTAATTTTCTGTGGCAGTAAATGAATGTTTTAAGAATGCTGTTCTCGTGATAAGACGTGGGATGACAAGCACTCACTGCTCTACAGTTGCCCTGCCCGAGTGCTGAACTGCTGGCTTCCTGACTTCCGACAGCCACAGTGATGTCCAGCCATACCTAGTTCACCAGGGACCTCATTCTGTGCCTCCATATAGCCTGCTCGTCGAATCATGCAATATTTATATTTCTCGGGAAGTCGGATGTGACAGAGGCCCGATGTTGGACTGCATGCGAACGTGAGCGTAGGCATACTCGCTTCTAATATCGGGTCGGCATCGTCTTGCCATCCCGAGGGAGGATAGCCGTATTGTGTACCAAGGACATCTTGACTCCTTCACATCTCCGCCTGCGATCTGAGAACAAGTAAAGATTCCCAGCAGCATTGTGCGTCATTCCTCGGAATTGGTTGGAGAATAGCAGTTGCCGCATTAGGGGGAACTACCGTCTCATGTGTATGCTGCCACACAACAACACAAACGAATGCGTTTGGAATAAAGCCGTTGCTCGAAAGTACTGTGGACGAATGACTTCGCATTGTGTTCAGCGATGAATCGCACTTCTACACTACACCAGATGACTATCGTCAGCGAGAGTGGTGGCGACGGGGGAAGAGGTTCCGTTCTTCCAATTATTTTGGAGAGGCACAGAGTGGTTCCTCCTGGCGTCGTGGTGTGGGGAGCCAGCAGTTATGACTTCAGATCATAAGTGTAGTGATTAAGGGAACTCACATCACAATCATCCTACACCCTCATATGTTACCTTTCATACAACAGAATCATGGAGCCGTTTTCCAACAGAACAATGCTGTTCCACGCACGGCATGTGACTATGAACTGATGCTGGCATCATTTTGGTCAGTAAGATCCTCAGGTCTCTCCCATATAGAACATGTATGGGACCAGCTCTGATGCAAACTCTATCCCATTGCCAGTGTCCAGATACTAACAACAGTTGAGGATACAACGGTTTTAAGACACTCTTCCCAATCATATCAGTGCATGCGTTCAGGAGGGATGGATTAAAGTGTAATACTGGTACGTGGGTTCATAATAGCAAGTTGTTCGTAAATTTCACTCTATTTTGTAATCACATACCCTATTAAACTTGCCTCCTCCCCATCAGGTTGCTTAACTTTTGTTGTCAGACAGTGTAGGTGAGAAATATTTCCTACTTGGAACATATATGTGTTTCAAATATAACAAAGAACACTGGATTTGATCCATAATATCTGTCTGGTTTTCGCTTTTATTGTAAGCAGACTATAGTTCATTGATGAATCCGCCTACACGAAATTTAGATCGCTGTTTTGCTTGTGGAACTCTCTGACGTATTAGAGGAAGTCAAGTTGCAGATATTAGTTTTAGCAACGTTGAACGTGCCAAAACCACTGGAGGCACATGATTACTCTCACCGAAAGAGGCGATTATGGCTGTGGTGTGGCCTTGGTGTGGAGAAGAACCATAATGAGTGAGTGCGCGGTGCTTCACATTTTCCGTACTGATTGGAGGAATGCTGTCATCAGTGATACGAACTGTTCTGCAGTTACACACGCGACCTTCCAGAGCTGCAGATTATCCAAACATCTTTTCGAGCTGCTGTGATGGATTTTTATCTCGGAAATGAAGTTACTCACCCATCGACTACCCAGCAGTGTCTTCGGGTCTGAATGAGTCGCTGGGGTCGAGAACCACTACATTGAATTTTTCTGATTCATATACTAGCAGATACACGCAATATAGGTAGTCATAATATTTTAAATATCACCTCGAAATAAAATAAAGTTACGTAATTAATTTTTGTTTATTTTCAGGTAAACATCTGCAACTCTGGGACACACACAGTAGCATAGCACACTGCAGGAGGAGTCAGCCAACAGATAAACTACTGTATCATGAGATAATTCATTTTCCGCATATGGAGAGGAAGGACGCCTCAACAATCAGTGCTGAGTGAGTAGAGTGTACGGCAGCAATAAACCACAGACGCATACAGTATGGCCATCAAGTTTGAATGACAGAATCGGAATTGAAATGGGTAGTATGGCAAGCCTGCTGGAAGTCTAGTGTATGACAGTCGAGGCGGTAGTGGAAAAAGGGGAAACCAATTACGGGTTAGTTTTAAACATTTTGACATCAAGACATTCTGAACATGACGACGTCGCTGCCAACTGGGTACCGAGACCTCCCACCGGGCCGAGGCAACAATGAAAATTTTGCAGCTGTGTCAGGCAAATCTCCTAGAAACATGGGGATTCAGCACCTTAGGAAAAGCCAAAGACCTAACCATCATCGTGCAATATTGAGTGCTTTTTGGGGCTGCATTGGTGGATGCTAACAGAGAGTAAGGGGTAGCTGTCACAGGACCATCCTGCCGAAATGTCTACGAAGTTACATTGGGCTGTCACTACGAAGCCTCGCACACAGCCGTCCAGTGGTGGTGTTTTAGCTCCTTCACAATATATCAGCTCATGCTGCTGCTTTGGACTATAAATGCTGCCCCCGCCCACCCCGCATATTCTCCTGACATGGCAACCAATGACTTAGTGGCTTCTTCCACTGTCCTCGGATGAGCAAACCATTCCGTGCAGCAGACGTCTCCAGACCAACGAAGAGATGGTGATTTTCCTGAGCAGTCATCATTTAGAGCTCTTCAACAAAGGTCTAGGCAAGACATACAACTTTGAGAAATTGTGTCACATATGCTTATCTAGAGAAAGACTAGCGGTTCTGTCAGCAGTTTCATACTAGCAGCATGATTTTTCGAGTTCATAATCAAAACTTTGAAAGTACCCCTCATAGACACTCTAGGCGTTGGTATGAAGTGCCTGGTAGAGGGTTCACCGAACTACGTTTAAGTTGCTCTACCGCTCCTCTCACGAACAGCGCGGGGGAAAACTAACAGCTAAATGTTTCCGTGCGAGCTCTGATTTCTCTTCTTTTATTATGATGATCATTTCTCCCTACGTAAATGAGCTTCAACAAACTAGTTTCTCACTCTGAGGAGAAAGTTACTGATTGAAATTTCATAAGAAGGTTCTACCGCAGCGAAAAAGCCTTTGATTTAATGACTGCCACCCCAGTTCGTGTAACACACCCGTGACGCACTCTCCCCTATTTCGCGATAGTAAAACAAGCTGCCCTCCTTTGAACTTTTTCGATGTTCTCCGTCAGTGCTATCTGATGAGCGTTCCACACCTCACAGCAATACTCCTGAAGAGGATGGACAACCGTAGTGTAAGCAGTCTCTTTAGTAAATCTGCCACATTTTTCGTGTTCTGCCAGTAAACCGCAGTCTTTAGTTTGCTTTCCCCATAACATTATCTATGTAGTCGTTCCAAATTAACTTATTCTGAGACATATTATTCCGAGACGTACTGTTGCAGGAACAAACGAAAAGTAGCTGCGATCCCCAGGATACGACCAAGATCTGGAGAAGGTTTCCCTCCCTGAAATCCTCTCCCCGTTTCCCAGTTGAGGACCCTGTGTCCTAACCCAAGTTCGGATCTGCCTAAAAAGATCCGGGATCTACGATGTGCCGTGATCTCATAAGCCCCCTCTACATTCTAACATCGGAAAAAAAAAATAATAATAATCTGCGTGCTGCAGGACATGGCTTGGATGCGAACAGCAGCCAGCCAGCCGCCATTGAACACACTTCTAGCCCTTCACAGTGGTTTCTTACAAATGGGAGTTGTTGTATTAAATAACGAATAGTGGTAGCAACAATTACTATCAGTTTTTAATATGAATCTTCGGCTTCACAAGTTTTCTACTTACTTTTTTTCTGGACAGTGTTGTATACCGAGTGGTATTTTCTTGAGATTTCTCTTGTATTTTTTTCCCTTATCTCTTCGTGTTGGAAAACATTCTTTCGGAGGAGGTGGTAGAGTGTTTAAGGTGGTAGTTCTCTTTAAAAATTAAAAAATCGATTTTTAACGTAAAAATGTTCCCTGGAATGTCTACTTTACTTCAGCGTTCATTCCAAGTTCGCCAGAAACTTCATTATCGAGTTACAAGTCGATTTGTGAAGAAGAGTCTCCGAAAACTAAGCTCAACGGGGATAAAAATAGTCGACACGCAATGTCAACGATAACCTAACAGGCATTATGGAAATTTGAATGTGCTCGAACTTGAGATCAGACCAGCCTTTACAAAATTTGCACGAAAGCGGACGAAAACAGTATCGAGCGAGCAGAGCAGCGGATGACAGAAGCTGCCAAAGAGACCCCCATGATTACCATAGCCACAAAAAACATGGAGGACTGCCTCCTTTGGATCTGCAAGGATTATATATACTCCAGGGATCGCTGACAGGTGGTATCTTTAACTCAACTACAAACGATGCAACCTCGAAGTTTAAACGCTTTATTCTCGGAACCATATTTTTGAAATTGGCTTGGAACTTAACTTTAGAGCGGTACTTACGATTTTGATTGGACGTTGATGTTGGCATTGCAAATTGAATTCACTGTCAGCGTACATAGGCAGTTTGCGATGTCTTTAAAAGCCTATTTTCGATTTTTGGTGCATACTTTTGTCTCGATTTTGCAGTCGAAGAAAATGACATTTGTTTCAACACGTCAGCAGTTTGTTAGAAAGTAATATGTTTCAACTACCTCGTGTACGCTGATAGAAAGTATATTGAAAATGAGCTATACAGAATTATTTTTCTGTAGGTCCAGGAGGAGAACACCGAGAATTCTGGTTGATAACCAATGTTTCGGTTCCAAGACTTCTTTCCACCTGATGCAGCGGTTACAGGGAGTGTCCGATGTGGACACAAAAATGATTTCTTAAAGCCAAAAATGTAAGGAATAATATATCATCAAATTAGCCTTACTATTTATTTTACATACAAAAATCACGTAAGTCACCTACTTTTAATGTGTTCAAAGAGAACTGCATTCGGGTGAAAAAGTGTTCGGATCATAATATGGTCAGCGAAGTTTTATTTTATCATCGTTTCTCTGTATCCATTAACGAGAATGGTAGAGCCGTTCTTTTCAGAAGGATTGCCTTCCACAACCTCGTTCGGGGCGAGTTTGTAATTCTGTATTTGACAACATAGTCTACGACAGAACTTTTAATCCTGTTTTTCCTTTCCTTTTCGGCTTTTTATTAGTCATTAGTCTTCTGGCAGGTTTGATGAAAGCCGCTACGAATTCTTGCCCAGCGCCAACCCTTTTGTTTCAGAGCGACACTCGCACCATGTGTCCTCAGTTAGTTGCTGGATGTATTCCAGCCTCTGTCTTCGCCTACAGTTATTACCCCCTACAGTTCTCTCTAGTACCACGGAGGTTAGTCGCTGATGCCGTAGCACACGTTCTCTCATCCTGTCCCTTCTTCTTGTCACTGTTTTTCATATGTTCCTTTCATCACCGACTCTTCGGAGAACCTCCTTATTCCTTATTTTATCAGACCATCTCATTCTCAACTTCCTTCTGTAGCATAACATCTCAAACGTTCTGGTTTTCCCACCGTCCATGATTCAATATCTCAGGGAATATGCTTTCTATATTATGCATACAATTTGACACTGCCAAATGATAAGCGCGCTAAACGCGTAAATTAGCGTTACACTTTCTTAACCTACTATATATACTGTAGAATCTGAAATGCTTTTCAACTTTATATTCTTTCGAAAACAGCCGTGTGAAGGATGTTTCAGGAGTGATTATTTCCAGCACCTTGTCAAAGTGAAAGTTGTCTGTTGCTTATATTTTCCAAACTAAACCTTGATAAAAACAATCTTGGGTTCATCTGAACTCCTGTGCACAATGGGGCACACAGGTGGGATCATAGTTTTCTACAGAACTACGTTGTCGATACAATTACTCGCTTCCGTAAGAATTGATTCATGGATTCCCCAGTGACTGCCCCTTCTATGATTGTTTCTCGTTTATGAACACGGTTTTTAAATGATATTGCACTATTCGGTTGGAAATAATCAAATACTTTGCCGGTTGAAGTTTGTTACATTCTTCATTGTTGTTCCGAAATTACTGGTATGTAGAGGGTGAACCACATATTTGCGGGTCTCGTTACCACAGCACCCTTACTTAGGCGTGCATTAATGTGGAAACTGACGACACCTAACTTCTGAAACTATTTGGTCCATGAGCTCCAGACACCCATTTAAAGTCAACACAAGTCACAAACGTGGCCGAATTGTGAAATAGTAGTTTCCTTCATCGATCAGCGAAATTACTTTCTGTACTATGATAGAAAGTGAATCTTTTCAGTCTCTATTTTATTAGTTAATATTTTTGAACTTGGCTATAACACGCTAAAAACATATCCACAAGAAAGTTCTGTCTACCGTCAATTTTGCACACATTTCGAATGAGATTTCCGTGATATCCTTATCGTTATTCATGAACAGTGCCTAAATTTGTATACAAAAGCAACTATGTTTTACTAACAATAGTAAAAGCAGAAGTTGTGCATACAAACATCTGTTGTACATATAATTCCAGTCGTCGTTTATTTCTGAATAAAGAGGGCGATCGATAAGTTGTAATTAGAGAACAGATGTCGTCCATAGCTTTCAAGTTGGATGAGCAAGGGCAGAATGAGAAACGCAAGCTACGGACTACATGAACATCTTGATCCACCTAACTGATTGGTGAAGCATCGATCTCCGAAGGGGAAGATCGGAGTTCGATTCCATGTTTGAGTAATTTTCCTCTTACACTTACACCCCAAAATCACGCCATAATGTAACCGTAGGAAAATAACTTGCGTCTGTCAACTAATTCGTTCTAAAGAGGACATTACGTTACGTACCAGACCGAACCGACAAAGCAGTAAAATGGATGGGCGTTATTCCACATGATAGAGTTCTTGTAACGGTATTGTGCAAAAGCTTACCTCGTTCACCTCGCACCAACGTCGAACAGTTCTATCAGACAGGAATTGATAAAGTTATTGTGAGTTTCCTGTCGAATAGATCAGCACTCTCATCCAAACGAAGACTGGGACAGTAAAAAGAATTTACAGGTCCGGTTCCGCGTCACAGAATTTTAATGTAAAATGTCATTCCGCTGCCAGCATCAACATGCTGGCGACAATAAAGAAACGCACGCGTCAAACTATCATCACGTGAAATGCTCTGTAAAATCACCTGGGATATCTCACACACGGCTGCGAATGCAGCCATGTATGCATGCATCAACGGCATTCTCTCCGTATACCGTGAAAGCGAAATGAGAGAATTTGTTTGTTCAGGACACTGCATGGAAATTTATTGAGGGCTCTTGCCAGTGTGACTACTATGCCGTGGATTATTTGAGCAAGTACCACACACAATGCGAGGGAAATAGAAAGAATAAGGTCCACGGCACACAGTTAAATGAAATAAAGGATTTTTTTTCTGTTTGATACAATGTTTTAGCGTTCCCTTTCACTTGTACAATATATCGTGAAGAAAATTACAAGCAGAGTTTAATAAAAGTTTAATTTTTCTTGTTTGTCAGAAAACGCTCTCTTTATTCTGCTCTGGATCTCTGGAACCCGAATTGTAGTGATCTCGAGTGTTCCCAGGACCCTTTCACAGATTAATACAAGCCCTTAATAGTTTTATGTCTCAGTCGACCAACAACAGCTATTGTTTTCACAGGCACAAGTGAAGCGACAGTCAGAAAGAATAGTCACGAAAATCCAAAGTACATTGAAGCATGGCGAACATAAGTAGCAAAGAAAATACATAAATTAAATACTGTAAGTCTTCAGAGATATCCTCTTCGCCGATCAGCTCTTCAGCATTCTTGCTAGGATGTTATTCAATACGTCTGTAGATTCCTTACCGATAACGCTGTCGACAGCGTAGAGATATGTAAAGAGAGCGCACCTTACATCAAAGGAAAAAAGTATTTTTGAATCCTGATACTGTCTTGGACGTTACAAAGCCGCGACGTTAGAAAAATATTTGGAGGAAAACATAAAAAATGAAACTTAACCTTTGATAACTAAGGAAAGAAACGCTTAGTGTTTGTTGAACTATATTGTTAAAAAACGACAAGAGATTTAGGAAGTTTATGAAAATGAGCTGAAGAGCTTTTAGAAGGGAGTAAGTCTAGGAGAAAACATTACTGAAAGCAAGTACGATGAAGCAATTCGTACATTATTATGAGTTAATCAGTTCCATAACAAATTGCAACAAAAGTTTCTATACTAGTAAATTACATCTTTACTGCACATCGAAATTCACATCTCTTGCATTTGAAAAATTATCCATTTTAGTCAAGATGTATGACTCAAAGGAAAATCGAAACATAAAATGTAAATCACAACTTCATATGCAAGTAAACTTTTTCTTTGTGACATTGTTTTTATTGATAATCACTATAATGTCTTTCAAGACAAAGCAATTTTTCATCTGCGTGAATTTCAGGTTTCGTAATGGAACAAATTTTTTATTGATTCTAAGAATAAAAAATACTACACATACAACATATTTCAAATAGTTGGCAGACAGAGAGTAACAACTGCATATTGCAAGTAAATGATAAAAAGTAATGCCTCCAAACTTTTTAAGTGAAAACTCTTAAGCCTTTTTGAATAAAACAAACGCTATTAACGTACTAGATCTTTATTCCTCATGGCCACGTATTTGCAGCCCTATGGCACTAGAGGACTCCGAATTGTAGCGTGTAACGGGGCGGTGGGTAACATGTCGGTACGTCAGAAACAGGGTGCTGTAATCGAGCTTGGAATTAGAAGTCTTCGTCCACACACGGGATATCCTATCTTCAGCATGATACCGCCACACCACACACGAACGCTGCGACATGTGCAGTAGTCCGACGCCTTGGGTTCACTGGCATCGATTATCCTCCATACAGTCCTAAACTGCCCCATACGATTTTCATCTGTTTATAAAAAAGAACTTTACTTTGATAGTGATGAAGCGATGCAAGTAGAGGTGAGTTTGTGGCTCCATCAACATTGTCAAATAATCTACAGCGACTGAATCAACGAACTGATCTCTCCTTGGGAGAAATGTGTTGGTCGTCAGCGTGACTAGGTAGACGAATAAATATGTACACATGACGAATAAAGATGTAGAACGTTAGTAACGTTGTCTTATTGGAAAATCTGTTAGAGTTTTCAAATAAAAAGTTCAGAGGTATTACTTTTCAGTACGCCCTCGCACGTTTCGTACATAGGACTAGCCAGACTGTCAAGATTGTCCAGGTTTATGTAAGACATGTCCGCATTAAACATTTGTATTTAAAAGTACCAGTATTTAACATAGAGGGGTCTGTCTACAAACTGCTTCCCATGTGTTCTATCTAAGTGTGATGTATCTTTCGAAATAATGTTGTTTTAATCATCCAGGCGGATTCTACCTTGTTAGTGCTGGGATTCAGAATCCTTATGTATACTGAGGAAAGAATAGGCTTGGTAGATAGTTCGACTTTGCAAGTAAACCCGAATGCCAACGTTTCTTTTAAAAGTTAGATTTGTCACTTCTGTTGGTAAAACTACTTGCCCGCGAAAGGCAAAGGTCCCGAGTTCGAGTCTCGGTCGGGCACACAGTTTTAGTCTGCCAGGAAGTTTTATATTTCTTACGTGTCTGTCTACGAGCAGGAGGGTGTTGTCTATCCCGTCCTTACATGATGAGTATATTGGGGCTAGCTAATTTACAGAATGTTCGGAAATTCCCGTTACAAACTTCTAGGACTTATAGAGGGGAATAAATAGGTAATATTTTGAACTGGAACCTATGTCCGGAAACGTACGGTTCCGAGCAACAACCATTTGAAAACGTTGTGATAATGCGGCCGCTTTTACAAGTAAATGATTAGGGGTGACCCTGTACCTCACTTGTTTTACAGTTCCACTCATTAATAAACAAAGACTTCCCTCGTTCTCTTTTTGACGGGTTCTCTCGAACGTGATGGACTACGGCCTCTTCCAGTTCGGGTGTGCAATACAGTCAAGCCTGCTGACCCTTTCTCGAAGCCGTTGCGTAATCGTGGCGAGTAGGGTATGCGATGGAGTCGGATGTTGTGGAGAACGATCTCGATAAAGGGGAGTAGCAGCTCTTCCATTACAATGATCTTCGCAACTGAGAAGGATCATGTCAGTGTATTCTGCAAACTTGTGCTCAACCATGTTCGTCTAGTACTCACAGATACTTCAATAAGCCTTCAGCCAGGTCGTAGAAGTAGGGTAGGCGTTTAATGACATCATCCGATCCGATTCAGCCACTCCCACTATGACTGCCCTGTTGTACATCCCCTAGCAAACATGGTTTCAAACGACTGTAGCACGGAAACGGTACGTTTCCGGACATGTGTTACAGTTCAAAGTATAATGTAGTCACTTCCCTCTACAAGTCGTAGAAGTTTGTAACGGTAGCCGTACACCCTGTAGATTCTACCGAGTACAACGGTTCTTAAGAATATAAGTAACTTTTTCGTATGTATTAGATACATTCGTGTGAAAGATCAAACGCGTTTGAATACGTTGGTATAGTGGAAACAGTGAAACAGCATTCAAGCTTTAGGGGGAATACAATTAGCCGGAATGCGAGCTGAACGGTACCGGTCAACGGAGATAAGAAAATCCGCATGCAAAACTCCCAAAAGTTAGAGACTTGTAGAAATCACGAGACGGCACAGAGGAATTAAACATTAAATTCCCTTGTAAAGAACATTTAAAAGAAGAACAGAGAGAGCACTAGAAAAGTCCAGGTCTATGGAATCATTGTAGGTGGTACAGACAGACAGTCTTGAATTAGTTTTGAGCACGTTTTAAAAAACTGAGTTGAGCAGTCACTTTGGCAGCCCACACGCAATGTAAATACCTTAGACTTTTTAGCTACAAACAGGCCAGACCATATCTACGGTGTCAGTACAGAGACGGAAATTAGTGATCATGATGACATCATAGATACGAAAGTTCATAAACCAATCAAGAACACTAGGAGAGTATTTCTTTTAGACATATCAGATAAGCAGATGTTAACATCTCACTCAGACAATGAATTTCTATCATTTAGTTCTAGCGTGATGAACATAAAAGAATTATGGGGAAAGTTTAAACAGGTTGTAAATCCTACTCTGGCTGAGTGCGTGCTTAGTAAGTGTATTAAGGACGGGGAAGTTCAATAGCGGATAAGCAATGAAATTCGGAAAATGCTGAGGAAGCAAAGGCTGTTGCAGTCTTGGTTCAGGTGAACGCGCAAGTGACGACAGGCAAACATTAGCAGAGATTCGTGCATCTGCGAAAAGATCTATGCGCGAAGCATACAATAACTACCACCGTCATACCTTAGCAAAATTTGTGGCAGCAAACCCAACACTCGTAGAAAAAACATACGTAGAAACATATCGTCGATTGACCATCGTACCGAGTCCCGTACGGACGATACAGTAATCTTCATCCCTGGAGTGGAGAAACAACCGAAAGACTTGAAAATAAATAAGTTGCCAGGTCCGTATGGAATTCCAGTTCGGTTTTACTAAGAGCATTCTACAACACTGACCCCTTACCTAGCTTCCATTTATTGCGAATCGCTCTTCCAACGCAAAGCCCCAAGCGACTGGAAAAAGCACATATGACTCCTGTGCAAAAGAGGTGGAAATAAACTGACCCGCACAATTAAAACAAAAAAGCTTATCGTCACTTTACTGCAGAATTCTAGAACATATAATAAATTTCTTAGGGACCGAAAAACTTATGTCCACGAATCAGCGCGGTTTTAGTAAGCACCGCGCTTGTGAAACTCAGCTTGCCCATTTCATCACGATATACTGCGAACTATGTATGAAGGGCAACAGACGATTCATATTTCTGGATTTACGAAAAGTATTTGACACGGTACCCCACGGCAGAGTGTTAACTAAGATATGAGCATACGGAATAGCTTCCAAAATAATTGAGTGGCTTGAAGACTCCTTAAGTAACAGAACCCAGAATGTTGTCCTCGATGCACGACTGTTCATCAGGACAAGTATACCGTTAAGAGTGCCCCAAAGAAGTGTGATAGGACCGCTATTATTCTCTTTATACACAAATTATCTGATGGACAGAGTGGACAGCGTTGTGATGTTGTTTGCCGATGATGCTATGGTACATTGGAAGGTGTCGAAGATGTGTGTCTGTAGGCTGATAGACTTACACAAAATATCTAGTTCGTGCGATGACTGTAGAAAAATGTAAGTTTATGCGAATTAATAAGAAAATCAAACCCGTAATGGTCGAATACAGCATCGACTGCTTGACAGAGTCATGTCGTTGAAGTAACTGGGCTTAACGTTGCAAAGCGATGTGGAATGGAACGAGCACGTAAAGGCTGTTGTAGGGAAGGCGGATGGTTGGCTTCGGTTTATTGGGAGAATTTTCGGAAAGAGGCGTACATCTGTAAAGGAGAACGCATATAGGACGCTAATGCGACCTATTCTTGAGCACTGCTATAGTATTTTGGATCTGCAGCAAAGGTTAAAGGAGGATGTGGAAGGAATTCAGAGACGGGCTACGTTTGTCACTGGTTAAGTTCGAACAAAACGCGAATGTCACGGAGATGCTTCGGGAACTTAAAATGGAATCTGTGAAGGGAAGACGTAATTCGTTTCCAAGAACACTATTAAGAAAATTTAGAGAACCATTAGCCACGAACACCTTTCCTGTGTCAACCTCTTCATCGCAGAGTAGCATTTGCAACCTACATCCTCTATTATTTGCTGGATGTATCACAATATTTGTCCTTCTCTACAGCTTTTTCCTTCTGCAGCACACTCTAGTGTGTGTGTGTGTGTGAGAGAGAATTCCTATGGGACCATATTGCTTAGGTCATCGGTCCCTAGACTTACACACTACTTAAACTAACTTTTGCTACGAACAACACACACACCCATGTCCAAGGGAGAACTCGAACCTCCGGCGGGAGGGGCCGCGCAGTCCGTGACATGACCCGTCAAACCGCGCGGCCACTCCGCGCGGCCACACTCTACTAACATGAACATTATTCCTTGATATCTTGACTGATGTCCTATCACTCTGACCCTTCTTCTTGTCAGTGTTTTCCGTATATAACTTCCCTCTCTGATTCCGAACAGAATCTTCTCATTCCTTACCTTATCAGTCCACCTAATTTTCAACATCCGTCTGTAACACCAATCTCGTATGCTTCGATTCTCTTCCGTTCCGGTTTTTCCATAGTCCACGTTTCACCATCATGAAATGCTGTGCCCTAGACGTGCGTTCTCAGAAATTTCTTCCTCAAATTAAGGCTTATGTTTGATACTAATAGGCTTCTTTTTGCCAGTGCTAATCTGCTTTTGTTGTTCCCCTTGCTCCGTCCGCCATGGGGTAGTTTACTGCCTAGGTAGCAAAGTTCCTTAACTTCAGCTACTTCGTGACCATCCTAATGTTAAGTGGAGGTACTGCTGAAATTTCAACCCGGTCACAAGAAAATCGCAGCAGGCTGAAAATTTGATTCATAACATATCTTGGCATGCTGGATTAAGTGGGTGAACCCAGTTTGATAAACAAATTTTTTTATCATTTTGAACTTTTTAGTTTTGAAAATATCGTTATTCTTTTAACCTATACGTTGGTTATTCAATAAAAAGTGTTTGAGCTAAAAATGTTTAAAATTGACGGAGAGGTAGTATACTTTATTGTGGCAGTTTTGATTTTTTCAAAAAAGTTAAAGTATAGTTACTTTTTTATCACTGGATAGATATGTATACTACAGAAATGTAATTGAAATATTAATTGTATATGAATATGTCTGCATACTTGCATAAACTGCACGTACATCCTTAACCGTGTTTGTATATTTGTCCATCTAAATGTACAACCGAAACCAACGGAAATAAATAAGTGTAAGGATAATTCACTTTTTTTGGGGGGGGGGGGGGGGGAGTCATGGAGATTTACGTTCGAGGGCGGATTCAATTGTGAACTGGAAAGTAAATACTTATAGACCTTTCTGATCCTGGATGGGTGGCGGCGGGTTGTGAGATTCTTAGGGCGAGGTGGTGGTCGACATTCGTTCACAGTCCAGTTACTTTACGTTGTTTTACTCATATCGCGACATATACACACACTGTTGCGGTAAAGCCACTGCAGTCTACCAGCCCTAACGCGGTCAGAAAGACCGCCGATTGATAACTGCATGACGCCTGACGGCCAGAGAAGACCCACTTTCAACCAGCCATACCCGCAGCTGACAAATCCCCCGTACAGACTCAGCGGAGATGGGAATGTGTGATGTAATACGTAAATTGAAAATAAAGAGTCTAATTTTCAAACGTGTCAAGACGTCTTTTATTTTTTTATTTATTTATCTTTCATACTTGGCCAAACGTTGTATAATAACGTAGTATTCTACACTCCTGGAAATGGAAAAAAGAACACATTGACACCGGTGTGTCAGACCCACCATACTTGCTCCGGACACTGCGAGAGGGCTGTACAAGCAATGATCACACGCACGGCACAGTGGACACACCAGGAACCGCGGTGTTGGCCGTCGAATGGCGCTAGCTGCGCAGCATTTGTGCACCGCCGCCGTCAGTGTCAGCCAGTTTGCCGTGGCATACGGAGCTCCATCGCAGTCTTTAACACTGGTAGCATGCCGCAACAGTGTGGACGTGAACTGTATGTGCAGCTGACGGACTTTGAGCGAGGGCGTATAGTGGGCATACGGGAGGCCGGGTGGACGTACCGCCGAATTGCTCAACATGTGGGGCGTGAGGTCTCCACAGTACATCGATGTTGTCGCCAGTGGTCGGCGGAAGGTGCACGTGCCCGTCGACCTGGGACCGGACCGCAGCGACGCACGGATGCACGCCAAGACCGTAGGATCCTACGCAGTGCCGTAGGGGACCGCACCGCCACTTCCCAGCAAATTAGGGACACTGTTGCTCCTGGGGTATCGGCGAGGACCATCCGCAACCGTCTCCATGAAGCTGGGCTACGGTCCCGCACACCGTTAGGCCGTCTTCCGCTCACGCCCCAACATCGTGCAGCCCGCCTCCAGTGGTGTCGCGACAGGCGTGAATGGAGGGACGAATGGAGACGTGTCGTCTTCAGCGATGAGAGTCGCTTCTGCCTTGGTGCCAATGATGGTCGTATGCGTGTTTGGCGCCGTGCAGATGAGCACCACAATCAGGACTGCATACGACCGAGGCACACAGGGCCAACACCCGGCATCATGGTGTGGGGAGCGATCTCCTACACTGGCCGTACACCACTGGTGATCGTCGAGGGGACACTGAATAGTGCACGGTACATCCAAACCGTCATCGAACCCATCGTTCTAACATTCCTAGACCGGCAAGGGAACTTGCTGTTCCAAAGGACAATGCACGTCCGCATGTATCCCGTGCCACCCAACATGCTCTAGAAGGTGTAAGTCAACTACCCTGGCCAGCAAAATCTCCGGATCTGTCCCCCATTGAGCATGTTTGGGACTGGATGAAGCGTCGTCTCACGCGGTCTGCACGTCCAGCACGAACGCTGGTCCAACTGGGGCACCAGGTGGAACTGGCATGGCAAGCCGTTCCACAGGACTACATCCAGCATCTCTACGATCGTCTCCATGGGAGAATAGCAGCCTGCATTGCTGCGAAAGGTGGATATACACTGTACTAGTGCCGACATTGTGCATGCTCTGTTGCCTGTGTCTATGTGCCTGTGGTTCTGTCAGTGTGATCATGTGATGTATCTGACCCCAGGAATGTGTCAATAAAGTTTCCCCTTCCTGGGACAATGAATTCACGGTGTTCTTATTTCAATTTCCAGGAGTGTATTTCACGCTAAATTCTTGTCAATTGTTAAAAATATAGAATTTTTATAATTGATTTACACTTTTCGTATGAATAGAATGTTTGAAGGTTACTGATGATGATGATGAAGGTCGCTATATTTCAATTTATTTGAAAAAATAAAAATGGTACAAACAAAAAATGCTACTTCTCTCCCGGGTTCCCGAGTTCGATTCCCGGCGGGGTCAGGGATTTTCTCTGCCTCGTGATGGCTGGGTGTTGTGTGCTGTCCTTAGGTTAGTTAGGTTTAAGTAGTTCTAAGTTCTAGGGGACTGATGACCGTAGCAGTTAAGTCCCATAGTGCTCAGAGCCATTTGAACCATTTGAGCTACTTCTCTGTCTACTTAAAAATTTTTGGTTCAAAACATTTTTATGAGTACATTCCGTGATAATCAACAACTGCACGTAAAGATTTGAAAAAAATATTGATTTTTTTCAACAATCTAAAATTCGAAAGTGATGAAAAAATTTTGTTTAGCAAGTTGGGTTTACCCAGGCTAAGATATGTTATAAAACAATTTTGTAGCCCTTTACAACTTTTTTGCGACCGGGTTGAAATTTCACCGGTACCTCCGCTTAAGTTTCTCTCTGTCCATTTCTGCTACTTTTCATTACTTTCATCTCTCTTCGATTTACTATCAATCAGTACTCTGTAGTCAGTAGACTGTTCATTCCGTTCAGCAGATCATGTAATTCTTCGCTTTCACTGAGGTTACCAATGTTATCAGGTCACTCTGAAATTTAATTCCTCTCTTGAACCTCTCTTTTCTTTCCATCACTGCTTCTTCGATGTATAGACTGAACAGTAGGGGCGAAAGCCTGCATTCCCTCCTCACAACCTTTTTAATTCGAGCACTTTGTTCTTGGTGTTCCACTCTTATTATTACCTCTTGGCATATACATGTTGTATATTACACGTCTCTACCTATAGTTTATCCCTATCTTCTTCAGAATTTCGAACATCTTGCACAATCTGAAATTGTCAGACGCTTTTGCCTGGTCGACAAATCCTATGAACGTATTTTGATATTTCTTTAGTCTTACTTCCATTATCGACCGTAACGTCAGAACTGCCTCTCTGATGCGTTTATATTTCCCAAAGCCAAACTGATCGCCATCTAACAAATCTTCAATTTTAATTTCCATTCTCCTGTACATTATTCTTGTCAGCAACTTGGCTGCAATAGTTGTTAAGCTGACTGTGCGATAGTTCTACCACTTGCCGCTGTTGCAGTCTTAGGAATTGTGTAGATGATATATTTCCCAAAGTCGGATAGTATATCATCAGACTCATATATCCCGCACACCCGCGTGAATAGTTGTTTTGTCACCACCTCCCCCAACGATTTTAGAAATTCTGATGGAATGTTATCTATCCCTTCTGCCTTATTTGATCTTAAGTCTTCCAAAGCTCTTTTAAATTCTGATTCTAATACTGGATCCCCTATCTCTCCCTATCGACTTCTGTTTCTTCCTCAATCGCATCAGACAAGTGTTCCCCCTCACAGAGGAACTCGATGTACTTTTCCGCCTATCCGCTCTCTCCTCTGCATTTAACAGTGGAAATTCCCTTTGCACTCTTCATGTTACGATCATTGCTTTTAATGTCACCGAAGATGGTTTTGACTTTTCTATATGCTGATCAGTCCTTCAGACTACAATTTCCTTTTTCGTTTTCTTCACATCTTTCATGCAGCTATTTTGCCCTAGCTTCCCTGCACTTCCTATTTATTTCACTCCTAAGGAACTAATATTTCTGTATTCCTTAATTTCCCGGCATATTTTTGTACTTCCTTTTTTCATCGATTAGCTGAAGTATTTTTCCTGTTACCCGTAGTTTCTTCGCAGCTACATTCTTTTTACCTATGTTTTTCTTCTCAAGCTCATCTTCAACTGCACTGCCTACTGAAACATACCTTATTGCTGTATCTATAGTTTTAGAGAACTTCAAGCGTATCTCGTCATTTCTTAGTCCTTCTGTACCCTACTTCTTTGCGTATCGATTCTTCCTGATTGATCTCTCAAACTTCAGCCTACTCTTCATTGCTGCTACATTGTGATCTGAGTCCTTATCTGCTCTACGTCTTACAATTCAATGTCTGATTTCGGAAACTCTGCCTGATCGCTATGTAACCTAACTGAAAGCTTCCCGAACATGCTGGCCTTTTCCAAGTATACCTGCTTCTCCTGTGATTCTTGAACGGAGTATTCGCTATTACTTGCCGATATTTAAGGCAGAACTCTTCTTTCTCTTCTCTTCTTCCTAACACCAACCCCTATTCTCCAGTAGACCTGTCTTCTACTCTTCCCCTCCAATCACATTCATAGTTTTCCTTTAGGCACTCGTCATATACTTTCTCTATCTTTTCATCTTCAGCTCGTGACGTCAGCATGAATACCTCAACTATTGTTGTCGGTGTAGATTTGCCTCTCGATTCTGATTAGAACAACCCTATCACTGATATATTCAGAGTAACACACTCTCTGTCCCACCTTCCTACTCATAACGAATCCTATTCCCGTTATACCATTCTCTGCTGCTGTTGATATTACCCTATACTCATCTGACCAGAAATCCCTGTCTTCTTTCCATTTCGCTTCACTAACTCCTCTCTCTCCCCCTATATCTAGATTGATCCTTGCATTTTCTAGCTTCCCTACCACGTTCAAAATTGTAGCATTTCACGCCCCGACTCGTAGAACCTTACACTTTCGTTGATTATTCAATTTTTTACTCATAGTCAGCTCTTCCTTGGTAGTCCCATCCCGAAGATCCGAATGATGGGCCATTTCAGAATGTTTTGCTAATGGGGAGATCATGGTGACACATTTTCAATTAAAGGCCACATGCTCTGTGGGTACACATTATGCATCTTTAATGCAGTGGTTTCCATTGCCTTCTGCATCCTCAAATCGTTGGTCATTGCTGATTCTTCCGCTTTTAGTGGCAGTTTCGCACTCCAAGCGAAAGAGTGCCCTGAACCTCTGTTCGTTCCTCCGCCCTGTTTGACAAGACTGTTAGCAGAATGAGAGTGACTTCTTTTGTCGGGAGTCTTCTGGCGCCGAAGCTGACGATTTTTAACCAAAATCTGAGAGGTGGAGGGGGGGGGGGGGGGGAGGTGCGAACCCGGGACCGAGGACGTTTTTTTTATTAATGAAAGACGCTACCACTAGACAGTCGTTTTTCTCTGTATCTATTTGCGAATGGAACAAAAAAGTACCATCCGTCACACACCGTAAGGTGGCTTACGGAGTATGTATGTAGATGTAGATAGAAGCTGTTCGCTCTTGCGAACTTGTCTAAACGGTAATGCATGAAAGATTTCAGTTTGCTGCAGGTGACATCAAGTGTTACTTTAAGGTGCCTGGCCGATTTCATCACGTTCATATAAGACCTCTTTCGAAACTGAATAAGTTTATTAAATAGTTTAATAACGACATTCACACATTTCCGCCTCTAGGAATTTCTCCATTATGGGAGGACTGGAAGCCAGAATATTATTTTTTAAGTTCTGCGAGAACAGCTGAGAAGATGTTAGGACTAGTAGAAGCGATTCCGGTTTACAGAATGATCGCAGTAACTGTGTGTCAACTAGCTGTTCCTCCATCCTGCCGTCCCATGTTCCTAGGCCGAAGGATGGCCGTGGTCAGAGGGTATCGCACAATGTCCTTGATTGGATCACGCACTTCAGTTAAGTTTCCCCGTTGTAACAAAGGTGGAATGAATGTTGGTGAGTCAACACCAGCGAGATATCATGATGTGATGTTGGCCAGCAACGAGAGAGAGCGCGTGTTGTTACACAGTTGTAGCGGCTCGTGCCTAATGAAGTCAACGTCAACCCAGTGTTCTGACTGTGCTATTCGCTATCTCCGAAGCCTAAGATGGAGGTCATCGCCGTATGTGGGGGTGACTTTCGGCGGAATAACAACGAAGTGGAGCACCGTAAAGGAAGGATGTGTGGATGGAGGTTACTAATTCTGTGCCAGACGTACAGTCTCCGATAATATTGGCTCACAATCCAGTGCAACAGTGTAGCAGCATGCGCTGGTTGCAACGGTTAGAGACAACGTCTGTGTCACGGGGCTAGAGACTACAGCTGGATGCCAGCTGAAGAAACACCTGCATACTTTGTGACGCCCGCCACGTTTGAGGAGCACGGTCGCATGAAGACAGTAATTAGATTTAATAATACTAGCTAGTAGGTGTTAACATAAACGTAACAGAGCATATTTCATTTAATTGCATTAACACAGATTTATGAAAAGGTTTTACAAAACCACTACCAGTCACAAAGTTTATTGAGTAAATTACCTCATCATGTGGATGACCGCACATACCAAGAATATACAAACATCCACGGTCGATTAACAGTAAATATGACTTTAACCACAGCTGAAGCCTGCATCGCAATTCTGACTTCGTTATAATATGCTAACACTTTGCCTTATTACCAGAAGGCATGGTTGTAGTTTACTGACATATTAACATAACATAGCTCTGTAGTATCCACACCTTGGGGATCAGAATACGTTTACAACCAATTAATAGATGCAACACTAACTTCTATAGTACCTAAGAAAGAGATCGAAATTTAATATCAGTAGATAAATAAGTAGTAGGCGCCATGAGACAGAAAAGGTAGTACAGAAGATCGCATTGTTCCAGTTCTTCTTCGTTAGTCCTGTTAAGAGGAACTGCACATCGAGTACTATTACGAACTGACGACATTATTTATTGTAAAGGATGAACCAGACAGTAGTGGATTTTACTTTATTATATGAGCTTTCAAACAGTAACTTCATTTTTCCATTGCGGTCAAGCCACGGCCGGCAGTGTTATCTGCCTGTAAATTCTTTCGTCCCACAGCGTAGCAACAGGAAGTCAGCACCGAGGAAGGGCACCTTGGCCACGCACCTCCGTCACGTGCTGACGAGGTAACGCCGCCCCAGGCGTCGCTTAGCAGGTCGACGCTTTTAAAATTCCATGCTGCCCGCACGATTTTCTCGATCCCGACCAATCAGGGCGGAGGAAGCCGCGTGGTGCGTCGAATATACCCGGCCGCCCGTCGCCGGGCCCGCTCTCTTGTACTCTTGTCTTCCAGCTCTCTTGGACGCGCTCTCTGTAGCAGCCAACATCTCCCGCTTCTCCCGGTGCTGCGGCACTGTGGACTTATGTTTGGCAGACAACAACTTTCGTTAGCTTTGGGAACTATATTTCGCCAAACTCTACGCTCTGGCTCACCCTCACATCCCTCGGCCTATGTGACCCCTTTTTAACATGCTTTCGCCAATAAATGGCCTTTGTCTAAATATTATCCTGATGCTTTAATGTCGACCACCGCCTTCCCATACGCCCATCCTGTACGGTATTTATATATAATGGATCCATGATTCAAATGGCTCCAAGCACTATCGGACTTAACATCTGAGGTCATTAGTCCCCTCGACTTAGAACTGCTTAAACCTAATTAACCTAAGGACATTACACACATCCATGTCCGAGGCAGGATTCGAACCTGCGACCGTAGTAGCAGCGCGCTTCCGGACTGAAAAGCCTAGAACCGCTCGGAATGGATCCATCACATGCGAACAATAATGGCCCAAAAATACGAGACCCTTGGCTAGAGGGACTCAGGTGTTGGCGGATTTAAAATGTTGATGTAGCAAAATTCCTTCGGTAGTTGGATGCTGTGTAAGCTGGCCCTGCTACATCCGAAAAGTCAAACGCCTCTGACAACATACAAACAGAGAGAATGAAGTAAGGGACGGTGGTGGGAGGCATTTCGTCAAATAGTACAGAGATGCGTCCACTAATGGACTATTGAATACGGTTACTGCTTGACAAACGGGTGTCGATTGGGCGGCTCGTCCATTCTAGCCAGTTAAGACACGGTATACAGCGATCGTGAAGTATGTTTCGTGGAACTCAGTTCACTCTGTCCGTATACGAGATCAGGAAGGCTGGAGAGCTCAGCAGTCTGGTTGGAGATAAAACTGATAACTAACAGAGAGCCCTGTATGAACTACATAAATTAGTAGAGCAAAATAATTTAAGCCCATCGACAAATAAAGCCGACTCCGACTCCATGGCATTCCAAGTCTCACAACCCTTAAGTGTAAATTGATATCGGGAAAGAAAAGTATTGAACAATTAACACCTTCAGATTCTTGGTCTGTGACACATCGTATCTCAGTTAATCAGGTACTGAAGGAAGTTTCCTGTGGGCTATACTGAAGTGAAAGCTAGACTATGATCTCTAGAGCACGTAATGGGCTCCAGACAGCCGAGATGGGAGTTTTGGGAATCGTCGAGGGGGTAATAAGAAGAGACAGATTAAAAAACGAGAATGTAGGAATTTATAACTTAAATGATAAGGTTACAGAATACAGAATAAAACGGAAAGACCATACAGAAAGAATGATCAGTAAAAGTATTCCAAAACAACTGGTATACTACACCCCCAGAGGGAGAAGGAACACTGGTAGACCCAGAAATAGCAACAGACCAACTGATACAAAGGTTGAGGGGAAGAAATAAAGAAAGGATGGCAGAAGCCTTCATTGGCGCTCAACATGTCAATAAGCAAAACACATGTTTCCAGACGATTCGTTTCGAAATGTAATTTTTTTGTTGATTCGTGGCCACCCTCAATGGTGATACATCGTCTGAAACGAACTCATGGGACTGTAAAATGATCGTCTCTATTTACAATGTACACAAATAAATTAATACGTAAGGTCAGAAACTGTCTGTGAAAGTTTATGCTACATGGGATGTGTCAGGCGGAATCAGGCTAGAAGTAGACTGTGATAGGTTTGACCGTTGCGAAAGAAAACCTTCATTTATATCTAGGGTGTTCTAAAGTCTTTGCATCGAACATCTAGTGGTGACAGTACACATCACGGAGAACCACTTTTGGTAGAGACAAAATGTTCGTTGACGGTTCCTTGCGGCTTTAGCCGTCTTTTTATATCGGTTATGCTCCTTAGAGGCGGCAGGGCCTATGCATACTTTGGCGTGTCTATGCCTTGTGTGTTGCCTATAATCCCCTTCTATGCTCCGTATGAAAGGTAGGTCTAGCAAAATTATTGTTCGCAATACGTTTCTAAGATTTCTTTCTCTGCTTGGAAACACTCATTCTCTGGTTTCCTAGTTGAAAATCGCTCTATCAGGTTATTGCGGTAATAATATGCAGCAGACCTTTTTAGTAGACCCTGCTGGTTCAGTGAAATCTCGGTGAATACTAAAGGACGAATGGACGCCAAGTGTTGCCGAGAAGTGGCGGCAAACATTTTGTCCTTACGAAAAGCTGTCCGCCTTAAGGTGATCTATTACCCTTAGTCGCTTAACGCAAAGCCTTCGAAGCACTCCGTATACGCTGGATTTTCAGTGGTTTTCAAGACAGAGCTGGTTGAAGCTGTCGGAAGAGGAAACGATGCAGGTGAAAAGAAATTAATAAATCCTTTCTTGTATTGTTTTACTGAAAATATCCTGCACAGCTTAAGTTCAAAACTGCCACGAGTTATTTCAGTGTGTTTTACAAACTGTTCGGAAAAGTGGGTTTAGTGGTGGTCTTAGTAGCTATTCTTGGCGACAATAAGCCAGTGAAATGAACGGAAAACTAACTACAAACCCTATCTACGGTAGTTACAGTTCATTTTCTGAATAGTGCTACTTTCTGTTGTATATTTCAAAGAATGCATTATAAATCCCGCGGATTGTATTGAAATCGTAATGTAGGTCCTTAGATAACTGCTGAATCCCCGATAGTAAAATTATGCTTCGAAATGTACAATGGCGAAGTTAAAGCGCTAATTGAAAAGACAGCAGTGACACCACATTATAAAGATGCTACGTTGATAACCAAAGTTGAAGTCTGGACACTAATGGCAATTTTCAGAACAGTATTTATTTACGAGGGTGATGCGCTCAAGTTAGCGATGGTTCTGTAAAGGAATATTAACAATAAAGCAATAAAAGTAATGGCCTGTTAACAAAGATGGTGACCATTATTTTGCCATATGAAATAAAATCGTCATAACTTCTGAACGGTTAGCGTTAGAACGTTCAAACTGCACAGCTGGCTGCGGGGAACTATGGAAATTAGTACGGTATTGTTTAGCGACGAAGACCACTTTCATTTACACGGGTTCGTCAATATGCAAAATTTACGCATTTGGGGGACTAAGAATCCGCATTCGTTATCGAGAAGTCTCTTCACCCTGTGTCGTGAGCAGTATCCAGGAACATAATAATCGATGCGATATTTCTTGATCGCATGGTGAATGCCGAACGGTACGTGACTTTTTGGAAGATGGTTTCATCCCCATTATCCAAAGTGGCTCTGATTTCAACAAGATGTGGTTCATGCAAGATGGATGTCGATCCCATCCAAGCAGGAGAGTGTTTGATGTCCTGGAGGAGCATTTTGGGACCACATTCTGGCTCCGAGGTACCCAGAGGCCACTGGCATGGTTCTCGATTGGCCGCCATATTCTCCGGGTCTGAACACACGCGACTCCTTTTTGTGGGGCTGTAATAAAGACAAGTTGTACAGCAATAATCCCAAAACCACTGGTGAGCTGAAAAGACCCATTCAGGAAGTCATCGGCAGCATCGAAGTTCCGACACAGCAGCGGGTCATGCAGAATTTCGCTATTCGCCTGAGCCACCTTATCACCAGTGATGGCAGGAATATCGAACATATCATAAACTAAAGACGAGTATCTGTAGTGACGTTTACGTGTTGAATAAAGTGTGGTTCACGCCGTAGTTTGTAACTAATTTACGTTTTTCTTCACATCGTTCAATAATTGTAACCCTGTACTTTCATTGTCGGCATTACCATTTCACTGTTCCAAACAGCTTTAGCATCTCAGAAATCTTGAGACTGGAATAGATGTTTACGTAAAGTGGTTCGTTCAGAATGGTCTGTACTCTCACTTCTTAGTGTTAAAACATCTTGCGTACAGATTGGTAGTATTTTCAGACAGTCAATGATTGCTGCAAGTACTGACTGGCGAATCTCTGAGTAAACGAATTTAGTATACTAATGAACAGACGAAACATTGTTAGACTAAATAAACAATGATATCAGACATAATACTCATATATCTAAAGATGCTCATAAAGAATTTGTGACAAGAAGTACATATAAAGCTGCTTAAAAGCTAAACAGTAGCCGAAAATTTCATTCGCTGGTAGGTGTGTATCATCGTCAGAAGAAGTCGTTTACAAAATTTAGAGTTTCTTACTCGTCTGGAATTATTATGAAGTAGGACTGAATGAAAATATATCTTCAGTGGCAGAAGCTAAAGTAAAGGTGCCATACGACGAGAATCAGTTTTGTCATTTTTTCAAATTTTCCGCCAGATAAACGAGAATCCTCATTCAAATACTGCGCTGGGAGGCATGAATGTAAGAATGAGTAATGTAAGTTTTGTCATTTGGTACCAGTCAAAATATTTTTGATCTGATAATTGTGACTTATTTAAGCCTTACAACAAAGTCGCGTTCGCTCGCTGAAACGTTTTCAGCATAACTACACGCTGTTGACTTTTTCTTAATAGTCGATTGATTGTGAAGGGGTTGATGAAGTTAGAAACGCTTGTTTGGGCTGGAAGCTGTTACTGTTGCACCACAGCACAATTCACGACATTATTATCAAGAAAAGTGAAACAACGTATACCCACGTTACAATTATTTTGTCTGTATAAATGAAAGGCTATCTATAGAAACATAACTGAATCGGAGGAGAGATGGGATTCACTGTGAATACATCCTGGGAAAAGATTAATTAAAGCTACCCTGAGTCTAAAATACCAGTATCTCTACTAGATAAGAAAACAAAACTGCTTGGTTGTTAGAGAAGGGACGATTTCGGATATGGCTATCAACAGCTGGAGGCAAGTACCTAGGTCCATATTCATCAGAATGAGGAATTTACAGAGTTGTTATTCCTTATATTTCGAGATGTTTCCACATGGTGAAATTTTGGATACAGTTTATTCCATTGTATGGAGTCGAACTATTTGCCTGTGAAGAACTTACTGCAAAATGACTGAAAACTGAGGAGCTATTGTGTCACAAAAGAAATCTGAGATACTGAAGGATAGAACACATTAGGAACAACGTAACTCTTAAGGTCATATTAAAGAAGATAAATTATCTCAGGTTATGTTCATCTTGATAATAAATTGATAGTGAAACTGAATGTCTCGAAATCTCACTGTGAATAAATAAACAAACAACCTGAACACTGGCTGGAGATGGATTTAGTCAGCGTACTTCAAGACTGTATATCCTTAAATACTGAAACGCAACAAATTTATAATGATGGCGATGTTGTCCTCCAGAAGGCTCTTTCAAAGTCACACAGAAGGATAAAATACCACTTTTTGCAGGACATTTTCGTCTCTGACGTTAGTTTTATTCCAATTATCACGATTACAGTTTCTTCCTTATAGTCATTTTCAAGGGGAGGCTTTCACGCCTATGTATGTATCAAATAAATTAAACTTATTAAGACTCATATAAATTTTTGTATGTAGTTTTAAAACAAACATTTCACAAATAACTAAGACATGAAATTTAAGAGTAAGCCCTAATATGTTTACAAATTTGTGTTGTACGTAGACCGGATGACTGGCATAGTGTTACTGACTGAAATTGTCCTTCAAGGAGCTTCACATGCCTGTGATAAACGCATAAATTTGAAGGCCGTCGAGGTATGAACGTCGTACTTTAGGAAAGAAGAACAAGAAGCGACAAATGGTGTAACTTGCTCCCCCAAGTAATAACATAATTACCTGCTGATTGTTATAGGATCATTCCACACCAAGTGGACCAGTTTTAGGAATCGTCTTCACCTGACCAGTTCCAATTGCAATAAAAATTTGAACACGTATTCTATGTAGTATAAAAGTAAGTTGTGCAAGTTTTCAGCTTAAGACACAAAAGTTTCATGATTTGCAGTGGGTAGCTACGAAATGTTATACAAGCTCTACGGCAGTTCTGGACAAACTCAAGACAGCATAAAATTATACAAAATGCTCTTACTGAAATGATGGTGTATTGAACAGTAACATTTTCAGTCTTGTTTATTTAACCTTTTCCAGAAAAACCCCAAAATAAAGAAAACCTTTTCTAGTACAAGACTAGCTATTCGTGTTAATGAAACAAAAATTAAGAAAGTAGGAGCAGATAACATTTAGCAATATATCAAAGTATGTAAAAATTTTGTGCAAAAGTTTTCCTGACATGTATCCATGTTAACAAATTTTCCAATATTCACAAATGACTGTTGCCACATACTTTGTTTGGCCAAAACCTGTAGCACTCTAAAAAATGATTAAAAATTCTCGGAATTGATTTTTTTCCCAGCTTTTATATCATGTGGCACGGAAACTGTGAACGGCAGAGCTTTGAAACTCTAACAGTCTGGAAAGACAAAAAGTTGTGCTACTAGAGTTGCGCACTACCATAGCTACGATTCGGTAGTTTTGGTACAGTACATAAATGACCAAGTGAATGGGAAGATTAACGGTAGTATTGGTAGCGGTGGTGGGGGAAGAAATGAATGCATGACAAAAACTGCGAGCTGACGACTTCCCTTGTTTCTTGTTCATTTGTTTTGCACATAATAAGAACCATACACTATTCAGTGCTAGTCAACTGTGTATTTTATATCCTTCCAGAACAGAAATTGCATTTCATAAATAATAAAAATTAGCTTAACTTCTGCGCTTAATCATAACCAAAGCAATTACTTTTGATCAAGTACAGTTTACATGCACCAGTATAAAAATTTACATAAGTACTGTCGATATTTTGTACTTAACAGAACATTCTTCATCACGATCAAAGGAAAGAGTTTCCTGTTATTATTTATAAATGTGAAAGTTGGCCATGAATAACAGAAACATGTTGGAGCGACGTTTGATATATTTTTGTTTTGTGTTCTTTTTTTAATTTTACTTTTTTGTTGTAGAAATTGCGTTTTCTACTGCTGTATGATAAACCTGCATTGTTCTCTTTATTTTTACTACAATATCCCTACGTTTCGGTTTATAAATCAACATTTTTTTATTAAAACCTGAGTTAAGCACAGATAATTTCAATTTTACTACAAATACTGCTTTCTTTACGTATCAGAAAGGAGGGTAACAACGTAGAACGAAAATTTTCCGTAGTTTACATGGGCCTTTGTATACCCTCACTCGGTTTATAGACGGTTAACTTGGGGGAACCTAGTGAGACATTGATTGCATACACAAACAGAGCGATCGTAATGAGGTAACGCCCAATAGGTATGCATGGCGGTTACGACCTCAACTGAGCACACCTAGTACGTACTGCTGTATACGCTTAGTTATGGTAGTCTACCTTACCGTATGGAAGTTTTACAACTCTGTGTGTTACTGGTCTGCATTGGGTTACTATTGCTAACTCTAAACTGTTCCATTTTGACTAAACTGTCGTAGAGCTCATACAACGTTTTGCTGCTTCTACTGAAAGCCTCGCAAATCACGATCTTTTTGGTACCTTAAACTCAAATTTTTGCAAAGCTTTGTTCTTTTTAATAAGATTTTTGCGGAATTTCATTCAGACTGGGGATGGATAGGTGGGCAACCATCGGTCATCTGCTACGGAAAGGCCCTAAAGCAAAATGTAGCTAGTGGCTACAGGACAGCGTGATTCAGAATACAAGCGGATTTGTTGAGCGCAGCATACTCGGAAGGGGGTGGCTCGCTTGGCCACTCCCCGCGGGGGCCGACACTTACCGTCTTCAGCGGTGGCGGCGGCGGCGAGGGCGAGAGCTGCCAGGAGGGCGGCTGCGGTGTACCTGCGGGCGGGCATGCTGAGCGGCTGTGGCGCGCCGCCGCCTCCGCGCGCCTATATACCCGCCCCCGGGCCGGGGGCGGCGTCGGCGGCGGCACCGACGGCGCGCGCACTCCGCGCCGGGCCCGCCCCCGGCGTCGCCGTCACCGATAATCGAGTCGGATGCGACCAATTACTCCGCGACGGACGACGTCATTTGCATGAAATTGGACTTATTTTGCGCCGCCCGTTACCGTAACGTAGCGGCCGCCGTCACCTGTTGCCGCCACCCCCAGGGGAGGGAGGGGGGAGGGGATGTCCGGCGATACAGCCGCGTGCCACCATGTCAAGAACGTCAGGCTGATTACGTCACCACCGTCTGTGATCCGGAGGCGAACACGTTCCACACTTAACCTGTCGTCCCAGTTAGCCATACAGGCAAGCTGCTGCACATTTCCAGCAGAATTAGCTGAGGAAATTGTCAATAATGTCTTTCAGAAAATTATTAAGTCGTTCTCTGCAAATGGACTCTCATAAAATTTTGAAAAAACACAGCATATATAGTTATGTACAGTAAATGACATAACACCATTGGTAAATATCGACTTTGAATAGAAATCTGCTGCAATGGCAGAATATCCAAGATTTCTGGGTGTGTGCATAGACGAGAAACTGAATTGGGAGAAATACATTGATGATCCACATTGATGATCTGCTGAATTGTATTTAAATTCAGTTACTTATGCTCCTAGGGCTACTGAAAAATTTTGGTGATAAACATATTAGTAAATAGACTGTTATGCTTATTTTCATTCACTGCTTTTATAATGGTATCATATTTTGGGGTAACTCATCATTAAGACAAGAAGTATTCATCGCACAGAACCGAGTACTCAGATTAATAGCTGGAGCCCACCAAGATCACTTTGCAGACCATTTTATACAAGGCACCAGGGTTTTTCACAGTAACTTCACAATCCAAATATTCACTTACGAAATTTTTTGGTAATACTCCTTCCCAATTCAAAAATAACAGCGAAGTGCATAGCTACAACCCTTGGAGAAAGGACGATCTTCACTGTTTTGGATTAAATATGACTTCGGCACAGTATTAATGGATGCATCGCATTACTTCCATGTCATCTAGGTTTAAGTTTGTGTGGCATACTTGAAGTTGATGGAATATATTCTGAAAGCTACATGCACTAAGTAGTACGAGTACTTTCATCTAAATGCATGCTATAAACCTCCTAAACATTCACCTAAATTGTATGGTAGAACAACCAGAGGCTGTCTCCAGAACTAAAAGAAATAAGTGACACATCAGACATTCCATTTGAATGAAGTGTTCACACAACGACTATATCTGGCAAAAACAGATCAGACTCTTCTAGTTAGTAACGAACTATTTCTTGAGCTTGTTAACGCGTAACTGATTCTCGATAGGTGGTCTATGTCATTAAGCCGTGAGAAGTTTCAACTTGTTCATTTCACTCAGTGGTAGTTGCGAAAATTCCATGTACGCATACACTGATTAGCCAGAGCATTACGACCACCTACCTAATAGTCGGTATGTCCAAGTTTGGCACGGATAACAGCGGTGACGCGTCGTGGTATGGAAACAATGAGGCCGTGGTAGATCGCTGCAGTGAGCTGGCACCACATCTCCACACTCAAGTCACGATGAGCTCTGAGGCCACGTTCTATTACATCCCTGATGTGATCTTTCAGTTTCATATCAACTGGAACTCGCCACTGTGCTCCTCGAACCACTCCTTGTTGAAAAATTCCATTATCTTCGGGCAACATGATCGTCATGAAGGGGTGTACGTGGTCTGCAACCAGTGTAAGATACTCCTTGGCCGTTATGGTGCTTTCCACGACCTCCACTGGAACCATGGACGCCCAGACCATAATGGAGCCGCCGCCAGCTTGTCCCCGTCCATAGTACAGATGACGAGGAACTGTTCCCCTGGAAGACGACGGATTCGCACCATCCCATCGGATGATGAAGAAGATATGGGGTTTCATCAGACCATAGAACGCTCTGCCACTGTGCCAATTTCCAGTGCCGATAGTCACGTGCCTATTTCAACCGTAGTTGTCGATGTCGTGGTGTTACCATTGGCACATTGTTGGTTCGCCGGCTGCGGAGGCCCGTCGTGATGAGTGTGTTGAGACAAATTTGTATACTTCCCGGCATTAAAGTCTGATTTTGGTTCTGCCACAGTTCGCCGCCTGTCCTTTTTTACCATTCTGCCCAGGATACGACGTCTGATATCTGCAATAAGTGGTGGACGCCCAATCCCACAACATGTGGACGTGGTTCTTCCTTGGTTTCACCACTGGTTGAACACACTCACCATAGCACTCCTTGAAAACTCGAGAAGTCGTGCACTTTCCGAAATGCCCTCGGTCAAACTCAGATCGCGCGCCTTCCCAATTCTACACACGGACAGCACGCTCACTGATACTACATGCACCGAGCGTGTGTCTGACTAGCAGCCATTTCTAGCCAGGTGACGGTGCTATGGCCTGGTAGAGTTTATATCGATAGTAGGTCTGTGGTCATAATGTTCCTGCTGATCACTGTAAGTTCCTCATTTTATTGTTTTGAGCAATTATGATCTATTTGTAATTATAATTCGGTTTTTATAGTGCAAGCTCTTTAATCCAATATTGTATTAAATCTGGAAGACAACATGTAACAGTGACATCAACATATTTGGTAACTCTAGTGCTGACTGCTGGTGATCACAGCAGAAGGAGCAGTCAGTGACAGAAATCGCGAGACACCTCGCCTTATCGTTATACTTAACTGCACACTTATTGTTTCTTACACAACATAACAAGCGGAGGAGAAAAAGTGCTACCAACGTACTGTCTACAGCGTGAATTTATAACTATTATTTGGAGGTTTTGTGTATGTGTTGTTCCTCTTCATATGCAAGACTAGCAATAAATGAAATAAGTAAAGAAATAAAGAAATCCTTAAGACAAAACTCTCCCCCATAGGCTTTGTCACTACCTTGATTCTGTAACATATACAGGGCGACTCACTAACTGTTGCCACCAAGAATATCTCCGGAAGTACGATAGGAGCTGAAAAGTTTCTGGGACAGATGTTGCATAGCACAACAGGGGCCATAACATGACATTTTTTTTTTGTTGCTAGGTGGGATCGTTTCAGAGATATGAAGGTCAACTTTGCTTTTTAAAGGGGATGCTATAGTTGCTATAATTTGGTACTTATTTTCTGATAGCGGCTATCCGGACGAATCCAATGATATGTAACAGTAAGGTCTTTGAAGGTCAACGAAGGTCACAAAGGTGGCATGGACGTCCATTTACAGAACGTGCTCTAAGTGCTGACCTTTGGTATCAATGCAGTGCTGCAATCTTCTTATCAAGGACTGGGTGGTATTCCTTATCGCACCGGCACTTATAGAAAGCACATGCTCCGACAATTGTCTCTCACATATCTTCAGGTGTAGTTAGAACGTCTTTATAAACAATGTCTTTTATGAACAGCCACAAGAAAAAAATCCAGAGGCATCAAGTCTTTCGAACGAGCCGGCCACGACACATCTCCGCGTACAATCCAACGATTAGGGAATTATCTCTGCAACTCATTTCTAGCCATCAGCGAAAAATGTGCCGGACACCCATCGTGTTGATACCGCATTGTGTTCATGGTTCCTAAAGGTATTTCTTCCAATAACAGACCTAATATTTCTTGCACGAATGTGGTATACTTCCTACCATTAAGATTTCCTTCTATGAAATAAGGGCCTATAATTCTGTCATCCAGATTCCCTCACCATTCATTCACCAACCATGGTTTCTGGCGTGCAACTTGCTGCAGCCAACATGGATTTTCAGTTGCCCAGTAATGCATGTTATGCAAATTAACATCTAAATCTACGTGACTACTCTGCAATTCTCACTTAAGTGCTTGGCAGAGGGTTCATCGAACCACAATCATACTATCTATCTACCATTCCACTCCCGAACAGGGTGCGGGAGAAACGAACACCTAAACCTTTCTGTTGGAGCTCTGATTTCTCTTATTTTATTTTGATGATCTTTCCTACCTATGTAGGTTGGGCTCAACAAAATGTTTTCGCATTCGGAAGAGAAAGTTGGTGACTGAAATTTCGTAAATAGATCTCGCCGCGACGGAAAACGTCTTTGCTGTAATGACTTCCATCCCAATTCGCGTATCATATCTGCCACACTCTCTCCCCTACTACGTGATAATACAAAACGAGCTGCCCTTTTTTGCACCCTTTCGACGGCCTCCGTCAATCCCACCTGGTAAGGATCCCACACCGCGCAGCAATATTCTAACACAGGACGAACGAGTGTAGTGTAAGCTGTATCTTTAGTGGACTTGTTGCATCTTCTAAGTGTCCTGCCAATGAAACGCAACCTTTGGCTCGCCTTCCCCACAATATTATCTATGTGGTCTTTCCAACTGAAGGTGTTCGTAATTTTAACACCCAGGTACTTAGTTGAATTGACAGCCTTGAGATTTGTACTATTTATCGAGTAATCGAATTCCAACGGATTTCTTTTGGAACTCATGTGGATCATCTCACACTTTTCGTTATTTAGCGTCAACTGCCACCTGCCACACCATACAGCAATCTTTCCTAAATCGCTTTGCAACTGATACTGGTCTTCGGATGACCTTACTAGACGGTAAATTACAGTATCATCTGCGAACAACCTAAGAGATCTGTTCAGATTGTCACCCAGGTCATTTATATAGATCAGGAACAGCAGAGGTCCCAGGACGCTTCCCTGGGGAACACCTGACATCACTTCAGTTTTACTCGATGATTTGCCGTCTATTACTACGAACTGGGACCTTCCTGACAGGAAATCACGAATCCAGTCGCACAACTGAGACGATACCCCATAGGCCCGCAGCTTGATTAGAAGTCGCTTGTGAGGAACGGTGTCAAAAGCTTTCCGGAAATCTAGAAATACGGAATAAACTTGAGATCCCCTGTCGATAGCGGCCATTACTTCGTGCGAATAGAGAGCTAGCTGCGTTGCACAAGAACGATGTTTTCTGAAGCCATGCTGATTACGTATCAATAGATCGTTCCGTTCGAGGTGATTCATAATGTTTGAATACAGTATATGCTCCAAAACCCTACTGCAAATAGACGTCAATGATATAGGTCTGTAGTTCGATGGATTACTCCTAATACCCTTCTTAAACACTGGTGCGACCTGCACAATTTTCCAATCTGTAGCTACAGATCTATCGGTGAGCGAGCGGTTGTATATGATTGCTAAGTAGGGAGCTATTGTATCAGCGTAATGTGAAAGGAACCTAATCGGTATACAATCTGGACCTGAAGACTTGCCCGTATCGAGCGATTTGAGTTGCTTCGCAACCCATAAGGTATCTACTTCCAAGAAACTCATGCTAGCAGCTGTTCGTGTTTCAAATTCTGGAATATTCCATTCGTCTTCCCTGGTGAAGGAATTTCGGAAAACTGCGTTCACTAACTCCGCTTTAGCGGCACAGTCTTCGGTAACAGTACCATCGGCACTGCGCAGAGAAGGTATTCACTGAGTCTTGTCGCTTATGTACTTTACATACGACCAGAATTTCTTCGGATTTTCTACCAAATTTCGAGACAATGTTTGGTTGTGGAACATATTAAAGGCATCTCGCATTGAAGTCCGTGCCAAATTTCGCGCATCTGTAAATTTTAGTCAATCTTCGGGATTTCGCGTTCTTCTGAACTTCGCATGCTTTTTCCGTTGCTTCTGCAACAGCGTTCGGACCTGTTTTGTGTACCACGGAGGATCAGTTCCACCTCTTACCAATTTATAAGGTATGAATCTCTCAATTGCTGTTGCTACTATATTGTTTGAATTACATCTCGTCTACATTTGCATAGTCAGTTCGGAAGGAATGAAGGTTGTCTCTTAGGAAGGCTTCTAGTGATACTTTATCCGCTTTTTTAAATAAAATTATTTTGCGTTTGTTTCTGGTGGATTTGGAAGATACGGTATTGAGCCTAGCTACAACGACCTTGTGATCACTAATCCCTGTATCGGTCGTGATGCTCTCTATCAGCTCTGGATTGTTTGTGGCTAAGAGGTCAAATGTGTTTTCGCAACCATTTACAATTCGCGTGGGTTCGTTGACTAACTGCTCGAAATAATTTTCGGAGACAGCATTTAGGACAACCTCGGAAGATGTTTTCTGCCTACCACCGGTTTTGATCAAGTATTTTTGCCAACATATCGAGGGAAGGTTGAAGTCCCCACCAACTATAACCGTATGAGTGGGGTATTTATTTGTTACGAGACTCAAATTTTCTCTGAACTGTTCAGCAGCTATATCATCGGAGTCTGGGGGTCGGTAGAAGGAGCCAATTATTAACTTAGTTCGGCTGTTAAGTATAACCTCCACCCATACCAATTCGCACTGAGTATCTACTTCGACTTCACTACAAGATAAACCACTACTGACAGACACAAACACTCCACCACGAATTCTGCCTAATCTATCTTTCCTGAACACCGTCTGAAACTTCGTAAAAATTTCTGCAGAACTTATTTGAGGCTTTAGCCAGCTTTCTGTACCTATAACGATTTCAGCTTCTGTGCTTTCTATTAGCGCTTGAAGCTCAGGGACTTTCCCAGCACAACTACAACAATTTACAACTAAAATTCCGACTGTTCCTTGATCCAAGCACGTCCTGTATTTGCCATGCACCCTTTGAGATTGCAACCCACCCCGTACTTTCCCGAGGCCTTCTAACCTAAAAAACCGCCCAGTCCACGCCACACAGCCTCCGCTAACCGTGTAGCCGCCAGCTGAGTGTAGTGAACTCCTATTCAGTGGAACCCGAAACCCCACCACCCTATGGCGCAAGTCAAGGAATCTGCAGCCAACACGGTCGCAAAACCGTCTGTGCCTCTGATTCAGACCCTCCACCCGGCTCTGCACCAATGGTCCGCAGTCGGTTCTGTCAACGATGCTGTAGATGGTGAGCTCTGCCTTCATCTCGTAAGCAAGACCGGCAGCCTTCACCAAATCAGATAGCCGCTGGAATCCAGAGAGAATTTCCTCAGATCCAAAGCGACACACGTCATTAGTGCCTACATGTGCCACCACCTGCAGCTGGCTGCACCCTGTGCTCTTCATGGCATCCGGAAGGACCCTTTCCACATCAGGAATGACTCCACCCGGAATGCACACGGAGTGCACACTGGATATTTCTTCCCCTCCTTAGCCGCCTTATCCCCTAGGGGCCCCATTACGCCCCTAACATTGGAGCTCCCAACTGCCAATAAGCCCACCCTCTGTGATTGCCCGGACCTTGAAGGCTAAGAATCATCAGCTGAAACAGGGCAGGCAGCTGCATCTGGCTCAGCCAGAGACAGTGCCTGATACCTGTTTGTCAGACGCACCGGGGAGGCTTTCTGACCAGCCTCCGGGGACGTCTTTCGCTGCCTGCCACTCCTTGGACCGACCTCCCAATCAACCATAGGCGAGGGCTCAGCCTCACTGCGGGCAGCAACCGGGGCAACCACAGCGGCAGACCGATCTGGGGACAGACGGGACGAGGTTGATATTCCCGTGATACCCAAGTCCGGCTCCCCACAGTGGTGCCCATTGGCAACAGCCTCAAGCTGCGTGACCGAAGTCAGCGCCGCTTGCAGCCGTGAGCGAAGGGATGCCAACTCAGCCCTCATCCGAACAAAGCAATCACAGTCCCTGTCCATTCTAATCGATGTTGAACAACAGTTACTGAAACACGAGTCCGTTCCTAGATAACGCAAGGGAAACACGCAAAGAATATATGAACTAACCTGTACAAATGCCTAACGACTGCGCTACAATCTGCCTGAATTTACGATTACAGTAACTAAAACCCGAAATTACACCTCCTATACGAAACTCACACGCGATTTAAGTAAGAATCTACGAGTAAACACTAAAGCGCGATGCTACAACCCTCAAAAACTATAATACGCCCGAAATTTATGAATTAAACAATACAAGTACCCAAAAACACGCAAAGAAATTAAGAATTAAACTATGTAACAAATAAGTTAGCTAGGGGTATACGACTTGCTGCTGCAGCTGCTTATCCAACGGCGGCAGGTAGCACATTTCCATGGTTTGTGAATGTAGCCTCGCCAGTAAATAAAATCAAAACAATAAATGTGTCATTCCTCTTAATCTGAAGTTGAGCCCATCGGCGGAGTTCAATGCGACGCATACAACCCGTGCCATGCAATTTTTGATGGAGACTGATATGGTAAGGATGCTATTTATGGCGATGCAGAGCACGTACAATACTACTCTGGCCCATGCCAGATTATCTTGCGATTTGACGGGAACTAACACAAGGATCCCGAACGACAGTGGCAAGAGTACCAATTTCCGTTTCCTCGTTAGTAACTTTCCTTTGCCGGATATGTTTCCGATGCGTTAAAGATCCAGTTGTTCTCAATTTATCATACAAATATTTAAATGCACGACGTTTAAGGTGACTACGTTGAGGATATCTTTCAGCGTATATGTCTCTAGCTCTCTTTGGATTACATTGGCATTCTCCGTAAATGAGAAGCTTATCGACTTGTTCTCCGAAGGAATACATCATTTACATTCGCTTTATTCGATGATACTAGTCTTACCGATCCTATTAGTGTCATATTGCGAAACCGTCGAATGGTGTTTACATGTCAATGACACGTTAAATGGATACGCTGTATTCGGCAAATATTTACTATTTGCATGATATAAGAGAGAAAATTGTCAGAGCATGTGCTTCGATAAGTGCTGATGTGATAAGGAATGCCACTCTATCCATGATAAGAAGATTACAGCACTGCATTGATACCAATGGTCATCACTTCGAACACCTTCTGTAAATGGACGTTCATGCCACCTTTGTGTCCTTCGTTGACCTCCAAAGACCTTACTGTTACACATCATTGGATTCGTCTCGATAGCCGCTATCAAAAAATAAGTTCCAAACTACAGCGTCCCATTTAAAAACACCAAGTTGACCTTCATATCTCTGACGCGACTCCACCTAGCAACAAAAAACCATCGTCACATTATGTCTCCCGTTGTTCCATGCAACATTTGTCCACAAACTTTTGAGGTACTATCATATTTTCGGAGCTATTCTAGGTGGCAATAGTTAGTGACTCATCCTGTAGATTCAAAGGCGAAAACCTTGCAGAAATGTGCATTTGTTAATGCCATATTTTTTTGCTTCTGTGGACATTATTGACTTAACTGTGGCACTGAATGATTTGTTACCTGGGTTTCGTTTATGGACTAACATAGACACAGACCATTTCGAAGCCGTAAGTCTGTACTACGCTACTAATTCGTGACAATTCTGGGTAGTTTGTTTTACTGAAATCGAATTTTTCAGCAAATTTATCGTGAAAAAGTTTTAATTCATTTGTGCTAATACAGTGCACACTAAACTTTTTTCTTCTTTAGTTTATTGAGCGAAACAGATAAACATAACAGATTAATTAGCCAGCAGCAGTATAGTCTCCCACATTATGTAAATCACTTCGATAATACTCAGGTAGTTTTTCGACTCCACGCCTGTAGACAAAATGTTGGTAGCACTTCATCTCCTTCCATATTATGGTGTGTAAGATATAGTAAATCTGTGCAATTAAGCATAACAATGAAACATGGGTCTCGCGAATTCTGTCATCGACAGTGCGATCAAAAAGCAAGTTACGGCAGAATGATGAGAAGTCCGACGCTGCTACGGTCATTGTGACCAGAGAATTTCTTTGAAGGTAGGAAAGTGCTTATGTGAGACTAGGGAAGGAAGTGACAGAGACAAAGAGTAAGCCCTAGATTTACAACTGTTTGGTGCTGCAAGCGTTATTTGGCAGACATAGGTTTCAATAACTAGAAAGAATTTTAAAAAATTTGTCTCGTTTAATCTTCTGATCCTGTGTTACTCTACACTTTAATATTTGTTGATCTGCACGTTTAAAGAAATAAATGTATAAAGTTTTATCTTTTGCAGGGTGACAATTATTGAACTACATGCAATAAAATTGTCATAACTTCTGAACGGTTTGCTTTACGACGTTAAAATCACACCGTTGGCCGCGGAGCATGATGGGAATTAGTATGAGCATGCATGGTTTGGTTTAATGATGAAGCCCACTGTCATTTGGATGGGTTCGTCAATAAGCAAAGTTGGCGCATTTGGCGGATTGAAAATAAGGCATTTTGCGATCGAGAAGTGTCTTCATTCTCAACCGGTGACTGTGTGGTCTGCAACGTCCAGTCATGGAATAATTGGTGAGATATTCCTTGATTACACCGTCATGGTTTTGGAAGATGATTTTTTTCCCCGTTATCCAAAGTGACCCTGATTTCGACAAGATGTGGTTCATGTAAGACGGAGGCCGACCGCACCGAAGCAGGAGAGTGTTCGATGTCCTGGAAGAGCACCTTGGGGACGGCATTCTGCGTCTGGGGTACCAAGGGACCACTAGTACTGGCCTCGATTTTCCGCTATATTCTCCGGACGTGAACATACGCAACTCCTTTTTCTGAAGCTATAATAAACACGAAGCATACATCAATAACCCCAAAACCATCGCTGAGCTGAAAACAGCCGATCCGGAGGTCATCGACAGCATCGATGTTCCGACACATCAGAGGGTCATGCAGAATTTCGCTATTCCTCTTCGCCACATCATCGCCAACGATGGCAGTCATATCCAACATGCCATGAACTAAATCCGAATATCTGTAGTGAGGGTTACATGTTGATCAAGGGTGTGCATGCAGTGGTTTGCAACTAATTTCCGTTTTCTTCATAGAGTTCAAAATTGGCACCCCGTACGTTCTTTAAGTCCCAAGCTTCTTGACAGTGGGTAGGGGAACGATGCGGGAGACCCGCACCGCCGTACCAGGCAAGGTCCTAATGGAGGTGGTTTGCCGTTGCCTTCCTCCAACCGTAATTGGGATGAATGATGATGATGAAGACGACACAAAATCCAGTCATCTCGGGGCAAGTGAAAATCCCCTGACCCCTCCGGGAATCTAACGCGGAACCCCGGGCTCGGGGAGCGAGAACGCTACAGCGAGACCGCGAGCTGCGGACATGTTCTTTAATAAGCTGTCAAAATTTATCCCTAGTCCTGCATATTCAACGTTGACGTTTGAGGCTGACAATGGGTGTATCCTATTACTTTTTATTCTTTGTCTTCATTATTGCATTGGAGACATGACATGATGTTTCCAGCTACACAATAAAGATCATAAATTGCCTATAAAGCCGTAATGTAGGTAAGTTAAAAGTATGCTCCATGAAATTCGGATGTCGTGGGTGTACAGTGTTTCTGGCCGGTGGCATATTTTGCGCATTGTCTGTCATACAGAATCGAATACTGCATAGCCCATCTTATGAATAACGTCAAGTATCCAAATAATATTAGAAGAAAGGGAGGTAAGGGTTCCGCGTTCCGTCGGTAAGAGGTGGAGTACAAACGCTGAATGGGGATGGATATGGAAAGCAATCGGCCTCGTCCCTTTCAGATGAAACATCACAACATTTTATTTGAGTGATTCTGGACAACCACCGGCACTCAAGATAGAATGGCGGACAGATTTGAAACACTGTCTTCACCAATGCGAGACCGGCGCTGCGACTCACCTCTACATCACCCTTCTGGTTCACAAGACAGTGCCCTTTGCTCCTGTAAACAACAGGGTACAGTTTGGTTATTGCGAAATAAACCTTACTGTGGGCCGCTACATCGATCGAACCATCCATAATTATTCCGAGTGAAAGTGACCAGTGGATCTTCTACGCAACAACTGGCGGCTAACACTCGTATTTATCGTCCGGAAGGCATCCTCCATGTGACTCATACTTAGTACGTATCTTCTGGAAGAGATATCGTCAGCGTACAGATTGTAATAGTGGAAGTAGTACCCTTGTTGTCCATGTTACCCTGGTAGTACTATGGTCAATCTCTTCCCCTGTGGTATTTGTAGACAATGGCAGAAGATGGTATGTGTTTGTGTGTGTGAATTCAAAAATGGCTCTGAGCACTATGGGACTCAACATCTTAAGTCATAAGTCCCCTAGAACTTAGAACTACTTAATCCTAACCAACCTAAGGACATCACACACACCCATGCCCGAGACAGGATTCGAACCTGCGACCGTAGCAGTCCCGCGGTTCCGGACTGCAGCGCCAGAACCGCACGGCCACCGCGGCCGGCGTGTGTGTGAATTCCTAAGGGACCAAACTGCTGAGGTCATCGGTCCCTAGACTTACACACTACTGAAACTAACTTACGCTAAGAATAGTACACACACCCATGCAAGAGGAAGGACTCGAAGCTCCGGCGGGAGGGGCCTCGCAATCCGTGACAAGGCGCCCTATACCGCTAGCCAACTCTGCGCGGTGAAGATGGTATGGATAGGGATATTTTAGTCAGCTTAAATGACTTGTAAACCACGGCATCCCCGCCGATGTAGAAATAGACGCAACACTAACATTGCAACTATTAGCTACCGCCTTAAACTTGTTGAGTGTTGTGATGCAGACATACATTTAATTTAGTAGGTTGTGGACGTACTGGAGAGACACACTTGCCTCTCACATTGACGACAGTAATTGTCAGCAAACATCAACGCAATATTTACATCTGCCACATGCCTCTCCATACACCCAAAAGTATCCGAACATCTGTTAGTGCACATTAATATAAATGTGTCTACCCTTAGCCTTTATGTCGAGTTGAACTCTGCTGGGGAAACTTTCATTGAAGTGCCTGAATTCTCCGGAGGAATTACAGCCCATTATTCCACAATAACTGAACCAGAGAAAATAGTTATGTTGGACAAAATTTAGCACAAAATGACAATCTGCCTGCTTTATTAAACACAGCTGAAAATATTTTAAAGATCTGCACTTTTCAATTAATTTTTTTAAAAATTACTTCGTATGAGTATTTGCAAGCTATGTATGCATCAACGACCTCTAGGATAAGTTTTGCATCCCATACGAGGGTTGGAACCTTAATAGTGGCAACTATTTATATACAGCTCGTACAAAATAGATACGTGTTTAAAATTTATACTTACCTTCGAAGTAGTCACCAGCATAGTGTATAATCCGTTGCCAGCGATGTGGAAGTCGTAGGACACTCATAGCAGTGGCAGTTGTGTTTACAGTTCGAGCGGCGTGGTCTATTGCCCGACGAATTTGTAGCAGTTCTGAAGCGAATGATTTCAAGTGTTTCCCTCAGTTTAGAAATCGAGTTGAACTCACGAGGGCTTAAGTCAGAGGAGTGCAGTAGGTGGTATAGCACTTAGCAGCCCCATCAGTCAAACAAATCAGTAACAGCTTGCACTGTACGTGCTTGAGCATTGTCCTGGAAAATGCTAGTCAGATACTGTAGAAAGTGTCATCACTTCTGTCTCTAAGCTGGTCGTAGGTTGTGTTCCAAAAATGAACAGCATAGAGACAGACCTGGCAATCATTTTGCAGTGGAAGCTGTTATTGATTTGTTTGAGTGATAGGTCTGCTAAGTACTATACCACTTACTGCACTCCCCTGACTTGAGCCCTCGTAAGTTCAACTCAATTTCTAAACTGAAGGAAACACTTCACGGCATTCGCTTCAGGACTGATACAAATTCGTCGAGCAATAGAACACGCTGCTCGAATTGTCAACACAACTGCCACTGCTAAAAGTATCCTACGACTTCCACATCGCTGGCAATGGGTTAGACACAATGCTGGTTACTACTTTGAATGTCAGTAAAACTTTGAAACACGCATCTATTTTGTACTAGCTGTAAATAAATAGTTACCACTATTAAATTTCCAGCCCTCGTATATAGCTGGTTGAAGCATGCACGGCAGTTTTGTTTCGTGTTTTTTTATATTTTATGACTTGTTGCAGTGCAGCAGATTGAGGGGTATATAGTGTTTTTGTTTGAACTACTGTCATTTGTTTATAACCTCTTAATGTAATCGCTAGTAATTTTCTTTCTTTCGCTTTTATTATAAATTTTGAAGATGACTACTGCATAGCAGAACCCTGTAATTTTATAACAAAAACTTTGCGGTCAAGGCAACCAAATAAAAATTTAAAATTAAGTTGTGCTGGAACATGGGATCTGAAGCGAAGTACAAGTTTTTTTATTTACCTTAGGGATTGAAAACCCACTAAATCAAGACCGCACATGAAATCTTCTTTATCTGGATTGATTATTAATTTCAGCCAACAATCAAACCACCTTTAGATCATAAAACATTCTTGATTAATGTTGGTGGCGTTATGGCTTTACAAATCGTTAAAATCTTTCTTTAAATGAGAGCGACCGCACATGTTTTAATACAAGGTATTGCACCTTTCACCCTTTCTTTGTTGTCTTGAGGTGTGTGAGAGAGTGACATTGAGGGTCAACATGAATGAGGTGGGAGTGACATCGTGTCATTTTGTAGGTTTACTCGCCACTTTGTAAAAACATTTTGAACACATTAGTCCACATTAGTTCCTTTTAACATTTGTACGGGCGCTGATACCCTCGCCATTGAGCACCCATAAACTCCAAACACAACACACACACACACACACACACACACACACACACCGACCAGCCTGCACTCAACGGTGCTGGACTCCAGCCCAACACCAGCCAGACCACCATCCAAGACATCGACTACACGCTGCCCATGGACACTGTGTGGGACAGTAGCGAGAGTTTACCATCAACGCTAACAGAAGTGGGTATCATTTCCTATTTCGCTCGAGAACTATGTGCTGTTCATTTGAGTGTTTACCAATAAAGTGTTTCTTCCATTGCAACTTGTCGAAAGACTTATTAATTGCTGTTCTTAACACCCAGTAAGGACCAAGACTAAGGACGCTAACAAGGATTGTTCTGCCCACATTGATCACATCTCTACACTAAGACTTTACTCCTGCAACTTTTCCAGTTACGTAATCAGCAGTTTCACCATTTCTTTTCACTCAGACTTCTGCTCCTGCAACTTTCTTAGTTACAAGGTCAGTAGTTGCACCTGGGACACTTCCCAGTAGGTAACACCCCCCATGTTCTAAGTACAGGACAGCAGAGATTCTGCTTCATGTAATTATCTCCCTGCACACTCCTGGGCATCTCTGACAGCGCATCACCAGTCCTGATGAACCACTTCATCAAAATTCAACGCTGCTCTCCTCCATTGGATTTGCTCTTGTACTTCCTGTGCCTTCGCCTTTTGTCCTCTCCATTCCCTCAACTTCTCAGTCCAGTGATAATATTTTCTCATGTTCGACTCTGAAGACCATACGTTGTTCCCTCTGGACATATCCATCTTGGTTCATCCATCCTTACTGCCACTATACAGCCAGCATCCTTGGCGTCTTGCTTCCTCTCCCAGTCTTCTTGCCATTGAGGTATGGGTAATTCTCGTCTCATGAGTTTGGTTTCTCCTCCAACAGGGACCTTCGCAGTGCACATGTCTACACTGCGACTCTGCTCTACATCACTCCACCTTGTTCATTGTCCTCTGACGTCTCCAGTCGTGTTCGTCTCCTGTATCCTTCAGGGCTTCTCATCTCAAATGAGCCTCTGCGCCATCTCCATATGCAGGTCTGCAGTTGGATTTCCCTGACTCTCCAGTTCGTTAGTCGTTGAAGTTTCAAGTTCTGCCCAAGACTTGGCTGCACTAGGCCTTGCAATGCTTGGCAATCTCATTGCGCTTTTCTCATGATGAGTCTGCATGTTTCTTATTTTCCAGGCCTGCCTCTAGCCTCGCCTGTTCTCTTGTTCTGCCCAACAGCTGTCCTCCAGTATCCAAACCTGACACTGCCATGCAGCATCACTCAGTGGTTAGTTGGTTGATTTGGGGGAGTGGATCAAACACCAAGGTCATCAGTCCTATCAGGTTAGGGAAGGAGGGAGAAGGAAGTCGGCCATGCCCTTTCAAAGGAACCATACCACCATTTGTCTGAAGCAATTTCGGTAAATCACAGAAAACCTAAATCAAGATGGTGAGGCACGGGTTTGAACCATCGTCCTTCTGAATGCAAGGCCAGTGTGCTAGCCACTGCACCATCTCGCTCGGTCCACTTCACTTGGATGATGCAGCCATGTCTCAAGAGTGGCTCTGTTCCCAGATCTTAAACGCGAGCTGGCGAGAAGGCGTCAGTCAACCTTTCTAGGGCACCCATCACTGCTGCCCACTCGCCACCTCCCTTGGTTGCAAGCCTGATGCTGCTTCCATTCTACCATACCCCTGCCATGATGATGCAGCTATGTCTGGCCTCCATTAAGAGGCAAGCAGACCATCTCAGTTGGCAGTCACATCATCACATATGCTCCTTTCTACCCCACCCTTGCTGCTCGAGCCCTCTCCACATGGTGCTCTCGCTGAAGCATCATCCCAGGCACCTGCCACATCCTAGCTGCAGCCTCCTGTTGGGCGCTTCTGCATCCACACTCCCAAGTTATGCACCTACCTTCAGCTACACACCAGGAACTGGGCCCACATTTCATTGCTTGGATCTGCTGATCCTTTTCCCCCAATCCAACTCCAACTTTCTAGAAAGGTCTTCCTTTCCTTCAATGCCTGTTCTGTGCCTTTTTCTTCGCATTTTCCTGTACATTTCGTCCTCAGGCATCATGGAAGCCACAGTGTCCAACGGTTTCTTGCATGTTCTCACACCACAGTTGACTTCTCTGTTCTTCAGGCTAATGTCGTGCTCATTATTGTTTTCCCTTTTTCTGGCGCCTGCGTCACACTCACTGTGCAGGGTCGCTTTTCCACCCTCATGTGCGTCCCTTGCCCTCCAGCTTTCTGCTACCCTGATAGCTTTGTTATCTGTTTTAAGGGGGATGGCCTGTAATATCTGCCAGTCACCTGGCCGATACCACAATGGAACAAACTGTAGCTGGAGGGTTTCCATACTGCTGGGTATCATCAACCAAACCAAGGCACACAGTTACACAGTAATCCTAATTCTGATCATACACACAGTTTGTTTACAAAAATCACAGATGGAAACAGCAACATGCCATTCTGTGTACACACCAGACGACAACAGCAACAATTCATTCTGTGTACACGCCAGACTCCAGTGGGCTCGCTACAAGACCCCAGCACTGTCTCAGCAGCTCACACAGCCGCCCACGGAAATGCGGAAGCAGCACTACATTTTGTGTGTGGGCGCCATGTGATACCTTTCCGCATGTCATGTGATACCTCACGGAAATCCGTCAGCCAGACTATTTAAGAGACCGCATGAGCACTAACCGACATCACTCGCTCACGCTGCAGGCTCAAATCCGTCTGTTCCCTGCAGCTCATTTGTTAGTAGCGTTCTTCAGTAGTCTAAATGTGCCTGAATCTGCATCTTGACGTCGCGCTTGTTTGTATGCGGTCTTAGCTATATAGTGTTTCTTTCATTGCATCCTGTGTACCGACCTATTACGTGCTGTTCTTCCCACTTCATAAGGACCAAGATATAAGAGAGACAGGAGGATGAACAGTGGGGGGGAGTGGACGAGATGGATAGAATGAGGATAGGAGGAGATAGCCAAAGGGAAGGGAGGATGTTATTGGCAGAGGCAGCGGGAGGAGGAGAATGAGAACAGAAATATTGGGGGAAGAGCTGGATAGGGAGAGGAGGGAGGAGGAGATGGATGGTGAGAGGCGGGAGGAGGCGAAAAACAGACAGAAAAGGGACAACAGGTGACGCTCAGGGAGAGGGGTCTGTGGAATTGGTTAGGGGAGGAGAAGATGTAGAGAGGAAGAGGAAGCGGAGATGTACAGAGGGTGAAAGAGATGGTCGGGGAAGTGGTGGACAAGGTTGATAGAGAGGAGGAGAGGAGTTGTGCGAAGAGAGGGGTAGGAGGAGACGGAAGAGAGGAGAGGAAGACAAGGCAGAGACGAGGGGAAGACGAAGATGGTCGGAAAGAGGGGCAGGAGGAGATGGAGGGGGAGGAGAGATGGTTAAAGAGAAGAGGGAAGAGGTGTTGGGCAGTGTGGAATATATATGCCACATGTGGATGGGGGTGAAGCCATGGGTAACCACACATCTTTCAATCAAACATTTAATACGGTGTTTTTACGCCGCTAGATGAGCTTCAGTTCTCTACATACACTGTAAGTATGCCTGTTTGTATGTTGGCAGCGATATAGACTGTGTTAATATCGCTGACAGCGCTCTGCGCCCTTTGCAAGATATTCTGTGGTTGGACGGACTAGCAGTTAGCGAGTGAACAGAGAAATGTATGGACATGTTTTTCTTAGTGAAGACTCTGTGTTGATAGGACACGCAGTGTAAAGTGAGATCAAGTTTCTTGTAAGAAAATATGCAAGGAAAGGTGCGATAATAGATGTATGGTTGATAATGTTTGGGTAGTGGAGTTATTGACAACTATATAGGGTGGTCCATTGATCGTGACCGGGCCAAATATCTCACGAAATAAGCCTCAAACGAAAAAACTACAAAGAACGAAACTAGTATAGCTTGAAGGGGGAAACCAGATGGCGCTATGGTTGGCCAGCTAGATGGCGCTGCCATAGCTCAAACGGATATCAACTGCGTTTTTTAAAAAAATAGGAAATCCCATTTTTATTACATATTCGTGTAGTACGTAAAGAAATATGAATGTTTTAGTTGGACTACTATTTTCGCTTTGTGATAGATGGCGCTGTAATAGTCACAAATATATGGCTCACAATTTTAGACAAACAGTTGGTAACAGGTAGGTTTTTTAAATTAAAATACAGAACGTAGGTACGTTTGAACGTTTTATTTCGGTTGTTCCAATGTGCTACATGTACCTTTGTGAACTTATCATTTCTGAGAACGCATGCTGTTACAGCGTGATTACCTGTAAATATCACATTAATGCAAAAACTGTTCAAAATGATGTCCGTCAACCTCAATGCATTTGGCAATAAGCGTAACGACATTCCCCTCAACAGCGAGTAGTTAGCCTTCTGTAATGTTCGCACATGCATTGACATTGATCTGACGCATGTTGTTAGGCGTTGTCGGTGGATTACGATAGCAAATATCCTTCAACTTTCCCCACAGAAAGAAATCCGCGGACGTCAGATACGGTGAACGTGCGGGCCATGGTATGGTGGTTCAACGACCAATCCACCTGTCATGAAATATGCTATTCAATACCACTTCAACCGCTTCATGCAGTGAAACAACTTGTAGTAACATCGGTAGAATATTACTAGGAAATCAGCATACATTGCACCATTTAGATTGCCATCGCTAAAATGGGAGCCAATTATCCTTCCTCCCATAATGCCACACCATACATTAAATCTGTCATCGTCCCGTAATTTCTCTTGTGCCCAGTGGCAGAACTGTACACGACGTTCAAAGTCGTCGCCATGCAATTCCTGGTGCATAGAAATATGGTACGGGTGCAATCGATGTTGATGTAGCATTTTCAGAACCGACGTTTTTGAGATTCCCGATTCTCGCGCAATTTGTCTGCTACTGATATGCGGATTAGACGCCGCAGCAGCTAAAACACCATCTTGAGGATCATCATTTGTTGTAGGTCGTGGTTGACGTTTCACGTGTGGCTCAACAATTCCTGTTTCCATACATAACGTAACTATCCGGCGAACGGTCCGTACACTTGGATGACGTCGTCCAGGATACCGAGCAGCATACATAACACACGCCCGTTGGGCATTTTGATCACAATAGCCATACATCAACACGATATCGACCTTTTCCGCACTGTCGGAATGTTACGTGATACCACGCACTTATACGTTTGTGACTATTACAGCGAAAATAGTGGTCCAACTAAAAGATCATATTTCTTTACGTACTACACGAATATGTAATAAAAGATGGAGGTTCCTATTTAAAAAAACGCAGTTGATATCCGTTTGACCTATGGCAGCGCCATCTAGTGGGCCAACCATAGCGCTATCTGGTTTCCCCCTTCAAGCTAGACGAGTTTCGTTCTTTGTAGTTTTTTCGTTTGATGCTTATTTCGTGAGATATTTGCCCGTTCACTATCAATGGACCACCCCGTATAATTTTTGGAACTGGATATCACATGAATAAGGTGAGATTTTCTAGATACATTGTTTCCTCTTAAACAAAATCTTTCTTTTACTAACCATATGCCTCTTTGTAGTTAGAATATATAGTAGTTAGAATTTTTTTTATTTAGCTGGCTGTTGTTGCTGTTTGCTGTAGTTCGTGTTATGAAAATTTTCTGTGAGGTAAGTGAATTATGAAAAAGAATGGGGTTTCCACTATCGGAATTCGTGACTGAAATGAGTTCAGGCAATTAACAGAGATGGAAGTAGTTTCATATTTCTCTAATTTAATATTTTTTGGATTCAATTATCAAGTTAATAACAGTACTAAATTTTAAGTGTGTAAATTTTATCGGTTTTCAGCTCAGTTTGGGAAATGCAACTAGTTTTCGTTATCCACCCACATTTGATTTCTCCATTGTCGTCTATTGATCTTCTTGAAAGAACGAACGGTCACTAGCCAGGTGACGGCAACCGCCCACAATTTGTAAGATTGTCTTTGGTTGGTGAACTTATCTCCTCGTGACTTCCTTACCAAACTGTAGCGAGTATTTGATTTTTTATGTGTTCTTAAGAGAAACTACACACATCAAAAAAGTTTTGCATGACCCTGGTTCCAGAACCCCTGAAGATAGACGTTGACTGTGGATACTGTATCACAGACACAGCCCCTTTGACTGTTCAGAGATATCACTAAACCTGCCCAAAGATATAAACAACCATGCATGAGGAGCGCATAGTTGACGGAGGGGGGCCAACAGCCGATCAGTTCCAGTCATTCTACCAGGAAGGAGGTACACGGCTCGTGTTACCTGTAGTTCAACTATGCCTAGACGGCCAATACCGCGATTCGATCGCGTTCGCATTGTTACGTTGTGCAGGAAGGGCTCTCAACAAGGGAAGTGTCCAGGCGTCTTGGAGTGAACCAAAGCAATGTTGTTCGTAGATACAGAGAGACCGGAACTGTCGATGACATGCCTCGCTCAGGCCTCCCAAGGGCTACTACTGCAATGGGTGACCGCTACCTACGCATTATGGCTTGAAGGAACCCTGACAGCAAAGTCACCATGTTGAATAATGCTTTTCGTGCAGCCACAGGACATCGTGTTACGACTCAAACTGTGAGCAATAGGCTGTATGATGGGCAACTTCACTCCTGAGGTCCATGGCGAGGACCATCTTTGCAACCACGAAACCATGCAGCGCGGTACAGATGGGTCTAACAACATGCCAAATGGACAGCTCAGGATTGGCATCACGATCTGTTCACCGATGAGTGTCGCGTGTGCCTTCAACCAGACAATCGTCTGAGATGTGTTTGGAGGCAACCTGGTCAGGCTGAACGCCTAAGGCGTGTGCACCGAGTGCAATAAGGCGGAGGTTCCCTGCTGTTTTGGGATGGCATTACGTGGGGATAGTGCAACCATATCGGCAGCATATTGGCGAGGCATTCGAATTCTTGGAAGACAATTCGCGCCCCCATCGTGCGCATCTTTGACTTCCTTCAGGATAACGACATCTCTCGAAAAGAGTGGCCAGCATGTTCTTCAGATATGAACCCTGTCGAACATGCCTGGTATAGATAGAAAAAAGCTGTTTATAGACGACGTAAGCCACCAACCACTCTGAGGTATCTACGCCAAATCGCCGTTGAGGAGTGGACAATCTGGACAACAGTGTCTTGACGAACTTTTGGAGATAGTACGCCACGATGATTACAGGCATGCATCAATGCTAGAGGACGTGCTACTGGGTATTATAGGTACCGGTGTGTACAGAAATCTGGGCCACAACCTCTGAAGGTCTCACTGTATGGTGGTACAACACGCAATACGTGGTTTTCATGAACAATAAAAAGGGCGGAAATGATGTTTACGGTATGTTGATCTCTATTCTAATTTTCTGTACAGGTTCCGGAACTCTCGGAACCGAGGTGATGCAAAACTTTTTTTGAATGTGTATGTCTAATCCTTCCTACGACAGCATCCATATAGGTTGTTAAGAAATGAACTCCTGTAGAAACCATAATAAGACGATTTCCACTCCCTTAACCATCACAGTTCCAACGTATTTCCAATAAAGTATTACCAGGTGAGGTGAGGTATTTCAAGACCACTTAAAAAATTTGAAAAAACGAAATTCGTTAATTATTGTTGATTTATAGTAACAACACACTTTTCAAAGAGGTACTGAAGTGAAGTTAGGGTCCAGAACGAGAAAATATCTTTTAGGATACTCTTAGCAGTACAAGCACATGTTGTAGTTAAATTAGTGTACCAAATCACACTATATTCTCTTAATGTTTTCAAACGACATTTCAGTCAGAGATACTTCCGAACAGAGGGGCATTAGTTGCTCTTAATAAGAAGCAGAGAAGTTCCATGAAGTCCGTTGGATTGGTGACGGACGGAACCCACATTTTCGTTACTCCTAAAATTCGGAATTAAATAAAAGCCAACGATCCATAGCATCAATGTACAAGGTGAAATCTAATTGAAAAAACAACAGGTATCTTTTATCTAGCGATCAGGAACCTTTGATTAGTCGTTAAATTTACTGAAGCGTTTAATCTGTAAAATTTCTCTTTCAGGAATCATACAATTCTGATAGCAATGTGGTATGGTGTTGTGTTACAATGTTATGGTTTCACGTTTCTTATGTATGACGACTTGCTGAAAAATAACGCCTTCCTATTTTTTATGCTGTTCTGAATATCAGGTGTAGTATTATATGCCATGCTTATTAGGATTTCTTGCAATCCATGGCTATTCTTTTGTGTTAATTATTGGAAGTCGTATTGTCAATGTACAGCAAAAATCAAATTGCGTTGGGCTTCTATGTTATGGCAAAAAAAAGTAATAGGTTAAGTTTAAGTTGTCTTTATCAGGGAAAATTCTGTTGATCAGTGATTTAAAAAATAATTATACAATTAGTTTCAACATTTGTCTCAATCGCAAGTTTGTAAATAATTTACTGGTTTCGATTGTGCTATCAGTTGCTTTTAGATCATGAAATATCGTTTCAAAATGCAACAAGTCGCATTTTGCACAACCAGGTGTTGAGTTTTAATGATTTATTACTTGATTGTACAACATGTGAAGTATTAAACGCTGTAACGATGTTTTATGATATGAAGATCATTGCCATCATAATCAGAACCGGCCATATCATTTTCTAAACTCGCGATCTACACAAATAGAAGTTATATTGGAAACTAAGATTAATTTTCGATATTTTTGACTACATCAAGCCTTATAAGGTTCATGTCTACAGAGACTTTGTACTGCGTCTGATCTTGAATAGTAATTGCGTAATTTTTAATACACGTTCCTCCTTCATGGCAATGACAGTTTGGCATCGTTAGTTAACTGGTTATTTACTTGTATGTACCGTGCAACACAATTGCGACCTGTCGCCTTGACGTGGAACTAGTTAGTCTGACATCTATGGTCAATTTTCTCACAAAGTTATGGATTTTTAGATAATGTACATTTAACTACAACTACGCTACAGCTCTCTCTCTCTCTCTCTCTCTCTCTTACTCTCTCTCTCTCTGTTTCTGTCTGTCTCTCTCTCTCTCTCTGTCACACACACACACCCACACACCAGTAGAGCTCTATCCGGCGAGGCTGGGGACACGCCCCAGTAGCAGTTCAAAGGCCTTCTTGAACAAAGTGTTTACTCTGCAGTTCTTTACGAGCTTCTGTGAAGAACTGAATACTACTTGTGTATTTATGTTTATCGACTACTATCTATTAATGTTTTCTAAGTATTTGCCTAGTATTACAATATTTTCGTTGCATTTTAACGTAGTTATAGCCAGGAACAGCGCAGGAGCAGCACTTAGATTGCATGCAGTGACTGCTTACTGTAGTTTTATTTACATATAGTTTATATACATATAGTGTAGTATAACACAGTTGAAAGATGATTAGTGACTGTGCCTGTTGTGTGTTGACGAAGGGCGGCCAGCGTAATATCCGGAAAGAGTTGGAAGCTGCATTGGTCACAGTCGACAGACTTCGGTCTGCTGCCCTGGGCTGCTGGTGCAAAGGCAGTGGCTCGTCCGGTGCCTAAAGCGTCGATTGGGATCCCTGATGTCACAACGTTTTACTCGATTTATCCTGTATACAGTCATCGGCGTGAATAGCAAGCAGTAGCTGGGTCGCAAATGTCTTGGAAGGAGGCGCAAGTGCTTGCTGGCCGCACACCAATCTTCTCTGGGATCTTTCTCGCTGCTGAAACTATATCTCAGCCAACACTGGACACCTCGTGTCTTGCGACTGAGGCTCATTGTCGTTAAAGGGTCAACCGGACGCAGAGTGTCGTTTTGCTGGTCATTGGAAGTACCAACTTGACATGAGTAATGAGCACCTTAGCGAAATAGTAGGCAGGTCGTGAAGGACAGCTTGTCTCCATTTTGTGCACTTGAAGAGGAGGTGGTGGTGGTGGTGGTGGTGTTGGGGGGGGGGGGGGGATCGGGGGGGGGGGGATCGTCAGATATATGAAAGAGGTTCTGCCGGTGACTTTTTCAATGCATTAGGAGCAGTCGGCTGTAAATCTTGGCAAACATCGGCACGACCGAAGCATTGCATTTGGGTTCACAGGTCACCGTCGGTTCAAATAGGCGTCTGGATGCATTGGTGAAGACCTGCTAGCCACGTGCATGTTGCGGAGAGTTTTTGGAACATCGATCACCGAATCTATCACTGACTGAGCCGAGCGAAACGTTAAAGCTGTGTCACCGACAGTTCTGTAACAATAATTCTGGTGCGGATTTTTCAGCCTCCATTTGACTCTTAATGGATCAGGCATGTGAATAACACAACTAAGTCAAGACGTTAAAATGCATTTGTAACTCATACTTTCAAAGCTTAAGGGTACAGTATACGTTTATTTGTAAATTTCATAAAATAATCAAGTTGGAAGTTTTTGGGATATGTCCCAAGGTCCAACAAATGAAAGAAGTAAGGCCACGTTCGAAGGGCTTTCGGGATTGCAGCCGGTCGTTGTAAACTTTACTCCACGATATTTCGACTGCCGGCCATCTTCTGGTGAGCCATCGAATACTGACAGACATTCCCTGACAGACATTCCCCACATAGCGCGCTAAGAGTATTGCCTCGCGTGTGTCAGATTCACGGTGACGGATGCACAACACTGTCCGGTGGCAGCGCCCTCGCTGGTGGATCTACGAAGATCAGCTGTCTGCCGCGTTGCCGCTCGCGGCAGCCATCGAAATGTTCAGGCGTCCCCGTCTGGAGCAAATCTCGGAGATGACGGGATTCCACGAGTAATCCAGCTGGTAGCCGCTGTCACGGTTCATTTGACTTTCCGTGACGCGTACTTCAACGGATCCTTTCATAGTAGAGACTCAAAAAGATGTTACTGTGGCTAAAATTAATCTCTTGTCATTCTGCATTGAATGTCAGTTGGAGATGCAATGTTCCGCAATTTCAGACTTGCTGGAATGCAAAAGGCGAGTGCAACGTTTAGGTTCTGTGGAGCGTTCTTCCACTGTGCGAGTTGTTTGTCCTATATAGACCATATCACACTGTCAAGTTATTTTGTCAATTCCCGTCTTCCGCAATAACAAATTATGCATCACTGGTCCCAGCAGATCCGGAATGTTAGATGGTGGGCGCAAGTCGACATTCACTTGAAAGTCCTAAGGATTCTTGCTATTTTAAAGGAAATATTTTCAACGAAGGGATAAAAGCTACGGCCTTTGCTTGCGGGTTGTCCTCTTTATCCACTTATCGGTTCCTGGTTTCAGCTGAGAATGCGCTGTTAATTTTCCGGGCAGCATATCCATTGTCTCTAAATACTTTCTTTAATTTTGCAAGCTCTTTAGGCAAACTATCTCCATCCGTGACAGTATGGGCTCTGTGTACAGGGGATTAGTGACGGAAACATGAAGAGTGTAAGTACAAATCAGTGTGAGTGGGCGTACAATAAAGAGAATGTCCCATAGAGCCTTCACTCCTTTGTCTGTCGAAAACATTCAGGAATGGGAGAAAACCATGTTTCCCTAATTTCATAGTAAATCCAATGTTCTCATGAATGGACTGAAGATGACATAAATATTCCATGAACTTATCCTTCCCGTGGGGCCACACTATGAAAGTATCATCCACGTACCTCCAAATAAGAGTTCGTTTAAGCTCTAGCTTCAAAATCCTCCATTAAAAAATTAACCACCATGTGAGACAAAGGGCTGCTGAAGGCGACGCTGTAAGTCTGTTCAAAATATTCTTCGTTGAACTAAAATAGGTTAAATAAAGAGCTGCCGGAACAAAGCAGTGATTCTCGCATGAAACTGTTTACCAGTTAGTGCCAAGGAATCAGCAAGCGGTACCTCTGTAAAAAGATATGCTTGATCAAATCTCACTAAAATATCCGAGCTACTTAGGAGGGAAGCCCCCAGTCTGTTGATAAAATCGGCTAAGTTCCGTATAAGATATGGAAATTTCCCAGACAATGGTCTCAGCAAGAAACCAAGATATTTGGCTAAGTCACATGCGTGGCGTCAATATTACTCACTATAGGCCGTCAAGGAAGACCATCTTTGTGCACCTTAGGAAGACCATACAGTCTTGGTGGTACGCCGCCATGTGGTCTTAACCGCTTGACGGTCTGTAGGGTCGAGATCAATCTTCCAGTACATAGTATCACTAAGCAGGCCACCCATCCTCTCCAAATTATATATATATATATATATATATATATATATATATATATATATATATATACACCTCCACCCCCTCGTACTCCTATGGATTTATGGACAGTCCTGCAGGATTCATGGTGTGGATTCCCTCCAGATCCACTTCAGACACTAGTCGAGTCCATGCCACGTCGCTGGGGCTCTACACGATATTAAGCAGGTGAATCAGTTTGTTTGGCTCATCAGTGTATAATAAATGCATAACAGTTATGATAAAAACCAGTCGTCATTGTACAGTAAACATATCGCCATTGTATTCCCTACTTTGATATGAAACAAATGTGTAGTTAACTTATACGAACATGGGTAGATAAATGAAATTGAGTAAAGTAAAATTTTAAAATCTGGCGTTTCGAACACGGGGCTTAAAAGTGTTAAGCTAGAACTCTAAGCACTGTGCCACCGCTTTAAAGAGTGACGGCACTCTGAGACATTCTGTCTATCGTAAGTCAACTCACGGTCATTTGTACTTTTACTCTTCAGGTTGCCGTCCCCATCCAAAGACATGAGTATGCTTAACACCGTTGTACACAGAGCCCACATTGTGTCGAACGCAGATAGTTTGCCTAAAGAGCTCGCACATTTAAAGACAGTGTTCAGAGACAATGGATACTCTGTCCTGAAAATTAACGATCCGTTCTCAGCTAGAACCAAGAACTGGGAGGTGGATAAAGAGGATAACGACCAGCAAAGTCCTTAGCGTTTCTTCCCTTCGTTGGAAATATTCCCTACAAAATAGCAAGAATCCTTAGTAACTTTCAGGTGAATGACGTTTTTCGCCCGCCCACCATCTAAGATTCCAGATCTGCTGGGATCAATGAGGCATAATTTGTTATTGCAGAAGACGGGAATTTACAAAATACCTTGCCAGTGTGGTACGGCGTATAAGGACAAAACACCTACAGTGAAAGAACGCTGCCCAGAACATACGCGTTTCACCCGCCTTTTGCAATCCAGCAAGTCAGTAAGTGCGGAACATTGTATCGCCAATGGACACTCAATACAGAGTGACAAAAAAATTAATTTTGGCCACAGTAACATCTTTTTGGGACACCATTATAAAAGAATCCGTTGAAATACGCATCGCGGGAAGTCAAATGAACCATAACAGCGGCTACCAGCAGGATTATACGTGGAATCGTGTCATCTTCGAGATTTGCTCCTGACGAAGAAGCCAGAACACTTCAATGGCTGCGGCGACCGGCAACGCCGAAGACAGCTGATTTTCGCAGTTCTACCGGCGAGGGCGCTGCCACCGGGCAGCATGGTCCATCTGTCACCGTGACTCTGACGCACGCGCGGCAATGCTCTTAGCGCGCTATGCGGGGCCGAAAAATGACTGCCAGTTGAACACTCGAAATATCGTGGAGTGAAGGCTTCAATCTTGAAACCTCTTCGTACATTTAATTCGCCGGACAAATTTTAAATTTCACAAGTGAGGTCATTTAATGGCACATGGAACAATTTGCATAGACGTTTTCATTTTCATTCTGAGCGAAGCTGTAATCCCAAACATTATTATTTTTATGGTACGTTCTCTTAAAAGTTGAACAACGCTGAAACTGTATAATTTGTTGACAAAAGAAACAGTTCTATGTAAACATCTATTTATGCCTGTACGGCGGACGCACTGGTCGGGTAGAACTTTATTTATTGTAACAGCATCTCACTTCCGAATCTTTCATTACTGTCGTTGCTTCCTCGATGGATACACTGAACATTAGGGGTAAACGACTGAATTCCTGTCCACTACCCTGCTTAATCCGAGATCTTCGTCCTTTGTCTTCCATTCTCGTTGTTTCTTCTTGGTTTGTGTACTTATTGTAAATTACCTGTCTTTTTTACGTATTAGTCTTATTTTTTAGAGTTTTGAATATCTTGCACAATGCAAACAATTGTCTGCTTTATCTAGGACGACAAATCCTATGAACGTGCCATGATTTTTCTTAAGTCTTGCTTCTATTATGTAGCGCAACGCCAGAACTGACAAATCCTCAACTTTTATTTCCAGCCCTCTGTATATTAGTCATCTTATGAACTTTGATACCTCAGCTCTTAAGCTGACTTGGCAATAGTTTTCGCACTTATCTGTCCTTGCAATCTTTGGAATTGTGTTGATGATGTTTTTCCGAAAGTTGATGATTTGTCTCCTGTCTCATTGAATCTACGCCCCCACATGAATAATCCTTTGTTTACCACTTCCACCAGTGGTTTCAGAAAACCCAAAACAACGTTACATTTGTCTTCCACCTTATTCGAACCCTGTTAATACTACACCCTTTTACAAAACACTGTACTGCACTTGAATAATAAGTCCTAGAGGCCTTCTCCATGTTATCTACGCAATACGATGTACATAGTGAAATCAAAATTTTTTGTCGTGACAGAAAAATACTATTGGTCCGCAGAACCAATCGTCATGCATGATAAAACGAACTTTCATTTGGCTGGTAATTTCAGTACTTACAGTGTGTGGTAATGCAAAGTAGAATAACCGAGTACTGACTGTGATCGGACGTGACAGTCTAAAAGATATCCTCTCTTTTATAAAGTAAATGATGTTCGAGTTTTTATTTTTTAGATGAATATCAGAAGACAGGTCGCTGAACTTCTAAGAAAATTTAGTCAATGCTGTGAATCATTGCACATGGAGGGAATCAGAGTTTATTCCGCAACAAGATCGAACTCCACCACCCTGAAGTAAGGGCATTTGTAAAATATGAAAATACAGCAGCCAATGAGCTGTTGCTCCTTGTATCTTTCTGTGTGATATCTTCCTGTGGAACTTTGTTCAGGGCAAAGCTTTCACCCCTTGACTTCCAACAAAGTTATAAGAAGTTAGAACACCTACTGCCACAGCACTACATTTTGAAGTGGATTATCGAGAATCTGACAGCTGTCTCCACATCAGTTGGCTTACACATAAAACTAGAAAGGCGTCTGTTTCACCCACCTTTCATGAAATTATTACTAGTAATGATTGTCTTCGCCTCATCTAGTTCAGCAAACGGCTTCTCTGCTACTTGCCTATCATCTTGTAATGGCATGGAAAAGATCTGCGTAGGGGACCAACTTTAGTGATTTTATTTCCGTTATTTTTTCTTACCGGCTTTTGTGTTAGTCTTTACCCATAATGTAATCAAGGCTAGCTCTGCGATGTATAGATGTGTGCTCAGTTGGGAGCGTAGATACGAGCATAGGATCAGTATATCTTTCTTGGTGCTCTTTATATAAGCATGGTAACGTCTGTTGTATTTTAACTTTCAAATATGGCTTGTGAAGTGACTAGATCGTAAAAAACAGTTTCCCCCACTCGTTTTTAAAAATTCATTTTGCGACGGGTTAGTTAAACTAATTAGCGAAATGTGGAACCGCCTAACTTTCGTTCGAATTTTGTTCGGTAAACTGGAGGGGAGCTTAAGTAATGGCCTCTGGCATCTTTTTAGCATCTACCCAATTGGGCGAAGCGTTTGGCGCTGCGGAACAGTTTTTCGTGACGATTGACCGCCTGCCACAGCCACTCACGGATGTTGCACGAGACCACAGCGCCTGCGAAGTTTTAGAAAGCGTTGTGGTCAGTCATGGTCTGACGTTGCAGTGAGTAAATGTGCTGCTTCCGAGCGCACTTAGAATAAAAATTTTTGTTTGGGAACCTGGTTAGACGTTTCTTCTCACAATGTAGGTAATCCATGTAGTAATTAAATTCAGTTTTCAAGGGAATTACGGTACTAAATTTTGCGTCTGTAAATTTCATCGGTTTTCAACTTAGTTTTGGAAAGGCAACTAGTTTTCATCACCCACCAACGTTATGATTTCTCCATGGTCGTCTACCGATTTTCTTGAGCAGAATGAACGGTCACAATCCAGGTGTGACGGCAACCGCTTACAATTCGTAGGATTGTCTTTGGCTGGTGAAATTAACTCCTCGTAACTTCCTTTCCAAGCTGTAGTGAGTTTTTGAATTTTATTGTGTTCTTAAGAGAAACTGTGTCTAATCCTTCTTATGACAGAATCCATAGAGCTTGTTAAGAAATTAACGCCTGTAACGAACGATGCTATTGAGATGATTTCCAGTTCCTTAACCATCACAGTACCAAGATATTTTCAATAACGTATTACCAAGTGGGAGAAGTATTTTATGCCCACTTAAAAAAATTAAAAATTTCGTTTATTATTTGTTGATTTATATTAACAACCTACTTTTCAAAGAGGTGCTGTAGTTAGGGTCCAGAACTAGAAAATATCTTAGCAATACCAACACATGTTATAGTTAATTAGTGGACCAAATCATACTACATTGTCGTAATGTCTTCAAACGACATTGCACTCAGAGGTTCTTATGAATAGAGAGGCATTAGTTGCTCGTAATAAGAAGCACAGACGTTTCGTAAAATCCATTAGATTGGTGACGAAAGAAATCCACATTTTCGATAGTATTAAAATTCAGAATTAAATAGAAAACAACGATAGGTAGCATCAATGTACAAGGTAAAATCTAATTGAAAAAACAACAGGTATCTTTTATGTGGCTACCCGGAACTTAAATTCAGTGAAGTGTCTAATCTGTAAAGTTTCTCTTCTGGGAGTCATACAATTCTGACAGCAATGTGGTATGGCTTTGTGTTACAATGTTGAGGTTTCGTGTTTCTTATATGTGAGGACTTGCTGAAAAGTAATGCCTTCGTATTTTTTATTCTGTTCTGAATATCAGTTGCTGTATTACATGTCATGCGTATTATTCAGTCGACTTTTCCGCTTCGCTGCCGCAAGTTCCAACCCTCTTCCACTAGAGGGCTCTGAACTATAGCATGCAACTTGGTAGCGTGTAACGTAACTATGTCGGTGCATTGCAAACCGCGTGCTTTAATCGAGTGTCTAACCGCAGAAAAAGTGCCTTCAATTAAAATTCATGAATGGATGAAAACTGTGTACCGTGATGATTGTATTGACATAAGTAATGTGGGAAGTTGGGTTGTTCATGCTCGTGATGAAGGAAACTGTGGTGCTAGCCTCACCGTATTTAACAGAGCTTGGGGTGGCCGGACGTTTACAGCAACTGACGAGACACATAAGAATTGGGATAATGAGCCCATCAGGGAAAATTGTAGGATAACACAGTCGCAGCTCTCAGGTACGTGTGGCATTTCAGGAGAGCGTGTACGGGCCATCACTGCAGAACTGCGGTACAGAAAACTGTGTGCAGTGGGTGCCTCTAACGCTCACTCCTGACGTGAAACGAAGAAGACTGGACTCATGTCAACAAATTCTCTTGCGTTTTGAGCGTGTGAGTGATGGATTCCTTAGGAAAATCGTGACAGATGATGAAAGCTGCGTTCATCATTTGACTCCAAAAATATGAGTGCGTCAATGGAATTCCGCCACAAAGTATCACCCATGCCAAAGAAGTTAAAGACCGTGCCATCAGCAGGCAAAGTCACTCACAGGATGTTCGAGGTGTGTTACATTTGGAATTCACGCATAAAGGGATTATCACAAACGCTGCATGGTACTGCGACATCCTCAGAAAACAAAGCACGAATTCCAAGAGTTGGTCCACACATGGAGTACCATCTCCTTCAGCGTGACAATGCCAGGCCACACACGAGCACTACGGCACGTGCAGCAATCCGACGCCTTGGGTTCAGTGTCATTGATCATCCCTCATACAGTCCCTACATTCCGATTTTCATCCTTTTCCTAAACTTAAAGAAGACCTTCGAGGACGTCAGTTTGGCAGTGATGAAGTGGTGCAAGCAGAGGTGAGGTTGTGGCTCTGTCAGCAAAATCAAACATTCTACAGTGAGGTGTGCTCAAAATATCTCTCCTTGGGAGAATTGTGTTTGTCGCCAGGGTGACCATGCTGAGAAATTAAATATGTAGAGATTAGGAATAAAGATGATGAACGTAAATTTTGTACACAGTTTTTGATATTGCTGAGCAACAGTCATACAATAATTTTTAAATGAACACTCCGCTATTTGACAGTATTGTTGTTTATTTAATTACGACATGTTTCTGCCTTTTATGCTATTTTCAAGTGATTGAGTTTATATCGTTAAAATATATTGCAGAACATCAAGCTCAAAATTGGCCATGAATTAGGAAAAATACAATCAAATTGTGGTGTATTCATTAAAAAACTAATTTAGTATGTTTTATTTGAAAAGCTTTAAGACGTTTCACATAAAAAATCGGAGGCATTACCTTTCAGCACGTTCTCGTAGCTTATGGGTTTTCTTTTATATGTGTTTTATTTTATGTAGTTCGATTCTCGATAAATGGATCTGAGGAAGAGCATTAGGTCTAGTTTCCATGAAAGTATCACTGTAGTTAATTAAGGGAAACACTTTTATTTAAGAATTCCAACTGAGTTTGGTCATCACCTTATTTTCTGTTCGGATATGCGTAGATTCACTCGGTCTCAAACTAAAAGCTTTTCCTAGAAGGATAATGTGCGAGGAGGAAGCGCTCATAGGAGTGCCATTGAGAGCACTGTCGATCTGTTTTCAGAACTCGATGCAGAACATAATGCATTAGATGGAGCTGAGGCGCAATTTTCGAAGCCAAGGCTCACAGCTACACAAGAGACGAGGCCCTTGGAAACCCCTACAGAAAGAGACAGTGGTGCTCAACAGTGGCATTGGTCGGACCGACACGGCATGTACAGGGTGAGTTCCTTGAACCCGGATGGTTAGGATCAATGTCGGGAGCAAGCATCCCGGTTATATCTGTGTTCGCCGCAATTCGAGATGCAGAGGGAGAACTTAGGAAAAAATAATTGAAACTCAGAGCACTGATGTTCAGGGGAAAAAAGAACCCTAATAATACGGAGAGTAAGATAGGAGAAAGAATTGAGGTGCATTATGCCAAATTACATGTGTATATTGCTGAAACCAAGGGTACCGTGGAAGAAATTGGGAAGGATAAGTAAAGCTAGGTCAGAGGTGGAGGGGTAGCGTCTTGACTAATAATTAGAACGTCCTGGGCCCCTGTATAGAATACAACCGTTGCTTAAATTTTGAACAAAAATCATCAGGATTAGCGACCGAAAATGTCTGGTATAAGAAGTCATTCTGGTTCTGCCAACGGCATTGTCAAAGACGGCTAAGGAGTGGATAAGGTTCAGAGCACTCCTTAGTCCTTGGACTGGGAAACTGCCTCCACAAACCGGAAGAATCAGCAATGGTCTGCGGCATGAGGATGCCAACGACAACGGAAAGGCATATAATGTGCATACACAGGACACGTTGCCTGTAACTGAAAAGTATCATGATATCCATGGCAATAGATTCCAGATTAGTGCACACTGGGATCGTCGGGGGGACTGCCGATGGAGGTGACCATGAGCCAAAGACTGAAAATCAAACAAAAGTGTAATGTTCTACGAGTCGGAGGCTGGAATGTGAGCAATTGGAAATGGGAAATCTATAAAAATTGGAAATGGGTAATTCAAAAGCTCAAAATAAATATAGTGGGGGGGGGGGGGGGGTGAGTGATGTGAAATGGAAAGAAGAATTTCTGGCCAGGCAAATACAGCGTGGTATCAATAACAGCACAAAATTGTGCGACGGGAGCAGGATTCGTTATGAGTAGGAAAATAGAACAGAGAGTGACCTGCAGTGTACTCTTCAGTGACAGAGCTGTTCTCATCAGACTCCACAGCAAACTAATTTCAACAACGACAGTTCACATACACGCGTCAGTGTCGCAAACAAAAGATGAAGAGACAGAGAAAGTATATGAGGATAATGAACGGGTAATAAAGAGAGATGAAAATCTAATGATTCTGAGGGATTGAAATGCGGTTGTGGGGAACGAATAGAAGACAACGTTACGGGAGAATACGGGATTGGCAGTAGTGATGAGACAGGAGAACGACTGATTGAGTTTGGCAATAAACTTCAGATGGGTATAGTGCATACTCTGTTCAAGAATCACAAGAGGAGGAGTTACACTTGTGAAAGACCTAGATACAGAATAAGATCTCAGATGGATTGCATCATGGGACAGATATTTAGAAACCAGACGTTGGATTTTAAAGCGTACCCAAGAGCACATGTGGACTCAGATCAGAATTTAGTAATGCTGAAGAGTAGACTGAAGTTGAAGAGAATCATCCAGGAGAATCTGTGTGGAAGGAAGTGGGATACTGAAGTGCTGACGAATCATGAGACGCTAAGGATGTCGACGCTGCGCTAAAGAATACCACAGTAGGCAGTTCAATTGACGAGGAGTGGACGTCTATGAAAAGGGCAATCACACATGTTGGACAGATAAATATAGGTACAAGGAAGCTAACTGAAGAAATCGCGGTTAACAGAAGAAGTAATTGAATTGATAGACGATAAATAGAAGTACAAAAATCCTCAGAGAGGGACGGAATATGGCAATATAAATCACTTAGGAGTGAATTAAACAGCAAGGGCAGGAAAGGCAAAGCTAAATGGCTCCAGGTAAGATATGAAGAAATCGTAAAAGAAATGATCGTCGGAAGATCTGACTCAGTATATAGAAAGGTCAGAACACTCATCCATAAAATTAAAGGTAGGATTGGTAACATTAAGAATGCAAAGGAATTCCTCAGTATGACTATATTGAAGGCCCCTATGAGGGGAAGAACCTGTGTCGTGACGTGATAGAAGAAGAAATTGTAATCGATCTGGAAGACATAGGGCATCCAATATTAGAATCAGAATTTAAAGTATCTGGAGGAATTGAGATCACATAAGGCAGAAGGGATGGATATCATTGTGTTGCACACTATGTATTAGAGCAAAGAATAAAATTTTTGAGTTGTGCAGAACTACATCCAGTGCGACTGCCCGTGATGCAGTCAGATGAGGAACACACAGCCACTCCTGCACGAAAGGGAGTGTCAGGAACTCCTGATTCAGCTTCATGCCAGCATTGCAAAAGATACGAACTATATTCTATTACTGGGGCAGTGCAGTGTAACTAAATTTAAAAACCTTAAAAGCTGCAAACCTTGCATAAAAGAACGCTCTAAAGCTCTGAAACTAAACATTATTCCAGCAAAGAGCTGGAACAGGCTCGGAAAACTGGGGCACATTCGGTCACCCATGTGGATGAATCATGTCATCGACAACTATACAGGGTGGTCCATTGTCCGTGACCGGGTCAAATATCTCACGAAATAAGTGTCAAACGAAAAAAATACAAAGGACGAAACTTGTCTAGCTTGAAGGGGGAAACCAGATGGCGCTATGGTTGGCCCGTTAGATGGCGCTGCCATAGGTCAAACAGATATCAACTGCGTTTTTTTATTACATATTCGTGTAGTACGTAAAGAAATATGAATGTTTTAGTTGGACCACTTTTTTCGCTTTGTGATAGATGGCGCTGTAATAGTCACAAACATATGGCTCACAATTTTAGACGAACAGTTGGTAACAGGTAGGTTTTTTAAATTAAAATACAGAACGTAGGTACTTTTGAACGTTTTATTTCGGTTGTTCCAGTGTGATACATGTACCTTTGTGTACTTATCATTTCTGCGAATGCATGCTGTTACAGCGTGATTACCTGTAAATACCACATATAATGCAATAAATGCTCAAAATGATGTCCGTCAACCTCAATGCATTTGGCGATACTTGTAACGACATTCCTCTCAACAGCGAGTGGTTCGCCTCCCGCAATGTTCGCACATGCATTGGCAATGCGCTGACGCATATTGTCAGGCGTTGTCGGTGGATCACGATAGCAAATATCCTTCAACTTTCCCCACCGAAATAAATCAGGGGACGTCAGATCCTGTGAACGTGCTTCGACGACCAATCTACCTGTCATGAAATATGCTATTCAGTACCGTTTCAACCACATGCGAACTATGTGCTGGACATCCATCATGTTGGAAGTACATCGCCATTCTGTCATGCAGTGAAACATCTTGTAGTTACATCGGTAGAACATTACGTAGGAAATCAGCATACATTGCACCATTTAGATTGCCATCGATAAAATGGGGGCCAATTATCCTTCCTCCCGTAACGCCGCACCATACATTAACCCGCCAAGGTCGCTGATGTCCCATTTGTCGCAGCCATCGTGGATTTTCCGTTGCCCAATAGTGCATACTATTCCGGTTTACGTTACCACTGTTGGTGAATGACGCTTCGTCGATAAACAGAACGCGTGCAAAAAATCTGTCATCGTCCCGTAATTTCTCTTGTGCCCAGTGGCAGAACTGTACACGACGTTCAAAGTCGTCGCCATGCAATTCCTGGTGCATAGAAATATGGTACGGGTGCAATCGATGTTGATGTAACATTCTCAACACCGACGTTTTCGAGATTCCCGATTCTCGTGCAGTTTGTCTGCTACTGAAGTGCGAACTAGCAGCGACAACAGCTAAAACACCTACTTTGGCATCATCATTTGTTGCAGGTTGTGGTTGACGTTTCACATGTGGCTGAACACTTCCTGTTTCCGTAAATAACGTAACTATCCGTCGAACGGTCCGGACACATGGATGATATCGTCCAGGATACCAAGCAGCATACATACCACACGCCCGTTGGGCATTTTGATCACAATAGCCGTATATCAACACTATATCGACCTTTTCCGCGATTGGTAAACGGTCCATTTTAACACGGGTATGTATCACGAAGCAAATACCGTCCGCACTGGCGGAATGTTACGTGATAGCACGTACTTATACGTTTGTGGCTATTACAGCGCCATCTATCACAAAGAGCCATTTGAACCATTTGAACTAAAACATTCATATTTCCTTACGTACTACACGAATATGTAATGGAAATGAGGGTTTCTATTTTAAAAAACGCAGCTGATATCCGTTTGACCTATGGCAACGCCATCTAGCGGGCCAATCATAGCGCCATCTGGTTTCCCCCTTCAAGCTAGACGAGTTTCGTTCTTTGTAGTTTTTTCTCTTGATGCTTATTTCGTGAGATATTTGGCCCGGTCACTACCAATGGACCACCCTGTATAACGCTCTTCTTCAATCCACTCAGTGTCCAGTGTCTGGACATTCCGTCTGCACCACTGATACCGACAGAACTCCAGCTGCTTTGGTTGCAGGATAACCTGTTGACACACGACCAAGTGTTGCCAGCTGTTGCAAGTTTGGAGTCTACTTCTACGAATGTTCAAATGTGTGTGAGTTCTTAAGGGACCAAAGTGCAGAGGTCATCGGTCCTTAGACTTACACACTACTTAAACTAACTTAAACTAATCTACGCTAAGATCAACACACACACCCATGCCCGAGGGAGGACTCGAACCTCCAGCGGGAGGGGCCGCGCACGTCAGTGACATGATGCCTCCAACCGCGCGGCCACTCCGTCTCCCTGTGTTGGGTGGGGAAGGGAGGCGGGAACTCAACCCTGTGAGCTGCCGTTGCTGCCGGTCACAATGGTGACTGAAGATAAGGGCCGAGGAGATCTTCCGTGGATGAAGAACTAATGTGTCTGACTGCAAGCTGTTCGACTTTGGAGCAAGGCATCTTGCGCCGACACTCCTTGGCAGTGTGGGTACTGCTTTACTGGCTGCGTGATGGGACAACCCCTTGGGTTTCGTCTGTGTCGCTGTTAGGACTTCCGCCTTCTTCCCATGGCGACAACCGTCATCAGAGGTCTGAAGATAATTGCGGGCAAGTCCAAGCACAACTACACTCAGCAAGAGCGCTAAGGCTTCAGTGAAAGTCTACGTGGACTTTGGGGACACTCAAGCCACCACTCCATCGTACTAGTGCGAGCTGTAGACGGCAACAACTATAGGAGAAGACAAAAACTGGAGTACATCCAGCAGATAATTGAGGGTATAAGGTGCAATTGATACTCTAAGATGAAAAGTTTGGCACAGAAATGGAATTCACAGCAGGCAGCATCGAACCAGTCCGAAGAGTGACGACACAAAAGAAAAGATAATTTTGGAAGGAAAGATGGCTTTGCGAAATGGTGCTGTGCCAGTTGACCGAATATAGATATGCTAAATCGTAAGTGAAATCACCTGGGAGCAAACTAAATTGCTACAGAAAGTGTTCATGAAGTTCTGAGCACAAAAGCAATGATGAGAGGAAGCAATTAAAGTTTCAGATTAGCTGGAGTTGCTAACCACTGCTGTTAAGTGACTCTCCCTCCATATGGATGAGGACTCCGAGCGCACTTGTCCTGTCGCTACAGACGACAGTGAAAGGTCCAGTCGCTATTTCAATTTAAATAGAATCAGAGACGTAGAGGAGGAGTAGGAGAGCACTGCATGAGTTTCAATAGATTGTGAACACAAAATAAAGGAAGTGACGGTACAATTTCTGTGCCAGATATAGGTATTTTCGATGTGTGCTCATATCCTATGATACGACAGATGGCTTATAAGACCAGAAATGTCACATAACAAGGCAAAATTTTTTGCAACGTTTGGAACATGCATTAGAGGATATCTATAAAGGTGTAATCATGATTGTGTGAAATAAATGAACAGTAATTTACTGCCAAATAGCGGAAATTTCTTTGTTCATTCACCGCGTGGTCCAGAGGAGGTAGAGAGTATATGCTTGACGAAGCTGCCTCATCGTCTCCAACGTGAAACAGTCATAGGCGCAAGGTTGGGATCCTTGCTATCAATACGCAGGAACAGAAACAGATGCAACCGTGGTTCCAGGATCTCTCTCAGAGAAGACCTTGTTGTTATGAGTGTGGCTTTCCGAGGTATGGGAGAGGAGAGATCGTGATGTGCCACCGGAAATTTTAGAACTGCGGACTTCCGATTCGAGAAATACTGGAGTGAAAAAATGGTTCAAATGGCTCTGAGCACTATGGGACTCAACTGCTGAGGTCATTAGTCCCCTAGAACTTAGAACTAGTTAAACCTAACTAACCTAAGGACATCACAAACATCCATGCCCGAGGCAGGATTCGAACCTGTGACCGTAGCGGTCTTGCGGTTCCAGACTGCAGCGCCTTTAACCGCACGGCCACTTCGGCCGGCTACTGGAGTGAGTTCGAATAAAAGGGGGATTCCAAGGAACTGAGTGAAGAAATGAAGACTGAGCGATAATGTAAATAATTAGCAGGTTCCGTGCCACTGCATATTAGTTTTGAAGGGTTAATAAATGTATCATAAACGCGATTTATTCAACTGATATAAATGAAATGTAAAAAGAGAAAATAATGCCTGTAATATTATGAGTCATTCCGTCAAGTCTGATAATATTCTGTGACAAATATTATCAATATTTTTCATTAATCGCAAAGAATACTATATTTCAAGTGTATTTACTGTATATACACAAGAGCCATGTTGTTCCCCACTGTTTGTTCTGTTTTTCGCTTGTTCTCTCTCGCCTGTTCAAATGGTTCAAATGGCTCTGAGCACTACCGGACTCAACTGCTGTGGTCATCAGTCCCCTAGAACTTAGAACTACTGAAACCTAACTAACCTAAGGACATCACACACATCCATGCCCGAGGCAGGATTCGAACCTGCGACCGTAGCAGTCGCACGGTTCCGGACTGCGCGCCTAGAACCGCGAGACCACCGCGGCCGGCTCTCTCGCCTGTGGATCGATGTATGTATAACCAGCTATCTGTTACAACACAGGGTGAGTGATAAATGAGGAAAAATATGTCGAGGACCGCATGCTGCTATGCGTAACACGTGACGCACCGTTGTTAATTTCGTTCTCCTCGGTGTGCTGTGTACGTAAAACAAAAATACCTGTTAACCATTGAAAGAGATACCGACGATCCTCACGATCACGACATGTCATTCACCCATAGATTCAACACATGGCACACTAGTGAACTGATGTGTATCTGCCATTGTTTGAAAGATACGAGAAAGAACAAATCCCATCGTAATGTATGTGAAATTGTATTGGAACTTTTGAATCACACGTTGCCGGCGGGAACGGAGTGTACAGTACCATGTTAGGGAATGTGTGTCCTGTAAGCGGAAAGAGCGGTCAACGGCGGAAGTAAAACCGCGGCATGTATGACTTGTTTACAACACCTTTGCGGTGCTCACTCTGCCCGATACTCGCCGTGTCGACAGCTGCTAACGGCCGCGTCGCAGTGTTACTACAGTACCGTGGCAAGTTCCACAAACGAGGAATACGCCGACATCCACTTCACCTACGGGCTTGTAGATGGAAGAGCTGACGTTACAAGGCAACTGTATCACGAGAGGTTTCCTAGCCGGAGCCTTCCATCCGAAAGAAACGTTTTACTCTGTGGACAGGCACTTGAGTGAGTATGGTGCATGTGTAGCCCCTCCAGGATTTAATGGTCGTGGCCGATCGTCGACGTACAGTGTCGATGACGAAGAAAAAGTGTTACAAACTGTCTCGGAGGACCAAACAATAAACACCAGGTCCCTCGCCACTGAGGCCGGAGTGTCACAATCTACTGTTATGCGAATACTCCATAGAAACCATTACCATCCCTTTCGCATGCAGAAGGTACAGGCATTATTGCCGGAAGACTACCAGAGGAGGCTGGACTTCTGCAACTTATCCTACGGCGTCAGACCGACGACCAGTATTTTTCACGAACAATACTGTTCATCGACGAAGCCTATTTCACGAAGGAGGGTATAGTGAATTCACATAATTGTCATTAGTGGGCGGAAGAAAACCTCCACAGCACAGTGATACGAGGGTACCAACAACGATGCGGTGTCAATATCTGGTGTGGTATTATTGATCACCGTCTCGTAGGGCCACATGTGCTACCACAAAGGCATACAGGAGAGCGGTATCTGCGTTTCCTTGATGCTACATTACCGGAATTGTTGGAAGACGTGTTCGGCCTCTCGTATGAACCTGTGGTACATGCATGATGGTGCCCCCGCTCACTTCAGCGGCACAGTGCGATTCCTTCCCTTCGAAATGGATCGGTCTTTGAGGCCCTGTAACATGGCCAGCAAGATCGCCAGATCTGAATCCATTGGATTTCTTTATGTGGGGCCATCTGAAATCTGCGATTTATGAAGGAGAGGTTGTTTCTATCAACATCGTTTAACGCAGAATAAAACATGCCTGTGATATTATGCAAAGAGATACAGACATGTTGGATCGTGTTCAGCAATCCTTCCTGCGAAGAGTTCAACTTTGCCACACACTCGTGGCCATCATTTCGAGCAGTACTTATAAACCGCCACTGCAGCTTCTGGTCATGTGTTTCTATGTTAGTTTCGATTTGTACATCTGTATTGTATTCGTTTGTATTAACCGCCACATACCTATGTGTAGTTGTATTTTGTATTCTGCATCTATGTACTCGTTTCTTAATGCTAAGTCTGGGACACAAAAACCAAATTATAAAACGTGCATGTACAGTAGTGTAGCCCCTCCTCACGTTCCTTTCCCTATGCCATCTAGCCACGATACATAATACAGGCCAGCGTAACCGGTACGAGATAGCGCAGTACCACGCGGACAGTCGCTTGACGCCGCATGCCTCGCCTTCTCGTGAGCGGCTAGACTACCTACAACACTGGAATGTTGTGCCCTGTTGCCGATCTGTCCCCTTGGCCAATATCGGCGCACAGTAACACCCAGAAGTACACTTCATATTTCCACATTTTTACCATTCAATTGCATTGTCGTTTATTGACATAGGGACATGCGGAAAACGAATTTATGTTTGTAGCTCGGTGTGTGACAATTTGCACGACATATTTTTCCTCTTTTATGACTCATCCTGTATATTGTTTAATTGAAAGTGTCTTGTGTTTCCTTTCAAAAATACCTCTCCCTTCACATGAAGTTTATTTAACGATAATAATAATATTGTTGTCGATGAGTCCTTTTATGAATTTTTACAGCCAGTTGTCGATAATAAAGTCAGTTAATATTTTTGATTACAAAATTTATTCAGAGATTTAACACCGCAAGGCTTACGTGAGGTTTCACCTCTGGTTTAAAATATTTTCAGTTTGTCCAAAGGATTAAAAGTTAACTCAGTTCCGAAAGAGATAGAGTTAAAGAAATTATTTGCAATTATTTCAAGAATACTCAGGTGTCTGTGCCACTATTTCTTTCTGTGTAACATTAGACATTAGATTAATTTACTGGGAAAAGAAATCATTTCACACTTTATATTATCGCTGGGTTATTTGCAGGTTATATTCAATTCTCATTCATTGAAAAAGAGCGTAATGTTTCCATTAATACTCGTAATAAACAACTTTTTGCCTGCGTATTGAGAATAAGTCTCGCTACCTATATTTAAGACGCATTTACTTGCGCTCAAAATATACGCGGCGTTCCAAAAACAATATTCAGAATTTAAACTGCTACATTACATCATCATCGCTGTAGGTTGCGACTGATGGCTGCGCGCGTGTTTCAAATCACACATAGCAATCTGCACTGACTTATACGAAATAACTAAATTAATTCAACACCACAACAGTTACGCAGAAAGGAGGTAATGGTACACTACACAGCTCTGTTGAGAAGGTGTCAAGGAGGAAAAAAAAGTTACATCAAAAGAAATAGCATATTATAAGTAAAGAAATATATATCAACTGTCTACAGTCAGGTGTTTGTTAACTGTAGTTATCTCAGTGTGGATCTTTATTATTGAGTTTGTTACTTTACATTGTGTTTAACCGTAAAATATGCAGTTTGTTCTGAGTGTTCACAGATCCAGGAGTAAAATATTAAGGCAGCAAGGTCATGATAATGAATCTTTTTCTTTTAATTCTTTATGTAATTTTAATATTACTATGTAGTAATACCTGTGAGTTGCTTGTGACTATATGTAGATTACGAATCTCCATGTGTATGATTAGGTATATCTCTTAGGTGCTGATCTAGTGCATCTGGTAGATGGTAAAGAACAAATAATAATAGCGCCAGGTATGTGATGTATTATGCAGTTGGTAATGTAGTCTGTGGTTACGTATATCTTTTGCGTATATCTAGAAGAGGGTAAGAAACAAATAATAATAGCGCTAGGCATGTAGTGTATTATACAGTTGGTAGTGTAGTCTGTGGTTGTGGCTTAGTATGAAATGTGCAAGGAAGAGATGACTCACACATAAGTCAGGCATAATACGATGTTGGAGTTGGTAGGTAGTTTGTTGTCTTGTGATGAGATGCATGCTAGTCGGTTTATTGTGTGGGTTTTGTAACCATTGTTTGTTCCGTGGGGGAGGCCTCACCATCTTGAGTAGTGGAAGTGACGGTAACTGATGATCGAAGGGATTGCTGTGTTCAGAAGAAATCTACATATACCAGTCACTGAATGTTGGCCCCAATTTTCAGTGGATCAGACGTGGGATTCTTCCTAAACGTCGGTCAGGGAGTCTGAAGATGGCGTAATGTGGCGCTGAAAAGGTTGCTCGAATAAAATAACATCTGGAAATTTATACGGCTGAAAGTGTTTAATTCGACGTTTAATCCTGCACAGCCGAGGTCCCGCAACAATCTGTATAGAGATGGACGTAATGAGTACTGAAATATTTGGTTTACGTAAAGGAAAGAAACTTATAGGAATATCATGGAAAACTTCACTTGCTGAAATAATGTTTATAAATAGTTATTAAGGAATGCGCCTCTGGGATACCGAGAGATCGGGTTAAAGAGCTCTCAGATACGATTATAAAAAGGAACTCTGTAAAGTGTGTGATGTGTGTGTGTGAATTCCTAAGGGACCAAACTGCTAAGGTCATCGGTCCCTAAACTTACACACTACTTAAAGTAACTTATGCTAAGAACAACACACACACCAAAGCCCTAGGGAGGACTCGAACCTCCGGCGGGAGGAGCCGCACATTCCGTGACATAGCGCCTAGAACCACGCGGCACTCTGAGCGGCAAGGTGATGTGCGATGAAGGCTTGTTTGAATAGTCTATATAAATATATATTTCTGTCTATAGATTAATTGTTGTTTTTGTTTGTTGAGAGACATTTCAAGTTGTGATGGGCAAGTGGCACAGGAACGATATATTAAGTAATGTACCAGAATTTCCACAGGGAGAAGATAAAGGAGGCGCCACTTGAAATATACCTTAATGCTGCTCTCGGGCCAACAGGTAGCAAAGTATTTGACTATTAATGAAATAAATGCGGAGAATGCAAAGCAAAGCAGGGAACTTCCAGTTGGCGTAGAACTTTGTTCAAAGACGGAGTTGCCGCACGCCCTGTGGGGGCACGGAACTCTGGCAACAAACTCCGGTCGCGCGAGAAAGACGAGGATCCGTGCGTCAGACTGAGCGGCTGCTACTGCTGATCGAACTGCAGGTCTGCCAGGCGAGCAGACTAAGTGTCTGCGCAAAACACGATCACTTTAAGCTGATCATCGGCTACGCAGAAACGTTTCTCCTCATCTAACAATAATTCTTCAATACGTGATGGAACTTCGCAACGTATCGTTTTTATTTGGATGTAAAAATATAGTTTCTGGTAAATTCCTACTAGTTGATACCAGTTTACGATCTGCACCAAAGTACGTCTGCAATAATAGGGCTAATAAGACACTCTTTATTTACATTTCTCGCTTTATAACTTCTGATTCTTTTGAATTACGTTATTCATCCAAGACGAATACACTGTAGCGCCTAGAACCGCTCGGCGCTACACTCTGGAACCGCGCGACCGCTACAGTCGCAGGTTCGAATCCTGCCTCGGGCATGGATGTTTGCAATGTCCTTAGGTTTGTTCGGCTTAAGTAGTTCTAAGTTCTAGGGGTCTGATGACCTCAGAAGTTAAGTCCCATAGTGCTCAGAGCCATTTGAACCATTTGATATTGTGCCAAACTGGAGTGTTAGTTTATCACAGTGCCGACTGGTTGGAGGTCCCTGGTCGTAATGCTCCAAACATTCTCAATTGGGGAGATATGCGGCGACCTTACTGGCCAAGGTCGAAAGTCAAGCTCGTAATCCACCACTGTCCAGACACGCCTTCGCTAGTCATTGGGGCTCTTGAGATTTTGAGATTCCAGAGCGAAGTCGTGTCTGGAGACGCCATGGACAGCGGTGGGATACCAACCTGTCACCTTCCATACGACCACGCAATCAGGAGTGATGGGCTGGGGTGCCATTTCTTTTCATGGCAGCACCCTTTTTGTTCGTCATCCATGCACCCTTGCAGCAGAGCGGTCGTCGGCGATATTCTACGCCCCGTTTAATTGCCAATCGTGGCAAGCCGTCCTAGGCTTACATTTCAGTAAGATAATGCCCGCCCGCAGAATGGAAGTTTCTACTGCTTGTCTCTTAGCGCTTGCCAAATCCTACTTTGTACAGTAAGGGCACCGGAACTCTCCCCAACTGAGAACATTTGTTGCATTATGGGGAGGGCCCTCCAACCATTTCGGGATTTTGACGATCTAACGGGCCAATTGGACATCCAACAACTCTATCTTTCAGCGCCAATCCGAATAAGTGGTTGCTTTCTCTTTCCAAGGTATTTGAAATTGAAATCATTTGTTTCTTTGTACATCTCCATCACATCTACCAATTTTCGCCCCAGTCGGATAATTCCTTCGCGATGCATCCTCTTTTGTCGAGCGTATTATACTTTCCATTTTTAGTATTGCAGTAATAATTTTTCTGTAGGAAATCGTTTCATATTACACCATTTATAAATTTTCTTACATGTATTTCAGTTTCTAAAGGTAACATTTCTAATAATTTTAGATGTCATTAGAACCACAACGAAACAAAAATTTTTACCTCTTCTATCTTCACTTGTTTAATACCTCGTACTTGAAAATTTCTATTATTAAAAAATTAGTACACATTCTCATTTTACCACAATTTTCTAAGTCTCACATTTTGGTAATTTGACGTAAATAACGTTACCATTTTTCCTTCAGGACATTTTTAGGACTGTGAAGACTAATAGTAGTCACTAAGAAATAATAATTTAAATTTGGTTACCTTACCAATTTTCAAGCAAAAGAGTTGGTGTGCGTCTAACTGAATTGTAATCTTCAAAATTGACTGAAAATTGCATGGATATTAAAATTACGCGAATGGGACCACATGACTTCATATTCATTTACCCTATCACTATATATACAACTATAAAAAACTTAAATGTAAAACTAAAAGATATTCAAACACTCAAATATTCAAGGGAGCTGCCTTTTAAGTTCACGCCATGTGCAAGCTCAAAATAGTAGTCGGTTTCTAGACTGGGTATGGGACAACGAAATTCTCAGAACATTTAACAGTTTAACTTTTTTTGTCCTGTCTGTCTCAATTGCTTGCAACACTATGTTAATAATTTTATGTTTACGTCCGTCTCTTGCTGACAGTACGGGTAATGTAACGGATGATAATAAACAGAAGGCCGAAATTCTAAACCTAGCTTTCAAAACTAGTTTACAGTAGAGGACTGCAGCACCATTCCCCCTTTCAATTATCGAACAAACGAAAGGATGGCTGACATAGTGTTTAGTGTATCTGGGATTGTAAAACAGTTAAGATTCTTAGACGCCAGGAAGGCATCTGGCACAGACGGTATAACCGTAAGATTATATGTTGACTATGCTACGATTATAACACCATTCTTATCCATCTTCTATCAGAGATCATTGGAACAGCCCAAAGTTCCACGGGACTGGAAGAAGGGCCAGGTCATAGCAATCTATAAAAAGGGTCGAAAATCGGATGCACGTAATTACCGGCCAATTTCACTAATATCGATTTGTTGTAGAAGCGTGGAACATATTTTGTGTTCAGACATAATGACCTTTCTAGACTCTGACAAGCTCATCTGCAGAAACAAGCACGATTTTAGAAACCAGCGGTCACGCGAGACCTCTTTGGGCATGATATACAACAGGCTCTAGATACCGGATCGCAGGTTTATGCCATATTTCTCGACTTTCGAAAGGTGTTCGACTTAGTTCCGCACTGTCGCTTGCTCCAAAAAGTGCGCGTTTACGCTCAGTCCGATGACGTATGCGGTTGGATAGAAAGTTTTCTAACACACAGAGAGCAGTATGTCGTCCTGAATGGGGTGACTTCAACAGACACAATCGTAACTTGAGGTGTGCCCCAGGGCAGCGTAATAGGTCCGCTGCTTTTTACGATTTATATAAACGATATGGTTGATGGTACTGACAGCGGCATTAGACTGTTTGCCGATGATGCTGTAGTCTACAGGAAAGTAGTATCATACAAAAGTTGTAAACAAATCAACGAGGATTTGCAGAAAATAAATGCGTGGTGTAATGACCGGCAGTTATCTCTCAATATTAGTAAGTGTAACCTACTGCGTATAACAAAGCGAAAATCCCCATTAATGTAAGAGTACAAAATAAATGCCCAATCTTTGGAAGCGGTAACATCCGTCAAGTGTCTGGGTGTGACTATTCGAAATGATCTCAAATGGAATGATCAGATTACACAAGTAACGGGCAAGGCGAACTCTAGATTGTGGTTTATTGGTAGAATCCTGAAACGATACAGTCCTTGAACAAAGGAAATTGCTTACAATACGTTAGTTCGTCTGTATGGGACCCTTACCAGTTGGGTCTGATTCAAGAGATTGAGAAGGTCCAAAGAAGAGCAACAAGATTCGTGACTGGTACATTTAGCCATCGCGAGAGCGTTACAAATCTCATAGAAAGTTTGAAGTGGGACACACTTGCAGATAGAAGACACGCTAAATGGAAGCGACTGCTCACTAAATTCCGAAATCCGATCTTCGCCTAGGATGTAGAGCATATAATATTACCACCAACTTTCAAATCGCGCAATGATCACTATTCAAAGATAAGGGAAATTAGAGCTCGTACTGAGGCGTTCAGATTGTCGTTTTTCCCTCGCGCGATCCACGAGTGGAACAGAGAGTTTCTGGGGAGGGGTGGAGGGGGGGGGGATATGAGTTTGGCGCGAATTGTGCCCTCCGCCACACACCGCTTGGTGGCTAGCGGAGTATATTTGTAGATGTAGATTGATTAAAACCAGTTTTACGAATAGCCTTTCTTTAGGTAGCATCAGTGGCAGGGATTGTAGATGTGTATTTGTTTGGCTGGTTTTAAAGATGCTCCTTCTGCTTCCAGTCTTACGAAATTTCAGTACCACAGCACGGAAAGTGTGTATATCAGATTTCTTTAACTCTGCAAAGAGATGTAGGTTTACGTGCATGAACAACTGTCTTCAATTGCAAACGTTTCAAAACATGAACAGACCGACCACACGATCCGACCCAAGACATACCGGCGCAAGACTCCCTTGAGTCCCATGCGCAGAGTATAAAATTTTCTTCAGACGACACTCACTGACACGACCATTAACGTCACCACAGGTTGTTTTCCTTGTAGGCGTTGTCAGACAGTGCGGGCGCTACTTACGCGGTACACATAATGGTTTTCATTTCGTGCACTTAACTGACACCTGGAGCACAAACTCATTGTCTGAAAATGTTAATCAAGATTTTTATATCACGCCACATATTCTGCACATCGGTAAAGTTTCAACATGTTCAATAAAAAGATTGACAAAGAAATTGCAACACTAAGAAGGAGTTGTGCGACATAAACTAGAGTTAGCAGGCATGTTTTTACATCTGAAAGACGATGATTGTTCAAATTGCGCGCCAGTCGCATAAGAGTGGCGCTACATGAGGCTGCAAATCAGGTTTGCTTCAGTTAACTGTGATCTTGCAATGTTAATCATTTAAATATGTTCCCTAGACAAACATTGGCTCTAAGCACTATGGGACTTAACTTCTGAGGTCATCAGTCCCCTAGAACTTAGAACTACGTAAGCCTAACTAACCTAAGGACATCACACACATCCATGCCCGAGGCAGGATTCGAACCTGCGACCGTAGCAGTCACGCGGTTCCAGACTGATGTACCTAGAACCGGTCGGCCACCGCGGCCGGCCCCTAGACAAACATATTACCGAAATTCCATTCCTCTACATTTATCACTGAGCCGTGTGTGGCTCACGGTCGTGTCGTTTATTACTTGTCATCTTGTTTTTGTGGTTCTGACGCAACCGTTTTTCTTTGAATTCGATTTACTGGCGTCACTAGGTTGCTGGTTTCCTTGCTCGTAAGTGGTAGCAGCAGCGGTTACCGATAAGTGCACGGTCGTACCTTCTCTGGAGCGACCACTAGTATTTCCGGGTCGTCGTCTGTCGGGATTTCAGTGGGGACGCAGTAGCATTGAAGTTCAGTCGGGGACGGAGCGCCTGTGAGGTGCGGACAGCCAGTGCTCGTCGACCGACGCAAGGAGATTGGAGCGGGACGACCGTTAGTTGGTCGTTCGGTTGGTCGTCTCATCGGGTGACGTGTGTCTGGTCTTTTGACTATTTCTGGGCTTCGTTACTTCGTCGTCTTGCCGGACGTGGGTCGATTCCTTCCTTGTGCAGAGATTAGGCCTTAAGCCAATGCGCAAGAGTTACCACTGCATGGTTTGGTCCAAGCCAGTGTTCCCGGGTCGCCATGTCTCCGAGTTTCGAACGGACATGGAGTTGAGTCGGGTTGGAGCTGCAGTCAGCTTCGGACAGCCAAGACTCGCCCGACCGTTGCCGACACACGTAACTTGAGTGGGGACGACCTTGGTTGGTCGTTCGGTCGGTCGTCTCATCGAACGACGTGTATTTGGTCGCTGACTACTTGTGGAAACACTCTGTGTGTCGAACTGATTCGGCCTTCTTCTTCCACAGTGATTGCTTTTACGATTGTTCGAGTTCTTGTGCAAGTGTGTTTACGTGGAACCTTGTGTAGCTTCTGTGATTTCCACTGAGTAGATAAATGCTGTCTGCATACTGGAGTAGGGAGTTGCGACAGAGGGAATTTATTGTTGGTTGGTTCTTCAGCCGTCCCTAGGTCGTGTTGCCACCCGATTGTTTAGTGTTACGCTTGGCTGCCCGTCTCACCTAAACTGTTGTTAGAGTTTCCTCCCCAGGCCGACCCTTAGAACACTTCTGAGCACCACTGTTTGTTGTTTGTGATTGTCATTTTATTTGGTCGCAGGTACTGTGCCAGGCCTTCAGCCGTGGTTCAAAAATGGTTCAAATGGCTCTGAGCACTATGGGACTTAACTGCTGTGGTCATCAGTCCTCTAGAACTTAGAACTACTTAAATCTAACTAACCTGAGAACATCACACACATCCATGCCCGAGGCAGGCTTCGAACCTGCGACTGTAGCGGTCACGCGGTTCCAGACTGTAGCGCCTAGAACCTTCAGCCGTGTATTAATTTTGTCAGTTCTATGTTTAATATATGGCCTTCAGCCGAACCTCACGTCAAGTGTTTTAAAATTAGGCCTTCTGCCGCGTTTTATTTAAAATTATTGTTTCTCTTTATTTATGCCTTCAGCCACGTTTGTTTCAAAATCTGTGGCTTTCGGCCGTAATATGTAAATCCTTGTCTGTAAGGTTCCTCTTTAATTATCTTGAATTCTCAAAATGACCTTCAGCTGTAAAGTGTACATGTTTACCTTAAGGTTGTCTTTAATTATTTTGAGTAATTGTTTGGGCCGTCAGCCGTCAAGATACTTCAAGTTTTCTTAAGATGGTTTTCTGTTTTACTGTGTAAATGCTTGGTCTGAGCAATAACGTTGTGTGTGTTCTTGTCTAACTAACAGTAATTGACCTTGGCCACTTTGCACAACCTGATCCGCTCTGTCCTGCGAAACCATATTTCAATTATTTTTTGGCGTTACGATATTTTTTCGTCAGTGTAGCTTTCGCATGTTTGTTAAACTTATGGTTTTCCTCCAGATGTGAATGCAAAATTTCAGTGTCTACTTATTTTAGAAATGTCATTAGATGATATTTCGTCTGACTTCTCGCAACATGTAATGAGCTAGATACACAACCTCGAGTCGTCTGCTATGTAGTTAGAGCCGACGGCACGCTGAACCCCGCTCTAAAGCGATAGAGGAAAAAATAAACGGATTCTGACTTTGCGTGCCGATAGGCAATGAGGGCGCGTCCGTCCCCCGGCGTTTAGTATGCACAGCATTGATTACACGAGTCCGGGGTTGCTGCGTTAGCATGACAAAGGGGCGGTCACGCCGAAACTGCCGAAAAGCCATTCAAATGCTGGACGCGCCGCGGCGATCGCGAATTCCAGCCATTCCAGGGGAAAATACATTGGCAGCCGTCAAAGGGAAGCGACGCGTCACCACTTGAACGCCAACTGTTACCTGCAAGTCAGTCTGACAGCTGCGATTACGTGCCGAAAACTTCGTAATGATTTCTGTGATGTACAGGGTGGCACAAAAGTTCGTTCACATTTGAAAATGCAGTAATTCACGGAATAATGTACAGGGTGGGCGAGAAGTCCCCGCACCCCTGTAACCCATGCTTAGACTAAAACGTCATTATGCAGGTTGGTAGCTATGTTACTTCTTATCCGTTGCTGGAATCAATTATTGTAATTCATGTTTACATGTTTTCTCAGTCGCAGTCACAGTCGAGTTTTAATTTGTAGCCACGGCAGATGTGAATGGTCATAGTCACACTATTTGAGGAGCACTTACAAAGGAACCTCCCCATCGCACCCCACTCAGATTTAGTTATAAGTTGGCACAGTGGATAGGCCTTGAAAAACTGAACACAGATCAGTCGAGAAAACAAGAAGAAGTTATGTGCAATTATGAAAAAATAAGCAAAATATACAAACTGAGTAGTCCATGCGCAAGATAAGCAACATCAAGCATAATGTGAGCTCAGGAGCGCCCTGGTCCCGTGGTTTGCGTGAGCAGCTGCGGAACGTTAAAAACACATGGCTGGCTCTGAGCACTATGCGACTTAACTTCTGAGGTCATCAGTCGCCTAGTACTTAGAACTAATTAAATCTAACTAACCTAAGGACATCACCCACATCCATGCCCGAGGCAGGATTCGAACCTGCGACCGTAGCAGTCCCGCGGTTCCGGACTGCGCGCCTAGAACCACTAGACCACCGCGGCCGGCAAAAACAATGTTTTGACAAAGCACAGGCAAAACTGTGCGACTGTGAAACTGTTGCATTCATTTGTTGCAGTTTATGTGACAAACTCTTAAGTTTTCATCACTTTTTTTGGAGTGGTTATCACATCCACTAGGAAATCTAAATCGGGCAAGGTAGAAGAATATTTTTACCCATTCGCCAAGTGTACAAGTTAGGTGGGTCGACAACATATTCCTGCCATGTGACGCACATGCCATCACCAGTGTCGTATAGAATATATAAGACGTGTTTTCCTGTGGAGGAATCGGTTGACCTATGACCTTGCGATCAAATGTTTTCGGTTCCCATTGTAGAGACACGTCCTTTCGTCTACTAATCGCATGGTTTTGCGGTGCGGTCGCAAAACACAGACACTAAACTTATTACAGTGAACAGAGGCGCCAATGAACGTACGGACAGATCATAACTTTGCGAATAAAGAAAGTAAACTTTTCACTTTTTTTTTTTTAATCTCATTTTGTTCGAATTTGTTCGTTGCATCTCCTCGGTGCGGACGTCGTAAGACATCCGTTTAAGTTCGTTGTTGATCGATTAACTCAGTTTTTTTTAATTACAGAGGGAGCTAACCCTCTGACCGAACACGCTGAGCTACCATGCCGGCAAAATGCGCTTATTACTCGAAGGAAGACTTGAACCAAGGACCTCTCGTTCCGCAGCTGCTCACGCTAACCACCGGACCACGGCGCTCCTGTGCTCACATTATGCTTGATGTTGCCTATCTTGCGCATTTACTACTCAGTTTGAATGTTTTGCTTATTTTTTTCATAGTTCCACACAACTTCTTCATGTTTTCTCGTTTGATCTGTGTTCAGTTTTTCAAGGCCTATCCACTGTGCCAACTTATAACTAAATCTGAGTGGGGTGCGATGGGGAGGTTCCCTTGTTAGTGACAAGTGTGTGGGTGTACGGACGACAACCGACAGAACAGGCAGTGGGACATACTATGGGAGCATTCCAAGAAAGAATTAATAAGGTTCCACGAGAAAGGCAACACTTCTGGACTGGAAAGGACGGGCTTTTCTTTTGGCAGTGTTAAAGACAAGCCGTGGACTGGAACGAAGAAGGTGCAAGTAGAAACATGTGACGGAGTGTCAGCTTCGATTGAAGAATCCCCTAAGAAGTCGACACGTAAACGTGCATCGGAACAGGATACTCCGAGGACGACAACGATAGATCATATGGAAAGAGACGTTTAGGTCAGACCTTATAGACCGACGAGTTATCGGATACAGACACGCGTGTTTTAGGATGTCGTTCTGTGTTAACTCAATTTACAATTGCAGTGAACCGTACCAAAGCTATGTTTTCAGATGAATGTACCATTATTGCAGCTCACGTGCTAGAAATATTGTCGTTTGAAAGGAAATATTATCGCTAGAAACGAACCCGCCCCACGTAGCGATAAGAGCACTGATAACATCACAGCATTTACTTGGGCCATACATTTCTGAAGGGGCTGTGAATGACGTAAATTATTTACATACGTTGCCAACAAGGTTAATACCTCAACTTGAGGAAAGGGGCCTCACAGAATGCTTTATTGTTGCAGCTAGACGGATCGCCTCCTAACTACGTTCTTGCAGGGAGCGAGTTCCTAAATGAACACTTTACAGGATGATTAGCAACACCTGCTTCCTTGAAATGGCCACCAAGAATGCCTGACCTCACCACATCTTACAACTCATAATTGGGAGTCATTAAGGCGAATGTATCGCCAAGTCGTTACGCTACAAACGAAGGACTGCGCAATGCTATTAAGGACTCATCTCGCACTGCAACACAGGTGAAAATGGAAACAAGAGGTCTACTAGAAAACACCAACGAGTGCCGAAAGGCATGAAATGTCTTATAACACGGGTCTATTCTGCCTGTAACTCCAGATGAAATTAACGCGCGGTATTATTTCTCTAGAATCACTTTATAGCGTCTAGCAGTGCTCATGGTCAACATTTTAACCACTTGATATCACAGCCGTGATGATAAACACACGCATCATATCTGAGTTACGTGTTTGCTTACATTTGGTGTAATAAGACAGACGTTTGTGGAACCTCTTGCTGAAGGCTAGACAGTGGTTTGCACCGCGGTTGTCTTGATACTCTTTGATCAAGTCCCATGCACGTCATGCCGCTGAAGTGCTCTTAGAAGCTTCTTTCAAATGCCACAGAAAAAAGTACATAGTTCCATTATGATAACTGCATCAGTTTGAGGTAAGAGTCCCTATGGGGGAAACTAAGGAGTCGAAAGTTATAAGCGAAAACCGTTCAGATGTCTCTGACAGTGGAATACATGTACTGGTACTGTTGCTAAGCTTGAAGGGTAGGTAACTTTCAGAGAAAGTAGTATGAGCTAAAACAAGGAAAAAAGTCCAGTAAACATGGGCGCTAAAATACATACCTCAGGATCTATGAGCACTTGTTCATCTTCTCTACTGTGAAACACATCTCCTCTACTGAACAACCTCTTAAGGTATGCATTTTAGAGCCCATGTTTACCAGATACTGTTTCTTATTTTGGTTCACACTACCACCTCTAAACTTGCCTATCTTACAGTCCAGGCAAGAACAGTACTAGTACATGTGTTCCACTGTTAGAGGTAGCATAAAGGCTTTCGTTTATAACTTTTGATTAGTTCGTTTCCGGTACAGGAGTCCTTACCTCAAATTGATGCATTTATCCTTCTTCATTATCTAGAACTTTGTAACATCATGATCGAATCACCCTGTATGTACTCATAAATTTAGAGGCCACTGCGTCTATGACTTTGACGGTTTGTATCGTTATACGTTTCCGGACATGGATTCCCATGTAAAACTTGAACTTTTAAGTTCCCTCTACAGCCTCTAGAAGGGTACATAATGAATCGTGAAACATTCTATAAATGTATACAGGATGAATCACCTAAAACGTGCACCGCAAATAATGCGGAAGTGGAAAATGCTATTGAGATGCTGTTTTCATAGAATGAATTTGTAGCCAGGGGCTCGTATTGCTAGCTAATCAACAGATTTTAATGATACTTAGAAAGTATATATTTTAAGCAAACACACATTTTTAAAATGAAACAATGTCTGTTGACATTAACAGACTAAAAGTAGTGGTATTTGTTCCCTGATTCTAGTGTGAGTCGTTTACGAGATATAGTACTCTGAAAAGCTTTCACTCCGACACTTGTACGATGCCTATGCTAGCACACAATAAAAAACAATACAAGTGCATACTCTATTTATGTGGAGCCTGACCAGTAACAAGGCAACTGACCATCACAGGTTGTGTTCAAAAGGACCACCGGCAGTGGTAATACACGCTTCCAGACTAGTATGGAACGACTGCTACACAGGTGCTAGCATTTTAGCGGAGATGCCCTAGCAGGCTGCAGTAATACGTCATTGCATACCATCGGGTTGGTTGGTAAATCCTTGTGCACTATGTCTTTCTGCTGTCTCCATAGAAAAAAGTCAACAGATACCAAATCTGGGGAACGGACCATCCAAGGTACAGGTCCTCTGCGTCCAGTCCAACGATTTGGAAACAATTCGTGAAGACATGGTGTAGTACTTGGTGCAGTACGGGCTAGATAGCCATCATGTTGGTACCACTGATTCCTCCTATTCTGCAGAGAAAAATCTTCTAGTATTCGTGGAAGATGATCTGTTAGGAGGCTGCGATGCTTGTGCGCATTCAGTGTTCCGTCTATGAAAAACGGTCCTATGAGCCGATGGTTCACTATTCCGCACAACACATTTACACTCCATGGACGCTACCGTTCCACCTGACGAAGCCAACTTGGATTTTTAACAGACCAACTGTGCATGATTCGGTATTTTATCCGGCCGTGATCTGTAAATGCGTCTTCATCACAAGATACCTGATACATCAGGAGTATCCTGTCTTAATGTCCATGTACAGAAGTTAACACGATCCTCATAATTGTTTCCCTGCAGCTCTTGATGGAGAGAGACGTGATATGGATGGAAGCTATGTCGCTGGAGAATGCGTAGGATGCTTGTCTGAATCAAGCCACTTCCTCGTGCGACTGCATGGGAGCTGAAGTGCAGATCAACTGCAACAGCAGCAAGATCATTAATTTACCCCTCTTCTGTCATCTCTTGTTTCCTTCTGTTAAGTTGTCTAGGTGTTACACTACCACCTCCACGTATCTGTTTGAAGAGATTGATAAATAAATGCCGAGATGGTTAACGTCTCTTGGGATATCTCGCCGCATGTACCGCACAGGAATGAACGGCGTTCTTCCTACACTCTCCATACACCATGCGCATGTCGGTATTTCTTGCATTAGTGAATCCCATCACCCTCTCACGACCTACTGCTTGGACTGTCACGCACTAAGTAGCATGTCCCAATGCGCTCAAGGAACACACAGGGACACTGGAACCAAACATAACAAGGTTGTACCTAGGAATGGTACAGACAAGTGTCAGTGTGCAAACTTTTCAAAATACGATGTCTCGTGCATGACTCGCTCTAGAATCCTACAACAAACGCCACTGACATTCCGATCAACATAATCTTAGTTTGCTAGTGTCAATAGGCTTTGTTCTATTTAAAACAGTGTATGTTTACATAGAAAATAAATTTCCTAATATTTATGGAAAATTCCGTCAGCTCTTGGAGGAACATAGACATATTAATAACTTGAATACAACATATTAATGTCACCCAATAATATTTATTTGTTCGTTATGAACCGACTTTCGGCTTCTTAGACCAATCTTCAGATAATATCCTAAGAAACCGAAAGCTGATTCGTAACTATCTAATAAATATTATATTGGAACAATAATACGTTGTTTTCAACTTATTAATACTTTCTAAGTACACTACTGGCCATTAAAATTGCTACACCAAGAAGAAATGCAGATGATAAACGGGTATTCATTGTACAAATATATTATACGAGAACTGACATGTGATTACATTTTCACGCAATTTGGGTGTATAGATCCTGAGAAATCAGTACCCAGAACAACCACCTCTGGCCGTAATAACGGTCTTCATACGCCTGGGTATCGAGTCAAACAGAGCTTGGATGGCGTGTACAGGTACAGCTGCCCATGCAGCTTCAACACGATACCACAGTTCATCAAGAGTAGTGACTGGCGTATTGTGACGAGCCAGTTGCTTGGCCACCATTGACCAGACGTTTTCAATTGGTGAGGATCTGGTGAATGTGATGGCCAGGCCAGCAGTCGAACATTTTCTGTATCCATAAAGGCCCGTACAGGTCGTGCAACATGCGGTCGTGCAGTATCCTGCTGAAATGTGGGGTTTCGCAGGGATCGAATGAAGGATATAGCCACGGGTCGTAACACATCTGAAATGTAACGTCCACTGTTCAAAGTGCCGTCAATGCGAACAAGAGGTAACCTGGACGTGCAGCAAATGGCACCCCATACCATCACGCCGGGTGATACGACAGTATGGCGATGACCAATACACGCATCCAATGTGCGTTCACCGCGAAGTCGCCAAACACGGATGCGACCATTGTGATGCTGTAAGCAGAACCTGGATTCATCCGAAAAAATGACGTTTTGCCATTCGTGTACCCAGGTTCGTCGTTGAGTACACCATCGCAGGCGCTCCTGTCTGTGATGCAGCGTCAAGGCTAACCGCAGCCATGGTCTCCGAGCTGATAGTCAATGTTCGTGCAGATGGTTGTTGTCTTGCAAACGTCCCCATCTGTTGACTCAGGGATCGAGACGTGGCTGCACGATGCGTTACAGCCATGCGGGTAAGATGCCTGTCATCTCGACTGCTAGTGATACGAGGCCGTTGCGGTCCAGCACGACGTTCCGTATTACCCTCCTGAACCCACCGATTCCATATTCTGCTAACAGTCATTGGATCTCGACCAACGCGAGCAGCAATGATGCGATACGATAAACCGCAATCGCGATAGGCTACAATCTGACCTTTATCAAAGTCGGAAACGTGATGGTACGTATTTCTAGTCCTTACACTAGGCATCACAACAACGTTTCACCAGGCAACGCTGGTCAACTGCTGTTTGTGTATGAGAAATCGGTTGGAAACTTTCCTCATATCAACACGTTGTAGGTGTCGCCACCGGCGCCAACCTTGTGTGAATGCTTGAAAAGCTAATCATTTGCATATCACAGAATCTTCTTCCTGTCGGTTAAATTTCGCGTCTGTAGCACGTCATCTTCGTGGTGTAACAATTTTAATGGCCAGTAGTGTGTTATTACAATCTATGTACTGGCTAACAATACGAGCCCCTGACTCTCTTCGTTCATTTCTTCCTCACCTTTTCTATCCATATCTTCCTACCCAATCCCTCTGACCATATCCTTCTTCCCTTTCTCTTTCCATCTCTGCCTCCCCTTCTTTGTTTTCCACCTACACACTATCCCTCTTCACCTGGCACCTGCCTCATGCATCTCCTCCTCTTTCACTTTCTCTGCCCAATTCCTTCTCCATCTCAACCTGTCCTCCGCCATGCCCATCGGCACATGTAGCTCCTGAAACACAGTTCAATAAAGCAGGACAAAACTACAGTCACAACACACCTGTCACATCATGGGCTTGAAAATAATTTATTTGCCCCTGACATAAAGGCGGTTATGAAAAGAAAGTCGATAAAACAGGCCGATGCTACTGCAACAGAGCATGACTGACACGCAGGGCAGTCTACAGGGTGGAGCCTGGGAAATCTTTCCTTACCAGTAACACACAGACTGTCCTGCAAAGCTGGTTGATTTGTGAGGCTGATACTGTGTCTTAACAATATGTCTCTCATGCAGGGCACTGTACAAGCCAAAAGCTGAAGAAATCATATAATCCATAGTGACACCAGTATTGATACAGACCATAGTGGTCATATATGTTCATTGATAATATGTCTACCACGCACCACTTGTCAGTTCGTTCTGGTGAAAAATTTGTTATTAAGTGCTGAAGCATGCACTTTGTAATGTTTCTTGGCATACTACCAAACGCATTTCAACCTTTTGCAAGACAGGCAAGACCTTTGCTCTCTGGTCACTTTCGTTGGATATAAGCATACTGAACACAACGAAAGTCACTTCCAGGAGACATCATACTTCATAATGGCCTCATTTCATTGATAAAGAGAAGCCATAAGTTTCTTCACTTATGCCACACCTGTGAGAAGTCACCTATTGATGATTAGATCCCAAAGAGTTACCAAAATGTGGAGATGCTATTGATACATGTCATCTGTTATTCAAAATACACTCCTGGAAATGGAAAAAATAACACATTGACACCGGTGTGTCAGACCCACCATACTTGCTCCGAACACTGCGAGAGGGCTGTACAAGCAATGATCACACGCACGGCACAGCGGACACACCAGGAACCGCGGTGTTGGCCGTCGAATGGCGCTAGCTGCGCAGCCTTTGTGCACCGCCGCCGTCAGTGTCAGCCAGTTTGCCGTGGCATACGGAGCTCCATCGCAGTCTTTAACACTGGTAGCATGCCGCGACAGCGTGGACGTGAACCGTATGTGCAGTTGACGGACTTTGAGCGAGGGCGTATAGTGGGCATGCGGGAGGCCGGGTGGACGTACCGCCGAATTGCTCAACACGTGGGGCGTGAGGTCTCCACAGTACATCGATGTTGTCGCCAGTGGTCGGCGGAAGGTGCACGTGCCCGTCGACCTGGGACCGGACCGCAGCGACGCACGGATGCACGCCAAGACCGTAGGATCCTACGCAGTGCCGTAGGGGACCGCACCGCCACTTCCCAGCAAATTAGGGACACTGTTGCTCCTGGGGTATCGGCGAGGACCATTCGCAACCGTCTCCATGAAGCTGGGCTACGGTCCCGCACACCGTTAGGCCGTCTTCCGCTCACGCCCCAACATCGTGCAGCCCGCCTCCAGTGGTGTCGCGACAGGCGTGAATGGAGGGACGAATGGAGACGTGTCGTCTTCAGCGATGAGAGTCGCTTCTGCCTTGGTGCCAATGATGGTCGTATGCGTGTTTGGCACCGTGCAGGTGAGCGCCACAATCAGGACTGCATACGACCGAGGCACACAGGGCCAACACCCGGCATCATGGTGTGGGGAGCGATCTCCTACACTGGCCGTACACCACTGGTGATCGTCGAGGGGACACTGAATAGTGCACGGTACATCCAAACCGTCATCGAACCCATCGTTCTACCATTCCTAGACCGGCAAGGGAACTTGCTGTTCCAACAGGACAATGCACGTCCGCATGTATCCCGTGCCACCCAACGTGCTCTAGAAGGTGTAAGTCAACTACCCTGGCCAGCAAGATCTCCGGATCTGTCCCCCATTGAGCATGTTTGGGACTGGATGAAGCGTCGTCTCACGCGGTCTGCACGTCCAGCGCGAACGCTGGTCCAACTGAGGCGCCAGGTGGAAATGGCATGGCAAGCCGTTCCACAGGACTACATCCAGCATCTCTACGATCGTCTCCATGGGAGAATAGCAGCCTGCATTGCTGCGAAAGGTGGATATACACTGTACTAGTGCCGACATTGTGCATGCTCTGTTGCCTGTGTCTATGTGCCTGTGGTTCTGTCAGTGTGATCATGTGATGTATCTGACCCCAGGAATGTGTCAATAAAGTTTCCCCTTCCTGGGACAATGAATTCACGGTGTTCTTATTTCAATTTCCAGGAGTGTAGTTCCAGACCTTTTTTATTGGACTAAGAGTCAGCGATTTAATACTATTTTAGAGTGCTTGCCTGTTCATCTAACGGCTGAGGACGGTACGGCGGTCGGTCGGTACCAATAGGCCTTCCAAGGCCTGAGTTATAGACTCAGAACTAATGAGAGGACGCTGTTTACTTAGAAGACACTTGAACTGTAAGTTATTAGGTAGCTAAGAAGTCCGTTGATAAGCAACGTCATTGATATTAATAACACGGAAAAGAAGCTGCATCCGTCTGTAGTTGCAGTCCCAATCTTCATCTTCCAGATACTGTGCTAACAAACGCAATAAGTTCGAGCCGGGTGCTCAATGTAGCACCTGTTCTCGTTGGCAAGAAAATGATTTACTTCACTACTCTTTGCACAACACAAAACACATCTCTGCCGCAAAACCAGACCGCTCTCTGACATCGCAAATGTGGTAGGTAGCCAGTCTAAAGATCTATCGAGGAAGTCCGTAGTCGTGCCAGAGTCTAATCAAGCACCAAGTGAAACGGTTGAAAATAATAACCACAGAGAGAGTCCTAATTCGTGGCCAAATACAATGGAGCAAGTTTCAGCGATAATAGCAACCGAAGCCCAGCATGGTCCAAAGTGATTGTCCTCTGCTGGATGGAGAATTATTTCAGCTGTGAGCGTTAGGGGTATCGTCCATGTGAACACATCCACCAACCACAATGCATTTCCAGAGTTCATCAACTCTATTAGCGCAGCCGCACAAAATCATTCAACGGGTTCAAGTTGGGGTACCTGGGGAGCCACGGTATTAGCGAGCCATTACCGATACATTTGTCGCCGAATATTCATGCTAAGTATTCCGGTACGGCCACATGAAACTATGCCGGTGCATCATCATTCACATACTACGTAAGCATTCTTTCAGTGTCAGTTAATTAGGCTGTGTTGCGGTGAGTTGAAGGTAAACCACGACCAGTATGTCAGCCAGGTAGGAAATGGCATATCAACCGCTCAACAACCACATGCCCGGAAGTTAACAGAAAGCGTCCGCTGATATGCTCTCTAACTGGTAGCATGTGGTACTGCCTTGGATAAAGCATGCTTCATCCGTAAAGAAAAGAAAAAAAAACTGCGCGAGGAACTGTCGCTCACTCTCCCATTGCTGTAAAATCAACTGCGACCACGGCTAGTACCGTTTGTACATGATGTGTTACGACCGTCCCTCATGCAGGAAACTGCCTCCTGTTGCCCTTTCTTGCCACTGCCCATGCCAGTAGAGCGTCATTATGACAGCATGTGTGCCGCAAACTTGGCATTGCTAGTGCCACATATTTTATTGAGAAGTTAATTAATAATATGAACATTCAACGTGTAATTATTGTAGCTCTTGAACAAAATTATAAAAGGCATCTAGAAAATATTGACTTACGAATTAATTCCTTTAAGGAGACCTGCAGTAAACGTGGTTTTGCATACATCGCTAATCGTCAAGCTACTGAACGTATTTTAAGTTGATAACCTAAGTCTATATACCAAAGATAACATGCTGGTAACGGACAACATACTGCAGCATTCACTGTTGTTGAAACAATATGCGCATAGTATAAGACGGTTTCTGTAAAAAGCGTTTTCGTCAAGTCATCAGCGCAGTAGTATGTTCAGTGGCGTGTATGGACAGGGATATAAAAATCGTCATCAGGTCTTCATCATCAGATGTCAAACGTACTGTAAAACGGTAGGCAATAGAATGCCTAAGAACCGCTCGTGTTCTATTACTCCCAAAGATCACGTCAGGTGAAATAATTAAGTTATTGATTCCTACTACAGCAGGAATGAGCACTCTGTGATCTCTTAAACGCATTGCTCTGATAATCACAAAGGCCGTTAAATCGACGAATGCTGCTGAGGACGCATTTCACAATCGCATCGTGGAAGCTGCAGCTGTCGAAAAAGGGCTGCATTTTAAGTCACCTCTACGGGGAACGGATCTACTCATCAGTAAAGGAGTAAAAATCCATTAATTAAGTTATTTTATACAACAGTCTACTTATAAATGTGAATACACAACAGACCACGGAAATTTCAACATTATCAAATAGCGTCGTGTATTCGTGAGTCATTAGTTACATTCTGTGTTGTGGTAAGGTGTATAAAAAGATACTGGAAAGTTCGAGACATCAAGGGGACTAAGAACACATTGTGTACAACATATTAAGAAAATGTGGAAGTGTAGTTTATCGTCTTGATCCAGCTGACGATCCGAGAACCCAAACCAAATTACGAAGATACTTTACGTACGTACAAATGGCTGTTTCAAATTTGTGAAAGGTATCGACAGTTTGTCACTTCTCTCAACAACAAATTAGTTCATGCAATTCATGACGATTTTTTCCTGTAGGACCAGATTACAAGTTGGTAGCAATACCAGTGTACTTGACAAATCTTCCGTAACAGTTCAGACATTATATGAGCGACGACAGAGTATTGCGAATCACAATAACATCGCTTTAGATTTTTGTAGTTACAAAATTGTAATACAGTTCATCCTCAACAAATAGGAGATAAGTCCTCAGCACCGACGTAATAAATACGCGAAGACTAGTTAGTTAAGTAAGCACTTCAAGTAGAAATATGGATATGGTTCATAAAACCAGACAACAAAACCTGCAACTATAACATACAAGTTTGAACCTGTTGCCGGCCGGCGTGGCCGAGTGGTTTTGGGCGCTACAGTCTGGAACCGCGCGACTGCTACGGTCGCAGGTTCGAATCCTGCCTCGGGCATGGATGTATGTGATGTACTTAGGTTAGTTAGGTTTAAGTAGTTCTAAGTTCTAGGGGACTGATGATCTCAGACGTTAAGTCCCACAGTGCTCAGAGCCATTTGAACCATTTTGAACCTGTTAACATTTTCAAAACAAATTATTCCTGAAATTGCGCCTATTCCATACAAAATTTGGCATCTCTATAACTGTACTTCAATCGAACAGATAAAAATGAAAGGTTTATGGATAAGAAGTATTTCTCACACATGCTATAAGCTACGACAGTATTTGGTAACAAGAGGAATTACGCATTCTTGTTCAACGAAGAGTGTCCCTACTCCGGTCCTGCTGTTCTAATCCGATATTATCCCTGTATCGAGATTCACTTTGTTAAGTCTGATGTGACTCTTACTACCACAAGGAGTGGTAGTAAGAGGGGGAGCGGTCAGAAATATTGATATAAAAAGGCGTAAGTACAAAAGCAAAGAAATCGAAAAAGAAGTGATCGTCGGAAAGACTGACTCAGCATATACAAAAGTGAAGTCAGTGAAGTTAAAAGCAAGGCTGGTAACGTCAGGGGTGAAATGCAGAGAAAAGAGCGGACAGGTGTAAAGAGTACACTGAAGTACTCTATGAGGAGGGGGGAACGTATCAGGACTTCATATAAGAAGAAACTTGAGTCGATAAGAGAGACGTAGGGGATCCAGTATGAGCCTCAGAATTTAAAAGAGCTATGGAAGACTTGAGATCAAATAAAGAAGACGGGGTAGGTTACATTTCGACGGAATTTCTAAAATTACTGTGAAAATAGCAACAAGACTAGTGTTCAAGTTGTTGTGTAGAATGCATGAGAAGGGCGACGCACCATCAGACTTTCTGAAAAATGTCTTCCATACTACAGAAGATAGAAAGCACTGATAAGTGCGAGGACCACTGCACAATCAGCTTAACAGCTCATGCATCCGCGCTGCTGACAAGAATAATAATATACAGAATAATGGAAAGGAAATTGAGGATCTGTCAGATGAAGAATAGTCTGGATTTAGTAAAGGTAAAGGCACCTGGGAGGTGGTCTTGGCGTCGTGCTTGAGAACGCTATTCAACAGCGAAAATTCTTCGGAGATAAAAGTAACCGTTTCTTACCAGTTTGAGGAAGCTGACAACAAATACCATTTTTTTTAACATTGGTTCGGAGTTCTAAGAAATACATGATCACAACGTGCGCAAGTACGCAAAATAAGGGTTCTTGACAACAGCAGTTGTCCGCTTATTTAATAAAGATTCGTTGTTTGGCGGTCAGCTACATCGCTATTATTATCGCTAGCACTATAACGATGACAAAGAAAAATCAACAGCCTCATCATCGTTAACTAATTTAGTAGTTTTGAGTCTAAATGCAGTGGATTTGTGTTCTTCTTCAGAGGGAAAAATCTTCCTAATTTGTTCAAATGGTAGTTTAGCGAGTTCCTAAACTACTGGAAAGCGCTTTGACATTGACAACATAAAAATTAGTGGATTTTTTTACCAGTGTTTGGTGATTTTGACTTAAATTAATTAGCAACATGGAATATCATACTTTAATTTGGATTAAAAAGTTTGTCACGGAGAGCGTGTTTTGTAGAGTTCTTGCATAGTTACATTTTGTATTCCAAGAGGTGGTCGTGGCGTGATATTTGTTACTCCTACCTCTTATCGTTAGCTGAAGTGACTAATTTGACACACATCGCCTAAATGCGTTAACAGTGAGCAGAAAATTGATGCTTGCAATGTCGTGACACTTGACAATCAAAAAAGTAACTTCGTGGCCATCAAAAGGAAAGTCTACCAGAACTTAAATGTTTGTGAATTCCATCAAATGGCTCTGAGCACTATGCGACTTAACTTCTGAGGTCATGTCACCTAGAACTTAGAATTAATTAAACCTAACTAACCTAAGGACATCACACACATCCATGCCCGAGGCAGGATTCGAACCTGCGACCGTAGCGGTCGCTCGGTTCCAGACTGCAGCGCCTAGAACCGCACGGCCACTCCGGCCGGCTGTGAATTCCATCCTTCTGATTGGAGTTTTAAGGGACTTCAACCGTTCACTTATCTTATAAAAAGGATCACCTACTGCCGTCCACATGATGTTACTTACTATACAGCTACCATTAACAGTACTTGAATGCGCCATCTTCAAGCCTTAACTGACGCCGAGAAGATTAACTGCAACAGTATACAAGATTCATCGGTGGCCATGATCTATGAACTGGTTTTCACAGACTACCTGTAAAACGATGTTGTGTCTCCAACCATCAGTTGAACTTGTTGATAGTTGATGGATGGAGACGCAAAGTCACTGTTACATTTAGTCTGCGAAACCCAGTTCATAGATCATGGCCAGCCACTGATGAATCGTGTATACGATTGAACTTAACCCCCTCAAGCGTCACTTAAGGACTGAAGATGGTGCGCTGAAGCACGGAAAGTTGTAGCCATTTAAAAATAACATCATAAGGACGGCTACAGGTGATCCATTTTATTACATTGTATGTTTGTAGTGGTCGTAGTGACAATTTGCACTCGCGAAAGTGATGGAGGCGACATAAAGAGTGAGCGTGTCGTTTTTTTTTACCTCTACTGACCAGATACATGTCGCGTAAATGTGTAAACAGTGTGGACAGTTTTTAATATGTTTGCGGTGAGGTAACATTTGCAATAAAAAACGAGATTTCGCGCCAATCATAAAAAGAGCCTCGTACATGTATTTTGTTTCTAAAGTGGGTGATATGGACAAGAAGTAGGCACCACACATTTGTTGTACCATGTGTTCTAAAAACCTGCGGGACTGGCTACGTGGGATAAGTCCTAGCATGTCGTTTGCTGTTCCCTTGGTACGGTGAGAGCCGACCGATCTTTCTACAAATTGCTACTTTTGTATGATTCTTCAAATTAAGGCCATATATTTTAAGTGAACTATCACTTATATCAATATCCCTTCAGCTGTTCGTCCTGTGCCACATTCTGAAGAATTATTTGTTCCACAATCTACCGCATCTTATTCCAGCGGTTCATCCGACAAAGAGCAAGATCAGGACAAACTCGACGCAGGTACGCCAAATGCTGTTGTACACTCGCCGTCATCCAATGATCCTGACTTCACAGCCATATGATCAGTCAGCATGAACTAAATGATCTTCTGAGGCACCTGGGGTTGTCAAAAAGTGGCGCAAAATTTCTGGCTTCTAGAGCCAAGCATTTGGGAGCTCTTGCTGAAGATGTTAAGGTATGTTTTTCCGAAACGTCAAAAGACATGGAAGGTTGTTTTCCACTGGAAAAAGATCTAGTTTCTCGTAAAATAAAACTGGACTCGTGAGTGAACTTTAACACACGAGTACAACATAATCCCGATGACTGGTGACTCTTCATAGACACGCCAAATCTAGGTTAGTGAATAACGGAAGTGTGTTGCCATCAATTCCAATCCATTATGAAGTCCACAGGAAGGAAACATACGCCAACGTGGAAAACTGTTGAGAGCTGTAAATAATAATTAATACAGTTGAAGTATCTGTGGCGACTTCAAAGTTATAGCCATGCTTCTTGGCCTACAGCTCGGCTACACAAAATATTGCTGTTTTCTGTGCGAGTGGGATAGCCGAAATAAGGCTTCCCACTACGTAAGAAATATTAGCCACTCCATAGATCTTTGGAACCAGGAAAAAAGAATGTTCTCCACATTTCTCTGATAGACTCCAACAGGGTTTTACTTCCGCCTTTACGTACTAAACTTGGTTTAGTTGAGGGTATAAACTAAGACAGAGACGCATCGAAATACATTCTGAATAAATTTTAACGAGTTACTGAAGGTAAAATCAGAGAAGGAATATTTATTGGATCCCAGACTCGAGAACTCTTCAAGGATCCTGAATTTGATGCACTGTTACAACATAAGGAGAAGAATGCAAGGGATCCTGCCCGAAAGGTAGTCACAAATTTTTTTGGAAACTCTCGGCTTCGGAACTATCAGGACCGAGTAGAGCTCATTATACTAACGTACCAAGCATTGGAGTGCCAGATGTCCCTCGAAAAAACATATGTTACACCTCCACCCAGACTTCTTCCCAGAAAATTGCCGAGCAGTCAGCGATGACCAAAGGGAACATTTCCACCAAGTTACATCTACAATGGAAAAACGATATTAAGGCCATTGGAGCAAGTTTTTGCTTGCTGATTATTGTTGAACGATCGCTAGAGATGTTCCAGACCCATAACAAAAGCGAAAGGGAAAAAAAAGGTTCCGTTTGTAATATTCAGAGAATTTATGCTTTTATCACTTTCACTGTGTGCACTAGATGACACTGACCGTTTACAACCACCTAAACTCGAACTAATTCAGCATCTTTATTGTCATTTTTGTATTCAGCTTCCTTGATTAAATAAGGTAATTCACTTTTCGTTTGGGAAGCTTGAAAAAAGTTAAATTTTTTGCACAGTGCAATGGATGCAAAAAAATGGTTCAAAGGCTCTAAGCACTATGGGACTCAACTTCTGAGGTCATTAGTCCCCTAGAACTTAGAACTAGTTAAACCTAACTAACCTAAGGACATCACAAACATCCATGCCCGAGGCAGGATTCGAACCTGCGACCGTAGCGGTCTTGCGGTTCCAGACTGCAGCGCCTTTAACCGCACGGCCACTTCGGCCGGCCGCAATGGATGCAAGATTGAAAACAAGTCAAGGTATGCTCACAGAATTTGTCGACCTGGAAAAAGCGTTAGACAGTGTCAAATGGTGCAATAAATTCGAAATTCTGAGAAAAATAGGAAAAACAGTTGTAGGGGAAGACGGGAGTATACACAATATTTACAACAACCAAGGGGGAACAGTGGGACAGAACGACCAAGAATGATGTGCTCGTATGAAAAAGAGTGTACGACAAGGATGTAGTCTTTCGCTCATGGAGTTCAATCTACACATTGAGAAACATTGACGGAAAAGAAAGAACAAGAGTGGGACTAAATTTATGGTGAAAAGATATCAATTATTAGATTCGTTGATGACATTGCTATCCTCATTGAAGTAGTGATATAGGATCCGTTGAAAGGAATAAACAGCTAGTGAGTACAGAATATGGACTGAGACTGGATAAAGGCAAAAGTAATGAGATTTGGCAGATATGAGAATTTGTGGCGGGCCGTATAAAACGAGTCAGAAGACTTAAATCTTTATTCTAAGCAGATGGTTAAAATTGCCTGTGAAAGTAAAAATTTCACTTAGATGAATAGCAGGCCGGTGTGGCCGAGCGGTTCTAGGCGCTTCAGTCTGGAACCATGCGACCGCTACAGTCGCAGGTTCGAATCCTGCCTCGGGCATGGACGTGTGTGATGTCCTTAGGTTAGTCAGATTTAAGTAGTTCTAGGGGACTGATGACCTCAGATGTAAAGTCCCATAGTGCTCAGAGCCATTTGAACCATTTTCTTAGATGAATAAACAACAACATTCATTTTTCATCTAGTGAATAAATTAGTAAGTTACCATTGAAGTGTTGGGTGCGCGTTCCTTCGATAGAGGTGTAAAGACATCAAAAATGAAAATGGCGAACAGTAAACAATTATTTTCGAACAATTCATAATAATGAATAATGTATTCACTAAATAGCTTTGCAAAATTGTATGGGGCTGCTCTGCCTGTTAGGTCGTCTAGATTTTTCAAGAACAAAACAAATGTAAGTTCGTGTGAAATCAAATAGTGTGCATGGAAACAGCACTATCTTAAATTTCGTACAGAAAAATAGAAAAAAACATTAAATGTAAGGATTAATCACCGCAGAAGGCGTGTGGCATGTAATTTCCTGCCAATGTTCCCCTAGCTGTATCCATACTGCCCTATCAGAGCTCTACGGTACTGCAGCGCCTGTGTTATTCCGAATTACACTGCGATGTTCCTTTAGATATGCATACAGATTCGGCGGAACAGATACTGCAGCGCCTACGGCAGTTATGAAATACATTAGCAGTTGCGAATACAAACAACCATCAGCTGGATAATGGAATAACGACAGTGAAAATTTGTACTGAACTAGGACTCAAACCCGGATTTCCCGCTATCTCGAAGTTTCGCCTTACCATTAGGCTATCTGACTACCCGAACTACCATATGTAGTCACCTATGTGTCTACGTCCATTATGTATACTCCTGTAGAGGGGAGACATTTTACTTGAAAGTCGCTTGTCCGGCGTCGGCGGATAAATACGATATTGCAGTTCCTGGATTATTCCCAATTATACTGCAGTATTCCTTCGTAGCAGAATTCCTTGACTCTGTCTACTTCGTGGCCACCAACTTTTATGTTAAGTTTCTCGCTATTCTCATTTCTGACAAATCTCATTACTTTAGCTTTTTTCCAGTCTCAATCCATATTATGTACTCACTAGCTGCTTATTCCTTTCAACGGATCCAATACTACTTCTTCTCTTCACTGAGGATAGCAATGTCATCAACGAATCTAATAATTGATATCTTTTCACCTTGAGTTTTAATCCCACTCTTGATTCTTTCTTTTCCGTCAATGTTTCTCAATGTGTAGATTGAACTCCATGAGCGAAAGACTACATCTTAGTTGTACACTCTTTTTGATACTGTTCCCCCTTGGTTGTTGTAAATATTGCATATATTTCCGTCTTTCCCTACAACTGTTTTTCCTATTCTTCTCAGAAGTTCGAATTTATTGCACCATTTGATACAGTCTAGCGCTTTTTCCAGGTCTACAAATTTGTGAGTATACCTTGATTTTTTTTTCAATCTTGTTCCCATTGCACTGTGCAAAAAATTTAACTTTTTTCATGCTTCGGAAACGAAAAGTGAATTATCCTATCAAATAGAGGGAGATGCATAAAAAAAATGGCATTTAGTTATTTGGTACTCATTAAAAGTGTTCAGTAAATACGCTTTCTATGCCTTCTGGTTTTTGTCCAAGAAGTAATTTGGAAAAACAATGAAGCACATTTACTGTATACGTCCAGTTTATGTGTGGTGAATCTGTTTGCCCCGTGGATATTTTTGAACCATTGTTCATAACCGTCAGCATATAACCACAAAGAGTGAATATTTCAGACTGTCTGATCTCTATCTAAAGATTTAACCATGTATAATGGCTGGTTCCTTAGATGTGTTTAAGTGCTTGTGTTTCTCCGTGAGACATTCCGTGTCGACCTCATTATCATCCCAGTAGGCTCGCACGCGGAGTTTAGGCGGACCTTACTCCCCATTCACGTAATTGGCGCCGCGGGCTCGTCCCCTGTGCTGCGTCGTGACGCAAACGCAGGCCTAATCAGGAGCGACGGTGCTTCATTTCAGGAGCGCAACTCGGCCATTCGCTGCCCGATTGGTGCTTGCTACACTAGTCCAGTCAACCAAGACCAAAAAAAGGTCGATTAGGGGAAAAAATTGCGCAGGTGCAAATTTTTGCATCATCAACAACATACTAAAAATTCTGACTGCCGGGATGTGACCGTTGAGGTGGGGGTAGGTTTAAAACGAACTTTTTTATGTTTTTCTCGAATCAGCCGAAAACAGTGGCTTCTGGTGAAAATGTTCCGCAGTACAAAAATAAACTACTTAAATTTCCTAAAAAAATAGGTCATCAATGTTTTTCCTCTAGGACTAATAGTTTCTGCATTTATAGAATGGGAAAATCGCAGATTATTAAAAATATTGTTCCAGCAGTATAAAATTAATGTTCATCTTTAAATGAAGTGGGTTAAAAACAAATACAAATATTAAATGAGATTTTTACTCTGCAGCGGTGGCTGTTTTTTCTCGAATTACCGGAAAACAGAGGCTTCTAATGGAAATGTTCCCCAGTACAAAACCCAACTACTTAAATTTCCTACAAAAATGGGTCCTCATCGTCTTTCCTCTAGGACTAATAGTTTTTGCATTCAGAGAATGGGAAAATCGCAGATTATTAAAAATATTTTTCCAACAGTGTAAAATTAATGTTCATCTTTAAATGAAGTGGGTTAAAAACAATAACAATTATTAAATGAGATTTTCACTCTGCAACTTCCTGGAAGATTAAAACTGTGTGTCGGACCGAGAATCGTACTCAGGACCTTTGCCTTTTGCGGAGAAGTGCTCTACCAACTAAGCAACCGAAGCACGACTCACGACCCCTCCTCACAGTTACAAGTTTCGCAGGAGTGGCTCTGTGAAGTCTGGACGGTAAAAGACGAGGTACTGGCAGAAGTAAAGCTGTGAGGACGGGTGGTGAGTCGTGCTTGTATTTTCTAGGGAGCACATTGTGATCATGTGGGAGCGATCTAGATGCTTGTAAAACAAAAAACTGATAGCCAAGATCGCAGGAATTCTTTTTATTCTGTGATTACCGGTTTCGGCGAAACTAAACCCGCCATCATCGGATCTAGGGAGGACAGAAAACACTATAAAAGTGGGCTTGGATTCCGCTTATATAACATGTATACATATAAATTTAGTTACATACCTTAGGACACATACAGGTTACAACATAAAAATGCAAACAATGGTGACATTAATAGTTGCCTATAACACGCAGGCCTTACAAAATTGTCGTAAGTAGCACTTAGGCGTCCAAGAGAAATGACATTATAAATATTACGTGTCTCCATCACATAAAAGCGCAAGCTAGGTACTACAGCAACTCCGGCTCTGTTCTTACACTACAGGCCGCGTCGCGAGATGTTGTTCAGTTAGATTGCCGGGACTGTAGCTCAGTGTGTTCGGTCAGAGATACAGCTGCCCTCTGTAATAAAAAAGCTGAGTGAATGGATCAACGACGAACTAGAACAAGCGTCTTAGGACGTCCGCCCCGAACAAATGCAGTGACCAATAAAGATCCAGATCATGGAAAAAAAAAGGTTCGTAGATCACTTGCCCGCGGAAGGCAAAGGTCCGAGTTCGAGTCTCGGTGCGGCACACAGTTTTAATCTGCCACGAAGTTTCACAAATATTAAATGTCTGGACCACATCTAAGTGCAGTAGAGTCATAGTGAAGAATAAATTGCGTTCCACGGGCACTTCAGGGTGGACGGTAGAGAACTGCATCCGCGAGTGAATCCGCCTAAGTCCTGGTCGTCTACATCACTCGCTATGCACGCGCACGTGGAAGCACGCGACCGGTAGTTCAGTTACCATGTATCACGCGGCGCTCACTCACGGAGTGCCGGGCAACGGCACTCGCTGGTGACGAAATACAGACTTTGCCTCCACAGCTTCGTCACAACAAAGCGGCACTAATGGGCCCGGCAAGCGTTCGGATGCATTTAGAACTAAAATTACTTTTTAGCTGTCGATTTCCCATGTTTTCTATGGAGAAGGTGTGTGTTGTATACCTGCGATTCGCCAAGCGTTATCACAGAACAATGAAAAGTAAAGTGATATCAGAATATTGAATGTTATTGAAGGTCGTTGTTTCAGCTGTGGAACTGGTCAGGATATTATGACCATCTATCCAGTTGCTGGTATGTCCACCTTTGGCATGGGTAACGGAAGCGAAGCATCGTGTCATGGAAGCAGTGAGGCCTTGGTAGGTCGCTGAAGGTAGTTGGCACCACATCTGCACACACGAGTCACGGAAGTGCCATAAATTGCTGGGAGGTGGTCGACAAGCTCTGACAGCAGGTTCAGTTACATCCCACATGTGTTCGATGGGGCTCAGATCTGGTGAGTTGGGGGGCCAGCACGTCAATTGCAACACGCCGCTGTGTTCCTCCAACCACACCATCGCACTCCCGGCCTTGTGACATGGCGCTTTATGTTGCTGAAAAATGCCATTGCCGTCGGGAAACATGATCGCCGTGATGGGGTGTACGTGGTCTGCAAGTAGTGTAAGGTACTCCTTGACCGTATGGTAACCGCCTGAATGTTCCCCGGAGCGTAATGGAGCCACCGTCGGCTTGGCTTCGTCCCACAGTATAGGTGTTCCCCTGGAAGACGACGGTTTCGCGCCGTCCCTTCGGCATGGTCAAGATTCATCACACCATGGAACGCTCTGACACTGCGCCAACGCCCAGTGCCGATGGTCACGTGCCCATTTCAAAATTGCTGAAGTCGTATTACTACCATTGGCACATGCAAGGATCGTCGGCTGCGGAGACCCATCGTTACGCGTTTTCGGTGCACTGTGTGTTCAGACATACTTGTACTCTGCCCAGCATTAATGTCTGTTGTTAGTTCTGCCACCATGCACCGTCTGTCCTGTTTCATCAGTCTGCCCAGCCTACGCCATCCGACATATGTAATGTGTGGTGGCCGACTACAAGGGCACACCAACGTGTTTAGTAAAGCACTGCAGCGCTGAAACCAACCGAGTTGAGCTTTACTTGATTTACATCGTAACATGTGAAACACAAAAATACTTACAGGCGGACGGCCTCAGCGGTTTGATCTATAACACACTAGGCAGCTGCAATGTTGGGCAGCCAGTTTATTCAGCCAGGTGATGGTCAGTCGCTACCGATCAGCAGGTCGAGGTGGACGTGGAATGTGTTATGCCTTTCTTCTCATAAAAACGTATTTTTCCGTATACAGTGACTCACCTGTTTTCAAGCAGTCAATTTTACCTGAAAAATTCGTTAATAAAAATTTACGAATATCGGAAAAAAGCCCCGTATCAACAAGTGGAGTACCGATGACGTGCGTCACTGTCGACACTAGGTATTTGGTAAATATGAAACTTCAATGCCTCTTTACAGTGGAAGATGTTTAACAAATAATGTCGCGCGGAGTGGCCGCGCGGTTTCAGGCGCCATGTCAGGGTTGCGCGGCAGTCCCCACTGGAGTATCGAGTCCTCCCTCGGGCATGGGTGTGGTGTTGTTAGTAGCATAAGTTAGTTTATTTAAATCGTGTGTAAGTCTAGAGACCGATGACCTCAGAAGTTTGGTCCCTTAGGAATTCACACACATTTGAACATTTTATAACGAACAATAAAAGAGCCTTCAATTACCGACTGTCTCGAACTAAGCGGTTTATAGAGTGCACTTTCGCAGCCCTGGCAAAAAATGAAGAATAGAGACCTTTTCTTCACTCGATGGGTGTTCGAGAAGATTTTGCAATTGCCATAATAAATGCATCCTGTTTTTTACAAAATAATGTGCCAGAAAGAGGAGGCTATAAATCTGAAGATACTGTACGTCCCTCCAGGACTGGAAATTCCGTCAGGGTCTACAAGCTGTCGAAAGTCATCGTGAATTTTGTTTCAGGATACAAGCAAGGTCTGGCTGCTCCGACAAGTGCATGGAGCCTCTAGGCAGCCGTGTACGTTTTCCACGGGACAGTCTGCTCACAACTGGCAGCGCGGAGCCAGGAAATCTGAGCGGCCCAGTGCCCGGGCTACAATGCACGTCATTGTTTTATTGGCTTCTGCAGGCTGGCTGCCTCCTGTGTTACAGACGTGCTCGGCCCCTTTCAAATGTCTCTGCACCTGCCAATAAGCCGCCCCTCGCTCACTGCTAACTTGGAGCAAGAACTCTACGTAAGCAACCAACGATGATACTGCAGCCGAAAAAGCTCTCAGTCTGCAGTATACAGGGTGATCAAAAAGTCAGTATAAATTTGAAAAGTGAATAAATCATGGAATAAAGTAGATAGGTACAAATTGAAACACATGCTTGGAATGACATGGGGTTTTATTAGAACCAAAAAAATACAAAAGTTCAAAAAATGTCCGACAGATGGCGCTTCATCTGATCAGAATAGCAGGAAATTAGCATAACAAATTAAGACAAAGCAAAGATGATGTTCTTTACAGGAAATGCTCAATATGTCCACCATCATTCCTCAACAATAGCTGTAGTCGAGGATAATGCGAACAGCACTGTAAAGCATGTCCGGAGTTTTGGCGCGGCATTGGCGTCGGATGCTGCCTTTCAGCATCCCTAGAGATGCCGGTCGATCACGATACACTTGCGACTTCAGGTTACCCCAAAGCCAATAATCGCACGGACTGAGGTCTTGGGACCTGGGAGGCCAAGCATGACGAAAGTGGCGGCTGAGCACACGATCATCACCAAACGACGCGCGCAAGAGATCTTTCACGCATCTAGCAATATATGGGGTGGTTCTAATAAAACCCCATGTCATTCCAAGCATGTGTGTCAATTTTTACCTTTCTATCTACATTATTCCGTGGTTTATTAAGTTTTCGAATTTATACTGACCTTTTGATCACCCGATATATCTTAGGTTGCTAACAGTAAAGGGTAGGTGTGTCTCCTTGACATAATTACGCAATTCGCTCGTGTATGTAGTGCTACAAAATGAGTGAACCAAGCAAAGATCAGTGATTCGCAACGATTAACATCACCTGACTTTTAATTTAATGTCTTCTAAAACGTTTATGGAAGGCAACTAGACATCCAAGGTCATCCAAAGTGTTTTAGCATTAAACACTTTAACAATTACACCATTAAAAGCAGGACTTGAAAATCGGAAGCACAGAATTACCAAAAACAAGAAAAGGCACATCAACTGGGCGTGGATGTGGCTTTTCTTGTTTTTGGGAACTCTGTGCTTCCGATTTTCATGTCCTGCTTTCAATTGTGTAATTGTTAGTTTTTTTAATATGATTTGAGCGTGTTCAACTTTTGCTCAGATTTCTGATTGCTTTAATAAGTTTTTAAATTGCAATGTTAATATTGTCATGAATTAATAAAGTGTATTACACGAAACAAATGACAAATGTGTGGGTCCGACTCCCATGTTTTTCCCTCAAGCTATCCCAAGCCTAGTTGTGACGTATGAGTTGGTATACGCAGAGCTTGGTTACGTTCTCTTTGGCAGGGGGGGTTACATCATTTGTTGTCTCTTGTGACTACTGCGTGAACCTATGTCTCCTTTTAAAGTGTTCTACTCATACATTGGTTTTGTTTTCAGTAGGTCGTTGCTTAGCATGGATTCCAGAGAGCGTCTCAGAATCTCTCATACAGAAAAACAATTTCTGCAATACGAGCTGAAAGCTCGTCAACTTCCAACTGAAGGTAGCGTTCCGGAATTGGCGACAAGTTGCGTGGTGGCGCTGGACATGCCGCTCAGTCTTTTGGCGGATATCGTTGGGGAGGTAGGTGCCTCTGCCCATATCATTTCAACTGCGTTGGATGAGATACCGTGAAATCTTTCCTTTCTGGAAAACAGCTAACTTACAACTAACTAGTCCGGTCGATAGTATTCAAGCGAATCTGGCGCGTTTAGGGAATCGGTTGCTGGACTTGAGCCGTGTTGAGCTGAACGATCACGAGAGACCGAAGCTTTCTAGTTGAGTGATCGGACAAAGGATTTGCGGCTTAGGGTGACATCCGTGGGTTTAGAGAGCGAGGATGTAGGTCCAGGGCGGGAAATTTGAAGTCTTAATCAACTCAGTAGTGGGGTAAGCGTTTCGAGTCCCGAAGCCTAGGTAGTTTGGTCTCTGAACAATTTGCTAAGTTACCCACTCCGATTATGTGTCTCCCGACCGGTATTCAAGAATTGTCTGTTGATAGTTTAAATCAAGTGCAGCAAATTTTGTGGTTACTGGTGCGATTTGAGTCTCATGCGGATGCGTTACGAATTCCGCACCACGTGATCCTGTTTTTGCTTTATCCTTTAGCTAAAGGGACAGTGGATACCTTGGTATCGGAAACCTTGAGACGCCAGGAATCTATAGGGCAGCTCAGAGCTCTTGTTATAGACAGAAAGTTGTCAGCGCGTGTACGCAGTGTGTGGAAGTATTATTGGCAGATTCTAGCATCGTCGGAGACGTTGAGCCAATATGTGGGGGGGAATGTGAATGGCCGTGTTAGCCCTTGATATGCCTGTTACTGAGTCTGATATTTCTAACATCTTAGAGGGTATGGGCAGCGAGGATCAAATGTGTGTGTGTGAATTCCTAAGGGACCAAACTGCTGAGGTCATCGGTCCCTGGACTTACACACTACTTAAACTAACTTACGCAAAGGACAACACACACACCCATGCCGGAGAGAGGGCTCGAACCTGCGGCGGGAGGGACCGTGCACTCCACGGCACAGCTCCTCAGACCACGCGGCCAATCCTCGCGGTCCCCGAGGATCGATCACGTTTGGTCTTTGCTCGCCGTCCCGCCAACTTTCAATGAATTGTAGGAGTTGGCCAATTCTATTGAGGCTTTCACCTTTGCTGATGAGCTGTGTAAGGTAGATGTGGGTATGGCACCAGTGCCTTCAGTTACCAGGAGGGCCATACCCTCCCCCAAATTTGGACTGGATTGTTTGGAGGAAGAGACCAAACAACGAGGTCATCGGTCTCATCGGATTAGGGAAGATGCGGAAGGTAATCGGCCTTTCTCTTTCAAAGGAACCATCCTGGAATTTGCCTGCAGCGATTTAGAGAAATCACGGAAAATCTAAATCAGGATAGCCAGACGCGGGATTGAACCGTCGTCCTCCCGAATGAGAGTGCAGTGTGCTAACCACTGTGCCACCTCGCTCGGTACAAATTTGATTTTTTCGGGCATAGGCGTTGTTTTCGTTGTGGCGCGCACGAGCACGGTACTGGATGTTCTAACAACCCTACCACAACAAAGGTCAAAAATTAATTATGATTGTAGTGTTGCTCACGCTGCTAAATATTGCACTTTCGGGCAACAACAAAGTTATATTATGGGGCCGGTGTCATTAGAGCACAGTTATTAAAGTCATTTCTTGAAATAACGGATAAACTAGGCACTCATATTTTCGTGTTTACCACGCTGCTCTCGTTGTGAACTCATGGCTCAATCGTCGAAAATCTAGGTAGTGATAATTCCAAGGTTGGATGCAAAGAGGCCTAGGTGTTATTCTGCGATATTTAAAAATTTTATAGATGTGTTTCATAAACCATTCTTGAAGATTAAACTTTTGCAAGTTAGGACAATGGTGATTTAAAAAAGTAATCAGCACTCAGAATTTAAATTACACTTCTTTTTTATTACTTTTGTTGCAACATCACTTCACAATATGAAACATACTTGAAAATATCTTCCTCACTGTTAAAGTTCACATTTCATAAACTGACTACAATTTGCGTCTTTTCAACATGATGACCAAGACTTGACTCTCAAATAATCGCTTACGCGCCCAAAAATTCAGAGTTACAAGTACGTCAAAGATCATAGTGACAAAAGAAAGAATACACATAAGAATAATATCATTGCAGTATAAACATATCGATGTATCAAAGTACCTCTACATTAATGAAATCAAATCTGAATGTTTTCACAGAAATATGTTAACTACACTCCTGGAAATGGAAAAAAGAACACATTGACGCCGGTGTGTCAGACCCACCATACTTGCTCCGGACACTGCGAGAGGGCTGTACAAGCAATGATCACACGCACGGCACAGCGGACACACCAGGAACCGCGTCGTTGGCCGTCGAATGGCGCTAGCTGCGCAGCATTTGTGCACCGCCGCCGTCAGTGTCAGCCAGTTTGCCGTGGCATACGGAGCTCCATCGCAGTCTTTAACACTGGTAGCATGCCGCGACAGCGTGGACGTGAACCGCATGTGCAGTTGACGGACTTTGAGCGAGGGCGTATAGTGGGCATGCGGGAGGCCGGGTGGACGTACCGCCGAATTGCTCAACACGTGGGGCGTGAGGTCTCCACAGTACATCGATGTTGTCGCCAGTGGTCGGCGGAAGGTGCACGTGCCCGTCGACCTGGGACCGGACCGCAGCGACGCACGGATGCACGCAAAGACCGTAGGATCCTACGCAGTGCCGTAGGGGACCGCACCGCCACTTCCCAGCAAATTAGGGACACTGTTGCTCCTGGGGTATCGGCGAGGACCATTCGCAACCGTCTCCATGAAGCTGGGCTACGCTCCCGCAAACCGTTAGGCCGTCTTCCGCTCACGCCCCAACATCGTGCAGCCCGCCTCCAGTGGTGTCGCGACAGGCGTGAATGGAGGGACGAATGGAGACGTGTCGTCTTCAGCGATGAGAGTCGCTTCTGCCTTGGTGCCAATGATGGTCGTAAGCGTGTTTGGCGCCGTGCTGGTGAGCGCCACAATCAGGACTGCATACGACCGAGGCACACAGGGCCAACAGCCGGCATCATGGTGTGGGGAGCGATCTCCTACACTGGCCGTACACCACTGGTGATCGTCGAGGGGACACTGAATAGTGCACGGTACATCCAAACCGTCATCGAACCCATCGTTCTACCATTCCTAGACCGGCAAGGGAACTTGCTGTTCCAACAGGACAATGCACGTCCGCATGTATCCCGTGTCACCCAACGTGCTCTAGAAGGTGTAAGTCAACTACCCTGGCCAGCAAGATCTCCGGATCTGTCCCCCATTGAGCATGTTTGGGACTGGATGAAGCGTCGTCTCACGCGGTCTGCACGTCCAGCACGAACGCTGGTCCAACTGAGGCGCCAGGTGGAAATGGCATGGCAAGCCGTTCCACAGGACTACATCCAGCATCTCTACGATCGTCTCCATGGGAGAATAGCAGCCTGCATTGCTGCGAAAGGTGGATATACACTGTACTAGTGCCGACATTGTGCATGCTCTGTTGCCTGTGTCTATGTGCCTGTGGTTCTGTCAGTGTGATCATGTGATGTATCTGACCCCAGGAATGTGTCAATAAAGTTTCCCCTTCCTGGGACAATGAATTCACGGTGTTCTTATTTCAATTTCCAGGAGTGTATTTTACAGAAACACAGTAGAATATTGCTGGTATCGAGAGGTTGAGGTGAGGTGCCGTAATGGTTACGTAATTCAAGTACCATTACAATGTGCAGGTATTCATGCAGTGGCAAAATTGCCCCTCCCTTATGTTTGCTCCCACCTCGGACAGGAGCTTCTGTGTGCGTTATTGGACTCTCGTAGTTCTGTCTCGTTAATCGACTATAAGTGGTATTTATTGTTTGGCCATTTGTGTAGATTAACTCCCTTACGTCCCTGCAGTCAGAGATGTCGTCTAGATAATGGGCAAGAGCTGCCTCTGGTTGTTGAGGTGGGTGGCAGCTTATCCATTTCCAATTTCCCTTGGCTGATTACCCTCCTGGTTGTTAAGAACCTAGAAATTAGTTTCTTGCTCGGGTGCCATTTTATTCAAAGAACCAGTTTGGTCCTAGATTTTGCAAGTCGTGTCTTTTAAAAAAAAAATTCTCCCTGGTCAGAAGATTGCCCTCTGTTCTCGTCGTCGTCCTAGTGTGACTAATTCAGAAAGTTTCCAGACTGGTGAATTTGACATGGATCGTTTCCAATTGGTTCAGACTACGCATTTGTTGGATTTCTTGGTGGAGTTTCCTGATGTTTTGTCTAATAAGCTAGGAGTAACTAGTGTGATCCAGTATGATATACGTCTGATTCACAATATTCCGGTTCGGCAATCTCCCTATCGACTTCCGCCCCATAAAATGAAAATCTTGAGGCTTAAGTTAACTAATATGTTGCAAGATGGGGCACTCAGGCCTTCTACTTCTCCTTATGCCTCGCCCATTTTTCTCGCCCCCCACGACCAACTCAGGACTATAGGCTGGTCGCGGATTATAGGCTGCTGAACCAAAACGCTGTCGTAGAGTTTGCCTGATCATCACAACTCTATTATGTGGTTCTCTGGAGCTAAGTGGTTCACTGTGCTTGACTTGAATCAAGCCAATTATCAAATTTCCCTCGTCGAAAAATCTAAGCATGTCACGGTCTTTTGCACCAATTGGCACCTATGAGCTGAACACGGCGCCCTTTGCCTTGGCCACCGGAGCTGCTGTTCTCTGCCGTTCGTTCGATCACGTCTTGGGGGATTTGAAGTTCGTCGGTGTCTTTAGTTGCCTCGATGATGTGATCATTTATAGTGGTTCATTTGAGGAGCACCTCGTGCATCTTAAACAGGTGTTGTCAAAGCTTCGCGACACTGGGTTAGTCATCAAGCCCTCTAAGATTACCCTCGACAGGCATCAGGTTTCGTTTTTGGGTCATCTGGTTTCCGGGGATGTTATCAGTATCGACCAAGGGCGAACGAAGGACTTGAAGAGCTTCTCTCAACCAGGGACTAAGATTTAGCTAGCTAGATATATTGGAATGGCCAACTATTTCCCTAAGTTCGTCCCCAATTTCACTCAGTTTGCTGCAAAGGGTAAAATTTGTACAGGGTGAAATTTGTACAGCGTGTCTTTGCATTCATTAAGACCGCCGTGCTGTGCCCGATTTCGACAAGAGATTTGTTGTTCAGACTCACGCATCCATTCCAGGGATTGCTGCAGTTCTCCTCCAGGAGAACAATGGTCAAAGACGTCCTTTAGCTTTAGTGTCAAGAACGTAAGCCGGCCCCGAGTTGAATTATTCTGTGTATGAGGGTGAGGCACTGACTGTTCTCTTCGCCCTGAAAAGATCCAGTTCTACCTGGAACACAGGGAGTTCGATTTGCAGACCGATAATCAGGTGTTAAGTTTGATCCTGGCCAGGCCCAAGAAAACCGTTAGAAACGCAAGGTGGACAGACCAGATTTCGGAGTTTCATTTTAAGGTGCGCCACGTTAAAGGCTCTGTAAACCAGGAAGCCTACGCGCTCAGTCGCACATTTGAACAGGAAGATGCCACTAAGGGCTCCCATGCTCTTGTTTATAATGTTCTCAACGAAGTGCCCTAATTAATTTCTGGCCTTAAAATTAAACAGCAGCACGATCCGTTGTGGTGACTCATTAGGAGGCAATTGTTATCCAGAAAAGGGGTGCCGAGGTTTTCGTTGAAATGGTGTATTGCGTAAACAAATGGAAGAACCTGGTCAATTCAGGATTTGTTTGCCTCCTTGAGTTGGTCCCTTCCATCTTCCATTATTTCCACAGTTAGTTTGTGGGTGCCATTTAGGCCTGTACAAGACCTTGGCAGAGATACGAACTCACCTCACCTGGCCGTCATTGTACAGGGATATCCGGCGTTTGGTTGGTAAGTGCTTCTTTGGGAGAAGGGGCAAACTCAATAACAAACCGCCGATCGGGTCGTTACAACCAGCGTGCGAACAGTACCATATGGATAAAATCTTTATTGATTTTGTGTAATCCCTTCCCTGTACTAAGAAAGAAAACAGTTTTATGCTTGTGGTCGCTATCACGTTTTCACGATTTGCTTGGCTCGTTCCTAGCCGTGGGGCTACTGCCGCTGTTACTACCAGACACCTCGCCAACATCCTCTCCTGGTTTGGCCCTCCTAAGGCTCTGGTGAGTGGTAACGCTCCGGCGCATGTTTCTAAACAATCTATACAGTTTAGCTTTCGAAATGCCATTAACCATGCCACTAGCATGCCATGTTATCCTCAGGCGCCCTTCGCCGAAAGAGTCAAACGTAATCTTAAGTCGGCCTTCATTATATTTCGTGATAAGCCTCGAGTAAATGGGATGCGGCCCCCTTTGGCTCAATTTCACGTTTAATTCCGCTCAACGTGAGGTTTCGAAGGCTACTCCTGCCGCTCTTATGTTGTCGTGTCCCTCAACTCTCAACTATCTAAGTTAGGAAATATTAATGATCGTCTGCCCACATCTAGCACTCCTGATAACCTTAAGGAAGATTGGCGACGGGCTAGGAACAATACCGAATCGGCCTATCGTCAATAGGAAAAGCGGTATAACAAAGATAGACGTCCCTTCCAGGACAAGGTACGGGATAAGATCTTCGTTAGAAACGACGCCGGGAGACCTCAGGGCGGCGTTAGACTTGTTCACCTCCATTTCATTGGTCTGTGTTCCGTTATTAAAATTTTGTGGTTGGTTAACGTGCTGGTCAAGGATTTAGCCACGGCTAAGATCCTCAGAGTCCACCTTAGTCAAGTTAATCCAGTTAACCTCCGGCCTTTTCTCAAGGGGGAGGGGGGGAATGAGTGGTTTAAGAGGGGAAGGGGGGAAGTTGAGCCATGGCGGCTCTTATATTGGCGGTATGGCTTTCCACTGGCACCACTAACTGGTTAGGTTGCCAGTGTCGAGTCGATCGTGTGTCGCGAGCTAAGGTGGTCGAGGTGTACGTGTTGTTGGTTTGGCGGGACCTGAATAGGCCAGTTGGCTGAGGGCATCGTGACTGGCAAGTTGGGGCTTTTCGAGGACTCCGGCTGTCCCGCGTGGGTCTCCAGGAATGGCGTAAGGCAAAATCCGGTCGGCGGCAAACCTGACCGGCTCGCTAAAGAATTGGTAGCGGTGGGTGGCGCGATGAGAGAGGGACGTCACGTGCAACCTGGTCGAGAAGTTCCCGCCTTACTCTGCAAACATAAGGTTTACGTCACCTCGAAGATTCCCTATGTGGGTTGGAGACAATAACACCCTGGCAGGAATCCTGCAAGTCGCAGCCCCTTTTCATCTAAGTGGAGTTAAGTGTTGTTTTCTTATTTTGAATACTTGATATTGTAACTAGTTGTTCTTTGCAATGGGGACTGTAACGTCAATGCGCCCACCTGTGTTTGAGCGCTTGATCATCGGCCAGTGTTACCAGTTCCAATTTGTGTTCTAGGCCACATCTCGTGCAAGTGTAAGAGTGTTGTCCATGACATTTATATGGTTTTCAGTAGCACAAGTTAAGCTGATTTTATACATGATTCTCATGTGGCATCACTGAGGTGTTGCTGTCCAGCACCGTTTGTTGACCAGTTTCTGGTTTCAGTAAAACCACATATCATGTCAGGCATGTGTATCAAGTTTTACCTTTCTGACTACATTATTCAGTGAATTAGTACATTTTCAAATGTTAACGGACTTATGGGTCATCCTGCATACCACAGGGTGTCTCAAAAGGTGTGGTACAACTTTAATTAGTTATAGCATCCAACCCCTCCCCCCATGAACCATGGACCTTGCCGTTGTTGGGGAGGCTTTCGTGCCTCAACGATACAGATAGCCGTACCGTAGGTGCAACCACAACGGAGGGGTATCTGTTGGGAGGCCAGACAAACGTGTGGTTCCTGAAGAGGGGCAGCAGCCTTTTCAGTAGTTGCAGGGGCAACTGATCTGGCCTTGTAACATTAACCAAAACGGCCTTGCTGTTGTGGTACTGCGAACGGCTGAAAGCAAGGGGAAACTACAGCCGTAATTTTTCCCGAGGGCATGCAGCTTTACTGTATGGTTAAATGATGATGGCGTCCTCTTGGGTAAAATATTCCGGAGGTAAAATAGTCCCCCATTCGGATCTCCGGGGGGGACTACTCAAGAGGACGTCGTTATCAGGAGAAATAAAACTGCCATTCTACGGATCGGAGCGTGGAATGTCAGATCCCTTAATCGGGCAGGTAGGTTAGAAAATTTAAAAAGGGAAATGGATAGGTTAAAGTTATATATAGTGGAAATTAGTGAAGTTCGGTGGCAGGAGGAACAAGACTTCTGGTCAGGTGAATACAGGGTTATAAATACAAAATCAAATAGGGGTAATGCAGGAGTAGGTTTAATAATGAATAGGAAAATAGGAATGCGGGTAAGCTACTACAAACAGCATAGTGAACGGATTACAGTGGTCAAGATAGACACGAAGCCCATGCCTACTACAGTAGTACAAGTTTATATGCCAACTAGCTCTGCAGATGACGAAGAAATTGAAGAAATGTGTGATGAGATAAAAGAAATTATTCAGGTAGTGAAGGGAGACGAAAATTTAATAGTCGTGGGTGACTGTAATTCATCAGTAGGAAAAGGGAGAGAAGGAAACAGAGTAGGTGAATATGGATTGGGGCTAAGAAATGAAAGAGGAAGCCATCTGTTAGAATTTTGAACAGAGCATAACTTATTCATAGCTAACACTTGGTTCAAGAATCATAAAAGAAGGTTGTATACATGGAAGAATCCTGGAGATATTAAAAGGTATCAGATAGATTATATAATGGTAAGACAGAGATTTTGGAACCAGGTTTTAAACTGTAGGACATTTCCAGGGGCAGATGTGGACTCTGACCACAATCTATTGGTTATGAATTGTAGATTAAAACTGAAGAAATTGCAAAAAGGTGGGACTTTAAGGAGATGGGACCTGGATAAACTGACTAAACCAGAGGTTGTACAGAGTTTCAGGGAGAGCATGAGGGAACAATTGACAGGAATGGCGGAAAGAAATACAGTAGAAGAAGAATGGGTAGCTCTGAGGGATGAAGTAGTGAAGGCAGCAGAGGATCAAGTAGGTAAAAAGACGAGGGCTAGTAGAAATCCTTGGGTAACAGAAGAAATATTGAATTTAATTGATGAAAGGAGAAAATATAAAAATGCAGTAAATGAAGAAGGATAAAAGGAATACAAACGTCTCAAAAATGAGATCGACAGGAAGTGCAAAATGGCTAAGCAGGGATGGCTAGAGGACAAATGTAAGGACGTGGAGCCTTATCTCACTAGGGGTAAGATAGATACTGCCTACAGGAAAATTAATGAGACCTTTGGAGAAAAGAGAGCCACTTGTATGAATATCAAGAGCTCAGATGGAAACCCAGTTCGAAGCAAAGGGGGGAAGCAGAAAGGTGGAAGTAGTATATAGAGGGTCTATACAAGGGCGATGTACTTGAGGACAATATTATGGAAATGGAAGAGGATGTAGATGAAGATGAAATGGGAGATACAATACTGCGTGAAGAGTTTGACAGAGCACCGAAAGACCTGAGTCGAAACAAGGCCCCGGGAGTAGACAACATTCCATTAGAACTACTGACAACCTTGGGAGAGCCAGTCCTGACAAAACTCTACCATCTGGTGAGCAAGATGTACGAGACAGGCGAATTACCCTCAGACTTCAAGAAGAATATAATAATTCCAATCCCAAAGAAAGCAGGTGTTGACAGATGTGAAAATTACCGAACTATCAGTTTAATAAGTCACAGCTGCAAAATGCTAACACGAATTATTTACGGACGAATGGAAAAACTGGTAGAAGCCGACCTCGGGGAAGATCACTTTGGATTCCGTAGAAATGTTGGAACACGTGAGGCAATACTGACCTTACGACTTATCTTAGAATAAAGATTAAGGAAAGGTATACCTACGTTTCTAACATTTGTAGACTTAGAGAAAGTTTTTGACAGTGTTGACTGGAATACTCTCTTTCAAATTCTAAAGGTGGCAGGGGTAAATACAGGGAGCGAAAGGTTATTTACAATTTGTACAGAAACCAGATGGCAGTTATAAGAGTCGAGGGGCGTGAAAGGGAAGCAGTGGTTGGGAAGGGAGTGAGACAGGGTTGAAGCCTCTCCCCGATGTTATTCAATCTGTGTATTGAGCAAGCAGTGAAGAAAACAAAAGAAAAATTTGGAGTAGGTATTAAAATCCAGGGAGAAGAAATAAAAACTTTGAGGTATTTCAGTCAGAGACAGCAAAGGACTTGGAAGAGCAGTTGAATGGAATGGACTGTGTCTCGAAAGGAGGATATAAGATGAACATCAACAAAAGCAAAACGAGGATAATGGAATGTAGTCGAATTAAGTCGGGTGATGCTGAGGGAATTAGATTCGGAAATGAGACACTTAAAGTAGTAAAGGAGTTTTGCTATTTGGGGAGCAAAATGACTGATGATGGTCGAAGTAGAGAGGATATAAAATGTAGACTGGCAATGGCAAGGAAAGCGTTTCTGAAGAAGACAAATTTGTTAACATCGAGTATAGATTTAAGTGTCAGGAAGTCATTTTTGAAAGTATTTGTATGGCGTGTAGCCATGTATGGAAGTGAAACATGGACAATAAATAGTTTGGACAAGAAGAGAATAGAAGCTTTCGAAATGTGGTGCTACAGAAGAATGTTGAAGATTAGGTGGGTAGATCACGTAACTAATGAGGAGGTATTGAATAGGATTGGGGACAAGAGAAGTTTGTGGCACAACTTGACCAGAAGAAGGGATCGGTTTGGTAGGACATGTCCTGAGGCATCAAGGGATCACAAATTTAGCATTGGAGGGCAGCGTGGAGGGTATAAATGGTAGAGGGAGACCAAGAGATGAATACACTAAGCAGATTCAGAAGGGTGTAGGTTGCAGTAGGTACTGGGAGATGAAGGAGCTTGCACAGGATAGATTAGCATGGAGAGCTGCATCAAAGCAGTCTCAGGACTGAAGACCACAAGAACAACAATAACATCCAACCCAATTAAAATATTCAGAACATGCTTGGCTTATGTGACACACTGTATCACAAAGTTTTTATGTTTTCCTTGATGGTGGGCACAATGTCCAGTCGTATTCAAGCTTTGTACACACTCGGCACAACATCTGCATCAGCTGTGGCAAAGACAGCAACGATTTGGTTCTTTAAATCATCGATGTGGTTGACAGGCGTTTGGTAGACTCTGTCTTGGAAATACCCTCGTAGGAAAATGTCTGTTGGTGTAATATTAGGCGTCCGCAGCTCGTGGTCGTGTAGCGTTCTCGCTTCCCGCACCCGGGTTCCCGGGTTCGATTCCCGGCGGGGTCAGGGATTTTCTCTGCCTCGTGATGACTGGGCGTTGTGTGATGTCTTAAGTTAGTTAGGTTTAAGTAGTTATAAGTTCTAGGGGACTGATGACAACAGATGTTAAGTCCCATAGTGCTCAGAGCCATTTGAACCATTTATAATGTTAGGCGATCTAGGAGGCCAGGAAATTAGTCGAGCCCTAGCAGTCCAGCGATCTGGAAATACCGGGTCTGTAACATCTCGCGCAATGTGGCGGTGCAACATCTTGTTGGAAAACGATTGTGTCTAGGTGGCTAGCCAGTTGTGGAAACGCTAACAGCTCCAGCAAATCAAGGTAACTGTTACACTTGACTGTTTTTTTTTTTTTTTTTTTTTTTCAGAGAAGAAAATGGTCCCATAATGCGATCAACCATCAAACAACACTACAAATTCACATTTGGGCTGTCATCTACCTCTCCCGTCACAGTATACAGGTTGGTTGAGCCCCAGATGCGGACATTGTGTTTGCTTACTTTATCACACACATGGAAAGCTAAGAGGTTAAGAAAATTTCCAGCCTTCTGTAAACAATACAGAACTTCCGCAACGCTTCCTGTCTGCATAAAAGTCGTGTATCGCCGGAGTATCCATGTTCGAAGGTGGGAGATTCCTGTACCTTGTTTGTAAATTCCTTTTTAAGCGATCGGTGACGACTGCAGAGAGTTTAGTGCTTGCGTTTGATGTCTGCCTATGCATTATGCTGAGGGGGTACCATGTGCAGGCTTGAGAAACAGACACGGGCCGTCTCGTGGCAGTCGGTGTTTGGACGGGCGAATGAGTCTGATGGAACTCTGCTGGTGGATTCTTAGTGATGGACAAGAGGTACAGTGTGCAACTCTGTGAATAATGAAATATGTTATCCGCTCTGCTAGTGAACCTGCATTAACGTGTCGCAGTGAGTCTTCACTGAGAGAAGTGTGTTCGCCTGCCAGCTTAGAGTTTGTGTCTGAGCTCGTGGTTCTGTGCGTAAGTAATACAGCTTGAGCTGCGTACAACGTTCGTGGACAATGCCTACAACCATAAATCGGTCCAGAGAGCCACGGTAACAAATATAAGGAAGTGAAATAGGCAAGAAATTGACAAACTGCATCCAACAGCGCGCTTACGATATGCGAAAAATGTCGCTGGCGTGATTGGTAAATTCCTTCGCCAGGTTGATAACCAGCCTGTCTACAACAGCAGCCGCAAGATCCTGGTTTTACTAGGTTCCGCGAAGGACAATTTAGAGCTTTACACACTGCAGTTGTGTACAAGGTGGAAAGTAAGTGAGGAGAAGCACACATCGGTGATACCGGCAGCGCGACAGCAATGCGCACACCAGAACATGAGCTCTACATTCATCTGGGGCTGCACAGCAACTGTGCAATGGAACGCCGACAATACTGCGGTAAGGAAATCAAATTTAACGAAACTCGCGCACTGGCCAAGCAGCCAGCTGAATCAGAGAAGCCATGGAAATAATATAACACACTAATAACACCAAGAGAGAGGATGGTTACAGGTTTGCCCCATCCTGGCTGCCAGCCCTCAAGAGTTCAACAGGCCGAACCAACATCACGTGACACGATTGCTACGGGCGAGTAACTGCCGCCGCACGGTCTGCGTCCAGCAAGAGGAAAACTGCAGCCCACACCAAATTCGCCGATGAGCACCAGCCATAGAAAACAGTGCAAGAAACAACAGGCAACAGCACATCGCCACTCATTCCACCGCAGCAAACTATCACAGTAAAGTTTCCTCCTACTTCCGCTTCAGTTGACCATCACAATAACGACCTCTTAGAACTGTGATGTAATGTCATCCTCAGTGAGTAGCAATGACAAAATAAAAGCGACTCCACACAGCTAAAACACAACGGTAGATCCAGAACAATGGCACTGGAACCGTGGCCGAAGGTTTATTTGTCCAGTATAGCTTCTACATTAAAACGCGGGACGATACTCAGAAAACTTATATGTCTACCCTATATTTCGAACGCTTCTTTAATGAGAGATTCCCAATAGGTGAAGGTGGACAAGAGGGCCTTGGTCTCTCGGCAGTTCACGGTGTGTTGTATATCCATACATTGGTTTGCAACAGCAGTTCTTTCTGCCTGACATAGCAAGACCAATACGTTCTGTGGAGCCCGGTCACGAATACTATTTTTTTGTGTGCCTTCTGTCTTCTAACCAGTTTGATGGGCCCGCCACGAATTCCTCTCCTGCGTCAACCTCTTCATCTCAGAGCAGCACTTGCAACCTACGTCCTCAATTACTTGCTGGATGTATTCCAACCTCTGTCTGCCTCTACAGTTTTCCCCTCTACAGCTCCCATTAGTAGCGAGGAAATCATTCCCTGATGTCTTAACAGATGTGCTATCATCCTGTCCCGTCTCCATGTCAGTGTTTTCCACATATTCCTTACCTCTCCGATTCTGCGTGGAACCTCCTCAATCCGTGACTTACCAGCTCGTCTAATTTTCAACATTCGTCTGTAGCACCACATCTCAAACGCTTAGACTCTCTTCTGTTCCAGTTTTCCCACCGTACATGTTTCACTACCATACAACGCTGTGCTCCTGACGTGGTTTCTCAAAAAAAAAAAAAAAAAAAAAAAAAAAAAACAAACAAACAAACAAATTCTCTAAATAAAGCCCTATTTGCTTATTACTTTTTACTGCATTTTAACAACGACCTTTTGCAACTGTTTGCTCATGTTTTCCTCAACTTTGTTTTATAGTGAAGAGGTCGTCGTGCTTTTTGGTGTAATTTATTTTATATATATTTTTCAAATATCTTTTAACTGTGATGGCTAGTCTGAGCCGCCTACTACACTCCTGGAAATTGAAATAAGAACACCGTGAATTCATTGTCCCAGGAAGGGGAAACTTTATTGACACATTCCTGGGGTCAGATACATCACATGATCACACTGACAGAACCACAGGCACATAGACACAGGCAACAGAGCATGCACAATGTCGGCACTAGTACAGTGTATATCCACCTTTCGCAGCAACGCAGGCTGCTATTCTCCCATGGAGACGATCGTAGAGATGCTGGATGTAGTCCTGTGGAACGGCTTGCCATGCCATTTCCACCTGGCGCCTCAGTTGGACCAGCGTTCGTGCTGGACGTGCAGACCGCGTGAGACGACGCTTCATCCAGTCCCAAACATGCTCAATGGGGGACAGATCCGGAGATCTTGCTGGCCAGGGTAGTTGACTTACACCTTCGAGAGCACGTTGGGTGGCACGGGATACATGCGGACATGCATTGTCCTGTTGGAACAGCAAGTTCCCTTGCCGGTCTAGGAATGGTAGAACGATGGGTTCGATGACGGTTTGGTTGTACCGTGCACTATTCAGTGTCCCCTCGACGATCACCAGTGGTGTACGGCCAGTGTAGGAGATCGCTCCCCACACCATGATGTCGGGTGTTGGCCCTGTGTGCCTCGGTCGTATGCAGTCCTGATTGTGGCGCTCACCTGCACGGCGCCAAAGACGCATACGACCATCATTGGCACCAAGTCAGAAGCGACTCTCATCGCTGAAGACGACACGTCTCCATTCGTCCCTCCATTCACGCCTGTCGCGACACCACTGGAGGCGGGCTGCACGATGTTGGGGCGTGAGCGGAAGACGGCCTAACGGTGTGCGGGACCGTAGCCCAGCTTCATGGAGACGGTTGCGAATGGTCCTCGCCGATACCCCAGGAGCAACAGTGTCCCTAATTTGCTGGGAAGTGGCGGTGCGGTCCCCTACGGCACTGCGTAGGATCCTACGGTCTTGGCGTGCATCCGTGCGTCGCTGCGGTCCAGTCCCAGGTCGACGGGCACGTGGACCTTCCGCCGACCACTGGCGACAACATCGATGTACTGTGGAGACCTCACGCCCCACGTGTTGAGCAATTCGGCGGTACGTCCACCCGGCCTCCCGCATGCCCACTATACGCCCTCGCTCAAAGTCCGTCAACTGCACATACAGTTCACGTCCACGCTGTCGCGGCATGCTACCAGTGTTAAAGACTGCGATGGAGCTCAGTATGCCACGGCAAACTGGCTGACACTGACGGCGACGGTGCACAAATACTGCGCAGCTAGCGCCATTCGACGGCCAACGACGCGGTTCCTGGTGTGTCCGCTGTGCCGTGCGTGTGATCATTGCTTGTACAGCCCTCTCGCAGTGTCCGGAGCAAGTATGGTGTGTCTGACACACCGGTGTCAATGTGTTCTTTTTTCCATTTCCAGGAGTGTATATTTTCCTACGTTACGCCGTTATCTGGCTACGGTTTTAAGCTACTAACGTAATGTGCTGTGCTGCCGCTAGTATTTGTAAGAGCTATAGACAGAGGTCCTAAACGGTAAGACAGCTTCTAAATACGCACTGATACCTCGCGCTCGCCGTGGAGTTGGATGTCCCGGCCGGGGAGGGACGGGCACACTTACTTGCGTCACTGAAAACTCGTTTGCGGCGCCAGCCTCTGTGTCAAGATACTGGAAAGTTCAATGTAGCACCACTTCTCCATCGACCCATGGCGCCACCATTTGCTGAGTATTAAGTAAACTTGATCATTGTACCCATTCTGTACCCCATAAATGATAAAAATTTTGTATTTTTCTTTTAATTAAATTAATATTTTCTTTACTATAATTTCCTACGTTATTAAATAGTTCACGTTTGTCGATCATTTTTGTTTTCATTCTATTTATGTAGAATTTGGTTTTTTCGATGTAGGCAAATCAGATTTTTGGTTGCAACCTGGAAATTTTACTCGAAAATGCTTTTTGCGCCAGAACTCTCGTAATTATACTGCTGATGGAGAGTTGAGATGTTCTAATAACGAAGGAAGCATTGTGATCCCGTGTGACCATACCACAAAGATTTGTTAAAATGTGACAAATCTTTTTTCAAAAATCTCTTGACTGCCTAGATCGCGTACATACACAGAAAGATATGATGACTAGAGTAGTTTCAGCTGTCAAGGCAACCATATTCAGATCACACCCTTATTGAACGCAGGTTGAAAAAAAACTGAATATACCAGTAATAACCGTATATGCAATATCTTGCACTTGTTTAAGAGGAAAGTTAAAAAAGTTCAGTTGTCCATCAACAACAAAACTGAAACTTATTCTCTACCGAGCTTGTACCAGATCCAGTTTGATCAAAACTAAATGTACCATGTGATGTGTAGAGCACAGGTAGAGGCACAACTGCCCAGGTAAACAGTGAAGTGTAGTTTTATTAGGAAATTAAAGAGCGAGAACAAAAACTACTCCCTGGAGTAAGTTATTTACAAGGATAGAAATAATGATTAAGTGGCTGAAAACCAAGATAAATACCAGAAGGTTAAAGTCTAGGTTCTCTAATGAAGAATATATACAAAATTCAGCACTGATAGTCACTTCAAAATGTTCGAATGTTAATCACGTGATCAGTACTTACAAGGGAGTTATCCAAAACCACATGTCGAGACCTCCATGAAATCTTTTATACGGGACGAATACCCAGAAAGAGACACTACGTCAAAATTTTAGTTGCTAATACATGTTGGAAATACATTTTTAAAAAAATGCCAAATTCGTAGCTCGCCAGGAGGCTGCAGAAATGTACACCCATACCGTAGCTGTAGCAGACTGCGCGTGCACAACATCGCAGGTGCATCGCCTCGGTTGCCAAGGCATCGGTAAACAGATAAGAGGGTACAACGCGATGGTAATTTGTAAAGCGAATTTCAGTTTCCGTTCACAGTTTCTCCGACGTTATCGTTCACAGTTAAAATTTCCTCGAACATGCAACTCATTTAATATCCATAATAATTAGCAGTTGCCTTTGCGATATCGCCAAGTGTTAACAATCGGGATGAAATTGAATTAATTTTCTTTGTGTTTTCTTCAGTATATGGTTACTAATAGCAATTGTCTTTGTGGAGGTTCCAGAGTTCCACAGTAATATGGAATCCAAACAACATTTTCAAACTTGCAACGATGAAATACACTGGGAGTGACGAAAGTCCTGGGATAGCGATATGCACATATACAGATGACGGCAGTATTGCATATGCGAGGCATAAAAGGACAGTGTATCGGTGGATGACAGACTAAAGGCCGAAATACTAAATGTCTTTTTCCAAAGCTGTTTCGCGGAGGAAGACTGCACTGTAGTTCCTTCTCTAGATTGTCGCTCAGATTACAAAATGGTAGATATCGAAATAGACGACAGAGGGATAGAAAAACAATTAAAATGCCTCAAAAGAGGAAAGGCCGCTGGACCTGATGGGATACCAGTTCGATTTTACACAGAGTACGCGAAGGAACCTGCCCCACTTCTTGCAACGGTGTACCGTAGGTCTCTAGAAGAGCGTAGCGTCCCAAAGGATTGGGAAACGGAACTCGTCATCCCCGTTTTCAAGAAGGGACGTCGAACAGATGTGCAGAACTATAGACCTATATCTCTAACGTCGATCAGTTGTAGAATTTGGAACACATATTATGTTCGAGTATAATGACTTTTCTGGAGACTAGAAATCTACTCTGTAGGAATCAGCATGGGTTTCGAAAAAGACGATCATGTGAAACCCAGCTCGCACTATTCGTCCAATAACTCAGAGTGCCATAGACACGGGTTCTTGACTTCCCCAAGGCGTTTCATACAGTTCCCCACAGTCGTTTAATGAACAAAGTAAGAGCATATGTACTATCAGACCAATTGTGTGATTGGATTGCAGAGTTCCTAGATAACAGAACGCAGCATGTCATTCTCAATGGAGAGAAGTCTTCCGAAGTAAGAGTGATTTCAGGTGTACCGCAGGGGAGTGTCGTAGGACCGGTGCTATTCACAATATACATAAATGACCTTGTGGGTAACATCAGAAGTTCACTGAGGCTTTTTGCGGATGATGCTGTGATATATCGAGAGGTTGTGACAATGGAAAATTGTACTGAAATGCAGGAGGATCTGCAACGAATTGACGCATGGTGCAGGGAATGGCAATTGAATCTTAATGTACACAAGTGTAGTGTACTGCGAATACATAGAAAGAAAGATCCTTTATCATTTAGCTACAATACAGCAGGTTATCAACTGGAAGCAGTTAATTCCATAAATTATCTAGGAGTAGGCATTAGGAGTGATTTAAAATGGAACGATCATATTAAGTTGATCTTCGGTAAAGCAGATACCAGACTGAGATTCATTGGAAGAATCCTAAGGAAATGCAATCCGAAAACAAAGGAAGTAGGTTACAGTACACTTGTTCGCCCACTGCTTGAATATTGCTCACCAGTGTGGGATCCGTGCCAGATAGGGTTGATAGAAGAGATAGAGGAGATCCAACGGAGAGTTTCGTTACAGGATCATTTAGTAATCGCGAAAGCGCCACGGAGATGATAGATAAACTCCAGTGGAAGACTCTGCAGGAGAGACACCCAATAGTTCGGTACGGGCTTTTGTTGAAGTTTAGAGAACATACCTTCACCGAGGAGTCAAGCAGTATATTGCTCCCTCCTACGTATATCTCGCGAAGAGACCATGAGGATAAAATCAGAGAGATTAGAGCCCACACAGAGGCATACCGACAATCTTTCTTTCCACGAACAATACGAGACTGAAATACAAGGGAGAACCGATAGAGGTACTAAAAGTACTCTCCGCCACACACCATCAGGTGGCTTGCGGAGTATGAAAGTAGATGTAGATTTAGAGCTGGCATTTGTTCTCAGGTGATTCATGTGAAAAAGATTCTGACGTTATTATGGCCACACGACGTCAATTAACAGGTCTTGAACACGGAATGGTAGTTGGAGCTAGTCGCACGGAATATTCCATTTCGGAAATCGTTAGGGATTTCAATATTACGAGAAACGCAGTGTCAAAAGTGTGCCGAAAATTCCAAATTTCAGGTGTTACCTCTCATCACGGGCAACGCAGTGGCCGACGGCCTTCACTCAATAACCGAGAGCAGTGGCGTTTGAGTAAAGTTGTCAGTGCTAACAGACAAGCAATACTGTGTGAAATAACCGCGGAAATCAATGTGGGACGTACAGAGAACGTATGCCTTAGGATAGTGCGGCGAAATTTGGCGTTAATGGGCTACGGCAGCAGACGACTGACGCGAGTGCCGTTGGTAACAGCATGACATCGTCTACAGCACATCTCCTGGGATAGTGACCAGACGACTGGAAAACCGTGGCCTGGTTAGATGAGTGCAGATTTCAGTTGGTAACAGTCATGGCACCAAGTTATCAACAGGGCACAATGAAAGCCGGTGATGGCCCCGTAATGGTGTGGGCTGTGTTTACAAGGAACTGACTTGGTCCTCTGGTCGAATTGAACCGCTCATAGACTGGAAACGGTTGGTTCAAATGGCTCTGAGCACTGTGGGACTTAACATCTGATGTCATCAGTACCCTAGAACTTAGAACTACTTAAATCTAACTAACCTAAGGACATAGCACACATCCATGCCCGAGGCAGGATACGAACCTGCGACCGTAGCGGTTGCGCGGTTCCAGACGAAATGGTTGCTGACTATTTTCAGTTATTCATGAACTTCATGTTCCTAAAAAATGTCATGTCACCGGATCAGAGTTGTTCGCGACTGGTTTGAAGAACATGCTGGACAGTTAGAACGATTGATTTGGTGGCCTATATCGCCCGACATGAATCCCATAGTACATTTATGGGATGTAATCACGACGTCTTCACCGGCAACACTATCGCAATTGCGGATCGCCATCCGCCATAAAGGCAGCATGTGTCAGTATTTCTGCGGGGAACTTCCAACGACTTGTTGGGACCATGCCACGTCGAACCGCTGCGCTACGCCGGGCAGAACGAGGTATCTGACGACCTTTATCATCTCAGTGTACATTCGAAACGTCTTCTTACCATTTACAGAAAATACTTAATTGCTTTTGTTGGACTCTTGGCCTGGAGATAACAATACTACTGTCTACAGGAGGACGACGAAAAGACTTAACATAATTCAGATCACACCCGGAGGTAACGGTGTGATTCGGACACTCGATAAAGAAATTTTCGACCGTATAAAACATTTTTCAATAAATTTCGAAGAATATAATCCCCATAGCGCTTTGTGTTTTCAGGTGTATCAGCGGATCAGTATTTTCAAACTTCAGCCATTTGCGCTTTGTCAGTTTACATCTGCACGTTTTACTCCGTCCGAACAGACCTTGGAAGGCCCAACGGTACCGACCGGCCGCCGTGTCATCCTCAGAACACAGGCGTCACTGGCTGCGGATAAGGAGGGCATGTGGTCGGCACACTGCTCTCCCAGCCGTATGTCAGTTCACGAGGCCGGAACCGCTCTTATCAACCAACATTAATTTGTCTTTTATCAACTATGCCTGGTGTAAGAATAACGTTTGTTTTCGTTATCCATTAGATACTTGTGACGACTACAGGGAATAAACAAGGAACTATTTCTTCACAATTAAAATATGCATTTCTTAAAAATTATCACAAGAACTGTTCTACAGGAATTGTTATAAAATATTTAATGCCAACAAATTAAATTCCAGACTGATGCATGTCGTCTGCAGTGTAACGTCGTAGTCTCTTGAATTTCTTTCCTCTACTAATCATTTGTGTAACAATTACATCTGTAACAGCTTACCTGTCGATGTGAACTTCAGGCTAATGAAATATTAATGATTTGACGCATTTTTGGTGTGCTTTAAGTGCTTAAAATTGGCGTGTGTATACTTTGGACTTCTCAGCGCTATGTTCTCTTGTCATGGCTGCGTCTGCTTATTCGCCGATTTGTGCACTAGATGGGAAGGGCTGTATAAACTGCTGTTATACGCTGCTCTTTGTGCGATAATAACGAATAACTTTAATATTTTTTTAGTATTGTCAGTGCGTCTTATCAATTACAATTTTGAGACTGCATTTCTTTCTTTGTGTTATTCCTGCCTGAAAAGTTTCTCGACAGGTTTCAACATGTGAGGTTGGACCATTGCCTTATTAGTTTGCATAAAGGCAGAATCTGAAGAACTAAAGTCACTAACCTAATCTAGGTAGGGATTTTTGACCCCTTAGCTTTTGACTGATAGGCTGTGGTTGCATCCGACGCCCGTCCCAGAGAGCTTGAAGGAATAACTGGTTCGATAGCACAGAACGAACTGCCGATGCAAGCAAACATAGTCTGCAGGCGAAATTGGCCTGTACTGATAGTGTAGTGTTTACAGGGTGAGTACTCGTATTTCCTGCTATTCAGTTTGATATTATTTAGTTATTGTTTCTCGTATTTCAGTGTGTCCTGTATGGAGGCAGGAACTAGATTTGACTGGGATGTCAAGCAGGGCAATGGGCCGCTTATAGCAGTCGGCAACGTAGTTGCGCCTTCCGAGCAGACGGTCAGAGACTCTTGGGAAGTTATCGTCTTGCAAAATTTCATGGCGTGCTCTATCAAGCACGAGAATCTCATCAGCTGAATCGCGTAGATACGCAGCTGGGAAGTTCCTCGCGACATAATATATCAGTCATAGAACTTTGTGTTGGAGGAGTTGGAGTTTCGTGAGATGAGTCTTCGCAGCTGTTCCCCAGACGGGTCAGGGTTAGTCCATTATCGGCCTATTGTAATATTTATAAGTCTCAGGGTAACATGTAGTGGAGAGAGCTGAACTCTCATTGAAGAGCGAATAAAGGGCGCACAGGGTGTTGGTCGTCTGTGGATTCTGTCGAAGTGATGGTTCCATAGGTGTTGGTGGTCCAAAATCATACAGATCTACTTCACAGTTGGTGCCCATGGAATCGGCAAGTTGAAGATCGTAATGTTAGAGATATGATGATGGTATCTGTTCTTTCGAACACGTCCGACCATCTTCTTCTGTGCTGGATGCACACACATTGCCCGAACTCTTACGGGATTCGGTAAGATTGTCTGCCGCGGGTAATTAGTGTAATGGGCAGCGGCACTACGAATGTGGTGTGTGGGCAGTAAGTTGGGAATGTAGGTCTCACGGGGAGCGTTCAAGGGATAACTCCCTGCAGAAGCACTATCCTCTGTGCCCTCAGTGGCTCAGACGGATAGAGCGTCTGCCATATAAGCAGGAGATCCCGGGTTCGAGTCCCGGTTTGGGGCTCACATTTTCAACTGTCTCCTTTGATGTATATCAACGCCTGTCGACAGCTTAGGGTCTTGATTTAATTATCATTCCATTATGTTAGAGATGTTCGGTAGACTCCTCCTACTCAATAGGACAGCTTGATGTCACAGCAGGCAGTTTGTAGTCTTCCCTGGACAGCTACTGGTTACCAGCGCCAGCAGCTGAGTGCGATGTCATCGGCATAGGCTCATCTGGTGACACGCGGCGACGTAAAGAGGTCAGTGTGTGGCGGTCGTGCCCTCCCCAGGATTCTTCCATCAGACTTCGTTTGGCGCGACTGCACACCTGCCTGACAGATTGCCCTCCACGACCCACTTCGTGGCGCCTGTAGTTGACAATCCTCACGCTCTGTTTATATTATACAAGAATTTTGTAATGGGAATAATCGGTAACACTTCACGCAGTAACTCTTGGGTTGATTCCCTTTGATATATTCTATTTTATTTAATCTTCCCTTATCCAGATACACATATCCTTCAGTAAGGACCTTCGCTTTTTCTATTCCGTTACACGCCTTTCCCCTACACAATACAAGGATGATTACCAGGATATTACATCTACTAATCTACTAATATCTTTACAATAACTACTGATAAGGTTACTAACTTGTGGTGTTCTTTCTGAATTTAATCACGGCAATTGTCCTTAATACTTCAATTTGGATGACTTGAAAGTTTCACGCAGTTACTCTGCTCACTCATTTTCACCCACAGCGTAGCATACGGAACTTGCAAGTACAGTACATCGTAGTGTCTTCTGATCCCTCCAGCTCGTTGACATCCACAGTTGTCGCTTCTGAGAAACTATCACCAGCGAAATTTTCTACCTCAATGCGACTGCCGATGCTCCTGTCGACCTCTTGTGTATCGCATGACTTATACCCAAGCCATGTACCTGGTGGTGAAGGACTCAGGTTAACTCTCAAATAATATTCACTGGGACCACTATTTAGGGTAAACACTGATGTAATACTCTTTCACAGCACAAAATATATATATATATATATATATATATATATATATATATATATATATATATATATATATATACTTCTTTTACACTGGAAAAACAAATACTTTTTGTTTATTTTTGGTCTTTGTTCTACGGCGCGGCTTCGCACTTACAATTGCTCACGGTGCTGGGAGCGTCTTATATTCACGAGCGTGGCCCAAGACAGCGCACTTAACAACTTCCTTCTTTACCGTTGCCCCTGTATATCCCATAGCGGAGTCCAAAGCCGTGGGTACACCTGGTTGCCATCGTCATTGCCGTATGGCACAATAACGCTCTTTTCAGTGAAATATACTTCTCCTCGTTCTGCAACCCTTTTAACATGTATATGCCACTGCTCCATTCCACCCGACGTCGTTTCGGCGCTGTCTTTTATAATAATTAACGAAAGTTACTGCACTGCGTACTTGGCCTCGCCAGCTCACGTGCGACCTTCTGCTGCCGTGAGCCACCTCGACTTGACTCTGATCATTGTTGTTTTTCTTGTCTGCCGGCTACGCTGTTCCATCCGCGTAACCTTAGGGGGGAGTAACTCCCTTGTTATTCTTGTAAAATTACTGGTTCATTTACTTGTAGTCTATTTACTTGTACTTATTCTTCTTCCATCAGTACAGCTTAATTATTATTTTTACTCATTTACTTATTATCTATTTTCTTTACACACTATTTACATTTTCAAAGGGGGAGTACTGTCCCCGGGTAAGGCTAGCAGTACCGTTTCTCCTATAAGGTGCTAGACGCCTCTCGCTGGCTGTCTCCACTCCCTGCTGCCCCCTCTCGACTTATTTTACATTAATACTACCGCTTAGCGTCGTCTTTTTTGCTGCTAGATGGCTCGCGCTAGCTGCCTCCAGCTATCGTATTGTAGCGTCACAAGCGGTATAGGCAGTATACAAGAGGTCTATTACCGACTTCTCAGGTACTTCTGCACGCACTTCTCGGGTCGTTGATTCACCGTGAGGAGTCCTGACGACGAACGTGCTACCTTCGAGGTAATCAGCGAGTAACTTCACCAATGATTCAGTCATTCCTTACATGTAAAGTTTGTAGAAGAGTCCACGATGCCAGACAAACGTGTGTAATCTAAGGGTATCATGTCACAATATTCCTTGTTGTTTAAGGTATTTATAGATTTTCAACTACCCGGAGTACCTGCTGCGATGTAGAATGCCCAGGCCTTGGCTAACGTGGCGGGACGCAAACGAATCGTTGTTTGGTGTGCAAACTGTTGCGCCTGCGCGGTGAGCGATGGCAGGAGCGCGACCGCCCGCGGGACGCGAATGTGTTGCAGGTTGTATGGTTGCTGTCGCGTAGGAGGTATACAGTAAAAACCATATCATGCAATAATTGACACTTGTACAGCAGGCAAGTTCTGTGCACAAAAATTTCTGTACTTGTAACAGCGCAACAAAAATGAGAGTCGTTCTACACCATGGTTAATAAAAAAGTAGTGAAATATAAAATATAAATAGGCTAATGCGAATGACTAATATTCATCGAAGCATAACGCACTGTTATAGCTTTGAATGGGAATTTATCAAGGTAGTCCGACTGGACACACAAATGCAGAGATATTTTATTTTTCTGACGATAAGTTACGCGGTGTAACAATGCCGATTTTATATTTTACGTTTGGTTACGATTTTATTACTCATGATGAACCAGTTTCTTTTCTATTATGCTGTTACAACCAAAATATAGTTTTTCACTGAACGTATCTCGTAGACAAGTGCAAGTAATTATGTAATATGGGTTATACTGCTGCACTTAGTTTTGTTCAACCAGCATCTCAATTAAACGTGATATAGAATCACTTTCATTTTTGTTGTTGCTGAAACCAATAAATTACCTATTTAATTTGCCTGTTATAGGAGTGCAAGTTATTGCACGACATTGTTATCCCGTTCAATCTACGTCCAAGACGAGCATGGTCTGAGGATTGTTACTTTGACACCTGATACTAGTCTAATGTTTACATTTCAATATTTATATACACAGGGTAGTTAGAAAATGTCTGAAACGCTTGTAAGGATGTTGCAGGGCAGGTTGTACTGAGACACAAATGTTAAGAAAAAATTTCGATACTTTGCGCCCTTTCCGAGTTATTTAGCATTGAAATTAGCCAATCGGGGTGTCACGCGCTCACATTCATGCGGCCTGCCAGAGGCGGTGCTTCGTTTGGTTAGCTGGAACTTGAATTTGCGCGCGCGTCTACGTGATTGGCTAACTTCAGTCCTAATTAACCCGGAAACGGTGCAACGTATCGAATATTTTTCTTAACATTTATGTCTCAGTACAACATCCCCTACAGCATCCCAACAAGCGTTTCAGACATTTTCTGACCACCCTATATAATTGATCTAGGCAATTAAAAGATAAAGAAAGATTGTTTACGTTTTGACGAATTACGTAAGATCGCTTTCTCCTTCCCTGACAATTACATATATCTTAAAAAACATTTGGGTTTCTGGACCACCAATTTAAGAATTTTATCCTCGGACTCATTCACAAGAATGTTAGCTACTAAGTGGCACAGTAATTTACCCATAGTGACACCGTCATTTTATTTAAGATATTGGCTGTCGAACGAAAAAATAGATCGAGGTGAGCACATGTTTGAAGAGATGTATAATATCCCCTTCCTGTTGCTTTACTTTGACATGCAATGAATACAACAAATGTACAAACGTGCACAGAGGTACTACGTCGAAACTCAGTAATATGTCAGTTCGTTCGAGGTGCAGGTTATTGAGTCGACTCACAAAACTCTTCCTGATTTTGGATCTCGTGTCATATTTCCCTGCTACAGTGCTCAAAAGAAAATCTAGATGGTTTACTAAAAAGTATATCGGCGGTCCAGTATTGTTAAGAATGGAGTGAATCGTAACCTGTAGTTCATGTATCTTTGGTAGGCCATAAATTCTCGCCGGCTTACGCTCTTCTTCAGAGGACAGTGAACCGGCTGAATTTGAGGAGGGTGGATGTCCTTTGTTGCACTACATCGGCAGAATGTTTCTAGACACAATGATGCGCAGCGCCCTCAAATAAGACCGACATCATGCTGAAACAAGTGCCACAGACAGAACAACTGTGTCATTGTCCTCGCCAGCAGGTCAAATTTCTTTTTCTGCGTCATCTCTCAAAGATCGAAGCGCTTTCCCCTCCTTAATGTTGACGTTCTGAATGAATGCAAGCATCTTCGCCTTATTTCTTCATCAGTTTCACTAGAAAGTCTCAAAATACACCTCCAGCCACTTTCAGGAGACCGTTCATAGACTCAACGAGAAATTTAGATGAAGTGAAATGAAACTCCTGGAGACTCTGCTTGACCTGATTCATTTATAACGGAATCTTGCTATCACGAGTGCCTGCTAACTGTTGTGTAATTCTCTTGGCGGCCGCACACTTTATACAGGGTGGTTAGAAACAGTATGAAAAGCTTGTAAGGTTGTTGCAGGGTAGGCTATGCTGAGAAATAACTGTTAAGAAAAAAATTCGGTATGTTACTCCGTTTCCGAGTCGATTGTCATTCAGGTTACTCAATTAGCCCACTGCGGGCGCAAATTCAAGCAGGGCTCCAGATACAATTAGTGTCAATTGTTCTCATAGATGATAGTGTACCAGACCGCACAGCCTCTGAATCAAGTTCTATCCGCAGTACCATGCCATGTCCAATTTTTGTACCGCTATCACGTTTGGCAACACCGTCTGTGGCGGGGCGCTCGAATTCGCGCTCGCAGTGACCTGATTGGCTATCTTCAATGCTAATTAACTCGGAAACGGCGTGACATATCTAATTTCTTTCTTAACAGTTATTTTTCAGCATAACATACATCACAACATGCTTATAAGTTTTCAAAATGTTTCTGACAATCCTGTATAAATGGGTAGACTTGGCAAACGTCGGAATAACATGCTAGTATCGACATCTTACTAAAAATACGAAAATGCACAATTCTCTTTCTCTTGTTATTAAAGTTATCAAATTTATGTAAACTGTTGAACGTCACCTCCCCAAGGAGGTATGAGATCTACTATTGAGACCTTCTCGGCGTAATAACTGCTTGGAAGATTCCAGGGCTTTGTCCCTGACAGTATTGCGGAGACGGCACAATATTTCAACGAAGCAATGGCTAGAAATCATCACGTGAGACGCTGGTTCGCTAGAAGAGGGGAGATGACAGTAGCGCTGACTATAACGTCGTAGTAGGGGACGTTGACAGCCAGCGCCCCATTCCACAGAACTGAACCGTGGATTCTGCATGCATGGTGTGGAGAAGCCCAGCAACAAGCAGCGGACCACTACTCACGAGTGCGGCAGTGTTGTAGGTACACTACTTAGCTGTCCTGGCGTCGAGGCACCATCGCTGTGGTCTCGTTGAGTTCGTTTCTGTGGCGCTGAAGAAGCGTTTGCGTCACCAATATTCGTTCCCACTGTCTGCAAAGCTTAAATCATCACGTAAAGCAGGTATTGAGAAACACGACCAATTAAAAATAACTAAAACGTATATAATTTGCCACTCGTTCTACGAGGTCCTGCTGAAAAGTAATGACTCCGAATTTTTACGTTAAAACTATTAAAACTTTTTAAATAAAACAAACGTTATTAACAGTCTACATCTGTATTCTTCACGTTTCCATATTTATTTCTCAACATAGTCACCCTGGTGACGAACATGTTTCTCGCAACGAGAAACCAGTTTGTTGACACCGTTACTGTAGAATGCTTGACTTTGATGACAGAGCAACACACTTGCCTCTGATTGCACCGCTTCGTCATTATCAATGTGGTGTCCTCGAAGGCGTTCTTTCAGTTTTGGAAACAGATGAAAATCGAATGGGCCCAAGTCGGGACTGGATGGAGGATGATCGATGACAGTGAACCCAAGGCGTCGGCTTTTGATAGATGGTGCAGCGCTCTTGTATAGTCTGGTACTGACAAGTTGAAGGAGAGGTGCTCCATGTGTGAACGAATTCTTCGAATTTGGAAATTCTATCACAGCTCGCTGTTTCTCACGCACCGACATAGTTATGTTACACGCTGCTATGTTACACGTTACAATTCGGAGCCGTCTAGTGGCAGAGGACTGCAAATATGTACACATGAAGGATAAAAATGCAGAATGTTAATAAAGAATATAATTTTCTTGGTCAATGGTTTTACTCCTGACGACGAGGCGGAGACAGAAATCGAAAATTCGAGAATTTTATTCTAATTTGCGCGGCTTGAAAAACGAGAAGGTCGTATTCAGATATGCTGCCGCAAAAGACTCCGAGGGCACAACGTTAATAAAGTTCGTTTTATTTAAAAAACTAAGAGTTTTCACAGAAACACTTCGGAAGCATTAGTTTTCAGCCCACCCTTGTAAAAATTATCAGACTCTAGATTCAAAGACTGAAAAGTTAGCTGCGTTGTAAGTTAGAGAGTTCGTTATAAACCTGTATTTGCAGGGCAGTAATAGACTGCAAATGAGACTCAGTATTAACCGTTATACGCAAATACTTTCTTTGAAGAATACCATCGTAATCAAGTAAATATGAAGCTACCACAATCAGATAAGCAGCAGATATTACAATTGAGGAGACAGCAGTTTTTCTTGAAAGTTACAAATTTCTTTGGAATTTCCTTGATTAAATTTAGAAGACACCATCATGAATGGTCTTAAGTAGGAGCAGTCTTAGTTTATTTTTAATGCATTGTATAAATTTAGATTCTTTGGTGTGTTGTTTTTTGTTTATATGTTCCTTTGTTCATACTGTATACCTAAAGTTTATCTTTCCTGAGGGTACGTTCAGAACTTAATGAATGATGTACGAATATGAATTATGGATTATGTATCGGTTAACTTTGATGCTGGAAAATATAACAAAATAAGGCTGGTAGATAATGGAGTAAGAAATGTTTCATGGCACGAAAAGGTTGACATGTAAAGCAAAGATGCTGAGGGCAGTGCATGACAACAGATATGAAGAGAGATATAGAAGCAGTAGGTAACAAGACAAAGTTTAAGATATTTTCCTCCGTTTTATGTTCAAATGTATGTGAAATCTTATGGGACTTAACTGCTAAGGTCATCAGTCCATAAGCTTACACACTAATTAACCTAAATTATCCTAAGGGCAAACACACACACCCATGCCCGAGGGAGGACTCGAACCTCCGCAGGGACCAGCCGCACCTCCGTTTCATGAAACCCTCTATGGAAACAAAATTTTTACTTCATTTAAGGCTCTTTAGCTATCAAAATTCAGTACTTATACCGCATTTCGGCAGATTTCCATCACCAGTTCAGTTCCCTAAGGAATAAGTAAAACGCATTATTTAGAATGCCATACGACTGTACTGAGGAAAAGGGAATGCTCAGTACTCGGTACGATCATGTGCCGTTTGAAATAATACTTGGGATTGGTTCTGTAAATTACTGATGTAACAACGGCAGTCAGCTGAAATGAGAAGAAATGAAGCGCTATCAGGACAGAAAAAAAATTGTGTGTGTTTGCATCATGGCCGCGAACTTCTACAACAAGTAACTGCCTTTAGTTATAAAAATCAGTACTTCACCAGAAGCGGAAGATTGTTACAGTTCGCGTGAATCGGACTTCAATGCGAGATGCCTATTATAGTCTCCAAAACGAAACTTTGTCTCGAAACCTGGCGGGAAACTGCTGTGACTGCACACTTCAGACATCGTAGCGCCTACTGCATCGGCATCCCACTTTACGTCCAACCACCACGAGATGTCTGCACCACAGGGTGTATATGCACCTGGAGAACCTACGTCGCCTGTGTTATCAACACAAAGACTTACCGGCGGCCACATTACAACACACCACCAGGTCTCCACCAACGGCCGCCATGGACCGCTACCCACTCACGGAGCCTGCAGAACAGCTTCAACAGAGGTCGCAGCTAGCTGACGCACTGCTGGCGAAAGGCAGTTCGACGCACCGCTCGGAAGGATACAGAGCTGCCGCCCCGACAGCCATGGCCAGACGTCTCCTGTAGCTGTCCGATCTCTTGGTATAGTCGGCGAACCTCTTGACGTTGTAGAACTGTTTGTGTTCGATCCCCGTGAAGAGACGGTCTTTTTTTATTATTATTATTCGTTATTTTGTATTTGTGTCGATCCACAGTTGGGATCGAGTCGGTTGTTCTTTTCGATAACGTATTATTGTTTCGTTTTGGTGAGTCCAGTGAATTGTTTTCGGACTTACTTGTGTTTTCCACATTTCTATTCTGCTAGCGCAGATACTTCAGATACCCAAAGAGATTCTGGTCGTATATAAAGTATGCTTGCACCAAGAAAGAATCAATGCCTTCTCAAAGTGATATCAATGGAAATACTAGTGATGACAAAGCTACTAAAGCAGAATTACTAAACAAAGCCTTCCGAAATTACTTCACCAAAGAGGACGAAGTAAATATTCCGGAATGTGAATCAAAAACAGCTGCCAAAATGAGTAACATAGAAGCAGATATCCTCGAAGAAGAAAAGCAATTAAAATCACTTAACAAAGGTAATCTTTCGGTCCAGACAGTATACAGTTGCTTCCTTTTAAAGTTTGATGATGCAATAGCTCCGTCTTTAACAATCATACACAATCGCTCGCCCGACGAAAGATCCGCACCCGAAGACTGGAACGTTGCACAGGTCACACGAATATTCAAGAAAGATATTAGGAGTAATCTGCTAAACTGCAGGCTCATATCATTAACGTCGATTTCCAGCAGGATTTTAGAATATATATTGTGTTCGAACATTACGAATTACCTCGAAGAGAACGGTCTGTTGACACAGTCAACACGGATTTTAAAAACGTCATTCTTGTGAAACACAACTAGCTCTTACTCGCGCGAAGTATTGAATATTATTGACAAGTAATTGCAAATGTATTCCGTATTTCTGTATTTCCACACTGCTTTTGACACTGTACCTCACAAGAGGCTTTTGGCCAAATTGCTTGCTTAGGGAATATCGTTTTTTACGTGACGGGATTCGTGATTTCCTGCCAGAGAGGTGACCGTTCGTAGTAATTTATGGAAAGTCGTCGAGTAAAACCGAAGCGAGAGGTCACAGTTCGTAGTAACTGACGGAAAGTCATATAGTAAAACAGAAGCGATTTCTGGCGTTCCCCAAGGTAGTGTTACAGGCCTTCTGCTGTTCTTTATCTAAATAGTAGATTTAGGAGACAGTCTGAGCAGCCTCTTAGGTTGTTTGCAGGTAATGCTGTCGTCTATCGTCTAGTAAAGTCATCAGAAGATCAAAACAAATGGCAAAGCTATTTAGAAAAGATATCTGAATGGTGCGAAAATTGGCAATGGACCCTAAATAATGAAAAGTCTGAGATCATCCACATGAGAGCTACAATGAAACCGTTAGACTTTGGTTACACGATAAATCAGTCAAGTCTAAAGGCCGTAAATTCAACTAAATACCTAGGAATTACAGATAAGAACAACTTAAATTGGAAAGAACACATAGAAAATGTTATGCGGAAGGCAAACGAAGGGCTGCCTTTTATTAGCAGAACACTAAACATTGTAACTGATCTACTAAAGACTGTCCGTCCTCCTCTTCTGGAGTACTGCTGCGCGTCTGGAATCCTTACCAGATAGGATTAACGGAGTACACCGAAAAGTTCAAAGAGCAGCACGTGTTCTGTTATCGACAAATAGAGGAGAGAGTATCAAGGACATGATACAGGATTTGTAGTGGACATCACTGTAACAACGACGTTTCTCGTTGCGGCGGGATCTTCTCACGAAATTTCAGTCACCAAATTTTTCCTCCGAATGCGAAAATATATTGTTGACGCCGACTTACATAGGAAAGAACGATCATCATAATAAAATAAGAGAAATCAGAGCTCGCACGGAAAGATATAGGTGATTGGTTTTCCGGGCGCTGTTCGAGTGTGGAATAACAGCAAATTATTGTGAAGATGGTTAGAACTACAATACCAAGAAAGCAGTATCCAAGCAACTTGTTTCACTAGGTCGTCAGCAGGGGGAAATTGTTACAGCCCGAGTGAATCGCACGGAAGTGCAAAACAAAAATAGCTGTTCACTGTATACACTGCGAAAGGAGCATGCCGTAATAATGTCACATTGTAAGGCAGAGTGTTGTACCATGGTACAATTTCAGGCTTCGCACTTACCTATAATAGAAATTTAATATATTTCCTTACTCCATTTTTGAATGATGGCATCCACATTTTACGTACTACAGTCCTTTTCAGAAATTGCAAAACCTGCTCCGGAAAATTGAGGTTTCCCCAAATCTGAAAACATTTACCAAGGTACAACATGGTCACATGTACTTAGAACAAATATTCTATTGATATTACAAAGAAATGCAATCGAGAAAATTTCTCATGAACTATCCGTTACATTATTACTCAACTACACACCAATACCCGCCGTGAAATCCAATGAAGCAGAAGTGTTACCAAAATAGTTTAAAGTAAATACATTTTGAAATGGAAGCTGTTTGAAATCAACAGGAGTTTCCATTTTCGAAACAGTAACATTCTTAAGACATAAAAGAAACTCAGTTCATTTGATAGTATCACACGTTTCATGGTAGAAGACCTTCTTTTGTTTCAAGGTACAAGATGGTGCACGACTGACGACGTGCTGGTTAACTGCGCACATGTTAAATAAAAAGTTATAAAAATTTAGGGCGTTTTATCCATCATAAAATTCAGTGCCTGACGAATTAACAGTAAACTTGAAACAACTTTAATGCACACATCAAAAACAGTTTTGCATCAACCCGGTTCCCAGTACTCCTGAAGATAGACGTTGAGAGTGGATGTTGTATCACAGACACTATCCCTGTGACTGTTCAGAGATGTCACTAAACCCGCCCAAATATGTAAACAATCATGCATGAGCAGCGCCTATTAGATGAAAGGGTCCGACAACCGATCAGTTCCAGTCATTCCACCAGGAAATAGGTATACGGCTTGTCTTGTCTGTAGTTCAACCATGCTTAGACGGTCAATACCGCGGTTCGATCGCGTCCGCATTGTTACTTTGTGCCAGGAAGGGCTCTCAACAAGGGAAGTGTCCAGGCGTCTGGAAGTGAACTAAAGCAATGTTGTTCGGATATGGATGAGATACAGAGAGACAGGAACTGTCGATGACATGCCTCGCTCAGGCGGCCCAAGGGCTACTACTGCAATAGATGACCGCTACCTACGATTATGGCTCGGAGAAACCCTGAGAGCAACGCCACCATGTTGAATAATGTTTTTCGTGCAGCCACACTACGTTGTGTTACGACTCAAACTGTGCGCAGTAGGCTGCATGATGGGCAACGTCACTCCCCACGTCCATGGCGAGGTCCATCTTTGCAACCACGAGACCATGGAGCGCGGTACAGATGGGCCCAACAACATGCCGAATGGACCGCTCAGGATTGGCGTAACGTTCTCTTTACCGATGAATGTCGCATATGCCTTCAACCAGACAATCGTTGGAGACGTTTGGAGGCAACCCGGTTAGGCAGAACACCTTAGACACACTGTACAGTGACTACAGCAAGGTGGAGGTTCCCTGCTCTTTTGGGGTGGCATTAAGTGGGGCCGACGCACTCCGCTGGTGGTCATGGAAGACGCCGTAACGGCTGTACGATACGTGAAAGCCATCCTCCGACCGATAGTGCAACCATATCGGCAGCGTATTGACGAGGCATTTGTCTTCATGGGCTTCAATTCGTGTCCCCATCGTGCAAATCTTGTGAATGACTTCCTTCAGAATAAGGACATCGCTCGACTAGAGTGGCCAGCAGACATGAACCCTATCGAACATTCCTGGGATAGATTTTAAAGGGCTGTTTATGGACGATGTGACCCACCAACCACTCTGTGGGATCTACGCCGAATCGCCGATGAAGAGTGGGACAACCTGGACCAACAGTGCCTTGATCAACTTGTGGATGGTATGCCACGACGAATACAGGCATGCATCGATGCAAGAGGATGTGCTACTGGGTATTAGATGTACCGGTGTGTACAGCACCTCAGAAGGCTCGCTTTATGGTGGTACAACATGCAATGTGCGGTTTTCATGAGAAATAAAAAGGGCGGAAATGATGTTTATGTTGATCACTGTTCCAATTTTCTGAACAAGTTCCGGAACTCTCGGAACCGAGGTGACGCAAAACGTTTTTTGATGTGTGTATATTATCCAGCCCTTAAACGCGTGGAGACCGAAATATTTGCAAGTGCTGCATAAAAGACGAACTCATGTCTACCAACAACAAAAACTGTAGAAAATGTCGGAAACTGCCATGGTGGCAGCTTGTGCACATTCATTCTCGTCTCTCTAAAGTTAGTCAATCGACTGAAACACCGACCAAACGAATAGCGTGTTCCTATCACGAACTCCCCTTTTGTTACTAATACAACTCACCGAGTATTTACGTGCACTTATTAAGAAAAAATGTAAAAATATATCTACGATCTGCGATCATTTTAAACGAGAAGGAAGTTCGAAATGGTAATTAACGTAAAATATATTCATCTCCTTCTCGACGAACTTCGACAAACATTTGACTCGTTGAAACAAATGGCTCGCTGAGGCAAACATTGTCACGTTTAGGGGTACGACTGCGTTCTTTTCGAAAGTTCGAACAATGCAACATTACATTTCTTCATCATTTCTTTTCTTCGTGTCGTATTTCAGTACAAGTTCACAAATTGATTTTTCTTTGGCATAACATTTGCATGTCATCAAATGTATTTGCAAATTGCGAATGTGGTTCCACAACAACTGCGCAATTTATTGGAAGACAGTGAAGATTTGCAACGAACCTGGATTCGATACCCGAATTTCCCGATTAACTCAAGCAACCGTCTTAAGCCTTTCAGCCATCCGAACACGCTTCACGGACAGACCCAAACTTCCACATGCTCCAGTGTTTGCTTCCCATACTACCGCAAAATTATGTGATACCCGCACAGGGAGAGACTTATTTACTTTTCTCGTCAGACTGCCTTGGCCCCCTCCAGATTGCTGCCTGCATCCCACATGACAGTTGCATTCTGTCCCAAAATGCTGGAGTTGGTGCCATAGGTGCGTAAGGTATGCTTGTTTGTATATATGAATCTTGTGTGATCATCTGTTGCTGATGGATGTGTCTGAAGGCTGTATGTAAGTGTCTTTTAATTGTCCCTGCCTGCAACTTAACTCTACATCTACATCAACATGCATACTCCTCAAGCCACCTGACGGTGTGTGGCGGAGGGTACTTTGGGTACCTCTATCGGTTCTCCCTTCCATTCAAGTCTCGTATTGTTCGTGGAAAGAAAGATTGTCGGTATGCCTCCGTGTGGGCTCTAATCTCTCTGATTTTATCCTCATGGTCTCTTCGCGAGATATATGTAGGAGGGAGCAATACACTGCCTGACTCCTCGGTGAAGGTATGTTCTCGAAACATCAACAAAAGCCCGTACCGAGCTACTGAGCGTCTCTCCTGCAAAGTCTTCCACTGGAGTTTATTTATCATCTCCGTAACGCTTTCGCGATTACTAAATGATCCTGTAACGAAGCGCGCTGTTCTCCGTTGGATCTTCTCTATCTCTTCTATCGATCCTATCTGGTACGGATCCCACACCGGTGAGCAGTATTCGAGCAGTGGGTGAACAAGTGTACTGTAACCTACTTCCTTTGTTTTCGGATTGCATTTCCTTAGGATTCTTCCAATGAATCTCAGTCTGGCATCTGCTTTACCGACGATCAACTTTATATGGTCTTTCCATTTTAAATCACTCCTAATGCCTACTCCTAGATAATTTATGGAATTAACTGCTTCCAGTTGCTGACCTGCTATATTGTAGCTAAATAATAAAGAATCTTTCTTTTTATATATTAGCAGCACATTACACTTGTCTGCATTGAGATTCAACTGCCATTCCCTGCACCATGCGTCAATTCTTTGCAGATCCTCCTGCATTTCAGTACAATTTTCCATTGTTACAACCTCTCGATATACTACAGCATCATCCGGAAAAAGCCTCAGTGAACTTCCGATGTTATCGACAAGGTCATTTATGTATATTGTGAATAGCACCGGTCCTACGACACTCCCCTGCGGCACACCTGAAATCACTCTTACTTCGGAAGACTTCTCTCCATTGAGAATGACATGCTGCGTTCTGTTATCTAGGAACTCTTCAATCCAATCACACGATTGGTTTGATAGTCCATATGCTCTTACTTTGTTTATTAAATGACTGTGGGGAACTGTATCAAACGCCTTGCGGAAATCAAGACACACGGCATCTACCCGTGAACCCGTGTCTATGGCCCTCTGAGTCTCGTGGACGAATAGCGCGGGCTGGGTTTCACACGCTCGTCTTTTTCGAAATCCATACTGATTTCTACAGAGTATATTTCTAGTCTCCAGAAAAGCCATTACACTCGAACATAATATGTGTTCCAAAATTCTACAACTGATCGACGTTAGAGATATAGATCTATAGTTCTGCACATCTGTTCGACGTCCCTTCTTGAAAACGGGGATGACTTGTGCCCTTTGCCAATCCTTTGGAACGCTACGCTCTTCTAGAGACCTACGGTACACCACTGCAAGAAGGGAGGGGGGGTGGGGGTAGTTACTGCGCGTACTCTGTGTAAAATCGAACTGGTATCCCATCAGGTCCAGCGGCCTTTCCTCTTTTGAGCGATTTTAATTGTTTTTCTAACCCTCTGTCATCTATTTCGATATCTACCATTTTGTCATCTGAGCGACAATCTAGAGAAGGAACTACAGTGCAGTCTTCCTCTGTGAAACAGCTTTGGAAAAAGACATTTAGTGTTTCGGCCTTTAGTCTGTCTTCCTCTGTTTCAGTACCATTTTGGTCACAGAGTGTCTGGACATTTTGTTTTGATCCACCTACCGCTTTGACATAAGACCAAAATTTCTTAGGATTTTCTGCCAAGTCAGTACATAGAACTTTACTTTCGAATTCATTCGAATCAATCTTTTTCTACATTCTTGTGTCATTTTTACGTATTAGTTCCGTCTACGAAAAAATATAAAAATGAATTATCTTTTTATACACTCCTGGAAATTGAAATAAGAACACCGTGAATTCATTGTCCCAGGAAGGGGAAACTTTATTGACACATTCCTGGGGTCAGATACATCACATGATCACACTGACAGAACCACAGGCACATAGACACAGGCAACAGAGCATGCACAATGTCGGCACTAGTACAGTGTATATCCACCTTTCGCAGCAATGCAGGCTGCTATTCTCCCATGGAGACGATCGTAGAGATGCTGGATGTAGTCCTGTGGAACGGCTTGCCATGCGATTTCCACCTGGCGCCTCAGTTGGACCAGCGTTCGTGCTGGACGTGCAGACCGCCTGAGACGACGCTTCATCCAGTCCCAAACATGCTCAATGGGGGGCAGATCCGGAGATCTTGCTGGCCAGGGTAGTTGACTTACACCTTCTAGAGCACGTTGGGTGGCACGGGATACATACGGACGTGCATTGTCCTGTTGGAACAGCAAGTTCCCTTGCCGGTCTAGGAATGGTAGAACGATGGATTCGATGACGGTTTGGATGTACCGTGCGCTATTCAGTGTCCCCTCGACGATCACCAGTGGTGTACGGCCAGCGTAGGAGATCGCTCCCACACCATGATGCCGGGTGTTGGCCCTGTGTGCCTCGGTCGTATGCAGTCCTGATTGTGGCGCTCACCTGCACGGCGCCAAACACGCATACGACCATCATTGGCACCAAGGCAGAAGCGACTCTCATCGCTGAAGACGACACGACTCCATTCGTCCCTCCATTCACGCCTGTCGCGACACCACTGGAGGCGGGCTGCACGATGTTGGGGCATGAGCGGAAGACGGCCTAACGGTGTGCGGGACCGTAGCCCAGCTTCATGGAGACGGTTGCGAATGGTCCTCGCCGATACCCCAGGAGCAACAGTGTCCCTAATTTGCTGGGAAGTGGCGGTGCGGTCCCCTACGGCACTGCGTAGGATCCTACGGTCTTGGCGTGCATCCGTGCGTCGCTGCGGTCCGGTCCCAGGTCGACGGGCACGTGCACCTTCCGCCGACCACTGGCGACAACATCGATGTACTGTGGAGACCTCACGCCCCACGTGTTGAGCAATTCGGCGGTACGTCCACCCGGCCTCCCGCATGCCCACTATACGCCCTCGCTCAAAGTCCGTCAACTGCACATACGGTTCACGTCCACGCTGTCGCGGCATGCTACCAGTGTTAAAGACTGCGATGGAGCTCCGTATGCCACGGCAAACTGGCTGACACTGACGGCGGCGGTGCACAAATGCTGCGCAGCTAGCGCCATTCGACGGCCAACACCGCGGTTCCTGGTGTGTCCGCTGTGCCGTGCGTGTGATCATTGCTTGTACAGCCCTCTCGCAGTGTCCGGAGCAAGTATGGTGGGTCTGACACACCGGTGTCAATGTGTTCTTTTTTCCATTTCCAGGAGTGTATTTACGATTTTGATTGTGTTGGGTCGTATCATGAAGCAAATGTGAGTATTGTATCCTACAATACGTGATTGAGATGAGAGCACTGACCAGTGCAAATACACTAGGTACACTATCCTCTGGGTACATCACTCTCTCCTACTATTCGTTTGAACATGCAAATGATTAGCGTTTCAGGGCAACCGCACAAAGTTAGTAGGAGTAACACTCTCTTCATTCTGTATGCAAGGAAGGATTACACATTACGATCACACTCATCAGCATGCTGGATCTCAACTGCTCCATGCAACTAGCGCGTAAGGGGCAGGCATATTGTTCGCCTGCCCATGGAGTATTTTACAGCAACGTCAAGTATCTAGACTGAGGAAATAGGGGCTTTTGTAGCAAGACAAGAATCTACATGTGCAGTAGATCGGACCACCACGGCATTTCAGACTGGCAACCAGTGCTGCAGCTACCCTCAACGTGACAGCAGGAGACGGTCCAACACTGCTGCGATCATCGACAACAATACACACAGGAGTGGCACTGTGTCATCTTTTCGACAAGTCTCACGTCATGGTGGACGTATCAGTGTGTGCAGGCTGCGAGAAGCACGTGCATTACGAGATTGTATTTATAACCATAGGACCCATCACCTGGTGCGATGGCGTTTGGAACCAATGTGCACACAATAAGATCACCTCTGGTTCGCTTAGTAAACCTGGACACTAACTGTCATATTCCTGAAGCCTTAAGGCCCGTGGTTGTGCCCTGTCGTCAAAATCTTCGTGAGTAAACTGGGCTCCTGAGGGAAGGCGGTAGTAGCTGATGTTTGGACAGCACGGAGGGGCGGCACACGGAGTTCTGTTAGCATTGACAGAATGTGGGCCAAGTCCGGGCTGCTCACTTCTGCCTTGCGGAAATGCAAGGTTTATGAAAAGGTCACTTTAATAAGCAGGTAGCTGTTAAGCCCCTGGGTTTTGGGTTTCGCTCACCTTCATTATCAGTGTCACAGTAGTGAGGATTGCCTAGTGTAAGTGCGTCTGTAAATTTATTCAAAAATGTTCAAATGTATGTGAAATCTTATCGGACTTAACTGTTAAGATCGTCAGTCCCTAAGCTTACACACTACTTAACCTAAATTATCCTAAGGACAAACACACACACTCATGCCCAAGGAGGACTCGAACCTCCGCCGGGACCAGCCGCACAGTCCATGACGGCAGCGTCTAGACCGCTCTGCTAATCCCACGCGGCGTCAGTTTACTGGTTCAAATGGCTCTGAGCACTATGGGACTTAACAGTCAGTTTATTGCTTGAGTGTATAGGGTCAGATAATCTGATACAAGATAATGTGCAAGTACTGCTCACTAAGCTAGATGACTGAAATCTTAGCTCGTACAAAACACCAGTCACTTGTAGTACTTAAGTATTGCATGGGGGCTTAATTAAATATTATGCAAATATTTTTTTATTTTAGTAGCTGACTGTCCGGTTACGGAGTCTCGTAACCGGTTGGCCTTGACTAGTAATAGTACGCAATCTGACTGCATAGAACAACAACAAAGCAAGAAACTAAATTTCCGTTAACACAATTAATTAATTAAGTCCCCAGCAACTATAAAACCTAGGAAACAACAAAGCACAAGTGTAGCTGTTCTGTGTGTGGAAGTGTGATTCATCGTACACATCTGGCACGGTTCTTCCTCAATAAGACCAGATATTTTAAACACCATTTATACTGAAGTAATTAAAAAAATAAACAGAAATACTATAATTGCACATAGAAACCAGAAATACAGTCTAATACAAGAAAACGAGGCAGATGCTTTGTTGACTGAACCTGTGACCACGAGGCATTATTGTTTAAGACATTGAAATAAATAAAAAAAGGAATTATTTTACCTTCATATATATTGACGAAAAGCACACTCTGATCATTACAGTATCCCCAATCCAACAATATCAGGTGTCTAGCCCATCAAAACAATATGACAACATCTGAACAAGCACTCTCCATGGGAACTTCTCAACAACGACTCACCACTGCTACATCTCAACAAGCACTGCCTACTGCTACTTCTCAATAAGAACTCTCCACTACCACATCTCAACAAACACTGCCAGTGGAGGCGGCTGAATAATACTCTTTGGCGCAATCTCTGGCGCTGTGACTCAGTGTAGCCACCTTTCATATGCCCCTCCTCCACGGGCTAGAATTTGATGGTAATTTTGCCAGCATTGGTGGCGAAAATACCACCAAATTCGTACAAAAAATACAGACGAAAATAAAAGATAATATTAATAAGTAAACATCACATAACTAGATAAATTTTGGCTTTGCACTGACCCTTCAATAACCTAATATATAAAATACAGTAAGGAATACATATGCTTGCATACATGTGATTTTACATAATAGTTTACACAAGTATCATTCAATCAATAGCACCAGCAATGACGAATAGGTGTAGGTAAGAGTCTCATAACATTTCACAAACAATAAATACACAAAAAATCAGTTTATACAAATATTCACATAAAATGTTGTCAATAGTTCAATAAACAAGTAGTTGACAGTTCCAGCAGTGGCACCCAACAATGTTGAACAGGTGCAGACACCAACAAGTGACATTATGTCAGTAGAAGCAGTTCCATCAGTGGCACCCAGCAATGTTGAACAGGTGCAGACACCAACAAGTGACATCATTTCAATAGGAGCAGATCCAACAGTGGCACCCAGCAATGTTGAGCAGGTGCAGACACCAACAACTGACAACATTTCAGTAGAAGCTGTCCACCAGTGGCACCCAGTAATGTTGAACAGGTGCAGACACCAACAAGTGACATTATTTCAATAGAAGCAGTTCCAACAGTGGCACCCAGCAATGTTGAGCAGGTGCAGACACCAACAAGCGACATTATTTCAGTAGAAGCAGTCCATCAGTGGCACCCAGTAATGTTGAGCAGGTGCAGACACCAACAAGTGACATCATTTCAGTAGAAGCAGTTCCATTAGTGGCACCCAGTAATGTTGAGCAGGTGCAGACACCAACAAGTGACATCATTTCAGTAGAAGCAGTTCCATTCGTGGCACCCAGTAATGTTGAGCAGGTGCAGACACCAACAAGTGACATTATTTCAGTAGAAGCAATTCCATCAGTGGCACCCAGCAATGTTAAACAAGTGCAGACACCAACAAGTGACATCATTTCAGTAGAAGCAGTCCATCAGTGGCACCCAGCAATGTTGAACAGGTGCAGACACCAACAAGTGACATCATTTCAGTAGAAGCAGTTCCATTAGTGGCACCCAGCAATGTTGAACAGGTGCAGACAGCAACAAGTGACCTCATCAGTAGTAGCAGTTCCATCAGTGGCACCTAGTAAAGTTGACAGGTGCAGACACCAACAAGTGACATCATTTTAGTAGAAACAGTTCCATCAGTGGCACCCAGCAATGTTGAACAAGTGCAGGTAACAGTCCATAATATTCACTATCACTAATCAGACAGTTCATCAGAGTTCATAGCAGAAATTAAACATTTCCAAGGGCACCCATCATGTTGAACAAGTGCAAGCACGAACAACAGTTTGAAGGCACACACAATTGCTTTTACAAAATTATTATCAATGCTCTTACACTAAACATACAAATTATAACAAACACACAAATGATATCAGATAATTGTCATATTAACTATTACAATACACAAATAATGGTAAACCTATAATATTTATGGGTGTCAGTGCAAGACACAACAAACAAGTAAAATAATATTTAGGAGATATGTCGGTACCAATTATTTGGGATCAAGAAAGGAAAACACCCAAAACACACTCACTGACCTTTCATCCACATTAAGTGCTACTGTGTAATTGAATAGTGTTAATTGTGTAAATGCAATTCTGTCCAAAATTTTATGTTCAACTTGTGTATCAAGTAGTAGTGGCAGCAGTGTATAACAGTCAATAATAGTTAGTCAACGTCATAGTCATCATGTCAAGACCAATGTTTGCCAAGCCAAATCAAAATGTACGGTTGCTGAACAACTGTCAGTGTGCCAAGATATGCAATTACTTCCTCTCTCCAAAACAAAGTATATACTGCTTATTGATTTAACGAAGTGTGTGTGTAGACAATCTTCTTTCCACTTGAGTGTTCTAGTCTGCCATCTTCATCCTCCTTGTTCCATATAAACCAACAAAAAAAATATGCCCCTCACTTACTTTACCTGTTATCCACCAAAACTCCAATGATAATCAGCATCACATAATCTTGATACTTCAATAATACCCTCACTTACTTTACCTCTTATCCACCAAAACTCCAATAATCATTATCATCACATAATCTTAATACTTCAATAATACCTCTTACGTCGATACATATAAACCTTATCATCAATATCATTTACCTTACCTCTTGTCCACCAAAACTCCAATAATCATCAACTTCACACAATCTCAATACCTCAATAATACCTCTTCAATACGTCGATACATATAAACCCTATCGCCAATACCATTTCACTTCCATAACAACTCTTTCCTCTAGTCAGTCTCCTTGAACAAATACAGATAAAATCCTAGTGCAAACTTCAATTCATCATCCCATGCAATCCGAAGAGACAATGTCCACACACAACCTCTGTGTAGTCCACCTGAGCCAAATCTTCTACTCATTATGAATTATAAAATACATTTTGGTTACCTTGTCCATCATAAAATAAAAGAAATGCATACATGACCTCTAACAGCCTTTAGTTTGAATAACTTTCAGTAAGTAAGTACGAGTACGGAGTGTTAATGATGGTAATATTTCACAGTGTGTACACCACTTCAAGAATCATGGCAAAACAGAAGCAAACATGTGGAGTATTTCTTGTGTCAAGTGTCACTTGCTATTTCAATTGCTCACGAAGAATTCAGTGTAATAACTGTCAATGGTCTAAACCTAGTGTTGGTATGTCATGTCGTTAGCTTCCTTTCTATTAGCATAAATTTATACAGCTTCCATAAAACCTCCAGCTCATGTGACTCCTATGAAGTTTCTTGTACCAACGTCGTTCGTAGAATTATAGCAGTTCATTTTCTTATCTTAAAATATAAGGCACTAGGCGTAGGCAAAACATGCAATAGCGAGTAAATATACCAGTAGAGAACACAATGTCAACAAATGGATGTAGTACAATCCCTACAACGAGGCTCTGCCAAGCAAACAATCTATAATTAATACCATAGTGTAACCTAAACTCCATGTTTGTACACAGTATATCAGCATTTCTATATACCAAATTAAAGAGTAGTTATGACAACAAAACAGAAATGTGTAAATATGTAATCCATACGCAAAGCAGCAAATATATATCTTACATAATAAACAGGTCATTAGCATCATATCGGCAAAATCAAATAAATGTTCATATGTCATCTTAATAAGTAAACATGAAGGCGCAAGCAGATACATCACAAAGTATAACCTACATACATAACCATATCAGCACAATTAATCATCTGACAATTATAATTTAAATAAATAAGCACAGCAGGCTCATAAAAAAAAAATTATGTGACATCAGTGAAAAAGCAGTGCAGCCAAGCGATGCATAATATATACAAATAACAACCCTGTTCATTAATCAATCATTGTCAAAATCAGTTAATGTACGCAACCACGTCGCTTCACAAGTAAATTCATAGAACATGAAATTTAGCACAAAGTATGAATCACGTAATCGCGAGCAGCAAACTACGTCTAAAGTACGTACCTAAGTGGAAATATGATACCTGAAAAATAAACTCAATTAATAGTTACCTTTTTAGTTTATTAGTTTCTTCTTCGAAATTACATTCTTCCTGAAATTTTCTCGATAGCAAGTCCTCTTAACGTCGGACACACACAGAATTTACGTGAAGTTCTTAAATATTTAATACAACCGTATCCTGAAAAATACTGAACGTTAATAACGTAATTTATCAAGTCACTATAGCTTTATACTGAATTTAATCGGAGAAATTAGACTGTGTATTTGTTTACGGCTGTCAGTGCATTCGCACTGAGCGCTCGATCAGCTGTAGATACGCTTGACGTAGGAAGTAGTTGTTTGCGGTCAACGACTGCCTTATGCGGCGCACAGACTTGACTGTTGCTTTGAGTATGTGCCGCCGCCAGAACACGGGGCGGTATGCTTGTACTCTCCGTGTGTTTATGTATAACTGTTGATGTCTCAAAAGCAGGTCATTCCACAAAAATTTTAACGTTCGATATATGATGTATTCCCTTAGAGCGCCGATATGTAAGAGTTTCTACTTCGACAGTGTTATCATCAATAATTTTGCGAACTCTATATGGAGCGTTATAAAGCAGAAAAAATTTGCGACACAACCCTTTTCCTTTGTGAGATAAACGGTGAGACTTAATTAACACCTTTTGACCAACTGACAAGGTTTTTAAACGACCAGGACGTTTAGCTGATTTCTCTCTTCTAGCAGCCGCAGATGCAATATTTTGCAGAGCCAGGTTCACAACTTCAGAATGCCGCAGTTTCCGTGTAGGCGGAAAAGGAACGATTTCAGAAATGCGATTTGTCGGTGCTTTATTTTTTAATATCAATATCGGCGGTAAAGAAGTTGAATCATTAGGGAGTTTATTCAGAATGTTTTGAAAAATATGAAGATACTGATCCCACGTTCTGTGATTCTGATGACAATAAAGTCGATACAATTTATTGATTTCCTTCATCCATCTCTCTGAAGCGTTAGACTGAGGGTGAAAAAGTGAAATTAAAATTGGTTTAATCTTACGACGCCGTAGAGTACGAAGCCAGATTTTAGAGCGAAACTGTGATCCATTATCTGATATAACCTTATCAACATGATCCACTTCTTTAAGAAAATGTTTGATGAAAGCATTAGATACTGAACGAGCTGTTGCTTTGCGTAAAGGTGTAAAACACACATATTTTGATGTCAATTCCACTGCTACTAAAATGTACGCAAAACCATTAGTAGAACGAACCACTGGACCGAACAAATCGACTGCAGCCATGTCCTTTAATTTCGCTGGAACGATAGGAAACAACGGTGCTCTGTGAGAATAGTTGGCGGCTTAGCCTTTTGACATAATCTGCATTTGGCAAGAACAGATCGGCAATAGTTTTCTGCACTACAACGCCGTTATCTTCTATCTCTTGAAATGAGTGTGCACCTAGGCCTTTGTATGATGAGTCCGTCGCCAAACAAAAATCTTTACATAAATCCGGATGTGAAAGAAGTGGAGCAGCAACTAAAGCATCACAAAGTTGTTCAAATTCTGATTGAGCTTCCTCATCCCAACACCAATTAGAATTCTTTCCAGATAGTTCACATAAACGAGGTGTGCCCAAATTGTCCAATCTAACAAAGCGTCTAAGAAAATTACAGACACCAAGGAAACTACGAACATCACGTTTTGTAGTAGGAACAGCATAATTACGAATAGCGTCTAGCTTCTCTGGATCAGGAGGAATACCTTCTGTAGAAATAATATGACCAAGAAATTTCACCTGAGAACGACCAAATTCAGATTTTTCCAAGTTCACTGTAATGCCTACTATTGCAAAAATACGTAATAATGAATCCAAAATTTTGTTATGCTCGCTCCAAGAACGTTTAGCAATAAGAATATCGTCAACATAAGAAGTAATATTGTCACGAAGATAAACAGGTAAAATTTCGTTCAAACTACGAATGAATGCTGCAGAAAATATAGTAAGTCCAAACGGTAATTTCCGAAATCTCTTTTGGGTAAAATCGTCATATCCGGTTATTATTTACCGACTCTCTAGATAGATTGATAGTTGAAGAGTTATTTTGATAGATACAAAGAATAGTAGAAGAGTAGGCAGCGGTGCAGAAAACTAAAAGGGAAATAGCACCACTACAGCTCGGGGCCCTGTGCATGCTACGGCACATATTCACTTAGTGTAGTGAATCCCCTGAGGACATAAATAGCCGCACATAAATTCTAGTTTGTGACTTAGTGGCAAATTTGGCGGAAGTGTGTACGCAAATTGATCTAACCATGAACATGGATGTATATCATTCTTAGAATTGCGAAAGATCTTAAATTTCCGAACAGTTAAGAAGTGTTTATAGTCAAAGTTTTCTTCTTGTGGCGACAAAGACTTACCGCGTCTGTCCCAGTCCCAATGTCGATTATTGTCAAATTCGCGCGCCTGGCGCTCTCTTGTTGCATCCCGTAAATGAAATAAATTATTGCCTTCAAAGCCCTCTGCTATCTGTGATTCTAAATGTCTTCTGCTGTCTTTTCCTACGATTTCGTTTTCAATATGTTTGACTTGCTTTTGTAATGCCTCAAATTCCCTTTTAACGCGATCATTAAATTTTCCCTGATTTTCAACATGCTTATTTATGTGCTGGTACTCTTCAGTTTCTGCAAATGGTAATGGAGCTGTATCATCCGAATCTCTGTCCCCATTTAAACTAAGATTTGTCAATTTATCTGAAATCTCCTCCACTCTTTCCGGTAAGTCACCTATTTTTTCTTTCTGTTTATTTACGTCTTCCGTAAGTGTCGCGACTCGGGTTTCAGTATTGACACATTTAGTAGTTAACTGCTCATACTTTTGTGTTAGGTTATTTATTCTGTCATTTGGTATGGATTCCTCGATTCTTTCAAATATTTCTTCCTTATCGTGTGCACATTGTAAATTTAACTCTGAAAATTTTTGTACTATCACGTGATCTCTTTCTTCCTGTTCTCTATCCTGTTCCTTTTTCTGATTTCTATTGAAATTAATCTATTATTATGAGCATTGAAAATCGGTTGTACTTCTTCTCTAATTTCTTTCTTTAATTCATCTTTCATGTTTTTGAAGCATGTCCCTATCCGTGAGTCTAACAGTGTTTCCATTGTTCCCATATCAATTTTTAACCGTGTTGCCAAAGTTCCCATCTCTGTTTTTAATTCAGATCCTAACTGTGATCCCAGTGAGTCTAACCGTGTTTCCATTGTTCCCATCTCAGTTTTAATTGTTCCTATTTGTGAGTCTAACCATGTTGCCAAAGTTCCCATCTCTGTTTTAAATTCAGATCGTAACTGTGATCCCAGTGAGTCTAACCATGTTTCCATTGTTCCCATATCTATTTTTAATTCAGATCCCAAGTTTAATATTGCACTCATCAACTGCTCCATATTAACTTGTTCGAAATTCTTTTCGCCCCTAACATTTCCCGTAAAACTAACTTCCTTCGTCATAGCAGTAAAGCTATCTGTGTTCGATACTATCCCAGAATCTTCTGTCGTTAATCTCGTATTCTGAAAATTTTTTGATTGTGAAAAAATTTGAATTGGTTCCAGACTATTTTCCCGACTTATAAAATTGTTTTCAACTCCATTATTCGTCATCCTGTTCTCCTGTGTTGGCGAGTTCGCCATGTTAACAATTTCGTCATTCTCACTATTCATCATTTTTGCCTTTTTCATCGATCGCGTAATCATTTAAAAAACATACAAAAGTCGTCACTATATGAAAATTACACACAATGACACTTTATCACCAACAATATCATTCACACGAAATGCTTCCCTCAAACACGATTAACGAACAATTGAAATCTTCATAATTGCACAAAATTGTCAAACCCGTATACAAGACAACAAAAATTAAATTCTGCGAAAAATACCATTAGAATAATGATAAGCCAACTACAAATGTTCATTACCAAATCTACACATTCAATATAGATTACAATTGCTAAACTACAAATTATTTCAACAATACTACTGTCTGCTATTTTACTATCAGAAGATTACCAAAGGACGATCCGAAGCCGCGGTTGCCACGTGCATGGGGGCTTAATTAAATATAAAGAATTCAAATACTTTTTAATTTTAGTAGCTGACTGTCCGGTTACGCAGTCTCGTAACCGGTTGGCCCTGACTAGTAATAGTACGCAATCTGACTGCATAGAACAACAACAAAGAATGAAACGAATTTCCGTTAACACAATTAATTAATTAAGTCCCCAGCAACTCTAAAACCTAGGAAACAACAAAGCACAAGTGTAGCTGTTCTGTGTGTGGAAGTGTGATTCAACGTACACATTTGCCACGGTTCTTCCTCAATAAGACCAGATATTTTAAACACCATTTATACTGAAGTATTTAAAAAAATAAACAGAAATACTATAATAGCACATAGAAACCAGAAATACAGTCTAATACAAGAACACGAGCCAGATGCTTTGTTGACTGAACCTGTGACCACAAGGCATTATTGTTTAAGACATTGAAATAAATAAAAAAAAGGAATTATTTTACCTTCATATATATTGACGAAAAGCACACTCTGATCGTTACAGTATCCCCAATCCAACAATATCTGGTGTCTAGCCCATCAAAACAATATGACAACATCTGAACAAGCACTCTCCATGGGAACTTCTCAACAACGACTTACCACTGCTACATCTCAACAAGCACTGCCTACTGCTACTTCTCAATAAGAACTCTCCACTACCACATCTCAACAAACACTGCCAGTGGAGGCGGCTGAATAATACTCTTTGGCGCAATCTCTGGCGCTGTGACTCAGTGTAGCCACCTTTCAGTATCTTGTACTGAATTTTGCCCTTGGAGCAGTTTATTGATTACTATTTACTGTTCAAATATTTTGTGGCCATGTCTAAGTGTCGTAAGTTTCAGGTGGCATTGCTTTAATTTGGGCAGTAAGCGCACTAGTCACTGATCTGTGCTAGACATATGGACCTGTTGTTCGCCCAAAGTTTGTTAATGTTCAGATATACTTGTAGTGACTGCATTATCACAGGTTGTCATTCATGCTAAAGTGATTGTATTCAGCTCTTTGTATTTTACTCAGTTAATGTAACCGACTGAACTCCCGTTTACTTACGAAGGCACAGTTGTAAGTTAACTGGTGTCAGTTGAGCACAAGCGATTGTTGTTCATTGGTTCCATTCAAATCTGTCTATAGTCTGCGCCATTCCGCGTGTTCTCTCGTCACTGGTATCGATAACTGCAATTAAATTGCCTTTGTATAGGCTTGTTGTGGCTCGAGTACAGCTGTCCCGGGCGGTAATTTATTTCCTTGAATAGCATTATCTTATTTTAAGGCTAACTAATATCATTCCAGCAGTAGATTTCTGTTAAGACTCACTCCTTAATCAAAACCTATTGTGATATTTGATTATGCCAATGGAGTAACTACCATTCAGCGTTTGTCACTAAACTTCCTGAATGGAATGGTGTTTACTCCAAAATTTTGATGGATTGTTTTAATGTTTGCCCTGTATTTGACATTTGGCTTGGCATGTCTCACAGATAGCCTTGGTTGTTATAGGTTTCTTTTTCTGTCCTATTTTCCACGCCTGATATGGGTATAAAGTGTTCTGTCCTATTTTCCACGTGTGACACTGGTATAAATTGTTAAATAAGAATAATGAGGGAAGACTTACTCTCTTTTATGACACCGTACTTCATGGCCAGTTAGTGTGTGATTTGAGACCATTTTAATTAAAGCTGGTGTGTTTCTTTAAACCCTGGGATGATGTACGTCATGTCTAAACTGTATTATATGTCTTAATTCTCTTCAAGTAAATTTCTGTTTTCTCAAAAGTGAGATGCGTCCTGTTTATTAAGAGTGACGTAGCTCACATTCGGCCATTTCGTATCTTTGATTCGGTTTAAGTAAAATATTGTCTTTCTACAAGGTGATATAGATCATGTTTAGAGAAGTTGTGCTTTTATGCTGTTAAAGTAAACACACAGCTTTTTTAAAGGCATCGATGCTGTTATAATAAATGTCCATTTTGTCACAGGAATACTCATGTCCGTGTGTCCGTCTGTGCTTTGGAATATTTGTGCATAGTAAACTTTGATGGATATAGGCTATTGATCTGGGCTAGCATGATTAACGCTTTGGTTAAAGAGATCTTTCAGTGGTTTGATAAAAACACAAAAGGAATATTTTTCAAAAATTTTGGAAATGGTTTAAATAAAAATTTTGTTGTTATGTTGTCAATTGTTTGTTTGTAACAGCACCTTTGACTCTCCTCACCCACTGAGCTGCCACTTGATGCATGATGCATGATAATTTTATTGTCATTCGGCCATTACCGCAATAGACAACGTCATATACATACTAAAATACAATTAATAGTTTGAAAGAAACAACAGGTTTCTTGTTAACATTATAGTATTATATTACAGTTGATAAATTCTCTTATGTCATAGAATGGGTGGAGGACTAGCCAGTCATGAATTGTTTGTTTGAATAATTGTTCAGGTAATTCTTGAACAGATTGAGGAAGATTATTAAATAATTTGTACCCCATGATTTCGTAGCTGTTGAGTGACTTTGACAACCTGTGGTAAGGAATATAGAGGCACCTATTCCTTCTTGTATTGTGGCTGTGTACATTTTCTCTGGTTCTTGTTTCTGGAAATTTCTTCTTCATATAAATTAGAACATAGTATATGTACAAGTTTATAACAGTCATAATTTTCTGTTCACAGAACAATGGTTTACAGTGTGCCTTATATGCAGAACCAGTAATTATCCTAATAGCTTTTTTTTTTGCAGTATTAATATGTCATGTACACAGCTAGAGTTCCCCACAAAATAATTCCATATGATATTATACTCTGAAAGAATGAAAAATAGGATGTTCTAACATATTTTTCAGGAACACAATCCATAAGTCGCCTTAACAGGTAAATAACTCTTGACAATTTACCACTAATATATTGTACATGTTGACCCCAAGATAATTTATCATCAATGTATACCCCCAAAAATTTGACATAACTTGGATCATCTGACAGAAGCTTGTCTCTAAGACTACAGACCATCTGCTGTGTTTTGTTTTCATTCAGCAGGAATCCATTTGCCTTGAACCAATAGGATGCTTGGTCAATTGCCTTTGCTGCACAAGTTTTAAGGCTATTGAAATCCTCACTAGCATGAAGAAATGTTGTATCATCTGCATACAACACAGTGGTGGACTTGATAAATGACGGCAGATCATTTATCATTATCAGGAACAAAAAGGGGCCCAGCACAGATCCCTGCGGAACACCTACCTTGACTTGCTCTATACTCGACATTTTTCTCCCTACACAAACAACTTGTTTACGATTCTGAAGATATGATTTTATTAATTTAAGGCTATTATGTCTAATGCCATAGAATTCCAGTTTTTGTAGGAGTGGCTTATGCTTTACACAGTCAAAAGTTTTGCTTAGATCACAAAATGTGAGTTGAGCGTAGCCCTTATCCTCGAACACTTGATGTAAGTATCTGACTACAAAGTCTATAGCATCCACAGTAGACAACTTTTTCCTAAAACCATACTGAGATTCACTAATTATTCCTAATTTTTCAAAATAGACAGATAGCTGTTGGTAAATTACACATTCGAGTATTTTAGAAAAAGCTGGGACTATGGAGATTGGTCTGTAACTGCAAGGTGAGTCCATATCTCCCTTTTTATATATTGGAATTACCCTAGCCACTTTGAGTTCTTCGGGAAAATATCCTTCAGATATGCATTTATTTATACAGAATGTTAAGGGGTACACAATATAGTCTATTACTTTCTTTAGTAAATTACAGGATATGTCATATATATCTACACTGTCTGAAGATTTCATCCGTTTTACAATGCTTAGGACATGACTAGGTGAGACCTCGGAGAACATAAACGTACCTGTGTCTGTTGGTGTTCTGCAAACATTTTTAGAAAGTAACTCTGATGAATTGATATCAGGTTTGATTATAGTATTTCCTACATTTTCAACAGATTTAATAAAGAAATCATTGAATTTTTGGGGACTTATATTAATTTTTTTGCTTCTTACATCTTTAGCAACACCATTTATTAATTTCCATGCAGCTTTGCACTTATTTGTGGAATTACCAATGGTATTGAAATTATGTGCTTTTTTTACTCATTCCTGCATTTATATAAGCTAATCTGGCATGTTCTGTTTTCTGATTGCTACATATATTGTGCAACACCATAACTTGGTTTTTCATACTTGATAATTGTTTAGTGAACCATGAATTTTGTCTGTTTGTAGCCTTGTTTGTAAAGCCTTTGTCAGTTAATTTGCATTTCTTTATGGGGATATTGTCATTAAATTGTGTCAGAAATGTTTTAAAAAATCTCTCAAATAATAGTTTCCCTGACAAATCAGCACTAAGACTATAACTTGTGTCACCATGACATTGGTTGATCCAGTCTCTCTCAGCAAGGGACTTACAGAGCTGAACAATTTTGTCATCTGTGACAGGCCTGGTGATTATAACTTTTGGGACAGGCTTAGGAATATTACTATTATCAATACAGAACCTACTTGTATAGTTTAAAGATACAGAGTCATGATCTGAAAATGGAAATGCTGTAACAGCACATGACTCTTCTGTAGTTTTAAAGTTGACAAAAATATTGTCAAGACATGCTTTATCTCTTGTGGGCCTGTTATTGATTGAGTGCAAATTGCACTGTCTTAAAAGGTTTTTCAACTCAGTCACAGTACGTTTATGTGTTGTTATATCAAAATCTGCATTCAGATCTCCACCAATTACTGTCATAATGCAACCATCTGGTCCCTCTTAGTACATCTAGCAGCATGTCCAATTTTTCTAGAAATACATTGATGATACCCTTAGGTGACCTGTAAAGGGATACTATTACTAACTTAAGACCATAACTATACCAGTGGCTTCAAAGTTCTGTTCCTCACATAAATAATCTAGGTCCAACTTAACAATGGAGCAGCTGAATGACTGATTAATATATATTGCCACACCACCTCTTATATGCAGTTTTCTACAGTAACTATTTGCTACATTATAGTTATCAAGTTTGACAACTGTAAGTACACTCTCAGTAACCCAATGTTCACTCAGACAGAAAATATCAAATTTGTTATCTAGTCCAAAACTGTTTACAATAAATTCTTTATCTATTAGTCCTTGAACATTCAGATAGCAAATTTTAAGATCATAATTGTTGTTTATTTTAGATTGAACGTTTTGGTGAGGTGTTATGAAATTTGTTACACTACTTATCTCTTGGGCTGCTTCATCTTGCTGCCTTCCACTAAAAAATCATTTAAACGGACAGGAGGTGCTGTTTTCCGTCTACCCGTAACACTTGATGCTGCTTCTCCTGCTGCAATTCACATTTCTCCTTTTAGAGGCACTATAGTTACTGTTGCTGGTGAAACTTCTGCTGTTGATGCTACTGTTACTTCCTTTTCCACTGCTGCTACTGATAATGCCACTGGTGACTGTGACGCTTTACATGTTTGCACAGTTGTAATTTTTTCATCGTAGGGTGTATCTGCAGATGTTTCTTCCTCATATGCTGTTGGTGCACTTTTCTTTTCTGTTGTCATTGGCAGAAAACCTGTTGCAGGTAGTGCTATTTTTACATAGGAATCCACTCCTGCTGTCTTTATCACCTGGAGAATTTCTTTGGCCAGCACGTTGCTCGTGCTCTCCTGACTTACCTCGATACAGGGGGCTATCGACCGTCGGCCCAACCAGCAAGTTCACCAGATCTCCCGCCCATCCGACATTGATCATAGCCTGCCGACAGACTGACTCGCCCGCACTCGCCAGCAACGACGACCGATAAACTTTGGCACAGAGTAGAAACATCATGGTTAGGCATGACCATACTTGCCATCAGAGCTCAGTGCTGCTCGATGGCCAGCCGGATTAGCGCCACTGTTGTTACGTGAGGTCGCTGCTCCGTGTACTAAATTTCGTTTCCTGTGTACCCCAAATCACGTACAAAGGTGGTTCCCAACCTTGTGGTAATTGTCCCTCACGAGTAAAATTAAATTTTCTGACAGGTATACATAAAAGTGTGCGATTGCGTTTCTGCATCTACATCTACACACATACTCCGCAAGCCAACGTACGGAGCGTGGTAGAGGGTACCCTTTACCACAACTAGCCGTTTCCTTTCCTGTTCCACTCGCAGGTAGAGCGAGCGAAAAACGACTATCTATACGCCTCCGCACGAGCCCTAATTTCTCGTATCTTCCGTGCGTTGCCTTTACGCGCGGTCTATGTTGGCGGCAATAGAACCACTCGGCATTCAGCTCCAAGCTACGGTTCTCTAAATTTTCCCAATAGTGTTTCTCGAAAAGAACGACGCCTTCGATCCAGGGATTACCACTTGAATTCCCGAAGCATCTTCGGAACACTTGTGTGTTGTTCGAACTTACCGGTAACAAATCTAGCAGCCCGCCTATGAATTGCTTCCGTCTTTCTTCAATGCGACCTGATACAGAGCCCAAACACTCGAGCAGTACACAAGAATCGGTCGCACGAGCGTCGTATATGCTGTCTCCTTTACAGGTGAACCACACTTCCCTAAAATTCTCCCAATAAACCGAAGTCAACCATTCGCCTTCCCTACCACAGTCCACACATGCTCGTTCCATTTCATATCGCTTTGCAACGTTACTCCCAGATTTTTAAACTAGTAATGCTGTATCCGAACATTACGGGTTTGTTTTTCCTACTCATCAGCATTAACTTACACTTTTCTACATTAAGAGATTAGAGATTAGATTAGATTGTTCCATATATCATGAATACGAAACTTCGTAATGATGTGGGACGTGTCAGGTTAATAAAAGGTGTCTATGCAAGGTATTACATTACACAAAATATTACATGACACTCAATATTTTTTTTTGGGGGGGGGGGGGGGGTTGAGTAGAAGGAGTTGCCATTAAGAAATTCTTTTAATTTCCTTTTAAATGCTGTATGGCTATCTGTCAGACTTTTGATGCTATTAGTTAAGTGACCAAAGACTTTTGTGGCAGCATAATTTACCCCCTTCTGAGCCAAAATTATATTTAACCTTGAGTGCATTACCCTGCTGAAATGTAGGGTTTCGCGGGGATCGAATGAAGGGTAGAGCCACGGGTCGTAACACATCTGAAACGTAGCGTCCACTGTTCAAAGCGCCGTCAGTGCGAACAAGAGGTGACCGAGACGTGTAACCAATGGCACCACATACCATCACGCCGTGTGATGCGCCAGTATGACGATGACGAATAAACGCTTCCAATGTCTATTCACCGCGATGTCGCCAAACACGGATGCGACCATCATGATGCTGTAAACAGAAGCTGGATTCATTCGAAAAAATGACGTTTTGCCATTTGTGCACCCAGGTTCGTCGTTGAGTACATAATCGCAGGCGCTCCTGTCTTTGATGCAGCGTCAAGGGTAACCACAGTCATGGTCTCCGAGCTGATAGTCCATGCTGCTGCAAACGTCGTCGTACTATTCGTGCAGATGGTTGTTGTCTTGCAAACGTCCCCAACTGTTGACTCAGGCATCGAGATGTGGCTGCACGATCCGTTACAGCCACGCGGATAAGATGCCTGTCATCTCGACTGCTAGTGATATGACGCCGTTGGGATCCAGCACAGCATTCCGTATTACCCTCCTGAACCCACCGATTCCATATTCTGATAACAGTCATTGGATTTCGACCAACGCGAGCAGCAATGTCGCGATACGATAAACGGCAATCGCGGTAGGCTACAATCCGACCTTCATCAATGTCGCAAAACTGATGGTACGCATTTCTCCTCCTTACACGAGGCATCACAAGAACGTTTCACCTGGCAACGCCGGTCAACTGCTGTTTGTGTATGAGAAATCGGTTGGAAACTTTGCTCATGTCAGCACGATGTAGGTTTCGCCACCGGCGCCAACCTTGTGTGAATGTTCTGAGAAGCTAATCATTTGCATATCACAGCATCTTCTTCCTGTTGGTTAAATTTCGCGTCTGTAGCACGTCAGCTTCGTGGTGTAGCAATTTTAATGACCAGTAGTACAATAAATTTCCGAGAGACCGGAAAGTTCATGTCCACGAATCAGCACGGCTTTAAAAAGCGTCGCTCATGCGAAACCCAGCTTCCTCTTTTCTTACATGATATACTGCGATCTATGGATGAAGAGCAACAGGCAGCTTCCATTTGTCTAGATTTGCGAAAAGCGTTCGACACGTTACTGCGCTGCAGACTATTAACGAAGGTACGTGCATACGAAGTAGGCTTCCCGATATGTGAGTGGCTCGAAAACTTCTTCAGTAATAGAACCCTGTATGTCGTCTTCGACACGAGTGTTCATCGTATACAGCGGTAAAATCAGGAGTGCCCCAGGGAAGTGTGGTAGGACCGTTGCTGTTTTCTATGTACATAAATGGCCTGGCAGACAGGGTGGGCAGCAAATTGCAGTTATTTGCTGATGAAGCTGTGGTGTACAGGAAGATGTTGAAGATAAGAGACTGTAGGTTGACACAAGATCACCTAGACAAAATTTCCGGTTGGTGTGATAAGTGGCAGTTGGCCATAAGGGGGGACACTAGAACTCATGGATGTACCTCTTTTTTAGACTAATATCAGTGTCCAATGAGAAGTTCAGGCAGGCAGGTGCTAAAGAGGTCCAAAACTCACAAAAATCTCACAGCAGGAAAGTAAATAATAATGTTACCATATTTAACCAAAATATTGGTGGATTAAAGAAAAAAAGTAGATTCTCACAAAAGCAAAGTAAAAAATAATGTTACCATTTTTCACCAAAATATTCCGGGATTGAAGAATAAAGTAGATGAGCTCCTGGTTTGTTTAGATGACATTGAATCTCATAATGTAATAGATATACTATGCCTGTCTGAGCATCACATTGTGTCTGAAATGAAAAAGGTAAATATCAGTGGTTATAAACTAGCTGCACATATGAGTAGAGAGAATAAGGTGGGAGGAGGAGTTGCCATATATGTCAAAAGTTATCACTGTGTAGAAAGCTTAAATACAAAAAAGTTTTGTCTAGAGCAACATATAGAAGCATGTGCCTGTCAACTTAAACTGAAGGAGGGCTCTTTTATAATTGTAACAATATATAGGTCCCCTTCAGGAAACTTTCATTTATTCCTGGAAAACTTGGATGCCTTGTTGTGCTATCTGTCGGATAGGGGAAAGCAAATTATTATTTGTGGGGACTTCAATGTTGATTCACTGAAAGAGTGTAATAAGAAGAATGACCTGGAAGCCTTGCTCAGTTCTTTCAATTTGACATCTGTCATTAATTTTCATACTCGGGTAGTAAAGGACAACAGCACATTGATAGATAACACTTTTATAGACCAAGATAGGTTTAAAAACATAAATTCTTGTCCTGTTGAGAATGCGCTTTCTGATCATGACGCTCAGCTAGTTACAGTATATGACATAGCTCCATTCAGTAATTCAAAACTACCCTCCAAAGTTGTGCGTTCAATTAATGACTCAACAGCTAGAAATTTCATAGAAAATCTTCAGCAGTTAGACTGCTATGAGGTGTACAAGGAACCCGATGCTAATTTAAAATATAACTTATTTCATGATACACTTGTAAAAGAATTTGAAAACTGTTTCGTCAAGAAAGCAGTTAAGTCTAGTTATAAGAAACCATTCAAAAAACCTTGGCTTACTAAAGGAATAAAAATACCTTGCAACCACAAAAGGGAACTGTATCTAACAACAAGAAAGAGCAATGGCCCAGGAACGACCAAATATTATAAAAACTACTGTGCTACATGAAGAAAGGTTATTAAAAAGTCCAGCAGCATGTGCATCATGTCTGAGATTAATACCTCTGATAACAAAATCAAAACAATTTCGAATATTATTACAATGGAGACAGGGCAACCAAGAGTACAGGATGACGGCATCACAATCAAAGCGAATGGAAACTTGATAAACAACAAGCCAGAAGTCGAAAACATTTTGAATAATCATTTTTTAAATGTTGTAGAGAAAATAGGATCTAAATGTTCATTAGAAGAAGCAAGGCAGTTAATGGAAGAGGCCTTACCCATACCATTTGATGCCATTGGAATTCCACCCATCTCTCCTTCTGAAATCAGGAAGATAATAAACTCTCTCAAGAATAAAAGCTCACATGGAACTGATGGCATTTCCAGCAGGATAATAAAAGCTTGCTCTCAAGAAATAAGTGGGATTCTTAGCCACATATGTAATAGCTCTCTGAAGCAGGGTATTTTCCAAGATAGACTGAAGTGTGCCATTGTTAAACCACTGCATTAAAAAGGGGATACGTCTGATGTCAACAACTACCGCTCAGTCTCTCTTCTGACTGCCTTATCCAAAATTCTTGAAAAAGTAATGTAGTGTAGAGTAGCTTCACACCTTGGTAAAAATAAAGTTTTAACAAAACGTCAGTTTGGTTTCCAGAAGGGTTTTATATGCTATATATACTTTCACTAATGAAATATTAAATGCTCTGAGTAACTGGAAGTCACCCGTTGGGATTTTTTGTAAACTATCAAAGGCTTTTGATTGTGTAAATCATGGAACACTTCTAGATAAGCTCAAGTACTGAGGTATGAATGGGATAGTTCTCAAATGGTTTAAATCATACCTAACTGGAAAAGTGCAGAAAGTTGAAATAAACAGTTCACATAATGTGCAAAAAACTGGTGATTTCTCAAACTGGGAAACAATCAAGAATGGGGTGCCGAAAGGTTCGGTCTTGGGTCCTCTGCTGTTCTTAATATATATTAATGACTTGCCATTCTATATTCACGAAGATGCAAAGCTGTTACTTTTTGCCGATAATACAAGTATAGCTATCACACCCAACAGACAAGAATTAACTGGTGAAATTATAAACGATGTTTTTCAGAAAATCATTAAGTGGTTCTCTCCAAATGGGCTCTCATTAAACTTTGACGAAACACAGTATATACAGTTCCACACAGTTAATGGAATGACACCATTAATAAATATGGACTTCGATCAGAAATCGGTAGCTAAGGTAGAATATTCAAAATTTCAAGGTGTATGCATTGATGAGGGGTTGAACTGGAAAAAACACACTGAGGATCTGCTGAAACGTTTGAGTTCAGCTACTTATGCCATTAGGGTCACTGCAAATTTTGGAGATATACATCCGAGTAAATTAGCTTACCACGCCTATTTTCATTCTCCGCTTTCGTATGGCATCATATTCTGGGGTAACTCATCATTGAGTAAAAGAGTGTTCATTGCACAAAAGCGTCTAATCAGAATAATTGCTGGAGCTCATCCAATATCATCCTGCAGACACTTACTTAAAGAGCTAGAAATCTTCACTTAGCCTCACAATATATATATATATATTCACTTATGAATTCAAAAGTAATAGCAGTGTACATGGCTACAACACTAGGAGAGAAGGATGCGTGATCTCTATGCACCTCCATCATCGCTACTTACACTTGCCATTGTTTTGCAGGACTAATGGTACAAGATTCCCTTGAAAACCATATAGCACCTTCTTTTATCCTTTCCGAGACGATCATTTGGATGCCACCGGATATCCTACACAGTATTAGGCGTCATAATTTGTTGTATTTTTGGTGTTCCCTTCCACCCCTTGAGAGGGTACGAGAGTTTCCGCATTTTATTGGTAGCATTTTCAATAAAGAATTATTTAATTAATGGGGAATTCCCGTACTAGTTTGGGATAATAATGAACTAGCGTACGTGGTTGTGCATTTAGGTAAAGCTGTTAGAGGGCTAGAGCTATCTTTATCTGGTATGAAGATTTATTACGGAGCACATTCTGTTGGATTTGTTCTATTTATTTGTCTGAGACATTCCTTATGGGCTTCGTGCACTTGCGGGAACTGTAGCGCTGCGCTTGACGTCATACCAAGTACATCAAAGAGAGTTTCGTGCCTTACACGGCTCCATGAGTATCAACAACTCGGAATGGCACTCGTATAATGCATTAATGTCAATATGTATTGAATATTTTGAATTAGCATTTTGGTTACTTCATCTAATATCAGAGTCTTAATATCAGCCTTACATAAAGACACATGCTAATGACTAATCTCCAGTGTGATGTATAGTCAACGTATAATAAATTCTGATTGTAACCCCAAGTTGTTGGAAAACTTATTTAGCAGGTGCTGGCGTTGAAGGCTTATGAAGATTTCTCAGGTTGAATAACTAATGCAGAGCAGATTTGTAGATCATTCGCAACTCACACACAGACCGAACTTTCGCACCCTGTAAACGTGTTTTATGACGTGAGCTATATGGATACAGTTCTTAAACTGAATTGATGTTCCATACAGTTAAGTAATTAGCAAATAAAAATGATTATTTATCGAAGTAGTAAGTAATGAAGTTGATTTAATTAAAAATTGTATCTAAGATGGAAAAGGCGCATATATTCACACGAAGTTGCACTTAAGGCGAGGAAAGGTATTAAATATGAAGCGTCAGTCCGGCATTCACCAAACTTTGTAAATTTGTTCATCGTATTACATGATTTAACTATCATTCCATAGAAAACAGTTTGAAGTCTTTACATCTCTCATAAACGTTGCAGGGCAGACCCATTTTAATGTACTTAGTCAGGCCTTGGTCGCCGTCGACAGCCTTACCCCCTCCCTCACCGCCACACTGCCTTCCCCTATCAAACTGACGATTCCTTGATGCCCCAGGATGTGCCTTATCAACCGGTCCCTTCTTTTAATCAAGTTGTGCAACGCGTTTCTTTTCTCCTCAGTTCCATTCAGCCCCTCTCCATTACTTATCCGATTTATTATCCGATCTACCCAGCATTGATCTGTAGCAACATGTGTTTAAAGCGTCTATTCTCTTCTTTTTCTGATCTGTCCATCATTTACGTTTCTACTCCGTACAAGTCGACACTCCCGACGAATGTTTTTGGAAGGAAGAAAGGAACATTAGGGTTTAACGTCCCGTCGACATCGAGCTCGTTAGAGACGGAGCACAAGCTCGGAATGTTTTAAGGATGGGGAAGGAAATCGGCCGTGCCCTTTCAAACGAAGCGTCTCGGCATTTCCCTGGAGCGATTTAGGGAAATCAAGGAAAACATTTGGATAGTCGGACGTTGATTTGAATAGTCGTCCTCCCAGATGCGTGGCCAGTATGCGAACCACTGCGCCACCAAATATGTGCAGAAAAGCCTTCCTAACACTTACATTTACAGTCAATGTTATCGGATTTACTATCCAGGGTCTCCTTCCCTAATCAAATTACCTCAGCATTACACAATTTGATTCGACTATATTCCATTACCTTACAGGTACCTCTACTGTTGTTGATGAGCATCTCATAACCTTTTTTTAAGACACTAACCATTGAGAAGACGACGATACAAATCCGAGTCCGACCACCCACACTTACGTTTCCCGCAATTTCCCTAAGTCGCAATAGGGAAATGCCGGGATTGTTCCTTTGAAAGGGCGCGGTCGATTGCCTTCCCCATTATTGACACAATCCAAGCTTACGTTCCGTCTCTAATGACCTCGATGGCGACGGGACAAACCCCAAATCTTCCCTTCGTCTTCCTCCATATACATGGTGTTCAAGTGTTCTATCATGTCATCTGCCGTCCCTGTCAGAATTATAATTCCATCTGCCAACCTCAAAGTTTTTATTTGTAACTTCTGGACTTTAACTGAGTTTCCAAATTTCTCCTTGGTCTTCTGTTAGCTGTTCTCTCATTGTGCAAATTGAGTAACACCTGAGTCAAGCTAAAAATCTCTCTCACTCCTTCTCAATTATTCCATTCCTTTCGTGTATTTCAACTCTCATAACTGTAGTTTCTGTGCAAGTTACAGATAAAGTTCCACTCCCTTTATTTTATCGCTGCTACAGTCATATAAGTCAAAGAATCAGTTTCATTCAACAGTGTCAAAATCTTTCTGCAAATCTTCAAATGCTGTAAACGTAGGTTTATGTTTCTTCTTACGAAGAAAACGTGCTCGTATGAAAAAACAAAAACACTTGTTGCTGTCGTGGTGAAAGAGCAGGTTGACAGGAATGCGAGGTGACGCCAGGAATGGAGATCAGGAAACAAGCAAGCCTATCCGATAACAGTATCAGTCCGATATGGTTCGTGACTCACGAAGCGCGCTCGGATTAATCTGAAACACCCATCGTATTTCAGTTTCCGCTAAAATAACTGACGAACTTTAGTCCATGGTGCATTAGAGCTCATCTGTGTTAAGAAAAGTCTCCCTAATTCACGAAGCGAATACATCATGTTCCTCTTTCTTCTCGGCTGATCATTGCATCTCCTGATGTAACAAACAAAGCCCGATGTGCTTGCTGTCTAGTGAGAAGCCAGATGACGACAGTCGTGATAAACATTTACAATACAAGGAAATACGACTTGAAGCAGATATTGCGCATTAAGTACGGACAACAAACCGTATTCCATAGAAATGGTTCAAATGGCTCTGAGCACTATGGGACTCAACTGCTGTGGTCATAAGTCCCCTAGAACTTAGAACTACTTAAACCTAACTAACCTAAGGACAGCACACAACACCCAGCCATCACGAGGCGTATTCCATAGACCGCGCTGCGATATTCTCATAATTCAAAATACGTTCCTCTAAGAGTAAAAACGTGATTACACTCTTTTTCACAAACATCAGTGTTTTACAATTTCGTAAAGAGTCACAACTACAAAAATACCGGGCCGTGGCAGTTATAATACAGTAGTAGCATGAGCACCGGTATAAAGGCGCAAGCGACAAAGGCAGCCGGTTGGTGTGCCAAACTGAGAGGGGCGTCAGGGACGTCTATAAACAAGATCTGGTGTACAGTGTGCATCACAGTTATGAAGGATCGTGTCTAAGGACATCTTCTTTGATTAGCAGCGAAAACTGACGCGGATGAAAGTGTGCGGGATAAAAGGACGGGAGAGGGGACGAATCATAAGTCGCTTGTGTGGAAAAATAGTCTCTAACCGCTCCTCACCAGTAGACACGCGGTGACAGCAGCTTTTCCAGTAAAGTGTCATCAGTGAGCGAAAGAATAAATAGATTTTGCTATCTAAATGTCAGTCATTACATATCTACATTACAAAGCAGCTCCGAGACAAATCAAAGCGAGTTTTTCTCGAGGAGGGAACAAACGACCCTTCGAATCTTAATGTCGACAGCAATCACAGTGATGCCTTTTGTTCCGGAAAAATAAGAACCTGTGACACGCTCACTACTCGAACCAAACCAGACAAAAATTTTCAAAGCTGCTGCAGTCGTTGTACTGTACAATATAAATCTGTCGAATTCAGGTTTCGGCATTTTTCCTTGTTGATAGTAAGAGAGACGACCCATTAGGGCCCGCATCTCGTGGTCGTGCGGTAGCGTTCTCGCTTCCCACGCCCGGGTTCGATTCCAGGCGGGGTCAGGGATTTTCTCTGCCTCGTGATGGCTGGGTGTTGTGTGCTGTCCTTAGGTTAGTTAGGTTTAAGTAGTCCTAAGTTCTAGGGGACTGATGACCATAGATGTTAAGTCCCATAGTGCTCAGAGCCATTTGAACCATTTTTTGACCCATTAGGAAGTAATCTCGTCGTGTAATATTTTTTCTGTGACATTTCAACCACTTTAAATATTACAACACTCAGCAAATCGAGGGGGGTGAAACAAATCTCGTTGCTATTTGACAATGTCAGATCGGAAGATATGTAACATTTTATGTTAAAATATGTAGGTAAAATATCCTAGGTCAACCTCACTAAAACTCGTTTATTTGATAACTAGTTCAGGCTCACTGACGAACAATATTCAGATCAGTAAAAATTTTATTATCTGATTCCGTATAAGCAGCCGGCCGTGGTGGCCGAGCGGTTCTAGGCGCTACAGTCTGAAACCGCGTGACCGCTACGGTCGCAGGTTCGAATCCTGCCTCGGGCATGGATGCGTGTGATATCCTTAGGTTAGTTAGGTTTAAGTAGTTCTAAGTTCTAGGGGACTGATGGCCTCAGCAGTTAAGTCCCATAGTGCTCAGAGCCAGCCATTCCGTGTAAGCAGCCACCAGGCATTACACATGCTCATAATCTGGTGAGCTGAATCGCACTTAATGTCATGTACAAACTAAAGTAGGTCGTCATGTTTATATACAGACACACAAACACCACCCGAACAGGTCTCGAAAGCCTGTCATGCTGAACCCCTAGGGGTCACTGGATGCGGATACGTAGGGGCATATGGTCAGCACACCACTCTCCCGGCCGTTGTTAGTTTTCATGACCGGTGACGCTACTTCTCAATCAGGTAGCCTCAGAAGGGTCCCGCTCGCCAACAGCGTCCGGCTGACAAGTGCTATCCAAGCCCAACAGCGCTTGACTTCGGTGATGTGACGGGAACCGGTGTTACCACTGCCCGCAAGGCCGTTGGCCATGTTTATATACAGTCTACCACAGATTTTGATGATGTGTAATGCCTGGTTGCTGCTATACACGGAATCAGATAATAAATTTTTTATTGATCTCAACATGGCTCATCAATGAGCTGAAACTAGTAATCAAATAAATGAATTTTATCGATCTTGACCTAGGATTTTTATCCACACATTTTAAAATAAATCTCACCTGGAAAATATTTGTAGGAAGTGTGACGCAGGTTTGAGCCTCGTTAACGAACATAACATACGATGCTGGAAATGACTCTCTCTGACGTGTACGCAGCGTTGCGCTGGATTTATCAAACCTTAAGAGACGCTTAGCGTTTTATCTCAAGGACAGCTGCAATAACAGCGTTTCTATATACTGCTGCACCGTTGCCACTGTGTGAGGATTATTTGAGTGCACTTGACCTTTCAATTTGCCTCACAAGCAAAAACCACAGGGAGAGGAAACAGACTATCGATGTGTTCAGTAAATGGGACTGCCTCTGTTTATTGTCCTCTCCTCGACGAAACGTCTCGTGCAGACGTGGCAACACCAGAAAACCGTAGCGAAATGTAGACAAACCTGCCGAAGACCGATGATGGACGCAAGATCTGGAGGTTGATCCTGAAAGTAAGTAAGTTAACCTACTGTGCATAAATAGGACAGGAAATGCATTGCGGTTCATTTAGACTTTTGGTGACGAAGCACCCGAGAATAAGTACCGTTAAGTAACTAGGAGTAATCTTCCGGATTGACATAAAGGTGAATTACCAAACAAAATAAAATACAGGAAAAACAGATGGAAGGTGGAGTGAGATGTATTGCAATAATGTTAATGTAATTCATCCACGAAAGAAGTGACTTGCAAACCTCTCATTCGCTTGAAACTTTGTCCGTCACTCCGAGAGTCTTACCAGGTAGGGCTAATAGAGGAGATAGGAAAAGAGCGGCACGTTTCGTTAGGGGAATGCACAGTAAGCTCGAGAATTACGGAGTTGCTCAACAGTCTCCAATCTCCAAGACCAAAGGTTCCAAGAGGAGTCGAAAACAGGTTACTTCCTCGCACGTACGTCTCACTGAATAACCAAGATGAGAGCATCAGAGGAATTAGAGCTCATACCGAGGTTTATCTGCAGTCGTTCTTGGCTCGGACCGTTCACGAATGGAAGACGGAAAGGGGGAAGTGAGGTAGTAATAGAGGAACTTCTTCTACTAGGAGCACCGTCCGCAACACACGGTCAGGTCACCGTGCTATAAAACAGTGTTCTTTAGTGGATGTGCCGCTACTGATCAAATATAAATACACTACGTGATCAAAAGTATCCGGACACCCCCCACCCAAAAAAAACATATGTTTTTCGTATTAGGTGCATTTTGCAGCCACCCGCTGTTGCGTAATCCATAACAGCGATCTCAGTATGCATTAGACATCGTGAGAGAGCAGAATGGGGCGCTCCGCGGAATTCACGGACTTTGAACGTGGTCAGCTGATTGGGTGTCACTTGTGTCATACGTCTGTGGGCGAAATTTCCACACTCCTAAACGTCCATAGTTCCACTGTTTCCGATGGGATAGTGAAGTGGAAACGTGAAGGGACACGTACAGCACAAAAGCGTACAGACCGAACTTGTCTGTTGTCTGACAGAGACCGACGACAGTTGAAGAGGGTCGAAATGTGTAGAAGGCAGACATCTATCAAGACCATCACACAGGAATTCCAAACTGCATCAGGATCTACTGCAAATACTATTACAGTTCGGCGAGAGATGAGAAAACATGGACTTCGTGGACGAGCGGCTGCTCATAAACCACACATCACGTCGGTAAATGCTTAATGACGCCTCGCTTGGTGTAAGGAGCGTAAACATTGGACGATCGAACAGTGTAAAAACGTTTTGGGGAGTGACGAATCACAGTACACATTGTGGCGATCCAATGGCAGGATGTGGCTATGGCGAATGCCCGGTGGACGTCATCTGCCAGCGTGTGTAGTACCAACAGTAAAATTCGGAGGCGGTGGTGTTATAGTGTGATCGTGTTTTTCATGGAGGGGGCTTGCACCCCTTGTTCTTTTGCGTGGCACTATCACAGCACAGGCCTACATTGATTTTTAAACACCATCTTGTTTTCCACTGTTGAAGAGCAATTTAGGGATGGCGACTGCATCTTCCAACACTATCGAGCACCAGTTCATAATGCACGGCCTGTGGCGGGGTGGTTACATGACAATAAAATCCATGTAATGGGCTGGCCTGCACAGAGTCCTGACCTGAATCCTATAGAACACCTATGGGATGTTTTGGAGCGCCGACTTCGTGCCAGGCCTCACCAACCGACATCGATACCTCTTCTAAATGCAGCACTCCGTGAAGAATGGACTTCCATTCCCCAAGAAACCTTCCAGCACCTGAATGAATGTATGCCCGCGAGTATGGAAGCTGTCGTCAAGGCTAAGGGTGGGCCAACACCATGTTGAAATCCAGCATTACCGACGGAGGACGCCACGAACTTGTAAGTCATTTTCAGCCAGATGTCCGTATACTTTTGACGCATAGTGTATATCAGAAAGAGTGCGTGATTCACCACGAAAGAGTGCTGAAGGATATATCTGGATGCGTGTGAATCACATGCAGCACTTTTACATAACAGACAAATGGAGATGAGAGGACAGATTAGTCTATGTCTCAATAGGTGTTAGTTTCCGAACAAATCATTACAAGCATGTTGATTCTAGTTTTCACAATACTTCCTCTTGTAGGAATATGTGGCACTCTTTTAAAACACCGTGTTTTATTGTGGATGATGATGATGATGATGTTTGCTTTGTGGGGCGCTCAACTGCGCGGTTATCAGCGCCCGTACAAATTCCCAACGTTTACTCAGCCCAATCTCGCCCCTTTCATGAATGATGATGAAACGATGAGGACAACACAAACACCCAGTCATCTCGAGGGAGGTGAAAATCCCTGACCCACCGGGTATCGAACCCGGGACCCCGTGCTCGGGAAGCGAGAACGCGACCGCGAGACCACGAGCTGCGGACTTTTATTGTGGAGTTAGCCCCCTATGCAAGACCTAGATAGCTGTAATCGTAATTTCTGAACACACTGTACGTTCCAGTTTATTACTTATCGAAAATTTTATCGGCTGTTTCATAAAAAAATGGTTCATATGGCTTTGAGCACTATGGGACTTAACTTCTGGGTTCATCAGTCCCCTAGAACTTAGAACTACTTAAAACTAACTATCCTAAGGACATCGCACACATCCATGGCCGAGGCAGGATTCGAACCAGCGACCGTTACGGTCGCGCTGTTCCAAATTGTAGCGCCTAGAACCGCTCGGCCACCCCGGCCGGCGGCTGTTTCAGATATCCCCTGTTAAACATTTAGACCTTATTGTATACAAAATGGTACGTGATTGAGATTTTCCTTCTCTTGTAAAACCGACGACATCCAATACATTAAACGATCTGACATTTTTAAGATTGGGATTACTTAGAGACTGCAACGCACGACGGCAATCATTAAGATTTAACTATCCGATGTAAAGAAACATCAAGTTGCAACCTCGAATCTCGGTGCTGATGTTCATCCATCATCCTATATTCACCCTCTTAATGAGATATATTTTTCCCAACGACTGATGACTTGGTGAAGGTACTGCTTGTAGACGTCTTCATTTTGGTTGTCCAGGAAACGTTCCATCTTGAAACTTGCCTGTCTCGTCATCTGGAAATACCTGTCGCACAATGGTTTCTTCGGTCGAGCAAGATGAAGTAGTCACTGTGTGCCTTGTCAGGAGAAAATGTTGGGGGAGATGGGAAGGGGTGGGCGTGAGGGGAACGAAATCTGAAAGCGCAAAGAAGCGGCAAGCGTTATGGTTACCTCTTGAGAATGAGGTGGAGCGTTATCGTGGAACAAGACTGTCTACTTAGACTAGTGATTAAGACAAGAGACTGGTTTTAACGAGCGACTGGCCATTCGATTCTGTTTCGTTCACTCGAATGCAACTATCGAATGCACCTCGTCAATGACGGCACGTCAGCTATATGAATGTTCTTTATTGACTCTCCGGATGTTAGTATTTTCAATTAATATGAGATAAACAACTGACACAAGTCTCTGATGGTCACGTGAGATATAAAAACGTTTTCACTCAGTCTCCAGGCAGGAGTGTTTTCACACACATATTTTCAGAAATATCCGTTATGCATGAGTTATGACTAAAATTGCCAACTTTTTTGGAGATAAACAACGCGTCTTATTTCTAGGAGAGGTAAATAAAAAGGATGTTTCTAAAAATTAAGTGCTTTTAAAATTTATTGTTTATTTGCCTACACCTTCATCTGCATTATACTTCACAAGTCACCTTAGAATGTGTAGCGCATGGTACTTTTGCCTACCAGTAACTGATCTCCACTTCCCTGTTCCACTCGCGATTGGCGCGTGGGAGGAATGACTGTCGGTGAGTCTCTGTATTTGCTCTGATTTGTCGCATTATCTCGTCGTAATCACTTCATGACATTTTTGTGGGAGGAAGTAGTATGCCATCCGCCTCTTCTCGGAGAGTGTTCTCTCCAAATTTCAGTAGTAAACCTCTCCGTAACGTCTGCCACTGAAATTTCTCTATCTCTTCTATCAGTCCTACCCGTTAAGGGTTTCTTAGCGATGAACAGCACTCTAGCATCGGTCGAAGAAGCGCCTTGTAACCCATTTCCTTCGAGGATGTGTTACGTTTTCTTAAGATTCTTCCTATGTATATCAGTCTGGGATTTGCTTTGCCCACTATTCAGTTTATATAGCCATTCCACTTAAAGTCGCTCTGGATTGTTACTCCTAGATATTTTGCGGTAGCTACTGTTTCCAGCTGTTTGATGTCAATAGTGTAGTTGTATAGTAATAGGTTTCTTTACCCATGTATGAGCAGTGTGTTACATTTATTCACATTCAGGGTCAACTGTCAGAGTCCGTACCATTCATCGCTCCTTTGCAGGTCATTCTACAAATCGATACTATCGTCTGGCGTTGCTACTTCGCTGTAGACAGCCGCATCATCTGCGAACAGCTTAAAAGGTCTTTCGACTCTTTCTACTAGATCATTTATGTACAGTGTGATCAAAAAGTCAGTATAAGTTTGAAAACTTAATAAACCACGGAATAATGTAGATAGAAAGGTAAAAATTGACACACATACTTGGAATGATATGGGGTTTTATTAGAACAAAAAAAAAAAGTTCACAAAATGTTCAACAGATGGCGCTGGACAGCAAAACTGCTACCGTGACGGGTGAGAGGTACGCCGATATGTTACAGAATCGCATCATCCCCAGCCTGGCTGATAAACACCTGCTGGAACGTACGACGTTTATGCAGGATGGGGCTCCACCCCATATTGCTAGACGCGTGAAAGCTCTCTTGCGCGCGTCGTTTGGTTGATGATCGTGTGCTCAGCCGCCACTTTCGTCATGCTTGGCCTCCCAGGTCCCCAGACCTCAGTCCGTGCAATTATTGGCTTTGGGGTTACCTGAAGTCGCAAGTGTATCTGATCGACCGACATCTCTAGGGATGCTGAAAGACAACATCCGACGCCAATGCCTCACCATAACTCCGGACATGCTTTACAGTGCTGTTCACAACATTATTCCTCGACTACAGCTACTGTTGAGGAATGATGGTGGACATATTGAGCATTTCCTGTAAAGAACATCATATTTGCTTTGTCTTACTTTGTTATGCTAATTATTGCTATTCTGATCAGATGAAGCACCATCTGTCGGACATTTTTTGAACGTTTGTATTTTTTTGGTTCTAATAAACCCCCATGTCATTCCAAGCATGTATGTCAATTTGTACCTCTCTATCTACATTATTCCGTGATTTATTCAGTTTTCAAATTTATACTGACTTTTTGATCACCCGGTACATTGTAAACAGTAAAGGCCCTATAACACTTCGCTGCATGAATACAAATGTTTCGTTTTTCCGGCAATCAATATCAATTTTTGATTGGTTTTAAAATTTAGTAACTAGTGTTACATGGTAAACTGATGTTTAAAAAAGTGAAGTTCGCTTCCATAACCGAGTGGTTACCACATCTGACTCTAATGAGAAAAACTCACGTTCAATTCGTGATACTGCCAGAGATTTTTCGTTGGTGGGAGAACTGAAAAGGGCTCCTTTCAGCCTCTAGATGCCAGCTGAGGAGCTGCTTCAATGAGAAGTGCCGATTCCAACGTCTGAAGAGTCGACACCGTCCCAGAGAGGGGTGTGCTGACCATATGCCCATCCATGCAGCACCTGTGCGATGCCACATGGCAGAGGATGACACGGCGGCTGGTAGACATCGAATAGGCTTCAGAGCCAGATTACGGAGTTCAGTTTCTTTTTACATAAATGAACATTTAATTTTTTAAATTTAAATTTATGGAATCCTTCTCTCTCTCTTCCTGCCGGTAGGCAACCATCACTGACAATTCTCTTTTGGTCAATACCAAATTGTCCGACCCCGGTAGCTACGCGATCAGCGCGACGGTATGTGAGTCCTAAGTGCCCGGGTTCGATTCCCGGCTGGGTCGGAAATTTTCTCCGCTCAGGGACTGGGTGCTGTGTTGTCCTAATCATCATCATTACATTTCCATCGACGCGCAAGTCGCCGACATGGTGTCAAATCACACGACATTTACATTTTAATACCAAATTGTCATGAACATGAAGCATATAGAATACCATTTTTTAACTATTTGATGGCTTAATCACTCGTTCCTTAAGTGTATATTCACACCTGAGGGAAGAACTTTTCGCGCGAAAAATGTATTTCTCTTCATTCGTGCATTTTCTTGAAATGGTTAAAAAATCGAGTTTTCACTTACACGAGTATTACAAATATTGTAATGTGACATATTGCAAATAAGTGGAATGGAGTGTCGTGAAACTGCCTAAAACCACAATCCAACCGGCCAGCAGAGACGACAGAGAGATTACAGTCTGGTTGCACGTGAAATAAGAGAATGAATAATTCAGTCAATATGCAAAACTACAATGGACTGTATGAATTGTTTCCATTCGCGTGTTTCAAAAATGGTTCAAATGGCTCTGAGCACTATGGGACTTAACATCTATGGTCAGCAGTCCCCTAGAACTTAGAACTACTTAAACCTAACTAACCTAAGGACAGCACACAACACCCAGCTATCACGAGGCAGAGAAAATCCCTGACCCCGCCGGGAATCGAACCCGGGAACCCGGGCGTGGGAAGCGAGAACGCTACCGCACGATCTCGCGTGTTTCCACTGACTGGTTTCACTCGAGAGAAATGAACGAATTATAATCCAACCTATACGTAAAACTATAATCGAATTAGTCGACTGTTTTCCAGAAAGCAAATGAATCGGTTGTTTTCATTCTGTTGTTCCCATCACTACCTAGGCAGCTTCCCGGGACGCCTCATGTAACCTCATCAGGAGATTTCTGCAGCAAGCTTTTGTTCCGATTTGTCCTTTATGGGCATAATCTGTTAGCACCACAGCATGGCAGTCCTAAAAAACTCCCAGCATCACCTTGTTCGATGATAGTATGATCTTCGCATTTTTTGGCAGTGGTCAGTCCACATTTTTCCATCGTTACTTTGCTCCTTTGTCTGGGGGCTGATATTGATGCACACAGCACTCGCAAACGAGAACCAGGCAGCTAACGAAGTCTGCATCTAGGGTAGGTGGGGATAAAGCCCTACAATTTACAGTTTTTCTAAAATTGTGGTCAGTGAGGGGTAAGTTTTCCCCTGAATTAAAATTGAAATCATAGGATGCGTTGTTACCTATAACTTATCCATATTCCACCTCCGCGTGATTATTAATTATAGAGAAATTTACTATTTAATTAAAACAATAATTCCGGGTTTTTACCTCACAAAGTGGGGCAAGATTGTGCAGGGTGGGGCATTGCCCCATTTGAGATAAACATGGATAAAAATGGATGACTTCATAACAAAACGCTTGAAATAACCATTTGTAACATTATTGTACTGCAGCCAAGTTACGTAAAACAATACTGAACTGAAATACCTCGTAAATATGAAAATACTGCATAAAACTACTTTTACAAAAATAATACTTTTTACTCCACAAAAAGAGGATTAGTAAGGTAAATCAAGAGAATTTAGTTATTGAGGCTATGCTCTCTAGGTACCTAGTAAATAGTGTATATGTTAAGTCCCCTGATTCTTCCTTGAAGTCCAAGGTTCCTGTTCTTCTTCAGCGAATGATGAGTAGCTGAATGTGCCTGTGTTTGTAGTTAATATTGTTGTTATTCAAAAAAATAAAGATGTCTAAGGATCAGTATACCTGGTGAATGAAATATGCAAGGAACATCATTTAAAAGTTTCTAGTAATAAAATTAAAATAATTTCGAAGGAAATAGTGTTTTAAATAATTTACTTTTTGAACAAGTTTTCTACTCTCTCTCTTAGGTTCTGATATATGAAGGCGTGGTGAAAAGTAATGGCTATGAATTTTTTATTCTGATCTCAATATCGATTGAGGTTTCACATATCTGCATATAGTTCTGTTGACTTTTATACTTCGCTGAGGCAAGTTGCAGCCCTCTGCCACTACAGCCCTCCTAATTGTAGCATATAACATGGCGGTGTGTAACGTAACTTTTTGGTGCGTGAGAAACAGCATGCTGTGACAGTTTCTCAAAACTCACATTCGAAGAGTTCGTCCTTACATGGAATAGGCTTTCCGTCATCACGACAATCGCTGCAACGTCTGCAACTACCCGATGTCCTGGGTTCAGTCACAACTGGGCCCCATCCGATCTTCATCTGTTACCAGAATTTAAAGAGCACCTTCCAGGACTCACTTTGATATTGATGAAGCAGTTCAAGCAGAGCTGAGGTTGGCTTCATTTATGATGCCAAACAATCTACAGTGACGTTATCAACAAAAATTGTCTCGTTGGGAGAAATGTGTTCGTCACCAGGGTAACTAGGCTATACTGAAAAATAAATATTTAGACATGAATAACAAATATGCAGAGTGTTAATAATGTTTATGTTACTGAAAAAGCTTTAAAAGTTTCCACTAGGAAATTCGAAGGCATTACTTTTCATTAAGCCCTTCTAAGTTATGTTTATGTTTCTAATACTGAAAACAAAGTACAGAGATTCCAAACCGTCTTTGGTACCATTAGCAAACAAGTAGGTTATCGAAAAAACATGAAAAACATTACAAACTACAAAGTCGAGGTTCCTATGAAGGATGAAGGTAAGATCTGTACAAGAAGAGACATGATAAGAAATCAAGATACTGGAGTAGAATTAATTATTTTCAGCGTGTACATTCTGCTCTCTTGAGTGCTCAAATTGTTAGCATCGCTGTCTTCGGCACATCCTCGGATCTTTCTGAGGTGGGGAAGTCTGGAACGGGGTCAGCTAACCGTCGTGGGGGCAAATGAAGAGCAGCTTGAATAAAGAATCAGCGGCGGCACCATCTGGATTCATCTAATGGCAGTAACGTCTGGAGAGACTGGAAACATGCTCATCACATGTCCCACGATCATTGATCGCTCCTCGTATTAAGTTGTAGGCCCCAGTCGGACAGTCCGAACAAGCCTAAGGCATACACCGTGAGTGGTGTTTGCGTTTAATTTATCAGTGTAAAAAACTCAAAAGTACCGTGAAAATTGAAGACAACACCTCGTCTGAATACCAGGTAATAAGATTCTCCAGAAGATACTGAGCAACATGTTGAAAGAGAAAAGAGATATCGGAAGACCTCGGAAAGCATGGGAATGATTTTGTTTGTGAATTCGGAGCAGGCAATAGCATAATGCAAGGAAGGAAAATGATGATGTTGATGATGATGATGATGATATCAGATACACACTGACGGAGAAAAATTGCATCACCAAAAAATTATCAGTGTAGTTAGCCAGATTTTTGGAATACACTTGTCTAGGTAATATATTTAAATCGTTAACAGTGCAAGGTTAATGTAGGCGCGAGATAAGCCATTGTGAATGCGCTGCTGGTACATTAATAACCAGTGTAACCCTCAGAATGCTGAATGCACGCATGCGAACATGCTTACATTGTCTTTCACAGACGCTGGATGTCAGTTTGTGGGATGGAATTCCAAGCCTCTTTCTCCTATTCCGTCAATATAGAGGCGGTTAATGCTGCTTGTGGATGACGATAGTGCTGACGTCAGTTGAAGTCCGATACGTGCTCGATTGGAGACAGATCTGATGATCCAGCGGTCCAAGGCAGCTCGACAGCATTCTGTAGTGCATTCTGTGTTACAACAGCGGTATGTGGGCGAGCGTTATCCTGTTGGAAAACATCATCGGGATTGCTGTTCATGAATGGCAGCACAACAGTTCGAATCACCAAACTGACGTACAGATTTGCAGTCAGGGTGCGTGGGATAACCTCGAGAGTACTCCCGCTATCATACGAAAGCGCACTCCAAACCGTAACACCAGTGTGTCTAGCACGCAGACTGGTGGCCTCCTCCTAATCAACAGACGACCATCACTGGCTCCGAAGCAAAACCAGCTTTCATCAGAAAGCACAACAGACGTCCGCTCTGCCCTCCAGTGAGCTCTCGATTGACACCATTGAAGTAGCAAATGGTTGTGTTTGTGCTCAGTGGAATGCACGCTGAAGGGCTGTCGTTGAAGTAACCGATTTGTTGACAGTTCGTTGTGTCACTGTGGTGTCAACTACTGCTCAAACTCCTACTGCAGCTGCAGTACGATGCGCCAGAGCCAAACGTCCAAAACGATGGCCTTCCATCTCGGTAGCCTCACGTGGCCATCTGGAGCCTAGACCTCTTGCGACTGCATATTTTCGCAATCACTGACGCCAGCAGTCACGTACAGTGGCTATATTCCCGCCAAGTCTTTCTGCAATATCGCAGAAGTAACATCCAGCTTCCCGTAGCCTAATTATACGACGTCATTTAAACTCGGTGAGGTGTTCAAAATGGCGTCCTTGTCGCCTTAGAGGCATTCTTAAATAATTTCAGCTCACCATTTACAATCTCAAAAGTAACTACCGCTCACGACCGTAACAGCGCTTATTTAAAGCAAACATTTACATGCTCATTGTGGCGCTACTAGCGCCACGCGTATGCGACTGGTGCGAAATTTGAATAAACATCATCTTTCACATATAAAAAGACGACTGACAACTTTCATTCACGTCGCACAGCATTTTCTTTGTGCTGAGTCAGTGTACGTCGGCAAAGAAATAAAAAATTAATGACGTAACTTCATTTTTCCAGGAAATCATTAAAACTTTTTGATTGCACCTCATATGTCTGCCCTTATATTTTTCTATGTATTGTTCTTCGGAGATTTTACCTGCAGTTTGACATATTATCTTATTAAATGCTCTGCGTGTATGCAAAACGACTCCCGACTAAGCTTTGCCTTGTTTTGAAACACTCCGTACAATGTGACATTTTCTGATTGTGATTAATTACGAGATGGTGGAGCGCATTCATTGCAGTATGGCCTGCACTGTAGCTAATTTACTTCGGTTACTTCCCGGGCGACGTCGATACGGCGGACAGCGTTGTCTGCGAGACGCAGACGCTCAGAATCGTTGGCCGACAGATAAAGGCCGGCCATCCCCACTTCTGGCACCTGCGGCGGACGGGCGCGGCCCGGCTGCGCTCATTACCGTGGAGAACGCGACCGCGATGAGACGGAGCCTTCAGAGGACCTGCGCGCTGGCCCTGCTGCTGCTGTCCCTGGTGTGGGCGGCGGCGGACCAGCAGACGGAAGGGGCGGGGCCGGGGGCGGCGGCGGAGGTCGGAGTGGAGGCGGAGGAGCTGCCGGACAGCCAGGTGGAGCTTCTGGACGGCGGAATCCCGCATCCGCCCCCGCCTCCACCCCCACCGGCGCCACAGGGCGCGCCGCCTCATGGACCGCCGCCGCCCACTCCGCCCCCACAAGTTTCGCCCTCGGCCACTGTTACCGAAAACAAGCAGCCGTCGCCCCCAGAAGAGACGCCTGAAGACGTCGAGCTGATCCGGCCCGTTGCGCCGCTGGCTCCGGCGTCCAGCTCACGCGGGAAGGGCAGGAAAGTTCCGTCGGCCACTGCGTCGGGGAAGTACGCCTACGACACCAACTTCAGTAAGTAATACTCGTCGGCAGGGCCGCAGCACTCGCTTATCTGCAGACAAAACAACCGGAGTGTTCTTGCTCCGGAGAACTGTGGTCCAGTCCGGGACTCGAACCCAGCACCTTTACTTTCCGCTGTCAGATGCTCCACCGACTGAAATCGAGGCATGATTCTCAACCCATCCTCGCCGCTTTATTTCCGCCAGTACTTCATCTCCTGCTTCCGAGACCTCAAAGACGTTCTCCTGCAAATCTTCCGATACTGGCACTCCTAGAAGAGCGGATATTTCTGGGAGATAGATTAGCCACAGCCTAGATAGGCTCTTTCATTCTGCAGCGGAGTGTGCTTCAGTCTGGAATATATGGGGCGTTAAAAGTAAAATATTCCATATTTTGAGTGATGGTAGTGTCGGCCAAAACGAGACAGAAATGTCGCATTGTTAATTTTTATTGTTGATGATTAGTTTCAAGCCGTAAGCCCATCTTATAAAACAAGCACTACGTACTCAGTGCATTACAAAACAGTGCCACAGTACAAAGATAACTGATGATAATTGGTACATACCACAAGCTATGCAATACCATCCATTACGAAAGCTTCATGACCATTTTAGTGACACAGATCATTATAAAATAGTGCACAACTGAGCATTCACCTAGTTGAGACATCGCAGTGTGGGAAGTATTAGGAAGACTAGGATACGGGGGGCTAATCGTGACTGTGCATCTACCAGCAACTTTATTTTACATTCTTTGTTTTTTCCCTGGTTTTTTTCAGTTTTTTATAAAATTATTAACAACACAAGCAGCAACAAGCATTACAAATATATGCTTCAAATACAAACAGAAATCTTTACAAGAAGGTATTTAATTTACAGTTTGTAACGGAAGCAATAGTCGTCTACACGTCATCATCCAGCGCCAAACTCGGCAATCCGATGACACAAGCTTTGAACGCTTCGACGGCACTATTAATTCAAACTTTCAAAACACCAACAAATAGGCCCACAGATATTTTCAGATAACCTAGTACGACATAGCAAGATAAGGAACTCCAACATTATTAAAAAGAAAGATAAGAAACACACTTTATTAAAAACTACACATTCAGGTATAAAACGATTACATAAAATCAGAATTAAATAGTGGCAAACCACATACTCAAATCCAAATCATTACATAAAGTCGGAAATAAAAGACAGCTACGTACACTATCGCAAGATACGAAAGTTCGACACGAATAAAACCACACAGGCTGATATCAAATACTGCCACAAACATCAGACAAGGTAATGGTAAAGCCACACGGTCAGGTATAAGATCATTACATAGAATCCGATACATTAGAGGTACACCTGCCTTTGAAATACTGATGACAAAGCCCTATACTCATACCAAGGAACATTTCTTGTACTGCAAGCTCTATTCCATTACGAGCGACCCACAGAACGCAGTAAACAAATGAGGACACATTTCCCTGATATTCTTCTTGGATACAGCACGTCCTGTTAGTGTAGGTACCATTCCAAAAAACACAGGAGATATGGTATATGTGTGAAGGAGCACCATCCCATTTTCCCCTAAACGTCCCAGAGTACCTCACATAGACTTTTAATGAGGAATGGAGTGGGCATACTTGATGTATGCAAGTCCCGTTCATCACGTATAAACACAACAGGAAAACGTCAAAAGTGCCTGCCAGCGCATCCGTGACCAAACTGGATTTTTTTAGAGAGTATGTGATCCCCTAAGGCGTCAGCAGAGGCACGCCTTGTTATGAATCGACACCATATCGGGCACCTCCCTTAGCGATGACTCATAAGTCATTATGTAATAGCAGTTCTGCTGCTTCACAGTAACAGCATAATGTGTTCTAATTTGTTTACTGCGTACTGTAGGTCGTTCGTAATAGCAAAGAGCTTGCAGTAGAATAGATGTGGTTCACAACAGCAGTACTCTCATATACACTACTGGCCATTAAAATTGCTACACCACGAAGATGACGTGCTACAGACGCAAATTTAACCGACAGGAAGAAGATGCTTTGATATGTAAATGATTAGCTTTTCAGAGCATTCACACAATGTTGGCGCCGGTGGCGACGTCCACAACGTGCTGGCATGAGGAAAGTTTCCAACCGATTTCTCATGCACATACAGCAGTTGACCGGCATTGCTTGGTGAAACGTTGTTGTGATGTCTCGTGTAAGGAGGAGAAATGCGTACCATCACGTTTCCGACTTTGATAAAGGTCGTATTGTAGCCTGTCACGATTGCGGTTTATCGTATCAAGACATTGCTGCTCGCGTTGGTCGAGATCCAATGACTATTAGCAGAATATGGAATCGGTGGGTTCAGGAGGGTAATACGGAACGCCGTGCTGGATCCCAACGGCGTCGTATCACTAGCAGTCGAGAAGACAGGCATCCTATCCGCATGGCTGTAACGGATCGTGCAGCCACGTCTCGATCCCTGAGTCAACAGATGGGTACGTTTGCAAGACGACAACCATCTCCACGAACAGTTCGACGACGTTTGCAGCAGCATTGACTATCAGCTCGGAGACCATGGCTGCGGTTACCCATGACGCTGCATCAGAGACAGGAGCGCCTGCGATTGTGTACTCAACGACGAACCTGGATGCACGAATGGCAAAACGTCACTTTTTCGGATGACTCCAGCTTCTGTTTACAGCACCATGATGGTCACATCCGTGTTTGGTGACATTGCGGTGAATAGACATTGGAAACGTGTATTCGTCATGGCCATACTGGCGCATCACCCCGCGTGATGGTATATGGTGCCATTGGTTACATGTCTCGGTCACCTCTTGTTCGCATTGACGGCACTTTGAACAGTGGACGTTACATTTCAGATATGTTACGACGCGTGGCTCTACCCTTCGTTCGATCCCTGCGAAACCCTACATTTCAGCAGGATAATGCACGACCGCATGTTGCAGGTCCCGTACGGGCCTTTCTGGATACAGAAAATGTTCGACTTCTGCCCTGGCCAGCACATTCTCCAGATCTCTCACCAATTGAAAACGTCTGGTCAATGGTGGCCGCGCAACTGGCTCGTCACAATACGCCAGTTATTACTCTTGATGAACTGTGGTATCGTGTTGAAGCTGCATGGGCAGCTGTACCTGTACACGCCATCCAAGCTCTGTTTGACTCAATTACCAGGCGTATCAAGGCCGTTATTACGGCCAGAGGTGGTTGTTCTGGGTACTGATTTCTCAGGTTCTATGTACCCAAATTGCGTGAAAATATAATCTCGTGTCAGTTCTAGTATAATTAATTTTTCCAATGAATTCCCGTTTATCATCTGCATTTCTTCTTGGTGTAGCAATTTTAATGGCCAGTAGTGTATCTAGAGCTCAAGTTCACCGTGCATTTTTTCCTTGTTTGGGTCCACACTACCGCCTCACTTTTTGCTTTTGAACTCCATATTGCTTCCTCCTGAGTATTTCTCTGTCTGGTGAAAAGACTATAAACGTAAAATTAGGAGATTTCGAGTTCAACCGCAGGCTTACCAACCATCGCGACTGAGAGAAGAAAAGAAAGAAGTGACTATGGTATGTAAAGTACCCTACACCGTACACCATAACCTGCTGCGAAAAATATAAGTACATTTTTTAAGGCTGAACATCCTTTTCAAACACATAGGCCCATCTTGTAACCGGTACACATCTCAAGGTGTAGTAGTAGACAAATGGCGCTCCAGACCTGGTTCGATAGGTGGAAGTAAACGTAAGTAGAATCGAACCAAGTGAAGATAGTGTTATTAACTATCATTTGCGGAATCTCTAACATTCTGACGGCTAGAAGGAACTTGCACTCTGCAGCTTAAGGTCCGCTGCTTTGAAACCTTCTGGCAGATCAAAGTTGCGGGCCGGACTGGGATTCAAACCTGAAAACTGGATTCGAAACTCAAACCTTTGGCTTTCGCACGGTAGTGCTTTACCGACTGAGCTATCCAGACACGACTCGCGACCCTCCCCCACCCCCTTCAATCCCTTCCCACACAGCTCCTCTTCTGGCAGTACTTATAGCCATGTAAAAAATTTCTGTCCGTAAATCTTAGATATGATCCGTTTCCTCAACAGCCGGATCTTTGTCATGTATCGGCCACGCCGTCATCTTCAGACGTTTGCAAGTCGACGGATCATGAACGGAAACATATCAACAGTATATTGCGTGGCGTCAAGTAGTTTGTTAAAACAGAAATTGTGTGAATCCCATTACCATATTTTTGGCTCTGTCTTGTTGGATGTCTTTCTTTATTAATATTATGAAAATTAACTATCGAAATAAGCTTTTTAGAACTTTGTTTTATTATACTAATGATACGAGTACCTCTCTGCCAGTACTGCGTATGAGTAACAGTTTTGGTGTATCAGAAAGTTTCAAAAATCTCACATTCCGCTGTAGAGTGGAAGTTTCATTCATATTCTTCTTCTTTACTTCGTCAGTTACCTGTTTTCTACAAGTAACTCACGGAATAACGTAGTTGTTTATTCGACTCCCACTCACTCTCGCAAATCCTATACACATATCAGTTTGATACAAAAAGGAAATCATAATGCAAAATCTTGGTTAGCGTCCCGCCTAGAACACAGTTTTAATGTCAAGAAGTTTAAAAAATAATTATTTAACTAATTCATACATATAAACATATCATAAATGCAGGTAAAATTTGTATGTTGGATACAGTGGACCTTTATTTACATACGCGGTGTTAGAGGCATAGGTACAGATGTGATAAGTGGTAGCACAATGTGTATCCACTTCAATGTGCCAGTTGTTTTTTTCTCTGCATCTAACAGTCTTTCCGCCAACCCAGTCTTCCCGCCAACACAGTCTTCCCGCAAACACACCACATGATTGACTACCAGATGTTCTCTGTACGGTCGTAACTGCGCCACAAAGTGCATTACGCTTGTCATAATAGACTATCTGTTTTGCGTCAGTTCGACGCTATCAGCATCACTGAGCAGGTGCAGTAATACTAAAACCAAATACAAACGCAAAATTGCATTTGCAGTCATGAGCAATTCTCATCACAAACTTATTAAGGGATATCATTCCTCCAAACAATCAAAGCCAGGGACTGGCAGGGTCGAAAGTGATGTGGATAGTCGATGTACACTAAAAGTTAGACATATTCTTCTTCACAAAATACAAGAATCTGGGCCATCAGGGAGAGACTACCCGCATATGCTCCCTACAGGAGCGAATAGTCAGTGCTTTGTGAAAGAAGTGTTGTAGTATTAATAAATGAAAAGCGCTAGTTTGCTTTTGTTCTACAGTATTACTTTTATTGTGTTAACCGGTTTTCGGCTTACAAGGCCACCTTCAGACATTTACTATTGTCGCCAAAGAAGTTACAATTTTTGTAAACGACATTGGAAAAGAAGTTACGCGCCTAGATTGAAGCAGAAACGTACAGTAAATAACATCGTTGACAGTGTGGTGGTAATGCAATGTAAAAAGTAAAAATTTGAACGGTAAATAAATATAAACGGAGTAAACAGGAAGAAACATTAGCAGAAAACTGGAACAGCAAGCTACAAACAGTTTACATCAACGAAATGAAAGCAAAAAAATAAAATAAAATAAACTTAATACTTGACCAGGCTACTTCAGGAGGTGTAAAAATGGAGAGTGATACAGAAACCAATTTAAAGAAAGAATTATCAACGTAACTACAGTATATATGACGAACATAAGCAATATGCATAAGTCAAACAGAAATGAATAAATGCAGAAAAATGGAGGAGTGTGAGGGAACATACAGTAAATGCCGTCTTTGAGAGTGTGGTGGTACTGAATTTATTCATTTATTCATTTTTGTTTAGATTATGTATATTGGTTATGTTCCTCATATATTCTGTAATTTCACTGATAATTCTTTCTTTAAATTGGTTTGTTCATCGTTCCTACATTTTATACCTCCTGAAGTAGCCTTGACTAGTACTGAGTTTATTTTATTTTATTGATTTCGTTTTTTAATATAAACTGTTTTGTAGCTTGCTGTTCCAGTTTTATGTTATTTTTGTTTCATGTTTACTCCCTTTACATTGATTTACGGTTCAACGTTTTACTTTTTACACTGCAATACCACCACACTGTCAAAGATGTTATTTACTGTACGTTTCTACTTCAGTCTAGATGTTTAAGTTCTTTCCCAGTGTCGGTTACAAACGTTGTAACTTCTTTGGCGACAATAGTCAGTAAATATCTGAAGATGGCCTTGTAAGCCGAAAACTGGTTAACACAACAAAAGTAATATTGTAGAACAGAAGCAGACTATCGCTTTTCATTTATTATAAAGTTGTTCTACCAAGAACCTACGGAAGTGTTGTATTGTTAACGAACCATCTGAACGAAAGCCGGGGGATGGCGCTAATCGACATGGCATACATGAGAACAGAAGCTACGCCAAACAGGTTCTACTAAGGATCATCAAGCACCATTTCTTCCGTGTTTCGAAAGCTATTTTCCATTTCGTTTTAGAAATACGTATGTAGTATCAATAAAGAAAAAGAGTTATAGTCGAGTTTTTTTTATTATGGTGTACTGTGTGAACGGAACACATCATTTTGTTTCTTTCTGCTAATTGAAGTCAAAGTGGTCGATCGATAGAACATTTTAGAGCGATGAGCAGCGCACTTCAAAACTGTTTATTGACGGTGGTAGCGGAACATGACGAACAATCGATGTTCCCAGTAATGACTGACAAGGTCAACCTGCATCGCTGACCACTAAAACTGCAACATCAGGAAGAATAGGAAGTAACGAATTTCCACTTACGAGGTCATTAGGTATGGCAGGAACAATACTTGATTGAATTTGTAGATAACTTGGGGGTATTATTCATGAAAATATAGTACACAGAGACGCCATCTCCGGCAGCAACAATTGCTGTAACCTAACTGGGCACAGAGCTGAACTGAAACTTGATGAGAGATGCGGGTATTTCCATCGGTACAGTTTTATCTATAATTCATCAAACGTAGTGACTGGAGAGTGTAGACGAGCCAGTCTATCGGGAACTCATCACCAGATACTTTCAATAGATGAGAGAAAGTGCTGGCCAGGAAAACAGTCGAACGCCCTCTGTATCGAAGTAGGTTACGACAGTATGGGCAAAATTCGGTCTCGTGATATCTTGTTGAAGAATACTGTCGTGGAGACGTGAAGACTGTGCACAGCCAGCGGCATAAGCACTTCATAAATATCGTGGTGTATACCCAGTGGCGCCCCATTCCATCAAGCTAGCTGCTGAACTAGCATGACGATGACGTATGCAATCTGGCATCGTTCGTTATTCTCGGAGCCTCCACGAAGGGACACGTCCATAGCGTTGTTGCGCGCAGAACCTGGACACCTCTAAAACGTCAACGGGTTTCTACCTCAGTGTCCAATGTCGGGTAGTTGGGCGCATCGCTATCAGCGTCCTCTCTCTCTGTTGCTGCGTCCAGGAAAGAGACAACAATGGTCGCGTGCTGACAGTCTTTGGCGTCGTCACGGTGTTCAAGTGGGTCTTGTCTTGCTGCAGGCAAGTCCATTTCCTAAGAACCGTGACGTGGCTGCACAGGGCGTTTCAAAATTAACGACTTGATTTAATAACACCATATTTATTGAAAAATGTACTACAAATGAGACGACCTGCAAAATACTCACAAACTCTTGATGTTTTAACTATGCTGTTGCAAATGATCTGTCTGTCCACCAGCAGCATCCCGACACAGCTAAATTCGTCATAAAATTTACGCAATGAATCGGCTCTTATTCTGTTCTTCACTTCCTCTACGTCATGAGGTAAGTAAATGGGAGGCGAACAGAATTTCCTTCACATATCACCACAGGAAAAAAATCGCATGGTGTCATGTCTGGCGATCTTGCACGCCAAGAATGCAGGGCAGTGTCTCGGGTTCCAGTGCACCCTATCCATCGTTGAGGCAGAGTACCATTGAGAAACCCACGTACGTTGTTGTGCTAGTGTGGTGGAGTTCCACTCTGTTGGAAAATGAAGTCATCGGAGGCCTCCTGAAGTTACGGAAAAAGTTAATTCTGCAGCATTTCAAAACAAACGCTCATTCCAGCCATTGTGTTTTCCTCAAAATGTAGGGATCGTACATGTTTTCACACGAAAGGGGTCATAAAACGCTCTGTTTAAGAGAGTTTCTTCCGTGCTCAGTAATGTCATGAGTGTTCTGGAGCCCCACGTGCGCACGTTATGTCGGTTTACCTACCGCTAACATGAAATGTTGCTTCATCACTGAAAATTAACCGTGGTGAAAACGTATCGTCTCCCATGTCCTTCAGCAGAGCATTGCTGAAGTCAACCCGTTTCCTTTTATCACTAACCAGAAGAGCTTGCACTGATTGTAGTCTATGAGCTTCATAGAGGAAATGACCCAGCATACGCCAGACAATCGTATGAGGCACTGCCAGTTCTCTCCTTGCGCGACAAGCGTATTTTCGTGGATTCTGCTCAAACGTTTCCACCGTGTCATCAGAAGGGCAAAGTCGACCTGGACTCTTACCTTCGCACAAGCAACCTGTCTCTACAGATTGGCGACACCAACGAAGAATCTTTTTGGGTACAGGTGGATCAATGCCAAGAAACCGACGAAAAGCTCGCAATACGGAAATCACTGTTTCACTCTTCGGAAACTGCAGCACACAAAACGCCTTCCGCTGAGCGGACACCATTTTACTTCTGACTGGCTGCAAACTGGGAAGACTCATTGACTGACATCTAACCCGATTTTCTGAAACTCTAGGCTACACCCATTGAAACAACACACGTTTCGTTGCCGGCACGTCCCATGTTTCATAATTATGACCATCCAAAATCAAGCCATTCTTTTTGAAACACTCTGTATGATACGGCACGGCCGGTCGAACAATATGTTCTGTCCCTCGGGCGCTACTAGTATGGGACCAACAAGATCCTGCATATGTTTGAATTAAAAGTTTACATACTCCACTTTCAACGTACCCATGCTTGCCTCGTAGCCAGGCACGCCTGTTGCCACACGTTATCAGCAGAAAAGGCAGGCTGCTTTACTCCCATTCAAGCCAAGCTCTGCCCAACCCAAACAGGCTAACTGAATCTTGCTTGCCTGTCGTCTCTCCGCTGTGCTACGCTACGTAGCAGTTCATTCTGTACGCTTTCTTTGTAGTGTTATGAGTAGAGCTCGGAAATTGATGACAAGTCCTCTTCAACCCCAGATTCACAAGACACAATATCGTATACACTGAGGTGACAAAACTTACTGGATAGCGATATGCACAATACTTATAGCGGTAGTATCGCGCACACAAGGTATAAAAGGGCAGTGCATAGGCGGAGCTTTCGTTTGTACTCAAGTGATTCACGTCCAACTGTTTTCGACGACGCGAATTAACAGGTTTTGTACGCGGAATAGTAGTTGGAGCTATCGCATGGGTTATTCCATTTCGGAAATCATTAGGGAATTTAATATTCCGAGATGCACAGTGCCAAGAGTTGCCGACAATATCTAATTTCAGGCATTGCATCTCACCACGGACAACACAGTGGCCGTCGGCCTTCTCTTAACGCCGAGAGCTGTGGCGTTCGTGTAGAGTTGTCAGTGCTAACAGACAAGCAACAGCGCGTGAAATAAACACAGCAATCAATGCGGGACGTACTATGAAGGGATCCGTTAGGACATAATGCCGCGAAATTCGGTGTTAATGGGCTGTGGCAGCAGACGACCGACGGGAGCCTAACAGCATGACACCGGCTGCAGCGTCTCCCTTGGGTTCATGACCATATCGATTGAACCTTAGACGACTGAAAAACCGTCCCCTGGTGAGATGAGTCCCGATTTCAGTTGGTAAGAGTTGATGGTAGGATTCGAGTGTAGCGCAGACCTCACGAAGCCATGGGCTCAAGTTGTCAACAACGCACTGTGCAAGCTGGACTGGTTCCTCTGGTACAACTGAACCGATCATTGACTGTAAATGGTTGGGTTCGGCTACTTGTTTCCCAACAACGATGGAATGGATGACAATGCATCATGTCACCGGCGCACAACTGGTCGCAACTGGTTTGAAGAATATCCTGGACAATTCGAGGGAATGATTTGACCACCCAGATAGCTCGACATGGGACATAATCGAGAGGTGTTTTTGCACAAAATCCTTCACCGACAATACTTTCACAGTTACGGACGGCTACAGAGCAACATGGCTCAATATTTCAATAGGGTACTTCCAACGATCTCTTAAGTCCATGCCACTTCGAGTTTCTGCACTACGCTGGTAAAAAGGAGGTCGACATGATACTATGAGGTATCCCATGACTTTTGTCACCTCAGTGTATAATTCCAGAATTTCACCTTGAAGCTGTGTTCAATTTAGTGGTTTTGTGCACAAGAATCATACTGTCCCGCTTACTTCAGCTTCGGAATACATTTACGGTTGCCGCGCCACTTCAATCGCAAGCTTTGTTGCACCTATTGTTCGTACCGCAGCAAAACTGAGTCTGTAGGAAATCTGAAAAATTTACTCTCTTATGATAATGCGCCACTCTTGTTGAGCAATGGGACGACATGTATAACTTACTTTCTGAGGTCCCTACATAGATGGTGTTACTCCCTACTTGATGCTGTTGCCCTGAAATATTAATCATTCGCATTTCCAAGCATGTAATATACTTTATACCATTAGGATGTTTGTCGTGTGTTGCCTTCATGGCCTTGCAATTTTAGAGGCCAGCAGTGTACTTTACAGTACAGACGCTGCTACAGAGATTATCCGAATTGTTTTGCTATAAGCAATAAATATCGTCGACCTGACATCGTAGTAGACACGTTTGAGCCTTCTATGCGTACTAAACACATCTGCATTTAGAACATTTCTTTGTGTTGAAAACCAGAGTCTGTTTTTGTTGATACTGGATCAGTCCTGGGACACCCAAGAAGAATACGTTGCTTGGGTTGCTTGCGCCTGCAGAAACGAATTGAATAAATCATCTTAAACACAAGAAAAAAGGCACTTGATCACCCTTAGAAGAGGCACCACATATACACGCAAGAATCGAGAAGTGACGCCCTTTCCTTCCGCCGGTCCGTTCGCAGACACTCCTTCCCCAAACCGTGGTATCTACAAGTCATAAATCACGACACGTCGGGTTGATAGATAGCAAACACCTACTGGCCTGTGTTGCGGATGACTTCAGGGCTTTAGCCGTTTTCTCGATAAGTGATGTTAGCAGCAGCGTCCCTCAACCCAAACCTAAACTATCTTTGCCAAACGTATTGTTAGATTTATGATTTTGGGGCGTGTCGATTTACTTATCATCGAAAAATATTACCACGCCAAACATCGCTTCACAGTAACTCAAATCGTCTCAGTTCAAACGTAGTAAACACACAACAACTTACTTGAGAACTGATTTTCTCTGTCTGACCTCTAACATTATAATGGTCGTGCCAATACAACTAATTATCTACAATGAAAGCAATTTCTATTGTGCCGTACTCTGACCAGGCGGAGAATTGCGACCTATCCTCTTCTGCATACCGCTACACACGACAAGAAGAGTTCTCTGAAATTTACGTACAAGGATTAAATACACAGAAAACAATATTATCATAAAACTTCCTGGCAGATCAAAACTGTGTGCCGGATCGAGACTCGAACTCGGGACTTTTGACTTTCGCGGGCAAGTTAAATTAGACAAATTTGGTAAGCAGATGATTTCAGCGATTTTGGCAAATGATATCGAAGACTCTTGTGATACCGGCGTTAGGATAATTACGGCAAATGTACAATTTCTTATGTAGCGTATGAAAAATCTGCTTTAGGAAGAAGAGCGATTAATGTTTTTACGTCCCATCGGCGACTGGGTCATTAGAGAAGACGGCCGTGTCCTGGTCAGTGACAACATCTCGCATTTCTCTAGAGTAACGTAGGGAAGCCATCGAAAATTTCAATCTGGATGGCCGAACGGGGAACAGCGCAAGAAGATTCATTATGTTGTTGCAAGACGGAGCTCTAGACTGGTACGTGCTGTATACGTTTAATTTTTCGAAATTACGTGCTATGGCATAAAAAAGTTGACACATTCAACAAATAAATGAATTAAGTTTTTCTTTCGACGAATAGCTTAGTAAATTTTAACTTTAGTCTCCTGCGGAGGTAAGTCAGATACCGTGGCGAAACAGTTAATCGCGCGATAAGAGTTGGCTATCTATCAATGAGATTAGTTTATCAGTGTTGGAGCAAGTGTTTGCTGTGTGAGGCACACTTTATGTCACTAAAGTTCTTGGAACTCTGTTGCCTTTTGTGGCTCCAGTATCTTCGGAATTTTCCAGAAATTTTAAATGTCGTTGTTGCTCAATACCTCGAAAGTCATCTGCGCCAACCAATGATACGTGTATCACACGAGCAGCGTGCAAAGCTACGGTAGACAGTGTCACGAAAAAGAAACCGATCAGTAATGGCAGAAAGCATACTGGGAGAACGCAAAATGCTAACTAGCCGCAAAGAATTTGCTTTGACCATTGTAACTATCAAAATGGAAGACTTCGCTGAAGGTATCTTGCTGCAATAAGAGATCATTTATTGTAAGCAGATTTACAATCTAGTAGTCGAATCTGAGAGACTATTGAGAGCAGTAGGACTGTCTTTGCCGGTCAAAGCGATCCTGGTCACCCATATTTATTCATATTTAATATTTCATGAATTGCATGACACGCATCTGTCTATACGTCTTTATTATCACTGACGATTTTGGAGAACATTTGTCATCACTGCATAAAAGTTCATATAATTTCTGCGTATCATGTATTGTCGTAACGGTGTAAAGATGTTCTTAATACAGCCTCAACAGAACTGTAGAAATTCATCGGAAAAGATGGATGGATGGATGGATATGGTGTTATGGGCGCTCAACAGTGCATCGGAAAAGAGGAAGGTAAACTGACTGTAAGAACAGCATAACATCTAAAGGAGGGGGAGGTACTGTCGTGAGTGGTAAAATACCATTGGTTACAGGTATCAGAGCAGCAATTTTTTGAGGATAGGAGGGACAGTAGGAAATAAACTTTTAAGAAAGGTTAGGATTGAAAGAAACCATCAGTATGAAAACAAACTAAACAACATATTCTGGCACATTGCATCAGTACGAACAACTGTTGGTTGAAATCTTTCAACAACCACCATAAATTTTATTTCCATCCAGTCACATTTCAATCACTATCTTCATTGCATCGACATAATCGAGGACTAAGCAGTAAAATTGTTGAACTAGTTATTTAAGTCGGTGAACTATGGACAACAAATCCAGTTAACATAATCTACCTCTCTGAACGAAAGTGACCACTGATACAGGTAAGTCACGTTTTACAGTATTTAGATTAGCATCTCGCTCTTGTAGAGTGTAAATGGAGAAAGCAAAATCGACACATCCATCAGCTTTGGTTTGAGCAACATGTACAGTGGTGGAAATTAGTATAAAGGCACGTAGTTATTTATGCCACGTCCATGACAAGAATTTTGGCCGGAAAAAAAAACACAGGCGGCCTCGTCCACGGAGATGGCAGGCGCGCCGGAAATTCAGCAGGGGAGCCGTAAGATGAATGATTTAGACGCGGCCACTCTATTATTTCTATAAAAAGAAATAACGTCGACGTATGAAGTGTTCGGAGCAAGAAGACCGATTTAAATTTGGTGCCTTCAGTACACTATATGAAAAATTACGAGAAGGCGACAGAGACGTGTTAATTTTTTCAGAATGTCAAAAACGTTTGACATATTGTTGCCAATTTTACGAACTCATTTGCAACATGAAGACACCAACATGCGAAACTGCATTTCTCCTCCTGAAACGCTTGCAGTGACACTGAGGTCAATACATAATAAATTGAAATTTGCTTATTAGGAAATATTTATTTTCTACGCATAAATGAACACCACAGCTCACATAAAAACGGTTTTAGACCAAGCTGAGAGTCAAGAAATAAACTTATTTTGTTTATATTAAGATAAAATATCACTGTTTGTTTTTTTTCCCTTCAGAAATCAGTAGTTTCTGCAACTTTAGACAATGTAGAAGCAGGACTCGTATACAGTTCCAAATACGTGTGTTCATTGTATGCAGTTGAGACCTGAGAGTGTTGAGCAGGAGTGTACACTGAATAGTTAAGTTGATTAGGCCGTGGTGATTGGTACGATGATGTACCGTCGAAAGACTGATGACGCATAGTACGAGGAAACTTTGGAAGACTGCTGATTCATACTTCCGTTTGTTGTTATAACTCTTTTAATATGTTGTATGCCTTTGCATTGGAAATTTGCGATATCTTCATCATTACATTTTGCCACAGTTGGTGCAATCCGTTAAAAGAAACTACTTTGACCCTGCACAATAGATGCACCAGCGATGGTCATCATTGTCCTATCCAATTCATTTGTAGCTCTCCTGTTTTCTACCGGTTATCTTTACGTTGGTGACAACGTTTTTCAATCTGGGTGTCAACAGGGTTTACATTCCCACTATTATCAGGCATATTTAAAGAGCTTTCTCATCTATCTGCTATTTTTAATAGACATTATAGTTGGTCATAAAAATGTGTAGCCGCGCGGGATTAGCCAAGTGGTCTAGGGCGCTGCAGTCATGGACTGTGCGGCTGGTCCCGCCGGAGGTTCGAGTCCTCCCTCGGGCATTGGTGTGTGTGTTTGTCCTTAGGATACTTTAGGTTAAGTAGTGTGTAAGGTTAGGGACTGATGACCTTCGCAGTTAAGTCCCATAAGATTTCAAACAGATTTGAACATCTTTGAAAAATGTGTATTTCCGCTTCTTGTTTGCTCCAAAATCGTTCCTATTCGTTTCACTTAATTTTCTGAGACATTTCATTCAATTATCGCTGATACTGGTCCATTTTTTATTACCGTCTTTCCTGAAAAGAAAAGAAAACCTAAATGGAATGAAAACAATGTCATTTCTTATATTTCATGTACCTTGCAACAGAAAAAACTTTAAATAATCCAGTTTCAGACAGGGAATAAAAACCATCAGTAGAATTGTACGTGAGATTTGTAGGAAGATGTGGTTGTTATTTTATAGCACATATATGCCCATTTCGGAGGAACACGACTGTATCACTAATGTCACTAATGCGTGTCAGCTTGAAATTATTGCAAACTTTCCAAACTGCGTAGGGGCCATTGATGGCGATCATATCAGGATTATCAAACTAGAATGTTTTTCCAGTTACAGAAGTCATTATTCGTTAGTCCTGATAGCAGTGGGGGGCGCGAATTATAATTTTATTTTCGTGGATGTTGTTGATTATTGTAAAGACTGTGGCTCAAGTGAAATGAAAGAAACGTCTTTAAAGAAAAGGTTACAGAGGAACGCACTGAAGCTTCTCCTCCCAGACCACTCCCAAATATTCCGGCGAATTGCCTTACATATTTGTAGGCGATGAAGCGTTTGCACAACGATATACTTCGGCCTCATGGCGGCCGAGAACTTGATCTCAACAAGGGTATTTATAACTATCGCTTAAGTAAATCAAGACGATTTGTAAATCGTACATTCGGCATAATCGCCAATAAATGGAGGAGTTTTCACCGACCTTTAAATGTCCCCACGTATTTGCGACTGACAATGCGAAGACGTGTACTGTTCTACACAATTTTATCCATAAAGAAGGAGAGGGTGGAGGGGCGGACAGAGGTTCAGGGCACTCTCTTGCCCTAGGGATGGTAAACTGGCCCTAAAGGCGGAAGAATCAGCAATGATAATCGGCATGAGGATGCAGAAGGCTATGGAAACCACTGCATTCAAGACACGTAACGTGTAACCACAGGACATCTGGCCTGTAATTTAAGAAGTGTCATGATGATCTCTCCATTGACAAAAGATTCCGGAATAGTCCACCATTCTGATCTCCGAAAGTGGACTGCCACGGGGGAGGTTAGAATGAGAAAAAGATTGAATAATAAACGGAAGTATAACGTTCTACAAGTCAGGCGTGGAACGTCAGAAGCCTGAACATGGTAGGCAAACTAGAAAATCTGAAAAGGGAAATGCAAAGGCTCAATCTAGATATAGCTGGGGTTAGTGGATTGAAGTGGAAAGAAGACAACGATTTCTGGTCAGATGAGTATAAGGCAATATCAACAGTACCAGAAAATGGTATAATGGGAGTAGGATTCGTTATGAATAGGAAGGTAGGGCAGGGAGTGTGTAACTGTGAACAGTTCAGTGATAGCCGCACGGGATTAGCCGCGCGGTCTCGGGCGCTGCAGACACGGACTGTGCGGCTGGTCCCGGCGGAGGTTCGAGTCCACCCTTGGGCATGGGTGTGTGTGTTTCTCCTTAGGATAATTTAGGTTAAGTAGTGTGTAAGCTTAGGGACTAATGACCTTAGCAGTTAGGTCCCATAAGATTTCACACACATCTGAACAAGTTCAGTGATAGGGTTGTTCTTACCAGAATCGACAGCAAACCAACACCGACAACGATAGTTCAGATTTACATGCCGACGTCGTAAGCTGAAGATGAAGAGATAGAGAAAGTGTATGAGGATATTGAAAGGGTAATACATTGTGTAAAGGGATATCAAAATCTAATAGTAGTGGGAGACAGGAATGCAGTTGTAGTGGAAGGAGTAGAAGAAAAGGTTACAGGAGAATTTGGACTTGGGAAAAGGAATGAGAGAGGAGAAAGACTAATTAAGTTCTGTAACAAGTTTCAGCTAGTAATAGCGAATACTCTGTTCAAGAGTCATAAGAGGACGAGGTATACTTCGAAAAGGCCGGGTGATACGGGAAGAGTTCAGTTAGATTACATCATGGTCAGAGATTTCGAAATCAGATACTGGACTGTAAGGCGTACCCAGGAACAGACATAGACTCAGATAACAATGTAGTAGTGATGAAGAGTAGGCTGAAATTAAAGACATTACTCAGGAAGAGTCAATACGAAAAGATGTGGATGTGGAGGTACTAAGGAATGACGAGATACGCTTGAAGTTGTCTAAGGCTATAGATAAAGCAATAAGGAATAGCTCAGTAGGCAGTAAAACTGAAGAGGAATGTACATCTCTGAAAAGGGCCATCACAGAAGTTGGGAAGGGAAATATAGGTACGAAGAAGGTAACTGCGAAGAAACCATGGGTAACAGAAGAAATATTTCAATTGATCTATGAAAGGAGGAAGCACAAAAATTTCTGGGAAACTCAGGAATACAGAAGTACACGTCGCTGAGGAATGAAATGAATATCAAGTGCGGGAAGCTAAGACGAAATGGCTGCATGAAAAATGTGATTGTCGGAAGGACAGACTGAGCATACAGCAAAAGTCAAGACAACCTTCGGTGAAATAAAAAGCAACGGTGGTAACACGAAGTGTGCTGCGGGAATTCCACCTTTAAATGCAGAGGAGAGAGCGAACAGGTGGAAAGAGTGCTTCGGAAATCTCTAGATTTGTATGAAGTGACAGAAAAAGAAACAGGAGTCGATTTAGAAGAAATAGGGGACCCAGTATTAGAATCAGAATTTAAGAAAGCTTTGGAGGACTTAAGATCAAATAAGGCAGAAGGGATAGATCACATTCTATCATAATTTCTAAAATCATTGCGGAAAGGGGCAACAAAACGACTATTCACATTGGTGTGCAGAATGTATGAGTCTGGCGACATACCATCTAACTTTCGGAAAAACATCATGCACACAATTCCGAAGACGGCAAGAGATGACAAGTGCGAGAATTACCGCACAATCAGGATAATAGCTCACGCATCCAGCTTCTTTACAAGAATAATACATAAAAGAATAGAAAAGAAAATTGAGGATGCGCTAAATGACGATCAGTTCGGCTCTGGGAAGGTGAAGGGGCAAGAGAGACAATTCTGACGTTGGGGTTAATTATGGAAACAAGGTTAAAGAAAAATCAAGATACGTTCATAGGATTTGTCGACCCGGAAAAAGCGTTCGACAATGTAAAAAGGTGCAAGATGTTCGAAATTCTGAGAAAAGTTGGGGTAAGCTATAGGGAGAGACGGGTCATATGCAACATGTAGAAATAAGAGTGGACGACCAAGAACGAAGTGCTAATATTAAAAAGGGTGTAAGACAAGGACGTAGCCTTTCGCCCCTACTGTTCAATCTGTACGTCGAGGAAGCAATGATGGAAATAAAAGGAAGGTTCAGGAATGGAATAAAAATTCAAGGTGAAAGGAAATCAATGATACGATTCGCTGATGACATTGCTATCCTGAGACAAAGTGAAGAAGGATTACATGATCTGCTGAATGGAGTAAACAGTCTAATGAGTACAGAGTATGGATTGAGAGTAAATCTAAGTGACGAAGGTAATGAAGAGTAGTAGAAGTGAGAACAGCAAGAAACTTAACACAAGGATTGATGGTCACGAAGTAGGTAATTCTGCTACTTAGGCAGTAAAATAACCAATGACGTACGGAGCAAGGAGGACATAAAAAGCAGACTATAAATGGCAAAAAGGGCATTCCTGGCCAAGAGAAGTCTACTAATGTCAAATATCAGCGTTAAGTTGAGGAAGAAATTTCTGAAAATGTACGTCTGGTGTATAGCAGTGTATGGTAGTGAAACATGGACAATGGTAAAACCGGAACAGAAAACAATCTAAGCATTTGAGATGTGGTGCTACAGACGAATGTTGAAAATTAGGTGGGCTGGTAAGGTAAGCAATGAGGAGGTTCTGCGCAGAATCGGAGTGGAAAGAATTATGTGCAAAACACTGATAAGGAGAAGGTACTGGATGATGGGACATGAGGTAATTACTTCCATGCTACCAGAGGAGGCTGTAGAGGGCAAAAACTGTAGAGGAAGACGAGATTGGAATACATCCAGCAAATAATTGAGGATGTAGGTTCCAAGTGCTACTCTGAGATGAAGAGGTTGGCACAGAAGAGGAATTCGTGGCGGGCCGCATCAAACCAGTCAGAAGCCTGATGACCAAAAAATAAAGAAGGACTTAATACTATGAGTGCTGGTGCGACTATAGAAGTCGACTGTGTACTACGAGAACTCACGCATTCACAAGCAGTACGAGGAGGTGTGTCAGCGTACTATCAGAAATCAGTTCCCCAATTACTTTGTTTCTAACCATATTTTCGTTATGTTCTCGATAAGCGAAATTCTGCTTATCTTTGTTGACTTTAAGTTTTCTTATGGTGCATTTGTGCAGAGTGTCACTCGTCTTAAACATCACTCACCAGTTTCAGAACACAATACTCGTCGAGAACATTATGAAAATATGGGATAGTACAAAGAAACACGCACTTGGAAATGGGAATCATTTCCCGAAACGCGTCGTGTAAAACATACGTAAAGTAAAATCGTGACTGGTAGCAGAAAGTTATTCATAAACAACCCCATCGTTTTCACAGTCGAAGGCCTTCAAAAAACCATTTGTAATGAAAAAAATCAAAAAATACACTGCGGGCCATTAAAATTGTTACACCAAGAAGAAATGCAGATGATAAACGGGTATTCTTTGGACATATTTATTATACTAGAACTGACATGTGATTCCATTTTCAGGCAATTTCGGTGCATAGATCCTGAGAAATCAGTACCCAGAACAACGACCTCTGGCCGTAGGCATTAGGTCAAACGGAGCTTGGGTGGCGTGCACAGGTACAGCTGTCCATGCAGCTTCAACATGATACCACAGTTCATCAAAAGTAGTGACTGGCGTATTGTGACGAACCAGTAGCTCGGCCACCATTGACCAGACGTTTTCAATTGGTGGGAGATCTGGAGAATGTGCTGGCCAGGGCAGCAGTCGAATATTTTCTGTATCCAGAAAGGCCCGTGCTGGACCTGCAACATGCGGTCGTGCATTATCCTGTTGAAATGTGGGGTTTCACAGGGATCGAATGAAGGGTAGAGCCACGGGTCGCAACACATCAGAAATGTAACGTCCACTGTTCAAAGTGCCGTCAATGCGAACAAGATGTGACCGAAACATGTAACCAATGGCATCCCATACCATCACGCCGGGTGATACGCCGGTATGGCGATGACGAATACACGCTTCCAAAGTGCGTTCACCGATATGTCGCCAAACACGGATGCGACCATCATGATGCTGTAAACAGAACCTGGATTCATCCGAAAAAAATACGTTTTGGCATTCGTGCACCCGGGTTCGTCGTTGAGTACACCATCGCAGGAGCTCCTGTCTGTGATGCAGCGTCAAGCGTAACCGCAGCCATGGTCTCCGAGCTGATAGTCCATGCTGCTGCAAACGTCGTCGAACTGTTGGTGCAGATGTTTGTTGTCTTGCAAACGTCCCCATCTGTTGACTCAGGGATCGAGACGTGGCTGCACGATCCGTTACAGCCATGCGGATAAGATGCCTGTCATCTCGACTGCTAGTGATACGAGGCCGTTGGGATTCAGCACGGTGTTCCGCATTACCCTCCTGAACCCACCGACTCCATATTTTGCTAACAGCGTTGTATCTCGAATAACGCTAGCAGCGATGTCGCGCTACGCTACAATCCGACCTTTATCAAAATCGGAAACGTGATGGTACGCATTTCTCCTCCTTACACGAGGCAGCACAACAACGTTTCACCAGGCAACGCCGGTCAACTGCTGTTTGTGTATGAGAAATCAGTTGGAAACTTTCCTCATGTCAGCACGCTGTAGATGCCGCCACCGGTCCCAACCTTGTGTGAATGCTCTGAAAAGCTAATCATTTGCATATCACAGCATCTTCTTCCTGTCGTTTAAATTTCGCGTCTGTAGCACGTCATCTTCGTGGTGTAGCAATTTTAATGGCCAGTAGTGTTAGATTACATTAAACTACATACCTACAGCACTTCTTTCCTTATCTCCCAGCGTTGAAAATCCTCTTTAAGGTGTCCACATACATCCTTCCATGCTTCCAAAGTCAGTCGTCTGTCCTTATACTCTTCGGTTGTCGTATCCCACAAGACTGGTCGTTCCTCCACCAACGCAACCAAAACTTCATAATCAACAGTGAATTCAGCACTTATCGGGGAAACCAGCAGCCAGCTCGTACAACGACCCAGACGCGACTAATGAGACCCCCTGCTTCCAGCGACGTGCCGACTCGTGGACACCCAGACACGCTGCTACGTGCCCAACTGAGAACCAGGCTCACCGTCTGACTGTTGGCTCCGCTGTGTCAAACCGGAGCTGCATCCGATAGCGGGACCTGTCGTTTTGCCGTGACATCCGGTGGACACTCTCTTGTAAGATACAATGATCACTACAGACCCGGCAAAGCACCGGCGCAAATTCTTGTCGTGGACAAGGGCCCTTGAAGGCATTGCAATAAATACAGCAGTATCAATCATTTGTATAGTGGGGGGGGGGGGGGGGGGGGGTTAAGATGACCGCTCGCGTGAAGCGAGAAATCCGGGTTCGAGTCTCGGTCCAGGTACAAATTCTCATGTGTCGTTACTGAATTTATTTTAGCGACCGAATGTGTCTAATGTTGGAATTTAAATTTCGTCACAGATTACAGTGTCCAAGACCTTAAGCCAAATTACAATTTCATATTATTATGTTGACAGAAATGTTTTAGACCACATGTTTCTAAATGCGTGAGTACCCGAAGTAAGAAGAAAAGGAAAAAACACTTTCATTCATGGCAATTACATAAACTTGGAAACAAAAATATGGATCTTATAATATTTTCAACTCTCTCAAATGAGCTAAAATAACAGTTGAAAAGAAAGAACTTTACATTGTAATATCTTCACAGTACCTTAGAATATCTTTATTCTTTGAAAATATGTGTTGTATCTCCTCGCTATCTGACACAGTACATACATGAAGATCTTCTTACCTACGGAACTAAATGTACATATAATCTACACTACTGGCCTTCAAAATTGCTACACCACGAAGATGACGTATTACAGACGCGAAATTTAACCGACAGGAAGGAGATGCTGTGATATGCAAATGATTAGGTTTTCAGAGCATTCACACAAGGTTGGCGCCGGTGGCGACACCTACAACGTGCTGGCATGAGGAAAGTTTCCAACCCATTTCTCAAAAATGGCTCTGAGCACTATGGGACTTAACTTCTGAGGTCATCAGTCCCCTATAACTTAGAACTACTTAAACCTAACTAACCCAAGGACATCACACACATCCATGCCCGAGACAGGATTCGAGCCTCCGACCGTAGCGGTCGCGCGGTTCCAGTCTGAAGCGCCAAGAACCGATCGGCCACTCCGGCCGGCCCCCCATTTCTCATACTGAAACAGCAGTTGACAGGCGTTGCCTGCTGAAACGTTGTTGTGATGCATCGTGTAAGGAGGAGAAATGCGTGCCATCACGTTTCCGACTTTGATAAAGGTCGGATTGTAGCCTACCGCGATTGCGGTTTATCGTATCGCGACATTGCTGCTCGCATTGGTCAAGATAAAATGACTGTCAACAGAATATGGAATCGGTGGGTTCAGGAGGGTAATACGGAACACCGTGCTGAATCCCAACGGCCTCGTATCACTAGCAGTCGAGATAACAGGAAACTTATCCGCATGGCTGTAACGGGTCCTGCAGCCACGTCTCGACTCCTGAGTCAACAGATTAGGACGTTTGCAAGACAACAAACATCTCTACCAACAGTTCGACGACGTTTACAGTAGCATGGACTATCAGCTCGGAGACCATGGTTGCTGTTACCCTTGACGCTGCAGCACAGACAGGAGCGCCTGCGATGGTGTACTCAACGACGAACCTGGGTGCACGAATGGCAAAACGTTATTTTTTTCTGATGAATCCAGGTTTTGTTTACAGCATCATGATGGTCGCATCAGTTTTTGGCGACATCGTGGTGAACGCACATTGGAAGCGTGTATTCGTCATCTCCATACTGGCGTATCACCCGGGGTGATGGTATGGGGTGCCATTGGTTACACGTCTCGGTCACATCTTGTTCGCATTGACGGCACTTTGAACAGTGGACGTTACATTTCAGATGTGTTACGAACCATGGCTCTACCCTTCATTCGATCCCTGTGAAACCCCACATTTCAGCAGCATACTGCACGACCGCATGTTGCAGGTCCTGTACGGGCCTTTCTGGAAAATGTTCGACTGCTGCCCTGGCCAGCACATTCTCCAGATCTCTCACCAATTGAAAACGTCTGGTCAATGGTGGCCAAGCAACTGGCTCGTCACAATACGCCAGTCACTACTCTTGATGAACTGTGGTATTATGTTGAAGCTGCATGGACAGCTGTACCTGTGCACGCCACCCAGGCTCCGTTTGACTCAATGCCTAGGCTTATCAAGGCCGTTATTACAGTCAGAGGTGGTTGTTCTGAGTACTGATTTCTCAGGATCTATGCACCCAAATTGCGTGAAAATGTAATCACATGTCAGTTCTAGTATAACATATTTGTCCAGTGAATACCCGTTTATCATTTGCATTTCTTCTTCGTGTAGCAATTTTAATGGCCAGTAGTGTAATATACGCATGTGAAAGGATAAACAAGTATGACACGCGTGACATACAATCTCTTGAGTATTGATTCCTATTTGCTCTCTTGATATGCAGCAGATGTAATGGGGCTGTATTAAAAACATTACCATATTGCTATGACATGACATATATGCAAATCATATATGCTCCATGACAAAAAAAAGTGAGGGCTCCAGAAGAGGAGCAGGAAACGAAACGTTGAGGGTGACAGGGTGTGTGATTTAGTTCAGTGATTACTGTGTCGAGTACAATTTAGAAAGAATTTGCCAATGTGAGCCCTCTGGGCCGGGTTCATTCACTGATTCGATTGAGAAGAGTGTCATAAAGCCGTTGTATTCTCTCCTGAGGCAAGCAGGCCCACAGCTGTTGTAACTGCTCGTTGATATCCTGGAGACTGGCAATGGGCCAGAGTTGATGTCCTAGCTGGTCCCACACGTGTTCTATCGGGAAGAGATCTGGCGATCTCGTTAACAACTGGAATTGCTCAACATCACGCAGACAGTCCATAGAGACCAGGGCGATGTGTGGACAAGTATTGCACTGTTAAGAGATAGCACCTAGATACTGTAACATGATAGGTAACGTACGAGGAAGCAGGATGTCCGTGACATAGCGTTATGCCGACAGAGTTCGCCCAGTCACTATCAGCCGTGACCTGACGTCATACCCGATGGCTCCCCACACCATGAAATCAGAAGTAAGAACGTTGCACCTCTCCAAAACATTGGCAGAATGAGATCTCTCCCCAGGTCTCCGCCATACTCTGCGGCAATGGTCTTCCAGAGTAGCGCAGAACGGCGATATTCACTGAACACAGTGCGATGCCACCCGTCAGCAGTCCATGCTTCCCTGTCGCTGCTCTGCTATAAACGCAGCCGTTTGTGTTGTGGTGTTAACGGCAGCCTACACATCGGACGCTAATTCCTCAGTCTAGCTGCTGCTAGTCTCCGACCAATTGTGCTGGATGACAAAGAATATTGCCGGGAGTGCATTGTATTGCCCCAGACGGCGGGTGCAGATATGAAGGGGTTACGATGTTGTTGGTGTACAACACGGCGATCCTCCCTACTGGTGGTCAGATGTGATTGACTGTTTACCTTGACGACGGTACGCCTGCCATCATATTCTTGTGCTGTCTGACATCAGGTCTCCGTCACATCTGAACGCACCACAAATCTGGACGTTGCACGATTCGTCCAGCCGGCAAAATGGAGACCAACTATGAGGCTCCATTAAAACACTGTGAGGTGTTGACAAAGCTATCTCACACGAGTACGCGGCATCTCTGCGCCCTTCAATGTTCACTCAACGTCCGACGATGTTGCCTCTTATATACCCAACCACACCTGGTGAAGACACTGCAGGGAGGCAGAGTGGAGACATCCCTGTATGTCAGGATGGCTGCTGAAGCATTCAATTTTTTATGCACTGTGTTTATTTCCTTACTCTCCCGCACCAGCCATGGTCGATGATTCATTCAGCCGCGTGTTGGATTGTAGCTGACATATGTCTCGCGCTGGCTGCTGGAGTGTCCTTAGTCCCATTCCGAGTTCTACTGTGGCCCTTAATGACCCATAAGCGATGTACCTGGTGTCGGTAGCCGTGCGGACAGTTGATCTCCTCCCTATCGGCCTGGCAGATTCCAGCACCCGGAGGTACCTGGGTGTTGAACAGGAACGTGGACCCCAAGAGGCCCTATTGCTGGCTTCCGTGTCGAGATTCACTGCTGGCATCACTCTGCGACAAGGTATTGTCGGAAGACAGGCACTTTCTCCATCAGTAAATGGTAGGAAGCGATCGGTGTGAAGTTTATCAGATGAAGACCATCATCTCGAATATATCTTCGGCTACTTCATAGACTGTTCCGGAGCATTTAGGACATAGATTCACTACAGCATTATAATCATAGAATCGAGTGCTATTACTGTGAGTGCCATCGATCCCAATGATTAAATGACGAGAACTATAAACCTGAGGTATTTACAAGGAGTTAGCGTGAGTTTGCGACATGACGCTCGGTTTGTAATGACCGCGTATGTCTTACTTATTCTTCTATATTCATTTAACAGACTGTTAACTACTGTACCAGATCCTCGCTACGTGTTCTTATCTATGTATTCTTACGTAAGACATTGGGTTTCTTGCACCATGTCTCACAAGCTAACGTATGTGCATGTGTCCCTTCCCTTGGTTTTCTGTCGCTGTCTCCTTTCTGCTGAATGCGTATTTCTCACTTGGCGGACGGTGTCGTAATGCGTCGAAGGCCTGTCCCACTTTAAACAGAGCGGTACGCTTCCCTCTTCGACATCTGTCCCTGGCTTAACTTCATATTGCCTGTGGCAATACGGAAGAGTTTTAATAAACATTTATAGTTTTCTACCCCATACTGTTCAGTAGCATAACAACACTTAAAAGTTCGAACCATACTAGAGCACTCTGGCGGCGCTCTACCTATAACAGAGATATGCACACCCGGCAATTGTGAGTGCACTGACCAAGTTTCGTTTGCATCCAACCATATCCTCTGGGTGCTTCACTTTCTTGTCAGGCAGTGTTCGAACTTTCATACTACGATGATGGTTAATAAGCGGAACAGGTAGAGACAATGACGTTCACGTAGACAGTTGCGTGTTGTAGTGTTATCAAGCGGAGGAAAGAAAAGGAAAAAATTATTTTGTTGAAAATGTAATTAAATATTTTGTTGGGTAACTTGGCAATAGAACCAGGGATTGATTGTAGTATTGTAATAACTCACAGTAATCATTAAATACCTGATTGCATTATTTTGAACAAGAGCAGCAGATTGGTTTATTTGAGATTGGTAGGAAGCAACATTATCATTTCCGTGCGTTTTCGTGGTCGCGATTTAGTCATACCCGGATCGACACTAACGGACCAAAAGATTTATTGACTTTGAAAGAAAAGCAACACTACACAATTAAGAAAGGAATTGATTCAGAAATGATAGAAAAACGATCATTTTCTTCCTTCCTCATGCTGCGTTTTGTCCACCAGCGTGATCGTAGTTTCTGGAGATAAACTGATGCAAAATGATTAACATTCAAGTAATGAGGAGATGGAGTTACTTAAGGATAATTTGTTAAAATAAGCACAGTTATCTCTAACACACGTTTTCTTAATGCTACTTACCTTTTTATATTAAATTACAATGGATGGCGCATATGAACAAATGCTTTACACATAACAGTCAATATTCAATCTTAATGTCCTCTTGATGATGTCTGTTTGTAATCTATTACATGAAACTATATGCTCTCTGATTTGAAAATAACAATTAGCACATTTACAGAGTATTTTTCACAAATTATAAAATACCGATTGCGGAACGCAGCAAGTCCGCGTCTGCCTTTCATGGAATAGCAACAGTAAAAGGTGAAGCTCTCAAGGCCTCATTTGTGTTGAAACATTAATCCATACACGTACATAGAGATTTACCGCCGCCGAGCAAGAACGGCAAAGATAAAGCACAATAATAGATTCTGTCGCTGCTATGCGATGGTTCATTTCTTTTACATTACAATTGTTCGATAACTTCTGACCATCAGGCGTTTACTATTGAGCGTATATTAATGTTTGTGAGGCGAAAATTACTGATATTACAGTGTCACGTATTTCATAAAGTACTAAGGAGCTGTTGGCAGTCACTTTCAAAAATGTTTAAACTTGTTTAATAGCGTAACAGTGCAGCGGATTAATCCGGGGCCGCCAATAAATGTTTCTAAGTAAATGTACGGACCAACACGTTGCCTAATTTATCTCGTGCACAGCGCGTCACCAAAATGTGTGGATTTTCACCTCGGATGCGACTGGGACCGTGCCCGATGCTACGGAAGCTCCGACACCACACGGAATGAGCGTTTCAAGTGCAATATTTTCACGAGACACCGGAAGCACGTCCTCAAAGCTCACTACTTAACAGAAAAATAGCTAAAAAGTTTACAACATATACAGATTTTTTTCGTGCTGGAGGAAAGCAAAAAACGTTCTTTGGGAACGCCAATATACTCGTCGATTCTACGGTCTGTCTTTTGTTAATTCTTACATTTTAAAACGTACACTGTCTAATCGAAAATATTAGGACACCTCTATGTAATGGGGATTGCCAACGGTCTTGCCACAGTGGTAACACCGGTTGCTATCGCATCACTGAAGTTAAGCGTTGTCAGGCTTGGCTAATACTTGTGTGGGTGACCGTCTGGGCCTGCCGAGCTTTGTTCGCAAACGGGATGCGCTCAACCTTGTGGGGCCAATGGAGGAGCTACCAGATGGAGAATTAGCGGCTCCGGTCACGAAAACTGACAACTACCGGTAGAGGGGTGTGCTGACCATATGCACCTCCATATCTACAGCTAGCGATGCCAAGTGTTGAGGATGACACGGCGGTCGGTCAGAACCGCTGGGCCTTCCGAAGCCTGTTCGGACGGTTTCTTTATGTAATAGGAATTAGAACGCTAGAGTTCACAAGAAGTTGAGCACCTATTATAACACGAGGCGCGGAATATTGTATTGCTAGAAAAGAAGCAGTAATAGCAGAAACGATCGATGAGAAGAGCTCAGTTACTTCGAACGTGGGTTAGCCGCTAGATGTCACGTGAGTAGCAAACCGATCAGGGACATTTCGTTCCTTCTCAAGCTGCCCAAGTTGGTGACGTGACTGTAAAGTGAAAACAAGAAGAAACATCCACAGCTAAACGAAGGTCTGTCAGGCTTCATATACTGACGGTCAGGGATCGTCATACCAGTGCGGAGCATGACTGTATAAAATAACATGAAATCAATGAGGGAAGGAAGATTAGGCTCTAAGGTCCCGCTGACATGGAGGTCATTAAAGACGAAGCACATTTTAGAAATGTTTCAAGGATGGGGAAGGAAATCGGCCATGCACGGCATATGACTGGTGCAATTTTGGAGGAATCACGAAAACCTAAATCTGGATAGCCGGACGCCGATTTGAATCTTCGTCCTCCCGGATACGAGACCAGTGTGCTAACCAATGTGCCACCTTGCTCGGTCGCACGAAATCAGCGGAAGGAATCACTCGTGAGTTCCAAAGTACTATCAGCAACCCAGCTAACACATTAAAAAGAAGCCAAGGCTAATCGATGTTTAAGATGGTGTAAAGAGCGACGCAAGTGGACAGTAGATGACTGGGTATGAGTGATACAATGTTACAATCAAATGGGATTGTTTGGAGTTGGCGAATGCCTGGAGGACACGCACGGAAGATGTGGTTTTACGGTATGGGAGGCGTTTTTCGTAGTTAGGGTGTAGTTTTCCTATTGCTCCTCGGAAAACGCTAATGCGAAAGGATATGAACACATCTTATAGCAGTGTGTATTGTGTACAGTTGACGATGATTGTTTGTTAAAATAAATAAAATAACAAAATTGTTTGTGAGCAATAGAATCCCATCCTGAACCCATTGGAACACCTTTGGTTCAAGTTAAAACACCGACTTCGCTCCAGCCCTGAACGTCGGGCATCGCTTTCTTGGCCAGTTTAGACTCTTAAGGAACTCTGAGCTGCCATTGCTCTGGAGACGTTCAGACACGTCATTGATAGAGCCCCAGCAGCCTTCATAAAGGCGACGGGTTGACTCCCCCACACTACTGTCCGATAATAGGTGTCCAAATACTTTTGAGCAGATAGTGTGTAATATAATGCGTACGACGAGAATCAATGACAAGTGCGCTGCAAGTTGGCCAGGGAATAGCGCTGAACAACAGTCTCGCTGTGGTAATCTGGAGTTCCTTATCTCTCACTAAGCCTCGCATGAGGTGCGTCACCCACAGATATCGACAGAGTCGAGAGAGCGATAAGCTCTGGTCACGACACGCACCCAGCGTGGCAGTTGCGAGCGGTTCCTTCTAAAAAGCAAGATCCATGACTGAAAGGATAACGTTCTACGAGTCGGAACGTGGAATGTCAGAAGCTTGAACGTGATAGGGAAAGCAGAAAACCTGAAAAGGGAAATGCAAAGGTTCAATCTAGATGTAGCAGGGATCAGTGAAGTGAAATGGAAAGAAGACAACGATATCTGATCAAATGAGTATTGGATAATATCAACAGCAGCAGAAAATGGTATAACGGGAGTAAGATTCCTTATGAATATGAAGGTACGGCAGGGAGTGTGTTATGTGGACAGTTCAGATATAGGTTCGTTCTTATCAGAATCGACAGCAAACCAACACGGACAACGCTAGTTCAGGTATACATGCCGACGTCGCAAGCTGAAGATGGAGAGATAGAGAAAGTATATGAGGATATTGAAAGGGTAATACAGTAAGTAAAGGGAGATGAAAATCTAATAAGAATGGGCAACTGGAATGCAGATGTATGGGAAGGATTAGAAGCAAAGGTTACAGTTCCTGGGCTTGGGGTAAGGAATGAGAGAGAAGTCAGACGAATTTAGTTCTGTAATAAATTTCAGCTAGTAATAGCGAATACTGTTGACTTGTAAGCTTTCACGCCCGGCGCCTCCATTAGTTACAACTTCCGGGCTGAGAGGCCGTGGTCCATCTGTAAAACTTCTTCTGCCTGACGTTTCGTTGCCAACTGGGGGCAACATCTTGCGAGATGAGTTAACGACTGGCTGCCAGGCTGTGGGGGTCCCGTTTATATAGAGGGCGCGTCGAGCCGACTGTAGGTCTATCTCTGACTAACGTCATTATTCTCGACTGAAGGTAATCGAATGTCACACCGTTGATTCAAAGTCGACCGCCATATCTTATCTAACTTTAAGGCTTCTTCTTTTGTAATAAAATTATTGTGGTGTTTCTGAATCTCTAGTCGTTGACTCACCTAGGAAGATGTTGCCCGCAGTCGGCAACGAAACCTCAGGAAGAAATAGTTACACAGATCGACCACGGCCTCTCAGACCGGAAGTTATAACAAATGGGACGAATACTCTGTTCAAGTATTACCAGATGAGGAGATGTACTTGGAAAAGGCCGGGTGATACGGGAAGATTCCAGTTAGACTACATCATGGTCAGACAGGGATTCCGAAATCAGATACTGGATTGTAAGACGTACTCAGGAGCAGATCTAGACACAGATAAAAATATAGTACTGATGAAGAGTAGGCTGAAGATTAAGACATTAGTCAGGAAGAGTCAATACGAAAAGATGAGGATGTGGAAGTACTAAGAAATGATACGGTTGAAGTTCTCTAACGTTGTAGATACGGCAATAAGGAACAGCTCAGTAGGCAGTACAACTGAAGAGGAATGGACATCTCTAAAAAGAGCCACCTCAGAAGTTGGGAACAAAAACGTAGGTTCAAAGAAGGTAACTGTCAAGAAACCATTGGTAACAGAAGATATACTTCAGTTGGTCGATGAAAGGAGGAAGTATAAAAACGTTCAGGGAAACTCAGGAATATAGAAACACAAGTGGCTGAGGAATGAAATAAATAAGAAGTGCAGGGAAGCTAAGACGAAATGGCTGCAGGAGAAATGTGAAGAAATTGAAAAAGAAACGATTGTCGGAACGACAGATTCAGCATACAGGAAAGTCAAAACAGCCTTCGCTGACATTAAAAGCAACGATGATAACATTAAGAGAGCAACGGGAATTCCACTGTTACATACAGAAGAAAGATCGGACAGGTGGAAAGAATACACTGAAAGCCTCTATGACGGGGAAGATTTGTCTGATGTGATAGAAGAAGTAACAGCAGTCATTTAGAAGAGACAGGGGATCCAGTATTAGAATCAGAATTTAAAAGAGCTCTGGAGGACTTAAGATCAAATAAGGCACAGTATTCCATCAGAATTTCTAAAATTATTGGGAAAAGTGCCAACGAAACGACTATTCACTTTGGTGTGTAGAGTGTACGAGCCTGGCGACATACCATCTGACTTTCGAAAAAATACATCCACACAATTCCGAAGACTGCAACAGCTAACACGTGCGAAAATTATCGCACAATCAGCTTAGCAGCTTATGCATCCAAGTTGCTAACAAGTATAGTATGCAGAAGAACGGAAAAGAAAATTGAGGATGTGCTAGATGATGATCAGTTTGGCTTTAGGAAAGGTAAAAGCACCAGAGAGGCATCTCTAACTTTGCGGTTTATAATGGAAGCAATGCTAAAGAAAAATCAAGACACGTTCTAGGCGCTTCAGTCCGGAACCGCGGGACTGCTACAGTCGCAGGTTCGAATCCTGCCTCGGGCATGGATGTGTGTGATGCCCTTAGGTTAGTTAGGTTTAAGTAGTTCTACGTTCTACGGGATTTATGACCTAAGATATTGAGTCCCATAGTGCTCAGAGCCATTTCAGCCATCTGAACCAAGACACGCTCATAGGATTTGTCGACGTGGAAAAAGCGTGCGACAATGTAAAGTTGTGCAAGATGTTAGAAATTCTGAGAAAAATAGGAATAGGCTGGTCATATACAATATGCACAACAGCCAAGGGGGAATAATAAAAGTAGACAACCATCAACGAAGTGCTCGTATTAAAAAGAGCGTAAGACAAGAATGTAGCCTTTCGCCCCTACTGTTCAGTCTGTACATCGAGGAAGCAGTGATGGAAATAAAAGAAAGGTTAAGGAGTAGAATTAAAATTCAAGGTGAAAGGATATCAATGATACGACTCACTGACGACATTGCTATACTTAGTGAAACTGACGAAGAATTACATGATCTGCTGAATGGAATGAACAATCTGATGAGTACAGAAAGTGGATTGAGAGTAAATCGAAGAAAGACGAAGGGCATGAGAAGTAGTAGAAATGAGAACAGCGAGAAACTTAACATCAGGATTGATGGTCACGAAGTAGATGAAGTTAAGGAATTCAACTACCTAGACAGCAAAATAACCAATGACGGACGGAGCAAGGAGGTCATCATAAGGAGACTAGAAATGGCAAAAAGGGCATTCTTGGCCAATAAAAGTCTACTAGTATAAAATATAGGCCTCAATTTTAGGATTGCAGGGAAACATGTGGGAAAACCAGAACAGAAGAGAATCGAAGCATTTGAGATGTGGTACTACAGACGAATGTCGATAATTAGGTGGACTAATGAGTAAAGAGTGAGGAGGTTCTGTGCAGAATCGGAGAGGAAAGGAATATGTGGAATACACTGATAAGGAGAAGGGACAGGATGATAGGGCATCTGTTAAGCCATGAGGGAATTACTTCCATGGTAATAGAGTGAGCTGTAGAGGCCAAAACCTTTAGAGGAAGACAGAGATTGGAATACATCCAGCAAATAATAGAGGACATTGTTTGCATGTGCTACTCTGAGATGAAGAGGTTGGCACAGGAGAGGAATTTCTGGCGGATCGCATCAAACTAGTCAGAAGACTGATGACCCAAAATATAAAAAAATAAAAAACACATGACTGAAGATGTGCCAGAAACACCCCTCATGTTCCCGCGGCACCAAGCAGAATTTATCGTCTTCGTATCTGGCCTCGGTAAGTCCACTTCGTTTTTATCAAGCACCAACTCTAGCTAACCAGTGTCTTCACAGTCTCATTCTTCTGGCTATAGGTCAGGTGCTCGCTCACTAAATTGCAGCACTGTATGTCACTCATCCGACCGCCGCCCCACACCGAACCCAGGGTTCGACCCTCAGTGGAACCCCCCCCCGGGGGAACGGCTCAGCTCAGACCAAACGAGTGTAACCCCCAAATGTTTGCGTGGTGTACGCGTACGCGGAAACAGTGTTTGCGTAGCAATCGCCAACATACTGTAACTGAGGCTGAGTAAGGGGAACCAGCCCGCACTCGCCAAGGCAGATGGAAAACCGCCTTAAAAACCATCCACAGACTGATCAGCACGCGGACCTCTAAACTAATCCTCCAGGCGGATTCGTGTCGGGGAGCGGCACGCCTTCCCGCACGGAAAGCCGTGCGCTAGACCGCCTGACTAACCGGGCGGCAAATTGCAGCAAACCCTCAAAACACCGGAAAATGAATGAGCCGAATTCCACGCCCGAGCCCGGCAGCGCATCTTCAAATGCCTACAGGTTTCATCACTGAATAACTTTATCGACGATTTCAATTTCATATGTGCAACACAGGGCCCATATCCAGGGGCTAGCAATCCATCCATCGTTTTGCGAGTCCGAAGCAATTTCACGAAAAATGTTTTTACTTCCAGCCTTTCCGCCAATCAAATTCAGCAGCAGAACGCAGGTAATTTAATCGGTCATTTATCTCACACACTGTCAACATTCCTCTACGAAGCGCTGCTTCCTGCCAGGTATTTTAGAGGTGTATTTCCCACAGGCGCTGGAAAACACCCGACATCATGGGAAAATCGTCGTCATCGTCATCTTCACTTCAAGCATTATGCCGTTTATGTTCTGCCTGTTCTATACCCATCGCTTCCTCAGTCTCCCTCGTCTTCTTCTCTCAACCGACTTAAATATTCTTCTCTAGAGAAATAATCTTTCTTCGTTCACTCTTTTGATACGACTGTCCCAATTTCTCCTGTTTGCTTGCATTTTATTGAGGATATTAAGTAAAGAGCCCAGTCATATTAATGCAGTCACCGGCTAAGTTCGACATCAACGTGTAATAACCACTCGCTGACGGCTGGTTGCAGCACTAGCGATGGAGAGTACTCAAAGCGTCTGGGGGGTACGCGCAGAATAGTGTAGTCGTTGTTTAATGCGGAAAGGGATCGATTTATCTGACATCCAAAATGGCAAGATCATTGGCTTTCCGAAACGGCTAAGTTTGCAAACAGCACGCGTACCGCCATGATTAAACCATGCCGTGCGCGACAAAATGGTGCTATCCAAAACCGGGGACAAGGCAACTATGGTACCTTATAGGACAGGGGTGGACGACGGCTGCCGAGATGTGTACAGCCGAATAGACATGCACCTGCTGAGCAACTGACAGCCCATCAGTCCATCAAGGAGTTAACAGCCATCGTTTAGCTAATATTGCTGCGTATGAGCATCCGCAGCAGTCGCTTGCTTCATGTCCCAATGCTGACTCCTATTCAGCGGCGACGAAGGTGGGAATTTGCACGCCAGTACCCCAGCTGGACGTCCACTGGGTGGCAGCAGGTGGCCTTTTCAGTAGAACCGCTTTTATGCTCCATCAGACGGATGGCCGTTGGCGTGTACGGCGCGGAATATCTGTAAGCAAATACCCTCCAATGGCCATCGGAGTGCTGTGGTCTGGGGAATGTATTCGTGGTATTCTCTGGGTGATCTCGTCGTCCTGGAATCTATCCATCCTTGAGGACCCTTACAGTCAGCTTTTTTTTCCTCAGCACAATAGCACCTACACAGGAGGACAACGCAATGTTTCACAGGGCTCGCTGCGTATGTGCGCGGTTCGAAGAGCGCCTGAATGAGTTTACCTACTCCCCTGGCCACTGAACTCTCCTTATTAAAACCCAATCGAGGATCTGTGGGACCAGTTCGATCGGGCTAACGACGTCATGGATCCACAACCGAGAAACCTAGAGCACCTGGCCGTTGCACCGAGTCGCATGGTTCCACATCCCTGTCAGTACCTTCCATAACCATATTGACTCTCTTCCTGCATGTCTCGCAGTAATACACGCTGTAAAAAATGGTTAATCATGCTTTTGAGAGGTAGCCATATCAATGTGACTGGACTATGTACAAAATGGAGTCACTCACTGTTGTTTCTGTCTGTGCTTTCGAGCTAATCTCATGGACTTCTGTAGCGATTTTCAGACAGTTTTCACTATTAGATAAACTGATTCACAACAAAGGTTTGCGCATATCATTTATAAATATTTTGTATAAATTGTTGAAGTATGACAAATTACACTACTGGTCATTAAAATTGCTACACAACGATGATCACGTGCTACAGACGCGAAATTTAAACGACAGGAAGAAGATGCTGTGATATGCAAATGATTAGCTTCTCAGAGCATTCACACAAGCTTGGTGCCGGTGGCGACACGTACAACGTGCTGACTTGAGGAAAGTTTCCAACCGATTTCCCATACACAAACAGCAGTTGACGGCGTTGCCTGTGAAACGTCGTTGTGATGCCTCGTGTAAGGCGGAGAAATGCGTACCATCACGTTTCCGACTTTGATAAAGGTCGGATTGTAGCCTATCGCGATTTCGGTTTATCGTAAAGCGACATTGCTGCTCGCGTTGGTCGCGATCGAATGACTGTTAGCAGAATATGGAATCGGTGGGTTCAGGAGGGTAATACGGAACGCCGTGTTGGATCCCAACGGCCTCATATCACTAGCAGTCGAGATGAAGGGAAACTTATCCGCATGGCTGTAACGGATCGTGCAGCCACGTCTCGATCCCTGAGTCAACAGATGGGGACGTTTGCAAGACAACAACCATCTGCACGAGCAGTTCGACGACGTTTGCAGCAGCATGGACTATCAGCTCGGAGACCATGGCTGTGGTTACCCTTGACGTTGCATCACGCTGCATCACAGACAGGAGCGCCTGCGATGTGTACTCAACGACGAACCTGGGTGCACGAATGGCAAAACGTAATTTTTTCGGATGAATCCAGGTTCCGTTTACAGCATCACGATGGTCGCATGCGTGTTTGGTGACATCGCGGTGAACGCACATTGGAAGCGTGTATTCGTCATCACCATACGGGCGTATCACCAGGCGTGACGGTATGGGGTGCCATTGGTTACACGTCTCGGTCACCTCTTGATCGCATCGACGGCACTTTGAACAGTGGACGTTACATTTCTGATGTGTTACGACCTGTGGCTCTAGCCTTCATTCGGTCCCTGCGAAACCCTACATTTCAGCAGGATAATGCACGACCACATGTTGCAGGTCCTGTACGGGCCTTTCTGGATACAGAAAATGTTCGACTGCTGCCCTGGCCAGCACATTCTCCAGATCTCTCACCAATTGAAAACGTCTGGTCAATGGTGGCCGAGCAACTGGCTCGTCACAATACGTCAGTCACTACTCTTGATGAACTGTGATATCGTGTTGAAGGTGCATGGGCAGCTGTACCTGTACACGTCATCCAAGCTCTGTTTGACTCAATGCCCAGGCGTATCAAGGCCGTTATTACGGCCAGAAGTGGTTGTTCTGGGTACTGATTTCTCTGGATCTATGCACCCTAATTGCGTAAAAATGTAATTACATGTCAGTTCTAGTATAATATATTTGACCAATGAATACCCGTTTATCATCTGCATTTCTTCTTGGTGTAGCAATTTTAATGGCCATTAGTGTAGTCCCCACCATTGTCAAAATGATGCCGTTACCATCTAGCAGAACTCATTTGAATCAATCATACATGTTATTATTATGTGGCAGAGGATACTTTGTGCCAATGACGCATAATTGAGGGAGTATCCTACCTACGTTATGCGACGGAGCGTGCTGTGTACCAGTGTTGGTTGGCAGGAGGCGCTCCGTGTCCATGTTACGTGGTTGACCGCACTTCGTACAAATGTTGGGTGTCAGAGGGTAATCCTACCATTGTTCGATAGCAGAGGGTGATCCGTATTATGTTATACTGGGAGTACAGGAAAGGATCACACAGACAATGTAGCTCACGCCGGACTGCCGCTGGCTTGAGGCAGCCGGCAAGTGGCCATAGCCCGCGTTTTACTCCACTACAGACGGGGTGGGTAGCTCACGTCTCACTGCGGTGGGCTGGGCATCACTTCCACGAAATGACACTCCAAAAACCAATTAAATATGGACGAGATAACTTTCGTACCTCCTCAGAACTTTCCTGGGGCGCACTGCTTAAATTACACTCTAAGAAAAGAAAGTAGACTTACCACGAAGAAATTATCCGACTGGGACGGAAATCGATAGACTGATGTACATGTACATACAAACAAATGATTACAATTTCAGAAAGATTGGACGATTTATTCTAGAGAACGAGCTTCACAAATTGGGCAAGTGAACAACACGTACGTCGACCTCTGGCCGTTACGAAAACAGTTATTCGGCTTGGCACTGGTTGAAAGAGTTGTTAGATGTCCCCCTGATGGACATCGTACCAAATTCTGTCCATCTGGCTCGTTAAATCCGCAAACTCCCTAGCCGTTTGGAGAGCCCGCCCATAACGCTCCAAACGTTCGCTATCGGGGAGAGGTCCGACGACCTTGCTGGCCATGGTAGGGTTTGGCAATCACGAAGACAAGCAATAGAAACTCTCGTCGTGTGCGGGTGGGCAATATCTTCCTGATATGTAAGCCCAGGATGGCTGCCGTGAAGGGTAACAAAAGGGGGCGTAGAATATCGTCGACGTACCTCTGTGCTGTAAGGATACCGTGGAAGAGAACCAAAGGTTACCTGCTATGGGAAGGAATGGCACCGCAGGACATCACTCCAGGTTGTCAGGCCGTAAGGTGGGGGAAAGTGAGGTTGGTATCCCACCGTTGCCTGGGGATTATCCAGACACGTCATTCACGGCCATCGGGGCTCATTTCGAAGCGGGACTCATCACTAAAGCCAATCCTATGCCATTCAATGAGATACCAGGCCGATGTCTGTGGACGCGCTGGACACTGGGGCTCATTTCGAAGTGGGACTCATCACTAACGACAATCCTATTCCATTCAATGAGATACCAGGCCGAACAGATGTCTGCAGACACGCTGGACAATGGGGCTCATTTCGAAGAGGGACTCATCACTAAAGACAATCCTATTCCATTCAATGAGATACCAGGCTGAACAGATGTCTGCGGACATGCTGGACAATGGGGCTCATTTCAAAGAGGGACTCATCATAAAGACAATCCTATTCCATTCAATGAGATACCAGGCCGAACAGATGTCTGCAGACGAGTTGGACAATGGGGCTCATTTCGAAGAGGGACTCATCATTAAGACAATCCTATTCCATTCAATGAGATACCAGGCCAAACAGATGTCTGCAGACGCGCTGGACACTGGGTCTCATTTCGAAGAGGGACTCATCATTAAGACAATCCTATTCCATTCAATGAGATACCAGGCCGAACAGATGTCTGCGGACGCGCTAGACAATGGGGCTCATTTCGAAGAGGGACTCATCACTAAAGACAATTCCTATTCCATTCAATGAGACACCAGGCCGAAAAGATGTCTGTGGACGCGCTGGACAATGGGGCTCATTTCGAAGAGGGACTCATCATTAAGACAATCCTATTCCATTCAATGAGATACCAGGTCGAACAGATGTCTGCTGACGCGCTGGACAATGGGGCTCATTTTGAAGAGGGACTCATCACAAAAGACAATTCCTGTTCCATTCAATGAGACACCAGGCCGAAAAGATGTCTGTGGACGCGCTGGACAATTGGGCTCATTTCGAAGAGGGACTCATCACTAAAGACAATTCCTATTCCATTCAACGAGACACCAGGCCGGAGAGATGTCTGCGGACGCGCTGGACAATGGGGCTCATTTCGAAGAGGGACTCATCACTAAAGACAATCCTATTCCATTCAATGAGATACCAGGCCGAACAGATGTCTGCGGACATGCTGGACAATGGGGCTCATTTCGAAGAGGGACTCATCATTAAGACAATCCTACTCCATTCAATGAGATACCAGGCCAAACAGATGTCTGCAGATGCGCTGGACAATGGGTCTCATTTCGAAGAGGGACTCATCACAAAAGACAATTCCTATTCCATTCAATGAGACACCAGGCCGAAAAGATGTCCGTGGACGCGCTGGACAATGGGGCTCATTTCGAAGAGGGACTCATCACTAAAGACAATCCTATGCCATTCAATGAGATACCAGGCCGAACAGATGTCTGTGCACGCACTGGGCAGTGGGGCTCATTTCGAAGAGGGACTCATCACTAAAGACAATGCTATTCCATTCAATGAAATACCAGATCGAACAGATGTCTGCGGACGCGCTGGACAATGGGGCTCAATTCGGATAGGGACTCATCACTAAAGACAATCTTATTCCATTCAATGAGATACCAGACCGAACAGATGTCTGCGGACATGCTGGACAATGGGGCTCATTTCGAAGAGGGACTCATCACTAAACACAATCCTATTCCATTCAATGAGATACCAGGCCGAACAGATGTCTGCAGACGCGCTGGACAATGGGGCTCATTTCGAAGAGGGACTCATCATTAAGACAATCCTATTCCATTCAATGAGATACCAGGCCGAACAGATGTCTGCGGACGCGCTAGACAATGGGGCTCATTTCGAAGAGGGACTCATCACTAAAGACAATTCCTATTCCATTCAATGAGACACCAGGCCGAAAAGATGTCTGTGGACGCGCTGGACAATGGGGCTCATTTCGAAGAGGGACTCATCATTAAGACAATCCTATTCCATTCAATGAGATACCAGGTCGAACAGATGTCTGCTGACGCGCTGGACAATGGGGCTCATTTTGAAGAGGGACTCATCACAAAAGACAATTCCTGTTCCATTCAATGAGACACCAGGCCGAAAAGATGTCTGTGGACGCGCTGGACAATGGGGCTCATTTCGAAGAGGGACTCATCACTAAAGACAATCCAATTCCATTCAATGAGATACCAGATCGAACAGATGTCTGCGGACGCGCTGGACAATGGGGCTCATTTCGAAGAGGGACTCATCACTAAAGACAATTCTATTCCATTCAATGAGATACCAGGCCGAACAGATGTCTGCAGACGCGCTGGACACTGGGGCTCATTTCGAAGAGGGACTCATCATAAAGACAATCCTATTCCATTCAATGAGATACCAGGTCGAACAGTCGAACAGATGTCTGCAGACGCGCTGGACAATGGGGCTCATTTCGAAGAGGGACTCATCACTAAAGACAATTCCTATTCCATTCAACGAGACACCAGGCCGGAGAGATGTCTGCGGACGCGCTGGACAATGGGGCTCATTTCGAAGAGGGACTCATCACTAAAGACAATGCTATTCCATTCAATGAAATACCAGATCGAACAGATGTCTGCGGACGCGCTGGACAATGGGGCTCAATTCGGATAGGGACTCATCACTAAAGACAATCTTATTCCATTCAATGAGATACCAGACCGAACAGATGTCTGCGGACATGCTGGACAATGGGGCTCATTTCGAAGAGGGACTCATCACTAAACACAATCCTATTCCATTCAATGAGATACCAGGCCGAACAGATGTCTGCAGACGCGCTGGACAATGGGGCTCATTTCGAAGAGGGACTCATCATTAAGACAATCCTATTCCATTCAATGAGATACCAGGCCGAACAGATGTCTGCAGACGCGCTGGACACTGGGTCTCATTTCGAAGAGGGACTCATCATTAAGACAATCCTATTCCATTCAATGAGATACCAGGCCGAACAGATGTCTGCGGATGCGCTGGACAATGGGGCTCATTTCGAAGAGGGACTCATCACTAAAGATAATCCTGTTCCATTCAATGAGATAGCAGGCCGAACAGGTGTCTCCGGACACGCTGGACAATGGGGCTCATTTCGAAGAGGGACTCATCACTAAAGACAATCCTATTCCATTCATTGAGATACCAGGCCGAACAGATGTCTGCAGATGCGCTGGACACTGGGGCTCATTTCGAAGAGGGACTCATCATTAAGACAATCCTATTCCATTCAATGAGATACCAGGTCGAACAGATGTCTGCAGATGCGCTGGACAATGGGGCTCATTTCGAAGAGGGACTCATCACTAAAGACAATCCTATTCCATTGAATGAGATACCAGGCCAAACATATGTCTACAGACACGCTGGACACTGGGGCTCATTTCGAAGAGGGACTCATCATTAAGACAATTCCCATTGCATTCAATGAGACACCAGGCCGAAAAGATGTCTGTGGACGCGCTGGACAATGGGGCTCATTTCGAAGAGGGACTCATCACTAAAGACAATCCTATTCCATTCAATGAGATACCAGGCCGAACAGATGTCTGTGGACGCACTGGGCAGTGGGGCTCATTTCGAAGAGGGACTCATCACTAAAGACAATGCTATTCCATTCAATGGGATACCAGATCGAACAGATGGCTGCGGACGCGCTGTACAATGGGGCTCATTTCGAAGAGGGACTCATCACTAAAGGCAATCCTATTCCATTCAATGAGATACCAGGCCGAACAGATGTCTGCGGACGCGCTGGACAATGGGGCTCATTTCGAAGAGGGACTCATCACTAAAGACAGTCCCATTCCATTCAATGAGATACCAGGCCGAACAGATGTCTGCTGACGCGCTGGACAATGGGGCTCGTTTCGAACAGGTACTCGTCACTAAAGACAATCCTATTCCATTCAGTGAGATACCAGGTCGAACAGATGTCTGCGGACGCGCTGGACACTGGGGCTCATTTCGAAGAGCGACTCATCACTAAAGACAATCCTATTCCATTCAATGAGATACCAGGCCGAACAGATGTCTGTTGGGAGCGCTGGACAATGGGGCTCATTTCAAAGAGCGACTCATCGCTAAAGACAATCCTATTCCATTCAATGAGATACCAGGCCGAACAGATGTCTGAGGACGCGCTGGACAGTGGGGCTCATTTCGAAGAGCGACTCATCACTAAAGACAATGCTATTCCATTCAATGAGATACCAGGTCGAACAGATGTCTGCGGACGCGCTGGACAATGGGGCTCATTTCGAAGAGGGACTCATCACTAAAGACAATCCCGTTCCATTCAATGAGATACCAGGCCATACAGATGTCCGGGGACGCTCTGGACAGTGGTGGGATACCAAACCGACTCGTCATCTGGTCATAGATACTTTAGTGCTACGCGTACGAAGCCGGTGCGGTTCACTAGTTTTGTTTAAACTCTAAAACAAATCCGAAATTTGCAATTAAGAGCGTACTGTAACTCCCACAGAATACGCGTTTTTGGTTGCTTGACATCTTAGTAAAGGTCCTTACGTAATAACGTAAAGCCCTCATGACGAAGCTACGACTCTGAACGTGCAAAGGATAGTAAAAGCACCGATTTCATTTTTAAGTTTTCTACTTTTTACACTGTCTCGCTTTAGCCTAGAATAGTCACTACGGCTACCACGAGAAATTCGAGCTGTTTGGTGTACAGCTAATGGGTGAAATTCTATATCGGATTATGGTCGAAAGTTTGTCCGAGATATTTTAATCATTAGTTAATTAGATAGACGCGAACGGCCTTGCCGCAGTGGTAACACCGGTTCCCGTCAGATCGCCGAAGTTAAGCGCTGTCGGGCTGGGCTAGCACTTGGATGGGTGACCATCCGGTCTGCCGAGCGCTGTAGGCAAGCGGGGTGCACTCAGCCCTTGTGAGGCAAACTGAGGAGCTACTTGATTGAGAACTAGCGGCTCCGGTCTCGGAAACTGACATACGGCCGGGAGAGCGGAGTGCTGACCACATGCCCCTCCATATCCGCATCCAGTGACGCGTTGTGGCTTAGGATGACACGGCGGCCAGTCGGTACCACTGGTCCTTCATGCCTTGTTCAGGAGGACTTTATTTTTTTAATTAGATAGACAGTTGTAAATAGTGAGATAAAAGTCATCTGATGGCATCTGTGTGGTGCGTTACAGTTTATGTTTAACCTATGCTACTTCGAACTTACACTTCACTTGTGCTTGGATTCGGATTGCCCATGTCTATGGGCAGTGGGAAACTATCCACTGTATTCGTCATGTAAACACTCATAAGTAATAATGGTCCACTGAAACTGAGTGCATGTGCTTACTATACTGTACAGGGTAATAGGGTAAGCTGCGTTGAGAAATAATTCTTAAGATAAAAATTCGATACTTCGCGCCGTTTCCAAGTTAGGTAACATCGAAGTTAACCAGCCAGGCCCTTGCTCGTGCAAATTCAAGCCTGCGCTAGATCCAATCAGTGTCAGCTGTTCTCATAGTGTAGATGATAGCGCACGAGACTGCTCAGCCTTTGGCTCGTGTATTTTGTAAAGCTCCCTTGTTCGGTCTAGGACACGTTTGGCAGACCTTCTCTGGCGCGCTGCTTGAATTGGTGGGTGCAACGGCATGATTAGCTAACTTCAGTGTAAATTAACTCGGAAAGGGAACAGCTTACCGATTTTTTTTCTGAATTGCTTATCATAACCTACCCTGCAACACTTTTGCAAGCCTTTAAGATTTCTGACCATGCTGTATACACTTTTATACACGGGGTTTATTCAAAACCGGGTGAGATTAGTTACTGAGTAAGTCGTAGTGAGGTAACAGAGAACATTGTCTTGCAGTTTACTCATGAATCTCTTTTTCTTTATGGATCATGCAAGAGCCGTTTTAGGAGGATTATGGTAATAAAATATCTCGATATACTCCCGAACCCAGTGCAGTCAATTGCAGAAAATTCTGGAAACCTTGGTAAATGACGCCATCTGTAGCAACGTTGTGGTTGTAGTATTCAAGAAAGGAAATAGGAGTAACCCAATGAGTTACAGACCCATATCACTGACCTCAATTTGCAGTAGGATTTTGGAGCATATACTGTACTCGAACATTATGAATCACCTTGAAGAAAATGACTTGTTGATACATAACCAACACGGATTCAGAAAATATCGTTCTTGTGCAACACATCAAGCCCTTTATTCCCATGAAGTAATGAGTACTGTCGGCAAGGGATCTCAGATCGATTTCATATTCCTAGATTTCCAGAAGGCTTTTGGTACCGTTCCTCACAAGCGACTATTAATCAGATTGCGTGCATATGGAGTATCATCTCAGTTGTGTAAATGGATTCGTGATTTCCTCTCAGAGAGGGCACAGTTCATAGTGATAGAAGGTAAATCATCGAGTAGAAGAGAAGTGATATCTAGCGTTCCGCAAGGTAGTGACATAGGCCATCTGCTGTTCCTGATTTATATAAATGATCCAGGTGATAATCTGAGCAGCCCCTTTAGACTGATTGCAGATGACGCTGTAATTTACCGTCTAGTAAAATCATCAGACGATCAATTCCAATTCCAAAATGATTTAGAGAGAATTTCTGTGTAGTGCGAAAAGTGGCAATTAGCACTAAGCAAAGAAAAGTGCGAGGTCATCCACATGGATACTAAAACAAATCCGATAAATTTTGGGTATACGATAAGTCGTACAAATCTAAGGGCTGTCAATTCGACTAAATACCCCGGAGTTAGAATTACGAACAACTTAAATTGGAAACACCACATAGACAATATCGTGTGGATGGCGAAACAAAAACTGTGCTTTGTTGCCAGACCACTTCAAGAAGATGCGACAAACCCACTAAAGAGACAGCCTACATTACACTTGTCCGTCCTCTGCTGGAATATTGCTGTGCGGTATGGCTCTGAGCACTATGGGACTCAACTGCTGTGGTCATCAGTCCCCTAGAACTTAGAACTACTTAAACCTAACTAACCTAAGGACATCACACACACCCATGCCCGAGGCAGGATTCGAACCTGCGACCGTAGCAACAGCGCGGCTCCGGACTGGAGCGCCTAGAACCGCACGGCCACCGCGGCCGGTGCTGTGCGGTATGGGATCCTTACCAGCTAGGATTGACGGTGGACATCGAAAAAGTGCAAAGATGGGCAGCTCGTTTCGTGTTATCACGCAATAGGGGTGAGAGTGACACTGATATGATACGCGAGTTGGGGTGGCAGTCACTGAAACAAAGACGGTTCTCTTTGCGGCGAGATCTATTTACGAAATTTCAATCACCAACTGTCTTTTCCGAATGCGAAAATATTTTGTTGACACCAACCTACGTAGGCAGAAATGATCATCGTAAAAGAATAAGAGAAATCAGAGCTCCAACGGAATGATTTAGGTGTTCCTTTTTCCCTCGCACCATTCGAGAGTGAAATGGTAGAGAAGTAGTATGAAAATGGTTCGATGAACCCTCTGCCAGGCACTTATGTGTGAATTGCAGAGTAACCATGTAGATGTAGATGTAGATGTATAACCATAAACAGTTAAAAGTCATTCTGAAACCATGCTTATGAAAAATGACTAGAATACAGTCCCGAAACAGCGCAAGGGAAACCGAAGCAAGACGCAGTTGTCACAGATGAACACTCTCATGGCCGATTTATCTATATTTTCGCACGCTTGTGACTCACAGATACGCTTACGACCGGGAACACACGGAGTCTACATTTCTGCGAAAAGTAAAAAACAAAAGACTACTCACGTTGTCAGCAGATTGCCTCACGCAGTGCAATCCATTGCAAGAAATTCTAAACGTAGTCTACGATGAATGACGTCATCTGCAACAAGACTGTAGCTACGACATATTCATGCATAGTTGAACGCTATTCTAAAATGAACCCATAAAAAAAGACAGTAATGGAGTCTCGAAACGACGCAATGTGAATCGTAATAAGCCGCTGTTATCAGAGATAAGCACTCTCATTGGCGCGATATAGATGGTTTCGAAAGCTTATGACTCACGTATACGCTTGCGGCCGGATTCTCAACTATTTCTGAGAAGTCTCTTGATACTTCCTCCAAACTAGCAAGAGCGTTTGTTTCACACGATTATCCAACATGTCTTCCGTTGTTCATCATCGTGCAACACTCCACATAATTTTTTTTATAACTTTAGTCCGTTTTGACAGCATTCATTATCTTGTGACAAGTTTAACACAGTACGCACATTTACTGTGTTCTAATTTACGTACTTCATTCTAGCATGAATCTCACGTTTTTAACTGCCGTTTTCCTTCGCACACTTTACATAATGACCAAGAATAATCCGGGTACATCAGCAAAAGTAGCGAAGTGATGTGCTAATAATTGTTAACTCTACAAAATGATTCTTCCTGCAGTCATGATAGCCGTCCGAAGTGCCGAGCGGTTCTAGACGCTACAGTCTGGAGCTGCGCGACCACTACGGTCGCAGGTTCGAATCCTGCCTCGGGCATGGATGTGTGTGATGTCCTTAGGTTAGTTAGGTTTAAGTAGTTCTAAGTTCTAGGGGACTGATGACCTCAGAAGTGAGGTCCCATGGTGATCAGAGCCATTTGAACCATTTTTTTTGCAGTCATGATAGTAAATATTTTTACTAATTTTCTTCGCGATCGTGATAGAAGACGTAGAATATGCCTAATCCTGAATAAAGTTCCCGTCTCTCTCTCACACATACCCGCTGGTGTATGTGACACGTTGTCCTCGCCCAACATTGCTATGAATCCAAAGGTTCTCTTGAAAAGAAATAATAACTAACATAGACCGTGAACGAGAAAAGAAATGATCGATTGACTACGAGGACGTGTTTGTCTGATATCTTCTTGTTGATACGTTCCGTCCTAAGACTGAAAGGTGCATCTCTCCGTGCTATTGTATCTGAGCAAGTTTGTTCACCTTTTCATAACAACTGTGCCTACCACAACCTACATTCGTTTGAACTTGCTTACTGGAGTCAAACGTAGTTCACTCTCTACAACTTCTACACCACGTACTTCCTTCCGTTACCAAATTGGTAATCTCTTAATGCCTTAGTACATGTCCTCACAAACGATGTCTTTTTTTTGAAAGTTTTACTATAAATTTCGTTCATTCCCAATTAGTTCATTGCCTCTTAATTGGTTTTGCTCTATACCCACTAAGCTCGAACATTATTCTGTATCACCACATCTCAATAGCTTCTGTCCTCTCTCCTCTGAGCTGTTTCTTGTCCACATTTTACTTCCGTACAAGGCCATACTCCATCAGAAAAAGCTTCTTAATACTTAAATTTACGTTCGAAGACAACAAATTTGTCTAGTTATTGTCAGTCTCCATCTTATATTTCCTTCTCTTCGACCGTCCCCAGTTATTTAGCTGTCCACACAGCAAAACTTATCTACTACTTTTAGTGTTTCATTTCTTAATCTAATTCTTTCAGTATTGCCTGACTTAATTCCACTGCATTCCATTAGCCTTGTTTTACTTTTGTTGGTATTCATCTTGCAAACTCTTTTCAAGACACCATCTATTCCACGCAAATGATCATCCAAGACGTTTGCCATCTCTGACACAATTACTTAGTTGTCGCCATGTTTTACTTCTTCTTACAAAAATTTAATTACCTATCCAGATTTCTCCTTTGCTTCCATTACTGTTTGCTCAGTCTACAGATTGAACAACATCACTGATAGGCTACAGCCTTGTATCACTCTTTACCTACTTCTTTCCCCTTCATGATCATCGAAACATAATCGTGATTTGGTTACCGTATAAATTTTTGATAACCCGTCACTCTTTGTATTTTATGCCTGCTTCATTAAAATTTCAAAGAGTACATTTCAGTCACCGTTTTAAAAACCTTTTTGTAAGCCTAAATATGCTAGAAATCTAGGTTTTCCATTCTTTAGTATGTTTTCTAAGATAAGCTATAGGGGCAGCACTATTGCCTAGCGAGTTCATAATTTTATTCTAAACCAAAACTGATTTTCCTAGAGGTTGGCTTCTAAAGATTTTCCGTTCTTCTGCAAGTAATTTATGTCGGAATTTTTCGACAACGACTTATTACAACGATAATACTACAAATTTCATATTATGCTGTTCTTTAAGCCAGTGCGTCTTTCGCCGGTCTCATATATTTTACGTAAGAGGTGGAATAGTTTTGTCATACTATGTTCGCACAGGACTCTCAAGAATCCTGGTAAATGTCATCTATTCTAGGTGTCTTGTTTCGATTTAGACCTTTTAGTTTTCTGCCAAATTCGTCGAGAGGTATCTCATGTTCAGCTACTTCTTTTCCCCTTTCCATAACGTTCTCTTCAACTTCATTTCTTTTGAATAGTCCTTCTATATATTCCCTCTTTTCTTAGTATTAGTTTGCTTGATATTCATACAATTGCTCCTCTTTCGCCAATGGTTTTTTGAGTTTCCGATAGGTCGGATCTGTCTGTTCCGAAGTCGTGCATGGTGCACGGGCTTTGCATTTCTCCTCTACCAACCCATGTGTTGCCATTCTGCATTTTCTATTAATCTCATTTTTCTATGTATTTATTCCCTTTTGCCTTTATCGTTTGCTGTATTTTTATATTTTATCCTTTCATCAATCAAATTTAATGGCGCCTGTGTTATCCAAGGATTGCTATTGGGCCTCGTTACACTAAAAAGGGGACCATTTTAGCTCCAGGATATTTCACCCAAGAGGATGGCACCATTATTAAACCATACAGTAGAACTTCATGCCCTCCGGAAACGTAACGGTTGTATTTTCCAAAAAATGGTTCAAATGGCTCTGAGCACTATGGGACTTAACATCTATGGTCATCAGTCCCCTATAACTTAGAACTACTTAAACCTAACTAACCTAAGGACATCACACAACACCCAGCCATCACGAGGCAGAGAAAATCCCTGACCCCGCCGGGAATCGAACCCGGGAACCCGGGCGTGGGAAGCGAGAACGCTACTGCACGACCACGAGATGCGGGCGGTTGCACTTTCCCTTTTGCGTAAGATGTACAGTATAAATGTTTTAACTTGATGACCCCCATAGCTGTATCTACGCTTCTGCTCCATCTGTATACGATCTACAGAAAAAAATTGGGAAGGGTGTGTAGTGTATCAATATCGCTTTTCTCCATACCTAATGCAAAATCGAAAATGAGAGTTGTAATGACAGCCTTTATGCACTGTACAAGGCGAATTTCTCTAATAATACGTCGACACAATGACTTTTACATTCATTTTGGCGCATGTATTTCTTCTTTTCTTCAGCACAAGTAAAGAATACATTTCTCGACTGTGTATTTTGTAAAAAATTAACAACGCGTGTGAAAGCTCATTTCATTTCCACTTTTTGGTCCAAAAATTTTCTCCGTAATCTCAGATCTGAGATCTGCCACCAATTACAATGATATCATTACGTGAGGTACCTGTGTTTTAATAATTAAGTTATAATGTTGTGGTTTTAGAACTTTTTTTTTCATCTCTTCCAAGTGATTTTGTATGCTGTTTGTAATTTTACAAACCTCTCTTTCTTGCATTAAGAAACTACGCGTGCCGAGTATAAAATCTAAAGCGACAGATATGATTACCGATTTTTTTGGTTTTTGTGAATTTGTAAGCTATTATTATTATTATTATTATTATGGGGTGTATCGCCGAATATTTTTTATTAAATCTTGGGCCTTTACTCTGACTTAGCGAAACACACAGCTCCTCCGATTCTGAAATCTCGTTGACAGTTTGATTCGTTGCCATGAAGATACAGCAATTCCTAAACAGATGACATTTTACGTGCGTAATACTGAACTGAGCGCTGTACATCAGAACGTCTTGCGGTACTTCCAAACAATTTCCTGCGAACGCACTCTCTCTAATATCCAGCGTCATCTGCGAATTGATACAAGAATACACTGGCTTCATCTATTACATCATCTACACACAAAGTCAGTAAAATGATAGTGCTATACTCTGTATCTTCGAAATACAACACCGCTGTCTTAATTCTCAACGATATTTTTCCAGTATATTTGCTTTTACACGCTAATTTGTTCTCAATCCAGTTGCGCATTAGGTCCGATGTTGTGTAAACACGTATATTCTGTACCAGACATCAAGCAGGAATTTCTTGAAGTCAAGAAATCATTGCCGTAAACACCGGTACCATGATCTTCTTTATAAATAGAATGCGATGAATCTTGTGCGATTTCTGGTTGGAAAATCAGGCTGATTTACATAAAGCGTATTTCTAAAAGAATCATCTAATGTAAGAAAAAACTGCAAATTTTTACTATCAATTGTGTTGAACTATGTGGAACTATGCGCAGCACATCTTTGGTAACAATTGCATGAAGAGGCGCCAGTTGTTGCATGATCGGTTCAAAATCTAGTAGGTAGCCCATGAGACCCAGTAGTCTGATTTCTTATAGACTACCTTAATTATATATATATATATATATATATATATATATATATATATATATATATGTATATATGTGTGTGTGTATGGGTGGGTGTGGGTGGGTGGTTTTTTGTTTCATCGGTATGTATTAACAGAGGCAGCAAAACACAAAGAATAATCAGTACTCCAGGAGCAACTGGACAGCGCTGCTACTACACGCTGCGGAGCTGTCCTCGTGTTTTACTAACCATGTTAATACACATCGCTAGAACGGATATCGCATTAATGTGGAACACCTTTATCGAATGGGTACTTCGAATTCCACTTTAAAAAGCATTTTCTTTGTAAAGGAAAACAAACCGCCACATTTCGTCGAAACTGGGCATCGCATGAAAGAGGTGATCAGTAGTATTTGTTTCAGTTGATTCCATCTACAAATCGCAGAAACCAAACTGCAGATATCTCCGGAAACACCAGAGAAAATTCGCCTGAAGTCTCTCAGGAGGGACACTCGGTGTGTATAATTTAAGTATTTGTATCAAGAACAAAGGCTCTAACCCAATGAGCCCGCAAGAAAAATATGGGTAGAAGAAAGAAAGAAGAAACAATCTTTATTGTTTCTGTATCCGTGAAGTAACCTTTTTTGGGATTACAATCCATTTTATAGCTAAAATTTTAATTTCATTGGGCTGTCTCTGCTGTGGGCCTGTTTCACTCACCTTTTACTTATGAATGATATGTCTAACATTTTGAACCTGCTTTCTTACTAATTTCCTCGAATTATGATTAAACCAAATTCGTGTGTCTATAGTCACTATGTTGTATATATCTGTCGTCACTATTTTGTGTGGCACAGACATGACTATGGGGTGTCTTAGACATGTTTGAATGAGAGCTAGGATTCTTCGTATTTTCGTCCCTAAAGATACACGTATTTGCTACTGGCTACATAGGTGATCAGTTTTACGATGCCTTCGCTAAACAAACACCGTTTCCAATATTTTTTATGTGCACTGATGTGAGCAGTTAGATTATAGCAGCCTTATAGTTCGTTATTTAGATTAATTGTGTCGACAAGTTCGGCCGAGTCTGCCAGGAGATTCCTCGGAAGATCAAGACGATTTTCGATAAACGCTTTTAGTACAAAATAGCACTTGTTTCTTGCTTTACGGCCAGCACTGAACTCAGGCATCTCCGACTCGGTCTCCTGTAAGTTTAAATTTCTACTTATGCTATGGCACCATTTGGACTTCTCGCATGATACCCTGAGACATTTTCCGACTTAGCTACTCGACACCGTTATTCAATAGAAGAATTCACTTAAAGCTTCAAACCACTTTTTAAGCTTATATTCAACCGATTTCTTCGCATTGTTAGTCTTTCTTATTTTTAGCTCTGTATGCTTTACACAGATGAAACCGGAGACTCTCATTGAAGTATATCTTCCTTTTGAAACCGAGTGCGTCATTGTTATCATTTAACTGCCTTTTATTCTCAGCACATGGGCATTATTACTGTGAACAATTCTAATATCTTACTCGCCATGCTCTGGCAGCTGAATAAAATCATTTTTGTTAGACCTATCTCTCTCAGCCAACGGCTTGGCCGCAGTGGTAACACCGCTTCCCGTCAAATCACCGAAGTTAAGTGCTGTCGGGCTTGGCTAGCACTTGGATGGGTGACCATCCGGTCTCTCCAGCGCTGTTGGCAAGCGAGGTGCACCCAGCCCTTGTGAGGCAAACTGAGGAGCTACTTGACCGAGAAGTAGCGGCTCCGGTCACGAAAACTGACAACGGCTGGGAGAGCGGTGTGCTGACCACATGCCCCTCCACATCCGCATCCAGCGACGCCTGTGGGCTGAGGATGACACGGCGGCCGGTCGGTGCCGTTGGACCCTCATGGCCTGTTCGGACGGAGTTTAGCTTTAGTTTTTATCTCTCCCAACCCTACAACTCCGAATCTTTTCCTTTGTTGTGAACAGTCCAGCAGAGCCGTTTTCTTCTGTGCGGAACACTCCTCATCCGTTTCTAGTGCGCCTACAGCAAAATTCTGCTAACGATACTTACCGTGCTGAGTATCTGGTTACTCCATATAGTGAAATTTTAAAATGTTCGTGAAAGATACACAGTACCATCCTCATATTAAGAAGTCTGCATGCGAGATGCCCACGCTCACAGGATCAAAGGAGCATGTGGCTTCAGTCATGAGAGTGGCTACAAACCAGTGTACAGCAATATCTGCCCTGACTACAGTATTGAAAACCTTGATACACTCTTCCAGGACACGAAAAAAACAAATCCGAACCATGAGCTGCGAGCTACAGCCTTTGTGCTCGGTAGCTGCCAGCACAGCATCCTCTTCATAGTACACCAGAAGCCATTGCGGAGTCAACGGTCACATATATCTTATTTGGTAGCTTTCTTGACTGACGTTGCAATTGATTTTAAACTAACTTCCATATAAGCTAGTATAAGCTAGGGACCTGAAATTTCCGACATAGCTCATAACTGGACAACGAGAATATTAACTCGCTTTCCTGTCTGGTGTGTGGCGGAGGGTACTTTGTGTATTACTGCCAGTTCCCGCTTTTCCCATCCAACTGCGAATCGTTCGTGGAAAGAAGGACAACTGGTGAGACTTCGTGCGGGCTCGAATCCCTCTAACTTTTATCTTCATAGTTTTTCTTTTTCGTGACATATACATAGGAGCAAGCAACATATTGGTTCACTCAGATGAAGAGAAACTGAAATAAACCCGAAGTCTGCCACACGTCTCTGTTGTAATCTCATTAAAATGTTTAAGATCATTTGAAAAATTTCACATATATAAGATCAAAAAACAGAAAATAAGTATGTTGAAAACTCGATTTTCAATACAACACGATTTCACGTAGGACAAAAAAGTATAAAATAATTTCTGGCAGAAATATTCAGATTCCTAACTCCGTACTGGTCGTCCTGAAAATTTGTGATTCCGAATTTTAATAACTATGAAAATACTCGTAAAATATAAAACGAATATCGTGGGATGTACGAAGAACATAACTCATGCAAGCATTCGGAACGGTATGTAATGTAGGGGGTACAGCACAATAAGAGGTAGGACTCTTGACAATCAAGAGGCATGGGACGTTTCTTCAGGAGTTTTTTAATCTTCTTCTCAAGCCTTTTTGTCTGGTCAACACTAAGTCTGTGACACGCTGAATCACATAATAAACCTTACCTCTCTTGAACACATTTCTCATTTGCTACCCGATGGGTTTATCTTTAATTTTGGATTTACTTTTTCTTCGCATCTTATTAGTCTAAGGCCTACCAAAATCATTAAGGACTGTCATATCACGTGCAGTTTTCACGTCATTTGGTTAGTCAAAAATTCTTCAAAGTGAAGCTCATTTGTGAAAATACTCAGTATGCTCGAATTTTTGGTCAGTTGATAGGATGGTACGGTGTCAAATACTTCTCGGAAATCTAGGAATCCAGACCGTGTCGTTTATCCTCAGACAATCCCGTTCGACAGATACACTGACCGCACAGTTGGCTTCCTTCTCGAATGCTTACTGTTGGCTCAGTGACAGATGGTACCTCATACTTGGTTTTAGGCTTTTCGGAGACAGCCAGTCGTCTGGTTTCCTCTTTCACCTTCCTTCTAGAGATACGTGATCTCCCTAATGTCTGTCATTCACCCTCCATTGATTGCATCTCGACCAAGTGAACCAATCAATTTCTGCAAGTAGTCTGTAATCAGTGCACATGATCCATAGAACATCTACTTGAAGTCTTTCGAACAGTATCAATACTTCTTCCAGCATTTTGTGAATCGTAACAAATTCCCCTGGTACGGAGAGAAAATACGCAGAGTATCTAACGGTTTTGCGACCGTGTTGGCTGCAGATTTCTTGACTTGCGCCATAGGGTGGTGGGGTTTGGGGTTCCGCTGAATAGGTCAGGAGTTCACTACACTCAGCTGGCGGCTACGCGGGTAGCGGAGGCTGTGTGGCGTGGACTGGGCGGTTTTAAGGCCTCGGGAAAGTACGGGGTGGGCTATAATCTCAAAGGGTGCATCGCAAGTACAGGACGAGCTTGGATCAAGGAACAGTCGGAATTGTAGTTGTAAATTATTGTAGTTGTGCTGGGAAAGTCGCTGAGCTTCAAGCGCTAATAGAAAGCACAGAAGCTGAAATCGTTATAGGTACAGAAAGCTGGCTAAAGCCTGAAATAAGTTCTGCAGAAATTTTTACGAAGTCTCAGACGGTGTTCAGGAAAGATAGATTAGGCAGAATTGGTGGTGGAGTGTTTGTGTCTGTCAGTAGTGGTTTATCTTGTAGTGAAGTCGAAGTAGATACTCCGTGCGAATTGGTATGGGTGGAGGTTATACTTAACAGCCGAGCTAAGTTAATAACTGGCTCCTTCTACCGACCCCCAGACTCCGATGATATAGTTGCTGAACAGTTCAGAGAAAATTTGAGTCTCGTAACAAATAAATACCCCACTCATACGGTTATAGTTCATCTACATCTACATTTATACTCCGCAAGCCACCCAACGGTGTGTGGCGGAGGGCACTTCACGTGCCACTGTCATTACCTCCCTTTCCTGTTCCAGTCGCGTATGGTTCGCGGGAAGAACGACTGTCTGAAAGCCTCCGTGCGCGCTCTAATCTCTCTAATTTTACATTCGTGATCTCCTCGGGAGGTATAAGTAGGGGGAAGCAATATATTCGATACCTCATCCAGAAACGTACCCTCTCGAAACCTGGCGAGCAAGCTACACCGCGATGCAGAGCGCCTCTCTTGCAGAGTCTGCCACTTGAGTTTATTAAACATCTCCGTAACGCTATCACGGTTACCAAATAACCCTGCGACGAAACGCGCCGCTCTTCTTTGGATCTTCTCTATCTCCTCCGTCAAACCGATCTGGTACGGATCCCACACTGATGAGCAATACTCAAGTATAGGTCGAACGAGTGTTTTGTAAGCCACCTCCTTTGTTGATGGACTACATTTTCTAAGCACTCTCCCAATGAATCTCAACCTGGTACCCGCCTTACCAACAATTAATTTTATATGATCATTCCACTTCAAATCGTTCCGCACGCATACTCCCAGACTTGGAGTGGTGGGGACTTCAACCTTCCCTCGATATGTTGGCAAAAATACTTGTTCAAAACCGGTGGTAGGCAGAAAACATCTTCCGAGGTTGTCCTACATGCTTTCTCCGAAAATTATTTCGAGCAGTTAGTCCACGAACCCACGCGAATTGTAAATGGTTGCGAAAACACACTTGACCTCTTAGCCACAAACAATCCAGAGCTAACTGAGAGCATCATGACTGATACAGGGATTAGTGATCACAAGGTCGTTGTAGCTAGGCTCAATACCGTTTCTTCCAAATCCACCAGAAACAAACGCAAAATAATTTTATTTAAAAAAACGGATAAAGTGTCACTAGAAGCCTTCCTAAGAGACAATCTCCATTCCTTCCGAACTGACTATGCAAATGTAGACGAGATGTGGCTCAAATTCAAAGATATAGTAGCAACAGCAATTGAGAGATTCATACCTCATAAACTGGTAAGAGGTGGAACTGATCCCCCGTGGTACACAAAACAGGTCCGAACGCTGTTGCAGAGGCAACGGAAAAAGCACGCGAAGTTAAGAAGAAAGCGAAATCCCGAAGAGTGGCTAAAATTTACAGACGCGCGAAATTTGGCACGGACTTCAGTGCGAGATGCCTTTAATAGGTTCCACAACGAAACATTGTCTCGAAATTTGGTAGAAAATCCGAAGAAATTCTGGTCGTATGTAAAGTACACAAGCGGCAAGACGCAGTCAATACCTTCGCTGCGCAGTGCCGATGGCACTGTTACCGACGACTGTGCCGCTAAAGCGGAGTTACTGAACACAGTTCTCCGAAATTCCTTCACCAGGGAAGACGAATGGAATATTCCAGAATTTGAAACACGAACAGCTGCTAGCATGAGTTTCTTAGAAGTAGATAACTTAGGGGTTGCGAAGCATCTCAAATCGCTTGATACGGGCAAGTCTTCAGGTCCAGATTGTATACCGATTAGGTTCCTTTCAGATTACGCTGATACAATAGCTCCCTACTTAGCAATCATATACAACCGCTCGCTCACCGATAGATCTGTACCTACAGATTGGAAAATTGCGCAGGTCGCACCAGTGTTTAAGAAGGGTAGTAGAAGTAATCCATCGAACTACAGACCTATATCATTGACGTCGGTTTGCAGTAGGGTTTTGGAGCATATACTGTATTCAAACATTATGAATCACCGCGAAGGGAACGATCTATTGATACGTAATCAGCATGGCTTCAGAAAACATCGTTCTTGTGCAACGCAGCTAGCTCTTTATTCGCACGAAGTAATGGCCGCTATCGACCGGGGATCTCAAGTTGATTCCGTATTTCTAGATTTCCGGAAAGCTTTTGACACCGTTCCTGCCGGCCGAAGTGGCCGTGCGGTTAAAGGCGCTGCAGTCTGGAACCGCAAGACCGCTACGGTCGCAGGTTCGAATCCTGCCTCGGGCATGGATGTTTGTGATGTCCTTCGGTTAGCTAGGTTTAACTAGTTCTAAGTTCTAGGGGACTAATGACCTCAGCAGTTGAGTCCCATAGTGCTCAGAGCCATTTGAACCATTTGAACACCGTTCCTCACAAGCGACTTCTAATCAAGCTGCGGGCCTACGGGGTATCGTCTCAGTTGTGCGACTGTATTCGTGATTTCCTGTCAGGAAGGTCGCAGTTCGTAGTAATAGACGGCAAATCATCGAGTAAAACTGAAGTGATATCCGGCGTTCCCCAGGGAAGCGTCCTGGGACCTCTGCTGTTCCTGATCTATATAAATGACCTGGCTGACAATCTGAGCAATTCTCTTAGGTATTTTGCAGATGATGCTGTAATTTACCGTCTAGCAAGGTCATCCGAAGACCAGTATCAGTTGCAAACCGATTTAGAAAAGATTGCTGTATGGTGTGGCAGGTGGCAGTTGACGCTAAATAACGAAAAGTGTGAGGTGATCCACATGAGTTCCAAACGAGATCCGTTGGAATTCGATTACTCGATAAATAGTACAATTCTCAAGGCTGTCAATTCAACTAAGTACCTGGGTGTTAAAATTACGAACAACTTCAGTTGGAAAGACCACATAGATAATATTGTAGGGAAGGCGAGCCAAAGGTTGCGTTTCATTGGCAGGACACTTAGAAGATGCAACAAGTCCACTAAAGAGACAGCTTACACTACACTTGTTCTTCCTCTGTTAGAATATTGCTGCGCGGTGTGGGATCCTTACCAGGTGGGATTGACGGAGGACATCGAAAGGGTGCAAAAAAGGGCAGCTCGTTTTGTATTACCGCGTAATAGGGGAGAGAGTGTGGCAGATATGATACGCGAGTTGGGATGGAAGTCATTAAACCAAAGACGTTTTTTGTCGCGGCGAGATCTATTTACAAAATTTCAGTAACCAACTTTCTCTTCCGAATGCAAAAATATTTTGTTGAGCCCAACCTACATATGTAGCAATGATCATCAATATAAAATAAGAGAAATCAGAGCTCGAACAGAAAGGTTTAGGTGTTCGTTTTTCCCGCGCGCTGTTCGGGAGTGGAATGGTAGAGAGATAGTATGATTGTGGTTCGATGAACCCTCTGCCAGGCACTTAAATGTGAATTGTAGAGTAATCATGTAGACGTAGATGCAGATGTAGATCTTCTGTGAAATATTTTTGTCGTCAGTCTTATGATTGGTTTCATACTCCCTGCTAAGGTTTTCTTCCCTGTCCGATTCTCCTCACCTCAGAGTACCACTTACGTCCAACGTTGGATATATTCCAAACTTCCCATACCACGTTTGTCCTTATGATTACTATTTATACCACGGAAATTATTCTCTGATCTCTCATTTCATATCCTATTATCCTGTACTTTCTTCTATTTAATATTTTTCGTCATATTTCTTTCTTCAACGATTCTACGTAGACTCTCTTCATTTCTTAACTTGTCAGTCCATTTAAACTTTATTATCCTTCTGTAGCATCAAACACTTCGATTCTCTTATTTATGATTTCACCAAAATTCGTCATTCATTTCCACTCACTGCTGTGCCCCAAACGAACATTCGTAGAAGTTTCACTCTCGGATAAAGGCCAACGTTTGGCGCTAGCAGACTTCTTTTGACTAATGTGTGAATCCCAAGTTTGACGTTAAGTTTTCTTTTATGTAGCTCGTCATCTGTTTGGTTTGCTCTCAAGCCACATATTGTGCTTGGTAGACGGTTCATTCAGTTCAAGACGTTCTGCAGCTCTTCCTCACTTTCACAGAAGATAGAAAAGTCATTCGCTGATGACACTAACGTCAAAAATTTAGCTATCATCGTCATCTTCTTCAAGGATTAGGCTTATTGGCCTGTTCCGCCTCACAGTTGTTCACGCCGTCTGTTTACACAAACTTCCAACGTTTCTCTTCGCTGTTTGATTGTGTACGAGGGCTGTCCAGAAAGTAAGTTACAATTGATCGCGAAATGAAAATCACAGTGAAAATTAGAAATGTTTCATTTGTAATAGTTAGCTACACCTTTCAGCTACTTCTCTACGTAGTCGCCGTTCTGACTCAGACATTCGTCGTAGCGTTGTACCAACTTTCCAATACCCTCATCACAGAAGGCAGCCGCCAGTGCTTTCCGCCAATTCTCTACGCTGGCCTAAAGCTCGTTGTCTGTGCCAAAATGTTGTCTGCATAGCCAGCGGTTCGTTTGAGCAGGAATGAAACTCAGTGGGAGACAATTACAGGCTGTACTGTGGGTAACCAAACATTTCCGATTGAAACGATGCAGGAACATCTTCATTGCCCCTGCAGAATGAGGCTGAGAATTGTCTTGAAGAAGAAACCGCACGACAGTTATGTAATGTTGGTTGCAAAGTTTCTGGGGAAAATTCTCACCAGGCCCTCGTACTTGGCGGGAGACACTATTTTCTATAACATCTTTACGCGCTCACTAAGAGCTCAGGAATGAAAAGAGCGACATAATTCTACCTAGAGTCATACTAGAGACACTGCCCAACACATCTTTGCAAAGCTTTATCGGATTTTCATAGTCGTTTCCATTTCGCGACCGATCGTAACTTACTTTCTGGACAGCCCCCGTAGTATTGCAGCTTTAGTTATCCTATTTTCAGACATACGTAGGACATGGTCTTTCCAGTTAAGTCTGTATTTCTCAGTTATAGTTGTTATGTGGTCTACATCTAGTTCCTGTCTAATGTCAGTATTTCTTTTGTGATCCAGTAATGAATATCTCGCTAAAAAGAGGAGGAACTTCATCTGTGATAAATCAGTTTGTCGTAATTGATTGGATGATTGGCTCCAACTATCGCTGTCAGACAGCAGCAAAGGCAAGGCTATTACTTTGTAAAGCTCAATTAATTTTTCTTTCGGTACGTTATGTTTCAATATACGTTGTATGATTCAACATAAATGACTGAATTTGCTCAGTTAACGTGAAAATTTTAAAATTTCACCTAGATATTTAAATTCTCTTACTTGCTCAAAAATTTTGTTGTGACGAAAATTTAATTGTGATGGGGGACTGATATTTGATAATGCAAAAAGGAGAAAAAGGAAAAACAATAGAAGAACGTGCGCTGGGAGAATGCATCCAAAGCGTCCGATGGAACTCTACACAGAGCACAATTTAATCGTAATTCTTCAAATGCTGCATTTACGTCACACATGGTAAAGCTCCTAAGAAAAATCCAAAGAGGATTAATTATCGCGGTACTGCTTTCGCTAAGTTATTGCGGAGAATGTGGCGAATTTACTGACTACTGTAAGTAATTTGTAACAGTTACAGCTGACGAGATATTAGACCATCTTTTATATTTAAAACGGAACTATACACTCTTTTCTTCGAAGACAACTTCAACAACATGTCGTGTATGGAACTAGTTCATATACTAACAAGACAACAGGGTCGCCAACCATATTCCCGACATAAGGAGAAGAGGTTCCGCAAACGTCTACCGTGCAGTACCAAATGTGAGAAAACTCGTGTGTAATACTTACGTTTTGTAAGTTTTTATTAAGACTTTCAAATCAGTTGCTCAAAATTTTGATCTTCTTCAAAACTTTAAAGCAATTCCGGACAGGCAATACTGTGCCTTGGCTCTCATCTGAATTTATCGCAGCGGAGGCTCGTGTTACGGCGTACGACATTTCATGTCCTCTGGAGTCGTCGGTGTTTCCTACCGCTCATTAAATTCAGTAAGCGTAATAATTGACATGCAATTCCCTGCAAATACTATATAATACACTGGTTACGGCTGATCAGGCAAATGAATAATACAACATTGGTAAACGTATCAGGTTTAAGTGTTCGTTTTCATCTACTAAGATGTGCTGAAATGCCTCCGAATTTATTGTGTGACAACTGTTGAAGATTTTTAAATAAAACAACGTTGTTAAGATTCGAGACCTTTATTATTAATGTCTAAATATTTATTTCTCATCGTAGTCACCCTGGAAATGAACAGTTTCTGCCAACGAGGGACCACTTTGTTGATAGCGCCACTTTAGAATGTTTTGACTTTGTTGACGGAGCCACAACCTCAAAACTCTGCTTGCATCGCTTCAACACCGACAATGAATCCAAGGCGTCGAATTGTTGCAGATGTCACAGAGCTCATGTTGAAACGGGCTTTTCTCGTGTATTGTGATATTTCAAGAAAAGTTTCTCAATAAGCGGCTTTACAAAACATTGCAAAAAATATATAACTTAATCATAATTCAATAATCGCGACGAGAATGCATTTCCAAATGACGATGGCGCAAATTCCTCTTTTTAGGTGCACCGATAGGTACAAACCAGTCGATCAACCTAAAGTTTAGAAATTTCGGCACATTGCACTGGCCATCATCAATATAATTTAATGTGGGGCTGTATCAAGCGAATGAGTGCCACACCGCACACTGTAGCGTTTGTTCTTTTTTCAAGTGAAATTTAAAATATACCCTGTGGGTAAAAAAAAAGGATAATGGGTGCTCCATATGTCGACGAGCTCTTCGAATTCGAAACTAGATTACAGCACGCTGTTTCTCACACACCAACATAGTTACGTTACACGATGCCACGTTACACGCTACTTTTCGGAGCCTTCTAGCAGCAGAGGGCTGTAAATAAGTATGCGTGGAGAGTAAAGAAGTAGAATGTTAAGAACGTTTTCTTTATGTAAAAATCTTTATTCACGAAAGAAAACGGAAGCATTTACTTTTCAGCACGTCGTCCTAGATGCAGTATTTCCATGAGAATGTTATGTACATGCAAATTAGTTACGTGGTTTGGTATATCTGCTTACCTGTGTAACGACTGAATACCCATCCTATACTGCTCTTTTGTTACCTGTAGTTTTGTGATGTCCACAGTGTACTTCAAGCAATGGTATGATGCGTACTAGATCGTTACGGCACTTCAGTTCCTTAATGACAGTAGAAAGCGTGCGCATCGCTATTATTGTTCCAAGAGCAGAGACACGTAGACAAATGTTCTGCTATTGTAACACTCCGACAGGGAGGTTTACCTATGCCCCAAATTACGAAAAAGTGTGACGAATCAATAGGAAGAGTGCCATACACCCTTCACCACCAAAAGACAACAAGTAGCAATAAGGATCTAACACGACCAGGACTACATGGCTACTCCGAAAATCACACTTACGTGCCTGACAGAGGGTTCATCGAACCACTTTCACATAATCCTCCGTTATTCCACTCTCGAATAATGCGCGGGAAAAACAACCACTTACGATGTACTGCTGCTAGAAGAGGAGAAACTTCTTTCGCATACTCTACGTAGAATCGTATTGGTATCTCGTCAGCCGCTCGGTCTTAGGCGCCGCGTCACCGACTGCGCGGCCCCTCCTACCGGAGGTTCGAGTCCTCCCTCGGGCTTGGATGTATGTGTTGTTCTTAGCATAAGTTATTTTAAGCTTGTTTAAATAGTGTGTAAGTTTAGAGACCGATGACCTCAGCAGTTTGGTCCCTTAGGAATTCACACACACACACACACACACACGCACGCGCGCACACACACACACATTCGTATCCCCTCAGGTCCAGCGGCCTGTGTAGAGCGATTTCACTTGTCTTTCTGTCATGTGGTCACTTACATCGAAATTGGTCATTTTCGCGTTTAAAGGAGTACGATTTTTCCTAATGTAACAGTTTTGGAGAGAGGCGTACATATTGCGGCCTTCTCTCTGTCATCCTTCGGTTCGATGTCATTATGGTCACAGAGTGCAGGAGAGATGGCTAACGTATGAGCGAAACTTCCTAGGATTTTTTGTCACGTCGTTAACATGATCAGACGTGAAATTTTCGAAGCAAACTAAGACTGCCATCAAAGTTAAGGAACCGTTTTTTTTTTTTTAAGTTTATTTTGTGTTTCATTTACTTTCAAGAGTATTAATCAATGGAATTTTTTGTTAGTTATATCTGTTGATACGTAGCAGGATTTTTTCAGTCTTCCATATTCTTCCTGTTTCTGATAATATTATTGGTACCGTTTATGAACATTAATAGCATAGTGAGTATTTTCAACTTTATTTCCTAAACTCGTTCGAAAAGTTGGAAAACAGGTCGAGATGATACAGGCGGGAGGCGAGAAACTTGCAGAAAGACTACACCGAATGACACAAGTAATCTGGACTTCAACTTCCGACAGAACGCAAAACGGCTCTGATCTGTCTAGTCTATAGGAAGGATGGCAAATTGAACTGTGACAACTATCGAGTAATCACCGTGCTTAATGTGTGCTGCAAGATCCTGTGCAGCTGCCTCTTACATAGACCTCAACCCTTGGCAGATAGTCAGGGACGTTTTCGGCAATGGCGGTGAACAGTAGATTGCATCTTCTTTCTCCGACAGCTTATTGAAAAACTGAGAGAACACAGTAAAGAACCACACATTTCCTTTGTAGATTTAATTAAGGTCTACGACTGCATGTTCTGGAGGAGTCTGTTAGTTGTCTAAAAAGAGTTCAAGATGCCATTGAAGCTCATCAGCTTGGTAGAGATCTGCCTGAGTGAAACACGCGGTAAGGTGAAGATCGAATGACAAGCGACTTTGAAACTGTGACGGGTCTACGGCAAGAGGTGGCTTCTACGCTGTTCAGTTTTGCCCTTGAGAAGATCATACGTGAGACTTTTAAACAGAACTGTGAAGAGATCAAGTCGAAGGGAAGAACCTGGCATATCTAGCCCACGCAGGCGGTACCTGCTTAATCAGCAGCTCTGAAAAGGAACTTAAACAAATGATCAGCGCACTGGAGATGGCTGCCAGCAAATTTGGGTTAGTAATAAAATAAGCCAAGACGGGTTACGTCGTTACAACCGGTCACTCGAGGTCAGAATACTGAACAACTACAGTCACTGTGGGAGGGAGGCCGGTCCTAAGAGAGAATCTGCGAATTTATATATCTGGAAATTCTTTTCACGGAGAATTCGTCATACGAATTGGAGATCAACGCCAAGATAAAAGGAGTAAACCGATCCTTCTACAGCCTAACACAAATGCTGTGATCTCTGAAGATAGTTCAAGGGTCGACTACATAAAACCCTGATCCAAGCCATGGTACTATATGGTCATGAGATGTAGAATATCCGAATGTAGGACTTTCATAAACTTCTCTTATTTAAGAAGAAAAGTGCTGCGGAACATTTGTGCTCCGGTTGGACGCAAACATCGGTGAAAGGAAAATAAGACCGAGATGCCAACATAGCATAATTGCAAGATACGAGCGACTACAGTGGGCTGGACATGGAAGACGACAGGTGGCCACGCAAGTTCCTGTATTTTATCCCCATAGGTAGGAGACCCTCGGGAAGATCAAGGAAGAGATGGAGGCATGGCCTCCATGAAGACCTGCAACAGTCTGCGATAGATGTGGACGGGTGGTGGGTAGCAGCGATGGATAGAAGACATCCGAGAAGGAAACTTGAAGCAGCGCGCGGTCCGTTGGATCTGATCTCGGGAAAATAGAAGTAAAGCATGCAAAGAGGATGTAATGTAAGATCCTTGTCACGCAAAAGTAGATTTTTATAAGCATATTAATAATATAAAAGACACACATCACTTATACCAATGAAATACGTTTACCTTTTTGGTATCAAATTAAGCAGCTACCTTGAAAAATACATTGATCACTGTAATTTTGTTGAGATAACAATAACTTTTGTGTACGTCCTGTCAGATATAGTTCTTGCGCCATGGAGCACCATTACACCCAGCAAATTCGTTATATCAAAAATGACAGTTTTTATAATCTTGCCTCTGCGGACGCCCTTGGTCCTTCTGGATACATTTTTGGTGATCTGTCTCAGTTGTTTCGTTCTGTTAGACAGATTTCTCTTTACAAGAGAAACAAAGATACGTGCTACCTACGCTAAGGAAAAATCAGTCACAAAGTTGATGTGACACATCCCGAGGCGTCAAAAATAGTCTGTTAGGAAATGGAGAAAAATTCTTCGAAGGAGGGGGACGAAGAGGGTTTAAAAATTGTACAGGGAGACGAAACTCGACTACAGTAAGCATGTTCAAATTGATGTAAATTTCAACAGTCCAGTTATGCAGAAAATAAATGCTTTGTACAGAATGGACCAGCGCGAAGAGCTGCATCAAAACAGACTTTGAACTGAAGGCCAGAACAACACCACTACAAGTTAAGAGTGCTAAATTATGTACATCAAAAACTTCTACCTGTCGTCCTTAAAAAAGTTCGACAGATAAAGAAGTTACTTTTTCTCGAAGCAGAGAAAACGTAGCAGCATCTGTTAGACAAACATTTTAAGTGAAAATCCTGTTCACACTTTTTCGTTTTTTGGAGAAAGTTAATTGATTCTTACTGTCTGATAACGTTTCCGAAAATGTCTTTGTCAATGCAACACCTCCAACAGTATTTGTCACATGAACTACACTTTTATCGACTGCTCCAGATAAGTTATCTCGCGAACTGATATCCATAATCTCGCTTATCACTTTCACCTGACTTGTTTTGTCCGTCGAAAGTCACACCATACGAAGTACAGATGCTGCTAATAACACTATTCACAGACTGCGCACTCCATTTCATTTCAACAGATGTGTTCAAAGCGCTACGCCTCAATGTGCTGGTAGTTGGATTGGTCAAAGTCAGGATTTTCTCTTCACAGTTTGAAGATAGTAACTGTTCCGAAAGAACAGGTACCAATGATGACCATGCAGCTTCTCTAGAAAGAAATGATATTTAATCGAAACCCTCAGTTGACAACAGGTGTTGTCGATATACCTCGATGGGGACAACTGAAAATGTGTGCTCACATGAAGCGTTCAAGGGATAAGTCCGCTATCCTCTGTGTCCTCGGTGGCTCAGATAGACCGCCGGCACGGTAGCTCAGCGTGTTCGGTCAGAGGGTTATCTGCCCTCTGTAATAAGAAACTGAGTCAACGGCTCAACACTGAACTTGAACGGGTGTTCCGCACCGAACAAATACAACGAACAAAATCGAACAAAATGAGAACAATAAAAAAAGATGGATAGAGTGTCTGCCATGTAAGCAGGAGATCCCGGGTTCGAGTCCCGGTCGGGGCACACATTTTCAACTGTCCCCATCGAGGTATATCGACAACACCTGTTGGCAGCTGAGGGTTTCGATTAATTATCATTTCTTCACAGTTTGTCTCAGGCAAGGAATAAACTATTGAGAAAACTACTGAGAGAACTTTTTGACTGGCCCGCCCAAAATGATAAATCTTTGTCAACGATTGACGACGTGATACGTGTCCTGTTAATTTACTTCTTTCGTTCTTCAAGTAGATATGCTACACCGTTGTTGATTTGGTAGGTTTATACCAGTCCATAACTGATCCACTGTATAACTATAGTACTCGATATATCTACGGTCTTGCCTTTGATTGTGAAGTCTTTTAACGCGGCCAGTCACTTACGATTACAGTGTTCTATGTCTAATTTTATAGGTTTTCTTTCTGATAAGTTGTACTCACACACACCTTTGATAATCGTTTCACGGTCGAAAACTTCACAATCGAAATTGTATAGTAATTCAAACAAAACAAAGGTATGTTTTGCTTCATCCAGTGACAGTGTCTGTTAAAATGTTTTTTCTAACTATTTAATAAATTCTGTTAGCTGTGGCTGTAGAAATTTTTACTTGATATACTCCTGTATCATACTCATATTTATGTAAAATGCAAAACATCCAGTAATTTATACAGAATTCAGCATAGTTTACACCGAAAACAGAATTACAGTTAGCAACAACACTTTTAATAGATTTACTTTTTTCCAGTTCGTGACAGAACCTATCCTTTCCTTTCATTTTGTGGCAAGTATTGTATATGGCTCTTGTATATTCGTGATTCCCATTTCATCCGCATTCCACATGCGATTTGGTATGAAATCAAATTCAGAAACTACTTTCTCCAAGTTCACGACATATTTCTTAACATCTTGTCAATTAAATCCACCTGTCCTCCTAATGGTCGTGCATTCTGGTATCCTAATGCCGATTGTTGAGTATAGTTTCAGAAATACACTAACCCAGTCTTATCCACGAAGCGCACGTTTTTTTAAAAAATGCTTAAGAGTAATCTTGTTTATTTCTGCTAATTCCAAAGCTACTTTCCACAATTCGTGTGCAGACAGCCTACAACAGACGTGACCTAAAAATTTCTTTCCTTATCTAGGGTCACCTCTTTCTCACAAGTCAAAGAAACATATATTCTAAATAGGGTTTTGTATGGAAATTCGGACAGTCTACTAGTAGAATTTATTGAATTTCTTTCTTCTATAAATTTAAAAGCACTGTATTCTCGGTCAAACGTCCCTTATCCCTCCGTGTTTTCAAAGTCTTTGGCATCTATCTTACAGTGTCATATTTTACGATTATGATGAAAATGATACCTTATTAAAATTTCGCAAGTTTAGCACCACAAGCAGCATCAGGGAGTGCCGATACCCTGCCGTTCTCAGCCCTGGGCGATCTAGCTCGGCAACTTGTTTCACAACGTACGAGAAAACATCTTCACACCTCTGACAGATCTGTGCAAAATCATTGAAAATGAACGGCACGTGAACTCAGTAAGAAAGCCGCCAGTACTCGATGACTATACGACAGAAAGTGACAACAATAGATACTTAATGGCGACGTAAAAACCGCTAGAAATAAGAAAAGATCACAATTAAAACAGCGCTGTGTAAGGCAGGAATATATAATCACTCGGTATGTTTACTTAGTTGATGCGAACAGGATAGCAGCGGCTGGGCTGGAAACGACAATACTGAAAGAAAAAGATTCTGCCGGAGCTTCTTCCCCACCGAGGGAATTACGCTCTCTCCTACAATGATTTTCTGTCAGCGTCTGGTAGTGGAGGAGGAAGAGAAGAAATGGCGGCAATGTGGACAAAAGAACACGTACGAAAAAATTCCGCAACTAGAGGTAGGAGGAGGATAAGTGTTTCGATACTTACTGCCAACTTACTTGGTCACTTGGTAGATTAGCGTAAGTAGCATCCAGTTTCCAATTAACCACTAAAACATAGTTTAGCTGTAGAGGAGAAGTAATTCACTGAGAACGTCCTTTCGACGGTGAAACGCGGAAGTAATTAATGTGTCGGTTAATGACGTCTACGCGGAAGCACAATCATCACGCTCGCTGAACTGTTCATTATTTAATCCAAATTAAAGTTCAGTACATCGTTGGAAGTAAAGAAAGGCGATTTAACTGTAGGATGACGTAACACACACACCTTGGACAGATATGTGGGTGACTTCTCACCACGAGAAGACCTGGCAGAGACAGAACCTGTAGTAAACTAGCAACAGGTTGACACTACAGTAGTTTTCAAAGCTAACCATGCAAGGACTCAGCAATGACTAGGATCTTGCAACGCATGGACGGAAATGACGTTTTAAGTTTCTACGAATTGCTCTACTAAATAACCAAAAAAACCTTTCTAATGGCACTTCTTCTCAGGAATGAAAGATTGTAGCCTCACAAAGAGAAATTAATTTTTCTTCATAACCACTCCTCAAGCAGGAAAGATAACAAAGCACTAATATAGCCTGTAACGATGTTAGTACACTGGTGACTCAGAAAGACGAATATTTGTCTCTTGGTCTGTTAGAGGAAGCCAAATAAACTACATTAAACTAATGTAGTAAGTGTTACAATATCTAATAATCTAATGACCTTTTAAATGGCTTTTACCAGGATTTTATTAGGTCCCTTTCTTCGTTGTGTTTGTCTGTTCGGTACAAGTTTGAAATTGCTTTTAAGCTAACTTCCTGATAAGCTAGAGACTTGAAATTTGCAACTTATTTTAAACTAAATTCATGATGAGTTAGAGACCTGAAATTTCTAACGAAGCATAGAAATGGATGACGCTAAAATATTAAATCGTTTCTTGTCGATCTGTTAGATGGGGATGGTGGTGGGGATGGAAAGACTTGGTTATACCTAGCATATAGGCTGCTCTTCACGACCAGGCGAGTTCAGTCTATGGAGCAGAATGAAGATACGAAGACACCCACCACTTTGGCCTTTTTGCCGTAGTTTGGTGCCATGTCGTCAAGAATCGGAAGAGTCCTCGAAAGATATGGAATTAAGTGTGTTTTTAAACCATCTGCAAAACTGAGAAACCTTTTGGGTTCGATTAAGGATGGCCTTGGACTGAGGAAATGTGATGTGTACAAGATTCCTTGTCAATGTGGGGCACAGTACAAGAACGCTGCGATGAACATCAGCGTTAAATACGCCTTCGCCAACCAGAAAAGTCGGGAATTGCGGAACGCTGCCTGAATACAGGACATAGTATGATTTATGAAAAGTCGGAAGTTTTATCCCCGGCATCATCTTTCTGGGACTGCGTCATTAAGGAAGCAATACATATCCGTACAGCCGATAATCTCGTCAACAAGGATACGGGATTACAACTGAGTACAGCCTGGAACCTTGCATTGGCTGCTATTAAATCACGACGCGAAAACCAAGATTCTTCGATAACAGCCCCGTCATAACACTGGCCTAGTACATCCGTAGGTGAGTGACGTCTAGCCGCATTGTTGACAAACGCAGCGTACAGCGTACACGCGTTAGAGCCGCTCTGCGATTTTCGGCAGAGGGAGTTTGAATACGGTGACTCATTGCGCATGCACGATTTCCGCGGCTGCGCATTCTTCGCGCGCGTGTTCTAAAAATGGGGTGTCGGCGTGCGGATCACGTCAGTCGTACCTAGCCACGAGCAAGGTTGAACCACCTGAAGATGTCGGACAGTTGCTCCGAGGAAATATTGTGGAATTTGCACAACGTGATCCGGAGCAAACCCGTGTATACTATTTACAACACATCCGCCGGGAAAGCTTGAGGAGTCACATGTCGAATAATACTTTTCTCTTATTTCCTACTCAAATAATTGGACATAAAAACTACAAATATAAGCAACCGTAATATATGTTAAGCGGACCATAACTAGGAACGTTAACATGTAACTATGGGCCAGGATTTAATAACAATGTCTGCTCTGATAACAGTTAAAATTAAAAACTGGAATTACAATAACGTTCTTTCACTTTGCTGAACAGATAAAAAAGAAGAAATGATCTGAATGTCATATATATAGTACTGCAGACAAAATGAAAAGAAAAATGCGCAAATTGGACTATACTTATCGGAAATTTCAGTGGGTAACTTTCAATTTTTCGAGATGATAATTAAAATTTTATTATTACCTCTTGTACGAAAAGTTGCACATTTAGTAAGGGTTCAAGATTTCTTTGATCCATGGGCTTCTCGTAATTAACCGTCGGATGGATAGTACAGAAAATACACATCAATTTATGTGCAAGGCTTTCAAGACCCTCTCCTTATTTTAAATTGTTCCGTTTTCATACCTTTACTTTTTGTAGATGAATTTATTTGTTTCAGATTTATTGACATACTGAAATGTTCGTAAGTTGTACTAAAGGAATGTGGTGGACCTGAGTGATATTTTATTAATTTTTTAAAAGAATTCTAATAGTTTATTTTTATCAGTTAGAGTCACTTAATATACAACATCTGTCTTTTATATTTGTGCAGTTGATGATTCATCTAATATTTCCTTGGAGATGAAATCGTCCCAGGCATCCTTAGGTTTACAGGTTTTCAATGCACGAGCTGGACCAGGTGCCTTCTTTACGATATTGTGAACCGGTGTACGAGAAGTTGTAGGTGTATCTAAATTACAAATTCATTGCGACTAATGTATGTGCTGGCATCTCTTAGTTGTAGGTGTGGAACTTCATTGTCCGACTCTCATGAAGTAATACTGTCTGAAGTACAGTAATCTTCCAAAACATTCGTATCAGCAGGTTCAAAGTTTGATTCTTCGCTTTTATCTTCAAGAATACTTCCTTCTTCACACGACTCACTGAGTGAAAGCACTTTCAAAATTAGCTTCAATAGCAGACACTGACTCTCTTGTTTTTCTTGGTGAAACTATAACAAATACGTGTGACTTGAACAACAACTCATGCAAAGCTAGACAGGTCACGATGGTAACAATACTGCCATTGGGACAAAAACAAACCAGACTAACCAAGTCGGTGACAATAACAGCACAGAACAACAATACTGAGCGATGATAAAACTTTTAGTATACCGACATCTCTAACAAATAAAGGTAATTTCCACTATTTGCACTCTTATTGCTACTACACTAATGGCCATTAAAATTGCTACACCGCGAATATGAAGTGCTACAGATGCAAAATTTAACCGACAGGAAGAAGATTCTGTGATATGCAAACGATTAGCTTTTCAGAGCATTCACACAAGGCTGGCGCCGGTGGCGACACCTACAACGTGCTGACATGAGGAAAGTTTCCAACCGGTTACTCATACACAAACAGCAGTTGACCGGCGTTGCCTGGTGAAACGTTGTTGTGATGCCTCGTGTAAGGAGGAGAAATGCGTACCATCACGTTTCCGACTTGGATAAAGGTCGGATTGTAGCCTATCGCGATTGCGGTTTACCGTATCGCGACATTGCTGCTCGCGTTGGTCGAGATACAATGACTGTTAGCAAAATATGGAATCGGTGGGTTCAGGAGGGTAATACGGAACGCCGTGCTGGATCCCAACGGCCTCGTATCACTATCTGTCGAGATGACAGGCATCTTATCCGCATGACTGTAACGGATCGTGCAGCCACGTCTCGATCCCTGAGTCAACAGAAGGGGACGTTTGGAAGACAACAACCATCTGCACGAACAGTTCGACGACGTTTGCAGCAGCATGGACTATCAGCTCGGAGACTATGGCTGCGGCTACCCTTGACGCTGCATCACAGACAGGAGCGCCTGCGTTGGTGTACTCAACGACGAACCTGGGTGCACGAATGGCAAAACGGCATTTTTTCAGATGAATCCAGGTTCTGTTTACAGCATCATGATGGTTACATCCGTGTTTGGCGACATCGCGGTGAACGCACATTGGAAGCTTTTATTCGTCATCGCCATACTGGTGTATCACCCGGCGTGATGGTATTGGGTGGCATTGGTTACACGTCTCGTCACCTCTTGTTCGTATCGACGGCACTTTGAACAGTGGACGTTACATTTCAGATGTGTTACGACCCGTGGCTCTACCCTCCATTCGATCCCTGCGAAAACCTACATTTCAGCAGGATAATGCACGACCGCATGTTGCAGGTCCTGTACGGGTCTTTCTGGATACAGAAAATGTTCGACTGCTGCCCTGGCCAGCACATTCTCCAGATCTCTCACCAATTGAAAACGTCTGGTCAATGGTGGCCGAGAAACTGGGTCGTCACAATACGCCAGTCACTACTCTTGATGAACTGTGGTGTCGTGTTGAAGCTGCATGGGCAGCTGTACCTGTACACGCCATCCAAGCTCTGTTTGAGTCAATGCCCAGGCGTATCAAGGCCGTTATTACGGCCAGAGATGGTTGTTCTGGGTACTGATTTCTCTGGATCTAAGCATCCAAATTGCGTGAAAATGTAATCACATGTCAGTTCTGGTGTAATATATTTCTCCGATGACTATCCGTTTATCATTTGCACTTCTTCTTGGTGTAGCAATTTTAATGGCCAGTAGTGTATATTTACTGCACTTCTACTACTATTGCTGCAGCTGCTGCTAGTACCACCACTGCCTCTACTACAGCTATTGTCTAATTAGTAACTGCTTCTAAATAAATGTAGAAACCAATGTGGAATAGAGAGCGAGATAACTGTTAGTGGGGATTCTGAAGCGCTGCATATGCATTAAGGGTATTTCGGAAAATATTTTGAATTATGCAAAAAACCTAAAAAATAATTTAGTTCATACTTGATAATAGGGATGCCAAAGGTATGCAGATGAAAGGAGTTTGAAATTAGATTCATAATTACAGGAAAATTTAAAAAGTAATGCCTTTCTGGGATGAGATCCTGTATATGCATTGTAGCGTTGAATATGGATGAGTGGATGACGACAGCGTGTTCCGACAGCCCCGCCGAACTGTCTGGTCGCGGTAGTAACCGGGTGGCCTTCTCTGGCGTGTTGCAGTGTGCGACAAGAACCGCGTGGCGCCGCCCAACCAGGCGACCACGTCGGGCACCGCGTACCTGCTGACGGAGAACCGGCTGCGTCAGATCCGCTCGGAGTTCATGTACTGCTACTTCGACCAGGGCGGCAACTCGGACGACAAGGGCGACTACCAGACGGACCTGCACTCCTCCATGCCGCAGATCCATAAGAACCTCAACTTCCAGCTGCCATTCTATGGCTTCCGTTACAATTACACCAGGGTAAGTGAGCGGTACACGCTGCAATAGAAATCGACGACCCAAATACCAATCCGACACTCTTTGTGCAACTAGTTTTGGGGCTGATTGCGCTACTACAGGATGGATTAACAATACGACAACCGTTTAAATAGGTCAAGAGGAAAAAACTACATCATCATTTGACATCCACTGCTGGATAACTGTATCCTGTAGACTACCAAATACATGAAAGTCTTCAGCTATACATATCCATGTTGCTCCTATGTGTTTTTTAACACAAGGGGCCTTCAATAAGCAAATGTACTTTTTTTTTCTTAAAGCAGTGCGCTTTTATTCAGAATTCCAATAAACCTCATTATTCCCCACTATTTTGGCTACAAGCCCTGTTTTTGAACATAATATCCGTTCAATGTTGGTATGTGGCCCCTTTAATATTACCTTGCACTATCCCAACCACAGCTGTTATCAGGACGGGAAACGGGATGGCGAATCATAGTTGGTAATCGTACTTCGATCTACACATACTTAATTTATTAACATAAGGTCCCTGCAGACCATTCCCCACAATTTTCACTACAAGCAGCAGTTACTTAGTATAAGTTCTTATTGAAACAAAACAAGTATAACCATAAAATGCATGTAAAACTGTTCATAAACACCTAGCAAACACAGTATTGCCGTGGCTTCGCCACACTTAACAAAAGCTTACAACTAACAGTACAGTTCCTATCAGAGTGGGCCAGCCCCTTAATTTCATTTAAATACTGTTGTTGTTGTTGTGGTCTTCAGTCCTGAGACTGGTTTGATGCAGCTCTCCATGCTACTCTATCCTGTACAAGCTGCTTCATCTCCCAGTACCTACTGCAACCTACATCCTTCTGAATCTGCTTAGTGTATTCATCTCTTGCTCTCCCCCTACGATTTTTACCCTCCACGCTGCCCTCCAATACTAAATTGGTGATCCCTTGATGCCTCAGAACATGTCCTACCAACCGATCCCTTCTTCTGGTCAAGTTGTGCCACAAACTTCTCTTCTCCCCAATCCTATTCAATACTTCCTCATTAGTTATGTGATCTACCCATCTAATCTTCAGCATTCTTCTGTAGCACCACATTTCGAAAGCTTCTATTCTCTTCTTGTCCAAACTATTTACCGTCCATTTTTCACTTCCATACATGGCTACACTCCGTACAAATACTTTCAGAAATGACTTCCTGACACTTAAATCTATACTCGATGTTAACAAATTTCTCTTCTTCAGAAACGCTTTCCTTGCCATTGCCAGTCTACATTTTATATCCTCTCTACTTCGACCATCATCAGTTATTTTGCTCCCCAAATAGCAAAACTCCTTTACTACTTTAAGTGTCTCATTTCCTAACCTAATTCCCTCAGCATCACCTGACTTAATTCGACTACATTCCATTATCCTCGTTTTGCTTTTGTTGATGTTCATCTTATATCCTCCCTTCAAGACACCATCCATTCCGTTCATCTGCTCTTCAAAGTCCTTTGCTGTCTCTGACAGAATTACAATGTCATCGGCGAACCTCAACGTTTTTTTTCTTCTCCATGGATTTTAATACCTACTCCGAATTTTTCTATTGTTTCCTTTACTGCTTTGGCTACGAAGTCTTTCGCGACGTATTTCCTGAGTAAAAATTTCTCGGTGTACATGCCGCGTCAAATCAGGATAAATCTCCAAGCTTTCGACCACTACCTCCATGGTCGTCGTCAGGGCTAAAACTGACTGTCGTGAACTAGCTAGGTTCCCACTTTTATATGCAAATGACGGCTTCTTATTGGCTGGAATACGTCAGCGATATGGCGCGTAGCGAAGTGGTGCCCTCTACTTCCATAGATGTAGTTGCTATCCCGCGTTGCTTGCAGCGCCATCCCTTAAATCAGGAGGTAAAGTGCGAGAAGTTTTTCTCTGCGATTTTTCTTTATCCAGTGCACTCTTCCAAGTGTTGCTAAGTGCATAGCCGTTGTCTCTATTACAGTTATTATCGCTAAGTCTAATTTCGACTGCTTCCCGGATCACAGAGTCCCAGTAATTCGATGTGTGGGCTATTACTCTGGTTTCTTCAAATAAAATCTTATGCTTGTTAAGGAGGCTATGTTCAGCCACCGCTGATTTTTCCAAATACCTGTATTTCAGGTGGCGTTGGTGCTCGATGCAGCGGTCGGCAACGGTTTTTACAGACTGGCCCACGTAATTCTTGCCGCATTCGCAAGGAATAGTATAAATTCCCGGCACTCTTAGGCCGAGACTATCTTTGACTGGTCTCAACATTTCCTTAATTTTCCTAGGTGGTCGGAAAACTGGTTTTATTCCTTGCCTCTTCAGGACTCTGGCTATCTTGCTCGTTGTAGCACCGCAAAAAGGAAGCCGCGCTATGTGTTGGTCCTCTTCTTGTATGTGGCCGGCATCGTGGCTTACTTTCTTGGACAATACTGATTTAATTTCACCGGCAGAATAACCATTCCTCTTGAAAACAGTCGTCAAATGGTTGATCTCGGGACCGAGGTGGTCCTTGTCGGAAATAGTCCTGGCTCTGTGTACTAAAGTATTCAGCATAGCTCTCTTCTGAGACGGATGATGGAAGCTATGGCTATGCAGATATAAGTCTGTATGGGTTGGCTTCCTGTACACAGAATGGCCCAGTCGTCCATCCGGCTTTCGCTCTACCAACACATCTAAAAAAGGTAACTTCCCTTCCTTCTCTAACTCCAATGTAAATTTTATGTTTGGATGTACACCATTCAGATGTTCGACGAACTGCTGCAGCGTGTCCTTGCCGTGTGGCCAGATTAAAAAAGTATCGTCGACGTATCTGTAGAAGCATGATGGGCGGAGGTGAGCACTGCTCAGGGCTCGTTCTTCAAAGTCCTCCATGAAGAAATTCGCTATTGCTGGTGACAGTGGCGAACCCATGGCTGTTCCATCCGTCATTTCATAATAATTTCCACTGTATAAAAAATAAGTGGTCGTCAAGGTATGCCAGAACAACTTCAAAATTTCTGAGGAGAAATGAGCAGACAACAATTGTAATGTGTCATCCACAGGTACTTTGGTGAACAGAGAAACCACGTCGAGGCTGACCATGATATCACTTGGGCCTATCTTCATCTGTTTTATGATATCAACAAACATTTTTGAATTTTTAATTTGATGTGGGCAGTGACCAACTATAGGCGCCAACAATTTAGTTAAGTGCTTTGCAAGCTTGTACGTAGGAGAGCCAATAGCACTAACAATCGGTCTCAACGGGACGTTCTCCTTATGAACCTTTGGCAAACCGTACAGTCTTGGTGGCCTAGGTGCTCTCGGCCGTAAGTTCTTCACCAGTTCGTCGGAGAGGCCAGAGTTTTTTAGTAGCTCCCTTGTCTTCCTGCTGAGCGCCGTGAGGGATCCCGTCTGAGAACCCGGTATGTGCTGTCCACCAGTAATAATCCAACTTTCTTATGGTAATCTGTAGCATTGAGGATTACCGTGGCGTTCCCCTTGTCAGCAGGTAAAACAACTAGATCTTCATCCTTCTGCAACAATTTCAGTCCTTGTCTCTCCTCTCTGCTGATGTTTGACTTAGGCGGCTTGGATGTCGCTAAAATCCGGCTAGTAGCAAGCCTTACGTCATCCGCTGCTTCTTGAGGAAGATGACGAACTGCTTGTTCCACTCCACTAATGATCTCAACCACCGGTAACTTATGTGGAGCTGGGGCAAAGTTCAATCCTTTACTGAGAGCCGAGATGGTAGCTTCATCAAGTTCCTTGTCAGAGAAGTTGATAACAGTGCGGTGAATGCCGTTGGACTCAGTAGTTCCTTGATCACGGTTAAGCCGCTCAAATTTATCGGCCTGTTTCGCCGTAGTCCTGCTTAAATTGGCTCGTTGGTGTGCCGCCAAAGTCATATCCACCCATTCCCAGTCCAATGGTGAGAGGACTTCGGCCAGAAATAAATGGCAACTAAATAACAGGCGAGCGTTCATGTCTAGTTCATACCTGGTATGACGTATCCTCTCCTTCACAATAGCATGGCTGTTCTTTCGTAAAATTCTGTTTACTGCAGCGCTTCTGATGTGGTGTTTGACGACTGCAAACTTCGGTACTACCTCCTTGTCACGACAGCGTTGTAAAAAAGCCAGATTGCTCAGCAACTGAGACTGTTTCAGGCGCAGCTTCTCCAGGTGACGAGCGCTGCGCGCTATGTCCTCCCCGTAGAGGAAACTAATGTGGCTACGAAGTCTTTCGCGACGTATTTCCTGAGTAAAAATTTCTCGGTGTACATGCCGCGTCAAATCAGGATAAATCTCCAAGTTTTCGACCACTACCTCCATGGTCGTCGTCAGGGCTAAAACTGACTGTCGTGAACTATTTTTTTTTTTTCTTTAATGTATTTCAATTCCCCATCGGGGCGGGCTGGCAGCAGCATATGCGCTGCTCTTCAGCCGAAAGACATAGAACAAAACAATAGAAGACATTTAAAAACAGCAAAGGAGAGAAGAAGGCGAACATAGATATAAAAAAGGGAGAACATCATGGAAGGCAATATACAAAAAACGGGGTGACTGTAAAATGGAGATAAAAAAAAAACTGTTTAAAAGTAGCACACACAAAAAGCCACACACTGCGACGATTAAAGAACACAAGGCACAGTATGACTGGAGCATAAAGGTGTTGACGGATGGCATAGCACACAACGTAACACTGACGGCGAACCTCAAGGCAGTACACAATTAAAATCACACCTCTGGACGCACACGAGAAACAGCATGAAACACAACACTGACGTGGCACACTGATGATGATCAATACAGAGGATCTGCCAGGTTCAAGGAGATGAGGGAGACCTGAAGAAGGGAGGGAGGGGAAGAGATGGGGGAGGGGATGGGTGGCGCTCGGAAGAGGGCCAGGTAGGGAGGGATGTGGGAAGGAGAGAGGCAAGTATGGGGTGCAGGGTCTCAGGGGAGGGGGGGATGGAGGAAAATCCGCTCTGGGAGAAAGAGGAAAGAGGAGAAGGGGGCCCTGGGGAGGGGGGGGGGGGGGAACAAGGCCGGGTTATAGTTGGATGGAAGGGTATATGTCACGGCGAAGTTCGTCATCCAGGAGGGGGAGGCGTTGGAAATTGCCCTGATGAAGGAGATGGAGGGTGTGGAGGTGGAGAGAGGGAGGGATACAGCGATAGAGGCGCGGCAATGGGCGAGGGGTGGAGAGGAAGGAGGAAACCAGAGGGTGGGGGGGATCAACCCTGCGAACAATGTAAAGGATGCGGAGATGTTGGAGGAAAAAGAGGAGGTGGGGGAAGGGGATCAGTTCATACAGGAGCCGTCTGGGGGAAGGAAGGCGGATACGGAAGGCAAGGCGGAGTGCATGGCATTCAAGGATTTGGAGAGCCTTGTAAAAGCGGGTGGGGGCGGAGATCCAGGCGACGCTGGCATAACAGAGGATAGGACAGATGAGGGATTTGTAGGTGTGGAGGATGGTAGAAGGATGCAATCCCCATGTCCGGCCGGACAGGAGTTTCAGCAGGCGGAGGCGGGAATGGGCTTTCTGCTGGATGGTCAGGAGATGAGGGGTCCAGGTGAGGTGTCGGTCAAGGGTGAGGCCAAGGTATTTCAGGGTGGGGGTGAGTTGGATAGGACGACCATAAAGGGTGAGGTAGAAATCTTGGAGGCAAAAGGAGCGAGTGGTACGGCCTATGATGATTGCCTGGGTTTTGGAGGGGTTGAGACGGAGGAGCCACTGGTTACACCAAGTGGTGAACTGGTTAAGGTGGGTTTGGAGGGTACGTTGAGACCGTTGAAGGGTAGGATAGAGAGCCAGGAAGGCGGTGTCATCAGCATATTGGAGAAGGTGAACTGGTGGGGGTGGCTTGGGCATATCAGCTGTATACAAGAGATAAAGGAGAGGGGAGAGGACAGGACCCTGGGGGACGCCAGCCGTGGGATAAAAGATACGGGAGTTGGTGTTGTGGAGGGTGACATAGGAAGGACGGTGCGAGAGGAAGGAAGCGACCAGACGGACAAAATTGATAGGCAGGGCGTAGGTTTGGAGTTTAAAGAGGAGACCGGGATGCCATACACGGTCATAGGCATTTTGGAGGTCAAGGGAAACAAAAATGGCGGAGCGACGGGAGTTGAGCTGGAGGGACAGAAGGTGAACAAGGTTGAGGAGTTGGTCGTCAGCAGAGAAGGAGGGTCGGAAGCCACACTGGGTAAGGGGGAGGAGGTGGTGTTGAGCAAGGTGCCGATGGATACGGTGGGAGAGGATGGATTCAAGGACCTTACTGAAGACAGAGGTGAGGCAGATGGGACGATAGGAAGAGGCAGCAGAAGGGGGTTTGTTGGGTTTGAGGAAGAGGAGGACACGGGAGGTCTTCCACAGGTCAGGGTAGAAGCCAGTAGAGAGGATGACATTATAGAGATGGGCGAGGACAGTTAGGAAGGAATAGGGGCTTTCTCGAAGGTGACGGTAGGTGACACAGTCGTGACCAGGGGCCGTGTTGCGTTTGGACTGGAGGAGAAGTTTAATGTCTTGTGCTGTGATGGGAGTGTTGACGTCGGAGGGGGGCAACTGCCCCAAGTACTGGAGACTAGGAGCAAGTGGAGCGACTGAGGTATCAGCACGTTCCATGACGGTGGGGAAAAGAGAATAATCAAAGTGGGGATCATCGGGGATGGAGAAGACCTCGGAAAGGTGGGAAGCGAAGTGGTTGGCCTTACTGAGGTTGTCTGGAAGGGGGCGATCGTTATGGAGAAGGGGGTAGTGGGGAGCGGAAAGGGAACCAGTAAGACGATGGAAGGCAGACCAGTACTTGGAGGAGTTGATAGGGAGGGTGGCATTGAGTCGTGTGCAGGTCTGGCGCCAGTCCCGGCGTTTCGTTGCTGTAATAAGGTTCCGTACGTGTCGCTGTAGTTGCCGGTGGCGTTGGAGTGTATCCCTGTCACGAGTGCGGAGGAAGGAGCGATAGAGGCGGCGGGATTCGCGGAGGAGGAGGACAGCCCGCGGAGGGAGAGTGGGACGGTGTGGGTGGATGGTTTTGGTAGGAACATGGGCCTCCACGGCGTCAGTAATTACCGTCTGAAGGAAGGACGAGGCGCGGATGATGTCGTCAGGATGGCGATAGGTAAGAGGGTGGCTTTCGACCTGGGTGGAGATGGAGTCCCGGTAGGCATCCCAGTTGGCACGGCGATAGTCATGGACGACCTTGGGAGGGGGTGCAGGATGCGGAGCCGGAGGGGGCCGGTTTGCAGACGTTATGGTGAGAAGGACAGGGAGGTGATCGCTACCTGTGGGGTCAAGGACGGCGACAGTGATACGCCCAAGGAGGTTGGCGGAGGCAATGACAACATCGGGGGTGGTGTTACTTTCGGGTCGGGTGTGCTGGGGAATGGGAACAAGGTCACCCTGGATTGTGGAGAGGAACTGATGCCACCGCCGAAGGGCAGCAGGAGTGCGGCTATGGATGTTGAGGTCGGCGGCAATCACATAGGTGGAGAAGTGTGGCGAAATAAATAAAAAACATTTTATATTTTAAATTCCACGTCATTGATGATTTAATCAGAGTTCTCACCTTAGACGTAGAATTAGTCCTTCTGCCACAATATTAATTCATTAGTCGCCATCGATGTTCCTCTCTTTGTTGACCGTGTGTACCATCATGAGTCGGCATCGGTTCACTTCACGAAGACGGTGGAAACCAAGGAATACTATGCTACGTCGCTATAAATAATTTTCGTAACACTTCGAAACTTTTCACTATTTTTTATTCACAACACAATAAGACTTGCTGTGCTCATCGCACAAACCATAATTACCAACCACATGGCTGCCTTTCCGCACAGTCCAAAATCACGTCCATCCTCCACAAGGCAACAAACGAAAGTGTCCCTTAGCTCCTTGGAGTATCAAACAAAAGAGAATCCAATGTGAACTTTACAAAGATTATAATATACATGCCTCTCAATTTATCTTTGGCGCAGCTTTTAAGATATCGTATGTCTCTGCATAGGAATGTGTCATTACAACTGCCCCCCTACTGTATACTGTCACTAGAAAATTTTATTTGATTGACAGGATACAGTAGTCGACCTTGCAATTAATAGGTTTGGGGGTCTTTTATTTACACACTTCATTTTTATTGTCTCATTTTCATGGCACTGTGAATTCTTTGGTATTTCTGAGTGTGTGTCAGTTTTTTGGTATACTTATGCTAATATTTACAAACCTTAATTCTAATATACAAAGTTCTGGTTAATACTGAGAAAATGACATCATGTAGTAAAGTTTGTACAATAAAATATACACTGAATACAACGTTACATACAAATGTTTCCTTCCTCATCAGAGGTGAAAATTAAGTCCTTGTATTGCTTTCTGTATTTATTCTGGGGCGACGAGCTTTGTTCGCTAGCCCGTGTTGAATATGGGTGGGTGATACGCGCGCCTGATTGTTTGGTCGTCCGTTAGCTGGCGACGTTGGTTGAATGCGCGCGCCAGTGCACTGAATATACACCGACGTGCGGGTACCGTCAAGACTTCCGAACCTCAGTATGCGTGTGCTTTTTGTAGTTCCTTCCAGTACTTAGACTGGATACGACGAGGTACATTGGAATATGTGCCCCGAAGAACACACCACACTATGTGCGAGGCGGAGGACGATCCCGTCGATGCAGCTCCTGGTAAGAAGCGTACCATGTCAAACTTGTTTGGCATTGTCCTTTCCTACTGTGACGCCATGGGTCGTTTGACGATACAAGCTTCAATTTTCGCTGTCACTTGTTTAGGGTCGCTGACATTTGCAACGTAGCACTACTTTGCACAATTTTAATTTCTACACACACACCACTTTAACCGCGAGTATTGCGATCGAAACTTCCTTTTCACTACACTTTTTTTTCTTCGCATTAACCCCTTTTACCTATTGTACTGATATTCATTCCCCTCAATACTTCTGGTCAATGCACATAATTTGTAAGTCACGGGACTTGGCATGAAATACAAAATACATCACATACAATGGAATAACATATAATACATACAATACATTGTTTACATTAACTACAGGAAAAAACTATCGACTAAAATTGAAAAAATTTTTGACCACTCGTAGTGGCTTCTTCGTCTTGGATTTTACTGACACACACACTCGCCTTTTTCCATTAATCTGTTAGAAGGAACAAGTCCTTTGTTTTCCTTCTTGAACTCGAGTATAAGTTAAGGTTTACCTCCGTTACGTATTCTTCATACGCAACGACATGCATCAGCATGCAGAGAATACACCTGTAGCCGCTCCACTGAAGCTTGGGAAAGGAATTTTCTACCTTCTACTTCGGGTAGTGGCAACGACTACGTGTATGCTACGGTTTTTTGCGTATAAAATCTGAAAATGCACGAAATATTCATTTGTATGCAGCGTAACCCTAATATGTACAGTGTTTTGTGCTTACGCACGTTCTGGTGTGCTTATAAATCATTACCTCTAATAAAATTTCCTACATTAACATAGACATATAAACATAAAATTTTGAAGTTCAGGGTGTAACTACTATTACTATGTACAGAGTTTCATAATAGCGGCACGCCCTTGTTTGCGTGTATCATCTTCAATTAAAGTGCGCTTATAGGCGTCTTGTGTTATCATGGGAGAAAAAATACAGACATTTTAATGCATCGGTTGTCATGAAAATCTATGTACACGAACAATCAGACTTTCATAGCTTCAGTGCAGCATGAAATTCTTTACGACGCTTTTGTTCATAATTCATTTTATAGACGATTCCTTTGCTTACAGGTCGTCGATCACACTACTTACCTGTTTCTCGTATAGCGGCGAGATCATTTTCATTCTTTGTGACTGTAAATTGTAATATGTGTGAAACATATAATTTTGACATGATTTTTTCCTTTCATGTTTCAAGTGGGTAAAGTAATTCATACCTTCCTTTTGCATACATGAGTGAAGCATCGCTAATATTGCACTTTGTGTCAGGTTTTTCACCTTTTCTCGTACACTCGTAGAGTCTTACAGTTTTAATTAAGTTGTTTCCTGACGTTAGGTATACCTGTTTATACGAGGTTGTCTTACAGTTTAATTTTCCTTATACACTTCTACGTTGTTTAAGTTCCGTACATGTACAGGGCTTCTTTCGCCTTTCACACATTCATACATACGTTTATACACAAAAAAATATCTACCACTATAATATACACTTTGCTGGTGGGGCCCTTTTTCGGTACCCTGCACCATTCCTTCAATATTCCAAAATAATTCAGGGTGTGCTGAGCATCGTCCCCTATACTAATAATACTTACAACTAAATATTTCTTCTTACATACATAACTGCCTTACAGTCCATTAATGCGCAACATTCCCTATTTTCCTCCTTTACACTTTAGCTTTCGTACATGTACCCTCGTGTACAGCTTATATATTCTACAAAGTTGTTTGCTGAGTGCTTCAGGTGTTTCCTAACGTTAATGTGTGTCTCTCTCTATAAACTCTAGGTATTTGTTTTGAGAGCGATTCAGTTCAACACTCACGCTGCATAGGTCTGTTTATTATTATCGTATTTTAAAGCTTGTGTCACTCTTTTCCTTAGTCACAAAAATTCCCGCGTTTACCTTGTTGTTCATTCTGAAGATCGCTAGCTACTGTGTAATGTAAATGTATGCGTTATCTCTTTGATTTCCTCTTTGCTGCTTTTTCCCTATATGTAATTGTGTGCTGTTCTCGTGTACATAGCCTTTCTTCCGGTTATATATCTGCATTATTTATTTATTTATTTATTTTTCTATTTTCTTTCTCCTTCCGTACAAGCTAAGATTTTACTCAGTATAATATAATCTTACAATACCGTCCATGACCAGTATGTACTTGTATGTTCACTTTTATTACGTAATACCAGCTTATAATTAAATTTTCTAAGTTACTATTTACAAGACTTGTGTACCCTTTCCTTTCTTGTTTTTGAATGACTTTCGTCTCTGTGTCTCATAGTAAGAGTGGTCTTAAAACTTTTAAACATTCCGCGCATGCGCGCTTACGTACCACGACTGGACTGTAGGTGCGGGGAAAACTCTGCATTGTTGGTGAACATTATTCGTGATAGCCACCATCGTGTAATAGTCACGTGACACCTGGACTCGACCGCGCATGCGCCTTCGCGCTTTGTATACGCTCAGCTGATCGGACATGGAAGGGGGGAAGATTTCTCCCCGGCTCGCTGCCTACAGCGCGGCCAATGACCTCGTCTTGACATGCAGCTATCGCGTGCTCATGAGCTGAGCATTGGATTGCAACTTCGACGCGTGGTTTCTTGCTCGTCTCAAGCGAACAAACTCTGACCGTCGCGCTAATTTGTCTTTGTTCCCCTCTCTTAAATAACTGAGTTAGACTACAAAAGTACCGTATGGTTTATTTTTACAGTGTTAAGACTCACAGTAACACATGTTTCATTAGGTTTGGTTAAATATGCGCTTTTAAGCTGGCATATGCCCCCAGTTGTTCCCAAGTTTCTTAGGTTAATGACAGCAATTTTACTATGTGATCCAAGGTTGTACAATTTCAATTTTACTAAAATAACATATAACCTTTAATGAAAATATTCCTTGATGTCCTTGTGGGAGTATAACCCTTTCACCTTGCTCGTTCGTGTGTTACCTAACAGATAACATCCTGGGTAAGGTTTGTCTATTATAATGAAAGGGCCATCATACAACAACTGCCACTTTTTGTTTAATGCCTTAATTTTAGAGGATTTTGGGTGGGTACGTAATAGTACTTCCTGTCCAATGTTAAATTCTGTAACCTTTCTTATCTTTTTGTTGTTATTACAGCCTGCACGAGGTCACTTACCTTGTCCGGTGCTTTCATCTCTTCTTCACATAGATCATCTTCTACGGTCGCATCCTGGTCATATCTTAAAAATAATTGTCTAAGATGTAGTGTGTGCTTGCTTGTGCCCCCTGTTGTCAAATCGGTCGGCCGGTGGGGGCTCATTACGACCGATTGTTGTTTACCGGGGGAGACAACGGCGTTGCTTCAGTAGTGTCCGTTACCTCTACAAAGTGTACTGAGTGGTTATTCTGTCGCCAATTAGTTTCCGGACCGCTGCGTGCAACATTTTCTTGCGACCGGCCGTCGCTATTCCTCCTTTGTCTATCATTCCTATTACTGTAACTATTGTAATTTTCATTTGTGTGCCGCCTTTTATCACGCGGGCCTGACCAATCATTCACGTGATTTCTATCATTTCCATACCGGCGTGGACCGTAATCTGTACTATACCTTCGGTCTTCACGTCTCTGTGGCGTCGAATTCCTCCGATTTCCGTAATTCCAGGTTCCATTATTTGGCCTTGTCGCATACGGATGCCAACTGTGTGGGTTTTGTCCACTGCCATTAAAATGATATCCGTTACCGTTGTTTTGATTGGTTCCGGAATATTCATTCCGATTACCTGTGCTCGGCTCTTCTTCGTATATTAGATCAATTGAGTCAAGCACGGAAAGAAAGTATTCAAGGTCGTTCTCCGGTATGGTTACCAATTTTTCGCGTAAGTTCGCGGGTAGTTTGTTTTTCAGAATTTTGAGAACATCTACGTGCGGTATTGGATTGTTCCAATAGCGCGTCTTATTCAAGTACTTTTCGAAATACTTTCTCAACCCGCCGTTTTTGAGGTTGAACGGTTGTGGGTTGAATACTTCACGGCGCAGTCTTTCTTGGACCCCAGCAGACCAATATTTCTCCAAGAAAGCCCGTTCAAATTGTTCGTAGGTGACGCACTGTTCAGCCATGTCTGTGGCCCACAAAAGTGCGTCGCCTTGTGTGAAGCCTACTACATATCTAATCTTCTGTGCCTCAGTCCAGTTTCTTGGTAAGACATTTTTAAATGCTCTTACAAATACGACTGGATGAGTTTTTCTGGATTCTGTGGAGAAAACTGGAAACTGTCTATGTTTCAACAGGCTCTCATCGACTAGAATCGTCGAGATGCAAGGCGACACGCCTACTGCCTGTTGCAGCACCGCGTTTGGCGAATAGCCATTGTTTGCCTGTGCCGGTGCGTGCACATACGCCGGACTGGGCGCGTGATGTTCTGCGTTATTGACATCGTAATCTGGCACGGGCGAATAAGTGTCGCACTGCCTGTTGCTTGACGTAGGCAAGTCATTTGAAACATTCAGTCTACCAGCAATTTCCTTGCGTATTCTGTCCTCGGCTACTTTGATTTCATTACCTAATTTTTCAAAAAGTTTTGTTTCCCGGTCAGTTATTGATTCATTTACACTACCGTTTTCTAAAGTTTCATTTATTTTGATAATGTCCGCGTTGATACGTCGAGTCTCCTGTTTCAGAAAACCGACTTCTTCGTTAACTTTATTAACTTGGTCAGGTATTTCTTCACATGCGGACTGTACTCTTGTTAAATTTAATTGAATAGCCTGTACGTTTTCATGTATTTCTTTTTGTACGGTTTGTGTTTGATTGTGTGTTTCTACTATTTCTGACAGTTCCTGTTCCTGTTTGGTTGTAAGATCTGACAATTTCGTTTCTAAGTCATTTGCCAATACATTGTATACACTATTGACGGTTTTGATGACTTTGTCTTCGATCTTTTGATCGATTTCATTGGTGAGTTTATTTAAGCGTTGATCGAAATGTCTGTGTATGTTTTCCAATTGCGTGTTTACACTAGAAAACTGCTGTTGGAACCCAATTTCCATGTTTGACAATTTTGTGTTTGTCGTTATTTCTAGATTCGCCAGTTTCTCGCTCACATTTGACATCAGACTATATAATGCCTCAAGCGTAACTGACGAAGCTTGTGTGTTTGTATTTATGCCATTATTTGTTGCCATTGTTTCTCTGCCACGGTCTGATTGAATCGAAACCGGGCTAGGTTCACTGACTTCACGCGAAATATTTTCATCTGATCTGGTAATCGATGCTTCATCGACTGTGCACAAGGTTTCATTTGCAAGTGGTTCGTTATTGTTAATCCCTGTGGAGTGCAATTGAATTGTATTTACTTCTACATTATGTTGTGCTGAAAAACTAATTGCGTCATCATTTACGTCACTATTGTCAGAATCGGTGACGTGTCCATGAACATTTGTCAAATTAAAGTTCTTCGATTCCATTGTGAAGATATTATTTTTATCTGTACTTTACTGTTAATCTAAATCTTTAAATTCTCTCGCAGTTGAATTAATAAAAATATCTCGCGATTGTTATTTGTTGCGCGTCGGAAATGTACAAGCTGGCGCACTACGTCTTCTAATTCTGCGATTGTTGAACATAAAAAGTAATTATCAAAGTGTAATTGTGTGTTGCCACAAACACTACCAGGATTTTAATATGGACAGGAAAAGGTTCTGCTTTAAGTGGAGCTAAGCCAAGGTGCAGCCACTGCATGCGTTTGCGCTTTCCTACCTTAATTCCGACTGAGCTGCGTCACTCACGATTACGTTAGTTTTGTAAATCCTTGTCCTTGTTCCTTCTGGTTATTGTGCCATCCGTTTATACAGTTAATATTGTTTCACTTTATTCGTCATTTTCCATGTGCGTCATGTAACAGAGAAACAGTAATTAGTACAAGTACATTTGTAGCACAACAATGAAGTACTTACTCTTTGTTCCACCAGCACTGTCCTGTCACGGTCGCCAGTGTGGCGAAATAAATAAAAAACATTTTATATTTTAAATTCCACGTCATTGTTGATTTAATCAGAGTTCTCACCTTAGACGTAGAATTAGTCCTTCTGCCACAATATTAATTCATTAGTCGCCATCGATGTTCCTCTCTTTGTTGACCGTGTGTACCATCATGAGTCGGCATCGGTTCACTTCACGAAGATGGTGGAAACCAAGGAATACTATGCTACGTCGCTATAAATAATTTTCGTAACACTTCGAAACTTTTCACTATTTTTTATTCACAACACAATAAGACTTGCTGTGCTCATCGCACAAACCATAATTACCAACCACATGGCTGCCTTTCCGCACAGTCCAAAATCACGTCCATCCTCCACAAGGCAACAAACGAAAGTGTCCCTTAGCTCCTTGGAGTATCAAACAAAAGAGAATCCAATGTGAACTTTACAAAGATTATAATATACATGCCTCTCAATTTATCTTTGGCGCAGCTTTTAAGATATCGTATGTCTCTGCATAGGAATGTGTCATTACAGAAGGTGTGGTCAATGTGTGAGATGAAGTCATAAGGAAGAGGAGCAGTGGAGCGGACATAGATGGTGGCACAGGTAATGGTGAGGGAGGGGAAGAAGACGCTAAGGATAAGGTGTTCAGTGGGGTCATTGAGGAGAGGTTGTGGCCGGACGGGGATATGCTTAAAGTGGCCAATCGCGACTCCACCCTGCGCACGAGGACCAAGAGCATCAGTGCGGTGGAGGATATAGGGGGAGGTGCGGATAGAATGGTGGGGCTGGAGAAAGGTTTCGTTCAAGAGGAAGGTGTCGACCTGGTGGTGGGAGAGGGTGTGCATGAGGAGGTATTTGTTGGAGCGGAAGGAGCGAATGTTCTGGAAGAGGATGCGAGACTCGTGCCACGCCATGACGGGAAGGAGGGGGGGAAGAGAGGGAAGGGAGGAGACTTAAACGAGGGTGTCGAGGCGGGTGAAGGTGAAGTGGGCTTGGTTGTGGGAGTAAGTGGCGAAGGTGTTCAGGTGGAAAACAGAGCGAGCAGCAAGGGATATTTGTTGGAAGGTGTGCGGGCGCTGAAAAGGGTGAATGTTTTGGAGTACAACGGTAATGAACCGGATGATGTCCTCGGCCGTGGGGGGTGGACAGAGGGAATTGTTAGGATGGACAGGAGGATCGACGGGACGAACTGGGACTGTAAGTTCAGGGGTGGCTGGAGGGGGTTTAGCTTTACACTTGTGGGAGTATGTGGGATGGGGGCCATTGCAGGTATTACAGGAAGGAGGAGCAGCGAGGTTGGGGCAGTTCTTGAGAAAGTGGGAGGCCTTGCAATGGGGACAAGTGGGGGGGTTTTTGCAGTTGGGAGTCAGGTGGTCATTGTACATCAGGCACCGTTGGCAACGGTAGGATTGGGGAGGGGATTTGGAGGATTCAACAGGGTGGCGACGGTGGTATATCAGGGCACCCTGGGTGAGGAGATGGTCTATGGACGGGGCAGACTCTGAGAATACCCGCATGAGGTAGGTGGGACCAGAGGCATTGTGGATACGGCGGGCAGAGCGGATTTCCAAGTCCGGGTGGGAGTTCAGTTCTACCAACACTTCATCCTCTGTGATCACCGGGCTGAGCTTGGTGATCACAGCAGTGTAGGTGGGGGGGCGACGGGGAGGCTGGGGCTGACGAGGAGTGGAAGCGGAAAGGAAGGGTGTCAGAGAGGCGTGGGGGCCAAACATAACTCGTGGGAGTTTTTGCAGGAGGTCTGTGTGAAATGATGGGGACGGGGACTTGATAAGGACTGAGTCCCTGCGGGGAATGAGTTGGGAGATGGGAGCACCAGGTAAGTACTTTCGTATTTCCTTGGTGAGGGTACGAGCGTCGAGGAACTTAGGATCGGGAGTTGACAGGACAAAGGTGTGGAGGGTGGGGGCCAAGGTAGGGGTGGCAGGAGGAGGGGTGGTGTCCATGGTGACGGCAGGGGGAGGGGGAGGTGGCGTTGATTTTTTGTGGGAAGTGGCGGGAGCAGAGTCGGTAAGGACGCGCTTTTGGGGTTTTTTGGAGACTGGAGGCTGGGAGGAGGGGAGAGGGACGGGGAGGAGAGGGAGGTGGCGGGTGGCAGATCCCTGTGGCGTAGTGGAGGCACCGGGAGAAGCAGCTGGTTCAGTGGTGGCGATGGTGGCTCGGCGCAACGTGATGCGTGCGGGAGATGCAGAAGACGACGCGACGGGGTCGGTGAGAGAGGGGAAGCCAACCACCTGAGGGGCGGCAGCAGAGGCGGCAACAGAGGCGTACGTGAGGGCGGGGGTAGTAGTGGGAGCTGTTGAGGGTGTGGAGGCTGGAGGAAGGGTGTAGAGGTGTGGGTATACAGCAGGGGAGGAGATAGGGGGTGGGTAAGTGGAGGAAGGGAAGGGGAGGTGGAAGGAGGGAGGCCAGAGGCGGCACTCCAGGAAGTGACTGTGGCAGAGGGGGAGGGGGAGGTGTAGATGACGGTGGAGGTGGGAGTACTCATTGCAGACGAATGGCGACGGACAGACGGACGTGCAGCAGGCGGCGTCGGCGTCGGCGATGGGCAGCGGCGAACAGCAGGCGGCGTCGGCTGCGTCGGCGGCGGCGAACAGACGGACGAACAGCAGGCGGCGGCGGCGGCGGCGGCGGCGGCGGCGGCGGCAGCGGTTGCGACGACGGCGATGGACAGCCAGCAGGCGGACGGACGGACGGACGAACGAACGAACGAACAGCGACAGCAGCGGGCAGACAGACAGACAGACAGACACACACAATCTTCGAAGACGGAGATTCCACCCTGAGAGTGGCCCAGGCTTTGCAATCTGACGCTTTCGAAGGAGGGGATCCAACCCTCTAGATGTGTCGTGAACTAGCTAGGTTCCCACTTTTATATTCAAATGACGGCTTCTTATTGGCTGGAATACGTCAGCGATATGGCGCGTAGCGAAGTGGTGCCCTCTACTTCCATGGATGTAGTTGCTATCCCGCGTTGCTTGCAGCGCCATCCCTTAAATCAGGAGGTAAAGTGCGAGAAGTTTTTCTCTGCGATTTTTCTTTATCCAGTGCACTCTTCCAAGTGTTGCTAAGTGCATAGCCGTTGTCTGTATTAAAGTTATTATCGCTAAGTCTAATTTCGACTGCTTCCCGGATCACAGAGTCCCAGTAATTCGATGTGTGGGCTATTACTCTGGTTTCTTCAAATAAAATCTGATGCTTGTTAAGCAGGCTATGTTCAACCACCGCTGATTTTTCCAAATACCTGTATTTCAGGTGGCGTTGGTGCTCGATGCAGCGGTCGGCAACGGTTCTTACAGACTGGCCCACGTAATTCTTGCCGCATTCGCAAGGAATAGTATAAATTCCCGGCACTCTTAGGCCGAGACTATCTTTGACTGGTCTCAACATTTCCTTAATTTTCCTAGGTGGTCGGAAAACTGGTTTTATTCCTTGCCTCTTCAGGACTCTGGCTATCTTGCTCGTTGTAGCACCGCAAAAAGGAAGCAGCGCTATGTGTTGGTCCTCTTCTTGTATGTGGCCGGCATCGTGGTTTACTTTCTTGGACAATACTGATTTAATTTCATCGGCAGAATAACCATTCCTCTTGAAAACAGTCGTCAAATGGTTGATCTCGGGACCGAGGTGGTCCTTGTCGGAAATAGTCCTGGCTCTGTGTACTAAAGTATTCAGCATAGCTCTCTTCTGAGACGGATGATGGAAGCTATGGCTATGCAGATATAAGTCTGTATGGGTTGGCTTCCTGTACACAGAATGGCCCAGTCGTCCATCCGGCTTTCGCTCTACCAACACATCTAAAAAAGGTAACTTCCCTTCCTTCTCTAACTCCAATGTAAATTTTATGTTTGGATGTACACCATTCAGATGTTCGACGAACTGCTGCAGCGTGTCCTTGCCGTGTGGCCAGATTAAAAAAGTATCGTCGACGTATCTGTAGAAGCATGATGGGCGGAGGTGAGCACTGCTCAGGGCTCGTTCTTCAAAGTCCTCCATGAAAAAATTCGCTATTGCTGGTGACAGTGGCGAACCCATGGCTGTTCCATCCGTCATTTCATAATAATTTCCACTGTATAAAAAATAAGTGGTCGTCAAGGTATGCCGGAACAACTTCAAAATTTCTGAGGAGAAATGAGCAGACAACAATTGTAATGTGTCATCCACAGGTACTTTGGTGAACAGAGAAACCACGTCGAGGCTGACCATGATATCACTTGGGCCTATCTTCATCTGTTTTATGATATCAACAAACATTTTTGAATTTTTAATATGATGTGGGCAGTGACCAACTATAGGCGCCAACAATTTAGTTAAGTGCTTTGCAAGCTTGTACGTAGGAGAGACAATAGCGCTAACAATCGGTCTCAACGGGAAGGATGAAGATCTAGTTGTTTTACCTGCTGACAAGGGGAACGCCACGGTAATCCTCAATGCTACAGATTACCATAAGAAAGTTGGATTATTACTGGAGGACAGCACATACCGGGTTCTCAGACGGGATCCCTCATCGGCGCTCAGCAGGAAGACAAGGGAGCTACTAAAAAACTCTGGCCTCTCCGACGAACTGGTGAAGAACTTACGGCCGAGAGCACCTAGGCCACCAAGACTGTACGGTTTGCCAAAGGTTCATAAGGAGAACGTCCCGTTGAGACCGATTGTTAGCGCTATTGGCTCTCCTACGTACAAGCTTGCAAAGCACTTAACTAAATTGTTGGCGCCTATAGTTGGTCACTGCCCACATCATATTAAAAATTCAAAAATGTTTGTTGATATCATAAAACAGATGAAGATAGGCCCAAGTGATATCATGGTCAGCTTCGACGTGGTTTCTCTGTTCACCAAAGTACCTGTGGATGACACATTACAATTGTTGTCTGCTCATTTCTCCTCAGAAATTTTGAAGTTGTTCCGGCATACCTTGACGACCACTTATTTTTTATACAGTGGAAATTATTATGAAATGACGGATGGAACAGCCATGGGTTCGCCACTGTCACCAGCAATAGCGAATTTTTTCATGGAGGACTTTGAAGAACGAGCCCTGAGCAGTGCTCACCTCCGCCCATCATGCTTCTACAGATACGTCGACGATACTTTTTTAATCTGGCCACACGGCAAGGACACGCTGCAGCAGTTCGTCGAACATCTGAATGGTGTACATCCAAACATAAAATTTACATTGGAGTTAGAGAAGGAAGGGAAGTTACCTTTTTTAGATGTGTTGGTAGAGCGAAAGCCGGATGGACGACTGGGCCATTCTGTGTACAGGAAGCCAACCCATACAGACTTATATCTGCATAGCCATAGCTTCCATCATCCGTCTCAGAAGAGAGCTATGCTGAATACTTTAGTACACAGAGCCAGGACTATTTCCGACAAGGACCACCTCGGTCCCGAGATCAACCATTTGACGACTGTTTTCAAGAGGAATGGTTATTCTGCCGGTGAAATTAAATCAGTATTGTCCAAGAAAGTAAGCCACGATGCCGGCCACATACAAGAAGAGGACCAACACATAGCGCAGCTTCCTTTTTGCGGTGCTACAACGAGCAAGATAGCCAGAGTCCTGAAGAGGCAAGGAATAAAACCAGTTTTCCGACCACCTAGGAAAATTAAGGAAATGTTGAGACCAGTCAAAGATAGTCTCGGCCTAAGAGTGCCGGGAATTTATACTATTCCTTGCGAATGCGGCAAGAATTACGTGGGCCAGTCTGTAAGAACCGTTGCCGACCGCTGCATCGAGCACCAACGCCACCTGAAATACAGGTATTTGGAAAAATCAGCGGTGGCTGAACATAGCCTGCTTAACAAGCATAAGATTTTATTTGAAGAAACCAGAGTAATAGCCCACACATCGAATTACTGGGACTCTGTGATCCGGGAAGCAGTCGAAATTAGACTTAGCGATAATAACTTTAATAGAGACAACGACTATGCACTTAGCAACACTTGGAAGAGTGCACTGGATAAAGAAAAATCGCAGAGAAAAACTTCTCGCACTTTACCTCCTGATTTAAGGGATGACGCTGCAAGCAACGCGGGATAGCAACTACATCTATGGAAGTAGAGGGCACCACTTCGCTACGCGCCATATCGCTGACGTATTCCAGCCAATAAGAAGCCGTCATTTGAATATAAAAGTGGGAACCTAGCTAGTTCACGACAGTCAGTTTTAGCCCTGACGACGACCATGGAGGTAGTGGTCGAAAGCTTGGAGATTTATCCTGATTTGACGCGGCATGTACACCGAGAAATTTTTACTCCTTTACTGCTTGCTCAATATACAGATTGAATAACATCGGGGAGAGGCTACAACCCTGTCTTACTCCCTTCCCAACCATTGCTTCCCTTTCATGTCCCTCGACTCTTATAACTGCCATCTGGTTTCTGTACAAATTGTAAATAGCCTTTCGCTCCCTGTATTTTACCCCTGCCACCTTTAGATTTTGAAAGAGAGCATTCCAGTCAACATTGTCAAAAGCTTTCTCTAAGTCTACAAATGCTAGAAACGTAGGTTTACCTTTCCTTAATCTTTCTTCCAAGATAAGTCGTAAGGTCAGTATTGCCTCACGTGTTCCAGTATTTCTACGGAATCCAAACTGATCTTCCCCGAGGTCGGCTTCTACTAGTTTTTCCATTCGTCTGTAAAGAATTCGTGTTAGTATTTTGCAGCTGTGGCTTATTAAACTAATTGTTCGGTAATTTTCACATCTGTCAACACCTGCTTTCTTTGGGATTGGAATTATTATATTCTTCTTGAAGTCTGATGGTATTTCGCCTGTTTCATACATCTTGCTCACCAGATGGTAGAGTTTTGTCAGGACTGGCTCTCCCAAGGCCGTCTGTAGTTCCAATGGAATGTTGTCTACTCCGGGGACCTTGTTTCGACTCAGGTCTTTCAGTGCTCTGTCAAACTCTTCACGCAGTATCGTATTTCCCATTTCATCTTCATCTACATCCTCTTCCATTTCCATAATATTGTCCTCAAGTACATCGCCCTTGTATAGACCCTCTATATACTCCTTCCACCTTTCTGCTTTCCCTTAGCTTAGAACTGGGTTTCCATCTGAGCTCTTGATGTTCATACAAGTGGTTCTCTTATCTCCAAAGGTCTCTTTAATTCTCCTGTAGGCAGTATCTATCTTACCCCTAGTGAGATAAGCCTCTACATCCCTACATTTGTCCTCTAGCCATCCCTGCTTTGCCATTTTGCACTTTCTGTCGATCTCATTTTTGAGGCGTTTGTATTCCTTTTTGCCTGCTTCATTTACTGCATTTTTATATTTTCTCCTTTCATCAATTAAATTCAATATTTCTTCTGTTACCCAAGGATTTCTACTAGCCCTTGTCTTTTTACCTACTTGATCCTCTGCTGCCTTCACTACTTCATCCCTCAAAGCTACCCATTCTTCTTCTACTGTATTTCTTTCCCCCATTCCTGTCCATTGTTCCCTTATGCTCTTCCTGAAACTCTGTACAACCTCTGGTTCTTTCAGTTTATCCAGGTCCCATCTCCTTAAATTCCCACCTTTTTGCAGTTTCTTCAGTTTTAATCTACAGGTCATAACCAATAGATTGTGGTCAGAGTCCACATCTGCCCCTGGAAATGTCTTACAATTTAAAACCTGGTTCCTAAATCTCTGTCTTACCATTATATAATCTATCTGATACCTTTTAGAATCTCCAGGGTTCTTCCATGTATACAACCTTCTATCATGATTCTTAAACCAAGTGTTAGCTATGATTAAGTTGTGCTCTGTGCAAAATTCTACCAGGCGGCTTCCTCTTTCATTTCTTAGCCCCAATCCATATTCACCTACTACGTTTCCTTCTCTCCCTTTTCCTACACTCGAATTCCAGTCACCCATGACTATTAAATTTTCGTCTCCCTTCACTATCTGAATAATTTCTTTTATTTCATCACACATTTCTTCAATTTCTTCGTCATCTGCAGAGCTACTACACGGCCCAAACAACACTTAAATCTCACGTGGTTAACCACAATTCACTGGAACATAGATATGTAACAGAAGCAAGAAAGATTGCCATGAAACAAACCCAGATCACACTTAGTTGCCGGTCTATCTTTATGTAACCCAGAAAACACGATGTGCAAATCACAAATTACAAAAGGCGTTTTACCTCCCTTGGAAGAAGGAAAACATATACAAATCTTTTTTGTATGGGGTCTTCGCCCAAAGCAATCCAGCCGTGGCAGGGTTACGTAAACACAGTAGGACCTAGGCTGCGGGTTACACCTCACTCCCCGCCAAGGCGTTGGCGCTTACAGCATTTTGACAAGCACAGGACAATTGCAACTCTCTGAAACACACAAAATACAGGGCAGACTCCTAGCATCAGACATGCGTGCATCAGTCTACAAAATGTTCGTCCACAGCAATCACTGCCCTTTAAATTGGAACCATTTAAGGACGGTTCACCAATAATAATATGACTTGGGTGCAGTTTTCAGTCACTTAGTACAGTTACAACTAAGACTTCAATGCGAGGCCAACATTTAACCAGCTCTCACGGAGCTCATCCACATACTTTTCGATTAACGGCTGTGTAAGATCCACAATCATCTAGAGAGTGAAACGCCTCTCATCGCGACGCTCAGCCACATACACTAACGGTCAACTTACTTGATGTTTGCACACAGCACAACTCAGCGTCTCAAACAGCTTAACCACATTCCTTCAGGGACCTTTCCCTTGATAGAAATCACGAAACTTGGATCTCCGAGCTGCCCCAAAACACAGACATGCTGACCAATACAACTGCGCGGTACATCACGCTGTTAGGGCACATCCGGTCGCAGTCGACACTGCTTTCTCCGCAGAAGTCCCACGTCTCTCTATGTTTTCCTTTTGAAAGATAACGGCCGACTTTTGAAGCCCGCCAACCCAGAAGAAAGCCACACGATATGCAAAGATCTCATATACCCTCCAAAATCAATCGCAACGATGTAACGAGCGTACCCGGTGCTGGCGCCAGTCCGCCACGGCTCAAATGTGACGGGTTTACATCACTTTACTGGGAGGGCCTGCATGTCTGCATGGTACAACTCTACTGGACGACTTCCGAGCCTACGTCTTGCTGCATCCATAACCTCCCCGCCCTCAATGTACTGCTTCTCACAGAGTGCATCATTCGTTGAGCGCAACAGATGGATGTCGGAATGTTAGGAACCCAGTGGGGACACACCTTTGAGTACCCCAACTGATGGATGAGTGTGTTAGCATTACCAAAAGAGACGTCCAGCTGAAGAGCGAGGTGTTGCACTGCGATCCTTTAATCACCTCGAATGAGAGCGTCCGCACGTTCCAGCACAGCAGAAGTTACAGTTGTGTTTGGCCAGCCGCCAAGTGGCAGATCAGAGGTGCCTTGCCCAACGAGTCACCGCGCTTTTGTTCTCGATCAGGTCTCTGTAGACATTCTGCAAGCGCCTATAAATATCTGTGAGCTCTGATTTTCCTCCAAAATAAACTCTCTCCACTGAACTCACCTCCGTTACAGATGCCATTTTGAATGCTACATATAGCGCTGGCAATTACCTGTGTTTCATGAAACTAGGGCCTGAATGGGGAATATTCTACGATGTTCCACAACAAATTCTGCATTTTCTCAACCTAAAATGGACGAGGAAAAAAATGTATAGCATTACCTGTTGATCGCCGTTCGCATTATCTACCCACCTTCCATTAAGTTGTTGCTCAGTCTTTTTTATCACTCTGAAACCAGAGTGATAAATAGTCTATATACCATCCATTCACCTGCCAACATGTCCTGCCCAGTATTTCATTCTCAGTATGCTCATAATTACGTCCTCACTCCATTCTGTTCCCTACCATGTCCATTTTGCGATGAATGATGAGATAGTTAAGTTTCACAGGTTACGGCTATTGGTACACGTGCTACAGCTTGTAACACCCCCGTTTAGATTTTCATTGTTTTGACTGAATAATCTAGCAGCCTACCCTCTGATTTTAATGACCGTCACCTAACGGTTACAGCTGATCGGTTTTCTGTTACGAGAATTGTTACAACGCTATTTAAGGCCACAAGTGTTATTAATTTCAGCGAAAGATTTTGGTTTTCAGCTCCATCATGGTTATTGTTGGTTATGTACCAAAGAAAGAAATATATTCGTCTTAAAAAAACACCGTAGGAGAACGTTCCTCTTACAGATCAATTTACGTGTTAAATTAAACACCTTTCAGCCGTCAATTTCCAACTTTATTTTATTAGGCAACCAGTTTCGGCGCTTTATTACGCCATCCCACAGCAAGGGTAGCTATTCGATCATTGAATGCCATCTTTTGGAGTGGGCACGTATACAGATGAACAAATGAAGTACCGCTACATGCTGTTGTTGAAAACATTCTGACATGTGGATGTTAAATTAAACACCTTTCAGCCGTCAATTTCCAACCTTATTTTATTAGGCAACCAGTTTCGGCGCTTTATTACGCCATTTTCAGGCCCCTGACCGACGTGTAGGAATAATCTATCTCATTTGTGATCGAAGCAGGGGCCAGTAATATTGGTATTAGTAGATATCGACTGGCTACAGTGACCACTTCAAACACCATCCGCCAGAACAGTTTTTTATCCCTTGTCTGCCTTCTCTGGCAATTTTCTTGTGAAAGTGAGTAGTTACAGCTGTATTTCAGCTTTGGAAAGTTGTTTTCTTCTCCAAAAAAATGCATATTTATTTTCAGTAACTTTTCATCTTGCTATCAATCATTTCTACTGAAACACCATAATGTCCCAGCACTACCCTTTGTTCACACCACGAATGGCTTTGTACATGTCATCAAACATTCCTTCCAGAATGTCAACGCTTTCGTTACAACTTCATGTGTTTCTAATTCATGTCTTGAACTGTACAAGTATGTAAAGAAATCACGGAATACATTCACAATTTTTTTCTCTGTTGTTAGTTACTGTGCAATCAGCTATAACTTAGCTAAAATCATATGATGTCCATCCAATATAGGTTTCAGTTTATTCTCGCTTTTATTGTTTTCTATTGTTCCTGTCAAAAACTTATCATATGCAAGAAGACATTTACTAATATTTTTGATTACTTCAATGTATTCTATCGTTTGCGTATTGTCGTTGGATATTCTCATCCTGTCTTTAACAACATCTTCGTTCGATTTTAGAGTTTCTTATCTTTCGCTTTCTTGGTACTTGATTTTAGAGCATTTATACGTGCACGACGAATCATGGTGGAAACGCCTTTGTGAACCACTTCACACAATTTCAGAAAGTCTGTATCTAGTTCTTGTAACAACTCGCCAAGGACAAGAGTTAACTATTCCATAAAAAATTACAAAGAAAGATGTCTAAAATCTCGTGGGAACCCACAAAAACCCCTAAATCCTGTCTCATTCTGCGAACATCCCTAAGCTCCCTACTTGTCGCCACCGTTGGGACTCTGAAGATAAAGTTGCGATTTATTTTCTGTTTTCGACTTTCTACACCAAGATCTGACCCTTTATATAGTCACAGTTCTTTACGGTCATTTACCAAGCGAACTGGTGTATTACTAAACGACCATTGCATAACCCAGAATCCAATGCCAGTTGCAGGTTGCCTATCCAACGGCTTCCAGGGACAACTAAAAATTTGATTTTCATTATTTGGAGTATTTGTTGAGCGAATTTAAAAATATAAATTGCTGTCGTAACTTTTCTACAGGAGCGAGTATACAATGTAAATGGCATATACTATATACATAACTAGGTCTACTTTGGGTTTTGGGGGCGTTATGGCTAGCGTAAACCACCCACTACCAGAATTTCCAGTAGCGCCATCCAGAGTAAAATTAACCCTGCATCCACGAAAGAAAATTGGTCCATTCAGTATAACTGCTTGGGCAGTACCATTTCCGCCAAGTTTATTGTCGAGGCTAATAATGTGTTTGCAGACAGGCACGCGGTGGCGGCGATGACGATACACATGCCGACGAGGCATAGTGCTTCAATGCTGTTGCAGATAGAGCTCACAGCGGAATGGTTCCGCTGACGTGCACTGCCCGCTTATATACAGTCCCTTCCTGGATTTGAATCTTTCGCCGATCGAGATGTCATCACCTACAAGACCTGGCATTGTGGAACAGATCCCAAAGCCCAAAGTAGACCTAGTTATGTATATAGTAATATGCCATTTACATTATATACTCTCTCATGTAGAAAAGTTACTAATGAAAACATTCATGTGTGGCTGCAAGGACGTTGTGTACTCGCTGTAACTCGTGATTGCACTGTAGTTGTAGTGTTTTGGCATATTAGCCGCAGTGTGTGTTGTTGTGCCTGTTCGCAGCTCTCGATGCACGGCTACCTGGAGTTCAGCGACCCGCCGGAGCACTACACGTACCCGCTGTCGTTCCCCAACAAGGACTGGCCCAAGAAGAACGACCCGGCCTTCATCGGCATCTTCTTCAGCAAGATGCGCATCGGCAAGATCCGCCAGGAGGAGGAGGACCAGCGCCAGCCGGGCGTCTACTTCCGGCTGGAGCGCGACCTGCAGGCGCGCACCGACCAGATCGGCGTCGAGATGCGCGAGCGCGTCAAGTGGGACGTGCGCGAGGGCGTCATCGGCGCAGACACCTTCGACCCCAAGCACCTCATCATCGTCACCTGGAAGAACATGTCCTTCGCCGGCGGCATCGACAACTCGCTCTACAAGGTGGGCGCGCGCAAGCCTTTATATAAAGCCTGCGTATGTTTGTGGCCGCGAAGCTCGAAAAGTAGGTGGTCGATTGACTTGAAATTTTGACTCAACGTGCATTCAAATATACGCGTGTTTCTACGTAGTACATACATTTTTTGAATAGGTGGTTGGTTTGTGTGTAGGGGGAGGGTAGACCAAAGAGCGAGGTCATCGATCTCATCAGATTAGGGAAGGATGGGGAAGAAAGTCGGCGGTGTCGTTTCAAAGGAACCATCCCGGCATTTGCCTGAAGCGATTGGGAGAAATCACGGAAAAACTTAAGTCAGGTTGGCCACGCGCAAGTTTGAATCGTCTTTCCCGAATGCGAGTCCGGTGTGCTGTGTGCTAACCACTGCGCTACCTCGCTCCGCTTAAATATGTGACACACGTAAATACTCTAGGGAACACGGCAATGCTTCACAATTGCTAAATATGTATGACAACTGGATACATATCCTAATTTCCTTCTCGCCCTCCCACTATCCCTCTCCACCTCCCCCCCCCCACCTGTCCAACTCCTCCCTCCTACTTCTGTCCACCACCCTGCCCCTTCTCCTCCTACGCATCTGTTCCCCACACTCTCTCTAACAGACTTCTTCCTCATGTTTACGTTCATATCCTCCTTCCCCTTCTTTATATCCAGTGCTGTTTTTCTGGGGGAACACTGGGGGATGCGTACCCCTAAACTTTTTCGTCGTCAAAGTGTTGTGTGCATAGTTACGCATAGTCAGCGTGTACACAACTTTCCCACTAGAGCGCGCCCCGCTAAACACAGCAGCGCATGCGCAGCACTCGTTCGTCTCCGCACTACTAGATGGCACTGCCATAGAGACGGACCAAATTCTGCTTCCGCCGATCCGCGTATTAATATGTAACGCAGCCAATGAGATTGCTGCTAATGTAGAACCTTTTCTCCTCACGGATGACACTCGCGCAGTGATACATGAACGCGCTAGGTATTATAATGAATGTACAGACCTCCGATGAGTCAGTCTGCATTTGTCTGCACCAGTCTGTACCAGTCTGCATTAGTCTGTACGAGTTCTACATTTGTCTGTACCAGTCTATAGTCAAGTTTCAGTTTGCGCCCGATAAGATTACCATATTCCTGTACATAGCCATGAAGATAAATGTATAGACACTTTTGTCAAGTATCAGAGATATATGTGAGAATAAGATTAACGCACCAATACCAAAGGAACTTCAGATTGTCAATTTTGGTCACCGTCAATCTTCTACTCTAAGCATGCAAGTGACATTTCTATCGTCTGACCAAACGGCAGAAGATAAACACGCCACGATAAGACCACGAGACATATTGCTGACTTTCGCCTACTTCGTTAGAGCGACAAGTCAAATAATCTGATGGTGTGTGTACTGAAGGTCTTACAGTACGCACACCACACAAAGTAATTTTTTTATTATGTTGAGAACTTGGAAGAGTGCCAAAGATTTATTTCACGGACGTAAATGTTTTTATTTCATTTTTTCGTATTGATAATTGCAATACGAACGTGCAGTTTTTGGAGGGAAAAGCGATGTCATTGACTCTTTCAAGCATTTCGAAGCTGCGGCAACCGTTCTCGACAACTGAATCGCTGACAGCTAGTTCGACAAACATGTAGTGCCTCGTCCCCTAACAGTGGACGATGGTAGTGCTAAATGGATATACGTACACTCAAACGCCGAGCTACCGATAGATGTCTCTACGGTCCCGCTACCATCATCCTTCGCGATTCATTGCCGTCTTTGTTTTGTTATTCTTTATTCGTTTCCGTTTGCTTCCGTTCTTGTCGGTTGTGCGAAGTTTTAGAGTGTGTCCTGTCTTTCGTTGCAACTTGTAAGTCACGTTGGAGGTGAGAGATGAGCAGAAAACTAGGGATTGATGAGAATCGCATGCTTCATTTGAGGTGATGTAAACTGAAGTGTTCGATACCACATTGTCTTGTATGTTTGGGTGTTTCTCGGTATCGGCTGCTTCATTTGAGCAGCATTTCAACTGAAGAGTCCGATATCATTTTTTTGTAGTTCGACATGTTGATGACGTTATGGCTAAAAGAAGACGGGTGGTATCCCATGCTTCAGTTGTAAGTAATTTTCGCTGCATTATATCCAATGTCGGAGTACCCTCAAACATTTTTTTTTTTAGAAAAAAAAGCGCTGTTTATATCCATTTCCTCTTCCCCATTTTCGTCCGTCTCCTCCTCCCCCTCCCATTGACCATATTTATTGTTATTGCAAACGGAACGTTGATTGGCATGAGTAGTCAAAATGAATAGGAAAATTGGTTGGAATCATTAGCACACGTCGTATGAGAGATCTTTCTAGCTGCTAGTTCTGTGAGGATTGTAGCTTTAATCACAGTATTTCGCATGGTCTTAAATTACGAACAGGCAGGAGTATAAACTTAGCCACAAACACAACTTTCCTGTTTTCTGTTAAAAATGACTACAAAAAGGAAACAAAATGGCACATTTTCACAGCACAAATTAGCACGTTCTTTCCCGCAACCAGTTTAACAGAAAGTGTTTTTTTTTTATAACATCTCTACATCAACTGAATGTTTTCACCTCACCAAATTACTACGAACTGATATTAATCCAATCTCTGCAACACACCAAAGATCTGGTCACCGTCGATAAAACACTGAAATACAGGTTTTAATTGTGTTGTTTCAGCAGAGTGTCAATAAGCAATAACGAATTGCTTGTCGTTATGAAAACGTGCGACATCATGAGTGTCAAACTGAACGTCACATTATTCTTTCTTTGTTATGAAAACGTGACAACATAAGTGTCAAACCGACAGACACATTTCTTTCATTGAGATTTTCATACAAAAATACCATCCAAATTTTCAACTTTTCCGTTGAATTTTCCAAAAATTTTCTTTCGTACAAACCTTGACCTAAGAACTAAGAACACCAAAAAAGGCCAGCCAGATCGGTCGAGCCGTTCTCAAGTGATGATTTTTCATACCTGCGGCAATTGATATTGATTTATATGTACACAGAAGATAGACAAGTGATACATAAAGGGGATATGTTGCTACGAAACATGTCAAAAAGTTCTTGACTGATCTACTACAAATTTTTACATGATGCTCTAATGAACATTTTTAATGTATGTAATATATAAATGTATGTGTAATATATAAAGGGTAAACATTGCTACCAAAAAGCTCAAAGTATTTCACCAGTTTACTTCAAATTTTTACACTTTACTGTAATAAAAGCTTGGAACAGATATAGGTTACATATTTTATGTATATTATATGACTAAATATAAAATGTATGGTATATGATGGGTGTAAGTGCAGATATTTTTATATGTGGTATCTTAATACTTACACACATTAGAGTGGTGGTTCATTTTCTCTGCCTCGAACAATCTTCCGACGAACACGTTATTACATTACCTCGTCCGCACAGTCGTAACTGCAGTATTGAATGGAGTACACCTGTCACTAGGGACTAACCGGCTTGCGTCAGTACGTCCACACTTCAACACCTGACCTATTTTCCAGGGGAAAATGCCCTGCTCTTGCCACTTGTACTTCGATATACCACTAAACCTAAAAGCACACGACTTTTAATAGCTATAATTACTAGTCTGAAAATGAAGTAAATACTGATGTAATGCTTTTTTAGTACACCATGCTCAGTTACCAGTAGAAATATCTACACTTACACATGTCATACCCTGCGTAACAGTGAAATGTTGTTGTACTGCCTAACAGTGAAATGTTGTTGGCAAAAATCTCTAAAAGTTCTAGACCGATTTAATCCGAATTTTAAATGATATTCTGTTAAACACTCATATTACAGAATCTGAATTTGCCATGACAACAAACAAGGTACAAGGTCAGAAAGACAGGGAGGAAGAGGAGATAGACGGGAGGGGGTGGGGGAGATGGAAGAAGAGATCAAGGGAAAGAGAGAGAAGGTGATGGGCGGACAGAGGGGGGAGGAGGAGGAGACGGCCCAAGGTAGGGAGAGGAGGAGATAGGCAGAGACAGGGGGAGAAGGAGACTAGGACGTGTTTCCTCTTCTTTCTTTTCCACTTAACCGCGTTGAGCCACAACAACGCGCGGCTGGGTGTAGCTAGAGCTAAGCAAGAGCTACACACATTGAACATTCAAGGGGTTTGTTCAACGAAGAGTGAGGCAATAGTGCGATTTAAACTACACTGGTGGTAAGGACCAAAGTAACTTTCGCATAAGGTGTCACTGCCAACTAACATAGCTCGATGAACTACTACAGAACAATAAGAAAGTGACTCAAGGAAATACGCAGTGAGACGAGTAGAAATGAAACATTTATTCAAAGACAATAATTACACTGAAGTCGACGCGATTCATGATTGTCTCCTGGACATTACAAAAAGCGGGCCATGGTTCTTAATGGGATGTCTTCATCCTTTTATGAATAAAACCATCTAGATGGCTAATAAAATGTCTATATTTATTACGACGTTTTAGCATCTGTCATCATCAGATATCTGCAGTTAAGAACAAAGGAATAAAAAGAGTGACAAGTGTTTGTACTACAACATCAAGCACCGAGATTTTAAAAGTTAAAAAATAATTCAAAAGGTTCAATCATCAAGAAAGCTTGAACTTACGGAACGAGAAATACTGTCAATATTAACATTTAAACCTAAGAAATGTTTTAAAAATTATACAAAGATATAAACTCCAGCCGACAGATGGCGCTATAGTGAGGGACACTGTCTTCAGATTTTACTATTACTTTATTATTATTCCATTTATCTTCCCCATTTATACTTATAAAATTTAAATTGTGTACCTTATACCTTTTTATATGAATAAATAGAAGGAAAAAATACAACGACAAAATAAACTAAAAATTTGAAGGCAGCGTACTCCGCAATAGCGCCATCCCTCAGCTAGAGCTTACATCTTTCTATAATTTTTAGACAAGTTATTACTTGACGCACCGATTAGATATATATTTTAATATTGGCACTGAACCATGTATCGCACGTTCGGAGTTTTCTGGTGAGCGAACCTTTTTAAATAATTTTTAACTTTTAAATTTTTAGGGCGTTATGCTGTATAACAAATGTCAGTCACTCTTGATGTTCCTCTTATCTTAACTGCAAATATCTGATCGTGGCAGACAGCCAAACGTTGTAAAATTCTTAAATGAAGACATTTTATTTGGCCATCTAGACGGTTTCATACATAAAATATTCATGGTGATCACAGACTCATACGGGAAATTTGTTTCCTTTATTAACAAGGTGTGTGGTCAATGCATACTCTGCAAAGTGCCCCCAGCTGGCCATGAGGCTGGTAAGGAATTATTGTGGGCAGGACGTTCCATTCCTACACCAGTGAGGCTGAAAAATGCTGTATGGCCCTTGGAGCATGTGAACGTGTTGCAGTATGTTTCCCCAAAGCGTGCTCCGTTGGACTGAAGTCAGTGAACGGGCAGTCCACTCCATCCCTGAACATCCTCTCGTTGCAAGGGCTCGTCCGCATGCGCTGTTCTATGCGGTCGCGCATTGTCATCTATAAAAATGAAGACAGGGTGGAACGCAACTCTGAGAAAACGCAGTGGGGTAAGGAGTAAAGTGCCACAATAACGTTGACGAGTGAGTCTGCAGGGTTCAAAAATTTGGAGATCGGCACGCCCAGCAACGGTATGCCTCCCTACACAATAAACCTAGACCATCAAAATAATCATGTTCGACCATGTTCCTAGGTGCATTACGTGTTCGCATTTCTCCTCATATGAGAGTACATCCAGCATTGTATGGGATTTATAGGAAATGCTTCAGACTTCATTTTTTACGAGTTATATATTGACAAAACTGCAAAAAAGATGGTTTCCCCAGGATCTAGTAATCATGCTTAGAGACACTATAAAGATTTGTACCACATGTGAATTTCAGATTTTTACGTCATTTTTGAAGCTGACAGAGACTTCAGAGTGAATTTCTATTGTCACGGAGAGCAGAGTGCTTTGGCAGCTGCGTGCAGACAGTTCTCGCAACAAAATCGCAACTTTGCACCTTAAGTTTCAGATGCCAGCTACTGTAAATCAGTCTATAATGCCATACAATCCGTATGACTGGCGTAAATTAATCTTTCCTGACAAAATAATCATCCGCCATTAAGAGGTGCGCTTTTGTCCCATCTCATTCTTTGTCGGACTTTTCTTATTTAATGTTATTTACCATTAGGGGTTAACTGACAGTGAATTTTTGTCACTTTTCATCCTTTGAATTATTGTTGTTAAGGTCATCAGTTGGAGGACTGATGTGATGCACCTGACCACGATTACTCCCTGCAACCCCCTTTATCTCAGCACAACTATAGCATCCTAAACCCATCTGAACCTGCTTACTGTAGTCAAACACTGGTTTTCTTCTACAATTTTTACCCCCTCACTTCCCTCCATTACTAAGTTGGTGATCCCTTGATTTCTCAGAATGTGTCCTGCCAAACGATCCCTTCTATTAATTTAATTTTATCATAAATCTCTTTTCTCCTCGACTGGTTTCAGTAATTCTTCGTAAGTTACTCGATCTACCTTCCAAATCTTCATTAGTCTTCTGTAGCATAACATTTCAAAAGCTACAATTCTGTTCTTGTCTGAACTGTTTATTATCCACGTTCAACTTAGTGCATGGCTACACTCCAGAAAACGCCTCCAAACAAGTCAGCCTAACGATTACATTATTTCATCATCATGAAAAGACTGCTTCAGCCGCAGGATAAATATTTATTTATGATCCTACTAGTTTCATGGCGTTATAGCTACATCTTCAGGGATACATATTTGTTTCATGACCTAGTTCAAGTGATAACCAGTAGATGACCCAACATTCTCTGTCAATTGTAATACTCGGATAATCTACTGGTTACCACTTGAAATAAGTCATGAAATAAATATGTATCCATTGAAATGTGGTTCTAACTCCATGAAACTAGTTTGATGAGAAATAAATATTTATCATGTCAATGAAGCGGTCTTTTTCATCATGATCCACAGCTGTGGATATCCACAATACAAAATTTGCTACAACTTAAATTATTATTTGAGGATAAAAAAGTTGCTATTTTCGGAAACGCTTTTGTTGCTATCGGCCGTCTATATTTTATATCGTCTCTATTTTTGCCATAATCAGTTTTTTTGGTTGCCCAAATTGTAAAACTCCTCCACTTCCTTTAGATTTGATTTTGTAATTTAATGCGCTCAACATCGCCTAAGCTAACTCGATTACTTTCCGTTGCCCTTGTCCTAGTTTGAATCAAACAATAAGAATACATTCATATGAATGTCAATAATAATCTAATGATTGATAAGATGTTTGTGATTTGTGTCGTGTTGAGTACTGTGAAGATGATGGCTGCTGTGTATTTATGATGCCATTCTCAGGGTAAGGGAAGTGGATGCTGTTAGAGTAATGAAAAGGGTCAAGAGGCATAACATAAATAGGGTGGGGAAAGAATAGGTAGAAATGTTTCTCTGTAGTGTAAGAGGTGGTTATTGTTGACAGAACGGATTGATCCTAGGAACGGGATGGGGAGAAAAAGGTCCCCAGCTGGTCAGAACACTTAGAATGATGAATTCAGTAGAGAGAAAGGCAGGACTAACGAAGGTATGCTAGGTGTCTGAGAAGAAGCGGGAACTTTATCAACCGATTTAGGGTACTGGGGGTGGGAGTGATTGGGTGATTAAATATGGAGAGTGAAGTTATTCCCATGTTTGGCCAGCTAGTTTTTGTAGTCAATCGTGGGCTTCCTCTGAGATGATTATTTGGTAGGGATTCTATTTAACTTTTGAACAAATGTTAGTCGGAAGCAACCTAGTGTTTTACTTATGTGAAATGAATGGTTGTAGACAGTGAGGTAGAGACCTTAAGGGCAGAAAGTTCTGGTGGTTTTTCCTACAATTTCACAGGGTGACGAAGAGGCTCCAGTGGTTATACGAAGAGGTTAAATTATTCAGGTGAAGTTCGAGGGATCGTTCAGATGAATGAAGTGTAATATAGACAACAAGAAAAGAGGTATCATCATGATAATGGAGTAGGTGTATGGGAGAGGACAAGGAATGGTGACATTATATATCTTTGCAGCACCCCTACAGTTTCAACGACAATGTTGGTGTAAATGTTGTTTATTGTTACATAGGATGGATGGTTAGTGTGAGACGAAGGTATTTGGCTGATGCAATTGCCTGGAAGCTCATACCTTTGCAGCGAGAATATGATAAGTGAATGTCAAACGAATTTCTACGCTTTTTCAAAGTCTTTAGATGGGGATGTCTAGAGGCAGGAAGTGTTTGCATTTGTTGTGTTGTAGTTATTGCAAGTGGAAGAGGTGTAGGCGTTCAAGTTGGGATGGAAGCCACACTTGATGACGGCGAGATGGGTGTATTGTTCAAGGTGTTTGTGGATGCATTTTGAGAGACGAGGTTCAAGAAATTTTCAGAAGAATCTGGTAAGGCTTTTTCGTCGGTAGTAAGAGGTTCCACAAGGAGGTTTGTGCGGTTTTATTAAGAGAAAAAGTTTGAGGTTTTCCGTTAAATGGGATAGAGACTGAAGTAGATGATGGTGATACGCAGACTTGCATTGTTTTCTAAAAAGTAGAAACGACATCATTTAATTTGTCAGTATGCCACAGAACCACAGCTGGAAGTTATGTTGTGTTTCTTTGTAATAGTGGGCTCTATGTCATGTGTTGTGACTGGTGTGCTTAATTCTGATCATGGTGTGAACTGCAAACTAAAAATGATTGGAGCAGTAATGTGTCAATGTGTTCACGGGCGTGTGGGACCATGTTGTGTTCAAAACTGGGGTTGTTAGGGATGCTTTGATTGATAAAGTTTTTACAGACATTCCTCAGACTGAGCTAAGTAATGCAGACTCAGTTATTAATGGACTAACAGATCGTGATGCATGGTTAATGAAAATAAACGATGCAGCACCTTATAGCTCGGTGAAATGTTCACAAAAGGCATTGATGATTATTAATGAGAACTGGGGACAATCTTTTAAAGCTACATTAAAAGAGGTAGTATGGGATAAGTTATGTATAGAAAGAGATGCTAAAATTAAATTCAATATACGCCGTAGTAAATATGTTCCAATACTTGAGTGTAGTGTTCCTACCAAGTTATTGAAAAAGTCTATTAAAATAGCGATTAAAATTTCATTTAAGAGGAAAAGGAAAGTTTATGTCTCAGTCTACATCCAATGTTACTTGTGTCCTGCCAAAAATTTTATAATATTTTAAGAAAAGTCGTTAAAAAGTCTAAAAGTATGCACATCCTAACAGCAACTAATGATGCAGAAAATAAGATTAAAACTGCATGGGATATTGTGAAACAATAGACAGGACAACCAGTCAGTGTACAAGATATCACAACAATTAAACTAAATGACACTGTTGGGACTGATAATTGGCAAGCTGTCAGTATTCTAAACAATCACTTTTTAAATCTAGCAGCAAAAATAATATTAAATGGTTCAGTTGAAGAAGCAAAGGAATACATTAAAATGTCATTCCGCAAAACTTTTAAGCTACTAGATGTGGTACGAACATCCTTCACTAAAATTATTAAAATTCTGATAAACAAAATCACATATGATGTTGCTAGAATTTCAAACAGAATTCTGAAAAGATATCGTAACACAGAGTAATGTCTTTAATGGCATGTGTAATGCCTTACTGGCACAGGGAATTTTTTCAGGTGGATTAATAAACGCATATGTTAAACCTCTTAATAATGACGATGACAAGGAAGTCTTAAATAATTATCGTCCAGTTTCCTTACTGATATATTTTTCCAAAATATTCGAAAAAGTAATGTACTCAAGGGTAATTTCACATTTGAGTACGAAAAACTAACTTAGCACAACACAGCTTGGATTCCAGAAGGTTTGCTCGAATGAGAACACTATTTGTACATTCACTCACCAAATAATACAATCCTTAGGTAATAAAATTCTACCAGTTGGTATTTTTTATCTTTCTAAGGCGGTAGATTGGTTAGGTCGTTTTAATCTCTCAGAAAAACTTAAGTTTTCTGGAACACACCACTGGTATGAATCATATTTAACAAACAGAATGCAAAGCGCTGGGTTGAATAATTCAAACAATGTTGAAAAGAGAGAAAATTTTAGTGACAGGAGATAAATCACAAAAAGATACCCAGAAGATTAAATTTTGCCTCCACTCCCATTCCCTGAATATGTGAACAACCTTCCACTTAACATTCATCAGACACAATTGGTAATTTTTGTAGACGATACTAGTGTTATAATAATTCCCCTTGTAACAGAGGAAATTGTTGATTATGTTTTTCAAACAATTATTAAGTGGTTCTCAGAAAATGGACTTTCCTTAAATTAAAAAAAATGTCATATTCGGTTCTGTACAACAAATAGAGTCACACCAGCAACTGATGTAGCACGTGAACAGAAGTCTGTAAACAGGGTACAATGCTCCAAATTCTTGGGTGTACATATTGACGAAAACTTGAGCTGGAAGAAGTATGTCACTGAACTGCTCAACAATTAAGTTCAGCTACTTTTGATTTTCGTATAATTGCTAATTCTGAAAACAAATGAATTAACCTCCTAAATTATTTTTCATATTTGCACTTAGTGTCTTGTGGAATGATTTTCTGGGGTAAGTCATAGCTTAGAAAGAAAGTACTGATTGCACATAAGCGAGCAATAAGAAGCAGATGCGCTGTTCACATGCAGTCAAGTGGGTACGCTGCTAAAAACGCCTAAATCCGTGTGAAAAGATATCTACTTGACGACTGCATGTGAACAGTACATAATTAAGTTCGTTACAAATAATCACTCACAATTTGCGAAGAATGATAATATCCTTGTCAACATCACTAGAGGAAAGAATTGCCTTTATTACCCATTAAGCTGTTAGTGGCTCAGAAAGAGTTCAGTACGCAGTAAGTAAAATTTGTGGTTATTTCCCAGTACAATACAATGTCTGAGAGACAGCAAACAAAGTTTTAAATTTACCCTAAAATCATTTCTCCGCTTTTGTTTAAATACTGGTAGTCTGTAAAAAAAACAGTTTTTAAGTGCAGTTGCATGATTAGGGCTAAAATGTAACACTAATCACGTACCACATTTTACGGACTATGAGACAGACCTTAATTTTAAACAACTTTTATCTAACATTTTTACCATTTTTATTATTAGACTGCAAAGCCAGATTTTTATAAAGCTCTTAGTTTATAAAATCGAACTGACCTTTAAAATCCCTGAAAATCATCATCTGAACTTCCTTCTTCTTCCTCTTCATAGTCATCATTGTCATCTTCATAGATAATATGGTCTTCACTGCCAGTGAGAGCGTTATTTATAACTCTCTTCTTGAAAGATTTAGCAATAAAGTCTTCTCTCACTCTAGACCGTGACTGTTTTATCATTCTAAAGCTCACTTCGGAGTGCATTCATGTTGGGTTTCATCCATCATCCATTTGTTCCATTCCACTCTCATATACACCTCAAATGGTTTATTTATCGAGACATCTGGAAGCCACAGTTGTGAACTTAGTCTTCCCGGAATAACAGCGAGTTCTGTATTTCCCTGTCTCAATTTCCATTTCACGGAATTTTTCAGATGACAAGTAAACAATAAGAGAACTTTTCTTCAACAAAGCACATTTCCTTCTCTCCCACACTCTGTTAATCCAATTTCTTGCCAGCCTCGCCCATCTAACCCTTGTCATGTAAGTCAACAACACCTCCTGGTATTTCAGTGGGTTTTGCAATTGTTTTGCACTTGAAAATGATCATTGGATTAAGTTTAACACATGAAAGGACAACAATGTAGTGCATTTTTCATGTTCACTTGTTTTTATAGTTACAGTTTTAGCACATTTCATGGCAACAGTTCTGTTATTCGGTACATCAAATGTAGGAGGAGTTTAGTCATTTGCTATTTGTCCTATTTCCACTCTGGTTTTCTTTCCATGTTGAATCATAAAGCGATGGAAAGGTAATCTTTTCTCTTCTTACTCTAGTAGCATATTCTGAGATGGCTTTGTTTTGGTTTGCATGCTAAGTCCATGACGCTTCATAAAGCTGCAGGGCCATCCAACTCCACCCTTAAAGTCTCTTAAGTTCCACTGCAGCGCTAGCGTGTGTTTGAATCATTTTTGTATTAATTCCAGTGCCATTTTGACGGTTTCCTTGAATTCGTTTCGATACGTTGCTTTCTAGTTTTGGCCAATGTGCATTCCATCCACTATTTGCACATTTAGTCTTCCTCACTTTTTTCAGTTCTTCTTTACTAGCTCGCCAATCGTGAATGGTTTTTATCGGTTGGTGGAGGGACGAAATGCCCCTCAGCTGGTCTGTTTCCACGTTCTTCTGCATATGCTGTACTTTCAGTTTATAGCCCGCATCATATGAATAGCTTTCTCCCATTTCGGGTAACGAAAATATTGTTGTTACCGATAACACAAATCACTTTTGATTCAGTTTCACGGGCAATGACGCTAGACAGCGTTAGCAAGCTTGTGAATCCCCGCAACTCATGTACGCTTCATCGGTGCACTGTTGCTGACAGCTGAATACAATGTTGCCACGTAGAGATACGTTTCCTGCGGCATTTATTAGACTGGCGGGAATTTTAAATCAGGTACTGGACATTTTATATTGAATTTCGTGCGGTTTTTTTTTCCTCGTTGTATATTTATTAAATTTCGTGTGTGTTTTTCTGTTTAAGAGGTTTAATCTCGAGTTTTTGTTGTAGGTGTAAATTCATTCAGTTTTTAGCGCAGTAGTTGCTAATCTGTTTTGTTTTGAAAGCAACCGTCTGTTCGTATAGTAAGCCAGTCAGTCAGGCTCCAACTCTCTTCTGATATAAATCTACAGAATGGCAAGTTTTTCCGTGTTTTCCTCGTAGTATATTTATTAAATTTCGTGCGTGTTTTTTTGACTGAGAGGTTTAATCTCGCGGTTTTGTAAGTGTAAATTCATTGAGACTGTAGCGCAGCAACTGCTCACTGAACAGCCAGCTAAGTATCTCATTAAGACTCCAGCGTCCATTAGTGAAGCATCAGGAGGTTAGCAAGCTGCATATCTAGGATTCTGTCTGCCTTTATAGTTTACTTTTTCAGTTAGTTTTGATAGGATGGTTAGGATGTGTGCATTCTGTGTGTGGGTGCAGGAGGAGCTGACTGAAGTTCACAAGGGGTTTTTATTTTTCATAAAGTGCATTATCATTATGCGGATTATTGATATGAGTTACTCGCAATCCTAAGGCAAGAAGTACACATGGACAAAATCTATGAGGAGGAGTAGTCCAATGAAAACAAGGCAAATTGAAGAAAAGTAAGTAAAATGTTTACTATTTAAAAAACAATTGCCATAACTGTTAATACATTTATCCCACTGTGATACAAGGCTGTCAACGTCTTCATGGAAAATGTCTGCAGCTGCCTACAGAACCATGATTATATCCAGGCACACACCTCTACATCCAAAGCAAATTGATAGCCATGAATGGCTTTCTGCTGGACTCCAACATATGGAAATTGAGCGGGTAAAGATCGGGACAGTATGGAGTATTGTAAGAGTTTCCCAGCGAAACCTCTGCAGGGTACTCAAATCAACCTTGGCTATATGTGGGCAGGAATAATGGAAATGTAACTGATTAATGAAGAAATTACTTCAGAGTTTTTGTCTAGTGCAATGCAATAATAAAAACACAATGTGTGTGTGTGTGTTGTTTTTTTTTTTCATTGTGTTATATTCGTCACACATGCCATACTCGTGGCGGCTGTGATAGTTCCTTGATATATATCACATACTGCTCAATAAGTAATAATGGAAAATTTTCAAAATTTTTCACCTGTATGTGAGAAATGTCACTTCACTTCTGTGGTATTGCTATGACATTGTTTCCACAGTGTTTCTAGAAATGAGAAAATAAAAAGAGACTAATCTGCTTTTTATTTCCTATTTTACAGACTAACACTTTCCAGATGGTCCTTGCTACAGATGAAGTTTTCACATATGCAATATTCAATTATCTGAACATCCAGTGGACATCTCATACAGAAGCAGGAGGTGATACAACAGGTGGAGAAGGTGGTGTTCCTGCTTATGTAAGTTAGAATCCAGCTGAAGAGTGTTCATTGTATATTGATTTATAATGAACTGTGGATATGTTAAGAAGTTTTCTAGAATTGTGTTACCATTTACTGTTTCACTGTTATTATTGATTAATGAAGGGATTTGTGTAGTAGTTTGCTCTAATTCTATTCTAGATATGTATTTTCAGTTATGAGACTATGAATAACTTCCATTTCTGTTGTTTAGAGTGTGATTCAGTGGGTGGATTGATTGAATGTGGACATAAGTGTGTTTTAAACTATTTTCCTTTATCAGTATATGAATGTTTGATGCTTAAAGCATATTAGCCACACATTATTTGGATAATAATGCTGATAACTGTACAGTTTACTGTCTACATCATACAGTCATCACTAGCTAGAAACTGAATATGTGTGAGCCCAAATGTGGGTAAACCAAGTGACAGATTTTGATTCATGCTGAAAATTCATCCTAAGAGAATAATTACATATCACCCATGGTGAATTATGAGATTCATTAGGGGATCTGAGTCAACAGCGTTACATCTATAAATATACCAGTAACAGTGTACAAAGGCTGCTGTGAAATTAGAGGATAAAATATGTACTTCTCATGTGTTCAGTTTGTATCAAGCTAATGAAATAATGATAAAACTGTACATTCTCAGATACTTGAAAAAGTGTGTATTGTCATTAAATGCTATTTTCATACATTCAGAGCATCCCAATTCAAGATATTCAAAACTATCCCAAAGACAACTGTAAAATTATCACCTTCTGGTATGGATATACAACATTAACTGCAGTGGACAAGGAGATTTATTAAGTGTATGGAATAGTAGAAACATCTGATAAAAATTGACGAAACTGGTTGCTGTCTTCTACTCATCTTATCACATTTTCTGAGTGCAGATGTAGATGTTTTCTCAGACTTGATTAATTAGCTAGCTGAATCTTCTGTGGATCAAAATTGTATCATCTGACTATGATAAGAAATTAATCAGTTTTACCATTATAGTACATTTTCTCAGCAGAAAATATGGCAAAATGCTCATCATTTACAGTTTTTCTTCCTTTTCTGTACTTGGATACATAGTTTTATATGTAACTATGTCCCATGTCTCTCGCTCTCCATAAAACGTATATACATACAGTATTCTAATAAAAAATCAGGAATTCTGCAATTGAGTAGAAGGAATTATCAAGCAGATAAGATTTCAGTTTGTGTTTCAAGTTAATTTTATTATCCACTTAATTATTTACATCACTCAGTAGGTAGTCAGCAATCTTTATGACTGAATATCTCACTCTTTTCTATCAATACAATTTAATTGGGTAGATATAAAATCCACTCACCAAGCACGGGCAAGAGAACACACACATAAAACAAAAAGATTTTACATATGCAAGCTTTCAGAACCACTCTTTTCTGTGTCACACTAAGACTGAGTGATGGATATGGTAATTCATTTCTCCTTCTAGTACGGTATTATATTAGAGAGTATCAGTGTCATTTTCAGATTGTCATTGATCATCGACAATAGAGTTCATAAAGGATTAAATGTGCTGTGAGGCTATTGTCAGTATGCAGAGACGTTTAAAGAGCTGTGTACAAGAGATTCTAAAATGAGCACCACATATTACACTTATTGCACAATTCTACAAAACAAAAACTTTTTCTCCATAAAAAAGTTAAACCAGAATATGGTTGCATAAACACAAAGAGAACTCTCTACATTGGTATTACAAAGGTGTGCATGGACTTGGCACAGTCTCTCTCTCTCTCTCTCTCTATCTATCTCTCTCTCCCTCCTTCTCCCCCCCTTCCTCCCTTCCTGTGTGTGTGTGGGGGGGGGGGGGGGCGAGGAGAAATATTCAGGACACACAGAACAAATGCTGATAGTCCTTAATGGTGACTGTTAATGTTTTCATATTTAGAACATAATTGTCATCATCCTGGGTTTCAGGTTGGTTTCAATGCTGGCAATGGCACACAAAGTTATGAGTATCTCCCATATTCACAAATGTCAACAGTTAGAGATCTTCCAGGAAGAGGCTGGGGAAATGGATTTCCAGGGAGGCACATATTTCGCATTGATGAGAAGATAATGCCTGGCACCTGCAACAAGGACATAGGTACTTTCCTTTTCAGACTTTTTTTAGTTCTTAGGCAAGAGCCTCATTAATTATTGCTTTTTTGTATTTTAACTGACTGCAGAGCTTTATTTTTTGCTGTTGTTTTTCTGTCTTCCTATTATTACTGCTTGTATAGAAGTGTGAAAAATTTGAAACTGCAGGACATGTTCTTCTTGGCTTGCAGCTGGCGCCAATCTACCATTGGTCTTTGCTCCTGAGAGTGGCAATATGCTGGGTGGCACAATAGTAAATATCACTGGGCCATGTTTCAAACCAACAGACAAGGTGACCTGCAGGTACAAACATAGTGATACATTTGTCTCATAAGTCTTTTATGGAATAAATTGACATATGTTTGGTGACTAGTTTTGAACCAACTAGTTTATTCTCAAGACTGTGCTCCTGAGCCAACATTGAAAGTTTGTTATTAAGATCAGGCACTTTCAGTGCAGCCTCAGTAGTTCAGACTTCAGAATGAACCAGTTGGTTCAAAAGCAGTAGCCAAACGTATGTGTTACCTCTGTGACAGAATTGTTAATAAATGCTTCAAGAAATAGCGAAAGTCTTTAATACCTCACTCTTAAGGTTCTAAGACACCAATGCTTTCACATTAAAAACTCATTACTGGTGACATGTTTCCACTACTCCACCTTTTTGTTCACTTAAATCATCAATATGAATTGTTTTTGTCATGTTTCTGCTAATTCATCTTTGTTTAGACTGTTACTACAGTGGCCAATTCCAACTAGTTCTCTGCTGATCATTTTTTCAGATTTCTGAAAGGTGACAAATTTGTATGTGGTTGGACTAATAGAGGCACTTAAATGTATAACAGAGAGAACACTGTAGACAGTCATATGTTTCTGCTTGTGGTTAAGTATCATTAAGTAGCTGAAATATCTGAGCTTGCAATTATCCTCTGTCACCTACTAACAAATTTTAAAGATTAAGTGCAAGTGATAAGTCTTGTAATACACTGTAGCATTTTATGTATTTGCAGTGCTGAAACTCTCAGGTAAGACATCAGTTGCTGCTACTGAAAATTTGCAATACTTTGATAAAGTGCATTTTTTATCACAGTGATGGCACAGAGTGCTACTGGATACACAACAGAAACACCTCTGTTCACATAGCCAGTTGTCTGGACACCAACTGTTACAGTTCCGATGTATTATAAATGTCAATGACTGTGCCCTGTCTTCGAGCTCTCCGTGACATTAGTTTTCAATAAGATAACCTGAGACCTGCCTGCCCTGACATGGCCCACATAGGGTGTTCTGACTTTTACCTTGACCAGCATATTTTCCAGATCTCTCATCATTAAAAAAAATCTGGTCACGAGTTGCATCATCACTTGCCAGCCACTATGACTGATGAATTCTGGGATAGCGTTAAAGCAACATGGAATGACGTACTTGTATCTGCCATCATGCTCAAACCATCCTGACACCCTGCTAGATTAAAACTGTTATTCCTGCCAGAGGGGCAGCTCTGTGTACTAAATTTCACTCTCTGTGTGCTCCCAAATCACCTGCAAAGTTAATCACTTATTCTGATTACTGTAAGACATAATGCATAATACTGTATGCATGCCATTAAAATGGCAAGTAGCATAAATTAACCATACACCCACCAACTCATATATTAGAGTCAACAACTAGGACAACAGGATTACTTTTTTCAGATTTTCTTCATCAAGATAATTTTTATAATATTAATACGACATTCTGCGTGAAAACCTATTGTACCAAGATGTTTTTATTATGATGCATTTTTATGTTGACATGAAAAAGGGACTTCCCATGAAAAGTATTTGTCAATGAAGCATTATTCACTAAAACCAGCTTATGGTGTTAACATGAAGTTCTAAGAATTTTTAGAAGTATTTTTTTAGAAAAGTGCTTTTTCTTTCAGGTTTGATTACAGAGAAGTCAGAGGTACTGTTGTTGACACAAATAGAGCAGTGTGCATCCAACCATTTGTAATGGGAGAAGGTTATATACCTTTTGAAATAACAGTAAATGAAGGGAGGTATGACTGGAAAGGAAAATTCTTTCTCGGTAAGTTCAAATTAAAATCATTGTTAAATACCCTAAAAACAGCATTTTCTCTCTCTCTCTCTCTCTCTCTCTCTCTCTCTCTCTCTCTCTCTCTCTCTCTCTCCCCCCCTTTCTCCCCTTTCTCTCTCTCGCAGAAAACTGTAAATGCAATAATAGCATGATTACGTTAAATAACCTACCAAAAAAAAAAAAAAAAAAAAAAAAAAAAGAGTTGAAAATGAATGAATGTAGTATGCGGGAGAACTTCAGAGAAGTTAGGAAAATAGGAGAGAAGTACTGAAAAAGTGAAGCTGTAAGGACAGGTTGTCGGTCACACTTGGATAGCTCAGTCAGTAAACGCGTTCATGTGAAAGGCAAGATTCCACATTCAAGCTCCATTCTGGCACTAAGCTTCAATACACCAGGAATTTGAAAACTGGACACTTTCCACAGCAGAGTAAGAAATTCATTGTAGTATTCAAGTGAATATTAATGCAGTGTACCAGTAATAGATGAATAGGGACTATTTGATGTAAGGCAAGTAACAGCAGTTTTTTCAAAGAAGAGGCTCCCTTGCCAATTTTGCTAAGTTATGTTAGCTGGATTACATGCAAATAATACTAAGCACTACAATGATAGCTCTTTGTTAATACACCATGCAGATTACATTTCTAATCACTGCCAAGCTTTTGTTAATGCACACCTTCACATCGTGAAGTGGCCAAAGTGTTGTGACTGGAGAGGTGATCTTATGATACTTGTGCAGATCATGACATGAGTACTGTCGCACAAACCCTTGTGAACAAAGACGGGGTGTTCACCAGGGTGTGAATCAGGCAGTTGTCAGATCTTGGCTCTGTAGTCTTAGAGCTGTTTCATGTGAATGCTCAATGTTTTCTTCATTTGTGGCGGTAAACGATCGTCCGGCTCCTTCATCATGCGTAACACTTGTGCGACCATCTCGGAATTTTTCAATCCATTTGTAGACACTCCGTTGCGGCAAAACACTGTTCCCGTACTGTACCGAAAATCTTCGATGAATTTCGGCCCCTGATACGTCTTCTGACCACAAAAAAAAAAAAAAAAAATAAATAAACGGATCACTGAACGTTGCTCTTCTATGCTGCAAATAGACAGTGGAGCAGCCATGATTAACAGCACAGCAGCGATAACGTAACTAACACAGCAGCTTGAAAATTGCAAGGAAATAACAATAAATAAACAAAGCATGCGACAGTATTACCAAAATAAACAAAAATATAACTAGACTGTGGATAATAATTGACTTACCCTCATATCATCACAATAATAGGTACTGAAACTAAACACTGTTCGAAGTTAAATTTACAGAAACTACAATTAAAATTTAACTCATTAAATTAACTGCATTTTGTCTTTTTAACAGTTTCTTGCCGGCCGCGGTGGTCTAGCGGTTCTAGGCGCTCAGTCCGGAACCGCGGGAAAGCTACGGTCGCAGGTTCGAATCCTGCCTCGGGCATGGATGTGTGTGATGTCCTTAGGTTAGTTAGGTTTAATTAGTTCTAAGTTCTAGGCGACTGATGACCTCAGAAGTTAAGTCACATAGTGCTCAGAACCATTTGAACCAGTTTTAACAGTTTCTTCTGCTACAAGGGTTAGGCCGAATTATTTGTTTAAATCATGAAATTAACAAACATAAGTACGCAACCAATACTTCTGACAAATCTGTTAGTTACTTTGGAATTAATTGAAGTCTGACTTTGGTAACATGTTTTCGAATAGAGCCAAATAGATACTTTAAGAATACTATTAGTTCGTCTTCCAGATGTTTATAATTAGTATAGAATTTATATTTGTTTATACTTCAACAATAGAATTTAAGTTACGAAACAATTACTGATTTCACCCTAAAATGAAAGATACTAACTAGAAATAGCCAAAAGAAATTGGAAAATCAATCACATACATAAAACTAAGCAAAAAATTAGATCTGTTGTTATATTCTTTAAAACTGAGGGCCAATCTTTCTCTTTTATGAAAATGCAGATTATATTCACGTATGTTAAATTGTTAAAAGTGAAAAAACGAATTTAAGGGGGCAGATGGCAAAACAAGGGGGGAATTAAAATTATCCCAGCTTGCTTCGTCACAGCCTGTATGATGTGTGCTACTGTTGTGACACAGCAGGATGTGTCAGCAGCAGTGGTGATTGTGGAGCTTGTGTTAACGTCCTATTGCTGCAGTGGACATACAAATTGTCGTGGTGCAGTTTGCTTACTGCGAAATGACGATATTTTGCCTGTCGTTTATATTGATTCTGTGGCTGGCATCTCTTTTTGTTCAGCCTGCGATCTGATGCACCTAATCCATATCGCAATTGTCTTTTGGATTGGAGCGAGGTTTTGTGCATTTCGATCCTTGTTGTACAAACGCCTGTGATACTAGCAAACATTAGTTAAGTTGCGCCAGGGTTCAGGTAATCTTGGGACTTCAGCACTGTAGTGTGTCGGGATTGTCGCTATCTGGCCAGTGTCTCAACTGTGGCGCGTAAACTCTGGAGCTATTCAGAAATGTTGGGTGAGTGTTGAGGAGCGACGGCGCTGCAGTCTAGTGTCGGCTTTCTGGGCGAGTTCAGTGTGAGTCAGCTGGTGCCCAGCTGTCTACGTCATGGAATCTAATGCTGGTGACTCCAATGTTGCGTTACTCTTTATCAGTCACTTTCAGCAACTTTTTTATTGATTGTCATGCGTTACCAATGCTACTTGCACTTGTGATGGTAGCTGCTGTTGAAACGTCCCCTTTGAACAATTATACAAGACTGTGCTTAAACTGACACACAATATTTTGTTAGCGCAACGCAATCTGACTTTCAAAATTCCCTACAAAAGAATGGCCCTGACTAACATTAAACTATACCTTTCACAAATCACTTACCTCACAAAAATCTTCGCTGCTCAAGCTACTGCAATACAGCGAGCACCACTACTGCCAGCTAAATAAAAGATTCAAACTATGGAAGGCACTAACTACTGATGGGGATAGTTAGCAAATGAAAGATAGAGAACAAACAATGTATTTACCTTGATATCATCATATATAAATATAGCAGTTCATGACAAATTTCAAAACTCCGCCATCTCTCTCCCCACATCCACCACTGCTGGGGGCTCACCTCCAACTGCGCAACGCTACGTGCTGTTCACATCCAGCTGCCGCTGCCCAACACTACAATGGCAGACAACAATGCAAACTAGCCACAGACTGCACACAGGTGGCGTTACCAATAAAAAAACCTAAACAGCCTACTTACATAGCCCCCATGCTCCCCACAAAAATTTTACAAATTTTTTTGGGCAGTGGCCAATACAGATTTGAAAATTTTTTTCATAATTACAATAACAAAGAAATCAAATGCACACACTTATTGATACAATGTTGGTCAAAAGCTAAAAACTTCTCACAGTCCATAAAGACAGTCCAGATTGTTCATCACAGTAAAAATGCAGAGTTTTTCTCAAAGTCTGAGCAGTAAAAGAAAATGCACACAGAAGTAGTGGATTTCCATGCAGTCTTGAAGAAGTAGTGTTGTCCTTCCAACGGAAAGACAGTGCTGACTCTTGACATGCATACAGGTAATGGGCCACAACAGAGCAAACCCACAGCAGAGTCGTTCGAAGTTTTGAATAATATTGGTAGGCAGGTCATCACAGAGCAGACCCACCGTAGTCCTGGTAGAGATTACGATATTGGTGGGCCACCAGAGGTGCAGACCCACTGCAGTCCTTGTAGAAATAATGGTATTGATGGATCATCAAAGATGTAGACCCACTGTAGTCCTTGTAGAGATAATGGTATTGGTGGGCCACCAGAGGTGCAGACCCACTGTAGTCCTTGTAGAGATGGCCAGCAGCCATCTGTTGCGATTGTGCAGGTGCACATTCACCATCGAAGAGTCTTGCGGAGAATATAGCAAGTCCATAAACCACCACTTGTGCACTCACAAAGTTTTTGGAATTGTCCTTAGAACCAGCAATGCTGTTATCCAGTCCCTTGCTGAATTAGTAACACACATGCAAACACTAACAGTCCCAACTTCTCACATACTGTCCATATACTATGACCAACAGAAACGTGTGCAGTGAAATGTAACTAACAAGTTAATAATATCATGAACTGGTGACAATTACAATTTTATAACATAAGAATACAATAACAAAGGTACAAAATACATCATTAAAAACATAATAATACAGATAACATTTGTAGTAAAACAGGCTTTATAAAAGAATAGAAATAAACATATACATCAATGTTACAGGAATTATGAGATAAGTAGATACATAAAAGATCAGAATAACTTTTGGAACATCAACTTTACACATGAGCATTAAAACAAAACAGAATAAATAATGTCTAAGCATATTTACAAGGTAAATAACATATTATTAATGCCAATTATATCCGAGGATAACAGTATTCCTCATCATAGTGAATGTAGCTTAATATTAAAAGAAAAAAAATTCTATGAAACTACACAGAGACAGGAAGAAAACAAATACACAAGGGTACACAAACACATAGTGGGATAACACCAATAGGAAATGACAGGGTTCGTTTTCAGTGTAACATGTGGTACTGCAGTCCAACCCAAAACTTCATATATCTTTCCTATTATTTCACCCTTTGTTTCCACCAAAAAAATTCTATCTAAGCATGCTTTCTGTATTTATATGTTCACACATTTCTTACCTCAACATTTATTTCCAAGAAAATCCTACCTAAACCTGTTTTCTGTACTTTTTTTCGTATAACTTCTGAATGCATTTCTTCCAATTCATCGCAACTCATTCTCTTAGAGGCTACCCCCTCTTAAGCTAACTTAAATCTACTGAGCTCAGATGCTAAACTAAGGGACGAGGCAATGCAGCAGCACATAAAACAATTAATATAAACGGAAAATCGCAAAGCAAGCTACAGTAAATCTAAATTACCAAGCAATTCAACATTACAACTAATATGAGGCAATGCGCAGCAAACAAAAAAATAAATCTGGCTTAGCAGAGTAACACAAATTAAAGTTCAGTAGCACTATGCCTGGCAAACAGCAGCTTATATCTAAACATGACATAGCTCAAGCAGAAAAAATAGTACACTAAAAATGGCCATGTCTAATACCTATGTCACATCTTAACACTAGAGTGATGCATCACGAGAACTTACACTAGCAGATAAGTTACCAAATCGTAAAAAAATTATTTATGCAATTCCTGTGAAGGGAAATGTCTATGTGCCCTCATTTTCTTGGAAGTAGATCATAAATTTCTTATTGACTGGATCTGTAGGCATAAGATAACTATATTAGTACATATATTAAATTTTATTTTAACCAATGCTGCAGTGCAGCTAGAAACTAGATATTAAAGAAAATGAGCAAATATGTACAAAGGACGGCATGAAACATCATTCATTAACCATATGGCATTTCATAAGGCAGTAAAAATTCTCTCAATTCTCGAGAAAAACGCTTGTCATAATCAGGTGTGCAGATGTAAGTATCTTTCCAAGTAATTAGCGTGTCTTATTTGCGGTGCTTTCTACAAAGGAATGTCGATAGCGAGGATAATGGCCTTCCCTTTTTTTTCTACCTGTGCCGCTGAAAGGCTAATGGCTTTTTTTCGGGCGGCTGTCGCCCAGGTGGGTGCCCGCCACGCATTACGTGCAGGTGGTCACTTAACTTTCTTACGGAAATATTTACAACAGCAGTTTCCGCTACAGTGACAGTCTCACATAAAAATATTTCACAGGTCAAGAATTAGCGTTGCAAATCTGTAGAAACAAAATCCTATAAATATAAGTGCCCAAAAAAAAAAAAATATTCGTCAGCATTGTGATACAGTCATGCATTTACGCACATTTCATGACTCTTAAAGTACGCTTCTTGGTTTCCAACATACTTCTTATTCCTCATATACGGTAGCATAATCTTATTGATCATAAACATATCTCAACAGCATAGTACACATCGTCGTCGTAATAATAACATCATAACACCTCAGTCAAATCTCAAAAACGTCGTAGCTTTCTGCAATAATTTCAAAACCTAAAAAAATTCTCTGCTCATTTCGATAGTGTCATCTACCTCAAACGTACTTTAAAATCATGCTCCCTTACCAAATACATCATTCAAAGCTCTCATAGTATCACAATGATCCGAAAAAATATGAACAGTTTACAAAGTACAGACAAAATACAGTTTCATAAGTGTGAAGTTACCCAACTGTGTATTGCGTAAACATGTCACTGATGTAGTAAAAAAATGTTTATCTCTCAGTTAAATGATCAGATAGCTGTGTAATTTGTGTGTTAGAGAAATATGGTACCGATGTGTAAAGTTGTATAAGCAAATGCCATATTAGCTAGGGTTCCTTGTGGTTGCCACACACATGGTACACAAAGTAAGCGTGTACCCCCCTGAGGATTAATGTAATTATACCCTCAGGTGTTACAGATTACAGCAATGAAATGAAATGTATCACTGAAAACCTTTGTACCATTGTACTTAAAATATCTTTAAAAATAAATGTTTTAAGTACAAAATTAATCACTCAAATGCGTATCCTGTAGCGCTAAATGTGCATCTTGCTGTAAGATAATTCTGTGGAAGTGTCGTACTTATCGTCCTCCGAAAGCTAAGTTCTGCAGAAGTCAATGTACTTACCTCATGATAAACAAAAGTGAAATGCTTTATGTATAGATATCTTAGTTATTACGTTTATTGCCATGATGAAGAAAGTACTGTGCTGTAACGTATTGTTGTGCTACGGAAAAGGCAATCTCATTGTAGCTATACCACAACCAACTGTGTTTTACTTTGCAGAATAAAACAGAAAAACTGTGCAGAAATAAAACAGAAACACTACAAAAGCAACATTGTAAATTGTCACTCATTAGTAGCGTCATGATAAAATCGTGTAACTGTCACATAAACTAACACTGTGTCATCTGGTATCTCACAGAAAGTGCTTTAAATCCAGAATATATTTTCAGGTCAACCAAAATGTTGCATTAAAATCTCATTAGAAGTACTGGGAAATGTTCTAAGTATGTAAGCCTTATAGTCGTTCCATAATCGTGCAACTAACAAGCAAGAATGTACACACACAATAACACTGCGGCGTCTGTTCACTATAACAATGCATTCGTCATTTCTGTTTAAATAAGTTCTCTTGGTTCTTGATTGGATATTTGACTTCAAACATTGTTGTATGTTAACAGATTCTAAGTCTGACAAAGCATACTAGAAATGTGAAGTGAAAAGTTTTATACCAAAGACTAAGTTAAAAAGCAGATTATCTCTCAATAAATGGTTTTACATGTGAAATGTGGTGTAAACCTTTACTCTTCCTAGCACGCAGAGTTTCAACTTCAACGCAATTATCATGTGGTATACGTCGGATTCTGTATGGTCCATTGTAAACTAGAAAGAATTTGTGACTCAAGTGTTTCTTCTTATGTGACAATGAATGAGCTTTAATGAGAACTTTCTGACCAATATACAATTTATTTGCATTTGCTTTACCGTGTAGTTCTCTCATTTTGTCTGCTGCAGATTTTATATTTTTAAGAGCCAAATCAATTATGTCTTTGTGTCGATGTTTACGTGTATTCGGGAAAGGTACAAGCTCTCTGATTCTGTTCGGTGGTTCTTCATTCTTCAGTACAAGAGTAGGTGGTAAAGCAGTGGAATCATGAGGCATTTCATTCAGCACGTTTTGAAATAAGTGTAAATATCTGTCCCAATGCTGATGCTTTCTGTGACAATAAAGCCTGCAAAGCTTATTGATTTCTTTCATAATCCGTTCGGACGGGTTACAATGTGGTGAGTACAACGAAATAAAAACAGGTTTGATTTTATGGTTGTGAAGCATGCGTGACCAAACAGCAGATCTGAATTGCGGTCCGTTATCTGAAATGACTTTACTAACGTGTCCAACTTCACATAAGAAATTTTTAACAAAGGCGTTGGATACAGACCGTCCAGTGGCTTTACGTAACGGTGTGAAAGAAACAAATTTTGAAGTAAGTTCAACAGCGACTAGAACGTACGAAAATCCATTAGATGTTCTGACAAGCGGTCCCAAGAGATCAACAGCAGCAAATTCTTTTAATTTAGAAGGAATGATAGGAAACAACGGAGCACGATGTGAGACAGTAGATGGTTTCGCCTTTTGACAAAGTTTACAAATAGACAAGACTCTTCGAATTCTCTTTTCCATATTGTTAAAATAACAAGTCGTTCGAAGAATATGATAACATTTTCGTGGACCAAAATGTGCGTAGCTGAAATGAATGTACCAAATGAGCTTATTAACAAAATCGTCTGGAATGCAAAGTACCCATAGCTTGTCGTCAACAGTGCAGCGTTTGAAGAGTATGTTGTTTCTAACCAGGTAATAATGCCGAATCTGAGTGTATGTCTTTTCATGCCATTTACTTTTGATGTCTTTCCAAATCGGATCTTTATCTTGTTCATGAGCAATGTCCTTTAAAGATATGGTGATGAAGTTTTCAAAGGCGACTTTCTGAATGTAAAGAATACTGAAATTTTTCTCGAGGTTGCCTTCTGTGTTACTTTTCTCAAGCCCAGCCGATGCGCGTGACAGTGCGTCCGCAACAATGTTCTCCTTACCGGGAATGTAGACTATTGTGAAGCGGAATTCTTGCAGAAACAATGCCCAACGTTTTAACCTGTCATGATTTAATTTTGAAGACATAAGAAATTGTAATGCACGATGATCACTGTATACTTTTACGTGCTTACCAGAAAGAAACGGAATTTGTTAAATGCCCAAACGATAGCTAAAGCTTCTAATTCAGTAACGGAATAATTTTTTTCAGATTTTGTTAGCACTCGGCTAGCAAAAGCAATGGTTTTCTGAATGGTAGTGCCATTTTCTATGGCTTCTTGAAATAAATGGGCACCAAGACCGACTTTAGAAGAATCCGTGCTAAGGCAGAAATCTTGTGACAGATCTGGATGAGCTAAGATTGGCGCGTGAAGTAACGCTTCTTTCAAAGAATTGAATTCCAACTGTGCTTGTTCGTCCCAATTCCAAATAGTATTTTTTCCAGTGAGAGAACAAAGTTTTGGTGTAACAAGAATTTGCATATTCAGAAAACGACGGTAAAAATTTACGAGACCTAGAAAACTGCGGACTTGTCTTTTTGTGGATGGAACTGGAATGGCTCTGATTGCTTCTAACTTTTCAGGATCCGGCTGAATGCCTTCAGAAGAAATAATATGTCCCAAAAACCTCACCTTTGACCTACCGAATTCAGACTTTTCCAAGTTAACTGTAATTCCAGATTCTGCAAAAATACGTAACAAACTGTTGAGGATGCGATTATGTAGTTCCCATGAAGCTTCTGCTATTAGAATATCGTCCACATATAAGGTGATGTGACGTTTTAAGAACTCAGGTAATATGTAATTTAGCCCGCGAATGAATGCTGCTGAAGAAATGTTCAAACCAAAGGGAAGTTTCCGAAACTGATAACAAACGCCGAAACAAAGGAAAGCTGTGTATTTTCTACATTCTGGATGAAGTTCGATCTGATAAAAGCTGGATCTGAGATCAATGGAAGACAACACTTTTACACCATTAAAATTTTGAAGAAGTTCTTCCAACGTTTGCGGCCTGTCTGTTTCAGGAATAATGATCGTATTGATTTGTCTCGAATCTAAGACAAGCCTGATCGATCCATTTTTCTTCTCAATAACATGTAATGGATTGTTGTATGAGCTTACTGCAGGCTCAATAATGCCCTCGCCGAGCATAGATTGTATTTCTGTTCTAACACGGTCCCTATAATGCGCCGGAATTACGTATAGTCTAACACAAAATTTAGTATGCTCACGAACACGAAATTGGTATTGAAATCCCTTGATTGTTCCTGTTTTGTGAGTAAAAACTGTGGAATGTGCTTGTAAAATCTCAAAAAGGTCCTGCCTATCAGTGTCATTACAATTCTCAATTGTTTGAATTTTATTCTGAATTAACTCATTAATTTCAAATATGCCGTCGATGTCATCCCTGTCAGTACTTGCAGAGTGATTGTTAGTGTCTAGTTCCGTAGAAAATTCCGAACTGTTGTCTAACAGAACGTAAAGCCGATTAATTTCCTCATCATGGTTTGAAAGCCAGTCTTCAAATTTCAAAGCTATTGACTTACCTTTTTTCTCTAAACTTATTTCAGCATCGTGAAAGTTTAAGATTGCTTTGTATTCATTCAAAAAGTCTACTCCCAATATAATTTCCGTCGACAATAATGGAACAATAAGAAAGCTTATAGAGAAGCTGTGGCTTTGACAAAAGAATTCTAAGTTGGTTTGTTGGCGTACATCTACACTTTTTCCAAAGATTGCACCTTGTAATTTAATCTTACGTAACGGAAGTGTGGGACAATCGTTCGATTTGTTGCATTTGCTAAAGGCTGTTTCACTGATTACTGAAATGGGACTGCCAGAGTCAAGTACTGCCGTAAATTTTACGTCATTTACAGTAATGTGAATCACAGGATATACAATGTTGTTATGTTTTACGTCGTGTTCCTGGAGTAAGATGTCCCTAATGTCTTCCATTTTTATGTAATTACTAGCTACGGCAGCTGCGTCGTTAGTGTCATAAGAACGTTTTGTGGCTGCCAGCGGTCTGAGTCATTGCCTATTGTCTCTTTGTTGGCGCGCATCGTTATTGGGATTTGGAGACCTGACTTCTACAAATTCACCTCCTCGAGAGGGCCCTGCTCTGTTTGAATCCCGCCAGTTCTGATGCAATTCAGGTCTGTCGTTACGATCACATCGTCTGTCGTCAAGTCGGTAGTTCCTGTAGTTTCTTTCTTGTCGGTTAAGTGGTGTAGAATTTCTCCCTGAATCGTAACTGCGCGCTGAACTGTTGCGTCTGAAGTTATTCTGTCTCCCTTGATAATAATTATTTTGGTTCCCATATTGTCTGTTTCTCTGATTGTCTCTGTCATATTCACTACTTCGGAAATGCGATCTTTCTCTGTAACTATTATTACTCTGCCAGCGGTTGTCATATGGGTGGTGTCTGTTTTGGTCACGATTTGCGTTGTGAGAATAGCCTTGTCGCGTCCAGTTATTATTTCTTTCATCGCGGAATTGCGACTGATGTGATCTGTAATTGTTGTGCTCCTGCGTTCCGCGATTGTCAGTGTCACTTTCCAGTTCTTGTAACAGTCCCTGAAAAGCTTAAATGTCGTCTTTGCTCGTCCTACCAAAATAATATGTCGTAAATGTTCAGGTAGTTTGATTAAGCAAATGCGGATGAGTTCTGAGGGGCTGTATGGGTTTGAAAGATACTGATTCTTATGCAACATGTCTTCAAAATATTTCATAAGACTGGAAAATTCAGATTGTTCGAAACGTTTCATCATTATGATGCTATGTTTTACTCGGTCTTGTGTGGCTTGAGACCAATATGCTGAGAGGAAGGCATGGTAAAACTCTCCTTCACTGTGGCAATCGTGAATTACCGATCGCATTCTTACAGCTGGTTCATTCTCCAAGTAGCCACACATAAATTCTAATCTGTGTTCTAACGACCAGTTGGGAGGAAAACAATGCGAGAATTGATGGAGCCATGCTTGTGGATGAATGTCGTTGCCAGAATTCTTAAATGTTTTGAATTTACGTGTAGTAATGAACAGCTTATAGTCAAAATCATCATGTCGGCGAGTCGCATATCGGTCATTGTTAGGTCGTGTCGGCCGTTCCATCTCAAAATTCGGTGCACATTGCCAATTTCTTTCATAACTTCCGAAATGCCCTGTGTTATTATTTTGCGGCTTTTCCGTGTTTCTAAGTCCCTCTTCCCGTGTCGGAGCGCGAGTGTCCTCTGAAATACGTAATTCTTGTATTACCTGTGTCAGCTGATCTTGTACTTCCCGGATTTCTCTTTGGTGTTGTGTATTAATTTGATTCTGATTTTGTTTGAATTTCCTAATTTGTTCGTACTCTTCTGTGTCATTAAAGACTACCGGTCTTGCGTCAATCAGATTATCATCTACCTTCATAGATAAATTAGTGAACTGATCCAAAAGTTCGGCTACTTTCTCCGATAGTGTACTTATTTCCTCAGTGTGTTTTTCTGAACCAAGTTTCAGAGTATCTACTGTGTCCTTAAAGTTTTCCTGAGTTTTTGCAAGTTGCGTAACCGAATCGGTAGATGCAACTGAGTCAAATTTAGCTTGCAAGGTCTCACGATTTTCATGAACAATAATTTGCATTCTTTTATGGCTGCTTCGTGATTCTGTAATGCATTTTCATGCCGCGAAAAAATAGGTTGAAAATGCTCACAAATTTGAGTTTTTACGTCATTACAGACTTTTTGACATTTCGATTCAATGTTATGTAACTCAGTAGTTAAATCTTCACGCGTTTGTTCAAGAGTTTGTTCCAATGAGTCTAACTTCTGAAGCTGTTGTTGTGTTTGTCTCTGATTTTGTTCCAGTGTGTCTAACTTTTTGAGATTTTGTTCCACTGTGTCTAACTGTTGCTGTGTTTGTCTCTGGTGTTGTTCCATTGTGTCTAACTTTTCAAGCTTTTGTCCCATTTGTTGCATTAATTGTAATAACAATGCACTGGTGTCTGAAACATGTTCCTCAGTGCTTTTCGGCAGTGAAGTTGCACCGGCAACATTCACATTTTGACAAGCGGAAAATGTGTCTTGACTCATTTGAGAAAACGGTGAGAACCCAAAACCTGAGTCTGCAGTATTTGCAATATTGTGTTCTGTCATTCCCGATTCCTGAGGCGAGCTGTTGCCGACCAATCGATCGAAAACGCTTCCCTGTTCACTACCTGTTTCACTGTCTACACCATTGTTTGCCGCCCGCTCCATTTCCCTATGCGCAATTACCAAATTACTACTTTGAACATCAGTTAATTCATTACTCGGTGGCGCTAACACACTGCTTTCATTTTCACTATCATTTCTCAGTTTACTTTGGAGCCTAGTATTACGTTTTTCACACGCCATTATTGTCACAGTATTTCACACGACAACACAGAAAAACACAATTTGAAGATCAAAAATAAGAGAACACATTAGCATAGCACTGAAAATAATATCTAGTTAATTGCAGCTGCGAAATACTTGGTGCAAATCTACATGCATGCCACAACTGTTTTACTGTACAACAATGAAAGTCTGCAACTACAAAGGAGATTTTCTCTACAATTACGTGCTAGCAATAAACAAAATCTACACTAATTACACAAACTACAACAAAAAATCAGAAGATTCCAGTGAGGTATCCTCGGCTAAGGGTCGACATATGAAACGTCCCCTTTGAACAATTATACAAGACTGTGCTTAAACTGACACACAATATTTTGTTAGCGCAACGCAATCTGACTTTCAAAATTCCCTACAAAAGAATGGCCCTGACTAACATTAAACTATACCTTTCACAAATCACTTACCTCACAAAAATCTTCGCTGCTCAAGCTACTGCAATACAGCGAGCGCCACTACTGCCAGCTAAATAAAAGATTCAAACTATGGAAGGCACTAACTACTGATAGGGATAGTTAGCAAATGAAAGATAGAGAACAAACAATGTATTTACCTTGATATCATCATATATAAATATAGCAGTTCATGACAAATTTCAAAACTCCGCCATCTCTCTCCCCACATCCACCACTGCTGGCGGCTCACCTCCAACTGTGCAACGCTACGTGCTGTTCACATCCAGCTGCCGCTGCCCAACACTACAATGGCAGACAACAATGCACACTAGCCACAGACTGCACACAGGTGGCGTTACCAATAAAAAAACCTAAACAGCCTACTTACACTGTTGCCAAATATATAACGTTAAACTGCCAGAGACCGTAAATGTTTTTTGTCATACAGGGTGGCAATTATTGAAATATACGAAATAAAATCGTCATAACTTCTTACCGGTTTGCACGGTTGGCCGCAGGGCATGATGGGAATTACTACACATATGCGTTTTTGGTTTGGCGATGAAGCCCACTTTCATATAGATGGGTTCGCCGATAGGCAAAATGGGTGCATTTGAGGGCCTGAGAATCCACATTTCATGATCGAGAAGTCCCTTCACCCTCACCGGGTGACTGTGTGGTGATCACTAAAAGTCTTAATTTTGTTGTGTGCTATAGAGAATTTGCATGCATTTAAACCGCGCCCGAGACGGCTGCTGGTACTCGTAAGACCTGCAATGTCACGTGATGTGACGTACGTGCCATGGCCTGTCTTTCTCGTGGGCCTCGATTCTGCACAGTTGTGCGCCTTTCTGCGCTGCTCTGGGCAGTGCTTTTGTGTATGTAGGACACAGTGCAGCGCGGCGCGTCCGGTATGATGCTTCTTATAGCCTGCCTGAGCGGTGTTTCTCGTTTTCCATTTGTATAAAAAAAAAAAGGTTCAAATGTCTCTGACCACTATGGGACTTAACTTCTGAGGTCATCAGTCCCGTAGAACTTAGAACTACTTAAACCTAACTAACCTAAGGACATCACACAGATCCATGCCCGAGACAGGAATCGAACCTGCGACCGCTCGGTCACTTCGGCCGGCCCATTTTTATCGCTACGTACGCATGACCACTAGAACATTGCTGCACAACTACGAACACTGTGCTCCATTATGCGCAGTTCTGCTCTGGTCTGTGCCGTTCTACTCTGCTCCGCACCGCTCCTTTGTGCACGGAGTGGCGCGGAGCGTCTGATTTGGACGCGGCTGCAATGCAGTAAATAAATAAGAGGAATACCTTTTGCAAGGGCGATGTACTTGAGGACAATATTATGGAAATGGAAGAGGATGTAGATGAAGATGCAATGGGAGATAAGATACTGCGTGAAGAGTTTGACAGAGCACTGAAAGACCTGAGTCGAAACAAGGCCCCGGGAGTAGACAACATTCCATTAGAACTACTGATGGCCTTGAGAGAGCCAGCCATGACAAAACTCTACTATCTGGTGAGCAAGATGTATGAGACAGGCGAAATATCCTCAGACTTCAAGAAGAATATAATAATTCCAATCCCAAAGAAAGCAGGTGTTGACAGATGTGAAAATTACCGAACTATCAGTTTAATAAGTCACAGCTGCAAAATACTAACGCGAATTCTTTGCAGACGAATGGAAAAACTGGTAGAAGCGGACCTCGGGGAAGATCAGTTTGGATTCCATAGAAATGTTGGAACACGTGAGGCAATACTAACCTTACGACTTATCTTAGAAGAAAGATTAAGGAAAGGCAAACCTACGTTTCTAGCATTTTTAGACTTAGAGAAAGCTTTTGACAATGTTGACTGAAATACTCTCTTTCAAATTCTGAAGGTGGCAGGGGTAAAATACAGGGAGCGAAAGGCTATTTACAATTTGTACAGAAACCAGATGGCAGTTATAAAAGTCGAGGGGCATGAAAGGGAAGCAGTGGTTGGGAAAGGAGTGAGACAGGGTTTTAGCCTCTCCCCGATGTTATTCAATCTGTATATTGAGCAAGCAGTAAAGGAAACAAAAGAAAAATTCGGAGTAGGTATTAAAATTCATGGAGAAGAAGTAAAAACTTTGAGGTTTGCCGATGACCTTGTAATTCTGTCAGAGACAGCAAAGGACTTGGATGAGCAGTTGAACGGAATGGACAGTGTCTTGAAAGGAGGATATAAGATGAACATCAACAAAAGCAAAACGAGGATAATGGAATGTAGTCAAATTAAATCGGGTGATGCTGAGGGGATTAGATTAGGAAATGAGACACTTAAAGTAGTAAAGGAGTTTTGCTATTTGGGGAGTAAAATAATTGATGATGGTCGAAGTAGAGAGTATATAAAATGTAGACTGGCAATGGCAAGGAAATCGTTTCTGAAGAAGAGAAATTTGTTAACATCGAGTATAGATTTAAGTGTCAGGAAGTCGTTTCTGAAAGTATTCGTATGGAGTGTAGCCATGTATGGAAGTGAAACATGGACGATAACCAGTTTGGACAAGAAGAGAATAGAAGCTTTCGAAATGTGGTGCTACAGAAGAATGCTGAAGATAAGGTGGGTAGATCACGTAACTAATGAGGAGGTATTGAATAGGATTGGGGAGAAGAGAAGTTTGTGGCACAACTTGACTAGAAGAAGGGATCGGTTGGTAGGACATGTTTTGAGGCATCAAGGGATCACAAATTTAGCATTGGAGGGCAGCGTGGAGGGTAAAAATCGTAGAGCGAGACCAAGAGATGAATACACTAAGCAGATTCAGAAGGATGTAGGTTGCAGTAGGTACTGGGAGATGAAGAAGCTTGCACAGGATAGAGTAGCATGGAGAGCTGCATCAAACCAGTCTCAGGACTGAAGACCACAACAACAACAACAACCTTTTGCAAAAATTTCTTTGTATTGATTGCTTCACTTTCTAGAAACTGAATGGACCAAGCGAATCATTAAGTCTCCTAATTCTTGTATCTAGCGAGGAAAAGTGTCTTGTGTGGTCCACACAACCCGCTGCACTACAATACGGTACCGGTACGTTAGCAGCTGTTAAAACACCACGTCCACTCTCACGAAGTTCCGAACTTCCTTCATTAACAGGGAAAATATCCCGTCACCTTCGTCCCTTCTTCGCAGCCAGCGCGAACCCAACGTCTGCCACGCGGGGTAGCCGTACGCTCTTGGACGCCTTGCCACGGTTCGTGCAGCTCACCCCGTCGGAGGTTCGAGTCCTCCCTCGGGCACGGGTGTGTGTGTGTATATTGTCCTTTGTGTAAGTTAGTTTAAGTTAGATTAAGTAGTGTGTAAGCCTAGGGATCGATGACTTCAGCAGTTTGGTACCATAGGAACTTACCACAAATTTCCGAATTTTTTCCCAACAACGTCTGGCTTTTCGTCGGCGTCATTCTGCCCTGACCTTGTGCAAATATGTTTAAATATAGAACAAACGGCTGAGTCTTTAATTAAGAACAGCAATAACATAATTCTGTGATAGCTACGTAATAGTCCGGGCTATCTGTCCCGGGCGGCAATTTCAGGGGCTGCCAAATTCATATCATTGAAGAAAAAAATACTTCGTTTCACAAAGCGCCTAGCATCCAGTGCACGTAGGTCTATTGATTATTCATATGATTTTGAAACGCATCGCCGTTGGTTTTCGAACGTATTTGGACACATTCTAAGTTGATTTCTGAACGAATCATAAGTTGATTTTTGAATGAGCGCATAGTGTACGTGATGTCTCTGCCAGGGGAACCCCCTTCGCATCTGGAAATAAAACAACTTTCCCGCAGACAAAAGGGGATAGAGCGATAAGAGGTGAGCTGAATAAACCCCATCGGGTAAATGCCAGTCGCTGCTGGTTTATGTGGTTGACTGGGTGTGCGAATGATCAGCGTTGTTATAATTATTAGCTAAATCCGTAGACTCCGACTACCAGAGTGGAAATAAACGACTAACAAGAATAACAGGTAAGAAAGATTACATATTAATCTTCTCGGTGTATCCAAAAAAATGAAATTTGGACAGAAAATTTTTGCCAGATCGCTACACAGCTAAGGCCCAGTTGTACAGTCCCCGGTTAGCAGCCGCTTAAGCTTTATTCTCGGAATAGCTCGGAAAATGTGTTGTACGAACACGTGATAACGATGACGATGATTAGTGTTTTAGGGCGCACAACAACGAGGTTATCAGCGCCCGGCGTAATAGCGCCTAGGGTTAGTGAAGTTAACCAGAGAATAAGTTTTGACAATGGCAGGAATAGTTACACAATTAGTGATGACCAGGTTGTTTGTTAGAATGAGGAAGGAGAAGAAATGGGGACATCACGCAAATTATATGGAAGAATATGACGATTCCAAATTTATGTGCACTACAAAATGAACATGTCTTTGAACCATCGACTTTTTGAATGTCCTATCTCATATGCGCGGTGGGGAAGGAAGGGAGAAGAGGGGCCCCACTATCAAGTTTTTGCTCCAGTTCGGAAATATCGTAGAAAAAAAAAATTGCTCTGAGCACTATGGGACCACTTCTGAGCTCATCAGTCCCCTAGAACTTAGAGCTCCCCTAGGCGCCCGGCGTGGCCCCCATATGTATCTTCCACAGCACTCAGCACAGTGCCTCATGGGAGAGACCGCAAAGGCATTTCCCATGTATAGTCGCTCCCATCAGACATCGCGCCAAGTGTCAACTTGGTTCATCCGTATATTTGAATCAATTTGTTTTGAAGAAAGAGTGGTATGTATTGAATATCTAGAAAACTAACTATGTGCTGTTTGAAATACCGTATCATAGATGGCATTAGTAGTCAGGTTAAACATATAAAATACCCTCCTAATTTCCATAGCACCGAAATTTTCTTCCCCAAACATTTCCCCAAGATTTCCGTTTCCTTCCACAAAAATTTCCCCATAATTCCGAAAAAAATTAAAAACGATCTGCAGGAGCTGCCACACATCGTATGCGGTTCATCAAGTTTCCTGGGATTTTCATGCGATCAGAGACCAATCGCTGCGACTTGCCCAAACACGTGCGACCTGCGAAGCAATCGCATGCCCATGCAACGGATTGTCGCTTGTGCGTCGGGTCTTTTAAAGTGATGATAAGAGCTACAGCATGATATTCTGGTTCCCAAGAGATACAGACACACAGAGATCAATTCCGTGGAAGGCTAAATAACTTTCAAGCCCTTGCGAAGCTTTTTGAAGATTGGGACGTAGCAGTAGCAATTGATATCTTAAAATGTTTGCAGAGAAATGAGCGGAAGTGTCCACGAGCTCGAACAAAATTGCGTGGAAGTGTGATTCAAAGAATTTTTACCAAGTCACCACATTATTTAAGTAAACTGACTAAATCTGAGTCTGGAAAAGATCCAAATGAAAGAATACAGAACCAAGAAGATCAAGTAACAGAAACAAAGTTGCTTGCAGAAATTGAGGTTAAAATCTTTACAGACTTGTGTGAAAATGTAAGTAGGACTATAGGAAGTAAAAAAGTAGCATCATAATATAATAAACGATTCGTTGTGTTTCTACAAGTTATCATTGAAAGAAATTCTAAAAAATTGAAACTATCGTAAAATTGTACATTAACTGCTTCCTTACAGATTTCAGCTGAAAATAAGACAAATAAACTCGTATCAAAGCAATTTCATAATTTGTTCTCATATTTTTATTCTAGTTCTTGTATGTTGGTTTTACTGATTAAGAAACTGTGGCGATAAAACAGAATCAAGTGTAGTGTATACCAATTTCTAACAACTCTATGCAAAACCTTACCGGTACACAGAACTTTTAAAACCGTTACTGAAAAAGAAATTGTGTTCACACTGCTCATAGTGCTGCCTTCCATAGTCATTGATATTTCCCCTTGAGTTATTTCTTCTGAGGGCCCTAGTCATTGATATTTCCCTTTGAGTTATTTCTTCTGAGTGTACAGACACCAGGAATGAATCTATCAAAATAGCTCATCAGAAGAGCGTTTTTGTCGAACCAGATAATTAACTTACTAACTGTGTTTTATGTATGTTTCTGAGTCGAGAAAAATAATAACAATTATCTTATTACTTCTTCCTGTTTATACTGATGGAAGCGATAACAAAGCGACTGTAGAATAATATTTAACCACTTGGTGCACGTTACATTCGATACATGACAGCAGGCTGCACTCATCCTTTACATTTGTTGGGGTTGAAAAAATGTTTTTAATGTGTTATGTATGTGCATACCGTACATGTTACCCTATACCTGACAGTTGCACGATTTTTTTAAATTTTCGTTTATCATAGTTTTCGTCCTTAGTTAAAATTCCATAACTGGTTATTTAAATGGGAGTAGTAATATTATTTCTCTCGTGCACGTATGTGTTAATCGTAACATTGTGCTTATTTACCTGCGTATTACACTCGTCCTGTTATATACTTCACTTCTGCACAATGTTCCGTATGCGTGTTTCATAACTTTCGACACTTGTTAAAATTTCATTGTCGCTAAGTAAATGGGAAGATATCAGGGATTAGTTTTTGTGTGCACGTGTTAAACGTATAAATGCATGTACTGCAGAACGAATCAGCTTTGTTTTTAGCGTGCAGCGGGACGCCCATTCTAAAATTTCAGCCGTCAATTTAACAGGTGCACGATGTTGTCATATCGAAAGGCTCCGGCTTGACTAACCTGTAGAGTAGGTTATGGCAATACGTTTCATTCGCACGAAAAAACCAAACCGTATTGACTGTCAAGTTCGATACTTTATATAGATTCTTTCGGAAACTCGACGGACAAACACTGCACGTGTTTTACTTTCGGCGTATTGTATCAGGATATGCCATATTGGCTTCCCGCGCAGACTGTTAACGAAACGGCGTGACGCTACTAGGAATACGGGGAGCGAGAATTGAGGACACTACAAGTGCACAAGTGCATTGTTAATGCAAGCAACCAAATCACTGCGTCGAATTGTAATACTATGAGCAAAACTAGAAATCACTGTGCTATCGCTGAATGCAAAAAAAAAAAAAAAAAAATTCCTCTCCGTCCGAACAGACCATGAAGGCCCAACGGCACCGACCGGCCTCCGTGTCATCCTCAATCCACAGGCGTCACTGGCTGCGGATCTGCACACTGGTCTCCCGGCAGTGTGTCAGTTTACGAGACGGCAGCCGCTACTTCTCAATCAAGTAGCTCCTCAGTTTGCCTCACAAGGACTGAGTGCATCCCCGTTTGCCAACAGCGCTCGGCAGACCGAATGGTCACCCATACAACAGCTAGCCCAGCCCGACAGCGCTTATCTACGGTGATCTGACGGGAACCGATATTACCACTGCGGCAAAGCCGTTGGCGCTCAATACAAAAATGCTTCATATAAACGAAAGGACGACTCTTACCATCGATTTCCAAAAGATAAGAGAACCGCAGCGCCAATGGAAGTCATGCTGTAAAACAACTGATCCTGTTAATGTGAATAATGAATGGATTTGTTGAGATAATTTCTTTCCCAAAGACTATGACCGGGACTTAAAAAAGGAGCTTTTGGGGTTTTCTTTGAAAATATAATTAAAGGGTGACTTTATGCCATAAGAAAAATCCAAATTGGCATGGAGATGCATCGTAGTTTGTCGCAGGCAACGTAAGTATGCGGGGTGGTTATAATTAACTCTCCCTATTCAACATGTTATAACACGGAAACTAATTACAGTACGAGGACCAAACTTGGTAGCATTAATGTCCAGAGTATGGGCTGCATGATTTCCATGCGTAGCAACCTCACCGTCCAGTTCCAACTACGACCACCAAGAGCAGTAATCAATCATCGTGATTCATAGCATCACACACCTGACCAGTTGGAGTTCACTTGTTGGCGTATCAGCATAAGCTTGGACAAAAGGAGCAGGGCATTATTGGTGAAGCTCCTTCAGCAAAGCAACAGTAATGCTGCAGGTGCACTCCAAGAATATCGCCGGCTGAAAGGATTATGGAAGTGCCCTCTTTCTCCACCCGTTGTGAAGAGCATGATGAAAACGTTCAAATCAACTGGAGAACCGGCTGTCGCCCCGGGAAGAGGTCGACGAGTGGTTGCACCACAGGTGTTTGATGAAACCGCTGTTGTTATGGCAGACAACGCTGCGCACAATTTCCGATCGTCAGGCATTGAGTGTACTGCGTCACGACAACGAACATCCCGTGGTCAGCTGTACGGCAGGTGCTTTGAACCATCCTCTAATGGTATCTGTACAAGATCCATATCGTACAGCAGCTTGCACCACAGGACACACAACGACGTGTTGGCTCCGCTCCCTACTTTCTCGGAAGGATTGAAGTTGACGGGAGATGGCCCTGGACCATCCTGCGGACAAACGTAGCTCATTTTTCTCTGACGGGTGAGGTGAACACACAGAATTGCCGAGTATGGGTATCTTCACCTCCATTGACCGTGCATGAAGTTCCTCTGCATGCTGAACGTGTCGCTGTATGGCATGGCTTCACAGCTATGTTCATCACTGGACCATTCTTTCTTGAACACGCACAAGGTCCAAAGACGTAGCAGTGTGACTGGCCAGCGTTAATGCGATATGCTTCGCCAGCATGTCATACTCGCCCTACAGGAGAGAGACACATTGAGCTCAACAGTTTTCATGCAAGATACGGGCCCACCGCGCAGCGCTCGTGAAGTTCTCATGCTTTTCCAAAACAGATTTGGAAACGGTCGAATTATCAGCCGATTGTTTCCAAATGCTTGGTCGGCACAATCACTTCATCTCACTCCTTGTGATTACTGGTTGCGGAGCTACCTGAAGGTCAGGATTTACCAGGGGATCATTCACACATGTGCTGGTCCGAATTGCAGCATGTCAAGAGGGGTGGTCAGCATACCTGCGGACATGCTTGGTTCTGCTGTGCAGAATACTATCCTGCGCTTTCAGACTCTTCTGGACACTGATGGGTGCCATATTGAGTCCCTTTTGTAGCAGTAATGGTGCCGTTATGTAATGGTTTGATGTACCGCAGCAGCACATTAAAAGTGTTTCCATTATATCTCATCTCCATGTCCTTGACATTAATGCTACAAGTTTGGTCCTCGTACAGTAATTAATTTCCGCGTTATAGCGTGTTAAATAGGGAAAGTTTAATTAAAACCACCCGGTAATTGCCAGATATTCGTCCTCTTTAGAAACACGTTTGTATGTACTACTGATTTTGTAATTATTCGCGCACTGTTTCTCATAGAGATCGCAGATGCGAAACGAGAAGAGTACGCTGTCTGTTTTAGAAACTTTATTTCTGAAGAAAATTAAATTAGACCAGTTGACCAGCACAGGGGCCGTTCTGGACCTACATGTTACTGCTTAACATGAAATAAATTAAAAAGTGAGATACAACTGCTAAAAAGAGAAAACTACGCTTTGAAAGAAGTAGCAGGGTCCTGCAAGCCAAGTATCCCAAACATGTTGTGGAAGTAAATAAATGTGCTTCTTCAACATCCACACGACTACTCTGCATTTCGCAATTACGTTCCCGGCAGAGGGTTCATCGAACCACCTTCAAGCTGCTTATCTACCACTCCACTCTCAGACACAGCGCGGGAATGACGAACATTTTATCTTTCCGTGTGGGCTCTGTTTTATTTTATTACGATCATTTCTCTCTATGTAGGTGGGCGCCAAAAACATATTTTCGCATTCGGAGGGGAAAAATGATGGTTGAAACTTCATGCAGATCCCATCACAACTAAAAACGCCTTTGTGTAATGGTTGCCACCCTAATTCGCGTATCATATTCCTAGCACTCTCTCCCCTATTTCGCGATAACACAAACCAAACGAGCTGTCTTTCTTTGGACGTTTTCGATGTCCTCCGTCAATCCCATCTGATGCGGCACACAGCAGTACTCCAGAAGAGGTTGGACAAGCGTGGTGTACGCAGTCTCTTTAATAGACCTGTTGCATTTTCTAAGTGTTCTGTCAATAATCGTTGTCTACGGTTTGATTTCCCACAAAATTATTATGTCATCGTTGCAGTTGAAGTTGTTCGTGACTATTTAGTTTAGTAAGTATTTAATTGAATTTAAAGCCTTTAGATTGGTATTATCTCTCGTGTAACGGAAATTTAGCGGATTCCTTTTAGTAGTCAAGTGGATGTCTTCACATTTCGTTATTTAGAATCAGTTTCCAGTTTTTTTCTACAATAAAACAACAAATTAGACAGTATTTCACGTCAGGCCAGATTAGATCTTGCACTGACAGTTCCTCGGGTTCAGTCTCAGAGGAGCTTCTCCTGGATTCAGATTGCATCGCCGATAGTGACTTGATCTCCATAATAATATCCAGAAGTGGGCTCATTTCTCCTTCGGTTGGCTCGCTCAATAAAATAAATTAATTTGAAGTAGCAAGTGCTGTTTTCGTGGGCGACTTGTTGCTAAGTGTGACGGAGTGACGCGAAAGATAATCTCTACAATAATGTCATAGCTTCCCGAAATACATCACAAAGTAGTTTCTCTCTACGCAATACCAAGAACTTTCATTAGAATAAGGCATCTGAACATACAACCTAAAACATAAAACACAAAATAAAAAAAAAAGAAATGCTGCGAAGAAAGATCTCTAGTTGGTTGCTTCGTGATCTTTATGAGCTACGGTGAATATTTATGAAAGTAGAAAGGTGTCCTAGCTCCTAATATTAAGTCTTTGAAGGTGGCTATTATTATAACATACAAGTGTTTATTTAATAATTATAGATTTAAGCTATGCTTAATAATGTGCATCGGCACTTTACAGCATAAGGTTCCTACCGCTGGTGTTAAAACAGACAGTATTCCCACGCCGACAAGCGTGAGCAACGAACAGTATTCCCCTAGTTGGCTTGGTAGTGTATTGTTGTGCGCTAGTTTAACATTTACAGTGCTTGCAGCAGTGATTTTGTTAAATTTTATCTTATTACTTTCTTTGTACTCACGGGAAATACAAGTCCACACTAAACAGTAAGAGGCTTTACGAATCGCCGTTCATTATAAGACACCGTGTGAATGCTGAGTGTACAGTTTGCTGTGCGAAATTTATTCTTGGACACGGAGGACGCATCGAGCAAATAACTTACGTGAAATCTACCGAACATCAAATTGCGCTTCAGTCAACTCTCAAAGTAGAAAAACTGATAATCAGTTAGCAGTGAAAGTAGTGTAAGGCATGGATAATCAACTTTCGGCGCAAAAAGCCACATTTGCATGCCACACTGTGATACACAATCAGAGCTTCAAGTCCGTGGTGTGCACCACTGACATAATTAAAGCACTGTTCAACAAGAAGTTCTTGTGCTCGCAATTAAAACCAGATCATTTATGACAAACGTATTACGCTGTTTGCTATGAACAAATAATGAGAGAAGAACAGATTATGCCAGAGACGATAGATTTTTCCAACCCGCGGATTTCAAGCTTGGTTCCTTTAGTGGTTGGGTTTTGACGTCCAGATAAAGACAGCATACCGAGAATGTTGGAGTTTGTGAACTTTGGTTTTGAAAATACGGAGCATTTGCCCTCGACTGTCTGTAGAGGTGATCCAAAAGTTCGATCTTAAGAGAAAGATTATTGCTATTTCTGCTGACGCTACAAATACCAATTATGGAGGAAAGAAAAAGAAAGACAAAAACGATCTTAAAAGAGTGAAAATAATTTAATATATGTAAGATGTTCTGTTTGTAAGGGCTACAGTACTGTCCAAACTGGCGCATACGGTTTAATCTGTTCACTTACAGCCACAGCCACCTATATTAATACAGTATATGTAACAAAATCTCACAATATATATCCTTTTAGGGTCAAGAAGAATATGCAATACCGGTATTTTAATAACCAGCGGCGTAATGGTTATGGCTGTTGTGACGTCACGCCTTGCCTCACATTGTGAATTACATTTCCTCCTGGTGCTTTTTATAATATTTTCGTCGGTTACAACGGAAATTATATTTTAAATTACTGCTGAGTATTAAAAAGAAAATACTGTTTGTTGCATTTCTAATTTTGTATGTTCTATTTATCACTTTTTTGTTATTTGCGATAAATATTTCTTTTTCACACATTACTGTTTAGCGTGGTACCCACTATAGCGTTGGTCGTTCCTTTCACGATACTGTGTTTGCATTCTGATAAACAATTAAATTTATTCTTGTGATGATCAGTTATCTGATTTACCAGCTACTGAAAGTCATTGTTTGTTAAACAGTAAAATTCTACTAACTGTCCTTTAACAAGTGTCTTATTACAATAGAGATTTTTTCTGAAATTCGTTTCAAACATTCTGTGCATTGAATAAGGAAAGGTAACCCAAATCTAACTGAAGTTGCAGACAAAATAAATATGTTGCTCAACAAATCATAAGCCGGAAAATCCTTCTACTTTTTGACATCTATAGTAAAACAGCAGTTACAAGAGTTAGGAAGTGATGGTCTAGTGACACATGAGCAATTTAATGATACCATCACAGCTTTCTGTAATATCTACATTGAGTATAGTCATGAATGGTACGAACCATTTATGGACCCTCATCAGCCAATAAAATGGATCACCCTAAATAAAACCATCAGCAAGATTAGAGTTCAATAATTGTGTAGTTTTGTAAAATCTAGTGTCATGAACTTTATTGAGGATGAGAAAGAACTGTTTGATGGAAACTGTTTTGTAAGTAGTTAGGTCTACATACAGTAGAAGTAAGGGACTCAAATTTGAAATTAATGTGTCAATGAAAATGGCAGGAAATATTTATTCATTTTCACAGGGAGTGAGTATATCCAAAACATTTTAGAAGCTTCGTTGAATTTTCATCAGCTATTCCAGGTCTAATGTGTTTATCGAAAGAATGTTTTCAGTAATTAAAGCTTTGTAAGAGTTAAAAAAAACTATAAAAACCACATATGTTAGTTTCTCTTGTACAGGCTTCTACGATTTGAAACTTAGTGCAAACACACATTTGGAGCGAATACACGCCACTAAAAATACTACTCATGTACCACTGAGTCTGTACAATCATCCTCAATGTGAAATATATGAAATCTGTTTTCATATATATACATCCAAATTGTATGTGAAACATTGCTTTACCTCTCATCAATGGTATGGTAAATTACGTGAAAATAAATTAAGCCTATATTGTTGGTAGTTCTATGGTTTGCTGATTTTTGTTTGTTATTTTAAAAATATCATGAATTTGGTTAATAATAATATGGGGCTCCAGCCATGACAAAACTATTCTGCCAGGTGTGCAAGATAAACGAGACTGGCAAAATATGCTCAGACTTTAAAAGTATAATGTAATAATTCCAATTCCAAAGAAGGCAGGTGCCAACAGACACAAATTATTTGCAGAACAATGGAAAAACTGACAGAAACCAACATTGGGGAAGATCAGTTTGGTTTCTGGAGAAATTTAGCAACACAAGAGGCAATACTGCCCTTACAACTTATTGTAGAAGATAATTTGAAGAAAGGCAGACTACATTTATAACGACATCTTGGGTTGTCGGGTGTTCTGCCGGATATCAGCGTCGTACTTGCACGATATTTCGGTCACGTAGCTCGAGACCTTCATCAGGTGCGACCTGAGACTGCTCCTCGAGTGGACCTGGTCCAGTATTTATGCCTATGGACTTCCCCCTCCACCAACGGCTGCAGGCGCTTCCTCTGTGGTCCGCGCCCATTCCCTGTGACCTGCTGGAGCGTTGCTGCTCCGTTTTCCGTCCGCTGCGGTTCTAGGTGTTCCCTCTGCGGTCCGCGCCCACCAAACCCGCTCCTGGGGGTTTCATCTACGGTCTGGGGTACCAGGCGTTCCCCCTGCGGTCCGCGCCCGCTCACCACGACCTGTTGGAGCGTTGCCGCTCCGTTTTTCATCTGCTGCGGCTCTGGATGTTCCCTCTGCGGTCCGCGCCCACCAGTCCCACTTCTGGGTGTTCCATCTTCGGTCTGGTGCTCCTGGGAGTCCGTCAGGGGCTCGTTTACCATCTCCATGTCTCTGGTTCTTCTGTTTGTGTAGTGTTGCAGCTGGCCCCGTTGCTCCTTTAACAATTCCAGAGCCGGATCCCAGGCTCTGCTTAGCTGGTACCCTGTGTCACGATTCATAAGATCGTCAGCCATTTTAATCTCAATCGATTCTCTTATGACACTGTCCCAAAATCTGGGTGTTTGTGCTAGAATCTTGGTGTCCTCATACTTCATGGCATGATCTAGCTCTAGACAGTGTTCAGCAATGGCTGACTTAGTCACCTGTCTTAATCTAGTGTGCCTCTGATGTTCTTTGCACCTGATCTCCACAGTTCTTGTCGTCTGGCCAATGTAGGACATGCCACATTGACAAGGTATATTGTAAATCCCTGGTTTTCGTAACCCCAGGTCGTCTTTGACACTCCCCAGCAGTCCCCCGATCTTGTTGGATGGACAGAAAACACACTTGATATTGTGTTTACGCAGGATCCTACTGATTCTGGCAGAAATAGAGCCAGCATAGGGCAGATATGCCACCTTCCTTGCTTCATCTTGGTCTTCTTGAGGAACCTGTGGTATAGTGGCTGGTCGGAGTGCCCTCTCAATCTGTCTGTCCATGTATCCATTCTTGGAGAAAACTGTTTTGAGACGTTCTATCTCTATGGGTAGATTCTCTTGGTCTGATAGGGCACGTGCTCTGTGGACCAAAGTCTTCAGAACCCCATTCTTCTGTGCAGGGTGGTGACAACTGCTGGCCTGCACAGAAGAATGGGGTTCTGAAGACTTTGGTCCACAGAGCACGTGCCCTATCAGACCAAGAGAATCTACCCATAGAGATAGAACGTCTCAAAACAGTTTTCTCCAAGAATGGATACATGGACAGACAGATTGAGAGGGCACTCCGACCAGCCACTATACCACAGGTTCCTCAAGAAGACCAAGATGAAGCAAGGAAGGTGGCATATCTGCCCTATGCTGGCTCTATTTCTGCCAGAATCAGTAGGATCCTGCGTAAACACAATATCAAGTGTGTTTTCTGTCCATCCAACAAGATCGGGGGACTGCTGGGGAGTGTCAAAGACGACCTGGGGTTACGAAAACCAGGGATTTACAATATACCTTGTCAATGTGGCATGTCCTACATTGGCCAGACGACAAGAACTGTGGAGATCAGGTGCAAAGAACATCAGAGGCACACTAGATTAAGACAGGTGACTAAGTCAGCCATTGCTGAACACTGTCTAGAGCTAGATCATGCCATGAAGTATGAGGACACCAAGATTCTAGCACAAACACCCAGATTTTGGGACAGTGTCATAAGAGAATCGATTGAGATTAAAATGGCTGACGATCTTATGAATCGTGACACAGGGTACCAGCTAAGCAGAGCCTGGGATCCGGCTCTGGAATTGTTAAAGGAGCAACGGGGCCAGCTGCAACACTACACAAACAGAAGAACCAGAGACATGGAGATGGTAAACGAGCCCCTGACGGACTCCCAGGAGCACCAGACCGAAGATGGAACACCCAGAAGTGGGACTGGTGGGCGCGGACCGCAGAGGGAACATCCAGAGCCGCAGCAGATGAAAAACGGAGCGGCAACGCTCCAACAGGTCGTGGTGAGCGGGCGCGGACCGCAGGGGGAACGCCTGGTACCCCAGACCGTAGATGAAACCCCCAGGAGCGGGTTTGGTGGGCGCGGACCGCAGAGGGAACACCTAGAACCGCAGCGGACGGAAAACGGAGCAGCAACGCTCCAGCAGGTCACAGGGAATGGGCGCGGACCACAGAGGAAGCGCCTGCAGCCGTTGGTGGAGGGGGAAGTCCATAGGCATAAATACTGGACCAGGTCCACTCGAGGAGCAGTCTCAGGTCGCACCTGATGAAGGTCTCGAGCTACGTGACCGAAATATCGTGCAAGTACGACGCTGATATCCGGCAGAACACCCGACAACCCAAGATGTCATTAGATCGCCGGGAAAGCCTGAAGAGTTACATTTATAACATTTGTAGATTTTGAGAATACTTTTTACAATACCGGCTAGATATGCTCTTTGAAATTCAGAAAGTAACAGGGATAGCATACAGTGATGAAGGATTATCAACTATTTGTACAGAAACCAGACTGCAGTTATCAGGGGCATAAAAGGGAAGTAGTTGAAAAGGATGAATCTTCGACAATACCAGGCACTTGTGTCAGTGAAATATCAGAAGAATCATTAACCAAACTTTGGCCAAAGATCTGAGACAAAATCCAGTAGCAAATAAGTCAGCAGTAATAGTTACACTCTGTACTCTATGTCTCAGTAAGAAGACTAGTCTGAAATATGTGTTGCTCTGATACCATTAACTTCACATTGTTCTCTTCCCTTTCTACTACACTATATTTCTGGGTGACATTTGTTGACTGATTTTCACATATAACTAAAGTATGCAATACATTTCTTGTTTTCCCAACAACTTGCTGCTAAGTAGTTTTTGATTACTAAGGAAGAAGCAGGTCTACTGGGAATGACTACCATTTTATGTGACAATATACTGTTCTTCCTTCTAGAAACTCCTGCAACTGCAGAAGAAAAAATTACATTTGACACAAATGATGTCCATCTAAAGAGCCCAGCAGAGATACTAATTAAGTGGGACAGTGCAAACTTGACAAGTAATTCAGCAGCACAACTGACAATATCTCTTTGGGGCTACCGAGAGTCCCGTAAGATGCCTGAGTTAGTGTATATTGATATACTGGAGGTAAGATCTTTCAATGCTATGTGATTGTATATTAAATCAGATATATGACATAGTCAACTAATAGTAATTTAGCAACTAGTAGTAGTTTCTAATTTGGTCTTACAACAGTTACAGTATTACATATAGCTTATGAACATTCACTACCATGTTTGGTGCAGCACAGTAACTGGAATAGTACTGTATAATTAATGTTGAAAAACAATCAGTCTTTTGTGATGTAGCCTATTCGACTAATGGAACACAGGAAAGTTATAAATTTGTTATCCTGCTCTTCAGTTAAACACCAACTGAATATTTCTCTCACAATTTGTGCAGCAAATGTTATGACAGAACAGTAAAAATTGCACTTTCATCACACAGTTATAGTTATATGTTTCATAGGCCATATTCCTGTAAACTTTATGATGTAACATTCAATATTTGTATGACATAGACTCACATTAGAACAAGATATGAAATTTCTTCTTTTCATAATTCACAAACATAGTCAAAGACAGATAACTTTAAGAGCAGTAGGATTTATTTCCATCTACCATATTCATCTGGCTTTCATATAAGCTGGAAATTTTGCTAGCGTTATGAGAAATCCGTTAATGAGCTGGGGTATGCACACACACAAAATGAAACACTTTCATCTAAATCCTATATAGCCTATTTGTCATAAAAATAGGTGGAATTGCAACGTTAACATAGTGCTGCTTGTAAACTCCTCTCATATATAAAAAGTATTAGATTGCTGACTAGCTTTTCTGACAACAATGACAGTACATCTGGTTACATGTCAGTGCTTTTAGTTATATGATCAAATGAATACATTCAATTGAAGAATTTGAATTCTGTTACTAATCTGGTTGGTCGTCAATTTCCTTCTGCTTCCTCCAGCTGTTTTCAAGAGTTGGCCAATGGGTTGTTTAGTTATTAAACTGGTCGCAAGATGTTTTCTATTTGTTCATTTCCAAAAGCCATATTATCTGCTTATTACTGATGTACATCTGTAACAATTTATAAAAACTCAGTTTGTTGTGCAACATTGCCAAGTGTCAAAGTGTAACAAGCATCACCGATGTCTCTCTGGCCGACTGACAAAGCACTTTTCCTTTCCTTGTACACAAAAATAGATGCTTTCTGACATGCAGGTAATGCCACATTTACAAGTCAATTCAACAATTTTGTTTTAATAACTTTGATTCTTTGAATTATATAATTGTTTGGTTTGTAGTATTTAGTTTTTATAATAAAGCAGATAACTGAAAACATAAGAAGAACTGACATTAGAAGAACTGACATAAGAAGAATTGACATAAGAAGAATTGACATTATGTCTTTAATTAAGCTAGCCAAATCTGGTCATAACTCATTATTTGAATCTATGTGTAATAGATGTGATTTAGAAGTGAATATGCAGTTGTGCAAAAAATGCCCTTGTTTGTGTGCACTAATAACCGTTTAAATAAAGTTATAACTCGTTCTACTTTTCCTCTGAGCATAAATATGAAAAAAGTAGAAAAATTATCTTACAAGGATATGGCATTTTTCTATTACGTGATAAAATTGGTTTAAGTATGGTGTGGATTATATCTCCTTGCACTGCCAAAGTTGTTGGTGTTTTTATACCTGATTTGGTTGAAAATTGGAAATGTAGTCATAATGTGAAGAAAATAGTGGAGTATCGATCTCTTTGTTAATGGTAAAAGAAGGTGTTCTGAGGTTTGTTTCATATGCTGTAGTGAATGGCATATTTACTGCATCATGTTGGGTCAGGAAAATTCCCTGGCCATCTTGGAACCTTTTGAGCACCTTATAACAGAACTGCCTCTGTTTGCACTATATTGTCACTTGGAATGCATCACTGTTTCCCATTTCAGCCTGTGCTTTGTAATGGTACCCATACCACAATAAGTCCACCTCCATAGTTCAGAAGTTAATATGTATGGTTGCTATGCAGAGGACCTGCATTCAATTCCTTGAACTTGATTGGAGGAAATGGGATGCCCTCAGCCTCATGATGGCAGTTGAGGAGCCACTCGACTGAGAAATAGTGGCTTCAGGAACAAGAAAGACAACAATGGCTGAGGAGTTAGTGTGCTGATACTTCTACTAGAAAAAAAAGAAAGATTGTGAAACATGTGGTGATTTTAACATTGATATGGGAAGAGAGACACAGAGAAAGCAAAAATTTGAGGAGCTTCTACTACAGTACAACATTAAGGCAACTGTTATGGAACCAACAAGAGTGACTTTGGAAACTGAGTCAATTATTGACATTATTATCACTGATATAGATAGCAATGCACATACAACAAAGGTTCTACAAACAGGAATTTCTGATCATTTTGGACAGCTTTGTGAAGCATATGGAAATCTTAACTCACAAAAGGAAGACAGAAGTGTAGAAAGAGATGTTAGACTTATCAGCCAACAAAATATCAACATCTTCAAAGTGATGTTAACAGAAGAACAGTGGATGGACACACTTCAAGCCCAGGGAACAGATGAAAAATATAATGCTTTCCAAGACAGATAGTATAACACATTATTTCAGTTTAGCATTTCCAAAAACCAAGAGGAAAAGAAAAAATCTTTAAAATAAGCAGTGGACCATGAAGGAAGTAATAGAACAGAGAGCTACCTAAATAGAAATGAAACAGAGAGAAAATATTGAAACCTACAGGCAGCACCAGAAGAAATACAGGCAGTTGCTAAGACAAGAAAAATCAAAATCAGTTAATGAGTTTATTTCAAAATCAACAAATAAAATGAGAGCAGCTTGGAATGTAATTAACTCTGAGATGGGCAAGAAAAAATACTCACAGAAAACAAACAAAATAGAAACTATGACTGTAAATAACAAAATCATCACAGATAATACAAAAATTGCCAACATCCTGAATAATAACTACACAGATGCAATAGAAAAACTAAAGCATGGATAAATAGCCAAGGAACTCACCAAACTATTGTGACAGATAAACCAAGCCACTCATTGTTCCTGAAACCAGTGTCTGAAAAGGAACTGACAAATGTTATTAAAAAGCTAAAAGCAAAAAAGTCTGCTGGACATGATGAAGTGACAAACTACCTAATCAAGCAGGTGGCAGCAGAAATAATTATGCCACAACTGGATATTGCCAACTGCTCTTTCCAAGAAGGAGTATTTCCAGATAAACTCAAATTAGTTAAAGTAGTCCCTGTATACAAAAAGGGAGAGCACGATGACCCTAACAACTACAGGCCAGTATCTTTAGTATCAGGCTTCTCCAAAGTATTAGAAATTCTCATGTTAAACAGAATAACTGCTTATTTGGAAAAACATAATGTAATAACTCCAGCACAGCATGGGTATCAGAAAGGGAAATCAATGGAAAGAGCAACTGAATCATTAACAGGCCTTGGACAACAAGTTGGCAGTGTCTGGAGTTTTTCTTGTTCTATCCAAGGCATTTGACACAGTTGATCATGCAGACCTAGTAAAGAAACTTGAGAGTAATGGTATTCGTGGACATGCAGCAAACTGGATAACATCATATCTAAGTAACAGGAGGCAATATGTAGTCATAAATAACTTATACAGATCAGAAGTTAGAAGCATTACGTATGTTGTACCTCAAGGATCTGTAATGGGACATATTCTCTTCAATTTATTTGCGAATAATATACAAACATGTGAAAATGAAATCAAAATACTTTATGCAGATGATATGACTGAGCTAAATGTTTCCAACAATTTGGAGGCACTTGAACAAAATACATTATATTAGTCAGTAGTACAGCACAATGGCTCTCTAAAAATGAATTAATTATTAATCTGAAAAGAAAGACCTATGTACATGGTCCTCAAAAATAAACATAGAGAAGAACATATGGATGTTTTCTTATATGAAAAAGAACTGGAAGAAATAGCTTCAGTTAAGTTTTTGGGCATTACAATAGACAGTGAACTAAACTGGAAACAGCAGATAAACACTGTTTCCAGTAAGCTAAGCTCAGTGATATTTATAATGAAACAACTGGCTCGGTATACTCACCGAGACCTGTTGTGCATTGCCTATCATGGACTTTTTGAAACATACATGCGGTATGGAATCACAGTATGGGGTAATATTCACATTACAGAAGCACGCCCTTGAATAATATTGAAAAAGAAGCAAAAAGAATCGTGTAAAAGTTGTTTCAAAGAACTAAACATTCTAATGTTTGCATTATTGTATATATGCAAGACCACTGTGAGTGCATTATGTGATCACACAAAACTGGAGACTAATTTTAATATTGTGTGACTACGACATCCGGTCGGGTAGACCGTTTGCCGAGTGCAAGTCTTTCAATTTGACGCCACTTGCGCATCGATGGGGATGAAATGATGATGATTAGGACAACACAACACCCAGTCCCTGAGTGGAGAAAATCTCTGACCCAGCCGGGAATTGAACCCGGGCCCTTAGGACTGACATTCTGTCTCGCTGACCACTCAGCTACCAGGGACGGACACTGGAGCGTAATGAGACTGTTCATGCACACAACACAAGGAACAGAAAACAACTGGGGTGCATTTCACATACACTTAAGATTTTTGAAATGAGTAATAGTAGTTTAAAGATTCATAACTCAAACAGTTCAGGCATAACCATTTGCTAAACATACATCACTAACTTTATGACAACTGTGCATAAACAGGATAACAGCAGCAAGCATCGCAAGTCTGACATCAATGTAGTGTTGCATGTTATTGTAATTGTTCATAACTAAACACCAAAATTGAAAGTTGAACTTTGTGAGACAGTTATTGGACAACGACAATACATAATTCATGGAATACAACATTTTGAAAACCAGTGCTAGAATACTGAGTAAATAAATTAGAATATCTGGAACAGGGCCTAAAGTGGTTTTGATTCCTTGACCCAGCACTAGGAAATATGAATTTGCTAATTGAAAACTTAGTTATTAGTGCAGCCTGTAATTTATTATCTAATGAATTAAATAAATTTCTGCTATGTGTGTAGATAGCCTTCTATGAATGTGGGTGTGTTTTCTACTTTAGAAGAAGTAATTTGTCTGGAAAATTAAATATTTTAGCGGTCTTTTTCATTTTATCTATCTGCAACTAAAAGCATCCTCTATGTAGTGAGTAGCATTATGTTTTTAAATAAATTAGTATAATTATAATATAATAATATGTAGTATAGTATATAATATAATAATAATAATAATAATAGAAGTAAATTAAAGTGTAACAGGAAATGATGCGAAACGATTCAAATTCTGTATATCTGACAGGAATCAGAGGGTGAATGGTAGACATCTTTTGAATTATCCATACATACTGTGACTGCCAGCTACCCAACTGCTACACCAGTATGGCATGGTCTAACCAACCGCAGTGGAGTTTGGCACAACCTATGGCCACTTGCTGGCCACCAAATTCCAGTGCCAATCCAGTGCAATCTATCTTTTCTGTGTGATCTTTTGCTGTGTTACCCGATGCACCCTCTAAACATTATTTCTGTACCAAAAAATCTGGTCTTTTCAGCTTAATGTCTGATATGTCCTGCATCACAGGTCTTTTAAGTGCCCATAGATTTCCCCTGCCACTATTGGTGTACTGTTTTCCTTGAAGTACAACACACAATTATGCTGTAGAGCACTACTGAGATCAGGCCACCCACTTCGAGGTTTGCCGATGACATTGTAATTCTGTCAAAGACAGCAAAGGACTTCGAAGGGCAGTTGAATGGAATGGATAGTGTCTTGAAAGGAGGATATAAGATGAACATCAACAAAAGCAAAATGAGGATAATGGAATGTAGTCGAATTAAGTCGGTTGATGCTGAGGAAATTAGATTAGGAAATGAGACAGTTAAAGTAGTAAAGGAGTTTTGCTATTTGGGGAGCAAAATAACTGATGATGGTTGAAGTAGAGAGGATATAAAATGTAGACTGGCAATGGCAAGGAAAGCGTTTCTGAAAAAGAGAAATTTGTTAACATTGAATATAGATTTAAGTGTCAGGAAGTCATTTCTGAAAGTATTTGTATGGAGCACAGCCATGTATGGAAGTGAAACACGGACGATAAGTAGTTTGGACGAGAAGAGAATAGAAGCTTTCGAAATGTGGTGCTACAGAAGAATGCTGATGATTAGATGGATAGATCATGTAACTAATTAGGAGGTATTGAATAGGATTGGGGAGAAGAGAAGTTTGTGGCACAACTTGACAAGAAGAAGGGATCGGTTGGTGGGACATGTTCTGAGGCATCAAGGGATGACCAATTTAGTACTAGAGGGCAGCGTGGAGGGTAAAAATCGTAGAGGGAGACCAAGAGATGAATACACTAAGCAGATTCAGAAGAATTTAGGTTGCAGGAGGTAATGGGAGATAAAGAAGCTTGCACAGGATAGAGTAGCATGGAGAGCTGCATCAAACCAGTCTCAGGACTGAAGACCACAACAACAACAAGCTGATAAGACAGATTTTTTGGTACAGAGTTGATGCTTAAGGCAAACAATCCTGTAGCAGAACTTCTGCAACTGAGCATTGTTATAGACATGAAAATCACTGCTTCAGGTGTAAGGTTTTTATTTTTTTAATATTATGACCAGTTGCAGGCTTACAAATTCCCATCATCAGGTCCAAACAAGTGAAGTGTGACAAAAATAATTTTTACGTACACATGTATGCATAAAACAGTGAAAACTAATGCAGACATCATATATACAATTCTAACACCGCTTGAGCTAATACTTAAAAAAAAAAAGGGAGAGAGGAACAAGTCACAGTACCTTGGTGACAACTAAAATAAAACAAAGAAACTGGTCAGGTGAAGAAGCATGGTATAAGATAAGAATTAGAACACCTAGGTCATGTGCTGTGACCCCAAGTGCCATGAGACTGGGTAGAGCAAAGGCGACCACTGCAAGTGAGTGTTGAGCACAGAGAGTCGCACACAAATGAGGGAGCTAAATTGGTAAACTTTGGTGTTACGATACTATGGCCCTCTGTTAGGATGACTGAAAGTGAATGACATGAGGCTGATGAGCCCAGCTTTTCACATTTAAACTGAGATTTTTAAATGCAGGATCAGAGGCAAAATATTATAAAGTGATGTAAATGTCATGAAAGGAGCAGAGAAAAGCATAATAAGACAAATTTAATGGCTTACTGAAGACATTAAAATAAGAAAACAAAATGAGTAAGTAATAAATTCACTAAATAAAAAAAGCTGGTAGCTTAAAGAGACCTGTGCAGAATAAAAACTAAATGAACATTAAGTTTTTTCCTGCAGGTGATAGGCAGCTGCAGTTTAGTGCTATACGTTTAGCAAAGTTCCAGTAGTATGCCATAATCAATTTTCTTGACGAGTAGTTTCACATTAGTTTTTGCTGGTTTAGATACAGCGTCTCAATTATTGAACTATACAAAATAAAATCATTATAACTTCTGAACAGTTTGTGTTAGGACATCAAACTGCACTGTTCGCCATGGGGCATGATAGGAATGCACATGCCCTCAAACCTTCTTGCTGTTTTCCATTTGCATGAAAAAAGCAAAACTGGTGCATTTTGAGGACTGAGAATCCACATTTCATTACCGAGAATCCTCTTCACCCTCCTTGAGTGTTTGTGTGGCGTGCAATACCGAGTCACAGAATAATCGGCATGATGGCATGGTGTCTACCGAATGGTATGCGAAGGTTTCAGAAGATGATTTCATCCCCATTATCCAAAGAACCCTGATTTTGGTAAGATGTGGTTCATGCAAGATGGAGCTCGACACCATGGAAGCAGGAGAGTGTTTGATGTCCTGGAGGAGCACTTTGGGGACCGCATTCTGGCTCTGGGGTACCCAGAGGCCACTGGCATGGGCCTTGATTGGCCACCATATTCTCTGTATATGAACACATGTGACTCCTTTTTGTGGGGCTTTATGAAAGACAAGTTGTGCAGCAATAACCCTAAAACCATTGCTGAGCTGAAAACACCAATTCAGGAGGTGATCGACAGCACATATGTTCCAACACTTTGGCGGGTTGTGCAGAATTTTGCTATTCGTCTGCGCTACATCATCAACAATGATGACAGGCATATTGAACATATCATAACCGAAATCTGAAGCGATGTTTACATGTTGAATAAAGTGTGTACAGGCCATAGTTTGTAACTAATTTACGTTTCCTTTTTTTTCATATTGTTCAATAATTGTCACACCATATATCTACTGTATTAGTTCTTGTGGTTTTTATGATTGTAATCTAATTTTTTTTATTTATATCATGTAGACTGGTACACCAAATGCTGGATCATTCACTATTGCACCAGCAAATTTTCGCAACAGGAACAATTACCTGGTGACAGATGCACATTTTGGCTTTATACAGATCAACCTAACCAATCCTGAGATATATGCTGGTTCATCAATCTCACCGTAAGTAGTTTGTCTGATGCAGTATGATACTCTTTTTTACAGAATAATACAACAGGCAATGAGCAGCTAAATTCTACTTTTATAAATATATCTGGTGTATTTGTTATTTCTGACAAGGATATACAAAAACTTTCTCAAATTGAAACAGAAAAAAGAAGGCATTAGTAACCTTACAGACTATACGGTGGTATATGACAAGTATCTTCTCACCAGAAATTGGCAGATAATGACAGCTGTACACAAAAGCCAAGAGGGATTATGCAAATTTTCACAGATGATTGCAATTATAATGTATATCAGACATGGTTCAAAATCTAGCTTACAAACTAAGATGTAGTGGATAACTTTTTGATAAAAAATAACAGCTGATAGAGAGGAGACATTGTATGTATCATCCTCTCTTCATGTTTTGTTTCCACATTTGCCCTTCTTCTATTTCATTTCGTTCTTATTTGTCCCTACCTGATATCTCTCACTCCATTATTGAACTGTCTTTTACACTTTGTAGGTCTGTTTGAAGTTTTAATGACAGTTATTGCCTTAAATTGTGTGCAAGAGATAAAAAGCATGGAGATAAGATGCATTCTGAGCATATTTTTTTTGAAAATTTTCACCATGTTAAAGAACCCATTTAAGAATTTATGCAAGAAATGTAACATTTTGGGGTCTAATGACATTTTACCAAGGTCATCTTTAAGACTTCCCTCGTAATGAATTCTGCCAATTTTTGCAAGACTGTTGCTTATGGCAATCCAATTCATCATGTATATCTTAACCGATGACAGGAGGGTAATATTGGGCGTGTGTAACGAGTTGTGGATCCCACCAGAGCACGGAAGTTCACAGTCCGTTGCTAGAAGGAATGCATGCATGTCACATGGCTATACACAGCTAGCAGCAGCATGGATCAATCACCCAATGCTGCTAGTCGCATTGCAAACACTGACATGGAGGTGTCAAAAGAAGAGCAAAGAGGTGTTGTTCATTTTCTGACAGTGGAAGGAGTAGGAAGAAAGGACATTCATTGACAAATGTCACAAGTGTACAGTGAACACTACACATCCATTGCAAGGGTCAAGGCGTGGCACCAATGCTTGAGGGAAGGACGGGTGTCATTAGCCAATGATGCACAGTCTGGAGCACCACACTACATTACCATTGACATTATCCAGCTGGTGGATGCATTCATTATTGAGGACTGCTGAGAGACAGTGAAAGCCATAGCCTCCATGTTCAGACTGAGTGTTGGAAGTATTCACACCATCATAAAGGAACAACTGCACATGCACAAACTGTGTGCCTAATGGGTGCCCCACAGTCTTCAACCACACCAGGAAGCATGTCAAATGGTCCACTGTCTTGCTCATCTGCTGCACTACGCTTGGGAAACGAATGTGTTCCTGGCATGAGTGGTGGCTGGAGATGAGTCATGGTGTCATCACTTTGAACAAGAATCAAAACGACAAAGTCTCAGGTGGAAGCATCCAGGGTCACCACCAGCAAAAAAAGCCAAGGCCATCCAGAGGAGAGCAGGAAAGGTTATGCTGACATTCTTCTTTGACCAAGATGGCACCCTTCTGATTCACTTCCTGCAGCACAGGACAACAGTGAATGCCCAGCGTTACTCACAAACCTTGACCACCCTTCGCCAAGCGATCAAATCAAAACTACCAGGCAATCTCACCCCTGAGGTCATTCTGCTCCACGACAATGCAAAGCCTCATGTGGCCAACACAAGCCTCATAAGGCCAACACAGTTGCGGCACTCCTGCAGAAAATTCAAATGGGAGATTCTCGGCCACTCTCCATACATTCTGGGCCTCTCTCCCTGTGATTACGCCATTTTTGGTCCCCTTAAAAAGGCTCTGTGGGGCAAATGATTCACCTCAGATGACGACGTCCGGCTGTACATTCGGAACTGGTTAATATCACAGCCCCGGTAATTTTATGAGACAACCATTCACAACCTTGTGGAAACAAGTGTCTCAACAGCCAGGACCAGTACTTCTAACATGCAGGTAATGGTTTCTGTAATCATGCCTCCAGCTCATTTCTTTTTGAATGCCCCTTATAGTTCTATCAGCAACAGTAACCTGCCTATTTGAGGAGACATGACTGTTGAGGCCAGACTATATTGGCACCGTGACAAAAGTGGACACAAAAATTGGAGACTACAGTGGCTCAGAGGACTTTGTCGGTTTTGCTTCATTGGATTTCCTTTGTGTCTTCCTCCATTTTTCACAACAGATATGGATCTTTGTTCCACTAAGTGAGGATGCAAAGAATTCTTCTGTTTCATGGACCCTGACATATGTGCTTCAGTTTATGTAAATATTTGTAACCTTGATGGTTCCAGGAATTCTCCTGTGTCAGTACAGCAACTTTGTTTTTAATTTCATTCTTAAATTCTATGCCTCTAGTCCTCTTTCACTTTTCATTAAAGCCTTTTAAAGTTCAGAGACAGTAGTTACCCAATATCTGGTTATTAAAATGTTTTGTGGTCTGGGTTAGTAATTCATTTTATCACTACTGCAAAGTTCTTTCCCTGCTTTTAGATGCATGAAAGGTCCTCAAACCTCTGTGCATGTAAAGGGGGAAGTATCTTAAAAATATTCCTCTATCTTTTCTGATAAAATTAAGTTTTTGATATGAGAGTACCTTGATAGAATTCTTAAGCTGCTTTTTGTTGGAAAGCTGTTGTTTCTGGCATGCTCTTAGAATGCCTAAAATGTGTAATAGCCAGTGTTTCACCTTAATGAATGAGGCCTAGTGTCCACTGATAACATATACCACGTTGATTCCAAAGTACATCCAAACAAAGCTCAAATGCGGTCCTAAGACTAATGGAATTGAGGTGTGCCAAGATGTTGCCCACTAAGACTAATGGAATTGAGGTGTTCCAAGATGTTGTCCACAGATCTTTCTTCTACTTTTGCCTGCATCCCTCTTGGAGATTGGGGATTATCTTCTGTTAGTGGTTTTAATATTCTGTACTTTTTGGAGATTCAGGTAGTGAAGTCAAGAGCATTGATACACACAGTGATCCACTTCTCACAGTTCTTGTTGAAAAATAATGTTGGTCTACCTAGTAAGATGATTTACAGTCCTCAGTCAGTCAGGATTCAATTCTGCAAGAAAACATAACAATGCTGAAAAATATTTTAACATCTCAGTAACTCATCTATAAATGACAAAAAAGAAGAATGGCAGGTATACTTTATTAATGTGAACTTATCTTCTTTTTTATGGAGATAGTTTCAGCCATTCAAAGGAGTAGATGTAGAATGCAACTGGTAGCAGAATATGGTTTTAGTGGAGATATTTTGTGAAATACTATCAAAGTTCTTGGCAATATCATAGAAAATAATACTGGACACTTTTTCTTATATATAGCAAAATAAGCTTTCATACTTTTCCATTACAATTCTTAGCAGAACAAAAACTAAGAAGCTTTCAACAGCTAAAAATCGACAAGACAGGTTTGTATACTAGTACAAGTCACTGCCCCAAAAACCCGAAAACACTGATACTGTAAGATGAGTATATATAAGATCAAATAAGATTAATGCAGGTGTATACAAGAAACAGTTATATATGTGACAAGATATTTATTTCAATCAATATGCCATCTCCACTTTCCAGCCTTGACAGAGCATTCGGTGTTGATTAAGTGCCATGTATTGTTTTTCGGTATGTCATCATTTGGATGCGTATAGAGGGATATACAAGTACAAAAATGTTTAGGGAAATTCAGGGATACAGAAATACAAGTCGCTGAAGAATGAAATAAATAGGAAGTGCAGAGAAGCTAAGATGAAATGGCTGCATGAAAAATGTTCAGAAATTGGAAAAAAAAGATTGTCGGAAGGAATGACTCAGCATATAGGAAAGTCAAAGCAACCTTCAGTGAAATTAAAAGCAAGGGTGGTAACATTATGAGTGCAATGGGAATTCCACTGTTAAATGCAGAGGAGAGAGAAGATAGGTGGAAAGAGGACATTGGAGGCCTCTATGAGGGAAAAATTTGTCTGATGTTATAGAAGAAGAAATTGGAGAGGATTTAGATGAGATAGGGGATCCAGTATTAGAACCAGAATTTAAGAGAGTTATGAAGGACTTAAGATCAAATAAGGCAGAAGGGATAGATAACATTCAATCAGAATTTATAAAGTCAGTGGGGGAAGTGGCAACAAAATGACTATTCACATTGGTGTGTGGAATGTGTGAATCTGGAGCCCTGCCATCTGACTTCCACAAAAATGTCATCCACACAGTTCCGAATACTGAAAGAGCTGACAAGTACAAGAATTACTCCACAATCAGCTTAACAGCTCAAGCATCCAAGTTGGTGACAAGAATAATATACAGAAGAATGGAAAATAAAATTGAGGATGTATTAGATGATGAACAGTCTGGCTTCTTAAGGCACCATAGATGCAATTCTGATGTTGCAGTTGATAATGGAAGCTAGATTAAAGAAAAATCAAGACCCCCTTGACAACATCAAATTGTTGCAAGGTGTTCAAAATCCTGAGGGAAATAGGGGTAGCTATAGGGAGATACAAGTGATATACAATATGTACAAGAGCCAAGAGGGAATAATAAGAGTGAATGACCAAGAACAAAGTGCTCAGATTAAAAAGGGTGTAAGACGGGTTTGTAGTCTTTTGTCCGTACTGTTCAATCTGTACATCAAAGAAGCAATGATGGGAATAAAAGAAAGGTTCAGGAGTGGAATTATCAATCAAAGTGAAAGGATATCAGTGACATGATTCACTGGTGACATTGCTATCCTGAGTGAAAGTGAAGAAGAATTGTCTGATCTGCTGAATAGAATGAACAGCCCAATGAGTACAGAATATGGACTGAGAGTAAATTGAAGAAAGACAAAAGTAATGAGAAGTAGCAGAAATGATAACAGTGAGAAACTTAACATCAGGATTGATGATCACAAAGTAAACAGAGTTAGGGAATTCTGCTACTTAGGCAGCAAAATAACCAATGACAGATGGAACAAGGAGGGCATCAAAAGCAGAATAACACTGGCAAAAAGAGCATTCCTGGCCAAAAGAAGTCTATGAGTATCCAACATAGGCCTTAATTTGAGGAAGAAATTTCTGAGAATATACGTTTGGAGCACAGCATTTATGGTACTGAAACATGGAGTGTGGGAAAACCAGAACAGAAGAGAATCGAAGCATTTGACATGTGGTGCTACAGATGAATTTTGAAAATTAGGTGGATTGATAAGGTAAGGAATGAACAGGTGCTTTGGAGAATTGGAGAGGAAAGGAATATGTGGAAAACACTGACAAGGTGAAGGGACAGGATGATAGGACATCTTTTAAGACATCAGGGAATGACTTCCATGGTGCTAGAGGGAGCTGTAGAGGGCAAAAACTGTACTGGAAGACAGAGATGGGAATACATCCAGCAAATAATTGAAGATGTAGGTTGCAAGTGCTACTCTGAAATGAAGAGGTTGGCACAGGAGAGGAATTCATGGCGGATTGCATCAAACCAGTCAGAAGACTGATGACCCAAAAGAGAAAAGAAAAGAAAGAGGGATGTGGGATCAGCAGACCTATCTTCCAGCAGTTTTTGGCTTCCCATACCTTGAGCCTCTTCCTTTCACTCAAGTAGCTCCTCAGTTGGCATCAAAATGCTGAGTGCATTCTGTTCCAGTCCTCCCACCAGGGAAAAATCTGTGACACTACACAGTCACATTTTCCAATTTCATTGGTATGTTCAATGTCTATTGTCTCCCATAATCCTTTTGCCTTTAGTCTATTGCTCATAAGATTGATGCTATTATTGCTTGTAATATGTAACTTAGCTGCATCTATACTCTGCAAATCACTGTGAAGTGCATGGTAGAGGGTACTATTTACTTGCTAGTATGTTTTAAGCAGATATAATTTCAAAATCAGAAGTAAAAATTTAAGTACAAGACTATATGAAACAAAAGAGAAAAGTCTGCTTACTAATTACCAGATCACTGGAGAATGTTTTCAGGCAGGGAGCTATAAAACAGAAGTAACACCTCTAGCTTTTCAGACATTTTAGTCAGTTTCAGGATCAAGGAGCAAGATAGAACAGAAATTTGAAAAAAAATATATAAAGAAAACTTTACTGCATTGTGTCAGATAAGAAAGTAACTGAAATGTTAATAAATCTGGAGATTTGGTGTTATTCTTTTCATTTTCCTTCTGCCAAACTTAATAGTCCAGTCAATGAAAGAAAATTAGGCAGAGAAACCGTGTAGTCAGAAAGCTTTGCACCATCCTAGGAGGGAGTGTCATAAACAACATACTAAAAATCTTAACTGATGGGGTTTGAGCATTGGGGTAGCAGGCATTTAGAGGTCACTTTTATATGTTTTTCTTGAAGGATTCAGAAACCCCTGTTCCTAGTGGAAACACTTTGCAGTACAAAACTAAACTACATTAAATTTTGTACAGAAAAAGCCCTATTCATTTTCTCTCTAGGACTAACAGTTTCAGTCTTGCAGGAGATGGAAAAATGGCAGATTATTAAAAATGTTGTTTTAACAACATAAAATTACTGTTTAGCTTTAACTGAAGTGGTTTAAAAATAAGTAGTAAATGTTTGTACAACATCTAAGTACAGCAGAACCATATTAAGGGTACATTGTGTTTAGGGAATAGGGAATGTAACAGGATAAGGCTGATACGTGTGGGGTAGAAGCAAGAGAGAAAGTAGGTCATCGAATTGTGTTCATGTATTTCCCTCCTTCATAGGTGCACAAACTGAAGACTGAGCTAGTGATGATCCATTCTGCCTATCCCACTATGTCACAAGAAGCAGCTACAGTGTGTTTCACAAAGGTATACCAACCTCTACAGCACTTCTTACGAAATTGTGGTGACACAGTGTGCAGATATGTCCAAGGGTGTATATTTCCCACAAAAGGCATTAACTCTATGTGGAAGGTCAAGTATGAATTACTAATCATACTGACATATGTAACAGATATGGATGGATTCCTTATAAATCTCTGCACGCTGTTCTATACTGGTAGAGGGAAAATTAATTTTTACAAGGATCCCCTTGAGAGCGAGGTCACAGAAGGCCAATGATGTTTACGGTATTTGATGCCCCACATATTGTCTGCTGGCAACAGGGGTGGAACTGGAGGTATCCAGTGGTGACAGCAGCATGAGGCTACAGAGTGTAGTTGAACTGCTTAGTCAACAAGTAATTTACAGCAGCACTAGTGATGTTGATACAAAGCAGAGCAATGGCAACAGTAAGTAAAGTAAACATTTCATTACATCTACAGTAACAGTTGCCATAATTAACATTTCATCAGTAAGGAACCCAAGATATTTTGCAGAGTGAGAAAGAAGTGTCAGATGAAATATTAGCATTTCTACAAGATGATTCAATGGATTGTTTGGTGTCATGTATGCTTCACTGTGTGGACATCGTACATGGAGAGTACATTGACAACAATATGTGCTTAACAAGTGAAAGTGATATTGAAACAGGTGTTGAGCTATGTAGTTCATCATCCTTGTTAGAGAGAGAGCCACAAATCCTATCTCCAAGGACTATAGTAATGGACAATCATTATCCAAGGAGTGGGAACTAAACATAATTATGGAAATGGTAGAGCATCAACAGTATAGTAAAAAAAAAAAAAAAAAAAATTACAAACAAATTTTGAATAATATGATCATATAGTACATACAAAAAACTCTGATAGTCAAGGGAGGACAAAGTGTACTTGTTAAAAAAAACTGGTGATACAGTTTACAGGATGGGCTTGATCCTGACCTGCCATTTTATGCACGTGAAATTGTATACAGCATAGATCACAGTGATTTCAAGGAAAGTAGTTGGTGGTTGCATAACCGCAAACGGTGCTACAGAATTGGAAGACACAAGATAATAAAATTTCAAACATAGTATCAGCTTGACGATGCGTAGCAAATTGTGAGTCAGCCTGAAAATTTGTAACTGAGATAAACAAACTTATCCCATCACATAGTAAGGAGTTTGTTTTCCACTCTGACCAATCTGGATTTGAAGAGAAATGCATATGAAAGAAACTGTGGAAATTAGAGGTACCAAGAGAGTTGTATCAATATCAACTTAACACATTTGTATAAGTTGTTCTACTGTTACTCTGGATAGTAAATTGTCAGGGAAATTATTTATTTTGCTGCAAAAAGTTGGAGGTGTGATTCTTGTGCCTAGTGTTCAAAACCTTTTGTTTAACCCATCCAGTACCTCACAGAGATAAGAGATTTTCAGTTGTTAAATGGCTTCTAAAGCTGAGCTGTACATTTGATAGCAAATTGTGTGACATAAAATGATCAATTATCCTTACATACACAAGCTTTTCAATAACTTTAGCAAACAATTATGGCATACAGATAAGTCTAAATTATCTACATTATCCTTTTCTCCCATTTTCTTAAGTGGTTTTACTACTGAGTACTTTAATCATTCCTAAAGGAAAAATAACAAATATGGCTAAATACAGGGCTAACATGTGCAGCACAGTACTTTAATATTCTGCTAGGCACTCCATCATATCCATGAGAGTCCTCAGTCTTCAGTGATTTAATTATTGACTCAATCTCACCCTTGTATGTATCACAGAGGAGTATTTCAGACATCAGTCTCCAAAAGGCAATTGCCAAAGAGTTATATGATGCCCTGTAGAAACCATATTTTTAAATTCACCAGCAATGCTCAGAAAATGATTGTTAAATGCTGTACATATATCTGATTTATCAGTAACAGAAATATTTTTACTATGAACTGACTTTATATCATCAACCTTGTGCTGCTGATCAGACACTTCCTTCACAACTGACCATATGGTTTTAATTTTATCCTGTGAATTAGCTATTCTGTTTGCATACCACATACTCCTTGCCTTCCTAATAACATTTTTAAGCACCTTACATTACTACTTTTAATGGGCTACTGTAGCTTGATTGTGACCACTTCTGATATTTTGATATAATTACCTCTTTGTTCTACATGATATCCTTATCCAGTAGTCAGCCACCTAGGTTGCCTTTTACTGGTAGTACCCCGTTTAGAATGTTCTAATGGAAAACAACTCTCAAAGTGCATGAGAAATGTGTTAAGGAAAGCATTATATTTGTCATATATGTTATCGGCACTATAAACATCCTACCACTCTTGTTCCTTGACTAGGTTTAAAAAACTCTCTATTGCCATTGGCTTAACTTTCCTACATAGTTTGTAATTATATGTGACATTTGTTTTAGCACAAACGCCTTTTAGTGTTAAAATTTGTGCATCATGGTCTGAAAGTCTGAAAGGCCATTCACCCTTTTACTGACAGAATGCCCATCTAGTAATGAAGAATGAATAAAAATATTGTCTATGGCTGTGCTACTGTTCCCCTGCACTCTATTCAGTAAAAAACACAGTCTGCATCAGATAATATGAATTTAGGATTTCTACCAATATCCTTTTTCTTGCACCATCATATACAACATTAATATTGAAGTCACCACATATAACGTCCGCCCCTGGTAGCTGTGTGGTCAACGCGACGGAATGTCATACCTACCGGCTCGAACTTCATTCCCGGCTGGGTCGGAGATTTTCTGCACTCAGGGTCTGGGTGTTGTGTTGTCCTTCTCATCATTATTTCATCCCCATTGACACGCAAATCGCCGAAGTGGCGTCAACTCAAAAGACTTGCACCAGGCGAACGGTCTACCCGACGGGAGGCCCTAGCCACACAGTGTTTCCATACCACATGTAACTGATGAAATATTAAAATATCTGAATTTCTGTAACACCTAGGTGATCTGCTTCTGTTGTGGAGGAATGCTATTTAAGCCACTGGTTCTCTTCAGATGTTGAAAGATGTAAGACTGGGGTGATGCATTTTATACCTATTATGCTATGAAAACTATTCCAAACAGTGACAGTGGAGACAATGAAGTCAGTGTCAAGTACATGTTGTCAGTGAGCTATGCTTGGGAGGGGGGGGGGGGAGTGTCTTCAGTCAGTAGGAGGCTAATTACACTTCCAGCTGTTGAGCTTTCTCACATAGTAGCTCTCTTAACAACAGCAAATAATTACTCACTTAATAAGCTGTAAATAGCCCTACTATATAAACATGCTTTCAGTGAAGTTATTTTGTCTACTCACACAAGAGGACTGGACAGCAAATAGACTGAAAATCAAGCAATACTCATAGTAGGGAAAGTTGTCTTTTCAGGAAGAACACTACCGCTGCCATGCATGCTGGCTAAGAAACAATTTCTCCTCCAGCAGAGTAGAACACTGTGCAGAGATGTACACACATCTGTCCATATGTGTTTCTTGTATTAGTGTTACTAGTAACTCATTTCTTCATTCCATGTAGTGTTAATGCATCTTTTGAAAAATAACCACACTCTGTTGCCAGAGCTGCGTGAGGAGCACTGTAGAGGTATAACTTTGTGAAACATCCTGGAGCTGATTCTTGTGATGTACTGGGATAGATAGAGTGGTGAATCACCTGTTCAATTTTCAATTTGCAACCCTCGGAACTGCATGAACACAATCTGATGGCCTACCTTCCCTCTCACTTCTACCCCGCATAATCCTCACTTCACCCTGTTACACCCCTAGAACTCAATTTTTCCCTTAATACAGGTTTGCTGTACTCTTAGATGTACAAAAATTTAATATTTGTCTTTAACCCACTTTATCTAAAAGTAAAACTAAATTTTACACCATTAAAATAGTATTTTTAATAATCTGCAATTTTTCCATCCCATGCAAGGCTTTAACAATTACTTCTAGAGAAAAAATGAATAGGGCCTTTTTTGCAGGAAACTTAATTTAGTTTGATTTTGTGCTGCAAAACATTTTCATTAGAAACACTTGTTTTCGAAGTAATCAAGAAAAACATAAAAAAGTGACTTTTAAACACCCTCTCCCCCCATCCCAACACTCATACCTCATCAGTTAGGATTTTTAGTATGTTGGTCAAGACATTCCCTCCTAGAATTGTCACAAAAGTTACAACTACAGTTTCCCCCCCTATTTTTAATCTTTATTCACTGGGCTACAGTGAGTGTTTTATTTTTAGAAATTTTATATGAGGGAAACATTCCACGTGGGAAAAATATATCTAAAAATAAAGATTATGTAACTTACCAAACGAAAGCATTGGCATGTTGATAGACACACAAATGCACACACAAAATTCAAGCTTTCACAACCAATGGTTGCTTCATCAGGAAAGAGGGTAAGGAGTCATTCCATTCCCGGGAGCGGAAAGACTTACGTTAGGGGTAAAAAAGGACAGGTATACACTTGCACACACACACATATCCATCCGCACATATACAGACACAAGCAGACATTTGTAAAGGCAAAGAGTTTGGGCAGAGATGTCAGTCGAGGCGGAAGTACAGAGGCAAAGATGTTGTTGCATGACAGGTGAGGTATGAGTGGCGACAACTTGAAATTAGCGGAGGTTGAGGCCTGGTGGGTAACGGGAAGAGAGGATATACTGAAGGGCAAGTTCCCATCTCCGGAGTTCTGACAGGTTGGTGTTAGTGGGAAGTATCCAGATAACTCGGACAGTGTAACACTGTGCCAAGATGTGCTGGCCGTGCACCAAGGCATGTTTAGCCACAGGGTGATCCTCATTACCAACAAACACTGTCTGCCTGTGTCCATTCATGTGAATGGACAGTTTGTTGCTGGTCATTCCCACATAGAAAGCTTCACAGTGTAGGCAGGTCAGTTGGTAAATCACGTGGGTGCTTTCACACGTGGCTCTGCCTTTGATCGTGTACACCTACCAGGTTACAGGACTGTAGTAGGTGGTGGTGGGAGGGTGCATGGGACAGATTTTACTCCGGGGGTGGTTACAAGGGTAGGAGCCAGAGGGTAGGGAAGGTGGTTTGGAGATTTCATATGGATGAACCAAGAGGTTGCGAAGGTTAGGTGGATGGCGGAAAGGCACTCTTGGTGGAGTGGGGAGGATTTCATGAAGGATGGATCTCATTTCACAGCAGGATTTGAGAAAGTCGTATCCCTGCTGGAGAGCCACATTCAGAGTCTGATCCAGTCCCGGAAAGTATCCTGTCACAAGTGGGGCACTTTTGGGGTTCTTCTGTGAGAGGTTCTGGGTTTGAGGGGATGAGGAAGTGGCTCTGGTAATTTGCTTCTGTACCAGGTCAGGAGGGTAGTTGTAGGATGGGAAAGCTGTTTTCAGGTTGTTGGTGTAATGGTTCAGGGATTCCGGACTTGAGCAGATTCGTTTGCCACGAAGACCTAGGCTGTAGGGAAGGGACCGTTTGATGTGAAATGGGTGGCAGCTGTCATAATGGAGGTACTGTTGCTTGTTAGTGGGTTTGATGTGTACGGATGTGCGAAGCTGGCCATTGGACAGATGGAGGTCAACGTCAAGGAAAGTGGCTTGGGATTTGGAGTGCAATCGTTGGTTGCAAAAGCTTGAATTTTGTGTGTGTGTTTGTGTTTGTTTGTGTGTCTATCAACATGCCAATGCTTTCGTTTGGTAAGTTACATCATCTTTGTTTTATATGTATATATATAATAGAGGGAAACATTCCACGTGGGAAAAATATATCTAAAAACAAAGATGATGAGACTTACCAAACAAAAGCGCTGGCAGGTCGATAGACACACAAAACATACACACAAAATTCAAGCTTTCGCAACAAATGGTTGCTTCATCAGGAAAGAGGGAAGGAGAGGGAAAGACGAAAGGATGTAGGGATGGATGTGTGTGTGTGTGTGCGAGTGTATACCCCTTTTTTCCCCCGAAGGTAAGTCTTTCCGCTCTCGGGATTGGAATGACTCCTTACCCTCTCCCTTAAAACCCACATCCTTTCGTCTTTCCCTCTCCTTCCCTCTTTTCTGATGAGGCAACAGTTTGTCGCGAAAGCTTGAATTTCATGTGTATGTTTGTGTGTCTATCGACCTGCCAGCACTTTCGTTCGGTAAGTCACATCATCTTTGTTTTTTTATATATATATATATATATATATATATATATATATATATATATATATATATATATATATATATATATATAAAATGTCCTTTGTTTGAAATTTCAAATTTTTGGTTAATATGTAATGTGAGCCCATATTTATTCAACACTGTAGGTCACATTACATATTCCACGTTAACTGTGATGGCTTCTACACAAATAAGAATTGTCACTGAATAACAGATAAACTGATGCATAAACTGGCCAATATGAATTGAATTATGTAGATTTTGTTCCACTGTATATGCATTTGTCATTTTTTGTAGTGTAGTCATTGTCTGATGGCTAATTGTTTCAGTGTCATATGGAGTCGTCCTATTCCTCTTGGGTGGTACTTTGGTCCACAATGGGAAAGACAGTATGGTACAGACTGGCCTGCAAATATGTGTGATAATTGGTTAATGAACGATCGCTACTTGAAGAGCTTTGCAAATGACATCCCACAATGTCCTTGTGATCTGGAGCATGCTCTTGTTGATAAGGGCCGCTTCATGCCAGACTACGACTGTGATAAGGATGCCAATCATAAGTGTTTCTACCATGAGGGTGCAGTTCACTGTCTTCGATCAGGAATTCCAAGGTCTGTGTAAAATATTTCTATGTAATAGAGAAGATAAGTGATCAGTGACTTTGATTAATGAATCAAGATTTTCAGACAATGTGCTACTTTATATGGTCACATATAATTTATTTATACTGGAAAAATATTTGTAGATACACTTCGAATGAAACAAAGTGATTCTGAAAATGTAAATCACTAGAAATAAATACTAATCACGACAGTCTATACTAACAGCCTAAGAGTTTATACATTTTTTTTTTAAAGCAACCAGTTTTGATGGACATGGCCTAGCTTTAGCTGAGTGGACATTGTTCAGAAATGGAACAAAGTAGTTTCAATCAGATATCAATAAAAAGTATAATTACTTCTTCATATAAAACACATCTCAGTGTAATGCTGCATACTCAACAATTCACTGCAGCTTAACAAATCATCTAGTTCAGTTGTGAATGAAAGCTTTGAGCAGTTACAGATAACTTCCAGATTATTTTAGTACAGAATCAAGTATCCACAATACAATTGTTGGAATAATGTTATCTGTATTCTCCACACACTCATCCATTCGATTTAAAAGTTTGTTAACTATTGTGTCAGTATACTAACAACATGTTGTCAAAAGACTCAAAGCAAAGTGGCTGATGGGACTAAATCAAATGACATCAACAGGCATTGACTGGTTTCCGGTTGCGGGTGAAGGTAGTTGGCAGACAACTTTATCTTTAGTGTGTTTTTGTCTATGAAGGCAGAAGTGAGACACTGAGATGACCCACCTAATACAGAGTTTTATTTATCATTTCATTTTGAAGCTTTAGTTGTGTTTGCACATAAAAATAACTGGATTTCAGGTCCACCTATTATCCAAACATCAAACATGTTATGTGTTAATGCATAGCAGTAATGACACAAAAGTTGATGGTGAGTCACTAGAAGGACCAGGTAAAGCCTCTTCACTCAATTTTGTAAATAATATTATCAGTCACTATGAAAAATACCTCACACGAATCAACACTAAATTCACAATGGCTACTTATTGCTGTGGTGCACAGCACTGTTACGTAGCTAAGGTTTGCAGTTAGTGTAAACATTCTGTAGCAACATGAAGTCAGCCGGCTTTCACTGATCACAGAGCAGCCAAGTTAAGGTGTGCAATCTATAGTGCTCTTTTTATGTTACTGTGTATTGGTGGCTTGCCATCTGCAATTAAATGATGTTGCTGTGAGTTTGGTAGGCTAGGTAACAAATCAGTTTATCCATAAATTTAATTTAGTTTATGGAAATATTTCAAGACTGTATTTTTTCATTGCCTACAGTTAGTTTCAAAATATCCATTTGAAACTAATTGTAAGCAATCTCAAAATATATGCACAAATCATTTTTGCACAACAAAATTGTGTTTATAGATAAAGTGATTTACTAACTCACCAACCAAACACACAGTAACTTCTTTTAGTAGCAGAAGAAAAGCTACTAATATGCAGTAATGTAAAGAGAATTACAAATTACTTAGAATTACGAATGATTTAGGAATAAAGGAGACAGCTCAATGAAAGACAGAAGTGCTGTGTCATTGATAGGTACACAAACGGAAGGTACAGAGCTTTGCTAGCTTTCAGAATGAGCTTCCTTTTTCAAGCTTGTAGGAGAAATATGCTCTCAAACACATGACACTCATTCACATGCACACCTGTCTCCCTACATTGTGTTCAGTTGACATAACGATGACGCAGTGCTTCTGCCTCTCAGCGAGACATATCCTTCATTCCTAAATAATTCATAATTCTCAGTCAGAACTTTCCACACATTAGTAATGTAAAGATAGTTGTACAGAACTCAACAGTACAAAATCAGAAATTCTCAGCCAGAACTTCCCACACATAGTTGTACAGAACTCAACAGTGTAGAAAAAAAAAACAAAGTAATACCAAAAACTGAACAAAACTATTTTTATGCCCAATTTCGTTTGAATAATCATTACTTAAAACATTTTTATATTTTACAGAACTGAATAAAAGTACCCATTGATCATGGCACAAAGATGCTGAAATGTGTTTGGCCATTTATGAAAGCAGCTGTTTGTGTAGTAGGCAGACCTGAAATCCAGTAAGAACTCAGTGTTTTTGCTACCTTAACTCTGTAGCAACTGGAAAGATGTCAATACCAGTTGATGGCATTAACTGTCTATCATACATACATTAATTCTTGTTCCATAGGTCATGAATATGACATCTCATAATGATGTGGAACGTGTCACTTTTTTTTATTTATTTTTTACTACTTTATATCTAAGAACTCATCTATTGAGTAGGAGTTATCATTCAGAAATTCTTTTAATTTGCTTTTAAATGTTGGTTGGCTATCTGTCAGACTTTTAATACTATTTGGAAAATGACCAAAGATTTTTGTGGCAGTATAATTCACCCCTTTCTGTGCCAAAGTGAGATTTAATCCAGGCTATAATAATAATAATAATAATAATAATAATCCTTTCTTTTAGTGTTGTAGCTATGCATTTCACTGTTATTTTTGAATTGGGATGGGTTATTAATGACAAATTTCATAAGTGAATGTATGTATTCCGAAGGTACTGTGAATATTCCGAGTTCCTTGAATAAATGTCTGCAAGGTGATCTTGGGTGGACTCCAGCTATTATTCTGACTACATGCTTTTGTGCAATGAATACTTTCTCTCTTAATGACGAATTGCCCCAAAATACGATGCCATATGAAAGCAGTGAATGAAAATAGGCATAGTAGGCTAATTTACTGATATGCTTAGCATCAAAATTTGCAATAACCCTAATAGCATAACTAGCTGAACCTAACTGTTTCAGCAGATCATCAATGTGTTTCTTCCAATTCAATTTCTCATGAATGCACACACCCAGAAATTTGGAGTATTCTGCCTTGGCAACAGACATCTATTCATAGTCTATATTTATCAGTGATGTTATGCCATTTATTGTATAGAATTGTATAAACTATGTTTTCTCAATATTTAGTGAGAGTCTATTTGAAGAGAACAACTGAATAATTTTCTGAAAGACATTATTTACAATTTCCTCAGCTGATTCTTGCTTGTTGCGTGTGATTACTATCAGCAATAAGAACTAGCTTTGCATCTTCATGAATACTTAGTGGCAAGTCGTTAACATATATTGAGAACAATAAGGAACCCAAGACTGAACCTCAGATCAGATATTCCTATCAGCTATGTCCCTGAAAGTCTTCTTAGAGTCTAGTTATAAGTACATAATTGACCACTGCTTTCACATACTGTCTTGAGTTAACATTTCATTATTGCCATCACAGATACTTCTCCCCATGGCAATAACTGAAATAAACAGCAGCAGATGTTTTCTGCATGTTTTTCAATGGGAGTCATCAGTGCATATGAAATGTAAAGAAGGGCAAGGGACTCCTTAATTTTGTGTCCTTAATTCTGTGTCTTCCAATTATCTTGATTGTGTTCTTCAGCTGCATATTTTGTTTTCATTTTGTCCCAATTTACCTAGAACTTAGAGACATTTTCACAAATATTCTCATCTATATGTATGAATCTAGGCTACATGTTTGCACACTTGTCTTTTCTTTTCAAATGCAAACAGAAAATTGACCTAGCACCTTGTTATCATCCTATGAATATTTATTAGTGCACTTTCTTTCTGTTCTCAACTCTCTGTAGTGTACAACATATGGACATTGCAGGAAATAATATCCTTTACCTCTCTTTAAGAGCATAAAGCATAAATTCCAGTTGATCCATATGACAATTTAAGACTGCTGTATAATATTTTATCTCACAGCCTTAAGCCATCTTTACACGAGACATGAAAGGTAACAGAGATTGGACTGGAATGTCGATTTATTTGGTAGGGTGATTGATCAGTGCTAAGAAACAATAATGCAAGACATTATTGCCAATGTGATCTGAGACTGCTGTACTCTGTAGTGGCAGTTGTTGGTATCTAGTGTGTCAGCCATATAGAATTTTCTATGAAAATGTACAGGTACGAAATAGGTGCATTAACTTCAGTAACAGTTCTCAAAATTGTGTGGAGATAATCTCAAAAAACATTGCTGAGGTGTCAATAGATTCAAAGGGACTGAACATACTGCAAAGAGGACATTAAAAATACTCCATGTTTCCTTTTAGACAAAATCTCATTGATAACATAGTTGAACAATCAAGCAGAGATAAAGACATTTGTGAGGAGCTCCTGTCTGTGTGAGAACTGAATGGAAGATCTCCAAATTGAAAGGAACCAAGTTTCAAAATACATTATGTATGCATATGCCTGTAATGTCAACAAAATAGGTACTTCTTACTTGTTGCCTTCATATGTTCCCAAGTTTATCTCAGTTCTCATTGGTACGTCAATAGTGAGTATACACAAAGATATTGGCTGAAGAGGTTTACGTTTCCATCATGTGTTCAACACTTTACGTGTGGTACCATGTTAACCACCAGTATATCATTCCCTAACATTTTATTATAACAAATCATACCAAAAACAAAGCATCAAGACTTAATCATTTTTCATGTATGTGAATGATTTGTTCTGTAAAATTCAACATTCTGACATCACAGAACTTTTCCCACTTCATGTCCAAATTACCTTTCATGTTCCACACTTTATGGAAATGATATACACATGTTAATTGCTTGTTCTATAATCCTAGGGTCACCACTAATTATTCTTCCTGTTAAAGTTGGGAACCTCCTTATCTTGAACCACATACCTGAACCTTTTATTATTAGGCACTTTACCCATTTAGGCTATCCAGGCATGCCTTCAAGACCAGACTAAAATCTTCTGTATTTGCCAAAAATTAATTCTGTACATTACAACCAGAGTTTCTCCCAAGGGATATCTGGAAATAGCAACACTGGTGTTAAGGACTTCATAGAAGAACATAACTTATGCTTTAAAATTTGAATCTGTTCTATAAATGTGCTTGGATGACCTGAATGTGTAATGTAAACACTCACAATAGGTATAGATCCAGGTATGAATTCCTGTTTTCATTTATCTTTGTATATTAATTAATTTTATTTTACTTTCATTACAACTATGAGTACCTGTAATACATTGTTTCATCTCAACAGAGAGTATTGCATCTTATCCACTTTATAACTGATTAATTGAATGTGACAATTATGATTGATCTCAACTGCCACATTTTTTGCTGCGAAATTGTCAGTGCAGATATTTCCGATAGAGAATAATGTAAGTATATCACTAATTTTCACTTCTTTTGTACAGTCTGGGAGGATCAGAGCAACAATGCTGCTATGATAAGAAGGGATATCTGATGATGACGTATGACCAGCAGTGGGGCAGCCGTCCACATCGATCACATAACTTCGGGCAGCTCCCATGGAATGAACCTAACAAGGTATGCCACACTGTTTCCAAAATTGATTGTCTGTGACTCACTAATGAATCAATAATTTGTTGTAGTATCATGAAATAGTTTTTCAGTAGCTGTTATACCTGAAACATTTTATATGGCTTAGGAAATTTAGATGTACTTAAAAAATTAATGACAGTAAGTATAAAGATATGGAAATGATGCAAGTTTTCCTTTAATGATTACATCTAGAGGGCTTGCTTCTTCACTTTACCTTCATTTATCCATGGAGACATTTTCACAACAGAACAGCAAATACAGGGGTGATAAACTTACAGCATATAATTAAATATCAAACAGTATTTTGCACAGTATGAAAGTCTTCACTGAATATTAACATTGTGTAGGGCACAAAATAAATAGCTGCTTATTATTTATTGAGGCAGGAACAATTAAATTAGCACTCAAGGGACATATTTACAAAGAAACACACTTTGTTGTTGTGGTCATCTGCAGTCCAAAGACTGGTTTGATGCAGCTCTCTATCCTGCTTGATCCTGTGCAAGCCTCTTCATCTCCAAGTAACTACTGAAACCTACATCCTTCTGAGTCTGCTAACTGTATTCATTTATTGAGCTTCCTTTATGATTTTTACCCCTGCACACTTCCCTTCAGTTTTAAATTGCTGATCCATTGATGCCTGAGAATGAGTCCTGCCAACTGATCCCTTCTTCTAGTCAGGTTGTAAACAAATTTCTCTTCTCCCAGATCTAATCAGTACCGCCTCATTAGTTATGTAATCTACCCAACTAACCATCAGCATTCTTCTGTAGCATCACATTTCAAAAGTTTCTATTATCTTCTTGTGTAAACTGTTTATCATCCACATTTCACTTCCATACATGGGTACAGTCCATGCAAATACTTTCAGAAAGGACTTTCCGACACTTAAATCTATACTCGATGTTAACAAATTTCTCTTCTCCAGAATTGCTTTTCTTGCAGTTGCTAGTCTTTATTTTATATCATCCTTACTTTTGCATCATCAGTTATTTTACTGCCCACAAAGCAAAACTCATCTACTACTTTAAGTGTCGCATTTCCCAATCTAATTCCCTCAACATCACATGATTTAATCTGACTACATTCCAGTGTCCTCATTTTGCTTCAGTTGATGTCATCTTATATCTTCCTTTCAAGACACTGTCTATTCCACTCATCTACTCTCCCAAGTCCTTTGCTGTCTCTGAAAGAATTGCAATGTCATCGGCAAATCTCGAAATTTTTATTTCTTCTCCCTGGACTTTAATTCCTATTCCAATTTTTTCTTACAAGTTGTAAATAGCCTTTCACTCTCTGTATTTTACCCCTGCCACCTTTAGAATTAGATGGAGAGTATTCCAGTCAATATTGTTGAAAGCTTTTCTAAGTCTACAAATGCTATAAATGTAGATTTGCCTTTCCTTAATCCATCTTCTAAGATAAATCATAGGGTCAGTATTGCCTCATGTATTCCTACATTTCTCTGGAATCCAAACTGATCTTTCCTGAGGTCGACTTCTGCCAGTTTTTCCATTCTTCTGTGAAGGATTCGTGTTAGTATTTTGCAGCCATGACTTATCAAACTGATAGTTTAGTAATAGAGGGAAACATTCCACGTGGGAAAAATATATCTAAAAACAAAGATGATGTGACTTACCAAACAAAAGCACTGGCAGGTCGATAGACACACAAACAAACACAAACATACACACAAGATTCAAGCTTTCGCAACCAACGGTTGCTTCGTCAGGAAAGAGGGAAGGAGAGGAAAAGACGAAAGGATGTGGGTTTTAAGGGAGAAGGTAAGGAGTCATTCCAATCCCGGGAGCGGAAAGACTTACCTTAGGGGGAAAAAAGGACGGGTATACAGTCGCACACACACACATATCCATCCACACATGTACTATATCTACTATACATATACTATACCTACTATACAATTTTATCCCGCCTATATATACTCAATAATACGTAACCCACTTCCAAACCATAACCAAAAAAATTTTTTTCCGCTTTCAACACTACCGCTACTATAAAATCCACCATTTCTAGTTCACAAACAGTTCCTTTCACCTATTAAACAACCATTTCGGCTAGTTCCAACAACTTTCGCTTTATTTCCATTTCAGTTTTTCACACATCACTGATAATTTTTAGCTGCTTCCCACAGGTTTTAACGTCATTATTTCTTCGTCAGACAATTGTTAGCCTCATTTTCATAATCTGCCACCACAAAACCACCCCTTTTAATACATTTACATGCAGTTTTTTCGAAATTTTCCTGAATTTCTCCACCCTTTAACCTAACATTTATGCACATCGTTGTCTACCAACCCAAGTTCATGACAGGATCAACATAGCCCAGCTTTAACCAACACTTTTTCGCCCTTTTTTCACACCAGATCTCCAGTTACTTTCTAGTTCACCTTTATCTCTCCCCATATATTTTTATTTTCATTTTCATTTCAGCCTCATGTTACACTTTCCACCTTCTAATACCATGTCACCCTCACAACACCCCCACAAATACCCCATTAAGTTTTATTTACATTCCCTCCGCAAACATGTCTTCGCCCTAGCCAGATTACGCTCCCATATTAAGGCCTTTGAATATGTCTGCATGTGTCTGTATATGTGTGGATGGATATGTGTGTGTGTGCGAGTGTATACCCGTCCTTTTTTCCCCCTAAGGTAAGTCTTTCCGCTCCCGGGATTGGAATGACTCCTTACCCTCTCCCTTAAAACCCACATCCTTTCGTCTTCCCTCTCCTTCCCTCTTTCCTGACGAAGCAACCGTTGGTTGCGAAAGCTTGAATTTTGTGTGTATGTTTGCGTGTCTATCGACCTGCCAGCGCTTTTGTTTGGTAAGTCACATCATCTTTGTTTTTAGATATATGATAGTTTAGTAATTTTCACACCTATCAGCACCTGCTTTCTTTGGAATTAATTCTATTCTTCTTGAATTCTGAGGGTATTTCACCTGTCTTGTATGTCTTGCTCCAAGGCTAACAGTAGCTCTAATGGAATGTTGTCTGCTCCTGGGGCTTTGTTTTGACTTAACGTCTTTCAGTGCTTTGTAAATTTTTCATATTCATATCTCCATCCTCATTTCATCTAAGTTCTCTTCCATTTCCATAATACTGCCCGCAAGTACATCTCCCCTATATAGATCCTCTAATACTTTTCCACCCTCCTGCTTTCCCTTCCTTGCTTAGGACTGGTTTTCCATCTGAACTCTTGATATTCATACAGATGGTTCTCTTTTCTCTGGAGGTCTGTTTAATTTTCCTGTAGGCAGCATCTATGTAACCCCTTACATTTGTCCTGTAGCCATTCCTGCATTGCCATTTTGCACTTCCTGTTGCTCTCATTTCTTAGATGTTTGTATTCCCTTTTGCCTTCCTCATTTATTGCATTTTTATACTTTCCCCTTTCGTCAGTTCAATTCAATATCTCTTGTTTATCCAAGGATTTTTACTAGCCCTCATCTTTTTACCTACTTGATCTTCTGCTCCCTTCAGTATTTCATCTCTCAAAGCTACCCATTATTCTTCTACTGTATTGCTTTCCCCTGTTCTTGTCAATCATTCCATAAGGCTCCCTCTAGAACTCTCTGAAATCTCTGGTTCTTTCAGCTTATCCAGGTCCAGTCTCCATAAATTCCTGCCTTTTTGCAGTTTCTTCAATTTTGATCTGCATTTCATAACCAGTACATTGTGGTCAGAGTCCACATCTGCCCCTGGAAATGTCTTTTAATCCAAACCCTGTAAAGATTTTATAATTAAATTTTCTCTGAGACATTTAAGTCTCATCTTTATCTACGATAATTCTGGGTCTTCCTGCTTACTAGGTAGAAATGCTGACCTTTACACCAATTTACAGCAATACAATGCTAACAATTTAGGGGGAAAAGAAGCTGCAGATGTTTGTGTTTGGGAGGAGGGGGGGGGGGCATTCAACTTGAGTAGTTCATTTTTAGTGGTCAGCACAGTTGGCCATAGTGCTGCAGTGGTGTTATGGTCAGGGTTCGAGTCCTAGCCGTGGCACAAATTTTAAGTCATTTCTTCAGCTTCCAGCATTATTGTAATTCTAAACCCAGTTATAAAATCTCTGTCTTACCATTACGTAATCAGTCTCAAATCTTCCAGTGTCTCCAGGTCAATTCCACAGATACAGCCTTCCTTCATGACTCTTAAACCAAGTGTTAGCTATGTTTAAATTATGCTCTGTGCAAAATTCTACCAGGTAGGTTCCTCTTTTTCTCCTTTCCCCCAGTCCACGTTCACCTACTATCTTTCTTTCTCTTCCTTTTCCTACTATCAAATTACTGTCCCCCCCATGACTATTAAATTTTCATCTCCCTTGACTAGCTGAATAATTCCTTTTATTTCATCATATATTTCCTCAATCTCCTTCTCATCTGCAGAGCTAGTTGTCATATAAACATGTACTACTATGGGCTTCATGTCTATCTTGGCTACAGCAATGCGTTCACTAGGCTGTTCATAGTGGCTTATCTGCATTCCTATTTTCTTATTTTTTATTAAACCTACTCATACATTACCCCTGATTGAATTTGTATTTATAACCCTGCATTCACTAGGCCATACGTCCTATTCCTCCTGCTACCAAACTTCACTAATTCCCACTATATCTAACTTTAACCTATTCAATTCCCTTTTTAAATTTTCTAACATATCTACCCAATTAAGGGATCTGAATTTCCACGCTCTGATCCATACAATGCCACCTTTTTTCTCCTAATAATGACATCTTCCTTAGTAGTTCCCACTCAGAGATCCAAATGGGGAACTATTTTACTTCTCTAATATTTTACCCAAAATGATGCCATCATCATTTATACATATCAAAATGTATATTACATGACTATTTGTAGGTCGATCACTATTGATGGGGCTGTGAATCTTAACTTCAAATCTATTTTTTTTTTTAACTTTTGAATCTTTTTAACCAGTTTTCAAACTTTGAATGAAAAAGACTAATTGCAAGGAAGATATCAGAAATAGCAGTGAACTAAGCCATTGTGTTTTAAATGAACTGTTAATGAACTATATGCTGACAGGTTGAAGCCAGGTTGAAGCTAAGGCCAAGAGGGGAAAGAAGAGATTCATAGGCTGAGGAAGTACTGTCTATAAACACTCACATGAGTAAGAACTTTCGTGCATGCAGTGATGCTTTTTTAAAGAAACTATTTTAATGAAGAGTTTTTGAGGATCTTGTAATTCTTATACCACTTCCTTATACATTTGTCCCTTAATGCCTTTGTTGGAGGTAATACTCATAAAAGTCAGTTTCAACTGAACTGTGAGCTACACAGTCACAGAGAAAGACATAAAAATAGTGTTTATGTAAACTGCACATCTTTGTCTAGGGTTCAGAGTGGATTTATGGAGTCTAATGCAAAAGTGTTCTACAAGTTCCCATCCAATACAAAGAACTGGAATAGACATAAAAAACCATTCCTAAGCAATGTAGATTTCTGCTGTGACTATATTGCAACTTGTGGCAGGAATTTGGGAATCCCAACCAGTTTGAAAGAAAATTAAAAACATATGTCATGAGCTATTTGATCTACAAATTTTCAGAATTTCTAGATTAAAAGTTTTGTAGCAAGTATTAATGTACTGTTAACAGTACTCTGTATTTAAAGATGGAGACAACTGTTATCTTTGAAAAATGCCAATATAATCAAGTAAATATTAACCTATCGGTAGCATATAAATAAACATTATATTGAAGTTAATTAATAACTCAAAATAATACTTACAAAATAAGCACAATAAACATTCCATATGAGACAAAATTTTTATGTAAAAATAATACATAATCTAAAAACAAAAAACACTGAGAGACTGTATGTTATATCACACTAAACTAATTAAATGCTGCTTACAATGGGTAATAAAGCCATTGACCTGTCTGATAAACTTATCTACAGAAAAAGGAATATTTCCAATGTGCCCAAAAAAGAGTAAAGTAATCCCTTAACATACAGGAGGCTGCACAAAAGACCCAGGAAATTACAGATCTATAATAATTACATCTGTATTCTCTACAATAACAGAAACCATAATGAAAGACAGAATATTATATTTTATACAAACATGCAATATTCTCAACGATGAACAAAATGGATTCAGAAATGGCAATCTACCAAAACAGCAATAGCTGAATTCATAACACTTGTAACTTAAGCACTTGATGAACAGAAGGTCTATGGTATATTCCTGGACCTATCTAAAGCATCTGATTGTGTACATCCTGACATCCTATTAGAAAAGCTTCATAGCTATAGTATAAGGGGAAAGCAGTAGACATCATTAAATCGTTTTTGGAAAATAGGAAACAGAGTGTATAAATAAAGCAAAAAGTGAAAAATAATATTACAAACATCTTTTCAAATTTTGAAATTGTGAAATTTGGAGTTCCTCAAGAATTCGTCCTTGGTCCACTACTTTTCATTTTGTATGTTAATGATATGACCAAATCAGTATGTGATAGTGTAGTCATGTATGAAGATGACACTTCATTTGTTGTTACCAGATGTACAACAAATTACCTGCAAGAGAAGGCTTCACTAAATATGAAAAGTGGAAACAATTATTTCAGGGAAAACAATCTCTTTATAAATGGAAACAAAACAACATATATTCAGATACATGCAAGCAAAAAACACACTTTGGACGACATCACAGTCAGGCTTGGAGACCTAGAACTAAAGGAGACAGACAGCTATAAATTTATAGGTGTAACAGTGGCTAGGTTTATGACATGGAAGAATCAGCATGTGCAGCAAATTAGGTTCAAGCATATTTCTGCTGAGAAACATGTCAAAGTCAGTAAACATACACACTCTGCAAACAATGTGCTATGGACTAGTCCATTCACACCTCTCATATGGCATCCTGGCTTGGAGAAATGCTGCAAATTTACACACACAAAGGGTATTAAGATTACAAAACAGAGACTTAGTTTTGATAAGGAACACATATCTATAAATGCACCACTTGGATGGAAAATATGTTTGGAGATCAGCTCACTTACAATCCTCCCACTTCATGATACACGCACAATGGAGACTGTGAGCTCTGACCATTGAGCTCTATTGCAGTGCACCTCATGGGCAATATTTCAAGTTATTTTTGTTGGTTTTTGTTCTGTGTGGCAAAGGACCTCCTCTTCAAAGCTGAGAGCATGGCGTGTTCATGAAACACCTCAGTCAGCCCTCCTAGATGTGAACATAGCAGTTGCTCAGAACCACTGTTGTTGTCAGATGCAAATTCTATGTGATGTTATAATTACAACAGGGACTGATGACTATGTCCTCTTTTCAGTTTGTGTGCATACCGTGAAGTGGGAGATTTGAAAGTGATTCAACTTTCAAATTTATTTTATATCTAAATGGTACATATTCTGGACATGGGTTCCTTATCAAAACTTTATCTACTAAGTTCCTTCTGCAACATATCAAAGCCTGTAATAGGAATTATGAAACACTCTTTACAGTATATTTATTTATTTATTATCATCCCAATGATCACATTTGTGATATAGGATTTGTCAGGGTACATTTTAACAACTATATAATATCTTTACAAAATTTGTATCTGTGCTGAATTCATATTAATCTATCTTATGTTTAATACAATATACAACTAATAAGTGTTTTTATAAGATAATTTCTTATGCACTGATGTAATTTCATTTGTCACATTAACTTAAACATATATTGTTGTACGGTTGCGCAGAGATATTCACTTATGCTGTAATAACATATGTCAAGCATGTGTTCTTGATAGCAGTTTTAAATTTATCCTCATTTTCCAGCTCTTTGATATGTTTTGGTAGTGCATTAAAAAGTTTGATGCCTTGATTACATACATGTTTCTGGCTTCGGGTCCTTGTTACAGCTTGTATGTGGAGATCTTTACATTGCTGTGTATCGTAATTATGGAAGTCTGTATTGGTTTTCATTTTGTCCTGATTTCTTTTGACCACCAACAGGCATTTCAGAATGTATAATGATGGAATTGTTAAAATTTTCAATGCTTTAAAAAGGGGCCTACAATGTGTTTGAGGTGGGCTGTGGGTCATTATCCGAATAGCACGTTTTTGTAATTTGAAAATCTTATTTAGGCGACAATTTGTTTTTCCCCAGAATACTATCCCATAGGATGCAATGGACTGAAATAGCCAAAATATACTAATCTGGTACAGTCATTACTACAAACTCTTGAAATTATTCTAAGCACAAAACATGCTGAATTTAGTTTTAGTGCTAAGCTCACCACATGGTCCTTCCGATTAATCTTCTCATCAATGTGCATACCCAGGAATTTTGCACACTGTACTCTTTCAAGTTGTTTGCCATCCATGGTGGGATTTAGGTCATCCTGTTCACTTATTTTTCCATATTGCACATAATTAGTTTTTTTTCGCATTCTGTGTTAGCTTGTTAGCACTAAATCATTTTTGTATATCTTGTAGGACATGGTCCACAGTACTGTGAAATGACTGCTTCATATCACTAACTATTAAACTAGTATCACCAGCAAATAACATGATTCTAGGTTTTCTCTCTGACACCTGAATATCATTAATGTAAATGAGGAACAGCAAGGGGCCTAATACACTTCCTTGGGGTACTCCTACTGTGACCTCCCTTGGATCTGATCTTAGTTTAATTTTTGATTAATATTTAGTGCTGTAATTTCAACCACCTGCATCCTCTTTTCTAGATAAGACTCAAACCACTTTTTTACCGGTCCTCTGATACCTATAGCTTCAAGCTTTTTCAAAAGTATGCTGTATTCAACAGTGTCAAAGGCTTTTGACAAATCTAGATTTATCGCAACTACACTTTTTCCCTCTTCCAAGTTAGTGATTATTTCTTATGTGTATTCTAGTACAGCTGTTTCGGTGCTTCTCCCAGCTTGAAATCCATGCTGATTACTGTTTATCAGATTGTGCATATTAAGATAATGTGTGACTCTATATTTCATTAGTATCTCTAAAACTTTAGAGAAAGTTGGGAGGAGTGAGACAGGTCTGTAGTTTTCTATTTTAAGTTTATCACCCTTTTTCAACAGGGGAATGACTTTAGAAATTTTCAGTTTTTGTGGAAACACGCCCTCAGCCATTGACAAGTTTGCTATGTGTGCCAATGGTTTCGCTATCTGATCAGCTGTTTTCTTTACTAATATTATTGGCACCTCATCTACTCCAGCTGACATCTTGGACTTGAGACTTTTAATCACTTTTAAAACTTCCTTTTTGTTTGTTGGAACTGCCATCATACTGCTGGCTGCGTTGGGTGCTTCCATCTTAATCTGCTCCCTAAAATTCCTGCTTAATGTCTGGGGTACATTTAAAAAGTAATTATTTATATAATTAGGCATGGCATATTTATCTACCATTTTATTCTCCTCATCTTTTAGAATAATTTCCTTGTCTTTGATAGGTGCCCCGGTTTCTTTTCTCACAATTTCCCATGCTATTTTAGTTTTATTTCTGGACTGTTTTATTTCCATATTATTACTTAATAACTTTGCATTTGCAATTACTCTGCAGTATATTTTCCTATACCTCTTTACATATTCTATAAAATCAGTATCTGTACACTCCCTCAACTCTGAATTCAGTTTTTTCATGTTTTCACATGGTTTCTTAATGCCAAGAGTCATCCAAGAACTTGACTTTATGTGTCCAGTAGACTTGATTCTGGTCAGTTTCTTTGGAAAATGCATATCAAAGTTCATCATATAAATCAATGCAAATACACTATATGCCTCATCTGTACTTGACTGTTTCATAACATCTAACCAATTTTCATGTTCTAAGATACTTATGAACTGATGACAGCTGTCCACAGAGAAGTTTCTTTTGTAAATATTATTTACACCTTTATCTTCCTTTGACCTTAAAGGGATTTCAATTGTGAGAGCATTGTGGTCAGACAATCCTAAATCTATGTTTGTTACCTCTATGTCAGTTGCTGACATATTTGAGAAAATGTTATCTATGAGGGTATTGGAGGTGTTTGTTATTCTAGTTGAATTGTTTATGTGTGGTGACATGTTGAAACTCTCTAATATGTCCAAAAATTGCCTTTTTTGTTGACTTTCAACTAGAAGATTAATATTGAAATCACCACAAAGAATAATAACAGTTTCTTTTTTGTAAATAGTATTTAGCAACAATTCTAATTTATCAAAAAAGACTTCTGTGTTTCCACATGGTGACCTATACACTGTTATGACTATGACTTTTTTCATCAGGCCATATAGCTGGACAGCACCTGCTTCAAAAAACTTTTCAATACTTAAGTTCTCTGCTTCACATCTGTTTTTAAATTCTAACTCTTGTCTAATGTAAATACCGACTCCACCACCTTTTGCAATTTTCCTACTATAATGATTTGCCAGTTTAAATGGATTAATATGAATACTACTTATTTCTTGGTCCTTACACCAATGTTCAGTAATACACAAGACATCAGGTTGGGTGTTACTTACTGCTGTTTCAAGTTCACAATATTTGTTCTTGAGGCACTGCACATTTAGAGTCATAATCTTTAGAACAGGGGAGTGAGCACCGATGGTATTTCTCCTTTCGTTTAACACTGTTATCTTTGAGTTTTCATTATGACTGGATACCAAAAATCCTGTTGTACCATGGGTTTCTTGTTTCTGTTGCTTTTCCTACTTGAAGTGGATGATGCTGATTGGTTGTTTATACTAGCTGTGGCAGCTGATGACATTTTAATATAGCAGATGTTGATGTTTTTAGTGCTTCAGCAAATGTTGCTCTTGTTGAGGTATTCATTTCTTCTGCTTCTGCCCTCATTTAGAGTGGGATTTTAGGGAACTTTTCTACTGTTATACGGCTTATTTCTTCTAGTATCTTTTCACCCATCATCTTTTTTCCATAATAGTTCCTGTGCTGTCCATGCCTCGTGAAATGATTTCTCACTGAGCTGTTTGCATCCACAAAAGTTGCACACTTAAAAGCACAGCAGATCTTCCTGAATTTATTATTTGTTGACTTTATTTCTTTGTTTACACATGAGTCCTCGATTAGATCATGTCTATGTGGCACACTTACAACGAGAACCTTTAAATTTAGATCTGACAGCTATTTTAGAGTTGTCTGAAGTGCCCTTGTCGCTAGTTGGCTTTCATTTTTGTATATTTCATTTGCTCCACCTATTAGCACACAGCATGTTCCAGTCTTAACTAAGTTTTCACAATTACTTACTGTTTCATTAAGGGGAGCACCAGGTTTGACAATGGCTGTTACTCTGAATTGGGACTGCCAATCATTTATTATTTGTGCCACACCCTTTGCATGACCATCACCTAATACACAGACTTGATATTTGTTGTTCTCCAGGTGCCCTCGTTCCGTCATTTTTATAGTACACTTTGAAGAAACATTTCTCTCGTTAGAACACACGGATGATCTAGATTCACTTTCACTTGTCTTATTTTTTGAGTTCACATTTCGTCCTGTCGTGTCTTTATTACTCATTTTTCTTTGCACTCTATTTACTGACGATTTCATACCATCAGAAAGATTTCGTTTACTACTAGCAGAAGTTTTGTTTGAAACGAAAATTGCCGTTATGTTTTCATTACACTCGTTTTTTAAACTGTCATAATTCCGTTGCTTTATCAGTTCCTCTAACTTATTTACATAACGATTTGCAAGCACAAGGTCTTGCTGAAGTGATGCAGTAACACTTTCTTCTATCCAGTTATCATATCTCGACAAAGCTACCGTTAGTAGATCGCAGCATTCCATGCCACAGTCACATTTCGCGTCCCATTCTTCCGTTCCCGCGAAACACTTTGCATGAATCCATTTTTGCGACACTGCACATAACCTGATACCTTTCGTGATGTAGTTATTGCACTTTATACAATTTATACTCGATATGTAGCCATTTACCATGGAACTATTTATACACACTTCTGCACGTGACGCCATCTTGAAGAGTGTTACTCTGAGGAGTCAGTAACATTTTTTAAAGCATCAGCTTTCTTTTTAATTGATTAAACTGAAATGGCATAATCATGAACAGCAATAAATAGATTCCCTTGTCTTCTGTTAATGTATATCCTCAATCATTTCAAATCCTTCAAGATTATTGTTCTTGATGGGACCTACAGAACACCATGAATGAATAAATAGACAGTCTCTTTATCACTATTACTAGCATCCCCCTCCACACCAGTAGTCATACATATACTCTGTTTGCTGCTCAGCACATCGTTTATCAGTTCAAAATGATTACAGACCCAAGAAATTGTTTCTACTCACTATCGATAAGTTCATTCAATGCTTATCTGTTTATAGCTATTTCCTTTTATTGTACTATTTCCAATACAGTATTTGGAAATAGCTTCATCAGTTTTTGTGAGATATCATTCATTTTTCACACAACTTGCAACTATTTGAAATATGGAATGTATGAAAAAATGGATAAAAAAAAAAAAAAAAGGACAGATAATACACAACCCTTGACTTAGAGATTAGTCTTTGGTAACTATTCAAGAAACACATGGTGCTATCTTGTTTATTTTAAGATCTGATCATTAGATTTTAACAATATATGACCAACATAAGTTTTGACTGTAACCAGATATACTATAAGCATGAAAATGGCTACACAGCCAAAACTGTAGAGCAACAAAAAAGATAATTATGTATTTTAATCTAAATAATGAGAGATAGTGTAGCACGTTATTGTCATTTAGAAAATTTGTTTTTGCTGTGGATCCTGTTGCATCCTGGTAAAAAATTATAATTGATATATATAAGGGGTGATCAAAAAGTCTCTCTGCAGTGCTGTATGATTGTTAGCTGCACATGCCGTATGCTGCAGTGAATATACCGAAATGAAACTCAGTGAAATACAAGTTATTAATTTGTTGAATAATCATTTTTACTTACAAATTTTTATATTAAATGTTGAAAGTGTCCCCCCTGTTGATGAATAGACAATTCAATTTGTCTAATCATGTTTCCAAACACAAGCTGTAACATTTCTTCTGTGACAGAAGCAGTGAAAGTGGTTATTTCATTTTTCAATTCATCATTAGATTTTGGACAGTTTTTATAGACAGCTGCTTTTGCTGCACTCCAGAAGAAAAGTTCAGGTGGTGTAAGGTCAGGTGATCGTGGAGGCCAAAGTCCCTGTGAAATTATGCGATCACCAAAAACATCAGCAAGCAGTGACATTGAAATGCAAGCTGTATGCGCGGTTGCATCATGTTTTGAAAATAATCGTTCAGTATTTCACTTAACACAAGTTGAATGGGTACAGAATATCCACTTGAAGGGAAGTGACCTAGGCAGGCGATCAATCATACGGCAAGCGCGGCTAACAGTCATAGGGCACTGCGGAGAGACTTTTTGAACACCCTGTACTAGGTGGTTATACTTAAACTTTCCTTATTTAACACATATAACATGGAAACTAATTACCATATGAGTAATAAACTTGGTAAAATTAATGCCAAGGACATGGGGAAGAGAAATAATGCAGTCAGTTCAATTGAAATACTTTTAATCTGCTGCTACAGTGCATTATACCTTTACATACTGGTACCATTACCACTACAAAAGGTGCCCAATATGGCACCCATCAGTTTTCAGGAGAGTCTGAAAGTGCAGGATTGCATTCTGCACAGCAGAACAAAGCATGTCCATAGGTATGCTGGCTACCTCTCTTGATATGCTGCACTTCAGGTCAGCACTTATGTGAATGTTCATCTGGTAAACCCTGTCCTCCAGAAATCACAGGGAGTGGTCAGGTGATCATGCTGGTCAAGCATTCAGAAACAATTGGCTGTGAATTTGATCATTTCCAAATGTGTTTCTGAGGTGCGGGTGAACATCATGAGCAATGCATGGTGGGGCCCCATCTTGTATGAAAACTGTTGAGTTAAATGTGTCTCTCTCCTGTAAGGCTGGTATGACATGTTGGCGAAGAATATCACAGTAATGCTGGCCAGCCATGCTGCACTGGTTGAGTGCCAACCTGTTCAAAAAAGAATGGGCCAATGATGAAGGCAGCCGTGAAGCTACAGCATACGGTGACATGTTCACCATACAGAGGAACTTCATGCACTGTCACTGGAGGTGAAGATATCCACACTCAGCAATTCTGTGTGTTCACCTCACCCATCAGAGAAAAATGAGCTTCATCTGTCCATAGGGTGGTCCAGGGCCAGCCCTTGTCAACTTCAATCCTTGCGAGAAAGTAGAGAGCGAAGTCAACATGTCGTTGGGTGTCCTGTCGTGCAAGCTGCTGTGCAATATGGATCTTGTTTGGATACCATTTGAGAATGGTTTGACGAACCTTCCAGACAGTGGACCACGAGATGTTCATCTGTCGTGACACAGCAAGTGCACTGCCTGTTGATTGGGAATTGCATGCGGTGTTGTCTGTCATAGCAACAGCGATTTTATCAACAACCTGTGGTGTAACTGATTGTTGGCTTCTTCCCGGAGCGATGCCCAGTTCTCCAGTTGATTCAAACTTCTTCATTATGCTCCGCACAGCAGTTGGAGAAAGAGGACCCTTCCATAATCCTTTCAGCTGATGATATTCTAGAAGTGCAGTTGCAGCATTACTGTTGTTTTGATAATAGAACTTGGCCAATAGTGTCCTGCTCCTTTTTCCAAGCTCAAATTGACACATCAACAAGTGCACCTGAACTGGTCAGGTGTGTGAGACTATGAATCACAATGATGAATCATGGCACCTGGTGGCCATAGTGGGAACTATATGGTGGCACTGTGACACAAGAAAATAATGCGCTCCATACTCTGGACATTAATGCTACCAAGTTTGGTACCTGTGTGGTTATTAGTTTCCTTGTTATCATTTGTTAAATAGGGAAAGTTTAATTATAACCACCCAGTACTATAAAGCTACAAGGCCTACACCCATAGCACTATATTCTGAAATACATTTGTTGTATAAGAAGTGAAGTTCAGAAAGCTGTCAACGACTATAACACTGATTTTTTTAAAATTTGTTTCAGGTCCCCACTCTCTCGCAGTGGTTTCATGACATGGTTCCATATTACTTCTGTTGCCACTGGCAGGATATTGAAGCTGTTGGTTGTGAAACATATCGATATGAAAGACGCCCAACACAGGATTGTATAGGCTACCAAGCACCTGCCGTAGGTATGTGTAAGCAGTAATATACTCATTACTTTACTTTCTCATTTTATTGAGAATAGTGGCTCTCCTAATCTCATTATAGGATGACTTTTCCATTCTCTTCAGCACCTGTACACACAAAATTTCTTTTTCATAGTCCCTGTTGCCACAATAATTGTATGGTATGAGTGAAACATTGTAACTGGATATTAATTTAACTTTGCTGTGCTGTGCTGGGTTGGAATGTTTGTTCTGTGTGCATTTTGTCAGTTGACACCAAGTCTGGTTGCCAAAAATTTGTTAAGAACCAATCATTCAATCCAGCAGAATAGTCAATGAGAATTGGAATTACATATTTACTTGGGAAGCCTCTAATCACATTGTCACCAGAAAAATCTGTGTTTTTGTATTTAATTGGATGCTCAGCTATGCAACTGAGGATAACATCAGGCATATCTACAGGAATGCTCTTCAAACAAATATGAAGACTGTGTCACTGTAACCAGCAAACTGTCAGTCCAATCCTTGCAATTTTCACTAGGTCTATTTTAAAGTCATGGCCATACCAAAGGGGAATTGAGGTGAGACATGCCATCGCCAATATCACAGGCAGAGATGGGACGCAAAAACGGACAGAGAGAGAGAGAGAGAGAGAGGGAGGGAAAGAAAAAGAGAAAGAGACCAAAGGGGAATTGAGGTGAGACATGCCATCGCCAATATCACAGGCAGAGATGGGACGCAAAAACAGACAGAGAGAGAGAGAGAGAGAGAGAGAGAGAGGGAGGGAAAGAAAAAGAGAAAGAGAGAGAGAGAGAGCACTAAAGAATTATGTTACCTGGAAGAGGTATGCAGGTTCTCCTACCATTCATATGTCTTTCTTCTGCCTCTGAGAAAAAGCCTTTTCCTCAGCCCAGTGCAGGAAAAGCATGCTGACATCACAGTGTCATTTCTTCCAAGTAGCATATTTAAGAAATGACTGCTACCAAAGAGACATCTATCACTAACATGGTATACAATGAAACAGTGAATTTGGTTTGCAACATTACCAGTAGTTAGCAGTGAATACTTCTGCTTGCAGTTCAGTAGAGGGTGAGTGCACAATCTTTTAAATGGCTCATCTGCACAGGGGTTTATTAGGGTGGCCTATGAGATCAGTCAGTGAAATACAGATATGTAAGAATAAACTGAGCAATGAAATTGAGAATTAAGGATATTAATGTGTGTTTAGCACATGTTAGATTTATGTCGTTGCTTTATTCATAGAAACTTGCTTAGTAGTGAATGATTGTCCTGCACACAATGGTCCAATTGAATCTGTAAATAGTTTCAGCACTGCAGTGGCCAGCAATAAACAGCTCACGACATCACAGTCACCATAATTCCACTATGTTCATAGCTCAGAAACTTATAAATTGAAATCATTTGTCTGGAGTTCAAAATTCTGCATGTCTTCTCCAGTGCTTCAGTTCATTCCCCAAATTCAGATTCTATAGTCTCCTCTTTATTTCTCAGTTCATCTTCTACATTCTCTATTTGTTTGCTGACCATTTCCACAGTTTTTTCATGAGTTTGTAGTTTATTTTCAAGTTTTTAAAATCTATTCTCATCTCAGACTTTTGATTTACTGTGCTTATTTTATCTCCAAGTTCACCTTTTAAGCTGCCAATCTCAGATTTTATGCTTCATCTAGGTCAGATTTTACATTTTCCATTTTTGAATCTAAACTTTCAACTTATTTGTCACTCAGTGCATTCAGTAATTGAGTGAGTTCACTTCCTGGCACCCAACCGTGCTCCTTTGGGATACCAGGACTGCTACCATCTCTACTAATATCCTCTGATCCGTATTCGCTTGAAAGGTTCTGCATCTTATCAGCCATGGCTGATGACTAGCAACACTAGATATAGAATGCAGCTGATGCTTATACTTAACTTGCGGCTGCTACAATGTCAATTATTACTGCCCTCTTTTGAAACACATGGAGTGGGCGATGGCACAGCATAGAGACTCAGGCTACGGCATAGCTTGGTCACATTGCAAGCATGGTGTGTACCATGCAATGGTGTGAAGACAGCTGGGTGATAGCATGGAGATGGTTGGGCAATGGTGAGGAGACGGCTGGGCAATGGCATGGAGACTGCTGGGCGACAGGGTGGATACGGTCACAGCACGTATCTCTGTGTGTGTGTGTGTGTGTGTGTGTGTGTGTATATGTGTTTGTGTGTGTGTGTGTGTGTGTGTGTGTGTGTGTGTGTGTGCGCGCGCGCGCTTGCGGCACAGCAAGTGAGAACAGACACACTCACCGGTGCCAGTATGGTCAGTGACATCTCTCTACAACTGCCACATGGACTGGCGACAGCGAGAGCACGACAGCCCTGCAAAATTCACACAGACCAGCGGTGTCCCGAATTTGTGAAAGGTTGTTGCACAATATATTGTCGCATGAACTCTTATGCTGCCACCTACTGTTACATTAATAGTCATATATGCACAATGACTGCACTGCCCGAGTGTTACTGTTATGCACTGTGTACAGCTCTGAGCTCCCACACTAACTGTTCGCAGGCGTATACATTTCCTGGGACACTCGATTTCAAAATATTTATTAAGTGGAAAGGAACAGTCTAATCCTGGACGAGCCTACCCAATTGCAATGTTACCAAGGGTTAGCGGTAATTATTGCTGCTTGCAATCCAGCAGAGAGCAAGTTCACAACCTGTTACATGGCTTGTCTGCACGGAGGTTTTGTTGCAGACTGTTGCTTTATGCCCTTACGTAAACAATTATTAGGATGTCCTTTGAGGTCAGTCACTGAAATACAGATATGTAAGAGTAAACTGAGCAATGTCTGCAGCTCATGGTATCGCGGTAGCGTTCTTGCTTCCACAGAATGGGGCCTCACGTTTGATTCCCAGCAGAGTCAGGGATTTTCACCTGCGCCAAGATGACTGGGTGTTGTGTCATCATCATCATCATCATCATCATTCATCCCCATTATGGTCAGAGGAAGGCAACGTAAAACCACCTCCATTAGGACCTTGCCTAGTGTGGCGGGGCAGGTCTCCCGCATTGTTCCCCTACTCTCTGTCAAGTAGCATGGGTCTTCATTTCCAAATTGAGCAATGAAGTTGAGGATTAAGGATGTTAGTGTATGTTTAGCACACTTTGCTTTATTCATAGAAACTTGCTTAGCTATGAATGATGGTCCTACACACAATGGCCTAATCGAATCTGTAAGTAGTTTTAGCACTGCAGTGGCAAGCAATGAACAGTTCACTTCATCAAAGTCACTATAATTCCACTCGGTTCACATTTTACAAACTTATAAACCAAATACTAGTTCTGAACAGTCCTATAGGCCTGATCCTGCCTTGGAATCAAAACATGAGTGGCCCCAGGCTCTGCTAGGCCTTCTTACCTGCACGGCTCCCAGCACACCAAAGACCACGATCTCTGCCTTGCATCTCTGCCCTGCGTTTTGTCATGTGACACACTGCTCTAGTCAAATTATCATTCATTTACAAACACTTTTCACAATATACAAATACTTGATCAAATACATTACACAGTTCTGTACACACTTATTCTATCCCATTCTATTATATTTTCTTTATACAATTAACTTTATTTTAATACATTACACAAACCAGAACAGCAGTTGCTCATCAGAACAACTACTTAATTCTTTCTTACTCTTTTGCATTATGTTATTCAAATCCTTTTACAAGTATTAATACATAAAACTGTTATTAAATGAATAAAAAAATGAAATATTGGTACAAATTACCTACACAAAAGGGTAATAGCTTTTTGTATTTGTGAATGACTCCATTTTACGTGCACAGTTTCACCTGTTATGTTACAGGCTCACACAGCTGTAGCCTACTGGGGTCATTCAAGTTCAACAACAGAATTCTTGCAGCAGTTTTCTTATGGTATTGTAAGCTCTCAAAGTTCAGTGAGGTGATTCTGAGGCAGATACGCTAATTGACTGAAGACTTTCTAGTTTAGTTAATTTCTGCTCACTGTGGGCCGTAGCGAGTTGCAACAGTGAACAAAACAAGCAGGAAAGGTGGGGAGGATGTGTATAATCCACTTACCTCTCCCCCATCCTGGAAATTTGCTGCTCCCAAGTTTCAGTTGGTACAATCTGCTGTGGAGAGAAAAAATATTTCAAGAAAAAGCCTTCTAAGGCTCACTCATCATATTATGGGAATTGTGTGATTGTAGGTTTTCCTGACGTAGGAATATTCTGAATGTTTCTTGGGTATTCAGCTGGGTGACATCATCCAGAAGGTGCAATATTTCAGCAAGCCCAACTTCTTGTCTTCTTCAGGCATTCCTGGTGACTGACTGACTTCTGCTGAGCACCATCTTTATATTCCCCCTGTCCCCTCTCCCCCTCCCACAGCCTCTAGTAAGCGAGCTACAGACATGGACTTTGTCCAGTGGTGGAAGACGAGTGACAGTGGGACTTGATCCTCAACAGTGACACTACACTGATGCCAGACACAGGTCTCTCTGACATGACGACATTGCATCTTTATCCTCTTCAGTCGCCAACAAGAGAGTGAATTCCCTCATAGGTTGCTACTGTGCTTTGATAATGCTCAAGAATGGGTCCCAGGCCTTGCATAATTAAAAGCTGCTGTCTTTATTTTGTCATATTGTCAGATCGCTATGGCATCTTCTAATTTTGTCATGAAGGTGTTGGACTGTTGCAACAACTTGGTGCCATAGTAATTCATGGCATGGCCATGGGGAATGCAGTGCTCTGCCACAGTGGACTTTGATGGTTACTAGTTGTTTGTTTGGCATTTATACTCAGTGTATCTGTGCTGTACAGTCTATAAAATCCAGATACTCTGTTGTACACACATTTTCCTGCACTGGCAAGGGATGTGGTAGACTCCCAGTTTTTGGAGTCACAGGTCTTCTTGACTGATCCCAACAACTCTTTCATCTTGGCTGGTGGGCTGAAGATGCCCTTGACATTATGTTTCCACTGTATTCTTCCAATTTTTGCTGATAATTTTCTGATGTATGGTATAATCCCCATCACAGTAGGTTTCTCTTCATCCCCAGCACATAATGGTCTCAACTTCTTCAGTCTTAAGGCATGACATATCTAGCAGTTGCTGTAATTGTTCATGTGGAACACAGCCTGTAAGTGCTGCAGTTTGGTTGCTGGACTCCCATGCATCAGATTTTGCACAAGAGCTTATAGACAAGTGACTCCAGGGCTTCTTCAAAAGCCTCCATAAACATATTGGTCATCATTGATAGTAGCGTGAAACACATAGCTAACCCATCTGTTTGTTCATAGTATTTTCTATGTTTATGACATTGTACCTCCTGAGGCGTGTGTCATACAGTGATTTAATCTTGCACATACATTCAGTGATATAAGCAGATAATGTATGCAAAATATGTTGGCAGTAGAGTTAGTAGTAAAGAAATAATGTCTTGCCTGAAACTGAAATTATACTGCATGAATAGCATAAATGCAGAGAGCAATAAACTATTTCCCTTCCTTTATTTTGTGGAGAATGTCAGCACGAAAATGTTTTTGAAAAGATTTTATAATTACATGTAAAATTGGTTTGAAGTCGCTAAGTGCTCTCATTCTTCAATACTGGATGAATGTAGTCTAGGTAATTTGTGCACTGTGAGTTATGCTGCCTTGAGCCATAAACAGAATTTCTCACTGCAGTACTTGCCTTACTGCATTGAACCTTCCAGGTAAGATTTTACCTCTTATTGAATTGATTATTGCAGAGCACTTAAAATTTTCAGATTCTGTCAATACGTGAAATATTGAAAAGCAAGGGAGTGTACATTTGGGTGTCTGTGTGGTTGTGTATGTGAATGTATGTACTATTGCTAGAAAAATAACTAGTTCTTGAAAACTAGTATGAATCCTGTTTTCGTTTATGCATTTCTGCACTCGCATGTTAGTCCACTATAGGAGACTGGTTGCCTTTGCCTTATTTAAAGTATTTCTTCATCCAGGAATTTCCATTACTGTTATACTGAAATTCAAATATTTGTTAACCCTCTAAACTGTCAGGTAGGCAACCTGCAACTGGAGCAATTCACCATTTTATTTGTGTAGTGTTATAGTTGTTTATGAAAATTAGGGCTGCCAAGTAACTTAAGACACAGTTACAGTAATAAATGAAGAAACAAAAAATGGTAGCTTGGGCAATATAAAGCTTAACAATCATAATACATTTTGACTTTTCTCTCAAAACATAAGAAGCTTGTTCAGTAAGAAAAATGAACTTCTCATATCAGTACACGACAATGAAAAATCTAATGGCATTTATATAGATGTATTATGCATAAAAAACGTTATCTAGAAGTCTCAGAAACTGAACATATGCACCTAGATGAATAGAATTTAGTGTCAAATTACTGTAGGCATAATATGAGGAAAGGATAGTGGTTATATACTCAAAATTAGGAATAAAATCTCAGACCATAGATCTCAGTGGATACTGAGTTTAACAACTTTTTGAGTGATGTACTTCCTTAGACTTGAAAACATGCAGGAACACAGTTCCAATGATCTATAGGCTCTCAACACGAAGTGTTGTAAGCTTAAAAAAATAAATTGTTAGAGGAGGTTACTAAAAACACTTAACAGAAATAACTAGTAAGTGATGATCATATGTGAAGATTTCATTTCAGATAATTGTGACAGAGAGCATCTAGTGCTGCTGATGTCTAACTATGGTTAGACCCCCAATGCAACATTTCCAACAAGAATAGGAGGAAATAGTGCAACAGTGATTCATTATTTATTTCTGTATCCAATTGTCTTTAATGAAATATGTGTGAGCCAACAATTAATATTTTATCTGACAATGGTAATCCAATGCCAGCAAGGAGGCACCCCCTTCAGTCAGGTTTGCCTACGAAAGGAAAGGAAAATTTCACAGGACTTTAAATACTGATTCAGTTTCAAATCTCAATACTCATATGTACTACTTTGTCAAAATATAATTTTATAATAAACTTGAAAATTACCTTGCATATGTTTGCGGTAATGTGTTCTTTTAGTGAGAACAAGTACAGAGTGCAGATAAAATTCTTCATAGAAAAGAGATTGTTATAAAAATTTTCTAGTTTTTACTTGACTTATCTTGGTTTAATATATTTCGATGTCTTTCTTTGCTCTGTACATAAAAAAAAACTAGTTGCAGAACATTTAATTCTAATCTTTTTGGCATAACACAGTTTCAGCATTCGAAAATGTCTGAACTTCAGAATAAGACAGTACACACTCAGAACTGCAACTTCCTGTCAGCTTCATACAACAACCTTCAGCTAATTAGAACAAAGACTATGCAGGGTGATTGTAATTAAAATTGCATACATGAGATGGCCCCCATGAAAAACAAGTGATCATAGGAAATGAGACTTTGTGGAAAAACTTGTTACGATCTGCAGGATAGAAGTAATGAATCAACCATTGAAAGGAACACATTTTAATTTTCAAATGAGAGGGTAACTTTAGATTCTGGGTTACAAATGTTCCTCAGTGTGATAATCATCTGTACCCATGACAGCCAGGAACTGTACTAGATATACCACTTCACAATTGTCCACAGCAGTTTTTGAGAGGTGAACCATGGTACAATCAGCTGTCATGACGCAGCTCAGGCTGTATTTGAAGATCACACATCACGTCCAGTATTCTCAGACATCACAACATTAACTTCTTCAACAATTTGTGGCACAGTTGACTGAAGACCGCTCCCAGGAGCAATATCCAAATCACCAGTTAATTCGAACTGCCGAATCATGTTCTTCATCCTCGATGCTGTAAAATGGACCTCTCCATATCCCTTTAATGCATCGATACTCACAAAGTGCAGCAGCACTATTGCTGTTGTTTTGATAAAATAGCTTTGTGAGTAAAGTCTTGTTAACTGTGTGCAACTGTAATGCACACTTATGCTTTTGTTTCAACCCTATATTGCCATACCAGTACTGGTAACTAATGACAAGTCATATCACAAACACCGTTAACAATGCAAATCCTGCAGCGCACAGTCTGAACATCATTCCCATATGGTTTGGTACCCATTTGGTAAATAGTTTTTATCCTAGACTGGCTCAGATAATGAAAGTTTAATTATAACCACCCTGTACATACAGAAAAGATAGGCTTTTACATAAAAAAATGAATTACTCGTCAATAGTCTTTATTGAAGTTAGTTTGAAAGTGTATAATTAAGGATTTTCATGCCAACAACTTTAAGTATAATTAAAACTAGATAACCAAATTTTGAAATAAATCAAATACTGTATATGAAAAATAATTAAGTTATTAGAAAAGTAATAGAATTAATGTTTCCATAAAGAGATTTCCACTCTGCAGCAGAGTGTGTGCAGATATGGAACTTCCTAGCAGATTAAAACTGTGTGGCGGACTGAGACTCGAACTCAGGACCTACACAGTTTAAATCTGTCAGGAAATTTCATATCGCGCACACTCTGCTGTAGAGTGAAAATCTCATTCTGGAAACATGCCCGAGGCTGTGGCAAAGTCGTGTCTCCACAATATTCTTGCTTCCAGGAGTGCTTGTTCTGCAGGTTTCGCAGGAGAGCTTTTGTGAACTTCGGAAGATAGGAGACAAGGTACTGGCAGAAGTAGAGCAGTGAGGAGGGGTCGTGAGTCATGCTTGGGTAGCTCGGTTGCTAGAGCACTTGTTCACCAAAGGCAAAGGTCCCGATGAAACCAGTTTTCCTTTGGAAAAGGTTAAGGACTTTTAAATAGAAACTGAGAAAATGTGTGGCTGACATCTGGGGTCAAAATATCTTGTACTAGGAAGAGAGATCTGTATATAATGCAAATCACTTGCTCTAAGCAAGATTAAAAAATCCACTACAAACAGTATAGTAAGATTCTTCAGCATATCATCAAAAAGGCAAAGAACAAATACAATGCATACAAAAAATCAAAATTCCAAGAACAAGAGACATCTGTTTTTCTAATTCATCTGATAGTAAGATCATAAAAAATCAGTAAGTCATTAAAAAGTTGTTACTCTTCTGGCTGTACTGCTGTCTCAGCCAAAGCACTAAAATACTGTGTTAACTTGGTAGCGCCACCCTTCAGATACCTTTGTACATCATCAATGAGTCAAGGTGTATTTCTTGAAAACTGAAGTAGTAACACAGACATACAAAAGTGTAGATAAGCAACTAACTTCTAATCATAGACCTATCGCCTTTCTTCTTGTGTTCTCAAAAATGTTTGAAAAAGTAGTATATGATCTCAAGAACTCATTTGTAGGAGAACTAAGCAACAAAAAAGACCCTGCTGGCATTTGCTGTGATCTTGCCAATGCCCTTTTATTTTGTGGGTAGCAAAATTCTGCTAGGGAAACTAATACAAGCAAGCAAGCAAGCAAGCAAGCAAAGTTTTGCATCATATTCCACTAAAGGTCTTCCCCTTCCATAAATGGAGTCATATCCAAATAGAAAACAAAGTGTCACATTAATAAATGATAAGCAGGAATAAGATTAAACTAAAAGTAGAGAAACGTTAACTATGGTGCACAACAAGATTCAGTGCTTGGCTCATTCTTGTTCTTTGCCTAAGTAAATGGATTACCCGTGACACTGGAGGACCTTCCAAAAACTGTAATGTTTCCTAATATAACAAATACAGCTGGGGATTATCGGAACATGCTTACAACTGGTTTACTGCTAATGGCTTAACCCAGAATACAGCATAAAGTTGTATTATGCAATTCCAAAAAAATCAAAGTGACGTAAAAACAGTATTTATTCTCCAAAAGTATGAAATAGGAATATTCAGTAAAGTTGATAACCAAAGAAATTGGACAATGTGAGTTTTTAATTTTCACACTAGAATTACACGGGAAAACACAACTCTCACAGGCAATGTATTTGTTGATGAACACACAATATGTTGTACAGGATGGTTAGAAACAGTCTGAAAAACTTGTAAAAGAGTAGCAGAGGAGCTTGTCCTGAGTAATAATTGTTCAGAAAAAATTCATTATGTTGAGCCATTTCTGAGTTAATTAACATCAAATTGAAGTTAGCAAGTCAGGAGATTGTGCACATAAATTCAAGCACTTGCATATGCTAAAATGCATACTGCACAGACATCCATGTGCCCATGAGTTATCCCTAGTTCAAATGATCATTATCAGTGCCTTTTTCAGACGTGATAAATTTAATTTAGCTGAGGAAAAGCTATGTTTCTTCAGTTCCAGAAAACCAAATGAAGAACATGTTTGGTGATACTGTGTCTAGCAGGCTGCTCGAATTTGCGTGTGTGGTGACCTGAGTGGCTAACTTCAATGATAAACAACTCAGAAACAGTGTACCACATCAGTTTTTTTCCTCAGCACAGCATCCTCTGCAAAATCATTATGAGCTTTTCAGACCATTTCTGACCAACCCATATAAATGTTTGTCCATTAGTGAATGGCCTCTGTGACTTTGATGCACAACCAGCCTTTCTAAATGACATAAGATTATAATAAAGATGTATCATCAACAACAGTTAGTGTAATTAATCAGTAGACAATAGAAAGTTTCAAAGTGGCTTTATAGGTAATGACCAGAGGGATATGTATAATGGGACAGATGTCAATTCCTAATTAAACATGTTGGTAAATGGATTTGTCTGTGCTCTGGAAGATCAATTTTCCAAGGAAACAGTAAAGCATGCCACTAAGATGACACCAGTAAAGCCTTGGATAACAAAAGGGATAAAAATACTATATCAGAGTGCATTCAACCCGGGACAGGTGAGAGATATGGGAAAAACCCAGAATTTTTTTTATTTGGGAGAAAACCGGGAAAAATCCAAGAATTTTTTTAGAATTCCGGGAACTTTTCATTGTTTTAGTTTTCAGTTAATTTTTTGTAATTTTGACTGTTAAGAACCAATACCCTAACAAAGGATATTACTGTATCCTGCTACGGCAGAATAATACTGCAGCAACAAAACATGAACGAGAGGGGGGGGGGGGGGGGGGGGGGGGGGAAATGAAAATAAAACTTAAGTTGCAAAGGAAATGCACCATATATAACAACAAAACACAGTGCTTATACAAGCTGTCTGACAATAGCAAAATGTATCAGAGGCTTTAGGAAGACTGTGCAATGCTTCAGAACAACAAATTGCCTCCAATGAGCACGACGTCACCATTGTTTACATTAGATTTGCTTGAGCAGTTGCGAGCGGGCTCATGCACATGTGCAGTTGAGTCTCCCACTTCTACCTACAGAAGTGTGGCTGTTAACTGTATAAGCAGTTGCAGCAAGCAGCCAGATACTGCCCAGAAAACTTTTACAGGCACGCGCAAGCTGCCAGATTCACGCAGGTCCTGATCTAGGGGGCAGGGGCAAGCCAGGGTATCTGCCCAGGGTAGCACAGGGGGAGGGGCCAAGTTCATATCTTGATGAAAAAAAAATTGTTTCATGAAGCACATGGCATCCAGTACACGTTGATCTATCGATTATTCGTATGATTTTGAAACGCATCCCTGTTGATTTTTGAACGTATTCTAAGTTGATTTCCGAATGAATCATAAGTTGATTTTTGAATGCATGCATAGTGTACATGATGTCCTTGCCATGGAAATCTCATCACGTCTCAAATAAACCATCGTCCAGACAAAAGGTGACAGGGCTATACGAGGTGAGTGGAGTAAAGCCGAACGGATGAATGCCAATCGCTGTTTTGTATATGTGGTTGTCTGGGTTTGTGATTGATAAGTGTTGATATAATTATTAGCAAATCCATAGATTGAGACTACCAGAGTGGAAATAAACAACTAACAGGAATAACAGGTAAGAAAGATTACGTATTATCTTCTCGGTGTATCCAAGAAAATGACGGAAAATTTTTGGCCAGACCGCTACACTACTAAGGGCCAGTTGTACAGTCTCTGGCTAGCAGCTGCCTAAGTTATATTTTGGGAGTAGTGCGGAAACGCGTTGTATGAACACATAAAACACCTAACCAGAGAATAAACACGGGATAACTAAACCGGTGATTGCGACAGGGTTAGTGAAGTTAATCGAAGAATAAGTTTTCACACTGACAGGAATAGTTACAGAATTAGTGATGATCAGATTGATTGTTAGGATGAGGAAAATGGGGGCATCACACAAATTATAGAAGGATACGACGATTCCAAATTTATATAAAAATTTTGCTACTACTTTTCGATCTCATGCTTGTGACTCTGGAGTGTGTGAATGAAATGTGAAACTATATTGTAACAAATTCCTAATAGGCATTTGATATTTGTACTTTGTAATTATGTTATAAAAATGACCATTTGTGCCAAAACAATCTCGTTTATTTGGTGTGTGTTACAATTGATGCAATATTAGACAGGCCTATTTCATTTTATCTAGCAGACAGTAACAAAGGACACATAATCAGATCGAGGAACCACACCAAGCTTGATCAGATCGAGGAACCACACCAAGCTTGGGTTCTATTTGTATTAACAGCTTTTTCAGTATTAGACAACGACATTTTGTTTTCTTCATACAGCAAAATGTTTGACAACCTCTAATGTGGTAATAGATTCTTTCCCAGAAAGGAAAAGCATGCCATGTAAAGCTGTAGCACGATTAGAGAGAAAAAAAATGCTAGGACTTAAGGCTTGAAGGAACGTGTACTGCTTGCTTGTCTCTTGTCTTCATTGGTTTTATGCATCCTAGATTTAATTTTATGTCACAGAAAATACAAGTTATTAGCTAATAGGCCATAAAGAGGGCAAATTTTCTGGAGAGTACTTGTTCTCCCGGTTACAAATAATCCCATCCAGCAATTGCGAGTTTTTTTTTTAAAGAGGGGCAGGATGTCAAACTGACCGACTGGGAGCAGGAGAATCACCACAGGACATTTTAATTTCCACTGTCCTGAAGATAGTTTAATGGCATCCACTTCAAAATATTACGCATTTGAATTCCACAGAGCGAAATACAGTGAAGTGCGATAGAAGAATGCTGTGTGAAGAGGTGTGGCACTGCACGTTGGCACGGTTAAGACCAAGTAACGTGTCTTACATTTCCTCAAACACATATTTGTTATGTACCAGACTCTTCAGAGAGATATGCTCTACAAAATGAACATATTTTAAATTTTTGGCTTACTGCCTCAAACGCTAGAGGGAGAGTTGGTGGGGGAGGGGGAAGGGTTTGGGGCACTATCTAATATTTTCCCGGTTCAAAAATATCGTTGGTCCGGGTGTGATGGCGCAGAGCCGTCTGAGTTCTAGTGGGGAGGTGGGTAGTCTCCATGTGCCCCGTGATTACTTTTAGTGATTTTGTTGTTTCCTCTTCGTTTGTTGCTCTGACGTCAAATGAATATAAAACGGATTGCTGTGGCCAGGAGCTATCAAGTGAATGAAAATATATTCACATAGTTATGGAAGGCTGGAATATGTTATTAGTTTCAAATTTTATTTTATTTCCATCTCTCTGACAGTCAAGCATTAATAGCCTTGCACAACAATGAAGTTATTTTTGTCGGTTTGCTAAAGAAATTTGGCTTTTATTAATCTTTTCCTCTGAGGCAGTCAATTTATTTGAAACAATGTGTTTAATTCCCCACTATTTGCTAGTTTCAACTGTTCGCTGCATTTCAAGTGCACGTTTTCACCTTCTAGCTCGTATGGCATTATGTCATAATGAAGAACCAAACATGAGATAATACAGTACTGGTACTCCAAGAAAATTTACATCCGAATCTGGAGATACGAATGTGTACTTTAAGCCGAATTATGATTTTAGTATGGTTCACAAAGTTCCGATGCTTTTGGAGTAACATCTGATGTCGTGTTTCTTTTGTGACATAATGTAAGATCTTTTACATGTACGAACATACGGGCTTCCTCGTCATCGTAGCTGCGCAAGCATGGTGACTCCTGTTACATGGTGCTCTATGGCAACTGCTGAAACAAACCTATTTGTAACAGATTGTGGGAAAATATTACAAATGGTCATTTGAAAAGCGTTACTTTCTAAGTAAATTTTCTTTTACACAAGATGAACTATCTGCGAGAATGTACGATGAATTTCTTAAATCATAGAGCATTTGACTCTATTTAAAAATCAACCCTTTCAGGACGATGATTTAGAAGAATTTTGAGCCCAGAAAATCAGACATTAATGTCATTATTAAAAATTTTACTGGCACATTTGTGTAAAGTATCTTAAAGTGTGACATGCGCAAAAATATCAACATTATATGTAAAAGCTTAGCTTCTCTTGCATCTTATTAATCTTTGAGAGCAATATTACATGTGAAAGCTTTGCTTTTTTTGTAGCAACACTACATAAATTAATTTAAACCATTAATTTTTCCTATTTGTGCGTTCGCGCTACTTAAGTGGTGTTGAAACTGGCTGACTACATCACTGTCCTATGCTCTGAATATCCGCCGTCATCGGCTGGCGAGATCACATGACATAGCTATGACTGGCTTACAAAAGCACATCACAATCTCTATTATAATGCTTCGAATAGTAACAAGTGGTGTTTGGTGGAATTCGAATTTATACCTTCGTAATACAAAAATAACAGCATACATGTTGCTGCACATCAAAGGTCTTTCCAGAAAGCGTTTTTTTCCCCTGAGTTTTGTTTTCTACATCTGTGTATACAATTATAACTAATCAAAGGATTGATAAGTTTTACCGTTCCTAGGAAAAGTATACTGTCACTTAACACAGAAAAAGTGTATTTTCACCAGGGGGAAAGTGTATTTTTAACTGGGAAATCTGGGATCTTTTTTTTTCTTGTCTATGTATACACCCTGTATTTGCAAGGAAAAGGAAGATGTATGAAATGGTGAGGACAAACAGAGAAGTAGGACTGATTTCATATTACAAGAAATACTGTGAAATTTTTTAAAAAAGAAAAACGGTAAAAATTAAGAAATGTCTCTATAATTTCTGAAATTAATAGTTTAGATAATGAAATTAAATCTAGGAGGACAATACTTAAAAGAGAAAAAAGGAAATCAGTTATAATATGTGAAGACCTTGTTGTTAAAGGAAACAACATATTGTAGCAGCCAGGTAGTCAGTATATTTATTAATTGTTTTCTGATACACGTGCCAACTCCTGCTTTTCCCATATCTTCCATTCAGAAATAGACCGCTGGTTTATAGCCTCTGTGTTTAACATTTGTATTCCTGTATCCACTGAGTGAGGTGGCGCAGTAGTTAGCTCACTGGACTCGCATTCTGGAGGACGATGGTTCAATCCCATGTCCGACCATCCTGATTTAGGTTTTCCATGATTTCCCTAAATCGCTTCAGGCAACTGCTGGGATGGTTCCTTTGAAAGGGCACAGCCAACTTCCTTCACCATCCTTCCCTAATCTGATGAGGCCGATGACCTCACACTTCGGTCTCCTCCCCCAAATCATCCCAACCCAACCGTATTCCTGTATTCACATGGTGATCAAATAGGATGTAATAAATATGCATTTTGTTATTTATTAATGGTTGTAATGCTTGCTGCAGTTGTGAGTATAATCATTGAATTTTATGGCTAATGATTCCAATGCATCATCATTTCTGCAGGAGCTATGATTTTTGACTCTATTTTGTATGTGTTGCTGTTTTTTGATTTCTTGTCCAACAACATTCCAGATTGTTTTTGTTTTATTTTTGACCATAGGGCACACATTTCAATTTCTTAATAACAGTCTGAAGGATTTGACAGTATTGGTGACAATAGGGTTTCAGCTCTTGACTACTGCTTATCCCCTGTATTACGTAGAGCTCCCTCTCCTCTGTAATCTTATATACACAGTGTTAGTTCAATAATTGTTTGAGCCAAAATCTTATATTTCATTTGTGTAGAATGGATTTCTATGGTTTGTTTTCTTTCTGACCTCCTGATAGAATACAAACATTTGTAACCTTTTTGTTATTTAAATGCTGTCACTAAGTCTGTGTGATATTATTACAGGAACAGTTTTTGGTGACCCACATTTTATCACATTTGATAATGTTGAGTATACGTTCAATGGAAAAGGAGAATTTGTGCTGGTTCGAGTGGACACAGAAAAGCTGAGGTTAGATGTCCAAGGCCGGTTTGAACAAATGCCAAAGAATGTTTATGGAGAAGTAATGGCAACGCAACTGACAGCTATTGCTGGTAAGATACAAAAGTTTCATCTAATGTTCTTACTTTTTGTAACACTTTCGTGCAGACTTTTTTATTGCAAGGAGCTTTAAATGACTTTTTCTGTGAATTTTGTTTGCAGTTTTTTATTACAATAATAACTTCTTGTATAATAATGGAACTTGCAGAATATATCATATTAAGTGAAGAAGAAGCTGTATGGAACAAAGTAAATAGACATTGCAACCAAACTGTGGCAGCATAAAATTGCTACTTAAAGAGAGTGTGAAGACAGGAGAGATTTCATTGATATCAACTTAACTGAAAGAAAGAACAGCAATTTACAGAAAAAATCTGCTGCCCAGTCCACACATTATAAACTAGTAATTAATAATATACTCAAAATTACAGAATATCATGTTACTAACTAAAACTGGTAGCCATGATCAGATACATACAAATGTCAATAGAAGTGGAAGTGTATGCATAAAGTTGTACGTATGTTTCATTAAGCTTAAAAAAGTGAAGAAATGAACACATTCCTAAAGATGTAGGCAAATTGTTTACACATAACAATGTGACTGATAAGATTGATTTGAACTAGAATACCTACAAAATTTAAGAGATAATAGAGTGAAGATAAAAAGACCTACAAAATTTAAGAGACAATAGAGTGAAGTTAAAAGATGCAGCATAAATTGTTGTAAATTCAAGAACTGTATAAAAGGATAGATAGCTACTCATGATGTAGGGAGGTGTTGAGAGGCCAGCTCAATGAAAAAGGAAGCAGGATGTCATTTCGCTATCAGACTTAGCCCTTCATCAGACATAGATAACAAAATTCACGCACTTTCTCTCTCTCTCTCTCTCTCTCTCTCTCTCTCTCTCTCTCTCTCACACACACACACACACACACACACACACACACACACACACACATCACCACTGTCGTCTCAGAGCTCCAAAGTTCAAATGCAACTGCGTCTGATGTGAGAAGTGATCTGTACTTCAGTGGGTAATGGGTGTAGAGAGGAAATATGGAGCAGAGAGGGGTAGCAGGGTATGAATGAGGGAAGATGATAATGCTGCTTGTGGAAGCATGCAAGGATGTGGCGGGGGCAGGATAGTAAGCCACTAGGTGCAGGCTAAGCTAGTGGTCCCCACATAATCACTGCCCGACCACAAATAAACACATCTCTCAGTACCGCCCAGGACTGGAGCAACTGAATCACATTCTCTTCCAAGATTTTAAGTAGCTCTTATCGTGTCCTGAAATTAGTAATGTCCTCCCCAGTGTCCTCCTTAGCCCACCTACAGCAGTGCTCTGTTGTCCACCCAACATCCACAATATCCTTTTCTGTCCCTATTCCACTTGTCCTCCGAATCCCTTGTTCCTTGGCTCATATCCCCATAATAGACCTAGCTGCAAGATGTCACTTACATCCTCCCACTGCTAACATATTCCAGGTCTGCCACAGGCATCCCCTATACTATCAAAGGCCAGATGTGAAAGCAGCCATGTGATCTACCAACTTAGCTGCAATCACTGTGCTAAATTTTGTATGGACTTGACAACTAACAAGCTGACTGCTCACATGAATGGTCTATGTCAAACTGTGACAAAAAAACAGCTGGACTACTCAGTTGCTGAGCATGCTGCCCAACATGAGTGTTCAGTTTCAACAACTGTTTCACAGCCTGTACCATCTGGATTCTTCCCACAAATGCCAGCTATTCTTAATTGTGCTGATGGAAACTCTCCCTGCCTTTGTTCCCATAATCCTTGTGGTTAAGAACAATGGTGGTGAAGCCTTTGTCTGCTGGTAGGATTATAAGGTTGGGATCAGTCCACCATCTAATAACTGATTCAGACCTTATAATCCTACCTGCAGACAAAGGTTCCACCACTGTTGTTTTGAACCGCAAGGATTGTGTGGCAGGACTCTGTCAGCTGTCAGATACTTGCAACTGCAAACTATGCCACAGTGATCCCATTCCAGTAATCCAGCAGGATCTCGTCACTACTCAAATCCTTAGGCCCATCCCACAACCTCTCCCCACAGTCCATCTCTCTACTTACCCCTACCACTCTGCGCACTCCTACCTAAAGTCCATAAACCCAACCACCCAGGATGCCCCCTTGTGCCCCCACTGAGAGAATCTCTGCTCTTGTAGACCAACACCTTCAACCCATTACCCAGAACCTATCCTCCTATATAAAATATGAACCATTTCCTCAAGTGACTCTCCACAGTTTCTGTCCCTTTACCACATGGTGCCCTGCTTGTCACTATTGATGCCACCTCCCTGTACACTAACATTCCCAATGCCCATGGCCTTACTGCAATCGAACACTACCTTTCCAGACGCCCTATGGGTTCCAAACCAACAACCTCCTTCCCAGTCTTCATGACCAACTATATTCTCACCCACAATTACTTCTCCTTTGAAGGCATTACCTACAAACAAATCCATGGTATGGCTATGGGCACCCACATCACACCATCCTATGCTAACCCATTCATGGGCCATCTAGGGGAATCCTCATTAAAAACTCATAATCATAAACCCCTGATCTTGTTCAGATTCATTGATGACATCTTTGCTATCTGGATTGAAGGTAACGACACTTTATTCACATTCCTCCAGAATCTCAATAACTTCTCCCCCATTTGCTTCACCTGGTCCTACTCAACCCAACAAGCCACCTTCCTAGATGTTGACCTCCACCTCAGAGATAGCTACATCAGTACTTCTGTCCGTATCAAACCTACTAATCACCAGAAATACCTGCCACCCATTCCATACCAAGAAAACCCTTCCGTACAGCCTAGGCACCCATGGTCGTTGCTTCTGCAGTGACAAGCAGTCCCTCTCCAAATATACTGAGGGAAATGTTTTTAAAAAACTAAATTAAAATCTTTTCTAATAGAAAGATGTTTATATTCTTTCAACGAATTTTAAGATAGTGATTGTAACATGAGGCATTGGCATATCAGTTGTAATGTGATAAATGTAAAAAAATAGACATAAGAAGCAACAGCTACAGAATATAGTGTATTTTATAAGTGTAAATATAATCATAGTTTTAAGTCTGACGTTTGCAAAAGCCATCATTACAATGGCTCCTCGCAAAGAAAATGTAAATAAATAAATAAAAACATTCACTGATGACATCTTTGCTATCTGGATCAAAGGTGAGGACACCCTATCCACATTCCTTCAAAACTTCAACAACTTCTACCCCATTTGCTTCATCTGGTCCTACTCAACCCAACAAGCCACCTTCCTAGAAGTTGACTTCCACCTCAAAGATGGCTACTTCAGTACCTCGACAGCTGCCACCCATTCCAAACCAAGAAGTCCCTTTTGTACAGCCTAGCCACCCATGGTAATCGCATCTGCAGTGACTAGCAGTCTCTCTTGAAATATACCGAGGGTCTCACTGGAGCCTCCACTGACCATAATTATCCTCCTAACCTTGTACAAAAACAAATCTCCCATGCCTTACCTTTCCAGTCTCCCACCACCTCCCAAAGTCCCACTGTCTGGCCACAGAGGAGCATTCCCCTCACAACTAAGTACCACCCAAGACTGGAGCAACTGAATTACATTCTCTGCCCTGAAATGAGAAATGTTCTTCCCATTATCCTTCCCACCCCTCCCACAGTGGTATTCTGCCGTCCACGGAACCTACACAATGTACTTGTTCATCCTTACACAATCCCTGCTCCCAATCCCTTACCTAATGACTCAAGCCCCTGTAATAGACCTAGATGCAAGACCTGTCCCATACATCCTTCCACCACCACCTACTCCAGTCCTGTCACTAACATCACCTATCCCATCAAAGGCAGGGCTACCTGTGAAACCAGTCATGTGATCTACAAGCTAAGCTGCGACCACTGTGCTGCATTCTATGTAGGCATGACAACCAACAAGCTGTCTGTCCACATAAACGGCCACCAACAAACTATGACCAAAAAACAAGTGGACCGCCTTGTTGCTGAACACGCTGCCAAACATGATATCCTCATCTCAATAACTGCTTCACAGCCTGTGACATATGGATCGTTCCCAGCAACACCAGCTTCTCTGAATTGCGCAGGTGGGAACTTTCCTTGCAATACATCCTATGTTCCTGTAACCCTCCTGGCCTCAGCCATCGTTAGTCACTGTTCTCACCCATCCTGTCCCCTCCCTGTTCCCATTGCAGTACTACAAAGCCGTCATTTCACCGCCACACCCAGTCTTTTAATTTCTTTTTATTTCTCTCCTTTCCGCTACTTACCCCCTCCCCCCTCCGCACCTCCTCTCCAGCCCACTGTCTAAGCTGCAACACTTCACTGTCCACCACTCCCACCATACTATCCCTCTCCCTCCCCGCCCCACCCTCCTCCTTAACCCCGCCCAGTCTCCACTCTCATCATGCACTGGTACTGCTGCTTGCAGTGTGGTTTCAGTTCTCTGAGACTGCAGACGTGTGTGCAATTTGTGTTTGCGTGAGTGTGTGTGTGCGTGGGTGTATATGTGTCTACTGCTGACAAAGATGTTAATGGCCAAAAGCTATAATTGTGTGAATCTTTTTGTTGTGCCTATCGCGACTCAGCATCTTCGCTGTATGGTGAGTACCAACTTTCCTTCTCTGGTATTGTTACAATAAAGTTTTATGTTTGACAGACAGTTGTTGTGGGTTTCAGTCAGAAGTCTGGTTTGATGCAGCTCTCCATGCTACTCTATCCTTTTCGAGCTTCTCTACCTCCAAATAACTACTGCAACCTGCAGTTGCATACTGTATTCACCTTTTGATCTCCTCCACACTTGTTTCCAGTACTAATTTTATGGTTCTTTGATGTGTCAGAATGTGTCCTGTTGACTGATCCTTTCTTTCAGTCAAGTTATGCCACAATTTTTTTTCTCCCCAAATTCTTCTATTCATTACCTCCTCGTTAGTGCAAGTGACTACATCATATGTATTACATACATAATGGGAAAGGAGGAAAATGTATTTGAGGAACCGAACTGTAAGAAGTTAAGCCACTCTCACTTTGCTATTTTTCAGAATCAATAACAAAATTTTAGAGAAACAAGCCAACCACTAAAATTTTCTTATGGAGCCAAGTGAAGGACTCTGACAGAAAAACAAAAATGAACATTCCAGCTAGCTCAAATGAATTTACTAAACTCAGTTTTGGGATACACAACAGCATATCAAATCCAAAATGAGTATGAAAGACTAAATCAAACAATGGAATATCCAGGTTGGAGAGTAGCAGTGTTACTCACCATATAGCGGAGAAGCTGAGTTGCTGATAGGCACAACAGAAAGACTGTCATAAAATGAGCTTTTGGCCACCAAGGCCTTTGTCAATCGCACACACGGCATAGTATCTGGCAGCTGAAGTGACAGTCTGGCATGTTGAAAGAATGGACAGTATTACATATTAAAAAAATAACCTGTTTTTCCCACTATGTGAAGAGAGAGAGAGAGGGGGGGGGGGGGGGGGGGGAATTGTTAACAACTGACAGATCATTATAGCTATCATTTCTGTTAAATCATTTTTATCTTCCAAATTCCTTGTTTTATTTTGTGTATTTGTAGCTTCATCTCTATATAACAAAGGGTAAGTCAGTCTTATCTCACGACATACTTTTTTGGGATAACTGCCAAAAGAAGTGATTAAATAGACAATTGTATCCTTAAAATGAGTTTATAAATTGCTAATATGGTTTGTTTTTTATTTGTCCAAAAGGGGTAGTCAAAAAGTGTTATTATCACCTTGCAAAAGTAAAATTATGTAATTAATTTTTTGTTTGTGTGCATGTAAAAGAGGTGCTCAAAAATATGGAGACCCCACACAACACACAGCCCTGCCTGATATGATGTGCAAAAGCTGCTGATGTTCATAGCAGCTTCCAATCATCACAGAATTGATGAATATAGGTCCTGTGTGCTGTGTAATAGTGGCAAGATCAGGTAACGATGATGGGGTGGACATCAGTCACACATCCTTCACTCCAAAGAAGTCCACAAAGGCTAAGATCTGGTGATATTGTGATCTGGTGACCATGGTGGTCAGGAGAGATGCAACAGTTCATCCTCATGTTCACAAAAGCAGTCCTGGATTATAAGAGCTGTGTGAAAACTGGCCCTGTCATCTTGGAACACAGCATCACCACAGTGGAACAAATATTGTACCATGAGATGGACCTGGTCAACAAAAATGGTCACATGATCCTTGGCAGTAATACAACCTTCCAGAGTAACCACAAGACCCATGGAAAACCACACTAGGACTGTCCAAATCACCACCAAACCCCCACCATGTTTCGCTCTTGGGATGTAAATTGAGCCTGAAGTTGGAAACACTGTGAGACAAGAGTAATCTGACCAAATGATATTTTTCCATTGCTCCCTTGTCCTGGTTTTACGGCTTCAGCACTACAGTTTTCTGTTACAGGCATTTGCGTCACTTATGAGTTGTTTAAGAATTCTGACTCACCCTGCCATTCCCAGCTTATGCAGGTCCCTTCATGTTGTTTTGGTGATGATAGGTTTCATGAGTGCAACATTCTGTTCTGGAGTGACTTTTGCAGCTGTCGTCTTCTTATTTTTCATCACAATCCTCTTCAGTGACTGTCCATCATGGTAACCCAACACACAATTTTGTCTGTGTTTTCACTTAGTGATTGATGTTTTTCTGCTTTCCTTGTGTATGGTATAAATCTTTGATACGGTACCTCTTGAAAAACTGAAACTTTAGCTACTTTGGTTACAGATGAGCACCAACAATTAGGCCAAGTTCAAATTCACTTAGCTTCAACATAATGCACCCACAAGATTGTTCTGAGCATGACTGACACTTGTAATGTGTTGAGGACATTGCACAGGTGCCATTCATGGTCAAATACAACAGCAAATCCTGCAGATTTGATTTGCATCTGTGTTTGTGTTCAAGTGAAAATTTCTCATTGCATATCTGTACTTGGTCAGATGTCTACACAGGGTGGTCCATTGGTACTGACCGGGCCAAATATCTCACGAAATAAGCATCAAACGGAAAAACAAAAAACTACAAAGAACGAAACTCGTCTAGCTTGAAGGGCGAAACCAGATGGTGCTACGGTTGACACACTAGATGGCACTGCCATAGGTCAAATGGATATCAACTGCATTTCTTTAAATAGGAGCTCTCGTTTTTTATTACGTATTTGTGTAGTACATAAAGAAATATGAATGTTTTAGTTGGACCACTTTTATTGCTTTGTGATAGATGGCGCTGTAATAGTCACAAATGTATAAGTATGTGGTATCACGTAACATTCTGCCAGTGCAGATGGTATTTGCTTCGTGATACATTACCCGTGTTAAAATGGACCGTTTACCAATTGCGGAAAAGGTCTATATCGTGTTGACATATGGCTATTGTGATCAAAATGCCCAATGGGTGTGTGCTATGTATGCTGCTCGGTATCCTCGACGACATCATCCAAGTGTCTGGACCATTCGCCGGATAGTTATGTTATTTAAGGAAACAGGAAGTGTTCAGCCACATGCGAAATGTCAACAATGACCTGCAACAAATGATGATGCCCAAGTAGGTGGTTTAGCTGCTGTCGCGGCTAATCAGCACATCAGTAGCAGACAAACTGCGTGAGAATCGGGAATCTCAAAAACGTTGGTATTGAGAATGCTACATCAACATCGATTGCACCTGTACTGTATTTCTATGCACCAGGAATTGCATGGCAACGACTTTGAACATCATGTACAGTTCTGCCACTGGGCACAAGAGAAATTATGGGACAATGACAGACTTTTTGCGCGCATTCTATTTAGCGACGGAGCGTTGTTCACCAACAGCGGTAACGTAAACCGGCATAATACGCACTATTGGGCAATGGAAAATCCACGATAGCTGCGACAAGTGGAACGTCAGTGACTGTGGCGGGTAAATGTATGGTGCAGCATTATGGGAGGAAGGATAATTATCACCATTTTATCAATGGCAATCTAAATGGTGCAATGTATGCTGATTTCCTACATAATGTTCGACTGATGTTACTACAAGATCTTTCACTGCATGACAGAATGGCGATGTACTTCCAAAATGATGGATGTCCGGCACATAGCTCACGTGTGGTTGAAGTGGTATTGAATAGCATATTTCATGACAGGTGGATTGGTCGTCGAAGCACCATACCATGGTCTGCACTTTCACCGGATCTGATGTCCCCGGATTTCTTTCTGTGGGGATAGTTGAAGGATATTTGTTATCTTGATCCACCGACAATGCCTGACAACTTGTATCAGTGCATTGTGAATGCATGTGCGAACATTATGGAAGGTGAACTACTCGCTGTTGAGAAGAATGTCATTACACGTATTGTCAAATGCATTGAAGTTGATGGACATCATTTGAGCATTTATTGCATGAATGTGGTATTTACAGGTAATCGTGCTGTAACAGCATGCGTTCTCAGAAATGATAAGTTCACAAAGGTACAGTATCACATTGGAACAACGGAAACAAAATGTTCAAAGGTACCTACATTCTGTATTTTAATTTATAAAACCTACCTGTTACCAACTGTTCATCTAAAATTGTGAGCCATATGTTTGTGACTATTACAGCGCCATCTATCACAAAGCAAAAAAAGTGGTCCAATTAAAACATTCATATTTCTTTACGTACTACACAAATATGTAATAATAAATGGGGGTTCCTATTTCAAAAAACACACTTGATATCCGTTTGACCTATAGCAGCGCCATGTAGCGGGCCAACCGTAGCGCCATCTGGTTTCCCCCTTCAAGTTAGACAAGTTTCGTTCTTTGTAGTTTTTTCGTTTGATGCTTATATCGTGAGATATTTTGCCCGATCGTGATCAACGGACCACCCTGTATATGTCTGCAGCTGTTGTACAGTTTGTAATCTCTACCATAACAAAATGGTACAGCTCATTGGCAGAATGGAGTTCTCCTGCTGCTGAAAACAAACTATCCTACAATTCTCCATTCTTTCCATGGAATGTATCATTTTGTTTTGTTGGAGTTTTCAAAGTGTACCAGAGCTGCAGTCAAACAAACAAAAAATTAATTATGTAAGTGTATTTCTTTAGGTGATGATTAAAACTCTCTCTTGTGCGGATCACGTAACAACATCAACCTTGTCAGCTTAATACAGCAGTGAAATACAATTAATGTTTAGCAAGTTCTTATGTTTAGGAGCGTAATTACTTGCTGGTCTAGTCTCACAAGGATTTGTACTCAATGACAGTGCTTTTTTACATAAATATATTCGCAAACAAGTAGGCTACTACTGCCAAAACTATTATGCTTCTGAAGATATTTTTGCTCTGTCAGTACAAGCAAAAGAAAATCCATGTCCCCACCACCACCACATCAGTCGCATTTCACATTATTGAGGTAAAGCGTCATCAGTGGTCTCTAATTAAAGATATTTACTGTTAGATTTGTTTTTAACATCAAAAAACAGTTCATTAGCAGTTTGTTAGTTTTTACTTTAAAGTCATTTCTGATTGGTTTCATGCTTACATCATGAAATATCATCTGCTAGCACATCTTGGGTGTCGTTCTTCTTTAGATACTGACACTTGTAATCTAATTTTTTGTTGTTCTGCAGAACTGTGCATTTCTTACAATTTACACAGCACACTTTTTTGCACACCTCTGGTTACTGTGTACTCTAAGTGTGGATTGTGTTTTGTAATGTTGCCAACATAGCGTTGCCATAGTCTGTCTTTGACCTGTACTTTTTTTAGTTAATTATATTTGTGTTATTCTATTTAATAAGGTTGCTGCGTATTTATATACTGCTTAACAGTAGTGAATGGGGAGCGAGAAGCAAAGATGAGAAGACGTAAGTGTATTGTGTAATGGAGAGTGAGTTGGAGGAAAATGTGTGGAGCAAGAAGTGTAGTGAAAAAGTGAAATTGGGAGGGGGGTCTGGAGGATGGAAAAGACTCTTTCCTTTTCCATGTGATTTTTTTCAATTATTTTTTTCAGTGCCTGATTTCTAATATTTATTTAGTCATTGAGCAACTGTTTATTTTGTATTAATGCAAATAAATATTGGAAGCCAAGCAGCTTGTAAAATAATTGCAAAAATCACATGATACAGAAAAGAGCCTTTTCCATCCTTCACCTCCCCCCCCTCCCCCTCCCTTCCCTCAATTTCATTTCAATTCTTGCTCCTCGTCTCTCCATCACACTGCGATAAACTTATGACGTGTCTCCAAACAATTCTGAAACTTTGTCCACAAAATTTTTCTACGCTTACCTTTTACTTATTGTCATGGTTTCCTTCAAAATACTGTCCTCCACAATCAATACATCACTCCCAATGCCATTTACAATTCCAGAAGCAATCTTGGTATTTCTCTGCAAATTTTCTTTTATCTCGTCTATCGTTGTAGATCTTTGTCCATTCAACGGGGTTTTCAGCTATTGAAACAAAAAAGAATCTGCAGGGCCAGGTCAGGAGAGCATGGAGGATGAGGCAGCACAGTGGTTTTGTTTTTGTGCAGTGGCCTCACACTAATAGGGATGTATGTGCAGGCGCATTATCATGATGCAAGAGCCATGAATTGTTTCACCACATTTCAGGCCGTTTCCTTTTCACATTTTCTTGCAGATGTCACAATACATCCCAATAGTACTATCAATTAACAGTTTGCCCTTGTGGTATGAATTCATGATGACTAATCCTTTAAAGTGAAAGAAAGCTGTCAGCATGACTTTGACATTTGACCTGAATAAGGGTCATCTTTAACTTCTATCCGGCCATTTTTAAACCATGTGAACCGTTCATAACACCAAGTACAGCTTAATCACTCATCACCACAGGCTTTCTGCATCATTTGGTGTGTCTCTGTAAAGATTTTGTCAAGTTTCAGCAAAATTTAATGCAGATGGTTTGCTCCTCTTAATTCTGCCATCTTGAAATTCACAAACTGTGCGACACTACATTCTACTCAATACAGCACTGAACAATAGCTAACAGACATACCACAATGAAACTTCCAGCAGTTACAGATTAAATGCAAGCAGGTGCAGGGAAGTCAACTGCATTTCACTCCAAGGCATCACTGGCGCGAAATTATGAATGTTCCAGAATTTTTTGAACAGACCTCATATGTCTGCTCATCTTTGCTTCTTCCTTTTCCACTCATTACTCTTACACGGTATGTAAATACACAGCTACATAATTAAATAGATTAACATAAAATAATTAACTAAAAAATGTACAGGTCAAAGACAAACTCTGGTTCCAGCTGCCAGAGACTGTGGTCATGTGTGTGTCAGAGCTGCGTTTGCATGAGTGTATGTGCGTGTGTATGTTGTCTAATTTTGACAAAAACCTTGTTGGCCTAAAGGCAATTGTGTGACAGTCTTTTTGTTGTGCCTTTGTGCAACTCAGCATCTCCGCTATATGGTGAGTAGTAACTATCCTTTTCATTATGCTGTTAAATCCCATAAAATGTAAATTTGTCTAGGAGAATACTGTGATTCACGTAGAGAAATACCTTAGAGAGGCCACAGAAAATACCAACTGGTAAGTAATAAACTTAATGCTTGTAAAATCTGGTGAGTGAATGTGTAAATAGCATTCTCACCATATAGCAGAGATGCTGAATTGCAGATAGGAACAAAAAAAAGACTGTCACAGAGCTTTTTGATAAAGGCCTTGTTGGCCGAAAGCTCCTTTTGTGACAGTCTTTTTGTTGGCCTATCTGCGACTCAGCATCTCCGCTATATGATGGTGAGTAGCAACTATCTGTTCATGATACTGTTATAATCTGTCTTGGATTTTCCATTGTTTAAATGACATTCTCAGTAGAGCAACCTTTCTGAAACCCAAACTGTGATTTGGTAAGGATTCTATTATTGATATGGTGAGACATTATTCTAGAATACATCATCTTCTCAAAAATTTTGGAGAATGTTGTCAGCAGTGAAACAGGTTGAACTGTATCTTATTTTGTAAAGACTTAAATTATTTCCAATATCCTTGTATATATTCTATACATGTAGAATTAGAAGGACTGCATAGCAAAAGTGCCTTAAGTTAGTGATGAATTACAAATTTCAGATAAGACTGAGCTTATTACATGGGAACTAATTTTTAGTACAATATTCGAAACACCATCAAAACCAGACGAGCCTTTATTTTTAAGAGAGTGTATAAATTTCTTAATTTCAGAAGAAGAAATTGAGGATATATTCATTTAAATTACATTTTCAACATACTGCTGTAATTTTACACTTGAACTATTTCTCCATATGCTTTTACTATATTTAAGAAATGATCATTAAATGCGTTTGCTACCTGTGACTGTGTGACATGTCATTTATAACCCTGTCATTCATTTCAGAACTGCTGTTGTGTTGTTCTGTGACTGGTTGTCCTGTCTCCTGCTTCACTACATTCCTTATAGCCTTATGTCTGTTGCCGAAAGTACTGATTTCTGAAATCTTGTGCATGTTCGATGATTTTTAATAACATTTTTCAGTAATTTTGAGTACTTTTTTGCAGTGTGCAACTACTGCAGGATCCCTACTCTGATGATATCCATGAATCTTCATTACCGTATTCATACTTTTCCATTTTTCTGTACCAGCATCCCTCCATAATAAAGGAACTGTTGAGTTGAGGAAGAACAAGGGATTATAATATAATCTGTCAGAGTTCTTAGCCTTGTAATATTCCTGTAACATATGTTAAGCAGGGAAAGGGTCTAGTATACTGAGAATGGTGGTTTATAATTTATTTCTGTTACATTTTCACTAGCCATTGCATTGTGTTATTTAAATAATCGTGTACTGTGTAGTGTGTGTTATCTAAATGGCATGTGGTTTTTTTTTTTGTTTTTTTTTTTTCAAATGTTTGCTGGTGTCATACAATAATTCATATGACATCATCAGTTGTAAATTACTTTAGTGCTTCTCAACTGGTACATTGGAAGGTTCCCTTCTGTCATGCACTTCACAAAGTATAGATGTATATCAAAGAAGATAATAAATTTTTGAAAATATAATGTACCTGTATAGATAAAAAGTCTACTCACAAAGCAACAGCAGGAGAAATCATATATAAAGGTATTGAAATTTGCAAGCTTTTCAAGCCAGTGGTTCCTTCTTCTGGCAGAAGGGTAGGAGGGGAAGGAAAAGGGTTGAAGGAAAAGGACTGGTGAGGTCTATGAATGGGGAGAATTTGTAGAAGGAGACTGACTAGAGGGGATGAGAATGAGACGGACTGTTGGGGAGGGTGACAGATGAGATATGAAAAACCTGAGACGTTAAATGTGGAAGACAAGGTAAGACAAAAGACCGAGAATACTGAAAAAATAACATACATGAGTTAATAAGAGTGGAAAGCTAAGTACATTGATGTTATAGGGGTGAGGGGTGGGAAAAAATAGACAGGTCAGAAAAGAAAAGATGTAGAAAAATAAAAGGGAGTGAAGAAAGGAGCAGTTACTGAGAAGAAATGCTGATACCAAAGAAATAAATGTAAATTATGACCCAGTGAGTGCCGAGAACCAAGGACCAGTTCCCACCTGCAGAGTTCTGAGAAACTAGTGTCTGTGGAAGAATCCAGATGGCCCATGTGGTGAAATAGACACCCAGGTCATGACAGTCATATTCTAGAGCATGCTCTGCAGAAAGGATAGTGTGTCTTGCCAGTATACACCCTCTAATATGCCCATTCATCCTAACTGATAACTTGGTCATAGTAATGTCAATATAAGAGGCCAATCAGTGTCAACATAACAGCTAGCTGAATAGACCGAGTCATTAGACTTTGTTTTTTTGTAGTTGATTTGCTCATTGGCCACCAATCTGTACAACTATTTCTGGAATTTCACTATGTTGCAAGATGGTTTCAGCAGCAAGTAATCTTCATTTGTGAATGTTTTTGCATTCATAGGAAAAGTACCTGTTTGTCTGAACCCAGAAACAGCATTTCCTGTTGTGTCACATTGGATTATGCAATGTTAAACAATGTAGCATTATTATATGGGGATACTTTCTGCAGGCAGGTGGATTTGATTTTGCCATCACATTCATGTCAAAAGGTGGATTTCAAAGGCGAATACAATGAGATTTACAGTGGCTGAAGAAGCCGATGAGACACTTGTGGTGGGATGCAGAGCACAATTAAGCCATTGTCATGACATAAATAATATGACTGTAATGTGACATGGCTACCCTGTTTGTCCAATACCAGAAACACTTTATTGTCTACACTAGCCTGTGATTGGTGAATGAAGTGCATTGAAGTGCATAAGCCAAGTAACGAATAAAGCTTTGTTTGACCAACCAATGTGGGAACAACTGTACAATGCACATGGATGGCCATCCTTTTGCAAATGTGGAGATATTCTTTTTCTGGGGAATACAGACATAGGCCAACTGTAGCGCCCTGCATCATTCATGCAACATATCGTGGTTATTATTTTCCCTCCCTTCCAACTAGCCACTGGCCAACTCTCTAGAGTTAACCACTTTTCCAGGGTCTTGGACAGTTGTCAGTCCCATCTTGTCAATGTTAAAAATACAATCCGGTGTGAGAGCAAATTTTGTCCTCACAGCTCCCAAATGGTCAAAAAATATTTTTACTTCCTGTCAGTTAAAGTCTGTAAGACAGTTGATACTAATTGCTTCTGGTTTTTTAACACTTAAGGGTTCCCTTTCAGAAAATGATACGGCCAGCTCATTTTCTGCCATGACATTTGCAAAACCCACTCTGCAGATTTGCAGTGGAGTTAATCCATAAAAAATATGTCCATGAGCTTTATTCATTCAGCCAAAGCTGTCTCCTGCTCTGGAGTAAAAACTGCTTTTTGGCGAAGAAATGGACCTCCTGAATGCCTCTTAAATTTTTTTTCATGCAGTGTTATGAATGGAATGTTGAGCTGTTTTAAGGAATGCCCGTCATTGATAGATAATATCAGCTGTTGCAGCTCTTCATCAGTCCATTCTCCCCTGGTAGTAAGCATCTGAAAGAGAATACAGTCTTACAATCTGTTATAGCTTAAAGTAATACAGATATAAAAGGTCAACAAATTAGTATTTAAGTCTGCGAGAGGTTGTGCCAACCACCTGATTGCCGTCCCCCACTCATTTGATAAGTGCAACCAAACATGTGTGCTAAGGAATTTCATAACCAAACACTACAATAAGATAGTTTAAAAATGTAAATCTCAAACTGAAATGATATTGGAAACATTACCAATACTTTTGTGTGATTAACTCAATAAAAATATGAGTGCAATTGTTACTTATGTTGCTTCTAAGATGTGTAGAAATAAGAAGGAATTTATTGGACAAGCACTTGTGTACTTCAATGCAACAACAATGAGAAGCTTGGTTAGATGCCTATTGCAGTTCCATAGTTCAGTGGACAGAGCACAGCACTCACTAGATTTTGCTAGAGCAGACTGTTCTAAAGCTAACACTGTGATCTGGGCTACCCACTGATTGGTGCCATCCCACTCTTCCCTACTACAGACACTTACATTAATGTATCACTGTCTCATAAATGTTGCAAAAAATAAAAAAATGTTGGTTCAATTCGGAGCTGTACTGTCTTTAATGTGCTCTAACCCTGTGCACTAAAGTAAGTCACAAAAGTATTGCATAATAAGGCAACCCATTCTTGATATATGAGCCTAAAATTACTTATTTTACTATGTGCAGCAAAAGAAAATTCTTCAGCTACTATTGAAGTCCGATTAAGGCCAGAGTATGCAAGATGGAGGTACCACCTTGATGTACTTGCTGATGGGAAGAAGATATATTTTGACCGGAATGCTCTAAGGGTTCAGCATTTTACTGGTAAGCTTTCTGATAAGTTAGTGGTCTAATATGAAAAAATCTTTTCTTACATCAGCTGTTTTGCCTGTACTATCAGGTATGGTAGTGGGACATTTTCATTTCAGTTACTATGTCTAAATTGCTATAAATTTCTTCTAACATGTTATTGAAAATTGTTTTTCTTCTTTTTTGTGATAAATATTTGCAGCATTGTCAGGACAGTTGTTTTTAAAGAGTTCTGTTACTTTCATATCAATTATTGAGCTAGACATGTCATTAAAGAACCTTCAGACAGCTTCTCTTGGTGCACTAACTGCCAGTTTGAGGTCTCACTGCATAGTACCTTTAGCTTCCTTATGGTACAGGGCAGTTTATGTCCTTATTAAGAAGCTGGATTCGACTTTCCCTCATTGCTCTGAAAGTCTGATATACAAGGTGCGACAAATAGGTATGGACAGACTTTAAGCCACATTTTTCACACACAAAAAAGAAAATATCTTACACAAAGATTGGTTAAGAAACAATCATCATCATCTTCATTATAATAGCACTTTAAGTATGGGATTCACACGGGAGCAGAACATACCGCATTACCAGTGAAACCTGTTTCTTACAAGAAATGTTCAAAATTCTGTCTTGGTTAAATTTGGAAACTGTAATTCGTAGTTCTACTGCCAGTATTTTATTCCATTTCACTGAAGGCATAATTTCTTCTGTTAATATGTTACTCACTTTATTGCTTTACTTTTACTTAGCATCAAATATTTACATGGTATTTACAGGGTCTATGAGCACATGGTGGTTGACTATTGTCTGCCATGGACTTCGTTTCCAATATGGTGCAACAGAAGCTAAAACATCAGTTTTGGCTGTGTCATGAAGCTTCTGTAACATAGTACTAACTCACACTTGTGGCCACAGCCAGAATTCATGTACTCTTTGTGATGTGTAATGCTCGAGACAAATAACACAACATACTGCTTTGAGGTTTCAATTAAAAACATTTATTGATGGGCCTGGATTAATTATCTTCACTGTCAAACTATCCAGTTAGTTAAAATTAATGATATGAATATAATAGAGGGAAACATTCCACGTGGGAAAAATATATCTAAAAATAAAGATGATGTGACTTACCAAACGAAAGTGCTGGCAGGTTGATAGACACACCAACAAACACAAAAATACACACTAAATTCAAGCTTTCGCAACAAACAGTTGCTTCATCATGAAAGAGGGAAGGAGAGGGAAAGATGAAAGGATGTGGGTTTTAAGGGAGAGGGTAAGGAGTCATTCCAATCCTGGGAGCGGAAAGACTTACCTTAGGGGGAAAAAAGGACAGGTATACACTCACACACACACACACATATCCATCCACACATACACAGACACAAGCAGACATGAATGAAAATTGGAATTATCTCATAGATAATATTGGGTGGAAAGCAAACAAAAGACTTGTTATTTACTGGTAGAACACCTAGAAAATGCAGCAGGTCCATGAGACAGACTGCTTACACGACACTTATCCACCATCTTCTGGAGTATTACTGCGCACTGTGGGTTCTGCCTCAGACTGGACTGACAGAGGACACTGAATAGGTTCAAAGAAGGGTAGCTCATTTCATATTATCAAGAAATTGGGAAGACAGTGCCATGACGTGTTACATGAATTGGGATGCCAATCATTAAACCAAAGGAATTTTTTATTGTGGCAGGGTCTTCTTGTGAAATTTCAATCACCAACTTTCTCCTCCAATTGCAAAAATGTTCTGTTGGTGCCTCCTTACATAGGGAGAAATGATCATCATGACAAAATGAGAGAAAGCAGAGTTTGCACAGAAAGATTTAAGTCTTGTTTTTCTTGCATCCGTTTGAGAGTGGAACAGTAGAGAAACAGTTTAAAGGTGGTTCAATGAACGCTCTTCCAGGTACTTAATTGGGAATATGCAGAGTAATCACGTAGATGTAGATTGGTAGATGTACTGACTTTTTGCAGGTAAGGATACCCAGTGTTTTAAATAATTATTTACAACAAGCCTGATTACTACTTTTAGTTATTACATTATATCCTTTTTCTGCAGTTTGAAAACTGTGTTCGTCTTTTGTGACGTTATGTCACCATAGGATCCTGGCTGTTACAGAGTGATTACAGAACCCTAAGAGCATAACAAGCTGATGACATTCTTTTCACCATTATCTTTTTGTGTTCATTCCATGTGAACCACCAATAAATACTTTTCCCTAAAAACTTTGTGTATGTTACACAATCTACAGATTTATTACGTAGTGTGACAGAACTGTTTTCCCTCTTTGTGCTGAAGTGTATGCTTTTTGTTTTCATTAAGTTTGGTGTTAACTTATAACATACTCGCCACTTGTGAACATCCTCCATGGTTTCATTTTCCACCTCAATTAGGTGTCCTGGTATTTTATCAATGACTATGATGCTGCTGTCATCAGTAAAGAGGACGTGTCGTGTCCTCCATGTTATATCAAAGACAATACAGTAGTTACACTGAGGTCATCATGATTTATGATGTTCCCCTGGACATCACTAAAGGTGGGACATGTTTCTAAATATAGTGTGTGATGATGATGGACAGCAGTGCTGTGCTAGCCACAAGATCAGTAAAAGGTTTGTGTGATAGGAAATTTCATTCTTCCACCAGTGCTACTAAAACTGCTGAATGGTCACTGCAGCATGTGGATGTGATGCAGTATGCCTCCCCAATGCATCCCACATATGTGCGACAGGATTTAAGTTCATTCGGCAAATATCCTTTCGTTTGAAGAGCTCCTCAACAAGCACAGTTTGATGTGATTGTACGTAGTCACTCATAAAAATGAAGTCAGGGCCAAATGCACCCCTGAAAAGATGTAGTGTTGGACAAGTAGAGTGTCACTATCATGTTGACCAGTGAGTGCACCTTGTTCATAGATTTGGAGGTCAGTGTGCCTATGCAACATCTTGCCCCCACACATCATTAACACTTGAACCATCAAAATGATTATGTTTGACATCATTCCTGAGTGTACTAAGTAACTTCATATGGCGAGAAGTAGGAACGTGAGATACGAGCAGGAACATTGTCAAAATTGAATGTTTTAGTGGTCTATGTGTTATTGTGTGGGGAGGCATAGTGTTGCAAGAGCATACTGACCTCTTTTACACAGTACACTCACTGGTCAATGTTAATATGACACTGTACTCCTTCTCCATGTGCAGCTTTCCAGGGGTGCATGTAGCCCTGATTTCATTTTTATGGTTGACAGAGTGTGACCACACCCAACAGTGCAATTGGAGGAACTCTTGGGATGAGAGGATATTCAGCAATGGAATGGCCTACCTGTTCCCCTGATGTAAAGCCACTGAGCATGTATGAAATTGGGAAACATATTGCAGCACATCCACTTGCATTGACAATCATCCAACAGTTGTCAGTCAGCTGGTGGAGGAATGGAACTCTCTACCAGAAGAACAACTTACCAGCTGGGTGGCGAGCATGGAGGCACGTTGCTGAGCATGCATTGCTGTCTGTTGTGATCACACCCTCTATTAAGAACCATGTCCAGCTGTTTCTGATGATCTAGGAACCATCATGAATTGTAGTGTCTTTTGTATAATTATTGTCCTTCAATAAAAGGGTCATTTCATTTTGTCTCATTTCACATTTCTTTCCGATACCTTCTGTACTAATACTGCAACAGTTACTTTTGCCCTTAAGTTTTGCCCATAGTGTATTACGAACATTATTGGATCCAATACACTGCCGTAAGGCACACCTATATTTATATGTTCCAAGCTTGACAGTTGTTTTCCTAAAAAATTATAATCAGCAAAAATGTTGAACTATCACTTCCTTTTGGACTGTATTTTCCAGGTAGGTCTGGAACCACTTGTTTGTTGTTACTCTTACACCTAGTGCTTCTAGTTTCAGAAACCAAACTGTGCTCCATTTAAAGGATCATATTTATTGATGTAGCTAGTTAAATTTTCTTCCATGATTGATTCAATTATTTTTGATAATGATGACAATAGTGATACTGGCCTGTAGTTTCCTGTACTCTCTGCATTACCTTTCTTCAGTACAAGCACAAATAATACCTGAACTAAAGGACTCATTTATTATGTTTGTTAATGAGTTTTGTATGTTGTCTATGCACTCCCTTAGAATAGAACTGGAAACTTATCTATGTCTATGGACTTCTTATTTCTTCCTTACCTCAAGCTCTATTGTGGGTAAAGAAGCACATTTATTTTCTTGTTAGAACACATTTAACAGATTGACACAGATTAATTCTCACCTTCTAACATTCAATACAACAAAAAACCATCCAAAGAATACAACAAAATGCTGTTTCCATAGAAAAATGGACAACTGGTTTTTCTTCATTTTTTCCCCATGATACATGATGAGACGTGTGGTGGCCATGAAAATTGTGCCTTTTGATGTTAATTTGGTCTTGCAGAACAATATGAACTACAAAGGCAGACAGACCAGTGGTTTCATCAAGTTATTGGTGTGACAAACGGTATGGTCTCCCACCAGTACCTTAAATTCTGCAACATTAATACTTTTCAGTAATCTGTTATTATTTACTTCATGGTTTTGATCTTGTTGACCATTAGATACCAACAATAAAGCTATATCATTACATGATTACAGTGCTAAGTCTTAGTATAATAAAACTGTACCTTGAAAACAGAAAATTCACAATAAAGTTATCACTCAGACAATTGAAATCTCATCAGAGTTTCAGCAGTGAAGTCAGGATGTACAAGAAGGTAGCATATCAGGTCATCTGAAGTATATGGTGTACATAATGATGTATCTCAGAATACTGAAAAAAAAGTTGTAGCTGTTACCATCAGTATAATCGTTGAAGCAGATGTATAGGATACTACATCTAAAAGCAAGACGAGGTTGTAATATATTGTTTACAGGATGACAAATTCTCTGTTATGAGAAAGCTGAAGCAATAACATTGCGAGACAGTATCTACTTCTACATTTACACTCTGCAAACCACCATGAGTTACATGGCAGAGGGTACGGCCCATTGTACCACTAATTAGGGTTCCATTCATGTATGGAGCACAGAAGGTACAATTGTCTGAATGCCTCTGTGTGTGCAGTAATTATTCTAATCTTATCCTCACACTACCTATGTGAACAATACAGAGGAGGTTGTAGTATATTCGTGCAGTTATCATTTAAAGTCAGTTCTTGAAACTTTGCTAATAGACTTTCTCAGTATAGTTTATGTCTACCTTCAAGAGTCTTCCAGTTCAGTTCCTTCTGTATCTCTGTGACATTCATCCATAGATTAAACAAACCTGAGACCATTCATGTTGTCCTTCTCTGCACACATTCAACATCCCCTGTTACTCCTATCTGGTATGGCTCCAAGATGCTTGATCAATATTCTAGAACCAGTCACACAAGTGATTTGTAAGCAATCTCCTTTGTAGACTGATTGCACTTCATCAGTATTCTACCAATAAACTGAAGTCCGCCACCTGCTTTACCTATGACTGAACCTTTGTGACCATTCCATTTCATATCCCTGCAAAGTGTTACATCCAGGTATTTGTATTAGTTAGTCAATTCCAGCAGTGATCATTGATAATTTAGTCATAGGATGTTATGTTTTTTTTGTTTTGTGAAGCGCGCAAAATTTTACATTTCTGAACATTTAAAGCAAGTTGCCAATCTGTGCACCACTTTGAAATATAATCAAGAGAGAAACAGATGAATCCTTCCAGTTACAAGATCTAAATATAAATTTAATGACAGTACAAAAGTCTTGGGGTCACTGTAGACTGTTGTATATTGTGAAAAACACCATTACTACAATAAGCAGAAAATTAAATATGATTCCTTTTGGTCTCTGATATTTAAAGCCACTGGTTATTGCAGCTTTTAGACAACTAGCATAATTTTCATACTTCCAAGCCTTAAGGGGATATGGTATCAATAACCAAATATGGAAATAAAAATTTCAAAAGCCAGCAACCAGACTAACAATTCATGGAGGAGGACAAGACATCTACAGTTCACATGTCAAATAACTTAAAACATTAACCTTCTGCACTTTTTGTACATTTATAAAGTAACAGTCTTTCCTTAAGGAAAAATGGGAAGTTAATACTGCACTGTTCCATTTTAAATATTTCTGTGTTCAGATTTTAGTTAGTTGTCTTGTCTTTGGTCTGAATGTCAGCACCTGGGATTAAATTCTCTTCTGACCATGCTGCAGCAGTTATTGTGAACTTTTCTTCCACTGCAAGTGTGCTTAAGCTGGAATTGAGAGCTTCAACTTATCTGTCCTGCCATGAAGTCACTTCTCATTGTTACAGTGTTTGCTTTTACTCAATGATGCACCACACTTCTACAAACCCATTGCAGTCGCAGCTCCACCTTGAAGACATGCCCCAACCATCCATATGCATGTCACATGCAAAAGGGATAACAAAAAACCTACAAACAACTCTCTATGCTTAACCCTTAAACTATTATTTGCTTTAATGATCATAACCATCAATTGCTGGCTAGGTGGACACAAGCTCATTTTGCCGAAGTGATTCATAACACCACAATTCGTATACCTGCATGCTACTAAAAACTGTCTAAAGTTAAGATTACCACACCATAACAGCACCGTTTGGAAGAAGGACAGTTTGCCAATTCATATTCCTAATACCAGTGTGAAAGAGAAATTTAAATGTGCCTTTTATAATGACCTCCCTACCATCTGAGGTACACCGAGGTGACAAAAGTCATGGGTTAGTGATGGCCACATACCGGTACATAGATAGCAGCAGTACTGTGTACACAAGGTATAAAAGAGCAGTGCATTGGCAGAGCTGTCATTTGCACTCAGGTGATTAATGGGAAAAGGTTTTCAGCGTGATTATGGCTGTATGACTGGAACTGGCAGACTTTGAATGTAGAAAGGTCATTGGAGCTGGATGCATGGGCCACTCCATTTTGGTAATAGTTAGGGAAGTCAAGTGTCAAGAGTGTGCCAAGAATACTGAATTTCAGTCATTATCTCTCACTATGAACACCGCAGTGGCTGACAGCCTTCAATTAATGACTGAGAGCAGCGGCATTTCCTTGGATTTGACAGTGCTAACAGACAGCAACACTTTTTGAAACAACCTCAGAAATCAATGTGAGACATATGATGAACATATCCTTTAGGAAAGTGCAATGAAATTCAACATTCATGGGCTATGTCAGCAGATGACTGATGTGAGTGCCTTTGCTAACAGCTTGTCATCACCTGCAGTGCCTCGCCAGGGTTCATGGTCATATCAGTTGTACACTAGATGACTGGAAAGCTGTGGCCTGGTCAGATGAGTTCCGATTTCAGTTGATAAGAACTGATGGTAGGGTTCGAATGTGGTGTAGACCCCACAAAGTCATGGACTTAAGTTGTCAACAAGGCACTGTGCAAGCTGGTGGTGGTTTCATAATGGTTTGGGTTATGTGTTCATGGATGGCCTGGGTCCTTTGGACCAGCTGGGCCTGTCATTGACTTGTAGTGGTTATGTTTGACTACTTGGAGGCCATTTGTAGCCATTCATGGATTTCACGTACCCAAACGACGACCGAATTTTTATGGATGACACTGCACCATGTCATCAGGCCACAATTGGTTTGAAGAACATTCTGAACAGTTTGAGTGAATGATTTGCAAATATGGGTGGCTATAGAGGCAGCACAGCTCAATATTTCTACAGGAGACTCCCAGTGACTTGTTGAGTCCATACTATGTCAAGTTGCTGCACTTCACTGGGCAAAAGGAGGTCCAACACGATGTTAGGACATATCCCATAACCTTTTGTCACCTCAGTGTAGTATTAAAACTGCATAGAACCACATTTAATTTATAAACTTGGAACCCCTTATCACGGAACTCTTGATTCCATACTTATGTGATATTCTCATACTTCCCATAAAAATAATTAACAAATGAGAAACAGTCATATTCTTCCTTATCCTCAGACAGAAATTACTATGTGTGGTTTCTGTTGTTGTTATTATTATATTGTATTATTACTACCCAACTTTTAATATTTTGTCATTTATGATTTATGCTTTGATTTGAGGGCATCTTTCAAATTGTACTTGTTGATTCTGAAAGAATGCTTTCTATAATTTTGCAGGTGTGACTGTGTACACTCCAACATATCTTATTAACCAGTCAGAAGTTGTCATTATGTTCCAGTCAGGAACTGGTGTTGAAGTTGTTGAGAACAAAGGATACTTAACAGCTAGAGTGTACTTACCCTGGACATTAATTGTGAGTTATACTAATATTTTTATTTATTTTTTGTTATGTGTAAAATTGTTGGACAGGTGAGTGCTGTTGTTTATTGAAGTTACTTTGTTGTTGCAATAAATTTCTCAATGCCGTGTTGGGCTATTTTCAGGTGAAGATTCATCAGATAGCATGTCCCAAGTAAATGAGTATTTTGTAAAAATCTTCAACTTTTCTAGTCTTGTATTTTGCGTGTTACATGAACATATGGGAAGGAGTATGCAGTTTCTCATAGCTAACTAACGTTGATTCATGTGAATATTTCCCCAGCAGTGTTTGTTGTTGATGTTCAAGCACATGTCAAGTTGAAAACTGCTCCATCAAATGGAAAACTCATTATCAGTTTTATGGATTCATAGAGTGTGGTCAGTAAATTTCATGAAAAACAGGCATAAAAGAATATACTGTATATTTATTTATAGTGTTGAAATTTCCTGGCAGATTAAAACTGTGTGCCAACCGAGACTCGAACTTGGGCCCTTTGCCTTTTGTGGGCAAGTGCTCTACTATCTGAGCTACCTAACCACAACTCACAGCCTGTCCTCGCAGCTTCAATTCTGCCAGTGCCTCATCTCCTACTTTCCAAACTTCACAGAACCTCTTCTGCGAACCTTGCAGAACTAGCACTCCTGGAAGAAGGGATATTGCAAAAACATGGTTTAGCCACAGCCTGGAGGATGTTTCCAGAATTAAATTTTCACTTGTGCTGTACCGAGACTCAAACGTGATGGTAGAGCACTAGCCCGCGAAAGGCAAAGGTCCTGAGTTCGAATCTCGGTCCGGCACGCAGTTTTAATCTGCCAGGAAGTTCCATTTCAGTCCACACACCACGGCAGAATGAAAATCTCATTTTGGAAACATCCCCCAGGCTATGGCTAAGCCATGTCTCCACAGTATCCTTTCTTTCAGAAATACTAGTTCTGTAAGGTATGCAGAAGAGCTTCTGTGAAGTCTGGAAAGTAGGAGATGAGGTACTGGCAGAATTGAAGCTGCGAGGATGGGTCATGAGTTGTGCTTGGGTAGCTCAGATGGTAGATAACTTGCCTGCGAAAGGCAGAGGTCCTGAGTTCAAGTCTCGGTCCAGCACACAGTTTTAATTTGCCAGGAAGTTTCATATCAGTGCACACTCTGCTGCAGAGTGGAAATCTCATTTTGATATTTATAGTGTTGTTGTCTACACTAGGATTGTATCCCACAAACAATGAATAAGCGAATGTATTTCAGTTATGGGCAGTATTTCTACAAATAATTCATTAAATAAATAAGCACAATCCTGAAAGTAATATAAACTTAGCTTGTACATTTAAATAGCTAATACTAATAAATAAATTGAATATCAACACTTCATTTCCGCTACTCACGTATTCAGTGACTGAGGGAATGGCACTATAAATATGACCCAAGACTTTCAGAAAGAAAACTGACATTTTACATATCGGAGTGCAGAATGTCAGATCCCTTAATCGGGCAGGTAGGTTAGAAAATTTAAAAAGGGAAATGGATAGGTTAAAGTTAGATATAATGGGAATTAGTGAAGTTAGGTGGCTGGAGGAACAAGACTTTTGGTCAGGTGAATACAGGGTTATAAATACAAAATCAAACAGGGGTAATGCAGGAGTAGGTTTAATAATGAATAGGAAAATAGGAATGCGGGTAAGCTACTACAAACAGCATAGTGAACAAATTATTGTGGCCAAGATCGATACGAACTCCACACCTACCACAGTAGTACAAGTTTATATGCCAACTAGCTCTGCCGTTGAAATGGAAGAGAATGTAGATGAAGATGAAATAGGAGATACGATACTGCGTGAAGAGTTTGACAGAGCACTGAAAGACCTAAGTCGAAACAAGGCCCTGGGAGTAGACAACATTCCATTAGAACTGGTGACAGCCTTGGGAGAGCCAGGCCTAACAAAACTCTACCATCTAGTGAGCAAGATGTATGAGACAGGCGAAATACCCTCAGACTTCAAGAAGAATATAATAATTCCAATCCCAAAGAAAGCAGGTGTTGACAGATGTGAAAATTACCGAACTATCAGTTTAATAAGCCACAGCTGCAAAATACTAACACGAATTCTTTACAGACGAATGGAAAAACTGGTAGAAGCCGACCTCGGGGAAGATCAGTTTGGATTCCGTAGAAATGTTGGAACACGTGAGGCAATACTAACTGTACGACTTACCTTAGAAAATAGATTAAGGAAAGGCAAACCTACGTTTCTAGCATTTGTAGACTTAGAGAAAGCTTTTGACAATGTTGACTGGAATACTCTCTTTCAAATTCTGAAGGTGGCAGGGGTAAAATACAGGGAGCGAAAGGCTATTTACAATTTGTACAGAAACCAGACTGCAGTTATAAGAGTTGAGGGCATGAAAGGGAAGCAGTGGTTGGGAAGGGAGTGAGACAGGTTTGTAGCCTCTCCCCGATGTTATTCAATCATTATATTGAGCAAGCAGTAAAGGAAACAAAAGAAAAATTCAGAGTAGGAATTAAAATCCATGGAGAAGAAATAAAACCTTTGAGGTTCGTTGATGACATTGTAATTCTGTCAGAGACAGCAAAGGACCTGCAAGTGCAGCTGAATGGAATGGACAGCGTCTTGAAAGGAGGATATAAGATGAACATCAACAAAAGCAAAACGAGGATAATGGAATGTAGTCGAATTAAATCGGGTGATGCTGCGGGAATTAGATTAGGAAATGAGACTCTCCCTATCTGGGGAGCAAAATAACTGAGGATGGTTGAAGTAGAGAGGATCTAAATGTAGACTGGCTATGGCAAGAAAAGCATTTCTGAAGAAGAAGAAATTTGTTAACATCGAGTATAGATTTAAGTGTCGGGAAGTCTTTTCTGAAAGTATTTGTATGGAGTGTAGCCAAGTATGGAATTGAAATGTGGATGATAAATAGTTTAGACAAAAAGAGAATAGAAGCTTTCAAAATGTGGTGCAACGGAAGAATGCTGAAGATTAGATGGGTAGATCACATAACTAATGAGGAGGTATTGAATAGAATTGGAGAGAAGCGAAATATGTGGCACAACTTGACTAGAAGAAGGGATCGGTTGGTAGGGCGTATTCTGAGGCATCAAGGGATCACCAATTTAGTATTGGAGAGCAGTGTGGAGGGTAAAAGTCATAGAGGGAGACCAAGAGATGAATACACTAAACAGATTCAGAAGGATGTAGGTTGCAGTAGGTAATGGGAGATGAAGAAGCTTGCACAGGACAGAGTAGCATTGAGAGCTGCAATAAACCAATCTCTGGACTGAAGACCACAACAACAACAACAGCAACAAGATGTTTTCAGTGGGCTTCACTATTTTGATTACTTTCATGAGCTTAGCAAATTTATTAAAATGTTTTAAGCTCATGTAAAATATTTCCTTGTGGATGAGTTCCATGTTACTTTGGTTAATATGAGGGATTTTATTAAGTCTGGTATTACCGTAGTTACCTCCCAGGCGCGTCATTTGAAAAATACAGATGAACATCGGAGATGCTTTTATGCCCTATTGTGTGTATCATTTATGTTTTTGTATTCTTTTAAATGTTCCTCTAATTTAAACACATTTTAGCAAAAGTATATTAAATGCTGTGAGTAGAGGTTTACATCTTTATCATAATCTTCTTCTTCTTCTAAAGGTTACTTCTTGTTTTTTGTAACTACTGTTCTCATTTTGTGCTGTCGTCTTCATTTCTTAATAATTTTGGCATTTTGATACTTTCAACAAATCTTTGACTCTTTTCTTTGTTTTACATTCTCTTGGTTCTCAAAAGTTTTCCCTTGAAAATGTGTGTTAAAACTTATTGTGTCTAAATAACTATTACCAAAATTGTTTTCCTATTTTGGATAGCTGTTATGAGATTTTGCTAATTGATTTCTTTCAAAACATCTTCATTCTTCCTTGTTAACCTTCTCCAATATGATGCCTCCACCACTTCTAAGCACTTTCTGTTCATCTTCAATAGTGTCCTGCTCTGAAAGCCATATAGGTGCACACTCCAGATGAATATATTGGCAGATTGTTTTTTGTTTCTTATAGTAAATGACTTTTTCATCCTAGTTGCCTTCTTTTATTGAAAGCATTTTTACATGTCGCATTCATTTTTCTGATTTCGTGCTACGTTTCTTCTCCTGCCCTTTTTATGTCAGGGTAACATTTCCACCCAGTGGGCTTGATTATTTTTTGGATACCACAGTGCACCACAATTAATGGTGCAAAGTGACATGGCCTAAGGTACACAGTAATGGAATCAAAAACATTCCAGTAAAAATTGATCTGGAAATTAGCCACCTGCAAGATAACTGCAAATATATGATTACAAGATGCCCCTGAATTTAGTATGAAATATTGTCCAAGTTAGTTGAAATGTTAACTTTGTGATTAAATTTCCATCCAGCTGGTCTCAAATTTTACCCAAGACCTACCTTAACAGAAAATACAATACTACTTCAGCATATGTGTTACGATTTACTGTACACTTGTACCTGTTAACAGAAGTGTTCCATATGTTACCCCAAATCTGGATGCAATACTGCACTCATCTCTGTAGTGAGTAGAAATCCTTTTAAACACCTCATTATCATCACATAAAGCTTGACAATATTGTACAGTTCATTGCTCCAGCTCCTCAAACCATATCAAAAAGAGTGCTGCAAACTTCACTTTGGATATTACTCCAGGCAGAAAAATCCAGTGTGTTAAGGTCATATGATCTTGGAGACCAAGGCACAGGCCCTACTCAATCCATCCATCTTGCACCGTATTGGCATGCTAGATGTCACTTACGCTGCAAAATGTGTCAGTGTACCATTTCACATTTACCACATTCTGCATCAGTGCACATGGAGAATATTCTTAAAAAATCTTAAATGATTCTACTGCAGAAATTGAAGATAACCTCATCTATCAAACTGGCCCAATTACATGCTCAATTGTTCAAGAAAAATATTGCTGTCAAGATGACTCATTAAAAGCATGAGAGTTTGGATCAAATTTGAGCTCAATAAGCTGGGTCTTAATCAGAATGTTTACATTTTAAATACATTTGTAATAATTAGGTCAGTAGTTCAGAATGAATTCAGTTATGGATCATATCTACACATTCACAATTACCTCTCAAATGCCTCATGCGTGGATCTAAGTTTACCGGAATGTTTTCACTTCTATTATTATGTAGTTTCATCTGTATCACCAATCTCTGTTAATTATGATATACACTATATTTTAATCTCTTTTGTCTCCTGCAGTTTTTGCCCTTTATGACTTCCTCTAGAACAGTGGAAGATATTGCAAAATATGTCCTATTATTCTATCCCTTCTTCTAGTCAGTGCTTTCCTTGTGTGTATTTACTTGCAAGTTTGTTGTAGAGCCTCCGCATTTCTTATCTTACCAGACAACACATTTTTTGTTATTCTTCTGTAATACCACGTTTCAAGTATAAGGGGCAGTCAAAATGAGACAGACTATATAACAAGCATTGTGCGGATGTAACGTAGGTAGGCATATAAGTGTATAGAAGTGCCCTCTATTGGGAATCAGGAAGGAACAGAGGGAATGTGTACCACTGTGTCATTTGTTTGTTATGTGGTTGATGTGGGGTCAGCAAGTCATACGTGTGACTGACTTCCCTATGAAGGCTGGCAAAGAGGAAAAGCAAGGTGAAGTGCAGTTCTTGACTGTAGAAGGTCTGTCAGGAAATGGAATTCATGTCTAAATGTCTGCTGTATGGCAAAAACAGTATGTTGAGTGCATGTGTGTTTGTGTCGAATAAACAACTGAGAGAAGATCAGGTGTCAGTGAGGTATAGCAGTCATCCAGGACAGGCTTCTCATGTCATTACCCCTTCTGTCCTTGCTGTGGTGAATGCTGTCATCAGAAATGACCAAGACATTCCACCCATGTTGAGCATCAGTCACAGTACAGCTCATACCATCATGACAGAGCAACTGAAATTCTGAAAAATCTGTGCGCAGTGGGTTCCCCACAGCCTGACGGAAGACCAGAAGTTGAACATAATGTTGACATCACTGCGGCACATGGAATGGTATCATGACAAAGAATATCATTTCCCATCTCATAATGTCACCAGAGATAAAACATGGTGTCATCGTTTTGAGAGAGAGGGTAAGCATCAGAGCAAAAAATGAGAGCACGTGGGTTCACCCCCACCAAAAAAATCCAAAGCCATGGATGTCAGCTCTGGGGATGTCGTGATGATCTTATTTTTTGACTCCAATAGCCCACAGCTCATTGACTTCCTGGAACACAGCACCACAATTGACTTACAGCAGTGTGTGGATACTTTAAAAATTGAAGCATGCCATCAAATCCAGATACCCAGAATTTTTTATGGACAGTATCATTCTGTTGCAGGATAATGTCTGTCCACATGTTGCCCAGGTTGTCTCAGCTACGTTGCAGAAGGTTTGCTGGAAAGCCCTTTCACATTCTTCATATAGTCCCGATTTCTCATCAAGTGATTTCCACCTTTTTGGAGCACTTAAGAAAGACCTTCATGGCCAGGACATAGAGCTTCATGCCTGGATACAGTCACGGTTTTGTGGGCAACTGCAAACATTTTTCCATGTGGGCATTGACCATCTTATCTCACACTGGGATAAATGTATTAACTGTTAAACTAATTAATTTTGAAATAATAAGCAATTTACTTACTTTTTTTCTTTCTCTCATTTTCATGTGATTGCCCCTTATGTTTAAATTATCCTGCTCCAGTTTTCCCTCAGTTAGTGATTGACCCCCATAAAATGCTGTGTTCCAGATACACATGCTCATAAATTTTCTTCTCAGATTAAGGTTTATGTTTGATACTAGTAGAGGGTTTATTTTCTCTTTGAATACCCTCTTTGCTTGTGCTATTCCTCTTCTTATATCCTCTTTGCTTATTCTATCATACATTATTTTGTTTCCTAGATAACATAATTCCTTCACTTCATGACTTACGTGGTCCCTAATTTCTATGTTAAGTTTATTGTTACCTTTGTTTCTGCTACATATCATTACTTTTTTCTTTCTTTGTTTTTTTCACAGTTCCTTCACTCTATGGGTCCTTTAACCCTTCTTCATGTTCACTGTGGATAGCAGTGTTGTAAGTCAGCCTTGTTTCTGATATACTTTCACCCTCTGATTAACTGCCATCACTGATCATGTGCAGATTGAACAGCAGGAAGGAAAGACTGCAGCCTTATCTTACATCCTTTTTAATCTGAGCACTTCTGTATTGGTTTTCCATTCTTATTGTTATCTCTTGGTTCTTGTTGTTTTAAGTTATCCATCTTTCTCTGTGGATTATTCCTATTTTTCTGAGAATTTCAAACATGTTGCACCGTTTTACATTGTTGAACACTTTTGCTAGATTGACAAATCCCAAGAAAGTGTCTTAATTTTTCATAAGTTTTGCCTTCTTTGTCAAGTGCAATGTCAGAGCTGCCTCCTTTCCGCTATTACCTTCCTTAAAGCAAAACAAATCTATTAAATTGTGATCTGAGCCTACATCTGCTCCTGGGTATACCTTACAATCCAGTATCGATGTTCAGAACCACTAAATCTCCATGATATAATCCAGCTGGTATCTTTCTGTATCTCTGATCTTGTTCATTTGTTCAAAAATTTATTTGATGTTGCTACAAGGCATTCTAATCCCCAGTGATTATTAGACTTCCATTAACTTTTACATTCTGACTTACCAGTTCAGAACCCTCTTCATCTTCTGCTGGTGACATCAGCATGGAAACCTAAAGCATTGTGGTTGGTGTTTGTTTGCTGTTGACTCTGATGGGAATAACCCAATAACCCCTGTCATTAAATTGTTTCCAGTAACTCACTCCTCACCCTAGCTTCCTACTCATAACAAATCCTACTCCATTATGCCATTTTCTGCTGCTGTTGAAATTCTCCTGTAAGTATCCACCCAGAAATACTTAAGTTCTTTTCATTTCACTTCACTGAGTCCTAGTGTATCTAAATTGAGACTTTGCATTTCTATTTTCAGTTTTTCTAGCTCCCTTACCACATTCAGACTTCCGACACTTCACTTTATGACTTATAGAATGATATCATTTTTCGGCTTTTTCAGTCATTTTCCCGGCTCACCTTCCCCTTGGGAGTACCATCCCAGAGACTGTAATGGGGATTAATTCAATCATCTTGGCATGTATTCAAGTAAATGTCACACTATTGCGGATACATGTTATATTTTTTTAATATAAAGATTTCTGTTGCCTTCTGCATCCTCATGTTGTTGGCCATTGATGATTATTCCCACTGTAGGAGCAGTTTTCACTGCAAAGGCAGTATGGTGTTCCAAACCTGTATCTGCATCTCTGCTCCCTGTGAGAAGCCTGCTGATAAGAATGAGGGTGACTCCTTGTACTGGAAGTCTTCGTTCACCATCACAGATTATTTTTATTCAGTATCTTAGCTGTGGCTGAAACTGAACCCAGGACACAGGAAGTTTTAATTAGTAGAATGTCTAGGCCATCCGTTGACTGTAATTATGGTGCCTAAATAACAAATTAATAGGTTTTTAATATTTTTGTATTTTATTTTTTCTACTGCAACAATGACCAACAATTCTCTCTCACAATTTATAAGATACTATATTTGTTATTTACATAATTTGTTTCTTTGCACTTGTTCATTTTTCTCTGTTATAAAGTTCATATCTTCGTAAGCAAAAATTGAAAGGTTTTGTTGTGATAAAACTCAGTGCATAAAGTATTTTGGGCAGGTGCTAACTAAATCTCTAATTTTGGGTTGTGCTTAACTGTAAGGCTGTCCCTCGAGTGAATGTTATTCTAGTTGAGAGAGTATTTATGTTGTTATTTGAATTAAATGTTTTCACAATATTTAAAAATGCCTCCCTGTTTACACTTTCAGTAAGAAAGTCAGTGTTAAGTTCCCTACATGTAACATTTAGTTACTAGCCCCATAGGTTTTGTGGGAGAACTTCCGTGAAGTTTGGAAGGTAAGAGGTGAGGTACTGGCAGAAGGAAAGCTGTGAGGATGGGTTCTAAATAGTCCTTCGGTAGCTCAGTTGTTAGAGCACTTGCCCCTTACAGACAAAGGTCCTGCTTTCGAATCCCAGTCAGGTGCACAATTTTAATCTGCCAAGGAGTTTCAGATTTGCTATCTCCCATTTGGATCACACACATAATCTTACATTTAGTTCAACTTGCTCAAACAGGCAAGCTATTCAGTGTACAAATATGGCATTGGTATCTATGTGCTCTGAAAATGTTGCACTGTGTTTTCATTTTAATTTTATTTGCAGCAACAACTTATTAAGTCAGTATACTGGCAGTTTACAAACATGTATATTGTGATGTTACTGAATTTTTGACATGTGAGAAACTGTTTTGTGTACGTTAGGTGAAAACCTTGTTAAGAATACACTTTCAACCTTTCCAACCAGAACTCAGTCAGAGTTTTCTAACATGAAATAATTTCAGTTAACTTTGCTCGTCAAGTACTAAGTGGTTGCTCGTAAGGTTTCACTGTGAGAAATAGGTCACTAGGTTTATAAATAACCTGTTATTACCTTTTTAATCTGTGTGCTTATTTCTAACATAACAAAAACTGACGAATCAATTTTTGAAAATATAGTGTAATTAAATATATAAAAACTATGGAAATGTGTAAGCTTTTGGAGCCAGTAGCTCCTTCTTTTGGTAGAAGTGTTGAAGGGAAAGGATGAAGGAGGAAATAGGGAGAGTTACAAAAAAGTTGCCCAGAACCTGTGTCAAGAGAGACATAACTGGACATGATGGGAAGGAAAGGCTGATTGGTAGTGCCTCCACTGGATGAGATTTGAAAACTTGAGACCTTTTTTTTTTTTTTCTTTACAAAAAAAAAAAAAAAAAAAAAAAAAAACATTGTGCAAGAGTGAATAAGAGCAGTAAGCTGAGTGCATTATACATAGATGGGGCGGGCATAGGTGGATAAACAAGTCAGAAAATAAAATATTGTAGAAAAACAAAAAGTAGTAAAGAAAAAGAATGTGATTCTTCAACTTCTCTCAGCATATTTCTTGCTTGAACAGTTCACAGGTGTACTGCCGGTCCATAGTGTCCAACGGGCGCAGTATTTTGGCAATCACGCATGTCGCCATCACCAGGTGCGGTGACGAACTGAGCTCCTGAGGGCGGGCGGCCGTCGTAAATCCCCAATCCCCTTCCCCCTCGAGGCGTTCTCTCCGCGGCCCACACCTGCGGCCGTGCATCGGCGGTCACTGAGAGGCTGGCGTCAGCGTCTGTGGTGGCGTCGGTGTAACTGCCTCGTCTACCCTGGTCACTTGTTCATTTTCTTTGCTGAGCCTCTTTTTAATTAAACTCAGTGCTGGTTCCCATGCCTTGCTGTGGTTATAGCCGCAATGTCTGTTGATGAGTCCATCCCTGGTACGAATTTCGATAGCCTCTCTAATGACGCTGTTCCAGCATTTAGATGTCTGTGCCAAGACCCTGGTATGCTGGTAGTCCATTTCGTGATTTTCGGACAAACAGTGCTCTGCAACTGCCGACTCGTTGGGGTACATAAGTCGAGTATGCCTCTGATGTTCTCGGCAACGATCTTCGATGGTGTGCACTGTCTGTCCAATGTAAGTTTTCCCACACTCACTGGGAAACTGGTATATGCCAGCCTTCCACAAATCGAGATCGTCTTTGACACTTCCCAATAATGCTCGTGTTTTATTGGGCAAATATTGAGAAAACACCGAGTAGGAACTGTCTTTTGTCCGAAAATCACGAAATGGACTACCAACATACCATGGTCCTGGCACAGACATCTAAATACTGGGATACCATTGTTAGACAGGCTATCGAAATTCGTACCTGGGACGGACTCATCAACAGAGATTGCTGCTATAACCTCAGCAAGGCATGGGAACCAGCACTGCATCTAATTAAAAAGAGGCTCAGCAAAGAAAATGAACAAGTAACCAGGGCGGACGAGGAAGTTACACCGATGCCACCACAGAGGCCAACGCCAGCCTCTCAGTGACCGCCGACACGTGGCCACCGGCACGGACCGTGGAGAGGACACCTCGCGGGGGAAGGGGATTTAGGACGGCCGCCCACCCTCAGGAGCTCAGTTCATCAGCACACCTGACGATGGTGACTTGTCTGATCGCCGAAATATTGTGCCCGTTGGACACTATGGACCGGCAGTACACCCGTGGACTGTTCGAGCAAGAAAAGGAATAGTTGTTGAAAAGAAATACAGTAATTTTCCTTCATCCCTCTTCCGTTTCCTTCAACCCTTCTGCCAGAGGAAGGAGCCACTGGCTCTGAAAGCTTGTCCGTTTCCGTATCTTTTATATGTGTCTTCTCCTGCAACCAAATGGTGAGTAGATTCTTTATCTACCCATATTTTATTATATTTCCAACACTGATTTTTTTCTTTGATATATTAGCCTTTTGTGGCAATCATTTCTTCTTATTTAATCCCCTTATCATTCTTATGTGTATTTCAAATTGACATCTGTTTTCAACCTTTTATGCTACTTTCTTCATTTATTTATCTAGACTACCTATTATTAACTATGTTGCCTACATATATTTCTTAGTAAGAATTTCCGCACACTTAGTCAGATCCCTTGTTAATTACAAATTTTCATGTAACAAACAATGGAAACTCCAGGTAGGAATATCAACAATGTGGGAAACGGCAGATTGCTACTTACCGTAAAGAAGACATGTTAAGTTGCAGACAGGCACAATTAATAGACTCTCACATATAACACTTTGTGTATGGTTCACTATACACTTCAGGACCTTCTTCAGATTGTCTTTCACTGATTTACTTGTGAAATTAACACCATTTCTCCTTCTCGTGTCTTACCTTGCTTCTATGCAATTCACATTTTTTGTGTGTTTGTTTTTTGCCAAACTGTGATGAATGCAGATCTTCTTTTATTGATTTAGTTGTGGAATTAACCCATTTTTCCTTCATGCCACTTATCTTGCTTCTGTGCAGTTCTTTAAAATTTTTTGTGGGTTTGTTTTTCGCCAAACTACACTGAACGACTGTTACTGCCATCTCCTGCATTACTTTATTTTTCCAATATAGCAGATTCCATTTTCTCTAATGACTTGCCTCCTCAGTTTACCCTGTCTAGAAGCTTTTGTCATTTTCACTTCTGTTTAACGAGCTTTCTCAACCATGATTTATTCTTGTAATATTTTCCTATCATATTTTCCAGTTTTCTCATGAGAAACTCTCAGCTCTTCTCACCCCCTCATTACTTTGTCTTATTTATTGCATGTTCTCATGATTTTCTTTGAACTGTTCTACATTTTGTTCAGTTTGCCCTATCTTTTTCCTTCCTTGTCTTCCTCTTTTTCTAATTTTTCCACTCTGCTTCTAATACTTCAGACTTTTCTCATAGGCAATAAGAATCCTATCACATATTATGTTTGGTCCTTTCAACAACATGCTTTTGCACTGTCTAAACTAAGGTCTCACATTCTGTTTCTTGAAACCTGCTTGTCTCTGGAAGTTACCCCCCAAAAGCCTAACATCAAAAACCCTCTTTCTAGATGTGATTCAACTCTTCAACAGCCCATTTTACAGTTTGAAATACAGCAATCTCTTGCACCTACCTAACAAATCTGTGAATAAATATCTCGTCCGCCAATTGCCACTCCAACCGACTTCTCTCCTTCCATAAAATCGTGCAGTTATCTTCCCCTCACGTTTCCTTGGATTGTATCATCTGCCAAGCCAACAGCAAACTGCAACAACAGACTTCATCTCAAAAAGCTATTACTACCTTCTCCTAAACTACCTCAAAATTGATGTTTTCATTCCTGTACAGCTCCAACTCCCAAATGAACCACACCAGTATCCACTATTCCTCTCCTACACACCGAGCTTGCCCAACTCCCAGCGCATTATACATTTTGATGGAAAGTATTGCCATTGTTCCTGTACCTGTATCATCTGTCCAGCCCTGCTTGACAACTTGATGAGAATAGACCAACATTTTATCAAGTCACACTACTTCTTCAATATTCAGGCCATAGAACTGCCTTAAAAATCAGCATTGCCCTACAGCCACATATTCCCTCTTGATAACACCTGACAGCCACAGAAATGCCCACAGTGTTATCCTAGGTAGTGCAAAACTGTGAATAATAATGTATGTTTGCCCTGAAAGAGACCTTATTCTTTAAGAGCAACCTATAACTTGCCAAGTGTAGGATGTTCCTTTCTATGAGAATAATCATAAAATGACACAAATCACTTCTTCAGCATATCAATCTATATTGGTAATTCACTTACTCCTACAATGATTCCTTCCCAGAGTTTCAAGCTTTTATGTTTTTCCAGATCCATTATCTTTTGTGAATATTTCCTTACCAAGCTCCATAAAAATATTTTTGTTTATATTCAAAGCTGCTGCAGCCGCTTCGAGTACCTTGTTAATGGAGAGCAGCCAGCCACCACTGAGTTTTCACTCTGAAAATAGTCAAGTAACATGCAAAATATTTCTCTTGACTGACCTTGTACGAGAATCCCGTGCCCAAGAGAATGACATCAAACTTTTCCACTCATTACTTTCCTTCTGACATCATTTAGTACTACACTAGATAACAACAAAACAAATAAGATAATAAATCATGGAACCATATAAATGAAAAAAAAACCTCAGGTTGTGGGACACCTGGCGGCCTCAAACTAAAACATAGTGCAAGTGAGAAGTGTTGTGATGGTGGGGGTAAAAGTTTGCTGTGGCTGTAGGTGCTGTGAGATTGGCATAATGTATGCTATACTTCCCACATGGGCTTTCCCCCTACTACTTCCATCATAGTAGTCAACTCTGAAGTACTTTTGAACAGGCTATAATATCCATGATTGCCTTTATTATCTTCTGACTTTTCCATTTATGTACTGCAGCAACCATGTGGCATGTACAAATTGTTTCTAACTTTATATAAATATTTTGAACTGTATGAGAAATTGTCATTAGCTGCTTCACATTAATTTAAATATTTCAATAAGTTATTGATTTTATGATTGCAGAATCAGACCCGTGGGCTTCTGGGAAATTGGAGTTTTGATGTAGAAGATGAATTCACATTGCCTGATGGCTTGGTTGTAAATCCAAGCACAAATATCAATAACTTTGAAAGGGTGCACAAGGACTTTGGAATCAAATGTGAGTTTCCACAATATTTTACTAGCTATGTGAGTAGATGTGACTACTGTATAAATAAACAAACACACACACACACACACACACACACACACACACACACACAAAATAAGGATGTACAGCTTGACTGTACAATGAAATTACATATGCACAGTAATTCTGCTAAATGTGGACAAACTGCAGGTAATGATCCCACAGTGGAGAAGGAGCAAAGAAGGTAATTTGGATGTACAGCCAGAAATGTATGCCGTTTATTATACAGTATGTTTAATAGACTCATCATGCCTGTAAATTACAATGAAGTGCATGATGTGCTGTGATGAGACCAGATCTAGACAAGGTATATGAAGTAGTCTCCATGGGGCTCTAAGCTTGTGTGACCACAACCTGCACACTTTCAGATGTGCCATCCTGCACCAGAATGACATCACAGGCAGCATCAATGCCTAATTCCAGTGTCTGCACACTGGGATGTGTTCCACAATAACGACTTCTTTCAAGTGCCCTGATGGGTAGAAACCTAAAGGGTTGAGGTGCGGGCACTTCGTGGGGCCAGGTGACTGGACCATCTCATGGTCGTTTGAGAAGCGTTACTTTCAAAGTAAATTTCCTTCCTAAATTACTTAAGTCACAGACCATTTGACGATCATTTAAAATTTAACACCTGGAGTACCAACCACTTAAAAACTTTCGGGCCCAGAAAACCAGCCATTTATGCCACTATTTAAAATTTTACTGGCACATTTGTGTTTGATGTATCTTAAAGGGTAACACAGGCTGAGAAAGACCATCATTATATTATTTTCTGTATGTATATAAATTTAAACCATTAACTTTTCCTATTTGTTTGCTTCTGCTGACTACATCAAGTGTGCTATGCTTTGAATATCTGATGTCATTGGCTAGCAAGATAACATGATATTAGTTATGATTGGGTGCCAAAGTGCATTGCAATCTTGATTTCAGTGCTTCAGAAGCTACTGTGCTTTATTTGGTGGAATTTGCATTTATATTTTTGCAATACAAAAATGTCCCGTGTACATATTGCTGTGTATCAAAGATCTTTCAAAATTGTGTTATTTTTTGCTGGGTTCCATTTCCTAAAGCACCAGAAAGTTCTAAAACCTTTACAATTAAAAGAACAAATAAATTTTACAGCTCCAAGGGTAAGAACTCACAACAGAAAAAATGTGCTTTCACCTAGGGTATAATATGAGGGTTGCCCAGAAAGTAATGCACCACATTTTTTTCTCAGCGGAAAACAATGCTACAAATGCAAAAAGTTACATATGTATTATTTGAAGTCTCCTGAGTGTGTACAGCAGTTTCCATCACTTCCAACAGATAGCTTAGCTGCAGGACAGTTTTAAAATAGTCTCTGCAGGTGATATATGTTGCAAGCAACATGCCGTCATTGAATTTCTCACTGCAGAGAAAGAAACTGTGGGGGATATTCACAAACACTTGTGCAAAGTCTGTGGAGCATCTGCTGTTGACAGAAGTACAGTTAGTCACTGGGCACAGAGAGTGAGATCATTAGAAGGTGGTTTGGCAGAGCTCCACGATTTGTAGCGGTCAGGGAGATCATCTGTGGCTGTCACAACTGACACAGCCCCCTCGGACTTCCACTTGTTTGGGCCACTAAAGGATGCCATTCATGGAAGACATTTTGAGGATGATGAGGAGGTGATTCACACAGTGAAGCACTGACTCAGCTACCAGGACAAGGATTGGTACCGACAGGGAATACAGGCTCTTGTTTCGCACTGGAGATAGGCCATAGTACAGGATGGAGATTACATGAAAAAATGGGGTGTGTAGACAAAATACCATTCCTTTTTGTGTGTAATTCTCATTATGTTCAATAAAGAATTGTTGAAGAAAAAAATGTGATGCAGTACTTTCTGGGCAACCCTCATATAGTTTTACTTGGGTTAGTCACTGGACACAGAGGGTGAGATCATCAGTAGGGGGTTCAGCAGAGCTCCACAATTTGTAGCAGTCAGGGAGATCACATGGGGTACAGTTTATTTTTAACTGAGAAATCCAGGAAAAATCTAGGAATTTTTTTCCTTGTCCATATACAAAACCTGCAACAAAGCTTGGAAGTGGTGTAGATTGTGGCACTTGTCATGGAGAAAGATCCATCCATACAACCGTTTGGCTTACCCTGTGCTAGCAGGCCAAGTGCCTGGTGCTGATGCTGCCATCATATACTATAGTGTTCAACACCTGTTCCTCCAGGACCTGTGTATTTACTGGGCTTATTCACCTTTCATGGTTACCCATTCCTGTAAACATGCCAGCTTCACACAAATGATGAAACACTGTTGCCAGAAGTTTATTGTGCAGTTGCTATCGGCAAGGATGCATCTCGTAATCCAGCTGTAGTGCCATGCACTGATTGCCATTTGCCTGTTTGTATGTAAGGAGCATGTTGGCTTGTCTCTGGTTGGTATACCAGACCATCATCTCTTGACACTGGACTACACGACACATGTTCACATCGGAATGAGTCAGCAACAACAGTGAAGCAGATATCTCTAATACTGATGTGTGAGTGCGCTACTATCGTGGACAAAATTACTGTCCTCATGAGTATGGAGCACAAACATTAGTATAGACAGAACATTCACACTTGCAAGGTGTGCGCTCCTGTGTGCTTTCGGTCACTGAGTATGAGTACCTCCGTTGGAACACATTTCCAGCCATTTGTCCATGTGAAATTTTTTGCTCCTTGTCCTCTCAGGAATTGTTTCCTGCAGTTTGTCCCCATTTAGCAAAATCATCCCAGAATGCATCCCCAATATTTGTGCTTTCAAGCACCCATGGAACTGCCTCATCGTAAGTGGCGTATCATAGCTGACTACCCCGTCTTAAGTGGCGTTTCATAGTTGATCAGCTTTTGTCTTGCACCCTTCTGCTACACTACAAAGTGTTGTAACCTGACTGTTTCAAGAAACCACAACATAATCCATGACAACATTAATGCTATTGATTTATGCAATCTCTTTACCTATGAGACTCATAAACAGTACAGATGGAAGTGTAGGGTCAGGAGATATACAGAACGTTTCTCAACATGGAGCCCTAGTGTCAATAAGTTCCTAAAATCTTCTACTTGTATGTCCATGACTTCAGTTTTGCATCATATTCGTTTTATAGCTCTACAAACTCTCTGGACTGAATGGATTATGTTTGCAGCAGAATTTCAAAGTAAATAAAGTCTTTTCATTCATTTAATAATATCACACAGCTTATAGAAATGTTAACTGTTAAGATGCTGCATAAATGATAAACTCACAAATCAGGCAGTATAGCTAGGTAAACTGATATGTAATATTTATCTGTACAAAACAGAATTTCATTATACCCATTCTGGATAGTGGCAATGGCCTTGCCGCAGTGGATCCACCAGTTCCCATGAGATCACCGAAGTTAAGCGCTGTCGGGTGTGGCCGGCACTTGGATGGGTGACCATCCAGCTGCCATGTGCAGCTGCCATGTGCCGTTGCCATTTTTCGTGATGCACTCAGCCTCGTGATGCCAATTGAGGAGCTACTCAACCGAATAGTAGCGGCTCCGGTCAAAGAAAACCATCATAACAACCGGGAGAGCAGTGTGCTGACCACACGCCCCTCCTATCCGCATCCTCCCTGAGGATGACACGGTAGTCGGATGGTCCCAATGGGCCACTTGCGGCCTGAAGACGGAGTGCTCTTCTGGATAGTGAACTACGACTGTGATTTAAATTGTTGACTTATTTAAGTATACTGTAATATGCAACCAGTCACTTTTTTGATATACACTCCTGGAAATGGAAAAAAGAACACATTGACACCGGTGTGTCAGACCCACCATACTTGCTCCGGACACTGCGAGAGGGCTGTACAAGCAATGATCACACGCACGGCACAGCGGACACACCAGGAACCGCGGTGTTGGCCGTTGAATGGCGCTAGCTGCGCAGCATTTGTGCACCGCCGCCATCAGTGTCAGCCAGTTTGCCATGGCATACGGAGCTCCATCGCAGTCTTTAACACTGGTAGCATGCCGCGACAGCGTGGACGTGAACCGTATGTGCAGTTGACGGACTTTGAGCGAGGGCGTATAGTGGGCATGCGGGAGGCCGGGTGGACGTACCGCCGAACTGCTCAACACGTGGGGCGTGAGGTCTCCACAGTACATCAATGTTGTCGCCAGTGGTCGGCGGAAGGTGCACGTGCCCGTCGACCTGGGACCGGACCGCAGCGACGCACGGATGCACGCCAAGACCGTAGGATCCTACGCAGTGCCGTAGGGGACCGCACCGCCACTTCCCAGCAAATTAGGGACACTGTTGCTCCTGGGGTATCGGCGAGGACCATTCGCAACCGTCTCCATGAAGCTGGGCTATGATCCCGCACACCGTTAGGCCATCTTCCGCTCACGCCCCAACATCGTGCAGCCCGCCTCCAGTGGTGTCGCGACAGGCGTGAATGGAGGGATGAATGGAGATGTGTCGTCTTCAGCGATGAGAGTCGCTTCTGCCTTGGTGCCAATGATGGTCGTATGCGTGTTTGGCGCCGTGCAGGTGAGTGCCACAATCAGGACTGCATACGACCGAGCCACACAGGGCCAACACCCGGCATCATGGTGTGGGGAGCGATCTCCTACACTGGCCGTACACCACTGGTGATCGTCGAGGGGACACTGAATAGTGCACGGTACATCCAAACCGTCATCGAACCCATCGTTCTACCATTCCTAGACCGGCAAGGGAACTTGCTGTTCCAACAGGACAATGCACGTCCGCATGTATCCCGTGCCACCCAATGTGCTCTAGAAGGTGTAAGTCAACTACCCTGGCCAGCAAGATCTCCGGATCTGTCCCCCATTGAGCATGTTTGGGACTGGATGAAGCGTCGTCTCACGCGGTCTGCACGTCCAGCACGAACGCTGGTCCAACTGAGGCGCCAGGTGGAAATGGCATGGCAAGCCGTTCCACAGGACTACATCCAGCATCTCTACGATCGTCTCCATGGGAGAATAGCAGCCTGCATTGCTGCGAAAGGTGGATATACACTGTACTAGTGCCGACATTGTGCATGCTCTGTTGCCTGTGTCTATGTGCCTGTGGTTCTGTCAGTGTGATCATGTGATGTATTTGACCCCAGGAATGTGTCAATAAAGTTTCCCCTTCCTGGGACAATGAATTCACGGTGTTCTTATTTCAATTTCCAGGAGTGTAATTCTCACTTCTCTAATCATTTGTCAGGGGATTGTCAAAATAGCTCAGTACATTACAGTAAGTAGGAACTGCTAATATTAACAGAATTAATACACTGTCAGAATGAAACATAATTATGCATTTTTAACAAATTTATCATGCTGTAAATACTTAATCTTGACTGTTGTGACCAAGTGCTGTCAATACTGAAATCTAATGGACATTTTTACTTAAGCTGGTCTAACAGTCCCTGTTAAGATATTCATCTTCAGTGCAGAAGGAACTGCCTACCAAAAAGTCTTTCAGATTTTGTTTAAACTGCAGTTTATTTGAAACCAAGTCTTTAATGGTTGCTGGCAATTTATTAAGAATGTGTGTTCCTGCATATTGGACCCCTTTTTGGACCAAGATAAGTGATTTTAATTTTTGATGTAGATGGTTCTTATTCCTAGTGCTGCTACTATGTATTGAGCTATTGGCTGGAAATAGAGACATATTATTTGCAACAAATTTCATTGAAGAATAAATATCTGAGGAGCAGTGGTTAGAATATCCTGTTCCTTGAACAGGTTTCTATATGATGTTTTTGAATGTTATTACACACTTTTGTACTCTAAAAGCTTTTGCTTGGTTTGACAAGTTATCCAAGAATATGAGCCCATATGACATAATACAATGAAAGTAAGCAAAGTACACAAGGTTTTTTTTGTATTTATTTCTCCTACATCTGACATCATTAACATTGCAAATGCAGACTTGTTGTGCTTCAGCAATTCTGTGGAATGCCGTACCCAACTGAATTTATTATCAAGCTGTAATCCCAGAAATTTAACACTGTTAACCTAATGTATGCGCAGATCTTCGTATGTTATACACATGCTGAAAGGAAATCCCTTACAAGTTCTGAACTGTATATGGTGGGTCTTCTTGAAGTTTAAAGACAGTGAATTAGCTTTACAATTTATTAATGTCAATGAAAATTTGACAAACAATCATTTCTAAATCTGTGCCTGACTTTCTGTTTATTGCAATATTTGTATCATCTGTAAACAAAACAAACTTTTTATCTGGCAATGTAACAAACAAGAGGTCATTACTGTACACAAGAAAAAGCAACAGAGTCAAGATGGAATCTTGAGGAACACCATATGTAATTAATTCCCAGTCAGATGAGGACTTGTTGCTTACTCCACAGGTATTTTGCAATGGCACACTTTATTTCCTGTTAGTTAGCACTGCTGGTACCACCATAATATTTTGATTTTTGTAAGAAAATGTTGTGATTCACAAAATCAAGGGTTTTGACAGGTCACAGAAAATGCCAGTTGCCTCTAATTTGTTATCAAATGAATGAAATACACTCTCACTGGATGTGTAAACAGTCTTTTCTGTATCAGAACCTGAAGACCTTTTCAAATATTAATGAAACAGCCAGCAAAAGTGTAATTGATTGATGGTTTGACAGTATCTCTTTATCCCCCTTCTCATAAAGATAATTAACTTCAGCATATTTTAGACAGTCTGGAACTGTTCTGCTGATAAGAGACTGGTTACACAAATAACTTAAGATAGAACTCAACTCACACAAACATTCTTTGATTAACTTCATTGGGATGTTGTCATAACCACTAGATTTTAATAGTTTTATGATGGATACTACTTCTTGGGAACAGTGTCATTTCCATTTTACTGAAGTTATTTTTAGAGACTGGTCTCTCATATTCAATTGCACTGTTTCCTGGACCTGATAAGCCTAATCTGCCAGTAACAGAAACAAAGTACTTGTTTGAGAGGTTTGCAATACTACATGCACTTGTTAACAATTCCTCATTCATTTTTAGAGCTACCTGTTCCTCTTCCTCTCTGGCTCCATCTGTCTCTATCTTCACTGTATCCCGTATACGAGGGTTGGAACTTAAATAATGGCAACTATTTATTCACAACTGATACAAAAGAGTTATATGTTGGCACCTGTTACTGTCCTTCAAAGTAGTCACCAACATTGTGTAGAACTCGCTGCAAGCGATGTGGAAGGCGTAGTATATCGTTTGCAGAGCCTGTTCTGTTGATGGCGCAAATGGAGCGGTCTACTGCCTGTCGAATCTCGGGAACAATTCTGAAGTGAATGCCATGAAGTAGTTCCTCCATCTTTGGAATCAAATCAAAATCACAAGGACTTACGTCTGGGGAGCATGGTGGATGGTACAGTACTTCCCAGTCCCATTGACCAAACAGAGCAGCCACAGCTTGCACTGTATGCACCTGCGCATTGCCATGCGAAATGATGGGTAGCAGAAAGTGTTGCCAGTTCTTTCACAAAGCTGGTCACAGGTGATGCTCCAATAATGAACAGTAACACTGTGCATTGACGGTCTGCTGTGGAGGAATGTAATGCATTAGGATAACACCATCACAGTCTTACATGAGAATCACCATAACTTTCACCATATTGGGTCTCTGACGCAGTTTTGACTGCCACGGCGACCCATAATGATGCCATTCATTGGATTGCCGTTTCAGTTTTGGCTCTTATGATGTGGCCCATGTCTCATCTAGTGTTATGATATGGCATAAGAAAGCCTCCCCTTTGTGCTCATAGCACTCCAAGTGCATCTGAGCAGTGTCATAACACATCCATTTCTGCATTTCCGTCAAGTCATGCAGAACCCATCGTGATGCAGTTTTTCACATGCCCAGGCATTCCTTCAGGATGCAAAGCACAGTCGTATGCGCTGATCCGGTTTTGTGGCTGAACTCACGAATTGTATGGCATCGATCACTGTCCACTAGCACAGCAACATCATGCGCTTCTTCAGAGACACTAGGACAACCTGCCCGATGCATGTCTGCCACAGTTTGCCGACCTTTGTTGAAGGCTTTTACCCAACGTGCCACTGTTCTGTACGGCAATGCCGACTCCTCGCATGCCTCTTGAAGACCTTGATGACACTGTCATGCTGTACGACCTCTGGCACATTCAATCTCACTCCAACTCCATTGTTCCTGTTTTGAAAACATAGTGACACTGTCACATTAGACAGTTTGCTCACAAGTGACTGCATTTCCCTCGATTGTGTGCACGCCGGTGACATGGGCCGGGCGAATCCATTTGCTCGGCGGTATGTCAACAACTTACTTAAACCCCTTACAAAGATTTAAAGGCATTTTAGAAACTAGTAAAAAGTGAGAATTTTACACAGTTGATGAATTCAAAAAGAGAGCTTTTTCAAGACTTATGCTTTGAGTAGCTTTACTTATACCTAACAATCATACAATTAGAATTTTGCTTTTATATACCTATCAATAAATATACTAGTATCATTGCTTTAAGTAGACATAAGTAATTGTAAATGTATGTAATTAATGTATAGTTGTAGAGGAGCAGTGTCATAAAGCATTTTCACGATTCTTGCAGTCCCATCTGGGTAATGGAATACAACCATGGGGTACTCTTGAGGTTCAAAAACAGTGTTTAAATGTCAAAAGAGGGTTATAACGTGTACTGCAGGTCTTACCCTTATGAATCATGTTGAGATTATTTCAGCCTGTATATCTATAACTAGCTTCTCTTTGTTAGAGACCATCTAAATAAGTAAGGTTAATAAAGATTTAGATGCAAAATACAAATTAAAATACATAAGCTTGACTTACATGGAAGGCACTGTGAAAAAAAAAAAAAAAAAAAAAACTGCAGGGTTAAAATAAGCTTCAAAATTAAGAATTCATTGCTTAACATGCTGTCATGTAGCATTGATTGCATAGGAATATTATGAGAAGGAAATTTGCTACTCACCATCTAGTGGAGACGTGTGTGTGATTTGCAGTTGCATTTGCGTGAGTGTGTGTGTGTGCGTGTGTGTCTGTGTGTGTGCATATGTCTGTCTATTGTTGACAAAGGCCTTAACGGCTGAAAGCTGTAGTTGTGAGAGTCTTTTAGTTGTTCTTATCTGCGACTCAGCATCTCCGCTATATGGTGAGTTGCAACTTTCCTTCTCATAATATTGTTACAGTCCATCTTGGATTTATCACTGTTTGATTACATAGGAAGATCTTCAAATTTTGGTACTTACAAAATTTCATGTAATGCAAACAGGGCACAACTTTTCGAGAAGGTTTAAAGGGCATGCTAAAGTGGCAACTAAAGAAAAATCTACATTCGATAATTATCTCATTCAAAATAAGCATATGATACAACACATAGGGAACAATCTTGAAATTTTGCATATTTCCCATAAGGGCCTGTAGGTGAACAACTTGGAGGAAGAGGAAATCTACTACAGTTAAATGAAGATAAGACTGGATAAGTAACTCAATAATCAAACAGAGCTTATGGAAAAGCAATTCCTAGAATTGTTTACTAAATGGTTATAAGGTTACCTCAACAGGTTGTTTACTAGATACACTTGTGATCCACAATTTACTAGTCTTGTGTTTCTGCATTGCAGAATATTAAAAATAGTGATTTGATGGTTTACAATTTATCTTTATTGTTAAATGAAGCAGATTAAGAACAGATATTAAATCCTGAACCCCATGTAAGTGCAGTAGAAAAATAATAAATAATGATAAATTGTGTTGTGGGAGTGTAACAGGATGAATGATCAGGAAGTTCCTGCACTTCTATTGCCACTAATTGTGTTTTTTGTAGACTGCCAAAAATCTTCCATTCAGGAATTAACTGGTGTTTGTACACTGTGCCGCACCAAGTGGAGCCATCTATCACACCTCCACAAAATATCTTGGAAGGTAGGTGTGTCTGATCTGATGAAATAGGACTGATCATTTTCAAATCTAGAACAGTAATCTGCTGTAATGCAAAGTATTTCGACCATTAACAGTAAAGACAATGAAATTGACTTTGTCAAATACATATTGACAGCATTTTCAGTTTGGGCAGGCTCTTCAGTATGGTAGACAGTTCCAGCTGTTTAGTTTTTTTGATAATAGCTAATTCAACAACTGCAAATAAGTACTCTCATAATAAACTGAAAATAACTGAACTACCTAAACTCGAACTCAGTGAAGCTATTTTGTCGACTCACATAAGAAAACCGGACAGGAAATGCTGGGGAGGTGTAAACTAAAAAGCAAGCACCACTCATGGTAGGGGAAGTTACATTTCCTGGAAGAACACTACCACTGCTGTGCAGGATGACTAAGAATCAATTTCTCTTTTAACATTGTAGAACAATATGGAGAGATTTACCTATACTCTGTCCATATGTGTTTCTTGAGTTAATATTGTTAGTAACTCATACCTGTATTCTATCTAATGTTAATGCACTTTATGGAAAATAACCATCCCTGTGTGTGTCTGTGCATTGATGCCTAAGATGTGCTCAGAAAGGACAGTATGACTGTGTGAAACACCCTGCAGTTGCTTTTTGTGATGTAGTGTGTCAGAGATAATGGGAGGTCACTTACTTACTCTCCAGTTTGCAGGGCAATGAAGGAAGGAGGCACACAACCACAATCTGGCAACCCACCTTCCCTCCCGCCTCCACCCTGTTACACCCCTATAACACAATTTATCTGTAATATGGCTTTACTACACTTACATGTGGTACTCACATGTAACATTTGTTCTTACCCCATTTAATTTAACAATAAACATTAGTCTTATATCTGTGATTTTTCCATTCCTTGCAACATGGAAACTATTAGCTCTAAAGAAAAAAATGAATAGGATCTTTTGTGTAGGAAATTTAATCTAGTTCAAATTTTTACTAGAAAACATTTTTATTAGAAGCTGCAGTTTTCAAATTATTCAAGGAACACATAAAAAAGTGACCTTTATATAGCCCACCCCAGCGCTCACACTTCACTGGTCAGGATTTTCAGTATGTTGTTTATGATACTTATGCCATTACACAAATCTTTTCCTCTAATTTTCCTTCATTGACTGGAATAAAATGACATACATTACTTATGTGAATCAGCTATAAATAAACAACAAACTGTAGTATATAACCATATGATATGATGTGTGTCTATTTTATTATTGTCATTTACCTGAGTGTTTCATTATTTATTGTCTATGTGATACATTTAATTATGCAGTAAATTGATCTTGTGAGTGATATATTTATAATTATTTATTTTTATTCTCATCTACATAATTACACAGTGTATCTATCGTGTATTATTTCCTTGTCTTATTGATGATTACCCCATTATTTTGTTTGATGCCACCAGTTGCACATAAAAATGCTCAAAGATGACTGAAGCGTTTGTATTTGTACAACAGAAAAGATGATTACTTACCACACAATAATAAAATGAATTTTTTTTCTAAATTTCAGGGATACTGGGAGATACTGTGAAAGAGGGAGTAGGAGGGTCCTTATTTGTGAATGAGTACTCTCGAAGTTCCAGCTATTATGCAAATGAGTCATTTGTTCCTGAGTATCGTACAGATTTGTTGGAAATTATTCCTAGTAACAGGTTTGTGAAGAAAGGCCTATTGGTGTTTAATTTTTACACTGTTACAATAAAATGAGAGTTCCAACTTTAAAATATCACAGGGTCCCAAAGTCTGAAATACAAAATAAGCAGGTCATCTGCGAGGGACAAGCAGTAGCATCACTGTGATTTTTTGTGTTATTACGTATGATTATCATATAATAATGCTGCTTACAATCTAACAATCTTCTGAGGCTACAAATAATTTTTTTTGTAAAATGAATTTTTCTTTAGTGCATTAATGGGAAAACTCGGAAGCAATAGAACATGTATAAGAGGGCAAATTATTATTAGCCAACAGAAATTTAGTGAGTAGTGATATATCCTTAGATGAAGATGTGTTCTGCTTATTTTTTAACTTACTCTGTTAACAGGTCAAAAGATAGGACTGATGCTGAGTTCTACTGCAAAGATTCATATCAGTGCAAGTATGACTACGCAATGACTGTCAATAGGGATGTTGCTGAATTCACAAAGAACTATTATGCAAGTTACACAGAAATCAGAGAAATTACGGAGGCAAAAGGTAAAAATACTGGTTAATATTCTGTCTTAAAATAACTGATAATTAATCTTATTTATTTTGTTCATTTCTGTTTATAAGCTCCACTTTGAAATTTCAGTTATTTCATGTGGTGTGCTGGAAACACCACGATTTGGTCGAAAGAGCACTTTTGAATATGTACCTGGAACAGTGGTAACTTTTGAGTGCAATCAAGATTACGTTCTGGTTGGTGATATGCGGAGGTCTTGTGGTGCAAATGGACAGTGGAATATACCTGAGTATGGGTACACTGAATGCTTACGTAAGTATATCATTAGGTATGATTTTTGTCTAAAATGTACCAAAAAACTTTAATACATAGTTTCATTGTTGTGCTAAAGATACAGTGGTCCATTACATTCATTTAGATTTTGGAGCAAGAGGCACTAGGTTGTTTTTTGTGCACCTTTCAAAGAACTGCAGTGCTTGTGGATAATATATGAAGACTAGTTCCGTAGTAGGAAAAAGAACTGTAAAGAATGCTGCTTATTATGGAACAAACAAGAAAGTCATTTGCCTGAGGCAGTATATGGAGGCGCCATTAGATGGCAAGTGGAAGTCCATCAACCTCAGCATAGATGATTGATAAGGGACTGGTCATGTTAGTACCTCATGCCAGAGAAACCTCCTGATGGTGGGTAATATCCACAACTTTCAATTGTGTAGGTCTTACTGATCGATCCGTACAGTTCAAATTGAACAAAATCTTTATAAAAGTGGGGAGACATTCCCTAGACAGTCTCCTCCCTTTTACCTGTGACTAAGCTGCTCTAATAAGTTTACTGCCTTGAAGAATGTTGCTCTCAAATCGTATGTGTGTTACAGACAGGGCAAATTATAAAGTAATTTGGGAAACATAAGCCTCACTCAATCCTTAACATTCATAACATCAAAAAGGCATCTTTTAGATATTGTGCATGGAGGAAATCTGTCGCATTGCTGCCTCCAGTAAAGGTGGGTTTCAATGATGTGTTTTAGCTTTTAAGATCCAGAACAGGCATCTGTTAAGCATCTAATACACCATGTTCCGAGTGTAACATGATAATAAACCACTCAGGATGATTTGGTGTATCAGATGTTTCTTTATGGAGACAAAAACTACATATTGCCATCAATCAGGAAATTGTCCTATCAATTATACGAAATTAAAATGGACCATGATAATTTCATTTGATTTTTTGTTGTTGTGAGATTAGTAATGGATTCTGTTAATTACTTGTGTAGTGGATTTTCCCAAGACTGTATTTTGTGTCAAAAGCTCCCATACAATGCACAGTCTGATAAGGGGTCAGTATTAACCTAATCATTGATGGAAATGAAGTCCTATATGTCACTCCCAGTGCCAGTTCTGTGTCAGTGAAATGCTTGATGCTGGCTTCCTGGCCCTTGGTGACTGACTCCCAGTCAGACTGCTCAGTTACTGGATGCCTCAGATCAATCCCAGTCTGAAAGATCTACCACTTTGCCAGCACTGCACCCCCAACCATAAGACACAGAGTGTCAAGATAAGTAGAACACAAGAAGCAGATTGAAAACCCAAAATATCTGATGTACAATTATACACATGCAACACATTGTCTTAAGTGCAGGAAAAGGTTTGTGCAGCGAACATTACCATTAGACATGAAGCCATTTGTTAGATGTGTTTTCCTGTTGCAAGAAAGTGCTTCTAAGCAAGAGGGATTCACTCCAAGGAAAGAAAGTAGCTGTGGTTACTGCCTACCCTACACTGCTTGTAGAATCCTTAATAGAGTAAACAGGAGTTTCAAGATGCAGAACAAATTCGGTCACATGGGGGTATGAGGAGGATGTTACATGCAGCTGTTGAAAAGTTCAGACACCTAATCACCAACTAATATGTCAAAACTTGGATAAATCCTCTACTAAGCAAGATGTGTTAAATACCACTATAAAGAGCATAAAAGTTGCAGTATTTTGGAGAGGCATCCTCATGTTGCTCTTCCACACAATACCAGCCTTACTTGAATGGTTTGTAATGTTCAGGAACTCATATCATCATCTTTTCTTGTTCCCTTTAATTATTTAACATTATTTCACCAAAAGCTGCAATATTCTTGGAAACTGACCTACATATAAAATCATACAGTATCAAGAGATTACTCTGCTTTGAACAACAAAGCCCCACATATCAGCAGGCTACAGGCAAACTTTTAAGCTGTTCTAAGGACTATGACCAGACATGTCAGTGGCATGATTTCAATTGTACAGGTAATTCCATTTTCTTTTACTATTGCTGCAACAATACAGTATTAGCTGATATTCATCTAGATGTAACTGTCCAATTTACACAATTTTCAAGTGATGTTTCCAATAAGTGCAACACATGTAGCATTATTATATCCAGGCCTTGTATGATATTTTCTGTGAAGCTTACTTACACATAAATATAGAGTTGTAGGAACTGTCAAATAACATGAAGCTGCTGATATTAAAATTTCAGTGAGTGTACATTTATTTTCATACGCATCCACTCATTAGTTTGCCGTTCACAACAATGCTTAATTTTTGCAGAATGAAATCAATAGTGCACATAATTTCCTGTTGTCTAGCCTGTTCTCATGAAGCCAATCTTGACATCTTTTTCCTATCTACATTGCATACCTGGAGGACATTACCATAATTTAACAGAGTACTTAAAATGATTTGGTGCTGATTATCAGAACATAGCTGGTTGACTGTCCACATGTTATTGACCAAACTTGATTGCGTCTTAGTGCTAACTGACTGCTGCTTGTTACTGAAAAATTTTTACAGTGACCTAGCACTGACCAACTTACACACTGTCCACAATGCCTATTCAAAGACCCAGGTACAGAACTTCTTACAAAATATTTAAATAAGGATCAGTTACATTTTAACAATTATATAAAAAGACATGAATTGTAAGCATATACACTTGCCAATGTGGAGCAATTATTGGCTACGTATTCTTTAAGTTGCTCCTGCATTTTATATTAGAGCCCACCAAGATTATTTTAGAAATCAAAAGCTTGTTTGTGATATATTTCATTAGGTACATACCCATCTGTAATAACAATAAACATTTTTAGACGTAGAAAATTGGATTTTTTTAAAGGCCTGCTATTTAAATTTGAACAATCTGTGTTTCTTAAGTCAATAGTATTTTTAAAAGTAATGTTTCACAAATTATAAAATTATGGTAGAAGAAAAATAGAACTCAAAAATGAGGTATATATCAATCTTAGGACACTTTATTATTGATGGGGACGAAATTTTACCTGCTTATCATTTTACTGAATTGTAAAAGTTTGAATAATTTCCTTATGTAAAATGTTTTTATACAGAATAATTGTACCATTATTGTCAGCCACATGTAATTTACACTTTAAATAACACAGATTAAAAAATTGTGGCTTGCACAAGAACTCTGAAATTTCATGTAAATTCAGTATGCAAGTTAGGAAATAAAAAGAAACTTTATTTTGTCCAATTGAACTGTGATTTTGACACTGCTGCTGTTCATTATATATAAGACAAATTAAAACAGTTATCTGTGTCAGTCACTTTTATTTTTCTTCACAATTCATTTCAAGGTCTTGTTGTTGTTGTTGTGGTCTTCAGTCCTGAGACTGGTTTGATGCAGCTCTCCATGCCACTCTATCCTGTGCAAGCTTCTTCATCTCCCAGTACCTACTGCAACCTACATCCTTCTGAATCTGCTTAGTGTATTCATCTCTTGGTCTCCCTCTGCGATTTTTACCCTCCATGCTGCCCTCCAATGCTAAATTTGTGAGCCCTTGATGCCTCAAAACATGTTCTACCAACCGATCCCTTCTTCTAGTCAAACTGTGCCACAAACTTCTCTTCTCCCCAATCCTATTCAATACCTCCTCATTAGTTACGTGATCTACCCACCTTATCGTCAGCATTCTTTTGTAGCACCGCATTTCGAAAGCTTCTATTCTCTTCTTGTCCAAACTAGTTATCATCCATGTTTCACTTCCATACATGGCTACACTCCATACAAATACTTTCAGAAACGACTTCCTGACACTTAAATCTATATTCGATGTTAACAAATTTCTCTTCTTCAGAAACGATTTCCTTGCCATTGCCAGTCTACATTTTATATCCTCTCTACTTCGACCATCATCAGTTATTTTACTCCCTAAATAGCAAAACTCCTTTACTACTTTAAGTGTCTCATTTCCTAATCTAATTCCCTCAGCATCACCCGATTTAATTTGACTACATTCCATTATCCTCATTTTGCTTTTGTTGATGTTCATCTTATATCCTCATTTCAAGACACTGTCCATTCTGTTCAGCTGCTGTTCCAAGTCCTTTGCTGTCTCTGACAGAATTACAATGTCATCGGCGAACCTCAAAGTTTTTACTTCTTCTCCATGAATTTTAATACCTACTCCGAATTTTTCTTTTGTTTCCTTTACTGCTTGCTCAATATACAGATTGAATAACATCGGGGAGAGGCTACAACCCTGTCTCACTCCTTTCCCAACCACTGCTTCCCTTTCATGCCCCTCGACTCTTATAACTGCCACCTGATTTCTGTACAAATTGTAAATAGCCTTTCGCTCCCTGTATTTTATACCTGCCACCTTCAGAATTTGAAAGAGAGTATTCCAGTTAACATTGTCAAAAGCTTTCTCTAAGTCTACAAATGCTAGAAACGTAGGTTTGCCTTTTATTAATCTTTCTTCTAAGATAAGATGTAAGGTTAGTATTGCCTCACGTGTTCCAACATTTCTACGGAATCCAAACTGATCTTCCCCGAGGTCCGTTTCTACCAGTTTCTCCATTCGTCTGTAAAGAATTCGCGTTAGTATTTTGCAGCTGTGACTTATTAAACTGATAGTTCGGTAATTTTCACATCTGTCAACACCTGCTTTCTTTGGGATTGGAATTATTATATTCTTCTTGAAGTCTGAGGGTATTTCACCTGTCTCATACATCTTGCTCACCAGATGGTAGAGTTTTGTCATGACTGGCTCTCCCAAGGCCGTCAGTAGTTCTAATGGAATGTTGTATACACCCGGGGCCTTGTTTCGACTCAGGTCTTTCAGTGCTCTGTCAAACTCTTCACGCAGTATCTTATCTCCCATTTCGTCTTCATCTACATCCTCTTCCATTTCCATAATATTGTCCTCAAGTACATCGCCCTTGTATAAACCCTCTATATACTCCTTCCACCTTTCTGCCTTCCCTTCTTTGCTTAGAACTGGGTTGCCATCTGAGCTCTTGATATTCATACAAGTGGTTCTCTTCTCTCCAAAGGTCTCTTTAATTTTCCTGTAGGCAGTATCTATCTTACCCCTAGTGAGACAAGCCTCTACATCCTTACATTTGTCCTCTAGCCATCCCTGCTTAGCCATTTTGCACTTCCTGTCGATCTCATTTTTGAGACGTTTGTATTCCTTTTTGCCTGCTTCATTTACTGCATTTTTATATTTTCTCCTTTCATCAGTTAAATTCAATATTTCTTCTGTTACCCAAGGATTTCTATTAGCCCTCGCCTTTTTACCTACTTGGTCGTCTGCTGCCTTCAGTACTTCATCTCTCAGAGCTACCCATTCTTCTTTTACTGTATTTCTTTCCCCCATTCATGTCAATTGTTCCCTTATGCTCTCCCTGAAACTCTGTACAACCTCTGGTTCTTTCAGTTTATCCAGGTCCCATCTCCTTAGATTCCCACCTTTTTGCAGTTTCTTCAGTTTCAATCTGCAGTTGATAACCAATAGATTGTGGTCAGAATCCACATCTGCCCCTGGAAATGTCTTACAATTTAAAACCTGGTTCCTAAATCTCTGTCTTACCATTATATAATCTATCTGATACCTACTAGTATCTCCAGGATTCTTCCAGGTATACAACCTTCTTTTATGATTCTTGAACCAAGTGTTAGCTATGATTAAGTTATGCTCTGTGCAAAATTCTACAAGGCGGCTTCCTCTTTCATTTCTTCCCCCCAATCCATATTCACCTACTATGTTTCCTTCTCTCCCTTTTCCTACTGACGAATTCCAGTCACCCATGACTATTAAATTTTCGTCTCCCTTCACTACCTGAATAATTTCTTTTATCTCGTCATACATTTCATCTATTTCTTCATCATCTGCAGAGCTAGTTGGCATATAAACTTGTACTACTGTAGTAGGCATGGGCTTTGTGTCTATCTTGGCCACAATAATGCGTTCACTATGCTGTTTGTAGTAGCTAACCCGCACTCCTATTTTTTTATTCATTATTAAACCTACTCCTGCATTACCCCTATTTGATTTTGTATTTATAACCCTGTAATCACCTGACCAAAAGTCTTGTTCCTTGTGCCACCGAACTTCACTAATTCCCACTATATCTAACTTTAACCTATCCATTTCCCTTTTTAAATTTTCTAACCTACCTGCCCGATTAAGGGATCTGACATTCCACGCTCCGATCCGTAGAACGCCAGTTTTCTTTCTCCTGATAACGACGTCCTCTTGAGTAGTCCCCGCCCGGAGATCCGAATGGGGGACTATTTTACCTCCGGAATATTTTACCCAAGAGGACGCCATTATCATTTAATCATACAGTAAAGCTGCATGTCCTCGGGAAAAATTACGGCTGTAGTTTCCCCTTGCTTTCAGCCGTTCGCAGTACCAGCACAGCAAGGCCGTTTTGGTTAATGTTACAAGGCCAGATCAGTCAATCATCCAGACTGTTGCCCCTGCAACTACTGAAAAGGCTGCTGCCCCTCTTCAGGAACCACATGTTTGTCTGGCCTCTCAACAGATACCCCTCCGTTGTGGTTGCACCTACGGTACGGCCATCTGTATCGTTGAGGCACGCAAGCCTCCCCACCAACGGCAAGGTCTTACACCCTCATTTTCAGATGGATCTATGATATTCAGTGATACAAATGTGAATGTATAACAACCTGCTATGCAGTTGGTCCTGGAACCTCTCTGAAATTAAAGTCAGGCAACTGGCTACATTCAGGAAAAGAAATATTTGTGCCAACTACTCAATTGAAGATGAGGGTGTAAGTCCTTGCAGCACATCAGGGGATAAAATAAAAGTGACTGACTGGTTATTATGTTGATTTGTCTTTTATAAGAAAAATAAAGAAGAAAAAAATGACATTTATGCTAAGAATGATGTCTAAGGAGCTATTCCCCTGCTGCATTTCAGCTTGGTCAAATTCAGCCTTTTTTTACCTATATTTCTGTCCAAGATGGGATTCATTGATTTGCTGATAAGCATTTCAACCTCAGCTATATTTATGCAGCAGCTTTATCTTTCAGAATCCCTTTCCTAGAAAAAAAGATGAAAATGGTAGGATTCACTATGTTTGGACGGATGCTGCTTTGGTCCAACTCAAAGCTTTTCGTAGTTATCCGTGCAAGTGTTTCTTATTAGTTTACTATGATTACCTATGTTCAAGGAATGTTGTATATGTTTTGGTATGTTCCATGAGTATAAACTGTTCATCTAAAAAATTAATACATCATGTTGTTTTAAGCATCTTTACTTCCTTGGTGTTAGATGAAGTTTGTTATTATTTTTCTAAAACTGTATAATATGTAATAATATGTATAATATGCAAGTGATATATGTTCAAATATGTTTGGGCACTAGGTCAATATGAATACTCATCACGACAAATGGCAATTACGTCAGGTATTGTTCTAGCAGTATTGGTAGTACTGCTACTGTTAATTGCCTTGGGGTGGTATTGTTGGTACAAAGAATCAAGTGCAAAAAGTACTGCCAAATCCTGGGACTATGAGACAGTACAACTGAGAAACGCATCCAATCAGATGGCATTACCCAACAAAGTTGAAGCAGATGGCAGACGAACAACAGGCAGTGATCGTAGTAGTAGTTTGAGTAGCACCAGTAGTGGCTTGAAGAAGCGCCTTTATGATGGTGTGTACCGTACGGGTGAACCATTACCTGACAGGCCAAGTGAAGAATTCAAGGAAAAATTGTGGGACTTAGCAGAGGAAGTGGCAGACAGCAGTGTTATTAGTAGTGACATCACACCATCTGATGTCAGTAGTAACAACACTTATAGTCGGCGGCAAACTGATATTTTTTGAAGTTTATTGGTGCTTAGTGAAGAGTCTAAATAAGTCAGGATTTGTCACTGGAATGAATTTCAGCTAAATAGCTACATTTTTGTGTTCCTACTATTGTTACTTCTTGATTTTCTGAATAATGGTGTATTCGATACTCACATAGCTGTATGTGTGTACAGGTTGTCTAAACTTTTCGTGGTATGTTGGAAGTCAGGTATACACTGAGAAAGGTTGTGCTGATAAGTGAGAGTGGAAAATCTGACAAGAGTTATTATTTGTTTACCATAGACACAAATATCATTAGTTTTTTATGTAGTGACCACCATGACATTCAAGTTATTTCCATTTATCAAATTACATGGTAAACTCGGAAACATTTGAGAGCAGTATTCTGCTACCTAATGAATGCACCAAACAGATATGAAGACAATGTTGTGAAATGCTTTCCACTGGTTTAGACTGAAAATAATGTCACAGGTATTTAAGTGTTGAGTATATAGAAAATCATGAAGCATTTTTGATCAGAATACCACCAATATACAAAAAACCTGCTATTTAACAAAGAAATAGTGGGTGATATGTGAACAAAGCATCACGGCTTTGTTAAATATGGCTTGAGTCATGTTTTGATAGCAATACTGACGTTTATTAAAACGATAGGAAGATGTAGAAGAAGAAACTCTTTAGACTGGTTTCTATACAAAGTAAACAATTGCAACAAAACACACATTATGTGTCATTCATTTATTCATTTGATCACAACTGACATTAATGCTATTCTGGAAAGTCCTGGATGGAATACCAGCAATAGAAAAACTTCATTCTCATTTGTGTGTCTTTGTGTGTCTATCTGCCACTCAGTGCATCAGTTATTTGGTTAGTGGTTATACTTACTCTTTCCATTGTTTTTATTGTTTTTAGATCTCTCTGAACACACTGTTATGCAGTTTGTTATAAGTTAAGTCAGTGTGAAATTTTTGTAAAATACTACATCACTTTGTGTGAGTTATTCAGATTTTCTATGAAAAGCTGCTTTTTTTCTCTTTTTTTGGTAAAAAATAAAGAATGATGCAGATCAATTGGCCAGATACCTCTGTTACTATATATTTTTTTTTTTTTCATTTTTACTTTTGTGTCTTAAAAAATATTTATGATGAGGTGCCTGAATCTGTAGAATGTGAAAATATACATTCATGCACATTTAAGTTTAGAACATTTCCTGGGATGGAACTGTAAAAGTGAAAATCACAAACTGAATCTTTGTATACATTGAAAATACTGTTCATAAATTTCAAACCAATAGCTATAAATATGTTGGTTAATTAATATATAATGTGGAGTAGATATAATGACCAACTATTAAATTATTGTTCTCCGGACTATTCAAAGGTCTGGAAAATGCAGTCTTTTTGTAAAAATGTTCTGAAATTCTGTAAAAAAGGTTTTTTTGACTGATGTTTTCATAGATCTCAAATTGCTAGATTAAAATGAATAAATGGAATTTTCAACTAAAATGTATTTAAAATATTATTTTACATGTACTGGTCTGAAAAAATATCTATTCCACATTTAAAATTTAATTTTCATTTAAATATACACAAATACCCAGGAATTGTTCACTAAACTGGATTTGTATAATGTATGTCACATTACAAAGTAGTTTCAAAGAGCATGTTATCTCTGTGCAGGTGTGTGGAATGGAAATTTTTATACACCGGTACATATAGGCAGAAAACCCCTTGTGATCCTTACCTCCTGAAATAGATAGATATGTTCCATAACTGTATTGAACAAATTATGAATGTATTAGGCCACACTTATACTCTACATCATAAGGAAGAACTTGTGATAAACAAATGTCCATATTCATGTCTTGTCAGTACTGGTACTGCATTTTATCCCACAACAGAACATTCACTAGGTGGTTTAAGAAATTATATTTTCATAAGGTGAAAGGTACCAGCCTAAACAATTCTACCAGAGATAGATTTTTAGTTACAAAACACTAGTTTTACATGAGTTCATCATACCCATTATAGCTGTTGAAATGGGAACCTATTTCATTAATGTGATGCAGGTTGCAGTATCAGTGGTCTTTAAGAATGCAGAATAAATAAAAATTACCTTAATAGAGGCAAGCAGTTGTTATAAACTTCACCTCCATGCAACACATCACTAAACATCATTAATGTTAGACTGATATGTTGCTGTCTGACAGTTGCTTTAGGCTTTCTGTGCTTGAAATACGAGGTGTGATTGGAAAGTTTTAAGAATGAGTCCACTACTGCTTACTGATTTGGCGGGCACGTACATGGAGGGTAGGGAGTGAGTTACTGCCTTGTCCTTGAATGCCATCTGAAAGGAAACTGTGTTTCCTTAATTCAGTTCTTTGTGGCAGCTGATTGAGTGCGGGTTTGTTAGGGCTTGATGCTGGATTCTGTCTGCATGAAAATGGAGCAACGAGTTTGTGTGAAATTTTGTTTTAAAACCAAGAAATCAGCTTCTGAGACTTACGAACTATTACAAGCAGCTTTTGGAATAATTGTTTGAGACAGTCAAATGTTTTTTGTCTGGTTCAACAGATTTAAAAATTTGAAGATGAACCACGGTCTGGCCGTCCTTGCACCTCAGAAATGAATGAAAATGTGAAAGTTTGTGACTTAGTGCGTGCTAATCACAGACTTACAATTAAGGAGATGGCTGATGAACTTAATTTAAATTTCTATACAGTTCAGTCAGTTTTAACTGAAGATCTGAACATTCGTCAATTGTCCACAAAATTCATTCCAAAAGTGTTGTCAAGTGACCAGAGACAATACCGTCTTGAAGTGTGCCAAGAATTGATTAATCGGGCTGAAAATGACCCAGATTTGTGAAAATAGGGTAACTACAGGTGACAAATCATGGGTATATGGATATGATCCTGAAACCAAAGTGCCGTCTTCACAGTGGAAGACTCCAGGTTCACCACAACTGAAAAAAAGCACGGTAAAGTCGGTCAAAGGTGAAGACAATGTTGGTGAATTTTTTCGATTCTACTAGTATTGTGCATCATGAATTCACCCCTGCAGGACAGACAATTAACCAGGAATACTATAAATGTGTCCTTGAGCGTTTGCGTGAAAAGGTGCGGAAGAAAACGCCTGCATTGTGGAAAGACATCATGACGGTGCTCTGGCTCATCGTGCCTTCATTGAATTTTTGACCAAATTCAAAATTCTTGTGCTTCCTCAACTGCCATTTCCTCTGATTTGGCCCCTGCAGACATCTACTTGTTTCCCAAACTGAAATTTTCACTGAAAGGGAAGCAATTTGACTCGATTGAAGACATCCAGGCAAATATGGAGAGCATTCCGAACACACTTCAGCAGAAAAATTTCCAGGAATGTTTCCAAAAGTGGAAACCCCATTGCAGTTGGTGTGTTCAGTCAGAAGGGATCTATTTTGAAGGAGATGCATCACAATAGCATGTAAGTACCATCATTGTACAATTACAAGCCCATTCTTAAAACTTTCCAATCACACCTCGTAACTACAAATGAAAGTATTATTCCTGAAATGGCAACTACAAAATATTCTCAGGTTCCCAGTCACATCGAGTGGACCTAGATCCAGGAGTGCTCCTCGGCCATTGTCAAGTGCTAACTGACTGCCATGTAGATGCTGGCATCTTCCTTATATAGACATGGTACTAGCAGCTACATTAATGTTGTTCATTCCAGTACTGTATAAGGCAAAGTTTTCATCCTGCAGTCGCTGTGCACTATTTAACATAACATTGCCCAGATTCTACATTGTACTCAGCTTCATCTAGCCATCTCTGGTGATAGTGTTATTAGATATTTTTTTCTCTAGAACTTCTCTAATTAAGCTATCACACCAATTTAAACTTTGCGATTACAGAGGTGTCACTGAATGCAATTCTTTGCTTGTTCAGCTTTGGTTGATTACTCTTGATAGTGTTAGTTACTCTTGATAGTGTAGTCATAGATGTCTCTCATGTTCAAGATGGTGTTGTTCTGTATTGTGATCTCTATAGCTTCTTTAATTCAACTATCTCAGAAATTGTTAACCTTTGTGATTAAGAGGTTTCTTTGAATGGAATTCTTTGCATGCTCAGCTACTGTTGATTACTTTGATACTGTTAATTAATCTTGATAGCATAGTCACAGATGTCTCTCATGCCCACCCTGGCACTGTTCTAATATGTGCATGGTCTGACTGACACAATACTGCCTGCACTAGCATGACATTTTGTAGTCACTGGGAATTCTGTGACTTAAATTATCTTTCACAGGCTTCATGAGCTGTCTTATTTTAACTTGTAGCCTGAAGATTGACTTGTATGTCTTTTCATGAAGTGGCCAATCTTCCCTGTCACTGAACCACACAGTGGCCAAAAACCACAAGCTTCTTACTGTCCTCCTTGACATTTTTCTACTTGCAGGTATGTCCTGAAATTACATGCGAGATTTGTTTGTTTTTGTAGGCATTTTCACGGAAGACTTTTGATAGGTAGTTCAATTCTCAAAGAAAATTTTCAGCATAAGAGATGGGTTCCATTCAGGTAACCAAGGCCCTTAGAACATTATGCTTTTGGACTTGGACTGGATGGTTGAAAGATTATGGAGAATGGTCCCTGTGAGTTGATTGTCTGTATGCACTGTGGATGATACACCCATTCAGTTTTCATCTGATGAGGACATCAACATCCATCATAAACTTGAAATGGTGATGGATACTATTGAGGTGTTCCAAGAACTCTCCCAGTTTTTCATGCCAAAATTACCAGACATTGAATGAACAGTTTTTCATGCTCATATGTCCAGACAATGGATGTGTCTGTGACATAAAAATAAGAATGACTCAGCTTTGCAGCAGCCATGTCTAAGGTGCTGTCCTCAAAGTTCTCCATAATCAGGATAGCTATGGTTGCAGTGAGGGGTTCCCCATTGCAACATTTTCTGACTGTTCAAACTACTCTTTGCCACAAAAAATATGACATCAGCATGAGTTTGATTTGATCTGCCACCATGCTATCGAAGAACAAGGGGAGTAGATCTATCAAGGTAGTGATGGGAACACAAATTTATCATGATATCACATCTGAGTTGAACATATCAACTTCTCCAAGACAGATACTTAATTCAGCCAACAAAATTTATATTGTGCTTGCACTAAAATATGTGGAGTCTTAAGTATGAGGTCCATTGAAAAAATTCTGGAACTTGGGCCACAACATTTTTTTATGCTTACCTTTTACTTATTGTGCATGGTCTCCATTGAAATACTCTCCTCCACAATTGATACACTGCTCCCAATGGCATTTCCACTTCCAGAAGCCATCTGTGAATTTTATTTCATCTTGTCTATCATTACAAATCTTCATCCTTTGAGTGGGGTTTTCAACTCTGGAAGTAAAAAAAGTGATTTCCTCATTTGTGCAGTGGTCTTGCGCCAACAGTGATGAATGTGTGGGTGTGTCATTGTGATGCAAGAGGCATGAATTGTCATGCCACATTTCAGGCTGTTTCCTTCTAACATTTTCTCACAGGCATCACAACACATCTCAATATTATCATCAATTAACAGTCTGTCCCTGTGGCGTAAATTTGTGATGAACTAATCCTTCAAAGTCAAAGAAAACTATCAGCATGGCTTTGACATTTGACCTTACTTGCCTGGCTGTTTTTGGTCTTGAAGAGCCTTTTCTGATCCATTGTGAAGATTGAACATTGTTCTCAACATCATAACGGTATACTCACATCTCATCACCAGTTATGATTCTCTGAAGGAACATCTCAGTCTCATTGGTGCAATCCAAAATCTCTTCACAGATTGGGTGGCGAAGGTCTTTTTTGTCTTGACTCATGGGTCATTCAATGAACTTGGCAGCAACATGATGCATCCCAAGATGCTGTGTAACGATTTCATAATGTGATCCAACTAAAATGTTACATTTTTCTGCAGTCTGTAGGACAGTCAATCTTTGACTGGCATGCACAGTTTTGTTTACATTCACGACATGAATGTCATCAGTAGATGGTGAAGGGCATCCTGAATTAGGGTAATTTTAACTTCTGCCCAACCTTTTTTTAACTGTGTGAACCATTCATAGCCGGCCGCGGTGGCCGTGCGGTTCTAGGCGCTTAAGTCCGGAACGGCGGGACTGCTACGGTCGCAGGTTCGAATCCTGCCTCGGGCATGGATGTGTGTGATGTCTTTAGGTTAGTTAGGTTTAAGTAGTTCTACGTTCTAGGGGACTGATGACCTAAGATGTTAAGTCCCATAGTGCTCAGAGCCATTTGAACCATTCATAACACAGAGTACGGCTTAAGCAACCATCACCATTGGCTTCCTGCGTTATTTGATGTGTCTCTGCAAAGGTTTTATCAAGTTTCACACAAAATTTAATGCAGGCGCGTTGCTCTTCTAACTCTGCCATCTTGAAATTCGCAAACTGTGTGACACAATGTTCTACTCAATACAGCACTGAAAATAACCAGCAGACATACAACAGTGAAACTTCCAGTAGTTACATGTTAAAAACAGGCATGTGCAGGGATGCCAACTGCATTTTGCTCCAACACACCACTGACATGAAGTTACAAATTTTCCGGTGTTTTTTGAACAGACCTTGTAGATGAGCAAGATTTTCTGCCTGCCTCTGCAATTCTGTTGTGTTGACAGTAGGCCATAACAATACTCCACGGTATTCTTATGAGCTGTGATAGCACTAATGTTGATTTCTATCGCTGTTGCATTGATAATGGAGGATTCTCATGATTTATTTTCCACAGTGTGTTCTTACAAAAGTCAGCTATGGTGCATGTGGGCCACTGTAGGCATTACATAAAGAAAATAGACAGTTTTGTCAATTCAGTTAAGTGTCTTGGGAAAGACATCATTATAGTTAGCTACAGCATGATCTCATTATCTACTCACATTTTTTTCAAACACTTGATACGTCTGCTCTTCCAGTTCTTCCATGACCATCACTAATTCTCTCTCTTTCTCTCTCTCTCTCTCTCTCTCTCTCTCACACACACACACACACACACACACACACACACACACACACACACAGTGCTTTGCCATCTTGTTGTTTCAGCCACAACATATACAGAAAACCAACCAATATAGACCAATCTTTGTACTCTTTCAGTTAGTGCCACCCATCCAAATAGCACACTGTTCTAAGGACATCGGTTCATCAAACTGAAGCTATCTCTGATACTGAAAACTTTCCATAAAAATGAACTACGTATGAAAAGTCTTCCATGAAAATGGCTAGAGCAACAAACAAACCACATGAACAATTTGAGGAGGTATTTGCAACAGAACACTGCCAAAGAGGAGAGTAAGAAGCTTGTGTTTTTGCCACTCTGTGGTTATGTGACAGGGAAGATTAGCCAGCTCCTGAAGAGAGAGAGGCCTCCAGCTACAATACACCAACTCAAGTGTCTGTGAAAGTTAATTTAGGCCTTATAACTCCCTGCATTTACTAAATAATGTGTAATTGTGAATAATATTATGACAAACAAACTGTATGCATCACAGAACAATGGCCAACTGAACACGAGGATTATCCTCGACAATGCTAGCCAGAGAATGGCCAATTGAACACGAGAATTGTCCTCGACAATGCTAGCCAGAGAAATCATCAGTAAATGTATGTAAAACTGCATTTAATGACACCCCGGTATATCATGAAGGATAGGAAAGCATAACAAAAGAAGCTAAAGAAATCAAAATGTCTAATATCACAATCAATAAAGATAGCAGTTTGTAGCTGACTGTACAGTAAGTAACCTACCCATAACGAGGTTATTAAAGTGAGTGTGACAAGTGTGTTATGAAAATATGCCTAACATTGAGATGGACTGTGAAGACACAGACAGAATCATGCCTATGTAAGGTTGAAGCTAGCAACTACATGGTAGTGAGTTACCACTTGAGAGTGGCAGGGGAGCAATCTGCTAAAGCTCTTGGATCTACAAACAATTAACTCCACTTGCAGTAACCTCAACAGGACATTACCCATGACACTATTTTACAGGCATCTTTATGTGCTTACTTTGCATCCAGAAATGAAAATTGCAATGTTGAAAATCAACTTAATAAACAGAAAAGATAAATATTATGTGAATGTGCACCTGTTTACTTACCTTCTGCATTATCTCTTTCTTAATGTATAGAATTTTTATGAATGTAAGCTGTTGAATACCAAAAACCAGCATACATAGAACACAACTATGTACAAAAGTGTGCTTCATTGTTCAATAATACCACCACAAGACCATGTTTTCATACAAAACATCATCTGATTTACAGAAGGTTACTGATTTTCTGAGTTGTAATGTTCTGCTGCTGTTCACTACCTCTGGTATATTTTGCACTTATACATTTATATGAATAATGGCTTGTTTACTTCAAGGTGGCATTATTTCAGCAGGAAGATCGTTTCTCACACTTTTAGTTGGTACGAGTATCCTCAGAAATGAGGTATCCTTACTGTGAGATGAACTACCTGCAAAATCGTCTTCAGCTCTCAAAGTCTCATAGGATAAAGTTCGTTAAAATGCTGTAAAACTGGTATAATGCAATATATTCCATACATTTAATTAACAGTTTTGGTGCAATTAATTACACAAACGAAATCAGCACATTGAACAGTAAAGCCTGAATAATGAATTTCAGTGAGGCCAAGTCTATATAAAGAGTTGAAAATTCAAGTACATACTACAAGACTATTTTGTAGATACTTCAATAAAAAATAAAAATGAATAAAACAAATTAATTATTAGTAGCCCTCCAATAAGAACAGATGAGAGGTTCCATCTTGCTCTGTTTAATATAATTCATGCTAGAAGAAAGGACAAAATACCTGTAGCACTGGTGTTATAATGTACCATGAATTATTGAGGAATATGGAATAAGTCAACTACCTTGACACAAATGAAGAAACACACTACTTGCTTTCTTGAATTACTAATGAACTATTAGTCCTGTAAGAGGTTTCATCAAAATTTATAAATTCTAAGGCAGGGTTTGAGTAGTTTACTACAAATATGGTTTTGTTTTCTGCTGGAAAATTTGATGAAAGGTTGTTATCAAGAAAGTGCTATAATGTTGAGATGTAAGCTACCTTAAGAATATGTATTTATTGTAAGAGAACACAAATAGGAGTAAGATGGGTCTTTAATTAGACGTCGCTGGCTGATAACAAAGTTAACTCAAAGGATGTGGGAGAGGGAGTGTGTCCAGCACAAGATTTCAGTTATGAAATCTTCACGGGTTATCAGCCGAGTGGTGTCGTCTTCTAGTCGCAACATTTCAATGGATTGTGTATCCATCATCTTCACATTGAAACATTGCAACAAGAAGACGACGCCACTCAGCTGATAACTGGTGAAGATTTCATAGCTGAAATACACCAAGAAAGCCTGCAAATGCATATAAGATTTCAGTTTTTGGTTGAAATGCCATCATATCCAGAAGAGTGATTTCTTTTACCACTGTATCATTTGAGTTGGCAAAACTGATGTCTGCTGGTCGAATATGTAACCATCAGAAATAGTATCTTGAATATTTTGAAGACTGTTCCTCAAGTACAGCACTCAGTGAAGCACTCATATAGGTCTGTGGCTTGGTAGTACATAGCACATTTAAATCTTCATTCATAGTCTGCTAACCACTGTGAAGTGCATTGTGCCAGTTATTAAGTAGTAGTAGTAGCAGCAGTAGTAGTTTTATTTATTGCAGATGTACGTCATCTTACCTACTCATATGTTGCATTGTACAACTGAAATACTTCTGTATATGTGTCCCTTGGAAGCAATTAATTTGTACCTTTAGTGAGGATACACTTTTCATCTGACCTCTTGCAGGAAGCATGTGATGCTGTGAGCAATGAGGATGCTGAACAGGGGACGCTACATATGTAGTTTGTGACACATTGGGAATCTGGGGGATAGTTGAAGTGATGAAGACGACCGCTTATGTTAAGTACGAAATCCAAGTTTGAACCTCATCACTTGTCGTCATTCAATTTATTTCAATGCCAACTGTGGCTAATGTAGGAGTTTCTCTTTCACCATAATAGACACTGTGTTCTCTAGAAATATCCTAGAATCTGAAAATGGAGCTGCAGAATAGATGTAACTACAGTTGAAACAGCAGTTAGCAAAACAATATTTAAAACTTGGAAAGAGCCATGGACCTTAAAGACGCCTCATTAAGTATCTTCTATCAGAACATCAAAACCTCATTGATGGTAAGGGTAAACTTCTAATATCTAATGTTCATAGGGAAAAATGAAAAGTGTGTTGTGCTTATTAGAACTTCGTATTGAAATCATTGAAATTGAATAGATTTGTTTTGATGGATACAGATTATATCATACCATAACGAACAGTGAAATGAAAATGAAACAGATGAAAAAAATGTGTATTACTTCTAAAGAAACTGCCATAGTTGTTAATACATTAATCCCATTGTGAGACAAGACTGTTAATGCCTGTGGTTGCCAAGGTAACCATGATTGTACCTAGATGTGCGTTTCCTTGTCCAAAGCAAATTGATGGCTCCAAATATATGGAAATCTCATGGGGAGAGATTGGTACTGTAAAGAAGATGTGTGAGGGCTTCTCAGCAAAACTTCTGCAGCATAGTCAAAACAGCATTGGAAACATGTGAGCCCATCTACACATTCTAAACTTACAACTACATCGGCACTCTGCAAGCCACTTTATGGTGCATTGCAGGGGGTACCTTGTATCACTACTATTCATTTTCTTTCCTGTTCCACTCACAAATAGACTGAAGGAAAAACAACTGTCTGTTTGCCTCTGTACACATCCTAATTTCTCATATCTTATCCATATGCTCCATATGTGAAACATACATTGCCAGCAGTAAAATCATTCTGCCACCATTTTCAGATGCTGTTTCTCTAAATTTTCTCGGTAGTGTTGCTCAAATGGAATGTTGCCTTCCCTCAAAGAATTCCCATTTGTGTTACCATAGTATCTGTGTAACACTTGCTTGTTCATCAAGCCTACCAGTAACAAATCTAGCAGCCTGCCTATGAACAGCTTTGATGTCTTCCTTTAAACCTACCTGGTGGGTACTCAAGCAGTACTCAAAAATGGTTCACACTAGTGTTCTGTGTGCTGCCTCCTTTACAGATGAACCACACCTTCCCTAAAATTCTCACAATAAACTGAGGTCGACCAGTCACCTTCCCTACTACAATCCTTCCATGATTGTTCCATTCAATGGCTGATACAGAAAAACCTCAAGGAGGGGGCGAGAAAGATATCTTAAGCTATCTTTACTTTTACCTTAATAAAAAATAATCAAGTCACATGCAAAGAAGTGCTACATAGGAAAGTGCAACTACTAGATAACTCAATTCAGTCAAGTTGACGGACAAAGGAAACAAACGAATAGCAGGTGGGCTGACGGACGGGCGTGGAGGGGGGGGGGGGGGGGGGGGGACAAGCGACCCGTGTGCCTGCTGCCATATGTACCCACCACGGGTTCCATTTCACATCACTTTGCAACATTACACCTGTATATTTAACTGATGATGTGACTGTGTTAAGCAGCACACTGCTAATACTGTGTTGAAACATTAACGAATTGTTTTTCCTACTCATCTTCATTAACTCACTGTTTTCTACATTTAAGGCTAGCTGCCAACCATTAAACTATGTAGAAATTTTGTCTACGTCTTCTCTATCCTATAGTCAATCAGTGAAAATTACAGCATCTTCGGCAAATAGCCGCAGAGTGTTGCTTACCATGTACAGTAAGATCATTTAAGTATTCAGAGAATAAAAGCAGTCCTATCACACTTCCCTGAGGTACTCTTGACAATATCCTTTTCTCTGATAAACATTTGTGTCAAGGTTGCCAAGATTGTTTTGACCAAACTGCAGTAGTTTTGTTAGGAAGCCCTTGCACATTCTCCTTAGAGTCCTGATCTCTCCCCAAGTGATTTTCATATTTTTGGAGCCCTGAAGAAAGACACCTGTGGTGCTGATTTGCTTCAGATGAAGAGATGCACGCTTGGGTACATCATGGTTCTACAGGTAACTGTAAACATTTTTCCATGAAGGCACTGACCATCTTGTTTCACAGTGGGATGAATGTGTTGACAGTTATGGTGATTGCTTTTCAAGTAGTTAATGGTGTACTTACTTTTCTTCCTCTGTTTTGTTTTCATTTGGCTGCCCCTTATTCATTAGATCCAGCAAGATTGAAGGGGGAATGGCTGCATATGCAAAAAATGAAGTCAGGTCCCAGGCTCTTTAGGTTGATGGATATATTATTTTGAAGATCTACATCCACAGGACAACTCTCCAATTCACACCTATGTGCCTGGCAGAGTATTAATCTGACCACCAACAGCTCTTTAAATGCTGTGTCACAATAGTGGATCAGGTACAGTCAGCAGCTAGGAGGCAGCAACCTTGTCATTTCCTTTCTTTTCTGAAGAAGGCTTTGGCCAAAAGCCCAGTCTGTAACAGTCTGCTGCCCAATGTGTCACCTTTACAGTGAGCAGTGATTTATCCTTTTCACAATATTGTTGATATTCCAATCTGGACTTTCCATCATAAGCAATTCCAGTATTTGATTATATTTTGAAAAAGGTAACTGATCTACGCTTCACATTTTCAAAAATAACTTGTAGAAATTTTTATGTAAGAATATATGAACAGGCACAGTGAACAATACCATGCCAGTTATAATTAATTAGTCTCAGTTAATCACAGTCTTTCAGGCAGTTGTGGTTGATAAGTCATAGCTAAAGAATCATTAATAGTTAGTCATCGCAAACATTCTATCATGCACATTCATTGTCAGCTGACACTTGTGGAACAGGGTTATGCTTGTAATGCTCCTTCTCAAAAAATAGACAAGAATGAAATCAAAATTTCAGTTTAAAAATATTAATTATTTGCTGTGTCCACAACTAAATGTAATGGTTCTTCCAAAATGATAAATTGCATTATAGAATTAGAAAATGGTACAAAAATACTTTGTTACTAAACAGGTTGAATTGGAAGTGCCAGAGACTGTATACATCACTGCAGAAGTCCAGAGGTGAATAATACTGAATTTTTCAAATTTTTATCTGGTTTTCAGGGGTTTATTTAGTTCAAAAGTCTCAAAATAATTCATTTATTCCCATAGACGCAACTGAACAGCACTGCTATTGACTTACACTGCTGCTAGTAATCATAATACTACCACTAACAATGGATTCCCCACTACAAAAGCTAGGCAGTCATTGCCACTATCCCTTTTTATAAAATTCTAACAGTGTAAACAAATATTACAAATGGCATTTTAATTAACTTTCAATGAATAATAACCTGTATAAAGATAGGAAGCACAGCAGCTTTTGTAATTAGTTTGTAAAATACAGAGTCTTTCAGCACTTTAGTGTTTCTTAATAAGTATTTTTAGTAATCATTTTTACAATTTCAAATTTTTTGAATTAAAAAAGTTTCTCATTTGCCTACAAGTGTGGTAGTTTCATTCATTAGATCCAACTAGTGTATGCAGAACACACCACTCCTTAAAACTTGCAATTAACACATGGTTACTTCATGATCAATAGGGCTTAAACAAAATTCTATTGACGTATTTTGTATATTGTCTCAAGTCCCATTAAACAAGGTGTACGTTGAAAACCAAGATGTCATCAAAAGTATACGTATAACACCTAGTAAAATTGTTGTATTTTACATTGTTCTCCAGTTGGTCATATGAAATACTACAATATGTGAATCTCTGGCTGCTTCATTGTAGATTTGGTATGGGTCTATGCAGGTTACTGATGTATTGTTCGAAGAGTGTTTGACAATGAGAAACTACAATTTCATCATAATTTTATTGTGACTGATAATATAAATGTCTGTTGGAAGTAATCTTAATGTCTACAATGCCTGCCAAGTTATTGAAAATCATCAGTTACTGTATTCTACACTCAGTGTGATAGAGGAGTTCAAACTAGGCTTATAAGTTCAGTAATGTCACTACATGAATCAGTCTGCTTAATTTGAAGAACATACCCTAACCCAAAAATAAAAATCTAATGGCACACATTTTGTACAACACTCAGTCTCTTATCAGGGAGCAAAATACATGTAGGCACTATACAAACAAAATAGAACACTCTGAAAATAAATAAAAAATATCTGGCTCATTGTTAAGTGGCAAACAAATGGAAGCAGTGAGGTAAATGATACTGAGTTATCATTAATAGTTGTGGTAGAAATAATGACACATTGAAATCATTGGCCACCAATTTCACTTTTACTTTCACACAGTGGTAGCAAACATTGTACCACTAATAAATAACCAAGACCGAGCTGCATTAGATATACTCCATAGATACTGTTTACACCCATAATGCACATTAGTTTAAAAAGTAAATTTATAGGGAGATCACAGAAATTTTTCTGGGTACGATGGTATTTCTAGGGCATTATTAAGAACTTGTACTAAGTTGAGAGGACCGTTCTTGAGCTGTCTTTGTAATTAGATAGTGATAAAAGGAGTATTTTATGACAGACTTAAATATTGCAGTAGTGACTCTTGCCCATGGAAACAGAAGCATGCACAACAGACCTGCATAACTGCATTACTTCTTCAAGCTGTTTCAAAAAATTTTGAGGAAGTGGCTCATGGGGGGGGAGGGAGGGGGGGAATCAGGGATAAGCTACTTCCCTCAGCTTCGTTTTTGTACAAGATTCTCTACATATTGTCGCAAAAGAAGCTGAGTAGCACTGTTGCCCTAGTGTTTTAGTTGTGATACTAGCTTTTTGCATGTAGGGTTATGAGTTCAAAACTCACCTGAACTGAAAAATTTTAATTTCTGTATTCGGTTTGAGGACATTCTAGAAGTATCCACAAATGGCAAGAATCATTGTGCTGGAATGTTCTGTAGCTGTATATATACCGTATGTGTTCTGGCCGGAGGCAGTTCCCTCCATGCTCTTGTATGTGCAAGTGCTGAGTAAACCTTCGTTAAGTGCAGTTAGTGTTTGTCATTCATCTACATACATCTTCCTCTATGTGACATTATTCTGGTGGAGACGCTGGGCAGTGGAACTTGTGATACCGCACATTATCGATGACACAGTGGCTCCCAACAGGCCACAGCGCCGCTGTTTAGGTGGCGAGAAACCTGAGTTTGAGCCATATTCAACAGATTGCAATCCATTGGTCATCACCAGTGGTTCTCGTCAGGAAGAAGGACGGCAGTTGGCACTTTTGTGTTGATTACAGGAAGCTTAATAAGATAACTAAAAAGGACTTTTACCCTCTTCCACGAATTGACAATACACTAGACTGTCTGAAGGGGGCTAAGTTTTTCTCAGCCATGGACATGTACTCAGGATACTGGCAAATCGAAGTAGGTGAGGCTGATCATCATAAAACTGCATTTATCACCCCTGAGGGCCTGTACGAGTTTAAGGTAATGCCGTTTGGTTTGTGTAATGCACCGGCAACTTTTGAACGAATGATGGATAATCTTCTAAGGTACCTGAAGTAGACGATGTGTCTTTGTTATTTAGATGACATTATAGTGTTCTCAGAGACATTTGATGAATACATAAAACGACTGAGGGCCATTCTTAAGTGTCTCCAACAAGCCAGACTGGAACTTAATCCAAGAAAGTGTCTCTTTGGAGCAAAAGAAATCAAACAAAGGTGTGCAGCCAGACCCAGAAAAGGAGAGAGCTATAAAGGAATTTTCTATTTCTAAAAGTATTAGAGATGTGAGAAGCTTCCTTGGATTGTGTTCTTATTACTGTCATCTTATCAAAGACATTTGTATCAAAGCCAGGCCACTCCAAGAGTTGTTAAAAGCTGATGCTAAATTTATCTGTGGTGGTGCTCAACCAGATTCTTTATATGTGCTGCAAAAAACTCTGACGACTGACCCTGTACTTGGTCTGTATGATGTGAGAGTACCTACAGAATTACACACAGATGCCAGTAGGTATGGGATCGGTGCTGTTGTGGTGCAGATTTTGGATGGAAAACAGAAAGTTATAGCTTATGCTTCTAGGACACATAAAAAAGCCGAGAAAAACTACTCAACTACAGAAAGAGAATGTCTTGCTGTGATCTGGGCCATGTGCAAATTTCAACAGTATCTCTATGGAAGACCATTCACAGTTGTTACAGACCATCAGTCACTTCATTGGTTGACAGGTCTTAAGGATCCAACAGGATGACTCGCTGGGTGGGCACTACTTCTTCAAGAGTATGACATTACCATAGAGTACAAAAGCGGAAGAAAACACCAAGATGCCGACTGTCTCTCAAGAAACCGTGTGCAAGACCAACAAGACTTTGATGAAGATAGTGACTGTCTCACTGCACTCCGGGACTTCTCTACTGAGCAGAAGAAGGACACCAAGAGATCTCAAATTACGCTTGCCTTAATTTGGTCAGAGGATGTGAAAGGACAATTTAAGGTAGTTAATGGATTACTTTGCAAGAAAAACTTTGATCCATTTGGAAAGCGGTGGCTACCAGTGATTCCTAAACACATACACTTAGATGTTCTACAGGAATTTCATGAAACACCTGAGGCCAGACATTTAGGGTTTATTAAGACATATGATAGTTTATTAAGACATACGATAGGATCTGCAAGAGATTTTTCTGGCCAGGTTTATTTAGGAGTCTCTGTCACTATGTGTCACACTGTCGAGAGTTCCAGAGGAGAAAGGCAGTTTCTCAGAAACCACCTGTCCGAGTCATAACAATTCCACCAGCCAATCATCGTAGAAGACATTGTATTAAAACATGGTGCCCCAAGGTCGTTAATTATGGTTTGAGGGAAAGTTTTCAATTGAATCTTGTGACAGAGATAAACTGTCGGTGCAACATCACTTGTCACATGATGACTGCCTACCATCCGCAAACTAATGGGCTTACTGAATGCCTAATAAGACCTTGGCTGATATACTATCAATGTTTGTCAATGTTGAGCAGAGCAACTGGGATGAGGTGCTACCTTCCATGACGTTTGCTACAACACCACCAAAGAAGACACCAAAGGATTTATGCCATTTTTCCTGGTGCATGGGTGTGAGGCGATGACTACGATGGACACTGTGTTTCTGTTACATCCTGATGACGAGGACGATGACTACATCGGCCAGGTGTTAACCACATCTGAGGAAGCTCAGCAGTTAGCTTGACTCTGCACACTGCAGGCTCAAGAAAATGATCGCCGAAGGTATGACGTGAGCCACCGCCCTGTTGTCAACCAGCCTGGGGACCTCGTCTGGATCTTCACTCCTGTTTGGAAGGTTGGTCTCTCTGAGAAGCTCCTCAAGCGCTACTTTGGACCTTATAATGTTGTAAGACAGTTGTCTGATGTCACTTATGAAGTTGAAGATTTTGACCCCGACACAAGACGACGAAAGATCAGAGATACGGTCCACATCCTTTGAATGAAGCCCTATAAGGATCCTGCAACCCAGGGTAAATTCGAAGCTCAAGCAACAGGTAACAAGTGGAAAGGTAACAAGTTCTACGAAGATCACTGCCAGGTTGAATATCAGTCATCGGGAATCAGAGTATGCAGGACCAATGATTTGTTTACGGACTAGGAGGATGTAGCACTGAGACGCTGTTCTCTTAAGGAGGGACCAAAGTCACAGAAAAAGCCAACTAGTGCAGTTGCCGTAGCATAGTGGTTATGATACTAGCTTGTTGCATGGACGGTCGTGAGTTCAAAACTCACTTGAACTCAAAAATTTTAATTTCTATATTTGGTTCGAGGACATTCTAGAAGTATCCACAAATGGCAAGAATCATTGTATTGGAATGTTCTGTAGCTGTATATATACTGTATGTATTCTGGCTGGAGGCATGTCACACCGTGCTCTTGTATGTGCCAGTGCTGAATAAACCTTCGTTAAGTGGAGTTAGTGTTCGTCATTCATCTACTTACACCTTCCTCTAACCTTCTCCTTCCTATTACCTTCTCTTTTTCATCTGAAATTTGCACCAGAACAGCACCAATCCCATACCCACTGTAGGTGCTCCCTCATCATACAGACCAAGTACAGGGGAGTCGTCAGAGCTTTTTGCAGCACATCGAAAGAATCTTGTTGAGCACCACCCCAGATAAGTTTGGCATCGGCTTTCAACAACTCTTGGAGCAGCCTGGCTTTGATACAAAGGTCTCTGATAAAACAATGGTAATATGAACACAATCTGAGGAAGCTTCTCACATCCCTAATACTAAACAATATATTATCTCACCAATGATGTCCTGGCAAAGCTTAGTAACAAAAACTATCCTCTTGTTATATTTTTTCACCTTGCCAAGGCCATTACTTGTGTTTATCAGAGAATGCTGTGTGGAATTTTGATGAATGGAGAGGAAGCAAAGGATAACACTGACTAATTGCATCAAGGAAATAATACCAAACTTAGGACAACAGAATAAAAAAAATGTTGAGCTTCACAATGTTCAATATTGAGTGTACCCCAGATCTTGATTTATATAAATTATCTTTTAATAAGTTGAAAAAGTGTTCAGAACCTATAAGCTTTGCCAATGAGAAAAACATGTTGATCATGGGTCTTTAAATGAGTTAAATCACACATGTCCCAGATGATAGACTAAGAGAAACATACCTTGCATGAGGAAGAAGCTTGTCATACAAGGTGGGTATGCCTTAGCTGTGGTCTGGAGTGATCCTCTTCCTTTCATCCCCCCACTATTCTGCGGCGCAGACAGCCTCCACCAACCAATTCTTATTTCCTCCCTGAATAAGGACACTGAGGTCTTGAAAAGAAGGAAAGTTACTTTCTATCTTTATGTGCTTCTATTGGCAGTAGTGTTAAGTGTGCCTCCTGTAGATAAGTAATGATCAGTACAGTATCACATTAATCGCTACAGATAGGGAGGACTGGTATTGACACCTGTCAATATGTTATGTAATCTTTATCCAATCCATTTATCATGTTTTATGCATCGTGCTATACATACTTCAAAACCAAAACAGAAGAATGTTTTTGAGGTTGGAGGGGTTTGATATACTGGCCGAAGGGATGTGCAGAAGGCAATGTCTACCTGATACTGATCATGTTTCTTACTGGTGAATTCAAATTTGATTTTGCTTCATATTTTTATCTAGACATCATATTCTCTGTGACTGAATTAGATACCAGCAAAATGAATGGGTAAATCCATACATTTCTTACAGGCTGCATAGAGAGAAAATGGCAAATGTGGTTAAATAAGTGCATGACTTATGTTGTTAATGTATAGCATTATGTGCCAAGGTAACTAACAAACTAATTTGTATTGAAACTCTTTCTAACAGGTCAACAGGAATACGCATCACGGCAGGCAGCTGTGACTTGGGGAATCATTCTGGCAGTGGCTGTGCCAATTGTGCTCCTGCTGATTTATGCTGGTTACAGAATTGTAAAACGTAATGTAGAGCAACAGAAAGCTGAAGAAGAAGAAGCAGAACAGAAGCAGGCTGCATACGCAAGGTATATAAACATCTGTTAGCTTGATGGGTTTAAAGTTGGTTGGCAGTTCATGCAGACATTTTATGTATGAAAACATAAAGAAGAGCTAACATATGAATTAAAGTAATCTATTTTTGAAAATATAATATAATTAGATAGATAGAAGATCTATTTGCCAAGTGGTGGCAGGAGACAGTACATATAAAAGTTATGGAAATGTTCAAGCCTTTGGTGCCAATTGCTCCTCCTGCAAGAAGGGTGGAAGGGAAAGGAAAAGGGATGAACAAAAAGGGCTGATGAGGTTTAGGAAAGGGGGAAGTTACAGAGAAGTTGCCCAGAATTCCAGGTCAAGGGAGGCTTATTGGATGGGATGAGAAGGAAAGTCTTTTTCTTCTCATCCCATCCAGTAACTCTCGCCCAACCAAGGCTTCTGGATGACTTTTCCACAATTCTTTGTGTTTCATAAACCTTGCCTGTCACTTTTCTTCGCCCCTCTTCCTTTTCCCTCAACCTTCCTGCCAAAAGGAGTCACTGGCTCAAAAAGCTTGTACATTTCCATAACTTTCACATCAGTTTTCTCCCGCTGCCACTTGGTGAGCAGATTTTTTATCCACCCAATTATATTATATTTGAAAACTCAAGGAAGAATAGTTTTAATGGGATTTTGAAAATTAGGTAATTAGATGTGGCAGAAAATGATCTATATTGTTGCTAAAAATATATAAAAAGAAAAAACTATGGCCTTTAACCTTATTAGAAAATGAGGTACATTGAGTTGAAATGTGGCATAGCACTGTTGTGTCATCCCACTAGTGAAAGAATTCATGAATTAAATGCCAGAGCTATAAACAGAGGCATGTTACCAGCATTACATCTTATTTGACTGTCTGAAAGGAGATATGTCACCATATGGCAACTGACTTCACAAGTTGCCTCTTATTATCACTCTATTCAATCGCTCTTCACCCTCTGACACATGACCCTAGTATTAGCAGTGTAGCAATTGTTCTACAGACTACTCAGGGTGTGTAGATAGATGGCACAGAGTACTACAGTACAAAACATAAAAGTGTCTTTGAATGATGAATCTGCCAGTTTGTTTTCCTCAATTTCTACTTACCCTGGTGCCCAGCAGACTGACATCTCTTTATACAGCTGTTATAAGTAGACAAGAATGTCTCAGATATTGTTGACATATGAAATATGTAGTTTTAAAACTCTATGATGTTCAACCCATGTAAAAAAATGCCTGATATATAACAGAATTTTTTTAAAATGTGGAGTGAAGGAATTTCTCGTTAACAATTCCTATTGTATTATATAGCAATTCTTGAATAGAAATAATTAGTCATATATACAGAAAAATTCTATAAATGGCAAGCATGTGGCCATTTTTTAAAATAAGCATCCAATGTTTGCTCAGTTGACATGGTCCACATCATATTTTTTATCATGAAAATGATCTATGGAGCATGTACCAAACTTATTAATTTAGATCTATCAGTGCATATTACCAAATAATTGTGGTGCTGTCTAAAATGTTATCAGATAGTAATTACTTCAAATAATCCACAATACTGTCTTTATTGAACTGTAATAAATTTAAAATAATATGTCTGATTGCAGTGGCAGTACACAAAAGTACGAATAAGTCTTGCACAATATGAATTACAAATGGCTTTGGTGCAATATGATGTTTTAAGAAAGCCAGCCATGTAGAACACCATTCAGCTCTATGTAAAAACTTTTTACTCTGGAACAGGTGAGAATCTGTATGACTGACACACAATGAGTTGTTGCCACACTTAGCACTCACCTCCATAGCCATGACCAATAATGAACATCAGTGCGGTTTTACATTACTGAAAAGTAGCATGTCCAAATCTTGGTGGAGGAAGAAATTTTCATCACCAGTATTTGGCCGGAAAAGAGGGTAGAGAGACGGTGACATAAAATTTTGGACCACCATATGTTACACCAGTCTCCTTGTGATGGAACAGTTTCATGTACAATTGCCTTTCACCAAAGAGACAAATGAATGCAACACATTGTTGGGCAAATGTACCACTCAATTTTAAATAGTTACTTTGCTACTTTCGTATGGTTGACTCTTACATCATCTGCTTTATGCCCAGCAACTAAACTCACTGCTAAATATTAGTGTCATACATGATCCTGCAGGGTAAAATTATTTAATCATAGAATGAAGGCTTTCATGACTGGATGACATAGCTGCTGATAAACCTTTTGGAATGTGAGTTCGTGGTCCAAGAAACTCTTCTGTTCCTGACGTTTTGTCAAGGACTGCACTGGACACCTTCAGAAGCGCTCTTCCACCAAGTCTTGTCGACTGACTGGTCAGACGTCTGAGAGTGACATATATACTGTAGGAAAGGGGGCATGGTCTAAGTAACATGTGAGGAGCAGAGATAATCCTTGTCAAAGATAAAACTACATTTTCGATTGTCATCTTGTCAAAGATCAACTTATGAAGCGGTTCTGCAGAGCTACTCTCCATATGTTGCTAAGTTTCATTGCCTCCACTTTTCTGTTAAAATTATGCTGATGCTTATAAATTTCAGTGGCTTCTCTGCATAGTTGTAGATAATAATTTGATGTTGTAGATAAGAATTCTGTTACAGAAAACTTCACTTCGTGGTTTCCTGACTGAATATCATGATCTGCTACAGATGATTTCTCTATTTCTCCTAGTTGGCAAAGACTTGTATGCTCTTTTAGTCATGTATTTATGCTCCTCTTGGTAGTTCCATTATAAACTTTACCACACGTACACGGAATTTTGTATACACCACATGTCGATAGAGGAGGGTGTTTATCCTTCATAGATCAGAGTACTTGTTTTGTTACTTTAAATCCGTCTTGATTGCAAATTTTTTTTTTTTTATTATTCATATGACCGGTTTCGGTTCATTCAGAACCATCTTCAGATCTGATATTTAAGTTACAGGAGTAACCCGTCCAATTCAGCAACTTTCACATGCTACGTAGCATGTGAAAGTTGCTGAATTGGACGGGTTACTCCTGTAACTTAAATATCAGATCTGAAGATGGTTCTGAATGAACCGAAACCGGTCATATGAATAATAAAAAAAAAATTTGCAATCAAGACGGATTTAAAGTAACATAAAATCACTGATTGCTGTTATCCCAATAGACATTATGTCTGTTTTTGCAAAGTACTTGTTTTGGTTTCTTTGTTCGTCTAAAGACCGGTCTGATGTCATGTTTCTGTAAAATCTTACCGATCTGATCCATTACTTTTTTAATAAAAGGGAAAGAAACTGCATTTTTCCGTCATTGTGGTTCATCCTTGTCCTTCGGTCTTCCGTTCCTTGGTTGCAAAATTTTCTTTACCTCTTTCCCTGAGTGGCCATTTTTCTTAAAGGCCTGCTTCAAATATTTTATTTCAGCATCCAGGTGTTCCGATGTGCACATCTGCTTGGCTCTACCAACAATACTTTTAATGACACCTCTCTTTTGTTGTGATTGGAATATTTATGCAAACGTCTGTTGGCATGTGTTACTTTCCAAAAAACTTTATGTTCCAAACTTCCATCAGATTGTCTCATAACTAAAACACCCAAGAAATATATTCTATTATTATTTTCCATTTCCACAGTGAACTGGATTTTTGGATTAATTTTATTTAGATAATCAAAGAATTTATTCAAAGGCTCTCTACCATGGGGCCAACCCACAAATGTGTCATCTACAAACCAATACCACCGAGATGGTTTCTTATTTGCTTTCTCCATATAGAAATTAGTAATCACAGGACCTAATGGGTTACCCATTGCTACACTGTCAAGTTGCTCATAAAATTCATCATCCTGCTGGAACTGACTTGATGTAAGGCAATGTCTAAAAAGAGCAGTCAAATCTCCTGGAAAAATAGCTGTTATGATAATCTTAACTTCATTGATTAGAATCGTAGTGAATAAGAACACTATGTCAAAACTTACAAGAATGTCTTCAGGAGTTAGAAGTAGTCCTTCAAGTTTCTCAATAAAGTGACTCGAGTCTTTTATATATGAGTCAGTTTTCCCACTGTATGGTTGTAAACGACTTGCTAGATATCTTACTATTTTGTACGTGGGAGAACTGATGGCACTAATTATGGGTCTCAAAGAAAAATCTATTTTATGTATTTTGGGTACACCGTACAGTCTAGGACACATAGCTTCACTCTTCAACAAATCTTTTTTATCTTCTTTTATAGTAGTGGTAGATGACTTAATCAGACTATTTGTTTCCTTGGTATGCTGGCTGTAGGGCCTTCATAACTTTTTGTACTGTCCTGCGGTTAAAAGGTTCAAAATTTTGCTTTGATAATCCTCTGTATTCATAACAACTGTAGCATTCCCTTTATGAGCAGGAAGAACCACTATCTTTTCATCTGCATTTAAATCTCTGAGAGCCTTCCTTTTGCCTTTGTTAAATTACTTTCCAAAGGTTTACTTTGGGATAAGACCCTGGTGGTTTTGATTCGAATTGCATTTGCAATTTCCTTGGGGAGATTTCGAATACCTGCTTCTATATTTGCAATAATATCTTCAACTTTTACTCTGTTAGGTGTTATAGCATAGTTTCCTCCTTTTGCAAGGACATAAATCTCATCTTGAGATAACACTCTCTCTGACATGTTAACAACAGTATCAGACATCACCATATTGATTGTAGCTGCTAATTAATTTGTAACTTCACAAACTTTTTCTTATGTCTAGTAGTAGTTGTTTCCATCACAGCTTCCATATATGTAAATGTAAGGTAATCTGTTTTATTCCACAGATCTATCTGTACCTTAGTAGCAAGGGATAAGTATAGTTTCATTAATTTATGGTCAACAGAATCCATTTCTTGTCTTGTGTAATGTATCCTTTCTCGGAGTAGTGCTCTTTCTGTACAATCAAAAATCCGATGCACCCGAGCTGTCGGGAACATCCTCTTCAGCTTTAAAAAGTTTGGTATAGATAGTTCCTGTGAATTACTATGGGTAGAGGTTATACTCAACAGCCGTACCAAAATAACAATTGGCTCCTTCTGCCGACCCCCCGACTCAGATGATGTAATAGCTGAACGGTTCAAAGAAAACTTGAATCTTATTACAAATAAGTACCCCACTCATACAGTAATAATTTGTGGAGACTTCAATATACCCTCAATTTGTTGGCAAAAATAAATGTTCAGAGCCGGTGGAAGACAGAAAACATCTTCCAAAATTGTACTAAATGCTTTCTCTGAGATTTATTTTGAACAATTAGTTCATGAGCCCACACAAATTGTAAATGGTTGCAAAAACACACTTGATCTCTTAGCCACAAATAATCCTGATCTAATAGAGAGTGTCATGATGGATACAGGGATTAGTGAACACAAGGTCATTGTAGTGAGGCTTAAAACCATATCAACCAAACCACTAAAAATAAATGCAAAATATATCTACTTAAAACAGCAGATAAAAATTTGCTTGATACCTTCCTAAGAGAGAGTCTCCATTCCTTCCAAGCTAATTATGTAAGCGTAGATCAGATATGGCTCAAATTCAAAGACACAGTATTGACAGCAATAGATAGATTCATACCGCATAAGTTAATAATAGACGAGACTGATCCACACATCAGAACACTGTTGCAGAAGCAATGAAAAAAGCATGCCAAATTCAGAACAACACAAAATCCCCAAGACAGGCTAAGTTTCAGAAAGCTTGAAATTTAGTGCAGATGTCAATGCGAGATGCTTTTGATAGTTTCCATAATGAAACATTGTCTCAAAATATGGTATAAAACCCAAAGAGATTGTGGTTGTATGTAAAGTACACCAGTGGCAAAGACAGTCAATACTGTCACTGCGGCAATAGCAATGGAAATCTTACCAATGAAGGTGCCCCTAAAGCGGAGTTACTAAATGCAGTTTTCCGTAATTCCTTCACGAAAGAAGATGAAGTAAATATTCCAGAATTCAAAACCAGAACAGCTGTTAGCATGAGTGACATAAAAGTAGATATCTTAGGTGTTGTGAAACAACTCAAATCACTTAAGAAAGGCAAGTCTTCCAGTCCAGATGGTATATCAATCAGGTTCCTTTCAGAGTATGCAGATACAATAGCGCCTTTCTTAGCAATCATATACAACTGCTCACTTGCGAAAGGTCTGTTCCTAAAAACTGGAAAGTAGCGCAGGATACACCAATATTCAAGAATGGAAATAGGAGTAACCCATTGAATTACAGACCCATATCACTGACCTCAATTTGCAGTAGGATTTTTTTAGCATATACTGTACTCGAACATTAGGAATCACCTTGAAGAAAATGACTTATTGATACATAACCAACACAGATTCAGAAAATATCGTTCTTGTGCTACACAGCTAGCACTTTATTCCCATGAGTGCTGTTGACAAGGAATCTCAGATCGATTCCATATTCCTAGATTTCCAGAAGGCTTTTGATACCGTTACTCACAAGTGACTATTAATCAAATTGTGCGCATATGTAGTATCATCTCAGTTGCGTGACTGGATTCGGGATTTCCTCTCAGAGAGGTCACAGTTCATAGTAATATACGGTAAATCATTGAGTAGAACAGAAATTAAATCTGGCATTCCGCAAGGTAGTGTCATAGGCCCTCTGCTGTGCCTGATGTACATAAATGATCTGGATGATAATCTGAGCAGCCCCCTTAGATTGTCTGCAGATGATGCTGTAATTTACTGTCTAGTAAAATCATCAGACGATCAATTCCAATTACAAAATGAACTAGAGAGAATTTCTGTATGGTGCGAAAAGTGGCAATTGGCAATAAAAAAAGAAAAGTGTGAGGTCATCCACATGGATACTAAAAGAAATCCGATAAATTCTGGGTATACGATAAATTGCACAAATCTAAAGGCTGTCAATTTGACTAAATACCTAGGAATTACAATTATGAGCAACTTAAATAGGAAAGACCACATAGATAATATTGTGGGGAAGGCAAAAAAAAGACTGTGCTTTGTTGGCAGAAAACTTAGAAGATGCAACAAACCCACTAAAGAGACAGCCTACATTACACTTGTCTGTCCTCTGCTGGAATATTGTTGCAGGGTATGGGATCCTTACCAGGTGGGATTGACGGAGGACATCGAAAAAGTGCAAAAAAGGGCAGCTCATTTCGTGTTATCGCGCAATAGAGGTGAGAGTGTCACTGATATGATATGCAAGTTGGAGTGGCAGTCAGTAAAACAAAGGCGGTTTTCTTTGCACCGAGATCTATTTACAAAATTTCAATCACCAACTTTCTCTTGGAGATGAAAAAACTTGCACAGGATAGAGTAGCATGAGAGATCCATGAAACCAGTCTCTGGACTGAAGACTACAACAACAACAAGTTATGAAACTAAACCCGTTCTTCAGAGTATGCACTTTTGGTAGTGATTTTATCACAACACGCACTCCTGTGCCTTGCTCATTATGATGGCTCAGATTTGATTGTAAATATTCAAAATTGTCTCAATTAATACAGAAATGATATTATATCACACATACACTGTCCAATCACATTACTGTGACCACCTTGCAAAAGCCTGGATAACCATCTTTTGCAATGTGGGAGCTGCGCTATGTGCTGGAAGAGAGTCAGTGAGGTTCCAAAAGAGACTGGTAGGCATGTGGAGTCATGCCAAATCCATTGCAGTGGCCATTTGCACTACGTTTCTCAGTTGAGGATTCATGGCATAAACAGCCTGATTGAGGTGGTCCCACATATTCGCAACTGGGTTTAAATCCAGATAGTTTGGTGGCCAGGAGAGTATGGTAAACTCATCCTGGTGTTCTTCGAACCACACACCAATGCACAGTGTGGTATTGCCTTGCTGGTAGATGCCACCATGTTGAGGAAAAACAAACTGTGTGTAGGGGCGAACTAGCCCCTTGCTTCATTTGGGCAGTCAGTTGCTCAACAGTTGCGTGTCCATTCACCTGTACACACCTGTGCAGCCTTTGTTCACCTTTGTTACGTATGGCCCATAGTGCACCACAGTTGCCTTGGTGATGGTTTTAGATTGCGACATTTTGCCATGCATGGTATACTTTAACCACAGCTGCAAATGAACATTTTACAAACTTCGCTGCTTCGGAAATGCTTCCACCATTTGCCTGTAAGCCAAAGATCATGACCTTTTTGACATCAGATAAATTGCTCCATTCCTGCACTGTGACAACGGCTGCACTGTTTTCAGCATCCACCCCCAACACACTTTATATATCGTCGACTGCTGGTGCCACCACCTGCCATCTGTGAATGGTTTATGCATGTTGATGTTGAACACAGGTGATGGTCACATTGATATGACTGGTCCTGATATTAATCTTTCCAGGAAACTATCTCACTTTTACACACAATCACACGTAACATGAGAAACTGGGACATGGCCTGCAGGCTTGCTTGGGCTTGACTGACTAATGTACATGTCAAAAATTTTAGAATGTGACAAACCATGCCCTACTTGTAATATCCCTGTATCATGAATGCTACTACATAAAACAAAAGTGAGTAAGAGTATATTTGATCTGATAGGTATAGTATTGATATATATAGCCTTACAACCCATAGCAACCCACAAATTCAACTGAAATGATCCAAAGTCTGAAGCTGCACATCACCAGACACTCAAAAACTTTGAGACTGGCTGCCAGACTGAAAGTCCAGTTTAGTACCGAACTATTCTAATTCCCAGCAAATGTTAAAGTATCATGTGGCCACTTGTCACACAAAACCTAATGCCTTACAAGTTCAAATTCACCCAAAAAGACTTTCAACACACACAAATTACCTCTATGACACTTGAGAACAGAATTACCTACAGCAGCCATTTACAACCCATTATACACCTTTTTTAACCTGCCAAAGTACAGAAACTAAACATTTGGACCACTATTTAAAACATAAAAATTTGCAAATACTATACATAAGCTGAAGGGAGTGCCTCTCTCTGTTGGTACTTCTCATACCACACATAATGTTCTAGGCCTAGTGCTTTAGTCATAAATAATTTAAGTATTAGTTTGACAGTATATGGAAAGGAGAGATTGCTACTCATCATATAGCAGAGATGTTGAGTCACAGACAGGCGTAACAGAAAGAGTAGTCTTGAACAAACTGTGACAGAAGCCTGAACTGATGTACTAGGACATGCATTGATACCATGGAATTTTGGCTGGTACTAGCCAAAATTTAGATTTGCCTAACAAAACCTGAAAGGACAACTGATTGCTGTGCTCTAGCATTTGAAAATTTGATAACAGAAAGACTGCTCAACATGTAAGCTTTTGGCCAGAAGGCCTATTTTCTGAAATAGACAACACACACACACACACACCCACATTCAAGCAAATGCAACTCAAATCACACACAAACATGCACGCACACATGCACACTCACACACACACACACACACACACACACACACACACAAAACCACTGTCTCTGGCTGCCGGGCCCAGACTGCAAGCAACTGTGCATAATGGGAGAAGCAATCTGAGTGGTAGAGTAAGGAACATACAGGGATAAGGTGGACAGAGGGTAGTGCAGCTAGGTACAGACGGGACGCTAGACAGTTGGTGTGTGTGTGTGTGTGTGTGTGCGGGAAGGGGGGGGGGGAGTGCTGGAAAAGGAGTAAAAACATTGTGGGTATGCTTGTGGAATAGAAGGCTGTGGAGAGGGAACATTGAAGGGTATAAATGAGTGAAGGACAATGACTAATGAAGGTTGACACCAGGAGCATTATGGGAATGTCGTATGTATTCCAGGTAGAGTTCCCCCTTCACAATTCAGAAAAGCTGGTATTCTTAGGAAGGATCCAGATGGACCATGCTGTGAAGAAGTCATAAAAATGAAGAACGTTGTGTTTGGCAGCATGCTGAGCAACTGGTTAGTGCAGCTGTTTCTTGGCCACAGTTTGTTGGTGGCCATTCTTGCTGACAGACAGCTTTGTTAGTTGCCATGCTGATGTAGGATGAAGCACAGTGGCGTACACAATCTGTCTCAGCTCAGAGGATAGATATGAGGCTAATCTTGTAGTTATCTGTGCTCAGTTCTTTTTCTCATAATGGACAGAATAAACTATGGAGATTTTAATAACTTGAATACATAGTATTAATGTCCCACAATAATACTTATTTAATATTTCATTATGAAATGTCTTTCAGCTTCTTAGGCCATTGTCAGATAACTTAATACTAAACAGACATTCCACACAATTTCAGCGAGAATTCATATTGTACAAAGACTATTGTACAAAGATATGTGACATTTGAAGACTATATCATACAAAATACAGGCATACTGTAATGCCTAAAGAGACTCTGAACAAATAAATCTTATATTGCAATATATTCAAACATTAAAACTGTATGAATGTATAAGAAAAATATGTCAGGCAAGTGAATAATGGCACAGGCCACTATGTGGTATGGACAAACTTGTAAATGTGTTGAAGTACCTGAAAAAATGATGAGAAGGGAAAGAAGTCTATGGAATGTGGATGTGGAACAGTTATAACACGCTTATTATCTGATGGTGAGAGAAATAATAACTGGCTGCTGCCACTTTAGTAAGAGTAAGTGATGGAATTGTTTTGTCATTAAGGACCAGGTCAGGATTCTTTCATTACATTTTTATGATCCGGACACTTGGTACCCTACTCCAGCTACATTGTTTTATAAGTTTCATTTTTCAGGGACAAATCCACAAAGTCAGCTATTCACGTTCTGGACTTTATGCATTTTGAGAAATTAAATACCTTAAGTTTTATTGGGGGTAAGACTGACTTATGGGAGAAAGTCATTCTGTCTATGATTGTAATTAGTACACAAATGAATAAATCAAATAATAAACTTTTTAAAGGAACAAGTATAGTGAAAACAGCTAAGAGTGACATAAATACAATTTCCAATGGTAGCAGTGTTATGAGTAAACAATTCAACAAAAGATGAGACCTACAGCTATAGCTGTATAAGTAAAATTTTCCTAAAGGTCGTTCAGGCATGCACCAGTCATATTTACATCATATTTTTTCCCTTTTGCAGAGCCAGGCAGCTGGGCCATCCTGAGAATGCAACAGAACTACGTGCACTGAGTAGTAGGGAATCAGAGATTGAATAAACAACTATTTGATATCTCATTCAGTGCAGAATGCCACAAAAAAGAGATACTTGGATTATCTGCTGGATAAGATTCCAGCAGATGTCCTGCCATTAGCACAGTACAGTGTGTACCATAGTGTAGGTATGTGCAGGATGCAAGTGATAATAAAGTGAACAGGTTTGAAACATTTTTATGATGTTTCAGAGGAGCATCACAGCTTATCTGGACATGAAAAAACAGAACTCATTAAAATGTTTGTATGTTTTCATGATGATGCAATCTTTTTTATATGTTTGTGAAGTGAGTCATAGAGATAATGTAACTGTCACAATCAGCTATATTTATTTTTAACTGCTACAATATTTTAAAATAAGTTTAACTTTATCATAATTGCATACATTTTCATACTCTTGTGAAATTTATTCTAGGGTCTTCAGAATATTGTCTGAGTGGTGGATAATGTATCCTATTTTTAATACACTGTTAAAGAAACTGATTGTAGTGTACAAACTAAAGATCTTTCATATTGTTTGCATATAAATATATTTAAATGACCTTTTAAATTTCTTTTAAATTTTTTGCCCTAGATTTATATATATATTTCTCATGGCGAAGAAATAATTAGACTGTACAAAATGTGAATAAATTATTAAACTTTTTCTAACATGTGTAGTTCTTCATTTGTAGTTAAATGTATAATATTGCAGTTTCATTCATTTTCAACTCTGCATTGGACAAATTGTGACAGGTGCTGGAATGCCAGATTTCTGTTTAATTTCAATTTTGAATTTAGAATTTGATGAAGAACTTTCAAAATATTCTGATCATTAATAGAATACCACTGCTTTAAATCCTTACAGCAAAAAACTGATTACCTGTATACAACAGCTATGTGGTTGCTGTTTACTATTTGTTAGAGAATATGTACTCCCAGTTCATACTTACAATGTGCCACACAAAAATAGTATTACATGACAACCGAAAGTGGAGTAAAGAGTCTACTCAAGAGGGCAGTGGACTGAGAAACAAACATATAAATACAGAAGATTCTTAAGTTTTCATGAACATCACATTCCTGCCTATCAAAAAGAGGAGAGAGTATATGAAAGAAAAATGAATTTTCACTGGATTATATAGTTTTGTGATAGAAACCGAGTCTTATCTGTCCTACTAATCTCTTCCTGCCTAAAATTCTCAGTAAGCCATCTAAAATATAGTGAGACAAAATTTCTGTCTAGGTTTGTGCCTAACTTCAGGGTGAGTAATTCCTAGTGTTGCTGACAGAAACACTAAAAATATAAATACTAATCCAAGATTTCAGAATTTCAATGCTTCTTCTACAGGAAGGAAAGAGGAACTGATTTTAGAAGAACACCTCCTTCCCTTAAGCAACTAAGATATAAAAATCCAGGGTGAGAAAAGCAATTGAAACACAAACACTTTCCCATCAAACATTTGCATTCAAAATATTTCAGACTTGTGAAATATTTCACAGTAATATTTTCATAAATTGCATAGATTTTAGTTTATAAAAGTGCCTTTCCAGTAATTCTTACACTATTACGGAAAGGTAAGTGTTAAAAAAAACACTATTTAATACTTAACTTGAAGATAGCAGTACATTGCTTTCATTGTTTACTTTCAATGAACCTCACAATCTGCAATATTGTCCCCAGAACCGATTGTGCCCCCTGGTTTTGAATCAAGTGGAGGGCTTGAATCAGAGAATGCTAAGGTTGTCTGACAAACTAGGCTGTGGCTTCTTAAGCTTGTGCCACAGGGTTGATAACTACAACATCCACCTAAATGGGTCAGGTGTGCAATACACACTAGAAGCTGCTGCACAGATAGCTCACTGTGTATGGGGTACACACAAGAGTTTTTCAGATTAAGCAACTCACCATTCAGTCCAGATAACAATAGCTGTAGGAGACCCATAAGTGTCGGTGTAATATTCAAAAGAATGCCTCCCACAAGTGAGAGTATTACAACTGTAGGGGTAAACTGCCAAAGCATCCACAATAAAGTGCCAGAGTTTGAAGCTCTCCTAAAAATCTGTGAAGCTTACGTTTTACTAGTTACAGAAAACTTGAAGTTGACAGCAGTGAGATTTTTGAGGGAAATTTAAGTGTATCTTGAAAAGACAGGGTAATGGGAGATGGAGGTGGTTTATTTGTGCAGTAGACAAGAAACTCAAATCCACCAAGATAGAAACTGAAGCTGATGTGAGATTTTTGGGCAAGACTCAGTGTCAGGGGAGTGCATAAAACAATAACTAGATCCTTCTGTTGACCAGCAAGCTCACCTCCAGCTGTAACTGAAAACTGCAGGAAAAACCTGTTTGCTTGTACATAAATTCCCAAATGAAACTATAATCATTGGAGGAGAGTTTGAATATTCAACAATCAGTTAGGATAATTCAGTATTGTTAATGGTGGGCATGAGAAGATACCCTGTGAAATATTAGTAAATACCCATAGAGAAAACTACCTAGAACAGATAGTTTGGGACCCCACTCATGATGGGAATTTGTTAGATCTAATGGCAACAAATATACCTGACCTCTTTGTGAATGTCCACATCAAAGCCAGTATCTGTGACCATGAGACAACAATGGTTACCAAAGTACGAAGGACAACTAAAACGAGTAGACAGAACTATATGTTCACTAAACTAGATAAAGAAGCAATAGCGTCATTTCTCAATGAGGAATTTGAAACTTCTAGCTCAGGACAGGAACATGTAGAGGAATTATGACTCAGGTTTAAAAGAACTGTTGAGCATGCACTGGATCGATATGAACCCAGTATAACAGTTCATGATGAGAAGGACTAGCCACTGTTAAGAAACTTATAAAGAAACAGAGACTGCTGCCTAATAGGTGTAAAACAAAGAAATAATAGGTCTATTGATAGATGCTGAATGAAACACATTTGGCTACCAAGAAAGCAATGAGTCAAGATTTCAATGACTACTATAGCAGAATAGTGTTAAATGATCTTTCACAAAACTCAAAGAAATTATGGCTATGTGTAAAGATTGTTAATGACATCAAAGTTAGCCTCCAGTCACTCACAGATGAGACAGGGTCTGGGAAAAAGAGAGAGAGAGAGAGAGAGAGAGAGAATCCTCATGCCACAGAAAAGACGAGTGAAATAAGTACTAGTGTCAGTGGTAATGAGAAACATTTCAACTCATTAGAACTGAACAGACAAAGGTTGCAGCTTGTTATCAAGGATGTGATCGTATGGGGTATCAAGGCGAAAGTTGTGACTGGAGGATGCAGCAAGTTATCTGGGATAGAGATGCATTGACATATGAATAAGTAACTTCAGGTGTGTCCAGGGAAGTGTGTCGGGACCCTTGCTGTTTGTGGTGTATATTAATGGTTTCACAGAAAACATTAATAGTAATTTTGGGCTTTTCACAGATGATGAGATCATGTAGAAAGTCTCGGTTTGAAAATAGAAGTAAACCAAGAAATCGTCAAGCTTCAGATTATTTAACAGCCTAAAACCAATCATAAAATCAGAGGTAATGTCAAGAAAAGCTAAAATAAAGGCAGATAACACACTAACTGACCCAGTTCTGTTATGTGCCCAGAAATGCTGAGTACCACCAATAGTGATATAGAATAGCTGGTGGTGTTTGAAAGAAACATCATGAGTAGATCTTGGGCCAGTAAAGGAAGAAAAAGAAAAATAATGAAGAAATACATGCTATGATGAACCAGCTGTATTGCACAAAAAGCAAAGGTTAAATGACTACAATGGGCTGGACTTGTTGCGAGGATCACATACAATGGTATTTCAAAAGTTGTGTTTGAAGTGGGGCTGGAGAGAAAGTGTGACCAGGGAAGATCTAGAACAAGATAAGACTACAGAAAGACTAGCACAACTAGGTTTCACAGGAAATTAGATGGAAGCTGCAGAGGACAAGTTCTGCTGGAGGCAATTTGGAGTTTTTAAGATCAGCTCTTGATCTGCGAAATCCCCGAACACTGTTTAAGTAAGTAAGAATTATAGGGAATTTTGTAACAATTTTATTTATTTTGTCAAAGCCCCTTTATTTTCCAACCTTTTCAGTCCATACATGCCTACATTATTTCTTGTTGTTGTGATCTTCAGTCCAGAGACTGGTTTGATGCAGCTCTCCATGCTACTCTATATTGTGCAAGATTCTTTGTCTCCGATAACTACTGCAACTTACATCCTTCTGAATCTGCTTAGTTTATTCATCCCTTGATCTCCCTCTACAATTTTTACCCTCCATGCTTCCCTCCAGTACTAAATTGGTGATCCATTGATGCCACAGAATGTGTTCTACCAACCGATCGCTTCTTGTAGTCAAGTTGTGCCACAGATTCCTCTTCTACCCAGTTCAGTTCCGGACCTCCTCTTTAGTTACCTGATCTACCCATATAATTTTCAGCATTCTTCTGTAGCCCCACCTTTCGAAAGCTTCTATTCTCTTCTTGTCCAAACAATTTATCGTCCTTATTTCACTTCCATACATAGCAGCAGTCCAACAAATACTTTCCGAAAAGTGTTCCTGACACTTAAATCTATTCTTGATGTTAACAAATTTCTCTTGTTCAGAAATGCTTTCCTTGCCATAGCCAGTCTACATTTTAGATCCTCTTTACTTTGACCATCCTCAGTTATTTTGCTGCCCAAATAACAAGACTCATTTACTACTTTACTCTGACAGAATTACAATGTTATCGGCAAACCTCAAAGTTTTTATTTCTTCTCCATGGATTTTAATTCCTATTCCAAACTTTTCTTTTGTTTTTTTGACTGCTTGTTCAATATACAGATTGAATAACATCGGGGATAGGTTACAAGCCTGTCTCACTCCCTTCTCAACCAATTGCTTCCCTTTCATCCCCCTTGACTCTTATAACTGCCATCTGGTTTCTGTACAAATTGTTAATAGCCTTTTGCTCTCTGTATTCTACCCCTGCCACCTTCAGAATTTGAAAGAGAGTATCCATGTCAACATTGTCAAAAGCTTTCTTAAAGTCTACAAATGCTAGAAATGTAGATTTGCCTTTCCTTAATCTATCTTATAAGGTAAGGTGCAGGGCCAGTATTGCCTTACATGTTCCAACATTTCTACAGAATCCAAACCGATCTTCACCAAGGATGGCTTCTACCAGTTTTTCCATTTGTCTGTGCAGAATTTATGTTAGTATTTTGCAGCTGTGATTTATTAAACTGATGGTTTGGTATTTTTCACACCTGTCAACACCTGTTTCCTTTGCGATTGGAATTTTTATATTCTTCTTGAAGACTGAGGGTATTTTGTCTGCCTCATAGACCTTGGTCACCAGATAGTAGAGTTTTTTCATGGCTGGTTCTCCCAAGGCTATCAGTAGTTCTAATAGAATGTTGTCTACTCTTGGGACCTTGTTTCGACTCAGGTCTTTCAGTACTCTGTCAAATTCTTCTATAGTATCATATGTCCCTTTTTGTCTTCATCTATGTCCTCTTCCATTTCCATAATGTTGCCCTCAAGTACATCACCCTTGTATAAGCCGCCTATATACTCCTTCCATCTTTCTGATTTCCCTTCCTTGCTTAGGACTGGTTTTCCATCTGAGCTCTTGATATTCATACATGTGGTTCTCTTTCCTCCAAAGGTCTCTTTAATTTCCATGTGGGCAGTATATATCTTACCCATAGTAACATATCCCTCTCAATCCTTACATTTGTCCTCTAGCCATCCCTGCTTAGCCATTTTGCACTTCCTGTCAATCTTATTTTTGAGACTTTTATATTCCTTTTCCATTTACTGCACTTTTATATTTTCTCCTTTCATCAACTAAAGTCAATCTCTCTTCTGTTGCCCAAGGATTTCTACTAGCCTTTTTCCTTTTACCTACTTGATCCTCTGCTGCCTTCACTGTTTCATCTATCAAAGCTGCCCACTCTGTATTTCTTTCTCCCATTCTTGTCAGTCATTCCCTAATGCTCTCCCTGAAACTCTCTACAACCTCTGGTTCTTTCAGTTTATCCAGGTGGCCTCCCCCCCCCCCCCCCCCTGCCCCCCATTTCGCAGTTTCTTCAGTTTTAATCTGTAGTTCCTAACCAATAATTTGTGGTTAGAGTCCACGTCTGCCCCTGGAAATGTCTTACTTACAATTTAAAACCTGTTTTCTAAGTCTCTGTCTTACCATTAGATAATCTATCTGAAACCTTCCCGTGTCTCCAGGCCTCTTCCGCATCTACAACCCTCTTTCATGATTCTTGACCCAAGTGTTAGCTGTGATTTGGGAGGCTGATGGTACACATCCCCATCTGACCAGGTTTTTTGTAATTTCCCTAAATTGCTTGAGAGGACATGGCTGATTTCTTTCCCCATCCTTCCTTAATTCGAGTTTGTGCTCTATCTCTAATGGCCTTGTCATCACCAGGACATTAAACTCTAATTTTCCTTCCCTTGACTTTACCTACATCAGTCAGAACTACTTACATTTGTTGTATGTCATTTTCATTTTTGAATGTTTTCCATTCCTGTTCTCCCTGGCATTCTATCACAAGTGTCAACTTTTCCAACCTTAGCATTAACAATTTTCTCAACAACTTCCACATTCTTTATATCTATTTGATGAGTCTGGAAAATCATTTTGCTATTATCATTATCAGAATAGGTTAGCACTACTTCCATTAATTCACAATGACAGGAATCAACAACAGCTTCCATTTGCTCATTATAATATTTTTGCAACTTCATTTTCATTAAGCAACCTATCACTGCTGTAAGATATTAATTTAGATTCAAAATTTTCTTTTACATCTTGAATTTTCTCGTCTGAGCAAATTTTTACAAATCTATTTTATTGTCAAATCATTAACACCACTGCTTGACCAAAATTTAAGTTACTAATGTCAGTTACTTCGGTCTAATTTGCACTAAACTACTAATGTCACTAAAATTTTGGTCAATTTTACACTTAAGCAATTGATGTCACTTTTATGACTACTAATTTTCTGGTTGATTTCCCTCACTTCTAATGTCAACTGTACAAAAATTTCACTGATTTTTAATAGTAGCCTACTGCTGTTACCATCAGCCATTTCATTCTTTTCTTAATGCTCATTATCTCTTTCCTGTTTAAATTTACTTTTGATTATTACCGCTACATTACTTTCCTCAATACTAGCATCAAAGTATTTTATTCATGATGCCCTAGACATTCCTTGGTTTTAAAAACCACTTGTTTAACTTCATTATTTCCTGCTCCTTCAGCTCTGTCATGAAACAACTTTCTGCATCTTTGTCACTCGTTTTTGGCATTAGTTTTAAACACTTAGTGAGAGTAAATACTTTTACCTTACTTCAAGTTACCCCACTTGTTGCTTCATCTTATTTTTTCTCATTGTGCTGGGCTGATATGTTGGCAGGCTTCTCATGGATTGACATAATTAAATATGACAGCTGTCTCCAAAGATTCCATTGTCTGATACCTTTCAAATATGGCAGCTATCAGCTATATCCTCCACTTTCCGTTGGCTGGTATCTCTCTGGATTTTCAGCTGAGATCCTTGTTTTGTACAGTTCATCCATTATATCATTTGAGAAACAGGATGCCTAAACCATGGAACCCCCCTCACATGGCCTAACTGTAAAGATTCCTTTCTCTGGATCCCACCCTCCTTTCATAAAGACCTACACCTTCTAGGATTCTGCCAATCCCTGGCCCTTACAAACCTGGTACTGTAAAAACATGTCCATAACACAGGCATCCCAGAACCAACTTGCCCCTCTGCAAGATACTACTACTCTGCAATCCCTACTCCATACATCACATCTCTGAAACTGAATCCCTTGCTCTCCAGCAGCTGGAGAAACATTCCAGACACCACCTCTATACATTATTCAACCTGCTGGAATCCTACTGCTGCCTCAGGGCACCATTATCCAACCCCTATCATACCCACAGTGTTCCTCCTCATCCACCCCTCATAATAGTTAAATGATGCCTAGCTGACCTTTCCAACTTGCCATATCCCCCAAAACTCCCTATCAGCACCCCACCAAATCCAGAGCCAAAACAGTCCCATAACACTGTTATTAATCTTTCCACCAAAATCCTCAGCTCCTATCCTATCCTATCCAAAGAACTCATCTTTAGGTCTACACCCAAATTTAACCATGCTGGACTTGTCAAAGTCCTACTCTCCTTCTGCCGATGCCTCCAATGGATGCAGTTTTTTGCTGCCAGTCCCTCCAACCAAAGCCACCCTAATTTCAACATTGAACCCTGCCTCTTTCAGTTCGTCCCACCATCCAACCATGATCCTACCCCCTCCCACCTAAACACCTACTGGTTACCTTCCTAGAATTCGTTACCTACAATTGAGCCTTATCATCCTTCCCCAGGTCCCTTCTCCAGAACACCAACCTTTCAGCACAAGTAAAAACAGCCATACACAACCTCAAAACAAATCCTGACCTAATCGTCATACCTGCAGACAGATGTTCCACCCCTGTTGCTATGAATCGCAGTGGCTACCTGGCGGAAGGCCTCCGCCAATTGTCCGACTCCTCCACCTATAAACTTTGCAAGAGTGATCCCATCTCAGAAGTCCAAAAAAAGTTCCAATCCCCGCTTAAAGCCTTAGTTCCTTTCCAGTTCCCCAAAATCAACAAACCCAACAATCCTGGATGCCCCATTGTGGCTGGTTACTGTGCCCCCACAGCAAGAATTTTGGTACTCATCAACCAACACTTACAACCAATTGCCTGTAATCTAGCCTCCCATGTCAAAGACTCCAACCAGTTCCTTCACCAATTCTCCACCATCACCACCCCTTTACCTCCTGGATCCCTACTCATTGCTGTTGATGCCACCTCCCTATACATCAACATCCCTCATGCCCATGGGCTTACTGCTATTGAACATTACCTTTCTCAATGCCCTTCAGATTCCAAATCCATTACATCATTCCTCACACACCTTCCTAACTTTATCCTAACCCACAGTTACTTCTCATGTGAAGGAAAGCTGTACAAACAAATCCACGGCATAGCCATGGGCACGTGCATGGAACTCCCCTATGCCAACTTTTTTTTATGGGTCATCTACAAGGAGATCTTCCTAGCCTTCCAAAACACCAAACCCCTAGTCTGGTTCAGGTTCATTGATGATACCTTCATGATCTGGATCCAGGGCCAAGACACTCTGTCTTCATACCTTCACAACCAACTTCAACACCTTCTCTCCCATCTGCTTTTCGTGGTCCTCCTTAACCCAGTGTGCCACCTTCCTGGTTGTTGACCTCCTCCTCTCTTATGTCTCCAACTGCACCTCTGACTACATTAAACCCACCAACCAACAACAGTACCTGCATTTTGACAGTTGTCATTCCTTTCACTCCAAAAATCCCTCCCATATAGCCTGGCTACCTGGGGATGGTAAATTTGCAGTGCCAGAACCTCCCTGGCTCAGTATGCTGAGGGTCTCAGCAAGGCCTTCACAGACGGGCGCTATCACCCAGACCTTTGTGACTGGTGGGGGTGGTGGGAGGATTGGGGTTGTGAGGGAAAATGGCACAGGGGGGGGGGGGGGGAGGGGGGGACAAGGCACGCCTACTAGTTGCAGTGCCAGCACTACAAATTGCGCGTCATGCTTACACGAAAGCAGACGAAAGGCTTGGAAGTGAAACTCGCTTTAAATGTTGTTCGTAAACGAAACTGAAATCGTCATGTACATTAAAATCTATATATATATATAAATGAATGTATGTATGTTTGTCTACTATGCGCTCACAAACCATTCATCTGATTGCAATGAAACTTTGGTGATTTGATCTCCATACACCCACGAAGGTTCCTAGCCGAAAAAAAAAGAAATAAGACACATTCTTGAGGATATATGACGTCATAAACAATGAGATGCCACCGCGGGAAAATACTCAGATTTATACATCCACTATTTGAGAATGAGAGCATGTGTTTCGAAATAATACAGTACCCAGCGGTGTTTCCATACAAAGCAATACGGGAGCAAGGAAAAATGAAATATAAGGTAATTCGGACGAAATAAGGGGCTCCTTCAAAGTGATCACGAACAAAATATCTGAAATCGAAACTCACCTTTTCTTGTCAGGCGTTTGTGGTGATACGCCAGGATGATTCTTGGAAAACTGTTTGAATCTTACAATGCTACGCATGCTTTGTCCCGTGTATGTTGCAGCTCTCACTGAAGATTTGTAAATGGGATGAAGCAATTTTTTCTGCTCCCTTTCCCTTCCACAGCATTCAATCACACGCAATATAATTTTGCGAGCATCGCTACGTAATACTGGTTTCCTTCTAACCGTAGGCCTACCGGTAGGGGTTGTTGGCGACTCCCGAGATGGGCCAGCAACTGCCTCTACACTCATTTTGATAATGTCGAGCACAACTGCACAATAAAAACACGCAGAACAGTACAGCGCAAAACAATAACGAAGCAGACGACAATGGCTACCTTGTACAACACAATCAGCTACGTAATGTTGGCAGCAGTCGAAACTGCGTGCCTACCGAAGCCTCCCGACATTTACCGACTTCTACCGATTCAGGACTAGGGAGAGGTCTGCCATCTAAAAGTTCACACACTGTAAAGCGGTCCTAGAACCGAAGCCTGGTTTGAGCGCGACACTGCATTACCAGGGATGGTCTTGTGGGAGGTGTTACTGCCTTATTTTCTATCGACTTGTTTTATTCACTTACCCAGCCACTTGCAAGTTGGTCTACAGCCTAATAAAAAGCAAAGCAAATCTCCGCGTTCTGGCACTGACGCGTCAGGGGGACAACCGACCGCTTGACATCCCCATTGAAGACTTTCTTGAGATGGAGTCGCTATCTCTCAGTGAAGTAGCTCTTTAATTGGTATCACGAGGCTCAGTGCACCCAGTTCCCGTTCTCCCGCCACGGAAAAATCTAGACAGTGCCAGGACTCGAACCTCCGCACAGCAGCCAAATGCGCTGACCCCCTGAGCTACGAGGCGGTAACAGTCTAATAAGATAGGCTAAATACAGTAAATTGCGTAAAACGAGTCAAAAAATGTATTTAAAATTTTGCTATAAATGTTTATTTATTGCACACTTTACCTGTTTTGCTATTTGTGAATAGAGTGGCAGGTCAAGGAGTAAGGTGGCTGTCAATGAAATAGTGTTTACCGAAGGCATTCACACGAACTGAATTCTGCTATATCACTTGAATACACCTAATACGTGTTAACTATGTTTTGTGTATGTGGTGTCGGCCAAGTCAAACAAATCGGTATTAAATGCGAGTGAGGCAATTACTGAATTGTATATCGTGTCAGGTCCTTGTCATTTCGTAATGTTTAAACGAGGGTTGATGTATGCTGTTAGAATCAACCGAACCCTCAAACACTGCACGGTGGGTTCCTGAATACAACGGTTCCCACCAAAAAAGTTGTGCCAGGATTAACAGAGACTGTGGATTTCAGTAAATAATGTCGGCTCTCACTTTCCCTAGCACAAATGGAGGCAACTTGTTTATCTGTCTCACAGCTGTCGCCCCGATTGGTTACTTCTGCGCTGGCCTCTGACTCTTAACACGCCTGACAGTGCATAACGAAGTGGCAATGGGCAAGAATTGAGTGCTATTAAAAATGAATTTACTGAACAGTGGTACGCCACTTGATTTTTATTTCTATTTGTAGAACCTAAATGTCAAGAAAAAGATTCTGAGAGCTAGACTATTATCGTTATTCATGGTAAACTATCCGGATGCTAATTATTTCTAGTGCACCGCAAAGGCAACAATAAAAAGCTCCACACATTCTTAGAACTCACATGAAATTAATACAAGCTCGCACAAGAACGTCATCTAAGGCAATTTTAGTAAATTATTTTGTCTTAACACTAGATCACATTTTACACACGTATTCACGTATAGCATCCTCCAGAAATGATCACAGACTGGTAGTGAGCGTGGCTTCCCACTCAGAGTGCACCTGTGATTGGTCTGTAGTTTTCACCAATGAATATCAACATTAGCTGAAATTTGTATTTAGGTTTTAAATGTGGATTGAAAGTTACTGAAATTATTATTAATTAGCTATCAGTGTAAGTAACCGCAGAAGCGTGGTTGGAGATGTATATTAATATCTAAACAGTAAAGATAAATTATGAAAGCCATGCCTAGCAGATGAATCCCTGCTGTCTGTATAGCTTCCATCACGATACAGCTCTCACCATGCTACTGTTCTCACCCTCAGTCTAAGTCGTGTGACGTGATGTGTACGCTTTGTTTCGCTGACATGAACCTTCCTGTACTGAATATTAAAACGTAGCAACAAAATATAATGAAACGTAGGCGGAATTGTGTTATAAATGCCACAACCTCCATAATACTATTAAAATTTTAATTTTTTTACTGCATTATGTTGATTGCATCAATAGCCCGGGTTTTACAAAGTCTCGCAACATGACTTCATTCTGTATCATTGATGTTATGATTATACGTTTCTATCATTCACGGGTTATTGCTAATGCGATGTCCATTAACACATTGGCAAATTTTTGTGTGATAGTGTTTCATTTAATTATAAAGGCGAAGGCAGAGATCATAGAGGCGTCGTCTGACACTCTCGCATTGTTGAAATATCATTACTAGGACATGCGCATGTGCGCCCAGGCGAAAACTGTAACTTTGCATATTCACTCAAATTTATGACTTTCAGTTGTTAGTATAGGTCTTGTTCTACGTGTTCACATTCCTTGTTCATTATGACGTCACTAATCAAAGTCGACTGTGAAAGTACCAGTAGTTAAACGGTACCACAGCGCATGCATTAGGATACAAAACTCACGCTGAAACGTCCTTACTTAAGTACCGCAATAACAAAATCTCATGTCTAAAACTGATAGACTATTATTACACTGATAAAATTATAGAGAGTACAGTAAACAGTAAGAAGTATTTGTTGTCGCCTATTCTAGTTAGGCTTGTTTATCAATGTGGCCTCATAAATTAAAAAAAAATCGTGCCCGTTTCCAACATGTTTGTTCTGATCGACATTGGAGGATTCGTTCTGTTACACTAACCAATTCATCACCATGGAAGGTACACCTTTAAGTGCATGTTCATTTGAGTTTATCGTTGCTGATACCATGGATCCCACAGCTATCTGATGTAGATGTGCAAGAGACGGTAATTTCCTAATACTAAAATTGTAGAACTGCTCAAGCCAGCGTAGTTTAAGGAAGAAGAACATTTTGTTGTATTTAAAGTAGCCTATGTGATAAACATCACTGTATGTTTTTCTAAATATTTCCAACCAAGTTGAAGAAGCTGATTAATAATTACTTATAAGAAACTACCACGTATAACACAGATTCAAACGTCTGATTACTTATCCATCGAGTTAAAGTGTTAAATAATATTTGACATTAAGCTTTATGGTTGCAAACGCAAAATCCTAGTTATGTTGGGTTCATTGGTTTCGGATTGTTCACCGAAAGACTAATGAAAAAAGTCAAAACCAAAACTGGCGAACTGAAAAAGCGTCACATGACAGTTACCTTCCAACACTTCTTTTTTTTTTTTTTATCTGTAAACATTTGTGCAACAGATACTGAGAACGATGTACATTTTTCTGAAAACCTGGTTTTATCCTAAGCTGCGTGACGTACAATAATATAATTTTGTAAGTATCTTCAGTGGTATATGTAGATAATGTCTGCAAAATTGGCAGGGAGCAGAGTGAGTACTGAAAAAATAGTAAATTAAAACGGCATGGTTGATGCTGAAGAATTACTGGAACAATATCGAACATTTAGTAAGCAATAAAATGATTTCGTTTCATTAATTGGTGGGACTGTAAGCGAGAAAAAATTTATAACAGGTTTGAAATTATGTTTAAACTCTGTGTGAAGTCGCGAAGTGCTGTCATGATCAAACACTGGGTGAGTGTAGACTGGATAATTTGCGCTCCGTTTTAAGAAAAGCTAGTTTTTCACGAATCTCAATGTTAGTGAGGTCTTATCTCTTGAACTGTCTGTCACACAACAATATGATTTTGTAGGTATATTCAGTGGTATATGTGGATACTGCCTGCAAAATGTGTTGTAAATAGAGCTATTAAAAGAGAAGTAATAGATCAAAACGTCGTGCGTGATGCTGAAGTTTTACTGCATGACCTGCAAAAACGTAGTTATAGATGACCTTTTTTGTTTCATTATTTTGTGGAAGATATCAGCGAGAAAAAGTTTCAAAATGGTTCGAGATTATGTGTGAAGTTTGTTGAAAGTTGCTAAGCTCTCCCGTCCCCCAATATAGATTGAATATTGTCTGAATAATTTGGTTGCCTTGAGATACAGTGCCTCGAGACATGTTCACAGTTTCTAATTTTGATACTTCTTCTGCTTAATTGTCGCTTTGGCCTGTGACACTATATGTGTTCTCTACTTTCCTCCACCTATAATTTCTGTTCTTGGCTTTCGGGGTCCATTCGCCTTTTCTCAGGCCCATCGCCTCCGTATTCCTGTTGATATCATCCTTCCATCTCTTCTGTGGCCTTCCTCAGTCCCTTCTTCCACGGATCCTGAGAGTGATAGCCTTTCTTGCTCCATGCCAATTAGGTGTCCAGCTCACATCAGTCTTCTTTTCTTAATTCTTTGGACAATGTCAGCTTGCGAGTATAGGTGTGCCAGGTCCTGGTTTTTTAATATCCTCCATTCCTGTGACCAGGTGGCTTTCTTAGCGCGAAATATTTTCCTTAATATCTTTCTCTCGAAGACTAGCAGCTTTTGCTCATCTTCTTTCCTTGATATAAATGTTTCAGAGCCATATAGCGTTACCAGGAGAATTATGCTTTGGTATAGACTGATTTTAAAATTTTTCAGACCTGCTCTACTGCACACCACATCCTTAAGCCAAAACATGATCTGTTTGCCGCTGTTATCCTGGTCTTTAATACTTAACTTATTAGATCAAACCTTTAAGGTAAGATTAGCCGTTTTAATGAGTAGACTATGACAACATTTTAAATTTTTGAATTCAGTTCACTAGTTATACGAAATACCGAAAATCAAACTTTTGTTGCCCCTGTTTGTTAGATAGCCAACCTGAAACTCGAGTCAGGTGAGAATTTTACCCGTTTAGCAACATACTGAAATGTGTGGCTAGGGCCTCCCGTCGGGTAGACCGTTCGCCTGGTGCAGGTCTTTCGAGTTGACGCCACTTTGGCGACCTGCGCGTCGATGGGGATGAAATGATGATGATTAGGACACCACAACACCCAGTCCCTGAGCGGAGAAAATCTCCGACCCAGACTGTAGATAATCCTCGCAGCAATTTCAGAGAGTCGTGTGTTATGCAGGTGTTGACGCGACGCTCGCCATAGCACCGTCTGACGATACAACATGCATGCGGCACGCTTAGACACCTCACCTCAAGACGTCATTTACCACGAGAACATCCGGCAATCTCGCTGTTGCTGATAGTAACAGACAACAAATCTAATGACGAACAAACACCTCGTCTAGTGAACGTCGCAGATTTTGAAATTTCTGCCAGCATCGGAAAGGAAACTATTTCACTGGTGATCTCCATCTGTATTTCTTTCCCTTCAACATAGTTTATATCTACATAAAAAATCCTCAAACAATATACAACGCGTTTCTCAACGTGGAATATCCCTACTGATACCGACTGAAAGTTGTAGTTAGATGTCACATTGTTAATGTATATATAATGTTTCTCCTTAATATTTAACTTTTTATGTTAGAAATTTAAATTTATTTCAAATAAGTGAGCAACACTGCTAATGCAATATTTATACAAATGTTTTAAGAAGAGAACTTTATATTCAAGCTGAATTTACTTCACCCGCAATTAGGTCAGCGTCTAGGGTTCTTGTCCAGTTAATAATCTTAATGTGGATAGAAGCTGTTCCAAGGTTGTCTTTCAGAAATGACTGCAGTATAATTTATCGTTTTTTTCATGTCCACCTCTTCCTATTCAGCAGACATACCACTAACATTTTCCACACCAAATAAAGTCACAGTCCGCATAACAAAACTTTGTGCTAAGAATCTCTTTGTTCACACGATACACAACCAAGAGTCTCGTGATCTGTACTCGAGGATTGTCGAAAAATTGGTGACGTTTTTGGCAACAGAATTAAGAGTATATCCGTGACATATTGTTGCAGACGCATCCAGGATAGTCGATGATTCAAAGTAATACTGTTCACATTTTCGCTTTTAAATAACACAGAGCATAGTAACTTACTGTGTTTACCATATGAAAACACTTGGAAAATGTTGTGGAAATTAAAGATATTTGTGAAAGTGACAAAATAAATTCGTTCTTCAAATATATACACGTTGAGCCACGTCATAAAATCATCATAATAAGAAAACTGGCGTTCTACGGATCGGAGCGTGGAATCTCAGATCCCTTAACCGGGTAGGTAGGTTAGAAAATTTAAAAAGGGAAATGGATAGGTTAAAGTTAGATATAGTGGGAATTAGTGAAGTTCGGTGGCACAAGGAACAAGGCTTTTGGTCAGGAGAATACAGGGTTATAAATACAAAATCGAATAGGGGTAATGCAGGAGTAGGTTTTATAATGAATAAAAAAATAGGAGTACGGGTAACCTACTACAAACAGCATAGTGAACGCATTATTGTGGCCAAGATAGACACGAAGCCCACACCTACTACAGTAGTACAAGTTTATATGCCAACTAGCTCTGCAGATGACGAAGAAATTGATGAAATGTATGATGAGATAAAAGAAATTATTGAGGTAGTGAAGGGAGATGAAAATTTAATAGTCATGGGTGACTGGAATTCGAGAGTAGGAAAAGGGAGAGAAGGAAACATAGTAGGTGAACATGGATTGGGGCTAAGAAATGAAAGAGGAAGCCGCCTGGTAGAATTTTGCGAAGAGCATAACGTAATCATAGCTAACACTTGGTTCAAGAATCATGAAAGAAGGTTGTATACATGGAAGAACCCTGGAGATACTAAACGGTATCAGATAGATTACATAATGGTAAGACAGAGATTTAGGAACCAGGTTTTAAATTGTAGGACATTTCCCGGGGCAGATGTGGACACTGACCACAATCTATTGGTTATGAACTGTAGATTAAAACTGAAGAAACTGCAAAAAGGTGAGAATTCAAGGAGATGGGACCTGGATAAACTGAAAGAACCAGAGGTTGTACAGAGTTTAAGGGAGAGCATAAGGGAACAATTGACAAGAATGGGGGAAAGAAATACAGTAGAAGAATGGGTAGCTTTGAGGGATGAAATAGTGAAGGCAGCAGAGGATCAAATAGGTAAAAAGACGAGGGCTAGTAGAAAGCCTTGGGTAACAGAAGAAATATTGAATTTGATTGATGAAAGGAGAAAATATAAAAATGCAGTAAATGAAGCAGGCAGAAAGGAATACAAACGTCTCAAAAATGAGATCAACAAGAAGTGCAAAATGGCTAAGCAGGGATGGCTAGAGGACAAATGTAAGGATGTAGAGACTTATCTCACTAGGGGTAAGATAGATACCGCCGACAGGAAAGTTAAAGAGACCTTTGGAGAGAAGAGAGCCACTTGTATGAGTATCAAGAGCTCCGATGGAAACCCAGTTCTAAGCAAAGAAGGGACAGCAGAAAGGTGGAAGGAGTAGCCTATATAGAGGCGATGTACTTGAGGACAATATTATGGAAATGGAAGAGGATGTAGATGAAGATGAAATGGGAGATACGATACTGCGTGAAGAGTTTGACAGGGCACTGAAAAACCTGTGTCGAAACAAGGCCCCGGGAGTAGATAACATCCCATTAGAACAACTGACGGTCTTGGGAGAACCAGTCCTGACAAAACTCTACCATCTGGTGAGCAAGATGTATGAAACAGGCGAAATACCCTCAGACTTCAAGAAGAATATAATAATTCCAATCCCAAAGAAAGCAGGTGTTGACAGATGTGAAAATTACCGAACTATCAGTTTAGTAAGTCACAGCTGCAAAATACTAACGCGAATTCTTTACAGACGAATGGAAAAACTGATAGAAGCCGACCTCGGCGAATATCAGTTTGGATTCCATAGAAATGTTGGAACACGTGAGGCTATACTGACCCTACGACTTATCTTAGAAGAAAGATTAAGGAAAGGCAAACCTACGTTTCTAGCAGTTGTAGACTTAGAGAAAGCTTTTGACAATGTTGATTGGAATACTCTCTTTCAAATTCTGAAGGTGGCAGGGGTAAAATACAGGGAGCGAAAGGCTATTTACAATTTGTACAGAAACCAGATGGCAGTTATAAGAGTCGAGGGGGATGAAAGGGAAGCAGTGGTTGGGAAGGGAGTGAGACAGGGCTGTAGCCTATCCCCGATGTTAATCAATCTGTATATTGAACAAGCAGTCAAAGAAACAAAAGAAAAGTTTGGAATAGGAATTAAAATCCATGGAGAAGAAATAAAAACTTGAGGTTCGCCGATGACACTGTAATTCTGTCAGAGACAGCTAAGGACTTGGAAGAGCAGTTGAACGGAATGGGCGGTGTCTTGAGAGTATAAGATGTACATCAACAAAAGCAAAACGAGGATAATGGAATGTAGTCGAATTAAGTCGGATGATGCTGAGGGAATTAGATTAGGAAATGAGACACTTAAAGTAGTAAAGGAGTTTTGCTATTTGGGGAGCAAAATAACTGATGGCGGTCGAAGTAGAGAGGATATAAAATGTAGACTGGCAATGGCAAGAAAAGCGTTTCTGAAGAAGAAAAATTTGTTAATATCCAGTATAGATTTAAATGTGAGGAAGTCGTTTCTGAAAGTATTTGTAGGGAGTGTAGCCATGTATGGAAGTGAAACGTGGACGATAAATAATTTAGACAAAAGGAGAATAGAAGCTTTCGAAACGTGGTGCTACAGAAGAATGCTGAAGATTAGATGGGTAATTCACATAACTAATGAGGAGGTATTGAATAGAATTGGGGAGAAGAGTAGCTTGTGGCACAACTTGACTAGAAGAAGGGATCGATTGGTAGGACATGTTCTGAGACATCGAGGGATCACCAATTTAGCATTGGAGGGCAGTGTGGAGGGTAAAAATCGTAGAGGGAGACCAAGAGATGAATACACTAAGCAGATTCAGAAGGATGTAGGTTGCAGTAGGTACTATCTTGCACAAGATAGAGTAGCATGGAGAGCTGCATCAAACCAGTCTCAGGACTGAAGACCACAACAACACATGGGTTGGTAAATTTCTGATAAGAGACATCATTTGTGTTTTATAAAATAAAATTGAGAACAAGGTCGTATTTGATATTTTGTTGTGACATTTATAGGAGGACTAATTTTCATAGCATAACCTTATGACTTGTAAAATTATACATACCTACTCGACTAACTTTATGCACGGCAGAACTTCGCCAGACTATTACAGCACTGAGTAAATATCCAAAAACATGAATCGCACACCATATATCTGAAACAGGTGTAACCATGGTTGAAAATAAAGCGGTATCATAAGTTTCCGTAATTTAAAAAAGTTATATAAGACCTTGTTTTATTATAGATACCCACTTCCGGCGTTTTAGAACTTTTTATTATTAATTACCTGTTTTCTATCACTATGCTATACTGATGAATACCAGTGTAAAATCTTTTAACAAGATTAGCGTTAACAAGCTTTTTTTTAAAGGGGCCTCTTTTCTGTGTCTACCCATGGATGAGAAACTTAGAAGACATGTTACTATCGATAAGCGACTAAACAAGTGGGTGAATGACCAGGAGCTTATAGCTTAAAATGTAGTTTTTCTTTTCTCGAAATTGTTATGAAGATCTTTTACAAACTTCAATCTTGGTAAAGGAGAGTGATTTCGTTATGTACGGAAAATCAGCTACAATATATTTCTTGTTCATATGTTTTTTTTTTTGTTTTCGAACAGAATCCTACAGAATGTCTCTAACAAGATGTATGTTGAAAACATATTAATCACTCAGAAAAAATAAAAACCCGATTTACGTTTTATTAAACAGAATAAGCCACATCTGGGAAAAAAATACAGTGAAGGTAGTTACAGAATAAATTAATTCTAAATATGATAAAATTCACCTCAATAGTGTTCATAGTGTTGAAATGGTCTGCCACTGTTGTTTTCACCACTAATACATAAAGTTCTCACACCAAAGCTAATGCAAATTACTTCCAAAGACGTAGATGCGATGTTTTTCGTTGGAATCGCACTAACCAGAAACTAATGGGTAAGTTTACGTCTGTCAAATGATTGCAGAACGTAGAATTTGACAATAGAATTCCAGACGTATTTTGCATCTTCTCTATTGATAGCCTATTGACTGTGGCAATAGTTGATTTGATCTATGACAGAAATTTGAAAACTTTCGCCAATATAATATGGATGTTAAAGAACCAGCGAATAGTGGGAAACGGGAAGCCTAGACAAATGATTAGCCAACTGAGGAGAAGATAATTAATGAAAATGTAAGAAGCAGTAATCAGAAGTTATATGAGAAGAGAAGCATTAATTTAGAAAAAAATAAGCGTTTTGAAACAAATATACGAAATCCCGCTTCCTAAATGTTAAACCAATTCTTATAAAGATGTATCACTGTTAATAAAGCTAAACACTTTATTTCTTCTTGAACTTTGTGGTCAGACACAACTGGCAAATTATTTTTTAACGATACCAATAGAGAAATTTAAAAAAAAAGTTAAATGTGGAAAATGGCTCAACTGTGAATACTGTAGGAAAAGTCGTTGACACTTGACTGAAACTGTGGACAAGAAATGTGTTTGTTCTCCAGTGTTTGCTCATGTCTAGCGAACAATTCTTTAGCTACTGATAATTTTTTGTTAACTTTATTTGGTTATGTGTGTCTTGTATTTTTTAGTGCATTAGAGTTTCAGTCCCAAACAATCGAGGCTCATTCACGAGAGGCATTACAGTTTTTTTTCTAGCATTTGAAATGTCTTAATCTGTGACTGTCTCGTGTGTATACAAAACGTTGAAGAAGGAAATCGCATAGCTCTTAAAAATAAAACCATATCTTAAGGGACACTGCGGTTGTATATCAGATTTCAAATTACTGACCCGTCATGTTCTGGTAATATGTCTTGAGGTTTACTTTCAGTTTGGAAGAGAATCTATCCGTATTCCCCGCATACTGCTTACAAGCATTCATTAAACTGTTTGTCAATGTGAGCTTCATACTTAGCATCAAAGTTAAAACACATTTGTCTTTTGTAATTTGATGAGATTAAAAAATTTTCTTGGAGGTAAATTATAATTCTTCCTGTAAAAAATTTAAAATGAGTAAAATAGTTTCTGTCTATTTACATATATAATGTAATGTGGTAAAACTGTATTTCGTTAATATTTCCGTCGGTAATAATGTCACACTTCCTTTCTGTTACCCAGTGTGCCTCTCGTAAGAGTCGTCAGTCTCAATTTCTGTGGTATTTCAACAGATATTTGCAATTAAGTTTTCGCATTGTGTTGCTAGAGTCAGTCCAAGCAAATAAGCCTCATCACGTATTACATGCGACGCTCAGAGCGGATTCAAAGCTTAGACTTGTTTCCCGTTACAAACAAAATTATTTTTATGTCGGAATTTTACGTGCCCATTCGAAAGAACAGTCCTGGGTTAGTCTAGCGTGATAATCCTTTTATCTGTATACATAAACAGAGACATTACTACACGAACAACAACTACTGCTCCAGCAGCGACAACACTGCCCTGGTCCGAACTGAACAACAGCTACCGCCAAGCATGCAGCATTGCTGAGTCGCTGCTGGGTTGCTGTTTGTTGTTCGTGTTTTACTGGCCCTGTAAACACTTATCGATAAAACGATTATCGCACTAGACTAATCTGGGACCGGTACGTCAGGATGGGCACGTAAAATTCCTATTTAAAAAATCATTTTGTTTGTAACGGGTGACATACCAGCGCCTTCCTTCGACAATTGGCGTCGCATGAAATAAGGGATGTGGATTATTTGTTTTGGCTGACTCCAGCTACACAATGCGAAAAGGAAATCGCTCTCTGCTGAAACTCCAGAGAAAATGAGTCTGGCGACTCTTACGAGAGGCACTCTTTTTAGCTATGTTAGAGCCATTAACACATTTATGAGCAGAAACATTATTACTTTCCATTTTTGTTAGCTTATCTTTTACATTGTAGCTGTATTTTGTTAGCGAACTGTATCTATGCTGTTTGTTCCAATACCATCCAAATTTTCTCTTTATCTTTCCAGTTGGTTAATTTTGCAAACCATGGGATCCGCTAAATTTCATTTGCACTCTTATCGGGCGTTAAGTAAACTGAGTATGCGCCACAGTCTGTAATATGTCGCTTAAAATGTCCGTGTCGTCATGTCTCACTGTATTTCGCCTTTCTTGTGACAATGTCTCTTATGACTTGATCACGTAATAGTAGTAGGCGACGTGACTAAAAATTATGTGGTATAAACTCGGCTTGTCCGTAGGACTGACTGAATTACGCAAGTCACACTTTTTTGGAGTAGTTCTGTAACTCGAAACAAATCTCGTCTAAGAGCCTGATAGCAGTCATGATAACGTCGATAAAAGATTACTGAAGTGAACGTGCTACTTATAAAAAGAGAGAACAATGAAAACTTATCGCATTATCCGTGCCACATTGATCACCATTAGAACAAAGGTAAGCTGCCATATTCAGTACGTAATAAAAAAAACTGATGTGTTAGTTATAAGAAAACTATTGACTTCCTCATTTTTAGACTTTCACTGCAAATTTATTCCCGAAGTTTGATGCATTGATGATATATGTCAGTGAAATGAAAGTTATATTTCTTTCAATTTATGACGCGAAAAACACGGGGCAGCTAAGTACGGGTCCTAATAATTCTGAAGAATGGTGCAGCCCTATGACGAATTTCGTTTCCTGGCAAAGTTTAAATTGGTGTCAAGGTGTATTTTGTGAATATTTTAGTCACACGTTACACATAAAAGCCCTGGATGTCTATGAGTTCTACTAATTTTTCTTTTCACTACAGCATCGTTGTCTGATAACACTTTCTGAGCACTGCTAATTCTAAGATAGGCTTTAAAGTTGCAGCAGCGTCTGTGGGTAGACTTTCTTTTAATTACAGATAAAACTTGCTCCCTCAAGTGGGTCGTTCCAGGCATCGATGTAATAGTATCCGAGAACTTGAGAAGTGGTAGAAATTTATGTTCCGGAAAATTTTTATACTAGTCTACAATATTTATTTTATTACGAAATTTGCCAGGCACTGTCGGTCTGTAAGTTCTAACTGTAGGTGGCCATCCTGCACTGGTGTCTTGCAAATTCATGTTGATGTTTTTCTTCGATTTAAAAACAGCTCTCTCCACTTTAAGCACTGCGCCGCTAAGTATAAAGCGTTCTCTGAATTTTTCGAGGAGACTGAATAAACAATATTTTGAACTGGAACCCACGTCCGGAAACGTACCATTTCCGTGCTGCAGCCGTATGGAAACATTCTTGCTAGGTAGGTATGTAATAGGACAGTCATGATCAGGGGTGGGGGGTGGCGGGGGGGGGGGGGGTGCTTACTTCGAATCGGCTGATGTCGTTCGACATCTGTCCTACGTCCCTGACTTGGTTCGACCCTTATTCACGCGTCCGTGAGAGACAGAGCAACATGGCTGAGTATACGTTTGCAGAATACACCGACTTGATTCTTACGCATCGCGAAGTTCACGGTAATGGAAGAGCTGCTCGTCGCTTTTATCAAGATCGTTATCCTCAACGTCCGACTCCATCGCATACCATTTTCGCCACAATTACGCAACGGCTTCGGGAAAGGCGTAACTTCACCACTGGCAGGTGTGATTGTGGTGCTCCAACGGGACAGACTGCAGAAACACCAGGCGTAATGGTCGCAGGTACAATGTGTGCACCACACTTACACCAGGCGTAATGGTTGCAAGTACAATGTGTGCACCACACTTCGTCGTCGATACATCGAACCTCACTCGTAGTGGATCAGAATGCTAACCATCCATTGAAAATGGAAAAAATGGTGTAACTGTAAACAACATTGTTTGTGAAAACTGATTAAGTTTAATTTTTGTTTATTTGCTTAATTAATGAGTGAAATTGTAAAGCAAATGATGTACTGAATCATCCCTAATAAATTACATATAAAAGTGGTCACATTATCAACGTGTTCTCAGTGGTTGTAGCACGGATACGGTACTTTCCCGGAGATGGGCTCCAATTCAAAATATTATCTATTCAGTCCCCTATAAAAGCAGCAGAAGTTTGTAAGGCGAATTTAAGAGTACCCTACATTGAGGTGACAAAAGTCATGGGATACCTCTTAATATCGTTTGAGCCTCCTTTTGCATGATGTAGTGCGGCAACTCGACGTGACTGGAACTCAACAAGTTATTGGAAATCTCCTGCAGAAATACTAAACTATGATACCTCTATAGCTCTATAGCAGTTCATAATTGTGAAAGTGTCGCCGGTGCAGAATCTTGTGCACGAACTGGCCTCTTGATTACGTCCCACAAATGTTCGGTGTGATTAATGTCGGGAGATCTGGTGCTCAGATCATTCGCTCGAACTGTCCAGAATGTTCTTGAAACCAGTCGCTAACAACTGTGGCCCAGTGAGACGGAGTGTTGTCATCTGTGCAACATTCAATCGCTGTTTGGAAACGTGAACTTCATGAATGACTACATATGGTCTCCAAGTAGCCGTAAATGACCATTTACAGTCAACGATCGGTTCAGTTGGACCAGATCACCCAGTCCATTCCATGTCAACACAGTCCTCACCATTATAAAGCCACCATTAGCTTACACAGTGTCTTGTTGATAACTTAGGTCCATGGCCTCATGAGGTCTGTGCCACACTCGAAACCTGCCATCGGATCTTACCAACTGAAATCGGCCATGGTTTTCCATCCTTCTAGGGATCAGTTGATATAGTCACAAGCCCAGGAGAGACACTGCAGGTGATGTGCTGTTAGCAAAGGCACTCGTGTTGCCTACTATCCTCACGAATACGTTCGTCATACGTCCCAGATTAATTTCTGCGGTTAATTCACGCAGTATTGCTTGTCTGTTAACACTGACAACTCTACGCAGACGCCGCTGCTCTCGGTCGTTAGGTGAAAGCCGACGCCCATTGCTTTGTCCGTGGTGATAGGTGACACCTGAAATACGGTTCCCGGCTCACAGTTGACACTGTGGATCTCGGAATATACAGGGTGAGTCACCTAACATTACCGCTGGATACATTTCGTAAACCACATCAAATTCTGAGGAATCGATTCCACAGACCGAACGTGAGGAGAGGGGCTAGTGTAATTGGTTAATACAAACCATAAAAAAATGCACGGAAGTATGTTTTTTAACACAAACCTACGTTTTTTTAAATGGAACCCCGTTAGTTTTGTTAGCACATCTGAACATATAAACAAATACGTAATCAGTGCCGTTTGTTGCATTGTAAAATGTTAATTAGATCCGGAGATATTGTAACCTAAAGTTGACCCTTGAGTACCACACCTCCGCTGTTCGATCGTGTGTATCGGAGAGCACCGAATTACGTAGGGATCCAAAGGGAACGTTGATGGACCTTAGTTACAGAAGAGACTGGAACAGCAAATTACGTCCACATGCTAACACCTTTTTATTGGTCTTTTTCACTGACGCGCAAGTACATTACGATGAGGGGTGAGGTACACGTACACACGTGGTTTCCGTTTTCAATTACGGAGTGGAACAGAGTGTGTTCCGACATGTCAGGCCAATAGATGTTCAATGTGGTGGCCATCATTTGCTGCACACAATTGCAATGTCCGGCGTAATGAATGTCGTACACGCCGCAGTACGTCTGGTGTAATGTCGCCGCAGGCTGCCACAATACGTTGTTTCATATCCTCTGGGGTTGTAGGCACATCACAGTAGACATTCTCCTGTAACGTACCCCACAGAAAGAAGTCCAGAGGTGTAAGATCAGGAGAATGGGCTGGCCAATTTATGCGTCCTCCACGTACTATGAAACGCCCGTCGAACATCCTGTCAAGGGTCAGCCTAGTGTTAATTGCGGAATGTGCAGGTGCACCATCATGCTGATACCACATACGTCGACTCATTTCCAGTGGGACGTTTTCGAGCAACGTTGGCAGATCATTCTGTAGAAACGCGATGTATGTTGCAGCTGTTTGGGCCCCTGCAATTAAGTGAGGACCAATGAGGTGGTCGCCAATGATTCCGCACCGTACATTTATAGTCCACGGTGTCTGTCGCTCTACCCGTCTGAGCCAGAGAGGATTGTCCACGGACCAGTAATGCATGTTCCGTAGATTCACCGCCCCGTGGTTTGTGAAACCCGCTTCATCGGTAAACAGGTAGAACTGCAACGCATTCTCTGTTAATGCCAGTTGACAGAATTGCACTCGATGATTAAAGTCATCACCATGTAATTGCTGATGTAGCGACACATGAAACGGGTGAAAGCGGTGACGATGCAGTATGCGCGTGACACTACTTTGACTCAGTCCACCGGCTCTCGCAATGTCCCGTGTACTCATGTGTGGGTTCATGGCAATAGCAGCTACCACACCAACTGCACCCGCTTCTCCTATGACGGGCCTGTTACGGACCCGTTTGCGTGCTACGACCATACCTGTTGCATACAGTTGGCGGTAGATGTTTTGCAATGTGCGGCCCGTTGGATGCTCTCTGTCCGGATACCGTTCTGCATACACCCTGCAGGCTTCAGCTGCATTTCGTCGACACTCGCCATAGATGAGTATCATCTCCGCCTTTTCAGAGTTCGAATACACCATGGTCACAGTTCCTACAACACTACGCTATCACAGACGTCTGGTAACACGGTGTACTACAGTTGGTCTGCGTGCGGAGACGAATGCAGAATAACAATAGCAGCAAGCGCTACATGCGGACACTGCGACAGCTAGACCAAACCACAACAGTGTACTACAGCCACACTCTTCAACACGGTCGTCATCGAAAACAAGTCCCTGCAGATGCTGCTCGCCGACCGTGGCCCGTGTTTGTTACAACACGCAACTGAACGTCGGAGGTTTCAAGCGTCAACTTTAGGTTACAATATCTCCGGATGTAATTAACATTTTACAATGCAACAAACGGCACTGATTACGTAATTGTTTATATGTTCAGATGTGCTAACAAAACTAACGTGGTTCCATTTAAAAAAGCGTAGGTTTGTGTTAAAAAACATACTTCCGTGCATTTTTGTATGGTTTGTATTAAACAATTACACTAGCCCCTCTCCTCACGTTCGGTCTGTGGAATCGGTTCGTCAGCATTTGATGTGGTTTACGAAATATATCCAGCGGTAACGTTAGGTGGCTCACCCTGTATAATGCCCTAACGATTCCACGTTCTCGGGCATGGATGTGTGTGTTGTCCTTAGGTTAGTTAGGTTTAACTAGTTCTAAGTTCTAGAGGACTTATGACCTCAGCAGTTGAGTCCCATAGTGCTCAGAGCTATTTTTGATTCCACGTTCAAAGTCTGTTAATTCCCGTCGAGCGGCCCTAATCAAGTCGGAAACCTTTTCACGTGAATCGCCTGAGTACAAAGGACAGCTCCGCCAATGCACTGCACTTTTATTACTTTTGTACGCAGTAATACCGCCGTCTGTATACGTGCATATCGCTTTCCCATAACTCTGTCACCTCTCTTTATATTACATGGCTGTTGTTTACATGCTATTCTGTTAGTGGCGAAACATTATTTGAGTACGACGGTACGGTATTTATTAAAGAAAATGAGTCCTGTTTACAGTACATTGCTTGTGATACTGTCGTACAATGAACACTATTATTTGCTACGTATGTGACTAACAGAATCTAGACATTCATATATTATGTCGAAAGAATGAGATAGACTACGTTTTCAAGTACTTTTTGATTTGATGGGGATTTTCAGTTTCTTGGTTTTTTGGTGAAATTTTGAATATCTTCCCATAAGAGTACATAAGGCCATTCTGAACCCTAGACAAAGAGACAAAGTCTGTACGATAATTATTTTCGTTTCTAGTATTGTGACCGCGTATATCATTGTTCAGTTGAAACGGATTTTCATTAGCAGCGATAAAAACCATTACGGAGTAAATGTGTTGAGAAGTGAGTGTAAAAATCTCAAGCTCCTGAAGATATGTACTATAAGATATAACCGTCATGTGCTTTAGGCAATATTCTTACTGGTGGCTGTTGCTGAACAAAATCTTTATTTACAGGGTGTACATAAAGTCCGGGAATACTTTCAATTATATATTGCATAAGAACTAAACATTGTACAGATGTCATTCACACTGCATTTTGAAAGGTTTTTTTTTGCAAACATTCGAAATACGAACTATGAGTGACCCGGCAGACGTCAGTACGGTAACTGAATTCCTGCCATACCCGTCCTAGCATAGCATCGTCGATTGTGGCAGTCGCTTCCCGTACTCTCTCCCATACCCGTTCCAGTGTGGCATCGTCGACTGTGGTAGAGGCGGTACACACACCAGATCTTTAATATGTCCCCACAGAAAAAAGTCACACGGAGTGAGACCTGGTGATAGGGGAGGCCATTTCCAACTCCAACACACAGAAAGTTCGCCCCGCACCTGAACTCGCCATGTTTGCGTCTAGCGCTGACTATCGGCAAATTACCAAACTACGCTGTGGCGGTATACATAAAAAAAGAAACCATTGACGTATGTATGATATCGGTATGATATCTGCACAATGTTTGGTTCTTGTGCAATAAATAATTGAAAGTGTTCTCAGACTTTAGGTGCACTGTACCAGAATATAATTCTGCAGGACAGCAGGGGGTAAAACTATACAGAATAAGCAAACATTGTTGTTATATGTTTGTCTGAATGGCTACCTTTCGCAGTAGCTGCTAAAATCAACTGTTATTGGATTTCCCGTCTTAAGCTTACTGCAGTTAATTAATGGGAATTTTACACCAGACGCGTTTCGCTTTTTTTTATAAAGCATCTTCTGTGGTCATTCTGCAAATATGGATATCTGTGTTTGTACATCTCTAGTTGTTTTAGATCAAAAACAGTGTTTTGTTTATAAAGTTGGTGTGCAATTTACTTACGGTGATCATGAAGAGCAGAGAACTTATAAAACTTTCTTGGGGAGCACCAGATATTATTTCTGTTGTACTCGCTGACTTTCCGTCATTTAGTACGACCTGTGACCTTTCTGACACGAAACTGCGAATACAATCGTACAATTGAGACGATACTCCGAAGGAATGCAATTTAATTAGAAGCCGATTGCGAGGAACGGTGTGAAACGACTCCTGGAAATCTAAAATATGGAATCAATTTGACATCCCATGTCGATCCTCTCTTTATTTCTTGAAAATAAAGAGCTAGTTGTGTATTTTCTGAATCCGCGTCGGCTATTTGTCAATGAATTGTTTTCTACGAGGTAATTCGTAATATTCAAACACAATACACTTTCGAAAACCATACTGCAAATCTACATTAGTGATGTTGCTGTGGTCTTCAGTCCTGAGACTGGTTTGATGCAGCTCTCCGTGCTACTCTATCCTGTGCAAGCTTCTTTATCTCCCAGTACCTACTGCAACCTACATCCTTCTGAATCTGCTTAGTATATTCATCTCTTGGTCTCCATCTACGATTTTTACCCTCCACGCTGCCCTCCAATACAAAATTGGTGATCCCTCGATGTCTCAGAACATGTCCTACCTACCGATCTCTTCTTCTAGTCAAGATATGGGTCTATAATTTAGTGGGTTACTCCTGTTTCCTTTTTTGTGTAGGCTACTGGTGTGACTTGCGCAATATCTCAGTCTTTAGGTACGGATCTTTCGACAAGCGAGCGGCTGTATGTGATTGCCAAGTATGGAGCTATTTTACCAGCGTACTCTAAAATGAACCTCGCCGATATACTTATATTTCGACTAGACGCCTTGCCTTTATTAAGTAATTTTAGCTGCTTCGCTACACCGAGGATATTTACTTCTAACTTATGTTGCCGACTGCTAGCCCACCTCTTTGTACAAAAGTCTCACATTATTCGTCCTTCCTCATTTATCCTTTCCCATCCTTCCGTTCCCAATACTTACTCATACCATTTTCTTTGCATACCTGTGTGTGCATTTAGCTCCCATTATAACTGCCTCTAGCATTTGGTTATCATAACTGTCTCCTCATTTCCTGTTCTAAGTGCTACTTCTCTTTAACAGCACGCACACTTGTGGTACATATACTTGCAGAATTTCCAGATCTTGCCCTTTGACTTTCACTCTGAACTATATCAACCTGTCACTTATTCTCTTCACCTCCTGTTTCAACCCTCCTTTTATAATCACTGCCATTCCATGTATTCCTTATTCCTCAGTGCTACTTCAAACACAGATCAAATCCACTCCACAGTTCCCTACTTGCTTTATATCCGATTTCTGAGAATCCTGGAAAAGCCAGTCTCCTCGTATTCATAAACTCCACCACTTCTTCCACCTCCCCTGTCAGTGCCTGTATATTCAGTGTACTAAATCTTAGCCCTCGGGAATAGCTGAGTAGCCTTCTACTACAACCATTCTATCCGAGGCTTGTTCCAAATATGAAAGCATGTATTTTACCTAGTGTTCTTGCTGTAATTTCTCTCTGACAACTCTGATCAATTCAAAGTCTATAATTTGCTATAAGGTACTTCCGTCATCTGCACACAATTGGTCAGTAAAATTTGTCCATCATGTTCATAGAAACAATCTCCTATTAATTTTACAGCTAAATCACTGCCAATTGTTGGATATAATTACAAATTTTCAATAGCTGCTGCACTTTGTCCTTCAGTTCTCGTAGGGACTTTTACCGTGGAAAATAATTCAGAGTTCGACATCAGCAACTTTTTTACATACATAGCCAGTCCTCCTTTCTTCGTAGCGTTTTTACATTAGTGTGAAATTAGCTCGTATCTCGACGAGTAAAATAAATTTCAGTGATGTGCATATAATCTGATACGCGCAAGTCTGCTAAAATTCCATCTATCCTTTTATTTTTTCTAACTGGATATTATGACAAGCTTATCGTTTCTATAAATGAGGCTTCTGATGTTTTGATGGAAGGTATTAAGTGATTTCCTTAAACATCCTTGACTTTGTACAAACTGTAGTATTTTGTTGTACTAGTTACTGTTTCAACTGTGACTATATTTATTCTGCAGCTTTGTCTTTCAGGTGAATTCGTCCTAAAAGGTCCTAGTGGTGAACCTTGCTGAAAATCATTGGGATAGCATGGATTCTGGTATGGTCAGAACGGATGCTTCTGGTAGTTAGCTGTGCAGAGGCATTCAGATGAAAACCGTGTTGTGTATTATGTGACTGAGAGAGAGGCGATGCATCACTCACACCTATGCGTGAAAGTCGTTCTATACATGGTGTTACAAAAAGGTACGGCCAAACTTCCAGGAAACATTCCTCACACACAAAGAAAGAAAATATGTTATGTGGACATGTGTCCGGAAACGCTTACTTTCCATGTTAGAGCTCATTTTATTACTTCTCTCCAAATCACATTAATCATGGAATGGAAACACACAGCAACAGAACGTACCAGCGTGACTTCAAACACTTTGTTACAGGAAATGTTCAAAATGTCCTCCGTTAGCGAGGATACATGCATCCACCCTCCATCGCATGGAATCCCTGATGCGCTGATGCAGCCCTGGAGAATGGCGTATTGTATCACAGCCGTCCACAATACGAGCACGAAGAGTCTCTAAATTTGGTACCGGGGTTGCGTAGACAAGAGCTTTCAAATGCCCCTATAAATGAAAGTCAAGAGTGTTGAGGTCAGGAGAGCGTGGAGGCCATGGAATTGGTCCGCCTCTACCAATCCAACGGTCACAGAATCTGTTGAGAAGCGTAGGAACACTTCAACTGAAATGTGAAGGAGCTTCATCGTGCATGAACCACATGTTGTGTCGTACTTGTAAAGGCACATGTTCTAGCAGCACAGGTAGAGTATCCCGTATGAAATCATGATAACGTGCTCCGTTGAGCATAGGTGGACGAAACTAAAATGAACTCTAACATGGAAATTAAGCGTTTCCGGACACATGTCCACATAACATCTTTTCTTTATTTGTGTGTGAGGAATGTTTCCTGAAAGTCTGGCCGTACCTTTTTGTAACACCCTGTATAGAGCGCGTTTATACACTCTGCATTATCAGCTGTGTCAGTCACACATTTCCAGCTGTGTCGCTGCCTAGGTGTGAGAAGATAACAGTTTTACGTGTAGTCCGAGAAAATAAAAGAAAGAAAGGCAAAGGGATCTGAGACAGCTTTGTAGTTGTGGAACGCTACTGGACGAAACCTGCTTTGCTCTCCATCTAAATGTTATTACGAAACCCGTAATACCATAATGGTGATGGACTGAAGTCGAATTAAGTCAAATGATGCTGGGGAATTTAGACTAGGAAATGAGACATTAAAAGAGTAGTTGGAATTTTCTCATTGGACAAGAAAAATAACTGGGTGCGGCAGATACAAAGAGGATAAAAAATGCAGGCGGACAACAACAAGTTAAGTTTTTCAGGCCAAAAGAAAAACACATTATAAAGATATATTTTATGTAGGACTTTCTCAGGGTATTTGGAGTTTATCTTTGTGTGGAAGTGAAACAGGAACGAATAATCGCTTATACAAAAAGAAAACAAAAACGTTTGAAATGTGGAGTTGCAGAAGAAAGCTCAAGATTACCAGAGGTTACTAGATAACCATTGAAGAGCACTGACTGTAATCAGAGAGTAAAGGTGTTTATCGCACAACCTGACTAAAACAAGGGATAGGTTCATAGGACTCAGGCCGAGTCTCCAAGAAATACTTTATTTGGTAATGGAGGATGGTGTGACACGCGGAAATTTTGGAGACAGACCAAGCACTGAACACAATAAACAGGTTTAGGTGGACACGAGTTAGAATCGAGTTGTTTTTTAAGTAACCAGAAGACATTGTTAAAGATAAATGACAATGTAACACGAGAGGCTTGCCGGAAGTAAGAATGAAACTATATTCAGGAAGCTTCTTATGGACTACAAAAGTTGAGAGCAGGAGGCGTGCAACGTATCAACCACCGTTATTATCACTCTACCATTAATAGACAGAAATGATAGAATGTTGTCTAATATTGGGCAGTGATAGATGTGCGCAGTCCATAGTCTGTAGTCGCCCTGCAGCAGACTCGTACATTGATGACTTGTGTGGTGTGTTTCTGCCGCAGCTATGCGTGCGCTGTTATTGCTGTCGTCGCTGTCCGTGCTGATGATGACGTCGGCTGCGGCTGACGTCAGCACTCGGTACGACGAGAGCACCGGCCGCATCGTCGTCTCCATCGAAAGAGGTGATGTCACTCCTTCATCAAACCTACCCTGCTACAGCTTTAACCAATATCTAGACACACATCAAATTTAAACAGAATCAGCTTCCACTGTCAACAGCAGCGTCAGCAGAATCAGTATCCCTCCTGATTGCATCATTTGAAACATTACCCACCCTTACCCCCTTCGTTTTTAACACTGTGTAGCGCAGATCAAAGGGCGTTGCTGACCGCTGAGGTCAACCAATTACAGAATTATAAGGGGTGATCAAAAACTTTCCGTTCAAAGACCACACCAGCCCCTTGCCTTCATGTCAGTGCGGATGTACCACATCGCAGCTGCGCTGGGTTCCATTTACGCTGCAGCAAAGCTCTCAAACGGAAACGTCTCGATCGCTTCCTGTACAAACACACGGTCGTGCTTGTTATTTCACATTGAACTGCATCAATTGTCTGTCAGTGAAACTGCAACAGTGTTTCGATTAACTTCTTTTTCATTATTTCTCCCCTACATAAAGCAATTATTATTTAGACAGTGATTGCTAAAAGACGATAAATACACTGCGTCACAAAAAAGTGAACCTCCAAGAAGGGGAGAAGAAACAAAATGAAACTTCACAGGTTGGGAGGGTATGGGGAGTTATTTCAGTGTTTGCAAAACAGCGTCAAATTTACAAAGAATTTGGCAGTATGAGTCCACTTATCTGTATGACGTTGCACTTTCTCTGACCTGAATGAATGCGCTGATCCGGTTGGGGAGGGTGAACTAAAGACGTTGTATTCTATCCAGAGGAAAGTTTGCCCCAAACTCCTGTAACTTGTCCTTGATATCCTTGATACTGGAACTGGAACGGAGTTGGCTCCACACAGGTTCTATCGGGACAGATCTGGAAATCTTGTTGGCCATGGGAGTACCTTAACATACGCTGCAGTTCATAGACCAAGTGCCATGTACGGAAAAGCATTGTACTGTTGAAAATGGCACCACAATACTGTCGCATGAGAAGTAACATGTAACGTCGCAGGTTGTTCACGACGTATTGTTGCTCCATTAGAGTTCCTTCAGTCACTACCAGCTCTGACCTGAAGTCATACCCCACTGACGTCAGGTATTGTGGTGCCATTTTCAACAGTACGGTGCTTCTCCATACATGGCACTTTACAGCATATTACTCCGTACTACATCACCTTATAAACTACGATTTCGCCCCATACCTGACTTTACGTGCTTATTTTACGTGTACAAGTAGGGTGACTTTGAACCTCTGCATCTCGGAAACGGATGAAAGATATGAAGAAAATTTTCAATGTTGTTCGAGATCGGTATCTTAGAAATATATCGTAAAAATTTCAGCCATTTTGTATGCATAACCGTCTTGGAATCCTCAGCTCGGTTTTGGTCCATTGGTGACGGTGACAATATAGCAAAAAAAAAAAAAAAAAAAAAAAAAAAACTTTTTGTGTTGCGAGCAATAGAGGATGAATTTACTGGAATACGATATAATGATGTAGACTGTGATAAATTTTGGGTCAGTCTTGCAGGCGTGCATGGAAAACCGAAGTGGTTTAGGCGACAGGTTACGATATGCGGGAAATCCGTATCTGAGTCCCGGTCTGGCACACATTCTCACACATATGTCAGTAATAGTTAGTATCTCTTTCCCAACACAGCTGGTGCTAAGATGTTTGCAGGCAGTGAATTTATTTCGAATTAATTTCGGATAGCTGTCAGTCGTCATTAATGACTACACATACAGACATACAAGTAAATATTACATGCTGAGGCGGGCGCAAGACGATAATATCATGGATCTGGATTCCTCATAGTCTCGTTCTCACTGGTGTGGGAATACAGAGTAACGCTGTGGCCGTTAAGCGATGAATGTAGGGGACTATGGTACAAGGATGAAAACAATGTGACAGATGGAAGTTCGGGTCGGTCCGGGAGGCGAGCACACATAGCCGAAGTGGTTAAGGTGACTGTTCGTGATAAGCGGGGAGTTCGGGTTCGAGTCCCGGTCTGGAACAAATTTCCATATGTCACTAATAGATAGTGTGAGATCTATATCTCACACAGCTGATGCCAAGATATTCACAGTCAGCGAATTTACCTTGAATTGCACTCATTGACGATGGCATCATGCAGAGCTATTGAATTTCAGCGATATTGATTGCTACGTTTCACTCACTGTTCCAAATAGTAATAGATATGTTCAGTGGTATTCAGGGGTTGGTTGGGTTAGGTTGATTTGGGGGGGGGGGGGGGGGGAAGAGACCAAACAACGAGATCATCGGTGTCATCGGATTAGGGAAGGAAATCGGCCGTGCTCTGGCAAAGGGCCATCCCGGCATTTGCCTGAATCGATTTAGGGAAATCACGGAAAGCCTAAATCAGGATGGCGGACGCGGGATTGAACCGTCGTCCTCCCAAGTGGGAGTCCAGTGTGCTAACCACTGCGCCACCTCGCTCGGCGGGATTCAGATCGAGTGAGTTAGCAGACCAGCTGATGTGTGATAGGATGCCTGAAAGTTCATCAAAACTTCTCTGTGAACACAGCCATTGTCATCTTTCAAGACGGTGGTGTAAACTGACGATTGACCATTAAGATGGAGAAACAGCCACACTTGTTCACCTAGTACCTTGAAATAAATATCCTAGTTCATATTCAACGTGATAAATAACCTCAAAACATCCGCAGAACCACTTCTCGTCTGAAGTGCACCCTCAACATACTGCTGGTTAAATGCCAGATTGGGCTGTTAGTGCTCATAACAGGTCGCAACCCTGCGCTAAACGCCTCGAATCAGCTACTGCCCCGTGTTTGTGTTACTTGGCTCGCTGAAGACGTCTCAACGAGAGTAATGGCCTTTTGCGGGGCACCCGGCTGCTAATGTCCACAACAAACACTTACGTCCGCGATGTCTGCACGGAATCTGCTTGAGTTAGTCCTGCATACACTGACTGCAGCAATTGATGTCGAGCTTGAAACCGACTGTCACTGACAGGGAGTGATACTCATCGTCGTTTCCTGTCGATTATGATCCTTTTGCGATCACTTTTCTCACGACATGTTACATAGCATAGGATGGTACGCTATTCCGTATTCAAGGTGTCCCAGAAATGTTGCGACAGATATCGATTGGTTGTAGAGCGCGTCTTGAGGAGTAAATCGAAGACAGGAATCCGTGTCCGGAAAAATCATTCAACGACGCTACAGAACGTCAAAGTTGAGGCACCAATGCCTGCCACCTACGCAACCCGTTCGGCAGCAAACGTGACTTCATTAGTTGACGCACCGAAGGCGGAACGTCTCGCAATGTTGCTTGTTATTCAGTGATCGCGACTGATTGCCACGATCTCCAGTGGAGAAGATGTAGCTAGCTGTTGCGTAGACTGACCTTGTCTTTTATGAACGTGATGCTCTGTTCCCGTGCTGGATGACGGTTGCCATCTGCCGTTTATTTTTCTCATGGATTCCGAAAAACATTGGCGATTGTAGAAGGTTCCAGTAGGAAAATAAACTGTGGATGGAAACCGGTGCCCAGAATCGCCATCCACCGATGCAACAGAGCTTCGCAATCGTAGGAGACAGTGCCTTTCTACGCAGCGGCTAGCTCCATCGTCTCCACTGGCGATCACTGAATAACAAACAACACGGCGAGACGTACCGCTTACTCTTCGTCACCATACACTATCACGTTTGCTGCCAAAGGGGTGTTATAGGGGCAGGCGCCACCACCTTTTCACCTTTTACTTCGACGCTCTGTAGCGTCGTTGGTTGGCGTTCCTGGACACAGGTTCCTGCCCTCAATAACCTCTCGAAGATGATCGCATCATTTTTGGGAGATCCTGTAGACACATTGGGTAATCAGCATTGATACACCAAAAAGTTGTGCAACTTCATTTGCAGTAGGGTCATAAACACTGTATCTGCCGGCTGCTGTGGCCTAGCGGTTCTAGGCACTTCAGTTCGGAACCGCGCTGCTGCTACGGCCGCAGGTTCGAATCCTGCCTCGGGCATGGATGTGTGTGATGTCCTTAGGTTAGTTAGGTTTAAGTAGTTCTAAGTCTAGGGGACTGATGAGCTCAGGTCTTAAGTCCCATAGCGCCTAGAGCCATTTGAACCATTTTGAACACTGTAACTCTGCCATTCTGTCACTCCTCCACGTCGGCCTATTGCACTGGACTGATTCCATACAAACAACTGTTACTTGCATAGGACGTCAGTGGCATGATTTAATGTCATTGAATAACATCGAATAAAAGTTTAAAAATTAAGGAGCCTTTTCGGAAGGTATTTGTCTGGAATGTGGCACTGAACAGAAGTGAAACACGGTCAATAAGCAGTTCAGACAAGAAGAGATTAGAAGATTATAACATGACCACGTAAAATTATACTCAGATCAGATTCGTGATATATGATGAATCGTATTTTGCCTCTTCGCTGCACTTTGCTCCACCTGAAACTTAGATCCTGGATTTCCCTTATGGTCAGGCAATTTATCTGGTAATTAATCTTCTATAAAATGACGCAACCGAAACATATAAATCCATTTTATAACACTTTCGTCGCATCACAAGATTACGTGACACACAAATGTGCTTTGCCAATATCTGTAATAAAATTGACCCTGACAGGATCTTTAACTAAAGTAATTGATTCTGGCAGTTACCGCTGAGGTTTATATAGATTCTAACTATCGGGACATAGCTGTTTACATTGTTTAACATAGGAATTTTGAAGATTTCAGTTAAAAATTGTATAGTTTTAAGGATGAGTTACATGATTTAGATTAATAAATCATTGCAAACACTCCAGAATAACAAACAGACGGAAAGAATATTGTTAATGTTGTTAAAAATCAAAAAGTATATTTTTACAATAATACACTGACGGAAAAAATCGCTACACCAAGAAGGAGTTGTGTGCCATAAACGAAAGTTGGTAGTCGTGTTTCTACAGCTGAAAGTTGATATCTATTCACGTTTCACGCTGCTCGCATAAGAGTAGCACTACTAGCGCCACTATGAGGATGCAAATTATGTTTGCTTTAAATACGCGCTGTAACGGTCATGAGCGTTAGTTACTTTTGAGAATGGACGTGGTGAGTTGATGGTAGTCAAGAATGCTTTTAAGGCACAAAGACACCATTATCAACATCCCACTGAGTATGAACGAGGTCGTGTAATAGGGTTACGAGATGCTGGATGTTCCTTCTGCCACACTGCACAAAGACTCGGTTGGAATGTAGCCACTGTATACTACTGCCGGCAACGGCAGTCGCGGGGATGTACAGTCGCAAGAGGATCTGGCTCCCGACGGCCACGCGATGCTAATGAGAGGGAAGACTATCGTGTCCAGCGTATGACTCTGGCTCATCGTCCTGCATCTGCAGCAGTAATTTGAGCAGCAGTAGGCACCACAGTGACGCAACGAACTGTTGCAAATCAATTATTTTAACGACAGCTCGGAATCAGACTCCCTGTAGCGTGCATTCCACTGAAACCCAAACAATCACCTTTTGCGACTTCAATGATGTCAAGCGACAGCTTATTAGAGGGCAGAGAGGAGTTCTGTTGTATTTTCTGATGAGAGCTGATTCTTCTCGGAGCCGGTGATGGCCACGTGTTGGTTAGAAGGAGACCACTTGAGCACCTGCACCCAACCTGTCTGTCTGCTAGACGCACGGCACCAACTCCTCGACTTACGATCGGGGTTGTGATTTCGTATGACAGTTGTTGTGACCTTCTTTTGTGTTTATCCCAAGCACCCTGACTGCAAATTTGTAGTAAATCTGGTGATTCGACCTGTTGTGCTGCCATTCATGAACAGAACTTCAGGGGGTATTTTCCAACGGGATAACGCTCGTCCACATAAAGCTGTTGTTACCGAACATGCTCTGCGGAGTCTCAACATATTGCCTTGGCTTGCTCAATCACGATGTCTGTTCCAATCGAGACATGAGACAGACATGAAACTCCATCCCCAAAACTGACACCGGGCATCTGTACAACACAATGCATGCAAGTTTGTATGCTTGAATTCAACATTTTGGCGGTTACACCGTTTATTAATGTGGCAGCATTTCACGTTTGCGATAACTCATATGCCGCTTACGTTGACCTGTGATTTTTCAGTGTTCAAAAAAATGGTTCGAATGGCTCTAAGCATTATGGGATTTAACATCTAAGGTCATCAGTCCCCTAGACTTAGAACTACTTAAACCTAACTAACCTAAGGACATCCCACACATCCATGCCTGAGGCAGGATTCGAACCTGCGACCGCAGCAGCCATGCGTTTCCGGAGTGAAGCGCCTAGAACCGCTCGGCCACAGCGGCCGGCTTTTGCAGTGTTAATCACTAGGCAAATATATTCCCGAAATTTTTTTCACGTATATAATTTACAAAACTATATAACTCTTCAATCCTAAGTTTTTTTGTGAGTTTTACAATGCGTTTACATTCATCTAGTCCATCTTTTATACGAATTGTATTTCATAAAGGTTTCATTGTAGTTCATCATAGCTGCATTCAAAGTACCGTAATTTTATCAATTTAGCTAATAACTAAGATTATAACGTCAGCCCATTACCAGTTCCCACATCGCGTACAAATCGCGAAGTCTTACCGAACGGTTCTGTTGGGCGGGAATCGCTGTTTCCATTAAGCGCCAGTCAATTCTGTTACTTACAGGTGCTATAGAAGACTGTTCAAGAGTGTATGGACAGATCGAATAACTAATGAGGAGTCACTGAACCGAAACGGGACAAAATAAATTATGGCACGATCTGACTGAAGTAAAGGATCAGTTGTTAGGACACATCGTGGGGCATAAAGGAATTGTCAATTTGATAATGGAAAGAAGTGTGGGGAGTAAAATAGTAAGAAGAGACCATGACTTGGTTATATTCCACACGAGTGAGGGGAGCAGATGCACAAAGTTCTCCATTTGGTAGACGTGTAGTTGGTTGATTTGGTGGAGGGGACGAAACACCGCGGTTCATCGGTCCCATCGGTTTAGGGAAGGATGGGAAAGGAAGTCGGCCGTGCCCTTTCACAGGAACCATGCCGGAATTTACCAAAATCGATTTAGGGATATCACGGAAAACCTAAATGGTTTGAACCGTCGTCTTCCCGAATACGAGTCCAATGTGCTAACCGACAAGGCAATAAAAGAATGAGTGTCTCAATATGGTGTAGAATGTGGGCTGTTTTGAAACTTCGAAGCCGGATCCTTTCCTCTCTCGGGCAATATTCTAACCGATTTAACTGCCCAGGCAAGACGCACGACCCATCCTGACAGTTGCAGTTCTGCCAGTGGCTCCATCCTTTAAAAATTTCATGGCATGCAGATTGTCCCACAAAATTTCGGGAGAGCTACCGGATATTTGCAACTTGGTGCCAGGATATTTCAGAGCAGAGTCCTCTAGTCACCTTCAGGTGGTATTGACGAATATTCACTGATTTCACGTATTTAAGACGCCGCCGGCACATGGCTGGTGTATCCACCTGGCATAGCGCATGTGCTGATTGAATGGTGAATGCTCGCCACATAGATATCAAATCGATTGTCCTCGTGCGGTAAAATCGCGGAACGACGCCGGCTACGCAGAGAACGAAGTTTTCTTTTGTGACAAGGTTCCATGCAGAATTTAACTGGCGACCGCCGCCTCGATTAATAAGGGACTCAGACAGATCATTGATGCATTTATGGCCGGCCGGTGTGGGCGTGCGGTTCTAGGCGCTTCAGTCAGGAACCGCGTGACCGCTACGGTCGCAGGTTCGAATCCTGCCTCGGGCATGGATGTGTGTGATGTCCTTAGGTTAGTTAGGTTTAAGTAGTTCTAAGTTCTAGGGGACTGATGACCACAGATGTTAAGTCCCATAGTGTTCAGAGCCATTTGAACCATTTTTGATGCATTTGTGATGGAGCTCCAAAAGTTTGACGTTTGACCCAAAGTTTTTTTTTTTTTTTTTCAATGCATTTCATCAACTGACTTGTGGATATGCAGTGTTCGGCGATAGCTGACTTGGAAGAGGCGAGTATGCCGTTGATGTAATACAATACGATCCTGCACAGTGCATGTCGTTTTCCCTATGTAAGATTTGCCACATTCCCGCGGAATTTTGTAAACATTTATCTTGTGCAACTCTAGTGGTCTTTGACAAATACACGTATCGCTGGTGTTTTGGAAGGGCGAAGAAAGATTGCTTTAACTTTATGGCTTCTTAATATTCTGCCTATTTTCAGTGAAACATTTCCAATACATGGTACATAAGCAGTCTTTTTAAAGGCCCTATCCTCTTCCTCGTTTTGTCGTTTGTACTTCTATGGCGCTCTCTGTACTTGCTGAGACGAATATTCACTGTTTACGAGCACAGTTTGCAGGTGTTTCAGTTCCGTTTGCGGATTATCGACATCCGAGATGGTATGGACTCGGTGGATTAATGTCTTTAGAATGTCCATGTTTGTGCTGGATGGTTTCAACTAGTAGCTTGTAAAGATAGGTCTTTATTAGTGGGCTTTCGAAAAACAGAATGGCCAATTGTGGTATCACTCTTACGTCGCACCAAGACGTCCACAAACGGCAAGCAACCACCTTTCTCCATCTCCGTAGTAAATTTTAAGTTATCATATATGGAGTTAAGCTTTCGAAAGAACTTTCGGAGATTGTCCAAACCATGAGACGAAACTCTAAAAGCGACATCAGCATATCGCCAAAATACTGTTGATTTTAAAATAGCTGATGTGACTTCTCGCTCCTCAAAATCTTCCATAGAAAGACTAGGGAGACAAAGGACTCCCCATGGCGACACCGCCAGATTGTTAAAAAAACTTATAGTTAAATAAAAAGTACGTTGAGGAAAGGGTGTGCTGGAACAAAGCTGTAATGTCAGCTCCAAACCAATTGCCAGCGAGCTGCAGTGAGCTCACCAGAGGGACATTTGTAAAAAGAGAAACAACATTATAACTGACCAACAAGTCATTGCTTTCCAGCTAAGTGAGTGAAGTCTGTTGATAAAAATAACTAGAATTTCTTATATGATGTGGATACTTGCGGCGACAAGTAGCAAACATCCAGCAGTTCTCTCGAAATTTTATGGAACCTCTGTCCTACCTCCTGAATTTCACAGAAGATCCGCTGCTAACCACGTTGTGCTAGCAGTACTGGAAAACTTGAAAAGTAAGAGAGAGGTTTTGGCAAAACTGAAGCTGTGACAACGGGTCGTGAGTCGTAGGTGGATAACTCAGTAGGTAAGAGCATAGATCGAAAAAGGTATACATTTCGTTTGGCTTTAAGATACAGTGTGTTGTTACAAGATACAATGTACAATTATTTACATATTTACAAACATATGCGGGTTTAGACCTCGATCTATGAGTAACTTCAGTATTATTATAGATGGATATTCAGTGTCCTCAACCACTCCACAGCTTCCTCACTGGCCTGATGAATCTCCTCCATCGAACCATTGAATCTTCTAAGTGGGCAATGCATAATGATGTGGCAGATGGTCTGACAGCAATTTTCCACTTGTGCTTCCAAAAATGACATCTGCCATGTTGAGTTTTTATCCGTTTAAACGATGTCCAGATTTTTCTGGGTTGTTTGAAACCAGGGGTTGCTTGGTTGGGTTCGAGATCAGTCCAGATATATCTAGGTTTGAAGACAGCCAGGCGCTGCGCCAAGCTTCTCTTACTGTAAACTGATCTTGGGCCAGCTACCTTCCTAGAATCCAAGAAGGGTTCCGAGATTTCAGGATGAGATCTTCATGTAGACAGTCTTAATGTATTGGTAAGAGAGTGTTGTCACAGCGTTTATGTCATTCTATCTTCAGTGCTAATGCTCTTCGGAGATGAGGAGGTGGAATACTAGAAAGTACCAGTAGCCACTTCTGAGGAGAAGACTGGATGGTGCCTGACATAATCCTCAATGTGTCATTCAGCTGGACATCTACCTTCTTTGTATGGGTACTGTTAAGCCGTAGTGGACTGCAGCATTCACCTACTGGGTAAACTAGGGTAAGTGCTGTAGTTCTGAGAGTAGATGCAGAGGGGCCCCAGGCTGTTCCTGTGAGCTTGTCCAGGATGTTGTTACGGCTATTGATTTTAGCACATGTTTTGCATAGATGTGGACTGTAGGTCAAGGATCGAGCCAAGATGACTCCTAGATACTTAGGGTGAGGATTAAACTTCAGCAGGTGGCCACGATATTGAACTTGGGGAATATAGTTGGCTTGTCTGTTGCTAAGATGGAAACTGCTGACCTCTGTTTTCGTTATGTTTGGTTTCAGTCTCCAGCTTTTGAAGAACTTGTCGACTCTCTGAAGATCTTCTGTGACCGCGGTTTCTGCTGTCAGTGCAGCGTACATAAACTTTCTAGCAGCAGTAGCTGGTAAATCCGCAGGGTATATGTTTAACAGCAATGGGGAAAGGACCGATCCTTGTGGTAATCCATCATTCAGTTTGTAAGGTGTGCTTACGTTGTCATTTAGGTGCACTTCGATCGCTCTGCTGGCCAATATGTTGTTCAGAAGAGTGGCAAATTTTTTGTATGGTATTGTTTTAAGGAATTTGAGGATCATCACTTTCGCCAAACTGTGTCATATGCTGATATCAGGTCCACAAACACATCTACAGTCTTCTTGCGATCCAGAAACCCTCTCTCTATGTGACTTGTTAGGGCTAGCAACTAGTCCGTACAACTGCGCTTTGGTCTAAAGCCAGCTTGCCCTATTGGTATGTTATCTAGAGTTATAGCCGAGATATTATATATTATTCTTTCCAGCAGCTTATAGCTGACACTCAGGAGGACAATAGGCTTATAATCTTCTGCATTATCTCCACTTTTCCTAGGTTTCCGTATTGCGAAAATTTTAGCTCTTTTGGATATTTGTGGTAGCTGTCCATCGCGTAAGATTTTGTAAAATTTAGCAAGCCATTTAGTTGTTCGAGGACCACAGTGTAATAGAAATTCTGGACATCTAGCATCTAGTCCAGCTGCTTTTCGTGATTTTACTTCCTTTAGCGCAGATGAAACCTCAACAGCAGTGATATCAAGTGAAAAATGACAAACTGCTTCAGCCTGGCATATATTTGATTTTAATTCTGACCGAATTCTTTTTGCCTCTTTCTTGTCATTGTCGGCAGATTTTTTTTGCCAGACTAACTAATCTGTTTGCTGTTGCATCTGGTTGTATTTTGGAGCACTTAGCACTGAATTTAGGAATACTGCTACCAAGTGTTCATAAAAGAGATCATTTTCCCTGAGGCTGATCCATTTTTCTCTTCTAGCTGAGTCTAGGGAATTTAGTAATTCATCTGCGATTTCAGGGTCACCGCTGAGTTTATATTCTTCATACAGCTCGATACATTTTAGATTCCAGCCAGGGACATAAGCCTTCCTGTATCCTCTTGGGATATGTTTCTTTGCGATGGCACATACTAATCCCGTAAAGCGCTTATAATTTTCTATTTTAGATGTGATCCACTGTATATTATGTTCCAGTTCGCAAGTGAATTCTGACCAGTTGGCTTTGGCAAAGTTCCAGCGTGGCTGTGGGACTGATCTGATGGCAGGCATTTCTAGGCCGACTTTGACGACTGCTGGTCTGTGCTGACTTCGTGGGAAGTTGTCTAGAATCTTCCTGCTGCATTTCAGAGGTCTTCCGGATGAGTCCATTGAGACAAAACATAGACCCGGGTTATAGTCATTGTTCCATCTAGCAGAGTGGAAGGAGCCATTTTCTTTGGCATAGTACAACAGAAAGAGGTCTTCAGCATCGGCCCACTCTCACACGTCTTGGCCCTCCTTGTCGGTATAATCGTATCCCCAGTTGGTGCTCTTGCTGTTAAAATCTCCGAGAATTACAGCTGGGTGTTGGATGTTCTGGATGGCCTCATTCAAGATCCAAGGCTGTGATGGAGGCTTATAGATGTTTGTAATTTGAGTGCCTGCAATCTTCATTTTGGGGGCAAACATATTATTGTTCACATTTGTGCTCATTGTTTCAGCTTCATCTGTGTTGTTTCTTACATACGGTGCAGTACCATAACTTCTGTGAAATGTTGCATTAAGCAAGCTATATCCTGGAATCTTGCATAAAGCTGATCTTGATTTTTGCATTGAGTCTCTTGCAGCAGGATAGCATCCACCCTGTGGTTGGACAGTAATTTTGCTAAGTATTCACTTTTTGACCGGCTTACTCCTTCTATATTGAGTTGTAAAACTCTTAATGCATGGTCGAGGGCCATTCTGAGCTTGAGCCATGTTGCTGTATCTTCCAGTTGCTGGGATATCCTGAAGGAAAACTTGGGGTCTAGCAGGCAACGTTGTTGCATTCTTGGCACCACCCTGGGGTCTCGTGTGGGGCACTTTGAGGTTAAACCCACGGACTTGAAGCAACGACGAACCCCATCGAAAAAAGTGGACAGCCAGATACACAACCAGTCCAAGACGCTATTTTAAACTGCCAGCAAGTTTCATAACAGCAATCACTTCCTTTGTAACGAGGACTTAATATGACCGAGGTCCTGTTTCCTCGCGAGTCAAATCCTCATATCATTTCGTCGGTTATTTCTATCAAATGTTTAGTGTTACACATCCGTTCATCTAACCGTACATAGCTGTCTAAGACAACCGTCAGCTGGTGTAGAGAAGAGTCGTGCAGTATCGACTGGCTTAAGTTTTTTGACTTTACTGCGTAACTGTGGTGCCTAATCGGTAAATTAATATACGATTCTCTTACCTCAAGACATGGTCTACGGATAGCACAAAGTAACGATTTTTACTTTCTACGAATAACACAGTGTAAAGATTTTTACTTTTTATTTATAGTGCTTAATGACATCGAAAGTAAATGAACTGCAATTACAAGACTTGCCTTGCACAAAGCGTTTTGCAGTATGGGACATTGTCTTTTCTGTGATAATATCGGTTGTTAATCATTCACTGCACTGTTACTTATTGAACAATACGAGGGGAGATCAATAAGAAACGCAACATATTTTTCTGTGAAAGTAGGTTGGTTTCATTCAGGATTAGAATACACCATATTATTCCCTACACTCTCGGCTACAGAACCCTATTTCTACAACGTAATCTCCGTGCAACGCGACGGCCTTACGCCACCCTACAGGGAAGGTCTTTGTGCCGCATGGTACAGCTCTGCTGGTCGGTGTTGGAGACAACGCCTTACTGTATCAGTAACCTCTGAATCATGCACGTACTGCTTCCCCAGGAGTGTATCCCTCACTGCGCCAAACAGATGGAAGTCTGAAGGTAGGGTGGATGAAGAACTGTCCAGTGCGGACTTTCTGGTGTGCGCAGACTAGTGTGAGGACCTGCTTGTCATGTGAAGAAGAAGTTCATTTGTGTTTTTGTGACGAAGAACACGCTGAAGTTGTTTCTTCAATTTCCTGAGGGTAGCATAATACACCTGAGAGTTGATCGTTGCACCATGAGGGAGGACATCAAACAGAATAAGTCCTTCAGAGTCACTGAAGGCCGTCGCCACGACTTTACAGGCTAAGGATGCGTCTTCTAACTTTTTCTTCGGAGGAGAGATGGTGTGGCGTCACTCTATGGACTACGGTTTTGTTTCCAGTTCGAAGTGATGAACCCATGTTTCATCGACTCTTACGATGTTTGACAAGTTGTCACTATCAGTCACGTAACACGCAAGAAATTTCATACAGATGATACTACTTTGTTCTTTATGGTCTTCTGTTAGGCGGTGAGAACTCCAGTGGGGGTACACACATTTGAGTGAAACTTCCTGGCAGATTAAAACTGTGTGCCGTACCGAGACTCGAACACGAGACCTTTGCCTTTCGCGGCCAAGTGCTCTACCATCTGAGCTACCCAAGCACGGCTCACGCCCAGTCCTCACAGCTTTACATCCGCAAGTACCTCGTCTCATACCTTCCAAACTTCACAGAAGCTCTCCTGCGAATCTTGCAGGACTAGCACTCCTGAAAGTAAGGATACTGCTGAGACATGGCTTAGCCACAGGCTGGGGGATGTTTCCAGAATGAGATTTTCATTCTGCAGCGGAGTGGTCGCTGATATGAAACTTCCTGGCAGATTAAAATGGTTCAAATGGCTCTGATCACTATGGGAGTTAACTTCTGAGGTCATCAGTCCCCTAGAACTTAGAACTACTTAAACCTAACTAACCTAAGGACATCACAAACATCCATTCCCGAGGCAGGATTCGAACCCGCGACCGTAGCGGTTGCGCGGTTCCAGACTGTAGCGCCGAGAACCGCTCGGCCACCCTGGCCGGCGGCAGATTAAAACTGTGTGCCGGAACAAGACTCGAACTCGGGACCTTTGCCTTTCGCGGGGATGTTTCCAGAGTGCTAGTTTGCAGGAGCGCTAGTCCTGCAAGATTCGAAATATCCTTTCTTTCATGAGTGCTAGTCTTGCAAGATTCGGAGGAGATCTTGTGTAAAGTTTGGAAGGTACGAGACGAGGTACTGGCGGAAGTAAAGCTGTGAGGACGGGGCGTGAGTCGTGCTTGGGTAGCTCAGATGGTAGATCACTTGCCAGTGAAAGGCAAAGATCTCGAGTTCGAGTCTCGGTCCGGCACACAGTTTTAATCTGCCAGGAAGTTTCATATCAGCGCACACTCCGCTGCAGAGTGAAAATCTCATTCTGGACAGATTTGAGTGTTTGATTGTGGTTCTTCGATCATCTCGAATGAGTGTGTGCGCACGTACCAACAGTGCAGGAATCACAGCTGCATGGGGCCGGCGGACATGCGGGAAATCGTCCAGGTTTGCGCTACGTTGTTGTGATGATGACAGACGCTTCTCTATAGATATTCTGGAAGCGCCTATGAATGTCTGCGATGTTCTTGCTTTCAGCCAAAAGAAACTCAATGACAGTTCTCTGCTTGGAACGTACCTCCGTTACAGACGCCATTATGAAGGCTATATCGCCACCACTTATCGGAACTTCATTAAACTATAGGGACTGAAGGAGGAATATTCTACGATGTCCCACAATGAATTCCGCATATTTTCAACCTAAACTGGCAGAGAAAATGATGTGTTGCATTACTTACCGAACGCCACTCGTAATAGAACCCATAAGCGTGGCAACTTATTGCCACTATTTTACCTCAGTTCAACAATATTTATCTCGCTGTTAAAAAAAAAAAAAAAGGTTCAAATGGCTCTGAGCACTATGGGACTTAACATCTGTGATCATCAGTCCCCTAGAACTTAGAACTACTTAAACCTAACCAACCTAAGGACATCACACACATCCATACCCGAGGCAGGATTCGAACCTGCGACCGTAGCGGTGACGCGGTTCCAGACTGAAGCGTCTAGAACCGCACGGCCACACCGGCCGGCGCTGTTTTACAGATGTCGCAAATAAAATATAAAATATTCTCCTGATACACACATCCAACATGCGCCCAGAATCTACACTTGGTACACAGCACTCAGTGTTCTTAAAATGACTGCAGACACACAATGCACTTTTCAGTTTCTTCTACTGACCGATTATTTCCATTGAATTCGTGTTCTCTTCGCTTCTTTGCGATTGTGTTCCAATGGTCAACCTTTGGTGTTTGTTTCATTTTGGAACACCGTTACTTCTACTCTCTTGCAGACATTATTTTTTCTGCTTGTAATCTTTTTCTAATCATTTATTTCTAATTGTTGAAAAAGCTTCAGCTGCCTCCCTCGCCATCGTAACCTTGCTGAAAGCCTTTTTCATGCACTGTTCATTCCAGTTTCTTCTTACTTTTTTACATTTACCGCCATTTCAATCTGAAAAGAAGTGAGAAGAAGTAATTATAATTTAAAAATTTAAATTATTTATGGTCGATACCGAAAGACAAAAAGGGGGTGGGGGGCGGTACTGCACAACAAACACTCAGTAGGATCTCGTCAATTTTTTTAAATTTAATTCATCAGTCTTCTGACTGTCTTCCTCTCCTGTGCCAACCTTTTCATCTCCGAGTATAAATTTCACCCTACGTCCTCAATTATCTGCTGGTTGTTTTACAATCTCTGTGTTACTCTACAATTTGCACCCTCTGTAGCTCTCTCTAGTACTACAGAAGCCAGTCTCTGATGTCTTAACAGATGTCCTATCATCCTCACACTTTTTTCTTGTGTTTTCTATATACGCATAGCGTTTCCTCGCCGAGTCTGCGGAGAACCTCTTCCTTCCTTGCCTCATAGCGGACAATTGCGAGTGTAAACCACCCACTGCCAGCTGCTCCAGTTGCGACATCAAGTGAAAAATTAACTCGACATCCACGGAAAAAGATAGGACCTAATTTTCCAAACTTGTCTCCAGCACCACGTCTAAGCGGATTCTCTTCTGTTCGGGTTTTCCCACAGTAAAATTTTCGCCACCATACTATGCTGTGCTACAAACGAGCATTCTCAGAAATTTCTTCCTCATATTAAGGTCTGTGTTTGATACTAATAAACTTCTCTTGGTAAGGAACGCACTTTTGGCCAGCGCTAGTCTCCTTTTTCTGTCCTGCTTGTTCCGTCCATCATGGGTTATTTTGCTGCCTAGACAGCAGAATTTTTGATTCCGTCTACTTCGTTATTCCCAATTGTAATGTTACGTTTCTCGCTGGTCACATTTCTTCTAATTCTCATTAGTTTCTTCTTTCTTCGATTTATTCTCAGTCCATATCTTTTACTCATTAGATTGTTTGTTACATTCAATAGATCCTGTAATTCTTCTTCTCTTTCTTTGAGGATAGCAATATCATCAGCGAATCGTATCATATCGTAGATATCCTTTCACCTCGAATTTTAATCCTACCCTTGCACCTCTCTTTTATTACCGCCATTGCTTTTTCGACGTATAGTTTGAACATTAGAGGCGAAAGACTACATCCCTATCTTTCATCCTTTTTAATCTAAGCTCTTCGTTCTTGATCTTCCAGCTTTATTATTCCCTCTTGTTTCTTGTAAATTTGTATACTACCCGTCTTTCAGTTTTCACTTTGTCGAATATTTTCCCAGGTAGACAAACCCTATGAACGTATATTGATTTTTCTTCAGTATTGCTTTTTATCAACCGTAACGTCAGGGCGACCTCTTCACGCTTTTACCTTTCCTACAGCCAGACTTACCGTCATCTAACAGATCCTCAATTTTCGTTTTATTTCTTTTGTATATTATTCTTGTCAACAACTGAGATGCATAAAATGTTAAGCTGACTGCGCGGTAATGTTTACACTTGTCGGCTTTTGCTTGCTTTGGAATTGTGTGGATGATGTTTTTCCAAAAGTCTGATGGTATATCGCCACTCTCATACGTGCTACACACCAATGTGAATGGTCGATTTGTTGCCACTTCCCGAATGATTTTGGAAATACCGGTGAAATGTTGTTGTCCATTCTGTCTTATTTGACCTTAAGTCCTCCAAAGCTCTTTTAAATTCGCGTTCTAATTCTTGATCCCCTATCTCTTCTATATCGCCTCCTATTTCCTCTCCTATCACGTCATCAGACAAGTCTTCCCCCTCATAGAGGCCTTCAACGCAGTCCTTTCACCTATCCGCTCTCTCCTATGCACTCAACAGTGGAATTCACATTGCACTCTTAATGTTACTGGCCTTCTTGAACTCGCCATAGTGTACGTTCTTTTATTTACAGAAATTATCACGAAATGTTTGTTAGATGTCACACCCTGCATAACATAGATAACCGAAATATAGCAACGAAGTTAAGCACTCATCTTAAAAACGGGTACCACAGACCTCAAAATATCTTGCGTGCGCTTTGAGCTACGGCAACACCACGAAGCATTCGGAGCAAGCAAAGCACTGAAGACAAGAAGAAGATAACTGTCTCTAGGGTACATGGATACGCGAGCTCGCTTCTTCTTACTGTAGACTTCTACCATTTGGAGACGAAAAGAGAAATCTCAATAGCGGCCGGTACTGTAAGCCGGCCGATATTGCGCGGCTCTCTCCTACTTTTGACTGCAGATTTGCTTTGGGAATAAGTAATTGAACTTAACTGTTGTAATAAAATCGTATTTGGTTTTTCAGGTGGTGACAATGTTGACGTCGAATCCGTCGCTGTCCTGGGATACGAGGGTGCTCCTAGTACATGTCACAATGCTGGACTCGATGAGGATTGTTTCCAGTTCCAAGAATCGAGAATTGTTGTTGAGCGTTCTCAGAGGGACGAAGGAGTGTGTTACAGATTTTCTGCGTCGTACGATATCCCAGGTATAATAGTAGAAAACTGCATTCCTCACAACGGTAGCCACCTATACGGAGGTCCAGAGCAGTATAATCAATACTGGCCCATAGAGTCCAACGTATACAGCAATTATTCGTACGTCACTAAACAGCAGGACAACGTCGGCATTGCCGAGCGGTATTGGCTTTTTTCGGACGGTAGATACGTCCACGCGCAACCAAATATGCCTCTCTTCATCAATCAGAACATCAACGACTCTGTGGGTTGGCTGTGTCTTGCCGCTGAGAAGGCACCGCCATACTCGCTGGAGCGATCCGGCATCGTCCTGAACAAGACGACGTGCGTGTTTGAAGACGCGAGGCAGGCCCACGAGGATGCAGTCGAGAGGTACCTGGGCAGACCGTCTGGCATACCGGACGAGCGAATGACCACGCACCCTATTTGGTCAACGTGGGCGCGGTACAAGAGGGACATTAACGACTCTACGGTGAGGCAGCTGGCCGCGGAAATAGTCGCCAACGGCTTCAACAACAGCCAGCTCGAGATAGACGACCTGTGGGAAACCTGCTACGGGAGCCTGACGTTCGACACGGCCAAGTTCCCTGACGTGAGGAAACTCACAGAAGATCTGCACGACCTGGGTTTCCGCGTCACCTTGTGGGTCCACCCCTTCGTGAATCTCGACTGCGAGCCGTACCATTCTCAGGCCCTCGCCAGTGGATACTTCGTCACCAATACCGAAGGCAGCGCCAATACCTCCTGGTGGAATGGCGAAGGCAGCGTCGTCGACTTCACAAACCCTGAAGCGGCAGCCTGGTGGGCCAATAGGCTTTGGGTAAGTACTGTTGTGACTCCTAAGTAGTAGCGAGTTATCATGTGACAACTCAGTATCAATCGATCTTCGTTGGGTAGCTACTTGCGATTATTGGCTGTATTACACGACCTGTCAAAAGCCAGAAAAACCATCTTTTGCAGCGCAGGCCATTGCGAGACGTGCAGGAAGACAGACTGTGAGGTTCTGGAAGGTACGGTACCAATGGGGATTTGGAGCCAGGCTTATAACAGTGCCGTGTCCAGCTGCGCTAGGTTTCTTGGCTGAGGATCGATGGCGCGAACAGCCTGATCGAACTGGTCTCACACTTCCTCAGTTAGGTTTACAATCTGAGAGTTGGTGGCCAGGAAAGTACAGTAAATTCATCTTGGTGCTCTTCGAACGACGCGCTTACACTGATAGCTGTGTGACACGTTACATTGTCCTGCTGACAGATACCATTGTGCCAAGGAGAAACAAACATGTAGGGATGGACATGGTCCCCAAGGATAGATGCACTCTTGTATTGACACATTGTCCCTTCCAGAATTTCGAGATGATCCAGGGAATGCCAAGAAAACATTCCCGTGACCATAACGCTCTCTCCTCCTGCCTGCCGTCTTTCGAGGATTATTGTAGGGTGTTTGCTTTCTGTCCGATGGAGCTTAAAACTTGATTTTTCGGAAAAGGCATCTGTCGCCACTCAGTAGATGTCCAGCTGCGATACTGGCGTTAAAATTCCAGCCTTCGTCGTCGATGAACAGCGATCAGCATGGGTGCGTGAATAGTGAATAAGGTGCCTGGTGCGGAGGCCCATACACAGCAAAGTTCGCTGAACGGTCGTTGGGGAGACACCGCTGGTAGCCCTCTCGTTCATCTGGGAGGCCAGTTGCTCAACAGTTGCACATCTGTTCGTCTGTACATATCTCCGCACTCGTCGTTCACCCTTGTCATCTACACAGTTGCCTCGGTACCGATTTTGGATATTACCGTTTTGCGACGCACGGTCTACTTTAACCACTGCGGTACGCGAATAGTTTACAAACTTAGCCGTTTCGAAAATGCTTCCAGCCTTGTTCCGATAGTGAATGGTTGTGCCCTTTAGGACGTCAGATAAATTGCTCCAGTTCCGCATTACGACTGGGGACTGATGACCTCAGATCTACATCTAAATCTACATCCATACTCCGCAAGCCACCTGACGGTGTGTGGCGGAGGGTACCTTTAGTACCTCTATCGGTTCTCCCTTCTATTCCAGTCTCGTATTGTTCGTCGAAAGAAGGATTGTCGGTATGACTCTATGTGGGTTTTAATTTTTCTGATTTTATCCTAATGGTCTCTTCGCGAGAGATACGTAGGAGGGAGCAATATACGGCCTGACTCTTCGGTGAAGGTATGTTCTCGAAACTTCAACAAAAGCCCATACCGAGCTACTGAGCGTCTCTCCTGCAGAGTCTTCCACTGGAGTTTATCTATCATCTTCGTAACGCTTTCGCGATTACTAAATGATCCTGTAACGATGCGCGCTGCTCTTCGTTGGATCTTCTCTATCTCTTCTATCAACCCTATCTGGTACGGACTGCTACGGATCCCACACTGCTGAGCAGTATTAAAGCAGTGTGCGCACAAGTGTACTGTAACCTACTTCCTTTATTTTCGGATTGCATTTCCCTAGGATTCTTCCAATGAATCTCAGTCTGGCATCTGCTTTACAGACGATCAACTTTATATGATCATTCCATTTTAAATCACTCCTAATGCGTACTCCCAGATAATTTATGGAATTAACTTGACTAGAAGAAGGGATCGGTTGGTAGGACATGTTCTGAGACATCGAGGGATCACCAATTTAGTATTGGGGTGCAGCGTGGAGGGTAAAAATCGTAGAGGGAGACCAAGAGATGAATACACGAAGCAGATTCAGAAGGATGTAGGCTGCAGTAGGTACTGGGAGATGAAGAAGCTTGCACAGGATAGAGTAGCATGGAGAGCTGCATCAAACCAGTCTCAGGACTGAAGACCACAACAACAACAACAACAACAACTGCTTCCAGTTGCTGACCTGCTATATTGTAGCTAAATGATAAGGGATCTTTCTTTCTATGTATTCGCAGCACATTACTCTTGTCTACATTGAGATTCAATTGCCATTTGCTGCACCATGCGTCAATTAGCTGCAGATCCTCCTGCATTTCAGTACAATTTTCCATTGTTACAACCTCTCGATATACCACAGCATCATCCGCAAAAAGCCTCAGTGAACTTCCGATGCCATCCACAAGGTCATTTATGTATATTGTGAATAGCAACGGTCGTACGACACTCCCCTGCGGCACGCCTGAAATCACTCTTACTTCTGAAGACTTCTCTCTATTGAAAATGATATGCTGCGTTCTGATGTTAAGTCACATAGTGCTTAGAGCCATTTGAGCCGCATTATGACAACGACTGCACACTGTCGCCACCCCCTCCCACACTCTCCCCCGACACGCTCACCTGCTGTAACATAGACTGATAGACTGTGATCACATTAATGTGACTGTATCGTGTAACTGCAGTAGGTGCCAGAAAGATTAGGAAACACCAAAATGATTTTTCCTCGTTTTATGGAAGTCATATTCACACTAATAAAAGGAACGTCACAGGTATAGTTTTATCATCAATGAGTCAAAACAGGAAATGAAAGAGAAAAAAGGAGGCAATCACGGTGCGAATCATTTCCGGGAATTAGAATAACTTTGCACCAAATCCTACAGATAGATGATTTCAGCAAGCGTGTGTGGTCCTCACATGCAGTCTCGCCCATAGTTTTCGTATACTCTCTGCTTGTACGTTGTTGGTAACATATATAAACGGGTGTGATTACAATTGTTGGAAGCAGTTAGTATTATGTAATGCATTAGTGAAACCAACAAAACCATAGTACACTACTGGTCATTAAAATCGCTACACCACAAAGATGACGTGCTACAGAAGCGAAATTTAACCGACAGGAAGAAGTGCTGTCATATGAAAATGATTAGCTTTTCGGAGCATTCAAACAAGGTTGGCACCGGTGGCGACACCTACAACGTGCTGACACGAGGGAAGTTTCCAACCGATTTCTCATACACAAATAGCAGTTGACCGGCGTTGCCTGGTGAAACATTGTTGTGATGCCTCGTGTAAGGAGGAGAAATGCGTACCATCACGTTTCCGACTTTGATAAAGGTCGGATTGTAGCCTATCGCGATTGCGGTTTATCGTATCACGACATTGCTGCTTGTGTTGGTAGAGATCCAATGACTGTTAGCTGAATATGGAATCGGTGGGTTCAGGAGGTTAATACGGAACGCCGTGCTGGATCCCAACTGCCTCGTATCACTAGCAATCGAGATGACAGGCATCTTATCCGCATGGCTGTAAAGGATCGTGCAGCCACGACTCGATCCTGAGTCAACAGATGGGGAAGTTTGTATGACAACCATCTGCACGAACAGTTCAACGACGTTTGCAGCAGCATGGACTATCAGCTCGGAGACTATGGCTGCGGTTACCCTTTAAGCTGCATCACAGACAGGAGCGCCTGCGATGGTGTACTCAACGACGAACCTAGGTGCATGAATGGCAAAACGTCATTTTTTCAGATGAATCCAGGTTCTGTGTACAGCATCATGATGGTCGCATCCGTGTTTGGCGTCATCGCGGTGAACGCACATTGGAAGCGTGTATTCGTCATCGCCATACTGGCGTGATCACCCGGTGTGATGGTATGGGGTACCATTGGTTACACGTCTCGGTCTCCTCTTGTTCGCAATGACGGCACTTTGAACAGTGGACGTTACATCTCAGTTGTGTTACGAGCCATGGCTCTACCCTTCATTCGATCCCTGCGAAACCCTACATTTCAACAGGATAATGCACGACCGCATTTTGCAGGTCCTGTACGGGCCTTTCTGGATACAGAAAATGTTCAACTGCTGCCCTGGCCAGCACATTCTCCAGATCTCTCACCAATTGAAAACGTGTGGTCAATGGTGGCTGAGCCCGCATCTCGTGGTCGTGCGGTAGCGTTCTCGCTTCCCACGCCCGGGTTCCCGGGTTCGATTCCCGGCGGGGTCAGGGATTTTATCTGCCTCGTGATGGCTGGGTGTTGTGTGCTGTCCTTAGGTTAGTTAGGTTTAAGTAGTTCTAAGTTCTAGGGGACTGATGACCATAGATGTTAAGTCCCATAGTGCTCAGAGCCACTTGAATGGTGGCTGAGCAACTGGATCGTCACAATACGCCAGTCACTACTCTTGATGAACTGTGGTATCTTGATGCTGCATGGGCAGCTGTACCTGTACACGCCATCCAAGCTGTTTGATTCTATACTCAGGCGTATCAAGGCCGTTATTACGGCCGGAGGATGCACCCAAATTGCGTGTTAATGTAATCATATGTCAGTTCTAGTATAATATATTTGTCCAATGAATACCCGTTTATCATCTGCATTTCTTGTTGGTGCAGCACTTTTAATGGCCAGTAGTATATCATCTTCTGTAGATGTATAACTGTTTTCAGGAAGGGTTGTTTCTTTTGTTAGGACTCAGAAACATTAGCAGTACGATCAGGCACAAATATAGCTGCTGGACAATGACTGCTAACATTATTAGGAAACAGCGCCTTCAGTAGCAATAAATTTACTTTCCTTATTAATTATTCGACAATACTTTTACTAATTCTAAAATAAACAGTTGCTATAATTCAAGCCAAGAAATAGATAAATTATTATAATTGTTGTAAAAATGAATGTTGGATTATTATATAGGACAGTTTTTCTAAAGATACTGTTATTTCTTGATAACTGATTGAATTATTACTTTTTCTCCTTTCTCTTTTTACATTTATGCAAAGATACTAGATCTTGTCACTAACTGTTCCTTGAATATGAAAATAATCTGCAGTGGTAACGGTTTGAGCACGGAAATAAAAGCCTTTGCTTGCAATCTATTCGTCACCACAATAAAAAACTGTACGCTAAGCAACATCCAAATGGTTCAAATGGCTGTGAGCACTATGGGACTTAACATCTGAGGTCATCAGTCCCATAGAACTTAGAACTATTTAACCTAACTAACCTAAGGACATCACACACATCCATATCCGAGGCAGGATTCGAACCTGCGACCGTAGCTGTCGCGCGGTTCCAGACTGAAGCGTCTAAAACCGCGCGGCCACACCGGCCGGCAAATAAAAACACGTAAAATTAACATGAAATGAAGAAGTTAATTATATTGGACTATGATTGGCATTGTTAGAAAAACTAAAAGAATAACAAAATCAGAGTTCGTCATCTGTGCAACGCGCACGTTCAAATTAACAAGAGAAATAAGCCAATGAAATCTGTAACCAAGGTGCACAAACAACCAGATGAATGAGTGCTGCTCGGAAATTTGGGGAAATCTGTGGTAAGGTCTTATTGGACCAAACTGCTGAAGTCATCGGTCCCTAAGCTTACACGCTACTTAATCTAACTTAAACTAACTTATACTAAGGACAACACACACACCCATGCCCGAGGGAGGACTCGAACCCCTGACAGGGGGATGATGCTCAGAATACGAACTCTGAAATATGAAAATAACACATGCTATAGCAAGGGCGACACTCACATCTTCAAATTTCACACTCAGGAGGGGACGACAACAAGGAATCGAATGCTTAGATAACCAGGAAGCGAATGGTAGGAAGTCAAACCTCTCCGTTCTCAGCGAAAATTCTGTTGGAGGGGTGACAGCATGTTTGTAGTCATTACGGCGAACGAGAAAGTACATTGGAACATGAAAATAGGGGAGAACGCTGCAAAAATTTCCTCGAGATACCATACAATGCTCATAAACAATTTGCTAGGTTCGTATCTAGATTAAACTATCTTTTACTATTGGTCGATGTATACACAATATTTAGTACGGGAGGCAGTACACTGGTCTGGATGAACAGAAATAGCGTTGATTTGTTAAAACGTAAAACATTATTTTCCAAAAGTCCTTTAATGCATAGATCGCGTTTACATAAGTAAATTAAAAGATGTTGACTAGCTAGGCCGGTTGTAACAACTATCTTCAGATCATGCTTATATTAAATGCAGGTTGAATGCAAACTGAATGTACCGGTAATAATCATCATAAAGTGAGCCGCATTTGTGTTGAAAGAAACATGAATGAAAAATTTGGTTCTACATCCTTGTTCATAACCATTCTTAATTTTTGTGCCGTTGCATAAAGCTTTTTAGCTGAACTATACTGTAATGGTACAATCAGTTTGTTCAGCCAGAGTCTTTTATAGTATGGTGCAGAGCCAGACACAGTTTTGTTGTTGGTGTTAACACCAAATTTCTTATTCGTGTTTGTTTCTACATGTACAACGGGAATAATCAATTCCTAACACGCTAAACACTTTTAATGCATCATTTATTTTGACCATTTGGGCTGCCTCTTTTGTGAACCCTAGCGTTGGAGTCTTTTGCCTTTACTCTTTTATTCCCATTATGAAATATTCTGCCACATTACTCCTTCACCGTACAAGTTATAAAAATAGCATTTTGTTGTAAATAATATGACTGCCTCCTTCTCAATTTTATTACAGTCATATTGTTTGTGTATTGTTAGTCTTAGTCTATACTTCTGCAGCATAATTTCAGGGATTTCAGAAGTTTTAATCTGCCTCATATTGTGTAACAATTTCTCAAGATCCATAATCGACTGGAGGATTCGTAATTTTCTTTACTGTATTTCGACGCCAATTACAGGAACTACCGAATCTAAAACGCAAGAAATGAATATTTAAATAGAAAACTTTGGAATATAACATGTTTTTTAAACTGACTAAAAAGTTTAAAATAATTTCTCCTAGACCCATACAGACTACTAACCCAATACAGATAGTCCCAAAAATTTGTGCTTGGATATTTTTAATAACGATGACAATACTTGTGAAATTTAAAACGAGAAATGTTGGGCGCATGCTGTAGGTAACTGATGCATTAATAGTTCACCTAAGTCACCAACAATTTTATTGCGCTACAAATAATAAGAACTCTTTTGGGAATTTTCTTAACGACAGCTACTCTCGACACTCCGTACTGTACCTACTTCATGTGCCGCACGTCTTTCGCTTTAAGTTTTAAGGTGTTGTCATAGCTATTAAAAATTAACAAGCACAAAATTTTGGGTCTGTGTTTATGGGGTTAGGAATTTGTAATGGGGTTCAGAGAAATTATTTTATACTTTATAGTCCGTCGGTCTCGTGAGGGCTCACTAATATTGGAATAGCACCCCCACATTTGTACGTATGGGAAATCCTGTATGTACCTCAGGCTTACGTGATGGAATCTGTTGGAATTATATTTTCCTCGAGACATATTGAGACTCATATTTTATCTTCGATAAGGATATAACCTGAAGTAATGAACTAAAATTTGTGTCAGAGCTGGGACTTGAACCTGGATCTTCTACTTATTAGGGAGGTGTGCTACCCACTACACCACCCTGGGATTGCGGCTAACAAAAAACTGCGTGAACGGATCAACGAAGAAGCTGAACGGGTGTCATCGGTCGTCCACCCTGCCACCCCAAACAAATTCAACGAACAATACAGAACAAAATGAGATCAACTAAAAAAAAAAAAAAAGATCCAATGCCCCCCCCTAACACGAACTTCAATTCACACCTTTACTCATCTTCATTTTCTATTTCTTAAATTGTCGTTATTACTGAGGCTCTCAGTTTTGTACCTAATGGAGAAATCCTGCCTGTTCCTCAGGCACAGGTGATCTATTGATCCGATGGAATTATATTTTCCTGGGGACATACTGAGTCTCAACTTTATCTTCCATGAGGATAGAAGCTGAAGTAATGTATTAAAATTTGTGCCAAGGCTGGGACTTGAACCCAAGTCTGCTGCTTACTAGACATACTTACGTTACTCACAATGTCAGGATGGTGCAGTGCATAACACATAAGCCTGATAAGCAAGAGACCCAGGTAATTTCATCATATCGACAGATCACCTATGCTTGAGGTACAGGCAGGACTTCCCCATTACGTATAAATCTGGGGTAAGCTGAATTCGGAATCGCTGGAGAGAAGGCAACATTCTTTACGAGGAACGCAATTGAGAAAATTTAGAGAAACGGCATTTAAAGCTGACTGCGGAGCGATTCTACTGCCTCCAACAAAAACTGTTCATAGGGACCGCGAAGATAAGATTCGAGAAAGCATATAGATTGTCGTTTTTCACTCGCTCAATTTGTGAATGGAACAGATCCCTCGCTCAATTTGTGAATGGAACAGAAAAGGAAATGAGTATTAGTGGTATGGGTACTCTCCGCCACGCATAGTTCGGTGGATTGCGGAGTTTCTATGTAGATGTTGATTTTCAGAAGGGTTTTGGAACATATAATGTGCTCAAACAATATGAATCACCTCGAAGAAAACGATTTATTGACAAATAGCCAACACGGATTCAGAAAATATCGTTCTGCTGAAATTCAACTAGCGGTTTATTCTCGCGAAGTAATGAGTGCTATCGACAGGGGACGTCAAACTGATTACACATTTTTAGATTTCCAGAAGGCTTTTGACACCATTCCTCACATGCAACTTCTGATTAAATTGCAAGCGTATAGAGTACCGTCTCAGTTGTGTGACTGGATTCATGATTTATGGTCAGAAAGTTCACAGTTCGTAATAACTGACGGAATTTCATCGAGTAAAACAGAATTAATATCTATTGTTCCCCAAGGAAGTGTTATAGGCTCTATTTTGTTCCTGATCTACATCAACGATTTAGTAGTAATTTGTGCAGCCCTCTTAGACTATTTGCAGATGATGCTGTCATTTTTCCTCACGTAAAATGATCAGATGATAAAATGAAATTGCAAAATGATGTAGACAAGGCATCTGTATGGCGAAACAGTGGCAAATGACTCTTATCATGAAAAGTGTGAAATCACCTTCATGTGAACTAAAGAGAATCCTATAGATTTCAGTAACACGATAAATCACACAAATCTAAAGGCAGTAAACTCAACTTGGAGATTACAGCTACGAATAATTTAAATTGGAACGATCACATAGAAAATGTTGTGAGAAAACCAAACCAAAGACTACGATTTATTGGCAGAACACTTAGAAAATTTAACAGGTCTTATGACGATACTGCTTCCACTACACTTGTGCGCCCTCTCCTGGGACTATTGCCTTAGGGTGTGAGATCCACATAGGATTTCCGGAGGACATCGAAAAAGTTCAAAGAAGGGCAACTTGTTTCGTATTATCGAGAAATAGGGGAGAGAGTGCCAGGGATATGATACACGAATTGGGGTGGAAGTCATTAAAAGAAAGGTGTTTCTCGCTGCGGCAGGACCTTCTCAAGAAATTTCAATCACCAACTTTCTTGCTTTTTTTGACACCCACCTGCAGAATAAGAGAAATCAGAGCTCGCACAGAAAGATTTAAGTGTTTGTTTTTCCCGCAAGCTGTGCGACAGTAAAACGATAGAGAAATAGCTCAAAGGTGGTTCGTTGATCCCTCTGGCTGGCGCTTAAATTTGCATTGCAGAGTAATCATGTAGGGTTAGATTGTACTCTATGAAACACACCTGGGACGACTTCGTGCATCATCTGCGCGTCCATAATCCAGCTGCCCTTGACCTGTGAGGAGACATCAGGTGCTACATACGTTGAATCCATGCGACTCATAATAACTGAAGTATTGCGTTCCAAATCAGCACGCTATTAAACAGGCGGTAATAATGTTTCGGGTTAAGGGTAATTTGTTAATGAGACGTGGGGTACGGTATGAAACAGCATTCCGTTGAAACATATTTTTGAAACCATTTTCTTGAGAAATAGTGTTCGTCGACCACCCCGCAACCACAACAATATAGCTATTACTATATTTATTAAGTGCAATGGACGACAAGTTTTGCAAATAATGATGTTTATTTGTGTTCCTCGTTATGGATGAGTTATTTCATGCTGAAAATAACGATAAGAAATAAGAAAAGTCTGCTTAACTTGAATTTTTTTTTTCGAGGGAATTTAGAGGAACTTAATGACAGTTGTAGCAGATTCAATTTGCTATTCAGTATATTTTCGCTGCAAGACAAACTACTCTGAGAACTTTATCTCTGGTGGACATCATAGTACTACCTGTGGTGTCACCGCCAGACACCACACTTGCTAGGTGGTAGCTTAAATCGGCCGCGGTCCGTTTAGTACATGTCGGACCCGCGTGTCGCCACTGTGTGATCGCAGACCGAGCGCCACCACAAGGCAGGTCTCGAGATACGGGCTAGCACTCGCCCCAGTTGTACGACGACTTTGCTAGCGACTACTGACGAAGCCTTTCTCTCATTTGCCGAGAGACAGTTAGAATAGCCTTCAGCTAAGTTAATGGCTACGACCTAGCAAGGCGCCATTAACCGTATCTGAAGAGAGTCTTATTTGTATTATCAACAGCGATGTACCACAACATGGAATAAAGTTAAGTATTTGAGGAGCTGCATACTTTTCTTATTATAATTCACTACTTATACTGTTCCAGACTTGACGCCAGTCGGCGTGTGTGTACGCGTGCCTTTCGGCTCCCTTCTCAGTGTGGCGTAGCTAGCTTGTTACGCCACCACACTACCTTCTACTAAGAGTCAGACACCTGGCCAGCTGTTTAGTTTCTTGGTTTCTAAACACAGAATAGTGTTTCGATGTTAACTATTTGACGTCATGTGCTGTCAAACACATTGTGTAATCGTCATTCACATCATCATCGTCTGAGTAGTTTGGAATCCAGGTCTTGTCTAGGCTTTCCGATGCACTGTCATCTACAGCGACGGGCATCGATGGTGCTCTTCCCATGTCCCATTAGGTCGCTGTCTACGCTTCTCAGCCAGCTATATCTCTGGGTAACCCCGAATTCGTGGCATTCCTAGCTTACTCTGCTCGCTTAGCCCTTCTGGGCTGGCTGCACTCGTCCATCAAACAAACATTGTCTCTCGCACAGCAAAAAATGGTTCAAATGGCTCTGAGCACCGTGGGACTTAACATCTGAGGTCATCAGTCCCCTAGAACTTAGAACTACTTAAACCTAAGTAACCTAAGGACATCACACACATCCATGCCCGAGGAAGGATTCGAACCTGTGACAGTAATGGTCGCGCGGTTCCGGACTGAAGCGCCTAGAACCGCTCGGCCACAACAGCCGGCTCTCGCACTGCAGTGCGGCTTCTTATAATGGCACACAACGTGTACTTCTCTTTCATTACACTAAGTGTTGCAGATTCCAATCCAGTATTCGTTGGCCCAATTTACTAATTTTCCTGTCTCCGCTACCCGGCCGCGGTAGACGAGCTGTTCTAGGTTCTTCAGCCCGGACCGCGCTGCTGCTACGGTCGCAGGTTCGAATCCCGCTTCGGGCATGGATGTTTGTTAGGTTTAAGTAGTTCTAAGTCTTGGGGACTTATGACCTCTGAAGTCCCATAGTGCTTAGAGCCATTTGAACCATTTGAACCTGTCTCCGCTGGTATAAAGGCGATCAAAAAGTTTCCGTTGCTGCACCTTGTATGTAACGTAGCGCGACTCCAATGCATGTTCAAAATGATCAAATGTGACTGAAATCTTATGGGAATTAACTGCTAAGGTCATCAGTCCTTAAGCTTACACATTACTTAACCTAAATTATCCTAAGGACAAACACACACACCCATGCCCGAGGGAGGACCCGAACCTCCGCCGGAACTAGCCGCACAGTCCACGACTGCAGCCCCTTAGACCGCTCGGCTAATCCTGCGCTGCTCCAATGCATGTATACGAGCACTGGCGTGAAGGTAAGGGTCTAGTGTGGCATTCGTATCTTTCCAACGTGCGTGCTGTAAATATCGAATCATCAACTGTGGCGACGTTAGTACCAAATGCGTCCAGACAGGACCAACGTACTGTTATTCTTTCCTTGGCTGCCGAACAACAAACACCGGAAGACGTCCATCGGAGAACGAAGAATGTCTACGGGGATGAATATCTATCGAAAACTACCGTTGCGAAATGTTGCGCCAAGGGTGAAGCTGTTTCATGATAAGCACGTCTCCATATCGCAAATGTCATAACTCAGAAGTTACGCCAACTGAAGTGGGAGACACTGGAGCATCCCCCCTCCAATAGTCCTGATCTCTCCGCCTGCGATTATCAAGTCTTCGGTCCCTTAAGAAAGGCCCTGAAGGTCCCACGACTCCTGTCGGACGACGATGGGCAGCAGGCAGATACGGACTTCTTCACGCAGCAGGACCCGCCCGGCGTTTTACCAAAGCAGTATCTTCAGACTAGTGCGTCGGTGGGATGAGTGTCTCAATGCTCAAGGCGATTTTGTTTGATTGGTATAACTATTCTAGACTGTACGGCCTTCGAACAGAAACTTTTTGACCGCCCCTTTTAATTCCTAATATGCACCGTACCTCTCCATTGCTCGTTCAGCAACCTCCAAGTTCCCAATAGTTTTCGCATTAAAGTCCGTGTCCCACAGCTATATACTGAAACAGATAACAAACTTTGATTGTAAATTTTCTTTCCAAACACATCTGAAATACACTACTGGCCATTAAAATTGCTACACCACGAAGATGACGTGCTACAGACGTGAAATTAGACCAACAGGAAGAAGATGCTGTGACATACAAATGATTAGCTTTTCAGAGCATTTACACAAGGTTGGCGCCGGTGGCGACACCTACAACGTGCTGGAATGAGGAAAGTTACCAACCGATTTATCAAACACAAACAACAGTTGACCAGCGTTGCCTGGTGGAACGTTGTTGTGATGCCTCGTGTAAGGAGGAGAAATGTGTTTCCGACTTTGATAAAGGTCAGATTATAGCCTATCGCGATTGCGGTTTATCGTATCGCGACATTGCTGCTCGCGTTGGTAGAGATCCAATGACTGTTAGCAGAATATGGAATCGGTGGATTCAGGAGGGTAATACGGAACGCCGTGCTGGATCCCAACGGCCTCGTATCACTAGCAGTCGTGATTACAGGCATCTTATCCGCATGGCTGTAACGGATCGTGCAGCCACGTCTCGATCCTTGAGTCAACAGATGGGGACGTCTGGAAGACAACAACCATCTGCACGAACAGTTCGACGACATTTGCAGCAGCATGGACTATCAGCGCGGAGACTATGGCTGCGGTTACCCTTGACGCTGCATCACAGACAGGAGCGCCCGCGATGGTGTGCTCAACGACGAACCTGGGTGCACGAATGGCAAAACGTCATTTTTTCAGATGAATCCAGGTTCTGTTTACAGCATCATGATGGTCGTATCCGTTCTTGGCGTCATCGCGGTGAACGCACATTGGAAGCGTGTATTCGTCATCGCCATACTGGCGTATCACCCGGCGTGATGGGATGGGGCGCCATTGGTTACACGTCTCGGTCACTTCTTGTTCGCATTGACGGCACTTTGAACAGTGGACGATACATTTCAGATGTGTTACCACCCTTGGCTCTACCCTTCATTCGATCCCTGCGAAACCCTACATTTCAACAGGATAATGCACGACCACATGTTGCACGTCCTGTACGGGCCTTTCTGGATAGAGAAAATGTTCAACCGCTGACAGTTTCCAGATCTCTCACCAATTGTAATCGTCTGGTCAATGGTGGCCGTGCAACTGGCTCGTCACAATACGGCAGTCACTACTCTTGATGAACTGTGGTATCGTGTTGAAGCTACACGGGCAGCTGTACCTGTACACGCCATCCCAGCTCTGTTTGTCCGCAGCTCGTGGTCGTGCGGTAGCGTTCTCGCTTCCCACGCCCGGGTTCGATTCCCGGCGGGGTCAGGGACTTTCTCTGCCTCGTGATGACTGGGTGTTGTGTGATGTCCTTAGGTTAGTTAGGTTTAAGTAGTTCTAAGATCTAGGGGACTGATGACCATAGATGTTAAGTCCCATAGTGCTCAGAGCCATTTGAACCAGCTCTGTTTGACTCAGTGCCCAAACGTATCAAGGCCGTTATTACGGCCTGAGTTGGTTGTTCTGGGTACTGATTTGTCAGGATCTGTGCACCCAAATTGCGTGAAAATGTAATTGTGGTGTCACTGCCAGACACCACACTTGCTAGGTGGTAGCCTTTAAATCGGCCGCGGTCCGTTAGTATACGTCGGACCCGCGTGTCGCCACTATCAGTGATTGCAGACCGAACGCCGCCACACGGCAGGTCTAGAGAGACTTCCTAGCACTCGCCCCAGTTGTGCAACCGACTTTGCTAGCGATGGTTCACTGAGAAAATACGCTCTTATTTGCCGAGACGATAGTTTAGCATAGTTTTCAGCTACGTCATTTGCTACGACCTAGCAAGGCGCCATATTCAGTTACTTTTGATATTGCGAATCATGTACCGTCAAGAGCGACGTTCATCATTAATGGATTAAAGTTAAGTATTCCACCAGCTACGTCCGTTTTTCTAAATTCTAATTTCCTTGTCCTGTTCCAGACCTCACGCCAGCCTGCGTGAGCTAAAACGCGTGCCTTTCGGCCTCCTCTAGTAACACGGTGTTGGCTCTCCTGCCAACCACAACAGTAATCACATGTCAGTTCCAGTATAATATATTTGTCCAATAAATACCCGTTTATCATCTGCATTTCTTCTTGGTGTAGCAGTTTTAATGGCCAGTAGTGCATTACCCAGTTTACCAAAACCATTCCACGCCATTTTCATTTTCCTTTCATTTATTTTACTGTTCACTGAGTCATTGTCTTGTAGAGCCAAATTTACGGAGGAAATCTCAGCTGTTGCTTCTAAGGCTTTATTGTTCGTCTCTAGAATTATTCGAATGGGATTCTAATAGTTAACTGATTGCAGTTTCAGAGAAAGTGGATGTTGAACAGAAGGAGCTTCTCAAATTGGGCAAGTCAATAACGCGTTGGTCCACCTCTGGCCCCTATGCAAACTGCTATTCGGGTTGTCACTAATTAAAAGACTCTTGGATGTCCTTCTAATGGATACTGTACCAAATTATGTCCGACTCACGCGTTATTTCGCCGAAATACCGAGATGATTGGAGGTAGTACCAATAACGCTCCAGACGTTCTCATCCGGGGAGAGACCCGGCGACCTTGCTGGCTATAGTAGGGTTTGGAAAGCAAGAAGACAGGCAGAAGAAACTCTCACCATGTGCGAGCGGGCATTATCTTGGTGGAATGTAAGCCCAAAATAGCTTGCCACAAAGGGCAACAAAACGGGGCGTAGACTATTATCTACGTAACGCTGTGCTGTGAGGGTGCCGTGGATGAGGACCAAAGAGGTCCTACTACGAAATGAAATCGCTCCCCAAACCATAATTATTGGATGTCGGACCGTATGGCGTGCGACTTTGGGGTCGGTACCCCACCGCCGTCTCCTACGGCTCCAGACACGTTTTCGGTCTGAAGTCTCATTGACTGATGTAGAATAGTCGTCAGTGATGATTCTCGCTTCAATCTGAGCTCCTATGACCAGCGAAAACGTGTCTAGAGATGCTCCGCACAGCAGTGGGATAACAAGCTGACTGTCACTTGCCATGTTCCCCGACAACCACGGGTGATGGTATGGGCTGCCATTGCAGTACGCCTTTGGCTGTCATCCGCGACATCCTTACAACACAGCAGCACGTCGAAGATTTTCGGTGCCCCGTTTTGTTACCCTTCACGGCAAGCTATCTTGTGCTTACATAATACTCACTCGCCATACGGAGAGAGTTTCTACTGCTTGACTTCGTGCTTGCCAAACCTTACCTTGACCAGCATATTCGCCGGATCTCTCCTCAATTGAGGACATTTGAGACATTATGGACGGCCCTCCAACCAGCTCGGGATCTGGACGATCTAGCTCGCCACCTGGACAGAATCTGGCACGATATCCCTTAGGAGGGCATCCAACAAACCTATGAATCTATGGAAAGCCGAATAATTACTTTTATAAGCGCCAAAGGTGGACCAGTGTTACTGACTTGCTCGTTTTGAATCTGTTTCTCTTGAACAAATCATCCAATTTTTTCTGAAATTGTGCTTATTTGTTTGGTTTTACATGTAGATCACATCTACCGACTTCCGCCGCATTCAGATAATTCTTTAGTGGTACATCGTTTCTTTTTTTCGTCTTGAAGTTGAAACTTACCCTTTGAATGTAAAGAAAGACTGTGTTGGTAAACTTCTACGTTATTTGATACTGAAACAGCTGAGTAAAACTGAACGCACTCAGTTTTCTCTTTACTTATTCTGATCATTTGTAAACTGACACACAATATTTTAGCACAAAGCAATCTTTTAATAATCCGTACTGCCGCGCGGGATTAGCCGAGCGGTCTAAGGCGCTCCAGTCATGGACTGTGCGGCTGGTCCCGGCGGAGGTTCGAGTCCTCCCTCGGGCATGGGTGTGTGTGTTTGTCCTTAGGTTAATTTAGGTTAGGTAGTGTGTAAGCTTAGGGACTGATGACCTTAGCACTTAAGTCCCATAAGATTTCACACACATTTGAACATTTTGAATTATCCCTACCAAAAGAATAGCCCTGACTAACAATAACCTATACCCTTCATGAATCACTTACCTCACAAAAATCTTCGTTACTCGAACTACTGCAATACTGCGAGCGCCAATACTGCCAGCTAAGTAAAAGATTAGGCATATACTTAGCACATGAAAGATTTTGATAGAGAACAAACAATGTATTTACCTTAATAGTGTTCAAAAGTTATAAACTATATGTATAACTTCTTGACATCTATTTTGACAAATTTCCTTTTTCTGACGGATACACGTCCAGATCGTCTACTCATATTAACATCTAAAAACTCTGGCATCTCTCTCCCCACATCCATCACTGCTGGCGGCTCACCTCCAACTGCCCAACGCTACGCGCTGTTCACATCCAACTGCCCAACACTACACTAGCGAATAATCCAACAATGAGTCCAACCAGCCACAGACTGCACGCCGGCCGGGGTGGCCGAGCGGTTATAGGCGCTACAGCCTGGAACCGCGCGACCGCTACGGTCACAGGTTCGAATCCTGCCTCGCGCATGGATGTGTGTGATGTCCTTAGGTTAGTTAGGTTAAGTAGTTCTAAGTTCTAGGGGAGTGATGACCTCAGAAGTTAACTCCCATAGTGCTCAGAGTCATTTGAACCATTTTTGAACAGACTGCACACAGCGCAGTCAGCGATTTTAACACAGAGCGCTACGTGGCGTCACCAACATAAAAACCTTAACTGCCTACTTACAAAGTATACATTATTTTAGCCATATTGTAAATGATTTTTAATGCGGCATTACATATCTGAATACATTTCACTTGAGTGATTTGTCAGTCCGACGATTTTAAATATGGAATTAGATATCTGAATACATTTTACTTGTGCAGTTTGTCAGCCTGACGTTCCTGTGTGACTGTCACATTCGTTCATGTTCCTTTCTAGGCACTAAAAAACGAGACGGGGATCGACTCGTTCAAGTTTGACGCGGGTGAGACCAGCTGGCTGCCACAGCTGCCCGACATCGAACCCTTAGACCTGAGCCCGGTGCAGTTCACTGAAGACTACCTGAGGACCGTCTCGCAGTTCGGCTCCACGATAGAGGTGCGCGTAGCCGAGCGGACGCAGCAGCTGCCGGTGTACGTGCGCATGCTCGACAAGGACAGCAGGTGGGGCTTCGACAACGGGCTGCCGACGCTGGTGACGACGCTGCTGCAGATGAACCTGGTGGGCTACCCCTTCGTCCTGCCAGACATGGTGGGCGGCAACGGCTACGGCAGCGACGTGCTCACCAAGGAGCTCTTCATACGCTGGCTGCAGGCCAACGTCTTCATGCCGGCCATTCAGTTCTCCTACGTGCCCTGGGACTTCGACAACGAGGTACGTTAAACTTTTATCCATTCTGGATTTGGGACACTGAGACTATCTTAAAAAAGGTTTCAGAAATTACTGCAATAAATCGCCGTTTTTCTTCAGTTTTTAATAAATAATAAAAAATAATAAATAAGAATAAAATAATAAATAATAAAAATTGAAGAAACAATGGCGATTGGTTGCAGTAATTCCTGAAATCTTTGACGAGATACGTTACTGTATGGAGAGGGTACCTTTTACAAATGCCTTTTACTTGCAGCTCCACTCAGAAATAAACCCTTTCTCTTGGGTCTTCATGGAAGGGCAACAGGACAAGTGCCAGTAAGGGAAGGTGGCTGTCCGCAATCTATATAAACAAAAACGTCAATGTTCGTTTGTTCAAAATCGTTTATTTCCGAAAATCCTTGACCGATTGCTTTGAAAATTTGTCACAACGTTGCCTTAGAATACGAGCATGTTTTTATATACCTAATGGAACGCCACATCGTATATAAATATGCATTATGATAATAAATGTCGGTAATATGAACACGATCGTCCTTAAAATGAGAAAACGATTTTCTCTCCGTGCATTATCCCAAACACGGCGAAAATGTTTCTGACTGCCTCCGCTGCTGTCATCCCTCTACTGAACACAAACTGAAGAAGACGTCGGAAGTGTTCCGATTTCTTCACTTGGTACTCCATTTTCTAGCATTCACAGTCCCACTTACTACCTCCAGATGACAAATTGACTATGTGTAAACTCTGACAGCAACAGTGAAATACAAGTAAAAACGACAATCGATAAATGAACCTACAGCAACTGGAATACCAACGTGCAAACAAAAAACACTAAGGACTTATGCACCAACCTAATTGAATGCCAGGATCAAATTCTGTTCAAAATTCTCAAGTTATGTTCCACACCAATTTGAAAAATGCGATTTGGAGAAAAACGTATTTATTGGATTACGTTTTTTTTAAGTAAATTAAAAATACCTCTAGTCAGCGATCCCAGGACCGTACAGCAATCCAAAAATATGTCCTCCATCTTCTTCGTAGCTATGATGGTCATGCGGGCCTCTTTGGCAGCTTCTGTCATCCGCTGCTCTGCTCGCTCGATACTGTTTTCGTCCGCTTTGCGCAGAAGTTCTAATAGGATGGCGCAATCTCAAGTTCGAGCATGTTCATAATTCCGTTATGCCTGTCACGACGTCGTTGAAATGACACGCTGCCACATGAGCCGCAATGTCGACGATTTTTTCCCCACTATGAATCGCTTTCGGAAACACTTTATCACAAATTGCGTTGTAACTTCATAAAGGAGTTTCTGGCGAATTTGGAATGAGCACTACAGTAAAGTAGATATCTCAGAGAACATTTCAATAAAAAAAAAGAGGTTGATGTTTTGAAAATTTCAAAACAAAGTTCTCCGTTAAAGGCGTCTGATTGCACACTTGTTGATCAAGTACTTGTTTGACAGAGCGGCCCTAAAACAGAAATTCGGCAGTAAAATAACTAATAACAAATAACATTCGTTAAGAGTATGTTGTAAATGGTACTAGACTTGGTACAGTTCAACGTGTGGCAATTGATGTTCTGGCCAAACAGAGTGATGTCTAAATAACTTTTTTGTCTCTTGGCAATCTCTGATAATGTCGCTATAAAACAAACAAACACTGTCCGAACAGCCCTTGAAGGTCCAATGACACCGACCGGTCGCCGTGTCATCCTCAGCCCGTAGGAGTCACCGGATGCAGATACATGTGGTCAGCAAATCGCTCTTCTTGCCGATGTCAGTTTTCGTAACCGGGGCCGCTACTTCTCAGTGAAGTAGCTCCTCAATTGGCCTCACAAGGACTACTTGCACCCTGCTTGCCAACAACACTCGGCATACCCGGACGATGATGCACCCAACGATAGCCAATCGCGACAGCGCTTAACTTTGGTGACCTGACGGGAATTGGTGCTACCACTGCGGCGAGGCCGTGGGCAGATTCTCATTATAGTTGGTAATAACTGTGCAGGCATTCTGTTAATGTTCCTGGTTCTCACTAAATAGCGACTGGCAAGTCGGAAGATAGTCTTTAGGCTACTGTATTCAGTTGGCTGCAAACTGAACTGAACTATCTAACTGTCGCTTGACGTATCATTTAGTGTATTGTCTGATTGCCCGTGGCGCGTTGTGTTTTAGTGCCTGTCAGTGGAGGGATTTTCGTGCCTACTAGTACAAGATAGAAGCACTGTAGTCCATGGTTGACAGCGCTCAGTATGGGTAGCTGTTCACACTATCTGCTTATGTATACAGTGCGCTGAAGGATGTAACACAGAAGGAAGAAGAGGTCCGGCTTTTTGAGTACCATCTAGAGGGTACTGCACGGATCTGAGAAGCGCCAGGAGAGGGGTTGTACCTGTGTGGTAAGCAGCCTGTTGTGTTATGAGATGTGTACTTCTTACTTGATACACAACACTTGTGTATAAAACCCTCTTCACGGGTACCCAGTCTTGCAAAAACTCAAATCTATTGTCCAAAACGCCTGAAAAACGTTTTTCGCTGGTTCCACTTTACATACAGTCATGGAAGACCCGTAAAACCAAGATGTCAATTTTAGATCATCTTTAATTAACATTCCAAGAGGTTTCGGGCTTGCAACCAGATGACATCGACAGCCTACCACGTTATTTCAGGTGACGACCTTTCAGCCATCTTCAAGTGAGTTTTACACTGGAGACTAATGATACACGTCACTATTGGCACAATGATGCAAGTGTGTAGGTTGCTGCAGCATGAACGGCCTGTGTTATTTTTAGCACCCTTTGTCGAACATTTCTCCATTTGAGGGGCGCAGCCACTTGTGCAACGGTGACCCTTAATGCGCGCCTTCTGCGGAACAATAGACCCGCAGAGTTCTAATTCAGTTGTCGAAATAATAATATTAATTGTCGCTTGACGTATCATTAAGTGTAAAATTTTGTCTTCCTGAAGGTGTCATAGAAAACGCCTGTCAATCTGAAAGCCGCTGTCACGATTAATAAGATCTTCTTTCAAAAGTATTAGGTTGGTGCATAAGTTTATAGCGTTTTTGCATGCTGGTATTACTGTTGCTGTGGGCTTATTTATCTATTGTCATTTTTTATTTGTAGTTAACTGTTGCCCTCTGAATTTACATATTATCGTTTTGTCATCTGGATATAGTGAGTGGAGCTGTGGACACTAGAAAATGGAGTGCCTAGTGGAGAATATTTCCGACATATTCTTCTGTTTGAGTTCGACAGAGTGGGGACACCAGCTAAGAGAGCGAGAACCATTTGCACCGTGTATGTGGATAGTGACAGTGGACACAGCAAGGAAATAGTTTTCTCATTTTAAGGAAGGTCGTTTTGACATTACTGACTACCCATGTTCATTAAGACCTTCAGTATTTGATGAAAATTGTTTAAAAGCATTAATCCACAGTGATCCATGTCAGTGCACTCGAGAACTGACAAATGCGATGAAATGTGACCATCGTCACATTTGCATGCAATGGAGAAAGTTCAAAAACTGGTGTATGGGTACCACTTGCTATAAGCCAAAATCACAAAAATCAGTTGGCGGCCATATGTGTATCTCCGCTTGCTCGTCAGCTACTGACTCGTGAACAATACCGACTATTCCTGTACTGTGTTATCACCGGTGACGAGAAATAGTTATCTTATGCTAAGATAAGGAGAAGAAAGGAATGGTTGAACCCAAACAAAGCAGCAACAGCAAGACCCCAAACAAAGACCTGCGCGCGTCCACAAAAGATAATGCTATACATCTGGTGGTTCAAATGGCTCTAAGCACTATGGGATTTAACATCTGAGGTCATCAGTCCCCTAGACTTAGAACTACTTAAGCCTAACTAACCTAAGGACATCACACACATCCATGCCCGAGGCAGGATTCGAACCTGCGACCGTAGGAGCAGCGCGGTTCCGGACTGAAGCGCCTAGAACGGCTCGGTCACAGCGGCCGGCAGCATCTGGTGGAACAGCGACTGTGTGGTGTACTATGAATTGCTCCTCCGAGGTGTAACCACATTGCTGACATGTACTGTCATCAACTGAGATGGATTGCAGCCGCAGTCCAAGAACAGCGACCAGCAAGACTGTGTGAAGTGATGCTACTCCACGATAAAGCCCGCCCACATTCGCCTAGGCTGACGAAAGGCACTATAAAGGAGTTGGATTAGTAAGTCATTCCGCACCCACTTTATTCAACTGACCTTGCGCCCTCAGATTTTCAGGTTTTCTGCTCTCTGTCAAACAAGCTTCAAGGAACCTCCTTTCCGGACGAAAATGCACTCCGAACATGACTAGAGTTCTTCACCTCAAAACCATGTGATTTGTATAGTCGCGTAATCGAAAACTTAGCGCAGCGTTGGCAGACTGTTGTAAACGGTGAAGAATAATCACGTTCTTAGTTAGTCTGTTTTTTGAGAACTAAGATGTTTGAGTAAATGAGAGAATAGCAGTGTACAGTATGTATTGATCAGTCTAATATGTCATTGGTAACTACAGTCTATGTTATGTGTATCTGTTGAACTTATGGAAAACGCTACGAACTTATGCATTAACGTAATGTCTCCAAGGATTTCTCCATAATTGATTTCCGGAATATCTCATGGGAGGGGGGGGCGGGAGGAGAGGCAAGATTTTTGTGACATAAAAATCCATGAATGTCCTATGGAGTTACAATGCTCGACTATGGCTGACTTACTGAGCTGCGAACGGCAAATGTGGCAATAATGTTCTGCGCACCTTTTATGAATTATGTGTGTGGTCCGACCAATGTTGGCCTTGCAATATTGTCAAGGTATTCTCTAGACTCCAGCAGGAAATCCAGATTATCCTTTACCGTGCCGAGAAGACCATAGGTGTTTTTAGAACGCCGGAAGACTATTTTAACACAATATTTCGTTACGATTCTGCCTAATTTAGATGCAATATTGCTCACATATGGGGAGGAACGCACACCACTTGAGCAGCTCCTTATCGAGTTGACCTTGTGAGCGGTCGCGCTTCTTCCTCCTCAAAGCTGTGCTAATCTGATGTGAAGAAAATTCGTTGTCTTTCAAAACAGATTCTGCGTGCAAGAATTCAGAATTTCTCGACAGTAACACTGAATATACTGTTCTCGGGCTTCCAGCCCCGCCAAGTGGTTAAACGCCCTGAGCTTTCAGCCAAGTAAGCCTTAGCTATTGTCAGGTAGAATGGCTGTTGATATACTCATTTATGCTCTAGCTAGAAGACAAGTCAGTGGTGACTGCGATGTCACCATACAGGGTTATTACAAATGATTGAAGCGATTTCACAGCTCTACAATAACTTTATTATTTGAGATATTTTCACAATGCTTTGCACACACATACAAAAACTCAAAAAGTTTTTTTAGGCATTCAAAAATGTTCGATATGTGCCCCTTTAGTGATTCGGCAGACATCAAGCCGATAATCAAGTTCCTCCCACACTCGGCGCAGCATGTCCCCATCAATGAGTACGAAAGCATCGTTGATGCGAGCTCGCAGTTCTGGCACGTTTCTTGGTAGAGGAGGTTTAAACACTGAATCTTTCACATAACCCCACAGAAAGAAATCGCATGGGGTTAAGTTGGGAGAGCGTGGAGGCCATGACATGAATTGCTGATCATGATCTCCACCACGACCGATCCATCGGTTTTCCAATCTCCTGTTTAAGAAATGCCGAACATCATGATGGAAGTGCGGTGGAGCACCATCCTGTTGAAAGATGAAGTCAGCGCTGTCGGTCTCTAGTTGTGGCATAAGCCAATTTTCCAGCATGTCCAGATTCACGTGTCCTGTAACGTTTTTTTCGCTGAAGAAAAAGGGGCCGTAAACTTTAAACCGTGAGATTGCACAAAAAACATTAACTTTTGGTGAATTGCGAATTTGCTGCACGAATGCGTGAGGATTCTCTACCGCCCAGATTCGCACATTGTGTCTGTTCAGTTCACCATTAAGAACAAATGTTGCTTCATCACTGAAAACAAGTTTCGCACTGAACGCATCCTCTTCCATGAGCTGTTGCAACCGCGCCGAAAATTCAAAGCGTTTGACTTTGCCATCGGGTGTCAGGGCTTGTAGCAATTGTAAACGGTAAGGCTTCTGCTTTAGCCATTTCCGTAAGATTTTCCAAACCGTCGGCTGTGGTACCTTTAGCTCCCTGCTTGCTTTATTCGTCGACTTCCGCGGGCTACGCGTGAAACTTGCCCGCACACGTTCAACCGTTTCTTCGCTCACTGCTGGCCGACCCGTTGATTTCCCCTTACAGAGGCATCCAGAAGCTTTAAACTGCGCATACCATCGCCGAATGGAGTTAGCAGTTGGTGGATCTTTGTTGAACTTCGTCCGGAAGTGTCGTTGCACTGTTATGACTGACTGATGTGAGTGCATTTTAAGCACGACATACGCTTTCTCGGCTCCTGTCGCCATTTTGTCTCACTGCGCTCTCGAGCGCTCTGGCAGCAGAAACCTGAAGTGCGGCTTCAGCCGATCAAAACTTTATGAGTTTTTCTACGTATCTGTAGTGTGTCGTGACCATATGTCAATGAATGGAGCTACAGTGAATTTATGAAATCGCTTCAATCATATGGGCATATGTTGACTCGACATTCGATGCACTCGCTTCAAACTCGCCATCGCTTGACCCCACACCACAATGAACTGTGGGCCACTGTCTGTGTTAAGAGTGCTGTCAGTATTTTTTACTTCAATGAATAAAAACTCTCATGCTCTGTCTTGAGTTGTTTTACGATGCGCACTATTTGTCTGACAATGGATTGGCCGCACTCGCCTGGTATTTTGTAAAGGTCTTAGATCGCCTGGGGTTTACAAAACATCCCGCAGGTTCCGCCACAGATACGTAGGACAGACAATCTGCGCTATAAACAAGAATTGTAGCTGCACCAGCAAAATACCTCGTCATCAGATGCACAACAGATCACCGCCTATCCTACTTTCAGAGCAGGCAAGGCTGCCACTTGGACGCTCCGTGATGTAGCGTAGACGTTCAACACGTTCTCGCCTACTCGTGGTTTCGCTATCCTTCGACACAATACGCGAGCAACAGACCAGATTTGCCATTTCCAGAATACTGGTTCCCAGATGCCGAATGGCTCTGAGCACTATGGGACTCAACTGCTGTGGTCATAAGTCCCCTAGAACTTAGAACTACGTAAACCTAACTAACCTAAGGACATCACACACATCCATGCCCGAGGCAGGATTCGAACCTGCGACCGTAGCGGTCGTGCGGTTCCAGACTGTAGCGCCTTTAACCGCTCGGCCACTCCGGCCGGCCCAGATGCCGAGTCGTAAGAACATCACACCCCTGGCAAGAAAAGTGACACAACTCGAAAACGCACTACATGAGATACTGTAAATCGACTTAAAGGATACTATAAACTTATACTAAAAGATTTCAAGTAAGTCATTTTGCCAGCAAAATTACATTATAGTTTATACAACAGTAGTATGGACATGTATGTATGTTCGCGTCGAATGTGAGCTGTTATCAGGTAATTATGAATTTGTATATGAGCGTTTGGCATCATTGGCCGGGAGGCCCCTTGCGGGGCAGGTCCGGCAGCCTTGGTGCAGGTCTTATTACATTCGACGCCGCATTGGGCGACCTGCGCGCCGGATGGGGATGAAATGATGGTGAAGGCAACACAACACCCAGTCGCTGAGTGGAGAAAATTCCCGAACCCAGCCGGGAATCGAACCCGGGCCAGTAGGACGGCAGCCTACAACAACACTAACAAACCTACCAGGAAGTGGACAAATTGCGAGATAGAAAATATGACGTTCTTCGTGCGCGTTGGGGCACTTCCACTTATTTTTCAGTGAAAAAATTGAAAATTGCCGTTTTTTTTATGTGTCGCTTATATTGCCGGGTTACGAAATTTCCTTTTGTCAAATTCGTTTGCGTCTCTGGATTTCACAATTGCGGCCCGTTGCGTCACAAGAATGATTCTCCCTTTCGTCTCTGCTCCACTTAGGTATGAGGGCTATTCATTTATCAAGGGCCGATCGGTCGTGAAATGGAAACCACAACGAAAATCAAACACGTTTTACTTGCAACGGTTAGCTACACATTCCATCTCCTTCTACTTCTCTACATAGTTGCTGCTCCGACTTGGATACACGTCGTAGCGTTGTATCAACTTTCCAATACCCTAGTCGTAGAGTGCAGCGGCCTGACACTTACGCAAATTCCCTAAGCTGGTCTGCAACTCGTTGTCTGTCTCAAAATGTTGTCTTCGTAACAAGCGGTTCCCGCGCGCAGAGATAAAACTCACAGGGAACCAAACCCAGGTGGTGCGGTGGGTCATCAAACACTTCCCACCGGAAACGCAGCTAGAGCACAGTGTGTGGCCGAGAATGATAATGAGGAATGGAGTGCAGAAATGCATGGCACTTATGTTATGAGGGCGGCATGAAGTCGGACGAAATCTCTCAACAGGTGCTTGTACATGGCAGGAGAAACTGTTTTCTTAGTATCTTTATGAACTCAAAGCGACATCATACGGTCGGCGGGCATACTAAACACACTGTCCAAAATATCTCTGCAGTGCTTCGTCGGATTTTCACTGTAGTTCCCATTTCGCGACCGATCGGACGTTAATAAACGAATAGCCCTCATACTTCCATTACTGCGTCATGTGCTCGCAGCGCCACCACATGGGGTTCGTTCTTGATCTTGGTAGAGGCCATAATGATTTGACCGATCGATTAATGTTGGACGTCCTGCATGTATACACTAACGGAAAAAAATAGTACAACTGGAAAGAGGATGTTGATCTTGATCCGATGACGGTAGTCGCCATCTGTGGGGTAGTAGATGTACTGATAATGGTTCAACGTCGTCCGCCAACATACAGGGTAGGGTAGTAGCATAGTTGCCAGAGCGCCACCTACGCCTGCTCTTTAGTAAGGAATGTTCACAGCCAGAAGACTCAGTGTGGAACAAGCGTGTGAAACAAGCAGGCAACGATGCCCTGGAGATGAACTCGAGCTTCCTGCAGCTAAGTGAGCGAGGTTGAAAGAGGTCAAATTGTTGCCGGATGGTCCTTTCGGAGACTTTCCACACAAGTTGGATGTGCTGCGTTGGTTAGGTAAAGATACTAGTAGCAGTAGTCACGTGAACATACTCAACATACTCAAACCTATAGACGAGGTTCTGGACGTCCATGCTACACAGACGACCGACAGGAGCGTCATATTGTAAGAGCAGAAGGGGCAGATCTTACAGCTAACAGAGCACAGATAAGAGGGCTTGATTGTTACGAACCGATTATTAGCACGGGACTACAGGCAGGCACACCTGTAGCCCATATTCCAGTTACACCGCAGCATCGACGTCCACGGCTCGACTGGTGCTGTCAGAGCGTTACTTGGAAGATGGAATGAAGGAAGCTCAGTGACCTTCAGCAATCAAAGCAGATTATTCTCACACGCAAAGTGTGTACATACGACGTAGACCTGGTGAGCGTTGTCTCGTAGAATACCCAGCCCATGGCCTTGTAGTCTGTGTGCAATAAGATACTTCTCCTTTGGTGTTTCTGGAGGGGACGCTAAGCAGCGCTCGTTACGTCACAGTGTTGTTAGACCTGTTCTTGTACCATTCTTACAACAGGAAGGTGGTCTCTTGTTGCAATAGGATAATGCTCGCCCACACATTGTGGCTGAATCTCAATGTGCTCTGCAAGACGTGCAGCAACTTTTCCAAGGAATAGAAAAGCAACTGGAATCACTCAATAGAGGAAAGTCCACTGGACCTGACGGGATACCAATTCGATTCTATACGCGAAAGAACTTGCCCCACTTCTAACAGCCGTGTACCGCAAGTCTCTAGAGGAACGGAGGGTTCCAAATGATTGGAAAAGAGCACAGATAGTCCCAGTCTTCAAGAAGGGTCGTCGAGCAGATGCGCAAAGCTATAGACCTATATCTCTTACGTCGATCTCTTGTAGAATTTTGGAACATGTTTTTTGCTCGCGTATCATGTCATTTCTGGAAACCCAGAATCTACTATGTAGGAATCAACATGGATTCCGGAAACAGCGATCGTGTGAGACCCAACTCGCCTTATTTGTTCATGAGACCCAGAAAATATTAGATACAGGCTCCCAGGTAGATGCTATTTTTCTTGACTTCCGGAAGGCGTTCGATACAGTTCCGCACTGTCGCCTGATAAGCAAAGTAAGAGCCTACGGAATATCAGACCAGCTGTGTGGCTGGATTGAGGAGTTTTTGGCAAACAGAACACAGCATGTTGTTATCAATGGAGAGACGTCTACAGACGTTAAAGTAACCTCTGGCGTGCCACAGGGGAGTGTTATGGGACCATTGCTTTTCACAATATATATAAATGACTTAGTAGATAGTGTCGGAAGTTCCATGCGGCTTTTCGCGGATGATGCTGTAGTATACAGAGAAGTTGCTGCATTAGAAAATTGTAGCGAAATACAGGAAGATCTGCAGCGGATAGGCACTTGGTGCAGGGAGTGGCAACTGACCCTTAACATAGACAAATGTAATGTATTGCGAATACATAGAAAGAAGGATCCTTTATTGTATGATTATATGATAGCGGAACAAACACTGGTAGCAGTTACTTCTGTAAAATATCTGGGAGTATGCGTACGGAACGATTTGAAGTGGAATGATCATATAAAACTAATTGTTGGTAAGGCGGGTACCAGGTTGAGATTCATTGGGAGAGTGCTTAGAAAATGTAGTCCATCAACAAAGGAGGTGGCTTACAAAACACTCGTTCGACCTATACTTGAGTATTGCTCATCAGTGTGGGATCCGTACCAGGTCGGGTTGACGGAGGAGATAGAGAAGATCCAAAGAAGAGCGGCGCGTTTCGTCACTGGGTTATTTGGTAACCGTGATAGCGTTACGGAGATGTTTAATAAACTCAAGTGGCAGACTCTGCAAGAGAGGCGCTCTGCATCGCGGTGTAGCTTGCTCGCCAGGTTTCGAGAGGGTGCGTTTCTGGATGAGGTATCGAATATATTGCTTCCCCCTACTTATACTTCCCGAGGAGATCACGAATGTAAAATTAGAGAGATTAGAGCGCGCACGGAGGCTTTCAGACAGTCGTTCTTCCCGCGAACCATACGCGACTGGAACAGGAAAGGGAGGTAATGACAGTGGCACGTAAAGTGCCCTCCGCCACACACCGTTGGGTGGCTTGCGGAGTATCAATGTAGATGTAGATGTAGAATCTCCAGACGAGTGTCCAGTCGAGCATTTGTGGGATGTGACTGCACGAGAGGTGACTCGCGAGACTCGTCAACCAACTACTCTTATAAAATTATGTAAACAGGCCGAGCAAGCATGGAACAACTATTTCCAGGACGGTATTCGCCATCTGTACAATCGACGTGATGCCACAGTGAGCGCTAGCATTGCCGACCGCGGAAGCTACACCACGTACGAACATAATGAGATTTTCACTGTGCAGCGGAGTTTGCGCTGATATGAAACTTCCTGGCAAATTACAACTGTGTGCCGGACCGAGACTCGAACTCGGGACCTTTGCCTTTCGCGGGCAAGTGCTCTACCATCTGAGCTACCGAAGCACGACTCACGCCCGGTCCTCACAGCTTTACTTCTGCCAGTATCTTGTCTCCTACCTTCCAAACTTTACAGAAGCTCTCCTGCGAACCTTGCAGAACTAGCACTCCTGAAAGAAAGGATACTGCGGAGACATGGCTTAGCCACAGCCTGGGGGATGTTTCCAGAATGAGATTTTCACTCTGCAGCAGAGTGTGCGCTGATATGAAACTTCCTGGCAATTTAAAACTGTGTGCCGGACCGAGACTCGAACTCGGGACCTTTGCCTTCGCGGGCAAGTGCTGTACCAACTGAGCTACCCAAGCACGACTCGCGACCCGTCCTCACAACTTTAATTCCGCCAGTACCTCGTCTCCTACCTCCTAAACTTAACAGAAGCTCTTGTGCGAACCTTGCAGAACTAGCACTCCTTGGAAGAAACGACATTGCTGAGACATGGCTTAGCCACAGCCTCGGGGATGTTTCCAGAAAGAGATTTTCACTCTGCAGTGGAGTGTGCGCGGGTGTTGAGTCGTGCTTGGGTAGCTCAGTAGGCAGACCACTTGCCCGCGAAAGTCAAAGGTTCCGAGTTCGAGTCTCGGTCCGGCAGACAGTTTTAATCTGCCAGGAAGTCTCATATCAGGTCGGGAGTCGTGCTTGGGTAGCTCAGTTGGTAGAGCACTTGGCAAAGGTCCCGAGTTCGATTCTCGGTCCGGCACACAGTTTTAGTCTGCCAGGAAGTTTCACGTACTAACATGTTTCATCATGGGTTGATGCCCGGTGCCTCATAACCGCTTGTACCATTGATCTGCAAATGTAATGACTGCACTTACTCCATATGCAATGTAGCAACAATAAATTTTGAGTGATTTGGAAATCTCTAAAAGACAGTACTAATTTTTTTTCCGGAAGTGAATTTCACAAATTTATATTCGTTTGACTGTCGACTGCGAATGTAGTTGAGTTTTCCAGCTGTACCTTGCTTGCTCAGTAATCCACACTGCGTCACCGTGTTGCTGTGCTGCAGACGGTGGAGATGAGCCGCGAGTTGACGGCGCTGCACGCAGCCTACGCACCACGCATCGTCGACCTGATGAAGAAGACGGTGCAGGACGGCACGCCTGTCAACCTGCCCATCTGGTGGCTCGACCCGACGGACGCCACTGCGCAGGCCATCAACTCTGGTGAGACTCACCTCCCGTGTGCTGTTGTTTATAACCAGCATCTCATTTTCGCCTATCGCTGACATATCTGAGTTTCTCCACATTTCGTTGTGCCACTTCTCTGCATGTACTCGCATCATTAACGTAGCTAATGTTAAAAGTTGAGGCATGTCTTGTTTGATACGCTATCTACGGCAAAACAGTTCATAATCTCGCAATAAGAGCTTTTTTTTCTGAGAAACCTAAATAACCAAAACTATGAGACACTGATGTCAGACCTCATGTGGAATGTTCTTACATATTTCTCGCGCTACCTTTCATCTCTGCTCATCTTTTATCTTTATTCGCCATCGACCATATACACGATGGAATAGGCTACATCTCTGATACGTATCACACATACACTTAATTACATTCACAATTACACATATATTAAATTTTAACATACATTCACAATCTGTGCAGCAAATATTATTTCATATTATAAAATATAGATTCAGCCAATAGTTATACAACTTTTTAAAAATAATTTGCAAGACATGGATTATGCTGAAGGAGCTAATTTGTTAAATACACTTTAAGACAAAAAAAGCGACGCACCACACAATAAATATCCGAATGGGACGGAAATCATTAAAATTTTAGAAAAAATGGATGATTCACTCAAGAGAATGAGCTTGACACATTGAACAAGTCAGTCACGCATTGGTCGACCTCTGGCCCTTATGGAAGCAGTTGTTCGGCTTGGCGATGGTTAATACAGTGCCAAATTCTGTCCACTTGGGGCGTTAAATAGTTAAAATCCCGAGATGGTTGGATGGTCCTGCCCATATCGCACCGAAGTTCTTAACTGGGGAGAGATCCGGTGACTTCCTGACCAAGGTACGGTTTGGCAAGCACGAAGCAGACAGTCGTCTTGTATGGGCGGGCATTGTCTTGCTGAAATGTAAGCCCAAGATGGCTTGCTATGAAGGGCCACAAAACTGGGGGTAGAATATCGTCGAGGTACTGCTCTGCAGTAAAGGTCCCGCGGATAACGACCAAAGGGGTCCTGCAACCAAAAGTAATGGCACCCCAGTCAGTCACTCGTGGTTGTCGGGCCGTAAGAGTTGTTATAATCAGAATCGACAGCAGACCAACACCGACAACGATATTCCGGTATACATGCCGACGTCGCAAGCTGAAGATGAACAGATAGAGAAAGTATGTGAGGATATTGAAAGGGTAATGCAGTATGTAAAGGGGGACGAAAATCTAATAGTCATGGACGACTGGAATGCAGTTGTAGGGGAAGGAGCAGAAGAAAAGGTTACAGGAGAATATGGGCTTGGGACAAGGAATGAAAGAGGAGAAAAACTAATTGAGTTCTGTAACAAGTTTCAGCTAGTAATAGCGAATACCCTGTTCAAGAATCACAAGAGGAGGAGGTATACTTGGAAAAGGCCGGGAGATACCGGAAGATTTCAATTAGATTACATCATGGTAAGACAGAGATTCCGAAATCAGATACTGGATTGTAAGGCGTACCCAGGAGCAGATATAGACTCAGATCACAATATAGTGGTGATGAAGAGTAGGCTGAAGTTCAAGTAATTAGTCAGGAAGAATCAATACGCAAAGAAGTGGGATACGGAAGTACTAAGGAATGACGAGATACGTTTGAAGTTCTCTAACGCTATAGATACAGCAATAAGGAATAGCGCAGTAGGCAGTAGAGTTGAAGAGGAATGGACATGTCTAAAAAGGGCCATCACAGAAGTTGGGAAGGAAAACATGGGTACAAAGAAGGTAGCTGCGAAGAAACCATGGGTAACAGAAGAAATACTTCAGTTGATTGATGAAAGGAGAAAGTACAAACATGTTCCGGGAAAATCAGGAATACAGAAATACAAGTCGCTGAGGAATGAAATAAATAGGAAGTGCAGGGAAGCTAAGACGAAATGGCTGCAGGAAAAATGTGAAGACATCGAAAAAGATATGATTGTCGGAAGGACAGACTCAGCATACAGGAAAGTCAAAACAACCTTTGGTGACATTAAAAGCAACGATGGTAACATTAAGAGTGCAACGGGAATTTCACTGTTAAATGCAGAGGAGAGAGCAGATAGGTGGAAAGAATACATTGAATGCCTCTATGAGGGTGAAGATTTGTCTGATGTGATAGAAGACGAAAGAGGAGTCGATTTAGAAGAGATAGGGGATCCAGTATTAGAATCGGAATTTAAAAGAGCTTTGGAGGACTTACGGTCAAATAAGGCAGAAGGGATAGATAACATTCCATCAGAATTTCTAAAATCATCGGGGGAAGTGGCAACAAAACGACTGTTCACGTTGGTGTGTAGAATATATGAGTCTGGCGATATACCATCTGACTTTCGGAAAAGCATCATCCACACAATTCCGAAGATGGCAAGAGCTGACAAGTGCGAGAATTATCGCACAATCAGCTTAACAGCTCATGCATCGAAGCTGCTTACAAGAATAATATACAGAAGAATGGAAAAGAAAATTGAGAATGCGCTAGGTGACGATCAGTTTGGCTTTAGGAAAAGTAAAGGGACGAGAGAGGCAATTCTGACGTTACGGCTAATAATGGAAGCAAGGCTAAAGAAAAATCAAGACACTTTCCTAGGATTTGTCGACCTGGAAAAAGCGTTCGACAATATAAAATGGTGCAAGCTGTTCGAGATTCTGAAAAAAGTAGGGGTAAGCTATAGGGAGAGACGGGTCATATACAATATGTACAACAACCAAGAGGGAATAATAAGAGTGGACGATCAAGAACGAAGTGCTCGTATTAAAAAGGGTGTAAGACAAGGCTGTAGCCTTTCGCTCCTACTCTTCAATCTGTACATCGAGGAAGCAATGATGGAAATAAAAGAAAGGTTCAGGAGTGGAATTAAAATACAAGTTGAAAGGATATCAATGATACGATTCGCTGGTGACATTGCTATCCTGAGTGAAAGTGAAGAAGAATTAAATGATCTGCTGAACGGAATGAACAGTCTAATGAGTACACAGTATGGTTTGAGAGTAAATCGGAGAAAGGCGAAGGTAATGAGAAGTAATAGAAATGAGAACAGCGAGAAACTTAACATCAGGATTGATGGTCACGAAGTCAATGAAGTTAAGGAATTCTGCTACCTAGGCAGTAAAATAACCAATGACGGACGGTGCAAGGAGGACATCAAATGCAGACTCGCTATGGCAAAAAAGGCATTTCTGGCCAAGAGAAGTCTACTAATATCAAATACCGGCCTTAATTTGAGGAAGAAATTTCTGAGGATGTACGTCTGGAGTACAGCATTGTATGGTAGTGAAACATGGACTGTGGGAAAACCGGAACAGAAGAGAATCGAAGCATTTGAGATGTGGTGCTATAGACGAATGTTGAAAATTAGGTGGACTGATAAGGTAAGGAATGAGGAGGTTCTACGCAGAATCGGAGAGGAAAGGAATATGTGGAAAACACTGATAAGGAGAAGGGACAGGATGATAGGACATCTGCTAAGACATGAGGGAATGACTTCCAAGGTACTAGAGGGAGCTGTAGAGGGCAAAAACTGTAGAGGAAGACAGAGATTGGAATACGTCAAGCAAATAACTGAGGACGTAGGTTGCAAGTGCTACTCTGAGATGAAGAGGTTAGCACAGGAAAGGAATTTGTGGCGGGCCGCATCAAACCAGTCAGTAGACTGATGACCAAAAAAAAAAAAAAAACGGCGGGCGACACTCAGGCTGGTAACCCATTGGTCTCCGGAGCGTGTCCAGACACGTCTTCGGCCTGGAATCTCACTGAGGAGTAGAACTGTCTTCATTGATGAGTCCCGTTTTGAATTTAGCCTCGATGACCAGCGAAGACCTGTCTGGAGATGATCTAGACAGCAGTGGGATACCAAGCTGACTGTCGCCCGCCATATAGGGCAACAACCAGGACATTTCATTTCATAGCAGGACACCTTGGTTGTCTCCCGCAGCACTTACAGCACAGTGATATTTAGATGATATTCTAAGCCCCGTTGCCCTTCATGTCAAGCCATCCTGAGATTACATATCAGCAAGATAACGCATTCCTGCACACGGCGAGAGTTTCTACTGCTTGACTTCGTGCTTGTCAAACCCCACTTTAGTCAGCAAGTTCACCGGATCTCTCCCCAACTGAGAAAGTTTGGAGTATTAAGGGAAGGACCCTCCAACAAGCTCAGCATTTTGACGATCTAACGCGCCAGTTGGGCAGAATTTGGCATGATATTCCTCAGGAGGACATCCAGTGACTCTACCAATCAATGCCAAGCCCAAGATCCAGTGGTGGACCAACGCGTTATTCAATTGTTCAACTTGTGTAACTCTTCCTCTTGAATAAATCATCCATTTTTTCTGAACCTGTAGTCATTTATTTGTATTTACATCCAAATCACATCTCCTGATTTCTGTCCTATTCGGTAATTTCTTCGTGACACGCCGTTGTCTTTTTCTTTTTTGTCTTAGAAACCAGACTCTGTGGGACCAGGCTGCTTTCACCTGTCTGTGTCTTGAATCATCTGTGGTGTCACCGCCAGACACCACACTTGCTAGGTGGTAGCCTTTAAATCGGCCGTGGTCCGTTAGTATACGTCGGACCTGCGTGTCGCCACTGTCAGTGATAGCAGACCAAGCGCCACCACACGGCAGGTCTAGAGAGACGTACTAGCACTCGACCCAGTTGTACAGCCGACTTTGCTAGCGAAGCTACTCTCATTTGCCGAGACGATAGTTAGCATAGCCTTCAGCTACGTCATTTGCTACGACCTAGCAAGGCGCCGTATTCAATTGATAATTAATATTATGAAGCATGTACCGTAACGAGAGATGTTCTACAAATGTGGATTAAAGTTAAGTATTCTACCAGTTACCTCCTGTTTTGCTAGTCTTATTTCTCTGACCTGTTCCAGACCTAACGCCAGTCAGCGTGTAATTAATTTTAATTTTTTGTCTCGTGTTGTGCTGGTGTGTCTTATTTGAAATTCTTTTGCATTCAATGTATATGTACACATGTACAACAGTAAATATATTAAGTTTTTTAAACAGAGATCGTCAGTGATGTCTTGGTCCAGGCCTACACATTTCTGTTATAACGTTTTTTGTACCTCCAGTATACCAATTATATGTATAGCGCCCCATATCAGCAGTTCATAAGAAATTTGAGACTCGATGAGCCGAAAACAGGTCAATATGAATTATTCTGAAGTTAATATATTTCACATTAATATCCCATATTAATATATTCGATATTAATATATTCCGGATTAGGTATGTTATCCTTTATATTTTTTTACTGATATAACTGATGTGTTTCTCCAGGTCAACTTTCAGTCACTACGGAATCCTAAAAGTTTAATCGATCTATTTTCTATATAGTTAGATAGTTCTAACAGAAGATGATTGGTCTTATCAGAGTTACACACAAGTCTGTTGAAGAAAAACCGTTTCACTGTAGCATCTAGTGGTTCAAGTGACATGTATTGCAATTCTGTGCTGTCTTGATGAATTCTCTATCTTCTTCCAGCTTCTTTTTACACAGACAGCCACACTTTCTTTCCTGAACGAGTACAAATGAAGTCAGTTATTTGTCAACAGTTCCCATCTCCTATAGCGGAGTTGCTGCAGCTCTGTTCAATATTTAACAAACAGCTTACGACATATCATCTACGTAACTACAGCGACTGATTAACAAAAACTGCTCTAGAAACAGCACAAGTCGCTTTTAGTTTGCACTTGGTTACCGTTTCGGAACAAAGCATATTCAGACCAAAATGTCTATGGCCATGTGCCACCGTTGGCAGGACTGATGGAGTAATGCCTTATACTGGGTACCAATCAAATGTGTAGAATAAATTACTTACTTGACTATTTCCAGACCACTTTCATTAAAGCTTAAGAAATATTTCAGTCGTTTTGCACCTTTCCCCCAATTTTGACGTGCAATGTGCAACGCGATATCTGTGCATTAAAAACTGACACATTCTGTACAAGTTACATAAGTGTGAGCCAACGGATGAATTTTCTACGGTATTATAAAGTACCTGACATGAAATTCTTTTCAGAATACAGTAACCTGTTCGTATTTCGCGTTGTCGTGTGCAGAGCCGATCACATCCAGAAATTATTTATCTACTTGAGGTGCAAATTGCCTGCTGGGAACGACTATATTGAACCTACCGTTTTTGAATGTGATAAGAGTTTTAGCGGATTTCTGTGGACCATATGTCAGGCTGGAAATTATGTTAACGAGCCCGCTACCATGGCACTAGCCTTAACATTCCTTTCTTTTTGAGTCATTAGTCTTCTGCCTGGTTTGACGCAGCCCGCCTCTCATGTCTCTCTGTTGCCAACTTCTTCATCTCCGAGTAGTTCTTGCACTCCACGTCCTCAGTCTCGCATTGGCTGTATTCAAATCTCTGCCTTTCCCTACATCTTTTACTCTCTAGAGCTCCCTCTCCTAACGTGGAAGTTATCATCTGATATTTTAACACATGGAAACTGATAAGCAAGATGTTTAGTCTCTCTAAACCCACAAGCAACATCGTTACCGTCGCAACACTTGACGTATCATCGCATCCTTCTTCTGATCAGTGTTTTCAATACTTTCATTTCTTCGACAATTTTGCGGGTAAATTCCACGTCCTTGTCTTGTCAGCCCACCTAATTTTCAACATCCGTCTACAACATTACGTGTCAAACACTTCCATTCTCTTCTTCTCCTGTTTCCCCACAGCTCATGGTTCCCTGCCGTACAAGTCCGTGCTCCATATATACATTTTCGGAAATTTGTTCCTCAGCTTAAGGTGATGTTTGATACTAGTAAACCTCTTTTCGCCAGGCGTTCCCTCATTGCCTGTGCAATCGTTCTTTCTTAGTTGGTCATGTGTTATTTTGCTTCCAATGCGCCAGAATTGCTTCACATTGTGTACTTCGTGGTCACCAATTTTGATACTAAGTTTATTGCTAACCTCATTTCTACTACTTCTTATTACTTTTATCTTTCTCTAGCTGATTCTCAGTTCATATTCAGTATTCATTAGACAGTTCATACCATTCCACACATTCTGCAGTTCTTCTCTTTCACTGACGATAGCAATCACACAGCACATTCCATATACGGAATGAACGTCAGAGTCGAAAGACTGCATCCATCTCTTACACTTTTCTTAATCCGAATATTTCATTCTTTATCTTCCATTTTCATTGTTGCTTCTTAGTACCTGTACATTTTACATGATATCCCTCTTTCCCTACACCTTAGTCCTACGTTTCCCGGAATTTCGAACATTTTGCACAATTTGACACTGCTGAACGCGTTTTCGAGGTCGACAAATTCTATGAACGTATCTAAATTTTTCTCAAGTCTTGCTTTCATTATCAAGCTCAATGTCAGAACTGCTACCCTGATGCCTTTCCTTTTCTATAGGAAAACTAATCGTGGTCTAATGGACGATATTTTTCCGATGGTCTGATAGTATGTCTCCAGTGTCAGATTTTGCAAATCAACTCGAATAATCGCTTTTTTTTGCCTCTCCACCAATGATTTTAGAAACAGCAAAGAGATGTTTTCTATGCCTTCTGCCTAATGGGGTCACAAGGATTCCAAACTTCAGTTAAACTCTTATACTGTATCACCTATAACTTCCACATAGACTGTCATTCCTTCTTCTGTCACCTCATCGCACAATTCCTCCCCCTCATAGAGGCTTACAGACTATCCGCTTTCTTCTCTGTGTTTAACAATAGATTGAACTCTTAATGTTTATGTCCATAGCTTTAATTTTATCTATGTTTGTTTTGACTTTTATTTATACTGAACCAATCCTTCCAACGACCATCTCCATTTTATTCCTTAACATTTTTCCTATAGCCACTTCGCCTAAGCGTCTCTGCAGTTCATACTAATTTAATTCCTAACTGATTTATATTGCTATATTCCTATACTTCCGAAAACATTTTTTACTTCCTACTTTCGTCGATCAATTGAGGTGTATCTTCAGTTATCCAAGGTTTTTTCGCAGTTAGCTTCCTGTTTGTCTGTCCAGCATCTATGATTGCTCTTTTTATAGGTGTCCATTCCTCTTCAACCCAAATGCGTATTGTGGCATTCGTTATCGTAATATCTACAGGCTGAGGGAGCTTCAAATACATCTAATCATTTCTCGGTACTTCAGTATCCTATCTCTTTGCATACTAATTCTTCCGGACGATTCTCTCAAACTTCATTCTAGGCTTCATCATTACTAAATTGCGATCCGAGTCTATACCTGTTCCTAGGTACGCTTTAAAAACCAACATGTCATTTAGGTGTCTCTGTCTGTCCATCATTTAATACAGTTGGAATCTTCCTGTGTCTCCAGTCCTTTTCCAAGCGTACTTCCACCTCTTGCGATATCTCAACAGTTCAAACCTCACTTCGTTCACTTGTAGTAAAACTTAAGGATTTGACAAAAATAGCGTAACTTGTCGTCAATCCTTAAGTATCTAAATATGAACACAGTGAAGGAGAAGTAACTGGATTAATTGGACTTAACTTGATAAAGTCGAAGTCTTGACAATAATCTTCGAGCTTGCTACTTCTTGTGCAAGCTTCTAAAAAAATATCTGGGATTAGGTTTACATTTCATGTTTCTCTTTAAATAAACAGTTTTAGTTTTGATGTCATTTTGCCACATGGTTTTATCTCCGGTTTCGACGCACTTCCACATTCACAGTTGACATAAGTTCTCACATCCAATTATGCTGACGTAATAGTTTACAGAGCGAGCTTAAAATACTTCTGCTTCGTAGCATACATGACAGCGAAGTAAGTAGTCTGCTTTGAGCAGCCAAAGATCTTGCAAAATCTCCAGGTTCAGGCTGGAGTTATTATTCTATCGTTTGTTTACACAATCCTGAAGCAAGTTACTAACTTCTTGAAAATAGTACAGTATGAAACACATAGCTTGTGAATAAAGTTTACAATCGTTATTGGTATTCATTTATGAGAATGTGAATTTCTGCACGAGAGTGAGTTCTTCAGTCTGTTCGTCAACCCAGTGTTTTGCAATATTTGTGTTTCCTAAGAATAAGCCACATAATTTTTGTATTCAGTATCAGGAATAAAAAATTATAACAGGAATTTTGGTGAGAATAGTTTTGTCAGTTAAACACGTTTCTGAATCCAAAATTTACGACGTAGTTTCCACATTTCAGATTTGGATATTGACTGTTTGGGAGGGATGTGGTGAAAACTGGTAAGTGTTTCAGTCTTTCTCTGTCCTAAATTTTCCGGTGTTACGTAAAGCTTCGAAAGTCTATATTTTAACATAGTTTCACAATTCTTAACTTTCTGCTCTTTGTTTTATTATTGAAAGAAGAAAGGCTATTTCCGTGTTGTAACACTCAGGGACTTGGACGTATAAAATATGTATTTTGTCTGTTTCATAATTTATATTTTATTAATAATTGCGTATTTGAAAAACTTGGTTGCAGGTATACTTTGACGACAGTTTTCGATGATCGGTAAAATTTTATTTAAGGGGGACAAGAAATCAAACGAGCCGACTTGGAACAGAAGAGGGTCCACAGGACATTTTAATTTCCACTGTCTATACTTTTACAAATAAAATCATAAAACTTTGTCAGCATGACCAGAAAGGATTCAGGATTCACACTCAAAGCGGTGGAAGTTCAAGAACATAACAAATTTTATTTTTACATTTAAAGTTTCATCATTTTTTCTCTTACTATTGGCTGCATTTGTTGCTATAGGAACACTTTTCTTCATGAGTAAGAGAGATTGTTCGATGAATTTTACACAGGATACAAACCATACTTACAGCTGCTGACACTCTATAATTTATTTAATTTATGAAAAAATGAAGGAGCTGTTACATTTTAAACCTCATGGTTCAAATGGATCTGAGCACTATGGGACTTAAACATCTGAGGTCAGCAATCCCCTAGAACTTAGAACTACTTCAACCTAACTAACCTAAGGACATCACACACATCCATGCCCGAGGCAGGATTCGAACCTGCGACCGTAGCGGTCGAGCGGTTCCAGACTGAAGCGCCTAGAACCGCTCGGCCACTCCGGCCGGCTTTAAACTTCATGTTTAGAAAGGACTCAAATTTTATAGTTAATTATCTCATTTTTATCACAGTTTTTAATAGATTTGGAAAATTCTATAATTTTGCATTTAGGAGCTCGTGTTTAATAAGCAGTGCAAAAGTCTTCCAAGAACCTCTCTTACTTATCAAGAAAAGTGTACCTATAGGAACAAATGCAGCCAATAGTAAGTGAAAAAAATGATGAAATTTTACATGTAAAAACAAATTTCTTTGTAATGTTTTTGAACTTCCTCTGCTATACGTGTGAATCCTGAATCCTTCCTGGTCACGTTGACAAAGTTGTATGAATTTATTTGTAAAGGTATAGACAGTGGAAATTAAAATGTCCTGCTGCGTTTTTCCTGCTCCAAGTCGGTCCGTTTAATGTCCTACCAGCCTTAAGTGATATATTTTTCGAATACAGGCATTAGGAAGTGTCTAAGAATGTCACCTACTAAAATATCGTGCGAATAGATTAAGTGGCAAGATTTATATTCGCTCCAGATCGTAAATGGCTCTGAGCACTATGGGACTTAACAGCTATGGTCATCAGTCCCCTAGAACTTAGAACTACGTAAACCTAACTAACCTAAGGACAGCACACAACACCCAGCCATCACGAGGCAGAGAAAATCCCTGACCCCGCCGGGAATCGAACTCGGGAACCCGGGCGTGGGAAGCGAGAACGCTACCGCACGACCACGAGATGCGGGCCCAGATCGTAAAGATGGCCTAGAAATCGTTGATGAGTCTGTTGGTACTGTTACACAGTGTATTGACTGTTACTAGGTGAAATTTATTGCAGATCTCAGTCACCTTCCTCTCTGAGTTTTAACAATATTGCGAATGCTGTGTGAGTACATGAAACCTTTTCCGCGCAGAGTTCCTGCTGGGGGAGGAGTTGCTGGTGGCGCCGGTGTTGGAGGAGGGCGCGGTGAGCCGCGACGTGTACCTGCCCAGGGGCAGCTGGAGGGACGAGGCCGACCCGCAGCACCCGGTGGTACAGGGCCCCGTCTGGATCCGCGACTACGCAGCTCCGCTCAGCGTCCTGCCCTACTTCACCAGGCTCTCAGAGGACTGAGGCCGCTCCCCCTGCCCTCACTGGTCCTCCAGATAAATCCTTGAGTCAGTGGAAAATATTCGATACAAACAAAGGAAATAAACTTCATTAGCACCATTTTCGCTCCAGCTTTCCGACTTTGTCACTTCGATTATGGTATGTCATTGACAAATTCCTTACAGGTCTACCGTGTTGATGGTGAAGTGGCTGGGAGCTGACTGGGGAACGGTAAGGTACTGGGATTACAAGATTATGTACTCTTGAACAGCGGTTTATTATCAAAACAAACTCTTTAAAATTAGAAAATACACAATTTAATAATAGGAGCACTGGTACCTAGTGAACAAGACTCAAGAGAGAGACAGGCCATGCAGTCCCGGACCTACGATATTTCCGAACGGGTGCAAAAAACTTGGTAGTGGCGCATCCCCTGCCCCTAGAGCGATTGAGATAGGACGTCAAAAATAAAAAAAATAAAAAAAACAGTTTCTCAGAAATATTTTCATTTTGTCTTCTTTCTGAAGAGTTTGATATACGTATAAAACATACATGTTCGAGGAAATGTAAGACATATTATTTGGTCTTTAGTGTGCCAAAGTGCAGTGGCACGCCTCTTCAGACAGCATTCTCGAATTGAACGTCACTGTATTTTGTTCTGTGGAATTCAAATTTGTATATTTTGTAATGGAAGCCATCAAACATATATTCGGGACAGTGGAAATTAAGATGTCCTGATGTGCCTCTCCTGCTCCTAGCCGGCCGGTTTGACATCCTATCCCTTCAAATAACCTCACAGTTGGTACTGGGTGGGATTATTTTTGATCGGGAGACTAGGAACTCTTCAGAAAATTTTTACTTTTTATTGCCTATTAGTTAATAACTTTCTGTTTCGTGTGACATAAAAATAATTACAGGAAACATAAAAACAGTAAAGACTAGAGACAAGCAAGACAGTACACATTTCTTCAATCCTTAGGTCCCAGAAGTTTTTTCTCTCTAATCTTGCTACAGCTTTACACGGCGTGCTTTCCTTTCTGTGAAAGGATCTATTACCTCACCAAACGTTTTGCCACTTGAAACATCGCAATGTCGTTGACTAATACCGAAAAAACTGTTTGTACGAATAGCAAGCAAAATTGCTGTGGTTTCTCGATTTGATTACGTATATTTTGTCACAGTCTGCTAGATAAAAAGAAATAGGACTTTCCAATATTGCAGCAGTTGTCACACATGCCAAACAAGCTACACTGTTTTAGCACGAATGGTCATTTTTTTCCATCTCATTTACAGAAATAGCACTACAGAATATAATGCACAAAGTACCGATATCAAATGCCCACTATAAGCAAAAAGTCTTATGTTACGAAATAGTTTCACATTTCATTCATATGGTCCGCCGCTCGTGGTCGTGCGGTAGCGTTCTCGCTTCCCGCGCCCGGGTTCCCGGGTTCGATTCCCTGCGGGGTCAGGGATTTTCTCTGCCTCGTGATGACTGGGTGTTGTGTGATGTCCTTAGGTTAGTTAGGTTTAAGTAGTTCTAAGTTCTAGGGGACTGATGACCATAGATGTTAAGTCCCATAGTGCTCAGAGTCATTTGAACCATTTTTTCATTCATATGCTCTAGGTTCTCAAGCAAGAGATCGAAAAGCAGTAGTAATACGAAATTTTTATATAAGTTTGTAACCGTCATATTGTTCGATATACTTAGTGTAATGTCCCCGTTTCTTCTCCTTCCCCATTCTAACAATCTCGTCATCACTAATTCTGTAACTATTCCTGCCACTGTCAAAACATATTCTCCGGTTAACTTCACTAACACCGCCAAAATCACCAGTTTAATTATCCCGTGTTTATTATCCTGTTAAGCGCTATTACGTGTTTGTTCAACGCATCTTCCGCGCTATTTCGATAATAGAACCAAGCGGCCGCTAACCGGAGACTGTATAACTAGTACTGTAGCGATGTGGCAAAAAATTTTCTGTCAAAATTTCATTTTCTTGGATACACCGAGAAGGTATTCCTTGCCTGTTTTCCTGTTGTTCTGTATTTGCACTCTGGTAGTCTGAATCTATGGATTTCGCTATTAATTATTACAGGGCTTATCATTCGCACACACAATCAACCACATAAACAAACAGCGATTGTCATTCACTGCTACGGATTTATTCGGCTCAGCTCGTATAGCTCCGTCTCCTTTTGTCTGCGAGAAAGTTTTTTATTTCTAGATGCATCGGGGATTCCCCTGGCAGACACATCACATATACTACGTACGCATTCAAAAATCAACTAATTATTCGTTCAGATATCAACTTAGAATGTGTTCAAAAGTGTTCAAACACCAAAAGGCATGTATTCCAAATTCATATGAACAATCGATAGACTAACGTGTGCTGGATGCTAGGCTCTTTGTGCAACAAGGCTTTATTGCTCAAGAATTGAATCGGGCGCCCCATGAAATTGCCGCCAGGTACAGATGCCCTGGTTTGCCCCCTCCCCCACCCTAGATCCGGGCCTGAAGCTAGGGCGCGTACGTCACAGCAAATCTGAGTGTTAGCACCCATTGCCGACGTGGAACGGGTGACTATTTCAGACGCATTGACTACGCGTTTAAGTGCATGCAAGCTGTCGATAGCACACGATAAAGTTAAGACCTTTAGTGGGTACCTTTTCAATTACGAAGTGATTTCCCATAGGCTCTGCACAGAGTTTAGCGTTCACGAAGTGTGTCGGACAAGCCCACTAGTGTGGCGTGACAGATAGGCATGAATTTCTCGTGGGCCCCGCTACAGAATAGGGCGGTTAGAGCCAAGAGAAATTGAAAAAAGAGATTAAGATGGTATGGGCATGTTAAAAGGATGAATGGGCAGATACTCCCCAAAATTATGGAAGAACTAAAGATGGATGGGAAAAGACCCAGAGGGCGCCCAAGAACACGGTGGAAATGGGAGTGAGAATATCTGTAGAAAGGAGAGGTGTGACCTGGCAGCAAGTGGAGGAAGAAAAGTGGTGGGAGGACCGAGCCAAATGGAGAGGACTCGTCAGCACCCAGACCCGGCAGTAGCTGGAGCGGGATTCGGTTACCGATAGATAGAGCCAAGGCTCCAACACATCAACAAATACTATTCTAGAAATGAGCAAATGCAAGATGATAATTAAAATAAAAAGAAAAAGAAAAACTAAGCCAAGATCGCTACACATTGGCGGGCCCAAAACAAATTACCAAAATAATTTAAAGCACTAAGCAGTGCTAGCAAGACTTATAAACTTCCATTCGGCGTTACTTCGTTACTTGTTATCAGACAATTACAGGTCAGGATTTATATCCTGACGATGTAACGACTTGCAGATTGTTAAGCTTGATGCTGTTGGAAGCCAGCTAGAGCACGCCAAGCTAGGAAGTCGGAGACACAATGCAGGGAGCAGGCAAACTGCGTGCCGTAGGAGGAAGGGCAGTGACGTTTAGCTTTCAGGTGGACGTTGTTGCTACTATACTTGCCGCCGTCAACATAAAGTATTAGAAACATCCCCACCTATCGAGTAAGAGAAGAAGAGGAATTTGAAATTGGTTGTACAGAGGCGCCTTGGAGGTGCAGAGCCACTCATCAGATTGGCCAAAGCCTGTAAATTGCCAGTGGATTGGTGGGCCGACTATACGAAGAGAGAAACAGTACGCCGCCACAATCCCTTAAGTATCCACGTTTTTATATTCAGACAGGGTTATCAGTCAGACCATTGAGGCGCCAGATCCATATCGCTCGTTACCAGCCTCGGTAAGCTCCGACAAGCCTCTTTTTCTCACTTGGAGTGCTGCTCTCAAAATATGTACCGGTACTTAAAAACGCTACTAGTATTCATTACTACTGCTAGCGATCGTCCCACAGATTCATACACTGACTTTTATTGTGCAACCAGTTGTCTCTTTCTAATGTTTAGAATTAGCCTTCAGTGTAGCAGTTAGTCTGATTGCAAGTAAGATTGCAGACCTCTGAGTCCATGAGTCTCGTGCTGCGATCATCATGTCGGGTCCCAAAGTCCGTATCTCTTATAGGTGCCTTGTAATAGTATTTGGTGCTGATCTAAGCTATCAATCTACCTTTACTGGATGTTTGTCGTTCTGCGTCTGTTCCTAACTGCTCGGTAACTGCAGACTGACCTGTAACTGCCTGTCTTCCCTCTGTCCTGTGTTAGGAAACTACAATGCACATCGGTTGATCAAACCAGTAACTACACTTAGCATTTGCTCAAATGGCTTGAAGCTCAACGATAAACGCCTATCAGGCCAATGCCAAAGTAGTTCAAGGTGTTAAATAGTTGCAGCAAGCACTATTAACAGACAATCACAGGTCAAGAACATCAACTGATGAAACTACACTCCTGGAAATTGAAATAAGAACACCGTGAATTCATTGCCCCAGGAAGGGGAAACTTTATTGACACATTCCTGGGGTCAGATACATCACATGATGACACTGACAGAACCACAGGCACATAGACACAGGCAACAGAGCATGCACAATGTCGGCACTAGTACAGTGTATATCCACCTTTCGCAGCAATGCAGGCTGCTATTCTCCCACGGAGACGACCGTAGAGATGCTGGATGTAGTCCTGTGGAACGGCTTGCCATGCCATTTCCACCTGGCGCCTCAGTTGGACCAGCGTTCGTGCTGGACGTGCAGACCGCGTGAGACGACGCTTCATCCAGTCCCAAACATGCTCAATGGGGGACAGATCCGGAGATCTTGCTGGCCAGGGTAGTTGATTTACACCTTCTAGAGCACGTTGGGTGGCACGGGATACATGCGGACGTGCATTGTCCTGTTGGAACAGCAAGTTCCCTTGCCGGTCTAGGAATGGTAGAACGATGGGTTCGATGACGGTTTGGATGTACCGTGCACTATTCAGTGTCCCCTCGACGATCACAAGTGGTGTACGGCCAGTGTAGGAGATCGCTCCCCACACCATGATGCCGGGTGTTGGCCCTGTGTGCCTCGGTCGTATGCAGTCCTGATTGTGGCGCTCACCTGCACGGCGCCAAACACGCATACGACCATCATTGGCACCAAGGCAGAAGCGACTCTCATCGCCGAAGACGACACGTCTCCATTCGTCCCTCCATTCACGCCTGTCGCGACACCACTGGAGGCGGGCTGCACGATGTTGGGGCGTGAGCGGAAGACGGCCTAACGGTGTGCGGGACCGTAGCCCAGCTTCATGGAGACGGTTGCGAATGGTCCTCGCCGATACCCCAGGAGCAACAGTGTCCCTAATTTGCTGGGAAGTGGCGGTGCGGTCCCCTACGGCACTGCGTAGGATCCTACGGTCTTGGCGTGCATCCGTGCGTCGCTGCGGTCCGGTCCCAGGTCGATGGGCACGTGCACCTTCCGCCGGCCACTGGCGACAACATCGATGTACTGTGGAGACCTCACGCCCCACGTGTTGAGCAATTCGGCGGTACGTCCACCCGGCCTCCCGCATGCCCACTATACGCCCTTGCTCAAAGTCCGTCAACTGCACATACGGTTCACGTCCACGCTGTTGCGGCATGCTACCAGTGTTAAAGACTGCGATGGAGCTTCGTATGCCACGGCAAACTGGCTGACACTGACGGCGGCGGTGCACAAATGCTGCGCAGCTAGCGCCATTCGACGGCCAACACCGCGGTTCCTGGTGTGTCCGCTGTGCCGTGCGTGTGATCATTGCTTGTACAGCCCTCTCGCAGTGTCCGGAGCAAGTATGGTGGGTCTGACACAACGGTGTCAATGTGTTCTTTTTTCCATTTCCAGGAGTGTAGTAACTACACTTAACAATTGCGCGAACGGCATAACACCCAATGACAAATGCCTACCATGGTGAATCCAAAGTAATTTAACGTACTTGAATTTGACAGTTTAATATTTTAAAGGAACACGATGCCTCGGCCGTAAAGACAAGTTTACTACAACACTGACCAATCTCAAGTGAACAGAATTCCACTAACAAGATTTTAATAGCACGTACACGGGACAGCTGAATCAACGGACTGCAGCCAGGCTTATAAGCCTTACAGTTGGTGAATTTGATTTAGAATATACGTGAAAGTAGGTTAAAATACAATAAATCAATTAGTAACTGTTTGAGGAAACTTAATATCAAATTTGAACACTCCTCCGTGGGCACGCACGTTATCAGTCTTATAAACACAGCGACCTTTACGGCGTAATGTCCGATCAAAACACTAGGTACGAGGCGTGAACTTCGTCAGAGCTTCGCAGCTCCGTACAGACCATACAGGTTGTCGCAAATGGCTGATCCCAACTTCGACTAAAGCCCACTTCTAGACGGTGCTGCTTAGATTTACTTAAGTGGGATTTACCATTAAATAACAAGAGAAATTAATTACAAATATGAATGTCCTCTTCTCAGTACCATACGCATTTGAAATATAGAACACCAAAGTAAGGCAAACGCTTAATCTCACGGGTTACAGGTAAGCACATGACGGGGGTAGCAAAATGGTTCAAATGGCTCTGAGCACTCTGGGACTTAACATCTGAGGTCATCAGTCCCCTAGAACTTAGAACTTTTTAAACCTAACTAAGCTAAGGACAGCACACACATCCAAGCCCGAGGTAGGATTCGAACCTGCGACCGTGGAGGTCGTGCGGTTTCAGACTGAAGCGCCTAGAACCGCTCAGCCACAACGGCCGGCACGGGGGTAGCAGACCAACAATGCAGAAGGAATCAGCTAAGTTCGAGGGGGAGAAACGGCAAACAAACAAATCACAAAACAATTATTACAAAGGCAGCCATTTCGGAACACAGATAGTAGTAAGTAATTCGGATTTACTAGACTCAGCTGCCCACTTGTCTAATCAAAATAGATCCTTTCCGATAGATGTATGAGGAATTTACATTACAAAACTATGTGGTGGACGCTACAAGACCAACCAAAGTATACAGTGAGCTCCCTTTGTCGGTTCGCTCCTATTTCAATTAATAAGGCAATAAATAATGGATAACCTCTCATGTAACGCACACACATAAGCAGAATTAAACGCCATTATAATATAGTACAAAACACCAATGAATAAAACAAGGTGGGCAAACACTGAATAGATAAACACGAGACAGGTAGGTTACAGTTGACTTTAAAGAAAAATTCGACAGAAAGAGTGGGCTTGCGCACACAAACAACCAAGCCAGTCTACCCAGTAGCGTGGGGAAGCAGGGAACAGCAATGTAATTATAATCCACGTTCGCCACGAATCTCCGATATGGGTACAGAAAATGAGCTAATGCCGTCTCGTAGAAAATTACAAACAAACATTTTCAACCACAACAGAAAATAGGAAGAACGACCACAAATACCAATTAGACCCGAAAGAAACAAGGATGAAGTGGGTAACACATCAGTTAAGAACAGACTTAATTCTAGAATGAGATTTTCACTCTGCAGCGGAGTGTGCGCTGGTATGAAACTTCCTGGCAGATTAAAACTGTATGCCGGACCGAGACTCGCTATATCCTTTCTTTCAGGAGTTCTGCAAGGTTCGCAGGAGAACTTCTGTAAAGTTTGGAAGGTAGGAGACGAGATACTGGCAGAAGTAAAGCTGTGGGGACGGGGCGTGAGTCGTGCTTGGGTAGCTCAGTTGATAGAGCACTTGCCCGCGAAAGGCATAGGTCCCGAGTTCGAGTCTCGGTCCGGCACACAGTTTTAATCTGCCAGGAAGTTTCAGACTTAATGCCTTTTACAGAATGCCTCACTATATAGTTCAAACTATAGACATACGTACAACGGTTCCCGAGTTGGCTCATTTCCTGTACCGGTAGAGTAGGTGACAGTTAAACTTCCATCTGGTTTGGAGGTGCCAATAACTCTCCACAGGTCAGGCCACCGCCTTCCAGCTGTGTTCCGTCCAACAGAGCACTTACATTTCCTAGGCAAAGTCTGGCCTCCAACTCTCCACAACACTGCCAGTAAGTTACTTCCATCTTGCTTGCTGAGCACACCCCCGTATCACCGTCTGTTGCTGTTCATACTACCTCTTGCTGGCAGGAGCCCTCTTGTCTCCCAGCAACGGAATAGAGACGTACACAAGACAGACGCAACAGATTAGTGAGCGCCAAGGCTGTCACACACACCATGCTTCAAGCGCTCATCAGCAGTTGAACAGAAGTGATGACGGAATGAGATTTTCACTCTGCAGCGGAATGTGCTCTGATACGAAACTTCCTGGCAGATTAAAACTGTGTGCCCGATCGAGACTCGAACTCGGGACCTTTGCCTTTCGCGGGCAAGCGCTCTACCATCTGAGCTACCGAAGCACGACTCACGCCCGGACCTCACAGCTTTACTTCTGCCAGTATCTCGTCTCCTACCTTCCAAACTTAACAGAAGCTCTCCTGCGAACCTAGCAGAACTAGCACTCCTGAAAGAAAGGTCCCGAGTTCGAGTCTCGGTCGGGCACACAGTTTTAATCTGCCAGGAAGTTTCATATCAGCGCACACTCCACTGCGGAGTGAAAATCTCATTCTGGAAACATCCCCTAGGCTGCGGCTAAGCCATGTCTCCGGAGTATCCTTTCTTACCGAGCAACTGATCTTCCTGTGAACCATCCACAACTGGATCAGGAAGTAGGGGAAACACCACACACATTAAGGTAGCTTACAGATGATAAATGTAGATGAAAAAGTAATAATATTGACATTAGCAGTGGTATAATAACAAGGAGGCTACCACCTTTTTCAATTACAAAACTGCTGCAGTATTTTGTTTCACAGTGACAATAGTGTGCCTATCTTTCTCGTGTCGCATTTCATGAGCACTAGCTAGAACAATCTATTTTTATTTGACATATGAGGAAAAATGGTATATGCACGGTGATTTATATTTCTGTGAAGGCGTAGATGTGTAAATACAGCTTCCCTGGTTAGAAGTACAAATGCAAATACCTCACAGTTAAGCCGCAAACAGTAGTCTTTACTGGTAACATAACATCAATGTTATAATAATGTTTAATACTTCCAGTTTACGTAATTACACTGTTAGTAAGATATCACATCACACAATACCAAACCGTTTCAAGTTTCCATCCTATCTCTCATAACTGTTGGAAATATGATTCATACTTTTATAATGACTTTTGGGAGTGTATCCAAAACATTTAATTTTATCTTTCAATTTTTCAGCTAGACAATATACTGCCACTGCCAAGAAGAATTGTTCACCGACGTCTGATTGTAATACTGAGTTTATTTCTTGAGGTGTTTGTGTGGTTAAACAAAATATTTTCATATAACACACACTGAATTTTGTTTGCAGCACAAGAATAAGGGGTAGACTGTGCAAATTCATAGCAATACTGCACACATGGTTGGTCAAGCAAAGGGCCAGAGAGTATATGTGAGATATGAATGGATTCCATGAATGTTTAAATTAAACGCCTCATCCCTCATGATTTGGAAATTGGCTAATCATATTTTCAATACTTCTTGAGCCACAGACTGCCAACAAATGTGACTTTCATCAGTATCTAAAAATTGTAATTTATAGATGGTCCATTCAAGAAACAGTTCCTTTGCCATATAGGAAAAATACAATATTGTCGTCCACGTATGACATATCTCCTACAACAAAACAGACATCCCCTTGTGTTTCGTCTTTAGAGAATTTTGTTGACTGGTTGATAGAAATTGCCGCCTGCATATTTAGTTCCTAACATTTTCCATTACAAATGAAAGAATTACATATTAAATAGAGAAGAGGAGCATATTTACATCTCTGACAACTATCCAAATTGATGTATCAAGAAAAAGTTTCCTTATTACCTTAATAATTTTCTTTTCTCTTACCCCCATTCTTCCCTTTCCACATCACTTCCTCCTTTCCACCTTTGTGTATCCTCTCTCCCCCTTCTGTCTTTCACTCCTCAAAACACAATGTTTTATGTTCTCATTTTGCTACTGTCACTGAATGCCACTTTTACTGCTGTCTACCGCCTTCTGCTACTTCCACAACTTCTCCTCGTTCAGTTCATCTTATTCTCTCCCAGATGTTCCCTCTCTCTCACATAAAAGTCAGCTTACACAACCACACATAAGCAGTACTGCTGCAGCTGCTGGTGGGTGTCTTTGGATCTGCGTGCTGTTGTTTGAGATTGTGTATTCATGTTTCATGCATTTGTTCTCGAGAAAAAAATCAATAGCTATGATCTGAGAGTACATTATGAATACTATATAATTAAAATGTATTGGCTGCTACACACTGTAAGGGCAGAACATGTTAATGACTTTTTACAATTATCTTATATTTAACTGACGGTCAGAATTCATTCCTAGAAATTTAGTCTCAGTTGTATCTACATTTACTTTAACATGGTTGTTTACTGAAAGTAGTGGCATTTCTTTCCTTTATGATCAATGTAATTTCATCACATATTGACAAAATCGTTATTTCTGTGAGTGTTTCATTTGCATTCTCTGCAAGGAGTTCAGCATTTTTCACTAACACTACTGAGAAAGTAGTCAATGTGTATCAGAACTGAAATGGTCCACATGTTCTATCATTAGGTACTCCTGTATTAATTTGTTTTAGTTCTGATAACTCTTATTTGAGGCTTGCGTTACCTTTGCTCTCTGCAGCCAATGTGCTAGGTATGATACCACAATTCCATAAATTTAATATGGTTGATTTTATACTTCTATCACTTCACAAAGTAAACTGTGACCCATTTATAAGGTTGAAGTTATGGATGTAAGTCATTATTAGGTCTTTCATAACTGATTGTTTTTTTTTAGAATAATAACAGAAAAGATATGAGCTTGTAGTTTTCTATGTATTTTGTGTTAATGTTCTTTAGCAGGACGACAACTCTTGTTGCATATTTTAAATTGATGGGAAAAACTCATTCATAATTTTTTTGAAGGAAGCTTACGAGTTTTGCATGCACTGTTTGAGCACACAGACTATTACTTCGTCTAGGCACACAGCCTTTCATTTCTTTACTTTTTAACTATACCATTTGCCTTACTTCAAGCTCTTTCGTTGGTAATGCCTGCAAAATACTCGTTGCATGATTGTTCACAGGCGTTACATTTCTTTTGTGAATTTTTCTGCAGTACTTAAAAAATATTTATTGAAGATGTTTGCTTGTTAGTTAGTGCCACATACCATGGACTAGATTCATTATAACTATTACTGTGAGGAATGTTTCAGCTGAACAGAACTGTGGAGACAAATTTATTTATATAAGGCTAGATGATCGCTGTTTACGGGTTTGTAATTACCTAATTATTTCTATTGAGGAATTCCTTTATGACATACAAGGAGTCGTTAAGAAAAAATAACTTTATTCTAAATTTAAAAAAGTCAGCTGTCTGTCAGACATCTTTTTTCAAGAGCCACATCATCAAAGTGTTTTATAGGTGGGTATTGAACTCCTTTATGTGTCAAAGTTGGGTTCACTAGAGGAACTGCAGATTCAATTTCTTTGTGGTATTGTATTAGCAGATGTCTCTATTACTCTTATACTGCAGTGGATTGCTGATAGCAAATTTCATGTATGAATAAATGTAACCCAAGGCTGTCGTTCATATTTCCAGTTGCTTAAATAGGTGACTTTAAGATTTATGTATGTGAACTCTGCATATAATTCTGGTTACTAACTTTTGTGCAATAAATGTTTTTTGCCTGAGTGAAGAGTTACCCAAGAACATTGTCCTGTTAGACATCAAAGAATGGAAATATGCTAAATATATTACCTTACTCCTTTCTGTGTCCTCATATTTGACAACTATTATTGGTCGCAAAAGTAGCTGAACCTAAACATTTTACTATGTCTGCTACATGTTTTTCCCAGTTTAAGTTTTCATCAATATGCACATACAAGAACTTAAAACTTCCATCGTTCTTTGTCGATAGATATAGCTTATGACAGCATTTAAACACTCATGAACTTTGCTGTTTCCATACACGCAAAGAGGATGATATGAATTTACTGTACGCTCTACACTTATTAACCCTTTTGTACAGCAACATATGCTACGCATGTGGACAGACTGTATTCACTGATGTAACAGGAGGAGGATCATGAAGTTCTGTCTGCATGTACAGTGGCGGTCGAAATACACTCCTGGAAATTGAAATAAGAACACCGTGAATTCATTGTCCCAGGAAGGGGAAACTTTATTGACACATTCCTGGGGTCAGATACATCACATGATCACACTGACAGAACCACAGGCACATAGACACAGGCAACAGAGCATGCACAACGTCGGCACTAGTACAGTGTATATCCACCTTTCGCAGCAATGCAGGCTGCTATTCTCCCTTGGAGACGATCGTAGAGATGCTGGATGTAGTCCTGTGGAACGGCTTGCCATGCCATTTCCACCTGGCGCCTCAGTTGGACCAGCGTTCGTGCTGGACGTGCAGACCGCGTGAGACGACGCTTCATCCAGTCCCAAACATGCTCAATGGGGGACAGATCCGGAGATCTTGCTGGCCAGGGTAGTTGACTTACACCTTCTAGAGCACGTTGGGTGGCACGGGATACATGCGGACGTGTATTGTCCTGTTGGAACAGCAAGTTCCCTTGCCGGTCTAGGAATGGTAGAACGATGGGTTCGATGACGGTTTGGATGTACCGTGCACTATTCAGTGTCCCCTCGACGATCACCAGTGGTGTACGGCCAGAGTAGGAGATCGCTCCCCACACCATGATGCCGGGTGTTGGCCCTGTGTGCCTCGGTCGTATGCAGTCCTGATTGTGGCGCTCACCTGCACGGCGCCAAACACGCATACGACCATCATTGGCACCAAGGCAGAAGCGACTCTCATCGCTGAAGACGACACGTCTCCATTCGTCCCTCCATTCACGCCTGTCGCGACACCACTGGAGGCGGGCTGCACGATGTTGGGGCTTGAGCGGAAGACGGCCTAATGGTGTGCGGGACCGTAGCCCAGCTTCATGGAGACGGTTGCGAATGGTCCTCGCCGATACCCCAGGAGCAACAGTGTCCCTAATTTGCTGGGAAGTGGCGGTGCGGTCCCCTACGGCACTGCGTAGGATCCTACGGTCTTGGCGTGCATCCGTGCGTCGCTGCGGTCCGGTCCCAGGTCGAAGGCACGTGCACCTTCCGCCGACCACTGGCGACAACATCGATGTACTGTGGAGACCTCACGCCCCACGTGTTGAGCAATTCGGCGGTACGTCCACCCGGCCTCCCGCATGCCCACTATACGCCTTCGCTCAAAGTCCGTCAACTGCACATACGGTTCACGTCCACGCTGTCGCGGCATGCTACCAGTGTTAAAGACTGCGATGGAGCTCCGTATGCCACGGCAAACTGGCTGACACTGACGGCGGCGGTGCACAAATGCTGCGCAGCTAGCGCCATTCGACGGCCAACACCGCGGTTCCTGGTGTGTCCGCTGTGCCGTGCGTGTGATCATTGCTTGTACAGCCCTCTCGCAGTGTCCGGAGCAAGTATGGTGGGTCTGACACACCGGTGTCAATGTGTTCTTTTTTCCATTTCCAGGAGTGTAATAGAGCCACCTCTATTGACGAGATTAAGAACTAGGATATCTATTAGTTCGCGAAATCGCCACGAGTGCCGTGTTGTCAGTCCCTTGTAGACAACATCAGGGAAGACGTTGCTGCTATCTTTAGTCGTCCGCAAGGAAGCGTTTGAGCTAGACGTGTGAAAAGAGGCATAAAGGTAAGAATCTTATGGGTCAAAATAATAGAGCCGCTTTACACATGTGCCTTTAAATTGATTTTTATGCAGTTGTTTTGTATGTAAATTGACGTGTGGTTTTGTTTACATTCGTCTAGATGGGCAGAGCAAAGCATACCAGTGAAGATGAGCGTATAGTAATGTTCCGGATGTTCAAAAGTGGGATGTCCATGAATAAAATAGCCAATGTCTTGCACGTTTCGCGAAAGCGAGTCCAGAACGCCATGAGACGGTCAAAACAAACAAAGCCGCAGGTGGAGAACAGGGGGCGACCTCGTGTAACTACTCCTCGCGTAGACAGACTCATCACTAGGGAAGTGAAGAAAGACCCATTTTTGTCAACACCACGACTGAAAGCCATTTTGTTTAGCGACGAACATGATGTTCAACCATCAACCTCAACGATTCAAAGACGACTGAGATCTGCAAAATTGAATGGGCGCATTGCAAGAAAGAAGCCACATGTTTCACAAGCTAATGTTCGGAAAAGGTTAGCCTTTGCCCGGAGAAATGAACAAAAACCTAATACTTGGTGGAGGAACATCCTTTGGTCCGATGAATCCAAGTTTAATAGGTTTGCCTCAGACGGAAAAGTCTATGTGCGCCGCCCACCAAACCAGGAATTTAATCCCAAGTACACTTTAAAAACTGTGAAATACGGTGGCGGAAGTGTTATGGTATGGGGATGTTTTTCGTGGTACGGCATTGGTCCAATACACCGTATCAACGGCATAATGAACGCAGAAATGTACAAAGACATCTTGGCAAATGTGATGCTGCCTTATGCTGAAGAGGAAATGCCGCTGAAATGGAAATTTCAGCACGATAACGATCCAAAGCATACTGCAAGGATCATAAGGCAGTTTGTTCAAGAGCACAATATCGAAGTATTAGAGTGGCCACCTCAGTCCCCTGACGCATCACCCATTGAGAACTTATGGGAGATCTTAGACAAGAGAATTGACCGCTCAAAAGCTACATCGTCAGAAAAACTGTGGGAAGAAATCCAGAGAGCCTGGTATGCGATCAGTAGTGACGAATGCAGGCGTTTAGTAGACTCTATGGGTAAGAGGTGCAGGGCAATCCTCAAAAATAAGGGTTACCCCACGAAGTACTAATGCAGTCCTATGCAAAAAAGACTGTTCCTGTACGTTTCATAAGACTGAGATCAAGTACAATATATTTGTTTCAATTGGCTCTATTTTTTTGACCCTGTGGTCTGGTATTCTTTTGAATATTATCGAATATTACTGATTATTTTGTGTTGTGTTATCGATATAACTGACTATAGTACAATGTGACTCGGTTGTAATGGTTTCCATCATAGTTCAAACATGTCAAGTAATAAATGTGCACTTTATTCCAAACCTTCGCCAGGTGGCTCTATTATTTTGACCGCCACTGTATATATTTCGACAACGATACCTGCAACAGAGTGTGTTACCTGTGTGAAAAGGGTGGCTGTGTTTCGTTACTGAATCAGTTAATCAATCATCATATTTGAAGAAGCACCAGGGACTTAGGATTGCTGAGTTTAAAAAATACCATTTCACCTGAATGAATTTTCACTCTGTAGCAGCTTGTGCACTGACCTGAAACTTCCTGGCAGGTTAAAACTGTGTACTGTACTGGAACTTGAACGTGGGATCTTTGCCTTTCGCAGGAAAGTGCTCCACCGACTAAGATACTTACGTATGACTCAGGACCCTCCCACATAGGTTTACTTCCGCCAGTGACTAGTCTCCTACATTCCAAACTTTACAGAAGTTTTCCTTTGTACCTTGCAGGACATGCACTAAGGGAAGAACGGATACTAAATCAGCGCACATTTTTCTGCAGAGTGAACATTCGTTCTGGTAACAATCTCACAGGCTGTGGCTAAGCCATGTTTTCGAAATATCCTTTGTTTCAAGAGTGCTCGTCCTAACACGTACACAGGAGAACTTTTGTGAAGTTTGAAATGTAGGAGATGAGGTGACGACCTGTTCAGAGTTGTGGTTGGTTAGCTCATTTGCTAGAATACGGCATCCAGTTTCAATCTGCCAGGAAGTTTCGAGCCATTATTTTACCTGTTCAGCCACTATTGTTCTAATCCACAGTATGCCCAGTAGAAACCTCCTCTTTATGTCGTTTGACTTTATAGCAAAGAGAAAGAGTTCGCATGGGAGCAACTTCATTGAAGAGCGAGAGTGTGAAACACTGTAAAGTTGTTTTAAAACGAAAAATACCTCACTCAACGCTATAAAATCAGTGGAATTGGCGTAGTGGCGAAGTCAATTATATGATGGCTACAGTGGAGGCCGTTTCTTCCGCAATACCCCACGCAAATGTTTTAGCACTTCGTAATAATCGTTCACGGCTACTCTTTCATAACTTATTGGATTTCATAATTAAATAGAATTGACTTTACTATTATTCAGCTGATATTCCGTCACTATTTCCACTTAGAATTTTAATACCTAGGACATTTTACTTGAAACATACAAATCAGTCTCGACGCTGTCTCTACCAATCAATGGGCTGTCTGAAAATCTCTTTATGTGGACATCCTAAGATGACACAGCATTGCTTGGCTTATGCGCCACAACACTAACCAGCAGTTTACCATCGAAAATAAATCAGCCCTCGTTTGTCATTCACTGAATGAGACGTAATCGCTGCAACTTGCAAGTTGACGGTGCAGGTCAGTTCTAGGAAAAATTCGTTAACGGACAGTACCCTGTATGCGCTCGTATGATGGGTGCTTCCGTAACGAGGGTAACCGAAGCGTCTTGTGTTTCAAGAGGTGCCGTATCGAAGATTTCTATAGCGTACAGGGAAAGCGGAAAAACATCATCCACTAAGTCACAACGAGGATGAAAGTGTGTGTTGGGCGATGGTGACAGACGGGCATTGAAGAGGACTGTGACAAAAATTAGAGGACGACAGCTGCAAAAACCACTGCAGAACTGAATGTTGCACTCGCGAACCCCGTGAGCACCAAAACAAGGCAGTGGGAACTCCCTAAGCTGGGAACTGCAAGGTGACCTGGAGTTCCACAAGCCGGCCGCTGCGGACGAGCGGATTTAGGCGCATCAGTCTTGAACCGCGCCACTGCTACGGTCGCAGGTTCGAATCCTGCCTCGGGTATGAATGTGTGTGATGTTCTTAGGTTAGTTAGGTTTAAGTAGTTCTAAGTTCTAGGGGACTGATGACCTCAGATGTTAAGTCCCGTAGTGTTCAGAGTCGTTTGAACCTTTTTTGGAGTTCCAAAAGCACTATCAGAGATGCTAATGGCTGTAACAGGAAAACGTGGTGCGGAAGCCGTAAGACCTGGCTTAGGGAGCAATGGAAGAAGCCATTTCGCTGGATGAGTCTTATTTCACACTGTTTCCAACTTCTGTCTTAGTTTACACCCCGACAGTGAAACGTGGCGGGGACTCGGCCGTCTCGTGGTATTCCATGAGCCGATTGGTTTGTCTGCAAGGATTATTGTCACCATTTTGGCTGATCAGGTCCATCCGGTGATACATTGTTTATTCCCCAATTGTGATGTTAGGTTCCAAGACGACAGGGCCCTGTTCAGACAGTTCGCTTCGTCCAGGACTGGTTTGAGGGCACGAGGATGAATTGTAGCATCTTCCCTGGCCTCAACTGTCACCAGATGTCGATATTATTCAGCCTTTGTGCTCTGCTTTGGAAAGAAGGGCGACCGACATCCACTTCCATCACAGTTATCTAAATTTGCCACTATTTTGCAGGAAGACTGGTGTAAGATTCCAGTGAAAATCATGCAGGACATGTTCTCATCCACTCTCAGACGAATGGAGGCTGTTTCGAATGCCACCGCGTTTTCTACACCGTATTAGGCACTGCAATGTGTTCTGTTTTTGGTGTTGTATATCTTTGCCCACACCGTATACTTTCAATGAAGTATGGTTTTACTGGGAAACCATTGATTAACCAGGGACTGTTCACCTTTTTTGGTACTCTCAAGACATTTATCATTACCTGTGCATAGTCCAACGGCACATGTCTGACACTTTAACTTGGCACGATGAGAGTGTTTTACTAAGCTACACAACGCACATCTCCTTAATGTATTGTTTGAAGGAGTATATGCTGCTCCGTTTACCCGTTTAGCTTGTGGAATATTTGGATTATAACAGCTGATTCGTAGTGCTTTATTTTCTCTTGTTGCTGAACACGTCGATGCTCCCACAAAACCTGTTGTGATAGTGACTCAAAAACCCTTGTAAATGGTTCTGCCTTCTGCATTAATTTCGCTGAAGATCATACTGACACTGACTGCAGCTACATCAAGAAAATGCCACTTTATGAGGTGCGATCATTTCACTTTCATTGTCACTATCTGTGGTTCCTGACTTCTGATTACGATAATGCATCCTGCGACTGATGTACCACTGGTAAGGTCAGCAGCAGGCAGATTCTGGGAGTCTATGGTTGAGAAAAGTAGATAACCGTTACTTGACAGTGGCTGTTTTTCATTGTCTTGATTAGTCCGAAAACTGGTTCGTAGTAATGACTTGTGTCAGAAGAAAGGTTAATTTAAAGCTATGTCTACACTTACCATCAATAAAAACTTAAGTTCTCTGACTCGCATAACAATGAGAAAAACCAACTACGAGACAGCGGAGTATACACGAAGCATGAGCCACAGCAGTATTCTCAGATCTAGGAAAGGTGGAAAATATCTGCCAATCCAAAACCGAATACTGGAGTTGGTCGCTAAAGGTCAGAAAATGTCATAATTCCGCTCTTAGACCAATCATGACGATCTTGCACAGTAACCACTGGCAAAAAATGGTTAACAATAACATTGGTTGTGGTTTTGTTGGTATGAATTTTTCGATAACTGTTTGCTCAGAGTACGTTTGCGGGGACTAACACGACATTTATGTCTGAAAATAGCTCCAGGAAAAGCATGTAAAAAGAGGCAGAAGAAATCTTGTTACCATAAGATTTTTCCCTTAATTATACACAGCGTATGAAAAAGCGAACGTAAAATTTTGATACTACGTGAGGAGGACTCCACAACAATATCAAGAAAGCGACGGCTGAGGATACGAAGGAAAATTAATGCAAAAAACCCCTTTGTGACACACGTTATTATAAATTATGCGGAAGCAGATAGTGTTATCTTAACGCCAATTTGCGTAGTATTTATTGTGTAGGAGGTATTTTCTCCACGTTTCTCAAGCAGCTTATTCCAGACGCTTCCTACCTCATGGCCGGCCGGTGTGGCCGAGCGGCTCTAGGCGCTTCAGTCTGGAGCCGCGCGGCCGCTACGGTCGCAGGTTCGAATCTTGCCTCGGGTATGGATGTGTGTGATGTCCTTAGGATTAAGTAGTTCTAAGTTCTAGGGGACTGATGACCTCAGATCTTAAGTCCCATAGTGCTCAGAGGCATTTGAACCTTAGTGCCTCATGTTTTCTTATTTCGTACATGTCGTCGAAACGTGAAGGTTCAGTAACCTCTACCTTAGTTCTGTCTCAGCCTTCGACGCAGGTAGTCGGTATGATGCGACAACATGTATACCTGTGTTCCAGAAGGCCACGCGTAAAAGCAAGATTTTCCTGTCCTCATACCTCTGGTTTTATTGGTGATAAAAAAGTAGGATCAAGTGTTTCAAATAGGCCTTGGGCTAGGGACCCTTTGTATACCCAACCCGAAGGATCGTCTTAGTGTCACTATCCGACAGCACAGGGTGAGAATATGAATATTATATACTTGCTCTTGCTTAGGAAAACGGTGCAATTTTTTATTTTTATTTTATTTTATTTTCTTTTATTTTGAATTTGATGTAGTCTGCGATGGGCTTGATGGAACTTACGGAGGCACCATTAGTTCAAGGGTGGTTTCTTCGAAAAACTAAAGAAAGGGTTTTTCACTATATTTTCACTGCCGCTAGCGGGCCAAAACTCAACCGTGGATATCACGACGGCTATGAACAGCAAATGTCTGAAATGTTGATGGTATTCGTAAGATCCTGATCTCGAATAAGCATGAAAATTTTCTTGACCTCTTTACCCGTTTCCAAGATACAGAGGTTAAGAGTTACCCGACTTCTACACGTAAAATCCGGTATGAGGCGAAATCTAAGTAATAAACAACAGCAAAAAATTGCTCACATTTTAACGGTGTATTCCTTAGGCATTTGTCTAGACGAACCATCTTCCCGTTTTCAAAAACCTTCATCTGTTATTGAGAAACACCCCAAAAATTTGTTTTTTGACAATCAAAATCCATTCGTGGACTCCAAGACGGCCATGAACAGCAAGCGGCTGCAATTTTTACTATGAATTCCTAAGATCTCGACCTCGAACGATCTTGAAAATTTTCTTCATATCTTTATCCGTTTCCGAGATACACAGTTTCAAAGTTGACTTACTTGTTCAAGTACAAAACGTACATAAAATTCGGTGTGAGTCGGAAACTTAGTTTATAAAGTGACGTATCACGGAGAAATATGCTGTAAAGTGTTTCCGTTATTATCTGGGAACCCTATGTCGTAGTACTGAAGCAGATGCAAAATTTTGTTGCACTAAAATTTCAATCTTCGGTGCCAAATTATAGTTTTGTATCATTTCAGTTTCACGTAAGTAAACTATCCGAATTTTAGTGATCAGTACATTTCCTTTCGCATGAATTCATGGCATGCTGTAGCAGGGAAAAGAGGGGAACTAGTACAAAAATACGAAAATGTTCCTGTTTATTTAAAAGAATCTGAGAGAAAAATCAGCTGCCCCATTCAACCTTCCACAGAACTTTTAAAAACTTTCCAAAAAGTTTTGGCAGGTCAACATATTTGTGATTTTCTGTGCCGAGGGAGGAAGGTAGTTGTAGTGGTAGTGGAAAGGAGATGGAAAAGTAATCCAGTAAATGGCTTCAAATGGCTCTGAGCACTATGGGACTCAACATCTTTGGTCATAAGTCCCCTAGATCTTAGAACTACTTAAACCTAACTAACCTAAGGACATCACACACACCCATGTCCGAGGCAGGATTCGAACCTGCGACCGTAGCAGTCCCGCGATTCCGGACTGCAGCGCCAGAACCGCACGGCCACCGCGGCCAGCAATACAGTAAATACTGGAAGATAGTACGCAATGGCTGTGTTATAGAAAGAGCGAAGAAGACGATGGTCGTGTGAGAGAGAGAGCGGGATACAGTGGCAGCGGAATGTAGTTCACAGTGACAGAACAGTACTAGGAGAAGAGTGAAGGGAAAAGTGCAAAGAAGGGGGAAGGAATGAAGAGAAAGTGGAAGTGAATGAGAACCAGGGATAATGACACAGTGTATGACAATGCAAACGAGGAAGAGAGAGATAGTGACATTGAGAAGAGACAGCAGCAGTAAGAAGAAAGGAAGGGAGGAAGGAAGGGGTGATAGATTAGAGGGAGACGCATTGAGAGGAGACTGTAGCAGTAGAACGAAGAGAACTGTGGTCTTGACACAGGAGACAATGACAGAGAGACATATAGAGATAATGGCAATGAAGAGGGTTTAACGAGTGAGCAAGAAAGGGCAACTGGGAGTGGATAGGTATGAGCTACTTACAACGATGGATTGATTAATGGGTGTGAGTGAGTTGCAGTAAGGGGAGCTTGTGGGAGTTTGACATGAGATGCATGTTAAAAAATCGCGAATATGCTCGCATGCCAAAGTAATTGGAAAATTTATTATAGGTGCCGAGGAAGGAAGAATGAGCCAGTTCGTACTCTATTTTTCGCTCAGAGTCTTTTAAATAAACAGGAACGTATTCGCATTTTTTGTGCCCTGACGGGAGCATTTTTCAGACGCTATTTTCTTTTTAGTTGAATATAGCTGTGGTTGAACCATAATGTTTGTACATACTTCGCATGTGTAGCAGCAGAAAAGACGATGCTTGCATAAAGCGACTCAGCGACGAGACCAAAGTTGTGTAACATCGAATTTAGGCGGGGACGATGTGAGAGTAGCCTCGGCACTTGGCCGTCTTGTGTGTATCGTGCGAGACACACGACCGCATATTTTCGAAAACACCGGAAATAGCAGAAAGAGGCAGCTTTTTCGCACGTTTATCTTTCAATTCTTTGCACACATTCCCACGTGAATTGTGAGACGAGTGTCAAACACGCAAGAAATATACAAATGGTGAGCAATTCTTTTGCGCACAATGTCGCCTTTTGTAAATAAATGAGTACTGTTGTTATCCGCATTGTGTTTTTGATTCCACTTTCATAAAATTCTGTTAACACATTACTGACACTTTGCGACACCGGAAAATAGTTTTACACCTAATGATATTTTTAAGCAGAATGGAGTCGAGGGGCTGGAATACTACGTGACGTTTCACACCTCACACTCTCTGCGACGCAAATAATATTGATCTGTATAATTTTGTGATTTAGAGTAGCTTTTATATTAAGTTGGTGAATTTGGTCGTACAATTTTTCCTTAAGTTTAATAAACGCTACAGATACATATAACAGAGTCTCTTGTGATCGGTAGCATATTCTCCTTCACTATTTACAACAATCTGCCAACCCTGGGGTAACTTTTTGAATCCACGACTGTATAAATCACGTGGTTTTGAAGCGAGTAACTCGTCCAGACATGTTCGGATGACTTTTCATCCGGGAAGGTAGTTCATCGAAGATTCTTTGGCAGAGAGCTGAAAAGTTGAAAATCTGAGGGCTCAAGATCAGGTGAACGAAGGGGTGCGGAATGACTTCCCAACCCAACTCCTGCATAGTATCTCTCGTCAATCTAGCAAAATGCGAGCAGGTGTTATAGTGGAGCGGCATCACTTCGCACAGTCTTCATAGTCGTTGTTCTTATACTGCATCTGAAAGACATCTCAGTTGTTGATAATAAAAGTCAGTAGTCACCGCTACATCTCGGGGAAGGAATCTGCAGTACACGACACCGTCGCTGTTCCACCAGATGCATAACATTCTCTTCCGTGGATGCGCGCAGGTCTCTGTACCGGGAATTGCTGAATTGCTGAATTAGCATAAAGACACCGTTTCTTCCCGCAAGGTTCGCAGGAGAGCTTCTGTAAAGTCTGGAAGGTAGTAGACGAGATACTGGCAGAAGTAAAGCTGTGAGGACCGGGCGTGAGTCGTGCTTCGGTAGCTCAGATGGTCAGGAGCGCCGTGGTCCCGTGGTTAGCGTGAGCAGCTGCGGACCGTGAGGTCCTTGATTCAAGTCTTCCCTCAAGTGAAAAGTTTATTTTGCCGGCATGGTAGCTCAACGTGTTCGGTCAGAGAGCCGGTTGGCCTCTGTAATAAAAAACTGAGTGGAAGGATCAATCACCGAACTTGAACAGGATGTCTTGCGACGTCCGCAACGACCAAACACAATGATAAAAAAGTGATAATCGTCGTGCATTCTGAACTTAAAAAAAAAGATGGTAGAGCACTTGCACGCGAAAGGCAAAGGTCCAGAGTTCGAGTCTCGGTCGGGCACACAGTTTTAATCTGCCAGGAAGTTTCACCATTTCTTTTCACCAGCAACAATACAGATTAGAAATGGCCGGTGTTGTTCACCACTCAATACGAGCAAGCAGATATGTGCCAATTGATCACGAGCAAGCAGAGATGTGCCTGTGGTTACCCCCTGATTTTTGTAATTTTGACTAAGAGCGGAACTCATACAGGCGATTTTTGAGCCGGTCCACTGAATGAAAATGCCGCGCAATGGTGGAATGATAGCGGTTCATCACATCTGCCAGTTGTCGAGTGCAATGACGTGGGTCATTGTGGATTAATGCCTTAAAAACAATCTTCATCAAATCCTGAAGGGCTTCCGGAACGTGGAGAGTCGCTAGTGTTGAAACTTCTTTATTAGAAATTTTACTTAAACTGCTGAGTGAAATTGAATGCAAGTGAACCTACTTTCTCTTTACTTATTCTTATCATGTCAACACTGACCCACAATATTCTAGCACAACGCAATCTGACTGCTAAAAATGAATAACCTGACTTCAAATAATTAATTCAAAAGAATGGCCCTGACTAAAAAGAAATCTTAACAATAACCTATACATTTCATTAAGCACTTACCTCACAAAAATCTTCATTACGCGAACTACTGCAATACAGCGAGCTTCAGTACTGCCAGCTAAATAAAAGATTCCAACTACTAAAGCCACTAACTACTAATAGGCATGTGGTTAGCAAAGGAAAGATTTTGTTGCAAACAAAATAATGTATTTTTTACCTTAATAATCTGACATCCAGTTCAGACACAATCATAAATCGTCATTGACATCCAGTACAAAGATATATAATCATGAATAATTTTCAATCTCCAAGTCGAACATGTACAGATCGTTAGCCTACGCTAACATTTCAGACCTCTACCCTCCACCAATGCTAACTTCTCACATCAAACATCCATCACTGCTGGCCGTTCACCTCCAACTGCCAAACAGTACTTCCATCACTGCTGGCAACTAACTTCCAACTGCCCAACACTACTGGCGAACAACTTCCAACGACGAGTCCAACCAGTCACAGAGTCTCTTATAAAGAAAGCGCCGTCAGAGATCCAATGCAAAGCGCTACACAGTTCTCCCAACACAGAAGCAGCCCACTTACAGTATCAATACTATCATCCTTAACCATTTTCGTGCCGTACATTATCCCCAAACACAGCACAACTGTTTCTGGCTGCCTCAGCTGCTGTCATATCTGTACTGAACTCAAACAGAAGAATATGTCGGAAATGTTCGATTTCTCCACTTGACTCTCCATTTTCTAGCGTCCACAGCTCCACTCACCATCTCTAAATGACAAAACGATAATATGTAAACTCAAACAGCAACAGTGAATTACAAATAAAAAACGACAATCGATTGTTGAACGCATAGCAACCGGAATACTAAGATGGAAAACAAAAACGCGACGAACTTATGTACCAACTTAATATTTGCTTCATTTTGACAATTTTTGCTACCGATTAGGTGCTCGTTTGAGCAGTTATGAGGTTGCTGCATCCTGAGGTTTTTTTTTCTCACCGAAAGACGAAGATGACAGGTGAGGGCGACGTGAAAAAAAGAGAACAGCGTGGTAGGATGTCCTCTGCCTTTGAAAGACTCTGTGTCGTATTTAAATGAATCATCGCGAAGAAGCAAATGAGAAGGTGGGGCAAACAAACTCCTCGGGTACGCCTACATTATTTGTAGGCAAGTTTTGGTTTCAGTTTGTAATAAAAGCAGCAGCAAATAAGTTGTAGATTTAGTGGTGGCAGTGGTTGTTCTCTTTCTCCAAACGATGTGTATCTTGGTAACTGGCCAGGCACAGTTAGGTGATGCATTTAAGGTGAAGGTGGAATCTGTGCTTTTGGAGATGTTATTGCGAGCGAGCGACCTGTGCTACAGCGGTCATATCTGAATTGTTGCACTGTATAATGTTCATTTACAGCTAGGGAAAAAATTTGTTTGATTGGTTTAGAGCATTAAACAGCGGAAGCAACTGTTTCTTGTAGAAAAATTAAATCACATTGTGCAACATGCCTAGTTGATAAGCAAACTAATCGAAAAACAAAATAATCTTACCACGACCATCACCACTTCGGTATATCACGAGAAGTGCTAGCAGCGAAATTTTAGCAAAAGAACGGTCAACGAAAATGGGTAGCGTAAGTTAATCCCAAGGTGCTATAGCAGAGTTGCAAAAAGAACTGCTAGAGAAGTGGAATATACCGGTTCTGGCATTTCTTTGTGTGGTGTGCGTACTGTAAGACCTTCGGTACACACACCATCAGATTATTTGACTTGTCGCTCTAACGAAGTAGGCGAGTGTCTGCAATATCTCTCGTGGTCTTATTGTGGCGTGTTTATCTTCTGCCGTTAGGTCAGACGATAGAAATGCCACTGGCACTCTTAGAGTAGCAGGTTGACGGTGACCAACTTTAAACAGAACTTGATTAATTTTCACACACATTTATTAAAATAATAAAAAGCATAGACATTACTTAACTTGATTCTGGATGCTGTTTACAACTGACAATCTGAAGTTCCTTTGGTCTTAGTACGTTAACCTTATTCTCACATATCTCTGATACTTGACAAAGTGTTTATTCATTGATCTTCATGGCTATGTACAGGAATGTAGTAATCTTATTCGGCGCAGACTGAAACTCGACTATAGACTGGTACAGACTACTGTAGACTGGTACAGAGTGGTGCAGACAAATGCAGACTGAATAATCGGAGGTCTGTACACTCGTTATAATACCTCGCGCGTTCAGGTATCACTGCGCGAGTGTGATCCGCGAGGAGAAAAGGTTCCACGTTAGCAGCAATCTCATTGGCTGCATTACATATTAATACGCGGATCGGCGGAAGCAGAATTTGGTCCGTCTGTAAGACAGTGCCATCTCGTAGTGCGGAGACGGACGAGCGCTGCGCCTGCGCTGTTGTGCTTAGCGGGGCGCGCTCTATTGGGAAAGTTGTGTACGCGCTGACTACGCGGAACTATGTACACAACACTTTGCTGCTTATACTGTTCACGAGACCCCAGTGACGTATTAAAGCTGATGTTACTGCTTACCCCATGCAGATTCCTAACGTGTACAGCCCTATATGATTCTTCGGCCCTGATAGGATGTTCTATTGAAAACTAGGCTACATACGCTAATGGAAAAAAATCGTAACACCAAGAAGGAGTTGGTACGACATAAACGGAAGTTATCTGGCGGGTTTCTACGTCTGAAAGATGCTGACTGTTGAAATTTCGCTTCAATCGCATAAGAGTGGCGCTAGTAGTGGCACTATGAGGACGCAAATCGGACCTGCTTCAAATACACGCTATAACTGCTGTGAGCGTTATTTACCTTTGTGATAGGACGTGCTGAGTTGATGCTAGTCAAGAATGCCTTTAAGCGACAAAGAATTCATTATCAGCACTTCACTGAGTCTGAACAAGATCGTGTAATAGGACTACGAGAAGCAGGATGTTCACCCTGCGATACTGCAGAAACACTTGGTAGGAATGTAGCCATTGCACATGATTTATGGCAGCGGTGGTCAGGAGAATGTACGGTCGCCGGAAGAGCAGGCTCCCGATGGCCACTTGGCACTTCCGAGAGGGAAGATCATTGCTTTCGACGTATGGCTCTGGCGCATCTTACTTCATCTGCAGCAGCAGTTTGAGCAGCAGTTGGCACCAGAGCGATGCAACGAACTGTTAAACATCTGTTACTTCAAGGATGGCTCCGAGTCAGACGCTCTGTAGCGTGCATTCCACTGACCCCAAACCACCACCATTTGCGACTTCAGTGGTGTCAGGCGAGAGATCACTGGAGTGCAGGGTGGAATTCTGTTGCGTTTTCTGTTGAAAGTTGGTTCTGCCTAGTGTCACTGATGACCGTGTGTTGTTAGAAAGAGGCAAGTTGAGGTCCTGAAACCAAACTGTCTGCATGCTAGACACACAGGACAACACGATTTATGCTCTGGGGTGCGATTTCATACGACAACAGGAGCACTGTCTTGGCTATCCCACGCACCCTGATTGCAAATTTGTACCTCAACCTAGGGATTCGAAGTGTTGTGCTGCCATTCATGAACAGCATTTCAGTGGGTGTTTTCCAGCAGCATAACGGTCGCCCACATACCGCTGTTGTAACCCAACATGCTCTACAGGGTGCCGACATATTGTCTTGGCCTGCTCGATGACCAGTCCTGCCTCCAGTCGAGCACATGTGGGACATCATCAGACTACAACTCCAGCATCATCCACAGACAGCATTAACCGTCCCTGTATTGACCGACCAAGTGCAACAGGCATGGAACTCCACCCCACAACCTGACTTCGGCATCTGAACAACGAAATGCATGCACATTTTCATGCTTGCATTCAACCTTCCGACGATTAGACCGGTTATTAATATAGCAGCATTTCACATTTGCAATGGCTTATCTGATGCTTACATTAACCTGTGAACTGTAATGTTTATGACTTGAATATGTTACCTAGACAAATGTGTTCCCGAAGTTTCAGTACTGCACGTTAATTATTTTTTGGCGTTGCAATTATTTCCGTCAATTTATAAGAGGTTGAATTCAGAAGTCATCAATGACCACAGTTATAGTAGTGCTGCAAGCCAACAGTAATTCTGTGAACGCTAATTATGGTTAAATCTAATCACTAATCATTTCAGCTATGCTCTGTATTAATTTTACGTATCTTAATGTTACATTGCTGCTCTTCTTTGTTATAGTGTAGCGTGTGTGCGCGGCGTGATCGAATTATTTTGATATTAAAAGTTAATACTTCCCAAGTGCGCTTACATCTATGTTGTAAACTTTTACATGTATGGTATTGTGACACACATGCTGTCCAAGGACAGCTTGACAGTGGATCTCGGTATCTGGGTTTATTTGCAATAGCCTTAACAATGTTCAATTTATGCAAAAATTAGACAAACGAAGACTGCTTGGGTGAGGTAGTCCATGGTAATATCCTATACTAATTTTGTAGGTAGATCATACTGATATACAGGCCGTTCACTGCATGTAAGACTTTCTATAACAAAAAGAAACAGTGCCGAAGGTTAAAAACGAATTCTAAGATATAGCTCAAATATAGTTGAAGATAGAAATAGTGCAAGACGGTAGGTGCATAGCAGAACACAGTAAGCAGGCCGCTTTCTTACCATCTCAAATAAGACACGGAAAGCGTCGCTTTCAATAGTAAGCCTTGCCTTCCCCAGCCACCAGGAAACACTGACTGCCCAGGTAAAAAATAACTAACACGTTGTCGCTATGTCGCAACGTACACATGACTGGCAACGCCGGGTCGGTCCCTTACAGAACATTTGACCACGCAGTCAATCAAATTTTGCCAAAATATTATGGTATCATTTGGAATTAAAGCACAATAATATTTTGGCAATTCAGTTAAATCCAAGTTTTACCAGCTGTCTAGCGGTATTTTCATTTGTTATAGCCTTCAGCAGCTGCGGATACCCTGCATATAAAATTATTTAAAGAACATGGAGAGCATTTTATTGAAAAATTTCAGGAAGTGGAAATCGCAATAGAGACGAAATTTGGCACATGAATAGAGCAAAGAGACAAGTGGTTCATCAAAATATTTGATGAAAATTTCTCCGAGTGCAGAAAGGCACAAACCGAGGAATTACACGATGATTTTGCTGAACTTATAACACTACCGTCTGCATAACCTCAAAGATGGAGGCAATTTGTATCACGTAATTATTAGTCAAACAGTTATGGTATAAAGAAGCAGAGCAGAGTTACCCTCTGGAAGGAATTTTGTTATGTTGACCATGATATACCTAACGGAGGTGGCTTATCGGAAGTGAAAGTCAGAATTACGTAAATATTTAAACAGTAACAAACAGTAATGTACCTATCCACAGTGTCCAAATGATAATAAAAAACGGTCGCCAGCCTAATTAGGTATAAGAATGAGTAATTCTTGTTCAAGAAACCGAAAATAAGTAACTTCAACGGGCAAACACAGCCTATACTTTGTCACACGAGAGTGCAATGAACTCTGGCACCTGCATATGTTAACGTTAAGGTTGGAGCTGACAGTTAGAGCAGAACAAACTATTTGCATAAATATAATAGATAACGATACACACTATTACCTTCAGGGCTTAGTCAACTGAATGGTATCAATAATACTACTATTAATATTCACTGTAGAATCATAAATTGGACATATGTTCAGTATTTCTTTTCAAACATTTTCCTATCCGACAAAAAAATTGTAAATGTAGTTCACTGCAAAATTATGAAATGGGCATAGGTTAAGTCTCTCTCTCAGCTAAAAACTTTTCTATTTAAAATTAAAGTTAAATGTATTTCACTAACAAACACTTTCTTACTGACCTTTGAATAAAAGAAGTTACTGTCATCATAGGTAGTGGTCTTCCTATTAATCGTTATTTAGCTTAGCACAACAGGCAAACTGTGGGTCCTGTTACACTATTTATAAGCACTTTCAATACACAATAGAAACCCAATACTGTACAGAATTTGACAGGAATAGCGTGAGTAATTGACACTTTCTATAATTAAGTAGCTTTGTGCATTTGGACTACTTTCAATGGGGAGGGGGGGGGGCTTAATCTTGACCACTGTAATAGAGCAAAATAAACGCCCTTTCATTACATTAGTGAAACAAGCACTTAGCAAACATGAACATGTAACTCTCAACAGTTGCAGTTCTGAACTCATACTGCAGTGAAACAACAAAATTGAGATATTTGTAAGATTCTTTCAACAAACAATATTAATTTGATCCTAAGTGGAAATGTGACTGGGGAAAGATCAAGGTAAGTTTTCATAAATAGTCTTTTGGTTTATCTTATAACTGAAAACAAATAAATCATCCACATGGGCTGATCCTTCACTGTACGTTTCTACAATTCCTTGGTTCCTTTTCAGTGATTACGCAACTTGGACGCGAGTGCATGTTGGTGGGTGGATTTGCAGGCGGAAATGCTGGACTCTGTCATTTCTTGATGGCGATGATAGATACCAATTCCAGAATAGTTCCAGGTCTTTATCCATCCATCCGAGGCATTGGAAAGCGGCAGCAAAAGCCTCTCTCGACACCAGCACAATACTCAACTTTTACATGAGCAGTTGACAGTTTGGTAGCTCGTTCCCGACTGACTCTCCCTTCCACCTTTCTATCCATGCCAACCACATTTTGCGCGTGCTGCAAAGTTCCGTTCCCGAGGGGAACCACACCTACTTTTACGTACAAAATAACTAAAATCCCATAGTGAGGATCATTCTTTACATAACAGCAAATATTTACTTTAAACAAAACATATAGTTTGCACATATTGGTATTTCCATAAAAAATTATTTAAACAAAATTACAATTATATACATTAAGTTTTGTTCCCTCCAAATGAGGCAAAGAATTTAACTAATAAAGAGAATACATTGCACAGTATTTTATCGAGACATCAAAGTTTTTACAAAGAAAGAATTATACAATTTATACAGTACTGAATTAGTAATAATTACAAAAGCTCAACGATATAGTCTTGAATAAACAGAAAGCTAAATTGAATCAGTTAAAAGTTAGGTAGGGTCTGAGTTGTGGTGTTACAAACTCGTCGAAGACGGAAAAGTGAGAACGGTTGTTCACTTACAGAAGTTCTCAGAACTCAAATACATGCTCTTGATAAAGAGGAACGCATGTGCGAAATATCAGAGAAAACAGATAGAATTCAGGAAGTCGTTGGCTACGAACTGAAAACTGTCAACGATGCAGTCACAGACGAATTGGACAACTTGGAAAAGTAGATTAGTGAAATTGAAACCCAAGTGAAAGAAATAGGTGTCACAACACCATTAGTCGATGATTCGCCTACAACAGAACATCTGCAAGTAAGGAAACGTTACAAGTCGAGTAAAAATTGTTAGCACAACCGTTAGTATGGGAGCAAAACCACTTGTGACGATGTAAATGTTGGAAGATATTAAGTTACGGCAGTGGTACATAGTGACTCAAAAGTCCACTGACATTTGAAATTTCAACATTTTGTGGATTAACGTAGACAAAGAAGTAAAAACTGACACACTTGCATGACATGGGATTTTACTGAAACCAAAAAGGCGCACAAAATACCAACAGATGGTACTTCATATGATACAAAAGCAACAATTAGCATAACAATTGGTACTTAGCAAAGGCGATGTTCTTTATAATAAACGCTCAAGATGTCAGCCATCATTCATCAAAGACTCCTATAGTCTAGGAACAATATTGTCACAGCGCTGTACAGCGTATCAGTAGATATGGGAGAAATGACCGTCGGATGTTGTCTTTTAGCATCAGTAATGGTGACGGAGGATCGCGGTAGACTTACGAGTTCAGGGAACCTCACAACCAACAATCACACAGGTTAAGGTCTGGGAGACCAAGTATGACGGACGTGGCGGCTGAGCGCGCGATCCTCACCAAACGACGTTCGCAGGACACCTTTCAGAAGTGTAGCAGTAAAGGGTGGATCGCAATCCTGCATTCAGCGCGTGTGTATCGGCCAGTCTAGGGATCATCTGACTCCCTCTCTCACTACAGCTCATTTTATACAAGATTCTCACGCGGGGTCGCTGACGTGTTGCTGTTCAACGGCATATCTTGCCCAGTTTTTGCACTCGATTTTGGTTTCAATAAACTCATGTCATTTCAGGCAAGATTATCAGTTTTTACATCTCTACCTCTACTATCCCGTGGATTAGTGCTTTTTTCAAATGTTAACGGACTTTTGGTCACAGCAGTGTACTTGCTGGTGGTGGTGGCGGCAAAGAAAAGATCCAAGATGGAGGAAGAAGAAGATACAAAAATCCAAGATGTCACTGGTGCGAAACGTAGAAATGTAAGATAACGCTGGAGGAATTTGAAAAAGCAAGAAGACGGCAAAATTTAAAAAAAATTGAATGCAAGATGGTGTCAAGAGCCTTTTCTTCTAGTGGTCATTATTATGCCATGACCAAAAATATCTGAACAATCAGAAATTTGCACCATGTTCAAAAGTATCTGAACGATGTAATATCCACCCCTATATTTTATTCAGAATCATATTCGCGACAGCGTTGTGTGTGGAATGCGAATGAACATTCTCGTGATGTTAATAACAAAGACCTCGTCGATAATAAAATAATAAATAATTATTGTCAGTGACATAATTCAATATTCTGCAAGAAATTATACCTCAGGCAATACCCATGGAAAAACATAATGAAAATCTCCATCTTTTGTTATCTATAATTCTTCTAGAATAATCCTTCGTCTTGTTAGAACTGTTGTACTGATCGGATGTGACTGATGTCTCGTAACACAGAGGTCTCTAAAAAACTGTATTATGTTGTTAATTAATATTTGAAAAATAGAGTTTCTGTCATTGAAACGAATCTTCTTTGTTTGGAGTTTTTTTTCATTATGACTCTCGTCCTATATAAATGTTAAGTTTTTCTGATCAGCTACAAAGGAGGGCAGCCATTAGCGCTATTGATCTACTGCGCGGTTTATTGGTAAATGCTGAATAGTAAGCGATTAACATTGAGAAATATTTTTAAATGTTAATGCATATAGTAAAGGTACAAAAAATATTTTATATGTATTATTTGTTAGTAGTAAAACAGTGCCTGAAAGAGATTCGGTAAGTGATTACCTTATGTTAGACATAAACCTTGATGGTCGTTATTGCGATAATAATTGTGTATTGGTGGCCCAAAACCCACTCAGAGCTAATAAATTCCACTTAGATTGTGAATAATCTTTACATATAGTGAACTTATGTCGATGCAAACAGCATTGTTATCTGCTGATGTATGAAGCCCGGTTATTTCTTAACAGCTTTTATGAAATACTTTCACAGGAAACAATACATTAGTGTTGTGTGCGTGTGATATTGTATGACAGAACTGTTCATTTTGCTTAAAGAAAAGCGTTGTCACCTCGAATAACAGTAGCGGTTAATTCGATAGACGATCTGCATCTAGTAATGAGACTATTATGCAACAGCACTGCAAATTACTAAAAATTGTTACTCTTGTATAGTTCAAAGTACTTATCATACATGTAGCTTGTTTGCTGGTAATATATGATCGCTTTTGTGCATGAACTTAGTGCCATTTACACTGCTTGACAGACAACATTGCTACACGTTACCGGGGGGAGATTTCTTTAACAAAATAACGATCATTAGCCGGGAAAGCAGTGATTACATATAACCTCATATTACGTTAATAATAAGTAACTGGTTTTGTTGTAGTCTTGGTGAAATTGTGCAAACATGCGACCGCACGCCACATTGGCGCCCAACATGGGCCACAATACACAACACTTATTGAAATATTCTATCTGTTGTAATTGTTTACAGGTGTAGTATACCGTAACAAAATATTAATATGTATGTTATTTTCTTTTGATGCATGAATCTGACATGGGAGAAATTATCACATGCATAAATGTCATCTGAGGTGTTGCAAGAAATACTTATGAACAACTGAGCTGTGCTATCCGCCGACAATGGAAGCTCAGGTAGGAGCAGGTGTTCATGTTTATAACCTACACATATGCACGCAATTAGCATTAGTTGCTTGTGTCCTCTGAAAATAGCAACGCTTAGTCAAAGTGACAGCAGTGACAGCGTCAGAAGCAGTGCTTCAGTATTCCAGCTGCGACTGTAATATTTTCAAGTATAATTGCCTTGCAATTATTTTGTGTACACATTTCACCAATTTAGCTATTGTTATTTGTATATGTGTTAGTTGTAAGGTATTTTGTGGGATTTATTGTTATTTTCAGTGATACAGTTTTGTGCAATATTAGTGTCAAACAAGGTTAGATCGAAGAAGCAAGTAAAGTCGAATGAGCATGCTGATGAAGAAATGGCATCAGACCCTCAAATAGATCAAACTTCGCACGCTTCAGTGCAAGTCCTTGAGGATGTAAATATAGATGATAACAATTGATTACCTGATATTCCAAGTGAAAATGAAACTGAGGAGTTGTCAACACAGACGGACACTCCTGCAGTTAAATCTTTAGAAGCGAATGATAATATTTCTACCGGGCATGGGGCAGAAATTAGCAATTCTCAAGCTATGCCATTGCCAGATAGCAAAACGCTAGCATTATTATTTGTAAAGTTACAATATTATGGAACAGAAAAAGGAAAAGCGTAGGCAAGAAAAGGCTCTAAAAGAACAAGAGCGTGATAGGAAATTCATGGAACCAATAAACAATATTTATATAGAACAAGATAAGGATATTGTCCAAAGAATTATCGGGAGTTAGTCGCTCTCGGTACAGAAATTACGACTCAATTCAACAAAGAAATCAATGGAGTAAACACTAGTATTAAACCGGAGGCTAACCTACCAACTCAGGTGAATAATCTTCAGACCGAAATAGTAAGTTAGAAACGCTGTTCCAAGCTTTGACTACTACTGTGGAGTCAATAAGAATGATATCCCCACATCATCATCATTGGGTTGTCTGCCTTGCGGCAGGTTTTGACTGCATAGCCCTCCATGCTTCTCCGCGCGACCGCTACGGTCGCAGGTTCGAATCCTGCCTCGGGCATGGATGTGTGTGATGTCCTTAGGTTAGTTAGGTTTAAGTAGTTCTAAGTTCTAGGGGACTGATGACCTCAGATGTTAAGTCCCATAGTGCTCAGAGCCATTTTGAACCACCATGCTTCTCTTTCCTCTGCGTTCCTCTTCATTCTTTGGTAGGTACCTTCTTCTATCCTTCCCTCTCTTTCCCGGAACGAAACCTTAAATTGCTTCTACTAGAAGGCAATCTCCTCTTAGATCGTGGCTTATTCACTTTAGTTTCCTATTCTTCGCCGTCTGCCGCATCCTTCGTTTTTCTCCAACTCTTCTTCATTCTCGACCTTATCAGTCCAGCTGATCTCCATTCTACTACATATCCACATTTCACAAGCTTAAATTCTCTTCTCATCCTGCTTTCTCAAAGTCCATGTTTCTGCTCCATACAAGGCTACGCGCCAAATTAAGCACTTAACCAGTCGCTTCCTTAATTTCTTCTTTAAACAACTCGTTAGGAGTATTTTCTGCTTTTGAAATGTCTGTTTCTCCAGAGCCATTCTCTCTTTGATATCTTGTTGGCAATACTTCTTTAATCCAAATTCCCAAATACTTAAAGGCTCTTACCTGTTCTATGATTTCTGACCACAACTTAATTTTCACTTTTTTTTCTTTAGACCTATGACCACGCTTTTGGTTTCTTGTTATTTATTTTCGTACCATATGCTGCACAGACTTCATTTAGGTCCTTTAGCTTCTGAGTCAGCGTCTCCTGATTTTCTGCAAGGACCGCCATGTCACCTACAAATCTTATACATTCAATTTACCGCCCTCCTATCCTGACACCTCTTGTCCCATCCAAACAGCTTTCCAGTACTTCCTCCAGATAGATGTTAAATAGGATCGGTGAGAGGCAACAGCACCTCTCCCAATCTTGCTGTTTTCAGAGATTCCATTACCTATTCGTACCAGAGCTTTCTGATTCAGGTACAGATTTGCGATCAATCTTCTCTTCTTCCACTTTACTCCCTTCTTTTTCAAGATATCTAACAGTTTATCCCACTGCACTCTATCAAAGGCCTATTCGAGGTCTGTGAAGACAGCATACACTTCTTTGCCCTTTTCTATGTACCTTTAACCCATGGTTCTTGGAAGTCCGATAGCATGTCGTGTTCCCTTTCCGCTTATGAAACCATATTGTTCTTCACCAAGTGTTTCTTCCAGCGTTCCATGTAGCCTCCTATTCATAATTCGAAAAACTACTTTTGCTGCCTGCGATATTAGGCTGATTGTCCTGTGGTATTCACACTTTTTGGGATTATTAGTCTTTGAGATTTGGACTATTGTGCTTACGAGAAAGACTTCTGGCCATTTCCCTTTGTCATAGATGAAGTTGCAAAGAGATCTCAACTCATTTTCGCCTCTTTCTTTTAAACTCTTTAAAATTTCTGCCGGAATGTCATTTACATCACACGCTTTGTTATTTTTAAGTTCTCCCAATGCCTTATTTACCTCTGAACCTACGGTAAAATCTCCTTTTTCATCTTCATTTACTGATTCTTCCTTCTCAATCTGCAGATCGGGAGGTCTTTGATCCGCTTCATAGATATTTCCAATATATTCTTTCCATCTATTCTGAACAGCGTGTGGGTCACTTAAAAGAGTTCCATCTTTCCCTTCTATCTCCATTGATGTTTTGTTCTTACTTCCCTGAAATACTATTTCCTTGGCTACTCGATACATCTTTTCATACTTGCCCTCTTTCTCCAGTGTCTCAATTTCTGAGCACAGTTCTGTCGTCCACTTTTCCCTCTCCTGATCAGTTACTCTTCGCAGCTCATTGTCCAGTCTTCTGTATTGCCTTTTTCCTTCATCTGTTTGTGCGTTTTTCCATTTTCTCCTTTCTGCCACCTTCAAGATCATGCAATCGGTAACCCATGGTTTCCTTCTCGGCTTGCACTTCACCAGACCAACAACATCTTTACTGGTTGCTTTCAGGGGGTCTCTGAAGTGGTTTCACTGTTTATTTATGCCCTCTGTCTTTCTCTAATTTTGCACTTGTCTCGGAACTCTTCTTCAAGCTTTTTGGTTACTCCTTCTTCCTTTAGAGCATCCAAGTTAAATTTCTCTCTCACTTTAACTACTAACATTCTTTTCAATCTAACCTGCACATCTGCTACAACCAAGTTGAGGTCAGAGTTAATATCTGCTCCTGGATAAGCCTTGGAATTTCTCATGCATGTCCGGAATCTGTATTAGTATGTAATCGATCTGGTATGTGCTATTGTCTATATTGGATGTCCATGTCTACCGTCTTAATTTGTGATGTTTAAAAAGCGTGTTTCCAACTACCAATGAGTTTTCCTTACAAAATCTGACCATTCTCGCACCTCTTTCGTTTCTGTTCCCCAATCAAAACTTTCCAACCACTTCTCCGTCTTTCCCTTCGCCAACCACCGCGTTCCAGTCTCCCATTACTATTATGCACCACAAAAGTACAGAAGCAAGTCCGAACGGAAGGAGCCAAGGCATTGAACATTGAAAATCACAATCCTGAAACAATGTCAGCACACAGCAACGAAGACGCTGGTACTGACGGGCAAAAGAAAAAGAAAATTTGCCGACAACCTCTATTGCAGTGCGTAATAGACCATGTTTCGGTAATCAATTTGTATTACCCCAGAAATTTGTTTCACTAAGAAACCTGAGTTATGAAGCACACTGTACTTGTAATAAAGTCAGTACACCGCCTGCTAATGACAACAACTCCATGCACTTAAGTACCTTAATGCATGAAGAGAGCTTAATTAAACACCGCCAATTCCAAGTATTCAACGAGGAGGGTAAAAAGAATATTCATCCCGTAGTTTTTATGAGAAACTTTAGAAGTGTTCTTCCAAAGTCTTGGGAGGAGGAACAGAAAATCCAGTTTGTGATTTCACACATTTCCCGTGACGCATTGCTCTGGCTGTTGAACGCAGCAGAAACATGCAAGACATTTAACGAATTTGAGAAGGCGTTTCTCGACCAGTTCTGGTCAGCGTCGACTCAAGAACGACTAAGAAAGATAGTATATAACTCAGAAATATATTACCCGAAGACAGGCTCTTTGAGAAAATACTTTGAAAAATATATTAATATGACAAGGTACTGGGATGAACCAGTAACCACACGGGACCTGTTACGGGTACTGAAGGCTAGATTGCCAATAGATATTAGCGAGAAACTGTTTAACGTCACAGATACATTAAGGATTTTTTATCTGTGACAGATTCGTTAGCGTAGTCCAAGAAGACGCCAGAAGGAATTCTGACGCAATAAATAGTGCCAACTGTTCTAACGGAAAAGGCTCCTGGAACAGAAGCAATGGAAATAGGGGCAAAGGCAGTCCCAAGAAAAACAAGAACAACACCCATGGCAATGGAAAGTATATTAACAGTAAAAATCTTTACAACCAAAAATCTGATTACTTCTGCAATAGTAATAGTTACCAGGAAACCAATGACTACCAGCATCCGAATGGTAAGCAAAGACAATATAATAACGAAAATGCCAGCAATAATAATAATTCTAATCGTAAAAGACGAAATGAAAATAAATCGGACAGTCCGTACAAGGATGAACCACAAAAACGTGAATGCTGACAATGAATATTGGCGACAACCAGGGTCAAGTCATTGGCAGCCACAACAAAATTTTGTGAATCCGTGTCAGGCAGTAAATTACGTACAGGCTATACCCATGCCGAATAACCAGTATCCACAATGGTGGAACCCGAGTAGACCACCTCCGACTGCAGAATCACAAAATGTGAAAATAGTGGAGGTATCTTCGGAGCCGAAACAGAATAAACCAAAGTCAACAAACCAATCTCGGTCCCTTTAGACCTTCGCGAGGAGACCGAGACAAATAATGAAGGCAATAGGTCTATGCAAGAGAACATCATTATGATTCGCTATCAGGATGGTATGAGAATCGATGATGAACTCTATCGCTGAAAGGGAAGAAAAGGAAACTATTGAAGCAAGTGTCAGTCGAACCATCAATGGTGTAGCAACCATTATCCTCCTCGACACAGGTGCGAGTGTATCGCTGATGAACGAACATTTCTTTAGGAAGGTAATGCAAATAACAAGTCTGCCGATTTTGCATGTTACGAATTGCAAAGTTATAGGAGCGCTGAGAAAGAAGGCACTAATTATAAAGTACAAGACACAGGTTGAAGTTTCCTTTGGAAATGATAGCGTTATATGCACGTTCCTACTAGCAGAAAACTTATCAATACCGGCATTAGTGGGCCTTCAGTTTTTACGGGACAGAGAGGCTATAATAGATCTCCCCAGGGGAACATGTGTATTTAAGTACCGGCAGCGACCAATAACGTTGAATCTGAGTCGGGAGTTCGGTTCGAGCCCTCCGATGACAAGAGGATTAGATGTATCTGTCGGCAAACAGAACTTGTTGGTGTTAGAGTATATTCACCCATAAAAGTGCCATACTAACCGGAACAATGATGCACCCAATACAGTGAGTGAAATCAGCGCAACAATACAGGAAAATGTGAAAGAGACATCTTGCATTGACGCTGCCAGGCCGGACAATTAATAAAATTGCTATCCAGATACCATGAAGTATTTATAGATCGACCAGGTATCATAAAAGATTATGTTCATGATACGAAACTCTGTCTCCATAAGACCTATTGCAGAGTTTCATACACGGCCAATGGCAAGTATTGTACGAAGGACCATTTAAAATAATCTCAATTCCACGTGATGGATGTTATGTACTAGAAGATGTCAGTACAGGGAACCTCAAAGGACTGTATTGTCACAGAGACAATAAGAAATATTTTCAGTAGGAAACCACTTTTGTGTCTCTGTAAAGAGAACAATATCTTCAGTGCAAATGCACAATAGCACAAATGTAAATAGTAGAAGAAGTTTCATTTAGGTAGTAGTTATAGTGAAAATGTTGTCTTAAGTAATTTCATGAATTTTTATGTACTAGTATGTAACCTCACATGTCAGTAGTTACGCTGTAGTATTCATAAAGTATAAATCCCCAAGGGGGAGAAAAATGTTTTTCCTGATAAAAATTTTAATTATCCTGAAGAGGTCATTTACTCGGCAGAAGTTAGTGTAAATGCTATCTCAGTAAACATAATTTTCTCATCTTTTTTATTTAGGTTATAGAAATTCCCCAGTTCATTTCCATATTTAATGACATACATTTTATTTATGCTCATTGACACTCATTCATTCACATTCTTGTTAGAATTATTACCAAATTATGGGACAGATGTCTATGTTCGGTTCACCTAACAAGAGAAAAGCTCACGAGAGCAAACGGCAAAGATAACCGCGTAAGGAAAACCGTACTTAGAATGGTACACAACAGGAAAATGTTAAATGAATAGCGAATGCGGATACAGACAAACACGCAACTCGCACGCAATTAACATTCGTTACGTATGTGCATTCACATAGGTGAGGGTCATAGAAATATTCATGACTCATTTACCCTCTTACATGAATAAACACACATATACACACTCACACACACATATATATATACACTCCTGGAAATGGAAAAAAGAACAGATTGACACCGGTGTGTCAGACCCACCATACTTGCTCCGGACACTGCTAGAGGGCTGTACAAGCAATGATCACACGCACGGCACAGCGGACACACCAGGAACCGCGGTGTTGGCCGTCGAATGGCGCTAGCTGCGCAGCATTTGTGCACCGCCGCCGTCAGTGTCAGCCAGTTTGCCGTGGCATACGGAGCTCCATCGCAGTCTTTAACACTGGTAGCATGCCGCGACAGCGTGGACGTGAACCGTATGTGCAGCTGACGGACTTTGAGCGAGGGCGTATAGTGGGCATGCGGGAGGCCGGGTGGACGTACCGCCGAATTGCTCAACACGTGGGGCGTGAGGTCTCCACAGTACATCGAGGTTGTCGCCAGTGGTCGGCGGAAGGTGCACGTGCCCGTCGACCTGGGACCGGACCGCAGCGACGCACGGATGCACGCCAAGACCGTAGGATCCTACGCAGTGCCGTAGGGGACCGCACCGCCACTTCCCAGCAAATTAGGGACACTGTTGCTCCTGGGGTATCGGCGAGGACCATTCGCAACCGTCTCCATGAAGCTGGGCTACGGTCCCGCACAGGACGAATGGAGACGTGTCGTCTTCAGCGATGAGAGTCGCTTCTGCCTTGGTGCCAATGATGGTCGTATGAGTCTTTGGCGCCGTGCAGGTGAGCGCCACAATCAGGACTGCATACGACCGAGGCACACAGGGCCAACACCCGGCATCATGGTGTGGGGAGCGATCTCCTACACTGGCCGTACACCACTGGTGATCGTCGAGGGGACACTAAATAGTGCACGGTACATCCAAACCGTCATCGAACCCATCGTTCTACCATTCCTAGACCGGCAAGGGAACTTGCTGTTCCAACAGGACAACGTACGTCCGCATGTATCCCGTGCCACCCAATGTGCTCTAGAAGGTGTAAGTCAACTACCCTGGCCAGCAAGATCTCCGGATCTGTCCCCCATTGAGCATGTTTGGGACTGGATGAAGCGTCGTCTCACGCGGCCTGCACGTCCAGCACGAACGCTGGTCCAACTGAGGTGCCAGGTGGAAATGGCACAGCAAGCCGTTCCACAGGACTACATCCAGCATCTCTACGATCGTCTCCATGGGAGAATAGCAACCTGCATTGCTGCGAAAGGTGGATATACACTGTACTAGTGCCTACATTGTGCATGCTCTGTTGCCTGTGTCTATGTGCCTGTGGTTCTGTCAGTGTGATCATGTGATGTATCTGACCCCAGTAATGTGTCAATAGAGTTTCCCCTTCCTGGGACAATGAATTCACGGTGTTCTTATTTCAATTTCCAGGAGTATATATATATATATATATATATATATATATATATATATATATATATATATGTTGGGCGTGAGCGGAAGACGGCCTAACGGTGTGCGGGACCGTAGCCCAGCTTCATGGAGACGGTTGCGAATGGTCCTCGCCGATACCCCAGGAGCAACAGTGTCCCTAATTTGCTGGGAAGTACCGGTGGGGTCCCCTACGGCACTGCGTAGGATCCTACGGTCTTGGCGTGCATCCGTGCGTAGAGGATTCTAACAGTCTCTTGTCTCATATTTGTTTGACAACATATGATCTTTGTTATCATGTTATTACAATATGGAACAATGTTAACATGAACAAAAATCATTACTTTCTAAAATGTCAGTTGTATAGAAGATTGTCTGCTGTGTAGTTTATGAAACACTAGCAGCAATCAGGACAGTGAAACGTGGCTCACAAGAACTATGAAAGTCTAGTGGACACGTTAAAACTGTGTTTTCTTTTAAGAAAAGTGATGAACAGTATTTATAGCTGTGATTTTTTAACATATGAACGCTCATAGATGGTTAATGTTAGCGGCAACGATATGGTTGTTGAAAAGTTGTTACAGTATTAAAATTGATAAAAAATTGTAGATCTCAAATAAAAATGTTACGAGTCATCTTCGCGTGCCAAATGATATGAGACAACTGTACAGCCAGCCGCGCGGCAACAATAAATGCAACGCTGGCTACGCAGCACCTCGCGGAAATGTTTGCTTATGGCAGGAGATAAACAGAGCACACGGTGGACACCAGAATGAAAAACGATGCAGTGTCGTACATGTGCATAACTAATTAAAGTTAACAATGAATCACTACATTCAAATGAAGAGTGTCAAGATGCAGGACATCGTCCGAAAACAAACAGTATGAATCTGTGTGAATAAAAGTGAATTAGAAACTAACACTTCATCCACAGGATGAATATAAAAATTACCAAGTTACTGTTACCCATTTTCGACATATCATGCACCCACCTTGTATTAGAGGGACGTGGAAAGAGTGAAGCAGGACCTGCTGCAGTAACACTTTCAGACAGCAACAGATCCAGACCAGGGTGCGGCCGACGGCAGTCGATGCTCCATCCACGCGGTGGGGGGCGTTCCAGGAGCGGTTTCTACCAGCCTGCGATCCACCGGCTCGACAAGGGCGCGACTTCGCGACGTCGCCCAGGAATCGTTATATTACCTTTTATTTGAACTACATGAACTTTTAATTTTCATATTAAACCTCCTTAAAAAGGCTCTCTTGGCCTCTGATACAACTAAACACAAGTATAAATAAGAGCCTTCAAAACATTATCTGTTATAATCATCTCAAGCCTGACACATAAGAGTAGGTAACTGTATTTTATTGAAGCCCCTTGGACGGTTTTGTTCCCGGTTATCCGGATCCAGTGAACCCAGATGGGGAGGGGGTGGATAAGTTAACACGGGAAGTCTCATCCGCATTTTGCAAGATTTTACAGTTACTGAAGTCATTTACACAATCACATCAACACTAATTGTGTAATGAGTTACTCATTGTATACCTTGGCATTTGCATGGTGAACATATTGTGTTAATGAAGTGAAAGGGAACAATGAGCAACGTGGATATGGTGGACTGATAATATATATAAACTAGTTTTCTTTAATCAGCCCAAGGGGCAATGTAATATCCACGCCTATATTATATTCGGAATAATATTCGCGACAGCATTGTGTGTGGAGGGCAAATGAACATTCTCGTGGTATTAATAAAAAGGACTTCATCGAGGATAAAATAATAAATAATTATTATCAATGACATAATTCAATATTCTGTAGAGAATTATACGTCAACAATACCCATGGAAAAACATAATGGAAATCTCCATCTTTTGTTATCTATGATTCTTCTAGAATAATCCTTCGTCTTGTTCGAATTGTTGTACTGATCGGATCTGACTGATGTCTCGTAACACAGAGGTCTCTAAAAAACTGTATTATGTTGTTAATTAATATTTGAAAAATAGAGTTTCTATGTCACTGAAACGAATCTTCTTTGTTTGGAGTTTTATTTCATTATGATTCTCGTCCTATACAAATGTTAAGATTTTCTGATCAGCTACAAATTAGCACAGCCATTAGCGCCATTGATCTACTGCGCGGTTTATTAGTAAATGCTGAATAATAAGCGATTAACATTGAGATATATTTTTAAATGTTAATGCAAGTAGTTAAGGTACAAAAAAGATTTAATTTTTATTATTTGTCAGTAGTAAAACAGTTCCCGAAGGAGTATCGGTAAGTTATTGTCTTATGTTAGCCGCCATAGTAGTGAACTATTGCAGCGGTAGTTTTAAATTAAATTTTCATACAGACATAAACCTTGATGTTCATTATTGTGCTAATAATCATGTATTGGTGACCAGAACCCACTATGCAAACAGCATCTTACGTGATAAAAATTGTTACCTGCTGATGTATGAAGCCTGTTTATTTGGTAACAACTTTTATGAAATACTTTGACAGGAAACAATACATTAGTGTTGTGTGCGTGTGGTATTGTGTGACAAAACTGTTCATTTTGCTTAAAGAAAAGTGTTGCGACCTCGAGTAACAGTAGCGGAAAATTCGATAGACGATCTGCAACTAGTAATGAGACTTTTATGCAGCAGCACTGAAAATTACTGTAAATCATTACACTTGTATAATTCAGATTACCTATCTTACATTTAGCTTGTTTTCTGGTTATATATGATCACTTTTGTGCATAAACATAGTGCCATTTACAATGCTCGACAGACAACATTGCTACACTTTACCAGGTGGAGATTTCTTTAACAAAATAACGATCATTAGCAGGAAAAAACAGTGATTAAATAATGGCTCATGTTACTGATTATGTTGTAGTCCTGCCGAAATTGGCCAACACGAAATACTCGGCACGCCACAACGATCAGAATTTTTTGCACCATGTTCAAAAGTATCCAAATGATTTGACTCTGCTGTATCATGTTCAAAAGCAAATAAGCAATCTAAAATTAACGCCACGTTCATGTGTGTCTGAATGAGCCGAATTTTGCACCATATTTAAAAATGTCCAAAATATCTGAAGATTTGCAGTCAGCAACATGCTCGTACGCACTCTTATACACACACACACACACACACACAAACACACACACACACACACACACACACACACACACATGCAATGTTGATACCATGAAACTACAGCGCTTGTGAATGTCCATAGTTCGATCGGTAGTTTGGACTAGGGGACAACTGACAATCAAACTAAATATTTTTCACATATTAATTGTTATACGATGCTTGTCAAGTGTCACAATGTAATTCAGCGTCTACAATATCTTCCAAATAAATTCAAAAAACCATTTAAGAGATGTCACTCCGGACTTTTACTTAAGAATACTGTTATATTTCTTTTCGTGAACAGCTATCCACAGTTCTTCCAGTAAATCGAGTTTATGTTCTTTCTTTTCTGCGTGCAGGATTTCTGAGTTATCTTCTGTTCATTTACGGGTATGGCCTGTTTTGTACACATGTTGTGGAACATGCCTAGTTAGTCTAAACCCATCTTTATTTTCCTTGAACCTGATCTAAACTTGTTCTTCCCGTCTGTCCAATATACTTTGCATCACATGAATTTTATAAACTCCGGTATTTCAGACTTGTTTATCTTCTCATTGAAAACATGCTTCAGGCTGTATCCAACTGGAATGTTTGTCTGAGACGCTATTTTAACACTATGAGACTCAAAATATCCGCGACATTTTGCGAGACTGTTCCATACAATGGATAGTAAGTTTGTTCTCTCTATTCTTATTACTTGTGAGCAACCATTTATCAACAGTATCTATTTTGTAACAACTGTTATGAGAAATTCAAATTTGTTGCACCTTATCTTATTGCCTTTGTTCTTCTTTTGTTATGCTTTGATCTGCATCAAAGTTTACAGGAGGAGAGGACTGTACTTCGTGTTATGTCATGTTGACATGATATGAGAACTTTTTCTATGTGTTTTCCCTTTTCTGACACAGTCTATACCTGTTTTCGATAATTTGTCGGAACTATTAAAATGGTGTTCCATATTTCATTAATCAGGTTTTCAATTAAAGAGTTGTAATTATTTGCGTACTGAAGAATGAAAGAAACTTTCACCGTTGTATAGAAGCATTTTAAGGGGCGAGTCTGTTTATTTTTAACAAAGAAAATACAACACAAACAAATACCGTACCTTGTAATGATATCAAGTGAAAGCGAGCTACGGAAATGAATAAAACTTTAACCGTCAGATTTATGTGGTGCTGAGAGCCCATCGTGTTGGTCATCCTCCAGATAACACATGAACTAGTTTGGTGATCTTTGGGAACGTCACTTTTTTTGACGCTTAGGCGTCCGCACGTCGATGGCAACAGGGGCCTTCTGATCGCTCCTGGAATCTGTAGTAGACTTTTTATTATTTTTAAAACTCTCACGTAGTTCTAGAAATGATTGACTTCTAGAAACGACTGATTCAACTCAGCCGTATGCAAGAAGTAAAACATCGTTTATCGTACGTACTATTTGTTTGACTGTCAGGTTGATCATGGAAAATTATATCGTTTTTGTATCGTGATCGCGGTTTCGGCATTGATTTGCCTTGGGGTACACGAGTCTTGCAGATCGTTTCCGAAACAGAGTACCTCATCTTTTCTCTGCTGCTCCGTGTACACTCGTTACTGGGCTACATAAAGGGACAGTTCCAACACTTAGTATACCAAATTCCCACAACAACCATGTGTTCCGGAAATTTTAATGATAAACCATCACGTAAAGCCCAACGTCTTTCTCGCAGTGTTTCACTCGGTGTGTTGAACATATGTGTGATGATCTTGTGCAGATTAAACAAACTTTGACAGTGAATGCAATACTTCTTTACACAGTACGGTAGGCTGACGAACATTATTCGAGAAGAAGTCTGGTTGGTTCAAATATCTCTGAGCACTGTGGGACTTAACTTCTATGGTCATCAGTCCCCTAGAACTTAGAACTACTTAAACCTAACTAACCTAAGGACATCACACACATCCACGCCCGAGGCAGGATTCGAACCTTCGACCGCAGCGGTCGCGCGGTTCCAGACTGTAGCGCCTTTAACCTCTTGGCCACCCCGGCCGGCGAGAAGAAGTCTGTGGGAGTTTTAGAGATAATGTAATTCATGGATGAATTACTTTTCTGTATGATTATTTTAATAACTCTACCGTTTCCCAACGGGGTTTTAGTGATAGATATACCTTAAATCACTCCGAATGATTATACCTGAATATTTGACAGTGGTGGTTTTTCCCAGCGATTGTTTGATGGTGACGTAATAATGCATCACCATTTTTCTTTGTCAGTTCACACTTTACATGAAGGTTCTTAATCGGTGTAAAAGTTTTCTGGCTATGGTGCCGCGTCATAATGTATACATTTTTGTATAACCAGAAAACTTTTATGTTGACTGACTTTAGTGATAGATATACCTTAAATCACTCCGAATGATTATACCTGAATATTTGACAGTGGTGGTTTTTCCCAGCGATTGTTTGATGGTGACGTAATAATGCATCACCATTTTTCTTTGTCAGTTCACACTTTACATGAAGGTTCTTAATCGGCGTAAAAGTTTTCTGGCTATGGTGCCGCGTCATAATGTATACATTTTTGTATAACCAGAAAACTTTTATATCGACTGACTTTGGCCACGGATGTCTACGCAATTATACAAGGTTCTTAATGTTGGCGGTCGTCTGAAATGAAAGTAATGACAGTGTTCGTGATTATACGCACATGATTTCAAATCACTGAAATTGGTAGTTAAAGATCACATTCTATGGATTATTTGTTGCATTTGATGTATTAAAATATTCCCATCCAAACCCAGTTAACGAAGGTGAAGTCATTACTTTTCACTCAACCCTCGTAGTAGATTATAAAATGTGACTGTGTGTATTTTCGAACGTTTCAAAAATACATTCTTTTTTTTTTTTTGTAAACTCTCGTCGCCAGTTTTGTTAACTCCTCGTCGCTACTGCTGTGGAAGCCGAGATACCACTGTTCTTACGGTAGGCCAAGTTTGTGAGTTCGTGAAACGGCGTCTGGTGCAGTACACCGCTATGACAATTTCTCCCTGCCCCTATAACACAGCTATGCCTGGTGCGGTACACTGCTAAGGCAATTACTCACTGCCACTGTTACACAGCTATGCACCACTTTCAGGTAAAAGGATAGGAGAACGAAGGTCTTACAACACTCCAACATATTAGTAACAAAGGCATACAAATAAGTAAAAAGTTTTACTTATCTTTGCGACTAGCTGAACAAAGAAGCCTGCAGCACTGATTGTAATATAACACAAAAAGGCCCTCAATGCCTAAGTGCAGATAATCGTACTTAAACTTCACAGTAAATAGCAAATGTAATTTACAACAACCGTCTGTTCACCTGTAAGATTTGACTAAACGAACTTTCCTGTCTAAGTCAGTCCTGGACGATCATCTATAACCAAATGGGCGAGAGCTGCTCTTTTATCTTCCGAGTAGGCTTCTGTCCGTCGTCCTCCGGTCATTGGCGGATTGTATTCGGCCGGCAATTGGCCGAGGCGAAGTCGATATCTTCATCCTCAACGCCGCCCGTGGCGCTGGTGGAACTTGCGGAAATGGTGAGTCTCTATAGCACTGGCACCAGCTCGCATCTTTGCGCCTGTGGTGCTTTATCCCTGGCTGTGTATTGTTCGGACGACACAGTACATTTTAAATGGTCATATTTTATTAAACGACAAACCAGCTACAAATACGTTTTAAATGTTTTATTTTAGTGCCTTAATCGATTTCGGGCAACCGTGCCTGTCTTCAGATGGCTAACATTTTCAGTTATATAGCCTCTCCCCGATGTTATTCAATCTGTATATTGACCAAGCAGTAAAGGAAACAAAAGAAAAATTTTGAGTAGGAATTAAAATCCATGGAGAAGAAATAAAAACTTTGAGGTTCGGCGATGACATTGAAATACTGTCAGAGACAGCAAAGTACCTGGAAGAGCGGCTGATCGGGATGGACATGATCTTGAAAGGAGGATATAAGATAAATATCAACAAAAGGAAAACGAGAATAATGGAATGTAGTCGAATTAAATCGGGTGATGCTGCGGGAATTAGATTAGGACATGAGACGCTTAGAGTAGTAAATGAGTATTGCTATTTGGGGAGCAAAATAACTGATCATGGTCGAAGTAGAGAGGATATAAAATGTAGACTGGCAATGGCAAGGAAAGCATTTATGAAGAAGAGAAATTTGTTAACATCGATTATAGGTTTAAGTGTCAGGAAGTCGTTTCTGAAAGTATTTGTACGGAGTGTAGCCATGTATGGAAGTGAAACATGGACGATAAATAGTTTAGACAAGAAGAGAATAGAAGCTTTCTAAATGTGGTGCTACAGAAGAATGCTGAAGATTAGATAGGTAGATCACGTAACTAATGAGGAGGTGTTGAATAGAATTGGAGAGAAGAGAAATTTGTGGCACAACTTGACTAGAAGAAGGGATCGGTTGGTAGGGCATATTCTGAGGCATCAAGGGATCACCAATTTAGTATTGGAGGGCAGCGTGGAGGGTTAAAATCACGGAGGGAGACCAAGGGGTGAATACACTAAACAGATTCGGAAGGAAGTAGGTTGCAGTAGGTACTGGGAGATGATGAAGCTTGCACAGGATAGAGTAGCATGGAGAGCTGCATCAAACCAGTCTCTGGACTGAAGACCACAACAACAACAACAGCATGTCTTCTGCTCTTACACTCCACAAGAATACTTGCTTTTATTTATTTAGATGTAATGTGAAATAGTTGTATTTATTTACTTATGTTCCAGTTTTGTTGTGGTCCATGTGGTTTTCCAGATTGGTGTATATGTTGTTGAACTACAGATAGTACATATTTTATAGACTAATAAGCCAGAACATTACGATCACTGCCCACCGCGATTGGATGCCGCCTGGTGGCGTTGCGGGCACGTGAATCGGTTCAAATGGTTCAAACGGCTCTGAGCACTATGGTACTTAACATCTGAGGTCATCACTCCCCTAGCACTTAGAACTATTTAAACCTAACTAACCTAAGGACATCACACACATCCGTGCCCGAGGCAGGATTCGAATTTGCGACCGTAGCGGTCGCGCGGTTCCAGACTGAAGCGCCTAGAACCGCTCGTCCACACTGGCCGGCGTACGTGAATCGGCAACAAAAGTATGTAAGCTGAGCAGATACGAACGCGGGATCGCCCTAGCAAAGGTATGGGTTAAAAATGAGGAAATCCATTGAGATAAGCGATTTTGACAAATGGAAGATTATTATTATTATTATTATTAGGCAGAGCCTGTGAACGAGTATCTCGAAAACGACAAACCTGGTCGAAAGTTCAAGTGCTACTGTCGTGGACATTTACGGAGAGACAGTGAAACTACCACTATTTGCTAAATCGTTGGACGTCCGCGGCTCTTCACACTAAGTGTGGTTTTGAGGCTTGTCTGCTCTGTAAAGTAGGATAGACGGTGATCTTGGTGTATCTGCCCAAAGAGCACAATGATGGTGCACGCAAAAGTGTTTCGGAACACACCGTTCATCGTACATTGTTGAACAAGGAGCTTCGCAGCTGACCAGCCCTGCATATTCATATGTTGACCCAACACCACCGTCAATTAAGTTTGCAGAAGGAACGGGACCATCGAAATTCGACTGTCGATCAATGAAAACGTGTCCTCTCTGCGGGTGAAGCAGATTTTTAGTGCACTCGGTCGACGATCGTCTCCACAAATGCCGTCACCGAGGTGAAAGGCGGATCGAAACTTGCAGCGCGCCACGGTCGCAGCTGGCGGGATCAGTATTATGCCAAGGGGGACATTTTCCTGCGCTTGCGTGGGGCCTGTGGTAGTAATCGAAGACACACTGACAGCTGCGAACCATCTGCATCCCTTCATGTTTGATGTCTTCCCCGACGATGATGTCATCTTTCAGCTGTATAATTGTCATTGTCTCGGAGCAAGAGCCATACTACAGCGGTTTGAGGAGCATTATAGTGAACTCACGTTGATGTCTCGGATACCAAATTTGCCAGATGTAAATCCTATGAAACCCAATCTGGATTGCTATCGGGCTCTATCACCGCTCACGCAAATGAGTGTCCCGTTATTTACGCGAATTACACGAATTGTGCGTAGACACCTAATGCCACTTAACTCCACAAATTTACTAGCAAACTGTCGGATCCGTGATACGCAGGATTAGTGTTATATTTAGTTCCAAAGACGGACAAGTAAGCTATTAAGCAGGTGGTCATAATGTTTTGAATCATCATTGTGTATCTAAAATCGACACAAGAGTTTTATTTACATGTTCTGCTCGATTAACGTCTGCTGCACATTTTTACTAAACGGACCACGACATTTTCAGCAAAGACTATTTGCTCTACATTCTTGACAAAACACAACTCAAACCCTGGGTCACAATGAAACCTACTTGTAAAGTTCGCTCTTATATCTCCACGGATGTGTCAAACAGTCCGGTACACAATCGAACAAGTCTGTCAATTTAATCTCACTTTTGAAGCATACGCTGTTTCTGTGTGCTGTAACTGACAGTAGCGGAAATGGCTACAAATGGAGATAAAACATTTCTAACGTTAACTGACTCACTGTGTTTAACACTGGCGACATCAACGCGTTTTCCATAACGCACATTACCGCGGAAGGGGGGAACTTTATGCCCACCAACAAAAAAACTACATAACCGCTATTAAAAGAAATGGCACCCCACATCCATCACTCTTGATTGTCGAATCACGGCGGGGGACAGTCAGGATGGTATCCCAGCGCTGTCCGAGGCGTCTCCAGACACACCTTCGCTGGCCATCGGGGCCTGGAATCTCGTGGCCTGGAATCTTACTGACTAGAGTAGAATTGTCTTTAGCGATGAGGACTACTTAGGAGTGAGCCCCGATGGCCAGCCAAAACGTGTCAAGAGACAGCGAAGGCATACCAGACTGACTGTCGCACGCCAAACGGTCCGTGTGGGGTGTCATTTCATTTCATAGCTGGATCCCTTTGATTGTGATCCGAGGCACTCTTACAGGACAGCGGCACGCTGATGGTATTCTACACTCCGTTTTCTTCCCCTTTTTGGCAAGCCATACTAGGGTTACATTTCAGCAAGATAATGTCCGCCAGCACAGGGCAAGCGTTTCTACTGCTTGTCTTCGTGACTGCCAGACCATACCCTGGCCAGTAAGGCCGCCGGATATCTCCCAATTGAACAGGGCCCTCCAACCATCTTGGGAGTTTGATGATCTGTCACGCTAATTGAATAGAATTTAACTCGGTATCCCTCAGGAAGACGTCCAGTACATCTAGCAACCAATGCCTAGCCGAATAACTGCTTGTGTAAGATCCAGGTGGTCCATCGCGTTATAGACTTGCTCAGTTTGTGAAACTCTTTCTATAGAATAAATCATCCAATTTTCCGAAATTGCAGTAATTTGTTTGTCAGTACATGTACATCACACCTAGCGATTTCCGTCTCATTCGGATAATTTCTTCGTGGTGCATCGTTTCTTTGTCTTAGAGTGTATAAGCTACAGTCAGACACGGCATATTTAGTCTGTTTTCTGAGGTGGAAAAAAATAAAAGTTTGGTGTAGCGCATATTATATATATATACACTCCTGGAAATGGAAAAAAGAACACATTGACACCGGTGTGTCAGACCCACCATACTTGCTCCGGACACTGCGAGAGGGCTGTACAAGCAATGATCACACGCACGACACAGCGGACACACCAGGAACCGCGGTGTTGGCCGTCGAATGGCGCTAGCTGCGCAGCATTTGTGCACCGCCGCCGTCAGTGTCAGCCAGTTTGCCGTGGCATACGGAGCTCCATCGCAGTCTTTAACACTGGTAGCATGCCGCGACAGCGTGGACGTGAACCGTATGTGCAGTTGACGGACTTTGAACGAGGGCGTATAGTGGGCATGCGGGAGGCCGGGTGGACGTACCGCCGAATTGCTCAACACGTGGGGCGTGAGGTCTCCACAGTACATCGATGTTGTCGCCAGTGGTCGGCGGTGCCCGTCGACCTGGGACCGGACCGCAGCGACGCACGGGTGCACGCCAAGACCGTAGGATCCTACGCAGTGCCGTAGGGGACCGCACCGCCACTTCCCAGCAAATTAGGGACACTGTTGCTCCTGGGGTATCGGCGAGGACCATTCGCAACCGTCTCCATGAAGCTGGGCTACGGTCCCGCACACCGTTAGGCCGTCTTCCGCTCACGCCCCAACATCGTGCAGCCCGCCTCCAGTGGTGTCGCGACAGGCGTGAATGGAGGGACGAATGGAGACGTGTCGTCTTCAGCGATGAGGGTCGCTTCTGCCTTGGTGCCAATGATGGTCGTATGCGTGTTTGGCGCCGTGCAGGTGAGCGCCACAATCAGGACTGCATACGACCGAGGCACACAGGGCCAACACCCGGCATCATGGTGTGGGGAGCGATCTCCTACACTGGCCGTACACCACTGGTGATCGTCGAGGGGACACTGAATAGTGCACGGTACATCCAAACCGTCATCGAACCCATCGTTCTACCATTCCTAGACCGGCAAGGGAACTTGCTGTTCCAACAGGACAATGCACGTCCGCATGTATCCCGTGCCACCCAACGTGCTCTAGAAGGTGTAAGTCAACTACCCTGGCCAGCAAGATCTCCGGATCTGTCCCCCATTGAGCATGTTTGGGACTGGATGAAGCGTCGTCTCACGCGGTCTGCACGTCCAGCACGAACGCTGGTCCAACTGAGGCGCCAGGTGGAAATGGCATGGCAAGCCGTTCCACAGGACTACATCCAGCATCTCTACGATCGTCTCCATGGGAGAATAGCAGCCTGCATTGCTGCGAAAGGTGGATATACACTGTACTAGTGCCGACATTGTGCATGCTCTGTTGCCTGTGTCTATGTGCCTGTGGTTCTGTCAGTGTGATCATGTGATGTATCTGACCCCAGGAATGTGTCAATAAAGTTTCCCCTTCCTGGGACAATGAATTCACGGTGTTCTTATTTCAATTTCCAGGAGTATATATATATATATATATATATATATATATATATATATATATATATATATATATATATATATATATATATACAGGTTGGTCCATTGATCGCGACTGGGTCAAATATCAAACGAAAAAAACTACAAAGAACGAAACTTGTCTAGCTTGAAGGGGGAAACCAGATGGCGCTATGGTTGGCCCTGGCCCGCTAGATGGCGCTGGCATAGGTCAAACAGATATCGACCGCGTTTTTTAAAATAGGAACCCCCATTTTATATTACATATTCGTGTTGTACGTAAAGAAATATGAATGTTTTAGTTGGACCACTTTTTTCGCTTTGTGATTGATGGCGTTGTAATAGTCACAAACATATGACTCACAATTTTAGACGAACAGTTGGTAACAGGTAGGTTTTTTAAATTAAAATACAGAACGTAGGTACGTTTGAACATTTTATTTCGGTTGTTCCAATGTGATACATGTACCTTCGTAAACTTATCATTTCTCAGAACGCATGGTGTTACAGTGCGATTACCTGTAAATACCACATTAATGCAATGAATGCTCAAAATGATGTCCGTCAACCCCAATGCATTTGGCAGTACGTGTAACGACATTCCTCTCAACAGCGAATAGTTCGCCTTCCGTAACGTTCGCACATGCATTGACATTGCGCTGACGCATGTTGTCAGGCGTTGTCGGTGGATCGCGATAGCAAATATCCTTCAACTTTCCCCCCAGAAAGAAATCCAGGGACGTCAGATCCGGTGAAAGTGCGGGCCATGGTATGGTGCTTCAACGACCAATCCACCTGTCATAAAATATGCTATTCAGTACCGCTTCAACCGCACGCGAGCTATGTGCCAGACATCCATCATGTTGGAAGTATATCGCCATTCTGTCACGCAGTGAAACATCCTGTAGTAACATCGGTATAACATCACGTAGGAAATCAGCATACATTTCACCATTTAGATTGAGATCGATAAAATGGGGTCCAGCTATCCTTCCTCCCATAATGCTGCACCATACATTAACCCGCCAAGGTCGCTGATGTTCCACTTGTTGCAGCCATCGTCGATTTTCCGTTGCCCAATAGTGCATATTATGCTGGTTTACGTTACCGCTGTTGGTGAATGACGCTGCGTCGCTAAATAGAATGCGTGCGGAAAATCTGTTATCTTCCCGTAATTTCTCTTGTGCGCAGTGGCAGAACTGTACACGACGTTCAAAGACGTCGCCATGCAACTCCTGGTGCATAGAAATATGGTACGGGCACAATCGATGTTGCTGAAGCATTCTCAACACCGACGTTTTTGAGATTACCGATTCTAACGCAATTTGTCTGCTACTAATGTGCGGATTAGCCGCGACAGCAGCTAAAACACCTACTTGGGCATCATCATTTGATGCAGGTCGTGGTTGACGTTTCACATGTGACTGAACACTTCCTTTTTCCTTAAATAACGTAACTATCCGGCAAACGGTCCGGACACTTGGATGATGTCGTCCAGCATACCGAGCAGCATACATAGCACACGCCCGTTAGGTATTTTGATCACAATAGCCATACATCAACACGATATCGACGTTTTCCGCAATTGATAAACGGTCCATTTTAACACGGGTAATGTATCACGAAGCAAATATATATATATATATATATATATATATATATATATATATATATATATATATATATATATATATATATATATATGTATATATCTGAAATAATAGCGATACAAGGAAGGTGCACAACATATATTAATGATTACATAAGTGAAATAAAATTGTAGATGATGTTACCTTTGCAGATTATGTAGGCGTAAAATAACACATTTAAAAAATATGATACATACTACTGCACAGAACCAACACATTTGATCAGAGCTACGGGCCAAACTTGACCTTAAAACGACCGTGGCACGCAGCAATGATTATTTACATGCCACTCCCCTGTGATACAACGACTCTCTGTAACAGAAGTGTACAGACTTGTTAGTACTGCGAGGCGCAAACCTCTTTGTCATTACGTGTTGGCCGGAACTCCAAACATAACGTGCCGTGAGACAAGCTACTATTTTGAATTGAATTCCTCCTGCCCTATTGCCAGATGGACTGGACTCAGAAGATGTAATATCTACAAGTGCACGTTCTCTCTATTTACAAGAACGAACCGCGATGGGCGTGTCGTCATCATATCAATAGCGGGATGCGTGCTCTGCATAACCGCTGTCAGAGATGCCTATGTTATCCACCAGGTCAACTAAATGCATGAATTGTTGACAGCAACGGCCCTACACGTGTTTGCGGCGCACCAAACGCTCTTCTCCCTCACGACGATGTCTTCTATTGAAAATGATGACCTGAGGTTTGATTGATACGAAACCCTAAGTCTATCCACATATCTCTTACAATATACCGTAAACACATATTTTGTTTAGTAGATTTAAGAGCGGTGTTGCAAACAGGCTTTCAGGAAGAGAAGAAACGCAGTGTCACGTTCAACCTCGGTAAGAACATCATTCTGGATCTTGCGAACGAAAAGGAGCTAGTTTTCACATGATCCCTGAAAGCTCATTATATGCGAGCGTAGCTCTTATTCCATAATTACATAACAAATTGACGTAAGTGATACACATGTCCTCTGGCACGTATCAAGCACTAGGGCTATCAGTGCAAACTACTCTCTCTAAATCAGTCGGTTCTCATAAATGACCCTAAATTTACATGTAAGTTATAGCTTACGAAGTTCAGAAGCTTAGACTACACTAAAGCGTAGATCACTAACAAAGGAATCCTCTGTTTTCCTTGCTCATACTAGTTGGTTCTGGCAACGAGACAGCGAGATAGGATTATCGCGGCGTTAGCTGTGATACGAAGGTCAAAACTCATCTCGCCTCTTCGTTTTACTGTGTGTGACTGACTGTCGTACAAAAAATACGTTTTTCACTACATTTCGAGAACAAATTCTAGGTGTCAACGCTCTAAAAAGGAAAACACTAGAGAAAATAAAGTTTTACGTCACGTCACATCCAGATGATTTAGTGTCACAGCAGGACTTCACTTGCAAAAAAGTAGGGGAAGGCAGCAATGGTCTTGACCGTAACTCAACACCGTCATTCCAGTCAAGTGAGTCCAAAAAACCCAAATCTCAATCATCCCGAATACTGCTACAATGTCCTCCCAGCATGTTGGTAACAGTAATAATGGGAATTATCCGAAAAACTTGTGGAATGTTAATATAAAAGATTGAAGTGCTTGTTAAGATAAATTATTACCTGTTTTGTGTTAAAAAGATGACACTCTGTAATTATAAACTACAGTTATTTCTTGACATTTATGAAGTGAATTACGCCTGACACGAAGTAAAATCGACTCTTGTCATGTACTTAACTTGTGCTACGAAGCACATATAGCGTGTCCCTCGAGGATTGAGCATGCTCATTTGAAGCAAAAAGCTTCCTATGAACATGTCTCCCATTCCGAATTGTTTCCGGCGTAGAAGACATTTTAAGTACTTTCTGCCAGTAACTATCCCGTTGGATGTTCAGTTGTCCATGGTGATTTGCGAGAGAAGCAGTGGAAGGGATTGAGAGTGTAACAGCGAGAAGCATCAGTTAGCTGTGTTTATACATACGCTGGCTAAAATGTCACAGATGTACAATGGTGAAGAATATGCAGTTATATGTGTGTTTGGCTCTTGCTGCTGTTGAAGAATACTGAAGGCGCTCTCCGACACGTCGAATCCATAGTCGTAGAGTGTTTACCAGATGTTCCTGCACACTGAGTCAAACAAGAATTCTTCCAAGTTCCCATTTTTCTTCTGAACTTGTAGTTCAAGAACCTGTGCAGGAACAGCGTGGTCCTGTTGTCAGCACACGGCGACACTCTGCACGTATCAATTGCCTCCCACGAACTCGTGTGCGGCGAACATTACATGCGGAAAACTTATATCTACTTCACCTGCAGTGTGTCTACTATCTTCACATTGGCGAGAATGTAACTCGATTAGAATTTTGTCACTGCTTAAACAACAATCGTCATTTGCTTCCATTAATGCTATTCACAGATGGAGCCACCTTTACAAGGAATGGAATCTTAAACACACGTAATAATCGTCGACTGTGGCAAGAAAATCCACACACTACACTGGAAACCGATTTCCAAGTTCGTTTTTCAGTCAGTATCTGGTGTGACATGACTGGTAATATGTGCAGTCATTTTAGAAGAGCGAACTACGGGACAGGATTACTTGTGTTTTTTTTAAAAAAATCCGTTTGTTGAATACCTTGAGAACGTTTCTCTGGCCACGTTGACTGTAGTATACTTCCAGCGTGACGGAAAGCACCACATTTTACCAGATGTGTGAGGAAACATGTCAACCGTACTTACCCTGATTGCTGGACTGGTCATGTTAGCACAATTAATTGACCATCAAGATCGTCATACCTTACACCATTAGATTTTTGTCTATCGGTTTGAATGAAGTCTGAAATGCACAAACGAAATATGACACGCGAGATGAACTTCTGAGGTCGCATCATGGACGCTGCTGTTCCCATTAGGGAACATGCAGAGGCACTCCTAAGAAACACAACGTGTTCTAAGAGTGCACAAATACAATGAATTTGACTGTTTCGAACGTTGTTGTGAACTGCACAACAGCTGTAACGTGACGTGTACGACAACGCTTAGAAGTGAATGTGTTAAAACTATGTGTTAAAACTATGTATTTTTCAATTGATACTTTGTGAAACGCTTGTTGTAATGTTCTAGCAATTGTTGCAAATTTATTTATGTATGAAACTAAAATGTATTGAATACTACAGAAAATAAATGACAACGTATGTATAATGTATGTTCGCTTCGGAATAGGGCATATGTCCGTAAGAAGTATTTTGCTTCAAATGGTCGATCCTGTCATATCCTTGAATCTTGACAATTCCCCTTGGGACACGCTGCATATTCCGTAATATTTTACCAGTGGAGATATTACGGGTTGTGTGTATAAGTGAGAGCGAGAGAGAGAGAGAGAGAGAGAGAGAGAGAGAGAGAAGTGGAAAAATGGAGAGAAATGTATCAGTAATATACTGTACATGTACACACACACATATATAGAATTTCGGAGTTATCTAGTGACACAAGATGTAAGAGATACGGGAAGTGGAAAAGGTAGGGGCATAATATCGACAGGAATACTGGCGCAAAAGGTTAACTAAAAACTAGTAATCTGCTAACGTAAATGACTATACAAATTTGAAATGAGTATTTATTTCACTGCTGAAATAACATTACTTTCAGAATTGTTCCACGAATTCAATGTAGTCAGAGAGGAACATAAATCTACGAGATCACAGTCGTCTAGACTTTTTCACTGTCTTCTAGTTTCAGGCTTTTTGTGCCATCTTTGTACAAGTGATATATGAAGCAATATAGTTTCTGTTCTTTAACACGATGTTCATTCCTTGCAGAACTCTACTAAAAACCTACTTTTTTAAATTGAAATTACAAATCGAAGACCTTTTAGAAATATTAGTGTTGTAAAAATTACAAACAAAGAGAAATTTAAATCCCTGGGACGAAGTAAAAATGTTTTATTACATTAATAATTCTGAATTTATGTCTGTGTGCAACTGAATAAATCTGATGTATATTTTTCCATGTGCGTTTTGCCTCAGTTAATTAGAAATATTTACAGTGGCCTGAAATTTATCCAAGTTTTGATTTGCAAGTACCTTTGTAATTTATGTGTTTTAAGTTGTAAACAGTTGTGACTGTGGGACTTTCTCGGTCAATGTATTTTCTATTACTTGCAGTTTGTGTGTGTTGATATTACACTACACCAGTGCTTGCTTTTCTGCTGTGGAGCTATTCTGCCTCCAGCGCTGTAAGCGTTTGTCAGGGCAGCACTGAAACTGTACACATGTTTCCCATCACGTTATTACGATTTCTTACTGTCGTGTTGATAACTAGAGAATGTAGTTACTTCACGACTATGGACAAGTATTTTATCTATGTGTGTTTTATATCCACGGGTTGGGCCTCAAGTCAGTGGTCAATAGCAATCCTTTGACTTCGTTTACCTTTGTGCAGCGATGGTCATTTGAGGACTTGACTAGTGTGTAGTACCCGTAAGTCAACTGACACTAGCACTTTGATGAAAATCACATCACTCCATCTTTCGGCTAATGGCACAGCAACCTCTTGAGATATTCAAGAAAGAATAAGCAGTTTGAGGTTACATTTGTTTTTATCTGAGAAACAGGACCGCAATTACCGTGAAGTTTGTGGAACGTTTTCCAAACGTACAACCTCAGTTAATACAAAGTATTTGCAAATTAATTTCAGCTTTAAGGAGACTGGTTTGATTAGGCCAAAGTCTTTCAGCAGATCAGAACCTTAATGTTGTCGTGCAATGTTTCGTGCAATAACCGACTAAATGTCAAAGAAAAGCGTCCATTGACGACTGAATAGCAAGAGCTCCTTTACTAAGGGTTCAGGAAAAATTGAAACTGAAACAGTGTTGGCTTACTTTACATCAAGGTCAGAACGAAGATAATACGGAGAGGCGTATGGAATTCTGCGAGCAGTACACAATCCGAAAATAAGCCGATCCCAGGTTTTATAAATGAATTCTTTGGATTGACGAATCGACATTTAAGGTTAAGAAAGACAAATGTGGCTCCTGGGAGTCTATAAATCTTCATGTGACAATGGAGGCAGAGTTAAACTCTCCTGGGGTGAGATCACGGGCAGCAATTTGCAGCGGTGTGCTAATCGGGCTTTATTTTTTTAACTACATTGTAAGTTCTCTGAATTACCTACATATGTTTCAGGAAATATTGTTAGAGCTGCAAAACAGTCCACGTGTTGAACACCTGCACTTAGTTCATGATTAGTTCACATGGCAATAAGATGGAACACCTGCATGTTATGGAGTTGTGAGAGACTTCCTAAATGAAAACTTTGGAGAATGGATTAGCAACTGGCTATTACTGAATGGACTCAACGATCCTAGATGTAACACCCACGAATTTTACAGTCTGGCATATACTAAAAACTGAGATTTAGACCGTTGAGAATAGTGATGTTGAGCCATTAAAGAAACGAATCCAATAAAAATTTGAAAACCTACAGCTCGGAAATTTTCAAGAAAATTTGTAAATATGTGCTGAAAAGATGTACTATTTGCTTACAACAGCATGCGAACTACTTTGCGCGTCTTTTGTAAATTCAGTGAACTCCCCATGCATGAAAAATTTTAATTTTCATTCATTTGACAACTGACTTGTGGCCTACCAGTATTTCAGGTCTTTCACCGTGTTTAGCTATAAGTTTTGTTTCTCATTTACCAGTGGACGCTTACGTGCAGTATGTCACGGATTCCCCGCATTATTCCAGTACATACATGAAATATATTATGCTCTCCCAGTGGGCACCAATCAAGCGTTTTCTATAAAACGTGGCTGAAATTGTTACAAGACTGTTCATTATCACACGAGGAAGCCAGTTGATGAGTAGTGGCTTTAGCTTAAAAGGCAGCGGACTAGAAGTCAGCTCTTATTACGACTGAGTCAAATAATTTTCAGTTTTTGTCCTTCTCTTCTACAATAAACTAGCATTGCTACCATGTATCATGTTTCTTCGGGAATGAAAAATAATAAGCATAGTAATCACAATAACAATAATATAATCACTGTGGTACACAACTGGTGAAGTACGATAAGGAATCATGAGACAGTGGAGTGTGTTTACTAATACAGTCATGCATGTATCGTAAATACAGCGATCATTATTCAAAGGGCGTGGAGCCCGTTGTAGATATGTTAATAATTAGCGACCTATTTCATTACTGACATCATTTTCCAACATTTTTGAAAACATGATTTATTCTACAATAGTATCTCACTTGAGCAACTACAAAATCCTCAGTAATTCACAGTTCGGATTTCAGAAGTGTTTCTGAACTGAGAATGTCATTTACACGTTCGCTCACCTCATTTTACAAGCACTAAATAACAAAATACGAGTACCATCGGTTGGTATTTTCTGCAATCTCCTTAAGGCATCTGACTGTCTGATTCACAGCAATCTCCTAGATAAACTGAGGCTTCGGGCACTTTATGGTACAACCAACCAATGAATAATATTACATCAAACCAAAAGAATGCAGGAAGTAGCACTCAGTAATTCAAACCATGTAATCAGGGGATATTCTTCTGATTGTGGAGAAATCGCGTATGCGGTTCCCCAAGGCTCAATCTTCGGTCCACTATTATACCCCTCATTTGTAAACGATCTTCTGACTAATACACAGCAAGCAGAATCAGCTCTTATTGGGGGCGACATTAGTGTTGTTATCAATCCAATAACACACAAAGCATTGGTAGAAATGGTAAGCAATGTTCTTAAAAGTGTCACTGACTGGTTTTCTGCGAATGGTCTCACACTCAGTTTCAGAGAGACACAACGTACTCATTCTGCACATCTACAGGCACTATGCCAATTATAGGTGTAACACATGGCGAGAAAATAATTAACAGGGTGCAAACTTCGAAAATTTTAGGTGTCTATATTGATGAGAATTTAAACTGGTAAATGGTATTTTGAAACTGCTAAAACAACTTAGTTCAGCCACTTTTGCACTAAGACTTATTGCAAATGCCACAGTGCAGAGAGACAATTCAGTAAGTTGACATATTTTGCCTGACAGTGAAGATAGATTTCAAATTTAACTGAATAAGGTTCTCCTTGACAACTCCTCCTGTTCCGTAGAAGAATATCAATTATTGTAATGCGTAAAGGGTGGTGAGTAGGAATTAACAATTCACACCTCTACATTAAAAAAATGGCCATCACGTACCCATATTTACAAATTAATGCTATTTGAATGTAAAATTACTAGTTCCATGTCATTACGTTTTATCGTGCAAATGATCCATGGGACAGGTAACTAACTAATTAACTAACTGGCTTCAGTGATGTTCACGCTTTAATGAGTCGATAAATAAATTTACATTTCATTACGATTCATCATTAAATCTCGCCACTACTAATCTACCACTATGATTAACAAGGGTTTGGTGACAGGCGCAAAAAAAAAGGAAAGTTGCCTGATTCGAACGCAGTATGGGCAGAATTTTAGTCTGCCACATTATTTCGTTTATTTAGTTCCACACAGAAGTAGACTCAAAATCATCGTATAATATGAATAACAACTGAGGGTTGCTACATAAACAACGATAAAACACTGATTACTTTACTTGACCTCATTAATTTAGTGAAAGTGTTGGTCAAACTTTTAGTGGTAGGTACAGCTACAGACACATTGGAACGGAGACGTTCTGTATGTAGCGTGTACCCGAAACCCGTCGAAAAAATTTCTGAAGTTGTTCAGTGCTGTGGAGTGCAGTGCTGTGAAAATATCTGCACAACAGTGACAATTTCGATGGACCCTCCCGACAAGCCGAGCTCGTCAAAGCGCTGCTTACGGGATTCGGGGATGCACCTCACGGAGCTGGTAAGCAAGTCAATGTGATGTCGGTTTTTAGGATGTTTCCCACATCCAACTCGGTAAATACCTGGCTAGAAAACCCGTCCCGCCTCAGATACACGCTAAGCAAACACTTAGAAAATGTTCTCACACCTGAACGTCAGATTCACTCCGAATGGGGACAGATGGGGTACACACATACCGTCCAGGGTGGCGCGGTGGCGCACAAGCGCATCAGTACTTTCAACTGTCAGGGAAATTACTCGAACACATATAACAGTCCTGATCTCTTAGAAAAAAAGGGGCAAAAGTGAGGAAGAGGAAGAGAAAAAGAAAGAAGAAGAATAAGATTGCAATGTTTATCAGTTGAAGAAATTAAGTCTGTAAATGAGTCCTTGGTCATATTGTGGCAACTTTATTTGTAAACGTCCGTCTTTATCACACAAACTTTGGATTTCGCTACTGTAAGTTTCGGCTACTGCCATCTTCAGATCTGTTAAAAATAGAAAACGGTTGTGTGCAATGGGCCTGGTGATAAATAAAGATATTTACATGATTAACAGCCATGCACAACAGCCATTTAGAGAGTACACACATAGCCAAAGTTAGAGCGCTTGCGGTATACATTTGGGTAAAGAAAAACATGCGGTAGTAAACACAGAGGATGACATGGAACTGTTGCACAAGGCACTGTAGGGAAGAAGCCTACTCACATCTTATAAAATTCTCATCAGTCTTTCCATTGTGTGCCAGCCTAGTCCGCTGTAACTAGCTCTGACGTCATAAATGTTGCGCAATACTTTAAAAATCAAGTAAATAACCTGAAACATTTCTAGCATGTCAGGAGTAATACTAAATTAATATATGTTGAATATCAGTTCAATAACTTTAACCATTTTCGAAATTTGGACATTTATCTGTAATAATCATTGGCGCAACAGAAAAGAGCTAGAAACTTAAAAATTTATATTTAGATTCCTTTTTCATAATAACTTAGTAGCAACAGTATTTTGGATCACACAAATTAAAATATTAGTTGAAATTCATTATTTTCTGGTTTTTGTCTTAGAAATTAAGGAAGCAAGATAGATTAAGTAGGCGAATAAATAAGTCTAGGATATTTAAATTTAAGTATAAGGGAGATCCGCTATAAGCACAAAGATGTGAGAAGTTTCAATTGAATAACTATGAAACTATAGCGATAGCGTATTTCCAAAGGGCAAGTTCAGAGCTCGTCTACTGTGTGTAGTGTAATTAAATTAATTCTCTCGCCCAAAATAATTCACTTAGCCACGTCCGACTTTTATTATGATTACTTACCTGTGTGCTGATAGCACATTTAAATTGAGAGCTTCATCCGCCATCAGCAAAGAAGCAATGATTTATTCAATAACTTAAAGTGGTGCATTACTAGCCCAGCGGCTAGTCGGGAGAGCGGATTTAATCAGGCGTTCCCTTAGCCGTCCGCACCGCGGCTTTATATATAAGAACGCTGCACAAGAGAAGAAGGCCCCAGTTCTCCTCAGATGCCGATTTGCGCACCACCTGTGCCGGGAGTCGCGTCGCGTCGGTATCATTGCTATAAACAGCCTCGGATGCCGTAATAAGTTACTCGGATTACGCATAACCATGAAATCGTTTTCGAGTGAAGTGTTAATTCTGGGATGACTTTAATGATCTATCTTCAGTTTGCATAGGTCGTACTTTCACTTGCCGTCGTGGGACAGATATTCTACCATTATTTAGCGTGGCGTTTGAAGAACATTATCATCAAATTATGGCGAGCATTCACTTGAACATTTAATTTGAACAGTTGTAGTTGCATCAGCGCATTAGACTCTGAATTGCTCTGTTAGCTGGATTTTGTGGATTCTTTTTGGTCTGTGACTTTCAGAATATAGTGAACATTTTAGACAGAATCGTTTTTGATTATGAATCCCAGACAATCTGCTAATTCCTCAGAGCTATAAGCTGTAGCTATAAGTGTATTTTTCAGATGAGGTGGGCACTAGGAATTCTAATTACAGGCTTCACGTTTTGCTAATCACTTTCTGGTTGCCAATATTGTAGTTAGAGAGCCAGTGTTGAGAACCGCAAAAGACAGGATAAACAATAGGAGCATTTATATAACAATTAATTCCACCCGCCGCCCCACATATGGTTAATCGGCCAGGAAATGCATCTTTTCTACATTACATTCTACATTTTAAATAACAACAATTAATTTCCAACCAGCCGCCCCACAATTGGTGCTAATCGGCTGGGAAATGCATCTTTTCTACATTACAAAACATTCCACATTATATTCTACAATTAATTTCCAACCAGCCCCCCCCCCCCCCCCCCACATATGGTGCATCATCCAGGAAAGAAACTGAGTAAAAGTGAAAGTGATTTTTAAATATTCGGATTCGGGAGTGAAATGCGTCACGCAACTGAGTAATAGAACAGTGATAGTGTTACGTGTGCATGTGGACGACGTAACTGGATTAACAACTCATCTGGATTGACGGAGCTGGCACTGAGTCTAGCGGCACTGCCGGCATCGCGAGAAGCCAGTTTCGCCTCACCGCAGTCGTCCGCCGGAGCAACCGGAGCCGCGCCTGCAGTTGTGGGCCACACAAACACACAGCAGCCGTCGAAGTGCCATCTGCAGTTCAACGCGCCGCGTCGCATCAGTAATCCTGGTATGCCACGCCGGCAGCGCCACATGTCGTGCAGAAGGAACTAAGTTAAGTGAAAAGCTGTTAAAAATTTTACTAACCTGCACTAAAAGACTGTCAGAGATGGAACTGCCAGAAGAAACTGAGGTTAAACTTAAATCAGAACCTATGGCTGTTGAGGGAACTGTAAATCCAGACAACAGTTCAAGTGTAAATATGCATGAAAATAGTAATGTTAAAGTGAAATATGAAGTATTGTCTCCTGACAGTAGTGTGAGAAGGGGCAATGATTCAATAATAGAGACCCCTGTAGTAAAGCAGAAAGCAGAAATTGTTAATTTATCGGATGATAGTTTATCTGATGAGTTAAAAACGAAACAGTCATCAGAGGTGGTAGAGTTTAAAAAGGATAAGTTAGATATGACTGATCAATCAGAAGTTTCATTTCGTTTTGATGATTCTTGTATTGGAGCTAGTTTTTCGTCACCTGAGTGTGATAAAAAGCCAGCTAGTGAGCAACCCAAAGATACTGAGGCTATTGATTTAAATGTTATATTACAAGCAATAGCTGCCAGTAATGCAAACCTGTCAGCCAGTAATGCTAGAATGACAGCTGAATTAAAGTCTGAAATAACTGAGGTCAAAAGGAGTAATGCAAAAATGTCAGCCAGTAATGCTAGAATGACAGCTGAGTTAAAATCTGATATAATTGAGGTAAATAACAGTATTATGGCCAGCCAAACCAATTTTAATAAACGATTGGAGGAAATGGACAATACCTTCAAGGCTGGTTGCAATAAGTTGAAAGAGGATCTGGACAGTTTAAATTTAAGAAATAGGTTGCTCAACAGTTATCTGAGATGTATAAAACAGTAAAATCCGAAGTTGCTGAGGTTCGCAAAGACTTCCAAATGGAAGATGCGAAGCTGGACCACAAGTTAACAGAAAAGATCGAGACGGAATCTGAACTGTGCTCAGATAGATTTAAAGATGTTAATATAAAAGTAAACATATGTCAATCAGAAGTAGATGCAATCAAAACTGATACTACTCATATTGTGCAAAAGTAGATAATGTTGAAATGAGAGTGGAAAATATTAGTACTAACATTGCTAACATTGAGAGTAAAGTAGCTTCAGTAACTTCTGGTAATGGTAGTATGCAACAAATTGTAGGTGCAAACGCCGCTTTTATCGGGTGTCGGCAGTTCTTGCAGTTCGATCCAGATAAAAATATCCACCCGCTAGATTTCTGGAACGATTTTGAAGATGTGATTCCACCAACTTGGTCTGAACGAGAGAAAATCTCATTTATTAGAAGCCATTTAGCAGGTGACGCCATGCGTTGGTCAGCTGATGTTATGTTGAAGTGTAAAACATTAGCGGAATTTAAAACAGCTTTCATTAATGAGTATTGGTCTAGTAATAAGCAGAATGAAGTGTAGAGAGAATTTTGGAGTGGAAAACGCTTCAATGCAGGCAAGGAATCTATTAAAGAGTTTGCTAGGTCATGGATCTCACGTTTGTCACATTTGGCCGAAAAGCTAAAACCTGAAATGATAATACTAGGTCTTGAAGCCAAACTGCCATGGTATTGGCAAACTAGAATTATATCTGCCCCTAGAGACAATCTGGATCGTTTCATTGAATATTTGGAACGTGTAGAGCGTGTGGCTGCCAATGAGGAGCAAGCACGTAATAACAGAAATGCTAATAACACTAGTAGTAATTTTAAGAACGAGCAGAATGGCAATGTAAACATCAGAACAGTAGGTGTTCGCCATCCTAAGAGAGGTAGGAATTGGAGAAATAATTATCAGAACCAACAATGGCATCCAAATGATAGTAATTTTGTTCTGGACAAAATTATGAAGGTAAACAACAGTGCGGAAAGCAATGCTGTGCCAGTTAACTATAATGGAAATAAAGGAAACAGTAGTAAGCCGAGGCAGGAAAACTAGTTCCCGTCTATGAGGACACTGGCGATCACCAGGTGATTATTTTTCCTAAGCCAGTAATTACAGTAATTGGTAAGACAGATCAGAATACTCAGACTGAACATGTGGATGAGGGATCGGTAGCATCTAAGGATACAGCAGAAATATTAGATCACTCACAGTATTTGCTAGATACCGTGTTAGAGACGCTTTCTAAGTGGGAAGAGAAAGAGAAGGCGCAGCACTGTAACGGTAGGGAAGAGCTACAAAATACTGAATTGTCAGGTGAAGAAGCAGAAGAAATTCATGCTTATATTTACGATGAGGATGATGTGCTCTTATCTAAAGTGCCTGTGCAGGATGTTGATACTGTACTAATAGATTTAGGACAAGAGGTAAGTGAGAATGTAGAGGATAGCCTGTTGGGGGTCGATGAACCCAGCAGCTGTGACCAGTTGTCACTTGAGAAGGAACCCGACGATAATAATGAAAGTGGTTTAGCTGTAACTAGTGTTATGCCCGGTCTGGAGGCGCAGAATCGCTCATACTACAGTAATTTGGGTCATGTTCAGCTAACTAAATGTAATGAAGTCGTGCGGTGTTTCGATTTAAAATTAATAGACAGACTGGAAAAGGCAGTTGAAAATGTAATTCAGGAAACCCCTACACACTTTGACCTAAATGTAATGAAGACAGATGTCGATCACTTTAGTTGGAGACAAATCCAAAAGGAACTATTGGATGAGTTTGAGGAACCACCTGTACAAACTAGAATAAGCCACCATATAATAATAGTGAATATGTTGGGTATCAATGTATGTTGTCTTTTAGACAGTGGAAGTGAGGTGAGTGCGATATCTCAGTCCTTCTTTGATGCATTACCTGGTAAAGACAAGCTTACAGTAATGAGAGTATCAGGACTAGGAATAATTGGTGCTACTGGCAAGGTGTCAAAAACGGTAAAGCAAGACGCTTTGCTGCCCTTTAACATTAATGGTAATTTAATTGATCACCCATGCTTAATTGTAAATAATCTCAGTATTGAGGTTTTAATTGGCATAAATTTCTTGACAAAATATCACAGTGTTGTTGACTTTGAAAGAAGCCAGTTAAAATTGGTCTTGCCGATAACCGTAGTAATTACAGTACCTTTTAGTGATGAACATGTTGTAACTAATGATGAAACTTGGGAGCTGCCTATCCGAGTTCTGAAAAATAGGAGGTATTCGGACGAAGGTGTTAATCTTAGTGAAAGTAAGCTAAACACTGAAGAAGAGGAAGCAATTATTTTGGACAAAATAGAAGCTAAATTGCAGGAAATCGATAAAATTTCAGCTAATCAGAAGGAAGAACTGAGGCAGGTTTTAAAAAGGCATCATAAGGTATTTTCAAATCGACCTGGCGTGGTCAAAGGTTATGAATGTCAATTAAAGGTGAAACCTGGCCAAGTGTTTTTCAGGAAGCCATACCCAATACATGTAGCTAGGAAGGAGGCGGTTCGAAAGGAGATACAGAGAATGCTAGAGTGGGGTGTGATTGAAAAAGCGGTCAGTGAGTACAATAATCCTCTTGTTGTTGTACCAAAAAGAGACGGGAGTGTCAGATTGGTCTTGGACGCTCGTTGGTTGAATGAAATAGTGGTTAGGGAAAGTGATAGACCGCAGAACATGGACGAGTTATTGCAAAAGTTCCGGGGAGTAAAATTCTTAACTTCTGTGGACATCACGTGTGGATATTGGCATTTACCACTGACGAAAAGTTCAAGGAAGTACACAGCTTTCTCGTACGAAGGAGTTTGTTACCAATACCGTGTGGTACCTTTCGGACTTAATATCTCTGTTTGTGCCTTCGTACGTGTGATGTGACATGTTTTAGGTCCAGCCTTAATTAATAAAATAACAGTCTACGTAGATGATCTGTTGATAGCAACTCCTACCTGGGAAGAACACATAGTTTTATTAGAGGAAGTGTTAGAGGCTATTGAGAGAGGTGGCGTGAAACTAAAGATTGAAAAAAACAGTGTGTGTTAAAGAGGAAATAGGTTTCTTGGGATATATGATAAGTGGGAAAGGTATTCTGCCTAACCCAGGCAAGCTAGCAGTCATTGAAAAATTTGAGGCTCCCAGAAACAAGAAGCAGTTGAGATCGATGTTCGGTCTTTTCGGCTTCTATAGGCGTTTTGTTAGTGATCAGGCTTTTGATGCGCCCTGTCTTCACCTCCTGCTGAAAAAGAATACCCCTTGGGTTTGGACAGCAGAATGTCAACAGGCGTTCGAGGTGCTTAAACAATCTTTAATCAATTGTCCTATTTTACATCATCCTGATTTTGAAAAACCGTTCTGTATGTCTGTTGATGCTGGTGGCTGTGGTATAGCTGTGCAGGTATTCCCAGTAGAAATAGAAAACGAACAAGAAGTGCACAAGACTATTGCTTTCGCTAGTCGATCTTTACAGGCAGCAGAGAGAAATTATTGCATCTCAGAACTGGGAGCATTGGCAATTGTATTTGGGGTACAGAAATTTGAGCAGTATCTATTAGGTCACAAGATAATTGTTTACAGTGACCATAAGGCGTTGACCTTTTTAAAGACCTGTAAGTTGAGGAATGCTCGTTTGGTAATATGGTCATTGTATCTCCAGCAGTTTGACCTTGAGGTTAGATATATTCAAGGGAAAGACAATCTGGTAGCTGATGGGTTATCTAGAAGTGCGGAGCTCTGTGATGACGCGGGAATTACAGCAACAGACCTAAGTGAAGTACGAATGTTAGCGTTGCACGAAGTAAAGGAAGAAAGTACAATGAAGAGGGTGATTAAGAACTTGAGACGTGAGCAAAATGCAGATGACCAGCTGAAATTAGTAAAGAGCTATTTGGGAGATGCGAACTATCATAAGGTTTCTCAATACTACTGTCTGCATAAAGGTATTCTGTCTAGGAGGAAAAAGGTAGGTGTTTCTGAGTGGAAGCTGTGCTTTCCCTCACAACATGTAGACTTACTTATCGACTATGTACACCTGAGGTGTGGGCATTATGGTGGAAAGAAGTGCATTCCAAAAGTAAAAGAGAAAGTGGTGTTTGAAAACATTTACCGCCGTGTTGCCAAGCGTCTAGCATCTTGTGTAGTGTGCCAGAAAGTCCGTGCTGCTAACACCAGAATACAAGGGGATATGCATTCAGTAGAGCCCACTGAAACGCTAGAATTACTGGCTTGTGATTTGTTTGGCCCTCTTCCTGCTTCGAGAGGTGGGTGCACCCATGTTTTTATTGTTGTGGATGGATTTAGTAAATATGTTAAGCTATACCCAATTAAAAGAGCAAATGCAAAAACGTTGGTAGAAAAGTTGGAAAAAGATTTCTTCATGAACGTTGGCGTTCCGAAGAATTTGCTGTCAGACAATGGGCCTCAATTTACTTCCGATAGATTCAAAGAATGTCTGGATAAGGCCGGAGTGAAACATCTGAAAATATCTGCGTATTTCTCCCAACGAAATATGAGTGAACGTATTATGAGAGAATTGAATAGGCTTTGCAGGACTTATTGTGCTCGGAAACACTCAAGTTGGGCAGAGCACATGAAGTATTTTGAGAATGTAATTAACAATTTAAGGCATGATGCAACTGGTTTTGCGCCTTCCAAATTGATGTTTGGCCAAGAACCGCACAATGTGATTGCAGATATGGTAGAATTCTCTATTGTAACGCAAATATCCACAGACAAGAAGAAGTTAAAGGCTAGGGCAAATATAAGAAAAAGAGCATTGGAAAGGAAGAAGCGTCATGACACAAAAGCTGTACCCACCAGTTTTGAAATAGGTCAGTTAGTCCTTGTCGAAACCAAGGAAAAATCAAAGAAAATAAATGCAGAAACAAAGAAATTCATGTTCGTATACCAAGGACCTTTTAGGATCATAGGAAAACCACATGCCAAGGCCTATAGGCTAGAGTACCCTAAAAGTAAAGAGCTATTAGGTCTCAAGAACGTGATCGACCTAAAGAAGTTCATAGCTAGTGAATGAATTCTGTAGGGAGGAGGTTGTTCTGTAACCTCTACATAGTGTGGCAGCTGTGCAGTCTCAGCTGTGTGAGATCTTCTTTCCATTTCAGGTCTCACTCATTCTTCATCTTTCTTATCTACAAAAATTTCGACCCCTTCTTTCCAATACGAAAATTTTCTGAAACCAATGAACTCTGTAGGGAGGAGGTTGCTCTGTAACCTCTACACAGTGTGGCAGCTGTGCAGTCCCAGCTGTATGAGATCTTTCCCATTTCAGATTTCACTCTCTCTTCATCTTTCATATCCACCAAAGTTTCGACTCCTTCTTTGCAATACAAAAATTTTCCGTCATGGCTATCAAGCCATGAGTTCTGTAACCATTCTATCCACCGATTAGTGAAGAAAATACCTAATGTGACAAACCTAACAGTGACATAAACAACAGAGGAGTATGATGTAATTAAGATACAAAGGTATTTGAGTAACAAGTATGTATAGAACCCTGGTAATATTATGAGTACAAAGTTGTTGTTTTATTGGAAATGGTCCACCAACAGTAATTTAAAAAGATATACAAATTCGTGTACAAGCATGATCTGAAGCGGCAGTGTAACCTATTGTATGCTGTAGAGCTAACTAATTAATAGTAAAAGAGATTGCTTAGTGTTATGAAAAATACGCAGATAAGTTGTAAGAATAAACTCACCTTCTGTAGCAAGGAATGGCAGTGTAATAGAATTGAACAGTGTTTGTGGTTGAGACGTGAAGGACACGTCTTTGAAATATTTATAAGGTTGGAGCTGGCCGTTATTTGGTGTAGTGTGTGACAAGACACACCTACATGTATTGAGGTTATGAGTTGGAGGCGTGAATGCGACCATAGGTACCCTTACGTTAGATGAGACAGAGCAGCTCATGGTGTCCTATAGGTTTAAGGAATTTAGCATTACGCTCGTCCATAATTACTTAATGCACTTTAGTGGTAGGTCGAGAGAGACTACCTGTGGTTTCAGCGTCCGATCGAGTGGAAATGGATTGTCACGTGAGCAAACTGATCAGCTGCAATACAATATAGATATGAAGTAAATGTGCTATCCTATGCTTTAAATTTTAATGGAGTGAGTATTACTTAAGTTCATACACTAGCAACATAATTGAGTAACATAATGGCAGACTGGAAACATTATTTATAGCTCAGTATAAACACACTTTGATGAAGTAAGTACATAATTGCAGATGTGGAACTGACACAGCAGCAGAGGACCAATAAGTGAATTTAGTAGCCAACTAAACGTAGTGTGTTTTGAACACTCAGAACTGTACTATTACCACAAGTTACTCACATGTACAAAGAGGATGAGAAGACAATTACTAATCAAATATACTCGTACTGTAATCAAAGATGAGTCAGCTAAGTAAATAAAATGCAAATGTATCAAGAATGTACCGAGCATTGGTTCAGTGTTCCGGTCCAGAAATAATAAATTGAAATTAAATAGGATTTATGATTGTATGCCTTGAGCATAAATTTTCTCTAGTACATGACTAACGGCGTTTTGAGCCATTTGTTTATCGATTTTATGACAGTTAAGTAACTGCGAGAGTAAAATTGAAAAAGTTCTGTTAACTTTGTTCCAGTAACATATTGAAAGATAAAATGTATATATCCCCATTTCATTGTGACCCACCCTTAGATATAAAGTGAACAGAGTCTGAGGCACTCTTTTTGTTTGTTCTGCAGGACAAACCAGATAATGGCAGCCTGGTAGCTATGTGAAAGCGTGGAGTGACTTGGACACAACTCACAGTGACCCCCCCCCCTTTCCCTATGTAATTTAGAGTGAACGTGAAGGACGCACTCCATAGCAACTTCCTCTCCTCTACCCTTGTGAATGGAAGTGTAGAACGCCAGCCAAAGCGGCTACAACCACGTGTGTAAAAATGAAATTGTCATGATTTGTGAAATTTTCGTTCAGGTTTAGAAAAGACTGCTAAGATATAATTATCTGTTTATGTATCATGAATAACAGTGTTATTTTCTTTGAATTTCTGTATGTAAAAATATTTACAGACAATTTAATGGATTTAAGATTTTCGTAATTTTACATATTTTTATGTGTTTGTCTGTCTAAGGCAATATATATGCCAAAGTGTTTCATTGATTTTGCTTAAATTTTGAGTGATAATGTTGCTTAAGAGGCAGTGAACATGTCAGAAATTTAAATAATTGATGTAGGTAATCAGTTTTCTTTTAATATTTCTACATGTTTACATTTCAATTTTAATTTTCGTAGGGAGTTAAGCTGTACTCTTGCATCCCTTTTTGTAATTAATGTTTTTCTTTCTTTTTCCCATTTACATTCATAAAAAAAATAAGTAGAGGGTGACGTAGGGAAGCAGCCTACTCACGCCTTAAAAAATTCTCATCAGTCTTTCCATTGTGTGCCAGCCTAGTCCGCTGTAACTAGCTCTGACGTCATAAATGTTGTGCAATACTTTAAAAATCAAGTAAATAACCTGAAACGTGTCTAGCACGTCAGGAGTAATACTAAATTAATATATGTTGAATATCAGATCAATAACCATTTTCGTAATTTGGACTTTATCTGTAATAATCATTGGCGCAACAGAAAAGAGCTAGAAACTTAAAAATTTGTATTTAGATTCCTTTTTCATAATAACTTAGTAGAAACAGTATTTTGGATCTCACAAATTAAAATTTTAGTTGAAATTCATAATTTGCTGGTTTTTGTCTTAGAAATTAAGGAAGCAAGATAGATTAAGTAGGCGAATAAATAAGGCTAGGATGTTTAAATATAAGTATAAGGGAGATCCGCTATAAGAATAAAGAAGTGAGAAGTTTCAATCGAATAACTATGAAACTATAGCGATAGCGTATCTCCAAAGGGCAAGTTCAGAGCTCGTCTACTGCGTGTAGTGTAATTAAATTAATTCTCTCGTCCAAAATAATTGACTTAGCCACGTTAGACTTTTATTATGATTACTTACCTGTGTGCTGATTGCACATTTAAATTGAGAGCTTCATCGGCCATCAGCAAAGGAAGCAATGATTTATTCAATAACTTAAAGTGGTGCATTACTAGCCCAGTGGATAGTCGGGAGAGCGGATTTAATCAGGCGTTCCCTTAGCCGTCCGCACCGCGGCTTTATACATAAGAACGCTGCACAAGAGAAGAAGGCCCCAGTTCTCCTCAGATTCTGATTTGCGCACCACCTGTGCCGGGAGTCGCGTCGCGTCGGTATCATTGCTATAAACAGCCTCGGATGCCGTAATAAGTTACTCGGGTTACGCGTAACCATGAAATCGTTTTCGAGTGAAGTGTTAATTCTGGGATGACTTTAATGATCTATCTTCAGTTTGCGTAGGTCGCATTCTCACGTGCCGTCGCGGGACAGACATTCTACTATTATTTAACGTGGTGTTTGATGAACATTATCATCAAATTATGGCGAGCATTCACTTAAACATTTAATTTGAACAGTTATAGTTGCATCAACGCATAAGACTCTGAACTGCTCTGTTAGTTGGATTGTGTGGATTCTTTTTGTTCTGTGACTTTCAGAATATAGTGAACATTTTAGACAGAATCGTTTTTGATTATGAATCCCAGACAATCTGCTAATTCCTCAGAGCTATAAGCTGTAGCTATAAGTGTATTTCTCAGATGAAGTGGGCACTAGGAATTCTAATTACAGGCTTCACGTTTTGCTAATCACTTTCTGGTTGCCAATGTTGTAGTTAGAGAGCCAGTGTTGAGAACAGCAAAAGACAGCATAAACAATAGGAGCATTTATATAACAATTAATTCCACCCGCCGCCCCACATGTGGTTAATCGGCCGGGAAATGCATCTTTTCTACATTACATTCTACACTTTAAATAAGAACAATTAATTCCACCAGCTGCCCCACAGCACCTAAGGAACATTTACTGAACCTACTCTATGGAACGAAAATTTATGTACACAGAGAACGGCAACTGTAATTATTGCTGATTGAACGGAATGGGTTTAACGAATGATTATTCAGAAACCCACTAGTTTGAGCATCGTCGAGCTCCGCACCAGCTTGGCGGGCGGTGGTGTGCGCCAGCCACCAGCGCCAGGGAGACTGGGCCTTCTCCGCAAACTCCGCCACAGGAAAACAAGAACTTCACACGGAGAAGCCATGAACGCCATTGACATCCCATTCACTTTTTGTTATCAACTATCGAGTAGTTTTTAATTAATAATCGCAGCCGTTAGAGTTGATGGTAAATTGTGCTCATGGTTCAGAGTAGTTTCAGGAGTAAGACAAGGCTGCAACCTGTCTCCACTGTTGTTCATATTATTTATGGGTCATATATTGAAAACAATAGACTGGCTGGGTGAGATTAAGATATGTGAACACAAAATAAGCAGTCTTGCATATGCGGATGACTTCGTTCTGATGGCAGGTTCGATTGAAAGTTTGCAAAGTAATATTTCAGAGCTAGAACAGAAATTTAAGGACTATGGTATGAAGATTAGCATCTGCAAAACGAAAGTAATGTCAGTGGGAAAGAGATATAAACGGATTGAGTGCCAAATAGGAGGAACGAAGTTAGAACAGGTCGACGGTTTCAAGTACTTAGGATGCATATTCTCACAGTGCGGCAACATAGTGAAAGAACTGGAAAACGACGTGTAGCAAAGCTAATGCAGTGAGCGCTCAGCTACGATCTACTCTCTTCTGCAAGAAGGAAGTCAGTATCAAGACTAAGTTATCTGTGCACCGTTCAGTCTTTCGACCAAATTTATTGTATGAGAGCGAAAGCTGGGTGGATGCAGGTTACCTCATCAATAAGGTTGAAGTTACGGATATGAAAGTAGCTAGGATGGCTGCAGGTACTAGTATATGGGAACAATGGCAGGAGGGTGTCCACAATGAGGAAATCAAAGAAAAACCGGGAATGAGCTCTATAGATGTAACAGTCAGGGCGAACAGCCTTAATGGTGGGGTCATGTTATACGTATGAGAGAAGCATGGTTACCCAAGAGACTCATGGGTTCAGCAGTAGAGGGTAGGAGGAGTCGGGGTAGACCAAGGAGAAGGTACCTGGATTCGGTTAAGAATGATTTTGAAGTGATAGGCTTAACATCAGAAGAGGCACCAATGTTAGCACTGAATAGGGGATCATGGAGGAATTTTATAAGGGGGACTATGCTCCAGGCTGAATGCTGAAAGGCATAATCAGTCTTAAATGATGATGCTGATGATGATGATGAATCTCTGTTTTGTTAATTACCTTACAATTTCGATTATGGTTTAATTGTTTAGTCGTACTGGAAGGTTTCAGTTTATAGGTGTAATGTTATTTTCAAACTGTTGTTCTGGCTTTTACACAGCTGTGTGCTATTTGATTTGCCAGGCTCAGGGCTTCCCATTATTACTATTTACAATTCTTATGTGATTTTTAAATGTGGATCTAATTCCACATATTGTATGAGAGTTCATGTTTTATTGTCAAGCGCTCATTTTGCCATGTGAATTAATTTTAATTAATGACTACACATACTGCATTTTAGCTATTAAATTTAAGTTACTGGTTACTCATGTACCCTAGCTATAGTGCCCTCTGCTGACCTCAGTTATGTGTATAAATACCAGATACGTCCAGCCCATTACCAGCATTTACTATGTACCTACATGTATAGATTTTGACATGATACCTTCATCAGAATATTTTACGGTATGCATGGTTTTTAATCTTGTAAATAATTTTATGTATCACCAGGACTGTTATAGATTTTATTTTAGCTAGCTGAAATTAGGTTACACAGTGTTTTTTTATTTGTAACAGATCTGAAGATACCAGTAGCCGAAACCGGTAATAGTGAAATATAACATTTGTGTGATCGAGATGGACCTTTACAAATCGACTGCAGATGTTGACACTACACGATTTGTGTCTCGTTTAGAAACTGTGTTGATCAGTCACTCTCGGTATTAGCTGCTAATACTTCAAAGTTGACTTTACTTTTCTCGAACCAAGCTTGCAATCAGTGCTGCTCGGTTCTCCCTAGGTTTTATTTTTCCGACAGTATTAGCTGTACTTTAAGGGGGAACGGTCATGAAATTGACCGCAAATTTTACTTTTCAATTTATTTGTTATTTGTTAGTTGATCTCACTGACAATAAGTTACAAAATTTCAATAATGAAATCGCATCCGGAGTATATGAAGAAGCAATTGGTTTGCCTTGCGCTACTGGCAGAGCTTTACTCAAGTGTTCGAACTGCAACTCACCATGCAGTTAGGAACAATGGGATTTAAAACAGGAAATTTCACTTAAGACATCTTTAGAAAAATAAATTTACAACGCTTCTCTGCAGCTGAAAAGTCAGTTGAAGACCTGCTAAAGGAAAGAAGGTAGAAAATACGAAAGCAGAAGAGAAGCCTTGAAGGAAAGATGGCCAAGTGTACGTATTTGGGGCATTCTAAAGAGGTAATACAAGAAAAAGCATTAGGTTGAACGTCAAATAGTATTTTCTGAAAATTATGTTTCTTAAGGTTTATGTATCTTTTCTCAGAATCTATGAACGCTAGACTTATGAAGTTCTGTGCACTTATTTTTATAAACCCAATAAATGTTGCTTTAAGAGTAAGCCAAGATGGGGGGTGAAGGGCTTGGAATTTTGCTTTAGTCTTACCCTTACAGAATTATAATTAAAAATTATTAAAATTCTCCTATTCGAATTATTCAAAAACCCTCATGAAACAAGCCTGCTAGTAGGTAGCATGTGTATGTTCAAGCACAGCCACAGCTGGGGGCCGTCGAGCTCTTATCAGTGATGTCTGAATGACGTCATATGATGACGTTATTGATAATAGTGCTGAAGTGTCTTATCGGTGATGTCATCAGATGACGTCTTGTGATAAGGGTAATGACATGTGATATCAGTGACGTCATCAGATGATGTCATGTGATAAGGGTCCTGACATGATTATCGGTGACATCATCAGATGCCATGTGATAAGGGTGCTGAAATGTCTTATTGGTGACGCCATCAGGTGACGTCATGTGATAACAGTGTTGATGTATGTTATCTGTAACGTCATTGAATGTCGTCGTGTTTTTACTTGGCGTTGCAAGTTCTAACATGTTTTTTCCTCTAGCTTATGGACTTATGTTTCAATTTCTGTTAAGAGTAAAAAATTAGTAATTTTCAGTGATGTGACGTTACAGCCCAATGGTTTGTACCATTGATAACATCCATTGTTGTTTTGCTGTATGCATTCTAGCCTTGAGGCTAAGATTTTAATATTTTGATTTTGTTTTAGAGAGGTCATTGCCTTCAAACTCTCTCTCTGTCCCTCACTCTAACGCGCGTGCGCGCGCGCGCGCGCACACACACACACACACACACACACATACACACAATGCTAAGGTAATAAAGAAGTAACGTTTTCACTTTGTTAGCGTTGTTTATTGTAGTAAAAAATGTGTAGATACAATATATTGACAGATTATTTTAATCATGTTTATCATGTGACTTTCTTTCATGTATTATTTTGCCGTAAGTACTTGCAATAAGGATAGCAGAATGTGTGCTGCTGCCACGGATCATCGCCCACCTCCCAATCATGTAGTCCTCCACCACAATAGAAGCAGGTTGTAGAATCACCAGTGCCAGTATAGAAGAAACCAGCCTCTACTAACTTTTCCAGTCATACTGGTAGATATTTTGACCAATTTTTGAAAGATTCTTTACGTGCTATCCGAGAACAGTACTGAGGCCATGCAGGTAGTCTGATATGCGCCACCTTCTGTTCATTAAACATGAATTGCTTACATAAACCAATAGCTGCAGACCACACGAAGGGACATTTTGGAGAGTGACATAAATGTCTCACTAGTGGATCTTTACCCAGTTGCCAGTCAGTCTGTTCAGTTTCACAATAGATACATTTGACAGTATAATCATCAACATCATCATGTTGGCGATTAGGTCTGTAGAAACCAGCATGTGCTAGCTCTTCAGACTGCAAAAATTCTTTGAACCAATTTCCGTTTTGAAAGGTTTCCAACCACTCAAGAAATGTGAGGTACATCATGAAGCTCGCTCTCTGTAATCACTTAGCAGACACTATGCAGCTGCTAGTTTTATGTTCATAACTTGTCTTTTACATGTATCAAGAGTCCCTACCCAAGTGTCTGATAACTCATAAAGTTACATAATTATTCTAGCTTCTCTCAACTCTTCTTCGATAGAAATAATTTCATTGTCATGAGATGTATTGCCTGCAGCTCTTGAACCGTGTAAGAAGAAAAGTCGTTCAACAAGTTCATTTGGATTATCCCAATACACGGAATCTACAGGGAATTTTTCTCTTCTTTTTACTGTGATACCTTTACCACTCTGAACGCTAGGTTCACATTCTGAAGTATCATCACTCAGTTGATGATGTTCTTCTAATAATTGAGCTCTAGATTCTTTGTGAATTAGCCTTATATCTGGTTCCATATACGTCTGCAGACCTTTTATAATTGTCTGGTACTTGACACTCTTAATAGCATTAACAGGTTTATAATAAGCATAGTTTATCCTATGTGCATTAGTAGCTTTCAAAATTTTGCCATGCGTTGAAAGATCAGCTTTTGTATATGTTTTCTTGGAGGGTCTCTTTCTAAACAGTAAATGATACAGTCCTTTTGTTCCATTATACGTTATACCATTAATAACTAAATCCTCAACATCATTGTGAATGATTATTTTTTTCAGTATTACTTGGTATTAAACTGACATATCCTTCATTCTTCGTAATTTCTCTATCAACTTCCAACAATTTGTACTCTCACAAATCTTTTATTATGAAGTGACCATCATAATTAGTCAAATTATGAAATACTGCAGGTATAGTAAAACAAGATCTATAGTTTAAATTACGCGCTTGATGTGCTGCTCCACGAAACTGTAGAGTAAAGTGACAATGATCTCTTACTCTATTATCAGTCTCTAAAAACTGCTTTTTGCATATATGACATAGTTTGGTTTTTTCAAAAAATTCTCTATCTTCATCAATCAAACACATCAGCTTATTTTCTTGTAAGCACTGTACGAACTCATGTGAAACTGAAGTAAGTTTCTTAACAAACCACTTCATACAGTCTTTTCCTCTATATGAATAAAAATGTGAATGCTGTTCATTATAAGTGCAATGAATATACATTGCTGCACTGTAAGGAATGTGACTATGAACAGATTCTGAATGCGATTTCTCATTAGTTTGAGCGCAACTTGTAACTGGTTGCAGGATACATTCTATATCAACATAAATAATAAATGGTGCCTTTTCCTTATTTCTATAATTCTCAAATTTTATTGTTTTATTTTCCTCACTTGGCATTATCGTTCTCACAGCTTTAAATGTGTTACAATCTTCTAAATGAATCTTTAGTTTCATTTCAGTATAAAAGTAACACAAGCATCTTTCACAAAAGTGAGTTGACAGAGTATGTTTTGTAAGTGAAGATCTTACTAGACGAAATAAACTAGTAATGCAAAAGAAATGAAAACTGTTTGACAAACAAGACTGGAGGTTTGCATGTTTTTCATATCTTTTTTTACTTGCATAAACAGGTACAAAATTAAATGCTCTATTACGATCAACCTCCTTTCTAACTATCATCCAATCACCATTATCATATTGAATACCATACACATTTACAGACACCCTCGGATTTTTACTCTCAAATAGAGTAATGTGTTTCAGCTCAATTGGAAATGTAATACCTGTGAAATTAAGTTTATCCTCATGTTTCATATACCTAGATGCTCTGCATTTACTCTGTTCCACAGGATAGAGTGCATGTAGTACAGCCCATTTGAAACATTTCTTGTCATTGGACTCTATGTTAACTACCGCTTTTTTCTTTTTAATAAATTCAGGCAACTCAACATCCTCTCCTACATGAAAACCTCCATTCTCCGTTAGGTTTACACAGAGTTTCACAATGTCCTTTAGAGCTAGCCCTGAACCAAGCTTCTGAAATGCATCAAATTTTTTCATAATTTTTTCTACAACATTTTCTATGTACCATGCTTCTGTATCACTTGAAATAAAATAGTCTTTATTCTGACAGTTAAGATGAATAGTATGTTCTTCACCAGAGGTTGGTTTTATAAATGTACATTCAAGACTACAATTGATTTTTAGAGGATGATTCTGTGCTTCAACTTTTGCTCTAAATAAATTAAAACATCTTTCAAGGAATTATCGTGGGTCTTGAATATTATGATTATATATTTCACCTGTACATAGACGTCTTTGGAATGCTGATTCTTTGTCAGCCCACTCTAAGTCAATATCACCATCATCACTTCCTCTTATTCTTCTTAACTGGTTGTCATCCATTAAATTACACCTTCATGTATCTGATCAATACCAAGAAATATCTGAACACGGTTTGAGTAAATGCAGTTTATATCCCCATTTTGAAAATGAGATCTTAAATTGCTCTCTAATTCCGAATAATCGTAATCACAAAATATAGATGCAGTTTTTGCACATGTTCGTAAAATGTACAGTATTTCCTTGAAATAATATACATGACTCCCCTCGTAATTAAATATATACAGCTCTGTCACATACTCACATTCAGTTTTGGCATATCTTTGATATGCTAAATAATGTTCACCTTTTACAAGCACAACATTAAGCAATTTCATGACCTTTTTGTAAATTTCACTGATTTCATAATTCCCATTAATTTTAAATATGAAATTAAGCGTATTTTCCTTCTTAAAACATTCCATGCAACTATCAGTTTTCTTACTGTAAAGATCAACTACTTTAATGTTCCCATGCCTGGAGACTTTGTAATACTCTACAGACATTTCGATATATTAACAGGACTTAAATTATGGTTAGTATTCTCTATAAAGTTATAAACTTTTGTGAATATAATTCAAAGACTCTTCACATAAATATAGTACATTTATTTATAATTATTAATAAAAGTTAAGGTTAAGACACACTATAACTTTACAAAACTTTTACTACATGAATGAGATTATGTGCTGAAAGTAAGTGTATCCATTCCATTAACCCCACCGTTGTAAGGTAGTCGAACTTTTCCGTTATTGAGAAACGTTAAGTCTTCTTCAGACATGTCAGAGAACTGAGCTGGTAAAAAGAGTTTTTCTTTTTCAAGTTCTATTGATACAGATGGGTCAAATGGTGTGTTGACCTGCTTTGCTCCCACCACCAGAAACTTTTCATTTAATGGAAGAGCTGATGCTCGTGTAGTCGGTTTCTGACGACCAGCTCCACTGCCAGGATCATATAGTTTCTGCAAAGAAGGGTTCCTGTCTTGAAATACAAATTGTGTTCACTTACTGTAATGCTAATGTTTTACTGTACGTGAAACAGTTGCAAGTACTTACATTGTGTCTTGTTCTGTAGCAGATGTCTTCTTCCAAACTGGCGTCCTGTCTCTACACACAACACACACCACAACCACAAGTGTGGCAACTTCAGATTCACCTGTCTTCTGATGAGTTTATATAGTCAAATGAGTTTATAACGATTTGAGTATCTAAAAATTCTATGGGGTCAAAGACCCGATATCAACTGAAACTTCCACTCACATATTCCCACACTGTTTGCAATGTGTATAAGGTTATCCATGTGGGTCAGCTGATAAAGAGGTTACCATACTGGGATCATTTACATCAGAAAAATAGCATGCTCCACTGACATGAGAGGAGTGAAGGACCTTAGAACTATCTGTAGAGGTCAGACTCTAAAGGAGTTATCATGCTTAGATCATTTATCTTAACCAAATACAGCTTTCATGACATGCATGAGGTTATCTTAATAGGTCAGCTAGTGTATTAATGAACTGTGTTTGTTTTATCACATGTATAAGGTTATCCCAATAGGTCAGCTAATGTACTAATTAACAGCGACTGTTTCACCTCATGTATGAGGTTATCTGAATAGGTCAGTCAATGTACAAATTAACTGCGTCTGTTTTATCACATGTTTGAGGTTATCCGAAGAGGTCGGTCAGTGTACTGCTTCAGAGTATCTGTTTCATCATAGGTCATCACTTCCAACAAGTTTGGAGCGTATTTTATCGCGTGTTTGAGGTTATTCGAAGAGGTCGGTCAATGTACCGCTTCAGAGTACCTGTTTCATCATAGATCATCACTTCCAACAAGTTTGGAGCGTATTTATACTGCGAATTCACTTCGTGCAAGCAAAATATATTTGTCAGAATGTATACTGTAATCTTTGACTGTCAGGGCTTCAAAACGACGAGCAATGTCTTTATGTTTAAAGAAATTGCTTTTAGTTAATTGTGTGATAAGAGTGTAGTTTCCACAGGATACTACATAATAAACTACACTGTGCCTTATGAAGAGCTGGATACGAAAACTGCGGCATGGCTCAGCAGTCATCATCACCAGCTGGAGGTATATTCACCTGGTGTGCCGCTGGAATATGTGATTCAGACAATTCATTCTATTATTCCGCCTTAAACACCAGTACTTGTTAAAGGTACAGAAAAAGTGCTTTGGGTAAGAAACCTGCTACCTACATTTACGATCATCAACGTTGAAGATAAGGGATGTCCATCACTGCATGCACTGTGCATGATAATGGGTATTAGCAGGACAATACCCACAACAGCAAAATTAAATGTTGACTTGCTTCAAAAATGGTGGATCGATTCTACTCTTAGCAGCTTCCCTCAACAAAAGAGTCATCTGTAATTGGCTTGATGTTGATAGGATGATTAACCTGCCTTCCTTCTACAAGAAAGAAGACAGACAACTTCTCACCATCTCTACTTCATCACTGATACCGACATCGACTTTTGCTGCTGTGTGCTCTTCCAAGTGCGTCATCATCATCATATTTTGTGTCGTGAACATAGTGACTGTAAGCTGAACATTCCACTGTGATAGTGACTGTTAGTTCAGTGGTTCAGTGTGTGAGTATTTAGTTAAACATGCCAGTGAGAACAGATTTCTGCAGATATTAACTCAAGGTATCTGTTACTGTTCTATATTAATGAATGGTACGTGATGTGACTATCACAAGTCATGCAGTCGTCGTTTTGTAAAGAACTGAATACTGTTTATTACTTGCATTACATTGTACAGCAATGTAATACATTTCGTTTTATTTTATAGTAATCCAATTGTTATGTTTTTTATCAAAACCTAACCATTTCACAAATGCAGTCTTTACCTTCTTCGTCCACACTTTCTCTACAAGATACGTACGTGGATAGTCAGTTTTCTGTAACTCATATCCATAAAATGAGCCAGTAATAATACGTGATTGATTGTCTTGTATTATATATGTTCTTGGATTTGTTTCTTGAACTTTAACTATCTTAAATATTTAACTTGACCAATTTGGAGTGTAACCTTTATCAAATACTGTTTGATGCTTGCTGATTCTCACATAATCACCTATCTTAAATTTCTTTTTGGACTTATTCAGAGTCTGTTTTTTATTATATACTGTAGATAGAAAGCTGTTATCTTTAACATTACATGGCCTCATCTTAATAGTAGAATGTTTTGTTTAATTATATTTATCAATTAAATGTGGAAGCAGGTCAACCCATCGTATAGAACCTAGAGCTGTAAACTCTTTGAACATCAGTCCTTTTAATGTTCTGTTAAGTCTTTCAACAACAGAAGCCTTCAGATTAGAATAAACAGAATAATGATGGATACGAAAACGCTTCATTAAAGATCTAACTTTAGAAGTGTAGAATTCTTTACCCAAGTCTGTTTGTAGTAATGCAGGAACTCTCTTAGTATTTTTGTATAGCTTTTTAAAGGCTCTCGATACTTCAGCCCCAGTTTTTGTTCTTAAAGGTACAGACAAGCGTATTTAGAATATACATCAATGAGTGTTAGAATGGACTTAGATCCTGAATTGTATTTAGAATATTCTCTCATTTCTACCAAATCAGCTTGATGTAAATCATTACGTCCTTTTGTAATGAGTGATCGTCTAGGAAATACTTGTCTAGCACTGCGATGCAGTTCATTAGCAATACCACGCTGAGCCATATTCAGTGATATACTGGTATGAAAATGAGGTGAAATTTATGTATTACCATTGTGTTATACAAAGATATCATAGACTCTGATCATAACAGCTACACAAGTTTCAACATGTCTCTTACCTTGTGTGTGCGTGTGTGTGTGTGTGTGTGTGTGTGTGTGTGTGTGTGTGTGTGTGTGTGCGCGTGTGTTAGAGAGAGGAACAGAGAGAGAGTTTGAAAGCAATGACCTCTCTAAAACAAAATCAAGATATTAAAATCTTAGCCTCAATGCTAGAATGCATACAGCAAAACAACAATGGATGTTATCACTGGTACAAACCATTGGGCTATAAGGTCACATCACTGAAAATTACTAAGTTTTTACTCTTAACAGAAATTGAAACATAAGTCCATAAGCTACAGGAAAACACATGTTAGAACTTGCAATGCCAAGTAAAAAGACGACGACATTCAATCACGTTAAAGATAACATACATCAACACTGTTATCACATGACGTCACCTGATGGCGTCACCAATAAGACACTTCAGCACCCTTATCACATAACGTCATCTAATGACGGCATCGATAAGACATGTCAGGGCCCTTATCGCATGACATCATATGATGACGTCACCGATAAGACAATTCAGCACTCTTATCGATAACGTCATCATAGGGCGTCATTCTGACATCACTGATAAGAGCTCGTGGGCCCCACAGCCAACCGTGGGCCCTCGAGCTCTTTTCAGTGATGTCAGAATGACGTCATATGATGACGTTATTGATAAGAGTGCTGAAGTGTCTTACCAGTGACATCATCATGTGACATCATGAGATAAGGGTAATGACATGTCTTAACGGTGAAGTCATCAAATGGCGTCATGCAATGAGGTTCCTGACATGTCTTATCGGTGACGTCATCAGATGACGTTATGTGATAAGGGTGCTGAAGTGTCTTATTCGTGACGCCATCAGGTGACGTCAGGTGATAACAGTGTTGATGTATGTTATCTATGACGTCATTGAACGTCGTCGTGTTTTTACTTGGCGCTGCAATTTCTAACATGTTTTTTTCTGTAGCTTATGGACTTAAATTTCAATTTCTGTTAAGAGTAAAAAATTTGTAATTTTCAGTGATGTGACGTTATAGCCCTATGGTTTGTACCATTGATAATATATATTGTTGTTTTGCTGTATGCATTCTAGCCTTGAGGCTAAGATTTTAAAATTTTGATTTTGTTTTCGAGAGGTCATTGCTTTCAAACTCTCTCTCTGTTCCTGTCTCTAACACGCGCACACACACACACACACACACCCACCCACACACACACACACACGCACACACACACACACACACACACAAGGTAAGAGACATGTTGAAACTTGTGAATGTTATGATCAGAGTCTATGATACCTTTGTATAACACAATGGTAATACATAAATATCACCTCATTTTCGTACCAGTATGTCACTGAATATGGCTCAGCGTGGAATTGCTAATGAACTGCATCACAGTGCTAGACGAGTATTTCCTAGACGATCAGTCATTACAAAAGGACTTAATGATTTACATCAAGCTGATTTGGTAGAAATGAGAGAATATTCTAAATACAATTCAGGATCTAAGTACATACTAACACTCATTGATGAATATTCTAAATACTCTTGGGCTGTACCTTTAAGGACAAAAACTGGTTCTGAAGTATCAAGAGGTTTTGAAAAGCTATACAAAAATAGTAAGAGAGTTCCTGCATTACTACAAACAGACTAAAGTTAGATCTTTAAAGAAGCGTTTTCGTATCCAACATTATTCTGTTTATTCTAATCTGAAGGCTTCTGTTGTTGAAAGATTTAACAGAACTTTAAAAGGACTGATATTCAAAGAGTTTACAGCGCTAGGTTCTATACAATGGGTTGACCCCCTTCCACATTTAATTGATAAATATAATTAAACAAAACATTCTACTATTAAGATGAGGCCATGTGATGTTAAAGATAACAGCCTTCTATCTACAGTATATAATAAAAAACAGACTCTGAATAAGTCCAAAAAGAAATTTAAGATAGGTGATTATGTGAGAATCAGCAAGCATCAAACAGTATTTGATAAAGGTTACACTCCAAATTGGTCAAGTTAAATATTTAAGATAGTTAAAGTTCAAGAAACAAATCCAAGAACATATATAATACAAGACAATCAATCATGTATTATTACTGGCTCATTTTATGGATATGAGTTACAGAAAACTGACTATCCACATATTTATCTTGTAGAGAAAGTGTTGACGAAGAAGGGAAAGACTGAATTTGTGAAATGGTAGGGTTTGATAAACAACATAACAGTTGGATTACTATAAAATAAAACGAAATGTATTACATTGCTGTACAATGTAATGCAAGTAATTAACAGTATTCAGTTCTCTATAAAACGACGACTGCATGACTTACGAGAGTCAAATCACATACCATTCATTAATATAGAACAGTAACAGATACCTTGAGTTATTATCTGCAGAAATCTGTTCTCACTGGCATGTTTAACTAAATACTCACACACTGAACCACTGAACTAACAGTCACTATCACAGTGGAATGTTCAGCTTACAGTCACTACGTTCACGACACAAAATATGATGATGATGACGCACTTGGAAGAGCACACAGCAGCAAAAGTCGATGTCGGTATCAGTGATGAAGTAGAGATGGTGAGAAGTCGTCTGTCTTCTTTCTTGTAAAAGGAAGGCAGGTTAATCATCTATCAACATCAAGCTAATTACAGATGACTCTTTTGTTGAGGGAAGCTGCTAAGAGTAGAATCGATCCACCATTTTTGAAGCAAGTCAACATTTAATTTTGCTGTTGTGGGTTGTGTCCTGCTAATTCCCATTATCATGCACAGTGCATGCAGTGATGGACATCCCTTATCTTCAACGTTGATGATCGTAAATGTAGGTTGCAGGTTTCTTACCCAAAGCACTTTTTCTCTACCTTTAACGAGTACTGGTGTTTGAGGCGGAATAATAGAATGAATTGTCTGAATCACATATTCCAGCGGCACACCAGGTGAATATACCTCCAGCTGGTGATGACGACTGCTGAGCCATGCCGCAGTTTTCGTATCCAGCTCTTCATAGGGCACAGTGTAGTTTATTACGTAGTATCCTGTGGAAACTACACTCTTATCACACAGTTAACTAAAAGCAATTTCTTTAAACATAAAGACATTGCTCGTCGTTTTGAAGCCCTGACAGTCAAAGATTACAGTATACATTCTGACAAATATATTTTGCTTGCACGAAGTGAATTCGCAGTATAAATACGCTCCAAACTTGTTGGAAGTGATGATCTATGATGAAACAGGTACTCTGAAGCGGTACATTGACCGACCTCTTCGAATAACCTCAAACACGCGATAAAATACGCTCCAAACTTGTTGGAAGTGATGACCTGTGATGAAACAGATACTCTGAAGCAGTACATTGACCGACCTCTTCGGATAACCTCAAACATGTGATAAAACAGACGCAGTTAATTTGTACATTGACTGACCTATTCAGATAACCTCATACATGAGGTGAAACAGTCGCTGTTAATTAGTACATTAGCTGACCTATTGGGATAACCTTATACATGTGATAAAACAAACACAGTTCATTAATACACTAGCTGACCTATTAAGATAACCTCATGCATGTCATGAAAGCTGTATTTGGTTAAGATAAATGATCTAAGCATGATAACTCCTTTAGAGTCTGACCTCTACAGATAGTTCTAAGGTCCTTCACTCCTCTCATGTCAGTGGAGCATGCTATTTTTCTGATGTAAATGATCCCAGTATGGTAACCTCTTTATCAGCTGACCCACATGGATAACCTTATACACATTGCAAACAGTGTGGGAATATGTGAGTGGAAGTTTCAGTTGATATCGGGTCTTTGACCCCATAGAATTTTTAGATACTCAAATCGTTATAAGCTCATTTGACTATATAAGCTCTTCAGAAGGCAGATGAATCTGAAGTTGCCACACTTGTGGTTGCGGTGTGTGTTGTGTGTAGAGACAGGACGCCAGTTTGGAAGAAGACATCTGCTACAGAACAAGACACAATGTAAGTACTTGCAACTGTTTCACGTACAGTAAAGCATTAGCATCACCGTAAGTGAACACAATTTATATTTCAAGACAGGAACCCTTCTTTGCAGAAATTAAATGATCTTGGCAGTGGAGCTGGTCGTCAGAAACCGACTACACGAGCATCAGCTCTTCCATTAAATGAAAAGTTTCTGGTGGTGGGAGCAAAGCAGGTCAACACACCATTTGACCCATCTGTATTAATAGAACTTGAAAAAGAAAAACTCTTTTTACCAGCTCAGTTCTCTGACATGTCTGAAGAATACTTAACGTTTCTCAATAACGGAAAAGTTCGACTACCTTACAACGGTAGGGTTAATGGAATGGATACACTTACTTTCAGCACATAATCTCATTCATGTAGTAAAAGTTTTGTAAAGTTATAGTGTGTCTTAACCTTAACTTTTATTAATAATTATAAATAAATGTACTATATTTATGTGAAGAGTCTTTGAATTATATTCACAAAAGTTTATAACTTTATAGAGAATACTAACCATAATTTAAGTCCTGTTAATATATCGAAATGTCTGTAGAGTACTACAAAGTCTCCAGGCATGGGAACATTAAAGTAGTTGATCTTTACAGTAAGAAAACTGATAGTTGCATGGAATGTTTTAAGAAGGAAAATACGCTTAATTTCATATTTAAAATTAATGGGAATTATGAAAACAGTGAAATTTACAAAAAGGTCATGAAATTGCTTAATGGTGTGCTTGTAAAAGGTGAACATTATTTAGCATATCAAAGATATGTCAAAACTGAATGTGAGTATGTGACAGAGCTGTATATATTTAACGACGAGGGGAGTCATGTATATTATTTCAAGGAAATACTGTACATTTTACGAACATGTGCAAAAACTGCATCTATATTTTGTGATTACGATTATTCGGAATTAGAGAGCAATTTAAGATCTCATTTTCAAAATGGGGATATAAACTGCATTTACTCAAACCGTATTCAGATACTTCTTGGTATTGATCAGATACATGAAGGTGTAGTTTAATGGATGACAACCAGTTAAGGAGAAGAAGAGAAAGTGATGGTGGTGATATTGACTTAGAGTGGGCTGACAAAGAATCAGCATTCCAAAGACGTCTATGTACAGGTGAAATATATAATCATAATATTCAAGACCCACGATAATTCCTTGAAAGATGTTTTAATTTATTTAGAGCAAAAGTTGAAGCACAGAATCATCCTCTAAAAATCAATTGTAGTCTTGAATGTACATTTATAAAACCAACCTCTGGTGAAGAACATACTATTCATCTTAACTGTCAGAATAAAGACTATTTTATTTCAAGTGATACAGAAGCATGGTACATAGAAAATGTTGTAGAAAAAATTATGAAAAAATTTGATGCATTTCAGAAGCTTGGTTCAGGGCTAGCTCTAAAGGACATTGTGAAACTCTGTGTAAACCTAACTGAGAATGGAGGTTTTCATGTAGGAGAGGATGTTGAGTTGCCTGAATTTATTAAAAAGAAAAAAGCGGTAGTTAACATAGAGTCCAATGACAAGAAATGTTTCAAATGGGCTGTACTACGTGCACTCTATCCTGTGGAACAGAATAAATGCAGAGTGTCTAGGTATATGAAACATGAGGATAAACTTAATTTCACAGGTATTACATTTCCAATTGAGCTGAAACACATTACTCTATTTGAGAGTAAAAATCCGAGGGTGTCTGTAAATGTGTATGGTATTCAATATGATAATGGTGATTGGATGATAGTTAGAAAGGAGGTTGATCGTAATAGAGCATTTAATTTTGTACCTGTTTATGTATGTAAAAAAAGATGTGAAAAACATGCAAACCTCCAGTCTGGTTTGTCAAACAGTTTTCATTTCTTTTGCATTACTAGTTTATTTCGTCTAGTAAGATCTTCACTTACAAAACATACTCTGTCAACTCACTTTTGTGAAAGATGCTTGTGTTACTTTTATACTGAAAAGAAACTAAAGATTCATTTAGAAGATTGTAACACATTTAAAGCTGTGAGAACAATAATGCCAAGTGAGGAAAATAAAACAATAAAATTTGAGAATTATAGAAATAAGGAAAAGGCACCATTTATTATTTATGTTGAAATAGAATGTATCCTGCAACCAGTTACAAGTTGCGCTCAAACTAATGAGAAATCGCATTCAGAATCTGTTCATAGTCACAGTCCTTACAGTGCAGCAATGTATATTCATTGCACTTATAATGAACAACATTCACATTTTTATTCATATAGAGGAAAAGACTGTATGAAGTGGTTTGTTGAGAAACTTACTTCAGTTTCACATGAGTTAGTACAGTGCTTACAAGAAAATAAGCAGATGTATATGATTGATGAAGATAGAGAATTTTTTGAAAAAACCAAAATATGTCATACATGTAAAAAGCAGTTTTTAGAGACTGATATTAGAGTACGAGATCATTGTCACTTAACTGGACAGTTTGGTGGAGCAGCACATCGAGCTTGTAATTTAAACTATAGATCTAGTTTTACTATACCTGCAGTATTTCATAATTTGACTAATTATGATGGTCACTTCATAATAAAAGATTTGTGAGAGTACAAATTGTTGGAAGTTGATAGAGAAATTACGAAGAATGAAGGATATGTCAGTTTAATACCAAGTAATACTGAAAAAAATAATCATTCACAATGATGGGGAGGATTTAGTTATTAATGGTATATCGTATAATGGAACAAAAGGACTCTACCACTTACTGTTTAGAAAGAGACCCTCCAAGAAAACATATACAAAAGCTGATCTTTCAACGTATGGCAAAATTTTGAAAGCTACTAATGCACATAGGATAAACTATGCTAGTTATAAACCTGTTAATGCTAATAAGAGTGTCAAGTACCAGACAATTATAAAAGGTCTGCAGACGTATATGGAACCAGATATAAAACTAATTCACGAAGAATCTAGAGCTCAATTATTAGAAGAACATCATCAACTGAGTGATGATATTTCAGAATGTGAACCTAGCGTTCAGAGTGGTAAAGGTATCACAGTAAAAAGAAGAGAAAAATTCCCTGTAGATTCCGTGTATTGGGATAATCCAAATGAACTTGTTGAACGACTTTTCTTCTTACATGGTTCAAGAGCTGCAGGCAATACATCTCATGACAATGAAATTATTTCTATCGAAGAAGAGTTGAGAGAAGCTAGAATAATTATGTAACTTTATGAGTTACCAGACACTTGTGTAGGGACTCTTGATACATGTAAAATATAAATTATGAACGTCAAACTAGCAGCTGCATAGTGTCTGCTAAGTGATTACAGAGAGCTAGCTTCATGATGTACCTCACATTTCTTGAGTGGTTGGAAACCTTTCAAAACGGAAATTGGTTCAAAGAATTTTTGCAGTCTGAAGAGCTAGCACATGCTGGTTTCTACAGACCTAATCGCCAACATGATGATGTTGATGATTATACTGTCAAATGTATCTATTGCGAAACTGAACAGAGTGACTGGCAACCGGGTAAAGATCCACTAGTGAGACATTTATGTCACTCTCCAAAATGTCCCTTTGTGTGGTCTGCAGCTATTGATTTATGTAAGCAATTCATGTTTAATGAACGGAAGGTGGCGCATATCAGTCTACCTGCATGGCCTCAGTACTGTTCTCGGATAGAATGTAAAGAATCTTTCAAAAATTGGTCAAAATATCTACCAGTATGACTAGAAAAGTTAGTAGAGGCTAGTTTCTTCTATACTGGCACTGGTGATTCTACCACCTGCTTCTATTGTGGTGGAGGACTACATGATTGGGAGGTGGGCGATGATCCATGGCAGCAGCACACATTCTGCTATCCTCATTGCAAGTACTTACGGCGTAAGGGCAATATAATACACGAAAGAAAGTCATATGATGAACATGATTAAAATAATCTCCTCAATATATGGTATCTACACATTTGTTACTACAGTAAACAACGCTAACAAAGTGAAAAAGTTACTTCTTTATTACCTTAACATTGTGTGTATGTGTGTGTGTGTGAGTGTGTGTGTGTGTGTGTGTGTGTGTGTGTGTGTGCGCGCGCGCGCGCGTTGGAGAGAGGAACAGAGAGAGAGTTTGAAGGCAATGACCTCTCTAAAATAAAATCAAAATATTAAAATCTTAGCCTCACGGCTAGAATGCATACAGCAAAACAACAATGGATGTTATCAATGGTAAAACCATAGGGCTATAACGTCACATCACTGAAAATTACTAATTTTTTACTCTTAACAGAAATTGAAACATAAGTGCATAAGCTAGAGGAACGCCAAGTAAATACACGACGACATTCAATGACGTTACAGATAACATACATCAACACCGTTATCACATGACGTCACCTGATGACAACACCAATAAGACACTTCATCACCCTTATAAAATCATCTGATGACGCCACCGATAAGACATGTCAGGACCCTTATCGCATGACGTCATCTGATGACTTCACCGATAAGACATGTCATAACCCTTATCACATGACGTCATCTGATGACGTCACCAATAAGACACTTCAGCACTCTTATCAATAACGTCATCATATGATGTCATTCTGACATCACTGATAAGAGCTCGACGGCTCCCAGCCGTGGCTGTGCTTGAACATACATACGCTATCTACTTCTGCTATGAGCAAAAAGATTAAACAGATGAAATTTTGTAGGAATTTCTTGTATAGTTTCTGAGAAAAAGATATCCACATTTGTCTTGATAATAAAATTTTGAAATTCTTAAAAAGTTTAATATATAGAATCCAAAGAACTTAACAATAAATGTGTTAATTTCATGTTAAGCATGGTAGAAAATTTCGTTGTCGTGTCTTCAAAATTGTGGGTTTGGTACATCTTTTAAATAGTTTGTATTTTTTATGAATGTTCCCCCCTCCCCTTAACACCATATAACAATGCAGACCCCGTAGGAAACGAACAAAGGTAAGGAACAAGAAGAAGATTGTAGATGTCGCTTCTATGCACTGTGCATCTTGCTTAGAAAGCAACTTGGTCCACTCACGCACGGTACATTTTCCTAACAACATTAAAGTTCCCTTTACTTTTCTCCACCCAAGTTTGTACCCAGTCATGCTCGGCTTTGCTTTTCCGACAGTGCTAGTTGTACCTTAACAGTATTACACTGCAGCACAGACAGGTTTACCGATGATGAGTAGGCCAATAAAACGTCGCATATGGAAGAGAGGCAAAATGTCGCGATGCTCAGCTGTTCCAGTAGCAACAGCACGTAAAATGTGATACTCCTTTTGTTTCGTGAACGGTTTCAGATATCGAAACGAGCTTTTCGGCAGACGATAACACGCAAAGGGCGCGTCCTTTGGTATGCGATAAAGATTCTTAACTCTTCTAGCGATCAAGATACTGAAGTATGTACGAGTTTTTTAAATAGAATGTTTACTTTTTTTTAGTGGCATTCGAAAGCGCTTGAAGAGATCTAACTCTTCACAAAAGAATCTACGAAATATTTTTAAACTAGAAGGCAAGTACGGCCGGCTACTGTGCCCGAGCGGTTCTAGGCGCTTCAGTCCGGAACCACGCTGCTGCTATGGTCGCAGGTTCGAATCCTGTCTCGGGCATGGATGTGTGTGATGTCCTTAGGTTAAGTCAGGTTTAAGTAGTTCTAAGTCTAGGTGACTGATGGCCTCAGATGTTAAGTCCCATAGTGCTTAGGGCCTTTTGAACCATTTGAAAGGCAAGTCCGCCGGAATCGGCTGTTGCGTTTTAAACGGGGCCAACGAGATATACGGGCCTCGCAACGAACTTGTGACGTCACACTAGTCGGCTTGTCCACCACACATCCGAAACGCCTCGTTCCGCGCAAGAGCCAAAGGAATCAATATGTTATTGAGTAAGTACCCAGTAAAGGTCTTAATTTTGTCGTGTGCTATCGAGAGCTCGTGTGAATTTAAACGCGCAGTCAAGAATTATTAAAGTCGCCTAAAACAGTCAGTCGCTCGAAGTTGGAGACGGCTACTGGCTCTCGTAAGACCTGCAGTGTCACGCGCTGCGAGGTGCGCGCCGCGGCCTACCCTTCTCGTGGGCTTCAATTGTAGAAACGCTCATGCCTCGCTACATCGCTGTAGAAACCATTTCGACTGCTTATTGTCTGCACTGCAGAACTACCAGGAACCGTCTCGTATATCGGCAGGTCATTTCTTCTTCAACATTCCTTGCATGCAGACATGTGCACCAATGATGAGACGATAGGCATTCTTTCGTAAGGCGAGTACCAAAGAAATCGTGTCGAAACTGTCCGGTGGTATGCGGATGTGTGCCCTATTTGTCGCTGTCCGTCGTGCCTGGTACTTGCACCTATTATTAGGTCACTAGTGCCAATAGGCAGCTTTCATGTCAGAAGGCGAGGACGAAGATTGCAACTGACATAGCACATGAAGCTGCTCTGGCTACGACGCTTGTCAGTACGCATGGTGGCAGGAGACGTATTGCCAAGGAATGTGGGATTAGCCAGACAAGGGTCTCATTCCTATCCTGCATCGACACGAATTCCCCGTTATCATCTGTTACTACATCAGGCACTCTGAGGTAGTGACTTCGAACGTTGTTTAGATTTTAGTCAGACCAACAATCCTGTTGGAGGAACATCCGCAACTGAGCATTATACAGTCAGAGGTTCACAATACCGCTACAGCTGTGAAGCTCTTTTATTATCACACGACCGGTTTCGGGCTCTTATACGCCCATCTTCAGGTATCGTAACTTGGTGCTCGGGGGTCACAGCACCAAGTTACGATGCCTGAAGATGGCCGTATAAGAGCCCGAAACCGGTCGTGTAACAATAAAAGAGCTTTACAACTGTAGCGGTATTTTCAACCTCTGGTACAATTTAGTCAAGTTTGCTCTGCAGCGCCTAGGAGGCGACTCTACGTTTTTCTAATGTGTGCTCTTTATCGACAAGGCAACTTTTACGAACAACGGTACGGTAAATTTAAGTAACAAGAACTACTCGGCAGCGGAAAATCCACGCTGGCCTGATGATGTACATAAATGGCCGTGGAGAGTAAACGTAGGGCGCGGCATCCTAGGAAATTCCATTGCGGGAACATAATTCATCCTAGAAGTGTTAAATGGGAATACTTACTCACACTTCCTTGCTTTCTACCCTTTCTTCTAGAAGACGTAGCACTGGATATGCGAGTGTGTGTGATACCAACACAACGGCTGCCTAGCTCGCTCTTCGAGTGTTCATCGCAAACACTGAATTAAAAGTTTCCTACTCGTTGCATAGGACGGAATGCTACAGTACAGTGGCCGGCAAGGTCACCTGACTTGACTCCGCTTGATTTATTTCTATGGAGAGCACTGAAGAATGCAGTCTGTCACGAAGACCCAACCCCGCCAGACGATATGCGCACTTAAATCTCCACAACGTGCAGCGGCATATCATCCAATGTTCTTTCATCTGTTCATCTCTCTTTAGAACGGTAGTTGCAAATGTGCCTTTTAGTCAGTTGTAAACAACTGGAGCACATGCTTAAGCAAAGTGTAAAACTACGGTTTTTTTAGAGAAAAGTATTTGGTTTGCAGAGACATGTCGTCAGTCAGTCTGGATAAAATATTTACTTCATTTAAACTGTGTTTCGCATAGTATCTACAGACACATGTGTCCGGTAGTCGGTGTTTTGCCTTTAATAAGCATTGAGACACCTCCAGGCAAAGACAGGTCAGGCATTATTTTGTTATTTTCAAATATAAGTTTATACAATAGATTCTTTTTCCTGTGATTAGGGTTGTTTATAAGTTTGAACGACCGAAGTTTCTGTTTCGGCTTCAACAAGCAAGCAGCAACCGCGAGGGCTTAAATGCACACCAGCCCGACGCAATTGTAGTTGTTTCCACAAAAAGCTGGAAACGTACACACGTTGTGAATAGTTTTCCTAAGATCCATCTGAAGCTCCAGAAAGTAGCACATGCCGTAGATCCATACACATAAATCGTAGATGACCCTTTATGTATGAGATTTTATCTTAGTAGCGTAGGCCTGTCTCGCCATATGTAACGACGAAACCAGGCGTGAGCGTTCTGCTTGGCGGACTCTGGCGGCATTTGCTTTCCAGTTTTTGTACATTTCTAGGATTCTTCTCCGAAAGGTTACAACGTCAACACTAACAAGCGCTATATCACTGTAATAGTCTTTGCAAGAGCTACTGAATGTTGTTATGAAAAGCATATGATTCCATTAAAGAAAATATACTTGCTTCAGTATTTCGATCGATACAAAAGTTAAGACTTTTCATCACATACCGAAGTGGCTGCCCGCTAGCGTACTACCATTTGCAGGAAACATCGTTTCGATATCTGGAACTGTTCAAGCAATAAAAGGGGTGTTATGTCTTACGTGTCTCGCCCTGTATATCTTGTTCATTCCATATTACAGGACTTTTTACGGCCATGAAAATATATGTGTAGCAATAAAGGCAACTGGAATGATAAACAAGATGAATCATAATGAAATTGTTACTATGTAACGAGTCCTCGATAGTCTACGAAGTTCTGTCGGTGGGGTGCAGACCCACCGTATATTACAGTTCGGCAACTGCCCATGAAACATTCTGCCGTCTACAGAAACCTCTTACTGACATCAGAAGAATGTTGTGTGAAACATGATGGTCTGAACAGTTCAGTAAAGTTCCATAATATGTGAAGTGAAGGCTGGAGGACCAGCGGTTGAGCATAGACGCCCTCTGCAGTTTACGTAGGGATGCACTACACGATGCAGTACCACGGTGTCTGCTAACGTGGTGGTAACGCCTGTGTTACAAAGTCATAGGAACTAAGAATGTTTATTCAAGGCTTTTGAAAAGTGTGCCTCGAGAAGGAGGTAATTACGAGCAGCTTCTCTCGTTCTACCTCGGCGTCAGGCGTACCACTATCCCTTCAACAGGCTTCAGGATGAGCTCTATGGCGACCTTGGTGTGCTCTGGGGTATCCAAGGTTTGCACGTGGTAGTTGCGCAGGATCTGCGACAGCACTGTCTTCTCTTCAAGGATGGCGAACCGCTGCCCTGCAAAATACAATCAGTGACGTGAACTCAAAGAGGCGCAGTGTGTAGTACTTTTTTTACGAATGTCATTTTCAATTTCTGCCATACTTACGAGGAGATTACCAAAAGTAATTCACAGATGTCGTCCCACGCTAAGGCCGTTGAGCAACAAGAGTTACCTACTATTGAAAGAAGGGAGTAGTATGTGTTCTGGGTTTCCTGCAGTGGTCCGATAACAATTGCATCACAGTATGCAAGTGAAATGGCGCGGCAACTGGAAATGAACTCCAAAGTTGAAGTACGCAGTATATTACGATTCTTGTGGGCAATTATACACACAAGGGAAACTCCCCATCGCACCCCCTCTGATTCAGTGGTAAAATGGCCCAGTGGATGGCCCGTCAGAAACTGAACACAGATCAAGCATGAGACCAGGAAGAACGTTGAAGTCCCTGACCACTGGACTGGCTGTAATGGTCAGTACGGCGGAAATCCTGCTCACTGGCCTCACGCCATGCGATTTTTCCCTTTGGGGCATTATAAAAGATTGTGTCTACGTTCCGCCACTACCTAATGATATGCCAGAGTCGAGAGACAGAATTTAAGAGACTATTACTTCCTTTATTCCGGATTTGTTAACCAAAGTTCTAACACACCTTTTTTTCCAGGTTCTAGCTAAAAATGTCCGATTGGCTTACTCGTAGATTACGAATCTGCGTTCCCTGGAGCGTGAACTTATCTTGTTGGCTTCGACGACTTTCCTCCATAGATTCAGTATTAATTGGGCTGCATGATATTAATTGCTTCACTGCAGGAATCCCAGCGTTAATTTAAAAAGCCGATGATACTGAATAACTTACCCCAACACATAGTTCGTTCTTTGCGTTAACGCCCGCATCTCGTGGTCGTGCGGTAGCGTTCTCGCTTCCCACGCCCGGGTTCCCGGGTTCGATTCCCGGCGGGGTCAGGGATTTTCTCTGCCTCGTGATGGCTGGGTGTTGTGTGCTGTCCTTAGGTTAGTTAGGTTTAAGTAGTTCTAAGTTCTAGGGGACTTATGACCACAGCAGTTGAGTCCCATAGTGCTCAGAGCCATTTGAACCATTTCTTTGCGTTAATGTTTATATTGTCCCAGAAAATTTGTACAATGCTCAGCTCAAAGAAACTGGCCTTACAGATCATGCAGTCGAACTAACTGGAAGCAGCTGCCACCCTACTGTCACCCTGCTGCCACCCTACTGCAACTTTACTGCCACCCTAATGCCACCCTATTGCCCCTCTACTTTCGCTCCCGAACTCTTAGGCTCACTGCTTACATAGTTTCATAACAATACAAGTTCTCTGAATGTGCTGTTCAACAGTCACATTAATTGAGGTACAATTAAAATCGGTCGATTCATAAGAAATTATAGTTCAGTTTTGACGACAGTCTAATAAATGACTGACTACAACAAGTGTAATTTTTAAATCGCTTTTAAAATTTAGTACCGAATCCTGGTTGACTAACAATACTTGATACAAAATAAGTATTATCTCGCTAATTATAACAGGAATTTTGATGCTAACATATTTTGGAGTACTTTACATAATGAGGAAATAGATTTTGAGGTTCAAATTTTACTTAATAACCTCGTTTTGACCAAATGATCGAAATAATAGTTTATTTATGACAGAAAGTTCTAGAAGTCGTAATTATAGAATTAATTACACTGAATCTGATTTAAGTTTTTATAGAAACATAAACTCCTGAAAGTGACTGTAACTTTCACTGCATCAGTTAGCCAGAAACCTAACCAAAATATTAATTTTCATGTTCTATGAAATAACAGAATTTTGACAATTAATTTTCCATTTAATCACTGAACTTATTTTAACACTAACATTTCTAGGTGATTATTTTCTGACAGTTACACAAACTGAGTACCAGTAACTAGCTTTTCTGTAAATTTCGTAAAATTGATATTACAACAAGACTTCTTCCATTATTTAAAGATTCCTGTTAATTGTATTTAAATGAGCTGTACTTGACTGAATGAATGTGTTACATTTTATATATCTCGTGTACAGTGCTACTTAATACGATACAGACCACCTAAAGCTGTGTTTTAATATTTGCTCGCCCTCCCTCCCCTGTTGAAGGTTGGAGTCCTCCTTCGGGCACGGATGTGTGTGTGTGTCTGTGTGTTTTGTGTGGTGTGCTGTTGTCCTTAGTTAATTTATTTAAGTAGTGTGTAAGACTAGGGACCGATGACCTCAGCAGTTTGGTCCCATAGGAACTTACAACAAATTTCCAAATTTTCCAGTATTTGTCATACTGTGAAATGTGTATCGTATGATACGCAAAAGCATGGCACCGAATACTTTAAAGGAGTATAAGGGTACCCTTGGTCTGTTCTATCACAAAGTGGGAAGAATTTGGTTTTAGGTCGGATGTGCGCTGTATAATTAAAAGTGCACACATTGATTATTCGTAAGAAAAACTAGGTTAGTTTACCTTCAGTTTGATGTATGATTCGTTATAAATTAAACTGTTATAATATACTATTGAAGCTGGGTGATTTTTTGTGGTTATCTTGGATAAGCCCAACTGACCCAGCGAGGACGGCTAGTTAGTGTGTGCCTTACCTATACAGTTGCGAGGCCCGGCACTGAAGGGTACGTAGGCGTAAGGGTGCCTGCCCTGCACCCTCTCCGGCAGGAAGTTGTCCGGGTTGAAGCTGTCCGGGTCCGGCCAGTGGTCGGGGTCGCGGTGTGCGTGGTAGATGTGCAGGTTCAGCATTGCGCCCTCCGGTACAGCGTAGCCGCCTGCAGACACACACACACACACACGCCACTTACGTAGCACTCCTTCTCAGGAGACCACTACGAATCACACTCGGTCTGTACTATTTTTATCCTAATAATTATCAACGAAAATTTCGTTGCATCCGATTTTCATCAACAGAATATGAATTGTGCGAGGTGTGTTCAAAGAGGGGAAAATGCACTTTGGCGCTCTGTATTAGTCCGATTCGTTCGTTAAGTGTCTGTATCGTGTTAGGCATATAGGATATTTAGTGTGTTGAGAGATGCCAATCTGTTTACACGTGTTTTGATACTGTCGGAGATTATTTATTCTGTGTAAAAATGTGTCAAAGAATTTGTATTTTGGTCTACGAACGGAATAAAGAACAGGAAAGTTTCGGAAATGTTGAATAATGATTTTGATGCGTCTGTCATGAGTAAAACAAGGGCTTGTGAGTGGTATAAGCATTTCGAAGAAGGCTGTCAAGACGTTGAAGATCGCTAGCGCCCTAAAAGTCGCAGCACATCGTAACCTGATGAAATGATGGAGAAACTTAAAGAAAGGGCTCTGAAGATCGTCAGTCACAATCAGTGAAGCAGTTGATGATGCCGACATATCAACTCACGCATGCTATGAATTTTTTGTCCTTTTTGTTATGAAACATGCAACGGAAAACTTTTTCCCAAAAGTTGTCGAATTTCGAACGATAACTTTGGCTACTGATAGTTGCTTAGGAGTCGCTAGATGAAGGACAGCGAAACATATCATAACAGGTAGGGAGCATGAATTTGCTGATAGCGCCGAAGCTAAGTCTAATTGGCCTAGTGAAAGCATTATGGATCGCCAAAGCCGGAAAATCTCGTGCGGTGAAATGTGAGGGTTACGCTCACCGTGTTCTTCGATTTTAACGGAATAGTGCACTACGAGTTCCTGCCGCAATTACGATATTAAAAAGCACTACTTTCAAATTCAATACCTTTCGCAAGCAGCTTTCCAAAAAAAAGACCTGAAGTGATAGTAGTCATGGCGATAACGCATCTGCTCAAACTTCGTTGCGCGATCGTGAATTTTTGGCGAAAAATAATACCGTAATGATGACCCATCCTCCATATTCGCCAGTCATGTGATTTTTATCAGTTCCTTAAAGTAAAGAAAACTTGAAAAGACCGTTGTTTCACAAGCATCGACCATATTATATACCCATTCCTGAGAGAGCTAAAAGCTGTCCCATAGATCGAGTTCCAGAAGAGTTCGTGGATTGGGAAAAAAACTGGCAAAAGTCTGGAATATTTTAAAGGAAGTGAGATTGGTATAGGTGAATAAATAAAAATCTTACCTCAAAAAGGAACACATAATCCTGTTATTTTTTAGCATATCTCATGCACAGGCGTCGGACAGAAGTATGGAGAAACAGCGAGAAATGCGCGCTTGAACATGCATGTGGATGCCAGCCAAACCTGCAGGTTAAGCTGTTGTATTTGACTACGAACCGCACCTGTGCAGTGTCCTTAATACGTCGCAGGTGGCAGTCGTTGTCAGAACAGTGTTCTGCGTAGTTGCAAATGCGTTATTTCGGAACTAAGCGAATTCGAAAGTGAGCAGATAGTTGGCGCTGACTAACCAATGGAGTCTATGTATTTGCTGTCTGAAGAGACACCGTATCGAAGATTTATACCGCATACAGGGAAAGCAGCATTCTCTAAGTCCTAACACGTAAGAAAGTGTGTGTTGATCTGATCATAAAGATAATTGTGACTAAAAAATGAGATAACTACAGGTGCAAAAGTCATTGCTCGACTGAATGTCACACTCTTGCCCACTGTCAGCACCAAAACAACACGAAGGCAACTCCATAAGCGGGAAATTGCAGGGCGAGCTAGAATTACAAAACCACACATTAGCGATGCAAAAGTCAGTAATAGCAAAACTTGGTGCCGAAACCATAAAACCTGGATTGGGGAGCACAGAAAGAAAGTCATTTTATCGGATGTTTCATACTGTTTCCAACTTATGGCCGAGTTTGCGTCCCAAGAGTGAAACACGGCGTGGAATCGGTTATGATTTGGGCAGCCATATCGTGGCATTCAATGGGCCCCATGGTTAGTCTGCAAGGTCCCATTGCTGCAAAGTACTTATGAACATTTTGGCTGCTAAAGTTGCACCGTGTTTCACAATGTTTGTTTTCAATGGCGATGCTGTTTTCCAAGAGGATATGCCGCCTGTTTACAGCCTGCATCGGCCAGGACAGGTTTTTCGAGCACTAGAATGAATGCCGTATCTCCTCTAGCCACAACAGTCATGAGATCTCAGTGTTACTGATTCTATGTGATCTAGTATCGAATATATTTATTATATTATTTAATCTTTCTTTATTATTAGTGAAAAGAAAGATACGGGTGCGCGAAAGGTATCGATCATCATCATCGTTCTCTCTACTTGCCACAATTTTGCTAGAAGGATGATATAAGATTCTCTTGAAAACGGACGGTGCAAGACCCGTTCTTATTAATTGCGAGACGACTGTTTTGAATGCCATCGGGTTTTCTAGAACTTATTAGGCTTGGTAATGTGTTGTCTTTGGTGCTTCCATATTTTTGTGCGACCCCTGTACACTTAAGGTATTTCAGATCCATCTTTGCAACTGCTAATACACATGAATTAAGTTTATTTTACTAATTTTGTTTTATTAATTTAAAACTTCGACAATGATTTCCAAACAAACCCTTTTTACAATTTCCGGTTGCTTCCAGATTTAAAAGCAGTTAGTTGCAAAAGCCATCGGTTTGTGATATTTACTTACTGGATTTTTGTCTGATCTCCGCTGAAGTCCGGCAGTGTCATCCGCAAGCATGTTATACAAGTATTTTGTGACTGATACTGACGTTTTCGACCTAATCTCCCAATGAATTGCAGCACCACACATTTCGTAACGAAAACGCTACAAAATATTGTCGCGCTAATTTCTCTTGGCGGTATTAGTTGCACATCAACAGCGATACTTTGCAGTAAGGGTAGGTTTAATGATGATTGTAGAAGTTGGGGATGCAGAAGTTCTGTGACATGACTACCATCGCTGAGGTAACAGTTCAGAATAGCATCGTTATTTTGTGATGAACTCATACGTGATGCGCATTTTGTATGTGTGTGTGTGTCTGTGTGTGTGTGTGTGTCTTTTGGGGCTTACGGGCGCTCAACGTCGAGGTCATCAGCGCCCTCACACACATTAAAAGCAAACGAATGTGGACAAATTTAATAAAATGGAAGCATACGTGCAAAGAAAGCGGGAAAATCTGCAAAATTCTGTACAAGAAAATAGAACGTAAGGAAAACGAGAAAGGAGCGCCAAGGATGCCACAGGAAATTGTCATTGGCTGGCCACTTGTGTAAAATATGTGTGAGCCAGTCATCCTGTGTCCAAATTAAGACTCTCTCCCTAAAATCTTGGTAAAAACAATGGAAAAGTCACAGAACTTTAAAACTTTAACCACATTCGTTTGAGTATTTCCTAAAAGAGATGGCAAATCAACCGTCAAGTCAGGCGCGGCCCCCTGGTCAGAAAATAAAACGGAATCCAATAAAACGTGGCACACAGTGACCTCGATGCCACAAGTACCACGCGTTGGAGGGTTCTCTCGCCGGCGCAGGAAGCCATGCGTCATAGGACTGTGGCCTATCCGAAGCCGAGTGAGGAGAACCTCGTCCCGTCTGTATCCTGCCTGCTCGTCGAATATGGGGTGCTTAGGAAACCTGCTTTTTCGGAGCGCTAGAAAACAATTCAAGCAAATCATATTAATGACTTTTTATTACAGTAAGATAAATGACAATATTTAATTTTAGGAATTTACAGCGGTGTGTCACAAGCAAACGGCGACAGACAAATAAGAAGTCTCATAAGTACAACAACGCCTAATACAAGTAGAATTATACAGTTTCTAAGTCCTGCTGTTGAGTTCGCAGAGCGGCCAATCTTCAACTGGGCCGCGGCCAGGCGGCGAGGCGCTTATGTCCTCTTCTGTCTCATTGTTGTCCTCGAGAGGGGTCGGTCAGCGTACTATTGGCTGTCTTCGTCTCATTGCCCCCTCTGCTCTGACGTTCTTTCCCGTCGCGTCAGCACTTGACTTTACGCCGAAACAGTGCGTATGAGCCACCCCTTCATTAGTAAACCTATCCGTACTGCACTGTATCAGTGTTAACGCACAACTAACACTGCCAATAGAACAAAACTGAGACAGAACCGAGCAGTACCTTGAGGGCAAAGGGTAAAGTGGGAATTACGGTTGACAACAGCAACTGCTATCAGTAGACTGAAGAAGTTCCTTTCCAGACAAGACAACAGCGCATACTGAAGACATTTGCACTTTTATGCAGATTTATCAGGGAAACGCATATAAAATGATTATTGCGGTAAGAAATCAAACAAAATCCAATGACTTTGTAAAGAGCAATCGCAGACAGCAGGTTATTTGTACTAAAATACAGAAAATATCCCTCAACAACCTCCGGATTTTATCTGTCACCGTGTATAAGTAACGGTAAAAAATTTCTGTCCGAAGGCCGTGCACTCCTGAATTGTCATGTCAACCAAGGAAACTCGCCGTGACCATTGAGGCAATCATCATGCCGACGCAACAAGTTGAAGAAACTCATTTGATAAAATGCCGTGTGCTGCTGCACGAAGAAGTCCGTGACTGCCTGCTGCACGTCCCTGTCCCAAAGGAATCGACCCTCCGAGGCCTTTGTTAAGGGACTGAAAGCGTGATAATCGCATGGGGAGAGATCCCGACTGAATGGCGAGTGTTCTAGTGTCTCCCACTTGAGGTGGCATAACTTCTGCCTTATGAAATTTGCGATATGGGGACGAGCGTTATCATGAAACAACACGGAACTTGGCGCACCATTCGACAACAATGGTTTTCGAGAGACATTCTGCCCCATACACGTTCTTCATTCTTCGAAGGATGTCTACCTGTGTTCGTCCTTCAGCAGCCAAGCAAAGAATAATAGCACTTTGGGCCCGTTTGGACGCCTTTGGTAATAACTTCGCCATGGAGTTCACGTTTCCGCATCTACCGCACGCACGTCGGAAAGACACGAATGCCACACTAACCCCTGCCTACAAGTCGGTGTTTATATACCAGCATCGGAGTCGCGCTATGTTGCCTATAAGCCACAGCAACGTCCTCAAAGAGAAACTGTTTGATAACCTCATATATCTTCAGAAAAGTTCGTCCTTTTAATGTATGCTTTACATGTCAGGAGCGAAGGGTGACGTAGTTGGTTACAGCGCACTTTACTGTTTTGTGGTATGCTTGGTAGTTGCCATGCAGCTTATACTTTTCACTTTCTTACGATAGTCACTTAAAGAATGGAAGTACACAGCTACTTATTTCACCAGCTTTCCCACTTTCCCTTTTCTTTCACGACCGGTCTGTTGACTCGGCTTGAGTCACCCTCTCTTTATGTCCCCTACTGCCGCATAATTTTTATAGAACCCTTATGATGGAGAGCTAAGGATTCTCTTACTTACCACGACTACTTACAAAGGCTACTAGGGCCCCTTTCCTATCGTATATACTCGGTACGTTATGTTATCTGTATCTAAAATAGAGAAACAACTTGGAAGTGACGTACCTATTTCGATATCTTTGGTGACCTTCCTCCCGATAAACGGCACACTGGGATATAGGCGTAGCGTCTCCTTGATGACCATCTCGAGGTATTTCATACTGTTAAGATCTTGCAACGTTGGAAGGCGATCTTTGTCATGTCCGAATATATCGTGAAGTTCTGAGTAAACTTTGTCCTGAAATAGATAGTAATAATAATAATAATAATAATAATAATAATGAGCAGAGGTAAACGATAGTAGCAGTGTGACTGAAGTAACTCTGCTTCCACTGTTTATTTGATATGCGAAAATACCTGGACGTTCTGATGGTGTCCCAGAAGAAGAAGAGCCCAACACATGGCAACTGAAGTCGTGTCATGGCCCTGCAGAAATAAATACGGAGAGATAGATAGTTCAAATCTTTAGTTATCTGACCAACTTGGCGGTACCAGATACATAACAGAAATATACTCACAAAGAATTTTGTTTGTTATGTACTAGATTAATTGGAGAAGTTTTTTCCTGAAATCCTCAACTAACAACGGAACTGTCCAGTCCGACATGTCGAAGCCTGCCCCGAAATTTTTTAAATGGGAAGAACACACCGAAAGAAACTCAATCTCGAAATTTTAGCTGCTAAGAAACGCTGCAACTACTTAAAAATGTTGAAATTTACCAAATTCGTAGCTTGCCTGGTGGCAGGAGAAATGTATACACCTGGTGTCGCTGTAGCAGACAGCCCATGCGCAGCACGGCGGGCTCATATCCTTGGCTGACAGCACTTCAGTGAACAGATGACATGGCACAACGCGATCATAATTTGTAAATCGAATATCAGTTTTCGTTGACAGTTTCTCGGACACAGTTGTTCGCAGCTACTATTCACTAGAATTTGTAACTCATGTACTATCCATAATAATTAGCAGATACCTTTGCGGTATCGCTAAGTGTTAACAATCGAGATAGAACTGAATTAATTTTCTTCGAGATTTCTTCGCATATGCTTGCTAATAGCATCTGTCTTAGTGCAGTTTACAGAGTTTCACAGTAACGTGAAATTCAATTAATGTTTTCAGCCCTGAAAAGACGAAATTTGGATAATGTGGTAAGCTTTCGAAATCACCTATTTCTCCTGAAGAGCTGTATATTTGTTATAAATCAGTCAATTTTTTGGACATGTCGTTAGCAGTTGTCGAAACATTAGGGAAAACAGGACATAATTTTGAAGATTCCTTGAATTGTGGTTCGAACGACAACTGTTGTGCTAATTAAAGTCCAGAACAAAAATAGAATCCCTTCCAAGCCCAAAGAGAACTTGTACAGTAATAGCTTCCTGTGACAAAGAAAATGCTTAAATTGCTTGGTTAAAGGAAACAGGGAGAAAACGATTACACATAAGCAGTGTGCAAAGCCGGTTTGGATTTGTGAAATCTGAAAATGAAGTACGTAAATACACAGATCTGCATCTACATCTACATCTACATCCATACTCCGCAAGCCACCTGACGGTGTGTGGTGGAGGGTACCCTGAGTACCTCTATCGGTTCTCTCTTCTATTCCAGTCTCGTATTGTTCGTGGAAAGAGGTATTGTCGGTATGCTTCTGTGTGGGCTGTAATCTCTCTGATTTTATCCTCATGGTCTCTTCGCGAGATATACGTAGGAGGGAGCAATATACTGCTTGACTCTTCGGTGAAGGTATGTTCTCGAAACTTGAACAAAAGCCCGTACCGAGCTACTGAGCGTCTCTCCTGCAGAGTCTTCCACTGGAGTTTATCTATCATCTCCGTAACGCTTTCGCGATCACTAAATGATCCTGTAACGAAGCGCGCTGCTCTCCGTTGGATCTTCTCTATCTCTTCTATCAACCCTATCTGGTACGGATCCCACACTGCTGAGCAGTATTCAAGCAGTGGGTGAACAAGCGTACTGTAACCTACTTCCTTTGTTTTCGGATTGCATTTCCTTAGGATTCTTCCAATGAATCTCAGTCTGGCATCTGCTTTACCGACGATCAACTTTATATGATCATTCCATTTTAAATCACTCCTAATAAGTTCTACTTGGAGGCGATCTTAACCAATCGAGTATAGACTGGGATGTCAATGGATTCACTGCTGGGGTACAGACAGAGTGTCTTGGGAGATACTTCTGAACACGTTTTCTGAAAACGGTCTTGAGCAGCTAGCTCGACACCCACACACAATAGAAATATCTTAGAACTTGTAGCTACAAACAGGTCGCACCTTATCGACAATGTCAGTATAGAAACGGGGATTAGCGATCATGATGTCAATATAGTAACTATGATTACTAAAGTCAATAAATCAGTCAAGAATACTAGGAGAGTGTCTCTACTAGACAGGGCAGATAAGCAGTTATTAGCATCTCATTTAGACAGCGAACTGGTATCACTTACTTCCAGTAAGATGCATGTAGAGGAATTATGGACAAATTTTACACAGATTGTAAATCATGGTCTGGAGAGTTATGTGCCTAATAAGCGGATAAACGATGGAAAAGACCTAACATGGAAAGTCGGAGGATGCTGAGCAAACAGAGGCTGTTGTACCCTCGGTTCAAATGGGAGCGCACAAATGACGACAAGGGAAGGTTGGGAGAGATCCGTGCGTCTGTGAAAAGACCTGTCCGCGATGCATACAACTACCACCGTCGCATCTTAGCAGAAAATCTGGCAGAGAACCCGAGGAAATTCTGGTCGTATGTAAAATCGCTAAGCAGGTCAAAAGCTTCCATTCAGACCCTTGTTGACCAGTGTGGGGTGGCAGCTGAAGATAGCAAAATGAAAGCCCTCGTTTTGAATTTCATGTTCAAGAAATCGTTCACACAGTAGAATCGTACAACATACCGTCATTTGACCATCAGACAGACTCCCGTATGGACGACGTAGTAATAAGCATCTCCCGCGTACAGAAATAACTGGAAGATTTCAAAGCAAATATATCACCAGGTGCGGATGAGGTCAGATTTCAGTTTTACAAAAAGTGCTCTACGGCATTGGCCCCTTGCCTAGCTTGCATTCATCGCGAATCTATCGCCCAGCACAAAGTACCAAGCGACTCAGGCGTAGGTGACTGCAGTGTATAAAGAGTAAAAGAAAGTACCCGCTAAATTACAGACCAATATCTCTAACTTCTGTCTGCGCAGCATCCTTGAACATATTCGCAGTTCGAACATAATAAATTTTCTTGAGACAGAGAAGCTTATGTCCATGAATATGCATGGTTCTAGAAGGCATCGCCCGTGCGAAACACAGCTTGCCCTTTCCTCACATGATGTACTGCGAACTATGGATGAAGGCAATGAATGGCAACAGGCGGATTCCACACTTCTAAATTTTCGGAAAGCATTTGACACGGTTCCCCACTGCAGGCTGTTAATGAAGGTATAGGTATACGGAATAATTTCGCAGATATATGAGTAGATCGATCAGTTCTTAAGTAATAGAACCCAGTATGCTGTACTCGATGTCGAGTGTTAATCAGAGACAAGGTTATCGTCAGGAGTGCCCCAGAAAAGTGTGATAGGACCGCTGTCGTTCTCTGCACACATAAATGATTTGCCGGACGGGATGGGCATCAATCTGCTGCTGTCTGCTCTTGATGTCACGGTGTACGGTAAGGTGCCGAAGTTGAGTGACCGTAGGGAGATACAAGACGATTTATGAAAAAATTTCCAGTTGGTATTATGAACGACAGCTAGCCCTAAATGTCGAAAAATGTAAGTTTATGCAGATGAGTAAGAAGAATAAACCTGTAATGTTGGATACAGTATTACTAGTGTCCTGCTCGACATAGTCAACTCGTTTAAATACCTTGGCGTAACGTAGCAAAGCGAAGTGAGATGGGACGAGCATGTGAGAGAATTTGAATGGTAGACTTCGGTTTATTGGGAGAATTTTAGGAAAGAGTGGTTCATCTATAAAGGAGACCGCTGTTGCCATCTATTCTTGGGTACTGCTCGAGTATTTGTGATCAGTACCAGGTAAGATTAAAGGAAGACATCGAAACAATTCAGACGCGGGCTGCTAGATTTGTTACCGGTAGGTTTGAATAACACGTGTTACGCAGATGCTTCGGCAACTCACAGGGGAATCACTGGAGGGTAGGTTACGTTCTTTTCGTGAACCGGTATTTGAATCTGACTGCCGAACGATTCTACTGCTACCAACATACATTTCGTGTGACTAACACGAAGATAAGGTACGAGAAATTATTGGTCATACGGAGGCGTACAGACAGTCGTTTTTCCCTCGCTCTGTTTGCAAGTGGAACAGGAAAGGAAACGACAAGGAGTGGTACAGGATACCCTCCACCACGCGCCGTATGGTGGCATGTGGAGTATCTACGTAGATAAAGATATAGGTGTAGAAACTTGCGCCAAAATGAAACTCTCAAAAGTGTGAAAGAATAACTATCCGAAACACTTAGAGCTACTCGTGAGGGTCAATGCGGCATTACCGAAGGAGACTAACCGACTGGGTGCTCTTAACTGCAAGCAAGATCGACATTACCGATTTTCAGCCTCTTCCGAACTTATTAAGCGGACTCAGGAAATTATAGGGAAAAGGAAGTCCCAAAATTACGAAGTTTACCTCAAGTGAATGTATGGGGGAGGTGTCACTAAAAGGTAATAAATGGCTCTGAGCACTATGGGACTTAACATCTATGGTAATTAGTCCCCTAGAACTTAGAACTACTTAAACCTAACTAACCTAAGGACATCACACAATACTCAGTCATCACGAGTCAGAGAAAATCCCTGACCCCACCGGGAATCGAACCCGGGAACCCGGGCGCGGGAAGCGAGAACGCTACCGCACGACCACGAGCTACGTACCTAAAAGGTAATACCATAGAGAAATTCGTAGCTGACGTGAAGTCGAAGTTTCTTATCCCCTAAAATGCTGTGTGTAAAGCCAGTCAGTCAGTTTTCCTGCAACTCGCACTTCTTCACTGTATCGTTTAGAGCCAAGAAAGACAGAGTCGCTTGTGCAGTCGATGAATCTTGTGGATTCATATACTCGCACAACAGTGCTTACGGATCGCAGGGCTCCTGATTGGATTCCCGGCCAGGGTGGGGATTTTCTTCGCCCAGGGACTGAGCGTCTGTGTTATCCTCCTGACTTCATTATCAATCGGGAAAACTGGCGTCACTGGCCTATGAAAAGATTGGGAAATTTTAGGGCGCTGATAACCGCTCAGTTGAGCGCCCCACGAACCAGGTATCATCGGCATCATCACAACAACGCCAGTGTTACTGTTTCTGCAGCTATATGTCTGCCTTCAGGAACATCAGGGAAAGGACTGTTTATTGCAAAATTCTTGCAATCGACGTAGCAAAATTTGGAAAAATAGGAGACAATAATTTTCAATGTTACGTCCGAAGCATCTTCTTGCCATCTTGCCATCTTGGACTTTTGGCTTGGAGATAACGATACCTCTGCCTTTAGGAGGACGCTGAAAAGGGTGTTAACATAATTCGGATTCCATCCGGAACTAGTAGCGTGGTTCAGCCTCTCGATAAAATATTTTTCAACAGCCTAAAGCAGTCAGAAAATCTATAGTTTTCCGTTAGGTCTTTGTCATTTCAGGTTTATCACAGGAACAGCATTGTTAAATTTCAGTCATTTCTTCACTGTCAGTTTTGCACATAAAATTTTACGAATTTGATCAAGTTGCCTGGTACACAGCACAATATACAAACCAACTGATATTACTATTTCTCATTTCATTTCAGTTCCGTCTAAGTAAAAGTAGTAATTACTGTGAAGTGCCTGCATGCAGTAATTTTTCCTTTATCGGATGTGTCTGGTGAAAGGAAAATGTTTGATGGCTCACTTCAAGATGACTGGCAGGTGTCCAGATGAAATATCGTGGAATGAAGTTTACAATGACCGTTTGCAATCGCGAAATCTCGTCGAACATTTAATTCGCAGGGAAAATTTTAAATTTCACAGGAAAAGTTGTTTTCCTCATCCAAGAGACGCTTCACATTTTGTGACAACTATAGGGAATAAACGAGGAACTGCTTCATTGCTAGCAAAGTATACAGTATTTAATAACCCTGCGTTCGGTGTGGGACGGCAGTGGGGTGGGTGGACTGCTGTGGCCTGTTGTGGGGTTGTGGACCACTGAGGGCTACGGCGGGACGAAGCCTCTCAGTCGTTTCTAGATCCCCGCTTAAATACATACATACATACATACAGTATTTAAAAATTATCATAAGAACTGTACTACAGAAATTGAAGTCCCGATTGATGGAAGTCGTCTGTAATGAAACAGCATGCACTGTCTTGATTTTCTTTCCTCTGCCGGTCACTTGTGTAACTATTACATCTGCAGCCGTTTAGCTGTCGGTATGAACTGCAAGTTGCTCAACAAAAATAACGATTTGAGAAATTTTTGACATGGCATAAGTGCTTAAAATAGGTTTCGACATGTCGAATTGTACCATTCTCTTGCAAGCTTTGTAACCCCAGGCACCTAACTTTTTGCACTGTGTGTAAATCTTTAACAACATGGGAAAGAATGATCTGAATTTACTAATATGAAGATCTACTGCTATAGATTTTACGGCAACGTTATCTGCGAAATGTGCTGAAAACTATCTGCGGATTCTTCCATTTGGGATCAGTACCAGGTAGGATTAAAGGAAGACATCGAAACAATTCAGACGCGGGCTGCAAGATTTATTACCGGTAGGTTTGAATAACACGTGTTACGCAGATGCTTCGGCAACTCAAAGGGGAATCACTGGGGGGTAGGTTACGTTCTTTTCGAGAACCGGTGTTTGAATCTGACTGCCGAACGATTCTACTGCCACCAACATATATTTCGTGTGAGTAGCACGAAGATAAGATACGAGAAATTATTGGTCATACGGAGGTGTACAGACAGTCGTTTTTCCCTCGAAACCTTCTCCATTACATTTGAACTATTTATCAATGACAAAATTAAGGAAAGACAACGATCTCTAATTTTTTATGTTTCAAATAAGAAGTAACATTTCGAAAGCATGGAACATCACAATTAACAGGTATAAACGTAACACGAAAACACAGTACTGGACAAAAGAGTTAAGTTAGAATTGAAATGAAACTAAATGGCGTATCAGTTCGCAAAAGTACAAATAATATTAATGTGATGTTTGATAATGAAGTTCGTACAGCAGCGGCTATGAGATCTACAGGAAGTGAACATTCGTTCGTGTCGCAAAGTTAGTGTCGGCGCAATACTGCGAGCACGAACTCCGACAGAAAGCTTTCTCCATGTTCTCTATGGGTTTCATGTCTATGAACAGATCTATCCACTCTTTTCATTAAACATTTTTTCTGTAGAAAATGTGCTTCTTATTGGTCGAGCATTATCATGCAAGACATGGAAAAGAACATCTCACACAAGTATCGATGATTTCACTTTCACAGGCCTGTGTAGCCACAGTTGCAGACGAAATACGTCCAGGGGATTCACATGAAATACAGAAAGAGCAGCTATTGTGATTTGTTGAAGAACATAGAGTAAATGAAGTGAATGGATATAACGGAAGGCAGCCGTAACAAAAATGATTACATCTTCAGTGATAGAAAGATGACATCGATAGTTGTTCGGAGTGGTGTGATTATCGGGAAAATGGGGACAGTGATTTCAGGCTTGCGATAGAGGATTTTTTGCCTTACGCTTGTCGGAAGAGACGAGAAGAGGTAGGTTACAGGTATTTCATTGGGATGGAGTTTGCAGCTTCGGACACTGTTTTAGGAGACGATTGATTTTGATTTGAGGACAGATGGGAGCGTTTTTACATTATTCTGCTGGTGATCATTGTATGTAAGACATCTGTAGCAAAATTACGTTTTGACTGGGGATCAGGAAGATTCTAAGTGCTTTATACAGTTGTAAATATGTGCGCCATGGGTGGTGACGTCATTGAAAGTAAATGACGATTAAGAAAAAATGAGAGCGTGAAATGTGCGGTCAATAGATTGCGGATACGGAGGGTTTTTCCAATTTCAATTTCAGAATAGGAGTTAAGTTCCAATTCAACCTCCTCGGCTTTATCACGAATTTGAGGTTCTGTGGTCAGCGTTTCGGTTAGGGACCTAGTGCGGACCACGACGCATGGAAACTCAACCTTTGGAGGAGATTTCCTACAGAAGGATAGAGTAGAAATTTGGATTGTGCTGATCACGGTGTCCGTTGGTTCACTGTAATCCGCTTGGAGTGGAATACTGTGGCTTCTGTTTGGTTGGGCTATTGATATTCTGTCTTCTGTGGGGGAATTTTTAGGATTGGGTTTTTAAGTAATTTGATTGATTGATGATGTGGGAGTAGCTACGGCAGGATGTCTTACCCAGACAATCGACGGTTTGATGAACCGAAGCTAGTGCTAATGATGAGAGTGGTACACGCTTGTCTGCTGAGAGGTACAAAGAAAATCATTGCTCATATTCAACGCTCGCAGTCTATCCCACGCCGCCTACTCTTGTACGTGTAATGTAAAGCCTACTTCCACTAGATCTGAATTAGCTGTCACTATCTGTTCTATCGACATATCACTCCACTCAAAGAACTCCTTACATTGCGTCACCAGGACCGAGTATACAACCCAGTATACAACCTGTTTAATCACCTCTACCCTCGAAAAGGTTCACTCATTTGGGCGACCTCATATCTACCAATAAAACATACTGGCTGCTCGCTCTGTATTTCACCTGAATGCCATATCCACGCACCCTCAGAATCACTTCCAATTCAGTTTCTCTTGCTTACACAACCTTGTTTATTCCATTTACTACACGGCATCCTTCCTGGACACTTTTACTTATTACTTTCGCTCAGCAGCATCTGTGCCTCTAATCGTAATCCACTACCCCAAGCCTCAGCTGTCAATTCCCTTATGTAACAATTACGACGGCGTCAGCTCTATTACTATGCCGCACCTCCTCTTAGCTTCGCACAACCTCGTTTCGTCCGATTACCCGAAGTCTCATATAGGCCACCGTCCATTAGAGCCATATCAGCTCTATCAGTATCTCCAACATCAGCTGTGTGAACATCGCAGTTAATCATCGCAGATTTAGAATCTGTGCAGCTGAAGAGCACAAACGTTGCTTTTGCCAGCGCTCCGTAACAGGTAAGGACATTCATATCATTCTTCAGGATCATCCTAACGGTTTACCTTGAAGTAAAACTACTACACCACGAAGATGACGTGCTACAGAAGCGAAATTTAACCGACAGGAAGAAGATGCTGTCATATGCAAATAATTAGCTTTTCAAAGCATTCACACAAGGTTGGCGCCGGTGGTGACACCTACTACGTGCTTACATGAGGGAAGTTTCCAACCGATTTCTCATACACAAACAGCACTTGACCGGCGTTGCCTGGTGAAACGTTGTTGTGATGCCTCGTGTAAGGAGGAGAAATGCGTACCATCACGTTTCCGACTTTGATAAAGGTCGGATTGTAGCCTATCGCGATTACGGTTTATCGTATCGCGACACTGCTGCTCGCGTTGGTCGAGATCCAATGACTGTTAGCAGAATATGGAATCGGTGGTTTCAGGAGGGTAATATGGAACGCTTGCCGGATCCCAACGGCCTCCTATCACTAGCACTCGAGATGACAGGCATCTTATCCGCATGGCTATAACGGATCGTGCAGTCACGTCTCGATCCCTGAGTCAGCAGATGGGGACGTTTGCAAGACAACAACCATCTGCACGAACAGTTCGACGACGTTTGCAGCAGCATGGAATATCAGCTCGGAGACCATGGGTGCGGTTATCCTTGACGCTGCATCACAGACAGGAACGCCTGCGATGGTGTACTCAACGACGAACCTGGGTGCACGAATGGCAAAACGTAATTTTTTCGGATGAATCCAGATTCTGTTTACAGCATCATGATGTTCGCATCCGTGTTTGGCGACATCGCGGTGAACACACATTGGAAGCGTGTATTCGTCATCGCCTCCCAATTTTTTGTGTTGACTTTGAGTGTTCAAGTGTGATTATTCTGGTGTAGCACTAAATTATGAATCTTCTCACTAAGGACCTGTTGGTTTCATTGGCTTAGCAGCAGCAGCAGCAGCAGGCGAGCGTTCCAAAAATTAATGAGGTTGGACATCGAGGCTCGTACAAAACAGAGATGTGTCATTGAGCTGAGCATTGCCAAACAACTTAGCACCAACTCAAATCCATCGGCGCTTGCTAAAGGTGTATGGAGACGATAGAGAGGACGTGAGCAACGTGAAACCGTGGCTACCGGGTTTTAGAAGTCGTTAGAATGTGTGAACGACAAGCTACGCCCCAGTCGACCCTGCTCAGCAGACATCTTGCGCCATGAACACCGTTTCAATCGATACATCCGCGATGATAGGTGTATTACATCAAGGAATTGTGAGGACAAGTGAATGTAGGGTCTAATACCTTAGACAAGATGTTACGCAACCTTGATTATCGCAGTGTGTGAGATGGGTGCTGCGAAAGTTACACAGGACCATAAACGTCACCGAACAGAAAATTTGCTGAGAACTGCTGGACCCATACCGGGACTGGGATTAGACATGATGCCACAGTTAAGAGCCGTACTCCAAAAGACATTTCATGTAGTGGTGATTTGCAAATGCTACAAGAAATAGGAAATTCAGGGCACGGCCGTTTGCAGGCAAAGTGATGTGCACAGTCTTCTGAGATAGGGATGGTGGGGTTCTATTGGTTGTCTTGGAACCTAAAGCAACTGGGAATCCAGGACACACCAAGAAGACACTGAATAGGCTGAAGTCCCAAAATTCCAGTCAGGCCAGTGAAAACTACAAATTTCCGTTAAGGCGGCCAATAGTTCTGCAACCATCGAATTAATTGTTAAATATTTCTGGATTGTGCTTTACAGCCACCATACAGTCCTAATTTAGCGTCTTCATTGTACTATATCTTTGGAGATATGAAAATGGACTACGAAACCAACATCTTCCAGACTCAGTTGTAAGACATTCGCTAACCTCAGTTGGTTCATGTTTTCATGAGCGCGGCATGCAGACTGTTTTTTAAGAAATTATGTTGCTGAAATCTTGCCTTGTAGCATTATTCTTTCCGTAGTAGTTGTAGTTTCCATGAAAATAAATAAGAGACGATTAGTTTCGGAATTATGCTTGTATATAGTTGCTCAACACTCTTCAGAGGACAGACAGATTAGCATGGGCGTAGGAAAGCCACCAACAGACGCTCGAATTATTGATGATGGTTGCATGGACAGATTAGCAGAGGTGCACTCTGGTACAGTCAATGGCACGTTACAAGTACCTCGAAAACCAAGTATGCTATGCTTCCCACTTGCCTACAAGACACTATTTAAGCAGGTGGTGGAAGTGTTCTCGTTTCTGAGATGTTCATGTGAACTGAAATGGCCTTGATACGTTTGCTGTCAACTACAGGAAACTAATGTCCCAACATGTATATCCTTTAGTCCGACTGCAAGACTGTACCTTTACCACGAATATTTCACCAGTCTACCGGCCCAGAACTGAGTCAGCACGGTTTGAGAAATCCTCAATAGATAGAAAGCGGCTTCAATGATTCGTCATTTCAAGTAACACCAGTTCTATTGAGCACAGCCTTCACAGCATCGAGCGAGATCACTTCCCCACGTTTTACCGGTGGCGAGTGCGGTCTTATATTAAGACTGATTTCCAGCACTTTCGACGTCATATGAAGGTCATACCCATGATGCGTGGTCGCCGTTGACAGAAATGGTGTGCTCCTCGCTACTAGAAAGGTTTTCTTAATTCATTGTTAAGTATGTACACTGAATCACACCTAACAACTGGTGGCTGCACTCTTGCGCTTGTAGAAAACATTTGATTCCCGTCACCGCCAAAAAGTTTACTCAGTGAAAGATCATAAACTGAATCCAGTCGGGCTGGGAGGACAATAGAAGGGCTACTTGAATGAGGCTTCGAAAGTTTTCAGTAACAAATTTGAGGTTGGCGTGCTGGCCATATTCGTCTCCAGTCCTATCGTCCAGTGGATTCTTAGGCCAGGCAGAGGCTGCAGCAGTGGCAGGTCTTTTTGTTTCATTTTCAGTATCTCGGATCACATTCAAAATGAGCATACGGTAAAATGGTCATGTATGATCTACGTCCTGCTAAGATACTTAATTTAAAGTACACTATATGATAAATAGTATCCAGATACTCGTATGTAATGCGGAATTGACCACTAGATTCCAAGAGAGGCGGACCCGCTGATATTAAAGGAGTGGCAAATATTGCGTTGTCGCTAGAAAAGCAATGACAGAGGGTCGGTCAGTAGGGCTAAGTGATTTCCAGTGCGGACTAGTCACTGAATATCACCTGAATAACAAATCCATCAGGGACAATTCAACTGTTCTAAAGCGGCCCAAGTCGACTGCTGGTGATGTGATCGTGAAGTGAAAACGCGAAGTAACAACCATCTATAAAACCAAGACCAGGGAGGCCTAATGTACGTAAAAAAAAAAACGCATGAAATCAGCGGTAGGAGATCTAAAGTGCTACTGGCAATCGAGCTAGCACAATGACTCTGCCGGCCGGGGTGGCCGAGCGATTCTAGGCGCTACAGTCTGGAACCGCGTGACCGCTACGGTCGCAGGTTCGAATCCTGCCTCGGGCATCGATGTGTGTGATGTCCGTAGGTTAGTTAGGTTTAATTAGTTCTAAGTTATAGGGGACTGATGACCTCAGAAGTTAAGTCCCATAGTGCTCAGAGCCATTTGAACCAACAATGACTCTCCGTAGAGAGTTAAAATAAATTAGGGTACAATGATTGCACAACTCCGTATAAGCCACACATTTTCTGTTGTTGGTGTTAAGCAACGCTTGATGTGATACAAAGAGCGAGGTCACTGCGCAGTGTTTTACTGGAAACAAGTGATCTGGGGTGATGAATCATGCTTACCCTGTGGCAACCCAATGAAAAATTTTGAGTTTCGCAAATGTCTGGTGTACGTTGCCTCCCGCCTTGTGTAATGCCAACAGTAAAGTAGAGAGGAGGGTTTTTCGTGCTTGGGATGTAATCCCATAATTGTGCTTAAGATCACTAAATGAGGAAGAATATGAACACATTTTACAGCATTATGTACTACGAACAGTAGATGAACGTTTTGCAGACGATGATTGTATCAACATGACAATGCACCCTGTCATAAAGGAGATCGTGTAACGTAATAGCTTATGGACAATAACATTTCTGAAATGGACTGGCCCTCTCAGATCACCGCCTTGGATCTAATGGAACACCTTTGGGATGAGTTCGAGCGTCGGCTTCGTTACAGATCGCAGTATCCTCCATCACTACCTCTTCTACTTTCCACTACTGGTGTAGAATGGACTGCTATTCCTCTGCAGACATTCACACACCTGAAGCCATCATAAAGCTGCATGATGGACATATCCCATCTTAGCGTCCATGGACAAGTTTGTCGATGCTTCCGATCAGACAGTGTATTTTTGGCAAGCCACCTGATCAATACAATGAATATGCCTCATAAACAACGTAGCAGTTTCTGTAGTTATATGCACATAGCAGTCTGTTTTCCTAAAGCAACTTACTGGTGTTCCCAAAATGATTTTCTTTCAATAAATTAATACTACACATTACTGTATACAAAAAGTATTAAATCAGGGATTAGAATGATATCAGTGAAAAGAGTTTGATAAAAAGGTAATTATTATTCTGTCAAACTCTGAGCGTATTTGAAATTATTCAGTTACCATATTAATGTACTGCTTACTGGACTGATCGCATACATTAAAGGAAAACTGCCCCATTTCAGAGACGTTGCTCGATGCCACAGTTGAAAGGCCAGGCGACATCCACTGCGATATAACATGACAGGAAGTAGTGTACCCACCACGCCCACATGGCGTGCACTCTCCTGTTAGGTAACGCAGTGACATAACACGAGAGCGGAAACTGCACGTGGCCTTCTAGCAATATGTGTGTCGTCCTTGTGTAAGAGCAATGCTTTCTTGGGAATCACTACATGGGAAACAATTGCAACCAACACAAGTTATCGTCTGCGCTTCCGCTGGAGTACTACAAATGGTTAAACAGAACTGTTGAATGAAACGTTAATTAGAGCGCTATACTTTCTGAACGTATTTTCTTGGAATCAGCTAGCACCAGTTATACTTTTCTTTTGGATCACCACATTCAGATTCGTCAACCAAGACCATTTTCAACAGTATATGAACAAAGCGTCGTAGAATTAGACAGTCATTTTTATACCTCAAACATGAATGTATCGACCTCTTCCTGTATTTCTTGGTCACTAAGTTTCTGTCCATTCTCGGAAGCGTCTAGTAGGAGGTCCAAGAATGCCAAACGTCGTTTTCGACCTGCAAAAATATCGAAATACAATTCTGGTCCAAATGTAAATATACTTCGCAGAAGAAGCTACAGTCAATAACATACCAATGTCGTCCACGAGTGCGTCTTTGGTCACACCCTCTTTCATCTTCCGCGATAATTGCCTTTGTTTAATGACCTGCGAAGTAAATACGGAATTAATGCTGTATATGTAAATCATACCATCTATGAAGGACATAGGCCACTTAAAAATAATAAAATTTAATAAAATTTAAGAAGCATTAGCAGTGAAACCAACAGGACCCCTGTAAAATTAATAAACACATTTTGAGTTACTAGGTAACGACAATACTACTATGCGTATTTTCAATTACGAAACATGAATTAACGGTTAAAAAGAAGCACCTTACGTACAGCGCTAATGTAGTATAACATTTACTGTTTGTGTAACACAAAGAAATATGTACAAGGTTTCCCAAAGTTCCGAAATCAAAGAGAGAAGAAGTTCCAACAGTATAACTTTCCGTGAAGTTTGTGAGAAATCCTGTTCTGTAATCTAAAAGTACTACTCAAAACAGAGAAGTAAGAGACTCTTACGAAGGTAATGTGGCCACAGTTATCACTAATAGACGGAACACTACTTCAGGCGAACAAGTACGCGTAAAGGTTTCTATACCTAACTTGCTGAACGAAGCATTTTGGCAATTTCCTCAAATGCCTTATAAAAAAATTATAAAGAGACTGTGTAGCGTCTTCATCACCGGGAAACAAACATTTTTATTAAATAAAATAGAAAAACGAAATAACCTAGATTTTTAGCTAAAAATCCGCAACCAACCAAAAAGATTGGTTTAAATAGTTATTTAAAGATAATGTGTGAGTTGTCTCGGACAGGGAAATTCCGAATACAGACACTCAGCATAATTATTTGTTTGTTTTTAGTGGTTTGACGCTCTGTAACAAGCATCTGTGCGGCGTTAAGAGCCGTGTGTGACGATTGTGGCTTAGAATAATGATTACTGTGCTTCGAATACTAGTGCTGTTGTGAAATCCCCCTCAGATAACTTCTAGTAATCAGCACTGTTGCGAATCACATAATTCAACTGTCTCGAATTCGTCAGTCGCTGTTTTATAAGATAAATTATTTACATGTTCAACATCCATGTTTCTCAGCACATCCTTATATGACAAATTAGCTTAATGGAATTTAAAAATAATATTTCGAGGACGTAATAACCGAGAGTGTTTGAATTCGTTCGTAGTCTACTGCCATACCTTCTTAATAAAGACTCCAAAACCTGGAGCACTACTTTAGAACTGTTCGCGTTAGGACCTAGTATGTAGGGCCTACGTCGCTCACGCTTGTGTCTCTGGAGAGTGAAATACACTTGGAGAAAAGGGAAAATAAACTAAAATAATATCTTAGTGATTTATCTAAATGGTATGTAGTGTTATTTTAAGAAATACGGCAACCAGCCACTTTTCTGTATTTTTATGTAAGCTAATACGCGTTTCGGGCAATCATCCATCTGTAATTAGCGTAAGACATATTTGCATCTTCAGTAAATACATCGTTAAAATATCGACGGCAAATTGAATACTGCAGCTGCCTTTACAAAATATCTACTTGTATGTTTACGATATATTTCTGGTTAGATGTGCTTACTTTCTACTCTGATTGTTGTTGTCCCTCTTTTCTTGTTCATAGATGTGGCACAAACACTTTTCCACTTCTACCTTGCTTAAAAATAGCCCAGTATCCGCTATGTTTCCGACTTACATCTTTGTTTACATACGAAAATTATTTCTATGGTCAAATTATATTTTGCTTAGAGGTTATGAAACACTATTTCTAATTTAATCCTCTGTATGACGAAAAAGAAGTGAAACAGTTTAGCAAGTATGTGCTGAGTAATCGATGAGGCTATTAAATAAGTGCATTAGTGAGTGCTTAATTAGACTACCTGAGATATAACAATAAAAAATAATGTATTACATTTATATAAAAGAATTAATATTACGTATTTCACTCATAGTTGGAATGACATTTACAAACAATAAAGACGGGACAACAGATTTACATCATGTAGAACTAGTATATACATTGCATGGCTCACATCGGAATATGTTTCTTCATGGCTCTACTTAGTATGTGAGCAAATTATAGAAATTCCTTAGGAAAATTTTGTTGGGTACTCTGTCTGGTCATTTAGTTCTATTAAAATCATCATTATTAACCGACAAAATTTTCTACGACTGCAGTCATACTGAAGTAGTGTTGAACAGTTGGATGACAGTGGATAATCCCTCCCAAGTTTTATCAGCGTAAAATAAAGAAAAAAACTATGTTTAAAGAGCAGTTGATGTTACAAGAAAAAAATTCTTTACTTCCTTATGATTTCCCCTATCCCGTCAAAAGAATGCATGTCAGTTACTGTTAACATGAAACATAAGGCTCACCTTCTTCGTGAAGCTGTGTATAACGTCCAAGTGTTTGTAGTATTCTCTCCCGGTACTAGTTCTCCGAAAGATGAAGTCGCTGTGAATCCATGGTCGCACTATCCTTTTTATGGTGAGGGCGCTTATGCTGCAGCAGTAAAAAATATAATTAAAATGGGCTACGTTGCAGCAGATATGAACAGAGACAGCAATAACGACAAGAAATTATAACCGTCGAAACAGGAAGATAGCTGCTGAATTATAGGTTCCTTCCATGTAAGGAAGGCAGAAAAAACAAAATTTACTTAAAATATGTTGAACACCTAGAAATAATACAAGAAATTGTGGTGATTGGCATTTTGAGAAATGATGCTTAAAATAATAATGTAAATGTTGGAAATACTTTATAGAAAAACTACCGGAAGGTATACGCTGTGTGAAACTATAATCATTTTCAGAATTGTATTAGAAAATAAGTTACTAATTCTTTGTAATTTTCATACTTTTTCGACGCAACCACATGAGCATTTCACAATGCCGTTACCGCTTTCGACCAGGCAATCATCATCTTCAGACTAAAGGCAAATGCTGCGAGCGGTTTGTGAAATGCTCATGTGGTTGTATCGAAAAAGTATGAAAATAAAATAAAAAAAAACATAAGCCAGTCACTTTACCTACGTGACACTATGCAAGTTTTTCTAAGGTTTTATTTAATTCAGTACATTGTATCGTGTTTCTAATATTGTTTTCCAGAGATTATAGCCACGCCTTTAGTAACAGACACATGCATTTAGAGACTTTGTCTTCTTTTATTTTCTTCTTACTTGCGAAAGATTTTTGTTTTTGTATAATAACCTTCCTGAAATAGCATATCTTCATTTTCGAAGATGCTGATTTTCATACTTAATTCTATCTAGTATATTTGCATATACACAGGATGATCACCTAAAATTTGCATCCCTTTTATTTCACAAACGTTTCAAGGTATCGAAACGACGTTCCGGCAAATGATTATAGGCAGAGGGGCACATAACTCTGATGAACTGAAAATACTCTTGTATCAACGAAGATACTGAAGCAAGTATTTTGTTTTTATAATTGGATCAAGTGATTTGTTTAGGATGAATCGAAATCTCTTGAAAAAGAGAGTATAGAGGTGTAACGCTTGTAGTAACACTATCATGTGTACCATTCCCAATAAACTGAGCATTAAGCTATGCTCTGAACAGGGTGTATGGCGTAAACGTATACAGTTGAAGGTACGCGATTGTAGGGAAGAAAACATGGCCTCTAAAATGCTTACCTTAAGAGCTTCGAGCACTTCTTCATCTTCGTTACTGTGAAACACATCTCTTCTGCCGTAAACTCTTTTCTCTCCATGTTTTGAGACTGGTCGTATGAACCAAAACAAGAAAAAAATTTCCAATACACATGGGCTCTAAAGAGCACACCTTGGGATTCATGAACAAACGGTCATCTTCGCTACTGTGAAACACATCTCTTGTACTGAACAAGTGCGTATAGTTCTTAAGGTATGCACTTTAGAGCCCATGTTCACAGGATATTTTTTCTTGTTTTGGTCCATACTACTAAGCATGAAAATATGGAAAGCAAAGAGACTGCAGTAGAAGAGATTTATTTCACAGTAACGAAGATAAAGAAGTGCTCGTAACTTTTAAGATATGCATTTTAGAGCCATGTTTACTAGACTTTTTTTCTTGTTTTATCCCATACTATCACTTCTGAAAGTTTGTCGGTGGTATTCTGGTTCGCCCTATTTGTCCTATGGGACATGACTTTTGAATCACCCTGCATAAATTGTAGATAGCTTTACTGTCACCTGCTTTATGAGGCTGCGGCGATATGCTAACCATTAGTACATCAAAGCATGCAATGCGCTTTATAGCATTTTGATGTTTGTTGCATGGCGTCTTCATGGTGTTCAAATTTTAATGGATAGCGTTGTACATGTATTTTTGGACCCTCTTGGAAGTTAGATTTGCTGCAGATCACATTTTTGTATGAAAGAGGAAATGAAATTACACTACTAGCCATTAAAATTGCTACACCACGAAGACGACGTGCTACAGACGCGAAATTTAACCGACAGGAAGAAGATGCTGTGATACGCAAACGATTAGCTTTTCAAAGCATTCACACAAGGTTGGCGCCGGTGGCGACACCTACAACGTGCTTACATGAGGAAAGTTTCCAACCGATTTCTCATACACAAACAGCAGTTAACCGGCGTTGCCTGATAAAAAGTTTTTGTGATGCCTCGTGTAAGGAGGAGAAATGCGTACCATCACGTTTCCGACTTTGGTAAAGGTCGGATTTTAGCCTACCGCGATTGCGGTTTATCGTATCGCGACATTGCTGCTCGCGTTGGTCGACATCCAGTGACTGTTAGCAGAATATGGAATCGGTGGGTTCAGGAGGGTAATACGGAACGCCGTGCTGGATCTCAACGGCCTCGTATCACTAGCAGTCGAGATGACTGGCATCTTAACGGATCGTGCAGTCACGTCTCGATCCCTGAGTCAGCAGATGGGGACGTTGGCAAGACAACAACCATCTCCACGAACAGTTCGACGACATTTGCAGCAGCATGGACTATCAGCTCGAAGACCATGGCTTCGGTTACCCTTGACGCTGCATCACAGACAGGAACGCCTGCGATGGTGTACTCAACGACGAACTGGGTGCACGAATGGCAAAACGACATTTTTTCGGATGAATCCACGTTCTGTTTACAGCATCATGATGGTCGCATCAGTGTTTGGCGACATCGCGGTGAACGCACATTGGAAGCGTGTATTCGTCATCGCCATACTGTCGTATCACCCGGCGTGATGGTATAGTGTGCCATTGGTTACACGTCTGTCACCTCTTGTTCGCATTGACGGCACTTTGAACAGTGGACGTTACATTTCAGATGTGTTACGACCCGTGGCTGTTCCCTTAATTCGATCCCTGCGAAACCCTACATTTCGGCAGGATAATGCACGATCGCATGTTGCAGGTCCTTTTCGGGCCTTTTTGGATACAGAAAACGTTCGACTGCTGCCCTGGCCAGCACATTCTCCAGATCTCTCACCAATTGAAAACGTCTGGTCAATGGTGGCCGAGCAACTGGCTCGTTACAATACGCGTCACTACTCTTGATGAACTGTGGTATCGTGTTGAAACTGCATGGGCAGCTGTATCTGTACACGCCATCCAAGCCCTGTTTGACTCAATGCCCAGGCGTATGAAAGCCGTTATTACGGGCAGAGGTGGTTGTTCTGAGTACTGATTTCTCAGGATCTATGCATCCAAATTGCGTGAAAACGTAATCACATGTCAGTTCTAGTATAATATATTTGTCCAATGAATACCCGTTTATCATCTGCATTTCTTCTTGATGTAGCAATTTTAATGGCCAGTAGTGTATTTTTTGCATCAGTCGGTTTTGTTGTTGATACTTTTAGAGGAAATGTCATTATCTTCTCCTGGATTTTTTCTCAGCTTAGTGAGACCCTGTATTTAAAATTTGCTTACTACGCAGAAGTACGGCGAAAGAAGCAGAGTGCCGAAAAATTGTGTTTACTTGACTGATGCTATCTGTCGATAAACTGCGCAACTACGGTCTGTGGCGAGGTGAATACAGCAGCAAAGCAAACATTTAGGAACTCTACTAACTGTGGAGTCAGCAAGTACCTGCGATCCACCATGCTTAGCACACCGAGTGTTACAGCGATACAATGCTTTCACGTCGTTCAATCTGAGGCAGTGGAAGCATTTATGGACCGGTTCACGTGATGATCAACAGAGCACTGTATCCCACCCTAATAAATGTGCTGTGTGTCATACTGAGATTTAAACGTTACTACACATACGGATCGTTACTGGGTCTGGGTTTCACTATTTTCAATGATATTCTCTGTGAATCTCGTCACATCTGTTGCTATTTGTTGAGGGTCTGGTTCAGTGAGAGTATTCGGCATGCCATACTTGTCTTTCTCCACTGTAAACATATGCTTTTTGTATGAATGTTTTGAAAGAACAACGAATGTTCTTTTTTCAGTTAATTCAAGACCCTGTACTTGAAATTCGCTTTACAGCTCCTTATAGGTATTCCTTTTAGGGCGGAGGTTATGCAAATGGTAGAGGATTTTAAACTGATTATCCTGAGATTAGGAACTGATGACCGAACAAATTACTGTAGGAGGTACGCGCTATTGAATGAGTATTGCAGGTCATCCATGTGCTTTACGACTGTTTACGTTTCTTCAGAGATACTGCAGCGTTGCTTTGCAATACGTGAAGTCGTTGGTTTGTGAAATCCCAGCTAAAATAGGAGAATTTAATGGTTTTGAGAGCAGGGGAATTCGTTTCGTCAGGTATCGGTTTCTTCATTAGCTATCGCAGCGCGGTATGGATCAAATCATTTTGTTATTTTCATGACGTGGGGTTCAATTACATCGTTAGAGATTTCTTTTTTAAAGTGACAGTTGCGTAGTAAGGCCTGTGCCTGAGTTTCTTTCATAGCCGAACCGGCTATTGTAATTTCTATTCTGTGTCCATCGTCACACACGGTACACAGCTACGGAGGGCACCACCTGCCAGGCAGTCTACACCGTGGTAACGCATGGTGCAGATCAGTCGCCACATACAGGGCACACACAGCAGGATTCTTTTACGCTTCCGCCAGAACACCTACAGATAAAATGCGCAACCGAGTTAAAGGGTCACTTTTTCGAAACCCCGTTATTCTCTCCCATTCCGATGCAGAAGTTCTACATTTGGCTCGAAGGTGCCTACAGTCTTCCTCTTTAATGGTGCAATAACGTAGCAGCCTGCGACTTTACCCTCGGGCTCGGAGACGCTTCAAACAGCAAGGTGTCGACACGTGTGGAAAAAAAGGCCAGAGCTCAGAAGTTCATGCGAGGTGTAAGGTGGGTTAATGATGTCACATTAACACCAAATTTCATGACAAGTGTGCGTAACGCCACCGGGAACGTGTCACATGATGGGAGGGTCGTCACTCCCTCTCCTCTTTGCCCTCTTTACCCACATCTAGGAAAAGCATTTCAGTTACCGACGGTCAGAATCGACACGAAAAGGTCTCAAGACGTGGCGCAGAGGGTGTCAATGAAACCACTCCTTCGCTTGACGCGTTAAAAAAAATGGTTCAAATGGCTCTGAGCACTATGGGACTTAACTGCTGTGGTCATCAGTCCCCTAGAACTTAGAACTACTTAACCTCCTTAACCTAAGGACATCACACACATCCATGCCCGAGGCAGGATTCGAACGTGCGACCGTAGCAGTCACGCGGCTCCAGACTGTAGTGCCTAGAACCGCTCGGCCACTCCGGCCGGCTGAGGCGTTCGTACACATACATCTCGCGGTCGAAGAATGACAATTTTCCGTGTGAAGCGCAATAGAACGGTGCTCTAGAAAACCTTAGACACTGCTGACAACGATTCGACCTGTCTCTAAGGACATCGTAGGGCTGCAACCTCACAGAACACGATCGAACCAGTTTGCAGTGGAGTGTGACCGCAATTTTAATTGTGGTAAGGAGGATGGAATCACTAGAGACCGTTCAAAAACATTCGGCGAAGTACAAACATGATCCGAAGCAGAAAAGTGTCTTTATGCTTGTTTAGTCCTGATTTGAGCCGTCGTGTGGCATAATCACACGGCAATCTGACAATGACAAGCACATGAATAAAAGAGCAAAAAATCCCTCTAAACCACTGTCCTCCCCCCCCCCTCCCCCCCCCCCCCCGCACCCTCCCCCCTAGTTTGGCAACGCCCTCGGTGCCCTCGCACACCTTTGACGGGTATTTAAAAAATGTCCCTGTACAGATACATTCACTCACAGATGACTATGTGCCGGCAACCCCATCGGCCCAACCTGAGCTGAGTCTCGCTATATCACTGCATTAGTGCTTGCTGGCCACATGCGAAATACACTATGTGATCAAAAGTATCCGGATACCTGGCTGAAAATGACTTACAAGTTCACGGGGTACTCCAGCGGCAATGCTCGAGTTCAATACGGTGTGGTCCACCCTTAGCTTCCACTCTCGCGGGCTTACGTTCAATCAGGTGCTGGAAGGTCTCTTGGGCATTAGCAGCCCATTCTTCACGGAGTGCTGCACTGAGGAGTGGTATCGACGGCGGTCGGTGAGGCCTGGCACGAACTCGGCGTTCCAAAACACCTGAAAGGTGTTGTGTGTGATTCACGTCTGGACTCTGCGCAGGCCAGTCCATTACAGGGATGTTATTGTCGTATAACCGCTCCGCCACAGGCCGTGCATTATGAACAGGTGCTCGATCGTGTTCAAAGATGCAATCACCGTCCCCTAATTGCTCTTCAACAGTGGAAAGCACGAAGATGCTTAAAATTTGAATGTAGGCCTGTGCTGTGATAGTGCCACACAAAACAACAAGGGGTGCAAGCCCACTCCATGAAAAAGAGACCACACCGTAACACTACCGCCTTCGAATTTTACTGTTGACACTACACTCGCTGACAGGTGCCGTTCACTGGGTATTCGCCATACCCACACCCTGCCATCGGATCGCCACATTGTGTACCGTGATTCGTCACTCCACACAACGTTTTTACACTATTCAGTCGTCCAATGTTTACGTTCCTTATACAAAGCGAGGCGTCGTTTGGCATTTACCGGCGTGATGTGTGGCTTATAAGCAATCGCTCGACCATAAAATCCAAGTTCTCTCACCTCCCGCCTGTCATAGTAGCTGCAGTGGATCCTGATGCAGTTTGGAATTCCTGTGTGATTGTCTGGATAGATGTCTGCCTATTACACATTACGACCCTCTTCAACTGTCGGCGGTCTCTGTCAGTCAACAAACGAGGTCGGCCTGTACTTTTTTGTGCCGGACGTGTCCCTTCAAGTTTCCACTTCACTATCACATCGGAAACAGTGGACCTAGGGATGTTTAGGAGTGTGAAAATCTCGCGTACAGACGTATGACACAAGTGACACCCAGTCATCTGACCACGTTCGAAGTACGTGAGTTCCGCGGAGCGCCCCAGTCTGCTCTCTCATAATGTTAATGACTACTGAGGTCGCTGATATGCAGTACTCGGCAGTAGGTGTTAGCACAATGCACCTAATATGAAAAAAGTATGTTTTGGGGGGTATTTGAATACTTTTGATCGCATAGTGTATGAGGGCTGCCGAAAGTGCCACGCTTTTGTACGATCACAGAAGAAGGTTGTAGGCACCTTCGAGCCAAATTTCGAACTCATGCTTTGGAATGGGAGAAAGTGATGGGGTTTGAAAAAGTGGCCCTGTTAATCGTGTTGCGCAGTGTAGCTCGCTCTATCCGCCAATAGTAATGTCATCCGCCACAGAGGGTACCGACACCAGCGACTACTTGCTGCATCTGCAAAACAGATCCTTCCGCTGTTAAAAGATAAATGTGTACGCACAGACTTATTCGGCACGCCTGTTGAGCACTTGGTCAGATCACCACTTGTCGATCACTTGTCTACAGTAGCCACCAAATTCTAGATTGCCATACAGTTATCTGCAGTTGCCGCAGTTACTGCGCAGCAGCTACTAGTGATTGATTTCTCGGACACTCAACGCCGAGTGTCAAAGCGTTCAACTTTCATAGAGCCTGATCTAATGGACTGACAACCGGCGGTAGTCCATGAGTGAACATCTGCTAGGTAATCATCGTATGCTGAGTTAGGTAATAAGTGTAGAATTTACCTTCAGGCTAGTACGAGTGTTGTTATTGTGTATACTTTTAACGAATGACTGATATTTGATTCATTTTGTGTTCCCTATATTATAGTGTTAAGCGCCCCATGGCGATTCTAGTTGCAAGCTGCAAGCACGTCACCTTCAGTAGAGCAACAAATTTTCTGTAGTAAGGGGTTCCCTTACTGCTACATTTTATGTTGGACACTAAACTTATTTGGTCAACAAAACATAAAATTTTATTTTTCTGATCAAAATGTAAAATTACAGTGTCTCAGAAAGTTTTCTTCTGCTTTTTTTCCTTAAATTTCATTTACTTACGTCTGTACACTCGTTATGAATGTACACAAATTTAAACTATAAATCAATTATTTAAGAAAGGTTATTTTTTCCAAAGATTCAATAAATATCTTTGAATTATGTAAATATCACTGATTAGTATTCCATTTTTGGTGGACGGATCTATCGTATTGTTAATAATGGGAGGCCAATCTGACGACCACAATCAAGTTTCATAGAGGCGAGTATAGATAAGTAAAATAAAATATGGTGCTTCCCTCTTTCTTAAAAAAGTTTATAATATATGCTGCACATCTGTAGTATGTCTGGATAAAAATATGTTGACTGAGCCATAGACATGCAACAAAGGAAGCTTCCAGGAGTAAGTGGAAGCTAGAGTTGTAGTTGCCCGTGTCTTTGTTCGAGAGAGAACAGTTATATTCGAGCCAGCCGGTGTGGTCGTGCGGTTCTAAGCGCGTCAGTTTGGAACCGCGTGACCGCTACGGTCGCAGGTTCGAATCCTGCCTCGGGCATGGATGTGTGTGATGTCCTTAGGTTAGTTAGGTTTAAGTAGTTCTAAGTTCTAGGGGACTGATGACCTCAGTAGTTAAGTCCCATAGTGCTCAGAACCATTTGATTTTAGTTATATTCGAGAATGTGTGGTAAATCTTTAATCCTTTGAGTAGCAGTGGTTTCTGTCTGGAACCATTATATTATCAATTTTTTTTAAATACCACTGCCTTTCGCATGAGACCACCGACGCTGTTGCAAAGGAGAGATGTCTAGAATTTCACTGAGGTAGTTCTATGAACGTAGTGCATTGTAACGGTCACTTACAGCGTTCAAAGTAGCAGTCGGTCCGGAGACTGTGCTGCGTGATTGTACGAGATGAGATTGTGACACATGGTCTTTTTATAGTGATCCTTTTGAAGAGGTCATTGACAGAGAAAGTAAGTATAGCTACAGTTATTGTAATCTAATATTTAGTTTGTACTAACGTTTTTATGAGTATTTACGAAATGTTACCACTGGAACAGAATGTACTTTTGGTATAAATTTATTATATTTAGGCCCATTTTTGCTTGTTGGTCAGGACTAATTTACTTTAAGCATTATGTGTTCATGGAAGTTTTGAGATGAGGATTGTGTATAGGAAAACTGCGAAATTGCATTCACATATACATCTCATGAATTGATGGGTGATTGAAATCTGTCTGTGTAAGTGGTTCCAAAATGAAACAATAACCTTAAAACAATTGGCCATCTACATTTTGCCAATGTCTTCTTGTATTCGTTGCTTACTATGATAATAAAAGTTAATTTTGTGAAATTATGAAATTATATTCCACAGTGAAACCACATCTTAAAATAACTGTTTACTTTTTGCCAAATTCTTCCTGTCTTTGCCTTGCTTAGTATGATGATAAAAGTCAGTTTTGTGAAAATTTTTAAAATTGATTTTTTTGTTGAGCGCCATTGTAATGTATGTTTTGTGCCCGGCGCTTGCCGCTTTGCACAACTGCTTTGGGCTTCAGGGGGGACGTATGTCAAAGCGACCAAAATTGCGAAAAAAATTTTATTGGATTTTCGTTTACTGCATGCTACTGAAATTTCTAATCCAGAATATTACTTTCCAATTTCACGCCAAAGAGTGATAAAAGTAATAATTAACAAAAACTTGCACGAGGTCATGCCCCTTTGTTCTGCAATGGCGCATATTAGTACTTCTGCGATTTTGTCTTCCTGTTCTATGCAGTCACAGTGTGGGGAACATTCAGGTGTTTCACAGATCCAGAACCTCTACAAAAGTGTGCGCATGGAAAGACTCAAAATCCTAAGGAAAGTTACAAATCTCTCATAGGAAAACCATCCCGCAAGACATCAGTTGTTTCCACAACTGCTGACGAAACTGCAGCGTATGACTCTTGTTTGGTTTTTAAGTTTGATAAACTTGCAGACTATGGACTCTACAGAGGCCGGATACGATTCAGGAGGTTTCACACTGTCGATATTGAAAGAAATTGATAACAAGGGAGTTGGTGCAACTGACATTTTTGTAACTCAGTTCGAAAATCAGGTTAACGTAAGAGGACAAGCAAAGAAAAGACTGTTGAGGATGAAGAGAAGAATGCATATGTTTTGTACTAGTTCACCCAGATAAGGTAAGATCTAATACAAACACTGTGAAATCTTTGATTCAAGTTTCCAGTAACTTACATTTTGGCAACTTCACGTATCTTTTCCTCATAAACCACTGACATTATAGTACTTAAATTTGGCTTGCAATTAGTCAGTACTATAGTGAAACATTCTGTGGAAGGAATTTTCATTTACCACAACAGAAAGGCATTTACGAAAAGAAATGCCCTAAGATCAGGTAAATTTTTTCCCAGAAATTTGGAGAGCTGTAAAAGTCTAGCAAAAGAAGATATAAATATCCTGTTCCGCAGATGTTTTTAACGCTAAATTGGACTTTGTTCAAAAATACATTAATTTCTTTCTGAAAGATTTTTCAATCAAGTGGCTTTTTTACTCATCTTATTGAAAAAATTTCGATTGTTTATAATTAAAAGCGTATAACTTCAATAAGCGTGAAAACTTATATTTGTATCCAGACAACATTCCTTAAAATGTGTCAAATTCAATTACATTGCCTGGAAAACATTTGTACTTTAAAGTTTTTTTTTTTAAAGTACTGCAACTTCGCATACGTTCTCCTTAAGGTGTTACTAAAAAGTGTAAGTTACGTCAACAAAACACCTGATATTCATTTCCGGCCGTTAGTTCATCTTATCATAAGATCTTATACCAGCTGTATAATCTTCTCCCACTGGATTGGGGGAGCCTATGTATTAACATATCGTCCGTCTCTAAATGCAATGAAAAAAATTAGCTACTTTGGCACGGAAATATTTTCTTTTGTGTCAAACCCAATAATAGTTAACACAGAAACATCCTTTGAACCATTTCTCTTTTAGAAATTATTCCGTAAGGTAGTCAGTCTATAATATTTGAAATTTTTCTTTAACTTCGTAGGAAAACAACTGTTTAGTACTGGAAAAGAAAAAAGCCAACAATCACACTTCTACTTCAGTCATTCAGTTTCGTTTTGTAAACAGGATTGCGTTAACAGAGTATTTCCTCCACTGAGCAGCTGTATGATACGTTCATTCAATACGTCGACGGCAAAACGCAAAGACCACATCACGCACATGGCAAGTCGCCAGCTCTTCGCTCCTAATAATAGGTGTGCTTCCCTATTTACGTCTGGTGGGTGTACTGCTACGCGATTCCCTCTCTCACTGTAGTGTCCGATGTGTAACGCGCAAATAGGTTGTAGACTTATGTATCAGAGCGTGAAACGTCACCCACATATTACGTCCACAAAACCCAGGATGTTTGAGTTTGCCTGCCGCGGTGGCCGAGCGTTTCTAGGCGCTTCAGTCCGGAACCACGTGACTGCCACGGTCGCAGTTTCGAATCCTGCCTCGGTCATGGATGTGTGTGACGTCCTTAGGTAAGTTTGGTTTAAGTAGTTCTAAGTTCTAGGGGACTGATGACCTCAGATGTTGAGTTCCATAGTGCTTACAGCCATTTGAACCATTTGTTTGGGTTTCAATATTATCTCCTCAGCTGTACGATCCCAGCTAACTGGTAAGTGCAGTGTCTTGTGTAACAGTTAATGTGATGAACAAGAACTTTGTGCCGACGAAGAAGCCGCTCCATTAACGAACAGTTCCGCTGCATTGGAGTCTACCTCCGCGGCTTTCCAGCGAGTAGTTGTAACCTATTCTTCCGGTCTCTAGGCACTTCCCTTGCGCTGTAGTTTACTCATTTCCTATACGGTAGCATCCTTACAGGAGTTCTATTCGTGAACGTTTACAAACATCTCTGAAAACAAGAAGAATATTCATCTTGATCAGTTAGAAGTACCAAGTTACCGTTTCAGCAAAAGGAATTTTCACTTTGTAGAGGAGTGAAAGCTGATTAGAAATTTGGGGAACTAAAACTGTGTGCCGGACTGAAACAAGAACTTGGGACTTTTACCTTTGGAGAGAAAATGGAGTACCGTGTGAGCTATCCAAACACGACTCAGGATTCTACCTCATAGATTTACTTCCGCCAGTAAGTCTCTTCTGTGTTCCAAACTTTATAGTTGTTTTGCCATACATTGCGGGTTCACCACTCCTGGAAGAAAGGATATGGCTGAGAAATAGTTTAACCATAGCCTAGCGGATTGTGTCCAGAACGAATTCTCTCTCTTCAGCGGAACGTGCGTGATATGAAACTTTCTGGCAGTTTCTCAGGAATGCTACCCTCGCAAGTTTTGGAGTACGATTTCTGTTAAGTCCGGAGGATGGAAGAGTGTGTACTGGCGGAAGACGGATTGCGAGAGGGTATGTGAATCGTGTTCTGCCATTGTTTATGTGTTATATCAACTCATCTACTGAATAACGGAAAATTGTTGTGAAACTTGTAAATTCTGTTAATTTTGATTCTCTCACTGTTTATGGGATTTTAAACTCATGTATGCAAAATTTTAACATCTTCCTTAAATGTTTAAAAGAAGAACTTGGAGCGTCATTCTCATTGCGTGATTCATTAATAATTTCACGGTGGCTCGTATAACGCCTGTTTCTGAGAAGGCAAAAAAAATTCTGTGTTAACTGAAATTTTATCTTTCTCAGAAGACAGTTGTTCATTATTGTCAATACTGTTCGAATGCCGTTGAGACGAAAAAATTCTGTAAAATTTTCTTCTTCTTCCTGGATATAAAATGAAACTAAGTGGTTTCACACATTTTTTCAGGTCTCAAACATCTATGATGTATATATCCAGACTCAAGCGACAAATGAAAACTTATACCGAGGCCGGAAATGTTCGAGTTTAGGGATTATACCACGTGGGTTGAGCCTTGAATGGGAATTTGGATTGAGGAGGGAGGCGTGCTAAGGTAGTCCTTGCAGTTGTCCAAGGCCACTGTGCCCTGGTGGTCAGCAAGAGATGTGGGTTCGAAACCTGGCCATGGTACAAATTTCCATTTGTCACTTATTTCTGGATACTACTGCTAATGCTACTACTACTACTACTGCCACCTGCATGCTACCTACCACTTCAGTTTGCTAATTAAGCTCTATGTGCGTGTATTAATCTTCAAAGTACGAACAAGATCGCAGGTGGAAAGTTACATCACGAGAATTTTGTTTAAAAGAACTCAAAACAGAATATTTGATTTATGAATACTACGATTCCACCTCGCAAGGATATACGTGTCCAAATATTTATACGCTGGTGAGCAAAAATATTATCACTACCTGCTTAACAGGATGTTGGCTCACATTTAGAACGCAATAGAGTAGCGACTCCACGTGGCATGCGTTCGACAGGTCCTCCATTCCCGAAGATATGTGGCACCCGGTGTCTACAAGCAGCTCACGAAATTCCTACAAATTACGGGCCGATGCTCTGTGGGCGCGGAGCTGGCGGACGACAGGTCTCACCGTTTTCAGATCAGGCGAACTTGGTGTACAAGACTTCAACGTCAGTTCATATCATGCTCCTCAAACTACCGCAGCGTGAATCTCGCCTTGTGTCGCCGTCATTGTCGTCAGGGGAGGCACCTAGCAGGAAGTGACTCAATTCATGCAAATCACAGATGGCGTGGTGCCATCGATTACTACCACAGGTCCCGAGAAGGTAATATGAATGCCCCCACAGCATAATACTGACACCACCGGTGTGCGTCCCTGGCGAGGTGCATGTTTCGCATTGCCATTCGTCTGGATGACGGCATGTCCGGAGATACCATCGACACGTTATTGATGACGTCGTCGGGTCAGCATGAGTACACGTATGGGCCGTCTACAGCAGAGCCCTATTTTCAACACAGTGCCCTCAGAGGTGTGCTTCGAAACAGCTGAACCTGCACCAGCATTCTGCTCTGCCGTCATATATCCCATCCATAGTCACCTATCCTGCTTCATAGGTGCCATCCATAGCCACCTATCCTGCTTTACAGGTGGGGGGTGGGGGGGTGGGGGAGGGGCCACACCTCCGGCCCTCACGTTCTGTGATGAGAAGTGACCGTCCAACATCTTGTTGCCTATTCGTTATTTCGTCTTCATTCAAGTCCTTCAACCACACGCTCACTCCAGTACCACGCGGAAAGCCTTCCCGTCTTGTCGTTGCCTGATTCTGGTCCATAACAATCTGCTCTTTGTCATAGGCGCAGTTTGTCACATAACCGCAGTGCCAGCAGGTCTCATTCACCCTCGCGGTGGGCAGTTGTCAGAGAGAGAGAGAGAGAGAAAGAGAGAGAGAGAGAGAGAGACTGTGTGTGTGTGTGTGTGTGTGTGTGTGTGTGTGTGACAATTTCTAAAAGCTCAGCTGCATTCTCCAACTTGCCTTCCCCACTGTTCAGGGCTGTGGTTTCAGTCTGGTCATAATTTCGTCGGCCCGCTCTCCATCTAGACCTGTCAAACTCTACGAGACTTCAGACTTTTCTTTGACTCTCTCCGATTTTTTCCATTTTTACGCATAAAGTCAAAACTTCTCCGTGTTTTTGACGAAGTGAAGTCGAGGCCTTCGTTCTTCCGGGGTACATTATCTGATGACTTAGGTTAATTCAAACGCTAAGGGGAAAGTAGACGAATGATTAATTAGAGATAACTTACTTGTACACTGCTGACACATATTCTGATCCAGTTTCATTCTGGGCATTGACAGATGTTCCCATGGCCGTCTCTGCGGAGAGAAATGTATTGAGATCATTTCAGCACCTCTAAATTAAAGTCTGTTATTAAATAAGATAATTGGAAATTTGCAGTAATATCATAATGCATGCCGAGTGGAGGACTGTTTGGTTTCTAGATTTGCTGTAGTTCTAGGTACTTTTCATAATATGCTGAATTTAACTGTTTACATAAGCATGATGCGGTAAATGTACATGAGAACTACGTGTTGGGCACAATTTTATCAGGAACCGAAATTTTACATCTTTGGAAGTAAACGAAAACGATGTAAGCCGGTTGGAATCCTAGCTGCTAGAAAGTGATCATGTGGGGCAGGAAAGGTGGCGGCGTTAAGTTCCCGATCACTAGTCTTTGTGCCAATGACCTGGATTAACTTTCAGAGCTCTCTGCAGTGTCCTATGAAGTGAGGGATGTGACATTGTTGATCCATCCTAAAACTACTCTATATACACATCTACAACACTCAGAAACACTCTACAAATTAACGTAAGACCCACCTCTCACATATCCGCAAAGAAAGGGGTCAATGTCACGGTTTAAGAACACCCTTTCTGGAAGGCGGCTGAAACATTGTCGTGGGAAATCCCAGCCAACAGTGCCATGCGACATTTAAACAGCTTTTTCGTAACATGAATAACGATTTCAGATTTTTTAAAAGTATTAATACAAGATAAAGAACATTTTCCTATATTTATATCATTTGAAAGTAGGCTCAGCTACTTCGGGACTGTTATGGCGCACTAGAGAATATCTGAATAAAACTGCTGACTGTAAGGTACAAGATTTTGTTCGACAAAGGCAAACTGGAGTAACAGAATGGACAGAAAGAAGAACAATGATTTCGAAGCGCCGGAAAGTATGTTGTAGTACTGATGTCAAGACGAAGTTTCTTCGTTTGCAATTACTTAAACGTTGTGTTTGGCGGCTAATCTGTTCTTCACTGTCAGGTGCTCATTGGGTCAGCATTGCAGGTAACTGGAGAATCGTTTTGTCTTGTAGGAGATGTATTTAAATTTTCTTTTTCTATGCAAGATGATGAGAAAGTATTTTCTTTATAATTTAGTGTTATATAATTTTAGATTGACTGATTTAGAAGGTCACAGTCTGAATCAGTAAATTCTTACAAATACCTGATTGTAACAATTTGTCGGGAGATGACGTGGAATCATCAACAGATTAAATCATAGGTAGAACAAATGACAGATTTCGGCTCATTTGCAGCAAACTGTGAAAATTCAGCCACAGTAGTCATCAAGCGCGTGATATCGATACCAAATAGGGGTAACAGGGAATACAGAATGTATGCAAAGAGGGGGAATACGAGCGGTAGCAGGCTTGTTTCTCCCATGTGGAAGCCTCACAGGAACGCCGGAAACCTGACGTGGCAGACGCATGAAGACAGACTCAACAGTCCCGCAAAGACCTACTTATAATGTTTCATAAAAAAAGTGGGGAATATAGGAGTACACCACAAACACCTAACATCACTCCCGTAGGGACCACGAAGTCAAGGTTACACCAACTACGGGGCGCAAATAGTCATTTAAACAGTCACTTTTCCCATAATCGCACTCAAATGAAATGATAAATGGCCCGTAAGTTGTCGTACACGGGAAAGTATCCTTTCCCATGGACTTTGCAGTGGTTTGGAGAGTGTGGATGCAGGTGTAGATATATTTCTATAATGAAAGTTTTGACCCAGTTGGCATTCATTATTCCCTGGTAGTCCTATGAATGTCATGCGCTTGAGAGCTAGTGGACTTAATTTTCACAGAGTCCTACAAATGAGCCGAAATTTGTCATTTGCTTTACCTATGATTTAGTCTGTGTGATGATTCCACTTCATATCCACACAACTGTTACAGCAAGGTATTTGTAAGAATTTACTGATTCAGAATGTGATCTTATGAATCAGTCATTGTGAAATTATTTGACCCTCAATTGTGAAAAAACACTACCTCAACATCTCAACATCTTCAGTACAAAAAGAAAATTTAAATACATCATAAAATAATTTCCCCACGTTACCTACAATGTTCACGCAATGAGCACCTGACTGTGAAGAACAGATTAGTTGCAAACACAGCGTTTACGTAATTGCAAAGGAAGAAACTTCGTCTTGACGTCAATATATCAACGTATTTCCCAGTGCTTCGAAATCTTTGTTCCTCCTTCTATTCATTTTGTGCTGACATATATCGACTATAGTTAGTTCAGTTTGCCGTATAGAATCTCGTAACCACGCAGTTGGCAGAAGACAGACAGAAAGAAAAGGATAAACGAGAAAAAATGTGAAAAGAGATAGAAAGAGACAGGATCATTAACACTTCGATAGACTGAAGGGCAGTGCGTAGTATGGAATGGATAGTTTCTTACTCTGACTTTGCCAAACTCGCAGGAAGGTGTTTACCTTCCGCGCCCACAGGGGGCAGTAAGCGTTTCACCGACTTAAGAGTGTTGGTCATCCTCAAGAGTCGGTCGTGTATGAGTTAGTTGGGATACTTACACCTGTGACGGGCTAGAGGCGCTATTCTGCCATATGAGTCCATGTTGTGGTGTAGTGGGAAAGTTATACTTGGCGCCTTTTACTACCGGGCGTTTTCTGCAGTCCCAGTTAGTTGGGATATTTACACCTGTTACGGGCTAGAGGCGCTATTCTGCCATATGAGTCCATGTTGTGGTGTAGTGGGAAAGTTATACTTGGCGCCTTTAACTACCGGGCGTTTTCTGCAGTCCCAGTTAGTTGGGATATTTACACCTGTGACGGGCTAGAGGCGCTATTCTGCCATATGAGTCCATGTTGTGGTGTAGTGGGAAAGTTATACTTGGCGCCTTTAACTACCGGGCGTTTTCTGCAGTCCAGGACTGCCTGTGAACATTGGAAGCGCCTTAAGAAGGAAGTTAACCTAATTGGATCAATTTTTAGCAAACGACATCGAACAGTACGAAACCTTTAGTGCAGGACGACCACGAAAAAAGATTACTTGGTGAAAGATTAATACTAAAATTGTCTCCCACCGGGAAACTGGCGCTGAACATTCACCTACTCCTGTAAGATATGATTAATATTTCATGTGTGTGTTTATCAATTTCGTTTATTGTCAGTGATGACGTTTTCCTTATTACGGCCGAATACTATACTCAATCTTTGAAATTATTGACTCAACTGGGAACCTTTTATAATCATTTCGTATTTTTTAAGTTATATGATAATGTCGAGAGTGCCAAGCAGAGAAAGTTTCACTAGCGTTGGACCACAACTCTTTTGTGTATAAATGTTTCAAGCTGTATAATTTCACCTCTTGTGTTTTCGTAATCAGATTCTATCACTTGTTCAAAGTGGAGTTATAACTTCTACATGCTCATTGTAATAGTGTTTCTTTCTCTGTATTATCGTTCTGCATTATCTGTTAATTATTATTACTACTAGCATAAAAATCCGGCGTTGCCCAGGTATTTATTTATAGCTGTGCGTCCACGTCATTATCACACAGCGTCTGGCCTTGTGCTTAATGTTTATGACATCGTATCTCCTGATCTATGTGTCATACAGTCATATAATTTAGTAGGTACATTTAGCGGCATGTGTAGACAGTGTCTGCAAAATGCGTTGCCAATGAAGGTAGTAGTAACGAAGTAACAAATTTAAAGGTCGTTTACGATGCGGCAGCTTTTCACGCATCTAATTGTTTATGACGTCATATCTCCTGAACTACATATCTTACAATGATATTATTTTGTAGTTACATTCAGTGCAATATGCGCATATTGGCAGCAAAATGTGTCGCGAATACAGTTAGTAGTAAAGAAACAATAAATTATAATGTTATGCCTCATGCGGTACTTTTACTGCACGAACAGTGGAAAAGAAGCAAGAGATATACTTTTTTCCTTTCATCGTGTAGTGGAGGCTGTCAGCGAGAAAAAAATTTGTAAAGGTTTGAAGTTTGTTGTAAGTCACTAAGTGCTCGTATTGTCAAATACCGAATGACTAAAGTATGGGTATCTGCGCGTCGTGGGCCACACCTCTGTTTCACCCCCACTCACACCTTTGATAGATGGGTGCTTCTTACCACAACAGCGTTTCTTTCGAGACAGTAAACGACATGTGTACAAGTTTGACTGAAATCAGTCCAGTGGTTTAGACGGAGACGTGCAACGTACATACACACATACATTTTTATAACATGTATGGATTCCAAAACTCCATTAGGCTCGTTACGTAAACGCCAGTAAACCAGAAGTGTCTCGTTAATTTTCCGAAGTCAAAATACGAAATTAAACGAGTTAGTAAAAGCCTTTTGTTGTTTATTTATCTTACAGACGTTTTTCAAGAAATTGTATCTTTGTTATCTTAGGTAGAAGACTAAGCTAATAAAACGCGCTTGAACCCTGATCAGAATTATTCCTAGCATTTACCGCTTACCTACTCCATGATCAAACTAGTCAATATATTCCTAAATTTAAGGAAGCAATAGTATGCGAGGGGAGCAGTGCTGCAACTCTTGGGAAGCAAAGATAATTTATAAAGGGAACTGTAAACCAAATTTACTGGATTGTTCCATTAAAATTGACAAAAGACATGAAGTGGACAAAAAAGCCTCAGAGTTGTAACTTTCAATACGTTATTTGCTTAGAGATACACAGGTCCGTTTGACCAGTTTGTTGTGTGGCATATTAAGCAATCAGACGTTCAGAAGAAAGAAAGCTCACTTTGTACAGGTATTTATTAGTCGGCTACCAAAATATTACGCTTTTCGAAAATAATACTCACCACAAATGATATCCAGGGCACAGCGCGTAATGTATGGATAGATGTCAAAGGCATGCCCGTCCGATTTGCTCTTCAACTTCTCCACCAGTATTTGCGAATTCTCTCCAAATATGTCCACGAAATTATCTAGGATCTTGAAGTGAAAAGCTGGCGTAATCATCTTTCGGTGCGAGAACCACTTCTGACCTTAAACAGGATACAAACACAACAATAAATTCGCAAACTTTTGAATGATCCGGAAACTATTCGGCATACATTTTATGTCCTTAAGCAACATAAAATTATCATTACATTCCTGAGCTACAAAATTAGCGCGTTCCGAAGCAGTCTTACTATTGTACAAAATTGGACTTTTAACAGGAAGAACGAATGGGAAATCCCAAACAGCATCTGTGTCCAAACACTTTCAATTGGAATAAGAATTACTAATTAGTAATGATATCGATGAATGTAGACATGGCGTCGCAGGGACATCGGACCACCTCATTGGAAAATTTATGTCATGGCTCGGGTGTATCGGTGCGTCACTTTAACGATGACAGATTTTGTCTTCTCCTGGAACAGTTATGTTTCGCAAGCACGACAACAGTTCCAAGGTACTGGAGGCACATTTTTATCGGATAGGGAATAGCGCTTATCTCCAGCACTATAAGGTTCTGGATCTGTTCTGGGGAGAGATGTGCGTGAGGTTCCCGATGTTGGCTCGAAGGAATTGAATTCAGAAAGAGTATCACACCACAACACCCGCTATGGCGGTGGGACAGTGGCTAATGTTTCAACTAGTAACTTAATTCAGTGCTCGTATCAGTAAGGGAAGCGAGGAAAAGACGCAAAGAAGTCTATGATGTACGGGTCAACATTTAGTAACACTATACTGATCATGCAGGATCAGACATTAGCCGGGTAAAATACTACCTGTTCCAGTAGGATGTCAAGGATGTTAACAAAAACACGGTGTACAACGATGGAGCACAATATTAAAATATACAAGTTGCATGACTGCAGTATTAAATGTTGGAAGGAAAAACTAAAGACATAATAACAGTTATACATGGTACAAGTTTTCTGATATTAATATCATCATTGTGTATAATTTATGGCTAATTGGCCTGGTGCAAACAGTAAAATGCAGTATGGCTTAAATCCCTCTACTGGATAGCCTATTGATTTGTGATCAGGAGCTAAGGAGCAGGTATTCACGTGAGGACTGGTTTCCTACCTCCAACTGACTGATCGTAGCAACGTCTCATACGGCAGCGCTGCGTTTTGTAGCCTCTGTTTGGCCAGAACCAAGTGACAGAAAATCCGCTGCAGCTTGTCAACAGTCCAGTGGCGTCATGCGCCGACAGCAACCTTCAGTCAGCATTCATTAGTGAGACTCACTGAGAGGGAATTTGTGGCCTGAGAAGCGCGTTCACTAATCGGCATGTTTGTTTTAATACAGTGTTATTCAAATTTTATTGCATTCCATTGAGTTCATGGCTTTCGTTCAGACGGTACGGTCGAATGAAGCATTAACATACCGGTGTCTGAGTATATGGCACTATGGAATAGTGCCTATGACACCGTAAAATAGATCACTACCATTAATTTGGACGTGTGTAGTAGGATATAATTGTGACTGCAACAGCGATTTCCTTTAGTGTTACGTCAAACACTGCAACGTGGACTAAATACCTGGCTCCCTTAAAAATTATGTACTCATTTCTGGAAAGTAGACCTGTAGTTGACCCACAAAACCGAATCCTCATATTAGCCACGATGGTGCGAGGTCTTCTGCAAGATGTCCACAACGTCAGAAGACAAAAGATAAGCAAACAGAGCTTTGGCGACAAGTGCATGATATGTGCATGCCCACTTCAACTCCCACGTGAAATGTTAGATTGCTACAACCAGCGATACCCTAACATTTTGGAGATGCTGCAGCAGAGGTGTGGGAGTGTATGGCTAGGTGACTGGATCATGTGAAGCTTAGGAGAGGGGATGTGCTCAGTACAGAGACATTATGGAGAGAAGAGCAAAAAAGGGTACAAAGAGTGAGAATGAAAGAATACCAGGAAAAGGTAAAGATGAGAAGAAAAAGAAGCAAATACGAATTAATGTGATTCTCAAACTGCCAAAGTGAAAAGAACAGGTTAACCATAGCATTTATAATCAGCTGACGTGACGTCCGATGTAAGTACAAGGGCCCGCCATTTTGTCTTTAGTCCATGCCCCAACGTGTTACGTATCAATGAAGGAGTCGTCTGTGATGTGATGTATAAAACACAATCTTTTCCTTAAGTAAAGCAAAATGTATCTTTGTACACAAAGTAAAAGCTTTTCTAAACCGCAAAATCTCAAACAGTATGTTACATTTCATTCTACATTATAGCACGAAATGGGAATTTTGTACGAAACCTTACTGACATCTGCGACCGAAACTAGTTACAGTGAAAAAAAATCTTTCAAATAGCGTGACTGGTTGCAGCTTTTCTTTTCGGTGATAATTGAAATAGAACTAAGAAAAAGATTCACCAAGCGTTGCGCCTGGAGTGTAGTGCTGTGTGACAGCGAATCATGGATAATCATAAAAAAGAGAATAAATATTTGAATAGTTTTGAAATGTGTTTATGAAGGAATATGATAAAAGTGAAATGGAATGACAAAATTATGAATGAAGAAGTACTTCTAAGACTAGAAGATGAAAGAAAACAAGTGAAAACGACAGAACGAGTAAAAAAACGTTGTGTGGTACAAAAAGCGTGTTATTAGGAAATTGCGTGCAAAAGATTAGGTGAAGAAATGATTGCAGAAAGCTAAGAAATGGAAGAAGAAGATGTGGAATGCTAGATGACATTAAAAACTGACGAATCTATCGACAGATTCAGAAAGAGGCATGGAACAAAGTAGAGAGCGACCAATCGATAGCTATCGTGAGATATATACACTAAAGAAGAAGTGTCATACGGGCAGCATTGGTACAGTATCTGATCAGAGGTTTCCAGACATCTACATTTAAGTGCCAAAGAAACTGGTATAGGAATGCGTATTGAAAAACAGAAATATTTAAATAGGCAGAATAAGGCGCTGCGGTCAGCAACGCCTGTATAAGACAAGTGTCTGGTGCAGTTGTTAGATCGGGTACTGCTGCTACAATGGAAGGTTATCAAGATTTAAGTGAGTTTGAACGTGGTGTTATAGTACAGCGATGGGACACAGCGAGGCAGTGCGGATTTTCCCGTACGACCATTTCACGAGTGTAACGGTAAAACATAGATCTCGGACATCGCTGCGGTCGGAAAAATATCTGCAAGAACGGGACCAACGACGACTGAAGAGAATCGTTTAACGTGACAGAAGTGCAACCCTTCCTCAAACTGCTGCAGATTTCAATGCTGGGCCATCAGGAAGTGTGACCGTGCGAACCATTCAACGAAACATCATCAATATGGGATTTCTGAGCCGAAGGTCCACTCGTGTACCCTTGATGACTATACGACACAAAGTTTTACGCCTCACCTGGGATCATAAACACCGACATTGAACTGCTGATGTCAGGAAACATGTTGCCTGGTCGGAGGAATCTCGTTTCAAATTGTGTCGAGCGGATGAACGAGTATGGGTATGGAAACAACCTCATGAATCCATGGACTCTGGATATCAGTAAGGGACTGTTCAAGCGGTGGAGTCTCTACAATGTTGTTAGGCGTGTGCAGTTATGATGATGTAAGACCCATGATACGTCTAAATGCGACTCTGAACGACATGAACGTAAGCACCCTGTCTGATCACCTACATCCATTCGTGTCCACTGTGCGTTCCGACGGACTTGGGCGATTCCAGCAGGACAACGTGACACGCCACACCTCCAGAATTCAAATGGCTCTGAGCACCATGGGACTTAACTTCTGAGGTCATCAGTCCCCTAGAACGTAGAACTACTTAAACCTAACTAACCTAAGGACATCACACACATCCATGCCCGAGGCAGGATTCAAACCTGCGACCATAGCGGTCGCGCGATTCCAGACTGTAGTGCCTAGAACTGCTCGGCCACTCCGGCCGGGTCCTCCAGAATTGCTACGGAGTGGCTACAGGAACACTCTTCTGAGTTTAAACACTTCCACTGGGCACCAAACTCCCCATACATGAGTGTTATTGAGCGTATCTGGGATTCCTTGCAATGTGTTGATCAGAAGAGATCTCCACCCTCTCATACTCTTACGGATTTATGGACAGCCCTGCAGGATTCATTGTGTCAGTTCCCTCCAGCACTGCTTCAGACATTAGACGAGTTGATGCCACGTCGTGTTGCGGCACTTCTGCTTGCTCGCAGGGACCCTACACGATATTAAGCAAGTGTGCCAGTTTCTTTGGCTCTTGAGTGTATTACTGTATATTAATATGGAGATACATTCAATGAGGTGTGGGAATGTCTTACCCAAGAGCCGAAACCGAAGAATGTCGACGTTCTAGCTCACCCCAAAGGTGTCCCATTACTTCCAGATCAGGAATCTTGATACGCTGGTCCGTTTCAGGAATGCTATTATCCACAAACCATGGTCCCGTAGATGCTACTTTATGACCGGGTGTATTTTGAAGCTCATACAATCATCATCTCCAGTACGCAATACAGTAAAATTCATATCCTTACCATAGTTAGAGTTTTCTTAAGCGCAGTACGGGGATCCCACTCTAACCGCCAAAACCACCTCAAACCGTTACACTACGTCCTCGGCACTTCACTGTTGGCAATACGCATGTGTGAGGTAACGCTTTCGAAGCATTCGCCAAACACAGTCTCTTCCGTCGGCTCGCCACAGGGCACAGTGTGATCCGTCACCCTCAGTGTCCCGTATCCAGTCATCTACTGTCCAGTGGCGTAGCTCTTTACAGCTCCATCGTCACTTGGTATTCACTACAGAACTGTATGCCTTATGAGGAACTGGTCGACCATTATACTCCATTCTTTTTAAGTCCCTGGGGGCAGTCATAGTGCTAGCTTGACTGCCCGTGGCACACTGGAACTCAAAAGTGAGTCCTTCGGCCGATTTCATGTGATTTCTTACAGCCAGTCTCTGCAATGCTTGACAGTACCTGTCGCGTCAGTACATGAGGTTTGCTTGGTCTTGGTTTAGCTATGCTCTTTCCCTCGCTTTTCCATTTCACAGTCACATCACTAACAGTCTAATTGGACAGCTTTAAAAGCGATAAAAGATGCCTGGTAGATTATTTACTCACGTAACATCCAAAGACAAGTTTAAGTTCGAATTCAATGAATTCACCTTACCGACCCATCCTGCTGTTGCTACTTCTCTACTGACAGTAAAATACTCCCCGTCTCTTTTTTGGTACTGGGAGCTCTGCTTCTCGTGACATCTGGTGGTCAATTCGGCATTACATAGGGTGTCTGAATCATTTTGATCAGACAGTGCCCATTTGAGGCTTATCACAGTACATTTCTGGCATGATGGTACACACTGGGAATCTCAAGCAGTAGTTGAAAATCTCAGTATCTGCAGGATTTTTGAGTTTCTTCTGTGTCGCCTGTCATCTAACTGTCACAGTTTAAATATTGTAATAACATTTGTCTTGCCCATCCCGTGTTCAGGGAAACACTGACAGCCATTACAAGTGACGTGGTACTTTGAATTATTCCACTCACCTTGGTGACCTAGGTGCCATCACATTCTTAACACCCCTTCTGTTTTTAAATAACATGATGTATGTATCATCATCAGAATCAGCATGATCATCAGTCATGTGACATCCACTTCTCGATACAGCCTCCTCCAAATCTGTCCATGTTTTATGGCTTTCAGACGTAAATATACAATTTCTCTATTATGTTTTCTTGTCTCATTTCTATATCTTCAGATATGTGGTCGTCTGATTCTTATTGCGCAAAAGAATTCAGTATACAGTGCTCTTAGTATATTCAGTATCCTTTCTTCTAGTTACATGATATTCCCACATCTTCCTACTTCCACAGTCCACTAGTTTGATTTCGTCTTCTTCCAATAATCATTCACTTACACATCTACATTCCGTGATGAGTAACTATCAGTTTTTGAACGGTTTTGACAATGAAAGTTGATGCCTCGCAGCTAGAAGCCATGTGCCACACATTGAATGTAAGGTTTCAGTTTCAAATACATCAGAACCTTTATTTGAAAACTTCTTTCAGATTACCAGCGTCAGCCCATACAGATGTTTTTCGTCCGGTAGATTTGTTTTGCTGCCGATTCTATCGTTGTTTCCAAATGACCTGAACAAAAGTGCTTACCAGTCGGTTAATGTCTCTACTGCGTCCACTGCTTCGCTCGTGTTGGCTGTATAGTCTGCAGAGGATTTTTTTGTTTTTCTTTAATAAAATTTTTATGTTATTCACAAAATGTAGCATTTTCTAAGCTTTGCAAGCTAACTAAGACCATAGAAACATTGTCTTTTGACTTTACTTTGGACAGACTGGTTTTTGTTAATCATGCCTTTACATTCTTGTGGTGATATTTCCATAAAATCTTCCATCCCCTAACACATATTTATTTAGATGTCAAATGCAAATTTTCATAGATTTAGCTTTAAAAATGTTTTAATGTAGCTAAATATTTTCATAAAAATTTCCATCCTCTATTTCAGTCCCTCAGGGGTTGAACTTCCAAAAACACTGAAATATGTCCTTTTCACTTAACGAAGAAGCCATATACAATTTTTCGTAGATTTAGCTTAAAAGATTCTTTCATGATGAAGTGTTTTATATAAATTTCCATCCCCTTTCTTAGCCCTTTAAGGGTTGAATTTCCAAAAAACTGAAACATATTTTTGAATTTCTGACCGAGAAGTCTAATATCAGCTTTCACAGATGTAGCTTTGATAATGCTTCACTAGGAGTTTCAGCAGTGCTTTATTTTCCAAAAAAGAATTCATCTGCTATTGTTCTCCTTAGTCACTGATTTTCGAAAATTCTGAAGCATGTGCTTTAATTTCTGATAGAGAATTCAAATAGTAATTTTGGTAACTGTAGCTTCAAGATTCCCTTAACAGCGAAGTATTTTCAAAAAACGTTTCATCCCCTATTTCAATCCCTTAGGGGTTTGTGCAATCGAGGAGGATTTTTCTTAATTATTATTAATTTACATATTTGTATCGAAAACATTTATTATATTATTTAATATTTCTTTATTATTAGTGAAAAGCAGGATTAAATAAGGAAGAATACAATACATTTATTAGTATACGTGTTCCATATCTATTTTTATTTATATATAATAGAGAAGTTGTTGTGGTCATGAAAGGGGGTCTGTTTCTTTTTTTGCTATTATCTGTAATTTTTCTTTCTTTTTCTTTAAATATTTGTGTTTTTCCTTTTTTTCTCTTATTTTGATTAATTTTTAAATTTCTTACTTTTTTTCCTAAAAGGTTTATTCTTGCTGGTTTATTCACTTTTTCTTTGTATTATATGTAAGTTTTGCTAACCTAAATGTTCTTTTTGCATTAATTTGATTTAATTATCAAGTGATTTTGGATTTAGCCATTGATTTAGTATTGGCATGATTTGTGCCATACAATTGATAAAAGTGAATATTATTGGTTAAAACAGTTGTTTATATTACTAGGGTTAAAATATAAATTTGTAAGGTGGAATGTTAAAATTTATTTGTAGCTCTTTTTATGAACTGTTTAATTTAAATAATAAACTAGGATTAAATACCCTATTACTTTAAATGTTAATTATATTTACCAGGGTATTGTTAGTCAAGGTCTTTAAACAAAAAGAATTTGACAGTATCTCATTCCATTCACACGAACTTACCCTGTGATTGATAATACATGATTTACTATACTTAATTTACTTGTTTGTATATCTCCATTATCAGCGAATCTTTTTAGAGTTATAATTTTCAAGATTTATAATCATAAAATATTTCAGGTCAAGTTGCAATTTATAGTTAAGAGGAGGTGCATTACAATAGATTTTTGTTTATAATGGAATTGATGGTGAAGTACTGTTGATAAAGGTGTATTTGATAATAATTTGATTTATTTAATTTAACTGATGATGGCTCTGAGATGTGTACACATCACCCATCACTCTCATTATTGAGTATTCTATTTTGAGCATTTTAAGGTGGCTTCAATTTAGATGAGATAAGTCATAACATAGTAGATGTACTGGAATGTGTATCTAAGAAGAGGTTCAAGATATAACTTATTAGTAAAGAGTTTCACTTACACTGAAAATTTTTCTGTGCAATCAGGATATCTTGATTATTTATTTTATTATATTGATTTATTGTTTATTTAATTATTTAATATAAATAATTTTGTTGGTGTTTGTCTTAGTATATTTTATAGAATTAATTTTTAAAATTATAGTACATTGGTAATGTAAATGTTTTATGAAATATTATTTTCAATTTTTTAAAGTAGATTTTATTTATTTGACCTTTTATATCAGGCATTATCAAAATTTTAGTATTTATTTTACTTGTCTTGATTTGGGTTGATTTATAAATAATTTATAGTTAATAGATCATAATAATTATTAAATTATTTATAGATATGAGTTGTTAATCGTTTTATAAGATATCTAGTTCCTTAAGAAAAAATTTAAGTTTTTAAAGTTACTTAATTTTTTAAGTATAAATATTAACTAATTTGTTCTTTAAGAGATAAGCTTTGAAGTTATTAACCTATAATTTGTTTTCTAAAATATAATAGTAAGCTTTAAACCAGCAATCTTTAAGATTACATTTTAGTTCATTATTTTATATTTTGATTTTATAATTATTTTAGGTTTTTTATTAAGATTATTGATTTAATTTTTTTAACTTTTACTAATAATGATAGAATTAGTATATTTATTTGTACAAAATTTCTAAATTGTAAATTTATTATAAGGAACTAGGCAAAATTGATGTCCACCTGTTTATGAAAAACATGCTCTCTTGAAAATATTTCGAGGTCTGGCCTGCTCCCTGAGAAGATTTTTGAAGAGACATGGTATTTTGACCGTGCAAAGGTAGCATAATCATTAGTCTCTTGATAAGTGGTTGGAATGAATGGCTTGACGAGAAATCAACTCTCTCTTAATAAATTTTTTAATATAACTTTTGAGTCAAAAGGCTTAAATTCTTCTTTAGGACAAGAAGACCCTATAGAGCATAATATTTTACTTTTATAAAGGTTTTTGTATCTCTTTCTATACGTAATGATACTGTTTTCTTGGAGTGACATGAAGAACAGATAAACTCTTCATTAATATATCATTGATTTATGTTTGTTGTTTTGATTATAATATTAAGTTACCTTAGGGATGACAGTGTAATTAGTTTTGAAAGCTTATATCGACAAGGCAGATTGCGACTTCAATGTTGGATTAAGAAAAATTTTGGGTACAGGAGCCCAGTGATCAGGTCTGTTTGACCTTTAAATTCTTACATGATCTCAGTTCAGACTGGTGCGAGCCAGGTCGGTTTCTATCCTGAGAGTATTAACCAATATTACTATATAAGCATCATATAGTTAAATTATTTTATACTAAATTTAATAATATTAATTAATTTACTATTTTGACAAACTAATGTGTTGAATTTAGAATTCATTTATCTAGACTTTTTTTTTCTACAGATAGTATTGATACTTTACGATTTATTTATGTTAATTTTAAATTTTCTTTTATTAGTTATCTGTGTTTTCATTAGTGTTCCTTTTTAACTTTAATGGAGCAAAAGGTTTTAGTTTATATTCAGATTTGTAAGGGTCCAAATGAAGTAGGATTTGTAGGGATCCCACATTCTTTTAGTGATGCTATTAAGTTGATTTGTAAGGAGCAGCCTATTCCTATTATATCTAATTAATTACTTTATTATTTTTCTCCTGTTTAATTTAATGATTCCTTTAGCTGAATAGAATTTGATTGATAGGATAAAATTAGATACCTCAGAATGGTGTTTTGTTATAGAATGGTAAAATTATTAAGATTCTAATTGAAAAGAATAGTACAATAACACCTGCTAACTAATTAGGAATTGATTGTAGAATTGCATATGCAACTAGGAAGTACCATTCTTGTTAGATGTGAACTGTTGTTACTAATAGACTGGCAGGTGGAAAATTATCTGGGTCTCCTAGAAGGTATGGGTTAATTAAACATAATATAATAAGTAATGATGTTATTAATGTGATAGAATCCTTGAAAGTAAAATATGGGTGAAATGGAATTTTTTCGAGATCTCTGTTCAGCCCTAACGGGTTACTAGATCAAGTCTGATGAAGAAACAATAAGTGAATTGCTGCTGTAGCTGCAATAATAAATGACAATACAAAATGAAATGTAAAGAACCGATTTAATGTCGCATTATGAACAGTAACTCCTACCCACACTCACCGAACTAAATCTGTTTGTAGGTATGGAATTGTTGATAGTAAATTAATAAATACTGTTGCACTTCAGAATGATGTTTGGCCTCAACGTAATATATATATACGATCCATAGTAAATTCCTTGTCCTACATGCAAATAAATGCAAATAAAAAATATAGATGCTCCATTTGCATGTAAAGTTCGAATAATTCAACCGTTAATTACGTCCCAACAGATGTGTACTACACCATTAAATGCTATTTCAATATGTGGTGTATAATGTATAGCTAAAAATAGTCCAGTTATGGTTTGAATTACCATCACAATCCAAGTAGAGATCTAAAATTTCATCAAAATGAAATATTTGTTGGTGCAGGTAAATCAACTAAAGAGTTGTTAATAATTTTAATTAAAGGATGTCTTAATCATAAGTGTTTATTCATTAATAAATTAACTTGTTTTATGAATAGGTTTCTGGTTAATATTAGTAACTTAAACTACTGGTAACAGTGCTAAAATAAATAAATTATTATTATTATTGTAGTAATAAATGTTGGTTTATTATATAATTTTTCTATCTATATTGGTATTTCTTGGCAATTGATTGAATTATCAATATTTATGGTTTCGGTTTTTTTGAAGAAGTCTATAAATATTGTTATGTCTAGGATAATTAATGTTGAGATAATAAAGACTTATATTGTTAAGGGGATAATTATAAATTTTTCTGTATTTATATTAATTATTGTTTTTTATTTAATTTGATTACGATTATTACTTTCCCATTATTTTTTTAGTTTTTTCTGTTTGTGAAGGTGCTTAGGGTCTTTCTATATTGGTTTCAATAATTCGGTCTCATGGTAAAGATTCCTTAAATTCTTTTGGTTTATCTTTCTGTTAAAGTATTTATTTATAACCATTTTTTTATTTCTCTTTGTTTAGTAAATAATTTTTGGTGATTGGTTCATTCTTTAATGATTCTGTTGTGTTTTGTTTTTATAATTTGTGTATAGTCCTATGCTGATTTAAATATTATTAGATATTATTTTGGTATTGATTGTTTATCTTTTAGTTTAATTTTGTTCAGTTTTTTAATTTTTTCTTTAATCTTAATTTTTTTTGAGGCTAGATTAGTTCGTCCTTTGCTTTTGATTTCAGGTTGAGGTTATCAACCTGAGCGTTTTCAGGCTGGTGTTTATTTAATTTTTTATACTTTGGTTGTTAGATTGCTTTTGTTGTTGGTTTTATTTAAGGTTTATGATTTTTCTAATGCTTTATATTTCCCCTTATTGGCTGATTTTGGTTCTTATTATTTTATATTTTATGTATTTATAATTTTGGCGTTTTTAGTTAATTTATGACTTCCTAAGGCTCATGTAGAGGCTCCTATTTCTGGTAGAATAATTATTGCTGGTGTTTGATTAAATTTAGTTGGTTATGGTATTTTTCATATTATGAAGGTTATTTCTTGTTTCGGTTTAAGGTTTAATTATTTTTGATTGTCTTTAGGTTTATCTGGTGGAATTATTGTTAGATTTATTTGTTTTCGTCAGGTTGTCTTTAATTGCATGTTCTCCTGTCGCTCATATAAGAATGGTTGTTGGTGGATTGATGACTATAAATTGATGGGATCGTATAGGTTCACTTTCTTTTGTGGTTGGTCATGGTTTGTGCTTTTCTGGATCGTTTTGTTAGTCTAATATTATTTATGAACGTTTCGGTAGACCAAGATTTATTAATTAACAAGGGTATAATTAATTTAATACTTAGAATGGCTTTATGGTGATTCCTTTTAAGATCATCAAATATGGCTGATCCTCCATCATTGAATTTCGTAGGTGAACTGAGATTATTAAATAGAATTATGTCTTGATCTTCTTTTAGATTTTTTGCTTTAATCTTTTTGTCTTTTTTTTTTAGAGCTGTTTATACTTTATAGATATAGTCTTATTCTCAGCATGGAAACTATTATTCTGAGGTTTATACTTATTCTCTTGATTATTTTCGAGAATATCTTTTACTTTTGTGTTGATTACCTTTAAATATTATTTGTTTGATGGGTGAGTATTTCTTTGTATAAATCGCTTAAGTATGTTAGTTTAAAATATTTTTTTGTGGAATCAATGTTATGAAGTTTTTCATCTTAGGCTGTGAATTTATTTTCTATTTGATCTTTGAGTTTTTTTTCTTTGTTCTTTTCGAGAACTATAATTTTTATTTTAGGAATTTATTATTTAATAATTGATTATAGAGTTTTTGTTGAATGAGATCTTTTTAATTTGAATGGCTCTATAGTTGTTATAACTCTAATTTTGGATTAAATATCTCTTACTTTTATGACTTTTGTTATGTGTATTTCTTCTTTGGTGGTTTACTATAGAGAGGATTATATGTCAGGAGAAAAAATATAAATCATTTTATCACTATTGTTTTAATATTTATTCTTTCTAAAGGGTTTCTGATTATTAGTCCTAAATTGATTAGAATGTTGATAGGATGGGATGATTTAGGTTGGTTTCTGATTGTTTGGTTATTTATTATCAAAATTTGAAATCTCACAGTGCTGGTGTATTAACTGCTGTTTCTAATCGTTTTGGTGATGTTGCTATTTTAATTTCTATTGCTTGAATTTTTCATTTTGGTGGTTGGAATTATATTTGTTATTATGATTTTATTTCTAATTCTTTTGAAATAAAGTTTATTACTATATTAATTGTTTTAGCAGCTATGACTAAAAGAGCTAAAATTCCTTTTCTTCTTGACTTCCTGCTGCTATGGCTGCTCCTGCTTCTGTTTCTGCTTTAGTTCATTCTTCTACTCTTTTTACTGCTGGAGTTTATTTATTGATTCGTTTTAGACCAATATTAGAAACTTATAATTGTGGTTGATTTTTGCTTTTAATTGGTTGCATAACTATATTTATGGCTGGATTGGGTGCTAGTTTTGAATTTGATTTACAGGAAATCATTGCTCTTTCTACTTTAAGTCAACTTGGTTTCATAATAACAATTTTGGATATAGGTTATCCAAAGCTTGCATTCTTTCATTTATTGGCTCAAGCTTTACTTAAGGGATTATTATTTATGTGTGCAGGTTCAATATCACATAATTTAACGGATTCTCAGGATAATCGTTTTATGGGCCCAGCTGTTAATTTTATGCCTTTAACTTCTGTTCGTTTTAATGTTTCTAGTTTGTCTCTGTGTGGTATACCTATTTTGGCTGCATTTATTCAAAGGACTTGATTCTTGAAATTGTTTGTTTAAGCTGAATGAATTGTTTAATTTAATTTCGTTATTTTTTGCTACTGGTAACTGCTTCTTATTCGTTTTGTGAATTTTATTATTCAATATCTGGGGATAATAATTTTTATTCTATATTTTCTTTTGATGATAAGGGTAACTATATTTCATTTAGGATGATTGGTATATTATTTGTTGATGTTTCTGGTGGTAGTCGTTTTTTTCTTGGTTGATTTTACCTTTTCCTCATGTGATTGCTTTCCCTTATTATTTAAAGTTTTTTATGATTACATTTGTTGTTTTGGGCACTTATTTAGGTTATCTTATTTCTAAGTTTGATTTTCCTCATAATTTATTTTCTTTAAGTATGCTTTCTTTTGTTAGATTTGCTGGTTCTATATGATTTATACCTTTACTTTCAACTAAGTTTGTTAGATATATCCCTTTAAAGTTGGGTTCTTATTCATCAAAATCATTTGACTATGGTTGAGGTGAGTTATTTGGTGGCCAGGGTTCATACAGATTATTTATTTAATTAAATGGTTATATCCGAGTTCGATATGATTCTAACTTTAACATTTATCTTTTAACTTTTATGTTTTGAATGTTTATTTTAGTGATGTTGCTTTTGTTATACTTAAATAGCTTATAATTAGACCATGGAACTGAAGATGTTAAGTAAGTATTTTTTACTTTTAGGTATTTATAAATATGAATATATTATTTTTACAGTGAAAATGTTATGTTTTATTTAAACTATATAAATCTTAGAAATGTTAATGGAGTTTAACTGCTAACATAAAAAGTTAGCAGATTGCATATTGGCTTTACATTTCCTTAATTGGAACTTAATAGTTCAATTATATTATTAACAGTATTACACCTCTTTTTGGCTTCAATGAATAAGAATAAGGGTATATTATTAACCAATCTTTCAGGACGAAACTGACTGCAATATTTCGCTTCTTATTCTATTTAAGGTTGATTGATTATATCAATACTTTTTGAATGCAACCCTAAATGGTATAGTTAACTACAGCCCTTTATTCTGCTCATTGTAAGGCTCCTTGATTTCATTCATGATATAGTCAGCCTAGTAGGAGTATGAAAAAAAAATTGTTGGTACTGTTCAGATTATAATGTCTGATGTTTCGAAAATAATTACAATTGGTAGAATTAGTGCGATTTCTACATCAAAGATTAGAAAAATACTGCGACTAAGAAGAATCGAAAGCAGAACGGTATACAAGCTGATCTTTTTGGATCAAACCCACACTCAAATGGTGATCTTTTTTCCCGTATATTGATTAATTTTTTGATAATGTTGTTGCAAGGATTATAACAATTATTGGAATAATAAATCTAATAAAAATTCTTGTAGATAGGATTAAGATGGTTTTTCTTGATTTACATCAAGCTTTCTGATTGGAAGTTAAATGTACTATTTATACTAGAAAAACAATTTCCTACTTCATCAATAAATAGAAATATATAAGAATAATCATTCTACATGTATGAAGTGTCAATATCATGCTGCTGCTTCAAATCCAAAATGGTGTCTTCGTGAGAACTGGTTTATTGTCAAAGTAGACATGTTGTTGAGAAGATTGCTCCAATAATTATGTGGAGTCCATGGAACCCTGTTGCAATTAAGAATGTTAATCCATATACTGTGTCTGCAATAGTGAAAGGTGCTTCTCACTATTCATATGCTTGAAGTATTGTGAAATATAATCCTAATAGTACTGTGAAGAATAGGCCTTGTAATGCTTAAGTGTGGTTAGATTCTATTAAGCTTGGATGTGCTTGTGTTACAGTTACTCCTGAGGCTAAAAGAATAGCTGTATTAAGTAATGCAATTTGTATAGGATTATAAGGTTGAATTCCTATTGGGAATGATAACATTCCTAGTTCAATTAATGGTGCTAGTCTTCTTCTATAGAAGGCTGAGAAGAATGATCCAAAGATCAACACTTCTGATGCAATATATAGGATTATTCCTCATTGTAATCCAATTGATACAAATGCTGTATGTAATCCTTGATAGGTTCCTTCCCGTACTGCATCTGATCATCATTGAATCATAGTTAATAAGGTAATTCTGAATCCAGTCATGAATAAATTAATGTTAAATATGTGGAATCATTTTGCTAATCCTGATACTAGGACTATTGCTCCAGTTGCTCCTGTTAGTGGTCAAGGTCTATAGTCTATTAAGTGGAATGGGTGATTTGAGTGAGTTGTTAACATAGGTTTAGTATACTTCTCTAGAATACAATTCTTAAAATTGAGAAAACATAAGCTTGAATTATAGCTACTGCTGATTATATAATTAATAGAAGTATTTGTCCATTAATTAGTAGTGAAATTAAATTTATTGCTACAGATGATCCTGTGTTTCCTAATAAGGTTAATAATAAGTGTCCTTCAGTTATGTTTGCTGCTAGTGAACCTGGTCAAATGACATTTCTAATTGTTTCAATTAATAGTATAAATGATATTTATGCAGGTGGCATTCCTTGTGGTACAAGGTGTGTAAATATATGGTTAGTATGATTGATTCATCCAAATATTATAAATCTTAATCACATAGGCAGAGCGATTGCAAATGTTAATGCTAAATGGCTTGTTCTAGTAAAAATATAAGGGAATAGTTATATAAAATTATAAAATAATATTGTAATAAAGATTGAGATATAGATGAATGTTGTTCCATTAAATGTTTTTGGTCCTAGTAATGTTTTAAATTCGTTGTGCAAATTTAAGTTTGATTTATTTCAGAAAATTGATGGGATTAATAATAGTCCTAAGAATGTTCTAGTTCAATTTAATGGCAAGTTGAAGATATTAGTTGATGGATCAAATGTTGAGAATAAGTTTGTTATCATCTTCAATTTAAATTTTTTATGTCAATTGTTCTTTTTCTGCTCTTTTAATGAGGTTAGGTTTAAATGAGAAAAAGTTTATTTGATTGAATAGAATTAAAGTAGCTGAAAGTATAATGAATAGGGAGAATCATCTGAGAGGAGATATTTGAGGGATTTAGATTTAAATTTCCCCATCGGTAGAAGTCGTTAATTTACTATTGTTTTGTTGAAGAGACCATTACTTACTTTCAGTCATCTGATGTTTCAAGGTGTACTAATTGTTTAGTTATTTTAGATTGACACTCTAATGTTATACATTTTAACTAACTCCTTAGTTTATTTTAGATAATCACTTGATAACTAAATTTACTGAAGTTCTTTCAATTACAATTGGTATAAATCTGTGCTTTGCTCCACAAATTTCTGAGTATTGGCTGAAAAATAGTCCAGGACAGTTTATTGTAAATGTTCCTTGATTTAGTCGGCCTGGTGTGACATCCGTTTCAACCCCTAAAGCAGGTGCTGCTCATGAGTGAGGAACGTTTGATGCTCTTGTTAATACTTGTACTTCTGTATTTATTGGAAGAATTGTTAAGTTATCTACATCTAGAAGGCGAAAGCCATCGTTTTCTAAATCTTGTTCTGGTGTTATGTAGGTGTCAAATTCTACATCTATAACGTCTGAATATTCATATCTTCAGTACCATTGTCGTCCAATTGTTTTGATTGTAATTATTGCATCTACTGAATCATCAAGTAAATAAAGTAGTTGTAGTGATGGGAGAGCAATAAAAATTAGGGTAATTGCTGGTAAAGCTGTTCAGATGGTTTCAATTAAATGTCCATGAAGCATTTTTCGGTTTGTATAGGCAATAAATAGTATATAACTTAGGGCATAACCTACAATTACTGTAATTAATAATAATATGACCATAGTATGATCATGGAAGAATGATAGTTGCTCCATTAATGGTGAACCTCCATCTTGAAGGGATAAATTTGATCATGTTGCCATTGGTGCTTTTTCTAATAAAAGGTCAAATCTTTATTTGTAGAGCTTAATTCTATTGCACTAATCTGCCATATTAGAATCTAGAGATTAATGGTAATTCTAAGTAACTATGTTCTGGAGGTGGGTTATTTTGTAGTCATTCTGTTGATCACCTCATTTTAGCTCTAAATAATTGCTCAGTTTGTAATCATTCTTTATCATATAATTACGATGAATATAATAATTCTTACAATAGAAATTGTAGATCCAATTCTTAATACTACATTTCACGATGTATATATGTCTGGGTAATCTGCATATCATCGTGGTATTCCTGCTACTCCTAAGAAATATTGAGGGAAGAATGTATAATTGTGAACTGAATTTTTAATCGTGTATTGCTTATAGTTAATCCTGTGAATAATGGGTGTCATTGAATAACACCTCCTATAATAGCGAATACTGCTCCTATAGATTGGGCATAACATAAGTGGGCTACTAAATAATATGTGTCATGTAATACAATGTCAAGTGATGAGTTTGCTAGTACTAACACTGTTAATCCACCAATTGTAAATAGGAAAATAAACCCTAGACCTCATAATAATGGTGGATTAAACTTGAATTTATTTCTATATAATGTAGCTAATCATCTGAATACCTTAATTCCTGTAGGTACAGCAATAATTATTGTTGCTGATTTGAAGTATGCTCGTGTGTCAAAATACATTCCTACTGTAAATGTATGGTGTGCTCATACTATAAACCCTATTAATCCAATTGATAACATGGCATATAGTATACCTAACATTCCAAATGATTCAATTTTTCCTCTTTCTTGACATACAATGTGTGAAATAATAGAAAATGCTGGTAAAATTAGAATGTAAATTTGTGGGTGCTCGAAGAATCAGGAAAAGTGTTGATATAGAGTTGGGTCTCACCCCCCCCCCCTTCAGGATCAAAGAATGATGTATTTAGGTTCCGGTCTGTTAATAATATAGTAATGGCTCCTGCTAAAACTGGAAGTAAAAGAAGAAGAAGAGCTGTAATAGCTACAGACCAAACTAATAAGGGTGTTTGGTCTAAACTTATACTTTCTGGATCGTATATTAATTGCTGTTGTAATGAAGTTAACTGCACCAAGAATTGATATACACCTGTGTAGTGTAGTGAAAAAATGGCTAGATCTGCAGATGCACCCCAATGTGCAACAGCTCGTGCTAGAGGGGGGTTAACCGTTCATCTTGTACCAGCACCGTTATCTACTATGGAAGATGTAAGAAGAAGGGTTAATGAGGGCGGTAGCAGTCAAAAACGGATATTATTTGTTCGTGGGAATGCTACACCTGGTGCACCAATTATAAATGGTACATGTCAATTACCAAATCCACCATTCATAATAGGCACTACTATGAAGAAAATTATTACAAATGCATGGGCTGTAATAATAACATTATAAATCTGGTCATCTCCAATTAGATATCCTGGTTGGCCTAGTTCAGCATTCTTATTGATGTTCCTATGATTCCTGCCCATGCTCCAAATAGAAAGTATAGAGTACCAATGTCCTTATGGTTTGTTGAGAATAATCATTTTTGCAGTAAAATGGCTGAATTTTAGGTGGTAGACTGTAAATATACTTATAAGATATTTCCTCTCTTACCATAATCTGGTCTTACATTCATTTATGTTTCTAGACTGCACTTCTAGAGGTGTAAAGTTTCACTAAGGCATAAAAGATTATTCTTTTAATTATAACTTTGAAGGTTATTAGTTTAATTAACTTAAGTCCTTACTACAATGAGATTAAGGTTGATGTTGAAATTAATACTAATGTTGAAATTATTATGGTTATACGAAGACTAATTCTTGATTTTTGAAACTTTATCTTTATAGATCATGAATTTTCAGTACATGATATAATTAGAGTCGAGAATCTAATACATATGTAATAATAAAGTGTAATTGTAGTTAGTACGACTATAATAGTCATAATGTTTGTTATGTTGTTTTCTATTAATTATTACAATTCATTTCGGTAGGGACCCCAGAAATGGTGGTAAACCACCTAGAGATAGTAGGGATAAAAATATTATGAATTTAATTTCAGTTTTTATGTTTCTAGCTGAACAGATCTGATTAATAAAGAATAAATTTATTTGCTTGAATAATAATACTATGATTAGTCTTAGTAATTAATAAATAATAAAGTATAGTTCCCAGATATATTCTCTGACTGTTGAAGATCTTATTATTCACCCAAAATGTCTAATTGAAGAGTATGCTAGAAGTTGTCATGAAGATGTTTGATTTAAACCTCCTGTTGCCCCAATAGTAATTCTTAAAATGATAATGTTTCAAATAAAGGTTGTTAGTTGAATACATTATGATATTACCATTATTGGGGCAATTTTTTGTCATGTTATTAATGTTTAACAGTAATTTCAGCTTGAAGCGCCTATGACTTCTGGAAATCAGAAATGCAAGGGCGCAGCTCCAATCTTTAATAATAATCTGGATATAATTATTATTCAGGGAATAAATTCTGTTTCCCATCCTATTGGGTACATCATTTGACTCAACAAAATTGAAAATAATGGTATTGTCGGAGCTATTGCTTGGATAATAAAATATTTAATTGATGAGTCATTTATCATTATATTTTTTATTTCTTGTTAGAAGCAGAATAAATGAAAGTAAGTTGATCTCAAGTCCTATTCAAACCCCAAGTCAGGAATTTGATGAAATGGACAAGATCGTTCCTATCATTAATGTTAATAGGAAGAGAAGTTTTGTAGAGTTGTTGGTCATTAAAAAGGAGATGATTGATACCTCTATAAATGGGGTATGAAACCATTAACTTGATTAGCTTACTTTTTTATTTTAAGGTGCATGATGCACGATAGTTTTATGATACTAAAGGAAGTAGTTTAATTTTACCTTATATAATTTGTTTAATGAAGGTAATTTTTATTTACTTAATTTACCCTATCAAGGTAACCCTTTAATCAGGCACTTCATTTATTTAATATATAAATTAAGTTTTTTTATAAATTAGGTTGTGTATAGTTTCGGTTATTTTCAATTAATTTGTTTCAATTCACGCATATTTTCTTTGTTTAATACATATCTATATATAATAAATAATTTATATCAATATATTACATCTAATTAGATATAAATACCTATAAGTTTATTTTATTATTATTAAGTGATTATTTTAATACATTTATTTACCAAGGATTATAGCTACTTATGTTTTAGCTTAAAGTAAATTACTGTATTATAAAGTATATAATAATATGTAGATTAATATTAAATATTATAATTGGATATAATAAATCAAATTAATAATATTTAGTATAATATCTTTCATTAACATAAATAATTATATTAATTATAATAATAGTTATATAATCATCTATAGTTAGATTATTTAAGTAATTGATATATAAGTTAACTTAATATAAAGTTAATTATATATTAATAACATATTGCAACTGTAGGTGTTGATTTTAGCCTTTGACTATGCCTATTGAGGCAAGCTGTTTTATATTTGTTCTGAAGAAGGTGTGGTTACCCATGCTGTAACCTAGGTAAACACAAGGTAGTTTGTGAAATCGAGGCAGATTTTTCATAATTATTTCGAAGAATCCCTTACTAAACAACGCCTAAAGTATAAGATCAGCACCCTCTGCACATTTTAAGTTTCTATGCTTGGAGGTTTGTGTTTGATAGGGATGAGTCAATGAGTGAGTGAGTGAGTGAGTCAGTCAGTCAGTCAGTCAGTTGGTCGGGAGATTGCCTTTTATATAGACATTCATAAAATTTTCTTTTTGGTATGTTAGGTATACATTATTTTTGCCTTATTGTTATTGATTTTTGATTTAATTTCAAACTTGCTCTATTAAATTATTTTGCTACTGGTGATTTTTCAAAGAGGTAAACAGTACAACATAATCTTAAAAACGCCTGTGATTCAGGTATCTTCCATTAACATGTATTCCTACTCCTTTTCCTTAACTGAAAGATCTAGAAATGTCCTATAGGATTCCTTAGAATAGTTTTGTTGACATGGATTTTCTTTCTTGACATCTCTTTCAATTATGAATTCCTCAGTGTCTTCAAGAAGCCTGATTGGAGATGTACTGGGGCATATATCTTCCCCACAATGATGTAAGTTGATGAAATGTTATAGCCCTTGTTTCCCAAACCGAGCAAGGCAGCGCAGTTATTAAGTCTATGGGTTCGCGTTCAGGGCCGGCCGCTGTGGTCGAGCGGTTATAGGCGCTTCAGTCCAGAAGCCTGTGGCTGCTACGGTCGCAGGTTCGAATCCTGTCTAATATGGATGTTTGTGATGTCCTCGGGTTAATTAAGTTGTTCTAAGTCTAGGGGTACTGATGACCTCAGATGTTAAGTCCCATAGTGCTCAGAGCCATTTTCGCGCTCACGAGTGCGGCGGTTCAAACTGCGTCTGGCTGTGCAGATGTAGGTTTTCCGAGGCATATGTTGGCATGATTCTTTTTGATGATTTCCTTCGTCACCCTTTGGAATTCGGAATTTGCGCTTCATTGTCAATAGGAAGTTAAGCCCCAATTTTCCTCCATTCTTTGTATACGAAAGGCTTAAAGCGCATACTTTACTAACTGTCCTTTCCCTTGATTAAAAAGTAATGATTTTTCTACACGATTGTTGAAAATTTTCTATATTCGTCTTGTTTATTTACAAAATGAGGATATATTGTAGGTTTATAGTTCTTTGTTTATCTCTCTACTTCTTGTGAATGAGGTTAATTAAATTCTATGTCTGACAGAGACTCTTTAATCCCTGTTACCGAGGGAGGTGGCGTAGTAGTTAGCATAATGGACTCGCATTCCGGAGGACGACGGTTAAAACCAGCGTCCAGACATCCTGATTTAGGTTTTCCATGATTTCCCTAAATCGCTTCAGGCAAATGCCTGGATGGTTTCTGTGACAGGGCATGGTCGACTTCCTTCCCCATGCTTCCCTAATGCGATGGGACTGGTGACCTTGCTGTCTTGTCCCCTCCACCGAATCAATCAATCAACGTACCTACCTACTTAATCCCTATTGATACCAGGAGGAACTGAACAACTAACAGTTCATAACAGCTTGACAGTTTCAACGAGGATACGTTGCAGATTAGGCACGTCAAGCAGCTTCTTAACAAGAGGAGGCCGTAAAACCTCCCAAGTTACGGACAAGAGAATTTAAGTAACTATTCGTTTGTACATGAAGATTCTGCCATATGTGTACCAGGTATTTTTACGAAACTAGTGGTCATGCAACGATTTCTCTTACAGATGCTACTGATTGAGTTGGTGCATTGATTACTCGAAGTCGTAAGATCCAGTTTGGATTTCCACGATTTCAGTAAATCTTTTCATGTATATAATGGAACGGATTCCTGAAAACGGCCGATTCCTGCGTCGTTCCTGTCCAGCTCGAGCGTGCGTTCCTCTTCACAGCAACTGAACCCTCAGACGAGAGGCTGCTAGTGTAATTATCGTTCAGAATACGTACGTTAAAGCAGGAGAGCTCACCAGCACTTGTCAGCAGGCCTTCTCCGAGCCAGGGGAACAGGAAGCGGTAATTGGCCGCCTTGCTGATAAGCTCGCTGCTCGCCAGGATTTTCTGTGAAAAAGTAAAGGTCGTACTGGAGTTCATGGAAGGTGCGTAGCTCACTTAAGATGACAAAACGACTATGTACAAGTCAAAATGCTTAACTCGATCTTAAACTGCTCCAAGTTTTGGCGTTACAGAACTGAAACACAATACGTGTAACAAGACACAAAGGAATTAAAGACACTACCTGCCGGTGGGCATCGAATTACATGAATTTGGCATGTTGAAAATTTGTAATGAGGCTAAAGAGCACAGGCACTACATCAGTAGTCTGTGGTGTAAGATGAGAATTTGTGTCTGACAGGAGGCGTGACCACTGCGAATGGATGGCGTAGTGGTCAGTACATCTGCGCAGCATACAGGAGGCCCAGGTCCGAATCGTGGTCCAGCACAAATTTTCAACTTACGATATTTATAAAATTCGAATGGTTCAAATGGCTCTAAGCACATCTGAGGTCATCATTCCCCTAGACTTAGAACTACTTACACCTAACTAACCTAAGGGCATCACACACATCCATGCCCGAGGCAGGATTCGAGCCTGCGACCGTAGCAGCAGCGCGGTTCCGGACTGAAGGTCCTAGAACCGCTCGGTCAAAATACAAAATTCAGTGTTCACTGATAGATAATATCTTCCATTTAATTGTATCTCGATTCAGAGTGGCTGCAGAATCAAAATTGTATCTGTTCTTTCGGACTTATCCGAAAGAACAGACACCAAATATACAGAACTTTTATTTTGATTGAAAGATGTTCAAGGCACTGCTGAGCTGTTCCGACATTTAACCATAGCTTTTTCCAAATAAATTGACTGATATGGTGTGAGAATAGAGGGGCAAAAGTAGCCCGACGCCACCCCCACCCCCCACACCACCTTCCTCATCATGAATTCTGACGTAGGAAATCACACCCTTATGGTGAAGAGCATGTTCGTGGCTTCTAATTGTACTTGAGTCATGGCACCTGTAAGCATAGCGACAAGAGTCCTTGCTACTAAGGTTCTTGCATCACTCTGAGAACTGGTGAGGACAGAAGCATAGAGCTATCTTATTTATTTTAGAGCTAATTCAGCCTTGTCAAGGTCTAAACTCTTTCATTTTAAGCTAAAAATGCGATTTCAATTTCCTTTTCCAGACCTCCCTGTGTCCTGCTGTTCTCTACCAGTTCAAGCTTGCGACTTTCTTCTCCCAGCGGTCTGGTCGTCTGCTTTGCGATCGTCTTTCTCTGAGACTTCACTGTAGTATTACGTATATCTTCCATCATTTCTTCGTGCGAAATGTCCTATCCATTTCCATTTTAGAGCCTTCACCCTTCCACAATATCCCGAACTCATGTTGTTGATCATCACTTCCTTTCCGATCTTTCTTAGTGAGATCAAGGATTCACCTTTCTATGTTTCTGTCAACTGCTCGAAGTTTTCTTTTGAAAAACTCGTTTAAAATCCAAATGTCACAGTGCTATGTCAGTACGGAAAGAACACACAGCTCTAAAACAAGTTTTTTTGGCATATTAAATTAAAAAGAATAATAAATAAAACGCTCAACAAAAAGAAACGTCGGGAATTCCTGAAGCTTATGTTCTCAGTATATATAAATTTTGTATCAGACGTGTCAGCTGACTGTCAGGCTGCTCGCCGACGACACTGCGGCACGCAGACAAGTAAACCTGCTAAATAACTGTGGGAAAACACGAAACAGTTTGATGTACTGAAAAGAGATTGCCTCAAATGTCGACAGATGCAAGATAGATCTGTAATCGCCAAAGCACCGGGGCAAACAGTAAAGGAAAGAGTTCACGAAATATAAACTGTCGGACAACTTTCCACAGTTTGTCTGAATGTTCTTCGTGAGTTAGTCTCCAAACAATAAGGGGACGACAAGTTCACTGCTCGATTCGATACAAAACTCATTTCTGGGGAACGAAAAACTCACACGATGACTGATTGTCTAAATTTTGTTTCTTTACGATTCAAAAGCAGAAGATCTACTGAACAGAATCGTAAGTGATGATTCGACGTGGGCTTTTCCTCGATCAAGAAACCAAAGAACAACGCAGGCTCTGTTGGCCCGAAAGGTTATGGCTGCCTTTTGTAGTAACGCTAAAGGAAACTGATTTGTGAATTTTGTAGAACGTGGAAGGATTCAGCGCAGGGGACTCTGTCTCTTACCTACGCGCTTCAAATGACGAGCTGCAGTCGCAGTGAAAACCAAGTGAATGAGCATAGCAGTGTAAAAAGTGTGGTGTTGCTCTACATTTAGAAGACTGTGTAGAGGTATACCACACCCAATTGTCATATAGCTGATACTTGAAACTGTCGTTCTAAGTGGTACGTACTAAATCTGATTCTACAGTAACCAGTAGGGTATTTAAATAGGTCATTGTGTTAATTACCGGCGTTATGTTTCTGCTCGACGCTCGGCTACACACCATACGGCAGAAGCAAGTAATTATGTATCAGACCAAATGGGAGGATTTTTACATTCGATCTACAGCACAGATATGCCTAGAAGTAATTTATAATTCTTTGTACAGATGAAATGGCTTCCAAGCTTCCAACGCTTTTACTGCGACAAAGAAGTTAAAGACGCTGCCACTGGTTGGCTGAAGACTCATGCGCGTCAATTTTATAACGAGGGAATTTGTGAACAATTTAAGAGTAAGTCAAACGCTTAAATCTGAGTTGTCATAACAAAGATGTAGATTTTACTACTAAATTTGCTTCAACAATTCAGTTACTTTATTTACTACTAGCTATAGTGACAGGCGGTGCCCCGGATACTTGCCACAAAAAGTGACTGGATCTGTGCCTCGTTGATACCTGTGGAGAACGCAAGCCGCATGGAAAACTGCAATTGCTTAAAATCGAAGGGCATATTTAAATCTCTAGGTATCAGCGAAACGCGAGGAATGAATAAGTTTTCACCTGTGGCAAACGCCGTAGTTATGGTTCGGCAATAGGTTCTTTAAAGCCAGCCTTGTTCCGCCACTGCATAAGTAATGACGGCAACTAATCAATTGATAGGGGTTTGTAATCATTTTTCTGATAAATTTCCGAGCTTTCGCTCGTCCCGCGACCTGATGGTACCACTCCAAGACGGGTATTGCCGCTGTAATTTATTCTCGCAGTAGCAATTACACCCAGTTTACTACGATATATTTCGTTTGTTAGTAATTCAATTTTTCATTAATGTTTCTTATTCTTTCATCTGAATGTATAAATCTCATGTATATCAACCAAGAACTTGGAAGTAAATCGGTCAAGTACTTCTCGAGATGTGTGGTAACACCTTTCTCTCTTCTTTGTTTTATGTATGTTTAGGTATTGTGTACACTAAAAAGATACGTAACCCATGTAAGCCCACATGTCCATTAGGGAATCGTTGGGAAATTTTTTGTAAATCGGCCAACAACCTTAAGAGACTTTTGGTAACAAAGTTTCCTCTTTATATATTACATTCATGTATGTTACAAGCCAGATTACGAAATTTGGTCTCGAAGGTAAAATTTGCAAAATTTCATAATGATCGCAACAAAACTGTTGATTTGTATGCATTACAAACAAACAATTTGAAACTCTTCTTTATAAACTAGGTTGCTGCGTTACGTTCGTAGCGTTTTTCCATAAGTTATTGGTACACATAACAGAGCCTTTAGTCACCAAATATATATTCTCCTCCACTATTTACAACAGTCTACCAACGCTGGCTAACTTATCGATTCCACGACTGTATTAATCACGTGGTTTTGAGGCGAAGGACCCGCCGAGCCGTGGTCGGAGCGCATTTTCATCCGGAAAGGAATTTGCTTGAAGACTATTCGATATAGAATGGAACGGGTGAAAATATGAAGGTGCAGTATCAGACGAAAAGGTGGATACGGAATGACTTCCCAACACAACTCCTGTATAGTGCTTTTCGATAGTCTAGCAAAATGCGAGCGGGCGTTATCGCGGAGTAGCATAACTTCACGCCGTCTTCCTGGTCGTTTTTCTTGGATTGCGTCCGCAAGACTTCTCAGTTGTTGACAATAAATGTCAGCGGTGATGGTGGAATGATCAGTCACCGAGTTTGTCAGATTTCGAGTACACTGACGTGGATTATTGAGGTCAAACCCCGAAGGTCTTCCTGAACGTGGAGAGTCACCAATGTGAATATGGTCATCCTTAAATCGAGGTAACCATTTTCTTGCCGTCGCTCTCTCCAATGCTATTATCCCCGTACATGGTGCGCATGTGCACATGTTTCTGACTACTGCCGCCGCTGCTGTCACCAAGCTATTTAACTCAAACACAACACGTCAGTTGCCTTGGTTATCCGTCTTGAACTGAGTGCAATTGACGTAAAAAGAATTACACCAGTCGCGTTTCGCTTTTATTTATAAATCATCTTCTGTAGTTGTTCTGCAAATTGTAGACATATATTTGCACATTTTTGGTTGTTTTAGGTTATAAACAGCGTTTCGTTTGTAAAGTTGGCGTGCAAGTTACTTACGCTGTTTCTTTACCTACTCTTCTGCATCCCAACTAGCTAGCAGTGCTTGACGTCAAAGGACTTCGGTTCAGATTTGCACTTGTCACTTTTTGCCATTGTGCAGTACTTCTTGCACTGCATTATTTACACTTCACTTTGTAATCTGTTTCTCATTCCGCACAGTAACAGCGTTCATGTCTGTTCGTTTGTTTTCGTTCACGTAGTGTGTTGCCAACATGTTACTACTTTTTTTTGAGTTAGCGAAAATTTGTGAATTGTTTTATCTTAGTTAAAGACGTGAAAGGAGTGGAGGTGGTTGACTTTTTTTGTGGGGTGGGGGTGGGGTAGTGGGAATGGGCCTGGACGGTGATTATAGGACATAATCTGCGAGGAGATGGTAGAGGTAAATGGCGACTGTGGTTGTATGTCTATATTTAACGTTATATTAAGTGGTCAGTCCGTTTAAATAGTGTGCGGTTGGCCAAGCTGGTTTCAACATTTATGAGTTGCTTCTCTTCTATTACGGTTTTTTGGATGTGGTAGTTTTCTTGTAAGGTTAGGTGTAGATTTTTATTGTTGTTTATCCTTATGATTTCCAGGTCTGTGTCTCTGGCTGCAACTTTATATTGGTGTTGGTGCAAGTGTTCAGCAAAATTTGTATGATTTGTCCTATACCTCGATGCTCTTTGTATCTGGTGTCAAAAGTCGTCCTGGTTTGACCTATGTATCTTCCATCACATGTATTGGATTTCAGTTGGTATGTTCCTGATTTCTTATATAGATCAGTTTTTCCTATTGTTTTCGGGAAGTATTTCTAAACTTAATTGTTCGTTCTGTGGGCTATTTTTGAGCCTGTTTTTTTTTTTTTAAATAATGAATATTCCGTGTATATATTTGTGGTTGTATGTCAATGTGTACCATCTTTTACTTTGTTTCTTTAACACTGTGTTTTTCCTATTCTTGTATGTATTTGTTTGCGTGTGATTTTGCCCTTGTGTTGATGACAGCTGGATGTTCGTTGTTTCTCTTTCTTGATTTTCTTGTTCACTTTTGTTACTAAGTTCTCTTTGTATCCATTTTTTGCGGCTATTTGAATTATGGTACTCATTTCTTTTTTGTAATTGTCTGTATCTAATGGTACTGTGTTTAGTCTGTGGAGCATGTATCTAAGTGCTGCCTGCTTTTGAGAACTGGGGTGTTATGACGTCTCATGTATAATTATGTCTGTTGTTGTTGTCGGTTTTCGGTATATGTCAAATGTGTGGTGGTTGTTTTGAATCTTTATGGTGATTTCAACAAATTTAACTGTCTACTTTGTTCTTTCTCTATTGTAAAATGTCGCTTATCATGAAGAGAATTTATGTCAGTGCAGAACTGGTCAATTTTATTGCTTGGTTCATCTATCAGGCACTAGAGCCATATATCTTATCCAGTATAGGATGTTGTACCTATTTGACACTGTTTTGTTAAATATAATCTATTCTACATGGTTCATAAATATGTTTGCTATGGTTCCAGACACTGGGGATCCCACTGGTTATTCTTCACTTAATAAATAGAATACATTATTGAAATGAAAATAGTTCGGTTCTGTTTTATCTCTAGAAGCCTGACTGCTTCTTTGATGTATTCTTGTGGAAGTGTACTGTTTGTCTTAAGATTTTGTTCTATAATATTTATTGTTTCGGTTATATGCTTTATAAATAAAAGCGAAACGCATCTGGTGTAGTTCTTTTTAATTAAATTGCAGTGAGCTCAAAACGGTTAACTAATAGTAACATATGTTAAGAGTTGCTGAGGAAGATGGCCACGTAAACAAACGTAGAATACGTCGGAAATTTTCCGATTTCTCCATTTAGCACTCCATTTTCTAGCCTCTGCAGCTCCACTCACTATCTCCAAATGTAAACTTAAATAGCAACAGTGAACTACAAATAAAAAATGATAATCGATATACAAATCCATAGTAACCGGAATACCAACAAGCAAAATAAAAATGCTACCAACTTATGCATCAATTTAATATCTTGGTAGACATTTATTAGAAGCATTTCATCTATACGCTAAGGGTAGCCCTCGTGATAAAAGTAAGTAAGGGAAGTATCCGACATTATCAGACCGCAACAATAACGGTAAACTAATGGAGCACGTATCATTGTTTAAATATCCGGAGATAACTCTACAAAGGGATATGAAATAGAGAGAACACGCACGTGAAATCACTTGCACTAAATGTGGATCAGTGCCATATTGTTTAGGAAATTCTGGTGACGTGCGGCGCATTTGCTAAAGGAACCTCATTTGTTACAGAGTACTGCTTCAGCGTTTTGAGTCTGAAATGATGTTAAAGCTACTGAGAGAAGCGCCTGTGAGAACGTTACATGTTGATACTGTTTGTACCAAAGCTGAACGAACATGCTCAAAGAATTTAAATTGTAATAGCAGGAACAAAGATAAATTTAGGGACCTAGTTTTGCCGTACTCTGAGCAATAGCTTTATTGCCCCCATCGTAGATCTCCAAAAGGAGGAATCGGGACAAAATTTGTTACCTAGCTTAATATCCGTTTGCATTAGTACCAGAGAGTGGCTAATACTAGTACAAAATACATTCTATCATACACTGTACAGTAACTTGTGGCTTACGTATATCAGTTACTCCTACCAGAGTTAGTAGAAGACCAAGCTGTTTCTTACTGTGAAAGATCTACATCGAGATCGTGTGTACAAAGTTTAAACGGCTCTTAACCTCGACCCGCCTTATCTTGTGTTGGCTGCTGAGAATTTCCTATGTCGTCGCCTCTCGCTAACGGCTTGATCTACAGAGCGTGGTTCTCTCTGTGCTGCGTTGTTGGTGACATGCAGCTATTTTTTTGCAAAATAAACATTAAAGAACATGATTTATCTTATCTTACCTGACTGGTGTTAACGGGCATGAAACATTCTCATGATTTTTCTATGGAGTTATGTTCAGTAAGGGTTCAACTAATCGAGATATAGGAAATGTTTTGCTGAAGTCAGAGGTTTCAATAATCGAAAAGCTCAGAGAATGATCTTCCTCTGGAGACGGGTTAGGAATATAATTGTCAGATACTTTAAGGACTTTGTGCCGGATTTCCTTTATTTTCGTAGGTCTGTAACTCAAAGAAGTCTATATTGTTAAATGTTTTTGATGGATTTGGAGACAGTAGAATAATGGCTTACCTCGATATGCTCTGCTTTACTGACGTTTATTGAGGCACTCGGACCCATCCAGCCGCGGAATATCGGCCAGTATTGTTTCGTCACCTTGTCGAAGACACGAAGTCTGTCTGGAAAAGAAAATCGTCTTCTGTACTAAGAAGTGTTGGATTGTTTTTTCATAATTCATCTCACTTCGGTGTGAAACGCAACAATGATATCGATGTGGAGATTGAGGCCAGCGTGCAACGTCGTAGTCGTTCGCATGTGGGTCATGAGAAGAAACTTCACGAACTTCTAGAAATGATTTTCGTGATTCTGCTAATCCTCTCATGTAGTCCTGTAAAACTAAGTTCTTATGGCACGACACAAGTAGAAACTGACAAAGTCGTTTATAACAATCATGGTGATTTTGGATGCTAAACGAAACTTAACACATTGACAGGATATTTGATGTTACTTCAATGGTTATAAATTCGAATCAGTTTACAAAGAATTTGGTATACGCTGACAGGTGAAAAATCGGAACACCAAGAATGAGTTGTGTGACGTAAATGGAAGTTGGTTGGCATGTTTTTACATGCGAAAGGTCTATTCAAATTTGGCGCCAAACGCATCAGTAGCGCTAGTAGCGCTACTGTGAGGACACAAATCAGGTTTGCTTTAATATGCCCTGTAAGGGTCGTGAGCACTGGTTACCTTTGAGACTGGATGTGGTGAGTTGACGTTAGTCAACACTGTCTTTAAAACAACTAAGACGCCATTATCAACACCTCACAGAGTTTGAACGAGGTGGTGTAATAGGGGCACGAGAAGCTAGATGTTCCTTCGGCGATACTGCACGAAGCCTTGGCAAGAATGCAGCCACTGTACATAATTGCTGGCAGCGGTGGTCACAAGAATGTACCGTCGCAAGAAGAGCAGGTTCCGGATGACCACGTGTCATTACCGAGAAAGAGGATCATTGTGCTCGTCGGATGCCTCTGGCGCGTCGTACTGCATCTGCAGCAGCAATTTGAGCAGCAGCTGGCACCATAGTGAGACAAAGAACTGTTACAAATCGATTACTTCAGGAACAGCTCTGAGCCAGAAGGCCAGTGGCGTATATTCCTCGGTCTCAAACCACATCCATTTGCGACTTCAGTGTTTTCAAGTGAAAGCTTATTGGAGGGCGGGGTGGTGGTCTGCTGCGTTTTCTGATAAATGCTGGCTCTGCCCCGGTGTCAGGGAAGGCCGTGTAGAAGGAGTCCATTTGAGGGCCTGCAACCAAACTGTCTGTGTGCTAGACACAATGAGTCTACAGCTGGAGTTATCGTCTGGGATGCGATTTCGTATGACAGCAGGAGCACTCTCGTGGTTATCCCACGGACCCTGATTGCACATTCGCACGTCAGTCTGGTGATTAGACCAGTTGTGCTGCCATTCATGAACGGCATTCCAGGGGTATTTCCCAACAGGATAATCCTCGCCCACATACCGCTGTTGTAACCCAACATGCTCTGCAGAGTGTCGACAAATCGCCTTGCCCTGCTTGGTCACCAGATCTGTCGCCAATCGAGTACATATGAGACATCATCAGACGAAAAATCCAGCCTCATCCACAAACAGAATTTACCATCCCTGTAATGACCTACTAAGTGCAAGAGGCATTGAAATCCATACCACAAACTGACAGCCGGCATCCGTACAACACAGTGCATGCACGTTTGTATTCAAGATTCTTGCAGTTACACCGGTAATTAATGTACCCAATTACACATCTGCAATGTTTTTAATCTCGCGATTACATTAACCTGCCCTCCCTCCCCGCCCCCCCCCTCCCCCACGAGCCATGTACCTTGCCGTCGGTGAGATGGCTTGCGTGCCTCAGCGGTACAGATAGCCGCACCGTAGGTGCAACCACAACAGTGGGGCGTCTGCTGAGAGGCCAGACAAACGTGTGGTTCCTGAAGAGGTGCAGCAGCCTTTTCAGTAGTTGCAGGGACAACACTCTGGATGATTGACTGATATGGCCTTGTAACAGCAACGAAAACAGCCTTGCTGTGCCGGTACTGTGAAAAGCTGAAAGCAAGGAGAAACTACAGCCGTAATTTTTCCCGAGAGCATGGAGCTCTACTGCATGGTTAAATGATGATGATGTCCTCTTGGGTAAAATATTCCGGAGGTGAAATAGTCCTCCATTTGGATCTCCGGTCGGGGACTACTCAGGAGGATGTCGTTACCAGGAGAAACAAAACTGGCGTTCTACGGAAGGGAGCGTGGAATGTCAGATCCCTCAATACGGTAGGTAGATTACAAAATTAGAAAGGAAAATTGATAGGTTAAAGTTAGATATAGTGGGAATTAGTGAAGTTCAGTGGCAGGACGAACAAGACTTCTGGTGAGGTGAATACAGGGTTATAAATACAAAAGCAAATCACGGTAATGGATGAGTGGGTTTAATAACGAATAAAAAAATTAGGAACGCGGATAAGCTACTATGAACGAGATAGTTGCAGTACCCAATGTTTTTAATCTCGCGATTACATTAACCCGCTCTCCCCCCCACCCCCGACCCTAAATAAGACAGACACGAAGTCCACGCCTACCACAATAGTACAAGTTTATATGCCAACTAGCTCCGCAGATGACAAAGAGATTGAAGAATATATGATGTGATAAAACAAATTATTCAGATTGTTAAAGGAGACAAAATTTTGATTGTGATGGGGGACTGGAATTAAATAGTAGGAAAAGGAAAAGAAGGAAAAATTGCTGGTGTATATGGGCTGGGAGAATGGAATGAAAGAGGAAGCCGCCTGGTAGAATTTTGCAAGGAGCATAATTCAATCATCGCTGACATTTGGTTTAAGAATCGTAAAAGAAGATTGTATATGTGGAAGAGACCTGGAGACACCGGGAGGTGTGTACTAGAAATGTTAATGACATAGATATGTTACCTAGATAAATGTATTCCCGAGGTTTCATTACACAAAAACAACTCCTCCCGAACAGGCTGTGAAGGCCCAACGGTACTGAACGGCCGCCGTGTCATCCTCAGCTCATAAGCGTCAGTGGATGCGCATATGGAGGGGCTTGTGGTCAGCACACCGCCCTCCCGACCGTATGTCAGTTTCCGAGACCATTCATTACACTACATTAATAATTTTTTGGTGTTGCGTATATATTCGTTTGTTTTGACTGTTGTTAGTTTTTCTCTCACAGTGTTTGAATTTTTGTTTGTACAATTCCTTACTGAGATTCCTCGAATAGGTATCTTGGTAACTTACGGTTGTGCAATATATGTAGACGAGTTACGCAGGCGTTACCTAGACACCTGGAAGTTAATTCTGTTGGCCGAAGACTCTAGTTGCAAATTCTTTTACGAGTTTCTGAATTTTATCCATCCCATTAGCCTGCATTACTTCCGTCTTCCTCGTCCAGAGTGGAGAGTTTGGGAGCCGTCACAACATTCCGTTTTGCTTAACTCACAATGAGTACATGTTTCTGTTAAATGTTGTGACTGGAGGAGACCGCCTCCTCACGTGGATCATGATTTATACAGGGTGAACCAACTCCACCAACAAACTTTCAGAGGTTGTTCGAAGATAACTTCGAAGTATTTTGGTACAAGGGATCCGTGGTCTCTGGGGGCAGAGTAAAAATGTTATTATGGTTTATTCGGTATTTTAGGGCAATCATTTCTGTCTCTGTGAAAATGTGGAATGATTCAAAAAGAAATAACAAGTTTCAATTGTTTACTACAGACAAACTATCAAAGAAACACATTGCATATGCCGCTGGGTAGAGGAAGATTCGAAGCTCCGACACAGATGCGCTTCTTGTTTGTTTGTAGCAACTTGGCGATTACATTACCAGTCAGTTTGTGTGTTGGAATCTGCGCGAATTCAATCCATTGTTCAAGTGCGACGTGCATTCTGCCGACGATATAGCGAGAAGCTACCTTCGCAGACGTTCATTTATGACTGGCATACAAAGTTCTTGGAAGTTGGTTGCATATGCGAAGGGAAGAGCATTGATCGGCCACCCACATTTGATGAAAATGTTGAGCTTATTAGAGATGCATTGACACGAAACCCTCGGAAGTCCACAAACGGGCACGCCAGTTAAATTTCCTCAAGCAACGGTGAGGCGCGTTCTGAAACGACACATGCATATGAAGCCTTACAAGTCACAGTTACTGTAGCAAATGCGTACGGCGACCACAACAGAAGGTACGAATTTTGCATACCAGTTGTACAGGATACGGCAAAGGGCACTTTTTCTGAACGACTCATCTTCACGGACGAATCGACGTTTCATCTATCGGGTAAAGTAAACTGTCATAATGTAAGAATTTGGGGGTCACAAAATCCTGGTGTCGTTGTCGAGCGTGGAAGGGACTCACCGATACTGACCGTGTTTATGGCGTTTCTGTTCACAAAGTTTACAGACCTTTCTTTTTTTCGGAAGAAACTGCGACAGGAATGTCATACGTGGTCATGCTGCAAAACTGATTGTTTCCTCAACTTCGCGAAGATTCTAGTGATTTCATTTTTAAGCATGACGGCGCCCCGCCTCGCTTCCACCTTTAGGTGCAGCGTTATCTTAACACCAACATCCCACAACTTTAGACTGGAAGAGATGGATAACAAGATCTTGTTCGTTGGTTTTGTTCTCCCAGGTCACCAGAAGTCATACATTGCTATCTTTTTCTGTGGTTGTACATAAAAGACAGAGTCCTTGTCCCACCTGTGGCAACTTCTCTTCAAGACCTGAATTGTTGAAACTGTCGATTCAGTAAACAGGTACCTGTTGGTTCGTGTGTGGAATGAAATGGACTGCCGTTTCGATGTTTCTCGAGCAACTCATGGTGCCCATGTTATGTGTGCAGTATAATACCTGTACGAACACAAAACTTTGAACATTCCTCTATGGAGTGAAATGCGCAATGTATTGCTATCTTTCATAGTTTCCTTGTAATAAACAACTGAAATCTATTCCTTTTTTAACTATCCCGTACTTTCATAACAGTGAAGAAGCCTATAAAATGAAATAACCAGAACGTACAGCATTCATCACAGAGTAATGAAACACGCCTCAGACAGAACTGTGATGTGACTGCCGTTGCTGCGAGAACAGTGGCGTCGTTATGCCGCACTTCCACTGCATTCAGTGGATCCACACATGGGGTGCACATCGGCCAACTGTTCATCATTAAATCCGTCCACAGGATTTATGTGTCAGCGTTAACGCACAACTAACACTGCCCGGGAACCAAGACCCTAGACAGAACGGGGCAGTACTGAATGCAAACTTGAGGGCAACGAGTTAAAAACGGCATTCATGTTATCAGCAGCAGTTACCGTGAGCAAATGGAAATGAGATGCACAGCTGGAAAAGTCAACTACTCTGACTAGGTACCCATATACTTGCTTAAGTTCGAATAGCGGATTGTGGAAGCATAAAAAAAGGACGACTAAGTAAAACCTCTATCGCGGGAACAGGTTTGATGCAACTCTTCCTGCTAGGCTATCATATTCAAGCCTCTTCTGCACAACTACTGTAACCAACGTTCAACTAAACCGCTCTTCTGTTGTCACTCGTTGATACCTCCCTAAAATTTTCACCTCTCCGCTCACTTCCCTCCATTACCGACTGACAATTCCAAGACGTTATTAGTTTCTCCATGTCTGGATGCTGCTGCTGCTTAATATTGATTAATTCCATGATACCTCAGAACGTGTTCTATCAACTGGGCCCTTGTTTCAGCCGTGTTATGCTGTAGATTCCTTTTCTCCCCTGTTCAGTTCAGTACCCCTTCGTTAGTTACGCATAGAGTTGTAATATTATTGTAGGCTTCCATAGACTACCGTAAGTAAGCATAGTATGCGCTAGTTTTCCCAGTAGCTTTGGTCAGTTAAGGAAGGTCGAATCTGTTTTACCTGTAAATTGGGTGTGTTGCATACCTGTTGGGCGTTAAGCTCATTACGATCGCATTCTTTCCGAATGCGACCAGTATCATACTAGGTTCCCCTAAAAACCGGAATCGGTGATCCATCTAGGAATTGAGTGGGGAAAAAAGGTGAAATAAAAAAAAATAACAAAAATATATCAAACATCGCTTCAGTACTTTTTCGAACTTCAGTAAAACATGTTTATGTTATCCGTAAACAACTTTCACATTGATCAGTAATAGCAGGAAGTTCTTGCGTTTGATCATGATAAACCTTCTATTAAGCAGAAAATAATAACAGCACTTATATAAATTTTTGTGCATGTAAACAATAATTTTATCAAAAGTAATTGCTATGGTTACATAAAAGTGCAGAAGTTATATGAGTAGCTAATTTTTGTTACTTATAAAATGCAATTTATATTCTTTAAGGAGTACAATTCCAGTTACATATCTAATCCTCTGCAGTGTCTCTGTAGCACCTCATTCCGAATGCTTCTATTCTTGTCTGAACTGACTTACTTCCGTTCAGTGCTACATTCTACAGCAGGGGTCCCAACAAAATTTTCTCGAGGCCCCCTCATCGAGCATGATTGGTCCCTTGTCATATCACAGTATCAAGTACATAAAAAGCCAAATTAAGAGTCTTTTTATACGTTTTCTATTTTTGGTACTTAGAAAAAAACATTGACATATTCATCATTGAAAAAATATTGAGCTTAAAACTTTTTCAATTTAGCCATCATTGTTATTGTTATATTTTTGATTATTGTTCAAAATCTTTGTCTTCAAATCTGGGTGTTTAGTATAACAAATGCATTATCTTCCTCTTCATCTGTAAGCCTTTCTCGAACCACTTTCTAACAAACGGTCCATTTTTAACTACGCGAACTGTAGCTTCCACGAAAAACAACGCTTTACATTCATTACTGTTTTAATACAGAATATTGAATATGTAAACAATACAGTCTGTGAAAGCACTGGAAATAAATTAACATTGGCCGATTGTCGTCTGAAATGCGAGTTTCTGTGTAAAGTGACTGTTAGTTGTCAGCTGCAAAGAGGCAGCGCGCGTAGTCTAACGGCATACAGCAGAACTATTTGCATCTATCTAATTCTAGTTTTGCGCTAGTGTGCTAGTTTCATTTGGCTCTAGGAAGACGCCAGACGCAGAAGTTAGCGTTCGCTAAAGCTCTGCTCATCCAGGAAGCTGCCAAAACTAAAAATCTGTTATAATACGAAATATATTTAATATATTTTTTATTCTAATAGTATCTTGAGGACCCCTCTGGCATAGCTCGCGGACCCCTAGGGGTCAGCGGACCACCTATTGGGAACCACTGCTCAGAGAAATATAAGAGGCGATCAAAAAGTTCCCCCTCGAAGGTCGTACAGTGCAGAATCGCTGTGCCAATCAGGCAAAAACTTGAGTTTTGACAATCATGCCACCGACGCACCAGGCTGAAGATACCCGTTTGATAAAACACGCTGTCGTGCTGCGTGAAGAGGTCCGTAAATGCCTGCTGCACATATTGGTCCGACAGGAATCGTCGACCTTCAAGGGACCGAAGGCGTGATAATCGCACGGAGAGATCAGGACTATAAGACGTCTGCTCGAGTGACTCCCCCACTTTAGCTGGCGCAATTTCTGCGTTACGACATTTGCGATATGGAGACGTGCGTTGTAATGAAGCAACAGCACACCTTGTCGCAGTTTTACCAGACGTTTCGCCTTAATTGCGCGCCGTAATTTCTCAGGCGTTGCGCAGTATCTTTCCCAAGAAATGGAGACACAGGTACGCTGAAATCAATAAGCAATGAGCCCTGGTAATCAAAGACCAGGGTGAGCATCACCATTCCAGCAGATGACTGGCTTTTGAATTTCTTCGGACGAGGGGACGATGGATGAGACCACTGCTTCGTCGACAATTTCTAATCCAGTTCCCAGTGGTGCCATACCTTTCGTCGTCTGTAACAACGCGCTTAGGAAACGTGTTGCCTTCAACATTTAAACGAATCAGGTGCTTCAGGAAAAGAGTCATCCGGATCCGGTTTGCTTTTTGTTCGCCGTTCGAAGCCCGGTGTGTCCACTGGCTGCGGACTTTAAGGTAGCCCAACTTCTACTGGACGGTGTGTTGCACACTACGCAGGCTGACGTCGAGATCGTCAGCTAGCGCACGAATAGTTATGCGCCGGTCCGGCCAAATCTCATCATCAACCACCAGCTTTTTGTTTTCCGTGATGACTGAGGCTGGCCTCCAAGATCGAGCGGCGTCTTGTGTCGAATCGCGACCACTGCTGAAATTGACGCACCAGTTCACAACGGATGTTTTCGACAGACATGCTGCCCCATACACATCGAGAAAGTTCAAAGAAGATCAGCACGTTTTGTACTATCGCGAAATAGGGGAGAGTGTGTCACTGAAATGATACAGATTTTGGGTGAACATCATTTTAAAAAAGGCGTTTTTCATTGCGACGGAATCTGACTAAATTTCAATCACCAGCTTTCTCCGCCGAATGCGAAAATATATTGTTGATGCCGACCTACACAGGGACAAACGATCACCATAATAAAATATGGGAAATCAGAGCTTGCACCGAGAGATATAGGTATTCATTTTTTCAGCGCGCTATACGATATTGGAATAACAGGGAATTATTGTGAAAGTGGTTCGATGATATAACTGCCAGGCACTTAAATGTGATTTGCAGAGTATCGATGTAGTTGTAGATGAATTCTTCGGCCGCCAAGAAAAGAATAACAGCACGTTGATCCTGTTTGGATGCATTTGATAATAATGTTGCCACAATTCGCTTTCCTTATATACCGCATGTACGTCGGAAAGACACGAATGCTACACTAATCCCTTGCTCACATGTCGGTGCTTGTACACCCGAATCAGAGTCACGCTATGTTTTATATACACTGCAGCAAAGCCCTCAAACCGAAACTTTTGAACGATCCTTCTACCTTCGGAAAAGAGTTCATACTGTTTAAATTCAGTGTTACCAAATTTATCTTTTTCTGTTTCTTAGTATTGCCGGTAAATATTTAAAATACCAAGTTCCACAAATGTCTTAGAAGAAGCTTAGCATCGAATTATCGGATTTCTTTGTTACGGGCGTTATCTTGTAGGACGTATAGACAGAGTTATCATTCACTACACCAAGTGCATACTTTTCAATTCATTTTCTGTATTTTCTTAAGGAGATTTAACGGAGATTCAACGGAGATGTTAGGTAAAGAGTGGAACGAACTTTCATTGTATGGGATGTGTACTACTATAGGCTCAAACGGAAAGACGAACAGAGGGCAATGAAACAAGTAAATAATCCTAGCCAGGGGACCCGTGCGAAAGTTAAGCACTTTTGTACATTTAAATAATGAACAAGTGGTGTCGTTGGAATGAAGAGAAAATATTTTTTAAAAAATGAACCGAACGACGTGAAATAATCAAGAATTTATGATACATCCTTGTATATACATTTGCAAGTGTCCAAAAATGTTTATTGTATACAAAATGTTTGTCCCGACTTCTACGACGGGCAGGGATGAGGGACTTTCAGTAGGACCACATACCCTACGACTTTGACTCGGCAAACATCTTCAGTGACAGTAAGCACAATAGGCCGTCGTAGCAACAGGTAGTCACAAATCAAGGAGACAGTGACAAACATATTTGTCATTTCTGGAAGTATATTCGCCTAGAAAAGTCAGTTTGTATAACAGGCAGAGATAATGGGCTACCACGGTGGCCACGGTTATTATTTGTGACAGTGCTACATACAAACAAGTACTTTAAAACAAATAAAATGGTATTTGTAGTAAGATAATATGAAAAGACAGCCAGTTATTAGAGATTAATAAGTCAGCTTCGTAAAATATAGGTCTGAACCTGGGAATCCACAATGCCGTTTTTCCTATGATAGTTAAATATTTGTAATGTTAAAATTTCCCACAAATAGTACGTTTCAGCCCAAAACCGGTATCCAGTGTCAGAACCCGCTCAAAAACCTTTCCAACGATACCTGATTCATACTGTGCGATGGGTAACTGTTGAGAAAAATGGTTGTTGACTTGAGAAGTAATACACGCTATAAATACAGATCCGAAAACCAATGGTTTTCCTAACACCACATGTTACCACTGAGTACCCCAACACCTTATGTCTCCGAAGATCCAAATTACAGATCTATGCTTGAGGAAAAACGCTTACATAAGACTCCCTGGCAGATGAAAACTGTGCCATACCGGCCGCCGAACATGGAAATTTCTCTTTACGCGGGCAAGTGCTCCATCGAGTAGATATCCATTCACAAATCTCGACCCACCATCACAGCTTGGGTAGCACAACCGGTAGAGCACTTGTCCGCAAAAGGCAAAGGTCCCAGCTTCGAGTCCAGGCCTGGTCCTGGCACACAGTTTTAATCTACCAGAAAGGTTTAAGTCAGCGCTCACTCCGCTGCAGAGTGAAAAATCATTCTGGGAATAAATACGAGCGAAGGCAGGCCTCAGCACGTGCTCTTATCGATCCCTGTACACGTCAAAAACCCGAGACGGGATCCCCATGAAATAATAACCATGCCTAATATGTTGCCAGAATCATCCTTTTAAATGTCCTCACACAAAATAGCCAACGCGTTCAAGTCGGTGGACCTGGGTGGCCATGGCATTGGGGATCCAAGACAAAAATACATATGCTGTCGAAATGCTATTTACCAGTACTGAATATCCAGAATGTGGATAAAATCAAACGAAGGCAGTTTGGAAACCATTGGTTTTCGGACCTATGTTTGTTACAATTATTTGCTTATTTCATCGTTATATACTCGCCTCTTTCGTTTGTATCTACATAGGCCTAATACCCCGTAGATTAACCCTAGAAAGACCGCTACGGTCGCAGGTTCGAATCCTGCCTCGGGCATGGATGTTTGTGATGTCCTTAGGTTAGTTAGGTTTAATTAGTTCTAAGTTCTAGGGGACTAATGACCTCAGCAGTTGAGTCCCATAGTGCTCAGAGCCATTTGAACCATTAACCCCAGAACACTTAAGAGGGAAAAACGTTAAATTGCTACTAAGCCATCGTAATGTTCACTACTCCATAGTTTGTTCAGTGGAAGCCATGGTTTATAGATTGTGCATTAATTAGTTACCGCTATTAGATGCCAAATGTACGTTACATCCCAAATTTAGTGCAAATACTCTTTGAATGTTTTATTTTATTGCCATAACTGGTTTTGGGCTACCATACCCATTTTCAGAAGGCTATCATTTTTCGTTACATAGATGTTTTTGGTTAACAGCGTGTTGTCTGCTCCAGACTGCACAAAAATATTTGAGTATGTAGTGCCACTTTATCAGTTGTTTAATATATATATATATATATAAAATTATGTGTGTGTATGCTCATTTACATACATATGTAAATAAAGACAATTATTTTACACTTCAGCGTATTTATTAATAAAACAACTGATAAAGTGGCACTAATCACTCAAATATTCTTGTGCAGTGTGGGGCACATGACATGCTTTAACCAAAACATCTATGTAATGAAAAATGTTAGCCACCTGAAGATGGGCGTGGTAGCCGAAGCCGATCACGGAAGTAAAATAAAACATTCAAAATGTATTTGTGGCTGGTTACGGCAATCACCAACTATCATTAACGGCCGCGGAGTTCACAAGATCCAATATGGATACAATAAACAAAATATCCCATCGTATACCCCCTGCAATCGTAACTTTTACGGGATTTAGTAATCTAGTTTTAAAAATATGTGAGTCCAGACATCGGACCAACATCAATGTCTTCTATGCAAAGCATAAGCAACGCGGCGCAGCTCCTAGTCCTAAACTTCGTTCATTTATATTCGTCAAATCTGCCTGTAATAGCAGATGCTGAGGTTCGAACTCTTATCTGGCACTCAGTTGTGACCAGTAACCAAAGGTTAACCGTGTGAATATAGGGTTTGTATACAAGAATTTTCATTGTCGGTACACTACCTTGCCTTTCGACGAGGAACGCTATGTACGTAGTCCCTATCAGCGGGAACGCCAGAGGGCCGGGAATCTTGTCGACGGCCCTGCAGAAAGTCCACCTCCGGTACAGCGCCAGTGCGGCCAGGCCCACAACCGCGGCCGCTCCCACGAAGAGTATTAGCTCCATGGGGCAGAAGACGCAAATGCCGGTGAAGTTAGAAGTACCGCAGAGGAGCGGCGCGCACTCGTCTCGGCAGAGCGCCGGAGGTGCACTGGCCGGGGAAAGCCATCAGCGCAGACGAGATCGCAGCCATCAGCGGCCAGCGTGCTGCTGCTAGTTCCGTTATGGGCCGCGGCGCGGCGTAGCGCTAGCGTACACTCTGAAGGTCGACTAATGGCAGTGGGCGCCCTCGGCTCGTAACAAAGTCGTCAAGGGGGCCATTTCACCACGCGTGTCGCTATAGCTGCTCTCAAAGTCAGGGTCACGTCGCAATAAAGGGGCAAAACAATGAATCATGCTGCGTTTACTGCTCGTAAGTGGGCAGTAACGACCGTAAAACATTGCAGCTCTTTTCGCTTTCGACAGACTAAGCCGTTTGTCCAGGCGCTTAGTTTGATGATGACATTGTGCTGTTGCTTCTAGTGCAGATAGACACTATAATAAATTATAATAAGACTAAAACTATAATAGCCAACTTGCAGAAATGCAGTTAGTTCAAATTAACAATGGGGCCATGGAACGACTTAGTACGTACAACACTCATCATCAGTTTTCTGCTGTGTTAGCAGATTATTTGCGCCACCACTTGCTGTGACCCTTCTCTTCCTTCTTAATGTTGCTGTGTGAGCTGTCAACCAACACATTATCTCTTCCTCCCTTACCTCCTCTTCCACATGGTTCAAATGGTTCTGAGCACTATGGGACTCAACTGCTGAGGTCATTAGTCCCCTAGAACTTAGAACTGGTTAAACCTAACTAACCTAAGGACATCACAAACATCCATGCCCGAGGCAGGATTCGAACCTGCGACCGTAGCGGTCTTGCGGTTCCAGACTGCAGCGCCTTTAACCGCACGGCCACTTCGGCCGGCGCTCTCTTCCACATGACCCTCTAAGACTTTTCATACTCCCCTCCTTCATTCTTAACGAATGTACAATTCAATTTCTCTTCTTCTTCTTATTACAGTCAGTATTTGCCTTTGGTCTCCAGTTTTTTCCGTACTTTCTCATTTTTCAATCTGTCCACCGAGCTTATTATTTCCATCCTTCGCCATGCCCACATCTCAAAAGCCTCCAGCCTTTCTCTGTCTTTCTTCCCCAGTGTCCACATTGTAGCAAAATACAGGAGTGCAACATCTACAAAACGTTTTATTAATATTTTGCTCAAATCTTTGTCTACATTGCCTCAGAAATTTCTCCGTTCATACAAAATATCTCTTTCGCCTTGTTGTTCTGGTGTTGATTTCTGTGCTGCTCTTCTAATCTGTCTTTATCCTGCTGCTCATTGAAACTGCAGCACCAGGTAAGTCACATGTAACAAACATCAAACTGGCATGGAGTGAACTACGTACTTGGTTACATAAATGATTATCACTTTCAACACCACTCCATAAAGTAGGTGGGAGTCAGGCAATTTACATTGTGCATACAGGGTTCCTGAAGTAATTATCGTTGAACTGGAGTATGAAAGGAATGAACTTCTTTTGAAGCAAAAAAACTCATAGACATATGCCCTATTTCGAGTGGTTTCCGACATTTACATTTAATGTACATTTATTTTTCTGGGCTAGTGGCACACACGTATGTGTGTTAGAGGTCGACTCTTTGGCGTTTTATTCTAGCCCCACCCGCCTCATTACTTTCAACTTCTTTGCTCGGGATGTCTTTCTGACATTAACGCAGCCTGTTGAATGCACGTCTGTCAATAGCGTGTTGTGAGCGAAGTAATGCGGAAGCAGAATTCTTCGAAGTATCGGTTAACTGTGCTTGTACGCGCACTGGCGAAATTGTCGCATATCTACACTAAAGAAGAATATACAAATATGGCGTATGTTCACGGCTTCTGCGATGATGGAGTTCCTGCTGCTGTCGAAAAATACCATCGGCGCTTCCCAACATGTCTGTTCCCGATCATACAGCGCATTGCGTGAAACAGGAATTCTTCCAAGTCCCTATTTTCCTTCTGAACATGTAGTTCGACTGCCTGTGCAGGAACAGCAACACGCAGTTGAAATGCAGCAACGTAGTCCTACTATCAGCACACGACGACCTATCAATGCCTTCCCCCCCCCCCCCACCCCCACCCCCCGACGAACAGGTGTATGGCAAACGTTACATGAGCAAAACATGTACTCACTTCACATGCAGCGTGCCCACGATCTTCAAATTGGCGACAAAACTACTTGGCTCGAATTTTGTCACTGGTTAAATGGCAATTGAAGACCTGCCTTTAAGAAGGTTGTATATCAAAATTTCATAATTTCTTGGGAAATAAATATAATTGTTGTTTCCCTTTGGTACTGTTTATTTATGTGTTTTATTATGTGCGAATAAGTGATGCAATATATGTTACAGAACAGCAACACATGTTTAGCATATTTTACAATATCTAGAAAGTTATCTTTAATTTTTATGTGACTTTCGTGTAAGAACGTTGCGTGTCCTGTAAAAGTGCACTGTGGAATAATGTTCTTAAAGAAAATATAATTTTCTCTTACAGTGGGAAAAATTATGGAAAGCATTAACAGATTGCCAAAATAATACACTGTATTTACCTAATCCACCTCCAACCTAAGAAAAGCAAAAAACAAAAAGTAAGAAAGAAACTAGTTCTATGCAGGACAAGAAAAAATAAGACAGAAAAAAATAAACAGAGACAGAATAAACTAAACAATTCACTCAGAAGGTAAGTTCATAAAAAATTCTTTGTATTCTACATAAGGCATTTACCCATATTCAACAAGTTCCTAGTTTTCTTTTTCGATAGAGGAAGAAACTTTTCATATAACAAAGTAGAACATCGAAAATGTCCAAAGAAGGGCATCACGAAATAGGGCAGAGAGTATCACCAGTATGATACATGAGCTGGGTACTGGTTGGGGGCAGTCGTTAAAACAAAGGCATTTTACACTGCAACAAGACGTTTTCACGTAGTTTCAGTGTCCTACGTTGTCAGAAGATAAGAGAACTCAGAGCTCACACAGAAATATTTAAGTGTTCCTTTTTCCCGCGTGCTGTTAGAAAGCGGAAGAACAGAGAAATAACGTGAAAGCGGTTTGATGAACCCTCCGCCAGGCAGTAAAGCGTGAATTACAGAGTACTCACGTAGATGTGGATGTAGGAAACCTCGTAACGTGGACAGGGATGTTAAGTAGAATTAGATTTTCTCTTCTGTTTTTAGCAGAGAACGAGGTACCTAAGTGTGAGTGTCGTTATGACTAAGGTACACACACACTGAATTTCGATCACCTGCTCTGATTTTCAACTACATAACTAGTAAGAACATTGACGGCAACAAAGACATTCTCGCTCACTTCTTTTATAATCAAAGGTGTACTTAAACAAGCTTCAGGTATAACGTACTTCCACTCATACGTAATCATGACTTCCATTATTCTTTTTTTCCGATTATTAGATAAGTACTACTGACACAGGGCAGAAAGTTTCGTCCTGAAACAATAAACTTTTGCTGTACTGATGTAAAATATCCTATAAAACAAGGTAGTTGTACAAAAGTGTCACTGTCCTGTTGTTGTTTTCCCAAACCAACGGCCAGACTAAACAAATTATTCTAGTGTAAAAATTTTGCCATTATAACGATACACAAAGTTCTTGCACATACCACATTTGATGTAATTTTTTCGAGGCACGTCTTTACCAGCTGTGGAAATATAAGATTTTCCACTGTTCCGTATACTTTTCTTGAAATTCTGCTTCTACCTTGGTCGATACATTTTCCTTTCTACGCTTTTATTTAACGTTACAATATCCTTAGGAGTGCTAGTTTCATCAGCCTCATCCATCGTCTTCATTGATAGCCAACGTTATTCCAGGTTTTACAAATATAAGTAGCTCAAACTGTAAACAGGAAAAATACATCCGTTTTAGTAGCATGTCCCATGCGATGTACCACTTCATTCTAGTGGAAACTCAGTATTTCCAAATATGTAATATACAACCTTTGAGGGATACGGATATATACGAAATTGCAGTGCCTGTGTTATTCTGATTACGATGCAAAGTTCCTTTGGACAGGCATGCCAGTCCAGAGGAACTTTGCATCGTATTCAAAATAACACAGGCAGTGCAATATGGTTTTTACCTGCCGATAGCGGGCAAGCGACTTACAACTACAACGTCTGACCTGCACGAGAATGTACATAATGGATGTACGAGTACAGGTCGTGGACGTATGGTTGGTGACATATGGAAGTTTGGGTCTGACAGTGAAACGTGCACCGTTAGCCAAATGGTTGCCGGCACGGTAGCTCAGCGTGTTCGGTCAGAGGGCTGCGTGCTCTCTGAAATAAGAAAACTGAGTCAAGGAATCAATGATCAACTTGAACGGGTGTCTTGTGACGTCCGCCTAGACCAAACGCAACGAACTATATCGAACAAAAAAAAAAAATGATAAGGTGACAACTCGCTATAAGCGGGAAATCCGGGTTCGAGTCCCGGTCCGGCACAAATTTTCTTTGTCATCATTCCACTACACAGCTGATGGTGGTCGTGTTCTGTGATGGAGGTCTTCAGTTGTCAGTTGCTTCCATTAATGCTATTCACTTATGAAGCCACGTTTACACGGAGTGAAATCAACAACACGCGTATTACTGATGTTCGCAGGAAAATACGTACGCCACAGTGGAAACCATTTTCCACTGTCGTTTTTCAATCCATGTTTGGTACGGCACGTTCGGTAACATGTTGACAGGTCCGGTCAGTTTAGAAGAGCGAAAGAGGAAACAGAATTACTTGCATTTTTTGGAAAATTCGTTTGTTGAACAGCTGGAGGATGTTCCTTAGCCAACGCGGACTACAGTGCACTTCCAACATTACGGTGGGCATCCACATTTTACTATCTGTGTGGATGAACATCCCAACCGCACTTACTCTAATCGCTCAATTAACTCGCCACCAAGATGACCAGGCCTTAAGTCACTGGACTTTTGTTTATGGGGCTGGGTGGAATCTGATGTGTATGAATGAAAGGTGGATACCGCGAGATGAACTGCTGGGTCACATCATGGACGCTGCTGCCCCCATTAGGGAACTTGTAGGTGCACGCAGAAGAGCAACACAACATGCACTCCCAAGAGTACACAAATGTACTGAAGCTGATGCTGGGATATTCGAACATTTATTATGAGCTATAAAACAGGTGTAATGTGACGTATTTAACAACGGCTAGGCGAATGTGTTGAAAATACGTATTTTTTCAGTTGATATTTTGTAAAACGCATGTTTTGACGTTTAATAACTGTATACATGTAAACCTGACAGTGTAGTGAACCAGAATGGAAAATGCTCCTATGGTAGCACAGAAAAAGGCGAACATGTCCTTCACGGAACTAGCATTTCGACTTATCTGGTAGTTTCGAAGACGTTCAAATAAAACCATCATGACACATTCGCGCTTTTTTACTTGTTCGTATTATTATGACGTCATGTCGTATAACATGACATGTATCATCATGTCTTGCAACATAGCATTTGTAATATAGTGCAAAACGACATGGATGCATGCATCTCCACTTTGGGATACTTCCTGTTATAGATACGCCTCCACTCCAGGACACTTCCTAATGTAGGTGCATCCTACTCTCTAGAAGCATATAAATTTGTATTTGTTCTTACTTTCACCATCGTACATGTAACAGGAGGTGGGTGTAAGATAGCTCACTGTGTTGGGGAAGTAGGACTAACTCGAAAAAATATGCCAAGATCTTTTGATTTAAATGTCTTTGAAGCTGCCAGATAAATCGAAAAGCTAGTTCCCTTCTTTTACATCCCTAATTCAGTCCGGGATGAACTCACCTTCGCCGGCCGAAGTGGCCGTGCGGTTAAAGGCGCTGCAGTCTGGAACCGCAAGACCGCTACGGTCGCAGGTTCGAATCCTGCCTCGGGCATGAATGTTTGTGATGTCCTTAGGTTAGTTAGGTTTAACTAGTTCTAAGTTCTAGGGGACTAATGACCTCAGCAGTTGAGTCCCATAGTGCTCAGAGCCATTTTTTGAACTCACCTTCTTTTGTATTTAGGAGCATTTTTCATTCTGGTTCCCAACTTTTATTCTACTATAATCTTGACATTAGTACACCAAAACCTGGCAGCCGATGTAGATTTTTGTTGATTCGGGCGACGATTGATCCGGCACAGCAACCTTTTATTGTCTTTTACCATGTTGCTTATATGGTAGCAACGGATAAATCTCATTCGCGAGAACAATGGTTCAAACTGCCATCCCGATTTCTGTAAATCGCTACACGGAAATGCCGGGATGATTCCTTTGAAAGGATACGGTAGATTTCATTCCCTAATCCGAGCTTGTACTCCGTCTCTAATGAGCTATTTGTCGATGGGACATTAAACACTAATCTCCACCTCCCTCCTCCTCCTCCGCAACGTATAAAGCTTCCACAAAACAAGAGAATGTCAATTAATTAAATGTTTGCCTACCTTCTTACAAAATTTGGACCGATTCGCTTAATCTGAAACATATGAGGGCGTTCAATAAGAAATGCAACACATTTTTTTCTTGGAATGAGAGACAGCCTTGGTCGTATATTTTTGTTCATTATCGCAATATTGATTTTCGGTCACTTAGTGACCATCTTCAGTGCTGTAATATATAACTTAAATTAGTAAACGCTGGCGTCAATAAGCTTACGGCGATCACATAGACTGAGTGATCGCCGTAAGCTTATTGACGCCAGTGCTTACTAATTTAAGTTATATATTACAGCACTGAAGATGGTCACTAAGTGACCGAAAATCGATATTGCGATAATAAACAAAAATATACGACCAAGGCTGTCTCTCATTCCAAGTATACCCATTATCTGGTCGTAGTGCACAGGACACTATGGAGTCGCCAATCAATACATTTTTTTTCTGTCTGACAGTTTCGGTTGAAAAAATGCGGAATTTGTTGTGGGACATCGTGGAATATTCCTACTTCAGCCCCTATAGTTTCATAACGGTCCGACAGGTGGCAGTGCTATACGTCGCCTTCAAAATGTCGTCTGTAGCGGAGGTGTGTTCGAAGCAAATAGCTGTCACTGAGTTTCTTTTGGCGGAAAACAAGAGCATCGCAGATAGCTATAGGCGCCTGCAGAGTGTCTACGGAGAACTAGCAGTGAACAAAAGCTCAGTGAGTCGTTGAGCAAGGCGTACGTCATTAAAGCAACAAGGTCGCGCCAAGCAGTCCGGTCTCCCGGTTGCCGGCCTGCCGCACATAACTGTGACTTCTGCAGTGTTGGAAACTGCGGACTCTCATTCGAAGTCATCGACGGGTCACAATCAAACATCTCACTGTTCACCTGGACGACTCTACTGTTAGTGTTGACACACTCGTGCACAAGATGTGGTTTTCAAAGATGTGTGCCCGTTGAGTTCCTCGTCGCCTAACAGAAGAATCTGTCTAGCCCAATGAAAGATGCATTTCGTGTAAAGCAGTATGTGAGTGATGGGAAGGTTATTGAGGCAGCAAGACGTCGACCGGTAGGATGGTCCATGCGCACATACAGGCCCTCCCAGTAAGGTGGCGAAAGGCCGTCACATTGAACGGAGATTAGGTCTCAAAATAGAAAGAATGGGGAATGATACGGTGCCAGAAGGAAATGTATTACTTACTGACGCCCGTCGTAGTAGTGGCGCTCGTAAAAAGACACACAAAAACGTATTTTCTGCACGTAAAATCAGAATTAACCTAGGTTTTTGAAAGCCAGTCTTCAATTTTATAGTAAGAAAACATTTTTTATTTATTTGATTCACTTCAAATCGCTTCCGCTCGTTCAGTTAACGTAAGATCAAATTTTACGTCCTTTACCTCGATTTTAAACCATTGTATTTCTGCAACGGACAAATGTTACTGAATAACTAAATTGTTTTTGACTTTATTTATTTATTTGGACGGATTCGTACAAGTTTAAACTATGGAAGGGGAAGCTGCAAAAATCTCCCAGAACGGTTAGATCAAGTTCTGATACAACGGTGGGCCAAAGTCGAATCATCAGTCTCACTTTAGTGTGCAGTTATTTATGGGTGACTCTTTTCACACGCAAAATCCGAACGAGGGCAACTGCTTTTTGCAGGTAAATTTCGAAAAGTGCGCATACAAATAGTACCTTTAGCTGAAAATTGATTTCAGGCCAATTAAAATCTTTTGCAAGAGGAAAAGGATCGATTCGCACAATTTGCCCCAGTTCATCTTTCAAACTTTTCTCAATATACTGTAACACAGTATAGTAAGACAGATATTCGAATGGCTATACAAACGACCGCTGGCCCGGGCTAAACCAAAAAATTTTACCTCACGTTCTTAGCACAAATAGGAACCGAGCACACCAAAACCCTTTCCAATCCACGATTCTGTGCGCGACCTTTTCAGAGATATTTGTGCAAAATATAAATAACAATGTACATTAAATGTGTTCTGCCTCGGAAGAGAATCGGAATAGGGCATATGTCTATATGAAGTTCTTTGCATCAAATGATGGTTCCTGTAATATCATACTGTCTAATCCTCCTGGGATACCCTGCATAACGAAGGATTACGCAGCGGGTTCCTCAGTCAGAAATAACATTTGAATGTTGTTTGTGAGAGGTTGTGTTAGGATTCCTGTAAGAAGGAGAAACGTGTAGCAGCGTCTATTGGAACTTCACAGACGCAGGGTCGTGGTTTATCTAGACTGCGGTCCACCATACTGCGATATCGCTGCTCGTGCCAATTGCGCTCAGACGACTGTCAAGCAAATACGGAATCAAATGGTTCAGGAGAGCCATACTCAACCTCATGTTGGATCTCAGCAACTTCTCGTACTAGTGCCATAGACGATGGAACAGGTCGCCCCGTCTTGTGGGATCGCACAGTCACGTAATGTTGGTTCAGATAGTAGGCTTGTTTTTAGCAAAACAACTGTCCACAACGTTTGGTTCCTTTGATTCGGCAGCAGAGAGAGGCCCGTCGAAGACTGTGAAATAACGACAACGATGGCCACACAGGAATGGTCGGGCAAGCACAGAGAAGCGTACTCCTCCGTCTGACAGGCGCGTACGGAACACCACCGACTGAGCTGATTTGAAGCTTGTTACCTATGGACAAGCAATCTGAAAGAGAACTGCACGGTACTGGCTAAAAAGGGGAGAACATGATAAGGTAACGAAGATTCTGGGCATATGAGCAGCTTTAAATAAGGATATGGAAAGAAATGTGGGACATGGGATAAGCAGAGAGAAAAACTTACCATTTCTTTCCTAACATAAAAGCAAGATCCATAATGTCATACTTCGATCAAGGGAGCTATATGTTACCTTTCGAGATATGGTCCATATCCCAGCTACTTACTAAAAATACAACGCAGCACATGTAACCTACCCACTATATGTGTTTCTGTATGAAATATAGCTCAATTTACCTCCCACTCTACAAAAAAGCCTTCATATCACCAAAACTATGTCCCTACAAACTGTTACCCATCTTAAAACTCGTATGCTAACCTTTGAATAAAGAGAACCTAATCTGAATGGAATTGTAAATGGTCTGAATGCAACTTGTCTTTATATACACATCAAAAAAAGTTTTGCATCACCCTGGTTCCAAGAACTCCTGAGTATAGACGTTGACAATGGATATTGTATCACAGACACAGTCCCTTTGACTGCCCAGAGGTGTCACTAAACCCTCGCAAAGATGTAAACAACCGCGCGTGAGCAGCGCTTATTAGACAGAGGGGGTCCGACAGCCGATCAGTTCCAGTCATTCCACCAGGAAGGAGGTACACGACTTGTGTTGTCTGTAGTTCAGCCATGCCTAGACGGTCAATACCGTGGTTCGATCGCGTCCGTATTGTTACTTTGTGCCAGGAAGGGCTCTCAACGAGGGAAATGTCCAGGCGTCTCGGAGTGAACCAAAGCGATGTTACTCGGACATGGAGGAGATACAGAGAGACAGGAACTGTCGATGACATGCCTCGCTCAGGCCGCCCAAGTGCTAGTACTGCAGTGGACGACCGCTACCTAAGGATTATGGCTCGGAGGAACACTGACAGCAACGCCACCATGTTGAATAATGCTTTTTGTGCAGATACAGGAGCGTGTTACGATTCAATCTGTGCGCAACAGGCTGGCTGCATGATGCACAACTTCACTCCCGACGCCCATGGCGAGGTCCATCTTTACAACCACAACACCATACAGCGCGGTACAGATGGGCCCAACAACATGCCGAATGGACCGCTCAGGATTTGCATCACTTTCTCTTTACCAATCAGTGTCGCATATGCCTTCAACTAGACAGTCGTCGGAGACGTGTTTGGAGGCAACTCGGTCTGGCTGAACGCTTAAGAAAAAATGGTTCAAATGGCTCTGAGCACTATGGGACTTAACATCAAAGGTCGTCAGTCCCCTAGATCTTAGAACTACTTAAACCTAACTAACCTAAGGACATCACACACATCCATGCCCGAGGCAGGATTCGAACCTGCGACCGTAGCAGTCCCGCGGTTCCGGACTGCAGCGCCTAGAACCGCACGACCACCGCGGCCGGCCTGAACGCTTAAGACACACTGTCCAGCGAGTGCAGCAAGTTGGAGGTTCCCTGCTGTTTTGGAGTGGCATTATATGGGGCTGACGTACGCCACTGGTGGCCATGAAAGGCGCCGTAACGGCTGTACGATACGTGAGTGCCATCCTCCGACCGATAATGCAACCATATCGACAGCTTATTGGCGAGGCATTCGTCTTCATGGACGAGAATTCGCACCCCCATAGTGCACATCTTGTGAATGACCTCCTGCAGGATAACGACATCGCTCTACTAGAGTGGGCAGCATGGTCTCCAGATATTAACCCTATCGAATATGCCTGGGATGGATTGAAAAGGGCTGTTTATGGGCGACGTGACCTACCAACCACTCTGAGGGATCTACGCCGAATCGCCGTTGAAGAGTAGGACAATTTGGCTCAACAGTGCTTTGATGAACTTGTGGATAATATGGCATGACGAATACAGGCATGCATCCGTGTAAGAGGTCGTGCTACTGGGTATTAGAGGTATCGGTGTGTACAGCAATCTGGATCATCATCTCTGAAGGTCTCGCTGTATGGTGGTACAACATGCGATGTGTGGTTTTCATGAGCAATAAAACGTACGGATATGATGTTTGTGTTGATCACTATTACAATTTTCTGTACAGGTTCCGGAACATTCGGAATAGAGGTGATGCAAAACCTTTTGTGTGTGTGTGTATTTACTAAAAATACAACGCAGTACATGTAATCTACCCACTATATGTGTTTCTATATGAAATATAGCCCCACTTTACCTCTTACTCTATAAAAAAGTCTACGTATTGCCAAACTGTGTCCCCACAAACTCGTATGCTAACCTTTGAATAAAGAGTACCTAATCTGAATTGAACTGTAACTGGTTTGAATACAAATTGTCTTTATACTAAATGCGCAACTGAAGCCAAATTTTCACTTACCTTGCGGACAACATTGTTGCAGATTTCTCGGAAGCACGACGGCAAACAGCAAGCAGACTGCAGCTAAGTGAGATTTAGATTAAAAAAGAAAAAAGTTCAAACTGTTGCATACCAGACGGTGCAATGTGGTAATCCGTGATGATAAACCTTCTTTAAATAGTAGAATGGGGAGAGTAACTATTCCTACGAAATCATATTCCAAGACAAAGATTTTAGAATGAAGTATGTATTCAAAAAGACAATGTAAAGCTTCTCGTGATTTTCACAGATAACATTGGTCTGAACAATACCATGCTTAACAAGGTGAAAAATGATTTTAAAATGGTACAGTGTTAACAGAATTTCTATAAAAAAAGCCAAACAGCTTCATCAGTTGATATGTTAATGCATGATTCACGGAAGTGGGGTGGTCTTTTTCGCAGCTATGAGTAAGTTAAGTAGCTGACAACAATCATTCTAAAACATTAACTGTGCAGCGCTACAAACTTATCTCAGACTTAACAACATTATTGAAAATTCCATATGCTCTTCGCTTTCCTACACACACACACACACACACACACACACAGTATATATATTGGAAAGCGAAGAAAATATGAATTATATATATATATATATATATATATATATATATTATCATACTCATCCTTGCTGCTCTTTACAGTAATTCTTTCTTCATATAACAGATACACTCACAGGCAACACAGCACTATTGAATACATCCATCACCTACCACACTTCAACTAAGAATGTATCAAACTGCACAGAGGCAAAGACTGTGCTACGACAGGAACGAAGATTGTTTCACAGCAACATAACTTGCTCTCTCTCTCTGACGTGCACATCGATAACATACAAAAATCAAAATGACATACCCACCAAATGCACACAGACACTTGACAAGATGTTACATATCAGGACGGGAACTTCTTCGCTAATACAACAGCCTATAACGTAATAAGGAGTGATCAGGCTGATCTCGCAGACAGCTAAACTCACAGCTTGTCAATGTTGCCCACCTTGTTATCACTGCCTCTGGAGGCTGAGGTACAACAGGTAACTGCTGCTTGTAATGTCGTACACGAACTGCAATCCTGCATGTCCGAGAGGCAACCAAGAAGAGGCCGTTTATCACGACAATGACACGCACCACGGCCGAACGTCCATCTACAACAATCCTCCTGAAGCAATAAGGAGATGAGCCTCGGAGAAGATCAGGGTTTCCTGAACGCTGACAGCCATCTCCCGATCTCTACGCCTTGGGGAGCGCAGCAGTACAGCCTCTGCGAATCCTGAGTTGTGCCCCGGTGCACCATGGGTTAAGTAAGAAAGGAAAGAAGATTAGGTTTTAACGGCCCGTCGACATCGAGGTCATTAGAGACAGAGCAGAAGCTCGGATTGATTCAAGGATGGGGATGGAAATCGGTCGTACCCTTTCAAAGGAACCATCTCGATATTTGCCTGGAGCGATTTAGGGAAATTACGGAGCACCTAAGGCAGGTTGACCGGAGGCGAGTTTAAACCAGTCTCCTACCGAATGCGAGTCCAATATGCTGAAGAATGCATCAGTTGACTCAGTAGAAGCTAAGAGTCCAGACGAACGAGAAAATCTGGCTTGGTTCTAATCCAAAATGCATTAGTGCAGTTAGTGTAGTTTTGAGAAGCAGTATAGTCAGAATGAAATTTTCACTTTGGAGCGCAGTGTGCACTTATATGAAACTTCCTGGCAGATTAAAACTGTATGCCAGACCAAGACTCCAACTCGGGACCTTTGCCTTTCGCGGGCAAGTGCTCTAGCATCTGAGCTACCCAAGCATGACGGTCGACCCGTCCTCACAGCTTTAAATCCTGGCAGGTAGGGAGAGGTACTGGCAGAATTTAAAGCTGTGAGGACGAGGCGAAATTCACACTTCGGTAGCTCAGATGGTAGAGCACGTGCCCGCGAGAGGCTAAGGTCCCGAGTTGGAGTCTCGGTGTGGCACACAGTTTTAATCCGCCAGGAAGTTTCATATTGTCCGCCAACGGTAACTGAGAGGTCAGCGTGACAGAATGTCAATCATAAGGGCCCGGGTTCGATTCCCGGCTGGGTCGGAGATTTTCTCCGCTCAGGGACTGGGTTTTGTGTTGTCATCATCATCATCATTTCATCCCCATCGACGCGCAAGTCAAAAAGTGTCGTCAAATCGAAAGACTTGCAACCAGCGAACGGTCTACCCGACGGGAGGCCCTAGTCACACGGCATTTACGTTTACCTGTCAGACCCAAATTGTTAATTGCTTGTAATAAAAAACTGAGTCAACGGCTCAACACTGCACTGAACTTGAACAGGTGTCCTGTGACATCCGCAATCCGCACCCGACAAGTGCAACGAATAACATCGAACAAAAAAGAAAAAAAGAGAGAGAGAGAGAGAGAGAGAGACAGAGGGAGAGAGAGAGAGAGAGAGAGAGAGAAAGAAAGAGAAAAAACAACTTGAAAAATTACATACGGTGGAAATATAAATAAACTTGGGTGTTACACACTGCGTGAGAAGAAAAACGTGTCATAAGGCTTAGTCAAGAGTAAAAACTGTCCTTGTAAAATCTAAGACTATGTGTAGCGTACAAAAAACAGACAACTAACAAGACAGAAGGGACAAGCCAGCAGGAAACTTACGCTTAGATGGCGCTCGCATAAGTAGCGGTGCCAACCACAAGAGACATTGACATGTAAATAAAACTCTATTAAAATAAGATTAAAAACAGTAACATTGAAACGTCCCATTGGAAAAATTAATGAATGACTGTGCTGATAAACCTCTTACGTTATTTGTTTTTCAAGCAGCTGAGCAGAACTGAACGTACTCAGACATTTCTCTCTTTACTTCTTCTGATCAACACTAAACTGACACACAATATTTTTAGCGCAACGCAATCTGACTTTCAATAATTCCTACAAAAGAATGGCCCTGACTAACAATAACCTATACATTTCATGAATCACGTACCTCACAAAAATCTTCGTTACTCGAACTACTGCAATACATCGAGCGCCAATACTGCCAGTTAAATAAAAGATTCTAACTACTGAAGACACTAACTACTGATAGGCATAGTTAGCAAATGAAAGATTTTGATAGAGAACGAAGTGTATTTACCTTAATAATATTCAAAAGTCATTATATATATATATATATATATATATATATATATATATATATATATATATATCAGTTCATGATATACAGTATTACAAATTTTTTCTTTCTGATGGACACACGTCCAGATCGTCCGCACTCAAAATTCTGGCATCTCTCTCCCCACATCCACCACTGCTGGCGGCTCACCTCCAACTGCGCAACGCTACGCGCTGTTCACATCCAACTGCCCAACACTACAATAGCAAAAATTCCAACAATACAAACCAGCCACAGACTGCACACAGCACAGTCAGTGATTTTCATACAGAGCGCTATGTGGCGTTTCTAATCTAAAAACCTGAACAGCCGACCTACAACATAACAAATATTGCAAAAAAGCGTATAAACATATGCAAATGGGAAGAAAACTACGACGAAAGTTGTAGCAGGATACTGACAGATAACGGCTTTGAGAAGCATAAACATCTCGAAACAGCGCGAAAAGCTCGATACAGCTGCTGTGTCAATTTAAGAAGAGGCTGAAAGTCATCCAAAATGTTTCTGTTTTTAAGCTGTAATTTATCATTGGCAATGAAGTCCCTATAAATGAAATTGTGCTTAAAAATTTGAAATTGCTGCGACAAGTACAATCTAAAACCCATCTCTTCCGTATGCAAAATAAACTTGTCTTTCAATTTAATAGGGGCGTGTACACATTGTATGAGACGCTCTGCATAAATAGAGCCGTGAACGTTACGGCACCCTTTACCCAGAAAATGTTCTTTGAATCAAACTTTGACTGCTCTTCCTATCTGCCCCATTACAGAAACAAGAACAGTTATTACACCTCATTTTATAGACACCAGAATGACAAAAAGGTTCGTCATTATGCTTTAATTTGTCCAAAGACCGTTGTTAGCTGGAAAGGAGACTTTACAGCTAAACTTTTTATTGAGAGGGCTGCATATCTTAAATGAAATATTTCCTGGAAACGACATGGAAAAGAAATTCCCTTCCTCTTTATGTTCTTTTTTCCGTTTGTAATCTCCTAGAGTGGAACATTTTTTATTGGTTTTATTATCCAATATTCGGGCTACTAATGACAGTTCGTAGCCGTTATTACTGGCTATAGTTTTAATCAAGTTTTTTTCTTCCCGGAAATACTCCGGAGGTAAATAAGTAGTGATATCACGTCGTCCTTTCAGATGAGTCTCGGTTTTGCTAGGGTATTGGGCGTGTCAGCGTGTGGTGGCTGCAGACTGCACTCGTCACTGTCATACTGGCCCTGCAGCACCTGGTGTAGCACGTAATGGGGTGACACAGGGCACACAACACGACCACCTCTGGTTCGTACAGCTTGTAACGTGGACATCAACGGTTACATTTCTGAATTCTGTGGGCCGTTGGGTATACTTTATCTTCGAGGTCCCCATGATATTATCTTTCAACTAGCTAACGCGTGACCTGAATATCTCTTTGAAGGTGGCGTCCGATGACCCTTGAGTACTGCTTATCAGTCTTGGAGTCTGTGTCTCAGAAGAGACAGAGAAGATCATATGACTTCATCCCATATGCATGTCCTTAAGTGTCTACTATGAAAAAAAAATTAGAGATCGTGCGGAGACATACCGAAGTCCTCTTTCGAAAGTACCAATTGGGAATGGAAGAAGAAAGGGGGAAATAATAGTGGTGCCAAATGTACACTCTGAAGATCATCTAACCTCCAAGACTCCTAAATACGTTAAGTAAGTTCGCCTGTGTCTGTTATGCCTTCTGTTGCCATGGCCGTTCTAATGGTTCAAATGGCTCTGAGCACTATGGAACTTAACTCCTGAGGTCATTAGTCCCCTAGAACTTAGAACTACTTCAACCTAACTAACCTACGAATGTCACACACATCCATGCCCGAGGCAGGATTCGAACCTGCGACCGTAGCGGTCGTAGCGGTCGCGCGGTGCCAGACTGAAGCGCCTAGAACCGCTCGGCCACTACGGCCGGCCTGTGGCCGTTCTTTATTTTCTCGGTACGCATTGGACTTGGTATTTTCTGTTAGCATGATAATCCACATCAGACGTGTACGTTACTGACTTGCGGAAAAAGTAAATACGTGCTAAAATAAAGTGATGATCCGTCATGATCTCTTGAAATCTACCTAATCTAGGGAACACAAATCAGCTATTATCGCCGGCCTGTGGAGCAGTTAGTCCACGAACCCACGCGAATTGTAAATGGTTGAGAAAACACACTTGTCCTCTTAGCCACAAACAATCCAGAGCTAACAGAGACCATCATGACTGATACAGGGATTAGTGATCATAAGGTCGTTGTAGCTAGGCTCAATACCGTTTCTTCCAAATCCACCAGAAACAAACGCAAAATAATTTTATTTAAAAAAGCGGATAAAGTGTCACTAGAAGCCTTCCTAAGAGACAATCTCCATTCCTTCCGAACTGACTATGCAAATGTAGACGAGATGTGGCTCAAATTCAAAGATATAGTAGCAACAGCACTTGAGAGATTCATACCTCATAAATTGATAAGAGATGGAACTGATCCCCAATGGTACACAAAACAGGTCCGAACGCTGTTGCAGAGGCAACGGAAAAAGCATGCGAAGTTCAGAAGAACGCGAAATCCCAAAGATTGGCTAAAATTTACAGACGCGCGAAATTTGGCACGGACTTCAATGCGAGATGCCTTTAATAGGTTCCGCAACGAAACATTGTCTCGAAATTTGGTAGAAAATCTGAAGAAATTCTGGTCGTATGTAAAAGCACACAAGCGGCAAGACGCAGTCAATACCTCCGCTGCTCAGTGCCGATGGTACTGTTACCGACGACTGTGCCGCTAAAGCGGACTTATTGAACGCAGTTTTCCGAAATTCCTTCACCAGGGAAGACGAATGGAATATTCCAGAATTTGAAACACGGACAGCTGCTAGCATGAGTTTCTTAGAAGTAGATACCTTAGCGGTTGCGAAGCAACTCAAATAGCTTGATACGGGCAAGTCTTCAGGTCCAGATTGTATACCGATTAGTTTCCTTTCAGAGTACGCTGATACAATAGCTCCCTACTTAGCAATCATATACAACCGCTCGCTCGCCGATAGATCTGTACCTACAGATTGGAAAATTGCTCAGGTCGCACCAGTGTTTAAGAAGGGTAGTAGGAGTAATCCATCGAACTACAGACCTACACCATTGACGTCGGTTTGCAGTAGAGTTTTGGAGCATATACTGTATTTAAACATTATGAATCACCTCGAAGGGGACGATCTATTGATACGTAATCAGCATGGTTTCAGAAAACATGGTTCTTGTGCAAAGCAGTTAGCTCTATATTCGCACGAAGTAATGGCCACTATCGACAGGGGATCTCAAGTTGATCCCGCATTTCTAGATTTCCGGAAAGCTTTTGACACCGTTCCTCACAAACGACTTCTAATCAAGCTGAGGGCCCATGGGGTATCGCCTCAGTTGTGCGACTGGACTCGTGATTTCCTGTCAGGAAGGTCGTAGTTCGTAGTAATAGACGGCAAATCATCGAGTAAAACTGAAGTGATATCAGGTGTTCCCCAGGGAAGCGTCCTGGGACCTCTGCTGTTCCTGATCTATATAAATGACCTGAGTGACAATCTGAGCAGTTCTCTTGGGTTTTTCGCAGATGATGCTGTAATTTACCGTCTAGTAAGGTCATCCGAAGACCAGTATCAGTTGCAAAGCGATTTAGAAAAGATTGCTGTATGGTGTGGCAGGTGGCAGTTGACGCTAAATAACGGAAAGTGTGAGGTGATCCACATGAGTTCCGAAAGAAATCCGTTGGAATTCGATTACTCGATAAATAGTATAATTCTCAAGGCTGTCAATTCAACTAAGTACCTGGGTGTTAAAATTACGAACAACTTCAGTCGGAAAGACCACGTAGATAACATTGTGGGGAAGGCGAGCCAAAGGTTGCGTTTCATTGGCAGGACGCTTAGAAGATGCAGCAAGTCCACTAAAGGGACAGCTTACACTACACTCGTTCGTCCTCTGTTAAAATATTGCTGCGCGGTGTGGGATCCTTACCAGGTAGGATTGACGGAGGACATCGAAAGGGTGCAAAAATGGGCAGCTCGTTTTGTATTACCGCGTAATAGGGGAGAGAGTGTGGCAGATATGATACGCGAGTTGGGATGGAAGTCACTAAAGCAAAGACGTTTTTCGTCACGGCGAGATCTATTTACGAAATTTCAGTCACCAACTTTCTCTTCCGAATGCGAAAATATTTTGTTGAGCCCAACCTACATAGGTAGGAATGATCATCAAAATAAAATAAGAGAAATCAGAGCTCGAACAGAAAGGTTTAGTTGTTCGTTTTTCCCGCGCGCTGTTCGGGAGTGGAGTGGTAGAGAGTTAGTATGATTGTGGTTCGATGAACCCTCTGCCAAGCACTTAAATGTGAATTGCAGAGTAATCATGTAGATGTAGACACAATCTCTCGCAGGCAAATAATACGGCGATCTGCTGCAAGTAACGTCAGAACGTTAATTACTAATCAGCTTCCGGATGGAGATGTGCACACTGAGAAACGAAATACACCATCTTATCGTTCCACAGCACTATGTCATATTCTTTGGGTGAAATGAAATGTAGTGTGGCTGGGGCTCCCTGTCAGGTAGACCGGTCGCCTGGTCCAAGTCTTCTCAGTTGATGCCACTAACGTGTCGATGGGAATGATATGAGGATGATGATAAAGAAAACACGACACCTACCTAGTCCCTGAGTGGAGAAAAACTTCAAACCAATCGGGAACCGAACCCGGGCTCCTTTATACAGCATTCGGCAGCGCTGGCCACTCAGCTATGGAGCGGTGTGACCAGTCACGCACGTTGGAGGACTGACCGTCTTCTTGAGACAGGCGACTGAAACTCTATTGAACACATCTGGTCTTCTGCGTGAGGGAGTTGTGCTGAACAGCTAAATATGTCGTCAGCGCCGCTCCGGAAGTTTCTTGAATGCTGTGCCAAAATTCTAAAATATGCGTTACCGAGGTCATACGTGTTTAACGTTTATTTGGCCTGTAAGATATTTGGTCCCTATGCTGTTCACTATTTTACTTCATTTAGCTGCGAATTATTTAACGCTCGGGTCATGTTCGGTTTTGTTATGTTTAATTCTCCGTTCGTATCCGAATGTTGGTGGAAATGCACGTATGATTGCCAACAGTCAGTTACTCGAAAAGGGAGGGCCCTGTTATTAAAAATGTCTGCCAGAGAAGCTCAATGGTAGATGGTTCAAATGGTTCAAATGGCTCTGAGCACTATGGGACTTAACATCTATGGTCACCAGTCCCCTAGAACTTAGAACTACTTAAATCTAACTAACCTAAGGACATCACACAACACCCAGTAATCACGACTCAATGGTAGAAGGTTGGAGACAGACACCACCTTCCTCGTGAAATATCACTTATAAAGTTTCGGGAACAAGTATTGAGAGAGGAATCTAGGAATATACCCCATACCCGTTCGTAGCGGCTCGGCTCTGTAAGGATGAGATTGGACTAGCTACACACGCACAAAGGCATCTAAGCACCTGTGTGAATGAAACGAGAAGAATCCCTAATACCTGGTACAAGGGGAAATACCCTCTGCCATACACTTTATAGTGGTCTACAGAGTATTTCTGTAAGAGTACATGGTGAGAATACTACCTAGAAACATCCTGCTCCGAGTGTTACTTTGTAGTGACGACGTAAATCCCCTCAAATCGTTATAGTATTTGAGTTAAGCTTTGAAAGAAAGGAAAGAGGGAATTTCAAAGCTTAGCGAACCCTTAAGTGGATGCCGAGGTATGTACACCGCCTGACAAAAATAATGAAACATCTTGGAGACAGTGTCATATATCAAAGTAACACCGTACGCGTACATAACATCGGCTGGTATGTAAATGATTAGCATTGCAATTCTCTGTGACATATATAACGGCCACCTGTGTGCATAGGGGCTGTTTGTGATTAGTGTTGTTACGGTGCGCGGTAGAGTATACACTCCTGGAAATGGAAAAAAGAACACATTGACACCGGTGTGTCAGACCCACCATACTTGCTCCGGACACTGCGAGAGGGCTGTACAAGCAATGATCACACGCACGGCACAGCGGACACACCAGGAACCGCGGTGTTGGCCGTCGAATGGCGCTAGCTGCGCAGCATTTGTGCACCGCCGCCGTCAGTGTCAGCCAGTTTGCCGTGGCATACGGAGCTCCATCGCAGTCTTTAACACTGGTAGCATGCCGCGACAGCGTGGACGTGAACCGTATGTGCAGTTGACGGACTTTGAGCGAGGGCGTATAGTGGGCATGCGGGAGGCCGGGTGGACGTACCGCCGAATTGCTGAACACGTGGGGCGTGAGGTCTCCACAGTACATCGATGTTGTCGCCAGTGGTCGGCGGAAGGTGCACGTGCCCGTCGACCTGGGACCGGACCGCAGCGACGCACGGATGCACACCAAGACCGTAGGATCCTACGCAGTGCCGTAGGGGACTGCACAGCCACTTCCCAGCAAATTAGGGACACTGTTGCTCCTGGGGTATCGGCGAGGACCATTCGCAACCGTCTCCATGAAGCTGGGCTACGGTCCCGCACACCGTTAGGCCGTCTTCCGCTCACGCCTCCAGTGGTGTCGCGACAGGCGTGAATGGAGGGACGAATGGAGACGTGTCGTCTTCAGCGATGAGAGTCGCTTCTGCCTTGGTGCCAATGATGGTCGTATGCGTGTTCGGCGCATTGCAGGTGAGCGCCACGATCAGGACTGCATACGACCGAGGCACACAGGGCCAACACCCGGCATCATGGTGTGGGGAGCGATCTCCTACACTGGCCGTACACCACTGGTCATCGTCGAGGGGACACTGAATAGTGCACGGTACATCCAAACCGTCATCGAACCCATCGTTCTACCATTCCTAGACCCGCAAGGGAACTAGCTGTTCCAACAGGACAATGCACGTCCGCATGTATCCCGTGCCACCCAACGTGCTCTAGAAGGTGTAAGTCAACTACCCTGGCCAGCAAGATCTCCGGATCTGTCCCCCATTGAGCATGTTTGGGACTGGATGAAGCGTCGTCTCACGCGGTCTGCACGTCCAGCACGAACGCTGGTCCAACTGAGGCGCCAGGTGGAAATGGCATGGCAAGCCGTTCCACAGGACTACATCCAGCATCTCTACGATCGTCTCCATGGGAGAATAGCAGCCTGCATTGCTGCGAAAGGTGGATATACACTGTACTAGTGCCGACATTGTGCATGCTCTGTTGCCTGTGTCTATGTGCCTGTGGTTCTGTCAGTGTGATCATGTGATGTATCTGACCCCAGGAATGTGTCAATAAAGTTTCCCCTTCCTGGGACAATGAATTCACGGTGTTCTTATTTCAATTTCCAGGAGTGTATAATGGACGTGAACAGCATCAGATGTTGAATGATCACTGTTAAGGACACGGACATGCCCTATACTCACGTGAGACAGCGTTATGAACACCTGACAGTGTTTAAAAGATGCCTCATTGTAAATTTCCATTTGCCCGACTAATCAAATTGTGCAATATGCAGATTTGTGGGTTGTTCGGTCTGATACTAGGCCGATGATGGATTGCATGAAAATGTGAGGGCAAGCATACACTTCGTCAAGGGTCCAGTCGACCACGTCTGACTACCATAAGGAGGGGGGGGGGGGGGGTTACCATACTGATTGTGCACCAAGCACATTGTAACCTCTCCGCATTCGCTTTTGCCATTCTATAACGTGTAATGGACACCCTGCAACATTCTGTTTCATCCCACACCACTGGTTGTAGATTAGAGAAACTGGACTAGGGGCTGCCATTAACGCCAGAACACAAACAGTTGGTTTGGAGTTGATGTGTGATCATTTGCATGGCTTGCTGATGAATTGCGTCCCATTGTGTTCAGTTATGAATCGCGATTTTACACTAACATCGATGACCATTGTTGGCGAGCATGGTGACAACCTAGGGAGGGGCCTCATTTTTCCAATGTTTTAGAGAGGTACAGCGGTGTCACACCTGGTGTCATGGTGTAGAGAGATACTGCTTGCGACTTCAGGTGTCGGATGGCAGTGATTTAGCGAACTCTCTAGGCTCAATGATACCTCACGGGCATCCTACGTCCTCACTTGTTACAGCTAAAGCGACAATATCGTGGTGCCATTTTCAACAGGGCAAAGCTCGTCCGTAAGTGACACATGTTTTTATGAACTCTATGCGTGACTTTGAGGTGACCCCGTGGCAATTCTGATGGACCAGATCGGACGTCAACTCCGTCCCAGTATTAGTACCCAATATATCAAGGGCCAGTTACAACAGTTGTGGGCCAGGTTGCCGCAGGAGAAGATACAACTGCTGTACGACGCCTTTCCCAAGTAAAACAGTGTTCTCATCCACTCCAGAGAGCGTGCAGCATCACAGTGGTAAGTAGGCCCATACTGCCAAATTCTTTGTAAAGTAGAGTCGATTTTGTAATCAGCGGAGTAACATCACATACCCTCTACCTATGAAGTTTCTTTTAGTTTCTTCCTCCCATTCTGGGTGTTCCACTTACTCTGTTAGGTAGCGTAGGCACCGAACACAACCTCGGAGTGTACAATGAAGGAGTAGGTCGTTGACCACAGCATTTTCAGAAAAAAACTTCTGCGAAAATCCTGAAAAGGCTTAGAGAAACGACTCCGTCGGAACAAGCCTTGCAAAGCCCAACGGTACCGACCGGCCACCGTGTCATCCTCAGCCCACAGGCGTCACTGGATGCGGATATGGACTGGCGTGCGGTCAGCACACCACTCTCCCGGTTGTATGTCAGTTTGCGAGACCGGGGCCGCTATTTCTCAATCAAGTAGCTCCTCAGTTTGCCTCACAAGGGCTGAGTGCACCCCTCCCCCCCCTTGCCAAAAGCGCTCGGCAAACCGGATGGTCACCCATCCACGTGCTAGCCCAACCCAGCCCAGCCCAGTCTGGCACTTCGGTGATCTGACGGGAACCGGTGTTACCACTACGGCAAGGCCGTTGGCCTTAGGGAAACTGCAGGACACCTAAATCTGCTTGGTCGAGTCGGAAATACGCCCACTCTCCTCTCGGAGACGATTACCGTGCCTTTAGTATCGCGGCACTTCTCGACTTGAAGGTCGTTACAGACACGTTGTTGTACTTGTTGTACGCTGTTTCCCTTTTATTTTTTAAGCTATCTAGACTCGCTGGCATATAACTGGCGTTTCTGTATGTCTGCGAACAGTAGCTCTCACGCGTGGAGAATAGACGACACTCAAAAGTTTGCCATCGTTTAGTAACGTAGTGTTCCTATGTGGTATTTGAATGAGCTAAGAAGTTGACCCAAATTATGAAACAGAAAAAATTAAATCTGGGTCAGAAATCAACAGTTGCTGTTCGAAACATCGTCAGTTTTACATTATAAATTGTTTCCGCTGGAATAAATCCAGTAACCAACCAGTTGTTCTACAGCACTATTTCATGCCAAGATGCGTTTCAAGCTTTCACATATTTTCTGCCGTTGTAACGCGCTTATATTTTCGACGGCATAACATTTTATTACCTTCATTTTGAATGCTACAGCTACCCAGAAATTCCTGTAACCAACACACCTCTTGGGTATTCTGATTACATTTAATTAATTAATAACTAAGTGCACTTGCGTTTACTCTGGAATCTCTTTTTTTTTTGCCTTTACATTCATAGCAGAAACAGTTTTAACTTCACTGTTGCACTGAAGCAGCCCATAATCCACCATACGACAAACTAATGCGTGGTTTTATATCGGAATTTAATGTAAGTCGAGTTACAGTTCTCTTACACATTTCAGAACTGATTATAAAGTACGTAATGTTTGCAGACAACGTTATTGACCTTAAAACTAAATTGTGGCTCCGTCTGACAAATAAATAAATAAATAAATAAATAAAATAAAAAATAAAAAAATAAAAAAATTGCCCAGTATAGAAAGATGCTGTACTGATTCGCTCTAGAGTTTTTATGGAAAATGACGAAATTAGTTATTAACAGTAGTAGTTACTCATGCAACCAACTCCGACAGCGATATCGAGTTATGGTAGTAGTTGGAGATCAATCGTCAAGCAAGCCCTTCACCAATGGTAGCACCGCAAACACCGAGCGTCCACCGCAAGTGGCGCTGTCGCCTTGGGCCACATCGCAAGACCTCAGGTCACATCACGCTACGAGAGCCCCTAACCGCCCGCTGGGGTTAACTGTGCAATTCAGCCCGGAGCGAGCGCTCTCTTCTGGGACTGAGCTCATGGAACATGCCTTGAACCTGGACTTGGGTAGATGTTTTTTGTACCTGTCTTTATTCGTTCTGTGTCAGGTTAATACACTCCTGGAAATTGAAATAAGAACACCGTGAATTCATTGTCCCAGGAAGGGGAAACTTTATTGACACATTCCTGGGGTCAGATACATCACATGATCACACTGACAGAACCACAGGCACATAGACACAGGCAACAGAGCATGCACAATGTCGGCACTAGTACAGTGTATATCCACCTTTCGCAGCAATGCAGGCTGCTATTCTCCCATGGAGACGATCGTAGAGATGCTGGATGTAGTCCTGTGGAACGGCTTGCCATGCCATTTCCACCTGGCGCCTCAGTTGGACCAGCGTTCGTGCTGGACGTGCAGACCGCGTGAGACGACGCTTCATCCAGTCCCAAACATGCTCAGTGGGGGATAGATCCGGAGATCTTGCTGGCCAGGGTAGTTGACTTACACCTTCTAGAGCACGTTGGGTGGCACGGGATACATGCGGACGTGCATTGTCCTGTTGGAACAGCAAGTTCCCTTGCCGGTCTAGGAATGGTAGAACGATGGGTTCGATGACGGTTTGGATGTACCGTGCACTATTCAGTGTCCCCTCGACGATCACCAGTGGTGTACGGCCAGTGTAGGAGATCGCTCCCCACATCATGATGCCGGGTGTTGGCCCTGTGTGCCTCGGTCGTGTGCAGTCCTGATTGTGGCGCTCACCTGCACGGCGCCAAACACGCATACGACCATCATTGGCACCAAGGCAGAAGCGACTCTCATCGCTGAAGACGACACGTCTCCATTCGTCCCTCCATTCACGCCTGTCGCGACACCACTGGAGGCGGGCTGCACGATGTTGGGGCGTGAGCGGAAGACGGCCTAACGGTGTGCGGGACCGTAGCCCAGCTTCATGGAGACGGTTGCGAATGGTCCTCGCCGATACCCCAGGAGCAACAGTGTCCCTAATTTGCTGGGAAGTGGCGGTGCGGTCCCCTACGGCACTGCGTAGGATCCTACGGTCTTGGCGTGCATCCGTGCGTCGCTGCGGTCCGGTCCCAGGTCGACGGGCACGTGCACCTTCCGCCGACCACTGGCGACAACATCGATGTACTGTGGAGACCTCACGCCCCACGTGTTGAGCAATTCGGCGGTACGTCCACCCGGCCTCCCGCATGCCCACTATACGCCCTCTCTCAAAGTCCGTCAACTGCACATACGGTTCACGTCCACGCTGTCGCGGAATGCTACCAGTGTTAAAGACTGCGATGGAGCTCCGTATGCCACGGCAAACTGGCTGACACTGACGGCGGCGGTGCACAAATGCTGCGCAGCTAGCGCCATTCGACGGCCAACACAGCGGTTCCTGGTGTGTCCGCTGTGCCGTGCGTGTCATCATTGCTTGTACAGCCCTCTCCAAGTGTCCGGAGCAAGTATGGTGGGTCTGACACACCGGTGTCAATGTGTTCTTTTTTCCATTTCCAGGAGTGTATTACTTGGAGCAATCGCGAGCCTATGCAATGTATGCGTTTTCATCCCAATAAATCTGTATTGCAGACTACAATAGTGATGACGAGTATTTGTGACTGCACAGTGCAGCGATAAATCTGGCAACATGGATCATGGATTCAGAATTCACGAAACAGTGGCTTCTACAATAGCAGAAACAACGACAGCTTGATTGGCAGCTACTGGACAAATAGCTACAGCAACTGCCCTCACCACAGTAGTAATTACATAACAGCGTTGTCTATCAGAAGTGAGATGCCTCGGGCATTCCGCCGTTTTCTTCATTTCTCGACGTCATTCACGACTGGGAAACATTTATGTCGTCTCACCCCACAGTTTACTGCTTACAGGATAACTGATTCAGATAAAAAACGATCACTTTATCTGCCGTGGTCTTCACATGGTGTGTTGGTGTTGCTCTACATGTTGCCCCCCCCCCCCCCCCTCCACGAAAAACTGATAGTTTAGCTTTCACTGAACTTTGTAAATTGTTATTGAATAATTATGGGTATTAATCCCAACTGGAGACTGCTCGATTAGATTTTTACCGGTGTTGTAAACAGCCATCAGAATGCTGTAAGATCTGGGTCACCGACCTTCGAGCTCATAGTCGTCGTTGTGCCTTTGAGGACGCCGAAGAAACATGCAAATCGCGAATGCCGACACAGTGATTATGGACTTGCTTCTCAGATATTTCCCTAATAAGTACGTGCACACGAAAGTTTTGCAGCATTCCGATTCTTCGTTAAAAGCGGTGTTTAGTATCTCTGAGGCTTTTGAGTTCGCACAGGAAACAGAAAGCCTGCGACAGGCTCAATCCGATGATGATGATGATGATGATTAGTGTTTTAGGGCGCACAACAGCGAGGTTATCAGCGCCCGTTCCCAAAAGTTCAATTCAGAGCCGAATCGTGAGAGAAGTGGTATTGTTCAAATTGCAAGATTGGACACAGCACATCAAAACAGGGAGATAAAACTAAAAATAAAAGAGCAGTACAAACAGGGAAAAGGAAGTAACGGTGGCTGAGTGACCACTTAAAAATAATGGGTGACCAAACCACTGGACAGCACATTAAGATCTCAATCCCAATATTTTGGGAAGAAGTCCAGACATCACACAAAAACGTAAAACTCTAGCCACACTCGCCTCATTATTAATTAAAATAGAGGGCAGGTCTGGTGGGAAACTTAAATCTTCCCTCAAACCCGCATATAAAACACACTCAGTTAAAATATGTCGTGTCGACAACTGTCTCCCACATGTCTGACACGTTGGTGGCTCCTCACGACGTAACAGAAAACCATGTGTCAAAGGACAATGTCCTATTCTAAGCCGTGTAAGGGCTACTTCCTCAGCGCGGCGTTGTCGGAAGGAGGTGAGCCACGGTCGGACAGAATCCTTCACCGCTCGCAACTTATTATCCCTCACGTCCAGCCACTGAGCCTCCCACCAACGCATGACCTTCCGAGTCACGAAAGACGTAATGGCCTGCAGGGGGACGGAACAGCGAGCAGGAGGTGTGATGGAGCAAGCCTCCTTGGCAGCCGCATCTGCAAGTTCATTTCCAGGAATCCCTGTGTGCCCTGGAACCCAGCAGAAAATCACATCCTTACCCTGCTGTTGCAAGAGCAGGAGTGCGTCCTGCACCTCTTGCACCATCCGATCTGCTGGGTACATCTGTTCAAGAGCGTGTAGAGCACTTTGGGAATCGGAGCAGATGATGAATTTCGTGCCGCGATGTCGGTGCATATGCTCTAATGCTTGCAGAATGGCAAACAGTTCTGCATAGTAAACTGAGAACTGCTCTGGGAGCCCTATCCGATGGACAGTATCGGGAAACACAGCAGAGCAGCCCATAAAATCCCCCTGTTTAGAACCATCCGTGTAAACAGTAGTAAAATCGGAATGGCGTTCTAAAATCTCAGTAAGTTTAATTTTAAAAAGGTGGTCCGGGGTACAATACTTCCTGTAAGCAGCCAGATCAAGAAGTAATCTTGGCCTTTGTAGTCGCCAGGGAGATCCCCTACTCCATTCCTGATGGAGGACCTTAATGCCCTCCAGGTGTACCGACTCGAGACTCTCCTTTGCACGGATGCCAAACGGCTTTGTTGCCGCCGGACGGGGGCGGAAGAGACGTGCCAGTGCCGGCTGGGAAAAAGTGTCGGACACCAATGAAAGAGGAGTGGACTTGGTCCTGTACGCGTGCCGTACCACGAGGAGAAGACGCCGAATGGACAGCGGAGGCTCTCCCGCCTCGACACACAGACTAGCAACCGGACTCGTGCGATAAGCCCCCGTTGAAAGCCTAATACCCTCATGGTGAATCACATCCAACATTTTGAGGTAGGAAGGTCTTGCAGAGCCATAAGCTTGACATCCGTATTCCAGTCGAGGTCGCACAAAGGCCTTATAAAGTTGGAGCAGACGTGCCCTGTCAGCGCCCCAGGATCTATGACTGACGCATTTAAGGACGTTTAAAGCCTTGAAACAGCGGACCTTTAGATCCTTTAAGTGTGGCAACCATGTGAGCTTCTCATCAAAAATAAGCCCGAGATATTTCACTTTCTCCATAAAGGGGAGAACAGTGTCTCCTAGTTTTAAAACAGGGAGATTAAAAAGAGAACGGGAACGGTTAAAATCTACACAAGTGGTCTTCTCCAAAGAGAATTTAAAGCCCGTGGTCTTAGACCATTCCTCCAATCGCACGAGTGTCAGCTGTAATTGGCGTGTAGCAGCTGTGACGGAGGAAGACGCACAGAAAATGGAGAAATCGTCCACAAACAAGGAGCACTGCACGGGCCGTCGTACTGTGGACGCAATACTATTGATGGCAATTGCGAAAGCTGTCACACTGAGGACACTTCCTTGAGGGACACCGTTCTCCTGCTTAAAACGGTCAGACAGGACATTCCCAACCTTATACTTAAAATACCTGTCCGACAGAAAGGATCGGATGAGTGTGGGTAAACGCCCACGGAAACCCCACTCATAAAGCTGCCGCAAAATGGTATGCCTCCAGGTAGTATCGTACGCCTTCTCCAGGTCGAAGAAAACCCCGATAAGGTGTTGCTTACGTAGGAAAGCAGCTTGTATCGCTGTTTCGAGTAGGATCAGGTTATCTAGGGTGGAATGATACCTCCTGAATCCACACTGGCAGCGGGTAAGTAAGGATCTAGATTCGAGAACCCACACCAGGCGCCTATTGACCATACGCTCAAATGTCTTTCCGACGCAGCTCGTGAGACTAACGCTACGGTAGCTACTGGGTTCGGTCCGATCCTTCCCTGGTTTTAAAAGCGGAATTAAAATCGATTCCTTCCACGAGCTAGGAAAGTCGCCTGTCTTCCAAATTTCATTAAAAAGTTGAAGGAGGACTTCCTTTGACCGCAGATCCAACTGCTGCAGCATGCTATACGATATCAGGTCTGGACCAGGTGCGGTATCCCGAGATATGGACAGTGCAGAGTCCAACTCCCACAAAGAGAAAGGCTGGTTGTATTCCTCAGTGTTCTGTGAACGGAAATCAAAACCAGCCCTCTCCTGTGTACCCCGATAGCGCAGAAATTCGGGGTCCTGGCTAGAATCGGCCGTAATAGTTTGAAAAGATTCTGCCAACGCCGGGGCGATGTCTCTCGGAGATGTTAGGAGACACCCCCGCTCACGTATAGCGGCTAGTGGCGGTCGAGAGTATCGCCTTGAGATCCTCCTAATGGCTTCCCATACTTTGCTTGAAGATGTGGACCTATTGATGGAGTTCAGGAACTCACGCCAAGACCTCCGTTTACTCTCCTGAACGATTTTCCTCGCCCGCGCCCGTGCTATCCGGAAAGTTGTCAGATGCGCAGCAGTGGGGCACCGACGGAATCTCCTCAAAGCCGCCCGCCTGTCTCTGATGGCGGTACGACAGTCGTCATTCCACCAAGGGACAGGCTGCCTCACAGGTGTTCCCTTTGACTTTGGTGTGGATACATCAGCGGCATGGTGCATCACCGCCGTAATGTGATCCACCCAATCCTGGACGCCTTCACATCGTTCAAAAACAGCCAACTGCCGGTAGAGCGTCCAGTTTCCCTTCCGGAACAACCATTTCGGCGGCTGTGCGACACGACCCATTTCAACTGGCAGATGGAGCCAGATAGGGTAATGGTCGCTGCCATGAAGGTCGTCGTCGACGACCCACTGAGCAATGTCCGCAAGCACAGGCGAACAAATAGAGAGGTCTATGGCAGAAGACGAACCTGAAGCGGTGCTAAAATGCGTGGCCTGACCTGTGTTCAGCAGTATGACGTCGGAAGTCCTGAGCAACTGCTCAATCATCTGGCCTCTGGGGCAGGTTTTGTTGGAACCCCATAATGCATTATGAGCATTAAAGTCTCCTAAAATGAGAAAGGGACGGGGCAGCTGATCAATGAGCCGTGAAAGGGCTTCACTGTCAAGGAGCTCAGTGGGTGGTAAATACAAGGAGCACACTGTAACATGAACCTGGGCCAGGATCCGAGCTGCAACCGCTTGTAGCGTCGTGGTTAAGGTCACAGGTGAGGAGTGGAATGTGTCCTTAATGAACACTGCCACCCCACCCTGAGCCCTATTACCAGTCAGGTCGTCTTTCCTGTACATGCGATATCCCGTAAGTACAGGCGTGTCAGTCTCTTTGAAATGTGTCTCTTGCAAAGAGATGCTTATGGGGTTTGCCTGTACTAACAGCCGCAATTCTGCAAGGCGAGGTCTGACTCCATTCAGATTCCACTGAAGTATGGGAGCCATATCAGCGTTTCGGTTTAGATTCCCCCCTGTCTTTGCGCCGCGCTGGTGAGGCACTTGTAGAGCGAGTGGCAGCAGAGGGGCTGCCAGGTTCTGGGGAAGAGGTATCAAAATCCATGACGATGTCCTCCTCATCAGTCAGGGATGCCATGACGACATCCGATGGTGCCTTTGGCAGGTGTGACATCAAACGCCGTGCCCCTTTCCCTGGTCCCGTTTTCTTTGTGGAAGCTGGGGATGGGGGAAGTGGAGAGGCACTCTGTTTCTGGAGGGCCTTCGAAGGTTTCACTGGAGCTTTCTCTGCAATAGCGGTGGGTGCAGGCGGAGCAGCCTGAATAGCTATATCGTTAGTGGGAGTGCTCTGGCAGGTACAAACACAGGTGCAGGTATTGGTGGAGGATACTGCGACGCTGGACATGGTCTGCGTCGAAGCGTCTACTCGCGACGCACGGTTGTGCACCAAGGAGGCATAGGACGTGGCAAAGACAGGGGGTTTTGTAGCCCTATGCTCTTTTTTGGCTTCCGCATAAGGTAGCCTCTTTGTCACCTTGATCTCCTGAATTTTTCGTTCTTCCGCAAAGACGGGGCAGTCTCTGCTCCAGACGGGATGGCTCCCAGAGCAGTTTATACACAGCGCTGGAGATGTGCAGTTGGTCCCAGCTTCATGAGCTGCCTTGCCACAGATACCGCAGGTTGGTTCACCCCCACAACTCATTGTCGTATGGCCAAATCGCTGACATTTGAAACAGCGCATAGGGTTAGGTATATAAGGCCGAACCCTAAGTCGGAGGAAACCAGCCAGAACGTATTCAGGTAAGACAGGCGAATTGAAAGTCACAATGAAAGTGGCAGATTTCTCAATAACTCCATTATTCCTACGTGTCCTTTGTTCCACGTCTACAATCCCCTGTGTTGCCCATTCTTGCTTCAGCTCGTCGACAGCGATATCCATTAAATCACGGCAGGTGACAACGCCTTTACTGGAGTTGAGGGAATTGTGCAACTCGACAGTAATATCATACTCGCCTAACTTGGGTGACTTCCGAAGCAGCTCCACTTGCGATGCCCTAGTAGTCTCAACTAACAGGGTACCATTCCTCAGGCGTTTGATAGATTTCAGTGTACCTGCGAGTCCTTCTAAACCTTTATGTATGTAGAAAGGAGACACTTTTTCAAATGAGCCCTCCTTCCTCTTAATCACGATGAAAACATTGTCATTTACAACTCCATGAGCCCTGTTACTCTTTTCCATCTGCATATCTGGAGGACTAGCCTCCCTCATGCGCTTGGCTGATTGCGAAGTTGGTGAAGGGAAATACGTGGTTGCCATGTGCGTCCCACGAGCAGCTAGGGAACGAAACGTCAGCCCAGACAGAGCCCCGCATGCCTGGGTAAGCCTTATACAACTGAGGTGCGGCAGGTTCCTCAGAGGTCGCCCGCTAGCGACTGTTCCACCTCAACAGCCATGCATCTTATCGGCGCGCAGCACACCTTAAGATTGACGGGTTTTTTAGAGAGGTATGTACCATCCTCGCGATCCAGGCAATCAAGCCAAGATCCCCGGTCCCTGCCACACACAACGTTCCACCGTTGCGCCACACGGTGGTCGCTGAAGCATGCCCAGAGCTTACTGTGTCAGAGGACTGGCGGCGCACACCAGTCCACAGCTCGGGGACCCCGGGTTCGCCAAGCCCGTACCCAGCACATAAATGCTGAGTCCCCTGAGGGGAGGCTCAATCCGTCGTGTCTGACGTCACAGCAGGCGCGACGGTAAACGTCCGGTCAACGCATCAGGAAAACCGAGACGCACTCAGTACGCTCCGGAAAACGTGCTAGTACCCAGCAACGCCTTTTCCGTAAGGGGCAACACTGCTGCAATGGCCTATAAAAAGTGGGGAGAATGTGACAGTAGGCCTCTGTATTGACTCTACTTTCTCTAATTTTGTCGGTCACTAGGCGAGATGTATATGGGAGGAAGTAACATGCTGCACAACTCTTCCCGGAAAGTGCTCTCTCGACATTTCAATTGTAAACCTTTCCGCAATACACGACGACTCTCTTGTAAAATTTGTCAATGGAATTTGTTGAGCAACTCGGTAACGCTCTCGTGACGACTAAACGATCTTGCTACGACTGTGGTGCTCTTCGTTTAATGTTCTCTATCTCTCCTTCAGTCCTACCTGGTAAGGATCCAATATTCATGAAAAGTACTGAAGAATCGATCGGACAACCGCCTTGTAAACCACATCCCTCGCGGATAATTTATATTTCCTTAATATTATTCCTACGAATCTGTCTGGCATCAGCAGTGTAATTGTACTGTAGTGGTTTTATTTTCCTATGCATGTGCATTATGTTACATTTATTTACGTTCCAGGCTCAACTGCCAGAGACTTCACCAATCATCAGTCCTCTGCAGGTTATCATTAAAATCGATACTGTCTTCTGGCGTTGCTGCCGTGTTATAGATAACCGCATCATCTGCGAACATAGACCATCCGACGCATACCACTAAATCATTTACAGACATTGTAAACAGTAACTTTGTGTAACCCGGAAATTACCTTTACATCTGTCGATTTTGTTCCGTTAAGAGCGACGTTGAGTGCTATCGGCAAACTAGTACTAAATCCAGTCGCAAGTTTCTCTAAGCAACAGTGCGCGACGATGTCAAATGCCTTCCTAAAGTTACGGAACAGAGCATCTGCCTGAGCGTCGTTATCTACAGTGCTATGGATCTGAGGGAGGCACAGAACGAGCTGAGTTTCGCAACATCTCTGTTTATGAGGCGCGCGGTGTAGCCGTGCGCTCTAAGGACGCCTTGCCACGGTTCGCCCGGCTACCGCCGTCGGAGGTTCGAGTCCTCCCTCTGGAATGGTTGTGTGTGTTATCCTTAGCCTAAGTTAGATTAAGTAGTGTGTAAGCCTAGGAGTTTGGTCCCATAGGTACTTACCACAAATTTCCAAATTTCTGTTTATGAAATCCTTGTTGATTTATGTAGAGATTTTCGTTATTCAAGAACGACATAATTCTTTAGCATAAAAGATGTCTCATAATTCTACAACAGACTGACGTCAACGATATGGGTCTATAATTGTGTGCATCTGTTCTAAAGCCCTACTGCTCTGTGACCAACACTTCTATCTACGCTAATAAGAAGGAACAAGCAGCCACACAATCATATTAAGGTACCATGAGCAATATCACCTTCACACTCGCGGAAGAAGGCACTTTCATGCCTTTTATGTAATTCGACTTGATCCTCCTACAGAGAAAATTACAGGCCATCAAAAGCCCAACTGCAAACCTTGGTGTCCTAAAGATTACCATGACTCGCGACTGTTGTTATTTCTGGTCGATTCCCGTGCTGCTTCTGTGAGCAGCAGCTGTCAACTTTTGTTAGTTGCTGCTGCCACCGTTTTGGTTCGTACACGACAACTACTGCCTTGTAAGAAGGTTATTAAGTTTTGATAGTAATCTAGAGAGATCAAATATTACCCAATTCGTCAACGCAATGGGAGAAATTTCAGTTGAGACACCGCTCTCCGAATTTAGACACGATAATGCTCGTTTGGAGGACGCACTGTCAGTTTTTGAATAGCTGGACGACTAAATACACGACATTTCGTCAAAGTAGAGTAGCAACGATGATACAATTGTATTTTTTTGTTATTTTGAGTCTTCAGTCTTCTGACTGGTTTGTTGCGGGCCGCAACTAAATTCTCTCCTGTGCCAACCTCTTCATTTCAGAGTAGCACTTGCAACCTGCGTCCCCAATTATTTGCTGCATGCATTCCAATCTCTGTCTTTCTCTGCAGTTTTTACCCTCTACAGCTCCCTCTGATATCATGGAAGTAATCCTGTGATGTTTTGGCAAATGTCATACCATCCTGTCCCTTCTTTTTCTCAGTGCCTTCCTTATATTCCTTTCCCCGCCAATTCTGCGGAGACCTTCCACATTCCTTACCTTACCAGTCCACCTTCTTTTCAACATTCTCCTATAGCACCACATTTCAAATGCTTAGATTCTCTTCGTTCCGGATTTGCCACAGTTGTGCTTCACTGTCATACAAAGCTGTGCCCCAAACGTATATTCTTAGATATTTATTCCTCAAATTAAGGGCTCTGTTTGATACTAGGTGACTTCGCCATGAATGGTCTTTTTGCCGTTAGTAGTCTGCTTTTTATGTATTCCTTGCTCCGTCCGCCATGGGCTATTTTGTTGCCTAGCTAGCAGAATTCCTTAACTTCACCTACTTTGTGATCCCCAATTCCAATGTTAAGTTTCTCGCTGTTCTCATTATTTTAATTTTTCTTCGATTTCCTCTCAATCTCTATTCTGTAGTGATTAGATCATTCATTCCTTTCAACAGGTGCTGTAATTCTTTTTCACTTTCAGTGTGGATGGCACTGTCATCACAGAATTTTACCGTTGATATCGTTTAGGCTTGAATTTTAATTCCACCCTTGAACCTTTCTTTTATTCCGTCATTGCTTCTTCGTTGTATAGACTGAACAGTAGGGGTGAAAGATGCGTCCCTGTCTTACAGATTTTTTAATCTGAGCACATCGTTCTTGGTCTTCCATTCTTATTGTTCACTCTTGGCTCTCGTGCAGATCGTATATTACCCATGTTTCCCTATAGCTTACTCCTATTTTTCTCTGAATTTCGAACATCTCGCATCTTTTTACGTTGCCGAACGCTTCTTCGAGGTCGACATATTCGATGAATGTGTCTTAATTTTTCTTTAGTGTTGCTGCCATTATCGACCACAACGTCTGAATTGCCTCTCTGGTGTATTCCCTATCCCGAAGCCAAACTGATCGTCATGTAAGAGATCCTCAATTTTCTTCTCCATTCTTCTGTATACTATTCTTGCCAGCAACTTTGTTGTATGAGACGTTAAGGTGATTGTGCGATAATTCTTGCATTTGATGGGCTCTTGCAATCTTCGAAATCCCCGAAAGATGGTATATGCCAGACTCATATATTCTACACACCAACATGAATAGTCGGTTTGTTGCATCTTCCCCTAACTACTTTATAAATTCAGACAGAATTTTATCTATTCCTTCTGCCTTATTTGATACTAAGTCTTCCAAACTCTTCAAATTCTGATTTTTATAGTGGATCCCCTGTGTTTTCTACATAGACTCCCGTTTCTTCTCCTATCACGTCATCAGACAAGTCTTCCCTCATAGATTCTTTCAGTGTACTCTTTCCACCTATCCGCTCTCTCCGCTGCACTTAACAATGGAATTCCCACAGCACCCTAAATGTTATCATCTTTGCTTTTAATTTTATCGAAGATTGTTTTCACGTGTATGCTGAGTCAGTTCTTCCGACAATAATTTCTTTTTCGATTTCTTTACATGTTTCATGGAACCATTTCGTCTTAGCTTCACTGCGCTTCCAATTTATTTCATTCCTAAACCACTTGTATTTCTGTGTTTCTGAATTTCACTGAACATTTTTGTGCTTCCTCTTTTCTTCTGTACCTATGTACCTATGTTTTTCTTTCCAACTTCTGTGTTTCGCCATTATAGAGAGGTCCATTCCTCTTTAACTGAACTGCCTACTGAGCTATTCCTTATCGCAGCGTCTATAGCCTTAGAGAACTTCAAGCATATCTCTTCATTCCTTAGTACTTTTGTATCGCACTTCTTTGGGCATTGATTCTTCCTGACTAGTCTTTTATACTTCGACCTACTCTTTATCACTGCTAAACTGTGATCTGAGTCCATAGCTGCTCCCGGGTAGCCTTACAATCCAGTGTCTGATTTCTGAATCTCTGGCTGACCATGATGTAATCTATCTGACTCTTTCCACATCGCCCGGCCTTCTCGAAGTATACCTCTTCCTCTTGTGATTCTTGACCTGAGTATTCGCTAGTACTAGCTGAAATTCATTGCAGAAGTCAACTAGTCTTTCTCCTCTCTGATTCTAAACCAATACAGTCTCACTAAACCAATACAGTCTCGTAATATTTTCATCTACTCCTTCCCCTATGACTATTAGATTTTAGTTCACCCATTCAATATCCTCGTATGCTCTCTCTGTCTCTTGTCATGTAACTTGAACTGTCGATGTTTGTTTGCTGTAGATTCTGATATGAACAACCCTACCACTGAACTGTTCATAGTAAGTCATTATACCACTTTTTGCTACTGTTGATGTTACCCTGTACTCACAGAACCAGAAATCCTTGACTGGTCTCTACTATATCTAGACTGAACCTTTGCATTTCCCTTTTCAGATTTTCTAGCTTTCCTACCACTTTCAAGCTTCTGACATTCCACGTCCCGACTCATAGAACGTTATCGTTCGTTGGTTATTCATGCTTTTTTTCATGGTCACCTCCCTCTTGGCAGTTCCCTCCCGGAGATCCGAATGGGGAACTACTCCGGAATCTTTTCCCAATGGAGAAGTCGTCATGACACTTTTTCAAATATATGCCACATGTTCTATGGATACACATTAGGTGTCTTTAATGCAGCCGTTTCCATTGTCTTCTGCATCCTCATGCCGTTGTCCGCTGCCAATTCTTTCGCCTTTAGGGGCAGTTTCCCGTCCCAGCGTCAAGAGATTGCTCTGAACCTCTTTCTGCTCCTCTGCCTTATTTGATAAGGCCGCTGTCAGAATGAGGGTGGCTTCTTAAGCCGGAAATCTTCGGCTGGCATTGACAATGATTTTTATTTAAAATTTAAACAGTGTCTAGGTTCGAATCGGGACCTATAATGTTTTGATTATTAATCGTAGGCATTACACCTAGACCAAGTGGCCGCGCGGGATTAGCCGAGCAGTCTAGGGCGCTGCAGTCATGGACTGTGCGGCTGGTCCCGGCGGAGGTTCGAGTTCTCCCTCGGGCATGGGTGTGTGTGTTTGTCCTTAGGATAATTTAAGTTAAGTAGTGTATAAGCTTAGGGATTGATGACATTAGCAGTTAAGTCCCATAAGATTTCACACACATTTGATTTTTTTTAGACCAAGGGTGTAACATAGTTACATATGAGGTCATAACTGTATGTGAGCATCAGGGGTATTGATGAAGCGAATCACGCCCTTATCATGGCGCCTGACAGTATCGAAAGGAATGTGTCTGCATCCGTGTCATCTTCAATAATGTGGTCTCTTCGGCCAACACAGTTACTACGACAGTAAAATTACCTTCCATCTAATTAGAGCAGTGGTTCCCAACATGGGGTAATCATCACGTGAGGGGTAAAACGAAGTTCTCTGAGGCGTGAAAACAACAAGCGATTGTTTCTGTTTATCACAAAATTAAATTATTTTAAATGATAATATTAGTTACATGAGTTATCCTAGTTACTTTTTCTAAATAATGATTTTTCTGAATTACTTACATTAATAGATGACACTATGCGGTGGAGACTACTGGTTATTCACACATTTCACTCACAAAATACATACTTTTTGCTTTCTACCATAGGTCGATAATGGGAAAAGTGAGACATACACACAACAAATATTAAATATTTGATTAAAAAATGCTCTCCAGGTTGCAGATAGTTCCTGCAGTACACCAGAAATTGTGTAATTACTCGTTTTGAATCTCATAAATGAAGTACTAGGGTTGCCGAGAAGGTAATGCACCGCATTTTTCTTCTTCGAAAATTCTTTATTGAACATAATGAGAATTACAGACATGAAAGAATGCTATTCCCTCTGCACGTAATCTCCATCCCGTTCTGTGACCTTCCTCCAGCGCAAAAAAGGATGTGTATGCCCTGTCGGTACCAAGCCTTGTCCTGGTGGCGGAGTCAGTGCTTCACTGTGTGAATCACCTCCTCCATCGTCCTCAAAACGTCTTCCACGTATGGTATCCTTTAATGACCCAAACAAGTGCAAGTCCCAGGGGGGTAGGTCAGGGCTGTAGGGTTGATAGGGTAACACTGTCCAACGCTGTTTTGCGATGTGTTCAGTAGTCGTCAGACTTGTGTGGGGCTGAGCCCTATCACGTTGCAGCAAAACATTTCCTAGGTTGTTGAGGCTCCGAAGTTCGCATAAGCGCTTCTTGAGTTTTGTTAATTTGTTGATATACCGTGTGCTTCTGAATTAATGGTACCGCCTCTTGGCATCAAATCAATGAGAATCACACCTTCACTGCCCCAGAACACCATGATCATGACCTTACCGGCGTAAGCAGTTGCTTTGAATTTTTTCTTCTGACGGGAGTGGGAATGGCGCCATTCCATCGACTGTCGGTTTGTTTCGGGCTCAAAATGGTGAACCCAGGTTTCATCACCTGTTACAATCCGGGACAAGAAGGCCTTCCCCTCAGCTTCAGAACGTTGCAACAAATCAAGACAAATATTTTTTCAGTGTGATTTGTGATCAACCATTAGACACCACGGGACCCATCTCGCACACACTTTTGAAAATCCAAGAGTGCGGATAGTTACATCCACACTCCCTTTGCTGATTGACAGAGCACCGTCAACTGCCGAGTCGTAATGTGGCTGTCCTCGCGAATGACATCAACTCTCTGCAACATGTCAGGTGCGACAACCGTGGATGGTCTTCCCGACCGCTGCAAATCGTGGAGCTCCGCCGAACCGCCTTCTAATGACATCACCCTTCGTGCCCAGCGACTAACTGTACTTCTGTCGACAGCTGATGCTCCATAGACTTTTGCTCAAGCGTTTGTGAATCTTCCCACAATTTCTTTCTCTGCAGTGAGAAAGTCAACGACGGCACGTTGCTTGTAACGTACATCACCTAGAGACGCCATTTTGAAACTTTCCTGCTGCTACGTTATCTGTCGGAAGCGACGGAAACTTGGCGCTCTCACTCAGGTGACTTCAAATAATACATTTGTAACTTTCCGTATTCGTAGCATTGTTTTCGGCTGAGAAAAAAATGCGGTGCATTACTTTCTGGGCGCCCTCATAATTGACAGCACGAAACAACAGTAAGTACAAACGGTTAGTATAGCACTCTACACAGTATTATTATTATTATATTCACCAGACATAAAGTGTTAACGGTCTGAAGTGTACCAGATTCTCACTGTGCAGAAGTAAGGAATCCAATCGAGTAATTTAAAAACAGTAATTACTGGGTACAGACTTTAAATTAATTTACTTTAGATTGGGATGAACAGTCACTTGAAGGAGTTACCGCTAGGGCAAAGGGTAGTGCGGAGGAAAAATGTTTTGTAACAATTGTCCACGCTTACTGTGGATAGTCAGATTACTTGTCTGAAAAGGAGTTGTAGGAGCTCTTGCAGTACGCTGGGAACTGCATCAACATTCATTCCAAAACACACACACACACACACACACACACACACACACACACTGCCAGAACACAGCTAATGAAAAAGAAGTGTACCATTCAAGATTTAAACATGTCAGAGTAGAATTTTGGCTATGATAGCAATGTAATTAAAAACAAGGAAGTGAATGGATTTGGAGCATGATTTATGATGTACACTGATTGAGAGCAACTCAAATACAAATAAGCAGTACCAATTGTCTCCTTGACGCACTAGTTCGTACATCCACAAAAACTAAATATCGTTCATCTTTCATAATTTTAAAACTAAAATTTTCCAAAGCGTTTTCTTTTTCATTCTAAAGGTGCTGAGGTTGGTGATGGAGAGGAAGGCGGTTGGAGTGTAGCCTACTAGAAAATATCCGATTGTACTTCAGGGTAATGGCTTAAGAAAGGCTGGGAACCACAGAATTAGAGCCCTCCTTATGAGACGTGGGGACCTGGCCTAGATTTTAGGAACAATTGGGAACCTCAGCGGGTAGCAATCCCTCTTTGTCCATTGTTAATAAGCATGTCCTCTTTGGAGGCTACCCGAAGGTGAACTTAAGATGCTTGCTGACACCGTAACCGTGTCCACTAACGAAGTTACTAAGAAAAATTTGGCAAAGAATTTTTAATAATTTTATAGATATTAGATTTTTATAGAAATTAATAGCGTCATTCAGTCGTTCCTAGATGTTTAGAAGCGACTGCGACTATTCATTTCGTATATCCGAAAAATCTCAATTTAATGTTCATAGAAATTAAACGAAGAAGAAAGGCATGAAAATCATTAGGAAAAGACGTCATTGTCTATGGCAGAGTTTTATTCCTTAAAATACTGCGAACAATCCAAGAAGAAATCTTCGTAGGTGGGTAATCCCGTAAAAAGATATCGCTTACCTGAAAACGTTCTAAAATTAGTAGAGTCTCTAGAGGAAGAAGCAAACAGATCGCTCATTGCTCTGCAGATAAATACAACCAAATTCAAACGCGCTTGAACGAAACATCGAAGGTCGAAAAAGAAAAAAACAAGACATAAACACGAATGCTGCACTATTGGGTGTATTATGGGACACTACAAAAGATATGCTTTCTTTAAACTGCTATCACTAGCAAAACATGTAGACTGGAATCACTCAACAGAGGAAAGTCCACTGGACCTGACGGGATACCAATTCGATTCTACACAGAGTACGCGAAAGAACTTGCCCCCCTTCTAACAGCCGTGTACCGCAAGTCTCTAGAGGAACGGAAGGTTCCAAATGATTGGAAAAGAGCACAGGTAGTCCCAGTCTTCAAGAAGGGTCGTCGAGCAGATGCGCAAAACTATAGACCTATATCTCTGCGTCGATCTGTTGTAGAATTTTAGAACATGTTTTTTGCTCGAGTATCATGTCGTTTTTGGAAACCCAGAATCTACTATGTAGGAATCAACATGGATTCCGGAAACAGCGATCGTGTGAGACCCAACTCGCTTTATTTCTTCATGAGACCCAGAAAATATTAGATACAGGCTCCCAGGTAGATGCTATTTTTCTTGACTTCCGTAAGGCGTTCGATACAGTTCCGCACTGTCGCCTGATAAACAAAGTAAGAGCCTACGGAATATCAGACGAGCTGTGTGGCTGGATTGAAGAGTTTTTAGCAAACAGAACACAGCATGTTGTTATCAATGGAGAGACGTCTACAGACGTTAAAGTAACCTCTGGCGTGCCACAGGGGAGTGTTATGGGACCATTGCTTTTCACAATATATATAAATGACCTAGTAGATAGTGTCGGAAGTCGCATGAGGCTTTTCGCGGATGATGCTGTAGTATACAGAGAAGTTGCAGCATTAGAAAATTGTAGCGAAATGCAGGAAGATCTGCAGCGGATAGGCACTTGGTGCAGGGAGTGGCAACTGACCCTTAACATAGACAAATGTAATGTATTGCGAATACATAGAAAGAAGGATCCTTTATTGTATGATTATATGATAGCGGAACAAACACTGGTAGCAGTTACTTCTGTAAAATATCTGGGAGTATGCGTGCGGAACGATTTGAAGTGGAATGATCATATAAAATTAATTGTTGGTAAGGCGGGTACCAGGTTGAGATTCATTGGGAGAGTCCTTAGAAAAAGTAGTCCATCAACAAAGGAGGTGGCTTACAAAACACTCGTTCGACCTATACTTGAGTATTGCTCATCAGTGTGGGATCCGTACCAGATCGGGTTGACGGAGGAGATAGAGAAGATCGAAAGAAGAGCGGCGCGTTTCGTCACAGGGTTATTTGGTAACCGTGAAAGCGTTACGGAGATGTTTAACAAACTCAAGTGGCAGACTCTGCAAGAGAGGCGCTCTGCATCGCGGTGTAGCTTGCTCGCCAGGTTTCGAGAGGGTGCGTTTCTGGATGAGGTATCGAACATATTGCTTCCCCCTACTTATACCTCCCGAGGAGATCACGAATGTAAAATTAGAGAGATTAGAGCGCGCACGGAGGCTTTCAGACAGTCGTTCTTCCCGCGAACCATACGCGACTGGAACAGGAAAGGGAGGTAATGACAGTGGCACGTAAAGTGCCCTCCGCCACACACCGTTGGGTGGCTTGCGGAGTATAAATGTAGATGTAGATAGCAACCAAAAGATATTTCTTAAGAGTTGCTGGAAGTTTCTACGATCCTCTGGGTTTTATGCCGCCAGTGTCCATCACCAGAAAGATTTTATTCCAAGACATTTGGTTACTAGGGTCGCACACTTAACGACATCGCCAGCGCGGGAGCGATCTGTAGTATTATGAATACTGAATTTTCAATTGGCAAGGTCGCTAAAATCATTTATTCATGTAGACTGCCGGTTTCAGCAATTCTCTGTTGCCATCTTCCGATCCACAGACGGTGGGACCGAAAACGCTAGGATACAGCAACTAACATAACAGCATATATAATTACATCCAAGATTTGCTATACAGGGAATAACATCGTACCTGCGTTTACATCATTACACGATCTTCCCCTTCAGTACATAAAGTGGTGCTATACAACGAACGTCCGTGTTGGCTATACTAGGAGTTGGCATCTCAATTTTAAAATAACGCATATGTACACATGTGTTATTGCGCCGATGACAAGTGCTCAGATTCATCACCGCTTTACAACTGACAGATCCCAGCGTAAACATTCTTAGTGATACATAAGCTAAATCAGATGGTGCAATGGTGGCAAGAATAGAGATTATCATCTAACATTACAGTAGGACATGGATATACAATTCCGTATAACATATAAGCCAAGTCCATACTCTCCTGTTTTGAAAAACTGTCTTTAAAATCATTTAGAACATTCATAAAACATATTTCGTATATAAATCGCTTTATATCATTTTAGATAAAAAGTTAAAAAATTTTTAAAGCAATCTTTTACAGAATTCTTAAAAATTCCTTACCAAATTTTTCTTTATACAAAAGTACAAACAATATGACAGTCCACAGCCACTCTTTGTACATCTAATGGTATCATATGTAAGCTGAGTTTAATACATCGAGGAGTACCTCTATATCTATTGACACAGATCTGATATTTCATCAAGAATACTTTCGGAGTGTATTTACCAACAACAGAGCTCTTTAATATTTGCGCTTTTGTTCAGTCACGATGTTTCCATGACCTTATCCATACAACATGTCGCTCGAGGTCCAGGTGAAATTTCGTCGCCTGACGCCTACATGCAATCTGATCACCTGATACCTAAGTTAAGTCTTTCAATGTTTAGTACAACCATTGTACTATTATTACATCATATGGGACTGCAATCACTCTTAAACTTAGCCTGTGGTCTAGCACACTTTTACACATGCCTGTGTTAGAACAAATATGTCTTCTTAATATTTACCCAAGATGACTGATGTCAAAAACGCCATCATGTAACAGATTATGGTCTTAATTTTCAAAACATTTTACAACAAATCTTTAAAACAAATTTTCTTACAGCGTTACATTATGTGCAAATATTTCTTTTAAAAATATTTTTCCAAACATATTTCTAAAAATTGTTGAAAAACCAAATTACATAAGATAACCCTAAAATTTAAAGAAAATACTATCTCTGTCTTATAATGCCACATGTGAGCTAATTTTATTACATCTATAAATGCTCGAAAGCAAAGGTGCAATTGAAAATTACGATATTTTTATCTGGAAAATATACGCTGTTTCTATTTACCAATACAGCTAAAACTAATATTTAGTATTTTTGTTAGCAAACATGCCGTTTGTACAAGCTGGTGTACGACTTTTTGCAGATCTGAAGATGGCAACAGAGATTGCCAAAACACATAATCTATACGAATAAATGATTTTTGGGATATTGGCCACTGAACATTTATTCAGTGCTCATACTATGATTGTGTTGGGACAAAAGTAGCAGTATAAAGAGAGTTCTAGAAGAATTTTAATTTATGCAAGATGCTGGACCCTCACCTTGTCCTCTAGTGTAGATGTGGCATCATCCTCCTCCTCTGCATCACCTAAAAAAATGGCGGGAAGGACATAGTGTCGAATTTTCTTTATTTTTCTTGTGCTTGTACTCACCTTGATATGCAGTTCACAATTCCGCCACCAGTAGGTGCTCGAAGTTGTAATGGTATGGGTGAAAAAATTGGCAGGAACCAATGAAAACGCAGCATCCAGTATTGTTGCCATAATGTCAGGGACAAAAGGCAAACACGATAGCCCACTAGTCTCAGTCAGTGGAAGGCTCATGATATGTCAACAGTAGCAGTAGCTGAGATTGGTCACTGACTTACAGTAGAATAGGAAGAACTGTAAGAGTAAATACTAATTACATGCTTTTGCTACTGGTATTGATCTTTCTTTGTCCAGCTCTATTTCTTTGTTCCATATGTAACAGTTTTTCTTCTTTTTTGTTCAACAGCTGAGGTAACCTCCAGTGTGTCGAGACCTGCAGCAACAGCAGCCTCCAACTTGTTAGGACCTGCAGTGATCTCCAGCTTGTCGGGACCTGTAGTGGCAGCCAACATAGGGGATCCTGTAGCGCACCTGGTCAGCATATTGGACGAGGAGAAGGAGCTGCTATTGTCTGTGCCTCTCATCAGTGAAGAACCCATCTTGTCCCCGTCTTCCAGAAGCACACTGTGGGTTTCAAACATTATGGTACTGGTCAGTTCTTGACTCCAACGTACGAACCATCAATTGGACTGTGGAACATTCCTGTAATAATGCAAGGAGAGAATGTCGATGTGCTGGATGAGAAGATACCAATTGCTCCCTGTGCACTGTTACTAGTATATGCTTCCACATATAATTTAACCCCCCACATGAACCATGGACCTTGCCATTGGTGGGAAGGCTAGCGTGCCTCAGCGATACGGATGGCTGTACCTTAAGTGCAACCACAACGAAGGGGTATCTGTTGAGAGGCCAGACAAACGTGTGGTTCCTGAAGAGGGGCAGCAGCCTTTTCAGTAGTTGCAGGGGCAACGGTCTGGATGATTGACTGATCTGGCCTTGTAACAATAACCAAAACGGCCTTGCTGTGCTGGTACTGCGAACAGCTGAAAGCAAGGGAAACTACAGCCGTAATTTTTCCCGAGGGCATACAGATTTACTGTATGGTTAAATGATGATGGCGTCCTCTTGGGTAAAATATTCCGGGGATAAAATAGTCCCCCATTCGGATCTCTGGGCGGGGACTACTCAGGAGGACGTCGTTATCAGGAGAAAGAAAACTGGTGTTCTACGGATCGGAGCGTGGAATGTCAGATCCCTTAATCGGGCAGGTAGCTTAGAAAATTTAAAGAGTGAAATGGAAAGGTTCAAGTTAGATATAGTGGGAATTAGTGAAGTTCAGTGGCAGGAGGAACAAGACTTTTGGTCAGGTGAATACAGGGTTATAAATACAAAATCAAATAGGGGTAATGCAGGAATAGGTTTAATAATGAATAAAAAAATAGGAGTGCAGGTAAGCTACTACAAACAGCATAGTGAACGTATTATTGTGGTCAAGATAGACACGAAGCCCACGCTTCTACAGTAGTACAAGTTTATATGCCAACTAGCTCTGCAGATGATGAAGAAATTGATGAAATGTATGATGAGATAAAAGAAATTATTCAGGTAGTGAAGGGAGACGAAAATTTAATAGTCATGGGTGACTGGAATTCGAGAGTAGGAAAAGGAAGAGAAAGAAACATAGTAGGTGAATATGGATTGGGGGTAAGAAATGAAAGAGGAAGCAGTCTAGTAGAATTTTGCACAGAGTATAACTTAATCATAGCTAACACTTGGTTCAAGAATCATGAAAGAAGGTTGTATACATGGAAGACCCTGGAGATACTAAAAGGTATCCGATATATTATATAATGGTAAGACAGAGATTTAGGAACCAGGTTTTAAATTGTAAGACATTTCCAGGGGCAGAGGTGGACTCTGACCAAAATCTATTGGTTATGGACTGTAGATTGAACCTGAAGAAACTGCAAAAAGGTGGGACTTTAAGGAGATGGGACTTTGAAAAACTGACTAAACCCGAGGTTGTAGAGAGTTTCAGGAAGAGCTTAAGGGAACAATTGACAGGAATGGGGGAAAGAAATACAGTAGAAGAAGAATGGGTAGCTCTGAGGGATGGAGTAGTGAAGGCAGCAGACGATCAAGTAGGTAAAAAGACGAGGACTGGTAGAAATCCTTGGGTAACAGAAGAAATATTGAATTTACGTGAAGAAAGGAGAAAATATAAAAATGCAGTAAATGAAGCAGGCAAAAAGGAATACAAACGTCTCAAAAATGAGATCGACAGGAAGTGCAAAATGGCTAAGCAGGGATGGATAGAGGACAAATGTAAGGATGTACAGGGTTATCTCACTAGGGGTAAGATAGATACTGCCTGCAGGAAAATTAAAGAGACCTTTGGAGAAAAGAGAACCACTAGTATGAATATCAAGAGCTCAGATGGAAACCCAGTTCTAAGCAAAGAAGGGAAAGCAGAAAGGTGGAAGGAGTATATAGAGGGTCTATACAAGGGCGATGTACTTGAGGACAATCTTATGGAAATGGAAGAGGATGTAGATGAAGATGAACTGGGAGATACGATACTGCGTGAAGTGTTTGACAGAGCGCTGAAAGACCTGAGCTGAAACAAGGCCCCGGGAGCAGACAACATTCCATTAGAACTATTGACGGCCTTGGGAGAGCCAGTCATGACAAAACTCTACCCCCTGGTGAGCAAGATGTATGAGACAGTCGAAATATCCTCAGACTTCAAGAAGAATATAGTAATTCCAATCCCAAAGAAAGCAGGTGTTGACAGATGTGAAAATTACCGAACTATCAGTTTAATAAGTCACAGCTGCAAAATACTAACGCGAATTCTCTATAGACGAATGGAAAAACTGGTAGAAGTCGACCTCAGGGGAACATCGGTTTGGATTCCGTAGAATGCTGGAACACGTGAGGCAATACTGACTTTACGCCTTATCTTAGAAGAAAGAATAAGAAAAGGCAAACGTACGTTTCTAGCATTTGTAGACTTAGAGAAAGTTTTGACAATGTTGACTGGAATACCCTCTTTCAAATTCTAAAGGTGGCAGGGGTAAAATACAGTGAGCAAAAGGCTATTTACAATTTGTACAGAAACCAGATGGCAGTTATAAGAGTCGAGGGACATGAAAGGGAAGCAGCGATCGGGAAGGAAGTGAGACAGGGCTGTAGCCTCTCCCCGATGTTATTCAATCTGTATATTGAGCAAGCAGTAAAGGAAACAAAAGAAAAATTCGGGGTAGGTATTAAAATCCATGGAGAAGAAATAAAAACTTTGAGGTTCGCCGATGACATTGTAATTATGTCAGAGACAGCAAAGGACTTGGAAGAGCAGTTGACCGGAATAGACAGTGTCTTGAAAGGAGGATATAAGATGAACATCAACAAAAGCAAAACGAGGATAATGGTATGTAGTCGAATTAAGTCGGGTGATGCTGAGGGAATTAGATTAGGAAATGAGACGCTTAAAGTAGTAAACGAGTTTTGCTATTTGGGGAGCAAAATAATTGATGATGGTCGAAGTAGAGAGGATATAAAATGTAGACTGGCAATGGCAAGGAAAGCGTTTCTGAAAAAGAAAAATTTGTTAACATCGAATATAGATTTAAGTGTCAGGAAGTCGTTTCTGAAAGTATTTGTATGGAGTGTAGCCATGTATGGAAGTTAAATGTGGACGATAAATAGTTTAAACAAGGAGAGAATAGAAGCTTTCGAAATGTGATGCTACAGAAGAATGCTGAAGATTAGATGGGTAGATCACATAACTAATGAGGAGGTATTGAATATAACAGGGGAGAAGAGGTGTTTGTGACACAACTTGACAAGAAGAAGGGGCTGGTTGGTAGGGCATGTTCTGAGGCATCAAGGGATCACAAATTTAGCATTGGAGGGCAGCGTGGAGGGTAAAAATCGTATAGGGAGACCAAGAGATGAATACATTAAGGAGATTCAGAAGGATGTAGGTTGCAGTAAGTACTGGGAGATAAAGAAGCTTGCACAGGATAGAGTAGCATGGAGAGCTGCATCAAACCAGTCTCAGGACTGAAGACCACAACAACAACAACGACAACAACGTATAATTTAACTGCTAGTGGATGAATGTGTTTGAATATAGGCATAGAAGCAGGAGACAGTGACTGGCATGTGTTGACTGAGATCGAAAATGCAACGAACAGTGTTAAAATGCCATTTACCGAGCTCAGGTGGGAAGGTCTATGTCATGCAATACCCTACATCAATGCTCAGGTGACTACAGAGTATAACCCGTCTTTGCTGCCCCAGAAATTTACTATGCTAGCCTGATGCTATTTATCACATCAATTTATAATGACTCAGCAGTTTCATTGATCATCACAACAATGCTAGGACAGACAGAATATTCGATGTCAGTTGGGTAGGACCATACATGCTGGGCACACACCCTGTAAGATTAACTGATAACATAATATAGATTGTTTGATAGGGAATTTCAATGAACACCAGATCTGCTTAACCTTATTTTCCTAAGACCTTAGAAAATCCTAAATTATTCAGGTAAAGATTTGGAAATGTATCGTGAAATATTGTGTTTGACTGATCTGCATAAGAAAGTAAATGGAGTACCAAAACGCGAAAGCAGTGTGAAATACAAAACCATTGTAAAACCTCATATTTTAAAACACAAAACAGGATTTGAGAAGTCATACCTACCAAACGGGTCACTGAGATATTTGTAGTTTCCAAGGACAAGGATAGCAGTAGTATTGAAATTGCAGGATGCTGTTACGCAGAGGAAGTGCAGAAAACCGCAGAACTGGCTGCGTTTCTCGTTGAAAGAGTCGTAAGATGAGCACAGAATAGAGCAGTAGTTGAATAGGTTGGTTTTCGTGCTAGAGAAAACAGTTGGATTGACGCTGGAGATTTTCCATATAATTGGGTGTGCAGACCACAGTAACCACAGCAATGTAACATGAGTGACAGGAGATGCATTAGAGGAGGCGGTGGTATTCTGAACAAACTGCCTGTCGAATTGCACATTCCCAGATATAACTACTGTGGATCTGCAACAAAGCTTCAGATATAGTTGGCATGCAGTGACAAAGGAATTAATCTGCTTGACAAGGCGTGTATGGAGCATGACATTTCATATGCAGCAAACAAATATCTTCCAGGGTGTCAAGCTGCACGTCGAAAAGCTGATAGGGCCAAGGCAATACTTGCAGGAAGATCAACGCATTGTGGCATTTGAGGTTGAAAAAACCATGTGTGGTAAAATTAAGTTGGGTTTGGTGATGAATTTCAAGCAAGTTTTGAACACAACACGTCACACACTAAAGAAGAAGAAGAAGAAGAAGAAGAAGATGATGATGATGATGATGATGAAAACAGAGCAGGGATGCTTAAAAGGCAGTACTCTGGGAGCAATGTAAGCAGCTAAAAGCGCTCTGAAGCATAAAGGAGCGGTAAAAGCACTGTGGATTCTGCTGATACCCCAAACATCAGGGAAAATTATCCCATTTCTTATTCCTACCCTCGCAGTTCTCTCAGCAATGGGTTCACTGGCTGGTGGTGCTGTGGCTAATGCTAGAACAGTCAAGGACGTGCAAACTCCCATGAGTAGCTGGAGGAAGCAAGAACACATAAATGCATGATGGAAGCCGTAGACATCAGTAAAAGATTATACCTGAAACAATTCAAGAAAGGGTTAGGTCTCTTCATAAATAATAAAAGGCCTTTTAGCCATCCTACCGGATAGAACGCTTACAAATACGGATCTGCTTAAGTTTGTTAGGAAAAATTTCTACATTCTAACATTCCGCAGTGTGTTTATGCGAGATACATTACCAAAGATTACGTGCACATCCAGAGAATGTGAAATTGTGAATTTAGATGTTGCTGGAGGGCACGGAACGCATTGGGTGGGATATTTGAAAATAAAATACAAATAACGTCTACTATTTCAACTCATTTAGTGAACTGCAACCTCCAGGAGAATTACATTGATACTTCACTAACAGAAGACAAGTGTTCTACCATTTTCAACGCTACCATGACTTTAATACTTAGCTGTGTTGTCGCCTGTGTATCATATTCATCCTGATGTTTATGAGGAATAATACATAAGGAGGTGATTAAACACCCATTAATCAGTTGAGGTTCAGATGCAGTGTCATATACACTAATTTTAAAAGGACGATCATCACTATCGATGTGAATTACTTCCCACTGGATATAGGTTCCAGCTTCTGTACAAAACCACTGGTTATTCTTGTTACCCAGACATGTTTCAGAACCTCTGTGCCATCATTAGTGGGTTTTGTTTACTGAAAACTGTAAGAAATGAACGTATTTTAGTTGTAACTGATCTAACAAAGTGGGATCCAAAGAAGGTTTTTTTTGTTCGTTTTTCTTCTTACTGTGATTTTGCATTATATGGTACGATCTTGCAGGACCATCTGTATGGTGCCCTGTACATCTGCAAACCAAACGATGTGAATGTGAATTTAATCGGCGAGTTAACGCACCTCTGATTTTTTTTTTTAACATGATTTTGGTGTGGCAAAATATTTTGTTTATATATTTGTTATTATTCACGTTTTGTTTGACTAATCCTTCTTCTTTTGCTTTCTGAGGGCTCTGTACACAAATATTAATATACTTCGTGTAATATAGTTTTTATAAACGCCTTTTCACTTTGCAAAACGCTGTGAACACTATGTTATTGTGTTTTCTAAACCCGTTGGCGTTCATTTGTTCCCTACAGAATTTGTCGCCGAATTTGAATTCTTATTATTTTCTCTCTCTTTCTCCCTCTCTTCTCTCTCTCTCTCTCTCTCTCTCTCTCTCTCTCTCTCTGTATCTCTCTCTCTCTCTCTCTCTGTGTGTGTGTGTGTGTGTGTGTGTGTGTAAGTTCCTTTTTCTCTTTATGTTGCCTTTTCTGTAAAATTCCTTTAATGTGTTAAATAATGTGCCTTTACAGAGGGTAGCATTTAATTTAAAACTTTTTTGCCTTCTGCTAGTGCCTTCTGTATGTGGAAGTTTTCTTCTGTAGTTAGCTTGTGCTATAGGATGCTGCTGGATTTCAGTATTTTTCTATCTGTTGCTATTTTAGTTGGGTGGTGGTTATGGGCTATTAGGTGGTCAGCAAATGTGCTATGGGTGCTGTTACTTTTTAGGGCTCTGCCGTGTTCTGAGTATCTTGTTTTAAAGTTCCTACATTTTTGTCCTATGTATACTGACTCGCAATTATTGCATGTGAATTCATATATCCCTTATCTGTTGAATTTATCTGTGAAAGTCTCCCGGCCGGGGTGGCCGAGCGGTTCTAGGCGCTACAGTCTGGAACCGCGCGACCGCTACGGTCGCAGGTTCAAATCCTGCCTCGGGCATGGATGTGCGTGATGTCCTTAGGTTAGTTAGGTTTAAGTAGTTCTAAGTTATAGGGGACTGATGACCTCAGAACTTGAGTCCCATAGTGCTCAGAGCCATTTGAACCATTTTTTTTTTTTTTTTTTGTGAATGTCTCCTGTGTTCTGAGTTTGTTTCTGCGTTGTGTTGTCTGTCCTGTTTCATATTTGAAGTCGCTGTTTGTTCAATATGTTACCTATTCTGTGGACAGTTTTGTTATTGTAGGTGAGTATGTGCAATTTTGTTTTGTTTTTGTGTTGTAGCACTCTTGTTTCTTGCATGTAGTTATTGTATGTTGTGTTGATTTGTGTTGTGTGAGGTTTTGTATGTGTGTTGTACATTCATTCCTTTTCTGTTTACAAATTAGTTGGTTTAATTTTCTCTCTCATATGGGTTGTGTAACCAATTCCCTCTGTTATCTATTTTATTGTGTTTAGGTCCTGTGTGTAATTCTGTCTGCATAAAAGGCAGATCCTATATCAAATAATTCATCTGCAAACATAGAAAGAAAGACAAAAGCTGTAGATCCAAAATATGAATATTTCCCACTGATTGATTTGAGCAATGGAGAAGAGAGTATTGCGTTGACTGGGCTGCAGACACACAACAGCATCCCAAATGTCACAGAGGCTAACAATAATGTGCATCTGGAAATTAATGGCAGAAATGGAATTGTGAAGACAGAACATTAAAACAAAATTTTAAAACAATCTGAAATAAGGATGCAATCGCGTTGATTGACTTTAACCACGAATGGGTTTCACAAATGTACAAGTTTTGAAGAAAGATTCTAATAAATTTTACAGATATGATCAGACTGTGAATATACTCCCTGTCAGTACAATCTGTGTCGAATGAACCAGTGCAACGAATTCCCATCTCAATGGTAGAGTGACTCACACAATTTACAGATTCTTCCCATCAGCTGGATTATGGTATAAGATTGTTGAGACTCCCACCAACGTTATGTAGCTTCCAGTGACGGTCCATACATTGGGGTATCTGAAACTGTGTATTGCGGACCAGAATAATCAACTTGTTGATTTTCATGGTGCAGCTACCTCTAAGACAGGATACGTGTAAGGTACAAAACCAGCACACACAACCTGCACCGCAGCACTTCACAGCAGAACCGAAAGGTGACAACAAGTGCGAACTATGGGTTTCTTAAATCAGTAGGCCTTACACCCTGCAACGACGACGCTTAATACAATGTCTCTGGTGGCATATGATGAGCGAGTTATATGCCAAGAATACTTCTTGCATAAAACTTATGCCTCAACCACAATTAACAAGAACAACGAAATTAGGATTGTCATCCAGCACCAAGAGATTTTAAACCACCCGTGCAAGAGTTTCACATTTTTTGATGGGGCTTTTAGGAGGAAGAATAGTTCTACTACAGTGGGCTCGAAGCTTATATGTAATGCTTTAGCGTTTTAGCATTCCTGTTTCAGGAGATGCACTATGAACTCAGTGGGGTTGAGCTGACCATATACATAAAGTAGGCATAACATAAACCCTTAAAACATATGTCTCTGCCTCACCATCGGCATGGGGAGCTTTAGAAAACGCACTATTTTTCACAGAAGAACCAGTGGTTAGACCAATGGAAGAGTACAAGAGAATTACTGTATGCATACCACAAAAACGGCTTGAGGACATATGGTGAATTATTATGAATGCTCAACAGGAAGGTACTGTGGTACAGAGTTCGATGGATAATAACTTTTAGATTCAAGGATCCCTAGATGAGAACGAGATCATCATCAGTAAAGTAATATGGGAAATACCACATATCACTGCTGCAGACTAGAAGCTTTTGGAAGTTCTGAATGCTGGTGCATACCTATCACTAAGTTTCTCTTCATGGAAGCTTTTTAGGTACCCAATGCTACCTGTGGCAACCAGACAAACGTGGGCTATTAAAACCTCTGTTCAATTGGAGACTCCCAGATTCATCATATTTGCATTTCACACCGATGGGAGGTGGAGGTGGAATACATCAAAGAATTCCACTGTTCTCCTGCATTTGGCATCTTCAAGTTAACTAATGCCAGAGTCTAATTGAATTCATAATCCTACCCGCATGACAATTTACTGCTACAGTAGGATGACAATGTGTACAGTCTAGCATTTGACTGTATACGCAGTTCCATCTTCTTACCATGAATATGTTGAAGAGGAAGGATGTCTATTCAGCTCACGGAAATTCAAGGAACTGTCACCAATCATCGTAATAAACTGCTCAAAACAGAACGAGATAGTTACATCAGGACCAATAGAGATACAAATTGTATTAGAATCTTCAGCGAATTTCCCAAAATCCATTGTGGCGTACGCTCTGCTTCTAGATGACCATGTGATTAACTTTTGACTGCTCACTGGTGTTGTGCAGCGAGGTGTATAGATGAACAGGTGTTATGCCATGCCAAGAGCATTTCACAATGGCATCTCAAAGTGTGAACATCATTGCAGACGGTCAAGGTTTCTATAATAATGAGCTCAGATGGGTCGTATTTAAAGATTTGCATTTATAGCATTCACAGTAGATGCTGGTGTAATACACTCTCAGCAAGTATAGCATCACTGAGGTCATTCAAAGATGTGGAGTGTGCTAAAACGTGGAATAGTGTAAAGTGGTTAACACATTTCTTCCACGGAATTCACTGGAACAATCCAGGTGTACCCTGTAAACATATGGTGACATTGCTTTGATTATTCTACTACATAGATACCATCATCTACGTCAAAGGAAAGGAGAAGATCACTTGGATGTGCAAAACTTACGAGTATGCAGCTGTTCAAGAGGTGGATTTGTGTGGATGCTCTGCTCTCCATCAGCTCAAGAGGAAGAAGATGTGTCAAAACAGTGTTGCTGTTTGCTTATGAATATATATCTTTTAAACTGAATAACAAATAACTGAATTTTTACACCACATTCCGTCTACTCATTTACCGATATCACCCTGTTCACACTTTGACGGTTGTATAGTATGAGACTGTGTCCAGATACTGTATTTGTGGCTCTCCTCAAACACAGGAGATATAATTTTACACATGTCTGGTATATGTCTTTGTAGGCAGACATGGCCACATGCCACCTACTCTCATAACCCAATACATGTAGCCTTAGGCGAAATCCCATGCAACCAATAAATATATAGATTGTCATTCTCCATCTTACACTTCACCTCCTTTACAGTGCCTTCCTTACCCTTCATGTGTACAATGCACTGGATATAGATTTTTTTCTGTAAATAACAACAAAAACATATGGTAACGAAATTCACAGATATATGAATCTGTTTACTCAGATACAGTTTTATTCTTTATTTTCACAATGCTGATACAATTTGGTTGTTGAGATAAAATCTGATTCTTCTTCACAACACTGATACAGTTTGGTTCTTTTTCATGTAATATTTCTCAATGCAGAGATACTTTTTTATTTAAATACTGTTGCTAATACTAATGGTCATAGCTAAAAAAACATACAGACCACCCAGCAGTAGCACTGGTTGAGCATTTACAGTTTTTGTAACACAAAAGCATTTGCTGAAAATATTCATAATTTTTTCAATGATCTGGGGTTAAGTGTATCTACTCTAAAAACTAATCAAACTTGGATGAGTAGCACAAAGTGGAACTTAAAAGCTACTCTATTTGCGTCATATGCAGGGATTATTTACAAGTGTACGCTTTAAAGGGCTATTCACAATTATGCATTCTGTCGGCACACATGGTGTGCATACGTTTTACACGATTTTTGGTCTATTTACATTACCACTACACACATGGTATGCATGTATTTACAGGTGCCTGACTATGTTAGCACATAGAGAATGCATATGCTACACTAAAAATGTTTACAATGTGATAAACAAATCATACCATTCGATATACAATCACTATTCACATGCACTCTCACTCTTTCTCATTCACATCACTCTCATCAAGTGAACAGTGTGAGCACAGGCGAGTTTCACTCCAGTCCTCACAAACGACCCACTCATCAACATGAGGTGACATACTGATTTTAGATTGCAGTACAGCGTACACCTTGTGCTCTCACAGTTGAATACTAGTTTGTTGTACCATATTCTGCTGTAGGGACCACTGTGAACACTACTGAACTGGCACTGCAATTATCTTCAGTTGTGAGGACAACTGATGCCTCACAACATACATCCCTTGCCTGGCTCTGGGTGGCACCTCCCAATGTGTCATACACATAGATTTTGGAACTAAGGCTCACAAACTCCACAGCTGGAAAACCTATTCACCTTATCTTTCATTAGACTGATAACCTTCTTGTTCTGTGGAACAACACCCTAAGGGTTATCAGACATATATGAGGACATGTAGATTGTATTGACATGGCACCTCATTGCTTCTTATGGATCACAGTCCTTCAACCAGTACATGAAGCTGTTTGTATCCATATGATGTAACTTTGGGTCACCAAAATGAATTTTTTGCAAACTCATAATGGCATTGGTGCATGTGGAGTTAGGACAAGCCTAATGCACATCTCCACATAGACAGAGTTCAAGAACTCTGTTGCAGTCTTCGCCATCTCCACAGCAACAAAATTCGTATAGAAGATAGTGACCCATTTAAAATTTGGTCTGGTGATGGATTTACTTACACCCCAATGCCCATCTCGTTGTGTTCTAACAAGAACTTCGCGGTGCTTTCTCAAATTTTTCACTATTTTCCCGACAATTGCATTATTCAATAATTTCAAAAAGTCTTTTTCGAGATCATTCATCACAGAAACTCTCTTCTCGGTGTTTAAATGAATACACACCTACAACCAAATAACAGAAGCAGGTGAACATAAGTCACTAGTTCAATGTTAACTTTCGGATTCTTGAGCACGGTGTTACAAGAAAAGCCAGGTGCTGTGTAATAAAAGGCATGCTCCAGAGCATATATGATCATGCATACAGTCTGGAATTTCTCGAAAACATCAGCAAGCAAATGCGCGTTTGTGTCCTTTAAAGTTTCACATACTCTCCTAAAGAGTCGTACTATGCATCCGATATGGCATCGAATGTAAGATTGCTGGTGAATGTAGTTATGTTGGGTAGTCTGGTTTTGTTGGACTTTCACATAGAGTCCAAATAATTTAATGAGAAAATCCCCTTCCTTGTCACAAACAGAAACTTTGGGTCACTGGAATACACACCTCGAATAAAATGCATATCTTCTTGAGGCAGAGTTTCAACAAGTTTCTAGAGTGGTGCCTGCATAAATTGTAATGGGTCTAGGAGGCAAAGCTTAGTTTTGGGCGTCATTTGTTTGGAGAATGAGATATAATTCTCAACACTCTCAGGCAGGACACTGACCTGATCTTTCTCCATACCGATATCAGCCAAGTGTTCATCAAGAAAATGAGCATAATGACTGCTCAGATTGTGGTAAAAATGGGCATATGTCAAGATAATTTATACTTCAGGTTGCATGTGTTATGGGCAGCACCATGGAATTTACCTGCTATGACAATCAACCGCTTTCGTGTACTAATCATCATTCTCCTTTGACTTGGTCGTAGGGTTGTCGGTGCTGTAAAGTTAATCAACCTCACACAAAAGTTTTTCCAGTAGTGAGCAGCCAAATTACAGGATTATCCCTAACACATGATTTGTAATGGCTAGGATTCGAATCATTTGAACATACAGCCTGGTATGCCACCATATATGGTATATTTTTTCTGTGAAGGCGGTGTTTGAAGCTATAGTGTTGCCTTCACAGCATGTCACAAGAGCGAGGAGGAACTCGAAGTCATCAGGGCATATCTTGATGGCTGGAATTCTTAAACTTTAAGATTTTGTTTTCCTCAGTGGTCATGACAACACATACCAGTTTCCTGGTAGAGCAGTCACATATGGTTTCCTAATAAGTCGCTTGTAGGTAAGGAATCGAGGCACATACTGCAAATATGCTTTTTACCATAATGCTTACTCAACTGAGATGAAGGGTGCCAGGACATATCTCTGATCCATACATAGTGATAACTATCACTCTGGAGAATAGCACCTTACTCTGACCAGCATATTCAGAGAAATGAAGGGATCCAAGTTTGTAACTTTACCATCTTCAGGCTATAAGCATGAACTTGTATCCCGGCATTCTGTCCCTCAAATTTAGAAATGTCATATACCTTAATGAGGAACTCGATACTGTCCAAGTTATAAAACCTATGAACTTCAATATCTCTGCCATACTGAGATGTACGCTCCAGATGAAACAAGTAATTTTTTTCACAAGCAAAGATTGACCATGCAAAACATTAGATGTCTTTTTTATTTTGGACTCATTAGCTATAGCCTTAGAAAAGCTTGATATAGCTGAGCCCTCCATTTATTAGATCGAAGAACATCCTTCTCAGAAAACTTGGGCTGCATAGCATTCAATGTGTGGACTCATGAAACCACTTAGTGACGCTATTTGCTCCCAAACACATAAAATGATCATCTTCTCAACACCAGAGTCCTATTTGGGGGCATGCATAAGTTCACAACAGAGCACAGCTTTGCACTTCATGGTGGGGTACCACGGATCATTAATGGTTTTGTGGAGCTCTGCCTCCAGAACAAGAAGGCATGCTTTCAGAAAATCGATTGGGGCTCTGTGCCCACCTCATAGGTGTTATATATGCGAAAATGAGATGCACTTCACAACTGCATCCTCAGTGACCTCATAGATTATCTTTGGCATCACATTACTAATCTTTTGTCCATCTAGAATAAGATGGGAGAGAGAAATGCCACTAGCCACAGAATCGCTATTACTACAACTATGACTAGCAGCTGAGGAGTGTGACCGTCCTACAGGCAAGGCCAGCTGCAGGGTGGAGTGATAAGGTACGTAGGATGGTGCATCACCCTTTTGGGGGCGCCAGTGGTGGGATGCAGCCATGTCAGTCGAAGAGGGGCATCTGCGTTGATGAGATGGCTGCCGTGTGGGGGGATTTGGTGTATTGGCAACACCTAGCCCTGACCCAGTTGATGGCGGCATCCTAATGACTGGATGGAGCGTAGCCATGGCCTGTGAGCCATATGCCACCCATGACTGCAGGAGCAATGGCGCAGGTGTAGCAGTGGTGGTGGAGGTTACCCCTGACCCATCCATTGGTGACATCCTAATGGATTGGTGGAGTGTAGTCAGAGGGGTAGAAGCCTATGCACCATTTGTCACCCATGGCTGCTAGAGAAATGGTGCAGAGGGGATAGTGCCAGCTGCGGCAGTGGCGAGGCACTAATGGCTGAGGCGGATGTGGCTCATATAGCCATGAGCCTCCTCCTGTCAGATGAGGTGTGCTGCACAGGACTGTGTTTTGGTGATGCTGTCTTCACTTGCGACTACCGGTGACACCACTGACACTGTTTGAAGATGCTGATCGCTTCATGGTGTTAGACACACTATCGACAACTCGACGAAAGACGTGGACAGATGCACTAATGATGATGACAGCTGAATATAGCCACAGACTAGAGCAGACTGAAGGTGAAGGTTGGGGGGTAGGATTTATATAGATCCAAGCTCCACCCACTAATTTGGCTGGAACTAATGGAATGCTTATACAGATGGAAAACCCTGAGCAAATTCAGACATGTTAGGTGTTGCCTCCCTAAATGGAGGTGAACAGTAATCCGTTCTTTTTTCTCCAGGAATGTCTGTGTCAGTGTTTACCAGTTTACCCCAGAAAAACAGTTGTTGGCTACATCAGAACCAATGTCAGCGTCCTGTTGTTTGCCATACCACTTTTCCGGATGCCTTTGAAGCAAGCGCTTGTGTGTGATGACAAAAGACGCACAATTCCTTGACTGTCTTTCTAGGAAGGTCTTCGATGCTGCCACTACAGGTCTGCTGGCTCAGACATGCTGGAGGATGGGGTGGATCACAAGGGAAGAGCGTTCTTCAGACAGAGGGCAGAGAGTATGTTGTTAAGTGTGCACTCCTACCAGGAAATGCCTTTGATACAACCACAACTAGCTGACTCCAACACTAGTAAATGTAGGGTGACAGCGCACAGGGGTCGTTGCTTCTGAAGGACCTACGAGTTCGATGTTTGTTCTACAATACACACAGATTGCTCATTCCCATGGAAGAAGCAAGTGCTCCCCAATGTGTCTAATTACGTTTTTTCTTTCACTATCTTTAGCACTGTGTTTTTCATGTTTTTAACCACCGCTTATTCGCGATATTTATGATTTATCATCAATTTATGCGTGTGTAATCGGTGTGAAGTGGTGCCAGCTCTGTTTTCCGCGGCTTTTCTTGAGTATTTCTACCCTTTACGACGTTTTTAACTAACCATTTTCACAATATGCATAATTTACCGTCAAAAAGACCTCTGTTTTGCCAGATACGTCTGTACTGACTATATTTAGTGTTATGATTACGATCTGTAGAAGAGCAATTACATGTGGTTATGCTGATGTTGCCAATTCCGTGACTCTATTACATGTGCAGTCAGAAAAAGTGATCTGTTTAAGTATTTAATTTTGATAATTTTTTTCGAAGTATTTTACAGCACAGTTAAGTAGACAGCAGAGAATGATGATCTTTTCCAGCCAGTTTCCAACAGGATAACATTCAAAATAAAGGAAACAAACTACTCTGTGTCCTCCCACAACAGCAACTCACGACAGACTGAGCGATTTTTCCTGCTGTTTTTCTATGTGGTGAGAGGAAGGGGGGAGAGAAGGGGTGAGGGTGGGAGGGGATAATTAATTGATCAGTTTAATTACTTAACTTTATATCAAAAGTGTCATGTTGCCACATCTACATCAGTGAGGAGAGGGAGGGTTAGGGGACGTTCTGTCCTTGATCTCTTTTTATCCCACTACTGAAGATATTCTGCCTCCCTAGCAAAACTTTAAATGTGTGTGTGCGAATTCCTAAGGGGCCAAAGTGCTGAGGCCATCGGTCCCTACACGTTTTTTTTTTTTTTTTTTTTTTTGTCATCAGTCTACTGACTGGTTTGATGCGGCCCGCCACGAATTCCTTTCCTGTGCTAGCCTCTTCATCTCAGAGTAGCACTTGCAACCTACGTCCTCAATTATTTGCTTGACGTATTCCAATCTCTGTCTTCCTCTACAGGTTTTGCCCTCTGTAGCCCTCTATAGTACCGTGGAAGTTATTCCCTCATGTCTTAGCAGGTGACCTATCATCCTGTCCCTTCTCCTTATCAGTGTTTTCCACATATTCCTTTCCTCTCCGATTCTGCGTAGAACCTCCTCATTTCTTACCTTATCAGTCCACCTAATTTTCAACATTCGTCCATAGCACCACATCTCAAATGCCTCGATTCTCTTCTGTTCCGCTTTTCCCACAGTCCATGTTTCACTACCATACAATGCTGTACTCCAGACGTACATCCTCAGAAATTTCTTCCTCAAATTAAGGCCGGTATTTGATATTAGTAGACTTCTCTTGGCCAGAAATGCCTTTTTTGCCATAGCGAGTCTGCTTTTGATGTCCTCCTTGCTCCGTCCGTCATTGGTTACTTTACCGCCTAGGTAACAGAATTCCTTAACTTCACCGACTTCGTGACCATCAATCCTGATGTTAAGTTTCTCGCTGTTCTCATTTCTACTACTTCTCATTACCTTCGTCTTTCTCCGATTTACTCTCAAACCATACTGTGTACTCATTAGACTGTTCATTCCGTTCAGCAGATCATTTCATTCTTCTTCACTTTCACTCAGGATAGCAATGTCATCAGCAAATCGTATCATTGATATCCTTTCACCTTGTATTTTAATTCCACTCCTGAACCTTTCTTTTATTTCCATCATTGCTTCCTCGATGTACAGATTGAAGAGTAGCGGCGAAAGGCTACAGCCTTGTCTTACACCCTTCTTAATACGCGCACTTCGTTCTTGATCTTCCACTCTTATTATTCCCTCTTGGTTGTTGTACATATTGTATACGACCCGTCTCTCTCTATAGCTTACCCCTACTTTTTTCAGAATCTCGAACAGCTTGCACCATTTTATATCGTCGAACGCTTTTTCCAGGTCGACAAATCCTATGAAAGTGACTTGATTTTTCTTTAGCCTTGCTTCCATTATTAGCCGTAACGTCAGAATTGCCTCTCCCGTCCCTTTACTTTTCCTAAAGCCAAACTGATCGTCACCTAGCGCATTCTCAATTTTCTTTTCCATTCTTCTGTATATTATTCTTGTAAGCAGCTTCGATGCGTGAGCTGTTAAGCTGATTGTGCGATAATTCTCGCACTTGTCAGCTCTTGCCGTCTTCGGAATTGTGTGGATGATGCTTTTCCGAAAGTCAGATGGTATATCGCCAGACTCATATATTCTACACACCAACGTGAATAGTCGTTTTGTTGCCACTTCCCCCAATGACTTTAGAAATTCTGATGGAATGTTATCTATCTCTTCTGCCTTATTTGACCGTAAGTCCTCCAAAGCTCTTTTAAATTCCGATTCTAATACTGGACCCCCTATCTCTTCTAAATCGACTCCTGTTTCTTCTTCTATCACATCAGACAAATCTTCACCCTCATAGAGGCATTCAATGTATTCTTTCCACCTATCTGCTCTCTCCTTTGGATTTAACAGTGGAATTCTCGTTGCACTCTTAATGTTACCACCGTTGCTTTTAATATCACCAAAGGTTGTTTTGACTTTTCTGTATGCTGAGTCTGTCCTTCCGACAATCATATCTTTTTCGATGTCTTCATATTTTTCCTGCTGCCATTTCGTCTTAGCTTCCCTGCACTTCCTATTTATTTCATTCCTCAGCGACTTGTATTTCTGTATTCCTGATTTTCCCGGAACATGTTTGTACTGCCTACTTTCATCAATCAACTGAAGTATTTCTTCTGTTACCCATGGTTTCTTCGCAGCTACCTTCTTTGTACCTATGTTTCCCTTCCCAACTTCTGTGATGGCCCTTTTTAGAGATGTCCATTCCTCTTCAACTGTACTGCCTTCTGCGCTATTCCTTATTGCTGTATCTATAGCGTTAGAGAACTTAAAACGTATATCGTCATTCCTTAGTACTTCCGTATCCCACTTCTTTGCGTATTGATTCTTCCTGACTAATGTCTTGAACTTCAGCCTACTCTCCATCCCTACTATACTGTGATCTGAGTCTATGTCCGCTCCTGGGTACGCCTTACAATCCGGTATCTGATTTCGGAATCTCTGTCTGACCATGATGTAATCTAATTGAAATCTTCCCGTATCTCCCGGCCTTTTCCAAGTATACCTCCTCCTCTTGTGATTCTTGAACAGGGTATTCGCTATTACTAGCTGAAACTTGTTACAGAACTCAATTAGTCTTTCTCCTCTTTCATTCCTTGTCCCAAGCCCATATTCTCCTGTAACCTTTTCTTCTACTCCTTCCCCTACAACTGCATTCCAGTCGCCCATGACTATTAGATTTTCGTCCCCCTTTACGTACTGCATTACCCTTTCAATATCCTCATACACTTTCTCTATCTGTTCATCTTCAGCTTGCGACGTCGGCATGTATGCCTGAACTATCGTTGTCGGTGTTGGTCTGCTGTCGATTCTGATTAGAACAACCCAGTCACTGAACTGTTCACAGTAACACACCCTCTGCCCTACCTTCCTATTCATAACGAATCCTACACCTGTTATACCATTTTCTGCTGCTGTTGATATTACCCGATACTCATCTGACCAGAAATCCTTATCTTACTTCCACTTCACTTCACTGACCCATACTATATCTAGATTGAGCCTTTGCATTTCCCTTTTCAGGTTTTCTAGTTTCCCTACCACGTTCAAGCTTCTGACATTCCACGCCCCGACTCGTAGAACGTTATCCTTTCGTTGATTATTCAATCTTTTTCTCATGGTAACTTCCCCCTTGGCAGTCCGCTCCCGGAGATCCGAATGGGGGACTATTCCGGAATCTTTTGCCAATGGAGAGATCATCATGACACTTCTTCAATTACAGGCCACATTTCCTGTGGATACACGTTACGTGTCTTTAATGCAGTGGTTTCCATTGCCTTCTGCATCCTCATGTCGTTGATCATTGCTGATTCTTCCGCCTTTAGGGGCAATTTCCCACCCCTAGGACAAGAGAGTGCCCTGAACCTCTATCCGCTCCTCCGCCCTCTTTGGCAAGGCCGTTGGCAGAATGAGGCTGCATTCTTATGACGGAAGTCTTCGGCCGCCAATGCTGATTATTTATCAAAATTTAGGCAGTGGCGGGGACCGAAGACGTTTTGATTATGAATCACAGACGCTACCCCTAGACCACACGTACACACTACTTAAACTAACTTATGCTAAGAACAACACAATCACCGATGCCCGAGGGAGGACTCGAACGTCCAGCGGGAGGAGTAGCGCAATCAGTTACATGGCGCCTCTAACCACGCGGCCATTTCCGGATCTATTTAACATATCTTCACCTGCGTGCATCTCAATCTCTGAGAACAGAAGCTCGCATATTCAGCCTTTTTTTGCGATTCTTCTGACTGAGTATATTGTACACTATGTGATCAAAATATCCAGACACCACTAAAAACATACGTTTTTCATATTAGGTGCATTGTGCTGCCAGGTATTCCATGTCAGTGACCTCTCAGTATGGGGCGCTCCGCGTAACTCACGCACCTCGAACCTGGTCAGGTGATTGGGTTTCACTTGTGTCATACGTCTGAACGCGAGATTCCCACACTCCTAAACATCCCTAGGTCCACTGTTTCCGATGTGATAGTGAAGTGGAAACGTGAAGGGACACGTACAGCACAAAAGCGTACAGGCCGACCTCGTGTGTTGACTGACAGAGACCGCCGACAGTTGAAGAGGGTCGCAACTTGTAGTAGGTAGATATCTGTCCAGACCATCACACAGGAATTCCAAACTGCATCAGGATCCACTGCAGGTACTATCACAATTAGGCGGGAGGTGAGAAAACTTGAATTACATGGTCTAGCGGCTGCTCATAAGCCACACATCACGCCAGTAAATGCCAAACGACTCCTCGGTTGGAGTAAGGAGCGTAAACATTGGACGACTCAACAGTCGAGAAACTTTGTGAGGAGTGACGAATCATGGTACATAATGTGGCGATCCGATGGCAAGTGTGGGTGTGGTGAATGCCCGGTGAACGTCATCTGCGAGCGTGTGTAGTGCCAACAGTAAAATTCGGACGTGGTGGTGTTATGGTGTGTTCGTGGTTTTCATGGAGAGGGCTTGCACCCCTTGTTGTTTTGCGTGGCAATATCACAGTACAGGCCTGCATTGATGTTTTAAACACCTTCTTGCTTCCCGCAGTTGAAGAGCAATTCGGGGACGGCGATTGCATCTCTCCACACGATCGAGTACCTGCTCATAATGTATGGCATGTAGCGGAGTGGTTAGACGACGATAACATCATTGTCATCGACTGGCCTGCACAGAGTCCTGACCTGAATCCTATAGAACACCTTTGGGATGGTTTGGAACCCCGACTTTGTGCCAGGCCTCACCGGCCGACATCGATACATATCCTCAGTGTAGCACTCCGTGAAGAATTGGCTGCCATTCTCCAAGAAACCTTCCAGCACCTGATTGAACGTATGCCTGCGAGAGTGGAAGCTGTCATCATGGCTAAGGGTGGGCCAGCGCCATATTGAATTCCAGCATTACCGATGGAGGACGCCACGAACTTGTAAGTCATTTTAAACCAGGTGTCCTGGTACTTTAGATCACATAGTGTACTTGCTTATACATCAAGTGTGAGGAAGACCTAAACATAGTACACATCCTACTTGCAACAGAAACAGTTTAGCACCCATCAAGAATTGCTAGCTACGTTGTTGGAAACGAAACTTATGTTAGTACTGCAAGGACACCACCTTTCACGTTCACAAACCAACGCTTTGGGTGGACTCTTCTAGAGCGTTAGCACGGATACGAGCAGACCCCGGCACCTGGAAGTTGAACGACTTGCGAGGTGGGGAAGCTGACGGGAACGAACAATTTGTTCAGTAAACGATAATTAATAAGAGATGGTATTGGTCCCATTATGGTACACAAAATGGTGAGATGTCTGCTGCGAAGGCAACGAAAAAAGCATGCCCAGTTTAGAACAACGCAAAATGTTCAAGATTGGCGATATGTTTACTGAAGCTCGAAATTTAGTGCGGGCTTGAATGCGAGTTGCTTTTAATAGTTTTCATAACGAAACTCTGGCTCGAAATTTGGCCGAAAATCCAAGAAACATGTGGTCATATGTAAAGTACACCAGCTCCAAGACACATTTAACACCTTCATCGTGTGATAAGCAATGGCAATGTTAGCGATTACAGTGGCACTTAAGCAGAGTTACTAAACACCGTTTTCGGAAATTGTTCCCCAAAAGATGTCAAGAACGTTCCAAAAGTCGAACCAAGAACAGCTGCCAACATGATTAACTTCGAAATAGAAATCCTCGGTGGAACGAAGCAGCTTATATGACTTAATAAACGCGCCGCATCGAAGACTTATACCGCTTATAGGGATAGCGGAGAAACATCATCAGCGAAATCATAAGGCGTACAGCAGCGTGTGTTGAGTGTTTGTGACACGGTTTCATTGAAGAAGACTGTGATGAAAATGAAGAGGACGACAGCTACAAAAGTCACTGCAGTACCGAATGTCGTAGTCACGGAATCTGTCAGCATCAAAGCTACACAGAGAGAGATCCATAAGCAGGGTACTGAAGGGTGGCCTGGAATTGCAAAATCACTCAGCCTTGTGCAAATGGCTGTAAAGGGAAAATTGGTGCCGAAATCATAAAACCTGGGGAATGGAGCAATGGGAGAAAGCCATTTAGACGGATGAGTCTGTTGCCAACTTTCATCGAGTTTACATCCCAAGAGTGAAACATGGCGGAGGTCCGATGATGATTTGTGCAGCCACATAATTGTATTCCATGGGCCCCAAGTTTACTCTGCAAGCTCGAATTATTGCTAAGGGCTACGTGACCGTTTAGGTGATCATGTCCATCCCGTGCAATAATGTTTGTACGTCGATGACGATGCTGTATTTTAAGGCCAGAGGGCCCTTTTTCACACAGCTCGCATCGTCCAGGGCTAGTTTTGTGAGTACAAGGATGAATTGTCTTAACTACGTAGGCCTCCACAGTCTCCAAATCTCAATACTATTGGACCTTAATGGTCTACTGTGTAGAGAAGTGTGCATTATCGCTATCCACTCCTATCCTGCACATTTGGCGCCATCTGAAGATGGACATTATGAGTAGGTGGTTTTCCAGTCTACTGAAGTTTAACATACGTAGGAAACCTGTGAATACGCCCTTCAGCCATGTAAATGGATTCATACAACTGGCTTCGTTGGAGATTTTGGGGGGGGGGGGGGACGTTAGAAAATTACGGGCCGTTAAAATGAGAATAAATCTTCTGAAAATCCATTATGGAAGTCTGACGTGTGAGAAAGATACTAGAAATATCTAGTGTGATATTGGGTGATATTGGGAGACACTCGTCGGAGGATGATGAGCGAAGGCAGACGTCTCGGAAGCCCGCTAAGGAACCGCGTTTTTTAGGGGGCGTGTCCTGCAAATGCCAAAATAAAGATTTAGATCTTGAGTTCAGTTTTGTTTAATGTGTGTCATTAATCTGTGAAGTACGTGATAAGAAAAGAAAGGAAGAAGGAAGATTGGGTTTAACGTCCCTTCAACATATAGGTCATTAGAGAAGAAGCAAAGCACACACTTATTCAAGGATGAGAAAAGAAATCGGCCGTGCCATTTCAAAGGAACCGTCGTTAGCTTACCTGGAGCGATTCAGAGAAATCACGGGAAACCTAAATCAGGATGATCGGATTTGGGTTTGAACCGCTGTCATCTTGGAAGCAACAAAAGGAACTACGCCCTGAAGACTCTGCCCCTCTCTTCTGATCATGTAAGTAAGCTTACGCTGTGTGCTTTTTCTTGAACTGTTTCGTTTTTTCGGATCAGTGTTTCAACAGAATGGTTGCAGTACAGTGCGCTCAGTGAATGCGGCCATTCTTCTTATGCTGTTAAGATATGAATCTAAACATGCAGTGGAAACATGTAGTGTTCAGACTACTTTATTTCAAGAACAGCTTGGGACAGAAAGTAGTTTTACGGATACTGGTATGAGTAAGATTACGCTCTCGTTCTACATGAAGATAAAGTTTCCATGGATTTCATAGCTTCACGTTGAATACACAACGATGGCATATACTGAGTTTATTGTCTTCCATGAGAGCTCTGTGCACTATGGTGCCAGACACAGATTACGTCACTGTTTTGATATCATAGGTGAAGCAAGATGTGTAGAGACCAGTGCGTCGCCATAGGAAATTGTCACCAACAACCTTTAGACTAGTTATGTTCTTGTTTATAGGCTTAGCAATCTGAAAGATTTTCTGTAATAAAGTAAGCTTACAGGTGGCGAACGTCACAATGGCAGCTATCGACTGTACAGTTAAGAAGTACGCTCCTGAAAGTAGCCTGAGGCACCATCGGGACATGCAGTCGAGTAAATAATTAGTAAATCGAAATTAACGTCACAACAAAGCTCCCTGATAAGCCTCAATCTTACCTGCGAACTTGGTTTAGTTGTTTCGATAAATCCTGATACATTTAAATTGTGACAGTACGAGCATAAATTTATTGTGTTCCGGAACGCATATTCACTCTGCAGCGGCCTGTGCACTGACTTAAAACTTCCTCCAAAGAAGTTTCAACTTATTGTGGTGTTTGAATCAAAATATTTCCGTTGATGAACAGAAATCTTAATTTTTTTTCCTATGTTGCTATTTTATGTATCGTCACGCTGCATTTAATTTCCATCCACAGATTCCAAACATCGTTGATGTCAGAGCTTATACGAATAAGTTTAACAACTGGTTTTCAACAGTTAGTGTATGCGTACCTTTTCTTGGAAATTCTCTCTGGAAACGAAAAAAATGGTAGAAGTCGGACAGTAGTGGTTTTTTTCTTGGTTAGCAAACAACCAATGAAGCCTCACCCTCGGTTCTTTAAAGAATCGAACTCCCATGTATAAAATGTCGTATGTCTCTAACTATGTGTCGTCCAATGATACAATTTTGAATTTTGCAGGTAAAATCAGTGCTATAGGTGAACACCGTCTATAAAGTGTGCTGCAGTTGGTACTAAAAGAATAAAAAATAAAACCTAATGGCGGGGGGGGGGGGGGGGGGGGGGAGAGGGGGGAGGGGGAGGGGTCAGCGAGAAAAAGTTTCGTAAAGGTTTGGAGCTTTTGTGTAAAGTTCGTCGGAATTCGCTAAGTGCTCTCATTCTCAAACATTGTATGAATATAACCCGGGTAATATTTGTGCCTTGAGCTACACCACCTGCAGAAAAATATACAGTTTTCGTCTGTAACACTTAATTTATTCTGTTAAGCCTTTAACAGAAGATTTCAGCTTGTAATGCGTAGATTATGCATTTAAATTTTAAAATCGGTCAATAACTGCATGAAATATCGAAAATCAAATTTTTTGCTGCCCTTGAAGCCGTTAGTTAGGTGACCTGATAATGGTACCGTGCCTCGGGTGAGCTATTTAGCAATGTAGCCGCTGTTCCCGATAACACTGTACGATGGGCCGTCATGAGGTCATAATAGTAATGAGGTTTCAATGATCACCTGGAGAAACAAAGCTGAGTAGTTAATTTTATGTGTGTTTTTACGTATATGTCTGCAGTACTGATATAAACTGCAATCTCCTCACCACAGTACCACATACGCCGCCAGAGGAACCATATAGCGTAATGGCGTAGTCAGTTGATGAAGTGCAGTTGGGTTGAACATTTTTTTTTTTTGTTCCTTTAGGGTACTGTACCTCGGAGATATCAATATGTGCCTGGACTGTAGACACGTACCAGCGAAAAAAAAGTAGCTTAATTTTTCGGAGTATGATAAACCCTGATATAGTAGTATTTTGTTACTATATGATTTCAGAGTTATTTCAGTAGTACGTACCTGGGCTTGTCGCATTAGTTTCGATGGAAATGTGAGACAGGAGGGTGTGCTCCGTACCCTGCAAAAGAACTCTGTCTACGCGGCAGGGATCGCTTAAATCCAGCCCCAGTACCCACCACACGAAGTACCAGGCTACAGTGAACGTTAACTTCATAACATTCCATCGTTATGACTCATATTTAGCAGTATTATGTACATCTCCCTGGTCTTAAATGAATTACAAAAGAATGTTCAAAAATGGTTCAAATGGCTCTGAGCACTATGGGACTCAACTGCTGAGGTCATTAGTCCCCTAGAACTTAGAACTAGTTAAACCTAACTAACCTAAGGACATCACAAACATCCATGCCCGAGGCAGGATTCGAACCTGCGACCGTAGCGGTCTTGCGGTTCCAGACTGCAGCGCCTTTAACCGCACGGCCACTTCGGCCGGCACAAAAGAATGTTCATTTAATCCATACATATTATAAAAATGGTTGAACGTGTGTATGTATGTCCCACATCTCCTCCTAAACCACTAGAAAGAATACTTAGTGACTTGCACCAAACTTTACACATAATTTCAAACCTTTACGAAACTTTTCCTCGCTGACGATCCACACAAAATGATGAAAGTCAAACGTTTATCGCTTGTCAGAGACAGCAAAGGACCTGGAAGAGCAGCTGAACGGAATGAACGTGGCCTTGAAAGGGGGATATAAGATGAACATCAACAAAAGCAAAACGAGAATAATGGAATGTAGTCGAATTAAATCGGGCGATGCTGCGGGAATTACATTAGGAAATGAGACTCTTAAAGTAGTAAATGAGTATTGCTATTTGGGGTGCAAAATAACTGATGATGGTCGAAGTAGAGAGGATATAAAATGTAGACTGGCAACAGCAAGGAAAGCATTCCTGAAGAAGACAAATTTGTTAACATCGAGTACGGATTTAAGTGTCAGGAAGTCGTTTCTGAAAGTATTTGTATGGAGTGTAGCCATGTATGGAAGTAAAACATGGACGATAAATAGTTTAGACAAGAAGAAAATAGAAGCTTTCGAAATGTGGTGCTACAGAAGGATGCTGAATATTAGATGGGTAGATCACATAACTAATGAGGAGGTATTGAATAGAATTGGAGAGAAGAGAAATTTGTGGCACAACTTGACTATAAGAAGGGATCGGTTGGTAGGGCATATTCTGAGGCATCAAGGGATCACCAATTTAGTATTGGAGGGCATCGTGGAGGATAAAAATCACAGAGGGAGATCAAGAGATGAATACACTAAACAGATTCAGAAGGATGTAGGTTGCAGTAGGTACTGGGAGGAGAAGAACCTTGCACAGGATAGTGTAGCATGGAGAGCTGCATCAAACCAGTCTCTGGACTGAAGACCACAACAACAACAACAACGACAACAAGGAATTTTCGCTGTTCATGTAATTACTACATAAAGCATGACGATTTAATAATTAATTCTTCACCACTAACTCTACCCGTGACACATTTTGCAGACAGCACTAATGTATACCACTGAAACTACCAGAAAAATTATATCATTGTACCGTACATAGTTCAAGAGATATGATGTTATAAACACTGACATGCGTCGAAAACTGTCGCAGCATGCAAGGAGTTTAATTTTATTACTTCCTTGGTATTAGCTCTGTTCGCAACACTTTTCGCAGAGAGTATCCTCACATGCTTCTAAATGGTCCTAGGTAAGTATATTATTACACGAATCATAGTTCGGGAGATACGGGGTCATAGACACCGAGATGAGTGAAAAATTGCGGCCTCTTACATGACCATTCAATTTATTACTTCTTTACTTTTAACTTTAATCATAACACATTTCGCGGACAGGAGCTACATATACCACTGGATGTACCTGAAAAATTACACTCCTGGAAATGGAAAAAAAGAACACATTGACACCGGTGTGTCAGACCCACCATACTTGCTCCGGACACTGCGAGAGGGCTGTACAAGCAATGATCACACGCACGGCACAGCGGACACACCAGGAACCGCGGTGTTGGCCGTCGAATGGCGCTAGCTGCGCAGCATTTGTGCACCGCCGCCGTCAGTGTCAGCCAGTTTGCCGTGGCATACGGAGCTCCATCGCAGTCTTTAACACTGGTAGCATGCCGCGACAGCCTGGACGTGAACCGTATGTGCAGTTGACGGACTGAGCGAGGGCGTATAGTGGGCATGCGGGAGGCCGGGTGGACGTACCGCCGAATTGCTCAACACGTGGGGCGTGAGGTCTCCACAGTACATCGATGTTGTCGCCAGTGGTCGGCGGAAGGTGCACGTGCCCGTCGACCTGGGACCGGACCGCAGCGACGCACGGATGCACGCCAAGACCGTAGGATCCTACGCAATGCCGTAGGGGACCGCACCGCCACTTCCCAGCAAATTAGGGACACTGTTGCTCCTGGGGTATCGGCGAGGACCATTCGCAACCGTCTCCATAAAGCTGGGCTACGGTCCCGCACACCGTTAGGCCGTCTTCCGCTCACGCCCCAACATCGCGCAGCCCGCCTCCAGTCGTGTCGCGACATGCGTGAATGGAGGGACGAATGGAGACGTGTCGTCTTCAGCGATGAGAGTCGTTTCTGCCTTGGTGCCAATGATGGTCGTATGCGTGTTTGGCGCCGTGCAGGTGAGCGCCACAATCAAGACTGCATACGGCCGAGGCACACAGGGCCAACACCCGGCATCATGGTGTGGGGAGCGATCTCCTACACTGGCCGTACACCACTGGTGATCGTCGAGGGGACACTGAATAGTGCACGGTACATCCAAACCGTCATCGAACCCATCGTTCTACCATTCCTAGACCGGCAAGGGAACTTGCTGTTCCAACAGGACAATGCACGTCCGCATGTATCCCGTGCCACCCAACGTGCTCTAGATGGTGTAAGTCAACTACCCTGGCCAGCAAGATCTCCGGATCTGTCCCCCATTGAGCATGTTTGGGACTGGATGAAGCGTCGTCTCACGCGGTCTGCACGTCCAGCACGAACGCTGGTCCAACTGAGGCGCCAGGTGGAAATGGCATGGCAAGCCGTTCCACAGGACTACATCCAGCATCTCTACGATCGTCTCCATGGGAGAATAGCAGCCTGCATTGCTGCGAAAGGTGGATATACACTGTACTAGTGCCGACATTGTGCATGCTCTGTTGCCTGTGTCTATGTGCCTGTGGTTCTGTCAGTGTGATCATGTGATGTATCTGATCCCAGGAATGTGTCAATAAAGTTTCCCCTTCCTGGGACAATGAATTCACGGTGTTCTTATTTCAATTTCCAGGAGTGTATATCAATGTAGATCATTGAGCTGGGTGAAAATGAAACTGCAGGGGGAATTTCGCTAGAGGTACAGGTGAAGTATGCGTTCAAATACTTGTAAAATACGTTAAAAATGTATGAATTAGATTTGACATGTGGTGATTTCATCCAAATTTAGTACACATATTAGTTACAATCTGGAATGAAATACTGTAGTGGTAAGAACCCCAGCCTAGTGTGGGGCGAGCGTGATAAGGTGGAGAGAGAAGGGGGCAGTGGACAGTGAGCCGTAAGGAGGAGATGGACAAAGGGGAGTGGGAAAAGGACAGGGAAAGGAGAGGAGGAGACAGACGGAGAAGGGAAAGAGGAGGAAGGATACTGACGGAGAGAGGGGGAAGGAGAAGATGGACAACCAGAGGGGGACGAGGAAATGGGCAGAGGAAGGGATGGGGAGGAGATGGACAAAGAGAAGGGTGGAGACAAGGAGGAAGATGGAATTAGAGAGGGAATAAGAGATGGACAGAGATGAGAAGAGGTGGTGGACAGAAGGGGAAGAACGAGATGGACTGCTAAAGATTGGAATAAGTACGTACCCAGGCAATGTTGGGGACTCAGCTAGTCAATTACAAAAATATACACGAAGTTATTGAAATACGCAAATCACTGAGAAAGTAATGTTTATTAAATATATTATAAAACATATATAAAATGGTATTAAAAATACAGGTCACTTGATAACTAAGTGAGAACGTGAAGCACCGTCGGCGAATTGTACAGGAGACAGCTAGAAGCGCCACAACAGACGTTGCGCTACCGCGGCCACAGCCTGAAGTTGACGGCGTTCATTGGCCTCAGGAGAAACTCGCCATTCAGTTTCAGATCCTCCAGCCTGTCCACCGTCTCCACGCGGAAGTTTCGCAGCACGTACGACAGCACCGCCTTCTCCTCCAGGATGGCGAACTTCTGGCCTGCGGATTGCAAAAGACACACAATTGTTCATTACAATTTGCATCTGTCACTTCTAGCAGAATGAAAACGTAATGCCTCAGCTGTAGAGTTTAGTAGCGCATGTTCACCGACAAGATACTATAAACTCAGTTTTGAGCTCCAGAAAATATCAAGAGATATGTAACTCTACCCTGCCTTAGGCCTCTATATTCAATACTGAGAGGGCGTATATTTGAGGTAGCATTTATCTGCGAGTTTCTAGAGTGGTTTTCTCACCGTTATGGGTTTGGTCTTTGCCGAATGCACCTCGTCATCGTAAGCTTTTAACGTGGCCATTTACGTAGCTGCATGTTAGACTAGCATGCGAGGCAAGCACTTCGTATGTGGATGCTAGACCGTCTGTAGTGAAATTTGATCTGTTCAAACTGGCAGACTCTCTTGGCCGTCTTTCAATTGTGGAAGTGTGTGTAGTCATACCAAGGCACACGTGACCGAGCGTGTGTGTAGCGACAATACGTAAGTTTGAATAATGATACGTTGTAGTGGCACCATGTCGAACAAAGTGAAGCCACTCAATTACAAACAGTAGGAGAAGTTTATTTGAGTATGTGGAAGCCAGCCCCGGTTCAGGAGCATTAACATAGGCTTTTAATAGTGTTTCCCGCGATTCGCCAATGGCTTTTAATCATCTGCGTTGCGGATGTTAGGAACTTCAGATACGTTTTTCCACTAATCCGAAATTTTTTGTAACAAGCACATGGCTCTAAATCAAAGAGTTTATTTATGTGATAACAAGTTTTTCGATTCATTAACCACATTTCACATCGGACATCAAGAGTAATCTTTCGTTTCTTTTGCTTATCACAATGGCAAAGCCAAAAGGGACAGCTTGTTGTCGTCCGAGCTCCGCGTATTCCAAGTTCAAACTGATACACGTACTGGCATACCTTGACTGTGTAGAGGTACATGTTATTTGTGCGTGAATATCTTACGATTATATGTGTGGCTACCTATAACAGTAGTGGGTGTAGCAGTGCCTGTTATCTATTCAAGTAGCAGTGCTTTTTTTGTGTCATCAGCCTTCTGACTGGATTGATGTGACCCGCCACGAATTACTTTCCTGTGCCAACCTCTTCATCTCAGAGTAGCGCTTGCGAACTATGGTTTCATTTACTTGCTGGATGTATTCCAGTCTCTGTCTTCCTCGACAGCTTTTACCCTCTACAGCTTCCTCTAGTACCAGGGAAGCTATTCCGTGATGTCTTAATAGATGTACTACCACCGTGTTCCTTCCTATCATCAGTGTTTTCCACATATTCCTTTCCTCGCCGATTCTGCGGAGAACCTCCTCAATGCATACCTTACCAGTCCATCTAATTTTCAACATTCTTCTGTAGCACTACATCTCAAAAGCTTCGATTCATTTCTGCTCCGGTTTTCCGAAAGCCCATGTTTCACAACCTGTGTTCGATAGTAGTAGACTTCCTCCTGACACGAATGGCATTTTTACCAATGATAATCTGCTTTTTATGCCCTTCTTGCTCCGTCCATCATGGGTTATTTTGTTCCCTAGTTACCAGAACTCCTTAACTTCATCTACTTCGTGACCCTCGATCCTGATGTTAAGTTTCTCGCTGTTCTCGTTTCTGCTACTCGTCATTACATCAGTCTTTCTTCGATTTACCCTCAGTCCATATTCTGTACTAATGAGACTGTTCATTGCGTTCAGCAGTTCCTGCAATTCTTGTTCACTTTCACTGAGGATAGCAATGTCATCGGCGAATCTTATCATTGACATCCTTTCACCTTGAATTTTAAATTGGTCGTGACCTTTTCTCTTATTTCCGTCATTGGTTCTTCGATGTAAACGTTGAACAGTAGGGGTGGAAGACTGCATCTGTGTCTTACACCATTTTATCCGAGCACTCTTGGTACTTGTACGTACCGAATATTAACTGTTTTTCCCTATGTCTTACCTCTATTTCCCTCAGAATATCGAAAATCTTGCACTGTTTAAGGTTGTCGTAAGCTTTTTCCAGGTCGACAAATCCTATGAACGTCTCTTGATTTTTCTTTCTATTAATTTTTAAGTTTCACTTAGAGAATTACGTCACAGATTCTTTTACGTACACTATAACCGCGCAACTGTCTGTCGGTAATTATTTTTCGTATGTAACTGAATGTAAGGCTAACAAATTTAACTATCATATGCAATTGATTCAGTCATAAATCAGCCTAGACACAAATTACGAAACTCATTTGGAATTCATACACTGTAGGCTTTCACTGACAGTGTTTACTTCAGTTACAATTTGCCAGCAGAGGGGTCTTACTACATAAGAGACACGCTGAGAAGGTGATATACATAAGTGCTACTAAAAATGCTCGTCTCACGAAACTGTTTTGGATCAAAAGGTAACGTTAGTCTACAGCTAAATATTTGCCGAGCCATATTGGATTGGCGAGATTTCTTAGGCACTGATGACGCAAGACAAGAGTGGTACGTACGGTTACTATCGAGTGAGGCAGATTCCGTTCTGTTTGTTGGCAATACTTGATTCGTGATCAGATTTAGTAAGACAGTGTTTCATTCACCAAATAAGGTTTGCACCTTATGTGCTTTTTGAGATTTACGTTGCGGATCAGGTGTTCGTGCGGTGTAACAGGTCCCTATGTTACGCATCATTATATTTAAATCAGAGCTTATATCTTTCAAATCAAATAAAATTACAGATTTTTATTCATCGTAATTTTTTGTGAAAAACGAAATACGGTAAGTTTTCTTCTTGCTTCTCTTCTGCATCTAGACCGCAAAGCTGTACGGTGCTGTCTTTGGTTATCTGTAATTTGGTTTGAATACTAAGAACAATTAAGCTTGATTTTATTTGGATTTGATAATAATGTGGTTAAGTCCTTCTACCAATAATATTTAAATTTTATATCTTATTTCAGCCAGCTAAGTAAGTTGGAAGTGGTTGATTAGGTGACGCAACGGTCACGGACCTTCAGCAAGCTATCTTTTGGCTTTCTCTTTTTCGCAATTCGAGCCTCAAATCGAATGTTCTTTGCAATGTCCAATTACCATTGTTATTATGTAAATTATTTGTTGCATTTAAACTTAACGTTATCACGGTCCTGTGTCGCCAAGCCTACCTACGTGCCAACAACAACTTCTGTGCCATAAGGCACATATAATTACACAGGTATTAATTAGTCTTTAGACTATTCAATGAAACAGGTGACGTTTAATTTCGTCAATTAATTTCAAAGTCTACGATCCTTTCCGTGATTATATTGTTCTCATGCTATTGTCGAAATGATGCGGCATTATTCCGCAAATATTTTACTTTCAGTTCTAAACATTTATAAAATCTACACAGGTGCGAGAATAAGGTAACATTACAATGTCTGTGCTGGGAGCGCCAAGTACCTCGTGTAACCTCAGTCCGTTTGTCCTTTATGAAATCCTTGTATTCTTTAGCTCAAATAATAAGTATTAAAATAAATGATATTGCATATCTTTACTTCAGATTCATTCATTTCACCAATTTTATTAAATGAAGAACAGATTTTATAAGATGGTAGCAGTGACTAGCTACGAAGACTTGGACTCATACTTCGTGTAGACGTAACTATTTCTCGTGTTTTTGGTTGAGTCAGTAGCTTAGTCAGATCCTCTTCTGCTGACAGCAGTTACGCAGCTAGTAAACATTCCTTTGTGTTATTAAACCATTTTCAGACGACAGAAACTAAGTTTGCCCGAGATCTTTACGAGAACAACTACTTCACCCTTTGGGTATTTTTTGTGATATTTTTATAAATTCTGAGGGTGAGGAGCATGTTTTGCTCGGAAAAAGCTAATCGTATTTACATCCGGATGCAACCAACCGCCGGCCGCGGTGGCCGTGAGGTTCTGGCGCTGCAGTCCGGAACCGCGGGACTGCTACGGTCGCAGGTTCGAATCCTGCCTCGGGCATGGATGAGTGTGATGTCCTTAGGTTAGTTAGGTTTAAGTAGTTCTAAGTTCTAGGGGACTTATGACCTACGATGTTGAGTCCCATAGTGCTCAGAGCCATTTGAACCATTTTTTGCAACCAGCTATGCTACGAAAGCGGATCCATCTGGCGCTGGTAGAATTGGGGAGAATGAGTAGTAAGGTATTAAATCTCCATTTGTATATCAGTAAAGAAATGCAGTGTTGTGACAGGAATAAGGTTGACGGCCTGATGTTCAGGACTGTGGAGCTCAGTGCAGAGGCGCCAATTAATACACAGAAAAGGAAGTTTGGTAGCTTATAGAAAAACAGATCGGAAACTTTAATCGCTGTCAGTTCTCGAATGGTTACTGACATGTTTGCCAGCGAATTAACCAAAGATGAATGTTCAGTTTTATCCAAAAGAGATAATTCTTCTGTGAAGCCACTTAAGGTTCCCACGAAGAACATTAAAGCAAATACTGAGATAGGAATCCTTTTGTTAGGAAAATGCGTGGATGGAATTAGGACAGGAACGGCTAGGATATTACATAAATCCAAGCCACCTACCAGTAATTTGTTACAAGCGGAAGGGAAGGAACATCAGTGCAGACGGTAGTAACCTTGTCCTCATCGCTGACAAAGGTAACACCACGATTGTGATGAAAGGTGAAGATTACCAAAAAAGATTAAATATCTTTAGGATAGGACTACTTATACGAAGCTTCAGAAAGATCTTAGGACAAAAATTTTAACAATTACCAATCAATTCACAGGATCTATGTCATCTCGGACCCTGAGAGTTTGGCAGCCGTGTTAGCCCATTTTGAAGACACTTTTCGTCAGAATGGATATAGTGGAAGACAGATTAGACGTGCGTTGTGCTATCTACCAACTGTGCACCGGTTCAGTGATGATAATACCAAGATTGCACCAAAACCTAAGGCCTTCTTGCCTTACGCAGGGAGCATTTCAAACAGGATTAGTCGTATTTTGTGGAAATATGACGTGAAGAGTGTTTTTCGAACACCACCCAAGATCAGGGTCGTTTTAAGTTTGGTAAAGGATGATCTCGGTTGGCGTAAGGCGTGTATCTACCGCACTTCGTGCAGTTGCGGCATGTCGTATATTGGTCAGACTATCAGGACTGTGGAGGATCGGTATACTTAAAAGGGAACCTCCCCATCGCACCCCCCTCAGATTTAGTTATAAGTTGGCACAGTGGATAGGCCTTGAAAAACTGAACACAGATCAATCGAGAAAACGAGAAGAAGTTGTGTGGAACTATGGAAAATATAAGAAAATATACAAACTGAGTAGTTCATGCCCAACATACGCAACATCAAAGTCGATCCGAGCTTAGGAGTGTCGTGGTCCTGTGGTTAGCGTGAGTAGCTGCGGAACGAGAGGTCCTTGGTTCAAGACTTCCCTCGAGTGAAAAGTTTTCTTTCTTTATTTTCGCAAAGTTATGATCTGTCCGTTCGTTCATTGACGTCTCTGTTCACTGTAATAAGTTTAGTGTCTGTGTTTTTTTTAGTGTCTGTGTTTTGCGACCGCACCGCAAAACCATGCGATTAGTGGACGAAGGGACGTGCCTCTCCAATGGGAACCGAAAACATTTGATCGCAAGGTCATAGGTCAACCGATTCCTCCACAGGAAAACACGTCTGATATATTCTATACGACAATGGTGACGGCATGTGCGTCACATGACAGGAATATGTTGTCGACCCACCAAACTTGTGCACTTGGCGAATGGGTAAAAAGATTCTTCTACCTTGCCCGATTTAGGTTTTCTTGTGGATGTGATAATCACTCCCAAAAAAGTGATGAAAACATAAGAGTTTGTCACATACACTGCAACAAATGAATGCAACACAGTCGCACAGTTTTCCTTGTGCTCTGTCAAAACATATGTTTTTAACATTTTCAAATTTTTCCGTGTTTATACCGTCAAATCGTGCATATGTCCAAGCAAATCTGAATACGTCCTGGAATTTTGGAGAGCGAAGTGGATCATGTGTGAGTGCTGAACTTTGATAATTGTCTGAAAATAAAAAATTAAACTGTTCGTTGGAGGGATGACTTGAACCAAGGACCACTCGTTCCGCAGTTGCTCACGCTAACCACGGGACCACGGCGCTCCTGAGCAAATACTGTCCTTGATGTTGTATATCTTGCACATGGACTACTCAGTTTGTTTATTTTGCTTATTTTTTTCATAGTTCCACACAACTTCTTCCTGCTTTCTTGATTGATCTGTGTTCAGTTTTTCAAGGCCTATCCACTGTGCCAACTTATAACTAAACCTGAGGTGGGTGCGATGGGGAGGTTCCCTTGTTAGCATAAGCGGCACACGCGCTTATAACAGCCGAGCAAATCCGCCAATGCAGAACAGTGTCATTGGCAGCAGTCATCCTATGGAATATAACAGTACGGAGATTCTGGCATGCACTTCTAGCTATTGCGGTAGTGTCATTAAGGAAGCTGTTGAAATTAAATTAGCAAGTAACCTTATAAATAGAGATGGTTGTTTTTATTTAAATTTTGCATGGAAACCTGCTCTCCCACTTGTCAAAAATGAGAGGGGCAGAGTTTGTGCTACTTCACCAGTTGATTATTAATTTCATTATCGATAACTTCTGACGTCGATTATCAAAAATGGTTCAAATGGCTCTGAGCACTATGGGACTTAACTTCTGAGGTCATCAGTCCCCTAGAACTTAGAACTACTTAAACCTAACTAACCTAAGGACATCACACACATCCATGCCCGAGGCAGGACTCGAACCTGCGACCGCAGCGGTCGCGCGGTTCCAGACTGTAGCGCCTAGAACCGCTCGGTCACACCGGCCGGCCGTCGATTATCTCTAGGTTTGTGATGGCGCTAATGTTTACTGTGTGTGTGTGTGTGTGTGTGTGTGTGTGTGTGTGTGTGTTTGTGCGTGTGTGTGTGCATACGTGCGTGCGTTATCTCAATGGAGTTTCTTTGAAAGCCGAGGTATTAAATTCGCTTGCACAGCGCTTACTTGCTGCAGTTTTGCCTTGAAACTGGCAGGGCGTGCTCCTGTCGAAATATCTGTGGTTGTCGACGACGTCACTCGACTGCATTCCAGTAAGATATTTGAACAAAGCTATTTAATATATAACAAATATTTTGTATCTCATATAGAAGCTAGCGAGTGGCGAGCGCAGTGTTTCGCACACTGGACTCGTATTCGGGAGGATGACGGATCAACTCCCGTCTGGCCATCCAGATGTAAGTTTTCCGTGATTTCCCCAAATCATTTAAGGCAAATGCCGGGATGGTTCTTTCTAAAGGGCACGCCCACTTTCCTTCTCCATCCTTCCCTAATCCGAGCTTTCGCTCCGTCTCTAACGACCTCGTTTTAGACGGGAAGTTAAACATTACTCTCCTTCCTCCTCCTCATATAAAAACTATATTTAGACTCTGTCTCACTGAAACCCATTTCCAGTACAGCAATGAATTTTATGAGTAAACTGACGGGTTGGCCGTGGGCAGCGCTCTTAGTCTAGCTGATTCGAGGAATTATTGATTTCTGGTTCGGAGACTGAATAATCTACCATAATCCGAGAGTTATTTCATCCAATGCGAAAAGCCTTGAAAGAGTTTGTAAGTGAGCAGAAGTCTGATTCAGTGGTTTCGCGAGCATCGCATGCTCGGTATGCAGAGCTGTACATCAGATAATGGATTTATTAGGTTGCTGGAGCGGTTTTAGGTGAACGAAGCGGATTTGTCGAGGTTTAAATGAAGCCAATGAATGCTTTTTATTCCCATGGAAATTTGAGTGTAATGTTTTTATGAATTTTTTCCCTATTGTCGTTAATCTATTACTTGCTTATCAGTGTTTGGATGTTGGGGTTGGGTTGCTTGGGGGAGGAGATCAGACAGCGAGGTCATCGGTCTCATCGGATTAGGGAAGGAAGTCGGCCGTGCCCTTTCAAAGGAACCATCCCGACAGTTGCCAGGAGCGATTTAGGGAAATCACGAAAAACCTAAATCAGGATGGCCGGACGCGGGATTGAACCGTCGTTTGGATGTTATCCATGGAAGTTGTTTGAAACTACCTGGATGCCATGTACGAAGTGTTGGCGGTGGCATTTTCCAGTCCAGTGGTCTGATCTAGGAATCTCTGTGAAAATTGTCGGGTAATTGTGGGGCCTTAACTATTGACTTTGGAGCACTGCTATGTTTGACCAAATATCTCGAGTAAAAGCGAGTCTGTTAATGCAAGTACAGCAGTACAGAGAATTCATCCGCATCCCCCAGTACACGTTTCACAGTAAATCTGCGGAACAATACGTCGCGTTCCACTCAGAGCTGAAGGTGCGTGGATTCTTACAGCGGCTGCGTGCGTGGATTCGTAGTGATAAATGTCAAAAATGAATATTGTTACAAGAAGCATAGTTGCATTTAAAGACTTAATAGTTGACTACTAATCCTTTCATAATCTTTTTTAATCCTTAATTTTTAAAAGATAATGAAAGACTTTGTGGTGAACAATTATGTATGTAATTTTTCTATATATTTTGCATATAATTTGTTTCTAAATTTTAAGTGCTCCACTTAATGTAAATACCTCCCGCAATGAGTACATGACTGTCCGACAACGATGCAATGCCGTATGCCATGGGCGGGCCTATATTCCCGAGTAATGCTGCCATATTCAGCAGTTGACGTCCGTCTTCTTACGGATCTTGCTCCATCATGGCTATAACGTTTTATTCTGTTGCAATTTTAACTTTTATTCTAGATGTTTGTAGGTATGTTACCGTTTCCTTTTATAGATATCCATCTGAATATGTATTACTATTTTATTGCAGTGCCTAAAGCGTGAAGATGGTCTAAATGAAAGACCAAAACCGGTTGCCAACCAAAACAAACGTGTGTATGAGCATGACTGTTTTACGGAATTTTAATAACAGTAAAGGGTTAGGCGTCAGCCAAAGCTGAAGGTCAGACACGAGGTCGGAATCACTTCGCGGATTGTCACTCGTATTAACGCAATTATTACAGCGATAAAGTAAATGAAATTATGCTGGAGTCGGTAGGCTGGTAGAAGAAGTTTTTTATTGAGAGGATTGTGACTATTTCAGAGCTTTTAATACCTAAATTAAGAACACTGTCAATTTTTGGAGAAGGACTGCGAGAGTGTAGAATGAAAATCAACACAAAGAAAACTAAGATCATGAGAGAACATGTCAAATAAAACATGAACGTGAAAATAATGGAAGGTCAAACTGAACCATTTTCGCAGTACGGATCTTTGGGGAAAATGCCAATTTAAAAGAGGACGAGTGGAAAAGATATAATGTCAAGAAATTCAATGGCAAAGTAAGCTTACCGGAGAGAGAAACGCTTAGCATATAGCAAATTTGGGTTGAAGGTAAGAAAAAGGATGGTAAAATGCTTCGTCTGGAGGGTTTCTCTGTACAACTGTGAAAGCTGGACATTGAAGAAAAGAGACAGAGAAAAAGCTCATGCGTTCGAGGTATGAGTTTGGAGAAGAATGTAGTAAATCAGACGGGTAGATAAACTGAAGAACACTGGAAATGGTGAAGGAAAAAAAGAGCTGTCAAAAACATGTTTAAGAAAAGGAAGAATACTGAGCTGGACACACACTATATGGTGAGCAAAAGGAATTCTGACAACAGCTGTCGAAGGTACAGTGGAAAGGCAGAAGAAAATACGAAGGAGAAGAATAAAAATGCTGGTGGAAGTGAAAAGAGGAAGCTAACGGACTACGAAATTGTTCAGCCGGAACAATATCACATGCAGACAGTAACTGTGCGAGGAAGTTATCAATAGACAGAACACCTTACGATGCAGATGATGAACAATCAAATTTAGACAGAACACCTTACGATGCAGATGATGAACAATCAAATTTAGAAACTGGGGAAACAAAAAAGAAACAAGAGCAAAGAGAGCTGACATCAACATATAATCAAGATGTGTTCAAAATTATTTCACATGTAGATAATTTTAAACCAAACTTTCATTCAGATAGACGTTCATCAAAAATGGTTCGAATGGCTCTGAGCACAATGGGACTTAACTTTTAAGGTTATCAGTCCCCTAGAACTTAGAACTACTCAAACCTAACTAACCTAAGGACATCACACACATCCATGCCCGAGGCAGGATTCGAACCTGCGACCGTAGCGGTCGCGCGGTTCCAGACTGCAGCGCCTTTAACCGCTTGGCCACCCCGGCCGGCAGACATTCATCAGTTTTACCCATTTTAACATCGAGATTTTACTGCCTGAAAGTTCTGTAAACCATGGATATCAGATATGCTTGTCGTTATTACTCACTCTTGGATCAGGTGCATGACATTCGACGAAATATGCAGTATCTGGTACCTTTCATTATTTAAAGAATACAATAGTTACACGTCTTACCTATGCAGTTTCGGGGCCCCGCGCTGAAGGGCACGTACGCGAAGGGGTGCCTGCCCTGCACCCTCTCCTGCAGGAAGTTGTCCGGGTCGAAGCGATCAGGGTCCGGCCAGTAGTCGGGGTCGCGATGAGTGTTTCGGATGTTGAGGGTTATCGTGCAACCCTCAGGAATTTTGTAACCACCTGTGAGACATGAAAAGCGTGTAATCAAGAGTTACCTGGAATTCCACTCTGTGCAAGCTTTTCGCCATAAAACGTGGGAATGAATTTTAAAACAAGCTTGCTCTATCTGAAAATGTCGAAAGATGCGTCGCTTCTGAGAACACCTCCGATGAAACACACAATGATGTAACAATGAAGGAAAGGGAGAGCGATTTACGTTTATCCACTGATTGACAAAGTCTGTCGATAATTTACTATCACTGCTGATGTTTAGCATCGTACGCCCTAATACTAAAGTTCCCCATTTTCAACCCCTCCAACTGCAACAGGTACAACTTTTTAATGTTTTCCTTTTAAGCTTTATAAGTGCTACATATGAATAATTTGGTCTAGACATTGAAGGTTATCTTGCTCTCCATATGCATAAATACACAGGTTTCTGCTCATTTCTAGAAATTTCAGTGGCACAACACGATGTAGATGATGATGATGTTTGGTTTTTGGGGCGCACAACTGCGCGGTAATCATTGCCCATACAAAGTCCCAATTTTTACACAGTCCAACTTTTACACAGGCCAATCTAGCCACTGTCACGAGTGATGATGATGATGATGAAATGATGAGGGCAACACAAACACCCAGTCCCCGGGCAGAGAAAATCCCCAACCCGGCCAGGAATCGAACCCGGGACCCCACGCTCCATAGGTAGCAACGCTAGCCATTAGACAACGAGCTGCGGACAACATGATGTAGAGGCTTCACTTCATTGCATACAACGTCCAACATATACGCTAGTCTGCAAACTTAATGACGAAAGCAGCTTTTGCATGATGTGTCACAGCCAAGTAACTTAGGTCGGTTAAACTTGGATCATACGTAGAAAGAACTGCTACAGTGTAGTGCAACAACGTTGAGCGGTGAGTGTACCTTGTTCAAAGATTTGGGGGTAATTAGATCCATACAACATTGTACTTTCCCACACAATAAAACCTGGACCATCAAAGCTATCACGTTCGGCAATATTCCTGAGTGCATTGCGTGTTCTTACCTCTTAATGAATATACGTTTTGTTAAGTTTGTATGACAGAAAGTGTAAAAATATTGGGATTACTTATTTCAGTATTGGTATAGAGTAAATAGAATAACGAAGGACCGATGCATTGACAGTACACAAATGGGTAGTTCTCACAGGGATAAGGAAAGTATGCTTTAGGCATAATGGGGACGCAACGCACATTGTCTTCCGTAATGAGCAAGAAGCATCCAAAATATCCTTGCTTGATAAATACTGTAACAGCCCACTCATGGAGTGCTCAATAATTTGTAATTGGTACATTTAGGAATTGAACTTTTTACAGATGTGTACAACAAACTTTGTTTGACGCAGGTATTGTACCTAGTATTTCCGTTTGGAACTGCTTACTCTAGCTTAGAAGCAGCTGTAAAATACCAATAATTAAATCTATCGGTCGTGCTGTTCCGATTAAATTTGCAGGTCTTTTGTACTTTTCTTGTCACATGCGTCTTTCCTTTGTTCGCTGTAACTATAAATCCAAGTAAGTGAATGAGGAAAAGCACGCAGCATTTTCAAGAATTTAACACTTTCCACGAAACAAAATACTAATCACCAATTTGGAAGGCAGGAGACATACTGGCGGAAGTAAAGGTGTGAGGGCGAATCGTGAATTCTGCTTGGATAGCTCAGTCGTTGGAGCTCTTGCCCGTGAAAGGCAAAGGTACCTGGTTCGAATCCCGTTCCGGCACACAGTCTAAATCTGCTAGGGATCTTTATAACTCCCCACACTGCACTGCGATGCGGCATATACAGTATTCCTGCAGACCTTTGTTACACTATAGAGCGGTCAGCGTTACTTACTTCTCGAGATGCCTATACGACAGGTGAAGGAATACTCAGAGATCGGGCCTCGGATTTCCATAAAGGCCAACCACCATTTGAGTCACTTTCAGCTTGTCTAGATGCTGTGACTGCGGCCGGCGATTACAATGGCTACTAACTGATGGTCGACATATTAAGATCAGACAGTTATGTGGCCCAACAGCGACATAAAATACGATTTCATGCTTTTATTACATTGTTACAGTGGCCTACGTTGAGATAAAATTTCTATTTATGGACATTTAAAAGATTTCACATATTTCTGAGAACAGAGGAAGGCACCAGAACGTACTGAGAGTTGTCTCCACAGAATATCAGTCCTTCATCATCCAACTATCGCGCTATCAAACTCAAATTTTGTAACAAATATAAAATTTAAATGTACTACAGTTTGTACGTCGTAGCATTTGAACTGACTCGCAGTCTCCTAAATATAAATCATCTACGATGTTTTGTACCTACCAATTTCCACTTCCTTCGTCGCTCGGCGACCGATACCAGGCACACTAGGATATAGCCTCAGGGCTTCCTTTATGACCATCTCGAGGTACTTCATGTTGTTCAGATCATGTGTAGTTGGACGTCTGTTGGGATCGTCTCGAAATATATCATCCAGCTCAGCGAAGACTTTCTCCTACGAGCAGAAGGCAGCCTCAGTTAGATTCGTTCCACGGTCAAACAGCTTACACGCAACATTTCGCTCACATTCACAGACAAACATGCACTGTACCTCCACCTCCTCTCTCTCTCTATCTCTCTCTCTCTCTCTCTCTCTCTCTCTCTCTCTCTCTATCTCTCTCTCTCTCCTTCTCTCTCCGTTACCACCTCCCTCCCTTACACACACTAACACACACCCACAAATAAACCGAACACCCAGGCACAAAAACCGAACGCACATATAGATAATACTCTCACGAACTTCTACGCACGTAAAAAGAAGTTTTGCATCACCCCGGTTCCCAGAACACCTGAAGATAGACGTTGACAGTGGATATTGTATCACAGATACAGTCCCTTTGATTGTTCAGAGATGTCACTGAACCCGCCCAAAGATGTAAACAACCATGCATGAGCAGCGCTTATTAGACAGAGGGGGTCCGACAGCCGATCAGTTCCAGTCATTCCACCAGGAAGGAGGTACACGACTTGTGTTGTCTGTAGTTCAACCATGCCTAGACGGGCAATACCGCGGTTCGATCGCATCCGCATTGTTACTTTGTGCCAGCAAGGGCCCTCAACACGGGAAGTGTCCAGGCGTCTCGGAGTGAACCAAAGCGATGTTGTTCCGACATGGAGGAGATACAGAGACACAGGGACTGTCGATGACATGCCTGCACTGGATGACAGCTACCTACGGATTAAGGCTTTGAGGAACCCTGACAGGGACGCCACCATGCTGCAGCCACAGGACGTGCAACCACAGGACGTCATATTACGACTCAAACTGTGCGCAATAAGCTACAAGATGCGCAACTTCACTCCAGACGTCCATGGCGAGGTCCATCTTTGCAACAATGACACCATGCAGCGCGGTACAGATGGGCCCAACAACATGCCGAATGGACCGCTCAGGATTGGCATCACGCTCTGGCTCTGAGCACTATGGGACTTAACTTCTGAAGTCATCAGTCTCCTAGAACTTAGAACTACTTAAACCTAACTAACCTAAGGACACCACACACATCCATGCCCGTGGCAGTAGTCGAACCTGCGACCGTAGCGGTCGGGCGGCTCCAGACTGTAGCGCCTAGAACCGCTCGGCCACCCCGGCCGGCGACATTACGCTCTCCTCACAAATAAGTGTCGCATATGCCTTCAAAGAGACAATTGTCGCCCAGACGTGTTTGGAGGCAACCCAGTCAGGCTGAACGTGTTAGACACACTGTCCAGCGAATGCAGCAAGGTGGAGATTCCCTGCTGTTTTGGGGTGGCATTATGTGGGGCCGACGTTCGCCGCTGGTGGTCATGGAAGGCGCCGTAACGTCTGTACGATAGGTCAATGCCATTTTACGAGCGATAGTGCAACTATATCGGCAGCATATTGGGGAGGCATTTGTCTTCATGGACGACAATTCGCGCCTCCATTGTGCACATTTTGTGAATGTCTTCCTTCAGGATGACGACATCCCTCGAATAGAGTGGTCAGCATGTTCTCCAGACATGAATCCTACCGAACATGCCTGGGATCGATTGAAAAGTGCTGTTTATGGACAACGTGACCCAAGAACCACTCTGAGGGATCTACACCGAATCGCCGTTGAGGAGTGGGACAATCTGGACCAACAGTGCCTTGATGAACTTGTGAATATTATGCCACGACGAATACAAGCACGCATCAATCCAAGAGGACGTGCTGCTGGGTATTGGAGGTACTCGTCAGTACAGCAGTCTGGACCACCACCTCTGAAGGTCTCGCTGTAGTACAACATGCAAAGTGTGGTTTTCATGAGCAATAAAAAGGGCGGAAATTGTGGTTATTCCAATTTTCTGCGCAGGTTCCGGAACTCTCGGAACCGAGGTGATGCAAAACACTTTTTGATGTGTGTTTTTTGTAGTATTGTACCAGCAATGAAACAGTCTGTATCTCAATGATGCCTCTCCAATTCGCAATTAAGTGCTTGGCATCATAACAAACGAAGCCGCCGAGGAGCAGTTGTCAACGGAATACAACGTACTGGTCGTCGGGCATAGAGACCACCCCCATGTAGTCACCGTACTACTGTAGATCTAGAGCTTGCAGCCCTGTTAATTGTGGTTGCAGTTAACGTGCGTCCGTTCTTGCCTGTTGCACAATGTATCATCTGCTGCTGTAGTGTGCTGTGGTCAAGCAGCTCCTCTCCTTGGGGCATCAGACCCTTTGATTCAGAATGCTCGACGTGCACGTGAAAAAATGCTGTGAGCGATCCCAAACTCCTGGGCTATACTCGTCACGCTTCGTCGTTCTTCCAGTTTACCGATGGTTCTTCCCTGTGTGAAGCCATCCAAAAGTTGTCTCTGTACCATGTCGTAATGAAGACCATCAGCACAGTGCACCGTAGCTGCTCGCTGATTGACACACCTTGCCTTTCTCGTTCTTTCAACTGTCTTGTGTTACGGGACCAGCCCGATTTGGCACTACAGTCGCGCTCATCTCACGTAATGTGGCGTCCAGCTTCCTACGCTTGATTAGGTGACCTTTGGAAACATTCTGCCGCACTTCCTTTCATTTCCATTGAGTTGTTAATATGTTATATTAATTTATCTATATTTTCTTTAAATTTTGCAGAGGAGTGGATGAGCGAATGTAGATTAGAAACAGCAGAGGTCCTGTAACACTTGCTTGTGGAATGCCAGATATCACAATTGTTTTACTCGATGGCTATCCGTCATTTACTACAAACTGTGACCTCTTTGACAGGAAATCACAAACTCAGTTGTACAGATGAGACGATACTCGACAGGCACGCAATTTGGCTAGAAGCCACTTATGGGGAACGGTGTAAAAAGCCTTCCGGAAATCTACAAATATGGAATCAATCTGAGATCCCCTGTCGATAGCAATCACAACTTCGTGAGAATAAAAAGCCAGTTGTGTTTCACAAGATCGATATTTTCTGAATGCGTGGTGACGACGAGTCAATAGATTGTTTTCTTGGGGTATTTCATAAAGTGCAAACACAATATATACTACTGGCCATTAAAACTGCTACACCACGAAGATGACGTGTTATAGACGCGAAATTTAACCGACAGGAAGAAGATGCTGTGATATTCAAATGATTAGCTTTTCAGAGCATTCACACACGGTTGGCGCCGCTGGCGACACCTACAACGTGCTGACATGAGGAAAGTTTCCAACCGATTTCTCATACACAAACAGAAGTTAACCGGCGTTCCCTGGTGAACCGTTGCTGTGGTGCCTCGTGTAAGGAGGAGAAATGCGTACCATCACGTTTCCGACTTTGATAAAGGTCGGATTGTAGGCTATCGCGATTGAGGTTTATCGTATCGCGACTTTGCTGCTCGCGTTGGTTGAGATCCAATGACTGTTAGCAGAATATGGAATCGGTGGGTTCAGGAGAGTAATACGGAACGCCGTGCTGGATCCCAACAGTATCGTATCACTAGCCGTAGAGATGACAGGCATCTTATCGCCATGGCTCTAACGGATCGTACAGCCACGTCTCGATCCCTGAGTCAACATATGGGGACGTTTGCAAGACAACAACCATCTGCACGAACAGTTCGACCACGTTTGCAGCAGCATGGACTATCAGCTCGGAGACCATGGCTGCGGTTACCCTTGACGCTGCATCACAGACAGGAGCGCCTGCGATGGTGTACTCAACGACGAACCCGGCTGCACGAATGGCAAAACGTCATTTTTTCGGATGATTCCAGGTTCTGTTTACAGCATCATGATGGTCGCATCCGTGTTTGGCGACATCGCGGTGAACGCACGTTGGATGCGTGTATTCGTCATCGCCATACTGGGATATGACCTGGCGTGATGGTATGAGGTGCCATTGGTTACACGTCTCGGTCACCTCTTGTTCGCAATGACGGCACTTTGAACAGTGGACGTTACATTTCAGATGTGTTACGACCCGTGGCTCTACCCTTCATTCGATCCCTGCGAAACCCTATATTTCAGCAGCATAATGCACGACCGCATGTTGCAGGTCCTGTACCGGCCTTTCTGGATACAGAAAATGTTCGACTGCTGCCCTGGCCAGCACATTCTCCAGATCTCATACCAATTGAAAACGTCTGGTCAATGGTGGCCTAGCAACTGGCTCGTCACAATACGCCAGTCACTACTCTTGATGAACTGTGGTATCGTGTTGAAGCTGCATGGGCAGCTGTACCTGAACACGCCATCCAAGCTCTGTTTGACTCAATGCCCAGTCGTATTAAGGCCGTTATTACGGCCAGAGTTGGTTGTTGTGGGTACTGATTTCTCAGGATCTATGCAGCCAAACTGCTTGAAAATGTAATCACATGTCAGTTCTAGTATAATACATTTGCCCAAGGAATACCTGTTTATCATCTGCATTTCTGCTTGGTGTAGCAATTTTAATGGCCAGTAGTGTATGTTCCAAAGTTCTGCTGAAAATCGACGTCAGTGATACGGTTGTATAACTGCTACTTTTTTCCTTGTATATTGGTGTAAACTGAGCAGTTTTTCAGTCCTTAGATACGGATCTTTCGTCGAGATAGCAATTGCATGTGATTGCTAACTATGGAGCCATTATATCAGTACAATCTGAAAAAACTTAATTGCTATGAACGAAACAATAGTATAGCCTCTCTCCTCCATCTTTCCTCTTCTGCCCAATAATTGCTGTTAATACTATCTGTGTTGCCAGTACAAGCTCACGTGAATATGGTTGAGAACCAGTGACAGTCCTACAGTGAAATAAGTAGTTGTGGTAAATTTTGGTGCTGTACGAGATGCACAGGAAAGGATAGGAAAGGGTTAACACTCACCTGGATACCGGGGTGATGTCCGAGCAGTACCAAAACCCACAACATGCCAACAGACGTCGTGTCGTGGCCCTTAAAGAAAAGAAGAGAAATGTGAGTGTCTCAGAAACAGCTTAGCACAATCAGTATGTAATGTCGGACTAGCCTCAAATTTGTGGAACCGCCATCTTGGTAGAAATACTCGAGCTTTGGTCAATTACTCGCGACAGGTTCCAAGCACACAGATTACTGAAAACATTTTGTGCTATTTCATTCGGATACAATTTGTAAGCAATTAAAAAGAACAGTTTTTACAAAATATGAATTATTCATTACCAATTACTAAAACCTGACAAATGTTAAATTGCAAATAATATTTCTAAAATAATTGTATCGAGCGAGGTGACTCAATAGCTGAAACACTGTTTAAGACTGTAATACAGATGTGCTGCCTAAAATTTTTGACCATTAGTTTATTGTAAATATGATGCACTGCACTTGTTCCATTATGTTAATCTTTAAGTACTACTCGTATGTGTTAATTAGAAATGTGACATATGCTATAGTCTGCATAAATTATTTTGTATAATGACATATTTATTCTGGGTTAATGCCATTAGAGAAAGTTAGGAAAAGCGATGTCGTGACTGAGAACAAAAAACTGTGTTAGTAGCACTATCTCTATACTGGAGTGTGACGTTAGAGCAGAGCGCGCTGGAGACTTCCCTGCTTCTGAGATGTGAGAGTGAACACACGTAAGTGGCGTGCGCTGTCGGGACTATGTGAGCTACATACAGCTAATATTAGCGAGATACCAAGAACATGACGAGTGTGGGCAGAAGTAAGAGGCCCCAGTAAAATCAAGATCCTGCCCCATAATTAGTCATTGCGAATTAAAGTATGGGGACCGATGGCCCTAGTAGTCTGGTCCCTTCAATCCCACAAACCAACCAACCAATTAAGGTATACTCGCAGTATTACAAGGAGCAATGCGAGCATTGTATTCGATAACGAAGACGACGGCTTAACATTTGCCCAGGTTCATTCTCAGTGAAACTTACTGCAATAATAAATGTTGTATGTAAAAACTGTAGGTATCTGATCTTGTCATTATCCTCAGTCATTGTCATGTGTTTAGGGTCGTATTGCTTTCCTGTTATTGAGTATCCGAGAGTTGTTGTTTAAATAGCTGAAATAAATGTATTAAAAATTATTGCCAGTGTCATTTGTTTGCTGCTAGATAATTAAAGGGAATTAATAGTGAGGCTTCAATAAGTTAAAAGTGTTGTTCAATAATATTAGAGGCAGAGTCATTCCTGCTAACTCCTTGAAGACAAAGTAAAACGAAGTAACTAAAATTAAGGGGGGTAGGACGTCACAAAATAAAATAAAAAGATTTTTCAAAAATATGCTTATTTTGTAGCGCACATCTTCCTGAATAATTTGATGTATAAAACATATATATTTGAGGAGTTATAAGGTACACAATTTGGTCTTAAGTGTATGCAGGTGCAGCGCCACGCCCCTCTGCACAGCATTCTTCTGCCATACCTAAGTGTATTTCGCTTTGTAGAATTCGAATGTAATAGTTGTGCCAAAGATAGTCATACGTCAAACAAAGGACTATCGATATCGATACTTTCTCTGCTGCTATCGACATGCATTTTTTTGATCGCTGGTTTTGTTTGTTCTATGTTTTGAAAGGCGTGCAGTGTGGTGCTGTGATCTTCGACACAATTTTCATTTTGCTGTGTTGTTTTGTGTTCGTTTGTGGATTATTATGGCACAGGATGCCTATAATTCGTTGCTTCAACCGTATACAACGTCACCACGGCAACACATACACAGTAAAGGGTGTTACAACAAATATGGCTCAAGACTGCAACCTCTCAGAGCCAGTAAACAATTTACCACCGAGTGCTTCTAGAAGGAAACTTGTTTTTGGTGCTAATGAAAATGGAGGCTGTGAATCCGAAGGTTCATGTAATATTATCGTTGATGTTAACATACTGTCACAATTAATATTGCACAATGTTATGTGCAAGCATTGCTTTGGTGTTCAGTGTGTTTCTTTGGTGGAAGATAAGAGTGCCAGGAAAGGCCTTGCTACTAACTTATCTGTGATATGCAGCAAATGCAACGTTGGTGCGTCTTGCATGACATCTAAAATCGCAAACAAAGGTTATGACGTAAATTTGAGGGTAGCATATGGCATGCGCTGTATTGGTAGGGGACAGAAGGCAGCAAGAACACTTTGTGCAGTGATGAATCTTCCTCCTCCTCCAGCGAAGTTTGAGAGGTATTATGGCTTAATGATTGAGGCTGTAAAAGAAGTTGCAGAATCTTCAATGAAAAGTGCTGCAGAAGAATCTATTGTCGAAAATGATGGTGACAGGGACATAGTGGCTGCTTTTGATGGTATTTGGCAAAAAAGAGGGCACACTTCATTGAATGGTGTTGTAACAGCAACATCTGTTGACACTGGTAAGGTACTAGATGTTGAAGTGCTGAGTAAATTTTGTCATAGTTATGTGAAAGGGATTGAAGATCATGTATGTAATGTGAACTATAAAGGCTCAAGTGGAGGTATGGAAGTGCAGGGAGTCGTAAGCTTGTTTACCAGATCTGTTGCCTCCTGTGGCCTGCGTTATGTGAAGTACCTTGGTGATGGTGACAGTAAAGCTTTGCTTGAGGTTCAAAAGTGTGCACCATATGGAGCTGAGACTATTTTGCAGAAGTTAGAATGTGTGGGACATGTACAGAAAAGACTTGGCACTACAATTAGAAGGCTGAGGCAAGATTTGTCAGGAAAAAAATTATCTGATGGGAAAGGAATAAATGGGAGAGGGTGACTGACGGATGCATAACTTGACAAACTACAGACATATTATGGTTTGGCAATAACAAGGAACACAGGGGACTTGAAAAATATGAAGCAAGCAGTTTGGGCCTTATACTTACACAAAATGTCCACAGACAATAACCCCATCCACAACTTATGCCCAAAAGGAAGTGAATCATGGTGTGGCTACCAAAGGTCAATTGTTGGTGGTGAAGAATATCATCATAGGAATCCTCTACCGACTGCTGTAATGGAAGCCATCAAACCTATATTCAAGGACCTTGCATATGAAAACTTACTGAAGAAATGCCTTCATGGTGGTACCCAAAACCCAAATGAAAGTTTTAACCAATGTGTAGGCGAAAGATTGCCAAAAACCGTTTTTGTGGGAAGAAATGCACTTGCTATTGGTGTTTACGATGCAGTTTCATGTTTTAATGACGGTGTGCAAAGCAGGAAATACGTATTATGGAAAATGGGAATTAAGCCCGGAGTGAACTGTATCAAAGCTTTGTGAGCAATAGACAGAGAGCGTGTAGTGAAAGCAGATAAATCATTTTTGGAGTTCATAAAATCAAGAAGAGTGCGTCATAGGAACGTGAAGAGGAAGGAAACTGATATTGAAACCGAAAAAGAACCTGCTTATGGTTCTTGACAGTTCTAAAACTATGCCAAATACAAGCAGATACTTTAAAAGCCATTTTCCGCAAAACACAATTTTCTGTACTTAGGTACATGTAGAATTCAAAATAAATATCCTATTACTATCAAACTTGGTATGCTTATTAAACAGAAAATCCTTAATGTAAAACTCTATAGAATTTTCCAAATCTATTAAAAATTGAGAAAATTAACTATAAAATTTGAGTTTTTTCTAAACATGAAGTTTAAAATGTAAGAACTCAATCATTTTTTCATAAATTAAATAAATTCTAGAATTTCATACTCCTTTAAGTATGATTTGTATGCTGTGGAAAATTCATTGAAGAATCTCTCTTACTTAAGAAGAAAAGTGTACCTAAAGCAATTAATGCAGCCAATGGTAATGGAAAAAAATGGTCGAATTTCACATATGAAACAAATTGCTTTTGTTACGTTTTTCAACGTCCACTGCTATCAGTGTGAATCCTGAATACTTCATGGTCATTCTGACAAAGTTTTATGAATTTATTTGTAAAAGTATAGACAGTGGAAATTAAAATGTCCTGTGGTACCTCTCCTGCTCCAAGTCGGCCCATTTGACGTCCTACCCCCCTTTAGGTGTTACTGGTTGCAGATGACAAACTGTGGAACAAAGTCACTGTAGGAACACAACACGTCAGAAAAACCACACCATGTGGTACAAAGGTATGAATTCATAATTTATGTGTTTTGCCAGATATCTGTAATTACGATTTAAAAACTAAGAGTTACATGTATACAAACAGTAAAGAACATTCTTTATCTTTAAGAGATGAAAAACAAAAGCCCACTGAAGATGCTGCAACTGCAGTGAAACATGTTTGGGTTAAAAAACAAAATTGTGTTTTGCTAAAACCCTATCCAAAAACAAGCGTATTGTTAAAGCAAACACAGAAAGAAAGAGCTTCAACCCCAAGATTATATATCGTAGTTAAGTTTGTCAGACTACAAATCTGAGGAGTCTAGGCTTGAATCCTCAGTCAGTCTTAACATTTTTTCTGTAGTTTACCTCTTGTATTCCATGGACTAAAGTCAGATGCCCTCAGGTAAGCATAGCTGCTGATATGCACAGTCCATCTCCCCCCCCCCCCCCACTCCCCTCACCACACCAACTGTCACAACCCCTGACATGGCGGCACAAGCCATGTCGTTGCAGAGCGGTGCCTGCAGAGGAGCATGTGCAGGAGTGCACGTCCATACATCATGCTACCGAAGTAGCTATACATATTGCAATGTGTACATTATACAACAAATTTAAAAATCTTTAACATGGTTCATTTTCGCTTCTGTAAAAAAACATATTTCATTCTATAATTCACCCTCTTAGGCCTCGAAGTTTTTCTTTTGTTACTTTCCAAACTAGCCAGTCTACTTGCTCAGGATTTAACCAGTCTCCATACCAAATATAATCTAAATCGGTTGAGAGGTTTAGTCGTGAAACTGTAATAGACAGAGTTGATTCACATTTAATAATATTGGTACCGAAGTATGAATGAAATACGTTGAGCGTCTTGTTGTTGTTGTGGTCTTCAGTCCAGAGACTGATTTGATGCAACCTTCTTTACCATACAGTAAAGCCGCATGCCCCTGGAAAAAATACGGCTTTAGTTTCCCCTTGCTTTCAGCCGTTCGCAGCACCAGCACAGCAATGTCGTTATCATTAATGTTACAAGGCTAGATCAGTCAATCATCCAGACTGTTGCCCCTGCAACTATTGAAAAGGCTGCTGCCCTCTTCAGGAACCACACGTTTGTCTGGCCTCTCAACAAATAACCATTATATTAATTGCGTTGAATCGTATTATATAGAACATATCAACCAATAAAAGAACTTTACAATCATAACATTCAAAAGTCAAAGAGCAAACAGCTTTTTCATAGAGTAAATATTTTTCCCTAATTCTCGTATTATACTTCAACTCAGTAAAGACTACATACTTTCCAATGTAGCCTATATTCTTCCTCAGGGTTCAAGCTATCTCCATTCCAAATTTAATCGAAATCGATTCAGCGGTTTAGTCATGAAAATGTAATAGATTGAGTTAAGTTCGTGTTTTTATTATTAATTTTGTTGTAAAATTGGCATAATTGAAGAACACATATATGAACAACTGTAAGTATATTTTTCAGTGATTTGCTCTGTTCGATGGGCACGTTCAACTGCAGATATATATTTTTATGGATTCTGTAGTAGTGAATTTAGTAATTGGTTAGGTGACAAGCTGGCAGCATGTATATGAATCACGTAGGAGCTGGCTAAATGGCAGTCCACGTAGTGATGGTATGTCGAACATGGTACTAAGAGACAAATGACAGAGAAATATACACAGTGGTTCATTATTTGCGCCACTTTAAAATTGCTTATCTGGAAGTCCTCAACCGAAGTCCGAGATAACCGCTTGCCTGAAAAGGGTAGAGGGTTGTTCTGAGTTTCCGGCATTTCCTGTAGCACTATTGTATTTATACCATCAATACCTTTCCGGAATCAGTAATTACACGCCCTGGTTTCGAAACACGTTCTCTAAATATTATAAGGGGCAATCAACTGAAAACTAGACAAGTGAGGAAAACTAAATAAACCGTTTATTATTTCAAGAGTTATCTCCGTACCTGTTAACACATTTATCCCACTGGGACAGGTTTGTCAATGAATTCATGGAAAAACGCTTGCGGTTGCCTATGGAACCATGATTGTACCTAGGCTTTCATCTCTTTGTCCGAAGCAAATCGATGGTCACAAATATCTTTCTTCAAGCTGCAAAAATATGGAAATGGCATGTTCCCGAGATTGTTTCAACTACACCGCAGAGTTTCCGCTGGGAATCCCTAACAGAGCCTTCATTCAGTCTCGAACTTCCCCCTTATAAAATAAAATGTTGTGCATCTGGTGAGACAGTGATGGCGTGGTGTATAACGAATTGTTTCCCTGAGGTGTAACCATCGATGCTGATATTTATTGTCAACAACTCAGACTCTTGCATACACAGTCCAACTACAACTGCCAGGAAGACTGCATAAAGTGACATTACTCCACTGCAACGTCCATCCGCATTCTGCTAGACCGGCTAAAAGTATTACACAGTAGCTGTTTTGAGTAGTCACTCCGCACCCACCATATTCACCTGATACTGGACCCTAGATTTTCATCTTTTCCACTATCAAACAGCCTTTAATAAACTTCCTTTCCGGATAGAAATGCGCTCCGAACATGGCTCAACGAGTTCTTCGCCCCAGATTCACTTGATTTCGACATTCACGTAATCGAAACGTTTCCCAACGCTGGTAGACTGTTATAAATAGTGGAGGAGAGTAGATTACTGATGATTTAAGTCTCCGTTACATGTATCTGTTGTGTTTATTAAACTCAAAGGAAAACACTGCCAACTCACGCACCAACCCTACAGTTTTCGTACTTTATTTTCCAACTGTCTGGCTCTCATTTGACTCTCACTTGAAGATTTCGACTGTTGATGTCTCCCTCACCCGAAATGCCCTACCCTCCAAAGCAGCGAGTTACCTCAAACATGAAGGTGTCCACTTCCTCCTGCAGCTCCTGGTCGTTGAGCTTATGGCCGTCCTCAGAAGCTTCCAGTAGCATGTCGAGGAAAGCAACACGCCGCTTACTGCCTGCAAAGGTTTCTTAAGTTACGTGCTGATTTCCTTACAGCACATGACATAGTGTTATTGTATCTCATTTCTAAACAGAACAGCACGTACTTACGTCGTCCTCCTGTGCTTCCTTGACTTGGCCTCCATTCGTTTTACGGACTGCTTTCCTTTCACTTATCACCTGCAAGACAAATAAGTGTTGAAATCGTACAAGTAGTTTCTTTACACACTAAAGTCGAACACTGTAGGAGCTGGCGCTCCGTCCAGTGTTGTGGCAAGATAGTATTCACTATTCATTGTTTGCAGAAAGAAATTACACTCTGCTCTTCTTTTTTGGAAGCAGTACAGAGATGATTTTAGTCAACTGTTTCGCAGCTGACATGCCTAACGTTGGTTAATGGTAGCTTCCGAAGCTATAGCTAAATATAACAAACGAAATTTTTCAGATAAAAATTTACGAAAACGGTTTGCCTGATTGTAGCTGATATGATCACATTATCTGGCCATGGACATACTTCCACTTTGGATAAATGATAGGAACTGAGTAAACCTACATCAAAGGAATGTACTATAGCGTAAAAGTAATTTCTCAGTACTATATATAGCTAGATGGGGAACTGTTGACTGTCTACGCTGGAATTGTGCACATTAGTATATTCTTTGGATCCAGTGGACAGGGCTAATTTTTATGTGGGTATTCATTGTCTACATTTGGCTTAACATTATTTTTCTACAAACTGGCTAACTATCTCCGCTGTTGAAAAGTTGGAACGTCAAGTTACGAAGTATCTGAATAGCGAATGTATGCCCTGGTGCCTACAGTGCAAAGGCCGGTCTTGCTCAATAAAAATGTGAGCGTTATAGAGGTCAGTGTAACTTGGCCATATAATATCGTAACAGCATCAAGAGCAATGAAAAATCAGAATGGATTCCCTGCATTCCATATGGTGAAAGAAAGTCCTTGACAGCTGCAGGACTGTTGCCAACTTTCAAACCGCGAAGTGCGCATGTTTGCTGTCAGACTTTTCTTTTCTTTGTCCTTGCCCCGTATCAGCGCAGGTTTGGCATGGTTATTAACTGATTGGTCGAAGTTAATTGAAGTGGTGGTCAGATGCTCTTCCTGTTGCTACTCAGTTACCCCCGGACAGAGTAAGTGCGCCCAAGGTGTCTGCTTGTGTGTTATTCATGTGAAAATGGGCGAAAGGTTTCTAACGCTTGTAAATCGTGTAACTGAGGTGGTACTAGGGTATCGACCTGTTATTCAACTATAGGGCTCGAAGAAACCACTTAAAATCCACATACAGGCTGCCTGGCACACTAACCGTCGTGGTTAACCTACTTGCTAGATTCTACTGGGGCCAGCGAACCTCCCAGTCCCGAAAGCAGTGCTTTAAAGTGAATGGCTTTATTGTAGGATAATATGTTTGCTGTCAATACTGATTGAAAACTATTGTCACTTAGAAATGGAGCAATGCTGAGGCCATCCCACAGGAACATTGAATGGCGTCTCGTGATTGGCTGAGGTTGTAGCCCACTCTGACTGTCACAGGTCTTCTGTGACTGGACGGATTACAGTCATGGATACTAAGTAGAATCGGTGACACCTGGAGGAGCCTGTACGGCGGGTGCAGCCAGTCATATACCGTTGGTCAGCAGAGAGGCACAAATGACACTGCTATTGACCCGTAGCCATAGCAACTGAAGGTGGACTCGATCCAAATGGCAAGACAGATTTTAACACTCCAAATATCACACATACCAGATGTTACAAAGAAAAACAACAATTAGAAAGAGTAAAGTGGGGTAGTTCACAGACCTAACAATCCTCTAGCAAAACATGCAATCAATAAAAAATAAAATACGTCTACTCAAAGTTGGACTCCAATCTCTGAACTGCACAGTAGTTTGTGTTACTGACCACTGCTGTAGAGAGACAGAAATCCAACCTGTAGTGTTATTATCATATGAAAGGGCAAACTCTTACTGCAGAACTGCTTCAAGGCGTGAAGGATCATGCATTTATATCAGAAAAGGGACACAGTTCAAATCAAAATATGACCTCAATACAGCAAGTGGAGACAAACACATTGAAATATCAGCTATTGAGTTAACGGGGCTTGATGTCACCAAGAAATTAATCATTTTATGCGTGTATAGATCTCCCAGTGGTAGTGTGGACACTTTTTTCAATAAATTAACAGAAGTTCTAGTTTGATCCCTCAAACACAATTCTTAAAAGCGAAACCCACCTCCATGACGCATAGTACAGTTTCAAATATTCTGTCGTGCGTGCATTGCTCCTTATACAATACGCAGCAACACACTGTTCCTGACAAGCAAAAAAAATTATAGTAGATTATTTATCTTTAGCTGCTGCGTTTGCTGATTGTGTTTGCTTTTGAGAACGTCAGTACATGATACACAAAAACCGCATGTAAGAGATAAGTCACTTTCATTTCAGGGCAGATCTCTCCTTGCATTATTGAGCAAACAGTGGGTAGTCGGGATTGTAAGGTGTCGTGCTAGCAAGCAGATTAATTTTCAATGAACAATATTGGTAATTTCAAACAGTTATTGTATTCCAAGTAGTGCACTAATTTATTTTTGCGGATATTACAAGTCAAACGTTGTACTTCATATCAGGCAACGTTCATAATGTATTTCGGTACTAAGTTTTAGTTATATAGTTGTCATAGAGTGCAAAGTTAGTTTATTTTGGCATGTAATTAGATTAATTTTCTTTATTTCAGATTTTGCATCTCATGAAGTTTAAAGTTTTGTTTCACAACACTGTTGACATACGTTACACAGGACAGTCCAACAGTGGGTTTTGGTCAGCAACTGAACACGCTATCTAAAGTAGTAAACGTTACATGAGGAGATAGTTTTTTAAATAAATGTATTCAGTTCTCTCACATAGAGACAGTATTTTTTATGGAAAGCTAACACAAGCTTGTTAGTATTGGAAAAAATTGTTTATGTATACAGGTGTAATGAAGTTCCTGATATAGGGATGTTTGTCAACATTTTACTGTTAGTGCTTGGGAGTTCATGTACTGGAAAATATAGTTACGTTTATAGGTGCCATGTAGCTTACGAATTCATTTATTGTTAATTTTTGGTAGTGTTGATATTGTCTCCATTCAGAAGCCCCATATTTTTGCTTCTCTCCTGATAGTTCGTTTGGAGCGGAAAGAAAATGCCAGGCAGTCTAGATTTAGGGGAGGTTGGCATAGGAAGTGATGATAGTGAAGTAGTAAAAGGGACTTTTGTATTTATGGCCCCAGCAATAAACGGAAATGTAGAATTGAAATGTTAGTCAAATACTTTATTCTCATATTAACAGAATCTTCCGTTGGTTCTTGGTAGAACAACATTATAATAATAAATGAAAAGCACCAGTTTGCTTTTGTTCTACAATATTATTTTTATTGGTAACCGGTTTTCGGCTTACAAGGCTATCTTCAGACATTTACTGAGTATTATCACCAAAGAAGTTAAATGTTAGCAGACAACATTGGAAGAGAAGTAACACATCTAGAGTGAAGTAGAAACATACAGTGAGTAACATCTTTGCAATGAAATAGTAAAAACTGAACAGTACATAAATAACAATGGAGTTGACAGGAAAACCTTTAGCACAAAATAGGAATAGCATGCCTACATAACAGTTTCTATTAATAAACAAAACTAATAAAATAAGATAAAATTAGTACTAGACAAGGCTGCATCAAGAGGTATGAAACATGGAGAGTGATATACAAACAATTAAAAAAGAAGGGACAGTTGTCAATGTAAATACAGAATACACGAGGAACTTAAGCAATATCAATAAGATAAACAGAAATTAGTAAATGCAGGAAAATTGAGGTGTTTGAGGGAACCTACAGTTTGAGAGTGTGATGGTACTGCATTTTAACATTAACATTATAATCAAAGCAGTGGCTGTATACCAGTTTACATTAAATAAATGAGCAAAGTAAAATATGAACAGTACTTGATGAGACAACTACAAGGGGAGTTAAACATGGACAGTAATACAAGTACAAGTTAAAAGCAAACCCTTAACTATTGAAACTAGAGCATATGTGGAATATAAAGACAACTGCAACAAATAAAACAACTTAATGACTACAGGAAAATGGGAATATGTAGGAAGAGAGATTGTGGGAAGTAATGAACAACAAAGATGATTATATGAAGTTTAGGAGAGGGGAAGTGTTGAGTTGTGTCTGGTCATTTAGGATGAGATCTGGACTGTGAGCAAGATGTTTGTTAATTTCCAGGCCATAAACTCAACCTGCTGGAAGCGAACGATTGAGGAGACATGATGTCGTATACATTTAGATACGTGAAAACTAACTTTTCCCTAAAATGCTACTCAGCAAAATTTCATTAGGTATGAGGTTTAAATTTATTCATTCTTTACTATCAACTCTATTCACAACACAGTTTTTAAGCAGTATCCACATAAATCACTTAATGTACCTCCAAAATTATATCATGGTACGACACGTACAGTTCAGGTGATATGACGTCATAACATTGAGATGCATTAAATACTAGCATTTGCTTCAAAAGGGACGCAAATTACCCAGGTTATGTTTATCCGGTATTTGATTATGAGAAAAACGTAACAACCTACAATAAATTTTATGTATAATTCGAAACCTTTGAAACACTTTTTCGCTTTTACATGCTTAAATTCAAATATTTGACACATTAGCGCACTTGTTAAGTAATCAGATGTCTGCAGCTGTTTTATACATGGGAGTTTGATTCTTTTTCTCAATGAACCTTTAGTTGATGCAGATACAAAAATGCACACAATAACAGCAAGAACCGTATGCAGTGACTATAAATTCACAGCTCACAGATCTAAATTTAATCTGCAATAGAAACCAAATATGAGATTTGATGATGTCTGTTATAATTAATTTATTGGCCGAATTTCGTAAGGTCAATAAATTAATGTTTTAAGCTATATTTTGTCCTCCGTTTTTATCCATGTAAACTCAAGGGTAAGCCCACCCTTGTTCCTCTGTGCCGTCTCCTGGTGTATTTTTGCTTGTGAATATACTTGAAAGAAGTACTTAATATTTTTCTGTAATATGTGAAAAACATTGAAATTTTTTCATGTGAAAGGTATCGAGTGAAAAGGACAAAGATAATAAGCACAATTTATTGTCATTGTAGACAATGACTAAAGAAAATAATATGTACTCTGTTAATTTTCCTTTGTCTGATAAAAGAGAAGACATGGTAGCTTTTTGAGAAGCACCGCTCAACTAGCAAGAAGCACTCTTCCTACGTTCCATATTAAGAGCTCTGTAATAAGTGTAATAATTGTTAATTTATCTAAATCGTTTTCAGATTACCATATGTTATTTGTTACTGTTCAAACCATCTTTTATTTATAGGAGAATTGTGTCCTTTCCTGCAGCATCAGGTGTAGATTCTGACAAGATGTATGCAATCACAAAGCAAATGTGACGAATGAAACTGGACAAAGACTGCAATAAGAAGCGATAGTGGCCCACACTGAAGTACGTAAAAAAGGAGAGTGCTTACTTCATTTATGCTAAACGTGAACTGTACATGAACAATGCTTACATTTCGTATTAATGTGATCAGTGATGAAAAGAGACGCTCTGAGAATGCCTTTCAAACTCTTTACTTGAATGAAAAAACACTCATTTTCTAAGTAACTTTAGAACTAAGTAAAAGAACAACTGAAACTGATGTAGGAATAAAGTTGCTACGAAAGCGTGTTGTTGTGGTCTTCAGTCCGGAGACTGTTTGATGCAGCTCTCCATGGTACTCTATCCTGTGCTAGCTTCTTCATCTCCCAGTACCTACTGCAACCTCCATCCTTTTGAATCTGCTTAGTGTATTCATCTCTTGGTCTCCCTCTGCGATTTTTACCCTCCATGCGGCCCTCCAATACTAAATTGGTGATCCCTTGCTGCCTCAGAACATGTCCTACCAACCGATCCCTTCTTCTAATCAAGTTGTGCCACAAACTTCTCTTCTCCCCAATCCTATTCGATACTTCCTCATAAGTTATGTGATCTACCCATCTAATCTTCAGCATTCTTCTGTAGCACCACATTTCGAAAGTCTCTATTCTCTTCTTGTCCAAACTATTTATCGTCCATGCTTCACTTCCATACATGGCTACACTCCATAGGAACACTTCCAGAAATGACTTCCTGACACTTAAATCTATACTCAATGTTAACAAGTTTCTCTTCTTCAGAAACGCTTTCCTTGCCATTGCCAGTCTACATTTTATATCCTCTCTGCTTCGACCATCATCAGTTATTTCGCTCCCCAAATAGAACTCCTTTACTACTTTAAGCGTCTCATTTCCTAATCTAATTTCCTCAGCATCACCCGACATAATTCGACTACATTCCATTGTCCTAGTTTTGCTTTTGTTGATGTTCATCTTATATCCCCCTTTCAAGACACTATCCATTCCGTTCAACTGCTCTTCCAAGTCCTTTGCTGTCTCTGACAGAATTACAATGTCATCGGCAAACCTCAAAGTTTTTATTTCTTCTCCATGGATTTTAATACCTACTCCGAATTTTCTTTTGTTTCCTTTACTGCTTGCTCAATATACAGATTGAATAACATCTGGGAGAGGCTACAACCCTGTCTCACTCCCTTCCCAACCGCTACTTCCCTTTCATGTCCCTCGACTCTTATAACTGCCATCTCGTTACTGTGCAAATTGTAAATAGCCTTTCGCTCCCTGTATTTTACCCCTGCCACCTTTAGAATTTGAAAGAGAGTATTCCAGTCAACCTTGTCAAAAGCTTTCTCTAAGTCTACAAATGCTAGAAACGTAGGTTTGCCTTTCCTTAATCTAGCTTCTAAGATAAGTCGTAGGGTCAGTATTGCCTCACGTGTTCCAATATTTCTACGGAATCCAAACTGATCTTCCCCAAGGTCGGCTTCTACTAGATTTTCCACTCGTCTGTAAAGAATTCGGGTTAGTATTTTGCGGCTGTGGCTTATTAAATTGATTGTTCGGTAATTTTCACATCTGTCAACACCTGCTTTCTTTGGGATTGGAATTGTGCATAGTCAAAACCTTATGGCACGGACTGTATCAGTTCAGCGGTTAACAATCAATGTTTCGCAATCATCGCGGCGTCGCGGCGCCCAGTAAAATGTAGCGGAATGTTGACCTAATGAAATACAGTCACGTGCTAATAGATGTGATAAACACTGAACTGCTGTGCTGTCCGCATTATCAATTACAGTACTTCTGCCAGAATTAGGCTGCACTACGTAGTGATAACAGACACACAAACATTCAAGAATTACAGACTACGAGCGAGTGAAGTGTGTGAATCGGAGCAATTCCCTTCCTTGCAGGCTAGTAAGGTATTAGCTGTGTGAACTGATTGCCCTTGTTCGTCTTTTCACGCAGTTTGAAGGTCCGAGCCCCAGAGGAAGCTGTAGCTTGACTCCACAGCACGGAGAGCGGTGCGTTGCGGATCGTCTTGCGGTGTGAGCTGTCTACCATCGACACCACGTAGTAATGTAAAGCAAGAATGAAGACTGTAAATTTGACGAAAGCATTACTGATTTGCTATACAAACATGAGACCTGCTTTCACTCAAACTTCGAGTTTATCCAGAACACTATAAACGAACTGATTTTCAACCACAAGTATACTATTTTTCAAATGTATGACAACTTTTACCCAAAATTGTGGACTGAACTGGTGATCTTCAACGAATATTGCAAACTTCATCACGAATTGATGTTTTTCAATTAAGTTTCGTAAATTACAAGCAATTCCCATATTTATACGTACACATCCTATTAACGTTCGTGAAAGAATACAGCACATATCAGGTTAAGTAGTCTGCAGGCTCTGGTGTGGTGTTAATCCCAGGTTTCCCACAGTCCTGTAACCCATATGGGGGAGCAAAGACGAGTATAGTCCCAGGAAGCCTACGAAGTATATTCTGGACTATGTCTGCCTTGACAACACATGATAATAAAATACACCACTACTAAACACAGCAATAATACAAATATTTTCTGTAATGACGAAAAGGCTATTTTACACTAAATGAAACACAAAATTTGTGTAACCTTGTAACCTCAAGTAATGCCAAATCTGCAATTACAATCCAATGTACTCATGTATGAAAACTGTTGCGACTGTATGTAATATACAAAATGAACTTCGCCAGTTCGACGTACTTGGCCTGTTAAGCCATAACATTTCATGTAATTGTCTTAAACAGTCCATAGGGCTTTGTGCCGACTCCTTGCAAAGTTTGTCTTGTGTATATACTTGAAAAATAAGGACTTAATATTATTCTGTAATATGTTTCGTGTGAAGTGCATGAAAAGGTCAAAGAGAATAAGCACGATTTATTATCCGTGCAGGCAATGAGTAAACAGGACAATATATATTCTGTAATTTTTCATTAGCCCAATAAAAGATAAGACATTGTAATTTTTTGAGTAGGTCTGCTGACCTAGCAAGACGCAGTCTTCATACATCCCATATTAAAAGGTCTGTAATAAGCGTAATAATAGTTGTTTTATCTAAATCGTTTTCAGAATACAAGATGTTATTTGTTGCTGTTGAAACCATTTTTTATTTATAGAAGAATTGCGTCCTTTCCTGCAGCTATTGAAAGTTGTATTAGTTGCGATCTTAACCTATTTTTGTCCGCCATTGCAGTCGGTATAACTATTTTTAGTAATTTGGTTCTTCTAACACAGCTGTTAGTGAGGTAACTAATTTAGATTATACATTTACGAAAATATTAAAATGCTTGCGTCACTATCTTCATTTTCAATGTAAATTTTGCCATACTGGGCCACAAATATCGAATCACTTGTTTATTACTTAGGCATCATTACAGAGTGCTGTAACTAAATATGATTCCTGCAATTAAAATCAACAAATCAGTGCATTACTAATAAATATACATACAAACGAAACCTAAACTTTCAACCCCTGAGACCAAACAAGATCATGTTCCTATGTTGTTTTTGCTTTAGTATGCAGTAATTGCAATAATGTACCTGTACATTGTCGTAACTTCAATAATAGGAAATAATTATAATCAGTTATTTAGCATACCAAAGCGTTAAGTGTAATAAGTCTGTGTTAACATTTTTACTATTTAAAAGATTGTAAGAAGATCTATGATAAAATAATTAACCATTGTCTGTTTAAAACACAATTTCAAACAATACATTACGATTACACCACAGACTCTCTCTCTCTCTCTCTCTCTCTCTCTCTCTCTCTCTCTCTCTCTCTCTCTCTCTCTCTCTATTTACACTACTCCATCCATGTGACAGGCGCTAAAGCTGCCACTACTCATCCCGCAATAGTTCCTTGAATAATCTATGCTCTACTGTATCGAGATATGTCGTTCTCTGAGACTGAATAATAAGAACTGCAATACCTCCACATTCGTGGCGAGGTGGTTCTCACACTGGCAGAAGAAGGAGATTATAAGCTCACTTCTAGCACCTTAAATGGGCTCATAAGCCCTTTTCAAGTAAAGCTTTAAGTATTGTTGGCGTATTATCCATGTCTTACGAGTGGTATGAATTCCAGATGGTACATTTATTAATTCACTAATGGCACAAACTGTTCAATGTAACACTATTTTAAGAAGTAAAGATTGCCTAATAATACAGGAGAGAAGGAGAGAAAGCTAATTTAAACTTGGAAGGAACACAATTTCAGTACCTTCTTTGTAAAACCATGTAAGACATGCAGCTGGTTGTAGAACTCTTTTCCTGTTCGGCTCCTTTTAAAGATGAACTCAGGGTACAACCATGGATTAAGCATTCTTTCTATGGTTAGTGCGCTGATCCTGTAAAGAATAACATCTACCCAAAGTTAAAACTTTAGTCTCATTGTGAAGCATGAATGACTTATTTTGGGTAATTACTTTTTTACGTCATCTGAAAACTCTTACTAGATTGATGTGATACAGGTCATCTTACAGACCATTTAAGACTATTAATTTCTGTATTTATATAAGAGCTGCCTACTCACAAATGACGGTATAAAACTTCAGCTTAGTAACTAATATCTGATTCAATAATGCTATGTTTATATTAGTTACAGCATTAAAGCACTAGCTTAGTAGCGAGGTACTTTAGATAACTAGCAGATGACTACTTTGATGCAGTACCATCATCCTCTTAAAAAAAACAATGTTCATCTTAAATAAGAATATTGAGACAATTGCAGTCAACACTGGAAACAGTGGAAGGTACAGTAATGCAATGATACCTGTAATGTGATGGACTTAATTTTCAAACACATACCTGTAAATGGCGTTAACATAAGCTGATTGTGTCTCATGCTGAGCGTTGACTGATGTTCCCATTGCTGTTTCTGGTCACAATGACAAAGAAGTACAATATCAGCATTTCAAAACCTTTAAAAATGAAAACGCATGATGGTTCAGAATTACAAGTCCTACGTTCTTATAAACTATGAAAGTTTCACATGATGAAGGAGTAGGTTTCATTGGTGCTGCACTGTTGTGTCAATGTCGTATTTTTGTGTTGAATTCACTTTATAGCTTAGGTCTACACAAAAGATAGCATCAATGCCCATTACACATACACAAAACTTATATATGAGACATATAAATATTAAGAAATGTCACATATTGAGGTAATATGCATATAAATAAAATCCTGTTAACTATAAGAGATTTTATGGCCTACTTTGCAAAATTCTATTTTAGCTTGTAGCATTAACTGGTGAACCAAAGGGGCAAACTGTATAATGTCAACAGCCAACAGTTCAGTGATACATAAAAGTCCTCCAAGACTGTTTTGTGTTCTCAGTTCTTTAGTGTCAATTTTGGTGAAAATTTAGCAACTGCAAAAACCATATAGTAGACATTCTAAAACATTTAGGCTTGGCTGCTTTTGCCATCATAATAATTGCCAACTTTTGGAATACAGATCTCAGTAAGTTAACATATTTTGCTTACTTTCATTTGCTGATGTCTTATGGGATAAGGTTCAGAGATAACCACCCATTTGGTCAACAAGTACTCATTGAACAAAAGAAATCAATTGGAACTGCAGGTAGGTTTCAACTAACTTGTAGGCAACTTTGTAAGCAGCTGGGAATATTAAGCAGAGCCTCACAATACAATTGTTCATTTGTGAAGTTTGTTATCAACATTCCATCTCAGTTTGACAGAAACAGAAATATTCACAAGTGCAACATTACAAAAAAAATCTGCACTGCTATTGAGTGAATCTAACTTTGGCACACCGTTATAAGACCTTTTGACAGTCTACCTGTGGAAGTAAAATGTCTGACACATAGTTTACACAGTTTGAAATGTAGATTAAATACTATGTATTTGCTTACAAAATAACATTTTCTGCTATGAGTCACGATTTTCTTTATATTTACTTTTTGCAAATGAGTTTCTAAAACGAAGTACATTTTTCATGCATTATGTCATTTATTTATGATGTTTCCAACGTATTTGATGCTATAGTGCCCTGAAGATTTTACTGTAATATATCATCACCCTCAATTTTATAATTAATGGTCGACCTCAATAAAGCCCCTTAGTGACGAATTTGAAAGAATTTGGGAAAAGACATCTGCTTACACTTTTCTTCTGGACCACATTTATTAAACACCGCACACAATTTATTGTGCACAGTACGTATGGAAAACAGTAAAGGAACAAAAACCAAACAGCCTGAGAGATATTTTTACACATACTGTGACTTTACTGCACTCCATACATCTGGTGTGGAAATCTCTGATATTTCTCCTAGGTAGAACATGGAACATTCCCGGCACGTTATTTGATATATTCCAGAATCTGAACATAGGTCTTGATTACTGTTTACGTTACGTTTGAGTTTCTGTTGTAGTTTATTACATTTGTACCTCTTGATATTTGAAGATATTTGCAATCTTGTGAGATACATTGCGAAAGCATAGGAATGTGAGATATACATTTGTTATTCACATAGCGAAACAGATCGCAATTCCGAATTCTTACACAGCTTCCATGGTTGAATCAGTCCTATGCAACATAAAGAGAGACAAATATAAACAGCACAGAAGAAAAAGAGGAAAAAAACATGTGTATATCTGCCATTCCATACATAGGCAATATCTCACAATACTTTAGAAAATCTTCGAAAACAACAAACCAAAAACTGGATTCCCTTCATCTAATAAACTGCAATAGAAACTAATAATAATGAAAAGCATTACCATAACCAATATTCAGATTCTAAATCTGAATTAAAAAAATCGCATGCCAAGAATACCCCATGTTCTACCTATGGCAAAGGCATCCGAGATTTCCACTTTAAAGCCAACACACAGACACAGCATCAGCAATAGTCACACAATACAGGATCCCATTTGGAAATGTACAGCAAAATGTCAAAGTACTTCACAAACTAAACATAGGTCATAAAACAGATATACTGAGAAAAACAGGAGATATATTCAAGTAAAAAAGCTATGAAGACAAAATATTAAACGAAAAACTGGGAAGTAATGAAGGAATTACTTCAGAGTTAATATCTTTAAATAAGGAAGGAAAGCAATACCTATAACTAAGAGCCTATTTAAATACATAATTGAAACATATAAACAAATAATGATCCTGATTATTAAGAATAATACCCTCTGTACGAAAGACTAATGTATCAACTCGTGTGGACGATCCATAGCGTTTCATCTGTTGGGTATGTGTAAGAATATCTTTGTTACTGCTTTATTTTTCTATGTTTGCTGTCTTCAATGTGTGCTGTGCACCACGTGTAATGTTTAATATGTGTGAGCTTCTGCTTCAGTGAACTACAAGAAAACCTTAAGCTGAAGGTTTTTCCAAATTCGCTGTTAACTCTATACAGAGATCGCAAATAACTACAAAATTGCTCTTCTTTATGTGTAACAGTAGAGTCAACAAAGAATGCAGCACCTCACATGTCGAATACATCATGAATAAGTAGCATAACAAACAAAAAAAATTTGAAAGTATGGATCCTCTTGCAAAACGTGTCCCGCAAACACTACAGTACAAAAATTGTGACTAGAATATATACGACATGCGTTCTATATTTATTCTGTTTATACGCTCCACATACCTGTCATCTATGTGTAAAGTTATGAGAGGTTGATTTGCGAGGCAAGACACAGTATCATAATTATTATATGATCCCACGACCGGTTTGCCAACAGGTCACCAGGGAGTGGGGCTGTATAGTAGCTTAGCAGGGAAAATCCCATACAGGGAGTGATAACACTCTCATGCCAGGCAGAACGGATACTGGTGTCCACAGATGGTTGAAAAGAGAATGAATGGTACATTTTTGGTGAAAAATTAGTACCATACCTTACATACATACTATGAGAGCAAAGAGTACAACAGAGAAACCGTACCAATGAGATAGTCTGATTACAATATTAAGTTTAAATGCATATGAAATACTTCGAGAGATATATATGGTTTTAATTGCTACAATTTATAAAATTAATAATGAGTCAGTGAAACAACTTGTAGAGTTTAAATACGATGTGACGTCAGTAATAAACAGGAAGTACAACTTCTACAAGCAGGCACATCTATGAAACTTCCTGGCAGATTAAAACTGTGTGCCAGACCGAGAGTCGAATTCAGGAACTTTGTCTTTTGCGGGCATGTGCTCTACCGACTAAGCTACCCAAGCACGACTCACGCCCCATCCTCACAGCTTGAATTCCGCCAGTACCTCGTCTCCTACCTTCCAAACTTCACAGAAGCTCTCCTGCGAACCCTGCAGAACTAGCACTCCTGGAAGAAAGGATATTGCAGAGACATGGCTTAGCACTTGCCCGCGAAAGGTAAAGTTCCCGAGTTCGAGTCTCGGTCCGGCACACAATTTTCATCTGCCAGGAAGTTTCATACCAGCGCACACTCCGCTGTAGAGTGAAAATTTCGTTCTAGAAACATCCCCCAGGCTGTGGCTAAACCATGTCTCTGCGATATCCTTTCTTCCAGGAGTGCTAGTTCTGCAGGGTTCGCAGGAGAGTTTCTGTGAAGTTTGGAAGGTAGGAGACGAGATACTGGTGGAATTAAAGCTGTGAGCACGGGGCGTGAGTCGTGCTTGGGTAGCTCAGTCGGTGGAGCACTTGCCAGTGAAAGGGAAAGTTCCCGAGTTCGAGTCTCGGTCCGGCACACAGTTTTTATCTTCCAGCAGGTTTCATATCAGCGCAAACTCCGCTGTAGAGTGAAAATTTCATTCTAGAAACACCCCCCAGGCTGTGGCTAAGCCATGTCTCCGCAATATCCTTTCTTCCAGGAGTGCTAGTTCTGCAGGGTTCGCAGGAGAGCTTCTGTGAAGTTTGGAAGGTAGGAGACGAGGTACTGGTAGAATTAAAGCTGTGAGGATGGGGCATGAGTTGTGCTTGGGTAGCTCAGTCGGTAGAACATTCTTGATTGAGTCGCTTAAAATGAGTCGATAAATCAGTGTGCAGGGTAGAGAGACACCTTCCTGGCTAATGGATCTGTGATGATAACAGTTTCAAGGAAAGTATTTCACATAGTTACAATTTTTGAATGAAAAGGATTATCAACTTTTTGGATGATTCAATCCTATGGTACTATTCTCATCACAAGCTGATAAGCCATAAATACAACGTCCCTGTTTTCTGTTTGGGGGAGACTATACGTTCTGTGCTCCCAATGCTAAATTATCAATCTCAGTGATCCATTACTAACTTCCAATTTTCGAATGTTGTTATGTACATATAGTGAACTAGAATTATTGCAACAAGCTATGCTATAATAATTTTTTCAGACTCGAAATTTTTCTAGCAGAAATTTGTAAATAAATGGATATAAAAACTAAATGACTGAATATTTTTATTACTTTAGTTCCGTATGTGTTGAATCATATTCTTAGCATTCTGTGAAAATTTCATGATTTCTACCTTCAACACCTTTTGGGACAGCTGGTCATTTACAGGGAAAGATGTCATTCCGGGATACTGAGGTTCAAACCTTTTTATAATGACAGATATATATAAGGACTTACAGTTCTGACTCTTTCAAGCATTGGTGCTGGTCCATTATCTATGTTCTCTTCAGTGCCACAATCTCCAAATGCTTGCCTTCTACTTTTCCTTCTTGTTTCTTTTGTCATGTGCCGAGCAGCAAAATCTGCTTCACCTACATGACATACATCTATTCTCACAGACCACCAACTGTGTTCTGCGCCAATCCCACCTCTAACTTCTCCATAACCTTCAGTGCTTCATAGTTCCCATCTTTAAAAATTTTTATAGCAACAGACACTGCTTACTTTGGGGTCATGAGACCAACCAAAACAATGTTAAAGGAGTCATTCACATCCTGCGTTACATCATCACTAAAAAGCGTGGTAACTTTAGATAGGCTGTTCTGGTTGTTTAGACCCCTTTCACTGTTTGCATAATAGTTTACTATAGGTTCAGACGAAAATTCGGATCTTTCAGATTTGCTACCTGCAAATGTGAGTTCCTTAAACATACTTTTACACTTATTTCTTTTATATACATATAGAAGAACAATAAATACAAATACAGTAAAGAAATCACTAACTAGTGCACTATTTTTGTACAAACTAGTGCTAGAAACAAAGGACTGATTTGTTAGTTGCAATGCTAACTTTTAGATGTAACAGTGATAAGGCAGTTCACGGCCTTCTAGACAGCATGGTTTCCAAAGTATGGGTATTGACCTCAGGAAGTATATACGGGGTGCCAAAACTTGCTGTTGCATGTTTGTCTGATAGCTTAAATGCCTGGCAGTCCTAGTTAAAATTGATTCTGAGAAAGAAAACTAAATCACACGTTTCACAGCACAGCATTTTCTCTCTCACAGTCAGTTGCAATTAAAAACCTGTACATTGTAGTTTAGTATATGTATACTATGACCATCTGAATGTTTATAAGAGTATGATATGTATAAATGACATACAAATATTCATATTACATATAAAGGAGATCCATAGCTACCAAAAATTTCTTAAACTTCTTGTCCAGTTTACTTCAGATTTTTACACAATATCTAATACGTATTTGGATGGGTCTAGAATGTATATTTTAGAAGTATATAATTTGTAAATATATATAACATATAATAGGGAAATGTTGGTAGTAAATATCTCGAAAATTGAGAGGGGGAAACTTTATTAGCAAAAACCTCATAAACTTCCTGAGTAACTAACTTCAGGTCATATGTATATCCTCTCAATGTTGATTGGAGTATCATGTAAACTTTTGAAATAAATCAATCAAGAACTTCTCGAGATTTTTGCTAAAATTTTCCCTACATACATTATATTTATTTATACTAAAAGTATATAACCCAATTCTGTCTGAATGTGTATTAGAGCATCATATAAAATTTGAAGTAAATACATCAATAAATTTTCGAGATATTTGCTACCAACATTTCCCTATTATATGTTGTATATATTTATATATCATATACATCTAAAATATACATCGTAGACCCATCCAAATGCGTATTAGAGTATTGTGTAAAAATCTGAAGTAAACTGGACAAGAAGTTTAAGAAATGTTTGGTAGCTATGGATCTCCTATATATGTAATATGAATATTTGTATGTCATATATATTAAAACACATATAGCCTATAGCTATCTGAATATTGGTTAGAGAATTATGTAAGTAACTGTAATACATAAATTAAGAACTTTTTGAGAGTTATAGCAACAATATTTAACCATCTGTTGTCTTTATACAGTAGTATAGATAAGAGTGTAACGAACTTATTAGCTGTTTTGTCATGATAGTTACTGAGTAGCTATAATAAACAACAAATTTATATGGTATTGTAGTGCCTGTGTTTGACAAAGTTTGGGTCTGGAGATGAGTCATACCCAGGTAGCCAAACAGTAAGGCGACAACTTGCAACAAATGGGAAATCCTGGTTCAAGTCTCAGTCCAGCACAAGTTTTCGTTGTCATCATTCTATTCTACAACTGATGGTTGTCCATATTTGCAGCTGTGAATATATTTAATAAACTACAGATTTTGTAGCGACTATGAGTGAGAATTGCAGTTTGAAACTTGAAGCACTTGCTGTTAATTTAAAGACTAACTATGTTTTTATATGATTTTGTGATTTAGTGCGGTGCTCACTTTAGACTTTTGCACTATACATTTTACAATACATAATTAATTATTACTTAAGTGTTTCATTGTCTTTCAGTTGATAAATCTAAGTGACGCAATAATTCTCATAAATGTGCATATTTATTTAATAAGCATTCTTTGAACTGGACTTTAAAATATGTAGTTTAGCACACATTATTAGCCTGTGGGTTTTGTACCCATTGATTTTACATATTTCAAATGTTTAATTTCCCACACACACACACACACACACACACACACACACACACACACACACACACACAAACACACACACACACACACACACACACATATATATATATATATATATATATATATATATATATATATATATTCACTGTAATTGCTAACTTGTTCTATGTACCATCAAAGGTTTGATGAGACTTCCCTATAAAATAGTTGGCCATAAAACACCTTCTGACTTATTGTGCACAAAGCTAACAAAGTTTGTTGCCCATTCATTGTTCACATCAATATCAGTTATTTTTAAACTGTGGTACACTCGTATATGGAATAAGTAGCTAATTATGTAGTTGAAAATAATTTTGGTAGTTCAGAATCTCTCTGCCTGTTTTCTGTTTCAGTTACAAATTTCTCACCATCTAAATCAATTATAATGTCCACTGCACTACATGAGGCTGAGGTGGAGCCCTAGTTCATTATTAAAAGCATTTTATTTTTTTGACAGATTAAAATCTAAAATTTTTTCTAATCGATGGGGATAATTGTATTTAATAGCAAGGATAGGAGACTGCCAAGTATACAGTTGATGATGTCTTATCTGTGTAGCTTCTTCTTACCCGATCTATATGTTGAAACTGGAAAAAAAACAATTGTTGTGAAAGAACGCTAGATAATCAAATAAGTGACTGTTTTTAAAAAGAAGAGACTAGGGTTCACTTGTCATCAACTGATAGTGTTTCTGCACTAACCCACATAGAGGAGGATAGAATACAAAGTTACATAGGACATTTTACTTGTATGTAAACAATCTAGTATTCAATCGAAATCATTTAAGTAAGGCACTGAAAATCGAAATGATGGTTATCATGCAGAGTTAAGACCCCACTGCCTCCCAAGTATAGTTCAAGGTTCAAGCAATATTTATGGTAACATATCACTGCTACTACTTAATTCTTTAGAGGCTTCATAACTGACAGAACTTTCACACAATCTGTTTTCCAGGATGAGTTGATGAGCATTAGACAATATAGTAAGACGGTATGAACCTAGGAAATATGAAGTATCTTCTGTTTGAGAGAAATTTTGAGAACTTCGAGTGCCAGTTAATACTGCACTGGAGACATCGTCACCGTCCTTGGGTATGACACTGATACATCATGGCCATATTATAATGACACGCGATGACTGTCTGGTAATGTTCCTGATGCTGCTCACATTAATGTCACATGAAAGAGGGCAGTCATTCCCGGCTAGCCACATGTTAGCCCTGAGTAGAGATATCTGACGAAGACACAATGACAGACAGTATTAGCAGTTGCATTTAGAATCATAAGATCAGTTGTGACAGATATTTCAGAGGTAGTATTAACTATCTACGCTTGTTCCTTCTTTATTGGGATTCTATAACAGGTGGTGTAAAAGGGGATTCTGGGCCGTTCGGAGGTCGCTCCCTTAGGACACACGTAAGGGTGTCTATCCAGAGATGGGTCGTGGACTCACAGGAGGAACAAAGTAGCAGGATGAGCCTTTGTGTCGGCGGGTAGCCAGGCACTGGACCCTGGCCTCTCCTGGCATAGGAAAATGTGGTCGGACTGAGCTATGGCGGTGAGCATGTGAACCTCTAGTATTTCCACCATCCCAGCCTGTGGGCAGCATAGAGCAAGCCAGGTGAGCGAGAAAAACTAACTGGCACCGTGAGGAAATTGGGAGAAATTTCATTCCCATCATGAAGGAGTATAGGCTCCAGTAGAAAACCAACCAAAAAAGCACCACAATCCAAGAGAAAACACAATTAGAGCGGTATGAGTAACTATTTCAAACAATGCTAAAGGAGCAGAACCTATTTTTAACCTTTTTTCCTATGGCGGTGAGGACGCGCTGGTGAGAAGAACGTGACCTATCATTGGTAGACACGTTGTGATATCCGGCCCATATTCCACCTTTAGAATAGAGATGGGACGTAAAGAAATGATTTTGGAGAAATGCTTTCAAGGAGCTAATGGATGGAATGAGAGAGACTTTATGAGTTTATATGACTGACCATCGTTGGTGGCAAAGCGTGAGATTGGATAGCAAATTTTAGAATATGCGAAAAGCTGTAGGCTGGGGAAGATAATTCCGCTTTTTAGAGGTTATTGACAGAGTAGAAAGAGAGGACAGTAACATTCGGAGAAGGGCTGACTATTAAGATTCGGAGCAGGGGAGGGGGGGGCGAAGAGCTTACTTTTAACATTCGGACGAGGTACACGGAAGAGAGTAACTGCGCAACATCCCAACGGTATCAGAGGACGCCAGCTGGGGCACACCCTACCAGTAATGATGCAGGGTCATCTAAGTACTATGGTTCGGCAGCAGATGCTGCAGCTCACGGTGAGAATACATTGGTGCAACAGCATGCTAGTACAGATAAGCACAACGATTCGCTCGATCGAATGGAAGCGGGGCCTTGAGAATGGTTGATACGCCTCAGTAGACGAGTTATCTTCATTGTCTGTTAGTTCCTCTCTGTGCAGTCAGTGCTTTCCTACCATACGACTTCATATGTCTGTAAGTATGATAGGATAAGTTTGATAGGATCGCGTCATACCCTGACTGATATCTTTCCTCGTTCCTGAACCTTGCCATCCAATAATGACGATTGTCAACGTGAACAACAATCCATGAACTGAGCTGAGACTGTGCATTATAAATGTTCAATCCTTGCAGACTCCATTGTTGTTTAAGAAATAAAGTATGGATATTATAACTTTCATAGCTAGTAAATCCCATATCATAGTAAAGAATTAGAGAAGTTCCAAAGAGGCCACACTCTGAATAGAGTGCTTAGGGTCCCTTACAGTAGACTGCATTATCCAAAATCCAATGCATAACTTAATGCATAACTTAATTAGCACTACATTCTAGGGAGAGATCTGCTATTGGAATCAGATCGGTGAGATGAGACAGTAGATGCATTACTACGATAGTGCAGTGGCTGGCTGTGTTGTTAAAAAGATCATGGAATGTTCCTTCGGACACGCATAGATGTTTGGCCGTGACTCATGTACATATAGCCAAAGCGATTAAGGCCGTCGCTCATGTAAAGCGGGAAATCCGTGTTCCATTCCTGGTCTGGCGAAAACTTTCATTGTAATTTTTCCCTTATACAGCTCATGAATTTTTCTATTTTAGGAATAAGGGATAATTTGGTCTCAGTGTAGGTTTTTCGGCAGTGATCGTATTTGACAAGCGTCGGAGAATTGGAATAAAACTTAAATTCTACTCTCTTTTCTCTTTTACGCATAGTTTGTTTCAGTTACCTTACTGATATTATGCTGGCTTACCACATATGATGTCCAGCGCACAGCTTGTAATAAATGGGTATATGTCAAACGTTTTCCCATCAGCTTTAGGTTTAAGTTTCTCTACTAGAACCTTCCCATTTTCTGCAAATATATCGACGAAGTTGTCTAAAATGCGGAAGTGGAAAGCAGGTGTAATCATTTTCCGATGCATATGCCATTTGGAACCTGTAAATATAAAAGTTGATATTAGCAACGGTCGACAGCGACTGATATTCGGGATACAGAAACTGAAAAATACATTCACGTGTTTGCTATCGACGGATAACATTCTGCAAGCTTTCTGATATTTCAAGGAGACAAAAACTCTACCTTCATGTAAGATGGCCTGCCTTCCAGCAGCAGCCAGATTAAGATACTAAGCAGAATCTTCGATGAAACATTCGAGAAGATAAGGACTGTAATCTGGTCGCGAAGGTTACCAGAAATGCACAATTCTTTCCCCGAGTGACAGAGAAATAATAGAAATATTAACAATTTTCAGTATTTCTTTTTAATATTTCATCCAACTAATTTTTCAAAACAGTGGTAACAATCATTAGCTACAGGTGTGAGATTATTTCTAATCTCTAATCAACTCACAGGATCCTTGGAACGATTGTGCCAAAACAGAATGAACCTATTAGAGCTTTTAACTATTGTTCGCTGTTTCACCACAGCCATACTGAAAATTATAACCTCTCTCAATTAAAAAAAAAAAATATTATCTAGAACCATGTCCAAGAAAGTGGAAGCTAAATAACTAACTAATCCCACCTTGCCACTTACAAGATTTTAAAGTTAGGCGATACGCAGAAGTGCAACAGTCCATGCTACAGAAATTATAATGAAATTACACATTCATAGTGCTTGTATTCTCATTTCTAACGAATTCCGCAGTTAAATAACATTAGATGTTTGCTACTGTGTGATAACAAACTATCTCCGATAAAAAGCATCACAAGAAGCAGAGTACTGAATGAGATTTCGCACAGTTAGAAATTGATTCTATTTATATTGGTCGTTTGCATAATTAAATCAGTTTTTCAGCCTGGTTTTAACATGGCAAAACAAGTAAAGCCGAATTCAGTGAAATATGAACGCCACATTCAAACAAGTGGCAATTTTTTATTATTTTGTTAATAAGTAAACATAAATATGGAAATTCATTTTAATATGACTTTATCTTGTCTATGCTGACATTAATTGCACAGGAGACATCACACTAAAGATTTTTTTTAAATTGGAGTGTATTATGTCATACGTTAAATCTGAATTTCATAAAGGTCCCTGTGCTATATTTAGTGACTGCTTTTTGCAGATATGTAAACTGCATGCGACAGTTTCATATGCTGCAACACGCTCTTTGTTGATGGGCAGCATCATTTATAACCAGCGGATACATCATTGTCAGCTAATTTGAAAACATTTAACTACAGATGTCTGCCCTGGATAAGGACCCAAATCTATCAGCCTAGATTTCAGCCTTCTCGAAGTTTCCTACTGTACGATTTAACCTCAAATTTAACAATTTTTGTTCATAATTCGTGATAATAAGTGATTAAAATTTAAAAAAATGCTAAGTGGTAAGATACATCCAACCGTGTTAATTCTCTGTATGCTACACTTGAAAAATTATTAGTTACTATCTATACGCCGGTGCTTCACAATGGAAGTTAAAGAAGGGCCTTTGCATACAGTCGCTTTTTAGAGTTCCGTACCTCGATCAGTAAATGCGGAACCCTATACGATCACTTTGTGAATGAATTCGTTTTTCCCTAGCCAACGATTGAAACATATATTAAAAAAATCTTAACGAAAGAAGTAAAGCAATTTCTTTAAGCTTTTAATACACAAAGCCAAACCAGTAACTCATTATAGTCTACCCAAATAAATTCATTGTCAGTTTGTAGAGATGAGATTGCGTCGTTTAAGTTTGTCAGTGACTTTAAAATTCCTAAAATACTTCTGCCTCTGAGGTAAAAACCCTAAGAGCACCATATACTGCATCTATGGTATATTATGAACCTGATAGCGCCATCCATTGGTCCTTCGGTGTATTAAGTCGTGAGGATGCTGTCGCTAAGGTAAACAGTCAAACTACTAAGCTGAGCAGAGTCGTCAAATTTTAAATTGTGACTTCTTTTTTGTGGTGCGATCTCGATGAAATGAAGCCTATATGTTGCGCCAAGCTATGATAAAGTTATCTGTGCAAACCCCTGGAAGACTGGTTTAGTAGTTTTGTAGATTAACGCGTTCAAACAAAAATACGTGGCAGTTTTTCAGTTTTATTATTAGTACAGATGCAGTCACACTCCGAGAAACCATGCCGACTGTAGCATGTGGAACAGTACTTGATTAAAATATCACTGAATACCTTTCGTTGCCAAATTTTTTATTCTGTAGCTTGTAAATGTGATAGCTCCTGTTTATATGACTTCTTGTCTTATCTTTAGTGAGTAATACCTGGAATACAAGAGGTACCCACCTGAGCTGGTGAGGAGACCTTCCCCCAGCCAAGGGTACAGGAAGGAGTAGACTGCGGCCTTGTCTATTAATTCGCTGCTGCACAATACTTTCTGAAAAACGCCAAAGATTCATTAGAAAAAATGGTTCAAATGGCTCTAAGCACTATGGGACTTAACATCTGAGGTCATCAGTCCCCTACACTTAGAACTACTTAAACCTAACTAACCTAAGGACATCACACACATTCATGCCCGAGGCAGGATTCAAACCTGCAACCGTAGCAGCAGCGCGGTTCCGGATTGAAGCGCCTAGAACCGCTCGGCCACAGCGACCGGCGATTCATTAGAGATCTTTTTCATTTAGCTATACAAATTGTATATGCTGCTCAGAGGAAAAGGTCATATAAGGTGTAAAATAATGTTGTATGCAGGCTCAATCACAGGTCACGTTTCCTAGTTTTCGCTATGAAGGACAACCAACAGGAGTCAAGACAAACACTGTTACTGACTGGTACATCATATACTAACTAGCTATAACAATAGTCGCTTTAAAGGCGAAGATATCTTCATCACACAGACAGATTACCGCGTTATTAATTTCGATTCAAATAACAAAGCGATCGTCACCTAGTTGATTGCATGACAGCTATCATAGCAAAAGCCAGTCCGAAAATGAGCCTGTTATCAAATTGTTGTCTATTAAAAGTGCGACACTAGGAAGTATATCAAACAAAGAAATTTTAATTAATGTGTGTGCACGTGATAGTAGAAAGAATACACGATTAAAATATACACTCCTGGAAATGGAAAAAAGAACACATTGACACCGGTGTGTCAGACCCACCATACTTGCTCCGGACACTGCGAGAGGGCTGTACAAGCAATGATCACACGCACGGCACAGCGGACACACCAGCAACCGTGGTGTTGGCCGTAGAATGGCGCTAGCTGCGCAGCATTTGTGCACTGCCGCCGTCAGTGTCAGCCAGTTTGCCGTGGCATACGGAGCTCCATCGCAGTCTTTAACACTGGTAGCATGCCGCGACAGCGTGGACGTGAACCGTATGTGCAGTTGACGGACTTTGAGCGAGGGCGTATAGTGGGCATGCGGGAGGCCGGGTGGACGTACCGCCGAATTGCTCAACACGTGGGGCGTGAGGTCTCCACAGTACATCGATGTTGTCGCCAGTGGTCGGCGGAAGGTGCACGTGCCCGTCGACCTGGGACCGGACCGCAGCGACGCACGGATGCACGCCAAGACCGTAGGATCCTACGCAGTGCCGTAGGGGACCGCACCGCCACTTCCCAGCAAATTAGGGACACTGTTGCTCCTGGGGTATCGGCGAGGACCATTCGCAACCGTCTCCACGAAGCTAGGCTACGGTCCCGCACACCGTTAGGCCGTCTTCCGCTCACGCCCCAACATCGTGCAGCCCGCCTCCAGTGGTGTCGCGACAGGCGTGAATGGAGGGACGAATGGAGACGTGTCGTCTTCAGCGATGAGAGTCGCTTCTGCCTTGGTGCCAATGATGGTCGTATGCGTGTTTGGCACCGTGCAGGTGAGCGCCACAATCAGGACTGCATACGACCGAGGCACACAGGGCCAACACCCGGCATCATGGTGTGAGGAGCGATCTCCTACACTGGCCGTACACCACTGGTGATCGTCGAGGGGACACTGAATAGTGCACGGTACATCCAAACCGTCATCGAACCCATCGTTCTACCATTCCTAGACCGGCAAGGGAACTTGATGTTCCAACAGGACAATGCACGTCCGCATGTATCCCGTGCCACCCAACGTGCTCTAGAAGGTGTAAGTCAACTACCCTGGCCAGCAAGATCTCCGGATCTGTCCCCCATTGAGCATGTTTGGGACTGGATGAAGCGTCGTCTCACGCGGTCTGCACGTCCAGCACGAACGCTGGTCCAACTGAGGTGCCAGGTGGAAATGGCATGGCAAGCCGTTCCACAGGACTACATCCAGCATCTCTACGATCGTCTCCATGGGAGAATAGCAGCCTGCATTGCTGCGAAAGGTGGATATACACTGTACTAGTGCCGACATTGTGCATGCTCTGTTGCCTGTGTCTATGTGCCTGTGGTTCTGTCAGTGTGATCATGTGATGTATCTGACCCCAGGAATCTGTCAATAAAGTTTCCCCTTCCTGGGACAATGAATTCACGGTGTTCTTATTTCAATTTCCAGGAGTGTATTTTGATGTAGCAAGCCACAGAATCTGACAACAATTTTTGTTGTAATTGTGTTTCAGCTAGTTCTATGATCTGGCTAAACTTGTAAAATATTTCAAAGGGAACACTGCATGTCTACAATTTTTAAACGTAATCCATATTTGTCACTATCGATTATATTTTAAAATTGTAGACATGCAGTGTTAACCACTAAGTATTATGAAAGTTCAGCTAGATCATCACCTACCTGGTTGAAAGAAAAACAAAAATTGTTTGCAGCTTGTGTAGTTTGTACAAAAACATGTTTTTTGTGGAAGCTGTGAAGCACGACTTCAGGGATAGCTTATAACAGGGGTATCCAAGAATTTTACTCTCGAGCTGCGCCCTTGCATGAATAATATAGTACTCAGCGCGGCTGGCACACATCCCCCATCACCATGGCATGCAGTCTGAGAGCGAGGAGGTGGAAGAGGGCGAAACTGCGAATGTGCCGCATCTAAATGGCAATGCAGTCATACTGCATACGACTTGGTTTTGTATTTCACACCTCCCAACAACACAGACCACAAACGAAACAAATTTTCAGCGTTATTTCATTACCGGGTGATCAAAAAGTCAGTATAAATTTGAAAACTTAGTAAACCACGGAATAATGTAGATAGAGAGGTACAAATTGACACACATGCTTGGAATGACATGAGGTTTTATTAGAAAAAAAAAACATAGTTCACAAAATGTCCGACAGATGGCGCTGGACAGCAAAACGTCAGTGACTGTGCATGACGATCGTGTACAAAAGGAGCTGTAATGAGAGAGAGAATCAGATGCGCCAGCAGTCGCAGCATGTTGACGCTACCTGAAAAGGCTCTTTTAGTGAATCTGTACCATCAGAATGGGAAATGTGCTAGTTCAGCGTTACGATCCTATCGCCATAGGAAGGGGATTCGAACGCGTTAAGGTCTGTTGACAAATGCAGCTGTGGCGAGAATGATTTCGAAGTTCGAAGCCACGGGTTATTTAGACGATAGACCTCGTGGTGGCCGACCAAGCACAAGGCGTAATGCTGCTGAGACAGTTCAGGAAGTAATTGAGACTGTAGCGGGTTCGTCTATGCACGGGGAAGTCAGCGCTCGTGCAGTCGCACGTCGCACCGGCATTCCATATACTACTGTTTGGTTGGCACTTATGCGTACTCTCCGATGCTATTCGTACAAAATCCATCGGAATCAAGAACTGTTACCTGGCGATTTAGTGAAGCGGAGGGCACTTGCGGTGTGGGCGTTTCAAAAGATGGTGGAAGATGACGATTGGTTGAGTAACGAGTTGTGGACCAACGAAGCTCATTTCACGCCCCCAGGGTCCGTCAACGCCCACAACTGCGGAATTTGGGCTACCGAAAATCCTAGAACTGTCGTGGAAACTCCATTGCACGACGAGAAAGTCACGGTATGGGTTGGATTTCCCACATCTACCGTTATCGGGCCTTTTTTCTTCCAGGAAATGCGTGACTCTGGTTTTATAACTGCTACCGTGACGAGTGAGAGGTACGCCGATATGTTACAGATTCGCATCATCCCCAGCCTGGCTGATAAACATCTGCTGGAACGTACGATGTTTATGCAGGATGGCCCTCCACCCCGTATTGCTAGAAGCGTGAAAGGTATCTTGCGCGCGTCGTTTGGTGATGATTGTGTACTCAGCCGCCACTTTCGTCATGCTTGGCCTCCCAGGTCCCCAAACCTCAGTCCGTGCGATTATTGGCTTTGGGGTTACCTGAAGTCGCAAGTCTATCGTGATCGACCGACATCTCTAGGGATGCTGAAAGACAACATCTGACGCCAATGCCTCACCATAACTCCGGGCATGCTTTACAGTGCTGTTCACAACATTATTCCTCGACTACAGCTATTGTTGAGGAATGTTGGTGGACATATTGAGCATTTCCTGTAAAGAACATCATCTTTGCTTTGTCTTACTTTGTTATGCTAATTATTGCTATTCTGATCAGACGAAGCGCCATTTGTCGGACATTTTTTGAACTTTTGTATTTTTTCGGTTGTAGTAAAACCCCATGTCATTCCAAGCATGTGTGTCAATTTGTACCTCTATATCTACATCATTTCGTGATTTATTCAGTTTTCAGATTTATACTGACTTTTTGGTCATCCGGTACTTTTGGCGTGCTGAAGACACAATATAACTTTTATTTGACACAAGCTGCCTGCATACGGACAGATGATTACGATGTCACGGATTTTCGCACTCAGGTTGCCACGTGATCGGGACTTATTTAGTTTCATAATCACAAAAAACGTCTTTACACACATAACGTTGATCGAAATATTGTAGCACTTTTGCAACCCTATTATGGAGACGCAGTGACTCTGACTGTGGAAAGCTATGTAGACGTCCTGGACAGTTTTAACTTTAAAGAGATTTGTCTTTAAAACAGGAATTAGCTTGCAGATCCATCAGTTACATCTGCATATGTACAGAAGCGCTTTCAACTGAAACTGCAAACGGTTTCGAAAACAGCCCGAAAACAAATTTAAGACTGGGAGTGTCCTCAAAACGTTTAGGAAACTATCCTTGTTATTTTTCAAGGCCACAATGAATTTCTCAAATCTCACGTTTTCTTAAATGCCGGTGAGCTTAGAGAACTGGACTGTGTTTGTCAGAATGTATCCTTCCACAAATGATTTTCTTTCTAAATGTGTCCCCATCAAATCAGAAAGAAATTGTTTCTCACCTCACAGTGTCTTACTGTGGACTTCGTGCAGTCAAATCAACTTATAATGCGAGGCGAGCAATGCATTCCGGATGTTTTCATTTACTTTCCTGCACTCCATTTTCCTTCGTAAATTCAACAGAAGCGAGTTTTAAATCGAAATTCGTTCCCGGCGGGCCTTCTGACTTAACAACGTACTTTGCAGTATACAAACTCTCAGCACTCTTCTTTTGCAAGTGCTCTACGCCTGCAAATTTAACGCAAAGTGCTTCTTTGCGTACATAACAATGAATCCCATCTTTCGATAGTTGTAATTTCTTGCTCTTTCATTCTCAACTAAACCTTGGCTTGTGACGATATATTGTTAGGTGCCTCGTTTTGTGCAGAAAGCCATTGGTCCTGTGAACGACCTTCATACAGGATGACAATTATTGAACTATACGAAAGAAAACGAAAATTAGTTACAAACTACGGCGTTCACACACTTTATTCAACATGGAAATGTCACTACAGATATTCGGATTTAGGTTATGACATGTTCGATATGCCTGCCATCGTTGGCGATGATGTGGCGCAGACGAATAGCGAAATTCTGCATGACCCGCTGAAGTGTCGGAACATCGATGCTGTCGACGACCTCCTGAATGGCAGTTTTCAGATCAGCAATGGTTTTGTGGTACACCTTGTCTTTAATATAGCCCCACAAAAATGAGTCGCAATTTTTCAGATCCGGAGAATATGGCGGCCAATCGAGTCCCATGCCAGTGGCCTCTGGGTATCCCAGAGCCAGAATACGGTCGCCAAAGTGTTCCTGCAGGAATTCACTCTCCTGCTTCGATGGGGGTCGAGCTCCGTCTTGCATGAACCACATCTTGCCGAAACCAGGGTCACTTTGGATAATGGCGACGAAATCATCTTCCAAAACCTTCACACACCGTTCGGTAGTCACTGTGGCACCAAGGAATAACGCACTGGACATTGCACACCACATAGTCAATCGCTGAGGGCGAAGAGACTTCTCGACCGCGACATGAGGATTATGAGCCCCCCAGATGCGCCAGTTTTCCTTATTGACGAAGGCATCCAGGTGAAAGTGGGCTTCGTCACTAAACTAAACAATATTCACATCATACTAATTCCCATCATGCCCTCCGGCCAGTTGTGCAATTTGAACGTCGTAACGCCTGAAGTTACGACAATTTTATTTCATATACACTACTGGCCATTAATATTGCTACACCAAGAAGAAATGCAGATGATAAACGGGTACTCATTGGACAGATATATTATACTAGAACTGACTTGTGATTACATTTTCACGCAATTTTGGTGCACAGATCATGAGAAACCAGTACCCAGAACAACCACATCTGGCCGTAATAACGGCCTTGATACGCCTGGGCATTGAGTCCAACAGAGCTTGGATGGCGTGTACAAGTACAGCTGCCCATGCAGCGTCAATACGATACCACAGTTCATCAAGAGTAGTGACTGGCGTATTGTGACGAGCCAGTTGCTCGGCCACCACTGACCAGACGTTTTCAGTTCGTGAGAGATCTGGAGAATGTGCTGGCCAGGGCAGCAGTCGAACATTTTCTGTATCCAGAAAGGCCCGTACAGGACCTGCAAAATGCGATCGTGCATTATCCTGCTGAAATGTAGGGTTTCGTAGGAATCGAGTGAATGCTAGAGCCACGGGTCGTAACACATCTGAAATGTAATGTCCACTGTTCAAAGTGCCGTCAATTCGAACAAGAGGTGACCGAGACGTGTAACCAATGGCACCCCATACCATCACGCCGGGTGATACGCCAGTATGGCGAATACGAATACACGCTTCCATTGTGGGTTAACAGCGATGTCGCCAAACACGGATACGACCATCATGATGCTGTAAACAGAACCTGGATTCATCCGAAAAAATGACGTTTTGCCATTCGTGTACCCAGATTCGTCGTTGAGTACACCATCGGAGGCGCTCCTGTCTGTGATGCAGCGTCAAGGGTAACCGCAGCCACGGTCTCTGAGCTGATAGTCCATGCTGCTGCAAACGTCGTCGAACTGTTCGTGCAGATGGTTGTTGTCTTGCAAACGTCCCCATCTGTTGACTCAGGGATCGAGACGTGGCTGCACGATCCGTTACAGCCATGCGGATAAGATGCCTGTCATCTCGACTGCTAGTGATATTAGGCCGTTGGGATCCAGCACAGCGTTCCGTATTACCCTCCTGAACCTATCGATTCCATATTCTGCTAACAGTCATTGGATCTCGACCAACGCGAGCAGCAGTGCCGCGATACGATAAACCACAATCGCGATACGCTACAATCCGACCTTTATCAAAGTCGGAAACGTGATGGTACGCATTTGTCCTCGTTACTCGAGGCATCACCACAACGTTTCACCAGGGAACGCCGGTTAACTTCTGTTTGTGTATGAGAAATCGGTTGGAAACTTTCCTTATGTAAGCACGTTGTAGGTGTCGCCACCGGCGCCAACCTTGTGTGAATTCTCTGAAAAGCTTATCATTTGCATATCACAGCATCTTCTTCCTGCCGGTTAAATTTCACGTGTGTAGCACGTCATCTTCGTGGCGTAGCAATTTTAATGGCCAGTAGTGTAGTTCAGTAACTGTCACCCTGTACCACGAAGAAATAGCAAAGAGTACACAGCGCTGACAGCGTGATTAGCCGAACCGAAGAGAGTTGCGCCAACAGAAAAATGTCACACCGCAATACTCAACGAAACGCCGCGCTGTTGCGAGTACTGCCAGGCGCGACCGAGTACAGCTGAGACAGATCGGGCCTTTGCCCGCACGCGATTTGTACTCCCGGCGGGCGTGAAGTCTGGCGCGCTGAGACGGACCCTGGTTTATAGGCTACGGCCTTATCCCGGCTGAGCATCGAGTCGAGCTGATCTGCAGTGACACAAACTGGGAAGGCATTCCATGCTGCTTCAACTACTCAGAATTTATGAACTGTAGTGATTAAAAATGGTGGTACGTCATACTCGCGGAAATGTATAAGCAGGTGTTTCCTTCTTGAGAATGTGCTGGCAAGGTAACAGGCAAACATTCTCAGTATTGAGGAATGCCACGACTTTGCAGGAAACGTGCAGTCTTGAGCTCTCTTGCAGAAAGGTGGCACGGAGATACGTCAGACAAGTATCACCTATCGTTACAGTGAAAGACTAAAATGAGCCAGAGGTGGTCGTGCAGTGTGCCCAATAGTACGCCACACCGCCACGCCAACTGACTCGTCGTTAGAGATGTCTCGGCCCGAAAGAGGAATAACCAACAGCGTTTCAGCCTAACGAGAGCCAACACGATTGCTTTGAAACCCGTTAGGAAGAACTCCGCAACACCTGGTAAAATTGTCCCTGTTTCTCGTACTTTCTGGCCGCTTTTACTCTACCTAGCACCGAGTTGCCCTGCTGTGACACCAATGCAGGCAAATTTTAAAGAATGGTGCACGTCTTTGTCTCCTACCACTCGTCAAAGTATTGACAATATCCACTGAATAGTAAATTTTGACTAGGGGCGATGGGTATGCCTCTGATATTTTAACGTTGTTGCGCCTGATGATGCGGCTTTAGGCCACGAAACCGGGTGTATTTTAAAAAACAACAATTTTACCAGCTGTTCGCGGAATTCTTCCTAACATCATGCCTTTCAACAGCTGCAGATGCCCGTAGTATAAAATAGTTTGCTTCTCAAGTACTTCAGCATGTATTTGGCATCCAGGTGACGTGATGTTCCTTGCTTGCTGCTTACGAGAGGTCGGGGTTCATCGTGTTTGGAGGTACCTTGCGTGTTATGTCAGTATGGCATTTCGACGCAAAGGTCTAATGAAGATTTATCACAAACATTTCACTGGAGGTACGATTTCTTATAAGGCCAGTTCATGTTTCTTTGGCTGTAACATGAGCAGTAATAAAGACAAAAGTTATCAGCCATCGCTGTTGCTCTGTGGTTGGAAGATTCCAGTTGCGGAACAGATATTCGTAAGTTCGTATCTGATCTTTTCCTTTTTTCATCTTCACATTCGTAACAAACTCTGGGGCTTTCGTATTCCTGTAACGGAAATACTGTAACGGAAATACAAAGTGGAATGCTCGCTGTTGTTTACATATAACAGCGAGCTCTCTCAGTAATTGGTTTCTTCCATTTCATGAAGGATGAAATTAATGTGAGTGAACAACCAATAACGACATTTATATTCCTTCACCTCACAAATATACCCAAATATGTAGCGATTTATGAGCGTGTGGTTCGCCAGAAATCAAAGAGCGCAGCTAAATCCTAGAACACTAAAGCGCAAAAATGTTACATAGTTACTGATCCATTGCAAAATTTACTGCTCCTTATCTTATTGAAAGGAACTCGTAATTTATAGTTTATGCACTAGTAAACTATAATAATACGGTCGTTAATGGTGTGTCATTTTTAAAATAAGTAAAAAATGTCCAATTTTACACACAATACCAGATTGGCGGGAATCGCGAATTGGTACCACCTGCAACTGTAAATTTTACGAGAGTTTAGTAATCTAGGGTTAAATGGCACATACATTCTCGCTTGTCCCAAATATTTGGCTGCTCCTTGTTTCAGCCGAACGAAGGGACGTCGCGTTGACACATTGCCTGAGGCTCGCGAGTGCGATCAGCGGCGCGCGTTGCGCGCATTGTCGGAGAATCTACACAGCAGCAGCCAGGCGGAGGGATCATCAGGGCTGGGCAGTGACGACGAGGGAGATATAGTAAAGAAAGTTCAATAAATAACTGTAAAACTCCACGCCATGTCAGTCTTTGGCGCAGCCACTGTGTTTGCTGCTAACAAGTGGTGCAGAAGTCGTAACAGGAACATGAAGTCCATGAATGGCTGCAAAATGGTCTCGAAGCAGAGAAACGTCAATTCCAGTAAATTCCATGTAAAGACAGCCCCCTCAATTGCGGAGCCACCGCCAGCTTGCACAGTGCCTTGTTGACAACTTGGGTCCTTGGATTCGCGGGGTCTGAGCCACTCTCGTACATTAACCATCAGCTCTTACGACCTGGAATCGGGACTCATTTGACCAGATCGGTTTTACAGTCGTGTAGGGTCCAATCAATGTCACGAGCCAGGCGCGGCGCGTAGGCGGTGTCGTGCTGTTGGCAAAGGCACTCGCGTCGGTCTTCTGCTTCCATAGCCCATTAACGCCAGATTTCGCCGCACTGTTATAACGGGTATGTTCGTCGTTCGTCCCACATTGATTTCTGCGGTTATTTAAAGCCGTGATGCTTGTCTATTAGCATTGACAATTCTACGCAAACGCCGCTGCTCTCAGTCGTTAAGTGAAGGACATGGACCACAGTCCTGCCTGTGGTGAGAGGTGATGCTTGAAATCTGATAGTTTCGGAACACTCTCGATACGGTGGATCTCGCAATACTGAATTGCCTAACGATTTACGGTATGGAATTTCCCATGTATCTGGCTCCAACTACCACTTCGCTTTGTTAATTTCTGTCGTTCGGCCATAATAATGTCGGAAACCATTTCATTTGAATCACTTGAGCACAAATGTCGACTCCGGCAATGCACCGCCCTTTCATACCTTGCTTACGTGATACTATCGGGATCTGTATACGTGCACATTGCTATCCCATGTCTTTCGTTTTCTCAGTGTACTCCCCAAACACGGGTACACCGTTCACTGTGCTGTATTCAAAGCCTAAAGCGGCGAAGTGGCACCACTCCTGGGTACGTTCTAGCCATTGGGCACACCGCTGTCAGCGCACCTTTCTCTTCAGCGCCGTCAACGGAGGTCCCAACAACGGTCGGACAGTCCGTGGTGTTCCAGCCGTCGTCACACTGTCCTTTCAGATACTTGTCTTGCTGCAGACAGTCCCAATTCCTGACCCAAAGAACGTGACGTGGCTGTTTGGTCCTTAACAGCTGGGAGTACGATTTGTCTGTCTTCTCGAAGGCTAATGTCGCGGGTCTGTTGAGATTCTGCTTGGCTTTGAGTATGGCCCTTATGAATCCATCCAATCCATACTCACATGACCATTGTGTGGTTCCGACCAACGCTAGCTGCAGTATCACAGAACAATTAACCACAGTTTCGCTAGGGTGTGAACCTGGCACACGTTCGTAAACTTTTTTTTTTTTTAGTCGTCTGTCTTCTGACTGGTTCGATTCAGCTCGCCATAAGTTCCTCCCCCGTGGCTAACTTGTTCATCTCAGTGTAGCATTTGGACTCTATATCCTCAATTATTTGTTGGAAGTATTCCAGTTTCTGTCTTCTCTTACAGTTTTTACCCTCGATATTTTCTTCTGGTACCGTGGTGGTTATTCCCGGATCCCTTAAAACTCTCCTATAATCCTAAACCTTCTTCTTGCCAGTGCTTTCCATACGTTACTCCCTTTACCGATTCTGCGGAGAATCTCCTCATTCCTGACCTTTAAGCCCACGTAATTTTCAACAATCGGCTGTATCACCACAGCTCCAATGCCTCTGTTCCGGTTTTCTCAGAGTCCATGTTTCACAACCATACAGTGCGATCCTCCAAACGTACATTCTCAGAAATTCCTCCCTCAAATTATGTCCCATGTTTGATGCCAGTTGACTCCCGTTGGCCAGGAAAGTTGTCTAATCTACTTCTTATATCTTACTTACTTCGACCGTCAAGGGTAATTTTGCTTCCAAGGTAGGAAAATCTTCTAACCTCGTCTGCTTCGTGATTATTGTGGTGGCACCGCCAGACACCACACTTGCTAGGTGGTAGCCTTTAAATCGGCAGCGGTCCGTTAGTATACGTCGGACCCGCGTGTCGCCACTATCAGTGATTGCAGACCGAGCGCCGCCACACGGAAGGTCTAGAGAGACTCCCTAGCACTCACCCCATTTGTACATCCGACTTTGCTAGCGATGGTTCACTGTCTACTTACGCTCTCATTTGCAGAGACGACAGTTTAGCATAGCCTTCAGCTACGTCATTGGCTACGACATAGCAAGGCGCCATATTCAGTTACTAGAATGTATTCTGAACAGTTAATATTGTGAATCATATACCGTCAAGAGCGACGTTCATCATTAATGGATTAAAGTTAAGTATCAAACTAATTACGTCCGCTTTCTGAATTCTCATTCCTTGTCGTGATCCAGACCCACGTCAGTATAGTTCTTCCCTCCTCACGCCAGCCTGCGTGAGCTAAAACGCGTGCATTTCGGCCTCCATTCGTAACACGGTGTTGGCTCTTCTGAAAACACAACAATTATCAATTCTGTTGTTAAGTTTCTCGTTACTCCCATTTCTGCTACATCACATTGCATTTTTTTTTTTTTTTTTTTTTTTGCGGTTGCTCTCAATCCATTTCTCATTAGACTGTTCACTCCATCCAACGCCGGTGTGGCCGTGCGGTTCTAAGCGCTTCAGTTTGGAACCGCGTGGCCGCTACGGTCGCAGGTTCGAATCCTGCCTCGGGCATGGACGTGTGTGATGTCCTTAGGTTGGTTAGGTTTAAGTAGTTCTAAGTTCTAGGGGACTGATGACCTCAGCAGTTAAGTCCCATAGTGCTCAGAGCCATTTGAACCATTTTGAACCATCCAACAAAACCTGAAACCCTTCAACACATTCACTGAGGGCAGCGATGTCATCAGCAAAGCTTATTATTGATATCCTTTCAACCAGAATTTTAATCCCACTCTTTGTCCTTTATTTTATTTCTGCGATTTCTTCTTTGATATATGGTTTGAACAGTAGGAGCGAAAGATTGCATCCCTGTCTCACACATTTGTAATCCGCGCATCTCGTTCTTAATGTTCCAGGCCTATTGTTTCTTGCACATATCGAATATTACCCGGCCTTCCCTATAATTTACACCTATTTTTCTCATTATTTCGAACACCTTTCCCCATTTTACATTGTCGAATGTTCTTTCTAGGTCGATGAATGCTGTGAGCGTGTCTTCATTGTTCTTCCATCATCAAGCGTAACTTCAGAACTGCCTCTCTGGTGCTTTTATATTTCCTAAAACCCAAAGCCAAACTGATCACATAACAGATACTCAGTTTTCTTTTCCATTCTTCTGTACATTATTCTTGTCAACAACTTGGATGCGTGAGCTGTTAAGCTGACTGTGCGATAGTTCTCGCGCTATCTGTACTTCTTTTCTTCAGAATTGTGTGGATGATTTTCTTCCGAAAGTCTGATGGTATGTCGGCAGTCCAATATCTTCTAACTACATCTTGAATAGACATTCGGTTGTCACTTTAGCAATTCCGATGGAATGTTATCTATCCCTTCTGCCTTAATTGAACTTACGCCGTCCAAAACTCTTCCAAATTCAGATTCTGATACTGGCCCCCCTATCTCTTCTCCATCGACTCCTGCTTCTTTATCTGTCACAACAGACACGTCCTCCCCCTCATAGAAGCCTCCGATGTACCCTTTACACCTATCCGCTCTCTCCTCTGCATTTAACAGTGTAATTCCCATTGCACTTTCAATGATACCACCTTTGCTTTTAAATTCTTCGAGGCCTGTTTTGACTGACTTAGTCCCGACGATGATTTCTCTTTTGATTTCTTCTCATCTTTCCTGCAGCCATTTCGCATTAACTTTAATGCTCTTCTTATTCATTTCATTCCTAAGAGATTTATACTGATTTGTTCCTGTCTTTCCCGGAACGTTTTTCTACATCTTTCTTTTACTAAATCATCTGTTAACCAAGGCTTACCTTCCTTACACCTACTTCCGTTCGTCCAGCGTCTGTGATTCCGCGTTTTATAGATGTCCATTCCTTTTCAGAGTGCACTCTGGATTTCCCTAACACAGTATCCACATGAATTTCAAAGGCGTCCCGTCATTCCTCAGCATTTCAGCATCTCTGTTCCATCGACACTGACTTTTTCGACTGATTCTCTAAAGCTTCAGTATACTATACATCATTACTAAATTGAGACCCTGATTTACGCCTAGCAGTTCAATATTTGATTTCGGAATCTCTCTCTGACCACAGTGTAATCCACCTGGAACCTTCTAGTGTCTCCTGGTATTTTACAAGCATAACTTCTCCTCTTGTAATTCTTGAACAGAGTATTCGCTATTACCATCTAAAATTTATTGTGGAACTTATTTAGTCTTTCTCCTCTCCCATTCCTACTGTCAAGCCCGTATTCTTCTGTAACTTTTTCCTTTATTCCTTCCCCTACAACGGCATTCCAATCCCTCATTAGACTTTCATCTTGCTTTAGATATTGAATTACCCGTTCAGTATCCTCTAATGCGTTTTCTATTCATCTGACGCTTTCGATGTTTCCATGTATACTAGAACTACTCCTTCCCCTATAACTGCAATCCAATCCCCCATGACTATTAGATTTTCATCTGACTTTACATACTATATTATCCTTTCAGTATCCTCATATACTTTCTCTGTCTCTTCATATTCAGCCTGCGACATCGGCAGGTATACCTGAACTATCGTTGTCGGTGTTGGTTTGCTGTCGATTCTGATAAGAACAACCCTATCATTGAACTATTCACAGTAACGCACTCTCTGCCATATCTTCCTATTCATAACGAATCCTACTCCAGTTATACCATTTTCTGCTGGTGTTGATGTTACCCTATATTCATCTGGCCAGAAGTCATTATCTTCGTTTCATTTCACTTCACTGACCCGCATTGTATCTAGACTGAGCCTTTGTGTTTCACTATTCAGATTTTCTTGCTTTCTTACTGCGTTCAAACGTTCGACATTTCATGCTCCGACAAGTACAGCGTTATGCCGTCGTTGGTTATGCCATATTTTTTCATAGTCACCTCCTCTTTGGCTGTCCCGTTCCGGAAATCCGAATGGGAGACTAATCCGGAATCTTTAGTCAATGGAATGGTCATTATGACACATTTATTTAAGGACGGGCCACATGTCTCATACACACAGCTGTGGTGACTTTAATGCAGTGGTTTCCATTGCCTTACGTATCCTCATGTAATTGATCATTACTGATTCTTGCGGCTTTAATAGGAAGTGTTGTATTACCCGTTATTTGTCACTTATTGTCCTTTAACGCAAATGCTTGTGCATAACTGCGTAAGTAATGTATATGCATCAAAGATCCACTGCGACTGCGAGAGAGAGAGAGAGAGAGAGAGAGAGAGAGAAAGAGAGAGAGAGAGAGAGAGAGAGAGAGAGAGAGAAAGATTATCTCTGCCTCGTGATATAAAAACTCTGTGGATATAATGTGGAATATTACGTGTACTATGGACTTACTTACTTCTGATTTAGCAATTGCGGAGAGGAATTTGAGTGTATGATCGCAGCTGAACTGTAATTAGCAGCATTGTTGGAAGCTGCAATTTCGAAAAGAGAATGTAATTTGATTAATTATAATAACATTTCATCTCATACAATAGGAGTATGTATCCTGAAATGCAGCTATGAAGATCATTCACGGAACAATATAATTTCATGAATGGAAAAGGTTCGTTGAATTCTTTGGTTATTTCAACTTCTTCCTTGTCTGTGGCTCAAGAACATTATTTGGTATGTTGTAAATCGCCGGAAACTTCGTATCCAGGCAAATCAGTAAAGCCTGCACCACGGTTGTTTGTATTCTATTTTGAGAGATTAATTTCTGGGCTTTTATCGAAATCTGTTCAAAACAGTGGGGATTTTAACTGCTCCATGTGAATACATTTACCAGTCAGTCGTACACATCAAAAATATAATTGGTAATTACTGCACAAGCAGCTCTGTCCGTGACATGCAACAAGAGATAGATTCGACTTACATTTACCAAGAAAAATAAACATAGAACTCAAAACAGCATTTTATACCAAGGAATAAAACCGTACAATAAATTACCAAAAGAGATTAAAGAAATTGCAAAAATACACTTATTTAAAAAGGCAGCTGAAAAGTACCTGTTATGCAATACATTTTATACATTGAAAGATTACTTAGATAAAACGGAGTAGGGGTTTGATAAAAAAATGTTATACAAATAAATAATAATAATAAGGATTATAAAACATCCAACATTCCACATAACACCTTCACTTTATGTTTTTTTCCTTCTTTTTTCCTTTCTAGAAATACTTACCTCCAAGCTATGCATAGCACAATACTAACACCTCTTCTTCTTTCCGAGCTCAACATCTCAGTCATAATGGAGGGATGCTGAATCAGTTTTTCAGGATAGCAAATGGGAAGTTGCGGTACAGAAAATTGTGCAGAAATCACCAGTGTGTGTGTGTGTGTGTGTGTGTGTGTGTGTGTGTGTGTGTGTGTGTGTGTGTGTGTCTGTGTGTGTGTGTATGTGTGTGTGTTTGTGTGTTTGTGTTGAGTGACTGAGTGAAGTGTTATGAAATAATGTGTGTATAGTGTGTGCAGTGACTGACAGTGAGATATGAGTGAACAGTGTAGTATTAAATTATTTTATAATTTATTTGTTAAAAAAAGTGTTTTATTCCAGGAGTAAATCTAATGATTGTCTCTAACTAGAAGACTGTAGATATATGTGTATACGAATTAGCTTATTTGATATTGCTCTAAACTTATAAATACTTTGACATGTCCTATATACTTGTAGAAAGAGATCTACAGATGAATAAAGCTAGCTACTTCTACTTCTACTACTACTACTACTACTAATACACAGCTTGGAGCTTGGACACTGATTGCCACGCTGCAGAGTGAGTACGTCATAGCACCCAAGACGGCTTCCCAACGGATTGCGATTGTGCCTCTGACTGTTTTAAGAATTTTTAGAGTCGACTATCGCCGGAATTCTGCAGAGCCACAGGAATTTTATTCTAGGTGCTGACTTCGATGTCGAGAGGCAGACAGAATATATTGATGAACTGTAACTGCCTAGTCATTTTGTTTTATAGTCTTGAGAATGCAAACAGGAATTAAATTTATACGTAGGAATAAGGGATATTTGTGTTAAAAATATTGGGGAGGAGACTTCTTTCTCCCAAAAGTTTCCGTTCATGTAACTAGATAGCATTCACTCATAATAATTTAATTTCAACTTAATGGGCAGAGACGTTAAAGAAGTTTCTCTCCCCAAGAACGTGTCGTGAGCCTCTGTCTGCTCCTCCACCCTCTCTGACAAGCCCGAAGGCAGAACGAGGGTGACTTCTTATGCCGGACACTTTCGATTAACATCGCTGATGATTTCTATTCAAAACTCAAGCAGTGGCTGGGTTCGAAAACATCCAGTGCGATTTCTGTAAAAGAAACCCGCTGCACAACCCTTTTTTTTCTTTTTTAATTTATTGGCTTCCGGAGCGTGCCCATACAGTCATCTCAACACTGGAAATGTTAGACCACAGTTTGTTTTGACAATGGTGAACATACATCGCGCGCTGGTACGAAATTACAAAGGCTTAACAAAGGACAGATTAAGATATAAAATAAGTTTTACAACCTCTGTATAGTGAGACGAGTAAACAGGATGAAAATATGACGCTGGATACACAGAGGTAGTATGCTATGGCATTTCTACCGTGAACACAATTCGAAATGATAAATCAGCATTGGTTTACATTTTCCAAATTCAATCCACAATAATAGCTACGTATCTAAATTAAAAATAAAATGTTCTTATGTATGTCTTGTACAAATTGTTTCAAAAGCTGTGAGTTCAATATTTGTGCAGGTCTGTAAGCACCATCTAGACAGAATATGAGGACACTGTACAGTAGTCAGGTTTGGGTACTGCAGCCACGCGTATTGTTGCACGAGTATTCATGCACATACACATAGGAGGAACATAGTGACACACTTACATGCTCAACGTTCCGCATCCTTCTGAGTAGCACTTGAGAATATATTCAGTTGACTATGCTCTGGTCTTCCCCTGGCATTCAAATTAGCAAGAGCTTTAGATTAGCCGCTCAGGGAGCTGTAACTTGATGTTGGCTCTATTGACGGACTCATATAGTATTTTATACATTGCACTATCATTGGATGTTAACAAGGTTTGGAAACTGCTTGGGAACTGATGCTCAAGCTCCCGTAGATTACTTGCAAGGACGATGCGACACGTGTTTTGAGGACATTGTAAGAATATACGGTTAGGATCTTCTTCATCTTCGCAAACACATACAGGGGTGTCTCTTAGGACGATTGCGTCATCTGTCTTTATGATCAGAATGCGCATGGCGTTATCCCTTCCTACTTCGCGGGGTTGTTTATCCATGTATGTAATAAATCTCATGCCAGTTGGCGTGTTTGCAAGCCGTCTTCAAGGTGTTGCAATTTAGTGCTTGTCGGCAGTAAAATCCCGAACGATGCGTCAACCACATTTCGATTCCGTCCAGAATCATTTTCTCCAAATTTTCTTTTATTATGGTTCAATTTCTTTCGATACCGTGTTCTAAACGAACATTTGAAAAGTTACGTTCCGTGTTCGTGGCCGTTGTCACCTCTACTTACCTGCTTTTAGTGCATTCAGAGGTTCTGTAATTATGCTGTTTTGATGGCGGAAGTGTTTCACGAGAATGGATGTAGTATGTGAAAGTTCTCGCTATGGGCTGTTCAAAGGAACTATTTTGGCGTTATCTGTCCCATAGATTTCCATCCAGGAAACCACAGAGAAATCAAATGGAAGAGGTAACAGAGGTTTGGACTCGATTTCTCACTAAGCGAAGCCACGCTTAATCATCTTTGTTTATGTTTCATTTACTATTCATATAAATTCAGTGCTTTGTAGCTAGCCCACTTCCTTCAACAGCTTATTCTCGTCCAAAATTTATCTTTTTTCCCTTGCTTTACGACTATAGCAGCCCGTCTTTCTTCATTTGCCGCATTATATACTCCCATTTGCCTTCTACTGATATTGTTACTTATTTGTATGTCTACTTATAGCTCAGATAAGATTTTTCAAAGTTTCATTTCAAGTATCCGCCTTCTAGTTTGACAAATTCCATACGGGATATGCGTTTTTATTGACAAGTATTAGGTCAAAATTGATTATCTGATATGTTTACATTTCGTTTAGTCAAACTGATGTTCATCCCTTTGGTCCCTGATTTTTCCGTTTCTTCTTCCGTATGTTTGCTCTGATCAACAACATAAAAAGATAAAATTTTAGGCTGATTGTGTGTGAACTTCCTATTCCATCATTTGTAGGTGGTTTGTCTCATGGATTTTTTACACCGCCATGAATATATGTTCAATCTATAAATATCTTACTATTTTTAGTAATTCTGAAATTTGCTGTATTGCATGACAAAATATATTCATTACGCTGTTAAACTACGAATTGTGTAATTGCAAGGTACCTTTTTTATCCATGCAGTTATGTATGTATGAACTTATGTATGTAGAGAGATATGTAGGTCGTTATGTAGCTAGGTAGGTAGGTAGATAGGTAGGCAGGTACGTCGGAATTCATCTCCACCCTATGCGATTCCAGGCTTATTTTCTTGCGAACGCTTTTTCCTTTACTATTACTAGAAATTTAAAACACTCGGTTTCAAATAAACTGGTGATTTACAGAACTTGTGACAAGTTAGATTTAATTTAGATTTGTTTTGTAATTCTGACACAGTTAAGTGTCTTTTCCAGTAGATGACAAACACGGTTTGAAAGTGACAGTTTGTGACACATTGAACTGGCAGAAAAAATCTTCCAATAAAAAGATTTTTCATGCACACGAAGTTCAAATTGGTATTTTGACTCTGCATCAGTGGCAGATATACGTGGCAACATGTGTGTGAGGAACAGTATTCGTGAACTTGGTGTCAACAGCCGAAATACTGTCCACACGCTGACCACCATACTCACAAGTGCTGTGCATTCCTCTCGCGTTATGAAGGCGTGAGTAATGAGTGTGAACGAGTCATGGGAGTAAAAACAGTGCAGAAGATGACTAGCCTCTCATCACTGTTGAGAAAATAGGTTTGCTTGGAGAAAGTGTGGGGAAGAGAAATATTATGGCCTGTTTGGAAATGATCCAAACATTCACATTCAGTAACTCACACGAAAATCGCGGAAAATCTGTCAATAGCTGGGCGATGATTTGAATCCACACTGCCCGAAATGCGAATAGTATGTCTCAACACATCCTATCGCCAACGAAGACAGAAAGAAGTTTGTTTTAGGTACCCAATGTCTTTAACCTGCCAACTAATTTACGGGAATGACGGCTTTGTGTATTATGATTACGGTGGACGCGCCCTCACAGTGAATGATCACTAACAGGGAGATGTCACGACAAGACACTCACTGAGGATGGAAGTTAAGTTGCTGTACTAGAAGAGGGAAATCACTTATATATCAAGAAGTGTTTCACTTTACGTTATTTCTGAATTTAATAGAAATTAAATGCGAAACGAACTACGGGATAGATTTCTTAATTAATCGTATAATATTTCATTGTGGGTATTGTACACAATCGCTGTAGCGAGTTGTTCTGTTTCGGTGCAACGGAAGAAACATATTTACTTACCTCCATGTGTTCCGGTTTTTGGATCATTACCACTGGGTATGGTCCAACCCACGCTCGGAAGATTGGCCCGAGCTTTGCGGCCAACTCATCAAATTTGCGCACTCGATCTGGGAATAAAAAATCAAACACTTAACACGTCATGCAACTGCTCACGTCTCTAAGCCGATGAACAGAAAAGGAAATTATTTATTTTTGTACTACAGACGTGAAGTTAGGTATTATTCTTTTTCTTTTCCTTTACATCCATTTTTATGTGTATGCAGATATGTGCTTGTATTTGTGTACAGGGAGATACGTCGACGAAGCGAAGCAAAGATGTTACCTTGCAATGTTACGGTTTCGAAAGAGCTAGGAGGGCCAATTTGAGCAATCAGACAATTGAGAAATGGAACACGAAGTTCTTCTTTCTATTTCTTTTTCGCCTCAGAAGGAGGCATTCAAAATAACAGTGGATAAATACAACAAAGAAAATTCTGCAAGACAGTTAAGTCTTCGTAAAGACAAATCAACAACCAGGTATATAGAGAAGGTGTACAAATCCACTGACACATAAAATTCTAATCTGATAACACTACAGAAACTTCTGCAACAATACTAGTTTATAGGATTCTATAGTAGATTCGTATACTGAAGGAATGTTTACGGACGAGAAAAATGGTCATCGGGGGTTCGTAAAGAACAATGATGAAAACTGAGTTATGCAGTTTCCGATGAAAATAGTGAACTTCTTCTACGTTAGTAACATCCGAGAACGAAATTAATAATTAAATGATGAAAACGACTCTTGTGTGACATTGCGGAAGAGTCATCGACGTACACATGTGGATGTCAGAAAAATCTGTTGTGGATGACTTTACCGATAAGCAGATTGCTGCTCATAGAATCACGTAAATTTAAGCCTTATTATCATGCAATGGACAACTTAATGAATTTATTTTATTAAAAAGGGGTCGCTTTAGTGTGTGAAAAAGAAGGGTGCTGTATCTCGCAAAGTGGTAAAATAAGGAGTTAGCAATCTACTGAATGAAACAGTGATCACTAAAAGAGTGGCTTTATTACACCTAGATGTAGACTTCAAAACTTCTCCTTTCCCCGTCGTTGTGGTTGTCTGTTGAAGGGGATTGCAGCCACTCTAATGGCCAGACACCGACTCGCTCTCCTTTGTTCATCTAGCCTCTGCTCAATATGCAGCCAGTGGGATTTTTAACTAAGCATTTAAGCAATACTCCAGAATAAGAAATTACTTTGGAAACTTCGTAATTAGATATGGAAATCATTGTTGGTAACTCTAACCATACTAGTACTCTCATTTCTAGCTAAAAATTAATTTGGGTTTGCTGGTTTTATAAATTTAATGGAGTTTGATTGTGGTACATGTCAGTTTTGACAAAAATGGTCGCATAACATCGCTCCTCCCTCGGTTTTAGAATTTGTGCAAATGTAATTGCACTTAGAGTTGTCATGGGGTAAGTACATCAAGGAAATTATCACCTGTCTTTCATAAGGTTTGTGTGCATTAACGACACGGATCGTTAGGTAAGGGAGAAGATTTTTACAAGAATACATGTTACCAAATAATGCATTCACACTTACTGTAAGCCACAATAGATTCCACACTAACTGGTAGTGTGAAGGTAAACTTTATTTAATGGAAAATCATGTTCAAACAGAGCACCAGCCTCACATATGTTCTTTCATTCTTTTGGTCAGTTTTACAACTATTATCCTTTACCTACATTCCTTATTCTCACTCATTTATTATGAAGTGGCATTCACTGATAGCTTAAAAACTATTTCAGGTACTCTCTTTGTTGAACACAGAATTGTTAAGTCACATTTACCCTTACTTTATACAATTAAATATTCACTATCCTTCAGACTCTTCAACAGCATATATGTCCATCAAAACACAATCAACATCAAAATATAAATAACACAAACGTGCATTTATACAGGTTATCAGAAATAACTTCAATTGTATATGTTTGTGTGCATCAGAAAAAATCGTGTTCATTTCCATAGTAGTTGCACATAAAAGTAGCATAAGACTTACGCTAAAGCATTAAATAAGTTTTGTATTCTTTACGTGATGGCACTCAAAATAACACAATATTTTTAATCAATGTGAGATTTTGCATCTAATATTCGATGATTATTACATTTACGCCTCCAATGGCGTTTTTATTAATCTACTATCAGACTGGCAGTTCCTTTATATTGGAATTGCAATGTACTTGTTGTCCAATGTTAAGGCCTGTAAGCAAATTTCTAATCCATCTAACATTTTAAGGCTTATTCATCAGTACCTGTTTAAAAAAGAAACCAATGCACAAGTTTATCATTTTTGTAGGTCCTTTGGTTTGTTCATCACACAAGGTAGTTTCTGCCACTAGTCTGGCACGAGAAAACGAAATAACAAGGTAAAGTTCACTGGTACATGCCTATGTTCATTTTCACTGCAGAGCTGGTTTTGAGTAATTATCGGCTGAACTTGCTACATTCATCTCAGCACAAAGTTTATCCCATCTTCTTCTCGTCATGCATTAGTTTCCATTCAGTTACCCAGGTGTTCATATTGTTTATGATCACACCCTGTCTACATTCATAATTGTTCAAGTCTGTGATTTGGTTACTGCCACTCTTTCTTGTGTTGATTATACGCAAAGTTTATGTTATCTAGCTCATGTTCAGTCGTTCAATAACACTATGAAGTTCATGGAACCTTAAGTAGATTGTGGTGTCCTTTCACTTGTTCAAGAGTTCGAATATTATTTATTGCTTGAAAGTGAGAACATTACACAGTCCCTTTTCACTTAGCGAACAACACTGGCTCAAGATAAAAATAGAATTCATACCTGTCTGCAATCTTCCTGTGTAACGTGTAAGTTGTCTCTCACGCACACTACTTTATATTCATTCACCACAGTCGTTCTAGTGCAGTGTTTCACAGAGTATAAAGTTATTTCATTGGGTTATGGGGCCTATACGTTATGAATATTCCTGTAGCGTCCACTTGAAGACTTCACGTGAAATGGTTATCCACCAGATCTTTTGAGAAGCATTTCTGGCTCATTCGTTTGGATATTGGGCAGACAGCTCAATGAGAGCTTCTGACTTAGCAGTGATAGGATTACAATGTGCTTTCCTTCAGAACTAGTCCATGACAGCAAGCAGCTCTGTCAGCACACAGAGCTAAATCTATGACCCCTCTATTACGTCACTACTGGGCGTGTCAGAATTAGATTATCTGAGTGTGGTGCGATGTCACATGCACTGCCATGTTATTGTCGTGCCAAATTCGTTTTCTAGACTTTAGGTGTTGCCAAGGTCATAGGCCTCGCTCAGCTTTGGTTTGCCATATGCCTTGTGCCCTGTGATGCTTATCCTGACCCAGCTGTCTCTCTGATGTATTTCTTCTCGGACTCTTCCAATCTCGAACAGCGTTGCAAAAATACCTTACAAACAGACAATGTACACTACTGGCCATTAAAATTGCTACACCACGAAGATGACGTGCTACACGCGCGAAATTTAACCGGCAGGACGAAGATACTGTGATATGCAAATGATTAGCTTTTCAGAGCATTCACGTAAGGTTGGCGCCGGCGGCGACACCTACAACGTGCTGACATGAGGAAAGATTCTAACCGATTCCTCATACACAAACAGCAGTTGACCGGCGTTGGCTGGTGAAACGTTGTTGTGATGCCTCGTGTAAGGAGGAGAAATGCGTACCATCACGTTTCCGACTTTGAGAAAGGTCGGATTGTAGCCTATCGCTATTGCGGTTTATCGTATGGCGACATTGCTGCTGCGTTGGTCGAGATCCAATGACTGTTAGCAGAATATAGAATCGGTGGGTTCAGGAGGGTAATACGGAACGCCGTGCTGGATCCCAACGGCCTCGTATCACTAGCAGTCGAGATGACAGGCATCTTATCCGCATGGCTGTAACGGATCGTGCAGCCACGTCTCGATCCCTGAGTCAACAGATGGGGACGTATGCAAGACAACAACCATCTGCACAAACAGTTCGACGATGTTTGCAGCAGCATGGATTGTCAGCTCGGAGACCGTGGCTGCGGTAACCCTTGACGCTGCATCACAGACAGGAGCGCCTGCGATGGTGTGCGCAACGACGAACCTGGGTGCACGAATGGCAAAACGTCAGTTTTTCGGACGAATCCAGGTTCTGTTTACAGCATCATGATGGTCGCATCCATGTTTGGCGACATCGTGGTGAACGCACATTGGAAGCGTGTATTCGTCATCGCCATACCGGAATATCACCCGGCGTGATGGTATGGCGTGTCACTGGTTACACGTCTTAGTCACCTCTTGTTCGCATTGACGGCTCTTTGAACATTTGACGCTACATTTCAGATGTGTTACGACCCGTGGCTCTACCCTTCATTCGGTCCCTGCGGAACCCTACATTTCAGCAGGATAATGCATGACCGCATGTTGCAGGTCCTGTACGGGCCTTTCTGGATACAGAAAATGTTCGACTGCTGCCCTGGCCAGCACATTCTCCAGATCTCTCAGCAATTGAAAACGTCTGGTCAATGGTGGCCGAGCAACTGGCTCATCACAATCTTGATGAACTGTGGTATCGTATTGTAGCTGCGTGGGCAGCCGTACCTGTACACGCTACCCAAGCTCTGTTTCACTCAACTCCCAGGCGTATCAAGGCCGTTATTACGGCCAGAGGTGGTCGTTCTGGGTACTGATTTCTCAGGATCTACGCACCCAAATTGCATGAAAATGTAATCACATGTCAGTTCTAGTATAATATAGTCGTCCAATGAATATCAGGTTTTCTTCTGCATTCCTTCTTGGTGTAGCAATTTTAATGGCCAGTAGTGTAGAACAGCGTTACATCCTTTTATCATAGTTTATCCCCCCCCCCCCTCCTATTAATTCACGAAAATTGTTATACATATTTTCCTTATGAATTTTAATTTAAGCTTCATGTTTTGTAACGATTTTGAATAAACTTTAATCCAAAAGCACAATTTACATTGGCTTTATTTACAGACAGATCAACCATGAACAAGGTAGTGAAAGTTTCTTATTTAATACTGAGTTAAACTTTAACATTTCTTATTTATTTTTAGGTTTGGTTTGTTAATAGTTTACTTAGCATGCAGTTATTCATTTATTCATGCATTACGTTATTACACCTAAGATGTCTTCTGATAGTGGAGCAAATATCTTGCTGTTACGTTCTGGTTCACAAAGAACAGTGCCAATGCCTCTACTGTGGCCACTCAACTCGTCCCGTCAGCACTCCCATATAGGTCTTCTCGCTCACTGTCGTTTCGTATCTGATGATCCATCTTTCGTTTCCTACTCACTTGCCACACTTTTTTACTGTACTAATTGATTTGCATTGCAGCCTACCAAACATTCTCATAGTACTGCCCATTCCCACACAAAAGTATTACACAACCTAACTCCTTTATCTTGCGCATTGTCTTTTCATATTATTCTTACTTTCTTACTTGATTTGGTCCTACCACCACTTATACGTCTTGGAGTTAGGTTACTTAAATGGTCTGTATATTGATTTTTCTTGTATTCGTCATTACTGTAGCCCTTTCTGCTGCTGTACCTAAAAAAATCCCATCTCTCATAATGCAGCTCGTTTTTGCTTAGTTCAGTATGTGTTTCTTCCAATAGCTCAGATGTCCATACTATCAACAGTAAAGCACACAAAATATTCACATATCCTACTCTCAACAGATATATGTATCCTCATGTAAAAGTCGCGTATCATCTTAATCACCAGGCTAATACTTACGGTAAAGTGCTGCCTCACAACTGACTCACTCACACAAATCCCCATCAGCGCTGTGCTGGTTCATTCCCACAGTTCAGCAGATCGTCACTACCTCACAATGGCTCAGTTTTCTACAGTACACCTGGCACATTTCTACTTCATCAATGATTTACCAAAACCATCATTATCAAACTACACATATTACCCTGTTTAAGTTCATCCAATGATTTGTCTAATGCTTCCTCTTTCTGCATAACCTACACTGTCTCCTTGACTCCATCTATGGCGACTGGTATTACCCCACACACAAAAATACGAAATACGATCATATGACTCTGTCTTACATGGTTCAGGATACTTGCTGTTCATAAGTGTCATCTTTTTTTAATGGGTACGAGACTGGAGATACTGTTCTGCATCTTATTACGAATTACTCCTTAATGAGCTGTTTACCCTTCGACTTGCGGCTCTGCAACGTCTCCAATTCCACCAAACTGTCGTTTATTATGGACCAAAAAATATATAAAATATGTAAAGGAACTTGCTGCATGAGTATTTATTTTTCTTGGATCTTCTCCTTGATTTCAGTAAGACTTTATCCCCCCAACTTGGAATTTAATTTTTGGTATTGACCCTTCTGATTTCCAGAAACCACTGTTTTATTCACATACAAATGTTCTTTAAATTTCTCATGTTACACAGACAACTTAACAGATAAAGCAATTATTTTGGAAGGTGTAACAACCCTTTCTAGCCTTGCCAATACTTCCTAATACTCCCAGTACCTACTACCCTTCTACAGTGAACTTTCATTATGTAGGTTACCCTTTGGACTGCCCTCGCTGTATCTTTCCAGTCCTTCCTTGTTGCGTTCTTCCTCCTTTGGCGCTTCCATCAACAGAAGCGCTGAACTTCTCTTCATCACAGTATGTTCTTCTTCTTGGTCCCTCACTGTACACTCGCCGTTAACTGATTTGCTCTCATCTTTACCCATCTGCTCTTCTTCTTCTTCTCAACGAACACCCTAAAATTAAAAACAGCAAATGCATGACCACTCTCTTCTATCGCATTGCATTCCACTTATCCATCTCTTCGTCCTCAGACCCGCTGGTCCACATGTCTTCCCACTCTCCTTCATCCTCGCATTTCTCTTTACTATCTATCTTAATTCTGTTTGTGACTGAATTTGGAATGGTGGCTATTTCGGGATCATGTGCTTGCACATGTACACTATGATCCTCTTCCTGACTGGCCTCCTCGCCGCTCACGTCTCACTTCGGTTCTGTTTCGCTTCCTAGATGTTTCTTCACTGTTATCCATGACAACAAGACTAGTGCTTCAAAACTTCCTTCTTTCAACTCTTTTGCGTTATCCCTGAACTTTAACTCGATTTTCCGATCCCTCAGACACACCACAACAAACCTTTACTTCAAGTTCAAAACAAAACCGGTAACATTTAAAAAAATGGATCGGTCCCTTTGGAATCTGTGTATGTCTCCATCATGAGAATTCCTAACTTTATTTTGTTTAACTTTCTACCACTATTCGTTCGATAATACACACTTAATAAGTTCATATGTTTTACATTCTCTCATGATAATTCACATCCTTGTGGCTGTCTCTTCCTGAAAATGCACAAAAAGAAAATTTATTCTTAATGCAAGTGCCCACAAAATTGGCTGTGTCTCCTGAAACGGTTCAGCCCAAATTCTGGCACTGAAACTATATGAAGGACCGGGAAGTAATGAGTATTTTTGTAGAATGAGTTATTTTTGTAGTGAAACGAAGTGTTTTCGGATTTAATCCTCATCATTGCCCTGATACACCGTTGCTACCATAGCAGCTAAATTTACAGATGGAGATGAATGTGTGGGCACTTCAGTAGTACAAAAGAGTCTGTTAGGTCTCGCAATTGCTCCTCTTCTCACCTCTTCCCTGTTTCGCTCATGTTCGCATCACTATCTTTTCCATTATTTTCTGAGTTGCCACTCCTATCTTTCTGTTTCTGTAATGCAACCAATAATTTCCTCTTCTGCCAATTCATGTGGTTCTGTGTTTCTTTAAACTGAAATAACTCCTTGATCTCCTCATGATCACGCAAAGTAGTTGGAAAGATCTGTCAGAAACAAATTACTATGCATAGACAGCCGTTCTATGGCTGTGGTCAATGACTTCGACTCGTTCATCTTCTTCCTCTACTGCTTACCTCTGCGAATTCTCACTTTCTTTAAGAATCTTTGGCTCCCATGTGACTTATCCTTTCCACCCGCTGACTGTTTCAATACTCTTCGCATCAATATCAATGTCCTTTCTTAACTCTCCTGTGGTTCCCTTAATATTATGTGTCAGTGACTCTACTTTAATGTGAAAACCAGATGCACGCTCGTCAGTTTTCTTCGTTAATTGTTCCTGCATCTTTATAACCTGCTCTCAGATTTTCTTATCGAATCTCGCAAATTGTTCGTCATGAATTTTCACCCGCTCGTCTTCCTACTATGATCGTTCTTTGAAGTTTTCGTCACTTTTCTTTTCTAAGATTTTTAGACTGTTCGTCACGCTTTATGAGCAACTGCACTAAAAAAGTTTGCAGATCAAATGCTGCTGAATCTTGAGGATTCAGTTCACGGTTTGCGACACTCTGTGCCACTGTTTCTTGACAGGTGACTTTAGATCCATCCTCCACTTGTGAAGCTATCACGCTATCCTCGCCCATGGAGTCTGTTTCCAATGTAGTCCCCCTACTCTGCGTATTGATCTGGCCCTCTTCTATAACTATTCCATTCTGTGAGCTTTATTTCCGCAGTTAACTGCACTCAACATGCTGAATACTCACCTGTTCAATATCTATGTTCACCCCACTATCTATCTTTTCTGAATTCCAGATAATTCTCTTCTAATTACGCTCATCCTTACTAGACTTCTCGGGCATGCACTTGATAATTTCGGCATGCCCTGATAAAACTACCTTGAACACAGCTCACAGGATCTTAACTAAATTCGATAAAGCTACATACACTACAGAATAAAACCCTTTAAAATATGGACTAAACAAATAAAATTTCTTCAAAAGTTAAATGAAAATTTTCAAACTGGACAACGACTTACTGATACACACCACCCCTTCTTGCTGAAAGAAAATACATGCATTAGCTACGTACCAGCGACTTAATTATTTTTATATTAAGGTTGCGATAATCATTCTTTCTTCATTGCTCTGACCATTAAGGGAAAGGCAAAATTTTTATCTGTAAATATAGCTCTGCCTACTGAATCAGACCACGAGTAACCGAAAACCTGGCCGGTCACAGAAATCCTATTCCTGCTATTATGACTGAGACATCAACATGCCCCGGTGGATGTCAGAAAGATCTGTATTGGGTGATCTTACCGATAAGAAGATGTCTCCCTATAGAATTATGCGAATTTAATTACCGGTGTAACGCAATGGATAACTTAATTAACTGATTTTATTAAGAAGGGTGGCCCTAACATAAGTGAAACACTGCTGCTATAATTCACAAAGTCGTAAAATAGGGAGTTCATCAAACTGATGAATAAAACAATGGTCACTATAAACCCCCATTTTCCATTTCGCTGTAGACTTCAAGTTAACACACACTTGCGCAAACACAAGAAACTATTAGATACATTCAGTATTAACATAGATTATAATGGAAATTAAATATCATACTTTGGAGAAAGTCTGGTAATGAGTCTGAGATGAGAAAGACAACACAACATTCGGGGGAAAGAACTAACTTTAAGGATGTAGCACAGTGAGTGTCGATCGTTAATCAGGGAGGAAGGAAAGAACTACACTACTGGCCATTTAAATTGCTACACCAGGAAGAAATGCAGATGATAAACGGGTATTCATTGGACAGATATATTATTCTACAGCTGACATGTGATTACATTTTCACGCAATTTGGGTGCACAGAGCCTGAGAAATCAGTACCCAGAACAACCACCTCTGGCCGAAATAACGGCCTTGATACACCTGGCACCGAGCGAGGTGGCGCAGTGGTAAGACACTGGACTCGCATTCGGGAGGACGACGGTTCAATCCCGCGTCCGGCCATCCTGATTTAGGTTTTCCGTGATTTCCCTAAATCACTCCAGGCAAATGCCGGGATGGTTCCTCTGAAAGGGCACGGCCGACTTCCTTCCCCATCCTTCCCCAATCCGATGAGACCGATGACCACGCTGTCTGGTCTCCTTCCCCAAAACCAACCAACCAACCAACTTGATACACCTGGCCATTGAGTCAAACAGAGCTTGTATGGCGTGTACAGGTACAGCTGCCCATGCAGCTTCAACACGATACCGCAGTTCATCAAGAGTAGTGACTGGCGTATTGTGACGAGCCAGTTGCTCGGCCACCAATGACCAGACGTTTTCAGTCGGTGAGAGATCTGGAGAATGTGCTGGCCAGGGTAGCAGTCGAACATTTTCTGTATCCAGAAAGGCCCGTACAGGACCTGCAACATGCGGTCATGCATTATCCTGCTGAAATGTAGGGATTCGCAGGGATCGAATGAAGGATAGAGCCACGGATCGTAACACATCTGAAATGTAACGTCCACTGTTCAAAGCGCCGTCAATGCGAACAAGAGGTGACCGAGACGTGCAACCAATGGCACCCCATACCATAACGCCGGGTGATACGCCAGTATGGCGATGACGAATACACGCTTCCAATGTGCGTTCACCGCGATGTCGCCAACCACGGATGCGACCATCATGGTGCTGTAAACAGAACCTGGATTCATCCCAACAAGTGACGTTTTGCCATTCGTGCACCCAGGTTCGTCGTTGAGTACACCATCGCAGGCGCTCCTGTCTGTGATGCACCGTCAAGGGTAACCGCAGCCATGATCTCCGAGCTGATAGTCCATGCTGCTGCAAACGTTGTCGAACTATTCGTGCAGATGGTTGTTGTCTTGCAAATGTCCCCATCTGTTGACTCAGTGGCCGAGACGTGGCTGCACGACCCGTTACAGCCACGCGGATAAGATGCCTGTCGTCTCGACTGCTAGTGATACGAGGCCGTTGGGATCCAGCACGGCGTTCCGTATTACCCTCCTGAACCCACCGATTCCATATTCTGCTAACAGTCATTGGATCTCGACCAACGCGAGCAGCAATGTCGCGATAGGCTACAATCCGACCTTTATCAAAGTCGGAAACGTGATGGTAAGCATTTCTCCTTCTTACACGAGGCATCACAACAACGTTTCACCAGGCACGCCGGTCAACGGCTGTTTGTGTATGAGAAATCGGTTGGAAACTTTCCTCATGTCAGCACGTTGTAGGTGTCGTCACCGGCGCCAACCTTTTGTAAATGCTCTGAAAAGCTAATCATTTGCATATCACAGCATCTTCTTCCTGTCGGTGAAATTTCACGTCTGTAGCACGTCATCGTCGTGGTGTAGCAATTTTAATGGCCAGTAGTGTACAAAAAAGAATCATGCATGCACCGACTTTCTTGATTAAAGATATGTTGAACTCGGATGTTTAGCTCGGGTCTGCTAAAGAACGTAGTTAAGTTAAAATGTAAAAATCACGACGTCAATCTGAAACCTTTGAGCACATTCTGTAACTTAATTTGAGACTGCTGCAGTTGCTCAACATATCGGTGCCTGCGAGTGGTGACTGTGGTTGCTGAAAATTTTAATTAACGTGGGTTGCCCTCCCTTAGAGCCTTTAACTGTAATCCCTCTCTCAGCTGAAGGGTACTGTGGTATAACTCGAGTGGAAGGAACCTCTACTGAGTTCTCCCAGAAAGAAGCAGATTGTTTCACTCCGTCTTTTTGAGTGTGATCATTGTGCGTGATTTTGATCATCAATGAGAGTGATACTTCCAAATGCCAGCCTATCAAGTCCTTGTAACATTGCATCTATCTCCCCTCCATACTCAGTTTTAACATGGCAGTCAATCGTAAGCTTTTTTAGTGCTGGATATCAGAAAAAGCTTACATCTGCTTCCCACAATATGTCGTATTTCACTTTTCAGCCAACCATGCCTTCTCCACAAGCGAGTTTGGTTCTCTTACTCCAGAATTTATTCATGTTATCGAATGGCAGCCGCTCTTACTGTTTCTTAACGGAGTCAACACTAATGAAATTAACTTAACACAACCTGGTGCGTGCAGTTCCATGTTTTTAAGCAAAAATGAGTTAGATAACCTCTTCTCTCATTCTACTTTAGAGATTTTATCTTTGCACAAACGTGGGCCAGCACTTCTCAGAATAAGGGCTTCCTACGTGGTGCGAGGTATTGTAATGCACGCTCCATGTCACGGTTAGCTCACGATGTGCCAGCGGACTCCCCACGTTAAAGACAGTACACAATAGCTTTCCACCGTTAAGGACACAAAATCGGATAGCGCCCCTCTATCGGAGTTTGTGCCGCACGCAATAAACTGGGCTCAACTCCTCCCTGGTTTCTGCTTTTGAATTAATTTAGATTGGTTCGGTTAATCATTTCAATAGTGTTTGGTAATGGTACGTGGCACTTACGACACAAACGGTTACGTATCACTTGGGTGTCGCGTAGTTTTGTTTACTTTTTTGTCATAACGGGATAAGGTACTGGAAGAGCATTCGAGACGAGTGTGAATGAAATTCTTGTCTGTCTACGAATATTTAGATTGATATGTTTTCCGCCAATCACTTAAGTAGGAATACTGAAAATGTTTGTATCAGCTTTAAACGATTGTATCCCTCATCTTTGACCAACTGCAATAGTTTACCTAACATTTGTCATTATTTACCTGTCGACGACAAGCCAAACTAAACGTTTTTGTTAGTATTTAATTCATTATGTTTTGTTATTTATCTGCTTATATTCCACATTTTGTGTGATTTTTATTTTTAGATATCTTTTGCGCTATGATTCTGTTTCAAGGAATAAGGAACCACGTACATAGTGGAACTCTTATCACCTACGGCTGCAATTTGCGTCCGTTTAAAGCATAGCACTGAGCTTGATTTTTTGTATCAGACACACCTACTCGGCTAGGCAAGCTTGCCGTTTCAACGTCAGGAATGAGGTGCTGTCTAAATTTGTAGTTGCACTTTGTGTCATACGTTAGGTATCATAAAGGAGCATATTTTATAAATGCTCCTTTCAACAATTTTTCAATCATGCACTGTGAAGATAACTGGTACCGAAAGCGCTAATCGTTAACCACAATAAGAAAGCGACAAAAGAGCAAAGCAAATAAATTTTTTCTGATTGATTGTATGCTGGGAATATCTAAGTATTTTACGTTTTATTATCTTTCTCCCAGAAATTAGTAGACTTCTCTTGTCATGAGGCGGAAAATTATCAACAGGACAGTAACGCACTGAAAAAATCGTACCATCAAGAAAGAGTTGTGCAACATAAACGAAACCTGGTAGGCGTGTTTATGCATCTGAAAGCTGATGTCTGATCAAATTCCGCGCCAGTCACATGAGAGTGGTGCTAGTAGTGCTACTATGAGGATGCAAATCAGGTTTGCTTTAAATACACGCTGCAAGGGTCGTGAGCGTTTATTACCTTTGTGATTGGACGTGGTGAGTTGATATTAGTCAAGAACGCCTTTAAAGCGACAAAGACACCATCATCAACACCTCACTGAGTTTGAATGTGATCGTGTAATAGGCCTACGAGAAGCTGGATGTTCCTTCTACTATAACGCAGAAAGACATGGTAGGAATGTAGCTATTGTACATGATCCCTGGCAGCGGTGGTCCCGGGAATGTACTGTTGCAAGTACACCAGGCTCCGGATGACCACGTGACACTACCGATAAGTGAAGACCGTCGTATACGGCGAATGGCTCTGTCGCATCGTACTGCATTTGTAGCAGCGATCTGAGAAGTAGTCGGCACTACAGTGACACAACGAACAGTTACAAATCGGTTAGTTGAAGGACAGCTCCGAACCAGACGCCCCGTTGCCTTCCACTGACCCGATATTTGCTACATCGGTAGTGCATAGCCAGAGCTCTTTGGAGGGCAGGTGGAGGTCTGTTGTGTTTTCTGATGAAATATGGTTGTGCTCGGTGCCAGTGATGGCCGTGTGTGGATTAGAAAGAGATCGATTGAGGGCCAGCAACCAACCTATCTGCGAGCTAGGCACACTGCACGTACACTTGGAGTTATGATGGAGCACTCTACCGTTATCCCACGCACCCTGACTGCAAATTTGTACGTCACATTGGTGATTAGACCTGTTGTGTTGCCATTCATTAACAGTCTTCAAGGGGATGATTTCCAACAGGATAACAATCGCCCACATACCGCTGTTATAAACAGACATCGTCTACAGATTGTCGACATGTTGCCTTGGCCTAATCAATCACCATATCTGTCTCCAGTCGAGCTCATATGGAACATCATCGGACAACAACTCCAGCGTCATTCACAATCAATACCAACCGTTCTTGTATTGACCGACCAAATGCAACATGCACGGAAATCTATCCCACAAACTGACATCCGACACCTGTACAACACAATTCATGCACTTTTGCATGCTTGCATTTAACAATCTTGCGGTTACATCTGTTATTAATGTACCAACAATTCACATTTGTAACAGTTTATCCCGCACTTACTTTAACCTGGGATCTAGGACTGTTAGTCACTTAAATATGTTACGTAGACAAATGTATTTCCGAAATTTCATTACTGTACATTTATTATTTTTTGATGTTGCAATTTTTTCCCGTCAGTATAGTGAAGAAAATCTGGAGTGTTCTAGATGTCCGAACGATGACGTGAAAGTAGCATGTCTATGTGTGTCATCCACACCAGCACGATTGCCTTGCCTATGGTCTAATTTTATCTTAAATTGTGAACAGCTCTTTGAGTTACTAATATTTATCTTTATGAAAATATAATTACTGCTGATGTTGGAAGAATTCATGAACTATTCATATTTAAAATCGATTTTCCGCAGCGAGTGACCTCCATTCTGAATAAACACCTGATAAAGTACGTAAACACTGATATAAACAGGCTGTTATCGATTGCGGTAAATGGCGATAAGACAGTCTGTTCCGTTGAAAAATGCAAGAAGCTGTGCAAAAGTAGCCGTGGACTTTCTGCGAAAGATAACAAAATACAAAAATCAAAAAGTTATAGTGAGATCCACATACACACACTGTCTAACTTCTCCGCTCTATTTACGATTGTCCCCGAATCTCTTATGGCAGCACGGGACGAACTTCACCAGAGAAAACAATTTGCCTACTTAATATTTCAGCTATCTGCGCAAAAGTAGACTTCAACCTCTCAGTATTTAAAAACGGTGAAAACCGAGACTTTTCTTTGATTCCAAGTGATAACCTAAGGGGATTGTTTGGCCAGTTCCCGGCCAATGTACCGTACGGTGTGGTCAGTATGATGTGAGATCGTGCACCTTAGTGAATCAAAAAAGTATCAACTCTTTATTTTTCTCATCATATGTTCTTAAGAGTACTTCTAAGTTTCTTAATTGTTTGACGGTTCATTTCGTACGTTGTTAATTATCCCAGCGCACTATTCTGGTCACAAAATAACGTTGCCGCTGATATGGGGAGAGACCTTATGTCTCGACTGTGCAGAATGAGACTGAAGTCGCAATATTAGTCAGATATCGTTATACTATAAGCGTCTTAGGATTAAACAGCTGCCGAGCAAAACGTCTCTGTGGTGAAGACACTGGGCACAGGGAGAGTATGATTCGAATCTACGTCAGGGTAATCAGTCAGTGACACCGGTGATTTCTTCTCACGTTCTTGTCCGACTAATGACCCTGATATCTAAGATACAAACATAATCACCTTACAACAACACTCAAGGTATAGGGAAAGATATTCAGGTTCCCTCCGATGCCATTCATTCACAGGCATTGAGGTTATTTCCAAAGTTACTATGTGAGGGCACTGTAAAAGTGTTTAGATTGACATACTGATGGAGTAGATATGAATGAAATTTCAGTTTTATTTTATGTGCAGGTACAGAGTTTAAAATAGTCTTGATGTGTGTCTTTCGTTCAAAGCATAAAACAGTATTACTGTACCGACCTAATTTTTTTTATTTTGTATTTTACATCGACAACTGAAGACATATACAATGGTGGCAAATGTTTATATAGGGTTTGGGCAGCTGAATTCAAAGTGGCCGCGCTTCTTTTGATAATAATCGACGAGAATGACAATCGAAAACTGTAACCATAGAAGAAAAGTCCTCTGATTGGTATTGGAGAAACCACAATTGAAGCTTGTGCTAAAGCTCACATATAGGCTTATCAGCAGAACGATTACAGTATCATTGCAACGATTCAATTTTTATTTACAAAGACCGGTTTTGAATCGCCCAGCTATTCATCAAATAGTACACGCACTTAATTAATGTTTGGAACATTGTTGTAGTCGCGTAACTGTTGCAATACAGAAAAACGAAACATATAAGGAGCGCTTTCTGGTTGCTGTAACTATTTGTCATTCTGCACGTAGACGCACATTCAAGACTATGCGAAGTCATTTACTGTTTTCTGGTGGGCTAGTTTGATACTAGCAAGGAATATTGGAGTAACTGTCTCACAAAATGTTCGCTTACGAACTTTCGACATCATACGAGGATACCTGTGAGTTCTTAGGATTTTGTTTAAGGCCCAGGTGTTTTTGTACAAGGCAATACGGATCATAGCTATTTTCTCTCCGGTTACGGCAACAGAAATGATCTTAAATGATCTTAGGGCTGGAACTTCAATACAACCGGAAGACATCTGCATGTAAATAGTTGGTAGAAGAGCTCAACGTGGATTGAATATCTCTGATATACAGTGACAGTAGTCGTAAAGCAATGGGGGTCCAGAGAGCACATGTTTCCACGATTAATTTTCTGGCCAACAGACGACTCACAATAGCCCCTTAAGAGGCAACCATTTTTTATTCATGGGTGTAGGATAATCACTGCGGAGAGACATTATTGTGTGGCCACTATTTTTGTGACACACTTCGTACCCCAAGGTATATGTTTCCCCATAACTACAACTTAAGGTGTACAGATAGTAATTTTGGGCTTGGTAACTGGAGAGGAGGAAAATAACTACGAAGTCGCCTGCGTTTGCCAACATCTTCTTGTACGACTTATTTGGAAGCCACGTAATTGGAAAACGTCGACTTACCTTCACGCTTAACGAAGAATGCTACGTAGGCAGACCCAATGAAGGGCAGAGGTACGAGACCAGGAAGCTTCTCGAACTCTCTCCAGAACAGTTTCCTGGAGATGATGCTCGCAGAGACTGCGATCACAAAGACCGCTATCAGCAAAGCCGTTACGTCCAGCATCTCATGAAGGAAGTTACTGCCAGCAACCTTCGCGCGTACTGACTGGTACGATGCAGACCGGCTCTTTTCAAGGCTGCGCGCAGTCGACCTCTGTACTATATCAAGCGCCACGCCAACAGGCAATTGACAATGACGTTGCGTTCTGCAGGCGGTGTTTACAAAACACGAGCTCCCGCCACTGATGCAGTACACGCTGAGAAGTTAGGATGCTCGGTAATTTACAACTGCAGAAAGACTGTTTTTTTGATTCTGTTTCACACTGTACTGCCTCAGAAAAACTGAGAAGTCATTGTATTATTTATAATCTGGGATACAAAAATTAAGTTTGTCATGGATATTTCTTTTTTGTTCAAATAGCTTACGGGAAAGCAGCCAGGTGACGTCGTCGACCACCGCCGGTATTTCGAGCGGAGGACACCCTGCCATTTTCAAGGCAAAAATGCAGCAAGTAACCGCTGTGTAAGGGAATTTAAATAAGGTTTCCAGAGAAACACTAGCGCGATCACAGACCAAAGATGACCGACGTCAGAAGTTGTCGATAGTAAAATTAACTATCAACGGGTGAGGTAAATTGGAAATTTGTGGTAAGGACTATGGGACCAAACTACTGAGGTCATCGGTCCCTAGGCTTACACACCAATTAATCTAACTTACGCTAAGGACAACACACACACACCCATGCCCGAGGGAGGACTCGAACTCGAACCTCCGATGGGGGGGGGGGGGGGGGAAATCGCGCGAACTGTGACAAGACGCATGAGACCGCACGGCTACCCGTGGCAACGGGTGAGGTAGCATAAACTATGTCCCTCTGTTTTTTGACGAGGAAGAGAGCAGGATTCTATGCAGAATTAAAAAAAAAGCGCCATCTCTATCGATAACGTTAGTTACTAATTAAATTTCAACAGCTTCCTTAATAACACTATGCATTTATCTCGGAGTGCAACCCAGAATCCCTGTATTGCTATGTTCTATACGACAGGTGCCAAGACAATGGTCCGCAATGACGCATTTGATCGGCTGTTGTGAGTGTGTGTGACGTTTAGGCTCAGTACACCGGTCCTCCATAGTCCCGACAGTGGAGAATATATGACATGGAGCAACTGCAAGGAATACGGTAGACAACGCCTTACGCAAACAAAGACCATCCTTTACGGAACTTAAAAGAACCTGATCTTAGATGGTGGTCGAAAAACACACTTAATGCAATTTTCTTACATTTCTCCGCAAAGTACGATATATCCTATTTGAAATACTCCCTGCGTAAGGCAAAAAGGCAGTAGACTTTGGTGCCACCTCGCTATCAGTCACCCTGTGCACAGTTGGTCGACAGCCCAAGGCACGTCTGATCCATCTTTCGCTATAACAATTCTGACGAAAGGCGGCTTGGAGATGGGCTAACTGAGCTGACAAACTCTGAGGGTCCAAGATGACATGGACCCTGTGAATCAAGGGTCGAAGTACCCTTTCACGTTGAGCCGGATGATGACAACTATCAGCCAGAAGATACAAGTCAGTGTGAGTAGGCTTCCTATAAACGGCATATCCCAACGTACCATCCACCTTCATCCTGATCAACACATCAAAGAAGGGAAGACAGTTATCCTTTTCCATCTCCATCGTTAAACGAATATATTCGGGTGGATTGAATTCAGGTGTACTAAAAACGCGTTGAAATTCTGACGGCCATGATGCCAAACAACGAAAGTGTCGTCTTCATATCTGGGAAACACGCAGGTTTCAAAGCCACCGACTCCAAGGCACATTCCTCGAAATCTTCAATAAACAAATTTGGAATAATAAGTGAGAAAGAGCTTCCCATCGCAACTCTGTCTGCTCGTAAAATAAATATAAATGTCGTGTGACGAGGGCCTCCCGTCGAGCAGACAGTTCGTCGGGTGCAAGTCTTTTGATTTGAAGCCACTTCGGCAACTTGCACGTCGAAGGGGATGAAATGATGATTATTAGGACAACTCAACACCCAGTCCCTGAGCGGAGAAAATCTGCGACACAACCGGGAATCGAACCCGGGCCCTTAGGATTGACCACCCAGCTACCGGGGGCGGACTGTCTGCTCCCAATGGCTATTGAATAAAAAGTGACTGGAGTCAACATATGTCGAAATACGTTCGTTATTTCACCACCAAACCTATCCCCAATCAATCTTAACAAATGAGACAGAGGAACACGAGTGAAGAGAGAGACCACATCAGAACTTGCTTGAACATCAGAGTCATTCAAACGCACTCCCTCCAGTCGACGTAAGAAATCTGCAAAATTCTTAGCGTGGTGCACACGCCGACCTACTATAAGGTTCAACAGAGTAGCAATGTGTTTTGCTACGCGATATGTCGGAGCACCAATGTTACAATCGGACGAAGAGGAATCCCTTCGTTGTGGACGTCAAGGAGAACATGTAACCTAAAGGGAACAACACAATAACAATTAAGACTTTTGATAGTATCGTGCGATAGGCAACTTTTCTTCCGGAGGCTGTCAGTCTTTCTCTCAACACTTCTTGTGTGGTCAGCACTGATTCTGCGATTCGCTGACTCAGACAGTAAACAATCCATCTTTTGACTGTAATTCTGCCTGTCCAAAACAACGGTAGCATTGCCCTTGTTCGCAAATAAAATAATAATATCCGGATATATCATCGGTTGTAGACGACGTCACCCGACTGCGGTCCCGTAAGTTATTTCAATATTTTGTATGCCGGGAGAAATTGAGATCTCACTTTCTCTTATTTTCGTTTCATCCTGCTCATGGGCTATAGGACAGAGGAAGGTCGGGTACTGCAGGACACGTAAACTTATTTGACATTTTTTCTGGTGATTGTATTGGTACATTCTTCACGTTAAACAATATTGTGATAGGCAACTTGACTGAATTATAGGGTTCGATGTCATAAGAATGTACCTTCCTTGACTTTTTAAATATTTTTTCTACCTTTTCACTTCTGTCGTTTAAATTTTTGGCGGGTTGTATCGGACATAAACTGTAGTGTGTAAAAGAGTCATATTTGTAGCAAAAACGTTTCAGTTCTATCGTAAATAGTCATAAACTTGAAAGCGCCCCTCAGATCACGTAAAGAATTTTTCCACTTGTTCCTTTGTGAAGCCTGCTGACCGTTGCAAACTCGTGGATTCAGCTGTTCTCAGTCTTCAAGTATTTTCATAAAATCCTAGTAAAAGTCTTTACTCCGTTTCATCTTCTCCTTCTTGAACCGATGCTTTATTTTCGGTTGCTCTGCTTATTTGTTCACTAGATTTAATACGTTTCTTTTGTACACTAGATCTAATATCATGTCTTCATTCAAACGAATAAGCTGGCTGTATAAATATTGAAGCTGATCGTGCAGTTATGTTTCTCTTCCGTCACAGTTCTTCCTCAGAAATAACTTACTATCCCATAAAACAGTTTTATTTTTCGGTAAAGCTTTGAATCTATGACCTAACGTACTTCTTGCCACTGAATTTCTCATTCGCTTCCCTGACTGTTATTTCAAGACGACCGACATTTTCTACGGCTTCATTCACGATATTTTCATTCCGTTTACATCATGACGTCTCCTTCATTCACTGTTGAAGAGAAAAAGTACAAATTTAAACTTTCATGCTATCTGTTTTTTCTGGTACCAGTCGAAATTGCTTTGTCTGATACAACCCGAGCCTACTCGGGTGGTAGCATAACACTGCCATTTTTATGACTTCTCCCAGCGTGCAGCAGAGAATTTAATAACAGTTGTATCTAAAGACACCATAAAAATGCAGTATTGCTAGCAAATCACAGTCCTGTATAGTGAAGTTTGTGTACCGCAAAACTCAGTAGGAACAGATAACTTGTTGACACTCAGAAAAGCACCATTGTTTTTTATTCGTATTCATGTGAGTGGTCTCTCCGTAATTCACACTGCAGTGGCGGGACAGGTGCTGTCACTGGCGACAGAGTTTAGAAACAGGTCCTGTCCAACACCATCTGCAGTCCGTTACTACACGACCTTCCACTACATGTAATAATTTTTAAAAACATTATTCCTTCGAAATTCTGTTTTTTTTTCGGAAAAAAATGCGACAACTTGAAGGACGAGATCACTTTACTGACAAGCGATATGACAGGCAGTTCATCATTGTGAACGTGTGTAGTAACAAATTTGTAGTAAATGGAACACACATGTCACAGTAAACGGTCACATCAAAACACAGCTAGACCGCAGGAGTGTACTCTCTGATGTCAACCAGTGCCGTATTAAGGCAGGCATCAAACTTCAGGATATGAAATAAAATAGCACTAAACATATTTTTTTCGATTTAATTTGGGCAGATTTATAGATAACAGTAGTCAAACCAAAATCTCGTAGCAAATCACATTCCATGTTTACTAAGGTGAGGTTGTTCAGAAGTTATTGTCAAATAGTGTTCCTGAACTCATTTTTAACACATTTTAATATTGAAAAAGGATGTTCTCGACTGCAGTTGGTGATCATCGATTTGTAAATTTTGAAAACACGATTCTAATGAAGTTCTTCACCTAAGTATTTTTCCAAGTCATCTGGATAAGCACTGGATTTCTTATCATGATCTCTTCTGCTATTAAAGACTTAAATTTCCAAGGTCTCCCAAATACGATGGTCACTTAATGGCACGCTTCCATTCATTTAGTTCAAGGACACAACACATCTTCAGTTATGGCAATGAACACCTGAATTTCAAAATTTTGTCCAGGTGATCGATTTTCTCAAACTTCATGTGGCTTAGGAGAGCCACTGAAATGGTCGTACTTTGTATTTCGCTTGCTCTTACGTAGTTTTGAAGTATGTTGCTTACGTTCTTCACCGGTTGGCACTTTGGCTGTTGCTTCGCTATCTGAAAATGTGTACTGGACTGTGTGGACGTACCCGCGTAACGATTTATAGAGGCCGTATCTCGTATTAAGGTCTTGATCAGACGACTGCTGTAAAACATACACAAGTGCCTTCGCATCATTTGCTCGGGCCGACCACCTAGTGTCCGACAGTATTTTCAAAATCGGAATATGTGAATTTTTGAATTAGTACCTTTCAGCACTTTGAAAAGACGATCCCATCGAGGTAAAAGTGGAAGAAGATGCATAGAGACTTTCAACGAAGGTGAAGAGAAATAATGATTCTGTGCAGCATTCTGCAGCGCACTTGGCAACCAAATGTAATGAATGTGCAAAACAGGGAATGTATTCTGAATATTAATTTATATTCTTAATACGTGCCTGTGAGCCACTGTACTTCCCACTCACGTTGCTTTACCAACGACAATCTTTGATATCAAAGTCGCTTGCATTTAAAAAATCTGCTAAGTATTGGGCGAGTTGCTCAGCAGTATGGCCTTCCATGTCCGAGAACTTTACAAAACTTTCCACTGGTGCATACGGCAGGACACAGCGCATTATCAGAGCCAGCAGGTCTACATGCGATACATCTGGCGAAGAATCCAATGAAACGGAATAACATTTCAATTTCTTAGTTTCACAAATAATATGAACCCGCATGCTAGATGCAATTAGATCGATAAATCCCTTGCATGAATATGTGTATGTTAGGCAAGAAAAAGTGTCAAATTTGGCTACTAATTCTGATAAACTTAAATGATTTCCATTGTTATGTGATGTAATAATTTAGTCACTATCCAAAAACGCAAGACCTCGTTCTGCTAAAAATTTATAACTGCAATTATTCCTTCTAAGAGTTTCCGCCGATACCTTTGTTTGGTCTCAATTAAATACATTACTATTGGTAATCAGTAGAACCCTATTGTAACTGATTGGTTTATTACGACTAGCACGGATGACAGACTAGAATTCTCCTGTACTTTTTGCGGTTTTGTCAACTTAGGACACATAATGTATGGTATGGACAGCGCTCGCCTATTAATGAGCTAAAACTCTTAGTACACACTGTAGGTTTGGACACCACAGTATTTTCCATTGAACGGTCTGCTTGTCAGATTCTATTACACCTAGGTACGGGGCCTCCTAATGGGCGGGGCTAATAAGGCACTGATGCCAACTATCATAAAAATGACAAATGGCGTCCTGCTATATTGTCCCAAGCACTTTTATTGCTACACGGCAATGGTTCTTGCAGGCTTTCGATAAAGAGTAAGTTCCTGTTTCGTCATGCCCAATACGTGCTCAACTGGCGAGAGATCTGGTGATCTTACTGGCCAGAACAGTTGTTGTACACCAAGAAGAGCACGTCGAACCGTGCCAGCCATACGTGAACGTGCACTTACCTGCTGGATAAGTACATCAACTTTCTGTCGAAAAAGCAGCAGTAACGTCTGTGCAATGTAGTGGGCACTGATTACAATACGCTGCAGGAACATCAAATGTGATCGCGACTTGTAACTGATGAACCCCGACGTGACGAAGCCTGGGATGGTACCCGTGTGTCGAAGGAACAGGCAGCTCATCAGGTCTACGCCATACACGTGTACGTCCGTCACTCGGACACAGACAAAACTTACTCTCGCTACTGACGAGAACAGAGCGCCAGTCCATTGTTCAGTCGACTTTTTCATGACACCAGTGTAGCCTTGCTTAGTGGTGTCTTGGTGTCAGTGGAATCCTGGTCAGAGGCACACGTGATCTTTTAGTCCTGCCGCAACAGACGGTTCCACTCGTCGCTGGTGACACAACATGTGCTCCAATTTCGTCCCTGCATGATGTTCGGTTGGCCACCGCTGCTCACATAACGCGTCGAACTTCGATATATTGTGCCCAGCATGTGCAGCAGCCCTGTGATGCGTCAATCCGCCTATCCGCAGGCCCACAGTGCGACGCCGTCGTTCAACAATCATATGTGCTCGTCGGCGGCTCATGGTTGTACCGTAGAATTAATGTTGCAGGCGCTATTTAGCTCTAAAGTCAGTGCAGATGCTGACTGAAGGGTCAAAACGGAAGGTACACAGACAGGCCTCATGAGCACCATGTGATAGCCAATGACCATGACAAATGGATCACTAACATTACCCCTCAGTATCAACGTTTTATATCCCGTTGCCACTGAACACAGTCCTTGAGGGTATAGCATTTTTTTCCGGAAGTGTAAGAGAGGCCATGTTTTCACACTCTTAGCCGGCCGCTGTGGCCGAGCGGTTCTAGGCGTTTCAGTCCGGAACAACGCTGCTGCTACGGTCGCAGGTTCGAATCCTGCCTCGGGCATGGATGTGTGTGATGTCCTTAGGTTAGAAGGTTTAAGTAGTTCTAAGTTATAGGGGACTGATGACCTCAGATGTTAAGTCCCATAGTGCTTAGAGCCATTTGAACCATTTTTCACACTCTTATTGTGCAATGGGCTTGGGAATAACTATACTGTTCGGTGGATACTAGTTTTAATACAAATACTTCACCTAATAGGCTCCGTATTGACGCACAGTCTGCTCACTATAAGTTGCTGCCCTTCATGTAGTTCCGAATAAAGGCGACGGCTGGATGTCAGGTCTGTAAATTTAGATCCAAGTTTAATGGCTGGTTCTTTTCTCGGTTTTCTTCTATCAGCAGCCCAGCTCCTCTAATGACTTGGCGCAATTTCAGCAAAACGGCGTTGTAGGTCCATCTTGAAAGAAAACACTTTTGTTTTCTATTTATTTATTCCGAAACTAATTTCAGTATCACCATCACAAGTTGGTTCTTCAATTCTAGAACGTACAAAAATATAGCATAGTTATAAACGTGATAAAACACTTCTACATTTGTATTATTTGGTTCCAAATATTGTATTCTATGCATAGTTTCATAATACGTTATTTACTTAAAATCAGCCATACAGCATTAGAGCGTGATCGTGCGTCATGAAACTTCCCGTAGTGCATAGTTATAAGAGAACTGTGTACTACTGATCGGTGGTTGGTTCTGTGTGATGAAGATGTCACTGGGTCAGGGTCGGATTTTCGAGAACGTGTCATGTTCTGTCGTCTAGAAACACATCATCTTCATCATGTAATATCTTATAAGAATAGAGCGCCCCACTGTCTGTTATTACTATGTCTACAGGAAGGATGAGACCACAGCCCTTTGGTGCAGCCAAAGTTGATTCGACAATGAGGTAAAACTCCACCTGGGTGGCGAACACCAATTGTGACGTTAGAGTAGAACGTCTGGATGCGCCGCACACGGACTTCTGTAACATTATGGTCACGAAGCGTTTCCCCAATGAATTTAATAGTGACCTGTCCTCGAAGTGCACAGATACCTGGTCTAATGACTGGTTCTTTCCTTAGTGTTTGGCTGTCATATGTTTCATTATATTTCATTGACAAAGTAATAATTCAATTCTTTATTCAAATCAATAAGGAGGATCGAGGACGACACTTTAGGTACTACAACATCCTATGCAGCTCCTGTAACGGGTACAAAAATACAAATTTTGGAAGAAGGAGAGTAGTAGAAAAGACGTGTAGCTGATTCAGTACCGCACAGTTGTAACTGTCACAGCCGTGACATTATATTTAAACATATGAGATTACGTCACGAGAGGATGAAAAGGTAATGAAGATACTCACTCAAGTAGTACGTGAATGTTATTAATATATTTCAAATTTTAGTTTTAATGGTGTGCCAGTATATGCTTATTCCTGAAAAACCTACCGTTGACGTTTGATGTGTTAGCGGCCGAAACGGTGCCCCTTTGCAGAAAGTAATGTGTCAAATTCAAGTTGCGAGTGCTTTGAACACGGATGCGAAATGGCTCCCCGAGCCATATATATTGGTTAGCAACGATAGGGCTGGTCGGAATAACTGCTCATCGTAGCAGTATACTGAGACCATGGATAAGCACCCTGGAAAGAACAAGTCATCCCGGGGGACGTCACTTTAATACCGAGTAACTTAGTCTCTCTCCGTGGTAATGGTCTCAAATCGACAAGGAAGAGTGGCAACAAGTCCAGGCATGGCATATCCAGCTGAAGCCATTTAGTGATTAATAGATCCCTTCGTGATGATTGCTATGTTTCATCTGATGTTCCTAACAGTCTCACCAAATCCAGTGGAACTAAGATCGAGCTATTTGGCAGGACATTCGAGATATACTGCCGCAGCAGGAACGTATCGTTTTGGAAGAAAGGAATTCCCTCAACACACTCATCATGAACAGGTAGAATAAATAGGTCTTTGTAAACATGACACTTTTCAGCGATGTATCACCAAACCGTGTAGGGCTCATAGATCCTGTATCATCGTCCGGTCCCTTACAAAGACGGAGTACTTAATTGTCTGACTAACAGTACACTCTAAGAAAAAAAAATAAGACACACCACGAAGAAATTATTCGAATAACACGGAAAATAATATACGTGACGTCCATGCACGGATAAACAAATGACTACAATTTCAGAAAAATTGGCTAATTAGATGTGTCATTCAAGAGAAGGAGCTTCACAGAGTGAGCGAGCCAGTAACGTATTAGTCGTTCTCTGGCTCCTATACAAGCAGTTATTCGCCTTGACGTTGATTGATAGAGTTGCTGGATGTCCTCCTGAGGAGTATCGTACCAGTTCTGTGTAACCGGCTCGTTAGATCGTCAAAATACCGCACTGGTTGGAGCACCCTGACCATAATTCTCCACTCTCACTTGGGAAGAGATCTGGCTGTCGTGCTGGCCAAGGTGGGCTTTGGCAAGCACAAAGACAAGCAGTAGAAGCTCTCGCCATGTGAGGATGGGCATTATCTTGCCACATGGCAGGTGTCGGTCAGATTGGTATCCCACTGCAGAAAGGGGCTTCTCCAGACACGTGTTAGCTGCTCATCGGGGCTCAGTTATAATCGAGACTCACCATTGAAGACAATTCTAATCCACTCAATGAGATTCCAGAGCGAAGACATGTCTGGAGACACCCTAGACATCGGTGCGATACCACTGTCGCCTGCCATACGGCCACACAACCGGGAATGATGGCGTGGGGTGCCACTTTTTTTTAATTCTTTTAAATTTTTTTAGCAGATCCTCTTTGGTTGTCATCCGTGGCACCCTTACAGCAGAGCGGTATGTCGACGATATTCTAAGTCCAGTTTCTTTCCCTTCATGGCAAGCCATCCCGGTCTTACTTTTCAGCAAGATAATACTACTCACCAGCACACACCTTGAGTTTCTACCGCTAGACTACGAGCTCACCAAACCCTACCTTGGTCAGCATGGTCGACGGATTTTCCTCCAGTTGGAGACGTTTGAAGCATTATGTGCAGGGCCCTCCAACCATCTTGGGATTTTGACGATCTAGCTCACCAGTTGGACAGAATTTGGCACGATATGTCTATGGACGACATCCAACAACTCTATTAATGCCAAGCCGAATAACTGCCTGCATAAGAGCCAGAGGAGCACCATTGTGTTATTGCCATGATCAGTTTGTGAAGCTTTTTCTCTTGAATAAGTCACCCAATTTGTCTAAAATTGTAATCATTTATTTTTCTGCACATGTACATCACGTCTACCGATTTCAGTCTGATTTGGATAATTCCTTCGTGGTGCACCGCTTTATCTCCTAGACCCTGACAGCTGGGGTACATTGATTCCATCCTAGTGGGTACGGGGTGTCGGTAGGAAGAGCATCTGACCACCTCTTCGCATTAACCAAGCCAAATCCGATTGTAACAGTGCCGACACTGCCAAAATTGCGGGACAATGGCTCAAGCAAAAGAAGAAGAAGAAGAAAAACAAGTGTATTTATAACCGCGGATTCACATAGGAGTCAAAATTATAAATCATAAGACAGTAATTGTGGCACAACTGCGTGAATATTTAACAAGTCAGATAACTAAATAGGCAAATTTCGCTATAATATTAATTTTTCAGACCTTCGGGATCCGCTAATGTATTCCATAGATGCAAGAAGATCAAGTGTTTGTGGCTAATCAGTTTTAATGTCAGCGGAACGACGAGTTTGACAAAGTCACAAGATTAAATCAGCAAAGGACAGAGATGTTACATTCAAACTGGTGACGCAGACACACCACCACGGGAGGAGACGGTTTTTTCACAGGAGTCGCCATTGTGGAGCCAATGCAGAATAACCCAGCTAAGCGCCAGGGGGTCTTAGCCCAACCTCTCTGGTCAAAAACCATTGAAATGGTCAGTACTTCAACCCTCCCCCCCCCCCCACTTCCCCCTTAAAGTTGGTTACAGAAACTATTCCCTTCCAAAATAGGCACTGCTCTGTGTGAAACCACAGAGACCTGCTCTCCAAGCTTACTCAGTTGCAGATATCAGAAGTAGCCCATTCAGATGCAGGTTCGCAACGGTGTTGTTAAATCGTTTGTCCAGAAGTCGCCGCCATCTTCAGTTAACGGGAAGTAGCTTCCATTACTTTGGAAACGGTCACTTGTAAAAATCAGGTCAGCGGAAATCCACTAGCGTCATGATAGGATGCACGCGCTTATCCCGACCGCTGTAATTAAGGCGTTCCCACCATACTTTCTAGCTGCCTGCACATCACTGAAAAATGCAGATGGGGTAAGAGTTCTCTCGCATACCACTCTTTGTATTCGAATATCCCGTCCCTCATGGTCAAAAACAATACCTCCTGTACCTGTCTCAAGATGGTTTCCATGTTTCACTGGTTAGGACTCTCTAGGAACTGGACGAATCTTTCTTTCGTATTTGATTGTTTTTCTCTTGCTACTTTTAATTCCTGCATAGAACTAGCTGTTCGACGAGTAATCCAGTATTAAAGATTGTTTTGATCCCATATTGTAACAAGACTACCTCGCATGCATAAGTTTTCTAAACGGTTAGTATATACTTCTTCTGCTGACTAGGGTTCCTCCTGATTGTCTGCCTCATTCCGTGGATGTACTGGACCAACTGATGTCCCATCTCTTGGGTGGTCTTGCGCGTAGTCGTTTCCCTTGCGGTCGACCATGTTTACAAATTTTAGCTCATCTTGAATGGTTCTTTCTTTCCACATGATCATTCCAATTTTTGTTTCTCGTCTTCACCCATTTATTTATATTTTGTGTTCCACACTCTTCCCCTATCGACACATTTGGTCCATTGTCCCTCATGGTTACTCCTTGGATATGTCTTCGTACCTACATTTCCGCTGCCATTAACTTTCTTTTTTTCTTCTTTTCCGTTTCTGCTGCGTATGTCAAAACAGGACGCATCAATGTTTTACATATTTTTATTTTCGTCTCTGTTATCAATATATACGTATTCCATTGATTTACTGCTTGTCTCTTACTTGTTTGTGACCTTCCCCTGTGCCATATTACATAATTTCCTCTAGTGCAAAAACATGCTGTAGGGTCAACCTCCGACGTTGCGATCGTCCGGGGACAGAAGATATGCAGATAAGATATTGTCAGATAAGATTTTGCTAGTCTCCCAATAGCGAAGTGGTAGGAGACAGCGAGCTAATTCTATGTGTTTCTTCTGTTCTTTGACAAAATAAGTTACGTGCACGCCACAACATAGACACCGAGAATAACATCCACGTTAATATTCACGGTATCTTGGATGATTAGGCCAACTTTACGGTGAGGATGAATACCCCACAAAAAACCACTGAACCATTCTCTGCGGGTTAAACGCTGGCCGTCCTCTCGACATCTTTTATCACTTGAAAAGAGGCAAAACTCGGATTCATCGGATTACTCAGTGAACCTTTACGTGTCTGATGTTCAGTTTCCGTGTATTTTGGCCAACTGGAAACATGCAGCTTACGTGCCGAACAAAGAAACAGCACATAGTGTTGCGACTGATCGGGCTTCCACACGAGAAATTGGGACGACTTCACGATGGCTATAGTTGTCTTTCTCGGGAAAGATGACGTCTGTTTCAGCCTACTTTCCCACACTGTACTCGTGCGTGTTAATAATTAAACTTAATAAATGAATTACTCCTGGTGGTATTAATCAGAGGTTTAATTAATTTATAGGAACTAACTAGTTGGAAACTTCTTGAAATGATGAGCCGCAACAATGATTTGAACTTTTACTGAATAAAGTTTACTGTCATTAGAACAGATCATATAACTTCGGGGACTGGTGAAAGCTACAAACTCAGTTAAGTTGTTGAAAAGTGGCTCGAAACCCCAATACAGCGGCAGGCAAACTCGCTACATAAGTGTTCAATAAATTCATGAAAGCTGGTAAATCGTCTGTTAAGTACGTAGCTGTTCACTGAAACGAATGAATCGCGGGATAATTCGCAACTATCACTCGACGCTAAACTAAACTAAATGCAGCCGGCCGAGGTGGCCGTGCGGTTAAAGGCGCTGCTGTCTGGAACCGCGAGACCGCTACGGTCGCAGGTTCGAATCCTGCCTCTGGCATGGATGTTTGTGATGTCCTTAGGTTAGTTAGGTTTAACTAGTTCTAAGTTCTAGGGGACTAATGACCTCAGCAGTTGAGGCCCATAGTGCTCAGAGCCATTTGAACCATTTTGAAACTAAATGCAGATAAGCCAAAAAATCCAGAATCCCTTCAGTCGAATCTAAGTTCAACTTCAGCGTTCAGAAAGTGTCCCAAACCCACTTTACATCCAAATCTCAAGTCAGAAGATCACCTCGTCGAAAATAAGCAGAGTCCAAAGTATGTCCACAAAACACTCACGCTAAATTATTCTAAGTCAAGCTACTGGGCCACCCAAAACAACTTAACTTTCACGTCAGCGCAGGTGAAAACCGCCGCTCAGACCGGCACTGGTCCTGCCTTCACTAGATCACACAGGACACTGTTATAAGAATGATGGCCGTCGCCTTTCAATAGTCTTGGTAGACCACCTCCGCTAAGTTCCCAGGCTACATCGGTTTTACAGTTACCCCAGCCTCCTTCACATTTTTTTGATACCAAATAGCAATCACTAATTTGACTGTACCATTTCCTGCGCGCTGAGATTTTAGTCTAGTTTGTTATATGATAGGTTATGTCATAGTACACTAGAAGTGAAATAGTTCGTCCAGAAATGAACCTGAACTGCAAAGTTTGTTGAAATGCTGAAAACCGTTCTTGCTTATGTGCCATTAAATATTACCGTAACCATTAATTTGGCACCACTTATTCGTAGGATTTTTACCGTTCTTTGCCTTTAATTATTCCAAGGACATGGGCGGACGTATGTTTAATTAACAAACAAAAAGACACGCAATAAAAAATATGAATGTTAAGGAATAGAGTACAGCGGGGCTGTTCCACTCATTTCAACTGTAAACCCTATGTAATATGACATGAAACTTTTTAAAAAATCTGTTAATGTGATACAATTATGGCATGATGATTGTGAATACATTCTAGTGTACAAGAGGTCGAAATTTCCTTACACGAATAAAGTATTAAAAAAAACTCTGACGAAGGCAGAAATCGCAGTAAATAAAACTGTAATAAAAATGTGGGGCTATTCCACCTAGTGAAGAGGCTATTACTCCGAGTGTATTTCAGTGTTGAAATTACGAGCATTTACCACAGGTAAAAATTTTTCTTCCTTTTGCACTCACACATACTTCGTGAAAACGTGTAGCACATTGCTGGCACTTTATCTAGAGGAGCTGCTTATAACCCGTGTTATAGCTTGTTTCATATCTTCCTCTGACCATGAAGCATTTGAATTTCTCCTTTTGTACGTACGGACGATCTGAAAAGAAACCAAGGAAACGTGTTCTCTAGAATTTCGCAGTAACACATCAGTTAAGACAATAATTTGACTCAGCAGATAAAGCCCCACTTGTACGGGGCGAAATGGCCCCATGTGCGTAATTTCGAAGGATTCGGCATGATACACCTTTATGGAAAAAGCCAGCAATATATACTGATAAACACACTGCGTAACCTGTGTTCTTATACATGTGACAGTAAGAGTTTAAAATTTCGCGTTGTTGTGAATGGTAAACCTTAATTTGTTAGGTTTTATTCTTTAACTATGCCAATAATTCGTCTCAATTCGCTTGCCTCTAGAGTTTGTTCTTCTTTCCGTCAATAATGTAACAGAAAACACCCCTATGACAACCATATGTGAAGACACAGAGATGGTGACACACAATGAAGGTAAAACGAGCTTGACTCTGTGAGAAACTTGCCACAGTTGCAACGTTTATTATTTCAAGCGTATTTGCCCCGTGAGCGGAATAACCCCGCTGTAGCCTAATGATTGTAAAACGTGAAATACGACCTCACCCACGTACACTGTCATTCATATGTGTAACTCTATGATGGTAATTTTGTGTCAACTTCTAATAAAATTTCAACTAAAATGTGGTCTACTGCTGAATGAATTAAGAAATAAATTATATGAATGGACTACTCGGTGTATCTAGCCGAGACCTTCAATCTAAGACTCGCACTTTGTGGTACTTACGATACTACAAAAATTATATTATCATTCACTGAATGAAGGTGATATAAAACAAGTCGGAGCTGTATCTTTTGATGTACATTTATTTATTTATTTATTTATTTATTTATTTAACCTGGCAAGATTAGGGCCATCAGGCCCTCTCTTACATCTAACCAGGCATTCTACTTATTTTACATTAATACGTTTTAGTAGGCATGTTAAACTACATCTAGTACAAAAAGTGAAATAAACAATTTGAAAGGTACACCTGGAAAAATACATACATATAGAGTTTATATTCGTAGATCATAAGTACTGTTATAATTAGACATTATTGAAGAGACAAATTTTAGATAGGAGTGCTGGCAGCAGGGAGTATGAGGGAGACTCATGGTGAAGGGAGGAGAAGAGTAGACATGATGAAACATGATTAAGGAAATATAAAGGAAAAGAAGATTGCCTGGCTAATAGAGATAGATGAAGAGGAAGGCATCTCAGGAGCAAGATAGGAGACGCTAGCTTTGCTATTTGACAGATGAGAGGATTGGCCTGGTACATTAATTTTGTGGAGAACTTTATGAGGATGATAGTAGGAAATGCTTCAACTTCTTCTTAAAAGCAGCAGGAGATTGAATTTTGCGCATGGTACGGGGCAGTTTGTTCCAGAGTCAGACAGCGGCAACTGAGAAGGAGTTTGCAAAAGTTTTTGTTTTGTGAGTGGGCACAGTTAGGATACCAAATAAGAGTGATCTCGTGTTTCGATTATGATGGCATGACAGGTTTTTAATCTCTGAAGCAAGGTATTAGGGTGCTTGCGCGACGAGGAGTCTGTGAAATAGACATAGAGTGTGGTAGTCACGCAATTTGTCCGGCCGCAGCCACCCTAGCTTGGAGTATGAAGCACTAACATGATCATATCGGCGAATGTTGCAGGTGTAACGCACACAGGCATTCATGGTTAGCTCTATCCGTCTTTTGTTTTCACTACTCGTGCCTTGTTGAATCACATCACATTAATGGAGGTTCGGTAGAACGAGTGCTTGCACGAGCTGGCGTTTCAAGTCCTGTGGAAATATGTTCCAAAACTTTTTGAGAGCATAGAGACAAGCAGACGTCTTTCGGCACACTGCGACAGTATTCTCCGCCCAGTTGAGATGCTCATCCAAAGTTACACCCAAGTTCTTCACTGTTTTCTGATATGGTATTGGAGTACCGTCGAGCAGAATAGGAGGTAGCCGTTCGCGGAAATCTGAACTTATTAATTTCTGATGGGCTATTAAGATTACTTGCGTCTTTTTTGCATTTAGTTTAAGCCCCAGGCTTTTCGCCCATGTCACTACTAAAGACAAATCATCATTCATCTGAGCGATTGCAGTGTTTACGTCTTCAGGTCTGACGCTTAGGTAGAGCTGGAGGTCGTCGGCATAGAAATGATATTTACAGGAGGACAGAACCGACGAAATATCGTTGACATATAAAGAAAACAAAAGTGGTCCTAAGACTGATCCTTGTGGCACTCCCAAGGAAAAATGTTTCCAGGAAGATTTTTCATTTACGCAGACAACACATTGTTGTCTGTCTTTTAAGTAGCTTTCAAACCATCTCATTGCACTATCAGAGAAATTAAGCTGTTGCATTTTTCTGAGCAATATGTCGAAGTTAACAGTGTCAAAAGCTTTGCTGAAGTCCAGTAGCGTCAATATTGTTGCCTTTCGACTGTCGATGGCACATTTCAGGTCATCAGTTACTTTAATTAGAGCAGTGTTTGTGCTGTGATGTTTACGGAAACCGGATTGAAATTTGTCGTATAGGCTGAATTCATGCAAGTGTTCAGTGATTTGGTCATGAACAATATATTCGAGCGCTTTGGAAACAGCAGGCAGTATGCTAATTGGTCGGTAATCACTAGGCAGTTGCGGGTTTTCGATCTTAGGGATGGGTCGAATTATGTTTCTTTTCCATGCAGTGGGGTATATTCCGTTCACGAGGGAAAAATTAAATATGTCAGTTAAGACAGGTACTAAGATATCGGCAACATTCTTAATCATGGTTATACCGATACTGTCGTTGCCTATTGCATCAGAAGAGATTTTGATATAAATAGAGTCCAAATTAAGAAATGAGACACTTAAAGTTGTAAATGAGTTTTGCTATTTGGGGAGCAAAATAAGTGATGATGATCTAAGTAGAGAGGAAACAAAACGTAGACTGGCAATGGCCAGGAAAGCGTTCCTGAAGAAGAGAAATTTGTTAACGTCGAGTACAGATTTTTAGGTGTCAGCACGTCGTTTCTGAAGGTATTTGTGTGGATTGTAGCCATGTATGGAAGTGAAACATGGACGATAAATAGTTTGGACAAGAAGAGATTAGAAGCTTTCGAAATGTGGTGTTACAGAAGAATGCTGAAGATTATATGGATAGATCATATAACTAATGAGGAGGTATTGAATAGAAGTGGGGAGAAGAGAAATTTGTGGCAAAACTTGACTAGAAGAAGGGATCGGTTGGTAGGGCATGTTCTGAGGCATTAAGGGATCACCAATTTAGTATTCGAGGGCAGCGTGGAGGGTAAAAATCGTAGAGGGAGACCAAGAGATGAATACACTAAGCAGATTCAGAAGGATGTAGTTTGCAGTCGGTACTGGGAGATGAAGAAGCTTGCACAGGATAGAGTAGCATGGAGAGATGCCCCAAACCAATCTCTGGACTGAAGACCACGACAAAAACAACAACAACCACAACAGCAACAACAACAGAATGCAAATGAGATCCCCACATCGGCCAAACCACACTGCTTGCCTCTGTCAATTGCTGTATTGGGCTTCGCAGTACTAATTATTGTTGCGCAGTATGAGCGGAAACGTAAACAGTAATTGGCTTCCATTGTGTCCCACCAACGCCTGAGCTGAGGTCACGTCCGTTACATTCAAAATTTAACAGGCGCGCGCTATCCCTTTAAGCGCCCAGAAGTCAGCCATGCTATCGGTTTACACAGCTAGCGATAACGACACAGGCCCAGCCCGCTGTATCGCAGCCAGCCTCCCTGCGAGATGGTGCGCCAACTAAGGTTCACCCGTGACTAGACTTCACTACCCAAGCATAAATTACAGACCGCTGTGTCACAGTACCTCCGCTTAACTTATCTTTCATGCACTGTACAAGATAAGGTAAGCCACACTGGGAACTGAAACATTAGTCATAGGGACCCATATCATATTTGAAATGATAATGTACATCAAAAAATATGAAAGTGTAACAATTTGAGCACTGGCAAGGTCAGTGCGTGCAGAGCATATTTTTCAATCTTTTTCTCATAGTAACTTCCCCCTGGGCAGTTCCCTTGCGGAGATCCGAATGAGGGACTATTCCGGAATCTTTTGCCAATGGAGAGATCATCATGACACTTCTTCAGTTACAGGCCACGGGTCCTGTGGATACACGTTACGTGTCTTTAATGCCGTGGTTTGCATTGCCTTCTGCGTCCTCATGCCGTTGACCAATGCTGATTCTTCCGCCTTTAGGGGCAGTGTCCCACCCTTAGGACAAGAGAGTGCCCTGAACCTCTGTTCGCTCCTCCGCCCTCTTTTGACAAGGCCGTTGGCAGAATGAGGGTGACTTCTTATGCCGGAAGTCTTTGGCCATCAGTGCTGTTTATTAATCAAAACTTAAGCAGCGGCGGGATTCTAACCCGGGACGGAAGACGTATCGATTATGAATCAAAGTCGCTACCCCTACACCACCAGCATTACAAACAACAAAAATGTTGCAGCGCACAGTCTAAATACCATTCTTGTAAGTTTGGGTCCCAACACGGTAAACGGTTTTCCGTATACACTGGCTGAAGTAGCGAAAGTTTAATTATATCCACCCTGTATAAATATTTAAGCTATTTTACCAATGTTTTTATCTATCATCTTTGATATTTTCCAAATATTAGCCAACATTGTATGGTGAATAAGGCCAGTAAATTCTGAAAATTAAACTACATTTGTGTAGAGGGCTCTTTACGCCTTTATGTCGTACGTCGAGGTCAACTGCGTACCGAGCGAGGTGGCGCAGTGGTTAGCACACTGGACTCGCATTCGGGAGGACGACGTTTCAATCCCGTCTCCGGCCATCCTGATTTAGGTTTTCCGTGATTTCCCTAAATCGTTTCAGGCGAATGCCGAGATGGTTCCTTTGAAAGGGCACGGCCGATTTCCTTCCCAATCCTTCCCTAACTCGAGCTTGCGCTCCGTCTCTAATGACCTCGTTGTCGACGGGACGTTAAACACTAACCACCACCACCACCACCGTCGACTGCGTAGTAAGTGTTAAATCATCGATAAGTTTTAGAATTTGATTTCTACTTGAACACTTTTATTATCTTCGACTGATGATTCTGTATAGCGATAAAACGCTCTCACCTTTTGAGTTGTTGATTTTTAAGTCAAGCTGTAATCAAAGAATACAAACGTGCTAGATTCAAAAGACAGTTTCATCAAATTTTTCAGTTTTTTGATGCTACGCTCGAAACATCTCCATTGTAAATCTGATATTTACCAATTTTAACATTAAATGTGAACACCAAGTACGATTCTTTGGCTACTGAAGGAGCACAGACCACCCTCAAAGGAAAAGATATCACAAATTGCCACCTCTTTTTGTGGCGACAATTCAGGTTCATCGTAGAACACGAACATGTTGAAGCTACATTTAGCTTCCTCCATTTACCTTGTGTGACAGGTATCCTCTGGAACACTGAAAAATACCTCACATGATGGTGCCTTGCCAAGAATGATTGCAGTTAATTTTAAAACTCAGGCAATTTTTTGTAACTGCTCACATGTTTAATATAATGCCTCTAGTTGTGTTAGCAGTTTCTTGGATCCTGTGTAGGAGTTTGCTTCCAGTTGCTTCATGCGAATGGTTCTCCAGCAAATAAGCTGTTGCTCTTAAACCAAGTGAAGGCACTGTACTTGCTACGACTGCTGCCTAGCATCGAAAGTGATAGACGAATGGTGTGTTTGCGAGGTGCGCCTTGAGGACCGACAGAGGTGGCTCAGTGGTTAGCACACTGGACTCGCATTCGGGAAGACGAAAGCTGAAATACCTACTGACCATCAGGGATTTAGGTTTTCTGTGATTTCCCTAATCACTCAGGGCAAATGCCGAAATGGTTCATTTTTAAAGGCTGTGCCAATTGCCTTCCACATACTTTCATGATTTCAGTTTGTCGTGCATTCCTAATGACTTCGTTGTTGTTGGGGGGACTTTGAACACTAGTCTCCCTTCCTTCCCTCCGTAAGAAGGAACGGTTCGCCTCAATCTGACCTCTTTCTGCCTGAATAGATGTCACTGACCCACCACGTCACTCGGCCAATACAATCTGTGAAACGACTACTCATTCACCTGTGGAGACAAGTAAATAACGTGCCTGCATTAGGTATTGGGTGAAGTTGTCATGAAGAAATAAAAATATGCGAAGTTCTTGGTTTTCTTTTTCTCTGGTTTTTCATATTCTGAAGGTACAGTGGCACCGTTACCCCTTACCCTGCCGAGCCCACATCTGACACAACTCATGTTTAGAAGGTATGGAACCAAACTGATGGGTAGCCCAAGAAAAAGTACTAAAACTTTAAGAGTTGAATACAAAAGGCACACTAAATTGGCTCAAATGGCTCGGAGCACTATGGGACTTAACTTCTAAGGTCATCAATCCCCTAGAACTTAGAAATACTTTAACCAAACTAACCTAAGGACATCACACACATCCATGCCCGAGGCAGGATCCGAGCCTGCGACCGTAGCGCTCACGCGGTTTCAGACTGTATCGCCTAGAACCGCTCGGTCACCCCGGCCGGCGAAAAAAACTAGTTCACCCTTTTAGATGTTTCCAGTTCAGTCAAGATTTATTGTTGCAACAGTACATATAAATTACATGAAATGATTATATTTCCAGATCAATAACTCAAGTGATTCTGAGGTACCAGATATGGACCAATGCTGAACACTCATATTAGTACGTGGTGCAGTGTCCACAGGTGGCAATGTAGGTGCTGACTGTGGCATCCTGTGGATCGTACAGATGGCAGATACTGTGCTGTGATACGTTATGCTACGCCTTCTCGACCTGTTCACGTAGCTCTGTAAGAGTCTTTACTTGATGGGTTGCATGAGTCACTTCTTGTCTCGTCATATCCCACATGTGGTCGTTTGGAGACAACTTCGAAGGTTGTGCTGGCCATGCAAGTTATTGCACGTCTTGTAGAGTACGGTGAGTTTCACGGGCAGCGTGTTGGCTATGTATTGTCACCTGGAAATGGAAAAAATGCTTAATAAATACTGTCTTTCGTGTGAAAAGACAGGAAGTGACAAAAGCACAAAATCCAATAAACTAATAATTGTATTTGCGATGCAACAAAGTCAAAGAAAATAAACTGTTCATTGTTAACACTAATTGCATGAAGACTGTAATACTAGTAAGACTTACTTCCGTTGGAGTTCTCGGAAGAATAAGACGCAAACTTGCGCGCTAACATTTTATTATGCGGATGGAAATGTGTGTGGTGTGATAAACTTTGTTTGTTATCTCAGAATATAATTACTGTTCGTTAACATAACGCTTGATAAAGAATTGTGCGGTGAAGACCTTTCTATATTTGAAAGTTGTTCTATCTGTCGGCGGGCGACGCTGAAACCAGTGTCGTATTTCCAGATAAACTAATTTTTGTTGCGGCTCTGTATGTTAATGTGAAACACCAAAGTCTGAAAATGTCGACTTTTTTTAGTAAATATCAACGCATATCATATACATCAGTGAATAACCGATTATTTAGTTATATTTTTATACATTCGAACCATCAGTGATGTATGTCGACATGCACAGATTTAGTGGACGTTGAAAGCAGAGGCCGATGTCGACAGAGAGGCGGACAGCAGATGAGATTTGTTCTCAAGAAATGTTGCTGGGAGAAGCAGTTACGTATAATTGTAGAAGTAGAGGGCAGGACTATACAAATTGTCAGCAAAAGGAAGTGTTCCACAGTTAAATGCAGTTGCAAAAGCGAGGGACTCTTTTTGTAAATTCAAACCGTCATAGCAGTTTAAGTTATAGCAATTAATAAGATTTATAACGTGAATCAGATAATTAGATATGTTTATTATTGTGTTATTTTCTTTCCTGATTGATAGTATACTGTTTCTTCTAAGATCAAGAGTTTATTTGTATCCACTGTTATTTAGGCTTTCTCCTACTTTAACACACAGCTTAATGTGTTTTAATAGTAAAGTATGATTTAAAAATGTAACGAAACGTTTTTTTCGACATTTACCATCAGTTCAAAGTGAAAGTCAACATTTGCTGGTTTACGTGACAAGTTAGGATATTTAGCGAACGTTTCTCTGCCGGGTCGTTTCTCTTCGGCACTTTTGCAATCGGTCCGTGTCCATCAACTGAACTAGTTCTTCTGCCTGTTTCGCCAGTTGGCCGTACGCTGTGTTTCGTGCACCGCTATCGGGTGGCGCTGTCGACATCCGGAGAGGTCACAAGGCATGAAGTGCAGACGAGTAGGGCCTCGGTGACTGCTACAACAGCGTTCTACAGGGACTCTGCCGCGGCGATTGTAATTTTGGCGTTTACGGTAGACATGCGTTTGGTTCTCAAAGACACGACTGCAATTCAGCGGCTGCAGTTAGGTAAAACGTTTACTTGTGTATACAGCTTAAACGCCGCCGCCTGATTCGGTTAGTTGGCAGGCTATAGTGATCCTACATGCCAGTGCAATCCATTGTTGTTGAATGGTGTGTTGCGGCGAGCGTCCGTTGGTGTGTTTGCAGCTCTTCACACTGTCGGTTGTGGAGTGATTAGTGGTGGGTGCCATTTATTCGTGCTACGGCCAGTTACCGTTGACATTCCATTTCAAGAGGGCACCCTGCCGTGAATAATTTGTTTTGTGTTGCCGCAATATGTTACACTAAGATCTGACTGGAATAATGAGGTTAGTTATGTTTAATTGGTTCCGCTTTCGATCGAGTGTGGATTAACACCTTGTTCACGTAGCCGACCTATAGAGCCAACTGTTACGCCGTTGTGAACAGCTGCTACCTAAATAGGCTAGGCGCTTTTTTTACGCCCTCGATGTGATTGTTCTGTAATTGATTATTGGAATAAGTCTGTCAAGACATAACCATAATTATTCTACCACGCAAACATTTGGGGCTACACTCGTCTGGGATGAGACGTTCCAGGGCGACGGTGGGGAAGGGGGGGGGGGGGGGGAGACTGTAGCCTGTTGTGGCGTTGTTAACCACTGAGGGCTACGGCGGGGACGAAACCTTTCCTTTTAGGTCCCTGGTTCAATACACAATACACTATAATGATATTTGTTGTGTTTTTTATCAACCTACTGATCATCTTTGGATAAGGTTCGTTTAACAATTAGTTACAGTTGGCGGGGCTGGTTTGGGTATTTGAAATTATTTTGCTATCGCTAGCCAAGTTACTCCTTCATAATTAGTTGATAAGCTCATTGCTGCTGCTTTAATTGCTTAACTTGTTTCATTAAACTTATTTAGGATGATCCCACTGCGTTTGAAGTTTTGGAGCCAATGCTTTTAATATTCTTGCAATGTTTTTTTCAAGTGGTTTACACAGTCTCATCAAAAACAGGTGTCGACTGTTTTGCGGTAGGCAAGGTTTTGTTAACTGCACAGAGCTTGAGAAATCGTCATTTACGGCATTCCTGTTCTTATGGTGGGTGAGCTAAGTCATTGCTAAAACTGTTGGCAGTGAGCTATGCAGATAGTTTCAGGCTTCAGGAGACAGTACGCTGGAGTTCTTGCCATCTCCGATTAGCTGCATCCCGCCTGGTGAAGACACATTCCACATTCGGAGTGACAGAGGAACACTCACGGTCCAGTCATCTTTGACAGCTTCAACCTCTTCTGTCCAATCATTAAATTAATAAATCAGAATCAGATCAACCTCACCAGAATTAACATCCAGCCCACCACTCCCACCACGTAACCTGGCACATTTCGAACGTACAGTAAATGGCTGTGTGAATCCTGACAGTCTCTGTTTTTGGTATTTCACGGTAGCGTATATACGAGGTGCGACAATAAAGTAATGAGACTGATTTTCTTTGCAAGATGTGGCAACTCTGCAGGCTTGCTCATCCACAATATCTTTGACCTTAGTCTATAAGCTGCTTCTAGTCCAAGTGGCACATGGATGCAACTCCTCTGTTGTGAGTTGTGCTGTACTAAGTTAACATGTGTCTGTGTCTCTTGTGACGGAAATGAAACCGCATGATATTGCGCAATGGTATGCCATTTCTTTTAGCGTTAAATTGGGTGAAAACGTGACAACTTACAGTAAGCTTTAGAAGGCTTTTAGAGAGGAGGTTATGTCAAGAGCTCAAGTTTTTCGTTGGCATAAAATGTTTAGTGAAGGCAGAACGAATGTTGAAGATGAAGACCGCAGTGGACGACCATCAACCTCGCGGACGGATGTCAACTAGGCCAGGGTGCGTGAACTCATACGATCTGATCGAAGATTATCTATGAAAATGATTGTAGAAGAACTGAACATCAATCGACAAACAGTTCGTCTAATAATAACTGAAGATCTTGGTGTTTGAAAGATTTGTGCAAAAATGTTCCCCAAAAATCTCATACCACAACAGCAAGAAACACGGAAAAACGTGGCAGCCGATCTGTTAGAGCAAACGGAAATAAATCCAGAATTGTTGAGCCGTGTTATCACTGGTGATGAAACTTGGTTTTTTCAGTACGATCCAGAGACAAAACGCCAAAATTCGCGATCGAACCGCGGTATTGACCGCCATGCCATGATTGAACTACAGACAACACGAACCGTGTACCTCCTTCCGAGTGGAATGACTGGATCTGATCGGCTGTCGGACCCCCTCCGTGCAATAGGCGCTGCCCATTCATGGTTGTTTACATCTTTGGCCGGGTTTAGTGACTTATCTGAGCAGTCAATGGGACTGTGTTTGTGATACAATATCTACTGTCAACGTCTATCTTCAGGAGTTCTGCGAACTGGGATGATGCAAAACTTTTTTTGATGTGTATATATATCATAGACAGAGTGGGCGAGAGTTTGCTCATTGACCGGATGAAAAAAATTAATTGTAGCGTACCTGGATAAAGAGTGTCGGCGGCGGAACAAGGCGAAAAGACATGCTTTTAGTTCGAAGGAATGTATGGTGTCACCAACGATGATCGCTGGCTGGTCTCCAAGGAATCTTCTCACAGAAAGCCCCAGGTCACGTTTCCCTCTGAAAAACGGAAATTCGGTTTTGATTGGCGGAGCACAAAGGATGTAGGATGGGAAATGGAAACTTCAGAAATCTTATGAAAGGAGTATGAGCATCAGGTGACTGGCTAGTCGATTCATGATGCATGTAGTGGGGGTATTGTTTTTGTAAAGGCCGCAAACATAGAGGCCGTGACTCCAGGAGGAAATGGGGTATGGTACAGTGAGAACACTTACCTCTGGGAACCTATCGAGGACAATTCCCTGCTAGGATCGATCACAGACAGTTCCGTCTGGGGTTCGATCTAAACACTCCACTGGCGAGAGCCGCAGTGCATCAGGTGGTTAAATTTTGTGAAGTGTTGCTTTTGACGCGTGGAGTGCGTGACGTCGTTTCTCTGTAGTCTAGTTATTATTCTGCTTAGTCGAGAGATTTCTTTATCTCTCTTTGGAGTCTGACACACACTGAAGTGCTTCTTTACAGGCGCATATTTGAGTCGAATTTCTGTTCCTGGCTAGTGAAAAAAAAAGTGTTGACTCGTGTTCTGTCTTGTTCTGATATAATTTCAGTCCTAGGAGTTTGCAGATGGCGTACGTATTGCATCCACTGTGTTGGCAGATAATTACGGTGCACCACGTCATCTGCACAGCGGCAAATATCCCAGCGAGCAGATCATCGGTGCTGTACAACTGCTGTCCATTCTTCAATATGTGATATGTGCACTCCTGCTTGGCGGACAGGGAAACAATCACTCCATTTGCTTATGGCTTTGAGCACTATGGGACTTAACTTCTAAGGTCATCAGTCCCCTAAAACTTAGAACTACTTAAACCTAACTAACCTAAGGACATCACACACATCCACGCCCGAGGCAGGATTCGAACCTGCGACCGTAGCGGTCGCGCGGTTCCAGACTTAAGCGCCTAGAACCGCTCGGCCACCCGGCCGGCCCATTTGCTTATGCACTGAGCGTTTTCTGGATGTTCCAGTCAGGACGTAGGACTTCTGTTTTTCACTGGTAATAAGTGTCAGCCCACTTGTGTTAGTCTAATGATGGACGGGGAGAGGGGGGGGGGATCGAAACAAAGTAAATGATATGTTCTGTCTATCTAGAAACTACGTTTCTAGAAATTTTTTTCATTCTACACGTATTTTTGTAAATAAATAATTTATGGTTTCACATTGCGATTAATCCAGTAGCATCCCGACAGGAACGATTGGTTTGCTGTTCTAAACTGAAGTAGAACCACAACATGACAATTCGTTTTATGGAAAGGTTGTCAATGGAAGAGTCATCATAATCATTTGTAGACGTGAGATTTCCATTGCGAAGACATTAGGCAACCACATACACACGCACTATGTGTTACAAACGCTACGCATGTTTTCAAGATAAATGACGTGTTATGTTCCATCGGACATATGACCGTTGGCATGTATGATTTCAGACGTCTAAAATCGAACATCATGCAACAATCGTCAGAAGAGTTAATGACGGAGGAGGGAGCGTTATGACGTGGGGAATGTTTTTCTGGCATTCCATGGGTGATCTAATGTTCTGAAATGCACAGTGGATCAACGCAAGTCCACCCCAACACGCAGACCGTTTCTCATCGGCTCGAAGGTACCTACCAACAGGACAATGCATTGTGTCACATAGCTCGCTGTTCGTGTGCATAGTCAGAAGAATACCAGGATGAGAATACCATACTCCTTTGTCACCAGACTCCAAGGATTTAGACCCCAATCGAGACTCTTTGGGACCACCTCAATAGTGGTGCTCCACACTGGATCCTCAACCGAGAAACATTTAGTCGGCATGGCTCTACATACCTGTCGGTATCCTCCAGATCCTCACTGCCGCTCTTTCTGTACGTCTCAAAACGATACGTGCTGCAAAAGATGGCTATTGTAATGGAACTAGACAGTGAATATGAGAATGTAGGTGTGTGTGTCCATGTTCAACTGATAATACACTTGTGGGTCGAGCTGTTAACGTACATATTGCTTGCAGAGATATACATATATTTCCAGAACTGGCTCTATCGAATTCGGTCAGATTTGGTGGACATTTAACTTAGAGCCAGGAGATAATTATCACTGGTTAAGAGATATTTAGTAACATTGTTCGAGAGGAAGTGATAATATATAAGCAGAAAGCTGGAAAGCCAGGAGTAATTCAAACCATTTTGGTATCTGTCTGCTTTATCTGAGAAGAAAATGTTGTATGCATAATCCATTCCTGGAATGTGGACGTGGAGACCGTGGTAGGTATATAATAAATGAAAAACTGACGACACTAATGTCGAATCCATACTTGTCGGCTTCGCTAGGCTGACTGGCAACAGTCTTGACGACATTTGATCTGTATTGTTGGAGAGCGATAGGAAGGAACGCATTGTAAAGCAAAACTATGGAAGGGTTGGTGAAATTTCAGCTACATTTGTTACGCAAGCTACTTACTAACGCTAGGCGCTCAGTCCGGAACCGCGCGACTGCTACGGTCGCAGGTTCACCGTTAGAGTGTTTTATTATGACGGAAGTTTTAACAATGATTTCCAGAACTACCAGCGTAATTCTTACTGTGACAATTTAGAATGTACAGAATCTCTCGAAGTAGTACAAATAACTATGATGAAAGGTAAACTTTAGAAGCCAACATTACTCAGTGGCCCCACGTTTTCAAAGCCTTGACATAGGTACCGAAATTTTGGTGTCGCTAATAACATTTTGCAGGCGTTCTTTTGTGATTTGGGAAAGGTTATGCAAAGACGGAAGGCATAGTTGTTACTAGTCTAGACGATTAGGTTCCCCAAACAGGGGACTTTGTTCTATAATTGCCTCAAATGTTACTGCGAGAAGGAAGAACTTTCGACTTTAATCCTCACCTGTATCTAGATATGGCGAGATCTTTGACCTTAATCACGCCACTGCCATTGGAAAGGTGCTTATCTGTGTTTTGTTGTCCATCTAGATAGACCAGGGCTTGATCGTTACAATTCATACATTTTTATCATATTGCTTCAGCAAAGGGAGAAAACCGAGCTTATAACCGAATACTTTCCAAGCCATTTCGTTAAATGCAGGCTAGAATTCATGGGATCCACACGATCAGGCACCGACGTCTGTACAACTTTTGTATTCGCACAAACAGATAAAAGCCTAGGCGTGCCCTGAAGGTGACGGCATGGTAACATGAGACAGGTCCGTCATGAGTCAACAGAATATACTGTGTATACCTGGCTTTGGCTCTAGTTGTAATGATAACTTATTTACTCGTGTATCGTTAGTTTATATTTGACCTATTCGTAGTAAATGAGTAGCACTTGGATTGTTTATAGTTCACCACGATTTTTGTCCTAGTAAGCATTGAAAATGTTAGTTAATAAAACATTTACATTTTGTTGCCACTGAAAAGGCACCCGCATAGCTTTACAAATAAGTAGATAAATAGTGCTATATGAATATACATGGCCGGAATGAAGAAACAAATGGAATGTTAATTAACCAAGTATGTTCAGCTTCGTTTTCTACATTATCCTACGATTTTCGTTATGAATTTCGTCTGATTACCTACAAGTTCGGTGTTCTCATAAATTCTACCTTGTCACTAGATCCACTCAGGAACAACGGAAACAACTCACCAAGAGGAGAGCATCGTATCGGAATGAAATTTACTAGACACAATGACAGAGATGAGAGATTGACTTGAACCCAAAATCAAGATATTTAAGCAAATACGGTGGGTACAAGTAGACAAATACAGGGCTACATCAGTAAAGCACTGCACCACCCTTTGCTGCAATACACGCCGCAAAACGGTCCTGCATCGAGTTGATTAAACGTCTGAAGTTGTCTTGAGACAGACTGGCCCACAAATCTTGAGTAGACATCTCCAAATCATGGTTCAAAATGATTCAAATGGCTCTGAGCACTATGCGACTTAACTTCTGAGGTCATCAGTCCCCTAGAACTTAGAACTAATTAAACCTAACTAACCTGAGGACATCACACACATCCATGCCCGAGGCAGGATTCGAACCTGCGACCATAGCAGTCGCTCGGTTCCAGACTGCAGCGCCTAGAACCGCACGGCCACACCGGCCGGCTCCAAATCATGTACAGAGCGATCCGGTGGCACTGATGTTCCAGCTGGCCCCGCATATGCTCTACAGGGGACAAGTCTGGGGAGCAAACTGGCCGTGGAAGAGTCGCAACATGACGTAGGAAGTCTTGAGTGACTCGAGACGTAAGCGCAGGAATATTATATTGCTGCAAAAGTACCATTGGTAGACCAAGCAGGAAAGATACCACATGAAGTCGAAGAATTTCGTCAACATAAGCCTGGCGCGTTAAGGTTCCACGTACCACAATTAGAAGGACCGGCTATTGTAGGCTATGACCCCCAGACCATTACACCGGCTTTGTGGGCAATGTGGAGCGCGACAGCGTGGGTGGGGAGTGTTCACCAGCCTGTCTCCATTTTCAGTTATCATCTGTCCCCAAAACGATTCGGGCTTCATCACTAAACAGTACTTGTTTTAAATCTGTGGCAGCATATTTCGTTCTCGCTTGGTACCACTGTAGACGGAGCCGCTGTTGTCTCCGTGTTAACGGGTGTACACGGCGGGGGCGTCTAGACTGCAAAGTCACATGGTGCGAGTCACTGTAGCATGACTGATCGCTTGCCGCATAAGCCTTCGATCCTCTCGCCTCGTCATCTTCTTGGTCGCACGTGGGTGTCTATTCTATCCACCGCTCCCAACATCGGAACAATCGACGTAGTGGGCCACAAGGCGTGTTTACCAGTCAGTGGTTTTCTTGCCGATGATTACGCCCCTCTCCAACTGGCTTAACTGTGAAAAACGTCGTCTAACACGACCACCAGGCATTCTGCGACTACTAACGCCTCCTTGAGGCGAGATGTGATCATCACGTGCACGATCTGTCCACTAAGAGCCGTTTCAATAGGGCCGATTGCAACGCCACTGCACGGCCTGTGGGCATGCGCATCGCTTCAAACTTGGAGCATCTGCATATACAGGGTGGTCCATTGATAGTGACCACGCCAAAAATCTCACGAAATAACCATCAAACGAAAAAACAACAAAGAACGATAATTGTCTAACTTGAAGGGGGAAACCAGATGGCGCTATAGTTGGCCCGCTAGATGGCGCTGCCATAGGTCAAACGGATATCAACTGCGTTTTTTTTTAAACAGGTTCCCCCAATTTTTATTACATATTCGCGTAGTACGTAAAGAAATATGACTGTTTTTGTTGGACCACTTTTTTCGCTTTGTGACAGATGGCGCTGTAATAGTCACAAACATATGGCTCACAATTTCAGACGAACAGTTGGTAACAGGTAGGTTTTTGAATTAAAATTTTGAACGTAGGTACGTTTGAACATTTTATTTCGGTTGTTCCAATGTGATACATTTACCTTTGTGAACTTATCATTTCTGAGAACGCATGCTTTTACAGCACTATTACCTGTAAATACCACATTAATGCAATAAATGCTCAAAATGAAGTTGTAAGTAGGCTGTTTAGGTTTTCTTATTGGTAACGCCACGTAGTGCTCTGTATGAAAATCACTGGCTGTGGTGTGTGCAGTCTGTGGCTAGTTTGCATTGTTGTCTGCCATTGTAGTGTTGGGCAGCTGGATGTGAACAGCGCGTAGCGTTGCGCAGTTGGAGGTGAGCCGCCAGCAGTGGTGGATGTGGGGAGAGAAATGGCGGAGTTTTGAAATTTGTAAGACTGGATGTCATGAACTGCTATGTATATTGTGATTTTTCAACACTATTAAGGTAAGTACATTGTTTGTTCTCTATCAAAATCTTTCATTTGCTAACTATGCCTATTAGTAGTTAGTGCCTTCAGTAGTTTGAATCTTTTATTTAGCTGGCAGTAGTGGCGCTCGCTGTATTGCAGAAGTTCGAGTAACGAAGATTTTTGGTGAGGTAAGTGATTTGTGAAAGGTATAGGTTAATGTTAGTCAGGGCCATTCTTTTGTGAGGATTTTTGAAAGTCAGATAGCGTTGCGCTATAAATATTGTGTGTCAGTTTAAGGACAGTCATGTATAATTTTTCTAAGGGGGCGTTTCATATATCGACCCTTAGCCGAGGATACCTCACTGGAATCTTCTGATTTTTTTCTTGTAGTTTGTGTAAGTAGTGTAGCTATTGTTTATTGCTAGCGCGTAATTGTAGAGAGAGTCTCCTTTGTAGTTGCAGTCTTTCACTGTTGTACAGTAAAACAGTTGTGGTATGCATGTAGATTTGCACCAAGTATTTCGCACCTGCGCTTGCAATTAACTATATATTATTTTCAGTGCTATGTTAATGTGTTTTCTTATTTTGCTCTTCAAATTGTGCTTTTCTGTGTTGTCGTGTGAAATATTGTGACAATAATGGCGTGTGAAAAACGTAAAACTAGGCTCCAAAGTAAACTGAGAAATGACAGTGAAGACGAAAGCAGTCTTTCAGACACTAGTCCATTGTTATTACAATTAATACAATACAGCAAAAGCTTCAACAGTTAGACACAATGGAACAAAATCAGAGACAAACACAGCAAAAGCTTCAAAAGTTAGACACAATGGAACAAAATCTTCGGAAGTTAGACACCACGCTTGAACAAACACGTGAAGATTTAACTACTGAGTTACATAACATTGAATCGAAATGTCAAAAAGTCTGTAATGACGTAAAAACACAAATTTGTGAGAATTTTCAACCTATTTTTTCGTGACATGAAAATGCATTGCAGAATCACGAAGCAGCCATAAAAGAGCTGCAAACTATTGTTCATGAAAAACATGAGACCTTGCAAGCTAAAATTGACTCAGTTGCATCTACCGATTTGGTTACGTAAGTTGCAAAAACTCAGGAAAACTTAAAGGACACAGTAGATACTCTGAAAATTGGTTCAGAAAGACACATGGAGGAAATTAGTTCGTTATCAGAGAAAGTAGTTGAACTTTCGGATCAGCTAAATAATTTATCTACGAAGGTAGATGATAATCTGAATGACACAAAACCGGCAGTCTTTAATGACACAGAAGAGTGCGAACAAATTAGGAAATTCAAACAAAATAAGAATCAAATTAATACGCAACACCAAAGAGAAATCCGGGAAGTACAAGATCAGCTGACACAGATAATACAAGAATTCCGTATTTCAGTGGACACTTGCGCCCCAATGCGGGAAGAGGGACATAGAAATACGGAACAGCCACAAAATAATAACACAGCGCATTTCGGAAATTATGAAGGAAATTGGCAAGGTGCACCGAATTTTGAAATGGAACCGCCGAAACGACGTAACAATGACCGATATGCGACTCGCCGACATGATGATTTTGACTATAAGCTGTTCATTACTACACGTAAATTTAAAACGTTTAAGAATTCTGGCAACGACATTCATCCACAAGCATGGCTCCATCAATTCTCTCATTGTTTTCCTCCCAACTGGTCATTAGAGCACAGATTAGAATTTATGTGTGGCTATTTAGAGAATGAACCAGCTGTAAGAATGCGATCTGTCATTCACGATTGCCACAGTGAAGGAGAATTTTACCATGCCTTCCTCTCAGCATATTGGTCTCAAGCTACACAAGACCGAGTAAAACATAGCATCATAATGATGAAACATTTCGAACAATTTGAATTCTCCAGTCTTGTGAAATATTTTGAAGACATGTTGCACAAGAATCAGTACCTGCCAAACCCATACAGCCCCTCAGAACTCATCCGCGTTTGCTTAATCAAATTACCTGAACATTTACGACATATTATTTTGGCAGGACGTTGCAAAGACGACATTGAAGCTTTTCAGGGACTCTTACAAGCATTAGAAATTGACACTGACAATCGCAGAACGCGAAAACAGGAACACAACAATTACAGGTTACATCCGTCGCAATTCCACGATGAAATAAATGGTAACTGGGCACGACAAGGCTATTCTCCCAACACAAATCGTGACCAAAACAGACACCACCCGTATGACAACCGTTGGCAGAGTAGTACTAATAATTACAGGGAGAGATCACCTCTCTGCAGTAGTGACTATCACAGAGACAATCAGAGAGACAGACAATATGGGAACAAAAATAATTATTATCAAGGGAGACAGAATAACTTTAGACGCAACGGTCCAGCGCGCAGTTACGATTCAGGGAGAAATTCTCCACCACGTGACCGACAAGAAAGAAACTATGGAATCTACCGACATGACGACAGACAATATGATCGTAACGACAGAGCTGAATTGCATCAGAACTGGCGGGATTCAAACAGAGTAGGGCCCTCTCGACAAGGTGAATTTGTAGAAGTTAGGTCTCCAAATCCCAATTGTTATATCCTAGCCAGTAATGCCACCCGAGCCCGCTGCCAAACGGTTGGCAGCATCAAAGTCCGGACGCCGTCCGCATAAGCAGCGCCAGCGAGACAGGAAATGGGCAAGTCTGCGCGCGCCACCGCTGGCTTCTGGTTTCTTAAGCGCTGGAGTCGCGAGCGCTAGGACAGTTCTGTATTCGCGGCTCAGTTGTATACTCGCCACCGAATTGTGTACTTGCTAGTCAGTCGTGTGTTCATCGCAGCAGAGTTGTTGTTTGTCGTCAGCCGACGCTGACCTAGCCGCTCCGACTCGAACTATACAGATTTCTGTAGACACGGAGTTCTCTACTGTGTTGCTGTATCTTCGTTAATAAAGATAAGTACCGACTTTTATTTAATCAGAGTGTTTGGGTTTTCCTCTTTCTGTTCACTGTTCCAGCGGACCGGTCGGCCCGCTATTAAAAGTGTGGCGGTGACTTCGTAAGCCGTTTCTACAGCGAATTGCTTGTCGCTACGAACGCCGCCACAAAACCAATAACGACGCGCGCCAACAAAGACACAATAGGCAATGACTCATACCGCTGGCAGCCACAAAACGTACTTATGAAACTGACGACGCAGCTGCCGTAGCTAGTAATTACGTAAAAATGGAAGACGTTAGGGACATCTTACTCCAGGAGCACGACGTAAAACATAACAACATTGCATATCACATTACAGTAAATGACGTAAAATTTACGGCAGTACTTGACTCTGGCAGTCCCATTTCAGTAATTAGTGAAACAGCCTTTAGCAAATGCAACAAATCGAACGATTGTCCCACACTTCCGTTACGTAAGATTAAATTACAATGTGCAATCTTTGGAAAAAGTGTAGATGTACGCCAACAAACCAACTTAGAATTCTTTTGTCAAAGCCACAGCTTCTCTATGAACTTTCTTATTGTTCCATTATTGTCGACGGAAATTGTATTGGGAGTAGACTTTTTGAATGAATACAAAGTAATCTTAAACTTTCACGATGCTGAAATAAGTTTAGAGAAAGTAGGTAGGTCAATAGCTTTGAAATTTGAAGATTGGCTCTTAAACCATGACGAAGAAATTAATCGGCTCTACCTCCTGTTAGACAACAGTTCGGAGTTTTCGACGGAACTTGACACTAACAATCACTCTGCAAGTACTGACAGGGATGATATCGACGGCGCATTTGATACTAATGAGTTAATTCAGAATAAAATTCAAACAATTGAGAATTGTAATGACAGTGATAGGCAAGACCTTTTTGAGATTTTACAAGCACATTCCACAGTTTTTACTCACAAAAAAGGATCAATCAAGGGATTTCAATACCAATTTCGTGTTCGTGAGCATACTAAATTTTGTGTTAGACCATACGTAATTCCAGCACAATATAGGGACCGTGTTAGAACAGAAATACAATCTATGCTTGACGAGGGCATTATTGAGCCTGCAGTAAGCTCATACAACAATCCATTACATGTTGTTGAGAAGAGAAATGGATCGATCAGGCTTGTCTTAGATTCGAGACAAATCAATACTATCATCATTCCTGAAACAGACAGGCCGCAAACGTTAGAAGAACTTGTTCAAAAATTTAATGATGTAAAAGTGTTGTCTTCTATTGATCTCAGATCCAGCTACTACGAGATCGAACTTCATCCAGAATCTAGAAAATACACAGCTTTCCTTTGTTTCGGCGTTTGTTATCAGTTTCGGAAACTTCCCTTTGGTTTGAACATTTCTTCGGCAGCATTCATTCGCGGGCTAAATTCCATATTACCTGAGTTCTTAAAACGTCACATCACCTTGTATGTGGACGATATTCTGATAGCAGAAGCCTCATGGGAACAACACAATCGCATCCTCAACAGCGTGTTACATATTTTTGCAGAATCTGGAATTACAGTTAACTTGGAAAAGTCTGAATTCGGTAGGACAAAGGTGACGTTTTTGGGACATATTATTCCTTCTGAAGGCATTCAGCTGGATCCTGAAAAGTTAGAAGCAATCAGAGCCATTCCAGTTCCATCCACAAAAAAACAAGTCCGCAGTTTTCTAGGTCTCGTAAATTTTTACCGTCGTTTTCTGAACATGCAAATTCTAGTTACACCAAAACTTTGTTCTCTCACTGGAAAAAATACTATTTGGAACTGGTACGAACAATCACAGTTGGAATTCAATTCTTTGAAAGAATCGCTACTTAACGCGCCAATACTAGCTCATCCAGATCTGTCACAAGATTTCTGCCTTAGCACGGATTCTTCTAAAGTCGGTCTTGGTGCCCATTTATTTCAAGAAACCACAGAAAATGACACTACTGTTCAGAAAACCATTGCTTTTGCTAGCCGATTGCTAATAAAATCTGAAAAAAATTATTCCGTTACTGAATTAGAAGCTTTAGCTGTCGTTTGGGCGTTTAACAAATTCCGTTTCTTTCTTTCTGGTAAGCATGTAAAAGTATACAGTGATCCTCGTGCATTACAATTTCTTATGTCTTCAAAATTAAATCATGACAGGTTAAAACGTTGGACATTGTTTCTGCAAGAATTCCACTTCACAATAGTCTACATTCCCGGGAAGGAGAACATTGTTGTGGACGCACTGTCACGCGCACCGGCTGGGCTTGAGAAAAGTAACACAGAAGGCAACCTCGAGAAAAATTTCAGTATTATTTACATTCAGAAAGTCGCCTTTGAAAACTTCATCACCACATCTTTAAAGGACATTGCTCATGAACAAGATAAAGATCCGATTTGGAAAGACATCGAAAGTAAATGGCATGAAAAGACACACACTCAGATTCAGCATTATTACGTGGTTAGAAACAACATACTCTTAAAATGCTGCACTGTTGATGACAAGCTATGGGTACTTTGCATTCCAGACGATTTTGTTAATAAGCTCATTTGGTTCATTCATTTCAGCTACGCACATTTTAGTTGACGAAAATGTTATCATATTCTTCGAACGACTTGTTATTTTAACAATATGGAAAAGAGAATTCGAAGAGTCTTGTCTATTTGTAAACTTTGTCAAAAGGCGAAACCATCTACTATCTCACATCGTGCTCCGTTGTTTCATATTACTCCTTCTAAATTAAAAGAATTTGCTGCTGTTGATCTCTTGGGATCGCTGTTGAACTTACTTCAAAATTTGTTTCTTTCACTCCGTTACGTAAAGCCACTGGACGGTATGTATCCAACGCCTTTGTTAAAAATTTCTTATGTGAAGTTGGCCATGTTGCTAAAGTCATTTCAGATAACGGACCGCAATTCAGATCTGCTGTTTGGTCACGCATGCTTCGGAATCATAAAATCAAACCTCTTTTTATTTCATTGTACCCTCCACATTGTAACCCATCTGAACGGATTATGAAAGAAATCAATAAGCTTTGCAGACTTTATTGTCACAGAAAGCATCAGCATTGGGACAGATATTTACACTTATTTCAAAATGTGCTGAATGAAATGCCTCATGATTCTACTGCTTTACCACCTACTCTTGTACTGAAGAATGAAGAACCACTGAACAGAATCAGAGAGCTTGTACCTTTCCCGAATACACGTAAACTTCGACACAAAGACATAATTGATTTGGCTCTTAAAAATATAAAATCTGCAGCAGACAAAAGGAGAAAACTACACGGTAAATCAAATGCAAAGAAATTATATATTGGTCAGAAAGTTCTCATTAAAGCTCATTCATTGTCACATAAGAAGAAACATTAGAGTCACAAATTCTTTCTAGTTTACAATGGACCTTACAGAATCCGACGTATACCACATGATAATTGCGTTGAAGTTGAAACTCTGCGTACTAGGAAGAGTAAAGGTTTACACCACATTTCACATGTAAAACCGTTTATTGAAAGATAATCTGCTTTTTAACTTTGTCTTTGCCATAAAACTTTTCACATTTCTAGTATGCATTGTCAGACTTAGAAACTGTTACCATGCAACAATGTTTGAAGTTAAACATCCAATCATGAACCAAGAGAACTTATTTAAACAGAAATTACGAGTGCATTGTTATAGTGAAGAGACGTCACAGTGTTATTGTGTGTGTACATTCTTGCTTGTTAGTTGCACATTTACGTAACGACTATAAGGCTTACATACCTAGAACATATACTGGTACTGCTAATGAGATTTTAATGCAACATTTTGGTTTACTTGAAAATACATTCTGGATTTAAAGCACTTTCAGTGAGATACCAGATGACACAGTGGTTAGTTTATGTGACAGCTACACGATTTTATCACGACGCTACTAATGAGTGACAATTTACAATGTTGTTTTTGCAGTGTTTCTGTTTTATATCTGCACAGCTTTTCTGTATTATTCTGGAAAGTAAAACATCTTTTAGTAGTAACTTTTGTGGTATAGCTACAATGAGAATGCCTTTTCCGTAGCACAACAATACATTACAGCACAGTACTTTCTTCATCACGGCAATAAGCGTAATAACTAAGATACCTATATGCAAAGCATTTTACTTTTGTTTATCATGAGGTAAGTACATTGGCTTCTACAGAACTTAGCTTTCGGAGGACGATAACTACGACACTTCCACAGAGATTATCTTACTACCAGATGCATAGTTTAGCACTACAGTACACGTATTTGAGTGATTAATTTTGTACTTAAATCATTTATTTTTAAAGATATTTGAAGTACGATGATACAAAGGTTTTCCGTGATACATTTCATTCCATTGCTGTAATCTGTAACATCTGAGGCTATAATTACATAAATCCTCAGGGGGTACACGCCTACTTTGTGTACCATGTGTTTGGCAAGCACAAGGAGCCCTAGCTAATATGGTATTTGCTTATACAATTTTACACATCGGTACCATATTTCTCTAACACACAAATTACACAGCTATCCGATCATTTAACTGAGAGATAAACTTTTTTTTTTTACTACATCAGTGACACATGTTTACGCAATTACACAGTTGGATAACTTCACACTTATGAAATTGTATTTTGTCTGTACTTTGTGAACTGTTCATATTTTTTCGGAACCATTGTGATACTATGAGAGCTTTGAATGATGTATTTGGTAAGGGAGCATGATTTCAAAGTACGTTTGAGGTAGATGACACTATTGAAATGAGTAGAGAATTTTTTTAGGTTTTAACATTATTGCAGAAAGCTACGACATTTTTGAGATTTGACTGAGGTGTTATGATGTTATTTTTACGACGACAATGTGTATTATGCTGCTGAGGTTTGTTTATGATCAATAAGCTGATGTTGTATGAGGAATTTGATTATGCTACGTATTTATTAAGATGAAATATTGAAGAAGTGTTGACGAATATGTATATGTGTAATAAGGTAAGGAATAATGAGTAGTGGTTAGGGACTCTGATTTGTGGAAAAGGATGTCGGAAACCAAGAATCGTACTTTAAGAGTTATGAAATGTGTGTAAATGCATGAATGTATCACAATGCAGGCGAAAATTTTTAGCACACTGTCATATTCATAGGATTTTGTTTCTACACATTTGCAACGCAAATTCTCGACCTGTGAAATTTTTTATATGAGACTGTCACTGTAATACAAACTGGTGTAAATATTTCAGTAAGAAAGTTAAGTGACCACCTTCACGTAATGAGTCGTGGGCACCCAACTGCGCGACAGTCACCTGGAAAAAAGCCATTAGTGTGTGCCTTTCAGAGGCACAGGTGGAGAAAAAAAAGGGGCCATTATCCTCGCTATTGACATTCCTTTGTAGAAAGAATCGCAAATACGACACATGCAAACTTGAAAACATATGATTACACTGTGAAGCTCTTAATTTATGATATTTACTGAAATGTCTAATGAAATGACGAGAAATATTTTATGTCTATACACCTGGTTATGACTACTGTCTTTCTAGTTGAGAGATTTTTTTACTACCTTATGAAATGCCATATGGCTAATGAATTATGTTTCATGCCTTTCTTCGTACATATTTGCTCATTTTGTTTAATATCTAGTTTCTAGCTGCACTGCAGCATTGATTAAAATAAAGTTTAATAGATGTACAAATATCACTATTTTCTGTCTACAGAACCAGTAAAGAATAATTTTATGATGTACTTTCGTATAAAAGAGAGCACAAATAGACATTTCCCTTCTAAGGAATTGCATAAATAATTTTTTTAATGACTTGGTAACTTTCTTGCACAGTGAGTTTTTGTGATGCATCACTCTAGTGTTAAGATGTGACATAGGTATTAGACATGGCCATTTTTAGTGTAATATTTTTTCTACTTGAGCTTTGTCATGTTTCTGTATAAGTTATTTCATTTGCAGCTGCTGTTTGCCAGGCATACTGTTACTGAATTTGGCTTTGTATTACTCTGTTAAGCCAGTTTTACTACTGATTTATTTTTATTATTTGCTGCACATTGCCTTATATTAGTTGTAATATTGCAATTGCTCTGCTAATTTATTTTACTGCTGCTTGCTATGCCAATTTGAATTTTTTGTCATTACTGTTTGTGTTAATTTGTTATGTGCTGCTACATTGCCTCGTCCCTTGGTATATATATCTGAGCTCAGTAGATTTAAGTTAGCTTAAGAGGGGATAGACTATATAAGAAACTAACTATGATGAATTGGAAGAAATGCATTGAGAAGCTATAAGAAAATGGTTTGGCAAAGAAAAGTAGTGTACAGTGGAGAAAAACTATTTTTGATAGAGGATGTGGACAAAATACAGAAAGCATGTTTGGATACAACTTTTTGGAAATAATGAAGAACGAATGGAGATCTCCAAGAAGTAAAGAAAGTTTTGTCTGCAAAATACTGCAGTAAAACAAACCCTATCCCTTCCTTGTGTTACCCCACTATGTGTTTGTGTACTCTTGTGTATTTGTCTTTTTCCTGTCTTTATGTGTTTAGCTAATGAGATTTATGTTGTAGAATTTTTCAAATACTAAGTTATTTTCTTTGTAAAGATATTTAGACATTATTTATTCTGTTCGGTTTTAATGCTCATGTGTGAAATTAATGTTTCGAAAACAATTCTCATTATTTTATATATTCACTTATGTCACAATTCCTGTAACAATGATGTATCTGTTTATTTCTATTCTTTTGTAAAGCCTGCACTACTACAAATTTATCTGTATTGTTATGTTCTTTAATACTGTTTTTTGTACCTTTGTTATTGTATTCTCATGTTATAAAATTGTAATTGACACCAGTTCATCAAATTTCTGATGGTCATAGTATATGCACAATATGTGAAAAAAAGAGGACTGTTAGTGTTTGCATGTGTGTTAATAATTCAGCAATGGACTGGATAACAGCATTGCTGGTTCTAAGGACAATTCCAAAAACTTTGTGAGTGCACGAGTGGTGGTTATGGACTTGCTATATTATCCGCAAGACTCTTCAATGGTGATTGTGCACCTGCACAGTCACAACAGATGGCTGCTGGCCATCTCTACAAGGACTACAGTGGGTCTGGATCTTTGATGACCCATCAATACCATTATTTCTGCAAGGACTACAGTGGGTCTACACCTTTGCTGACGCACCAGTACCATTATTTCTACAAGGACTGCAATGGGTCTGCACCACTGGTGGCCCACCAATACCGTAATCTCCACCAGGACTACACTCTATGATGACCTACCTACTAATATTCTTCAAAACTTCAACTGATTCTGCTGTGGGTTTTCTCTGTTGTGGCCCATTACCTGTCTGCATATCGAGAATCAGCACTGTCTTTCCGTTGGAAGGACAACACTACTTCTTCAAGACTCCATGGAAATCCACTACTTACGTGTGCATTTCCTTTTACTGCTCAGACTTTGAGAAAAACACTGCAATTTTACTGTGATGAATGATCAGGACTGTCTTTATGGACTGTGAGAAAATTTTAGCTTCTGACCAACATTGTATCAATAAGTGTGTGCATATGATTTCTTTGTTATTGTAATTACGATTATGAAAATTTTTTTCAAATCTGAATTGGCCAGTGCCCAAAACAATTTGTAAAATTTTTTGTGGGGAGCATGGGGGCTATGTAAGTAGGTTGTTTAGGTTTTCTTATTGGTAACGCCACATAGTGCTCTGGATGAAAATCACTGGCTGTGGTGTGTGCAGCCTGTGGCTAGTTTGCATTGTTGTCTGCTATTATAGTGTTGGACAGCTGGATGTGAACAGCGCATAGCGTTGCGCAGTTGGAGGTGAGCCGCCAGCAGTGGTGGATGTGGGGAGATAAATGGCGGTGTTTTGAAATTTGTAAGACTGGATGCCATGAGCTGCTATGTATATTATGATTTTTCAGCACTATTAAGGTAAATACATTGTTTGTTCTCTATAAAAATCTTTCATTTGCTAACTATGCCTATCAGTAGTTAGTGCCTTCAGTAGTTTGAATCTTTTATTTAGCTGGCAGTAGTGGCACTCGCTGTATTGCAGTAGTTCGAGTAACGAAGATTTTTGGTGAGGTAAGTGATTTGTGAAAGGTATAGGTTAATGTTAGTCAGGGCCATTCTTTTGCAGCGATTTTTGAAAGTCAGATTGCGTTGCGCTAAAAATATTGTGTGTCAGTTTAAGGACAGTCATGTATAATTTTTCTAAGGGGACGTTTGGCAATACATGTAGCGACATTCCTCTCAACAGCGAGTAGTTCGCCTTCCGTAATGTTCGCACAAGCATTGACAATGCGCTGACGCTTGTTGTCAGGCGTTGTCGGTGGATCACGATAGCAAATATCCTTCAACTTCCCCCCCACAGAAAGAAATCCGGGGACGTCAGATCCGGTGAACGTGCGGGCCATGGTATGATGCTTCGATGACCAATCCACCTGTCATGAAATATGCAATTCAATACTGCCTCAACCGCACGCGAGCTATGTGCCGGACATCCATCATGTTGGAAGTACATCACCATTCTGTCATGCAGTGAAACATCTTCCAGTAACATCGGTAAAACATTACGTAGGAAAGAAGCATACATTGCACTATTTAGATTGCCATGTTAAAACGGGGGCCAATTATCCTTCCTCCCAAAATGCCGCACCATACATTAACTCGGCAAAGCCGCTGATGTTCCACTAGTCACAGCTATCGTCGATTTTCCGCTGCCCGATAGTGCATATTATGCCGGTTTACTTTACCGGTGTTGGTGAATGACGCTTCGTCGCTAAATAGAACGCGTGCAAGAAATCTGTCATCGTCCCGTAATTTCTCTTGTACCCAGTGGCAGAACTGTACACGACGTTCAAAGCCGTCGCCATGCAATTCCTGATGCACAGAAATCTTGTACGGGTGCAATCGATGTTGATGTAGCATTCTGAACACCGACGTTTTTGAGAGTCCCGATTCTCGCGCAATTTGCCTGCAAGTGATGTGCGGATTAGCCGCGACAGCAGCTAAAACACCTACTTGGGCATCGTCATTTGTTGCAGGTCGTGGTTGGCGTTTCACATGTGGCTGAACACTGCCTGTTTCCTTAAATAACGTAACTATCCGGCGAACTGTCCGGAGACTAGGATGATGTCGTCCAGTATACCGAGCAGCATACATAACACTCTCCCGTTGGGCATTTTGATCACAGTAGCCACACATCAAGACGATGTTGATCTTTTCCGCAATTGCTAAACGGTCCATTTTAACACGGGTAATGTATCACTAAGCAAAACCGTTCGCACTGGCGAAATGTTACGCGATACCATGTACTTATACGTTTAAGCTATTACAGCGCCATCTATCACAAAGCGAAAAAAGTAGTCCGAGTAAAACATTCATATTTCTTTACGTATTGGAAGAATAAGTAATAAAATGGGGGATCCTATTTAAAAAAACGCAGTTGATATCCATTTGACCTTTGACAGCACCATCTAGCGGGCCAACCATAGCGCCATGTCGTTCCCCCTTCAAGCTAAACGGGTTTCGTTCTTTGTAGTTTTTATTTTGATGTTTATTTCGTAAGATATTTGGCCCGGTCACTATCAATGGAACACCCTATCAGCATATATATATCTTCTTCTTCATGTGCCGTCTCCTCTAATAAGGTTGGCTGTCATCATGGCAATTTCTGACCTTGATTTGGCTGATCTAAGGAGTTCTGACGTTGAACAGTTGTACCAATTTTTTAAATTGTCAATCCAGGATGTCCGTCTTCTACCCCTCGTTCTCTTCCCACAAATTTTCCCTTCTAGTATTATTTGCAATATTTTGTAATTTACTCCCCTAATAACATGGCCTAAATATTGTAGCTTCCTTACTTTAATAGCTTTAATTAATTCTTTTTCCTTTCCCATTCTTCTTAGGACATCTTGATTAGTAATCCTCGACACCCAACTAATTCTAAGTATTCTTCTATATGCCCACATTTCAAAAGCTTCTAAACTGTTCATGTCCTTCTTTTTCAATGTCCACGCTTCCATTCCGTATAATAATTTTGAGAATACATAGCATCTTAGCAACCTCATTTTTGTGTTTAAACAAATGTCTCTCGAACAGAATGCATTTTTCATCTTATTAAAGATACTTCTGGCCTGTCCTATTCTCGATTTAATTTCTTCTGAGCTTTCAATCTCCTCATTTACAATTGTTCCGAGATATTTAAATTTACGTACTTGATCGACTCTTTCCCTATTGATTGTAAGATTTTCTTGTTGGTGTGTTTTAGATATCACCATGAACTTAGTCTTGCTTACGTTAAGAGTCAAGCCAAATTCTTCACTTTTTTCTGCGACTTTGTCAAGAAGTAATTGTAGATCTTTGAGGTTTCCAGCTAGTAGTGCAGTGTCATCAGCAAACCTAACATTGTTAATGTTTAGCCCATTCACTTTAATGCCAACTATTTCATCTGATAGAGCTGCCTGGATTATGTCTTCTGAATACATATTAAACAATAAGAGTGAGAGAACGCAACCTTGTCTCACACCCCTCTTTATTTCTATATCATTCAATAACTCATTTTCTACCTTCACGGTTGCAGTTTGATTGTAGTAGAGGTTATATATAATGCGGATGTCTTTCCTATCAAGTGTTTTCTTTTCTAACAATTCTATGAGATGATCATGACGAACTTTGTCAAATGCTTCATTATAATCCAGGAAGCACACATATAGTGGCTGGTTAACCTCCATACATCGTTGCGCTAATATGTTAAAAGCAAACAATGCTTCTCTTGTACCGAGGGAACTTCTAAAACCGAATTGTGTTTCACTTATATCTTCTTCTACTTTTTTGTATATTCGTTGGTGTATAACTTTTAGAAATATCTTTAAGGTGTGACTCATTAAGCTTATTGTACGGTGATCATTACAAGTTTTGGCATTAGCCTTTTTGGGTAATGTAACAAAGGTAGATGTCAACCAATCCCTAGGAATAATTCCCGAATTATAAATATCATTAAACAATTGTACAAATATATCTATATGGTCTATTCCTATGAGTTTCAGGATGTCATTTGGTATCTTATCCGGTCCAGGGGCTTTTCCTGTCTTAGATTTGTTGATAACATGTAATATTTCTTCTTTCGATATGCTTGGTCCTCGTTCTCCGATCATGTTATCATAAAATTTTTGATCTTTTCTTGTATCTTCAAATAGTTCTTTGACATATTCTGTCCACCTGTCCAGTTTACCTTTAACATCAGGAATTATTTTGCCATTTTTATCTAACAATAAACTTGTACTTTTCTTTTTATTAAGTCCAGCTAAATCTTTAACTTTTTTGTGTACGTTGAAACTATCATGTCTTGTTTCATAACTCTCAATTTCAGAGCATTGTTCCTTGTACCATTCTTCTTTTGCTAGCCGTGTTTCTTTTCGTATTTCTGCATGTAATCTTTTATACTCACTTTCATCTCTATTTTTAAGTATTCTTCTTTGTTCCATCAATTGTAATATCTTCTCTGTCATCCACTTCTTTTTCATGTTGTCGTGTTTGGTCGCCATTGTGTTTTTACATGCATTATTTAATGTGTCTTTTATAAGTTCCCATTTGCCATCAATGTCTTCTGTTTGATTATTCTTTATCCTAACTAATTCCTTATTAATCTCTTCAGAAGTCTTTTGTTTAGTCAAGGGGTCTCTTAGAATAGTTGTATTTATATAGTCCTTCTTTTGTTTCTTTTGTATGGCTTTCAGTTTCACATGGAACTTTGCTACTAAAAGGTTATGATCAGAAAATATATCAGCTCCTGGATATGTTTTCACACCATGAATAGAATTTTTGTACCTCTTGTTTATAAGTATGAAATCAATTTGATTTCTGCAAACTTCTTCATTGCAGTCTCTTGGTGATTTCCAAGTATAAAGTCTTCGTTTAGGGAGTTTAAAAAATGTGTTTGTAATAGACAGATTGTTTTCCTGGCAAAATTGTGACAGCAAATCTCCTCTTTCATTTCTTGTTCCTAAACCAAAAGGTCCAATAAGATCACCTTCACTTCCTTCACCTATTTTGGCATTAAAATCTCCCATGATGATAATAATGTCTCTGCTTTTTGAGGTTCCTATTGCTTGTGTTAATTCTTCATAAAATTTTCCTATTTGTTCTTGGTCTTTGTCGGCTGTTGGAGCATTGATTTGGATTAAATTAATATTTGTTTGTTTCGTTTGTAAATGTGGACTGATTACTCTATCTGAGATTGGTAAAATGCTTTTGACAGATTTACTAACATACTCATCTAAAATTATTCCTACCCCATTCCTGTGCTGGCTATCAGAATTTCCCGAGTAATATACTTTCAAGTTGTCAATGGTCATTTCTCCTGAGTCAGGCCATCTTGTTTCACTTACACCCAAAATGTTAATTTTTAGGCGTTTCATTTCTTGTATAACATTATTTACTTTGCCTGGTTGGTATAATGATCTTACATTCCAAGTTGCTATTGTTGCATTATTTTTGTATTTACTTGTGGCATTGTTCAAGGCTCTCCCCCCCAGAGATCCGAGTGGGGGAGTTGAAATTCCGGATAATTTGACATTGAACCCTGCCATGATGAGTTTTCCTGGGGATATCCATTGGATCTTTAATGCTGTGGTTTCCCGTTGCCTTCAGCATCCTATGCCGTTGACCACCCTTGGTGATTCTTCCGTCTTTAGGAGTGATTTCTCACTCCAAGGACAAGAGGGTGTCCTTGCTCTACCAGCTCATCCGCCCTCTAGAAGGTCGTTGACTTAGTAGAGGGTTCTCCTTATCCCGGGAGAAACTCGGTCGCCAGAGCCTCGTTAGCGTAGCAGGGGATACCACGTGCCGGAGAGGTTGACATTTGTGTGGGAGAGGCTATTGGTGACGCATCCCACATCTTACCCCCATATATATATATATATATATATATATATATATATATATATATATATATATATATATATATATGTGTGTATTCTAGTTGGCCTATGTGAGTTATTTTCATATGCCGTACCCATTCACGAAATAAATGAATGGAATGGAAAAGGAAGCGAAATTCTAAATTTATGGCGAAAAGCAGTCATAACAGTCAGCAAAGTCCTGGATGCATGGTACATGGGCTTCTGAAATATCATGGTATGGAGAGCTTATCAACTCAACACATGGGCACCCCTTAAGACAATTCCTTGCAGATTATTTGCACAATATGTTTTATGTTCTTCATGATTAGTCATAATTTATCAATATAAATCATTTCTGGTTGATTCAAGTCTGTGAGTCTGATCGATATGATGCTTTCGAGAGTCTCTGTTCTCGGGTTAGACTTGTTACAGGAACTTGTTGGTTATACAGCAGTACGGCTCCCTTTTACTTCAGTTTCCGTTACTGATACATTAATGCAGAAGTTTGCAAGTAAAAACATTCGTAGACGGCAGAAAACATAGAAAGTTTGGAAGAATGAGAGTAAAAAAATTAATGAACATTTGGTTCAGTGCCACTGAATGTTTACTCCACATAGTTATATATCCGTTACAGTCTTGAGTACGCTACCAGCAGACGAAAAGCTTGTGAATTTAAACTCCAAAAGAATACATGAATATTAAATTCAAAATTTCTGCTTTAATTGGTGTGAAAGTTGATGTTGACTATTGAAACACTTCCCGTTGACGATTTACGCATTACCGGCAGCAGTATCGATAGTAGTGTGTTGAAGGCAAGGTTCGAATACCAAGGACATATACGCCAAATGTACCGCCGTGCCCTACAAGTTCTTTTCATCGACCAGCACAACGGACAAACTTTGGCGACACCGGGAGACACCACGTTAACACACAGTAACGAAACGTCTAACCTAGATAAAGGTCTCACTTCGGAGTGGAAGAACGTCCACAAGTTCAGGTGTGCCGTATCCATCTGAAGTCATTCATTGATCACTAGATCCCGTTGAGTTACAATCGGATGGCGTACTCTCGAAACATGACGTTATAAATATTTCACACTTTCTACAAGTGATGCGTAAAATTCTCTGCACTGTCCATGAGCAAGTAGTACGATGGCCTCACAAGCGCTGTTAGAGACTGAAAGTGTAGAAAATTAGTCGGAAGATGGTTCGAAGGCATTTAACTGTGATTTGCAGAGTAGTTATGCAGATACTGGTGTAGAACATTCCAACACTATGAGTGTGATATTTATCAGTGTTATGTATATGCCCAAGAAGTTAAATAAATTACAAAGTACCATTTATTGAGTAAATTATAAAAAACATATATACACACTTATTAGAATGTTAAGGTCACGTGATGAATAAGTGAGGCGCAAAGCACTGCGCTGTTGCCAGACTGAGCAGGAGACAGGAAGAAGCGCCGCCACGGACTCTGCGCTACCGCGGCCACAGCCTGAGGTTGACACCGTTCATCGGCCTGAGGACGAGCTCGCCGATGAGTTTGAGGTCCTCCAGCCTGTCCACCGTCTCCACGCGGAAGTTGCGCAGCACGTACGACAGCACCGTCTTCTCCTCCAGGATGGCGAACTTCTGGCCTGTGGATTCCAACAGGCGCATAGTAATTCATTAGAATTTACTCTGCTGTTTCTGGGCAAAAAGGGCTTTCCTGGTAAGAGAAGTCTACTAGCATCAGACAAAGGTCTTAATTTGAGCAAGAAATCTCTGAGAATGTATGTTTGTAGCACAAGCATTGTGTGGTAGTGACACACGAACTGTGGAAAAACCGAAACAGAAGAGAACCAATTCATTTGAGGTGCAGTGTTACACTAGAATGCTGAAAATTAGGTTGAATTGTAAGGTAAGGAATAAGAGGTTCTCCGAAGATTCATCTGGGATGGAATGTATGGATAATACTGACACGAAGAAGGGGTAGCACGATAGGACATGTGTTAAGACATCTGGGAATAACCTCCGTGGCTCTAGAGGGCGCTGCCAAGGGTAAAAACTGTAGAGGAAGACAGAGATTAGAGTACATCCAGCAAGTAAAGACGATTTAGGTTGTTACTGTTACATGAAAAGGTTGACACAGGAGGGGAGTTCCCGGTAGGCCGCATCAAACCTGTCAGTAAACTGATGAGCCAAAAAATGAAAAATCTGCTGGGCACCAGCCCTTCTGCTTTCGGGATTCACTTGTTACGACCATAGGAAACAGAACAAACATACGATGAATCAGGAGATGCTGGTATGTCCTTGGCTATTCTTAGTTAAAACCGATGTAGATGAATTCTTATGTTTTGGCGTAAACCATTGTATTTTACATTGCATTTGATAGTAACTGCGAAGTAAAAACATTGGTTTTTATTTTTATGTGCAAGTTTGAAGTGAATGTGGTTCCGGCCGGAGTGGCAGAGCGCTTCTAGGCACTATAGTCTGGAACCGCGCTATCGCTCCGGTCGCAGGCTCGAATGTGTGTGATGTCCTTAGGTTAGGTATTTGTAAGTAGTTATAAGTTCTAGGGTACTGATGACCTCAGAAGTTAAGTCCCATAGTGCTCAGAGCCATTTTTTTTAATGTGGAATAAGAAGATAGGGAATTTACAGTGAAAGGCAGTCGTGCTTTGAGTAAGTATCTTTTTGAAAGGGAACAACGCGAAACAAATTTGTGGTGGTTCTCTTCATAAGTTGGATGGTAACTGTCAAGAATTGGGTTGCTGGCTTTAAGACAGGTCAACTCAATCATAGTTGCGGAGACCGTGGATGCTGTTCATTCCATGTTCTCGGATTATCGGAGGATAACTGCTAAACTGATAACAGAGACTTAGGGCGTATCCCGAAAACGTGTCGGTCATATTATTAACGATGTTTTGGATATGAGGAAGCTCTCAGCCAAATGGTTCCCAAAAGTCTCAGTACAGACCAAAAGTGTGAAGGGATGGCTGTTTCACAGTCCATTTTGGTCCAGTTTCGACGGGATTTTGTGGGATTTTTGTATCGCCTTGTCATCATGCATGAAACGTGGATATACCCTTATGATCCAGAGACCACAGAACAGTCCAAAGAATGGAGACATAGCGGTCCTCCACGTCCAAAGCAAGTCAAAACACGGAGATCTGCAGACAAGCTGCAGGCATCGGTCTTTTTGGCTGAAGATAGAATCCTGCTTTTCGGCTACTTGTAACAAGGTAAAAGCATCACAGAAAAGTCCTATGTTGACCTTCTCGACAAACTGAAGCAACGATTTGTCTATAAACGTCGTGAAAAGCTGAGAAAAGGAATGTTGTTTCTGCAGGACAATGCCAATCCTCGCAAGGCTTCCATCGGGCAGCAAAAATTTGCAAGACTTCACTTTGAAATCCTCAAATATCCACCCTACTCGACTGAATTGTGTCTCGCAGAAACATCAAGAAAAATCTCAAGGGAGGAAGACGTGAAGATTTACGAACACTGAGAAAGTAAGAAAGGCTGCGGAAGAACGATTTGCAGCACAATCGAAATCTCTCTCTCTTAGATGGGTTAAAGAAGCTGGAACAGAGACACAATGAATATGTTGATCTCAAAGCGAATATGTTGAATAAATTTTCCAGACATATAACGGCATTTGTTCTTTACCCCCTCATACTGTCTGAACAGTTGCCTCAGTGCCACGAATGGTTTATTCCGCATAGATATATATCTATTACTGTCATGACTGTTTTTTGATATCCCAACGTATATGACTAGCAGAAGAAAAGTTTGTGAATTTAAACTGCAAAAGTGTACGTAAATATTTTATTCAAAATTTCTATTTTAAGTGGTGTGAAAGTTGATGTGCACTACGGAAACACTTTTCGTTGTGATTGATGCATTACTGGCAGCAATATCGACAGTAGTGTGTCGAAGACAAGTCTCGAATACTATGGACATATACGTCAAACGCATCAACGTCTGCTACAAGTTCTTTTCATCGACCAACACAATGGACAAAACTTGAGTTATACCAGGAGACACCACGCTAACACACAGTAACGAAACCTCTCGCTGGAATCTCACTTTTTAGCTTCTACGGCATCTAACGCTTAAGGTCCAAAGTTGCGACGTTGTAGCGACTAGTACTGCCTGCAGGCAGGCACGACTAGACTCCGATCTCCATGGCGATAGGAAAACAGCTTCAATATCTCATTTGATATCGATCCCTATAGTGTGTCAAGGCATATCAAAGCCTTGTTTTTCAGTTAGTGCCCGAGGTATGGTAAATTCACTGAAAAGGGATTAAATTCTCCCATACTGTCATTAATTACCAAAATACTTCTCTCAGGTATCTTTCCAAAGGTGCGCATTGCATTGCGTTTAGTATGCATAAGTTTCGGAATATGACATTTTCCCACTGTTTAACTTATAAGTAGTTTGAAGTTTTAAGTTTCTACCTCGTACAAATAAATGCATAAAAATCCGATATTCAAGCATGATACAGTTTTCTATGCTGCCCACTCAAAATTCCGTCGGGACAGGCCTCGGAAGCCCAACGGCGTCGACCGACCGCCGTATCCTCCTCTGCAAATAGGTGTCATTGGATCCGGAGCTACCGCTTCTGAGTCAAGTAGCTTCTCAGTTGCCCCCACAAGGGTTGAGTGCAGCCTGCTTGCCAACTGCGCTCAGCAGGCCTAGACGGTCTCCCATCCAAGTGGAGGTGAAGCCCGACAGCGCTTAACTTCAGCTATCTGTTGGGAACAGGTGTTAACACTGCGCCAAAGCCGTTGGCTCTACAGTCTCTAAGCATGTCAAAAATCTGTTCTTAATTTTGATTATGGCTGGAGAAAAGTTTTTTCTTGAAATAAGTGGCATTTTCGCATCCGATTAAGTTTGCTGCTTGAGAACTGGTTGGCATGTTGCTCTGCGCAGCGGAAGTTGCAACACAGGGTAAACCAGCAATTTCTGACTGTCAATGGTGTACTGGTGACGGGAGCGCTCCAACACACTAGGAGTCAGATCTAGACTACTTACAATTGGATTATAGAAAGTCGTAAGAGTTTTCCGAAGAGTAAACTATCTTTGGCTGTTATATTCTTTGTTGTTCGAGCACGTATTTCTACTAGAATTCTTCTGCCAGTTTCTAGCCATGTTGAACGATGTTATGGTTCTGGGGATTGCTGGCCTTAAGCAAAGCAGAACTCTTACCAAAAGTTGAGGGATAGTGAGAGACGTGGTGGATGTTATCTGTTCATACATGAAGCCATGCTTCGTACGCCACCAAGAGTTTTTAAACTGATGATACAAACAAGAATCAGCTTACATAGCTGACTAGATGAAAGTATCATAAAAGTGTGAATAATGGAAGTGACTTCATTTGGAAGACACTTTCGCATCAATGATTTGTGGTTTAGTGGCTAGTGGTTTATATTGGCTATGGGAACAGCGATTTAAAAGATGGAATGGTTTTGAACATTCTGCAACCTCTAACATAACACTTATTCAAATATATTTACCGGTTTGTGTTAAAAATGAGCAATGCGATTCAGTGAACATAGTATTTGAACTATTACCACAACGAAAGTCTGGCACAAAGTAAAACTGTTTTACCTGAAACACCTAAATCATACATTAGGAAAAACCAATAGCAGTTAATAACCTTAGATATTTACTAATTCAAAGCAAAGAGAGGAAAGGGGGAATTAGAGTGACAACACTTTTGGCTAAACTGTGGGTGCAGAGAAGTTTAGTCATTTGTCCCTAGGTCCATAGTGTTTGAAATATCTGTTGACTACTGAAAACTATTTCCTATACTGCTTTCTCTGCCATCTAGTTTCACTTGCACTGTCCAGCATCTGTACTAAATACCTCCTCAATTTGTATTTTGTATGAACAGTTAAATTTCAACCATATTCTAAAAGTCTCAAGAAACTTTTATCCACAACTTTCACGCCGTCCGCTGTTGATCAAATATTTTATCTGTACAAGTGCCACAGGTAACAATAACTGTTGGTACACGTGAGTACAAGGAACATTCCTGTGGTACAGGAAGTAATCTCTGAATGTGGAAGGCTGTTGGTATTAACATTTAACCAAGCAAAGAATAAGCGACTCTAAGGAGATTCCTGAGAGTTATATAATGGTGTCAAGTAGAGTAGCACTGTGTGTTCTGGCTAGGAAATCGCTGATGTCAGCAGTTTTTGGCGCCAGCTTTCCTGGAATCGCAATGTTAGCCGTATTTTATTCCCAGAATTCCTTTCGCCTTCGCCCTTCCACAGCCCCAGAAACCCCATGGCGATTGCCAGACGGCCCGATGGCGTTGAGACCATCACTTAAAGCCGCTGGCCACTGGGACTGAAGGAAGGGGGAGGTGGGAGAGAATTCCAAGAAAATATGCTGCTGACATTGTGATTCTGGGAAAGGTGACATCAAAAAGTGCTGACATCAGCGATTTTCTAGCCAGAACCCAAAGTGATGCAATACTGTTATACCACTGCATTAGTGACATCAAGATTTTATACCGTAGCCGAATAAAAATCGTATTTAAAAGATTTGATGTCTGTGTCTTCCATATTAATGAAGTTACAAGAAATTATTGCTGTTTGTTTGATGAGTCTCTGCTCGCTGTTCATGTTAGAGAAAAAAGATTACAAATGTTGTTAATGAGTCAAAAATAATTTAAAGTGGAAAAGTTAGGCTCCATTGTATACATCTATGTATAATGGAGATAGTTTGTCGTCACTTTCCTCAGACTTATTACGAAGTCTAGTGTGCAGCTGTGTCATGCGAAGGACTGTGATGAGAATGTTTACAGTGCAATGCTGGGTTCGTGTTGTTATGAATGAAGGGAAGGGAGAGAGTGTAACCTGATGCCAGCACATAGACTACTACTCTTAAACAGCACCAAAGGGCTTGCCGAGCTTAACATCCCTATCTTACAGAAGGGTCGCCATCAATAGTGTAACATGCACACACTCCACGACACACAGCAGAGCAATTTAGGATTTAATTCAGGATACGGGGTAAAGACTGGAGACCTTGATCCAACCATATCTCATACACTTATCGGTCACAAATGGTAATTGTGGAAAGCTTCCATCACAAGGATTCGAAGTGGCTTACCTCTAACTTAACGCCACAATACAGGTGTGTATTAGCGACCTTGTCTGCAGAGGCGGCTGTTTGGGAGACTCATTCACGTTATTGATATGTGGATTAGTGAGATAAATTTAATGGCAGTGGGTACAGTGATTTAAGGACCGAAAAGGTTTTTAACATTCTGCACACCTCTAACGTAAGATTTATCCAAATGATACTATCGATCTGAGTTAAAAACGGATGTTAGTGACTGAACGGTACTTTTGGACTATCACCACTATGAAATTCAAACAACAAATAAGACTGTTTTAGTTCAAACACATAAATCATATATCAATAAGAAATAAAAACAGTTAATATCGATTGATATTCTCAAATCTTTAAAAAAGGATACGAAAGGGGGAATTGGAGCTAGAAAATTAAAGAATTAAGTTGTAGCTGCAGTGAGGGTCAGTCACCTGTTCTTAGACCTACAGTGTTGGAAGTCTCCTCTGTCCATTGGAAGCTATTTACTTTGCCGCTACTTCTATCATCTGTTTGGTACTTCACTGATCAACGTTTACACAAAAAATTCTCTACAATCTGTATTTTTATGAACTGTTAATTTCAACTATATTTTAAAATTCTTATATTAAGTAATTTCAGAACCTTTTCCTACAACATTTAAATTGCCCACTGTTAGTGAAACATCTCTGCCCATACGTCACAGACAACGGCAGTTGTTGTATAGAACGTGCATTCTATCGCTTAGAGCGGAAGGCTGTTAACAGGAAAATGCAGCCAAGCAAAGTTGCTGTATGGATGTATTCTGACGCAAAAAATGCATACTCTTGTTTATGAAAAGTTCATGGCTGAATCTCGCTTATTAATACAGTTGTGATGACTTTTTGCTGTTTGTTTCACGAGTCTGCTGGTCAATGTGGTGAAAAGTTAGGTAGCTCAAGGTTTGGTTTATCTTGTCGATTGCTTACTTCTGATGAGAGATATGTGTGGCCTTATGGTTCTTGGAGTGATCATAAAAGCTTTGTATATAAATAAATAGGAATACATTGTAAGCAATTAACAATGCCATTGTAAAACATAAATACAAAAAAATACAAACAACTTTTAAATTTCAAAAATTAATATTGAAATATGAATAGATGAGAATCTAAGCATTTGAGATATAGTATTATAAACGAATGTTGAAAACTAAATGGACGGTTAAGGTACGAAATGGGAAAGTTCTTCACAGAATTTCTGATGAGATGAGCAAACGCTGGTGACAAGATGGTGGAATATTTGTTAATATATCATGGAATAATTTCTGTGCTACTAAAGGGAACTGTAGAATGTAAAAACTGTAGGCGAATGTTCAGACCGGAATACACCCAATAATTAACTGACAATGTTAGGTGCACATGCTATTCTGAGGTTGGCACAGGAATGGAATCCGTAGTTGACCGGTCAGAAGAGTGAGGGAGAAAAAAGGAAGGTTTTTTTTAGTTGAATCAGTTACTGTTTGATTTCAAGATTGTGAAGTCGATATCTGAGGGTTAGACACGAGCACAGCATGAAGCGGCAGATTGTCTCTCGTTTTGTGTAAGGAGGATGTAAACTGAGATAACTATAACGAAAAAAGATTGACCTTTTAACACCTAAAAAGTTTGTTTATAGATAACATTATACTCAGAGCAGAAATTTGTAAAACTCAAATTATGGACACTGTGAAAAAAAGTGAGAACAAAGAAGATTGATTCTACGTTACAATCAAGGTAAGTGCTAAATGATTTCATATGTGCATCTCATTTTCGTGAATTCTTGTGCTAACTGCATCAGATGCTAAATAATGCAGTGAATATGTTTTGTAGTCATGAAAGTTTAGAGAGTGCAGTAGCTATACGTCTTACCTATACAGTTTCGGGGCCCAGCGCTGAAGGGCACGTAGGCGAAGGGGTGCCTGCCCTGCACCCTCTCCGGCAGGAAGTTGTCCGGGTTGAAGCGCTCCGGGTCCGGCCAGTGGTCGGGGTCGCGGTGAGTGTGCCGGATGTTGAGGGTTATCAGGCAGCCCTCAGGAATTTTGTAGCTACCTGTGAGACCAGAGAAGTGTGCAAGCAATACTTACTGTGTACTAAAGGTTTCACACCACTGTATTTGGACTAAAAAGGTTCTCCGAAAGTACAGATTTCGTTTGGGGCACAAGTTGTAGCTAGTATTTGCTTTTGAAATTGCTTAGTGTAGAATAGAGGCAACTATAATACATCAAACATTGAAAATACCGAGTGTATGGCTCCGATTACCTTTACAGTTCTTTGTATGTTTCTTACTATAGATTAAATAACGTGGCGTGGACTATAGAACATAGCATTTCTTGTCCTGAAAATTTTTCTTAATTCCTGGAAAACGTCTTGCACGTATTTAACGGAACCTTCCCTCTTGCAGCATACAGTAAAAAAGAAGGAAATAAAGTAAAGTGGAATACTGAAAACATACCTAATGCAGGAATAAGACAGCTACACAGTGAACTGAAATACATCGAAATTCCTGATTTGGTTACTGATTTAAAAACATTTTTAAGAAAGTTCTACATACTGCACAGGAACTGGCAAATAATAGTGAAAACAATTCATAAGCGCTACGATCATAGATCAAAGCTGAAACAGACATTACAACTAGAGGTCAATCTATTTCAAAAATCAAGACAGAGGACAAAAGTATTGTAAATCTGTTCAGATCTAAGAACTGCTTAACGAATTATTTTTAAATGTAAACAAATCAAACATTACTGTAGAAAGTTGCATACATAAGAGAAATTTCTTTGATATTCAGGAATTTTAAGGTGCAGCTTTCAATAAATTTAACAAAACAATTGCAAAATATACAGAAAATGCTATGCAATCACTAAAAGTAAAATATCAGAAGGATGGGACGAAATATCAATAAAAATGTTAAAGGCATTCTCTAAAATAACTGTGTAGCCACTATTCACAGTAGTTAATCAATCCTTTGAAAAAGGATGTTTTCCAGATACCGTGTAGTATGCAATATTTAAACCACGAATAGAAAAAGGCAGAAGAGAGCATATGGCAAATCTTCGCCCAATCTCTCTTCTCCCGTCACTATTAAAAATATTTGAAAAGGTTGTCACAATACGCATTATTTCGAAAGATCAGTATGGATTTCAGAAAGGCAAAGCACCTTATTTGCTGTCAACCAGTTTGTAGATAAAATTAGATCATCTGTAGGCAGCTCTCTGCATGCCACTGTAACTTTTTGTGATCTATCAAAGGCTTTGGATAGTGTGTACCACCGCTTGTTACTGTCTAAACTGGAGAAATTACAGTTTATAATCATAGTATTAGAATGGTGTAGGTCCTACCCAACCCACTGAACACAAAGAGAGGAAATTACGCTTCACAATGCAAAAATATTTCACAAAGAGTATCCCAGGATTGTCTTCGGTCGCATTCAGTTTATGTGTTACATAAATGACCTACCGCTTAATACGGAGTGCCAATTATTTTATTTGAGGATGACAGAGCTGTAATTGTTGAAATTAACAGTACCGACCAAATTCCTCAAACTGTCACAATAGAAAATTAGGTACCTGGCTCAATTTAATTGGGTTAAAACTAAACATAGAAGAAACTCAGTCACTATAGTTTAAAACAAAACGAACATAGTTAAATGGTGTTCAAATTCATCACCAAAACCAGAATTTTCAGGCATCTAGTTATATGAAATTTTAAGGAATACAATTAGGTAAAAATGTCTCATGAAGTTCACGTACACAGTACCTTGCAAATGAATTAAGTAGCCTAGCATATCCAATGATGATACTGCACAATACTATCAGCATGAACATAAGGAAAATAGTATATCACAGGTACTACAAACCATAGTAAGCTACAGAATTATATTTTGGGATAGCTCGAATTGTATGTCTTGAATACCAAAACTTCAAAAAACAGTCTTTAGAAATACACACATTATAAAGCGAAGAAAACCATATCACCCACTCCTAAGAAATCTAAGTATATTAAGTGAACCCTACACTGTATATCTATGAACTGATTTTCTTTGTGCAAAGTACCCCTGGTTTATTTGCAGCAAATGATTTTCAACATGTTAATGACCCCAGGAAAGAAAATAATTTGATGGTGCCCACCCACAACTAATACTTTACGCTCACACTCTGCAGTATATGTGTATAAATTTACAACAAAGTAAAGAGAAAAGATCTGCTCAGTATTTATCTGGAAACATTAAAAAATATTGTGTGAAAAACTGGTATAGATATGTTACTGTTCAGCCGAAGGGTTCATGAAGAACCATCTGAAAATCTGAGCAGGAGAGAACATGTACTTAGGATGTAATAATTTGTTGTTGTAAAAAATCATAAGTTGTGTGTTAATTACGTTTCTAGTACAGGATGTTATATTAATGATAATTTAAGAAAACTGTAAAAAGTATTTGTGTTTTGACGAATCTCCCGTACATTATGCCATAGCTTGAAACAGTGTGTTATGAGACAATAAACTTCTGTTCTGTTCTGTAGCTTGTGTGTCTTTTCTTTGTTTGCTGCACCTACACACTTAACGCAAGTAAATGAACGAGAAAAACTTGCGTAAGCCTCAAGAATTTAGCGTTAACCACAACAAAGTGAAACACTAACCAGAAAGTCAACGTTCCAGGTTCAAGTCCCTGTGTGACACTCAGTTCTAATCTGCCACGAAGTTTCATAACTGTGCACATTCCGCCAAGAGTGCGACGGATTCAAGCTTTTTGCACCTGTCTGTTACTTGAGAGAATCACCAGTCGAACTGATATATATTGTAGTGACGTTACTGCATACAATATCTTTTCTCCATTCATCAGTAATTCTATAAGATATACATCATATATGGCCTCGAAAAGTGCGGCCGAGAATACAGCTCTGTGACGTTATCTTGGTGGAAACTTCCAAAAACACACAATATCCTGTACGACAGACATGTAACAGGAGGACTCAAAGTCCATCACTTACCACTAAGTCACCCACGCATAACCCAGTTGACCATCTATAGGACAACATCGGTCTGCGTTATCGCTATGCGAGTATTTATCCACGCATCATACTGCAAGTGCAGAAGTACTGAAGCGACCGTGGCTTCGGATATTAGTGTTGGCTAACCACTCCTGACAGACAAGCGAGTCACTTCCTGCTTCTCTAGATGCTGTGGGGCTTGCAGCTGGCGATTACCATGAATGCTGGCTGGTGGTCATCGTGTTGTGATCAGTTGCACTACTGGTCAAAAGTTTTCGATCATCTTGATAAAAACTATATGAAGATAGTATCTGTTCCCAAAAGAACAGATACCATTGAAGACGGTGCAGCTTAACTAGAATGAAATGATAATTAAATCGAAACCCTTATCTGCAGACAGGTGTTGATATACATCAACAGAGACAGTTGAAAATATGTGCCGCGACCGGACTCGAACCCGGGATCTTCTGCTTACGTGGCAGAGGCTCTATCCATCTGAGCCATCGAAAGGACAAAGGATAGTGCGAGTGCAGGGACGTATCCCTTGCACGCTGCCCGTGATACCCACATTCCCAACTGTCCACAACTTACATTCGTAGTGCTCCTAATAGATATTTGCCCATTCACTCATTACTCGCGGCAGACTAAGCTGCCGAATCCCGTAAGAGTCCGGTCAGAGCGTGTACATTCGCACAGAAGAAGGTCAGTGGCCGGGTAGCCTTTAACTATAAGAAGATAGTGGCTGTTCCCGAAAGAACAGGTAACATTGATGAACTGCAGATTCTCTAGAATGAAATGATAATTAAATCGAAACCGCTAGCTGCAGACAGGTGTTGATATTCGTTAATGGGGACAGATGAAAATGTGTGCACCGACGGGAGCATTACGAACGTACGTTGTGGACAGTTGGGCATGTGGGTCTCACTGGAAGCGTGCAAGGGATAAGTCCCTGCAGTCGCACTTTGCTCTGTCTCCTCGGTGGCTCAAATGGGTAGAGTGCCTGCCATGTAAGCAGGAGACCCTGGGTTCGCGTCCCGTTCGGGTCACACATTTTCGACTGTCCCCATTGATGTATGTCAACAGATGTCTGCAGCTAAGGGTTTCGATTTAATTATCATAAAAACTACATATTTTATTTCAATGCACAAACGTACAACTAACTAGACCAAGAAAATAAATATTTTCTCTCTTTATTACTAAGCAAGATACGATATGGTTTACATTTTAGCCTCTTCAAGTATCCACTCTTTGCCCTCAGAACAGCTACAAAAACCGTTGGCATTCTGGAGACAAGATTATGCCGTGTTTTTGCAAATACTGCAATCCAATACGTCTGTAAATCATTCCATTTATCACCACCATTAGATGATCTCAGTTCTCCGACCTCCTTTTCAAGGTCATTCCATAAGAGTTCAATGTGATTAAAGTCAGGTGACTGACATGGCTAAATTATATTCTTCAGTTCGACATATTTCTGTTTTCTACTGAAATACCCTTTGCACAATTTATAAGCGTGTTTCGGATCAGTGTCCTGCTGCAGAACAAATTCACGACTAATAAGTCTCTTGCCAGACGGAAATGCATTGTTGTTTCAGCATCCTCTGACATCTTTCCTTCTTTAATACTAAATTAATTTTTCTAGATCACCGAGTTTATCTTCCTCAAAATATTCCCACACCGTGAACGATCCTCCACCATGTTTCACCGTTGACGTCAGTCACTGACTTTTGAAACGTTCTCCACGAAGTCGACGAACACACATTCGTTCATGGCTTCCACGTAATTCAGTCTGAATAACAACTTGGACCATTGCTGCATGCTTCAGTTGCTATGTTGCTATGCCCACTGCAATCGTATCACCTTATTTTGTTTGCGTAATAAAGGCTTTTTGGCCGCTATTCACCCCTTTAAACCTTTTTCATGGAGAGGGCGTTGTACGGTTGAGGTAGAGATCGGACCTGCTCGTATTCTATGAAATTCCTCGTGAATTTTAGGTGCAGTAAGAGTTATCTGACGTTTACTCTATACACTTACGAGCCGATCTTCCCTGCATGATGTTACCCGGGGTCTTCCAGATCAAGAAACAACTGCATTGGCACCAGTTTGTTGGAACGGGTGCAACGTGCACCGTAGAATGTACTGCGCCAACGTTTGTTGCTATCGGGGATGTCACGTTAAACACCTTTCACCCTTCTATTTTCAACCTTATTTTATCTGGCAACCAGTTTCAGCGTTTTACTACGCCATCTTCAGGCCCCTGACCGACGTGAAGGAAGAGTCTACCTCGGTTGTGACCAAAACAGGGGCTAGCAATGCTGGTATTAGTAGATGTATGCTACAGTGAACACTTCAAGCATCACCTGCCGATAATGGCGTAGTAATTCGCTGAAACTGGTCGCCAAATAAAATAGGGTTGAAAACTGACGGCTGAAAGGTGTTTAATTTAACATCGCCTATCGAACAGCCGAGTCCCGAAACCATCTCTAAAAAGATCTTCATACAGAGATTTGTTGCTACTGTCTCACAAGAATAGCCTTCCTCATGCAGAGCTACAATTACAACACTTTTTCAGTTACATTCTCCTCTTAGTGTCTCATTAGGGGATAATATGGTATGAACTTCATCACGTATACATACACTGCCAGATCGTATTGTAAACTAATGTGAACAGACTGCAGAAGGAATAACGCCTAGTCGAACGGAGCCATCGGAGGTAAAGGCACGTCAACATTGTTGTGGATATTCGTCAACAGACGTCTGGGCAAAGAAACACTCAAACGCACTACTGAGGCGCTTAGCCTTTACATGTTTATATTTGTATTATTATCAAAATGGTGGCTGATAGAATACCCAAAAAGATATCCCTTTTTTAGCCGAAAACCGTATTTATGATAGTTGGTAGTAAACTTTTGACTGGTAGCGTAAGTGGCTCATCAACAACGTGATAAACGATTTCTTATTTCTCTTATGTCGGTGTATTGACAAGTACAGAAAGATAAAATTTAGGGTTCATGTACAGTTTAAATATGCCAAAGATAACTGTGAACACATGCTTGCACGAAAACGTACTGAGAACGGTGTCCATGGGATAAGAATTCTCCATTGTCTATCACGCGCCATCAAAATCACGGATTACAAGAAATAAAAATTTAAGTGAGACAGCCTCCGTACGTCGTGGATTCAAACGAAGTGGAAATCAGGTACGATGTGTTACACCCACCAATTTCGATGTCTTTCGTCGCTCGGCGGCCGATGGCAGGCACACTCGGGTACAGTCTCAGGGCTTCCTTGATGACCATCTCGAGGTACTTCATGTTGTTCAGATCATGAGTAGTTGGACGTCTCTTAGGATCGGTTCGAAATATGTCATCCAGCTCAGCGAAGACTTTCTCCTATAGGCAGAGGGCAACATCAGTGACGTCCGTTCCAGGGACGAACAGCTTGCACTCAACATTTCACACACACTGATACACAAGCATACACTGTCTCTCGATTGTTCTGTCTGTCTCTCTCCCACCCCCCTCCTTTCTCTCCGGCCTCCCCCCCCCCCCCCCCTCCTCCACGCACACGTATGCAAAAACCAAACGCACAAAGAAACATATGTTCACGAACTTTACATGTACATCTACATCTACATGGTTACTCTTCAATTCACACTTAAGTGCCTGGCAGAGGGTTCATCGAACCATTTTCATACTACTACTCTACTATTCCACTCTCGAATGGTGCGTGGGAAAAAGGAACACCTAAATATTTCCGCTCGAGCTCTGATTTCTCTTATTTTATTACAATGATAATTTCTCCCTACGTAGATGGGTGTCAAGAAAATATTTTCGCATTCGGAAGAGAAAGTGGTGATTGAAATTTCGTAACTAGATCTCGCCGCAAAGAAAACCGCCTTTGTTTCAGTGACTGCCACCCCAACTCGCGTATCATATCAGAGACACTCTCACCCCTATTGCACGATAACACGAAACGAGCTGCCCTTCTTTGCACTTTTTCGATGTTCTCCGTCAATCCTACCTGGCAAGGATCCCATACCGCGCAGCAATATTCCAGCAGAGGACGGACAAGTGTAGTGTAGGCTGTCTCTTTAGTGGGTTTGTCGCACCTTCTAAGTGTTCTGCCAACAAAGCGCAGTCTGTGTTTCGCCTTATCTATGTGGTCTTTCCAATTTAAGTTGCTCGTAATTGTAATTCCTAGATATTTAGTCGAATTGACAGCCCTTAGATTTGAGCGATTTATCGTATACCCAAAATTTATCGGATTTCTTTTAGTACCCATTTGGATTACCTCGCACTTTTCTTTGTTTAGTACTGATTGCCACTTTTCGCACTTTAATTTGGTGTCCTATTGTTCCAGCAGTTTAACAATAGTAATTCCTTTTTGTTTCATCTTCCCTGCTCTATACAATGATTTCTATTAACACTCCCTGAGTCCTCGATGAAAGCTGCCGCGAACGTGATTAAAAACCCGTGACAATTCTAGTGTAAAACTAGCAATTGTGCTAATATTTGCAGTTGTACCTAATCTACAAGAAAATATAGGTAAGAATTTACACTCACTTGGATACCAGGATGATGTCCCAGCAGCATAAGAACCCATGACATGGCAACCGACGTCGTGTCGTGGCCCTTTAAAAAAAGGAATAAAAACTTAGATGGCTCAAAAATACTTTACACAATCAAATATGACTCGGGAGATAATTTCAGATATGTGGAACCGCTGTGCTCAGAAGTAGCACTCGAGCTTTGGACAACTAGCACCCACGGGTGGCAAGCACATAAATCAATGGAAACGTATTGTATGGCTTTGTAGGACTGCTACTATTTGTAAAAACATGAAAAGAAAAAATTTCGAAAAATAGAAAATTATTCATATGAGAAAAAGTACCACCACAGCTGTACCGAGAATGTACTTATTCTGTCACACGACTAGTTTCGGCCGCTCATTACCGCCATCCTCATCACTGCCAAAAGATTATTCGATTTCCTTGCCGCATTTACTTTGGGTTCCTTGTTACCAAAATCCTGAGCTAGCTTTCATCAGGATTCTATACTCGACACATTGTTGTCTCCACTGTCAGAGTATAGACTCCTTATGAAAGCTAGCCCAGGTTTTTTGGTAACAAGGATCACACAGTAAATGCGCCGAGGACATCAAATACTCTTTTGGCAGTGGTGGGGCCTGAGGATGGCGGTAATGTAAGGCCGAAACTAGTAGTGTGATAGAATAAATGCATTCCCAAGATAAATCATCACTTGAAGTCCTTCATCCGTGCAGTAAGCCATAAAAAGAAAATTATTCAGTATCAATTATTGAAATCTAACACACGTCATAATACAAATAGATCAATTCCAACAGCGGAAATTGTGAACAGCGTTTCTTTCAGTTAAAAGAATGGCCTTGTATTTGAGAGATTTGCTTTTCAGTTCCCAGGCTGACTTTCATATTTATTGTTTACCATTTCTGAGATTTCCTCAAATTACTTAGGGCTCCTAGACTACTGGATAGCTTCGCTAAATAACTTCGATTCAACTTTGAAATAACTTACTACATTCAGTAGTAGAGAGAAAAATGTGTGTAATGAATTGCAAACTCTGTACAAGACAGTTTAAATGGTTTAAATGGCTCTGAGCACTACACGACTTAACTTCTGAGGTCATCAGTCCCCTAGAACTTAAAACTACGTAAACCTAACTAACCCAAGGACATCACACACATCCATTCCCGAGGCAGGATTCGAACCTGCGATCGTAGCGGTCGCGCGGTTCCAGACTGTAGCGCCTAGAACCACTCGGCCACCCAGGCCGGCTACAAGACAGTTAGCAACTTTTGTGAACGTCCCTGAAGTATCACTAGACTAGTACAGAATTTAAAGAGGATGTTGCATACAATGAATTGAAGCCTCTCTAAAGCGTTATACCACCGCAGTTTCCGGAGATGAGCAGAACGTTGTCATTCTTTGTCTGTTTCGATGCATCAATATTTTGTGCTATAACATCCGCAAAATAACTAGTTTTTGAGACATATCTTCATTTAGCGTATTATATCGTAATTGTTATGCGGAGGGTCCAAACCTAGTATTTATTTTTTCTGTTATTTACCGTTTGTTTCAACTCTGGCAATGATGTGCGCACGTGAAGAACGCCTAATTACACCGTGGTATGTGTCTACATTAAATATCTTACGTTAGTCAATTCAGTGGCGAGTAAAAAGCAGTAACATGCCATCTCCAATAGAACAAAGTCTAGTGAAGTATGATGGAGTTCAAACCACCGTCAATCACCTAGAAAATGATCCTCGGGTAAGATTGTTAATCCCAGCTTCACATTACATTTGTGCTACAATTAAATGACTTGTAAAATAATTCAAATTAGCGAGTCAGGAACGAAACCGCCTATTAACACAGTTCTGTGGCAAAATAGTCTCCCTCCCTTTTCCTGACACCGGTCTTACGCTTGTTACATAACTACGAAAATCTGTAGGCACTAATTCAGTCACATAAAACCAGCGCCAGCGAGGAAACCTCTCTATAAACAAATGAAAATGTATTTTTGGGCATCTTCGTCTGCAGAATAAGATTTTCACTCTGTAGCGTAGCGTGCGCTGATATGAAACTTCCTGGCAGATTAAAACTGTGTGCTGGGCCAGACTCGAACTCGGGACCTTTGCCTTTCGCGGGCAACTGCTCTACCAAATGAGCTACCCAAGCACGACTCACGCGCCGTCCTCATAGTTTTACTTCTGCCAGTACCTCGTCTCCTACCTTCCAAACTTTACAGAAGCTCTCCTGCGAACCTTGCAGAACTAACACTCCTGAAAGAAAGGATGTTGCGGAGACATGGCTTGGCCACAGCCTGGGGGATGTTTCCAGAATGAGATTTTCTCTCTGAAGCGTAGTGTGCGCTGATATGAAACTTACTGGCAGATTAAAACTGTGTGCCGGGCCGAGACTCGAACTCGCGACCTTTGCCTTTCGCGGGCAAGTGCACTACCAACTGAGCTACCCAAGCACGACTCACGACCCGTCCTCACAGCTTCACTTCTGCCAGTACCTCGTCTCCTACCTTCCAAACTTTAGCTCTCTTGCGAACCTTGCAGAACTAGCACTCCTGAAAGAAAGGATATTGCGGAGACATGGCTTAGCCACAGCCTGGGGGATGTTTCCAGAATTGCCAGTCAATGGTCGGTTTAGCCGGACCAGGAGAACCAATTCATTTGAAGTAAAGAGAGCTCACGCAACTACGGAGCCAACAACAGTTTGCACAGTGACTTATTGACAGCTGGGTCCATGTCTTCGTGGGGACTGCGCCACACTCGAACCCTACCGTCAGCTCTTACCAATTGAAATCGGAACTCATCTGACCAGGTCACGGTTTCTGAGTCACCTAGTGTCCGTCCGATATGATCACGAGCCTAGGAGAGACGATGCAGACGATGTCATGCTGTTAGCAAAGACATTCGCGTCGGCCGTCTGCTGCCATAGCCCATTAGCGCCAAATTTCACCGCACTGTGCAAACGGATATGATCGCCGCACGTACCACATTGATTTCTGCGATTATTTCACGCAGTGTTACTTGTCTGTCACCTTCGACAACTCTGCGCAAACGCCGCTGCTCTCTGTCGTTAAGTGAAGGTCGTAAGCCACTGCGTTCAAAAATGGTTCAAATGGCTCTAAGCACTATGGGACTTAACATCTGAGGTCATCAGTCCCCTAGACTTAGAACTACTTAAACCTAACCAACCTAAGGACATCACACACATCCATGTCCGAGGCAGGATTCGAACCTGCGACCGTAGCAGCCGCGCGGTTCCGGACTGCGACTGCGTTGACCGTGGTGAGAAGTAGTGCGTGTAATCTGATATTATTGGCACACTCTTGACTCTGTGAATCTCGGTATATTGGATTTCTAACTATTTCCGAATTGGAATGTTTCACGCGTGTAGCTGCCACTACCATTCCGCGTTTGAAGCCCGTTAATTTCCGTCGTGCGACCATAATCACGTCGGACACCTTTTCAGATGAATCATCTGAGTATAAATGAGAGCTAGGTAGTGCACTCCCTTTTTATACCTTGTGTACGCAATGCTACAGCCATTTGTATATGTGATGTCGCTATCCCTTGATTTAGCCACCTCACTGTACCCATTTTGATAATGCACGCAGGTCGATGTTTAGATTCTCGGTAGCTGTCTTCAGGTTTACAGGTTTTGCACTTAGTTACAAATGGAGATAAGCAGCTTACACGCGGTATTTGCGAGAGGAAAGGAGTAATGTCACATCATTTACATAGAACGAAAAGAGTATAGGACCTGGTATCGAAACCTGTGGTCGCCTGATTTTACCTGCCTCCATTGTGACTTTATGGTACCATACATGACACACTGCTGTCGAGATAATAGGTATGAGCGTGACTACCGTTCATATGATGCGTAGGAGGAAGATGAAGTAGTGATACGTTTGAAGAAGACAGCATCCGCTTAAATTTTACACTGGATGGACTACTGTGTAGAAAATTTATATTAACATCACCAGCTATAATTATATGAGTTAGCTGATAGGCTGGCAGCATTATATGAATCCAGAATACTTTGGTTAAATAAACTGCCACGTAGCACAAGTAATATGTGGAACATGCTACTAAGAAAGAAATGATGGAGAATTACAGAAAGTTGTCCATTTCTTGTATCATCCTAAAATTACATCTGCAAGTTCTCGAACTATATCGAAGTTAACCATTTGCCTGAGAAAGCTACGGGTTTGCCCGGAATTTTCTGTTGAGCCGTCTAATTTATGTTATCAAAACACTTTTGCAGAATCGATAATTACATAAGCTAAATTCAGCACACGTTCTCTACACATTAAATTTCAGTAGCAGGTTTACCTCAAACATGAAGGTGTCCACTTCCTCCTGCAGCTCCTGGTCGTTAAGTTTCTGGCCGTTCTCAGAAGCGTCCAACAACATGTCCAGAAAAGCCACACGTCGCTTCCTACCTGTAAAAGTTTTTAGTACTATGTGCGAATTTCCTAGGCAGACATGGCATTGTATTGTATCTCATTTATAACTAGAACGCCAAGTACCTATGTCGTCTTCCTGTGGTGCCTGGATCTGGGCTACATTCGTTTTACGGGCTGACTTCCTTTCGCGTATTACCTGCAACACGAAAGATGTGTTCAGTTTCTGGTAGTAGTTTCTTCACACATTAAAATCTAACAGTTTAGAAGCTGATACTTTGTACAGTGCTGTTGTCTTCAGTGTTTTGAAGTAATGACTTATTAAACCAAAATGGAAGAAATGATCTTAACAGATTATTGGCCTGGCTTGTCGGACTGCCGCCGGCCGGTGTGGCCGTGCGGTTCTAGGCGCTTCAGTCTGGAACCGCGTGACCGCTAGGTCGCAGGTTCAAATCCTGCCTCCCGCATGGATGTGTGTGATGTCCTTAGTTTAGTTAGGTTTGAGTAGTTCTAAGTTCTAGGGGACTGATGCCCTCAGATGTTAAGTCCCATAGTGCTCAGAGCCAATTGAACCATTTAGTCGGACTGCCTGGTGCAGCTCCTTCTATTTAACGCTGCTTCGACGACTTGTTCGTCGGTGAAGATGAGATCAAATGTTTAGCTCAACATAAATAAGCAGTCCCCGAGCGAAAAAATTTTCCGATCCGGCGGGAAATCTAACCCTGGACATCACGTGTTCGATTGACGCCTCGGAATTTTTCGCACTTGTTAGCACATATCTTCTTCGGAATTGGTTATTATTATATTCTTCGTGAAGTCTGATGATATTTCACGTACATCATTTATTTCGATCACCAGGTGGAATAGTTTTGTCATGACCGGTTTTCCTAAGGTCTCACTAATTCTGAGGAAATGACGTCTGGATTCTTTACTCTCCAAAAGTCCCTATAATTTTCCTATAGATGGCGTCTGCCCTTCTCCTAGTCAAGCGCGCTTCTACGTCTTTGCGTTTGTACTCTAGCCGTTCCTGCTTAGTTATTTTCGGCTGGTCCCGGCGGAGGTTCGAATCCTCCCTCGGGCATGGGTGTGTGTGTTTGTACTTAGGATAATTTAGGTTAAGTAATGTATAAGCTTAGCGACTGATGACCTTAGCAGTTAAGTCCCATAAGATTTCACACACATTTGAACATTTAGTTATTTTCCTTGTTCTGTCAATCTTATTTTTAGAGGTCTGTGTTCACTGCCGCCTGCTTCATTTAATATATTTTTATATTTTCTCATTTCCCCAATTAAATTCAATATCTCCTGTGTTATCCAACAATTTATAACAGACCTCATCTGTTTTCTTATCTGATGCTCTGCTAACTTGATGTCTCATGTCTCAAGGCAACTCGTTCTTCTTCTGTTACGATCTTTACCCCTGTATTTAAACGTAATCACCTTCGTAACCACATGGCTGCAGCGCAGTAGTTCAGCGTGTTCGATTAGTCGACTGGCCACCCTACGTAGTGAAAAAGAAGAAAAGAAAAGTGTGGAGTTCTCATGGATAGAATGTGAAAGATGTCATGTGACATCGGCAAAGAATCACTGACGACCTAATGATGAAGAAATAAATAAAGAAATAGCATCGCTGCCTTTGGTGCAGAAGGACCCGGGTTCAATTCCTGGTACCTCCTCAGATTCTTTTCTGAGATAGGGAGGTCTGGAACTGAGTCCTCTCATCCTCGTGAGCTGAAATGAGGAGTTGCTTGAATAAGGAAGCAGTGGTGTCGCCCGGATTCATCTGCTGGCAGTAACGGCTGGATGGTTTGGAGATATTTTATAAAACAATAACTTTAATACCAAATCACCATCAATGTAGACAATCAAATAGCCACATAAATATTAGCCACTCTATATATGTTACTCCGCACCAATGATTTGCTATCCAAAGAGTAAATTCACAGAGTTCCAGTGTAGCCTGCTATCACTTCTCCACTAGTGATGAACATATAGTACAGGTAAATTACTTTTATGATCCTGAACATTCTCTCGATGTAGGGCTACTCCGTTTACAGTACTTCTCAAAAGTAGACATATACCCACAGTCAGACATTCTGACCATGTCAGTTAGAATTTGAGCTCTAGTAAATAATAATGAGCTACAGAAAGTCTGTCTTGCTGCAAGAACACAATTTTTGATTTATTGAATCTATAAATATATTTCACCATAACTGAGGCATCTTCAATGTTTTTGTATTGCTTTTGAATATAGACGTACGAATTTCACGGAGGTTAGGAACATGTTGACATCAGATTACTTGTTGTTTAGATCACCTATGCACTGTACCTTTTCATACATTACGTGCGCCCTGTGGCTGTCAATGGAAATCACCCACAAATCGATATAAGTACAGCAAGTCATCTGCAACACAAGGACGTTACGGCATCGTCTGTATTGAACATCTGCTTAGAGTATAACCTTTATAATACCCATTCCGGTAAAATGGTAGTCTGATTTCGTTAATTTTTGTTCTGTTTAGTTCGTTCTCTTTAATAAATTTGGAAGTAGCCTTTGCAGCTACCGTTAGACATCACTGGTGTCGTCAGCTGTGACACAGTGACTGAAACCTTGTCTGCACTGTTCCCGAAAAAGTACGTGAACTCATTTCCTTTTAATTTAATAAGTCACAGCTACAAAGCACTAACACGAATTACTTACAGAAGAATGAAAAAAACAAGTAGAATCTGACCTCGGGTGAGTTCTGCTTGGGTTACGGAGAAATGTGGGTACACGCGAGGTAATATGTACTCTACGACTTATCTTAAAAGACAGGGTGAAGAAAGGCAAACCTACGTTTATAGCATTTGTGGATTTAGAAAAACTTAATCTGATTACATACTTTGAAATTTTGAAGTAGCACGGATAAAACATAGTCTGCGAAACGTTTTTTCAACTCATACAGAAACCACGACACGAAAGGGAAGCAGTGGTCGAGAAGGGAATGAGACGGGGTTGTAGCCTAGCTCCCTTATTAGTAAACCTGTACAATAAACAAGCAGTGAAGGAAACCCTGCAGGCCGGCCGAAGTGGCCGTGCGGTTAAAGGCGCTGCAGTCGGGAACCGCAAGACCTCTACGGTCGCAGGTTCGAATCCTGCCTCGGGCATGGATGTTTGTGATGTCCTTAGGTTAGTTAGGTTTAACTAGTTCTAAGTTCTAGGGGACTAATGACCTCAGCAGTTGAGTCCCATAGTGCTCAGAGCCATTTTTGAAACCCTGCAGAAATTTGGAGAGCGAATTCAAGTTCAAGGAGAAGAAATAAAAACTTTGTGATTTGTTAATGGCATTGCAATTCTGTAAGAGACGAGAAGGGGCTTAAAAAAGCTCTTCATCGGAAAGAATATTATCTGGAAAAGAAGTCATAAGATGAACATAATAATTAAAATAAGAATAATGGAAGACAGTCGAAGTAAATCAGGAGATACTGACTAAATTAGCTTAGGAAATGAGATACTAAACGTAGTAGATGAGTTTGTCTATTTGGACATCAAAGTAACTGATGATGGCTAACGAGAGATGATACAAAATGCAAGGTAGCAATAGCAAGAAAATTGTTTCTGAAAAACGAAAATCAGTTAAATCGAATATGAATTTAAAATTTAGGAAGTCTTTTGTGAAGGTATTTGTCTGCAGTGTAACGCTGTACGGATGTGGAACGTGAACGATAAGCAGTTCAGCCGACAAGAGAATATAAAAAATTGAAAGGTGATATCACAGACGAATGCTGAAGACTGGATGTGTGGTTCGAATGTGGCGGCACTGACTCCATTTTGGGAATACATTTATGGTACAACTTGAGTAAAAGAAAGATTCGGTTGATAGGATCAGACCTGAGGCCTCAAAGAATAATCTTTTTGGCAATAGAGAGAAATGTGAGGATAAAAAAAGGAAAGGGAGACCTGGATATGAAAACAGTTATCAGGTTCAGATGGATGTAAGTTGCAGTGGTTATTCATGTGCAGTTAGGCTTGCGCAGGATATACCAGCACGTAGATTTTTATTTCATTTATATATTGCAAATTTAAAGACTTATTATCTGATATTTTAAAACAGGTCATAAAATTCCAGTTTTCGTTTGTAAACTTTTTTGTAGCTTTTTGTTTTGTTTTTATCTGCGACATGTGACAAAGACTAATACTTTTTTAAAATAACAATCATATGCATTAACATCAGGTATTCAGCAATGTACAACACTGGGTGCTTTCTTGGCTAGATTGCCAGCACATTACGCTACATTTACTCTATTATATGACTGTTATGTATATTTTGTCAGTGCATTTTGGCATGTTATGTCTGATTTACAACTGTAGGTGTCTTATTTACTGCTACATGTCATCCTCCTCCTCCTGTTCCTCTTCAGTGTCACTGTTATCGCCGTCACTGTTGTTGCCGCTGTTCACCCGCCGGAGATCGTTGTTACCTTGCGTATAGGCACGTCTGTTCTGTCGTGTCCGCAGGTATTCACGTTTCCTTTTTGAAATAGTGTTTGTTAGTACATTTAGTTGTGCCTATTGTTCTTCGTCTTTTATTGCTGTGCATATATGCTTATCTGTTTCAGTGTAGTCGAAGTGCAGTGTATGTCTATTGTTCACATATTGCCCTCAGAATTAGACAGTCTGTTCCAGGGAGCCTTCTTTCTCGCATGTGCATACAGGTGTCTGTCTGAGGTCCACACGGTTTAAGTGCGTGGGATAATGACTGTGTCCAGTTAAGAAATGTACCATACCGTGACTGGGATCGATATGTTTCATTCTTAGCCGCCCCCTTATATCACCGAGGAAGTCGTGTGGTCTACGTCACTTACTAAGGTGAAGTGTCGTCTGTATCGGTACACCACTTACTGTGTGCATCTTATCTAGTAACACTGAATTTGGACGCGATGGCGACTTCATCTACATTCTTGTTTTAAATGGCTACAGTTATTTATTTTAATGTGTTTTATGATGGCACAGTGACACAAACCACTTAAAGGTCCCATTTTCTTCCCATTTTTATATGCATTTCAGACGACTACTATGGTTGTTTAAATCTCCTATTACGAATGTCACAGCATGCTGCTTCCTTCACACGAATATATAATGCTATATGTACTACAGAATTTTTTCTGTGATCTAGCTTGATGATACGCAAGGGGAATTAATGAACAAATAGCTAGATAATGAAATAAAGTGTTTTTTTAACAAAACACATCATAAAGAAAAAGATCTCAACAAATTCACCTGTGGACCTGTACATACAAAAGACAAAAATAAAACACATCATAAAGAAAAAGATCTCAATAAACTCACCTGTGGACACGTACATTCAAAAGAAGTGAGTGTGTGTAATATGGTGTGAAGTTTGAGATGTATAATGATGCGACGAAAGGGAGAAACCCTGTGCTGGAATACAGCCTACTGCTCTCGAACAGCAGCAAGACAGACTCTGGACGTGCAACAGACGGATCACCAACAACAGTTTCACTTGCTCTCGCTTCGTAAGAGACTGGGGAGTAGTGACCCAGGGTACTGGGGCAGTCTGGTGATCAGGAACTTTACACCACCTCCTCTACTGCCCTTCCTGATCAAATACTGCCAGGGAAAGTTTCTTCCACCACCAGCATTCGATCCACCTTACCTCCGAGTCGAGCACTACTGCACACATATGCTCTAACAACCTTGGCTGCCAAAGCGGGTACCTTTGATTAGATAAAGTGTTAGTTATGTTCTAATGATGGTAACTTACAGTAAAGGCTTGTGTTAGGAGATTGTAAATACTGCAAGGCAACATATTATGAGGAGATGAATTACACACTCTTTTATAGTTTTGTTACTATTCAGATGTATTTCTGCACACTACATGCTGCCTTCAATGAAATTTTTGTTTATTTTCTTTCTAAAAATTATTGTAGCACGTTAATCTTTTCTGTATGTTACATGAAATTTTGACTCAAACGTATTTACATCTGCAAAGAAGTGGTTAATGGGTGACATCTTTCATTACTTTACATGCATTAGATAGTTAAGACATACGTCACTAAGCTACTAAGTTAAGACTTTATATCTTGTTCACGTATGCTATATTTGAAGGTTTTTGGCAGAGAATTAAAAGTTTGGAAATTAATAAGGAAGTATATTATACCTCATATGTCGATTTTACCTATGTGTGGTGGTAGCTTTATATCTAGCAAACTTTCTTCAGCTTGTCATATGCAAACAACGGAACGTTTTACTTTTTCTGTTTGTAATTCATTTCTGACTGAGAATCACTATAGATCGCATTGTTTTGTATGTTATTTACGTTTTCTTATTTGTTGTCTTGCTTCCCGGACTTATATACTTGCTGTGTAGAACACTTATTTCTACTGGTGCTGTTTCTTGCTGTTAAATAGGTATTTGATATAATTCATCAGCAAAGTACAAGATTTTTGCCGCGATTTCAAGTACTGTGATAGCTGTGGGGTGTTCATTTGATTGTGTTCGGTTTGGCACACAATTACAAAGTATTGTTGAAATTTGAGATGCTTAGCATGTGTATATGTTTGTGTGTTTGTGTGTGTGTGTGTGTGTGTGTGAGAGAGAGAGAGAGAGAGAGAGAGAGAGAGAGAGAGAGAGAGAGAGAGAGAGAGAGTTTTAGAAAGGCAGATAGAGAGAGTAGTATGCAGGATGGGGAGGAGAATTTAATTTGAAGGGTAACCATATGCCTTTCAGTGGGAAGCAATTATTTATATAAGTCTTCTATTGTGGAAATCAGTGTTTCATTGGACAGTAAGGTATATTCTTCGTTCTTTCCTTCCTTGTGCAACTGATTTTTGGATACGATAATTCTTTTCTATTTTTAATATTTATTACAAGTTGTTAATGGTTTTAATACTTTTTACTTTTCAAACCAAATTATGTGTTTGTTGGATGGTGATTCTGTGCTATTATGTGATCATCATATTAAAAGAATGATACAAAAAAACTCCAAAGCATCAACTCTGAAATCATAACCTAAAATTTGCAGACATCACAAGAAGACATGTGATAAACTTCAGACTCACACCAGCCTATCACTTAGCCAAACAGACACGTATATTGTTACAGACAATATATAAATACGCAGTAAACAGTAGCCTAAGCTATTCAAACGACATACTAAGAACAGCAACATTAATTTCCATGTACACACACATTCTAACAGAAGAAACAATCAATGTAATAGAAACAACTGCTACTATAAGGCAACACACCTGTGACATATATGCAACCAATATCAGCCGTACTGAAACTCATCACAGCACTACTTCAGATTAAAAAACAAGTTTTTACTGTCAACAAGAAGGACTACTATGGATTCCTCAATCAATGAACTCCTAGCTGAAAAATTCGTGAATCATATATATAATCAAATCTTTGACAAAACTGTAAAACTGAAGCAGCACAAAATAAAACATTCATTCTGATATTTTTAAATATAATTTGCCTTATAGATGAACCACGCACCCATATAAAATAATTTCATGAGATAAATACTATTCTTCTACAAATACAGTTCAACACAGACACAAACAGATGAAAGATTTCTTAGACCTAACAATACACAAGGTAAACAACAAACAAGAGTTAGCGTTACATAGGAAGCCTACAAACACGAGTGCAACTTTCCCCAACCAATCAACTCACCATGTAGTACTTACTACACACACTATGAAAAAACTTGAATGCGTAGAAGGACTAAACACAATAAAACTGCACAGGTCAATGACTGTGAGGTAAAGACAGTGGATGAAATAAACAAAAAGTACAAAAATAGGCTACATAGAATCATGAGACATACACTAACAGATTCAACACAACACACAACAAATCGCCAGACAGTGAAATGCAACAACAAAGTTACACACAGCGTGGGCGACATGTTAAAGAGAAAAAGACTCAGCATAACACACTACAGTAACAACAAAATACAGAACAGACTTCAAAGACAGGCCACTACGACTACTACATGTACTCATTCAGGTATACAGCAGTTATATTGTAATTGCTGTCAGTTTGTATACATAAACCAAATTGTTAAGAATATTAGAACCAAATATGCAGTGCATCTCAGAGCACTGAAGAGTAATAGCTCCCTCTCAACTTTTTTGATCACCTAAGAGGACATAATCACCATGCAATGAACATAGAAATTTCTTTAAAAGTTCTTAAAAGTAATAACACCTTGCACCAAAAATTAACATTATAAGAGAGTTACCACATCCAGAAATGAAGAGCCCAAGGTAAGAAAGCACTAAATGAATACACATCATTGTGTAAAACAAAACTATTTACCACACTTCCGCAAACAGTATATGGTTATCCTCTAGATTAAATCCTCCTTTCAATCTTCCATACCACTCACTCTATGTGCCACTCCATAACTCCCTGTCCCTCTCCCCCCACTCTCTCTCTCTCTCTCTCTCTCTCTCTCTCTCTCTCTCTCACACACACACACACACACATAAACACAAGATGAGCATCTCAGACATCAGCAATACTTTGAAATCGCCTCCCACACCCCAAACAAAAATAGAATGAAACGAAAGAACTTGATATTGCTATGACAACACGTGCAATGGCGCAATGGCAGCAGAAATCTTGCGTTTTGGTGATAAATTATACCAAATGTGTGTAACACAAAGAAACGACAGTATAAAAAGGAATGAGTGCTTTAACACGTCACATACAACGGAACCAAGTCTGTCTATATAAGTGCCACGCTAAATAATGCGAACTATAGCGACTCTCAGTCGACTGTCGGTAGGAAATCAACAATAAACAAAAAACTAGTAAACGTTCCGTTGTTTGTTGATGACAAGTTGTAGAATGTTTGTTGATGGAAAGCTTCCAGCACATATGACTAATTCCGCTGTATGAAGTATGTGAATATCTGTGTATCAGTTCCAAATTTAGTATAACTTATGGGGGGAATGTAATGGAGTTTGGTCCAAAAAAACGATTTCCCAAAAATATTATTTTCTTGATCAACACAGTTTAATCTGTTTTGCGTGTGATAGCAACTTTACAAATGCCATTAAATTGTTGAACTGATTAACTCTGCATTGGCGACCACTCCCACCTTTTCCGACATTTGGGAAACTGCTTGCTTCAGTGGAATTTTTGTCAGTATGAAGGCTGCTTTCTTTCGATATCTTTGGCTGACATCTATATCTCTGGCTGACATCTATATCTTTTGCCTGAAAACTTTCTTGCTTGTGGTTTGTTTACGTTTTGACAATAGTAATACATATTAGTTGGTGGAAGTTTGAATTCGCAAACCTTTAAGTGGAAGTCAAGATTTATACATAATGTGTGGTGGGAAAACTGTGTTTTGGAAACGGAGGTTTCATGGAAATTGGATTATCAACAAAAAAGAGGAAGCAGCTCGAAATGAAGATCATAAGCTATCAGCCTCAGCATCGAAACTTGGAACAGGAGAACTGTATACGTGCGTGAATGATGTTGATACGGATTCCACTGAATTCAGACTTATTGTTTTAGCGTTTCTCTCCCAGGCTATAAGGTTTTCATGTTCATATGCTAGCAGTAAAAACACATAATTCTTGATTGTTGTTGAAGAAAGAAAAGTGAGAATAGCTTGTTATTTTAAATTAGTTTGTAATTCGTGTGGATATGAATTTTCAGTTTCCTCCTCCAAAAAAAACTGACACTGGCACCTATGAAAGCAATTTTAGGTTATCATATGCTCTAAGATGCCTTGGACAGGGCAGTGAAGGAGGTAATTTATTGTGTGGTTTCCTGAACATGCGTACATCTTGTGCAAGTTTAGAAAAAATAAATAAAGAAATGTCTGAAGCTGTATGCGATACTGCCACAATTTCTATGAAGAAAGCAGTGAAGGAACTGGTGGAAACAAACCAAAAATAAATAGATCATAGGGTAGATATTCATGACAGTGAATCTCCTACAAATTTTACTGACCTAGTATGTCTGTAGATGGGACCTGGATGAAAAGGGGTCACACATCTATGTATGGAGTTGCATCTGTTATTGATATTGATTCAGATAAAGTTTTAGATGTAGAAATTATTTCTAAATACTGCCACCAGTGTGCAACAAGGAAAATGTCCAACAATGAAGACAGTGAGATAACGTGGCAAGAAAAGCATGCAGTAGCATGCTCTGAAAATTATAGTGGCTGAAGTTGGGGCATGGAGGCTGCTGCAGTTGTGAAGATGTTCTCCAGATCTGGGGACCGGTATGGTGTTAGATATACTAAATACCTTGGTGATGGGGACTTCTCTTCGTTCAAAGCTGTAACAGATAAAAATCCGTACAATACAGCAATAGAAAAATTGGAATGTCTTGGCCAAATCCAAAAGAGGGTTGGTGGTAGGCTTCGTCGCTTACTCAAAGAAAAGAAAGGTGAAGTACTTGAGGATGGAAAACCACTAGGAGGAAACGGCAGGCTTACTCTGAAAGAAATGGATTCTCTTCCGTTATTTTATGGGAGCGCTGTCAGGAAAAACGCACATAATTTAGAGGCAACGAGGCGTGCTCTATGGACAATTTTTTTCCACAAACTATCCACTGACCAAACACCAATGCACAATCTGTGTCCGAAAGACGACTGGTGTAAGTTCAACAACAGAAATGAGACGTATTCACATAAACACTCATTATCAGAACCTTTTATGAATGCAATTAAGCCCACATTCAGGTTTCTTGCAAACTCTTATTTATTGAGGAAGTGTTTTCACGGAAAGACACAAAATGCAAATGAAAGCCTTAATAATTTTATTTGGATTAGATGCACAAAAAGGAAATTCTGTGGACTTGAAGTACTCAAAATAGGTATATATGATGCAGCTTTATGTTACAATAACGGAAATAATGGCAGAATAGAAATGATGAAAAGAGTTGGTGTTTACAACAAACCCATTTTACACCATCGACGATAGCAGGGTCAAGAAAGCTAACAGATGTCTTACCTGCAAATACAGGCCAGGCAGATTCGAAGAGGAGAGAGGAGAAACCTGGAGGATGTGGAGTATCAGTATGGAAGATTTTAAAAGTGAGTTAAGCATATTACAAGTAGAAGTATGAGAAGAAAATCTTTGAATCTCACTGTCTCTGTTTTACATTTATTACGTTATTAGAAGCCTTTTCTCAAAACGTATGCGCGCTAATGCTATGAAATTTTCAGGGGCTGGTCGCAACATGTTGCTGTTTCCCTGGAACTAAAAAATACTAGATCCTGCAACTACATTCTGATTTTAGATGATTGTGTAGAAAAAAAGTTAATTTTTGATGTGCAAAATTAAAAACTCTGTTAATGATACAGTTTGTACCATAAATTAATAACTGTAGTCCAGTGGTCTTATAATCTTCTCAGGACACTGCAATAAAATTTTCAGATTAATTGCATGATTAAAATTTGAGTTATGGCTTTTTATATAAAAGGCAATAAAAATTAAAAATTCAAATTTCTGGCAAAATATTAATCCCACATATTTTGTTATATATTTCCGTTAAACATAGCTCCTTTGCTTTACATATGCAAAATTTTAGACGTGAAGTCTTTTCAGGGGAACCACGAAGAGAATTAACAGGCCTTAAACGGGGTGAACGATTGGAGCTACGCGTATGGCACTTTCATATCGGAAATCATTAGGTCACTCAACATTCTGAGATCCTTAGAGTCACAAGTGCCGAGAGTACTAAATTTCAGGCGTTAGCTCTCACCACAAACATCACACTAGACAACGGTCTTCACTCAAATACCAACAGCAGCAGCGTTTTTTTTAAAGCTGTCAGTGCTAACAGACAAGCAACACTGCATGAAATAACAGTAGAAATCAATGAGGGACATACGACGAACGTATCCGTTAGAACAGTGCGGCGAAATATGGTGTCAATGGGCTATGGTAGCAGCAAGACAGTGCCTCTCCTGGGGTCGCGACCATATCGGTTGGACCCTAGACGACTGGAAAACAGCGTCCTGGTCAGATGAGTCGCGATTTCTACTGGTAAAAGCTGATGATGGCGTAGCCTTCACGAAGCCATCGATCCAGCCGCGCGGGATTAGCCGAGCGGTCTGAGGCGCCGCAGTCATGGACTGTGCGGCTGGTCCCGGCGGAGTTTTGAGTCATCCCTCGGGCATGGGTGTGTGTGTTTGTCCTTAGGATGATTTTAGTTAAGTAGTGTATAAGCTTAGGGACTGATGACCTTAGCAGTTAAGTCCCACAAAATTTCACACACATTTTTTGCCATCGATCCAAGTTGTGCACAAAACACTACGCAAGCTGGAAATGGCTCCATAATCGTAGGGTCTGTGTTTACATGGAATGGATGGGGTCCTCTGGCCGAGCTGAATCGATCATTGACTGGAAATGTAATGTTAGACTACTTGGAGACCATTTTCAACCATTCATGAACTTCATTTTCCCAAAAGAAGGATGGAATTTTTATGGATGACAATGCATCATATCAATGGGCTATAGTTGTTCGCAACTGGTTTGAAGAACGTTCTGGACAATTTAAGCGAATTATTTAGCCACCCAGATCGCCCGACATCATTCCCATCGAAGCTTTAGCGGAGATAACCGGGAGATCAGTTCGTGCACAAGATCCACCACCGGTAACACTTTCGCAATTATGGACGGCTATAAAAGCAACACGGCTCAATGTTTCTACAGAGGATTTGCAACGACTTGTTGAGTCCATGCCACGTCGAACTGCTGCGCTTCACTGGGAAAAAGGAGGTCCGACATGATAGTAGGAGGTACCTGTGACTAAATGGCTCTGAACACTATGGGACTTAACATCTGAGGGCATTAGTCCCCTAGAACTTAGAACTACCTACGCCTAACTAATCTAAGAACATCACACACATCCATGCCCGAGGCAGGATTCGAACCTGCGGCCGTAGCGGTCGCGCGGTTCCAGACTAAAGCGCCTAGAACCTCTCGGCCACAACGACCGGCTACCTGTGACCTTTGTCACCTCAGTGTATGTATTGTGTGTGTGTAAAGAGAACAGTATTGCATACCAACAGATCAGTCACTGTATTGATACATGATAAATTTGTGCCCAACAGTTGAATAAGCAGCGACAACGCTGTGTTCTCAGTTATAGTCGAAAACTCGCTTTCTCGCTCTCCTTTCTACACTGGTATAGTCCACTTGCACCCGACAACAACATCAAGTGATGAGTTTTCGATTAAACGGGCAGTGGCAGATACTCACGAGTCGAATCTCCGAGAATACAGAGACGATAAATTTGTAGGTGTCATCACTGAACATGCTGGCGAGTTTCAAGCGAATATACAGAGCTTATTTCTGATCTCTAATGGCCAGAGAGGCATTTGAACCTCTGACCTCTACGAGTTCAGTGTCTAATCACGTATCTCCTTGTTCGATTCCAAAGTTCTATGAGCCTATAAAATACGAACGTGGGTAATGCGTCTGCCCTGGTGGCGATTTGTCAAATTCTGCTAGAGAAATGTTACCATCAAGAGCATTCTCAAGTAGAAAAGAACTGATGGAACAAAATATTAGACACCCCATTAAAAGAGGAAACTGATCGCTCTGGAACGATGTGAACGATGTAGAAATAGTAGCAGGTGGTCGTTTGAACGTCAGACCTGGTGGTCGCTGTGTCGAGTTCCAGTCAGACTATGGGCTTTACAGTCACTCTTTAATGTAGCCTTTATCTTCCCATGACATGAGAAGTGGACAGGAACGATATATGGTTCGATAACTGGGGTAGTATAGGGACATACAAGTCGCCGAAATGTCAGCCAGTTGAAAGACTTGCACCTTGCCATAGAGCCATAGGGAATTGTGTTATTGTTTGAACATCCACAGCTGATGCAAGTCGTGGCTGTCAGGTAGTGTGCATGTGCCACCCAGTTGTATTTAATCAGCGCATTAAAATGGTTGCAGATGGAGGCATAACAGAATGGCAGAAAGGAATTTTCATGCTGGAAGGTGCCCATGACCGCACTGAACCATGCAAATTCCATAATTGGAGTTTCTTGCTTATATGGATATTTGCCAATCACGGCAAATGTCTCTGACTGGTTTCTGGGTAACCGAAGGATGTTTTCCTACCAGGGGCAGGGAGGCAGTGTCGAGTAGCAGTATATGGACATGCACGCTATATGCGTGGAATCCTGTCTTCGCGTAGGAACTGTGTATAGTTGGAGGCCCACAGTTGCTGAAGATGCGTCGACTTCGCTGTGGACTGAACATAGCGTGAAGTAGGCAGCTTGGCTTGGGGTGTGTGTTGTTCTCGTCGAGACGGTGGTTCGAATTCAACTGTCATCCACACAACCATTTAGAGAAAGCAAACTTAGCGTGGGAATCTGTCTTTCTTCATGACTGTGGGTTTATGGTGAGTGCCCATTTCCAGCTATGGACAGCAATTTTGAATTTGATAAAGAAGTGTTTTGACCCTCAGCTTCCAGTTATCTTTTTAGTTTGTGTCTAATTTTCCTGTGGCTGGCCTGATATACTGTGGAGCATGCATGAGCTTGTTTGTTTCTGAACTGGACTGTCTATATCCATCTATAGCTTGTCTGGCGAACATGGATTAGTGATTGAGTTTACTATTGGCAGTTCAGGCCGTCTTTTACCATACCGCTGAGTGGCGTGACTTACTAGTGTCTGCACAATCTGCTCTTTTTTATATTGTGTAGGAAGCTGCTTGCTCGAGTAACTGCTCCAAAACTTTCTTGGCATTCGTATTTGCTGTGCTCGTAAACACTGCCCGCTCATTGGTGCTTATGTTTTCTTGTTTTAGTAGTATTAGGATTTATGCAGTTTGTATGTTGTAAGGAGCTAATGGTGCATATGTTTTCTTGTTTTAGTAGTATTAGGATTAATGCAGTTTGTATGTTGTAAGGAGCTAATGGTCATTTCATAATTATTGTTGTACTGAATTCAAGAGAGACCACAGAAGTGGGCCTTGCTGTATTGTCCTATGTGCCCCCAAGTGGAACTAAGTTCACAGCTAATTAAAGAAAGGGGTAGTGGTGGTTAGAGGCACCTCAACCTTTGGTTTACTCCATTATACCCATGAGTTAGAGGTACGTTATCTCTTGAGAAAACACCTGGCCAGCTAATTTCATGCACGCACTTTAGTGGAATTCGTTTTCTGCAGTATTGCATTTGACTGGTCTCGCCTTTTGTGTACTGGCGACGTAGAGTGTTTTAAAATCATTCTCGCTCTCTCAGTGGGCCTCGCCTGTACCTAAGGTCAGTAATCTGTGTATGTTTAACATTTTAAGAGGGCTCACAAACATATGATTGACCCTGGGCCAGAAATTTACAAAATGTAGCCGGTCTGGCGGCAATGGCATATTTGGATTAACATTATAGACTTTCTTTTTGGGTAGGCCTTCATGTATTCTAGTGAACTGTTCTGTAACAACCTGATTGGGCCTAGGACTCTAAATTAGTTGTTCAAGGTTGTTATTATTATTCTTGTTATCGATTGATCAGAAGCCCTTGATTGAAAATTGGTAAGACTTGTTTTTGTATTTTATTTTAGTAGCTTCCGTACTTTCACAATTGTTATGTTCGTTCAGAATTTTGATAATTGTACCTAACTGCTTTTGGGTTAAATTTTTGTTTGAAGTTCGTTGAATCTTCCACCTTAAGTGTTATTTTTTGTTGTTAACATATTGCACTGCTTAAGAGATAGTAAACTATTGTTTATGGAAATACGATTTAATTAGCTCAGTGCTTTGCCAGTCCCCAACCACCTCCCTGCCGCTTCATATGTCCCGAATGAAGATGCCCTATTTGTCGGTGTATCAACGTGGAAAGGTGTATTATTCGCAGCTGTACAACAGTGGCGGTAAAAAGTTGCTGACCCATGGAGAAAGGGTATGAGTGTCACTCCATGTTGATGAAAAAATAGGTTTCAAACCCGACAGACAGTCCTGTTGGCGGTGAATGTAGGTTCATCTTAACCAGCTTCCGAGTGAACTTTGAGAAGGGGATGGCAATGGACATTTGGAGTGAGTACCTCACAAAAGGCTCGCAGTATGAACTACCTCAGAGGGCAAATAACAGAGAAGTTGAACAGTAGCTGACTGGACGCGCGTAGCGCAGTGCAACAAGTCGCAGTTTTGTCTCTTTTCAAATTATACAAGGCATCAAGTACACAGACAGCCCAAGGAGGCTTTTACCAGCAAATTTGCGGAATGTAATTCAGACTGGAGGTGGTTTTGTGGTGTTTTGGGATGTTCCTTCACACTTCGACTTCGACATCTTTAGTGTCAAATTTGGCAGCCTAAATTTCCCTGCAAGTGCAATGCAGTGGTTTCGCTAGTACCTGACGTCTCGCCAGTAATGTGACATGTCAGGCAACCAAAAGTCACGATGGAGACAGATAGTATCAGGAGTCCCACAGCTTTCGGTATTAGGTCCTATACTCTTTTCATTGTACGTCAATTACGTGTTCTCAGTTTTGTCTTATTGGGTGCTAATGACTTCCAGTTTAAGTGAAAAATCAATAAACTTGGAGACAGCTATTGACCATTTCAGTACCGATTTGTGCACACTGTCAAAATGCGCAGTGGATATAGGGTTATAGGTCAACCTGTTCGAAACCCGAGCCGTTCTGGTTGGTCATTCTACGCACATTACCCCGAAATGTCAGGAATCCCAAGCATCTTTAACCCTAATGCGCCAAATATCTACCCCACTCCAGCAAAGAGTGTGGGAGCTAAAGTGGGCAGAGCACGCAGCTGCAATACAAGCAGGCATCAGCGTCTCTCCACACCCTACAAAGAAGAAGCTCTTCCTTTTTGACTTGAAAAAAGAAACTTGTACAAACTCCCACACTTCTGATTGTTGGTTACGGCGATGTTATCCACCGAGGCCATTCTCAGGAAAAGGCTCACAGCGCCTGGAACTGCTAATGAACTACCGCATTCGCTGTAGTGTGTCGTTTGACTCTGAACAAATTTCACCTTCTCATGCACAGCCATCCTGTCTATGTGAAGACAAGCGCAGAGATTTCCACACACTCTGCCTCCTTAAATGTCTTATCAACGAACACTCGTCTATCTTAATGCTCTTGTCTGAACTACGAGAGTCGTTTTTTCAACCTCCTATCGCTTAGTATAGAAGCTACGTGAGCGGCAGAAAGTGGACGTGCGATATAGGCTACTTACGCTACTCTCGCTCTACACACTCCGCCATTGCCGACCTCAAGGCATCAGTCTGCGTTGCACGGCAGCCACGTAAACATGGCTGCCGTCATTGTTGCTCCAGCCACGTGTTAATTACGAAGAGTAATTCGGCTTCTGCAAGCAGAAGGGAATAGTGCAGCAGAAATTCATCACAGAATAAGCCGAGTGTACGGTAATAACTTCATGCCTGATGGTGTTGTGCGTGAATGATGCCTAAGTTTAAGATGGCCGAAATGACGTGCATGATGAAGGCGGCCAAGGACGCAAGTCTGTTGTTACAGCCTACTTGTTGAACGAGTTGACAGAGTGGTTAGAGAAAATCGTAAGTTCACCGTAACTGCTTTGTCTATGGAAATTCCGGAAGTTTCAAGATCTGTCGTAGGCTACACTCTATCGTTACTGAAAATTATTTAGGCTACAAAAAACTTTGTGTTTGTTGGGTTCCAAGAATGTTGACGGACGCCCACAGAAGTCACGAAATGGGGTCAGTTTTGAATTTCCGAGACCGTTATCACGATGAAGGAGAGAACTTTTTGAAATCAGTTGTTACTGGAGACGAAACTTGTATCCAATACGATACACCGGAAACAAAACGACAATCACAACAATGGATGCATCCAAATTCACCAAACAAACCAAAAAAATTCAAAAAATATTCAACAACAGATAGGTTATGGCTACCGTGTTTTAGGACCAAAAGGTGTGTTGCTTGTAGAGTTTACGCAGCCTGGAACCACTGTCAATGCAGCTGCTTATTGTGAAACTTTACGACGTTTGTGGAGAGCCATTCAAAACAAACGAAGAGGAATGCTGACTTCAGGAATTGTGTTGATCCGTGACAATGCTCGTCCACACACTGCTGGCACAACCCAACGGCTCCTTGAACAGCTTCAGTACGACATTTTCGATCATCCGCCGTACAGTCCTGACATGGCACCCAGCGACTTTCACCTTTTACCTGCAATGAAAACGTGGCTAGAAGGGCAGCACTTTCAAACCAACGAAGATCTTCAAAACAACGTCAATGCTCATTTGACATCATTGGCGGCAACATTTTTTGAAGAGGGTATTGCAAAGCTTATCCACAGGTACGATAAATGTCTCAATCTTTTCGGTGATCATGTTGAAAAGTAACTATAACTGTACAAAACTTTTGGTAATGAAATAACTGATTTCTAAGAAACCTGTCTTTTACTCATAGCCTATCGGAGGCTGAAAAAAAAACGGCCCTCGTACATAGCGGAAACACTCCCCAGAGCAAAATCCTTTCTGTGTCCCTCAAAAACTTAGTTTTCAGCAGCAAACACCGGCTTCTCGAATAACTTCCCTCTTTATGCAGGGTGTTACAAAAAGTACGGCCAAACTTTCAGGAAACATTCCTCACTCGCAAATAAAGAAAAGATGTTATGTGGACACGTGTCCGGAAACGCTTAATTTCCATGTTAGAGCTCATTTTAGTTTCGTCAGTATGTACTGTACTTCCTCGATTCACCGCCAGTTGGCCCAACTGAAGGAAGGTAATGTTGACTTCGGTGCTTGTGTTGACATGCGATTCATTGCTCTACGGTACTAGCTTCAAGCATATCAGTACGAAGCATCAACAGGTTAGTATTCATCACGAACGTGGTTTTGCAGTCAGTGCAATGTTTACAAATGCGGAGTTGGCAGATGTCCATTTGATGTATGGATTAGCACGGGGCAATAGCCGTGGCGCGGTACGTTTGTATCGAGACAGATTTCCATAACGAAGGTGTCCCGACAGGAAGACGTTCGAAGCAATTGATCGGCGTCTTAGGGGGCACGGAACATTCCAGCCTATGACTCGCGACTGGGGAAGAGCTAGAACGACGAGGACACCTGCAATGGACGAGGCAATTCTTCGTGCAGTTGACGATAATCCTAATGTCAGCGTCAGAGGAGTTGCTGCTGTACAAGGTAACGTTGACCACGTCACTGTATGGAGAGTGCTACGGGAGAACCAGTTGTTTCCGTACCATGTACAGCGTGTGCACGCACTATCAGCAGCTGATTGGCCTCCACGGGTACACTTCTGCGAATGGTTCATCCAACAATGGATCACTCCTCATTTCAGTGCAAATGTTCTCTTTACGGATGAGGCTTCATTCCAGCGTGATCAAATTGTAACTTTTCACAATCAACATGTGTGGGCTGACGAGAATCCGCACGCAACTGTGTAATCACGTCATCAACACAGATTTTCTGTGAAAGTTTGGGCAGGCATTGTTGGTGATGTCTTGATTGGGCCCCATGTTCTTCCACCTACGCTCAATGGAGCACGTTATGATGATTTCAGGGATACTCTACCCGTGCTGCTAGAACATGTGCCTCTACAAGTACGACACAACATGTGGTTCATGCACGATGGAGCTCCTGCACATTTCAGTCGAAGTGTTCGTACGCTTCTCAGCAACAGATTCGGTGACCGATGGGTTGGTAGAGGCGGATCAATTCCATGGCCTCGACGCTCTCCTGACCTCAACCCTCTTGACTTTCATTTATGGGGGCATTTGAAAGCTCTTGTCTACGGAACCCCGATACCAAATATAGAGACTCTTCGTGCTCGTATTGTGGACGGCTGTGATACAATACGCCATTCTCCAGGGCTGCATCAGGGATTCCATGCGACGGAGGGTGGATGCATGTATCCTCGCTGACGAAGGCCATTTTGAACATTTCCTGCAACAAAGTGTTTGAAGTCACGCTGGTACGTTCTGTTGCTGTGTGTTTCCATTCCATGATTAATGTAATTTGAAGAGAAGTAATAAAATGAGCTCTAACATGGAAAGTAAGCGTTTCCGGACACATGTCCACATAACATATTTTCTTTCTTTGTGTGTGAGGAATGTTTCCTGAAAGTCTGGACGTACCTTTTTGTAACATCCTGTATAAGAGAACTGAATAATATCTCCACTTTGAATAAACAGTTAATGTATCTGACTAAAGCAACAATTATGTCTAGCGTTGTCCATGTACGTACTTGTTAGCCTTTACATCCCTCCTTCCAACCAGATCTTCGTCTTTTCCCAATGCTCTGAGCTGGAGCGGTATACCTACATTTATATCCTTCACTATTTGCTATGATAGAAAATATCGTTTTTGTATTCTCACGAGTGCATTTTGTATCTGCAGCTATCACTATAATAATAATAATAATTATTATTATTATTATTATTATTATCAGCGGTAGCAGCAGCAGCAACAGCAGTAGTATTAGTACTGCTAATATTAACTTTATTAGTTCTTAATCAATGATGTTCATTCAATTTGTCTCTACATACCTTCAAATAATTTTGAATCCTGTTAATATTATTTTATTGCTATTTATCAAATGAAATTTTTTTTTTACGTAACTGTGATGTAAAAATTACTGTATGTGTGCAGCCCTGGACCGATGTAAGAGAAGGGATGATCAAGTTAAATAAATTAAATAAAAATAACTGGGGCCACTCAGTAGTTAACCAGGAAATTTTTTTTAAAAATTCTCCGAGACAATGTACTGTCCTTTTGGTCTATATGTTAATGCTGAATATGGACACGCCTGTCTTCTAAGAAGACAATAGCCGTCTTCTTCAGGCTGTACGCATACGTTCGGGGGAAATTTCGCTATCTCAGCTGCATGGAAAATATCTGCGACTATTTGGAATGGCTGATGAAACGTACCAATTTAGCAGATTTGCGCGATCTAATCATCAATGAGTTAATATATCTGGAAGTGGCGTATCCGAATAACTATGTGTGCTCATCCACTTTTTAAAATAACCCTTTAAATGTTGTTTAATTGTTAGACATATTTAACGCATAGCATGACGCCCCAATGGTACTTTATTAATCACTTATTCGCTAACGTTACATACTGTTCCGATACAGCATTACTTTTAAAAATAAGGTTACTTCATAATATGTCTAGTACTAGAGGCAAAGAGACACAGCTAATTAAAACGTAATGGCAACATGTTTTCAATACCTTCTTTGTAAAGCTGTGTAAGATATTCAGCTGTTTGTAGAACTCTTTTCCTGTTGAACTCCTTTTAAAAATGAATTCAGTGTGCAACCATGGTTTAATCATTCTTTTTATGGTGAGCTCGCTGATACTGCAAACAAAATTGCCCAAAGTTATAACATTAACGTTGTTATGAAGCATGGGCTACATTTTTAGATAATTAAATATTTTAGATGATCTGACTACTTATTGTACTGAAGCGTTGCAGGTCAGCTTTAACAGCTATTAATTTCTGTACATGTGTAAAAACTACTCACTTATAAAAGAGAACGTACAGAATCTGATTCTCGAACACTATGATTATATTAGTTATGGCATTGAAGCGTTAGCTTAAAAGTGAGATGATACAGTACTTTATCGCAAGATCATTCTTCACTTGCAAAGAAAGTTCATCTTAAATAAGAGCAATGGAGATGCTTCACATTAACACAGGAAAGGGCTGAACGTATAATAATTTTATGATATCTATAAGATGAAATACTTAATTTTCAAACTCGCACCTGTAAATGGCGTTGACGTAAGCAGATTGTGTCTCATTCTGGGCGTTGACTGAAGTTCCCATTGCTGTTTCTGGTCAAAGGAAGGTAACAATGTGTCAGTTTCATGGATTTTCAAAACTTTTAAAAATAAAATTTCAACGACATATGAAGTCGTGCAGCCTTATATACTATGAAGCTTGTACATGGCATAGCAATCGGGATGCTATAGTATTGCCTGATTTTCTCAGCTGATTTCACTTTGTAGTTCATTGTTTAAAGGAAGAGCAATATCCATGCACATTGTACAGACATAAAACTTGCTTATGAGACATGAAAATGCATACAAATTTCATGTCACGCGTTAACCTATACTAAGACAAGTCATAGTACTCCAATAAGCGTTCAGACGAATATAGACTACATATAATTTTTGTACATAGGATATAAACGCTTTTAGCAGAAATCTCGAAAGTTATTTGACCGATTTACTTCAAATACTTACACAACCGACAGTGCACCAGTTTTCTGTTAAAACCAATAGCGCGAAAGAAAATTCTGCACTGTGCTCTGCTGTGCGGTGAAAATTAGCAGTTTTGTTTACTGTCTACAAGTCAGCTTCAACTACAACAACGAGGTACGTAAACCACAAGACAAGTTGTTTACCTCATACATAGTCTTTCTCCTTATACATATTTTGAAAGAACTGTGTATACAACAACTTGATGTTTTGTTTCCATCCTTGCCATCGGTTTTACAGAAAACAGGAAAGCTGTATTTGTGGCTTAGGGGCTTTGACATTTTGCCTATTCGTATATTAAAACTATGTGAAATACTGTTATTGAAGCTGCTATCTCCACAGACTAGGCAGTTTGAAGGGTCCATCTCACACTCCATATACCAAAGATCCCAACGGATTTACACATTCATTTTAAGACACATCAATTCCCAATGAAGGTTTCCTTTGTAGTAACAATAAACAAAGTTAAAGGCCTGAGAGAGAGGTAAGAGGAGAGAGAGGGGTGAGGGGGGGGGGTGTAGGAAAAGAAGATTAAGAGGTGGGAGGTGGAGATGACAATGTGGAAGAGCTGATGCATAAAGAGGGGGAGTGGAGGAGCAAAGACAGGGCGAAGGAGCTGGTGGACAAAGAGAGAGACAGGAGTTTAGAATGTATATTCGATTCCCTTTCGTATTTGGCCATTGCGAAGCACTGAGCAGGCTCACTGACAGAAGAAGATGGTAACAGGAAAAACTAATTAATGTAGAGTAATAAAATTTCTGGAATACATTTGTCTATGTAGCATATTTAAGTGGTTAATATTGTTTGATCACAGGTTCATGTAAGTGCGGGATAAGTCATTGCAAATGTGAAACGTTGGCACATTAGTAACAGGTGTAACAGCCAGAATGTCAAATGCAAGCATGTAGACGTTCATTCACGTCGGTCACGGTGCGATGTATATTGGTGGTGTGGATTCCACTGGAGTTGTCGTCTGATGATGTTCCATATGTGCTCGACTGGAGACAGATCTGATGATCGAGCAGGGCAAAGAAATATGTAGACACTCTGTAGAGCATATTGTGTTTCATAAGCGGTATGTGGGCGAGCGTTATCCTGTTGCAAAAACCCCATTGAATCCAGTTCATGAATAGCATCACAAAAGGTGGAATCACCATATTGACGTACAAATTTGCAGTTAGTCTGTCTGTGATGACCACGAGAAATCTTCTGCTGTTATACGAGATCGGACCCCAGACGATATCTCCAGATGTAGGCCCAGTGTGTCTAGCACGCAGACAGGTTGGTTGTAGACCCTCAATTGTCCTCCTAGCCAACACTCGGCCATCAAAGGCACCGAATCAGAACCTGCTTTCATTGTACAATACAACAGCCTTCCAATGAGCTCTTGCTTGATGCCACTTAAATCGCAAATCACGGTGGTTTGGGGTAAGTGAAATGCACGCTACGGAGCGTCTGGCTCGGAGCCATCCTTGTAGTAACCGATGTTTAACAGTTCGTTGTATCGCTCTGCTGCCAACTGCTGCTCAGATTGCTGCTGCAGATACAGTAGGATGCGCCAGAGCTATGCGCCGAACACGTTGGCCGTCCCTCTCGGTAGCGTCCGGAGTACGGTCTTACCACGACTGTGCATCATGCACAGTGGATACATACCTGCCAAAGTCTCTCTGAAGTATCGCAAAAGAAATATCGTGTTCCTCGCAGCCTTCTATGTACCACCTCGTCCAAACTCACAGGGGTGTTGATAATGACGTCTCTGTCGCCTTGAAGGCATTCTTACTGACATAAACTCACCACATTCAATTAGAAAGATAAATAATGCTCACGAGCGTTACAGTGTTTATTTAATGCAAACCTGATTTGGATCCTTATAGCGGCGCTACTAGCACCACTCCTATGCGACTGGTGCAAAATTTGAACAGACACCATCTTTCTCATGTAGAAAAACGCTTATCAACTTTCGTTTATATCGCACAACTCACTTTCGACGCTGTGATTTTATCCCGTCAGTATATAATAGTAATCATCATCAAGTATTCTCTTTCATCGCTGAATAAAGACATCTACTAGGCTTTTCCGAGAGGCATTCGATACGTCTCCGCACTGCCATTCAGTGAACAAAATACGAGCTTACTGAATATCGGACCATGTTTCTGACTGAGTTCAAAACTTACTAAGATGTTGAACTCAATATGTTATTCTTAAGTGGATGAAATCGACAGATATTATGGTAATTTCTGCAGTACCTGAAGGGAGTGATATGGGATCATTACAGTTTACTATGTAAATGATCTAGTAGATAGATAACGTTGGAAGCTCTATGAGGTTTTTTTGGAGCCGTTATTCTCGTCTATACGAAGGTTGCAACAAGAGAGAAATGGAGAGGATCAATAACTGGTGCAGAGACTATCAAACTCATTATGAACGTAAAAGAAAGTAACATATTGTGTGTAAATAGGTGAAGAGATTCATTACTGCTGCTTTACGCTATTTCGCAGTGCCACTACTTCGGTGGAGAGACCATCACCCACCTTGAGTATGGCGCTGATATATTGCGGGAATGTCATAGTCAGCGTCCAAGGACGAAAGTCAGGTAATTTCCGAAATGTTGCTTCCTTTATGTCATACAGGAATTGTCTAATGCACAGTACTTTTAAGTGAGCATAAGACAGTAACGGCTAGTGAGACACGTTTCAAGCGGTAACTGTACGAAACATGGGTAAATGTAAGGACATGACAGAGTTCCACAAAAAGGGGAAGTCGTGTTTGGTCATGCACATGGTCATACTATGTATGAAGTTCGATTTGTTGGTGTTTTGCGGCGGACGCTTCAACGTGTACACCATCAGTAAAATACGATGCCAGAATTGTGGTCGGAAAATGATCCTTACTAAGAGGGACCAAAGACTCGTTTTGCGACTTGTGAACCAAAATCGCTTCGAAACCCGATAGGAACTGTTGCAGACAGTGAAGGAAGGGTTATCTGCACCTGTTAGCGAGAGAACATTGCGACGGGAAATGCATACAATGAACATTTAGAGCCGGACCTCTCGGAGAAGGCCACTGCTCATACAGGCACATAAAGACGACGACAACCACAAAGTTCACTGGGCTGGAAGAATGCGTGAGTGGTTTTCTAAACACCATATCAAATTTCGACTAGCTTGCAAAATCACCTGATGTGAACCCCACAGAAAATATGTGGGATATGTTGGGACAGTAAGACGCCGACATCAGCATCCCTGCAAATTTGGTATAATTGCGCGATCAGATTATCAGCGAGTGACTTAACATTGATGGAACGCACCTCCACAACCTTGAGGTCTCTTTTCCTAATCGAATCTAGGCTGATATGAAATCCATAAGTGAAATTACACCACATTAAATTATAATTTTTTTGAAACACAGTGCCAGGAAAAACAGCAGTCTTCATAAAATTATAACTGTTTTCAAAACTCATAGTTGTGATAACATTTAAGCTCTTTATTTCTATTTTTAGACGACCGGTTTCGATCGTCTAAGAGATCATCTTCAGATCTCACATTCTGTGAAGAGGAATAAAACATAATGCTTCAGTTATAATCGAAACGGACACAAATTTAGAACAATGTAGTATAAGTGCGCAACTGATGTATCCGGGCGTGAACACTGCTACATACCGCTCCGCCGCCGGCAGTTAAATAGCGAAAGTCTCACACATTGTCTCTCGCATAACGTCACTGGTAGCCAGTGGCAGTGAAACTTGACTACATTGCGCGAAGAACATATATTAGATGTTAGGAGTTTGAACGTTGAGAAAATAATGAAGAGTATTTTGATGTTATTAAGAAGAACGTACCGTTATGAAAAGCGACGAAATAGAGAAATATTCACTACTCAATGACAGTCTCTTTTTAACGTGGGCTGCTCTCTGCAGAGCCTTCTGGTAAAAGTAAACATATCCTAGTCGGTCGGTAGGACGGCAACTTGGTAATCAAAGAGACGAAATACGTTCTATCAATTGTCATAAGTGTTACGGATTCCCGCTTCATAAAGATCATCAAGGGAATATTTGCAGCACTTTTTTACTACATTATTTTATTTTAGAGTTTGGATTGTGACTGAAGCATTATGTTTTATTCCTCTTCACAGAATGCAAGATCTGAAGATCTCTTAGAAGACCGAAACCGGTCATCTAAAAATAAAAATAAACGGCTTAAATGCAATATGTGCTACGAAATAAGTGTTAAATTGGGACGGTAATGATATATCTAGGGGTGACTAATATTTTGTCCGGTGAAATACCTCTATCTGTCTCACTGGCATGTGAACTCACACATTTTCAGAATTAAAAGTGAGATAAATCATGGTTTAGCATCTTCGGGGGATATTGTCTGCTTCAGTTACGGTGCAGATCTCAAGAAGCCTTAGAACTCTGTTGCCGCTATACCGGGTGATAATGTGAAAAGTATGAAATCAGCGTAATCATTTGTTGATGTTGTGGTCTTCAGTCCTGAGACTGGTTTGATGCAGCTCTCCATGCTACTCTATCCTGCTCAAGCTGCTTCATCTCCCAGTACGTACCGCAGCCTACATCCTTCTGAATCTGATTAGTGTATTCATCTCTTGGTCTCCCTGTACGATTTTTACCCTCCACGCTGCCCTCCAATACTAAATTGGTGATCCCTTGATGCCACAGAACATGTCTTACCAACTGATCCCTTCTTCTAGTCAAGTTGTGCCACAAACTCCTCTTCTCCGCAATTCTATTCAATACCTCCTCATTAGTTATGTGATCTACCCATCTAATCTTCAGCATTCTTCTGTAGCACCACATTTTGAAAGCTGCTATTCTCTTCTTGTCCAAACTATTTATCGTCCATGTTTCACTTCCATACATGGATACACTCCATACAAATATTTTCAGACGACTCCCTGACACTTAAATCTTTACTCGATGTTAACAAATTTCTCTTCTTCAGAAACGCTTTCCTTGCCATTGCCAGTCTGCATTTTATATCCTCTCTACTTCGGCCATCATCAGTTATTTTACTCCCCAAATAGCAAAACTCCTTTACTACTTTTAGTGTCTCATATCCTAATCTAATTCCCTCAGCATCACCCGACTTAACTCGACTACATTCCATTATCCTCGTTTTGGTTTTGTTGATGTTCATCTTATATCCTCCTTTCAAGACACTGTCCATTGCGTTCAACTGCTCTTCCAAGTGCTTTGCTGTCTCTGACAGAATGACAATGTCATCGGCGAACCCTGAAGTTTTTATTTCTTCCCCATGGATTTTAACACCTACTCCGAATTTTTCTTTGGTTTCCTTTACTGCTTGCTCACTAATCAGATCGAATAACATGGGGGATAGGCTACAAACCTGTCTCACTCCCTTCCGAATCACTGCTTTCCTTTCATGCCCCTCGACTCTTATAACTGCCATCTGGTTTCTGTACAAATTGTAAATAGCCCTTCGCTCCCAGTAGTTTACCCCTGCCACCTTTAGAATTTGAAAGGGAGTATTCCGATCTATGATCAGTATAACTAGTTATACAGTGGATGTGCCAAGCAGGTACTGCTCTTGAAGCTAGTATCGTCCTTTCGAATTTTGGAAGACGGGGTTATTTGCTCTCCGGACTTCTTTTTCGGCAGTTATCGTATTGGATGAGCTTCGGAGAATTGGAATAAAAATTAAATTCTATTCTCTATTCTTTTTTTAACGTGTAGTTTATTTCAGCTATCTTTTTAATATTGTGTAGACTTACCACATATGATGTCCAGAGCACAGCGTGTAATGAATGGGTAGATATCGAACATCTTTCCATTAGCTTTAGGTTTCAATTTCTCTACTAGGACCTCCCCATTTTCAGCAAATATTTCGACGAAGTTGTCTAATATACGGAAGTGGAAAGCAGGTGTAATCATTTTACGATGCATATGCCACTTGGAACCTGTAAATGTAAAAGCTGATTTCAGTAACGGCCTACAGTTACTGCTATTAGAAATAAAGAGTATACATTCCCGCCTCCACCGCCGGCGGATAGCATTCTGTAAGTCTTCCACTATTTCATAGAGAGAGAAACTCGATGTCTTGCAAGATGTCCTGTCTTCCAACACCAGCCATCTTAAGATGAGTGTGTGTGTATTAATGCTCATCCATCTATTGCATATAAATTATGGTAATAATCATTAAGCACAGGTTTAAGAATTCCAAACAGTACAGAAGTCCATGTTAGGTAAACTAAAATATCACCACACGTTTGCCGTGTTAATATTTTCATTTCTGTGGTAAGCATAATTAAGTAAAATTATATATTAATTACTGTATAATGTATCATAACAAATAAACTCCGATAAAAGTCATCGCAAGGCACAAAGTGCTTAAAAGAGATTCTGCGCTCTTAAGAAATGCAACTTAATTGCATTGGTATTTTGCATATTTAAATCAAATTTATCCTTCAGATTTTAACAGGACAAAACAAATAACACCAAATATGTACAGATATCAATAACACATTGAAAGAAGGAGGAAATTTTAATTGTTTTATTGATATGTTAACAAAAATCTCTAAGTTGATTTTATTGTCACTATCTTATGACTTAAAACCTTGAATGAAGTTGTCTATTTAATTTTTGTCATTTTTTAAATTTTTAAACTAAAGTAATGAAATAATTTTCTTCTTGTTTCTTGGCATCCAGTAAGAAGCAGATAATCAATTTATTTCATAAACAACAGGACTTTAAACTGTTCATATACGGTAAAATATTCGGAAATAGTATAAGTTAGAATTTGTGATTGTCATTTAGAACGCTGAGGGATACATGACTCTACGCAGGCGCTGTCTTGTGTTTATGATTAGGGAGTCGAGTTCCTGCGGAATTCACTTGCAACTGTTGTAAGGGTTTTGTTTTATACAGAAAATTGTAATTTCGGTAATATTTTGGATGTCACGCTGAAAAATAAAGCTTCAATAGCATCTGAGTAATAGTGGGCAACATCTCTGCCAAAGAGGTTGGGCTGCGAGAGACTGTTAGTAGAGCCTTTGCTTGTGAGTGGAGTGCAGTCTTGGAGAGAGAGGAGGAGGAATCGAGTTGTATCTTGTGATGGAGTAAGATATGCCTGCAATAACTTTCTGATACTATTTTTCATTTATGGGGAGATATTTTCTAACTTCATTCAGAAGACTTCAAAAGGTACTGTAGTAGAGCATTTGCCAAGACATCTAAGCGTAGCAATTAACTTGGTCAGCAATTTAGAATGGGAGATTTTTATCATAATGTAACAATGTGTGATTTACTGATTTTTTTTCCCCGAAATGGATAGAATACGTGTTTATAAGAAACTAAAGAGAATTTGTTCATGATTTTCCACTACTAATGTAAAATGAATTTCTAATATTTCATGTGTTAAAATATTTTGCCTTAGTGATGTCTAAATCTATATCTACATCTACAATGACAGTCTGGAAATCACATTTAAGTGCCTGGCAGAGGGTTTATAGAACCATCTTCAAAATCCTCTATTATTCCAATCTCGTAAAGCGAGTGGAGAAAAAGAAAACCTATATCTTTCCGTGAGAGCTCTGATTGCCCTTATTTTATTATGGGGATTGTTTCTCCCTATGTAGGTTAGCGTTGTAGGTTAGCGTCAACAAAATATTTTCACATTCGGAAAAAAGTTGGTGATTCAAACTTCGTGAGAAGATTCCGCCGCAACGAAAACCACCTTTGTTTTAATGATATCCATCCCAAGTACTGCATCATTTCAGTGACACTTTCTCCCTTATTTCGCAATAGTACAAAACGTGCTGCCCTTCTTTGAACTTTCTCGATGTAGTCCGTCATTCCTATTTGGTAAGGATCCCACAATGCGCAGCAGTATTCAACACACATCAAAAACCGTTTTGCCTCACCACGGTTCCCAGAACTCCTGAAGACATACGTTGACTGTGGATATTGTATAACAGACACAGTCTCTTTGACTGTTCAGAGATGTCACTAAACCCGCCCAGAGATGTAAACAACCATGCATGAGCAGCGCCTATGAGACGGAGGGGGTCCGACAGCCGATCAGTTCCAGTCATTCCACCAGGAAGGAGGTACACGGTTCGTGTTGTCTGTAGTTCAACCATGCCTAGACGCTCGATACGGCGGTTCGATCGCGTCCGCATTGTTACTTCGTGCCAGGAAGGTCTCTCAGCAAGGGAAGCGTCCAGGCTTCTCGGAGTGAGCAAAAGCGATGTTGTTTGGACGTAGAGGAAATACAGAGAGACAGGAACTGTCGATGACATGCCTCGCTCAGGCCGCCCAAGGGCTACTACCGCAGTGGATGACCGGTACCTACGGATTATGGCTCGGAGGAAAACTGACAGTAATGCCACCATGTTGAATAACGCTTTCCGTGGAGTCATAGTACGTAGTGTTACGACTCAGACTGTGAGAAATCGGTTGCATGATGAACAACTTCACTCCCGAATTCCATGGCGAGGTCCATCTTTGCAACCAAAAGACCGTGAAGGATGGTACAGATGGGCCCAACAACATGCCGAATGGACCGCTCAGGACTGGCATCACGTTCTCTTCATCGATAAGTGTCGCATGTGCCTTCAACCAGACAATCGTGCGCAGACGTATCTGGAGGCAACCCACTCAGGCTGAACGCCTTAGACACACTGTCCAACGAGTGCACCAAGGTCGAGGTTCACTGCTGTTTTCGGGTGGAATTATGCGGGCCGACGTACGCCCCTGGTGGTCATGGAAGGCGCCGTAACGGCTGTGCGATATGTAAATGCCATCCTCAGGCCGATAGTGCAAAAACCGAGTGAGGTGGCGCAGTGGTTAGCACACTGGACTCGCATTCGGGAGGACGACGGTTCAATCCCGTCTCCGGCCATCCTGATTTAGGTTTTCCGTGATTTCCCTAAATCGTTTCAGGCAAATGCCGGGATGGTTCCTTTGAAAGGGCACGGCCGATTTCCTTCCCAATCCTTCCCTAACCCGAGCTTGCGCTCCGTCTCTAATGACCTCGTTGTCGACGGGACGTTAAACACTAACCACGACGACGACGACGATAGTGCAAAAATATCGGCAGCATATTGGCGAGGTATTCATCTTTATGGGCGACATCGGGTGCCCCCATCGTGCACATCTTGTAAACATTCTGGATAACGACATTGCTTGACTATAGTAGCCAGACATGAACCCTATTGAACATGTGTGGGGCAGAATGAAAAGGACTGTTTATGGACGACGTGACCCAACAACCACACTGACGGATCTACGCCAAATCGTCGTTGAGGAGTGGGACAATCTGGACCAACAGTGCTTGATGAACTTGTGAATAGTATGCCACGACGAATACAGGCATGCATCAATGCAAGAGGACGTGCTATTGGGTACTAGAGGTACCGATGTGTACAGCAATCTGGACCACCACCTCTGAAGGTCTCGCTCTATGTTGGTACAACAAGCAATGTATGGTTTTCATGAGGAATAAACAGGGGGTAAATGATGTTTATGTTGACCTCTACTCCAATTTTCTGTGCAGGTTCCGGAACCGAGGTGATGCAAAGCTTTTTTTGATGTGTGTGTAAAAGAGGACGGACAAGCGTAGTGTAGGCAGTCTCTTTAGTACCAGTAGATCTGTTACATTTTCTAAGTATCCTGTCAATGAAACGCAGTCTTTGGTTAGCCTTCCCCACAGCATTTTCTATGTGTTCTTTCCAATTTAAGTTGTTCGTAATTGTAATTCCTTGGTATTTAGCTCAATTTACCGCCTTTAGATTTGACTGATTTATCTTGTAACCGAAGTTTAAAGGATTCCTTAACATTGGAGGACCTCACACTTTTCCTTATTTAGGGTCAATTGCCAATTTTCGCACCATACAGATAATTTTCTAAATATTTTTTTTATTTGTTTTGATCTTCTGATGACTTCAGTAGTCGATAAACAACAGCGTCATCTGCAACAACCGAAGACTGATGATCAGGTTGTCTCACAAACAGCAAAGGGCCTATAACACTACCTTGGGAAACGCCAGAAATTTCTTCTTTTCTACTCGATAACTGCGAACTGTGACCACTCTGACAGGAAATCATCAATCTAGTCAGATAACGATATTCTACAAGCATGCAATTTAACTACAAGCCGTTTGGGTGGTACAGTACCAAAAGCCTTTCGGAAATCTAGAAATAGGGAATAATTTTGAAATCCTTTGTCAATAGCACTCAGTACCTCGAGCGAGTAAGGTGCTAGTTCTGTTCCACTTGAACGATGTTTTTTAAATCCATGTTGACTGTGTGTCAATAGGCATAATTCGAGGTACTTCACAATGTTCGAACACAATATACGAGGTTAAGTCAATTATTATCCGCAGTTTAGGTATATTTTTGTTTGTTTTGGTAGTACTGTTGTTTTACGTGGATGACGCGTGCTTTGTTTAATTGTTGTTATATCTTTGCAATTTTCAAGCTGCTAGGTTAGTTTCGTTATCGTTGTCGTGCTGTTAATCATGGCTGCTCCGCTGTCTATTTGCACCAAAGAAGAGCAACGTTCAGTGATCCGTTTTTTGTGGTCGGAAGGCGTATCAAACATCTAAATTCATAAAATGCTATCGGTGTAGCAAGGGAAAAGTGTTTTTCCATAACGGAGTGTCCAAGAATGGATTGAAAAATTTAGAAAAGGTTGCACAAGTGTTACGCACGATGAAGGAGCCGGACCACCGTTTACCTCCACAAATGAAGATACCATTGAGCGTTCACGTGAAAAGATTCTGTTAGACAAATGATTAATTAACGAAGTGGCACATCGCCTGCAAATTAGTCAGGGTTCTGCCTACGAAATCATCCACAACAGACTTTGGTTTCATAAATTTTGTGCGAGATGGGTCCCAAAACAACTCACCCAGTTGCATAAACAAAATCGCTTGGATATTTCTGCAAAAAACATTTGTATCGCTATGGTAACGAAGGGTACAACTTAGACAGGATCACTACTGATGACGAAACATGGATCCATCATTACGAACCGGAGACTAAACGGCAGAGTATGGAAAGGAAAAGTCTAAATTCGCCGTGAAAGAAAACGTTCAAGACCAAACCGTCCGCAGGAAAACTGATGCTTACGGTTTTTTGAGATGCATAAGGTCCAGTACTGGAACATTATGGGAAAGGGGCACAACAATCACTTGTTTGGTCCACTCAAACAGGCATTAAGTGGCCATTGATTTGCCTCGGACGAAGCAGTGAAAGAAGCGGTGCATTCTTAGCTCGCAGCTCAACCGAGAACCTTTTATGAGTGCATCAGGAAGCTTGTACAACGATGGACGAAGTGCGTTGAAACGCAAGGAGACTATGCCGAAAAATGATGTTCGTGATAGTTCCCTATTTGATTACAATAAACTTTTATAAGTACTTTGCGGATAATAATTGACTTACCCTCGTAAATACCACATTCTGTGTGTGCAGATGCTCATTTATGAAGGTAAGTTTCAAAACTTACTGATTGACAGTGAGTGTAGAACTGCTGTGGCAAATTTGATGCGGTACATTTTCCACGCTCCGTGAGACCCACTTGCAGAGAGTATCGTTCCGATGTTTCACTACTACGTAACAGTTCACTCATATTCAATTCTTTTGAACCGTGTCCTCATTCCAATAACCGTAACAAATTACCAGCAGTAAGCCATTTACATGTGTACAGAAAGGGGCTCCATTCTCCATTTCACAGGGGTCCACTACAAGTTTGTCACTGTTACACGTATTAATTCTTGATAGGATCTTTCGGGTGGTTTTCTCATCCATTGTCGTCTAGTTATACTACGCGGTTTAATGTAAGCGTGAGCTACTTTTTCAAATCTGAATTCATTATCGAAGTCGGATGGCGTTACATTTACTATTGGGGCATGAATTTATTTATATTGAGGTATAGCTTCATTAAATTAGGGTGAACGATTGTACTAGTAGTATTAGTTTCAATTTCTAACAATCAACCTTACACGTTTGACAAACTGTGAGTCACTTATGTTAAACAGCCGCAATTTGAAATTACTTTTGAGCTTGAGAAAGGTCAGCGTATCCCCCCTATGCTATATTCAAAGAGTATTACATTGTAACTATGTAAATGGGATGTGACAGTTTCATACGTTGGGAAAGGCTTTGTCTTGCTGCCGACAGATTTATCATTATCAGGTGATTTGAATACATTTAACTTGGTTCATCTACCGTGCAAATTTTTCAGATCTGAATTCAATACATTGCTTTCGTTGCCACATATCGTCAGTGATACTTATCATAGTTTATGTCACTATTTCTCTACCTATATTGAGTACCGAGTGATACCAACCTGAGCTGGTGAGGAGACCTTCTCCCAGCCAAGGGTACAGGAATGAGTAGAAGGTGGACTTCTCAATTAACTCACTGCTGGACATTATTTTCTGAAACAACATGAAAGAGTCATCAGATCTCACTGTCTTTTAGCTGCACAAATTACACTTATATGCTGATCAGCAGAAAATGTCTTACAAAGTGTAAAATAGTGATGTATGCGGGGTCAATCATATCTTACTTTTATTAGTTTCCGCAATGAAAGACAACAGAGATTTGGATTGAGTAAAGGAATGGAGACAAATGCTGTTATGGACTGATACTGCTATGCAGTAATGATAGTCGCTTTAGAGGTAAAGATGACTCAACACAGAGGATGATTTGAACACGGTAGTATTTAATGTACCTGTATAGGTGTAATAAACAGATCGTCAGCTAGTTGTCTCCAGGATAACTACCACAGTAAAAACCAGTCAGAGAATGAGCTTGTTATTATACTGTTGACCATTAAAATTGCAACACCAGAAAGGATGTGAAATAAATTTTGCTTATTGTGATTACATAATACAATGGGATGAACAAAGGATCAAATCTGCACGTTGATTTGCAGATGAGCAGGATTCGAATTGCTGTACACAGGGTTGTCAACTGCGGCAGCAGCTACAGCCGTAACCCATCTGATCATGGAGTCAAACTTCGGTGACAGTAGGGACACATGACGTTCCTTGCTGCTTCAACTCTAAGGTAGAGTTCATGAACTTAGGTGCCAGAGAAAGCAACACGTCGTTCCTTGTTGCTTCGCCTCTAAGGCAGAGTTCATGAACTTGGATACAGATAGGGCCAATGACATTCCTTGCTGCTTCATCTCTAAGGTACAGTTCATAAACTTCGGTGACAGGCAGGGACACATGACATTCTTTGTTGCCTTATCTCTAAGGCACAGTTAATGAACATGGGTGACAGATAGGAGCACACGACGTTCCATTTTGCTTCATCCCTAACGTAGAGTTCATGAACTGTAGTGGTGTACCATTCTGTCAGTAACCTATGACCAAATATTTCCAATGGGTGAGAAATCTGTAGAACGTAATGGCCGGGCAAAAGTCGATCAAACCAGTGTGTTGAGGTCGTTTGAGACTGCATGGGAAATAATGCAGTTTTGAATTAATTTGTTGTGAGGTAACGGTATGGAACTGCGTCTGATATGTAGTACATGCTGCCCAAAAAATAAGTTATTTGAGCCAGTGGTCATGATGTTGCACACTCAGAAGAACACTATATCATTGAGCTATGCAGTCTGCCAGCTTCATTCTACTCAGAGCCTCCATAAACGGATACACTGATTTTGAAACATAGACTGTGTTCGCACGTTATGAATTACCTCGATGAAAATGATATATTGAGAAATAGAACGGATTCAGAAAACGTCGCTTTCGTGGAATACAACTTATTTACAAGAAGTAATGAGAACATCAACATGGGATCTCTAATTGATTCCATATGCCTACATTTCAAGAATGCTTTTGACGCCGTTTAATGCGACTTGTAATCAGATTGCGTGCCTACTGAGTATCGTCTCAGTTGTGAACCCGGATTCGTAAATTGGTGTCAGAAAGATTACAGCGCGTAGTAACTGACGGAAAGTCATCGAGGCGAACAGAAGTGATATGTAGTGTTCCCCAAGGAAGTGTTATAGTCCCTCTGCAGCTCGTAATCATATAAAAGCGTTACGACACAATCTGAACAGCCCTCTTAGACTGCAGGCAATGCTATCATTTACCGTCGCGTAAAGTCAGCAAATCATGAAACTCAATTGCAAAATAATTTACACAAGATATCTGTATGCCGCGGAAACTGGCATTTGGCTTTAAATGGTGACAAATATGAAGTCATACACAGGAGTACTAAGAGGAATCCGCTAAATTTCGGTTACACGATAAACCACACAAATTTAAAATCTGCGAATGCAACTAAATACGCTTGAATTACAATTGTGAATAACTTTAAATGGAACGATGACATAGATAATATTGTAAGGGAAGGTAAACAATGACTGAGACTTATTGGCAGAACACCTAAAAGATGCAGCAAGACTAGTAAAGAGACTCCCTACACTACGGTTCTCTGTCCTCTTCTGGGGTGTAGGTGGACGGTGAGGGATCCGCATCAGGTTCAAATGGCTCTAAGCACTATGGGACTTAACATCTGAGGTCATCAGTTCCTAGACGTAGAACGACTTAAAACCTAACTATCTAAGGACGTCACACACATCCATGCCCGAGGCAGGATTCGAACCAGCGAACGCAACAGCAGCGCGGTTCCGGACTGAAGCGCCTAAAACTTCTCGGCAACAGCGGCCGGCGCCGCATCAGGTATGATTGACATCGATCAATTCCAGAGAAGGACAGCTCGTTTTGTATTATCGTGAAATAGGGGGCACAGCTTCACGGATATGATACACGAGTTGGTGTGGCAATCGTTGAACCAAAGACGGGTTTCGTTGCGGCGTGACCATTTCATAAAATTTCAATCACTGACATTCTCCTCCGAGTGCGAGAACATTTTGTTGGTTCCCACCTACGTAGAGAAAAATGAAAATTGTAATAAAATATGATAGCCGGCCGAAGTGGCCGAGCGGTTAAAGGCGCTACAGTCTGGAACCGCACGACCGCTACGGTCGCAGGTTCGAATCCTGCCTCGGGCATGGATGTGTGTGATGTCCTTAGGTTAGTTAGGTTTAAGTAGTTCTAAGTTCTAGGGGACTTATGACCACAGCAGTTGAGTCCCATAGTGCTCAGAGCCATTTGAACCATTTTGAATAAAATATGATAAATCCGAGCACACACTTTTAAGTGTTTGTTTTTCCCATGCGCTTTTCGAGAGTGGAACGGTAAAGAAATAGCTTGGAGGTAGTTCGATGAACCCTGTTCCAGGCACTTGGTTGTGAGCTGCAGACAAGCCATGTAGATGTAGATACATACACTGTGATGGCGTACGCAGATCCGAGGGTACTCATCTGCTCGACGTGGAGCCACTGACGCGTCCAGAACAGTCCTCGGCCGCTCGCCTGTCGGTTTGCCTCTGCTGCAGCCTCATGGGAAACGGCAACAATGGTCCCCTTACTCATGACCCTCGTTGCTCCAAACGTCGTCGCACTGTGCTATGTAAATATGGATAAGTAGCCTTGCTCAGACATTCGGCCTGCCACTCCTTGCTCCACTGGCTTCTGTCCACATCTCTGATCACAGCAGGAATTAATCTCTGTTGGGTTCCACTCGTACAACTACATCTACATGACGCTCTTCATCGAAGCACCTTCAAGCTGTTTCTGTATCGTTTCAATCTCGAACAGCGCGCGGGAAAAACAGACACTTAAATTTTTACGAGCGATCTCTGATTTATTTTGTTATGATGATCATTTATCGCTATATAGGTGGGCGCCACAAAATATTTTCGCATTCGCAGGAGAAAGCTGGTGATTGAAATTTCAGGAGAAGATCCTGCCGCAAGGAAAACAGCCTTTGTTTTAATGATTGGCACCCCAATTCTCGTATAATATCCGTCGGCACTCTCTCTCAAGTTTCGTGATGATACAAAACGAGCTGCCCTATTTGAACATTTTCTGTGGCCTTCGTCAATCCTATCTGATGTGGATCCCACACCGCGCAACAGAACCACAAGAGTGGGCAGATAAACATAGTGTAGGCAGTCTCCTTCGTAGATCTGTTGCATTTTCTAAGTGTTCTGAACATAAAAAACAGTCTTTTGTTAGCTTTTCCCACAACATCATCTATGTGAAAGTGGTTTAAGTTATTTGTAGCTGTAATCTCTAAGTACTAACAGAACACACAGTATTTAGATTTGTGTGACTTATTGTATAACCGTATAACCGAAATTTAGCGAATTCTTTTTAGTACTCATGTGGATGGCTTCAAACTTTTTATTATTTAGTCAACTGACACTTTTCGCACCATACAGATATCTTGTCAAAATCATTTTGCAATTGGTTGGGATTATTTGATAACTATACAAGACGGTAAAGGTCGGCATCATCCGCACGCAATCTAAGAGGGCTGCTCAGAAGGCTTCCTAAACCGTTTATGTAGATCAGGAACAGCGGAGGATCTTAAACACTTCCTTGGGGAACACCAGATAATACTTGTGTTTTATTCGGTGATTTTCCGTCGTTGCTATGAACTGTGATCTTTCTGCCGGAAAATCACAATTCCTGTCGCACAACCTAGACGATACTCTCTAGGCACGCAATCAGATCAGAAGTCGCTTGTGAGGAACGGTGTCAAAAGACTTCTGGAAATCTAAAAATATTGAATTAATTTGAAAAGCCCTGTAGACAGCACTCATTACTTCCTGAGAATAAAGAACTAATTGAGTTTCACAAGAACGATATTTTCTGAATCCATGTTGGCTACATGTCAATAAACTGTTTTCTTCGAGGTAATTCATAATGTTTGAACACAGCATATCTTCCAAAATCCTACTACAAATCGACGTTAGTGATATGAGTCTGTAAATCAGCGGATTACTCATATTTCCTTGTGTGACCTGTGCAGCTTTCCAGTTTTGAGGTACGGATCTTTCGACGAACGAGCGGTTGTATATGATTGCTGGGTATGCAGCTGCTGTATCAGAATATTCTGTGACGATCGTGACCGGTATGTCTTCGCTAGCTGAACCGACTTCTCATTCCCGTTAAGCACGCACCTCGGTCTATACAAATCAGACATCTGTAGCGGTGCCATTATAGCAACAGCGCGAGTGGCTCCACGGGGTGTTTGCAGACTTTAGGAAGCTACTGGTTAGTGCAAACAGCAGTTCCAGTTATTACCAACTCATGTTAGTGTTTGCAAATTGGATATCAACTACAGTGTTAATACCATACGGTCTTTCTTTAGTGGCAGTTGTTGATAGTTGCTCTGAGTAACAATTAGCACTGAAATTTAAGTTCCTCTGAAACAGAAAAGACTCATAAAGGATGGGTGCTGCGAGGCATACAAAGGCCTTCATAGATTCGTTCACCGCTCCACTTAGCTGATCGTTATTATTCTGGTCACAGCTTCATTACCACACTGTTGACCGTTATAATTGCAACAAAAGGAAGGTTAGGAAATAGGGAAATGCTACTTACTCTAAATTAGGAAGAATACATGACTAAATTTTTAGTTGATTTAGGTTTTTATTTTTTATTTTTGAGTCATCAGTCTCCTGACTGGTTTGATGCGGCCCACCACGAATTCTTCTTCGCTGTCAATCTCTCAATCTCAGAGTAGCAATTGCGCCCTATGTCCTCAGTCATTTGCTGGATGTATCCTAGTCTCTGTCTTCCTGCACGCCTTTTACCCTCCACAGCTTCATCTAGTACCATGGAATTTAATCCCTGGTGTCTTAAAAGATGTCCTATCATCCTGTCCCTTCTTCTTGCCAGTGTTTTCCATATATTCCTTGCCTCGCCGAATCTGTGGTGATTCCTCGCCTTATTAGTTCACATAATTTTCGACACCACATCTCAAATGCTTCGAGTCTCTTCTGTTTGATTTTCCCACAGATTTTTTTTTTTTTTTTTTTTTTTTTTTTTTTTTTTTTTTTTTTTTTTTTTTTTTTTTTACTACCATACAATGCTGGACACAACTTACGCAATGTCTGACTCCAAAGACGATAAAGGTGTCTTCTTTATTCGTGCCAAATTACTATCAGCACAGCTTCTTATTCATAGTGTGTGTGTGTGTGTGTGTGTGTGTGTGTGTGTGTCTGTAATGATGCAGCGCGAAAAAAAACCAATAGCTAACAGGAAAATGTATTGCAATGTATGCAAAAGATATGAACATTTTTAATGCTGTTTCTGGTGAAGAACTAGGCCAAGAAGGTCTACATGCACATTATGGAGGAGTCAGCGTTTCAGATGTAACGCTACGTCCCTCTACTATAAGCAGCCATGTCTAAGTGTGGGCTAATGAAATTTGAAACAGCATACTTTTTTCTGTTATTATGTCAGATATTAATAAAATATGCTGATTGACATACTCAGATGTATTATTTGGCGCTTACAACACATTTCACAAACATTCATTGATCTCTTGTGAATAATGTTTTATTTACAGCTAAAATCCTGGACATTTAAAAGATGGTATAAATTATTAACAATGAAATGAGTGGAGCACTTTGATGGACGTGTTGCATAATTTTGCTTTTTGTGTCACTAGGGTGCCAATACAATATAAGCTTTGGAAAAACTCGACAGGCTACTTTGTGCTGCTCATTGTATTCCACATCACTTAACCACATTTTCGATGAAGATAGATTCAAGTTAAATGATGCCCCGAACATCGCAGCAACAATAAATACTGTAATATTCATTGTACAGTACAGGAAGAAAGCAACCCCGCTTATCTTTGGAATCATAATTGAAACCATAGGCCAGTACATGCTGGAACGGCTTGTACGCTATCCTAAAGTGGCTGCTTTAGAGACGCTAACGAATTCTGCTTAGATTGCAGGGACATGACAATCAGCTTCCAGGAAAATTTTTTGATTTCCTGAAACCATTTACAGAGGCCACAGGTGAATTAGAAGGCGAGAAAGCCTACAATAATTAATTTTTCTTTGGTATGACAACAAATTTGCAGCGTCTGTCAGAGTAAGTTAAATTACTGCAGTTACAAGTACTGTTTCAGGATGAAACGAGGGAAGAATTTATTTGTAATTAACTTGACTAACTGTTATACAGGGGGAGATATGTATTAGTTAACAGGAGATACAAGGGATTAAAACCCGAGCTGTGACTTTTCTGCGTGAGAAGATTGTAATTACTTCCATACATAAAACTACTACGTTTCTTTGGCCATCATTCCGTGATGTCAATATGCTTGATGTAAATGAAAAACAGGAAATTTTTAGCAGTTTGCGATAAAAGTGTGCTAGTTTTGCAGGTACTACATTCAATCTTTAATGTAACCGTTTTTGTATAAATGGTACATAGCATGTTATAGCCAAAAGAAAACATTCTAATACGTTTAACATTTTGCCAATGTAAACTATATTTTTTCGAGCACACCATCATCTAGTTCTCTATGACATCTATCTCTTTTGTTTATTTACAGGGAGCCTTCAAGTACAGTATCATCGCCAATAAGAATGAGAGATCGTTACAAGGGCTGGAAGAACAACATAATATCTGCTGCAGCTGGAGCTACCTTCCAGATTTTTGTGGACGTTGGTGGTGATGATAACATTTTAAAGTGACTTTGTAGACACGAACGCATCTAACACTAATGGCGGCAGTAACACGACGTATTTTATGTATCCCGGCAGCAAGCGTACCTACTGAACGGTGCTTTATATTTTAGAAAATCTGGTATGTTATTAACAAATCGTTGCAGCCCTTTAAATCGAGACTCATCAACAGTAACTATAAATTTTTTAAGCGAAACGTGTGAGGATTTACAGCTGTGGACTTAAAATGTTGTTTTCATGTTTTCTTTACACAAATAATGGTTCCCTATTTTTCAGGTATAGTATTTATTTTGTTTATTGTTTCCTATTATTCACTTGGAGAATGAATCTCCTGTTTGGAATGAGTCCCTATTTGTGCTTGTATCATTATCAAATTATGTTTCACGTACTGTATAAAGTTGAGTGTGTCACATAACCGTTGTTGGCAACATTACTTTTGTGTTAAAATGAGAGAGAGATAGAATGTAAAGAGCGTGTCAGAACTCTCCATTACATTGATTAAATATTACATTGAGTATCGAAAACAATATAGCCAACTTAAGGCTATTCTTTGCATTGTGTAAGATTCTGTATTCTCTATGGAAAAAAATATGCACTCAGATATCGATAGTAACAATATGAGGATGAAACATGGGAACGCGAGTCTAAGCGTGGTTGTGAGGCGAGGTCTGTCTGCGAGAGTAATATTTCAGTAGTGTTGGTCGAGAACTCGGAGACAGAAGACGTGTCACGCTGCCCTCGCGTCGGTGATGGCAGTTCTTACCACACTCAAGGCCTGATTTCATTTATATGACCAGGAAAGATTTAGATGGCTTAACTACGCTGGAAGATGGAATTCAAGGTAAAATTCGCAAGCATAGCGTAAAGCGCAATTGCAGGGCTTGGCTCGTGATTGTTAGTCCCAGTTTGCAATAGTCCCATGTTTTGCTTGTCAGTTAAAGAAGACTCCTTATCCTCCAAATAATAATACTTATTCTCCAAAAAGGCTCAAATGGCTCTGAGCATTATGGGACTTAACTTCTGAGGTCATCAGTCCCCTAGAACTTAGAACTACTTAAACCTAACTAACCTAAGGACATCACACACATCCATGCCCGAGGCAGGATTCGAACCTGCGACCGTAGCGGCCACGCGGTTCCAGGCAGTAGCGCCTAGAACCGCTCGGCCACCCCGGCCGGCACTTATTCTCCACAACTAATTGACAAATATGATGTGGTTATTAAATGTTAATCTAATTTTGAAATTGAAATAATTTGTTAATCTGGCACTAGGCCATTGTTGATATTTATAAAATCATTACCAGGCATTTCGCCAGTATTAAGACTTGTCAAACTATTATTGGTCATGACGATTTCTGAAGTTTTTAAATAGACTTAATTTATGAAATCCCTTTTTACAAGTTATTTATTGGGTAACAGGACCCAAGCAAACTCCTTTTTATTAAATTCATTCTTGGTAACAATAAGATTTAGCCGCTGCTGCTGCGAATTGCTGTAAACCACTTGGAAAATGCAGTCATCGAAAGAGGTGAGTGCAAAACTTGGAGTCAAATCAGAGACACTGTGACACCACAACATGTCACGTATTCTACTCCAGTAAATTTCGTTGCGCAAGCCAGATTATGTACACTTTAAATTCTTATTTAAATACGCAGTCAGCTAGCTTATGCAAATGTTAGTTTTAAGTTTTTTATTTAACGATATGTTTAGGACTTAAATGACAGTGAAACTGAGATTCATACAACACGCACACAGTGTTATGCAGGATAGATTCCGATTACTGATAGCTCAGGTTGCTTATCGAGTCTATTCTCACAGACGAACATAGGCTTTATTCGTTGTAGGTACGTTACAAGACAGAAAGACAAAGAAATAAAGGAAGAAAGAGTAAGAAAAAAAGGAAAGAGAGAGAGGTGTTGGGTTGGTGCAGTGCAGTAAGGCTAGATGAGGCGGCATGTCAGCAAAGACTGGTCATGTTTTGCTTATTCACGTATGCGGAGTGACCGAGTCAAGTCATGTGAGGCCAAACACGAGCTATTCGGTGCTCCCTCCAGCATGAGAGTCGTGGCCGGTCAAATGTAGAGCGCTGCAGCACCAGTGCTGACAGACCGCGCTGCTCAGTGTTGTTAGCTGACTAAAGGTACGTGACACGACTGTACGAAGATGCACGGCTGAGTGAACAATATTTGTCTGTCTTCTCTGGCGCTAACCGCGTAGGGCCATTGAGAACCTTGCATGGCATTGAATGAGGAGCTCCAAAACGCAACGGTTTTACACACACACACACACACACACACACACACACACACACACGTACACAAACACACAGTCGAGGAGTCCACAGTACTGCATGCGGCAATATCGCAGAACGATTGACTGCAGTTGCGGAAGGACTCGATTCTGTCTGTGTGGAATTCTGGTCGAAGTTACCTAAGAGGCGTAACGCGATATTGACGGGAACAAGCAACATTCCAATGTGACTTCTGAATGAGAAACCCGCTGTGTATTCTATTGGCATCATTCCTCCCTAACCTGTGCAACTGTATACTCAAGCACGTAGTAGCCTTCACGCCGATAGTGATCAGAGAGAACAGATGTGTAAAGAATGCCGAAAAACTTTTAAGGTCAGGTTCATTTCACCAAAATAAGAGGTCTGTTTATAATATCGAAGCTGAACAAGTTCTCATACCTCTTAAGATGTCCATTTTATAGTTAAGGTTTACTCGACCTTTTTACCGCGTAAGGAACTTATCGGTATTCTCTTGGGACATCCCATATATATGAGGTTTTTTGCATCTAATGATCGTTGCTGTCATATCTCTGATTGCTGACCATTTCTCCTGGGACACCCTATATATATCGTACACACATATAAATTTCTTTTTCTCCTAATTCTTTTTAGTTTCTCCTCAATAGTTACCCAATCTGCTCACCCAATTTTTAACATTCTTCTGCTAACCTACATTTAAAAACTTACAGTGTTTTTAACTGCAGTGTATTATCTCATTTTTGTTTATGATGATCACTTGTTTGAGTCAGTGCTTAGAACATCTTTAGATCTATTGAAGTTGCAGGACAACCTATCAGCTACATGTGCTGCGCACAACCTCCGTAACTCGCTTGACAACGTCTCTGTTTCGGCATCGTCAGTGTTTTTCTGGCCAAATTGCAGAAGCCGTTGACTAATTTCATTGTCTCATTTCCTAATTTAACTTCACCTTATTTATGTCGTCTATAATCTATTATTTTATTTTGTTTTGCTGATACTCATCTAATCATCTAAGAACTTCTTTTCAAGACACTATCCATTCCGTTCAACTGCTCTTGCAAGACATTTGCAGCCTCTGAAACAATAAAGTGTCGTCAGCAAACCGCAAAATTCTTATTCGTCTCCCTGAATTCTAATTACCTTTCCCTACAGCTTCTCGATACATCCCTCTAGTACTCCCTTGTCAACTACACTTTTCTTTCATTTACTTCGACTCTTTTAACTGCAGCCTGTTTCTGTACTAATTGTAAATAACCTTTGGCCCTCTCTGTTTTATCATTGCTACCTACAAAATGAAGTGGGAGATATGATTCTGCATGAAGAGTTTGACAGAGCACTGAAAGACCCAAATCGGAACAAGGTCCCGCGAGTAGACAACATTGCATTAGAATTACTGATAGCCTTGGGAGAGCCAGCCCTGACAAAACCCTACCATCTGGTGAGCAAGATATATGAGACATGCGAAATACCGTCAGACTTCAAGAAGAATATAATTCCAATCCCAAAGGAAGAAGGTGTTGACAGATGTGAAAATTACCAAACTATCAGTTTAATAAGCCAGGGCTGCGAAATACTAACGTGAATTCTTTACAGACGAATGGGAAAACTGGTAGAAGCCAATCTCGGGGAAGATCAGTTTGAATTCCGTAGAAATGTTGGAACACGTGAGGCAATACTGACCCTAAGACTTATCTTAGAAAATAGATTAAGGAAACGCAAACCTACGTTTCTAGCATTTGTAGGCTTAGAGAAAGCTTTTGACAATGTTGACTGGAATACTCTCTTTCAAATTCTGAAGGTGGCAGGTATCGAATACAGGGATCGAAAGGCTATTTACAATTTGTACAGAAACCAGATGGCAGTTGTAAGAGTCGAGGGGCATCAAAGGGAAGCAGTGGTTGGGAAGGGAGTGAGACAGGGTTGTAGCCCACAAAATTTCAAAGAGTATACGTCAGTCAACAATGTCAAAAGCATTTACTAAATCTACTAATTCTGTAAAGATAGGTTTGCCATTCCCCAGCTTAACTTCTAAGATACGTCGTACGGCTCCTACATTTGTCCAGATCCCAAGCTAATCTCCCACGAGGTTAGCTTCTACCACTTTTCTCATTCTCCTATAAGTAACTCGTGTCAGTATTTTACAAGCATGACTTATTAAAACGACATTTTGGTAATATTCGCACCTGTCAGCACTTGCTTTCTTTTAAATAGAAATTCTTCTTCTAGTCTGAGAGTATTTCGCCTTTGTGGTATATCTTGCATACACGATGGGTTAGTTTTGTCATGGATATCTTTCCAGAGGCTTTCAATACTTCTAAGGAGAATGTCCTCTATTCCAACGGACTTCTTGCGACTCTCTCTTGCTCTGTCAAATTATCCTCACAGTACTAGATCTCCAGTCTCTCTCATCTACTTCTACTTCTCTTTGCATAATATTGTTTTCAAGTGTGTTTCCTTTATAAAGACCCTCTATGTTTTCTTTTCGCCTTTCAGCCTTTCTTTCTTTTCTTAGTACAAATTCAAATCGGTGACTAGTAAGTTATACACAGAAGTGACAAAGTCATAGGATAGCGATCCACACATATATAGATGGCGGTAGATGCTTTGGAAGTAGGGACTGGCACAGAAGAGAAATACTGCAGGTCCATTAAACCGTCATCCTATATTCGAATTCAAGGTATAAAAGGAAAGTGCACTGGCGGACCTGTCATTCGTACTCAGGTGATTCACGAGCAAAGGTTTCCGACGTGGTTATGACCGCACGACGGGAAATTAAGAGTTTGAACGTGGAATAGTAGTTGGAGCTAGTCGAAATTCAGTTAGTACACAAAATCCTTCACCGGCAACACTTTCGCAATCATGGAGGGCTATAGCGACGGCATGGCTGAATACTTCTGCAGAGGACTTCCAATGTCCAGTTAAGTCCGTGCCATGTCGAGTCCCTGCACTACGCCGTGCAAAAGGAGGGCCGATATGGTCTTAGTAGGCATCCCATGACTTTCGTCACCTCAGTGTAATTAGAATTATTTTGGAATTCTAGCTCAGTCAATAACGTTTTGCATTAGGTAATAAACGCGATTTGAGGCTGAAAGTCCGTGATGCACTGAAGTGACAAAATTAATATATCTTCCGACAAAAAGATACTGATAATTCTTTTTAAATAAAATTGATGACTCAGTGGTGCCTACAAACATCAAATCACTATGTACGTGCATAGAAATTTGCAGAGCTCTGTCAGTAGCAGATAAAAGTGACAGGTGTGAAGTTCGTGTGAACTTGGTGGTCATGGCCTAACACTTCACCTACACGTTGCCCTTCGAGCTGATAAATTCTGCATCTTTCCTCACCTACTATATGGAGGGGGCGGGAGGCATAGAATAGTGAAATGGTGAAATTTCGTTTTGTCGTCTTACGAATACTTCATTTAGTGTTCTTCTGTTGTAAGGAAGTGAGCAGTGACCATAAACAACTCACGGGAATGAAAATAATTTGGTGTCTCATACCTATTGAGAGTACAGGTTTATTTGGGAGAAGACTGGTGAAAAGAATGTACTATGACATGGTTAGGAGATTATTCTAATACTCGTCTTCTTGCAGGTCGAGGTTTGAACCCTGCACTTCCCAATTAGATATACTATGTCTTAACACATTCGATCACCAATGAAGGCTGGTGCATGTTTGTTTTAGGTCTTAATTCCCGTACAGGGAGTAGCGAGATTCTTCGCGTTATTATGCTGGACTCGTCTTCATACTGAATGGTAACTAAAGGAGACATGGCCTAAATGCCAGTCCAATATTGAGCGTAGAAATTTTTCGACACCATGTTATTAGTTGGCCTGTCGGAGTGGAGGTCCTAAGTTAGGCATAGATGATGCCATTTTGGACGTCATTAGTTGATGTAGTAATCTGAGTAAACAGTGGTTAAAATTTGGTTTAGATATCCGGTTTATAACTCTTGCACAGCATGAGATATGATAGTGACACTGCTGTACTACAATTTCTAACTCAGTTATACACCAATCAGTGTTTCTCTTTAATCCATTTCTGAAATTTGTGTAGTAAAATCTCAAACATACTTACAGGATACTTTTTTATTAAACTTAAAATATTTACGTACAATATTTCCTTGTGATTACTGTGCAGATTGACTGCAGCGACTGATAATGTGTTCTCTCGGTGCAACTGAAGAAATAATTCGTACTTACCTCTAGGTATTCTGGTTTTTGGATCATTATCGATGGGTACGGTCCAATCCAGGACCGGAAGATTGGACCGAACCTCTTGATCACCTCGTCAAATTTGCGCATCCGATCTGCAACAAAGGACACGAAAGACATAATAAGTCTTCCAACTGATAACGTCTCTATACAGTTAAATAACAACATTATGTTTCGTTGCCGCTTCTTTCTCATTTTTTTACATCCGATTGGTTATATCTGCGGGTATGTGTTTGTATTTGAGGACAGGTGAATAGGTCGATCAAAAGAATTAAAAATATAATATTCCACTGTTAAGCTTGTCAAAGGCACATAAGGTCTAGTTTGAGTACTCCAAACAAATGGAAAATTGAACATTAAATACGTTCATCATTCAATTTTATTTTCCTCTCTGAAAAAGGAACTCATCAAAAAAGAATAAACACAACGAAAAGTCTGCACTTTACCGTTGTTCTTTCAAGCGCATACTTCTGTTGGAAGGGCTTTAAAAGAGAAGACATAAGTAAACGTGAGAAACCAACAACCGGGAACAGAAAACAGTTACCGTACACAAATTCATTGACACCAAATAAATTCAAGAATTTTAAACTGACGGCACTATAGATACTTCCGTTAAAAGGCTAGGGCGTTAGGAGGTACAGTAAACTCTTATACCGTAGGAATGTTTACAGACATGAAATCAGCGTCGGGGGTGTAAGACGATCAATGACAGAAACTGCATTTTGTAGTTCATCATCAAAATGGCGAACTACTTCTACGTTAGTAACACCCAATAACGAAATTAACAACAATGTAAAGAATAAAAGCAAGTCTTGCATGTAGCCCAGTTTCGTTTTTTTTTTTTTTCAACTAAGCGGTATTTCACAATGGTTTAAGATATTGGAGCATGAAGAAAATTCTAGTCTGCCTATCCGAATGTAGGTTTCTGTGGTTTACAACCACTTCAGGCTAAATACAGAAAACGTTTGAAATCGCTGCTGCCGATTTCGTCCCTCGCCAGTGATCAATTGTAATAGTTTTTCAGCGGCTCGTGAGTTGTCTGTCGGCTACAAGCTAGATTCTAACATGGCTTCTTAGTATCTCATCTATTATATGTTATTATTTGTCTTCTTTACATTCCATCTTTTATGCGAATTTGGTTTTTAGACAATTTTTTACATTGCGACCCCTGGGTATCCAAAAAAACACATCCACAAAGGGGACATTATTATCACTTCTAGCAGAAGTTTACGTATGCTGAAAATGATGGCATTGACCTCCAGTTTTGTATATGGCGCACCTACTTAGGTTGGCGTATATTTTTAGTTGAATTTTGTATCTTACGTTAGTTATGATAGAGGAAATTAATTTGTAAATCTTTCTTAAATAATATTTTAACTATGCGCTATGATTTTTCTGATCATAGGATGGCCTGATGATGGCACTTTGTGCAGAAACCAGAAGTCATCAGCAAAATACAGGGGTGATAACTGACTAAAGCAAATGAAGTTTTCTTTGATTGCATTGGTCGCGTTTCCAGCCGACAGTACATCGGGAATATGTAAGTTAGCATTTTGTATTTAATTGTCTTTCTCATAGAATTTAGCACATATTTTCTTTGTCATGAGGCGAAAATTTATAAATAGGACAATAATAATAAGAAAAATGTACAACATTCCAAAAGTCCGAAACGTCACATGGAATCCGCTCGTGGTGACGGGTGAGGAATGAACGCCTCAGGTTAGCTTGTCTGTACCACACGTTATGGTCTCACTGCTTTGTTTTCTTAAATTGTGATCAGCATTTGCAGTTAGTAAATTTTTTTGTGGAAGTGTAATTATTGGTGAATTTGAAAGAAACCATGAAAGATTCACCACTAAAACCGATTTGTCGTTGTGAGTGGTCTCTGATGTTGATAAAAACCGGATAACGTACGTTAACACTGATATGAACAGGCCGTTATCGCCTACGGGAGATGATGATAAGTCAGCCTGTTCCGCCGATAAAAAGAACAGCTTCAAAGTAACTATCAACTGGCTGCAAAATATCGTAAAATACGAAGGTCGAAAATTTAGGTGTGTCCACATATAATTGATTACATCCACATACATAAATGGGCTCCGAACATTTCTACTTTTTGTTATGATTTCCCTCGAAGTACTTTTGATAATGCGAGGTAACACACCACTGAACGCTTTTACGACCTCTGATTAGAGCTAGCTCCGCAATGAAGTTTTTATCTTCTCATTATTTAAAAACATTGACAACGAAGGCTTTGTTTATATACCAAGAATGTGATGTGAGGTCATGGGCTCTCGTAAAATGAAACGTTAAGAGCTCATAGCTTCCCTCGTCGTAGTTTCTGAATTGGACGCATCAGTTACTAAAGTATTGGACAATTCACGCTGGAATCTGTTATCCTTATATATCATTTCGGTCACAAAATTGCCTTGCCGCCGGTAGACAGAATTTGTTTCTCGGTTATGGGGATCTGATAGAAGTCGCTACATGAATTAGACACAACACTGATGTATTGTATTGTATGTTAACCGGGGACCTAGAAACGACGGAGAGGCTCCCTCCCCGTCGCAGCCGCAGTGGTCCACAACCCCACGACGTCTACCGCAGTCCACAGTCCACTTCACCCCTCCGCTGCCCAACACCGAACCAAGGGTTATTGTGCGGTTCGGTCCCCGGTGGACCCCCCCAGGGAACGTCTCACGCCAGACGAGTGTAACCCCTTATGTTTGCCTGGTAGAGTAATGGTGGTGTACGCGTACGTGAAGAACGTGTTTGCGCAGCAGTCGCCGACATAGTGTAACTGAGGCGGAATAAGGGGAACCAGCCCGCATTCGCCGAGGGAGATGGAAAACCGCCTAAAAACCATCCAGAGACTGGCCGGTTCACCGGACCTCGACAGAAATCCGCCGGGCGGATTCGTGCCTCGGACCAGGCGCTCCTTCCCGCCCGGAAAGACGTGCGTTACACCGCACGGCCGACCGGGCGGGCACACTGATGTAAGTATCCCATGGTACCAAGCAAACTGTCGCAGTGCCGAAACCACTAGACGCGGGGGGAGCACGATTTGAATATACGCCTGACCCACTAGCCTGACACTAGAGATACCCTATCTCGTCCTCGACCAGGTAATGGCCACCATAATCACCCCACATCAACCATCACAGTACTGGAAACGCTGTTCTCCTTCCTTCCTATAAAAGACGTATTTAGGATATATTGATCCCCAGGATGAACCCGTTCTGATAGAAAACCTACAAGTACTGCGTTTGAGAAAAAATATTCGAATTAAAAGTCAACTACACAGTATTTGTGGTTTATTACGAGGGGCGTTCAATAAGTAATGAAACACTTTTTTTTCCTCTGCCATTTTCTGTTGAAAAAGTGCAGAATTTGCTGTGGGACATCGTGGAATATTCCTGCTCCAGCTCCTATAGTTTCATGACGTTCCGATGTGTGGCGGCGCTATACGTAGCCTTCAAAATTGCTGGCGTTTGTAGTGGAGGTGGGTTCCAAGCGGAGAGCTGTCATTGAGTTTCTTTTGTTGGAAACCCAAATAAGCGGAGAGCTGTCATTGAGTTTCTTTTGTTGGAAACCCAGAGCATCACAGATATTTGTAGGCTCATGGAGAATGTCTACGGAGGCCTGGCAATGAACAAAAGCACGGTGAATTGTTGGAAAGACGTCTGTCATCTTCGCAACAAGATTGCGCTAAACCTTCCGAATTCCCGTGTGCCAACCGGCTGCAGCACGCTGTGACTCCTGCCAAATTGGGAAGTGCGGACGCCCTAATTCCAAATGATCAACGGCTCACAACAGAACACTTCACTGCTCAAGTGAAGGTCTCTGTTGGTAGTAGTGACACAGTCGTCCACCGGCTGCGGTACACGAAGCTGCCTACCCACTGGGTTCCTCGACGCCTAGCACAAGACCCTTTAAGAACTTCCACCTGTTTGGCCCAACCAGGGACGCACTCAGCGGGAAGCAGTACGTGGGTGATGAGAAGTTTGGTTCGGACATTAGAGTGGTACCATGCGGGCATACAGGCCCTCTTAGCAAGGTAGCGCAAAGCCCTCGCATTAAACATAGATTAAGTTGAAAAGCAGGATTTTGTAGCCAGAAAGATCGGGAATAATGTGTTGCACTGCACTCCTGAATAAAACCAACATGCTTTCAGAAAAAAAGAGGTCATTAATATTGAATGCCCCTCGCAAATAACTGTAAAAAAAGTTACAGCACCATTTATTTTTTAATAAAAGATGAAAAGAATTGCATTCATTAAGGTATTCGAGACAATTTATTAAAAAAGTTACGGACAAATACGTTTTTCTAAAAAAAAAATTGAGATTAATGTGGGTGCAAAAATCAGTATTTCAATTTTAAGAATAAAATATTATATTTTATTATTTATTTAATTAATCATACAGAATAGCCCACCGCCTTGAAATGTAAGGTGGGTCAGATACTTCTAAATGTAACAGGGAAGACTTCATTTTGTTACAATCTTATTGGTATGCAGCTGTTAATGCTGTTTTAAATCATATAAAAACCGTATTGTATAATAAATTCTCTAGGGTGCAGAGAATTTAATGTTCTCCAATCGTTAAAGCGGTTCTGTATAATCTACTTCTGCCTAGTTTAGGAGAATATGATTTATATAATGGAAATCTCAAAAAGAAATAAATACAATAAGTATGGTGGAAATAAGTTGTAACATTTAGAGGAAAGTGGTAGATTGTATTTGGATGTGTAATATAGTCTAAGTAGCTCGTTGGTTGACAATAGCCTGTTTCTACCTATTTCAGGCGGGAAGGTCTCGGTAGGACCTCGAGCTGTTCTCATTTACAATAGTGTGTGTTTAGTGTACTGATATGTTTTTGGAGTGTTGCATGTCAGGACACTACATGATATTCAGTAGTTGCTTGTTTGTCTACTTGCTGATATTTGAGGTGTATTCTATGTGATACCTGAGATAAATACACACCTGGAGTTATATAGATTATATACTGGTTGAGCATCTGATACACGGAATTTTAGCTTTACATAAAGAACACACTTATGAATGTAAATTTATTAGTAGAAACAGAATGTAGTTCATTACTTCTTCAGTGCAGTATTCCTTAAATAACTTCATACATTGCTTTACATTACTATAAGCAAGCACCTATGTTAGACAATTGTCAATCAGCAAAAGGAATGTATGAACCATCATTTGTTTACTCGCTGAATGAAATCGCCATAAATAGAAGATAACGTGCGGTAGATGATTATTTTTTAATTCGAAAATCGAGTGGGAAACGAAACGATCGACTAGTTCGAGATCCGCTCTGCACTCATTTTTCCAACGACGCAGTGGGAAAGATGTTTTAAAACTGAGACTAACTGAAAACTTCGACTTACTCTCTCGCTTCGTAAGGAATGCGATGTACGTAGTCCCTATAAAAGGCAGGGCTACGAGGCCAGGAAGCTTTTCGACCTGCCTCCAGCGCCATTTCCTGGAGATGATGCTCGCAGACACTGCGACCACAACAGCCGCCAGAAGCAGTGCCGTTATGTCCAGCATCCCCCAGGGCCGTCGGAGCGAGATCCCGCCAACGTTCTACACGCCGACTGAGTGCAGCGCGCGGTGGAGACTGGCCGCTTTCAAGGCTGCCCGCGGCTCGACCTCTGGACCGGTCCAAACACCACGCAGCAGCTGATTCACAGTGACGCTGCACTCTGCGGCCGGTGTTCTCCAAAACACCTGCTCCCATCATTCACAACGTACACACAGGTAAGTTTAAGAGCTCGGTTGGTTGCTTGGTTGGTTTAGGGGAGGGGACCAAACAGCGATGTCATAGGTCCCATGGGATTTGTGAAGGATGGGGAAAGAAGTTAGTCGTGCTTATTCAATGGAACCATACCGGCAGTTACCTGAAGAGATTTAGAGAAATTACGGAAATCCTAAATTGGCTGGACGCGGATTTGAACTGTTGTCCTACCGAATGAGAGTTCAATGTGCTGACCACTGCACCACCTCGCTCAGTAAAAGTTCGATAATTCACACTTACCGACAGATGGTGTTATTTAGCCCTACCACATTCGTTACTCAAACAGAAAAACTGAGTAGTCTGACTGTGAGTAAGATTTAGAAACTTTGTTGTTGTTGTGGTGGTGGTCTTTAGTCCGAACACTGGTTTAATGCAGCTCTCCATGCTACTCTCTCCTGTGCAAGACTCTTCATTTCCGAATAACTACTGCTTCGGAATCTGCTTGCTGTATTCATCTCTTGGTCTCCGTATACGATTTTTACCGCCCCCCCCCCCCCTCCCACTTCCCACCAGTACTAACTTGATGATCTCAAAATGTGTCCTATCAATCGATCTCTTCTTTTGATCAAGTTGTGCCATAAATTTTTTGTCTCCCCAATTCTACTCAGTACCTCCTCATTAGTTAGGTGATCGATCCATCTAGTCTTCAACATTCTTCTGCTGCATCACATATCGAAAGGTTCTATTCTCTTTTTGTTTAAACTGTTTTTCGTCCATGTTTCACTACCATACATGGTTACACTCCAGACAAATACTTTCAGAAAAGACTTCCTAACAGTTAAATCTAATTTCGATATTAACAAATTTCTCTTCTTCAGAAACGCTTTTTTTGCTGTTGTCCTCTCTGCTTCGGGCATCTTCAGTTATTTTGCTCACCAAATAGCTAAATTCATCTACTAATTTAAGTGTCTCGTTTCCTAATCTAATTCCCTCAGCATAACCTAATTTGATTCGACTGCATTCAATAATCCTTTACCTGCTTTTGTTGATGTTCATCTTACATCCTCCTTTGAAGACACAGTCCCATTCCGTTTAACTGCTCTTCCAAGACCTTTGCTGTCCCAGACAGAATTACAGTGTCATCGGCAAACCTCAAAGTTTTTATTTCTTCCCCTGAACTTTAATTCCTCCTCCAAGTTTTTCTTTGGTTTCCTTTACTGCTTGTTTAGTGTACAGATTGAATAACGTTGGCGATATGCTACAACCCTGTCTCACTCCCTTCTCAACAGCTGCCTCGCTTTCATATACCTCGACTATTATAACTTTAGAAACTGGAGTACAAAAATTATGTTTATCACGGACAAATGTGCAAAACCTGGAAACTTTTTTTTTTTTCATTTCATTTAAGGCACGGATTTAGTCGGAAAGTGGAGCAGACTGATTGTACACTGAAAGTCGAACACTCCTTACTACAAAAGTTTCTTAACTTTCAAAAGGCCAACGAGCTTTTAAATACATGGCTGAGCAGTCAATACCGTGCCCTACCATTTCATTTACTTTGCTAACGGCAATTGTTAGTCTCTTCCTACATTTATGATCCAACGAGCATTAGCTAATCAGTTCCATCTTACAGTGAAATCCTTTTGTTTTCTAACATTCACTTACAAAAGCTTATAGAAAGGCATCACCCATAAAAATTAAACAAAACATTAAAACAGTTTTTTGAAACTACTTAAGTTGTAATTTTAAAAAATCTGACAATACCAGAGGACAGTTCTTTTAAAATAATCTATAAACCAACAGTTCCAGGACACTTGCCATTAAATCTCCACAAGTTAAATCAGTCTACCAAAAACATTTACGAGAGCACTTGATAACAAATAATTTAACCAAATCTCACACAGAAAATGATCATTTTAAGTTCTCACGCTATCATTTACAGTTAGTTAACCAAAGGAAATTCAGTTTATTAAATTTAGTTTACCTGGAACAGTCACCGAAATATTAACCTGAGAGCTCTCCACTATTTCCGGTAATTACTCAAAATGGTTCAAATGGCTCTGAGCACTATGGGACTTAACATCTGTGGTCATCAGTCCCCTAGAACTTAGAACTACTTAAACCTAACTAACCTAAGGACATCACACATATCCATGCCCGAGGCAGGATTCGAACCTGCGACCGTACCAGTCGCGCGGTTCCGGACTGAGCGCCTAGAACCGCTAGACCACCGCGGCCGGCCCAGTAATTACTACACTAATACACACAGTCCTCAGAGAAGAAAAAAATACAGTTACTATACAACCCTAAACAGTAAAGAAATAAATGTCATGTGACGAGGGCCTCCCGTCGGGTAGACCGGATGTTACAGTAACAGAAAAAAAACCTTTTATCAAAGTACCCATGTACAGATTCACTTTACTTAAATTACTTAATATCTACACACCCCCATAGACCTTGTATTACTCATACCACACGCCTGACTACCAGAACAAGTGCTTCTCAACCAGTTCAGCAGGTTACAGTTCGTGCCTTATTTCCACCAAACCAAACCAAATTATTCGTTACCTGCGCTGTCCATATTTCTCCCCCTCTTATATCACCTTCACAACAAAGTTCCACGAGATTCTAGAATAAGATCACTTCATCGGGTGAAACTGAAACCAGTCCCCTAGACAGCAATGACCAAAAGTTCCAAAAGCGACATACCATCATTCTACACAAGATGACTACCATGGCGTGCTGTCTTCTTCCTCCGAACTAGCGAAAGTCTGAGCATGTATCTTCCTACACACACGCACTCTCCTCTGCTCCCAGCAGTCTCACCAAAGCACGTCCATTCACTGGCCGTTACGCTCGCCAACCCTTCTTGCGGGTGTACAGCCGCTTCTCACCCTTGCCCACACCCCCTCTCTATCACTAGCCTCTCACGCCTCATCCATGCCACCAAAGACATTCTATGAAGACAAACCAGTCAATAGACACCAGCGGAAAGCTCGATCCATCTAACAATGTTCATCTTGCTGGTCATAGAGTACAGGATACGGGACTGTTGGGTAGTATCGGGCACGTAAACTTTTTGGGAAGAAGAGTCCAGGGGAAAAAACTGGTTAAGTCCAAACTTACAGGTTTCCTGAATTTTTGATAAATTAACTTGCATGAAAATGCTGTGAGACGAAGCAGCCATCTGGTTGCACTTCCATTACTTTCAGGGGTTCTGATCACACTTTTTATTATTTCCAGAATCGCCTTAATAAATATCAAAAGATATGAAAAGATGTTACATTTCACAATTGGTGATAGACATAGTACAATGAGAAGAGTATGGCTTTCTAGCTTACCAATATTATGTCGATCATATAAAATTATTCAGTAGATACGTTGTATCTCGTCACCATTCATATCCGCGACACAAATGAAAAAAAATTTCAGATTGCTACCGAACGACAAATTGAAAACCAAACAGACTAAACCGCTAGGCGGCGCTGGATACGTGGTACACGATGCATTTGTTTAGAACTACATTTTCATCGTTACATCGTATTAAACCATTTCATCTGTAAATAGTTAGTGGAAATCACTTTACAATGAAACTTCCTGGCAGATTAAAACTGTGTGCCCGACCAAGACTCGAACTCGGGACCGTTGTTTTTCGCGGGCAAGTGCTCTACCATCTGAACTACCGAAGCACGACTCACGCTCGGTACTCACAGCCTTACTTCTGCCAGTATGTCGTCTCCCACCTTCCAAACTTTACAGAAGCTCTTCTGCGAACCTTGCAGAACTAGCACAGGGCCCGGGTTCGATTCCCGGCTGGGTCGGAAATTTTCTCCGCTCAGGGACTTGGTGTTGTGTTGTCCTAATCATCATCATTTCATCCACATCGACACGCAGGTCGCCGAAGTGGCGTCAAATCGAAAGACCTGCACCAGGCGAACGGTCTACCCGACGGGAGGCCCTAGCCACACGACATTTCCATTTTCCTGAAAGAAAGGATATTGCGGAGACATGGCTTAGCCACAGCCTGGGGAATGTTTCCAGAATGAGATTCTCACTCTGCACCGGAGTGTGCTCTGATATGAAACTTCCGCAACGTTCGCAGAAGAGCTTCTGTAAAGTTTGGAAGGTAGGAGACGACATACTGCAAGAAGTAAAGCTGTGAGTACCGCGCGTGAGTCGTGCTTCGGTAGCTCAGATGATAGAGCACTTGCCCGCGAAAGATAAAGGTCCCGAGTTCGAGTCTCGGTCGGGCACACAATTTTAATCTGCCAGGAAGTTTCGTATCAGCACACACTCCGCTGCAGAGTGAGAATCTCATTCTGGAAATCACTTTACAATGTTCTACAAAATGTTATTTCTTCACAAAACAATGCTTAAAAGATCTTTTCAATGGTCGAAAATAATACATTGAAAGAGGCCGCTGGATCTAGAGTACAAGAGGCCAACTGTCTCTGCATATAAATTACTAGTAGTAGTAGTAGTAGTAGTAGTAGCTTTATTCATCTGTAGATCTGGTTTTTTTTTCAAAGTATATAGGACAAGTCAAAGTATTTACAAGTTTAGACCAATTTAAAATAAGTTATTTCATATACACATATATTTACAGACTTCTAGTTAGACATAATCATTAGATTTACTCCTGGTATACAACACTTTTTTTACAAATAACTTATTAAATAATCTAATGCCACACTGTTCAAAAAATGGCTCTGAGCACTATGGGACTCAACTGCTGAGGTCATTAGTCCCCTAGAACTTAGAACTAGTTAAACTCAACTAACCTAAGGACATCACAAACATCCATGCCCGAGGCAGGATTCGAACCTGCGACCGTAGCGGTCTTGCGGTTCCAGACTGCAGCGCCTTTAACCGCACGGCCACTTCGGCCGGCTGCCACACTGTTCCTCATATCTCCCTACCAGTCACTGCACACACTATACACACATTGTTTCATAACACTTCACTCACTACACATACACACATACACACACACACACATAGACACACTGACGATCTCTGGGCCATTTTCTGTACTGCAACTTCCCATTTGCTATCCTGAAAAACTGAGTCAGCATCCCTCCATAATGAGTGAGATGTTGAGTTCAGAAAGAGGAAGGGGTGTTAGTATTGTGCTATGCATAGCTTGGGGGTAAGTATTTCTAGAAACGAAAAAAGAAGGAAAAAACCGTAAAGTGAATGTGTTATGTGGAATGTTGGATGTTTTATAATCATTATTATTATTATTATTATTTATTTGTACAACATTTTTTTTATCAAACCCCTACTCTGTTTCATCTAAGTAATCCTTCAATTTATAAAATGTATTGCATAACAGGTACTTTTTAGCTGCCTTTTTAAATATGTGCATTTTTGCAATTTCATTAATCTCTTTTGGTAATTTATAGTACAGTTTTATTCCTTGGTAGAAAATGCTGTTTTGAGTTTTATGTTTATTTTTTCTTGGTAACTGTAAATTGAGTCTATCTCTTGTTGCATGGTCATGGACGGAGATGTTTGTGCAGTAACTGCCAATGTTATTTTTGATGTGTATAACTGACTGGTATATGTATTCACATGGAGCAGCTAAAACCCCCAGTGTTTTGAACAGATCTTTACAATGAGCTCGACTGTTATTTTTGACCTAAGAACTGAGGGTACAAATGAAAAATATGTAACTAAAAGACACTGCACGTTACACACTGATGATAGGATTCTAAGGACATGACATGCTGATGACATTCTGTTTGCAAGTACCTTTGTGTGTCCACACCATTTAAACTGAGAATCAATATTCATTCCTAGAAATTTTGTATTTGTTGCACAGTCTATGGAGGTGCCATCTACATTTAAATTAACATTGTCATTTTCCCTCTTCAAACTGACATTCATGGCATTAGTTTTCTTTATGTTCAACATTACTTTATTGCTTACTGACCAGCCATAAACATCCATGAGAGTTTCATTTGCTTTCTCAGCAAGGAGTTCTCTTGTTTTCTCAGTGATTATAATATTGGTGTCATCAGCAAAGAGAATTTTTTAACTGTGAGTAACACTAATGGGAAAATTATTGTTGTATACCAGTCCTAAAATGCTACCTTGTGAATCTCCTATATTAACGTATTTTGGTTCTGATAAGTGTTTTACTAAATGTTTAGATCTATTTGAAGTATGTGTTATCTCTACTCTTTGTACCCTATCTGCTAGGTATGATCAAAAGCAGTCATTAGCTACCCCTCTTATTCCTAATGCTTCTAATTTATTTAATAGAATCTTGTGGCCGACTGTATCAAAGGCCTTATAAACATCCAAAAATATGCCTGTGACACACTCATCTTTATCAAGAGCATCAAGTACAACTTTTGTGAATTCTACTATGGCTGACTCCATACTTTTGCCACTTCGGACACCAAACTCTGATTCGCTTAAAAGATTGTATTTATTCAGGTAATTCATTAATGTGTCTTTCATAATTGCTTGTATTATTTTTGAGAATGATGACAGCAGGGAATTGGGCCGATAATTTTCTATGTCTTCTACGTAACCTTTCTTAAGCAAAGGTGCAACTCTTGCCTGTTTTAACTGCTCTGGAAATGTTTCTGATGTGAAGGATTCATTTATTATATTTGTTAAGGGGCCTTGTATAATCCCTCATTTTTTAGTTTTTGAACAGTTTTATTGACTTCCTTCACTGTGGTTGGAAGCAACATCATTGTATTTAGTGCAACATTATTTACAGATGTTAAATTTGTTTTGGGGAATTTATGCTGTAGCTTCTCCGCAATACTTGAAAAATGCTCGTTTACTTAGTTTATTAAGTGTTGTGGATCATTTATTACCTTATCCTCCCCCCCTTAGCAGTATGTAAATCTGCGATTGTTTGCCTCTCCCTGTTTTCTTTTTTTAACATCCCAGAATGCTTTGCTTTTATTCTCTGCGTTATATATTATTTTGTCATTAAATAACTTTTTTGCAACAATCAGCACCTTCCTATAGATCTTTTTGTATCTGTGATAGAAATTTAAGAATTCTGGATCATTGCGAATCTTTTTCATGGAACTGAGTTGTTTAAGAGTTAGGGAGGACTTCTGTTACGTGAGGTGTTGAAACAGGCAAGCATACTTTTGGAAATGCCCTTTCAAAGTTCAGTTTAAACAATGTGGAGAATTTAGAGAATTTCATAGTCACATTGGTTTCCTTATACACTTCATCCCAGCTTTGTTTTTCTAGTTCTTTTGAAAAATATTTTATTTTGATTTCTGATAGATGTTGCTTGTAGGGTTGTAGTTTAGGGAATGATTCAATGCCTGATTTTACTGTTGTTATTTGACAGAGATGGTCTGATAGTCTGAGATCTTTTACAACTACATCACATTTATCATTGTCCGTATTTGCAGCCACATGGTCAATTACTGATGCAGTCTTTGTAGTAAACCTTGTTGCGCTATTCACCAATAGGGACATGCCAAAACTTTGCAGAATGGTTATGAAGGTGCTGCCTGATTCATTTATGATATTAGTGCTGATGTTAATCTCTCCACACAGAATTATGTTGACCTTTGTACTTGAAACTTTGTTTAGAACTTCTGTTAATTTATTGAAATAAGTGTCCACACTATCACTGGGAGATCTGTACACACACAAAATGATTAATTTCTTGGTGATATCAAGCCCTGTTAATTGAATAGCTGATATTTGAAAGTGTTTGTCTTCACTTACTGTATTGAGGTCATGTCTTGATATGAACTGTGTTCCTTTTCAGATATAAATGCATGATCCTCAACCCCTTGAAGTAGTTCTGCAGTAAGAGTTTACCCTTTCATACAATGATAATACGACACATTGTATTTCTGTGTCTGTACACCAGTGCTCAGTAATACAAACTACGATGCAGTTCAAAGATTCTAATAGTTTTGTTTTATTTTTTATTGACTGCATGTTTTGGTGGAGGATTGTTAAGTCTGTGAAATGCCCCATGTTACTCTTTCCAGTGGTTTGTTTTTCTTTGTGACATCTGGTATGTGTGATACCTGAAGCGTTAAAATCTGCTTTGTGAGTGATTGTTTCAGGATTTTTTAAATTTGTGGAGATACTCTTTACGCAGGGGAACCTGTTGTCTGGATTTATCCTAAAAAAGACCTACTTTTCCTACCTATAACAACAGGTATTTGAGATCCACCCCCTATACTTTCATGAATCAGCTGTACCAATCTTTCCTTCCCAGTCCTGTTTAGGTGTAGGCCATTCCTAGTGAAGCCCCATCTGTTGATAGTCCTGACGGGCACCAGAGAAACATGAGCAAAGTTGGCTGTCCTCAGAGCCACCCCTAACCCCACATTGATTCACCTCACAGCTACATCAAGGTGTGGTCGAGCATGACGCCAGAATAGCTCAACATAGTGTATGTTGGTGCCATGAGTCAGAGAAGCTATCTTGTCCAGGTCACCAACTATGTCATATGCCCCATCCCTGTCCAAACTTTTTCTCACCACACACACTAACACTACATGGTCCTCTTTTGTAAAGTCTTTACATAAAGACCATAGGTCCTCTATCACAAGACTTAACCCTGCTTTTGGCTTGAAGATACTGGTGGCCTGGTACGCTGCCCCTAAACTTTCCTGTAGCTGAGGGCCTACATATCGCCCATGGCTACTACCTAGCAGCAGCACTTTCTTCTTCCTAAGACTTTGTACATTCCTAGGCTTCTTGGCCTCAATTGGCGTGTGCTGCACATTTCCTGCTCCTCGTTCTACCTGAAGCTCTTCTCCCCTTAACTCTTGCAGTGATAGATACCTGTTTTTGGTGCTGATGATAAAACTGTCAGATTGTGTCCTCTTTCTTCCTATCCTCTTATCAGCTGCCAGTTCCCAACCACCCTCCTCCCCCTTATCTCTGTTGATCCTTATGAGTTCCTTTCTTGCTTCCTCCAACTGTGCCTCAAGGGCACAAATTTTCCTTTCCTGTTCCCCAATCAAAACATTCTCCCCACTGCATCCCCCTCCCCTCCCCCAGTGAAAATATTTCCTACAAGATTGGCAACAAAGCCCTCTACTCACTACCCTATAACTGCTCCCACATTTCTAGCTCATGGTCAATTTCGAAAGAATAATTAAGATTACTGAACGTTTTAAATTTTTCAACGACGCGAGATTGGCTATGTGTAAATAAAAAACGACACAAAGGTCTTACGTGCGGTTGTTGATGTTTTTGTACTGATTCAGAGATACAGTGACAGAATAATGAACTTGTAATCACTTTGCTTTTAGAGAATTTACGTTATCAGGCGTGTTTGGTCAGGTTTTTAAACGTTTATAATTCGGAAAATGTAGGCCTAGATAGCATTTATCTAACTAGTAAACAATACGAGATATGTTACTTAAATACGACTTAGAAACGTTTATTGTGACAATAGAAAGTGATGAAACTAGTAGCTGTATTTTTTAAACGAATTTTGCACTATCAAGAAAACTTGAATAGAATTTGTTGTATTTATGTCACGCAAAATTTCGGGTTATGTCGCGATCATCGGGACTTCATCTAAAGAACAAGTTTTTTCAAGAACAAGCTCTGCTGGGACGAGTGACAAGAACGGACACTACAGCAAGTAAACAAAACAAAGAAAATTTAAATTTGACACTATTTCCTCTTAAATAAGTTCTTTTAGCGGGCGAAGAAAATACCTGTGATGTCACTCGGCGGCCATCTAGCGCCAGTAAAAGTTCATAAATGGCATTTTCAAGGTACTGAAATACCAGCAGCGAAAAATGCTATAACAGGCGTAGGATTCGTTATGAATAGGAAGGTAGGGGAGAGAATCTGTTACTGCGAACAGTTCAGTGATAAGGCTGTTCCTATCAAAATCGACAGCAAACCAACACCGACAACGACATTTCAGGTATACATGCCGACATCACAAGCTGAATATGAAGAGATAGAGAAAGTATATGAGGATATTGAAAGGGAAATACAGAACGTAAAGGAGCCGGCCGAAGTGGCCGTGCGGTTAAAGGCGCTGCAGTCTGGAACCGCAGGACCGCTACGGTCGCAGGTTCGAATCCTGCCTCGGGCATGGATGTTTGTGATGTCCTTAGGTTAGTTAGGTTTAACTAGTTCTAAGTTCTAGGGGACTAATGACCTCAGCAGTTGAGTCCCATAGTGCTCAGAGCCATTAGAACGTAAAGGAACATGAAAATCTGTCATGGCGGACTGGAGTGCTGTTGTTGGGGAAGGAGAAGAAAAGGTTACAGGAGAGTATGAGCTTGGGACAAGGAATGAGAGAAGAGAAAAACTGGTTCAGTTCTGCAATAAATTTTAAGTAGTGATAGCGAATACTCTGTTCAAGAATCACAAGAGGAGGAGGTATAGTTGGAAGAAGCCGGGTAATACGGGAAGATTTCAGTTAGATTACGTCGTGGTCAGACAGAGATTTCGAAATCAGATACTGGATTGTAAGGCGTACCCAAGATAAGATATAGACTCAAATAACAATGTAGAAGTGATGAAGAGTAGACTGAAGTTTAACAGATTAGTCAGGAAGAACCAATACGCAAAGAAGTGGGATACGGAAGCACTAAGACATGACGAGACATGCTTGAAATTCTCTAAGGCAGTAGATACAGCAGTAAAGAGTAGCCAAGTAGGCAGTACAGTTGAAGAGAAATGGACATCTCCAAAAAGGGCAATCTTAGAAGTTGGAAAGAAAAACATAGGTACAAAGAAGGTAACTGCGGAGAAGCCATGGGTAACAGAATGAATACTTCAGTTGATCGTTGAAAGAAGAAAGCACAAAAATGTTCAGGGAAATTCAGGAATACATAAATATAAATCGGAGAGGAATGAAGTAAATAGGAAGTGCGGGGAAGCTAAGACGAAATGTCTGCATTAGAAATGTGAAGAAATCGAAAAAGAAATGATTGTCAGAAGGACTGACTCAGTCAAAACAATCTTCGGTGAAACCAAAAACAAGAGTTGCAACATTAAGAGTTCACCGGGAATTCCACTGTTAAATGCAGAGGAGAGAGCGGATAAGTAGAAAGAGTATATTGAAGGCCTCTATGAGGGGGAATATTTGACTGATGTGATAGAAGAAGCGGGAGTCGATTTAGAAGAGATGGTGGATCCAATATTAGAATCAGAATTTAAGAGAGCTTTGCAGCACTTAACATCAAATAAGGCAGAAGAGATAGATAACATTCGATTAGAATTTCTAAAATCATTTGGGTAAGTGGCAACAAAACGACTACTCACGCTGGTGTGTAGAATGTATGAGTCTGGCGATGTACCATCTGACTTTCGGAAAAATGTCTTCCACACAATTCCGAAGCCTGCAAGAGCCGACAGGTGAGAGAAATAGAACACGATAAGCTTAAAAACTCATGCAGCCATGTTGCTTATAGGAATAATATACAGAAGAATGGAAAAGAAAATTGAGGATGTGTTAGACGACGATCAGTTTGGCTTTAGAAAAGATAAAGGCACCAGAGAGGCAACTCTGACGTTGCGGTTGATAATGGAAGCAAGACTAAACAAAAATCAAGACATATTCATAGGACTTATACACCTGAAAAAGCATTTGACAGCCTAAAATGGTGCACGATGTTAGAAATTCTGAGAAAAATAGGGTTAAGCTATAGGGAGAGACGGGTAATATACAATATATACAAGAAGCAAGAGTGGACCACCAAGAACGAAATGGTCGCACTGAAAAGGGCGTAAGAGAGAGATGTAGTCTCCCCCTCACCCCCCCCCCCCCCCCCCTACTGTTCAATGTGTACATCGAAGAAGAAGCAATGATTGAAATGAAAGAAATGATCAGGAGCTGAATTAAAATTGAAGGTGAAAGGTGAAAGGATGTCAATGATACGATTCGGCGATGATATTGCTATCCTGAATGAAAAGTAAGAAGAATTACATGATATGCTGAATGGAAAGAACACTCTACTGAATACAGGATATCTACTGAGAGTAAATCGAAGAAAGAAGAAAATAATGAGAAGTAACTGAAATGAAAACAGGGAGAAACTTAACATCAGGATTGATGGTCACGAACTAGGTGAACTTAAGGAATTCTACTACTTAGGCAGCAAAATAACGAGTGACTGATGGAGCGAGGAGGACATCAAAAGCAAATGGCACTGGCCAAAATCGCATTCCTAGCCAAGAGAAGTCTACTAATATCAAACAATGGACTTAATTTGAGGAAGAAATTTCTGAGAACGTACGTTTGGAGCTCAGCTTTGTATGGCAGTGAAACATGGACTGTGGGAAAACTGGAACAAAAGAGAATCGAAGCATTCTAGATTTGATGCTACAGACGAATGTCGAAAATTAGGTGGACTGATAAGGTAAGGAATGAGGGGGTTCTGCGCAGAATAGGAGAGGAAATGAATATAAGGAAAACACTGGCAAGGAGAAGGGACAGGATGGTAGGACATTTGTTAAGATATCAGGGAATGACTTCGACGGTACTAGAGGGAGCTATAGAAGGTAAAAACTGTAGAGAAAGACAGATATTGCAATACATCCAGCAAATAATTGAGGACGTAGGTTGCAAGTGTTGCTTTGGTATGAAGAGGTTGGCACAGGATCGGAATTCCACATCAGTTTTGCGTTGTATTTTATACGCTTTGAAACTGACAGAATGTCGAAAAGTTATTAAATTCAGCAAAGTTGTATTTGAAGGCTCCGCAGAACTGGGCACCAATCTGACAAGTCGCGAGATATTTCAGTAACGTGATAACGTGTGCGGGGGAAAACTCTTTTACATTTGAATACCAGAACCCCTTTTCAACCTTTTCACTCCTTAAACTTAAGTTTAATCTGAGGATTCAGATTCAACACTAGCAACGTCAAAGCATGTATGCTTAAAGTAGGAAGTCCAGTAAACCTAAAAATGTTTTGAAATTACAACTACATATTTTAACCAGTCCACAGTAATGTCAGCTACAAGACCAGCACTGGTAGTATTTCGGCAGTAATCACATGAAACAGTGGAACCTTGTACGTTTTAAAGCAATGGTTTTGATATTTTCAGCGATGAAAATAAAAGAAATATTAGAAGAAAATGAACAGATCTGAAAATCATGATGAAATAAAACCTCTGTTTAAGTGGTTTAATCACAGTGATGTTTGGACAGCTCAGGCATCCCAGAATAGAAGAGCAGGAGGGACAGTTTCGAGATGCGGCTTATAAATTCAGTGCAGTGAGAATTTACCCTCAACGGAATATTCCAAGTAAGCACGCAAGTCAGGAATAAATAAGGGCAAGGTAGATCACAAACGCCAAAACTTAAATCTGGAGACCAACATCTGCGAGATGACCGAGGAAAACACGTACCGCGCTCACAGGCTATAGCAGATGAAATACATGAAACAATAAGAGGGCACATTAGTTCATTTAAAGGTCCCAATAACCACTATAGTTTAACGAAGACACAGAAATAATCTACCTCCTCGAGTCCTTTAATACAAAGAAAGGAGTTTAAAGATAAGAATATTTCGTATAAAACATTCCACAAAAAATTCAATTCATATCTCAATATAAGTTTCGGATAGCCACGGTCTGATGCTTGTGGTTCTTGTGGTGAGAATCTAGCCAAGAAGAATTGACTTCAATATGGTCTGCTGAAGATAAAGTAAGGCATCATTCAGAACTTCGATCCAATTAAACAGCCCATGAATTGCATCTTAGAAAACAAAAATGTGTCCAATGACCAGAAGAATAAGCAAAGACCGAAAAACAAAAAACTGCATCTGAGGCTGTAATATCCATGGATTACAGTAAAAATTTCCCTTGTCCAAATACAAAGACCAATGAAGTTTATTATAACGACGGTGGCCTGTATTTTTTCCCAATGTTTCTGTTTTGGCAGCAGGAGATAGTTCTTTTTATACGCGTCCAGAGAGCTCAGGCCGAAAAGGAGCAGACGAAGTTCAATCGTTCCTTCATCATTTTGTACACAATTTTCTAATTTCAGAAGTCAGCAATCTGGAGATCTTTTGTGACTCTTGTGGGGGGCAAAACAAGGATTTCACTGTGTTCAGTTTTGTTGACCGCCTTGTAATGCAGAAAAACGATTTGATTTTGTAAATACGTCATTCTCTTTAACAGGTCATTCGTACATCTAACGTAATAAAATATTGATGTGATTGACCAAGTTCTGGAATGTGAGATGCCGAAGAAGTTGTGCCAAGGTTTCCGGAATTCACGAACGCATCATTCGCCACGTGTTATTATCAACTTAGACGATCAGTGTGATATATTCAAAGGATTTGACAGTATATCTAGCTAATAAAACATGCAAGAATAAACTCCCTTTCCAATCCGGGCCAGTAACAGAAATGGAAGTCATAAGATACAATACAGCATTGGATCGGGTTAAAAGCAGCTACAACGGAGCGTACGAGCAAGCTTCGTTACGTCTTTCTGGACAGAAAAGGCACGTTATCAACTTGAGAGAGGGCGATTTTAACCTCACATCTGGTCAGTACGAAGGTACAATAGTTCATTTACAACAATACTACGGAAGTTATTTTCAGTTCATAAATTGAGTTTACGTTGTTTTAAGTATTGTAACTATTTGAATTGAGTTATCAGTTATTTTACAGGTGACCTTAAAATATGAGAGTGCACGACCTCGTCGTAAACCGGATCCTGCAAGCTTTAAGTTGAATGCATTTGGATTCAAGTAGAAAAACCTCCAACATCGTGAGAGCTTGCGATTCTCTAGTGACTTGGGTTAGTGTTGCTGCTCGTAGTGTTGCTGAGGCGAAGAGCAGCGAGTGGTGTGCTTGGGGAAGGCGGATCTGATTAGGTCTCCTGGACTTCTAATTACTATTTATTGCGTTCAGTTTGTTACTGTTTGTTAAACTCAACCAGCTGTATTTTTCCTGCCTCGTGGCTGCTAACGCCCCAGTTACCTGCCCTGGGCTTAGTGTATGTAACGGCAGTGTACGTTTCCTCGCCTTGCCGGTGCTGTCAGGTGAGGCGTGCAGTTTTGACAGCTTTCTTGATTGTAGGTTGCTTGGCGATTCTTCTACTCTGGTGGTAGTGATTCCTTTCTCGTTCCAGGCGCTCTAAGCACAGTATTCTGAGGACGGAGTCCGGAGCGCCGGTTCCAGCTTTAGGGTATTTTTACATCTTTGCATTTGGTTTATTGGACGTCAGGTCGCCTCAGCAAGATTACCATTAGTCATTTGTTAGATTGCCACTAGTCTGACTTACCATCTTGCGAAGTGAATGCAACTCTTGGCTGCATATCTCATCGCTCGCGAAAGTGTTTTTTGTCGGACCTACTCAGAGGGCGATTCCTGGTGCATCTCTGTGACTGGCCCTTGTGTTTCATTATTGTATTTGCTGTTTTATTGTGTGTTTCTAAAATTTTTTGTGTAACTGCCATTCTTAGCGTTACAGCAGGTTTAAATGGTTGTGCTACCAAGTTTATCATCATTTTCTCTCACCCGTTTGGTGATCAGTTGCCTGTCTTTTTAAATTAACCTTTGCTATTTCATTGCTGTTTTACAGTGTATTTGTTAAATTTTTTTATAATTGCCGTTCTTGGCGTTAAAGACCTTCTGCCGTGACTGTGCTTACTTGCCTTAAAATTCTAATTGGGATCACATTGGCTTGTTTTTTAAACATTATTTGTTGTGTCTGTATTTTATGCTCATTTGGTAAATTGAAACGCACTGAAAGCACTATTAATTACACAATCGTTTATTCTTTCATTAATAACATGTGATATCTATTTATTGCTGAGTTTGGAATTACCGTTTTAAAATAAATGCGTGTAATTGCAAAAGGGAACCAATGGTAACTGATTACGACCCCGTCCACAATCGTAACCGAATCCTGCTTTCCTTGACTAGCATGTTTCACACACACTGCAGGTTAAACACCTCAACCGTCAGTCTGTGTTCTCGACGCCTTGCATCATTTAAAAAGGGGCAAAACCGTCATTCATCGGACCATTCAATAGGCTGTTGAAAATTACTTTAAGATCGAAGGTCGTCAGGAGCACGTGGAGGCGCGGAGCTGGGTTGTCACGTTTCACACGGAACACACGTGTATCACGAGGGACGTTCAATAACTAACGCAACACGTTTTTTCTCCGAAACCAGCTTGATTTTTTTCGGGATCCCAATGCACCATATTATTCGCCAGTGTTGACTGCAGAATCCAGTTTATCAACACAATCTCTCTTCTGTACGATGACCTCACGCAGCCTTGCTGTGATGGCCCGTACACCTGCATGATACCACTCTACTGGTCGACGTCGGAGGCAACGTCTTGCTACCAGGGTAATCCCAAAAGTAAGGTCTCCTATTTTTAATAAGTACAGAACTCTGTTTTCGTGGCAGGTGGTCACACTGTTATGAAGAGTGCTTCACGCGCTATGTGTAAACATGCGCACGCCGCGCTGAGGCGCTGTCTTGGCTTGGCAGCCGTTGAAAATGGAGCTCCCGTTGGATGTTACCGCCAAGTGCGAATTGCAGGCAGTTATTCGGTTTTTGAACGCGAAGGGCACTGCGCCGATTGAAATTCATCGCTAATTGATGGAAGTGTGTGATGAGTAGTGTATGGATGTCAAAAATGTTCGTAAGTGGTGTAGAGAGTTTGCAGATGGTCGGACCGAAATTCACGAAGAATAAAGGAGCGGGAGACGGTCAATTTCTGAGGAGACAGTGTTGAAGGTTGAGTAAAGTATGCGTGAAGATCGGCGTATCACCCTGGATGATCTCTGGAAGTTGGTTCCTGAGGTTTCCCGAAGCACCGCTCAGAATTTTAACGGCAACATTGAACTACCGGAAGGTGTGCGCAAGATGGGTGCCACGCATGCTGAGGACCACATGTGGCAACGAGTTGATGCTTCCCGCACATTTCTTCACCGCCTTGCAGCCGAACAGAACAACTTTCTGGACTCAATGGTCACGGGTAATGAAACCTGGGCATACCACTTTACACCTGAGACCAAGCAACAATCACGCCAGTGGCGGAATCCTTCTTCCCCAAAGCCGCGGAAATTCAAACAAACATAGTCTGCCGGCAAAGTCATGACAACCGTTTCTTTGGATCGGAAAGTGGTATTGTCGGTCGATTTTATGCCTACTGGGACACAATTAACGCCGACAGATACTGTGAGACTCTGAAAAAACTCAAATGGACAATTCAGAACCGGAGAACAGGACTGTTGAGCAAGGGCGTACACATTCTCCATGACAACGCTCGCCCATACATCGCTAGGCAAACCGTTGCTCTCCTGCAACAGTTTCAGCGGAACAGAATCACCCATCCACCATATAGTCCTGACTTGGCGCCCAGTGACTATTACCAGTTTCCTAAGTTAAAAGAACGTTTGGCCGGAAAGCGATTCAGCTCCGACGACGAGGCGAAAGAAGAGGTTCATAACTTTCTGAACAGCTTAGCGGCGAGCTGGTATGACATTGGCATACAAAAACTGCCACAGCGTCTACAAAAATGCATCGACAGAAATGGTGATTATGTCGAAAAATAGCTAAATGTTCAAGCTGTAATCTGATGTAAACCATAGTAGAAATAAATAGGTCTATGTGCGTATAAAAAAATAGGAGACTTTACTTTTGGGATTATCCTCGTATATCAATAATCTTTCTCGTAGCGCGCAAGCAATTACTCACAGATGGTCCTTTGTTGCTCTTAATTGTCTTCTGTTAGGAGACGGAGAAACCAGCGGGCACACATCTTTGAGCAACCCAAGCGGTGGACGGGTGTGTCAGCATTACTAACAGAGACGCGCAGTTGTGCAGTGAGGTGTCTGATTATGATCCGTCGAACATCTCAAACTAGAGCGTCCGCAATTCCAACATTGCAGCACTCACAAATGTGTGCAGCTGCCCGGCAAGCAGCAAATCGGACAGATTTGCACGACTTTGTTGCGTTGACGACAGAAGCCTCGACCAGCGACTCACCGTGCTGTCATTCACTGCCTGGCCTCCGCAGACATTCTGCAAGCGCCTGTGGATATCCGTGATTCAGAGCCTTTCCGCGAAAAGAAACTCAGGGGCAGCTCTCTCCTTGCAACAAACCTTAGTTACAGACCATTTTGAAGGCAACGTATTGCACCGACATCTATCGCTACTTGATGCAACTATAGGGGCTGAAGCGGGAATATTTCACGATGTGCCACAACAAATTCTGCATTCTTGCAACTGTAATTGAGCGGGAAACCAAATGTGTTGCAACGTCCCTCATATATTCCCTTCAACTCGCTCAAACTCGCTAACAACTCACTTTATAAATTCGAAACTAGCATTTATGTGTTCTGGAAGAGCTGCACTACGTTTTCATTTTAGTTATATTTGCGGCAACTAATTATTAAGACAGTATAGCCGCGGTTTATGAAAATGAATTTTCTGATGACGTTATCAAATTTTCGACATGCAGGAAACTATTTTGTTATTGACGTTAAGCGCACGCATTAAGTGAACGAAATCGTAACAATACATTATATTTTCATCTACTCCTGACCAGAATTCTGTCAGAGTTTTCTAACACGAGATAATTCCAGTTAAATATTACGCACTATGGTCCGTTCATGCGTCAAGTGCTAAGCGGTCACCCGTGTAGTTTTGCTGTGAGAAACAGATCGCTAGGTTTATAATTAAGTTCTTGTTAATTTTTCTGATCTACCTACTTATTCCTAAAGTAGCATAATTTAAGATCGATACGTGTTTATCGTGGCGAAGAAACATATCTTAAATAATCCAGCTAGTATTGAGAGAAAGAACAAAGCTGATACAAAAACATTAGTGCAGTTTTGCAGCAATCATATTGTAAACCGTAATATTTATTTTGTGTGATGTAGACTGAATTTCTGAGACAAACATCACTTCGAGCTGGACGCTGATAAGGTCTTCTTATTAAAATGCCATAGATTACGAAAATATAATTCTGTTGTGTAGCTACTTACCATAGTAAATTGCGCACTTCAAAGATGCAGCTGAGTCCGCTTATCCACAGCAGGATTTTTCCCCAAGAGATAGGAGCTTCGATGCTTTTACAGCTTTCTTTAATTTCTCAGAAATTTCCTTGACAGTCTTCACAACAGTGTTTTCTGTCGAGTACATTGTTAATGGAGAGGAGTGGACCACCGCTGAGTTTTTCACCCTCAATGTAGGGAGCTGACGCGCAAAACACTTCTCTTCACTAACATTATATGACAACTCCCTGACCAAGAGAACGACGTTGAACTTTTCCACTTTCAACTTTCGACGAACTTCTTTCTGACGTAGTTCAGTACCATACAACAAGTAACGGTAACAACAACAAAAAAATCATAACGTCTGCAGCAGCAAACGCGGCAACAAACCAATTGCACAGTACACAGGACAGCAGTCTGCTTGAAACTCAAAGACAGTGCGAGTGGGAAGTGCTGTGGTTGAGGTGTGAAGCTCTGGCAATTTCGCGTGTTTGCTGCGGCTGCGCGTATCGTGCTCGGAATGCGTTCTTTCTCTACAACTTCCGTCATAGCTGTCAATCCTAAAGTCCTTTTGAACAGACTGTACGAGCCATCATGCATCTACTGTCCTGCTTCTAGACGTGGTGCTTGATGTGATGGAGCGGGAAATAGGGGTGACAGCCTTCCACCGGGTACTGTTCTCTAAACACATGGAGTTGTGTTCACAATGTTCACTCGGAAACTGATTCAGATGGACCTATGTTCCTTGACAGCACCAATTCCTCTCGGATTTGGAACCGAATTTCATTGACAAGGTGTATCACCTGTCTCCGTTTCCTGATGGTTAGGTTACAATGACTGTACTTTCGTCGTGTTATATGGCTGAATGTGGTACACCATTCCCTGTAGCCACGTTGGACAGCCGCCTTTTTACACCGGCAAATCCGGTTACTCCATTCGTGGTATGGCCATCTGCACGCTCAAACACAGTAGCTCCTTTCTGTCGTTGTGTCACATCTCCACTTCGATCCATGTCACTGTGCCGATTCCGTCCAACCAACTAGAACCCATTTGACTGCCGTGATTCACGTCGAAAGTAGAGGTCACATGACTGCCTGGTACCAGGCATACTCCATCTGCGAGCTCCAAAGTTACTAGTATGTTCTTTTAAGATTGTGACCAATAGTTTGTCCGCTAAGCTAACATGTGAAGTGTAGAACCTCATAGAACTAGAATGTTAAGTTATGAAACAAGAAGTGACGTTGACAATTCGTAGAACGCAACATTTGGCCAGATGAAAGGTTCGTGGTTTACCATAATTTTAATATTAATAAATTATCCCAGTTCAATAATATTGTTAAGTACCCGCCAGGGTAGCCGAGAGCGCTAATGCGCTGCTTCCTGGACTGAATAGGCACGCTGGTCCCGGGTCGAATGGTTGGTTGGTTGGTTGGTTTGGGGAAGGAGACCAGACAGCGTGGTCATCGGTCTTATCGGATTAGGGAAGGATTGGGAAGGAAGTCGGCCGTGCCCTTTCAGAGGAACCATCCCGGCATTTGCCTGAAGTGATTTAGGGAAATCACGGAAAACCTAAATCAGAATGGCCGGACGCGGGATTGAACCGTCGTCCTCCCGAATGCGAGTCCACTGCGCCACCCCGCTCGGTCCCGGGTCGAATCCGCCCGGCTGATTAACGACGGGGGCTGGTATGCCAGCCAGCCTGGATATGGTTTTGGGGCGGTTTTACACATCCAGCTAGGTGAATACCCGGCGGGTCTCCACGTTCCGCCTCTGTTACACGATTCGTTGACAGCTGAAACATGTTCGCACTATTTCATGGCTTACATTGGACGCAGACAGCTGGGGCACACTAATTCCGTATCAGGGGGTTCTGGGTGGCGGCAGGACGGGCATCCGGCCCCCCTCTGCAACTAACACTGCTAAATCAATAGTAACAAGGCCGACCCCTGCATTGCAGTGGGACTAGGGCCTCAAGAAAATGATGAATAATATTGTTATCTAAAATAACTGGCTAGCTGCGAGTAGGACTATCGTGCTGATGGTTCTGTACAAACTTGAAATATGTATATAAACAAATGATACATTTCAGGAATCGACAATCTCGACGACTTTTGCCTGTTATCGACATTGGGATTGGAAAGACATCAGTCACAGGGAGTCCAAGATTTTCGAAAATCATGGTTGACATCGGATAACAAAGGAAAAAAGAAATATTTTCCTTTCTTGGTAGAATTACAGATTAAAAATTTTCTGATTTTTTTTTCCTTTACGTGTTCTGTCAAACCTTGCTTCTTGCTATATTTCATGATTCCTCGTAGACAGGACTAACCCTATAAATTTTAAACAAGAAGTTTGCGAGTAACAAAGTACGTAACAAAAACGCCGCATCTCTTGATTGCATTGATTTAGAAGCAGAACTTTTTTTACACCACCGAAGGACCATAGGTCTCTGTAAGTGACTTAAATTTCAACTTGATAAGTCAACCTGTTCTGAGAAAAAGGGGGCTTCATAGACGAACTGGCAGTAGTCGGAAAAGAAATGATAAGAAATGTTTTGTGTGATATAATTACAAATCAACATTTTCGGATTTTTTCCTATGGTTTAACTGTGAAACTCTGTTTCTTGCCAAATTTCATCATTCTAGGTTAACGGAAAATACACTACAGGTTTTGATGAATGAAATTAGGAGTATCGGAATATCTCACATAAACGGCCGTGTATTTTATTTGCATCGACTTAGAAGCCTACATTTGTTACGTAGTCAAGAGGCTATAGACGTTAGTAAGTGACATAAATTCGAACGTGCTATCTGCCTTCTTTTTGTGAAAAAGGGGGCTTAACAGATGGACCGACAGGCAGAAAGTCATCTAACGAAGGAAAAAAGTTTTTTTTCATGTTATGTAATTACAAATTGACGATTTTCGGTCTTATTCTTTGGCTCTATTGCCTTGATTCTTGCCAAATTCCGTGATTCTATTTCAACCGGAGGTACCCAATATGCTTCGGTGAGTGAGTTCGTGAGTGACAAAATATGTCACATAAATGGCCGTATCTTTTGATTGGATTGAATTAAAAGATGCAATTCGTTACAATGTCAAGGGTCTGCGGACCTTAGTACGTGACACAAATTCCATCTTCATACGCCTATCTGTTCATGAAAGAAAGGGTTTGTAACAGTCGGGCAGACGTACAGACAGACAAGATGAACAAACTGCCTATTGGCTTCTGTCTCGGATTCTTCGGCCGACGTTCATCTAATGATTTTTTCTGACGTTTCGCCGGCACGAGTGGCTGGCATTGTCAAAGCTTCACCCTCCATTGCCGGTGGTGAACTGGAGCCGAGCTCGCGGCCGCAGACTATATGTACCTGGCGCGCCAACGTCCGAGGGCTTCTCCGCGGTCATTTCCGGTGCGGTTCTCCTCTTGCTACCTGCGACGGTCGTTCGCTGCAGTACGGGAAGCCAGGATCCGTTTACCTTAAGGCTTTCCTCTTTCTTGTTCAAACTGTTCTCGTGCTTTTGTATTTCTACAGCTTCTCTGAACAAGCGCGTGTGATAGTGCTTCTCTACAGCCAGAACTTCCGTGTCGGCGAATTTTATTACGTGGTCGGTCTCATTCAATGCGTGCTCTGTCACGGCTGATTTCTCCACCTGCCCCAACCTGCAATCTCGCTTATGCTCTTTAATCCTGGAGTTAATTGATCGTCCAGTCATTCCGACATAAACTTTTCCGCATGTGCATGGTATACGATATATTCCCGACATTGCAAGTGGGTCTCTTTTCTCCTTCGCCGATCTAAGACACTCTTTTATCTTCCTTGTCGGTTTGAAAATCGTCTTTACGCCATGTTTGCGCAATATACGGCCGATTCTGTCCGTCACTCTGGGAATGTATGGTAGAAAGGCCGTACCCGACATTTCTTTTTCTGGTTCCTTACTTCGCCGAGTGTTTGGCTCTGTTACACTTCTAATATAATTTGTGGAGTACCCATTGCATTGCTCCTCAGGACAGTTTCCAGGTGCTGCATTTCTCGTTTGAGGTGTTGCGTGCCAGGTACATATAGTCTGCGGCCGCGAGCTCGGCTCCAGTTCACCACCGGCAATGGAGAGTGAAGCTTTGACAATGCCAGCCACTCGTGCTGGCGAAAGGTCAGAAAAATCATTAGATGAACGTCGGCCGAAGAACCCGAGACAGAAGCCAATAGGCAGTTTGTCAACAAGTGGTCACGAAAGCCTTAATAATTTTGTAGACAACATGAACCTATACGAGTTCCGTCTTTACTGAGTGAGGTACGGAATCCTAAAATGAGATTGATTTTCTACTAACTATTAGAGTTGTCCTATTGATAAAGCTTTTTCCCAAAAACACAAGGAACATACAGTTAGATTAACAAAGATAACTCATGTGGTTGCATCAGGTACATTTCTTTCCAAATACAAGATCAGAATATCAGTTTATTGAAATATCACATTTATATTATTATGTGCGTATGGACCCTGTCGAATCACGCATTACATTTATGATTCGTCTTTCTGATAGCTCATATAGCTTTCATTCTTTCGGTATGTGCTCTTTTCCTTTCTTCTGACCACTTGGTCCCTGATCTTTTAGATACTTCATTCTCTGGCGTTACAACCCATCTATTTATCTTCTGACGATAAAGTTTCCTGTCTAGTATGTCCGATGTTCCTATCTGTGACTCTTCTAAGTGATATTTGACTTCTTCTATCCATGGAATGTTCTTCAGTTTTGCAGCGTAAGTCAAAATCTTGTGAGTTAGCCTTGAAGATGGGTGTCTACGAATGTGTTCATAGAATTACAGATTTCGTTTCCTGATATCTGCCGCAAGATTGGACAGTTCTGTCGCTTTGCGAGATTTGAGTCTACACCCTTCTTCTGTTTTATCTGGTCCCAGCATTTACTTCCTTTTCTATTAAGTATGAACCTTTCGCTCGCGTTAGTCAATAGCGAGCCAGTGGGTGTGTTGGACCTTCCATCGAGCAACAGACCCCCTTGAAGATGTCTCCCGCAGTCGGAGATGAAACGTTGGGATTTGATACAGAGTTCATCAAAGGACCACGGCATAACAGCCCGGATAATTATAATGGGCATGATATTTCCGGCCGTGAAAGTCTACATTTTAGAATCCATCACCTTGTCGCCGATCTTTATCTCAAAGGGCTCTGACAGTTCTCCCACGTACTTCACTTTTGACTTCGTGCCCGTGAGTGTTTCCTTGATGAATCTTAATGTCTTCCGGTCAAGTCCTTGTTCTTGTAAGATGTTAAAAAGGGACCGAATCATATGCCTTCTTGAAGTCGACGAATATACAGATGATCGGAGAGCTTCGGATTGCTCTGTATTTCAGTAGCATCTTCAAATTGAAAATTTGTCCAACACAAGAACGCCCCGTTCGGAAACCGGTTTGATAGTCACCCATTTTGTTGTCAAGCTGCTCTTGTGTTCCTTGAAGAAGGCACGCGGATAGAATTTTGTAAGTGACTTCAAGGAGAGAAAACCCTCTGTAGTTATTGACAATATCACATTTATATCTACATGTACAGATCTTTATCTTTAATTATGAATGCTAGTTTGTGGTCTTTTAGCATAGAGCCAGGTTTTTCGGTTTATATATAAAGTTATATTTGTCACCACATTATTGTCTTGTAAGGCGTAAAAAAGTCTTTTGTTAATTTATGAACTGAGATTTATCGATCGTCTATCTTTCTACTTTTTCAGTTATTTGCTTCCTGAAAATGTCCCTATCTTACGTTACATTACTGCAGTTTAAAGGGACGTATTCAATAGTTTTGTTGGTTGAATAATTTGGGCGGGGGGGGGGGGGGGGGGGGGGGATGGGACCAAACAGCGAGGTCATCTATCCCATCGGATCATAGAAGGAAGTCGGCCGTGCCCTTTCAAAGGAACAATCTAAGCATTTGCATGGAGCGATTTAGGGAAATCATGGCCGGACGCAGATTTCAACCCGTCGTCCTCCCTGAATAGAAAATCCAGTGTGCTAACCACTAAGCCACCTCTCTCGGTCAATAGCCTTCAGTTATTCTGAACCGTTTATAACAGAATTTCAATTTTTCAAGTCCTGTTTTCATAAATAGGGTAAGAGTAGGCTAAGAGCAGCCAGGTGCATTTTCTCTGGTGTTTCGGCAGATACTTATGACTTAGTTTTTGCAATGTTTAGCTGGAGTCAACCCAAACAAATCTACTAGCCTAGTGTCAACGAAAAATGTCTATTTGTTTCCAGTTATAAATAAAGTCATTAACGTGAAATTTAACGAGCACATTTGACAGAACAGTCCCCGATTGTTCTACTGTGTTATTCGGTTTATCGATACGTATTAGCAGCGACAGTAAAACACGAAGAACTCCATCAGCGGCTGAGCAGTGCTGCCGCTTGGTGGTAGCAGACTGTGCGGTACATGGCGGCACGTGAGACGAGGCAAGTCGGCCAAGAAAGACGTGAGGAACAAAATGTCTACGTGATATGGCAAATGTTTTAAGACACTGGAGATACAAGTGAACGCATCTTAGTTTTCTTTCCGCCACGCCGCATTGCACAATGGCGAAATGAGCTCAATGTTGATTATAGAATGCAAATCAATTACAGAGAATTACTTTCGTAGGAACTAATAACTGATGTGTTGTCTGCTTTATTTTTTCAGGGATTGCTTTGCAAATGTGTAGTCCTGATCACTCATTAAGTGCTGTAACTAAGCTATATTAATGGTATTTCATCTACTTTGAGTTATGTTTTATTAATTTCAAATCTTCGAAAAAGTCGGTAGATATTACTCAGTTAGGACATGGAAACTGAAAAATTCTGACGTTCGGTGAAATCGTCTAGAAAGTGATACTGCACTGGGCTGTATTACTACTGTGGCTAAGTGGGTTGCTCTCGTTTGGTCTCTAATGAAGCTGATACCTGCAAAAAACAGCGAAGGATCGGTAAAGATTTGTTCCCCACGTCTTCCTTGCCACGTCTCACGTGCCGCCATGGAGCACGCTACCTCATCGGCATGTAGCACTGCTATTCAGCTGCTGCTGGAGTACTAGTTACTCTTTGCATTTTACTGTCCCTTTTACAACATACCGATAAACCGAGTATCATATTAGACTAATACGGGACCACTCTACCGAATGGCGCGTTAAATTTGTTTTAAAAATAATTTTATTTGTAAGAGGAGACAAACCGACTTTTTCTGTTGATATTAGACGTCGCAGGGATGTGGTGATATGCATCATCTGTTCGGGCTTACTCCAGCTACACACTGCACAAAGGAAATTAATCTGCCGAAACACTAGAGAATATGCACCTGGCGAACCGTAAGAGAGACATCCAGTATAATACAGGGCGAACCTGGACGCCAAATTTTCAGCGGTTGTTCATGGATAGTTTCTCACCATCTTGATGTAAGGGAGTCATGGTCTCCGATGGCGGTACTGAATAAAAACTTGAAGGAGAAGTTTGCAATGGGTTCAACGTTTGGTCCGTTGTATATACACACAACGCATACCTCGACGTTTGCTAACAGTAGTTAGCACCTGAACATACGTACATACCTACGTCTTGGTGAATCAAAACTCCAGCAACAAACTTTCAGAGGCTGTTCAGCGATACCTTCTGAGTAGTTTGGTATAAGGGATTCACAGAATCCGGTGGCTCGTTAAAGTGTTACTTCATTTCGTTTCATTTCTCGCTTCTGCTGTGTTTGTATCATTTTTAGTGCAAAACAGGTACAAACACAGCAGAAGCGAGAAATGAAACGAAATGAAGTAACACTTTAACGAGCCACCGGATTCTGTGAATCCCGTATATCACACTACTCAGAAGGTATCGCTGAACAGCCTCTGAATGTTTGTTGCTGGAGTTTTGATTCACCAAGACGTAGGTATGTACGTATGTTCAGGTGCTTATACTACTGTTAGCCGAGCCACTTGCGAGCACACTCCTCGCAAAGATTCATGTACGTTTCTAGCATTGGCTGAAACAGTTTGAACCACACCTGATGCTCGTATTACTTAAAACCTAGGAAACAATTACCTTGGGAGTAAGACACGTTTACCATCATTGTTGACAAGGAAGCAATGACATATGGTTCAAATGGCTCTGAGCACTATGGGACTCAACATCTGTGGACATAAGTCCCCTAGAACTTAGAACTATGTAAACCTAACTAACCTAAGGACATCACAAACATCCATGCCCGAGGCAGGATTCGAACCTGCGACCGTAGCAGTCGCGCTGTTCCTGACTGAGCGCCTATAACCGCTAGACCACCGCGGCCGGCCAGCAGTGACATATAAACATAATGTTGGATGTATGAAGTAGCAGTGTAAACCCAACTTGATACACATTTGACTTAGTATCTGAATAACAAAAATGCTGTTGGAGTGAGACACCTCCAGTACCCTTAAGGGACGAGACTAGGTATGCAAAAGCTGATATGTATAAAAAATCTAAACAAAAACGTCGCATCCATAGTCTTGGGGATCACTAGGCTGGGGCCTGATGTCGTTTAACCTCAAGGGCTGGAAAAGCTGTGGGAAGGGGTAATATGGAAGGCATAACTCAGGAACACTTGGAGCGATTTCAGCTGTACGTGTTACACATTCGGCTTGCTGACGGAAAAAGTAGCTGCGGACATCAGTTTACCATAGTTCGTATACAAGTGGCGGTGTACAGTACTGTCGATTTCATGATTCATGTTCCTAAGTTACTTGATGGAACTCCCGATGAGTAGTCATGCCCAAAGATTTGAGTAATAAGAGTAATACGTGATGTAATTGTAATCAGGCAACGCTAAGTGATTTTCTAGTTATCTACTGTACTAAAATAACTTTCACTTTTACATGTTGCCCTAACGTTTAGTTAACGAAAATTCGCTGGTGGTGTGCTGTATCATCAAGGAAGTTTTAGAATTGATATCCAGCGCTAGTAGTGTAATTCTCAGTGAAATAATTTAAAATGTGCAGCGTTTCTCGAAGCTGTTATCGTCTTCTTCAGACCGACGTCTGGTTTGATGCTGTGGTGTCACCGCCAGACACCACACTTGCTAGGTGGTAGCCTTTAAATCGGCTGCGGTCCGTTAGTATACGTCGGACCCACGTGTCGCCACTATCAGGGATTGCAGACAGAGCGCCGCCACACGGCAGGTCTAGAGAGACTTCCTAGCACTCGCCCCAGTTGTACAGCCGACTTTGCTAGCGATGGTTCACTGACAAATTACGCTCTCATTTGCCGAGACGATAGTTAGCATAGCCTTCAGCTACGTCATTTGCTACGACCTAGCAAGGCGCCATTATCATTTGCTATTTATCTTGTGATGCATGTACCGTCAGACCGATGTTCACCAATTATGGATTAAAGTTAAGTATTCCAGAAGCTACGTACTATTTTTGCTACTATAAAGACCTTGTCCTGTTCCAGATCTCACTCCATCCTCCGTGAGCTTAAACGCGTGCCCTTCGGCCTCCCGTCCTAGTGGATTGGCTGTCTTGCCAGTCCACAACAGATGCACTTCTTCATGCTACTCCATCCCGTGCAAGCCTCTCCATACCTGAATAACAACTCAACTTACATCCTCCTTAATCTGCTTACTGTATTCACTTCTCGCTCTCCCTCTACAATTGTTACCCCGCCCTACATTACTAAACTGATGATTCCTTGATGTCTCAGAATGCATCCTATTAACCGTTAACTTCTTCTTGTCAGGTTGTGCCACAAATTTCTTTTCTCCTCAGTTCTATTCAGTACCTCCTCACAAGTTATGTTACACAGTCACCTAATCTTCAGCATTGTTCTGTAGAGCCACGTTTCGAGAGCTTTTTCAAGTCTCTTCTTGTCTAACCCACGTTTCACTTCCGTACATGGTAACAAAGCGATCAAAGATAGATTACAGTATCCGAAATTGTTCTGTGACAATATATAGACTTGAATGTAACACAGCGTTATGGTCTAAATAAACAACTGAACAGATGTTGCGTTCTCCAACTGAATGCTGTTACAGTAGGAGGATTCTTTTCATTCGTATGATCGTTTTTTAAGATGATTTGCCGAACTGCAGAGAGATTAAGATTTGGGATATGTCAACATAAGCTAGACTAGACGACTGTAATTGTCACCATCCTGCCATGTTGAAAACTGTGAAATAGATACTAGAATTTCGGTAGTTATTAATACATTTTACATGCGTTCCTTCATGGTTTTCAGAGTGTTACACGATGACAAAAGGAGCTTAAACGATTAGGTTAATCCTAGGGAGAATTGTTGTTGTAGTTGTGGTCATCAGTCCAGAGACTGGTTTGATGCAGCTCTTCATGCTACACTGCCCTGTGCAAGCTGCTTCATCTCCCAGTACGTGCTGCAGCCTACATCCTTCTGAATCTGTTTAGCGTATTCATCTCTTGGTCTCCCTCTACGATTTTTACCCACCACGCTGCCCTCCAGTACTAAATTGGTGATCCCGTGATGCCTCAGAACGTGTCCTACCAACCGATCCCTTCTTCTAGTCAAGTTCTGCCACAAATTTCTCTTCTCCCCAATTCTATTCAATACCTCCTCATTAGTTATATGATCCACCCATCTAATCTTCAGCATTCTTCTGTAGCACCACATTTCAAAAGCTTCTGTTCTCTTCTTGTCTAAACTATTTATTGTCCATGTTTCACATCCATGCATGGCTACACTCCATACAAATACATTTAGAAAAGACTTCCTGACACTTAAATCTATACTCGATGTTAACAAATTTCTCTTCTTCAGAAACGCTTTTGTTGCCATTGCCAGCCTACATTTTATATCCCCTCTACTTCGACCATCATCAGTTAGTTTTCTCCCCAAATAGCAAAACTCATCTACTACTTTAAGTCTCTCATTTCCTAATTGAATTCCCTCAGCATCACCTCATTTAATTAGACTACATTCCATTATCCTCGTTTTGATTTTGTTGATGTTCATCTTATATCCTCCTTTCTAGACACGGTCCATTCCGTTCAACTGCTCTTCCAGTTCCTATGCTCTCTCTGACAGAATTACAATGTCATCAGCAAACCTCAAAGTTTTTATTTCTTCTCCATGGATTTTAATTCCTACTACAAATTATTCTTTTCTTTCCTTTACGGCTTGCTCAATATACAGGTTGAATAACATCGGGGATAGGCTACAACCCCGTGTCACTCTTTTCCCAACCACAGCTTCCCTTTCACGCCCCTTGACTCTTTTAACTGCCATCTGGATTCTGTACGAATTGTAAATAGCCTTTCGCTCCCTGTATTTTACCCGTGACACCTTCAGAATTTGAAAGAGAGTACTCCAGTCAACATTGTCAAAAGCCACAGTCTACAAATCCCAGAAACATATGTTTGCCTTTCCTTAATCTGAGATAAGTCGTAGGGTCAGTATTGCGTCACGTGCTCCAACATTTTTTGTGGAATCCGAACTGATCTTCTCCATGGTCGGCTTCTACCAGTTTTTCCGTTCGTCTGTAGAGAATTCGTATCAGTATTTTTCAGCCGTGACTTATTAAGCTAATAGTTCGGTAATTTTGACACCTGTCAACCACTGCTTTCTATGAAATTGGAATTACTATATCCTTCTTGAAGTCTGAAGGTATTATGCCTTCTCACATATCTTGCTCACCAGATGGTAGAGTTTTGTTAGGGCTGGCCTTCCCAAGGCCATCATTAGTTCTAATGAAATGTTGTCTACTCCCGGGGCCTTGTTTCGACTTAGGTGTTTCAGTGCTCTGTCAAATTCTTCACGCCGTATCATATCTCCCATTTCATCTTCATCTACGTCCTCCTACATTTCCATAATATTGCCCTCATGTACATCGCCCTTGTATACAGCTGGTTTTTCATCTGAGCTATTGATACTCATAAAAGTGTTTCTCTTTTCTCCACACATCTCTTTAATTTTTCTATCGGCGGTATCTATCTTACCCCTAGTGATATATGACTCTACATCCTTACATTTGTCCTCTAGCCATCCCTGCTTAGCCATTTTGTACTTCTTGTCGATCTCATACTTGAGACGTTTGTATTCCTTTTTGCCTGCTTCATTTACTGAATTTTTGTATTTTCTCCTTTCATCAATTAAATAAATTATCTCGAGTATTACCAAAGGATTTATGTTAGTCCACGTCTTTTTACCTACTTGATCCTCTGCTGCCTTCACTATTTCATCTTTCAAAGCTACCCATTCTTCTTCTACTGTATTTCTTTTTCCTGTTCCTGTCAATCGTTCCCTAATGCTGTCCCTGAAGCTCTCTACAACCTCTGGTTCTTTCAGTTTACCTAGGTCCCATCTCTTTAAATTCCTACCTTTTTGGAGTTTCTTCAGCTTTAATCTACAGTTCTTAACCAATAGATTGGGTTCAGAGTCCACATCTGCTCCTGGAAATGTCTTACAATTTGAAACCTGGTTTCTAAATCTCTTTCCTACCATTATATAATGTATCGGAAACATTCCAGTGTCACCAGACCTCTTCCACGTATACAACCTTCTTTCGTGATTCTTAAACCAATTGTTAGCTATGATTAAGTTGTGCTATGAGCAAAATTCTACCAGGCGGCTTCCTCTTTCATTCCTTACCCCCCGTCCACATTCACCTACTACTTTTCCTTCTCTTCCTTTTACTATTATCGATTTCCAGTCCCCCATGACTATTAAATTTCCGTCTCCCTTCAGTATCTGAATAATTTCTTTTATCTCATACATTTCATCAATATCCTCTTCATCTGCGGTGCTAGTTGGCATATAAGCTTGTACTACTGTGGTAGGCGTGGGATTCGTGTCGATCTTGGCTACATTAATGCGTTCACTGTCCTGTTCGTAGTAGCTTACCCGCACTCCGATTTCTTTATTCATTATTAAACCTACTCCTGCATTACCTCTATTTGATTTTGTATTTATAACCCTGTATTCACCTGACCAGAAGTCCTGCCGGCCGAAGTGGCCGAGCGGTTCCAGGCGCTACAGTCTCGTGCTCATAAGCTCATAAGCTAGATTTTACAGTTAGTTTTATTAAAAGCAGGGCAAAAATTCACAGGAACCGCACGATGAGACGTCGATAGATGTATTAGTTGTGAGTTCACACAAACAGATATGTGCCTACGAGTATAATGAATGTGATGGAATATATTATGAGTCAACATGATATTCCTTTTATCTCTGTCGACAACTTATTTGCTCATTAAAAGCGAAGTTATTCATGTATGATCACTTAATATCTGAACTACTTCGTATTTATTCAAGAGCATTTGGATTTGATTGTAATGCACCGCCGTTTTTGTACTTGGCACTGACTGGAAGTGCTGTTTACTGAAACATTCTGTTCTCATTAAGGTTGCCATGGAAAAAGCACCCTCACAGCCTTCCTCATTTGCAGATGAAATGGTGCAAATTTAAGCAGATGGTAAACTATTTCTGTGTTTACTGCCCAGAATGAAATAACAAAATGTAACCCTAGTTAATGAAGTATCTCTAACTTCGCTTGTCACATTATCCTACAATTTTTTAATCGTTTCCTCAGATTTCTGTGACTTAAGTTTGATTCTCTGGGCACCTCATACATTCCATATTGTCAGTAGCTGTTTTTCAGTTGTCTCAAACTGATTTTAAATATTCTCAGACTCACTGTTGTATTGCGTTCAGTGATTTCATTTTTTGATAATTAACCATGTGACGCAACTTTTTCGTTGAAAAGCATGTAAATTATTTTCACCCAAGTCAGGTTCCAAACTTTTCTGTTCTTTTGCTAGTTTATCGAGTAAATCATTTTCCGATATAGCCCATATTTTGTCCCCGTCACTATTTTAATTATCCATACGTATTTTCCTATTTCAAAGTCCCATTGTCCTTGTCTACAAATGTTTAGTAGTTCCCTGATGCTTCATTACACCACCTACGCTAATTTCATATTGTTTACCTTTTCGATATTGGTGCTATTTGTTGTTGTCTATTCACACGAGTAAAATTATCACGATCTGAAATGTTTTCGTATATTAGAATAAAAAATGAATATTTCTGCTGGGTAAATGTTTAACTGAAACCCATATTGACATAACAGCAATATTTCAGAACACTTTGATGAGATGTTACATTAGAATGACTACCGTAAAAAACTGTCATAGTCGCCAAAACTAATGTAGTGATACAAAATATTAAGGTCAGTAATTGAATATATAATATAGGCCACCACTCTCTCTGTTATCTACCATAGCGATTAATTATCTCGATATACCGTGAACCGAAATATGGAATGAAAATTTGTGCAAAGTATTTAATTTTTTTCGAGTTATCAGTCTGTTGACTGGTTTTATGCGGCCCACCACGGATTCTTCTCCTGTGCCAACCTCTTCATCTCAGAGTAGCACTGCTAAGCTACGTCCTCATTTATCTGCTGGATGTATTCCAATTTCTGTCTGGCTCTACAGTTTTCGCCATCTACGGCTCCCTCTAGTACCATGGAAGACAGTCCCTGATGTTTTAACATATGTCCTATCAGCCTGTCCCTTCTCCTTGTCAGTGTTTTCCACATACTCCATTCCTCTCCGATTCTGCGCAGAACCTCCTCATTCCTTACCTTAACAGTCCATGTAATTTTTAACATTTGTCTGCAGCACCACTTTTCAAATTCTTCAATCCTCCTCTGTTCCGGTTTTCCCACAGTCCTTGTTTCAGTACCATACAATGATGTGCTCCAAACTTATAATCTCCGAAATTTCTTCCTGTATGTTTGATACTAGAAGACTTCTCTTTGCCAGTAATGCCCTTTCTGCCAGTGCTAGTCTGCTTTTGACGTCCTCCTCGCTCCGTCCGTCATTGGTTATTTTGCTGCCTAGGTAGCAGAACCCCTTAACTTCATTTACTTCGTGACCATAAATCCTGATGTTAAGTTACTCGCTGTTATCATTTCTGCTACTTCACATTGCTTTCGTCTTTCTTCGATTTACTGTCAATCCATATTCTGTACTCATTAGTCTGTCAATTCCACTAAGCAGAACATGAAATTCTTAGTGGTTTTCACTCAGGAGAGCAATGTCATCAGCGAATCGTATCGTTGATATCATTTCACCTTGAATTTTAATTCCACTCCCGAATATTCCATTTATTTCCATCATTGATTCTTTGAGATACAGATTGAACAGTACAGGTGAAAGAATACTTCCCTATCTTACATCCTTTTTAATTCGAGCATTTCGTTCTTGATCGTCCTCGCTTATTATTCCCTCTTGGTTCTTGTACATACTATATACTACCCATCTCTCCCTACAGCTTACTCCCATTTTTGTCAGAATTTGGAACATCGTGCACCACTCTTCATCGTCGAACGCTTTTTTCCAGACCGACAAATCCTATGAACGTGTCTTGTTTTTTGTGTAGTATTGCTTCCATTATCAACCGCAACGTCAGAATTAATTATATTAAAACATTTTAAAGCATACTTCTAGGTTAGAAATATAGAAATATGTGTTAGACGACAAAGGTTTTCTATGGAAAAATTACCACAAGAACTCATAAGACAAATTTAACAAAAACCTCAGACTTGAGCTACCAGAATCGCATGTTGGTCAGGTGACCATGCTTCTAAGGCCTTAATTTGCGTGAAAGTTGTAGAAGTCGTTGCAGTTTGTGAATTAAATCAAAGAAATTTTTTTCGGAAATGGATAGAGTAACACATTAATTTTTCTCTGTAGGTCAAGTATATATTTATGAAATTATTTTTGTTGTAATTACTACGCAAACGCAAGGGAAGCAGCAGGCGCTAAACTAGTAAATGTAGAAGATAAAAAGATTTCCACAATGTCAACAAATTTAATCGAATGTCATCGCCGTGGCCATCAAACGATGGTAATTATTTCAGTGCATCTTTATTTGGAATTTTATTCCGGTTTAGCAGCATGTTTGCTACTTATCGGTGTTTCATGTCTATGTTTTAATTAATTTACATTAATTAAAAAATCACATCGTGTGGGAAACTGTTTCTATCGAGGAATTATGGCCTCCAGCTTTGACAGTGATTGTTATTTCAAAAATCTGTTTGTAGAAAGTGTTTAAAATCAAGTAACGCAGTATTTCTTTTCAAATTCTGTGGAATTAACTCACGAAAGTGGTCTCCCACAAACACTACGACTAAATGATGGTTCTGACTGCCAATAAAAGTTTGCAACTTCGCCATACTTTCTAAAATTGATACTACTGCTGACAACTAGAAACCCATGTTGACATTTTCGTCTACATCTGCATCTACATCTACATAGATACTTTGCAAATCACATTTAAGTGGCTGGCAAAGGTTTCATCGAACCACCTTCACAATATTCTGTTATTCTAATCTCGTATAGCACGCGGGAAGAACGAACACCTAGATCTTTCCGTACGAGCTCTGATTTCCCTCATTTCATCATTGTGTTCGTTTCTCCTCATGCAGATCAGCGTCAACAAAATATTTCCGCTTCCGGAGGAGAAAGTCGATGATTGGAATTTCGTGAGAAGATTCCTCCGCAACGAAAAACGTCTTTGTTTTAATGATGTCCGTCCCAAATCCTGTATCATTTCAGCGACGTTCTCTCTCCTATTTCACGACAATACAAAACGTGCTGTCCTTCCTTGAAATTTTTTCATATACTCAGTCAATTCTATCTAGTGAGGATCCCACACCGCGCACCAGTATTCAAAAACAGGACGGATAAGCTTAGTGTAGGCAGTCCCATTAATACATCTGTTACATTTTGTAAGGGTCCTTCCAATAAAACGCAGTCTTTCGTTACGCTCCCCCACAACATTTTCTATGTATTCCTTAATATATATATATATATATATATATATATATATATATATATATATATATATATACATATATATGTGACCATGAATTTTCAAGCAATCTTATGTTGTCGGTAGCGCCTTTGATACTGAATCAGAATTAAGACATTTTAGGTTGATGCAATCGAATTTGTCGATGCATTCATGAGAATTATGACACATTCGTTGAACTTTTTACTTTGGTGAAAACATGACACATTCATTGAACTTTTTACTTTGGTGGAAACCAGGTACACGCTAGAAATACAATGTAATGTGTTCAAGCACCGGCCTTAACCACAAATATGTTTTTAAATTTGTGAACGCGGAGCTCAAGCGGTGTCTTACTGACTCATTATTTAGAGACTTAGTTCTGAGTTTAGATCTTGCATGAGTTTGAAGGGAAGCATTACGGATCTCACGCCCCAACCTAGATCACTTAACAGCGATAGCATGTGCACACTCGGCGGATCATTTAATGAAATCGTACTGGGAGTTGCACAGGTCTTGCAAGAATGGTATCAAACATAGCTTTCTGAGGCCACACAAACAAAATATTGTATGTTTTCACAGGAAAGTTTTGGTGGTACAGTTTTTTACTTCCTTTATTGAACTTCAGAACATAAATACAAAAATTTTATGCTTAAATACGTTTATCATTGTTATTCCTGATCCATTACCGTACCTGATATCGTATTTTATGTAGCTCATACACTTCATGGAAATATGATTGAAGTACTCACTAGTTATAAAATGTGATGTCACTATTCTTACTGTTATAAGTTAACCTTAAAACCATTGTGGCCTTTTGGTTAACTTTTATAATGAAGTAGCTGCAACTGGCTATGAAAGATGAAAATTGTCATGGACTAGTATATATCGGGAAAGTAAGGGGGGGCTGGCAGGGTGAGGCAGACAGAAAGAGATAGAGAAAGAGAAAGAGAGAGAGAGGGAGGGATGGAGGGGGGAGGAAGGCAGGGAGGTATATAGAAAGACAGACGGAGGGGGTGGGATGCAGATAGAAACGGAGAGAGAGAGAGACAGGGAGTGAGAGGGGGGGGGGAGAAAGAGAGAAAGTCTCTAAAATGAAACAGTAAAGCCAGAAAGGATCATTTCAGATGGCTCATTCACCGTTCATGATGAATCTTCTTCTGGTTCCGGGCTAGTTGATGCTGGTATTCCACAATGAGAATTCTGAAATCACTCCTTTATTGCTACATATATGTGACATTAAATCTGACACTGCCAAAGCAGAAATATTAGCCTTTGTTCGTGATACTGCCTAAAAATTCAACCCAACATAGCGGCAAAAGCGGAGGAAGTAATAAATAAACATGCAAAAGTGTTATTGACTGGTTCGTTGTAAATGGTCTATCAATTATTTTAGAGAAAAGACAGTTGATTCATTGTTGTACAAGGCACTGGCAAGACATATCATCATCAGTAAGACAGTGTGGGGGAAAGGAAATGTGTATAAGTGATTGTTTAAAATTCCTGGGTGTGCATATTGAACAGAAATTAGTATGGAAATGATATAGTGTAGATCATCTCAAAAGTTGACATTCAAGAAGACTTTCTCTATGTATAATTGGTGATATTTATGATGCAAACTTTAGAAACGTAGCTTACTTTACGTACTTCCACTAATTGATGTCAAGGTGTAATCATTTCCTGAGGCAATTGTACAGATAGACCAGAAGTGTTTATTGCTCAGAAACATACTGTATGGATAATATTTTTGGTGTCTCAAGCAGGCAACTGGTTAAAAGATTAGGCTTACTAACAACAACCTCACAATACATATACTCTCTTACCATATTTGATGAGAATGATAGTATCACTCAAGAAAAAAAAAACACTTGAAAGAAATGGAATTCACTATAGAAGCTCTATAGTGGATCTCAGTCTTACTTTGAAAGGAACAAAATATGCAGCCATATAACTATTTGAACGCCTTCCTTATTTTGACACGTCATGAAATTTTTAAAAACAAACTGAAATCATTTCTGCTTGACATTTCTTACTTCACAGGTAAATTCATCAGTACGGTGTACCTGTATGTAGTTGGGTTACATTTATCAAAGTTTGTTGTAGATTGAGTTTTGAAGAAATAATGTTATATAAGTGGCCAATATGCAGCCATGCTTTCACAGAGGAAATGTGGTTTATTTATAAAGTACACGCTCGTTTGAGACGGAATTATTGTCACCTCACTGATTCTGAAGAGCCAATGGCCTCGCCGCAGTGGTAGCATCGTTTCTCATCAGATCCTCGAAGTTAAGCGCCGTCGGGCTTCGCTAGCACTTGGATGGGTAGCCGAACAGGTCTGCCTAGCGCTGTTGGCAAGCGGGGTGCACTCAGCTACTGCGATTCAAACTGATGAGCTACTTGATTTACAAGTACCGCTACTAAATCGACAACGGCTGGAAGAAAGGTGTGCTGGTGACATTCCCCTCCAATCGGCATCCAGTGATGCCTCTCTGCTGAGGACGTGGGAATCAGTTGGTGGCGTTTGCCCTTCAAGGTCTTTTCGGACGGAATTAAGTTTTTAACTGGGTTTAAATGGGGCCTCATTGTGTGTCTCCGTTTAGCCGGTGGTCGAATTGTGCAGTATCTAGATTCGTGGGGTATTCAGAGGTGACAGTGGACTTGATGGGAACGTGAGGGCAGGCTGTTACGCCGTCAAGTATCTGGTCACCAAGTCTGACCACTACAAGGGAGGGTCGCTGTGTTGTACACATAGCACACCGTAATACCATCAGATCGGTGCCTGTCATTCGAGAACACGTTATGAACTTCCTGCCACATTCCGTGTCGTTCTGCCCCACTGCTCGGTGACTAACGGCAGAGAGATTAGAGAATCACCGTCCCGCGCATAGGCTGATTTTAATACAACACAAACGGATGCTGATGTGTGCACATCGACCTAGCGGTTATCGATCCCGTCTGGCATAAAGTTTGCCTGCATAGCGCACGCCTGTGGAGAGGGACGGGAAGAGAGAGTGTACACGGAGCAGCTAGGAGGCGTGAGTCGCGCATGCACTGTGTTTGGAAGCACGCTGGGCCACAGTATAAGCTGGAAACACGTAGAGCTCAGACTGTTGGTCCTGACGTTGGTGATTCTGACGTTCATTGGTTGACGGGTCTCTGAGTGGACAGCCTTGTTTCTGCTCACGACAGCATTGGAACCATGGGTTTTTTCTTTCTTTTCTTTTTTCCTTTTTTTTGTGGTCAAAATTTCAGCCCATGAATTGTGGTAACAACGTGATTTAATGTATTGTTGCCTCATTCGAAATTCTAGTCAGCTGCTTCAATCTGTGCTACGGGTATTGCCAACTGCCAGCCCTGAACGATTTCCTTAGTAGTGAAATGCCCGTGTTTTGATGATTTATCAGGTGTGGTTAATTTTTTTTTAATTTTTATTTACTGGACCAATTGGTTGCTTGAAGTTTTCCAGGCCATAGTTTAAATTGATATTATTGTCTGTTCTGTATTCCCCAAGGCGCGTATGAACATGCTTTTGAGGCTTGTCGAATTAACACCATCTGTTTGTGTGTTTTAAAAAAATGGTTCAAATGGCTCTGAGCACTATGGGACTCAACTGCTGAGATCATTAGTCCCCTAGAACTTAGAACTAGTTGAACCTAACTAACCTAAGGACATCACAAACATCCATGCCTGAGGCAGGATTCGAACCTGCGACCGTAGCGGTCTTGCGCTTCCAGACTGCAGCGCCTTTAACCGCACGGCCACTTCGGCCGGCTTGTGTGTTTTAGAAGCTTGTCTTGTTACTTTGTGTTCTCTGCCACGTGTACAACGGCCTGCCTGAGGAGACGGGCGAGCTGGGCCTGTTGATTGTGGGAGAGTAAAAGGGCTCGTACAAAGAGCGGAACCGAGCGAGGTGGCGCAGTGGTTAGACACTGGACTCGCATTCGGAAGGACGACGGTTCAATCCCGCGTCCGGCCATCCTGATTTAGGTTTTCCGTGATTTCCCTAAATCACTCCAGGCAAATGCCGGGATGGTTCCTCTGAAAGGGCACGGCCGACTTCCTTCCCCATCCTTCCCTATTCCGATGAGACCGATGACCACGCTGTCTGGTCTCCTTCCCCAAACCAACCAACCAACAAAGAGCGGCAGATCACGTGTAATGAAAGAAAGCAGTGTAATACTGCTTTAAGTAGACGCCTCCAGTTATAGCCATTATCTCTTGATGCATTTGTAGTTGTGTGAGTGGTGGCTTAATTTTAAAACCACGAGTTTGCTTAATGTTGTTTAATGATACTGTGTTGAACTATAGCAGAAGTTAACTCTAAAGTCATTTACTTGTCAGCTTGAATTTGTTTTAGAGATTGCTACATTTAATTAGAGTAATGTGTTTATGAGAAACTTTGTCTTAAATTTTTATGGATTCTGGTTGCTTTGGTAATTGTTTAAATATTACTGCTTGGTAAAATACACTCCTGGAAATTGAAATAAGAACACCGTGAATTCATTGTCCCAGGAAGGGGAAACTTTATTGACACATTCCTGGGGTCAGATACATCACATGATCACACTGACAGATCCACAGGCACATAGACACAGGCAACAGAGCATGCACAATGTCGGCACTAGTACAGTGTATATCCACCTTTCGCAGCAATGCAGGCTGCTATTCTCCCACGGAGACGATCGTAGAGATGCTGGATGTAGTCCTGTGGAACGGCTTGCCATGCCATTTCCATCTGGCGCCTCAGTTGGACCAGCGTTCGTGCTGGACGTGCAGACCGCGTGAGACGACGCTTCATCCAGTCCCAAACATGCTCAATGGGGGACAGATCCGGAGATCTTGCTGGCCAGGGTAGTTGACTTACACCTTCTAGAGCACGTTGGGTGGCACGGGATACGTGCGGGCGTGCATTGTCCTGTTGGAACAGCAAGTTCCCTTGCCGGTCTAGGAATGGTAGAACGATGGGTTCGATGACGGTTTGGATGTGCCGTGCACTATTCAGTGTCCCCTCGACGATCACCAGTGGTGTACGGCCAGTGTAGGAGATCGCTCCTCACACCATGATGCCGGGTGTTGGCCCTATGTGCATCGGTCGTATGCAGTCCTGATTGTAGCGCTCACCTGCACGGCGCCAAACACGCATACGACCATCATTGGCACCAAGGCAGAAGCGACTCTCATCGCTGAAGACGACACGTCTCCATTCGTCCCTCCATTCACGCCTGTCGCGACACCACTAGAGGCGGGCTGCACGATGTTGGGGCGTGAGCGGAAGACGGCCTAACGGTGTGCGGGACCGTGGCCCAGCTTCATGGAGACGGTTGCGAATGGTCCTCGCCGATACCCCAGGAGCAACAGTGTCCCTAATTTGCTGGGAAGTGGCGGTGCGGTCCCCTACGGCACTGCGTAGGATCCTACGGTCTTGGCGTGCATCCGTGCGTCGCTGCGGTCCGGTCCCAGGTCGACGGGCACGTGCACCTTCCGCCGACCACTGGCGACAGCATCGATGTACTGTGGAGACCTCACGCCCCACGTGTTGAGCGATTCGGCGGTACGTCCACCCGGCCTCCCGCATGCCCACTATACGCCCTCGCTCAAAGTCCGTCAACTGCACATACGGTTCACGTCCACGCTGTCGCGGCATGCTACCAGTGTTAAAGACTGCGATGGAGCTCCGTATGCCACGGCAAACTGGCTGACACTGACGGCGGCGGTGCACAAATGCTGCGCAGCTAGCGCCATTCGACGGCCAACACCGCGGTTCCTGGTGTGTCCGCTGTGCCGTGCGTGTGATCATTGCTTGTACAGCCCTCTCGCAGTGTCCGGAGCAAGTATGGTGGGTCTGACACACCGGTGTCAATGTGTTCTTTTTTCCATTTCCAGGAGTGTATATTTCAGTCTTTTATTATTTAATAACTTGTCTCAAAGTTTAATGCTCAATGAGCATTTGTTTGTTTACCCTTGCTTAAGATCAAGTCTGGAAGCGCAATGATGCTGTAATAAGTACCTAGGAACGAGACTTGCTCAGAGAGTTATATTGTAATGAAGTCAATCATGTTTGAGAATAGCCGGCCGAAGTGGCCGTGCGGTTAAAGGCGCTGCAGTCTGGAACCGCAAGACCGCTACGGTCGCAGGTTCGAATCCTGCCTCGGGCATGGATGTTTGTGAAGTCCTTAGGTTAGTTAGGTTTAACTAGTTCTAAGTTCTAGGGGACTAATGACCTCAGCAGTTGAGTCCCATAGTGCTCAGAGCCATTTGAACCATTTTTTGTTTGAGAATAGTGGCTTAGTCCTTCCATTAACTGAAACTTTCCTGTGCTAGCGTAAAGTTGCGCTATAGCTGCGTTTGGAGTGGTGCCAAGACCGAGACATATGGACAGCTCATTAATGGCATAGAACTGAGTTCAGCAATGAATCGTGATTCTGCCTATCCCGGACGACCATCGTCAGTCGGTGTGGCGGCGACTTGGGGAGAGGCCCCATTCTCCCAGTATGCTGGAGAAGCACAGCGGTGTAACTTGGCGTCGTGATGCGGGCAGCCGTTGGGTATGACTACAGGTCGCGATTCGCAGTGACAGAGAGAATCTGACGGTAAAACAATACGACAGCGACATTCTTGCGTCCTCGTGTGTTACGTCTTACGCACAATCTCGTGCTGCAATTTTTCAATGGAACAATGCTCGTCTAAGTATGACAAGTATCCCTATGAATGATGGCGTGATAATGAGGCACTCCAGTTGCCAGCAAGACCCCCGTATCCGTCCCCGATAGAACTTGTTTGGGAACAGCTCGGACATCAGCTGTCCCAGTGCCAGTATTGTGACAACAGCTGTTGTCTGGTTTGCGTAAGGAGAGGATACAACGGTATGCATCCAGGTTTGAGGGATTACAACGTTACACTGATGGAGGATTCATGTTGCGGAGTTCTTTGCAAATTTGTCTCGATCGTAATATCACATACTCTCTCCACGCATGAAGTTCCGTTTCCTTGTCTGTTCCTAGGTCTCTTTCTAGCGGTCTAACTACTTTAAAATGGATTATAAACAGCCTTGATCACAATCAAATATTTATCTGTTAATGTAGCCGGTTTCGGTCAGAATGCGGCCATCTTCAGACTATTTATACCGTGATGACGGCGGTGAATGATCAGAGCAGGTTGTGTGTCCCCAAGAGCAGTTAACGTTCGTGTAGCCAAAACACCTATTCCGTTCACCACCACCAGCTACCATCCTAGTGTAAATGGTCTGAAGATACCCACACTCTGACCGCAACTAGTTACAATTATTCATAAATACACTACTGGCCATTAAAACTGCAACACCATGAAGAAATGCAGATGATAAATGGGTATTCATTGGACAAATATATTATACTAGAACTGATATGTGATTACATTTTCACGCAATTTGTGTGCGTAGATCCTGAGAAATCAGTATCCAGAACAACCACCTTTGGCCGTAATAACGGCCTTGATACGTCTGGGCATTGAGTCACACAGAGCTTGGATGGCGTGTACAGGTTCAGCTGCCCATGCAGCTTCAATACGATACCACAGTTCACCAAGAGTAGTAACTGGCGTATTGTGTCGAGCCAGTTGCTCGGCCACCATTGACCAGACGTTTTCAATTGGTGAGAGATCTGGACAATGTGCTGGCCAGGGCAGCAGTCGAACATTTTCTGTATCCAGAAAGGCAAGTATAGGACCTGCAACATGCGGTCGTGCAATATCCTGCTGAAATGTAGGGTTTGGCAGGGATCGAATAAAGGGTAGAGCCACGGGTCGTAACACATCTGAAACGTAACGCCCACTGTTTAAAGTGCTGTCAATGCGAACAAGGTGTGACCCAGACGTGTAACCAATGGCACCCTACACCATCACGCCGGGTGATGCGCCAGTATGGCGATGACGAATACACGCTTCCAATGTGCGTTCACCGCGATGTCGCCAAATACGGATGCGACCATCATGATGTTATAAATAGAACCCGGATTCATCCGAAAAAATGAAGTTTTGCAATTGGTGCACCCAGGTTCGTCGTTGAGTACTCCATCGGAGGAGCTCCTGTGTGTGATGCAGTGTCAAGGGTAACCGCAGCCGTGGTCTCCGAGCTGATAGTCCATGCTGCTGCAAACGTCGTAGAACTGTTCGTGCAGATAGTTGTTGTCTTGCAAACGTCCCCATCTGTTGACTCAGGGATCGAGACGTGGCACGATCCGTTACAGCCATGCGGATAAGACGCCTGTCATCTCGACTGCTAGTGATACGATGCCGTTGCGATCCAGCACGGCGTTACGTATTACCCTCCTGAACCCACCGATTCCATATTCTGCTAACAGTCATTGGATCTCGACCAATGCGAGCAGCAATGTCGCGATACGATAAACAGCAATCGCGATAGGCTATAATCCGACCTTCACCAAAGTCGGAAACGTGATGGTACGCATTTCTCCTCCTTACACGAGGCATCACAACAACGTTTCACCAAGGCAACGCCGGTTAACTGCTGTTTGTGTATGAGAAATCTGTTGGAAACTTTCCTCATGTCAGCTCGTTGTAGTTGTCGACACCGGCGCCAACCTTGTGTGAATCTTCTGAAAAGCTAATCGTTTGCATATCACAGCACCCTTTTCCTGTCGGTTAAATTTCGCGTCTGTAGCACATCATCTTCGTGGTGTAGCAATTTTAATGGTATATGTTATTGCGCTTGAGATTGGTTTTAATATACTTTTAAAAATTAATCGTTCATATTTTTTAACAGCTGTTTATTAGAAACCTCATCTGTAACATTCGTTTATTACCCTTAACTGTATAAAAACAATATTTTGTGTTGTTTGCATTAAAATGTTTCAGTCGTCGAACTGGAAGTATCGCACGCTCCGGTATTTGTCTCCATAAATTATAAACATAGTCAAGGACAGAATTTTAACATGGAGGTTTGTCTGAATATGGATGACTACTTTAAGCACTTTGTATCTTGGCAACTGAAACTGGGAACGAACGGATTGATGGAAGTCGGGCAGTACTGATTGTTTTCTTTAAGTGACGATCTTAGCTAGAAAATTATACTCTTGCCAGTAACAGTGCATGGAAATATTTTGTGATTTGTCGCAATAAGCATCAGTTTCAGCTATACAGTCATTTAAGCCTTCCGCATCTTCATGTGGCACTGGGTAGTCTTAGAAATGCCAGACAGGCGATGAGGGGTTTTCTGTGCTGCCTGCCCTGCAATTTTAATCTAAATGCTTCCATCAGGTCCCAGCAGCCACTGAGTAAAATGTGAAATTACATTGCGCGTAACATCACAACGTTGAAACCAAAGAGGTATGTAACCACCACTGAGAGCCTGTCTATGACTTACAGCACTTTGGGTGGCAGCAACAAGCAATACTCGTCGCCATATTTTGTAGCGTCAGGCACACCGCACATTTCGGCTGAACAGAAGCAACAGGTTCCGGAAAATCATACGTTTCTGTTATCGCAGTATAAATAATAATTATTTCGTTGATCACAAAACGTGTTCAGTGTATGTATGGTGTGTACAGATGTATTGATAAATAATTATAAATACAGCTGGAATATCGAACTTCAACTAGGTAGCAGCATTTCTTCACATGTAACGTTTCTTATACGTTACTGTCGTATTTGTCAAATTTCTACGTTGTATTTTCTGGATCTTCATGGTCGTATGTAATGTCATGCAGCTGACTGCCTTCTGCATTTAGTGTGTCTTAGCGTATCGACAGTACATCTTTATGTCCAGAGTAAAGCTTCATTATTACAACCTGCTACGTGGTCGCGCATAAAATAGTGACCCTAATACAGAATAAATTTCCTTTACTTTACGTCTACAGTCACAAAAAATTTGTGACCGTAGACGTAAAGTGACGGATATTTAGTCTTAATTTTTTTGTACAGAATTCCGTTGAAAAACAAAGAGACAACAAAACAATGGGTAACCATCATAAAGCGGGAACAAATGGCGGCCTACTCACGAGGAGAGGACGGCACGTGCTTAGCTCGACTTCCCAGAACCTTAGCTGAGTGGAAGGGGAGTCAAAATGGTGGAACAAGTGTCTCGGCTTACCCGTAGATACTCGGCTGTTTCTGAGAAAACAACCATAAAAGATTTCGACCCACTTCAGATGCATTATAGCGCACAATAAGCTCAGTTCAGTTTGTAGCAAAGTGACTAGCGTCACAGCCTCTCGCATTTTCGGCCTGTGTTCGAAACCCGATTATTATTTTTATTTATTTTATTTTATTTTCTCATTTATCTACCCATATCCGCAGAAGGTTACTACACGAATGTTTCTTATCAGGTGCCAAACGTTTATTATATAATATGTATGTGTGTGGCATTTTCAGGACTTGCAATCTTTTTAAATCCGCCTACTCCTATATTTCATTCTTATATCAGGTCTTCGTCTTCCAGTATTTTATTCTAATGTTTATTCTTTAGGAAGATTTGTAACATTTCCTGAATGATGGATAAAAAAACCCTACTGAATTTCTTCGACAACAATTTAAAATCAATTTTCCATCCATTTTTTGTTTTTTAATTCACTCACGGTACATATAATTTGTAGACGAATAAGCACAAAGTTAGTTGTATGTACATTGGGAAACATTCGTGTGCTAATCATCTACGGACATGAGTAGATAAAGGGAAAACAAAAATAAAAATTAAACTTGTAGTAGGATTTCGAACATAGAACGCAACACTAGCCACTGTGCCACCGCTTCGGCTAAACTATTTGCTCGCTTAATGACACATAACGTACTTCGAAAATAAGATTAAAAACAGCCGACCAGTTGCAAAGGATAAAGTAATCTTTACCTAGGTTTCGATAGATTTAAATCTATCTTCTTCAGAAGGCGGCAGTATTACATTAACATGGAGTGATATGCCATTGTCGTTTTTACAAACATCTGCATAGCTCCATCAGTCCAAATAAAATATAGCCCTGAGAATAGGGTTTGTCAGACAAATAAAAATAAGTACATGGAAGTTGGAGAGCGCATAAGCTCTCCAACTTCCCTGTACTTATTTTTATTTGTCTGACAAGTTGGAGAGCGCATAAGCTCTCCAACTTCCATGTACTTATTTTTATTTGTCTGACAAACCCTATTCTCAGGGCTATATTTTATTTGGACTAATGGAGCTATGCAGATGTTTGTAAAAACGACAATGACATATCACTCCATGTTAATGTAATACTGCTGCCTTCTGAAGAAGATAGATTTAAATCTATCGAAACCTAGGTAAAGATTACTTTATCCTTTGCAACTGGTCGGCTGTTTTTAATCTTATTACGTGGAACCGTTGCTGTTGCGCAGCTATGTTTAAAATACTGTACTTCGAAAACTTTGACCGTCGTTTTCTCATAAACGGTCGAATATCTACGGGTAAGCCGAGACGCGTGTTCACTTATTTTGGCTCTTTTTCCACTGAGTGGAGCTTCTAGGAAATCGGGTTATGGTACTTACCGTTTCCTCCTCTTCAGTGTAGTTATATATGCTCTTACTACCTTAGGTCTTCTGGTAAATGCTATTTTCGAAGAAACGAAATTCCCAACACAATAGGAGATGGAACATTATAGTCCCATCGTCCATCAGAAATGCTGAAAGCCCCACAAAAACAGATGCTAGGACAAAAATCTCTATCCCATATATTTGGAGTTGTCCTCGGCAACAATGATAATTAAACTTTCGAATTCCATATAAAAATGTGTATTTACGACTACTATAGTCTGCTTTCTCTGTAAATACCAACGATCTTTATAAAAGTATTTCATTGAGAGATACATAAGACAGAACATCCTAGCGAGAAACACGCTGAACGTCTTCCAAGTCAGTGGTGTAATCACTGTAAATAAGAGTTGTAAAGAAATTCGACAGTATCTCTGGGGTAAGTCACATCGATAATTACAGAAATGGGCATATTTGCATTAACGTCACCAGAATAACACAGTAGCTAGCACATCGTGAACATTACGCTTGAGATGCCATAGTACACGAAAAACGCACTTAATATTTGGGAATTATTTTACGTAAGGCGTCGTGCCGCCAATAAATAAAGAAAAAATCGTGACTGTCAGTAACAGTTGTCGTTGCATTTTAAACAGAACCACATGATTCCGCGCTAGCAGACGACTGTATCGCTTAACACAACGTTGGTTCAAATGGCTCTGAGCACTATGCGACTTAACTTCTGAGGTTATCAGTCGCCTAGAACTTAGAACTAATTAAACCTAATTCACCTAAGGACATCACACACATCCATGCCCGAGGCAGGATTCGAACCTGCGACCGTAGCGGTCGCTCGGTTCCACACTGTAGCGCCTAGAACCGCACGGCCACTCCGGCCGGCAACACGACGTTGGAAAACATGGCGGCTAAGTGTTCAGTTGGCTTCAAGTGTTCAGTTGGCTTTGACCAGTCTGTCGTTTATATAGGGTGTCTTACGATTCATGTTACATACTCCTAAAGATTGTAGAACGGACTCAGCAAATCAGATTTTACGTAGGAAACGTCTGGAAGCGTCATACTGCGACGCTACAGAGTGTCAAAATTAGAGGGGCTGCGCCTGTGAACGTACGTTCATATAAACAGGACCATTACGAGATGATATTACAGACTTCCTAGGATGATGGAGAAGGATAAATGTGTCAACCTGAGGTAAGGGTCTCTGCACTGGAAACGAACGAGTCGAAAGTTATAAGCGAAAACCAGTCTGATGGTTCTGACAGTGGAATGTATGTACTTGTAATGTTGTTGCTAAGGTTGTAGAGTAGGCACCTTTCAGAGGTGGCCATATGGACTAAAACAAGAAAAAATGTGCAATGAACATGGGTTCTAAATGCATGCCTTCAGAGATATGAGCAATTGTGCAATAGGGGAGATGTGTTCCATACTACAAAAGAAGAACAAGCGCTCATACCTCCTCAGATATGTGTTTTAGAGTCATACGTACTGAATATTTATTCCTTGGTTTGGTACATATTAGCGCCTACCCTTTAGTCTTAGTAATAAAAGTACCAGTACGTGTTACATTGTCAGAGATATCAGTATGGTTTTCGCTTATAACTTTCGAGTCGTTTGTTTTCGGGACAAGGATCCTTCCCTCAAATTGATATATTTGTCCTTCTCCACTATCCTGGAAATTTTCTAACATCATCACGGAATTACGCCGGTGTCGGCACCTATAACTTTGACGCTCTGTAGCGTCGTTGGATAACGTTTCCGGACATGGGTTCCTATGCAAAACTTAATCTATTAAGTCCCCTCTACAACCCGTAGAAGACCGTCACATAAATTGTGAAACATCCTGTATAGGTCTATGGTTCAAACATTGCGATATTTATCTGCATTATACACTGATCAGCCTGAACATTATGATCACTGACTTACTGTCGAGACGAAGCCATCTAGGCGGCAGCAAGAGCACCTGGCGACGAATGACTGCTAAATGGTTCAAATGGCTCTGAGCACTATGGGACTTAACATTTTAGGTCATCAGTCCCCTAGAACTTAGAACTACTTAAACCTAACTAACCTAAGGACATCACACACATCCATGCCCGAGGCAGGATTCGAACCTGCGACCGTAGCAGTCCCGTGGTTCCAGACTGCAGCGCCTAGAACCGCACGGCCACCGAGGAATGACTGCTAGTCAAACACATGCAAGATGCTTGTAGTATCAGTGATGTGCTGTCCGTAGGTAGAATGGAGAATGTGGGCGATCTATCTGAGTTTGACCGAGGGCAAATTGTGTTGGCCCAGACGCTCGCCATGGAATTTCGGGAACTGCACGACTTGCCGGGTATACGAAGAGTGCTGCGGTGAGTATCTTCAACACGTGACAAAACCAAGGTAAAACCACGTCCAGTCGTAGTGGGGTTGGGCGGCCAACCCTCATGTCTGTCGTTGTAGACCAGGGAGACTGATAAAACACGACAGGTGACGAACTGTAGTGGATCTAGCATCAGACATTAATGCTGGGCAGACGAGAGTATTTGAACACAAAGTGCACCGAACACTCCTAACGATGGGCCTCTACAACCGACGACCCATGCATGTGCCAATCTTAACTCTATGACATCGGCAACTACGACTGAAAAGAGCATGCGAATATCGGCACTGCACGTTGCCGCAGTGGCAGGCAGCTGCATGGTCTGGTTCTGATACCGAGCGCCGAGGGGTTTCGAATCCGCGCCTGACGGCATGGACCTCGATAACCACTAGAGGTTGCGCAGCAGTAGCGCCATAAGCCGTGGCTGCACGTGCTCCTGGCCCCGAGTCTAGCGTGGGGGCGCCACTGTGAAGCATGTGGTCCCAGCGGCCAATAGGGACATACTCTGTTGTGTATTTAGGCGGCTGCATCTCACTGAGCGAGGCAGTCTGCTATTCGCGTTGATTCAGTTGACATCTCGCTTACAGACATCGTGTTTATGTTGTGTTTGCTTACTTCCCTTTACGAATCGTCGTTGTTTTGATCTCGTGAGGTTGTCTTTTGTGACCCCGTGGTTTAGTACTTTGCTGCAGATCTCGGTGTCTTGCTCGGTTGTCAAATGGTTCAAATGGCTCTGAGCACTATGGGACTCAACTGCTGAGGTCATTAGTCCCCTAGAACTTAGAACTAGTTAAACCTAACTAACCTAAGGACATCACAAACATCCATGCCCGAGGCAGGATTCGAACCTGCGACCGTAGCGGTCTTGCGGTTCCAGACTGCAGCGGCTTTAACCGCACGGCCACTTCGGCCGGCGGTTGTCTGTCGTCGTGCTTGTCCTTTCATTCCCGTTCGTCCTTCTTGTTTGCTCACGGGCCGTTCCCGTCGGTTGAAATGGCTCTAAACACTATGGGACTTAACATCTGAGGTCATCAATCCCCTAGACTTAGATCTAATTAAACCTAACTAGCCTAAGGACCTGCCACACAGCCATGCCCGAGGCAGGATTCGAACCTGCGACTGTAGCAGCAGCGCGGTTCCGGACTGAACCTCCTAGAACCGCTCGGTCACAGCGGCCAGCGCCGCTCCCGTCGGTCCCGCCGTGTTTTCGTTAGCGGCAACCCCGCGAGAGTCCCTGTCGCAGTTACAACACTGATGAATCCTGATATCTTCTTCATCATGTCAATGGGAGGGTGCGAATCCGTCCTCTTCCAAGGGAACAGCTCCTTGACACCTGTAGTATGGGATGGAGACAGGTGAGGGCGGCTCAATTATGCTCTGGGGAACATTCACGGGGACACCCATGGATCCAGTGCAGGTGGCGGAAGAGCCAAGGAGTATTGTACAGTGGTTGCGGACCATGTACACCCCTTCATGACGATCATGTTCCTCGACGATAATGGCATGTTTCAACAAGATAATGCGCCATTTCACAAGGCTAGAGGTGTGATGGAGTGATTCGAGCAACGAGCAACACAGTGGCGAGTTCTAATTGACGTGCTGGCACCCCAACTAGCCAGATTCGAACCAGATCGAACAACTCTGGAATGTGATTGAACGTGGCGTCGAGCTCATCGCCCCCTCCCAGGAATTTACGGGAATTAGGTGACTTGTGTGTGCAGATGTGTTGCCGACTCCCTCCAATGACCTACCAAGGCCTCATTGTTTCCATGCCAGGATGAGTCACCAAAGGTAAACATATCGGCTATCAGGTAGGTGGTCATAATGTTCTGGCTCATCAGTGTATGTGTTTCCATCAAGTTAAATAAATGACAAAATAATATTTATTGAATAAATTGTAAAAAGATATACAAGGTTATTAAAATAGTCAGCTTACAAGATGAAAAAATGATGACGTGAAGTGCTGTTGGCGGACTTCACAGGAGACAGGCAGAGGCACCGCCACAGACTCTGCGCTACCGCGGCTGCAGCCTGAGGTTGACTCCGTTCATCGGCCTGAGGACGAGCTCGCCGATCAGCTTGAGGTCCTCCAGCCTGTCCACCGTCTCCACGCGGAAGTTGCGCAGCACGTACGACAGCACCGACTTCTCCTCCAGGATGGCGAACTTCTGGCCTGAGAATTCCAACAGACACAGCACAGTTCACTACAGACTAAACAGTTGCTGCTGGCTGATAGAAACACTAATGGCTAACTTCTAGTCTGTTCCCTTATGTTAGAAGTCATCATACACTTAAGATTAAACTATAGAAGCTCTTAAGCTATGTCCTGTATGTACGTATTTAATACTATCTGATCGAATGTATCCAGAGAGGGCTATGTAACGCGGAATACACAACTAGATGCAACGAGAGGCCGACAATCAAGTACAGTGTCCAGTCACATTAACGTGACCACCTGTCAAAAGTCTCAATTGCCAGCTTTTACAGAGCGTACCGCAGCGAGGCGAGCAGGAAGAGAGTAGGTGACGTTGTGGAAGATACTGACAAGGATGTGGAGGTATGCTGGCTCCGGTGCCGTCGCCATTTGCTCTAGGTTTTTCGGTTGAGGATCCATGGCACAAACAGCCCGGTCGATGTGATCCTACAGATTCTCGACTGGGTTTAAATCCGGGGAGTTTGTTGGCCAGGGAATATGGTAAACTGATCCTGTTTCTCATCGAACCACACACGTACACTGCGAGTTGCCCTGCTGGTGGACGCCAACAAACCGAGGAAAAACAAATTGCATGTGAGGGTGGACATGGTTCGTAAGGATAGATCCATCGTGCCTCCCAGAACGACGAAATCATCCAGGCAGCGCCCTCTGTCCTGGAAGCTTCCGAAGATAGTTGCAGGATGTTCACTTTCAGGCATTTCGCGCTGTACACGACAGTGGCCATCTGTATGGTGCAGCACAAAACGTGCTTCATCTGGAAAGGTCGCCTGTCTCCACTCAGTGGACGTCACGTTGCGATACTGGTGTTCAAATTCAAGCTATTGCCGACGGTTAACAACAGTCAGCTTGGGTGCATGAGCCAGGCGCTTGCTGCCGAGGTACACAAGCAGCAATGTTCACTGATCGGTCGTTGAGGAGGCACTGTTGGTAGTCCCTTGGTTCATTCAGATGGCCACTTACTCATCAATCGCTCGTCTGCTCGCCCGTACATATCGCCGCAGCCATCGTTCGTCTTTGACATCTATGGCCTGTTGCGCACCAGAGTTGCCCCAGTATCAGTTTCGGAGAGCATTGCGTAGAGTGGTTGTAAAAAATCGCATGAAACCAGCGAACGGAATCATTCATGAGTTGAAAAGTACTAGACAAATGACTGTCCGTAGAAAGTTAAAAATAACTGGGTATAATGGCCGAGCGTAAGCCATATATTTCTGTAGTCAGTGCTAAACGACCCTTCAGGGCCGGGGGAGCGGCGTGCTGGCTTCAACGCTCTTCATATCTGCATCCAGTAATGTCTATGGGCTGAGGATGACACGATTGTCGGTCGTTACCTCTGGGCCTTCGGATGGAGTTGGTGTATATTCTATACCATGAGGTCTTTTATATAATGTAGTACTCCCTTGGAAGTTATTAACAGTCGAACACTAAGGAGAAATGCCCAGCTACCAAGCATCCTAAATAAAGGTTACAATAGAGAAAACTAATAATTATATCAACAGAATCACTCATCCAGTATATTTTCACCTATGTGAATGTTAAGTGGGCCTCCACTGTTCCCAATTTTAAGCACTTCGTCAAAATCCTAGCACCCCACAGACTCCAGCTCACTCCTGTATCCATTACTTTCTCTCACACGTGTTCTGTACGAACTCTTAACGTTAGCAAACCCCCTCATACACCTGGGATATCTTCACTTGTCCTGTATTTGGTTGAAATCTGACCCTTGAAAGAAAGTGTATAATCTGCTTTCTTTGGATAATCATTCCCCTTTATATTGTGTCTCTCAAAAGCAAAATATATTCTACTGTCTCGGAAACTTCATGACACTTTCTATTCGGGCGCAGTTATGTTCCAGCATCTGTAAGTCCTTTTTCTTTGCCTTAGTCGTCATCAGTGTTTATCCACTTTTTTTCGAGGCTAATCATTAGGACTGTTGCATATACGCTGTTTTTATTGAGGACGGTGGTACAGGCACATTGTTTGAACATCCAAGCTGAAAACTTCTCTAGGGAGAAAGGCTTCAACAAGCGTATAGAGAGACCTGCCCCGTCAATAAGGTGTTTGCAGTTAAAGAGGAAATTAGAAAAAATGCCCGCAGCCTTCGAATACTTTAAAAGTGTCGAAGCGGGTATAAAACAAGAGATGACAAGAAACAATAAACATAGGATTTGTCTTAATCTAAGTAGAAGAAAGGGTTCTATCCATGTATGGGAACATGCGGTGCGCATTTCGCTTTCCGTCAAAATGACAGACTCCTGTATCCATGTTGGTCTAGAGCCCTTTATTTCCGTTATTCAGTCGGCACTCTAAGTAGTATAACACATAATGAAATGGGTCAAGAAACTTGAATTCATAAAACTGGAGATCCAGTTATGCTTTAACTCGTTGATAGCGACTAGTTTGTTCATATAACTTTTTTCAATTTTTTTGTCTTTTCGCTTCAGCGTCTACCGCATACCCTGTGATAAAAGAGAGCGCACATGTTCTCATTTCTTTTCTTTTTATACAGTCAGTTTTCTTTCTCACCTCCTCCTTGTGTGTATATGTATGAGCATGCGTAACTGGGAGATTACGAGTTACATGAAGTTCACCCCAGTGAGATCAGAGGTCTTCGTAGACTCGTAGGCTTGTGCTGCCAACATAACCTTTAGACCGCTTGAGGATTTTGCATTTTATTTAGTGGTGGTGGTGGTTAGTGTTTAACGTCCCGTCGACAACGAGGTCATTAGAGACGGAGCGCAAGCTCGGATTAGGGAAGGATTGGGAAGGAAATCGGCCGTGCCCTTTCAAAGGAACCGTCCCGGCATTTGCCTGAAACGATTTAGGGATATCACGGAAAACCTAAATCAGGATGGCTGGAGACGGGATTGAACCGTCGTCCTCCCGAATGCGAGTCCAGTGTGCTAACCACTGCGCCACCTCGCTCGGTTTTTATTTAGTGAGATTGTATACCGCAGGAAGAGTTTTATTTACATTTATGTTTGATAAATCCTTTTTGTGATCAACAGACCGTTGTGAATAATCTCACCCAGCATTTCACCTCCGTTGTCCCTTCCATTCACCTTGAGAGCCCTCAAAAACAGAACAATTTAACGGTGAATATAAAAAGAAACTTTGATTGTGTGTGAAATAAATAGCCGATTGAACAGCCCGCGACATTATTTTCCGCTACTACCTGTAGACCCGGTGAGTACTCAGTCGGTTCCTATTGTCTCTATCTGTTGTAGATCACACATAGATTTCATAATAATCAGTTTACTCGGCCTTCCTCAGAAGGACATCTATTACCTGTGTTTCAATTTCAAGGCAAATAACTGCTTCCACAAGGGCCAGAGGTGGACCATCGCGTAGTTGACTTGCTGAATCTGTGAAGCTCTTCCTCTTGCATAAGAAATAATTTTTTTTTAAAAATTGTAATTTGTTTGTAAATTTACATCTACTAATTTCTGACCAATTCGGATAACTCCTTAGTGGTGCGAAGGTTTTTTCTTCATTTTCTTTCCCATGTAGAATGTACATAGATCGTGCAGAGCTGCTCGTACATTGTACCCATGTTTTCTATCTCCCTTCGAACAGTCATTGAACTGCTGGTAGCACTATGGAGCTCACGAGAGATTCCTTGCGTTGATTCCATGTAAAGATATACAATCATCCTCCACAATACTCGAATGCTCCCTATCTGTGACTGTATGAGCACTTCCTCGTCTTGGTTAGCTGTGGTTGTTTCTCGTTCTCTCATTTCTCAAGCACTCCACCGTCAACTTCAGTGGTTTTAAATGTTCCTGATGAATTTGTTACCCAGTTGGAATTGACTGACTAGTCCACGTTCGAAATCACTGAGCTCGCCTGACCGATCCATTCAGCTGTTACTGAAACAGAAAACACAATATCCTCTTGCTTCTTTTATCTTGGTGAGTCAGTCCCTCGTCTCATCTGGTGGTCAATCCCGCATTACACAGGGGTGTCCGGATACTTCTGATCAATGTATCTACATCTGATTTCCCCATCCGGCATCTTCGAGAAGCACTTGCTAAAGGGCAGGATCTCCGGAAAAAATGCAACGTGATTAAAATGAAAAGTTACATTACTTCATTTTCAAGAAGGAGGCCCTTTCAGACATTTTAGTCTCTGTCGACCAAATTACTTGAGAGTCTGATAAATACACAGTGAAATATTAGAAATCTATCTCATGTTAATTCTATAGTCACATCCTATAAACCTATTATAACAGCATTTTTCAAGCGATTTAATGGAATTTTTTAAATTATATTATTGTACCTCGTTCCTATAGCAATATTGCACATGTGATTCTGTGAGAACACAGTAATATCGCGACATCTACTATGAGAGACTTTTTTAAAAACAGTTTATTGACAGTATTACATAGCTTGCGCATGAAAGTTCAACAACATTTAGGCTATATTCAGTTAACTACCAAAAGTAATTACTGACAAATAATTATATGGTCCTAATACAGCTGCTGCACACTTACCTATACAGTTTCGTGGCCCAGCGCTGAAGGGTACGTAGGCGTAGGGGTGCCTGCCCTGCATCCTATCCGGCAGGAAGTTGTCCGGGTCGAAGCGCTCCGGGTTTGGCCACTGGTCGGGGTCGCGGTGAGTCTGGCGTATGTTCAGGAGTATCGTACAGCCCTCAGGAACAGTGTAGCCTCCTGTGAGGCCAGCGAATTGCATTCGTTACATGGAATTGAGCTCTTTACAGTACTGGCATGATGCTTACATTCAGCAGATAAGACTAACAGTTAATGCTGGTGGTTCAATGTCTCTAATTGACTCCTAATTAAAATGAAATCAACTGTAAAAGTAAACTTAAAACGTTACTGTAATAACTTTACAATCTCTATACGTACTGCATGCCTGAGGCAGATCAATGACTTCACCTTATTCACTATACACTGATAAGCCAAAACATTACGACCACTGCCCAACGTGGTTGCCACTTGGAAGCGGTGCTGGCGAAGCTGGAACAAAAATATGTAAAAGCAACTGACACGGACGGAGGATCGCCCTGATGAAGATATGGGCTGCAAATGGGGATATACGTTGCGATTAGCAGGCTTGACAGATTATTATTACGCAGAGCCTGTGAACGAGTATCTCAAAAACGGCGAAGCAAGTCGAATGTCCACGTGCTCCTGTCGCGAGCATCTACGGAAACAGGTAGAAGAACAGTCCACGACTCTTCACAGAACTTGAGCTTCTGAGGCTTGTTTGCTGCAAAGAGTATGATAGATAGTGATATGAGGCATCTCTGCCGAAAGAGCACCATGCTGGTGCACACACAAGTGTTTCGGAGCTCACCATTCATCATAATTTGTTGAAAATGTAGCTCCGCAGCAGACCACCCCTACAAATTCACATGTTGACCGATCAACATCGTCAGTTACGGTTGCAGTGGGCAGGGGACCATCGGGACCCGACCGTCGATCAATGGACACGTGTCGGCTTTTCGGATGAATCACATTTTTGATACACTCGGAGTAGGTATTAAAATCCATAGAGAAGAGATAAAAACTTTGAGATTCGCCGATGACATTGTAATTCTGTCAGAGACAGCAAAGGACTTGGAAGAGCAGTTGAACGGAATGGACAGTGTCTTGAAAAGAGGATATAAGATGAACGTCAATAAAAGCAAAACGAGGATAATGGAATGTAGTCGAATTAAGTCGGGTGATGCTGAGGGAATTAGATTAGGAAATGAGACACTTAAAGTAGTAAAGTAATTTTGCTATTTGGGGAGCAAAATAACTGATGATGGTCGAAGTAGAGAGGATATAAAATGTAGACTGGCAATGGCAAGGAAAGCGTTTCTGAAGAAGAGAAATTTGTTAACATCGAGTATAGATTTAAGTGTCAGGAAGTCGTTTCTGAAAGTATTTGTATGGAGTGTAGTCATGTATGGAAGTGAAACATGGACAATAAATAGTTTGGACAAGAAGGGAATAGAAGCTTTCGAAATGTGGTGCTACAGAAGAATGCTGAAGATTAGATGGGTAGATCACATAACTAATGAGAAGGTATTGAATAGAATTGGGGAGAAGAGGAGTTTGTGGCACAACTTGACAAGAAGAAGGGACTGGTTGGTAGGGCATGTTCTGAGGCATCAAGGGATCATCCAATTTAGTATTCGAGGGCAGCGTGGAGGGTAAAAATCGTAGAGGGAGACCAAGAGATGAATACACCAAGCATATTCAGAAGGATGTAGGTTGCAGTAAGTATTGGGAGATGAAGAAGCTTGCACAGGATAGAGTAGCATGGAGAGTTGCATCAAACCAGTCTCAGGACTGAAGACCACAACAACAACAACGTCTAAGATCGTCTCCACAAACGCCGTCATCGAGGTGAACGGTTCGAAACGTGCATCGCGGCACGGACGCAGACTTGTGGGAGATAGGGGAGACATTGCGTAGGACCTGTGCTAGTAATCGAAGACACACTGACAGCTGCGAATAATCTTCATCCCTTCATACTTGGTGTCTTCCCGACGGCGATCCCATTTTTCAGCAGTATAATGGTCCGTGTGTCGGAGCTAGAACCGTGCTACAGTGGTTTGAGGATCATTATAGGAAGCTGACATCTATGTCTCGACGACAAAATTCGCCTGGTGTAAACCCTACGCAACTCGTCAAGGTCGCTATCACAACGTACGAAAATCAGCGGCCCGTTAATTAAGCAAGTGACATGACCAGTGCCCAGACATCTAAAGCCACATATCTCCACAAACCTACCGACAAAATTTCGGATCCCTGATACGCAGATTCAGTGATGTATTTAGTTCCAAAGACGGAAAAACAAGCTATGAAGAATCAGTGTGTAATGGCTGTGCGAAATCCAGCGACTCCACAAATGTAAGATTATTTCTCTCTCGTTCTTAACCCTGTTTTATATTTTGAAGCAGGACGTATTTTAGCCTTTTATTCTCATCATCTGGTTCTTCATACTTAAATTGTCGATATGTATTAGACCATAAACTGGCAAGGAGTCAAATTTGGATCAACACTAGATGAGTTTGCAGAGAGAGGTTGTCTGAATGCTGTGGAAGACCAACGACAATCGTACAATGAAGACAATGTGGTATACTTACCAACTTCAATCTCCTTCGTCACTCGGCGACTGACGCCAGGCACGCTTGGGTAGAGCCTCAGAGCTTCCTTGATGACCATCTCGAGGTACTTCATGTTGTTCAGGTCATGTGTAGTTGGACGTCTGTTAGGATTGTCTTGAAATATGTCGTCCTGCTCAGCGAAGATTTTCTCCTACAGGAAGCAAACAGCATTGGTAAGAAACGATACAGAACGACTCACAACTAACAATATTTAACCCTCACTCTCTTTCACACACACTCTCTCTCCCTCTCTGTCACACACACACACACACACACACACACACACACACACACACGCACGCACGCACTCACGCGCGCGCTCGAACGCTAATGAAGACAAAACAAGAAGCTCATGAATTATTATTTTGGATTATATCATCACAGCAATTACACGGCTGTATCTCCTTTAGCTTCCATCTTCATATTCCATCCAAAATTTCGATCAACATTGTTAGAATTACTCGAATGTGATTGAAAACCAGCGACAGTTGACAATGAAACACTTGCTGCGATAATTTTGAAATGAAACGTACACAGAAGGATAGGAAGAGATTTTAACTCACCTGGATGTCAGGATGGTGTCCAAGCAGAACCAGAACCCACGACATGGCAACCGACGTCGTGTCGTGACCCTTGAGAACACAGATAGAAACGTAGATGCGTCAAACCGGATTATTGCAATGATAATGGAACTAGAGATCCTTGCGAGTTTGTGGAACAGTTAACGAAAAACAGCAATGCCGCTGAAGCTCGGAAGCATTCAATATACTGGACATTTTTTTAAGTTTATTGTTTAATCTATTTGAAATATTTTAAAACACATGAAAAGATTACTGACTGTTCAAAACTTATATCACATTATTAAGATATTTAAATCTGCTTAGACAGTGAATCTTCAACAGAGGAAACAGAACAGAACGTTCTTAAAATAACTTCACCGAATGAGATGGCGCAGTGATTAACTCACTTGGTGTTCCATATTTGCTCACGTTTCTGTAGTCATCCTTCTTTTGACTTCATCGAAGCAGCCTGGTGCCAACTTTTTCAGTACCATGGAAGTTGTTCCCTGACATTTTAACACACGTCCTACCATCTTATCGCTTTTTCTAGTTAGTGTTTAGCGTAAAGTTCCTCGCTCACCGATTCAGCGGAGGATCTTTTCTTATCTGGGTTACATTTCCTCGAAATAGGATACGATCCACTCATCGTCCAAAACGCGCGTGTGTGCTCAGTCTTTCGGAAGTCCTCCGTTGCCGAGAGGTTAAATGCTCTAAAATAGCTGCTAATTGATTTTGTGTCATAAGGCTCCCTCTATAATCGGTATTCAGAGAAAAAGACATGGCGTGAATGACAGTTAAGAAGTATATGAGAGTATCCAGAAAGCTTCTATCTACTCGATGGCGATAATTTAAACTGGAAGGACCTTTTTGTAGGCCTTACATGTACTGAAGTTCAGCCTCTTTAACGCATACCCTAGAGCGACTAATGTCTAAGAAAGTTATCTTTATTTGTGAATGGTGAAACAAGAGTACACGCAGATCGTGGCATACTGGATACTACGAATGACAAGTTCCTAGACAGACCCTACAGTTTTCACCATTACTTGTTCATTATTTCATCCGCAGCAAAGATAGTTAAAGTGGAAAACGGAGACTTGCACTATGAATGGAATTAATTTTGTAGTCTAGTACTCCCTATTAAAGGCTAGGTAGGTCACCTCGCTTGTCAAAGGAAGGCAAATGCGTGCCACCTCCAACAGGACCACATCTAGTAATAGCTCTGTGATATTCAATCCAAATTTGGATTGTGGAGAACCATGCTGTATAATTAGTCCAACATCTAGCAAGCGGCTTCATCGATAAAGATCCTAGTCTTAATTTCACACTATATTTACGCTGCTCTTAAAATACAGATAAAAAAAATCCAAGTTACTGAGTGAGGAGCGGTACTACCTATTAACACATTACAGTGGCAAATTAATTTACATTACTCTGCCTTAAAATTATGTTTGGCTCTCACTGAGGATGGTTACTTTAAAATATAAATCTGTAGTCACGTACCCAATGCGGAAAACCAGCACCAGTGAGGAAACTTGTTTTTGAATTATTGGAAGTATCGTTTCTCCTCGACAATCTGTTCTGTGGACATATTTTAGTTACTACTGGCATGTGAGTGTGGATGAACACTTTACTGTGTTTTGTTATTAAGTCTCAGAATTATTCATTACTAAATCTAATCATCCTCTAATCCACAGTGTGGCAGCTCAGAACTGTATCAAGTGTGTTACTTCTGTAAGCTAACACTGTGCGATCGCATATAATCCAAATAGTACGAGGATCACGGTACTAAGAAATAAATGGAAGATATTATGATTTCTTGGATGGAACTCACTTTCATATACAGTACTTTAAAGGACGTCACTGTCGTCTTTGAATGTTAAAATCACTTACTACAAAATCCAATATTGTAGTTCCAGTCTACAGTGTCATCCTCAGGTGGAGCTATTTCATGCTTTAGAACTTCTGATAGTATCTGAATTTCACATCTGCTAAAGTACGGAATTGTTGTGCTTTAAAAATGGCCGAATGACTTTAATTCCCATATCTAGTTATAAGTAAAGCAATTTTAACAGTCAAAGGTGACGAAGATACCTTACAGAATTTTTGGGTATCCGCCGGTCTTATCTCAACAATATTTCTACAGACGGATTAGTTGCCGTTTTCTAGTCATTCCTGATGACTGGTGCTCTGCTTTGGTCCGCCCCCTATACAGGGTGGACAATTGATCATGACCGAGCCACATATCTCATGAAATAAGCGTCAAACGAAAAAACTACAAAGAACGAAACTTGTCTAGCTTGAAGGGGGAAACCAGATGGCACTATGGTTGGCCCGCTAGATGGAGCTTCCATAGATCAAACGGATATCAACTGCGTTTTTTTAAATACACTCCTCCATTTTTATTACATATTCGTGTAGTACGTAAAGAAATATGAATGTTTTAGTTGGACCACTTTTATCGCTTTATGATAGATGGGGCTGTAATAGTCACAAACATATGGCTCACAATTTTAGACGAACTTTTGGTAACAGGTAGGATTTTTAAATTAAAATACAGAACGTAGGTACGTTTGAAAATTATATTTCGGTTGTTCCAATGTACCTTTGTGAGCGTATCACATCTGAGAACGCACGCTGTTACAGCGAGATTACCTGTAAATACCACATTAATGCAATAAATTCTCAAAATGGTGTCCGTCAACCTCGATGCATTTGGCAATACGTGTAACATCATTCCTCTCAACAGCGAGTAGTTCGCCTTCCGTAATGTTCGCACATGCATTGACAATGCGCTGACGCATGTTGTCAGGCGTTGTCGGTGGATCACGATAGTAAATATCCTTCAACTTTCCCTACAGAAAGAGATCCGGGGACGTCAGATCCGGTGAACGTGCGGGACATGGCATGGTGCTTCGACGATCAATCCACCTGTCATGATATATGCTATTCAATACTGCTTCAACCGCCCGCGAGCTATGTGCCGGACATCCATCATGTTGGAAGTACATTGCCATTCTGTCACGCAGTGAAACATCTTGTGGTAACTTCGGTAGAACTTTACGTAGGAAATCAGCATACATTGCACCATTTAGATTGCCATCGATAAAATGGGGGCCAATTATCCTTCCTCCCATAATGCCGCACCATACATTAACCCGCCAAGGTCGCTGATGTTCCACCTATCGCAGCCATCGTGGATTTTCCGTTGCCCAATAGTGCATATTACGCCAGTTTACGTTACCGCTGTTGGTGAATGACGCTTCGTCGCTAAATAGAACGCGTGCAAAAAATCTGTCACCGTCCCGTAATTTCTCTTGTGCCCAGTGGCAGAACTGTACACGACGTTCAAATTCGTCGCCATGCAATTCCTGGTGCATAGAAATACGGTACGGGTGCAATCGATGTTGATGTAGCATTCTCAACACCGAAGCTTGTGAGATTCCCGATTCTTGCGCAATTTGTCTGCTACTGATGTGCGGATTAGTCACGACGGCAGCTAAAACACCTACTTGGGCATCATTTGTTGCAGGTCGTGGTTGACGTTTCTCATGTGGCTGAACACTTCCTGTTTCCTTAAATACCGTAACTATCCGGCGAACGGTCCGGACACTTGGATGATGTCGTCCAGGATACCGAGGAGCATACATAGCATTTTGATCAAAATAGCCATACATCAACACGATATCGACCTTTTCCACCATTCGTAAACGGTCCATTTTAACCATTTTAACACGGGTAATGTATCACGAAGCAAATACCGTCCGTACTGACGGAATGTTTCGTGATACCACGTACTTATACGTTTGTGACCATTACAGCGCCATCTATCACAAAGCGAAAAAAGTCGTCCAACTAAAAAATTCATATTTCTTTACGTACGACACGAATATGTAATAAAAATGGCGGTTCCTATTTTAAAAAAAACGCAGTTGATATCAGTTTGACCTATGGCAGCGCCATGTAGCGGGCCAACCATAGCGCCATCTGATTTCCCCCTTCAAGCTAGACGACTTTCGTTCTTTGTAGTTTTTTCTTTTGATGCTTATTTCGTGAGATATTTGGCCCGGTCGCTATCAGTGGACCACCCCGTATGTTCTCCGTTACACCCTCAGGCAATCGCCTCCTATTACTGTCCGTGTGGCTGATCCAATGAGTGGCGGCGGTGGTGGGGGTAGCGGTGCCCAGCTCTGAATTGCGGTCTCCTGTTTCCGTGCTACTGCTTTGGACATCACTGCATGGGAAGATTTTATTGTTGAAGGCTCAATGCAAGGTGCAGTGCCTAAATGAGATGTAAGCTGCCATGTTTATTAATTAGACCTCTTGGACTCTAATTTCAATGGCTTTAATCACTCACTCCCAGATGGAGAAAGCTTGCCAAAGTATCTTCTTGGTGTTGTTGTGGTTTATACTGTAGTTGGCCATGTTCGTTTGATGGTGTGGCGTAATTCAATGTGATGCCTACGTACACGGCACCTCTCTTTCACCATGTATATAATTTTCCAATTTTTGCTCTGCCACACTTGCAGGCGATTTGGTAGACCCCTGATTTGAGAAAGCCTACTTAACGCTTTACTGGGCCTAATAGTTTCAAGGTCCATCCATATTTCCTCTCATTGCTGTAAGGCATACCTTGGGGAAACTGTTTGCCCAAAAGAAGACAGATGAATACAGTTGCTACATTGAGGTACGCCACACCACCAAATGAGCTGTTGTGCAGAACATAGCATAAAAACTGACCCTACCGAAGACTGCAGCAAAACTGAGTTACATAGTTTTTCTTCTCACTGGATTGGGTGATTAAAGAGGGTCCAACTTGGTCTACAAATGAGTCAGGCATGGAACCCTGCACGGGGTATAAAAAAAGAAAAGCGTTCATGTATAGCGAGGTCAGGATCCGATAGCGATAGCTGAGACACAGGAGGGTAGAGTTTGGAGCAGGCGTACTATCCCAATCATCATCACCACCACCCACAATGGCGACCAAAAAAGATATCAGTATTGTTATACACATCTCTTTCCCAAATCGTCCCGTAAACGATGTAAAATCTGCAATAAAGAGTCCAACCAAATCGCAAACATTAATCCCCGCCGATAAATAAAATATGTATCAGTACCAGTGATTTAATTAATTTAGATTACAGTTTCCTATGTTGAAATGGATGTTCACCCAAAAAGAAGGCTCTTCGAAAGAAAGCTGTCATTAATCGGGAGCGAATGAACGCTCTGTGAGTCATAAACCGGGCTGGAACAAGTTTATATGCCAACTACCTCTGCAGATGACGAAGAAATTGAAGAAATGTATGATGAGATAAAATAAATTATTCAGGTAGTGAAGGGAGATGAAAATTTAATAGTCATGGGTGACTGGAATTGGAGAGTAGGAAAAGGGAGAGAAGGAAACATAGTAGGTGAAAATGGATTGGGGTTAAGAAATGAAAGAGGAAGCCGTCTGGTAGAATTTTGCACAGAGCATAACTTAATCATAGCTAACACTTGGTTCAAGAACCATAAAGAAGGTTGTATACATGGACGACTCCTGGAGATACTGGAAGCTTTCAGATACATTATATAATGGTAAGACAGAGATTTAGGAACCAGGTTTCAAATTGTAAGACATTTCCAGGGACAGATGTGGACTCTGACCACAATCTATTGGTTATGAACTGTAGATTAAAACTGAAGAAATTGCAAAAAGGTGGGAATTTAAGGAATCGGACCGGGATAAACTGAAAGAACCAGAGGTTGTACAGAGTTACAGGGAGAGCATAAGGGAACAATTGACAGGAATGGGGGAAAGAAGTACAGTAGAAGAAGAATGGGTTGCTCTGAGGGATGAAGTAGTGAAGGCAGCAGAGTATCAAGTAGGTAAAAAGACGAGGGCTAGTAGAAATCATTGGGTAACAGAAGAAATATTGAATATAATTGATGAAAGGAGAAAATATAAAAAAGCAGTAAATGAAGCAGGCAAAAAGGAATACAAACGTCTCAAAAATGAGATCGACAGGAAGTGCAAAATGGCTTAGCAGGGATGGCTAGAGGACAAATGTAAGTATGTAGAGGCTTATCTCACTAGGGGTAAGATAGATACTGCCTACAGGAAAATTAAAGAGACCTTTGGGGAAAAGAGAACCACTTGCATGAATATCAAGAGCTCAGATGGAAACCCAGTTCTAAGCAAAGAAGGGAAAGCAGAAAGGTGGAAGGAGTATATAGAGGGTCTATACAGGGACGATGTTCTTGAGGACAATATTATGAAATGGAAGAGAATGTAGATGAAGATGAAATAGGAGATACGATACTGCGTGAAGAGTCTGACAGAGCACTGAAAGATCTGAGTCGAAAGAAGGCCCCGGAGTAGAGAACATTCAATTGGAACTATTGACGACCTTGGGAGAGCCAGTCCTGACAAAACTCCACCATATGGCGAGCAAGATGTATGAGACAGGCGAAATACCCTCAGACTTCAAGAAGAATATAATAATTCCAAAACTCTAACATCTGGTGAGCAAGATGTACGAGACAGGCAAAACACCCTCAGACTTCAAGAAGAATATAATAATTCCAATCCCAAAGAAAGCAGGTGTTGACAGTTGTGAAAATTATCGATCTCTCAGTTTAATAAGTCACAGCTGCAAAATACTAACGCGAATTATTTACAACGAATGGAAAAACTGGTAGAAGCCGACCTCGGGGAAGATCAGTTTGGATTACGTAGAAATGTTGGAACACGTGAGGCAATACTGACCTTACGACTTATCTTAAAAGAAAGATCAAGGAAAGGCAAACCTAAGCTTCTAGCATTTGTAGACTTACAGAAAGCTTTTGACAATGTTGACTGGAATACTCTCTTTCAAATTCTAAAGGTGGTAGGGGTAAAATACAGGGAGCGAAAGGCTATTTACAATTTGTACAGAAACCAGGTGGCAGTTATAAGAGTCGAGGGGCATGAAAGGGAAGCAGTGGTTGGGAAGGGAGCGAGACAGGGTTGTAGCCTCTCCCCGATGTTATTCAATCTGTATATTGAGCAAGCAGTAAAGAAAACAAAAGAAAAATTTGGAGTAGGTATTAAAATCCAGGGAGAAGAAATAAAAACTTTGAGGTTCGCCGATGATATTGTAATTCTGTCAGAGACAGCAAAGGAATTGGAAGAGCAGTTGAACGGAATGGACAGTATCTTGAAAGGAGGATATAAGATGAACATCAACAAAAGCAAAACGAGGATAATGTAATGTAGTCGAATTAAGTCGGGTGATGCTGAGGGAATTAGATTAGGAAATGAGACACTTAAAGTAGTAAAGGAGTTTTGCTATTTGGGGAGCAAAATAACTGATGATGGTCGAAGTAGACAGGATGTAAAATGTAGACTAGCAATGGCAAGGAAAGCGTTTCTGAAGAAGAGAAATTTGTTAACATTGAGTATAGATTTAAGTGTCAGGAAGTCGTTTCTGAAGATATTTGTATGGAGTGTAGCCATGTATGGAAGTGAAACATGGACAATAAATAGTTTGGACAAGAAGAGAATGGAAGCTTTCGAAATGTGGTGTTACAGAAGAATGTTGAAGATTGGGTGGGTAGATCACGTAACTAATGAGGAGGCATTGAATAGGATTGGGGAGAAGAGAAGTTTGTGGCACAACGTGGCTAGAAGAAGGGATCGGTTGGTAGGACATGTCCTGAGGCATCAAGGGATCACAAATTTAGCATTGGAGGGCAGCGTGGAAGGTAAAAATCGTAGAGGGAGACCAAGAGATGAATACACTAAGCAGATTCAGAAGGATGTAGGCTGCAGTAGGTACTGAGAGATGAAGGAGCTTGCACAGGATAGATTAGCATGGAGAGCTGCATCAAACCAGTTTCGGGACTGAAGACCACAACAGCAACAACAATCCTGCAGCAACAGTGATAAAAACGGTAGGGAAAGTCGAATAATTTTTTAGCAAGATTCAGTAATTTGAAGCTTCATTCAGAAGACCTACCTGTAGTTAGTGGTTCAGTATGCTTCCAACTTCGGCCATAAATGCAAACGCATGGTCTTGTAGCGCTTTCTCTTTTCACAATCTAACCCTTTGGCAACTACACTACGACTTACTTGAATATAATTGCTTATCCTGACATGTGTTCTCTTGAATCATACTCAATATTCCAATCCTAGGCATGCCAAAGCGTTTGCTTACCATTATTAAGCTTTGGCAAACCATTTATCACCCATTTTAATGTAATAAACTGAGTTTATTCCGACTCTCGTTTTATTTTGTAGGTAACGAATTCCTTGTTCATTATCCTAAATGGCAACAAAGTAATTATGTAAGATGTAGTGGGCCATTAATACACATCTAATTAACACTGCATACGTCAGCAAGCGCTCCTCAATCCCGCAACCATTTACAGTTTGCAACTCCCGCAGAGGATTTGCTTACTTGATAACTTCTGATGCAGCAGTTAGATTCACGAAAATTTCCAGTTTTTACCTAAATTTCGAGAAAGATTTGCACTTTCCATCTCACCTATCATCCATTTAGTAGCCTAAAATTATTTTAAGTTGTTGGTTTGTAACCAGTTTTTGTATATTTTTCAGTAGGTAAGGCTGCTGTACGTCTATTGTAGTCCTGCTGACTTACCATTTTTTAACCTCTAGAGAGGAGTTGACTTTTTTTCTATGTCCTTTGTGCGTTTTGTATTGGGAGGGTTTGGATTATAGTGTGTACGTGAGATTTGAGAAACTTTAGGGATCTTTCTTTAACTTCCTTCAAACGTTAGGTGAAGATTCTGTCAGAGCATGCTGAAATTTACGGGGGTGTGGGATAGAGATTTAGCAAGGATGAGAGAGAATGGTTCAAATGGTTCAAATGGTTCTGAGCACTATGGGACTTAACTGCTGTGGTAATCAGTCCCCTAGAACTTAGAACTACTTAAACCTAACTAACCTAAGGACATCACACACATCCATGCCCGAGGCAGGATTCGAACCTGCGACCGTAGCGGTCACGCGGTTCCAGACTGTAGCGCCTAGAACCGCACGGCCACTCCGGCCGGCTATGAGAGAAACAAACAGCTTTCAGATAGAAATGTTATGGAGGTGTAGCAGGAGAATACCCAGCAGGTCGATTTTAGTGGGCTTGTGAGAAACAGCATCACAAATAGAAACTAACATAGTGAATGAGCAAAGTCAGAACGGGTTAACGACGAAGTGTCTGAAGTTGAATTTAGAAGAGAAGACAAGAGAAAAAATTCACAGGTTGTGGAGATTTCAGAAACAAAAGGTCACGAAAGAACAGCGCAGAGTGATGCCATTCCTGAACCCACACGTCAACCACTTGTAGGATTAGATCTGAAGAGCTTTCTGATCGAACAGTTCAAGAAAAATGGCGCGCAATTCTAGACAAGCAAGAAGAAAAGGGCGTTCAGTTTAAGGTGGACAAAAATTTCGATAAAAGCGAAAATTTTATTTAAGAACGGTGAGGAAGAGGGGGACACCCAGTTTGAAGAAAATAAGAAGCAATTGGAAAAAACTAAACAAGATAGACGAACAAGTTGGGACTGTGAAGTAAAAACTGGACGATCATGTGAAGGAATACAGGGTGCAGATTAAAACATGAGCCAAGAAAACTGATAGCTAGGCAACGAAAAAATCATGAAGAAAGTAAATGAACAGACACAAGGCTTTAACACAAAAGTAGACACATTAACGATGAATACCAAGGGGGTGATTAAGGCAGAATACCAATGGATTGACAGACGGGTTAAAGAAAGAGATTGACACCAACACGAAGAACAACGATACCTATGTGCGGAACATGGATACCAACACGCAGAATATTGACACAAACGTGGAAATATTGAGACTATCGGAACATGGGAAGAGCAGTACGTAAAATCGCACAAGAATATTTTAGGAAATGTAGTACATAAAGTCGAGGTGTTAACCACCGCCGTCGAGCAGCTGTCAATGCGTAACGAAACCACGTCCAATCGAACAGCACCAGTAAGTCTACGCGTGAACGAAGAAATTAGAGATATCGAACAGTTTAGCAAAACACACGCCCACGTTAATCAGAGGGACAAAGAGACGTTAGATACACTGAGGAGAGAGAAGGAGAGTAGCAGAAATTCGAGTAGTAATGGAAGGGAGAACGTAACGATTCGAAGAAGAAAACTGTGGTGTCACCGCCAGACACCACACTTGCTAGGTGGTAGTTTTAAATCGGCCGCGGTCCATTAGTACATATCGGACCCGCGTGTCGCCACTGTGTGATCGCAGACCGAGCGCCACCACAAGGCAGGTCTCGAGATACGGAATAGCACTCGCCCCAGTTGTACGGACGACTTTGCTAGCGACTACGTGGACGAAGCATTGCTCATTAGCCGAGCCAATAGTTAGAATAGCCTTCAGCTGAGTCAATGGCTACGACCTAGCAAGGCGCCATTAGTAACATTGCATGTATCTATGGAGTCTCACTTGTATCGCCACAATCTCCAGATGTACCACAAGGATGGATTAAAGTTAAGTATTCCAGCAGCTACGTACTTTTCTTTATAGCATCCATTACGTATCCTGTTTCAGACCTCACGCCCATCTGCGTGAGCGTAGCGCGTGCCTTCCGGCTTCCTCTCATTGTGTCTAGGCTGTCTTGTCTAGACACAACAAAAACAACTGTTAGGGAGTAGAACTCAGAGAACTGACAGACGAGTTACGTCACATCAGGTCAGTACCACCGCATTCAACTCCATCGGCAACCACCACAGCAACTGTAGAAACATTATCGTCCGAGATAGATGAATAAGAAGTCAGAAAACAGTTTGTACCTGTGCACAAGTACTCATTATTTCCGGACGCGTCTAACAGCTTTCACCCGAAGATTTGTATTCACGAAGTCATCAAAGTGGCGGCCACCAGTTCTGAAAATTAAATTTGTATGTGCAGACTTTAGAGAAGAGGCAGCAATGACAGTGCGAGTATGAAGACGTATGAAGAATTCACACGGTCTTTCTTCGATGAGTGTTGACAAGATCAAGTGAAACTGGGTATGTTGATAGAAAATTATGTAGCGTCGAGGTGGCAAGACCTTATACTACACTTCAGAGAGATGATACGTAGGTACCAACTTTTATGAGCCAGCACAACCCATAAGCATTTACCAAATTATCCAAAAAATTGCAAACAACCTTAGAAGTTGCAATATTAATTTTCTTTATCGATGAATAGTTTCAATCCCTAAACTACTTATCAAATCATCCATTAAGCTATGCAATACCACACACATGACTGTTCGTATTGGTCAAACACATCACTGTAAAGTCATGTTGGACTGAACTTAGGTTACTTAAGTGGGCTAGTTGAAACGTTAACAGGCTATGGGAAGCTCAGCGCCTGACAGAAGAAATATCTGGAGACTTGACGACTGACAAGAGAACTGGAGATGAGACGGTAGACAAGATGGAAGAATTGTAATTGTCGAAATTCGTGGACTTGACCCAAGACACAAACAAAGAACCGAGGAGGAAAGAAACGATTTTCGGAATTGACTTGTCACCCACGTTCAGGGGTGGACTATTCGAGGTGCTAGGGCATCAGGAGCATAGTATATGGATTTTGCGAATCTTATGAGCACATTATTTGAAGAACCGTCCGCAGCTCGTGGTCGTGCGGTAGTGTTCTCGCTTCCCACGCCCGGGTTCCCGGGTTCGATTCCCGGCGGGGTCAGGGATTTTCTCTGCCTCGTGATGACTGGGTGTTGTGGGCTGTCCTTAGGTTAGTTAGGTTTAAGTAGTTCTAAGTTCTATGGGACTGATGACCATAGATGTTAAGTCCCATAGTGCTCAGAGCCATTTGAACCAATTTTTTATTTGAAGAACACTTTTTCAATTTTTTACATAACGAGTTACCAATTACAACAGGAGCGAAATGTTGGACGGGGTAGTGGCAAACATATATAGGACACCGATAAGTCTGGAGCAGCAGTTGTCAGCGCTCAGCTGAAGATGGCAACGAATCTGTCTGCCGAAATACCGTGGAGAACTTTAGTCGTGACTTGGGCAGGCACCTGAGAACTCTACAAGTCAGAAATACGCCAGTAAAACATCATATCGCGTGACAATGATGTCTTTGGAAACGGAACACAAATGTATAGTCGTTCATTCTGTGGATCACGAAGGTATCGAATACCTGGAAATCTTTAGTCCATGTTGAATATTACGAGAACCACCTTGCTGCACTAAACGCACGCTTGTCCTGAGACTACAGCTTTTCCTTTTTTACTGTCCTGTGTCTGTTATCAAAGTTATTGCAGCAACAATAATTAAACGCCTTAAACTCAGAACAACTTCTCCATATATTAAATTTCAGTTGCTGATGTCTCCCTCTTTTCAAGTACCAGACCCATCGCAGTAGCAGGTCTCACCTCAAACATAAAGGTGTCCACTTCCTCCTGCAGCTCCTGGTCGTCAAGTTTCTGACCATCCTCAGAAGCGTCCAGCAGCAAGTCCAGAAAAGCCACACGTCGTTTTCTACCTGTAATCGTAATTAGGTTGTGAACGAGTATCCTTACCATAGACAACTCTGTATTATTCTGTCTGATTTCTAAACTGGAAAGCACGTACCTAGGTCGTCATCCTGCGGTGCCTTCACTTGAAACTCACTCGTTTTACGGGCTGATTTCCTCTCAGCTATCACCTGCAACACATAATGCATGTCAGATTGTTAGAGGTTTAATGGTATAGTAACCATCGCAAGCAATGGTCACTACCGTCTGCTGGAGGGAAGAAATGACGGCTTTTTAGTCAGTACTTCATAGCTAGCAAGTCTAACAATCGTCAACACTATTTACTTAATTATGCGTAAGTTGAATAAATGGGAACAGAACAAAAGTAAGCAAAACGCCGAAACTGATAACAATCGTCATGGTTAAACAGTGGCACGAGGTGCCTTTGTATTTTTAACTGCTAGAAATGCCGTGGAAAAGAACTATACAAAGGAAGCACCCTCTGGGGTAAAAGAGCTCTTGTGGAGTGCACATGGGGTTTTTAGTCTAGGCGGTAGTTTGAGATACTCTCACGAACACTTGCCAGCCGATACGCGTATTGAGAAGGCAGACCGCGTTCACAGCAAAGGCAGTTCGACTGTAAAAATTTTATCAGTAAACTGTCGAAGTGTTCGAAACAAAGGTCCCAAATTTAATGGCCTCCAGGAAAATTCTCAACTTCAAATTATTCTTGGAACTGAGAGCTGGCTAAAAACCCAAAGTCAACGGCTCCGAGATATTTATGATATTTATCGAGTCTTGGAATGTTTATCGGAAAGACATATTAGATGCCGTACGGGGTGGGGAGGTGTGTGTGTGTGGGGGGGGGGGGGGGAGGGGAGGGACGTTCACTGCAGTTGAAAAAAAAGTTGTCTGTACTGAAGTTGATACTGAGTGTGATAGTGATGATATCTGGTCTCGCATAACAGGTTACGTGAAACCAAGTTAGTTATTGGATGTTTTTAACGACCACCCGACTCCGTTGTGACAGTTCTAGAGTCATTCGAAGGAAATCTATGGTCAGTTGTGCATAAATACCCAGATCACACAATACTAGTTGGTTCTGACATTCACCTACCGATTATAGACTAGGCCTTTTTTGGATTTGTTGGAGGGGCTAAAACAGACAGTCTTTGAACACATTTTCCGAAAACTGTCTTGAGTAGCTAGTTCTGCAACCCACACGCAATAGAAGCATCTTGGACCTTGTAGCTAAAAACAGGACCGACTTTATCGATGGTGTCAGTATAGAGACCGGGATTATTGATCACGATGTGATCAGTGCGACTATCATTACGAAAGTTAATGAATCAAACTAGGAGAATGTTTCTGCTAGGAAGAGCAGGTAAGCAGTTATTAGAATCTCACTTAGACAATGAACTGCAATCATTTAGTTCCAGAATGCTGGACATAGAGGAATTATGGGCAAAGTTTAAACAGATTGTGAATCGTGATCAGGACAGGTATGTACCCAGTAAGTGGATTAAGAGCGGAAAAGACCCACCGTGGTTTAATAACGAAATTCGGAGAGTGCTGAGGAAACAAAGGCTGTAGCATACTCGATTCAAAAGAGGACGCACAAATGACGACAGGCAAGGATTAGTAGAGATTCGTGCGTCTGTAAAAAGATCTATGTGCGAAGCATACAACAGCTACCACAGTCTTACCATGGCTAAAGATCTGGCGGAGAACCAGAAAAATTTTTCTTGATGCAATAGTTTCCCAACAGCCGTATGTATTGTAGAAATTTATTTCATTTTATGAACTTCTACGTGCTACCAGTTTCGGCATCACATTGATGCCATCTTTAGGCCTCACTCGTCATAGTCGTGAAATCGCTATACACGGAAGGAGCCATGTAACTGGATCCGTGAATCACATCGTCCTGCAACAGCTCTTGGTGGGCAGGCTCCTTCCGTGTATAGCGATTTTATGACTATGACGAGTGGGGCATGAAGATGGCATCAATGTAATGCCGAAACTGGTAGCACGTAGAAGTTCATAAAATAAAATATATTTCTACAATACATACGGCTGTTGGTGAATTATTGCATCAAAAAGTTCATGCCAGCCGTCGTCCCATAATCCATAATGGATCAACGAAGAGAAAAAATTTTGGTCCTATGTAAAATCGTTGACCAGTATGGCTTGTCAGTAGAAGACAGCAAAAGGAAAGCCGAAGTTTTAAAGTCCATGTTTAAGAAATGGTTCACGCAGGAGAATCGTAGATACGTACCGTCGTTTGCCGATCGCACAGAGGCCCTTATGGATGACACTTTAATAAGGATCCCTGGCGTAGAGGAAAAACTGAAATAGTTGAAAACAAATAAGTCGTCAGGTCCGGATGGAATCACAGTTCGGTTTTACGTCATTGGCCCCGTAGATAGATTCCATTTATCGCGAATCTCTCGACCAGCGCAAAGTGCCAAGCGACTGGCAAAAAGCGCAAGTGACTCCTGTTTATAACAAGGGTAAAAGAACGGACCCACAAAATTACAGACCAATAACCTTAACATCGGTTTGCTGCAGAATTCTAGAGCACATTTTGAGTTGGAATATAATAGTTTTCCTAGAGACCGAGAAGCTCGTGTCCACGACTCAGCACGGATTTAAAAAGCATCGCTTGTGCGAAATTCAGCTTGCTCTTTTCTCTCATGATATATTGAGAACTATGGATGAACGGCAAAATGCAGATTCCATATTTATAGACTTCAGAAAAGTATTCGACACGGTACCCCGCTGGAGGCTGTAACCGGAGGTAGGTGCATACGGAATAGGCTCCCAGATATGTGACTGGCTAGAAGATTTCTTAAGTAATAGAACCCAGTACGTTCTCCTCGACGGCGAGTGTTCATGGGAGACAGGGGTAATTCAGGAGTGTCGCAGGAAGTCTGACAGGACCTGTTGCTACTTTCTGTATACGTAAATGATCTGACAGACTGGGTGGGCAGCTATACACAGTTTCGTCGCAGATGGTGCTGTGATGTGAAGGTGTCGAAGGACTGTAGGTTAATACAAGATGATCTCAAAATTTCTGGTTGGCGTGATGAATGTTAGCTGACTGTTGATGTAGAAAACTGTAATTTACTGAAATGTTCGAATACAGCGTTACTAGCGACCTGCTTAACACACTCACGTCGTTTAAATACGTCGCTTAAATATGTGGGTGTAACGTTGCGAAGCGATATGAAATGGAACGAGCATGTGAGGATTGTGGTAGGGACGACGAATGATCGACTTCGGTTCATTGGGAGAATTTTGGGAAAATGGAGGTCATCTGTAAAGCAGAGCGCATACGAGACGCTCGTGCGATCTATTCTTTTAGTACTGTTCGAGTGTTTGGCACCCGCACCAGATCGGATTGAAAGAAGACATCGAAGCAGTTCAGAGAGGAGCTGCTAGATTTGTTACCGGTAGGCTCGATCACCATGCAATGTTACGGATATGCTTCGGGAGGTCGAGTGGGAATCCCAGGAGGTAAGAAGACACTCATTTCGAAGAAAACTACTGAAAAAGATAAGAGAACCGGAAGTTGGAGCTGACTGCAGAACGATCCTACTGTCGCCAACATACATTTCGCGTAGGGCCCACGAAGATAACACGTGAGAAATTATCGTCCATACGGAGGCATTTAGACAGTCGGTTATTCCTCGCTGTATCTGCGAGTGGAACACTGAAGGAAATGACTAGTTGTGGTGCAGGGTACCCTCCGCCTCGCACTGTACAGTGGCTTGTGGAGCATGTATGTAGATGAAGATTATCGCATTATCCTGAAGTAGTTTTGTTGCGCTACGGTCCCGTGCTACGTGCTACGCGCCAGGGCTTCGTTCCCCAGAAAGTGCGGTACACAAAGCGTTAAAACACGATAACACACAGAACAACGGCTTCACGGTACACAGACAGCTGGCGCATACGACTTCCCTCCCTTAGATTAACTGACGACTGAGGCGACAGGAAACATATCTGGTCACAGAGATTAATAACAAATTATTAAATCGTGAAATCGGTGGACCCTGTACGGCAGAAGAAACGCAAAGAAAAAGAGAGAGGTAGGATTCTGAGTTAGTGAAAGAAGTGGATGTGGCGTGGTGGCAGTAAAGTACAGAACGGTTTGTCTGTGGTGATATCTTGCCCGTGACAGAACGAGGAAACTTCCTACTGTAGGGTGAAATAGCCATAGAGGTAGATGAAAAAATCTAAAACATTGCTTATCGTAATGAAATTCAGGTGATACATATCCCGTGTTAGGTTGTAGGTGAACAACTTTATGTGATAACAATGTCAGATAAGTTACTAAATGAGTGTTAACAATGCGAAAAATTTTCTTGTTCAATCAGGAATTAATTTCACGTGTTGGACGACACACAGTGGGGTATTCTCTTGTGCTTGAGAGCTCTTTGGCACTCCCCCTGCCACAGCACATCCAAATGGCATTCCCTCCTAAAGTTTTCTGTGTACGACTCAACTGTAGTCTTCTTCAAAGGGCCCGACACTTCATCAGTGCCCCGAGGGAGGAGGGGGGGGGGGGGGACGGGGAAGGGGGGGGTGCGTAATTTTCCTAGGCTAGGCTAGCTTCCGGTGCGATGTATGGAGCTGATTATAGACTGAAAGACTGACTGCCGATAGGCAAGACTTTTTTCTTTTCTACGAAATTGTCAGCTTCTTAAGTACTGCTGGGTCCCCAGAAAATCTAAAATGTAGCAATGTGGGGCCATTACATTACTACTCACGGGTGTACTGCCAGTGGACCTTTGGATCATTCCACGTACTTTCGGTTTTTTTTTATAGTGGTGTTTGTCTTTGTAGAATATCATTGCACACCGCGTTCCAGAATTGAATTTTAAATTGAACGACCTCCTTTCTACCAACAGGCTCGTTCTCGTGCTGGAAGAAGCAGAAGAATATAGCATCACGTCTAATAAGACACCAGATTTCGCGACTGCTTCATTTCTTCACTAATGCTCCAGATATTGCTTTGATTGTTATTCATATCTTAGGGGCAGTGTGAATCTCATATAGTGCATTTACCGACATCTACGAGCAGTCACATACTGCTAAGACACAGGAAAACATAAATAAAAATAATGATTGGCCGATACTATGAACAACCAGACAAATGGAAATGGAAGTGAAGCCACATGCTTCTTGACAGAGTGTAGGGGAACGATGCGGGAGACCCGCACCGCCATACTAGGCAAGGTCCTAATGGAGGTGGTTTGCCGTTGCCTTCCTCCGACCCTTAATAGGGATGAATGATGATGAGGAAGACGACACACCACCACCCAGTCATCGCGGGGATTTTGACAATCCATGACCCCGCCGGGAATCGATCCCGGGATGCGCTCGGGAAGCGAGAACGCTACCACGAGACCGCGAGCCGCTGACAACCAGACACAGCCATACAAAATTTGGCGAGAACAGTTGTCAATTCCTTGTTTGTAAAGCTGCAGAAAACGTACACAAAATTCGGAGGGAACATCTTTTCAATACTTTCTTCGTAAAATTGTAGAAAAGATTAATAAATACATTCTCTTGCCTTCTTGTTAAATCCTTAAAGCAAGGGGAATGAACATGTTACCAGTACCTTCTTTGTAAATCCGTGCAAAATTTTCAGTTGGTCGTAGTACTCTTTTGCTGACGAAGTCCTTTCGAAAATGAAATCAGACTGCATCCATGGATTAATCATTCTTTCCACGGTTAGTTCACTGATCCTGAAAATAATAAAAAGTATCACAACTTGTAAACTAATCCTTGCTCTGAAATTTGGGATAAATTTTAAGACAGTTAAACATTTGTCAAATTATCTGCACGATTTACCGTTTGCTGAATATGTACCACAGTTTTATATATAGGATGATTTTAATTACAGTTCCAGCTTCAAAACACTGTAAAACAAGAAACGCCGCTCCGAATGACGTCAGATTTGAACGGAATATGACTGAAGAAGGAAGAAACGTTGTGAAAACAAAGAATTGCAGTATACGGCGCTTTACGCGTCATAAAATAAATTGGTCTTCCTACAAATGACAAATGAATTGCAGTACAATGGCTACTTGACTTGCCTAGAAAACCATCCGTACTGTCCAATGCGCATGACTGCACAAGTTTGGCATTGAATAGTTGTGGCACACTTGAGTATGCCCGTCCACCACGGCAAGATCCTATTACATTGAATGAAAAAAAAACGAGTTTTGATTGTCTTGTGGTCAAAACCGCATAAAATCAACGACGACATTGGTTTTTAATTATCCTGAGGTCAAAAACAGCATAAAAGCAACAGTGAAATGGGTTTCTAGGATTTAGTACCTCAGTCGGTATAAACGGAACCCGAATGGATCTCTTTTTTGTCCGCGTGTCTGTCTTACAGTGTATCTGTCTGTCTGTCCGACTGTTAACACTTCTTTTTCTTCGGGAGGGGCAGAAGGATCATGTTAAAATTTATATCACATATTAGGGTCATTGGACCCTTGGCGAAGTAAGAAATTTAGGCTTCTCAGCCAACTCGATCAGAAGATATGGTCATTTGTGTCACATATTTACTTATGTCATATATTTACTTGCAAATACACTCATCAAAACATATGGTGTACTTCCCTTTACGGTAGACTCGTCAAATTTGGCAAGAAGCAAGGTTTCACAGTACAAGTAAAAGAAAAAATCCGAAAATTATTAAATTGTATTTATACCACATAAAAATATTTTCTTGTTATTAGAGGCTTCATGATCTGTTAAAAATATCAGAAAGTACCGTAGAGATTCTGATCTGGTTCTCAGTAACAGGTAGAGTGATTCTCGAGGAAGGTTCGTGTGTGTAATTTACAAATATTTCGTGGTGACTGGCTGAACTACGATGGAATGACGCCCCCTGCCGCTTTGAAAACGATGACTTTGTCACCTGGCTGTGACAGACGTTAAGGGCGATCGACTGCTGTTCTAGCGTCTCCAAGATGTAAAAGCAAAGTAATACTGGTAATTGGAGCAGGACTGCAGTACCATTGTTTGGAATGGGATTCCAATATCCTATAAAATATGCATTGAAGGACTCCACAGAACAAATCAAAATTTGCATAACAGCAATAATACTATGGCCGACAGTATTGTTTTCTTCTCTGGAGACATCCGTCGAATCTTACCAGCAATCGCAACAGGGACAAGAGAAGACGAATCCAACGCGTCTTGAATTGCCAGTTAGCATGACATCTTAACATAGCTCCAAAATTAATAAAATAAATGAAAAATTACAATGGCGAATGCAAAATTACATAAAAAATTGAAATTTAAAGTTAAAACATTCCTGAAAGTCTGGGAATTCCCAGGATCGATATCATGCCAGTGTCGATGTCGACAGAAGATGAAAAGCGTCCAGATTCTCGATTTCTACCTATTTACATCATTAAGTCTGTACAGAACCGTTGCTGCGCGAATAGTACTTGCACTTACCATGATTTTTAGTTGTCGTGAGACTGTCGGAAGACATTTTCAATATGCTGTCCACCGTTTTCTGCCACAAGTTGAAAACAGGAAACAGCATGTTTCACGACCGACTGGACTGTGTCAGTGGCCACGATCAGAGTGCGTTGAGCAATGCGTCTTCAGTCCTGCTACGTTCGTAATTGAGAGCACTGAATATAGCATCTTTCAGATAACCCCACAGCCAGAAGTCACATGGATTAATATCAGGTGATTGACGGCAGATAATTACAGCATTTCGAAAACGCCTGTGAAGCAGCTGCTTCCCGGCTGTGCAATGTGCAGAGGAGCGCCAACTTCCATAAAAATTATCCTATTCACATATCCAAGCTGTTGAAGCGCTGTAATGACGTAGGTGCGCAAAAGACTCACACAGCGTTTGCCAGTGACGGTACAAGAACAAGACGCGCAGCACCCATGTCCTCGAAGAAATATGGCCTTACGTTGAACGATGCCGCCTACCCGCACCACGCAGTTACCTATGCAAAATGAAGCGCCACCGGTTTAGGTGTGAACAGATATTCCGTTGCCCACACTCTGCAATTCTATATACAGGGTGGTCCATTGATCGTAACCAGGCCAAATATCTCACGAAATAAGCTTCAAACGCAAAAACTATAAAGAACGAAACTTGTTTAGCTTGAGGGGGGAAACCAGATGGCGCTATGGTTGGCGCACTAGATGACGCTGCCATAGGTCACGCGGATATCAAATGCGTTTTTTTTAAATAGGAACCTCTATTTTTTATTACATATTCGTGTAGTACGTAAAGAAATATGAATGTTTTAGTTGGACCACTTTTTTCGCTTTGTCGTAGATGGCGCTGTAATAGTCACAAACGTATAAGTACGTGGTATCACGAAACATTCCGTCAGTGCGGACGGTATTTGCTTCGTGATACATTACCCGTGTTAAAATGGACCGTTTACCAATTGTGGACAAGGTCGATATCGTGTTGATATATGGCTACTTTGATCAAAATGCTATGTATGCTGCTCGGTATCCCGGACGACATCATCCAAGTGTCCGGACCGTTCGCCGGATAGTTTCGTTATTTAAGGAAACAGGAAGTGTTCAGCCACATGAGAAACGTCAACCACGACCTGCAACAAATGATGCCCAAGTAGGTGTTTTAGCTGCTGCCGCGACTAATCCGCACATCAGTAGCAGACAAATTGCGCAAGAATCGGGAATCTCAAAAACATCGGTGTTGAGAAAGGCTACATCCACATCGATTGCACCCGTACCATATTTCTATGCACCAGGAGTTGCATGGCGACGACTTTGAACGTCGTGTACAGTTCTGCCACTGGGCACAAGAGAAATTACGGGACGGTGACAGATTTTTTGCACGCGTTCTATATAGCGACGAAGCGTCATTCACCAACAGCGGTAACGTAAACCGGCATAATATGCACTATTGGGCAACAGAAAATCCACGATGGCTGCGAGAAGTGGAACATCGGCGACCTTGACGGGTTAATGTATGGTGCGGCATTATGGGAGGAAGGATAATTGGCCCCCATTTTATCGATTCCAATCTAAATGGTGCAATGTATGCTGATTTCCTACGTAATGTTCTACCGATGTTACCTCAAGATGTTTCACTTGAAGCGGTATTGAACTGCATATTTCAAGACAGGTGGATTGGTCGTCGAAGCACCATACCATGGCTCGCATGTTCACCGGATAGAACGTCCCCGGATTTCTTTCTGTGGGGAAAGTTGAAGGATATTTGCTATCGTGGTCCACCGACAACGCCTGACAACATGTGTCAGCGAATTGTCAATGCATGTGCGAACATTACGGAAGGCGACCTACTCGCTTTTGAGAGGAATGTCGTTACACGTATTGCCAAATGCATTGAAGTTGACGGACATCATTTTGAGCATTTATTGCATTAATGTGGTATTTACAGGTAATCACGTTGTAACAGCATGCGTTCTCAGAAATGATAAGTTCACAAAGGTACATGTATCATATTGGAACAACCGAAATAAAATATTCAAACGAACCTACATTCTGTGTTTTAATTTAAAAAACCTACCTGTTACCAACTGTTCGTCTAAAATTGTGAGCCATATGTTTGTGACTATGACAGCGCCATCCAGCTAAAGTATTCATATTTCTTTATGTGCTACACGAATATGTAATAAAAAATGGGGTTTCCTATTTTTAAAAACGCAGTTGATACCCGTTTGACCCATGGCAGCGTCATCTAGCGGGCCCACCATAGCGCCATCTGGTTTTCCCCTTCAAGCTAGACTATCGTTCTTCGTAGTTTTTATGTTTGACGCTTAATTCGTGAGGTATTTGGCCCTGTCACGATCAATTGACCACCCTGTATATAAAAGTCTCTGCAGATGGAAATGGACTTCGTCTGTACACAGAATGTTCCAAGGCCATTTATTGTCATTTATTCCACTCGAGCAAGAAATTCTAAAGTAAAAGTTTGTCTGACTGGCGGGTCAGTATGAGGCAACTCCGGAATGTGGGTAATTTTGTATGGACAGCAATGCAGGATCTTCGTAGACATTTATGCACAGTGCACACACACATGTCTAAAGTTCGGGCAATTCCCCCTGCACTGAATGTTTGTACCCCAACGTCTAGCCTCACCCGTAATGTTGTTGTCACATCTTACACTCCCCTCTGCCACATTGAACTTCAAAGGAATCTGTCTTTTCAAATTTCATAATAATTTGCTCCATAACCATTGCAGAAATCGGACCAACGCCTCTTTTCATACCCTTGAGCGTCCAGAACTTCTGCAGGGCTACTAGTGCATAGCTACCGTCGTTGCTAAACATTTTTACCAGCAGCGTGCAATCCTGCATTGACATTGTCATGCTGGGCGTCTCAAACGCAACCTGAGGAACAGCCGTGTATCCTGAGTCTTTTATGTTCCCATATTCTGCCTCTCACAGCTCCATCTAGCGGTAAAATGTTCGTTAATTTTTTTGTTTCGGTAACATTTCCTTTTCTTCGATAATATTCCGTTCCAATTTGACTTCATTCTGAGCAATGGTTCAGACGTTTTCAGCGTACTGAAACTGGATCTTTAATTATACTCACCCTGTATTATTTTGAAGTTGTGTATATTGGGAGAATATTAAAAACACAGGAGGAACCACTTAATGATCGTTTACATGTTTATTCAAAGCATTGCCGACAACAGATGCGCATGCCCAACTTCAGATGCTTGCATTCACATGTGAGGCAGTACGTACTCTTTACCCCGTGATAGCTGCTGTTGCACCACGTGACAAATAATTATTTCTTTCTTAAAGTTACAGTTGATTAATTTTAAATGATATTTTTAGTTAGACACCGAAATGTGTGCTCTGCTTGTAAAAATGGTTACAGCAGGTACGAAAAAATAATCTTGAATTCGTACTTTCGTATATTCCGATGTTTTACTAGGAAAACTATGTACGTTCCAGTACACGTTATTTAATTTGATCAACAGCTTCGCATCATGAATCACATACAATAATGAATAATTTCACTTGTACTGTTCGCAAGTTTCACTCGGCAGTACTTCACAGTTATTGATCCAGACTTTTCTGGCGTACAAGCGCCGGTCATGAGCTTTATAAACAGTAACGTTTTTAAATGTCCATAGATTTTCTACGGAGCAGAGGCACACAAATGTTATCGTCATATCTACACGGTTGTTCAATGTTGAAATTAATGGAACAGAAACTTACAGTAGAACATATAGAAATCTGCTTATCCGTGACGTGTAGTAAATTTTCATTGCTTTTCTTTTTTTAATTTTTTGTTCTTACTTCTATGCATGACTGCACTTAAGTTAACCTATGAGCTTGAGTTGTACAGCAAATTAATTGAAATTTGACATAACATTGTAACATATCTGAATACATTATGTGTTAAAATAGTGTTACATATGTATACGTATTAACAGCAAGCTCAGGAACTTACAAGACCCTCTGCATAGAACGATATATTGGGAGTACATATTCTAATTACCAACTAGTACGGAGACACATTTACAATGTATCACTGTTTTTTCTCTAATGATACTTTTAGAGCTCAGGTAAATTGTTTCATGTAAATAATTCTAATACAAAGGTCACATAGTGAACTTAGGTAATGTATTAATAATCTTATGAATTGTACAACATAGCATGAAAGGTGGAAGTTTAGAAAGAGATTTTTATTTGCTAGTTCAGTCTGCTCATTCATCAGATGTTATGGTGTATTGTGTTGTATTGTACTGTATGAAACTGAGGACCTAGAAACCACGGAGAGGCTTCGTCCCCGCCGTAGCCCTCAGTGGTTCACAACCCCACAACAAGCCAGAGCAGTCCACTCACCCTACCGCCGCCCCACACCGAACCTAGGGTTATTATGCGGTTCGGCCCCCAGTGGACTCCCTGGGGACGTCTTACACCAGACGAGTGTAATCCCAATGTATGCGTGTAGAGTAATTGTGGTGTACGAGTACGTGGAGACAGTGTTTGCGCAGCAATTGTCGACACAGTGTAACTGAGGCGGAATAAGGGGAACCAGCCCGCATTCGCCGAGGCAGATGGAAAACCGCCTAAAAACCATCCACAGACTGGCCGGCACTCCGGACCTTGACACTTATCCGCCGGGCGGATTCGTGCCGGGGACCGGCAAGCCTTTCCGTCCGAAAATCAGTGCGTTAGATCGCACGGCTAACCGGGCGAGCTATGCTATCTTACACTGGTATATATGTATTTATATTTCTTCTAGCAGGTTCAACTTGTTACGTGTTTCTGTTACGTGTAGGATCTGTGCAGTGTTCTCCAGTTCTCCAGAAGCACGATCTTCACGTGGAGGATGTTACCCAAAAGCTCACTTACGATAGTTTTCCAGCCTTAATGCACCTTATGACATTTTCACATTAATGTGAATTATTCCTTCTTGCTACCAAGATTTTTTGCATTAGAACATATATTTGTAATTTGTAACTGGAAGCATCGATTCAAATTTTAAAAAAAAGTGATAGTGAGAAAAAATTAACTATTTCTCACACTGTTCAACAGTAGACTACATGGTGCCATCTTCACGCAGTACGTAAGAGTGCAGAATTCTGAAAACGAGTATTTGTGCCTGAAACGGGTTATGACTTTAATAAAGAAGTACCTCTTTTTAAAATAGTGACTGATATTTAATGTTATTTCTGTACATGCTGACTTACAAATAAACTATGGTTTCATAATAGCATTAAGTAAGCTATTGTCGTACAGTATTTATTGTGTTATCTGTAGAATTAAATCCTTGTCTTAAATGTTGGCTATTGTAAATGTCTAGGAAGAGATTAAAGTACTTCTTCGCAATTTAATTCACGACTTTTATTAAACAAAATACGATTTTACTCAAAGATAATTTCAATCTATCCTAGAAAAGTCGGTAGATACACTAATATTGTGTTATCTGTAAGTGAATAAGTTTCATTTCCAACACGTACCTGGTAACGGCGTTGACATAAGCAGATTGCGTCTGATTCTGAGCATTGACTGAAGTCCCCATTGCTGTTTCTGGTCATACGAGAAGGAAGCATCAGTCTAAAGGTATTTCAAATTCTTTTAAAAAGAAAATACAAAGAAGAATAAATGTCTGGAGCCTTATACATTATGAAAGTACCCTGTGACAAAGGAATCTGTTACGCTGGCAACAAATTTTTGACATACACTATTTTGCCTGAATATATTATTTTCTCGATGAAAATCACTTCGACGCTACACTTGTAAACCAAGAGTAATGCTTACATAAGAAAGCTTGCATATGACACTTGCAAACAAAATGTCAATAGCATACATTTGTTGCAGTAATGTGTATACAACCAGAGGACCCCAAAAATTAAAAAAAATAAGTCAGTAAATCCTTTCGATATTTTAAGAATTGATAATGAATAGACGTTAACTGACACATTAAATTCATCAAAAAAGGAAACAGTTTTTTATAAGATTTTCATTGCTTTTCTTTAGCAGCTCCGATTATCTTTGTTAAATAACTGCCCTTTTGTTTAAGCACAATCCTTGTTTTCGAAGATGCCAATTTAATCTTCCTAGTATTAAGTAAATTTATGACGTCGTACATTACTAATATCCTGATGGGTTTGTTTTTTTCCAGTTTTGTATTTATTTTCAGTCTATAATCATTTTATCTTGAAACTTTTCAATTGGGCCGTATTTGCATAAAAACAACCATGGGTATTGTGGGTCCGCTTAAGGGCAAGAAAGTTGTTTTTATTCATTTTCTTTACAAACTAATTTCAGCAACATTATCGGCACATCAGTGAGTTTTTCCTTCATCTAAAACATGCAAAATTAGCAACATTATGAACATTGTAAAACATTATTACATCTGTACTGTGTTTCCAAATACTGTATTTTGTCAATAGTTTTATAATACCTTATTTAAGTCACAGCATGGTTTCTACGTTGGTTATAGTTGTTCCTAGCATGTTTTCTGTGTTTTGCCGCCATTTCTTTCGCATACTGCACGTCATCAACTGCATAAGCTGTTGTTATTAACAGATACGAAAAAGTGGACTTAGATAAGTTTGCGATACGCTATTGGGAATTGCAGTGATGTGGATACAGTTTTGGTGTGCACATGTTGTTATGTAATTTTTCATGTATTCACGTTCATTGGTCTGCTTGCAGATACCTTTAAACACATAAAAACGTAATTATTACAACTTGGTCATAATTCAGAATATTACGTCATTGTATTTTGCGATACATTCTCACAACACACGCGAAGAGCCAGATGGCGTAAAGTTTTGAATTATGACGAAGATGTAAAAGTTACGTTTTTCTACAAGCCGACCAAAGAACACTAGGACAGGGCAAGTTACGTAACAAACTAGTGCATACCAAAACTGTACCCACAACACTACTACGTTCTCGAGTAGTATAACGCTGACGTATGTAAGGCAACTTTTTCATATTTGTTAATAACAACCGCTCATACAGCTGCAGATGTAATGCTGTACGACGAAGAAACGGCTCCAAAACACAGAAAATATGCCGGAAACAACGGTCAGTGGAGAAGCCGTGCTCTGAGACTTAAAGGAAATAAGTTATTATAAAACTGTTCGTCATGTTTCAGAATAAAGAAAAAAAACAATGGTAATTGGGATACTGTGGCTGAAACTAGTTGGGGGGGGGGGGGGGGGGGAGAATAAAATTAAAAGTATTTTTCACCAAGGCGGACCTTCAATCCACATTGTTGTTCAGTCTATAACTTAGAAACAATTCCACAAATTTTATTAGGTGGATCTATATTTTTCAACACAAGATGCGGCGAAAACATCGTAGAGTCATATTGGCCCAAGTTCATTTAAAATTCTGAAGTGGTTTAGAACCACTATATTTGTATAATTTCAATTTTGTTTGCTATAATGTATGTACAATAATAATGGTTATTACTAAGTGTTGTAGCAGTCTCGGAATGTTCCACCCTTCCACCAAGGCTGGGACAGGAAAACGGGGCCCACGTGTGGAGCCGCTGATACGGATCCCACACTGGTGAGCAATATTCAAGCAGTGGGCGAACAAGTGTACTGTGACCTACTTCCTTTGTTTTCGGCTTGCATTTCCTTAGGATTCTTCCAATGAATCTCAGTCTGGCATCTGCTTTACCGACGATCACCTTTATATGCTCATTCCATTTTAAATCACTCCTAATGAGTACTCCCAGATAATTTATGGAATTAACTGCTTCCAGTTGCTGACCTGCTATTTTGTAGCTAAATGATATGGGATCTATCTTTCTATGTATTCGCAGCACATTACACTTGTCTACATTGAGATTCAGTTCCCATTCCCTGCACCATGCGTCAATTCGCTGCAGATCCTCCTGCATTTCAGTACAATTTTCCATTGTTACAACCTCTCGATACACTACAGTATCATCTGCAAAAAGCCTCAGTGAACTTCCGATGTCATCCACAATGTCATTTATGTATATTGTGAATAGCAACGCTCCTATGACACTCCCCTGCGGCACACCTGAAATCACTCTTACTTCGGAAGACTTCTCTCCATTGAGAATGACATGCTGCGTTCTGTTATCTAGGAACTCTTCCATCCAATCACACAATTGGTCTGATAGTCCATATGCTCTTACTTTGTTCATTAAACGACTGTGGGGAACTGTATCGAACGCCTTGCGGAAGTCAAGAAACACGGCATCTACCTGTGAACCCGTGTCTATGGCCCTCTGAGTCTCGTGGACGAATAGCGCGATCTGGGTTTCACACGACCGTCTTTTTCGAAACCCATGCTGATTCCTACAGAGTAGATTTTTAGTCTCCAGAAAAGTCATTATACTCGAACATAATACGTGTTCCAAAATTCTACAACTGATCGACGTTAGAGATATAGGTCTATAGTTCTGCACATCCGTTCGACGTCCCTTCTTGAAAACTGGGATGACCTGTGCCCTTTTCCAATCCTTTGGAACGCTACGCTCTTCTAGAGACCTACGGTACACCGCTGCAAGAAGGGGGGCAAGTTCCTTCGCGTACTCTGTGTAAAATCGAACTGGTATCCCATCAGGTCCAGCGGCCTTTCCTCTTTTGAGCGATTTTAATTGTTTCTCTATGCCTCTGTCGTCTATTTCGATATCTACCATTTTGTCATCTGTACGACAATCTAGAGAAGGAACTACAGTGCAGTCTTTCTCTGTGAAACAGCTTTGGAAAAAGACATTTCGTATTTCGGCCTTTAGTCTGTCATCCTCTGTTTCAGTACCATATTGGTCACAGAGTGTCTGGACATTTTGTTTTGATCCACCTACTGTTTTGACATAAGACCAAAATTTCTTAGGATTTTCTGCCAAGTCAGTATATAGAACTTTACTTTCGAATTCATTGAACGCCTCTCGCATAGCCCTCCTCACACTACATTTCGCTTCGCGTAATTTTTGTTTGTATGCAAGGCTTTGGCTATGTTTACGTTTGCTGTGAAGTTCCCTTTGCTTCCGCAGCAGTTTTCTAACTCGGTTTTTGTACCACGGTGGCTCTTTTCCATCTCATCCAACGCATATTGTACGATGGTTTTGAACTTTGTCCACTGACCCTCAACACTATCTGTACTTGAGATAAAACTTTTGTGTTGAGCCGTCAGGTACTCTGTAGTCTGCTTTTTGTCACTTTTGCTAAACAGAAAAATCTCCCTACCTTTTTTAATATTTCTATTTACGGCTGAAATCATCGATGCCGTAACCGCTTTATGATCGCTGATTCCCTGTTCTGCGTTAACTGTTTCAAATAGTTCGGGTCTGTTTGTCACCAGAAGGTCTAATATGTTATCGCCACGAGTCGGTTCTCTGTTTAACTGCTCAAGGTAGTTTCCAGATAAAGCACTTAAAAAAATTTCACTGGATTCTTTGTCCCTGCCACCCGTTATGAACGTTTGAGTCTCCCAGTTTATATCCGGCAAATTGAAATCTCCACCCAGAACTATAACATGGTGGGGAAATCTTCTCGAAATATTTTCCAAATTATCCTTCAGGTGCTCAGCCACAACAGCTGCTGAGCCAGGGGGCCTATAGAGACATCCAATTACCATGTCTGAGCCTGCTTTAACTGTGACCTTCACCCAAATCATTTCACATTTCGGATCTCCGTCAATTTCCTTCGATACTATTGCACTTCTTATCGCTATAAACACGCCTCCCCCTTCATTGTGCAGCCTGTCTCTGCGGTATACATTCCAATCTGGTTCAAAATGGTTCAAATGGCTCTGAGAACTATGGGACTCAACATCTTAGTCCCCTAGAAATTAGAACTACTTAAACCTAACCAACCTAAGGACACCACAGACACCCTTGCCCGAGGCAGGATTCGAACCTGCGACCGCAGCAGTCCCGCGGTTCCGGACTGCAGCGCCAGAACCGCTAGACCACCGCGGCCGGCCATTCCAATCTGAGTTTAGGATTTCATTACTGTTTACGTCTGGTTTCAGCCAACTTTCTGTCCCTAGTACTATATGGGCGTTGTGACCGTTTATTAATGAGAGCAGTTCTGGGACCTTTCTATAGACGCTCCCGCAGTTTACTATTAGCACATTAATATTGTTATTCCCTGTTGCATTTTGCCTACTCCTACCTTGCCGCGTCTCAGGAGGCGTCTTGTCGGGCCTAGGGAGGGAATTCTCTAACCTAAAAAACCCCCATGTGCACTCCACACGTACTCCGCTACCCTTGTAGCCGCTCCCGGCGTGTAGTGCACGCCTGACCTATCCAGGGGGATCCTACATTTCTCCACCCGATAGCGGAGGTCGAGAAATTTGCACCCCAGATCTCCGCAGAATCGTTTGAGCCTTTGGTTTAAGCCTTCCACTCGGCTCCAAACCAGACGACCGCGATCGGTTCTGGGAACGATACTACAAATAGTTAGCTCTGATTCCACCCCGCGAGCGAGGCTTTCCGCCTTCACCAATAACGCCAACCGCCTGTACGAACTGAGGATGACCTCTGAACCCAGACGGCAGGAGTCATTGGTGCCGACATGAGCAACAACTTGCAGTCGGGTGCTCCCAGTGCTCTCTATCGCCGCCGGCAGGGCCTCCTCCGCATCTCGGATGAGACCCCCCGGCAAGCAGACTGGCCTTCTTCCCCGACCTTTCCGCTATTTCCCTAAGGGGCTCCATCACCCGCCTAACGTTGGAGCTCCCAATAACTGATAAACACCTCCCCCCGTGTGCCTGCTAGGACCTTGCTGCAGGAGCAGCCACATGTCCTCTCACAGGCAGAGCGGGCGATGCCACACGGCCAGCCTCCACATTTACCCTCCGCCTCATGCGCCGCGAACGCCGCTGAACCCGCCACTCCCCTTGGGGAGAGGAAGGCCCAACTGCGCCCGGTACCCGCGAAGATGTCTCGACAGCAGGGACAGTGGGTGAAGCATGTAACACCTGGGGTGTTGCTGTGCAGACAATTAGAGAAGGTAAATATATACTTGTTGTTCTCACGTCCTCAATACGAACTTATTACTGGACTCACACACAGCTCTCTCTCTCTCTCTCTCTCTCTCTCTCTCTCTCTCTCTCTCCCTTTCCGTGCATCTTATATCCCACCTTCTGTCCACAGCAGTACCAAAACGGAATAAATCAGACAACTGTCTGACCATCACACACAGCTTCTAGCGACCACTTTCCGGCCAACCGCGTCTGCCTGCTCGCAACCATAAGAGAAAACACACTCCAGCTACCTACTACACTTTAAGTGACCACTTCCTCGTTTCGTAGGTAGCCTGCTCAAGTAAGGTGACTAGGTCCGCGCTATTCATTGGCTGGGCTGAACCCGCACGGAAGACTACAGACAAAGACGTAAGTGTAGCTAATGTGGTAGAGAAGATGCGGAAATCGCTCGATGTGTTACCGAAACATAAGCAAACGTGCGTGCCAGTAATCGACATGTATTTAAATGGAACTTATGAAACATGACTGATCAAAGCAGACACCTTTCAGATTTAATGATCTATATTTACAAAACAGGAACAGATCAACTATAGACAAAATATTCGCCCTGCGTCAAATTTTGGAAAATAAATGGGCAAATAATAAACCAGTTCAAAAGCTTTTCATAGATTTTACAAAAGTATATGATTCAGAATTACAATCAAAATTGTACAGAATTCTTTTGGAACATGGAATACCAAAGAAGTATGTTAGACTTATAGAGGCGAGTTTGAAAAACTCAAAAGGTAGTGTACGCGTGGGGAAATTGTAGTCAGAAGAATTTGTAATAAAGAAAGGACTTAAGCAGGGAAATGCCCTGTCTCTGCTACTTTTTAATTTAGTCCTACAATATATTGTACGAATGGCAGCAGATAATTCAGGGGGTGTGGAGTTAAATGGAAATATTAAGATATTAGGGTATGCAGATGATCTAAACATCATCAGCGATAGGAAAGAATCTGTAACAGCAAATGCAAATGCGTTAACCAAGGCTAGTGAAGATGTAAGTCTAAGGATAAGTGAAGACAAAACTAAATACCTGGTTACTACTAGAATGCCAACAGCAGTAGATCAGGAAATGTTAAGAGTTGGAGACATGCAGTTTGAAAAAGTGAACACATTTAAGTATTTAGGCGTGGACATCACTTCGAGAAATGAGATTGAATCCGAACTGAAGAAGAGATTACGGGCGGGAAATGCGTGCTACTTCTCACTGTATAGATTACTTTCATCACGGATATTGTCTAGGAATTTAAAGATTAGAATATACAAAACTATTATTCTACCAGTTAAGCTGTATGGGTGTGAGACTTGGTCTCTCACTGTGCAAAATGAAAAGCCGTTTCGAGTATTCGAAAACAAAATTTTGAGGAAAATTTTAGGAGCAAAAAGGGATGACATTTGCGGAGAGTGGCGAAAACTGCATAACGAAGAGGTTCACGAACTCTACTCAAGCCCTGACATAATCAATATTATTAAATCACGTAGGCTGCGATGGACGGGTCACGCAGCTCGAATGGATGAGGGCAGGGCAGCGCGCAGAGTACTGGTAGGGCACTTAGAGGGAAAACATCTTGTGGGGAGACCGAGGTGTAGACGGGAGGACAATGTGAAGTCTAATTTGAGGAGCCTAGGTATTGAAGGTGAATGGATGGAAATTGCCCAAGACAGGGACTGATGGCGAAAATACGTTGCTGCGGTAATGGACTCTCGAGTCCGGTATGACCAGTGTGTGTGTGTGTGTGTGTGTGTGTGTGTGTGTGTGTATGTACAAAACACATATGGGCACTACTTCTGGTCTAGCTTAGAGCTGAAAACTCACTGATCGGAGAGGATTATCGAAGTAAACATTGTTAGTCTCACAATTTTGGTACTGTCCACATATTACGTCCGGGAAAAGCAGTTTCAGCTAGTTCACTATTCATATGTACCTCTTCCCTTGGTTCGAATCCATTTAGAATAGGAATAGGATCAGGTTGCTTACCACGAGCAACTGTTTTTTGTTGGTACATCTGGTGGCGATTGTCCAAACCAGTAACAAAAAACTTGGAAAGGTTGAGCTATTGAAACATGTTTTCAGATAGCATACTGGGCAGTAGCAATATATATTTGAATAGGTAAAAATGATGTTGCTATGCAACTACACACTTTCAAAGTCAGTCTACATTATAGTGCCCCATGCTGCACTGATATTGCTAAGTCGTGGAGTCACGCAATCAAAACGGCATGACACTTTGAGGTAATGCACATTCGTGGTAAGAAATTGGAACTGCTATGCTTCCATTCACCAATTTTCAAAATTAGTGAAATATAATATAGTTCTTTGAATTCTCAGTAATACTTTCAGGCTGAAATGCCAACACCCTTCTCGTGTTTGGACATGCAGAGACTATTATAACACTTTACATAACATTATGTTTGTTTTGTTGATGTATCTTTTCACAAGATTTGCAATTGACGTTGACATAGACATTGTGCCACTAATACATTTTTTGCAGATAATTTGGTTCTTAAATTAAAAATATGTCATTTTCTGCGGTTATTGGCTTGATCGGGTTACTTCTGCTACAGTACCTCATTTAGGACTAAACGTGAAGCTTAAACCACTTGTTTACGTGTTATTTTTAGCCACACATTTCGATAACAATTAAGACATGGAATACCGTTTGGGCACTTCATCTGAGAGTTCAGTCATGTTTTGATGGAAGTGTGTGTGCGTGTGTAGAGAATAACATTGTGACACTTGACATAAACATTGCATTTTTGGTGTTATAATGTATTCTGCGGACGTTTTAATCACGGAAAGAACACTGAGACATCTGACAAGCATTATAGAACAATTTAGATGTGGAAAGCATTTCAAGGACCGTTGCACCTTACGCCAAGTATTGTACAATAAGAAAACTGTGAACATACACAAGTGCTGCTTAAACTGTGTGTGTGTGTGTTTGTGTGTGTGTGTGTGAGTGAGTGTGTGGCTGACGTATTTTAAATATGGAAATACTGCAAGTTACCCCCTGAACATGACAGAAGAAATGTCAGGTCGTTTTGATATTTTTGAGCACGATCTAGGTGGCTACTCCAGCGTCATGTATGATTGGATGTTTCATTTTAATAGCTTGTAAGGTATCAGGATGACTGGCTGTCTCATTTTAATGCCTTCTTAAATGCTGGGCTGTGACTGGTTGGAGATGGCAGTGGAGAGATGTGGGGGGGGGGGGGGGGGGGGGAGGGGCGGAGACAAGATGATGTGAAGAAAGGATGTGTGCCTTGCAATGTGATGGTGACGTCATAGATAAGGAGGGGCGTGACTTGTGATGTCATGGGTAGTGTAGCTATGTAGTTTCTATATTACAAGCAATTTTTAAGGAAATTTTCGATTCAGAATCCTCATAGCATTCCTACTCTGGGTAAAAAGTTTTTTTTATTTCTTCATCGAATTGAACTACATTAAAAACCGTCAGTATAACACACTAATGACAGGATTGCAAAGGTGTTTTTTTTGTCGTTCCCGAACATCTGATCCTCTGCCATTATGTCACCCGTTCAAAATACAAGCAACAGGAATATCTGATCAGCTGTGAACAGCTGACTTTATTACACCAATTCAAAGCACGAGCAACAGAACGTTTAGAATGAAATACACCTTTGAAAGTCTTTTCTCAGGGGGTTTTGAATGTAAAAAGAGGCTGGCACCCAAAGTGGAATCTGCAAAGTGTGGAGAGAGACAAACAGCAATATGGTTGTTTGTATATTAGCGAGGCGTGAAATGATGTCTACGTAGGTGAGGTACATGACAGAATATTAGATGGTGGAGACTAAGCACAGTACACTGATAATTCCTCTTTCAGCAATGAACATATCTGTTCAGATGCAGAGTACTTGAATGAATGTTCTACTCTTTTTTACTTGTTGTTCACGTCAGATAAGTTAATGATACCATGTTTACTTACCACATATAATGTCCAGGGCACAGCGGGTAATGAACGGGTAGATATCAAACGCTTTTCCATCAGCCTGGGGTTTAAGTTTCTCAACTAGAATCTCTCCATTTTCAGCGAATATTTCGACGAAGTTGTCTAATATGCGGAAGTGGAATGCAGGGGTTATCATTTTACGATGCATGTGCCACTTGGAACCTGTAAACGTAAAACTCGATCTTAGTAACAGTAGACAGTCATCGATACTAGGGACGAAATAAAGAACAAATTCGAGCCCTTTCTGGCACTGTAGAACAGCCTCCAGTACTTCTTGCAGTTAGCAGTTGACGTTTTTATGCTGTGGGAGACAGAATGCCTTTTCAACAGCATCCACCTTAAGACGTACAGCTGCAACCGTGATGGAAAATAGGTGGGAAAGGAAGCGGAGGTGCGGACACAGTTACGAAATATAATCCTGTTACGTAAATAAATATGGGTTTTCAAAAAAATCTGAAAAATAAAAAAAAATTATAATCTATGAACACACAATGAAATCTTCACTGAAAGTGTGTATGTTTCTAGCTCAGACTTCGTGTAAAAAATCATATGCTGAGCAGTGACGATGCTCAACGCCCACGCGCGCGTTTGTTTGTGATCGTTTGTGTGTGTGGGGAGGGGGGGGGGGGTGAGTGAGGAGGCTTTCTCTTTTCCTTCTGTTGTTCGTACAGTATGACAACAATTACTAACCAAAGGACGACAATGCAGAATCGATCTATTTGCGACGTTATGAAACATTTTTTTAAAACTTTACTTCTACCACTAATATCAGTGTCCAATGAGAAGTTCAGGCAGGCAGGCGCTATAGAGGTCTAAAACTCAGAAGACTCTCACAACAGTAAAGTAAATAATGATGTTACCATATTTAACCAAAATATTAGTGGATTAAAGAAAAAAGTAGATTCCCACTAAAGTAAAGTGTGTCATATACATGATCTATGGAACAAGTACTAATCTAATCTAATCTAACTGTGAAACTTTCACTGCGACTACCGAATAAATTTTTTGGCTCATCTACATTGTACATCTCTTGGTTATCCTGTTATTTTCAATAAAAATTAAATTAAGTTCACTGATATGAATAATCAGGAACATAATTTTGTTACGTTGGATATAACAATGTCAAATAATTTTACCTATTAATTAATCAATCATACACAATTTAACAGCGGTGTGGTGAAGACTGTCCTTTTTGATTTTGTAATTTCGGCCTAAGAATGACTCCAGGGCCGTTTATTGTCTAAGATCATTATAAATTTCAATAAATACTGCCTGTATTAAATTGAAAGTTCTGCGTATGTTCATAGAACTAAAAGCTTTAAAAAGAAGTCCGACTCAGTCGGAATAATTCAAAGGACCCAAACTACCAAAGTCCATTCGTGCCTGGTATGCACTGTCCTATCAGAGTTCAAGACCGACTCGAAGTACTGACAAAAAATTCTAGTGATCGCTGTTTGAAAAAATCTAAGTCAGAAATGCCAAGCACCTAAATCACTGCCCAGAGAGACACAAATCTCGCTTCATCAAAGGCCTCCAGTACACCACCCTCGAGGAAAAAACGGAGGCCCCCTTTATAGACAGCACCCTGATTTCCCCTTCATCGGGACGAGGAACTCTTAACATCATTCCATAGTCCGATTCACGACTTTATCAGTGTGTGCTCTACTAAAAATAAAGACATCAAAAAATTTGCGATGAGACACTGATTAAAATGATATGTTATAATAAATTTGTACATGACGGAGCTCCAGCAATCATAATTCAAGTGAAAGCAGTTTTCATATTATCAGGACTATATTTTTAGAACACTGTGTCTTGAACATTTATTGCATTCACGTAAGTGGCACATCATCCTCATAGGGAAAAAAAGGTGCTCTTTCTGCCAGTGCCATCCAAATTTATCTAGCTCTAACAGAATTTAAATTATGGGCAGACCGTGCAAAAATGTAATTTATTACTCAGAAACGACAATTACACCCTGAAAACGTACCAATTTAAATATTGTTCATATGTGTGGTTACTTCTTCTAACACATACTGCAATGTTATTTGTGTATCTTTTTTGAATGATTAGTTAAGGTGACTTTAATTGTTTATTTGTGTGATTCTCACTGGGTAATTAAATGAATAAATAAATATGTGAGTAGTGCATGCGATTCACCTTGATGAGGATGATATTAGAATAAATTTTTTGATTGCAAATGGCGTTACAGATTCCTTCACCGCTCACTAACTAATTAGATACCTCACTACCAAAGTCTAACTATAAATATAAATAATCTTCTACTTGAGCACTGTAATGTGTCCGACCATGGTTTGCAGTAGGTTTAGTGGCTTATGTTCAAACAGTGCGAGTAAATGTGTCTCACTATGACGCATTGCGGGAAATGCTAACGACATTCGTCATGTAACGCCCGGACGCTGGTGCATCTGATAGAAGCCGCTACCGCCACGCCCAGGTGCCACGTCCAAGTTCCCATCAAACTTCAAAGCGGCGCTCAGACGATCAGCCACGAACTCAAACCAGGGCTAGACCCCTTAGGGATCGTCTGAATCGGTTATACCACGTGTTACTTTATCTATCAGTAGTTTGCGTTTGTTAGCAGCCATAGTGAAACATATTACCTCTTCCAATTCTAAGAAAATCTGAAACTTATCCAGAGTAACTTGCTAGGAAATAGATACTATATACGAAGCTTCCTATCGACTAACCCACTGCCTCTCCAAAGATCCCAAAATGAACCACGATACCAAATATTACAAAAATAAGTCATGAGAACTAAGACGATAAATTAATTTAATTTATATCCTTACTTTCAGCAGATGTCACTCGTAAAGTGATATGACGTCATGGTTGCTGCACCGTAACAAGCCGACTGAAACAATAGGCTACGAAACATACAACGTACTTAGATTTGGTGCGCTTAAAAAATGTCATGCAGTATCATTCTAATTTCGACAAGGCGAAACACGTAACTCCAATTATACACAACCACGAATGTCACTTTCAAAGTAAGAATTCCTAAATATTTCACTAATATATACGAGCAGATCTGTAAATGGCAATTTCATTGTTGTGATACTGACCATGTTTATTATTCTGTGTTTAAGAACTATAAACTAAATTACACAATACAACGTTTCCTTGGTTTCGTGGCATCGTACAGGAATCAAGTACAAATCGAATCATTATATTGTTTCTATAGCGGTCTCCAACATGAACCATCTCTGTCCATTAAGTGATCTTTGACTTTGTAATTTACTGAACAGCATTTGTTGATAAATAGTATCCTTAAGGTATATGTATGATAGTCAACTGAATTTCCGTAATTCCTGCTTCTGTCTTAGTGAAAACTCTGATACAGGCTCCTTACCTGTGCTGGTGAGGAGGCCCTGCCCCAGCCACGGGTACAGGAAGACGTAGAAGTGGGACTTGTCTATTATCTCGCTGCTGGACAGTACTTTCTGAAACACCGCGAAATACAAATCAGATTTTATATAGCTGGTAAGCTTCATGAATGGATAACTGCAACAACTAACTGAAACAACAACAACCTTTCGACTGCTTTACGTTCATCGCTCATTTGTTTTTAAAACGAGGTATTTCATTGTATACAGGGTGTATCATAATTAATGGCGTAAACGCATACAGTTGAAAGTACACGACACTATAAGCAAAAAAGTCTTAGTAAACATGGGGTCGAAAATGCATACCTGAAGAGCTACAAGCATTTTTTCATCTTCGGTACTATGAAACAAATCTCTTCTACTGCAAGGTCTTTGCTTTCCATATTCTGAAATTGGTAGTATGGACCAAAATAAGAAAAAAATGTCCAGCAAACATGTGCTCTAAAACGCATACCTTAAAAGTTACGCGCACTTGGTCGTTAGAAGAGTTGCGTTTCAAAGTAGCAAAGATGAAGAAGTGCTCATAGCTCTTAACAAATGCATTTTAGACCACATGTTTACTGGACCTTTTTTTCATGTTTTGGTCCATACTACGAGTTCCCAAAATATGGAAAGTAAAGAACTTGCAGTAGAAGAGGTTCGTTTCACAGTATCGAAGATGAAAAATTGCTTGTAGCTCTTAAGGTATGCATATTCGGCCCTATGTTTAGAGAGACGTTTTTTCTTCTAGTATCTTGTACTTTCAACTGTATACGTTTACGCCATTAATTATGATACACACTATATTTAGTAGTTGGCGCACTGAATAAAATATTTTCTACGCAACCTTCTGTACTTTTCATTCTTCACTGCTCGCTGTAGCAATAGGTGCAGGTTTTCCCAGCAGTACATCATCAACGAAAAGATCTCGTGCAGACATCCATATCGTCTTGACCCGCACGCACTTGTTTGCCAACAACAAGCGGCCAGTCTTTCCCAAGAACGAGCCAGAACGGACTTCGTAATGGGAGGCAGCTAATAATAGACGCATTGCGTAACAGCAAACGTCTAGGTTCCAGCGTACGGAAAGCGGCGACCTACAGCGACTGGATTACGGTGGATCAAGTAAAGACCGCCTAAAGTATGATCACCTGCGCAGTTAATTAGTAGTCAGACAAGCTCTCCCTTCCTCACCCTCCACCCACCATCGTCTCTCTACTATCCTCTGACGCTTTCCTATACGGCTGACAATGGAGAAGCAGCGTCATTCCTCTGGATCTGATCATCAGTACTGATCGATATCAGATGACTAGATCCGGAAACCACACCAACTTTATTTCCTATTTCTCCATATTCTCTTGATTTATATCGTTCATGTCCAATTTCATCCCGTATCGTGCTCCAAATATATGTTCGGAAGCTTCGTAGCCTTTTTATCGCCTCCTGTAATCTGCCCCTCGTTCGTTAAACGTTATTCCCGCGATAGAAAAAGTGCTTCACGTCTTCCACTGCCACTTCTACAGTTTAGGTATCTATTGAAATTCAGCGATGTGGGAATTCAGTACTTCTTCGGGAATGAAATCACAGAAGACGAAGCACTCCTGCACTCCAGCCAGGGTACTGGTAAGTATTCGTTGTGGCCAATTCCAGGTCGTAAAAATGAAAGTGCTGCTACTCACAGACGTCCAGTGCGTGCTGTAATGATCGTATAGAGGCGAAACTTGTTAGACATTCTGATGCGTTAATGCGAAACCGCTTTACGTTGGAAAATATATTTAGATCCTGTTTCGGCCACCTTGTGGAAATCTGGTGCTGTGAATATAAGAAAGACTTATAGAAATGTTCCTGTATCCTAATGGATTAGGAACTGAACGTGGGGAGAAAAGGTCAAGCAAGCGAGAAAGGTATGATGCTAATTCTATTGTTAACACTGCTTACATAGTTTGTTCAACATGAGCGCCGGACATGAAGAGTTGCTGCATAGTTTCATATTTGCGCCTCGTGGCCAAATTTTGAACTAATTTTTTGACGGCGTAAATGGGTTCCGCATTACCGCATTAGCATATCTACTAAGTTTGGCTGCCATACAACGGTTACAGATCATAGCTACATACCACAGTGCACCTCTATGTGTAGCTGCACGTTAATAATAATCACCAAGAACTATTCCGGTATACGCCTTACGTAATCAAGGAAACGACAAAAAAAAATTGAGGTCTGTATATGGGGCATGGATGCCATTTCTCATAGCGTAAGGTGACTTTATGCTGTTACACCTGTCTCAGTCACTGAAGTCTGAGAAACCATTATTCGCTTTTATGCTACTCATATTAACGTTTGTCTTTATTTTATTTACTGTCAGTACAAATTACGTTCTTAGTAGGTAGCTGATATCGTTCTTCTATAACATACTCATTCTCATTCAGAGAGGTAAAATCATTAACCTTCATATTAGCATCTCACCTCTTGATTTTATTTTAGGGATGGTGGGGGTGGTGTCTGTACCTTATATGGATCACCTCATAACTATTCACATAACGAACAGAGTCCAAGCGGAAGGCAACGCACTTTCTCGCAGCCCTTTTTAATAAAACCTTGTCGTTCCAGATTTTCTACTTTTCATATTTTCCCCTCTTTTTGTAGATACTGTTAATTATTTGTCTATACATATTCTTCAAAGGCTTGTAGTGTGGATTTTTACAGTATACTTTACGTATTTCTTTTCTGGTATATTAAATTCCATAGTGACAGTCCATTTTGTTTACACTTTTTTCTTGAATTAGCTGTTGATAAAAATCGATTCTACATCTACATATTTACTATGCAAGTCACATTATGGTACATGGCGGAGGATACTTTGGGTGCCACTGGAGATCGCTGGGCTCTCTGTGACGCTTTCGTGCTTTTTAAATGAACTTGGATCTTCTCTATTTTCCCTATCAATTCTATCTCCTACGGATTCCAGACTGATGAGCCATATCAAATACTGGTTGAACGAGTGTTTTTAAAGCAACTTCCTTCGTTAGCGGACTACTTTGCTGAGAATTCTTCCAATGAATCTCAATTTGGCATCTGTGGGAAGCGACCTTCGAGTTTCGTTTGCTAGTGTGAGGCGATAGGCTAATGAATTATTTGCTGAACTCTGAATTCTTTTATAAATTTCTACAGTGTGATTCTTTTGCACTTAATGACATTTGACTATGTAATACAGGCTTCTGTTGAAGAATCGGACTGGGTGAGGTCGCTTGCCTCATAGAAAGCAGTGTTGTTGTTGTGGTTGTGGTCTTCAGTCTAGAGACTGGTTTGATACAACTCTCCATGCTACTCTATCCTGTGCAATCTTCTTCATCTCCAAGCAACTACTGGACACTACATCCTTCTGAATCTGCTTAGTATATCCATCTCTTGGACTCCCTCTACGATTTTTCCCCTCCACGCTGCCCTCCAATACTAACTTTGTGGTCCCTTGATGCCTCAGAACATGTCCTACCAACCGATCCCTTCTTCTAGTCAAATTGTGCCACAAATTCCTCTTCTCCCCAGTTCTATTCAGTACCTCCTCATTTGTTACAAGATCTACCCATATAATCTTCAGCATTCTTCTGTAGCACCACATTTCGAAAGCTTCTATTCTCTTCTTGTCTAAACTATTTATCGTCCATGTTTCACATCCATACACGGCTGAACGGCTGGAATTCAAGTGGCTCCTTTCTATCAGGCACCTAGTGGGGCGTGGCACCCCGCTAGTGTGGCTGCCCAATCGCAACACTGTAACAAAATTTTCACCAATGGGCGCTACTTCCGCTCGACTGTGAATGGGTGGGAAACACCACATATGTCACGTTGGTCTGGCCAATCGTGGTCGCCTGTGGGAATCGCCGCTCGTCCGAAGAACTTTCCAGACGCCAGCGTCTAAATGGACACATTCCGCCCCTCTGTCTCATGCTCAAAAAATATCGAGTGGGGAATTCTCGGAGATACATTCCTTTCTAGTAATGTCACTTACGACGTTTTCGTGAGTCCAGGGCGATGGGGAAACAGAGTCTCCCTGCGTTATTCACTTTGGGCAGATATTTTGCTTGCCTCGCATTGTTCTGCTGGAAATGCCTTCTGCCTGTCGAGCGGCAGCAAAGTGCCGCCGCTGGAGACTGCCCTGGTAGTGCCAACACCCCTGGAGTGCTGGAGGTTGTAAAATTCGACCTTCGGGCTAACACGCTGCTGCATTCCCGCCACCGGCACCCTGAGTATAATCCCCGTCGTCTCTACCCGCAAAAATTATTTGCATTTGTCTCATTGCTCATCCTTCAGCCATCCCTGTTAGCATAGCACGATGAACCACAAAATTGTTCAAATCCATGCTGCTACTTGTCATTACTGCCATAATTAGTTATTCAAAACTTCAAAGTGGCGATTGACGTGGGCGTGGCACTCCCAGTGCATAGCCCATAGAGGTTGCCACTTTGCATCTGCCTTAACTGAGGTTTATTTTATGTTGTCATTACACTTTAAATCGTGCAGTACATATGGAGATAAATATGTTATGGTTGTAATTCTATAGTATCTCTGTGTCATGCAAAGTGAAATTGATGTCTACTCATTTATGTCCTTTGTTTTTTCTTCTCTTCGCCTGTGTGCAGCTCTGTTTAGGAAGCTACAACAGCAAGATTTCGACTGATAATATAACTGGAAATAAGAATTAAGAAACGCTTCAGTCACAAATTTTCGTGTTTTATTAAGTACACGATGCATTTCAGTCCCTGTGGGTCCATCCCCAGGCGTAACTATACGATTTGTTTTGCTCTTGAACGAGGTGAAAAGCATGTTCCTGTCACGAAAACATCTGATGTTAGGTAATGAATCTCGTAAATCTAATGCGGAGAATATGTGCGAAACAGTGGAAAAAATGAATAGTGTGAAATTACAGAATAATCCAAGAAAAGCGTTTTTACCTTTTTAACACGATCATACTCGAACATTGGTTTTTCCATCCTGTTCATGTATATCACTGTTCATGTATATGTTTGGAGAAACATTTTTGTAAACACTTTACAGATGTTGTTCTGCATGGTGTGATAGAAGAGGAATTCATTCGTAGTGCCAGAAATCTAATTATTAAATAATCGACACACGCAGGGGATAACCTTAAATACGTCTGTAAAATTACTGAAATAACTGTGGTTTGCGAAATCTCTCTGTCATAGATTCTGTTTTTTTGATTTTATGGGGGTGTATCTCTAGCTGTTCTAACAGATTCAGGGTCTTACCAGTGACTTCATTATGCAGTGCTACCAAATTGGTTTCTAACTGTTGATGATATATTTCGTTTCCAACATACATTGTACAGTAACTGATTTTCCGAAGCGGTTTCGCCTGAAAGCATTTATTTGTTCTTGAGAACGGGTTTTGAAGTTTCTGCCTGTTTCTGTGCGACATTTTTCTATTTTCGGGTTATAGATTTTTGCCCTCATAGACTTTGGACCTCACCTTGAGTATACGTGTAGGTAGATATTCCTTTACGGTTTTTATTAATTCAGACAATATATATCTCATAAATGTAATGCCTTGTATGTGTATTGATTTTTCATTACATTCTCAAAATTCCGAAACCTCTAGACGAGAGGAACGGCATTTATGCATGTATATTGTTATCTGTCTCAAAACTGTACGCTTAAAGACTTATTTTATTGTTAACGCTGTTTCCGTCCCAGATCTCAGTTGATCTGTTAGTTTAGAAGAGCGATAACTAGTAAGATTTCATTTCCTTTCAGGATTCTGATACGATTCAGCGGATTCTGATGAAGGTATCTATGGCTGTTTAAGGCCAGAAGTACGTGTTGAGTGTAAATAACGAAGTCAATGGTTTCCTACAATAACTGTTTATCACCAATTTAGAACGCAATGGAGGAAGTTGTTGTTGTTGTGGTCTTCAGTTCGAGGACTAGATCGATGAAGTTCTCCACGCTGGTCTGCTTTGTGCGAGCCCCGTCGTCTCTACAGAATTACCACAACCTACAGCCATCTGAACGTGCAGTACTTACTTACTGTATTCATCAAACTTGGTCTCCATACCCCCACTCCCCTCATTGATCCCCTCCCCCCCCCCCCCCTCCCGCCTTACACCTAACACACACTTCCCTCTACTGCCTCGATGCCTTAAGACCGGTGTTACCAGCTGATCCCCTCTTTTAGTCAAATTGTACCACACATTTCTTTTTTACTCAATTGATCTTGTAATTCTTCATCAGGTACTCGATGTACACATCTTATCTTCAGCATTCTTCTATAGAAACACGTTTCGAAAGCTGCGAGTAGTACTCTCGTGTCTGAACCGCTTTTTCTCCACGTTTCACTTCCATACAAGGCCAGACTTCAGACAAATATCTTCAGACAAGATTTCCTAACGTTTTAATTAATATTATGCGTTAATAAATTCCTGTTTTTCAGAAATACCTTTCGCGATGTTACCGGTTAGCATTTTACATCCTCTCCACTTGACCTCGTCAGTTATTTTGATGCCCCAGTAGCAAAACTCATCTGCTACATTTAGTGTCTCATTTTCTAATCCAGTTCCCTCAGCATCGCCTTATTTAATTCAACGCTATTCCTCTATTCCATACTCTTGTTTTACTTTTGTCGATGTTCATAATGGAATAAGTTTTCTAGACACCATCCATTTTGTTCAACTGCTGTTTGAAGTATTTTACCCACTATGAAAGATTTACAATGTCATCACCAGACCGCAAAGTTTTTATTTCTTCTATCTGAACTTCAATTTCAGTTTCTCCTTGGTTTCCTTCACCGTTAGCTCGATGTGCAGACTGAATAACATCGGGGTAATTACAACTCTGTCTCGTTCCCATCTCAACTGTGGCTTCTCGTTGATGTCTTTAGATACTTATAACTACAGTCTGGTTTCCGTCGAAGTTAATAACCTTTCACTTCCTGTACTTTACCTCTGTTACCTTCAAAATTTCAAAGAGTGTATTGTAGTCAATATTATCATGAAATATCTAGATATCCCCACAAGCTATAAACGTCTGTTTAGCTTTCTTCAATTTGTTTTCAAGGATAAGTTGTAGGGTAAATTTTGTCTCGCCTCTACCCGCATTTCCTCGGAACCCAAACTGTTCTTCCCATAAGTCATTGTCCCCCAGTATTTCTGTTCTTTTTGTAAGTAATTAGTGACAATAATTATCAACTATTACTTATTAAACTGAGGGCTCAGTAACATTTACATGTGTCAGCGCCTGTCCTCTTTGGAATTGAAACTGTTATATTCGCCGGCCGGTGTGGCCGAGCGGCTCTAGGCGCTTCACTCTGGAACCGCGCGACCGCTACGGTCGCAGGTACGAATCCTGCCTCGGACATGGATGTGTGTGATGCCCTTAGGTTAGTTAGGTTTAAGTAGTTCTAGGGGACTGATGACCTCAGATGTTAAGTCCCATAGTGCTGAGAGCCATTTTTGAACTGTTATATTCTTCCTGAATTCTGAGCATATTTCGCTTGTCTCATATATCTAGCACGCCACGTGGAAAGATTTTGTGATGATGAACTTTCCCAAGGATTTAAATAATTCTGAGGCAATGCCATGAATGTACGATAAGGGGAAGTGCTGCTAGAGTCTCACACTGTGCGTTGCCATGAAAAATCAATACACGTTTGTAGGCCCTAAACATGAGCAAACTGCTGTTTACAATTGTCTCTTGTTCTTAATTTCCGCCGTGTCCACGCAAAAGTTGTTTAAATATTACACTGATTTCGTGGATAACACAGTGTAAGGAAGGCATTCTCGGACTTTTTTCTGGTCTTAAAGGCATATTTGATCCAGTAGTACGACACATTTGGCCTCGTTATGTAATTTTCTTTATGTTATACGGTTCGAATGACCAAGAAGCCAAGTATGTGATGTGGTAATCCAGCAGTTTTCCTCTTCGCGAAAATACTGAGAACATAGGTTGCTATGTCTGCACGAATTGCAATGTTTCCTTCTCACAGCGCTTTTTGAGTTGTGTCGATAGGAAATCGTAAGTCAAATTACGGAAATAAAATCATTACAATAAAAGTAACACCACAACTAAAATTCGTGTATATGAAAGAATATATAGGTTGAACGAGTCGACCTGCGAATGAAATGTGATTCCTTTACACATTAGACTATAATCAGAACGACTAATATACCTGTAAATGATGCAAGCTTCTATATTTTATCAGAACACTTCCAACGGAAGCTAATATTTGACTCTATTAACATGGCGGAGGCAGCTTCTAGTTCATGACACCCTCCCTTATCATACCTCCAGGGCCAATGTCATCCACGGGGCACTCTCTTGCCCTTGCTTTGGGAAACTGCCCTCCAAAAGCGGAAGAATCAGCAGTGATCAATGGCTTGAGGTTGCAGAAGGCAACAGAAATCACTGCACTGAAGATATCTAACGTGTACTCACTGGAAATGTGACCTGTAATTGAAAAAGTGTCATGATGACTCTCCACAACCAAAAGATTTCAACTTTTCCCCTATTCGTATCTGCGAGAGGGGATTGCCAAGGGTGAGATAACCGTGGGAAAGGGATCGAATATACAACGAAAGGATAACGTTCTACGAGTTGGGGCCTGGAATATTAGAAGTTTTAACATGGTAGCGAAGATAGAAAATCTGAAAAGGCAAATGTTAAGACTAGTATATGTGTGCTTAAGGGGTCTATGGGAGAAATGGAAAGAATACAAAGGTTTCTGATCGCATGAGTATAAGGTAATAAGAAGGGCAGCAGAAAATGGTGTAACGGGAGTAGCATTAGTTATAAATAGGGAGTTAGGACAGAGAGTGAGTTACTGTGAAGATTTCAGTATCAGGGTTGTTCTCATCGGAATCGATAGCACAGCAACAACGACGACAATAGTTCAGTTACACATGCCGTCGCAAGAACGAGACGTAGAGACAGAGAAAGTATATGAGTCATGGGGGACTGGAAAGCGGTTATGTGGTTGTAGGGGAAGAAGCAGAAGAAAGAGTTACGAGAGAATATTGGCTTAGTAGTAGGAATGAGAGAGGAAAGAAAAAACTAATTGATTTTTGTAATAAATTTCAGCTACTAACAGCGAGTACTCTGTTCAAGAATCACAAAAGGGGGAGGAGGTATACAAGTAAAAGGCCGAGAGATACGAGAAGATCCCAGTTACACTACAGCATGGTCAGACAGAAATTACGAATTCAGATCCTGGATCGTAAGGCGCACCCAGGACCAGGTATAGACTCAGATCACAATTTAGAGATAATGAACAGTAGGCTGAGGTTTAAGAGACTAGTTAGGAAGAATCACTGCGCAAAGAACTTTAACGCGGAAATGATAAGGAATGAAGGGACTTGCTGGAAATTCTTCGAGGTTATACACCCTTGACGACCCTAGAAATTCTCCACGTTTGCGATATACATATCAGAAAATAAACCCTTTGGTTAAAAAGTTGTTTGACGGCACCGAAAAAGGCCAAAAACAATGATCCACCTGAAAGCCACCAATAAAATATGTGGTGTAGTAAAATTTGTTATTTGGATGTTCTGTTGAGCAGTAATCATTTCGTTACACTCGCTCCTTGTGAACACATATCTCTAATCTTGTGCTCTTTTCCTGTTTAGATGTGAGACATCGGTGATACTGCCGCATCACCCCTAAGAGGAACGAACTTAGTTGAGAAAAACGAGTGCAGATAAAGCCTTTGCAGGAGCAAGGGAAATCGCAAGTGGAGATTTAGAAAACTGTGAAATGTTCAGGCATATCTGTATAATATGCTACTAAGAGATTCGCTATGCCCGGGTAGCACTTTAATAGGCCCAGAACCGGGTGAAAGTGAATCACAATAGACAGTGAGGACCGAATGTTAGTATGTGTGTCATTAAAAAATGGGAAGAAAACCTCTTTAGACCTCTCTGCTGAGTTTCATGAAAGTTTTAACTATATCTGCTCGCACCTCTCGTAGATGACGTCAAGGAGCAGGTATAAAGGCTGTAAACCAGGAAGAAGCCGTGGACCTCTGACAAGAGTAGAAAGGCCCGTTAAGAGTGGGCTCTAAAGCACCAAACATTCACCGATCAAGACTGATACAGTATCATGTAGTCTGACTAAGCTAACATTCAGGTAGGTTCACCAACTTGATGCTATAACAACACGTAACAATGTGGCTAAAAAACGAAATTAATTAATTTAAAAACTCATGAAAGAATTCTCAACAGTATTTACTCTCACTTCAGATATTTGATTAGCCGGGTGTGACCTGTGTCCGACGCCGGATGGGTGAGGAGTATATCCCAAAAGTGTGTGATACCTACCGTAAAACACGGCGCAGAGTCGTCATGATCTGGGGCTGCATGAACGCTGTAGGAGTTGGACAAATGGTCGTATGTGAAGGCCGGATGGATTCCACAAAGTACATAGGCGTCCTAGAATCTGCTTTACTGCCCTCTTTTACAACACTTTTTGGTGTAACGTTCATGGATGGCCTTAAATTCTAGCACGATGACGCAACCTGCCATAAATCTGTCCGCGCCTGGACTGGTCTGAACCCCATAAGAGCATTTATGGGATTTATTGAAGCGCAAAGTCAGGCGACACACAATTAAGTCAAAAGAAGAACTAAAAGAGCACTTGAGACTTGAGTGGAAGCATCATAAATGTGTAAAATTGTAAAAAGCTAGTGTACTCTCCATCAAAAACAATTTCTGCTGTAATAAGGGCAAAAGTTGGACCCACGAAATATTGATTTTGTATTACTAATAAATACTATAAACTCGAACAAATTGTTTCTATTTATTTAATTTTCTTAGTTTTCACAACACTCAGAGCTACCTAGGGTGCTTAATACTTTTGGTGAAGGGTGTAGATATTGCTATAATGAATAGCTCACTAAGCAGTTCAGTTGAAGAGAACGGACATCTCTAAAAAGGGCACTCATAGAAGTTGCAAGGAAAAACGTAGTTACAAGGAAGGTAGCTGCGAGGTAACCATGGGTAACAGAATAAATAATTCAGTTTCGACAACAGAAGTAAGCAACAAATTTTTTAGGGAAATTGTGGAATACAGACAAATAAGTCACATGGGAATGAAATAAATAGGAAGTGCAGGGAAGTTAAGGTGAAAAGGATGCGTGAAAAATGTGAAGAAATCATAAAAGAAATGTTTGTGGGAAGGACGGACTCAGCATATAGAAAAATCAAAGAATGGAAAGGGAATTCCACTTTTAAATGAAGAGGAGAGAGGATATAGGTGGAAAGAGGAGGAGGAGGAGGATATTAGTGTTTAACGTCCCGTCGACAACGAGGTCATTAGAGACGGAGCGCAAGCTCGGATGAGGGAAGGATGGGGAAGGAAATCGGCCGTGCCCTTTCAAAGGAACCATCCCGGCATTTGCCTGAAGCGATTTAGGGAAATCACGGAAAACCTAAATCAGGATGGCCGGAGACGGGATTGAACCGTCGTCCTCCCGAATGCGAGACCAGTGTGCTAACCACTGCGCCACCTCGCTCGGTTGGAAAGAGGACATTAAGAGCCTCTATGAGGGGTGGACTTACTGATGATGTGATAGAAGAAGAAACAGGAGTTGATAGGGAAGAAAAAGGGGATCAAGTATTTGATTTTAAAAGAGCGTTGGAAGACTTAAGATCAAATAAGGTGGAAGAGATAGATAACATTTCATCGGAATTTGTAAAATCGTTGGGGAAAGTCGCAACAAAACGATTATTCCCGTTGGTGTGCAGAATGTGTAGAACTGGCGATATACTATCAAACTTACGGAAAAACAGCATCACACGTTTCCGAAGATAGCAAGAGATGGCAATTGCGATAATAATCGCACATTTACCTCTACACCGCATGAATCCAGATTGCTGACAAGTACAATACACAGAAGAATGGAAAAGAAAACTGACGATGTTAAATGACAATCAGTTTCATTTTAGGAAAGGTAAAGCCAACGGATAGGCAGTTCTGGCTTTTGGAAGCAACTCTGAAGAAAAATCAAAACATTTGTCGACTTGGAGACTAGCGGTTGCGCGGTTCCAAACTGTAGCGCTTAGAACCGCTTGGCCACCCCGGGCGGCGTGTCCTATTTGCTTGCATACAGCAACATCTAAGAAAGAATGAGAGAAATGACTGACACCTTTGGTTGATGCCATGTTTACACCGCCCCTTTCTTGCTTTTACAAGTAATATTAGTTATAATTAGCTAGGAAATTTCATAATCCCACAGGTTTGCGCAGGACAGAAATTACATATGCTTGGACACACGTTTCTTGGGTCTGGTTGCAGGAAGACAGCCTGGGTAAGTTTTCCTGCTGCTCAGCGCCATTAGAATGTTGTGGCTAGCTAGAGGTAATAGTGTGTACGTTGCTCCTCCTTTATATTGAGTTGACTCGCGTATTTTCGCTGTCTGACTTTTCATAGGAAGTCTATCCATAATTCCAATAATTCTAATCAAAACTATAACCAAAATATTATCATCAGTATGATGAGGTTCGATGAAGTTCGCACGTGTTAGGTCGCACTCGATTTGTTATTAAAGACAAGCAAGCTTATCTCTCCGACGAGCCTTATCACACTCACTCAGCTCAACAATCATTCGTTTAACACCGTTTGAACCAAGTTAGCCATTGCTAGCAAGTTGTTAAAGGTCAGCTTTAGTTTATAAATCATTCTCTGACTTTTAATAACCTCAGTTCCAAACAAAGGAAAGACATTTATAACCAACCGTGCACAACATGCATACTCGCGATCCTCTCTTTATGAAGGCCAGTAGGTAGGGGTGGGGGATGTGGGGGGGGGGGGGGGGGAAGAAACCGACCTACGCACCACCAAAGCAGACAGTGGATGCAAAGCAGCACCTTTCTAGCACAGGGTGGCTTCCCCGTCAGTGATGCTACCTCACTGGACCAAAGATGGGTAAGGGTACATTGGTGTGTCAGGGACAGCATCGATGTAAGTGCCCTTACAAGTGTTCAGGTTATTTACACAATGCATTCCATGATTTCAGATGGTTTTGCAACGGCTTAATTCCTTAAATTAGTCGAAATCTCTTTGCGATTCCACCCATATGTGACTAGATGGCCCTTTGTTATGTTCTGTTGATTCAAATAGGTCCTTACATGCTTTTTCTTGGATGTATCTGCCTAAATAATGGTTTAAATGACTCTCAGCACTATGGGACTTAACTTTTAAGGTCATCTGTCCCCTAGAACTTAGAACTACTTAAACCTAACTAACCTAAGGACATCACACACATCCATGCCCGAGGCAGGATTCGAACCTGCGACTGTAGCAGTCGCGCGGTTCCAGACTGTAGCGCCTAGAACCGCTCGGCCACCCCGGACGGCCCTAAATATTGTTCCTCCAGGATTTCGGACAGCTCACATATGTCGTTTCCATAATTAAGTCAACCTTTCTTTGTTATTGATTGCAGATGGTACCAAACAGTGTTTCATTCAGTTCGCATTGTCAAATAGATCAAAACGGTACATTCTTCTTAAATTGAATCGATTAAATCCTGATATTATATTATTCCTGTCAACTTACTTGTGTAATTCCTCAAACTATATCGAGGTCACCTGAAACATGTGGTACTAGGTTGCTAGGTGGACCTTTAAAGGTCCTGTGGATTTTGGATAGGGCCCTACGGTAAGCCTCTCAACTTTGTTTCAACAGTAAGTACAATAAAATTAGCCATTTCTCTTCATAGACGTTAAACAATTGTGCATACAACGATGCTTTCATTATCCATGCCCTCCTGTCCCACATGTGGGTGATTAGTTTGATTTATTATAAAATGATGATGTTTTATTTAACAGATTGTGTGGACTGGATTGGTGTGTCAGCCCCAGAGGAAGACTTAGACGGGTCTATGAGGACACATGGAAAGTTTATGACTGAGATTTTGCTTACATAGTCAGAACTTCCCACTCTCATTGTCTTTTTGCGACAATGCTGTCGTCCAACAAACAAAAATTTGCCAGATACATCGGAAGGTGTTTCTTATTCACATAATTCTGACAACACCTGAAATGCCTGTCAAACATATACGATGGATACTTCATTCAATAATGGGGTAAAAATTCCTGGTGAGGACAGTACACAGTCGTTGAAAAGAATAATATGTAATGTACGTAATGCTGAGAGGTGGCACGCCACTCATTCACTTTAACTGCACTGTTCCCCTATACTACATTTGGTGTGTGTGATTTATGACTTTTTACATGAGAAAATTGTAAGTAGAATGTTCATATAACTGCATGTGTAGCCTGTAGAGAGCTTGTACCCAAGGGACAGTAGTGGAGGCGACAGAGAACAGGAGGAAAGATGAATTGTAGGCCGTAAATGTTGCGTCCAGCTATTTGGCTGTAAGAGTGCTTTGGGGAAGCAGCACTCTGTCAACTGTACCTGCAGAGGGACTTTGGGCCATGGCACTCCACTCTTCCCACTAAGGCCTGGAGTAAGACGGCATCGAGTCACAAAACATTTTACCTGGGCCAGGCAACAGACTGTCGTGAAGTCAGCCAGTTGGTAGAAAGTGGGTAGAGGAAGCCATTTATGAGATATGGCTGCAATCTGAGCTTTGGCATGGTCATTAAACTGGAAGCATTCTCATGATAGAAGCTGGGACGATACAAACAGAGCAGCTGGTGAACGTGTCTTAGGAAGTTCAAGACTGTAACGCCTCTGACACCAGAAATTCGCCAGGTTCTTTAAGCGAGGAGCAAAAACATACAGTTCACAGTTACGACTGTCTGGAAAGCTTAACTGCCTTCTTTCAGAAATTGGAAATGGTCAATCTGGAAAGATTAAAGATTAAAACTCTTCGTAAATGAGGGACTGTGGTCTCTAATAGGTAGAGTTTTTTGCCGAAACATGGCCATGCTTACCGTGAGAACGACGCCTCCCCAGTCTAAAGCCTTCTTTTTTCAGACAAGAGAGATTTTGAGTCGCAGATTGGTTCCTCTCAGGGTATGCAAAGCAGAGACTTGCTTCGCCAACGTGAGAACCCCGGTCTTGTGTCTGGATTGGCTACGAGGCCAGCAGAACAGTCAAGAGGGGAGATTCAATGAGCAGAGGATAGTTTGATTTGTTTGTACAGTGTGGAGGCGGCTTTCTTCTGCTAATTCGGCTTCTGTACCGAGGCTTGGTGGAAAGTGATTGTGATTCTTTGGCTTCTTCGTCTTCTGGTGGAGAACTTCAGGTCTTTCCCTAGAGGGTGAGACTTGTGGTCTGCGACTTGTGGTGGACTAAGAGCAAGTGGCAGTTTTCACTGTACAAACAGTGGAACTATATACCATCTCGAACATATCGTGTGTCATGAGGGTGAACTTATACGTCCTGAGTCGGCCATCTGGCGTTTGACAATTCCATGCGTGCCGTCGTGCCTGGGAGTCAAGTTGTTTGGCCAGACCAGCGAGTGGGAGCACCTCATACTGTAATCTGCCGGGATTTCAGGGCTCTGGTAGGTAGGTTTCGCGCGTTCTAATAATCAGAACGCCAGTCTGCATAATTTGCAAGTTTTCATGGACGCGTCAGAACGTTAAGAGCTGGAGCAGCGCGCCGCTCATCGACAAGAGAGTACCGTTTTCTGAGGCAGCCTGAATGAAGGGGAAAGGGTAAGGTATTGATGCACCGTCGGAGGTTTGTTAAATGATATTCACAGCTCCCTGTTCTCTGTGAACCATAGTTTGTGCTGCACTTAGTCGTAGTTGATTGCATTTGAATAGAATTGGGCCTCACACTGGATTCATGTAAACAAAGTCAGATTGTGTTGTAAAAGGGATTAAATCATGGGAGAATTTGTATTGTTTCCCCCCAAATAAATACTTTGCCATTCAAACACCATCCCTTTTCTGATTTCTGATTTTTTTGTAAGGTTTATCCGTTTCATTGTATTTATAAAAGGATGAATAAAAACTTGTCACTATTTTGTAAACTTAAATACGCCACTGTTCTCATTCACACTCCTACAACCATTCACTGTTTTTATTTTATTGTGGTGATACAGGAATACACCAGCAGTTCAAAATTCAGTCGTATTAAATTAGTTAATCTGATGATTGATTTGAGTTCTGAAAGTGACCACATACATAAGCAACAAAAGTGCCATGAGTGAATAAAAATTAATGGTGTAGCTCACGATTTGAAGATTGTTGAGAAGATAATACTTTTATTTATGTAAAGATAACAACATGTGGAATCTCTTGGACATGTGTTTATGATTAAAGCAAGGATCACGTGCAGTGCTTCCCGGAAAATGGAGTCACAACTTGTACTTACCTCCATGTATTCTGGCTTTGATATCTGTACCACTGGGTAAGGACCTAGCCACAACCGAAAGATGGGCCCAAACTTTTTGCACACCTCGTCAAAGGACCGAATTCGGTCTGCAACAAAAAAAAAAAAAATCATGTGAGACTTACAATACTTCAACAACTACTCTAGTAATTGTGTGGGAAAGGAATTTATTTTCGTTCATCACAATCAATGTTTTTGAAAAGTCTGCAGCTGTGACGTTCATGATTTACATAATGAAAAACTGCACCACTTACTTATTTTTACGTGCAAACCGTGCACAACCACAAACTAGATAGCGAATCAGTTAATTTTTTCAAATGTTTCACAAACAGGTGACAGTTCAGTAATTTCCATAAACATGTACATTATCTTAATGAATCTACTCAACATCTACAACAAAATATAAACATAATTTAGTAGTCAATAATGGTAAAATAAATTTTATAACTGACAACTTAACATACAACATGTAATCTTCAGAAAATGTAATACATCTGACAGCACTGAAACGCTTTGTGAAACCATACCGTCTTAATATCATTGTAGCTGGTTTTGATAACAAAAACAAACAGTGCGCTGGATGATTTGCGTATGTGTGATATTCTGTGTGATGGTGGAGGCACTGTAATTGTAAGAAGAAAAACAAAATTACTATCTCTACCATTAGCATATAAAAAAGTTCCAAGATTCATGTTTCCGAATTTCTGATTGCAATATACAACCAAAAAGACAACTACAGTGCAAGAGAGGCAGAAAATCACACATACAGACAACACAAAAAATGTTTATCTAAACAAATGCACTTGAAAGGAGAACAAATTTTCGAAACGTGTTGTGCTAAGATTGCAAAAAGTGGTGCATTTTTCTATTATTTAACTCAAGAAAAGAATTAATTATTTTTCGATCAGGTAATAGATTTCACAGTTACTCCTTTCTTTCGCATTTCTGTCTATACATTCGTGTGTTTTGTGGATGCGTGTTTGCATTTGCTCCAACATTACAAGTGAGGACAAAGTCGGGTCGTTTTCGCCACTGAAAGATACTTATGGCCCAATTCAAGACAAATGTAAAATTGTGCACTAAACATTTTATTCATTCGATATCATTTTCCCTCCTGAAGGAGAAACTAAAATGAATAAGGGAGAAGTGCAACAGCAACATCAACAACAACAACACCAAAAACAACAAACATGTGCTTCGAATAGATATTCTATGACAAGGATGTAGTTTTTCGCCGGCCGCGGTGACCAGGCGGTTCTAGGCGCTTCAGTCCTGAACCGCGCGACTGCTACGGTCGCAGGTTCGAATCCTGCCTCGGGCATCGATGTGTGTGATGTCCTTAGGTTCGTTAGTTTAAAGTAGTTCTAAGTTCTGCGGGACTGATGACCTCAGATGTTAAGTCCCATAGTGGTCAGAGCCATTTGTAGTTTTTCGCCCATACTGTTTAATTTATACATCGGGGAAGCAATGTTGGACATAAAAGAAAAGTTCAGGAGTGGATAGAATTCAATATGGAAGGATGTCAATGGTCAGATCAGTTGATGACATTGTTATGCTCCGTGAAAGACGATGAACTGTAGGAAACATTGAATGGATTGTCGTGTAACGAGCACACGTCATTGATTTAGAGTAAATCGAAGAAAGAGAAGCAGCAGAAATCAGATTAGCGTAAAACTTAACATCCAATTTTCGGTCCACAAAACAGACAAACCAAAGGAAATCTGCCATCTTGCAATCAAAAAACACATGACGGACGTAGCAGGGAGGACGTGAAAAGCAATGGCCACAGGCACAGAGGGCGGTTCCTGGCCAAAAGAAGCTTTATCAAGTTACCTTCCCTTAAGCATGTGGGAGCACTCAATGATACGACTTTCAAAATGATGGAGCACAGAAATCAGTCGTCCTTTCCTGTCAGGTTTTATTAAAGCAAATCTAGATTGCTTCGGTCACAGTTCATTCAAAAGTCTTGAATGAACTGTGACAGAAGACTGAACAACAGGGGACTGACATGCTAGGACATGTATTGAAACTATGATGTACTGCAGTGATAGTGGCTAGGCACTAGCCGAAATCTAGATTTGCTTTAATAAAACCTCAAATGAAAGGACGATTAATTGCTGCACTCCATCATTTTCAAAAGAAGCTTCCTATTATTATGTATCATAGGTCTTAAATTGAGAAAGACATTTCTGAGAATGTATGTTTGGGGCAATGTGTAGTAGTTAATCATGGATTGCGGGAAAACCGGAAAAGAAGAGAATCGAAGCGTCTGAAATGCGCTACAGGAGGTTGTGGGAAATTAGATGTGCTGATATGATATGAGGAAGACCAAGAACATGTGGAGAATATATAGAAGAAGAAAGGACAAGACGATTTTTGACAGGCGTTAAAATATCAAGGAATAACTTCCATGGTACTAAAGGGGTTTGAAGAGCGAAAAAATGTGGGATAAGACAGAGCATAGAACTTATTGAAGACGTAGGGTGCAAGTGCTATTCTCAGATTAAGTGGTGGGCACAAGAGAGGGATTCGCGGCGAATCTCATCAAATGAGTTGGAATACCGAAGAAAAAAGGTGTTTCATACGAATATTATAAAAGGGTTGTTGCGTTTTGGTTAAAGCAAGGACTTCGTTAGATCTTAAAAGGAAGAGCGTGAATGAACATGAGAAACCAATAAACAGGCATGCATATGTACACGTATTCATTGCGAAATATACTTGAGAATTTGGAAGCTAGTAACACTACACACCAGTCAACGAAAATAGGAATTCGTGAACAGCTACAGTAAATTAATTCACCCAGGAATGATTACAAATGAGGAAACGGTCCACATACTTCTCGGTGCTCGTTCAAAACAGGAGCAGGAATGGAGTTGTAAGAGCAACGATGATGGGTCGTGAGGTGTGCACTTCAGCACCAAAATGTCAAACCTGTTCTGCTCATGTTAGCACACAGTGATAACGCACTAAATTTTACAATTCAGTACCACTAACTGGACCACTGTTCGATTCACGACATGTCGCAACTTGTGAATGCCATTAACGATGGTACTGCACTACCAAACACTTACAGGAATAAGAGAAGATATATCATTTAACTTCATCACTGTTAGAACTAAAATGTTAAAAGACGTTTGTATTGGAGGGAAATGCTCTCTGTTAATACAGGAAACATAATTATCATAGTCTACATTTCAGAGATGTACCTGTTACCGTTTATTGTTAGTTGCAATTCGCCGTCGACAACTGCGGATGTAAAAGGATAACTCACTTGAACGACAGCCGACATTGCGTCAGTTCATTTAAGGAACGCGGTCGCGCCTAGTACATCGTTACTCACGTGCTATCGCGTGTTTGCTTCGTATGACGTGTTTTCGAGACAGTAACCGATGACGTCATTCCTGATAAATGTGATAGGTAGTAGGAATACTGCTTTGAGAGCCGGTGTGATCTGCTCGTGTGCAGCCTCGACAGGTCTGTGAAAGAACGTTGTTGAGAACACACAAGGTCCTGGTTCCGGAAGTGTTTGTAAACACCATGGTCCCAGAAAGTAATAAATGTTCTCAGTGAACCACGTCTCACAAAATCCGCGAATCATGATTAGAAATAACGTTCAGTTGCCTTCCTATATCATTTATTCGCAGAACGCCACATTATTTCTACAGTTAGTTCACGAGAGCAAAGGGAAAAATGTTCAGGCTACCATAAATTTGTTTTAATTCTGCCAGTACAGCGTTCCAAAACGGCAGTGACGTGTTTCGAAAAGGATAATATGAAATACCACCATATCGCAAAATTGTTTATCATCTACGAAGAAGTCATCATGAGTCAATAAGGCTTATTAGGTGTCTGCTCATTCATTTCAAACAGAAATGGGCGGTAGAATTCAACATCTCCGTTCTTCTTTTGTTGGTAACCCACCAGAAGGACGTTCAAAAACTGTAACCGCAGAAGAGAACGTGAGAAAAATGACTATGGTAGCGGACAATAGACAATGAAACATGTATGAAGTAGCTCACAGAACCCATGTTTTACTGTCGAACCAAAAACTGTTTAGAGGAGAGGTAATGATCAGTATTTCTGTGAAGCAAAAAGGATTTCTTCTCATTGTTTATTTGCAAGTTTAACAATGTGGAATACCACGCAGTGTTTTGGACCAAACAGTATGGAATAAAGGAATGGATGATGAGTGAAAATAAGTGAAGGCTAAAACTCCTTACGACAAAGATAGTTTGACAAATAAATAAGTTTCAAAGCTAACAAAGAGATTATGCGAGGTGTCTAAGAACATTTTGCAGATATTCCTTTCTCAAGGCATGTGAAATAAAATCTACTCTCAATGAAAAGTTTTTCACTAACCTCAAGCGGGTTACGTTGAAAATGAAGCACAATTTTTTACCCGTCACAAAGTCAGTCAGCGTGTGATCTTCCTCCTCTTAAATCTGCTGTTAAACATAAGCGCGTTTTGTGAAACTATGAGAACGATGTCTGTGGATAACTGCAATTTTTCGACCCTGTATTTGTTACATACATACACCCAGCTGCGAGACACCACTTCGGCCTACGGATTTTAGTTTTTTGTCTAATTGTGGTTTTAGTGTAATGTTTCATATCTATTACGCTGTTTGAGAGAATGTGGTGACGGCAGAGACGACTGGACGACAGCGCTACCACTCAGTGGTCGCAAGAAGCGAAACCATGACTATCGAAACCACTGTAAAGAGTTAAAGCGCTACCCCTTTGTCTGTTTTGAGAGTCATTGGAAGTTTTTATTGAGTGAGTTAAGCCTCACATGGAACATGGTGATTTATAAGATTCTGCACTTTTATTGTTGATACGCGAGAAGGTACGTGTTTTCATTGTTACGTTGATGAATGTATTTCTCTATAATGCGCCAAATATTGTGTAAAACAAAAGTGGTAAAGTTGAATGCAGGGTAGAGGGTAATGCCTAAGAATGGGGTTAAAAAAAGGGGGTGAAAGTGGGCGAGACATGTAGGATTTGCTCCGGTTTTTGTATTATTCTTGTTAAGTGGAAAGAGTAGGTTGGATATGGTTAGAGCAGGGCTTCCCAATGTTTTCAGCTCGCGCATCCCTTCTTCAGTCGAAAATCCATGGCGGACCCCTAGGCAGTCAAGAGCACAGTAATTTTAAATTTCAGAGCGGAACCCATGGGAACTGAAAGCTTCGTAACGCAAGTGCCACGTTCCCAATGAACCTTGAACCTCCCCCCCCCCCCCCCTGAAGTATCAATAGTCTTTGGTTTAGAAATGAATGAAAACAACTTGAAATTAATGATCCAATTTGAATTCCCACTGTATCCAGACACTTACTAGTGGATTTACTCCCTTTGTTCAACACACTATAGTCTGATTAAAATTACTTGGTAATTGACATTTCACACTTTGGAGCTGCCTTCCTCCAAGAGCAATCAACGTCACGTCCAAAATGTTTGCTGTTGACAAGCTGCTGCTTGTGGTCTGTTCACTTCCACTGTTTGGCTACTGTTGTGTAAGGAGCATGCATATTTCGTAACAGTGGTGTGTGTGTGTGGTTTTTCGTGAAATCAGAAGAAAAATGTTCAAGTGTATGTAAAGTCTATGGAACTTAACTGCTGATGTCATCAGTCCCTAGTCTTACACACTATTAACCTAAGTTTAACTTCCGCTAAGGATCACACACACACACACACACACACACACATGCACACACACACACATGTGCGTGGCCATTCCGCGCGACTGTGAAGAAAAGAGGTAGACCCATGATACAAACACATCATGAGAGAAAAGAGGCTAAGGAATTGCCTTTAAGGGACTATTGTGACATCTGTTGTGGAATGTGTTGGAATACTTTCACCCGGTTTACATGCGTTTCCAAAACCGGATTTCGTAAGCTTCGCACTTCCGCTATTGGTTGGTCGATAAACACTTCAAAATCGATTCTGGAAATCTGCTTGTATAAAGACATTTTCCAGTTCCACAATCGATTTTCGTGCCCATGTAAACAGCTCGGAAAGTCTAGTTATTTTTATGTCTTTGCGTATCCACTGAACGGCAGCTGTCAGTCCATAGCCGGCAGCTGGCAGGTGGCGTTGTAACAGTTTAGCCACAGCTGACAACTTCAACTACTACTTGGACACTATATCGTGGCAGTCAGCCTTCACTGTAAATAAATTAGGAAAACAAACAGACTCTCTTATTTCTACATAAGAAGACAAAGCATTTCACAGAACGTATGACTTTTTTTTCGGAAAGGAAACAATTCTGGCAGAGGAGGTTTACCTTTTACAAGGTGGCATGTGAAAAGTCTTCATTTGTTTATGCTCGTAGCCAGTTGGCACAATATAGTGTCAGAGTAATAACAAGTAATTGTAATTGAAGTATAGGCAGGCCATATTTTTATCTGAGAGGACGGAATATACTATAAAGAAAAGAAATTAGCTTTAGAGATCATTTTAATTTTCGCAACAATAATATCAATTCCAACTGAATTCAATTAGTAATTATTTTGTAAGTGATAGAAGACAGAAACAAAATTCCTACAGAGCTATAGCTCAGGTACATTCACTGAGCATCTACGAAGAAAAATGCTTTCTTCTTCACTGTAGATGAGTCTGCAGGAATAATAATGGAATACTAATGTGATGGTTGAGGGTACTTGTGCTCACACAATTTTGAAAAGTTAGGTTCAGTTCTTGACAACTGGAGACGGATGTTTGGTTCCGCATCTAGACAGCTTCGGTACTTAGTTTTGTGGGGAGCATAGATCGAGAATCCAGATTCACACATGTATGTTTGGCAAACGGAAGAAGTACACGTTTTGCCTTTTCAACAAGGGGGTGGTATTTCTTGCTATCCAAACGGAATCCAAAAGTGTGAGTAGCCGTCAGTGTCAAAACTTGATTTCAAGGTGGGGTCTGTGGCAATTTCTATCAACAAATCATATTCATTTGATGATAGAATGTTTGGCTTTTTGGACATAGTGAATGGGTTGACCACCCATTCGTATTTCTGCAGCTTCTCATCTTCAGCTGTTGGGAAAAAATGCTCCAACAATGACATCAAGCTTCGGAGATGTTCCAGAATTTGATGAAACAAATTCTTCCCAAGCGCCAATGTTCTGTTTTTCAAAAACTCCTTGAGAAGAGGAAAACACTCAACCTCCCCCTCCTCGACACTCTCTGCCTAAAAACTGATTTTCCTCTTGAAAGCTCGAACTTTGTCGATAGCACTGACCTTTGTTTAACTTTGCCCTTGGAGTGAAATACTCATTTCATTAATTTTGGAGAAAATGTCTGACAAATTGGCAAGTATACACTACCAATTTTCGTCATTAATAAGGTCTGCTAATTTCGTGTTATGCTCATAAAGGAAAGGTAAGACTTCCAATCTTAATTCGTACAACCGAGACAGTGCATTCCCACGTGAGAGCCACCTCACCTCTGTGTGGAGAAGCAGGAAACGATGAAGGCTTCCCATATCTTCACAAAGTATTGTGAAAAGTCTTGACTTCAACGGCCTTGATTTCATGTTGTTAATGATTTGAATGGATTCGTCTAAAACTTTCTTGAACGAAACAGGCATTTGTTTCGTAGCTAAAGCATATCTGTGGAGAGCACAATGGCTACTGCTGCAATTCTTGGCGTTTTCTTTTATTTTCGTTATTGCTCCAACTGTAGGATCCGTCATAGCTTTTGCACCATCTGCGCTCACATATATGCAAGTAGACCATGAAACTTCGTTAGTCCTTAAAAAATCATCAAATGGACTGAATATTTCAGCACCTGTTGTGTTGGCAGGTAGTAGTCTGCACAATAAGAGGCCCTCCTCAAAACATCCAGAATATTCGTAACGGACAAAAGCCATTGAAATCGCTAATCCTGCAAAATCAGTGGATTCATCTACCTGCAGAGAAAATGAATTGTGTTGGATGCAAGGAACAAGAGTGTCTTTCACATCATTTGACATTTCAACAATGCGCTTCTTGATAGTATTGTTTGATAACGTCACCGAAGATACAAGCTTTACTGCCTTTTCGTCTGGCATGGAAAAAACAATATCTTCAACACACGGCTTTATAAGATTTTCTGCAATGGTATGAGCTTTGCCTATTTTTGCCACTCGATAACTAACCAAGAAAGAAGCTTTTAATGAATTTTCATTAATTGTTTTTGCATGAGTTTTCATGCAATGCTGAGAACCAGCTAGTTCAGCACTCTTCCTTTTGAAAAAATCAATGTCTTTAGCCTGGAAATCTGGGTGAGTACCTTCAAAATGATGGTGCAATTTAACTGGAACCATTAAACTGTTTGGAAAGACTCGTGCACAAATTACACACTGAGCTTTACCCTCCTTTGTCTCCATAAAGCCCATTTCTAAATAGCTTTCGTTGTACTTTCGCTTCTTCGTTATTCCACTTCCACAGGATCTTGCAAGCAATGGAGTACTTGCAGTGTTTTCAGATAATAAATCCGGCTGTGGAGCTCCTTGTGATTGTTCTTCCTTTGGTCGTCCTCCCTCCTCATTCATTTGAACTGGAAACTTCCCTTGTTGTGAAGGCGATGGAGAAACTGTACCCTTCTTCAATGATCCGGACTTCAGCCACCGATCCATGTCAGAAGTAATAAACTGTTCAAAAATCGACTTATGATATAGGTGGTGCACTGACAAAGCAAGTTTAACATTTAATGATGCCTGTGGCCGCATACAAGCCAGCGAGCACTGATTGGTCAACAAAGCTCGCTCTGCGCATGCGTAATAGGTTTCAGCGCATCTAGCGCCGTGATCCTGCGCACAAACAACCCCCTTATAGTTGCGAAACAGTCGATCAGAGAAGCCGCATTCTCCGGCACTAAACTGTGTATGCGTTCTCACTTAGGAACCGCAAAGGCTGCTTAGGAATATGACCTGAAGTAAAAGTACACGTTTTTCACAGGAAAAAAATAGTGATGAATTTGATTTTCACATTTTTATTCAATTCTTTTACTCACTATTTTACACGATTTGGTGAAAGGTGGCTGCGGACCCCCTAGAAAGAGCCGGCGGACCCCTAAGGGAACCGCGCACCACACGTTGGGAAGCCCTTGGCTAGAGAATTGGTGGGAGTATCAGTTTGTTTTATTACGCAACACCACGCCAACTAGTGTAATAATTTTCTTGTATAACAACGTATCAGTGGGCCAGCATCACGTTTTTATGTTTTTAGATCGAAAATGTCATTCATAACAAGGCAGTTTTAATGTTGATATACTTCTAATTTTGCACAGATTTAAATAATACAGAGGTGAAGCGGGACCACTAATTTGCAAATTCAGATGCAAAAGAAGTTTTAAGAAAGAAAATCGAAGTTTTCAAATTTTTCCCATTGAAACAATTAATTTCTTTTTATGCAACTGGCTGCGTTGTGATATCTCTGAGGCGAAAATAACGCTCGGACAGTTGGCCGCACATTAAAAACCACCGTCATTCCATCTTCAGTTAGAAGTTTTTTTTTAAATAATAAATATAATCTCATCACCGAACAAAATGAATTAAGTGTTGGTATAGCTTCTAGTTTTTTTAACTGTTACGAGAACGCATTGCTCTTGGCGTATCTAGTCGAAGACGTAATACAAAATCTGAGTGATCTATAAAGAATCATACAGTAATTATCTCTCGATGATTATTAGGAAACCATCAGTTTTAACCGCCTACGATTATAATAGTTCTACAGGGAGTATCAGATACCACTTCTTTCGGTCTATACAGGGCCAAAAATATTTAAAGTTAGTACGAAACATTTAACATTCGTTGTCACTGCCACGTTACAAGGCGGGCACAATAAAAATATAGGTATCTGGTACTGTGGTGTTGGTCTTGCAGTTGCAAGGTAATACGCAGAGATTATCTTTTACTCTTCATCAGTCAGCCACTGGAATAGCAAGGAAGATGAATAATATTAAGAAATTCCCTCTGTACGCACTCCGTAAGAGACGTATGAAAACTAAAGAAGAGCGCAAACGTCTGCTTACCTTCACGTTTCGTGAAGAAATCGACGTAAGTGGTCCCTAGGAGGGGCAGAGCTACATGGCCTGGAAGTTTCTCGACCTGGCTCCAACGCCATTTCCTGGAAATGATGCTCGCAGACACTGCGACCACGATGATCGTCAACAGAACCGCTGTTAAGTCGAGCATCGCTCGGAGCCGTCTCAAAATGTTGCCGGTAGCGACACACGGACGAGACTGTGCGCCGAGGTGTGGACTAACACTGCTGCGGTTGTGCGCGGCAGAGGCCGACCTTCAGACTTCCCCCACCGCCGCAAAATAGCTGGTTCGCTGGACTAGCACAACGCGCTGCTGAGTGTCGGGGATACGCGGGAGGGGTCACCAGTGAACACCGCAGCGGCTGCTAGCATTGGTTTAGCTTCACACAGCAGTCATTTGCGAGTTCGATCCCGCTTAATTTACCCTTAGGGACCAAGTGGTTTTCCTCTGAAACCGACAGTCTGCCCGGTGAGCTACAGCACGTAAGGACGATGTTGAACAGAACGGCTACTGTGACAGACAGGTACGCCATGCATTCCGTTCTAAGCAAGTTCAAAGCGGGGACGTAAATAAAGATACGAAGGCATCCACTGCAACGGACTTCTTGCCGTATTTTGGCGGCTTCGCTTAAAGAATAGAAAAAAATCCCCACGAGACACGACCTCAAGTCGCCTACCAGCAAAACTGAGGAATTTGTTGTGCTTGTTCAGAGACAATCTTGGTGTTAGGAAACTACGCATATATAAGATGCCATGCCTATGTGGGAAACCTTACCTGCCGAACCGTGCAAAAGAGTTGTGTTGAACACCATCGTCATACACTTCTGGGGCAACATCATAAATCAACAGTAGCGGAGCACTCCTTGAACACGGGGAATCGCATGTCTTACGATAAGACTGATGTATTACTCTCAGCATCATTGTTCTGGGACTGTGTTCTTACGGAGACCATATACAGGATGGTCCATTGATCGTGAACGGGCCAAATATCTCACGAAATAAGCATCAAACAAAAAAAGTTCAAAGAACGAAACTTGTCTAGCTTGAAGTGGGAAACCAGATGACGCTATGGTTGACCCGCTAGATGGCGCTGCCATAGCTCAAACGGATATCAACTACGTTATTTTAAAATAGGAAACCTCACGTTTTATTACATATTCGTATAGTACGTAAAGAAATATGAATGTTTTAGTTGGACCATTTTTTTCACTTTGTGATACATGGCGCTGTAATAGTCACAGACATATAGCTCACAATTTTCGACGAACAGTTGGTAACAGGTAGGTTTTTTATTATTAAAATACAGAACGAAGGAACGTTTCAACATTTTATTTCGGTTGATCCAATGCGATACATGTACCTTTGTGAACTTATCATTTCTGAGAACGCATACTGTTACAGCGTGATTACCTGTAAATACCACATTAATGCAATAAATGCTCAAAATGATGTCCGTCAACCTCAATGCATTTGGCAATACATGTAACGACATTCCTCTCAACAGCGAGTAGTTTGCCTTCCGAAATGTTCGCACATGCATTGACAATGCGCTGACGCATGGTGTAAGGCGTTGTCGGTGGATCAGGATAGCAAATATCCTTCAAGTTTAACCACAGAAAGAAATCCGGGGACGTCAAATCCGGTTAACGTGCGGGCCACGATATGGTGCTTCGACGACCAATCCGCCTGTCATGAAATATGCTATTCAATGCCGCTTCAACCGCACGCGTGATATGTGTCGGACATCCATCATGTTCGAAGTACATCGCCATTCTGTCATGCAGTGAAACATCTTGTAGTAACATCGATAGAACAGTACGTAGGAAATCAGCATACATTGCACCATTTAGATTGCCATTGACACTTCGTCGCTAAATAGAACGCGTGCAAAAAATCTGTCATTGTCCCGTAATTTCTCTTGTGCCCAGTGGCAGAACTGTACATGATGTTCAAAGTCGTCGCCATGCAATTCCCGGTGCATAGAAATATGGTACCGGTGTAATAGATGTTGATGTAGCGTTCTCAACACCGACGTTTTTGAGATTCCCGATTCTCGCGCAATTTGTATGCTACTGATGCGCCGATTAGCCGCGACAGCAGCTACAACACCTACTTGGGCATCATCATTTATTGCAGGTCGTGGTTGACGTTTCACATGTGGCTGAACACATCCTGTTTCCTTAAATAACGTAACTATCCGGCGAACGGTCCGGGCACTTGGATGATGTCGTCCTGGATACCGAGCAGCATACATAGCACACGACCGTTGGGCATTTGGTCACAATAACCATACATATAGACCTTTTCCGCAATTGGTAAACAGTCCATTTTAACACGGGTAATGTATCACGAAGCAAATACAGTCCACACTGCCGGAATGTTACGTGATACCACTAAGTTATAGGTTTGTGACTATTACAGCGCCATCTATCATAAAGCGAAAAAAGTGATCCAACTAAAACATTCGTATTTCTTTACGTACTACCCGAATATGTAATAAAAAAGGGGGCTACTATTTTTAAAAACGCAGTTGATATCCGTTTGACCTATGGCAGCACCATCTAGCGGGCCAACCATAGCGCCATCTGGTTTCTCCCTTCAAGCTATACGAGTTTCGTTCTTTGTAGTTTTTTCTTTTGATGCTTATTTTGTGAGATATTTGGCTCGGTCACTATCAATGGACCACCCTGTATATCCGTACTGCAGACAATCTTATCAATAGGGATGCAGGTTTTGCATTAAACGACGCTTGGAATCCAGAACTGGCTGTTATTAAATCAAAACAGCGGAAACAAGAGCTTCCGATTCATCACTCGACGCAACGCACTGCTGAGACTGAATTCAGTTTTTAACGACAGGAGCGTGTGGCAGCACAGTCGTTGCCCAAGCGCACCCGCGAATGGTCTTCCTACGGCTGCCAGTGGGTGTCACTATGAGCACCAACTCCGAGCGTCTTCCCGCACACGTGTATTGCCTGCTTCTGGCCCGATAGACTTCGACTTCACCGCTTGCCCATCATTAGTCGCAGTGACAACAGCAGCTGTAACCACCTGAAGGTGGCGAAAACTGTATCGACGAAATACTGTGCGATTTGCACAATATGGTCCGACAGCAAACCCGAGAAGAGGATTTAAAACCACCACTTTATTTATTTATTATTATTTTTTGATGTACCAGAGCCTTTTGCGTGACACCGCCAAAGCTAAGGCAAGACAGAGACATTTAGTGGCACACTGAGTAGTTCTACGAGTGCTGTGCATTGTAGCACTCACTTCACGACGTTCAAAGCAACGGTCGGTGCGGAGATTGTGCTACGTGATTGTGATATGTGGGGGTTTCTTCTTCCTTTTTCATAGCGCTCATATTGAAGAGTTCATTGACAGAGAAAGTAAATATACTCATTGACAGAGAAAGTAAGTATACCAACAGCTATTGTAACGTAATTTTGAGTTTTCACTACTGCTGTTATGAGCGGTTTCGAAATGAAACCACTAGACGACTACGTACTTTTGATATAAACATATTGAATTTAGGCCCATTTTTACTTGCTCTTTAGGACTATAATTCGTTTTAGGCATTATGAGTTCATGGAGGTTTGAGAATGTGGGGTTATTTCTAGGAAAAATGGCTTACATGAAATGATGTGTGATTGAAAACTGTACATGCCAGTGGTTCCAATGTGAAACCACAACTTTAAAACAATTTATTGTTTACTTTGTGACAATTTTTTCTTATATTCGTTGCTTACTATGGCGATAAAGGTGAGTTTTTCAAGAAATTTTAAAATTATTTTTTATTTCATGCTGTTGGGACTCAACGGGTTAATACGGGGTACGTAAGTGTGCGCTAGTCAAGTGTTGCACGGTTGCACATTTAATAGTTAATGTTACAGGCATGATAGGAACCTGTTACGCGTCAAAATATGTTGCGCTTGTCGTCATGAATGAACGAGTCGCCTTAGCTTATGTACGGATCAACTGTATGTTAACTTTAAGTTAAAACGTTGTTGTGGTTATGTTCGCCTGTAGTGTCCTTATGTAAAATTGTTGTGAAGAGGTTGTTATAGACGGAAGGAGAGTAGAAAGATTGCGAGCTGTGGGTATCGGGTGTTTCGAACCTTCCAGCAACATGGTTCAAATGGCTCTGAGCACTATGGGACTCAACTGCTGAGGTCATTAGTCCCCTAGAACTTAGAACTAGTTAAACCTAACTAACCTAAGGACATCACAAACATCCATGCCCGAGGCAGGATTCGAACCTGCGACCGTAGCGGTCATGCGGTTCCAGACTGCAGCGCCTTTAACCGCACGGCCAGCAACATGAGCGGCGAAGAAAGGTCACAGTTCGTCGTGATAGATGGTAAATCATCGAGCAGAACTGAAGAGATATCTGGCGTTCCGCAAGGTAGTGTCATAGGCCCTCTGCTGTTCCTGATTTACGTAAATAATGTAGGTGATAATCTGAGCAGCCCCCTTAGATTGTTTGCAGATGATGCTGTAATTTACCGTCTAGTAAAATCATCAGACGATCAATTCCAATTACAAAATAATCTAGAGAGAATTTCTGTATGGTGCGAAAAGTGGCAATTGTCACTAAGCAAAGAAAATTGCGAGGTCATCCACATGGCTACTAAAAGAAATCAGATAAATTTTGGGTATACGGTAAATCGCACAAATCTAAGGGCTGTCAATTCGACTAAATACCTAGGAATTACAATTACGAGCAATTTAAATTGGGAAGACCACACAGATAATTGGGGAAGGCCAAACAAAGACTGCGCTTTGTAGACAGAACACCTAGAAGATGCGACAAACCCACTAAAGAGACAGCCTACATAACACTTGTCAGTCCTCTGCTGGAATATTGCTGGGCGGTGTGGGATCCTTACCAGGTAGGATTGACGGAGGACATCGAAAAAGTGCAAAGAAGGGCAGCCCGTTTCGTGTTATCGCGGAATAGAGATGAGAGTGTCACTAATATGATATGCGAGCTGCGGTGGCAGTCACTGGCGGTTTTCTTTGCGGCGAGATCTATTTACGAAATTTCAATCGCCAACTTTCTCTTTCGAATGCGAAAATATTTTGTTGACACCCACCTACGTAAGGAGAAATGATCATCATAATAAAATAAGGGAAATCACAGCTCGAACGGAAAGATTTAGGTGTTCCTTTTTCCCACCCGCCATTAGAGAGTGGAATGGTAGAGAAGTAGTATGAAAATGATTCGATGAACCCTCTGCCAGGCACTTAGGTGTGAATTGCAGAGTAACCATGTAGATGTAGATGTAGAGTATGCACCAAGAGGCAGCCAGCCGCTGAAAAATCACCGACGGCATACATGACATACAACAACTTAATTGTTAAAAGTGGTTGTAACGCTATTCGTTTGTTCAAAGTTAATGGTTCCTAAAAATTTAGTATGACCTTCATGACAGATTTTCGTGAGAATATAGAAAAGTGGTCTGACCGTGGGGGTCTGTCGGTCTGGGAATACCAGGGTTGGCGTTAAACTGTAGGGTAAGCCAACGCGAGAGGTTGGCTGCAGGTGAATATTGTGGTTCAAAACACTGCGTTTATTGCTTTATAAAGAGGTTAGTACTGATTCCTATGGTTATATTGTTCAGTAACGATTTGGGCTTGAGCGGAATTCGAGCTATTGTTCAGTAAGAGATTACTTAAGATGTTAAAATCGGTTGTCGTATCCTTCAGGGATTATTAGCTGATGGCTGTACGCTAACAAGTCACTTTTTTAAAGATATTTTGGCGTGATGGTTATTTGTAAGCGGTGTAAATTCAGATTTCGTTCCGGTTTATTGTACTAGTCGACTTGTACAGAACCATCCCGTGAAGACGAGTGGTTTCTGGTTAGGTCTGGTATTGGTTGTTGAATTGAACTGCGCTCGTGGGTACGAGTCAAGTGAGAAATATTGCGTTAATAGGCACTACATAGCAATTTCCGGAAATTGAGATTTGTTATACAGTGCTGTTGTCCTAAGGTTGACAAGGTCTTTTATTCGAGTTCTAGATAGATTATTTACAAAAACGGAGCCATTAATTTGAACTATGTTCAGTGCAATAACTCAGTTAATGAAGAACTGTGTCGAGAGTCCAACATGTTCTCTAACACATAGTCGTCAACATCTGAAGTGGGGGAGCTGTGTTTGCATATTAAAATGTTACGGTGAAAGTGGCTGTGGCAATAGTTATTTCTGTGGCATGTTCGATTATTTTAGTAGTTCGGTTTACACTGGCGCTAGTGCACAGCAGTGACTGCGTGTGTCTGAAAAAGTCGGTGAATAAACTTAACCTTCGTAAGGAGAAAATTTTAAGATCCTAGCATGTTTTTATTCTCCCTAAACTGAGGTAGTCCCATGGACAGGTCTATGTTTCCTTGAAAGAAGATTCGTTAGACAAAAGACAGAGAACGACGGAATTGAAGTGGATAAGTACATAATGGGATAACTTAAGACATCCGAATATTACACTAACACATTTTGATGACAAATTTCTAGCAAAATTTTTGTCGCCGAGAGATATTTGAATTTTAATTAGAAGAAGGATCACAGTATAGCTATTGCATCGTTAATAAGTAAGAATCACAAGTTAGCTCACGTTACAAAGTATGATTATTTACAGAAATAGGTAAGTATGCCCATCACAACGAATCATTAGTGTTTGTACCTTGCTATTGGAGGCCACATACTAGTGGATATAATTTTAATTGCATTAACGGAAGCTAGTGTGCGCAGTAGGTACGTCAATTTTGTAATCACGTATTACTTAGCCATAAATACTATACAGAAGATTATTCACTTATCTTTTGAGTTGGTGGACTGGGGGCTCATAGGAAATATCCCGTGGGGAGTCTACTGAGTTAACAGTATAAAATATATGTTTATTGAAAACGCAATTTTTTTTAGTTTCATTTACAAAAAAGTGACACTTCTTAAGCTAATTAAAATATTAGCCCCCCCCCCTCTCAAATAACAATGACAAAAGAATACTTAATTAAAAGTTTTGAAGCCGCGCGGGATTAGCCGAGCGGTCTAGGGTGCTGCAGTCATGGACTGTGCGGCTGGACCCGGCGGAGGTTCGAGTCCTCCCTCGGGCATGGGTGTGTGTGTTTGTCCTTGGGATAATTTAGGTTAAGTAGTGTGTAAGCTTAGGGACTGATGACCTTAGCAGTAAAGTCCCATAGGATTTCACACACATTTTTAAAAGTTTTGAATCATGTTCAGTAGTTTTAAACAACAAGTAGCTGCAGCAAATTCAGTACAGCAATAACATTTCTCCAAAATTAAAGAGCCAACAAGACACTCGATAAAATTTTTAATTAAAATTTGCCACCGTTTTCAATTGTATAGCTTAAGACAAACGGATGCATCAAGTGCTAAACAGCACTGAACTGAACTACGAATATTCAATTTGTTTGTACTCTTACAGGCAAAAAAAAAAAAAAAAAAAAAAAAAAAAAAAAAAAAAACTTGCAAATCTTCTAATTACGGATGTCTCACACGTTGCGCGTATGATAGCGTGTAAATATAGTGAGTGTGAACTTTGTGTTGAAAAGGAGGTAATTAAGCGAGAGGTACAGGACTTAAGTTCCGCAACAGTACAAACCTTGTCATAAAGTTTGAGAATGGACCCAACTCACAATCCACTATGGGTAACGCTGACGTCCATTAACGTCTTCACTAATAAACTTTTTTATTTATTCTTCACTCATCTCCACAAACTTCTACAAATATTACAAATAATCAAAAATTAGACGATGTACACTCCTGGAAATGGAAAAAAGAACACATTGACACCGGTGTGTCAGACCCACCATACTTGCTCCGGACACTGCGAGAGGGCTGTACAAGCAATGATCACACGCACGGCACAGCGGACACACCAGGAACCGCGGTGTTGGCCGTCGAATGGCGCTAGCTGCGCAGCATTTGTGCACCGCCGCCGTCAGTGTCAGCCAGTTTGCCGTGGCATACGGAGCTCCATCGCAGTCTTTAACACTAGTAGCATGCCGCGACAGCGTGGACGTGAACCGTATGTGCAGTTGACGGACTTTGAGCGAGGGCGTATAGTGGGCATGCGGGAGGCCGGGTGGACGTACCGCCGAATTGCTCAACACGTGGGGCGTGAGGTCTCCACAGTACATCGATGTTGTCGCCAGTGGTCGGCGGAAGGTGCACGTGCCCGTCGACCTGGGACCGGACCGCAGCGACGCACGGATGCACGCCAAGACCGTAGGATCCTACGCAGTGCCGTAGGGGACCGCACCGCCACTTCCCAGCAAATTAGGGACACTGTTGCTCCTGGGGTATCGGCGAGGACCATTCGCAACCGTCTCCATGAAGCTGGGCTACGGTCCCGCACACCGTTAGGCCGTCTTCCGCTCACGCCCCAACATCGTGCAGCCCGCCTCCAGTGGTGTCGCGACAGGCGTGAATGGAGAGACGAATGGAGACGTGTCGTCTTCAGCGATGAGAGTCGCTTCTGCCTTGGTGCCAATGATGGTCGTATGCGTGTTTGGCGCCGTGCAGGTGAGCGCCACAATCAGGACTGCATACGACCGAGGCACACAGGGCCAACACCCGGCATCATGGTGTGGGGAGCGATCTCCTACACTGGCCGTACACCACTGGTGATCGTCGAGGGGACACTGAATAGTGCACGGTACATCCAAACCGTCATCGAACCCATCGTTCTACCATTCCTAGACCGGCAAGGGAACTTGCTGTTCCAACAGGACAATGCACGTCCGCATGTATCCCGTGCCACCCAACGTGCTCTAGAAGGTGTAAGTCAACTACCCTGGCCAGCAAGATCTCCGGATCTGTCCCCCATTGAGAATGTTTGGGACTGGATGAAGCGTCGTCTCACGCGGTCTGCACGTCCAGCACGAACGCTGGTCCAACTGAGGCGCCAGGTGGAAATGGCATGGCAAGCCGTTCCACAGGACTACATCCAGCATCTCTACGATCGTCTCCATGGGAGAATAGCAGCCTGCATTGCTGCGAAAGGTGGATATACACTGTACTAGTGCCGACATTGTGCATGCTCTGTTGCCTGTGTCTATGTGCCTGTGGTTCTGTCAGTGTGATCATGTGATGTATCTGACCCCAGGAATGTGTCAATAAAGTTTCCCCTTCCTGGGACAATGAATTCACGGTGTTCTTATTTCAATTTCCAGGAGTGTATATTGTATGAGCTATGCAGTGGTCTACGCTGTTTCTTTTTCGTCATCATTGATACACTTAACCAGAAATTTACGACGTCTCTCTTTTAATCTTATCAAAATGTGTGGTATTGATTAAGTAATTTCACACAACCGAGACCAAAAGCCAGAAAATAATTCTTTAAATAAAAATCAGTTTTTAATATACCACGTTTTTAGATCGGTTTTAAAAGTATAAAATAATCTCTCCTTACCTTATACAGATTCCTAATCCCATACAGATAATCACGAAATATTTTATTTGTTATTAATAATAGCTATGAAAATACTTGTAATATTTATAATGAAGAACGTGGGGAGCATGCAAAACGTAACTGATCCATGAATAGCTCAGCTTCTTAGTAGTGTCTAAAGCATGCATCCAGAGTTTTCACCTTTTTGGATTTAAATCTTACAACATAGCTATTAAAAATTCACAATCACAAATTTTCAGATTCGTATGGTGTTGGGAATCTGTATGGGGCTAGGAGAAATTATTTTACACTTTTTGTGGCATTTTATAAACACGGTACCGGTACATTAAAAACTCATTTTATTTTAATAATTATTTTAAATATTATGATACAGTTTTAGCTTGTCTAGTTAAATATTTCGAGTATTTTACGCTGCAGCTGTGAGAAAACTGCATCCGTTTCGAACAATACGTCGTATTTATACAAGAACTGGTAATCTTTAAAACGATCGTCAATCTCACGAATTTATCGCAATTGTGTAAGGAATCAGGACATTCAGCTACGGGAACATTTATTACGAGCTGATCAAAAACTAAATTTGTAAATATTTAAAACTTTTATCCCTATTTGATTCTACAGGGTACGGCAGAAACAAAGATCTGTTTTAAAATACATGACACTGACCAACATGGGCTCTCGCAAACGAAGGCGGTACCCGCAAATCTCCGGCAGAACCTGCTGTCCTCATATCTCCGGCATTCGCTCGCCTATAGAAAAGATGAAAGCTCCAGTAACTGCCACTTGCAGAAACATGACTATTATTTAAGGATATCACGTACCTACAGTCATTCTTCTCAATTACCGTTATGGAGTTCAATAGGCATAAGGTGAAGTTATAGCGGCACAAGAAATACCCTTCATCACACACCATATAGGCTTGTACAGTAGTACAACTGGACATATTTAATGTCTGAAATTTCATCATATGTATACTCTGTAACAAACCTTACTATGTGTGGCGCAGGGTACTTTGTCTATCTTTTCTGGTCCTGTCGCGAGTGGTGCTCCATGTGAACTACTGTTGGTAGACCTCTGCGTCAGCTCGAGTCTCCTTGATTTTACCTTCGCGGTCCTTTCGCAAAATGTACGTAGAAGGAAGTAGAGTACCGGTTGGCCTTCTATGTCGGAAGTTTAACAGTAAATTACACCGTGATGCACAACGCTTGTCTTACAGTTTTTGCCACTGAGCATCCCCGTGAAATATTCACGCTTGCTGAACCAGCCGTTACAAAACGCAATTTTCTGCTCTCAATCTTCTATATTTTCTCTATCGATCCTTTTTCATATGGGTCCCAACTGAGGACCTATACGCAAGTAAGGGTCGATCGAAGGTTTTATAAACCACTTTCTTCGTGAGGAACTAGTCTGTATTATGATTTTTCTGTCGTTAGTTTATAGGGTCATTTCACTTTATACTGCGCGATATCAAGCTCCTAAACACGTTATGAATGTGGATACTTTTAATGATTATTCAACAATAGTGTAATAATACCATAAAGGAAATTTCTGCTTATGTATACATTATAGGATACTTTATTTCTGTTTAGGGTGAACCGTCGAGCACTGCGCTAATCGTCAATCCTGTGCAGGTCTTCCAGCATTTCTTTACAATTTTCTAGCGTTGCGATTGCTCCATATCCAGTATCACCATCATCCGCAGACCTCCTCATGGAGCTTTCGGCCTTGTCCTCTAGGTCAGGGGTGTACAGAGTTTTTAGCATCCCAGGTAGCAATCCCCCCTCCCATTGCAGTGTATTTAGGTAAGGGCCGCAAGAGGAAAATGTCTTCATTGGTTTAACAAATATTCATTTTATTTAACAAATATGCATGGTGCCAGTAATAGAACTATACGAAAAAAACATAAATTAGTTATAAACTACGGCGTGCACAGTCACGGACTGTGCGGCTGGTCCCGGCGGAGGTTCGAGTCCTCCCTCGGGCATGGGTGTGTGTGTTTGTCCTTAGGATAATTTAGGTTAAGTAGTGTGGGACTGATGACCTTAGCGGTTAAGTCCCGTAGGATTTCACACACATTTGAACATTTTACGGCGTGCACACACTTAATTCAGCATTAAACGTCACTACAGATATTCGGATTTAGGGTATGACACGTTCTATATGCCTGCCATCATTGGAGATGACGTGTCGCAGATGAAAAGCGGAATTCTGCATCACCCGCTGAAGTGTCGGAACATCGATGCTGTCGATGATCTCCTCAGTTGCTGTTTTCAGCTCATCAGTGGTTTGGGTTATTCCTGTACACCTTGTCTTTAATATAGTCCCACGAAAAGGAGTCCCATGTGTTCAGATCCGAAGAATATGGCGGCCAGTCGAGGCCCATGCGGGTGGCCTCTGGGTACCCCACAGCCAGAATGCTGTCCCCAAAGGGCTTCTCCAGGACATCGCACACTCTCCTGCTTCGATGGGGTCGGCTCCGTCTTGCATGAACCACATCTTGCCGAAATTAGGGTCACTTTGGATAATAGGGATGAAATCATCTTCCAAAACCTTCACGTGCTGCTTGGTAGTCACCTTGTCATCAAGGCATATTGCACCCATTATTCCGTGACTGGACATTGCACAACATACAGTCACCTGCTGAGGATGAAGAGATCTCTCGATAGCGAAATGCGGATTCTCATTTCGCCAATTACGCCAACTTTGCTTATTGATGAACCCATCCAAATAAAAGTAAGCTTTGTCGATAAACCAAACCATATTCACGTAAATTTCTGTTCGTCAATTCTGTGGGCATTAAAGTTGGCGAAACACAACCGTGGTTCCCCATGGCCCTAGGCCATATTGGCTGATGGGTTTGAATTTTGTATTCAAAGAAATGCAGGTCTTCAACAACAATTTGTTGCAGTGTCTCCTGGCTGATTCCATCTGTTGTATAGCTCCTCTGGTCGATTTCCTGAGGCTAGTTTGAAACACACCGCATGTCTTCTCTATGATATCAAGCGTTTTCACCCTTCCAGGACGACCGACATTGCCAACACTTTCATCACGAACGCTACTCGTTCTCTCAAACCTGCGAATCAAATTCTTAATTGTTAGTACACTGGACCGGTTGACTTCAGCTTGAAGTCCGTCACAAACTTCCTATGAGCCGCAGTTGGGCTGTTATTGCTCGGATAATAGGCCTTCAAAAGCATTATACTCTTAATACTCTCTGGCACGCTGTACCGTGACTTTTCACTTGCGAATGGCCAACAAATAACAAGGCGCATGCGCATACTAGTTCCCATCATGACCAGTGCCAACCGCGCAGTTTGAACTTCCTAACGCAAACCGTTCAGAAGTTATGACGATTTTATTTCATGTAATTCAATAACTGTCACCCTGTATGTTGATTTCTTACATGTTTATTGAATAGTAATAAGAAGTTACAATAGATTTCTCTTCAGTTTTCTCAATCCCACAGTCATTACTAAACACTTGTTCCTGGAATGTTTTCAGGTGCTCGTGTATTTTTACTGAAAGAGGTAGCTAACGCAAGCACGATTCATTAGACACGTTTTGCCCACAGAAGAATTGTTTTTCAGATAAGCTGCTATCAGCAGGAGTATTTTCAAATTCTTTGAAAGCATGTTACAGCAAGTATAAGATAGATTTGCACTTCTTAGAACTGGGAGAATTCCTGCAGATCGCGAACATGTTCAGAAGAATTATTCTACTCCATGTTCATTGTAAATAGGTGTTATACCATCTGTTTATTTATTTCCTGTGTCCAAAACACCAAACATTGACATCTAGTATAAGTCAACTGTAATACAATTTACAGTTTAAATATTTTTTCCCAAGTAATCAGGTACACTGATGGCCTTATGATTTGCTAGCTGTAAATCTAACGGGGTACTGCTTGTTCTGAACTTTGGGCAAGTCAGTTCCTCCTTCAGCTCCGGGATGGGGTTTGATGTTTCCTCCTTCCATAACTGAAGTCTTCGAAGGTGAGTTGTTTAGCTCTGACGTCGAAAGGAAGCTCTTCCTTGATCTAAGCCGCCTGGGCTGTTGTTGGTGCTCGCCTAGAGGCTGAAGATTATATGACATCTGTTTCTTCGTCTCCACCGCGGCAGTTACTTGCCGCTGTGTACTGGGGGGAGCAGTTCCTGAGAGGGTAGATTTCGTACATCCTGATATTTTGCGGGATGACTCATTAACGAATAAAATGCAGCATATCAGCTGTCTTTATTTTAAACCCAAATTCCACCGGTTTCGGTCTTGGACCACCATCACGGATGAAGGGATAAAATGGTTTAAGCCGCCATATTGCGTTAGTCATTATTTAAAATGTGTAGTGTGTTTCATGGATATAAATATATACATAGGACTTTAGAAGCAAGCATCCAAAAACAAACTGTATACAGACCAGGACTCATTTATGTCCACATCAGTGTGTTTCACGTGGGCCGAATTCTACCACACAGACGCGACATATTCCACTGCTGAAACAATTGAGTGAAATGGCTATCGTTTCAAGCACTTTTGGGTAGGCACCTCAGTTTGTGTTAGTCAGTTTGCGAATGATATTATCGCTAGCACTGACATTTTGCCTAGCACCCAAACAGCACCGTTCAAGTGACAGAATTCTGTCCACTTCATGGCTGAGTATTTGGCAGGGTAGCAGTGCTCTAGCTCTTGACCTTCCCAACTCACGTGGAGTTTTCTTTTGGCTCCTTTGTTTCTTGTCTGGAAACCACAAACCTGCGTCTTTGTTGCGTTTGGTTTCAGGTGGGTGTGGTGATAGTAATTCCCTAATATTTGAAGGTCGCTAGTTAATTTCTCCTCGACTTCCTCGAATTTACTGCATTGAGCAGCTACGGCTATGTTATCAGCATATATAAATGGCCTCCCATCGGGATGCATTGAATAGCAACGGAACTAGTATTCTGCCCTGAGTGAGACTATTTTTTTTTTATTATTATTGCACTCAAAGCGAGTTTTTACGTCCTCATTGCACGTATCCTCTCTATAAGAAAGAGTACAAATATACTTACAGATGGTATAAGGATGTGGCAATCTTTTGCCCCACTGCTTAACTAAATAACCAATTAGGATGAGATATCGAATGCTCCTGCCGCGACACTTTGCAGTGGCAATGTGAATGAATTTCAATAAAAAGTTCTAATTTACTATCTCTTACTACCGCAACAATGCTAACTGTTCAAATAGTTCTTTGTAATTTGTTGCATGTATAGGACTACGTTGACCAATTCACAGTGAAAAATTTTCACAGGTTTCCCTTTTTTCTCGCTGGGCAGAAGGGGAGGTTAGCTTACCTCGTGTCTTCTAAAGCTGTCTCGATGTGTCCACTGGTTTTCTTCCCCGCGACCCGCATATGCTAACATGCGAGCAATGAGCAGTGAATAACAGAATGGCAGGTGGAAATAAATACATCAATAAAAGTTCCGAGAGTTCCGGAACCTGTACAGAAACCTGCAATAGAGATCAACATAAACCTCATTTCCGCCCTTTTCACTGCTCATGAAAACCGCACATTGCATGTTGTACCACCACACAGCGAGGACTTTTGCTGTACACACTGGTACCTCTAATATCCAGTAGCACGTCCTCTTGTGTTGGTGCATGTCTGTATTGGTCGTGGCATACTATCCACAAGTTCATCAAGGCAATGTTGGTCCAGATGGTCCCACTCCTCAACGGCGATTCGGAGTAGATCCCTTAGTGTGGTTGGAGGGTCACGTTGTCCTTAAACAATCCTTTTGAATCTATCCCAGACGTGTTCGATAGGGTTCATGACTGGAGAACATACTGGCCACTCTATTCGAGCGATGTCGTTGTCCTGAAGGAAGTCATTCATAAGATGTGCACGATGGAGGCGCGAATTGTCGTCCATGAAGACGAATGCCTTGTCAATATGCTGCCGATATGGTTGCACTATCGGTCGGAGGAAGGCATTCACGTATTGTACAGCCGTTACGCCGCCTTCCGTGACCACAAGGCGTTTAGTCAGCCCCACATAATGCCACCCCAAAACAGCAGGGAACCTCCACCTTGCTACGCTCGCTGCACACTGTGTCTAAGACGTTCAGCCTCACCGGGTTGCCTCCAAACACGTCTCCGACGCTTGTCCGGTTGAAGCCATATGCGACACTCATCGGTGAAGAGAACGTGATGACTATCTTGAGTGGTTCATTCGGCATGTTGTTGGGTCCATCTGTACCGCGCTGCAGGGTGTCGTGATTGCAAAGATGGACTCGCCATGGACGTCCGAAGTGAAGTTGCGCATCATTCAGCCAGTTGCGCTCGGTTCGAGTCGTAACACGACGTCTTGTGGCTGCAGGAAAAGCATATGGTGTCGTTGTTGTCAGGGTTCCTCCGAGCCATAATCCGTAGGTACCTGTCATACTCTGCAACAGTAGCCCTTAGGGGGCCTGAGCGAGGAGTGTCATCGACAGTTCCTGTCTCTCTGTATCTCCTCCATGTCCGAACAAAATCGCTTTGGTTCACTCCGAGATGCCTGGACACTTCCCTTGATGAGAGCCCTTCGTGGCACAAAGGAACAATGTGGACGCGATCGAACCGCAGTATTGATCGTCTAGGCATGGTTGAGCTACAGACAACACGCAACACGAGCAGTGTACCTTCTTGGATCGACTTTCGGACCCCCTCCGTCTAAAAGGCGCTGCTCATGCATGATTGTTTCGATCTTTGGGCGGGTTTAGTGACATCTCTGAACAGTCAAAGGGACTGTGTCTGTGATTTGATACAAAACTTTTTTGATGTGTGTATATCAACGCCATTTCCATGAAAGTCTCAAAATTGGGGATTGACACATGATTTTTATTGATCTCAATCTCAAAATCACTAAAATGAATATTGTTGTTATGGTATCACATGAGAGCCAGTCTAAAATCACTGTATTCATCAAAGATCGCGGATTCTAACCATCACTTATCGAGCACCATCAAAGTTCACAAATTCTCTCCACACGCTTTTGATGACTGTACAGTTACGAACACAAACATTTCCATAGCCTGTTTTGAACTTTCACTTAATTTGAATGACTTAAAGTAATCCGTCTTAGCAACAGGTTGTCAGCACAAATACGGACGGGTTACTGACTAAAGAGCTAGCCGGATTCGCATCTAACGTTCAGGGCGAGCTTGCGATTGGTCCGTTAAGCCGCCAATGATTAGTAACGGTAAGTGAAATGTTAAACTAATCTTTGAGCGTAAATATATAGTTACTGAAATCTTAATAAGAAAGCCTTAGTTAAACATTTGGACAGTAAATATAAATGAAGTTCTGGATTTAGTGGAAAACCATGTAGTTGTATGTACCAACGATAATCAGCCTTCATTACCTACTTCTCACTTTCGTATAAAAAGGAGGAATAATTTTGAGAATGTTTTTACTGACGCTATATCAATTACGTATTCAGATTAGTTTAAAAAAGAAGTAGGGGGCTTTCAAATGTTTGGTACAGTCATTTGACTAAAGGCACACCACATCTGCTGGTTGCTGGAGGGGCAACTAACAATTATAGTTTAAAACACATCTCATTTATTCTTCAGACTCAGTTGTGTACTTTTTAAAATATGATCTCCCTGGATCATCTTCAGATGTAAGTATTACCCTGATATGAGGTTCTGATACAGACAAAACGGGTTGTTGACACAAATACTTATGTCTGAAGATTATGCAGGGTGGTCGAAACATGTTACGTAATTAAAAATGTACAACGGAGACGGGAGAATAAGTAAGAATTGTTATAAACGTTGCTGACAGTCTCGAAACGATTGTGTGGGCTGTAGTAAAAATCAAATAAGGCAGAAGGGATAGATAACATTCCCTCGGAATTTCGAAAATCGTTAGCGGAAGTGGCAACAAAACGACTATTCACGTTGGCGTGTGAAAAGTATAAGACTGGCTACATACCGTAAGACTTTCGGAGAAACATCATTCTCAGAATTTCCAAGATTGCAAGAACTGTCGAGAGTGAGAATTATCGCAGAATCAGCTTAACTGGTGATGCATCCAAGTTGCTGAGAGGAATAATTAACAGAAGAATGGAAAAGAAAATTTAAGATCTGTTAAATGACTATCAGTTTGGCTTTAGGAATTTTAAAGGCACCAGAGAGGAATTCAGAATTTACGGTTGATAATTAAAGCAAGGCAGAAGAAAAATGAATACATGTTCATAAGATTTGTCGACCCGGAAAAACCTTCGACATGTAAAATGGTGCAAGATCTTCGAAATATTGAGAAAAATGGGAGTAAGCCATAGGGACAGACGGGTAATATACTACATATTCAAGAAGCAAGGAGGAACAATAAGAACGGAAGACAAAAAACGAAGCGCACGAATTGAAAAGAGTATGACACAGGGATGTAGTATTTCAACCCTATCGTTCAAGCTATAAGTCAAAGAAGCAAAGACTGAAATAAAAGAAAGGTTCAAGAGTGAGATTAAAATTCAAGGTGAAAGGCTATCGGTGTTAAGGTAAGCTGATGATATTTCTATTCCCAAATTAAAGTGAGGGAGAATTACACGATCTGTTGAAGGAATGTGTAGTCTAGTGGGTACAGAATATGGATTGAGAATAAATCGAAGGAGGACGAAAGTAAGAAGAAGTAGCCAAAGTGAGAACAGCAAGAGACTTAACATCATAACTGGTGAAGTTAAGGATTTCTGCTGCCTAGACGGCAAAATAACCAATGATGGACGGAGCAAGGGGGGCAAAAAGCAGACTAGCACTGGCAAAAAGTGCATTACTGGCCTACTACTATCAAACGTAGGCCATAACTTGAGGAAGAAGTTTCTGAGAATGTACGTTTGGAGCACAGCCTTGCATAGAAGTGACACATGGACTGCGGGAAAACCGGAACAGAAGAGAATAGAAGAGTTTGAGATGTGGTGCTACAAAAAGACGCTGAATGTGAACTGGTTAGGTAAGAAACGAGAAAATTCTCTGGAGAATCGGCGAAGAAAGGAATATACGGAAAACACTGACAAGAAGGAACTGGATGATAGTACATCTGTTGGGACACCATGGTAGTAGAGGGAGCTGTAGAGGGTAAAACCTGTAGAAGAAAATAGAGATTGGGATCATTCGTGGCGGGCCGCATCAAATCAGTCAGAAGACTCATGACACACAAAAAAAGCCAAAAACTCTGTGCTCAGCGGACTACCATCACTCATTTCGCCCGACATGCCAACATGATTTCACAGAGTGTGCACGCATCTATGAGCCGCGCAAGAATCTGCTAGCCGCAGCATGGTTGCGTACTGGTTCACCTGAACAGTCGTTTCACTCAACATAGAGGGGTGACCTCAGGTGACGTGTCGACCCGAATGTCACCGTGATGTCACAAATTAACAGTACTTCTGCTCCCTAAGACGAAAGTCGCGAGAGGGTTGGACACTCTTTAATCTGACTGCCATGATGTCTCCCATTCGGAACTGAACTGAGAGATCGTCGTTTTCCAGTCAATTGATTGCTACCTAGATTCGCCCACAATTACAATGCGTGTAAAGCTCATAACGTTCAACATTGTAATTGGGATAGTTATAAGTATTATATGTATCTCCCTGAAGCTAAATAAATTACAAAATACTATTTATTCAATAAAATGTATAAACATATGTACAAGATTATTAAAATGGACAGATCACGAGATGAAAAAATGATGATATGAAGCGCTGTTGGCGGACTGGACAGGAGGCACTTAGAAGCGCCGCCACAGACTTGGTGCTACCGCGGCCACAGCCTGAGGTTAACTCCGTTCATCGGCCTGAGGACGAGCTCGCCGATCAGCTGGAGGTCCTCCAGCCTATCCACCGTCTCCACGCGGAAGTTGCGCAGCACATACGACAGCACCGCCTTCTCCTCCAGGATGGCGAACTTCTGGCCTGTGGATTGCAACAGACACACAACATTTCACTACAGATTACAGTGTCGCTGCTGGCTGAACGAAACAATAATGCTCAGTTTCAGTCTTTCAAGACGTCAAATATATACTCAAATTTAAACTGTAGAAGCTCTTGAGAGTTACATAAAGCTGGCACTCCTCTGGGAATTAGGCCTACTAACAGTCGATAAACCAGGAATTAGCAATAATTAATCATCCAAAATGAAGCTCACAATCGGCTGAAACTGGTAACCGAATGAACACGGTGGCTAAATCTCATGATCGTCATCTTTACATAGAAGATCCTCATCCAACCATCATCATCTGAGTCAAAGTTACTTCATCCTCCACTTCTCCTAGGTTTGACCGGTCTTTTTAAATCCTAGAATCACACACACTCTGCCTCACTTTCTGTACCTACGTACTCTCGCCTGAATGCTGCACCAACACATAAAGCTCCTACAGCTACTACATACTCATTTCTTCTATTTTTTGGGGAAAAGTGAGTTCCCACGCCCTGTTATATCTCCGATGACCGAGTCCCCTGGCCTGTTGTCCGTGCTCTTTCAAACATCCCACGTTCAGTATCAGTATATTACTGAACCCACCATACGCTTTCCCAAAGCAACTTTGACCGCCTCCCTAGCCCAGGCCATGAAATCATCAATGAAATGTACCTTAACAATCATAACCTAACCATCAACCGCACAAGAAGGTTCCAGTCCAACTGTTCTCTACATTTTTGCAGTGCATTTTAACAACTACCGGAATAAAATTCAAAAACACAGTGAGACTGTTGCAGTTAAAAAACCTAAATCACATATCAGTAACACTTAATATTATATAATAACGTAAGGCATTCGATAATTAGTACTTGTTGGACCGAAATTGTATCTTATAGACGTCCAGGCCCGTTCCTAGATTCACAGTGTCAGCAACCTTTTTCGTCCGCTGTTACTTTTAACCTTTTCGTTTCCTCTGTTACCCCTTTATTCTTTCGCTGTTCAACCTCCATGCCAAATATACCTTCAATTTATGTTAGACGGTTTCACTTAAATATTGACTGTGTACCTAATCTTCGAGCTTTAACCACTTTCATAACCGTCTTCCACAATTATCCCGGTTCCACTTTTCTGAAACATTCACTCTGTACAAATGTGACAGATAACAAGAACAGTCGGTGCGCACAAGGAACATTCAACTGCAGTGGAGAGTGATGGTGCAAAATGTAAGGTGGTAGTACGAATGTATCATCACATAAATGGGCTTAACAGCTGAGATGAGTTAAATGTGCTTATGAGATCTCTATCAAACGTATTCAGGAGGAGTAACTTTTAAATTGCCGTCGAACAGTCTAGATCAACCCAAGTTTCCTGTAGGCTGTACATCACTAAGGTAAGTGTCCAGGTATTTTTTTTTTTTTAAACCGACCCACAGTTGATTTATTCTCTATCTTCGTCCAATAGAAACTAAAGCTCCAACTCTGAAGACATCTACGTCAACGGACTATTAATCTGTAAACTTTCTTCTTCAGACGAGTACAAGAATGGAAGCTCTCGGAATGTCGTCACAAGGCATATAAACATGAACGAAAAAAATAAAAAAGTAAAAAGATATAACGTGAACTAATTATTCTGTTTATTTCATCCTGAGAAACAGTTATTTTTAACAAAAAGAAATTAAAAGAACTGTACAGGGATTCGTGACTGTATCTTTGTATGTATTACGCAGCTAAGTATCAGTCAAATCCTTTTCTACTTGGCCTCCAAAATTCACGGATTCCCGTTCTTCATAGGCGTACCTCTTATTAACGTTCTTGTCCGTGGCCAAGTCCCCAGCTTCTGACATATTTTATTCCCATCCATTAGTATCACACTGCTGCACCACACGTTCTTTTCACTGGACATGTGTCTTAATTGCTAACCATGCCCATTATTGTGGTTAGGCAACACACTATCCAAAACAACACTCCATTGGTGAACATCTTTTTCCATTTCCTTCCTCAGTGTGTAAACTTGTGCTTCATATGACACAGGGATTTTCTCAAAACTCTTGCACATTGCTATTCTTTGCAAATTAAGATATTGTCATTTTATAATTCAAGATGTAGCAGCTTAATTATTATTTTATCTTTCCCTATTTTATTCAGTATATCTTGAACATTTCTTCCATTCGTTGTCAGTTAGTTGCCGCAGTACGTATGTAAGTTTATAGTTTTAATGAATCCCTTCTCGATTTTTAAATCATGCCCTCCAACTCCTATGACCATTATTTGCGTTGTTTTCCTACATTTATTTCCATTTATCTCCATACCTCATCGATTGTGTACCTCCACTAAGTTTCTAAAGACGTAATAGGTTTGCTATCCTCGGCCACAAACAACCTTGTAGTCGCCATTTCCTCTTCGCAGAAGAATAACTTGACAGTTCTCCCTCCAGTTTGCAACCGCCTTATATGTTTATAGGGATATGTGTATGGGGTTATTCATAAGAACCTACGTAGCTTCAGAAGACGACTCCATGGAAACTAAATGACATACTGTAAACAGATGGATATGGATACCAGTACTTACAGCACCTCTCCACGTTTTAACTCACGTCACAGGTGATCAGTAAGGGCGCCGTTTGTGAAGAGGCAAATACCAATACTTGCGTGAAGTTCATTGAAGTCCTTATTGCTGCCTGGGAACGCGAAGCCCAAGGTTCATACCTCACATTATTGTTGATTCTATATGTTGATTTTATTTTGTTGAAATAATTCCCTGCCAATGACCAATTGGAGATGAAAATTGTAAATTTTTGTGCAAATTTATAGCTGGTTCGTTAACACTCATTTCCGATCCATTCTTGCTTGTGTTGTATGTGTTCTACAAAAAACAAAATAAAAAAGTCTTTTTGCTACCAACACATTCGTCCTGTTTGTCAAGCAGGGTGGCCATTCTATCAGAAAACGTATCATCTTTTTTGCATGTGTCTTTTGTTTCTTACACACCAATTATCAAAATTTTATTGACATGTAGTTCAAGATCAAGTGTTATCAGCTTTTTATCGACAAGCACCCGACTACAAACTCGCTTCACACTCTTCATCTGCGTTAAGAGCGTTTGCTCTGTTATCTTTGCTGACTGTCCTGAAAAAAGTATGTATAGTTTCCTTTCTTTCCATATCCATTTCCCTTTCGCTTTATATCACTCAAAGCTAAGTCTTTTACTGTCTTGAATATTTCATGATACTTTGTATTCAGACCTTGTACGTCCCAATATCCAAAAATCCTTTTCCCTTGCATTATTCGTCGTCGTGGTTTATTCACCTGTTTTCGTGAATTCTCACTGGTCTTTCATCGAGGATGGGCTACAGGCCCATCGATTAAACCCTCAATCTGGATTTGTATTCATGGGTAACTCCCCGAAGAAGGCAGGCTTCACCAAGCCAATAAAGACTCCACATTCATAAGTCGCTTGAAGAATTTGAAGAAGGAAACTAGAAGGACGCCCTGAGCCTTTGAATACGGTAAAGGCATCGAGGTCGGGGGAGAACGAGAGGAAGTCAGGGGAGACAGATAGGCAAAAATAAACACTGGATCCATCTCAAGCTAAGTGGAAGAATATGCCGAATCCAGCTACGGGACCAAAGGGTGGCCACTTCGTCTGTCTTTAAGGTGGCAGACGTCTGTGTCCTTTTTGGTCAAAGAGTCCTTATTCGCCATATTCTGACCACCCCTCTTCAGGGTAAGTTACGTGAGACGTAGCATATCTTTAATTTTGGGAACTGTTTCAGAAATCGAAACAACATTTTCTGAAAATTATGGTATGCAGAGGGACAAATAAATTAGCTGCATTATTAACTTTTCTATGAAACGAAGTGTAGGAGCAAGTATAGTTTTATTAAGTAGAATAATATTTTAAATAGCAGTTGTAAAGACGACTGCATTGATGCAGCGACTGTTTACCACTGTCGTTGAAAATTTACGCTCAAGTACCCGATAAATGTGCTAAAATTAAAAGACATAGCAACCACAGTGGCTACTGTGAAGTAAACAGAGCCAAGCGACTGTCTCACACAAAGTTCCGTCGCTAGATGCAGCAAGAAGATACGTCTACGTTCCCGATACGGGACGTATTTACTCTTGGCCCTGCATTATACGAAATGGAGGGTCGGATACGATTTTTCCAAATGGAACTATATGCTAACTTCTAGTGTTACAAAGCCTATATTGGTACACTATAAGTTACCGCATAGTTAAATTTACAAAAATCGTAGCTGACGCTGTGTCTATACAATGTCAAGTAGGATCAAGATGAGATATGTTTATAACGACGAAGCGTGGCTAGAAAGCCTAAATTGGCGGATTATACACTGTAATCGTCAATTCCGGCCGGGTTGCACTGCAGTCGTAGCGTATTCTCGAATATGTTTCGAAAAACCACCACTGACAAGCGATATAACACTATTCTCTTACTAGTAATAACTTTCGATTCCCGTTCAAAAAACTACACTGTTTCATTAAAGAAACCGTACTTCTTTCGGTACTTAGTTTCATACAAGAGTTAAGACAATTAATCATGCAGAAAATTACGTACCCTTCCGGGTACTATCATTTGCTCAAAACTTCGTTTCGATATTTTGGCCAGTTGACCAAATATAAGAGTATTATGTCTTACTGACACATTCGTTACATGTAGTTGATTCTTCCATCCGCCACTTGTAGGTACGCGACTCCTAGAGGGCAGAATCTTCCGAAAATACCCAATGTTCTATTTCATCTTCAGCAGGGAGGATGATTGCTACATCAAAATCTCTGACTACCATGTTGCTTTAGAAGAAGGTGAATACACGGCGGAATAAGAATACCAATAATCTAGCTAGTGTTAATTCTATAATCACCTCTCAAAAACTATTCACAACTGCATTTTTCAAGTGAGGTATGGAATTTTTTAAAATTATGTCATTGTACCACGCTGCCATGGCAAAATTCCAGGTGGGATACGGTAAGAACAGTGTAACCTGGAAACTCTACTGCTGCAATTTGTTTGTTGGTGGTGTCCAGCTGATATGTGACTAGTCACCTAAGCATGTAATAGAAGTTTGTATGTTTTTCATTTTTTATCCTTTGGTTATGGCGCATTATTGTGCTGCGTCATTATTTACGTCCTCACTAATTTAAAATTTATCTGTCTTTCTTGATGTGAAATTCGTCTCAGGTCTTATCTTATGTGAGCCTCGATTAGTGGTTGACTTTTAATTAGCAAGTTTCAAGCTGGCCCAACACTTAAAGTATCCCTTCAGTGATACTGCTGCTAGCTATTAATTGGCGTAGTAGTTTTTGACAGTGTGGAATGTAAGGTTTTCCTACCTTCCATTTCTTTCAGTAGCGAATGCTTTTAAACAGGAGTGGCGTGTGTATGTTCCTTTAGCTGATGACTGTGACGTGTTGTTCCACATCGCCATAAGGGTCCTCACTAAACTAAAAACCTGCGTGCCACTCGTGGAAAGGGAAAATTTTCATTATGTTTTACGGTTTCTACATAAGTTTTATGCTACCAGCTTCCACTCAGTTTTACTACAGTTGTGTACCGCCCAGTTCAATATGATACTTTACCACTCACAATGCACTTTTAACGTTTCCAAACTTATTTTCTAGGTAATGTTTTTTTATTATTATTTTAAAAGTAAATCACTAATTCAAATTGTGAACGGCCGGGCTAGTCGCCCCGCGTTCTTCTTCCCGTCAACAGATGGTGGTGTTTTTGCTACTTTGGTTTACCAGTTTGCTCTCCGCTATACTCGTTCATCGCGGCGTTCGGGGACACATCACGAAGTATAAGTGTCCTGGTATTCATTGCATATTTATTTATCCAGGCAGTCATCCGTAGCGCTGTCTGGTGTCACTTTTTATATGAACTTTTTTGCTTTTTTATGTGTCTTACTGCATGGGTGCTATTTTCAGTATAGCACCTGATAATGAGCGTATAAGAAGGATCGTGTTCAAAATGATACACTACTGGCCATTAAAAATGCTACACCAAGAAGAAATGCAGATGATAAACGGGTATTCATTGGACAAATATATTATACTAGAACTGAATGTGATTACATTTTCACACATTTTGGGTGCATAGATCCTAAGAAATCAGTACCCAGAACAACCACCTCTGGCCGTAATAACGGACTTGATACGCGTGGACATTGAGTCAAACAGAGCTTGGATGGCTTGTACAGGTACATCTGCCCATGCAGCTTCAACACGATACCACAGTTCATCAAGAGTAATGACTGGCGTATTGTGACGAGCCAGTTGCTCGGCCACCATTGACCAGACGATTTCAATTGGTGAGCGATCTGGAGAATGTGCTGGCCATGGCAGCAGTCGAACATTTTCTGTATCCAGAAAGGCCCGTACAGGACCTGCAACATGCGGTCGTGCATTATCTGTTGAAATGTAGGGTTTCGCAGGGATCGAATGAAGGGTAGAGTCACGGGTCGTAACACATCTTAAATGTAACGTCCACTGTTCGAAGTGCCGTCAGTGCGAACAAGAGGTGACCGAGACGTGTAACCAATGGCACCCCACACCATCACGCCGGGTGATGCGCCAGTATGGCGATGACGAATACACGCTTCCAATGTGCGTTCACCGCGATGTCGCCAAACACGGATGCGACCATCACGATGCTGTAAACAGAACCCCGATCATCCGAAAAAATGACGATTTGCCATTCGTGCACCCAGTTTCGTCGTTGAGTACACCATCGCAGGGGCTTTTGTCTGTGATGCAGCGTCAAGGGTAACCGCTGGCATGGTCTCCGAGCTGATAGTCTATGCTGCTGCAAACGTCGTCGAACTGTTCGTGCAGATGGTTGTTGTCTTACAAACTTCCCCATTTGTTGACTCAGGGATCGACACGTGGCTGCACGATCCGTTACAGCCATGCGGATGAGATGCCTGTCATCTCGACTGCTAGCGATACGAGGCCGTTGGGATCCAGCACGGCGTTCCGTATTACCCTCCTGAACCCACGGATTCCATATTCTGCTAACAGTCATTGGATCTCGACCAACGCGAGGAGCAATGTCGGGATACGATAAAGCGCAATCGCGATAGGCTACAATCCGACCTTTGATGGTACGCATTTCTCCTCCTCACACGAGGCATCACAACAACATTTCACCAGGCAACGCTGGTCAACAGCTGTTTGTGTAAGAGAAATCGGTTGGAGACTTTCCTCATGACAGCACGTTGTAGGTGTCGCCACCGGCGCCAACTTTGTGTGAAAGCTCTGAAAAACTAATCATTTGCATATCACAGCATCTTCTTCCTGTCGATTAAATTTCGCGTCTGTAGCATGTCATCTTCGTGGTGTAGCAATTTTAATGGCCAGTAGTGTAGAACCTTACAACTGTGGCGATATTTTCAGCGTCCGGTAACTTCAATAAGATTTAGATTATGGTCAGCTGTTTACAAAAAGTAATTACTGACAGACGATTGTACAATGCTAGCATAGCTGACGGAAACTTACCTATACAGTTTCGAGGCCCAGCGCTGAAGGGCACGTAGGCGTAAGGGTGTCTGCCCTGCACCCTCTCTGGCAGGAAGTTGTCCGGGTCGAAGCGCTCCGGGTTCGGCCAGTGGTCGGGGTCACGGTGGGTCTGCCGGATGTTGAGTGACACCGTGCAGCCCTCAGGAATTTTGTAGCCACCTGCGAGGCCAGCAAAGTGCGTAAGGTACAACATTTACTCGGAACTACGGTCTGCGCAGCATCGGCATAATGCTTAAATCCAGTAGACAAGAGTAACTGCCGAACACTGGTAAATATTTTTGACTCCTAAAAAAAATGAAAGCAACTGTGAACGAGACAGATCAATATCATCACCTTATGCATAATATAATAACTGTGAGAAAGGCAGCTACTGCGCTAATGTACGGTTATTTGTCTTACAGAAAACAGAATTCCCGCTGTTTTGGCCCTGTTTCATGGTTCTAAGCAGGTTATATTCTAAAAATTTATTGTTATGTTCAGGTTGTTGATCCTTAAATTGTTTATATGTAGAAGATAAGAAACTAGCAAGTAGTCAAATTTTCTTGAACACTTCCAGAGTTCCCCGGTTGAGAGACCGATCAGATGTGCTTGGAAACCAACTGTAATGGTAATAATGGTACGAGTACAAAGAAGGTAGTATGGTATACGTACCAATATCAACCTCCTTCGTCAGGTGGCGACTAACGGCTGGAACACTCGGATAGAGCCTAAGGGCTTCCTTGATGACCATTTCGAGGTACTTCATGTTGTTCAGGTCATGCGTGGTTGGACGTCTCTTAGGCTCGTCTCGAAAAATGTCTTCCTGCTCAGCGAAGACTTTTTCCTGCAGGTAGCGAACAGCATTAGTGAGATACATTCCGGAGAGAAACACAGTCTACACTCAGTATTTGTCTGTCTCTCACACACACTCAAACACACAAATACACTCACATACATTCACACACACACACACACACACACACACACACACACACATAAGCACACATAAGAGCGGGCTTGCGCACGCACAGATATACATACACACACATATTTACACAAACTGTTCTCGATCTTTTGTTCTGGATTTATTATCCCAGCAATTGAACTATGGTATCTACTTTAGCCTCCATCGTTCCGGTTCCTTTCAATTTTCCAATTACTCGTTGCTCCAGTTTGGTTGAAAACCCACCACATTTCTACAGTGAAACACCCTATTCCGACAATTTTGAAATGAAACGTACATGAAAGGACAGGAAAAGATTTTAACTCACCTGTATGTCAGGATGGTGTCCAAGCAGTACCAGAACCCACGACATGGCAACAGACGTCGTGTCGTGACCCTTGAGAACACAGAGAGAAACGCAAATGAATCAAAATGGCTGATTTGCAATTAGAGCACAAATAGTGAGATGTTTGCGAAGTTGTGAAATAGTTTACAAAAAAACAGAAATGTAAAACATGTCGCTGCAGCTCGCAAGCATATAGGCTGAAATTTGTTATTATTTCTTAACTCATCTATTTGAAATATTTGTAAGAGACATGAAAATACATCTTTTGTACAAGACATGAAATATTCAGTACCGGCTGTTAAAACCTAATATCATACGACTCAAACATTACAATTCGGTGTAATAAGGAATCTACCACGAAAGATATTGTAAACTAATTTCATGGAGTGAAATGGCGCAGTGATTAATACATTAGGCATTCCATGTTTCCCCTTTTCCTTAATCGTCATTCTTGTGACTGGTTTGACTACTATTTGCCGTCTAGTGGCAGGCATTTCGTGTCATGGTTCTTATATATGGAAGTTAACGTTTCCCATATTGCACTATGATTACCTATTCAACGGAAATCTAGCTCAGTATTCCTTTCAAAGGATACGGCCGATTTCCTGATCCACCCATTGTTCAATCCGACCTTGTGCTCTGCCTCTAATGAGCTTTTCGTTGGCTAGTTATTAAATGCTTAAAATAAATGCTTAGTGATTTTCTGTTAAATTGCTACCCCGCATTTCCGGAATAACTTACAGTATTCAATACTCCAAAGAAAAAGGCGTGGAATGAATGATAAACATTGTAACTGAATGACGAAAACTAGGTGAGACTACCCAGAAAGTTCATTCAATGTATTCGCATTTACGAATATGGATAACTATCAGCTCTATAAGGGGATAACGACAATGAAAATCTGAGCAGAACCGGGGCGCGTGCGGTCGCCTTACCATTTTTTAACGGGTTAAATAAACAAGACATCTTTATTTGTACAAGCATAAATACAACAGAAAGGCCTCCCTTTCGGTGGAAATGTTTTGGCTACCCGAGCACGACTCACCGGCAGACCCAAACTTCGGTATGCCGTCAGCCATGTGTCTACAACCAGTACTCGTACCTTCATTCTGTATATTTCCGTATAGGGAAGACGTTTTACTTGGAAGTCGCTTGCCCCATGTCGGCGGATGTATATTTCCGTACAGGGAAGACATTTTACTTGAAAGTCGCTTACCTGGTGTCGGCGGATAAATACGATATTGCAGTGCTTGTGTTATTCATAATTACGACGCAAGGTTCCTTTGCACAAGTATGCATGCGTTCCTGTACTGCATCATAAATAATGGATGTACGAATACAGGTTTTAAACACAATTCTGATGACATACGGAAGTTTATGCCTGGTCGTGAGTCGTGCTTGGGTAGCCAAATGGTAAGGCGACCGCTCGTGATGAGCGGGAAATACGGGTTCGACTTCGGCCCCACACACATTTTCAGCGTCGTCATTCCATTACACAGCTGATGATTATCCATATCCTCAATTTCGAATACATGTAATGTATTTCATAACGGTTGTAACTGTCTCAGTGCCTACTCCTTCGGACATGCATGTGTGCACCGTAATTCTGAATAACACAGGCATTACAATATCGTATATATCCAGAAAGTTTTCCTCTACTCGGTGGTGACAATTTCACCCGAAGAACTGTACTGTGGACCTTGCATATAAAGAAGTTCAGCCTCTTTAACACGTCGTCTTGTTTCCACTTCTGAGATGAACAATAATTTGTTACTTTTCCTTTATGTCGTTCATTAATTTCTTAGTCTTAACATCCCTGACTAACAAATTTCATCAACAGTGGTATTCATTTTGCAGATGATTAAGGAATTGTACACGTAGATCGGTAGCTTAAAGGATAAGTGTTAGACTTTTCATCAAACGCCCAATATCGAATCCAAAGCATGCGCAAGAGTTCTTACTGACAATTATCTCTTCTTTCATCTCTGACAATTAACTACTAACGTGAAAATCACTGAAATGTACCATGGTTCGGTGTCCACACACAACTGTAGGTCCTATAACCCGATAAGGCGGTTCATGTATCAAAGGGAGATAACGACGCACCACTTAGTACCTTGACTTGTAAAAACACTGTGATGTTCAACCCACCTTGCAGTTGTGGACAATTTTATTGCATTGTTAGTCTGTCATCTAGCAAGCAGTTTCATCGACAACGATAAGAGTGTTAGCTTCACGCTACACTTTGCTGCTCATAAATTTAAAAAAAAGTTAAAACTCAAGTTTGTTAGCGAGAAACAGTACTATCTGTTCCGAGCGGTCTAAGGCGCTGCAGTCATGGACTGTGCGGCTGACCCCGGCAGAGGTTCGAGTCCTCCCTCGGGCATGGGTGTGTGTGCTTGTCCATAGGATAATTTAGGTTAAGTAGTGTGTAAGATTAGGGACTGATGACCTTAGCAGTTAAGTCCCATATGATTAAAAATAAAGTACTATCTGTTGACACAATAATGTGACAAAATAATTTATGTCACCCTTTTCTATAATTGTATTTGGTTCCCTGTTTTCCTAGACGATTTTCGCTTTTTCGTGGACAGGCTGAAGAAAAAATGCTGCGCCAGGTGGTCAGCGTGTGATTCTTCAATTCAGTTCAAGATAAAAGTATATCTAGCAAAACCTAGTCGAGGTAGTGGGTTGAATAGAAGTGCGATTTAAAAACCAAGGCTCTGACAACGATGTAACTGCATGCAATGTGGCCAGGAACAGGTGGCATGAACTCAGTACTGCACTGATGCTGTCTCATTAGCTCAGTGAGACGAGGCAATACCGGGGGTATGAATATGGAGACTCACCGCTGTTTGAGCCACGTCCGCGTCAATCTTATTTTCTGCAGTTAAAGCATCAGACTTTATCCAATTTACACCTCCACAACGCGGTATCTTGCGTATTTCTTCCTCTTAATGTTACTTTTATTTGAACATAAAGACATAACATGACCTTCATACAGACGTAAACGACCACTTTGTTTCGTCCAGATAGCAAATATAGTCAATAGAAAATAATAGTGGATACAGTAACGTTGTCTCTTTACTGTGAGGTATAAAAAACACAATAGGTATTCTACACTAGACTGTACATTATGTTACGCACAATAATTTCATTCTGTACATTTGACATCCAGGCTTATCTTCACAGCGTCGGTATATAAACGTATGAGAAAGATTCACTTAAGAGAAGATATTCAAAGCGACCGCCTTGCTTGCAAACACTTCGCCACTCTAGGAATTATACTTTCCTGGACGCTACACAACACACTGGCGGCCACCATTGCTGAAGCGGCATGCTTGCGAGATATTAGGGTGAGTACACCCATGGGTGGAGTACCATAAAATTCTTTGATTATGTGTTCCCATAAATAAAACTCTAGTGTATTAAAGGCTGCGGGACGTGGATGACGGAAACAGGACCTCCACGATCAATCCATTTCCATAGTAACGCTCCATTTAAATCGTTACACATATTCATTCCAAGATGTGGTGGCGCCCCATCATGCTGAAACCACAGCTGTTGCCGAACACCAAGTGGAACGTTTTCTAGCGCATCAGCCAAAGTACTGCAAAGGAACGTACGATACAGGGGTGCATTCAACTTGTTTGGCAATAGGTAAGGGTCCAAAAGGTCTTCTGTCACGATCGCAGTCCAAGGGTTTATCCCAAATGGTGCCCGAAAGCCACTTCACGGCTGACATGTGGGTTGGGTCCCGGTCAGTAATGGCTGTTGTGGAGCTAGAAAATACCTTCGCGAGTGAAGCTAGAGTCGTCATTCTATATCAAGCTATTTATAAAAAGTTCATTATGTTTCACTTGGTGCAAAAGTAATTGACAAAACTGTACTCCTGGAATGCGGTCTTCTGCTATGTGGTGTTGGGTCAAAGTGTAGTGGTATGGATCCCTTTCTTCACCGTGCAATACCTCAACAACCAGTTTTTGAAATGTCCGGAATTGCCTTGCAATATCAAGGTTAGTCCACCGAGGTGACTAGTGAACGATTTCAAGAATTGCGTCCTCTGTTTGAGTAATACATCTAGTCATTGACGACCTCTGTCTATTATCTGTGGGCAAAGATTACCGGTTTCCCGAAAGCGTTGCTCCAGGCGACGAAAAACATTCTTATTACATTCCATTGTGGCAGGGTGCTACAACAATCAGTTTCAAATTATTCCAGAATAAAAGCAGCCTTGGATGCGAAATTATTTAATATCAGTGACGCGTTTAACCCTTTGGGGATCATCAGACTGCGTTACAGTGGCTAGATATGTAACCCATTCGTGATAAAGCCATATAAAATGGAAAATGGACATAGCAGCTACTGCTGATGATGCCCATAACAGTGAGACGCGTCGTTAATACACTCCTGGAAATGGAAAAAAGAACACATTGACACCGGTGTGTCAGACCCACCATACTTGCTCCGGACACTGCGAGAAGGCTGTACAAGCAATGATCACACGCACGGCACAGCGGACACACCAGGAACCGCGGTGTTGGCCGTCGAATGGCGCTAGCTGCGCAGCATTTGTGCACCGCCGCCTTCAGTGTCAGCCAGTTTGCCGTGGCATACGGAGCTCCATCGCAGTCTTTAACACTGGTAGCATGCCGCGACAGCGTGGACGTGAACCATATGTGCAGTTGACGGACTTTGAGCGAGGCCGTATAGTGGGCATGCGGGAGGCCGGGTGGACGTACCGCCGAATTGCTCAACACGTGGGGCGTGAGGTCTCCACAGTACATCGATGTTGTCGCCAGTGTTCGGCGGAAGGTGCACGTGCCCGTCGACCTGGGACCGGACCGCAGCGACGCACGGATGCACGCCAAGACCGTAGGATCCTACGCAGTGCCGTAGGGGACCGCACCGCCACTTCCCAGCAAATTAGGGACACTGTTGCTCCTGGGGTATCGGCGAGGACCATTCGCAACCGTCTCCATGAAGCTGGGCTACGGTCCCGCACACCGTTAGGCCGTCTTCCGCTCATGCCCCAACATCGTGCAGCCCGCCTCCAGTGGTGTCGCGACAGGCGTGAATGGAGGGACGAATGGAGATGTGTCGTCTTCAGCGATGAGAGTCGCTTCTGCCTTGGTGCCAATGATGGTCGTATGCGTGTTTGGCGCCGTGCAGGTGAGCGCCACAATCAGGACTGCATACGACTGAGGCACACAGGGCCAACACCCGGCATCATGGTGTGGAGAGCGATCTCCTACACTGGCCGTACACCACTGGTGATCGTCGAGGGGACACTGAATAGTGCACGGTACATCCAAACCGTCATCGAACCCATCGTTCTACCATTCCTAGACCGGCAAGGGAACTTGCTGTTCCAACAGGACAATGCACGTCCGCATGTATCCCGTGCCACCCAACGTGCTCTAGAAGGTGTAAGTCTACTACCCTGGCCATCAAGATCTCCGGATCTGTCCCCCATTGAGCATGTTTGGGACTGGATGAAGCGTCATCTCACGCGGTCTGCACGTCCAGCACGAACGCTGGTCCAACTGAGGCGCCAGGTGGAAATGGCATGGCAAGCCGTTCCACAGGACTACATCCAGCATCTCTACGATCGTCTCCATGGGAGAATAGCAGCGTGCATTGCTGCGAAAGGTGGATATACACTGTACTAGTGCCGACATTGTGCATGCTCTGTTGCCTGTGTCTATGTGCCTGTGGTTCTGTCAGTGTGATCATGTGATGTATCTGACCCCAGGAATGTGTCAATAAAGTTTCCCCTTCCTGGGACAATGAATTCACGGTGTTCTTATTTCAATTTCCAGGAGTGTATTAAATAATTTTGGAACCAAGACTGCTTTTCCTGTGGAAAGACAGCCTTGTCGAGATGGCGCCTTTGAGGATACCATACAGCAAACGCACGAGCACCAACAGTAGCATCTTGGTTATCGGATGCACCCAGCATAAGAAGCATGTCGACCTGTTCATTGATTGTGTTCTCCTTCGCGAAGCCGCCTTCAATGCACTTGACGTGACGAGTTATGGCTCTACACTGTGCGGTTAGTAGACACATGAATGCAGTTTAATAGATACTGCTGTCACGTGATAGGTTGTTGTCACGTGACAAAATGCTGTTCTGCTTATAAAAGACGAGACGTAGAGAACGGTGGTTACAGGTCTGATGTCGCAGTTATCTGTTTAGTGAGCTACGACAGCTCGTACGTTATTCAGGGGTGATACACGTTCCTCTTTACATTCTTAGGCGCTGCACGATGTAAAAGTGTTGCCAGCTCCTCCTTTTCATACATGTGTTTTCAAAATGCACCCTATCCGATTTTGCTAGATAAATTTTTGTCTTGAATCTGCATGAGGATCTGAATGTCGACCTCGAAGTGCGGCATTTTTTCTTCGCCCTATATGTATACTACTGACATGGTAGCTGAAAGGACTATTTTTAAAAAGAAATGTTATTGGTTCAAATGGCTCTGAGCACTAGGCGACTTAACTTCCGAGGTCATCAGTCGCCTAGAACTTAGAACTATTTAAACCTAAGTAACCTAAGGACATCACACACATCCATGCCCGAGGCAGGATTCGAACCTGCGACCGGAGCGGTGGCTCGGTTCCAGACTGTAGCGCCTAGAACTGCACGACCACTCCGGCCAGCAGAAATGTTATTGAGTATAATTACTCTCCATTACTGAGTCAAATCATATCTTAATTGGCAGACTGTCAGCTCAGAACTGAATTGAGACATGTCAGTGGTCTGTCATAACACTGCGCACACTCAATTTGATAATCGCACAAATTAAACATTTAAGCACAATGATTGAGAAAACTAATTATTTGGAGAACTGATGCAATGTTTTGTTACACTAAGAATGGCAAGGAAAGCGTTTCTGAAGAAGAGAAATTTGTTAACATCGAGTATAGATTTAAGTGTCAGGAAGTCGTTTCTGAAAGTATTTGTATGGAGTGTAGCCATGTGTGGAAGTGAAACGTGGACGATATATAGTTTGGACAAGAAGAGAATAGATGCTTTCGAAATGTGGTGCTACAGAAGAATGCTGAAGATTAGATGGGCAGATCACATAACTAATGATGAAGTATTAAATAGAATTGGGGAGAAGAGGAGTATGTGGCACAACTTGACAAAAAGAAGGGACCGGTTAGTAGGACATGTTCTGAGGCATCGAGGGATCACAAATTTAGCATTGGAGGGCAGCGTGGAGGGTAAAAATCGTAGAGGGAGACCAAGAGATGAATACACTAAGCAGATTCAGAAGGATGTGGGTTGCACTAAGTACTGGGATATGAAGAAGCTTGCACAGGATAGGGTAGCATGGAGAGCTGCATCAAACCAGTCTCAGGACTGAAGACCACAACAACAACAAGAATGGCAAAAACCGCATAGCGATCAGAGAAGATAGAGTGGAGATATTTCAGTTTAAGATCAGCGGGCCAATCATAATTTACGCATAGGACTATCTGATGTCGCTGCCAGCAAGAACTGGGTGCCATTGTTAGGGGGACGTGGCTCGTTGGTTGAACCGGATGGACGTGTGCCATTTGTCACTCTGTCATTATTGCGCAGTAAGATTTTCTTGTGCTCACACTGTGCTAGAAAAGTTGTCGAAGTAAAATCACACAGGCAGTGATCTTAAAGACTGTTTTCCAAGTACATTTCCGCTGGTGTCAAACTGCCGAGGTTTAGAGGCAAGTAGCTAATGGGCAAACCTTATGACCTACGCTACGCAGCACTCCCGAACGTGATGGTAGGTTGAGTGCTGACGACTCTTTGGAGATGACTAGAACTTCGTGCAATTTAATGGCTTGGAGAATATCTAATCAATTATGTCTGGCTTTTCACACTATCCTGGAGAGGTGTCATAAGCTCCAGGCAGCAAACAGCATCAGTTGCATCTCCCTAAATTAGATTAGCTGCTTTGCACCATTTATAAAGTGCAAATTCTTACCTGATTGACGTTCCGTGCGTGTCCTTTGTGGCACTGGTGCGGCGCACTCGCGTTTGAGCACGCTCTGTGAACTCTGGAAAGTGCCATCTTTGATTTGGTTCCGATGTAATTGCGAAGGTACAACCACTTATTTTGAGGACGCTGGGCCTCCATAATATAGATAACTTCTGATAGAATTAGTTTCTGTTAATTAGTAGTGGTAGCATTAAAATCTCACGAGATGGTACTGTTTCCAGGTTTCTCTTCTTGCCAGAATTCTTTACGTATCTTCCGTATCGGCAAGTCAGAGTCAAGGAACAACGAATTTGATGAAGATGGCTTCTAGAAGGAAACTGAACTTTTCTACGGAAAACAGTGAAGACACAGACGCTAATTCTCACTCTGAATATTTACCACGTTCTGAGGACGAATTAACATGAGAAAGTGAAATTCAGGTATGTATGGCTTGGCATATATTGTTCTCATAGTTCATCATGTGTATTTTCTGGCTGGACAAAGTGTGGATTTCTGTTTGCCAGACACGTTTTTGATACTTATTTACTTGTTTTTATGAAATGATTACAGAATACATTACTTCATACCCTTCTGTAATTTTATGTTATGTACAGCAAAATATGCCAAAAGTACAATTGTTGCTTGGCACTTTCTTGATCTAAAGACTCGAAATCTATATTCATGAAAAATATAACAGGTATTCTGAATAGTATAAACATCTGCATTATTAGATTGTTATTATGAGGTGTTTATAACAATATGCCTTTAAACTGTATACATATATTTCCTTTTGTCAGGATTACAGTAACTCTGTTTCACGAAGAAAAACGGCATTACATGAGAGACTGCCATTCAGTACTCCTCCAAAACAACAAAGGTCAAAAAAGGTGGTGAAACTCCCGATGAAGGTTCATAGGCATAAAAAAAGAAACGAAGGTCGTGAATATACATCTACTGCAGGTAATTCTGACCTAATAGCAACAATAGCAGAAATGCGAAAGCTTCAGTTGGATAAAGAAGGAATAAAAAAATGTGTCCATGGATTTCGGGATGTGGGAGATTTTGGTAAGCCAGTATAGAAGCATGTTCTGTAAAACGGATATACAAGAAAAATTCTCCAGAAATTGTTACAAAAACAATACCTTCATTTTTAGAATGAAGATTTATGGAAAGTCAGTAAGAGTTTTAAAAAAAATCATTTATGACCATTCATGGCTTACAAAATCACAGAGGCCGTATCAATAATATAATATCGAGAATAAAAACTAAAGACGGAGCACCTTCTTCTGATAAACGAAGTAAACATGTCAATCGCCCTAATGCTTATACTAGTGATAAACTGAATGGTGTCCTTGCTCGCATTAAATCCATTCCCAAGTACTGAAAGAGTCTACTTATGCAGTGATATGAATATTACATAGCCGTACGAAAATTACTGTCAGTATTACAAATATGCAAACATACAAGCAGTATCTCAAAGTAAGTACAGAAAGAATTTTGTGACGAATATAATATAGGCCTAGCGGAAGATACGTATAAAACGTGTGACTCCCTCCAGGTAAACACAGAAAATGGGACAGAAGAAAAGAAATCTGCTACACACATAAAAAAGGAATTACACTTGCATTATGCTGAATCTTTGAAGTACAAACTAAGTGAATTTTCAGAGTTGTCCAAGCATGATCCGAATCTACATGTCATATTCATTGATTTGCGGCAAATATTTCCCACTCCTAAGCTCAATTCCTCTGTTGCCGTCTACTCCAGAAAACTGTTGACATGTAAATTTGGAATACATTACGGTAGCCAGAATATTGGACATCACCCATCTCTGAAAAAAAAAAACCTGTGGGGATCAGAATAAGAACAGGAATATAATGGCATTTTGGGGCTATCTGATCCACACAAAGCGGTTTGGAGCAATTGAGCATTATTTCCTTATTCCTGGACACACTTACTTGCCCTCTGACTTTGCTAAAATTACCATGACTCTAAGATCGAAATACAATGGACCTGTTGAAATTAAGAAAATCAAACTGAACGATGTAATGATGCTAATGAATTACGTTCCACCAACCTACCACGACTTTTTTCGTGACTTGCTGCCTGCTGCTGTTAGTGATGAAGATTATGGAGAAGAAGGTGTAGAAGAAGTATTTTTGGTCATTGTTATTCTGTTTTTGAAATGCAACGTTGTCTGTTAAGATAGAAAGTAAATAAACATTTGTTTGTAAGCACTTATAGTGTTAATAAAATATTTGTCTAATTAAAATGCTTGTTCAACATAGTGCCAAGCAACATTCCATCTTATTTTAAAATGTTACTTTCTATATAATGTAGTTTAAAATATTTGTATTATGTCTCATAAAACAAAATAAAATATACCAGAGAAAAATATTACGTGTGTTCAGCCAAAATTTAATAATTCAGGCATGAATATGGCTTTATCTGGAAAGCATAAAAATGTGGCTTGGCACTTTCTTGCCGGGACCACCCCAATTCCCGTCGAAGTTAAATGGCTACACGATTGCCCTGACCTTTTCGAAGTACCTGTTGTACCGTTGTATTCATGTTATTACGATTTTTTTCCAGAATCAGTTAAGTGCATGTAGTAATTCCAGAATACGTCCTCTACAATTTAAATTTCAACTGCTGATACATTTCTTATCCGAAATCTCATACCCGTGAAAGCAGCGGTTCTTACCTCAAACATGAAGGTGTCCACTTCCTCCTGCAACTCCTTATCGTTAAGTTTCTGGCCGTTCTCAGAAGCGTCCAACAGCATGTCCAGAAAAGCCACACGTCGTTTCCTACCTGTAAATAATATAAGGTTGTGGGTGAACACCTTTTCCACTGTGTTAGTGATGTCATTCTGTCTGAATTCTAAACAGAATAACACTTACCTAGGTCATCCTGTTGTGGTGTCTTCGGTTGGGCACCGTTTGCCTTACGGGCTGATTTTCTTTCGCTTATCACCTGCAAGAGAAAAGATGTCATCAATTTCTAGGAGGGGTTTCTTTATCTGCTAGAGTCTAACAATACATACACTTTGTGCACTGCTTTGGCAGGCAATGTTCTGTATCGGCTGTTGGCGGGAGCAAGTGACAATCGGAAGTAAAGACCAGTAGAGATGGCTTTTCAGTGTTTCACAGCTACCCAGCATAACGTTGGCTAGCTCTATAGAGGAACGCCAGGTCACGTAGTTTTTGAGTGTCATATTAATGCCCAATTGATCTGAATGCAAAAGTAAAATCATCCAGAAAAAATATTAATATACGGGGTGAATCACCTAAAACTTGCACCGCAAATATTGCGGAAATGGAAAGCGCTATCGATGTGCGGTTTTCACAGGATGGATTGGTAGTCAGGGACTCTTATTGTTAGCCAAAAACAGATTGTAATAATACATACCAAATGTATTTTTGTGCAAACTACACTTTTTTAAGCTGAAAAATGGCTATTGACATCAACGCACTAAAAGTAGAGTAAATGAGAGTGTCAGTGGTGTTTGCTGCAGGATTCTAGTGCGAATCGTCTACGAGATGTCATATTTTCAAAAGTTTCATCACCGACATTTGTACAATCCCTTTGGTAGCACACACTGGAGAACAATAGGTCATACGCTAGATATGTGGATTGTGACCGGTAACGAGAAAATTCGGTGGCAATACACGCTTTCAGTCTGGTATGGAACGGCTTCTGCATACGTGCTAGCATTTCAGCGATGTCCGAACAGGCTACAGTAGCATGTCGTTGAATATCATTGGGTGTGGTTGGTTTGTCGTTGTAGACAACATGTTTCAGCTTTCCCCGCAGGCAAAGAGTCTATAGGCGTTAAATCCGGGGAACAGACCAGCCAATGTACAGATCCTCCGCGTCCAATACGACTTGGAAACAATATAGGACGACACGCTGTAGTATTTCGTACACTAAGGGGTAGACAGCCATTATGTTGGTACCGCAGGTTCCTCTTAGTATGCAGGGAAACATCTTTTAGCATCCGTGGAAGATGGTCTGTTAGTGGGTTGCGATGCTTGACCGCGTTCAGAAATCCGTCTGTGTAAAACGGGTCTTTGAACTGATGGTTCACTATCCCACACCACACGTTTACACCCCACGGACGCTGACGTTCCATCTGATGAAGCCACTGGTAATTTTCGACGGTCTATATGGCCATGATTGATAAATGCGGCTTTATCACTAAACAAGACAATCTTACAACTGGAGTATCCTGTCTTAATGCCCTTGTACAAAAGTTAACATGAATCTCATAATCGTTTCCGTGCAGATCTTAATGGAGAGAAATGTGATAGGGATGTAATTATGTCTATGAGGAATGCGTAGGACATATGCCTGACTCGAGCCACTTCCTAATGCGGTTGCGCGGGACCTGACGTGCGGATCAAGTGCAACAGCAACAAGTTTCCCCCTCTTCTTCGTCACTTGTTTTCTTCTGTTTAGTTGTCCAGGTGTTACGCGAAGACTTTCAAGTAACTCTATGAAGAGTTTGATAAATAACTGCCGAGATGGTTGACATCGATTGGTATATTTTGCCGCATACACCGTACAAGAACGAACTGTATTCTACCTACTCTCTGCACACACCATGAGCATGTCGGTTTTTTCTGTATTGGTAAGTTCCATCGTTCACTCACGATCTATTGCCTGAAGTGTCACACACTAACTGACTAGCAAGTCGCAATGAATTCAGGGAACACAGAAGCACACAGTAAGCAAACATAACAACATCGTACCCAAAACTACACAGATTGAATGACCAGGTGCTGGTGTGGAAACTTTTCAAAATATGATATGTCGTAAACCGTTCGCGCTAGAACTCTGCAACAAACACCACTGATATTCTAAGTTAACCACTTTTAGTTTGGTTGTGTCTATAGATATTGATCCATTTAAAAATTGTATTATTGAATAAAAATTTCATTTTATACGTATTATTACTATCCTTTATCGGCTAACAATACGAGCCACCGACTACCAATCCAGTCTGTGAAAACCACACATCAATAGCACTTCCCATTACCGCAATATCTGCGGCGAAAGCTATAGGTGATAGGGTAATCATAAAGTTTTAATTATTACTTTGAAAAAATAAAATTACGAAATTAGTATTTTGTTTATTTCGAATAAATGTCTGCAGTCCTAGCATACATTGAACTCGCCTCTCCACAGTACCCTAGCTCGCCACTTGAAGAGACAAATTTGCTCACTTATGGAGCACAGAATGGTGAGTTGTTTCTTGCTTTTGAACGAGGACAAAGGTACAACAATCCGTGCTGAGTTGGTGGACGTACACGGCTACAGTGCACCATCATATGACAGAATGGTTACGTGGCGTGGATACTTCCACTGTGGTCAAACAAGGGTGACTAACGGAGAGTGAAGTGATAGACTATTTGTGAAGAACCAAGATTCGCAAGAGAAGCAGCAGACCTGATGTTCGAAAATCAGCGTATCACAATCGAGGCATTAGTGGAAAAAGTAAATATCGGTCATGGATCCGTACTGAACATCTTACATGACATTTAGAACATGACAAGAAGTGGTTTTACTCAACGACACCGCTCCAGCTCATTCTGTACAGGATACAGTCAGAGAAGCTGCTTGTTTGGGTTATCAAATTTACCTTTTTATCTCACCGCCACCTCTCCCATATTTTTTTGACGTGGCATACACTCATTTCACCTCTTTCCACGAACAAAGAAATCACTGTCTGGTAGGAATTTCCAGAACGATGACAAGGTGATTTTAGACGTGGAACGATTCCTGAACTGAGCAGCCAAAACACAGATTTGTACAAGTAAGATCCCCATCCATAGAAAACAGGTAACACCATTATCAGGTTTCATGGTACAGTAACATACATATTTCCAGGAGATTCAAATAAAAGTTCTGTTTTCAAGAATGCACGACATGGCCTAATTGCTAATTACTCTTCAGTTTTTATGATTATAATAATAACAATAATTATTATTACTATTATTACCGTTCGTAAAATTCAGTACTAATTTCTACTCGGCTAGCGATCGACTGCTTCTTTACGACCGACTTATCGTGAGCAGTCACATCTGCAGGATTCGCTTTAACATATCGCGGCCTTGCGCGCGCTCGAGACAAGCAGCTATGAAACTCATTGTTGATCCCATAGATGCGTAAGCCGACATCAAGAGAATCACACTGCTCATGACCCTTCATTTGTTCACTAATGTTTTAAATTTTGCTTTCTTACTATTTATTTCCTCAGAAAAAAAAATCACCATAGACAACGACGGAAAAACGTTACAGCCAATATTATGAGAAGCACACCAGACAAGCACAGAAAGCTGTAAAAAATTTAGGGAGAGCAACACTTACCTACCTTCTTTGTAAAACAGTAGAAAGCACGTAGTAAATACGGTTTTTTTGCTTCCTTGGCAAAGATGGAAGAATGAGGAAGGAACATGTTTCCATTACCTTCTTTGTAAATCCGTGCAAGATATTCAGTTGGTCGTAGTACTCTTGCCCTGTCGAAGTCCTTTTGAAAATGAAATCAGAGTGCAGCCATGGCTTAATCATTCTTTTCACGGTGAGTTCACTGATCCTGAAATTAATAAAACGTATCAGAAACTGAACCTAATCCTTGTTCTAAAGTTGGGGCTACATTTTTAGATATTTACGTAGTACTGAAATTAGCTCCGCCAATTATCGGAGTGAACTGAAACGGGGCAATTTGTAGAATACGTAAAACAATTTTATGTGTTACTTTGAACTAGTGTGACATGTTGACAATTAATGGGAGCGAAATAAAAGTCAGCAGTCACCATTTTAAGATCGTTTACTTCTTTATTCGGGCCATAATAGGTATCAAATACATAAGCCTGACTTCACATGGCTGAAATCACATATGTGGCTCTGCTGTTGCACCGAGTGAGAAATAATTATTTCGATGTTGAAACGAGATGCTTTTAGTTACGAAAAGCGAGTGTATGCCCTGCTGGCAAAAATTATGATTATCAGGAAGAAAAACATAACTTTTTATTACCTGTAAATCTTTGTCGCGCTGCACAATATATAGTCTGAACAATAGTTTAGCTTTAAATAGCGTACAATGATTAATTTCACATAAACTGTTACCGATTTTCACTTGATAGTACTTCATAAGCATTCACCCACGGTTTTAAGGCATACAAGCTTTGGACAAAGGCCTTACAAACTGTATAACGACCGTGGTTGTAAATCGATCAATGATTATCTACAGAGCGGAGTCACACGGCTGATATGGTCTAATCTATACGATTGTTCACTGTTGGCTTTAGTGGAAACAGTGGAACATAAGTTTACAGTACATCATGCCGAAATATGCTCATCATTGACATATTAAAAATTTTCATTGGTTCTTCGGCTTTTTGATTTATTTTTCTTAATTTCCGTTTCCGCGACAAGACTTAGGTTCATCTGTGGTGTCTATCGTACAACAAAGGATCAGTAAATTACGTAATATTTGACATAAAGTTGCATCATATTGTGATTATATAGCTACATCTGTTAACAAGCAAGAGCTGGTGTTTACAATTCCCTTTATATAGCGTGAGAGAGCAATAGTGTAGTATACGAAGTTGTACGCAGACGCATTTGAAGTTTAACAGTTGTTTCTATGATGATACTTACATAACTAAGACAATGTGATTTGTATATGTAATTCAAGTACAAAAGTTACACAGTGAACTCAGTTAACGTGTTGATCATCGTAAGTATTGTAGAAAAAATTGTGAAACGTTTGAAGGAGTTTTTTAATTTGCTAGTTCTGTCTGGTCATTTAAGAGTAGTTTCATGCTGCTGTGTATATATTTGTAATTCTCGTAACTAGTTCACCTTTCTGCCTGTTTCATTTACATGTAGTATCTGCGAGGTATATTCTAATTTTCTGGAAAAGTGACCTTCATCTCAAAAATGTATCTCTTTTAACCTTATTGTGAAATTTCCTTGCCTACTACAAACAAATTTGGGAAGCAGAGCATGCATTTCGCTTTTCTAACTAGAAGCATCGATCCAAGCTAAACAAACGTAGTCCTAACGACGAAATAAATATGAGTCACATAGCATAAAAACAGACTACATAGCGCTAACGACTTGCAGTGCTTAAGATATGAATGTACACATCTGAAGTTGGACATACATGGATGAAGCCGGTTACGTGTTAATAAGGAACAAAATTTGATAAATGACTGCCAGCCTCCGATATTCTACATATATAGAATATTTAACGTTATTTCCGCACTTGTGTGAAAACTGATCATTCGCAGGTAATTGTGCAGCAGTAAGTTTGCTATTCTTGTACATTATTTACTGTATTAGATATAGAATGAAACCCCTTTCTTAAATATGAGGTATTTTAGATCAATAGGTGTTGATTAAAATACCTTCAGGTAATATAATACAAGCTTTCAATAAACCAAAGTTTAACTAAAAATAGTAGACATAATTTCAGTCAACAGTGTAAAGGATGCAGGGCTGTAGATATTCTACTGTTATATTTGCAACATGTAGGATTTCATTTTCAAACACGTACCTGTAAACGGCGTTGACGTAAGCAGAGTGTGTCTGATTTTGAGCGTTGACTGAGGTTCCCATTGCTGTTTCTGGTCGTAGGAAAAGGAAATAAAGCATCAGTACAAGTGCATTTCTATCTTCTTGAATGAAATTAGAAAAGAATATAAATTTCTGCAATCTTACAGATTATGAACTTATCCTTCGACAAATGAACTGCTTGTGTTGATACCACAGTATTGGTATATACATTACTGTTTGAAAGTCAAGTTATCTCGGTTGAAATTATTTTATATCTATATCTGTAAAACAAGAGTGACGCCCTCATCCAAAGAACGTACGGAAAACTTGTATATGTAACACAATAATGTATACTTTACCAGTAAGTGGGGAACCATTATAAATATGTCGGTTAAAAGCTGGATATTTGGTTATATTATCATACGTACAGGCCATCGGCAGCACAGATAACCTCTAACAGGTCTCCGACAAACTGAGAAGATACGGTCAGAAAGAAGTGACGAAAATGCCAAATGCTTTATTCCCTCTCGGCAAATTCACTGCTGTCACTGAGGCCATGTGGCATTAATTGTTAGACTCTCGAACACTTCAGTGTTTGACAGTTCTACGTAAGGTTTCCCGCTGCTTGCAATTTGCGATTAATGTTTATTTTGTTTATTTGATAGCCTAATTTATATCGAATGGCTTCTGCAGTAAACCGTTATTATTTATTTTAATAGCTTCGTGCATATATTGCAGGTAACCGACAAGGCAATTGTTTTTATACATCTTAAGAAAAATGTTCTAATATACTTTCTGAAGTAAATCTTCATCGTCGTGCAGCAACATATCGTTTTGCAAAGTTGGCACGTATACCTAGTGTGCAGGCTTTAGAGCTTGTAACAACTGCAAACGATACAGACGTAGTCGTTAAGACTATCCTTAAAAGTCTCCGCACAGATCACTGGAACTGATAATTCACGACTAGCCTTCCTAACTGATTTCTTGTGGCTACGCGTTAAAGACACTCACTCGTTCAACAAATTCTTCAGTCAGTCTTGGTCATTCCATACGCTTTGTGCACTGGTGTACTAACAAAACTGTTTCGGTTGCTCTTTCATTTGATGTAATATTTATCACTGTAAGTTGAACGTAATAAATGCTACAAAGCCTTTAAGCCCGTACATTCATTTTGAAACATCCTGTATGTTCCCTGCTTCTGGCGCTTGGCCTCGCATTTGCGTGAAACTTGATGTTTACTTTGTTTTCGCACACGCTGATGGCCTGCATGCCAGTTGACAAAGTTTCAACTCCCGATTCTTTGCTAAGTCTTATTTTCCAACTGAGAGCCTTTCGTTCTGAAGTTTAGTTCCACGTTGTGTTTTGTAAGGACGCTATAAACGCCTATGTGGAAATACATTTTCATTTCGTATTATTTATCAGTTTTATGGTCACAGATATCCTTTAAATCCAGAGTCCTCTCTTGCAAATGTAAGCAAGACTGACAGACGCTTCGTAAAGGTGCGCATGGAATGGCGTTCGCTGAACATCAGTGTCTTTCGTGTTCTCTCGTCAGTTTGAAGATGCCAAACGCAACTGCATTTAACAATACTTCGTATTCAGGTAAGAGTATAACCGATCAAGGGAGGACTGCACTCTTCGACATTAAATTATTTACATTTACATTACATTATTTAATGGCTAACCATCCCCTCCTCCGACTACCTCTTTATAAAACTCCCAAACTGGGTAATTATAGCGTGTAACAGCGAGAGCGGTATAGGGGGGCTAGCCTTCAGAGCAAACATGACGATATTTGATGTAATGTGGGTGTTGAAAATGCTCACAGACGCTACGGTAATTACGTAGTATTTCTACTGGAACGCAGCTTACACGCCAGCTGAGTAGCAAGCCACCTAGCACTCAATTTCCGGGATGCTAACACCGAGTACATGCAAAATCTAGTCCTCCCAGGTTTAGTACTGTCTGTAACGAGCATTCATATAGTAAGTGGAATTTCTATTTAACAGCCACCAAGCCTGCTAAGTTCCGCCCTTGAAAAATAGCACTTATTGATCGTAGCATATACTTGTTCAACACTGAAAATAAGACGATCAACCATTGTGAGATTTAACCACTTTTCCACGGTTTCGATTGTTCCAAAATATCGCAGCAGGAACTTACCAATGTCCGGAAGTTTGTCTAATATTTCATAAAACAAATCAGCCACTGATGGTCATATTTTTGAACATAGAGCGCCCGTGAACGATACGCGCCCTTCCAGATACGGTTAACTATGCCAAAGGTAAATAATTTCTTGTGTCTTAATCGATGTACATATAATACAAATCAGTGGTGTACACGCCCGTCTTCATAGCTGGGTGGTCAGCGTGGCAGAATCCTATGCGAGGGACCCGGTTTCGAATCTGGGCTGCATCGGAAAATTTCTTCATTCGGGGTCTGGGGTGTTGTGTTGTGTCCAGCATCATATCATCCTAATCGAGACGAAAGTCGAGGAAGTGGCGTCAATTACGAAAGACTTGGACCAGACGACCGGTCAGCCCGACGAGACCCCCTGACCACAGGACATTTCTTTTTCAGTGATGTACATGCAACAGTTTTCTTTCACGCACGCAAACTGCAGTAATCATACATTATATTTTTAAAGGAAAGAATAGGGTTTCATTGCCTCAGTAGCCATTTATTGCTGATATGAGAGCCAACTTGACATGATTAAAGCAAGCAACAGAAAGCCCAATTGAGGATCACTGGATGAAGATTCGTACTCCGCATCCTCCGAATTGAAGTCCAGTGTTAATAAGATACTGACGCTTAAGTAGCATGATTGATGTGTACTTCTTCAGAGGGTTCACCATCGAGTGCCAGCGAATACTAAATGGATGATAGTGTGGTGGCCTGCTATGGCTGTCCATCCACAATCACAAGCAACGACCACCACGTGTTGTCTGAGGACCGGCCCAATACAGTGTCGCATAACAAATATCTAGCGTGTCCAGCAGCAGAATCACACGTTTCCCGAGTTAAACAAGAAGTGAGAATACGGAAAGCCAAGGACCGGAGGGCCTCTGTATAAACCCAGGCAATATTGTTGGTCCATTCAATCCTCCAAAGCAACAGAAAGTGTACCGTGACGAATTGAATTGTGGTACAGCATGCTCGTCTGATTCTGCTTTGTCGCATGACACTTGAGCCTTTACAGGCAATTTTTCGCCAGTTAGGAATGGGTGAGGGTTGCGAACAAGTGGAGACTCTGAGTCGGAAGAAATGTTGGAACAGTAGATTCCCTCGAAAGTTAGAAGATAAAGGCCTCTGTAAAAGATCCCTTGGTAAACGGCTTCACCTTTTGATGCAGCTGAAGTACGCTCAAAATCACTATAGCAACACTCTAGTGATACGATTGCCCAAAAGTGCGTACTTCGAGAGTGAAAGCTTTGACAGCGAGAATCCATCTGCCAGACGAAACGTTCATACATTGAAGTATTACTTATCTATAACATGAGTGTAAGTTGGTAGAAAGCACGGTGAGGGTTCTGGCGTGTCAGTGGATGATGTAACACAGAAGCGAAAGGGCGAAAACTTAATTAAGTTTACTGTACTAAATGGTTGCATACTCTGTTCAATTTACAGCGAATAAATGTTGTTTTCTAGTTCTATTTTTATGTGTTTCCTTCACATCATCTTTTTTTTGCGACCTGTCAGCTGCCTATGTTCGACCGATTCGAAAAACGAACAGCAGTAGATAGCCGACGGTAAACGTAATGCGACTCTTTGTCCCTAATGTTAAACCTACGAAGTATGAAGAGACAGAAACAGCAGTCTGGTAGCGCATTTAGTTAACCAGTCGTGTGGTGATGTTTAAGAAGGATGAGAGATTCAAGACAGAGTACTAAACAGAGGAGATTAGATACGTAAATTATACCGATAATTTCCTTTTCAGAAATGATTATGCCAGCTGAGAGCCATAGCAAGTGAATCAAAATTTAATTATTTTTTTATTTGTAGTTCAGTAATATTAATGATTTCATATTCACTTACCACAAATGATGTCCAGAGCACAGCGGGTAATGAACGGGTAGATATCAAAGTCTTTTCCATCAGCTTTTGGTTTAAGTTTCTCAACTAGAATCTCTCCGTTTTCAGCAAATATTTCGACGAAGTTGTCTAATATGCGGAAGTGGAAAGCAGGCGTAATCATTTTACGGTGCGTGTGCCACTTGGAACCTGTAAACACAAAAGCTGTTCTTAGCGACAGTGGAGAATCATTGAGGTTAAGAACACAGTGAAGAACACATTCCCGTCCATTCTGGCACTGAATTACATCCTCCTATACTTCGTGCAGTCAGCGCCTCCACTTTCAACTAAATGCTCCGCTAAGTTGCACGCTTTCCTGCAGCACCCCGCTGAGGATGCAGAGCTAGAACCTCGATGGCATATAGGTGAAGGGAGGGGGGGGGGGGGGGGGGGACCGACTTCGAATATCTATAATCCATGAATCCTTGATAAAAATAGAACTTACAATGTTACCGCGGAACTCGTGTAAAAAAGCAACCAATGTAGATAAGAGGCGATGCACTACGCTCGTGTGTGTGTGTGACGTTTTTTTTTATAATTTGTCCTTCTGTTGTTCATGAATGATGAGAACATTTATTAAAGATAGGTGGCCATATTACTTCTTATTTCAAAAGAGTTTGACAGTATCGTGATGGGTCGATTTTGTCCAATATAATCGATCTGTTAGTTCTGAATGTTGTTTGGTAGCAGTCATACTGAAATATATATTCGCTCCCAGTTTGTACTGTCCCTCTTTGTATCGTGTCTTTTGAGTAAGTGAGTTTAACAATGTTACAAGAATGCGCAAACTGCTCACCAACGATAATGAACATGCACAGCGAGAGAGCTAGGTGCTCTCTGGATTGCGACACCATTATTCCATGACCTTACGGTCATACAAGCAAAGGCTAAGGAACTTTTTGTTCTACACTTGGAGGAGAGTGGTTGCGAATACGTTTTATGTAACAAGTAGAATTTTGTAATCGCCATTAAAGAAGATGATTTAAATGTAAAAGTAACGTCCGTAAATATCGAGGTTTCAGTTGCGACTGCCGTCAAAAGGAAATTGTATACATATTACTGGAGAATATAGTTATAATTTCAAGGCATGTTTGTGATTATTGTTCCAGTAATTTCCTTTATATCACCATGGGTTACTATCGGCACTTTGTGGACCGTAGGGATAGGTGAAAGGTGGATGAGTAGTACGAACATGCATCACGGTAACTTTCTGTTTGGGGGAATTATTATATCACTGTTTTTCAATTTGTATTCAATACAACTGCCATCCACCATCTACTTAAAGTGCAACACCAACACACGCATATACTTCCTGCTGGCCGTGAAAGTAGAACGATTCGACGAACAAACTTTGTAGGTGAAAGAAATAACATTGCTTACGTAATTTCGAACACTTCGCCAGAAACAAGTAGAGCACTTGCACGCGAAAGGTAAAGGGCCCGAGTTCGAGTCTCGGGGCGGCACACAGTTTTAATTTAACAGGAAGTTTCAAAAATATCTTCACTTTTAGCAAAAGCCATTGATTCAATAACATTGCATGGAATCTCTGCATCGTAAGAAGCCTATTGAGACTATATACTGTGAATGGCACTGCCCACTTCAAAAATGCCACGTCGCAGTTCTCATGTTTAGTGTATTTTAGTCTCACCTGTAATTCTAATTTGAGCGAGGTGCAACAAACAAGCCGAATTTCAGACAAACAGGAAGGCCACTTTCAAAGAAGAAACGATTCCTTTTTATTTCCTTAACGTCTACATCAAATCTGTACACATTAATTTCTTAATTTCTTGAGGCATTGACCTTGTTTATTATTCTCTGTATAAGAATTATAAATTAAATTGCACAATACAATATTTCCTTTGTTTCTCGTCATAAAACAGAAACCACCCACACATCCAGTCACAAATTGTTTTCAGTGTAGTGTCCGGTATGAACCATTCCTGTCCGTTACATTATTCCTCATTCAGCAATCTGGTAAACAACAATTGTTGTTACATATTGTCCGTAAGACATATTTATGACAGTCAATTTGTGTAAGCTCTGCTTCTGTCTTTTATAAAAACGGAAACAGACGGTACGTACCTGTGCTTGTAAGGAGACCCTGTCCCAGCCAGGGATACAGGAAGGCGTAGAAGTTTGACTTGTCTATTATCTCGCTGCTGGACATTATTTTCTGAAACAAAGGAAAAGAAAGGTTATACGGGGCGCGAAATTATGATGTACGAACTCACACGTCCCGTTTCGTGGTTCCGGGATGATGGAGAACTATCAAAGAAGTGGAGTGGCTAAAGGATTAAAACGACTGCATCAATGGAACTTTTATACTTATCTGCCCCCAACGCCATTTGCCAGTGGGTATCTGAAGAATATTGAGAAACCAAGAACAATGGAATTCCGTGAAAAAGAAAGAACATGCACATCTGCGTGAATATTCTGCAATTCACACTTTCGTGCCTAGCACAGGCTTCAGGAACTACTTTCAGACTATTTCTCTACCATTCCAATCTCGAACAGGGCGCGGAAAGAGAAGAAGACGAAAATCTTCCTGCTTGAGCACTGATTTCTCTTCTTTCTGCCCTGTTGGTGGCAGTCAACGAATTATTTTCCTAACGCTTGACATGGTCAAGACTGTGGAAACATAATCTTATTTGTCTAGACCAGGGGTGCCCAGACGGAGGAGTAAACAAAACACATAGTGATATTGGTAAAACTATTTGCTTACGTTACTTTATTTTCAAATTAAAATGCTGTTGAGAACACTGACTGATAAAAGTAGCGTCCGTATAATGTTAAAGTCAACGGATTTACCACAGAACGTAAACACGACACAGGAAAATCGGATTGTACCATCCTCATCCCTCTCTTCATTAGTCGTCGCTGCCTTGGCAGGGATGATTTATCTTTTTTGACGTCGGCGATATTTTGATCGGTCCTTGGTGATGGGTATTCGAAAGTTTCGTGCCGCTATGCAACCGCCGCCAACTTACGCGGTATACTAATGTGTGGCGCTGCAGTCATGACGTAGTGAACGGTTTATTGTTGTTTTTTCGCTTTGTTGGGGGTTACGTTAAATGACGTCGTAATACGAAGAAAGCTTGCGTCTGGAATCGAAGTGTGCGTATTACAACGAGTTAAGTTTTGATTACTGTTACTTTTAGGTAAAGTTTAACTTGATCATGTGACGTAAACATGGTTGTGCTCTAAGTTAAAAGAGAAACGATTTTCAAACCAGGGAGATCCTTCTACCTCCAAGGATGCACTTAGAAAACCGAACCAACACCTTACCACAAGTATGATGGAAGCTACATACAATTTGGCTTCACAGTAAAGGCAGGTACCGAAACTAATAATAATCCAGTTCTCCAATGCTTAGTACGCTTAGAAACGCTTTCAGATCAAAACATGAATCCTTCTTTATTAAAACGTGATTAAAGTTCTAAGCACTCTGTGTTAGTCGGTAAACCTACCGACTTTTTTTCAAAGAAAAACTGCGGTTTGCCAAATACTGTAGAATCCAAGTGGGAATGCAAATGCTAATTGTGTTAGCACTGTGACTAGGATGATAAAAGCCTCATACCTGTCTTGTGTTAGGATTGAAAAGAAAGAAGAACCTCACACGATTTCACTCTTACTGGGTACATGTATAGTAGAGCAGTTCTGGGGAAAAATCCGCCAAAGAAATAAAAAAAGTTGTGTTATCAAACAATACGGTAAAATGAGAATTGAATACATGTCTTCCAATATTGAAGAAACGTTATTACAACTCCAACAGTGCACTTATTCTGCTCTTCAAGTACACGAGAGTACAGATGTCACAAATATGGCGCAGTTACTCGTTTTTGTACGTTCTGACCCTCATGAAGATACAAGAGACAAGTTCTTATTTTGCAAATCGCTTCAGTCAAATGTCACAGCACAAAACATTTTCAGTACGGCGCTAATGCACTGGCATGTGTACAGACGACTCCAAGCCAATGCATGATTACGCAACTGCGCTGACAAGAAAAGGGAAGAAGTGGCACCTGATTGTCGAATACACCAAGCTTTGGCATGTAACCCTTTATATTGTTTTGACAGACGCTGTGAAATGGTTCAAATGGCTCTGAGCACTATCGGACTTAACATCTGCGGTCATCAGTCCCCTAGAACTTAGAACTACTTAAACCTAACTAACCTAAGGACATCACACACATCCATGCCCGAGGCAGGATTCGAACCTGCGACCGTAGCAGTCGCGCGGTTCCGGACTGAGCGCCTAGAACCGCTCGGCCACCACGGCCGGAAGACGCTGTGAAGTTTACGTACTTTATCAAGGCAAGCGCTTCAACCCACGAATTTACACTGTCATTTAAAAATATGGGAGGTAAATTTAAAAGTTTGTTTCTTCATACTGAAGTAAGATGACTCTCTCGCGGCAAGATTTTAAATCCAATATGGCGGAAGTAGGATTGGTTAAGATTTGGAAAGGAGGGCAGAGGGTGAGTTATTGTGAACAGTTCAGTGACAGGGTTGTTCTCATGACAATAGACACGAAACAAACACTGAAACCAATAGTTAATGTAGATAAACCAAAGTTGGAAGCAGAAGATGAACAGATAGAAGGAGTGTATGAGGATACTGAACGGATAATTCAGTACATAAAGGGTAGTAGTAGTATGGTATTCTGCCTTATGAGTTAAGTCTCTTCCACTTTTGTCTGTCCATAGCCAGGAAGATGAAAATATAATAGTTATGAAGTACTGGGCTGTGGTTTTATTGGAAGGAGTTGAGGAAACGGCTATGGGAGAATATGGGCTTGATTGTAGAAAAGAAAGAGGAGAAAGACTAATGGAGATTTGCAGTGAATTTCAGGTAGTAATACCGGATAATCTGTTCGAGAATCTCAAGAGGAGAACGTGTACTTGGAAAAGGACAGGAGATGCGGGAAGATTTGAGTTACATTACGCCATGGTCAGAAAGAGATTCCGAAATCAGATATTGGATTGTAAAACACACCCAGGAGTAGACACAGTCTCCGATCACAGTTAATAATAACGAAGAGAGGTTAACGTTTAACAGACTGGTCCGGAAGAAAAGGGGTACGGAAGTACTAAGGAATGAAGAGAGACGCTTGAAGTTCTCTAAGGCTAAGATACTGCAATAACGAATAGCTCATCAGACATTACAGTCGAAGAGGAATGGACATCTCTAAAAAGGGCAATTTCAGAAGCTGGAAAAAAATAACGTAGATACCAGGAAGGTAACTGCGAAGAACCCATGAGTAGCAGAAGAAATACTTCACGGTCTACCCGACGGGAGGCCCTAATCCCTCGACATTTACATTTACATTCAGTTGACCGATGAAAGAAGGAAGTTCAAAAATATCCACGGAAATTCAGGAATACAGAAATACAAGTCGCTGAGGAATGAAATAAATAGGAAGTGCAGGGAAGCTAAGACGAAATGGCTGCATGAAAAATGTGAAGAAATCGAAAAAGAAATGATTGCCGGAAGGACTGGCTTAGCGTACAGTGAAGTCAAAGCAAACTGCGGTGACATAAAAGTCAAGGGTGGTAACATTAAGAGTGTAACGGGACTTCCACTGTTAAATGCAGAGGAGGGAGCTGATAGGTGGAAAGAGTATACTGAAGGCCTCTGTGAGAGAGAAGATTAGTCTGATGTGATGGAAGAAGAGGCAGGAATAGATCTGGAAGAGGTATGGGATCCATCATTAGAATCATAATTTAAAATACGAGGGCCGTTCAGAAAGTAACCTCCGGTTGATTTAAAAAAATACACCAAGTTAAATAAAAATATTTTAATATATACATCTTACAACTACATCTTTGCACTATTTTCCTACATAGTCTCCATAGCGATTGAGGCACTTATCGTATCTCTTCACAAGCTTTGAAATTCCTTCTGCATAAAAATCACTCGCTTGTGCCTGGAGCCAGCCTGTGACCGCATCTTTGAGCTCTTCGTCGTCATCAAACCGCTGTGACCCGAGCCATTTCTTCAAATGCATGAAGAGGTGATAATCACTTGGCGCCAGGTCTGGGCTGTAAGGTGGATGGTTGATAACGTCCCACTTGAAGGACTCAAGAAGGGCCGTTGTTCTGCGAGCAGAGTGAGGACGGGCGTTATCGCGCAAAAAAACGATACCAGAAGTCAGCATACCATGGCGTTTGCTCTGTATAGCCCGTCGTAACTTTTTTATTGTTTCACAGTACACGTCTTGATTAATGGTCGTACCACGTTCCATGAATTCAACCAACAACACCCCTTTGGCATCCCAAAACACCGTTGCCATCAGTTTTCTGGCAGAAAAATCTTGCGAGGCTTTTCTTGGTTTGGTAGGCGAATTTGAATGTGCCCACATCTTTGATTGTTCTTTTGTCTCAGGGTTCACGTACTTAATCCAGGTTTCGTCACCGGTCACGATTCTGTTTAACAATGGTTCTCCTTCGTCCTCATAACGTGACAGAAAGTCTAATGCAGAGGCCATTCTTTGAGTTTTGTGGTGGTCGGTAAGAATTTTGGGCACCCATCGTGCACAGAACTTACGGTAACCCAATCTTGCTGTCACTATCTCGTACAAGAGAGTCTTAGAAATCTGTGGAAAACCAGTAGACAACTCCGACATTGAGAAACGTTGATTTTCACGAACTTTTGCATCAACTGTCTGAACGAGTTCGTCAGTCACCAATGATGGTCTACCACTCCTCTCTTCATCATGAACGTTTTCTCGTCCACTTTTAAATAAACGTACCCATTCACGGACAACTCCTTCACTCATAACTCTTGGTCCGTACACGGCACAAAGCTCACGATGAATAGCTGCTGCAGAATATCCTTTGGCTGTAAAAAACCTTATGACAGCACGCACTTCACGTTTGGCGGGGTTTTCTATTGCAGCACACATTTCAAACTGCCACAAAAACTAAACTAGCGCAGGTACGACGTTCACTCGACCACGGCTTGATGCCGACTGACCTGTTGAGTGCGTGAACGCACAGATGGCGTCGCTACTCCCCCCACAACCCGCACTGTGACCAATCGGAGGTTACTTTCTGAACCGCCCTCGTAGCTTAGAAAGACATAAGAACAAATAAGGTGGAAGAGACAACATGCCATCAGAATATCTAAAATCATCGGGGGAAGTGGTAATATAACGATTATTCATGTTGTGCAGAATGCATTAGCCTGCCAATATACCATCAGACTATCAGAAAAACATCATTCACACAATTCCGAAGATCGCAAGAAAAAAAAAGGTTCACATGTGTGTGAAATCTTATGGGACTTAAATGCTAAGGTCATCAGTCCCTAAGCTTACACACTATTTAACCTAAATTATCCTAAGGACAAACATACACACCCATGAGCGAGGGAGGACTCGACCCCCCGCGGGGACCAGCCGCACAGTCCATGACTGTAGCGCGGCGACAGATTACAAACCGACAATTAAACACCGGTGAGAAAACCAGTAAAGACTCAGAAGCCTCCAGGGGATCGGTCTGCCCTCGTTCACTTATGTGAGACAGAATAAGCGTATCGACTCTTCCGCATGCGTCACAGTTGGGCGTTGGATGAAGGCCTATTTTATGTAGCTTTTCATTCGTTGCTACTTTATCGTTGACTGTTAGATACCAGTCGGCTATGACGGGTGATGGTAACATGTCGCTGTGCACATTCCGCCATACTATACTCCAATGTGTATGTGGATGTTTTTCTTCGAGACGACTCCTGTGGTTTGTTGTCATGAGAAGGTCATAAAGCTTCCTGTTCGTCAGGCTTCCGTTATCGACGATGTTGTGTCGAATGTAGCTGATTTCCATGTAGTACAGTCGCACATGTCGATAAGAAAGTGGAATGCCGGCGATATTAACGGGTGTGTCAAGGCTTTGAGGCTTCCACCGCTGAATGAGGTTTCTGATGATACTTGTCCTCCGGGTATGAAACTCCTTCCTGATGAGATTTAAGAGCAGGGTGACACATATTTTGTGTACTTTAATGAGATTAAGGCCACCTTTGGACGAAGGTAAGGTTAAGGCATCGAACTGAACTTTGAAAATGTGCCCCCTAAAAAGAAACCAGCATAACGCTTATTGTATACTCTTGGCTAGATGGTCGGAGATTAGAAGAATTTGCGCCAAATAATTCATCTTGCTCGTAATGGCGATCTCGATGGTCTTAACTTTCTGTAGTATGTTCAAGTCACGGTCGGAGTGAAGTATCAAAGCAGTAGGTAATTTATTAAGCATGTGTGACCAGATCTTCGTCAGGAATTTGTCTGGTTTGGCCCCAAAGGTAACACCGAGGGTTGTGAGATAATCCTTAACCTTGCGCCAGGTAACATGGGATATGTCTCCGATACCGCCACCGATCTGCAAAGCTGTGGTTTTAGTTCTATTTAGTATTGCTCCTGAAAGAAACGTGAATGTTAAAGGGTTTCCGCTGACAGAAGTTGTTGCGAAGATGACACAGTTACGCAGATATCGTCAGCATATGCTATGCATGGGATAGTGACAGACTCGACACGAAGCCCGATCCCGCTATACGCTAAGTTGTTCAGTAGTGGCTCTACTGTAATGGCGTACAAAAACATTGACAGAGGACATCCTTGGCGGATAGATTGCTCAATGGAAACTTCTTTTGTAAATTGGCCATTAATGAGAATCCGTGAAGAGCCGTTTGTAGTAAGTTTGCGAAGTAATTCTATGAGATGAGGTCCAAATCCTAGTTTCTTCATGCTTTTAAAGAGGAAGTCATGACGTACACGGTCATAAGTCTTCTCAAAATCTAGAAAGACCAGAGCGCCCTGTTCTTTGGTTTCAGCATATGAACAGGTGATCTCCCTCAAATCGCAGGCAGCTGAGATTGCACTTCGGCCTTGCACTGCACTGTACTGGTAACTGCCTAAAGCCTTGTACATAACGGTTTGCATCCTCAGCTTAATCGATCTGGTGATGATTTTGAAATCGGCATTCAGGAGTGTGATGGGTCGCATGTTTTCGACCTTCCTGCTGTTCCCTTTTTTCGGTAAGGGCAGGATGATACCTTCTGTAAATGCCTTGGGTATGACTTCCAGGTGCCAGAGTTCATTCGCTATCTCGAGGAGTGTCGGACCGAGGAGGTTCCAGTATCGCTGGTAAAACTCAGCGCTGAGACCGTCGGGTCTTGGTGATTTCCCTTTCTTTGCACTGTGGACTGCCAGTCGGATTTCGTCCTCTGTGAAAACAGATTCCAGATTTGCATTATCCTGTTGCGACAAGCGACAGTTCAAGGTCCTAAGAAAATCGTCGCACGAGTGTTCATCAACGGATTGCTTCTTGTAAAGTTGACTGTAATAGTCGTAGACGTGCGAGATGAGGTCACGTTGCTTCGTGATGGCATTCTCAGCGTCATCAACGACGGCTTCAATCAACATGGCTTTACACCGTTCTCAGGATGTGGTACAGAGAGGCCCGTTCTTCGGCGGCAACGTCCTTGGGGTGGGCTCGCACGATTATGCCTTGCATTCGTTGGCGTTGTATCGCCGTGATTTTCGCTTTATATCGTTTGATCTTTACGTCGATATCTCGAGAACGATTGTTAGTGCGACTGTACAGTTCTCTCAGAGAGCGATAATAAAATTCAATAGTCCGTTTCTGCCAGAAGCTTTTTTGTCGGGCGTAGCTCATGAGGGTGAGGCGTAATTTAGGCTTAGCACACTGAATCCTCCACTGTAGAACGCTAGCTTATCGACGTCGGTGCCGCTGGAGCTGTTGCCACGTTATGTTCACCTCCTCTTCAAGTTGGGCATCCTGCAGAAGGCTGACATTCAATATCCAGTAGCCTTTCCCGCGGTAAATTTGCTGGCGTTGTAGGTTAAGGTAACACTGATATGCACAATGGTCGGAGATGTTGACAGGAGCTATGTCAAAGTTCACAGTGTGTCGCTGGAGGGAATCGGACACATAGATCCTATCCAGCCGACTGGCAGAATGACTGGTTACGAAGGTGTACGCTACCCGTTCACCGTGCAGTTGTTCCCATGTATCGTGAAGACGCATGCCATGAATTAAATGTTCAAGTTCGATACATCTGTTCGTGTTAGGAGTTTGGTCTCTGTCGTTAAGCACACAATTGAAGTCACCACCAAGGATGAGATATGCACGATAAGCGCTAAGAAGATTGGGAACCTCGTTTTTATAAAATTTTGAACGATCTCTCTTATGAGTGCTACCTGAGGGGGCGTACACATTAACAATCTGCACACCATTCACTCGAAGAGAAATGCCACGACCACTAGGCAACCGCTGCACATCCGTAAAGGGTATACCGTCGCGCAGAAGTATGGCAGTGCCTACAGCATCCTGGAGACTGATGTTATCAATAAGAACGTAACCGGGCACTTCTAAGACCGTGAGTACCTCCTGTTGGAGGGCAATGTCAACGCTGGTACCATACAAGAAATCAGTTAGCGAACGGAATTTCACCGCACTTTGGATTCTATTGACGTTAAATGTGGTAATTTTGTAGGTTTGGCTGTCGCACATGATGGTTCAGAGGACAATGAGCTCTGAGTGTTGGATCGTCCTTGTCGACGGCTTTGAACCAAATTCGTTGGTAACGTCTGGAGCACGAAGCGAAATGTCAAAACCAATAACGGGTCAGCGAGTGGAAAGGTCGCAGCGCAGTGGTCAAGCGCGAGAGCAGCTACTGCTGCATCTCCTCGTCCTGCCGCCACCACGGCTCATTGCTGTCGGGGTGCTCTACGGTGCGCGCGCCGCCCTGCCCGCCACCGCCGGCTGAGCCTGTCAACGTGGCCGCATCCGCCTGGCCACCACGCGGGGCTGCGAGTGACTTCAGCGAGTTCCTGCGGGAGCGCTGCTGCAGCTGCTCGCTACTCTGCTCGCTCTTCCTCTTAGCCGTTACGGTGCTGTGTTCCCTCTCAGCGCTCAGTAGTGCCTTCTGGTGTTTGGTTTGTTCACGAATGCGCTCTTGCCTCGCGGTGTCCTCGCATCGCACGGAGCAAGATGATTGAGGTTCAGTCTCGCTGCCACTTTCTGACATCTGTACGGGTCTCAAATCATCCGACTTTTCCTCTTTGCTACTATTCCCTTTGCTTCTCCTTCGGCGGCCTTTCTTTGTTTCTGCTGCACTCTCTACCGATAGGGGTGGCTCAGGCAAACTGATCTGCACCCGCTCCTGTATCTCACACAGCTTAGTGTCAGAGGTGGCTGGCGCATCTTTGGTATCCAGCGGTAACTGCCCCGGTGAGGATGACGGTGCCGAATCGACGTCCGTCCTACCGCGAATGTCTTTGACACTGCATTCCACCTGAACTGGCATCTCCGCCTCGCTAACATGTTCCGGCTGCCGGGGTGGTGGTACAGTCCCCGCGACTACCTCACTCAATAGCGGAACAAGCTTTTAGCTTTTCACTACCGTCTGCAGGACGTTCCCGTGGAAGTTGAAATGGACGTCGACGTGTGCAGTTCATCCGCAGATGTTCTGTTGAATGGCAGATCGAACAGGTAGGGGGTTGTCCAATGTAAGTTACCTGTGCGCGACAGCCGCCAATGGTAACATACGAAGGTATATGCTTTTTTAAGTCCACACGTACACTTCGCACCCCGCTTTTAACTTGGTAGCGATACGCACTCGACCATTTTTCATTTGTAACTGACAAAACAGCGCCGTACAGTGACAGAGAACGTGCAATCAGATCATTAGGGCACTCAGGTGGCACATTAAATACCCTGACTGTCTCACTCCGTATCTCTAAGGCACGATTTGGACATAACTAATACTGCCATCATTATGACGAATTTGTCTCACACAAGCATGTTCCTCTACGAATTTCTCATAAGTGTCACTCGAAACAAATTTGATAAATAACGAGTACTGCACAAAGTCCAACTGGAACGTGTCGACTATATCTTCGGGCAATTTCAAATCCTCAAAAATCCACTCATGAATTTCAAACGCCGTCGGTCGCAAGGCAGCGCGATCGAAAACACACTGAACGCTGTTCGCTCTGTTAATTATCGACATCGTACTTGCAACAGTGGCACAGAAACAAACGTTAACAGCGCTCGCACACGCTGCTCAGCTCTCCACATCAGCACCGCTCGCGACATAAACACTGGCCCGCGCTACCGCCAGTCACCGCGCGATGTGCACTGGCCGAGTGCCTGAACACGACTGCCCTTAGAAGCGACATTCTGTCGCGCTGACCACTCAGCTAGCAGGGGCGGACGACTCATAAGGTAAGAAATGAGGAGGCTTTCCGCAGGATCGGCGTCGAAAGGAATGTAAGGAAAACACTGACAAGAAGGACGGCCAGGAAGATGCAACATCTGTTAAGACATCAGGAAATAATTTACATGGCACTTGAGGGGGCTGTAGAGGGTAAAAACTGCAGCGGAAAAGGTTTTTATGTTCCTCAGTGACACAAAACAACAACACGAAGAACAAGACAAAAGAAAGTAAATTTTTTTAGTTCACTAGTACTCACAGTAACTTTTTCGCATTCCCTGCTCCTACATCCTTTTCGGAAGACAATGAAAAAGATTATATGGAACATATAATTTGAGACAGTATTACACCTATAGAGGTCCTTCAAAAAAGCTTTGAAAAATACTTTCCCGAAGATTACACAAAATATGACCGGATAAGTAACCCAGTTTCAGGAAAAGTGTCAGAAGAAGTAATCACGAAAGAAACCTTCATCGACTTGACTGGCGACAGTTCGGTGGAAGATACTTTCAAAAAAGAACCTCTGCTTTCTCTTAGGACGTGAAAAAAAGCAAGACACCCTCCCTTTTCAAACAAGGATTCCGACATTTGATGCCATTTGTTACTACTTACATATGTGAAGAGGATTTTCTAAGTTGTAGATTAAAAAGGAGTAGAGAAATAGTCTTAGTATTGAAGTAGAGAGCTAAATTGAGCTGAATGGAGCTAGACTTTGTTGCTCTGAATTTCGATAAACAGCAACATGCTTCCAACTGAAAGGTGTATATACCCTTGCAACATGATCTTAATTTGAAAACTGACTAATTACTGATATTGAAGTGTGATTGATGGTTTACAGTTAAAGCTTGATTTGATTCTGAATTTTTTTGCTCTTCGAGCTCTAGTTGACTATACTCCACATTCAGTTTATTGTTCTTTTGTACGACTGGTTCATACTATTAGTGTTGTAAAAGTATAGTAAATACTTTAAATGTCATTCCTCAGCATCAGTTTAATTGAATTTCATGTTAATTGACACAAATAACTACATCCATTATTGAGCAAGATGGTGAAAATGATTCCTCTCGTGCTGTTCTTCACCCCTGTGTTATTCGTCTCTCAACCTTCTTCAACCCATCCCCCTCCCTCCCCCCAAATCCTCCATCTCAGGGTTCGACAAAAAGTGACTAAATTTATAAAAAAAAGTATCAAGTGGTACGGAGACAAGACCACGAGTACATAAAATGATATGACCGGTCCCAGCAGTCATCTTCCGATCATAAAATATCGTTACAGATTGTGACACGTCATATGTTAGGTTTTTGTTGTTGTTATAGCGTCTCACTTCTTAAGTGTATAACACGTGACATGTTACACTTTGTAACGTTTATGAGCTGGAGATAATTAGAGCGATCGAAACCGCTCACATCATTTTATAATCTGGAGATCTAAAATATTTTACTCTAAAATTTTTTCGCATTCGGAGGAGAAAGTTGGTGACAGAAATTTCGTAAAAAGATCATACGGCGACATCATCTGAAAACAATATAAGAGGGCTGCTAAGATTGCTACCTAAATCATTTATATATTGTAGTTTAGGAGCAGCAGAGGGCCTATGATACTTCCTCGGGGAACACAAAATATCAGTTCTGTTTTACCCTATGACTATGGCCTTGCTGACAGTATCAATAATCCATAATCCAGTCGCGCAACTGGGACGAAACTGCACAGGTACGCTATTTAATTAGAAGCCGCGTGTGGTGAACAATATGAAAAGCCTTCTGGAAATCTAGAAATATGAAATCAGTATGAGGTTACCTTCCAACAGCACTCAGTACTTCGCGAGAATAAAGATCTAGTTGTGTTTCACAAGAACGATATTTTCTGAATCAGTGCTTTTATATGTAAGTGGATTCTTTCCTTCGAGGTAACTCATAATATTGCTCTAATGTTCCAAAATCCTACTGTCTGATATGAGTCAGTGATATGGGGCTGTAATTCAGATGATTGATTGTATTTCTTTTCTTGAGTACTGGTGTGATCTGCGTAACTTGCAGTTTTTAGGTGCGGATCTTTCGTTGAACAAGTGGTCTTAAGTGATTCCTAAGTATGGATGTATTATATCGGCAGACTCGGAAAGGAACACAATTAGTATACAATGTGGACCTTAAAACTTGGCTGTATTAAATGATCTAAGTTCCATCTCAGCTCTCCTTTTATTCGAATTCTGGACTATTTCGGAAATCTGTTTCTTTGGTGAAGGAATTTCGGAAAACCGTGTTTAGTAAGTTCGCTTTAATGACACAGTCATCGGTGCACAGTGAAGATACTGATTGTGTCTTGCCGCTGGTATACTTTACATACAAGCAGAATTTCTTTGGATTTCCTGCCAGATTACAGGACAGATCTTCATTGTCGAAACTGTATCTTGCAGTGAAGTCCAAGATAATTTCAAGCTTTTGTGAAACCCCTCTAATCTTGAGGGATTTTGCGTTCTTTTGAAAACTGACATGCTTTTTCCGTTGCTTACGCATCAGTGTTCTGACCTGTTTTGTGTACCATAGGGGATCAGTTCTGTCTCTTATTAAATTTTAGTGTAAAACTCTCAGTTGACAACGGACGACGCTAAGCGACCCAAAGACGATATCACTGCAACAAAACAAGATGTTTGCACAACGTTGAGCCTAAGGTACTGAGAGAGACCTGTTGTCTACCATATGCGAGGCAAACAAACAGTTTAACAATAAGTGACGGCACTCGATATATTTACAGTGCAACACGTCGAACAGGCATGCATGTATTTGTGGACAACCCGCGATAAGACAATCCGACTGGCGACACAGAAGAGGCATCTGAATGGTAGGCGTGTTATGACAGACGCGTTGCGTAACAGCAAGCGTTGAGATTACAGCGTCTGGGAAGCGGCAACCTACTGCAAGTGGATTACGGCGGAGCAGATAAGGACCTTTTACGGTTTGTTGATGTCACAGTTCTCTAGCAGTGAGAAACTCCACCAGCTAGCTCCCAACGGCCTACTCACCACTGCTCTTCCAGTCTGCCTGTGTCGCTTTTCCATAGGCCCGGCATTGGGCGGACATTGCTGGTCTGAGCATCCGTACTTTGACCAGGATCACATAACCAGATCCGAAGAATACAGCAATCATGTTCTTTCGTATTCTTCTTCCCTCGATTTCCGCTATTTGTGCTTCGATTTCATTCACTATCGTACATCAAATGTACATTGGGAAACTTTTCTCCATGGTTCCTCGCCACTTTATCACCTGTACTATTCCTCCCCTAGTTCGTTCAATACTTCTGTAACTAATTCCCCTCGACAGGAGGAGCCCTTCACTTCCAGTGCTGTCGTTTATACAGTCTAGGTATTTATTGCTAAAGAACGAGGTTGGGGTCTGACATTGCATCGACAATGAGATAGGAGACGAAGCACTAGAGCAGTCCAACAAAGATGCTGGAAGGTATTCGTTGCAGTCAATTCAAAGATTCCATCACAGCATTCGCCTTAACTAATCAAGAAAATGACAGAAATATTAATTGAAGTCTATAAATGTGGACTGGTCCATATCGCTCAAGAAGAAAAGCAGTGACTTTATTATTGTTGTCAACTGTCTCAGCCATCGACGCCTCTAAAGTCATTGGTCTCTTTTGAGATACTATTAATAACTTTTCTCTCTCTCTCTCTCTCTTTCCAAGCATTAATCCCGACCTGTGGGATCTACTGGTTAATCGGATGTGGCATGTTAATGTATAGGGGTGGCCGGATGCCCTCCCTGCTGCCACTCCTCACCCCCCCCCCCCCCCCCCCCCCGCGGAAGGAATTAGTGTACCCAACTGTCTGCATCTAGTGTAATCCATGGATTAGTGCGAATGTGTGCAGATGTCTGTGAGCAGTGTAACGGAGGTGGCACGTGAGTACCAGTCCGGTATTCACCTAGCGGGATGTGGAAAACCGCCTAAAAACCACATCCAGGCTGGCCGGCATACCGGCCCTCGTAGTTAATCCGCCGGCCGGATTCGATCTGGTGCCGGCGCGCCTACCCGAATACAGGAAGCAGCGCGTTAGCGCTCTCGGCTACCCCGGTGGGTCACTATTAACAACTTTTGTCTTTCTTTTATTTATTGTCAGTACAAATTCTGTGCTTCGTGGCTACCTCATATCATTCAACACTTCTTCTAAAGAATCGTAATTGTAATCAAGAAAACTAATCTCATTGAACTTGGTATTGATATCTTTTTCTGGGATAAGTTTTTGCCTGGGCTTTGTACATTGTACATGAAACATTTTACAGCTATACAAATAAGGTTAACCCAATGGAAATGCAACCACCTTGCCCAAATCTCCTTCTAGTGAATGATTGTCTTCCCTTATTGTCCTTATTTCAAATATGAACCTAGTTTTTATAGATTCGTAAATTATTTGTCTGTCCGTATGTTTCACCACACTTCTCCAGAATTTTTTTTTAGCGTATTTCTGATATTCTTATTCTAGTTTATCAAATTCCATACAGGTAATCCACGTTCTCTGAATAAGCGTTAGATCATAATCGATTCTGGATGGTATCATTAAATTATATGGAATGAAACTGACGTTCACTCATTTTTGCCTTTATTTTTACTTGCCTTTCTCTCTGTTCAACAGGCTACAATAGCAAGATTTATACTGATGTGATTGTTTTCTATTTACGAATTGTAGAATTGTGGTCTCATCGATTTTCGACGTCACCATAAATATATGTCCAGTTAGCACAACTCCATTTGTTTTTAGCAGTTCTGACGATTATCATCTGCATTTGTTGCTTTGTATGCTCACTGGTCTTTCATTATGCTGTTCAGCTCCGAAAGATCTAAACGGAAGGAAACACTTCTTATGCCTGTATGTCGATAGCCACATTTAAAATTGTTAACATTATTTCTTAGAAGAGAGTTAACTAGTAAGAAGGAAACACTTCTTATGCCTGTATGTCGATAGCCACATATAAAATTGTTAACATTATTTCTTAGAAGAGTGTTAACTAGTAAGATTTAATTTCATTTCAGGATTCCGAAATAGTTCAGCTGATTTACATGTAGTCAACAATCGCCTTTTCAGGTTAGAAGTATGACGTGCATGGAACTAACAGAACTGAAACGTTCCCGCATAAACTGATATTTTATCAATTTAAGCAAAGCAAAGTACACTGCTGTAACAGTAGCAGATCTCGACAACAATATGAATAAAAGGAGAGAAAAGCTTGACGCTCATTTGTGAGTACCAGGACCACAAGTATGTACCCTAGTGCAATTTGCTACTCAGTGCCTCTTATGCTACAAAGCAAGTGGAATTGTGAAAATCCGTTCTGTGCGCTCATAAGTCGCCGTTTACCTTTCATCGTCGAGCTGTTGTTCAGACGTGAGTAATGGTAACAAGAAAAGTCATTGCATAAAAGCAGAAAAAAAGATTTCTTCATCTCCACAGACATTATTAGATATGATGTACAGTCTCAGTTAGTGGAAGTGCTGGGGAGTAGAAAGTATCATGGCCTGCATGGCCTGATTGGGAAATGTTCTAACCATTCTCTTACAACGATTTGAAAAATCAGGGATAATCTAGTTTTGGACTGTTGGGCGGGGAGTTGAGCCCGATTGCTGCGAACTACGAGTGCAATGTCAACAACTGAGCCATCTCGTTTAAATGTCAGGAGAGATGGCAACAAGGCATTTTGGGTTCGTAGTTGCAACATACAAGATAAAAGAAATTCGCAAATAACCATATTGTGTGTCGGAGTGATGGATGTACATATACAGTCAAAGGTCACTAAAGAAGAGATTTCACGCACTAAATGTCGAAGGGATATTTGGCCTAAGATCTTTTCACTATCGTAACATTAGAGTCCCCAAGTATGGGACTAAACAATGTTGGAAACCTCTAAATGACGAGATCACATGAGAAATTTCAGACTGAAATTTTGCATACATATCCATAACTAGCCACTCACATTCTGTATGATGACAAAGTTGCCGTACAGCAAGTAAGAATTCTCCTCATAAGTCAAGATGTGTTTCTCATTCACATAATTTTGACAATGCATGAGATGCCAAGCTAACATAATATGAAGGATTCTTTATTCAGTAAGAGGGCCGGCCTGTGTGACCGAGCAGTTCTAGCCGCTTCAGTCTGGAATCGCGTGACCGCTACGGTCGCAGGTTCGAATCCTGCCTCGGGCATGGATGTGTGTGATATCCTTAGGTTAGTTAGGTTTAAGTAGTTCTAAGTTCTAGGGGAATGATGACTTCAGATGTTAAGTCCCATAGTGCTCAGAGCAATTTGAACCTTTTTTTTTCAGTAATAGGAAAATATTTCTGTTGTAGACAGTGCACAGTCATTGAAGAGAGCTGTATTGCTTTGTGGAAACGGGAAACAAAACAATACTTACCTCCATGTGTTCCGGCTTTTGTATCTGTACCGCTGGGTAAGGACCCATCCAGGTGCGAAAGATGGGCCCCAACGTCTTGTGCACCTCGTCAAATTTACGCATTCGATCTGCAACAGAAAGCATGTGAGACAACACTTCATCCAAGTAGTCACGTCTATGTGCTAATATGCGAGTTCTCTCACACACTTTTGTCATTTGTAACGGCATGTAGCGTAGTCAGCGGTACAGGTCAATCTGATCAATTCCTTTGGGGAACTTTACAACTGTCACTTTTTAATGGAAACCATAGCGAGCCAACAATTGTCTCAGCGAAGCCAGTGTCCAATGAACGGGAAGTATTATGTCTCATTTGTTACACTGCACAACACAATTAAAGCACCACTCTTTCGAAATCCCGGAAATGCCTCCCATTACGACACCTGTTTAATGGTGCTAAATCATGGCACCCTGCGACGTCGCTCTCGGGCTCCATGACGTTTTAGACAGTAAGGTGTCGATACGAGTGAAAGAAAGGCCACTCTCAGCAGCTCATGTGAGGTGTGAGGTGGGTTAATGACGTCAAATTAGCACCAATTTTCACCACAACTCCGCCCAGCGCCACACGATGGGAAGGTTGTCACATCCCGTGTTACCGTCTTATCCACATTTTTCCCTTCTTTTGACCCCTCTGTGGCGGAGAACAGAACGGCGTCTCCAGCGTTGGAAACACACAGTTACCTTATGGGTGGCCGAGGAAAATATTTCAGAAACACCAAAGCTCAGAATAGGCACGAAAAGGCTTCATGGGGTGGCATAAAGGGCATCAATTATCTTTTTCCTTGGAGCATTGATTCCCACACATTTCGTGGTAAAAAACGAAAGTTCGCTGTGCGGTAAGTAACAGGACAACCTTCGACACTGCTGACACCCCCAGACGTTAAAAACCTTCTGTGAGGATATTGTGAGGTTGTATCTCCATCGAACGTGAATACATCACTTTGCAGTGCAGTGCGCCCGCAATTCCTGCTCTTGTGTGCAGTTTCGAACGACTACGGACTGTAGAAAACCATTCGACGAAATTTGAAGGTGGTCTGAAGCAGCAAGGTATACTTACGTCTTTTCAGCCCTTCTGTTTCGCACCCTCCAGTGGCGTGATCACGGGAGAAGGTTGCGATGTTGAAGCACGCGAGAAATGAAATACGAAAGCGTCCCCAGTTCGGCAGCAACCTTCATGGCACGCGTCCGCCTTTACTGGGAATATTAAAAATGTGCCTTTACAGAGATAATCTAAGAATTACTCTTAGATGCCAGCAGGCTCGTACGCCATTGACACCCCTCCACTCCAGAAGCGTCATTACGACGAGGGTGAGGTCGCAGGACGCAATGCTATTTCGCTATTACAGAGGATTTTAGGCATTTCTGAGCCAAATTTGAAACTCCTGCGTCGCAGTGGCAGACAGTTAAGGTATTTCTAAAAAGTGGTCATGAATGACGTCGTTCCTGACAAGTAACATAGGTGGCAGCAAAACCGCTTATCTTTGCGTGATATGGTCGTGTGCAATCTTTGCGGGTCCGTGGTGTTGTAGAGAACACACAGGAAACGCGGTTACGAAGGTGTTTCGAAACATCGTCGTAACAGTGGGTAACGTAAATTCTCAGCGAACCAGTTGATACAAAACTTATGTGTCACGACATTAATTGACGAGATCATTTCCACAGATTCTTCACAAGAGAAAAGCGAAAAGTATACAACCTAGCATTAAGAGGGTCTGATATCAATGAAATTTTATTTTATTTCTGCTGTTACAGTGTTGTGGATCGGTACTGATGGTTTTGTTCCGGTCACAGGATAATATGAAATACTATACCATCGCAAAATTCTTTGTTTTATATAGTATATAGTAAATGTTTATAAGGAGGCTGCTCATTTGTTTCAAAGGGAAGCAGGCAGCCGAATTCAAACATGTCAGTTCTTCTTTTGACTATAATCTACGAAAAGGGCTATGCTAAACTGTAACCGCAGTGCCGCGCGGGATTAGCCGAGCGGTCTTGGGCGCTGCAGTCATGGACTGTGCGGCTGGTCCCGGCGGAGTTAGAGTCTTCCCTCGGGCATGGCTGTGTGTTTGTCCTTAGGATAATTTAGGTTAAGTAGTGTGTAAACTTATGGACTGATGACCTTAGCAGTTCAGTCCCATAAGATTTCACACACATTTTTTTTTGTAACCGCAGTACAGGAAATAACTCACACTATAAGCTTATTAACTGAACGACTATGGTACCGCTTACATGAAGATATAGCTTTGTTTAAGATGTGTGCCTCATTTTTTAAATATCGGCTAGAAACTGTTCACAGGAGAGGTAAGGACTACTACTTTCTGTGAGGGGCAAGGGATTTCTTCTCATTGATTACCTCCCAAACGACAGTGGGGAATACCACGCAGTCTTGTGGACCAAACTTTTTCAATAAAAAATGCAATGATGGGGAGTAAGAAAAATCAAAGCTAAAAATCCTACCCAGAAAAATGATTTGGCAACGGAATATCTATAGAGCCTAGCGAAATGTTATAGAAACCCTTGAAACGGTATTTTATGGACGATCTGTTGTCAAGGCTTCTGGAATGAAATCTCACTGGAAAATCCTGAAACTTTGAACACAATCGGACTATATCGAAAATTACATTTGTTTTTCACTTAAAAACAAACTATTAGTGGAGGAAATAAATGTACTGAGGGAGTTTGTGATCATTGTGGATACGTTGTGAATAAAATCGTCTATATCGCCACCGACGTCCTCAGGTAAAAACTTGTAACTTTTAACACAACGTTCAGCGTCAGTGTCAATGAAACCCGTGCCTGATTGAGGTGTTACCGCGCTGACGCCTCGATTAGGCAGAGTTTCCGCTGTCATTGATAGTGAATTCTGTCTACGCACGCTTGGAGGATGATCGCTGAGGATAACTGAAATTTTTGATCCTCGTGCTTAATGACATGGTTGTATTTCCAGGTGATGGTTTCCCATATTTACAAGGGAAACACTGGAGGTAGTCATTTTTTCTTTGTCAGTTCGCAACCAGAATGGAAGGGGAAATGAATAATAGTACAATGAGGTGACAAAAGTCATGGAATGTCTCCTAATATCACGTCGGACCCCCTTTTGCCGCCCTAGTGCAGCAACTCGACGTAGCATGGACTAAACAAGTTGTTGGATGTCCCATGCAGAAACATTTAGCCATGCTGCCTCTACAGCCGTCCATAATTGCACAAGTGTTGGCGGTGCAGTATTCTGAGCACAAACTAATCTCTCAAATATGTCCCATAAATGTTGGTTGGGATTCATGTTGCCCCGTCGCCCAAATTTTCCAGGATGTTCTTCAAACCAATAGCGAACAATTGTGGCCCGGTGACATGGTGCATTGTCAAACACAAAAATTACGTCGTTGTTTGGAAATATGAAGTCCATTAATGGTTGTAAATGGTATCCAAATAGCCTGATATAACCATTAGCAGTCAATGATCGGTCTAGTTGCACCAGAGGATCCAGTTCATTCAATGTATACACAGCCGACAACATTACGGAGCCAATACAAGTTTGTACAGTGCCTTGCTAACAACTACGCCACACTCTAACTCTACTATCAGCCCACATCAACTGAAATCGAAACTCATCTGTCCTGGCCACGGTTTCTCAGTCGTCTAGGGTACAACCGAACTTTGCAGGTGATGTAGTGCTGTTAGCTAAGGCACTCACGTCGGTCGTCTGCTACTGTAGCCCATTAACGCCAGATTTTGCCACATTGTGCTAACAGATACGTTCGTCGTACGTACGACACTGATTTCTGCAGGAATTTCACGCAGTGTTGCTTGTTTGTTAACACTGCTCACTCTATGCAGAGAGCACTGCTCTCGGTCGTTAAGTGAAGGTCGTCGGCCACTGTGTTATGCGTGTCGAGACGAAATGCCTGTAATTTGGTAGTCTCGGCACAGTCTTAAACTGTGAATCCTGGGTTATTGAACCGCTAACGATTTCCGAAATGGAATCTCCCATACGTCTAGCTCTAAGCACTAATCCGCGTTCAGTGTCTGTCAATTCTCGTCGTGCGGTCGTAATCACGTCGGACACCTCTTCACATAATTCATCTGAGTACAAATGACAGCTCCACCAATACACTGCCCTTTTATACCGTGTGTAAGCGATACTACTGCCATCTGTATATGTGCATGACTTTTGTCACCTGAGTGTAATACGAAGTGCTCTCTGCGTGCACTTGCCCAACGATGTCATAGAAGAGGTATATGGAAACCAAAGAAGAGTGAAAACGTCGAATTACCTTCACGTTTCGTGAGGAACGCTACGTAGGAAGTTCCTATGAAAGGCAGAGCTACGTTGCCAGGAAGCTTCTCGAGCTGCCTCCAACGCCATTTCCTGGCGATGATACTCGCAGACACTGCGACCACGAGGACCGTTAGAAGCAGTGACGTCACGTCCAGCATCTCGTGGAACTGTCGAGGGGACGTTGTTAGCAGCGAGGTTTACCGGTAGACTGAGACCAGCGATGCACGCCGGCGCTTTTGAAGGCTGCGCGCGGCAGGACTTTGGACCGCGCCAGACGCCACGCAACAGGTGATTCACAGTGACACTGCACTCTGCTACCGCCGCTTTCCGTGCGCCCTCGCTGCACGTATATTATTGACAACCTCGATGCTAGAATGTCCGAATATGTGTCCTACAATGAATGGGAATATTTTCAGATTGCGAAGGACGACAATCACCGGGAAATGTGAAAGTGGACACTATCGAAGAATCTCTTGCAATGCTGTAGCTGCTTCATGTAAGGGTGAAACTAACAATAGAAGTCGGCAACAAAGGAAGAACAAGTACATGGATCAAAGATACTTCTTAAAAAAAAAGATTTACTTTCAGTCATTCGGAAGACGCACCTATAGCAACAAAGGATTTCTTTCATTTAACGAGAAGCAAACATTTCTTTTCATGTAGACGTAGTTAATTTTCTCCACAGTTTCGATAAGAAAGAATCCCTTCTTTTCTTTTCTGTTTTGTCACGTGCAAAGACATACATTTTATTCCATCCAGAGAAGTACGTGCATAAATTCAGTTCGCCATCTATCATTACCAAAAGGAATTTTGTTACTTATGCAGTCGGAAGAACGACAAAATCCTATTTATTTCTGCGTTTCCACACTATCATTTTAGAAGAGACAAAGGACGGGCTGGAAAGGGATATGGGAGGCCCTATTGCGGCTCTGCCGTACATCCGGTAATTTCATGAAACACCGGAAGAAACAGCATTTAATCCTAGAACTGCTCAAACTCCTATAATGTTTGACAAATGTACAATAGGAGTTGTCATACAACACCGGTATGAATGGATATATAAACATTTAGCTCATTTGTAAGAAAAGGTAACAAACAAAGCGGAAAACGTTGTGCTTCAGAAAATATTGTTCGACTGAAACTAATATAATATTGTATTTGTTTATGAGAGACGGGGAATTCTTACTAAGTAGGTTACAAATGACCAGTTCATGCCTGTTCGAACATTAGAATAACAAATAATAACGTTACCAGATATTTTATCAGATTGATAATAAGACTGCAACATTCAGATGCAACAGCCAAGAAAATTAAACAAACGAAATACACTGTAATAAAGCAATAAAAGAATGAATTACAGTGGCAATACTCGTCTTGGAGACAGTACCATCGGACGTCATTAGATTTCAGGACGAGAATGGGATAAAATTATGATTTCAGTATTTTATTTATTTATTCGTTATCGTTGTTAAGCATCACCTGCACCTAGAAGACATATCAGTCCAGTTATTTTTATTATTAAAATCCATGTCATTAAAAACACTAAGACAGGCCGTTCTGATAGTACTAACAAATGTCACTAGATCGTAGGCCGAGCAGCATATCGAGCAGAATCTGAGATTTCCCAGACAGTTCTACTCGTGTTCGAACACGGTACTAACTGTTTGTGGAGCAGTGAAACTTCCCCTTTGAATGTAAAGAAAGACTGTGCTGGTAAACTTCTGCGTTATTTGATACTGAAACAGCTGCGTAAAACTGAACGTACTCAGACAGTTTTCTCTTTGGTTATTCTGATCATCACTAAACTGACACACAATATTTTAGCGCAAAGCAGTCTGACTTTCAGTAATCCCTACAAAAGAATAGCCCTGACAAACAATAACCTGTACCATTCATAAATCACTTACCTCACTAAACTCTTCGTTACTTTAACTACTGCAGTATAGCGAGCGTCAGTACACCATCTAAATAACTTCTGAAGGCAATAACTACTGATAGGCATATAGTTAGCAAATGAAAGATTATGATAGCGAACAAACAATGTATTTACCTTAATAGTATTCAAAAGTCATTACTGACATCTATTTTGACAAATTTCCTTTTTCTGATGGACACACGAAACTCTGGCATCTCTCCCCCCACATTCATCACTGCTGGCGGCTCACCTCCAACTGCCCAACGCTACGCGCTATTTACATCCAACAGCCCATTTCATCCATTTCACTAGCGAATATTCCAACAATGAGTCCAACCAGCCACAGCCTGCACATAGCGCAGTCAGCGATTTTCATACAGAGCACTACGTGGCATCAGCAACATAAAAACCTAAACAGCCTGCTTACAGCAGAAGTGAGGGGAAACAGGAAGTTGGTTGGTTGGTTTTTGGGGAAGGAGACCAGACAGCGTGGTCATCGGTCTCAACGGATTGGGGAAGGATGGGAAAGGAAGTCGGCCGTGCCCTTTCAGAGGAACCATCCCGGCATTTGCCTGGAGTGATTTAGGGAAATCACGGAAAACCTAAATCAGGATGGCCGGACGCGGGATTGAACCGTCGTCCTCCCGAATGCGAGTCCAGTGTCTTACCACTGCGCCACCTCGCTCGGTAGAAACAGGAAGTGCCATCCGCCACACAACGGGGAGGCTTTACTATCGGAATTCTCAGTATTTCCTACATCTGCCTTTACTTCTACATGAGTACTGCGCAGGCCACTTTATGATGAGTGGCGGAGGGTACTTCGTGGACCACTGTCACTTCCTAATCTGCCGGTTCCACGTCTGAATAGTGCGGGGAAGAACAATTGCTGGTAGGCATCCGTCTGAGCTCGAACCAAATTTTTTCTTCATGGTCTTTCCCCCGAAACGTACGCTTTCGAAATTTTAATGACAAACCTCAACGTCCCTCATGGAACATATACCACACGACTTGTATGGGCATGCCCGTGACGCTTTCACTCTTACTAAAGTAACCTGTGAAGAAACGCTACACTCTTCTTTGGACTCGATGTATTTCTTTTATCATTCATGTCTGGTAATTGAAAATAAATTTGACTTAGGAAAGACATAGTAGAAATACAGAAGGCTTACACAGAAGGGAAAAGATACGGTCAGGTCTGACTAGACTGCAAACTGTCAGAAGGAATGCAACTCAGAATTGGAAACACATATAACAAATACCTGAATTGCGTTGTATTATATGGCCAAAATCCAGAATGGCTTAGAAAAAAAGAGGGGTTTGACAAAGAAGTGCGCTCTCACCTGCGATCTCCAGTATTTCGAAATATATGGAAATTTCGGCAGGGATGAACAACAAATTATATGAAAACTGTAGCAGACGATCTGATGATATTTCAAGGCAACAGAAACTGTAAGATCAACTAAATACCTGGCAGAGGGTAATTGAAGAAGCGGGCACGGAAATAAGCTTAAGAAAAGAGAGGTGACGAAAATCAAAAGGTAAAATTAAACAAATGAAGGATGTAAGTTGCAATAAAAATATATTAAAGAAGTAGATGCTTTCAAATACCTAGGAAGTACGCTCTACAAGTTTTGAACTAAGGATCAGAACGTTGAACCTCGACAAGGAGAGATCAGAATAGAATACAAGCAACAGGATTCTAGATAAGGCAAGAAAGGAAACAACAGGAAGTGAAACAATACGAAACACGCTTCAGATCACTCGCTGAAATGAACCTGTATAGAGAAAAAGGCTGAAATGTTTTGACCACGTGAAAAGAATCGCAAAAGAAGGACTATCAGGAAGTGCTCAGGAAGGGACAGAATCTGGAAGCAGATCAATTAGAAGAACTCTTATAAGATGGAGAGAAGAGGTGAAGGATGAAGTGATTCGGAGAGAACTGCAACGGGACGAAATGCTGAATGAAAAAGTGTGGGAGAAAAGAGAAGATTGGGAGATGCTTTGTAAATGATTTGCGTAAGCAGAAACATTTCAGCAAGAAGAGGGAAAGTTGAATTCTATCTGGTAGGTGTTCAAGACTGTCAATGGCCGAACGGCTGTTTTATAAGCTACCTCCTTCGACAGTGGATCCGAGGGAACTCTTACAATGAGTCTGTCTCACATCTGCCTTTCCTACGATTAGTTTCATGTTTTCGTTGCACTTTTTAATTACTCCATACCATAAGCATCCGCAACGAAGGAGGGGAGGGGGTGGCGGGGATTCGATGTGGCACTTGTTCCCTACTGCATCTGGACAATGGATTTTTATTCATTAGAGAATTCTTTCGAGTTTCTGGCAATCATTGTCTGCGATTCCAATAAATTGCAGTTCTAGCAGTCACTCTGCATCTTTACTTTTCTTAGTCATCACTCCGTTCACGGAAATTATGCCGATTCCTTGGTACGGCTGCAGTTTTGGCGCTGATCTGCAGACGAGATCGATAAGAAGCTTTACAGTACTGTGCCGAAGTAGTGTCTTCAATCTTTGCTCTGTCGTTTCCTCTTTCAGCTCTTACCGAGTTGCAGAAATTAGCTGGTCTTCCACTCTGGCCCAGCTCAAAGCATAAACGCGGCAGCAGTACGCGTGTCAGTTTTTCTGCTGCATTTACCGTAAGGACCCACCTCTCCTTGATGCGTAATGGAATCACAACAGTAGTTTATCATTTGTCTGTGGAGAAAGAAAAACCGTGATGGCGTGCAGACTCTGCATTCGGTTTTACACAACAGAGCTATTGTAGTACTCTCGGATGAGCAAAGCCATGCTATATTGTAGATGTATGCATCGATACTTAATCCAAAACGCTCCTCTCGAAAGAATGTAATACCATTTTCTGTGTTAGAAGAAGGGTGGGGAGTGGGCGGAGGAGTTGTGGAATTTCAAGGACGAAAAAATAGTGGTCTCTAGGATTGGCTAGATTGTGAAACTTCACCACATGCACTCACAAAGCTATTAATTCTTCATACCAGTTGGCATGCTGCATAATAATGTGACGAAATGAGACACAAGGATTACTTTAGTTCCAGTTCTACGCCTCTGAAAGGTGACTCTGCTAACCAACTTGAGGATCGTGTTTCGAGGATTCCCTCGTTCGTCTAGTCGTGTATTGCACCTGGGTTACAGTTTACCTAGCTAATCCAAGTAAATGTAGCTCTCAGGAAACGTTTTGCAAAACTTCCGTTACATCAACCGACACTAAAAGTAGACATAATTAAAGTACTACAGCAACTCCATATTTGCACAAATGTGAAGTCCTGTAAGAAAACAAAGTATTGCAGGAGGTATCGAAGTTAAATAAACCTTTTTAAAAGTTTATTTCATGTTTCTCTTCTTTGAGGGACATTAATGTGGCATTTTTGTCGATATTTAGCAAGATTTTCGGTTTCAAACTGACATTATGAGAGCACGAAAAAATAATTTTTGTGGATATCTTATAACTTTTTTTCTTAACTCTTTGGATACTCTCAATATGATCATAGGACGATGTAATTTCAGATAGCTGAGTCAAAAACTCGATATCCATATCCATATTAATAACACAAGAAGAAGTACTTTCTTTGTATTTAGGCCTACTATTGAAATATGCATACCTTTTTGTTCACTGCACCAAACAATCTATCAAATTTAGTTCTTTGGGCAACACGTTTTCAAACTCACCGAATAAATTATACTGAAACTGAAAAGTTTTGAATCGTGCCTCTTCTTGGAAAAATTTCTGCGGCACCCATGCTCCATACTCAAAATGAATTAATGGGTATGACTATTACTGTGATTGCATCAGTACAATCACACAATAATTCCGCGTAGTTATTAGTTGTGCATAATATGTTACTTTTGTCTACTTTTTCGTCCTGCATGTTGAACGTGGTGGTCAAAGTATCCGTTAACTTAGTGAACTGTGGGATACAAATTTTTTCACCAGCTGCAATTTTATTTTTAACACCACAGCAGTTTCAGCCACCAAAGACATTTTCTAATGGTAGTTAGCTTAGCGTCTTGGAGATACATAGACGTAGTCTGCATATGTGTAATTACTCGTAGTCCGGCAATTGTCTTTCGTGAAAGGTAGTATTTTAGCGTTGGAGACTGCTCTGGTTGACTCTTCCCATGAAATAACTTACTAAGCTGGCGCGTTTCTATAATAAAAATGTAGCAGCGGGAAATTTCTGTTTTATTATCATTATTACCATTTGAAAAGCTACTTGCCTCCGCAGGGAGGGACGCCTCCGCATTCACCTTTTTAACCCTTTGAGTAGCACTGGTAAATATATATTGCACTGGCAAAAACTGGAATTACTAATGCGTAATTGTTTCTTTCCTGATTCATTGGTATAAATATTCCTCACTCATATCTCATAATACCTAAATATACATAGTAAATTGAGAAGGATTATTATTGCTATTTCCTAAGAGTACATATGTGTATTTCCTTGCTATCCTGGAAAAGAAAACCTTTTGCCGCTGAAAGGGTTAATACGGAATAGCTAACTATTCACGGAACGATAGTTCCGTATTCATAGCAGTAAAGTTAATAGCAGTATTTCGGTAGCTACGAACACATACTATAGGTGTTCATTCTTGTATTTCGAAGCATTTCGCAAAGACACAGGGCGCAGCTGTCAACAGCCTGCACGATAAGGGTAAGTGCAACTGAAAGCTTGTAGATTAACATATGAGTAAATGCTACTGCAGCTTAAAAGAACTTTGGGCGTTGCATTAATTCTCATCTATAAATAGGTGAAATGAGACTCTGACCTTAGTTATGGCGCACGAGTCACGCCATTGAACCCGGAGAGGTGTTTATCTGACTGCTTTTCTCCATCTAGATAAGAGTAGGACTTTGGCTTTTACTGTTCACACATCATAAATCACATTGTCTTATCAAAAGCGAGATGGGTGTTCTTGTAAAGAGTTTAAAGGTCGTTTCATCAAAAGCAAGGTGGTGTGATGTGATAGTGGATAGCAGGGAAATACCAATAGTGAGTCAACGGCACAACAATGATCATTCCATTCGTAATCTCTGTGTAGTATGTAACTTTGTTTTGAATTTCAAATACACCTGATTTGCTCATTAAAAGCTAACACTTCTTAGATGATTATTTTTCTGAGTCACCCTGTAATTATTCTGTTGTACTTACTCTGATCTGTAGTTCATAACTATCTTTCTCCTCAGCGTTCAGAAGACTATCTAGTGACCCCACAGAAAGGATCAAGCGCAAGACACTTTCACTGTTGAAAAAGTGTTCGTTGTTGGAAGATTTGCATAAGAAACTTCATCCTGGTGCTGCCGTTCCGCCTAGGTTGTATGGTCTGCCTAAGTTGCATAAGGAAGGGGTTCCTCTACGCCCTATTGTTAGTAATTTGGGTGCACCCACTTATAACTTGGTAAAGTATTTATCATCTGTTCTCAGTCCATTTGTTGGCAAGTGTGAACACCATATCGCCAGTTCGGTGGATTTTATTCGACGATTGGGATCTTTGAAGTTGAGTCCTTCAGATGTGTTAGTGAGTTTCGACGTGGTATCCCTTTTTACACGAGTTCCTCTGGAAGAGTCCCTTAGTTTGATCAGTGAAAAACTGGATGAAGAGCTGGTGAAGCTTTGTCGTCATGTGCTGACATCCACGTATTTTTTATTTAACGGTAACATTTTTTAACAGAATGACGGAGTGCCTATGGGTAGTCCTTTATCACCCATAGTCGCCAATTTATTTATGGAGGACTTCGAGTATATGGCACTGAGAACTTCAGCTTTGCAACCAACGTGCTTCTGGTTCTGGAGATATGTGGATGATACCTTTTTCGTCTGGCCGCATGGACGTGATGCTCTTAATAGATTTTTGGACCACTTCAACTGTCTTCATCTCCGTATCAGATTTACTATGGAGGTTGAAAATGATGGGATGCTTCCATTTTTAGACGTTATGGTTTATAAAAAAACCAGTCGCTACTTTGGGACACAGTGTTCACCGAAAGCCGACGCACACAGATTGACATCTGCATCCTAAGAGTTGTCATCCACCACACCAACGCAGTGGCGTCCTTAGGACTTTGGTACGGAGAGCATATGCCATTTCCGATGCGGACAGCTTAACCCAAGAACTTGCGCATTTGATGGCTGTTTTTAAGGATAATGGATACTCCGAGAAGCCGATTCGTTGGGCTATGGAGTTTGGGCCATCTCCGGAGGTGCATGAAGAGGAACATAGATCGGTGGCCTTTCTTGCTTATGCTGGAGGCGTATTGTTTAAGATTGGACGAATTTGAAGGAATTTTAACATTAAAAGTGTGTTCCGTCCACCTTCTAAGATTAGGGCACTTCTCGGCTCTGTGAAACATGATTTGGGGCTTAGGAAACGGGGGTTTACAAAATCCTGTGTCAATGTGGGAAAGCTTACATTGGCCGTTCGATTCGCACAGTGCACGACAGGTGTGTGGAACATTGCAGTCATACGAGGCTACAACAGCCGGAAAAGTCGGCAGTAGCAGAACCATGCTCAAATGAGGGACAAAGTATGAAATTTGATGAAACTATGGTAGTTACCAACATTTCCGGTTTTTGGAACAGTGTCTTAGAAATAGGCGATTGAGATTAGTTTGGCGGATAAATTAATCAACAGAGACAATGGGTTTCCTCTTAGCAAGACGTGGAACCCTGTATTATCTCGCACCAAAATTGAACGTTCTTCGGTGCCGAAATATCGAGTCAAGCTGATTTTAACACCCGAAAGCAAACCCGAAGAGACTTTCAAAAATGCCGGTCTTTCAATTTGACGCCACTTCGGCGACCTGCAGTCGATGAAAGTGATAGGATGATGGTAGCATAACACCCAATCCCTGGGCGAAGAAAATTCCCCGACCCAGCCGGGAATCGAACCTGGGCACAGAGGATTGACAATCCGTCACGCTAACCATTCAGCTACCGGGGGCGGACAACCTAACAATGTTAAGATAGATTATATATTTGTCACACGACCAGTTTCGGGCTTGTGCCCATCCTCAGGTGTTTATACATTCATGTACATGTTTATATTGCTGTAGATCAATAAAGATGGAGCATCATTATTATAATTACGCTGTAGTGACATTTTTCCACTTAGCTACACACTTGTTATCATTTTCAAGTCCATATTTCAGTTTTATAAACTTTAGCTGCATATTTCACTATTACAACGTGCACTCGTGAAATACTGCGTTTGCATACAAACATGTATAAACACCTGAGGATGGGCACAAACCCGAAACCGGTCGTGTGACAAATAAATAATCTTTTATTGTGACTGGTATCGGAAATTTTTCTACACCCTATAAAGTAACAGTTACGGAGATCAGCAGCATCCACTGCGGATAAAATTCATTTAGTGACAGAGATACTTCTCCATAATTGGAAAAGAAAACATCTTTCAGATATCTCTTGACCTGGTGATACGTTTGTTTACCAGATTTCGATGCTGCCGCAAGGACAATTTGGGCTTCAAAAAGATATTATCGAATCAGTATGGAAAAAAAGTGTTGAATGTCATGCTCGAGGACATGAAACATCTGGTGATCGCAAAGGGTTCGATGACACAGGCATAATCGTAAAACGCAGACACCCGTCAAGTTTCATCAAGATCGTTTATTGACCGTTGAGATGAACACTGCGTTGAGACCCACGGCTACAAATCCAGATGAATCGCAATACGATGGCTATTGTTTGAATTGCACATTACACCATGCATATTTTCAATGTGCTTGATAGCACAAATTACACTAACACTGCTAAATCCAATAAACTAACATGACGACATACAGACTACAGGCCAGGAAAAAGAAAGAAGTAGCAGAACAATTTTGTTAGCTTCGTCACGCTTTAATTTGGTCATCTGGCTTGTAATAAACTCCACATCGTAACTAAACTGATTTTTTATCTTCTCACGCTTTTAACAAATTAATATTCGACGATAAGGGTTTTTTTGTTTACCATCCCTGTGATGAAACTTTTCGCTAAATATGTCACAAGCTGCTTATACCCACTGGGTTGCTCTATATTTATGTTCCGTCACTGCCTTATAGCACAATTAATTCTCCGATTTCACCTAAGATATCTGCCCGTAAAAACTAGTGTTAACTAACCATTTTACGTGCTGCTCCTGTTTTTACGTCCCGATTGCTTCCGCTTACGACAGGTTGATGCTCAGTTGATCCCCGATGTATCATTGCACTATTTGTGCTTCCTAGCAACCCATTATTCTTCATCATTTCTGTTACTGGTTTTGCTTTTGCCCACTCAAACGTGTAAAATCATACAGATACGGAATTTCTGTTACAAATAATAATAAACCGTTATAATTCTCATTTACTTAGAGACAGTAAATCTAGAACGAACAACTGTTGTCACACACAACTACACCATTTCAGGAAATGTTGATGCAAGTTCACAGAAGAACAATACGCATACAGACACAGTTGCCTGATCTAATTTAAATGTTCAAATTATTAACTTTGGTAATTACATTTGTCATGCGGTGGATCTAACTGTGGGGAGTGGAACCTATAACTCCTTCTTCTCTTGAACGAAAGGTTAAGTGCTATTTCTGTTATGTGATTAGCAAGAAGAGAAAGCGGAATTATCTTAATGACTGGAACAACCGTAAAATCCTCACAATTAATAGTTGTGGGTCCGTGATTAATAGAGTGATGCGTGACCACGGAAGAAATATGAGAATTTCATCAACAGTGTTTGCGTCGTGTAGCAATGCTTCTTTTAAAAGGCTCGGACTTCATCAGACGAATTTTGTATAAACACAGATTACTTTATTGTTCATGCAGTACGAATTTGAACCTAAATTACTAAACCCTAGCAAAATTTAAGATTGCAGTAGGGTATGAAACAGGACACTTGGTACTTAATTTGGTATGTAACATACCATTGGAGACCTAATTAACTAATGCATAACCCATAAATCATTTCTTCCTTTGAATAAAACGAGGAGAAGAAATCTTTATGATGATTTAGTAGCAATGAAATATGTTCCCACCTTCAATGTTCTCGGATTAAGGCAACAGAAATGGCGACTGATCCATTGCATCAAGGTATTAGTAACACCTAACTTCATTAGACAGTCAGAGTTGTAAGGATTTGAAAACATTTAAGGGGACACGCCCCTGAACGGGCTGCATTTTTAGCATTGTCTTCACCCTCACAGTGCAACTGATCTATAAATGAGAGATAGCTCAAAATTCTTACAATTAGGGTCATTAGTTAAAGCGTTTCCCAAAAAATCATTGAGATATTTGTTATATTTTGGTACTGACAACAGTATTTATAATAGTATAAGAAACGGAACACTATTTCCCTGCGGTACCATTTTCTTTGGAACCACTGACTGCATAGCTTGGAAAAAGTGTCAGAGTACAGACAAAATTCACATAAGTGTTTTATGCTTCCAGTTTCCTTCCCTGATGCTGAAATGTGAAAAAGGCAAGTAATGTATTTCACTACAACAAAAATATTTAAAAACGTAGGTCAAATATCACCGACGTCATCATCATGTTGTAAATTTTTCAGGAAATAGTAGGCAAGAGAGGTGGCGGAGGTCATTCTAAATATCTGTACCAATTTTTGTGAGTTTAACTTCAGTCATTTAGGAGAAAAGTGTACTTGAAAGATGAAAATTCAAGTTTTCGGTAAATCGAAAAAGAAGATTTACGGATTTACTAACTTACCACTATGCTCGTTTAGAACATTCCAGCTGGATAATCCAGTTGTCCTCCTGTTTCCTTATCCTCCATACTCTTTCTCTTCATTCTTTTCTTTATCCTAGACTCCTTGGTAGCAGCTTCTGCAGCTGTCTCTGCTTCGGTTACCCGCCGCTTATCAGTAGCACTAAGAGCTGAAACCATATTCCTTCCCGTCTGGATGTTCAGTTTCTTCATAACATTGATCCTTGAAATTGCATCGTCAATGAATGTTATTATAGCAGCCATTACACCAATCTTCAGTACTGTCAGCCAAACACATACAGTTTTGCGTATTCTCTGTTTCATTTGCATTCAAAAGAAACCATGCATGCATTTCCTAATTAGATTTTTATTTGCCATATCCCTACATATAATCCTAACTGCCTGCATTACAGAAAGTGGTAGGGAACGCTTATGGGTATATTGTATGCCTGTAGCATTGGTGAACCAGTACTTACACCACGAATCTTCCCCTTTCGGACAGAAACCATGCTGTGGGATTTCATCTGTTGACACTCTGTGAAACCATGTTGCCCAAACAGCTCGTCTCATGTTTTCCAAATCTCCTACATTTCTCCTTATTGCTAGTCCATAATATTGAGTCAAAGAATCAGTTTCACTTTTTGTGAGACGACCTGAACCACCTATGTGTTCTGCATCTGACAGTTTTTTTCCACTGAAGTCTTTACATAATTTTATCGGACGAGCTCCCATTCTTTTTTGTACATTCAAGCTTTTCTGTCAGAGTGTCCCCATATGGTCTGTCATTAACAACAGTAGTGTGTCCTTTACAGTCTCCATCTCCGAGGTAGCATACATACCTCACACCATGACTGATCTCTGGTCCTCTAAAAATCTTTAGAACTCCATTCATTTCCATGTTTCCACTTGGGCCATCAAAGTTCTTTACACAAACATGATACCAATAAATTTACTTGAGTAACCCTGGCAGTGCTTTGTTTGAAATTCATAATCTAGTATCTTACGAGTTTCAATAAATGTGTCAGTTACAACCCCAATCAGAGAAGTATGACCTCTGTTCTGCCAAGATCCATCAAATGGTGCTACAATGTCTGTATTCTCGGACAAGGTTACTGCTTCTTCTGCTGCGCTTTCCATTGAATGTTCACTTACACCATATAATGCATTATGTATTAATTTATTGTATCTGTCAAACGTCAGTGGAGGTGGAGGCAAATCCATAACTGGACAAAAAGTCTGGGCAGCTCTCCTTCCACTTCCAATACATCGCATGGCATAAGCAAGCTGAATATTTACACTGTAATGTAGACTATCAGTTACTGGCGATGTCGTAATATCATTGTGCATCTTACACAAGTTACAGGCAATCACTAACCGACTTCAAAGACCCTTCCTCGATGAAATGTCCTCAGAAACGTCAATACTGTCTTCACATTTGCAGTACATAAGTAGCACAGCAAACACACACACAGAAACAAAAGAACACACACTAACTAAAAACCACACACGTATGAAATTCCGAAGTCATATATTCTCAGATCTTTGTTTACATTCGTACCATAGCCTTCTAGACATGCTTGTACTTTGGTGCGGGAGTCAGTGCCTTCTAGAATACACCTGTGTAAACGATTCGTAACTAACGACACAAAAAACGGAAGAACAAAATAATGCATCTCGTATTCTGGCGCACTAGAAACTGACAGATGGGCGTGGCCCCATTTGCAACATTACGTTCAACCTCAATTTTAGAACGAACGGGAAATGATAAGGCCCATAAAATATACATTTTTGAAATCAGCATGAAAATCTCTTTTCTATAGCCCAAGAAATTTTTTTTTCATATTTTTGGTCATTTTCACGAGCATGTCCCCTTAACACAATATTTGGACCCGAAATATTAGTAATAATAAGCAAAAGTAACACAGCTTTAGATCTTATGTAATTAATCTAAATTGTACAACAATATCGTGCTTTTCTTGCCATGCAGACAGAATAGGCGCCAAAAAGTAAGTGTGTGATACAAGGAAAACTGAGCTAGATCTGTCAATTGTTGTAACAACAAGAACTTAACGGAAATATAACTTAGAGATTATAATTTCTACATAATCTCAGACCTTAGGAGACTCTGAATTCTTTATCATAATGTTCTATTACATACTTTCCTCTAATGGCGTTGGCACAGTTTTTGTGGTCAATGAAACAATTCAAAAGTATCATTACTCTGCACATACACTCATGTAGGGAAGTTCATTACTTTTCATTATCTATTACTCTCACAGTTCACTCATATGTATAATTAACATCGATCAAATATATACATATTCCGTTGTCCCCACTGGTAGGTTTTATGTAAATTAAATTGCCTTGAAACACAATGTGCGACATTTTCATAATCTCTCACTACACACAAATTATTAGTCCTACAAAAGAAAATGAGCAGGCCCCTTTTGTAGGAAATGTAGTTAAATTTTGTACTGGGATGCGTTCTCGCTGGAGTCCATACTTTTAAAAACCACTTTTCTTCGTTTTTCTTGGAGAAAACGACGATCTCTAGTGATTACGTATCCAGCACGAATTTAACTACATCAAATTTCCTTGAGAAGGGTGTGTACACTTTTTCTGAAAGACCAATAGTTTATGCGTGGCGAGTGAGAGAATATGAAAATCTTGCACATGCTATCCGAAGGCATTTAGAATAGCATGAAACCCATGCCTAGGGGCAGCTGAATCACCATGTATGCAGGGTGTCCATAATTAAAGTTCCAGTTTCAAAATGCTGTAGAAAGAGAACCACTGCTCAGAATGACGTCAAATCTTAAAAGAATATTATTGACACAGGGGAAAACGTCACTGAAAAAACTTACGAAAATTTTACCAATAGATGGTGCTGTTGGTGCCTTAAACCTTCATGCGGTTGGCTACAAACCCAGATGAAAATTTGTAGTAATTTCCTACGGGACCAAACAGCTGAGGTCATAGGTCCCTAAGCTTCCACATTACATAATATAACTTAAAGTAACTGACGCTAAGGGCAACAAACACCCATGCCCTAGAGAGGACTCGAACCTCTGACAAGGGGAGCCGCGCGAACCGTGGCATGACACCTCAGATCGCGCGCCTACCCCACGCAGCAAACCAGGACGAATTGCAATACGAAGCCTAATATTTGAGTTACACATTACTCCATCTATGGTTTCAAACTGCATGACAGCACAGGTTCGGCAGTCAACAGCTATGGCAATATATACTACTGGTCATTAAAATTGCTACATCAAGAAGAAATGCGGATGATAAACGGGTATTCATTGGACAAATATATTATACTAGAACAGACATATGGTTACGTTTTCACGCAATTTGGGTGCATAGATACTGAGAAATTAATACCCAAAACAACCACCTCTGGCCCTAATAACGGTCTTGATACGCCTGGGCATTGAGTCAAACAGAGCTTGGATGGCGTGTACAGGTAAGCTGCCCATGCAGCTTCAACACGATACCACAGTTCATCAAGAGTAGCGATGGCGTATTGTGACGAGCCAGTGGCTCGGCCACCGTTGACCAGACGTTTTCAACTGGTGAGAGATCTGGAGAATGTGCTGGCCAGGGAAGCAGTCGAACATTTTCTGTATCCAGAAAGGCCCGTACAGGACGTGCAACATGCGGTCGTGCATTATCCTGCTGAAATGTAGGGATTCGCAGGGATCGAATGAAGGGTAGAGCCACGGGTCGTAACACATCTGAAATGTAACGTCCACTGTTCAAAGTGCCGTCAATGCGAACAAGAGGTGGCCGAGACGTGTAACCAATGACACCCCATAACATCACACCGGGTGATACGCCAGTATGGCGATGACGAATACACGCTTCCAATGTGCGTTCACCGCGATGTCGCCAAACACGGATGCGACCATCATGGGGCTGTAACCAGAACTTGGATTCATCCGAAAAAATGACGTTTTGGCATTTGTGCACCCAGGTTCATCGATGAGTACACCATCGCAGGCGCTCCTGTCTGTGATGCAGCGTCGAGGATAACCGCACCCATGGCCTCCGAGCTGATAGTCCATGCTGCTGCAAACGTCGTCGAACTATTCGTGCAGATGGTTGTTGTCTTGCAAACGTCCCCATCTGTTGACTCAGGCATCGAAACGTGGCTGCACGATCCGTTACAGCCATGCGGATAAGACGCCTTTAATCTCGACTGCTAGTGATACGAGGTCGTTGGGATCCAGCACGGCGTTCCGTATTACCCTCCTGAACCCACCGATTCCATATTTTGCTAACAGTCATTGGATCTCGACCAACGCGAGCATCAGTGTCGCGATACGATAAACCGCGATGGCGATAGGCTACAATCCGACTTTTATCAAAGTCGGAAACGTGATGGTACGCATTTCTCCTCCTTATCGAGGCATCACAACAACGTTTCACCAGGCAACGGCGGTCAACTGCTGTTTGTGCATGAGAAATCGGTTGGAAACTTTCCTCATGTCAGCACTTTGTAGGTGTCGCCACCGGCACCAACCCTGTGTGAATGCTCTGAAAAGCTAATCATTTGCATATCACAGCATCTTCTTCCTGTCGATTAAATTTCGCGTCTGTAGCACGTCATCTTCGAGGTGTAGCAATTTTAATGGCCAGTAGTGTATGTTAGGTAAGCCCATCCACCACGGTGAGATCGTACCATATCAGAAGGGAAAAATCGTTTTTTAGTTGTCGTAAGACCAAAAACTGCATAAAAAACAAAATTACTTCGGTTTGTGTTGTCAGACTGGCGCATGACATGTTCGATATGCTGACCACCCTTTTCTGCCAATAGTTGAGAATCAACATGTTCCACAACAGGTGGGAGACTGTCGACGGTCACGTTGAGAATGCGTTGGTTTGTGCTTGCCTTCAATTCAGCTACTATCGTAATTGGAACACTGAATACATCTTTTAGAAAACCGCTCAACCCGAAGTCACACAGATTAGGATCAAGTGATCTGGACCACCAGGCTGTAGAGAAATGGCGGCTGATGATTCTATCATTTCCGGAAGGTCTCTTCAGCAGCCGCTTCACTGGCTGAGCAACGTGCGGAGGTGCGCAATCAATCCGCAAATCCACGCTACTGAAGGGTTAAGAATGACGTTGATACGCAGAAGAACTTCATAGCGTTTAACAGTGACGGTACTAAAGTGACCCGCAGGATTCATCTCCTCGAAAACGTACGCCCAACGATGAACGATGCCACCTTTGCGGAATGAAGAGGTACCGATTGATGTGCGTGTGGATTTTCCGATGCCCATTTTGTGCAGTTCTGCTTATTGACACGTCCGTACAGAGAAAACGAGATTCGTCTGTCAGCAGACTATTCCGTGATCATTCATTATCCACTTCCATGGGAACAAGAAATTCTAGAGCGAGCCGGCCTCGGTGGCCGAGCGGTTCTAGGCGCTTCAGTCCGGAACCGCGTGACTGCTACGGTCGCAGGTGCGAATTCTGCCTCGGGCATGGATGTGTGTGATGTTCTTAGGTTAGTTAGGTTTCATTAGTTATAAGTTCTAGGGGACTGATGACCTCAGAAGTTAAGTCCCATAGTGCTCAGAGCCATTTGAACCATTTTTTCTAGAGCGAACGTTTGTGTTGCTGGTCGGTCAGCGGGGAGTAACTACTGAACGTGGATGACTTTGTGTGGATAGCAATGTAAGATGTTTCGCATGATTTCATGCATCGTGCTCGGAGGCATGTTCGGAAAATTCACTGTGCACTGCCTGTCTGGGTGCACCACGACTCAACCCCTAGTGCCACGCTGTGGCCACATCTTCGACGGAAGTCTGATCTACTGCTTTCCTTTTCTGTTAAAGAAACGACTTTTAGAACTTTTTAATCATTTCCTCCAGACGCTTAACAGGCATCGGACCAATACATTTTTTCATACCCCTGAAGATCTTTCTCAAACCCTTGAGTGTCCGCAACGTTCGCAGGGTTAGTGGCACACAGTCGCCGTTCGTGTGAAAGAATCTTACCAACAGCGTGCGATCCTTCATGGAGGTAGTCACTTTAGGTGTCGCAGAGGCAAACTGCGGAGTTGATGTGCATATTCTGACGCTAACAGCGCCATCTATTGGTCAAATTTTCATTTTTTGTGACGCTTCCTCCTGCGCCAATAATATGCTTTTTCTGTACTTTCAACACTGCAGCCCAGTCAGCAATCGTGATAATCTAATATATAAAAAATTATCAGCCTCCATTGCGGTAATGAAACCAACCTTTACCTAGGTTTCAGCCCAAATAATTGAGCCTTCTTTGAAGATACCTGAATCTATAATTTGTCTAAGAGGGCATGGTCTGTTTTAGTTTTGTTTCTAGACCATGCCCTCTTAGACAAATTACAGATTCAGGTATATCGTCTGAAGAAGGCTTAATTATTTGGGCTGAAACCTAGGTAAAGTTTGGTTTCATTACCGCAATCGAGGCTGATAATTTTTTTATATATTCAATAATATGCTGTTAACATTCTGCGAAGTGGTCCTCTCTAGAGCGTTTTGAAACTAGAACCTTTATTATGAACACCCTATGTACACAGTTAAGATTTCCTTTATAGCTCATAAAGTGTATTGTTCTTCGCTTCAAGTGTAATGTTTATGTTACTGATACTGGTAAATAAATGTTAGATTTCATGTGATGAAGCCTAAATATTCGTGTCATTGTTCAATCACAAAGGACTTGAAATAATCCGGTTAACATATTTTCAACACTCGACGAAGTGGACCCAGGGAGAGGTGACGGGTGACGTCAGTGGTTGTCGGATGGTGCCAGTCGTAAGGCGATGAGATGCGTGGTAGGACTGGTATGAGGCATCATGACTCAACCTTGTTTTCACTCGTAGTGATAAGAGGTGTCCAGCATGGATATGTTTCATGCAAAAATCGCACTGTGGAACCAGAAGTGTCTTTTCACGACTCATAATGGCTGTGCTAAAAGAATTATACAAAACAGAATTTTTTTAAAAAAATTTTGTTATTGATTTATTTTTTTGCACCCCCCCCCCCCCCCACACACACACACAAAAATGGAATAAAAATTATATGATAAATAGAATCGGAAAGCCTTTATGTCACGTGCGTTCATCTGGCAAAAAAGAACTGGAATTGTCCGTGTTTCACTGAAAGTTTTTGAAGTAGTACTGAAGAAGTGAAAGCACTACTCCTACCTCTTATGACACACGGCTTGAGTATAAATCACCGAAATCCATTGCATTACCTTAGATTGTGTGATATGCTGCGTGACTGCTGTAACTATTACATACTTTATTAGCAGATGTGATGTGTTGTCTTGAAGCCGGCCGGAGTGGCCGTGCGTTTCTAGGCGCTTCAGTCTGGAACCGCGTGACCGCTACGGTCGCAGGTTCGAATTCTGCCTCGGGCATGGATGTGTGTGATGTCCTTAGGTTAGTTAGGTTTAAGTAGTTCTAAGTTCTATGGGACTGATGACCACAGCAGTTAAGTCCCATAGCGCTCAGAGCCATTTGAACCATTATTTGTATTGAACTATGCTCCTAACCGTGGACAAAACCTGTTGCGCTGTCGTAATTTGTTCAGACACTTGGTCACGTCATTCCGGCAAATCTTTGATTACAATGACTTTCATCTTTGCTAATTCGGAGATTACCGATTCGCCAGATGTGTCTCGCTCGGACATAGTGGATGTCACCGTCTCACTTATCACACGTTCTAATTCTGAATTTAATTTATTACTGATTTCTAAATCTTTGTGCGAAAGCCGTTCTGAAAAGTCATCAACAATGTGCTTGCGCTGATCATAAAATTGCTTTTGGGTGAAATACTGCATGCTATTTGTTTTATGTGATTAGCAAGAAGAGTACGTGGAATTATTTTAATGACGGAAGCAGCGGTAAAATATTCAGTAATCAATGACTGCTGGTCTGCTAGTGATGCGTGATCATGAAAGAAATGTATTTCAACGTCACTATTTGCTTCGTATATCAATGCTTGTTTCAGAAGGAGGGCACTTCGTAAAATGAATTTTGAAAAAAATTGCAGGTTCTTTTATTGACCAAACAATATGAAATTATGGGAGCAGCAAAGGGGCTGATCAATAGCATCACCGTATTAGTAACATCCAACTTCGTTAAGCGCGCGCTGTCGTAAAGCTGTGAAAAGATGTAAAACAATGTTAGGACTGGAAGTAACAGTAATATCAAACAAAAATAATTAACCTTTGAATCGTATGTAATTAAACTATACTTCTCAACAACGTCCCCTTCTGCTTTCCGCGTAGATAGAAAAGGTTCCAAGCAATAAGCGACTGATACAAGAGGAGTTGTGCAAGACTTATCAATTGTTTTAAAAACAAAAATATAACGAAAACGTTATACAGACATTATAATTTCTATATCATCTCAGATATTACGGGACTGTGAAGTATTTTTCATATTATTCTAGTACAAATATTAATGACAAGCTTTGTTCTGCATTTACAAGCGGAAACGCATTAGCACAAAAATTAGATCTTAGCTGATTTGTGAGTTAGGTCAAATTTTGTCACGAAAGTAGCATTAGACTGCAGTGGCTGAAATATCGGGATGAAAAGCTATCGGTTAACTTGCCACATCAAATTAGGATAAAGTTCCAAACTTTTGATGAGTGCCTCTATAATTATTGTCAGACGAGATGGAGATATTTACTTTTTTTCTTTTGTTGTTCTTTCATTCCCCTCGCCCCATATGGACGGTTAGTGGGCTATCAGCAATACAATATTCACCTCTTCAACCAAGAACATTTAAAAAAAATACAAAACAGAAGAAGAAATATTAATGAAGGAGAAAAGTTACACCGGTTTTTAAAAACAATGGGTAGGATGAATTTTGGTGGGACCGCTTTCTTTTTTAAATGAAAAATTTGAGGAGGAACAACTGAAAAACGAAAACATTTGCATTTCAAAAACTCAGCACAGAAGGGTGAAATTCTTCAGGGAAAGAGAACTATACTTTCAATTAAAATCTGAAGGACCTGCAGAGGGAGAGAAGGATTGCGGGAGGACAAAATATCTTTCATGGAGGTTGAGCAGAGGTTGGCAGAAAGGACAGAGGTGTGTTAAGTAGGGAACTACTGGAGATGAAGGTAGGTTTTTGGGCGAATAGTTGAAGACAGATGTGGGAAAGACAGAGGACGAGGAGCAGTTTCGTACGTGGGAAGAGGTATTAAGAGGAAAGAAATGGGGATGGATTGAGGAGAGAAGGATAGAGGATCCTTGATGTGGAGTGGGATAGGTGATGGGGCGTTTAAGGTGACAGGGGGTATTAATACTGGAGCGGATCTTAGTGTATGGTAAGGTAACTGGTTGATATTTCTTTGGCAGAGTATGCGAAGTGTGTGTACGTGTGTGTGTGTGTGTGTGTGTGTGTGTGTGTGTGTGTGTGTGTGTGTGTTGGTGGGGCATGTCTTCAGAGGCATGCCCGTGTATGGGGATAGGGAAGTAGAGGGGAAGCTATAGAATAATGGAAGTCGAGTTTTCACATGATATAGGACCTTCAGAGGTGTTCAAAGTGAGTCAGGGGAGGTGGCATTTGGATGAGTTGTTAAAGGGTGCTTGTGGGGAAAGATAAAGAGATCCAGAAAGCGAGACAGAGTGCAAGGCACTTCAGGATCTTGAGGGCTTACAGAACTTTGGTAGAGTAGATATCATTGCAATACTTGTATAGTAGAGGATGTGTCAGATCAAGCTTTTGTAAATTTGGAGGACAGTGGAGTCCAGTTAGCGAAGTTCGGCCACTTCGCAGTTTTAGTCAATTGTGGACTTCCAGTTGGCCAGTTAGTAGGTGAGGTTTCCGCGTCAGTTGCTGGTTAACTGCTAGTCCAGGATAATTTAATGTATCACTTATTTGGATAGGACAGTTGTAAAGGTTAAGGTGGAAGTCATTGAGATGGAAGGTGTGGATGGTGTATCTGATAATTATTGCTTAAGTTTTGAAAGGGTTGATCTTGAGATGTCATTGTTTACATCAGGGGGTAAAGTGATTGAGGAGGATTTGGAGGGTAGGTTGGGAATTGTGGAGTGTAGGTTATAGGGTAAGGAAGGAAGAGTCATCAGGATACTGAAGGAGGTGAACTGGTGGAGGTGGTTTGGGCATATCATCGGTTTAGAGGAGGTAAAGGAGAGGAGAGGAGATAGAGCCTTTGGTCACACCTGCAGTGGGATGAATGGATTGAATAAGATGGATACAGTTAATTGGAAGAGCGTTAAGTGTTGAGTCTGAAAATGAGACAGGAATGCTATACGCAGCTGTAGACTTCCTCTAAGTCGATGGACACAAAAATAGCAGATTTACAGGCATTGAGCTGGTGGGATAGGAGACGAGTGAGGTGCTGGAGCAGGTCACCAGAGGAGAAAATGGGACAGAAGCCACGCTGGTCAATGGGAAAGATATGGTGGTGGTTCAGATTTTGATGGATGTGTCAGGAGAGGATGGATTTGTAAACCTGACTAACCGCTAATGTGAGGTAGATGGGACAGTAGGAGGAGGTATCAGGAAGCCGTTTGTGTGGTTTGATGGAAACTGGAATTTTGGATGTTTACCACCGTTCACGATAGTAACCTATGGAGAGGATAGCGGTATAAAGTGTTGCAAGGGTGACTAGAAACGATAGTGGGCGTTCTTTGAGATTTAGATATGTAATGCAGTCGTGACCAGAGGATGTGTTTCCTTTTCTGTTGGTCTCTGATGACTGCAGTGTTAATCCCCCTCCAAATGCAGACACACACACACACACACACACACACACACACACATACACACACCTTTTCTGTGAAGTACTTGTTTTATGTGGTGTGCTGTGATTCAAGTTTAATTATTTGTGGTATGTTGTCCAAGTACTAGAAACCGGGAACCAGGGGTTGGACAGTGGTATTTGTGCATTCATGGATGGTAGAAAGAAGGGTGTAACCAAAGTCAGGGCTCTTAGGGTTTGAGAAGATGTCAGAGAGATAGGCTGCAAAGTGGTCAGCTTTTAGGTTGTCAGGTGAGGGGGTTGTTGTGGAGGAGAAGGGAGTTTGGGATGGAAAGACTGCCAATGAGTCTGTGGAATGCTTTTCAGTTCCTGGAAGAATTGAAGGGTAGTATAGCATTGTGTTAGGTGTATGTCAGGCTCGTTTTTTAGCAGTGAGTAAACTCCTAATGTGTCTTTGTATTTGCCATTGGTGTGTAAATGTAATCCAGTTGCAAGTCTTAAAGATGAAGTGGTATAAGTGACTGGAGACTGGATTCTTCTCTAAGGAGAAGGGCTTGTGGGACCAAAGTGCGACAGTGAGTATTTATGGCCTTGATAGGGACGTGGGCAAGCGTAGTGTCTGATAAGGTCTGGTGCAGGAAAGCTGTAGCATGGAGGATATCGTCAGGTTGCTCGAAGGTCAGGGGGTGGCTTCCAATCCGAGTGTCTATGGAGTCCTGGTAGGCTATCCAGATGGCGCTGGGGCAGTCGTGGATAACTTTCGGATAGATATTTGGATGGTGTGCATGAGAATGAGATAGTGTGTAGCAATGGCGAGGAGAACAGATAGGTGGCCACTTCAATAAGATTGAGGACTTCTGCAATGATCTGTCCAAATAGGTTCGGATATGCTAGGATGAAATCTGGAGTGGTGTTGCTTTCAGGACTGGTGTGCTGTGGGTTGGAGACAACGTCATGTCAGAGGGAATCTATAAACTGACACCACCAGTGGAGGTCTGTAGGGGATCCACCATGGATGTTAAAATCATCTGCAATAATATATGTGGAAACGATGTAGTCCATAGAGTAGCACAAGTAACAGTTCAAGGTTTGAAGAAGAAGTTTGGTAGGATAACTGGGTAAGGTTTGTGGCGAAATGGGGAAGTTATTATGTTGCCAGACTGCAACTCCACCTCTGGCAGGGGAAGGGGATTATTTGTACAGTGGAGGGTATGATAGGGTTGTAGGAACTTTTCATTATGGATGAAGGTATCGACATAGTGCTGGGATGGGGTATGCTTGAAAAGGAGCTTACTGGTGGATAGGTAACGGATTTGTGGCATGGGCAGCATAATTCCTGTCGTCCTTGTGGATAACCTAGGGTGAGGGAGTGGAGAGGCTTAAACGAATGAGTTGAGATGGGTGAAAATGATTTGGAGTTGGCTTCGGTAGTAGATGATTTGGGCACTGAGGTGGAAAATGGAGTGGGAGGCAAGAGAAATTTGCTGTAAGTTATGCAGTCGTTGGAAGGAATGATTATTTGGAAGAACGATTGTAAGCATTTGAAGAATCTCATGATAACTTCAGCAGTGGCAAGTGGGTGGAAAGAGTTACTGGGATGGATAGGACGATCAGTAGAGTGAACTGTCGAAGTTAAATCTGTACAGATGGGCGGATATTTGGTTTTCCGCTTGGCAGAGTAGGTTGGGTTGGTATCACCACAAGTGTTGCAAATGGGAGGGGCTATGAGGTTTGGACACTGTTTTTGTAAGTTTGAGGCTTTACAATGAGGACAAGTGGTTTTATTTTTACAATAGAGAGTGACTTTGCTTATTGCCTAGCTCAACAGAATTTCATTTAGATTTTTAACTGCTCCTCTTACCTTCTGGACCCTGCATCCCACATCTGCTTCACATCTCCCTGAGGAATGGTTAATCGATCCCAAATGTTTAAATTGCTTTACAGATTTAACAGTTCTTTGTGGCAGTACTACTTCCATTCCCTCTGCTTCCACAAGTAGATGTTCTGTTTTACTCATATTTATTCTCTGCCCGCCTATTTCAGATGCTTCCATTAACTTCTTCATCGTAAATTTGATGTGCTATCTATTGTGTGCTGTTAGAACTAGATCATCAGCAAGTAATAATGAGTAGATAGTACCATGCTGGGAAGGTATTTCTATACCTACACATGACTGATTCCACTTTTCCAGTATATACTGCTTATATATTTTAAGCAGGATCGGCGACATACTGCAGCCCTACTTAAATCCTTTCGATGTTAGGGGTGTCTCACTGAAGTTTCTCCTTACTTTAACTGCCGCGTGTGATTGCTGATATAGTCTGTGAATTAAGGATGTTTATTTTGCTTTTACACCTATATACTCTATCGCTTCCCATAGTGAGTTCATGGTTACAGAATTGTATGCTGTTTCTAAATTTACAAAAATTAGGTGTACTTCCTGACCTTTAGAATACACCTTCTCACTTATTTGTTTAAGACTAAAAATATGATACATACAAGTCATCCAAATGTCAAACTCGCCTGTTCCTCTCTCATCATTTCCTCATTCTCATTCTCCTATCTGTTTTTCAGTATAGTGCGTCTACTGATAGGTGTCATAACACTAACTCCCCTGTAATTATTTGGGTGCCCTTTTTGTTTCCATTTTATAGATCGTAGCTGTGTATGATACACACTACTCTCTTGGAATTTCCTCTCCCTGCACAATCTGACTGAATAATTTACATCTAAGTCGCATAATTCGGTGGTGCCCATGTTTCCACAGTTCAGTCACAACAGCTCCCAGTCCACTTGACTTTCCACATCTTGCGTTTATCAGTATTTCCTTTACTTCTTCCTGTAGTATAAATACTGTATTAACTAATGTACTGCTTTTGTTGTAGACTTCAATAAAAAGGTCTCTTCTTTTTCTCTTCTTTTTGCATCCAGAAGTTCTTCAAAGTACTTTTTTCCTCTGTCCAACAGATACAAGTTGCATTGCTGGTGCGGAATTCTTAGCAGTTGTCATCCTCCATGCCTCTGCCGATCTCCTGCAGCCAAGGGAAAGCCAAGCTTTATTTCGTCATATACTCTTTCCCATTCTTCTTCTTACACTTTCTTGTTAATTTCTTAGTCGTCATATACCTTGAACCTATTCCAATCCTCCTCACTCCCAGAGCTTAACCATATGTGATACAGTTTATTTTTCTCAATCACCGCAAGCAACTCCATAGTCTTCCATTAGGTTCTTACTATTCTGTTCCTTTCCCTTCCTAAAGCCTCTTCGACTGCTTCTTTAATTGACTGTTTTGGGAAACCGTATTGCTCATTAACACTCCAGGACTCCTCCACTGCACCCAATCTTAGATTTAATCTTTGCTGGTACAAACTTTCACACTTTCTTCTTGTAGCAGAAGTATACTGTATTTGGATCTTCAGTAGTTCTACTTCTTATATCCTCCTCTTTCTCCTCCTATTGTATTTGGTTTTAATCAGAAAAGCAATTTATGAAGCAACTATAAAAATGATCGGAGCCATCACTCTATTCCTCTTTTTACTGTTATCAATTATAGAAGCACTGGTGGTCTAGGGTTAGCGTCATTGATCAGTAATCAAAACTTCCTTGGTTTCGGTTCGAAACTCGCCATAGCTTAAAACTTTGATAAACAGTCAGCACTGGCGGCCGAAGACTTCCTACTTAAGAAGTCATCCTCATTCTAACAACGGCCTTGTCAAAGAGGTTTGAGGAGCGGACGGAAGTTCAGGGCACTCTCTTGTCCTCGGGGTCGGAAATTGCCCCTAAAGACTGAAGAATGAGCAGTGATCTAGGGCATGAGGCTGCAGAAGGCAATCGAAACCACTCCATTAAAGACACATAACACGTGGATTTAATTAAGAAAGTGTCATGATGGTCTCTCCATTGGCAAAAGATTCCAGAATAGACCCCATTCTGATCTCCAGGAGGGAACTGCTAATGGGGAGGTGACCATGAGAAAAATATTGCGCAACCAAAGAAAGGATAACATTCTACGAGTCGGGACGTGGATTGTCAGTAGCTTGCATTTGGTAGGGAAGCTAGAAAATCTGTAAAGGGAAATACAAAGAATCAATCTAGATACAGTAAGGGTCAGTGAAGTGAAATTGAAAGACGACAGGGATTTCTGGTCAGGTGAGTAGCGGGCAGTTTCAGCAACAGCAGAAAATGGTATTACGGGAGTAGGATTCGTTATGAAGAGGGAGATAGGGCAGAGTGTGCGTTAGTGTGAACAGTTTAGTGAAAGGTTTTATTCTTATCAGAATCGGCAGCAAACTAAGAACGAAAATAGTTCAGGTATACATGCTGACATCGCAAACTAAAGATGAAGAGATAGACAAAGTATGTGAGGATACTGATACACAAAGGAAGATGAAAATCTATTAGTCATTTAGACTGGTATACAGTTGCAGGGGAAAGAGTGGAAGGAAATGTTACAAGAGAATATGGACTTGGGACAAGGAATAAGAGAATGAAAGTCTAATTGAATTCTTAAATAAATTTCAGCTAGTAACAGCGAATACTATGTTCATAAATCACAAGAGGAGGAGGTACACTTGGAAAAGGCAGGGTGATACGGAAGGATTTCAGTTAGATTACATCGTGTTCAGACAGAGATTCCGAAATCAGATACTGCATTCTAAGTCGTACTTGGGAACAAATGGTTCAAATGGGTCTGAGCACTATGGGACCTAACTTCTGAGGTCATCAGTCCCGTAGAACTTAGAACTAGTTAAACCTAACTAACCTAAGGACATCACACACATCCATGGCCGAGGCAGGATTCGAGCCTGCGACCGTAGCGGTCGCGCAGTTCCAGACTGCAGCGCCTTGAACGGCTCGGCCACTCCGGCCGGCGTACCTAGGAACAGATATAGACTCACATCACAATGTAGTGGCGATGAAGAGTAGTCTGAAGTTTAAGAGATTACTCAGGAAGGGACAATACCCAGTGGTGGCACACAGAAGTAATAAGGAATGACGAGACACGCTTGAAGTTTTCTAAAGCTACAGACACAGCAATAGGGAATAGCTCAATATTCAGTACAGCTGAAGACAAATGGACATCTCTGAAAAGGGTCATCACAGAAATTGAAAGAAAAATATAGGTACAAAGAAGGCAACTGCGAAGAAACCATGGGTAACAGGAGATATATTTCAGTTGATCGATCAAAGAAGGAAGTACAAAAATGTTCTGGGAAATTCAGAAATACAGAAGTACAAGTCGCTGAGGAAGTAAATAAATAAGAAACGCAGGGACGTGGAAACGATATGGCTGCATGATAAATGTGAAGACATCGAAAAACAAAAGATTGTTGGAAGGACTGACTCAGCAATAGGAAAGTCAAATCAACCTTCGGTGAAATTAAAAGCAAGGGTAGTAACATTAACAGTGCAACGGGAACTCCACTGTCAAATGCAGATGAGAGAGCGGATAGGTGGAAACAGGACGTTCAAGGCCTCTATGAAGGGGAGGATTTGTCTAACGTGTTAGAAAAAGAAACAGAGTCGATTTGGAAGAGGTAGGGGAGCCAGTATTAGAAGTAGAATTTAAGAGCGCTTCAGAGGACTTAAGATCAAATAAGGCAGGAGGGATACGTAACATATTCCATCATAATTTCTTAAATCATTGCAGAAAGTGAGAGCAAAACGACTATTCACGTTGCTGTGTAGGATGTATTAGTCTGGCGACATACCATCTGACTTTCGGAAAAAATGAAGAAGGATTACATGATCTGTTGAATGGAATGGTCGAATGAGCACAGAATATGGACTGAGAGTAAATCTAAGAAAGACGAAAATTATGAGAATTGGGGGGGGGGGGGGGGATGAGAACAGCGAGAAACTTAACATCAGGGTTGATGGTCACGATGTATATGAAGTTAAGGAATTCTGCTACCTAGTCAGCAACATAACCAGTGACTGACGGAGCAAGGAGGACATCAAAAGCATAATAGCACTGGAAAAAATGGCGTTCTTGGCCAAGAAAAGTCTACTAGTATCAAACATAGGCCTTAATTTGAGAAAGAAATTTTTGAGAATGAACCTTCGGAGCACAGCATTACAAAATAGTGAAACATGCACTATGGGAAAACCGGGACAGAGGGAATCGAAACATTTGAGAAATGGTGCTACAGACGAATGTTGAAAATTAGGTGGAGTGATAAGGTAAGGAATGAGGAGGTTCTGTGGAGTATCGGAGAGGAAAGAAATATGTGAAAAACACTGACAAAGACAAGGTCAGGATGAGAGGACATCTGTTAAGACATCAAGGAATGACTTACATGATACTAGAGTGAGCTGTAGAGAATAAAAGCTGTAGAAGAAGACAGAGATTGGAGTGCATCCAGAAAATACTTGAGGACGTAGGTTGCAAGTGCTACTCTAAGATGAAGCACAGGAGAGGAATTCGTTATGGGCTGCATCAAATCAGTCAGAAGATTGATGATTCAAAAAAAAAAAAAAATCGGGGGCTGGAGGAGGGATTTGGGATTTGGGGGGAGGGCTCGACTCTAAACAGCAGTTGTAAATCCTGCCATCCGTTCCATTTTCGACTTCAGTGCCCAGGCGTGTCTTCAGAGTCTATCCATTCAAGAGGAGGAAGTCGATGGTGGGGGCAGACTCTGTGAAGATTCGCATGAGGAAGATGGGACCTGCATTGTAGATACAGCCTGCTGTGCTTATTGCTATGGCATGAATAGAATTCGGTTTGGAGACACTCACATCTACCTTGATCTCAGGGCTAACCGTCATTATCATGACAGTGACAATGAGGGGACAGCGAAGAGGATGACGTTGTTTTGATCAGGACCAGTGTTGAACGGAGTACGAGAGACATGAGGATCAAATGTAATGTATTTCATTTTGAAATGGTGGTCTGTGTGGAAACTGGTACTATTGAATTTGATTAATCTTTGAGGGGGGTGGGGTATGATTTTTGTGATGGGAATGTGAGGGATTTACTTTGGATTTAGACAGTGAGGTATTTGGCTGTTATGCATTTGGGAGCAAGGTGGGGTAGAGTCGGATTTTTCGAAGTTTTTTTGGTTACTGTGCTGGCTTGAGAAGGTCTGGCTGCCTGTTGACCGTATTTTGGTTTCTGGTATTGCAGCAGTAACTTGGCGAGTAGTTTTTAGCTTGAGTTACAGGTGAAGTAACCAGTGTGGGATATCAAATGCACCACCCGAGCCTCATGTCTCCCAGGATCTGAAGAGGTCTAGAGACTTAGACTGTCTTCCTTTGTAACAGAAGTAGGTCATTTAGGTTTTATGGAACTTCAGATGTTTCAACATAAGACAGACAATGCATTAAAGCAGATTCCTGTACTAGGCTTTAACACGATCAGTCCCGTTCACACATATTCACACCCTCCTTGCTATATATATTGCTGTGGGTGAGTAGTGTTTGGTTCCACTCAGTGCAGCCCATTTTATAAGTGCCAATAATTCCTGAATAGAAGAGAATTATCCAGTTATCCAGTAACAGAATTAATGGTGAGAGAAAGGCAGTAACTCTCTGGTCATTTATCAGTTAACCAACAAATGACTAAAACACAATACAATGCATTAAAATACACTGTCAACAATTGACAGCAACAGTTCTCCACATTTACCAATCAAATCCCATTTCTACCGTCACTATAAAGGTCACTGAAAACATGACAAAAATTACACACTTTTCAGCCATTGTTTATAGGCGCGTATTTTACGTAAAAGCTCACTTAAAAACTGCAAACAAGCACTCATTTAATAAATTTAAGATAACTCCACTACATAAACACGAACTCAGTGTAATTACTTTGTCTGCTTACAGAAGAGAAATGTACAGGAAATACTGGGGGGTATAAGTGAGTGAGAAAATTGTGTGAAGTTGTTTTCGGTGGAATTCTTGTAGTGGATCTTGATTCATAATCAGTTGCAAGGGCTAGTTTTCAGTAAAGCGGTCAGTTATGAGTGGTTTGGCGCGAAATTATTGCCACCGCATGATATCTCCAGCAATATTAACGACTTTCTTTCCCGAGCGAGATTCATACAAACAAATGCCATAGGGCCAAACCTGACTTCGCTCCATGCTCCTGATGTTAAGGATTCTATATTTAGAATAATTCTACGATCGGTATCATCCAAGGGAATACACCAGATCTTCCTGAAGAATAAACATAAGAGTAAATATAAGAATTAATATAAGAGTTGATATAAGAATGAAATATGATATGAGAATTTAATAAGATTTTAATCCCTGAAAATACCATACACACAAATATTATGTGCTAAATGTATGGCATTGTTTGTGTAACCTAGTCGTAATTTTACAATTAATATAACGCCTTTGTATCCCCTAAATTGATAAGAAATATACACGTAGTAACTTTCTACGAAAATTGGTAGATAAACGAAAAAAATAAAAACAATAATTGGGTTTCGAAGACAGGGCGCAAAGGTGAAAGCCCGCGCCACTAGCCACTGTGCCACAATTTCATCCAGCATTTCAGCTGAAATTATCAAACACTAAAAGTCATCTGCAGCACATCGAAAGCTCTGACCGCTGTTTTCCCGCAAACGGTTGAGCATCTACCGATATGCCGAGACACGTGCTCGGTTATTCTGACGGCTCCTTTACTGACCAAAGTTTCTGGGAAATTGGGTTATGACCTCTACATCTACATCTACATCCATACACCGCAATCCACTTGACGGTGTGTGGTGGAGGGTACCTTGAGTACCTCTATCGATTCTCCCTTCTGAACATTTGCCATGTTCTTCTAATAAGAATTACTTGCCCTGTAGGAGTGCAGAACTGTGTCAGAGATTTACGCAGATTCTGTCCACACGTGCTTCTCGCGTTAGTATTTATGAGTAACTCGCATCTGCATTCCATGTAGTGTTAATGTATTTTGTAGAAAATAAACACCCCTAGGGCATGTCTGGCCCTTTGTCGCCAGTGGTTCGTAAGGCGCCCTGGGGAGGGTCAGTATAATTTCGTGAAATACCTTGTGATGCATTGGGGCAGGGAGAGTGTCGAATCACCTACTCACTCTCCAGTTTGCAGACCAACAAAGAAGGGAAATGCATGACCACAATCTAGCGACCCGCCTTGTCATGCACTTCTACTTTCCACCCCCACCCCCTACCGTGTTACACTGTCGGAACACAGTTTATCCCATAACACAGTTCTGTTGTATGTAGATGTAGTACACGCGTTTAATATTCGTTCTTAACTTCTTTCATTTAACAGCCCACCGTCACTTTATATCATTAAAATATTGTTTTCAATTATATGTAATTTTTCCATTCCATCCAATGCAGAAACTATTAGTCCTAGAGAAAAAAATGAACAGTTTTTGTAGGAAATATAACGTAGTTTAATTTTGTACCGGAAAACTTTTCGCTAGAGGCTGCGATTTTCTAGCTATCCAAGATAAACATAAAGTGACTTTTAACGAAACTTTCTCCTGATAGCTCATACTCCACCGCTGAGAATTTTTAGTATGTTGTTCACGACACTCATTCGTACCATTACACAAAAATTTACCACTATCCAGATCTTCCATTGTTGACTGTATCGTGCAATTATATAATCGTAGAGCTTTGTAATCTGCGGACAATGCTAGGCGGTGTCTCAAGGTTTCAGCGTCGTAGCAACCACAGCGGTCTTTTGAATCAAGCATGGCCCAACAGGGTGTCCGTAGCTACAAATGCGTTTTCAAAAGCAGAAAACGAAAGTGAAAATTGTTTTAATATGGTCACCAACTAGAGACACAGTTTCGGTGCTGGATGCTGACGAGCAAGCTGGAATGAAATCATTCCGATCAGACCTCGTTCTACGTAATGTAAAATCAATAAAATACATTCGACTGGTGGTCGTTGAGCTGTACGATCTCGAATCTGGCACTGGTCAATATGTAACCTGAACGTTGGATGTGCTCACCAACAAAATTAACATCTGCAGTTTTTGTGTTTTCTGTCATTCCTTTGTTGCTTCTGTTTTCTTTGAGATGTGGTCAGTCTGTACCACTAAATGAAAGGCTTAAGGTTTTTGGCATATGCGTTTCGCTTCTTTTTATTTGTGAAGTAATGTGGCCAGTAAGACACGTTTGCTTTATGTATATACAGGGTGTTTCAAAAATGACCGGTATATTTGAAACGGCAATAAAAACTAAACGAGCAGCGATAGAAATACACCGCTTGTTGCAATATGCTTGGGACAACAGTACATTTTCAGACGGACAAACTTTCGAAATTACAGTAGTTACAATTTTCAACAACAGATGGCTTTGCAAGTGATGTGAAAGAGATAGAAGACAACGCAGTCTGTGGGTGCGCCATTCTGTACGTCGTCTTTCTGCTGTAAGCGTGTGCTGTTCACAACGTGCAAGTGTGCTGTGGACAACATGGTTTATTCCTTAGAACAGAGGATTTTTCTGGTGTTGGAATTCCACCGCCTAGAACACAGTGTTGTTGCAACAAGACGAAGTTTTCAACGGAGGTTTAATGTAACGAAAGGACCGAAAAGCGATACAATAAAGGATCTGTTTGAAAAATTTCAACGGACTGGGAACGTGACGGATGAACGTGCTGGAAAGGTAGGGCGACCGCGTACGGCAACCACAGAGGGCAACGCGCAGCTAGTGCAGCAGGTGATCCAACAGTGGCCTCGGGTTTCCGTTCGCCGTGTTGCAGCTGCGGTCCAAATGACGCCAACGTCCATGTATCGTCTCATGCGCCAGAGTTTACACCTCTATCCATACTAAATTCAAACGCGGCAACCCCTCAGCGCCGCTACCATTGCTGCACGAGAGACATTCGCTAACGATATAGTGCACAGGATTGATGACGGCGATATGCATGTGGGCAGCATTTGGTTTACTGACGAAGGTTATTTTTACCTGGACGGCTTCGTCGATCAACAGAACTGGCGCATATGGGGAACCGAAAAGCCCCATGTTGCAGTCCCATCGTCCCTGCATCCTCAAAAAGTACTGGTCTGGGCCGCCATTTCTTCCAAAGGAATCATTGGCCCATTTTTCAGATCCGAAACGATTACTGCATCACGCTATCTGGACATTCTTCGTGAATTTGTGGCGGTACAAACTGCCTTAGACGACACTGCGAACACCTCGTGGTTTATGCAAGATGGTGCCCGGCCACATCGCACGGCCGACGTCTTTAATTTCCTGAATGAATATTTCGATGATCGTGTGATTGCTTTGGGCTATCCGAAACATACAGGAGGCGGCGTGGATTGGCCTCCCTATTCGCCAGACATGAACCCCTGTGACTTCTTTCTGTGGGGACACTTGAAAGACCAGGTGTACCGCCAGAATCCAGAAGCAATTGAACAGCTGAAGCAGTACATCTCATCTGCATGTGAAGCCATTCCGCCAGACACGTTGTCAAAGGTTTCGGGTAATTTCATTCAGAGACTACGCCATATTATTGCTACGCATGGTGGATATGTGGAAAATATCGTACTATAGTGTTTCCCAGACCGCAGCGCCATCTGTTGTTGAAAATTGTAACTACTGTAATTTCGAAAGTTTGTCTGCCTGAAAATGTACTGTTGTCCCAAGCATATTGCAACAAACGGTGTATTTCTATCGCTGCTCGTTTAGTTTTTATTACCGTTTCAAATATACCGGTCATTTTTGAAACACCCTGTAATAGCTGCATTATATGATGATTACGGATACGTTATTACAAGTATATTACGGTGTTCATTTTATTCTCTTGCTGTTAGGTGAGAAACAACTTTTTGGAGTCCAAGTTTCTTAGGTTAAATTACTGTTTAGTTCTGCTTACGGTTTTGTGATTTCATTGATACATATGTGCCGTGCTATAGTTGTACTTAGTTTGCCTGCGCACACCAGGATGTCCGATTTTCGTCAATTTACGGATACATTTCAACTGAACACGTCACTGTTCAAATGTGTTGGTTCAAATGGCCCTGAGCACAATGGGACTTAACACCTGAGGTCATCACTCCCCTAGAACTTAGAACTACTTAAACCTAACTAACCTAAGGACATCACACACAGCCATGCCAGAGGCAGGACTCGAACCTGCGACCGTAGCAGTCGCGCGGTTCCGGACTGACGCGCCTTGAACTGCTCGGCCACCGAGGTCGGCTTATATGTTGGCTTCGTGTGTGTACTGTACGTAGTGTTACCAACCGAAGCTATATAGTTTTGCTTCGTCAGGCACAACAGAAACAAAAGATGAACAAAAACCACGCAGCAGTTAAGCAACTTGCCTAACATGAAAAGTTGGTACTACTGAGTAGTGGAAGAGGTGAAAAAAAAATCCTATTTAGGAAGCACGCTCACATAGAATGGTCGAAGCAAAGGACATATCAAAAGATGACTGATACATGTGAACAAAAGCTTTCCTTAATAAAACGGCTCTACTGATATGAGGTACTGACACAGAACTGATGCAGCGGTTGCTGGTAGTGTACCTCTGGAGTAGGCAAAGAGAGCGGCCTGTGGGAAACCCTTACCTGGAGGGGGAACAGACTGGTGGGAACGTCTGCTACATCACCCAGCAAAGCAAACTTGTCCCTTGATGCAGCACCAGAGGGGAAAATAGTATCCGTAGATAATGACTAAATTATGCGAAACAGTTTAGAGAGGATACTGAACGTAGTGGTTACTTAGATGTGAAAAGATTAGAGCATGACTGGAAAAGATGGAGAATAGCACCAATCCAGCTGAATGACTGTCATAAAAATTACTGTAGTTAATAACGTCACTATAGCGAAGTTTAACAGGTTCGAAAATTATTGTGTTCGATATTTTTTAAAAACATAATCCCTTCAAAATGGTTCAAATGGCTCTGAGCACTATGGGACTTAACTACTGATGTCATCAGTCCCCTAGAACTTAGAACTACTTAAACCTAACTAACCTAAGGACATCACACACATCCATGCCCGAGGCAGGATTCGAACCTGCGACCGTAGCGGTCACGCGGTTCCAAACTGAAGCGCTTAGAACCGCACGGCCACACCGGCCGGCACAAAATCCCTTCCTTTGCACTGAGCTCCATATGTGTTTAGTGACTAAAGCTTCAGTAACCAGCAGTGGATACAAACCAGAATCGAAAGAACGCATCTGGTAACCTGTGTACGTACTGAGAACAGTGAACTGGAATTCGACTTTTCGATGCTTACAAGCTTCTACGCAACGCAGTTAAACCTTTCTGGACCACTTCTGTATATACATCTACAGTCCCCAAGCCGTCTCTCAGTGAATGGTGGAGGATACTTGATGTGCGACTTCTAAGTCTCTCCCAGCTTAGGTTTTTTATCTAGTAGTGTCTGGTATTTTGCCGTTGAAAGTAATAGGCATCGGACTTCAAGGTTTATGACGGCACTGGAGGACAGGCTTACGCCCAAGCTACACATTTGGGGGTACTGAAGTTTGTCCAAGAACAATCACATTGAGCAGAATTTTAAAACTTTAAGGCTATTTTTATGTCTGAGTAGTTCTTAGTTCCATGAAAACGTTCCTAGCCAAATGTATTTGCCATTTCATTCCTCTTCCTAAAGGGAACTTTAAAATTTGAGGACATCTCTGACATCTTATTATATATTTACATAACTGGATTTAATGTTAAAATTTCGTAACTGTTATTGTGGAGTCAGAGTAAATATTTTGTTGACTCCTTATCTCGACGGTCAAACCATATTGCATATTTTTTCATCAAATACGAAATTAATCTCAGTCTTTAATTAATCCATTTCTACTCGTGATCGTACACAGCGAGCGGACTCACGACCTGCCCTGCAGACTTCCTCAGACCAAACCGACTGCCATTCACGCGCGCCAAAATCAGCAGACGGCAAAACCTCACCCTGCTCATGATATGGGGCGTCCACCGCGTCATCTTCGATGATAAAGCCTAGGAGCAATAAGTAACGGTAGATTCGATACCATACACACAGGACTCGTATGCGGACCCTAAAGCTGTCCTACCTCGGGACGAGGTGGCCAACGTTGACGTGCACATGGACGGGACATCGAATATGGCGCCCGTCTGCACACGGAACGAGCTGGTTAACGTAATCTGCGCTCTCAGCGCTCTCTAGCGGCCGTTCTCGGCTTTATTTGGCTCACAAATCACACAGTTTATTTACGAAAATGCACGCGCGTACAATAGCTGCTCTAACTCTGTTAGCGACACGTGGATGGCTTGAACAGCTGATTGCTGGTAGAGGAACATTACATAGTGCTGTACAACGATTAGAGATACGTATTAGTAGAAGTCATTCGTGAAATCAATTGCATTTTCATCCGATTTTCCTTTTTAAATGGAATATAATGAAGGTATAGCGGCTTCTGATCGTTTGCGAGTTCATAATATCCGTATTCTCGATGTTGCATTGACTAGCAACACTACAATAACGTACTTTATCACACAGATGTCAAGCTAGAGAATCGGTTCGTAATATCATTCCTATGAAAGAGATTTATTTAGAGCTGCTCACTGTCATTGAAAAAGATATTTACCAGTAAGATACAAACATGAATCAATCCATAAACAGAAAGTATCATAACGGCAAACACCTCCTGTGTGTAACTTGTATTTAGTTTCAGACGTAGACTGGCCTCTGGGGTAACATTCCAGTCACTGACTGCAGGAAATATATCACTTACAATAATAACGTCGACTTCTGAGACAATACTGCCACTAAATTAATAAGAAAGACTAGGAATGTTTTGGAAAATATTTGGGGAAAACGTGCATCTTCACGGTTCTTAGCTCACGACGCTATGAACTGCGCTACAGTTTCAACATAACTGCTGAGTCTACATATATGACATACATTGTTTAAAGATTGCAGCTACAAATATCATATTTTACATTTACCGTGCAAACTTCACCAAAAAGACGTCCGGCTGACAGTTTCACTCCTTGCGGCTCCTACTGCACAAACTCTTGATTCATCTGATATCAATAACCCCTTTCCTTTCCTTTCTCTACCTTCCTCCTTCAATTTGCGTAAAAACTGAACACTAGACGGCACAAGAACGAGATCGTCTTATCTTGCCTGCAATATTTGTGTGCTTTCTTGCGTCAGATTTACTGATATGAACCACGTTCTTGAATAGTTTTATCTTAGACAAATAACGAGAGGAGACCTCAGATGCAACGTTGGTGTGCCGTTGCATAAGTAGCACTCGAGGAACCAAAGAGAAAGGCTCGTTGTTGCTTCTATGTGCCCGTCTTTTGCAGCATAAGGTAAAACGTAGCTTCTTTGTATTTCCAACAGATTGATGGCACATCAGTTTCGGTCTACACCAGCAAGCTAGAATCGTTCTCGTCCACTTAACACCAGCGTCCGCCTAATTCTCATACGCATGGCATTCAAGTAAATAACTAACCTAACGAATTCGCGCAGTGTATCTTACGGGAGCTATATCCGAAAATAGTCAGTAAGAATGCCCGAGAATGGAAAAGGTCTATGTTCGAGTGCCGAGTCTGCCGAAGTGCATCAAAACAGCCAACACACTGCTGCTGAGCGATTCGTTGTTTGTCTGCTCTCTCCTGCGAGCGGCGAGGATCAAGAACACGTTTACTTCCCTTGCCTCTTCTCTCACCCATATAGGCGGAAGATAATTTGCCATTTTCCTTCCTTCTTTGGAATCGACTAATAACAGCCTTAATTTCGATAAAGTGTGGCGCTCTATCGGCTTTCCTTCACAGTCATCGTGCCGGGGACATTCGGTACTCAACATTCAGTCTATCTAGCTATCTTCTTCCGAAACACTCGTCTAGTCACCCAGTTATTTGAGGCATTTCTCTTTTTGTGATGTTATCGAAAGTTATTTGTCGAAAGTTTCGACATGAGTACTTTCATTTAGCCACGGGGTGCAAGTTTCTAGGCTAGTCATGGGGATGGTCTGTAAGCAACACTTTTCTACATCTACCGTAAGTTCTGTCTCAGCCTACTCATGGAATTTTCCGTTTCCTATCGAATTGAGCCTTTGCAGCTTTTAATATTGGTAACTTCAAAGCTAATGTCCTGAAAAAAAAGCTTGCGGGATGGCAGCCGAGCTCGTGGCGGATTGAAGTTTCGCTATATAGATATCACTAGACGCCTCTTCTCCACATATTCCGTCTCCCGTTCTACTTAACAACTAAAAAACGACACTGTACCGTACAGGCGTTCTACTTTTCTACTTGAAAGCAATAACACTTAAGATCTAATAGTACCAGTTCTGAATGGAAAGATGGTCAGTAGTGCGATTCAAAAGAAAAACCTGTCCGCTCACTGACATGTGACGTTCTCGCTAACAGGATCACTGCATAAAGTAGCCTCGATTTTCTATCCTTCTTGGACCCTTTAATTAGTTTTGGCTTGTTTTAATTAACAGTCAGCACTACCGATTAATTTTTTACTTCGATTAATACGTGCGAAGTTTTCGTACGAACCATGACTGTACTCGACACTTTTTCCTTGACTACAAAACCATCCACCAGTGGCTCATTACACAGGAAGCAGCTGTCCCAGTAAAAGAGAACTGTACAACTGGAGTGCCAAAGAAAGAATGTACTTTTCAACAGTCTTTATAGCTTTTTGCTGTTACCATGACAAATATGAATAATTCAAACGAAACGATTATGGTCTGAATAACTGACAGAACCTAAAGGAACATTGACATTTTTAGTAACTGCATCTACATATAGACTTCCCTAGCCTCCATAAAGGGCGGGTACTGTACCATTATTAGGTACACTCATTGCCATTCAGATATCTGCTGAAGGAAAAAATGACTGTGATGAAATCTACAGCAATAAATAAACGGCTTACAGTTTACAGTATTTGCTAACCGACAGATATTAGTATAACTAAAACCGAGGGATCTGGAAAAAAATATCTATTCCATGAAATAAATCAAGTAGAAGGGGCTGACACTTTCCCCCAGTCCAGTGCTTATCGCAGAATGCAGCCAATGACAACATAAATGTGAAGGAGTTCATAGTGTTCTACACGATATAAGCCACGGTATCAAAGATTTCCTTAGGAAATATTTCTCAGGCTCTGGATTGCAATCGAGTGCTGCAGACAGAGCCAAAGTTGAGTGGCAGCGCAGCAGGCTGAGGCAGACTCCAACGGAGGGGATCGATGACGTCTCCAGCTATGGTGGGCGCTGATCTGCCTGAGGTGACTGCTTGCAGACAACTGACTTCCGCCTATTATGTGGCCGGTCATCTGTAGTTTAGCCGATGGGTGATTTGCGTGGCAGACGAATTCGCCAAGGCGCATCACCCTCCAGTAGAGCATACCGACAAACTCTGCAAGTGGTGCCAGAGGTGCGGATCGTGACTGCAGTGGCGGTTCAACGTTTGCAGCAACAAATGGCAATGGACATAAGCATGTGCGTTCTATAACTGCCCCTTGTATCCTTGTTTTTGCTGTTCTCGAATTTGTCCTCTTCCCATTGTCCTATTTCTCAATATGTCACATATAGATCCGAATGTGGTAAGTGCTGGAAGGGCGCAAGGAATGAATCAATGACACCGTTTGTGGGTACCCCCTGTAACCTACCAGATCACATGCCCCCATGCGCGGAGTCACACAACCTGGCATGCTGGGTATGTCAATAAGGACGGCACTATGGTAGGCAGTGTAGGGAGAATGCTTGGCTGATACCGTGTAAGGCTGTGAGTACCAGGAGTATTTACGGAAATGTAAATAGTGGGCAACTGAATGCATAGCTTGTGCAAACAGTGTTGTTATGTGAATTATTAAGTAAAGAGGACTCCAAGGGTCTATGATATTAGAGACGTAGTTTGACATCCAGAGAGTGCCTGAGTCGTGTGTGGAGCTTTCGTCTTCCTCCCTCTTTCTGTGCTGCACTCATTCTGTTTGTTCTATTTTCTAGTGACCCGTGGCACAGCGCTGACAAAGTAAAACACAGCTCAGTGTCTCAGCCGTGTCTTATAGTTTGAGATTTTTATGTACGCTACGCGACACTGGCTGAAAACAGTGTAGCAAGGCGCTGAGATACGAGAGATGCGAGATGGGTCATTAGCCGTGACGTTATCGTTAAACCACTCCAGTTCTCTCGAAATTCAGTGTGCATGATAGCAGAAAATATACCTAAGATAAATGTCATAACCACTGTATGGCATAAAGGGGATATACATCAGGTATTAGGGGAGACTTACGACGAAGAGATAATAATGAGGTGAGTTATTACAGAGTTGTATTAAGGGTTACAGAATACCCACACCCCCTACAGTCGGTTTCCATTGCTGTCATCTCGTGGCTAAAGTTCTCTGTTAGTTCTCCCTGCACACAGTAAGACAATGACATTATCCGTAACTGAATTATGAAAATTCCATAGTTTTGCAGACTCTTTGTCGGATGGATTGTTCAATATGTCAGTAGCTGGTGTGTGTGGTTGTTCTACTACAGTGATGAACTCTGCTGGTGCTAGACTGTTTTCATTAACTTGCGTAGCACTGACTAACTCCTCTATAGAATCAAAGTACCTCAGTGAATCTCGACCTACAGCCCAATTAGGGATCTCGGCCCTTTGTAAAGATACGGTCTGCAAAACTGATAGGAATGAAAAAAATGGTTCTTTGTAGTTGGGAAGACATTACGTACCTTTCTGGCATTGAAACAAAACTGAGCCGCTCCAGGAGTTGCTGTGTATTAATGTTACAGGTATGCGGCCTCGATGTTATCAAACTACAGGTGATACGTACAGATACAAGAGAAAAGTACGAAGTTCATAGATGAATGACGCTTGTTATTAGTTTGTTATCTCATTGATGAGCGTCTTATAAAATTAAATACATTGGCAGGTGAATCATCCGTCTCGTATTACTCACTCATGCGTGGAAAAGAGGGCAGACCACTCCAGTTTGAAACACAGAGCGCGAAAGAATAGCGGAGCTCTATTACAGGCCTTCTGTTGCGGGTTCAGGGAGCATGTTGTAAGTCAGAGCTTTATATTCCTGGAAAGAGTGCAGAATAGTGTTTCACTTCCAATGGATAACGAAGTCATTAGAGACACAGGTCTACCTCCAATGGGGAAGGAGTGCCGGGGGGGGGGGGGGGGGAGAGCGAAAGGGGGGATGGGATGAAGCAAGCAGGTCGCGTCATTTCCAACCGATACTTCCAGGCATTTAGCTAAAGCGGTATAAGCTAACGGTGAAAAACTTTCATCTGGATTTGTAGGTTGAGGTCTTCACGAAAGCGGGTCCAACTTATCACGGTATTCAGTGATGTGCGTGGAGATGAAACAGCTTCCATAAAAGAACCGGCATGACTTTGGCTGAATTTCTTTTTTCGCAGTGGATAGCTATTAAACGGATCCAAGTGCAAGAGCAGATTCCATCTTGTGAGATGTTAATGAACGGTGATCATAACTGTGAGTGATAGCCGAGGGACGATCAAAGGAAATTCGTCTCAAATACAGGCTGTCCCAACAGAAGTGGGATGTAACAGGATTGACCATTTGCAACAAAATTGCCCAGTAAAAGTGGGCTCCAAAATGCATACATTAAGAGATATGAGCACTGCTTCATCATCAATACTGCGAAACAAGTCTCTTATAACTGCCAGCTCTTTTCTGTCCAAGTTTTTGGAGGAGGTAGCACAGACAAAAAAGGTTGTGTAACAAACATGGGCTATACATTTCATAAGAGCTATTAGCATTAATTCAGTAGAGAAGACAAATTTCGTATTAGAGAAACTGAATAAGTGCTCTTAGCTCATAAGATATGCACTTTGAGCCCATGATTACCGGACGTTTACATCTTGTTTAGGTCCATAATACCACCTTACAAAATATGGAAAGGAAACATCTGGCAGTAGAAGAGTATTGTTTCACAATATCGGAGATGCACTTTAGAGCCAATGTGTAGTAGGCTTTTTGCTTCGAATGTTCGTTCCTGTCATATCACTGTATGTTGACTTTTGCTCCTGGGACGCCGTGCACAATGAAGTGACGAAAATCGTGTCAGAGCTTTTCCCGGCCCAGTCAGCATCTGGACGTATCATGCACTCAGCAAGTCCTTGGACGGCCCCTGCAGAAATTTTGCGCCATGCTGCCTCAATAACCGTCTATAATTGCGAAAGTGTTACCGGTGCAGGATTTTCCCCGCGAACTGACCTCGTCATTACGTCCCGATGTGATTTATGTCGGGCGATGTGGGTGGCCATGTCATTCGCTCAAACTGTCCAGAAAGTTCTTCAAACTAACAGCGAACAGTTATGGGCCGGCGCCATGGTCCACTTCATCCATAAAAATTCCATCGTTATTTGTGAACACCAAGTCCATCGATGACTGAAAATGGACTCCAAGTAGCCTAACATACAATCGTTTCCAGTCAATGACCCAGTCCATTCCATGTAAACAAAGCCTACATCATTACGGAGCCACCACCAGGCTGCACGGTGAAACATCCCCTTAGAAAATTTATGAATGACAGTGCTGGTAAACCTCTTACGTTATTTGATTTTCAAACAGCTGAGAAAAACTGAACGTACTCAGACATTTCTCTCTTTACTTATTCTGATCATCACTAAACTGATACACAATATTTTTAGCGCGACGCAATCTGACTTTCAATAATCCCCACAAAAGAATGGCCCTGACTAACAATAATCTATACCTTCCATGAATCACTTACCTCACAGAAATCTTCGTACTTGAACTACTGCAATACAGCGAGCGCCAATACTGCCAGCTAAATAAAAGATTCTAACTACTGAAGGCACTAACTACTGATAGGCATAGTTAGCAAATGAAAGATTTTGGTAGAGAACAAACAATGTATTTACCTTAATAGTGTTCAAAAGTCATTATAGTTCATGACATCCAGTCTTACAAATTTCCTTTTTCTGACGGACACACGTCCAGATCGTGCGCTCTGAAAATTCTGCCATCTCTCTCCCCACATCCAGCACTGCTGGCGGCTCACCTCCAATTGCGCAACGCTACGCGCTGTTCACATCCAAGCTCACCGTTAATTGCGCAACGCTACGCGCTGTTCACATCCAAGTGCCCAACACTACAATAGCGAATATTGCAACAATGCCAACCAGCCACAGATCGCACACAGCACAGTCAGTGATTTTCATACAGAGCGCTACGTGGCGTTACCAACATAAAAACTTAAACAGCCTATTTACAAAGGGGCTTTGTTGAAATCATGGGTCCGTGGCTTCCTGGGGTCTACGCCACATTCGAACCCGATCATCAGCACTTAGCAACAGAAATCTAGACTTATCCGACTAGACCACGGTTTTCCAGTCGTCTAAGTTTCAGACGATATGGTTGCGAGATCAGGAGAACTGCTGCAGGTGATGTCGTGCTGTTACCAAAGGTAACTGCGTGGCTCGGCAGCTGTCATAGCCTGTTAACGCCAAATTTCTCTGCACCATCCTAATGGATGCGTCCGTCGTACGTCCCACATTGATTTCTGCGTTTATTATTCCCAGTGTTGCTTATGTATTAGCACTGATAACTTTACGCAAACGCTGCTGCCATCGGTCGTTAAATGAAGATCGTCGGCCACTGCGTTGACCTTGATGAGAGGTATTCTCGGCACACTTGATGTTATGGATCTCGGAATAATGAATTCACTAACGATTTTCGAAATGGAAAGTCCCATTAATTCCCGCCATGCGGCCACTGCCACGTCGGAAACCTTTTCACACGAATCACCTGAGTAAAAGTGATTGCTCCATCAATACGCTGTCCTTTTACACCTTATGCACGCGATACTACCGCTGTCTGTGTATGAGCATATCGCTATCCGATGACTTCGTCACCTCAGTGTATACTGTTAACATTAAAAACGTTTGTTAAAACTAAGTACACTACACTATATGACGAATATTTAAACAGCGAAAATAAGATCGACAGAGCCACAGAGCGCTCTCAGGTTGATGTATGACGATGCTGTTGTGTACCATTCCTGGGTGATTGTACGGGGACAGATCTACCAAAGCAGTAAACGTACCTGATGTACTGGGTACTAGCTCTCTTTCTCCCGCTTCACAGCGAATCCGGCAATACCCGATAACGAAATTAGCAGTAAACTACCGAAACCTATCCCATCATGTGGATGTAAACTGCTCAAAACTATTCTACATCACTCTAATAGCGGATAGTCTGTGTTATTTGATCGAAAACCTTTTTCTTCATACTGAGCCGTTCCAGGGGGGTCCCTTGTCGAGTGTGCTGTTAGGCTGATGTTGTCTGTGGCAAAGGAGCAAGTGAAGCAATGTCGGCTAGTGTGGAGTCTCGGACAGTCTGCCCGGGAACGAGTAAGTAAATGACACTTCTGCTGGAGTGGGTCGGCGAGCATCCCGTCTGTGTACTGCAATCACGAAGGTGCGATCGCTGAGCAGTACCTGGCTACAGCCAACGGATGTTGGCTGTCTCTTTGTTTACCTTTCTCAGTGCCGTGTACAGAGTACGGCGTCCAGGTGGATGCTATCCCTGTCGCGTTCCGATAGGGAAGGATGTGGAAGTGAAGAAGCTCAGCTGCTCTTGCAAATGGATAATTATACTGGGAATTTTGCAAGGTTGCTTTTATTTTTCCACAGAACAGTATAAACAGATTATCGTAAAGTAGAAACAATGAAAAGAAAATAGAGCGTAAACAGCTGCAACATCCATAACAGTAGACAAAAATGTGCTTTTTTCCAAGTTATCGGATTTTCACACTCATTCTGACAACTGATTAACGTGCTTATTATGGGTTGTGACCACCTCGGGCAGTAATACAGGCATGGCAACGACGGAGCATGCTGTGAATGATGTCATCAACCTCATGTTCAGGCAATAACGCGCGTTCCTCCTGCAGAGCTGCTCGCAAGTCTTGGAGAGTGGTTAGTGGAAGCTGACGCCGTGCAATTCGTCTCCCCGTGCATCCCAGACATGCGCAATGGGATTCAGCTCGGGAGAGACAGCACGCCACACCATGGATGCAACACCTTCCATGAGAATATGAACCACTCGTGCCCTAAGAGGTCGAGAATTATCGACCATCAGTATGAAGTCTGGGCCCACTGCATCTGGCAACAACCAAAGGTGAGGTCTTAAGATCTGACAGGACTTAACTTTTGCTGATTCACCCGTACAATTCCGTGAAGAGGTGTTCATGTGGTTAACATTATCCCCGCCCATATCATTAGGGATCCTATTCGATATCGGCCTCTTTCCACAATATTTGGTTCCCAAACTCGAGTTCCACTTTCCCTTCAGATACGAATTCGTCGAGAAGCTCTCTTCAGACCAAATCGGGACTCGTCTGTGAAAAGAACATTGGCCCATTGTTCGAACGTCCAGGTAGCATGCTGACGACTCCACCCTAGACGTTCCTTTCTCTCCGACAATAAACACACTTTGTCGAAACTTTCTGTACATCGTTTGCCTCGATACAACACGTCCAATGGATGCCAAATGCCAGTTGCCGTGGAATACTAAGGCGGCACTGTCGTCCTCCCTCAGCCAGATAACGGTCCTCTTTTTCTGATGCCATAAATGTTGAGTCCAGCCCCGGTCTTCCGGATACAGTTTCGGTCTCTGTAAACTGTCGTCACATCCGAGAAACAATAGAACGATTCACATTAAGCCATCTGGCACCATACAGTTTCCGACTGTCCTTCTTCCATTCTTCCCACGGCCTTCCACCGCAGAGAGTCTGGTAGGCGTCTTCTCTGTTGCATACTGCACCGTCTGTGACTGTACACAGTAATTGCGGATGAGGGACTGCAAACACTACGCAGTTTGTAGGTGCCCTGACCTCATTTTTAGCCTGGTTGTCCGTTGACCGGAATGCCCCCTTCCATACAGAACACGATCTTTCGGACATCTGTTGACAGTTTGTATGATTACGTCGTCAATGAGACACAACACGGGGAAATAGCGGTTTGGTGCTTCAATTTTTGACACCATTGTAGTTGCCACGCCACTGATCACTGGAGTTGAAGTAATCGCCTATTTGCAGTGCCTTAACTGTGCGTTACGTTCTGGCAGAGCGTGTTAAGTCGTTTTTCCTCTGTACTGTTGTAGGATGGTACAGCAGTGTGACAGGTTGTTAGGCGTGATTCCTCAGTGTCTGAGCGACGTTGTTTGACAGACATTGCCATTGATCAATATGTGGCTGACGTCTTTCCGCAGACGTTGTGGTTGGTCAGTGTATGAACGACGTAGATTTGGTTGTCATTGTGGTTACGGCGTTGTCCTTGTAGTTGAGTCTCTTCCAACGTGTTTGTGTAATTTTTTGGGTTAAAAAATGGTTCTGAGCCCTATGGGACTTAACCTCTGTGGTCATCAGTCCCCTAGAACTTAGAACTACTTAAACCTATCTAACCTAAGGACATCACACACATCCATGCCCGAGGCAGGATTCGAACCTGCAACCGTAGCTGTATCGCGGTTTCAGACTGTAGCGCCTAGAACCGCACGGCCACCACGGCCTGCTCATTTGTTGGGCTGAGTTAATGTTGCCTCCACAAGTGTGCTTGTGTCCGTGTTAAACTGTGTACGCTAGTGCATTGATCTCTAGTATAAGTCAAGGGCTTGATTTGAATGCCAAGGTTCTTTCGCTTTCGTCCCCTGTTCTAAAATCAGACTTAAGTTCAGCTTGTCTTTAGCTTATATACGTCTGTAACTGAAGCTTGTCATCATTTGATTGCTCTTAAATATGCACTCTGCCGGAAACGCATAGATTGAGCAACAGATTGTTCGATTTACGTGAAACGTATTAATCTGACGCTGCCACCACTTAACTGTGTAAAGTTTGGTGCATCAGTTGCGCCAAATCAAATGATCTATATTCATAACGTATATTTTTTGTTTTGTGCAGAGATTTACTTTTAAAGAAATTGCTAATTATCTGTAAATGACTTTTGTGATGCTTAAGGAGGAAGTACCTCTGGTTGCGACGTTGCTGCTGAAGCGGTAATGGAAGTACCCTCCATATTTGCAAGCAGTTTTGTATGGTAATAATTTTGGAGGTTGTATTTCTAGCCAGATAGAGGCAGATTATTCCAAATCTATGGTAACTTGATTCACCGCTACCGAACGGTTACTTGTAAGCATTACGAGAGAAATACAAATTCTGAGCATATTAGATTAGTTCAGGATTAAAGTTGGGATTAATTACGAGTTACAAATGTGATAGGATGCGTGGTACATTGTAATGCTCATAAGCCACGGTAGGCAGGTTTCAGTGCGGCAGTTATATAATTGATATAAATTAACTTCGATCATTTTTTGAAAGCAATAGTAAATCTCTATACTACGAGACACTACAGTGCAAGCATCTGATAGTCTCATTTGTTTCGTCTCTCACTTAGTAATGTTTAAACGACAGTGCGTAATGAAATATGTGCTGTGGATTGTAATGTACGACGAATGATCATGGAATTTTTGTTATTTTGCAGCTGTTCCTATCTATCGTATCCCAGTAGTGTGACAGAAGCAAGATTCAGTTTAGGAGAGCAATTAAAGTCCTGACTGGGAATTGACAAGCTGTTTTATGTTCGATATTTACGTAAAAATTGAGTCTAAATTATTTTCGTGGGTGTGACAAAAATCTGTTTTATCAATAAAAGTGTTAAATCTGTCTGAATCCACATTAGTAGTTTTCACAATTGAGAAACCGGCAGTCCCTCGTGTCCAACAGTAAAAGTAAGGAAAGAACAATAGGACAAATAAAAATTATTTAGAAAGAAGGTAAATGATCTTAGACAGGAATAAGAGTACGAAAGGATACTTAATTAAATGTCGGAGTAACGCAACAACGCCCTCGCCCCCCTCCCCCCCCTTGCCCCTTTGGTCCGATTGTCATGGTGTGACACTCCTTAGCGTTATCGGTTGCGCAACTATTTACTATTTATTTTGTGAGTATGGAAGTTAATACATTGAGTCTGAGTTAACTCTTGGGGCCACATAAAATTATTTGACATGTATCTCTGATGTCCACAGAAAAATAAAAATACATAAGAATAGCGAGTAACCGGTAGCAGATCGGCGTTAGGAACAACGGAACACAGACAAAAAACCTTTAACGCCGATTACGACAAGAGGGGGTAAGTTTACATTGTTACTGCAATTTTAAATATTTGCCATATTACTCTTTGTTTTGAAGATAGTCATCACATTCCATTCTGATATCGCTTTTGATGAAACATTGTCTTGAGTTTTATATATTACAGTGAAGTGAAATGTTCAAACTGTGTTTTCATTAATAAATGAACATTTCACGTTAGTCCAGTAAAACCACCAGCACGCTCCACTTCCCTACTCTCGTGCTCTGCTGGGCGGAGTGGCCGCGGGGTTTGAGGCGCCATGTCACGGATTACGGGGCCCCTTCCGCCGAAGGTTCGAGTTCTTCCTCGGACATGGGTGTGTGTATGTTGTTGTTAGCATAATTTAGTTTAAATAATGTGTACGTCTAGGGACCGATAACCTCAGCAGTTTGGGCCCTTAGGAATTCACAAACATTTGAACATTTTCTCGTGCTCTCTATGGGCACACACTCGAATTGAATGTCATTGTGTGTGGCGTTCAGTAATGTGTGCTAAGCCTCCTGTAGTTTATGGACAATGCGACTCTTATGTGATCTGTCAACATGCCTCGAAAAGCAAGTTTAGTGACGTCATTCGAGCATTCAGCCGTTATCTTGAATCCCAAAACATTATTGATTTGTCTTTTATTGGTCGCCCACGATCAAAAACAGCATTTAATGACAACTACTTACGTATGTCTCATATGCACCTGGAAGAGAATGAACTGCACTACGCATCTGGCTTCCCATGGTAAGTGTGGCCTCCAGGCGCCCATACGAACCGTAGTACGAATCCCGCTGCAGCTTATTGCGGGGAGAAGGTGCTTTAGAGAAAACACCGGGAATGGAAGTTAGAAAAATGCAGCTGGATTCTCTCTATTGATAAGTGCAGCACTTGTCTAATCCCTGACGTTTGTCGTAGATGAGTAAGGTAGCGTTTCAGGCATGTAGTCCACGGTTCCAGCAGAAGAGGATCAGTCTTGTCTTGGGTGCTATCATGTAAACGAATCGGACGCTTCTAACGGGTGTCCATGGTGATTTGAAAGATGAACTGCATCGGGACGGGATGCCAGAACTTGTTTGCCCATCCATAAAGTCAACATTTTTCTAAAGAGTTTGTCTTGGTACGATAATGCGCCGCGACCATCTCACCAGGACGTGGAGGTATCAATCATCTGAAAAGAATTACTTGTGGTATCTGTCGACATGAATAAGGGTATGATGATATGTGGGACTAGTTGAACGCTGTAGTGCGCTGTCGCCGTACGATCCTCATACACTTGCATGGGGGCTTAATTAAATAGAATGCAAATATTTTTTAATTTTAGTAGCTGTCTGTCCGGTTACGAAGTCTCGTAACCGGTTGGCCCTGACCAGTATTAGTACGCAATCTGACTGCATAGAATAACAACAAAGAATGAAAGAAAACTTCCGTTAACACAATTAATTAATTAAGTCCCCAGCAACTATAAAAGCTACGAAACAAAAACTATGAACAACAAAGCACAAGTGTAACTGTTCTGTGTGTGGAAGTGTGATTCAATGTACTCATCTGGCACGGTTCTTCCTCAAAAAGACAAGATATTTTAAATACCATTTACACTGAATTAATTAAATAAAACTGAAATACTATACTTGCACATAGAAACCAGAATTACGCTCTAATACATGAACACGAGCCAGATGCTTTGTTGACTGAACCTGTGACCAAGAGGCATTATTGTTTAAGACATTTGAAATAAAAATAAAAAAAATTATTACCTCCATATATATTGGCGAAACATACACTCTGATCATTACAACATCCGCAATCGAACAGCATCGGCTGTCTAGCCCATCAGAACAACTGCATACAACATGCTCACAACTAGTCACGGCTTTATCGGAACTCCTACTGCCCACTTCTCAATAAGCACTCTCCACCACGACTTCTCGCCAAGAACTCTCCACTACCACCTCTCAACAAACACTGCCAGTGGAGGCGGCTGAATAATACTCTTTGGCGCAATCTCTCGCGCTGTGACTCAGTGTAACCACCTTTCATATGCCCCTCCTCCACAGGCTAGAATTTGATGGTATTTTTGCCAGCATTGGTGGTGAAAATACCACCAAATTCGTTCAAAAAATACAGACAAAAATTAAAAAGTAATATTAATAAGTAAATATCACATAACTAAATAAATTTTGGCTTTGCACTGACCCTTCAATAACCTAATATATAAAATACAGTAAGGAATACAAATGCTTGCATACATATGATTTTACATAATAGTTTACACAAGTATCATGTGGTTAAACAATTCAATCAATAGCGTCAGCAATGACGAATAGGTGCAGGTAAGAGTCTCATAACATCTCATAAACAGTAAACACACACAAAAAATCAGTTTATACAAATATTCACATAAAATCCTTTCAATAGTTCAATAACAAGTAGGGCTCCTCAGAGTAGTTGACAGTTCCAACAGTAGCACCCAGCAATGATCAACAGGTGCAAATAGCAGTCTCATAACATTTCATCAGCAGTATTTAAACAGCTTCAGCAGTGGCACCCAAAAATGGCGAGCAGGTGCAGACACCAACAAGTGACATTATGTCAGTAGAAGCAGTTCCATCAGTGGCACCTAGTAATGTTGAACAGGTGCAGGCACCAACAAGTGACATTCTCAGTAGAAACAGTTCCATCAGTGGCATCCAGCAATGTTGAACAGGTGCAGACACCAACAAGTGACATCATTTCAGTAGATGCAGTTCCATCAGTGGCACCCAGCAATGTTGAGCAGGTGCAGACACTTACAAGTGACATCATTTTAGTAGAAACAGTTCCATCAGTGGCACCCAGCAATGTTGAACAAGGGCACGTAACAGTCCATAATATTCATTATCACTAATTAGACAGTTCATCAGAGTTCATCAGCAGAAATTACACATCTCCTAGTAGCACCCATCATGTTGAACAAGCGCAGGTAACAGTCCATAATATTCACTATCACTAATTAGACAGTTCATCAGAGTTTATCAGCAGAAATTAAACATCTCCTAGTGGCACCCGGCAATGTTGAATAGGTGCAAGCACGAACAACAGTTTGAATGCACACACACTTGCTTTTACAAAATTATTATCAATGCTCTTACACTAAACATACTTATTATAATAAACACACAAATGATACCAGATAATTGTCATATTAAATATTACAAATACACAAATATCAGTAAACCTATAATATTTAGGAGATAGGTCGGTACCAATTATTTGGGATTAGGAAAGGAAAACACACAAAACACACTCACTCATCTTTTATCCACATTAAGTACTACTGTGTAATTGAATAGTGTTAACTGTGGAAATGCAATTCTGTCCAAAATTTTATGTTCAACTTGTGTATCAAGTAGTAGTGGCAGCAATGTATAACAAGTCAATAATAGTTAGTCAATGTCGTAGTCATCATGTCAAGACCAATGTTTGGCAAGCCAAATCAGAATGTATGGTTGCTGAACAACTGTCAGTGTGCCAAGATATGCAATTACTTCCTCTCTCAAAAAAAAACAAAAAAAAAAATACTGCTTACTGATTTAACGAAGTGTGTGTGTAGACAATCTTCCTTCTACTTGAGTGTCCTAGTCTGCCATCTTCATCCTCCTTGTTCCATATAAACCAACAAAAAAATATGCTCCTCACTTACTTTACCTCTTATCCACCAAAACTCCAATAATCATCAGCATCACATAAACTTAATGCTTCAATAATACCTCTTACGTCGATACATATAAACCTTATCATCAATATCATTTACCTTACCTCTTGTCCAGCAAAACTCCAATAATCATCAACTTCATACAATCTCAATACCTCAATAATACCTCTTCAATACGTCGACACATATAAACCTTATCGCCAATATCATTTCACTTCCATAACAACTCTTTCCTCTAGTCAGTCTCCTCGAACAAGTACAGACAAAATCCTAGTGCAAACTTCAATTCATCATCCCATACAATCCGAAGACACAATGTCCACACACAACCGCTGTGTAGTCCACCTGAGCCAAATCTTCTACTCATTATGAATTATAAAATACATTTTGGTTACCTTGTCCATCATAAAATAAAAGAAATGCATACATGACCTCTAACAGCCTTCAGTTTGAATAATTTTCAGTAAGTAGCTGCGAGTACGTAGTATGAAAGATCACATAAGACTTTGAGTGAATAAATCGTAATATTTCACAGTGTGTACATCACTTCCAGAATCATGGCAAAACAGAAGCAAACATGTGGAGTATTTCTTGTGCCAAGTGTCACTTACTATTGCAGTTGCTCACGAAGAATGCAGTGTAATAACTGTCAATGGTCTAAACCTTGTGTTGGTATGTCATATCGTTAGCTTCCTTCCTATTAGCATAAATTTATACAGCTTCCATAAATCCTCCAGCTCATGTAACTTCAATGAAGTTTCTTGTACCAATGTCGTTCGTAGAATTATAGCAGTTCATTTTCTTATCTTAAAATATAAAGCACTGAGCGTAAGCAAAACATGCAATAGCGAATAAATATACCAGTAGAGAGCAGAATGTCAACAAGTGGATGCAGCACAATCCCTACAACGAGGCTATGCCAAGTGAACAATCTATAATTAGTACCATAGTGTAACCTAAACTCCATGTTCGTACACCGTATATCAGCATTTCTATATACCAAATTAAAGAGTAGTTATGACAACAAACATAAATGTATAAATATGCAATCCATATGCAAAGCAGCAAATATATATCTTACACAATAAACAGGTCATTAGTATCATATCAGCATAAGCAAATAAATGTTCATATGTAATCTTAATAAGTAAACATGAAGGCGCAAGCAGATAAATCACAAAGTATAACTTACATACATAACCACATCAGCACAATTAATCAGGTGACAATTATAATTTAAATAAATTAGCACAGCAGGCACATAATTAAAAAAAACTGACATCAGTGAAAAAGCACAGCAGCCAAGCGATGCATAATATACACAAGTAACAGCCCTGTTCATTAATCAATCATTGTCAATATGAGTTAACACGAAGTATGAATCACGTAATCGCGAGCAGCAAATTACGTCTAAAGTACGTACCAAGTGGAAATATGTTACCTGAAAAATAAACTCAATTAATAGTTACCTTTTTAGTTTATTAGTTTCTTCTTCGAAATTACATTCTTCCTGAAAATTTTTCGATAGCAAGTCCTCTTAACGTCGGACACACACAGAATTTACCTGAAGTTCTTAAATATTTTATACAACCGTATCCTGAAAAATACTGAACGTTAATAACATAATTTATCAAGTCACTATAGCTTTATATTGAATTGAATCAGAGAAATTAGACTGTGTATTTGTTTATGGCTGTCAGTGCATTCGCACTGAGCGCTCGATCAGCTGTAGGTACGCGTGACGTAGGAAGTAATTGTTTGCGGTCAACGACTGCCTTGTGCGGCGCGCAGACTTGACTGTTGCTTTGAGTGTGTGCCGCCGCCGGAACACGGCGCGGTATCCTTTTACTCTCCGTGTGCTTACGTATAACTGTTAGTTTCTCAAAAGTATGTCATTCCACAAAAATTTTAACGTTTGATATATGATGTATTCCCTTAGAGCGCCGAGATTTAAGAGTTTCTACTTCAACAGTGTTATCATGAATAATTTTGCGAACTCTATGTGGAACGTTATGAAGCAGAAAAAATTTACGACACAAGCCTTTTCCTTTGTGAGACAAACGGTGAGACTTAATTAACACCTTTTGACCAACTGACAAGGTTTTTAAACGACCAGGACGCTTAGCTGATTTCTCTCTTCTAGCAGCCGCAGATGCAATATTTGGCAGAGCCAGGTTGACAACTTCAGAATGCCGCAGTTTCCGTGAAGGCGGAAAAGGAACGATTTCAGAAATGCGATTTGTCGGTGCTTTATTTTTTAATATCAATATAGGCGGTAAAGAAGTTGAATCATTAGGGAGTTCATTCAGAATGTTTTGAAAAATATGAAGATACTGTTGCCACGTTCTGTGATTCTGATGACAGTAAAGACGATACAATTTATTGATTTCCTTCATCCATCTCTCTGAAGCGTTAGACTGAGGGTGAAAAAGTGAAATGAAAATTGGTTTAATTTTACGACGCTGTAGAGTACGAAGCCAAATTTTAGAACGAAACTGTGATCCATTATCTGATATAACATTATCAACATGACCCACTTCTTTAAGAAAATGTTTGATGAAAGCATTAGATACTGAACGAGCTGTTGCTTTGCGTAAAGGTATAAAACACACATATTTTGATGTCAATTCCACTGCTACCAGAATGTACGCAAAACCATTAGTAGAACGAACCACTGGACCGAACAAATCGACTGCAGCCATCTCCTTTAATTTCGCTGGAATGATAGGAAACAACGGTGCTCTGTGAGAAATAGTTGGCGGCTTAGCCTTTTGACATAATTTGCATTTGGCAAGAACAGATCGAATACGTTTTTCCATATTACTGAAGTAGCAATTTTCTCGTAATTTATGAAAGCATTTTCTGGGACCAAAGTGTGCATAACTGAAATGTGTGTACCAAATCAATTTACTAACCCACTCATCAGCAATACAAACTAACCAAACAGAGTTGTCGACCTATTTTCGTTTAAAAAGAATATCATTGCGAACTAAATAATACTGTCTAATCGCTACGCTTTCCTTTCTCCTCCACTTCTCCTTAATGTCCTTCCAGATTGGATCCTTATTTTGCTCCTTAGCGATGTCCTGGAGCGAAGACGAAATAAAATTTTCAAACGCAACACCTTGAATATACATCAAACAATAATTGTTTTCTTTGCAGTCCTCTTCAGCACTTTGTTTCAAACCCATAGGTGCACGTGATAAAGCATCAGTAATAATATTTGAAGATCCCTGTATGTACACAATACTAAAATCAAATTCCTGTAGATACAGCGCCGATCGTGACAATCTTCCATGTGTTAATTTTGTTGACATAGGAAATTCCAGAGCTCGATGATCGGTGTAAACCTTAGTATGTCTGCCATACAAAAATATGCGAAATTTTGTGAAAGCCCAAACAACAGCCAAAGCTTCAAGTTCCGTAATCGAATAATTCTTTTCTGATTTAGAGAGAACACGACTTCCAAATGCAATAGTTTTCTGTACTACAACGCCGTCTTCTTCTATCTCTTGAAATAAATGTGCACCTAGGCCTTTGTATGATGAGTCCGTCGCCAAACAAAAATCTTTAGATAAATCCGGATGTGAAAGAAGTGGAGCAGCAACTAAAGCATCACGAAGTTGTTCAAATTCTGATTGAGCTTCCTCATCCCAACACCAATTAGAATTCTTCCCAGATGGTTCACATAAATGAGGTGTGGCCAAATTGCCCAATCTAACACAGCGTCTAAGAAAATTACAGACACCAAGGAAACTACGAACATCACGTTTTGTGGAAGGAACAGCATAATTGCGAATAGCGTCTAGTTTCTCTGGATCAGGAAGAATACCTTCTGTAGAAATAATGTGACCAAGAAATATCACCTGAGAACGACCAAATTCAGATTTTTCCAAGTTCACTGTAATGCCAACTCTTGCAAAAATATGTAATAATGAATCCAAAATTTTGTTATGCTCACTCCAAGAACGTTTAGTAATAAGAATATCGTCAACATATGAAGTAATATTGTCGCGAAGATAAACAGGTAAAATTTCGTTTAAACTACGAATGAATGCTGTTGAAGATACAGTAAGTCCAAACGGTAATTTTCGAAATCACTTTTGGGTAAAATAGTCATGTCCGGTTATTTTTTACCGACTCTCTATATAGATTGATAGTCGAGGAGTTGTTTTGATAGATACAAAGAAGAGTAAAAGAGTAGGTAGCAGTGCAGAAAACTAAAAGGGAAATAGCACTACTAGAGCTCGGGGCCCTGTGCACGCTACGCCACATATTCACTTAGTGTAGTGAATCCCCTGAGGATGTTAACATCTTCTGGCTAAAGCAATTTGTCTTATCGATTGTGGCAGCTTAGTTAAACAAATGCGAATTAATTCAGTCAGGCTATAAGGGTTGGAAAGGAACTGATTCTTTCGAATCATGTCTTCAAAGTATTCTGCTGGCGTGCGGAACTCAGACAGTTTAAAATTACGCTGCATAATAAGACAATGTTTGACTCTGTCTTGCGTGTTTTCGGACCAATATGCCGATAGAAATGTATGATAAAAATCATTTAGATTATTACAATCTCTAATAAGTGCGCGCATGCGCGTCGCCGGTTCGTTTTCTAAATATCCACACATAAATTCCAGTTTGTGACTTAGTGGCCAATTTGGTGGAAGCGCGTACATAAATTGATCTAACCATGAACATGGATGTATGTCATTCTTAGAATTGCGAAAGATCTTATATTTCCGAAAAGTTAAAAAGTGTCTATAATCAAAGTTTTCGCCTCGTGGCGACAAAGACCTACCGCGTCTGTCCCAGTCCCAATGTCGATTATTGTCAAGTTCGCGCGCCTGGCGCTCTCTTGTTGCTTCTCGTAAATGAAATAAATTACTTTCTTCAAACCCCTCTGCTATCTGTGATTCTAAATTTCTTCTACTATCTTTTCCTACGATTTCACTTTCAATATGTTTGACTTGCTTTCGTAATGCCTCAAATTCCCTTTTAACGCGTTCATTAAATTTTCCCTGATTTTCAACATGCTTATTTATGTTCTGGTACTCTTCGGTTTCTGAAAATGGCAATGGAGTTGTATCATCTGAATCTCTGTCCCCATTTAAACCAAGACTTGTCAATTTATCTGAAATCTCCCCAACTCTTTCCGATAAGTCACCTATTTTTTCTTTCTGTTTATCTACGTCTTCCGTAAGTGTCGCGACTCGGGATTCAGTATTGACACATTTAGTAATTAATTGTTCATACTGTTGTGTTAGGTTATTTATTCTGTCATTTGGTACAGATTCCTCGATTCTTTCAAATATTTCTTCCCTATTGTGTGCACGTTGTAAATTTAACTCTGAAAATTTTTGTACTATCACTCGATCTCTTTCTTCCTGTTCTCTATCCTGTTCCCTTTGTCTGATTTCTATTGAAATTAATCTATTATTGTGAGCATTCAAAATCGGTTGTACTTCTTCTCTAATTTCTTTTTTTAATTCATCTTTCATGTTTTTGAAACATGTCCCTATCCGTGAGTCTAACCGTGTTTCCATTGTTCCCATATCAGTTTCTAACCGTGTTGTCAATGTTCCCATCTCTGTTTTTAATTCAGCTCCTAACTGCGATCCCAGTGAGTCTAACCGTGTTTCCATTGTTCCCATATCTGTTTTTAATTCAGATCGTAGCTGTGATCCCACTGTTTTTAATTCAGATCTTAACTGTGTTTCCGTTGTTTCCATATCAGTTTTAATTGTTCCTATTTGTGAGTCTAACCAAGATCCCAAATTTAATATTGCACTCATCAACTGCTCCATATTAACTGGTTCGAAATTCTTTTCGCCCCTAACATTTCCCGTAAAACTAACTTCCTTCGTCATAGCCGTAAAGCTATCTGTGTTCGATACTATTCCAGAATCTTCTTTCGTTAATTTCGAATTCTGAAAATTTTTTGATTGTGAAAAATTTTGAACTGGTTCCGGACTATTTTCCCGACTTATTAAATTGTTTTCTACTTCATTATTCATCATACTGTTCTCCTGTGTTGGCGAGTTCGCCATGTTAACAATTTCGTCATTCTCACTATCCATCATTTTTGCCTTTTTCATCGATCGCGTAATCATTTACAAAACATACAAACCTCGTCACTATACGAAAATTACACACAATATAACACTTTACCACCAACAATACCATTCACACGAAATGCTTCCCGATAAACACGCCTAATGAACAATTGAAATCTTCATAATTGCACAAAATTGTCAAACCCGTATACAAGACATCAAAATTAAATTCTGCCAAAATACCATTAGAAGAATGACAAGACAACTACAAATGTTCAATTACCAAATCTACACATGCAATATAGACTATAATTACTAAGCTACAAATTGCTACAACAATACTACTGTCTGCTATTTTTACTATCAAAAGAATTCCAAGGGACGATCCGATGCAGCGGTCGCCACGTGCATGGGGGTTTAATTATATAGAATGCAAATAATTTTAATTTTAGTAGCTGTCTGTCCGGTTACGAAGTCTCGTAACCGGTTGGCCCTGACCAATATTAGTACGCAATCTAACAACAAAGAATGAAAGAAAACTTCCGTTAACACAATTAATTAATTATGTCCCCAGCAACTATAAAAGCTACGAAACAAAAACTATGAACAACAAAGCACAAGTGTAACTGTTCTGTGTGTGGAAGTGTGATTCAACGTACACATCTGGCACGGTTCTTCCTCAAAAAGACAAGATATTTTAAATCCCATTTACACTGAATTAATTAAATAAAACTGAAATGCTATACTTGCACATAGAAACCAGAATTACGCTCTAATACATGAACACAAGCCAGATGCTTTGTTGACTGAACCTGTGACCAAGAGGCATTATTGTTTAAGACATTTGAAATAAAATAAAAAAATTTATTACCTCCATATATATTGGCGAAACATACACTCTGATCATTACAACATCCGCAATCGAACAGCATCGGCTGTCTAGCCCATCAGAACAACTGCATACAACATGCTCACAACTAGTCACGGCTACATCGGAACTCCTACTGCCCACTTCTCAATAAGCACTCTCCACCACGACTTCTCGCCAAGAACTCTCCACTACCACCTCTCAACAAACACTGTCAGTGGAGGCGGTTGAATAATACTCTTTGGCGCAATCTCTGACGATGTGACTCAGTGTAGCCACCTTTCACACTCTATGATCTCGCTGGAACCGGCGTCGAAGAGTGGAACTTAGAGCTGCAGTGCTTCAACAGCCTTGTGGACAGTATGATAAAGGTGCAAGAACATTACCTTGCACAGTGTGCAACATCACCGTATCGAACGTAATGCAGAAGCAGACTTTGATTTCACTCGTGAACAAAGATGTGTACTTTAGATCAGATACCTGTTAATTAGGTTATTTTCTTTTTAGTTTTTCTTTCACAATAAGGATATAAATTTTTTGTTTCATAAGGGCGATACCGTCATTCTATACTTCCCTTGAATCTAAAACACACACATTCGCAGGTACACTAAATGATCAAAGGTATGAGGACAGCTAAAAGCGGATCTTAATAAAGCGGGTGTGTACGCTTCTCCTTCGTGACGGCTTGAATTCTGGTGGGGATACTTTCAATGCAATGTCTGGAAGTCTGTGGAAGAATGACAGCACATTATTCCCCAAGATCCGAAACTACAGAAGGTGTGATTTTGGATGCAAAGGACTGGAGCGAAGTTAAAGTTCTAACTAATTCACTGTGTCCGCCTATCTTTCCGAGTTTGGCCGTTGTCGGCCGTTGCCTTTCCGAGTTTCGGATTTTCGTTAGTGCAATAAGGGGACCATTCGTTTATCGGATTGTCACAGCATATAGCGTGCTTCGTTCTCTAAATCACTCGTTTCCAGGAACCCACTGGCCTCTAGCGTTCCTCTTTACACCATCTCAAGCGCTGCTTAGTACTGGACAGAGAATTCTGCGGCTTACGAGGAGTAGTTCGGCCACTGTAGCCCACGTTCTTGTGCTGGATTAGGGGGAGCGCTTTGGAGCTGACGAGTGATTCCCTTCGCTAATTTCATGAGACGTTTTATAAACACACTCCGCAATGCTCAGCGGTCACTGTGAGTTCTGCCTTGTCTTGTTTTAGTTGTGATTTTTCCTTCGCGTTTCCACTCCACGATCATATCAGCAACAGTCGACTAGAGCAGTTTTAGAAAGATTGAAGCATCCCTGATGAATCTGTTACTCAAGGGACCTGCAATAAGTAGTTCATGTTCTAAGTCACTGAGCTCTCCTGAGTGAGCCATTCTGCTGTTACCGTGTCTCCACTAACGACACAATAGGCTCGCAGCCTCCTTTCACACTGGCGGGTCTTCCTCTCGTGGCATTTAGAGGCCAATTCTCCATTAAATAAGGATATTTGGATAATTATGATCCGCTGGTGTATGCTGGTGGTGCAGCACTTTATGTGGATGGTACTGCGATGCGATATGAAACAAATGTGTAAGTGACATCTATATTAAGGAATTTCCTTGTGAAATCCACGTTTTTAACTTTATTTATGCCTAGTCGTAATTAGGGTTTTCACCGACCTGCATTTGGGGTAATACAGTTCCATATTTATCATCAGTGCTTCTATGTTGAATACATTTTAAATGCTACAGCTGTCCGATTAAAAATAACAATTTATGTAGGTTCTTCGTTTCTTTCACTAATGTCTTAACGTAGCATTAAGTTGTACTTTCATTTTGGGTCCGGTAGGTCTTTGTCACATTATATATATTTTATGCACCATTCGCAGTCTGGCGTACATTTATAAACGATGTTCGAAATAATTCAGCATTTTCTTGTACCACCGGTTGTCAGCGGACAAACAAGTGACTCAGGTCGAAACCTTCAGCTGACGCGGTAAAAAGCGCTGGTAGTCTGCAACAAAAATGCAGCACATGTTTCTGTGATACAAAGTAAGGCAAACTGATAATCCACGTACTACTAAGACTTTGAAACAGTACTTAATTAGAGTAAATTACTATTGCAGAGTGAAACAATGCTTAACTGCGAAATATTCTCTTATGCTAACTTCCTGTGATCATTGATGTATAGTAAAGGATGAATTACGTAGTAAACGCTTCGTGAAACCCGACTTGGAGCTTAAAATATACTCTTATGTAGTATTCACCATAATTGATACTTAATTTTACGCTAGCGGCTTCTGTAATGTGTTGGCATTTGTTGTTGTTCAGTTACGAATTTTAACAGTTATGGGTGTTGTAGAACGTTAGTATCCAAAGTTACATGAGACAATCACTAATAATCGAACGAGAAATACGTTTCATCGCCTTGCTAGACTGCTTGTTACAACCTCATAGTAGTGTGCAGTGGCTGGCGAGATTAAATTACTTTTCTCATGACTGTTTTGTGGAATCATTTCAATAATTTCTATACCCTGTGAAAGTTACTTAAATTATGTAGGATCTTCGAGCTAAAATTTATCATACGTACTCGTTGCAGCGATTTGATCATTTCTACAAATTCGAATACACAGACTGGCATCATACATATACGTTCAAGGCCCTTTCGAGAATATTTTTCCGCAAAAGCGATTTATCATTTGGTGTCCCATTTCGCCTCTTTTCCTTCTACGCTTTCACCCGAGTCTGTTTCCGCTAGTAATTGTGATAAACACAGTAAACAAATCTTGCACTTGTGTGCCTCTGCCACCCCATTCAGCTTGGTGCCCCAAGCAGGAGGCTGTATAGCCGGGGTCTTAAACCGGCCCTGCATACGTTATTTATTGAGTTAGTTATTTATTGCGTTATTTTTATTGTGTGTGTATGTCTGTCTAGTGATGTGATTTCATGTTTAAATAATTCGAGTTATTTGAATCCTTCTGCTTGAATGCACATTTCATTGACTGTCTCCTTCTTTGCAGTTTACATAATTCGAGTTATTTGAATCCTTCTGCTTGAATGCAACATTTCATTGACTGTCTCCTTCTTTGCTGTTTGTTTGTTGCTGGATGCGTCGTCCAAGGTCGCGCGGGATTAGCCGAGCGCTCTACGGCGCTGCAGTCATGGACTGTGCGGCTGGTCCCGGCGGAGGTTCGAGTCCTCCCTCGGGCATGGGTGTGTGTGCTTGTCCTTAGGATAATTTAGGTTAAGTAGTGTGTAAGCTTAGGGACTGATGACCTTAGCAGTTAAGTCCCATAAGATTTCACCCACATTTGAACATTTCGTCGTCCAAGTGGAAGGCTGATTACTGGTGGAGTGGTCGCAAGCCTACAGGAACAACATGATATGTTTCCATCTTTTCGTTAAAGTCCGTCGCGTATACAGAAAAAACTGTAAGGCATCGCATTTTTAATAATAACAGGAAAAAATATTCACTTTCAGTAGTACTAATTGAGAAACATATAGTCGAAATTTGCGAAGGTGGAGTAAGTTTCAGTTCCACACACCGAGGGAGGATTTACGAGATTACGCTGAGTTGTGACCAGGCCGAAGTCATAGAATTTCTGCGGTACACCTGATTTTATTATTCAATGAACGTTTCATTACTGCGATAGGATTTCATAATACATATAGTCGCGTGTAATTGGTTTTTGGGGAGAGGAAATAATTTCAGAAAGCAAGGATGGGAGGAATAGGGATGAAAATCTGTTAGGTAGTTGAAGTGGGGGGGGGGGGGGGTTGGAAGGGAGAGGGAGAAAGATGATATGGCAGAGCTAGGCAGATGTAGAAAACAGGGATGTTGGATCCCCATACTCCGTGACAGAGCGAAGCGGAACGATGCGGGAGACCCGCAACGCTGTACTAGGCAAGGTCCTAGTGGAGGTGGTTTGCCGTTGCCTTCCTCCGACCGTAATGGAGATGAATGATGATAATGAATACGACACGACAACACCCAGTCATCTCGAGGCAGGGAAAATTCCTGACGCCGTCGGGAATCGAACCCAGGACTCCATGCTCGGGAAGCGAGAACGCTGCCGCGAGACAACGAGCAGCGGACAGAAAACGGGGAAGAAAGTATCAATAGGGGAAAAACACACACACACACACACACACACACACACACACACATACATACACATACATACACACACACACACACACACACACACACACACACACACAGAGAGAGAGAGAGAGAGAGAGAGAGAGAGAGAGAGAGAGAGAGAGAGAGAGAGAAAGAGAGAAAGAGAGAGAGATATAACATCTACGATATATAATTTTTTTTTTTTTTTACGAGTAGAATATGAACGTGTGGATAATATTCAATTATGTAATTATTTCTTAAAAAGATGATGATTATGTAAAACTGAGACAATATTTGTCTCACGTTCTTTGTTAATCTATGTCATTCTTTTCTTTTGTTTTGTACCCTTTTGTCGTCTTCTTCTGATGTACATCGCAAGACGCGGATCGATTTGAGGACTGTTAAATGAAAAACATTTAATGTAAAATTATTGTACTTTTATGTTCATTTACTGCTAAAACCAATAGAGCCAAATGCGTTAAAACTATTTATGATTAATTATTGAAAATTCACTTCCTCTTTTAATTATAATTTTGTATTAATTGTTTTATCATAGCTGCAAGAAGCGCAGCCATTGTCAGTTGCGATTATATAGCAACTTCGTCTGTATTTCTAGTTGAAAATAGCATGGGGTTGTGTTAAACTAATTTGAAAAATAATTCAATAATTTCTTTTTATTGGTAGCATCAATTTAAATGATTTATTGGGAAAAGGAAAATCTTAATTAAAAAAGAAATCCTCTGTCTTTTGTTGGCCGCCATCTTAACTTTTATTACAGCGGTAAATTTAAATTACTTGAAACTGCAAACTTTCAATATTCCGATGTGTAAGAAATAAATGTGCACCGGTGGTACTGAACTCTATTTAATAAAAAAGGAAAAAATTAATCGAATCAGACTGCATTTTCTAAGAACAGTGCTGACGGTATTTATCGTTGAACAAGATTACATTGCTGATGTATGTGGCCAAAATTAAACTACGCACGAATCACGTAGAAAATATTTCTGGTAGCATACGTCAGTGTTGTGTGCGGGTGGTATTCTGTGGTTCCCTTTCATGACCAATTTGCTCAGAATAATTAAATGCATCGAAGTAAAAAAAAAAATAAAAATAAAAAAGCTCTGATGTACGATCTGTAATTTTAGTGATATGAACACAGCTTATAGTCAACATTATTACACTACGACAGGTGGAATTCTTGTGGAATTTGAACAAAATAATTATCCGGGAGAAGTTGTAGTTTGAATAGTGCATTATACATGTGTATAATATTGTCAGTATCATTTACAAAATCAAATCAATGCAAAAACTGCTTAAAAAATAGAGTGAATTCAAACCGCCGAATCGTATCATCCATATTCATTGCACTTGTCGATGTTGATGATACACGAAAAACCGCCACAGAGAGAGAGAGAGAGAGAGAGAGAGAGAGAGAGAGAATGTGGACGGTGAAAGGAGCCACCGTCAGAAAAGGCATGCACAATTGTGGCCAGTTGAATAAGAAGTTATGCAGTGCGTTGAGCACACCTTCAAGACGTCAAGCTGATATGTAGTTCCATTTAAAAAATTCTTAGTCTTTACGTTTACCGCATCATCATTACAATGCGTTTCATTCTTTTACGTCTGATGGCACTCTGAAATTTATTGTTGGTTACCACTGGTACCGACAAAATGGTGTAATTTCGAAGCTATGTACATTTTGTCCAGAAATTAGGTATCGAGTTTGTTGAAATAATTATTGCGTTGTTATCATGAATAATGACATGTTTACCTCATGTTACATTCAACGTAACCACCATTCACATCCCTACGCAACTCCCATCTACCACCTGTGGCACCAAAGATATTGTGAAACACTTGTGGTGTTATAGCTGCAGCATTTCGGAGCCCCGCCAGTGAGTTGGCACATGTCGGCAAATAACGCGTCCCCTGATAAAACCCCAGACGAAGTAGTCCATGGGTGTGAGGTTGGAAGAACGCGCCTCCCTGGGCACGGGTTCTGAACACGGAATCTATCTTCCTAGAAATCCATCTTCCAAGAAACACACCATTCAAAGGCGTACCCATATCTATGGTATAATGGAGAGGTGTACCGTCCTATTGGAAATAAATATTACGCACAAGTTCCTCGTGCACAAACTGCGGTAAAAGAAATTAGTGCAACAGATCCACACATATTGCCCCATCGATGGAGCTTTCATCGAAGAAGAACCGGGTGTAGATTTTGTCAATTGATATTCCCATCCAAAAATCTTTTTTTTTCTGGGGGCGGGGGGGGGGGGGGGGAGGGAGGGAGGAGGTGTGGGGGGTGGGGGGAGAGACACGCTGGAATTCCAAGTGCTCCACTTGCGGTGCGTCATCCTAGATGATGAAGTTTTGTCGATTAACATTTCCACAAGTGGGGAAGGTACTCTTATCACTGAATAGGATCTGAGTGAGGATGTTGTGATATGGATTTGCTACAAGCAAATCCTACCACATTTTCTTACGTTCTACTAAATCCTCGTCATACAATTGGAGGAGAACCAGCAGGTTGTATGGCGTTTTTTTTTGTCAGTGTGTGGCCCAACACTTTATGTACCATCGAGCATGGAATTTCCAGTTCGACCGACAATCGCCTCACCGATTTTGAACTGAGTTCAATAGATATTCAAATGTATTCAGTTATGTCAGTAAAGGTTGATGGATGGCCTTGTCCTGAAGCATTCTTAACCGCACCAGGTACTTAAACTCGTTCTTTACCTATTGAATTGCATTATGAACAGGTCCAGGTTTATTGAAGCGGCGATCAAATCTTGTCCGAATTTCACCATATGATAACTTCTGCTACCGCCAAATAACAATGGCTTTCTGTCCAGCTCAGTTAACATCACGGTTGTTCGGGTACCTGTAACAACAGGACACATGTTTAGCGATGCCTTGAAGCCAATCCATCGTTTCCAGCGATAGCTGTAACTTCTACATCTACAGTGCACCTAGCATATACCCCTACTATATCGTTTTCTGCAAAATCAATACTTAATTTCTGGAAACCCTGTATTGAAGCTGCACAACCAGCTCAAAGGAAGAGAACACTCTGACTGTAAAGCCATGGACCATGTTCCAGCCATTTCCAAGCCCAAAGTCCCTCCAGCTTGTCCTCAACTTACCCTATGTTCACGATTCATATTAAGGTACCACACAACCCAGTATATGCTGCTTTATCTTCGTCTGCGAGAATGAAGTCAATCGCAGCAGAACAGTGCGAATGGATGTCATATTTTCGAGAAGAATATCCGCATCACTGCATATGTGATGCGTTCCACAAGTATTTGCAAATTTCCCATCTCCTTATCCCTGGACATTATCTATTCTTCATTTAAAAACAAAGATATGAAGTTTGTTACGCCCATCCACACCTGAACCTTACCTTTCACTGAATCGGTATCTGCCCACGATTTTCCTGAGCGAGTACCAATGCCATTTTCGGACTAACGTATGACAGGGTTCATTCTGAAAACTGAAGGAGGATTAAACTGTGAAGATCAAATTCTTCCACTCACTCATGTTTTAGTCTCAATGTAGCTGTCTTAAGAAAAACACTTGGGTTAGGGGGACCACACTCCTAAAAATCTGCCACAAAAATCATTGCTCACGCAGTTTTTTCACGAACCTGACACTCCTGGGGCAGGTGAATAATGTGCACACACTTACCTTGTACACTCAGTTTCTTTTCGGGGCTGAGACCAGATATCGACTTTCTTCTGCAGTTATTTCTCTTCGAGGCCTTTCACTAGCTTCCAGCGTATCAGAAACGTCACCAGCGGCTTGAAATGCCCTAGTGTGGAATGTTAAAAAATGGCCCTTCTATGGTATGTCTGAACTACTCGTAGGTCTCTGAGGTTTCTGTCCTGAGAAATTGAGACCAGCTGGGCTGTTTTTGCCATTACGTTGTAAACTTCACCAATCGACTACGTTCCGTTAACAGCGAAAGTGCAAACACATTATGGATATAATGGCATGGTTTTGATTATCTTTCAGCCACGAACCTACTCGCGGCAAGGACAGATTTTAGATCTTGATGGTCATTTTCAATGAGTGTTCACCTTATGTCTTTCAGTTTCTGTCTTCCTCAATTACGATTAACTTCTGGACGCTGGCGTAAATTCTATGGATACTGATAGCAAGTTCAGAGCCCAGTGTGAACGGTGAACATGTTAGGATGATCTTTTGCAGACCATGGCGCCAACTCATCCTTACGTCTTCGACTTAATAGAGAAAGATATACGTAGAGAACGTACAGAGTCTGCCTTTATGAGTTCTGCTGCTGTGCCGACGGCCTGAGCACGTGCTTGCCGCCCCACTCCTGGTGCAGTGGGCTGTTCCTTTGGTCGACCTTCAGGGGGAAAGCTGCGTCACCGTAGCCAGCCGCATGACGCAACGCGACTGCATTCTTCCAACAGGTTCCTGGTCAGTTAGCGCTCCTATTTCATGAGGTAATGTTTACTCAGCAACTTCCGCTGCAAGAAGTTTCTACTCATCGTGACGGAACGTTTAGAACGTTTTCACGTGTCATGCTGGAAGATTGTTACTGTCTACAGATGCAGTAGACTTTAGATGTGGCGTCTTCGTCACCTTCGTACAAGGAGCAACACAGAAAAGACTTAGGGCGAGGTATAGATTTTATGTTACTTATCGTAATCATGGCAGCGAGTTGTAGTGTGTTGCTACCGAAGTAATACCAATAACGATCTGGAAATAAATTTAAAAGTACCTGGTGGCGGAAAGGAACGTGGGATTTGTGAGTCGAGCTCTCTGGTGATTTCACAGGACGTAATTCAAGTCACCATTTATTGATAATCACAAAATCATCATATTACAGATCATGGTAAGAGAAATTTGACAATCGTCGATAATAATATTGTTTAATAGCCGTCTACAACTCCTCCCTTCTCCAAAAGGAAAACAAGGCTTTCTCCTTGCGAATCATTAACGACATTTATAAGTTAGTTCTCAATTTCTTTTAAAACCATTCTTCGACACACAACTCTGAAAATACTCATAACAAACATATCTCAACTGACTTCACAGTTACTGAACTCATCACGTATCCTTAGAATTACTGGCGAACTACTTAAACACAGTTCAATGATGGCAATCTTACATCAATAGCTGTCACATCTATTCCACCATATGTTATAAAATTTCGGAGGAGTAGATATTTGAAAGCAACCAAATGGTGCCAACTTTCATAAACTAACTTTCAATTGAGCATTAGATTCCTTTACATAACTTAAAAGGACGAACAGCTACCTCATGTAATCAATAAAAAAAGTCGCACTTAATGTTGATTTTCAACAGCAGACGAAGTAGAAAGAATCATGGCATCCAAAACAAGTCCACTCACTTATAATACAGAAAAATACACTAACATATATACTTTAACAAAGCATGAACTCATGCTAGTAGGCATTAAACGGACTCAATCCATGGTACAACGACGGATGAAGAGGTATAAGTAAAAACGTCATTGCCATAATACACCAAAATGACAGCTTAAAACAAAGTCGCTGACACACCGATCAATCGCAATGTCCTAATGCACAACAACGACAGCTTAGAACGAAGTCACTCATACATCAGTCAACCATAATGTCTCCCAAACAACGTCACTCAAACACTAATGAGTGACAATGTTTGCTAAACAACGTCACTGAGACGCTGATGAACGACTCTTTATTTACATCTCACACTGTGGTACCAACCACAGCAGTAAAAAGGAGAGTGGACCAAATAGTCTCCATCGGTAATGAAAACAGGCCAACGATCAGTGGTGTGGTAGCTATTGGTCCTATTGACAGCGCAGCTGAGAATCACACTAGCATAGTCCTGTCACTTCCACATCTGGCCGTATCGGTACATGAGAGGCATAGCATCAGTGGCGTGTTGGCTGTTTATCCTCTTGACAGCACATCTGAGAAGCACACTAGCATAATGTAGTATCCTTCCCACTTGTCTAATATAGGGTGCCTAGGAAGCTGTTTTCTCGGATCGCTATACAACAATTTTTTTTCTATTGTAATTTCATTCCTCATACGAGGTGGGCCAGCAGTGGCCTACATATGTACAACGTAAGATACAATAAGACAAAGTACAGAAAAAAAGACATGGTAAAATATGAAAATAAACATAACATGATAGATCTGAAGCCGTTCGACCGAATGCACTGTGTACATAAAGGACGTCAACAGTTAAAACAAACTTAGACATCCAGTTAGATACATGAACGGAGAAGGACACCCATGAAAACACTGTTGCACAAAGTGAAGAAACACTGATGCACAGAACCACTGTGGTGATGATCAGACACCAACACACTGATGAAGGGTGGGGGGGGGGTTGCCACTGGTTGTAGGGGAAAGGCAAGGGGGGAAGGAGGGGGGAAGGACTCAGTAGGAGAAAGAAGGGAGAGAGGAAGAGGAGATAGTAAGGGTTGGAAGCCTGGGGAGTGGGAGGGGGGGAAGAGGGAGACAAGGGAGAGAGGAGGGGGGAGAGAGGAATGTGAGGAGGAACAGAGGGAGCCCAGGAGGAAGAGGGGGGAGAGGGAGGGGGTTAGATCTGGTAGGGTGGGATAGATGGAGGGAACAAGGACATCATCAGGGAGGGAGAGTTGGTGGGAGTCAACTTGGGCAAGGGTATGGAGAGTGTGAAGATGGAGAGCAGGTGGGATGCAAGAATACAGGTTCGGCAATGGGCCGGGATGGGCGAGAATGGGAGACAAGTGGGTGTGGAGGATCGAGCTTGTGGGAGCCGTAAAGGATTCGTATCTGTTAGAGGAAAAGGAGAAGGTATAGACAACAATTCAAGCAAATAGTATTAATGGAGTTTATTGCAGTAAGTTAAATTAACAATATTTAACTTGGTGTATTCACAAAGGTATCTCACAAGCAAATGGTGACATGCAAATAATCAATGTCCTTCGGTATACACAATTTCAATGCAAGGAAAACAATACTGGTCATAAGTCACTGCTTCAGCCTTGTATGACGACTCGTCATCCACTCCCCATGGCTAGATGGAGCAATGCTTATATTATCTTCATATAGGTGTCGCTCCAGTCGTGGTGTCGTCCCAGTCAGCGTACTAATGGCTTAAGTCGTCGCACAGCCCTCTCTGCTGTTGCGTTCTTGATCTTGTGCTGACGCTTTTTGGTATGGTGGAACACATACTCCTGTCAAATCTACATCTGTCCATATTGATACATGAGAGGCATATCGTCCACCAGGGCGCCGTACTCTTTAAATCTCAGTAATAAAGGGAAACAGACAGCCTGTCGTTACCTGTAGATAGGTGTTACCCTCGTTGCTCAGCAGTCGCACCTCAGTCACTGCAGTACACAGCCCGGCTGATCGCCGACCCACACCAGCAGACAGACTGTTCACTTCCTGCTCCCCAGGTATTTTGTTGTAGGGACTCCTCACCAGCTGACGTTGTTTGTGCTTCCGCCGTGGCCACAGACAGTACCAGCTTGGCAGCACAGACAGGAAACTCCCTCTGACATGAACAGTCAGAGACGTTGCAGGAAAGGCTCAGTGTTCATGAGACAAGAGGAAACTGAATGTTAATTATGTACAATAAAATGAAACGAAAAGGAAGGATTGTTCGGTGTCCTTCACTGGTTTCACAACCAAAACTATGTAATCATTTACTGGCTAATATTTTCTGCTTTAATTGTGAAACATATGATAGTTAAACCGTGGGGAATGTATAAAATGATTGAGAATGCATGCAAAATTTAATTTACTAACAACATTTATTTTCCGAAAACAAAGACAGATATAAGTTATGCTAAACACGTTTTTGATGGAATACCGTAAACAACTAAGTGGCTTAAGATCACAATGAACATGGATCCTGAGAGAGAACTGAATAACCGAAGGAAGGATAACATTATATTATAGCTTGCGTCACGTAAGACGGCGCTTCCGCGCATAGAGGCGGAGCAGTGAATGGATCACAACTGCGCATGCGCGGCAGCAGAGAGCGGACAAAGTCCACGTCGCCGAACTGCGTTGCTAGGGACAACAATCAGGCTCATTTGCTACCATAGTATACTTTCAAATCTATGATGGGAACAGTAAACATTAAAACCAATTTGATCAGTCGTCATGAGAGAAACATTAATTCACGTCTTGACGACGTTGCATCCACTGCTCCACAGATTTACTCCGCATGACATCGAGAACAGCCACACAGCTTTCTTAGGACGCGAAGTACAATTTTTCTCAACATGACGATCGTCTAACGGCAAGATCACTGAAACTGCTTGCAATAATTGTTATTTATTGATATTTGAACTGTATTATAAGTAAAAATGTAATACAAAACAAAATTAACTTCAAGTGCAAACCGAAATCATTATATTTGGTTGACAACTGCTTCTGCTCAATAGAGTTTTTAAAAATATGTATAAGGTGTGTGTGTTGGTGTGTCTGACTGTAGTTAAGTGTAATCACTCCACATAAAAAAGAAATAGTGGTAGAAAAGACTAATGAAAAGCCTATCGTAAAAATGATTAGTAATTTGTCATATTTTTCGTGGTTAACAGGCATTATGAGTGTAAACTAACTCGTTCGACATTACAGTGAGAGACTGCATTTATAATCCATTGCACAAGCAAACAATTAACCATCATCTGGCAATAACTCCAGGGAATGATGACCGATAACATCGAAAACGACCGATATCTCAACAAATAACAGTTACTGTCATTTTAGGGCCTTATCCTATTCGTGCCTTGAAAATGATAGGGGTTTATATGTGGAAATATCGAACTTTTGACGAACTTATCCAGCTGCATTGTCGCGTGTTATTAGAGCATACAACACAGTGGGAAAAGTTTAACGCCGGCCGTGGTGGCCGAGCGGTTCTAGGCGCTACAGCCTGGAACCGCGCTGCTGCTACGGTTGCATGTTCGAGACTTGCCTCGGGCATGGATGTGTGTGATGTCCTTAGGTTAGTTAGGTTTAAGTAGTTCTAGGTTATAGGGGACTGATGACCTCAGAAGTTAAGTCCCATAGTGCTCAGAGCCATTTGAGCCATTTTTGAAAAGTTTAACTTCTCCTTGGGCAATATGTTCAACATTATAGTCTGCATAATTCAAAGGATACAAAGTCCTAATCAAAAAGGCTAGGAAGTTCTCATTATTGTGTACGCAAATGATATGTTGACAAACACATTTTTTAAACCACGAGTCTTTAAAACTAAGAAATATCAGTACTTTGGTCCAAAGTCTACATCGCAGTACCACCGTCACTTCTATTTCAATCTGTTTACGAAGAACCTGATTTTAAATTTTCATGTAGGTTCAAGGCTTACATCCATCATCACTTCCCTGTCAAATTATTCTTTCTGAAGTTTATCAGCATGCCACACAGACTGTGCCCACGCTACAGGGGGATGTTGTCTGTTGCCTCATGCACAAGCGATTCAGTGAATGTTATCCTGAACGTTTTTTTTTTTCGCCCACATAGCCTTATCCTTTTCCCAAATTAATTTCATAGGGCTACACTACAGTGACACGTGGTTAAACGCAAAACTGTGTGACCCCATTCACGGGCAAGGAAGTCAAATTTGTACCTAATGCCACGTGACTTGCATAAATTAACCAGCTGCAGGAGATCGGCACGAGTCTGGTCTACACTGTGCTTAATACTTTTATTTTTAAGCCGCTTTTTTGGTGTTTGCACTTGGTGTTTTCTCTGTAACAGTTGAATTATAACTGGCTATGACCGACTTCGAAGCAATGTATGACAAGAATTGTGAATCACGTCACGCCATTGACAGCATTTATTTCCGAATGGTAGTCACTGCTGTTTTTCTTACACGCCGTTTACTCTCAGAAACAAAACCAGACGAAGAGTCAGCACGCAGAATAATTATCTGAGAACCTATTCCTATGACAACCTTAAAACCGCCGGTACCATCACTCATTTTCCAGCAGATCTTCCCGGAATGATTCTAATTGGTCCATGTTTCATCAAGGTAATACACGGTTGAACTGACTCCTTCTCTTGTATCGTGAATCTTTATATGAGATGTAGTTCGTGCTACCTATGTCACTTCTTTGAGCTAAAATCTCTTCTTAACATATCTGGAAATAACTGTAACACGTTTTTGTGATGTCAGGCATTCATCATACATATGGAGCACTTTAAAACATCGTTGTTAAAATCATCCATTTGTTTTACAGGTTCCTTGCGGTTTCGATGCTTTCCAGGCGACACAAAACCAACGTTTTCTACAGCTCCTACAGCTCTGATGCTTTCTAATTCTGTTTACAGTTCTCTTGTCGATATCATATGATTTTGGGAGTCCGTCCTTGTGATTTCAAACGTCAACAGTAGGAGACCTGCTTTCAAATTCACGTATGAAAAAGTTATAAATGCGGTAAATTTTCCCATCTCCTGCTTGTGAATCACTTCACATTTATTGCCTACACGTGACTTTTTTTTTAATCGCACTTGAACATCTACAGATGCACGTTCACAGCTATACTGCTACAAGAAAGAAAAATAAAACAAAACAGCTGATAGTTGAATGAATAATTCGGTTGTTGCGAAGTACGGCAACAGTGCAGCATGTAGGATCGAGATTCTCGCAGTCAAGCTGTAACTCTGTGATAGCCGCTCGGAAAGAAAATGAATATTATTGGCTACCAGTGTCTAGTGGAGAGGGATGCGCAGAACGGCTGAAAATTGGGCCGCCTTCCAATATGTCGCGGACTTTAGTCGCTGCTTCGAATGTCAGAACATAGTAGGTAAGCTGGATAGCGGAAAAGGAAAATGCTAAGGCTCAATCGAGGTATATTGACGGTCAGTGATGTCAGTGAAGACAAGGATTTCTGGTCAAATTAGTATAGGGTAATATCGAATTCTGCAATAAATACTGTGTTCAAAAATCAAAACAGGAGGAGGTATACTTGGAAAATACCAGGAGATACAGGAAGATTTCAGTTAGACTGCATCATGGTCAGGAAGAGATTCCAAAATCAGATACTGGATTGTAAAATGTACCGAAGATCAGATATAGACTCAGACCACAGTTTAGTGGTGATGAAGAGTAGGCTGAAGTTTAAGAGGCTTATCAGGAAGAATCAGTACGCAAAGAACTGTGAGACATAGGTACTAAATAATGAAGAGATAGGCTTTGAAAATCTTGGAGGCTATAGGTACAGTGGGAAGGAATAGCTCAGTAGGCAGTTCAGTTGAAGAGAAATGAACATCTCTAAAAAGGGCAGTCACAGAACTTGGAAAGAAAAACGTAAGTACAACGAAGGCAAATGCTAAAAAAACATGGGTAAAAGGAGAAATACTTCAGGGAAATTCAGGAATACAGAAGTGTAAGTCACTTACTAGTGAAATAAGTAGGAAGTGCAGGGAAGCTAAAGTGAAGCGACTGCAGGAAAAATGTGAAGAAACCGAAAAATAAATAGTTGTCAGAAGGACTAACGCTGCATGTGGGAAACTCAAAACAACCTTCGTGAAATTAAAGACAAGCATGGTAACATTAAGAGTGAAATGGGAATTCCACTATTAAATGCAGCAGAGAGAGCCGGTAGGAGGAAAGAATACAATGAAGACCTCTGTGAGGGGGGAGACTTGTCTGATGTACGAGACATAGAAACAGGAGTCGATATAAACGAGAGTTGGATCCAGAATTAGATTCAGAATTGAAGACAGCTTTAAAGAACTTAAGATCAAATAAGGCTGAAGGTATAGGTAACAATCCATCAGAATTTCTAAAATCATTGGGCGAAGCAGAAACAAAACGAATACTCACGTTGCTATATAGATTAATGAATCTAGCGATATGTCATCTGACTTTCAGAAAAATATCATCCACACAATTCCGAAGACTGTAGGAGCTGGTAAGTGCGAGAACTCCAGCACAATCGGATTAACTGCTCATGCATCGAAATAGAGGACAAGAATAGGTCTAATATACAAAAGAATGGGAAAGATAATTGAGGATGCGTTAGATGACGATCAGTTTGGCTTTAGGAAAGGTAAAAGCACCAGAGAGGCAATTATGACGTTGCGGTTAAGAAAGGAAGCAAGACTAAAGAATAATCAAGGTACGAACATAGGACTTGTCAGCTTGGAAAAAAGCGTCAAATGGTACAAGATGTTAGAAACTCTGAGGGAAACAGGCTGAGCTATAGGGACAGACTTATAATATACAACATGTACAACAGCCAAGAGGGAAAAATAAGAATGGAAGGCGAAGAACGAAGTGCACGGATTAAACAGGTTGTAAGACAGCGATGTAGTCTTTCGCCTCTTCTGTTCGGTCTGTATGGCAAAGGAGCAACGATGGAAATAATAGAAAGGTTCAGGAGTGGAACATGGACTGTGGGAAAAACAGAAGAGAATCGAAACATTTCAGATGTGGTGCTAGAGACGAATGTTAAATATTAGATGGACTGATAAGGTAAGGAGTGATTATATTCTCCGCAGAACTGCAGGGAAAGGGATGTGTGGAAAATACTGACAAGAAGAAGGGACAGGATGATAGGACATCTATTAAGACAACAAGGAATAACTTCCATTGTACTAGGGGAAGCTGTAGGGGTAAACACTGTAGAGGAAGACCGAGATTATCATACATCCAGCAAATAATCGATTATGTAGGTTGCAAGTGCTTCACTGATATGAAGAGGTTAGTGCAAGACAGGAATTCATGGCAGGCCACATCAAACCAGTCAGAAGGCTGGGATGCGCGCACTAATTCGATTGGGATGAGTATTACAAAGGCGTTGTATCCTCTTCTGAGTCACGTTGGTAAACGACTATAGCAAATGGTCCTTGATATCATTGTTAGTGGCACTGGGACACAGTTGACATAAGAGATGATCCCACATATATTCTATCAGAGACAGATCTGAGAGTCCTGCTGTCCACAGGCGTAACTCAACACCACGTAGAAGTTTCTAGAGACCCGTTCCTTGTGTGATTGAGTATTGTTCTGTTGAACAATGACACCACTATAATGTTAGGTGGGAAGTAATACATGAGGACCCATGGTGTCCTTGATGGACGCTTGTGCTGTCAGAGTTCTTTCAATCACTACCAGCAATGACCTAATGTCATACATGATGGCTTCCCACACCAAAACTCCTGGAATAACGCTGCTGTGTCGCTCTAAAACACTGGAAAAAATTGGACCTCTCCCAAGGTCGTCTCGGTACTCGCCAACGATTGTCATCCACTATAGCGCAGAACGACGGTCTATCACTGAACACAATGGGACACCATCCATCTGCAATCGAAGCTTTCTGGTCACAGCACCGCTTCAGATGCAGCTGTTCGTTTTGTGGTGTTAATGGCATCCTGAGCATGGACCAGATGGTACTAGTCTCTGATGAGTAGTGTCGGGTGACACACAATGTTGCTTGTTGGTGGATGGCAGGGACAGATTTTCTTCCTGCGCAGTACGGCGATTGTCCATTTTGCTGGTCGACCAGAACTTTGAAAACAAATGTATCTGCAGACAAGTTCCCATACAGTCCGACATTGGGCCACTGCCACGTTCGAATACCCCACAAATCTGGATTTTCCCTGATTCGACCAGCATGCCAAAGGGAGACGGACAACGAAGCCTCCTTCCAAAGTCTGTCAAGTGCTGATGCCACAATATGCATCATCTCTGTGTCCACCACAGCGATCACTCAACATCTGATGTTGTTCACGCACGTTATATACCATTCCAGGCCTGCTAGCAACACTAATGATGGCTGTATTAGCTGTCACAGAGCTTTACAACCTTAATCATTATTTTACACACCCACCGATGATATGCACATGTACGACGTTGCATACGTCGTGTGTGTTTGTTTTTTTGCCTGGCAGTGTATATGTATTCTCATACTGGAGGTACACAGTATTCAGTCAAGGGAAGCTTTTTCTGAGCATAAGCAATGTTAAAGCACGTCAGCTAAATTGCTCGTAAGCCATGCGACGTTACACAAAGTTAACTGGGCCAGATTAATGCCAGTATTGTGCTGTAAATGTTTGACGGGTTCCCTTTAAGCCAGAGATTAAGAACTGAAAAACTTAATACCTATGAAAGTGACAAAAGTGGTGGTCATGAGGAAACCCTACCACATGGCTGGGTATATCAATTCATGGCTATACTGCGAGATGGTCGCGCTTGCTGAGTGAACGAGGTAGCCTGCGTACACAAGCACATTGCCATGTTCTGTTCACGATGCTGAACAGTTGAACTGTTACTACTGAACTTTCAAGTCGGCGAGTGCAAATAACAGAATGCGTCCACGACGGAGACGAAGCTGCTCCTGTTGATACGCATCGAAGCTAAAACGCGATGTGCTGGAGGCGACGGTGCTACGATCTCTTATGGCTTCTGAGAGGCCACCATGCAGTGAGCCTCTGGCCTCATCTGACTTTAAAAAAATAGGCCTTTTGCCAACTATGTGGTGGGGCAGGGTACCGAAGTCTACTTGCTGAAATGACCGTGTTTTTTGCCGACAGGGGTCATTCTGACTGTCCCAAACGCTGGAAAAGTGGTCATCAGTGTATTCCCAAGCGTCAATGAGGAAGAAGAAGATACCATTTAAAATTTTTAGAATTTTTAACAGTTGCCACCATTCTGAGTAATTAATTCTCTTAAAATGATCACTGACGAAATCCTTTAAGGAATGTTTATAATAAAATCCTTTTTCTCTTGGAAGTTTTATTAATGGGTTAAGTTGCTACTGGAAATTATAAGAACGCGAAATAAAACTAATATAAAAATGAATGTACCGGTGCTGTTTATTATCAAGATGTCTTGAATCTTTAAAGAGATTGCTTGATTATTAATTATTACTTTTCTCTGTATTTTGTGGAGGCCTTGGTCTGGGGGGGAAGGGCGGGGCAAACACACGCACGTGTCCCGACATGTAGCACTACAGCTTGTACAGATTTGAGTAACAAGTGGAAGGAAGCTAATTTAGGTCCAGCCTTCTCGCTGATTTATGACCAGTACCTCATCAAATTCACAACCTTTCTGTTTCAAAGGAAGAAAAGAGCAGAGCAGGAAACAGATTAGTGATAAAGTTTAAATCAGGAATTCTACTTATGGTACGTTAAAAACTAAAGATTACGCTATTTCGTGTAGCACCAGCTCTGTACATCAAGAGACATATAACTCAGTATTAGCTTCTATGCAGTAGACAGTATGGAGGTGTATACATATAATGTCTCTCAGAAACGACATACCTTCTGTATGAATACGTAACACTGAATACCTTTTTGTTCGTTATTTCGACTCCGCAGCCTGTGTACCCTTTTGTGTGATGTTTACAGGATTAAACAGTGTGACAAATCATTGCCATATGTCGCTAGGCGATTACAATTCATTTTTCGCCCACTGTTTTGCGTTCACATTTGTGGGCACTGGAAATGTGTACTTGGAGAGGAAACTTTGAGCATTAGTAGCGGTTCAGGAGGGCCCCCTATGTGTCTCTGGTCTCCTTTGTTAGCAGAGGGCAGTCTGTAAATCTTAATAGGTCCACGGGCCTCCCTGGGGTGTTGAGTAACCTTCACGGAAGCCAGGGTGTGGCCCTCTCCGCCACTTTTGTGTGAATACTGTCAGCAGCAGGCCTTACTATCGCATCGGAATAATGTCAGCATGACATTTTTTGTCTATCTGCACTAACTTCAGAGGCCTAGATATTGTGGTGCCGGTCAGATAGAGCGGGAGTGTCAGTTTCGATCCGCTCCAGAAATTTGGTTTATGCAATGAGAGGCCGGCCGAAGTGGCCGTGCGGTTAAAAACGCTGCAGTCTGGAACCGCAGGACCGCTACGGTCGCAGGTTCGAATCCTGCCTCGGGCATGGATGTTTGTGATGTCCTTAGGTTAGTTAGGTTTAACTAGTTCTAAGTTCTAGGGGACTAATGACCTCAGCAGTTGAGTCCCATAGTGCTCAGAGCCATTTGAACCATTTTTTATGCAATGAGATTGCGTCTTGTCAACTAGTACATACCGTGTATGCGGCAATCGAAGAGAGTAACATTGCTTCCTTCCAGTGCAAAGGTCATGATCGTAAGATGCATGCAAAAAGTGAGAATTTCGCTGCCCTTTCTGCAACTTTCCTGAATTTGGGGAGACGTAACTTTACACAAGCTACTATAGCGTGATTCGTTATCCGAGCAGCTTGCTTCTCGTATACTTTGGGATGCATCTTTAATTGCTGAGTTAATTGCAGTTTGTATTTTGTGTCTTTATCTTGTATCGGTGAGCAGCATAGATCAAGATATCTTAGTGCTTAATTGTTGCAGACATTCTTCCTTTCATTTGGTAGATCCCACAGTACTAGCATCACTTTTTGCTAACATAATTTGTCATTCAACTAACTTTATTTTTAGATAAGTTTCATTAAACTTTGTAAAAATTAAGCCTAAATAAAATTCTATTAAAGGCAGACTCGATCTTAATTTCAAGATCATCAACTTGTCCTACAGCGTTCCTGGTTAGGCAATTCGTTGAAATAGAAAAATAACCTGGTGTACTACGAAGTTGTATCGACATTGCTCTTTGTGTACAGTGACCAGATTACACGATAAGTTACCGATTAATTTATTTTGTTATGGCAGCTAACATTGCACTTCTCCTGCCATACCACATGACGAGAATTTTTTAGTGTTTCATTATTACATTATAACCCATCGGAGCCGTGCGTGGCTCGTGTTCCCGCCATCATATATTTTACACCCTGATTTTAACGTACTTCCACCTCACTACGTTAATTTAAATTACTACTGTCACTGAGTTGCCTCTTTGTCTGACTGTGAGAGGCGTTAGCAGTGCGTATCGATATATCCCCTCTCGTAGTATATTCGCTCGACTGCCAGTCAGTTGGAACGCGTCCGGAGAGCAGTCCGGACCTGCCAGTCGGGGAGTTGCAATGCGGCACTAGTGCAGTCGGGTTGGAGCAGCAATGAGCCCTGCGTGGACATCGCCCGCCCGGCCGTTGCCGCCACTCATCACTTAAGCTGGGCCTGACTTTGGTGGATTGTTGGTCGGTCGGTCCGTGACTGTCCCTTGGTTGGGTTCGCACGAATTAAGTGTATTTGGACTCACCTCCTGTCTCGCCTAAGTGAACGAGGGCAGACCGATCCACTGGAGACTCCTTAGTGCCGTTCTCTTAATTATCCTTTTGGTAGTATTAATGTTGTTGTAATTTAACTGTATTTTATATTTTTAATTTGTCAAGGTTAGTTGTGGGCCTTTAGCCCTGGAAACATGTTCTCAGAGTTTCCTTCGAGTCCAAACATTATTGCCTTCTGCTCTTGAAAGGTTATTGTAATTTCCTCTGAAAGATTTTACAAGTTACTGTAGGCCTTCCGCCGTTAGTGTTGCAAAAGGAAGTTTGTAAACTTAATCTATTGTTTTACCGATTGTTGCAATATATATAGTTCCTTAATTTTCAGAATTTAACCTTGCGGTCTTCAGCCATCTGATTGCGTTTGTTTATCTCTTTCTCTGCACCTTGTGGGCCATCAGCCCTTTCAGCACCTTAAAACATGGTGGACTTCTGCCTTCAGTACTCATCATAGTATATTTGGAATTTTGAAAATACGGCCTTCAGCCGATTCGCTTGCTGATCTCATATATGTATTCGATTTATCTTATTCGTGAATTTAACTGCTCCATGTCTTTTCAAAGTTGAACGTATTCTAAAGCAGCATCTGTTCGGAGGCCTTCAGCTGCAAAGCAAATTTAATTCTTTCAAAAGGGTATTTGTGAACTAAATGATAATAAATTACAATTGTGAAATGAATCCGACAGCAACTCCCTTGACCCTTTCCACAATCCTAATTATCTGGTTAGCCCTAGGTGATTTGGTGGGCGGTCCACCATCGTTAGCAGAGTTTTGGAAACAAATACAGGGGAAACATATAACAATACTGGGTGCATTATGACTTTTTGAGGACCTATTCATCCGAAAAGACGATTTAAAATGGGATATTAAATAATAGATGGGAAAGCGTTCGTGATAAGACAATGGAAAATTGGTATGCGATTAATGTTCAAAAGACGCGTTTCGACAATGCCCAGTGTTACAGACACGTCACCATTTTGGGCATAAAGTCTGGATTCACTGCCAGGAAGTGCTTACAGATTTGTAGCACTGGACTTGACGAAAGTCTGCACCATTGGTAAGCAACAGTATGCATTAAACAATATCTGATATCACACTAGATCAAATGTCCCTGCCCTAAAGCGAGAACAAATCCCTGGCAGTATTGAGAATTCAAGGTAACTCATCCATATGGCAGTCATCTGTTTTAGTCTTCTTTCTTATCTCAATACAGAGGCAGATAGTGCTTGCTACGAAAACACCCGTATTTGTATTGCAATTTGCATGCTGATTCTTAAAACATAGGGTTAACTTGATTAAAGTTGTGCCGATGCTATACATGTCCGACGCCTTTGACTGCCGCGAGCAACCTTCCCGCGCCGGTACTACAGTGTGGCGCGACCAGCGTCACTCAGTCACTCAGGAGTCGCCCTCTGCCGACTGCCAAGAGCTGCGACCGGAGAACGGTTGCAACCAGGGAGCGAGACGGAAGAGCAGGGCCCCGGACTGCGCCAACCTGCTGTACGACGTGTTCCGGACAGAAGATGCCTTTGGTCGGTATCGGTGACACCGTGGATAGTACCGATCATTAACCTTTTTGAGTTATAGTGAGCTGTGGTGATTGGAACGGTCGTCGCCCAGGGGTCTGAATTCCGGGCCTGTTCTATGTGGCTCAGTCGTGGCGTATATTTAACTAAGACAACTCTGTGGGAGGGGAAGTCCGAAAACTTGTCATGCTACTCATGCGTACTGTATTTAGTTGGTTATTTTCGTGTCCCTTCCAGAGACAAATTCAGATAGTAGTTTCCTTTTGTACTGTTTGCATTGAGCAGAGATAGACGAATGAGAAACTGCAGTAATTTTGATAGAAAGAGCGCATGTGTTATATTCACATCTGGCTGCAACCGTGTCCTTGGACTAGGTACCACATAAAATTAAACGTTTCATTGTAAAGTTTTTTTGACATATTATTTTAAATCAATTATTTCATGATTTTAAAAGTTTTGTTTTAAGAGAATCATTGGATTTTACTGGATGGTTAGTTACAATAAAATTATACTTACCAGGAAAGTACTTGGACTCGAACAAACACAAATACACCATAATCGTGTGAGAAATAATGTTAAGGTCTCTTATTGCACTAGTGATACTCCCGCATCTGCAAAACTCTGCAGTCGTTTGTTAGAGGCCTCTGCGTATTCCATGCCGCATTGCACACTGACCTGTCGGTACGCCAGTCGGGACCAGTAGGGACGGTGCAGTGTGTCTCTGAAGTTGCATTTTGTGACATTATTTGTGTATTGAAGCGTCAGATGGCTCGGCGATTGGTAATCAATCCCGTTAATGTATTGCGATTGGTTGAGATGAAGTTACGAAGAACCCTTCTTCGTGAAGATGGTATTCGTGTAGAAGACTAATCATTCGCATGTTTTCTGGTATCTGTTATAGTGCAGAAATATGAGCCTAAGTTAGAAACAGATACTGTTGTAACACTAACACATAATGATGATGATAGGGATGATAATGACGAACAACTCATTGCAAACGGTAGTGTTACGGCAAGTGCGGGAAGAGGCGATGGAAGCAGTGACAGTGAATACCAACCGTCTCCCAAGAAGAAGGTTCAAGTTGCAAGTATCATCACGGCGTTTGATGACAACATACTGGAGAACATGTACGATGATTATTGCGTAAGAGGTTTCGACACATACGACAAGCTTCTGAAAAGATACCCTAAACTGAAGTGTAAAGCAATATTAAAAACATACTGGATTACGTGGCAAAGAAAGCAGAAGGAAATACAGTTTTTAAAGGAAATCGTACACTGCTGTTCAAGACCATCAAGGAGCGTATAACGGCGAAATTCGATGAAGCGCTAGAATGCGGTTCCGCCGTTCATTATTGGCATTCACAACATTGGACATTGGACGAAGCCAGAAATCTCGGGTGTACAAACTTTACAACTTCACTAGGATTTATTACTGATTTGAAAAAGGAGTTTAGGATAACATCACCCTGTATCACTATGCACCAAGCACGAAAAGATAAGGATGACGAAAAAGAGTTGATTGAAAGAGCTCAAACGTTTTTTGCTGACGTCAATGAGCATATCACGAGAGAAAACATCGATATTAGTTCTGTATGGAACTGTGATCAGAGTCAGTTCAACTATGAACTTTCTTGTGACAGAACGCTATCCATGAAAGGGGAGAGAACAACTGTCGCGATGTTGCAATCAGTTAACTGTGCAACACATTGTTACACGATCGATGTTTCTATATCAATGGACGGACGATTGGCAGACAAACTCTATATATGCTTCCAAGAATCCATTGGAAAGTTAGGACCCCGCGTGTCAAGGGAAACAGAAACGCGGTGCCCTCCAAATGTCGTCGTCGATGCAAGTGTGAGTGGGAAGATGATGAAACAACATCTGAAGACGTTTTTTTTCTGTCAGTTTTGAATCCACGTTTGTCGAGAAAGTCATTAGTACTTTGTGACTCCTGGTCTGGACATAAGGATGAACGAGTACTACTGGGAGCATCTGGCGGAAAACATGTAGATTTAAAAATCACTCCGCCTAAAACTACAAAATATGCACAACCTCCGGATATGTATTTCTTCAGGCAATATAAAATATATGCCAAGAGAATAACAGACTTCATTAAACTACGTTCTAGTAATATGCAGCCGAAATTGCACGACAGATTCTTTATCATGAATATGCATTCTGTCATTTACAATCAGTTATCTGCGGGAGTACACAGACCAATGCTTCGTTACGCCTGGCAGAACACTGGCTACGATATTGGTGAACCAGTGAACAACTTCAAAAGCGTCATTGACGTGGCGTTCAACACTGATATTAAGGAATGTGCAAATACGCCATGTGATCAACTTGCATTTCTTCACTTTGCGTTTTGCAGTCATTCGTATTGCTCGGAGTATTTTATTGACATTCCGCATTTACATTTATAGTTAAGATTGCTGTATTGCGTATGGCGTCTACAATTACATCTACAGTGATGTCTAGAGCATGACTGCAGAGTTTTGCAGAAAAACGACACCCACCTGCACATTCACAGGTACATAATGGTCCAGTAGCCAAACGTTCATACAGATCTGTTTGTTCGAGCCCAAGTACTTTCCTGGTTAGACCTGTTGTAGCACGCCTACCGCCTCACCCACAGCCCTTCCACTTAATGCTATGTTACACTGGTAGCAGAGCGCGGTTGTGGTATGAGGACGTGGGGGTGTTACGAAGTATAATATTTTTTAATGACGCTTCACTAAGATTTAACTGTTATATTTTGTAAAGTCGATAGTACTTTGGTGTTGTATTGTTCCAGTTTGGCAGACAGAGAGGTGGTGGGTTGTCGGAGTTGCGCGAGGAGTAACTATTGTACGACGTAAGTGTACGGGATGCCGATACATCGGACAGTGGGGCGAGTTAGAGCGACGGCTGCGGGAAGTTGTTGACACCCGGTTGTACCAACGCAGCTGGAGGAAAGCATAATCATTTGTCCCCCGAGTGCGACATGAAGCTATTGGTAAGAGATATCTTGAAGTCCAACACGATAACGAGCCGTTACAGAAGTATATTAAAAAGATAAAGGATAGTATCAGAAGCTTATGTCTTAATTATGGTGAAGTGGAGGTAGTGAAAGGTGGCTACACTGAGCCACAGCGCCAGAGATTGCGCCAAAGAGTATTATTCAGCCGCCTCCACTGGCAGTGCTTGTCGAGAACTCGTAGTAGTCAGTGCTTGCTGAGATGTCGTAGTGAAAAGTTCTTGTCGAGAAGTGGTGGTGGAGAGTGCTTATCGAGATGGGGTAGTAGTGAGCCGCTGTTGAGATGTTGTAGTAAGTAGTGCTTGTTCCATGTTTTATGCAGTTGTTTGATGGGCTAGACAGCAGATGTTGTTCGAATGGAGATATTGTAATGATCAGAGTGCTTTTCGTCAATATATATGAAGGTAAAAAAAATTCCCTACTCTTTTTATTATTTCAGTGTCTTTAATAATGCGTCATTACAGGTTCAGTCAACAAAGCACCTGGCTTGTGTTCTTGTATTAGAGTGTAATTCCGGTTTCCTTACGCAATTATAGTATTTCTATTTTTTTTAATTACTTCAGTATAAATGGTATTTAAAATTTCTGGTCTTATTGAAGAAGAACCGTGCCAGATGTGTACGTTGAATCACACTTCCACACACAGAACAGTTACACTTGTGCTTTGGTTTCGTACGTTTTATAGTTGCTGGGGACTTAATTAATTAATTGTGTAACGGAAATTTTCTTTCATTCTTTGTTGTCATTCTATGCAGTCAGATTGCGTACTAAAACTAGTCAGGGCCAACCGCTTACGAGACTTCGTAATCGAACATACAGCTACTAAAAAATTAAAAAATTATTTGCATTTCATATTTATATAATTAAGCCCCCATGCACGTGGCGACCGCTGCTTCGGATCGTCCCTTGGAATTATTCTGATTGTAAAAATAGTAGACAGTAGTATTGTTGTAGTAATTTGTAGTTTAGTAATTGTAGTCTATTTTGCACGTGTAGATTTGGTAATTGTCATTCTTCTAATGGTATTTCAGAATTTAATTTTGTTGTCTTGTATACGCGTTTGACAATTTAGTGCAATTATTTCAATTGTTCGTTAATCGTGTTTGAGGGAAACATTTCGTGTGAATGGTATTGTTGGAGATAAGGAGCCATTGTGTGTAATTTTCGTACAGTGACGAGTTTTGTATGTTTTGTAAATGATTACGCGATCGATGAAAAAGGCAAAAATGATGAATAGTCAGAATAACGAAATTGTTGACATGGCGAACTCGCCAATACAGGAGAACAGGATGATGAATAATAAAGTTGAAAACAATTTAATAAGTAGGGAAAATAGTCCGGAAACAGTTCAAAATTTTTCACAATCGAAAAATTTTCAGATTACGTGGTTAACGACAGAAGAAATGGAGCAGTTGATGGGTGCTATACTAAATTTGGGATCTCAGTTAGAATCACTACTAGGAACAATTAAAACCGAATTAAAAACAGTGGGATCACAGTTAAGATCTGAATTAAAAACAGTGGGATCGCAGTTACGATCTGAAATTAAAACTGATATGGGAACAATGGAAACACGGTTAGACTCACTGGAATCACAAATAGGAACAAGTAAAACCGAGATGGAAACAATGGAAACACAGTTAGGCTCACGAACAGGGACATGTTTCAAAAACATGAAAGATGAATCAAAGAAAGAAATTAGAGAAGAAGTACAACCGATTTTGAATGCTCACAATAATAGTTTAATTTCAATAGAAATTAGACAAGAGGAACAGGACAGAGAACAGGAAGAAAGAGATCACGTGATAGTACAGAAATTTTCAGAGTTGAATTTACAACGTGCACACGGTAAGGAAGAAATACTTGAAAGAATCGACGAATCCATACCAAATGACAGGATAAATAACTTAACGCAACAATATGAACAGTTAACTACCAAATGTGTCAATACCGAAACCCGAGTCGCGACACTTACAGAAGACGTAAATAAACAGAAAGAAAAAATAGGTTACTCATCGGAAAGAGTTGAGGAGATCTGAGATAGACTGACAAGTCTTAGTTTAAATGGGGACAGAGATTCGGATGATACAGCTCCATTACCATTTGCAGATACCGAAGAGTACCAGAACATAAATAAGCACGTTGAAAAACAGGGAAAATTTAATGAACGCGTTAAAAGGGAAGTTGAAGCATTACGAAAGCAAATCAAACAAATTGAAGGCGAAATCGTAGGAAAAGACAGCAGAAGAAATTTAGAATCACAGATAGCAGACGGCTTTGAAGAAAATAATTTATTTCATTTACGGGATGCAACAAGAGAGCGCCAGGCGCGCGAACTTGACAATAATCGACATTGGGACTGGCACAGACGCGGTAGGTCTTTGTCGCCACGAGGCGAAAACTTTGACTATAAACACTTTTTGACTGTTCGGAAATTTAAGATCTTTCGCAATTCTAAGAATGACATACATCCATGTGCATGGTTAGATCAATTTACGTACGCACTTCCACCAAATTGGCCACTAAGTCACAAACTGGAAATTACGTGCGGCTATTAAAGTCCTCAGGGGATTCACTACACTAAGTGAATATGTGCCGTAGCGTGCATAGGGCCCCGAGCTGTAGTGGTGCTATTTCCCTTTTAGTTTTCTGCACCGCTGCCTACTCTTTTACTATTCTTTGTATCAGTCAAAACAACTTTTCGACTATCAATCTATCTAGAGAGTCGGTAAATATTAACCGGATATGACGATTTTTCCCAAAAGTGATTTCGGAAATTACCGTTTGGACTTACTGTATCTTCAGCAGCATTCAATCGTAGTTTAAACGAAATTTTACCTGTTTATCTTCGTGACAATATTACTTCATATGCTGACATCATTCTTATTGCTAAACGTTCTTGGAGTGAACACAACAAAATTTTGGATTCATTATTACGTATTTTTGCAAGAGTTGGCATTACAGTGAACTTAGATAAATCTGAATTTGGTCGTTCTCAGGTGAAATTTCTCGGTCACATTATTTCTACAGAAGGTATTCTTCCTGATCCAGAGAAATGAGACGCTATTCGTAACTATGCAGTTCCTACCACAAAACGTGATGTTCGTAGTTTCCATGGTGTCTGTAATTTTCTTAGACGCTTTGTTAGATTGGACGATTTGGCCACACCTCGTTTATGTGAACTATCTGGAAAGAAATCTAATTGGTGTTGGGATGAGGAAGCTCAATCAGAATTTGAACAACTTCGCGATGCTTTAGTTGCTGCTCCACTTCTTTCACATCCGGATTTATTTAAAGATTTTTGTTTGGCGACGGACTCATCATACAAGGGCCTAGGTGCACACTTATTTCAAGAGATAGAAGAAGACTGCGTTGTAGTACAGAAAACTATTGCATTTGGAAGTCGTGTTCTCTCTAAATCAGAAAAGAATTATTCGATTACGGAACTAGAAGCTTTGGCTGTTGTATGGGCTTTCACAAAATTTCGTATATTTTTGTATGGCAGACATACTAAGGTTTACACCGATCATCGAGCTCTGGAATTTCTTATGTCAACAAAATTAACTCATGGAAGATTGTCACGACGGGCGTTGTATCTACAGGAATTTGACTTTAGTATTGTTTACATACAGGGTTCTTCAAATATTGTTGCTGATGCTTTATCACATGCACCTATGGGTTTGAAACAAAGTGCTGAAGAGGACTGCAAGGAAAACAATTATTGTTTGATGTATATTCAAGGTGTTGCGTTTGAGAATTTTATTTCTTCTTCGCTCCAGGACATCGCTAAGGAACAAAATAAGGATCCAATCTGGAAGGACATTAAAGAGAAGTGGAGGAGAACGGAAAGCGTAGCGATTTGACAGCATTATTTAGTTCGCAATGATATTCTTTTTAAACGAAAATAGGTCGACAACTCTGTTTTGTTAGTTCGTATTCCTGATGAGTAGGTTAATAAGCTGATTTGGTATACACATTTCAGTTATGCACACTTTGGTCCCAGAAAATGCTTTCATAAATTACGGGAGAATTGCTACTTCAGTAATATGGAATAACGTATTCGATCTGTTCTGGCCAAATGCAAATTATGTCAAAAGGCTAAGCCGCCAACAATTTCTCACGGAGCACCGTTGTTTCCTATCATTCCAGCGAAATTAAAGGAGATGGCTGCAGTCGATTTGTTCGGTCCAGTGGTTCGTTCTACTAATGGTTTTGTGTACATTTTGGTAGCAGTGGAATTGACATCAAAATATGTGTGTTTTACACCTTTACGCAAAGCAACAGCTCGTTCAGTATCTAACGCTTTCATTAAACATTTTCTTAAAGAAGTGGGTCATGTTGATAAGGTTATATCAGATAATGGATCACAGTTTTGTTCTAAAATTTGGCTTCGTACTCTACGGCGTCGTAAGATTAAACCGATTTTCATTTCACTTTTTCACCCTCAGTCTAACGCTTCAGAGAGATGGATGAAGGAAATCAATAAATTGTGTCGTCTTTATTGTCATCAGAATCACAGAACTTGGGATCAGTATCTTCATATTTTTCAAAACATTCTGAATGAACTTCCTAATGACTCAACTTCTTTACCGCCTATACTGATATTAAAAAACAAAGCACCGACAAATCGCATTTCTGAAATCGTTCCTTTTCCGCCTACACGGAAACTGCGGCATTCTGAAGTTGTGAACCTGACTCTGCAAAATATTGCATCTGCGGCTGCTAGAAGAGAGAAATCAGCTAAGCGTCCTGGTCGTTTAAAAATCTTGTCAGTTGGTCAAAAGGTGTTAATTAAGTCTCATCGTTTGTCTCACAAAGGAAAAGGCTTGTGTCGCAAATTTTTTCTGCTTTATAACAGTCCATACAGAATTCGCACAATTATTCATGATAACACTGTCGAAGTAGAAACTCTTAAATCTCGACGCTCTAAGGGAATATATCATATATCTAACGTTAAAATTTTTGTGGATTGACATACTTTTGAGAAACTAACAGTTACATGTAAACACACGGAGAATGCAAGGATACCGCGCCGTGTTACGGCGGCGGCACATACTCAAAGCAACAGTCAAGTCTGCGCGCCGCACAAGGCAGTCGTTGACCGCAAACAATTACTTCCTACGTCACGCGCCTACAACTGATCGAGCGCTCAGTGCGAATGCACTGACAGCCGTAAACAAATACACAGTCTAATTTCTCCGATTAAATCCAGTATAAAGCTATAGTGACTTGATAAATTATGTTATTAACGTTCAGTATTTATCAGGATACGGTTGTATAAAATATTTAAGACCTTCAGGTAAATTCTGTGTGTCTCCGACGTTAAGAGGACTTGCTATGGAGAAAATTTCAGGGAGAATGTAATTTCGAAAAAAAGTAATAAACTAAAAAGGTAACTATTAATTGAGTTTATTTTTTAGGTAACATATTTCCACTTAGGTACGTACTTTAGACGTAATTTGCTGCTCGCGATTACGTGATTTATACTTTGTGCTAAATTTCATGTTCTATGAATTTACTTGTGAAGCGACGTGCTTGCGTACATTAACTGATTTTGACGATGATTGATTAATGAACAGGGTTGTTACTTATATATATTATGCATCGCTTGGCTGCTATGCTTTTTCACTGACGTCATATTTTTTTTATATGCCTGCTGTGCTTATTTAGTTAAATTATGATTGTCACCTGATTAATTGTGCTGACTATGGTTATGTATGTAAGTTATACTATGTGATTTATCTGCTTATTCCTTCATGTTTACTTATTAAGATTACATATGAACATTTATTTGCTTATGCTGATATGATGCTAATGATCTTTTTTTTATGTAAGATATATGTTTGCTGCTGTGCGTATGGATTGCATATTTATACATTTCTGTTTGTTGTCATAACTATTCTTTAATTTGCTATATATAGAAATGCTGATATACATTGTACGAACATGGAGTTTAGGTTACACTATGGTATTAATTATTGTTCGCTTGGCAGAGCCTCGTAGTAGGGATTGTGCTGCATTCACTTGTTGACATTCTGTTCTCTACTGGTATATTTACTCGCTACTGCATGTTTTGCTTACGCTCAGTGTCTTATATTTTTAAGATAAGAAAATGAACTGCTATAATTCGACGAACGACATTAGTACAAGAAACTTCATAGAAGTCACATGAGCTGGAGGTTTTATGGAAGCTGTATAAATTTATGCTAATAGGAAGGAAGCTAACGACATGACATACCAACACTAGGGTTAGACCATTGACAGTTATTACACTGCATTCTTCGAGAGCAATTGAAATAGGAAGTGACACTTGACACAAGAAATACTCCACATGTATGTTTCTGTTTTGCCATGATTCTTGAAATGGTGTACACGCTATGAAATATTACTATCATTCATACTACGTAATCGTACTTAATTACTGAGAGTTATTCGAACTAAAGTCTATTAGAGGTCATGTATGCATTTTTTTTTATTTAATGATGGACAAGGTAACCAAAATGTACTTTGTAATTCATAATGAGTAGAAGATTTGGCTCAGATGGATTACACAGAGGTTGTGTGTGGACATTGTGTCTTTGGATTGTATGGGATGATGAATTGAAGTTTGCACTAGGATTTTATCTGTACTTGTTCGATGAGACTGACTAGAGGAAAAAGTTCTTATGGAAGTGAAATGATATTGGTAATAAGGTTTATATGTATCGACGTATTGAAGAGGTATTATTGAGGTATTGAGATTATGTGAAGTTGATGATTATTGGAGTTTTGGTGGACGAGTGGTAAGGTAAATGATATTGATGATAAGGTTTATATGTATCGACGTAAGAGGTATTATTGAAGTATTGAGATTATGTGATGCTGATGATTATTGGAGTTTTGGTGGATAAGAGGTAAAGTAAGTGAGGATCATATTTTTTTTGTTGGTTTATATGGAACAAGGAGGATGAAGATGGCAGACTAGAACACTCAAGTAGAAGGAAGATTGTCTACACACACACTTTGTTAAATCACTAAGCAGTACATACTTTTTTTTTGGAGAGAGGAAGCATTTGCATATCTTGGCACACTGACAGTTGTTCAGCAACCGTACATTTTGATCTGGCTTGGCAAACATTGGTCTTGACATGATGACTATGACGTTGACTAACTATTATTGACTGTTATACATTGCTGCCACTACTACTTGATACACATGTCGAACATCAAACCTTTGACAGAATTGCATTTACACAGTTAACACTATTCAATTACACAGTAGTACTTAATGTGGATGAAAGATGAGTGAGTGTGTTTTGTGTGTTTTCCTTTCCTATCCCAAATAATTGGTATCAACCTATCTCCTAAATATTATTTTATTTGTTTGTAGTGGCTTGCACTGACACCCATAAATATTATAGCTGTACTGTTATTTGTGTATTGTAATAGTTAATATGACAATTATCTGATATCATTTGTGTGTTTATTATAATTTGCATTTTTAGTGTAAGAGTATTGATAATAATTTTGTAAAAGCAATTGTGTGTGCATTCAAACTATTGTTCATGCCTGAACTCTCTGATTAGTGATGGTGAATATTATGGACTGTTACCTGCACTTGTTCAACATAATGCGTGCCACTTAGAAATGTTTAATTTCTGCTGATGAACTGTGTGATCAGTGATAGTGAATATTATGGACTGTTACTTGTACTTTTTCTACATGATTGGTGCCACTAGGACATGTTTAATTTCTGCTTATAAACTCTGATGAACAGTGTGATTAGTGATAGTGAATATTATGGACTGCTGTCTGGACCTGCTCATCATTGCTAGGTGCCACTGTTGGAACTGCTTCTACTGAGATAATGTCACTTGTTGGTCTCTGCACCTGTTCAACATTGCTGGGTGCCACTGATGGAACTGCTTCTACTGAAATGTCACTTGTTGGTGTCTGCACTTGATCAACATTGCTGGGTGCCACTAATGGAACTGCTTCTGCTGAATGATGTCACTTGTTGGTGTCTGCACCTGTTCAACATTGCTGGGTTCCACTAATGGAACTGCTTCTACTGAATGATGTCACTTGTTGGTGTCTGCACCTGTTCAACATTGCTGGGTGCCACTAATGGAACTGCTTCTGCTGAATGATGTCACTTGTTGGTGTCTGCACCTGTTCAACATTGCTGGGTGCCACTGATGGACTGCTTCTGCTGAATGATGTCACTTGTTGGTGTCTGCACCTGCTCAACATTGCTGGGTGCCACTGATGAACTGCTTCTACTGAAACAATGTGATTTGTTGCTGTGTGTACCTGTTCAACATTGCTGGGTGCCACTGATGGACTGCTTCTACTGACATAATGTCACTTGTTGGTGTCTGCACCTGTTCAACATTACTAGGTGCCAATGATGGACTGCTTCTACTAAAATGATGTCACTTGTTGGTATTTGCACCTGTTGACCATTGCTAGGTGCTACTGCTGGAACTAATCATTGAAAGCATTTTATGTGAACATTTGTATAAACTGATTTTTTGTGTATTGTGTGAACTATTATGTAAAGTCACACGTACGAAAGAAGTTGTATTGCTTACTGTATTTCATATATTAGATTATTGAAAGGTCGGTGCAAAGCCAAAATTTTATCTAATTATGTGATATTTACGTATTAATATTATCTTTTATTTTGTCTGTATTTTTGTGGACGAATTTGGTGGTATTTTCACCACCAATGCTGGCAAAAATACCATCAAATTCTGGCCCGTGGAGGAAGGGCATATGAAAGGTGGCTACACTGAGCCACAGCCCCAGAGATTGCGCCAAAGAGTATTATTCAGCCGCCTCCACTGGCAGTGCTTGTCGAGAACTCGTAGTAGTCAGTGCTTGCTGAGTGTCGTAGTGAAAAGTTCTTGTCGAGAAGTGGTGGTGGAGAGTGGTTACCGAGATGGGGTAGTAGTGAGCCGGTGTTGAGATGTTGTAGTAAGGAGTGCTTGTTCCATGTTTATGCAGTTGTTTGATGGGCTAGACAGCAGATGTTGTTCGAATGGAGATATTGTAATGATCAGAGTGCTTTTCGTCAATATATATGAAGGTAAAAAAAAATTCCCTACTCTTTTTATTATTTCAGTGTCTTTAATAATGCGTCATTACAGGTTCAGTCAACAAAGCACCTGTCTTGTGTTCTTGTATTAGAGTGTAATTCTGGTTTCCTTACGCAATTATAGTATTTCTATTTTTTTTAATTACTTCAGTATAAATGGTATTTAAAATTTCTGGTCTTATTGAAGAAGAACCGTGCCAGATGTGTACGTTGAATCACACTTCCACACACAGAACAGTTACACTTGTGCTTTGGTTTCGTACGTTTTATAGTTGCTGGCGACTTAATTAATTAATTGTGTGACGGAAATTTTCTTTCATTCTTTGTTGTTATTCTATGCAGTCTGATTGCGTACTGAAACTAGTCAGGGCCAGCCGTTTACGAGACTTCGTAATCGGACATACAGCTACTAAAAAATTAAAAAATTATTTGCATTTTATATTTATATAATTAAGCCCCCATGCAGTAGTCTCGAATATTCTCCAGGGGATGCGTCCTAGGGACTGTTGCATGGCTCTGTTTTGTGGACGTCCGCAGAGCTTTAGGCAATTAGATGATCAATAGGGTACAAGCTCTCGTCTACGCCGACCGACAGTGCGGCAAGTTCTCAACAGCAAGAGCTGGATAATTGTAGCCTCACACGACAGGCGTGTTCCATGGGAGTAAAGTGCTTTGAGTGTAACAGCAGTGGGCATGTTGTTAGGAACTGTCCTACAGTAAGGTGTTTGAAGTGCAAGAACAGGGGGCATAATGCCGATAGTTGCCCTGAAAAGAGTAAGGTCATGAATTATGACGGTATTCTAAGCGGGGATGGCGTGGTAGGGGATCTGTAGGAGAACTGAAACGGTTCCCAGCGACAGAGTTCCTTTTGTTTGCGCATCACTAAATGAGGACACGGTGTCAGCTCTGGACACCGGTATTACCGCATCCTTAGTGGATGAAAGATGTGTGTCCGCAAACCGCGGACACTGAAAGTTGCCGGACGTATCAGACAAAATTGGCTATTGTCTAATAGCCAACTCAAAGCAAATGCAAATTTTGGAGTCAATGAAGGTTAAGATCCGAATCAGTGAGTTTACGTGGAAATTTCCTGGCGCGTAATCTGTTGGTACCGGCTATACTGGGTGCCAATTTTATCGGGAAGGTAGGCCTGGTGCCCCAGTGGGGTCTGAGGAAGTTTTATTTCGAGTTTGCCAGATAAAAGCGTTAAAAGTTCTTTAAACATCGTGTACATCGCCGGATTAACTATTGCAGATACGTAATGACCGCAGTGGAAATCGTTTCCGATTATGACCTGGGGCATTTGTTGGCGGAGGAGAGACAGCAGAGTGTAGAGTTGCATACTGAGTTCAGTGATGTGCTAACCGATCAGTTAGGTGAGATTAAAGAAGCCGAGCATAAGATCGAATTAACGGACAACATTCCAGTAAGGTGCCCACTATATAGGTTATCCCCATCTCGTATGAAAGCATTAAGGGAAACTATTCGGGAAAGTTGCAGGACGGAGTGATTAAACCATCTAAATTTCAGCACTCTTCACCTATATTTGTGGTGCCCAGACCGCAAGGGGAAGTGCGGCCGGTGGTGGCTTATAGGGCGCTTAATAAAAAAAAATCTGCTACGGTCTATACCTCTCCCTGATTTACGTTCTTTTTTTTCCCTGGTTCCTCAAGGCAAAGGTTCTTCCTATCTTCGACTTGAACAAGGCGTATTATCAAGTGCCTCTACCGGTAGAATTTAAACCGGTGACAGCCTTTGCGACCAACTGGTCACTTCGAATACAACAGAGTTCCGTTTGGGTACCGACAGGTGCAGCTGTTTTGTCTGGTATCCTCGACAGGTTTTTCGGATCTTATGTTTGTGTGTATCATTATTTCGATGATTTGGTGCCTTTTAGTGATTTTTGAAGAGCATGTTGTGCATGTTCGCGAGGTATTCCGAAGATTGCGAAATCCGGATGTACTGTCAAACCACCTAAAGCTAAATTCGCGCACCCAAGAGCCAGACGATAGTTTTCGTCTTGTAAGGAAAAAAAGGATACATCCGGATGAAAAAGTTTATCCGAAAAAGCGTATTCAGACCCTTGGAAAAGAAAAGCCAGCTGCTTACGGATCCAGAGCCTATTATCCCGTCTACAAGAGACAAGTCTGTGAAGTAAGGTATCAGTGTGGTGAGATTCGTCAGACTGATCAGTCGGGCGAAGGCCTTTTCGGAAAACATGGTCGCTAGTCGGTATCAAACGATGAATAACCCTGTACCATGACCAAGCAGTCTCGATCAGTAATAAAGGAAGACTAAGATGAGCTCAAACTGTTTACCAGGATGTTTACGGGGAAGCTGTTTCAACAGCGGAGAGGTGAGATGGTTGACTTTAAAGGCATAAGTCCCTGGCAGTGAGATGCATCTCGCAAAGGATAGCAGCACCTAAGAAACTGTATATTCGCAGATACGTCGCAATTTGAAGTTACCGTCCAACATCAATATGAGGAGTCAAAATGACCTGCTGGAGACAGAGAAATAATCGAGGTGTAATGGAATACGGCACGGCACCTGTGTACATGTTAAGACATTGTAGTACAAGCACTTTAATAGAGGGAAGACCTAATCCTCCAAGTATGCGGAGTCTGACCACTATTTCATACGAAAGTAGAAAGGCGTCTCGTCACCACAAGATTGACCAGACAGTTGTATAAGGCTGCAGGCTATCCGAGTACGACTCACGGGCAGACCCATACTTACATATGTCGTTATCAATGTGTCTACATTCGGCACTTGTACATCCATTATGCATATTCCTGTGCGGGAGAGACATTTTAACTGAAAGTCTCTTGCCGGGTATCGGCGGATAAATCGTATTTTTAAGCAACACAAACACTGCAATAATTTCAGTTTTGCTAGAAGTCTGCTTGTTCTTAAGTAGCAGACAAAAGTATTTCTTAGATTACCGGTCCTTAATACACCCTCACTGAGTTTCTAGATGGTTCAGCATTTCCGGTTTTTAGGGTAATCTAGTAAGATACTGATCGAATACTTAAGGAAAGCGATCATTACGAGGTACTCCCGATGAGTATGCAACACGCCCGACATATGGGTAACACGGCTGTGACGTTAACTTACCAAAGCTATTAGGAAAATTACCATAGTCAATGTTTATTTATATAGCAGCCTCCGGTAGTTTTACAACTCTACTGTTGATCAATGGCGCCGCATTTTGTTCAGCGATGTTATCTACTATACGAGATGACTATCATCGGCAAGTATTGCGGTGACATTGGGTGAGGCCTCGTTCTTCCAAGCGTTGCAGAAGTACAGCGGCGTTACTCTTGGCGTCATGGTGTGGGAGCTGGTCACGGCTGATGGTGACAGAACTCTGGCAGCACAACGGTACGTCACGCGCCCTCAAGCGTTACCTCTAATGCGACAGTATCGTTGTGCCACTTTTCAGCAATGCACGTCCACACGTGGCATCACAGTCTCCATGAACTGTCTGCGTGAAGTTGAGGTACTTCCGTGACCAGCAAGGTCCCCAGATCCGTCCTTGACAGAAGACTTCGGAAGTCAACTACTGTTAGGTCTTAGTGCCAGTAATCAGGATAGCAAAGACCATTTACAACGGTTGTGGGCCAGCTGGGCTCAGTGGAGGATAAAACGACTGTATGGTGCCCATCCAAGCCGATTCACTGCGCGCATCCAGACGAGAGGGAGAGCAGTTCATACTGGTAAGTGGGCGCATATTACCAAGTTGTTTATCAGTTGGACTAATCACCACAGTAACATACTGCGGTCGCAGGTTCGAATCCTGCCTCGGGCATGGATGTGTGTGATGTCCTTAGGTTAGTTAGGTTTAAGTAGTTCTAAGTTCTAGGGGACTGATGACCACAGCTGTTAAGTCCCATAGTGCTCAGAGGCATTTTGAACCACAGTAACACCGCAAAACCTCTCAACCTGGAAATGTCATTTAGTGTCCTCCCACCCTTCTGATAGCTTCACTTTGTCAAGCCGTGCTTGTATATTTTCGTTATTGTAAGCCGTTTCACATTTATCGTTTAACAGCGTGCACTGAGCTAAAACAGTATGATGACTCCATACCGCGATACCGACGCGCGGAACTTCTTATATAAACGGAACAGAGCCGAGTAGGAATCATTTCAGCGACGATAGAGCCACAAACGGGGAAATCCACTGACGTAAGCAACTTCTGGAAATGACATTTTATGGCCCTGCATCTGGGAACGAGAATCTCGTAAATGATGAAGCTTGTCGGCTGCTTGTGTGCTACTGTCGTGAGCAGCTATGAAATGTGATTGAAGAACGGTGAATCTACGAGTAGGCTACAAGGTGTTGCATCTTCAAGCCTCATCACAGAACTTGAAGGCCAGAGGCTTACGCGCTGAGTAAATGGAGATAGGCTGTAAACAGTGACAGATATGACGACAGAGAACAGTGGTGACACAGTGCTAGTGCTTCGGGACATACCGTTTAGAGCACTTAGTTGACGACGGGACACCGCAAAGAATACACCTACACGTTCTCATGTTGACCCAACAACGTCGTTAGTTAGGACTGCAATGGGCAAGGGACCGCTCGGATTGAACTGTGAATCAATGGAAGAGTATCTCCTGGTAGAATGAATCAACACCCATGTTACACGAGGTCAGCGACAATGTTCGGTAAAAGGTAACGGCTCTAGATAGGTACCTAGCGCCGATGACACAACTACTGGCCTTTAATTTAAGGGAATTGCTTTCCTTGTACCTAAACATATGGCACTGCATACTTTTTCAAACCTACCAACGATTTGTCGAATGCGTGACACGTTGAAGTGCTATTGCATCGCGTTCTAAAGGTGGTCATAATGTTTTGATTCTTTAGTGTATTTCAAGTCAGGAGTTTTCGTGGATCGTAGCTCCCTCAAAAATCGGTTAAAACTTCGTACTGTGTATATATTTATATATTTACATGCCGCATGCAATCTCACGGTGGATTAAGATGCAACACCGAAATACACCACACTGCTTTTCCGCAACTCAATGTACTCGTATTTAACGTATACTCGGCGGTCATGAAGAATAGGGTAGTCCATATTGCCCTCTACCATCGGGAAGGAATACTAACTCTACAGAAATACTGAACACTAGTGAATCCGCGTTAATGGTGGTTAGGTATCTGTGGCAGTGGGTTGAGTTACTCTAACAAATGCAGCAACCGGTCACCTTTTCTACAGTTTTATTTATTCCAAGTATCGTTTCAGGATTTCGTCCAATTTCAGTTCGCGTAATACATTTATATATTTTTGTCTGAAACTAAGTTTATTGACTGCAGCTTGAACGCTGCCCCCACCTTTTGTTATGCAGGAGGGGCTTTCAGTAAGTAATGCAACATTTGTTTCGTTGGCCAGTTTCGGTCAAAAAATGCGGTATTTGTTGTGAGACGTTGTCGTTGAATATTCCCACTTCCAAGTTCCGATTGGTGGCGGCGCTATAGGTAGCCTTCAAAATGGCGTCTGTAACGGAGATGCCATCTATGCGAAGAGCTGCCATTGAGTTTCTTTAGGCGAAAATCTAGGGCGTCGCAGATATTCATAGGCGCTTTCAGGATGTCTGCTGTCTGGCGTGAACAAAGGTACTGTAAGTCGTTGGGCGAGGCGTCTGTCACCATCGCAACAAGTTCGTTCAAATCTGCCCGATCTCCCGCATGCCAGCCGGCCACACATAGCTGTGGCTCCTGCATTGTTGGAATATGCGTACAGTCTCATTCGAATTAATCGACGGATCACAAATTCCTCGCTACTCACTTGGACCATATTTGTTGGTACTTCTGATATTTTCCACCCGTTGGATTACTCTAATGTACGTTTCCGCTGGGTTCTTCGCCGCCTAACAGAAGACCATAAAAAGCAACAAAGGACAACCTGTGCGGATTTGCATGCGCGTTAGGAGGCTGGTCGTGACAATTTTTTGTCGAACGTCGTCGCTGGCCGGTCGCGGGTTCGAATCCTGCCTCGGGCATGGATGTGTGCAATGTCCTTAGGTTAGTTAGGTTAGTTAGGTTTAAGTAGTTCTAAATTCTAGGGGACAAATGACCTCAGAAGTTAAAGTCCCATAGTGACTCAAATGGCTCTGAGCACTATGGGAGTCAACATCTGTGGTCATCAGTCCCCTAGAACTTAGAACAACTTAAACCTAACTAACCTAAGGACATCACACACATCCATGCCCGAGGCAGGATTCGAACCTGCGACCGTAGCAGTTGCGCGGGTCCGGACTGAGCGCCTAGAACCGCTAGACCACCGCGGCCGGCAAAGTCCCATACTGCTCAGAGCCATTTGAACCGAACATCGTCACAGGCGATGAAACGTGGGTTCATCACTTCAGACCGGAAAAATAACGCCAATCAATGGAGTGCTGCCAAACCACCTCTCCTCGAAGGCGGTAAAGTCATAGCGGCGGTCAGAAACGCTGAAAGGGCTGTTCTGTTTGATGTCCTCCCTCAAGGTGCAACGATCAACTTTCAAGTGTATTTCGCCACCCTCAGGAAATTGAAGAAACAACGTTTTCATCGCCCCAGAAATGCAAGCGAACTTCTCCATGACAACGCAAGGCCTCATACAAGTCTACGCACCAGAGCGGAGATCGCAAAACTTCACTGGACTGTTCTTCCTCATCCACGAGGCATTCCGGGGGAAGCAGGAAGTGGACGACGGGAAGGTTATTGACGCAGCAAGACATTGACTCTGATGTCGACCAGAGGAGTGGCGTGTGGGCGTAGAGGCCCTTCCAGTAATGTGGCATAAGAGCGTCGCATTAAACGGAGATTATGCTGAAAAATAGGTTTTGTGGCTGAAAAACGGGAGTAATATGGTGTATTGGAATCCTGAATAAATCAAACCTGCTCTCAGAACAAAAGTGTTGTATTATTTATCGATAGCTCCTGGTAGCTTGTAGCTCCCATTTTCGTTGTACTGTATAATCACTGTTAGGATCACTAAGGCGCCTTGGCGGACGTTTGCCTTTGTTAATATCAGAAATTACTTGCAAATGAGGTGTAATTTCAGATATAAAGAATCGCAGATGTCGGCTGTCGCATACCGCGTTACATTAGTGCACCAATGAGCGTCAGATGTTGTTTCATTACATTGCAATTGAGACAAATGCCTTCTTCAACTGTCGGAAAGTACAGGATAATAGTATCATTGATGAATTTTTTCCAGTATTTTAAATATATTACTTAAAATACACCTATAATTCTAAACAGTATCATTATTATTATTATTTTATTATTATTATTGTTATTATCACTCCAAAAGTGCTAGTGCGTAATACTATCCGAAATAACCGGACCATGAGACCGTGCCGTCCACACTGCGCGCGGTCCGTAGTATACACGAGGGCTATTCAGAAAGTAGGGAACGTTTCCGTCTGATGCCGTTAGGCGCGCGCCGATAGCGTATATTTTGGTATGTGCGTGCTCGGCAACTCAGTCGGCATCCATCCGTGACAGCAGGAACGTCTCTGCGCGTCTGATTTTTTCGATATTCGAATTTGAAATGAGCGCTGCAATCGAAAATCGCGACAGTTGTGAGGTGCGGTCTGTGATAAGGTTTTTGTTGGCAAAAAACCTAAAACCTGTAGAAATTTATCGTGAACAGAGCAAAGTGTACGGAAACAACGTAATGAGTGAATTTTCCGTCCGGAAATGGTGCATTCGGTTTAAAAATTGCCGAACCAACGTTCATGATGAAGAGAAGAGTGGACGCCCGAGCATTGTGATTGACGATCTTGTCGCTAAAGTTGTTGAAACTATGCGTGAAAACCTTCACAGTAGCGGAGCTTTCGCTTTTTTTTCAACAAGTTCCACGGACTTTGTTGTTTGAAATTGTCGCTCAAAAGCTAGGCCACCCAAAATGCTTACAGAGCACCATAAAGAAAAATGAATGGGGGCAACATTGACATTTCTGGAGGCCTACCACAAGCATGGTGATTCATTACCGGATAGAATTGTAACCGGTGACGTAACTTGGGTGAAACACGTCGATTGAGAGACAAAATTACAGTCCATGGACTGTGAGCACATATGGTCCGCCCAAAAAACCAAGAAAATGTTTGCAGACATTGTCAGCAAAGACGTTGATGGCAACAGTGTTTTGGGATAGGCAAGGTGTGCTTCTTATTGATTTTCTCGAACGTGGAGGAACCATAAATTCTGCCCGGTACTGTCAAACTTTACACAGCTTTAGAAGAGCAGTTCAAAACAAACGCCGAGGAATGCTGACATCCAAAATTTTGTTGTTGTACGACAATGCCCGACCTCACATGGCAAACCGCACTAAAGAATTCCTTAATTCATTCAAATGGCAAATTTTCCCCCATCCGCCCTACAGCCTCGACCTTGCACCAAGCGACTTCCACTTGTTTCCCAAGATGAAGAACAGGCTTGCAACGCACCTCTTAGATGACGACGCAGAACTCCAGGCGGGCGTGACTCACGAGTTGAAGTCTCAGATGGCAGAATTTTACGACAAAGGTCTTTGAAAGCTTGTCCACCGCTATGATAAGTGCCTCAATGAATTTGGTGACTATGTGGAAAAGTAGTATGCCAGTCGCTCTTTCAGATGCGTGTAATAAAATGTACTTCTTGTACTTAGTTTCTTTTTTCAATGCCAAAATGTTCCCTACTTTCTGAATACTCCTCGTATGATGTGGGGAAATCGCCTCTGGCCACCTACAGTAACCCTCCTCCAAAGACATCAGTGTCTTCCACAGTTGTGTTGCATATAAATCGTTGTTCTCGTTGCTGTTAACTGTCAACTTTTCTCCATTTGTGACAAATAACGCTCAGTAATTTACCTTTTTCCAGTCCCTGTAGAAAGATTATTGGAATCCTCATTGGTGAGTGGCCACATTTTTTTCACAATGTCTTTCATTGCTAATCAGTGTGTACATGTAGTGTCTATGAACAATAAGTGATGGAAATACAGTTCAGTGTGACACTATTGTGTGTAATACTTAATGTCACTAGGAGTGTTATGTAAAGATTTTGGCCCACAATTAGTACACCGGTATGTGCAGCTGTCTGGATCCCGTTATTATATTAGCAGCTTTTTTTGGAGTAAACATTATTTTAATATACATTTCATGCACAGATGTGAACCATAAGTAACTGTGTAGCGGTACATCATCTAGTTGCTACCGAGGCGTCAGTCTGACGACATGGCCGCTGAAAGATCGCAACACGAGCTCGCCCAGGAGCTTCAGGTCCTTCAGCCTCTCGACCGTCTCCACGCGGAAGTTGTACAGGATGTACGAGAGCACTGTCTTTTCTTCCAGGATGGCGAACTTCTGGCCTGCAAAAAAGGAGTACAACGGAAGTAGCGCCACACTTAGAACTGTGCGAATTAACAGCACTGAAGAAAGTCTATATACTTATTTGTCCTGAAAAATATAGGGCCACATAATTCTTTCTTATATCTCAGCAGCTACTCAGCTACTCTTCATATTTTACATAAAATTCGTTATGACATCTTACGTCTTGTATTAGATTCAATACTTAGAAATAGTTATGACACGAATAATCAGAGCAGTAATGACTATAACAAAAGTAATTTACATTTGAGAGTTTTCAGTGAAAAGTGCAAGAATAATAAAGGTGTATTGCAAGAAAATAGATTTAGGCTGTACGTCGTAGCAGCAATTAACTTTGGGGAAGAAATGAGCGTGGTGAAGAAGAGGAACATAAATCATGGATAAATAGATAACTAAGAGCAATGAAAAGAGAGAGAGAGAGTGAGAGAGAGAGAGAGAGAGAGAGAGATTACTCACTGAGAAACGAAAAGAGATTGAAGCGAACTGGTTGAATAAGTGAATATCGCTTCGATGTTCGACGGGGAGAACTGGTCATGTACGTTTATCCTTCAGGGAACAGTTACGGAGATAACAAGAGATGTTCCAGCCTTTTCTTAAATGCAACAGGAAACTGAAACTCTGCCTTGAGATCAGGGCAACTGCAGCAATGGGGAAAAATTTGGTTAAGTTATTGTGTAGTGAATGACACCAAGGATACTACATAAGTCCTGCGATCATGCTGAGATGATACGTAGTTAATCTGTGATAATGTGAGAATTAGCACACAGAGGTGCCGACGAAGTAGGCATAACAGCGGTGTCAATCAATTTGTATGGTTTCAACCATTCTAACCAGACGTTGAGAGCTGTCTGTTACAAACACAGCGATCACTGCTAAATTTCTTTGTGGTGCTCTTAAATCGCATACATTATGTAATGATATATTCTGTACCTAGCTACAGGTCTCTGAAACCACGACCGTCTTTGACACAGTCAGCAGAACAGGAGGAAACGTTTCCAGGTTTCGGGCTTGCGAGCCAATGAGAACGGAGCGTGGCACGTAGTCGGGAGCAGAACGGTGTGTTTGAATAGGAGGGAGACTCATGTTGAATATAGTTGCGCGCTGCTCTTGATGATGATGATATTTGTTTTGTGGGGTCTTCAACTGCGTGGTTATCAACGCCCGTACAAGGTCCCAATCTGTTCTCTGTACAGCCTCGCCACTTTCCCCAACGATGAAGACAACACAAACAGTCACCAGGCGGAGAAATTGCTGTACCCGGCTGGGATAGACCACGAGCTGCGGACGCGCTGTGTTTGAGACATGCAGGTGTGGTAAGATGCTTTACAGTTGTGTAAGATTTGAGTACAGTGGAAGTCAGAACGTGCTGTCGAGTCGCACACATCGTACTATTAATGTGTGCCTGTTTATTGGTTCGTACTGAAAGCTTGGAATGGCTATATTCACAGTATTTTCAGAACTTTAGTGAATGCTTTCTATTTTGGGATGATATGTTCGTAGCTTTGTAAATGGGGAGATTTTCGAAGCACGGTACAAAATCTGGTTCTATAACCGATACGAACATAAAACAAGGACATTTTTTTACTGGGCGAGAGGGTTTCACGAAATTTCAATCACCGACTTTCTCCCCTGAATGCGAAAATATTTTTCTGACGGCCATCTACATACAGAGGAATTATCATACTAATAAAATAAAAAGAACCAGAACTCGCGCGGAAAGGCTTAAGTATTCATTTATCTCACGGAGTGTTCTAGAATGAACAGATAGAGAAACAGTCTGTAAGTGGTCCGATTAACTCTGTCACACTTAAATGTGAACTGCTGAGTAGTATGTAGATGAAGTTGTGAAATCGGTCTCAAACTACTACTCCCTCTGCATGATTTTAGAGAACTGAAGACAAGTCTGTCGATGCAGTTGCTGATGTATCTGGCAGCTGTTCACGTCAAACAAAGTGTGATTACTTCACGCCTTTCATTCTCAGATTTAAGAATAGACAGATTACGCTTACAATCTGAACCAAGCATGCCCAATGCATACAACTTACGTATAAGTCCAGCTGTTTACACGTTATTCATGTGAATTTATACGTTTACCAATGTTTAATAGTTTCACGTAATTAAATTAACTATTTAATTATAGGCATTGAAAGCATATTGGGTAAAGCTAGTTCCTTCTGTTCTTTTGTCATATTTTCTTAATGGTCCACTCTTATAGCGTTACTATATGAATTCATGGGTCTGAACTTAACGTAATGTTGAGAAAAACTTAAGGATAAAATTAACCTTTGTATGAAGTGTCACTGCCGAGCAACATAGCTCGCTGAAGCTTGGACCATACACAGAAAAAACTACTACAGTATAGAACAGAACATAGCTCCAAGAAATACCCAATGAGACGAACAGAAATGACATATTTATTCAAACACAATAATTACACTGAAGACACCGCGATTTACGATGCTCCTCTGGATATTACAAAGGCAAGACATAATTCTTAATAAAGTCTATAATCAACGCACGCTGCGCAACGTGGTCCGGTGATGGCCATAAATTTGATAAGGGGTTCCTGTGGTAGGTATTTCTATTCCTGGACCAGTGCGGCTGACAACTGCTGGGTAGTCGGAGCATGTGGACTAGCTGTAATAAGCTTTCCCATCCCATGCCTCGCGTGATCGATGGGATTTGAATGGGGGGAACGGGCAGGCCATTCTATTCGCCGAACATTCTCACGTGCCGGCCGCGGTGGTCTCGCGGTTAAGGCGCTCAGTCCGGAGCCGCGCGACTGCTACGGTCGCAGGTTCGAATCCTGCCACGGGCATGGATGTGTGTGAAGTCCTTAGGTTAGATAGGTTTAAGTAGTTCTAAGTTCTAGGGGACTGATGACCACAGAAGTTAAGTCCCATAGTGCTCAGAGCCATTTGAACCATTCTCAAGTTCCAAATTATCCTCCTCTTTCGCTCACTGCCCGATGCCGTCGCTCATTGTCATCCATAACAATGAAGTCAGCGCCGAATGCATCCTTCAAAAGAACTCATGTGCCAAGAGCAGAGGGACACCAACAACAACGAGTGGGATCGCGTGGCCTGCTCAAACGAGAGCAGATTGACAGCGTAGTAGTTCTCTACGCACCCTCATGTGCCGAGCGGTGCGAAAACGCATTGCAGCCACGAACATTGTCGAACATGATCGTTTTGGTAGTCCAGGTCTTATGCTATGCGGAGGCATAATGTTGCGTGAGCGCACTGACCACCAAATCTAGGAACACGGTACATTCACTGGTCGACGTCATTGTGACACTGTATTCCTTCCACACGAGTGCATGTGATCCTGACTTCTCTTTTATGGATGATAATGCACGACCGCATCGAACAGCGCAGGTGGATGAGCTCTCAGAACTCGAGGATATTCGGAGAATGGAATGGCCTGTAAGATCTCCCGACTTACATCCCATGTGGGCCGCGTTGGAGAGCCGAATTGAAGTAGGTTTCCACGCACTAAAGACCATCTACCATTTGTCAGCCGCTTTGGTCGAGTAATGAAACGGCCTACCACAAGAACTCATTGTCAACATTGTGGCCAGCATGAGAAGTCACTACTGAGCAAGCACTGCCGCCCGTAGTGAACACATGCACTATTAAGAAGCATGTCGCATCGTTTGTAATGTCCACGAGACCGTTACGAATCACCATGCCTTCAGTGTAATGATTGTCTCTGAACAGAAATGTCAGCTCTGCTAGTGTCACTGCATATTTCTTTCACTTACATTCTGTACTATACTGAAGCAGTTCTTTCGGTAATCCCGAAAGTAAGATCTCCTATCTTTTATAAGTACATAGACCCGTTTATTTCTACAATGGTTCACATCACTTTACAGCCTGAACATTTAGCTATTTGTCGACATGATCACCATTTCTGTCGCTGCATTTTTGTAGACACTGTGGCAGTTTTTGTATGCCCATGTCACACCAGCTCGCCGCCGTGCTGTTCAGAAAGTTACGGACTGGCGTGATTGTTGCTTGGTCTCAGGTGTAAAGTGGTATGTTCAAGTTTCGTCACCTGTGACAATTGAGTACAAAAAGTTGTCCTGTTCGGCTGCAAGGCGGTGAAGAAATGCGCGGGAAGCTTCAACTCGTTGCCGCATGTGCTCCTCAGACAGCATGCGTGGCACCCATCTTGCGCACACCTTCCGGTAGTTCAATGTTTCCGTTAAAATTCTGTGAGTGGTGCCTCAGCAAACCTCAGGAACCAACGTGCAGAGATCTTCCAGGGTGATCCGCCGATCTTCACGCAAGCTTTGCTCAACCTTCGACAGTGTCTCCTCAGAAATTGACGGTCTCCCGCTCCTTTGTTCGTGGCGAATTTCGGTCGGACCAGCTGCAAACTCTCTACACCACTAACGGATATTTTTGACATCCATGCGCGACTCACCATGCACTTCCGTCAATTGGCGATGGATTTCAATTGGCGCAATGCCCTTTGCGTTCAAAAACCGAATAACTGCCAGCAATTCGCACTTGGCGGTAACATCCAACGGGAACTCCATTCTCAACGGCTGCGAAGCCAAGACTGGGCGCCCAAGAGCGGCGTGCGCATGCTCACACACAGCGCGTGAAACACTCTTCAAAACAGTGTGACCAACAGCCACAAAAACAGAGTTCTGTACTTATAAAAAATAGGAGATCTTACTTTTGGGATTACCCTCGTACGTTACTTGGCAGTGACACATCACGCAAAAATTACTTCCCCCTCTTAGGTTTTGCATACCAGTGTGCGCTGAGGTGACAAAGTAAGGGACACCGATTCCATGTCTAAGATGGCTTTAGTATCGTTTACCCAAGGTACAAAAGGGGAATGATAGGCAGAACTGTCTCTTCTACTCGGTGATTCATGTGAAAAGGATTATAATGTGATTATGATCGCACGACGGGAATTAAGAGTTTCAACGCGTAGTGGTAGTTGTAGCTAGATGCATGGGACAATCACTTCGGAAATCGTTAGACAATTCGATATTTCGAGAACCTCAATCTCAAGAATGCGCCGAGATACTACATTTTAGACGTTACCTCCCGTAACGGACAAGGCAGTGGCCAACGGCCTTTATTTAACGACCGAGAGCAACGGCTCTGCGTGGAGTTATCAGTTCTTCTACACTACTGGCCAGTAAAATTGCTACACCACGAAAACGTGCTACTGACGCGAAATTTAACCGTCAGAAAGAAGATACTGTGATATGCAAATGATTAGCTTTTCAGAGCATTCGCACAAGGTTGACGCCGGTGGCGACACCTACAACGTCCTGACATGAGGAAAGTTTCCAAACGATTTATCAAACACAAACAACAGTTGACCGGCGTTGCCTGGTGAAACGTTGTTGTGATGCCTCGTGTACGGAGGAGAAATGCGTACCATCAGAATATGAAATCGGCGGGTTCAGGAGGGTAATACGGAACGCCGTGCTGGAATCCAACAGCCTCGTATCACTAGCAGTCGAGAAGACAGGGATCTTATCCGCATGGCTGTGACGGATCGTGCAGTCACGTCTCGATCCCTCAGTCAACAGATGGGGACGTTTGCAAGACAACAGCCATCTGCACGAACAGTTCGCCGACGTTTGCAGAAGCATGGACTATCAGCTCGGAGACCGTGGCTGCGGCTGCACTTGACGCTGCATCGCAGACAGGAGCGCCTGCGATGGTGTTCTCAACGACGAACCTGGGTGCACGAATGGCAAAACTTCATTTTTTCGGATGGATCGGGGTTCTGTTTACAGCATCATGATGGTCGCATCCGTGTTTGGTAACATCGCGGTAAACTCACATTGGAAGCGTGTATTCGTAATCGCCATACTGGCGTATCACCCGGCGTGATGGTATGGGGTGCCATTGGTTACACGTCTCGGTCACCTGTTGTTCGCATTGACGACACTTTGAACAGTGGACGTTACATTTCAGAAGTGTTACGACCCGTGGCTCTACCCTGCATTCGTTCCCTGCGAAACCCTACATCTCAGCAGGATAATGGACGATCGCATGTTGCAGGCCCTGTACGGGCCTTTCTGGATACAGAACATGATCGACTGCTTCCCTGGCCAGCACATTCTCCAGATCTCTCACCAACTGAAAAGTCTGTTCAATGGTGGCCGAGCAGCTGGCTCGTCACGATACGCCAGTCACTACTCTTGATGAACTGTGGTATCGTGTTGAAGCTGCATGGGCAGCTGTACCTGTGAACGCCAACCAAGCTCTGTTTGACTCAATGCCCAGGCGAATCAAGGCCGTTATTACGGCCAGAGGTGGTTGTTCTTGGTACTGATTTCTCAGGATCTATGCACCCAAAGTGCGTGAAAATGTAATCACATGTCAGTTCCAGTATAATATATTTGTCCAATGAATCTCCGTTTATCATCTGCATTTCTTCTTGGTGTTGCAATTTAAATGGCCAGTAGTGTAGATAAGCAACACTGACTGAAACAACCGCAGAAATCAGTGTGCGAACTACGGTGAACGTCCCCGTTAGGACAGTGCGGCGAAATCTGGCGTCAGTGTGCCATGGCAGCAGACCACCGACACGAGTACTTTGCTAACAGCCTGCAGTGCCTCTCCAGGGCTCGTGACCATGTCGGTTGAACCCTAGACGGCTGTAAGACCGTCTGTCCCGATATGAGTTGGTAAGAGATGGTGTTAGAGTTCGAGTGTGGTACAGTCCGCACGAAGTCATAGACCCAAGCTGTCAACGAGATATCGTGAAAGCTGGTGTTGGTTCCGTGTGTGCTCACATGGAATGGACTGGGTCCTCTGGTCCGACTGAACCGGTCATTGACTGGAAATGGTTATGTTCGGCTACGTGGAGACAATTTGGTCCCATTCGTGGACTTCGGGTTCCCAAACAACGACGGAATATTAATGGATGACAATGTGCCATGTGAGACCCGAGTTTCTCCTGGCGTATACAACTTTCAAATAACTTCAGGGAATTCAGCCAGGTAACACCTTCAGCGACCGCCGATATTTCGGCGGGAGAACACCCCGCCATTTTCAAGGCAAACTGCAACGGACAGGCGGCGTACATGCAAATTTAATACCTCGGTCCTCGGACCCAAGCAGGAAAGATAACACACACACACACTGAACACTAGTGCCACCAAAGATGGCCAAAGTCAGAGCTATCGATAGTGAGACTATGAATTCGCCGGTGAGGTAGCATTGAGTCTGTCCCTCTGTTTCTTGACAAGGGAGAGAGCCGGATTCCAAACAGAGTTTAAACAGAAACCTCCATCCCTGTTAACAAGGTTGCTCGCTAATTTAATCTCAACTGCCTCCCGAATCACACTGTCCCAATAGCTGGACGTGCATGCCAATATCTCGGTCTTATTATATAACATGGGGTGACCAGTATCCAAGCAATGTTCGGCAATAGCAGATCTATTAGGTTGCTGTAATCGTGTGTGCCGTTTATGCTCAGTACATCTGTCCTCCACGGTCCTGATAGTTTGACCAATATATGCCATGCCGCAGCTACAAGGGACACGATATACACCCGCCTTACACAGTCCAAGATCATCCTTAACGGAACCCAAAAGTGCTCTAATTTTAGATGGAGGTCGGAAAACGCATTTCACATCGTATTTCCGTAAAATACGACCGATCTTATTGGACGTGTTTCCTACGTAAGGCAAGAAGGCAGTAGACTTAGGTGTTGACTCAGAATTATCATCAATCACCTGATGTACAGTTGGTCGATAGCGCAACGCACGTTCAATCTGTCTATCACTGTAACCATTTTGACGAAATGTAACTTCAAGATGGGACAGCTCAGCTGGCAAAGTCTCAGCGTCAGAAACGATATGTGCCCTGTGTACCAAGGTACGAAGTACCCCTTCACGCTGAGCCGAATGGTGACAACTATTAGCTTGTAAGTACAAGTCGGTGTGAGTACGTTTCCTGTAGACTGCATGTCCCAATGATCCATCATCCTTCCTCCTAACCAACACGTCGAGAAAGGGAAGGCAACCATCCTTTTCCACCTCCATCGTGAAACGAATGTTCGGGTGGATCGAGTTCAGATGTTCTAGAAAGACATTCAAATTCTCCCTACCGTGAGGCCAAACAACGAAGGTATCGTCAACGTATCTATAGAAACAGGCGGGTTTTAAAGGCGCCGACTCCAATGCACGTTCCTCGAAGTCTTCCATAAACAAATTTGCGATCACAGGAGACAACGGACTACCCATCGCAACTCCATCTGTCTGCTCGTAATACTGGTCATTAAATAAGAAATAAGTGGATGTCAACACATGCCTAAAGAGATTAGTTAAATCAGCACCAAACCTGGCTTCAATTAACCGCAACGAATCAGACAGAGGAACACGAGTGAAGAGAGAGACCACATCGAAACTCACTAAAATATCAGAGTCATTCAGCCTCAGTCCCTCCAAACGACGTAAAAAATCAGCTGAGTTCCTGATATGATGTTCACACCGTCCTACTTGTGGACTCAACAGAGAAGCAAGATGCTTGGATACACAATATGTCGGGGCGCCGATGTTACTCACTATAGGACGGAAAGGAACCCCTTCCTTATGAACCTTTGGAAGGCCATATAACCTAGGGGGAACCGCACTATAGGTGTTAAGCCTCTTGATTGTGTCCTGCGACAAACCACTTTTCTTCAGGAGGCTGTTGGTCTTTCTCTCAACACTTCTCGTGGGGTCAGCATCGATTCTGCGATACGTTGAATCAGATAGTAAACGTTGCATCTTCTGTACATAATCATGTTTATTTAAAACAACGGTGGCATTGCCCTTGTCAGCAGGTAAAATAACAATACTGGGATCAACTTTGAGAGAGCGTAAAGCAGCCCTCTCTGCTGCTGTTACATTACTCTTGGGTGGACGAGCCCTAGTCAAAACACGGCATGCCTCCCTCCTAACTTCCTCTGCAGCGTCAGGAGGTAGTTTGCAAACTGCCTGTTCAATTGAACTAATAAAATCAACTACCGGCAAATTCTTCGGAGTGGGTGCAAAATTTAATCCCTTCCCTAGCACGGATAAGGTTGCCGTGCCATCTTTGGTGGCACTAGTGTTCAGTGTGTGTGTGTTATCTTTCCTGCTTGGGTCCGAGGACCGAGGTATTAAATTTGCATGTACGCCGCCTGTCCGTTGCAGTTTGCCTCGAAAATGGCGGGGTGTTCTCCCTCCGAAATATCGGCGGTCGCTGAAAGTGTTACCTGGCTGAATTCCCGGAAGTTATTTGAAAGTTGTATACGCCAGGAGAAACTCAGGTCTCACATTGTTTACCTCTACGGGGAGGAAATGTATCGGTGTTTACGTAAGTTGGATAAACTTCGTAGCTGTCGTGTTAGACTGCAATGTGCTTTGTCGTTTTTATTGAGGTGTCGTGATGAAAATCATGTCCCAACATTTGCTAAGATTGTGCACCATATTAATTCTCCTGCCGCCAATCGAATTAAGCAACGTGCTGGCTTGGCTCTTGTTCGCGAAAGGATTCGTTTTACTCGTCGACGTTCGGATTCTGTTTCCAAAGAATTGTATCGTTTTCATTTAATGGTTGCATCTGAAGTGTCTGATTTCACTTGGGATTGGTTGGACGGTGCCTCATGGACCCAAGCTGACTGGGAGTACAACTCCGTTACTGCCCGGCATTTGGCAAAGTTTGAACGTTTTCATCGCGCGGAGTCGGATGTTATATCTCGACGTTCTGTGATAAATCTCACAGAGAAATCTTTTGACGACGCAACCTTATCCGTGCTAGGGAAGGGATTGAATTTTGCACCCACTCCGAAGAATTTGCCGGTAGTTGATTTTATTAGTTCAATTGAACAGGCAGTTTGCAAACTACCTCCTGACGCTGCAGAGGAAGTTAGGAGGGAGGCATGCCGTGTTTTGACTAGGGCTCGTCCACCCAAGAGTAATGTAACAGCAGCAGAGAGGGCTGCTTTACGCTCTCTCAAAGTTGATCCCAGTATTGTTATTTTACCTGCTGACAAGGGCAATGCCACCGTTGTTTTAAATAAACGTGATTATGTACAGAAGATGCAACGTTTACTATCTGATTCAACGTATCGCAGAATCGATGCTGACCCCACGAAAAGTGTTGAGAGAAAGACCAACAGCCTCCTGAAGAAAAGTGGTTTGTCGCAGGACACAATCAAGAGGCTTAACACCTATAGTGCGGTTCCCCCTAGGTTATATGGCCTTCCAAAGGTTCATAAGGAAGGGGTTCCTTTCCGTCCTATAGTGAGTAACATCGGCGCCCCGACATATTGTGTATCCAAGCATCTTGCTTCTCTGTTGAGTCCACAAGTAGGACGGTGTGAACATCATATCAGGAACTCAGCTGATTTTTTACGTCGTTTGGAGGGACTGAGGCTGAATGACTCTGATATTTTAGTGAGTTTCGATGTGGTCTCTCTCTTCACTCGTGTTCCTCTGTCTGATTCGTTGCGGTTAATTGAAGCCAGGTTTGGTGCTGATTTAACTAATCTCTTTAGGCATGTGTTGACATCCACTTATTTCTTATTTAATGACCAGTATTACGAGCAGACAGATGGAGTTGCGATGGGTAGTCCGTTGTCTCCTGTGATCGCAAATTTGTTTATGGAAGACTTCGAGGAACGTGCATTGGAGTCGGCGCCTTTAAAACCCGCCTGTTTCTATAGATACGTTGACGATACCTTCGTTGTTTGGCCTCACGGTAGGGAGAATTTGAATGTCTTTCTAGAACATCTGAACTCGATCCACCCGAACATTCGTTTCACGATGGAGGTGGAAAAGGATGGTTGCCTTCCCTTTCTCGACGTGTTGGTTAGGAGGAAGGATGATGGATCATTGGGACATGCAGTCTACAGGAAACGTACTCACACCGACTTGTACTTACAAGCTAATAGTTGTCACCATTCGGCTCAGCGTGAAGGGGTACTTCGTACCTTGGTACACAGGGCACATATCGTTTCTGACGCTGAGACTTTGCCAGCTGAGCTGTCCCATCTTGAAGTTACATTTCGTCAAAATGGTTACAGTGATAGACAGATTGAACGTGCGTTGCGCTATCGACCAACTGTACATCAGGTGATTGATGATAATTCTGAGTCAACACCTAAGTCTACTGCCTTCTTGCCTTACGTAGGAAACACGTCCAATAAGATCGGTCGTATTTTACGGAAATACGATGTGAAATGCGTTTTCCGACCTCCATCTAAAATTAGAGCACTTTTGGGTTCCGTTAAGGATGATCTTGGACTGTGTAAGGCGGGTGTATATCGTGTCCCTTGTAGCTGCGGCATGGCATATATTGGTCAAACTATCAGGACCGTGGAGGACAGATGTACTGAGCATAAACGGCACACACGATTACAGCAACCTAATAGATCTGCTATTGCCGAACATTGCTTGGATACTGGTCACCCCATGTTATATAATAAGACCGAGATATTGGCATGCACGTCCAGCTATTGGGACAGTGTGATTCGGGAGGCAGTTGAGATTAAATTAGCGAGCAACCTTGTTAACAGGGATGGAGGTTTCTGTTTAAACTCTGTTTGGAATCCGGCTCTCTCCCTTGTCAAGAAACAGAGGGACAGACTCAATGCTACCTCACCGGCGAATTCATAGTCTCACTATCGATAGCTCTGACTTTGGCCATCTTTGGTGGCACTAGTGTTCAGTGTGTGTGTGTGTTATCTTTCCTGCTTGGGTCCGAGGACCGAGGTATTAAATTTGCATGTACGCCGCCTGTCCGTTGCAGTTTGCCTTGAAAATGGCGGGGTGTTCTCCCGCCGAAATATCGGCGGTCGCTGAAAGTGTTACCTGGCTGAATTCCCGGAAGTTATTTGAAAATGTGCCATGTCAACGGGTCACAGTGGTTGGCGATTGGTTTGAAAAACAGTTTGAGTAAATGTATTGGCTATCCAGATCGCCCAACATGAATCGCACCGAATATTTGTGTTATATAATGAAGAGGTCAGTTCGTGCACAAATTCCTGTATCGCCAACACTTTCGCCACTGTTGACGACAATAGAGTCAGCATGATTCAAGCTTTCTCCAGGGGACTTCCAGCGACTTGTTGAGACCATGCCACGTCGAGTTGCTGTACTACGCCGGGCAAAATGGAATTTGACCCGATGTTAGGAGGTATCCCACGACCTTTTTTACCTTCGTGCATATGAGAGGGCGTTTCAATTAATAGCGTATTCACTAGACACAGTTTCATGTAATTCCAATTAAATACAATAGACGGGAGGCTTAAACGTATACAGCCTTGACATGGTAAGATGGATGGCTGATACAGATGTAACTCACATGAGTATTGGTAGTTATTTCTAACCTCCTGCAGTTTATCCTACAAGCACCGCGCTGGAATAAATCGTAATAGAAGAGGTTCGGTGGAATGGAAGACGACATATTTGGCGCAAAAGTAAACTGCGCGTACGAGGAAAAAGATCCTGAAATCATACGTCACAAGCACAGTTATGTGTGACACAAGGACTGTGAGGAAACAGGCTATAATAACAGAATCATTGCAAATGAGGTTACAGCGATCATCGTGTTTGTCAGCCATTTTACTTCCATCCACTTGATGAAGTCTCCTGTACACTACTGCATGCATCACAATCTCCAGATACATAGGGTGAATCACTTGAAACTTTCAGTGAAAAGAATTCCACAAATAGAAAATGCTATTGATATGCGGTTTTCACCGAATGTATTGGTATGCAGGGGCTCGGATTGTTATCCGATAAACAGATTGCAAAAATAGAAAACGTATTTTTGTGCAAACAAACACTTTAAGTCTCTATTGACACTAACAAACTAAAAGTAGGGTAAATTAGAATGTCAGTGGTGTTTGTTGCAGGAGTCTAGTGCAAGACTTTTACTATGTAGATATCATATTGTGCAAAGTTCCCACACCGACACTTGTTTGTGCCATTCAGCCTGAGTAGTTGCTATGTACGACGCTGTTATATTTGCCTACAGGTGCTCCTGTGTTCCTTCAGTGCATCGCGACTTGCTAGTCAGGTAGTGTGTGACAGTTCAAGCAGTCATGTATCTTGTTTAGTGATGAAGCCACATTCACCAATCACGGCCAGGTAAACAGAGAAACATACACTATTTGTCCGGTGACAATCCCCGTTGGCTTCGTCAGGCGGAACGTCAGTATCTGTGGAGTGTAAACGTGTATTATGGGATAGTGAAGCTCAGCCCATGGCCCGTTTTTCATAGGCGGAAAACTGAAGGCGCACTAGTATCGCAGCCTCCTAACAGACCATCCATCTTCCATGGCTGCTAGGAAGACATTCCTCCGCAGACTAGGAAGAACCTGTGGTACCAACGTGATGGTTGTCCAGAGCACTGTGCACGAAGTACTACAGCATGTCTTCACGAATTGTTTCCAACTCTTTGGGTTAGACGCAGAGCACCTGCGCCTAGTCCAGGCTGTTCGCCGGATTTGACGCCTGAGGACTTTTTTCCTATGGAGAAAGCTGAAAGCCGCCGTCTACAACGACATAACAACTACAGCTGATGTTATGCAACGGCTTATTGGTGCAGCCTGCCCCGACATCTCCGTTGAAACGCTAGCACGTGTGAAGCAATCGTTCCATACCAGACTGGAAGAGTGTACTGCTGCTGCCGGTGGTCATTTTGACCAAAACGTGTGATGGTCAGTTGTACCGTTACTGGTCAGAATCCAATTAACTAGTGTACCGTGTTGTGTTGTTCTTTAGTGTGTGCTACCACAGGTATTGTGTAAGTGTCGGTGTATGAGCTTTTCAAAATGCGGTATCTCGTAAAGGACTCGCATTAGAATCCTGTAACAAACGCCATTGGCCTTCTAATTGATCCTACTATTAGATTGTTAATGTCAATAAGCATTGTTCTATTTTAAGTACGAGTAGTTTACGATTGCACAAAAAATGCACTTTCGAAATATCATTATCTATTTATTGGCTAGCAGTTCGGGCCCCTGACTATTATTCCATTCTGTGAAAACTATACATCAGTATCACTTTCTATTTCCGCAATACTTGCGGTGCAAGTTTTAGGTATTCATCGAGTTTGATTGTAAATGTTTGCCAATGTCAAGTATTGGCGTTTCACTGAGTCGCACTCTCTGACTTTTCTGATCTCTTCTAATCCAGGTAAGAACTTCCTTCGTCCGTAGACGTCTTTTCACCTAGCTTGCTCACCTTTTCATTTGCCTTATAGCCATAGTAATTCCAGTCTGTTTTCTGATCCATATTTCTATATAACTCTTTCTTCTAATATTTTCCAGTACAGATGTCTCCAACGTTCCCAGTACAATTTTCATTTTTAGTGACTACATAAGTCTTAAACATATTATTGCTATTATCATTATTACTATTATTATTATTATTACTATTATTTTCAGGCATACTTGAATGGTACTCTATTAAATTTTCCATCCTTTGGTGTAGTTTATGTAGTGAACAAAAAATATCAAAAGGATAATGTAGGTGATGTCGATGAATAACAAGAACATCGCTGACACGGAAATTCTCTAACATGGTATCGCTGTTGCATATTATTTGATCTAACTGAAATAAAATGTTGTCGTTACTTTGTGTTTTATTTCTTCTGTATTGATCTCTCCCCAAAGCTGGAACCGAAACCACGAATTAAATCAAGGAAGATGGTGAGAACTTCTAACATGCTGGCAGAGATACTTGGAGCCGCTGTCTCTCGTAAGATGCCACTGCGAACACAAGCGCGGTAAGTTGGTGGTTTAGTGACACAATGCCCAGTAGGTACTCCGGCACCGAGTGAATTGCACGAAAGCTAGTATGTTAGCAACATTTTTTCGGAGCAGGAGATTGCCGTGAAGTGGGTTGTCGGTAGGTAATGTATTAAGAAATTGTGACATAATATCCAATAATTGTTCATGTTCGGCAGTTACAGCCAGAAGTTAAACTGCTGCTGTCGACAACTTGACATACGTCGTTCTTCAACAGTGGCTGTAACACCTACACTTAAGTACTGTAGCTCTGTACAAGTTGGGTATACCCTGTCTTACAAAAAGATACACCCATAAAGAAAAATAGAGACGTATGTATGAATGTGTAATCCGCAACTTTCGGAGAAGAACATAGTTCAGAGAGAAAAGTTTTACAAGAGAACTGCTTTCAGATAAACTGTGTCTAGCATGTTTTTTAATTTCATTTGAATTTGAAATAAGTGAAACACTTTTTGTGCTACATAGGTCAAATATGTGATTTCCGACGCAGACCAGGTAACGATAACACAGCCAGTCAGAGGAAAAGGGTCAACAATTTTGGCTGGACGTTTACTTATGAGATTAACATTTAACACACTACGTAGCTAAACCGCCTTTCTGCTGAATCAGTTTATTATATGGCTATTACATACGTAGGTAAAAAGTTTACAGTATAACCACCCACGCACAAAAGGATACCAGGCTTCAGATTGAAAGAGTAATTTCTACTAAGCACGCCTAACTTTACCTATGGAAGGCTTGAATTAAATGTTGATGATGAAATTAATGAGAGTAAGTATCTGGTCACAGTACATTACTTGACTTTCTGTCTGTAACTCATGTTTTCCAATGTGCGAGTATACTCCCTTTAAAATTTCGCAGAAAAACAAAGACGTCATCATTCACACCAACCAAATTGCGGTATTATGCTCTTGAAGTATCTGAAATATTAAAACTATTCTGATAGCCAATGTCAAACGTCTCTGTTGTCACAGAATTATGTGACTGAGCCTTAAATGTAAGGAGAACTTGGATGTAACATACTATATTACCCAAATAAAGAATGCGTAAACGCACACAAAATAAATTACACACTGACGAAAAAAAATGCAGCACCAAAAAATTATACAAGTATTTGTATTTCGTGAATACGTCTGTCTAGGTAACATGTTTCAATGATTAACACTGCGACATCTCAGGTTAATGTGAGCGAAAGATAAGCCACTGAAAATGTGAAATGGTGGTACATTAATAACCTGTGTAGCCGCCTGAGTGATGAGCATAACCATGCAGACATGCATGCATTGTGTTGTATAGACGCTGGATGTCAGTTTATCGGCTGGAGTTCCAGGCCTGTTGCACTTCGCCGGTATATACAGCGACGGTTAAATACTGGTTGTGGATGACGCTGGAGTTATCGCCTGATGGTGTCCCACATGTGCTCGATTGGAGACAGATCTTGTGTTCGAACACGCGAAGGCAACATGTCGACACTCTGTAGAGCATGTTAAGTTACAACAGCGGTATGTGGATTAGTTTTATCCTGTTGGAAAACACCCCCTGGAAGTCTGTTAACGAATGGCAGCACAACCCGTCGAATCACCAGACTAATTTTACAGATTTTCAGTCATGGTGCGTAGGATAACCACGAGAGGACTCCTGCTGTCATACGAAATCTGTCCCCCACCATAACCCGAGGAATAGGTCAGTGCGTTTAAGCCGCAGAAAGCTCATTTGGCCTCCTCCTAACCAATACCGGCCGTCAGTAGCATCGAAGCAGAACCAGTCGCTATAATACAACACAACAGACCTGCGCACCACCCTCCAATGAGATCTCGATTGATTCTACCGAAGTCGCAAACTGTGGTGGTTTTGGGTCGTTGATAGCACGCTACACAACATCTGGCTAGGAGCTGCCCCTGAAGTGCCGATTTGTAACAGTTCAGTGTGTCACTGTGGTGGAACTGCTGCTCGACTTACTTCTGCAAACAATATGATGCTTCACAGCCATACGCCGAACACAATGGTCTTCCCTCTTGGTAGCACCAAGTGACCGTCCGGAGCCCGCTCTTCTTGTTACCGTTACTTCCGTTGACCACCGTTGCCAGCAATCATGTACAGCGGCTACATTCCTGCCAAAACTTTCAGCAATATCGCGAAGGAAAATCCAGCTTCTCGCAACCCTATTACATGAACTCTTTCAAAGTCAGTGAGGTGTTGATAATGTCGTCTTTGTCGCCTTAAAGGCGTTCTTGACCAACAGCAACTCACCACGTCCGACCTCACTGTCACTACAGTTACAGCGTGTATTTATAAAGCAAACCTGATCTGCATCCTGGTAGTGTCACTGCTAGTGCCACTCTTATGCGACAGGCACGAAATCTGAGTAGACATCATCTTCCAAGTATAAAAATCACGCCTACCAACGTTGTTTATGGCTGAGAACAGTGTACGCAACAAAATTACGCCAGTGTTCACTTGATACTTATAGCTTTTACGAGTAGTATATTTTTAGGTAGGCTAGTAGCACCAAATACGCTTGGCCCAAATAAACCATTAATGTTTATTTTACTCTGGACTGCAGGTAGTTATTGAAATGTGGACACGTGGACGCACAACGGACAATTCACACAGACAGGCAAGGTCAAATTCGCGGCGCAGTTACAACCGTGCAGGAAACGACAGGCAGCAAATTTTCTGATGTGTTTATAGGAAGAGTGTCAGACGCAGAGAAAAAACTGAAACACTGAGGTGGGCACGAATTAATCAGGTCGATGCAGTTTCAAGTAGCCTGTCAGAGACAGTGTTGCCGAACGTGTTCTTCACTTGGTTTCGTCAGACCGAACAAAAGTAGCTTTTGCTCACCTAGCTCGAATTTATCACTCCTGAAAAAGGCAAATTTTAACAGGTAATGAGCATTCGACAAATGTTAACCCCGCGGACCCACAGATGTCTGCACATTAGCGAATTTTAGCGCGTGCAAGTGCTTGAATTTGCGCCCGGTGATCAGTTTGGCTAACATCAAAGCTAATTACATTGGAAATGGTGCAAAGTAACGAATGTTTTTCTTACCAATTATTTTTCAGCATAACCTACCCTGCAACATCATTACAACCTTTTTAACTTGTTTCTGGCCACCCGTTATATACACATCAGTGTTTAATCTTTTCCTCAGATTTGTGTGTGTATGTGTATGTTGTCTGCACAACAGGCATGTTACCGAATACAAATTCAGCAAATGTGTATCGTGCAAAACCAAACACGAACCATTTCACTGTCAACGAATCTGTACACCAATGTGACAAAAGTCGTGGGATACCTCTTAATATCAATTCATACTTCCTTTTTGCCTGCTTAGTGCAGCAACTCCACGTAGCATGGACTCCAGAAATCGTTGGAAGTCCCTGCTGAGCCATGTTGCCTATAGAGCCTTCTATAACTGCGGAAGTGGTGCCAAAGCAGAAGTCTGTGCACGAAATGACTTCTCGATTATGTCCCATAAATGCTTGTGGGATTCATAATGGGCGATCAAATTGTCCAGAATATTCTTTAGAACAATCGCGAACAGCTGTGGCCCGGTGACATGGCGATTTGTCATCTATAAACATTCCATCCCTGTTTGAGAACATTAAGTCCATTAATGAATGGAAATTATCTCTAAATAGCCGAACATAACCATTCCCAGTCAATGACCGGTTTTGTTGGACAAGAGGATCCAGCCCATTCCACACAAACACAGCCACATCACTATGGAGCTACCACCAGCTTGCACAGTACGCTGTTGACAACTTGGGTCCATGAAGTCGTGAGGACTGAGCCGCACTCGAACCCAGCCATCAGCTCTTACCAACTGAAATCGGGACTCATCTGAGCAGGCCATAGTTTTACGGTCGTCTAAGGTCCAACCGAAAAGGTCACGAGCCCAGGAGAGGAGTTGCAGACGATATCGTGCTGTTAGCAAAAGCACTCGCGTCGGTCATCTACTGCCATAGCCAATTAACGCCAGATTTCGTCGCACTGCCCTAACGTATAAGTTAGTTGTACGTCCCACATTGATTTCTGCGATTATTTCATTCAGTGTTGCTGGTCTGTCAGCACAGACAGCTCTAACCGAGCACCGCTGCTATCGGTCATTAAATCAAGCCAGTCGGTCACTACGTTGTCCGTGGCGAGACCTGACGCCTGAAATTTGATATTCTCGGCACATTCTGGACACTGCGGATTTCGGAATATTGAATTCCCTAACTATGTCCGTAAAGGAATGTCCCGTGCGTCTAGCTCCAACTACCATTCCGTGTCCAAACCCTGTTAATTCCCGTCGTGTGGCCATAATCATGTTGGAAGCCTCACACGAATTACGTGAGCGCAAACGACAACTCCGCCAATGCATGCCCTTTTATACTTATGCACGCCACACACTTATATGGATACCGCTATGACTACATAAAATACAGTATCTATTACATCTACATCTACATTTATACTCCGCAAGCTACCCAACGGTGTGTGGCGGAGGGCACTTTATGGCAGTTAATAGTGCACCGTGGCACCACATGAAGCACTACGTAATATTTCGCAGCCTACCTGTGAACTGGTTCATTTTTTTTGGTTCAAACCCATCGTCAAATTGAACGTAAACGCAGCGACAGTTCTTGCTTGTTTGTCTTTGGCTGAACGAGTAGCATTTTGTCTGTGAAATTAGCGAGTACAGGATACACCAGTTTGTCTATACCACGTAAAGACATTTGCGGTAGGATCCATGGGTGTTTGCACAAATTTATCCAAGTGGTTGTAGGATTCCTGAAGTTCCATTTTACGTACAACTGATTGGTTGAGTTTGAGGATGTATGGGCCTCAAAAAATAAATTTGTCGGTAAGTACACAAAGCTTATTATTTCTTAAACGATTGGTAGTTACTCAGTCAATATTTTGTTTCAAGGCCCGTTGTTGCTATACCTTAGAGGTAAGCATATTTCATTAGTATATCCAAAGTATACCCAAAGGACCCCCTCCCTCTCCCTACAATGAACGCCTGACTTTCCCCAGGAAGGGTAGCTTTCATACCTCAAACATACAGATAAACGGTGAATCACAACGGACGGGTATCTGTGGAGAGGCCAGACATACATGTGGTCCCCGAAAACTTTATCATTAGTTGCAGGGGCAATAGTCTGGATGATTGACTGATCTAACATTGTGACATTAACTTAGCTTTGCTGTGCTGGTACTATGAACAGCAGAAAGCAAGGGGAAAGTACAGTCGTGATCATTTTCGCCGATGGCATGCAGTTCTACTCAATGGTGAAGCAGCAGGTTGATCCTGACTTGTACAGTGAGCGTATGTCACTTGTGCATTTGTCTACCGTCAACGTGTGATGCATCTATTGCCAATTTGAGATGGTTGTGCTTACGAATAGGCTCTTTAGTGCAGTCTCCTTCGTTCAGGCTAGGGGATGAACCCGTCGCTTCGAAACAAGTCGCCAAAATATATGTACTGCAACTGTGACAGATTTATAATAAACTGTTCACGAAATAAAAGGATTGCTGGTCGTACATCAACAAAAAGTTGAAATTGCGTAACTAGTACAACTTGTTGGATATCACAGGGGATACTGAATTTAACTGACGAAAGGAGAAAATATAAAAATGACAGGGAATACAGTTGTCTAAAGACTTAAGTGGAATGCAAAGGGCAAAATGGCTAAGCGGGAATGGCTGGAGGATAAATGCAGGTCTACATCGTTGTATGTTGGTTGGCATTCATCTTATGTATGTTTGATATGCGACCTGAAATTCTGATGCTTGCTACTCATGGCATATATCATGTACTCTTTTGCTATGTGACTATTTATTGATACTGTAAGAAAGGATATTATCGCCCGTTTCTTATTTGATGTCGACTTTGATTTGATCCTATTTCACACTTACGGCTATGAAATTTTAAACTGTTGAAACAGATACACTGATTCTGACAAAATTTTTGAGCACCTGTCGACTGGTTTTCATCTTTGTTGAAAGAATAACGTAATAATGTGTTCTCCTTTATGTACTCATTATTGACACATTTGTTTCCTGTGTATTCTACAGGTATTTCTTTACTGCAAAGAGCATGCAGTAGTAGAGATACTTTACACAGTAGCGAAAATTAACAGGCGCTCGCAGCTCTTAAGGTATGTATTTGAGAGCCCACGTTTACTGTACATATTTTTCTTGTTTTGTTCCACACTATCACATCTGAAAATACGTAATACTTTTTTTAACACCCTGTATGTTCTGTGTAGCAACATCATTATAAGAACAACTGGCATGGTAGTGTAGATAAAAATATATTTGTGCTTACTCAGCAACAAAGATACGACCATACTAAGGCTTCGTAATTATCTTTATACACAGATAACAACGCATCGTGTATTATTGTTGCCTGTTACCGACATGAAAGATTTTATTCGGAAGCAACGATCTCTGACGGCCCCGTCCGACCCTCGGGCAAGGCTTACCTATGCAGTTTCGGGGCCCCGCGCTGAAGGGCACGTAGGCGAAGGGGTGCCTGCCCTGCACCCTCTCCGGCAGGAAGTTGTCCGGGTCGAAGCGGTCCGGGTCCGGCCAGTGGTCGGGGTCGCGGTGGGTGTGGCAGATCTGCATCGTTACTGTTACGCCCTCTGGTATCCTGTACCCACCTGCGAACATGCGAAGTGTTTACACACAACAGAAGTCACCCAAACTCAATGGGTGATAGCAAGATTAACACACAGAACGCCACGTACCGAGAGACAGAATGTAGGAGAGTCTACCAAGGACAAATATCGAAGGAATTGTGATTGTAATGTATGTTCTAATTACGTACTGTTTAGTAATTATACCAAAATATAGGGTCCTCCCAGCTGTGATATATGTTAAACAAAATTTTTGTGTACTTGTCGCATGAGGTAGGTAAACAGCTCTTGTTGAGAAAGTCGTCGGTAGATCTTTCTTACTTCCATAAATATACAGTAAAAGTCACACTAGACCTTCATAGTTTTGTCTGGGATATGTTGCCACAAAAATAAAAAGCCCAAATTCGATGATTCACGTCAAGGTTGTTGAGAGGTGTCAGATGGCTGAATGGCAAAATCGTGTAATGATAATCCTCTTCCAAATATTACCAATATATCATCAAAAGGCAACCCTATGTAACGTGGAGTTGAACATTAATTGTAATGAGAGGCTGGTCTGCCAGTATAAAAGGGGACGGGGAGTAGCGTGCTGCCGGTAGGTGAGTAGTAACAACAGAACGGATTGGCCACACTCTGAAATTACAGCTAGCTTAAGACATAAATGCAACAAATAGTGATAGTTCTTCATTTTTTCTTATTTTGCCTTAACTGGAGAAGGTATTAGTTACTAAATCACAAATGTCTGTTCGTAATCATACACTCCTGGAAATGGAAAAATGAACACATTGACACCGGTGTGTCAGACCCACCATACTTGCTCCGGACACTGCGAGAGGGCTGTACAAGCAATGATCACACGCACGGCACAGCGGACACACCAGGAACCGCGGTGTTGGCCGTCGAATGGCGCTAGCTGCGCAGCATTTGTGCACCGCCGCCGTCAGTGTCAGCCAGTTTGCCGTGGCATACGGAGCTCCATCGCAGTCTTTAACACTGGTAGCATGCCGCGACAGCGTGGACGTGAACCGTATGTGCAGTTGACGGACTTTGAGCGAGGGCGTATAGTGGGCATGCGGGAGGCCGGGTGGACGTACCGCCGAATTGCTCAACACGTGGGGCGTGAGGTCTCCACAGTACATCGATGTTGTCGCCAGTGGTCGGCGGAAGGTGCACGTGCCCGTCGACCTGGGACCGGACCGCAGCGACGCACGGATGCACGCCAAGACCGTAGGATCCTACGCAGTGCCGTAGGGGACCGCACCGCCACTTCCCAGCAAATTAGGGACACTGTTGCTCCTGGGGTATCGGCGAGGACCATTCGCAACCGTCTCCATGAAGCTGGGCTACGGTCCCGCACACCGTTAGGCCGTCTTCCGCTCACGCCCCAACATCGTGCAGCCCGCCTCCAGTGGTGTCGCGACAGGCGTGAATGCAGGGACGAATGGAGACGTGTCGTCTTCAGCGATGAGAGTCGCTTCTGCCTTGGTGCCAATGATGGTCGTATGCGTGTTTGGCGCCGTGCAGGTGAGCGCCACAATCAGGACTGCATACGACCGAGGCACACAGGGCCAACACCCGGCATCATGGTGTGGGGAGCGATCTCCTACACTGGCCGTACACCACTGGTGATCGTCGAGGGGACACTGAATAGTGCACGGTACATCCAAACCGTCATCGAACCCATCGTTCTACCATTCCTAGACCGGCAAGGGAACTTGCTGTTCCAACAGGACAATGCACGTCCGCATGTATCCCGTGCCACCCAACGTGCTCTAGAAGGTGTAAGTCAACTACCCTAGCCAGCAAGATCTCCGGATCTGTCCCCCATTGAGCATGTTTGGGACTGGATGAAGCGTCGTCTCACGCGGTCTGCACGTCCAGCACGAACGCTGGTCCAACTGAGGCGCCAGGTGGAAATGGCATGGCAAGCCGGTCCAGCATCTCTACGATCGTCTCCATGGAAGAATAGCAGCCTGCGTTGCTGCGAAAGGTGGATACACACTGTACTAGTGCCGACATTGTGCATGCTCTGTTGCCTGTGTCTATGTGCCTGTGGTTCTGTCAGTGTGATCATGTGATGTATCTGACCCCAGGAATGTGTCAATAAAGTTTCCCCTTCCTGGGACAATGAATTCACGGTGTTCTTATTTCAATTTCCAGGAGTGTAGAATGACACTTTACGTTTATCATCTTTAACGCCATAACAAACATGTTGAATTAAAGAGGAAATGATTTAATCAACAGATGAGATTTCGTATTTACAGCTGCAGATGACAGTAACTAGATAGATGTGAAAATAAATAGTAAAGAGATTGAATGGATTGCTTTTGGTGAACTAAATACCACGTTGTTTGTCAGATTCTGCGTTACTATTGTTTTATGCATAACCGGTTTTGTGGAACATGTAAATTAACAATGTCCCAGGCCCTGGCTAAGCCATGAATACACATTATCCTTTCTTCCTGCAATGCTTGGCCATCAAGGTGTGCACGAGAAACCCTTGAAGTTTGGAAGGTAGGAGATGAGATACTGGCAGAAGTTAAACTGTGAGGGCAGGTCGTGAGTTCTGCTTGGGTAATTCAGTTGAAAGAGCACTTACCTCAGAAAGGTACAGTTCCCAGGTTCGATCACCGGTCCGGCATACAGCCTTAATCTGCCAGGAAGTTACAGTAACTACGCTAGAACACAAGGCGTGGACCATATGTATCATTCATGATATATGAACGTCATTATCCTACCGTAAAATTTTTGTTTTGTCAGAAGTCACTATTTTTAGGTAGAACACCTGATGGACCCGTACCTTATGGACGCAAACTAATGGAGTGTACAGTCTGAATAGCAGGTCAGCTGAACTGAAGTACTGAAAACACGTAACTTACATTATAAATTCATGAAGTGTGTCACCTAAAATGGAGCACTTATATTTAATTGAACACCACAATCCTTCTGATTACGTTTACAATCATCAAAATAGATGTCCGTGTGAAATTGAATCAGATAACAGTTACCTACCCACTTGCACATCTTTGGTGACCTTGCGGGCGATGAATGGCACGCTTGGATAAAGCCTCAATGCCTCCTTAATTACCATGTCAAGGTACTTCATGTTATGTAGATCTTGCATTGTGAGGCCTCTAAAATGATCTCTTTCAAATACATCTTTTAACTCGGTATGAACATTCTCCTGCAAAAAGATAATGATATTAACACACGCTTTCTTGTTTAATTATTAGATCAGCTATACACTGTTTCCACAGAACCATAGCGAGGGTATCCTCAAGGGTGATGAATATGCGTGAAACAAGAACACATGATACAAATTTAGAAAAAAAGTACCTTCCACAGATCCTAAGTGTAATATTTCTCACGGACGTGGAATAAAAAATGGTTCAAATGACTCTGAGCACTATGGGACTTAACATCTGTGGTCATCAGTCCCCTAGAACTTAGAACTACTTAAACCTAGCTCACTCATTTGTTACATAGTTTAATTCTTAATTTCTTTGGTGTTTTTGGTACTTGCATTGTTTAATTCATAAATTTCGGGGGTATTATAGTATTTGAGAGTTGCAGCATCGCGTTTTAGTACCTGAATAGTGTAAATTCGCGTAGTCGTTTGTCTTCTGTTTTTGTTTTGAACGGCCAGTGTCGGTTGGTCACAGTCAGTGTGCTCCCTGCCGCCATTGGATAAGCAGCTGCAGCAGCAAGTCGTATACTCCTAGCTCACTCATTTGTTACATAGTTTAATTCTTAATTTCTTTACGTGTTTTTGATACTTGCATTGTTTAATTCATAAATTTCGGGCGTATTATAGTATTTGAGAGTGTAGCATCGCGTTTTAGTACCTGAATAGTGTAAATTCGCGTAGTCTCCTTCCGCCGCCGAGCAGTGTCAGCAGTGTGCAAGTAGCAGCAATCCTGCATTTACTAGGCAATCTTCTATTTTAATAACCGTCTAAATTTTGTCGATTTGTTTGCGCTCTCTGTAGATTAGTTCAGACGTTCTTTGCAAAACAGTTTTCAGCATGGATAGGGACTGCAACTGTTGTGTTCGGATGCAGGCTGAGTTGGCATCCCTCCGCTCCCGGCTTCAGGCAGTGTTGGCTTCGGTCACACAGCTTGAGGCTGTTGCCAATGGGCATCACTGTGGGGGTCCGGATGGGGGTTTGTCGGGGACGGCCAGCTCGTCCCACGCATCCCCTGATCGGACTACGACTTTGGTTGCCCGGGATACTGCCCGCATTGAGGCTGATCCCTCTCCTGTGGTAGAGTGGGAGGTCGTCTCAAGGTGTGGCAGGGGGCGAAAGACATTCCGGAGGGCTGAACGGAAGGCCTCTCCAGTTTGTCTGACGAACCGGTTTCAGGCTCTGTCTCAGGCTGATACTGATCTTCGGCCTGACATGGCTGCTTGTCCTGTTCCAGAGGTTGCCCCTCAGTCTGCAAGATCCGGGCGGTCGCAGAGGGCTGCAGATTCCTCGACTTGCGCCATAGGGTGGTGGGGTTTCGGGTTCCGCTGGATAGGTCAGGAGTCCACTACACGCAACAAGCGGCTACACGGGTAGCAGGGGTTGTGTGGCGTGGGCTGGGCGGTTTTTTAGGTTAGATGGCCTTGGGCAAGTACAGAAAGGGCAACAGCCTCAACGGGTGCGGGGCAAAGTCAGGACAAGCGGGGACCAAGCAGCAATCGGTATTGTAATTGTCAACTGTCGAAGCTGCGTTGGTAAAGTACCAGAACTTCAAGCGCTGATAGAAAGCACCGAAGCTGAAATCGTTATAGGTACAGAAAGCTGGCTTAAGCCAGAGATAAATTCTTCCGAAATTTTTACAAAGGTACAGACGGTGTTTAGAAAGGATAGATTGCATGCAACCGGTGGTGGAGTGTTCGTCGCTGTTAGTAGTAGTTTATCCTGTAGTGAAGTAGAAGTGGATAGTTCCTGTGAATTATTATGGGTGGAGGTTACACTCAACAACCGAGCTAGGTTAATAATTGGCTCCTTATACCGACCTCCCGACTCAGCAGCATTAGTGGCAGAACAACTGAGAGAAAATTTGGAATACATTTCACATAAATTTTCTCAGCATGTTATAGTCTTAGGTGGAGATTTCAATTTACCAGATATAGACTGAGACACTCAGATGTTTAGGACGGGTGGTAGGGACAGAGCATCGAGTGACATTATACTGAGTGCACTATCCGAAAATTACCTCGAGCAATTAAACAGAGAACCGACTCGTGGAGATAACATCTTGGACCTACTGATAACAAACAGACCCGAACTTTTCGACTCTTTAAGTGCAGAACAGGGAATCAGTGATCATAAGGCCGTTGCAGCATCCCTGAATATGGAAGTTAATAGGAATATAAAAAAAGGGAGGACGGTTTATCTGTTTAGCAAGAGTAATAAAAGGCAGATTTCAGACTACCTAACAGATCAAAACGAAAATTTCTGTTCCGACACTGACAATGTTGAGTGTTTATGGAAAAAGTTCAAGGCAATCGTAAAATGCGTTTTAGACAGGTACGTGCCGAGTAAAACTGTGAGGGACGGGAAAAACCCACCGTGGTACAACAACAAAGTTAGGAAACTACTGCGAAAGCAAAGAGAGCTTCACTCCAAGTTTAAACGCAGCCAAAACCTCTCAGACAAACAGAAGCTAAACGATGTCAAAGTTAGCGTAAGGAGGGCTATGCGTGAAGCGTTCAGTGAATTCGAAAGTAAAATTCTATGTACCGACTTGACAGAAAATCCTAGGAAGTTCTGGTCTTACGTTAAATCAGTAAGTGGCTCGAAACAGCATATCCAGACACTACGGGATGATGATGGCATTGAAACAGAGGATGACACGCGTAAAGCTGAAATACTAAACACCTTTTTCCAAAGCTGTTTCACAGAGGAAGACCGCACTGCAGTTCCTTCTCTAAATCCTCGCACAAACGAAAAAATGTCTGACATCGAAATAAGTGTCCAAGGAATAGAAAAGCAACTGGAATCACTCAATAGAGGAAAGTCCACTGGACCTGACGGGATACCAATTCGATTCTACACAGAGTACGCGAAAGAACTTGCCCCCCTTCTAACAGCCGTGTACCGCAAGTCTCTAGAGGAACGGAGGGTTCCATATGATTGGAAAAGAGCACAGGTAGTCCCAGTCTTCAAGAAGGGTCGTCGGGCAGATGCGCAAAACTATAGACCTATATCTCTGACGTCGATCTGTTGTAGAATTTTAGAGCATGTTTTTTGCTCGAGTATCATGTCGTTTTTGGAAACCCAGAATCTACTATGTAGGAATCAACATGGATTCCGGAAACAGCGATCGTGTGAGACCCAACTCGCTTTATTTGCTCATGAGACCCAGAAAATATTAGATACAGGCTCCGAGGTAGATGCTATTTTTCTTGACTTCCGGAAGGCGTTCGATACAGTTCCGCACTGTCGCCTGATAAACAAAGTAAGAGCCTACGGAATATCAGACCAGCTGTGTGGCTGGATTGAAGAGATTTTAGCAAACAGAACACAGCATGTTGTTATCAATGGAGAGACGTCTACAGACGTTAAAGTAACCTCTGGCGTGCCACAGGGGAGTGTTATGGGACCATTGCTTTTCACAATATATATAAATGACCTAGTAGATAGTGTCGGAAGTTCCATGCGGCTTTTCGCGGATGATGCTGTAGTATACAGAGAAGTTGCAGCATTAGAAAATTGTAGCGAAATGCAGGAAGATCTGCAGCGGATAGGCACTTGGTGCAGGGAGTGGCAACTGTCCCTTAACATAGACAAATGTAATGTATTGCGAATACATAGAAAGAAGGATCCTTTATTGTATGATTATATGATAGCGGAACAAACACTGGTAGCAGTTACTTCTGTAAAATATCTGGGAGTATGCGTGCGGAACGATTTGAAGTGGAATGATCATATAAAATTAATTGTTGGTAAGGCGGGTACCAGGTTGAGATTCATTGGGAGAGTGCTTAGAAAATGTAGTCCATCAACAAAGGAGGTGGCTTACAAAACACTCGTTCGACCTATACTTGAGTATTGCTCATCAGTGTGGGATCCGTACCAGATTGGTTTGACGGAGGAGATAGAGAAGATCCAAAGAAGAGCGGCGCGTTTCGTCACAGGGTTATTTGGTAACCGTGATAGCGTTACGGAGATGTTTAATAAACTCAAGTGGCAGACTCTGCAAGAGAGGCGCTCTGCATCGCAGTGTAGCTTGCTCGCCAGGTTTCGAGAGGGTGCGTTTCTGGATGAGGTATCGAATATATTGCTTCCCCCTACTTATACCTCCCGAGGAGATCACGAATGTAAAATCAGAGAGATAAGAGCGCGCACGGAGGCTTTCAGACAGTCGTTCTTCCCGCGAACCATACGCGACTGGAACGGGAAAGGGAGGTAATGACAGTGGCACGTAAAGTGCCCTCCGCCACACACCGTTGGGTGGCTTGCGGAGTATAAATGTAGATGTAGATGTAAAACCTAAGGACATCACACACATCCATGCCCGAGGCAGGATTCGAACCTGACACGTAGCAGTCGCGCGGTTCCGGACGACGTGGAATAAGTAAAAAAATCTTAAGCATTTTTAATTTGTTGTGGGTGGTTGCTGGAACGTTAATCAAAATGTGTCTTCCTGAATAATGAATAAGTTTTTGGAGCGTTGTACGGAACTTAAAATCTTGCTGTTTCTGAGAGTCGCTGCACTTCCAAGAATCAGAGTTCTTAGGAGTAAAATTTGATTGATATATTGCCTCCACAGGATAACAATATGTTTACCATGGCAATGTTAGTGGCAATCTGGTTCACTCTTAGCCTGCGATTTGAGCCATGAAGGGTACTACTATTGACAGTTTTGTATCCCAATAAATTCTGATCTGAATTAGTCAATTCAGTTCATTTCAGACTGCTCAAAATTGCGCTTAAAAAGTCAGTAACTGTCATCAGTGTTCAGATACACTGTAGTAAATTTAGTGCAGAATTCTTAAAAATTTCCTATCCAGAATACTTATCGCTGAACTTAAAGTCAAGTTTGAGTAGTCTGCACACGCAAGTACATACAACAGTTCGTGTAGTATGGCTTCTGTTCATATTTTGACAGCAACCACGTGTTACTTTATCAGACGTGGGAGAAAGATTCGTATTATCGTACCCATAGTCGGGAGCGTGTAGACGCAATACAGATTTGCCTAATTGCTGTAGTCGTCACTTAGTGACTTGCCTTCCGAATCGGACGGACTCATGGCTGTAAAGCAAGGAAGACGGAAGCAGTAGCGGATAAGGAATTAGCTAAAGTAGGAAACATAAGTGACCAGAATTTTTAGCTGAAATTTGATATTGCTAAAGTTAACGAGTGTGATCTGTTTAGCGGCTAGTATACAACAGAAGCACGGTTCAAATTCATCATTGAAGTATATGCGCTTTCCTTTGGAAAGTTCTTTGATTAATTCTAGGAAAGATGGATTGGCCTTCATTACCTTGACGCACGCGGTAGTGCATCTGATAGTTTCGTAATGAGCTCGTAAATCGAACAGTACTGGCCGTACCGGGTGGTAATCTTTCAAAGCCTGATAAAGAGGTTAAACCGTGAATCAGGCGACAGACAGTGGGGAGAGAGAGCGCATCAGGCAGCTATACGAATGGTTCAACGATGCGGAATGGCGGTGAACTGAAAGCAGCAGATAGTGCAGCTCACTGGGGGAAGCAGATGAGGACAGCAAAACAACGCCGTAGAAACTGAGTGACTCTTGGCGTAGTGAGGAGTGCAGATATACATACAAAAATGGGCTTGGCTGTAAGCCACAGCAGCAAATGAATCTAGCAAATTGTGCAGTGGAAGTTACTGTGGTATTGCCATTCTAATATTGTTGCGACAGGTGTACACAATGGTTGACTAACTTGAAGCAGTATTTAATCGTTACAAGTTAGTCGAAATAATGTGTGATGGAAGAGGGCAGTTAAGGTAGAAGAAGGGGGTAATCCCGTTCCACATTCCAGTAGTGCTCTTTTTTAACGCAGCAGCCCAACAGATGAGAAAGACAAAAGAAGACAGATGAGACGCAGGACATTAAATTAAGCAGAACATTTAACGTTGAACTGATGACATGAATATTTGGTAATAGAGAGTGTTATGGAGAAGAAACGAGAGAACTGGGGTAATAAGGCAACGTTAGATCAGGAGAGGAGTGAGATATTATGCACGACGTAGAATGAGAGTCATTATAAACCTGACGATACTTCTAGTCAACATATACTGGTGAATTAGGATAAATGTAACTCCTACGGTGATTGCACAGGGGCTGCTTCCGAGATAGGTGGAGATTCCATAAGCGGCGTCCATAAGCAAGGGAGGAAAAATGCAGAAGGCAACCACAGTTTATGTTCACAGAAACCATGGTAACTCATCGATGAAAATTAACAGTAATCTTGCTGGAAGTGCTAATCTACGAAGGGAAGTGGCAGGTCCTTCAGAAGTCTATGAGGAAACTACTAGCTCATTATGAGCTTTTATGTTCCACGAGAACATCAATATTTCGAAATTTCGGCGTAGTTACGCTGTGAAACGAAAAAGGAACAAAAAACTGATGGTTTTCGAATCCGGGGTAATTTTTTCCATGAAGTAAGCTACTTTACATCTCTGTAAGTCAGCCAGTGTGCAGGCGTGGAGGCATCTGGGACATGTTGATCATTTTTAGAGATAACTTAGGATAACAATTTGCAATTGTAAAGTTGACACGAAGATTAATATGTCCGTATGCCTCACTGCGCCGTTTCTGGACGACAAACATTCACCTGCTACATCAGGGTAATCATGTTTAAAATCTGCAACCTAATGCCATCTGGAAATGTGACTTTATGATGACTGCGACAGTGCGGGGTTATTTAGCTGCACTTGTTTTGCTGCAGTAATTGTAGCCGCCTGCAGAGGTACAGGAAGAAAACACTATAGCTATCACGGGGGCCCCTGCCACATTTCGTGATGCTGTTCACAGTCGGAGAAATTCCCCAGATTCTGCCGACTATGTAATTGGCAATAGAGCGAATAAGTGCAAAATTGCCTAACTTCCTAGTGCCTCCTACACTTTGCCTTTTTTTGTTTTCCTTTTCGGATCTCATTGAAATGTACAAGACGAGGAGCAAGTTGTGAAACACGATTTACATACGATATCTGTGCTAGAAGAGACTTAATCAAGAAGTAGAAAAGAAAGAAGAAGCGGAAGAAATAGAGAAGAAATCGAAAAATATAAAAGTTTCAGTTAAGAAAGGTGCTGAAAAAGCCTTAGGAGAAAAAAGAAAGGTAAGAAGAATTAAAGGGTTCAAATTTGGTCCCCAGGATTAGATTAGGATTTCAGGAAGAAACAAGACGCTTATCTTAAGTAACTGAATGAAACAGCAGAGGAGAATCATAAAATTTACAAACAAGAGCGACAAAGGCAGCAAATCGAGCAGTGCAACGAGCTCGCCAAGAATTTTGGGATAGGTTTACAACTGTAATAGAAGACGATGGCAAATGATGGGTTATAAAACAATGAAAACTCTAAATCAATCAGAAAAAGCAGATGCTCACATAAATAACACCCAGGAAACAAAACTGATACAACATTACAGCAACTTGTTGTGAAGAAAACTGCTCCATAGGAAAACAAAAACATAGAGGACGAACTCGAAATACAATGTGTAAATGATTTATGTATGGATGAATTAAGAGAAACCCTCAACTCTGAGGAAAAAAACTGCTGGTATGGATGGCATAAACGCTGAAATGCTTAAGTATGGAGGCGCCCTACTACATTTATTTAGTTTGTGCTGGAGAAACGGAGCTGTTCTAAAAGCATAGTCACAAGCAAAGGTGACATCACTATTGAAAGAAGGAGACCGCAATACCTGCCACAAGTATAGGTGAACCAGCTTACGTGACACTGCATGGAAAGTTTCTGCAAGAATAGTGAATAAGAGGTTAGAGGTTCTAGGTGAGAGGTCATTAGGCGAAGAACGAATGAGATTTCAGAGAGGCAGATCGACGACAGATGTAGTAAGTATTTACAATAAAATAAACAACCGAAAAAGAGGGAAAGCAGAAAAGGAAAACCCGTTTAGCGTTCATTGATTTTTAAAGGCATTTCATAATGTTGGTAGAAACTGTGAAGAACTATGAGGAAAAGGTGATACTCAAAACACCTAGTAAACATTTTTAAAAGTCTGTACAAACACACGACTGTAATATTAGATGTAAATGGCTCTCTAGCACGGCCTATAACCACAAAAAAGGAGTAAGACAAGGGTGCAGCATTTTACCCACACTTTCGACATTTATTTTGATGAAGCAATTCGCAAATGAAAGGAGATTTTTAACGGGGGAATTATGATTAACAGCCACTCCTGCTTTAACTGTTTTTATATGCAGACGACACCATAATGCTGGTGGGTGACGAAGGTGACCTACAAAGGGGAACACATTTACTAGGTAAGGTTTGCAAAGCGGACCATTTGACGATTTCAGAAAAGATGACAAAATCGGTGGCTTTCAAATGGAAACATCCTGTACGGACAAACATTGAGGTCAACAATAGAACAAATCAATCATTTTAATTATTTAGGTTGTGACATCGCATATAAGTATGACGAAGATGTAGCGAAGAAATTAGCAAAATTCCGGAACGTATGTGGAACAATAAACAGAAGTGTCAAAAATAAAACAAGGAGAGAAACAAGATCGAAATATTATGAATCAGTGCCAGTTCCAATGCTTGTTTACGGAAGTGAATCGTGGGTTATAAACGTCTAGAAAGCCGCATACAGGCAACACACATGAGTTTTCCAGGAGCAGTGAAGAGATACACAAGCGCCGACAGATTCAGAAATTCAGAAATTGTGGAAGAGCTGAATGTATTTAACATTCTTAATAAAGTAGAAGAAAATAGAAGAAACTGTAATGAACAGCTCGAAAGAATGAGTGAAGAAAGATTACCTTTGCAGATTAGAAGATCTAAGCCAGTTCGAAGAAGTCAGGGACGACCGAGGAAGCTGTGGGTATGGTAACTGGCAAACCATTTTTTTTTTTTTTTTCTGTATTGAATTTCGATCCCCCCCCCCCCCCCCCCCCCCCCCACTCCCGTCTGGGGGAGGGGGCCTGGCAGCAGCATAGCACGCCGCTCTGCAGCCTACAGAAAAGTTAAGTAACAGAATCAGGAGACATCATAACAATAGAAACTGTGACTGTTAAAAACTGAAACGTGGCGAAAAACTAGCGAACAAAATATAAAAACAAAGGGTCGGTGATGCTGATTAAAACACATAGTAAATAAACAGTCGCAATTAAAAAGACATGGCAACAGTTTGGCGTCTGTTCGCAACAGTTAAAAAAACACACCCAGTGACAGTATGGTGGCTGTTCACAACACTGAGAAAGGGGATGCACAACACTGAACCCTCACAGAAACACTGCACTACAGAGTACGAAGGCAAATGGGGGGGGGGGGGGAGCAGAGAAGACCCAGACAGAGGAGGGCAAAAAAGGGGGAGCCGACGAAGGGAGAGGATACAGAGAAAGGGGGGGGGCAGTGAAGGGGAAAGACAAAGGACTAGAGGGAGAGAAAGGAGTCAAAGAGAAGGTAGGTGGGGAAAAAACAGGATGGAAGGGGGTGAGAGGGAGCACGGGAAAAGGACAGAGGGAGGGAGAGGTAGGGGAGGATCGGAGTTGATAGGAGGGATAAATGGAGGGATATAGGGCATCATCTGGGAGGGGGAGTTGACGGAAGCCACCTTGGGAAAAGTGATGAAGGGTGTACAGGTGGAGGGTAGAGGGGCACAACAGTGAAGGCACAACAGCGAGTGGGGGTTGGAGAGGAGAAGAGCAACCAGGGGATTGGGGGGGGGGATAAAGTTGGTGGGAGGTGTAGACGACTCAGATATGTTTGAGGAAAAGGAGCAGATGGGGGAAAGGAATCAGGTCATAGGGGATCCACATGGGGGACAGGAGGTGTATATGGAAGGCGAGGCAGAGTGCATGGCACTCGAGGATCTGGAGGTACTTATAGAATCTGGGGGTGGGGGTGGGGGTGGGCGGATATTCAGGTGGAGCTGGCATAACAGAGGATTGGACTGATTAAGGATCTGTAGGTGTGGAGGATGGTAGAGGGGTTCAATCCCCATGTCCAGCCAGAGACGCGTTTAAGGAGGTGGAGGCGGTTGTGGGCTTTGGATTGGACATAGTGGAGATGAGGGATCCAGGTGAGGTGAAGGTAACTGGTGAGTCTAAGGTAGGTGAGGGTGGAGGAGAGATGGACAGGACGGGCGCAGATGGTAAGGGAAAAATCAAGGAGCCGGAAGGAGCAAGTCGTGCGACTTACGATGATTGCCTGGGTCTTGGTAGGATTGATTTTGAGGAGCCACTGGTTATACCATGTGGCAAAAAAGTCAAACTGATTCTGGAGAAGGCGTTGGGGCCGTTGTAGGGTAGAGCAAGGGCGAGGAAGGCGGTGTCATCGGTATATTGCAGGAGGTGGACCGGAAGGGGGGTGGGGTTGTTGTGGAGCAAAACATAAAAAAAAGGTCTTAGTACTTCAAGTGAAGAAGAAGAAGAGATTATGATGTTTATGATTAGTTCCTCCTTCAAGTGAAGAAGAAGAAGAAGAAATTATGATGGCGATGATTAGTTCCTCCTTCGTATGTACTGGACTGTTTTGCAATATATTTTATTGAATCTGAAACGATTTAGGATCTAAACTGGAATGGCATTTAAAGTGGAGAGAACTGCAATTTCTTCTTCGAATTCGATTAGTTACTGTCATAATCACTAGAGGTCTGCATCTGTCGTTAACGCTCGCATGAATTGCTCGGAGCATGTAGTTCCACGTAAGTCCGTCAGATGTCAATACAGCGCTTTGGACTGAGGGGGCAACCGCACTCGACTTTCATGACGCTCGTGCGAGCTTCGCATCATTGAATTGTTCGGCCGTCTGCTATAGTTACCCGAGCGCCGCTGAGTAGCCCGCTGTAGATCAAGGCGCATGAACACGAAAAGAAGGAGAGTGTGAAAGTGAAACCTCCTGTCTTACATATCCGCCACTACACATCTGGAGGGACACGCTTGCAGATTACGACAAAGTGTAATTTATGAAGCATTAGCAGTTTCAGTGTAAGCTACAGTATTTAAAATGGTGCGTAGAAATGTGTGTCACAGACGTTCGTCCCTATACATTAACATTAAGTTTAGCATTTTGCCTTTTATAAGAGGAGCTTGTAAATGTCGTTCAGAACTGAGAGATGTAGACGTTTCCAAGATTTTGCCTCCTCCTATCATAGCATTACGAAACACTGAAAGACAAGCCGATGAAATACGAGCGAGTATGATGTCCAGCATTATTCAGGCCATAGGCGTGAATGCATGTGGATGTACAGCGGATATATGGACAGACGGATATCGTGAAATATGTTACCTAAATAGTAGTGTGGACTTTGCTTATCGAGATTAGGCTCTACGAAATATGGCATCGGTGACGAAGCACTTTTGTGAGAAGAAAAAAACAAAGGATAGGGAATTTGTTAAGGACTACATCGACGAAACTTTATTCAATTTTTTAGTAGTAAATCCCCACCATTTTAATGAGATTTCATTTGCCACTGACGAAGGAGCTAATGTATACAAGGCACTGCAATCCTTCCAGCATTATGTACGCATTGCACATGATTTAACGTAGTCCTGAAACACATGTTAGATGATAATTATTTAATAAATGGGCTTGGAGTAGCGTATTGTACGATTGATGCTGCTAAAGATCGTGACCGTTTTATGAAGAAAACTGGTGACCTGAAATCGAAATAGACAAGCTTGAGCAAGAAAGGTAGAGTGAGTGTAACAAATTGTTCACAATGCTACAGTGTCTACTAAGGCAGTACGACGAAGTCACGAAACTGCTTCCAGAGAGAGGTGTCTCTGAAAAACTTACTGATTTCAATGACACTGCAAAAGAACTCATGACATTTTTAGAGTTATTCCGAGATTCAATAGGAATGCTGGAAGGAGAGAGGTTTCCTACAGTTCAGTTTGTTTTCTCATGGGTGCACAAACTGAAAAGTCATTGTAATGTTGTTGCTGTGGTCTTCAGTACTGAGACTGGTTTGTTGCAGCTTTCCATGATACTCTATCCTGTGCAAGCTTCTTCATCTCCCAGTACGTACTGCAGCCTACATCCTTCTGAATCTGCTTAGTGTATGCATCTCTTGGTCTCCCTCTACAATTTTTACCCTCCACGCTGCCCTCCAAAACTAAATTGGTGATCCCTTCATGCCTCAGAACATGTCCTACCAACCGATCCCTTCTTCTAGTCAAGTTATGCCACAAACTCCTCTTCTCCCCAATCCTATTCAATACTTCCTCATTAGTTATGTGATCTACCCATATAATCTTCAGCATTCTTCTTTAGCACCACATTTCGAAAGTCTCTATTCTCTTCTTGTCCAAACTATTTATCGTCCATATTTCACTTCCTTACATGGCTACACTCCATACAAATACTTTCAGAACCGACTTCCTGACACTTAAATCTATACTCGATGTTAACAAATTTCGCTTCTTCAGAAACACTTTCCTTGCCATTGCCAATCTACATTTTATATCCTCTCTACTTTGACCATCATGAGTTATTTTGATCCCCAAATAGCAAAACTCCTTTACTACTTTAAGTGCCTCATTTCCTAATCTAATTCCCTCAGCATCACCCGACTTAATTCGACTACATTCCATTATCCTCGTTTTGATTCTGTTGATGTTCATCTTATATCCTCCTTTCAAGACACTGTCCATTCCGTTCAACTGCTCTTCCTGGTCATTTGCTGTCTCTGACAGAATTACAATGTCATCGGCGAACCTCAAAGTTTTTATTTCTTCTCCATGGATTTTAATTCCCACTCCGAATTTTTCTTTTGTTTCCTTTACTGCTTGCTCAATATACAGATTGAATAACATCGGGGAGAGGCTACAAACCTGCTTCACTCCCTTCCCAGCCACTGCTTCCCTTTCATGTCCCTCGACTCTTATAACTGCCATTTGGTTTCTGTACAAATTGTAAATAGCCTTTCGCTCCCTGTAGTTTACCCCTGCCACCTTTAAAATTTGAAAGAGAGTATTCCAGTCAACATTGTCAAAAGCTTTCTCTAGGTCTACAAATGCTAGAAACGTAGGTTTGCCTTTTCTTAATCTACCTTCTAAGATAAGTCGTAGGGTCAGTGTTGCCTCACGTGTTCCCATATTTCTACGGAATCCAAACTGATCATCCCCGAGGTCGGCTTCTGCCAGTTTTTCGATTCGTCTGTAAAGAATTCGCGTTAGTATTTTGCAGCCGTGACTTATTAAACTGATACTTTGGTAATTTTCACATCTTTCAACGCCTGCTCTCTTTTCGATTGGGATTATTATATTCTTCTTGAAGTCTGAGGGTATTTCGCCTGTCTCATACATCTTGCTCACCAGATGGTAGAGTTTTGTCAGGACTGGCTCTCCCAAGGCCGTCAGTAGTTCCAATGGAATGTTGTCTACTCCCGGGGCCTTGTTTCGACTCAGGTCTTTGAGTGCTCTGTCAAACTCTTCACGCAGTATCGTATCTCCCATTTCATCTTCATCTACATCCTCTTCCATTTCCATTATATTGTCCTCAAGTACATCGCCCTTGTATAGACCTTCTATATACTCCTACCACCTTTCTGCTTTCCCTTCTTTGCATAGAACTGGGTTTCCATATGAGCTCTTGATATTCATACAAGTGGCTCTATTTTCTCCAAAGGTCTCTTTAATTTTCCTGTAGGCAGTATCTATCTTACCCCTAGTGAGATAAGCCTCTACATCTTTACATTTGTCCTCTAGCCATCCCTGCTTAGCAGTTTTGCACTTCCTGTCGATCTCATTTTTGAGACGTTTGTATTCCTTTGTGCCTGCTTCATTTACTGCATCTTTTTTATTTTCTCCTTTCATCAATTAAATTCATTATTTCTTCTGTCACCCAAGGATTTCTACTAGCCCTCGTCTTTTTACATACTTGAAGCTCTGCTGCCTTCACTACTTCATCCCTCAAACCTACCCATTGTTCTTCTACTGTATTTCTTTCCCCCATTCTTGTGAATTGTTCGCTTATGCTCTCTCTGAAACTCTGTACAACCTCTGGTTTAGTCAGTTTATCCAGGTCCCATCTCCTCGATTTACCACCTTTTTGCAGTTTCTTCAGTTTTAATCTACAGTTCATAACCAATAGATTGTGGTCAGTGTCCACATCTGCCCCTAGAAATGACTTACAATTTAAAACCTGGTTCCTAAATCTCTGTCTTACCATTATGTAATCTGTGATTCTTGAGTTTCTCCCGGCGTATTTGATAATCAAAATATCCACGGGTATGCTGCCGGTCTATAGTGTCCAACGGGCACAATATTTCGGCGATCAAACATGTCGCCATCATCAGGTGAACTGACGGACTGAGCTCCTGTGAACGTGCCGGCACGGAGATCCGTACGCTATGGCTGCTCAGAGGGAACTGGCTTCGGTCACGGCGGCGGCCGATTTAAATACCCTCCGCCCGCGGCGCGCTCCCTCCGCCGTCCGCGCCCAGCGCCACGGTCGTGCGGTGGAACAGATTGTGACGGCGTCTGAGATGACGTCGGTGTGATGGCTCTGTCCGCCGTGGTCGTCACAACTATACGTCTGCTCGATTTACTCTTGATTAACCCGATCGCTGGTTCCCAAGCCTTGCTAAGATTATAGCCACAGTCACGGTTTATGAGGTCGTCATTGGTGCGAATTTCGATGGCCTCTCTAACAACGCTGTCCCAGTATCTCGACGTCTGTACCAGAATCCTCGTGCGGTCATACTCCATGGCGTGATTTTCCGACAAACAATGTTCAGCGACCGCAGACTTGCTCGGATACATCAGTCGAGTGTGCCTCTGGGGTTCACGGCATCGATCCTCGACGGTACGCATCGTCTGACCAATATACGACTTGCCACATTGACACGGAATCTGGTACACGCCGGCCTTCCTCAAACCGAGGTCATCTTTGGCGCTCCCCACCAGTGCACGAGTTTTATTTGGAGGACAAAACACAGTTCCGACCCGGTGTTTCTTCAGAATGCGGGCATGTTGGACTTAGAATAGTTGTGTTTAATTAAGGGACGAAAGTTAAAGTCCATATACATGGAAATCGGTATGGGACTTAGTCTGTGAAATGGATGTTTGTTCATAACTACGTTATTAATGGTTCAAATTGTAGAGAATTTGTGTTTTATAGTGTTTATTAGTAAAGGAAGGAGTTGTGATAATCATTTTAGCGATTAGTGGATTTCCATTTTTTGACGTTGTCCCGGACGCGAGCTCTAGTAATACTAGGTGCTCGCGTCGTCCGGGACGTCAGTCCAAGTCCGAATATGCATTCTGAAGAAACACCGGGTCGGAACTGTGTTTTGTCCTCCAAATAAAACTCGTGCACTGGTGGGGAGCGCCAAAGATGACCTCGGTTTGAGGAAGGCCGGCGTGTACCAGATTCCGTGTCAATGTGGCAAGTCGTATATTGGTCAGACGATGCGTACCGTCGAGGATCGATGCCGTGAACACCAGAGGCACACTCGACTGATGTATCCGAGCAAGTCGGCGGTCGCTGAACATTGTTTGTCGGAAAATCACGCCATGGAGTATGACCGCACGAGGATTCTGGTACAGACGTCGAGATACTGGGACAGCGTTGTTAGAGAGGCCATCGAAATTCGCACCAATGACGACCTCATAAACCGTGACTGTGGCTATAATCTTAGCAAGGCTTGGGAACCAGCGATCGGGTTAATCAAGAGTAAATCGAGCAGACGTATAGTTGTGACGACCACGGCGGACAGAGCCATCACACCGACGTCATCTCAGACGCCGTCGCAATCTGTTCCACCGCACGACCGTGGCGCTGGGCGCGGACGGCGGAGGGAGCGCGCCACGGGCGGAGGGTATTTAAATCGGCCGCCGCCGCGACCGAACCCAGTTCCCTCTGAGCAGCCATATCGTACGGATCTCCGTGCCGGCACGTTCACAGGAGCTCAGTCCGTCAGTTCACCTGATGATGGCGACATGTTTGATCGCCGAAATATTGTGCCCGTTGGACACTATAGACCGGCAGCATACCCGTGGATATTTTGATTATTATGTAATCTATCTGAAACCTGTCAGTATCTCCATGGTTCTTCCATGTATACAACCTTCTTTCATGATTCTTGAACCAAGTGTTAGCTATGATTAAGTTATGCTCTGTGCAAAATTCTACCAGGCGGCCTCCTCTTTCATTTCTTCCCCCCAATCCATAATCACCTACGACGTTTCCTTCTCTTCCTTTTCCTTCAATCGAATTCCAGTCACCAATGACTATTAAATTTTCGTCTCCCTTCAGTATATGAATAATTTCTTTTATCTCATCATACATTTCTTCAATTTCTTCGTCATCTGCAGAGCTAGTTGACTTATAGACTTGTACTACTGTCGTAGGCGTGGGCTTTATGTCTATCTTGGCCAAAATAATGCGTTCACTATGTTGTTTGTAGTAGCTTACCCGAACTCCTATTTTTTTATTCATTATGAAACCTACTCCTGCATTACCCCTATTTGAATTTGTATTTATAATCCTGTATTCACCTGACCAAAAGTCTTGTTCCTTCTGCCACCGAACATCACTAATTCCCACTATATCTAACTTTAAGCTATCCATTTCCCTTTTTAAATTTTCTAAGCTACCTGCCCGATTAAGGCATCTGACATTCCACGCTCCGATCCGTAGAACGCCAGTTTTCTTTCTCCTGATAATGACGTCCTCTTGAGTAGTCCCCGCCCGGAGATCGGAATGGGGGACTATTTTACCTCCGGAATATTTTACTCAAGAGGACGCCATCATCATTTATCCATACAGTAAAGCTGCATGCCCTCGGGAAAAATTACGGCCGTAGTTTCCCCTTGCTTTCAGCCGTTCGCAGTACCAGCACAGCAAGGCCGTTTTGGTGTTACAAGGCCAGATCAGTCAATAATCCAGACTGTTGCCCCTGCAACTACTGAAAAGGCTACTGCCCCTGAGGCACGCAAACCTCCCCACCAACGGCAGGGTCTATGGTTCACGGGGGGGGGGGGGGGGGGGGGGGGGTAATTGTAATATAGGATCAGAATATACAAAGGTGAATATACGCTGTGTGTCCGGTAAATGGAAATTGCGGTTAATTGCAAAACGTTGTTTACAGTGTTACCGGTATTTTGTCAGTACACTACAACGATCGTATTATCATCTATAAACCGTAAGTTATCATCGCCGTCTCCATCTCACAACGAAAGAGTCAAAAATCCGGCTTAGCACAGAATAGTAATAATTCCAGTTATTGGAAATTATATTTGCTTGTGACAGAGATGAGGCGTTAGATTGGGTGGGTGAAATGTGTGATGAAGTATCGGTTTTTGATAAGTTAGAACAAAAAAGAAAAAGAAAAAATTCTGAACACTTTGGAGCGTTATCTGTGACTGACGAAGCGAACTTGATCCGAAACGAGTCGATGCAGTGTAATTAGACCAACAGGGAATAATTTGGAGACAATTTTGTCCTTGTTAGACTTCTAATTTTTTAGGTGGTCGAGTTCACATAAGTGCATTTGCATCAATAAAGACATGGTGTTCTAATAAGCATTATGAGACCGACAAAAGTTGGTAGACACACAGTTTTCCTCAGAAATTCCAAATTCTTGTTTCCACAATTTCGTTACCTCTTATGGGTCGTAATAACTTGCCAGTCAGGAGTATACCTCTACAGCGCAAACAAACTGATCTGAGTATAGTTCCATCAGCAGGTGGGAGTACGTCAGGAGCGACACCATACTGCAGACTAGAGATGGCAAAAAATTACGTAACTGATAGAAATAACCGGTTATTGAAAAGCAGCAGTTACTGTGATAACCGCTCATATGATACTAATAGTATCTGTTCATAGAAATGTGTACTATTTCGTGCGCTCTCACTACTTTAAGCACAAACAATTAAAATACAGTTAATGTTAGCGTGGTGCCTGATCGGAACGATAGTAAAGGCATTGCACAAGTACCGTCCTTCCCTTGAGTCACCGCTGTGTGTGTCAATTCAGTTTGGGCTGGTAGTACAGAGAGTTACAATAAGGAATTCGAGCGACTATGGAAATAACAGTCAGAGATCGGTATTTTTCTGTGGCAGTTGCATTTGTTCATAGTTTTTGTTTTCTGGCAGCTAACGGGCTACCACTACAGGTAACCTGGGAGTTGGTAACTGTGTTCCTGACTCCAGTTAAAGGTGGTAGATATTTCCAGAGAGGATAGTTACTGGAATGAACAAAATATTTTCGTACTGCCACTTCGCACTACTCGCCGTTATAACTATACTGATAACTAAACTGATGGATTCCACCTACTTCGTTATTCAACTGTGACCTCGTCTGGAGTATTTGGTAGTGAAAAATAACTAAGATTAATAACGGTTATAAAATAACAGCTATAACAAATAACTGTGATCTTGATAACGGTTACTCCGGAATAACCGTTTGGCCACCTCTACTGCAGACACTGCAGACACAGAGTGCTGCTATTAAAACGGTGACAACAGCAGCGCGGCGAGCGTGTCAGGCCATCAGGCCTCTGCCCTCCAACATCGAGCGTTCGCATTCGGGGAAGCCGTGACCGAGTGCGGCGCGCTCGAGCGAGTACGAGCGAGCGAAACCCTCAATTTGCAGACTTCTACTTACCAAAGCACTGAAACCTTGGCGACACGACTTAAAATGAGTTGTCAGGCTGGACTTGGACTGAAGCTTCCTTCAAAAATGGTTCAAATGGCTCTGAGCACTATGGAACTTAACATCTGAGGTCATCAGTCCCCTAGAACTTTGAACTACTTAAACCTAACTAGCCTAAGGACATCACACACATCCATGCCCGAGGCAGGATTCGAACCTGCGACCGTAGCGGTCGCGCGGTTCCAGACTGAAGCGCCTAGAACGGCTCGGCCACAACGGCCGGCTGAAGCTTCGTCCTTCAGATCAACGTAAACGGGACGCAAGCAACTGCCCCGAAGGCCAACCACAAGTATGTCAGCAGTTGTGATTGCTGCCCCTTTTACAAACACTGTTAGTTCGTATGGTCTACTTCTTCAACTACGATTTCTTTTTGACATCTCTCTACTTTTTAAATGAGAAACCACTGAAGTCTGTGTGATAGCTAGAGAGTCACAAGGATGATTTTTTTGCGAAAGCCAAACCGCTTGGTATGGGATGATATGGCAATCCTTTGTGGGCACTGTTTTTCGAGGAAGGCCGCAGCTCTCCGCTTTACTAATTGGGGAACGCCATTTTGCAAGGGGCCTAAAATATTAACATTAATAACAATTAATTTACTTGTAATGCCTAAAACTCATGCTCAGTAACAGAAAAAGCGGGGTTATTTCATGACAACGTAAATATTTTGTTTGAAGCTATCGTTGAAACATGAACAAATATGAGGCAGCTCGTAGCACATGACTGTTATATTGTTGTATAACTAATTTCAGAGGCTAAGTGGATATACTTTAAAGTGAGACAAGAATCTTAAAACTGGTAACGTAGCGTATGAAAATATCGAAGAGGCAGTTAGTTGAAATTTTGGTACTTTCACTATTTAAGAACCATGACATCCAATCAAGAATTTTAATGTTCTTTTGACCCTTCGCAATCACGTTCACGAAGAAGACAGCCGGCCGCGGTGGCCAAGCGGTTCTAGGCGCTTCAGTCAGGAACTGCGCAACTGCTACGGTCGCTGGTTCGAATCCTGCCTCTGGCATGGATGTGTGTGATGTCCTTAGGTTAGTTAGGTTTAAGTAGTTCTAAGTTCTAGGGGACTGATGACCTCAGATGTTAAGTCCCATAGTGCTCAGAGCCATTTGAACCATTTTTGAAGAAGACATTTCGTCGCATTTTTCTCTCTCTGAACATGTGTGTAACTTGCTAGTACAGAGGTTAGTTCGTTACTCTAAATCTCACCCTGTAACAACGAATCGTCGGATTTCAAAAAGAGATTCAAAATGTTTTTCGTATCCCTGATGCCTCTGCGTAACTGTAGTTTTGTTTTAAACGCAGCCTTGACTGTTCAACCTCGTATGAACGCCGATATTGAAATATATGTTGGATGCAGCCGCCGTGGTATCTAACGTCACTAATGCACATCAACAGATGTCCTCAACTTGAAGACATCTCCAGACCGAGCGAGGTGGCGCAGTGGCTAGCACACTGGACTCGCATTCTGGAGGACGACGGTTCAATCCCGCGTCCGGCCGTCCTGATTTACGTTTTCCGTGATGTCCCTAAATCACTACAGGCAAATGCCGAAATGGTTCCTTTGAATGGGCACGGCCGACTTCCTTCCCCGTCCTTCGCTAATCCGATGAGACCGATGACCTCGCTGTCTGGTCTCCTCCCTCAAAACAACCCAACCCCAACCCAACATTTCCAGAGGGAGTTTCAACATGCAAGATTAAGAGGTGTGGTACTATACAGTTTCTGATAACAAAACTGCCAGCCAATGTGCCGAAGGTCTACCCAGTATCACATCTTAGCGTTACCCTCTCACTAGATGGCTGTGTTAACCTCTGCAGTTTCAAAGGAGAAGACACGTGTTAGTTATGTGTTTTACGAGATGCCTTCACTTAATTTCTTTAATCATACACAGTTGCCGAAACACAACTCTAGACTGCACAGTCTTTAACCATAATTGTCCATTCGGTACTGACACACAGTTTACACTGTAGATTGAGAAAGAATGAATAATAAGAATGGAAGAACAAGAGAGTAGTGGCTGGGCTGAATAGTGTGTAGGGTATGGGTGTCGTCTGTACCCTCTGCTGTTCAACCTGTGTATAACCTGTATAACGGAATGGTAACGCCCGCATCTCGTGGTCGTGCGGTAGCGTTCTCGCTTCCCACGCCCGGGTTCCCGGGTTCGATTCCCGGCGGGGTCAGGGATTTTCTCTGCCTCGTGATGGCTGGGTGTTGTGTGATGTCCTTAGGTTAGTTAGGTTTAAGTAGTTCTAAGTTCTAGGGGACTGATGACCATAGCTGTTAAGTTCCATAGTGCTCAGAGCCGTTTGAATGGTAACGAAAGAAGGAAGAGAATGATTCAGGAGTGGAATTAGAACACAGTGTAAGAAGACATAAATTATGAGATAGTGGAATTTCAGGTCTGAGTGAACCGCGCGTGGCTCGTGTTCCCGCCATCATGTATTTTAAATCCGGTTTTTAACGTACTTCCACCTCACTACGTTAATTTAAATTACAGTTGTCACTGACTTGTTGCTTTGCCTGACCGTGACAGCGCGTATCGATATATCCCCTCTCGTAGTATCCTCGCTCAACTGCTTTTACTTGCCGGTAGTTCTCTTTCGTAAGCGAGTTCGGGTCGCGAGTTCGGGCTGCCAGTCAGTTGGAACGCGTCTGGAGCGCAGTCCGGACCTGCCAGTCGGGACTTGCAATGCGGCACTAGTGCAGTCGGATTGGAGCTGTGAGGTCTGCGTCGACATGGCTCGCCCGACCATTGCCGCCACGCATCACTTGAGCACGGCACAGTCTTGGTGGATCGTCGGTCGGTCGTCCTATTGGACGAGGTGTTTTGGCTCGCCGATCGTTCCTGAGTCGGCTGTGCGTGTTTGTGCGTGTGTGTGTGTGTGTGTGTGTGTGTGTGTGTGTGTGTGTGCGTGCGTGCATGCGTGCGTGCGCGCGCGCGCTCGACTCCCGACTTGTCTTCGTGCGTGCTTAGTTACTGTTGGGTATCGTTCAGGTCTTCGTGCAAGTGTTTGTCACATTGTGTGTGTAGTTCGCGTTATTTCCACTGACTGATATTTTAGATGTTGTCGGCATTCTGAGAGAAGTCGGTCGTTTGGTGCGGACCAGCTGAAATTTAGCCGCCATGCGGTGGAATTAACGATATTGGTTGACTACAATTCAAGTGCAGCAGCGGAATTTTCTGCCTTGTGGCCGTTAGTGTTCCGGTTACCTGCCCTGGCCACTAACGTAATTTCCGGCAGTGTGCTTGCCTCACCTGTTGTCGCTGTCCAACACGGTGTGTAGTTTTGACAGCTTAATACATTCATATTTGATTGTGGATAATTACGTCCGTAACATTTTGTGTGTGATTTTTCATGTACCGATTTGTGGCAAGCAAGTCGTTTTGTCGGTCGGTCCGTGGCTGTCCCTTGGTTGGGTTCTGACGGATCAAGTGTAGTTGGGCTCACCACCTGTCTCACATAAGTGAACGAGGGCGGAACGATCCCCTGGAGGCTTCTGAGTCTTTACTGGTTTTCTCACCGGTGTTTAATTGTCGGTTTGTAATCTGTCGCCGCGCTACAGTCATGGACTGTGCGGCTGGTCCCGGCGGGGTTCGAGTCCTCCCTTGAGCATGGGTGTGTGTGTTTGTCCATAGGATAATTTAAGTTAAGTAGTGTGTAAGCTTAGGGACTGATGACGCCGGCCGGAGTGGCCGTGCGGTTCTAGGCGCTACCGTCTGGAACCGCGTGACCGCTTCGGTCGCAGGTTCGAATCCTGCCTCGGGCATGGAAGTGAATGATGTCCTTAGGTTAGTTAGCGTTAATTAGTTCTAAGTTCTAGGGGATTGATGACCTCCGAAGTTAAGTCCCATAGCGCTCAGAGCCATTTGAACCATTTGACTGATGACCTCAGCAGTTAAGTCCCATAAGATTTCACGCACATTTGAACATTTTTGTAATCTGTCATAGCCAATGATAAAAAAATTCTTGGTTTTACTGTGTTTTATGTAAGTAAGTTTGAATTCCGGCAAGTGGATATTTGCTGAAAGGTTATTACCGTTGTGTTGTCTTTTCTTTTAGTCTGGTCTTAGCTACTTAAAACTTAAGGCTTGTGGTTATATATTTTTTTTAATTTTGTAAAATTAATTGTGGGCCTTTAGCCTTGGAACCTTATTCTTACAATTACCTTTCCAGCTTAAACATTGCGGCCTTCTGACTTTGAAAGGTTATGGTAATTAATTTTAAAATCTTGAAAATTTGATTGTGGGCTTTCAGCCGTTTGTATTGCATCTTGTTTTTTGTCTATCCACCCTTGCCTTGAGGCTTCCAGCCTAGCTGTGACACCTTATATATTTTAATTATTTTATTTGCTATTTTAATTGCATTTTATCTTGTTGATTTTTAAGATTTTTTGTTTGGAGGCCTTCGGCCGTGAAAGGATTGCATTTTGAAATTTGTGGTTGTAAAGGTTCTGCTATGTGCCGCTTTAGTTGTAAATGTGTTATTATATTACAATAAATTACAATTTTAAGGTGGATCTGACCCCAACATTATTTGTCCCTTTCCACAATTCTAAGCACCAAAATTGGAGACTACGTGCAAGACGATGTGAAGAAAGTAAACCAGCACATCACGGACGAAGGACCATGAACGCAATATACAGACCAGTACAGACAAAGAGAACATGCCTTGCCGAAACAGGTCTACAAATATCAAATATCGCCGAGGATCTACAGCTGATGTGCAAAATTGTTTCTAAGTGTAGCACTGTGAGAAACACGGATGAGAAGATAATCGAATCCTTAGAAATATGGTGACGTAGAAGAATGTTAATAATTAAGTTGATTGGTAGATATAATACAGGGTCTCTGCAGAATCGGCGACGAAAGGAATACGTACAGAATATTAACCTGAAGACGGCAAAATATGATTGTGTAATATATCTGTCACTTTCTGGCGACATCGTGTTAGAAATTAATGCGGTAATATGTAATAATCGTATTAAAATGAACATATCTGAGTAGAAATTTAACGAACATTAGAGTATATGTGAATTAGTATCTGTGCCTATATTCTCAGTTCAGTTGTCATCTTTGCGGATGAGTCCACAAAAACGAAGTTCACTTGTTGACCGCATTGGCATCGATCAGTAGAAAAATCAGACCACAGGCTGCACTGCGAAACTGACAGAAAGGATTCATATAATTGTAATACGGCGCACTTGAAATAAACGATACAAAGATCATCGAACAAATTATAGTCAGATAGTATTTAGTGTAGTCTAACATTATTAAACATATTTTGAAGTTTATGTCTATAGGTAACCTTATCAGGCTCTGTCTTGGCATTAAAGTTTTATAATGCTCAATTTTACAAAGTATTAAGGAAAAAATATTTAATGAAAGGAAAGATAAGGAAGAAACTTCAATATGATCAGAGGAAGTCAGAGGGAAACATTGTACGAGAACTTGAGATCGGATTACATATTACAAATAACCAGACCATTAAGTAGTTTCTTTTATGGGACCAAACTGCTGTGATCGTCGGTCCCTAGGCTTACGCAGTACTTAATTTAACTTAAACTAACTTACGCTAAGGACGGCACACATACGCCCATGCCCCCATGCCAGAGGGAGGACTTGAACCTCCGGCGGGGCAAGGTGTAACTAATACTCTCAGGTACAGAGGTTTACGTGTGATAGGAAACCGCGGCGGGAGGCATCAAACCAGGGGACTGATAGAGAGAGAGAGAGAGAGAGAAAGGGGGGGGGGAAGTGAGGCAGACAGAACGAAGTGGGATTCAAAGTCAGAATCAATGAACAAAACGCTCCACCAAATTCTTATTCAAGTAGCGATCCAGGAAATCTTTTGTGTTATCAAGAATCTACATGGCTATTTTCATTTTTCTGACATTGTAACTGCTGTTTGGACTTACGACGGAGTAATTTTGTGTTTAAGGCTAGAATAACAGGATATCTTGGGGTTACTCACTTGTATCTCTGGGTGGTGTCCGAGTAAGACTAAAGCCCAAGATATGGCGGCCGAGGTCGTATCGTGGCCCTTAAACAAAATTGGTGTTTTAATAAAAAGCAAAACATCTTGAATTTTAAAAACAGAAAACAACCGTCAGAGTTCATAAAAATAGATAACGTGAGCGCAGTTGCATTCATAAACAAAAAATAACAGGAAATATGGTTAAAACAAAAAATAAAAAAATTAACCAAATACAATGTAAAGTAACCAGCGATAAATTCAGTCAAGGCCGGCTCAAATAAGATGGGAATTGCAGATATGAGGAGGTTATAATGTACTTGGTGCATAGTACTATGGTCTTCTCTTGTTGTGGGCAGATGTGGTCGACCAGAACACTGAAGAGTGTGCCTACCCTATGTTCCCATGAAGTTCAACATCCGGCCACTGATACAGTCAAATGCCCCATAAATCTGGAAATCTGGATACTGTGCGATTCCACCAGCCTCCCAAACGGAAGCCCACGAATTATGTCAAGTACTGGTAAAGTTGTTTCACAAGAGTATGTAGCACAGTGACCACACAGCATCTGGCGCTGTTTACACACCGCATCTGCCCCACAAGGCCCAGTAACAACACTGATCACAAACAACACTAATACACTCTGGTGGTCATTCTACCTGTCACGGAGAACTGGAACTCTGAAACATTTGCATACCCTTTGATGGTGTGTGTGTGTGTGTGTGTGTGTGTGTGTGTGTGTACAAATTTTTATTGACATTGACATCCGACAACGTATCCAGGGTCCATCACTTTTTTTAGTGAGGTAGCATCTATGTTTCAACAAAAAGTCATAAGAAAATTCATAATAATAACCTATTGGAGCTTTCAAGACATCTTCTTCAGGCAAGGTGCTGCTTCGAGGAGGAACAATTGTCTCATTACAGTCATCCTACATAGTCTTCCATGTAACTGTTGTTTTTACTGTACTGTTGGTACTGTACAGAGAGCAGTTCCATGACCTCGAAATATATTATCAGCATCATTCGTACGGCAACCTTCCGAAAAAACGCAAGACGTTGTAGGAACTAGAAAAAAATAAATACGAAGGGAAAGAAGAGCTAAAATCTTATCTGCTTAACTGAATTTTCTGCTTTCTCATCTGTGGCGGATGTGTATGTTAATGCAGGCTGAACGTACTCCACACCCCTTTCATCAATGTCACTCAGGCAGCTGTCATGGTACACGAGCTTTGAATTTCCACATCGCAATGAAAGGGATAATGTCGCAGTCAAAACAGAGTTGAGGTTCGATGTTCAAAAGTATTATTTGAAACTTGCAATAAATTAGAGAAAATATATGTGAATAATGAACACAGCTGGTCACTGAAGCTTTTTGGTACTACTAATGAAAGGTGCATGCAGCCACGGAGGAACAAAAACGCCTTATGATGCGTATTTCACACAGACAGTAGTTTCGAATTCACTTGCACGTGCATCTATTCCTTACATCAAACTGTGATGTTCGTCATAGATACTGCAGTATAAACAAATAAATTTCAGAACTCTACTTATCTCAACATAGAGCTATAATTCTCCAAACAATCACGATAACTTATCGCGTATGTGTGAACAAATGCTTGAACAGCAAGTGTCTCTTGTAGTGCCCCAAACACTCAAGAGATGGCAGCACACTTCAGAAACTTTGTAGCTTCGTGTAGTACGTGCACATATCGGCTTTGATATGATGAAAATTCGCAATACTCGGCGTTAGCGGGTTATTAAAGTATGTGCCGACCACAGAATAAGTATCTAGATAAATGAAAAACATTAAGTGGGGAAATCCAAATAGCTTGAATTTTGTAGAATGTACATAGTAATAGAGTTGAAAAGCAATTATGGAGCCAATAAAGGGAAAATGTGAAGAGATAAATTGAGACTTACGGAGGTAGTGAAGATACAGTCTACACTAGTGGTAGGTAAGAACACCCAAACTAGCATTCTACAGATCAGCGTGGAATGATAGATCCCTTAACAGGCAGGTAGGTTAGAAAATTTAAAAAGGGAAATGGATAGCTTGAAGTTAGATACAATGGGAATTAGTGAAGTTTGGTGCCAGGAGGAACAGGATTCTGGTCAGGTGAATGCAGGGTTACAAAAACAGTCAGATATGGGTTTAATAATGAATGAGAAAATATGAATGTGTGTAAGCTACTATGAACAGCATATTGAACGCATTACCAGAGCCAAGAAAGACACGATGCCCATGTCTACCACAGTAGTACAAGTCTACATGCGAACTTGCTGCACAGATGATGAACACATTGAAGAAATGTACGACGAGATAAAATACATTATTCAGATTGTTAAAGGAGACGAAAATTTAATTGTGTTGGGGGACTGGAATTCGATAGCAGAAAAGGGAAGAGAGGAAAAAGTAATAGGTGAGTATGGACTTGAGGAAAGTGTCTGGTAGCATTTGGCACAGAGCATAATTTAATCATTCGAAACTCTTGGCTTAGGAAACATGAAAGAAGGTTGTTCATGTGGAAGAGACCTGGAGACAACAGAAGGTATCAAATTGATTATATAATGTTATATAATGGTTAGACACAGATTTAGGGACCAGATGTTAAATTGGAAGACATTTCGAGGGTAAGATGTGGAGTATGACCACAATTTATTGTTTCTGAACTGTAGATTGAAACTGAAGAAATTGCAAAAATGTAGAAAACTAAGTTGATTGGACCTGGATAGACTGAAAGAACCAGAGGTTGCTGAGAGTTTCAGAGGGAACATTAGACATCAATTTGCTGGAACAGGGGAAATGCATATAGCAGAAATGAATGAGTAGCTTTAAGACATGAAACAGTGAAGGCAGCAGAGGAGCAAGTTGATAAAAAGACAAGGCCGAGTATAAATCCTTGGATAACACAAGAATACTGATTTTAATTCAGGAAAGGAGGAAATTTAAAAATGCCACAAATGAAAAAGGCGAAAAGGAGTACATACCTCTAAAAAAGGAAATTGACAGAATTGGATATGGGACAAATGTAAAGATTTAGAAGCATATTTCACTTGGTGAAAGGTAGATACCACACACAGGGAAACTAAAGAGGCCTTTGGGGGGAAAAGAGAAGCAGTTCCATGAGCATCAAGTGTTCAGATGGAAAAGGTGTCCTAAGCAAAGAAAGGAAAGCTGAAAGATGGACATGAACAAAAGCAAAACAAGGATAATAGAATGTAGTATAATTAAATCACGAGATGCTAAGAGAATCATATAGGAAATGAGACACTTGAAGAAATAGATGAGTTTTGCTACTAGGATAGAAAAATAACTGACGATGGTCTAAGTAGGGAGGATATGAAATGTAGACTGAAGAGGAGAAATTTGTTAACATTGAATATAGATGTAAGTGTTTGGAAGTCTTTTCTAAAATTATTTGTACGGAGTGTAGCCATGTATGGTAAGTGAAACATGGGCGATACACAGTTTAGACAAAAAAAGAACTGAAGGTTTCAAAATGTTGTTCTACAGAAAAATGTTGAATTATAGATGGGTCGATCACGTGACTAAAGAGGGGGCACTGAACAGCATTGAGGAGACAAGAAATTTGAGGCACAACTTGACCAAAAGAACGAATCAGTTGACAGGACACATAGTGAGACATCAAGGAATTACAAGTTTAGTATTGGAGGGAAGTATGGGGGATAAACATCGTAGAGACAGATCAAGCGATGAAGCGATGAATACAGTAGGCAGATCCAGAAGGACGTAGGTTTCAGTAGTTATTCAAATATGAAGATGTTCACACAGGATACAGTAGCTTGGAAAGCTGCATCAAACCAGTCTCTAAAGACAACAACAACAACAAGAACGAGGAAGATGGGTGGTAGTATTAGTGGAGTGAAGTGATAAGGCCCAGATGTGTGGCAAGAAGATATCAAATGACAGGGTTCCCCCCCCCCCCCCCCTCACTCTGTCTGTCTCTCTCTCTCTCTCTCTTATACTGCACATTTCATCAGCATATCATTCATAATATTGTACTAGATAAGAGAGCAACTTTCACCAGAAGCCTTTAAACATTTGCATACATGCAATTTGTAGCTTTGTGTAGGAAAGTGTTTATATGATGTTTTCGACACTTAAACTATATGAGGTAAGAAAGACGAGTTACAGATATATAGCAATTTTTTTTCTATTTTCTTACTTTCAGTACTCTGAAAACTTAATCTTTGAAACAATTTATAGTTATTTTAGACATTTTGATTATTCAGCCAGTTAATAATCGTTATCTGTGAATTTTTGGTGAGTGTGATTCACAGTGAATGTAAATTTTGCCGTCGACGTAGGCAGATAGTCTCTTCTAGGACGCTGTAACATTTATTATCCCTCTTCCGTAGCGTCTACTACTAGTTTGTTGGGTGTCTCCCTAGTGATATCGTGTCTTGGGATATGTTCCGCCAACATAATCTTTCTTTCAGTGAAATTGTGCAGTAAGTTTCTCTTTTCTTTTATGCCGTTCGGTTCAGTAACTCTGGGTTAGTTACTGCTCTACCCCTCTTCCGTAGCGTCTACTACTAGTTTGTTGGGTGTCTCCCTAGTGATATCGTGTCTTGGGATATGTTCCGCCAACATAATCTTTCTTTCAGTGAAATTGTGCAGTAAGTTTCTCTTTTCTTCTATGCCGTTCGGTTCAGTAACTCTGGATTAGTTACTGCTCTACCAATTGAATCTTCCACATTTTTCAGTAGCAACACAGCTGAAAAGCTTGTATTCGCTACTTGTATTTTCTGTTTGACGCCCATGATTCACTTCCGTAAAAGGTTACACTCGAGTCATGTTCTTTCCGAAAAAACTTCCTAATATTTTGATTTGTATTACGAATTAAAGTATCACCTTTTCCAGAATCCCTTTTCTCGCTCTTGCTAGTTACTTTGCTTCCCAAATAAAGGAAGTCGTATGCCACTTTCAGTGTCTCATTTCCCAATAAAACAAGTAAACAAAGAGGTTTGGCTGGTTCAAATGGCTCTGAGCACTATGGGACTCAACTGCTGTGGTCATAAGTCCCCTAGAACTTAGAACTACTTAAACCTAACTAACCTAAGGACAGCACACAACACCCAGCCATCACGAGGCAGAGAAAATCCCTGACCCCGCCGGGAATCGAACCCGGGAACCCGGGCGTGGGAAGCGAGAACGCTACCGCACGACCACGAGATGCGGGCTCAAAGAGGTTTTGAGATAGAAAAAAAGTAGAATATATTGGCTGTTGTTTTGGTGTTTAAATACATACTCAGACTAAGCAATGGAACTACAGACTGCTTCCAAATGAATCTTGCTGGAGCTAAAATTACTATAGCTCACCTCAAACATGAAAGTGTCCACTTCCTCCTGTACCTCTTGATCGGTTAACTTCTGGCCATCTTCAGACTCGGCGAGCAGCATGTCCAGGAAGGCCACTCGCCGCTTTCTACCTGTGAAATTACGAACTCATCAACCCGACTGCAGCTCTACATTAACACAAACCAATCCAAAACTGGTAATTAAATTCTGGTACCTATTTCATCTGTCTTCTCATCGATTTTCTCCATCATCTTCGATAGCTTCTTGTCTCTAATGACCTGCCAATAACATAAAATAATCGACTGTTCAGTATATTTTCAGAAGGAAATGCCCCACAGCAGTCATATATTTGAAAAAATGTCATATTACCGCCTTCAGCTACTGGTAAAATGCCTTATTTATACAACCAGTTTCAGTCATCTGACATCTGAACATCATCAGGTTCACAGAAGTGTTCACAGCATCATGAAAGGGGGGGGGGGGACAACATGAAATTGTTATCGTCAGGTGATAAAACCACGAACAATACACTGTCATCATACGTAAAATAAATTATGTCGTTAATACTGATTACAGTTTTAACATGGATGTGTACACTCCTTAGCACAGTTTTTAACGACTGTCGACGTAATTTATACTAGGATATGACGGCACCTGACGATAACTATTTTACATTTCGCCTTATATGATCCTGTGAACACTTTTATGTACCTGATGAAGGTTATACGACTGAAACAGGTTGTATAAATGAAGTATTTTACCAGCAGCTCAAGGCGGTAATACATTTTCTAAATTTTCTCTTTTGTTGGTCCTTGGTAAAATATTTTAACATCAGGAATGAAAAAACACCAGTTATGCGGGTTTTTTTCATTCATAAAATAATATAAAACTAAATGCTAGCCAGTTTCATACTGCATCAAAAGTTAAACCACAGCCACATGTATTAATCTGTTTAGCGATAGAAGTTTGACATTAAAAAGGGAAACTCAATTTTTTCCAAAATGTTTTCACAAGGGGTGCTCCTCCACTGTACCACGTGTAACTTAAGACATGTTGGTATACAACAACAATGGCTGAATAGTAGGCTACTAGTTTCGGTACATGTGGAAAATATATCTTTGGTCCCCCATCCCCCCTACCTCCATTTACATTCACTTTCACCTGCGTCAGTTCTCACTTCTATTGTGATATACATTGTTTAAAAATCATGTACTTAGGTGCCCCTGGCTCCCCTATCAGCTTGGCGACCCAAGAGGAGGCTGTGTCGCTTGGACCTTAAAACTGGCTCTGTTTACGCCACCGCCAACCTCAACAAGAAATTGCGCTGTATCCGTTGTCGAACACTTTGTATACACCAATTTGGTTTGTATTGCTCGTTTCAAGTTGTTTTCTTTTCTTGTACTGAAATAAGCGAAGAGACTGATCCTAGGTCCATGAATGGGTCGGAGTACAACCCTCACAACACCAAAAGGGATCGGCGATCTCTTCGACGGGTAGGTCTGTTCTGCTTTTGCAGGAGCATGAACACTAACATAATTTGCCTGCAATGTGAGAGGGAAGTGGGGTTTTTCTTTCCGCTCCGCTCTTCTCCCAAGTGGTTTGTAACTTCTCGTTTGTTTATGCTGGCATACATCTCTCATGTAATTGGTTACAGTGTCCACACACTATATTCGAGTCGCGTAAGGTCTCAGAGTTGCAGTGGACTGAGCGCAGCAGCTTCACACATTTAGCTCAGCCAATCACTTAACGCGATTTTGCAAACGCCTCTATGGCAAGACGTCGCTGCTCTGTGGACGGCTATTGTTTTCAGTTGCAGACTCATTGCTTCCATGCTGAGAACTTTCCAGAGCACTGCTAGCTATCAGGGATTTCAGGACGAGCCCTCACAGTCATCACAGTCGTGGAATGTCAACTGTGACGATATGAACGTTAGGACAACAAAGCACACAGTCCCCAAACAGAGAAAATATCCGACCTGGCTGTGAATCGAATCCGGCCCCCTCTGTTAGGAAGTGCTCATACTAACCACCTAGTTCACATTCATGGATGGTGTTTTCCCCTTGCTGTCTTTCTTATGTGTTAAGAAAGTGTTCATATGGTTTTACGTTCTCGTAGCTAGAAGCCTTGCTAGATTATACTCTTATTTTAAGGGTTTAAATTATCTAAAGAGGATAGGAAAGTACCGCAAGAGAGAAGCTCCCATTTCCCTCTTGTTATTCACGGTGCAAAATTTCTAGATGCACCACATTTCACGTGAGAAAGAACGACATGACTAAGAGACACTTCTCCTGATTCATAGAAAATTGGTATAAAACTATCAAAAGTCAAACCGTGATAACTATTGGAAATTAATCGCAATAGCTTTCTCGGAACGGTTAGAATAAACGTTTTTTCCTACTTTCTAAAATTTAAGCAGTATATCACTTTAGATTATGCAACTGTTCCAGACGCTCAATCGCTACAGGATCTCAGCCTAAACAGTAGCGACTGCTTCGTACTCCTCATACCGCGTCATAGGTTGGCAGTATTAAAGTTGCGTTACAGTCCAGTCACCTGGGCCTAAATATTGTTTTACGAAACCAAAGTTTCTCTTTCTTCTAAAATTAGCCTCTAAAGTGTCTCCAAGTGTGGATATGGTTCTACATCTTCCACCAACGCAGTACTGGATAGGCACACTTACAGTAGATCTACCCACGGAGGTCCAGTATAAGTTGTAGTTATCGTATGGCAGCGAAACTTGGCAGATGTGCTAATGAGTTGATGTGGAACCAGTTTACACTGGAAAAAATACCTCCGACCCATTACGTACGGCAACATTTCTATATGTATTTCTTGCATTCACGGTGCCAGATTTGCACTTGGTGGCCAAAATTGGAACTAATTTTTTCCATCGTTGTGCATTAGAATATGTATCAAGTTTTTCTGCCGTACGATAATTGTAGCCCACACTCGGCCTCTGTGAGAAGCTGCTCTTTAATTATAATTACCCGGTGCTGTTGACAAATCGACTGTTTCACGTGCTTCCAACACCCGTAAATTCAACTTTTTTACTGCTACCCAGTTAGCTTAAATAGGAAGATTCTAAAAGAAAAGCGGATGATCTCTCATTGTGCAGAACGATGAGAATGACATTCGAGAATCAGTTGGAGATGTTCTACGCAAAACGTGAAACTTATGTGCGTAATTTAATTATGTGTCATCATTTGGGAAATGTTTTTAGTGGAATACGTTAGATTTAAATCTATTACCTTTCTAGTAAACTCATGTAGAATGTCAAGTTTCCTGTAGAATTCTTTTCCAGTATTAGATATTCGGAAAATGAAGTCGTTGTGCAGCAACGGGTTAAAAATTCTTTTGATGGTGAGTTCGCCGATGCTGTAAACAATGAAGCAAAGTAAATGATACGCAATGACTCGTGGCTGCTGTATGACGAGACTGCTGCTGAGTCGTAACCGTAGCTGCTGGTGTCAGCTACGTGTGAATGGCGAGGGTTTTCAGCAGGTAGTTGGGATGGTAACAGTGACATTGCTTGTGGGATTTAGTGCGATGTTTCTGGTACGTGTCTACAAAGAGTCTGTAGAGGTATCAAGTAAAGCACTCAGGTTAATATACTAGAAACAATCAGTACAAAGATCCCAAGAGAATGTTTCATCCGTAGTGACAAGCTCAAAATAAATGAGTGTATTCTGATGTCGTTTGTAAATGGCAGCTTTAGTTACAGAAACTCCTAATATATCACCGACTATTTCGTAAAAATGAAGTCGTCGCAAATAGAGTGTTACGTTTATTACAATCTGCAGAACAGTTTACACATTGGTAGCACTAAGTTCTTAACATTAATTGAAGTCTTGATTAGTGGGTGACAAATCATGTGACAGTTCTGAAACAATAAGAAACATTTTTACTGGTGCAATTGGTTGTTACAAATTACCTAACCATTGTTTGTTTAGAATCCTAAAACGAATTAGTACATAAATGTAAACTGTTTTAAGACATAAACAAGTAGTAATATGAATCTACTAAGAAGCAATTTTGCGAGAATCTCCAGTTCAACTGGAGAATAGCTGGTTTTTAGCTGTAAATTCTCAGGTGAATCTGTTCTTCCTTAAAAATATTCAGCATGAAGCTCGTGACAAACAACAATTAAACAATTATTCTTATCCTCTAATTTCTCCAATCGTTAACACCTGACACCCGGCCCTTATACGGAAGTATTACAGTCGAGGATTATATACCTGTAAACTGCGTTCACATAAGCAGATTCTTCATTGTTTTGTGCGTCGACAGGGGTGCCCATCGCCGTTTCTGTTAACAGATGAAGTGATACATTTTAATAAATGCAAAAAAATCATTAAAACGGAGACTCCATTCCAGAAATGCAAAATAATTATATGATGTATCATGTCTGTTCATTCGTCAGATATGCAATTTATCACTGAAACTGGGTAAATATTAGCGTTTCTCATGATAATAAAACTATGAACAAGGTCATGACTGAAACCTGCAGCTAGCCTATCCGTGGCAAAGTTCTTACCGAGCTATTCAGGCACGTGCTGAGATCCCCCTTCCCCTCACAGTTCCCTTTTGCCAGTATTTCTCTTCCCTTTCGCAATTTTTCAGAAGCTCTCCCGCAATACAGCTGTACTAGCAAACATGGAAATAAATATATCACAAGGCAATGGCTCGTTCTTCGTATATACACTCCTGGAAATTGAAATAGGAACACCATGAATTCATTGTCCCAGGAAGGGGAAACTTTATTGACACATTCCTGGGGTCAGATACATCACATGATCACACTGACAGAACCACAGGCACATAGACACAGGCAACAGAGCATGCACAATGTCGGCACTAGTACAGTGTATATCCACCTTTCGCAGCAATGCAGGCTGCTGTTCTCCCATGGAGACGATCGTAGAGATGCTGGATGTAGTCCTGTGGAACGGCTTGCCATGCCATTTCCACCTGGCGCCTCAGTTGGACCAGCGTTCGTGCTGGACGTGCAGACCGCGTGAGACGACGCTTCATCCAGTCCAAAACATGCTCAATGGGGGACAGATCCGGAGATCTTGCTGGCCAGGGTAGTTGACTTACACCTTCTAGAGCACGTTGGGTGGCACGGGATACATGCGGACGTGCATTGTCCTGTTGGAACAGCAAGTTCCCTTGCCGGTCTAGGAATGGTAGAACGATGGGTTCGATGACGGTTTGGATGTACCGTGCACTATTCAGTGTCCCCTCGACGATCACCAGTGGTGTACGGCCAGTGTAGGAGATCGCTCCCCACACCATGATGCCGGGTGTTGGCCCTGTGTGCCTCGGTCGTATGCAGTCCTGATTGTGGCGCTCACCTGCACGGCGCCAAACACGCATATGACCATCATTGGCACCAAGGCAGAAGCAACTCTCATCGCTGAAGACGACACGTCTCCATTCGTCCCTCCATTCACGCCTGTCGCGACACCACTGGAGGCGGGCTGCACGATGTTGGGGCGTGAGCGGAAGACGGCCTAACGGTGTGCGGGACCGTAGCCCAGCTTCATGGAGACGGTTGCGAATGGTCCTCGCCGATACCCCAGGAGCAACAATGTCCCTAATTTGCTGGGAAGTGGCGGTGCGGTCCCCTACGGCACTGCGTAGGATCCTACGGTCTTGGCGTGCATCCGTGCGTCGCTGCGGTCCGGTCCCAGGTCGACGGGCACGTGCACCTTCCGCCGACCACTGGCGACAACATCGATGTACTGTGGAGACCTCACGCCCCACGTGTTGAGCAATTCGGCGGTACGTCCACCCGGCCTCCCGCATGCCCACTATACGCCCTCGCTCAAAGTCCGTCAACTGCACATACGGTTCACGTCCACGCTGTCGCGGCATGCTACCAGTGTTAAAGACTGCGATGGAGCTCCGTATGCCACGGCAAACTGGCTGACACTGACGGCGGCGGTGCACAAATGCTGCGCAGCTAGCGCCATTCGACGGCCAACACCGCGGTTCCTGGTGTGTCCGCTGTGCCGTACGTGTGATCATTGCTTGTACAGCCCTCTCGCAGTGTCCGGAGCAAGTATGGTGGGTCTGACACACCGGTGTCAATGTGTTCTTTTTTCCATTTCCAGGAGTGTATTATTTACAGCAACAGATTTCTTTTTTTTATGTACCTTCATATTCACCAGCAGTTATTGAGTTTGACTGTTGACTTGTCTCGGACCTTGTGCCATATATTAATTGTACAGCTGAAATGGTTAATATCTTTGAAAGCTACTCCACTCTATGCCACGAATACCAATCCATGGCAGCTAATTTCCTTTCTATTCGAGTAATTTAGAGAGATATGTTACAGATTAAAAATGACTGTTACTTTAAATCGTCAGATTTGCGGTTATAGAATAATGAATTTATATCAAATGAGAAAGATAAAAATAGAGTCATTCTACGACTATTGCAGTTTTACTTTACTACTCTGCCAATCAATTCTATCCAGATTGTGGCACATACAAAGTAAAAGTATCAACAGTCCATATATATCTAACTCGGGAACCTCTTGACCGCATTTAATGCTGTTTGATAAAGTGGAAGTAAGCATGAACAGCCAAGATAGATAGCGCGACGTGCTAAAAAAGAAAGAGAAAGGTACATCACTAATTGTACTTCCTGTAATCCTTTAAAACTGTTTAAGGAAACTTCATAATACATAAAAGTATAGTATATATTTATAAAGTAAAGTTCCTTAAAATCATTATATGTATGTACAGAGCACACAAGCATCTTAGGAAACAAATTAAAGGTTGGGGAAAAAATTTTTTACACATCGCTTTCCGTGAAGATATGGAACCTTAAAATTACTGTGTTAGTACAGACCAAGAAAGTATTATTTATAAACTAAATTTTATACCATATTAAAATGCAAGATACACTGTACCTTGCACTTGGCGTGTCACTGCACTGATTGAATAAAACACTAAGATGGTCAGTTTACTGGGTCTCCCTTAACTGTGAAATTGTAATCGATAAAGCAACGTGCCTGTCTAAAAATGGAGAAATGTATTCTGTCAATAACAGTCTATTGCTTTAGTTTTTATCTATTCACAGAAATGCTATTTCTTTCTGTCACATAGATGGAGGGTATTGAAATAAGCAGTAAGTCTTCTCACTGTGAAGTGAAGAAATAACATTTTGGGTATGTGATCTCTGGGATGGAAGTGGTGCACCCAGTAGTCTGTGTCTAGTGTAAGCCATGAAATAGTGTGAACGTTTTCAAATGTCTGCGAGACGTTTAACTTAGGTGGGACATGAGTACCAGACTGGCATTCACCTAGTGGGATGTGGAAAACCGTCTAAAAACCACATCCAGTATGGTAGCACACGGGCCGTCGTCGTTAATCGGCTGGGCGGATTCGATCCGGAGCCGGCGCTCCTACCCTTGTCCAGGAAGCAGCGCATTAGCGCTCTCGGTTAACCTGGCGGGTTGATCCTACATCGATGAATCGAAACAATATCACGAGAGCCCACCACGAGATGTAGTGCCTCTTAGTGGCCTTGCGGCCACGTGACGTGGTGAAAAAAGCACATAAGCAGAGTAGAGACCAACGGGGAAGAATTACAGCAATTACAAGGGCTGCAAATTGTGTAATCCACTGTGCAAGCCAGTATGACGAAAGGCAGGTTATTATGGCCAAGCGCCTGGGAGCGAGCATCTCGGAAACAGTGTAGCCGGTCGGCTGTTGGCGTGCTACTGTAGTGAGCATCTATGGAAAGTGGTTGAAGGATGCTGAAACCACGAGTAGGTGGCAAGGTGGTACACATCCACAGCTCAACACAGGATGTGGACGCTATGAGTCTCACCAGCTCTGCAAAGCATGGTCGGCGGCGCTCTGTTGCAGACCGAACAACGAAGTACAATGCTTTCTTGATGCTTCGTGTATACGGGACAGCAACCGATCGTATACTTACCGAAGGAAAACCACCAAAGAGCCTTATGTTTTCAGAACATGCAGGCTCTTGCATGTTAAAAACAACGAGTATACATGTAGTATATGTCATGGTATTTCGCTAGTTGACATTACAGAAAATGAAGCGTAATAATATAAGATCTTAAAACCTACAAAATGCAATATGCAGCGTTAAGGAGAGAGCCTGTTCACGCTTAGCACAGGTACTGGTTAGCGCCGAAACTAACTGCTTTGACATTACATAGCTGTAATAGAACATGCCAAACATTACTGAAAAAATAGGCAATATACACCATCGGACACACAGACAAAGAAAGTTTGTCTAATCCTATATTTTCCATGTCTCATGTAGATGTGAATCATAATAGTTCTTAGGAAAAACTATCCTCACTCAAAAGTTGTGATCTGACTTATGAAGTGCACAGTAGTGTGCATATCTATACGATCAAATCTTTTTGCAAACATATGACCAAATTCTGTTACATTACAGAGCGGTTTCGTTCCTCCAGAGCTGGATCTGTCGGTTGGGTGTTCCTGTCACTATTCCAAGGGTACTTTGTTGCACATAAGTACTTTTCATATAATACCTTGGCGTAACCGGTTTGACTTTCGATAGGGGGCGATGGCTTTTACCATTTTGTTTGAGTACATGGGCTTGCCATCACTGGCTGGGCTTCCATTATTACATTCATTGACGACTCCTATTTACTATGCTCAATAGCAAATTCATCCTGGTATAATTTTTCTGTGAGTGTGGTATCTAGCTGATTACCTGAGTATTATATTATGTAAATCCCCCAGGGACATTTCTGTACTTGACATTATACTACCGATTTCATTTGACTATATTAACGCATTGTATTTTTTTGTGCTCTTTAGGCTGGTAGTTGTCACCTCGTTTTACACATGTTTGTGTACTTTCTTATTAACCCAAATTCTTATGTCTTAGACCATTATGTTTTCGATACGCTACACTATTCTCTGCCAACAATATTTTTGTCTTCTATTCTTAGCATGCATGACCCATGTTACTGTTGTGACAGTGTGTTGGTTCATCCAGCTGTGACATACGATTGGTCCCCTTATTAGGAGTACTTGTACATCTCTTAGATATAGATATTTCTACAACTGTCCGACTCTCGCGTTGTAACACTCCATACTACTGGTATGTCGCACATTTTTACTGCTGACCATCTTTTGGTTATTTGTAAGCTTGTGCAAATCGAAGGTGGGATTTTTCTTATAACAGCGATATATCTCTGAGATTTAGAATAGTGAACTGGTTGTTTTTACTCTATTGTTTGATTTGTAGTAATCAGTTTGTCCGCATGCCTTTTTCGGCCTGGTGTATTTTTATACCAAAATTGACATATTTCCAGCTTCATACGTGGTGTTTTCGATGTTTTTTTGATTGTACAGTATCTCCTGAGTTGGGTTTCGGTTCGTTTAGTATCTTTGTAACTGTGTGATCTTTGCTTCGTCATACACCTTATGGGGAATTTTACGATGATGATGATCTTACAATATGCAAGAATCTGATGCTTAATGATTTTTGATTGATGTCGACCTGATGATAGCTATGAGTTTTGAGTATGTTACGCGGTAGCATTGTGGGTAACAAGTTTTACTGTTAGCTCGAGACTCCAGGAATATGCTGTCTCATGCAACTGCATAGGTTGTTTTATTCACTTTGTTTACCCCATTATTTAGAAGACACTGATTTATTATTACTCTATTTCATTGTATAACGTAATTTATCCACTCCTTTTCCAGTTATAAATATTGCTCCTTTTTGCGCCAGTATGTTCCTTAACTAGTGTGTTTATACTTTGTATTCTTGTTTGTTTTTGCATACTCACCCAGATTTTAGCCTTGTCTGTCACCACACTACCTTTCGTGAAACAGCTTCCTATGTATTGGTCCATATTTGGATGGTTTTGTCTTTCTATAAATAGATCGATAGTGTCATACCTTATATTCTCAAGGGAACAGTAGTTACAAAAATAAAGGAGATTTACAGGGGATTTCCTTTGGTTAATACGGTATTTGATTTCCTTACTTGTTCCACCATAATATTTGTCTGCTTATTAACTGATGCTTTAGGTACTCTATGCCATATCTTACATACCGAGCGAGGTGGCGCAGTGGTTAGCACACTGGACTCGCATTCGGGAGGACGACGGTTCAATCCCGCGTCCGGCCATCCTGATTTAGGTTTTCCGTGATTTCCCTAAATCGCTCCAGGCAAATGCCGGGATGGTTTCTTTGAAAGGGCACGGCCGACTTCCTTTCCTAATCCGATGAGACCTCGCTGTTTGGTCTCTTCCCCCAACAAATCCAATCTTACAATTTTTTAATTTAATGTATAACATTATGCCCTCTATGTATTTGATGAGTATACCTCGCAAGTTCTTGGCTTACCGATTATCACTTTGTCGCCCGCAGGGTTTCGCATATTCCGACAACTAATTCTCGTATATCACTAGTGGCAATATTACTTGGGCGATAGATATGCACACTGCTGTGTGCTTCATACGTCAAATCGCTACTATTCAATTGAATGAGGATAGTTTTTCCTAAGAGCTATAGGATTCTCATCTATGTGAGTTATGGAAAATTGTTTATATGTATGCAAAAGTGAGACTAGTCAAGCTCCATTCGTTTTTGCGTTCGATTTGGTTTATTGTCTTTTTTTTTTTTTTTTTTTTTTTTTTGTAAAATGTTCAAGTTCTGTTATATCTCTGCTATGTTAAAATAGTTTAGATGCTGACTAATATGTGCACATATTCTGCTTTAGTGTACTTTGTGTGCCCAGGTACTCTTGTTAGTGTTGCATGTTACATTTTGTCGGTTTTAAGGACTTTTATTCCTACGGTTCATTTTCTGTCAACTACTGATATAGCTTGACGTATGCTACAGGTATACTCATTTTTAACACGCATGGCACTGAAGATGGCATTAATGAGATGCCAAAACGGGTCCTGTAAATAAAATATCTTCTATTTAGTGATTTTTCTTTTGTTAATTGTATACAATGCGGGAGCAGGCACAAGTTGGGTTGGGTTGTTTGGGGGAAGAGACCAAACAGCGAGGTGATCAGTGTCATCGGATTAGGGAAGGACGGAGAAGGAAGTCGGCCGTACCCTTTCAAAGGAATCATCCCAGCATTTGCCTGGAGCGATTTAGGGAAATCACGGGAAACCTAAATCAGGATGGTCGGACGCGGGATTGAACCGCCATGCTCCCGAATGCGAATCCAGGGGCACAAGTGTTTCAGAGCATACAGTCCAGCGCATATTGTTGAAGTTGCAGCTCCACAGCAGATGATCACTGTACTTTCCCATATTGACCGAACGGAATTGTGATTTGCGATTGCAGTAGCCACGGGATCGTAGAAATTACATCTTTGGTCAATGGAAATATGTTACCTGAAAGGTACGATCGTGTTCCTTGTTACGTGAAGTCGATGGTTATGTCCAGATATGCCGTCATTCTGGCAATCAGTTGTCTGACACATGCACCGTACCTAGGACACAGACCAGGGGGATAGTGTTGTGCTATGGGGGATATTCACCTGGACTGCCATTGGAGTTATGGTAATAATTGGCGAAACAATGACAGCTGTTGGCTACCTCGACATTATTATGGACCATGTGCATCTCTTCACACTTGATATACACTCCTGGAAATTGAAATAAGAACACCGTGAATACATTGTCCCAGGAAGGGGAAACTTTATTGACACATTCCTGGGGTCAGATACATCACATGATCACACTGACTGAACCACAGGCACATAGACACAGGCAACAGAGCATGCACAATGTCGGCACTAGTACAGTGTATATCCACCTTTCGCAGCAATGCAGGCTGCTATTCTCCCATGGAGACGATCGTAGAGATGCTGGATGTAGTCCTGTGGAACGGCTTGCCATGCCATTTCCACCTGGCGCCTCAGTTGGACCAGCGTTCGTGCTGGACGTGCAGACCGCGTGAGACGACGCTTCATCCAGTCCCAAACATGCTCAATGTGGGACAGATCCGGAGATCTTGCTGGCCAGGGTAGTTGACTTACACCTTCTAGAGCACGTTGGGTGGCACGGGATACATGCGGACGTGCATTGTCCTGTTGGAACAGCAAGTTCCCTTGCCGGTCTAGGAATGGTAGAACGATGGGTTCGATGACGGTTTGGGTGTACCGTGCACTATTCAGTGTCCCCTCGACGATCACCAGTGGTGTACGGCCAGTGTAGGAGATCGCTCCCCACACCATGATGCCGGGTGTTGGCCCTGTGTGCCTCGGTCGTATGCAGTCCTGATTGTGGCGCTCACCTGCACGGCGCCAAACACGCATACGACCATCATTGGCACCAAGGCAGAAGCGACTCTCATCGCTGAAGACGACACGTCTCCATTCGTCCCTCCATTCACGCCTGTCGCGACACCACTGGAGGCGGGCTGCACGATGTTGGGGCGTGAGCGGAAGACGGCCTAACGGTGTGCGGGACCGTAGCCCAGCTTCATGGAGACGGTTGCGAATGGTCCTCGCCGATACCCCAGGAGCAACAGTGTCCCTAATTTGCTGGGAAGTGGCGGTGCGGTCCCCAACGGCACTGCGTAGGATCCTACGGTCTTGGCGTGCATCCGTGCGTCGCTGCGGTCCGGTCCCTGGTCGACGGGCACGTGCACCTTCCGCCGACCACTGGCGACAACATCGATGTACTGTGGAGACCTCACGCCACACGTGTTGAGCAATTCGGCGGTACGTCCACCCGGCCTCCCGCATGCCCACTATACGCCCTCGCTCAAAGTCCGTCAACTGCACATACGGTTCACGTCCACGCTGTCGCGGCATGCTACCAGCGTTAAAGACTGCGATGGAGCTCCGTATGCCACGGCAAACTGGCTGACACTGACGGCGGCGGTGCACAAATGCTGCGCAGCTAGCGCCATTCGAGGGCCAACACCGCGGTTCCTGGTGTGTCCGCTGTGCCGTGCGTGTGATCATTGCTTGTACAGCCCTCTGGCAGTGTCCGGAGCAAGTATGGTGGGTCTGACACACCGGTGTCAATGTGTTCTTTTTTCCATTTCCAGGAGTGTATTTCCCAAAGTACAGATATCTTTCAGCAGCGTAACTGTGAATGTCACAAAGCCAAAATCGTGGCTATGTGGTGCGACGAGCGTCAGAGTGAGCTCACGTTGTGTCTTGAGCATCACATTCGGCTAATCGCACCTGAGAAGCCGCTGGGTGCCTGCTCTGCGCCCACAGACCACCAGCCCATAACTGCATGACATGTGCTTTGACATCTGGTGTCACACAGCTCTGAAAACATACCAAGGACTTGTCGAATTCGTGCCTTGCATATCGCTGCTGTACTGCATTCCAGAGGTGGATCAACAAGCCATTAAGCAGTTGGGCATAATGTTTTAACTGATCATTGTATGAATGCTTCTGTTGAACCATTCTTATTCAGGAGCTCAAGCCTTCTTATTAGGTCTTTTCTAGTAATGTAAATAACTTACGATGAAAACGAGAGACTAAACTCTTTTAACACACCTCCCTCATAAAACGAATACTTTTGATGACTGAATTCAGTGTTTCGTTCCTCTTTTAACATTTAAGAGCTAAAAGTGAAGTGATTGGTTCTATGATTCATGGAGTTATGGCAGTACAAAACTGTGGACTCTGGCCTGATGGTTCAAATGGCTCTGAGCACTATGGGACTCAACTGCTGTGGTCATAAGTCCCCTAGAACTTAGAACTACTTAAACCTAACTAACCTAAGGACAGCACACAACACGCAGCCATCACGAGGCAGAGAAAATTCCTGACCCCGCCGGGAATCGAACCCGGGAACCCGGGCGTGGGAAGCGAGAACGCTACCGCACGACCACGAGATGTGGGCCTCTGGCCTGATATCGGCGAAAATATATTTTTTTGCTGCGCTAGATGTCACTTGTAACATCGTCTACACTTAGAAATATTTGTCTTGTTTGTTTCCTCGGTTGAATGGCATTGACTTCACTTGTTCTCAGCAATCATAGCTAACGTGCCTCGTGGACTTTAGGGGCTCCCAACACTACATAAGCAAAAGTTGCCCATCTTCCCAGTTGTAACTTATTTCACAGCTCCATCTTACAAACTGGCTAGTAAATAGGACATTTCAATTAAAAATAAGACAAAAATCAAGCCAAAGCATGATATTTTAAACTCAGCGGACCTTGTAAATAAGATAAAGGGTCTGGCTCACACTGTGCTGAATTATTATCCTTTGAAACTGTAGTTTGTTTCCAAGATATGACTAGGAGAATTTGTTGATGTTCTGACAGAGTTAGTATACAGCTCTAACGTGAATGCTGTGAAAATGATTGACTTGATACTGGCCACTCAGACATGCTTAGCAAAAAACTATTTCCGCTTCGAAAGGTCTCTGCATAAACAGTTAGATGGCTTCATTAGTCTTGGCCCACTTTCGGTTGAAACATTCATGGACAATCTGGAACAACATTTCTTTGAACAAAGAACCTTTGACTGCAAATATTAAATACTGTTTCAGGTATGTAGATAATGTGTTGTGTATATGGATAGGCACTACAAGACAGCTCAAGACATTTTACAATACGTTAAACAGTCAACCTAAGAATACTCAGTTCACAATAGAGATTGGCAGCCAATCCATAAACTTGACATAAGTGCACAAACATATAGTTTCAAAATTTATAGAAAAACTATAGTTATAGGTGCAGTAACACCTTCTTGCTCACAACACCCAGTAACACAGAAACTTGTATCTTTCCACTCAAGGGTGCACCATCTCATATCTGCTCCCATATCCAAAGAAGATTTCAAAGCAGAGTAAGACATAATAAAATTGATCGCCTCAACCATTGACTATAGCGCTGTCTTCACTGATCACATATTGCATAAGAAAATGGATATTTTCCTCACAGTGTTTGGAGGAAGTGGAGTACAGTCCCATACCTACGGTGGTTATAGCAGAGTGTAACAAGATCACTGAAATCTGCCAGTTACATGGTTTCCTACAGTGTGGGGAATTCCACAGCATGCTATTTTCAATAGCAAAGATAAAATCCAATTTCTAGCCAGCAGTAGGCTATAAAAATTATTTGTCATATTCATGGTGTTTTATGTTCGTCAAAACTGTTGGTCAATACTAACTGTATATAAGTATTTTGAAATTTTTGTCTGTTATGGGAATGTTGCGAGAGTGAAACTAGGTCAGTTAAGTAAATTTTTGGTACAATTTAATGTATCACATCTCTTATTCCACGTCCGTTGTAGCCAAAAATTTTGAAGCTTACGCTTTGTTTCAAGGATGATAGCGAATTATCTCTCAGTAATTGAATTTATTTTATGACCCAACAGGTTAGCCGAGAGCGCTAATGCACTGCTTCCTGGATTCGGGTAGGCGCGCCTGCTCTTAATCGAATCTGCCTGGTGGATTAACAGCGAGGGCCGATGTGCCGGCTACCCCGAATGTGGTTTTTAGGCCGTTTTCCACATCCCACTATATGAATAACGGGGTGGTCCCTACATCCCGCCTCAGTTACACGACTTGCAGACATTTCAAACACGTTCGCAAAATCTCTTGATTTACACTAGACGCAGACAGCTGGGGTACACTGATTCCGTCCCATGGAGTAGAGGGTGGCAGCAGGAAGGGCATCGGCCATCCCTTCAAATTAACCTTGCCAAATCCGATTGTAACGACGCCCACCCTGCAAAAACTGCGGAACAAAGGCCTAAGCAAAAGAACAAGAAGAATTTCATTTATTATCAGGTCATCGGCATAACGTCGTTTAGCACCTGGTATTTATCAGATTCCAAAGCGGTGTGTAACACAACGGTTTGGTGAAAGTCAGGGTTGACGCTAACAGCAGCGTCGCCTGGAGTGTGAGGTGTCACAGTCGGGCAGTGGGGCTTTGTTGGTGGGTGGCGCAGCAGCAGTGCAGCCCGCCGCGCCACAGACAGCGGGCTAATGTGTTATAGCAGGCCAGCCGCCACCATGACAGTTCACCAGCCCACTGCGCTTTGCATTATGCCTGCAGTCCTCAACCCTGTATGTCGTGGGCTACGCTTCGGGGCATCTACAGTCTGTCGGCAACGTCCTGAGAGTTATGGGCAGACTGATGTCGTGTGCTACATGATTCCTACTACGCGTCAGTATGATATTCCACTTTGTAAGAACGGAACGCTTTTAATTCCTTCACTTTCATCTGCGCTGTTTGGAAATTAAAAAGTGTGAGAATGGTTTGATAAGACTGGTAAATTTCCATGAGAGAACCTTCATGGTCGGTAAGCTTGATTATTCCAAGGTTCAACAGTGCACAGCCTGCAGTTCGTTGTTGGTAGCAAACAGTATTGGTCAGTGTGTTGACTGTCACTGAAATGGAAAAAAACCGACTTTTGTACTGCTATTAAACATTTCCATCTGAGGGCTTGGGCTGTCTCCCGAATTAAAAGAGGATTGGATGAAGTTCACGCGGAATCTGCACCATCACTGAAGACCATTTACTTTCAGATTAATGAAATTGAGTGTTGTCAGACAAGCACTGAAAACCAAGCGCAGGTAATGCAAGACCGCCGAATAAAAATTCGACAGATTACTGAAATTGTAGACAGAACCTGAGCGAGTGCACAATGTCCTGCATGGAGAACAGGGTGTGAAGAAGCTGTGGGCGGGGTGAGTGCCGCTGTTAACCAGATTCGAGGGAAAGCGCATCTGGCACAACGTTTCAACACAATGTCTGGCGACGTTTAATCGCAATCCGAAAGCCTTTTTGCATCAATCTGTGACTGTTGAGACCAATATTACACACTAGCGTCAAAACGGTAGTCAAAATAATGTACAGAGGCTGGTGAAAGTTCACCAAAGAAGGTGAAGATCATTTTGTGTGCTGGTTAGGTGATGCCCACTGTTTTTTTTTGGGGTCCCAGGGAATAATCTTTATGAATTACTTGGAAAAAGGCGGAACCATAGCTGAACCATATAATGCTTCATTGAAGGATCATTTGAAACTTGTGTTTGTTGGAAAGACATCAAGATTGGTACGGAAAAAGTGCTCTTTCATCAAGATAATGCACCATCTCACACGTCAACTATAACAATGGGGAAAGTGCATGAATTTAGCTTTGACTTGGTTCCTCACCCACCTTTTTCTGTCTCAAATTACAATATCTGTATAAGTATCTGTTATGATGAGAAGAGTGTAAACGAGAGTAAGAAGAATTAGGGGATAAATGTACCCTAGACAGATTCTTAATATACGAGCAGAACAAATCAATCTTATGCGCGCCAAAGCACAGGCAACAGGCTGGACCAGCGATATCGGTAAGAAATACATCAATAGTAAACATCAGTGTCAAAGTGGAATAAACTTCATTGTTAAAACAAGAATGATTGGATCCAGGTACCGTTAAGAAGCGTGTCACATCCGATATCAATGAATGAAGGAAAATGGTATCAACTGTTATCCTTAGAAAGCAACATTTCTCTACTTAAATTTCAGGTACATAAACATTCATAAGGAGACAATTTATCGTTGGTCAACACTATCAGGTTTTGCAATGAGGCGAGATCTTTCTGTTGACCATTCCTTACCCATGCACCATCGACACCAACGAAGTTACTGCAAAGCAACATGAGGAAAAAATGAAGGAGGGAGTGAGTTTACACGCTAAAATGGACTTTTCAGCATTTTGAGCAGTACTTTATACGGATAACACTGATCTATGGTATATCAAGTCGTACTATGAGTTTTCTGTTCGTCAAAGTAGGTAACAGTCTATGTGACAAAAGCGCATGATGCATACTGTTCTCACTGCTGCCCGTCTTTTGTTTTGAATCCATTATCTGTTTTAATGCATGTATTACGATTTACTCACTCCACTATGGAAGAGCAAAAAGGAAGACGTTTTCAGACTTTCAACGTTGAGATCACCATTATGTCTGATATGAATACTGTAGCAACATTTGTGCTCTGAGAAAGATACTAATAAATGTTTCTATCATTAAAGGGTGAGATATAAAACTCTCTTTGAGTACTTATTGTTTTACAGGATGAGTACTTCTTTTCCTATCAAGATGAACTTTTGTGGCATGGTAGTATTGGCAGTTAGTGGAAAGGATAAATATAGAGCCAGCAGTCTGCGACCATTTTAATCATACTATTCCCACCAACTACATCGAAATTTTTATCCACGCCTACCAATAGCGGTACAAACAAGCGAGAAGGGCAGTGCGCTCCGTTATATACCAGCCACTCAAAATTGTTGTGGTCCATATCTGTTGCTGTAAATATCACAGCTCATCCATCGTTCTAAGCATGACTCTAATGGAACAAATAATGAGAATAAATACATTTTTAACAGTCTTACTGTCAGATGAGTATTTTAATTTCTGATTCCAAAGTCAGAGTAAATCCATAACACACCTAACTTCATGAATAAGTGTTAGTTGCAACGGTGACTTGTGAAATATCTTTCGGATACTTATCTCGGTTATAGATGTAACTGGAAGTATTTTATGTACCATGCTGTCGATTAAGAGTTACGTATCACCAAAACGATGTAGTAAACTCAGCTCATATTTACACTCACAAATGTGCTTTGTATTAACTACTAAAATAAAGTAATTGTAAGATAAGCAAGTGTGGTGTTATTATAGTGCGGTTCGTTCATTTCAGTTATCTGTATCTTATTTTCCACGATAACTTACCGCATATGATATCGAGGGTACAGCGTGTGATGTGCGGATAAATGTCGAAGGCTTGCCCATCGGCTTTCGACTTCAGAAGCTTTACCAATACTTCTGCCTTCTCCACGAACACTTCAATGAAATTATCGAGAATGGTAAAGTGGAAGGCGGGCGTAATCATCTTTCGATGTGAATGCCACTTTGTTCCTGGAATATAAGGACTATCACAGCAAATAGACGATACATTATTTGTGTCATAGGGAAGATTATGTCTTCCTAAATATCTCAAATATCGTTTGAACAAGTCACAACAAATTTCAATTAAAGTTCTTAAAGCTGAAGTTTGTAGCCAAAAAACAGAAAACACTTATGCTCGAAGAGAAACAAAACAATGCCAGAAAGCACATTTGATGATATCAAATATGACAGAACTTTTACGACCTCTATTATTTGTTATATATATTCCAGTCTGTCTTCCGCTACAAGTTTTTCTTCTACAGCTCTTTATAGTTACATGAAGTTTATTCTCTGATGTCTTAATACATGTCTTAACAGCCGGCCGGAGTGGCCGAGCGGTTCTAGGCACTACAGTATGGAACTGCGCGAACGCTACGGTCGCAGGTTCGAATCCTACCTCGGGAATGGATGTGTGTAATGTCCTTAGGTTAGTTACGTTTAAGTAGTTGTAAGTTCTAGGGGACTGATGACCTCAGAAGTTAAGTCCCATAGTGCTCAGAGGCATTTGAATTTGAACATGTCTTAACATTCTGTCCCTTGTACCTGTCAGTGCTTTCCCTCTGTTCCTTACTTCGCCGATCCTGCAGAGAACCTCCTCATTCCTAATCTTAACAGTCCACCTATTTTCAGCGTTCTTCCATATCTCAAACGTTTCGATTCTCTTCTGCTCCCGTTTGCTCACTGCAGTGAGTCAATACCATACAATGATTTTTAATCTGAATTCCTCGTTCTTCGTCCTCCACTCTTATTGTTCACTCTCGATTGTCCATATTATATATCACCCTTCTTTCCTTGTAACTAACTCCCATTTTTCCCAGAATTTCGACGACATTGTACCATTTTTCATTGCAGAATGCTTTTTCCAGCTTGACAAATCCTATGAGCCAGTCTCGACTTTTATTAGGTTCAACACCAATTATCAAGCTTAACATTATAACTGAGCGTCATTTAAAAAATTCTCAGTTTTCTTTTCCATTCTTTTGTACATTTTCCCTATCAGCAGCTTGGTTGCATAAGCTGTTAAGGTCATTCTGCGGTAGTTCGCGCACTTATTTCCCTTTGCTACCTTCGGAAGCGTGTGGATGATATTTTTCCGAAAGTCTGATAGTATATCGCCAGACTCATACACTATGTGATCAACAGTATCCAGACATCCCTAAAAACATACATTTTTCATATTAGATGTATTGTGCTGCCACCGACTGCCAGGTATCCCTGTCAGCGACCTCAGTAGTCATTAGACATCGTGAGAGAGGAGAATGGGGTGCTCCGCGGAACTCATGGACTTCGAACGTGGTCAGGTGATTGACTGTCACTTGTGTCATACGTCTGTACGCGAGATTTCTACACTCCTAAACATCCATAGGTCCACCGTTTCCAATGTGAGAGTTAAGTGGAAACGTGAAGGGATACGTGCAGCACAAAAGCGTACAGGCCGACCTCGTCTTTTGACTGACAGTTGAACAGGATCGTAATGTGTAATAGGCAGACATCTATCCAGACCATCACACAGGAATTCCAAACTGCATCAGGATCCCCTGCAAGTACTATGACAGTTCGGAGGGAGTTGAGAAAACTTAGATTTCATTGTCTACCGGCTGCTCATAAGCCACACATCACGCCGGTAAATACCAACCGACGCCTCGTTTGGTGTAAGGAGCGTAAATATTGGACGATTGAACAGTGGAACAACGTTGTGTGGAGTGACGAATCACGGTACACAATGTGGCAATCCGATATCAGCGTGTGGGTATGGCGAATGCCCGGTGAACGTCATCTGCCAGCGTGTGTAGTGCCAACAGTAAAATTCGGAGGCAGTGGTGTTATGGTATGGTTGTTTTGGAACGCCGACATCGTGCCAGGCCTCACCGACCGACATCGATAGCTCTCCTCAGTGCAGCTCCCCTTGAAGAATAAGCTGCCATTCCTCCACAAACCTTCCAGCACCTGATTGAACGCCGGCCGTGGTGGCCACGTGGTTAAAGGCGCTACAGTCTGGAACCGCGCGGCCGCTACGGTCGCAGGTTCGAATCCTGCCTCGGGCATGGATGTGTGTGATGTCCTTAGGTTAGTTAGGTTTAAGTAGTTCTAAGTTCTAGGGGACTGATGACCTTAGAAGTTAAGTCCCATAGCGCTCAGAGCCATTTTTGAGCCTGATTGAACGCATGCCTGAGAGAGTGGAAACTGTCATCAAGGCTAAAGGTGGGCCAACATCATACTGAATTCCAGCATTATCGATGGAGGGCGCCACAAACTTGTTAAGTCACTTTCAGTCAGCTGTCAGGATACTTTTGATCACATAGTGTACATTCTACACACCAACGTGAGCAGTCGTTTGCTTGCCACTTCTCCCAATGATTTTAGAAATTCCAATGGAATGTTATCAATCCCTTCTGCCTTATTCGATTTCAAATCCTCCAGAGCTTTTCCAAATTCTGACTTTAATACTGGATCCCTTGTGTCTTTCAAATCAACTCCAATTTCTTCTTCTATCACGTCATCAGACAATTCCTCCGCCTGGTAGATGCTTTCAATGTACTCTTTCCACTTATTGATGATCACCTCTGTGTTTAGCAGTGGAATTCCCATTGCACTCTTAATGTTATCGTACTGCTTTTAACTACAACGAAGGATGCTTTGACTTTCCTATATACTGAGTCAGTCCTCCCGACGATCATTTCTTCGTCTATTTCTTCAGGTCTGCAGCTGTTTTACCTTGTCTTTCCTGCACTGTCCATTTGTTTCATTCCTAAGGATTATACTGTTGTATTCCCGTCTTCACCTGAATATTTTTGTACTTTCTTTTTTCGACGATGAATTGAAGTATTTCTTCTGTTACCCAAGTTTCTTCGCAGTTACCTTCCTTGTACCGACGTTTGACTGTCCATTATCTGTGGCTGCTATTTCCAGAGATGTACAGTCCTCTTTAACTGAATTGCCTACTCTCTTCAAATTGCTACCCTCACTCGCGTTTCGTCCACTATCTATTACCTGATGGACCGTGTTAATGCGTAGACTTGCCCAGGCGCCTGGATAACATCACAGCCCAGCATCCTGTGATCCACCCATTAGATAACTAACATGTTGACGGAGGTGACAGTAGAACGTTTGGTCTGGCCACCACTTTGGTGCGGGCGTGGAGGGGCCCCATCTCTATTCTGGAATTCCTTATCACAGTATCCACATCCTTGGCGCACTTCAGCCGCGCCTCATAATTTCTTAGTACTTCAGTATCCCGTTTCGTTCCACTTAATTCTTGCAGACGATTCTCTTATACTTCAGTCTACTCTCCATCACTACGAAAAAGTAATCTGAATCCGTATGTGCTCCTGAGTACGCCTTAAAATCCAATATCTGATTTCGGAATCTCTGTCTGACCATGAGGTATTCCAGTTGGAATCCTCATGCATCTCCAGTCATTTCCATGTATACTTCCTCCTCTTGTAATTCTTGAATAGAGTATTGGCTATTACCGTCTGAAATTCATTGAAGAACTCACTCCCCCTCCTCTCTCATTCCCACTGCCAAGCTCATATTGTCCAGTAATCCTTTCTTCTACCCCTTCCCGTATAACCGCATTCCCATCCCCCATGGCTATTAGATTTTCGTCTCTTTTACGCACGAAATTATGCGTTCAGTATCCTCATAATTCATCTGCCTCTTCGTCTTCTGTTTGCGACGTCGGAACGTATATCTGAGTTATTGTTGCCGGCGTTCGCTTGCTATCGAATCTGATGAGAACAACCCTATCACAAAAAAATGGCTCTGAGTACTATGGGACTTAACATCTATGGTCATCAGTCCCCAACCCTATCACAGAACTGTTCACAGTGGCTCACTCTATGGCCTACTCTCTTATTTATAATGAATCCCACTCCCGTTATACCACTTTTTGGTGCTGTTGATACTACCCCACATTCGTCTGACGGTATCTTCTTTCTGTTTCATTTTACTGAAACTCACTATATCTCAAATGAGCCTCTGCGCTTCACTTTTCGAATTTTTTGGCTTAAGTACTACATTCAAACTTCCGACTTTCGAAGCTGTGACTTGTAGAATGTTATCTCTGCTTTGATTGTTCCATCTTTTCCTCATGGCCACCGTCCCTTTGGCACTCCTCCCCACCCCGGAGATCCGAATGGGGGACTAATCCGGAATTTTTAGCCAAAGGAGAGATCATTACGAAATGTTTTCAATTACAGACCACACTTCCTGGGGATACACGTTATGTGTCCTTAATGCGGTGGTTTCCAATGTTTTCTCCATCCTAGTGCCGTTGATCATTCACATAACTGAACTGCTTGTACATTATTTTGTATGCTAGACAGCGTCATCAGAAGGTGGAATTGAAAGCCAAAGTTTGTCGGTAGTGTCGTTTCAGGGCTGTGGATGTTTCACAAGTAAGGAAATAACTCCACGGCAGCACGAGCGTAGTCGACTACCAAGTTTCGCCCGGTGCCAGGATCATTACTTTGACTCGCCACTGACGGGCTTCCATCACAGCGTCTTCCATGTTAGAGGCCTCTTATAAGAAGAAAAAGATATTTACGACTTAATATATAACGTAAGGGACAAAGGATTTTGGTCCGTAGAAAATTCTGGTATGAAGAAATACAGCAATGAAAGAATAATCCACCTGTATATCGCCTGTACTCGGTGTCCAACAGTATAGTGTCACGTCGTTCTGTGGAATACAACCGTAAAAGGATTTTGGGACATATATCTACATTTTGACGCTATCGTAAAAGCAGCCATCCAGTTACGGACCAAGAACCAACTGATAAACAATGACTGCAGTTACATTCTCAGCAAGGTCTGCGAATCCGCTCTCTGTGTGATTAAGGTGCAGAGTAACATATTTAGCAAACACAATGAGTTGACCTAAGAGGTGGGTGGAGCGCCAACAGCTATACCGCCGACGTTATACCGCCTCTATGACCGCCTTTGTAAACACCGCCATCGACTCCACCGGCGCCCGCCTTCGGGCGTATGGAATTCCACCCCAGAGACGCAATGGGAGCGGACATAAGTCACACATACGCTCTCAGGAGTCAACCCGACAGGCATTGGTGAATACACATGAGGGGCGCATGGGGCGCATGGGGCGCATGGGGCGCATGGGGCGCATGGGGCGCTTCCCCCCCCCCCCCCCCCTCGGTGCCCCTCTCCCCCTTGCGGGACCGCCCGCACTGCCACCCGCGCCGCCCCCTCCAGTCAGCCCGCACGCAAATCGTTCGTTTTTTCGTCAGTCTCCTCGACTGAATCGAGTTATCGAGTAGAAGAAGAGGCGCACAGAGTTCATCATTTATGGAAGAGAACAACAAATGTAACTTTTTCCTGTCATAAGATGGCATTGTCCTGTATACAGGGTGGTCCATTGATCGTGACTTGGCCAAATATCTCACGAAATAAGCGTCAAACGAAAAAACTCAAAACAAAGAAACTGGTCTAGCTTGAAGGGGGAAACCAGATGGCGCTATGGTTGGCCCGCTAGATGGCGCTGCCATAGGTCAAACAGATGTCAACAGCTTTTTTTTTTTTAAAAAAGGAACCCCCATTTTTTATTACATATCGCTGTAGTACATAAAGAAACATGAATGTTTTAGTAGTACCACTTTTTTCTCTTTGTGATAGATGGCGCTGTAATAATCACAAACATATGGCTCACAATTTTAGACGAGCAGTTGGTAACAGCTAGGTTTTTAAAAGTAAAATACAGAACGTAGGTACGTTTGAACATTTTATTTCCGTTGTTCCAATGTGATACACGTACCTTTGTGAACTTATCATTTCTGAGAACGCATGCTGTTACAGCGTGATCACCTGTAAATACCACATTAATGCAATAAATACTCAAAATAATGTCCGTCAACCTCAAAGCATTAGGCAATACGTGCGACGACGTTCTCTCAACAGCGAGTAGTTCGCCTTCCGTACTGTTCGCACATGCTTTGACAATGCGCTGACGCATGTTGTCAGGCGTTGTCGGTGGATCACGGTAGCAAATATCCAACTTTCCCCGCAGAAAGAAATCCGGGGACGTCAGATCCGGTGAACGTGCTTCGACGACCAATCCACATTTCATCAAATATGCTATTCAATACCGCTAATAGCGCACGCGAGCTATGTGCCGGACATCAAATGGTTCAAATGGCTCTGAGCACTATGGGACTCAACTTCTGAGGTCATTAGTCCCCTAGAACTTAGAACTAGTTAAACCTAACTAATCTAAGGACATCACACACATCCATGCCCGAGGCAGGATTCGAACCTGCGGCCGTAACAGTCTCGCGGTTCCAGACTGCAGCGCCTAGAACCGCACGGCCACTTCGGCCGGCGTGCCCGACAACCATCATGTTGGAAGTACATCGCCATTCTGTCATGCAGTGAAACATCTTGTAGTAACATCGGTAGAACATTACGTATGAAATCAGCATACATTGCACCATTTAGATTGCCATCGATAAAATGGGGGCCAATTACCCTTCCTCCCGTAATGCCGCACCTTACATTAACCCGCCAAGGTCGCTGATGTTCCACTTGTCGCAGCCATCGTCGATTCTCCGTTGCCCAATAGCGCATATTATGCTGGTTTACGTTACCGATGTTGGTAAATGACACTTCGCCGCTAAATAGAACGCGCGAAAAAAATCTGTCATCGTCCCGTAATTTCTCTTGTGCCCAGTGGCAGAACTGTACACGATGATCAGATTCGTCGCCATACAATTCCTGGTGCATAGAAATATAGTACGGGTGCAATCGATGTTGATGTAGCATTCTCAACACCGACGTTTTTGAGATTCCCGATTCTCGAGCAATTTGTCTGCTACTGATGTGCGGATTGGCCGCTTCAGCAGCTAAAACACCTACTTGGGCATCATCATTTGTTGCAGATCGTGGTTGACGTTTCACATGTGGCTGAACACTTCCTGTTTCCTTAAGTAACGTAACTATCCCGCGAACGGTCCGGACACTTGGATGATGTCGTCCAGGATACCGAGCAGCATACATAGCACACGGCCGTTGGGTATTTTGATCACAATAGCCATACATCAACATGATACCGACCTTTTCTGCAATTTGTAAATGGTCCATTTTAACTCGGGTAATGTATCACGAAGCAAATACCGTCCGCACTGGCGGAATGCTACGTAATACCACGTACTTACACGTTTGTGACTATTACAGTGCCCTCTTATCACAAAGCGCAAATAGTGGTCCCACTAAAACATTCATATTTATTTACGTACTACAAGAATATGTAATAAAAAATGGGGGTTCCTATTTTAAAAAAAACGCAGTTGATATCCGTTTGACCTATGGCAGCGCCATCTAGCGGGCCAACCATAGCGCCATCTGATTTCCCCCTTCAACCTAGACACGTTTCGTTCTTAGTAGTTTTTTCGTTTGATGCTTAATTTGAGAGATATTTGGCCCAGTCACTATCAATGGACGACCCTGTATGTGGATAATCAGTTTAAATAAAACTTTCATAAACTTAGCATGTAACTTGATTATTTTGTATTAGGATAAAAGTGAAGGTAGCGCAAGACGTCGTTAGCGCCCACTCCTTGAGGTTTTTCTGTATCCGACACTGGCGACAGAGCATGTAATGATGAGATGATTGGTACTGTGCCCCTTGACCACCGAGTGGCGGCAGTATATCCATGGAATGTTCTTTCTTTCTGCTTGAGGAGTACCCAAAGAAGCACAAATATGAAAATATTTAAAAAGGAATGTTTAGTTCGATACAGACTGAATTAACATGTGAAGTAACTTGCCCAGAGTACTTAAAATGGAGGAGGCTAACAAAGCAGTCGAAAAGTAGATGATTAGAAAAAAGAAAGATATAATGGCACTGTTAGTAGTTACCTGGCGATAATATTCTGCCGACCACATACGCAACCGTATCTCTTTCCGCCTATGACGTTAATGGTACATACTAGAAGTTTCCAGTACTCACCTGTGCTCGTGAGAAGACCTTCTCCCAGCCAGGGGTGCAGGAATGCGTAGAGGTCAGCTTTAGTAATAAGATCACTGCTAGCCATGACAATCTGAAACAAACGGGAACCCAGTGCACTTAGCCCACACCATCGTTGTAAACTGTCACTGGGAGTTTTACGCTGAAAGCAAGGCACGAGTAAATACTGAAAGCCGGTCGTATAACAACAACCATTACTTTCTATTTCCTGCACACTCCGTATATCATGGGACTAGATCTCAGAGTCCCATTTCGGAAAAATTTGTTTTAATTCCCCGTTATTTAAAATTTAATTTGTAATCGCGTAAGCCTAATGTAGTTTAGAATCATCTCCCACATGTCGGTATTGCATGAAGAACGTTGCATGTAACGACCAGAATTGACTTCACACAAAAAGTAAATCAGGCTCCTATCTACCGTCGGCTTGGTCACCGCAGTGTTTCATTAATCACTGGACTTTCGGAGCTGCAGTAGGGCTGCTGTTTCGCGATTTGAGGAACACGTCACTCACTTCAGTGCGAGAAACAAACCACTTCATAAATTTCCGCATACGTAAAGCGCTGTGGATAAGTCACTTTAAGTGCCAAGATAAACTCCTCCCCCCCCCCCCCCCCCAAGCACACACACATTTCCGTCTTCCAACTTACACTGGCTTCATGTAAGGTGGACATCTTAATCGTTTTTGTCTTTCGTAATATATAAATCGGAGTAGCAAGAAGTGCCGGTCACGTACACTTTGGAAGGACAATATACCCCGAAGCTGTGACGAACGCGCACCGCCTGCCGACAATTGGTATATGGCTGGCAAAAACGACCACATGAACTGTTAAGCATCCTTCATTATAGATGTGAGGAGGTAATTACGTTTTGGGTAGTCGTGTGTCATGTGACAGTAATTCGGTGTAATTTTTGAAGCGTTAAGGACTGGAGGAGAAAAAAAAAAGCTCAAATGGCTCTGAGCACTATGGGACTTAACTTCTGAGGTCATCAGTCCCCTAGGACTTAGAACTACTTAAACCTAACTAACCTAAGGACATCACACACATCCATGCCCGAGGCAGGATTCGAACCTACGGCTGTAGCGGTCACGCAGTTCCAGACTGACGCGCCTAGAACCGCACGGCCAAACCGGCCGGCGAGCAAAAAAAGAAAACTAAGCGCCAACTGTGCAGTATGGTAACAGAGTGGTGATCACTACATCAGTTAATAATACTGTGTTTGTCCACTGGCACAAAAGGTTTCCATTTGCATAGCTGTACTGCAATTTGGCTTCCACGCATTGGCGAAGAGCTAGTTGGGTCCATTCGCGACGTCCATGTGCCATGATGGAAACAGCGGAGATAATACATACTGGAGCCATACGGAGCTAGTGCAAGCAATCTCAGGCAATTCAAAAGTGGTCTTGGCGTTTGCCGTTGCCGGTCGTTCTTGTAGAGCGCTTCCTGTCGCTACAAATTCGAAGCGACACAGTGGTTGGAATATTATAAAGGACACAGTGAAGCGCTTTCCTGCTAATCCCAGGCTCTTCTCCGCTCCACACCCTTTCCCCATTGCAGGCCAGATCACTGAAAAGAAGCTCCTAAGAACAACTGAGAGCTATCTAGGTTGTCCTGATTATTAAGTGAACCTACGTACCCAAGCATTGTGATTTCACTGCTGCTGCTATGGCTCTGTTACGCAAAAATATTCCCTGGCTGCGAAATTCATTTTGTTGGTGTACAAAGCGATTACGCCTATGCTAATAAGTTTCTGTGGTGCTAGTTTTCAACATTCTCCTTCGTACACTAGACGATTTTATACAGTATGTAGCGGCATACATCGGCACGCATCGTCAACAAGCCGTCAGCTGATATGTTCGCCGTAGCTGTCAAAGGAGTTCACACGTTGACCGCCAAGTCGCTGTTATTATTCTCTCTCTCTGGTGTCCTGCGACGCCCTGTGTCTGTTAATTTCCGGTATAGAATTTCTGTTAGTTATCATTCAAGTTCGGACGATCCGGTTTAGTTCTGTAGCAATTGTCACTTCCTAAATTAAAATCATGTTCAGATTACCGCTCAACACAACTGTTCGGTCTTTATAAGCTTATCTGTGGTTTGTTTAAAATAATTGTTTTTATAACAGTGTCCCGGAATTGATAATCTGTGTCTGTGACGGGCTGATTTTACGAATCCTTATAATATCTGGTTCTGAAGACTATCATCTCGACTTGCAACAATGGTGATGTGAACCAGACAGTGCGAATAGACCTGCAATACCAGGAAACTTCTCAAGAGTGGAAATGTTCCTCGATGGGAGACTATTCGCCCACATCAAGACTCGCAGTGCGACTACCCCACTTCGACGGTACTACTGTTTACTCAAGTCGAGACAAGTTTTATCTGAGCTGGAGTAACCACAGACTCCATACTAGATCATCGTTAAGCTGCAGAAGTCCACGATATAATAATAACACCTCCTGCAAGGTAGTCATACGAGAAGCTCAAGGTATTGTGTCCGTCTCATAGGAACAGCGTACGAGGCAAATACTTACACAGGAGGACGTCGGGTTCGGAATGCTGTCTCAATATCTCCCACATCTGGGCAGCGAGGTCAACACGGGCGCGGTGGGGAGCACATTGCTGCGCACGCTATGGAGCAGCCTATTGCCAGCTCAAGTAAAGGCCACTGCAGCGTCCCAGATGGTGATGCCACTAGACACCATAGTGGCCCTGGCAGACAGATTTCAGTTCTCAATTGTGTCGTCCCCGTGCAGTGCAGCAGCAGCGGCGGCGGAGGCGGCGGCGTGCAACACTGCATTGACAGCTACAGTAAGCATGCAGATTATGACAGCTTCGTGAACACAGTTGACGCCCTGAGGAAACAAATCAGCGAACTACTCTCTTGCAGAGACGCTAGAAGACAGGTCAAGAAGTCGTTCCTCCACGAACTTCTCAGCGGCGAGTGGCACAGCACAACCGCCGTCTGACATTTGTCGGTGTCGTCGGAAATTCGGAGATTAGGAGCGCAAATGTGTTTCACCGTGCATTTTCAGAAACAGCAATGGCAATCGGATGTACGCCCATCTTATTGCCAGTCGCCGTCCGTGCACCTCTTCATAACGGATCGGGAGTTTCTGGTTGATACAAATCTGATTTATATACTTACCCATGGACCATGTTGCAGAGGTATTGACCGCTGATTGTGTATTACTTCGCTGCATCTAGAATTCGACCATAGCGACCTACGGCATGTAACATATAGAACTGAATTTGGGATTACTCTGCACTTCTGATGGGAACTTTAACGTAGCAGACGTGACTGAATTCAATACTGGAGCTGATTTCCTGGTGCATTACCGTCTGCTGCTGGGCATCATCAACGCAGGTCTCGTCAGTAGCATCACCAGCCTTGCAGCTGGAAGCTTTCGACCCTGCGCCGCGATTCACAGTGCCGAGCATATCGGCTGGGAGCAGACACGCCGAGCTGCTAGAACAGTTCGCTGGTATTGCGCGCTCAGAAAGAGGTACGTCCCAGCATTGTTCATTGTATTAATACTACTACAGCCCCACCAGTTTCACGCAGGGCAACACGCCTTGGCTGTTGCCAAGTAGAATTCGATACTATGTTGAAGGAGGGTACCATTCGCACTTCTGGAACTCCATGGTCGACTCCTCTACACGTACTGCTCAAAAGGTGTTGCGCTTGGCGTCACAGGGAGATTACTGCATCCCAGCAATAGGGGGACAAGGGGGGTGTCAACCCACTCTCCATTGTAGCCAAATTTATTCAAGATGGCGGCGATGACGTCATCCTAGATGGCGGCATGTAGACTTGGCAACAGCGCATGACGTCATCCAAGATGGCGGATTTTGGCGGGATAATAGGCCAATTGTGCTATGTCCACTAACCTAACCTCTAGAAAAAATGGAGGGATTTTGAATTTTGGCGGGAAAATAGACCAGTTGTGCAATGTCCACTAACCTAAGCCTCCAGAAGAAAAAAATGGGCGGGAAGTTTGAATTCCAACAGGATAATGCATGCAAAAACCGTACTTATCTTTATTATTATTGATTATCATTTATTAACATTCATCATCATTTATTATTATTTATTATCATTTATTATTATTTATTATCATTTATTATTATTTATTATTATTGACCTGCCTCCACTAGAAAATTCCCTCCAAATTCAAATTCCAACACGATAATGGCTGCAAATTCTTACTTTTGTTTATTATTATTCATTATCATTTATTAACATTCATTATCATTCATTGTCATTTATTATCATTCATTATCATTTAATATCACTCATTATCATTTATTATTATTATTACTTATTATTATAGGCCTACCGCCACTAGAAAATTGCGAAAATTCAAATTCCAACACGATAATGTCTCGAAAACTGTACTTCTCTTTATTATTATCATTTATTATTTATTCAACATATCCGATTTTCTCGGCGAAAAAGCCATTTTCCTTACATCCATAACAAAAATCTATCACAAGTTCAAATCCCAACACCATAATTGATCACACGTATCACATTTCTCCGTCACTTATCTTTTTTCGCTGGTAGCCTATCATAATCGTGTCAAATAATAAACTGCACTTATAGTAACGTAAGTCACGTCCTTTGATTTTGCAGGGGGAAAGGGACTGAAGACTTTATTTCAAGCAGTACGGTCATCACTTGTTCTCCAACACAGTCAGCACACACATATCGCAGTGCAGTCACCACGACGTCCGCGCTGCAACCGAATTAGTTCAAATCCTCGCCACCCCCAGGCGAACGTGCGGAGGAACTGCCGACGCCTGTCACGTGAGGTGGCCGGCCACTCGCGCTGGACTGCCGGTACACGAGCCCAGTGATCGCTCCCACGTCTTAAACATGTTTTCGCTGGACACGCTGGAACTTGCCGAGTTTGACGTCACAGTGGTCCCTTGTCCGCTCACCACGCGTTATCGTCGCCTCCGCACGTTTCCCGCCAAAATTGTTCGCCTCGGAGCTGAATCACACAACGGTCGGCCGTTCCCTGCCACACTTTTGGCGCCAAAGTTGTTTCCCTGGGCACTTTCAAACTTGTCGATGCCGACCGCTCACCGTCCACCACGTGTCCCTGTGCGTGCGAGAACGCAGTGCTACACTTTTGGCAGCAAAGTTTGTTCGACTGTGGAATCCGGCATGACTATATAACAGCACGTTTGGTCCGCACTAGAACACTCAGTAATTGACTCTCTCTTGCGCGCGCGTAATAACTGTACAATCGCTGCGCCGCCGCTCCGCTTACGTCACACACCCTCCATACACGCGACGGACATAGTCTTCTGTAAATACCTAAGTACTTAATTCCATTTCGTTTTTAATCATATTAACTAATTCAATTTACAATTTCATATATGTATGCAAAGGTGTTCAACAACCTAATTTCAACTACTTTTCGAGGACCTGACAGCCACCTCACCCTAGGAACCAGCGCCGAGTTTGAATTCTGGCAGTAAAGAAAAGTCACTTCCACTTTCTCTACCAACCTAACAAAATTGTTGGAAGGAAATGGCACCTGTACTAACCTCAGCCACCCGACCGCCACGTCCTCCTAGGAACCTGAGCCAAGTTAGAAATCTGCCAGTAAACAAAGCTCACTTGCGCTCCCGCCACCAACCTAAGAAAATTGTTACAAACGAAGCTCATCACCACTAAACTAAGCCACCAGCACTCAACCTTTTCCTACACGTTTTGGGTAAAAGGACTTACCCTGCACTACGCCCATGAATGGAGAAACCAATTTACTTTATTTAGGAATGGAGTGTGTGTATCACACCGACATGTTCCACACCATACAGACCTGCAAAACACTCCTACATAAATCATTTATAATGCACTAGACACACGCTTGCTAATTGTAAACAGTTGAAAATAACTCATAGCACAGCCTACAGACATGAGAACCGCTCGTAAATAATGCAAAATGTCTACGTCCAAATAGCCAAACAACTCCTAGTTTTCGGAAATAATTTCAGTCCATAGGCTGATGGCAGGTGGAAAGAGTGTACTTTATTTATTTGGGACATATCTTTTTGATACTTTTGCATCTCATAGGTTTCGATATGTAAGGCTGACATAAGGCAGTTTCTGAACTCCAGTAGTGCACTACACGTGGCAACACAACCACACCCACCAAGATATTCATCCCAATCCTGACCTCTAACTCCTCTAGAGATAAATTTGTCCAGTTATTTGTTGACTGACTCACAGTGTGACCAAATTGCAGTTTTTGCGCAAAAACCACTTAGACTGCGCTGTGCTGCTCGGGGAAGTAAGGAAGGGCTGCACTCTATTTATTTGGAGCCCTTTTATTTAGTTGTGGAGTATATTTGTCACAAAACACCCGCACTGATCCGACTGTGGTCATCTGACACAGGCCACAAACACGTAAACAGCTCCTAATTTCACCACACAATAGCAATCAGCTCTTAAATAATGCAGTACACAATATCAGCAGACGAGCTCTGTACTCTTAAACTCTCCAAATAAAGCAAGCACAGTGCACAGACATGCTCGCAAAATAGTGCAACAGACGCGCCCAAACACCCCCAGCTGCCAAACCGACCAAAAATCTCTGCTCGGCCTCCCCCAAACATGACCTCAACAGTCGCATTCGCACCTAACACCGGAGAAATTTATATCGCCTATGCTCCTTGGATTACGCTCCAAGGCAGGATGCGCACACTTGCGGTCGGCGGGGAAGGGGTTCCAGAGTCTCCAGCCAAGTTCAGCTTCCGACCGCACGTGACCGCCGACCAGAAAGGGCACATGTGAAAGCTGCGTTGTTCTTCTCATGTATACCGCGGGCGTCTCTGGTCTGGACCTGCCTTCACGTCTTTTGTCAGGATAGCTCATAGCTTGTTGACACACACAATTAACGTGGCCGGTGAAACATTTACTACTCGCATGCAACCGAGATGGTGACGGAAAACCAATCACTCTGATCTGCGCTGCAGGCACGTGTAATCACTGAGAACCTTTTTTTTATTTTTTCGAACAACTTATTTAACCATACAGTATATCTATCACGCTATCACAAAACACCCACCCAGATGTGCCCTGGGCCATGTTGCACTGCCCACAGACACGCACCCATTCATAATTTCAGTACACAAAAAAATGGCTCTGAGCACTATGGGACTTAACATCTATGGTCATCAGTCCCCTAGAACTTAGAACTACTTAAACCTAACTAGCCTAAGGACAGCACACAACACCCAGCCATCACGAGGCAGAGAAAATCCCTGACCCCACCGGGAATCGTACCCGGGAACCCGGGCGTGGGAAGCGAGAACGCTACCGCACGACCACGAGATGCGGGCATTTCAGTACACACTATAGCTATAATTCCTCACACAGATGTGTAGATACGCTCAGTACTCGTAAACTATCCTAATAACGCATAGCAGAGCCTGCAGATCCGCTCTCAAAATAACTCAGCAAACGTGCACAGGTATCCCCCACTCCGCACCCTGCCCACAGGATCGTGAAGTCACCCATCCCTCTGATTTCAGACATCACACAGCCCCTGCTCGGCTTCCATAAGCGTGAGTTGGCGCGGGCAACGTGCTCGTCAGCGGTCAAAGCACACACGTGCGTACAGGACCACGGTCCATCACAATCCCGGGCCGCGACCACCGAACGCGGGTGAAAGTCAACTTTATATCAACGTAGCATAATGCCAAAGTGCAGCATCCATACGCTAGACACATCGTAGCAGCACATGTCTTTACCTCCTATGACCATGTAGCACACTGCGCATTGCTCCCCACACGACATTACGCGGCCCTTTAACTAAACATAACTACACATCCCTGCTGTCGCCTCATCGCGTGTCCAGCCATCTAAAATCTTCTCAATATTATTCTTACTTTACAACATTTTTTTAAAAATAACATCTAAGTTACACCTCCCACCACACCTAACCTCACACCCGTCCCACCATCAACATACGCATATGTCCTCAACCCTATCTTGAAACTCATATATCACCTCACAAACCATGTCCATCAATCAATTTACCATTCTCATCCTCAGTTTTCGAATTACAAACGTAGCCTCTATGTAAACAACAATCAACTCATCTTTCTCGCACTTTCAACAGTAAAATTAATTTTACACACACCCAGAAATACCAAACGCAATTAAAGAGTCAAACTTTTATACAGAGCATCAAACACATACGATACTCACACTAATATTCAAAGCCTGGCCCATATTTACCACCTTCACCTTGAATTAAATATTATTACCATTGCCGCAACATTCTGCCAGCGCTCGATTTGTACGTATTTTTCCTCTCTTAACTGTTTTCACTAGCGGTCAAATATCACTATCTATAGATTGCACAATTTCCACATAAAAAAATCTCGCCCCGCCGTTTAGAGACTCCTATATCCGAACACATAGCATCATTAAACTATCACTTGCTCTTATCTAATAACTCATCCATCAGGTCTGGGGGCAAGGTCACCACTTTCTTTCTTTCTTTCAGCAGCAGACAGTTATTTTTTTACAGTGGTAGCTAAATTGCGCCATCAACTTAACATCCCCATTCGCGAAACATATATTCAAATACGTAAACACACTTACTCAATTACACAGCGGTCCTGATGAGGACATGACCTTCAATACTACAGTTCTTAATCCAACAACCACCGAAACAAGTGCTAAATGCTCAAACTAAGCCCATAGCGCCTTACAAAGCGAGTGTCCGAGCGCCGCCTGCGGCATGTCAAAGCCACATAGCTGTCCACCTAAACAGCCACAGCCCCAGGACCAGAATGCTGAAATGGACTCTCCCTATACCTGCTCTCCAGCTATTGGTTAACGACATACAGTGCATAAATGGATACTGAATAGCGCAGATCTCTATCTCCCCCTTGCATCTCCAACAGGACATGTAAACAGTGTCTCCCCCAGCCAGCGAACCTGACATCATTCACCCTTCGCTGAGAATTTCCACTCACAAATCTTAAACACTCGCATATATAAAACGATATTCACTCCTGCAAAAACTCAATTAATAATAAAAAAGCATTCTCCCTTTCTAAGCATAATGAGTATGCATTTATCTTCACCCATATGATTTCTGCAATTTAAGTCGGAGAAAGACATATCTATTACCTTCTGCAAACTGTCTATAAACAGAACGATCTCAGTTACTGCAATAGGACCTTGTTTTGACCGTTTGCCGGAAATGCGCGCAATGTCGTATGCCTCAAACTAGGTACAAGCGCAACAGATCCTCAACAACCCTATCATCTTTATCCTCTACCATAAAACAGTGAAAAAGTCACGAGGACACCAATGCGTTCCACCTCCAGTGCGGACAAACGGAATTCACAATACTCCCCCCGAATAACTCAGAGTGCGACCATCCAAGAATTCCTAACAGCTCACCAAGTACAACACCTCAAACTAAAGATGCCTATATGAGCAAGATCATATTAAATATACACACGCTGCAGAGACCCGTTTAAAGTTTTATCACCCATATTCTAAGCAAATGAGAAGCTACCTCTGGCCCTTGTTCAAACAGTGTTTCCTAACACGCTTTTGCACACTGCCGAGCATTTCGTCTTTCTGCCGCAACTTCGAAGTCAGTGTCTGATTCTAAACAGAAATTAACATAGACTGATGCACGGCCTCTCACTGGAAACTATACCTTGCACCTTGTAAATCATATTGTTACAGTCTATACCATAGCATTGAATGATTTTAAATAAAGAACAGCCACAACAGAAGGAAACTAGAAGAGCCTGCTGACGTTGTAGCGACTTCCCTCGAAAGTGATTGACCACCTGTACATTTAAACTCATAAGTCGCAGTGACCGAATAGTTTATAACTCTGCGTTCCATTTCTAGTGACAGGTCATTTTTGCACACAAGTACGGGATCACCGTTACTCAAATCTGCGTTAAATGATAACAGAGGATGTACGGGACGATCGATTGAGAGGAAGTTGACTTTCACCCGCGTTCGGTGGTCGCGGCTCGGGATTGTGACGGATCGCGGTCCTGGACGGACGTGTGTGTGTGCGCTTTGACAGCTGACGAGCGCGTTGACCGCGCCAACTCACGCTTGCGGAAGCCGAGGAGGGGCTGTGCGATGTCTGAAATCAGACGGATGGGTGACTTCACGATCCTGTGGGCAGGGTGCGGAGTGGGGGCTACCTGTGCACGTTTGCTGAGTTATTTTGAGAGCGGATCTGCAGGCTCTGCTATGCGTTATTAGGATAGTTTACGAGTACTGAGCGTATCTACACATCTGTGTGAGGAATTATTTAGCAGCAGTTTGCTATAGTGTGTACTGAAATTATGATTGGGTGCGTGTCTGTGGGCTGTGCAACATGGCCCAGGGCACATCTGGATGGGTGTTTTGTGATAGAGTGATAGATATACTGTATGGTTAAATAAGTTGTTCGAAAAAATAAAAAAAGGTTCTCAGTGATTACACGTGCCTGCAGCGCAGATCAGAGTGATTGGTTTTCCGTCACCATCTCGGTTGCATGCGAGTAGTAAATGTTTCCCCGGCCACGTTAATTGTGTGTGTCAACAAGCTATGAGCTATTCTGACAAAAGACGTGAAGGCAGGTCCAGACCTGAGACGCCAGCGGTATACATGAGAAGAACAGCGCAGCTTTCACATGTGACAGAGGAGAGTGCCCTTTCTGGTCGGCTGTCACGTGCGCTCGGAAGCTGAACTTCGCTGGAGACTCTGGAACCCCCTTCCCCGCCGACCGCACGCGCGCGCTGCCTGCCATGGAGCGTAATCTAAGGGGAATAGGCGATACTAATTTCACCGGTGTTAGGTGCGAATGCGACTGTTGAGGTCATGTTTGGGGGAGGCCGAGCAGAGACCTTTGGTCGATTTGGCAGCAGGGGGGGTGTTTGGGCGCGTCTGTTGCACTATTTTGCGAGCATGTCTGTGCACTGTGCGGCGCTTTATTTGGAGAGTTTAAGAGTATAGAGCTCGTCTGCTGATATTGTGTACTGCATTATTTAGGAGCTGTTTGCTATTGTTTGGTGAAATTAGGAGTTGTTTACGTGTTTGTGGCCTGTGTCAGATGACCACAGTCGGATCAGTGCGGGTGTTTTGTAACAAATATACTCCACGACTAAATAAAAGGGCTCCAAATAAATAGAGTGCAGCCCTTCCTTACTTCCCCGAGCAGCACAACGCAGTCTAAGTGGTTGTTGCGCAAAAACTGCAATCTGGTCAGACTGTGAGTCAGTCAACAAATAACTGGACAAATTTATCTCTAGAGGAGTTAGAGGTCTGGATTGGAATGAATGTCTTGGTGGGCGCGGTTGTGTTGCCACGTGTAGTGCACTACTGGAGTTCAGAAACTGCCTTATGTCAGCGTTACATATCAAAACCTATGAGATGCAAACGTTTCAAAAAGATATGTCCCAAATAAATAAAGTACACTCTTTCCACCTTCCATCAGCCTATGGACTGAAATTATTTCCGAAAATTAGGAGTTGTTTGGCTATTTGGACGTAGACGTTTTGCATTATTTACGAGCGGTTCTCATGTGTGTAGGCTGTGCTATGAGTTATTTTCAACTGTTTACAATTAGCAAGCGTGTGTCTACAGCAATATAAATGAGTTATGTAGGAGTATTTTGCAGGTGTGGCTGGTGTGGAACATGTCGGTGTCATACATACACTCCATTCCAAAATAAAGTAAATAGGTTCCTCCATCCATGGGCGTAGTGCAGGGTGAGTCCTTTTACGCAAAACGTGTAGGAAAAGGTTGAGTGCTGGTGGCTTAGTTTAGTGGTGATGAGCTTCGTTTGTAACAATTTTCTTAGGTTAGTGGTGAGAGCGCAAGTGAGCTTTGTTTACTGGCAGATTTCAAACTTGGCTCAGGTTCCTAGGAGGAAGTGGCGGTCGGGTGGCTGAGGTTAGTACAAGTGCCATTTCTTTTCAACAATTTTGTTGTATTGGTCCTAATGAAATCGCTAAGCGGGTCTAACGCTTCCGTTCAGTCCCACGTTGACTAGTCTCGTGTGGCCGCTGAAGATAGCAAATCGAAAGCCTGACGTTTAAAATTCAAGATATCTTTCACACACGAGAATAGTACGAACGTACCGTCATTTGACCATCGGACAGAATCCCGTATGGACTACTCAGCAACAAGCATCCCTGGCATAGAGAAACAACTAAAAGATTTGAAAACAAATAAATCACAGGTACACTACGGCATTGGCCCCTTACCTAGCTTGCATTTGTCATGAATCTCTCGCCCAACACAAAGTCCCAAACGACTGGGGAAAAAAACGAACGTGACTCCAATATATAGGAAGGGTAACAGAACAGGTTCGAAAATTTGTGTACCAATATCCTTGACTTCCGTTTGCTGCAGAATCCGTGAACGTATTCTCAGCTCGAACGTAATAAACTTTCATGAGACTGAGAAGCTTATGTCCACGAATCGACATAGTTTCAGAAAGTATTGCTTGTGAGAAACTCAGCTTGTCCATTACCACGAACTATGGATGAAGGCAAGAGGCCGATTTCATATTTCTGTATTTCCGGAAAACATTTGGCACGGTGCCCGACTGCAGGCTGATGACGAAGGTACGACCATATGGAATAATTTCACAGATACGTGAGTGGCTCGAAGTGGAAGAACCCAGTATGTTGTCCTCGATGGCGAGTGTTCATCACAGACAAGGGTATCGGCAGGAGTGCCCCAGGGAAGTTCGATAGGACCGCTGTTGTCCTCTATATACGTAAATGATATGGCACACAGCGTGGCAGCAATCTGCGGTTGTTTGTTGATGGTAGTGTGGTAATGTGGAAAAACGTAAGTTAATGCGAATGAGTAGGAAGAACAAATCTGCAGTGTTGGAGTATTACTAGTATCCTGCTTGACGCAGTGAACTCTTTTAAATAGCTGGACGTAACGTTGCAAAGCGTTACGAAATGGAACGAGCATGTGAGAACTGTGGTAGGGAAGGTGAATGGTCGACTTCGGTTTATTGGAAGAATTTCAGGAAAGACTGGTTCACCTTTAAAGGAGGCTGCATATAGGATGCTGTGCGACCTAGTCTTCAGTAGCGCTCGAGTGTTTGGGACTCGTACCAGGTCGAACTGAAGGAGGACATCGATGCAATTTAGAGGCGGACTGCTAGATCTGTTACCGGTAGACTAGAACAACACGTAAATGTAACGGAGATGCTTCGGTAGCTTAAATGGGAATCCGTGGAGTAAAGGCGACGTTCCTTATGAGAAACTCTATTGAGAAAATTTAGAGAACCGGCATTTGAAGCTGATTGCCGAACGATTGTACTGCCGCCAATATACGTTTCGCGTAGAGACCACGAAGATAAGATACGAGGAATTAGGGCTCATGAGGAGGCATGTAGACAGTCGTTTGTCCATCGCTCTATTTGCGAATGGAACAGGAGGGGAAATGAGCAGTAGTGGCACAGGGTACCTCCGTCAGCACAGCTCCTTCGCTCGCAGAGTGTTCATGTGGATGTAGATGTAGAAGGGTGCTAGATCGTTATCCTACACTACTGTTGAGAGACTATAGCTATGCTTTATGTGGCACAATCGCATTTCGTGCTAGACTCTGCCAAGACCTACACACAAATTCCTGTGGTTGAATAGGGCACATTGAAGACGACAATAATTACGCCATTTGGCCACTTTGAGACTCGTTTCATGACATTCGACGTACACAATGCTATGCAGACTTGGCAGATATTTATAAACGCAGCGCTTTAAAGTTTGTCTTGATGACGTCCTTGTATTTTCAGCACAGTGACACAAACAACACCACTTGGGAGAAACCCTTAAACACTTGGATCATTACAAGATTGTATTAAATACTGCCAAGTGTGTTCTTGGGCCACATGACATTTTTTTTTTTTTTGACCGTCCAATCTCGCACTCAGGGTCGTTAACATTTCCTCAAAAGGTAGAGGCTCTATTGAGGAAGCCGCAACGGAACCGTGTCTCTTTCTAGGAATAGTGAAATTTTACCGGCGTCGTCTAACCCATTCAACTGAGCTTCAATAACCGTTAACCACAGTATTGTGTGCTCCTGAAATCAAGGCCAAAACGATAATCTAGTGGACGGACCCTATGAGCTCTGCTTTTGAAGCAGATTAACTACTGCAAATGCGGCATTCATCACACAACCCACATTAGAAGCTCCTCTCTCGCTGGTGCTGGATGCAAGCCAAACCGCAGTCGGTGCAGCATCGCAACAGCATGTAGATGATGTGTGGTAGCCACTCGCACTTTTGGCACAAGCGCTCTGTCACATCAGACATGGAGTGCATTAAGTCGCGGACTTCTTGCAGTGTATGAAGCTATTAAATTCTTTCACTCACAGTTGGAGGCAAGAGAGTTTACGACTTTCAGCGACCACAAGCCTTCGGACCTAATAACGATAAACGCTCCCCACGGCAGTACACTCGGGTGAAATTTATCGCTCCGTTGAGCAAATATGCACACCAAATTTCAGGAATTGTTTACACCGTAGCCGACTGCCTAACCCTCGTAAACAGCGCAACGAATGCAATAGATTATGCTCAACTCGCTAAAGCAGAAGTTTCAGACCAGGAGTTTCAGGACATTCTGAAAGAAGGTTCCTTCATCTTTCAGCTGAAACTGATCGACGCTTAAGTGAAGTCACTATTTACGAACGTGCCAGTAGATGAAACTATCCGCATCCTTCAGGAGCATGTCCCGCCAGACATATGCAACCTGGTTGAGTTGTACCTGACTGCAACGTACTTCAAAAAAATGGTTCAAATGGCTCTGAGCACTATGGGACTCAACGGCTGAGGTCATTAGTCCCCTAGAACTTAGAACTAGTTAAACCTAACTAACCTAAGGACATCACACACATCCATGCCCGAGGCAGGATTCGAACCTGCGACCGTAGCGGTCTCGCGGTTCGAGACTGCAGCGCCAGAACCGCGCGGCCACTTCGGCCGGCTGCAACGTACTTCAAATGGCAAGGAAAATACTACGGGCAGACAGACGGCGTAACAATGGGGTCTCCCCTATCTCCGCTGGCACCCGACATATTCATGGAAGCCTATGACGCAACGGCCCTCGGTTTAGCTCCTTTACGCCCACGTTGCTGGTTCAGATACTTGAACGATACGTTCGCTATATGGCCCCATGGTGAAAAGCAGCTACACAATTTTCACGAGTTTTTGAACAATATGCACAGAAAGATACAGTTCATGCTCGATGTAGAAAAGAATGGTGCAATTCCATTTCTAGACGTCGAAGTATACAGGAGAACGGAGGGCATACTGGGGCACAGAGTACATCGCAAGCCTACAAATATAGACAGGTATCGGCACGCCCAATCCTACCACCACCCAGCGCAGAAGCACTCCGTCATCCGTTCTTTGGCAATCCGTGCGCAGCGCTTAAGTGATGCTCAAAACATAACACCTGATCTTAGAAGGCTACGCACAATGTTTCTAGCCAATGGCTACAGCCATAAGTCGATCCAAGCAAGAAATAGACAAACTGCAGTCAACAGTGCACTTACGTTACGTGAAAAATGTTACTGACCGAATAGGCAAACACCTTCGCCGTCTTGGGGTGCAGCCTGTCTTCTATAGTGGTCGCAGGATCCAGGACGTGCTAGGCTCCACTAACGACAAGGTGGAAGCGTTACACAATCCAGGCGTTTACAAGGTGGAATGCGAATGTGGAGAGGCATACATCGGCGAGACTGGTAGGCCAATAGCAACGCGCATTCGGGAACACGAGCGCTATATTCGTCTAGGGCAACACAACAAATCTGCAGTGGCACAGCATCAGCAAGACTGCGGAAAAGAAATAAAATTCAGCGAGGCCTGTGTGTTCGCAAAGCAGCCGGTTATGACGAAACGCAAAACCAGAGAGGTCATCGAAATACTTAAACACCCTAATAACACGAACAGGGTGGATGGACTCAGGCTTTCCCCATGTTGGTTGCCAGCAATCAGAGCCCAACAGACCGCACTGTCAACACGAGGCACGAGCACTACCGGCGAGTAACTGCCGCCGCGCATCCGACGACCAGTAGTTGGTAAACAGCAGCCATTCGACGGTGACCACCAGTCACGGCACATAACATAAGAGCCAACAGACAACCAAGGTTACGTTCTCCCTCCACGACAATAACCTATTAAAATAAAGTTCCCTCTCCTTCTTCCTTAAGTGACCAATGAAACTAACTACCTTTTTAAAATTATGACGTAATGGCATGCGCAGTCAACAGTAACAAGAAAATATAAAGGACACTGCATAGCTAGAATGCACCATTAGACCCAGAAGAAGGCCGCTGCAACCGTGGCCGAAACGTTGGTTTTTCTCCAGCAGCAGTAGTTTTATACATTATGACGCGGTAACATACCCAGAAAACTTTTATGTCGACTGACTCTGGCCGCGGAAGCCTACGCAATTATAAAATGGGTAGTTCTGTGAAGTGTCTCTCAGTAGCCTTTCGCTTACCTGGAATTGGGGGTAATACGACCGGCAATTGAAAATTCTATGTGCACAGCGTTTCATGTTCCACTTACCTCTATATGCTCTGGTTTAGTTATTCTTACTTCTGCGAAGGGACCAAGCCATAATCGATGAATAGGCCAGAATTTCTTAGTCGTCTTCTTCACGAATTCCATAAAATCTGTAACACAATAGAATTTTTTTTCCTGATTAAATTGTGCTCCCCTTGTGCGTTCCAAAGTCAAACATACCGAACCCCCCCCCCCCCCCCCCCCCCACTTCCCCCATACCAAGGTTTGAAAGTTACAGCGCTGTTAGATTCATGTTGGAGCGAAAATTAAATGCAGGTAGCGATTTCTATTTCAAAAAGAGTACACCAACCACGTTTTTGCAGAAAGTAACAGACTAATCTAATAAAATTTCTTTACTTTACGTGTATGGTCGTAAATCTTTGGTCATGAGACTACCGATTTCGGTCTACAATGACCATCTTCATATCTGTTTTATAAAAACATGTTCTAAACAGATCTGAAGATGGTCCTTATCGACAGAAATCTGTAGTCTGATGACAAAAAATTTGTGACCATAGACGTAAAGTAAAGGAAATTTATTCCATATTCGGGTCACTGTTCAGTTCCCGACTGTGTCGCAGCTTGTGACCGACTAATCTCTTTTGCACTGCTATACATACACCTCGCTGGTTAAAATTATCATTGCTGACTTGAGCATAGGCCTGCTTATCGTAATTTTTATGATTAAATTTTTTGTGAAACTGTTTACCTAATGAATTTTTTTCACATTGATTTGAATTTGTGTAACTCTTACACAAATGCTTACTCCGAAAACTCATCAGTGTCTCTGTGTGTTTACTCAAGCTACAGCCAGCGTCAGTAGGAGGTCTCACCATAAAACGCAGAACAAGTAACAACAAACTAGTATCGCCTGTGGTCGAAATTTGACCAACTGAGTTTATAAAGTAATGTATAACTTAATTTTGTAACGTAAGTAATTGGAGTTTATCCACATGCAGATCCTTACTTCTTACCTGAACACTACGCACATATTTAGGCCTCATCTGAACGCTACTAGGAAAGGGGTAAGACAGGGTGGACAGGAAGCATGGGAGAATGAAAGACACATATGAGGGAAATAATTGCTTCATTCTACAATTTAACGATACAAAACAGCACAAAAAATATTTTCAGTAAACATTCTTTCATCATTAGCTAAATGTCGTAGCTCGCTATGTCCACAAATATAAAATTTCAAATCATAGAAAGACCGGACTCTATTTGTTGCTACATATAATCCACCGTAATACACAGTGAGTAAAAACGGTTGTCTTAATGAAACCCTAAACTTTTTGAATGTTTGTCCTTGTGACTCGTTAATGGTAACAGCAATTGCAGGAATAATTGGGGATTGTTTTGTCTGAAAATGAAAAGATAAAATAGTGCCCGAGTAAGTCTTATGCACAAGTAGAATCAAAATTCACTTATTTTGTTAGAGTCCCGTTAAAACATGCCTATGAATAGAATTATTATATAAACATTTACAAGCATTCTGGTTCCATTAACTTAGCCATCTTCCTTATTTATGTTTCTAAGAAGAACATTGCGGTTAATTTTCAGTTTTAATATGTGTGGTGGTAAACAACCTACAAATTTTAAATAGCCTTTCGCTCCCTGTACGTGACTTCTGTTATTTTTATAATTTCTAAGAGGTTATTCCATTGTCAACCGCTTTCTTCAAGTCTACAAATGCTATAAACATAAATTTGCATTTCTTTAACCTAACCTGTAAGAGAAGTCGCAGGGTCAGATATGCCCCGTGTGTTCCTACATTTCTCCGCAATCGGAACAAACAACCCCGAGGTCGGCTTTCTCCATCCTTCTGTGAAGAACTCGTGTTAGTACTTTGCAATCATACTTCGTTAATACACACAACTGCCAGCACCTGCTTTCTTTGGAACTGGAATTATTACATTGTGCTTGACGTTTGAGAGTAATTCACTTACTTCATACTCCTTGCACTCTAGGTAGAATGGTGTGTCATGGCTTGTTCTCCAAAAGACATAGATAGTTCTGACGGAATGTCGTCTACCCCGTGGCCCTTGTTTCGGCTTAGGTCTTAGAGTGCTCTCTCAATTTCTTCTGGCAGTGTTATATTTCCCATATCATCTTCATCTATGTCCTCTTCGCTTTATATAATATTGTCTTGTAAGCTCATTTCCCTTGTAGAGCCCTTCTACCTACTCCTTCCACCTATCAGCTTTCTCTTCTTTACTTCGTTCAAATGGTTCAAATGGCTCTGAGCACTATGGGACTTAACATCTGAGGTCATCAGTCCCCTAGAACTTAGAACTAATTAAACCTAACTAACCTAAGGACATCCCACACATCCATGCCCGAGGCAGGATTAGAACCTGCAACAGTAGCAGCAGCGCGGTTCCAGACTGAAGCGCCTAGGACCGCTCGGCCACATCGGTCGACCCTTTACATCGTATTGGTTTTCCATCTTAGTAGAGATTTCTTGTAACTCTTCATCTGAAGAGCTAGTTGGCATATAAACTTGTACTTATGATGGGTGTTGGCTTCGTGTCTGTCGTTCACTATCCTGTTCATAGTAGTTAACCCACATTCATCTTTTCCTATTCATTATTAAATCTATTACTACATTGCTGTTACTTGATTTTGTATTTATGACCCTGTAGTCACCTGACCAGCTACCGAACATCACTAATTACGAGTATATCTAACTTCAACCTGTCCATTTCCCTTTTTATATTTTCTAATCCATCTGCCCGATTAAAGAATCTAAAGTTTCATGCTCCGATCCGTAGAAGGCCAGTTTTATTTCTTCTGATGGGGACATCCTGCCGAGTAGTCCCCTCCCTGTTATCCGAATTGGGGAGAGGTGGGGGGCTATGTTGCCACCACCTATTTGCAGTACTACCACAGTAAGGCCATGTTGGCTTATGTTACAAGGTGAGTTCAGACAATCACTTGAACCGTTGCTCCTGCAAGTACTGAAATAGCTACCGCCCCTCTTCACGAACCACATGTTTCTGGGGCATCTTAACAGATACCCCTCCGTTACAGCTATCTGTATCTCTGAGGCACGAAAGCCACTCCACCAACAGCAAAGTGCATGGTTTATGTGGGGATTAATTACTACACTTATTAATAATTATAATGTAATATATAGCATATTTAGACTTAGAGAAAGCTTTTGACAATGTTGACTGGAATACTCTCTTTCAAATTTTAAAGGTGGCAGGGGTAAAATACAGGGAGCGAAAGGCTATTTACAATTTGTACAGAAACCAAATGGCAGTTATAAGAGTCGAGGGACATGAAAGGGAAGCAGTGGCTGGGAAGGGAGTGAAGCAGGTTTGTAGCCTCTCCCCGATGTTATTCAATCTGTATATTGAGCAAGCAGTAAAGGAAACAAAAGAAAAACTCGGAGTAGGTATTAAAATCCATGGAGAAGAAATAAAAACTTTGAGGTTCGCCGATGACATTGTAATTCTGTCAGAGACAGCAAAGGACTTGGCAGAGCAGTTGAACAGAATGGACAGTGTCTTGAAAGGAGGATATAAGGTGAACATCAACAAAAGCAAAACGAGGGTAATAGAATGTAGACGAATTAGTCGGGTGATGCTGAGGGAAGTAGATTAGGAAATGAGACACTTAAAGTAGTAAAGGAGTTTTGCTATTCGGGGAGCAAAATAACTGATGATGGTCGACGGAGAGGGGATATAAAATGTAGACTGGCAATGGCAAGGAAAGTGTTTCTGAAGAAGAGAAATTTGTTAACATCGAGTATAGATTTAAGTGTCAGGAAATAGTTTCCGAAAGTATTTGTCTGGAGTGCAGCCATTCACGGAAGTGAAACATGGACGATAAATACTTTGGACAAGAAGAGAATAGAAGCTTTCGAAATGTGGTGCTACAGAAGAATGCTGAAGATTAGATGGGTAGATCACATAACTAATTAGGAGGTACTGAATAGAATTGGGGAGAAAAGGAGTTTGTGGCACAACTTGACTAGAAGAAGGGATCGGTTGGTAGGACATGTTCTGAGGCATCAAGGGATCACCAATTTAGTAGAGACCAAGAGATGAATACACTAAACAGATTCAGAAGGATGTAGGTTGCAGTAGGTACTGGGAGATGAAGAAGCTTGCACAGGATAGAGTATCATGGAGAGCTGCATCAAACCAGTCTCAGGACCACAACAACAAAAACAATGTAATATTAATTATTATGAATTATTATTATTACTAATAGTAGTATTAGCAGTAGTTCTCGTAGTATTAGCGGTATATTGATTGGATATAGCCCATGTTCTACATAAATTGTAATGTCGGGGATGTGTGGTTAGATGCAAGGGTGCGTCGGAAGGCCATAAATTTGTCGGGTGAAATAAATGAATAAATAAAAAACTGTTAAATTAAAGTAATTGACAACTATTTAGTTTTTAACTTGAATTATGTTCGTTTAGGGGACATTAGAGGAACACCTGTCTCAGTTGCTTCTTCTACAGCGGAATCTCCTAGGTTACATCAACACTGAACTTCCCAGCAATTTCTAATGATATGTTATTTCATCTTCCAGGAACCCAACCGCTCATTAAGGGCTTCCGCTACACTCTTGCACGGCAGCGAAATGACCGTCCACAACACGTTGGAGGATATACTGTAAAGACACGACAGATGAGATAGCAACTACCACTTGCGCACTTTTTGCAGAAAGCGATGTGGAGAACGAAGGAAACAAGCTTTTCCTTGCTCTTTTGTGAGGGTTGGGATGGTGGGTGGAGATAGGGGGAGGGGAGGGTTGCGGTATGCAGGGAGAGGCAGGGTAGTGGAACTGGTTTCTGAGTGTCCACAATACTCTATAAAAAACCTCATAGATTTCCTGCTCCTTCAGTAGCTAAAAATGCATGTGCCCTCTGCGTATTTCACGACCTTGTGTCAGTGTAAAGTCCCCTAAATCGTTGAGTCATATCAGATCAAATTCAACATCAAGCTTTCAACAACTGTCGGCTTATTCGTTATCAGAGCTATAAAAAGCTCTGATTTTAGGCAAATACTGTTCTTGCTTCTAATGGACCATTGATTACCTGTCCCGCCGTAATAACGTAATTCCTTCCTCACACTTCACTTCTCTCGTAATGAACTACTCTCCAGTCTTAATTGATTTATTCATCGAAACATGGAATAATTTATTCTGTTGTGTCGTATAGTTTCGTTATTACACTTAATCACAAACTCACTGTTCTCTAATACGTAGAATATCAGCCTATACCTATTCTTCGTTATGTTCTTGTCAAGTCTGCAGCTGGATAATACAATTAAGGGCGCCCATACAATAGTTTGTAAGTGAAGGGGGCTAGAACTGGGGGGGGGGGGGGATTAGTGTACTTTGAATATTTTGGAAGACGAATATTCACTTCTAAGTAGCCCTAAAAATGTTTAGATTCGGCTAAACCATGTCTCCGCAATATCCTTTCTTCAGGAGTGCTAGTTCTGCAAGTTTCGCAGAAGAGCTTCTGTGGGTTTTGGGAAGTAGGAGACGAGGTACTGGCAGAATTGAAGCTGTGAGGACGTGTCGTGAGACGTGGCTTGGGTAGCTCAGATGGTACAGCACTTGCCCGCGAAAGTCAAAGGTCCCGAGTTCGAATCTCGGTCCGGCACACAGTTTTAATCTGCTAGGAAGTTTCATATACATAGTTATATACATTTTTATTCAGTAATCATACAAGGGATGTACTGCTTCAACAGGTTCTTTCTTTGTCCTAACACCCATACAGAATGTCGGAAATAAAACGTTCTTGTAAGCACAGAATTCAGCATGTATTTCTCTCAACCTTATTGGCAGTACAGTAGTTTCCGTTGGCACCATGTCGACCCACTGCTCTAGTCGTCTACATGCACACTGTTCATAAAGAGATACTCGGCAATGCCCCTATCCACACCTTTAACATATGGCAGCCGTCTGTTCAGTCTTTCCAACACAATGGATAGAACCACCTGTAGACGGAACAAGTTTGTAACCATGGAGTGCTGTAGATACACTACTGCCCATTAAAATTGCAAAACCAAGAAGAAATGCAGATGATAAACGGGTATTCATTGGACAAATATATTATACTAGTACTGACAAATGATTGCATTTTCACGCAATTTGGGTGCATAGATCCTGAGGAATCAGTACCCAGAATAACCACCTCTAGCCGTAATAACGGCTTTGAGGCGTCTGGTCATTGAGACAAACAGAGCTTGGATGGCGTGTACAGGTACAGCTGCCCATGCAGCTTCAACACGATACCACAGTTCATCAATAGTAGTGACTGGCATATTGTGACGAGCCAGTTGCTCGGCCACCATTGACCAAATGTTTTCAGTTGGTGAGAGATCAGGAGAATGTGCTGGCCAGGGCAGCAGTCGAACATTTTCTGTATCCAGAAAGGCCCGTACAGGACCTGCAACATGCGGCCGTGCGTTATCCTGCTGAAACGTAGGGTTTCGCAGGGATCGAATGAAGGGTAGAGCCACGGGTCGTAACACATCTGAAATGTAACGTCCACTGCTCAAAGTGCCATCAATGCGAACAAGGGGTGAACGAGACGTGTAACCAATGGCACCCCATACCATCACGCCGGGTGATACGCCAGTATAGCGATGATGAATACACGCTTCCAGTTTGCGTTCACCGCGATGTCGCCAAACACGGATGCGACCACCATGATGCTGTAAACAGAACCTGGATTCATCCGAAAAAATGACGTTTTGCCATTCGTGCACCCTGGTTCGTCGTTGAGTACACCATCGCAGGCGCTCCTGTCTGTGATGCTGCGTCAAGGGTAACCGCAGCCATGGACTCCGAACTGATAGTCCATGCTGCTGCCAACGTCATCGAACTGTTCGTGGAGATGGTTGTTGTCTTGCAAACGTCCCCATTTGTTGGCTCCGGGATCGAGACGTCGCTGCACGATCCATTACAGCCATGCGGATAAGATGCCTGTCATTTCGACTGCTAGTAATACGAGGCTGTCGGGATCCAGCACGGCGTTCCGTATTACCGTCCTGAACCCACCAATTCCATATTCTGCTAACAGTCATTGGATCTCGACCAACTCGAGCAGCATTGTTACGGTACGATAAACTGCAATCGCGATAGGTTACAATCCGACCTTTATCAAAGTCGGAAACGTGATGGTACGCATTTCTCCTCCTTACACGAGGCATCACAACAACGTTTCACCAGGCAACACCGGTCAACTGGTGTTTGTGTATGAGAAATCGGTTGGAAACGTGTCTCATGTCAGCACGTTGTAGGCGTCGCCACCGGTGCCAACCTTGTGTGAATGTTCTGAAAAGCTAATCATTTGCATATCACAGCATCTTCTTCCTGTCGGCTAAATTTCGCGTCTGTAGCACGTCATCTTCGTGGTGTAGCAATTTTAATGGCTAGTAGTGTAAATGGATGTGTCAACCGATTTCACACAGACTGCAGAGTCATCATACACTGTTGTAAAGGATAGAGTAAGAGCAGCACAGAAAAGTCCGGAGGAGGGCGGCTCTGATGATACTCGACGGTCAAGAACTGCTTGATGTAGGATTTTTGCACGACACATATCATCCCATTCCACCTCCGAAAACAGCACCAGTCATTGTCTGCAGATGCTTCTGTACCGACATGTAAACACTTTGAACCATTAGCAGTTAAAGTATACTCTAAAGTGAACAGTAGTGGTGCACAGGGCATAACTGACATCTTCTCATCCACTACATCCTCACTTCGTCCACGCAAAATCATTAGAATATTCTTCAATGGCGCATAGGATGGGGTCCAGAAGTGACCTTCATCAGGCTGATTAGGACCACTGGTGCCCTTTTGTAAATCGGGCTGGCTGAGTGTCTTCAGCCAACAATAACAAGTAATTGACCTGCTTCAATAAGCTGACCAGGTGCACAACAGGATCCCAGATTGCAGCCACGACAGTGAACACAGATGTCCAGCAAGTGTACTTACTCTTCTGCGGCTTATTCCTATTCTACTGCTGCTGTGGCTGGGCAGTGCTGAATGATGGCTGGTGCTTCACGCTGACTGACTGCAACTGAGACTGCAGTGCTGCTGGGCCCACCGTATTCCACCGATGTGATCAGATGCTGCGCTCATATTTGCTACTGCCCTTTTCCAGCGAATTTGATGATACAATTATGTTGGGGCTGAAATTGGGTTTTATGTCCAGAAGGACTGGGTTTCGCATCCCTGAAAGGGCACTGCCAATTTGATTTCCCCCCAGTTCCCAGGTGGGAGTGGGTGGAGGGGGAAGGACTTCAGCACAGCCCTGGGACGCAGAAATTCCCACCATTTTTGAAACTCTTGCCTAAATTCGAAAGTCCCATCTGAATTCGAAACTCCTGCCTAAATTCGAAACTCCCGCCTAAATTCGAAACTCCCGCCTAAATTCAAAACTCCTGCTTAAATTAGAAACTCCCGCCGATAGGATAGGTGAGGGTAGGGAGGGGGTGGAAGCACACATACTGGCTGGGGAAAAACATGCATCATCTGGGGGTGGGGGTAAGGCTGGGGGTGGGTAGGAAGTAATTAATTGTTCAATGTAATTAATTTGCGTATCAATTTGATATGAAAAGTGTCCTCATGCCGCACTTATCCCACTACTACCGCACTTATCCCACTACTACCAGGGGAATATAGATAATCGTAAGTGCCTCGTGATGGATGATAATAGGTGTAATAATTTTTGAAAATTAGTTCATCTTTTTTACCTGATTTGTCATGTTCTTGTTTTCATTAGAATAGCAGCGCGGAAATCTGCAAGTACAGGCTGTACTGTGTGGAAGTTATAAGGATAAAAATAGATTAAATATTACTTCAGTATGAGTAGGCCAACGGCTTACTCTTTAAATGAAATCACGTTAACAATTTTGGGCCGAATGTACGTATTTTAAACTAACTTGTTTCAGTAACATTTAAAACTATCTGGAAAATTTATACCAACATTCGTAACTACCTGATAAAGTACTTCGGATAAATTCTGAGATGTTTTTTAGAACTGGCGAAAGTATCTGCAGTGTGTAAGCCTACGTTCAAAGATTGCACCCATTCCTCCTCCTTCTCCCCTTCAGTAACATTTTTGGCGTGAACGAATCATTCTTACTATCGTCAGACGGTGCAAAAAACGTAGTTTTTGCTTCATACACTGGAAGTAATCCAATCAAAAAGCAATGTGAACAGCTGCAGTGTCAAGATTACGGCAAGAAGCGTGATGCAATATGCCAGCAGCTAGTTGCCAGCTTCCATGCTACATCTTAAACGTATTCTAAAGGTGCTATTCCACAGATTGGCTATGATGCAAGCTACGATAATCTATTCCACCAGGGCGACATGTGGCAACACAATAGTAATTGGAGTGAAGGGAATAGAAAGGAAATGGGTTGGGAAGGAGATAAGAAGGAAATAATAACTTCCAGCCACACAAGTTACTGTGGCAATGCAACGCCAAGAGTAGAAAATTTGGGACGGATCGAGACTCTAACCCGGACGCTCCACTTCTCTAGAATGGTTGCTGTAAACGTCTAGACCATCCTGGCAATCTTTCTGTCAGGTCCAATTTCCCAACATCCTGCTCGCCGCACCGCAACGACTCCTCCAATTAACCCTCTGCTTGCTGATCTCTGATACTCGTAGGAGATCGGGCGTTGGTTGTGCATCAGAACTGATACTTTTTCATCACACAGCCTTTGTACCCATGCATTTATAGATATGAGTTATGTCTGTTCTATTGGACATGCGAAAATTCGGTTCACTGGAGGCCAGAGTGAGGGAGACCATTGACAAAACCGACAAACAGCAGTAGGCTACAATCAAGCACAGTTCAGGCAGTCAATCAGGTGATCAATCAGGCAATGGATACTAAGTGAAGGAGACAGCAATCAGGCAGCCAGTGAGCAATGCGAGTGGTTAGTTAGAGAGTAGACAGCCAACAAACAGGCTGAAACGATGAGTAGGCAATCAAAGGAATCAGCAGACGATGAGTTTGCCTTGTGAAGTAATGCCAACCTATTGTTGACTCAGTTTTCAGACTTTGAGTCTGATCCCTGCATTCATTCCGACATCTACTGTGTTTTTGTAACATACTTATTTCTCATACCTTTTTGAATGGATTTACCGTGTAGTCAGATATATGAATCTTTAAGAATCTGACTACATTCTCTTGTCTGAACTCAGCCTCCAAATATTACACTATCACGGATTCTGTGAGGCCAAGCACATGGTGCCTCAGGTGCTAAGTTAGCCAGATCGGAATAAGGAACGGGATAATTCGCCTAAGGTGGTGCCGCAAAGTCGTAGAACATGGAAGATGAAAGCTACCAGCTGTCACAAATTTATGGCAGAAGTTTATTGAAAGGAGGGATCAGTTGATAGCACATTTACTCAAGAAGTAAGGGAGTGTCACTTTGGTAATGCCGGAGACTGGATGGGATCCTAATCGTAAAAGGAGAACTAGGTGTAAACACAGAACGATGATTTACGTGGATGTGGGTCGAAGTAACCAAATAAATGCTGGAATTCAATAACTTGCGGGAATCCAGCCAGGTGATGTCATCGACAACTGCAGGTATTTGTACAGGTGACCATCCTGTCGTTTACAAGGCAAGACTGCGGCAGGAAGCTGCTGTGCAAGAGAACTTAAAATCTCGGTATTCCGAGCAATTCTGGAAACAAAAGAACACACACACACACACACACACACACACACACTGCGAACACTAGCACCACCATACAACTGAAGATGACAGACGCCAGATGTTATCGACAGCGATAATATCTAAATAACGGGTGAGCCAGCACTGAACTCTGTCCCTCGATGTTTTGACAAGGATTCTACGCAAAATTTAAACAGAAACCTTGAAACGCGTACGTTTCGTATGTATTCATTACCAGTGATGGCGAGGCATGACAGAATCTCTGACCAGAGAGTTATTTATCGTGTCTAGTCTGCGCTTGACTGCGCGAGAGTTCAGTTGCGAGTAGGATGTTGTGTGTAGCGAGTCGCGAGAGGAAGTAGTCAGCGGACTGTAGTAGCGAGTGGACGGTAGTACTGAGCGGGCGTCGGCATGGATCGGCGGCGTGCGCCCTTTACATCTCTGGTCAAAGTTCGGGACAAGGTATATTGTTAAATAAGGTAATGAAGCAGCATTGCGCACATCTGATAATGTAATGTATGTTAATTGTAATTAATTTGTTCAAGAAATGCCCCAATAATAATTTTGTTTTTAAAGCAATCGTTTTTAAGAAAAGAATCATTCCAATTGAAACAATATTTCCTATGCTTTTCTTCCCAGAATCAATTTATCAGATTAATTATTGCACAGGGCCTAAGGTTAGCGCTGCTGCCCAATTCTTGTGGGTTTAATGATCAATCTTCATTTCTTAATTTTTGTGTCGAGTTTACATTGGGCCATTATATTTCAATATTTTTGTAGCGAAGGTACAGTCGCTTTTATTTCAATTTAACGATGTTTTGTGGGAGCTCAACAACATTTGCCTCTATTTCGATTAACATTCAATTATAATCATTTACATTACTTGCGGAAAAATTATTGTCATTTATAACATCTGCGGGGAGGTTACACTTGGGCATATTCACATTAACATTAGTATAATCTTGTAAAAATTTGTTGGGAGGTTGCGTTTAGCACGATGCCCATTTACATTTAATTATTGTCATTTCAAAATTCTGTGGGGAGGTTACAACCTCCATGTTCATTTACAAGGTTACTTGCTAATTTAATTTCGATCTCTTAAAAACACTATTCCAATAGCGGGAAGTGCATGCCAGAACCTCCAACTTCTTGTATTCTATAGCATGCCCGATATCAAGATACTGCCCTGCAGTGTTTGATCAGCCATTTTAGGGGTGAGCGACGCTTATTGTCAGTATACCGGTCCTCCATCCTGATGTCATCTTTTTTCAGAATGGATATAGTGAAAGACAGATCAGACGTGCACAGTGCTATCGACCAACCGTGCACCGGGTCAATGACGAGAATATCGAGTTGGCACCAAAGTTTACGGATTTTCTCTCCCTTATGCAAGAAGCATTTCCAAGAACATTGTTCGTCTTTTGCTGGAATATATTGCGAAATGCGTTTACAACTTCCATCTAAGATCAGAGTCCTTTTAGACTCCATTAAGGATGACCTTTGTTTGCGAAAGCATGGTGTCTATTGCATTCCTTGCAGTTGTGGCGTGTCACGTATTGGTCCGACTATCACGACCGTGAAGGACTGGTTTACTGAGCATAAGCGTCTCACACCTCTGCAACAGCCGAGAAAACCTACTATTGCAAAACAGCTTGGCACCTGTCGTACTATGGAATATAACAACAAGGCTTTGTGGTATGCACTTCCCGCTAATTGGATAGTGGAATTAAGGAATCAGATGAAATTAAGTTAGCAAGGAACTTTGTGTACAGAGATGAAACTATTTCTTAAATTCTACGAGGAATCCTCGTCTCTCGCGTGTCAAAATCGGAGGAACAGAGTTAATGCTACCTCACCCGTTGTGTAGTGATTTTCACTAATGATAACTTCTCGCGCTAGTGTATAGAGTATGTGTGAGTGTGTGTGTGCGTGTGTGTGTGTGTGTGTGTGTGTGTGTGTGTGTGTGTGTGTGTGTGTTTGTTTTCTTTCCTGAATTGCTCTGCAAATCGAGGTTTTAAATTCTCTTGTGTAATTTTTCCTCCTATCTATGTAATTATGTAGATATGTAGTTCTCAGTTCATTCGAGCAATCAATCATTCATCATAGGAAAAACAGTCATAACTCAGTCACTCAAAATGATTCAGAAACTTTACTTGCTAGAATGAAATCAGGCGATGTTCTTCTTCTCTGCAGGCTCGTGCTTTGCGGCAGTCTGCCAATCTGTACAAATAAAATGCCTCGTATTTTTGGGAGCGTTGTCTAATCAGTGGGGAAACCTCAGATCAAGCGAATATTTGGCTTTGATGAAGTTTAACCTTCCGAAGAAGTAATGGAGCTCGTGGATTATTAAATGCAGGTTCGTATCCAGTCTTTCGGAAGTTCCCTTCTGATTAACAACTACGCAATATATCGATGAATATCATTAATTTTCAAATGTCAAATAATGTAAATTGTTAGACACCTTCTGTACGAAGGAGCAATATATATATGTATATATATATATATATATATATATATATATATATATATATATATATATATATATATATATCCCTTTTAATCGTACAATTCCGTATCAGTTATCTTTTGTCATAAATCTCAATATTCAGATTACAATTCTTCTAACAATGCTCAGGCTAATCGGCACGAAGACAATCTCGGAAGCTTTTTTTCTAACAACCAGAGAGAGTACTACAAAGAATAATTATGCGCTCATGGCATAGCTATTGTATGAAACTACTTTGCGCATGGATTCTGCGAGTGTGAAGATAGAAAATTAGTAAACGTCATTCAAGGGTAGAACTGTATCAGAATAATTCATCGAATATAAAGAGATATTACAATTGCCCCTCGCACCGAGCAAAGTTAATGATAATACACTTTGCGAGCTAACAGAAAAAATTTGTTGGGTTGTTTATTCAAAAGAGGAATATTTTGAATTAATAGAATTTTACTATAGTGAGTATGGGTAACATGTTAAGACAGTGAGTTACGAGAATACCTAAGCTGTAGCTTTTGCATGTACCGGGGTATACCCGCATCCCGAGTACATATCCAGGGAAGATATAGATTGTAGTAATTACAAAAAAGGTCTACCCATTTGGGAACTGCCTTTCACAGGGCACCCTGGAAAACCCGGAAGAATAGACCCTAGCTCAGATATTAAAGAAAATAGGAAAGCCTAAGTCCAGTAATTTTGAAATATGTACAAGCTCCATAGATTAGATCGAAGGAAAAGTGCCTCATAGCCAAAAAAAATATTTCAATAGTGCTCCAAAAAAAATTTTCAAAATTCTTCTTTCGACGATGTAGCCGGCGATCGCGTTGTGAAGTCGATGGAACAGGAACACTGGGTACGGACAGCGGGTAGGCGACGTACTGTGTTTGGTGGAGGCGGTACGGAGGACAGGCGATGGCTTATGGTACAGGACAGAAGCTGGTAATGTGCCGCAGAAACAGCAAGATGATCTCAGGAACAGATGGTCAGGGACGTGAACATGGATCAGGTTTAAAGTGGAATAAGAAAAGGTTCTGACTGAATAAATCCCTGGAAGAGAGTGGATTAAAGCAACGAAGTCCATATTTCATCGTTGAACTCAAAATCGGAGTGGATTCTTATATTCTTCCATCTGTACCAGACTGCAACATCCATCAGTCCTGACAATCGCGAAATTTTTTGTAGTCCTCAACACCAAAGTTGTTTTGCATTACAGCTGCTGATTGTCCAAAACATTGCCAAATAGACTGTGGGCATTTAAATTTTGTTGTAGCTCATATCGAATGTATTCCTCTCAAAAAAAATTTTAAGCTAATCTTCGTTTTGTTATAGTGCAGGTGGAAGTAGAGCATTGAATCTGTCCGAGGTTTGCTTTCAATTACGAAATTATAGATAAAATTTAAGTTTACACCTGATGAAAAATTTTAAACATAGTCATGAGACACTGACTCCACAAAAGGAATAATTTCTAGAAAAAATTCTCTGAAAAATTTTCATTATTCTTATAATTAATTGATTTATAGATCCACCTGCAAATAAATATCATTAATGATGACGTATGTTCTTTTAACAAATCATCCACTCGCAGAATCTTCTTCATTCTCTCATGAACATTTATGGAAATATATTTCAACAATTATGTCCATAATATGAAACACACAAACTGCTATTCTTAAAATGTTAGTTAAAATTCTTAAATTAATTCTCCTGGTAGAGAGGGCATAATGAAAAATCTAAAAATTATAATAATTTTCTCTCGCGCAACCACAGAGTTTCTTCAATTGTTTGCAGCAGTGACATTATCGACTGTTGCTTCATTTCACAGTTCATTTGTTAACTCGCGTGAACAGCACACATCATACACACAGCGTATTTACCTACATATCCCGCGCTGTTCAAGTTTCACATGCAATTTTCACATAAGTGCCGTGTCTTGAGGAAATGTAGATGCACTTTCATTGTATATCAATATGGCTTCTGTTCATAGTCCACACTTACAAACATGAGTAATTAACAAATTCTTCTATCTATCTTAAAATTTTGTGCTAAACTATCACAGGAGTAATCTCACTGTCTCTTAACCTATCACAGGAGTAATCTCACTGTCTCTTAACCCATGACAGGAGTAATCTCACTGTCTCTTACCCTCTAAACAACATAAACATCTTGATATATATATATACACATTCGACTCATAGTCAAATTCCACTCTAAATTTTTCTCCATATTTGGTATCACAGATCTATGATCCTTCAAAAAATTTCTTAATATCATTATGCGGGAATAATCCCTTTATTCTTTTCGATTCGGGATATGCCAACAAGTATGATCCAGGATTTGGTATAAATAAGATTCCATTTCTTTATGTTCTTCATCAGTTTCGAGGAATGGATGTGTCGCCTCAATAAAACCTTTTCTCCATGATGAAACGTCTGAATCCGGTGAATCCGTTTATCGTATGTCAATTTCCGTTGTATTGCCTTTTTAGTTAAATTGGCAAGTGCGAGTCGAATCTTTTCCTCCCATTTTAAATTATGATCTTCATACTTTGGCAGATGGTTTATCCAGAAGTTCTTTTCAATCTGACTAAATATAAGCTCTGTTGGAGTAAAGTTAGTTGAGGTATGTGTCAGATTATTATATATTTGTTCAAATTCTGACAAATAATCAGCCCATGATGTTTGTTTACTGTGACAGTATGTACGCATGAATCGGTTTAATTCTTGGAAAACTCGTGCTATTGGATTACCTTGTGGATGATAACATGAAGTCAAAATTCGTCGAATACCAAGCTGTGTTAATGTTTGCTTCCATTTAAATCCGGCAAAAATTCTGGCATTATCAGTAATTATGGATTTCGTTAAACCTACATGCGGAAGATAGTCACGCACCAATCTCACTACAACAGCTCTGGCAGTAGCACACTTTAATGGATATAGTTTTACATATTTTGTAAATACGTCAAAGAATCCAACACTGAATTTGACTCCTCCTCTTGATCGTGGGAGAGGGCCGCAGATATCACACGAAATTAACGCCCTTGGCTCTCGTCGAATAATTGAATGCAGAACATGCTTACTACCTCTATTATCCGGTTTTGCCTTTTGACAGAGTAAACTGCTTTGTATTGTTTGGTGCACTTTTCTCCGAATATTCGGAAAATAGCAGTATGCTCCTATTTTATTGGCACATTTGATCACACCAAAATGTCCCCATGATAAGTGGGTAAACCAAATTAATTTTTCCTCATATTCCTTTGGGATACATACACACCACCGTGGATTGTTGTCCTTCCCACATCTGAAGAATAATACTCCATTTACTAATTTATAATGATCTAAACCAGCCCTTGAATTTTGTTGTTCCTTTAGCTGAATTACCTTCTTCCATCGAGGGTCTTTTCGTTGTAAATTTCCCATATCTCTACAAAGATGTACATAATAAGTTTTGTAGATATTGTCCTGCGACAGTAATACTGTAAAATCCGAAGTATTTACTGATTCTATCTCCGGTGTTAAACCTTCTGAGGATCTTGACAGTGCATCCGCAATAATATTTTCTTTGCCAGACACATGAATAATTTTAAATTGGTACTATAGTAGAGTCATTGTCCAACGTGACAGTCTGGGATGTAATAATTTACATGTTTGCAAAAAGGTCAGTGATTGATGGTCACAATACACAATCGTTTTCGAGCCTTATAAATAATAGTTAAACTTCTTGAATGCCCAGATAATTTCAAGTGCTTCAAGTTCTGTGGTCGTATAGGCTCTTTCACAGGGCGATAACACTCGACTAGCAAATGCTATCGGGCAGAATGTTGGTACCCCTTTTATTTTCCTTATTTGGAAGAGACAAGCACCTAATCCAACAACCGATGGATCAGTGGACAGACAGAACTCACAATTCATACCAGGGTGATATAATAAGGATGCGTTAACGAGTTGGCCTTTAATGTCTCGAAAAGCTAGTTCACATTCTTCAGTCCACTGCCATGGCACATCCTTCCGTAGAAGCCGGTTTAATGCCTGAGAATTCATGGCTTGATTCTTTATGAAACGACGGAAGAACGATGCCATACCTATAAATCCCTTCAGCTGTCTTTTATTCCGTGGTGATGGAAAATTTCGAATTGCACTTATCTTCTTCTCGGTAGGCAGGATACCTTTCACATCTATCATATGTCCTAAGAACTTAATCTGTGGTAAAGCAAAATGAGACTTCTGTAAGTTTACTGTAATTCCGGTTTTCTTGAAAACAGCAAAAATCCTTTCCAAACTATGCAAATGCTCTTCCTATGTTTTCGTGGCTATTAGTAAGTCGTCAACAAACACAGTTATACGACTACGCAATTCTGGTCCAAGAACATAATCCAACGCTGAAATAAATATTCCTGCACTAATATTAAGTCCAAACGGGACAACTCTAAATTGGTAACTTCTCCCGGCATAGATAAATGCGGTATATTTCCTAGATTCTTCATCCATTTGGACCTTCCAGTACGAACTTATCAAACCAACACTAGTTAAGTACGAAACATCCTGGAAATTTTGAATTAATTCATCTATATTTTCCGGATGAGTTCTTACAGGTACTATTATTTTATTAATCTCTCTCGCATCCAGAACTAATCTTACGTTGCCTCCAGGTTTTGGAACGACTAAGAGCGGAGAACAATATGTACTAGTTGATGGCTCAATCAAGTTCCATTCTAACATTCTATTTATCTCCCTTTGAACAGATTGTTTTAAACGCCAGGGGATCGGATAGTGCGCGTAACAGTAAGTTCTGATGTGGCTTCACTTGTAGGTGACAAATATACCCTTAAATAAATCCTGGTTTCTCATAAAAAATCATATGCCTCTAACAAATAATGAAGCTGCTGCCTTTGTTCTCCGGTAAGCTGATTTGATTCACTAGCTTTTATCATTGTTGTTTGGTTAAAGTCCTCCTGTTGTATTAAATCCTTTGAAAGCTCCTTCCAACGACCGTTTGTAGTGTCAATTAATTGAATTATAGCACCGCGACAATATTTCTCATGCACCGTCTCCTTTCTATTTAAATGCAGTGCTATCTCTTCTCCATTTAATCTAAATTTGACTATTCCTTACAAAAAATCAGTCTGACAGTCGTACTCCTGCATACTACCAATACCAAGAATACAGTCCACTAATAACTTCTCCACTACAAGGAACGTGCATTTTATTGCTACATTTCCCATTTTCATCTCTAATTATGTTTGTATTTTGACATTGTGAGAGCGTGCTCCAACAGCTCCGATTATTTTGCAGTTTTGTATCGGCAAAATTGGTACCTTCTTCTTCCTAATAATTCTCCTAAAATGAGGGCCTGAGATGACACTGGCGAAAGCGGCGGTGTCTAATATCACATTCGTTGGAACTTCCTCTATTTCAACAAATACTTCCGATAACGGAACACTCGATCTGTCATTATGACACGTTATTAAATCCTTTGTTAACTCTTCAGTCAACAGCTCACCATCATTATATCTTAACAATTGTAATTTTACAGTTTCGCCCCTAACAGATCCCCTGACAGTTCCTCCGGGGCACAATGCGGTCATGTTTAGTTTGACTGATTGTTGGTCCGATTGGTATTTGTCTCTTCAGCTACTTCAGTGATTTTCGGTTGTTGTGGTGAATTCGGTCTATATTGTCTTGCTTGATTCGTGTAATTATTGTTGTTGTTCTGCTGGTGTTGGTAGAACTGTCTTGTGTTGCCATACATTGGATTATATCGATTAAAATTCTTATTATTCCTAAAATAGCCCCTCGCTGCACCATTACTAAAGTTTCCATCATGGTAATAATTATTGTTTGCATTTTGTCCATTTCTAAGTCTCCTCGGATAGTGTAGTTGGTTATGATTATTGTTACTGCTACCATTACTGCCATTCCCATTCGAGTTGCAGGTCGGATTCGCTTCTATTGCTCTTCTTTGATATGACATTTCTCTTGACCTTTTATTGTCCTCCTTAATTATATCAATATGATCAAGCGTAGTCATAAATGAGGCTATATCCTTATCATTTATATATAACAGCAGATTCCTTATACTGGTGGGTAGTCTGGACTTGAGTGTCCTAAGCATATCCGGCAAAGGAATCGGTACATCCCTATACAAAGATTTATTAATGTATTTATACAAAACATCTCTTTAGAGATCCTCTAGAAAATGAGAAAGGCTAAGGACATAATACTTCCTGCCTAAGTCTTTCTTGTATTCCAGCAAACCAACATTTTGCTAGAAAAGCCTGCTCAAATTCTTTATAACATTTACAAGAAGATGTTTGTTCGGATGCCCACAATGCTCCTGATCATTGTATATATCCAGATACAAAACTAATCTTTTGCCATTCTGTCCAAGATCGTGGAAATAGACCTCTGAAACTTTGAATAAAGACTACAGGATGAACATTCTTTTTGTCAAGGTTAAAGATTTGAAATTGTCTCTGTTTAATCATCTTTTCCTCAACGGTACTACAATTCCAAAAATCATACTGTTCGTACTCTTTCCTGTGGCTATGCGTTATATCGAATCTATCTTGTGACGTTCCAGTTCTGTCTACATCGGATCTTGACGTGGACGGAATGTCACGCGCAGATTGAGAATGAGAATTTTGTTTCCTACTTCTCGCTGTTTCTAAATCCTCCTGCGAGAGATTTAGTGATCTTTCGATATTTTCTTTCCAACGCGAGAATTCTTCGCCAAGTTGTTCACGAACTTCCTATAACCCTTTGTTAAAAAAATTCTCTTCGGAACTCTCTGAAATTGACTGTAAAGCCTATCGTTTCCGAAGGAAAATTTTTCCGCTGTAATGTCATTTCTGAAAACTTTCCCGCAAGTACATTCATTCTATGTTCCACTGTCGTCTGTTTTTCCTTCACTTCGTCAAATTGCTTCTTTAGATTATCTTGGGATTCTATAATTTCTGGTATCATAGCTACGGAACACTGTATGTCCTCTTGAGCTTGCATTACTTGAGGAAACAGTTCTAATTGGTTTTGTATTGTGTCAATTTTGACGAATACATATTCGGTTAGTTTCGCTTTTAATTTACTATTGTTTTCTTGGCATTGTTGGCGGACCTGCTCAATTTGAGCAATAAGATTCTGTTCGGTCCTTTCTGCCTGTTCTTTTATTTCCTGTGTCTCGGTATTTAATCTCTGATCTAATTCGGTAAAGGTTGCTCTTAAGTGATTTTATAATTCTGTTTGATTTTCGGCTAATTGATTTTTGGAGTTCATTTTGTGTAACTGATAAGTCTCATTTTACCTCCGCTTGGCCTTCTGTAAAATCTCGCTGTACAACGGACAAGTCTCGTTTTACTTCAGACTGTATAATGGATAAGTCTCGTTTTACTTCCGCTTGGGCTTGTGCAAAATCTCGTGTAATCTCTACTTTAGCCTTCGCATTTTCAGCTAATAGAGACAACTGTTGCATAATAACAACTAATGGGTCAACAACACTCTGATCAGCTGTTGTATGAATGTTTTCTGAACCAGCGGGATTATTTATATTGCTACCGCTAGCGACAACAATCTAAGAATTGCTATCCGTGGCCTCTGCTTCTGCGCAAACAGTTGAAGGCTGTTGCACGTCTCGTTGCTGATTCAATGACATTTTAAATGCCGCTCTAGCCAATACGATTAAATAACTGTCAATATCAGGTTCTAGTCACTAAATACAGTTTCAAATTTACTGTCGTAGACACACTTAACTTTCAAATTACTTCACAGATGGTATAAAGTTCAATGTCCAGAGACGAAAATCACACATTCTACAGTTCTACAGTCTAACTACTATCTGGAAAAAAGTTCTTTCTAAATTAGTTTCAAACTATTTTAACTACAAAATGTAAAAATTGGAATTATATGGCCTTGTTCTGCAGTATAGGTCTTGTCCAATAGTTGAAATGGTTCCTCGGTATCAGCAATCTTTTACTATGGGCACCGAATCTCTCTTCAGATTAGTTACCTCTCGTTCTCGTTGGTTTTCATGATATAAAAAATACATATATTATATAACAATCCAAGAGAGTCCTGTCACACTGGCGCCACTGTAATTTTTCCTCCTATTTATGTAATTATGTAGTTACGTAGTTCTCAATTCATTCGAGCAATCAATCATTCATAGTAGGAAACACAGTCATAACTCAGTCACTCAAAATGATTCAGAAGCTTTACTTGCTAGAGTGAAATCAGGCGATGTTCTTCTTCTCTGCAGGCTCGTGCTTTGCGGCAGTCTGCTAATCTGTACAAATAAAATGCTTCGTAATTTTGGGAGCGTTGTCTAATCAGTGGGGAAACCTCAGATCAAGCGATTATTTGGCTTTGATGAAGTTTAACCTTCCGAAGAAGTAATGGAGCTCTTGGATTATTAAATGCAGGTTCGTATCCAGTCTTTCGGAAGTTCCCTTCTGATTAACAACTACGCAATATATCGATGAACATCATTAATTCTCAAATGTCAAATAATGTAAATTGTTAGACACCTTCTGTATGAAGGAGCAATATGTATATATATATATTTCCCTTTTAATCGTACAATTTCGTATCAGTTATCTTTTGTCATAAATCTCAATATTCAGATTACAATTCTTCAAACAATGCTCAGGCTAATCGCCACGAAGACAATCTCGGAAGCTTGTTTTCTAACAACCATCAGAGAGAGTACTACAAGGAATAATTATACGCTCATGGCATAGCTATTGTATGAAACTACTTTGCGCATGGATTCTGCGAGTATGAAGATAGAAAATTAGTAAACGTCATTCAAGGGTAGAATTGTATCAGAATAATTCATCGAATATAAAGAGATATTACACTTGTACAGCGCTTTCTTGCTGCAGTCTTGCTTTGAAAATAGAAGGGTGGTCACCTATCGAAGTATCGGCGGTTGTCGACGACTTCACCCAGCTGCAGTGTCATAGTTATGTTCAGGGAAGTACCAAAACGGAAAGACAGGATTGGAAGACCAAGGACGGAGTGTTGGCTTAAAAAGGGTATGATGCAGTGTTGCAGTCTTTCGCCGGTACTCTTCTGTACATCAAGGAAGCAATGAAGGAAGTAAAAGAAAGGTTCAGTAGTGGAATTAAAATTCAGTGTGAATGGATATCAGTGATTCGCTGATGACATTGCTGTCATGTTGAATGGAATAAATAGTATACTGAGCACAAGATGTGGACTGACAATAAAAGTAAGAGAAGCAGCGATAAATTTAACATCTAAATTGGTAGTTATCTACTACATCAAGTGAAGGAATTCTGCTAGCTTGGAAGCAAAATAACATAGAATGGCTAAAGCAGGGAGGGAAAAAAGCAGACTAGGCAGACAAAAGATCTCTAATAGTATCGATTATCAGCTTTATTCCAACGAAGAAATTTATGAGAATGGAAGTTTGGAGCAAAGCATTGTACAGTAGTGAATCATGGAAAAATAGGAAAAGGAAAGAACCGAAGCGTATGAGATATGGTGCTACATAAGGATTTGAAAATCAGTTGGACCGATAAGATAAAAAATGAGGGCGTTCTTCGCAGAAGTGACGAGAAAGGAACATATGGAGATCACCGACAACAAGAAGGGAAAGAATGAAAGGATACGTTTTGAGTCATAAGGGTATAACCTTCGTGTTGCTAGAGGGAGCTGTAGAAGGTAAAAACTGTAGGAGAAGACAGTGATTGGAATATATTGAACAAGTAATTGAGGAGGCAGGGCGCAAGCGGTACTCTGAGACGAAGGGGTCAGCGCAGGAGAGAAGTTGTGGCAGACCACATCAAACTAGTCGTCAGACTGACAAGTAAATTTTAAGAAGTGAGAGATCTGTGGGGAGATGATACGGCTGTAACTGGATAGAGTAGCGTGAAGAACTGCGTGTGATCAGTCTTCCGACCTATATTGACAACAGTCGACGAGTGCTGCATTTGCTATAGAATGAGGCTGCAACACCATTCACAAAGAATTTAAGGATTTACGAATTTATTTTTGTGGGACATCCATCTGCAACATGTTCATGTCACTGTTGTGAAATGCTTTTATTGACTGAAGTGTTGCACGACAGAAGCCGCTATACACTACCATGGTTTCGGTGTTTCAGTCCTACCATCAGGTGTACTTGAAATCTTGCATTAGTAGAAAGTCATTGTTTTGTTTTGTTTTAGGGCTCAAAAGCAACGAGGGTCATACGCACCCGTATTAGAACCGTACCACTCGAAGAAAAAAAAAATGCTTAAAAGCGACTACACTTTAAGCCCAATCGACGGAAGGAAAGACAGCTAAAAACATGTACTTGGAGAGAGGTCACTGAAATACGCCGTAGAGAAACTGAGGTTCTGAGCTTAAGATTAAATGTCCTTCGCCATATTGCTACGGTCGACAGCCAGCTCGTCGTTCGCTAAAATGGCCGATAACTCATGCGGTAAATATAAGTTGGAACGTAAGTGGTTATAAAGAAAAGGGCATTATATCAGGAAATGGGGAACCCTCAGAGGTTGAGGGCAATGAACACAAAGTGATGCGGGAGCGCTACGTAACAAATGGCGATGCCCAATACGCAACCTAACTAAATCTAACTAAATGATCTCCTCACGGCGAGATGGCCGAGAGGAGGTCGTCGAAGCCGCTGGGATAGGTTCAATTTCCCGGAGCGTGTTCCCATGAAGGAAGGACTAGTGGTGATGCCAAAGAGACATCATCTGCTTACAGACGGCAACACAGCGATCATCAGAGGGAATGGAAGAACTATCTGGCCGAGGTACCAGGACTGCCAGTTAGGTAGCAGCATCAGCAGCCTCGTTTCCCGTCGATGACTTGACGGGGAACCCACGTAAACATCACACTGGGTCTACCAAGAGTGAGCAAGTAACAGCCTTGCTGGACCCGTTGCACCAAGGGCTGGATGGTGTACAGCACACAGAGGATATGAAGGGCACAGAGAGGTGGAGCAGATGACGTAATCAAAAAGCCTGTGTCTCCGGATGTACTGCGTGGCCTGATACAGGGAGAAGAGTTCTGATGTAAGTACTGTCAGTGTTCCAGAAGCTGATATCAAAAAACGTCGGTGTCAATGACGATACGAAGGCACACCTGACACCACAGTCAGTCCGAGAGCCATTAGTGTACACAAAGGCACTCTTGCGAAGTTCCGTGCAAAGGTCGCGATATTCGTACTTATGGCGATAGAGCGAGGTTTATAGTAATGTCCTTAGGAAGTGAATGAAGACTGACATGAACACAGGCCGCCGCACGAAGCCAGGGTGGTGAAGAGTTCAGACCCAGCGGGAAACTGGCAGGTAGCACGAAGATAAGTTGCTGGAGCAAGAGCCCAAAGTGAACTCCAAGAGGTTACAGAAGCATGAGCCCCAGGAAGTTCGTAGTTTCAACGAAGGGAAAAGTAACAGGAGCAAGGTGTAAAGATTTCGGATCAAAACAATTGCGCCACCATAAATTCACACAAATGGTTTTGTCAGTGGAAAATCGAAAGCCATTGTAATGCTCCATGAGTAAAGACGATCGAGGCATCGTTGAAGACGCCGCAGAATGAGACCAGTCCGCGGAGAACTGCAATAGATGGCAAAATCGTGTCGTCAACGAAAAGGGAGTTGGAGATGCCCGGCTGGAGACAGGCTATAATGGGGTTAATTGAGATAACAAAGAGGACGACGTTCAGGACAGAACCCTGAGGTACGACCTTTTCCAGGATAAAGGTGTCCGGCAATGCAAGACCCACATGTATCTTGAAAACTCTGTCTTTTAAAGATTCCTAAAGTAAATGGGGCATGTGGGCACAGAAGCCCAACGTGTAGAGAACTCGGAGGAAACCAGTCCACCAACAGGTGTTGTAGGCTTTCTCCAGATCGAGGAACATAGCCATAGCCTGGTATTTCCCCAGAAAACCATTCATAACATGGCTTGACAAGGTGACGAGATGGTCAACTGCAGAACAGCGCACTCGAAATCCAAACCATGCAGTGGTCAGTATATTGTGAGACTCGATCCACCACACCAGCTGGGCATGAATCATACGTTCCATCACCTTGTAAACACAGATGGTGAGAGAAATGAGGCGATAACTAGCAGGAAAAAGTTTGTCCTTACCAGGCTTACGTATGGGTATAACAGTGGCTTCACACCAGCCCAAAGACGCTTGTACCTAAGAAGGAGAACGTGCTTGCCCACAAGAGAGAGGTGAACATCGTCTGGCCCTGGGGCGGGGGATCGGGATGAAGTGAGAACATGGTCTAGTGCCCTCATAGGAAAGCCTGCATTGTAGCACTCATGATTCTGAGAAGAGAAGGGTGTCGCCCGAGCCGCCTCCGCTCTTCCCGATGGAGGAAGGCAGGGTGATAGTGGGAGGAGATCGAAATCTCTGTAAAATGGCGGCCCAAAGTGTTGGATATTGTAATAGGGCCCACTATGACATCATCTGCTCCTGTCAGGCCGGAAATTGGGGAATGGACCTTCGTCCCAGAGAGTCGTCGGAGCTTGGTCGACACAAGGGAGTAGAACTGTTAAAAGCACTAGTAAATGGAATCCAGTTGCCTTTTTTGCTATCCCGTAGAATGCGACGACACCGTGCACGCAACTGTTTATAACGAATACAGTTTGCCATCATAGGATGACGGTTAAAAACGTGGACAGGACGTCTCTACGCGCGAATTGCGTCGCAGCACGCCTCAGTCCACCAAGGAACACGGTCACGGCACGGTAAAGAGGAACTGCGAGGAATGGAACGTTCTGCGGTGGTAAGGATAACATTTGTAAGATATTCTGCCGGGTCATTACAACTGAGGAAATGTTATTCGTCGAAGGTCGCCAGGGAGGAGGGAGGAGTAAGGCCTCCAGTCGGCCTTAGAAAGCTGCCAGTTGGGTGTGCATGTAAATGGGACGGGAGTCAGCAAATGGATAGCACACATGAAATGGTCGCTCCAGTATAAAGTCAGAGAGAATGGACCACACGAGACAATGGGCAAGCTTAGCAGTGCAGAAAGATAAATCCAAATGGGAACAGGGGTGCACAAAGTCTGAAAGGGACATGGGTGCTCATGTTATGGTAGATGAGGTTAAGTTGATTGAGAAGGTCAGCCAAGAGGCAGCTCTGTGACAGGCTCTGGGAGAACCCTAAAAGGGATGGTGTACATTAAAGTTACCGGGCAGCAGAAAGGAGAGAGGAAGTTATACAATAATCCGGTGGAAGACTACCCTGGTGACATCAAAGCACAGAGGGATGTAAACGGCACAAAGGGAAAAGGTCATTGGAGGACAGTTATGATGATGAAAGGGGAGGAGGAAAAAAGAAAGGGGTGTCACCTCGGCGGCTGCCGAGTGCCAAACTTCTAAGACTCACTGCAACAGCACACAGAGGATGGAGAAACCTGTTCCATGAGATCTCAGGGGCTTCGGCATTCTCCTTCTGTCGGTCTGCGGAGCCTAGGGCAGAAAGACGGTAGGCGGTGCACACTGGCGACACAGAGGTCGAGTCGACTGGGTGAGAGTATCACGTGGCGACACCGTCGAAGAGGAACTCCGAGTCGGTAAAGGAGAAGATCGTTTGCCTTTGTTTGACTTCTTGAAGCCTTTCCGGTTGGAACAGTCTTGCGACTCAGACGATTTTTAGCTACAGGGATATGGGAAGTCTTTGAGGGGGTATTCCTTCTATCCTTTCTGCCCTGCTGGTTGTGTAGCAAGTGACTTCACCCCATGAGGCGAACGGTTGGTGGACGAGATGGGGATGCTACGTTGACACTGGGGGGTTTTATAACCACAGTGCTGAATTTGAGGTCGCAGGTCTGCGTGTGAGATGTAGCAAGAACAGCACTGTAAGTGCCACATGGTAGAACACAGGGTTTGTGACTAGCCAACAAGTTGCGAGCGACCGGGTAAGACACTTTTTCCTTCAGCCGAATCTCCTGGACAGCCCGCTCATCGAGATACACAGAATAATCTCCAAAGGAGGCGGCATGGTCTCCATTGTAATTGATACAGCGGAGAGGAGAAGGCGAACAATTGACCTTGTGAGCATTCCAACCAAAGGTTACACATTTGGCCAGATGTCAACAGGATGTTCGAGTGTGGTTGAAACGATGACACTAGTAGCAGCACATTGGGTTCGGAATTGTCGGTTGGACTACGATAACTTCATAATCTGCTTTGATCTTTGACAGAAGCACCACTCTATCAAAATTGAGAAAAGGAGTGCATGTGGGCACTAAGGATGCATCTACCTTTTTCATCACCCGGTGACTGCAACGATACCTTGAATCTCTGCCTCAGTTTGACCATAGAGCAGCCTAGAGTAAACCAATCTTCACACGCAATAATGTGTACAATCCAAAGTCAATTATTTTCGAGGGGGACATCTGCTGGTGCTAAAATTAGCCCGCCACCCCGGCCCCATGGGAGTGGGGCGGGAGGGAATTTTAAAATTTCAAACGGGAATCCCCACTTATATTGTACAATCACTACTACGGGAAGAATTCAGTGTTCCTTAGGCCTCGACACAAGCAGGATAGCCATGGAGGAGCTCAGCAGCAAGCAGTTGTTGAGCTTGAGGATCAGAAGTAGTCTAAAAAAGCTAAGTGCCACTGCGTAAACGAGAGCAGGATTTCACAGGGCCGGCAATTGCATCAACACCTTCCTGAATAATCCCTAACGGATTTACTGTAGCAAAGGACAGACCATCTTCAGTACGTGAAATCACAAGGAACCGTGGTGCAGCTGGGAGGATCATTGAATCATGAGCTTCATTCTGTTCACATTTGGTTGACGTTGACTGCGAAGATGATGATTGGCTCAATGTGAGAAAATCCACCATGAATGAGATTTTCACTCTGCAGCGGGGTGTTCGCTGATATGAAACTTCCTGGCGGATTAAAATTCTGTGCCGGACCGAACTCGCGACCTTTGCCTCCGCGAGCAAGTGCTCTACCAACTGAGCTATCTAAGCACGACGAGGTACTGGCGGAAGTAAAGCTGTGAGGACGAGGCGTGAGTCGTGCTTGTGTAGCTCAGTTGGTAGAGCACTTGCCCGAGAAACGCAAAGGTCCCGAGTTCGAGTCTCTGTCCGGCACACAGTTTTAATCTGCCAGGAAGTTTCAAATCCACCATGATTGCTAGCGTCTCTGATGGTGCACTCCTTCCAACTGGGGACCTCCCTCTCAGAGCTTGGAGCACCTGCCTGAGGTGATTGTTCAAACTTCTGGTCACACCTCCCGAACACGCGAGAGGGACCAAAGGGCTATTTGGGAAGGTAGCAAATCAGCTCAGGCAGTCACTCCTCCCTGGGCCTGGCTTGTACCAGAGGGTACGTGCGAATCCTGCCTGTGGACTCACGGCTGGGAATTACGCGTTACCCGGTCACCTGTTACGCGTCAGATGCGTGGGCCGGCCTTCAGGAGCGCATAGGGAAGAAGAAGAAAAAGAGAAGCGGAGAAAGGATAAGAGAAGGTGAACAAAGAAAGAAAAAATGGATTGAAAAACAGTGGAGAGACTACTCTGATGTCAGCTACTGAAAACGTAGAAAACATTCCCAAAAACATGTCAGACATGTTCATCAAGAGAGAGGAAAAAGAATAGCGAGAGGATAGACATAGAGCACGAAAGGGAAAAAGATGCTGCAAAGGCTTGGGCGCTGTGATAGCCAAGCACGAACGCACCAAAGAGCAGCGAGCGCCCTTGGGGACTAGAACGTCATGTCTATGACCAAACAAGTAGTAGGCAAACATCCTCTGTAGGTTGGCCGCCATTATAGCATACAAAATTGGGACAGCAAATAACTCAACTGTGTAACCGCCGTTTAGGATGCTATTATGGCGTTCTATATACGGGAGACGTTTGCCTAATACTTGTCTACCGAGCGAGGTGGCGCAGTGGTTACACACTGGACTCGCATTCGGCAGGACGACGGTTCAATCCCACGTCCGGCCATCCTGGTTTAGGTTTTCCGTGATTTCCCTAAATCGCTCCAGGTAAATGCCGGGATGGTTCCTTTCAAAGGGCACGGCCGACTTCCTTCCCCGTCCTTCCCTAATCCAATGAGACCGATGACCTCGCTGTCTGGTCTCCTTCTCCAAAAACAAGCAACCAACCAATACTTGTCTGGGCAAGGACATGACGTCCTACTACTGCTACATTTCGGGTACACCTGATGATGTGACTAGGACCCAGAAACCGCGGTAGTATATAGCGACTTCTGTCGTGTAAGACTTCGGTCAATGAAAGCACTATACAACTGTGGCGGATCTGTTTACCGTATTAAAGACTTAGTTGATGATGAAAGAGCAGAAAGTTGCAACAATCACAGGCGAGAGTCATTGTTCTGTATATCAGTCAGCACTTTGTGCTATATTTGCAGGCGTGGAGCTAGCAAAGAAAATGGTGGTACGAAAAATAAATTTTCTGAAGCTGCACACATTATTTCATTGTCAGTTCCAACAGTTTTCAGTGGAATTGAACGAAGTGCATGGAGATTTTATGCATCGCTGCAAAGTACGCTGGTTAAGTCTATGGGTACGCCTGGAACGATTTTTCGCTTTAAAGCCCACTGTTGTTAAATTTATTAAATAAAAATAAACCGGTACTGAAAATTAGAATTTTCGTAATCGATTGCAGTCCTCGCACTTTATGTGGACTTGACTTCACACTGCCTATAGTAAGACATAGCAGGGTGCAAAAATGAGAAAAAAACTGCCTGGTTTGATGGTGATGCATTTAACGAGAAACTCGCATTGTGAGTTCTGGAGAATTCATTGTAGCCTTGGAAGAATTACAAGGATAGTTTTCTAAACGTTTTGAGGATACTGCCAATCTTACATCTGTTTTCGAGACTGTTTGCTATTCCAGTTGAAAGCACCCCTGTGTATGTTTAGATGGGACTGATTCATGTGTGATGTACTGCCAGTTTAAAAGACGAATCTTTTACATTAAAAGCCGGCCGAAGTGGCCGAGCGGTTCTAAGCGCTTCAGTCTGTACCCACGCCACCGCTACGGTCGCAGGTTCGAATCCTGCCTCGGTTCAAAAAATGGTTCAAATGGCTCTGAGCACTATGGGACTCAACTGCTGTGGTCATTAGTCCCCTAGAACTTAGAACTAGTTAAACCTAACTAACCTAAGGACATCACAAACATCCATGCCCGAGGCAGGATTCGAACCTGCGACCGTAGCGGTCTTGCGGTTCCAGACTGCAGCGCCTTTAACCGCACGGCCACTTCGGCCGGCTAATCCTGCCTCGGGCATGGATGTGTGTGATGTCCTTAGGTTAGTTAGGTTTAAGTAGTTCTGAGTTCTAAGGGACTGATGACCTCTGATGTTAAGTCCCGTAGTGCTTAGAGCCATTTGAACCATTTTTTTACATTAAAACTTTACAGGAAGTCAATGTCTTTTGCTTTGACAAGAGTTGCCATTCTCCATAAGAAGTTTACAACGCGATAAAATATTTTGATCAACATATTTCTACAAAAGACTTTTTTCTATTATGAAATTAAATAAACCATGAGTATGTTGCAACCTATTGTGGAAATCTGCGAAATTGTTCTGCGTCTGTCTGTATGCCAACAGTTTATACTAGATAAAAATTGCATTGTGCCTTGAGTGTGCTATAAATAAAGGGCAGTTGCATTGACATCTAAATGCGGCGTCTTCGCAGTTTCCCCTTTTCCGCCTCGTCAAACACACACAGCGTGGCGTAGTGGTGGGGGAACTCCGCAGACAAGCGACAGCTGTGAATGTGTGCAACAAGACTGCTCATTTGCCAATTTATTGGACCTTCACAGTATACAGGATAAAGCTATCATGTCAGCAGGCCGCATCGTCCCTTGTAGTAGCACCCTGTTACTGAAATTTAAAATTTTTATACCTTTTGTAGCATACATGAGCTGACCATGTTCCACAGCTCAATTAAACGCGGCCGGCCGGTGTGGCCGTGCGGTTCTGGGCACTTCAGTCTGGAACCTCGTGACCACTACGGTCGCACGTTCGAATCCTGCCTCGAGCATGGATATGTATGATGTCCTTAGGTTAGTTAGGTTTAAGTAGTTCTAAGTTCTAGGGGATTGATGACCACAGATGTTAAGTCCCATAGTGCTCAGAGCGATTTGATTCAGTTAAACGCGAGACTCCATCCTCTGCTCGAAACTGGTTCCTCACAAAACGAATATGTTTTAGATATTCATGAAATAATCGCAACCAGTCTATTTCTGTTTTATCTACATGTACAGCTATAATCCATAAGCTGCCTTATAGTGTGTGGCGGAGGGTAATTCTAGTACCACTATCCGTTCTCACAATTTCTGTTCCATTAAAGAATGGCGCACCGGGAAATTGTCGTCAAGTCTTCGATTGAGCTGTAATTCCTCTGATTTCCTCGTTGGTATCACTTCGCGTGACAAAGTGTTACTGAACCATTAAATTTAGGTTGCTCCAGGCAGTTACTGCTACATATTTTACGTTGCTACAAATTCCATTGACTCATCACCAGTAGCGTGATGGAACGGTAATAAATATCGTCGCCTACTTACTCACAGTACGTTAGATTTATTTACGTTCAGAATCAACTGCACCAGTCATCGATGCTCCATAGGCCTTTCTGCATTTCGTTACCGTCGGCTTGCGACAGTACCTAACTGCATTATACATTAAACCCCGGATTCCTAGTGGTCAACGTCTTACGTGGCATCTTTAAATTGACTTCTGGAAATTGTGCAAGTGATGTACACTATACAGAGTTCCGAATGACGTGGTTCTTTTCCACATTTTTTGCCGACACAAACGCTATGATGATCAAATTCGTTTTCACATTAAGTATATTTATGGAAGTAGAGATGCGCACTCTCCTATGACACAGTACCAAACTATCCGTTAACAATCACTCCGCACTTTTATTTGGAGTCTGACGTATGTACGTTCTCAAGTCGGTATCGAACTAGACAGTTACTAAAAACACTAGGTTGTACCGTGACAGACAATAAAACACGGATATGTGTTTAGTTGACACACAGACACTCACGCAAAATAAATAGATGATAACTTTAAAGTGCTGCCTGATCGATGTTTATGTGCGGACTCAGTTATCATCTTTAACATTTTCCAGCCTAGCCGTAGTTCCTCGAGATCTCGCGTAGATCAATTGTGAATATCGACAGAGATGTTTCCCATTTAATAGTTCGCCTGGGACTATTGTGGAGGGTTACGTCTGACTAATTAAAGATTGGCGTATAAACATACTGCGATCTCAAAAACTACATAATCATTTAAAAAATGACTAAGCTAGATTTCTCTACTATAATTATTAAGAGTAGCTCGGTTTGTGAAATGTGTGTTGGTTTGGGAAATTAGAAAAGTTTGTGAAACCAGTTTATGCATCCGTATTTGAAATACCCTACTTACAAGGGAACCTCCCCATCGCACCCCCCTCAGATTTAGTTATAATTTGGCACAGTGGATAGGCCTTGAAAAACTGAACACAGATCGAGCGAGAAAACAGGAAGAAGTTGTGTGGAATTACGAAAAAATAAACAAAATATACAGACAGAGTAGTCCATGGGAGACATAGGCCACATCAATGATAATGTAAGCACAGGAGCCTAGTGGTCCGGTGGTTAGCGTGAGCAGCTGCGGAGCGAGAGGTCCTTGGTTCAAGTCTTCCCTCGAGCGAAAACTTTACTTACTTTATTTTTGCGAAGTTATGATCTGTCCGTTCGTTCGTTGACGTCTCTGTTCACTGTAATAAGTTTAGTGTCTGTGTTTTGCGACCGCACCGCAAAACTATGCGATTAGTAGACGCAAGGACGTGCCTCTCCAATGGGAAACGGAAACATTTGATCCAGGAAAACATGTCTGATGTATTCTATACGACACTGGTGACGGCATGTGCGTCACGTGACAGGAATATGTTATCGACCCCCCTTTGCACACTTGGCGAATGGGTAAAAAGATTCTTCTACCTTGCCCGGTTTATATTTTCTTGTTGATGTGATAATCACTCCCAAAAAAGTGATGAAAACGTAAGAGTGTGTCACATAAACTGCAACAAATGAATGCAACAGTTTCACAGTCGCACAGTTTTCTCTGTGCTCTGTCAAAACATATGTTTTTAACGTTTTCAAATTTTTCCGTGTGTAGACCGTCAAATCCTGCATATGTCCAAGCAAATCTGAACATGTCCTGGAATTTTGGGGAGCGAAGTTGATTATGTGTGTGTGCCTGAACTCTGATAACAGTCTGAAAATAAAAATTTAAAATTTTCAGTGGAGGGAAGACTTGAACCAAGGACCTCTCGTTCCGCGGCTGCTCACGCTAACCACGGGACCACGGTGCTCCGGAGCGCAGATTATCCTTGATGTGACCTATGTTGCCCATGGACTACTCAGTTTGTATATTTTGCTTATTTTTTCATAGTTACACACAACTTCTTCCTGTTTTCTCGATTGATCTGTGTTCAGTTTTTCAAGATCCATCCACTGTGCCAACTTATAACTAAATCTGAGGGGGGTGCGATGGGGAGGTTCCCTTGTTAGAATTACAAGTGCCGCATTAAAAATTACGGTGAATTACACAAAAATCTTAAATTATGGCTTAATTAATTAGTGAAATATCTCAGCTTGTGTATAAAATTCAGGTCAACAGAAGTATAATGGCTAAGGCCAGGATCTAACAAGCACTGCCGGCCGCGGTGGTCTCGCGGTTCTAGGCGCTCAGTCCGGAACCGCGCGGCTGCTACGGTCGCAGGTTCGAATCCTGTCTCGGGCATGGATGTGTGTGATGTCCTTAGGTTAGTTATGTTTAAGTAGTTTTAAGTTCTAGGGGACTGATGACCACAGATGTTAAGTCCCATAGTGCTCAGAGCCATTTGAGTCATTTTAACAAGCACTGCAGCAAAATGTGCAATGGAAAATGTTAATTATCTTGTACGTTAATTAGTTTCACAGCAATTGAAGTACGTCACTGAAAAGTCGAAATGGCAGTCTCTCTAATGAGTGGTGTCACTGTGTCCATGAATACAGTGGAGTAAAACGTTAAGTGAATTTTGTCTTTTCATTTACAAGGTTTCCAGTAGAACTAGATGCGTCATTGGAATCAGCACAGTGAAAATAATACCTTGCATAATGAACCATCGTAGGAAAAAGCTTAGGTTATGTTTTGAAGTATTTGAGCACCTACCACACGTGTATTGGTTAGAAAATGTACGTAAATTGAAAACCGGTGAAAGAAAAAAAAATTATTAGGAGGGGTCCAGTAAGAGCAGATAGGAGATTCCATCTTGCTCTGTTTCATGCTGACCTTACTGTATACAGCAGAACTGTCTGCGAACAGCTTCATGCAACTCCGAACTACATCATTTATATATGTTATGAATATTAATGTCCGCATAAAAGTTCCCTGCGGTACTCCCGACATTACTTTTACCCTGGTCGGTATTGCCACGTTAGCAACATAGTATTGTGTTCTGTCTGCTAGGAAGTACTGAATTCAGTCCCAAGTCTGGTACTATACTCGGTAAGCTCATGTCTTGTGTACTAAAGGACAGTACAGAGCTATCTTTTTTTTTTCCTTTCTGGTTTTAGTTACAAATGTGCCTTCTTTTGCGAAGATTCTTCAATTCCGGTAGTATCCTCACTTGGCTCGTTTCCAATGGATCGACGTGGCGCACTAAGAAACTGTAGTCTGTAAGTGGAAACCTTCAATCCGTTGTTCAGTCAGCCTGATCTAGTCCCTGGTTGGTGCCTTCAAACCATCGAGGCTAAATGCCTGAGACTTACTTCACAGAGGCCACTGGGGATCCCGTTTCCCATCCTTTGTCGAGTGTGAGTTACTGGTCCGCCTCGAATAAGTCTTGACACCAACGGGACATCAAACGGTGACATTCATTCCCTTACTGACACGTAACTTCTCATATTGTACTCTTCTGCAGTTTTCTCACAATAACCAGCATCTTAGGATGTTTTTTATTGGCTAAATTACATCACTGCTACATTTCTAACTCCTCTCACAAGCGTAAGCTACAGCTATGCGCAGTACGCTCCTTTTCTGAGTAACCGGTGAGGTACTGAAGATAGGGAAACTTACTATAATCAGTTATTATTGCATATGAGATGCGTAGTCCAATTAATTACCGAAAGTAAGTTCGATATCAGAAAGTTGTAAAGTACTCTCAGTTCTAGAAGAACTTCGATTGTCCGTATATCTTGTGATAAGGGTTCCTCTGTGGACAACTCATTTCCAAGGATTGAACATTTCCGAAGGCTGAAACGACACAACATGTGTAGAAACAGGACATACCTCAGTCATACACAGCAGAAGTACGATTCATTAGTACTTCTATGTTTCGGGAAACTATTTTCAAAGATACCACAAAAAATTTGCATATTTCGAGTCTTTGCAATTTCTTCTACATCTATCAAACATTTTCTCGGTAAAATGGATCCATTTGCAGCAATACTTCAATTTAATTGTAAAGTTGTGTATTACTAACGGCACAGTGCTTTGTTTTGTTGGAAGTGCCATGCATTTCTACACTCATACCTGAGAATCAGTATACACAGCACATTACACGGAACCGGTTGCTGAATGTGGCATAAGAAGACAACACAACTGCTTTTTTTTTTCACATACACGGTGGGCTTACAAAGTGTCTAAAATCTCAGATCCCATCGCATCTTAAAACCTGTGATTGACAGTAGGATACAGCCTACATTAATAGATGTATGAACCATTGTTTTGTCCTTGAGCCAACTGCACATCACAATTTTGTACATAGTACTGCATCTACCAGCACCCAGTTTTAGTTTACTATTATGCCCCTAGTCACGAAACATTCACTACCGCATGAAAAGTTACGTTAAAGGAGGATGATTCGCTTAACTGAGTACTTCATTGTCAAGAGGTTAGTTCTGGAAAGTTTAACTGGTCAAAATCTGTGTGGTTGCTGCTTTAATATTGACTTTGTCACTAATAACGCCTTTTAGTATTACTGGTCGTGTAACTCATCATCAGTAAGAAATACACTGTTTTTAGAGAAACAAATAGCAAAACTAAGTGTTTATCTTTGTACATCAAACATTGATTCAGCAAAACGTCAGATTTTCATTGCACTTCCTCCAAAAAGACATTTTCCCAATATGAACGTAACAGGCAGAATTCAAATGTTCGTCTTGAATATGCTGGCTTTTCTTGTGTGTATGTATGTGTGTGTGTGTGTGTGTGTGTGTGTGTGTGTGTGTGTGTGTCTGACATGTCATGGCTATGCAGCTCTCATAACTTACTAGGAGGTATGTAATCTTTCCTTTAACACCTACATTTTCCATTGGTAGCAGAAATGGGCAAGAAATTGTGCATTTGTTTGCATTTGTGTATATGAAAAACCATAAAACTACAGTCAACATGATGGGTGTGGACGCAGTTCATTCTGGCATTTTTGAGTGTCTCACGACACTTCGCGTTAATTGTAGTGCTTAGAATATAATACAAAAAATATATTTTTTCCCAAATCTCAGGTGTACTGCCCCACTACACTTCTTTTATATTTTTTGCTTTCTGAGTGCTAATCTTGAGGAGATATGGCACTACGATGATTCTCTTGAAACAATGTACGGTACAAGAGGAATATTCGATACTAGTCACCGGCATTGACCAGTGACGTATATGGCTGCACTGACGTCACTTAGTGGTGGTTCACAGTTTGATTGTTAATCGGCGAAGCCAACGCATGTTAAGAGAAAAATATCTGTTCGTGGTGCCAGACTGATCTGTGGCTTAGACCGTCTGAAAACACAGCCACTCATATCACGTTTCGGATGGACATAGGCTACTTATTCTTAAATATATTTTAAATAAATATACGTGTAATACGTAAAGATGAAGCGTTGTTAGCAAAAATCTCGGGATGTTATTTACGGCGTTTGTCGAATGTTTCCTATGTCACTGGCCAAAGCCGACGACTGGTGTAGAATATTCCTCTGTATCCCAATGTCGGCAACACTGGATATATGTTAATACAGCGCACATATTGAACGATGTCTCTTGTATAATGCGAGCATGCCTCTTGCATATACTCCCTATGACAGTTGCCAAAAGAAGAGAAATCTCATTTATTTCGAGACAAGTGTAAATGACCTGTAGCAGAGACATAATTTCTGAAGTTAGACATTACATAAACAGTGTTTGCCATTCCTAGATTTATCCTGGAACTGTCAAGTAACATGAGTGAAGGACACCATGGACATTTTGCACGCAATATCACACTTTCTCATCGATTGTACTTTAACGTCATAAAAATCCGAGGTCTTCAGATAATCCTTCAAACTGATCACATACTTCGACACACTGGACATTGGTAACGGAAGTATTTCCTTCTTTAATCACGTTTTACTAATATAAGACTTGCAGTACAACTGTAGACAAATCTATACTACTATGTAAAGATAAGTTGCAGCTTAAAGTTGTGTGAGGGGTCCACATGTACGTGGAGCCCGATTTTGTAATATAATTCATGAAAAATGGCCTGAAACGACTGTCATATGTAGAAAAGATTGTATCTTTGACACCACTGAGTGGCAGAATTGACTGTGAGTAGGAGCTCTCGAGCGCAGTTGCAGTTGCCGTTGCACTCTGTTATAAGTACGATGTAAGACTTAAAGCTAGTGGCTACCTGTGAGAATTCACTTGGTGGTCTATGGACGCATGAAAATAATAACTTGTGAGGCTATAAGATTATCCACTATTGAACTGATACTGATCGTTAACAAGTATTGACAATAGTCCATGGCAACTATAGAAGAGTAATGAATTTGTGCTTTAACTCAAAGGGAAAGCAACTGGAAGAAATATGTATATTTAGGAGCGTGCAGGAATGCGATATGTGGATTTGGATGACTTTTACAATGCTGACCCTTGAATGTAAGAACCAAGTATTTTCCATCAGATTCAATGTGCAGGTTGATTCAGTATATCCGATTTGTAATATTTTGTGTGTTTTCTAATCCTGATTCAGACAAGTTAAATTTTGAATCTGTTTTCTCCAACGATGTCAGACTTTTTCTCATGTAACAATCCAAGTATTTTTAATTACGACAGTAAGTGAGAATTGTAGAATAGTTGGGTAGTTCTCTGATTTTGAAGTTAATTTAAAATGTTCCATATCAGATTCTGTGAAACTGAAACTTTATTTTGAATACAATTTTCAAACCGAAGTATCCGGTCTTAACATATCCCGTTATCTGTGCCTCACCCTTTTCCATGTCGTGTTTATTTAAATCCAAGGAATATTTCTCTAAAAGAAATCATTTTTCAGTCACAATCAGAAAAATATAAATGTGTAGACTAGCAAAGTCTACATATTTTTAAATATATATTGTAGAAAATACGTATGTAATACATAAATGGGAAACGTTATTAGTAAAAATCTCGAAAAGCTCTTGACCAACTTATTTCCCATTAGTACATGATACTCTAATAAACTCTTGGATGGACATAGGCTAGTTACTTTTAAATACGTTTTAAATAAATATACGTGTAATATGTAAACAGGAAACTTTGCTAGCAAAAATCTGAAGAGCTTCTTAAGCAATTTATTTCAAACGTTTACGCCGTGCTCTAATAAACGTTCTGACAGAGACATTGGCTGTATTTTTTTTTAATATACTGCTATAGAATCTCAGTCACCCGAAAATTATCAGTGCTACCCTTTCGCGGATTAAAACTATGAGAAATATTTCTATTGAAACTATCCTCACAGATCTAGCAGCAGGACAGGTCTCTCCTGTACCCCTTACATTAACGATCCCAACTAATTTACCAATTCATTTTAAGTGTCTTCATTCCCCAGTCGTGGTTTCGTTTGCAATACTACCAAACAAGGCTCATGGTGTATGTGTGTGTGTGTGTGTGTGTGTGTGTGTGTGTGTGTGAGAGAGAGAGAGAGAGAGAGAGAGAGAGAGAGAGAGAGAGAGAGAGAGAGAAGGGAGGAGGAGGTGGAGAGAGAGGGGAAGGGGAAGAAAATGGACAGGGAGAGTGTGATGAGGATAAGGAGATCAGGACGTATATAAAATTCCCATACATATTTAGCAATTGCGAAGCAATGCTGGGTTCGCTACTATGGTATTTGAATGCGTGCAGCAGTTCCGCCTTGATGCAAAATTCCTCGGTGAAGCTGTAGCTTACCTTCGCGAGGCGTGTAGAACAAGACGTAGGTGTTGCCCAGGAAGGGCAGGGCTAGGTCGCCCGGGATACGCTCCACGTCCCTCCAGACGCGCCACCTGCGGGAGAGTAGCATCGCCGAGACGGCGAACACCACCACCGCCGCCAACAGGCCCGTCACTGTCAGCATTCTACAGTACTCTGCGCAGCTGCTGTGGCCCAGCCGTGCCTCCAGCTCGTACTGTCAACGACTCCAGGACTGCCCGATGTTTCCTGAACGCCGCAATTCCGTGCCTTGGCTGCCATAATCATTTTCTGTCACGCAATCGTACGAACATCCTTATTTTCTCACAAGGTCATCGTACAAAACACGCACGCACTGAATCACACACACGCGCGCTCCCACACACACACACACACACACACACACACTAATTTCAGACTGTGTTAACTCGCACAGTATTTAACCTAGATTGTATTGTATTGCATTGTATTGAACTGGGGACCTAGAAACGACTGAGAGGCTTCGTCGCCGCCGTAGCCCTCAGTGGTGCACAACCCCACAACAGGCTACAGCAGTCCACTCACCCCACCGCGGCCCCACACCGAAGCGATTTAGGGAAATCATGGAAAACCAAAATGAGATTGGGCGGACGCGGGTTCGAACCGTCGTCCTATCGAATGCGAGTCCAGCGTGTTAAACACCGTGCCATCTCGCTGGGTGTAAAACACGTTGTCGGGCTGTTTCACCTACCATCCACTTTTGTGCCTAAAATTGTAAAATTGTTCAACCGCTCACTCTTTCCATAGGAATGACGATTTACTAGTCGAGAATGTAAGTTAACTTCACAAAATTTATAAATTAGAGATACAGCAAGTTAAAGCATATAATAATAATTACTTACGAAATATTTTATATCGAAATTTTATGGAAATCTAATGAAAATTATTTTAAAATCCTTGCTGTGTGCCGACCGCCACGACAGCTGGAACACCCAGTAGTAGCATGGACCAGACCAGCTTGAGTATCACTGGTGTAAAGCAGGACATTTGGTACTCTTACTTTGTATGGATGTATCATTGCCGACCCTGTAACTGTAATTAACTAGTGCGTAAACTGTTAATTATTACTTTGAATAAAATATGGAGCAGTACAATTAACGTTGGTTTGGTAACCATGTAATATTTTCCTCTCTTTAGTGTTCTAGGATTAATCAATCACTCCTAATATACCTGAGAGATCACACAAAATCCGTAACACTGAAAAATTTGGTGCACCTGACAAAGCGGCGGAGGCTATGGAAAAGAAAAAAAAAAACGAGTTGAAAACGGTGAATATTGTTTCCCCCAAAGCCTGCAAATGCAAAGTCTTAATTCTATAGTATATACAGAACTACGACATTGTCTTCAGAAAAAATAAACACTTTAAAACACGACGAGACAATAACACACACACACTCACATACAAACACACACATTCACGCATGTGCGCGCACGCGCACGAACACAGGCGTGCACAATTAGAGAAAACATAGCAAAATTATTTTCTTTAATATTAACTTAAAACATGTGTATCGTCATTGAAAATGTTGGCGATTCTGTTTACGCTTATTCTAAAACGACGGTACGATAGGGTATTGCCTGTCTTGTCCGGAACTACGATGCAAAGTTCCTTTGCATGTTCATGCATGTCCGAAGGAACAGACACATTGTGATAACAGTCGTTATACAATACATGGAAGCCATCTGCATTTGCGAATATAGACAATCATTAGCTGTATTATGGATTGATGACAATGAAAACCCGGATTTCGCGCTTACCGAGAGAGGTCGCCTTACCATTAGGCTATCCGAGCACGACTCATGGTCACACCCGAACTTTCGTGTATTATCAACAACGTCTACAACCTGCACTCTTGTGTTCATTATGTACACTATGTGATCAAAAGTATCCGGACACCTGGCAGAAAAAGACTTACAAGCTTGTGGCGACCTTCATCAGTAATGCTGGAATTCAATATGGTGTTGGCCCACCCTTAGCCTATATGGTGGTTTCCACTCTCACAGGCATACGTTCAATCAGATGCTGGAACGTTTCTTGCGGAATGGCAGCCCAGTCTTCACGGAGTGCTGCACTGAGGAGAGGTATCGATGTCGGCTGACGAGGCCTGGCAAAAAGTCGGCGTTACAAACCATCCCAAAGGTGTTCTATAGGATTCAGGTCAGGACTCTGTGCAGGCCAGTCCATGACAATGATGTTATAGTCGTCTAACCACTCCGCTACATGCCAGACATTATGAACAGGTGCTCGATCGTGTGCAGAGATGCAGTCGCCATCCCCGAATTGCTCTTCAACTGCGGGAAGCAAGAAGGTGTTTAAAACATCAATGCAGGCCTGTACTGTGATAGTGCCATGCAAAACAACGAGGGGTGTCAGCCTCCTCCATGAAAAACACGAACACACCATAACACCATGTAACCTCCCCCTCACTTATCGACCTCAATGACAGTGAAAAATTAAACCGCGTGTACCTAATGGAAATTTGGGAAAAGCAATCGTCACCGAAGTTAATCTGTCGGTAAAGAGGGAGGAAAGGGTTACATCTAAATGAAAGGAAAAATGCAAATGAAACTGGTGGAAATTAATTTTGAAAAGGGGTAAAGTTAATGAAGAAAGTAAATGTGCGGCCGTTACGTTAACAATTAACTAGCGGTAATTAGATATTTGAGATTTGGGGGAAATTACGGTCGCCAGTCCTAAGGACAATTACTATAGTAACTGAAAAAGAAAGGTAATTACACATATAATTAGCACTAGAAGCGTGGCAACTGAAGGTTGACACGTGTAGTGTGAAAACTGAAAGTTTGTCAGAAGTAATAACTTTCGCTGCACTCTGACTTAATTTAGCAAAAGAATTAATAAAACCGGAAACCTGAAAGTTAATTTATTGACTGAAGTTAATAGTGAGCTTTCTTTCTGAAGCACATCGAAATTCAGTAAAATACGGTTAGCCTTGGACTACCTCAACAATAATTTCAAAAGCTACTTGAATCTACGCAATTTAGAAATAAGAGATTTAACTTTGAACTTGAATTAAATGGTTCTGAACAATTAACAATAGTAAAATTTAGTACGTACCAAGCTGAGCTGCAGTCACAGGTAAGCTAAAATACGGTAACAAAACTCGCACTCTTAATTTGTGCTTGCGTAATCTAAATATTGTAGCCAGCTACGAATACTTAAACTGAACTTTGAAATTAAAGCAGTGAAATTGAATTATGCTGGCGTTTGAATTTCAACGACACTCGGGTTCATTTCGGAAAAGGAAGGGACCCTGCTTGGTAATGCAATTGGGACAATGAGCAACAAAAGTTCATGCTAAGTTGCTGTAATTTTGCGAGGCAAATGGAACAGTTTGAAAAGCTGAGGTCTGCCATACAGTTCTGAAACTTTACGTGCTTTTAGTCTTCCTTGTTGGTTGATTGAAGGTTTGAAGTCGTCTATCGAGGAGGTGGCGACAGTCACTCATTGTCGGCCGTCGCTGTTGCAGAAGCTGGATGTTGGCGCGCCTTCTTCTCGACACGGTCACCAGACGAAACGGGCTCTTGATGTGCGCCAGCTAATGCTTCCCCTCCGCGACACCATGTCCGAAACTATCATCGCAAGTCGAGCGCAATTACATGCTGCCAAACCCCGAAAGCGCGGCAACTCGCGGGAGCTTCACACCACACACCTGCTCCACTCGCTACTCCCGCCAGACTCCCTTTCTGCCCGCGCTCCACGCGACAGAGTTAACACTACCAAAGACCCTAAACACTTTCGTTCTCCACACGACCTGTCGATGTATTCGTTCGATAGTATAGTTTTCCCTAGGCCAGACCCAGCGTATAAATACAAATAATCTTTACACAACAAATCAATTATACATCGACATAAATGCATAAATATATATATACAAATAGTAAAACAATTACAATATATAAAGGCACAGAAATGTCATATATTCAGGTAACAAAATAAGGAAAAAATTTACAGTACAATAGATGGAAATAGGAGGATATGCATTTCCGGCGTTACAACCACCGCTTCCGAATTTTACTGTTGGCACTACACATGCTGGCAGATGACGTTCACCGGGCATTCGCCATAGCCACACTCTGCCATCAGATCGCTACATTGTGTACCGTGATTCATCACTCCACACAACGTTTTTCCATTGTTCAGTCGTCCAATGTTTAACCTCCTTACACCAAGCGAGGCGTTGTATGGCATTTACTGGCATGATGTGTGGAGTATGAGGAGCCGCTCGACTATGAAATCCAAGTTTTCTCACCTCCCGCCTAACTGTCGTAGTACTTGCAGTGTATCCTGATGCAGTTTGGAATTCCTGTGTGATGGTTTGAATAGATGTCTGCCTATTGTACATTGCGACCCTCTTCAACTGTCGGCGACCTCTGTCAGTCAACAGACGGGGTCGGCCTGTAGGCTTTTGTGGTGTACGTGTCCCTTCGCGTTTCCACTTCACTATCACATCGGAAACAGTGGAACTAGGGATGTTTAGGAGTGTGGAAATCTCGCGTACAGACGTATGACACAAGTGACATCCAGTCACCCGAACACGTTCGAAGTCAGTGAGTTCCGCGGTGCACCCCATTCTGCTCTCTGAAGATGTCTAATGGCTACTGAGGTCACTGGTATGGAGTACCTGGCAGTAGGTGGTAGCACAATGCACGTAATATGAAAAAAGTTTGTTTTGGGGGGTATCCGGATACTTTTGATCATATTACTGTATGATCGCATACAGGCAGAGATTCTAGTTGAAAGTCGGCGAATGCATGCATGTCAGCCGACGGCGGTGGTCTAGCGGTTCTAGGCGCTCAGTTCGGAACCGCGCGACTGCTACGGTCGCAGGTTCGAATCCTGCCTCGGGCATGGATGTGTGCGATGTCCTTAGGTTAGTTAGGTTTAAGTAGTTCTAAGTTCTAGGGAACTGATGACCACATTTGTTAAGTCCCATAGTTCTCAGAGCCATTTGAACCATTTTTTTGCATGCATGTCCGAAGGAACTTTAGATCGTACTTCTGAACAACCCAGGCACTTCAATGTAGTATTTATGCACCGACAGTGCACAAGCGGCTTTTAATTAAAATGTCTCCCCTGTATGGGAATATACATAATGAATATACGAGTGCAGATTGTAGACACATGATTCGTGATATAGGGATATGTGGATCTGGCTGTGGGTTGTGCTCGGATAGCCTAGTGGTCGCCGCAACATTGGATCAACCCAGTAAAATGTTCAGCGATCAACTAGAATAAGTGTCTGCCCCGACCAACTGCAGGTAATTAGGGAAAAACAAAAAAAGGAAAACAATGAAAAATGATAAGGCGACCGATCGGAATAAGCGGGAAATGCCGGTTCGAGTTCCGGTGTGGAAAAAATTTTCATTGTTCTCATTTCAATACTCAGCTGACGGTCGTTAACGTTCGTATATGCAAATATCTGTCATGTACTGTAAAACAGTGGTAAGAGTTGCGTGAAATTCGTGAACAAACATCATATAACGACTGATGCGTACATGAAATGTATTGTCTCTGCTTCAGATTCAAGTGATTCAGTGGAGGCAGTAGGGCACGGCGAATGCATAGTCCACGAAGAAAGTAAAGAACTTGGATGAAATGAAGACTTTCAGTACACAACGAAATTCAAACTTGGTATTACCTGTTACACAGTCCTAAAGTGGTTAGGGCATAATTATTCCTTCATCGGGAACTCTGATTTAGCTACAACTACGAGGGAGAGTCTTAAGCTTTCAATTATGTAAAAAGGGCGAAAGAACGGACCGGCCGGCCGCGGTGGCCGTGCGGTTCTGGCGCTGCAGTCCGGAACCGCGAGTCTCCTACGGTCGCAGGTTCGAATCCTGCCTCGGGCATGGGTGTGTGTGATGTCCTTATGTTAGTTAGGTTTAAGTAGTTCTAAGTTCTAGGGGACTTATGACCTAAGATGTTGAGTCTCATAGTGCTCAGAGCCATTTGAGCCATTTTTGAACGGACCGGCAAAATTAATTTGCTTTGTTGCAAAATTCTGGAGCATGTAATAAGTTCGAATACACCGGTAATAAATTTCAATAAAAGAGAGTAACTTCTGTCCACAACTCAACAATGATTTAAACATCATCGGTCGTGCGAAACTCAACTTTATTGACCGATGACCTAAGGAGTTTGGTCCCATAAGATCTTACCACAAATTAAATTAAATTAAATTAAAAACTCAGATCTTCCTGAGGTCCCGTTGTTGCTCCTCTTTCTTCCGGATAACAAATATAGCCCCTGTGGGCTGCGGTAACATGTGGTTAAACCTCTGTGTTTACAACAATCACGAAATATGTTGCTCGTTTTGGGCGCGCAGCACAGTAGTCGTGGTTGTGGTTCAGAGTTTGTCTAGCGAATACGTGATATGTATCGTTAGCGTGTCCGCCCCTGGCAGCTGAGTGGTAAACGCGACGGAATGTCATACCTAACGGCCCGGGTTCGATCCCCGACTGGGTCGGAGATTTTCTCCGCTCAGGAACTGGGTGTTGTGTTGTCCTTATCATCATGATTCCATCCCCATCGACACGGAAGTCGCTAAAGTGGCGTAAACTCGAAAGACTTGCACCACGCGAACGGTCTACCCGGAGGGAGGCATTAGCCACACGGCATTTCCATTTCCATCGTTAGCGTGATTCTGGTAATGTCTCCCAGAATCAACCATTTCAGAACGCAACGCTAATAGATTCTTGTGGTATGATTTCAAAACTGTCATCTGCAGAGTCATGAAAAAATGAATAGTTGAATCACAGTCTCTTGTGCTTTCTGAAGTTCAATCACCGGTCTTTAAATGTTATTAATTAATCAGCAAGTCGCCTTCAAAATGTGGAGGTCTTTTTCTCAGTTAATAGAGGCTAAGAAGACGAGGCGAAGTCTCACGCTTTGCACGATTTACGGTGAGCTATGGATGAAGGGCAACTGGCAGATTCCGTATTCGTAGATTTATAGAAAGCCGTTGATACAGTGACACTACAGAGTGTTTACGAAGGTATGAGCACGCGGAATTTCAAATATGTGACTGGCTAGAATTTAAAAGATAGGACCCAGTACGTTGTCCTGGAGGCGAATGTTCATCCGACAAGAAGGTATCGAAATGAGTGCACGAGACAAGTGTCATGAGACCGCTCTTGATCGTTCGTACGATCTGACGGATGGGATGAGCGGCAACCTGCAACTACTTGCTGAGGATGTCATACTGTACTTAAAAGTGTATTCGTTGAGTGACTGTAGGAAGGTACACAATGACTAGGACAGAATTGCTATTTAGTGTGATGAATGGCTGCTTGCTCTAGATGTGTAAAAATGTATGCTAATGCAGAAGAACGAAAAATAAATAAATCCAGAATGTAATTTTCACTCTGCAGTGGAGTGAAAATTTCATTCTGGAAACATTCCCCAGGCTGTGGTTAAGCCATGTCTTCGCAATATTTTTTTCTGCTGGAGTGTTAGTTCAGCAAGGTTCACAGGAGAGCTTCTGTGACATTTGGAAGGCACGATAAGAGGTGGTGGCAGAATTGAAGCTGTGGGGAAGGGTCTTCAGTCGTGCTTGGGTAGCTCAGGCGGTAGAGCATTTGCTGGCAAAGACAAAGGTCCCACGTTTGATTCTCCGTCCGGCACATAGTTTTAATCTGCCAGGAAGTTTCAAATCCTATAATATTTGAGTACAGTATTAGTGATGTTCTTCTTGGCATAGACTTGCAGATTAAGTATTTAGGCGTAACATTGCGAAGTGACATGAAATAGAACGAGAATGTGACTTCGGCTGTAGGGAAGGCGAATGGTCAATTACAGTTTATTGGGAGAATTCGACCACGTACAGAAGTGTAGTGCGACCCGTTCTTGAATACTGTTCGAGTGTTTGGGATCCCATCCAGGTCTGGTTAAAGGAAGACATCGAAACAACTCAGAATCATGGTGCTGGTTTTGTTACTGACAGGTTCGATCAGCACAGAAGTATTACGGAAATGCTACGTGACTCGAAAGGGAATCCTTGGAGGGAACGAGACGTTCTTATAGCGAAACACTGTTGCGAAATCTTGGAAACCGGTATCGGCGACAGACTGCAGAAAGTACATGCCAGCAGTAAGATACATTTAGCGTATGAACCGCGATAACAAGATGAGAGAAATCAGGACTCGAACGGGGGCCTATAGAAGGTCATCTTTCCTTTTCCTTGATTCGTGAGTGGAACAGAAAGGGAATGACTGACAACGCTACGAGGTAGCCTACGCCATACACCATATGGCGACTTGCGGCATGTAGATGTAGCTCTAATTTTCACACTGAAAATATAAAGATAGGACTGCAGACACACACCTGCAAACAAACAAATGTTAGTAATATAGCTCTTCATTTTAAAGATGGTGATGAAAGCATTATGACTACCCCTCGTATGTATGAGAGCACTTGTATGTTTCAGCTGATGGACTGGGATATCAATGCTAGCTCACAATATGCTGAAGATTATCATAACCATCTCGGAAAACCGTATCATCTTCCATTAGTTAAATGTTGGGGTACATGGAAGGAGCCTCAGCGAATGTTTGCTGGAAGGAGAACACAATCGTGCGTATCCTGGAAACGTCTAACTATCCCGGTAACATCGGAGAAAAATGGCAAACATACAGAATTGGATCTCTTCAATGCCAAAAGTTGTGGCTACTTCATTAAATACTGAAGGGTTGTCAAGAGAAGAAAGTCTCACTATCACACAAGTGCAGACAACTTGCCATTTTTAGCTCTGCAAGAAACACACATAGGGTTAAACGAACGAAGACCAAAAACTGAAGGCATGAAGTTGGTGTTAGAACGCTCGCATGCGTAATGTGGTAGTGCTACCTTTGTAAGACCAGATATAGGAAGTCACGGGTCACAAACAACACTGAAATTCGTGTACTAGAAGATCAGTTTACAAACCATCTAATATAGATTTTAGTTTCTATTGACCAAATAACTTTCATAACCAAAATATCAAGATTGCATTGGGAGATTTTAACTGTCAAAGTGTCAACTGGGGATATAACTCAACTGATAAAAATGAGAAATAACTAGAAAGTTGGACAGAAAGAAAAGGACTGAAGCTTATTTTTGATCCTAAACTAAGACCATTATTTACTAGCCGCAGATGACAAATAGGGTACAATTCTGACAAGATCTTCATCATTGCGAACGTTGTTCATCATGTTACAAAACTAGTGGAAGTACCTTTCCCCAGTATGCAACATGTGCACTATATGTTTTACGGTTTCTGGAGTTGTCCTAGCAGAAAGTGTACACTTCAAAAGCCGTTTGAACTTCAAGAAAGCGAAATGGAAGTCTTTCAGAGAATAACTGGATCACGAATTTGAAAACATAGAAGCACACCCAAAAACTACAAAGAACTTGTTTAATTTGTACAGAAGACGTTAAGCAGGCATTTTCCTCGTGGATGCAGGACCTAATTGTATCTGGCCTTGGCTCAAACTCAGAAAACGTCTCGAGCCACGATCGCACACAACGCAGATCCTTTCCCAACAGATGCAACTGAAGCAGGAAAAAAACTAATCCGAAACATAATGGTACAAAGAAGGTTGATATGAGCTAAATTACTATCCGATCTAGACATGAAACAGAATAAAATAAGAGCGGGAAAGCTGATAAAAAGTCTTAGCAGTGATCCAAGGGTGCGCCACTGAGTACAAACGTCACTCCGAAACTGACTGCTCACAAACTGCTACTCAGTCGCAAGACAACAGGCGACTAGGTTGAATCTCAAGCGAAACATTGGAGGAGAGAGAGAGGGAGAGAGAGAGAGAGAGAGAGAGGGAGAGAGAGAGAGGGAAGGAGGGAGGGAGAGCATCTCTAGGAATTCCATTCTCATCTGAAGAACGGGGCAGTGCGAGAACTGAAAGAAAATTAAGCAGCGGTCTCTGATGACATACTAATTTACAAATGAAGCAATTTGGTCCAAAAGCTAATGAACGGCTAATGAGGACGATGAACAAATGTTTGGAAACATTTTGGATTCGCAAACCGTGGAGGAAAGCACAAGTAGTAATATTACTAAAGCCTGGCAAATAGCTGACCGAGACAAAAAATTTCCACCCTATTTCCTTAACTAGCCACCTATATAAGTCATTTGAAAGAATAATTCAGTCGGGAACAGCAACCAAAATCGATACAAAACTTATCCCTAAACAAGTTGGATTCAGCCTGGGAAAGTGCGTTATAGTCAAACACCAAATCTGACTCAACACTTTGAAGACGATTTTGAAAGGAAATTGAAAACTGCTGCTGTCTTTATGGACCTTTCTCCTGCATATGGTACAGCAATCCATTAAGGACTCCTCACGATCGTCTATGAAACAACGCAGGAAATTCGAGTTACATTTCAAGAACCATGTTGCAGAATTGAAGATTCTACGTAACCCTCTAAGGGAAGAAAAGTAGATGGAGAAACCAAAAGAATGGATTACCACAATGCGGTGTTCTTTCCCCTATTTCACACAATATATACAGAAAAGACGGACCACAAGAGCCGGAAGTAAAGATATTCATATATGCAGGCGACACTGCTATTACTGCTGAAGGAAGAACATTGAAAGATATTTTAAGGAAAATTGACAGAGACTTTGAATACCTTGAGGACCTTGTAACCTTCCCGTATACAAAAATTTCCGTTACAAAATTGACTGAGTATTGAAACTGATAAATTTTGGACGTAAGCAGCGCTATGTCTTGGCCCTGTCAAATCATCCTGAATAAACTGAAAAATTCTTACCTCATAATGGTGTCGCCGGATAGCGCTGTCTATATATCTGCTCCTAAATAGCACAGCTTAGTGCAATGCTGGCCTATCTACTTCTACTGAACAACGTTTGTCTGAGATTTGCAGTATTAGAAAAAAAACTGACTTTGCTTGTTGATATAGCTGCATAGCTGGTCCTCCGATTATTAAACAACACATGACTACGATCTGGGAAAATCTGTAAGGTATTTAAATTCAAGTAAATGACAGGTAAAAAAAATATGTTCTGAAAAACCTTATTATTGAAAACATTTCTGCAAACAATTACACAAAAAACTGAACATTACAAGTCTGACTTAATTAGTGCTGACAAATCTCAAAAAGACTGAAACAAATTCATATTAACATCTCAGACGACACATTTAAGAACGCGGATGGCGATGGAGAATAATAAAGTTTACGTTACACTACAAGGCAATGAACTGCGCTGCAGCAGCGGCGACTGCTATTACACTTGCGTGGCTGGCAACTGTACTGTAGCGGGGAGCTACTACGACTTCTCCGTAACAGCGAGCTATTGCGACTGCTCCATAAGAACGAACTATTGCGGCAGCTCTGTAGGAGCGAGCGATTAATACTGTTGCCGACACTGCTCTGACCTGCGATTCTATTGCAGCAGAGATGTTTTCTGTCGCAGGCGGCGAGTGAGCAATACATCGAAATTACATTTGCTGCAATAGTGTAGTGAACAGTAAACATCTTACGTAATGAACCCCTTACAATCTATTATGAAGAAAATTACCTGCGACTTGAGACAGTTGGCGGTAGAATGGAGATGGGTATGGGGTCCTGCCCACTCGCATCTTACAGCGTACCTGAGGGGTGCTGCTCTCTCGGACAGCTATACAACAATTCAAGCAAATCACAAAATGGTTCAAATGGCTCTGATCACTATGGGACTCAACTGCTGTGGTCATAAGTCCCCTAGAACTTAGAACTACTTAAACCTAACTAACCTAAGGACATCACACACATCCATGCCCGAGGCAGGATTCGAACCTGCGGCCGTAGCGGTCGTGCGGTTCCAGACTGTAGTGCCTTTAACCGCTCGGCCAAGCAAATCACATTAACGGTTTTTGTTACAATAGAGTTGATTGACAATACTTAACTTTGGCGTACAAGAATGTATCGCAAGCAATTGGCGACATGCAAATAATCAATGTCTTTCGCTATTTATAATGTTCTTAAGCTTTTGACAATGTTGACTGGAGTACTCTCTTTCAAATTGTAAAGGTGGCAGGGGTAAAATACAGGGAGCGAAAGGCTATTTACAATTTGTACAGAAATCAGATGGCAATTATAAGAGTCGAGGGACATGAAAGGGAAGCAGTGGTTGGGAAGGGAGTGAGACAGGGTTGTAGCCTCTCCCCGATGTTATTAAATTTGTATATTGAGCAAGCAGTAAAAGAAACGAAAGAAAAGTTCGGAGTAGGTATTAAAATCCATGGAGAAGAAATAAAAACTTTGAGGTTTTGCCGATGACATTGTAATTCTGTCAGAGACAGCAAAGGACTTGGAAGAGCAGTTGAACGGAATGGACAGTGTCTTGAAAGGAGGATATAAGATGAACATCAACAAAAGCAAAACGAGGATAATGGAATGTAGACGAAACAAGTCGGGTGATGCTGAGGAAATTAGATTAGGAAATGAGACACCTGAAGTTGTAAAGGAGTTTTGCTATTTGGGGAGCAAAATAATTGATGATGGTCGAAGTAGAGAGGATATAAAATGCAAACTGGCAATGGCAAGGAAAGTGTTTCTGAAGAAGAGAAAGTTGTTAACATCGAGTATAGATTTAAGTGTCAGGACGTCGTTTCTGAAAGTATTCGTATGGAGTGTAGCCATGTATGGGAGTGAAACATGGACGATAAACAGTTTGGACAAGAAGAGAATAGAAGCTTTCGAAATGTGGTGCTACAGAAGAATGCTGAAGATTAGATGGGTAGATCACATAACTAACGAGGAGGTATTGAATAGGATTGGGGAGAAGAGGAGTTTGTGGTACAACTTGACTAGAAGAAGGGATCGGTTGGTAGGACACGTTCTGAGGCATCAAGGGATCACCAGTTTAGTATTGGAGGGCAGCGTGGAGGGTAAAAATCGTAGAGGAAGACCAAGAGATGAATACACTAAGCAGATTCAGAAGGATGTAGGCTGCAGTAGGTACTGGGACATGAAGCTTGCGCAGGATGGAGTAGAATGGAGAGCTGCATCAAACCAGTCTCAGGACTGAAGACCACAACAACAACAATGTTCATGCAAGTTACAGATACGGATCACATGTCCAGGTCTACTAGAGTCTGTCTTCTATTGTCCGGCAGAGGTTGGCAGGAGCGGCGCTTACATAATCTTTCGCTGTGAGTTCCTAGTTAGCGAACTACTGTATTTCCTGACGTCGTCTCACAGCCTTCTCAGCTCTTGCGTTCTTCATCTTCGTGCCGGCGTTTGTCGTTACGCCGGAACATTCCTCCTCCCCCAAAGCGACGGACCCTAGTCGTGTAGGTGTGCGATCACAGCGGGGGAGGCAGGAATGTGGGCGCATCGCTGGACCGAAACCTGCGGCTGCAGGGGACGTCAGGCTTCCAGTCTACCACACTATCCGGCCTTCGCCCTGGCGGAAATGTTGAAACGGTACAGTAGGTTCCGCTCTATAAGCAGCAGGTTTCGCTGCTCACTCGCACCGGGAAACAGAGGCGGCTCCGCAGCCAATTCTATTACACGACGCGGCCGGCCGCGGGTGCAACAGAACCCATGTGGACGGGTGGAAAGAAATGTTTCAGGCATCATAATACGTATTTATATGTGTCGTGTATTATGCATTTCTTGTACGTGGATGTGAATCTGCACATGAACTTTCCTAATCCTCCTCACACCTTTCCGTAAACCGTGGCCAAATCTTTGTTGGGAAATAGTTCTGTAGTACAGCAGTGCCAACCTTACTCCTGGCTAAGGGATCAGAGAGACAGCACAGGCAGGTAAAAGTCAAAGACTTTCCAGTGTCACAAGATTTGGGGTGGAGAGGTTGGTCACGGCCAAGTGGTTTGACCACCCCCTCCACTGGGGCCCAGGAAGACCTCCGGGTGCCCGCCATTTTCTGTGGTGTGTTACAGGAGACGGGTAAGTAAGCAGACGTGCCCTCAGTGCGTCTGCCTCAATGTTCAGGTATGGAAGAGAGGTATTTGAATATTTGTACTAATTCTTTTGTTTCCAGATTCGGATTGTGTAAGGTAATGAATTTGCTCGTTTAATTCCGGAAATTTGACCCCCTGTGTTAAAGTATCTGGTCCCCAGTTTGCCCGTTATCCTCCTCACATAGTGAGCGTCCTATGTAAAAAAATTGGGAGACTTCGGTGGTATACATTTGGCCAACGCAATTCCGTATTACCCGTAGAAATGTGCGTGCAGATTAGCATACAATATATCCGAGCTATAAGTTGTAAAATTGTAATATCTGTAAACTGAAACAATTGCTGCTATCGTTGTAAAGTCGAGTGATAATGTTTAAAATAAATAGGTAATCAACTGTCATCAATCTTTAACATACCTTAAAACTCACAAAGAAGTCAAGTTAAAGGAATTTATTTAAAATAAAAGCTATAGAATGCAGGGACCCACACATCAGCGTGTGAGCCCTCCAGCCCCTTGCCTAGTATCGTACAGAAAGGACACGCTCTCTAGGTAGCGCTCTCAAGCTCCTCTCCCCAGTTATCGGTTGCACAATTTTGATTCAGAGCTTGACGACATCAACTTTCATCTGGCGTCCCTAGGCTAGGAGGTAAGACGGTAAACTTTCAATGTCATCCGGGAAACGACCATAAGAGTACGCGTCCACCTCCTGAAGCCATGAACCAGATGAAGAAGGCGGCGACTGCTGCGGTGTGGGCGGCTCCAGCTCCATCCGTAGGACGAGAGGACGTGGAGGAGGCGACGGCTCCGTCTCTGTGGGGTCCTTCGGTGTCGTGATTATACCCTCTGGCGGCTGCTGTGGCAGCGCTGTCCTCCGGATCCGTGAATCTTGGGAAGAGACACTGAAAGATCACCCCGCATATGACAGAGGCGACGCTGATTTTGATGGCGGGCTGCAAGCCATCTGGACCGGAAATAAGATACATACAAGGGCCAAGTCGACGAGCGATCTCGCCTCGCGCCCACCGTCTGCTGCCACTAAAATCCCTGTACAAGACAATATCTTGCGGCGTGAAGCGACACTTGCGGCCTTCCTTCGGCGCCAGATGCTGAGGAGGGTGGAGCAGGTGGAGCATTGTCCTATGGCGGCGGCCGTGAGCAATTCCGCCGGCGATGCTCCGTGACGTTGGTGCGAACGATAGGAGGCGAGAAACAATTTGCAAATCTTGATCGCTGGAGTGTGCGGAGCGACGTTTGGCCATTTGCGGCTTGAAGGTTCGATGCAAAAGATAGGGGACAACACCTGAATTGTGCTACGTGACGTTGTCGAGTTCATTGGCACAGCAAAAGTAAACTTGCTATAAGAGTCAAGCACAATCAACCAATGAGTGCTCCAAAAAGGCCCCGCACAGTCTCCTTGCACACGTTGCTATTACGATTGTGACTTAAGCCAAGCAGGTAATTTTTGTGGCGGAGCGTAATGATTTTCCGCACTTGCGTGACACTGTGACGTCATCTGTTCTATTTGGGAGTCCATACCCTGCCAAGTGCAGTATGGAAGCGCTAACTGTTTCGTACGAAACATCCAACAGTGTTCTTGATGAAGTAACTGCAACACTTCTTTTGGCAAAGGAATCAACACACGTGACTGTCCACTATCATTCTGAACAAAAATCACACCTATTTGTACAGCGAAGCTATGAGGACGTGCAAAGTATCGGCGCGCTACAATGTTCTTTATGAAATGCAAGGAATGATGCCAAGATGTGCGAATAGTATTTTACCAAAATGTTCAAATCTGAATCAGCTTCTGTGGCCTGTGCAATTTTCCTATAGTTCAGCGGGAAAGATTGAAGCAATTCTGAATCCTGAGCATCGATGTGACAACAAGATGCACCAGAAGCGTCAAAGTCTGTATCAGGGCCGATCGGAAGACGTGAAAGTGCTTTCGCATTACAATGTTGAGCTGGCGGACGGAACAGAATCTCGTACTGGCACTGAGTTAACAGCAAAGCCCATTTTTGGGTAGTTTGTACAGGAACCGATTTCATAGGATGAAACAAGGACTGCAACGGCTTGTGATCCATTACTAAGTAGAATTTTCTGCCATTAAAACAGTAGTGGAATTTGGTGACTCAATACATTATAGCTAAAGCCTCTTTCTCAATTTGTGAATAGTTACACTGAGCTTTGGACAACACTTTTGATGCGAAAGCGATAGGCCTGTCTTTATCACCAATTCTGTGCGAAAACACTTTACCAGTTCCGTAAGAGGAAGCTTCAACTTCCAATATTTGAAATGCAACTGGTTTGTCAGGATCAGAGTAAACTAAGCATCGATCACTGAGCAATGCATCTTTAAGTTTTTGAAAAGCTACTTGGCACTCATCTGTCTAAACAAATGGACATTCTTGCGACGCAAGCGATGCGATGGAGCCGCGATTTGCGCAGCATTCGCTATGAACCGAATATAATAGTTCATTTTCCATAAGACTGACTGCAATTCTGTGACATTGCGAGAAACTGGCAAGTCTCGTACGGCTAACAAATGCGACAGAAGAGACGTACACCTTGAGTGTTTATGATATGATCAAGATACTGCAACTCAGATTTTAAAAATTCACACTTACTCCTGCATTAATAACACATGAAACAAAGCACGTAAATTTGTAATATGTTTTTTTCAGGTGTACGACCCTCTACTACAATATCGACCAAATAGTTTAAACAGTTTGGTACTTGCGTAGTCAGCTTTTCCAAATACCATTGGAAAATGGAAAGTGCGGAAGCAATGCCAAAAGGCAAACGCAAATATTTAAACATGCCCAAATGAGCATTCACTACACACACTTTTTGAGATTCTTCATCAAGCCGTATTTGAAGATACGCGTCGCAAAAATCAATTTTTGAAAAGTAGCGTCCCGCGCATAATCTGTCCAAGGGATCCTCTGGACGTGGCAATGGATAAATACCAATCACAGGTTTTTGGATTGACCGTAGACTTAAAGTCAACACAGAGGCGAAAGCGACCTGAAGTTTTGGGGAGCAAAACCAGTGTACTTGCCCATTGACTAGCTGATACGGGAGCAAGAACTCCGCTATCTTGCAGTTCTTTGAGTTCAGCAACGACCTTGTCCTGTAATCCAATAGGAACATTTCTGGCCTGGCAAAATTTCGGATGAGGGCTGTCTTTCAGCGTAATATGTGCATCAAAACTGTTAGCCTTGCCTAAACTTCAGAAAAGAGTTCCGGCAATTCTTTTAGAAAGCTAGCTACACTGTCTTTTTCATTGAATGGAGACACTGACAACACATTGTCCTGAATGTTAAAGCCAAACAAAGCTAAAAAGTCAAGGCGAAATATGTTCTTACCATCACGTGATTGTAGCACTGCTACAGTTACTGTTCGCGAACGAGAGTGATACATGCCAGGCAATGTACATGTTCTGAGGATGGGAATGTCTTGTCCATTACATGCCGTCAGTTGTGTGCTAGTTTTAGACAGACGTGGGGAGGCTAATAGTTCATATGTCTGGCGATTTAGCAATTTGACAGAGGCACCCGTGTCCAACTGAAATTTCACATATTCCCACAAAGAAGTAAATGAACAAAAACTTTGTTCGACTGGCGTATCATTGAAGAAACTGCTTGTGTGCCAGTTTTGCGAATGTGCAGACTTTGAATATACTGCTTTAATGACAGGGGCCTTGTGATGAGATTTCTGTGAGTGGGCCGAATTATTATGTTTGTTCCGTTCAAACATATGAATTGCACATGTCCTTTCCAACCAAAGCGTAACACTGAGCTTGTCAGGAGGGGCAGTCTTGTCGTTTATGCCTTGAATAACACCGAGGGAAAGACATAATTCTGTTCGCTTGCGTAGCCGCCTGCTTAGCTAACTGCTTATGTGGCGTGGAGCGTTGTTCACTCGGGGCGACTAGCGCAAGCTGCCGCTAAATGGGCCGATCGCAAACGAGGGACTCAACCCGATAAATATCTGGCTGCTCAAATTTAGCTGCCGACAGGACACCTGAATCGTACTGATCGAGTATTTTCAGTACCTGCTGGAATGATGGATTGGACTGTTTCAAAATCTGTTCTCTGAGTTTGACATTAGGTATGCTTTACACGATCGCATCACGAACATACTGAAACATTTGAATATAAAGCACCGCAAGCACATTGAAATCTGCATTTCCTTGTCATACCCTGCAAATCTGTTACCCACTAGCGATAAATTTGTTCTGGCTGTTCTTTGCAACTAAAGAATTAATACCGAGCTGCTACCACATTCACTTGTTGGTCATAGTAGTCAGTTAACGACTGTACCACCTGTTAGTAACTAAGTTAACTCGGAGTGGTGTTAGGAAAAAGTTTGTTGATTGCGCAGAACTCTGCATGTCCTACCGTTGATAATAGATAGGAAAGTTTCACAGTACATTGTGTGCGATGACGTGAGCTTCAAATTGGGACAACCACCTGAGTCACTGGTCTTCTTGTTCATAAAATTGTCGAAAAGGCGGTATAGCAGTAGGTGGTACTTGTTGCATTTGGCGTGCAGCGTTGGCTAGTAGCTACTGCACCGTGTTGAGCAGGGTGGAGATTTGCTGCGTCTGGAACTGAGACATTTGCATTAGCTGTGTTGCATCTAACGCTTGTTGTGGCTGTGGTGCCTGAGCAGGTTGGGGAGGGGGGGTTGATAGACACGGTGGGCATTTTGGAAGACACAAATGCAACAGACAAGGCAAGCAAACAAAATGACAAAAGCAAAGAAAATTTCTGCAACGCCCACCTGAAAACACCAATTAGCAAAAGACACTGTTAAAGCAAGCAAACGCCCCTGTAAGTAAGGACAAGAGAGAATTAAGGCGCCAGCAAACACAAAAACGAAAATTCCATGGCCGTCATGCGCGGGGTTTGTCTGTAGCTTCTTATCGCCAATGTAGGGCCCTGCCCACTTGTCTCTTACAGGGTGCCTAAAGGATGCTGCTTTCTCGGTTAGCTAAACAATTCAAGTAAATCACATTAATGCTATTTTACTACCATAAAGAAGATTGACAATACTTAACTTTGGTTACGAGAATGTGTCACAAGCTATTGGCGACATTCAAATAATCAGTGTCTTTCGCTATTTATAATGTCGACGCAAGTAACAGATATGGATCACAAGTCTGGCTCTACTAGTGTCCGTCTTCTACTGTCCTGCGGAGGCCGGCAGGAGCTTATATCCTCTTCTTGTAGAGGCCGCTCCTGTCGTGGTGCGGTCCTAGTAAGCGAACCATTGGCTGATGTCATCTCGCAGCCTTCTCTGCTCTTGCGATCGTCATCTTCGTGCTGGCGTTTGTCGTTTCGCCGGACTACAGCACCGCACCAAATGAGAATACTTCGGAGTCACCCTAGATCATACATTGGAAAAATATGTGCAAGAAACAGTGTTATGCGTAAACTGGTTAATTCAGCATGTGTAGCACAATCAGAACACATTCGATCATCAGTAATGGGACTCTGATTTTAAGCCGGAGAATATATGGCAGCAGTATGCGTCTAGCCCCTCCAAACAAGTAAATGCCACTTCAAATGAAACTCTCAAGAGTTACACTGGCCCACAAAATTTACCCACTTGCTGCCTAACGTCACCAAATATCCGACCCAGAGTGAACAATGAAATATAGAAGAGACAGCAGAAAATCATCCCACAGCACTCAATGCATAGCCCACTAACACAACTCGTCTTAAGTCACTGAAGAGCTTTATCCAGCGGACAGTACAATTCGAAGTCCGACCTGAGACCAGCCGCCTGTCTTTATGATTGGTCTGTCTGCAAAATACAAACCAGGACCCACAAAGAGGAAATCACACAAGGACAGCAACTAGAGTATAGTACATGAAGAGCAGTGAATAGATTAAGAACAGGAGTCGCAAAATGCGAAGTGAAAATGATTAAGTGGGGCTTCTCTGAAGATGACTAATATGAATGTGAAGAAACACAGACGACTGAACATTTGTTCTTGTTCCTACGGATGGAGTTTGCTTGCACAGCGGAAATTGTATTTTTGTGCAGTCACGAGGCCATCAAAGCTGCAGAAGTTTTTGAGGCAGAGAGTTTAGGTGTTTTTGCTCGGACTCAGAAAGTGAAGAAACGAAGTAGTAAAATCTCATGGCCATTTTGTTACTAATGTTTTCATTATAATTATTAAGTATTCCATGTCTGTCAGATCTTGTAACTTTTATGAATAATAAACGTTATTTTTCTTGTGAACCAAGCCTGGACTAGAGCGATTTCCTATTTTGAACTCCTTGTGTCTGTGTTGTAATCCTGAACAACGCTAGTTGCGTAATTACGGAAACGCTGTCTCACTAGGTGAGTCGCCAAATCTATCTGACATTGTGTAACTGTATTTGAATAAACTTTGCCCAAAGCGCAAAACTGTATAAACTACAATGCGTAATGTTACACTATGTGACTTGCAATTTCAACAAACTAGATTAACAGAACAAAAATGCTACATCAAATTACAAAACGAACTTTGAAGGAATAAGCAACCCAAAATATTTGTGTGAATATGCCCTGTAATTTTACGAACACAGACTGAGTAAACATATTTCCAAACACTGCTTGATAAGCACGCAAATTTAACTCTGCACTGTCAAAATAATAAATGAGAACTGAAATGAACTTTACCTAATCGGACCCTGACATTAATTTTGAAATGCAACACTTAACTGTGAATGATCTTACTATCTTAGCTACAAAGTTTCATGCCTTACCCGTGGCAACGGACACTCAGTACTGCTCGAAGTGATGAATGTAAAAAAATACAACGCAGTGGCAGACTAGCTAAAGGAAGGAAAGAAAGCGTTACACAATGAATCGCAAGCACGGGCAACTATGATAAGCAGATGATGCTTCAGTCGTAGCCAATGTGTCCCGCTCAGTGCAATGCGGCAACACACATAGCCATAAAATAATGTTTTCTGAGACAGTGATAGAATTTACGTTTGTTGAATGACTGAGAGAACACTAACCTTTTTTAAGGAACTATACTGTGAACGCTTTCTTTAACTATGTCAATCATCTCTACAAACATTACTTCTCATTCAAAAATATGACTCTACCATGAAATTAATTACTGAAATGGTAAAGGAGTGGTAAATCGATATTACTGAGCGCAAGCCATGTGAACTGATGACTTTACTTTATTGTATCTGAAGAATGAAACCAACCAACACAAACGAATAAAGAGAAATTCTACTAAAACTTTTCGTTTTCCTAGCACATAATAAACTACTCACAACCAAGCAGTACAACTCCAGTACCTGAAAATCTTAGCTTCTCAAATTATTCTATACCAAACCATAACACCTAAATTTACCATCCTTATCATTATCTCCGTAAACTGCAATCTATTTACAGACCGTTCAGTTGCATGACCAACATCCAACTCACTCACTAGCTTCTCTTACAATACTACAGCAATGACAATGCTACTAGCAACCAAAAATCACATTCCCTGCACTCAGAACCTCTGTGGTGTGAAATATCGACTATTCAAAAGCTCTTTCTGCAGAATATCCAGTATATGGATATGAAGTATGACACATCGAATGATAATAGAGTTTATACAGCATTTTTCTTTGCTACCAAAAATAAGTTAGAAACCTTACAACTTGCTTCAGCCTAACGTATAATTATATTTTGCCGAAAACTGATACGGTGAGACTCCATCAATCTGAAAAAAACGTGTTAATAAAGCTGTGATATGATTCCATTCCTAATCTAATGCTGTACTGTAATGTTAAATGGGTTGCTTTGGAGAAATACGATTTAACTGATCAAGTGCTAAAGATTTCATATACCTGTAGTTTGCAAAATACTCGAAAACGTCCCATATTTCATTTACAAGTAGTCCGAAAATTTGTTATAAAAGTAAATAACTTACTCAAACGGAATATTTTTCTCGAGTGTTACTAGCTTTTGTCTTATTTTATAATTACTGTAAGTATTTATTTATTAAAATTGTGTCCATTTCTTCCTTCGCTGAATTGTTGAGACATGGCCTTGCATCCACTTTGTATTGGTTTTAGAGCAAGTCGGTGCTATTGAAATGTCGCTGGGTAAAGTTCATGTAAATGTGTGATATATTATTAATAGTTAACAGTAATACTTGTATGTTTGTTTACGTTATGTGAGGAATAGTATCATAGTGTCCCACATTCATAGAAAGTGTCAGACATTTTGAATGTGTAGTGTAATAGGAAATGGTAGTTGAGAAATTACCCTTATTTTGAAATTGCCGATTGTAGATTTTACGTCGACTAGATTTGATCTCGATCTGTGTGTCTAGGTGAAGAGGTCCTCATTTCTCTCTTGTTTTTTGCCGTTAATTTTGTTACTGGTTTCATACAGTCCGTCATGATTTCCTGCCTCTTCAACTTGCAATAGCACTTACACGTTACGTATTCAGCTATACTTTCCTATGTCTTTCCCCATATACTTTAGAAGTTCTGTGGCTCCCAGTAGCTCCACACAACTTATTTTTGACTATATTACCACCATTCTTCTCATTGTGTCCGTTATTCTCGTCAATGATTTTAAATATTTCTTTTCCGGCTGATTCGGTGGAGAACCTCGTAATTTCTTGTCTTACCAGACTATTTAAATTGCAACAGCCTTCTACAGCGCCACATACCAAACACTCCGAGTCTCTTCTTTTCCCGTTTTTCCATTGTCTGTGATTCATTCCATGCAGTATTGTTCTTCAGGCGCTCATCCTCAAAGATTTACCCCTCAAATCAAGGCAATGTTTGATACTAGTAGACTCATTTTAATCATTTTTGCTCCGTCTGTTATTTACCACCAATCCGTATTCTGTGCTAATTACACCTACTCATTCAGCAGGTCCGGTCATTCCTGTTCGTTTTCACATAGGACAACAATGGCACCTACATTTCTTTCTATTGACATCCATTTGTCCTAGATTTTAAGTGCACTTCTGAACCTTTCATTTCCTTCACTGTTTCTTCGATATAAAGGTTGAAAACGAGGAACACTGCGTTTCTATTTTAACCCGAAAACTTTTCTCATGGTCTTGCATTCTTATCGTTCCCTCTTGGGTGTGTACATGTTCTATATTACCTACATTTTCCTGTAACTGTGCCGTGTAACTGAAATTTCGTCTCACATTTGTGTTCTCGCCCACCCAGCTGAAGTAAACAATTGTTTGATCTACTTTTAAAGTTAGAAATACGTTATGAGTAGCAGTAAAAGAAAAGACCACACAGGAAAGTACCGAGAGCTTCACATAAAGCGGTTAATAGCAGCACATGAGAAAAAAGAAGTTTCCAGACTTTCTTACTGTAAGTAGTGAAAGCTTATTAAACTGTAAAAAATACTGTATGTAAAAGAAAAAAAGCGACATCAAGTCCTAGTGTTAGTTTTTCAGTAGAGATTATTGTTTTCCGTTGAAAAAATAAAGAATGACTTCTTTTGCACTTGCGCGTTTTCTTAGCTGCTCTATATAATTCGCTTATGAGGAAACTAATCGGTGCGTAAAGCAGATTTCGTTCGTATCTTATAGTTTCATATAACAACTAGGTGATGAAGACTCTATTTTCGGTATCGGTCATTGTTACTGTGATAATTCATTTACTACCACTGCAGCATAAAATTTGAGGGGTTTGTAATGTAAAATTGTTCTCCGGCAACTTTATGTTTGGATCATTTTAGGTGATATGTTGCTGTATTCTAAATATACCTTACACATTGCAAACGTTTCTAAAGTTGGCAGGAGAGCCACATCCTACTACAGTGTGGTGAAAGCGAAAGTAAAAAAAAAAAAGTATTTTGTTTGTGTGGGATGACTGATGGCGCCGCGTGAAAATAGCCTGCAGCTCAGTCGTGAACAGCTGGTGGAAGTAGAAGACGTTTTCCAAATTAGTGATCACAGTTTATTGTCATACTTACTGCAGGAAGAATAAGATGAAGAGGAAGACATTCCAGATCAACAGTTACAAAGTGAAAAAGCTGAAACACATCACATGTTTAGGACAAGGTAGAACAGTGTCATTGCGACACTTACCAGTCGTCATTTCTGAAACGAATATTATTCATATTAAATAAACTGCAGGAATAAACTTATGGGTGTTGACCTAATTTAAAACATTTGTACAAATTAAATTTTAATGCAGTCTTCTGTCTTCGTTTAAAGTAATACCTATGTAAATTCGACATAAACTAGGCGATTGCGAGTATCTTGGCATCAGCTGTGTTAGATATAAATATACTACCCTTTAGCGACGTACGAAAATTTGTGCCAGACCCTTTCTCAAAGCCGGATTTCCCTCCTATAGTGAATGGTCACCTTAACCACTACGGCTATCCGTGCACGCCAGTTTATTTCCAATTAATTTCGGACGGTTGTCAGTCATCATTAATGACTACTCATCCAAACATACAACCAAATAATACCTGTGTTTTGCTTTCAGGTTGAAAACATTAATGAACATTCTAGCAATGATAAAAGCATTAGAACTGCTGCAGCGTCTCATAGGGTAAGTCCAGGAGAGTTGGAACGCACAATTTGTGTGATTTTTTAAAACTTCTTTTTGACTTCTGGCAACATGATAGTATGGAGCATCATATAACCAAGTACATTACATTACTAAGGTATTGCCTCTTAAAATTCAAGAGAAGTGATAAAATGAAAGTATGCATGAGCGGCCCATCTCACCTGTAGGTGTATGGGTGAGACGAAGCAGTGTAGTGTGTGAGACAGACCATATAAAAAATGTACATCAGGAAATGGGTCAATAGAAATTACATATTTCCATTTGGAGTATGTTGTAATGAGTACAGAATTATACTACTAAGTATATTACCCGAAAATTATTTTATCAGTTTATTGTAAAAGTTGAATTATCATTGGTTTTAATAACGAACTTCTCGTTTTGTTCAAGCACTAGCCCATCTTCCAGTTATCACAGCAATTACTCTTATTATTAAATGTTGACAACGTCGTGAACAGGAATCACACTGAATCCAAACGTCTTTTTTGTTAGTTTCGTAATAGGTTTCACCGTACCCAACACATTCATCTTGACTTTATTCATCAAAGCTAGTTTCGTTATCTTCGAAAAAGTCTCCAGTGTTCTGCATTTGATGAGTACTGTGATTTATTTGCAGTATTTTTCTTTTTTAGCTTCTTGAGTCTCTTTTTGTCTACAGTAGTAATTTGTTTTGTCGGTCTTTTTTGTTTGTGTTTTCTGTTTCCTTTCATTTCTCATCCCTCTTTTCCTTCACGGTTTCAATCTTTTCAGCAGAATTTAGCACTTTGGATATAGTTGTCGCCTTCCTCCTAAAATTCGCGATTGTATCAGTATAAGGGACAGATGATATTTGACTTGTGCAGATAGCTCTGCTATTTCGACTCGCTTGGATTCACTAGGTCTTTCGATGAACTTTCGAGTGGTTGGGTGGCCTGCCTGTGACATTCAACTCTTCCACTTGTTGCCACATACGCATCTTCCCACAAATAAGCTTGGCTTGCAGCTGCGGCCATCTGCAACAGTATTATTCAATTTGATTTGAAATTACGAGTACCTTTTTCGCTGAGTTGAGCATTTTCCGAACTGGAGACGGTTAATTTTCCTGGATGGATTCGTCATGAAAGTGCTGCAGGCGTTATAAAAATTGCTTTTCATTTATTTGAAAAATGAGTGGTGTTCCAGAGGCTGCAACCAGTGGGACTTATTTGGATACCATTAAAATAAAAGTTTGTTTCTCTGCAAACTCTCATGCTTCCAAACAGCTTGCATGAGACGTGTGCTCATCAAATATAAGCAATACTATTCCATCTGCTTTTCTTCGATATGAAATGCGTTTTTAACCAGTACATTACCAAATATGAGAAAAACACATGTTATGCAATCGTTTTTCAAAATATAAATGAAACTTCTATTGTCACCTAAGCCAAATTGAACTGTGATCCGTCTCTCTCAATTAGTACTAGTTCACCTCTCTCTCGATTGTCTCGGAGAGATGGACCATCCCGACTACTGTCTGCAGGAAGCGAACTCGGTGGCCCTTTGAAGTTAGTTTCATGCCTACATATTTTTTAAGCTCTCGGTAAAAAAACTGTATGGATATTGTGCAAAAATAATCCTTAAAATTAAAATTGATTAACTACACAATAAAAATTTTCGGCTCACCATAACAGAGAATGTGATTTTCCTTCAGAACTAAGACGAAAACAACAGTAATACCTTCGTACCACGTTTGTTTGCAAAACGAACTCCTTACAAGTAGCAGGAGCTACTGACTAGCCTCGCATTTGTGAAATACGCCACCCGTCCGGCTCACCCAATGCTCCAACTCTCCAGGACATACCATAACCGCTTTTTTTCTGTTAGAACTGGAAGTGACGTTGATTTATCAACTCGGAGTCGCAAAAAAGAAAAATTCATAAGTAAAATAAAATTACTGTGTGGAGAAAACCGATACATATAACACAAAGTAGCTTCACTGCCACCTGAAACTAAAAGAAAAGACAGTTTACAGTTTGCACATGTGAACAGTAATGAACCTAAAAGCTTATTTGATAAATTTGTAACTAAAGATTTATCACATCTTGTTTTCATTAGCGTTACTTGCTGCAAGAGTTTCGGTTTCGTCGGTGAGATTGCTTCCGTTTCATAAGAATGTAGAAAGCGGCTATCGTTTCACATTTACTCGGCTTCAGTATGGCGTCGAGCGCCATGCTTGACCTTACAGCAAATCAAGGGAGCCTCCCTCTGCTTTCCTTTCTGTATACTCGCTACTCTCAGGCTGTGGCGTCTCGACACAGCTGTTAGCAGTCTGAGAGTACATCTGAAAGCAGCAAGAAACTGAAGCCAGCTCCGGGATCCCATGGGCAGCAGTTTAGCATAAGACCTAGCGTGCAGTACTCGGACATGCAGGGCGCACCACCATATCGTGCTTACTGCCAGCAGTTACCGGCTCTGAGAGCATCGGCACACTGTTCATGGAGAAGGTGGAGGGGGGGGGGGGGGGGCGTGGGCGAAAGATAGCAGCTGGACTTTGTGCCGGCAGTATGCAGGGGTAGCGGCCACATCAAATTGAGCTAGCAATTGGGACCGCTGTAGGCAGTGATGGACAAGTCATGCGTTCGTCGCCAGGCCTGGCATGGTGCATCGCCGTGCTTGCCTATGTTATCGGCGTAAGTGGACAAAGTCGTCAGCTACGGACGCTACGTTGGATTTAGCCGTTACTTTACACCGGCAAAACGAGCCAGGACCTGGAGAACCGATAGAGGTACTCAGGGTACCCTCCGCCACACACCGTCAGGTGGCTCGCGGAGTATGGATGTAGATGTAGATGTAGAAACAGACAGCGTCGTGGAGTCGGGGAGATAGCGAAAGCAATAAAGCAGTGGGATTGTAATGGTCAGCACAGGGCGTGGCAGTCTGTCCTGCAAACATTGATTGGCTGGGACAGAGGACGGTGTTACCTCCAGATATCTAGAAGATACAACAGCTTGGACTCTTGGAGGAACTGCGGAACACAGTTACCGTTCCGACGATTCTAAAGTGGGTCTGCAGAACTACTTGTTCCATTGTGTGTGCCCGCAGCTTCATTCATGTGTTGGCATTAGTGAGTGACAAGGATTTTTGTTGTGAAAACGCAATGCAGCTGTGTCGTGTTTGCACTCGTAGAACGATGGTTATATAGTCGTACTTCAATTGAAAAAACACGGTGAGGCCATAGTGTGCTCTGATTGTACTGTAATTATATTATGTGTGAAAGGCATGACGAGGCTATAGTGTGTCTGATTTTGTGATTAACTTTGTAATTCAATCACGAGTTTACGCTTGATTGTATGTGAGTCGTGCTGCGGCTCGCGTTGGTGCCGTTGCAGGTTTCCGTCCTCTGTTCGAGGCCACACTGTGTCGTTTAGTTGACATGGTTGCGGTTGTTTGTATTCTTCTTGTGTTGAGTGGCGCCACTTGGTTTCGCAAGCGTTGCCTGTCCGCTAGTGGCAGCGGTGACGTTATCGATATGTAGTAACTGTGGCCCTATCTTTGGGGTGACTCCGTTGTTCGTCCGGGTCACGTGAGTAAGCAGTTCGGTTGGCAACTCCGGAGGAGCCAAGAGGGCAGTGTGAGAACATGCCAGGACCGCTGCCGGATGGAAGGGCTGTGATGGCGAGGGTACACGGCCTAGTCATCAACCGGACCCAACAAGCTTAAGTTGAGTGGACCTTAATCCTAGCTGTGAAACCTCCACCATTGTGATATCTCGCGATTCTCCAGTGACTTGGGTTCGTGTTGCTCCTCGCAGTGTCGCCGAGACGAAGAGCAGCGAGTGGAGTGCTTGGGGAAGGCGGATCTAATTAGCTTTCCTCGACTTCTTGTTACTAATTGCTGCATTCTATGTGTTACTATTTGTTAAGTTCAACGAGCGGTTGTTTTCCTGCCTGGTGGCCGATAACGCCGCAGTGACCTGCCCGGGAGTTTAGTGTATGTAATGGCAGTGTATGTGTTTCCTCGCCATGCCACTGCTGTCCGGTAAGGCGTGTAGTTTTGACAGTTTCCTTGATTTTTAGGTCGGTTCGTGTTTCTTTTACTCTGGTAGTAGTGGCTCCTTTCTCCTTTCGGATGCTCTAAACACAGCATTCTGAGGACGTAGTGCTGACCGCCGTTTCCGGCTTTGGCGTGGTGTTCCATCGTTGCATTGGTTATCGGACGTTAGGTAGCTTAAGCAGATTATCATTAGTCATTCGTTAGACTGCCACTAGTCTGAGTTACCATCTTTTGAAGTGAATGCAACTCTTGGCTGTCTTTCTCATCGCTCGCGAAGGTGTTTTTGACCTGACCTACTAAGAGGTCGATTCCTGGAGCACCGTCTGTGACTAGTCCTTGTGTTTTATTATTGTGTTATTATTTTTTTATTGTATTACCAAGTTACCGTCATTTGTCTCACCTGTTTGGTGATCAGTTGCTTCTCCTTTTGAATTAACCTTTTTATTATATTTGCAATTTTATTGTATGTTTCTAAATTTTTTAAATATAATTGCCATTCTTGACGTTACAGCAAGTTTAAACGGTTGTGCTACCAAGTTTACTATCATTTTGTCTCACGTGTTTGGTGATCAGTTGGCTGTCTTTTAAATTAACTTTTGCTATTCCCTTGGTGTTTGACAGTTCAAATGGTTCAAATGGCTCTGAGCACTATGGGACTAAACATCTATGGTCATCAGTCCCCTAGAACTTAGAACTACTTAAACCTAACTAACCTAAGGACAACACACAACACCCAGCCATCACGAGGCAGAGAAAATCCCTGACCCCGCCGGGAATCGAACCCGGGAACCCGAGCGTAAGAAGCGAGAACGCTACCGCACGACCACGAGATGCGGGCGGTGTTTGACAGTATGTTCGTTAAATTTTTTTTTAATAATTGCCATTCTTGGCATTAAAGGCCTTCAGCTGTGACTGCCGCTACTTGTCTTAGAATTCTAATGTGGCCATTATTTTTTAGTAGTTAAACTCTAAGACCTTGATGATTTGTTTTCAGTATTTTAATAACTGTAGTTTGTAAGCTGCAACAACTTAAACAATTCTTAATTTAATGCCGTTACGGCCTTCAGCCGTGAAACAATTCTTAAATGACTACCATTACTTTAATTTGTTGTTGATTTTAAGTAAATTGTGTGTGATTAAAATAAAGGCCAACCAATAGTAACTGATTATGGCCCCGTCCACAATCGTAGCCGAATCCTACCTTCCTTGACCACCAGGTCTCAGTATGTTAGTTTGTTTTGCCAGTGTAGACTGTGTTGTTTACTTGTTGTCTATTTTGTGTTTGGTTAACGTTGGTTGTAACTGTATGTTTGAGTATTTTCTGATGAACTAGCATCGTTCTGAAGTATACTTATTGTGCCAAATGTAAATTCCTATGCGCAAAAGATATATTCCTTAGGAACGTATTTGTATTTGATTACGCACGTTCTTATTGCCCCTTTGAAGGTTTTATTATTTTATTACTGTGGGTAGAATACTTCTTTACTTTTACGATTGCTTTATCTGAAGTTAACGGAATACTAGATTAAAGGGCAGACTACAAAATTCGCTGTCCGACTGCGGTTCGATCACACAACTTTACAGTTTAGAAGCATGCGATTTGTTACTAGACCAAAAGGGGAAAAATCTGTTTTGCTCAAGCTTTGCTGCTCTGTAGTATTTTGGCAGCTGTTTAATTTACTACATTTTTCACCAGATACCGCCTCCTGTGCAGCTCACCGGATTTTAGCTCCCATCATTTTCACGTGATGTCACTCCAAACACCAATTAAATATCCAACAGTTAATACATGTGACACACTCATCCCTACTAAGCAGTGGTAAATTATACACAGAAACATTTCTCTTCACTCGGTCTATCTATTGGTAATAATCGTATCAAAATCCTTACAGTAGTTCATGAGATTAGCTGGAACATACAGGTAGAAATTGCAGCAGGGTAGTATAAATTATGTATGTATTGAATATACAAGATACATAGAAGATTACGTGTAATTTCAGTTTCATATAACTATAATCGTAGTACTACTGCCTTTCCTTATTTGCCATATACTTCCGATTTTACAAACATATATAGACTGTACACAATTACCTTATATAATAATGAAAATCAAATGTCATACATCATCTCCAAAAACATGGACACTAGATACATTCGTAATTTCGACCATTAAAATGTAGTCCTATAATCTTCAACACTGAATACTGATTGTAGTGTCATTTTCTTGGCACCCATAAAGCAACTAATATGCGAATGATACAAACGGAAGGGGGCTTTGATATGTTCTCCTTAAAATTTCGAAGAACAGAGGCAAAGTACATCAAAAGTACAAATAATTAATTTCTTGAAAGTCCACATGCTTCTTGTAACTTTTCAAAAATTAGATGTGAAAGAGGCAGAGCTTCAGTATTAATCTGATACTTGTCAGTGCAAGGTAGAGACACAGTTTTCACAGCACTGTAATTCATGTTGGAATTCCACACATTTAGTTGGTAGTGTAAGTTAGTGCTTCTGTTTGTGACAACTGGCCTTTATCTTTCGATTCAGAAACGTAATATGAAAAGCGTATGGCGGATGAGGCCTCGCCACCATCAAAGATGACAGTTGCAGAGTACATGAGCCAGTGTTCCACTGATATTCTTTTTTTTTATTTTTTTTTGAACGCTGCCATTGTTTTCGATCAAAAATGTGATGTGTAGTCCAGCAGTGAAAAAGAGGTTGCGGCAACTCCTTTCTTTCTTTTTATGCTGTCTTTAGGTGGCGCGCCAGTAGAAGACTTAGCAAAGACGATTTCTTTGTCATCCGACACTCCACTCAAGACACTATACACTGCTGGTGAAACAGTTCTTCTGTTGGTGAAATGTGTGATAAGACACAAAATTTATTCGTCAGGTATTGCCTCTGAACATCGTCCCCAGTGCTTGGATATAATGTAGAAGATTTAAGAAACACCGAAGAAGGCGCTTGCTTAGAAATTTGTGTGTCCTTGTTAAAGACCCTAGTATCAACTAATGCACAGTTTGGGATCGATGAAATGCTACTTTCTGTCTAATTGAAAAGATCGAGTATATTGTTGTCTCGTTAGTTAAAAGGTTCGTTTTGCGCGGTGCGTCTGGTGGCCTGGTCACGGTGGGCTACAGTTCAGTTCTTTGCCCCGGCTGTCACCAGGAGGAACCCTTCTACCGCGGAGTCAGCCTGAGGAAGACGCCCTTGAAAGGCCGCAACACCAGCTCGCCTATCAGCTTCAGGTCCTCCCGCTTCTCCACCGTCTCCACGCGGAAGTTGCGTAAGATGTACGACAGCACTGTCTTCTCTTCGAGGACGGCGAATTTCTGGCCTGTCGGAACAGTAAAAATCATACAGAAACAAGACTTATATTTACAGGAATGTTTTAAATAACAGATACACGAAATATAATGAAGCAAAAAAAAATGCTCTAATTTTCATATTCTGTTGTCAGGGTAACATTTGGAAACTTGGCGATTCGTAACATAAAGTATAGCAGGTTTGATTCCATACGGAAACATTTGTACTCAGCGACTATATTCATTTCAATTAGTAAAGGGTACAGAAGTCAGTCGCAAATGATGTTCATTACATATGCAGATTTCGGTCACTGTGTGGCCATCTTCAGTGCTTGGTGTCAAATTTCATGCGATGCATATCTTATTGAAGTTGATGTGTTGATTCAAAACAGCACGTTTAACTAGAGTATTTTTATACGTACAGTATGTAGTACATACTATAAAGTTACTTGAACTAAACTCGCTGTTATCGAAACTACACATCATCTTCAATAAGAAATGCATCGCAAAGGATTTGACACTAAGCACTGAAGATGGCCACACAGTGCTTGAAATCTAGAGATGCAATTAACATAATTTGCGACTGACTGCTGTAGCCTCTACTACTTGATAAAACACGGCGTATTGTAGAAGGATGTTCATTTGTGCATGCAAAAGTTTCGGGATTTGATTAAATTAATTGTTGTACGGCGAATAAAAGTATTTAATTTTGAGGTTGAAGCTCACAGTTGCGTCCCTGTTTGCGAACAAACAAACTTGTTTTTGGATAGGTTCCGCCTTTATCAAACACTAACTTTTATGCTTCTTCTATCCAGACTTTGTTTATGTGAAATTACAGTATCATCACTGCCTTTTTCATTTACTTTCTCTCAAATAACAGGAAAAAAATTGTTTTTACTGACTTTACATATATAATTTCCGGTTTTCAGTCAAGTATTTACCAAACTAGTTTAGACAAAATGAGAATAGAAGCATTTGAAATGTGGTGCTGTACTGAACAGAACTGAGGAGAAAAATTTGTGGTACAACCGGACTAGAAGAAGAGACTCGTTGACAGGACACATCCTGAGACTTCAATGAATCACCTGTTTAGTACTGGAGGGGAGTGTGGGGGCGAGGGAGAGGGGGACGTAAAAATCGTAGAGGGAGATCAAGAGACTAATATAGTATGCAGACTGAGAACGTAACAATAGTCATTCGGTAATTGAGAGACTTGCACACGACAGAGTAGCTTTTGTGTTACATCAAACCAGTGTCCGGATTGAAGATCACAACAACAACTACTACAACAACAATAACATCCACCAAATCGAAAAAGAAATTTTTTTAATTCCTGTAAACATGCAGAGTCGTTGAAGGCTGTAAAAGGATATGTAAACACATTGCATAGGCACACACACAGACACACAGTCTTCCACATCACGTAAAATAGTGTGAAACATAAGAGTTAAACTTTAAAGGCGTAATATCCCATACATCCCATGTAAATAATTTTTCTGTATGCTGACTGTGAAAAATCAACATTTCCCATTATTTGACAGAAAGCAAACAGAAGACCTAAGGATAATATTGAACTTGAAAGAATCGCGTCGGGTAAAAAACAAAAATGGTTCAAATGGCTCTGAGCACTATGGGACTCAACTGCTGAGGTCATTAGTCCCCTAGAACTTAGAACTAGTTAAACCTAACTAACCTAAGGACATCACAAACATCCATGCCCGAGGCAGGATTCGAACCTGCGACCGTAGCGGTCTTGCGGTTCCAGACTGCAGCGCCTTTAACCGCACGGCCACTTCGGTAAAAAACAAAAACGAAACATTGTTTGCTGAAGGCGGAACCTATCGAAAATCAAACTTAAGGTCTCTTAAACTTAAACTGAGGGATAGACGAAATTAAGTTGTTGTAACGCTTTCTACTAAAATCCCAAGTTCATTTTATGAAAAGAAAAGAATAAAGCCTAGTTGCGAAACGAGCTCAGATGTCACAGTCACGGTAGTCGTGAGATATGACCCTCAACTGGTAAAACAGTATTACAAAATTAAAAGGTAGAAATCATCGATTGACTTTTTGGGCAGTGCTATTATAATTTAGCCATGCAACATCTTAACACAACAGTTTCTCTTCCCAAGCATAACATAGGCTATCGTTCAAACAGCTCCCGACTGAATCAACCTTAGCGACGCCTGCATGAGCCTACGAGAGATAAAAGGAGGCGCCAGCTGAGTACAACAACAGTACATTATACTCCCATGGCTCAGTTGGAAGAGTGTCCCTTTTGAAAGGTGCTCCTAAGAGCCCAGCTCACGATGTGGCACTGTTGAGACGCTCTGAAAAGAGTGAAGTACTTCATTTCAGCACCTGGGCTGTTCCTTTAGAATTGACTTATCTTACAAATTCCGGATAATATAAAGCACCCGCCGATCCTTATGAGCGCTTACTATGACGCCCGTTTGATAGGAAATGCATGATGCAACAAAAGAAGCCACCGTGATATTATCATCAGTAATATTACCAAGAACATTTTGTACGTTATTAAGTACGTAGGTCGCAATGTGAGATGTTCAGGTGTTGTCATAAGATCATGTCTGAAGCTAACAGCCTTAGAGCTGCGTATTTTTGTACAAGGCTTAATTTTTTTGGAGAGTGGGGTGTGAGTGGGGACGGGAGCGTGGTGACGGTTGGTCGTCAGTTTTCAGACTGCTCTGATGCGGCCAGCAACGAATTCTATGAAAGTGAAGCCTTGGTGTCTTAACACATTTTCTATCATCCTCTCCCTTCTTCTTGTCAACATTTTTGGTGTGATGCACTCTTCGTCGATTCTGCGGAGAACCTCCTCATTTGTCATCAGTCCACATAATTTTGCAACATCCTTCTGGAGCAGCACATTTGAAACGCATTGATCCTGTTCTTTTGTGGTTTTGCCACAGTCCATGACTCATTGATCTACACCAAAGGCACATTCTCAGAAATTTCTTCCTCAACTAACGCCGAAGTTTCATACTAATAGATTTCTTCCGGCCAAGAATGCCCTCTTCGCCCGGTTATTTCTTGTGTCCTCCTTGCTTCGTTCGTCATGTGCAGTTTTACTCCAGGTATGGCAATGCTTCGCTCCCAAATTTTGATGTTAAATTCACTGATAATTTCACTTCTGCTACTTCTCACTACCTTCGTCTTTCTTCAATTTACTCTCAATTCATAGTGTGTGCTAATTAGACTGTTCATTACACTCGGCAGGTCGTGCAACTCTTGCTCACTTGCACTCAAGGTAACAATTTCATCAGCGAATTTTTCATAGATATCCCTTCACTTTGAATTTTAATTCCACTCCTGAACATTTATTTTCCTTGATTGCTTCCTGGATGTGTAGGGTGAAAAGTCGGGTTCGAGAAAATGCATGGGTGTATTACATTTTTTCTAATCCGAACACTTCATTGTTGCTCTTACATTTTTTTGTGTCTTGGTACGTGTACATATTGTGTTTCAACCGTTCTTGCCTACAAATATTTTACTGAGAATTTCGAACATTTTGCATCATTTTACATTATATAACGCTACTTGCGGGTAGAAAAATCGTCTGTAACTATTCTGATTTTTACAAGTCTCGCTTCTATTATTAGCGACATCGTCAGAACGCCTCTTCTGGTGCCTTTATCGTCCCCTAAAGTCCAACTGATCGACATGTAACACATCCTCAACATTAGCAGCGTCAACTCATTTGAAACCCATGACTCCCGTCGAATACTCTAGGGCCACTGTCAGGTGGTGAGTGTCTTTTGGGTGCTGCTACCGTCCTTACATAGTCGCGCTGCCTTCTGTGACACTTATACGGCGCTAGGGCGACCACCTGTTGTAACGACTGAGAAGAAAAAGAAGAATGCTGACGCTGAACTGTTACTACAGTGTTCGCCTGTGTATCCACGATACAAAATGCCAGGTTCTATCAATACTACAGTTTATGAGGGTATGTCTCTTCACTTCCTGGCATCACTGACTTTGGTTTGCTTACCTGGAGACTTCTAAGGTTGTCTCGTAACTCTCGTCCTGCTTGGTTTCTTGTCCATACAAGAGCAGGTTAAGACGTACAAACAACAAACTGTGCTAAGTTGAAGTGGTAGGGTGGGAGAAAATCCAGTGCTACGAAATAAAGTTATCAAAACGTAAGATGCCACTTGAGTTTTATTCATTAATGTTTAGCCGTAATCAAGAAAGCAAGCCTGATTATGTCCATTCATTAAATCTAATTCTGCGGAAGGAACTGTGTTCAGAGCACCGCAACGAGACACAATTTAATGATTCACAGCATTACGAGATGCTCAGAATTTCACACGACAGTTCAACACCGCAGTGGATTATCAGTAACTCGTCCCACTACACCGTCCAAAGCGCATGTTGCCTTTGTTCATCACTGATGTAAAACTTCTAGTGAATTGTTATACACAAAAGTTTTCCAAGATACTGTTGACGGCGACGCATAATTATCGGCATCGCATTCTACTTGACCGTCCCGACATGTGTTGTCTCGCTCGTGCGCGCTAGAAGACTCGCAGTGAGTTGACAGTAACTGTTCAGTGACCGCTTATTAAGTGCGCACTTCTGATTGGTCCGTCATCTTCACCAACAATGAATAAGCTAAAATGTTTTTCTCGTTTAAATTTTTATTATAGTTAATGAACTTAGGAAATTATTATTAATCCTTCAGCAGTTCAACTAATGTTGACCGGATGGCTGAAGGATCATAGCAGTGTTCAAATAATGAATATTAACTAACAGTATTGTACTGCTTCGCGCCATAATCAGTATGTGATTCTTGACTGCTTATACGGTACTCCAGCGTGATACAGACACCACTAGCAGGTGCGTTCCCATGCTCTGAAACCATCTCCCGAAGAATTGAATGCACGGGCCTCTGCATAACTCCCTGCTACTGAATGTTCTTGCCTGGCTGGCAAAAAGTAGAATTGAAAATGTAACGAAGGCTGTAAATGTGTCGCAGAAGGTAGCTCATAGCGGCTATGTACGGACGGTAACGAAACGAAACTAAACTACGTCTGAACAGGCCTTGGAAGACCCAACGGTACCGACCGGCCGCCGTGTCATTATCTCAGCCCAGGTGTGTCACCGGATGCGGATATGGAGGGGTATGTGGTCAGCACACCGCTCTCCCGACCGTTGTCACTTTTAGTGACCGGAGCCGCTACTTTTCTGTTAAGTAGCTCCTCAGTTTGCCTCACAAAGGCTGAGTGCAACCCTCTTGCCAACAGAGCTCGGCAGACCGGACGGTCACCCATCCGAGTGGTAGCCCAGCCAGACAGCGCTTAACTTTGGTGATCTGACGGGAACCGGTGTGACCACTGCGACAAGGACGTCAGCAGATATGCGGACGGTAGCAGGAACCAAAAGACATTCTCCACTCAGACTATGGCCGAGAACTTATGGATTTTAAACCATTTAACGCTGCTGGAAGCTTGAGGGAATTTTCAGTACATATCATTATTCTTACCAATGCAATTGCGCGGGCCACCACTGAATGGCACGTAGGCGAAGGGATGCCTGCCCTGCACCCTCTCCGGCAGGAAGTTGTCCGGGTCGAAGCGCTCCGGATCGGGCCAGTGGTCGGGGTCACGGTGGGCGTGGTAGATGTGCAGCGTCAGTGTGGTCCCCTCTGGGATGTTGTAGCCGGCTGACAAGAATAACAGGTAGGCTTAGACTGCGCCCAGAGGGAAGTCCATGATAAGGAATTTACCTTGTCAATACGAACTAAATTTTTTACTCTTCATAGGCTGTGCTTTTAAATGCTGAGATATCAGTTATTACCAAATAAGCAGCAACCAGTCGCAAGATCATGTTTTCTTTATTTACTTTTCCAAATCGATTTCAACTGATTAACAGCCATCATCGATGCTACAAATACAAGAATAAAACTAATCAATAACAGTGACTAAATGAATAAATGTACATAAAGCAACGTAAAACCAATTAAATGTATATAGACGCATTAAACCATTTAAAATACACATACAAATTTACCATAATTTTATGGCTTACCGTCGCTGCACATCTTGGGAACCATATGGAGCCCACCATTCAGAACTATCAGTTATTAGCATTCTACCCCACTTCTAAGAGATTGCCAAGAGAGTATGGAGTGCGAAAGAAAACTGCCTTAGTTTTTTCATCCCGTCACGAACGACGCCATTAGGGCCAGAACACAAGTTCGGATGTGAGAAGGTTATTATTTTGATCCAGGAATATTTCTTAAGCATTTTAGGGAATGCACAGAAATCCAAAATTTTAATGGATGGATGGTGATTCGATCTGCCGTAAGCATTGTGCCACCCTAATCGATGAATATGGTGGAAAATGGCTTCTGATAGTTGTAAGTTATTCAACCCAGCACGAGAAACTCTGAGCTTTCACAACTGAACGCTAGAACACATCTCGAAATTGCCAGCAATCATCGTTGTCGTCTTCTACTCATACACAATTGCAGTACGGTACCCAGTTTCAATACTTAGGTGGTTCATGTCAGGAAAATTATTAAAAATATGAAACGAGATAGCAAGAGTCTAATTTTAATAGATAAAGAATAATAATCCACAAACAACACTGTAATTCTGAACGTTAGAGACAAAGGCGGTATCGATTTGAATCTGTGCACGCTATTCGCCCGAATACTGTTGTATGTGAACTATATTTTCACTAATTGTATATATCCACAGTATCGAGGAATGGCAGGTTATTTCTAGATACAGCCCATTATATACACTCGTTTCTTACCAGATAAGTATCAAGTTACAGGGAAAGAGGATTCTTTTATTCTACAAATCTTTCAGACCTTTCTCATAAGCATTGTAACTTTCTTCACACATGCAGTACTTTACTAAAGTGTGTAAAGAAATAGTGCAAGAAGTTTGTTCTATACTTCATGAAGCTAGGAAATTTTCGCTTTCTTACATGGATGCCCTTCATATAATGTAGATCATCAATATATCCAGGTACTCAAACATGCTATAAATAAATGGCTATCGAAAGAAACATTATAACTACGTATCTTCAAGAGTAGAGAAATGCATGAGATCATATGTGTACCGCAGCTGTCACATGTTATTGCAAAATGAACATAATCTACTCACGCTGGGTAGTCAGTACTGGTTCCAGGTATTTTGAATGTATCGTCCTTTGCCCCTCCCTCCCTCCCGCTTACAATTCTCATTCCTACTCCCTCAATTCTGAATTACCATAGTATATTGCCATGATGGATAATACAACAATTATAAACAGTATACATACGTACATCATGGATAATACAACAGTTATAAGGCAAGAGCAGTTGGTGTAGAAATTTTACAAGGGTTAATGATGAGAAACATAAACAGCAGAACAGATTGAAGTAATCGAAGTATTAAAGTTACGGCGGTTGAAGAAAGAATAAGAGAAGTGAGCCAAGACATAGGCTACTGTATAAAAGTTAAATCGTTACATTACGCCAATAATTTTTAACAGTTAAATGTATATGACGCCAGTAATGACTAGGACGCAAAATTAATGGTTTAAATTTTTCAAAAATAAATCACAGGGGTCCCACAATTGTTTCAGAGACCTTTGCTAAAAGACGAAGGGAAAAGCAAACAGACGTTGAACATATTTCAATACATAAACTGATTTCATTTACTAATTGTAAGAACTGATGAATGTATGTGACGGAAATTAAAATTAACGGATAGGGTATTCTGAAGACTAATAATCTCTTTTAGACTGTATGTATAATATAGCAGCTATTAATGTTCTACTGGAAACCTTAACGAATGTAACCAAACGCATGTATTTCTTCCTTTGACGTAAGAACAACGTTTTTAATAATGTAGTACCACGAAAAAACAAAACTGGTAACTTGCTTTGTGAGGAATCACTGATATCTACAGTTTCCAAAGAGTAACAAGCACGATTTTTATAAATAAAATTGCTTTCCGCCATCTACCTTCCTAAGGCTATAGCGTAAACGATAAAATGAATTATCCGAATCATTCAAGCCTACTCTTGCCTTTTATTTGAACTGGCACTGACACTGATCGATATACACTGTGAGTCAAAAAGAATAACGCAACGCGAAGGAGTCATTCAAATAGGCCAAAACAACTACCGACGGAAAATGCAAAACTGTAAATTTTGGCGGCCGATGGATGTATGGGTAACGCTGCAACGCAGTTAGAGGCAGTGATAGTAAACAGGGAACATGTCGATACCAGGGCATAAGGTCTTTGCGCATTTCATTACTTTTGCTCAGTAGGACCGTAACGGTACCTCGCAGGCAGGCACGTGAACAATAGGTGCAGATGCCAGCATTTGAGAGAGGACGTGTAGCTGGTTTGAGTAATCGACGTATCGCTCAACATTTGAGTAGGAGAGATGCCACTGTTCGACTATATTGGCAGGAATGGGTGATCCATGGCAGAATACAGCGTCAAGAAGGGAGCAATCGACCTAGAGGGACGACAGAACATGAGAACCAAGCAGTTGTCAGAGAGGCACTCAGAGCAGCAAATTCATCATTATCATCGACCCGACGTGCACTGGAGCATCAGTAGTCTTAAGGACCATTCACAGATGTCTCTCAGAAAGGCCGCTGAGCTCCTTGCGCAGACTACCCCTTACGCCAACTATCATTCGGCTCTGTAGACCAAGAAGCTCGTCTGCAGTGGTGTCGAGAACATTCGGCCTGGAATCTCATTTACTGGAGTAGAACAGTCTTCTGTGATGCGTCCCGCCTCGAAATGAACTGCTATGACCAGCTAAGACATGTCTAGGCAGGCATCTGAAAGAACGCAAAATCCCCAAGATTGGCAAAGTTTTACAGAAGTTCGAAATATGGCGCGTACTTCAATGCGAGATGCTTTTAATAATTTCCACAACGAAATTCTGTGGTCGAAATCTGGCAGAAAACCCAAAGAGATTCTGGTCATACATAAAGCATACCGGTGGCAAGACACAATCAATACCTTCACTGCAACGGTGAAGTCACTGATGACAGTGCCACTAAAGCAGATTTATCAAACATGGTTTTCCGAAATCCTTCACCAAAGAGGACGAAGTAAATATTCCTGAATTCCAATCAAGAACAACTGCCAGGATGAGAAACATAGAAGTAGATATCCTCGGTGTAACAAAGCAGCTTAAATCACTTAATAAAGGCAGTCCAGATTGTATACCGGTCAGGTTCCTGTCAGAGTATGCTGATAAAATAGCTCCATATTTAGCAATTATATACAACCACTCGCTCACAGAAGGATACGTACCTAAAGACTAGGAATCTCCTCGAGTCACACCAATACCCAAAAATGGAAGTATGAGTAATCAGCTTAATTACAAGCTTATATCACTAACGTCGATTTGCAGTAGGGTTTTAGAACATAGACTCTATTCGAACATTATGAAGTACTTCGAAGAAAATGATTTATTGACATATAGTCATCACGGATTCAGAAAATATCGTTCTTGTGAAACACAACTAGCTCTTTATACTCATGAAGTAATAAGTGCTATCAACTGAGGATGTCAAAATGTTTCCATAGTTTTAGATTTCCAGAAGGCTTTCGACACCGTTCCTCACAAGCGTCTTCTAATCAAACTGCGTTCCTACGGAGTATCGCCTCAGTTGTGCGACTGGATTCGTGATTTCCTGTCAGAAAGGTCACAGTTCGTGGTAATAGACGGAAAGTCATCGAGTAAAACAGAAGTAATATCCGGCATTCCCCACGGAAGTGTTGAAGGCCCTCTATTGTTTCTGATCTATATTAACGACATAGGAGACAATCTGAGTAGCCGTCTTAGATTGTCTGCAGATGATGCTGTCATTTACCGTCTTGTAAAGTCATCAGATGATCAAAACGACTTGCAAAATGATTTAGATAAGATACCTGTATGGTGCGAAAAGTGGCAATTGACCCTGAATAATGAAAAGTGCAAAGTTATTCACATGAGTACTAAAAGAAATCAGCTAAATTTCGACTACGCGATAAGCTGAGGGCTGTAAATCAACTAAATACTTAGGGATTACAATTACAAATAACCTAAATTGGAACAATCACATAGTTAATATTGTGGGTAGAGCAAACCAAAGACTGCGATTCATTGTCAGAACACTTAGAAGGTGCAACAGGTCTACCAAAGAACTGCTTACACTACGCTTGTCCGCCCTATTCTGGAGTACTGCTGTGCGGTGTGGGATCCGCATCAGGTGGGACTGACGGATGATATCGAAAAAGTAAAAAGAAGGGCAACTCGTTTTGTATTATCGTGAAATAGGGGAGATGGTGTCACAGACATGATACGTGAATTGGAGTGGCAAACATTAAAACAAAGGCGTTTTTCACTGTGACGGGATCTTCTCATGAAATTTCAATCATTAGTTTTCTCCTCCGATTGAGAAAACATTCTGTTGGCACCCACCTACATAGGGAGAAATGATCATTACGATAAAATAAGAAAAATCGGGGCTCGCACGGAAAAATTTAAGTGCTCGTTTTTCCCGCAAGCCGTACGAGAGTGGAACGGTATAGAGGCAGTATGAAGGTGGTTCATTGAACCCTCTGCCAGGCATTTTTTGTGAATAGCATAGTGATCACGTAGATGTACATGTAGATGTCTAGAGACCCCCCGGAGAGTGGTGGGATACCATACTGACTCTCACCTGCCATATGGGCCGGTAACCTAGAGTGATGGTTTGGGGCGCCATCTCATCCGTGACACCGTTGTAGCACAGCGATATGACGGCTACGCCCCGTTTTGCTGCCCTTCATGGCAAGCCATCCCGGGCTTACATTTCGGCAAAATAACGACCGAGCGCACACCATGAGTGTCTCTACTGCTTGTCTTCATGTTTACCAAATCCTACCTGGGATAGTAAAGTCAATGGATCTCTCCCCAATTCAGAATGTTTGGAGGATTATGGGCAGGATGCTTCAACCAACTTGGGATTTTGTCAATCTAAAGCGCCAATTGGACAAAATTTGGCACAATATACCTGAGGAGGCGGGAGGACGACGGTTCAGTCCCGCGTCCGGCCATCCTGATTTAGGTTTTCCGTGATTTCCCTAAATCACTCCAGGCAAATGCCGGGATGGTTCCTCTGAAAGGGCACGGCCGACTTCCTTCCCCATCCTTCCCTAATCCGATGAGACCGATGACCACGCTGTCTGGTCTCCTTCCCCAAACAACCAACCAACCAACCTGAGGAGGACATCCAACAACTCTATCAATCAATGCTAAGTCGAATAATTGCTTGCTTAGGAGCCAGAGGTGGATCCACTCGTTACTGACTTGGCCTTGAATAACTCATCCAATTTTTCTGAAATTGTAATGATTTGTTCGCCATAGTGTATTGTGTTTAATGATACAATGAAAGATCTATACATTCGACTTCAGAATTATTACTGAGATCAGTCCTGCCACTAATGTACTAACATACATGCATTTAAGTCCTTATAGAAATTACGACTTTCGCTGGTGAAGTGTGAATAAGTTGAACCAGTTATCCAGTGGCAGTACGAAAATGGTTACCACTACCATAACCTATTATTTTGTCAAACACATTCTCGCTTATACGGATTAAAGAACCAGCAGAATGTAAGTCGAGATCCGATTCAGATATTAAAGTTAACAATTCACTGGTATTTCAATTAAGCGTCTACGCAGTCAATATATTCTCAATTTTTGCATGTATTCCGTTCAATACATGAATTACAAATATACTTATATAATTTTATATTATAGTAAATACTAGTCTGGTCATAAAACTACTAACAACACAAGCAGACGGAGAGCCCACTCTATTGATATTTATTGGATATCTTCCCAATATATGGCGGTTCCTATATTTCTTCGTTCTAGGAAGACGCCTAGTTTGCCTACATGGTGGAAAGACCATGTAGTTCGTGCACAATGTTGCCGTTTATTCATTTGAACGACAGGACACGTAGCATGCGTTAATGCCTCCCAATTAGAACAAATTGTTTTTATATTACGTTAGATACACCTGCGTGGCCAGCTGCTGAAGTAGAGTTGGATTGTTCGAACAAAGGCTGCGCCGTTATGTTTCGTCGTTGTGAAATGTACCACAAACTAGACAGATTGTAGGCATAGAGTTCTTTTCATTGTATTTTGTAACCGTATTGAATCTTCTCTTAAAATAAAGCTCAGTTGTTGAGGTGTTGATAACAGTACTTAGCAGTCTCTAATGATACGCATGTTTACGGGTATGTATGTGTTGTCGTTGAGGTTGGTCTCCTCCCTCCTTTTCAGTTCATATTAAGGACAATACTTACACAAGCTCTCGCCATTACACGATACAGCAACATCTCACTTACTGGAATATTTCACCGACTAGTAGTCATAAAATACCCCAAGAAACGTGGGGGCAGAAAATTTCGTCATTAAGTGTATCACAATTCAGATAGATTGTAGGCGTAGAGTCCTCTCAACAGATTTTGTAGCTTTATGCAGTCTTGTCTTAGAAACTTCAACTTCCAACAAAGGAGAACACAATCAAGTTCATTGGTCTCTCACTGAAGTGGAGAACATTTCGATGACAAATGCTCGAGACTAGTTGAGACAGTCGTAACCGAGTGTTAACTATTCTTATCGACAAAATGCTAACTGAAAAGAAACTGAAACGGCAGGATAAAAGTTACAATTGCTCCGAGTATAATGGAGTTATTCCGTTATGAAACTTGTTTACTACTTATTGTAATTACACGTACATTAAACTGAAGCTTCGAATTTTAAAGAGCTAATTAATTTGAATAACAGCTTCATGCAAATACAGTCGTCTTCAGTCACCTAATGTACATACCTATTTGTACATCTTGAGTGGCCCTGCGTTGGATGAAAGGCACACTTGGATAAATTCTCAAGGATTCCTTGATTACCATTTCGAGATATTTCATGTTATTCAGATCCTGCATTGTCGGTGCCCTCTGCTCGTCTTGGAATATGTCTTTCAGCTCGGCGTAAACTCTCTCCTGCAAACAGAGAAACACGTTATCGTAACGTCCGCAGCCGTTTCGGTACGCTGTCAAGCTGTCTGGTAACACTCACCTGTACATCTGGATGGTGCCCCAGCAGGATGAGAACCCAGGACATGCCAACTGTGGTCGTGTCGTGACCCTACGACAGACATATCTCTTAATGCGAGAGTTCGGAAGAATGGAACACATTTGAATAAGTGGTTAGTGCATTTTGCAAATTTAAACAATAGCATTGGCAGCAAGTATGCTAGAATAGGCCCTCACACTCCGAATTTCGTGGCACAGTTACGACGAAATTAAATTGCCAGACGTGCGGAACAGTCATTACATTACAAAATAAACCCATCCCGTTGACCTTTACATTGAGTGGAGGCGCATTAGGCGCTTGGCTTGGGATAGGGTGAGATGAACTTACGATGGATGCAAGCGGTATGACTGCAGATGACATTCGTTATGTAGACATATTCGTATTATATTCCACCATTCATTACTTCACGTAGCTACCATCGATTCCACGATTCTATGTTTTAAATTATTCTGCACTACTACCTTCAGACACCATTCATTTTCAAATGCATCTAACTAATGTACCAATCACCATAACAAAAGAAGAGAGCAAAAACATTAAAGTGATATAACTACATTGGATACAGATTCAAACAAACATATTAGTTACCTATAGCGACTCATCGTTGTCACTTCCTTAAAAAAAATCGCATGCTAAGAATATTTGTGCACAGCCCTCTCGTCAACAGTAATCATCTAAAACATAAGGTATTTCACAGGCAAAGTGCTTTTGAGGACAATAACATTACAATGCCACATCTAGCCAGAAGCACCAGGGAAACGAACCATGTAATGCTTACAACAAATCATACTGTATTGACCTGTTCATATGATTGTCACATGTGCTTGAATGCGTGAGAAAATTTCAAATATCCGTCAGTAAATAAAAGCTCATACTGTAATACTGATACGATTTAATAGTATACCTCTGTCTTATACGAACAGTAACGTGGGAGACGCGGATACTTATATACAAAGCTGTGCCTCATATGAGCACCAGCACAGACACTTTTCGTACAAATGTCAAGACGTGTTTCGTCGACATAACATAACTGTTTGTATCATATATGTTTGGTACGTCATTGGTAAGCGACAAACATAGTGTCGAATCTCGAACTTAATATCCTAGTGTATAAAACTGAAGAATGTGTGAAGTTGTACCTATATCTTTATTGTAAAACGATGAATTCACAACTATAGCATCACAACTACAAAACATCACAACATGAAAAGGGTATCAGAAATCAAGAACGGGGAGAACAAGCTTGTTAGATTTCGTAGATGAGCGGTGTCCGTATAGAAAGTAAATAAGGTAAAATATTTACGATGGATCAAATGTGAAACAAACAGCATTAAGAGGTCAAAGTGCACATCGTGTTGTGCATGATCTATATGTACACTCCTGGAAATTGAAATAAGAACACCGTGAATTCATTGTCCCAGGAAGGGGAAACTTTATTGACACATTCCTGAGGTCAGATACATCACATGATCACACTGACAGAACCACAGGCACATAGACACAGGCAACAGAGCATGCACAATGTCGGCACTAGTACAGTGTATATCCACTTTTCGCAGCAATGCAGGCTGCTATTCTCCCATGGAGACGATCGTAGAGATGCTGGATGTAGTCCTGTGGAACGGCTTGCCATGCCATTTCCACCTGGCGCCTCAGTTGGACCAGCGTTCGTGCTGGACGTGCAGACCGCGTGAGACGACGCTTCATCCAGTCCCAAACATGCTCAATGGGGGACAGATCCGGAGATCTTGCTGGCCAGGGTAGTTGACTTACACCTTCTAGAGCACGTTGGGTGGCACGGGATACATGCGGACGTGCATTGTCCTGTTGGAACAGCAAGTTCCCTTGCCGGTCTAGGAATGGCAGAACGATGGGTTCGATGACGGTTTGGATGTACCGTGCACTATTCAGTGTCCCCTCGACGATCACCAGTGGTGTACGGCCAGTGTAGGAGATCGCTCCCTACACCATGATGCCGGGTGTTGGCCCTGTGTGCCTCGGTCGTATGCAGTCCTGATTGTGGCGCTCACCTGCACGGCGCCAAACACGCATACGACCATCATTGGCACCAAGGCAGAAGCGACTCTCATCGCTGAAGACGACACGTCTCCATTCGTCCCTCCATTCACGCCTGTCGCGACACCACTGGAGGCGGGCTGCACGATGTTGGGGCGTGAGCGGAAGACGGCCTAATGGTGTGCGGGACCGTAGCCCAGCTTCATGGAGACGGTTGCGAATGGTCCTCGCCGATACCCCAGGAGCAACAGTGTCCCTAATTTGCTGGGAAGTGGCGGTGCGGTCCCCTACGGCACTGCGTAGGATCCTACGGTCTTGGCGTGCATCCGTGCGTCGCTGCGGTCCGGTCCCAGGTCGACGGGCACGTGCACCTTCCGCCGACCACTGGTGACAACATCGATGTACTGTGGAGACCTCACGCCCCACGTGTTGAGCAATTCGGCGGTACGTCCACCCGGCCTCCCGCATGCCCACTATACGCCCTCGCTCAAAGTCCGTCAACTGCACATACGGTTCACGTCCACGCTGTCGCGGCATGCTACCAGTGTTAAAGACTGCGATGGAGCTCCGTATGCCACGGCAAACTGGCTGACACTGACGGCGGCGGTGCACAAATGCTGCGCAGCTAGCGCCATTCGACGGCCAACACCGCGGTTCCTGGTGTGTCCGCTGTGCCGTGCGTGTGATCATTGCTTGTACAGCCCTCTCGCAGTGTCCGGAGCAAGTATGGTGGGTCTGACACACCGGTGTCAATGTGTTCTTTTTTCCATTTCCAGGAGTGTATATAGTGCATAGTTTGTGTCTACGAGCATGTATGTGTTTGTCTGTCTGTGTGTGTGTGTGTGTGTGTGTGTGTGTGTGCGCGCGCGCGCGCGTGTGCATAGCAGACACCATTTCGCAGAATATAATCATTATTTGAAGCTGTTCAACAATTAATATATATTACTTCCAACAGATTAGGCTTACAAATCGTACAAGAAAACGGCTCACTTGGCAAATACATTCATGTGAAAAAAGTACTTTATTTCGTTTAGTGTAATAAAATTATGCTGGTATCAAAGTGGAAAGATAAAAAGAAATATAGTGGACGGGGTAAATATTTATAAACAGAAACTTCTACACTAACAGTTAAAATGTTCGCAGGGAATATAGAGTATGAGATTAGTAAAAAAAAAAAGAACAGCAGGGGTGGCATAGAGTGGTGATATACATTGCTTAGGTTATATACGTTTGTCCTCTGTTGTTGATAAAGGCACAGTGGACGATATAGAAAATTATGATGATCGCGTGCGGCGTCACAATATGAGAATGCAAGACAATCCAGCACAGTGCCTTGCAGATATATGAGTGGCAAGCGATTTCTTTTAAGAAATTGAGTATGATGTTTTTCATTGATTCTTCAGGTATTTCTAGGTAGAAAAATTCTACATCTACATCTCCATCGACACGGATACTCTGCAAATCACATTTAAGTGCCTGGCAGACGGTTCATTGAACCACCTTCACAATTCTCTATTATTCCAATCTCGTATAGCGCGCGGAACACCAATATCTTTCAGTACGAGATCTGATTTCCCTTATTTCATCGTGGTGATCGTTCCTCCCTATGTAGGTCAGAGTCAACAAAATATTTTCGCATTCGGAGGAGAAAGTTGGTGATTGGAATTTCATGAGAAGATTCCGTCGCAACGAAAAACGCCTTTCTTTTAACGATTTCCAGCCCAAATCCTGTATCATTTCTGTGACACTCTCTCCCATATTTCGCGATAATACAATTCCATATTTAAGGTTGAATAATTGTTTTTTGTATTAATTTTTGCTTATTTCAAACTAGTTTTCGACTTATAGGGCCATTTTAATGAAGAAAACTGAGTGCGTCTGAAAGGGACACTAGTTCTGAGGTAACCAAGAATTATAAGCAAAGGTAAAATCCAGTTGCATAGGGTATTGTGTATATACTTATTTCATAACGTCGAAATTACACTTTACCCAATGGACAAAAAATTAAGCTCAAGGAATAATTAAACTACACAATATTACAGGTTAAATGGTTACAATGCTTAAGTCTGTGGGGTCTTGACATTGGCTGAGAAAATGTTAAGTGGATTGCATCTTTGTTTATAATGTTTGGTTACCAAAGAACTGGTGTCCCTTCAAGACGCTTGTCAGTTGTTTCCTGAAGATGGCCCAATAAGCCGGTAAAATAGCATGGAATAAACAAAAATCACTAGAACAAATACGGTGTGCTTTTTATTAAATCTTAAAAATGAGAAATATGTGTCCACATCTGTTACTATAGGCAACTACTATGTTCGTTTAACGCTGTATCGAATGTATCCTTTTTCCCGCTGATTGCCAAATGTTGTACTGCGTCACTTGGACCTAAAAAATACCAAGGAGAGGGATGTGCCGACCACCGTTTAATGTATTAACAACATCGTGTGCCGAAACCGGTCTTGTAAACGCTGACTTTTATGCCTGTTTTTTGTTCCGTCGAAGCAAATAGTTTCTAATGTATCGTTACGTTACACATTTGCAGTCGCTGTACTCGAAGCTGTCTATTATAGTGAAAGTCATACTGTTCTCATAAGGAGTTTCCATGCACTCGATAATCCCACATTAACATCCGACTGTATATGAAAAAAAGAATCATAAATGTCCATTTTTGTGTCACCATTGCGTGATACATGTGCAGTCGCAGTACACTGCGCTAGCTATCATTCAAAAGGTCGTTCTGTTCTCGTAAGGACTTTACATGTACCTAATGAGCTCACGTTAAGATCCGACACTACATGTGGCTTCAGTTGCCTGAGTGTGCAGTCATGTGTATGTGATTTGCGCCTGCGTGAGTGTGTGTACTTGTATTTGTTGTCTATTTTTGACGAATTTTTATTGGTGACAGTCTTTTTGTTGTGCCTCTCTGCAACTCAACATTTCCGCTATATGGTGAGTAGCAACTGTACTTTGCATGATATTATTACACTCCATCCTAGATTTTCCATTGTTTGACGATATGACAAAAATTAGTTTAAATATTCATTTTTTGAGCGATGCTAACTTTCATTACGAAATGTTGGACTGGTAATGGTCAAATGATGCGACTGGAATCTCGAGATAATTTTATTAGTAATGGTGCATGTTAACGAGTCAGAAGAAAATACTCGTATTTCCTCAGCATGGTGAGAAACATCACAGCTAAAGGAATGGTGTTCCATACCTTTTGAATAATTTACAACAATGATACTTGTTTTCAATCTTGGTGTTTTGAGTTGATGTGCGATTGTCTGAAAACTCTGTGCTGGTAACTGTATTCTGTAGATAACTTCCCACCGGCAGAACGGGCTCACCTCAAACATAAAAGTGTCCACTTCCTCCTGCAGCTCTTTGTCAGTTAGTTTCTGCCCATCCTCAGACTCGACGAGGAGCATGTCCAAGAAGGCCACACGCCGCTTTCTTCCTGCGAACATTGACACCACAACAGAGGTGATGCACACAGTGCAACAACAATAAGAAGCCTCCCTGTTCAATCAAAGTCACGTACCAAGATCATCGTACTGTGCCGCCTTTTCGTCACTTTTTTGGGTCTTTCTCGACTGCTTTTTCTGTTGAATGACCTGCAAAAGAAACCAGGTGATTATGCACTCGGCAGTGATACAGTGGAGTTGTAAAGCAGATTACCAGTATTTAATTCCCATTATGAGCCATGTCGATATCAATGAAATATAATTCTATGACAGTTGTTGTTGTGGCCATTTTTCCGAAGACTGGTTTGACACACTGTAACCTGCGCAAGCCTCTCCATCTCCGAATAACTCCTGCAATCCATATTCAATCCAAAACCCGTCCGCACAGTTTCAATTCTGCCAGTATCTCGCCTCCTACCTTCCAAATTTCACAGCAGCTGTCCTGCGAAACTTGCAGAACTAGCACTCGTGGAGGAATGTATATTGCGGAGACATGGTATAGCCACAGCCTGGAGGAGTTTCCAGAATGAAATTTTCACTCTACAGTGAGGAAAAGATTCCGAGTTAGAGTCTCGGTCCAGCACACAGTTTTAATCCGCCTGAAAGATTCATATCACCGCACACTCATCCGCAGGGTGAAAATTTCATTGTGGCATGTGGAATGTTTTTTCACTGCTGGCTTCCCCAAGGATATCAGCAGTTCTTCGTCTTCTCCCGGGCCCTTGTATCGACTTAGGTCTTTCAGCGCTCCGCCAAATTCTTTTTGCAATATTATATCTCTCATACTATCTCTCATACTATCTTCATCTACAACCTCTCCCCTCCCTATAAAATTGTCTACAAGTTCGTTTCCACTGTAAATTCCCTCTATCTCTTCATCCACCTTTCAACTTTCTTTTCTTTGCTTAATACTGGTTTTCCATCTGACCTCTTGAGTTTCTTACAGCTGCTTGTCCTCTCTCCAAAAACCTCTTAAGTTTTCCTAAGGGCGGTATTTATCTTTCCCGCAGTTCGCTAGACTTACACTTGTCCTCTAGCCATTTATGTTTACCTATTTTGCACCTTTTTAGAATATTGGTGTGGCCAGTTTCACTTGTATTTTCATACACAACCAAAAAAAGTTCTCCATCACCCCGGTTACCAGAACTCCTGAATATAGACGTTGACTGTGGATATTATATCACGAAGATAGACGTTGACTGTGAATATTGTATCACAGACACAGTCCCTTTGACTGATCAGAGATGTCATTAAACCCGCCCAGAGATTGAAACAACCATGCATGAGCATCGCCTAATAGACAGGAAGGAGGCACACGGCTCGTGTTGTATGTAGTTCAACCACGCCTAGACGGTCAATACCGCGGTTCGATCGTGGCCATATTGTTACTTTGTGCCAGGAAGAGCTAAGGGAAGGGATCAGGGGTCTCGGAGGAGATACGGAAAGACAGAAACTGTCGATGACATGACTCGCTCAGGCCGCCCAAGTGCTACTACTGCAATGGATTACCGCTACCTACGGATTACAGCTGGAGGAACCCTGTCGAATAATGCTTTTCGTGCAGCCACAGGACGTCGTGTTACGACTCAAACTGTGCGCATGATGCGCAACTTCACTCCCGACGTACATTGCGAGGTCCTTCGTTGCAACCACGGTGCCATGCACCGCGGTACAGATGGGGCCCAAAAACATGCCAAATGGATCACTCAGGATAGGCATCACGTTCTCCTCAACGATGGGTGTCGCATATGCCTTCAACCATCGGAGACGTGTTTGGAGGCAACTCGGTCAGGCCGAAAGCCTAACACACACTGTCCAGCGGGTGCAGGAAGGTGGAGGTTCCCTGCTGTTCTGGAGTGGCATTCTGTGGGGCCGACGTACGCCGCTGGGGGTCATGGAAGACGCCGTAACGGCTGTACAACATGTGAATGCCGTCCTCCGACGGATAGTGCAACCATATCGACAGCTTATTGGCGAGTCATTCGTCTTCATGGACGACAATTCACGTCCCCATCGTGCACATATTGTGAATGACTTCCTTCAGGACAACGATATCGCTCGACTAGAGTGGCTAGCATGTTCACCAGACATGAACCTTATCGAAAATGCCTGAGATGGATTGAAAAGGGCTGTTTATGGACGATGTGACCCACTGCAATGGATCTACGCCGAATCGCCGTTGAGGAGTGGTACAATCTGTACCAACAGTGCCTTGATGAACTTGTGGATAGTATGCCACGAGGAGTACAGGCACGCATCGATACAAGAGGACTTGCTACTGACAAGGGAACATCCCCATCGCACCCCCCTCAGATTTAGTTATAAGTTGGCACAGTGGATAGGCCTTGAAAAACTGAACACAGATCAATCGAGAAAACAGGAAGAAGTTGTTTGGAACTATGAAAAAATAAGCAAAATATTCAAACTGGGTCGTCCATGCCTAAGTTAGGCAATATTAAGGGCAATATGAGCCGAGGAGCGGCGTGGTTCCGTGGTTAGCGTGAACAGCTGCGGAGCGAGAGGTCTTTAGTTCGAATATGCCCTCGGCTGAAAATTTTGCTTTCTTTATTTTCGCAAAGTTATGATCTGTCCGTTCGTTCATTGACGTCTCTGTTCACTGTAATAAGTTTAGTGTCTGTGTTTTGCGACAGCACCGCAAAACCGTGCGATTAGTTGACGAAAGGACGTGTCTCTCCAATGGGAACCGAAAACATTTGATCGCAAGGTCATAGGTGAACCGATTCCTCCACAGGAAAACACGTCTGATATATTCTATACGACACTGGTGACAGCATGTGTGTCACATGACAGGAATATGTTGTCGACCCACCTAACTAGTACACTTGGCGAACGGGTAAAAAGATTCTTCTACCTTGCCCGATTTAGGTTTTCTTGTGGATGTAATAACCACTCCAAAAAAAGTGATGAAAACATAAGGGTTTGTCACATAAACTGAAAATAAAAAGTTAAAATTTTCGGTCGAGGGAAGATGCGAACCAAAGACCTCTAGTTCCGCAGCTGATCACGCTAACCACGGGACCACGGCTCTCCTCGTCTCAGCCTGCCCTTAATATTGCCTATATTACACATGGACGACCCAGTTTGCATATTTTGCTTATTTTTTCATAGTTCCACACAATTTCTTCCTGTTTTCTCGATCGATCTGTGTTCAGTTTTTCAAGGCCTATCCACTGTGCCAACTTATAACTAAATCTGAGGGGGGTGCGATGGGGAGGTTCCCTTGTGAGTATTAGAGGTATCGGTGTGTACAGCAATCTGGACCACCACACTTATTATCAACACACTTGGACACAAGGGGACGCTTCTTGAGCTTCACTAGTGTCAGCTTTATCAAAACACAATAGGCAGAATAAGACGTGTAATGAGAGCAACAGTATCCGTTGGTCCTTCGTATCCGCACGAAGTTTTTCAGGAATAGTTTGCTGTTTAGTAACCTATAAGGTAGAATGAACACGTTGTATAATTTTGCAGCGTGTCTGCAAAGCTTGGCTACACAATCATAGCAGAAGGGGTAGTAGGTATGAGGCGGGTCAGAATCTGATTGCCGACGTGAGTGCTAGGAAGCACTTCGGAGCTCTGCCGACGCGGCACCTCAGTCGTATCAGACTGCGGTGCATTCGCTATCTGCCATCGGGCTTCTGGCTTACGGATATCTGTCAGAGAGATATTAATACGAGCCGTAGTTAACAAACCAGTTCGTTTCAGAACATCTAAACTTTCAAATAACTTTATACAGATTTTAGTTAAAAGTTTTTTTTATGATATCATGAGTTAAGGATTACAATGTCTCAACTTCCGTGCTCGACGGGTTACAAAACAACCATCTGAGAGCCAAGAGACTCAACCGATGACTACTCCTAAGAACTTTAACTTTCGTCACGCTGCAGGCGGGGAAGGCGTACAAAACAAATTAGCGACCCGCGATAAGATATGAGTTTTCTACGCTAACTGGGAGCGGGGGTTGAGGGGGAGGGGGATCAGTAAGCTCAAACGCCATCCCCTCGTCTAGCAAGCGGAAAAAAGAGTACATCATTTTTCCAGCTAGAATGGCTGTAGTTATTTTAGGAGAACTAAAGGAATTTTGAATGTGGTTTCTATTGAACTGCCGCGCGGGATTAGCCGAGCGGTCTTAAGCGTTGCAGTCATGGACCGTGCGTCTGGTCCCGGCGGAGATTCGAGTCCTCCCTCGGACATGGGTGTGTGCGTTTGTCCTTAGGATAAGTTAAGTAGCGTGTAAGTTTAGGGGCTGATGATCTTAGCAGTTGAGTCCCATAAGATGTCACACACATTTGAACATTTTCTATTGAACTCGGAACGGCATGTGCTGCATCCTACGGTGTGACATTAACAAAACTGAGATGAGCCATTCGGGATAGGATTCGCGATCTGATATCTCAGCTCAAATGACATCTGAGAACCCACCTCTTGTCCCGGCGCTACGGTCGCAGGTTCGAATCCTGCCTCGGGCATGGGTGTCTGTGTGTTGTCCTTAGGTTAGTTATGTTTAAGTAGTTCTAAGTTCTAGGGGACTGATGACCTCAGATGTTAAGTCCCATAGTGCTCAGAGCCATTTGAATCTTGTCCCGGCTTGTGTCGAAGTGATTTCTTCCTCATTCCACAGAGGAAAAGTAAATTGTCTCCCAATGGCGTAACTCTGACGGATAACTAGAAGACAGTGTCACGGATTGAACACGACCACAGTCAGCAGGTTTGCAAAGCGGAAATTTTTCGGTTATTTAACAAATACGGTATCTAGCCGGAATGAAAGCTGTGTGGACAAAAGATTTACAGATACGTACATTTATTTTTAAGTAAATTTTCTTTAACTACTCCAGTATTTTGTTTGTTGCCTACCGGAAGTACCTTTTTCGCACGTCCTTCTAATCTTGCATATAGTACATAGCATGAGCCCATTCTACAAAGCAGCCGTTGTTCCAGCTTTCGCTAACAGATTCGATATTCCATATGAAACGATATCATACGCAATTTTAATCTTATTACTCACAAGAAGTTTACTAACAGCTGATAATAATTGTTGTGCCCTATTTGTCCCCGCGAAAACAGTGAGGTGAGACACACTATCACAGGCTTCCTGTCAGATCCTTGAGCTACATAGTGTGTGTGTGTGTGTGTGTGTGTGTGTGTGTGTGTGGTTTGAGGATTCGTGAGTACCACATTATCCCTACAGTGTAAACTATAAGACACATGGATCTGAAGCTTTCGAATGTTGCCGGCCATTTTGCATTGTACATAACAAATTCCACAACAGAAGTATTTCAACTGTTCCTTGGCTCATTGTGTGTTTCAACCATTTCTGTATGTTAATGAGGATTACCTTCCTGGTAAATCCGTGTAGAACATCCAGCTGCTTGTAGAACTTCTTCCCCGTCGGAGACAAGCGGAAGATGAAGTCACTCAGAAGCCATGGCCTGACGACTCTCTTAATCGTAAGCTCGGCAATACTGAAACGAAACACAAAAATACACATAGTAAATCTCTCTCAAGTACAGTGTAGGTTCTTTTTATGCAAACTATTATCGTCATTGGGTACACAGACTATTCTGTTGCATTACTGTTTGGTGTGTAAGACACGCTACAGTGTTGTGACTTAAATCATACCATTCTACATCTACATCTACATCTACATCTACATGGGTATTCTGCAAATCACATTTAAATACATGGCAGAGAGTTCATCGAACAACCTTCAAAATACTCTATTATTCCAATCTTATATAGCGGCGGTGTCTGAGCTGACGTTAGAAATGTTAATAGATCCGAATAGATTCGAGATATAAGAATGAAAAGAGAATAGCCCGTACGTGTGCGTGTAAATAGTACGCGACCAGTGTCACAGAAGGTTTATTAAGAGGACTCATTTTTTTATACGCGTGCTTCATGCCGTAAAACGGGACGAATAGAAACAATGGGGCTAATAGAACCGGAACTTCCAAAAAAGTTCTGTGCTATTGCGTCGAAAGACAAATGGTAATATCACTCAAAGATTAGTATGGTTAGGTTGGTGGTGAAGCAACGTAATAGAGAAATACAAATTTCAACGTCGGCAGCACTATAAATTGATGTTCTGTTCATTCTACGACAAAAATCCGATTTGTTTATTTTGAACCTTACCTGTAAGTACCAATCTAAATTGTGATGTTTTAACGTAATAATATGGAAAGCTAATTCATAACCCCGCTTCATTAAACAAAAGTTCAGTTTTAAAGTATAATTTTATCTAACTTGCGTTTTGGCTCATTGAAAATAGAGGGTTGAGTTCCCTTAATTTGAGGGGTGAACAGAAGCAGTAGCCGTCAGTGTCTGTCCATAAGCACATTAAGAATGGACAACCTTCTGGCATTGTTCTCAACCTAGGGGATTGCACTGACTGAAGTATGTGGGAAAAAATGAGCAGTCATTTAGCTTGTATGCATATAAAATTCGTTATTTGGAAGGCAAAGGTTATGTTTATGTTTTTTCAAACAAGGCCGATTAAACAGGTTCATTTTAAAAGATAATGAATCACATTTTAGTCAAGGAGATGTTTGAAAGCTCTTCCTTACTTCTGGTGATACATCATTTTCGAAGGTAATGCCAGTGACTTAATATATTAACAAACGAACCAGCTTCATCAGTTTAATGTTGCAGTAATGTAATCGGGCAACATGATTGTTATGTAATGTTTTTGTATGCACTGTTCCTCGCCAGGTGTAAGAGAAGGCCTTAAGGCCCTAATCAGTTTAGGCTAAAAAAGCAATAAATAAATACATAGATATAATGTTAAAGAAACACCAATTTTATATCCGCAAAAGGCGTACAACCCCGCAACCCGTCACTATAGACACAAATGTAGCCATAGGAGCTGACAGCAGCTCCGAGAGCTGAAACCTGGGAGAGGGAACGAAAATCGACATGGGAATCAGGAGACGAGATACTGGCAGAAGTAAAGCTGTGAGTACCGGGCGTGAGTCGTGCTTCGGTAGCTCAGATGGTAGAGCACTTGCCCGCGAAAGGCAAAGGTCCCGAGTTCGAGTCTCGGTCGGGCACACACTTTTAATCTGCCAGGAAACTTCGTGTAAGTGTTTGTCAGGTTATGTGTGTAGTTGGTGTTATTTCCAGTGACGACTATTTTAGATGTCGGCATTCTTAGGGTAGTCGGTTTGTTGGTGCGGACGAGGGAGGATATCTTCGTGCGGCGCAGTCGGCTGGGTCAGCTAGCGGTCCCTGCGCACTGTAGGAGCGTGTGTGGAGCTGTCCGATCGCTACGAACTTCGTGGCTCACCGACCCAGGACGTCAACGTTGAGTGGTGTCTTAAGTACCCAAGCCACCTCCGTTCATGTTGTGTCGTTCATTTCGGTGATTCGCTGTTGGGGAGCTTTTCCTGTGAGCAACACCGAGTGGCCGCAGTGGTGATATTGAGCCGCCGTGCGCTGGAATTAAGTATATTTGTCCACTACAATTCAAGTGCACCAGCGGAATTTTCTGCCTTGTGGCCGTTAGTATTCCGGTTGCCTGCCTTGGCCACTAATGTAATTTCAGGCAGTGTCCTTTCCTCACCTGTTGTCGGTGTCCAACACGGTGTGTAAATTTGACAGCTTAATACGTATTTCATTGAGTATAATCACGTCCGTAATAGTTTGGCCTTTGAGTTTTCATATACGATTAGTGGCTAGTAAGTCGTTTGGTCGGTAGGTCTGAGATTGTCTCTTGGTTGGGTTACCGACGGATCAAGTGTAGTTGGGCCCACCACCTGTCTCACCTAAGTAAACATTAATGTTTTGAGGGCAGGCCCAGCCCCCTCCCCCCCCCCCCCTCCCCTTGGAGGCACCTGAGTGCCTTTGTCTATAATATCCTTTTAATGGATGTTTAATGGTCTGTTGGTAATGTGTTATAGCCAAGGCTTACAAAAAAAAATATTGTTTTTTGTGTAAATTAAAGGCCTTCAGGCCATATAAGTAAGTTTGAATTCTGGCAAGTGGATATTTTGCTGAAGGTTGTTGTGCGATCTTTTCATTTAGTGCACTGTCAGCCACTTAAAACTTAGAGGTTTAAGGTATTTTGGATTTTTGGAAAATCAGGCGTGGGCCTGCTGCCGCTTAAAACCTTATTCTTAAATTTAGTTGCGTTGCTTTTCATTTAGTATGCTTTCGGCCACTTAAAACTTAAAGGTTGAAGGTTTTTTTTTATTTTTTGGAATATATATACACTCCTGGAAATTGAAATAAGAACACCGTGAATTCATTGTCCCAGGAAGGGGAAACTTTATTGACACATTCCTGGGGTCAGATACATCACATGATCACACTGACAGAACCACAGGCACATAGACACAGGCAACAGAGCATGCACAATGTCGGCACTAGTACAGTGTATATCCACCTTTCGCAGCAATGCAGGCTGCTATTCTCCCATGGAGACGATCGTAGAGATGCTGGATGTAGTCCTGTGGAACGGCTTGCCATGCCATTTCCACCTGGCGCCTCAGTTGGACCAGCGTTCGTGCTGGACGTGCAGACCGCGTGAGACGACGCTTCATCCAGTCCCAAACATGCTCAATGGGGGACAGATCCGGAGATCTTGCTGGCCAGGGTAGTTGACTTACACCTTCTAGAGCACGTTGGGTGGCACGGGATACATGCGGACGTGCATTGTCCTGTTGGAACAGCAAGTTCCCTTGCCGGTCTAGGAACGGTAGAACGATGGGTTCGATGACGGTTTGGATGTACCGTGCACTATTCAGTGTCCCCTCGACGATCACCAGTGGTGTACGGCCAGTGTAGGAGATCGCTCCCCACACCATGATGCCTGGTGTTGGCCCTGTGTGCCTCGGTCGTATGCAGTCCTGATTGTGGCGCTCACCTGCACGGCGCCAAACACGCATACGACCATCATTGGCACCAAGGCAGAAGCGACTCTCATCGCTGAAGACGACACGTCTCCATTCGTCCCTCCATTCACGCCTGTCGCCACACCACTGGAGGCGGGCTGCACGATGTTGGGGCGTGAGCGGAAGACGGCCTAATGGTGTGCGGGACCGTAGCCCAGCTTCATGGAGACGGTTGCGAATGGTCCTCGCCGATACCCCAGGAGCAACAGTGTCCCTAATTTGCTGGGAAGTGGCGGTGCGGTCCCCTACGGCACTGCGTAGGATCCTACGGTCTTGGCGTGCATCCGTGCGTCGCTGCGGTCCGGTCCCAGGTCGACGAGCACGTGCACCTTCCGCCAACCACTGGCGACAACATCGATGTACTGTGAAGACCTCACGCCCCACGTGTTGACCAATTCGGCGGTACGTCCACCCGGCCTCCCGCATGCCCACTATACGCCCTCGCTCAAAGTCCGTCAACTGCACATACGGTTCACGTCCACGCTGTCGCGGCATGCTACCAGTGTTAAAGACTGCAATGGAGCTCCGTATGCCACGGCAAACTGGCTGACACTGACGGCGGCGGTGCACAAATGCTGCGCAGCTAGCGCCATTCGACGGCCAACACCGCGGTTCTTGGTGTGTCCGCTGTGCCGTGCGTGTGATCATTGCTTGTACAGCCCTCTCGCAGTGTCCGGAGCAAGTATGGTGGGTCTGACACACCGGTGTCAATGTGTTCTTTTTTCCATTTCCAGGAGTGTATATATATTCAGTCACTTGAGATTTATCGTGTTGATTTTTAAGATTTCTTGTTTGGAGACTTTAAGCCATGAAAGAACTGGATTTTGAAACCAGTAGTTGTAAAGATTCGGCTATGTGCCGTTTTGGTTTGAATGTGTTATTAAATTACAATAAATTACAATTTTGAAGTGAAACTGAGCGCCATCTTATTTGGCCCTTTCAACAATCCAATTCACGTGTTCTGCACCGCGGGCTTAGCGAGCGTATCATGCTCTATGAAGGAAATATAACAGTGAGAGAGGGAGAAGAAATATCCGTCAGGTGTCGTCTAATTCGTTCTTCGTTGCAGTGGGCGTCTGCTTTTAAATACGGGTGCATTATCAACTATCTTCTTTCCTTACCGTGATCACTCTGACTACGCATGTGAACGGAAAGTTGGCGCACTGATGACTAATTAGTGCTCTGAAAACAGTAGGATGGTTACAGTGATCAGCCAGAGGATTATGACCACCGACCTACTACCGATATAAACCCATCCAGGCCAAAGCACCGCCTCCATGGCATGGAATTATAACTAGTCAGACATGCACTGTTCATGTAGTATCATTTAGCTCGCTGACCGTGTGTTAGAGGGGGAAGGCAAGCGACATGAGTTTGACCGAGGGCAGATTGTGCAGGGCAGACTGTGATGGCTTAAAAGCTTGGAACGAGCTTTTCGGAAATTTCACGATTTGTCAGGTGTTTGAGGAGTGCTGTGGTGAGTGTCTTCGATACGTGGGGAAATCAAGGTGAAACCACGTCCAGACGTCGGGGAGTTGGCCGGCCATCCCTCATTACAGATGTCGGACGTCATAGGTTGGGCAGACTGGTAAAACAGGACAGGCCGCGAACTGTGGTGGAGCTTAATTCAGACTTTAATGCCGGGCAGATTATATGTTAGTCTGAACACTACTAACGTTGGGCCTCCTCAGCCGACGACCGATGCATGCGCCAATGCTAACACCACGACCTCGGCAACTACGACAGAAATGGGCACGTGATCATCGGCAAAGGACGTTGCGCAATGCCAGAGCGTGGCATGGTATGATGAACCCCAAAACCTTCTTCATCATGCCGATCAGAGGACGCCAATCCACCGTCTTCCAGGGGAACAACTCCTTGACACCTGTACTGTGGGACGGAGATAAGCTGGAGGCGGCTCCATTATGCTCCGGGGAAGAGTCGTATTGGCTTCCATGGGTCCAGTGGAGCTCATGCAAGGCACCACGACGACCAACGAGTTTCGTACGCTGGTTGAAGACCATCATGTTTCCCGACAGTAGTGACATTTTTCGACAAGGTAATGTGCCGTGTAACAAGGCCAGGAGTGTGACGGAATAGAGTGCTTCAGGGAACACAGTGGCGGGTCAGTTGATGTGGTGGCCCCCCCTCTCGCCAGATATGTACCCGATCGAATAAACTTGGGATGTGACTGAACTTGGCATCAGAACTCATCGCGCCCCTACTCGAAATGTACAGGAATTAGGTGAACTGTGTGTGTGCAGATGTGGTGCCAACTTCCTCCAGCGCCCTAGCACGGCCTCATTGCTTCCATGCCACGACACGTCGCCACTGTTATCCGTGCCAAGATGGACATATGGGCTATTAGATAGATAGTCACAATCATCTGGCTGATCAGTGCATGATTAAACTTTCGCTACTTGATTCAGTGTACACGGAAAACTATTTACTGTGTGGGTACCTCACTTTATAGGACAAATTTTCTGACTGTGCCATGGAGGACTTGCGTTGATAGTGATGTTGGTGTCATGACTTGCCATCAGGCGCCGGTACTGGTAAGTCGACGTAGGGTTGAAACACAAGCATCAGTCAACATGGGTCTGGACAAGGTGAGCAGGGCCATACTCGTAAAACTGTTTTATCAAAGATACAGCAATAGTGCTGCTGCTCTTCATGAGTGTCGACGTGTTAAAGGAATACGGAGAGGTCATCCTTCCGCACCGTTGTTGACGAGCGTGATTCGAATGTTGGAATTAACTGGCGATTTAGGAATATGCTCCTGTGAGGGGTCGACGGCTAATTGCGCCACTTTTTGATGTGAGATCTCCAAGCTCAGCACGACCTGTGTTACGACAGCTGAACATTCCGTGGTCCACCGTTGTTTCCCGCATCAGTAGATCAATCAGTAAGTGAGGTTCAGGCTGTCGTGGATGCAGTTGGTCGTCACACTGAGCAACGTTTGTGACCTGGGACGTAAACAGGTAGGGAATCAACACATGTTTATCTCCCATGTGGAAATTAAAACGTGTTTCTTTCAATTGCTTATTAATTATTTCTCTACCGCATGTCCTTACAAATGTTTCCAGAAGGTTTTACTGTCCTACGATAATTCGTTTTTCATGGGGGCCGTCTGAAGTAGTGATAGTTTGTACCGTGCCCTTATTTGCTGCCGGCCGCAGTGGCCGACCGGTTCTAGGCACTTCAATTTGGAACCGCGCGACCGCTACGGTAGCAAGTTCGAATCTTCCCTCGGGCATGGATGTGTGTAACGTCCTGAGGTTTGTTAGTTCTATGTTCTAGGGGACTGATGACCTCAGATGTTAAGTCCCATAGTGCTCAGAGGCATTTGAACCATTTGAACCTTGTTTGCTGACGCTTTGGTATCACAAACCAGTGGCGCTCCCTCTTTGGCTTTGGCTTTCGCAACAGTAACGTTCTACGTATGGTGCACCACATTTGGGTCCCACTTGGTAACATGGGCAACAACGGCTGCTCACAATAAATTGCTGTTGCCCATTACAATGGAAAGTCCTCCAACCTAAGACGCTATCATTTATGCAGCTCATATTCGTGTTTTTATTCTATCGCTAGGCCACGAGCTGGAAAAAGTGATAGAGATGTTTATCATCGCCCCTTCAAGTTGCTGAAATGTAGCTCACTGAAGGATCTAGATTTTCCTCAGTCGTTTCAGATGTCCGTCGGCCGACAAAGATGGCCTGGATACTCGGACAGTTGGCAGCAAGTACTTATTTCCTTAGGAATACAGTAGTTCTTCTTTTGTTCAGTGCCCCACGCGTAGAGGATTGAACAACAGTACTTCATGCTTCTCCAAACACTCATTTTGGCAGGTTATGTGGTTTTATTTCTCTGAAAATTCAGTCATCCTTTCTGCATCAGGGTTGACCATTTCATCATGATAATCATGATGATGATGATGATGATGATGATGATGAGATGAGGCCCCATACTCCTTGACAGGGCGTAGGGGACGATGTGGGGGACTCTCACACCGTACTAGTCAAGGTCCTAGCGGCGGTGGTTTGCCATTGCCTTCCTCCGACCGTAATTTCATATCGTATCAAAATTCATATTTCATATCGTATCAGAATTTAATATATTTGAACATTCCTTAAAAATATATTAATTTTTACAAACAATACTTTGTGTACTCTGTAATTTAAGTAACTTACTTGTACACCGCTGCTACATAATCAGAATCGATGTTGTGCTGTGCGTCGATTGAGGTCCCCATAGCAGTTTCTATTAAAAAAAAGAAGGAAGGATACGGCTGTTAGTAGGATAGCGTAATAGAAATCACTCTGTACTGAGAGTGAAACGTGTGTGTACGTCACAGCGACATATCAGGACGCAATAGTTACAAGCGAGCAGGAGAAAACGTTAGGCTCAACGGTACAAACACACGTTCCGTACATAAAAACGAGCATGTCACAGCTAGGGACTAGCAGAGTACTACAGTTATGAGATGATGTACTTATTTAGAACTGTGACTAATTTTAGGTGGCAGCCACAGGACACGCGCAATGTAAAATAAAAGGAAAATACCGAAAAAAAGAGTGAGGACACCAAAACTATGTTTGGGTGAAAACACAAAACAATAATTCGTGTACTTGCAAAAAGGCAGATCCATCCTTAAATCATTATTATTATGATAATAACGATCTAAAAGCAAATTCCGTAAAGACGCTGGTGTATCCTAGGTTGAAATCAAGGAAGAGCATCAGGCGCACAACATCAGTATTTACATCAGGCGATGTCGCCCAACAGATCTATTGAGTAATTCAGCAACACAAAGGGTTTGGGAGAACATCAAAGAGGAACATACGACTGAGGAGAGGAGTGTCATGATGAAGGACGTACCTCAGAAAGAGAGGTGCGTGGCTGAAGGGTGTGGTGACCTGCAGGATCCACATATAATGGTCTGCTGAAACCTGCCCGATCATTTTACCACAGAAAATCTGCATGCAGAGAATGATAAGGCCATCAACGTAGAGATATTCTGGAACTTATGGTCCATCTAATAGAAAATGAACAGTGACTGGCAGCATTTTACTATTATATTATTTCTCAAATCAACATCCCTTTTTCTCAACACATACTAATCGTTCACGGATGTGTGAGGTCTCGTTAAAAAGGTTTTTTTAAGCCGACTTGTGGCGTTAAATGATGATTTTGCGCTAAAACTTACTATTTGTGGAAAGTTTTAACATAAAAAAGTCTTTTAATTTCTTGAGATCATCAGTCTCGTGACTGGTATGTTGCGGCCCGTCACGAATTCCTCTCGTGTGCCAGCCTCTTCATCTCAGAGTAGAACTTGCAACCTACGTCCTCAATTATTTGCTGCGTGTGTTCCAGTCTCTGTTTTCCTTACTTTTTTACCCTCTACTGCTCCCTCTAGTACACTGGAAGTCATTTGTGATGTCCTATCATCTGTCCCTTCTTCTTGTCAGTGTTTTCCATATATTCCTTTCCTCGCCTGTCCTCCGGAGAACCTCCTCATTCCTTACCTTATCAAAAAAATAGCTCAGAGCACTATGGGACTTAACTTCTGAGGTCATCAGTCCCCTAGAACTTAGAACTACTTAAACCTAACCAACCTAAGGACATCACACACATCCATGCCCGAGGCAGGATTCGAACCTGCGACCGTAGTAGTCGCGCGGTTCCGGACTGAAGCGCCTAGAACCGCACGGCCACCACGGCCGGCCCCTTACCTTACCAGTTCGCCTGATTTTCAACATTCTTCTGTAACACCATTTCTCAAATGCTTCGATTCTCATCTTTTCTGCTGTCTGCGTTTCACTACTGTGCTTCAAACTTACATTCCAAGAAATTTCTTGCTCAAATTTAGGTCTAAGTTTGTTAGTAGTAGATTCTTCTTGGCCAGAAATGCCCTTTTTGCCGCTGCTTGTGTGCTTTTGATGTCCTCCTCGTTCCGACCGTCATTGGTTATTTTGCTGCCTAGGTAGCAAATTCCTTAACCTCATCTATTTCTTGACCACCAATCCCGATGTTATGTTTCTTGCTGTTTTTATTTCTGCTGCTTCTCATTAATTTCGTGTTTCTTCGATGTACTCTCGGTCTGTACTCATTAGACTGTTCCATTCAACAGATTCTGTAATTCTTTTTCTCTTTCACTGAGGATAGCAATGATATCAGCGAACGTTCTTACTGATAACCTTTCACCTTGGATTTCGGTTCCATTCTTGAAACTGCTTTTATTTCCGCCATAGCTTCTTCCATGTACAGATGGAACAGTAGAGGTTAAAGACTACATCCCTGTCTCACATTCTTTTTAATCCGAGCACTTTGACCTTCTTCTCCCACTTTTATTGTTCCGTCTTGGTTCTTGTACATATAGTATATTACCCGTTTTTCGTTATGCCTTACCCCTATTTTTCCCAGAATTTCGAACAGCTTGCACCATTTTAAATTTCCTAACGTATCTTGGCTTTTCTTCAGTCTTGCTCCCATTATCAACCAAACTTCAGAATTGCCTCTCTGGTGTCTTTACGTTTCTTAAAACCAAATTGATCACTATTTAACACATCCTAAATTTTCCTTTTCATTCATCTGTGTATTTTCTTGTCAGCAACTTGGATGCATAAGCTTCCATGCTGATTGTGGGATAATTCTTGCACTTGTTGACTCTTGCTGTCTTCGGAATTTTGTGGATGATGCTGCTCGGAAAATCTGTCGGCATATCGCCAGTCTCATACATTCTACACACCAACGTAAATAGTAATTTTGTTGCCATTTCCCCTAATTAATTTAGAAATTCAAATGGAATGTGACCGGCCGCGGTGGACGAGCGGTTCTAGGCGCTTCAGTCCGGAACCGCGCGACTGCTACGGTCGTAGGTTCGAATCCTGCCTCCGGCATGGATGTGTGTGATGTCCTTAGGTTAGTTAGGTTTAAGTAGTTGTAAGTTCTAGTGGACTGATGACCTCAGATGTAAAGTCCCATAGTGCTCAGAGCCATTTGAACCATTTGATGGAATGTTATTTATCCCTTCTGTTTAATTTGATCTTCAGTCTTCCAATGTTCTTTTAATTTCTGCTTCTAATACTGGATTCTCTTTCTCTTCTATACCGACTCCTGTTTTTCAAGTCATCGGACGTCTTCCCCCCCGCGCCCCATAGAGGCCGCTCTTAACTATCACAGGCAAATGGACATCATGTACAAAAGGTAGCGGAAGGCGTACCAATCTTCGGCACTGCGTTTCTCGAACACAGATCTATCAACTCTGTCAATGAAATCACACCCATCAACAATCAAAAGGTTCCAATGGCTCTGAGCACTATGGGACTTAACTTCTGAGGTCATCAGTCCCCTAGAACTTAGAACTACTTAAACCTAACTAACCTAAGGACAGCACACAACACCCAGCCATCACGAGGCAGAGAAAACCCCTGACCCCGCCGGGAATCGAACCCGGGAACCCGGGCGTGGGAAGCGAGAACGCTACCGCACGACCACGAGATGCGGGCAGGCCATCATGTACGCTCTGCCTCATACCTATATTTTAGGAAACTAACTGATTAACCAAGAGCAAGGGACTCCTTTTTCATATGATCTTATTACAGATATCGTTTTATTTGCTTTGAAGTACATATTAACTGTACAATTTGAATACAATACTGGGATAGATAATAATTGTGATCACTGCGGTAGTCCATTATATCTGCCGTCGTGCAAGTTGACTTTTCTAAACAAATATACTTTCGCAAACGAGAAACAAAATTGTCATTGTCGCCAACTGTTATAGCAGCGACTACGCTTATTCGAAATAATGTCATTATTTACTACTATCCAAGTGTGAAAGTTTCGCACAGGTGCCCTGTTTACAATTAATCCTCAGCTGATTGACATCGGGAAAACTATTGTAATACAGCTGTTAAACTTAACACCATCTGATCGAAACATGCCTTGTCAATTGACAAGTAGAAACTTTCCTATTAAGATTGCTTTTGCGATCGCTATAAACAGTTGCAGGGACAAACCTTCAAAGAGAAGGAATCTGTTTACCAAATCCATTCATTAGTTACGGGCAACTATATGTAGCTTTCCAAGGGAAACTAAATCAACTAACGTTTTTTTATCTCTTAAAGAAAATGAAAAACGAAAGCCACATTCTTATCACGAATACCGTTTAAACAGAGGGACTGTAATGCTCTGTAAAGAGTTTTGTTCAAAATTATATTCATGAAAACGTGAACACAAAAATGTATCACAAATTCATGATTATTATTTCACATCGTTCGGTTCATTTTTAAAGATGTTTCCTCTTCATTCCTACAACTACCCTTATCCCAGCGACTACATTTATTCCAAATACTGCCATTACTTAAAATTATAAAAGTGCGAAAATTTCGCACAGACCCATGGTTGTTATTATTTCGTATTAACTAAGTCCAGGACACATAAAATAAAATATAAATAGAAGTTAGGGGTCGCTAACAAACCGCTGGTTCCCTCATAATTAGTAAGAATCTTTAAAATCGGAGGAAGACATGCCAATCGTATCGTACTTAGTAAAGTACTATGCTTTATAACAAATTTTACTGTTGATGATGGCCTCATCTCTCACCGCATTAGGAACACAGAAGCAACGACACTGAAATGAAAGGTAAAAAAAAGATTATTGGAAATAAAGACAGAATTCTGCTGAAGTTCACTAAAAAGAGGAAAGGAGTAACAGTTCGGTATTAATGGGTCCAAGGAATCCCCAGCCATTACGGTGGGTTTCTCTGTCAAAAATTCAGCAGGCTGTCGTCTTTTGGTGGGATGGACTTGCTTACAAGCTGCATCCCATAGAATGAATGCTAAACTGTTATTACACTGCAATAAAATCTTCACGAATTTCTTGAAGCATAAGATCACTTTGTGAGATCTGTGTTACGGGAAGGCGAAGTGAGATGATATTATCCAATTTTCTTTATGTCCCAAGTACCTTAAAACCAATTCTCACCACATATTATGTCGAGAGCACAGCGTGTGATGTAGGGGTAAATGTCGAACGACTGCCCGTCAGCTTTCGACTTGAGTAAGTTTACCAAAACCTCAGCTTTCTCTGCGAATACTTCTACGAAATTGTCCAGGATGCTGAAGTGGAAGGCGGGCGTTATCATCTTGCGGTGAGAATGCCACTTCTTCCCTGAAAAGTTTACAAGTAGCATGAGAGATTATTGCAGGCAGTTGAAGCGTATTGGCAGCATGTATCGAAGGAGTCTCACCTGTGCTAGTGAGAAGGCCGTCCCCCAACCACGGGTGAAGGAAACTGTAGCTGTCTGCTTTAGTTATCAGTTCGCTGCTCGTCATTATTTTCTGAAATATAGGGCAAAGAGAGCATTACGACAATGTTTTGAGTTATGGATTCAAGTGAAGAAAATTTGCTGAATGCTTTTTGTGAACAAATACGTAGATTAAAACAGAGAGTTCTAAACCAAATGGCAATAGACTTATCTTAACATACTACTTAGATATTAGTATGACCCAGTAATGTTTATATAATTCTCTGTTACTGTATGGAACTGGACTAGTTTTTAAACTACCTACTTCTGGCATTCAAGGAGAAAATGTAGTTTTCAGGGATAAAATACAGGAAGCGAAAGTTTATTTGCAACTCCAGCAGAAATCAAATTGCAGTTACAAGAGTCGCAGGACATGAAATAGAGGACGCAGTTGAAAGGCAGAGAGCCAATGTCGTGGTGTATCCGCTTCGTGAGGCTCTTGCTGGCTGCTGACTTCGCTGAAATTTATTCCTCACTTTGTCGACGATGGAGCGTTTCGTCTTTAGTATTATTTGATGAAGCTCATCAAATGTATTGTATTGACGTGCCACGATTTACACTGCTTTGTCGAATGTTATCATACCAAGACACTCGAATAAAATTTCAACTTCGTTGAATTCTTTCATCTTTGACATCCTTCTCTAGATGCAAATTACTATTCAATATTCTTCCGACACCCTACCGTAAAATTTGGGTCGTTTCTTGGCTTTCTTGCGACTACTTCCGCCGAGTGAATTCCCCTGGCATCTGTGTGTTCTAAGGAATGCCACATTAGTTCGCGCTGGGAAAAAAGCAATCGTAGAATTCGTTGTTGGGTCCATAGATGCACAACTACGTCTTTTTCGTACGTAACAGAGGCTGTATTTTTTCTCATACTGATCGAGATACAGCAATGGTGACCTCACAATTTGCACACCGAACAGAATATCAAAGGAGCAAAGCTGAAGTTAGGAAAATTAATTAATCTTGAAGACGAAGATGTAAAATTTTCACGGTTCCCGAAAGCACTGTAATGCCATCTCAGACACTGAGGGATCAGGAAGATCCATTGATAGATATTTGTGAAAAGGCAATAGAACAAATACCAATAAAAGTAAAACAAGAGCATTTTCATATTTAGTTATGCTATGAGGGGAAATTAGTAGGACTGAAAGCAGTAGTAGGACTGAAAGTAGTAGAAGAGTCTTGTTTTTTGGACGACAAAATAAGTGATTTCGGTGCAGCTACAGAGAATGTAAAACACTTACCGGCAATAACAAACAAAACTTTTCTGGAAAAAAGAATAACGTTAGCACTGCGTATAAATATAGGTTTTCAGAAAAATTTCGCAAGAGCGTTTGGAGAGCAACTTAATATGGAACTGAAATATGGACAGTACAGACATGTTAAGCAGTGAAACTTTTGGAGCGTAGCGTTACAGAAGAGTGCTGAAGACCAGGGGCATGGATTTACTAATGAAAAGGTACTGTAGCAGGAATTAATAAAGGAAGGGATAGGCTGATACGAGACGTCCTGAGGCACCACAGAACAGTTAATCAGGAAATTGAGGTTATGTTATCGGGTTTCTTTCGCAACTGCAAAATGGTTCAAATGGCTCTGAGCACTATGGGACTTAACAGCTGTGGTCATCAGTCCCCTAGAACTCAGAACTAATTAAACCTAACTAACCTAAGGACATCACACACATCCATGCCCGAGGCAGGATTCGAACCTGCGACCGTAGCAGTCGCACGGTTCCGGACTGCGCGCCTAGAACCGCGAGACCACCGCGGCCGGCTCGCAACTGCAGTCACATTACTGAGACATAAAGTATTTTGTGCACTTCGAACATTTTCCACTTTCGAATACATTCGGTTTTGCTCTTATGACTCTTTGCCATTGCTGTACACCAGCTTGGTTTTACCAGCATCAGATTCGACAACTGGTTGTTTCGTTATTTTACTTATGGACACCTTTATCAAAACTCCTCTGCGTCAGGGATGTGACTCTTTGTCTCAGCACGTAACCATTACCGCTATTTGCTTTTCGCATGTCTCTGGCTTTTGCAGCGCTTCTTACCTCAAGTTGGGCTGGTTTGCTAAGGTGGACTGGATTCAGTAGCACTACTTACCTCAAGATGCTCTGGTTTGCTTATGTGGACTTCCGGTTTAGGACCAATCCATGTTCGATGTATGGGCCAGTACTTCTTGGTTTGTTCGTCCGCGAAAGCAATTAGATCTATAACAAAAATTCACACGGTATTGCGGATGCAGTCATTTTTTAACTTGTTCAGAAAGGAATCAAATGCGCTGTGGTAGAATGTATTTTTGTAACCAGTTTTTCACTCTATTCCTTGTACACGGTGAACATTAACCGAACTGACAAACTGCAGGGACGGATTCCTGTATGTAAATTGACAATTGATCACATAAACGCCAAAAACGGGCTTGAAATGTTTCGTCATGTGGTTGGTGTCTGTGAGGGTACTTATTTTGGTACAGCCGTGCTGTCTCTCGACCGTTTCCATCTGCTTGGCCGTACACAAACACCATCTCGGCTTGTTCCACAATACCGGATAATTCTGCTGCTTACAGCACGCTGCACCAATCACACAGCCTGCAACACACAAGGAACACACGGCACGTGGTCAGAGGAACTTTCATTCGTCAACGCCATCAACCACGACAATTATTCGTTTCCGGACTTCTGTTCATTGGACCTTTTTTCCTCCATTTCCAATCAGGAATCTGTTGTCCCTGGAATTTGTCGGTTTTATTAGACTTCACCCAGTATATGTGAATGACCTTCCACTTAACATGCTAGAGGCAGAATTGGTACTTACTGCAAACGATACTACGACGGTGAGTCAAATGAAAACCTTAAATATTTTTTTAAATATTATTTATTGCGCAGAAGCGGTACATAGCTGTATCATTTTTCAACATGATCTCCCTCACGCTCAATGCAAGTCCTCCAGAGATTACAAAGTGCATAAATTCCTTCAGAAAAAAACTCTGTTGGTACTCCGCGCAACCAATCATGCACCGCTTGGCGCACCTCTTCATCAGAACGAAACTTCTTCCCTCCCATTGCGTCTTTGAGTGGTCCAAACATATGGAAATCACTTGGTGATGAGGAATGGCGCCATTCCGTGCTCGGTCTCTTCGTTTCCGGTTGGTGGAAGTGAACCCAGGTTTCGTCCCCAGTAAAGATTCTTGCACGGAAGCCATCACCTTCTCGTTCAAAGCGCCGAAGAAGTTCTCCACAACCATCAACACGTAGTTCTCTCATTTCAGGAATCAGCTGCAGACACTTTGTGAAAGTGGAGCACATCATGTACAATGTGGTGTGCTGATCCATGACTAATCTGTAAACTTGCTGTAATGTCATTCAGTGTCACTCGGCGGTTTTCCTTCACTATGGCTTCAACTGCTGCAATGTTCTGTGGAGTCACAACTCGTTGTGCTTGACCTGGACGAGGAGCATCTTCCGCTGAAGTCACACCATTTGCGAACTTCCTACTCCATGCGTGACAAACATGCATCACCGTACTGAACCTTCATTCGTCGATGAACTTCAATAGGTTTCACACCTTCACTGCGCAAAAACTGAATAACAGAACGCTGTTCTTCTCTGGTGCAAGTCGCAAGTGGAGCGGCAATCTTTATACTGATACTGCGACGGTATGTGTGCATCTGCACTATGCTACCACCTACAGGTCATTCTGCACGCTGTTTGTAGCACGCTTACCAACTTACAGGATAACGGCGCGAAATTTCGAGTTGTTATTACAAATTTAAGGTTTTCATTTGACTCACGCTTGTATGATTATAATAAGTTCCTTCAGAGAGAAAGCAACAGCTGCAATGTACTGCGAGAAAAAGAGAAAAAAAAGGAGACGTACCTCGAAGGAATTATACGAATGGGGCGGAAATGGGTAGATGTGTTGTACATGTACTGGAAACAAATGATTATTATTTCTGAAAAACTGAACGATTTATTCAAGACAAGTACCTTCACAAGTTGAGCAAGTTCATTACGCGTTGATTCACATGTGGTTATTTAGAACCGGTTATTCGGCTTGCCATTGACTGATAGAGTTGTTGGATGTCCTCTTGACGTATATCAAGTCAAATTCTTTGTAATTGGAGCGTTAGGTTGTCAAAATCCTCGATGGTTGGAGGGCCCTGCCCGTAATGCTCCAAACATTCTCAGTTAGGGAGAGATACGGTGAACATGTTGGCTAAGGTAGGGTTTGGCAAGCACGAAAACAAGCAGCAGAAATTCTAGCCGTGTGCAGGCGGGCACTAGCTTTCTGATAATGACTTCCCACTAACAGCAGCGAAACGGGGCGTAGAATATAGCCGACGTACCGCTGTATTCTAAGGGTGCCGCAGATTACAACTAAAAGGGTCATGCTCTGAAAAGAAGTGACACCGCAGACCATCAGACCTGGTTGTCGATGCTGCATGGTGATGCTGTTAAGTGATGATTTATGTACAACCGGTTTCGCTGCGGTAAGGAAGCATCTTCAGGTGGTTAGTAGTGCCACATAGGCTAGCACATGGAGACACCCCCAGCTTTCGTAGTCACATAATCCATCCCCATGAAGAGGGAAAGTCGTCAACAAATGATAACAGGCAGAACATTGGGCCGAATACCGTAGGGGATGAGGCACCCGTAGTCGGCTGTCACGAGGTAAAGCACTGGTGGCTGCCCATGTTATAAGGCGGTATTATTTTTGTAGATAACAGATTTCTCTAGATATTGCTTCTCCGCTCCTTCATATGTCGTTACCTCAGCTGTGTATTATTTTAATTTTTCTCAACTGAATTCTCAAATTCACTTTCATCAAATGTCTCACATATACAACATCCTAATATAATTCACGATAACTAATTTCACATAAAAATTGATGTACTTAACATGAAATCGATAATTTTAAAGAACACTGCCTTGACAAAAGTAGAATGTACACTACTGGCCATTAAAATTTTTCAGTATGCCCATTAATCTAGTATTCTGTAAACTTCGAATGAAGCAATCGTAAAAGAAAAGAAGGATTTGACCCACAGTAATAAATAATAAAACCAACAAAGGGGCAATAAGAACGTACGTAATCAAAAACAAATACGTTCCTAATAAATTCACTACTGGCCATTAAAATTGCTGCACCAAGATAAAATGCAGATGATAAACGGGTATTCATTGGAAAAATATATTACACTAGAACTGACATGTGATTACATTTTCATGCAATTTGGGTGCATAGATCCTGTGAAATCAGTACCCAGAAGAACCACCTCTGGCCGTAATAACGGGCTTGATACGCCTGGGCAATGAGTCAAACAGAGCTTGGATGGCTTATACAGGTACAGCTGTACATGCAGCTTCAACACAATACCACAGTTTATCAAGAGCCGTGACTAGCGTATTGTGACGAACCAGTTGCTCGGCCACCATTGACCAGACGTTTTCAGTTGGTGAGAGATCTGGAGAATGTGCTGGCCAGGGCAGCAGTCGAACATTTTCTGTATCCAGAAAAGCCCGTACAGGACCTGCAACATGCTGTCGTGCATTACCCCGCTGAATTGTAGGGTTTCGCAGGGATCGAATGAAGGGTAGAGCCACGGGTCGTAACACGTCTGAAATGTAACGTCCAATGTTCAAAGTGCCGTCAATGCGAACAAGAGGTGACCGAGACGTGTAACCAAAGGCACCCCATACCATCACGCCGGGTGATACGCCAGAATGGCGATGACGAATACACGCTTCCAATGTACGTTCACCGCGATGTCGCCAAACACGGATGCGACCATCATGATACTGTACACAGAACCTGGATTCATCCGAAAAAAGACGTTTTGCCATTCGTGCAGCCAGGTTCGTCGTTGAGTACACCATCGCAGGCGCTCTGTCTGTGATGCAGCGTCAAGGGTAACCGCAGCCATTGTCTCAGAGCTGATTGTCCATGCTGCTGTAAACGTCGTCGAACTGTTCGTGGAGATGGTTGTTGTCTTGCAAACGTCCCCATCTGTTGTCTCAGTGATCGAGACGTGGCTGCACGATCCGTTACAGCCATGCGGATAAGATGCCTGTCATCTCGACTGCTAGTGATACGAGGCCGTTATGATCCAGCATGGCGTTCCGTATTACTCTCCTGAACCCACCGATTCCATAGTCTGCTAACAGTCATTGGATCTCGACCAACGCGAGCAGCAATGTCGCGATATGATAAACCGCAATTGCGATAGGCTACAATCTGACCTTAATCGAAGTCGGAAACCTGATGGTACGCATTTCAGCTCCTTACACGAGGCATCACAACAACGTTTCTCTAGGCAACGCCGGTCATTCTGCTGTTTGTGTATGAGAAATCGGTTGGAATCTTTCCTCATGTCAGCACGTTGTGGGCGTCGCCACCGCCGCCAACCTTGTATGAATGCTCTGAAAAGTTAATCATTTGCATATCACAGCATGTTCTTCCTGTCGGTTAAATTTCGCGTCTGTAGCACGTCATCTTCGTGGTGTAGCAATTTTAATGGCCAGTATTGTAGATTTGTTCTCCCCATTTCAAATGCTCTTGTTGAGCACACGTAATAATAAAACGCTATTCAATTTATATTTTGGCAATTTACTGTTAAATTGAGTTTTTATATGCTCTGCCTTATGTACCCTCATATCAACCCGTTTCAATCAACTCTTTTTTTTTTTTTCTTTCTTCAGCAGTTTTCTGACTGGTTTGATCCAGCCCGCCACGAATTCCTCTGCTGTGCCACCCTCTTCATCTCATAGTAGCACTTGCAACCTACATCCTCAATTATCTGCTGGATGTATTCCTATCTCTGTCTTACTCGACGGTTTTTGCCCTCTGTAGCTCCCTCTGCTACAATGGAAGTCCTTCCCTGATGCCTTTACAGCTGTCATATCACCCTGTCCCTTCTCTGTGTCAGTGTTTTCGACATATACCTTTCCTCTTCGATTCTGCGCAGAAACTCCTCATTCATCACCTCATCATTCTACCTAATTTTAAACATTAGTCTGTAGCACCACATTTCAACTGCTTGCATTCTCTACTTTTCTGGTTTTCCCACAGCCCAGGTCCACTACCATACAATGCTGTGCTCCAAACGTACATTCTCAGAAATTTCTTCTTTCCTATGTTTGACACTAGCAGACTTCTGTTGATCAGGAATTTCCTTTTTGCCAGTGCTAGTCTGCTTTTGATGTCCTCCTAGCTCAGTCTGTCATTAGTTCTTTCGCTGCCCAGGTAATAGAATTCCTTAAGTTCATCTACTTCGTGACCATCAATTCTCATGTTCAAGTTTCTCGCTGTTCTCATTCCTCCTACTTCCCATATCTTCCATCTTTCTTCGATTTACTCTCAATCTATATTCTGTTCTCATTAGGCTGTTCATTCCATTCAGCAAATGCATTTAACTCTTTTTCACTTTCATTCAGGACAGCTATGTCATCACCGAATCGTAACATGGATATTCTTTCACCTTGAATTTTATTTGCACTCCTGACCCTTTCATTTACGCACATTAAAAAACAGTTTTGCATCACCTTCGTTCCGAGAGTTCCGGAACTTGTACAGAACATCGGAACAGAGATCAACATAAAAATCATTCCTGCCCTTTTTATTGCTCATGAAAACCACACATTGCATGTTGTACCACCATACAGCGTCACCGTCAGAGGTGGTGGTCCAGATTGCTGTACACACCGGTAACTCTAAAAGCCAGTAGCACGTCCTCTTCGTGGCGTACTATCCAGAAGTTCATCAAGGCACTGTTGGTCAAGATTGTAACCACGCACTCTTCAACGGTGATTCGGCATAGATTCCTCAGAGTGGCTGGTGGGTCAGATCATCCATAAACAGCCGTTTTAATATAGTCCAGGCATGTTCAATAGGGTTCATGTCTGGAGAACATGCCGGACACTCTAGTCAAGCGATGTCGTTATCCTAAAGGAAGTCATTCACTAGATGTGCACGATGGGGGCGCGAATTGTCCATGAAGACGAATGCCTCGCCAATAAGCTGCCCATGTGGTGGAGGATGGCATTCAAGTATCGTACAGCCGTTACGGCACCTTCCATGACAACCAGTGGCGTACGTCGGGCCCACATAATGCCACTCCAAAACAGCAGGGAACTGGCTGGACAGGGTGTCTAAGGCGGTCAGCCTGACCGGGATGCCTCCAAACACGTCTCCGAAGATCGTCTGGTTGAAGGCATATACGACACTCATCGGTGAAGACAACATGCTTGCCAATCCTTAGCGGTCCATTTGGCATATTGTTGGGCCCACCTGTGCCGCGCTGCATGGTGTCGTGGTTGCAAAGATGGACCTAGCCATGGACGTCGGACGTGAAGTTGCGCATCATGCAGCCTACTGCGCACAGTTTAAGTTGTAACGCGACGTCCTGTGGCTGCACGAAAAGCATTATTCAACATAGTGGCGTTGCTGTCAGGGTTCCTCCGAGCCATAATTCGTAAGTAGCGGTCATCCACTGCAGTAGTAGCCCTTGGGCAGCCTGAACGAGGCATGTCATCGACAGTTCCTGTCTCTCTATATCTCCTCCATGTCCAAACAATATCGCCTTGGTTCACACCGAGACGCCTGGACACTTCCCTTGTTGAGAGCCCTTCCTGGCACAAAATAACAATGCGGACGGGATCGAACCGCGGCATTAACCGTCTAGACATGGTTGAACTACAGACAACACGGGCCGTGTTCCTCCTACCTGGTGGAATGACTGGAACTGTTCGCTTGTCGGACCCCTCCGTCTAATAGGCACTGCTCATGCGTGGTTGTTTAAATATGTGGGCGGGTTTAATGACATCTCTGAACAGTCAAAGGGACAGTGTCTGTGATATATTGTCTACAGTCAACATCTATCTTCAGGAGTTTTAGGAACCGGGGTGATGTAAAACTTTTTTGATGCGTGTATTTCCATAATTGATTTTTCACAGCACAGAATGAATAATGAGGGTGAAATACTATATCCCTGTCTTACACGCCTTTTAATCCGAGCACTACGTTCTTCGTTCACTTATAATTCCGTCTTGGCTCTTGTACATATTGTATATTATCCATCTGTCCCTACAGCGTACCCTTAATTATCTCAGAATCTAGAATATCTTTTACATTGTCGAACACTTTTGTTAGGTCGACAAATCCTACGAACATGTCTTGATTTTTCTGTAGTCTGGCTTCTCTTATCTACCGCAACGTCAAAATTGCCTCTCTGGTACCTTTACCTTTCCTAAGCCGAACCGGTCGTGAGCTAATACGTCCTCAATTTTCTTTTTCATTCTTCTGTATGCTATTCTTGTCAGCAATTCAGACACATGAGCTGTTAAGCCGATTGTTCGACAATTCTCGCATTTTTCAGCTCTTGCAGTTTTCGGAATTGTGTGGACGATATTTTTCTCAAAAATCAGGTGACATGTCGCCAGACTAAAACATTCTACACACCAACGTGAATAGTCATTTCGATGCCACTTACCCAGTGATTTTAGAAATTGGATGGAATGTTTTCTATCCCTTCTGACTTCTTCCTTCTTAAGTCCTCGAAAGCTCTCTTCTGATTCTAATACCGGACCCCATCTCCTCTACATCGACTCCTGATTCATCTTTTATCACACCAGACAAATCCTCCCCCTCACAGAGACCTTCAGTGTACTCTTTCCACCTATCTGCTCTCTTCTCTGCATTTAACAGTGGAGTTCCCCTTGCACTCTTTATGTTACCAGCCCTGCTTTTAATTTCACCAAGTCATTCCCTCCAACAATCATTTTTTTTAATTTCATCACGTTTTTAATGCAGTCATTTCGTCTTAGCTTCCGTGCATTTTCTATTTATTTTATTCCTATGCGGCTTGGATTTTTGTATTCATGAATTTCCCTGAATATTTTTGTACTTTCTGCTTTCATCGATCAACTGAAGTATTTCTTCTGTTACTCACGGTTTCTTCGCAGTTACCTTCTTTGTACCATGTTTTTCTTTCCAACTTCTGTGATTGCCCTTTTTAGAGACGTCCATTCCTGTCAAACTGTACTGCTTTCTAAACTACTCTTTACTGCAGTATCAATTGCCTTAGACATTCTCAAGCGTATCTCGTCATTCTTTAGTGCTTCAGTACCCTTCTTGTTTGCGTACCGATTCTTCTTGACTAATCTCTTAAACTTCAACCTACTCTTCATCATTACTACATTGTGACCTGAGTCTATATCTTCTCCTGGGTACCCACTACAATCTGGTAGCTGATTTCGGAATCTTTGTCTAACTTCCAGTATTACCCGGGATTTTCCAAGTGTACTTCCTCCTCTTGTGTTTCTTGAATAGAGTATTCGCTATTACTAGCTGAAATTTATTACAGAACTCAACTAGTCTCTTTCCTCTCTTATTCCTTGTCCCAAGCCCATATTCTCCTGTAACCTTTTCTTGTACTCATTCCTCTACAGCTGCATTCCGGTCCTCCATGACTATCAGATTTTCATCTCCCTTTACATACTGTATTACCCTTTCAGTATCCTATGTACTTTCTCTGTCTCTCTAACTTCAGTTTGCGACGTCGGCATGTATACCTGAACTGTCGTTGTCGGTGTTGGTTTGCCATCCATTCTGTTAAGAATAACACTATCCCAGAACTACTCACAGTAACACACTCACTGCCCTATCTTCCTGTTCATAACGAATCCTACTCCCGTTACACCACTTTCCGCTGCTGTTGTTATTACCTTATGCTCATCTGACCAGATCCTTGTCTTCTTTGCATTTCACTTCACTGACCCCTACTATATCTGGCCTGAACCGTTGCATTTCTCTTTCCAGATTTTCTAGCTACCCTACCACTTTCAAGCTTTTGACATTCCACGCCCCGACTCGTAGAACGTTATCCTTTCGTTGGTTATTCAATCTTTTTTTCATGGTCACCTCCAACTTGGCAGTCCCTTCCCAGAAATCCGAAAGGAGGACTCAGCTGTAATCTTTTACGAATGGAGAGATCATCCTTACACTTCGTATCCTCATACCGTTTATCACTGCTAATTCTTCCGCTCCTGGTGGGAGTTTCCCAACGTGCCTGAACCTCTGTCCACTCCTCCGCCGCCTTTGACAAGGCCGTTGGCTGAATGAGGGTGAATTCTTATGCCAGAAGTCGTCCCTCATTGCTGATGATTTTTATTCAAAATTTAAGCGGTGGAGGTGCTCGAACCCGGGACCGAGGACGTTTGATTATCAATCAAAGACGCTATCGTTTGTCCATGGGTGTAAAGTTACTAAAATGCCGAAACAAAAATTTAACGGCTTATCGAAAAACATATTTCAAGTGATAAAATAATCTCTGTGTACGTCCATTTCTTGAGGGCAGCATTCTCATGCAACAAGCTGACAAGAGGTCTGATTGAAGATTTTGACAAAGCACTGAAAGACTTAACTCAAAACAAGGCCCCGGGAGTAGAATGGTTCAAATGGCTGTGAGCACTATGGGACTTAACTTCTGAAGTCATCAGTCCCATAGAACGTAGAACTACTTAAACCTAACTAACCTAAGGACATCACACACATCCATGCCCAAAGCTGGATTCGAACCTGCGACCGTAGCGGTCGCTCGGTTCCTGACTGTAGCGCCTAGAACCGATCGGCCACCCCGGCCGGCCCCGGGAGTAGACAACATTCCGTTAGAACTACTGATAGCCTTGGAAGAGCCAGCCATGACAGAATTCTTCTACCTGGTGAGCAAAATGTGTGAGACAGGCGAAATATCCTCAGGCTTCAAGAAGAATATAATACTTCCAATGAAAAAGGCAGTTTTAACGGATATGAAAATTATCGAACAATCAGTTTAATAAGTCACGGTTGCAAAATACTAAAAGAAATTCTTTACAGAAGAATAGAACAACTGCTAGAAGGTGACTTCACGGAAGATCAGTTTCGATTCCTGAGAAATATAGGACCACGCGAGGCAATAGTGACTCTCATAGAGATAGGTTGAGGGAAGGCAAACCTATGTTTATATCATTTGTAGACTTAGAGAAGGCTTTTGACAATGTTACTTGGAATACTCTCTTTGAAATTCTTAGCAGGGGTAAAATAAAGAGTGCGCTAAGCTATCTACAACTTGTACAGAAACAAGATGGCATTTATAAGAGTCGAGAGGCACGAAAGGCAAGCAGTGATCAAGAAGGGAATGAGTGAAGATCGTGGCCTATCCCCCGACGTTATTGAGTCTGTACACAGAGCGAGCAGGAAAGGAAACAAAAATTTGGAGTAGGAATTAAGGTGCAGAAAGTATAAATAAAAACTTTGAGGTTTGCTGATGACGTAATTCTATCAGAGGTAGCAAAGAAGTTGGAAGAGCAGTTGAACCGACTGGACAGTGTCTTGAAAGGAAGACAGAAGATGATCATGAACAAAGCAAAATGAGAACAATGGAAAATAGTCGAATTAAATCAGGTGATACTGAAGGAATTGAATTAGGAAACGAGACACTTAAAGTTCAAAATTAGTTTTATTGTTTGGGCAGCAAAATAATTGGTGATGGCCGAAGCAGAAAGTATATAAGATGTTGACTGGCCACGGCAAGAAAAACGTTTCTGAAGAAGAGAAATTTGTTAACATCGACTACAGATGTAAGCGTCAGGAACTCTTTTCTGAAAGTAATTGCATGGAGCGTAGCCACGTATGAAAGTGGAATGTAGACGATAAACAGTTTAGACGAAAAGAAAATAGAAGCTTTTGAGATGTGCTGTACAGAAGAATGCTGAAGATTAGATGGGTAGATCACGTAACTAATGAGGAGGTACTGAATAAAATTTAGGAGAAAAGAAATTTGTGGCACGACATGACTAGCAGAAGGAATCGGTTGGTAGGACAGATTCCGGGACGCCAAAGGATCACCAATTTATTACTGGAGGGAAGCGCGGGGGATAAAAACCTTACAGCGAGACGAAGAGATGAATACAGTAAGCAGATTCAGAAGGATGTAGGTTGCAGTAGCTACTCGGAGAGGAAGAGGCTAGCACAAAATAGAGTAGCTTGGAGAGTTGCATCAAACCAGTCTTCGGACTGAAGACCACAGCCACAACAACACCGCAAATGAACGTCCACTGAGTGATGTGTCAAATGAATTAAGTTTTATACTCGATCGGTCAGATGGCCATTGGCGCGTACAACGTGAAACATGTGAAAGAAAACACCCTGTCACCCTGCACCAGTTATGGCCCAGGGCATGTTTTCGTGGAATTCCCTGGGTGATCTCGTTATTCGGTGAGACACAATGGATCAACACAAGTGTGCATCTATCCTGTGGTGTCTTGTACACCAGTGCATGCAGTTCGTTTATCGTCAGGACAAGGTAACGTGTCACATAGCTCGCAGTGGACGTGCCTGGTCCGAAATGCACCAGCAAGAGTTTACCGCATTGCACTGGCCACCAAACTACCCTGATTTAAACACATTCCGGACGCAGCGGGACTACCTAGATCGAGTTGTTTACGTCGTTTGAATGTACTGTGTACACTTTATTCTGCATAGGGACACAGTCGCTGCACTGACGCCTCCGTCAACTTGTTCAACAGTGTGTTTTGATATCTTTTTCCATCACAGTATCCTGTGCATCAAGCTGCACGTTGTTCTGGAAGTCAGGTACTCCGCAGTCAGTTGTGCGGTTGATTTGTTTATAACTGCTAGTTACTGTACATCACTCGCAACTCATATTAGAATGTTAACAACTTAAATAGATGATGCTGGTTGTGTGTGCAAACTGTTTAGTACATTTTCTTTTCTCTCTTACACCACTTGTCAACAATAGAAGCCTTCTACTCCACATACGATAAGGCGGACATTATTTTCTACTATGGTTTAGCAAATGTAAGTAAAACAGCCACGTAGCAAGCCTGAGACGCAGCAGTGTGAGCTGCATGTAGTGGAGGAAAATTCGGGGTACGATGCATGGCGATTGTCACTACAGGAATGTGTGTATCATGCTTAATCTAATCTAATCTTTGTCCGAGCGGTTCTTTGAGAACGACTGTTATACTTCATGTGTATAGCACAATTCCTTTTACCAAAGTGTCGGCGGATGCAGTGTTATGGATGGTAGTCAGTTGATTATCTCCTGTTAAAAGGTGTTATGAATCGACGTCATATCGAGGGTTAGGTTAGGTTAGTGTTGTTTAACGTCCCGTCGACAACGAGGTCATTAGAGACGGAGCGCTAGCTCGGGTTAGGGAAGGATGGGGAAGGAAATCGGCCGTGTCCTTTGAAAGGAACCGACGTCATATCGAGCCAATCCTACACACAAGTAGTTAGAAGTGAGGTGTGGGCTTTCGGACCCATGTTTATTATATGATGGTGTAGCATACTTGGATCAAAGTCTGCAACGTCTGCTGTCGCTGAAAAGTTCCACTCGAGAGTGGCAGATCCTACTGCAGTTTGGCGCTTGAAACGTGAAGGACTCCATTTCGTCCTCTTCCTGTTTTCAACTTGTGTGCGTTCGTCCTCTGAAACCTTGGCCCAATTTCGCACAGTTAGTTGCCACTTGACTAGGTTATCAGCAGTACTTCCCCCACCAATTTGGACTAATACTAGCCTTGGGCAGTTGTCTCTTGCAGACAGTCTTGAAGCGAAGGTGTGATTTTCTCTCTGGCCACACTCGGTTCGTACAACAGTTTCTTCGGTATTCGCTCTGGATTCGTCCGCCCGATATGTCCCAGCCACCTTTGACGTCGATGGGTCAGGAGTGCATAATTGTTAGTTGTACTAGCGAGCTGTAAGTCTTTGGTGCTGGGAGCTCTATCTCTCCAAGAGATCTGAAGGACCCTCGGAGACAGCGGAGATGAAAGCTATTCTGTTGAGATTCGTGCTTAGCAGTAGTTGTGTGTGAGCAGTCCACTGTCCCATACTTTTGTTTTTTCAATCTAGCCGTAATAGATAATGCTTTTGTCACCATAGATAATGCTTAGTAATCTCAGTGTCCACAGACAAGTTGTTGCATATTGTAGATCTCAAGCAGGTAAAGTCATCAATATCTGCAGAGAATAGCCGTCAACGCTGATGGATGGATGATTGGTGGTGCCTTGCGCCATAATCTTAGTCTGCTGGAAGTCGATGATAAGACCAAATTTTTCGCTCGCGTGTGATAATTTGTTAATTAGATGCTCCAGCTCATCTGTGTTTGCTACCAGAGCTGCATCGTCTGACTGTATATACGCGATATAACAACAGTATTTACTTTGGTCTTGGCCTTGAGGCAGGTAATTTTGAAAGGATTTTCGTCAGACCTAGCAGGTAAATACAGTGTCTTCTCACAGTCTCCAAAGTCAATCCCAACAGAAAGCAAAGGAAGATTTCAAGTAGAGCAGGGGCTAAGACATACCACTCCTTTACACCGCTGTTAACAGGGGATTCTTCCGATGTTTTACCATCGCAGCAGATTGTCGCTCGCGTTTTCTCATGGAAGGAGACAGTTATTTATAGTAACTTAGTTGGGTATTCAATCTTCTTCTGCTTGTTGAAGAGCCCATTTCTGCTCACTAAATCAAATGCTTTAACAACGTCATTAAAATTAATATAAAGTGTCCCTGCTTCTCGCGTTACTTCTCTTGCTTCTGTCGAAGAGAGAATGTCATATCCACGATTGATAGGGCAGGACTGTAGCCTCATTGAGATTCTGGGTATATTCTGCAAGATGGGACTCATTACAGCATTCGGATGACTTTTGTATATGCCTTCCCGGCTACAATTCGCTGTAAAATACCTAGGTAATTGTTGTAGTCACTTAATTCCCTTTCTGTTTACACAAAGTAACAATCTTCGAATTCCGCATACTTAGAGGGACGTAACTAACTTTTCAGCTAGTTGTGAGAAGAGAGTGTACATGTTTGAGAAGGACAGACTTGTTATACTTCATAACCTATACATGGATCCCTTCTTCACCTGGAGCTTTTCCATTAGTAAGGGAATCTATTGTTCGACTTTGTTCTTCCACAGTAGGCATTTCATCTAGTTCTTTCATAACTGGCATTTGTTTGATGGCGTGAAGTGCTTCCCTGTTAACATTACTCATGATATTTGATACTTTTTAACACCCATACATTCGGTTACCAATTAACTCGATGTCGAGGATCCCAAACACAACCAACAGAAATAAAAACATTTAGTAACCGATGCGTTACTTTCACCAGTGTTGTCTGCTCCCAGCTTCATCCAATGCCTGTCATCCATCAAGTTCACTGAACGTCGATAGTAATCCACCGCATGAAAACAATTATCTCGTGTTAAATGCAGTACTACTGCCATATCATGTTCATACTAAGAGGTACACTCGGAATAGAAAGGTTAACATTGTGTATTTGGTCGATAAGTGTCTTGGAGGAGTAGTCATCGAAAGGTAAGTGTGGCTGTTAACGACAAACACAGTGATTGCCACTGGATAATAGAAATAATATCAATTGTTCTAATTGGTCTACACTTATGGAGAATTATTTGGCGACCGCAAAAAATGACAAAAATACGAAGACCTTTATTATAAAATAGCTATAGTAACAACTTAAGCTCAATGCTGGAAATTATTAACGCTTTCAAGAAAGAAAAGTCATTAGTTTAAAAAAATCATATTGGAAACCAGTGATAGGTGTCTCATCAAGAGCACAGTAATGGAAAGAAATAGTTGACTATCTGAAAGAAGCAAGTCCATAAAAGTGACGACACATAGTTTTAGATCAGTTAATCTAGGTTTGCTCTGCTTGGACGAAACATACAAAACACGATTGCCAATAAAGCAGTGTACGTGATGGGGACAAAAAACGTAATTAAAAAACGCCTTCGAATGTAGTTCATAACTTTTAAGTGGGGTATACAAATAATATGACACTCCTAAGCGATATTTGATTTCTGGAAAAGTGACGTAAGCAAAAAGTTGGAAGGTTCATTTCAAGAGACCTATTATTCATTAGTTAGACATACGAAATAATTTTAGCTTATATTTAGTGACTGAAGGCTGAAATAAGAAAAAAACTAGTATATCGGTCCAAAAATTCTTGAGTCACAATACTGTCTTTGGCATTTAAAGCCCATAATAAACAATAGTAAACATCTCTGTTACACATTAAGGGGCAGTATCAGGATCATAATATACGTAACTTTCTCAAAAAACTAATTGTACACATAAACCGAGAAAATAAGTCATATGATTGAAAAACTGAAAGCAAGGGAAAGTGGAACTCAAAAGGTACAGTAGTAAAACAAAAACTGAAATTCGTGAGTAATACTGAGAACTATGGTGGTAACATGTATAATGCTGTGGATAAATTGTTTTGGAATGCAAAAAAGAACCTACAGATTTGTTCGTATGGCAGCTGACGTAAAATAAAGAAGTTCTACTTTCTGTGTTTGATGCCTATTGTTGTAGTCGCTACAGATATGAATTTTGTATCAAAATGTAGGTGAAGTTTAATGGAGATAACGTCGTAGTGGATAATGCTGTTATCCATGATAAGTAGGCAGTCAGCGTATAACATTATCGGCAAGGCCAAAGTCCTCGAGAGGACGAGAAAAATATCGCATTTGTGATACGATCTGAGAACCTTGGGAATTGCCCAGTGTTACTACAGATAAAGATTGATTATATTCTTCGGATGTCCAGATAGTCACTAATCAGCTTTTATCTAAGGTATCTCCAAATCCGCGATACGAGGGGCATTCAATAAGTAACGCAACACGTTTTTTTTTCTGAAAAACAGATTGATTTCATTCAGCATTCCAATACACCAAATAATGCACCACTCTTTTGATGCAAATCCCTATTTTTCAGCATACTCTCCGTCCAATGCGACGGCCTTACGCCACGTTACCAGGAAGGCCTGTATGCCAAAAAGGACAGACGTCGGAGCCAACGTCTTCCTGTATCAGTAACCTCCCCAACATCAACGTATTGCTTCCCGCGGTAGGCATCCTCCATTGAGCCAAACAGATGGACAACCGAAGATGCGAGTTGCGGACTGTTATATGGATAAGGAAGAACAGTGCAATGGAGTTTTGTGAGCTCCTCTCGGGTGAGTAGACTTGTGTGAGGGCTTGCGTTGTCATGGAGAAGGTACACTACTGGCCATTAAAATTTCTACACCACGAATATGACGTGCTACAGATGCGAAATTTAACCGACATGAAGAAGATGCAAATGATTAGCTTTTCAGAGCATTCACACAAGGTTGGCGCCGGTGGCGACACCTAAAACATGCTCACACGAGGAAAGTTTCCAACCAATTTCTCATACACAAACCACAGTTGACCGGCGTTGCCTGGTGAAACGTTGTTGTGATGCCTCGTGTAAGGAGGAGAAATGAGTACCATCAAGTTTCCGACTTTGATAAAGGTCGAATTGTAGCCTATCGCGATTGCGGTTTATTGTATCTCGATGTTGCTGCTCACGTTGGTCGAGATCCAATGACTGTTAGCGGAATATGGAATCGGTGGGTCCAAGAGGGTAATACGGAACGCCATGCTGGATCCCAACGGCCTCGTATCACTAGCAGCAAAGATGACAGACATCTTATCTGCATGGCTCTAACAGATCGTGTAGCCACGTCAGATGGCGACGTTTGCAAGACAACAACCATCTCCACCAACAGTTCGACTACGCTTGTAGCAGCATGGACTATCAGCTCGGAGACCATGGCTGCGGTTACCCTTGACGCTGCATCACAGACAGGAACGCCTGCGATGCTGTACTCAACGACGAACCTGGGTGCACAAATGGCAAAACGTCATTTTTTTCTGATGAATCCAAGTCCTGTTTACAGCATCATGATGTTCGCATCCGTGTTTGGCGACATCGCGGTGAAGGCACATTGGAAGCGTGTATTCGTAATCGCCATACAGGCGCATCACCCGGCGTGATGGTATGGAGTGCCATTGGTTGCACGTCTCGGTCATTGACGGCACTTTGAACAGTGGACGTTACATTTCGGATGTGTTACGACCCGTGGCTCTACCCTTAATTCGGTCCCTGGGAAACCCTACATTTTAGCAGGATAATGCACGACCGCATGTTGCAGGTCCTGTACGGGCCTTTCTGGATACAGAAAATGGTCGACTGCTGCCCTGGCCAGCACATTCTCCAGATCTCTCACCAATTGAAAACGTGTGGTCAATAGTGGCCGAGCAACTGGCTCGTCACAATACGCCAGTCACTACTCTTGATGAACTGTGGTATCGTGACGAAGGTGCATTGGCAGCTGTACCTGTACACGCCATCAAAGCTGTGTTTGACTCAATGCCCAGGCGTATCAAGGCCGTTATTACGACCAGAGGTGGTTGTTCTGGGTACTGATTTCTCAGGATCTATGCACCCAAATTGAGTGAAAATGTAATCACATGTCAGTTCAAGTATAATATATTTGTCCAATGAATACCCGTTTATCATCTGCATTTCTTCTTGGTGTAGCAATTTTAATGGCCAGTAGTGTAGATTCGTTTGCATTTTTGTGGTGACGATCACGATGAAGCCATTTCTTCTGTTTACTGAGAGTAGCACAGTACATTACAGAGTTGATCGTTGCACCACGAGGTAGTACATGAAACAGAGTAATCCCTTCAGAGACCCAGAAAGCCACCACCATGAATTTACCGGCAGAGGGTGCGGCATAGAACTTTTTTTTTTTTTGGAGGAGAGACGGTGAGGCTCCACTCCATGGATTGCTGTTTTGTTTCCGGCTCGAAGTCGTGAATCCATGTTTCACCGCCTGGGACGATGTTCTATAAATAATGTCACGATTAGCCTCGCAACGCGCAAGCAACTCCGCATGGATAATCTTTCTTTGCTCTTTGTTGTCCTGTGTTAGGCGGTGAGGGACCCAGCCTGCACACTTCCTGGAGTACCTGAACAAGTGGACGAGTGTGTCAGCACTACCAACGGAGACGTCCGGTTGTGCCGCGAGGTGTTTGATTGTGGTCTGTCGATCACCTCGTATGAGAGTATCCAGTCACAGCTGTGTGCGGCGGGCCGGCACGAGGGAGACCGGACAAGATTGGGTGATCTTGTTGCGACGATGACAGACGTCTCGCCCAACATTCACCCCGCCTTTGTTCACTGCCAGGTCTTCTTAGACATTCTGCAAGCGCCTATGATTATCATTGATGCTCTGGTTCTCCGCCAGAAGAAACTCAGTGACAGCTCTCTGCCTGGAACGTCATTTTGAAGTCTACGTGTAAGGAACTTCGTGATACTGTAGGGCATGAAGCGCGGATCTTCCACTATATCCCACAACAAATTCCGCATTTTTTCAACCGAAATTGGAAAGGAAAAAAGTGTTGAATTACTTACTTAACGCCCCTCGTACTGTCCACGTTACGACGTCAGCTAATAGAATAAGTAGTCCAAGAAATGCACTGTTGTACAATTACTTGTTGGCAACAGTAAACTACTTGAAATACCTTGTAAGGACCATCCGGAGCCATGCAATGACCACACAAAAAAGTGTTGAATTACTTACTTAACGCCCCTCGTACTGTCCACGTAACGTCGTCAGCTAATAGTATAAGTAAGCCAAGAAATGCACTGCTGTACAATTACGAGGCGTGTTTTTTAAGTAAGTACCGTTTTGAAATTAAAAAAAAGACGTGCTAAGATATCTCAATAGTAAATATTTTTACATGAAAGCCTGTACCTTAATCTACTTTTCTATATAATTTCCGTCAATATTGAGGAACTTGTCATAACATTGCACCAGTTTTGGAATACCCTCCTCGTAGAAGTCTGGCGCCTGATTTGTTAACCACTGCATCGCCACTGTTTTGACTTCGTCATCGTCTTGAAGACGCTGACCGCCCAGGTGTTTCTTCAAGTGCAGTAACAGACGGTAGTCACTGGGGGCAAGATCGAGGCTGTACGGAGGATGATCTAGAGTTTCCCATCGAAAAGATATGATGAGATCTTTCGTCTGATTCGCCACATGCGGACGGACATTGTCTTACAGTAAAACGGTGCCCTTCCTCAACTTCCATGGACTGTTGCTTTGATTCTGGTGTGACATAGGCCACCCATGTTTCATCGCCCATAACAATTTGGCTTAACAAATCATCACCGTCGTTGTGGTACAGCTCAAAGAAAGTCAATGCACTGTCTAAACGTTTAGTTTTGTGCACATCCGTCAACTTTTTGGGTACCCAACGTGCGCACAATTTTCGGTAATTCAAGTGCTCGGTCACAATGCCATACAAAACTCTACGAGAAACATTAGGAAAGTCATCCCACAAGGAAGAAATCGTAAAGCGTCTCTTTTCTCTCACCTTATTGTCCACTTCCTACACCAAACTTTCATTAACGACCGAAGGACGCAAACTCCGTTGATCATCATGCACATTTGCGCGGCCATCTTTAAATGCTCTCACCCACTTTGTTACCATTCCATCACTCATAATGTTTTCTCCGTAAGCTGCACAGATCTCACGATGAATAACGATCGCTTTTAGGCCTTTAGCACTAAGAAACCTTTTAACAGCCCGCACTTCACAGTCGGCGGCACTCACGATTATCGGAGGCATCTTAAACAATCAGTACACAACGTAAACAAGGAAAAATCAGACTGTATTGGCATCAGTGCGTAGATTAAGGTACAGGCTTTCATGTAAAAATGAAATTAGTGAGATCTCTTAGCACGTCTTTTTTTAAATTTCAGAACGGTGCTTAATTAAAAAACACGCCTCGTACTTGGAAACAGTAACTACTTGAAATACAAGGTATTGACCATCCGGAGCCATGGAATGACCACACAAAATCAGGTAAAACAGGTAAAGGACTGAGATTCATTGGAAGAATATTAAGGAAATGTCACTCATACACTAAAGAAGTAGTTTAAGAAACTCTTGTTCGACAGGTTTAGAGTGCTGCGCGTCAGTGTGGGATAAACAGTAGAAACAGACTACATCTGTTGAAGAGTGACGCATTTCGTCACGGGACATTTTAGTCAGAGCGAAGCACTACGGATATAATCAGAAATCTCAAGAGCAGTTAACTATTAAAATTTAGATATGATTCGTCTCGGGAGGAGTCAGTCAATACATTACTTCCCCCCAAAACAGCTCATGAAATAACTACAACGGGAGAATCAGAGAAAGTGAAATTAATACAGAGGATTACCGACAATTATTCTTCCTACGTGGCATTCGCGAATGAACAGAGACAAATGGGGAGGAGATACTGGTACCAGAAATACCATGAGGGGTAAGACACTTTGTTGAGTATAGATATAGATGTAGAGATGCATACGACACGACCAGCAGATTACTATGAGTGGAATGTTTGTGAGCTGCAGGGAAGGTAAAGATCGAAAGCCTCATGGTCATCAAGTATACTGCTGACCTCTGCACAGAAAACCTCGTAATTATCATCTTCCGGCTGTTTCCGATTTCAACCTTGCATGGTTTGATACTTCCTTTGATATCTTGTTACTGCTTTAGAGAGTCTTACTTCTCTCATAGTATGTACTATTTGTAGCCAACGTGACTTACTTCCTGAGATCATTTTTAGCTTTGATTTTATATCCAGCTTTTCTGCTAGTCGTAAATTGGTGTCTGTTCTAAGAGACTTCCTTCTCCGCTATCGGATGTTCTTGGCAGCTTTTCTAATGGGCAACATTTCGGAACCGTACATTGACGTTGGAACTGTTATAATTTTGTAAATGTTTTCTCTCTCTCTCTCTCTCTCTGTTTACCATTTAAGGTTTTCATTATTTATCGGGAAATGGTTGGGGACCAGTTTATTTTTTGAGTAGTTGCCCCTTCCTTTCATAGCATTACCCAAAATACAAAGATATCGTTGTAAAGGTAGCTTGCTTCCCATGTTTCTGTAACAAGTGTAAAATAATTCTTAAAACTTGTTCTGTAGTAAGGCGTTTAGTAGGACTGTTCATATTTATGTCAAAGAAGGAACATATTCATGGAGTTGGAACAGAAGCTCCTGGAAGAGCGAAGGATATTAACTGAAGTTACGCATGTAATAACATGTGTACTTCACTTTATTAAAATTTTATCAAAATTGAACCCATATGAGTTGTGATCGTCTCTACAGCCTAGTGAAATGTTAAAATTCACTTTTAACGGCTCGAAGAAATAAGTACGTCCTAACAGAGACAATTACATCTTCCGCGAAACGAAATAGCCATCTGGTATAGGAACTAAGCATGCTGTACTGTCTCCTGATGGACTTTCAGTAAAACAAATTTTTTTTCGATATACAGGAAAATTCGATTATTATTCTTCTAACCTACTTTCTTATTTTTATTGACGGTTCATCTGCCTACTGAGTGTGGGAATAAAGAATTTTAACTCTGTACAAGTTCTTATTCCAAAAGTTTGTTTCGTTTTAGTCTTAGCCGTGGATGTCCTCAACAAATCACGACAGTATAATTCCGATTGTTATATGCTCCTCTGAGTTGAGTGGAGTACAAAATGTGGTGTGGATATAAAATGTCGATTTTTACTTTTTTTAAGGAAAACTGTTCTTTGGAGTTTTGTCTTTAGTTTGACGTCTGTTTCGTTAATTTTGGATGACTAAGTATTTTAAGTTATTTTGAAATAATTTACAGCACAATTAACTTCTACAGGTTCCATGAGACCCTGTTCAGTTACGCCAAGGTATCTCGGTAACTGCTGTAGAAGGCGGCGATTTATGTTGATTTACAATAAGCATTCTGCTGCACAGCCTGGCTACATTAGCTGCTGTGATATCACTTCCTGTCTGTGCTGTAATGCATGGTATGATCCACGTTTTGTAAGACGCATTGCACCTTACCCTGTGTGTATTTGGTCACTGAAGACGGCGGTCAATAATGCTGTCATCACCATCAGTGATGAAAATGCTGGCAGTATAAATATTCTGAAGTAATTTCGAATTAAGTCTGGCCAAAATGCAGAAGCAATCCTACAAGAAGCGAGTTTGCAAGGCAGAAATTGTGGTAAAAAGTACGACCCAAGTCGCATGATCCCTCAGACACTGATATGGTTGATCCTCAAGAAAATAAAGATCACAAATCTGTGGAGTTTTAGACTGTCTCTTCGTTCAATATTGAGTTTTTCTGTACTTCAGCTTTAAAGTGCGATTTCTGAAAAACTGCTTTTTTTTGCAGATGTTTCCCATTATGTCAGAAACTGCTTAAGCTAAGGCTTTGGAGATAGCATTCACAGTTTGATAATAAAAAATATATTTTTTAAAATGACGTTAATTTTAATACCCTCCATAAAATATTCATATTCTGATTAGATGTATTTTAGTAGATTAGTGAGGGTATTACATATGACTCTATACCTTGGTAAATTTTTGTTTTGTTACCTTGGATGGTTCCTGAGAAAACGGGATATAAATATATTAAACTTGATCAGGATAGGGCATAAAATGATTAAAAGACGTTGTGTATCCCGCCACACTATGCGTCCCTTACCTTCACGAGGGAGGAAGAGAACGTTGTAGGTATTGCCCAGCAAGGGTATGGCCACCGCTCCAGGGAGCTTGTCTATCTCGCTCCAGAGGCGCCATTTCCTGGATACGACCACGGCTGTGACCGCTACCACCACAGTCACCGCCAGGAGCGCCGTGACTTCCAGCATCCCGGAGCCTTCAGTTACAGCGAGTCCACACCGGAGGCGACCGTACCTCACACTGGTCTCTGTCCCACAAGGTGCTAAGTTCGCCCGAAATCTTATCTGTCCGGTAGTTAAATTGGCCAGTGATTCAGCGCTTTATGCTATGAGTCCAGCTCTCGGCGAGCAACACGTTCTTGAAACGCTTACGTCGGTGGAGCGCTGGCCAGGTTGCTGATAACCACGTCGGTGAGCGCTCCCGTTCCCCAAACCCACGCGCAGGCCTGGCCAGATAGCGCTCCACGGGCGCGGGCGCACCGGTCGCAGGTGGGCTTGAGAATCAGGGTGAGGAGGAGAATGGAGAGCAACGCTGCAGCCGGTCGCCACCAGAGTGAGGCGCTGGTCTGACTGAGGTGGTGCTCTTGTTACACACCAAACGGTTTTGTAAATTAGATTCTGGCTCTGTATTAGCAGTGGTACGGCGCCTACGCACCCCCCTCCCTCCCCCCCCCCCCCCCCAATAAAAAGAAAAATGGGTGGTGAAGGTACATTAGTCAATGCAGAATTGGAATTGCTTTTCTATTCGTATAGTTTGATGGCAATTCAGAGTGATTAATATGCCACCGCACTACTATGGGCAGGAAAAACACTCACTGGAACCTCATTGGGAAACTAGTCATTAAGATGGCCAGCCTAAAAATGCTGTTATCGGAGCACAAAAAAAGGCCAATAATCTCCTGTCAATTAAAAGGCTGCCTGAAAAGTGGGTTTGCCAGCTGCCTCAATCTACCTTCCTCGGCGCCTTCAAAATACTTCCCAAAAATTTTGGCATGTGAACATATCCGTGCTTTTTTAACATCCAGTTCAAATTTCACTCCAACAATCTCCCCTAACTGTAACTCGCTCACACCCTCTAGTCCATCGCAGTAAGTCACTCATACTTAACCACTCCCGCCTGCCTATTGTCACTCATTCATTCAGCCCAACTTATCGTCATTATTTCTCGGTATCTTCCTGTCATTGTCTCCTTATCTAACAGTCATAGTCTGCTTCGTTCCGTCCTGATAGTCTCCGCTCAGAGTCACTGTCTCCCTCTTTCTGTTTCTTACTACTTTTACCTCATTCATTCCTTCCCTCTGCTGGTGTCACTTCTCTCTGCCACTATCCAACTCTCCCTCGTTGTTGTTTCAGTCATAGACTCTGTCTCTCATTATCACTGGCTCTCACTCACTTCCACTTTCTTCTTCCTTTGTACCTCTCTTACTGAAACAGTCTTCTTCACTTTTTTCCTGGCACTGTTCTGCCACTGTCAGCTGTATCCCAATGTCATTGTGTTCCTCTCTTTGTCTCATAATGGCATTGTTACTTTGTCCTTTCTATAACATTCCGGTATTAATTACTCTTCCGTATTTTTCTCCAGTGCCACTCTCTCCTTCTCCCTTAGCATAAAATAGCACGAATATATTGGCGTGCCAATACTTTTGGAGATATTTTTCACGGTACTGAGGATGGTAGAATTAGGCTACTGGCAGTCTTTTAACAGGAGCATCTTCTCCCTTTTTGTGCTCCGATAGGAGAATTTTTCCTCTGGTTTCTGTCTTTTACCTCCTACACCAGAGCAAGTCACTTATCTTTATGAATCAGCAAAATTTATTTTAAACAGAAATAACGCAAAGCTATATAATTTTACATCCAGACCTTTTTTTTTTTTTGTTCCAAAAATTTTGCATGTGCTCCAGCAGTACAATAACACAGGGTTACTAGAATGATTCTGAAGATAAAGGAGACGCTTTACAGCATATTACTCCGGGCTACGTCACTTTATGAAGTGCGTTTTCACTTCGCACAGAATTTTGCGTGCCTGTTATTCGTGACAAGTAGAGTAACTTCCAGAATTACATTTTCAAAGTGCATGGAAATCGGGAGCTTAGCAACATAGCATGAAAATTACACTAACTTCCTTTGCATAGCGTCTTGGAATCCGTGACTCGGTTTTGGTACCAAAAAATAACATATTTTCCAGATTTTCTCAGGAACCCACTACGAACTAAATGGCGCATCTTTAAGCTCATTAAGGCGCACCTTAGATCACATGCAAAGTAAAAAGAACCAACCGATTCGGTCCAAAGCTGGAGGAAATGTGTAATAGTAAAACTTCGACCCTGTATCTACATCTACATCTACATTTATACTCCGCAAGCCACCGAACGGTGTGTGGCGGAGGGCACTTTACGTGCCACTGTCATTACCTCCCTTTCCTGTTCCAGTCGCGTTTGTTCGCGGGAAGAACGACTGTCTGAAAGCCTCCGTGCGCGCTCTAATCTCTCTAATTTTACATTCGTGATCTCCTCGGGAGGTATAAGTAGGGGAAAGCAATATATTCGATACCTCATCCAGAAACGCACCCTCTCGAAACCTGGCGAGCAAGCTACACCGCGATGCAGAGCGCCTCTCTTGCAGAGTCTGCCACTTGAGTTTGTTAGACATCTCCGTAACGCTATCACGGTTACCAAATAACCCTGTGACGAAACGCGCCGCTCTTCTTTGGATCTTCTCTATCTCCTCCGTCAGACCGATCTGGTACGGATCCCACACTGATGAGCAATACTCAAGTATAGGTCGAACGAGTGTTTTGTAAGCCACCTCCTTTGTTGATGGACTACATTTTCTAAGCACTCTCCCAATGAATCTCAACCTGGTACCCGCCTTACCAACAATTAATTTTATATGATCATTCCACTTCAAATCGTTCCGCACGCATACTCCCAGATATTTTACAGAAGTAACTGCTACCAGTGTTTGTTCCGCTATCATATAATCATACAATAAAGGATCCTTCTTTCTATGTATTCGCAATACATTACATTTGTCTATGTTAAGGGTCAGTTGCCACTCCCTGCACCAAGTGCCTATCCGCTGCAGATCTTCCTGCATTTCGCTACAATTTTCTAATGCTGCAACTTCTCTGTATATTACCGCATCATCCGCGAAAAGCCGCATGGGACTTCCGAGACTATCTACTAGGTCATTTATATATATTGTGAAAAGAAATGGTCCCATAACACTCCCCAGTGGCACGCCAGAGGTTACTTTAACGTCTGTAGACGTCTCTCCATTGATAACAACATGCTGTGTTCTGTTTGCTAAAAGCTCTTCAATCCAGCCACACAGCTGATCTGATATTCCGTAGGCTCTTACTTTGTTTATCAGGCGACAGTACGGAACTGTGTCGAATGCCTTCCGGAAGTCAAGAAAAATAGCATCTACCTGGGAGCCTGTATCTAATATTTTCTGGGTCTCATGAACAAATAAAGCGAGTTGGGTCTCACACGATCGCTGTTTCCGGAATCCATGTTGATTCCTACATAGTAGATTCTGGGTTTCCAAAAACGACATGATTCTCGAGCAAAAAACATGTTCTAAAATTCTACAACAGATCGACGTCAGAGATATAGGTCTATAGTTTTGCGCATCTGCTCGACGACCCTTCTTGAAGACTGGGACTACCTGTGCTCTTTTCCAATCATTTGGAACCTTCCTTTCCTCTAGAGACTTGCGGTACACGGCTGTTAAAAGAGGGCAAGTTCTTTCGCGTACTCTGTGTAGAATCGAATTGGTATCCCGTCAGGTCCAGTGGACTTTCCTCTGTTGAGTGATTCCGGTTGCTTTTCTATTCCTTGGACACTTATTTCGATGTCAGCCATTTTTTCGTTTGTGCGAGGATTTACAGAAGGAACTGCAGTGCGGTCTTCCTCTGTGAAACAGCTTTGGAAAAAGGTGTTTAGTATTTCAGCTTTACGCGTGTCATCCTCTGTTTCAATTCCATCATCATCCCGGAGTGTCTGGATATGCTGTTTCGAGCCACTTACTGATTTAACGTAAGACCAGAACTTCCTTGGAATTTCTGTCAAGTCGGTACATAGAATTTTACTTTCGAATTCACTGAACGCCTCACGCATAGCCCTCCTTACGCTAACTTTGACATCGTTTAGCTTCTGTTTGTCTGAGAGGTTTTGGCTGCGTTTAAACTTAGAGTGAAGCTCTTTTTGCTTTCGCAGTAGTTTCCTAATTTTGTTGTTGTACCACGGTGGGTTTTTCCCATCCCCCACAGTTTTACTCGGCACGTACCTATCTAAAACGCATTTTACGATTGCCTTGAACTTTTTCCATAAACACTCAACATTGCCAGTGTCGGAACAGAAATTTTCGTTTTGATCTGTTAGGTAGTCTGAAATCTGCCTTCTATTACTCTTGCTAAACAGATAAACCTTCCTCCCTTTTTTTATATTCCTATTAACTTCCATATTCAGGGATGCTGCAACGGCCTTATGATCACTGATTCCCTATTCTTAGGATAGGTGCAGTAAAATGATCCCTGTGTTAGTTATACAAATGGTCCCTAGCCCTAGAGTTACCCAAAATACTTGAATTCCAATACAACCCGTTTTTATGCACGGCGCTTTGGAATGTATTAGGTAGCGCATGTTGTCTCATGTGTACGGATATTATGCACTTATCTTCTGACGAAAGAGAGTGAATGCTGCCTGAACTTAAGGGTTGCCATTAGTGAAATATTAATGGAAAGTAAGCCAGTGACAAGATCTTTTATGGTCGACATTGTATTCATTACTCTGTTAACATAAGGGTAGAACCATTTGGTAACGGATATGTTGGAAGAGATTGATGATATCAACAAAAATTAATCCCATGGAAAAATCATCTCGAAGTTCATGACATGGAACGTTTCCTGGCACTGGAGTCAGTTATCTGTGGACTAGACATGATCGGCTACATTTCAGTATTTGAAACATTTTATCGTGACTTCTCAAAGAGAGTCAAAGATTTTGAACGATTGTAGACTGACTTTGATTTATCTGTTAGGCCGTTCTCGGTTCTGGCTGCTGATGTACCTCATTACCTCCAACTTGAGGTGACAGACGTACAGTGTAGCATCGTATCAACGACCTCTTTGTCCCGTCCAGGAATTTAGAAGACTTTTCCAAAACGGTACTCCAAAGAGTAATGTCCTCGGCGGTACAGACAACCCGTTACATTAATTTCTATGTTTGGTTCATCGTAGCTGTGCGAATTTGTTTGTTCCTTATGAATTTGACAAAGTCCCACCAGCGTTCTGGTTTAACCAGTTCTAATCTGCTTAGTTCCGTGCGTGCCATTGTTTCACGGACCATAGTTCCGAATGTGTTACTTCTTTTAAAGTAGAAATGTATATAAACTTACAAACAATACAACTTAATGTTATATACTTACACGTAATACCTTTTGTAGTTTTGCTCACCTTATTAGCACTATCTAGTGTGCTTATTTAACTAAGTAACAAAGCCACTGCTTTCTAAAAGAAGTAAAAGGTTAAAAATAAACATTACTGATGAAATCATGATGAAATAAATATGCTGGTGTATTTGCGTCTTAGAAATAGTCGTACTGTGGTACAAACACGTATTCCATAAATGATTGATAGAATTGTAACTTTGATACCATAATATTACGCAAGTGGTTACTAGCAAATTAGAATTAAAATGAATGAAAGTCCAGATGACCGCATGAAGTGATTACTTAAGTACCCTTCAGGAAGCACCTTTAAGACGCGAAACCAGCCACGGGTCTTTGAAAGGACTACAATAAACAGTTATTGCGGTCATACGGACTTTCACTCTTTTTTAATTCTAACTTGGTAATAACACGTTGCGTAGCATTGTGGTATGAAAGTTTCAATTCCATCAGTCATGTATTATTTTAGCTGTGCTTGCCCCACCTATAGAGTAGTTTATGAAAAGAATTTTTCACTGTGCAGCGGGGTGATACGAAATTATCTGGCACATTAAAATTATTTGTCGCACGGAGACTCGAACTCTGGGCCTGTGCTTTCCACCTAATTTTTTTTATCGTATCCCCCCCCCCCCCATGAACCATGGACCTTGCCGTTGGTGGGGAGGCTTGTGTGCCTCAGCGATATAGATAGCCGTACCGTAGGTGCAACCACAACGGAGGGGTATCTGTTGAGAGACCGGACAAACGTGTGGTTCCTGAAGAGGGGCAGCAGCCTTTTCAGTAGTTGCAAGGGCAACAGTCTGGATGATTGACTGATCTGGCCTTGTAACAATAACCAAAACGGCCTTGCTGTGCTGGTACTGCGAACGGCTGAAAGCAAGGGGAAACTACAGCCGTAATTTTTCCCGAGGGCATGCGGCTTTACTGTCATGGAGAGCTGCATCAAACCAGTCTCAGGACTGAAGACCACAACAACAACATTTTTTTTTATTACGTGCCAGTTGGAGTTCAATTGGTCGAGCTGAAGGTCTGGCTGCAGCGTCCCCGCCACCGCCATCGAGCGTGTTGGGTATAGGAAAGTAGGAGGAACAGGAAACATTATTATTCACAAAACCCTAGTATGGTCTGATAACCTTATAACTGTCATGGAAGGAACCCGCTGCCTTCCGATCACGTAGCAGGAAGATAACAAGGTGGGGTCGCCTCCAGCATCCTTCAACAACTCACAAGTATAATTAACAAATAAAAAACTCAAAAATTACATACAAAATAAAAAGTAAAAAAGCTTCTACTGCTGGCTTCGCATCTGTTCTGTTTTCCACGATCTTGTACTCGAACGGTTTCTTGTAGTTGATCGCTTCACTTGCTCAGTTCCTCACCTGAACTACCCAAATACGACTTAACTTCCACCAGTACCCCATGTTAGGATGGGTCATGAATCGTGCTTCAGTAGCTCAGTTCGTAGAGCACTTTCGCGCGAAAGGCAAAGGTGCGGCATCTGAGTGTCAGTCTGGCACACAGTTATAATCTGCCGGTAGTTTCACATCAGTGCACAACCGCTGCTGCGAAAGAGTAAAAACGTCCATCAGGCCATGGCTAAGCCATGTCTCAGCAATATCCTTTCTTGTGTGAGTGCTAGTCCAGAAAATTTCGCAGGAGACCATCTGTGAAGTTTTGAAAGAAGGAGTTTAGGTGCTGAACGCAATAAAGCTGTGAGGACGGGTCTAATGTTGTGCTTCGGTAGGGCAGTAGGAAGACCACTTGCCCGTGAAAGGTAAAGGTCTCAAGTTCGTGTTTCGGTCTGGCACCCAGCTTAAATCTGCCCAGAAGTTTCAGATTGTCTTTAAGTTTCCCGTGTCTATAGCCTTCAGCATATAGCCGTGTAACACACCTGCTCGGAATATCGCAGCAGCGGGGGAAGCCGGCGCGCGGAGCACGGTTGTCTTTGCACACCAGGAGCATAGATCTCAGCCTGGTCTGGTGCAACGCATCACTTCCTGCTCACGACCGTCGGCTAGTGCGACTTGCTCTTGTGAACGCCAGTGCGGATTTCCCGGTTCCTAGGGCACGCGGACTGATCTGCAGTCTCAAATTAATCAGGCTAAATGTGTGGTGGTCTGGGGTGATTCTGTTGTCTTCGAAGGCGATTGATTTCTACAGGATGGCCGGGGTTTTCTGATACACTTTTGAAAAGCGAGCTGGCCGTGGTGGTCTAGCGGTTCTAGGCGCGCAGTCCGGAACCGCGCGACTGCTACAGTCGCAGGTTCGAATCCTGCCTCGGGCATGGATGTGTGTGATGTCCTTAGGTTAGTTAGGTTTAAGTAGTTCTAAGTTCTAGGGGACTGATGACCACAGATGTTAAGTCCCATAGTGCTCAGAACCATTTGGACCATTTTTTTGAAAAGCGATTCCTGAAAGTGTCGCCAGGAAGCAGCACCTTACAGCAAGCGCAACGAGCTTAAGCAGGAAATGACAAACTGGAATGCCAAAGTCTGCTCTGGAGGCTGAATGACCGAAATCGATTGGAAATCAGTAGGTGGCCAGCAGGCCTGTTCGTCGTGCGAGGCTAGTCTTGTGCCTGATGAAGCAGAGATAGAAGGGCTGGAGAAAAATATGGAAACACTAGGAGAAGTGCATGCGTCAGCAAACATTCAGATTTTAACCAGGCCTGAAAGTTTCACTGTTTCATTTGATCAAAAGCGTCAATTGTGCGATGTGCTCAATACGTTTCAAGTGTCATTCGTGATCAGTACACCGTTCTGTCTAGTTGCGAGTGCATTATGTCGGAGCTAAGCGAATTCTAACTTGGTGTGTTGCTGCTTGTGTGGTGGGTGCTTCCGTAACCAAGAGACCTGTAGTGTTTGGTGTTTCACCGCATCGATGATTTATAATGCATACAGGTAAAGCGGAGAACGTCATCCACTAACTCATACCGCAGAGCCAAACTGTGAGCTCGGTGATAGTGACGGACTGTCATTGAAGAGGACAATAGCTGCAAAAGTCACTGCAGAACTGTATGTCTCACTCGCGAACCTTGTCAACAATAAAACAACGCGAAAAGGAGCTTCAGAAGCAGGGAACTGCAAGGCGACGCGCAATGTGAAAACCACACATCATTGATGCAAATGCCCGTAACATGATGCCATGATGCCATGATATCTAGGCTACGGAGGAGTGGAAGAAAGTCATTTAGTCGGATGGGTCTTATTTCACATTGTCTCCAACTTATGGCCGAGTTTAAGTCCAAAGAGTGAAACAAGGGTGGGGTTCGGTGGTGATTTGAGCAGCCATGTAGTGGTATTCCAGTATTCCATGGACCCCATGGTTACTCTGCTACATCGCATTACTGCCAAGGATTAAGTGAGAAACTTTGTGGATAAGGTGCAAACCGTGCTACACTATTTGTTCCCAAAATAGTGACGCTGTGTTCCAAGAAGACAGGGCCCCAGTTCACACAACCGGCATCATCAAGGACTGGTTTTGCAAACACGAGGTGAACTGTGGCATCTCCCCTCAATATTATTGAGCCTTTGTGGTCTTCTTTGGAAAACTTGTCACTATTTTTCAGGAAGAACTGTATAGGATTTCCTTGAAAACCATAAAGTACTTGTATTTACCCATACCGAGAGGACTGGAATCTGTTTTGAATGCCAACGGATTTCCTGCACCATATTAGGCATGGTAACGTATTTTTGGTATTTCCACCTTATGTCTAACAACTGTGGTGTTGCGAACTGTAATCTGGAATTTGGTAATAGTGATAAAGTGGTTCGCTGCGTGTGGAACGTTTCGCGAGAGTTTTCGATTGTGTTCCCATGTGTCCGTATAAGTTTCGTCTTAGTCGTTCGTGTGTTCTGAAAGCGGGTTTTGCTGTCTTGTATGCGTACAGCAAGTCTGCAGGGAGACATTACAGAGAAGGGCGTGGCTGAATTAAAGTAGATCCGCCTCCTCGCAAGAAAACAAATTCTGTTTTGTTTAATCCCCACATATGTTTCATCACGGCAATGGCATCGTCAGTAGTACCTTTTTTAATTGCTTCTGAAATATACACACACTTTTATATAGACAAGGAGCTTATTGACACCAGATTTTGCTGGCGTTTAGATTACATATGTAATTCTCCTTTTTCACATTAGATGTGCCATGTAGCTGTCAACATAAATCAATCAAATGTTCGAAATGTTCAAATGTGTGTGAATCCTAAGGGACCAAACTGCTGAGGTCATCGGTCCCTAGACTTATGCTAATATGCTAATAACAACACACACACACACACACACACACACACACACAAATGCCCGAGGGAGGACTCCGGCGGGAGGGGCCGCGCTATTAGTGACATGGCGCCTCTAACCACGCGGCCACTCCCGCGGCTCAGAAATCAATCAAAAACTACAGGGAAACATGGTGCACATTGGCATTTGACAAAATAATTCCTCACAGAATAGGAAACAAAGAATATATGTGGCATAGAGAAGAAAAAACAGTACACTACAGAAAATATTAAAACCACTCAACACTACCATAGAAAAAATGTGTACCAGTTAACCTACAAAGATGATGATTTCGTATATGTCGGACAGAAACGTAGAAATTTCAGAGTAAGAAGCTTTCGAAATGTGGTGCTACTGAAAAATGCTGAAGATAAGGTGGGTAGATCACGTAACTAATGAGGAGGTATTGAATAGGATTGGGGAGAAGAGAAGTTTGTGGCACAACTTGACTAGAAGAAGGGATCGGTTGGTAGGACATGTTTTGAGGCATCAAGGGATCACAAATTTAGCATTGGAGGGCAGCGTGGAGGGTAAAAATCGTAGAGGGAGACCAAGAGATCAATACACTAAGCAGATTCAGAAGGATGTAGGTTGCAGTAGGTACTGGGAGATGAAGCAGCTTGCACAGGATAGAGTAGCATGGAGAGCTGCATCAAACCAGTCTCAGGACTGAAGACCACGCAACACAACAAGATGGGTCAACATTTAACAGCATTGAAAAGCAACAGCACATAGTCTACATTTGCACACCACTCACTGAAAGCAGCCCGACCTTAGTTAGCATGGAGACAGACTTACAGGTCTCAAAATACAGTAATCAGTTGTACCAGTTATTGACAACAGAGGAAAATTATCACATCCAAAGAGCAGAGCAAAAGAGGCGTCAAATGAAACAGCACTCTGCAACAGAACATGAGTCACCGCTCTAAGCGAGCTATCAAATAACGTACAATAAAACTCTCGCGCGTTTGCGTGCGCGTACACACTCACGTATTCACACATTCACAAAGAATTAAAATGGAAACACATCGGCACAAATTCAAACTTCGCGGTCCACAATTGAAAAGAAGACTGTGCAACCAAGGACTATCAAATGCGTATCTGAAACGTAAATGACCAGTGAAAAGTGTGCCTAAGTAACAGAAACATAGTAACATTTCGCTTTCACCAATAATCCCGAGAAAACGTTAGTAGATGCTTCTAAAAATCCGTAACACAATCTATAAAAAGCAGAGCACACCAAACAGTCTTACGAAACAAAACATCACGAAATTTGACTGATGTCCACATGACATTTTAAACATAAAAACAGTAACAACATATTTAGCAGGTAAATTATAACCAAGTACTGTTCAGGAAGCGTCAACCGTAGCAAAGGCAAGGGTAAAAAGAATGGGCACATGCCTTTATTTTAACGATATACATAGTTAGAAGTTATGTTGTACACAAAAATTCAATTCCTAAACTGCCCTAAAATACAGGTGTTGCAGATTACATCCAATACCAACTCAGAGTTGTGGCTGATTATTTTTGGTGGGAGCCAAAATGTACACATTCTGTAAAAGAAAGCAAAATATGTATGCAGCTTGAACACAAGCAAAACCTTATGTCAATATAGTGCTATCCTGTATAAAATTGCCATGGATATATTTCAGAAACAATAAAAGAAAAAGAAAACATTGAAGAAGTGAAAACGATGCTTCTGTGGTGTAACGTGTTTGGGGATTAAATAAAACAAAATTTCTCATTTAGCAAAAAGGCGAACCCTCTTTAGGCCCTAATTCATTGTTAATTTCAGCAAGCACGGGAACAGAGCAGAAAAATCAATTATGATAATAACAATTTCCATTTTTCTAGAGCGCAAATTTGAGAGTGGAGATCTTGTGTGTGTCCTTACCATTTTTGACTTTAGAATGCGATCCTGTGTTCTTGGTGAAGGAGATGCTGGAAACCGATTCGAGAAACCAACTACCTGTAGAGCTCGTTTTCAAATCCAGTGGTCGGATCTTGTAACACCTATACTGTATTTATAAAAGGTAACATATAATATTTTTTATCATTTTTTTCTATATATTACTGCTTACATAAAGATTTTGTATATTTTCTGTGATGTATTTTAATGTATTTGACGCAGTATGTTTTGAGTGTGTATATAAATCTGAAAATTATATTTTGTGTAATCTCACTAGTTTGTACTTGTGGTATAAAAATTGTAATCGATAGGAACAAGAAAGCAGGAACTCCCTCAGAGCCCGGGAAGCTCCAGTTGTAGAAGAAAGACTACTAATTCCTGGCCAGCATCAGAGGGAGAACCATCTAAGTTAACAACGGAGGCTAAGCTGCTCATAAATGATTCCAAGTTGGCCTCGCGTGCAACTGATGGGAATCCTCAGCAATGTGGTATTTAATTACATGCTCTGGATAGTATTCCGACTGTAAGAAGAGGTTAATAGAGCATATTACAGGAAGATCCGCGTTGGCACGGTCATTGTCAGCACCGCTGCCAATCAGTACTTCGTCTACTTTCAGGCAAGGTATGTTTCAGGGTTATACCATCAGCATGAAATACTGTTTTGTAATATTTGCGTATTATACGCATGAAAGTTAACTTGTTTGTGTCAGGTCTACTTTAGTCATTTGGTTTGTATTACCTGCGTTAAGTATACAATACTTTCCTTTACGAAATCAGAGATTTCACTAAAGTGCAAGTACTTATTAAAACATTACTTAAAGCATTTCATTAATTACGTTAATTCTTAAGAGGAGTTAGTAATAGAATCACAGGGTTAATTAGTTTCAGATTCTATGGGTCATGTGCAAGACAAATCGTAATTATGTGGAACGAGTAATTTTAGTCACATGGGAAACAAATTTGTAAATATGACGCTCAATATTTGTAATTTGTATTCTTTTTAAATATACAAACATGAATTATTAGTTCCTATCCACCACATTTTACACGTTACAATAACAGAAATTCTTCTGTGGAATAGACGAAGTTGTCAAGTAGAAACTTTTACAGTTTCTTTTCATATTTCACTTTACTGTCTCTCAGACGTCTTATGTCACTGTTAAGTGATCAAATATTTGAGTTACAGAATTGTACACCACTTTTTGTGTGAAAGAGAACCTCAATGTGGAGCAATGAATGTCAGTTTTTCTTCTGGTACGGTAATTTTGTACATCACTTTTCCTTTTGAATTGCAGTGGACTATTTACAACGAAGTTCAGGAGGGGATAAAAAAACTGTTAAGCAGTAGTACAAACTTCCAACTCCATAAACAGATGTCTACAAGACGATCTTGCGTGAGCACCGCATATTATTCTTACATCACAGTTTTGAGCACTGAGGGCTTTCTTTTTATAAGTTGGGTTACCCTAGAACATTTATTCCACATGATGTTATTGATTGAAAACTTTCTGATTTGTTCCTCCTTCAAGATTTGTAGTGATTCTGATTGCAAATTTGGCTGAACTAATTTGCTCCAAGAGTTACAGAAAGTGCATTTTCCATTTTAAGTTCTCGCAAATATGGAACCTCAGAATGTTAAAGATTGCACCCTATTTACTATTTCGTCACCAAGTGTACACTTATCATTGGTGTAGTACTCCTAGGTGTGCATAACTGAATATGTTGCGTAATCTTAAAATTGAGAGCGAGACCATTCGCTGAAAACCAGTCAATGACACTGTTAAGAACATTTTTTACCACTTCTTCTGCTTGTTTCAAATCCTGCACTTTATAGTAAATGATAATTACAACTTTCATATCATAAATGCCTTTACTGAATATTTCTCAGAGTAGTGCTTTTAAAAATAATTCCGTTAATATATAAATCTGAGTATGAAAAGTGTTGAAGAATAGTCGATGCAGTATGCCAATTTACGGGCCTACTGTTTTTTCCTGGAGCCAATCTGTAGAAATTTTGGACTCGTGGGGTGTCTCATTGTACTGCTGGAACTACCCAGGTCCACCGGCATGTACAATGGACATGAAAGGATACAGTTGATCGGGCGGGATGCTTAAGTATGTCTCACTTGTCAGAATCGTAACTAGACGTATCAAGGGTCCCATATCGCTCCGACTGCAAACGCGCCACACCATTACAGAGCCTCCACCAGCTTGAACAGTCCTCTGCTGACATGCAGGATCCATTGATTCATGAGGTTGTCTCGATGACTGTACACACCCATCCGCTGGATACAATTTGAAACGAGGCTGGTTCGGCCAGGCAACATGTTTCCAGTCATTAACAGTCCAAAATCTGTGTTGACGGGCCCGGGCAAGGCGTAAAGCTTCGTGTCATTCAGCCATCAAACGTACACGAGTGGGCCTTTGGCTCCTAAAGCAAATGTCTGAGAATTTTTTGTTAATGTTCATCAACTACGTGAGGTACTGTTTTGTGGAAAGCAAATCACGGCACTATATTAAATTCCGGGTCCCCATACGACACTTTGTCTGTCGCTTGTCAGTACTGACAGTTAAGGAACATGCAGGTTGTTTGCCTTCCAGCTAGCACACGTTAGTGTAAAACATTCAGTGTACTATTAATGATGCGTTGTTAACGCAAATGATGCTGCTAGAACTTCTTCCGTTCTTGTTATGATAGCCAAACGTAAAGAAAGTATAGCTGATAACCAAACTTAAGGAAGATACAGCGTGTAGCTTCCATCCAGGAATGTCAAAGAGTTTACTATTTGTGCTGTAATTATGTGCTCGATTTCAACTGGAGACCGTATTGCTTAATATAATTGTACAATTTACTATTTTGTTTGTTCAGAGAACCGTGCTTCGAATCCTGTTTTAGTCTGGTCTCCTTCAGATACACAGAAGAAGATACATTAGTCTGATTGTTTTACGTCATTAGACGCATGTTCACGGTTAAAAAAATGTTATAAACGGGGTGGCATGAACCGAATTTACGAGAAATTGGCTGTTCTAGTGAACTTCTGTTTGTTTTATGAACTTAGTCTTTTGAAAGTAGCTGGAGTGTTGTTGGGTTTTGATTAGTGGCTATAATAACGCTGTCTCGCTGGTTGGAGCTAGGCTGGAGGATCTTATTAAGCTTGGTACTATACGGTTAGTGGTACACACAAATAATCCTTATCCCCCAAACCTTTCCGAGGAAGTCAGTGGAGCAATAGCTCACCAGATTGCGCTACGACAACGTGGATTCTGACCGCTGCCGGGAGTGAAAATTTGCACGACAGTACGGAAACTCCGAGAGCAAAGACGAGGAGGAACGTTTCATGGGTCGCGTTAATTAATGAGGCGTTAATTAACGCCAGATAACGAACAAATGAATAATGTAACGCCTGATTCATGCACTGAGCAGCCGATTTTCAGAGCATCATTACACCTTTGACATGTTGGTATTAAAAACTCATAAACCACTCACAGGTGGTTAGATTACATCTATTCAAATATAAACTAGCTGAAGGGAAAAACCTATAAAATTTAAGAGAAGGAAGGTAGATAAAATTGTGCCATTAAATTACGAGTGAAAAATAAGCGTAAAAAACGGGCGCAGAGGACGTGCTAAGTATCGGAACACCTTGATGAAAATGACTTACAAGTTCGTGGCGCCCTCCATCGGTAATGATGGAATTCAGTATGGTGTTGGCCCACCCTTAGCTTTGATGGCAGCTTCCACTCTCGCAGGCATACGGTCAGTTAGGTGCTGGAAGGTTTCTTGGGAAATGGCAGCCCATTCTTCACGGAGTGCTGCACTGAGGAGAGGCATCGATGTCGGTCGGTGAGGCCTGCCACGAAGCTGGCGTTCCAGAACATCCCAAAGGTGATCTATAGGATTCATATCATGACCCTGAGCAGGACAGTCCATTACAGGGACGTTATTGTCGTGTAACCATTCCGCCACAAGCCATGCATTTTCAACGGGTACTCGATCGTGTTGAATGATGCAATAGCCATCCCCGAATTGCTCTTCAACATTGGTAAGCAAAAAGGTGCTTAAAACATCAATGTAGGCCTGTGCTGTGATAGAGCCACGCAAAACAAGGGGTGGAAGCTCTCTCCATGAAAAAACACGGCGACACCATAACACCACCGCCTCCGAATTTTACTTTTGGAACTACACACGCTGGCAGATGACGTTCAATGGGTATTACCCGTATCCACACTCTGCCATCGGATCGCCACTTTGTGTACCGTGATTCGTCACTCCACACAACGTTTTTCCACTGTTCAATCGTCCAGTGTTTACGGTCCTTACACGAAGCGGGGCATCGTTTGGCATTTACTGGCGTGATGTGTAGATTATGAGCAGCGGCTCAACCATGAAATCGAAGTTTTCTCACCTCCCCCCTAACTGTCATAGTACTTGCAGTCGATCCCGATACAGTTTGGAATTCCTATGTGATGATCTGGATAGACGTCTGCTTATTACACATTACGATCTCCTTCAACTGTCGGCGACCTCTGACAGTGAACAGACGAGGTCGGCCTGTACGCTTTTGTGCTGCACGTATCCCTTCACGTTTCCACTTCACTCTCACATCGGAAACAGTAGGCCTAGGGATATTTAGGAGTGTGGAAATCTCGCTTACAGACGTATGACACAAGGGACACCCAATCGTCTGAGCACATTCGAAGTGTGTGAGTTCCTCTGAGTGCCGCATTCTGCTCTCTGACGATGTTTAATGACTACTGACGTCGCTGATACGGAGTACCTGGCAGTAGGTGGCAGCACAAAGCACCTAATTGAAAAACGTATTTGGGGAGCAAAATAACTAATGATGGTCGAAGTAGAGAGGATATAAAATGTAGACTGGCAATGGCAAGGAAAGCGTTTCTGAAGAAGAAAAATATGTTAACATCGAGTATAGATTTAAGTCAGGAAGTCATTTCTGAAAGTATTTGTATGGGGTGTAGCCATGTATGGAAGTGAAACATGGACGATAAATAGTTCGAACAAGAATAGAATAGAAGCTTTCGAAATGTGATGCTACAGAAGAATGCTGAAGATTAGACGGGTAGCTCACATAACTAATGAGGAGGTATTGAATAGAATTGGGGAGAAGAGGAGTTTGTGGCGCAACTTGATAAGAAGAAGGAACCGGTTGGTAGGACATGTTCTGAGGCATCAAGGGATTACAAATTTAGCATTGGAGGGCAGCGTGGAGGGTAAAAATCATAGAGGAAGACCAATAGATGAATACACTAAGCAGATTCAGAAGGATGTAGGCTGCAGTAGGTACTGGGAGATGAAGAAGCTTGTACAGGATACAGTAGTCTCAGAACTGAAGACCACAACAACAACATGTTTTTTAGTTGCCCGGATACTTTTGATAACATAGTTTATTGACAAGAACCGAAAGTCAAAAACTTATCCAGTGATAAAGTAATCTCACTATCTGCTATTGGGTAAGTTGCGTTCAACTATCTTGAATCGATAGCTTGCCACATTTTCGCTCCTACTTGTAAGAAACGATCTCTACTTTCTTAAATATCTGCAATTTTCCGTCCATTGATGTAGATCTAATACAGAAAACTAGGAAACTACATTCATTTAAGACAGACTTGATTACTCAGTGTGAGTTGAGAAGTAAGCCTTTTTTTAACGAACGCGTTTTTATTAGATCGCTTTCTTGTGTTACCGGTACAAATTTTGCAATTAATTTTAGACTAACTTCCCGATGAGCTACAGATTTGTAACTTTCAGCGTAGGTCATGACTGGATAACAATGCAACTCTCTTTCGTGTATGGTGTGTGGCAGAGGGTACTTTATTTTTCTGTCTGTTTGTCTGTTCGGTACAAATTTTGCAATTCATTTTAGCGTATCGCACTGCCGTTTAGGGAAGGAAATACTAGCTAACGGAGTATCGGATCAGATTTGCAAAGGGAGCAACTCCAAAAGACTAGCGATTTGCAAGACGTTGATATAGTCCAGGGACCGGCTATTGACCCTGAACGTAAATAAATATAAAATATTGCGTAAACATCGGAGAAGGAATCTAATACTGTACAACTACACAATTGATGATAAATTACTGGAAATAGTACGTGCCTCAGGAGCGACTTTAGATGGAATGACCACATAAAACAAATACGGTAGTAGGAGAAGTAGTGGCTAGACTGAGAGTCATAGGAAAAATATTAAGGAAAAATAACTCATCCACGAAAAAAGTGCCCTACAGCAGTCTTGTTCGACTGATTCTTGGGTATTGATCATCACTCTTGGACCCCCACCAGGTAGGACTTACAGAAGGGATAAAGAAGATCCAAAGAATAGCGACGCCTTTCGTCACAGGGTCTTTCAGTCGGCACTAGGTGCTATATAGCTGCTCAACAAGCTTCACTGGCAGACACTGCAAGAGAGGCGTTGTGAATCACAGTGTGGATTGCTATTGAAGTTCCGAGGGAGTACGTTCAGGGAGGAGTCGGAGACACATTTCTTCCTCCTCCCTTTCGTCTCGCAAAACGACCACAACGAGAAAATTCGAGAAATTAGATTTGACACGGATGTTTACCGACAGTCAATTTTCCTTCTCGCCATTCGCCAGTGGAAAAGAGAAGAGGGGATCAGTTAGTGGTACCAGAAGTACCCTATGCCACACACGGTTAGATGGCTTGCAGAGTGATGTGTTGGTAAATGTGCCAACACCTTGTAGATAGAGGCGGCCTAAATGCACGCTATCTAAGCAGACGGGCGTGAATTCTGGAACAGGATAAGTAGTGAATTCTAACAAGAAAAATATGCAGCTCCTCGAATACTTATCTTTATTCCATCCTTGTGGTACATCGCTCTTGATAATACAAATAAGACTATCTTCAGATACGGTTAATGGCGCCTTGCTAGGTCGTAGTCATGGACTTAGCTGAAGGCTATTCTAACTGTCTCTCGGCAAATGAGAGAAAGGCTTCGTTAGTGTAGTCGCTAGCAAAGTCGTCGTACAACTGGGGGCAAGTGCTCTTCCGTATCTCGAGACCTGCCTTGTGGTGGCGCTCGGTCTGCGATCACACAGTGGCGACACGCGGGTCCGACATGTACTAAATGGACCGCGGCCGATTTAAGCTACCACCTAGCAAGTGTGGTGTCTGGCGGTGACACCACACAGAGTACTGATGCACATGTAGAAAATAACTTTCTGATGAGCTACAGAGTTCATAAATTAGCTCAGAACTGGATGACAATGTGATATTTAACTGGCTTTCGTGCCTGGTATGTGGTGGAGGGTGCTTTGTGGACCACTGGTATTTCACCTTTTCCAGTCGTGAATGTTTCAAGCCAACAACCGTTGCTCTTAAGCCTCCGTGTGCGATTGATACTCCGTAATTACTACCTCCACGGTGTTTCCACGAGATTCACGTAGGGGCAAGAAATGTACTTGTTGACTCAGTTGAAGAAAAGCTGAAATAAACCTCAAATGTACCACTTTTCTTGGTTGTAATCTAATCAAATGTCTGAGATCGATTGATAAATTTCACACGCACAGAACTAAGCTTATCACCTTTTTCCACACTATGTTAAAGAACTAGGGAATGTGACCACCGTTAAGATTTTCTCCTGTCATTTAAAATACTTAAATTGGGGCTTCAGTTGCATAAAAGCATATTTATTTTTACGACCGTTTTTGTTAATGTAACACTTTTTTAAACGGACTGCAAACTACAAAATAATTTCTCTTAGTCCCCTACTGGTTCTTAACTCCATACAGACAGTCCTGAAAATTTGAGCTTGTGAAGTTTTAATAGCTATGAAAATCCGTGTAAAATTTAAAACGAAAACCGTGGGAAGCATGTAACACATGACAGTATGGAGTGTAGTGAGTAGCTGTCACAGAGAAAAATATCAGTGCAAGGGCAATAAAACTGTTAGTGACTTAGATGAGATACTCATACATTGACTATGTATTGCTTGCGCCTAGGTTTTTCGTTTTAAATTTTACAAGTACTTTCATAGCTACTGAAATTTCACAAATATAAATTTTCTGAGCTATCTGCATGATTTCAGGAACCTGCACGGGGCTAGGAGAAATTATTGTATACTGGTTAATCTGTTTCATTAACGTGCTATATTAAGAAGGACTTCATTTAGATAATTATTTTTTGTTCTCCTGTTTCCTATCGTTCTCTCTCATACCCTTGGATTCAGTGGGCCAATATTGATACGCATCCCTGCAAATTGTGGTTTCAATACGGTAACGGCAATGCCTGCTACTGTTGGACAAACGCTCTGTCGTGGTTAATGTTCACAAGACGACTCACAAATAGCGGCCGGCCGGAGTGGCCGAGCGGTTAAAGGCGCTACAGTCTGGAACCGCACGACCGCTACGGTCACAGGTTCGAATCCTGCCTCGGGCATGGATGTGTGTGACGTCCTTAGGTTAGTTAGGTTTAAGTAGTTCTAAGTTCTAGGGGACTTATGACAACAGCAGTTGAGTCCCATAGTGCTCAGACCCATTTGAACCATTTGAACAAATAGCGCTCTTTGTTATGACAGGGACATTTTAAGGGTTTAATTAACTACTGGACAATTTTATATTACATTGTAATAACACGTGACGCTCAGCCTGTAATGTCTGTTTACCTGTAGAATAAGGGATTGTAAGGCACTTTGTATGACAATTGTTTACACTTATTCTCCTTTGGTACAGGGGACACGATCAAGGTCAGGTCCATGAACGTCATCGATGGTCTTCAATAAAAATAAAGTAGTACAGCTGTACATAATACAATGCTATTTTAAACTTATTTTTTGGTGGAGTATGGACATTGTATTGTGTTTTCATAGACTACCTCGAGTAGGCGGTTAAATTGAAAAATGGTTCAAATGGCTCTGAGCACTATGGGACTTAACGTCTGAGGTCATCAGTCGCCTAGAACTTAGAACTACTTAAACCTAACTAACCTAAGGCCATCACACACATCCATGCCCGAGGCAGGATTCGAACCTGCGACCGTAGGGGTCACGCGGTTCCAGACTGAAGCGACTAGAACCGCTCGGCCACACCGGCCGGCGCGGTTAAATTCGAAAGTATGGAGTAAAGGGAAATATTCCAACCGCAAAAAATGTAGATCTCGAAATAAATGTGCTGCGTATGCAAATCATTACTACAGTCTATCATTACAAGCATTACTTTAAGACAAAAGCACCAACTTACGTTAAGACGAAAGCACCCATTCAGAATAGAAAACGCAGTCAGGGAACGAAACAGCTTTAAATCGATACTCGAAGCACGTTTCGAACATGGTACATACTTAGTATTACTAGGTTATGATGAGGTAGTCTGACATTTTATCATGGCTACACTTTACTGATATTTCTTCCGCTTTTGCTAATGAGACTCCGTTTGGCAGCAGCACAGTGAGAGAATACATCGGCTAAGGCACAGAAAGTACCTCCTTTAGAGCCACAGGGCACAGTGCTAGTAACCTTCAGTAGCCTTTGTACCGGTAATTGAGTTTTCTATAAGTTAGGAGACCACATAAAAGGAAAGTGTCGTGTCGGCTACTGTGGGAGTCTGCACGGACACAAACAAGGAAGGAGACAAGTTTCGATGGCCGGTGGCAGGAATCCAAAATGATCTGTACACAACACTTTCAAATTAATGGAACACTATTTCTAAAAAGGTAAGAAGTATAAGTTAACTTTCATGAGGTGGCTTCATGTGCTTCCTATATGCAGTTACTTTACACACTGTTACTAGTCGCAGAACGCAGACTGAGTATCGTCTTCCTATTACCCAGTATTGATGCTCTCGAAGTTTGCGACCGAACTGGGGCCGACCAGCGATGAGTGGCTGTTAAGTCAGCCCTGACAGGGGGCGCTGAACTTGTTTCACTGGAGGCATGGCGCTGCCGGCTCTTTCCATTGGTGTGGGGGTCAGCTCCTTCTTGACGCCGTTTCGCGGCGCTGTGCTGGTCGGTGCACAGTCGACGCTTTACAACTGCACGTAAAGGTCTGTTTGATCGCCTCGAACAAATACATATTTTCAAACAATACTAACCTCCAAACCACATCTCCCCTCTTCATACCACCTTTTTCTTCACTATGTTGAAGAACTAGGCAATGTGACAGTCGTTAAGGGTTTCTCCTGTTGTTTAATATAGTTAAGTAGCGGCACCAGTTGCACAAAAGCTCATTTACTTTCATAACCGATTTTGGGACTGCGTAGCGTTCTGGGTTTCATCTGATAGATTGGTGTACCCGATCACAATGACCACATGGAGTACACGTGATGGAAGAGTACTTGTAGCAAAAGGACATCATGCATCTAGAGCGCACAAATCGTTTCTGGGGTTTAATTTCGATTGAAAATCCTTGGGAAACTGATAGACGAAGGATAAATACCATAAGATGCTCATTTCCGACCAGTGCAAATCACCGGTTAGCGTTTGTCCGACAGTGGGAGGTATTACGGTCAGCCTTGTTGGGTGGCCTACCCCACCCAATGTGTAGGGGGGCTACCCTTTACCTTCTAGTACCAGGCGCGGGCAGCACATCAGGCATTGACATTTTATGTGCCCGTGACTTACGCACACTACAATCAGCAAGTGACATCTGTGGCCTAAGTTCGATATACGTGGTCTTAAGGCCACTGTGTCACATGACACAGTGCTGCCTACACACATTTTACTACATATGTTGTCTCTGTACTTTATGTCGAGTGCTGGATCTCGGTGACCTCGAAGAACCCCAACTCGAAATGAAATAGATCATTCAAGTGTTGATGTAGATTTAGCAGGAGGTAATTTGATGGGGATTTTGCTACATAAAGACAGTTCAAGAGATTTCGTGAAGACGTATAAACGAGAGTAACAGAATTAGTGGGAGGTTCTGATGCCTATCGTTGCTTGCCTTTCCCCTTAGGTATAATGGTACATGACGTTAGACAGCGCTGAAATAAGACATGGGAAACGGGGATAGTGGTACTACTGTCTGTATCTTCGAGGCGGTAAGCAGCTATTGATAATATACGTACGCTACACTGATGAGCCAAAACATTATGACCACTTGCTTAATATAATGTTTGTCCGTCTTTGGAACGAAATACAACAGTGAATCTGCGTATCAGGGATCCGACAGTTTGTTGGTGCGTTTGTGGAGGTATATGGCGTTAGACGTCTAAGCACTGGTTATGAACTCGTAATTCACGTAAATAACGGGCCGCTGATTTCTGTATATGGTTATCGTCCACGATAAGCGGTCCAGATGGGTTTCATGGGATTTACATCAGACGAATTTGGTCGCCGAGGCATCAACGTGAGTTACTCTAGTGTTCCTCAAACCATTGTAGCACTTTTCTGGCTCCGATACACGCACAGTTATACTGCTGAAAGACGACATCGCCGTAGGGGAAGACATCAAGAAGAAAGGGATGCAGGTGGTTCGCAGCGGTCAGCATGTCTTCAATTACCACCACATGTCCCATGCAAGCGCAGGAGAACTCCCACAGCACAATACTGCTCCCACCAGCCTGCGTCCGTGGCGCGCTGTACTTTTCGAGCCGCTGTTCACCTCGATGACGGAGTTTGTGGAGGCGACAATTCAACTAGGGTACCAAACATGTGATTCACCTGAAGAGCTGATACTTTACCGTTGATAGACGTTCGAATCCCGATGGTCCCGTGCCCACTTAAATCTTAACTGACGATATCGTTGGGTCAATATGTGGACACGTAGGGGTGATATGCTGCTGAGCTCCCTGTTCAATAAAGTACGAGAACGGTGCCCTCCGAAATATTTGTGCGCGTACCGGCATTGTGGTTCTTTCGGCAGAGAAACCACAGATCTCCATCTATAGACGAACTTCTGAACCCCACGTTCTGTGAAGAGTCGTGGACGTCCAACCATTTACCGACTAGTGGTACTTTCACTGCCCTTCTACGTCTTTCGTAGACGCACGCAACAGTAACACGTGAACATTCACCGATTCGAGATACTCGTTCACAAGCTCTGCGTAATAATTATTTGCCCTTCGTAAAAGTCACTTATCTCAGTGGATTTCCCTATTGGTAGCTCATATCTTCGTTAGGGTGACCCTCGTCCGTGTCTGTTCCGCTTAAATATTTTTGTTACCGCGTCACGTGCCCGCAACGCCACGAGGCGTCAGCCAACGTCGGGTTGGCAGGGGTCGTAATGTTTTGTCTTATACATATAGAAGAGCCGATATTTTCGTATCTGGTACCTTAATAAATACACAAAACCGTGTGTTGGTTGTTTTTTTCTCTGCTTTGAACAGTCTTCCTAGTCACCAACTTTACGACCTGATGTTTTCCGCGAGGTCTTACTGCACCACTAAGTGGATTACATGTCGCAGTATAGATTGACCGTTTTGTGTCCATGCGTCCGTAATGTAGCATTAACATGTGAACTAGTCCCGACTGGAACTCTTTCTGTGCCACGATCAGCTAGTCTGGTGTTTGGTTGAAAGGATGAACTTTCCATGTGCGTATTAAAACGTATTACACTTATGTTTTACACATTTGCATTTGTTGTTGTTGTTGTGGTCATCAGTCCTGAGACTGGTTTGATGCAGCTCTCCATGTTACTCTATCCTGTGCAAGCTTTTTCATCTCCCAGTACCTACTGCAGCCTACATCCTTCTGAATCTGCTTAGTGTATTCATCTCTTGGTCTCCCTCTACGATTGTTACCCTCCACGCTGCCCTCCAGTACCAAATTGGCGATCCCTTGATGCCTCAGAACATGTCCTACCAACCAATCCCTTCTTCTAGTCAAGTTGTGAAACAAACTCCTCTTCTCCCCAATTCTGTTCAATACCTCCTCATTAGTTATGTGATCTACCCATCTAATCAGCATTCTTCTGTAGCACCACATTTCGAAAGCTTCTATTCTCTTCTTGTCTAAACTAGTTATCGTCCATGTTTCACTTCCATACATGGCTACACTCCATACAAATACTTTCAGAAACGACATCCTGACACTTAAATCAATACTCGATGTTAACAAATTTCTCTTCTTCACAAGCGCTTTCCTTGCCATTGCCAGTCTACATTTTATATCCTCTCTACTTCGACCATCATCAGTTATTTTGCTCCCCAAGTAGCAAAACTCCTTTACTACTTTAAGTGTCTCATTTCCTAAACTAATTCCCTCAGCATCACCCGATTTAATTTGCATTTATATGTCACTGAATACATTTTATAAGCTGCGAGAGGTGTGATATGTACATAATTTCCGAACATTTTTACGTCATGAGAATGAACTCCCTTACATATGTGTCTTAAAGCGCGTGGAGATGGGGGGGGGGGGGGGGGGGGGAGGGTAATATGTAGCCTCTAGCCGCACTCTTTCTGCAAGTACTCTTTCGGAATTTCGACTGTTGACCTCGCCACAAAACACAGCACCCATGAACGCGTTGCAATTTCTAGAAGCGCATCATGATTTTAAGTTGATAGTGGAAACCTTGTTTTTATTTAACATAAAACACCATGTACAGCTTAAAAGTACTTACGATATTCATGATGACATATTTCGCTTATTTGTGAAATGTTTTCGTTTATACAAAACTAGTTATACATTATAATCCATTGCTGAAGTTTTTAATCGTAGATTTGATCTGCAGCCCTTCACTGCACTTTTTCGTTTGCGGTTATGAAGCGTCGGGAGTGGAGATTTCGCAGAGGAAGTTCCCTTTTTAGCTCAATACTCCGTGTTAGGCACTTTAAGCTGTGGTGAAGTAGTTCTTACCTTGTCAGTCTGTGTAACAAAACACAACATTTGTTCGTTCCCAGTCTTGTGAACCCCGTGTGTGATATACCAAACACTGACGAATCGCTTGGAAGCTGAAGTGTTCCATGAAACGCACTGTGACTGATGTACACGTAGAAGAATTATTAATTTATGTCCAAACGAAACAAATCTGTCGTGTCTTGTTGTTAGCTGAAAGGTGTGTTGTTTACAGAACTACATCTCTGGTGCCTCGTACGAGCTGTGCTGTAGCCGCTTCTTAGCCCCGGCTGCCAACGTCTATCGCGGAGTGAGCCTGAGGAAGACGCCCTTGAAGGGCCGCAACACCAGCTCGCCTATCAGCTTCAGGTCCTCAAGCTTCTCCACCGTCTCCACGCGGTAGTTGCGTAAGATGTACGACAGCACCGTCTTCTCTTCGAGGATGGCAAATTTCTGACCTGTAGAAACAATAAGAAAGCATTTTAGATCAAGCCATACGGAAAAATGTTCGTCAGAAGTATGTTAGGAGTAACAAGAAGAGATAAGTTGAGGAATGAAAAGGTGAGGAAATAGTGAAAAAGGAACCCTTACAGAGAAGGACAGAAATATCAAGGCTAAGGTGGAATGGGCACTTAAAAGAGATCGATAATAAGAGGATTCCCAAGAAGGTACATAAAATGGAGATGAGAAGGAAACGACCAAAAGGAAGAACAAAGGTCAGATGATTGAAAGGTGTGAGGAGTACGTTGAAAAAAGAGGCGAGGCTGCACCAGAGTGAATACAGGAAGACGGTGGAAAAACAGGACTCGATGGTGAAGCTTATGTTCCAAACAGACTCACTCTGAGGCCGGAAACTTTTCAATATGATGATGATGACCACATCAAGGCTTTGTATGCACACGATTGTTTAAAATGTCGATGGAAATTAAAAAAAAAAAAAAGATGATGAGAGAAAATTATAATCACAGTATCTTTCTTGACAGATTAAAGACTTCACGCGCCTTTCGTGAATCTTGTAGTTAAAATGCAGCATAATATCAGGAAATATATTCGTCTTTTGCATTTCAATGTTTAGATATACAATGAAATTAATGTGTGGGAAACGAATCAGAGACATTCTACTTAACCAGGGGTTTGGAAAATACAGGGTTTTGTAGATCTCCATAAATTTCGAAAGCGAACTTTTATTTATGAAAGGAAAAGCCTTAAGACTAACAGCTTCTGTAGCTCTATAAATAAATGGTAGTCACACAAGTGTGGCGAATCCCTATCCTTCGTACATCTGATCTCTTAAAACTATATAACTGACTAGAAATCAGAAACTATCGCGGGTAGTTCGATTTAAATCTTATCATCCAAATGCGAACAAAGAATACAGTTAGGAAATGGCATGAAACTTCCTAACAGATTGAAACTCGATGCCACACTGATACACGAACTGAGAACCTTGTCTCTCGCGTTCAGTGATCATTTTCTTGTTGTTGTGGACTTCACTCCGGAGACTAGTTTGATGCAGCTCTCCATGCTACCCTATCCTGTGCAAGCTTCTTCATTTCCAAGTAACTACTGCAACCTGAATCTCCCTGAATCTGTTTAGTGTAATCATGCCTTGGTCTCCCGCTACGATTTTTACCCTCCGCGCTTCTCTTCAGTACTAAATTGATCCCTTGATGCCTCAAAACGTGGCCTACCAACCGATCCCTTGTTCTAGTCAAGCTGTGCCGCAAATTCCTCTTCTCCCCGAATCTATTCAGTACCTCTTCATTGGTTACGTGATTTACCCATCTATTTTCAGCATTCTTCTGTAGCACCACATTTCGAAACCTTCTATTATCTTCTTGTCTAAACTATTTGTCGTCCACGTTTCACTTCCATACATGGTTACGCTCCATACAAATACTTCCAGAAAAGGCCTCCTGACACTTAAATCTATACTCGATGTTAACAAGTGTTTCTCCTTCAGAAAAGCTTTCCTTGCCATTGCCAGTCTACATTTTATATCCTCTCTACTTCGACCACAAGTTATTTTGCTCCCTAAATAGCAAAACACATCTACTACTTTAAGTGTCTCTGCATCACCTGATTAAATTCCACTACATTACATTATCCTCGTTTAACTTTTTTTGATGTTCATCTAATATCCTCCTTTCAAATTGTAAATAGCCTTTCGCTTCCTATATTTGACCCCTGCCCCTTTCAGAATTTGAAAGAGAATATTCCAGTCAACATTGTCAAAAGCTTTCTCTAAGTCAACAAATGCTAGGCATGTAGGTCTGCCTTTCCTTAATCTACCTTTTAAGATGAATGGAAGGGTCAGTATTGCCTCAGGTGTTCCACCATTTCTACGGAAACCGAACTGATCTCCTCCGAGGTCAGGTTCTACCAGTTTTTCCATTCGTCTGTAAAGAATTCGTGTTAGGATTTTGCAGCCGTGACTTATTAAACTGATAGTTCGGTAATTTTCATACCTGTCAACAGTTTCTTCGTTTGGGATTGAATTTATTATATTCTTTTCGAAGTCTGAGGGTATTTCGCCTGTCTCATACATCTTGCTCACCAGGTGGTAGAGTTCTGTCAGGGCCGGCTCTCTCAAGGCTATGAGTAGTTCTAATGGAATGTTGTCTACTCCCGGGCCATTGTTTCGACTTAGGACTTTCAGTGCTCTTTCAAACTCTTCAAGCAGTATCATTTCCCTCATTTCATCTTCATCTATGTCCTCTTCAATTTCCATAATATTGCCCTCAAGCACATCACCCTTGTATAGACAGTCTAGATATTCCTTCGACCTTTCTGCTTTCCCTTCTTTGCTTAGAACTGCTTTTCCATCTGAGCTCTTGATATTCATACAAGTGGTTCTCTTTTCTCCAAACGTCTCTTTAATTTTCCTACACGCAGCATCTATCTTACCCCTGGGGATATATGGCTCTACAACCTTACATTTGTCCTCTAGCCATTCCTGCTTAGCCACTTTGCACTTCCTGTCGATCTAATTTTTGAGACTTTTGTATTCTTTCTTGCCCAGTTCATTTACTGCATTTTTATATGCTTTCGTTTCATCAATTAAATTCAATATTTCTTCTATTACCTAAGGATTTCTACCAGCCCTTGTCTTTTTACCTACTTGTTCCTCTACTGCCTTCATTATTTCATCTCACAAAGCTACCCATTCTACTTTATTTCTTTCCCCTGCATTTGTCAATCGTTCATTAATGTTCTCTGTGAAAACTCTCTACCACCTCTGGTTTTTTTCAGTTTATCCAGATTTTATCTCCTTAAATGCCCAACTTTTTGCAGTTTCTTCAATTCTACAGTTCACATCCGATAGATTGTGGTTAGAGTCCACATCTGCCCCTGGAACTGTCTTACAACTTAAAACCTGGTTCCTAAATCTCTGTCCTACCATTATATAATCTATCTTACACCCATCGCATCTTCTCCAAACATCTAGCGAATCTTACGAATTGTTTCGCTTTGAGAATCATCACGCTCTTGAGAAAATTTGATGCAGTATCGTTGCTCAACACGTTCAGTCATCTTGAGAGAATCGGTAATTCGACAAACACGTTGTGTAGCACCTCACTCAGCGACCGATAGGCAGCGGCTGACGCCCTGGAAGGCGGGGACAAAATTCAGGCATGCGCATAAAAGTCTCTTCCTTTACCGTGTACAGTGGCGCCGCGCTATCGTCTCTATTTTGCGCGGGAAAATCAAAGGTCGGATAATGTTTAGACAGATCTCGTATACGGTTACATTGTGAGCGTGCTCAGATTTCCGCAAACACTTCTACATTTGCAGGTAGGCGTTGAGTAACAACTTTCAGGAGAAGCCTTACCAATGCAGTTGCGCGGTCCTCCGCTGAAGGGCACGTAGGCGAAGGGGTGCCTGCCCTGCACCCTCTCCGGCAGGAAGTTGTCCGGGTCGAAGCGCTCCGGATCCGGCCAGTGGTCGGGGTCGCGGTGGGCGTGGTAGATGTGCAGCGTCAGTGTGGTCCCCTCCGGGATGTTGTAGCCGGCTGACAACAAGAGTAAGACGTAGGCTTAGACTGCGCCCAGAGGGGAGTCCGTGGTAATAAATCGACCTCGTCAATATAGATTTCTGTCTCGGTTTGGACTGTGGTTTTAACTGCTCTGCTAGATGTACACAGCTCAGTTCCTGGTGTTCTCAAGCAATGCCCTAGACGAGTGGATCGAGTGGGAAACGAAAACGAAACACTAGGTTTTAGATTACTGTCGACAACGAGGTCACTGGAGGCAGAACGCAAATTCGGATTGGAGAATAGAGACTGCCTTATCCGTTTGATGTATTTTGAGCGACTTAGGAAAACCAGGTAATCCCTAAATTTGGATGACCTGAGGTCCGACTGCTGTCCTCCTGTACGCGAGTTCAATGCGTTAACCAATCCGTCCTTTCGCTCGATATAATCTAAGAGGTTTCCTGACAGATCGATGTTCTTCCTCGCTGCCAGGAAAAAAACCCTCAGATACCAAGTCCCTGACAGAACAAAGCTTGTATTCACTCTTGGTTTGTTTCTCTTTCTTTCTTTCCTTTTTCCTTTGATACATCAGTTTCCGACCTGTTTGATGCGGCCCGCCAAGAATTCCTCTCCTGTGCCAACCTCTTCATCTCAGAGTAGCTCTTTCACCTTACGTCCTCAATTATTTGCTGGATGTATTTCTCTTATTTACACACAATCCAACACGTTACACAACTTCAGTACCTTGGAGCCTCGTACATTAAAGACAATTACAAAAATTAAATAATTAATAGAACCTATTTCGAATGATGATGATTCTTGGAAAAAAATAAAGATAATTGTAATTGTCTGCAGACAGCCTTGTTTGAATGTTACAGACTAAGGAGAGAACAAATAAATGACATTGACGAAACTTGCGAGGGTGTGTAGAGGGGGGAAAATAATCTAGTACACTTTTTTTGTTTGTGCGCAGTTTCACACACCTCGACAGATAAATTAGCATGTTAGGTTTAGAGGAAATATCTTCGAAACAGTAATATAGACAAAATGTTTTTGATATGGTTGTTCAAGTGTAGTTACCGTTTTTGAAAATTGCATTATCAACTTGGAATTTTGCGAAATCCCCGAGAGTCGTTAATTTTGAAAAATGAAAACTGATGTTACAACGCAGATTAAGGAAGCTTTCAAGGCGAGTACACAGATGTGTAATACCGCTGATTTCTGAAACATCGCTTTTGAAGTATAGCTGTACACAATGTGCTCTCGGAGATAAGAAAATATCTAAGGAGTCAATATTATTCAACTTATTCATTTTACATATATTTCTTTTAAGTTTTAAATTCTTACTTTGCGTTTTACATTTATGTTCTTCTTCTTTTGTACAGTACTGTACTGTTTCACTTACATGTATTTTGTTAAAGAAAATAATAAGTAACTCATTATTATGTTGCAAAATCGTTACAATAATGTAAAGAAATCCTTAAAACATAACTATTTTTACACCAAATTGAATAGACGAAATTTCCTTCCATACTGTAGACGACGGAGAACAAAATATAAAACAAAACTCTGCAGGATTTCAAATTGTTGAGGGTGATTCTCTAAACATCCCAGTTTGTATCGGGTATATTTCAGTACCTTGGTAATGTATGGCATCGAAAATTGATTATGTACTAGCTTCAATATATTGTTTCTCAAGGGGAGACTGACATCATAATCATTCCACTGAACTGCATCGGAAAATCTACTCACAGAGATCTTCCAACATCGAAAGCCGCATTCGTCTCACTTCCGTAGCCGCGCCGTCGTCCCCTTTGCGGTCAACAGATCGACAAGTTCCTTCGTCTCAGGTGCGCTGCTCTAAATTGTTCTTTCACACAGACCACCCCAACAGTCGAACAACAATACAGATTGTTCTCCTTCACTGGGGAAGAAACCATCTTTCCAAGGTCTTTAGACCTGGTCAGGCGTTGGTTTACCAGCTGCTGTCACAAAGATATGTGGGGTTTCAATAAGAATTCTCGAATTCTCGGTCCAACTAAAACTGAGAAAACTATGAAATGGCGGGTGGTCGGTGCGAAAGAAACGTTTTGAGAATGGTGTCCGACGATATGGAACTTGTTAATTTGTGTGATCCCAAAGGCTCAAGTGCACACTTAAAGCCGTGGGTCCTACACGGCTTTCGATGTTAGAAGACCTTCGTAACAGAATTTTCTGACCTAGTTCTCTTGTAAGAGTATGATGTCAATCTCCACTTGACAAACAATATTATCAAGCTGCAACCAGTAGAACATAATCAATTCACTTCACCAAGGCTTACCAGTGTACTGAAATACGCCTGATACAAATCAGGATATTTGGAGGATCACCTGTGACAATTTCAAATTCTGCTGAATTTTGTTTTATATTGTGTTCTCCGTCGTATATTATGGAAAGAAATTTCTTTCATTTTATGACCATGGTGTAAAAAATGTCGTGTTTTAAAGCTTTATATACAGTTTGTTAATACTGTAATGGTTTTATATCATAATTTCAAGAAACAAAATACGCATACATGAGACGGTAAACTAAAGAACAAAACGAAAACCATGAATGTAAAATTATTTAAAATATAAACCAAATATAAGTATAATAAATAAGAAGACTTATAATGAATGATTAGACATTTTAATCAGATATGTTGAAAATATTCCGATAGAACTTCTGCACAGCTTACTTTCCAGATATGGTAGTTCTGAAACCAGCATTATTGCACAGCGATGTATGTGGCTTGAAAGCTTATTTAATTTGTTGTAACAGAAGTACCCATTTTTCAAAATTGATTAATGTCGGTGGGGTATTTTGTAAAATTTCAAATTAAAAAAGTTGATTATACGGTTTTCATGAGAGTTAACGGCATATGAGATTTTATATGAAAAAACATTTTCTATATATTATAGTGCAGAAGATTTTCCCGCTCGCATCTCGTGGTCGTGCGGTAGCGTTCTCGCTTCCCACGCCCGGGTTCCCGGGTTCGATTCCCGGCGGGGTCAGGGATTTTCTCTGCCTCGTGATGGCTGGGTGTTGTGTGCTGTCCTTAGGTTAGTTAGGTTTAAGTAGTTCTAAGTTCTAGGGGACTTATGACCACAGCAGTTGAGTCCCATAGTGCTCAGAGCCATTTTTTTTGAAGATTTTCCCCATAAACCTAGTATACCAAATTACCTTTTGGGTTGTGTTTTACCCCTTAAAAGCGAAATTAGACACAAACAAAACAATTCGTATTGCATTATTTTGCCCCTCTACACACCTGCCAAGTTCTAACATGATCGTTTATTTACATTTCGGAATTTTCCGTTGTGAGATACTGACCATAGGAAACGACAGGATCCTTTCAGAAGATTTTTTATCTTTTACTCCTGAATCTATCAGCGCCTTGTGAGTTACGTCCCACTTGCAGATGTCCGGAAGGGGATTTCTGGTTCCATCATTACAGTGAACAGAAATCTCCCTAAAGCTGTGATCATAGTGCGAGATGAGAAATATTTTCAATTTAATTGTGAAAATGTACAAGTCTATTTGCAGTGTGTACACAACGTACAGCAGACGATTTGTAGACATGGTCCGTGTACCCAACGCCGCCGACAGTCGCGGGCAACGCGATCGATTGCAGCTTGCTCTGTGCTCGGGCCGATTCATATTTTGTACTTTTTATTGTCTGCTCCAAAGGATGGAGCGGACTGTTTCAGATCTGACTCATTATAAAGCAGCTAACAGATAGTTCAATTTACTCAGGTACTACTAACATGAAAGAAATAAACGGCTGTCGATACATTGAAACCATGTATCATTGCAAAGTAAACAAAGGTAAGCAGTCAGTGTCTCCCTAAGGAGTTAGTGTCTCGCTATACAAATAATTTTTTTGATCTACCACCCATCACTCATTTCTATCTACACATTCAACGCAACAGTCGCAGTGTAACGACCTTAAATAGGATATGACATCTACTACAAGGCATCGTAAGTTGATTTGGCAAAATATTAATAAGATTTGACTATGAAAAATGCAAATAGCAGAACAAATTAAAGTAACTGAAATGTTGAAAGTAAAGAAACAATTACAGTAATATTATTGGTCCACTGGTTTCCGAGTGAAAGTTCAGCGCTTGCATTTCCACCTATTTTTATGAAAATGAGGTTGTCAAGGGCCCAAGTACTCATTTTCAAGCGAAAACAACAACCGTAAATAATAGTTCTCGGGGGGGGGGGGGGGGGGGGGAGGGGGGGAGCGAGGGAATGTAGTTCGTCTATATGATAGAACTATCCTCATAGATAGTGGTCTACATTTTCGTCAGTATACGTTCACTTGTACGTTGAAGGACATGAGAAGTATAATTGCATTTCAATTGCAACATAAGGTTATTAGACAACATTGTCACCTACTGCATCGCAGCTGTCGACATAGAGAGGGAGGGTTAGAATTACGGTGGCGGCAGAAAATTTCATCTTTGGGAATTATAACACAGTTAATACAGTTTTTAGGGGAGGAGTACCTCTCACCAGATTGTGTAATTGTATGATTAGAACTATATACACAATTCTTCAAGGACTATAGGCGTAATACTCAGTTGGCTGTAGACCAGATGTGACACTCTGGTGTCTCTAATGGCGCAGATGTCTACGGAACGAGAAACGTGATCACCGCTAGATGGCGCTGCCATATGTCAAACGGATATCAACTGCGTTTTTTTAAATAGACCCCCAATTTTTATTACATATTCCTGTAGTACGTAAAGATGTATGAATGTTTTAGTTGGACCACTTTTTTCGCTTGGTGATAGATGGCGCTGTAATGGTCACAAACATATAAGTACGTGGCATCACGTAACATTCCGCCAGTGCGGACGGTATTTGCTTCGTGATACATTATCCGTGTTAAAATCGACGGAAAAGGTCGATATCGTGGTTATGGATGGCTATTGTGATCAAAATGCCCACCGGTCTTTTGCTATGTATGCTGCTCGGTACCATGGACGACATCATCCAAGGGTCCGGACCGTTTGCCTGATAGTTACGCTATTTAAGGAAACAGGAAGTGTTCAGCCACATGTTAAACGTCAACCTCGACCTGCAACAAATGATGTGCAAGTAGGTGTTTAGCCGCTGTCGCGGCTAATCCGCGCATCACTAGCATACAAACTGAGCGAGAATCGGGAATCTGGAAAACGTTGGTGTTGAGAATACTACATCAACGTCGATTGCACCCGTACCAAATTTCTATGCACCAGGAATTGCATGGCAACGACTTTGAACGTCGTGTACAGTTCTGCCACTAGGCACAAGAGAAATTACGGGACGGTGACAGATTTTTGCACCCGTTCCATTTAGCGACGAAGCGTCATTCACAAACAGCGGTAACGTAAACCGGCATAATATGCTCTATTGGGCAACGGAAAATCCACGATGGCTACGACAAGTGGAATATCAGCGACCCTGGCGTGTTAATTTATGGTGTGGCATTATGGAAGGAAGGATAACTGTCCCTCGTTTTATCGATGGCAATCTAAATGGTGCTATGTTTGCTGATTTCCTACATAATGTTCTACCGATGTTACTACAAGATGTTTCACTGCATTACGGAATGGCGATGTACTTCCAACATGATGGATATCCGGCACATAGCTCGCGTTCGGTTGAAGCGGTATTGAATAGCATATTTCATGATAGGTAGATTGGTCGTCGAATAACCATACCATGGCCCGCACGTTCACCGAATCTGACGTCCCCGGATTTCTTTCTGTAGGGAAAGTTGAAGGATATTTGCTATCGTGATCCACCACAACGTCTGACAACATGCGTCAGCGCATTGTCAATGCATATGCGAGCATTACGGAAGGCTAACTATTCGCTGTTGAGAGGAATGTCGTTACACGTATTGCCATATGCATTGAGGTTGACTGACATCATTTTGAGCATTTATTGCATTAATGTGGTATTTACAGGTAATCACGCTGTAACAGCATGCGTTCTCAGAAATGATAAGTTTACAAAGGTATGTGTATCACATTGGAATAACCGAAATAAAATGTTCAAACGTTCTGTATTTTAATTTAAAAAACCTACCTGTTAGCAACTGTTGGTCTAAAATTGGAGCCAAATGTTTGTGACCACTACAGCGCCATCAATCACAAAGCGAAAAAAGTGGTCCAACTAAAACATTCATATTTCTCTACGTACTACAAGAATATGTAATAAAAATGGGGGTTCGTATTTTAAAAAACGCAGTTGATATCCGTTTGACCTATGGCAGCGCCATCTAGCGGGTCAACCATAGCGTCATCTGGTTTCCCCCTTCAAGCTATATATATAACACTATCCGCAACAAGTGTCTCGTCCTACTGGGATTCACTGGTCAAGCTAGCTGTGGAAGTACAATATCAGATAAACTGCTCAACCCAGAGGAGGATTTCTAGCTCAAAAAATCATGGAAACCAAGCATTTCACGCGTGCAGGGGCTTGGCGGTCCAACACATCCAACCACCTACGTCATCAACTACATATTTCTTAAGCACTCTGTGTTTGCTGACTCTGCACTTGTTTCATTTTACCTTTGGACAGATAAAGTTTTATCTGTGACTGAATCCCTTGTTTCCAGCTGTGTTATCGCGAACTAAGGCGCGTTTACTCCGCAACATTGTGTCAAGTGGTTTAAGTTCTGCCAGTGACTCACTTGAAAGTGGCTGTAAGATTATTAGCGCAAATATCGAGAGAGGGAATAAAACTATCGCGACTACAACCACGAAAGATGACGGACAATTCAATGCACCGGGGAAAACTGCAAGAAATGCACGTTCATTAAATCGGTGTCAGATAAAGTACGCTGATTTCCAGTTCATCCGTCATTTCCGAAGTGATTGTTGTTTAATAGAGAATAATACAATAATAAATGCGCTCCCAAGTCTCAGTCGTTCTTGAATACTAACTTTAGGTAACACCAGAAGGCTCATAGGACACTAATTGAAATGACAGGGCGCAACTTATATTACTCAGGCTGTATAGCAGTTGCTCAATAATCTACAATGAAATACGTACACCGGTTAGTATTTCACTGACACAAACCCTAAGCAAATTAAACTGATGCAGTAAATTCTATTTTACACTGAAGAACCAAAGAAAGTGGTACACGTGCCTAATATAGTGTAGGGCACCGGCGAACATGCAGAAGTGGCGCAACACGACGTGGCATGAACTCCACTAATGTCTGAAGTAATCCTGGAGGGAACTGCCACCATGAATCTTGCAAGGCTGTCCATAAATCCGTAAGAATTCGAGGAAGTGGAGATCTCTTCTGAACACCACGTTGCAAGGCATCCCAGATATGCTCAACAGTGTTCATGTCTGGGGGAGTTTGGTGGCCAGCGGAAATGTTTACACTTAGAAGAGTGTTCCTGGAGCCACTCTCTAGCAATTCTGGGCTAGTGAGGTGTCTCATAGTCCAGCTGGAATTGTCCAAGTCTGTCGGAATGCACAATGGACATGAATAGACACAGGTGATCAGACGGGATGTTTGCGTACGTGTCGCCTGTCAGACTTGTATCTAGACGTATCATGGGTCCCATATCAGTCCAACTGCCCAAGCCCAATACCATTATAGTGTGTCCACCAGTTTGAACAGTCCCATGCTGACTTGCAGGGTACATGGATTCATGAGGTTGTCTCCATACCCGTACACGTTCATCTGCTCGACACAGTTTGAAACAAGACTCGTCTGACCAGGCAACATGTTTTCAGTCAGCAACAGTCCACTCTCGGTGTTGATGGGCCTAGGGGAGGCGTAAAGTTTTATGTGGTGCATTCATCAAGGGTACACGAGTGGGCCTTCGGCTCCGAAAGCCCATATCGATGATGTTTCGTTAAATGGCTCGCACGCTGACACTAGTTGACGCCCCAGTATTGAAATTTGCAGCAATTTGCGGAATGGTTGCAATTCTGTCAAGTTGAATGATTCTCGTCAGTCGTCGTTGGTCCCGTTCTTGCAGGATCTTTTTCCGACCGCAGCGATGTCGGAGATGTGATGTTTTACCGGATACCTGTTATTCACGGTACACTCGTTCGCCGACTATAGCGCCAAGTTCAAACTTACTTAAATCCTGATAACCTGCCATATAACAGCAGTAACCGATCCAACAACTGCGCCAGACACTTGTTGTCTTAAATAGGCGTTGCCGACCGCAGCGCCGTATTCTGCCTGTTCACGTATCTCTGTATATGAATACTCTTGCCTACACCAGTTTCTTTGGCGCTTCATGGTATTAAAATTATTATCGTTATTAAATTATTATTCATTATTATTAAAATTATGTTTAATTCGAAAATTAACTGCTTATAAAATATCTCTCATAAGTCGTCCGAAGAACATACCTATCTGTATATCTTGCGTGGCCCTACGAGCGATGAATGGCACACTGGGATACAGTCTCAAGGATTCCTTGATGACCATTTCGAGATACTTCATGTTATGCAGATCCTGCATTGTTGGTGATCTCTCAGGGTCATCTTGGAATATGTCCTTCTGTTCGGAGTAAACTCTCTCCTGCAAACAAAGGAACATGGTTTTGTTAACGTCCAAAGTCGCTTCTCTCTGCTGTAAAGTTCTCTGTAGAAGGACTCACCTGTATGCCTGGATGATGCCCCAACAGGATGAGGACCCACGACATGCCAACTGTGGTCGTGTCGTGACCCTACAACAGACATTGCTCTTAATGCGAGAGCTTGGAAGAATGGAACGCACTTGATTAAGTGGCTTGTGCATTTTCCAATTTCAAAGAATATCGGGGGGAGCACATTAGTTTCAGTAAGCGGTAGTGATAGTCACGTGGTTTGTAAGTCTTTACGACGAGTTTCGTGGCACAGACACTATGACATCACACTTACAGATTTGAGGGATGTTCATCACTATACGAAAAGAAGCATGCTCACTGAATTTCTCATTTCCTGTAGACAAACAAAACTGCTTGAAGTAAGATGAGGGTAGCGAATGGAGGTGGAAAGGGGTACGATTACAGTTCACATCTCTTGTGTAGGTATATTTTCCTTTATTCAGTGTACGACGTAGGTACATTGAAAATAACAGGCAAAACGGTGGTTCAGTGCAGAATCAGAATTAGGAAGAAGCAGGTCCTACGCTTCTACTCGGATCACATAATTACATATTCTTCACGACGAAAATGAAATTTTTGGTTGTTGATCTATGGTCTATAGAAGAGCTAGTAGTTTTAAATTCAAAGCGACATCAGCATGGTCGGCACTGAATGAACTAACCTCATCTCCAATAGCTCATCGTAAAGTAGGTAGCATATCTCGCAGAATGATCCAAGTCATCTTTAACAAAAAGCGAAGAACTGAACAGAAATATTTTAGCATCTTCATTTGCGGACTGTAATGTATGCTAACGCAGCCCAAGCGGATTTCGAATGTTCGAATTAGAGAACAAAGCGACTTCTCAGTGTGTAGAGACGCCTTCGTCTAGCACTTCAACGATGTTCTGTAACAAAGTAATCCCCACCTAAGGTCAGGCAAAGAACTCGAAATCAGTATTCACTTAATGCTTTCGACCATACCTAAGAATTTTCAAAGGAGTCACTCACTCTCTTTAAGAGAAAAGATGCCAGTAAACTATATGTATTAGCCTAAGTAATACTACTCTATTGTAATGTTTACTAATTTTTGTTCCCTTATTAACAAAACGAAAATTTTAATGGGTTTGATAATGGGGAGACAGATCCCTTAAGGAACTGGACTTCCCTAAATTTGAGTAATATATTGGGCAGAATACTCTACGTAATAATATTTTGTCTGGTAACTTGTCTTGAAAACATTACCTTTTATAGAATAACACATTTTCATTTGCAGTACTCTAAGCCATCAGTCAGCAGAAACCATACATTACCAAGATAAATAGATTTAACGTTGAATCAGTAAGCACACTTTAAAATCATTGCTTCGTGTGGAAAAGTATTAAACTTCATGTTAATTTTCTCAGCAAAGGTTAATTTAATTTCGCAGTAAGTAATCTGATGGACTTGTGCTACTATACATAAAGAGGCAAGGAAAATTGCTCGCGTTTGCATAAAAGCTATTTAACGGCTCCGAGGGAAGTAGCCAGAGACATTACCAAAAAACACAGGCGAAATTAGTTGTGGTCCACAGTATATGCATATCTCAGTAATGAAAGCTGACAGTTTTACTGGCTATGAGATCCAGTGTGTTGGAGTTGGTGACTAATTGCCTGGGAAAGCAGCATCGCGTGCAGCGAAGTACACATGACTCACCTCGAACATAAATGTGTCCACTTCCTCCTGCAGCTCTGTGTCGTTGAGTTTCTTCCCATCCTCAGACTCGACAAGAAGCATGTCCAGGAGCGCCACACGCCGCTTTCTCCCTGTAAACATAGACACGACAATAAATGGCGATGCATGTACTATGGCAATAAGAAATCTGATTACTTCAGCAAACCCACGCACCCAGATCATCGTACTGCGCCACCTTTTCGTCAGTTTTGCTGGCCCTCCTCGACTGCTTCTTCTGTTGAATCACCTGAAACAAAAACCAGATATTTATACACTCCTGGAAATGGAAAAAAGAACACATTGACACCGGTGTGTCAGACCCACCATACTTGCTCCGGACACTGCGAGAGGGCTGTACAAGCAATGATCACACGCACGGCACAGCGGACACACCAGGAACCGCGGTGTTGGCCGTCGAATGGCGCTAGCTGCGCAGCATTTGTGCACCGCCGCCGTCAGTGTCAGCCAGTTTGCCGTGGCATACGGAGCTCCATCGCAGTCTTTAACACTGGTAGCATGCCGCGACAGCGTGGACGTGAACCGTATGTGCAGTTGACGGACTTTGAGCGAGGGCGTATAGTGGGCATGCGGGAGGCCGGGTGGACGTACCGCCGAATTGCTCAACACGTGGGGCGTGAGGTCTCCACAGTACATCGATGTTGTCGCCAGTGGTCGGCGGAAGGTGCACGTGCCCGTCGGCCTGGGACTGGACCGCAGCGACGCACGGATGCACGCCAAGACCGTAGGATCCTACGCAGTGCCGTAGGGGACCGCACCGCCACTTCCCAGCAAATTAGGGACACTTGCTCCTTGGGTATCGGCGAGGACCATTCGCAACCGTCTCCATGAAGCTGGGCTACGGTCCCGCACACCGTTAGGCCGTCTTCCGCTCACGCCCCAACATCGTGCAGCCCGCCTCCAGTGGTGTCGCGACAGGCGTGAATGGAGGGACGAATGGAGACGTGTCGTCTTCAGCGATGAGAGTCGCTTCTCCCTTGGTGCCAATGATGGTCGTATGCGTGTTTGGCGCCGTGCAGGTGAGCGCCACAATCAGGACTGCGTACGACCGAGGCACACAGGGCCAACACCCGGCATCATGGTGTGGGGAGCGATCTCCTACACTGGCCGTACACCACTGGTGATCGTCGAGGGGACACTGAATAGTGCACGGTACATCCAAACCGTCATCGAACCCATCGTTCTACCATTCCTAGACCGGCAAGGGAACTTGCTGTTCCAACAGGACAATGCACGTCCGCATGTATCCCGTGCCACCCAACGTGCTCTAGAAGGTGTAAGTCAACTACCCTGGCCAGCAAGATCTCCGGATCTGTCCCCCATTGAGCATGTTTGGGACTGGATGAAGCGTCGTCTCACGCGGTCTGCACGTCCAGCAAGAACGCTGGTCCAACTGAGGCGCCAGGTGGAAATGGCATGGCAAGCCGTTCCACAGGACTACATCCAGCATCTCTACGATCGTCTCCATGGGAGAATAGCAGCCTGCATTGCTGCGAAAGGTGGATATACACTGTACTAGTGCCGACATTGTGCATGCTCTGTTGCCTGTGTCTATGTGCCTGTGATTCTGTCAGTGTGATCATGTGATGTATCTGACCCCAGGAATGTGTCAATAAAGTTTCCCCTTCCTGGGACAATGAATTCACGGTGTTCTTATTTCAATTTCCAGGAGTGTACATCTGCTAAAGATCAAGTGTGGCTATAAGGCTGATCGTCAACGTTAACATCCTCTGAACGACCAAATCGATGCGAAATACCGGGTTTTGTTACAAGAAAAGACGAATTTCGCAGGATTACTTCGGCTGCTCTCACCGTACCAAAAAGTCGAGAAAGCATACTCATTCATATGAGTAAGACGTAAGGCAAATAAGCTTCACATTCAGTACGTGCATGTTTAACATGACACAGGAGGTACTTTAAGGAGCATAAAGAGAGCAACTTAATGTATCTCTGATATGTAACTGCGTGAAGTTGCTGGTGTAATGCCCTGACAAGTAGTTTCCAGAAGAGATTTATTGCCCCCTCCACACACCCACCAAATTTCAACATGACCGTTTATTTACACTTATAATTTTCCCTTGCAAGATACTGACGATAGGAATCGACACACTCCTTTCAGCAGATTTTTTATCTTTCACTCCTGAGCCTATGACCTCCTTGTCAGGAAATCCCACTTGGAAATATCTGGTAGGGAAGTTTGGTTCCGGTATTGGCACTGCACTGAACGGAAATCTCCTGAAAACTTTGATCATATACGCGAGAATATAGGCCTGACAGAGCTTTCTCGTCTTGGGTGTAACTTATATAAGAAGACTGGCTGCTGTGTCCGAAAGCTCGGTTTAAAAGTGCAGTTAATTTGCGAAATTAAGAATACGATTAATCAACACAACACAGTACTTATAAATGTAAATAATTATCCTTCATAAACAGTGAAACGTCCCCTTAGAAAAATTAATGAATTACTGTGCTGATAAACCTCTTACATTATTTGATTTTCAAACAGCTGTGCAGAACTGAACGTACTCAGACATTTCTCTCTTTACTCATTCTGATCATCACTAAACCGACATACAATATTTTTAGCGCAATGCAATCTGACTCTCAAAAATCCCTGCAAAAGAATGGCCCTGACTAACATTAACCTATACGTTTCACAAATCACTTACCTTACAAAAATCTTGGTTACTCGAACTACTGCAATACAGCGAGCGCCACTACTGCCAGCTAAATAAAAGATTCAAACTACGGAAGGCACTAACTACTGATAGGCATAGTTAGCAAATGAACGATTCTGATGGAGAACAATCAATGTATTTACCTTAATAGTGTTCAAAAGTCATAATATGTATAGCAGCTCATGACATCTAGTCTTACAAATGTATTGTCTCTGATGGACACACGTCCAGATCATCGGCTCTCAAATTTCCGCCATCTCTCTCCCCACATCCACCACTGCTGGCGGCTCACCTCCAACTGCACAACGCCACGCGCTGTTAACATCCAGCTGCCCAACACTACAATGGCGAATATTGCAACAATGCCGACCAGCCTCAGACTGCACACAGTACAGTCAGTGATTTCCATACAGAGCGCTACGTGGCGTTACCAATAAAAAAATACCTAAACAGCTTACTTACAACAGTCCAGTTACACGTAAAACTTGTAGCGACAAATCGAAAGGCAAAGGCTCGTTGGAATCCGAGGAGGCGAGTGACGGGCAACCATCTTATCCATCCCTTCCAATCTTTCTTTCATTCTCTTCTAATTTATTAACATTTGTACTTAACATCCGCCGCTCCTTCAACTAATTTAGAGTTTATATTTTACTTAACTGTTTTAATTCATTCTTATTACTTCGTTTTTCTCTGTAGAAAACAATATTTGCATGTAATATGGAACAGGTTACGTTATTTCATGAAAACAATTGTAACATATGTGACCAGTTTTAAACTACCAGGTAACAGATATCCAATAAGGCAATAAATGAAATGCGGGCCCGATAGATAAATCCAATCTGATTCGATTCGGAAGAGTGTCATAAGGCCGTTGTACCTTCTGGCCCACTACTGTTGTAACTGGTCCTCGGTATCCTGGATACGGGGGCACTGGGATGGAGTTGACAGCGGAGCTGGTCCCACACAACTTTTATAGCGGACAGATCTGGAGATCTTGCTGGCCAACAGAGCACCTCGACATCATGCAGACTGTTCTTAGCGACGTGACGTAACATTTGCCGTTAAAGTTTCCATGCAGTACAACGTTGGGGTACATCTGAATCCCCCACAAATATTGACACTGCATAATTCGATCAGCTGAAGAAATAGAGACCCACAATGAGACCCTCCCAAACTCATCAGATGCTGATAACGTTGTCTCACACAAGTATGCGGCATCCTTGTGTCCCACTCAGTGAGCAATCACACCCCTTATACGAGTATACTGGTAACAACGCTGACCACGAACAACAGCAATAGTGTGTGGTGGCAACTCTAAACTCTAATCATTTCCGTACCTGCCAATACTGTGTACATGAACTAGGCTACATTGGCACCCGACCATGTCTTTTGTTTATCAGACAGTGAGTTTACTGCGTTAATTAGGATACAATTGAAACAGTTCCTGTTGTGGGCTCAACGTCTTCTCTAACAAGTAGAAGTAAAGACCACAAATCGCTGCCAGCTAAAACGTTTACGGCTACCGCTTTTGCAGGACTCAAGGAGTTTCGGTTGTGGGTTTTACTGATGTTCGACGATAAGTGCCTCTGAATCCGAATTATACACTGTGTGATCAAAAGTATCCGGACACCTGGCTGAAAGTGACTTACAAGGTCGTGGCGCCCTCCATCGGTAATGCTGGAATTCTATATGATGTTGACCCATCCTTAGCCTTGATGACAGCTTCCGCTCTCGCACGCATAAGTTCAATTAGGTGCTGGAAGTTTTCTTGGGGAATGGCAGCCCATTCTTCACGAAGTGCTGCACTGCGGAGAGGTATCGATGTTGGTCGGTGAAGCCTGGCACGAAGTTGGCGTTCCAAAACATCCCAAAGGTGTTCTATAAGATTCAGATCAGGACTCTGTGCAGGCCAGTCCATTAGAGTGATGTTATTGTCGTCAAACACTCCGCTACAGGCCGTGCATTATGAACAGGTGCTCGATCGTGTTGAAAGATGCAGTCACCATCCCCGAATTACTCTTCAAGTCGGGAAGCAAAAATGAGCTTAAAACATCAATGTAGGCCTGTGCTGCGACAGTGTCACACAAAACTACAAGAGGTTCAAGCTCCCTACATGAAAAACACGAGCACATCATAACACCACCGCCTTCGAATTTCAGTGTTAGCACTACACACGCTGGCAGACGACTTTCACCGGGCATTCGCCATACACACACGCTACCATCGGATCACAACATTGTGCACCGTGATGCATCACTCCACACAACGTTTTTCCACTGTTCAGTCGTCCAATGTTTACGCTTCTTACACCAAGCGAGGTGTCGTACGGCACTTACCGGAGTGATCTGTGGATTACGAACAGCCGCTCGACCATGAAATCCAAGTTTTCTCACCTCCTGCCTAACTGTCACAGTACTTGCAGTGGATCCGATGCTGTTTGGAATTCCCATGTGATGGTCTGAATAGATGTCTGCCTATTACGCATTACGACCCCCTTCAACTGTCGGCGGTTTCTGTCAGTGAACAGACGAGGTCGGCCAGTATGCTTTTGTGCTGCACGTATCCCTTCAAGTTTCCATTTCACTCTCACATCGGAAACAGTGGACATAGGGATGTTTAGGAGTGTGAAAATCTCGCGTACAGACGGAGACACAAGTGACATCCAATCACCTGACCACATTCGAAGTCCGTGAGCTCCGCGGAGCGCCCCATTCTGCTCTCTCACGATGTCTAATGAGTACTGAGGTCACTGATATGGAGTGCCTCGCAGTAGGTGCCAGTACAACGCACCTAACATGAAAAACGTATGTTTTTGGGAGTGTCCGGATACGTTTGATTACGTAGTATAACCAAAAAGGGAAATAGATATTCAGAACAGATTTCGTGATTTCTTGGCTACCGGCGTCTGTTCATCTGGCGTGTACTTGAGTATCCAGAACCTATCCCGGGCTTGACATGGCTGTTTCCTCAACCCGCACTGAAAATATGCATTAACACAAACGAGGAACCAGGAGACGCTGGCACGAACTGATCGGGATCACAGGTTGCAGAATTTTATTCCGGATAGATCTTTCAGTTGCTTAAGAAATGCGGCAGATTAAACCGGACGGCGCCGATGTGACAAATTATAAGAGAGTTGGAGATTTAAAATTTCTCTAACAGTTTGTCAAGAGGTTTTAGTTTACCGATAGCGGAAACTGTGTTTCTCTTATTGTTCGCAATATAGACTGTGGTAACAGACTTATCTGCTGTGTTGCGTTGCCTACATCAAAGTGACACGTGACAGTTTGAATTTCGGCGCCAGCAAACGTGACTTCAAGAGACAATAATTCGTGTTAAGGTCCGTATTTTGTAGACGTTAGATTCGGATGAAAAATTTATGTCCGCGGTTTTGATAATGTCATGAATCCAAGAAGTTGGCATAGCATTAGCAGCTTCAGTATTCCCAAATTTGCTTTAAGTACTGAATTATTTTATTTGTAACTAATTGAGTACATGGTGTATGTATTCCAGTCTACTGTTAGTTCATATCTTCCTGCACCACTCTCTTCGACCTCCTCCAACCCTGCTCCCCACCCACTCTCCAGCCATCTCCTCCCATCTCTCTGCATTTCCACCTCCTCCTCCCCCTCTAATTCCATGTCCACCTCCTCCTCTGTCTGTCATTGTCCTCCTCCACCTCCCCCCCCGCCCCACTCTCTCTTTCTCCTTCACCCGGTCACTCTCCGGCACTCTCTGTCTGTCTGCAGCCCATTACCTTCTTGTGTCCATCTCCTCCTTTCCTCTCTCTCTCTGCCCATCTTCTCCTCTTCTCTTTCTCTGTATGTTTCTTCCATCCCCTTTGATATTCATCTCCTCCTCACTGCCCACCTCTCCCCCCCCCCCCCCCCCACACCGAGCGAGGTGGCGCAGTGGTTAGCACACTGGACTCGCATTCGGGAGGACGACGGTTCAATCCCGTCTCCGGCCATCCTGATTTAGGTTTTCCGTGATTTCCCTAAATCGTTTCAGGCAAATGCTGGGATGGTTCCTTTGAAAGGGCACGGGCGATTTCCTTCCCAATCCTTCCCTAACCCGAGCTTGCGCTCCGTCTCTAATGACCTAGTTGTCGACGGGACGTTAAACACTAACCACCACCACAACCACCACCATCTCTCCCCCCCCCCCACCCTGCCTGTCCATTTCCTTCTCTTTCGTTTCTCCGTTCATCTCCTCCTCTTCCCTCTCTCTGTCAGGTTTCCCCATCCCTTATCTCTGTCCATTCCTCCTCCCACTCTCTTGGTCAGTCTCCTCCTCCCCTCTCTCTTTCCACCTCCTCCTTCTCCTATTTATGCCTCTGTCCTCCTTCCCCCTCGCTACCCATCTCATCCTCCTCCCTTCCCTCTCCACCCAATGAGCTTTTGTTTCTGTGTTACAAGTAATATGTGTACAAAATTTGTTTTAAATCGTTTCTGTGGCATAGGATGAGTTTTTTATCTGCGGTTTCGCCAGCGTATGGACATGTCACACGTATTTAACATGTTTCACACATATTTATACACATATTTCATCTGTATGACTAGCCCTGCTGTTTCATTTTCTCGTAGCTCAATGTTTATGACGTTGTATCTCTTGATTTACGTGCTGTAGAATGATACAGTTTTGCAGATACATTCAGTGTTATACGTGGCTACTGTCTGCGAAACGTGTTCTGAACAAGTTGGAAGTAAAGAAGCAATAAATTAAAAAGTCATACATGTTACGTCAGTTTTTCATGCATCTCACTATAAGACGCCATATCTCTTGAACTATGTTTTCTAGAATGACGTGTTTTTGTAGGTTCATTCAATGGAAGATGTGGGTACTCTCTGCGAAATGTGTTGGGAATATCTCCTGAACTACGATAAGTGTCGTACAATGGTATAATTTTTCTAGTACATTCAGTGATATTTGTAATTTGTGTAATATGTGTCACGCATACATGTTGTCGTAAAGAAGTAGCAAATTAAAACGCTATGTTTCAAATAGCAGTTTTACTGAATGAACTGCGAAAATGTAGTAAGCGATAAACTTTTATCCTTTCATCATTTTGCGGTTGTCATTAGCGAGGAAAAGTTTCGTAAAGGCTTGATATTACGTGTAAAGTTTGTTGCAAGCCTTAAAGTGGTCTCATTGTCAAATACAGGATGACTAAAGTATGGGTATCGTAGCGTCGTGAACATTTCCACCTACGCCCCTTTGATAGGTGGGACGTTCTTACCCCCACAGCGATTATTTCCAGACTGTAAGTGATATCTGTACCAAGTTTGGCTGAAATAGGTCTAATGGCTTACGAGATGTGAAACATACATACATATTCATAATTTGTGTGGATTAAGAGGAGGACAATTTGCCGATTAATCGTCGTATCTTGTTGAAAATTAGTAGCACGCAGTCCATGCTGTCAAGAAGCTATTCGTCCAAATTTCGTCAGCAAATTCAAAATTTCGTGTGCATCATTATAAAAAAACTTAACTGTCTCGACAATGTAGTTTCAAGGGTGGATACAATGAGATATGGCTGCGTGGGATTAGCCGAGCGGTCTGGGGCGCTGCAGTCATGGACTGTGCGGCTGGTCCCGGCGGAGGTTCGAGTCCTCCCTCGGGCATGTGTGTGTGTGTGTGTTTGTCCTTAGGATAATTTAGGTTAAGTAGTGTGTAAGCTTAGGGACTGATGACCTTAGCAGTTAAGTCCCATAAGATTTCATACACATTTCAACGATTTGAACAATGAGATATGACACGTCGGTGCCAAGTGCTACCCTTGACACGCTGAGCAGAGACCCGCAGATGTAATTAATCCTAAAAAACAAGTTACGCAACTATTTCATGGCACACTGTATGTTTATGCCGATCACGAATTTTGAAGCAAAATTACCTTCCTGGTAAATCCATGTAGAACATCCAACTGCTTGTAGAACTTTTTCCCTGACGGAGACATGCGGAACATGAAGTCATTCAGCAGCCATGGGCTAACTACTCTTCGGATTGTAAGTTCAGCAATGCTGCAACAAGCATCGAAACTGACGTAACACATCTATGGACTAGCGATCATTTTATGTAGCTGTAGTTGCTATAATTGCTAATAGTTACACAAATTTTGTTTAAATATAGGATTAACCTTATTCAAAACAGTTCTTGTTCTTTTCACTAAAGCTGTCTTCGTTAGTGGGAACACTATTCAATTTGCTGCATTATGGTATAGTAGGGAAAGTCTAGAAAATTGTTCTAATTTTCATCATATTTTGTATTTTATCTCTAGCAAATATAGGAGACAAGACTGAAAAGGCGTTGTGCAACCTAACACATAATGTGAACTGTTTGAAGATGTGTAGTATGCGGTACAAAAAGTACACTTCTAAAACCAGCAACATTTAGAGTTAAAGTCCAGTCATAGTTGTAAAAATATATTGATCTATATAACTTTCATACTGAAAGGCGTTTCATGAAACAGTATGTTGTATGACTGTATCTAAGTCTATGAAACACAGTAACACATGTTTGTTAGAATAAAATAAACATACCAAGTGCATGCACATGGAAGAAAAAGGGATTCAGCATCGAAATCTCATCAAGGAAACACGTTCTTCTAACATGTTTCGTATTTACGAATAATGCACAGGTCTTTACATGATTCGAAAATTTGAGCCTCGTATAGCTCTATAAAACAAAACAAAAACAATACTAGAAGAAGATAAAAGGATGACTACAGTATGCACATTCAACTGCATATAGGTTGGCGTAGTTAGGCAGAGATGAAGCAGCTTGCACAGGATAGATTAGCGTACAGAGTTGTATCAAACCAGTCTTCTGCCCGCAGACCACAACAACAAAAGGCTGCAATTATACACACCTATGCCATCCACCCACTGTTGACAATTAAAAATACGTGCTGGAATAAAATTGGAATTTGGAAATGGTATGCAAACTTGTATGTAAGTTCTTATGCTTCCAAGCGTGGAATGTGTGTGTCGTGGTGTATCAGCAGTCAGTGCTGAACGAGAGATCGCTACGAGTCGACCACTTCAAGCTATACCACTGTCTACGTCAATGAGTTTCAGTGACAGTTGGTGACTGCAGCCTTTTGTTGTTGTGTTCTGCAGGCCCAATACTGGTTTGATACAACTCTGCACTCTAGTCTATCCCGGCCAAGCTTCTTCATCTCTGCCTAACTACGCCAACCTATAAGCACTTAAGTGTGCTTACTGTAGTCACGCTTTAATCTTCCTCTACTATTTTTACCCATGCCACCCACACTTTTCTACAGTATCAAACTGACAGATCCTTAATGCCTCAGGATATGACCTAACATGCTACTGTATCTCTTGTTTCAGTCAAGTAGTGCCATAAATAGTTCAGCCAGATTCTATGTTAGTTATTCGATTTACCCATCTAACCCTCAGCATTCTTCCATAGCAATACAGTTCAAAGACTGTTCACATTTCTCTTATTTACTAGACTACACTCCGGACAAATACATTCAGGTAAAACGTTATAACACTTAAGGTAATCTTAGATGCTCTAATATCTGAGCTTTCGCATTGTTTACAGTTGGATAGCTGTGTTACATACGTTGGTGCGGATACTGGTTTGCATTTACATGGTATTTTGTCTGGTAATGTAAGCACAGCCACTATGTTACCACAGGCGGTCTGATGATTGCATAATGGAAAGCCGAAATCGATTTGTTTCTGGAATAAGTCAGCGATATATTTATATCTGGCGAACATGAATAAATTCTACGAACTGCATGGACTGATTACAGACTGTAAATGGAAGAAAAGAGATCTTGTGAACATGTGGCCGATAACGCATCGTTGTCAAAGTAGATGGCGGTGACTACTGAAAGTTTCTCTGACCACTCGTCGTGTGTTCCTTGTGTGTTACAGGCTGCGTTATTGTCGCAACGTACTGTAAGCAGCAGGATGATACAGTATTCATGTCGGTAACAAGCCGAGACGATGTTTGTGTACTGTATAACAGATGGAAATGGTTGAGAGGCAGCACGGCTACACCAACACAAGTACCTTCACGGACACCAATCGCATCACACAACACTTCAAACCCTTTTTGGACGTTTGTGTGATCATGTGTACTTTCAGACAGACGAACATGCAGGGACGCGAAGGACTGTGCGTACACCAGATATGGAGCATCGGGTTCTATAGGATACTGAGACGAACCCTAGTACAAACTCCAGCTAAGTGGCCCGCCAACACGATGTCAGCCAAAGCTTGATTATGTGTATCCCGAATGACAGCCGCTACTATCCCTATCACCTGCAACGAGTGCAAGGATTACCAGAAACGGATTTTTCTCTACGGGAAGGATTTTGTCCACGGTTTTTGCACCACATGATTTGTTGTCGTAAGCACACCGTCCATTTCGGGACACATGTTCCTAGGGCCATTTTTGCGTCGGAGCGCTTGTCATTTCCACAACTGCTTCTGTTTTCTCGAATAGCCCCTTTAATCTTTCAGCACGCAATATCTATGTTCCTCATATTCATGCATGTTTCTACAGCTTCGCATATTTTCTTTAATCATACTTGTGTTATCATTTCACATATCCTGTCGGTCTTGTGTTTAACACGTCCGTATTTCATTTCACCTGCTTCATTTGCTATTTATGTTTTCTCGTTTCCTCAAATAAATTCAGTATCTTATATGTTATCCAACTACTTGGGTTAGGAATTGTTCAGCTTTTCTTTTCTCCAATAGCTTCTTTAATTTTTCAACACGCAGCATCTATCTTCTCAGTAATCATACATGTTTGTACATCATCTTGCATTTCCTGTCCATCTCATGTTTTAGATTTTTGTATTGGATTTGATCTGCTTCATTTGCTACTTGTATTCTCTCCTTTTTTCAGTTAAACTCAGTGTCGCCTAAGCTGTCCAAGTATTCCTGTTAGGAAGTGTTTTTGGCGTGTTCGATTCTTTACTGAATTCATCATTTCACCTCGGACAGCTTCGTCTTCTATTGCGTCTTTCCATGTTGGTCAATCGTGTCCAATTTCGCTCTGAAACGTTCACCGACCACTACTTCTTTCAATCTACCTATAAGCAATCTCCACAATTTATTGTGTTTCCATCTGGAGTTAAATAACAAGCAATTACGTTCGGAATCCGTATGTTCCCCAGGAAATAATTTGCGGTTGAAAGACTATTTTCTAAATTTCTGTATTGTCATTATCTAACTCATCGGAAAAGTTCTGGTGTCTCATTCTGAATGATTAAATTCTGATCCGAGCAGAATTCTACTAGGCGGCTTCCCGTTTCATTCTTTGCCCCAAGTGCATGTTCTCTTATGAAATTTCTTTCTTCCTACTATCTAATTCCAATACCCCATCACAATTAAATATTCGTCTCACTAACGAAACGACTAATTTATTATGTCTAATCTTACAATTCTTTTTAAATTTTCACATCGTCTGCTAAGATAGTTGGTATATGAACGGGTACTGCTGGGAGTGGTCTATATCGTCTGACAAGGCGTTGAGTATGCTTTTCTTAGCACTCACCACTTTTCCTGTTTTCAGTTATTATTATATCTTCTCCTGGTTTATCCGAACTGATTTTCTGTTGACAATACTATAATCACCATAACAAATATCTAGTTCTTTTTGCCAGTACACTTTACAGATTCACACTATATCTAACTTCCAACTAGCCGAATCTTTCTCAAACTACTTTTCTGCGGTTATAGCGATCCAAGTTTAGAATCGTGCACAGCCAGATCTATTTCTCTCACGACAGCATCACACCGAGTAGTCCTCATCAAGTGATCCAGATTGATATCTATGTTCCTTCTGGAATAGTTTACCGGTTAAGTTCCCATAATTATCATTAAACCATACAGTAGAGCTTCATGTCCTCGCGAAACACAATGGCTGTAGTTATCCTCTGCATTTAGCCGTTCACAGAAACAACAAAGTTAAGGGACGATGGCCAATGTCAAAATGCCAGATCAGGAAACGATTCCAGACTTGTGCCACTGCATGTAGAGAAAAGACTGCTGCCCTCCCCAGGAACTATATTCGAGTCTGGCATTTCCACAGATGGTATGTACAGTGTCTGTTTTATACGACATACTATACAATGTCCTTCATACATGCATGTATCGTATTCGCAATTGCGACTACATTTAATTCATTTCATACGGCTGCCGTCCACTGCATAGCAAAGTAAATCGTATAACGCAGACACTGCAAATACAATTTTATACCCAGACAAGGCCGCGACGTAATAATGAAAGTCTCTCGCTGTGCTGGTAATTGGGTAGATCCTGGAGGCGTCCTCGGTAACTTAGGTGGTTAAGGCGATCTCTATCGATAAGCGGGGTATCCAGGTTTGAGTCTCGGTCCGGCACAAATTTTCATTGTCACTGATCTATTGTGGAGCTGGAGTCTAACCGTATTCGCAACTGCGAATGCATTTAATTCATTTCTTTCTACTCATATCCTTCCGTAGCGATAGCATTTACGGTGCAACTACAGGTATAGTTGTGTCACAGAAGCAATGCTACTGCAGCGAGGTCCATGGCTCGTGGACAGAACTGCAGCATTTAAAACATACATTGTGGAGCAGCAGAAATGAGATTAGTGAGACACTTATCATTAAAATTCGAGACAATGAAGTAGACAAAGTGAAAGGATTCTGAATCATTGGAAGGAAAAAAAGAAATGTGTCACAACTGAAGTAAGAGACGAAGGACAGGTAAAGAGTGCATTCCTGGCCAAGATAAATTTGCTAGTATAAAAAATTAGCCTTGATTTGTGGAAGGAAGCACCGAGGATGTAGTCTGGAGCACAGCATTGTATGGTAGTGTGCCAAGGACTGCGAGGAAACCGGTAAAACAGAGAATCTAAGCGTTCAAGGTGCGGTGTTGTACAAGGATGTTTAAAACTGGATGGATGCCCGCATCTCGTGGTCGTGCGGTAGCGTTCTCGCTTCCCACGCCCGGGTTCCCGGGCTCGATTCCCGGCGGGGTCAGGGATTTTCTCTGCCTCGTGATGGCTGGGTGTTGTGTGCTGTCCTTAGGTTAGTTAGGTTTAAGTAGTTCTAAGTTCTAGGGGACTGATGACCATAGATGTTAAGTCCCATAGTGCTCAGAGCCATTTGAACCATTTTTTAAAAAACTGGATGGAAAAGAAACGAGGAGGTCCGCAGAATTAGCGAGGAAAGAAATATGCGGAAAACACTGACAAGAAGAGGGAACAACGTAATAGAAGATGTGTTAAGAAATCAGGGAATAATTTCCGTGGTACTAGAGGGGTCTGCAGGGGGGTAGAAACTGCAGAGATCGGAATGTAAACAACAAACAACTCCGGACGTAGGTGCAGGTGGTGCTCTGAAATGAAGAGTCTGATAAAGGAGAGGAAGTCGTGGTCGTGAATGAGCGCATCAAAGCGATCAGATGACTGCCCCCTCATCCCCCCGCCCCAGTCCTCCCCCCCTTCCCTCCCACCCTGAAACGAGTTTGAAAGACGTGAGTCAAAGAGGACGTGGCACAGTGCAAGCGAAGCTTCATTCCAGTTCCTGTAGCGCGAAATGCAGACTTTCATTTGGAGCACATGGCATGTATTCACAGTTCCGAATAGGGACAACTACCGTCTATATAATGGAATGATGACGATGTAAATTTGTGCCGGACCGGCATTCCAACCCGGATTTCCCGCTTACCGCGAGCGGTCAGCTCGCTATTTGGGTTCCCGAGCACGCGTCAGCGCCACACCCAAACTTCCAAATGTCGTCAACTATGTGTCTACGACCTACACTCGTACATTCATTATGTTCCTGTACAGGGGAAGCATTTTAATTGAAAGTCCCTTTACCCGGCGGATAAATACCATATTGCATGTCCTAAGGAACTTTGCATCTTGCTTCTGAACAACGAAACCACTGCAATATCGTATTTCATTTTGAGCCTTGGCTGAACATTTGAACGTTTGCCACCGTTGTGCTGTTCTCTCCCGAAGCTTACATTTCTTTTTATGTTTTACGATGCGACCAAATCAACGACGGTTCCGACTCTTTTCTATTCCAATGCCTATCCATACGTCCCAGAAAACATTCAAAATCATTCCATCGGCTAACTCTAGCATCTGGCATGCCTGAAATTTTCTTCACTTGACTTTTTATCATGCCTAACTGCCGATATAGTCAGCATTAATGTCCATTAATTCCTCTCTGATTCTGTGTTTCGACCTGCAGACGATTGTATCGAACCACGCGGTGATTCTCAAAACACGGACTTTTGGTGGGTAATGTAATATTATTTGTTTGCAAGTTCAATCTCTTTCGTCGTCTTTTTTTTGCACTGTCATTGTCCATATCGTATATGAATTACAAATTATTTTTAAATTATAGAAAACAATATTGTATATAACACTTGATTTAAGGTAACTTACTTGTACACCGCGGCTACATAATCCGATTCAGTATTGTGCTGTGCGTCTATTGAGGTCCCCATAGCAGTTTCTATTAAAAATGAAAGAAACGGCTGTAAACATCGTACTATAATGCATTTCATTCGATATTAAGAGATTTGTAAACTGAACACAAAATCGAGTGGCAATGGAAGGGTTTGGAGTACAGTCCAGTCAAATATGAGTTACGGTAGACTTAATTTAGAGTAACTGATACTGAGATCAACAGGGAAGCATTAGATGACGTTTAAGAGAAATGATGGACAGTGTCCACAATCATTACTACGTGCGTTATGTAGCAAAATTTTTGTAACATGACCACTTACACCCATACTGATTTTAATATTAACAGTCTACATTGTTTACCGACTTATAGCTTTTGAGGAAAATGTAAACCAGTCTCAGAACATAGTATATATGATGAACTCAATATTTAGAATTTTGATGCAGAAACCAGGTAGGTCAAATTTATTTGCCCAGTTATACAGAAATTGTGATACAGACTTAATTGGTTTTGCACCAAGACCAACAAATGTTAACACTGTTATGTAAGATATATGTAAATCACTGCACATTTTAACTACAAAATATATTAGGACACCGTTATACTGATGTGGTGAGTTGACACCACGGCTGACGCTTGAGAGAGTCGTGCTGTGACTAAAAACTGTTTCCCTATAGTCTCTCTATAACGGTATACTTGCACGAGCTGCTATGTCATCTTTTGTATAGAAGGAAAAGAAAAAAACCACTCACCACGATTGAAATGTTCGAATGAAGAATGAGACGGAGATGGTGTAACGTACGTGTGCACACAAACAAGCTATCACAAATTCACAAACACTGGATGATTTGTTCAAGAGAAAGAGCTCCACAAATTGAGCAACTCGATAACCCGTTGGTCCACCTCTGACCCTTATGCAATCAGTTATTCGGAAGGTATTCATTCACAGAGGTGTTGATACCTCCTGGTGAATATCGTGCCAAATTTTACCCGACTGGCGCATTAGATCGTCAAAATTCCGAACTGGCTGGAGGGCTCTAGCCGTAATACTTCTAACGTTCATAAGTTAAGACTTCCGGGCTGAGAGGCCGTGATCGATATGTAAAACTTCTTCTACCTGACGTTTCGTTGCCAACTGCAGGCAACATCTTCCGAGGTGAGTCAACGACTGACTGCCATGCCTTGGAGGTCACGTTTATGTAGAGCTATAGAGGGCACCACCATACGTCACGTGGGGCCGACTATAAGTCTATATCTGACTAAAGTCATTAGTCTCGATTGAAGGTAATCGATTGTCACATCGTTGGTGCAAAGTCGACGGCCATATCTTATCTAACTTCAAGCCTTCCTCTTTTCTATCAAAATTATTGTGGTGTTTCTGAATCTCTATAGCTTCTCTATACATGCGTGCATAATAATGCGATGTCCTGGCAAGCACGCTAATTCCGTGTAGCTGTGGGAAGGTTTATATTGCAACAACGAAAAGAAGTGTCAATGCCCGCTTAACCGAACACAAAAGGAACTTTCGGCTGGGACGTACCAACAAATCAGCTCTATTGGAACATGTTTTTAAAGACGGTGATCACAAAATAAAATATAGTGAGACGAGCTTGCTAGCCAGAACATCGCATTATTGTGCACACATGTATACAGAAGCTATAGAGATTCAGAAACACCACAAGAATTTTAATATAAAAGAGGAAGGCTTAAAGTGAGATAAGATTTGGTAATCGACTTTGCATCAACGATGTGACAATCGATTACCTTCAGTCGATAACAATGACATTAGTCAGAGATAGACATACAGTTGGCCCCACGTGACGTATCATGGAGCTCTCTATGCGCTCTATATAAACGGGACCTCCACGGCATGGCAGCTAGTCGTTGACTGACCTCGGAAGATGTTGCCCGCAGTTGACATCGAAATGTCAGGTAGAAGAAGTTTTACAGATCGACTACTGGCTCTCAGTCCGGAAGCTATAACTAATAAAGACGCCAGCCGCGAAAGCCTACACGCTATGATCAAACGTTCTCACTTTGTGAGAGATCAGGCGACCTTGCTAGCCAAGGTATGGTTTGGGGAGCACGAAGACAAGCAGTAGAAACTCGGTGTGTGGGCGGGAATTATTTTGCTGAAATGTAAGCCCAGGATGACTTTCAATGAAGGACAATAAAACTGGGCATAGATTGTGCTGTGAGGGTGCCGCCGATGACAACCAAAAGGGTCCTTCCATGAAATGCAGTGGTACCCCAAACCATCACTCTTGGTTGTCGGGCCTATGGCGAGTGACCACAGGTTGGTAGACCACCACTTTCTGGGCGTGTCCACACACATTTTCAGCTTGTAATCTCATTAACTGAAGTCGCATTATCTACAGTGATGCGTCCCGCTTCGAACTGGGTTCCGATGACCAGCAAAGACATGTCTGGCGAGGCTACGGACCTTTTTTTGTCGTCGGTGGCACAGCACAACGATACGTTGACAATATTCTACGCCCCGTTTCGTTGCGCACCATGGGAATCCATCATCCTGCGCTTACATTTCACCAAAATACCCCCCCCCCCCCCCCACACACACACAGGTGGAGAGACTTTAGTGCTTGTCTTAGGGCTTGCCAAACCCCATCTTGGCCAGCAAGGTCGCCGAATCTTTCGCTAACTGAGAACATCTGCAGCGTTATGGGCAGTGCTCTCTAATCATCTCGCTATTTTGACGATCTAACACACTAGTTGAACATAATTTTGTACTATGTCCCTCAGGAGGACATCGAACAACTGCCTGAATCATGTCCAATCGGAATAACTGCTTGCATAAAGGTCAGGCGTGGACCGATGCGTTATTGACTTGAATATATGGAGCTCTTTCTCTTCAACAAATTATCCAGTTTTTGTGAAAATGTAATCATTTATTTGTCTGTATATGTACATCACATCTACCGGTTTCGGTAGATGTTTTTATTCACGATTACAATACACCCCGCGCGGCATATCTTAATCGTCATCCTTGTTACGATTTATTACGGGTCACTTGAGATTCCATGAACACAAACGCTATCGAAAATTAAAGCATTTTCAAACCGCTGCTGAGATGATGAATTACCTACAAATTAAAGTTTCCACAACTGTGCCAGTAGAATGTTAAACATACCTAAAATTAAGACATCTATTCATAGACATTGTCTCAAAAGATTGTATGCAAAATACCGTTTATTAAATTTATGTACCGCGCCACATATCGATTCCATGATACTGAGCTGGTACCAAAATCTCCCCAATAATAATTCCCTGCTGTGAATATGTGTAAATGCAGCACTGCTAACACAAAGCAAACGAAAGGCGAAGTGAACGCCAAAAATGATTATTGGAAATATCAGGACAGAGTGTGTGATACAGTTCTCTAAAAAGCTAAAAGAACAAATAGTTCGGTATAAAGCATTCGTAGTAGATCGTGACCGATTTTAGAATTTTAAGACTGGCTGTGGGCTGTTCGTTGATTTTCATGGAAACAGCTTGTCAGGATTTGTGGAATGAACTGATAATACATTGTTGTTTGTTTCATCTCGAGTGACATACAAAATAATTCTCACCACATATTATATCGAGCGCACAGCGTGTGATGTAGGGGTACATGTCAAAAGACTGGCCGTCAGCTTTTGTCTTCAGTAGATTTACCAAAATCTCAGATTTTTCCGCAAATACTTCAACGAAGTTTTCCAGGATGCTGAAGTGGAAGGCTGGCGTTATCATCTTGCGGTGAGAATGCCACTTCGTTCCTGGAAAGATAACATATGAGAGACCACTACACTGCTTGCTCAAGTAACTGAGACATCATGGCGGCATCTATTGTAGAAGCACTGCCCTGAGTGGAGTCTCACCTGTGCTCGTGAGAAGGCCGTCTCCCAGCCAGGGGTGCAGGAAGCTGTAGCTGTCCGCTTTAGTTATCAGTTCACTGCTCGTCATTATTTTCTGAAATATCGAGAAGAAATAGTTGTGACAGTTTTCTGAGTTCAGGCTGCCACTGTAGCAATTTTGCTCACTGCTATTTGTGGAGTAGCATTTAATGTTAGATTGATACATACAGACGTAAGCAAAATGTTGAAGGACTTTTTTCAACCTAAAACTTAAAATGTTAATTTGATGCAGCAATGATTTTCAATAAGGTGTTCAAAACTTATAAGGTTACAGTCCTACAGGCGATAATTTGTTACGGGATTGTTCCAAATCAGTCATACCATTACTAAACATGGTCGTTTACATGTGTGGTTGCTAACTACTTCGTGATTAATTTATTCATAACCATTCCTCATCTTCAGCCAGTTGTCTCAAATACAACTACCCACACAGACACCAATACAGCTGCAAGACCGAACATCGAGAAAGTATGAACGGTGTTCAAGTCATAAGGGACACATCTCTACATAGTTAACAAATTTTCAAGAAGGCCCGTACGATCGTAAAAACGAGTTACTGTTATAGTTTTTTTACGGTTTTGTACCTTATGTCGTGGATACCATTCATACTCGCTTGAATGTTTGGACATGCGGTGGTATTTGTCTCCATATTTGTATTTACGTCCTATGCAAGTGTTTCGTAGATATCCACGACTCATAAGCTCTAAAAGTTCTTCCAAACCCTTGAACTACATGTACGCTGCCTCGTTTTCCATATATGTTACCTTCTCCCACATTCGTCTCAATTAATTCCCATCCCTTCTCTCCACACATATACTAACCATCTTCGAACAATCAACACTTTCCACAAAAACAACCCCAACAACCCTGTTGTGTCTCCTCTAATTTCAAATCATGGTGCGCTCTCGTCTTTAGCAAGACAGTTCCTCAACTCCGCACCTATACATACTCCACATCCTCCCCAAACGAAATTTAAACCGTCTTCCTCTCCCAGACAATGCTATCCGCACCGATATTCCCCCTCCCCTCCCACTACCAACAATAACTCGTCCTCAGCTGTCGCGCCTGATCAGAGCTTCACCCTTCCTCTTTCCTTCCACATCTTTTCCACTCTCTCCCGCCCTCCCCCATACCCATTTCTCCTTACACTTTTTTCCTTCGTATTAAAATCCTACCCACAGTACGAATTACACTGCTTGACAACTGCTAAGGAACAGAAACATTGCTGTACAAGAATAATCACAAGCAATAGTGGTTGACATGAAAAACAAGACGTATGTAATAGAAGTGGAGTGGTATACCTTCTATGAAATGGTTTACACTTCACCACATGGAAAACCAGGATAACAGACATAAATAAATTTCAGGTTGAATGCACATCAAACTCCCAACATAACGGTCGATATCGCACTGATCAGTAAGGAGTATGCGCTCCTCGGCCAGTAATGCACATTTTGCGTCTATTATTCATGCTGGGTACCAAATTGTTGAGGTAGTCCAAGAGGGATATTGTCCCCTCCTCTCTCAAGGCGGTACTGAGTTCTTGCGTGGTTCGGATAGGGGGTATCCGCTGAGAAACACGTCTGCCAAGAGCGTCCTAGGCTGGTTCCATAGCGCTCAGGTCTGGGGAGTACGGAGGCTATACCACACGTTCAGTATCTGCACTTTCCTGTGTGTCAGACTTCTGTGCGGTCTTGTGTGGTCGGGTATTGTCGTCCATAAACAGGAATTCGCCCCTAACGCACCCCTAAACAGACGGCATGATCCTGAATAAACTCCCTGCAATATCACTGTGCTGTAACAGTACCTCGCGGAAAGATATGCAACGGTGTTCGGGCATTGTGCATTATGCCCGCCCACACTACAATGCCTAGTATCGATCAAGTTGTGAACATTTTGTGGTACGTAACGTCTTCCCCTCATTCTCTACACTAACTGTTGGTAAAAATGATTTGCCACAGTGAAGCAGGATACGTCGGAGAAGATCACTAGGACCACTGTTGCTGACCCAACCTATATGCTCCCTACATCAGCGAACTCTCGATGATGGCGTGTTTAAGCGGGGTACATTTAACAGGCTACCGAGCATACAGTCCAGCCAGATTTAATCGCCGTGAAATGTTTCTGGCGGAGACATTTGTACCGTAGATATTGCATGGTCTGCAGTGATCTGCCAAGGAGTGAGAAGTCTGTTGCTTTTCGCCACCAGGGCTGCGTATCGATCCTCTTGCAGTGTGGTGGTCCCTCTACGACCATCGGTCCACCTTGAACGACCTTTTTTAATTGCGATAAGACACTTTCAGACAAATCCATTACTGTGGTTACAGTGGTGATACTACGACCGCCATAGAGCCTCGATCTTAATCACTCGAATGACATCTTACAGATATATTGCCATACCACACGGAATGTCGCACTAAACAACCTTTGACAGACACCATACTGTATGAACCGTCGGATGTATACAGAGCGTGCGTTTACAGGCTTCCCTCCTGTTAACACGTTCCGCTCTCTATATTTCCTTTTACTATCGTTCGTCGGGTATCCGCAGCAGTTGTCGGTTATTCCATGGAAACTAGCAGTAGTTACTTGTGCAAGTATCAGTTGTTCGGTGTATTACTCCTTTTGTCAGAAGAAATTTCTGGTTTGTAACCGGTCGCTATTAAATGTACGATACTTCGAATGAACACCTGCCAGTCATCCTCAGGTGAGCCATTGAAGACCAACGAAGGCTTGCGCCTTTGTTCATTCATCACCGCCGTCCTTTGTGTTCGGTGCACGAGCTAAGATAGTGGTGTCGACCGACTAAACTACCCAGCAGAGAGGTCGGTCGCTGGTGGCATTGTGGAACTTAGCTGTCTCGATTGTTGTCGTTCGCTGCGGCCATAGGCGTACTCTGATGTCTTTGATTAGAACAAAGCAGGAGGTGATGAGGTTCCATGCATTATCCAACTGGTAGCCCACGTCAAGGTTCATCAGATTTTCAGCCTTGCATTTCCTCAGATTTTTTATTAATGGGGTGCCAGAAAGATGTTGCTGTGCCAATATTACCATTTTCTTACTCTCCATTGAATGTCCGGAGCAGATACAATGTTTACCAATAGCAGGCTTATTTAGTTACAAAATGCGACAACTGTGTTAACGTTCTGTGCAGCATTCTTCCAGGGTGGCACTGTCCGGCCTGTGTAATCTATACCATATTTGCAAGTTATTTTGTAGAATCCAGCTTTCGTAAAAACAAATTGTCCTTCACTGATCCCAGAAGATCTGCAGTCTTATATCGTGGTCAGGAAACGACGACTGTGGTTACACGTCGGAATGAGTGAGCTTACAGCAATCTGAATACCCCACGGACAGATAACCTTCTTTCTCTACTTCCACATCGCATTGGATGTTGTTATGAATGGAATTGAGGTGATGTAAAAACCATTAATTTGTCTTCTCCATGAGACCACACTATGAACATATCATCCACGTATCATCAGAATAAAAACTGTTTCAATGGCTGCTGATTCCAGTACTCTCTCCTCAAAATTCTTCACAACAGAGGGAAAGAGAGCTACCCATGGCGACTTTTCTCTAAATTTCCCTCTCGCAGACTCTTTGGCCCCAAATGGTAGCTCACTGTTTGGTCCCCTTCCACAAATCAATCAACCTACCGACTAACTGGTAGTATCTCTAAGTTGGGCATAATATAATCTCATTCGATCGTCAATTCAACAGAAAGCTGAGTGAGGGAACCATCTTCTAATGTAGATCATAGACGTCATCATTAACCTAGTCAGACATCATTGTTTGTGAGGTTTTGGTACCTGTGGTAATTCCATATTGATGATACATAAGCTGTACTAAAATTATACATCTCGTTTGAGCAACTCAAACATTTGTAAACATAAACACGTCGTTTGTATGGTTTTTTGCCATGTATTCTACATCAGCTAAATTTAAGCATAATCATATTTGACATATTTAAGAAGAAATGAGACAGGGAAGTAGCTTGTATCCGATGTTATTGAATATGTACAGTGATCAAGTTGTCACCGAAATGAATGAGAAATTAGGACAGGGACTCTGGGTTAGAATGAAGAAATAAAACGGTGAAGTGTGATGAAGGCACGTTATTCTGTGAGAGAAAGCAAAGAACTTGGAAGAGCAGTGAAATTGACTGGATATAACCTTGAAGAAAGGTTAAAAGACGATCATCAACAGAAGTAAAACAAGAGTAACGGAACGTTGTCGAATCAAATCAGGCGATACTGAGGAATTAAATTTGGTGACGAGATACAAAGAGTAGCAGATGAGTTTTGCTATTTGGGTACCAAAATAACCGAAGATGGCCGAAGAATAAAGGATATAAAATACATACCTGCAGTATCACAAAATCATTTCTCAAAAACGACAAATTTTTAACATCTAATACAAATTTAAGTGTTAAGAAGTCATTTCCGAAGGTATTTGGAGTGCAGCCTTGTACGGAAGTTAAACGTGTATGATAAACCGTTCAGGCAACAAGCGAATAGAAGCTTTAGAAATGTGGTGCCGGAGAAGAATGCTGAAGCTTAGACAGGTGAACAGAGCCGCTACTGATGAGGTACGGAACCAAATTGTGTAAAAAGAAAGTTATGGCACAACTTACGAAACAAAAGGGATCGATTCACAGAACACGTCCTAAAACATTAAGGAATCGGCGATCTGGTAACGGTGGGATGTGTAGGAGATACAAATTGTAGAGGCAGGCAAACGGATGAAAAACAGTAAGTATGTTCAAGCGGACTGAAGACGACACAGTGATATATATCGGTTATCATTATTTTGTTTTTCTATGGAAGATAGTGACCAAAAGAGCTCTGTACCTGAGGAATGGGGCTCTTTGTTATGACCACAGTCTGCTTTGTGCACGTCTCTGGAATTCGCATCGCTACATACCTCGAGATGCTCTGGTTTGCTAATGTGGACTTCAGGAATGGGACCAAGCCAAGATCGATGTATAGGCCAGTATTTCCTGGTTATTTTGTCCACGTGAGCGACTGCATCTGTAACAGAACGACGTCTCGTTAGTCTTTGTGCAGTTACAGCATATTCTATTTCACCTTTAATATCGACGCATATGCAATGCCCAAATTATGATATACCTACTACTTAGGGAGACACGCTGATGTTCAAACTTTAAACAGTCTCACTGAATCACCGAAATAATTTTGCTTTTTCACAAAAGAAAAGGAAGATAAACCTCATGAGCAGCATAAGCTTGTGTTGTAGTTTAATTTCTAACTTAAATATGATGTAGGCATATGACGGCCATGTACTTTTAGTCTAACTCATTCTGCAAACGGACTTGTCAAAAGGAGGACATGTTGGATGCACGTTTCATTCACTTACTTATATTTGGGGAATTGGGAGGATGCTTAGACCGGATAAATAACAACGATCAACGGCATTAGGGTGCTGAAGCTATGGAAACCATTGTAAAAGGGGAAATCACGGGAAACCAATAGGTAAATTATTTTAAATTGCGGGAAATCGCAGCCAAATTTCCACAATTTGAATGAACTTATCCACACTGGCTGTAAAATACTTTTGTTCAAAGTCACGACCCGTTTCGCGTCAACTGCAGAAGCATCCTCAGGTGATATGCACCAAAATTAATATCGAAAAAAAAAATCAAAGAAATTTCAACTGTGATCTGGAGAATAGAGGGATACTGAAGAATAGTGTCATAGAGCAATACATGAAAAGTATTTACAGAGAACCTCTGTGACAACATTTTATGTATTGCTACACGACAGTATTTTTCAGTATCCAGTGTTAAAAATGATTTGTAAAAAAAAAAAGGTTCTCTATTAACTTTTGTACAGATTGCCTGAGGATGCATCTTCAATTGGCGCGAAACCGGTCGTGACTTTGAAAAAAGTATTTTACAGCCAGTAGTCATCATTACATTGAAAGCATTTCCCTTCAACGTTTAAACAAGAGAACTGTAAAAACAATGTTCGAAAAGTTGTAAAAAACGATAAAGGAAGTCGAGCTCAGCAGCCATTGTAAAAGAAAAATATTGCACTTGATCAGTCCAGGAAAATCGAATACAAGTAATAAGTAGTGAAGTATTTTTAGTAAAGGAAGTTCACTGTTCTCATGAAGTGTCAAGAAATAAAAGAGAGAGACTATGAATCTGAAGCACGGGACTGGTTAAAAGAAGTAGGGGCGTCTGCTGTACCAGATTACTCTTCAACAGGCAAATCGTGAAATAGTCATAAGACAGGTAAATGATACATGAAGGAGAAGGGGAAGAAAACATGTTCAGAGGTAGCACAAAACCTGTATTACTCAACACAGGAATAGAGCATGTATATCGTTACAAAGCTCACGTTGTGTTTGTAAGCCATGTGCTGCAAAACAAAAAAAGAGTCTCCTTCGTACTCTGAGTATCAGTTACAGTTGTCACTTCACATATGAATTTTGAATCAAATGAATACTTGCTACGTAATTCGGCTAAAGCTGTCAAGGATAACCCCGTAATCAGTTAAGAGTAACAGGATGCAGGTATCATTATCTTCCAACCCAAAGATAACGCGATAACAACTAAATGTCACATTGTGCAACAAGGTAACAGTTTCAGTGATTTTGATGTATTGCTACAGATGATCCCTCGTTGCGCAGGGCAGACGTTCAGCTAACTGATTAAACCTACTTTTTTAGGTCAATAGAAGGCTGCATAATATTTGCAACGAAAGGTCACCCGCTGCTAATATATAAGGCATCAGCAGCACACTAAAAATGACTAACTGAAGTGTTTGTTAGCTTCTGCGAAGCCATTGTACAGAAACCTATTGGTTATTAAATATAATACAAACATACGTGCAGGGAAACTGTTCTGTCGAGAATTAGATTTTCACCCTGCACCTGTTTCAAGAATCACACTACAACTGGTCATTTATCATTGTGACCATATTTTATTGGGTTGGGCAGTTTTACATCTATCACACTTCGTACTTGTTACTGTGAAAGCTATACCATTTTCTTGAAATCTTGGTTAGAACTGATTTTATGTTAATTCTGTAACGTCATAATTTGCCATATGAGTTAAGATACCGTATCCTTTGACATTCCTTACAAATGTCACGTCCGTTATCTGTGTTTTGAGTTTGTCAGTTTTGCGAATTTCCCATGTATTAAAACATACAACCATATTACAATTGCCGTAGTTTTTTTCTCGTTCGGCGTTTTAGACTTTAAATTCTGAATTATCAGAGACGTTTATGGATCAAATTACTTTTTCAGAAATTCCTGGTCACTTCACAGCGTTTACCAGAACAACAAAGACATCACCGAAACGGTAGTTTGCACACTGGACTCTTGTGATCATAGTACCATAACTATAGAGCCTTTGAAACTTCAGTTTAACAAACAAGGAAAAGCTTTTACTTCGAATTAAAACGGCAAATCCTACAACAAGGAAAAGGTTTGAACCATCTTCACATGAATGCTAACACGCGTTCTTTATTATTTTAACATAAGCCAAAGGCAGGACCTTAGTAGAAATTTTTACACGCAAGCTTAATGGCTATGTTAAAACTGAGAAGCACGTACTTCTGCGAGAGAGTACGTCACAAGAGTAACGATACTTCCACTAAGGTTAATGAGCGTTCACACATGTTACTCCTGGCCGGCCGGTGTGGCCGTGCGGTTCTAGGCGCATCAGTCTGGAACCGCGTGACCGCTACGGTCGCAGATTCTAATCCTGCCTCGGGCATGGATGTGTGTGATGTCCTTAGCTTAGTTACGTTTAAGTAGTTCTAAGTTCTAGGGGACTGATGACCTCAGAAGTTAAGTCCCATAGTGCTCTGAGCCATTTTGAACCACGCTACTCCTTCAACCAAATTTTTCTTGTAATTTCTATTACGATGGCCTACGCACGCTCTGAAAACTGGGATGAAAAAATGTCTACAGTACAACATAGCTATTAATAATGATGAAGAGCAACATGAAATGTAAGAGAATCGTCCGGAGAATCATTTCGGAAGGAAGTGGGATAACAAAGCACTGAGAAATGATAAGATGCCGTGTTTGAAATTCCCTAAAAAAAATGGTTACTACTACAAAGAACACCGCAGCCAGCAGTTCAGCTGAAGGGGAGTGGACATCTCTAAAAAGAGTAATCACAGATGTTGGACAGACAAACATAAATACGAGGAAGGTAACTGCGAAGAAACCCGGGTGACAGAAAAAACACTTCAATTGATCGATGATAAAGAGAAGTACATACATGTTCAGGGATAGACAGGAATAAAATAATATAAATCCTCTAGAAACGAAATAAACAGGAATTACGGGGAAGCTGAGGCGGAATGGCTGCAGAAAAATGTGAAGAAGTCGAAAAAGGAATGGTCGCTGGAACGACTGACTCAGCATATAGAAAAGTTAAATCAAATTTCTGTAAAATCAAAAGCAAGGCTGGCGTCATTAAGAGTGCATTTGGAATTCCCCCGCTAAACGCAGAGAGAGAGAGCAGACGGGTGGAAAGAGTACAATGAAGGAATTTATGAGGAGGAAAACATGTCTGATGTTATAGAAGAAGAAACAAGAGTCGGCATGTAACAGATAGGGGATCCAGTATTAGAATCCATATTTAAAGGAGCTCTGGAAGACTTGAAATCAATAAGGCAGAAGCGATAAATAACATTCCATTGGAATTTCTAAAATCATTGGCGGAAGTGGCAACCAATTGACTTTTCAGGTTGGTGTGCATAATCTATGAGATTGGAGACATAGCAACAGAAATAGGCAAATATCATCCACACAGTTTCGAAGATAATGAGGGCAGACAAGTACGAGTATTATCGCGAAATCAGCTGAACCTGTCATGCACTCAATTAATGACAAGAACTGTATACAGAAGAATGGAAACTAACATTGAAGAACTGCTACATGATGATCAGATTGGCTTTGAGCAAAGTAAAGGCACCAAAGAGTCAGTCCTGACGTTGCGCTTGATAATGGGAGCGTGACTGAAGAAAACTCAAGACACGATCACAGTACACTACTGGCCATTAAAATTGCTACACCACGAAGATGAGGTGCTACAGACGCTAAATTTAGGCGACAGGAAGAAGATGCTGTGATATGCAAATGATTAGCTTTTCAGAGCATTCACACAAGGTTGGCGCCGGTGGCGACACCTCCAACGTGCTGACATGAGGAAAGTTTCCAACCGATTTCTCATACACAAACAGCAAGCAGTTGACCGACGTTGCCTGGTGAAACGTTGTTGTGATGCCTCGTGTAAGGTGGAGAAATGCATACCATCACGTTTCCGACTTTGATAAAGGTCGGATTGTAGCCTATCGCGATTGAGGTTTATTGTGTCGCGTCATTGCTGCTTGCCTTGGTCGAGATCCAATGACTGTTAGCAGAATGTGGAATCGTTGGGTTCAGGAGGGTAATACGGAACGCCGTGCTGGATCCCAACGGCTTCGATTCACTAGCAGTCGAGATGACAGGCATCTTATCCACATGTCTGTAACGGATCGAGCGGCCACGTCTCGATCCCTGAGTCAACAGATGGGGACGTTTGCAAGACAACAACCATCTGCACGAACAGTTCGACGACGTTTGCAGCAGCATGGTTTATCAGCTCGGAGACCGTGGCTGCTGTTACCCTTGACGCTACATCACAGACAGGAGCGCCTGCGATGGTGTACTCAAGGACAAACCTGGGTGCACGAATGGCAAAATATCATTTTTTTCGGATGAATTCAGGTCTTGGTCGCATCCGTGTTTGGCGACATCGCGGTGAACGCACATTGGAAGCGTGTATTCGTCATCGCCATACTGGCGTATCACCGGGCGTGATGGTATGGGGTGCCATTGGTTACGCGTCTCGGTCACCTCTTGTTCGCATTGACGGCACTTTGAACAGTGGACGTTATATTTCAGAAGTGTTACGACCCGTGGCTCTACCCCTCATTCGATCCCTGCGAAACCCTACATTTCAGCAGGATAACCCACGACCGCATGTTGCAGGTCCTGTAAAGGCCTTTCTGGATACAGAAAATGTTCGACTGCTGCCCTGGCCAGCACATTCTCCAGATCTCTCACCAACTCAAATCGTCTGGTCAATGGTGGCCGAGCAACTGTCTCGGCACAATACGCCAGTCACTACTCTTTATGAACTGTGGTATCGTGTTGAAGCTGTATGGGCAGCTGTACATGTACACGCCATCCAAGCTCTGTTTGACTCAATGCCCAGGCGTATCAAGGTCGTTATTAAGGCCAGAGGTGGTTGTTGTGGGTACTGATTTCTCAGGATTTATGCACTCAAATTGCGTGAAAATGTAATCACATGTCAGTTCTAGTATAATATATTTGTCCAATGAATACCCGTTTATCATCTGCGATTCTTCTTGGTGTAGGAATTTTAGTGGCCAGTAGTGTAATTGTCTATACAGAAAAAGCGTTCGACAATGTAAAACAGTAGAAGGTTTTCGAAATTGTGAGAAAAGTAGGAATGAGATGTAGGAAATGACGGTAACATACAATATGCACATGAACCAAGATGGAACAATGACACTTGAAGACCAAGAACGGTCGTATTAAGAAGACTTAAGTTGCTGGAAGAGGCAATGAAGGGAATAAAGGAAAGGCTCAAGAGTGGGATTAAAATTCAGGTGGAATGATATCAGCGACAAGATTCGCTGAAGAAAATCCTATCCACAGTGAAAGTGAAAAAGAATTACAGGATTTGTTGAATGGAATGAACAATCTAATGAGCACAGAATATGGGCTTAGAGTAAACGGACGAAAGGCGAAAATAATGAGAAGTAATAGAAATAAGAATATCCATAAGCTTTACCTTAAAATTGGTGGTCACGAAGTATGAGAAGTTAAGGAACATTGATATCTTGGAAGCAAAATATCAGTGACAGACAGAGCAACGAGGGCATAACAAGCAGATAGGCACTGGCAAAAAGGGCATTCCTGGGTAACAGTAGTCTACTAGTGTCAAATAAAGGTCTTCATTTGAGGAAGAAATCTCTGGGAATGTATGTTTGGAGCATAGCATAGTATGGTAGTGAACTGTGGACCGCGGGAAAGCCAGAACAGAAGAGAACTGAAGCGTTTGAGATGTGTTGCAACATAAGAACGTTATAAATTAGGAGGACTTATAAGGTAAGTAGTTTAATTTGTCGTGAAATTGAAGTAGATACTTCCTGTAAGTTAGTATGGGCAGAGGTCATTGTTGGCAACCGGAATAAAATAATAATTATATACTTTTACCGACCTCCCAATTCAGATGATACAGTTGCTGAAAGGTTCAAAGAAAACGAAAGTTTGATTTCAAACACGTACCCGACCCATTCGTTCATAGTTGGTGGTGCCTTTAATTTAGCCTCAACATGTTGTCGAAAATACATGTTTAATTACTGAGGTATGCATAAAATATCATCCGAAATTGTGCTAAACGCATTCTCTGAAAATTATTTCGAGCAGTTAGTTCATGAGCCCACGCGAATAGTAAACGGTAGTGAAAACACTCTTCACCTCTTAGCAACAAATAATCCTGAATTAATAACGAACTTCAAAACCGATTCAGGGGTTAGTGAACACAGGGCTGTCGCAGCAAGATTGAATATTGTAATCCCCAAATTCTCGAAAAATAAGCGAAAACTATACCTATTCAAAAAAAAGCAGATAAATTTCACTTGACGCCTTCCTGAGAGAAATCTCCACTCAGTCCAAATTATTAATATAAGTATAGACCAGATGTGGCTTAAATTCAAAGAAATAGTATCAGCAGCAATTGAGAGATATATACCAAATAAATTATCAGACGACGGAGCTAATACTCCTTGGTACACAAAACGGGTTAGAACAGAAACAACGAACCAAACATGCCAAATCTAAACAGACGCAAAATTCCCAATATTGGCGAGCTTTTACAGATGCTCGAAATGTAGCGCGGACTTGAATGCGAGATGCGTATAACAGTTTCCATAACGAAACTTTGTCTCGAAACCTGGTAGAAAATCCAAAGAGATTCTGTTCGTATGTGTATGTTAGCGGCAAGAAACAATCAATACCTTCTCTGCACGATAACAATGGAGATACTATCGAAGACAGTGCTGCCAAAGCAGAGTTACCAAACACAGCCTTCCGAAATGCTTTCACAAAAGAAGACGGAGTAAATATTCCAGAATTCGAATCGACAACAGCTGCCGACATGAGTAACGTAGAAGTAAATATCCTCGAAGTAGTGATGCAATTTAAATCACTTAATAAAAGCAAGTATTCTGCTCCAGACTGTATACCAATTAGGTTCCTTTCGGAGTATGCTGATGCATTAGCTCCATACTTAACAATCATGTACAACCGTTCGCTCGACGAATGATCCGTACCCAATGACTGGAAAGTTGCACAGGTCACATCAGTCTTCAAGAAAGGTAGTATGAGTAATCCACTAAATTACAGACCCATATCGTTAACGTCGATATGCAGCAGGATTTTAGAACATATTTGGTGTTCGAACATAATGAATTACCTCGAAGAAAACGGTCTATTGACACACAGTCAACATGGGTTTAGAAAACATCGTTCTTGTGAAACACAACTAGCTCTTTATTCACATGAAGTGCTGAGTGCTATTGGCAAGGGATTTCAGATCGATTCCGTATTTCTGGATTTCCAGAATGCTTTGGACACTGTACCACACAAGCGGATCGTAGTGAAATTGCGTGCTTATGGAATATCGTCTCAGTTATGTGACTGGATCTGTGATTTCCGCTGGCCAGGGTGGCCGAGTGGTTCTAGGCGCTACAGTCTGGAACCGCGCGTCCGCTACGGTCGCAGGCTCGAATCCTGCCTCGGGCGTGGATGTGTGTGATGTCCTTAGGTTAGTTAGGTTTAAGTAGTTCTAAGTTCTAGGGGACTGATGACCTCAGAAGTTAAGTCCCATAGTGCTCAGAGCCATTTGAACCATTTTTTTGTGATTTCCTGTCAGAGAAGTCACAGTTAGCAGTAATTGACGGAACGTCATCGAGTAAAATAGGAGGATTTCTGGCGTTCCCAAGGTAGTGTTATATGCCCTTTGCTGTTCCTTATCTATATATACGTTTTGGGATACAATCTGAGCAGCCGTCTTCGGTTGTTTGCAGATGACACTGTCGTTTATCGACTAATAAAGTCATCAGAAGATCAAAACAAACTGCAAAACGATTTAGAAGAAACATCGGAATGGTGCGAAAAGTGGCAGTTGACCCTAAATAACGAAAAGTGTGAGGTCATCCACGAAAGTGCTAAAATGAACTCGTTAAACTTCGGTTACACGATAAATCAGTCTAATCTAAAAGCCGTAAATCTAACTAAATACCTAGGTATTACAATTACGAATAACATAAATTGGAAGGAACACATAGAAAATGTTGTGGGGAAGGCTAACCAAAGACTGCGTTTTATTGGCAGGACACTTAGAAAATGTAACAGACCTACTAAGGAGACTGGCTACATTACGCTTGTCCATCATCTTTTGGAATACTGCTGCGCGGTCTGGGATCCTTACCAGATAGGAATGACGGAGTACATCGAAGAAGTTCAAAGAAAGACAGCACGTTTTGTATTATCGCGAAATATGGGAGAGGGTGTCACAGAAATGATACGGGATTTGGGATGGACGTCATTAAAAGAAAGGCGTTTTTCGTTGCGACGGAAACTTATCACGAAATTCCAATCACCAACTTTCTCCTCCGAATGCGACAATATTTTGTTGACACCGACTTACATAGGGAGGAATGATCACCAAGGGAAATCAGAGCTCGTACGGAAAGATATAGGTGTTCATTTTTTCCGCGCGCTATACGAGATTGCAATAATAGAGAATTGTGAAGGTGGTTCGATGAACCCTCTGCGAGGCACTTAAATGTAATTTGCAGAGTATTAATGTAGATGTAGATGTAGATGTAGAAGAGTTTCTCCACAGAACCGGAGTTGCAAGGAACATTAAGAAAGAAATGACAAGAAGAGACAGGATGATAGAACATTTGTTAAGGCATCAGGGAATAACTTCCATTGTAGTACAGCGTGCTTTAGAGGGTAAAAACTGTGGAGAAAGACAGAGATTGGGGTACATCCAGCAAACAATTAAGGATGTAGATTGCGAAGGCTACTCTGAGTTGAAGAGGTTGACGCAAGAGAGAAATTGGTGGGGGACTGCTACACACCAGTCAAAAGAGTGAGGACTCAAAAAAAATTCTGGTTTATGAGTTACTTTACTGAAAAGATATTACAAGTTACACAATGATTTAAAACTGAACGTGAGTCAATAAAATGAAAATTCTTTTTCCAGATATTCGTTTGGAATAATCACCTAAAAAGGTCTGATAAATGTTTACGATAAACATTAATCACTTAGCGAATTCCGTTAAAATTCCAATGCACTAATATATGTTCTGTTTAATTGAGATTTATTTCTCATTAACACGTTCAGTTTTTGTGAATGATATTGTGTGATGTTCATAGTCGTCCTTAGCATTTACTTAACGTCTTTTATGTCCTACTTTTGCATCTGAAACTACATAAAAGTTGCATTTACTTTACTTTATTATTCAGCAAACTGCACGGACCTGCCGGACAAACATGACACAGCTCATTTCGCCGCACGTGCTGTCAGTGGAAACCGCTGTCTCTGTTAACGTCATTTCAAACGTTATCTCCCAAAAAGAAAATTTTTTTCAGGTCTATAACTCATTACACGACAGTTCAGTTATTCATCTGCGAATAGTAGGCGATTTGGAGCAGCAGTTCTAATCCGTGTCAACAAATAAAGGATTACAGCACATCTTCCATCTTACACTCTTCTGTCTCGTAGGCACAGAAATTTGTGGTAAGGTCTATGGGACCAAATTTCTGGGGTCATCGGTCCATAAGCTTACGCACCAGTTAATCTAAATTCAACTAAATTACGCTAAGGACAACACACACACACACCTATGCCCGAGGGATGGCTGGAAAGTCCGACGGGAGGAGGCGCGTGAACCGTGACAAGACGCCGTAGACCGCGCGGCTAGGCGCAGAAAGGCATCATAACAGTGTACCTTGCAGTGAAGATTAGGTTAAGTCCTTTGTTTAGCTAAAGACACGGAAGCTCTCGAACAGGCCGACATTTCGAACTCGCCCCCGCAGCCGGCATCGGCAACGCACATGCATGTGTGATGGCATTCGACGTTGAGGTAGTTGGTTCGATTTCTGTTGAGGAACCAAATTCTCACCCACCGGTATTTGCCAGAAAGAGGAGGAGAGGTGGAGGCATTAAGTGCCTGACCAACGTACTTCCCACTAGCATTCTGGATTAAATTGCAAACTCTTCCGCAGTGTCGTGTGGAGTGTGGGCGCATGCAGCTGCTGGCGATGATTTTGTCCCTTGGATGGAAACATTAAGTTTGGCTGTTCTCTTAGTACTATTTGAGGGAAAAAGGAAGTATGCGCGATTCAGGTCTCTTCCTCTCCCTTTCTTTCATCATAATTCAACCTTTAAGACAACTGTCAGAAACCGCGTGGAAATGGACCACTGCCCATGGCGGAACATGTTTTCCAATTAATCGGTTGAAACTACACCCCCAGTTTCCCAGTGAGGAATAACTTTCTTTGAGGGATTGAGATCGAGACTTCGACCTGGGCACTCCATACGTAGTGGAAAAGACGCCAAAAGAGTACTACAGGGTGTCACGAAAAGGTACGGCCAAACTTTCAGGAAACATTCCTCACACAGAAAGAAAGAAAATATGTTATGTGGACATGTGTCCGGAAACGCTTACTTTCCATGTTAGAGCTCATTTTATTACTTCTCTTCAAATCACATTAATCATGGAATGGAAACACACGGCAACAGAACGTACCAGCGTCACTTCAAACACTTTGTTACAGGAAATGTTCAAAATGTCCTCCGTTAGCGAGGATACATGCATCCACCCTCCGTCGCATGGAATCCCTGATGCGCTGATGCAGCCCTGGAGAATGGCGTATTGTATCACAGTCGTCCACAATGCGAGCACGAAGAGTCTCTACACTTGGTACCGGGGTTGCGTAGACAAGAGCTTTCAAATGCCCCCATAAATGAAAGTCAAGAGCGTTGAGGTCAGGAGAGCGTGGAGGCCATGGAATTGGGCCGCCTCTACCAATCCATCGGTCACCGAATCTGTTGTTGAGAGGCGTACGAACATTTCGACTGAAATGTGCAGGAGTTCCATCGTGCATGAACAACATGTTGTGTCGTACTTGTAAAGGCACATGTTCTAGCAGCACAGGTAGAGTATCCCGTATGAAATCATGATAACGTGCTCCATTGAGCGTAGGTGGAAGAACATGGGGCCCAATCAAGACATCACCGACAATGCCTGCCCAAACGTTCACAGAAAATCTGAGTTGATGACGTGATTGCACAATTGCGTGCAGATTTTCGTCAGCCCACACATGTTGATTGTGAAAAATATACAATTTGATCACGTTGCAACGAAGCCTCATCCGTAAAGAGAACATTTGCACTGAAATGAGGATTGACACACTGTTTGATGAACCATTCGCAGAAGTGTACCCGTGGAGGCCAATCAGGTGCTGAAAGTGCCTACACACGCTGTACATGGTACGGAAACAACTGGTTCTCCCGTAGCACTCTTCATACAGAGACGTGGTCAACGTTACCTTGTACAGCAGCAACTTCTCTGACTCTGACATTAGGGTTATCGTCAACTGCACGAAGAATTCCCTCGTCCATTGCAGGTGTCCTCGTCGTTCTAGGTCTTCCCCAGTCGCAAGTCATAGGCTGGAATGTTCCGTGCTCCCTAAGACGCCGATCAATTGCTTCGAACGTCTTCCTGTCGGGACACCTTCGTTCTGGAAATCTGTCTCGATACAAACTTACTGCGCCACGGCTATTGCCCCGTGCTAATCCATACATCAAATGGGCATCTGCCAACTCCGCATTTGTAAACATTGCACTGACTGCAAAACCACGTTCGTGATGAACACTAACCTGTTGATGCTACGTACTGATGTGCTTGATGCTAGTACTGTAGAGCAATGAGTCGCATCTCAACACAAGCACCGAAGTCAACATTACCTTCCTTCAATTGGGCCAGCTGGCGGTGAATCGAGGAAGTACAGTACATACTGAAGAAACTAAAATGAGCTTTAACAAGGAAATTAAGCGTTTCCGGACACATGTCCACACAACATCTTTTCTTTATTTGTGTGTGAGGAATGTTTCCTGAAAGTTTGGCCGTACCTTTTTGTAACACCCTGTATAGCTTAAGCACCAGTAATATTTCTTATCTGTTGCCTGAGTAATAGTGTAATATTATTCAGCAATTTCAAATAAATAAGTTAGTGTAGGGGGCAGTCCAGTGTTAACGTGAGAGATGGAAAAAGTAAAGTAAACTGCCTATTATTTTAAAAGTTCTTGTCATAACTGTAGATACATTCATCCCTCTGTGAGACAATATGCTTAGTGGCTTCATGGAAAAATTTTTGCCGTTGCTTGCGGAACCATGATTGTACCCATACGCGGAAACCTTCGTTCGAAGAAAATCGACGGATACGAATGCCTTTCTTCAAGGCTCGAAAATTACGCAGCGCATGGCGAGAGATGGATAGTGTATAGAAGACGTATAAGTGGTTCCAGCAAAACGTCTGCAGTGCACTCAGAACAACCGTGGCAGCATGCGATTTCCATTATTTGGAGCCCTAAAGAGAAACATTCGTGGCCGTGTATTTGCTTCTGACGAGGTGGTGCACGCCAGGATACGATCATACTTCCGTAGTCAACCGCAAACATTTTTCCACGAGGGCATTAGCCATCTTCATCACAGTGGCATAAATCTACTAACAGTTATGGCGATTACTTTTGAAACAATAGTTTACTTACTTCTTTTCTATGCAGCTCGTTTTCATTCAACTGTCCCGTATACGTTCGCACAGGCGCTTCAGCCACTCCTCTTACCTTCGCGAGCCATGAAGAGCAAGCTGTAGGTGTTGCCTAGCAACGGTATGGCCACCTCGCCAGGGAGCTTGTCTATATCCCTCCAGAAGCGCCACTTCCTGGACACGATCGCGGCTGTGACGGCAACCGCCACGGCCGCCAGTAACAGCGCCGTCACTTCCAGCATCCTGGAGGCTCCAGTTCCAGCACGTCCACACAGGTAGCGGCAGAGTCTCAGACTGCTCTCTGTCCCACGAGGGGTTACGTCTGCCCGGGCTGTTATCTGCCGATTACCCTAACTGCCCGACGCCTTAGCGCTTTCTACACGTGGCGCCGCTCCCGGCTAACAACACGTTGTCCTTGGAGGCCTTACCCGTCTGACTCTCACTGCCTTCCCTTCGTGCCAGGAGTCGGGTGGCGATCATTACACACATGGTATCTCGCGTGTCGAAAGGCCCGACAGTATTCATGTGTTGGAACTTTAAACACGTTTCAATATCAAAATGAATATGTTCCTTTATTAAATGAATATGTTGCTTTTATGGCGAGGATAGTGTCAATGATCCCCATGAATACTGTTAACGTTGTAAAGTTGCTATCAAGCCGACGAAGGAGACCAAGGGCAGCAGCATCCCTCGCAAATATCAGTTGTGGGACTGACATCGAGAAATGACTTGGCCATTGCATAGAAAGTGGAATAAAAAATTGTAAGCACTATCTTTCCATATAATTCATTAATGAATGGAACAGGATGTAAACATTCGTACGTTAATGCGGGTTTATATTAATTGCTTCAGTTGCATATAGTGAAAGGGATCGACGATATCCTGCTTCTTGTACCAGAAAAGGTCAGCCAAGGAGAGGGGAAAGGATGTCTGAATAATAAACCGAACAATCAGAGCTCTCCCCGACTAACACACGTTGCAAGTTTAAAATTTCACTTGAACTGTAACGATTTACTCTTATCAAAACTTCTGGGTGATGTTTTGCCGTATGTAAGTTGTAGTGTCAGTAATGTTTTATAAAGTGTCTTTAGTTTGCGTAATCATTTACTGGAGCTATGCCATTAGCTGCAGATATTACTTCTACTTCGTTTTATGTAGATAATATGAGGTAGCATCTGTGTTTTGGGAAGACCATTGATTAATAATCTCAGCAAAAACAGAGCTTTTAATTGATTAGTTTTCCGTTTGCAGCAGTAGAATCCCACGTAACCAATTTGGAATTTAGTCCCGAATCAGAGGACTAGCGAATTACGGGACATTTGTTCCCCAGAAATGTCTGCAGATTGCTGGATCCTGTCTCACTCTTCGTCGCAGTGATGACGCATTTGTTCTCGTATCATTTGTCTTATTTCATTCAGTATAACAAGCAAAATCAGTAGACAATGAGGTGCCAGAAGTTACGGGATAGCGATATGCACATCTGCAGATGGCGGTAGTATCGCGTACACAAGGTATAAAAAGGCGCTGCATTGGCGGAGCTGTCATTTGTACTCAGATGATTAATTTGAAAAGATTTCCGGCCTGTTATTAGGCGCACGAGGGGAATTAACAGACTCTGAACGCAGCTAGACGTATGGGACATTCCATTTCGCAAATCGTTACCTAATCTAATATTCCGCGATGAACAGTGTCAAAATTGTGCCAAGAATATCAAATTTCAAGGATTACGTCTCACGCAGGACAACGGAGTGACCAATGGCTTTCACTTAACTACCGAGAGCAAACGGGTTTGAGTAGATGTGTCAGTGCTAACATACAAGTAACAATGCGTTAATAGCCACAGAAATCGATGTGGGATGAATGGCGAATGAATCCGTAAGAGCAGTGCTGCGAAATTTGCCGTTTGCTGTGTTGGCAGAAGAGCCAACACCGTGTTGCTAGAGGAGGCCGAAATGCACGCATTTAATTACACGCAGATTGGCGTGAGGTCTGGAAAAAGGTAAAGTAATTATCCTATAAAGAAAAGAACGTAGTTCTTGGAATACTTAACTCTAATCCATAATCGGAGAACATCGCTCTTGTTAGTACATGCTTCACACGATAAATATGAAATGCTATGGCGCCTTGCTAGGTCGTAGCAAATGACGTAGCTGAAGGCTATTCTAACTATCGTCTCGGCAAATGAGAGCGTAATGTGTCAATGTAGCTTCGCTAGCAAATTCGGCTGTACAACTGGGGCGAGTGCCAGGACGTCTCTCTAGACCTGCCGTGTGGTGGCGCTCGGTCTGCAACCACTGACAGTGGCGACACGCGGGTCCGACGTATACTAGCGGACCGCGGCCGATTTAAAGGCTACCAAATAGCAAGTGTGGTGTCTGGCGGTGACACCACACCGTTAAGGGGCTGTGGCATCAGACGACCGACGCGAATGCCTTTGTTAACAGCGCGACATAGTCAGCAGTGCCTCTACTGGTATTGTGACCATATCGGTTGGACCCTAGACGACTGGAAAAGAGTGGTCTGGTGAGGCAAGTTCTGATTTCATTTGGTAAGAGCTGATGATACGGTTCGAATGTGACGCAGATCCCACGAAGTCATGGACAGAAGTTGTCAACAAGGTGCAAGTTGATGGAGGCTTCATAATGGTGTGGGCTGTGTTTATACGGAATGAATTGGGGCCTCTGGTACAACTGAACCGATCACTGACTGAAAATGGCTATGTTCGGCTACTTGGAGACCATATGCAGCCATTAAATGATGAAATTTTTATAGATGACCATGCACCACGTCACGGGCCAGTTGTTTGCGACAGATCTGAGGAACATTCCGTTCAGTTCGAGCGAATGGTTTGTCCACCCAGATCGTCCGACATGAATTCCATCGAAAATTTATGGGGCACACATCGTGCGCATTGTGCACGAAATTCTTCAGCGGCAACACTTTTGCAATTACAGACGTCTATAGACGCAGCGTAACTCATTATATCTGCACCGGGCTTCCAAAGACTTGGTGAGTCTATGCCACGTAGAACAGCTGCACTAAGCCAGTTACAAGTAGGCACGACATGATATTGGGAAGTATCCCATGACTTTCGTCAGCTCAGTGTATGTGAGTGTGATACAGAACGTAATAATCCGTTTTGTTCGCGCTATTCACCTTCCCTTTCGTGATACTGGTTTTTCAGCTGTAGTGAAGAACTAGGAATGAATAACCTATTGCTCTTTCCAAAGATGAGTGATTATGTTACTGAGCACGTCTAATACTGTGCTAAGGCCGCCTGTGTTGCGATGCATTCATAATCATCGTAATTTACCTTCTCCCTATGGAATTAAGAAGGCGTGCCGAAAAGTAATGTCTCTGATTGTTTTATCTGATCACTCTTAAAACTTTTCAAATATAATACGCGTTATTAACACCGTAAATTTTTATTAATCACTTATACATATTTATTTCTCAAACGAGTCACTCGGGCGAAAAACACATTTCTCCAAACGAGAGACCAATTTGTTGATAGGATCGCTGTAGAATGTTTGACTCTTTTGGCGGAACCACAGACTCACCTCCTCTTGCACCGTTTCATCTCTATGAATGTGAAATTGTCGATGGTGTTCTTTAAGTTTTGGAAACAGATAAAAATCGGATGGGTTTAAGTTGGGAAGGAATGGAGGATGATCGATAGCAGTGAAGACCAAGTGTCGAATTGTTGCAGATGTCGCAGGTCCGTGTGTGGTCTGGCGTTGTCATGCTCAAGGAGATGGTGCCCAATGTGTGTCAAAGTAGAAACTCGATTACAGCGCGCTGTTTTCACGCACCGACATAGTTACGACACACACCGCCAGGTTACACGTTACAGTTCGGAGCCATCTATTGGTAGAGGGCTGCAGATATGTAGATATGAAGCATAAAGATGTCGAATGTTAATAAGCTTCGTTTTATTTAAGAAACATTAAGAGTACTCACGTAAAAATTTTTGGAGGCATTGCTTTTCAGCATGTCCTTGTAAATTCCATTGGCCAAACAAATTCTAAGTTCTTAAGTTTCATGAGGCAAAACTCCTGTTTCGCTTTCTTTTCAGATGATGGTGATAATAATTTCATTATAGGTTCCACACAAGTCTTCGGCACCAATTGAAACAGCGTCGTACTGCGTGAGTGTGGAAGCACTGGAGTCACGTTCGGGAGTACGACAGTTCAGCTCCGTGCACAACCATTAAGAATAAAGTGCTGGACTCTCTAAATTGTTGTGGCGCTAGAGACTGTCGTTATTCATTAATTAAAGGCACTACGAAGGATTCAGTTTCATCTACGACTCTGGTATGTCACTCTAAGTCCGCAGCTGTAATGAAAGGAATGACATAGGGTTCACCGTATCCAGGCTTCCATAACAAAGAATATATCTCATCAAGTAAGTAATCCACCTCTAAAAACTACGAAAACGGAATTTTTGAAGTTACTAAAAGTATGCAGTCTGTCGCTGGGCCAGGTATACAAACATAGACGCGATGTTTGCATGCAATGCTTTTCAGTGAGTATCAAGTTAATCTCATGTTTAAGGCGTCCATATCGTCTTTCTAAAATCATTGGGACATGTGCCAATAAAGGGACTTTTCACGATGATGTAAAGAATGTGTGGGGCTAGCCGGCCGCTGTGCGGGTATGAATGTGTGTGATGTCCTTAGGTTAGTTATGTTTAAGTAGTTCTAAGTTCTAGGGGACTGATGACCTCAGATGTTAAGTCCCATAGTTCTTAGAGCCATTTGAACCATTTGTGTGGGGCTGATGATACACCATCAGACTTTCGGAACAATATCATCTACACAGTTCTCAAGACTGCAAGAGCCGATACGTGCGAGCGTTATCGGACAAGCAGCATAACAGGTCATGCAGCCAAGCTGCTGACAGGAATACTATACAGAAGAAAATTCATGACTAATTAGACAACGATCAGTTTGGCTTTAGAAATGGTAAAGGCACCATAGAGGCAATTCTGAAGTTGCGGTTGATAATAGAAGCAAGGCTGAAGGAAAGTTCAGATATGTTCATAGGAGAGAAACTTAACGTCAGGATTAGTGAAGTAGATGACGTTAAGGAACGCTGATAACTAGACACAAATTACTGAGAATGTACGTTTAGAGCACACCATTGTATGGTAGCGAAACACGGACTGCGGAAAAACCGGAACAGAAGAGAATCGAAGCTATTGAGATGTGGTACTACAGAAGAATGTTGAAAATTGGATGGACTGATAAGGAAAGGAATGACGAGGATCTCCGCAGAATCGGTGAAGAAAGGATTGTGTGGAAGACACTGACAAGAAGAAGGGACAAGGCGTTAGGATATCTGTTAAGACTTCAGGGAATAACTCATACGGTAGTAGAGGGGGGTGCAGAAGGTAAAAAACGTAGCTGACGACAGAGATTGGAATACATGCAGCAAATAATTGACGACATTGGCTGCAAGTATTACTACGAAATCAAAAAGTTGGCACAGGGGAGAAATACACAGCGGGCCGCATCAAAGGAGTGAAAAAACCTATGACTTAAAAAGATTCGTGTTGTGAGACCAGTAATTGACAGTGGTTTACATCCTCACTTATGTCTCAAGTTATTCTCTAAGAAGTAACCGGCCTATAAAGCTACAGAAAAATGAATCTGAAACTCAAATGATGACAAAGCGTTTCAGTGATAACAGTGTCATGGTTTGTTGCAGTAATTAAGTGTGTTGGAACACCAACTGTTTCATTCAACTGTGCACCATTAACCTGTATGCCAAAACACACACAGCGGTTGTGCCAATTTCAATGTTATCAAAGCCTACACACCTCGGAATCTCTCTCACTTGTAAGGAAATGGAGACTGGGCGTGGCACAGTCTATTGAATGGATTATGTGTAAATTTGACGAGAGGTGACATCGTGACCCTTAGTGGTATAAAAATAAGATTATCACATTCTTAAAAAAGGGAGAGAGTTACAGACAGTCCTATCAGTGCTGACCTAGGAATCTCAGAGTGTTTACATCGGCAGTCGGCTGCCAGCTAGAAGATCGGCTCACTGGCAGGCGGCCAGATAACACACCAGGGCAAGTGTCCTGCGATAGCTTTACTACACAGAAAAGCTCTCCTTCGCCACCTCAAATGATGTTTTCTAACAGAAGTTATCTAAATTTTCATGAAAATACTTTTACACCTGAATTCGATCCACACTTAACAACCCCGATGACTATGAAAGATCTGATTTTTAGAGCTGCTGTTCTAATATGCCATATAATTTTCTCTTCCATTTAATCTCTGCAAAAGAACGTACCTAATAAGTTACATGGGTACAAGTATGTGAGCTGGATAACCAAAGGAGGATTTGGTATTGAAGACTGGTGTGTTAAGCCTTTGAAAGCTGGCGCCAGTGATACACAAAGAGATTAGCGCGCTGGCAGGCAGTACGTAAGGAACTACTGTGGTGTGGTGAACTCTTCATATATCAGTATGATATCAGTTCAGATACGAAGAGTCATCGTCTCAGCGTGTGATACAAGAATATGAACCATACTTTATACAGCCCTCACAACAAGGAAATTTGAGTTTTTTTTAAGGGTAAAAAAACGGAGAGTAATGTTCTCATCGTCTTTGACTGCAAATGAAATATGTTTGGTAACCAATGAAAGTTTGGAATATTAAAAAAACTTCGTATTCATAACTCGTATTATTATAATGTTGCGTTTTGGAATCAATTTTTTGTACTTTGTAATGGACCTGAAGACAGGCTATTGGCTGCCCTCGACCCTAGAAGTTGAACGCCCTCGCAGGAGGCAGGGAGGAGAAAGGGAAACAAACTCCCCTTCCCTTCATTTACGGGACACCAATGCTATCGTCTGTTGTTTATCTGTGCTTTAGAAACACTGAAGCGTACGTAGAGTCAAACACATTTTAAAAGTGGAGATAAACACGTTTGCGGTGTGCTAGACGGGGGGTCACACCCTCATAGGGTGTGAGATGCTAATGTGAAATGACGATACGCAATTTGCTAAACGCGACGTCAGCCAGACGGTGCTGTCGAACGTGAACGTTGAGCGTGTCGAGTTCAACGTTCCGCTGAACGCTCAGCCACTATGCGACTTGTGCATACGGTACGTGTGCTTCGACGTGGTATATGTGGTCGCAGCCCGCTCCAGCTACAGTTGTCGGCTATAGCTGGCTCGAAAACCACTCTGTTTCAAGAAACGGACGGGTCTAAAGTTCCTCCGTTATACCTACTAAAATGCACATTTCCTGCCTGTTCCATATGCTAGTCATGTTACTCTGCCTGTAGAATACATAAATGAAAATTTCAATATGAATGAGCATGTTATAAGGTAAAAGAAAAGTACTATGCCCAGTCAAAAAGGGAATAGGCTGATAAAAGTTCCATTACTAATAGTGCGATGAAAATTTCCAGCAATTCTCCACCTAAGATAAACAACACTTCATCATTCTCACTTTTTAGTAAAACCCTAATGTCATTCTTACTTGATTACTGTTCCTATTCAGAAGTACACTACTGGCCATTAAAATTGCTACACCACGAAGATGACGTGCTACAGACGCGAAATTTAACCAACAGGAAGAAGATGCTATGATATGCAAATGATAAGCTTTTCAGAGCATTCACACAAGGTTGGCGCCGGTGGTGACACCTACAACGTGCTGACATGAGGAAAGTTTCCAACCGAATTCTCATACACAAACAGCAGTTGACCGGCGTTGCCTGATGAAACGTTGTTGTGATGCCTCGTGTGAGGAGGAGAAATGCGTATCATCACGTTTCCGACTTTGATAAAGGTCAGATTGTAGCCTATCGCGATTGAGGTTTACAGTGTCGCGTCATTGCTGCTTGCCTTGGTCGAGATCCAATGACTGTTAGCAGAATGTGGAATCGTTGGGTTCAGGAGGGTAATACGGAACGCCGTGCTGGATCCCAACGGCTTCGATTCACTAGCAGTCGAGATGACAGGCATCTTATCCACATGTCTGTAACGGATCGAGCGGCCACGTCTCGATCCCTGAGTCAACAGATGGGGACGTTTGCAAGACAACAATCATCTACACGAACAGTTCGACGACGTTTGCAGCAGCATGGAGTATCTGCTCGGAGACCACGGCTGCTGTTACCCTTGACGGTGCATCACAGACAGGAGCGCCTGCAATGGTATACTCAAGGACGAACCTGGGTGCACGAATGGCAAAACGTCATTTTTTCGGATGAATTCAGGTTCTGTTAACAGCATCATGATGGTCCGATCCGTGTTTGGCAACATCGCGGCGAACGCACATTGGAAGCGTGTATTCGTCATCGCCATACTAGCGTATCACCCGGTGTGATGGTATGGGGCGCCATTGGTTACACGTCTCGGTCAACTCTTGTTCGCAATGACGACACTTTGAACAGTGGACGTTACATTTGAGATGTGTTACGACCCGGGACTCTACCCTTCATTCGATCCCTGCGATACCCTACATTTCAGCAGGATAATGCAAGACCTCATGTTGCAGGTCCTGTGTGGGCCTTTCTGGATACAGAAAATGTTCGACTGCTGCCCTGGGCAGCACATTTTCCAGATCTAATACCAACTGAAAACGTCTGGTCAATGGTGGCCGAGCAACTGGCTCGTCACAATACGCCAGTCACTACCCTTGATGAACTGTGGTGTCGTGTTGAAGCTGCATAGGCTGCTGTACGTATACACGCCATCCAAGCTCTGTTTGACTTAAGGCCCAGGAGTGTCAAGGCCGTTACTATGGCCAGAGGTGGTTGTTCTGGGTACTGATTTCTCAGGTTCTATGCACCCCAATTGCGTGAAAATGTAATCACATGTCAGTTCTAGTATAATAGATTTGTCCAAAGAATTGCCGTTTATCATCTGCATTTCTTCTTGGTGTAGCAATTTTAGTCGCCAGTGGTGCAGAATGTATGCAACGTGTGAAACACAAAACTTTAAACAAGAAAGTGAAAAATGTCTTACTGCAAGTGGCGCAAGCTGTCTTGTAGAGCCGACCGGTGTGGCCGAGCGGTTCTAGGCGCTTCAATCTGGAACCGCGCGACCACTACGGACGCCGGTTGGAATCCTGCCTCGGGCATGGATGTGTGTGATCTACATCTATAGCTACATTTATACTCCACAAACCACCCAACGGTGTGTGGCGGAGGGCACTTTACGAGCCACTGTCATTACCTCCCTATCCGGTTCAGTCGCGTATGGTTCGGGGGAAGAACGACTGCCGGAAAGCCCTCGTGCGCGCTCGAATCTCTCTAATTTTACAATCGTGATCTCCTCGGGAGGTATAAGTAGGGGGAAGCAATAAATTCGATACCTTATCCAGAAACACACCCTCTCGAAACCTGGACAGCATGCTACACCGCGATGCAGAGCGCCTCTCTTGCAGAATCTGCCACTTGAGTTTGCTAAACATCTCCGTAACGCTATCACGCTTACCAAATAACCCTGTGACGAAATGCGCCGCTTTTCTTTGGATCTTCTCTAACTCCTCCGCCAACCGGACTTGGTACGGATCCCACACTGATGAGCAATACTCAAGTGTAGGTCGATCGAGTGTTTTGTAAGCCACCTCCTCTGTTGATGGACTACATTTTCTAAGGACTCTCCCAATGAATCTCAACCTGGTACCCGCCTTACCAACTATTAATTTCATATGATCATTGCACTTCAAATCGTTCTGCACGTATACTCGCAGGTATTTTACAGAAGTAACTGCTACAAGTCTTTGTTCCACTGTCATATAATCATACAATAAGGGATCTTTCTTTCTATGTAATCGCAATACATTACATTTGTCTATGTTAAGGGTCAGTTGCCACTCCCTGCACCAAGTTCCTATCCGCTGCAGATCTTCCTGTATGTCGCTACAATTTTCTAATGCTGCAACCTCTCTGTATACTACAGCATCATCCACGAAAAGCAGCATGGAACTTCCGACACTATCTACAGTAGAATTTTACCTTCGAATTCACCGAATGCCTCACGCATAGCCCTCCTTACGCTAACTTTGACATCGTTTAGCTTCTGTTTGTCTGAGAGGTTTTGGCTGCGTTTAAACTTGCAGTGAAGCTCTCTTTGCTTTCGCAATAGTTTCCTAACTTTGTTGTTAAACCACTGGGGGTTTTTCCCGTCCCTCACAGTTTTATTCGGCACGCACCTGTCTAAAACGCATTTTACGATTGTCTTGAACTTTTTCCATAAATACTCAATATTGTCAGTTTCGGAACAGAAATTTTCGTTTTGATCTGTTAGGTAGTCTGAAATCTGCTTTCTATTACTCTTCCTAAATTGATAAACCTTCCTCCCCTTTTTTATATTCCTATTTACTTCCATATTCAGGGATGCTGCAACGGCCTTATGATCACGATTTCCATGTTCTGCGCATAATTTTATATGATCATTCCATTTCCAATCGTTCCGCACGCATACTCCCAGATATTTTACAGAAGTAACTGCTACCAGTGTTTGTTCCGCTATCATATAATCATACAATAAAGGATCCTTCTTTCTATGTCCTTAGGTTAGTTAGGTTTAAGTAGTTCTAAGTTCTAGGGGACTGATGACCTCAGCTGTTAAGTCCCATAGTGCTCAGAGCCATTTTTTGTCTTGTAGATAATGCCAATCTAGCAAACTCACTCCTAAGAAAGAGCGTACCTATATTTACATAACATCGAATATTAATGAATAATCTTCAATTAAATTAGTAAGAAGAAATTGAATTCTGTAGGACGCGAATCAGAACACAGCACTTGTTACAATACTAACCCACGACTCAACTAGTTGCACTACATCTACCACGTGCAATTGCCGGCCATACCTGGTATCGTACTCTGCCTGAAGCCTTAATCGTAGATATGTGATTAACTGACATTTAATTATAACAAACTGCACCAAGAGCAATGCGTTTTTGCCGTTCTTCAATATTCTGTTGCCTTGAAACGGCATACTTTCATAATACGCAAGCTACTACAATTCTTTACTCCCCAACTTGACGTTTCCAGTCGTTTCATTACAACAAATAGTTGGAGTTTTAGAGCGATCCGCTACTTGCTGGTGCTTAGAAACGGCAGATATAAAGGCATGTCGCAAGGCTATACTGAAGAGAGATGGCATCTGCATTCTTCCATCTCATTGGTGTTATGTTCAAACGCTCGGTCACAATATATGAAGTCTCAAATATTACCGTGCCAGTTGGGGAAGACACCCCAACGTGCATCTTCCATGCTATGACGTCAGAAAGTCGACACACTCAAGGTTCGAACGCATGTTCCATTTACGAACTGCTTCAGGGACGTAATGCCTGCTGCGAATGCGTTTTCGCGTCTGCGTGTGCTCTCTTGGAGATAGTAGTGTGGGAAAAGTTACTGAAGTGGAAGCAGTTTTCATCAGAGGAGGCGGTGGATGCGACAAATCGACGGGACACAGGACATCTATTTTTAACTGGCGACGTGCAGCTTGCTCATTGAAGGAATTCTACACACAATACGGTCCTTGTGTGGTCCTACCTTCTTACCTTAAGAATGTGGAAATTGTGGGAGGTACAAAAGCGTTTAACTGTGACAGCGAACAATAACGTGATTGGCGACAAGAAGAATGTGTCGCCACGCACGGGGACGCAGTTCTGGAGGATGCAAAGAGATACCCTGGGAGGAACACTTGTGGGCGAGCAGGGAAAGGAGACACTTGTCGTCAAGATGGAAAAGGGGAGACCTTCTGCCGAAGTGAGAGAAATGCTTCGTTGCTGGGCGCCTTACGCCGTGCCGCCCATGCGAGGCTCCCAGCTCCGGAAGCGACTAGGGCCGCCTCGCCCGCCCACTACAAGCCGCTACCGAGGCACTGCCAGCCACCTGCAGCGCGCCGGCGTCACTTTGATCACCACCTGGTAAGAAGCTCTCTGCGTCTTACCTAAGTCCTCCTCCCAGTTTCGCTTCTTTCATAGCAATTACGATCTAAACACTCCGGTAATGACACAGAAATTTTGTAATTGATAATGGGCAAATTATTAATTCCCTCTCTTATGAATAAATGTAATTTGTAAATATATTGCATAATCCTTCATATGTTTCGGTGTTCTAGTGCGAAATGCACCCTCAACAGTGTTGTGTACTTCATTTGTAGCATAATGATGTGCAGATAGATGTACCTTAATGATTGCCCATAACGATTTGTCAGGTGTGATGAGGTCGGGACTTCTTGGTGGCCATTTCAAAAGAGTTGATGTTGCTGATCGACCACGACCTATCCACCGTCCTGGATGGTGTTCATTTAGGCACTTGTGCACTGCAAGAGAGTAGCGAGGATGCACTCCATCTACGTGTAACCATAGGCGTTCTCGAAGGCACCTTTTCTCAGCCTCAGGTAGTTACCACATTTGTAACATGAGTAAATAATTTGCAGCTTTCGCAGTCCCTTCAAAATAGTACTGTCCAAGGGATGTTGTTATGTCATATCATTATATGAGGAGGGTACGTATTTAACTCGACTGTGTAATGTGTAGCGGCACCACCGATTAGGATAGGGAGAGTTAGTTTTTTGCAACATTCTGAGCATATGTTACAGCCAGGCGCGGGCCGGATTGCAGTGAATTACACATACCAACGGTTGCAAAGTAGAATAGAGGCCACAGGGCTGCCAAATTGCTGAAAGAGTATACGTAGCGGTTTTGCATGTTGCAAATCACAGGCAGAAGGGGCCTACTGGGCAACCGCGTGTTATGAGTACGTGAGGTGAAGCAGCGCATATGGCAAAACAGAGGCGCACAGCCGCGTATAAAATGGTGTGGGTTTCTAACGAGATTCATTCAAGTGTGGCAGCTCTCCTGGACGGCGGGGCGTGTCATACCAACATTTACACACAGCAGCAGGTGGGCCCCAGTGTTGCAGTCCACGGCAGATCGCTGGTTCGACCCTCTGATGCCGACGCGGGGTCCATAGTAAGCCAGTGGCAGGCCACTCCACAGCTCGCTATAATGAGCAGTCATAATGGCTTCCAACACACGCCAGAGGCATCCCGAGGCGAGGGCCACAGATTCGGACTCCGGATCATGGGCACTTGTTGTCGCCGTGATCTTAGCCACGCTGGCGAGAAGCATGCAGCTGTCCGCCTGCAGCTGACGCTGAGCGGCGCGGAATCGGCAGGGTCGCAGACCGCTGAATCAACTGTCGGCATCCTGACGATGCCGCAACTTCGCTGGCATACAAGGCCAACACACAGTGCGTGCACGGGTCGCTGAGGCAGCCATTCCGTGCCAAGTCGTTTCACAGACAGTGAAGTGGTGTCCTCAGCATCGCGGGACGCGGTGACACAGACCGAGGGAAACCGGCACTTTAGTTGGAAACAATAAATCACTTGAAGGCTCGGACGAGTCTTAATACGGTGCGTTCTACCTCTTCCCTCTACATTTGGCCATCCTGATACATTCGGTGGCAGAAGTTGCCACTGCAAATGTGAATTCTGCTTGGTCTCAAATCGTGAGTTGCGATAAATGCCTTGTTCAACTAGAAACATAACCTTGGCACGGTTCATTGCATTTGGAAACTAAATTAACGAAGCATGACATGCTAAAACCCACTCATTCCGGTCTGTACTCAATAACTCGTTTACGAACATTGGTCGAAAAGATCTAACCTTAGGACTTTTTTTTCGTGTCATATCGCATTGTTGTCCGCGGTATATCGAGTTCCGAAGCACGTTTACGTACCGTTCAATCAACACAGAGACACTGGCATGTGTTTCTTGTAGTGTCTTTTCCTCCCACTCTGCCAAAAGCAAAAGCATATCTTCCCCATACCAGGAGTGTTGCCTTTCACGATGGAGCATTATTAAAACATTCCTGTAGTGCTCCCATAATCTGTTTCATTGTCTTCCCTGTGCATTGTCTTTCGTGCACCAACATACTTGTCACTAAGCGCTCTTCAACAATGCAACCACGATCGCTCACATCTACGATGATACAAATTAAAACTCAACTGAGACTGCTGGTACAAAAACATGTAAACGTGAATTCCAACAATTTATTGCAACAATTGATAAGAAGTAACATAGCTACCAACCTGTAAAACAACGTTTTTCACGAAACAGGTGTGAAAAGGGGTAAGGGGTATTCTCACCCATTCTATACAGGGTGTTACAAAAAGGTACGGCCAAACTTTCGGGAAACATTCCTCACACACAAATAAAGAAAAGATGTTAAGTGGACATGTGTCCGGAAACTCTTAATTTCCATGTTAGAGCTCATTTTAGTTTCGTCAGTATGTACTGTACTTCCGCGATTCGCCTCCAGCTGGCCCAATTGAAGCAAGGTAATGTTGACTTCGGTGCTTGTGTTGACATGCGACTCATTGCTCTACAGTACTAGCATCAAGCACATCAGTACGTAGCATCAACAGGTTAGTGTTCATCACGAACGTGGTTTTGCAGTCAGTGCAATGTTTACAAATGCGGAGTTGGCAGATGCCCATTTTATGTATGGATTAGCACGGGGCGATAGCCGTGGCGCGGTACGTTTGTGTCGAGACAGGTTTCCAGAACGAAGGTGTCCCGACTGGAAGACGTTCGAAGCAATTGATCGGCGTCTTAGGGAGCACGGAACATTCCAGCCTATGACTCGCGACTGGGGAAGACCTAGAACGACGAGGACACCTGCAATGGACGAGGCAATTCTTCGTGCAGTTGACGATAACCCTAATGTCAGCGTCAGAGAAGTTGCTGCTGTACAAGGTAACGTTGACTACGTCACTGTATGAAGAGTGCTACGGGAGAACCAGTTGTTTCCGTACCATGTACAGCGTGTGCAGGCACTATCAGCAGCTGATTGGCCTCCACGGGTACACTTCTGCGAATGGTTCATCCAACAATGTGTCAATCCTCATTTCACTGCAAATGTTCTCTTTACGGATGAGGCTTCATTCCAACGTGATCAAAATGTATATTTTCACAATCAACATGTGTGGGCTGACGAGAATCCGCACGCAATTGTGCAATTACGTCATCAACTCAGATTTTCTGTGAACTTTTGGGCAGGCATTGTTGGTGATGTCTTGGTTGGGCCCCATGTTCTTCCACCTACGCTCAATGGAGCGCGTTATCTTGAGTACGTACGGGATACTCTACCTGAGGTGCTAGAACATGTGCCTTTACAAGTACGACACAACATGTGGCTCGTGCACGATGAAGCTCCTGCACATTTCAGTCGAAGTGTTCGTACGCCTCTCAACAACAGATTCGGTGACCGATGGATTGGTAGAGGCGGACCAATTCCATGGCCTCCACGCTCTCCTGACCTCAACCCTCTTGACTTTCATTTATGGGGGCATTTGAAAGCTCTTGTCTACGCAACCACGGTACCAACTGTAAAGACTCTTCGTGCCCTTATTTTGGACGGCTTTGATACAATACGCCATTCTCCAGGGCTGCATCAGCGCATCAGCGATTCCATGCGACGGCGGGTGGATGCATGTATCCTCGCTAACGGAGGACACTTTGAACATTTCCTGTAACAAAGTGTTTGAAGTGACGCTGGTACGTTCTGTTGCTGTGTGTTTCCATTCCATGATTAATGTGATTTGAAGAGAAGTAATAAAATGAGCTCTAACATGGAAAGTAAGCTTTTCCGGACACATGTCCACATAACATATTTTCTTTCTTTGTGTGTGAGGCATGTTTCCTGAAAGTTTGGCCGTACCTTTTTGTAACACCCTGTATATGACTAATGTACTTAAATTCTTTCTGCTGGCACTGCCAATCATTTTTACTCAATTTGCTAATGCTGTACTCACGTGCAATTTCATGTATACCTCTGCCATAAAATTCCCATTTTTGCCCCTCTTTTTAAATTAAAGAAACAGATGTTTACTATCAACATAAAGTAACGGAATGGCATGGCAAGCAGTTAGCAGTAGAGTTACGAACAGAATGCCTGAGTGCGTGCTGCATGTTTCCGGAATGTGGTTATTATTTAAATTACTGTTTCAGTTTCCGTGTCGTTTGTATCGTCATGGTGTTGCCTAGCTGCATTGTGCTGATCTTTTTTTGTTCTATTGTGTTGGAGATTAGTGTAAGTGTGTTTAGTTCGACAGAGTAGTGAAATTGACGAGTGAATTTAGTTGATCTTTTTTAACTCGGCAGTAAATGAAGATGAGTTCAACTGCGACAAGTCTGGAAATTAATTGTGCAATGGGGAATTCAGGAAGAAATAGGAGTAAAACTGAGACAGAGCATAGTGAGAGTAGAGAGGCAAAAAAAAAATCGAAAAATGTATCATGAAACGAAATGTTAATACAGTTGTATGCAATGTTGAAGGACGATGCATATCGTGTAGATAGGCACGGTAAACAGACCATGTGAATACAATGTTTTCAGGGACGCGAGAAGCTTTGTCTAATGATTTCAAACAGATGTAGGCAGAGTCTAATAGCAAATACGCGGAATGGAAAAATTGTGGCAAAAGACGTGAAACATGAGGCAGGCTGCAATTCCGCACATGCAACCAATGAAGCAAGGGATGGGCAACAATTAGAAAACTTGCTAGTGATAGTGAAGTCAGGCGCAGACGAACAAATAATGTGTGACATCTGCGAAATAGTCACTGATAGCGAACGTGATATTTACAAGTCCTCTAGTTATGTTAATGTTGAGTTACGTCAGTAGACTAAACTTCTACCGCAAGAAGCAGTTGTGCCGCAATGCGGAGTGGCAGACGGGGATAGCAGCACCCTTGCTGCAGGATGCGTCAGTCCTGGCTCACCAGGACCTGTGAGGTACCTGACATGGGGGTGTGCGGGGTCAGAATTGCGCTTATTTCGACACAAATTACGCATTACTTGATTCGGTGCCTGTGAAGTCATCACTCACAAATTTTAGACCGTTAAGTGATACAGAGAGTACGAGAAACATGAGGCCACGGAAAAGAAAATGCAGTTGTAAATTGAAATCTGCTCGTTTCAAAGAACATAAAATGTTTGAATACAAGAAAAAGCGAATTGACACCATTATAACGTCTGACGTAGAGAGCGTCAATAGAGCAATGAACTGTGTACAGGACTGAGCGCTCGCTAACGATGGCTGTCAATGATCAAACGGAAAATGGATTTGGAAATAGATGTGATGTCGGAGAGTTTTTATTAGTTTTGTGTTTACTGGAAGTTTTGAGATGTGTGGAAAAATACCAGCGGAACTTGAGAAGTAAAATTTGTGCTTTGATCTAAATCTTAAGGTCATCGCATGTGTACAGCAATATCCAATACAAACATACATTAACAAATAAGTAAAGGAATTGACGTTTTAAGTTAATTCAGGATATGGAAAAATTTATTTACCTGACGTCGCATGATATTATAAAATGCAGAATTTTTATGCTAGAGGAGCAATTATTGTGAACTTAAAATTGAAAGATCTTTACTAAAAGGCTAGTCAGTTAATCTTTGGCAAGAAACAAACTACTTGAAAAACTCCATAATTTAAGACAAAGAATAATGGAGATGGTCGAATTGATTGTCTTAGTCATGTCTTATATTGTTATAGGAGTAACATAGCTTGCATGATATACTATTGTCACAGTTTTTAGCGGCAACTTATCTTGGCAGTAAGAGCTGCAACATCTGTTGACTGAACTTGCGACTTCTTGCGACGATACCCAGTATCGACACATTTTTTTCAAAAATATCTTAACGTTGCAGTAGGAGTAGAAGTACCTTCTTTACATACGAAATACCAAATACGAAAAGCCGAGTCATTCAAAGTGTTTCTTATAAGGCACTAAATTGTATGCCAATTTTTTTTAAAAAAATTGTAAAATATGATGGTACAAATTGTGTAGTAGTGAAGGCATTACAAATTTCAAAAGTGCACCATCGCTTTAGTTGTTGAAGAGAGCAGTGCATGAGACACTCCACTGTCCATTTCTCATCCATAACTGAAACGGAATAGGTGTGGTATAACTTCCTTGATAGAATGCTAAACTTCGTTAAGAACAAGCCGAGTAATGCTGGTGTGAACACGAAGCATGGTGTGAATTATACAGAGTAGTTTTGGTCAAAAAGGGACGAGGGCACCACATCATTGAATCATCTCGTATTGAACACGTCCACTTTGCTGCACATGTAGGGCCTAGTTCAGAATTGTTCATCGTTGAATACTCGCGTGAAATAATTGAAAGATTAGAAAAGAGTATACTGCCTCAAAAAATGCTTGATCAATATTTTTTACTCCCAATTCATCATCCAGCTTCCTTTGAGCTTATTTTACTTCAATTTATAGTTAACACAGTCACGCAGAAAAATCGCAACACCAAGAAGCAGCTTTGCGACGTAAATGGAAACTGGTAAGCGTGTTTCTACATCTGACAGACGATGTCTATTCAAATTTCGCTCCAGTCGAATAAGAGTGTCGCTAGATGCTTGGCAGTAATGTAGCCACTGTACATGACTGCTGGCAACGGCGGTCACAGGAATGTACTGTCACAAGAAGACTGGTGTCCGTGGCACTAGCGAGAGGGAAGATCATTATGTTCGGCGTATGGTTCTGGCGAATCGTACTGCATCTGCGGCAACAACACCAGCAGCGGTGGACTGCACAACGAACTGTTACAAATCGGTTACTTCAAGTACAGCTCCGAGACAGACGCCCGTAGTGTGCATTCTACCGATCCCAAATTACCACCATTTGCGACTTCACTGGTGTCGAGCGAGAGCTCATTGGAGGGCAGGATGGGGATCTGTTGCGATTTTCTGATGAAAGCTGGTCCTGCCTCGGTGCCAGTTACGTCCGCCTGTTGGGTAGAATGAGGCCCGTTGAGGGGCTGCAATCAGTCTGTCTGCGTGCTAGAAACACTGGACCTACACCTGGAGTTAAGGTCTGGGGTGCGATTGGGTGTACAGCAGGAGAACTCTAGCTCTTATCCCACACACTCTGACTGGAAATTTACACGTCAGACTGGTGATTCCATCAGTCGTACTATCTTTCATGAACAGAATTGCAGGGGGTGTTTTCGTTTAGATTCTCGGTTAAAAATTTATTGTGTTATCGAAGTGTAGGCTCTAGTCGCATAAACTGTACCCCTTCAGTTGCCTGGACTGAATCTCTTACTTGTTCATGTTTATAGCCTAGTATGCAATAATATTCTTTTGGAATTTTCTTCTTGATTTTAAGAGGATAATGGGAAGGCTTATCAAAGGAAGTGGAGTCCAGTTGTAAAGACTAAACCTTTTGGTGCTGTTCGGAAAATGGATTGGAGAAAAGCCAGTAAACAGTTTAATGTTACAAAAACAATACTTATGAGGTTGTACAACAACAACTACAGTACACTCGGGGAAGCTGGATAGACAGGGAGAGGCTGACCTACAATTTTGGGTAAGGATCTTGAAGAACAGCTGGTTTAGTACTGTCTTGCTATGGATACCTCTTCCTTTAGGCTTACTCATAACGACTTGTGAAGAATGGCCGTATAATTGGCAGAGTAAGTGTATATTGAACATCCTTTCAAAGACGAAATTCCTGGGAAAGAGTCGGTTAGTGTTAAACGCCACAGTACCCACTTGTCAGAAATAAATCCTGTAGGAACTTCTTATAGCAGGGCTCTTGGGTTCAGCGAAGAAAACACGTACAAATGCTGTAACCTTCTGGAAGATGTTATGTAGTAACGGTATATAGTACCTACTTTGAGACTGCATTCATGCTCCGCAAGCCGCTCTACGCTGTGTGGCGGAGGGTACTTGGTGATCTGCGTGACTTCAACCTTCTCCTGTGCCAGTCGCGTATGATTCGCTGGAAGGAAGATTGCTGTAAGCCTCTGTGTGGGTTCGAGTCTCTAACGTCATCTCTGATTTAATAACTCTTTCCAATATCGTTCAGAGTTATTTCACTTATCATCGAAAGGGGTCCAATTTTGGCAACTATTTTCCAAACTTGGTAAGTGTAATGGTTTTGAAAATAGTTTTACAATAACTTTATATTTTATAAGAGTAAAATGTAAATGGTGCATAGCTTTATAAACTAAATATTATCTCTTTTAAAATACAATTTTTACTATTTTCTATTTTAAAAAACCAAAAACCCAAAGTGTAACCGATTTTGGACACTTTTCCCTACCAAAACAAATTATTGTTTTAAAATAAAGTTGCCGAATTTCCGTTGTGTGTGGCAGTTGGTAAGGGTTCCAGTGATGAGTGACTGGAAGTGAACATGACAAATTATTAATAGGATGTGGAAATCCAATCACATTCTCATTCGCAATGCTTCGCAAACGAAATTAACTGATAATAGCCAAAAATTAAAGAAAGTCGTGATTATACATGTCTAAGCACAGCTTCGGAAATCGTGACATTTGAGAAAGAACATGACTAGATTCCCTATTTTCGTTGGATGTCGTATACTCTGATTCGACTGACAATGACCAACGGCAAAGGGATACCAACAGCGGGATAGTGATCCCACTTTAACCATTTCTACTCTCCAAAATTGTGAACACAAGAGAACTTCTTTCCTCAAATACCACTGTAAAACTGAGAAATTTATGTATGAACAGAAGAAGTAATAGGGCACTGCGATAAAGATGCCGTTCCACTAAGCTGTTATACTGTTACTACGCCGATTACGTTCGCACATATGGGAGTTTCCAAAATAAATTTACATGCACTCATTCACACAGTCATATCAGCATATTCATTCTCAACTAGCATACACATACCAGTTCACACACATTTATCGTTACTACACAGAGGCAACGAAGCTTAGTGGAACACGAGTACAATATAGGTTTCACGTTAACACTTAAAAGATGCCGCACACAATGCAGGGAAAAGCAGTGTGTATGTCTCCAATATGCCTTTTGGTATTCATTAATAGTGCGGACTTTATATTACATAACCAAATTAGTAGTTACCTAACAACACTGATGGAAAGAAAACTGATGGAAAAAAATCGCAACATCAAAAAGTAATTAATATACAGTAACGAAATTTCGAGAATACAATCACCTACGTAACATATTTGCGTGATTAACATTGCAACAACACAGGTTAATGTAACTGCGAGATAGTCCATTGCAAATATGAAATGCTGGCACATCAGTAACCGGTGTAACCGCCAGTTTGTTCAATGTAACCATCTAACCTTGAATGCATTGCGTTGTACAGGCGCCGGATATCAGCTTGTGAGATGGAGTTCCATGCTTGTTGCAGTTGGTCGGCTAAACGGGGATGGTTAATGGCTAAAGCTGCCATCCGATGATGTACCATATGTGCTCAACTGGAGATAGATCTGATGATAGAGCAGGAGATGGTAACATGTCGTCATTTTTGTGGGTCACAACAGCAGTTTGTAGACAAATAGCTGTCAAAATCAGAAGAAATAACGAAAAATGCAGTGTAATGGAAAAATTTTCTCCAAAACGTGTTATGGCGAACACATACATAACAAATGCGGAGGGTGACGTGTGCATCCCGCCATAAAGTGGCAGAAACCTTGTAAGGTGGCAGAATAAATTGAAGGTCAAATTCGCACCTAACATGAGAGCTTTATACATTGCATCAGGAAGGTGAATATGGCACCTAACTTAATTTGTCAGGAATGAGCAAATTTGCCTGGCAGTATGTAATTCAAAAAGGGATGACATTCAATCGACAGTAATTAACACACTGTTTCTATAATGCATGTTTGAGCGGAATGTGAAACAAGCAGCGAGAGGCGTTTTCGTTTGGAATTCAGAGGGACGACGCAGAGGCAAGGCCGCGCTACAGGGGGTACCACCGAAACCACTTAAAAGGGGTCCCAGGGGGAAAGTCAGCGACCGACGAGGTGACTCAGACGAGGAGAGCGAGTGTAACGGCCCATCTGAGGGAGGACAGGAAAGAAAGCTTTTAGAAAACTGTGTTTCGGAATTCCAAATAGATACGAAACAAGACCAGTGACTCATTTTCGATCATGTGGCCAGTGAGTGTAACACGTTAGAGAGTCAATGTACGCATTTAGGCGTCTGGAACGGCCACAAAACGTCTGATTGGCGGAAACGCACTAGGAAGAAGAAAAGAGCCTAAGTTTCGATGCAGTATAATGGTGGGGACCTTGCGATTGGTAGTTTCCACAAAATAAGAGGAACGTTCCTATTGGTCGAAAAAAGCTGTGATGTGAAGAACGAAAGAACCCAGGTGGGAAGACAGCTCGGCTATGAGTAATATAAGATGGAAATTTTCAAGGACTCTTCTCTGAACTGGTGTCAAGTGCAGAATGGAGTGCGTGACGCTCTGTTCGACACAGAGGAGTAATTTTTGTGAACATTGCGTTCACAGCGGCTGATATACAGCTAGAAATTAGCTGTAGCATCGTTTAGCTCCAATTGTGGAGAAACGAATCAGCCCATTAATTAATTGTTCTTGCAAGAACCGAGAGGGCATTATAATATGCATGATACTCCGACCATGCGCATGAATGTCGCCACAGAAGACTAGTGATGAGTACATGTTCTGTCGCATAACGAGAAACATAGGGAATGTTTCTGCTGGAAAATTCAGCAAAGGTGTAATTAGTTTTACAGGAATTTCAGCGGAAGGGAGTGCCTAGCAGACGACAGCTCATCGCAGCTTAAGGTAAATACCGCATGCAGAGGCATCAACTTGTTGGTTCACCAGCTTGCGTCCACTTTAAACTCTAGCGACCTTGGGTAATACTTTGCTCAATTTGTCACATAACTAATCATCCACTGTACCCCTGATTCTCATCCTAAAAGTAGTACAGGACTTCGAACCGTAATTGGACGATTTTCGTAGTACTGACAAACATCATAACGTAAGTGCAGGAACAATTTTGTAAAGAACTAGTTAAACTTTAATATTGTCGTGTTTAGGAAAATTTAACCTTCTGAGAGTTAATATTTAATATTGTTGTGTTTAGGATTATTTCTTTTTTTTATGCTGATGAGATGCGTTATCCTGACAACTGTTTTTTGTTGTCACATTGAAAACTGTGTAAAAAGCGTGTATTTTTGTGATAATATTGCGACATTAAACATGTCATTGCTGATGAGATGGATTATCCTGACAACTGTTTTTGTTGTCACACTGAAAACTGTGTAAAAGCGTGTATTTTTGCGATAATATTGCGACATTAAACATGTCATTTCAACTCACACAGTAGTCTTCAATCCTAGAATAAGTAAACAACACAAAATATTGCACCTTACAACCTAAACTGGTATTTGCAGTTGATCCGCTTTACGGTGATTGGGGCCTGGGTGTGGTTTTGGGAGTCCACTTTAGGGCACTGTCTGTAACATTTAGTTAATGTCCTCCCAACAACAGATACAGCAGTCTCCAACGTCCGATAGCCAAAGTAATGTTAGATGCCGGTCGATTGTCACCTGTGTAGAGTGAAATGAGACATTCTTTAATTAACTTCTTTATTCCAACCCTCGGCCGTAGTATATCAGGAACAGCTTGATGGAGGTGACCAGTTGCTTCTCACGCAAAACTACAGACGTCTGGGATTACTGACAGCGCAAAGAGCGGACCCAAGGGTGGCGACATTGGAGTGCCGCTGTCAGTGACGTCTCCGACTGTCACCATAATGGTTCAAATGGCTCTGAGCACTATGCGACTTAACTTCTGAGGTCATCAGTCGCCTAGAACTTAGAACTAATTAAACCTAACTAACCTAAGGACACCACACACATCCATGCCCGAGGCAGGATTCGAACCTGCGACCGTAGCGGTCACGCGGTTCCAGACTGAAGCGCCTAGAACCGCACGGCCACACCAGCCGGCTGTGACCATGATGACAGTGGGGCAGCACAGCTGACAATACTGCAAGGGCAGCCGTGACCTCTCTCCAATGAACGTGTGGCTTTGCTCCAGTGGCGGCTCTCTCGTTACTCAGATCAGGCTGCCCTGTCCCTTGGTCGAACAGCAGATCTCATACTGCATTCAGGATGTTGCTCCTGGAGTCACAGGCTTGTGATGCTGACTGTGGTTCTGAGATGAGAATATTTTAGTACGCTCCAGACTATGGTCATTTAGGACTCAAGGTACGTACTCCAAACACTTCCGTGGTGGCAACTGAGGAAAGGTTTCCATTTTTCTGCTGGCGTATTGTGGTGTCAGCTGTTGCTATACCATGCCCAGCTGACTGTTACGCAAAGCATGACTGCTGTGTTTTGCTTCACAATGTATAACAATCTTGTCTGCCTGAGTTTGGCTCTGTTGCAACGCACTTCCGCTCTGACACACTTTTTGACCAAATATGGTCGATATGCTACAGTATAAAAGGACACAGCAGCCTGTCCTTTGCATGTAATATGAAATATGTTTACTGATCGGTCCACAGCAATAGCACTTAAGAGTTTTACGCTCCTAACGTCTCTCATAACAGTGCCCATCTATGTACAAAATGTAGTGGTCCGTTATTTATTTTCTTTTACATTTATGAATTATTTTTCGCACACAGTCTATAGAAAGGTCCCAGAACTGCTCCCATTAATAAACGGTCACAACGCCCATATAGTACTAGGGACAGAAAGTTGGCTGAAACCAGACGTAAACAGTAATGAAATCCTAAACTCAGATTGGAATGTATACCGCAGAGACAGGCTGGGCAGTGAAGGGGGAGGTGTGTTTATAGCGATAAGAAGTGCAGTAGTATCGAAGGAAATTGACGGAGATCCGAAATGTGAAATACTTTGGGTGAAGGTCGCGGTTAATGGTAATTGGATGTTTCTATAGGCCCCCTGGCTCAGCATCTGTTGTGGCTGAGCACCTGAAGGATAACTTGGATAATATTTCGAGTAGATTTCCCCACCATGTTATAGTTCTGGGTGGAGATTTTAATTTGCCGGATATAGACTGGGAGACTCAAACGTTCATAACGGGTGGCAGGGACAAAGAATCCAATGAAATTTATTTAAGTGCTTTATCTGAAAACTACCTTGAGCAGTTAAACAGAGAACCGACTCGTGGCGATAACATATTAGACCTTCTGGTGACAAACAGACCCGAACTATTTGAAACAGTTAACGCAGAACAGGGAATCAGCGATCATAAAGCGGTTACTGCATCGATGATTTCAGCCGTAAATAGAAATATTAAAAAAGGTAGGAAGATTTTTCTGTTTAGCAAAAGTGACAAAAGGCAGATTACAGAGTACCTGACGGCTCAACACAAAAGTTTTATCTCAAGTACAGATAGTGTTAAGGATCAGTGGACAAAGTTCAAAACCATCGTACAATATGCGTTAGATGAGTATGTGCCAAGCAAGATCGTAAGAGATGGAAAAGAGCCACCGTGGTACTTCCCACACCCGGGTTCCCGGGTTCGATTCCCGGCGGGGTCAGGGATTTTCTCTGCCTCGTGATGACTGGGTGTTGTGTGCTGTCCTTAGGTTAGTTAGGTTTAAGTAGTTCTAAGTTCTAGGGGACTGATAACCATAGCTGTTAAGTCCCATAGTGCTCAGAGCCATTTGAACCATTTGAAACACCGTGGTACAACAACCGAGTTAGGAAACTGCTGCGGAAGCAAACTGAACTTCACAGCAAACATAAACGTAGCCAAAGCCTTGCAGACAAACAAAAGTTACGCGAAGCGAAATGTAGTGTGGGAGGGCTATGCGACAGGCGTTCAATGAATTCGAAAGTAAAGTTCTACGTAGTGACTTGGCAGAAAATCCTAAGAAATTTTGGTCTTATGTCAAAGCGGTAGGTGGCTCAAAACAAAATGTCCAGACACTCTGTGACCAAAATGGTACTGAAACAGAGGATGGCAGACTAAAGGGCGAAATACTAAATGTCTTTTTCCAAAGCTGTTTCACAGAGGAAGACTGCACTGTAGATCCTTCTCTAGATTGTCCCACAGATGACAAAATGGTAGATATCGAAATAGACAACAGAGGGATAGAGAAACAATTAAAATCGCTCAAAAGAGGGAAGGCCGCTGGACCTGATGGGATACCAGTTCGATTTTACACAGAGTACGCGAAGGAACTTGCCCTTCTTCTTGCAGCGGTGTACCGTAGGTCTCTAGAAGAGCGTAGCGATCCAAAGGATTGGAAAAGGGCACAGGTCATCCCCGTTTTCAAGAAGGGAGGTCGAACAGATGTGCAGAACTATAGACCTATATCTCTAACGTCTATCAGTTGTAGAATTTTGGAACACGTATTATGTTCGAGTATAATGACTTTTCTGGAGACTAGAAATCTACTCTGTAGGAATCAGCATGGGTTTCGAAAAAGACGGTCATGTGAAACCCAGCTCGCGCTATTCGTCCACGAGACTCAGAGGGCCATAGACACGGGTTCACAGGTAGATGCCGTGTCTCTTGACTTCCGCAAGGCATTCGATACAGTTCCCCACAGTCGTTTAATGAACAAAGTAAGAGCATATGGACTATCAGACCAATTGTGTGATTGGATTGAAGAGTTCCTAGATAACAGAATGCAGCATGTCATTTTCAATGGAGAGAAGTCTTCCGAAGTAAGAGTGATTTCAGGTGTGCCGCAGGGGAGTGTCATAGGACCGTTGCTATTCACAATATACATAAATGACCTTGTGGATGACATCGGAAGTTCACTGAGGCTTTTTGCAGATGATGCTGTGGTGTATCGAGTGGTTGTAACAATGGAAAATTGTACTGAAATGCAGGAGGATCTGCAGCGAATTGACGCATGGTGCACGGAATGGCAATTGAATCTCAATGTAGACAAGTGTAATGTGCTCGAATACATAGAAAGATAGTTCTCTTATCATTTAACTACAAAATAGCAGGTCAGCAACTGGAAGCAGTTAATTTCATAAATTATCTGGGAGTACGCATTAGGAGTGATTTAAAATGGAATGATCATATAAAGTTGATCGTCGGTAAAGCAGATGCCAGACTGAGATTCGTTGGAAGAATCCTAAGGAAATGCAATCCGAAAACAAAGGAAGTAGGTTACAGTACGCTTGTTCGTCCACTGCTTGAATACTGCTCAACAGTGTGGGATCCGCACCAGATAGGATTGATAGAAGAGATAGAGAAGATCCAACGGAGAGCAGCGCGCTTCGTTACAGGATCATTTAATAATCGCGAAAGCGTTACGACGATGATAGATAAACTCCAGTGGAAGACTCTGCAGGAGAGACGCTCAGTAGCTCGGTACGGGCTTTTGTTAAAATTTAGAGAACATACCTTCACCGAAGAGTCAAGCAGTATATTGCTCCCTCCTACGTATATCTCGCGAAGAGACCATGAGGATAAAATCAGAGAGATTAGAGCCCACACAGAAGCATACCGACAATCCTTCTTTCCACGAACAATACGAGACTGGAATAGAAGGGAACACTCCGCCACACACCGTCAGGTGGCTTGCGGAGTATGGATGTAGATGTAGATGTAGATACACACACACACATACACACACACGCACACACACACACACACACACACACACACACACACACACACACATATGTTAGTGCTCTACTGTATTTACTGTAAGTCACATTGTAGTTTACTTTTTGATAGATCTCACGGTCAGTTATTTGCACTTAGCCATTGAGGGCCTTTTTTGCGTTATATTACGTGTAATGTTGGAGACTTCATTATTCAACAAGTCACAGAAATAAGTTAATCTTTTAACTCATTTTTGTGTGACTTTGTTACTAAATTGTGGGAGTGTTGTAGAACCTTCCGGCCGGCCGCGGTGGTCTAGCGGTTCTGGCGCTGCAGTCCGGAACCGCGTGACTGCTACGGTCGCAGGTTCGAATCCTGCCTCGGGCATGGGTGTGTGTGATGTCCTTAGGTTAGTTAGGTTTAAGTAGTTCTACGTTCTAGGGGACTTATGACCTAAGATGTTGAGTCCCATAGTGCTCAGAGCCATTTGAACCATTTTTAGAACCTTCCGTTTTCGTTTCCTGCTACCTGACCCTGGGGTATAGCTGTGTAATAGTAGCAGCGAGAAATTGTCATCGATGTGCTGCACGAGAAGCCGTTTCACGAACTGACTAACTTGGCCTATCGTAGCAACAGTGGTATCTGGACCTCCACAGTAGTAGAGATGAGGCCTTTACAAAACTGGCGACGACAGTTTAAAAAACAAGCAGTGCTCCAGATGGATCGTATGTACTGTACGTATATGACCGACAGGCAGATACACTACAAAGCAACTATAAAACGCTCCTTGCGGTCCACTTGACGCACAACAAATCAATGTTCAACTGTAGATGGTAAACGCCTAGTCCTTGCAGTAGCTCTAAAGTGACCGTTGCCTTCCTTGTTCTTCCAACAATGGACACACTATTACGAGAAGTTATAGAAAATATAACAACTACAGATGTAAATAAAGCCTAGCAGCGCGCATGCACCTAAATGTAGGCAGCTCTATGTTCCGCGCTTTTGCACACTTCATATTTTACGTTCTCAGCAGTATTTATCGACAGCTTTATTAAACAGAAACCTCTCGTTCTAGAAACTGCAATGACGATTTAGCAGCTCTTTTATTAAATACTAATCGCCAAATATAAGGTGGCAGTTTTCTGATGGGTGAGAGTTGGCTGACTTCAGGTCGCTATGGGATGTTTACGCTCGTTGCCAACCTTCGCTACCTAACAATTTTGTCCGCCGAAGGAAAAAGTATCCACTGTCAAAATAATATTGTCTCGCGGGTGTCGCGTTACTGTTACTGTTGTTCAGAAAAATGAGCAAAGGGGATGCACCTGACCTTTCTGACGGCTTGTTATCAACTTATGTGTCACTTCTACAGCTCCTAAACCCATCAAATGTTTGTTTCTTTTAACAGCCATAAGCCCAGGGAGAAAGAGGCATTGCTTGTCCCATCAGCCAACGTGCAACGAGGCGATCACGAGCTCCCAGCACCCCCGGCAAAAAGGCAACTTATAGTGGGTGATTAGTGCGGCGCCGTAGGCATCGCTATGGAAATGACTGTGGTAGTATGACGCAGAGAATATATAAAACATATGATAATGATAACAGTTATTTATCAGACGACAGAGAAACACCTTGTCAATGTTGAAAGTTGCCCCACAAAAGTGATATGTTCCTCAATCATGAAGATTTGTTTCATTATTCATGATAACTATGTGCGTCAGATGACTGTGAGGAACAAGTAAAACTTCTAGTGTCTTCATTACTCCTAACCACGTTTATTTATCGAGGATCGTTAAATAATTTTCTGAAGGAGTTACTGTAAGACTGTCTATAGATTTCTTTAGTAGGATGATAGTTTTTAGGGTTTCAGTTGTTAAAAACAGAACCTTTAGAGGATTACTCTGCTGTCCGTCTCTTAAAAACTCTTTTTCTCAGGATCGGATAGAAGTATCAAGCCGAAATTTCACACACAACTTGAAGTCCAAAAAGCGATACTCCAGAGTTTACTAACCAAAGTAGGATTATACAGAACATCAAATTAAATATGTGTATGAGTTGAAGATATCGTGATAGACAGGTTGCGGCATGGTACGGCTTCGATGGAGACCCGTGGGGGGATGTAGAGCTAACTGATGTAGGGGTAACTTTATGTCTCCCTGCTCATCTTCAAATATGGGGTGTATAGGAAACCTGCTTACTCGAATCACTCATTCAAACAAATCGTATTAACGAGTTTTATTACAAAATGAAAAGAGACAATACTTAACTTTGCAATTATACAGATGTTTCGCAAGCAAAGGGCGACAAGACACACGAAATAAGCAGTTTCCTCCATATAAACAATCGCAAGTCTGCTACATAGAGTGTCCAGGCGAAGTAACGAGTTGACGCTTTTATCCACGTCCTGTCGGCCGCGGCGCTTATATCCTCTTCGCATAGGGGCCGCTCCTGTCACGTTGTCGTCCTGGAGAGGGGTCGGTCAGTCATGCGATTGGCTGACGTCTTCTCGCAGCCATCTCTTCTCTATCGTTCCCGACTGGCGTGCTGGCGCTTGACTTTACGCCGTAACAGTAACTTCAGGCCTGTCACTGAGAAGTGGGTCCTTATTGTTCCTGTTGTATGCTAATGAATTTGCGCGCAATATTAAAAGCAGCCTCAGATTTTTCGTAATGATGCTGTTATTTATAATAATGAAGTGTCCTAAAAAACTGCAGGTTTCAAAGTTGTGTGAAGACTGCAAACTTACTTTATATTTAAAAAATTTAAAATTATGCACATAATATAACGAAAAATTATAGTATTCTACTATTAAGATTTCTTCTATTTACAACGAGCATCAGTGAACTCATACGATTAGCTGAGTGTAACAATTTCCAGGGAAACGAAATTGCAATTATCATTTGGGATCACTTCCTCAACAACACATAACGAGATGTTTTCAGTGGAGAGAGGGCTGGAGAATTCGACGAACCCTGTGTCGAGGTAGGTAACGACAGCCGATAGACTCCAGTCTTGTGTTATCTTATTGAAAGATAACATCACCCGGACTTCGAAGACAGGACACAGCCACCGGCTGTAACACGTCAGAAATGTTAACTGCTGCTGTCCAAGCCGGCCGGAGTGGTCGAGCGGTTCTAGGCGCTTCAGTCTGGAACGGCGAGACCGCTACGGCCGGAGGTTCGAATCCTGCCTCGGGCATGGATGTGTGTGATGTCCTTAGATAAATTAGGTTTAAGTAGTTCTAAGCTATAGAGGACTGATAACCTCAGAAGTTAAGTCCCATAGTGCTCAGAGCCATTTGAACCATTTGAGCTGCTGTCCACATCAACGGCTATGTGAAACGGGCGTTTTATTGTTGTCTACCAAACGCAGCACCATGCCATTGGGGCATAACAATGACAAACGCAATCTGGCAACTTTGGCTCTCCTTCGAGCCTCCACGCACGTATGAGGCCAATGAAGTCTTTAGGAGTGGCTCTCTGTACTGCCAAGTCAAGAGAAGACGCAACAGTGATGGCCGAGATGCTGCAGACGTCGCCGCACTGTCCATGTAGATCCACCAGAGACGTTTAGTAAGTAACGCAACACTTTTATTTGTCACCCAGTTTCGGTTGAAAACATCCGGAATTTGTTGTGAGACATCGTGGAATATTCACGCTTCTACCCCTGTTGTTGTTGTGGTCTTCAGTCCTGAGACTGGTTTGATGCAGCTCTCCATGCTACTCTATCCTGTGCAAGCTTCTTCATCTCCCAGTACTTACTGCAACCTACATCCTTCTGAATCTGCTTAGTGTATTCATCACTTGGTCTCCCTCTACGATTTTACCCTCCACGCTGCCCTCCAAAGCTACATTTGTGATCCCTTGGTGCCTCAGAACATGTCCTACCAACCGGCCCCTTCTTCTAGTCAAGTTGTGCCACAACCTCCTCTTCTCCCCAATTCTGTTCAATACCTCCTCGTTAGTTATGTGATCTACCCATCTAATCTTCAGCATTCTTCTGTAGCACCACATTTCGAAAGCTTCTATTCTCCTCTTGTCTAAGCTATTTATCGTCCATGTTTCACTTCCATAAATAGTTACACTCCAGACAAATACTTTCAGAAACGACTTCCTGACATTTAAATCTACACTCTGTGTTAACAAATTTCTCTTCTTCAGAATCGCTTTGCTTGCCATTGCTAGTCTACATTTTATATCCTCTCTACTTCGACCATCATCAGTTATTTTGCTCCCCAAATATCAAAACTCCTTCACTACTTTAAGTGTCTCATTTTCTAATCTAGTTCCCTCAGCATCACCCGACTTAATTCTACTACATTCCATTATCCTCGTTTTGCTTTTGTTGATGTTCATCTTATATCCTCCTTTCAAGACACTATTCATTCCGTTCAACTGCCGTTCCAAGTCCTTTGCTGTCTCTGGCACAATTACAATGTCATCGGCGAACCTCAAAGTTTTTATTTCTTCTCCATGGATTTTAATACCTACTCCGAATTTTTCTTTTGTTTCCTTTACTGCTTGCTTAATATACAGATTAAATACCATCGGGGAGAGGCTACAACGCTGTCTCACTCCCTTCCCAACCACTGCTTCCCCTTCATGTCCCTCGAATCTTATAACTGCCATCTGGTTTCTGTACAAAGTGTAAATAGCCTTTCGCTCCCTGTATTTTACGCCTGCCATCTTCAGAAATTGAAAGAGAGTACTCCAGTCAACATTGTCGAAAGATTTCTCTAAGTCTACAAATGCTAGAAACATAGGTTTGCCTTTCCTTAATCTAGCTTCTAAGATAAGTCGTAAGGTCAGTATTGCCTCACGTGTTCCAACATTTCTACGGAATCCAAATTGATCTTCCCCGAGGTCACCTTCTACCAGTTTTTACATTCGTCTGTAAAGAATTCGCATTAGTAATTTGGAACCGTGACTTATTAAACTGATAGTTCGGTAATTTTCACATCTGTCAACACTTGCTTTCTTTGGGATTGGAATTATTATATTCTTCTTGAAGTCTGAGGGTATGTCGCCTGTCTCATACATCTTGCTCACCAGATGGTAGAGTTTTGTCAGGACTGGCTCTCCCAAGGCTAAAAGTAGTTCTAATGGAATGTTGTCTACTCCCGGGGTCTTGTTTCGACTCAGGTCTTTCAGTGCTCTGTCAAACACTTCACGCAGTATCATATCTCTCATTTCATCTTCATCTACATCCTCTTCCATTTCCATAATATTGTCCTCAAGTACATCGCCCTTGTATAGACCCTCTATATACTCCTTCCACCTTTCTGATTTCCCTTCTTTGCTTAGAACTGGGTTTCCATCTGAGCTCTTGATATTCATGCAGGTGGTTCTCTTTTCTCCAAACGTCTCTTTAATTTTCCTGTAGGCAGTATCTATCTTACCCCTAGTGAGATAAGCCTCTACATCCTTACATTTGTCCTCTAGCCATCCCTGCTTAGCCATTTTGCACTTCTTGTCGATCTCATTTTTCAAACGTTTGTATTCCTTTTTGCCTGCTTTGTTTACTGCATTTTTATATTTTCTCCTTTCATCAACTAAATTCAATATTTCTTCTGTTACCCAGGAATTTCTACTAGCCCTCGTCTTTTTACCTACTTGATCCTCTGCTGCCTTCACTACTTCATCCCTCAGAGTTACCCATTCTTCTTCTTCTATATTTCTGTCCCCCATTCCTGTCAATTGTTCCCTTATGCTCTCCCTGATACTCTGAACAACCTGTGGTTTATTCAGTTTATCCAGGTCTGACCTCCTTAAATTCCCACCTTTTCGCAGTTTCTTCAGTTTTAATCTACAGTTCATAACCAATAGATTGTGGTCAGAGTCCACATCTGCCCCTGGAAATATGTTAACAATTTAAAACCTGGTTCCTAAATCTGTCTTACCATTATATAATCTATCTGATACCTACTAGTATCTCCAGGATTCTTCCATGTATACAACCTTCTGTCATGATTCTTGAACCAAGTGTTAGCTATGATTAAGTTATGCTCTGTGCAAAATTCTACCAGACGGCTTCTTCTTTCATTTCTTACCACCAATCCATATTCACCTACTATGTTTCCTTCTCTCCCTTTTCCTACGATCGAATTCCCGTCATTCATGACTATTAAATTTTCGTCTCCCTTCACTACCTGAATAATTTCTTTTATCTCATCATACGTTTCATCAATTTCTTCATCATCTGCAGAGCTAGTTGGCATATAAACTTGTACTACTGTAGTAGGCGAGGGCTTCGTGTCTATCTTGGCCACAACAATGCGTTCACTATGCTGTTTGTAGTAGCTTACCCGCACTCCTATTTTTTTTATTCATTATTAAACCTATTCCTGCACTACCCCTATTTGCTTTTGTATTTATAAGCCTGTATTCACCTGACCAAAAGTCTTGCTTCTCCTGCCACCGAACTTCACTAATTCCCACTATATCCAACTTTAACCTGTCCATTTCCCTTTTTAAATTTTCTAACCTACCTGCCCGATTAAGGGATCTGACATTCCACGCACCGATCCGTAGAACGCCAGTTTCCTTTCTCCTGATAACAACGTCCTCTTGAGTAGTCCCCGCCCGGAGATCCTGAAGTTTCACAAGTTCCGATAGGTGGTGGCGCGATGAGTAGCCTTCAAAATGGCGTCTGTGACAAGCAAAGAGTTGTCACTGGCGAAAAACAAGAGCACCAAAGATATTCATAGGCGCTTGCAGAATGTCTACGGAGACCTGCTAGTGAACAAAAGCACTGTGTGTCGTTGGGCGATGCGACTGTTATCATCGCAACAAGGCTGCGCAAACCTGTCAGATCTCTCACGTGCCAGTCGGCCGCAATCAGCTGTGACCCCTGCAATGTTGGAACGTGAGAACACTCTCATCCCAAGCGATCAACGGATCACAGTCAAACACCTCGCTGCACAACGAGAGGTCGGTATTGGTAGAGCTGACACACTCGTCAATCACTTGCGGTACTCAAAGGTGTGTGCCCGCTAAATTCCTCGCCACCTAACAGAAGACGATTATGCAGCAACGAAGAACAATCCGTACGGTATTGCCGCTACAAGGCTGCTCGTGACAGTTTTTTGTCGAACATCGTCGCAAGCTATGAAATATAGGTACAGTCATGGTCAAAAGTATCCGAACGACCTGAATAGCATTTCTCCTGATTCGCATGCAACCCACATAACGCAGCTGTCTAGCAGGTCCTCTAATCGCTCCTTGGTACAGTCGTTTGACTATTGAAAATCGTTCCAACAAGTCACCACTAGAAAACACTGCTCTGTATCGCAATAACTCAAGATGTAAAGTAATACTACGATTCTACAAATATCAGGGAACACCTTATCACAGGTAAGACTGTCCTTACGGCATGTAAGCTCACATTTACTACAATAAATGACATACCTGAAATGTTACCATTCTCATTATCACGTCAGATAGGTAGCGCACGTAGTAAGTTCGTCGTAATCATAATTTCCTCTTCAAAGTAACGTACCGTACTTATTATTTAACACAAAATGACATTAAAAATTTAAGTTACTCACGAGCAACTAGTTAAAATTATGTATGAACTTCAAATGACACGACAAACCGTCTCGTTCTGCATACGGATTCAAACCCAGGTCATGCACACTAAACAAAGACTACGTGACTGACGGAAGCTAACAGTCATTCCTGATTAGGCATACAGAGAGTGATATACCTCGATTTTAGACAGTATCAGTTAGTAAATATCATCTTTAAATCACATAACTTAAATATTTTTAACGGACGCGAATTCCTACCCAGCACCTATTGTCCCTGTTAACGAACTATGAGAGATGTCAAATATTGCTTTTTAACAAGTAATTTACTTGAAATGCCGTGAGGTAAAGCTTTGTGTTGGACAGGGATTCGAACCCAGAACCTAATCGGATAGATATCGAAGCACAATCAACTGTGACATATCGGATTTTCTCGGCAGTAGCAAGATGTTTTAACTGAAATGACGAGACGAAACATTACTTTTTTCCTTCCCAGGACTCCAACCCGGCACCTATCGCTGTTATATTCTAGAGAAAACGAACGTTAAATATGAATCTGTTGCACCAGCAGCGACATGTCAGCATGTTTGAACTAGAAATAATATGACGAAGAGTTTAGTTCTCACTGGGAACAGAGCCCCAGACATATCGTTGTTGACTACACACAAAGAGACGTCAGCTACCGAATTTTTCTCCACCAGCAGCTCGGAATAACATCTTGAACTTACAGTGATCTCGCAAATCATTCTGTGTCTTACTGGGAGTCAAAAACGTCAAATATCGTTAGTGTTGACAACGAATGAAAATACATTAAAAATCGAAATTGTTATCCACCAGCAGATAGGTGTTCTCATGCTAGAGCTTGGTAATACATAATGAAATCTGTAGTGCCGGGCCAGGATTCGATCCCACTCACGCTCAATATGTGGAGATGTTGAGGAATCTGAAGTTTTGAACAAACAACAAATTGTAGCCGAGCTGTATTGTCACGAAGGGAACAAATTCCGCGTTAAGGGCGGTCTGAGTTTCATTTCCAGTTCAGAACCAATTTTATCGACATACAGAAGTTCAGATAAAACATGGAATAAGTGTCCTGTGAGCCTACATAGCGTTTGTTCCGTCACTAGAAATAAATAACTAGTATAAGAAAGGTTACTGGCGATGGAGTTTCTACATGTCGCCACTCCAGACTTTATTGTGGCTCAACCTAACGTCTACTTGGTAGAGAAGGAATATCATTTTTAATGTGAATTTCAGACCACAATGCCATTATATCTCCTTCACTTGGTGTAGCCAGAAGAGAATGGAATCTGTCTCTCGCTATCTAAAATCATAGACCGAAGCCGGAATCTAACCCAGACCTTAGATTTATGAAACTATAGCCATCCCAACAGACCACCACACGCTCTTCCCAGCTGCTCATTTTTCTATCTAACGCCGTTGTATCACACTGGCTTAGAATTCTGACACACAGGCTCCCTGTATCAATTAGCAGCATGTTCAGTAAATTCATTTTCTTGGTTGACCGAATCACCATGAACTAGCTGCCTCGGCTACCCAGTGCATACATTCAACTTCATTTTGTAATCGGCAAAATAAAATCACGTAACTGCCACCAACACACAACTACCAACAGTGTAGGATGCAGAAATTTAAATAGGAAGTGTTCCTTTCCACTTGGGCTAATCTATTGCGCTATCTGCTTGTTGAAAACGTCGTGCAATGCAAAAGAAAAGGTATAACTGTTTGTCTCTCATAAGTATTCACCTGGCCATATGCATTATCCCACAGCGGTGTGGAATTCGGAAGTTCTGGAGCTGTTCTAGCTTCGTGTCGTCTAGTAGCGTAATGGTAAGTATCATGCATGGTAGATAAGAGGTCGCCAGTTCGAGTGCATTCAGTGCTACGTTTTTTAAAACGCAATGCTCCGTCTGCTAAAGTTATCAATCTAAGGAACTCGTAACATAATTCCCTTCTTTTCTCAACCCAAAATAATCGCATGTGGGGAAACGGCCAACTTCTGCGACATTTTGTTCATTTCAGGTTTTATAGACAGCCAGAGAGTAGATGCATCTCGAAACTTTTGTATTATGTATGGGTAGAGCGCATCATGCCAAAAAACGTCGGAAAAGTATGTTCTACATTAGCTGTCGTCTGGTAGTGGCATTTTATTCTTCTTCAAACCTTGTTTGACAGCTTTAAATCAGAACAAGTTTTCTACATGCATGTAATCAATAAACCGCTTGTGCATTTTCAGACTGTTATAGATAACATCATAGAATTCGCATATATCGTTGATGATTAATTTCTCTCTCATGTTTACTATTGTTTTAACAACTTTAAAGGAAACCTTACGAAAATTGTGAACTGTATTATAAAAACTGAAATAAAACTACCCACGATAACCTTACGACGAAAGTCTGTTTTAACAAAACTGAGTATCTGTACACAAGCATGCCTCTATCATCACGAATTAGTAAAATACTGCTCACTTAGATTTTGATTGGTACTATGGTTAATTGGTATGCTGTATCATACTCAAGAGGTATGCAAATGTGGCATTTCATAAATAAAGTTATGTATTCCTAGAAACCGAAAATTTGCTTGTCAGCAGCGGAAAGAGGCGTTACCTGTTGTGCAGCATTGTAAGTTTTTCACCATTGCACTATGAGCCGAAAGTATTTTCTTGCGCTTTCCTTATCGATGTTTGATCTGAGTGTTTGTAACTCTTTCACAGAAGGGATAAAAACTCTACAATCAGTGAGACTGTAACAGCGAAACACAACAGACGCTTTTTCACAGGTCAGCACGTTACCACAGAGCTGGCGAAGAAGCATACGTCTTAGCTTCCTGTTACGAGATCAATAGAGGCTAGAACTCGTAAACCGCTATTTGAAGGACGAGATTATTTGCGATTTCCACGTGCAACGACTTTCCTGGGCTGAAAACAGTAAATTTACAATATTTTGTAACACCTCAAGCGATAATAACTCATATTATTCAATGGAAATGACAGGTAAAATCAAGTGAACTTTGAGGCTTAATTCCGTGAACACCAGGAAGTAACTCGTCGATCACAGAGTTGCCAAACATACATTGCCTTGTTGCCAAATCTCAGTTACAATACCAGCAGGAAGAAGACGAACCGATGTGATCCCACAGCGGACTGGGAAGTGACCATAGCTGGTGTCTCCAAGACGCGGCTGCTACGGCCTGGAATACGTAATGCATCTGATTCGCATTTCTGTAACTAGGTTTAGGGACTGGAGCGTAGTTACTAATAATACGCAGAACTGACTGCAAACTGAGCATCGTAAATCAGTAACTCTCATAGTTGTTTTTATGTTTTTTTCGTAAGTGTACTCAAAACTAAGAAACTCATTCACAGACGTTTTCGTGCCTCGCCAATAGTCGAGCACAAGAAACAAATAAAAAAAAAAGAATGTCTGTGTGTGTGTGTGTGTGTGTGTGTGTGTGTGTGTGTGTGAGAGAGAGAGAGAGAGAGAGAGAGAGAGAGAGAGAGAGTGAGAGACAGAGACAGAGACAGAGATAGATAAAAATCAAAATGAGTGAGAGAGAGAGAGAGTAAAACTTTGTAAAGAAATTGAATCACGGTACGTGAAGAAATCTTTCATTAAAATCACACGTTCCACAGCATTACGATATATCGTGGTGGTGGTGGGTAGTGTTTAACGTCCCGTCGACAACGGGGTCATTAGAGACGGAGCGCAAGCTCGGGTTAGGGAAGGATTGGGAAGGAAATCGGCCGTGCCCTTTCAAAGGAACCATCCTGGCATTTGCCTGAAACGATTTAGGGAAATCACGGAAAACCTAAATCAGGATGGCTGGAGACGGGATTGAACCGTCATCCTCCCGAATGCGAGTCCAGTGTGCTAACCACTGCGCCACCCCGCTCCGTGATATATCGTATTTATGATCTATGAAACAAGAATTAATCTAATGTAATCTAATCTAATCATATCATATTGGTGACTAGCCATGAAGAGTCATGAATTATCGAAATTTTTGCCAATACCAGTAACCAAATCTAAACTTGAAAAAAAAGTCGATAATTTTTGTAATAAACTGGGACTTTTGTCAAGACTCTTTCGTCCCTGTTAATTAACCACGAAAGTTGTCTGATATATCTCTACTCTGAAGTAACAAAGTGTGCATGCATTTAAAGATGAAGCGCATGATGTGAAGTTATGTGACGGAGATACGAAACCAACACGATTTTTTCCGTGTCTACGGAATCCTTTTCATGTTAATATCAAATATCAGTAATTACTTGTAGATTACATTAAAACTAAAGTAACTGATGAAGACGTTACTTAATAACAAAAACGCGCTGCCTTTCTTCATTTTCTTCCGCCTACAAATGGCTATCGTGTACTGCCAAAGCAAAAGGCAAGAGATCTTACTGCCTTCCGATACACGTCGCTGTCAGTTCTTCCATATGATTTGGTCGACATGACCTGTTTCAGGTAGTGTATGACAGACAATGTTTTAGAAAGTCAATTGTTTTCCTTTGCAATAAACAGAAAGATTTTCATTCTAAGCTATCCAAGTACAAAATTTTCGCAATATTCGTTCAAATTTAATATTCGCTTCTATAATGTAGGAAAGTATTTCACAGTTGCAAAACTCGCATCCGACTCATTGACCTTACACTTAGTCGCTGACCATAAATTCTAGCTCAGAGTGACACCAGATTAAGTAACCTAATCTAGCGAAGACTGTTTGCCAGTGCTCTTTCTCACCGGAAAATACGCAGTTCACTCATTTGGCCCCATAAGTACACTGTAACAGTAATTTCTGTGTGTATGCAATGCATACGGATTGCACAATTTAGTGGTGCTCTCTCTTCCACTTCTGTACACAATATGCCTGACCTAAACGGGCCCTTTATCATTATAGGCCTTGGGCAGTGCAGTATCGTACTGACAACAGTAATGTGCTTATACTGACAACCTGAATGTTCGTTTTACCTGATTTTGTAATCATTTAAATAAAACAACATGACCTTCCACTGGGAGACATTTCGTCCCTCTTTTCCTTCTGTGAGATTTGTCAGTAAGCTTTATGACTTCCAGCTAGCGAAATGCGGCAGAGTACAGCCGGTAAACGATTCACAAACCACGATTCAGTGCCGTTAAGACGATTTCTTTAAACATTGTCGTAGCTGAAGGAATTTAGTTTCGTCTTAAATCGTCTCAAGCAGCAACGTTCATAGACATCTCAAATAAAAAAAGTCTTATTATCCAGGTACGAAGGTTGTAAAACAGACTTCCCACAGTTTGTGTCAGGTTGATCTTTTCGTCTGATAGCACTGCGTAAGTATTTTGTCTATGAGGTATCACAAGCAGTGTTCCTGTAGCTGTGGGAATCATTGGTTGAAAAAGACTTTGACACCAATGAGTACAGTACTGCTAAATATTCAGAATGATTATCAACCTAAGTCTGAGTCCATCCGCAAACTGAGGCGAATTTATAATATTGAAGCTAGACTGTGTATCTCTGTCTTCCTTGAGTGGGCATTGGAAGGCGTTTACACACGTATACAATACTATGAATACTTCGAACGCTATAGTTAACGTTGCTCTCAAAAACTACTTTTGTTTTTTAATTCTTTTGGGTCTTCAGCGTGCAATATGTATTGTAGATAAGTGTTAGAGCAAAAAATTGACCACCGAGTCGTTCACGTAAGGTGGACAATACAGTCGTGCTTCTCTCAGAATACTATGTCCGGCAATATGCTCGATCTGGCAACACTGTAGACTGCGGCACTTCCCAGAGGAAGTCTTGACTTCAGTCTTAGTACATTATACTTGACTACGACCGTAGTCTTGAGGTAAAACGCGATTCTAGCTAATACGACGTCTAGTAACTAAAAGGACATATCGACAAAGTTTTTGTCGCCCCTTTCCTCTCGGTGCTGAAGCTATGAGTGTAATTCAAGCGAATCTGCAATAGATTTCGGTTTTTGTCACACTGGTAATAATAGTTTGGTCCAACAATGTTTTAGCGAAAGATTTCTTTGCCGACCATCTGCCTCTGAACACCGCATGCGTCTGAGTTCCCTGGGACCCGTTTACTGCCTACCGGCGGGGGCTGAGGCTCTGCATTGTCTCGCCTTCTGCCGACGTCTGCTCCACTCCGCACTCTCGACCATGTAAAATGCTTTAATGTTGTTGAGTGGTGACCCATGAAATCTGTCTACTATTTGTGTTTCACTTTTGATAGCAAAGGAGGCACAAAACCGTTTTTATTTGATGATTATTTTATTACACTAGGATGCACTACATCAATGTGACACAGAATTAATTTCATTGTTTCTGATCCAGTGCACTACAATTAAAGCGTCACATTCTGTTCTTTTTCCTTTCACGGGAGGTTCTTAAAATAATTTATTATTGTCATGGATTCATATGTGTTAGTCAAGGTACAGAGAGTAAATGCAATATAATGTGTTTGGTTTCTTTCTTTGATTCTCTATGGTAAATGGATGCAAAAGATTGTGTCAATACCTATCAGAACCTGCTCTATAGCTACTCAGGCAATTTACTTGTTTCGAGGTCTATACCTTAATTAATGGAGAAGTGAACGCTGTTCACAAGTGATATTTAAAATATTCAATTGGATTTAAGGCGACAAAATTGCCCATATTTGAAGCTACCCAGAGAAAAAGTAAGTTGCTAGAGCCGCTGTTAGCCAATGTCTGCAGGGAGTTCCGAATTGCTACTGTGGAAATTTAGCATAGAGGCCCTATAGTAATCAAGAGGTACATTTCCTTCATACTTATCACCCTCGCATGTGAGTCTTAAGTGAAGAACAATATTGAAATTCGTATCGCTGATGGTCGATTCGAATTTCTTCAGAGACGCTGGTATTGCGAAGCAGCTTGGCAGTCAGAAAGCCAAGATCTATGACCCTTAACACAATTTACTGAGTCGAGCTACCAAGAGCATTTGATGTGTAAAGGTTTTCTTCCGATTTCGATATAGAATTTTTTCTGGAAATTCGCAGCTCCTTAAAATATGTTGTTGTTGTTGTGGTCTTCAGTCCTGAGACTGGTTTGATGCAGCTCTCCATGCTACTCTATCCTGTGCAAGCTTTTTCATCTCCCAGTACCTACTGCAACCTACATCCTTCTGAATCTGCTTAGTGTATTCATCTCTTGGTCTCCCTCTACGATTTTTACCCTCCACGCTGCCCTCCAATACTAAATTGGTGATCCCTTGATGCCTCAGAACATGCCCTACCAACCGATCCCTTCTTCTGGTCAAGTTGTGCCACAAACTTCTCTTCTCCCCAATCCTATTCAATACTTCCTCATTAGTTACATGATCTACCCATCTAATCTTCAGCATTCTTCTGTAGCACCACATTTCGAAAGCTTCTATTCTCTTCTTGTCTAAACTATTTATCGTCCATGTTTCACTTCCATACATGGCTACACTCCATACGAATACTTTCAGAAATGACTTCCTGACACTTAAATCAATACTGGATGTTAACAAATTTCTCTTTTTCAGAAACGCTTTCCTTGCCATTGCCAGTCTACATTTTATATCCTCTCTACTTCGACCATCATCAGTTACTTTGCTCCCCAAATAGCAAAACTCCTTTACTACTTTAAGTGCCTCATTTCCTAATCTAATTCCCTCAGCATCACCCGACTTAATTAGACTACATTCCATTATCCTTGTTTTGCTTTTGTTGATGTTCATCTTATATCCTCCTTTCAAGACACTGTCCATTCCATTCAACTGCTCTTCCAAGTCCTTTGCTGTCTCTGACAGAATTACAATGTCATCGGCGAACCTCAAAGTTTTTATTTCTTCTCCATGAATTTTAATACGTACTCCGAATTTTTCTTTTGTTTCCTTTACTGCTTGCTCAATATACAGATTGAACAACATCGGGGAGAGGCTACAACCCTGTCTTACTCCCTTCCCAACCACTGCTTCCCTTTCATGTCCCTCGACTCTCATAACTGCCATCTGGTTTCTGTACAAATTGTAAATAGCCTTTCGCTCTCTGTATTTTACCCCTGCCACCTTTAGAATTTGAAAGAGAGTATTCCAGTCAACATTGTCAAAAGCTTTCTCTCAAGTCTACAAATGCTAGAAACGTAGGTTTGCCTTTCCTTAATCTTTCTTCTAAGATAAGTCGTAAGGTCAGTATTGCCTCACGTGTTCCAGTGTTTCTACGGAATCCAAACTGATCTTCCCCGAGGTTGGCTTCTACTAGTTTTTCCATTCGTCTGTAAAGAATTCGTGTTAGTATTTTGCAGCTGTGACTTATTAAGCTGATAGTTTGGTAATTTTCACATCTGTCAACACCTGCTTTCTTTGGGATTGGAATTATTATATTCTTCTTGAAGTCTGAGGGTATTTCGCCTGTTTCGTACATCTTGCTCACCAGATGGTAGAGTTTTGTCAGGACTGGCTCTCCCACGGCCGTCAGTAGTTCCAATGGAATATTGTCTACTCCGGGGGCCTTGTTTCGACTCAGGTCTTTCAGTGCTCTGTCAAACTCTTCACGCAGTATCATATCTCCCATTTCATCTTCATCTACATCCTCTTCCATTTCCATAATATTGTCCTCAAGTACATCGCCCTTGTATAGACCCTCTATATACTCCTTCCACCTTTCTGCTTTCCCTTCTTTGCTTAGCACTGGGTTTCCATCTGAGCTCTTGATATTCATACAAGTCGTTCTCTTATCTCCAAAGGTCTCTTTAATTTTCCTGTAGGCGGTATCTATCTTACCCCTAGTGAGATAGGCCTCTACATCCTTACATTTGTCCTCTAGCCATCCCTGCTTAGCCATTTTGCACTTCCTGTCGATCTCATTTTTGAGACGTTTGTATTCCTTTTTGCCTGTTTCACTTACTGCATTTTTATATTTTCTCCTTTCATCAATTAAATTCAATATTTCTTCTGTTACCCAAGGATTTCTACTAGCCCTCGTCTTTTTACCTACTTGATCCTCTGCTGCCTTCACTACTTCATCCCTCAAAGCTACCCATTCTTCTTCTACTGTATTTATTTCCCCCATTCCTGTCAATTGCTCCCTTATGCTCTCCCTGAATCTCTGTACAATCTCTGGTTCTTTCAGTTTATCCAGGTCCCATCTCCTTAAATTCCCACCTTTTTGCAGTTTCTTCAGTTTTAATCTACAGGTCATAACCAATAGATTGTGGTCAGAGTCCACATCTGCCCCTGGAAATGTCTTACAATGTCTAATCTATCTGATACCTTTTAGTATCTCCAGGGTTCTTCCATGTATACAACCTTCTTTCATGATTCTTAAACCAATTGTTAGTTATGATTATGTTGTGCTCTGTGCAAAATTCTACCAGGCGGCTTCCTCTTTCATTTCTGTCCCCCAATCCATATTCACCTACTATGTTTCCTTCTCTCCCTTTTCCTACACTCGAATTCCAGTCACCCATGACTATTAAATTTTCGTCTCCCTTCACAATCTGAATAATTTCTTTTATTTCATCATACATTTCTTCAATTTCTTCGTCATCTGCAGAGCTAGTTGGCATATAAACTTGTACTACTGTAGTAGGTGTGGGCTTCGTATCTATCTTGGCCACAATAATGCGTTCACTATGCTGTTTGTAGCAGCTTACCCGCATTCCTATTTTCCTATTCATTAGTAAACCTACTCCTGCATTCCCCCTATTTGATTTTGTGTTTATAACCCTGTAGTCACCTGACCAGAAGTCTTGTTCCTCCTGCCACCGAACTTCACTAATTCCCACTAAATCTAACTTCAACCTATCCATTTCCCTTTTTAAATTTTCTAACCTACCTGCCCGATTAAGGGATCTGACATTCCACGCTCCGATCCGTAGAACACCAGTTTTCTTTCTCCTGATAACTACATCCTCTTGAGTAGTCCCCGCCCGGAGATCCGAATGGGGGACTATTTTACCTCCGGAATATTTTACCCAAGAGGACGCCATCATCATGTAATCATACAGTAAAGCTGCATGCCCTCGGGAAAAATTACGGCTGTAGTTTCCCCTTGCTTTCAGCCGTTCGCAGTACCAGCACAGCAAGGCCGTTTTGGTTATTGTTACAAGGCTAGATCAGTCAATCATCCAGACTGTTGCCCTTGCAACTACTGAAAAGGCTGCTGCCCCTCTTCAGGAACCACACGTTTGTCTGGCCTCTCAACAGATACCCCTCCGTTGTGGTTGCACCTACGGTACGGCTATCTGTATCGCTGAGGCACGCAAGCCTCCCCACCAACGGCAAGGTCCATGGTTCATGGGGGGGCCTTAAAATATATCAGAAAAAAAGGTCGAACACGTTGGCCCCTACCACAGCTAGAACTGACGACTGATTGAGCTGTTCTGACACGAGACACGGGCGGTACCACCAGACTACGGACACACTGCTGCCTGTACTCCACTCTCATCATGGTATTGGTCGCTCAGCCTCATAACGCATCGTGAAAGATAATAAAAGTTGTCACTTATGTGAAGAATAGCATTTCTTTAGGCAAAAAATTGAATTTTCTGTCTCAGTGTCTTAGTTTACATGAGGATTATATAGCACGAGTCATTCAAATGGAAAGGGGATATCAAGTGAATTTAGCGAGTCAATTCATTACCATACGCAGAAGTGATTGCACTGTCACAGTGTTGCCTAATGTTTGTGACGATGTTGCCAATTCTCAGCTGTGCTAGGAACAGCTCTGTAGCAGTATGCGAGGAGAATCCCGTGCTCGTGTCACAGGAGGATATGGAGAGGAGGCCGCGGGGTTTGGTTAATATGCAGCGTTTTCTCCTACCAGTTGTGTCAAACATTCAAGTGTATAATTTTCCATCACGATTACAGTTTCCTACAAAATATATACGAATAAAAAACTTCCCTTGCTACTTTGTGACAAAAGATTATTTCAGTACAATAAAAAGTAATTGGAAATCACTTATGCCCATCTGTCACAAAAGTAAGATAACAAACACTTTGCACCTCGAAATCGATTGCACCTATATGCAGTCTTGTGACGTTTAAATTAATCGTGTTAACGGCACTAAATCGTGGTTTGTGAATCATTTACCAGCCGTACTCTACCGCATTTCACTGATTGGAAGGCCAAAAGCTTGCTGACAAATTTCACAGAAGGAAAAGAGGGACGAAATGTCTCCCAGTGGAAGGTCATGCTGTTTTGTTTAAATGATTACAAAATCAGGTAAAACGAACAGTCAGGTTGTCAGTATAAGCACATTACTGTTGTCAGTATGATGTTGCACTGCCAAGGGCCTGTAATGATAAAGGGCCCGTTTAGGTCACGCATATTGCATACAGAAGTGGAAGAGAGAGCACCACTAAATACTAATCCGTATGCATTGCATACACACAGAAACTACTGTTACTGTGTACTTATGGAGTCCAATGAGTGAATTGCGTATTTTACGGTGAGAAAGAGCACTGGCAAACAGTCTTCGATACATTAGGTTACTTAATCTGGTGTCACTCTGAGCTAGAATTTACGGTCAGCGACTAAGTGTAAGGGCAATGAGTCGGATGCGAGTTTTGCAACTGTGAAATATTTTCCTACATTATAGAAGCGAATATTAAATTTGAACTAATATTGCGCAAATTTTGTACTTGCATAGCTTAGAATGAAAGTCTTTCTGTTTATTGCAAAGGAAAACAACTGACTTTCTAAAACATTGTCTGTCATACACAACCTGAAACAGGTCATGTCCACCAAATCATATGGAAGAACTGACAGTGACATATATCGGAAGGCAGTAAGATCTCTTGCCTTTTGCTTTGGCAGTACTCGATAGCCATATCTAGGCGCAAGTAAACGAAGAAAGGCAGCGCGTTTTTGTTATCAAGCAATGTCTTCTTCAATTACTTTAGTTTTAATGTAATCTACGAGTAATTACTGGTGTTTGATAGTAACATGAAAAGGATTCCGTAGACAGGGAAAGAACCTGTTCTTGGGAAACTACTTGTATAGTGACCAAAAGGCATCAAATGATCTTCAAGTACAGTGTTCCAGCAGCGGTATGAAGAAAATGATAGTAATAGTGACGGTAATAATCGAATTACCCGGTAACTTCACACTTCTCAGTGGATTTTCTTGAACTAAGAAATTTGCTGAATTTGTGAAAATTTCAAAATGGCTTCACGTCGAGCATATGATGCCTAGAAGAATCTTTACATCCTGATGATATGAGAGTAGCATAATCCCCGCTTCAGAAGCTTGCTTTTACTTAACCATTTAATAGACTCGCGTTTTTCCCACCGTGACTAATTTTGTAAGCTAAGCACATCATCTGTTACAGCACACTCCTGGGGCTGGAAAATGTGGCCACAATGGTCTGGCGGAAGGAACTATCACAGGTGCAATGCGTGGGTTCAGGCGTTTACTTTTAAGAGGCACAAACAGATTTACTTAACTCCTGGTAATATCAATAGATAGACGTTATAATCCAGAATCCGCATTAAACATCACGTTCCTTCATTACCAACTGGGCAGAGCCGGTTTACGTTGGGAAATGACATAGCAGAAGTCATGGTAAACAGAAATACAGTCGCCCGTAAACTTACTTGCATTAGAAAATTTTATTTTACTTGATGGACCAATAGCCATTTAAAGGAATAGGGCTCTTACTTTACTTGTTCTTGACTGAACCAGAGACGTTGAAAAATTTGGTGCTGGACTGTGATTCGAATTCGTATCTCCTCTTTCGAGGGTCTGAATCTTTCGGAACAGTATATTTCCATCATTTCGTTCCTTTTCTCAAGGGTGCTATCTTCTCTAGCTCTTCTCCAAAGGTAAGTATGTGGGTTCGAATCCTGATACAGTACAAAAATATTCATAATTTCATTTCAAGCCCTATCAAGTGCACACCGGATTGTTAGTGAAAATTAACGTGCAATTTTAATTTCTGTCCAGGTGTTGCCAACGATCACAATAGGTGCCGTTATTTCTGGTCAAACACGCACACATCTTACTATTGGTGAGTAAACAACTGATACTTAAGCTATATTCGTGGATGCACGGTAGATGTGCAGTTCGATTGTCGCTTAGGCACAAAAGTTTGTATCCTTATTATAGATTCAAACACCTACCAGCTAGTAAGAAGAACCGATACGTAACATTTGATTTTACTTAGTTAACAATCCGATTACGTGTTGGGTTCGTATCTCCAACACATTACTTCACTTCATGCGCTTCATCTTTAAATGCATGCACACTTTGTAACTTCAGAGTAGAGGTATATCAGACATCTTTCGTGGTTAATTAACAGGGACGAAAGGGTCTTGACAAAAGTCCCAGTTTATTACAAAAATTGTCGACTTTTATTTTCAAGTTTAGATTTGGTTACTGGTATTGGCAAAAATTTCGATAATTCATGACTCTTCATGGCTAGTCATCAATATGATATGATTAGATTAGATTACATTAGATTAATTCTTGTTTCATAGATCATGAATACGATATATCGTAATGATGTGGAACGTGTGATTTTAATCAAAGATTTCTTTACATACCATGATTCAATTTCTTTACAAACTTTTACTCTCGCTCTCTCTCTCTCTCTCTCTCACTCATTTTGATTTTTATCTCTCTCTGTCTCTGTCACACACACACACACACACACACACACACGCACACACACACACACACACACACACACACACACACACACACACATACACATTCTTTTTTTATTTTTATTTGCTTCTTGTGCTCGACTATTGGCGAGGCACGAAAACGTCTGTGAATGAGTTTCTTAGTTTTGAGTACACTTACGAAAGAAATATAAAAACAACTATGAGAGTTACAGATTTACGATGCTTAGTTTGCAGTCAGTATTATTATTAGTAACTACGCTCCAGTCCCTAAACCTAGTTACAGAAATGCGAATCAGACGCATTACGTATTCCAGGCCGTAGCACCCGCGAATGGAGACACCAGCTATGGTCACTTCCCAGCCCGCTGTGGGATCACATCGGTTCGTTTTCTTCCTGCTGGTATTGTAACTGAGATTTGGCAACAAGGCAATGTATGTTTGGCAACTCTGTGATCGACGAGTTACTTCCTGGTGTGCACGGAATTAAGCCTCAAAGTTCACTTGATTTTACCTGTCATTTCCATTGAATAATATGAGTTATTATCACTTGAGGTGTTACAAAGTATTGTAAATTTACTGTTTTCAGCCCAGGAAAGTCGTTGCACGTGGAAATCGCAAATAATCTCGTCCTTCAAATAGCGGTTTACGAGTTCTAGCCTCTATTGATCTCGTAAGAGGAAGCTAAGACGCATGCTTTTTCGCCAGCTCTGTGGTAACGTGCTGACCTGTGAAAAAGCGTCTGTTATGTTTCGCTGTTACAGTCTCACTGAGTGTAGAGTTTTTATCCCTTCTGTGAAAGTGTTACAAACACTCAGATCAAACATCGATAAGGAAAGCGCAAGAAAATACTTTCGGCTCATAGTGCAATGGTGAAAAACTTACAATGCTGCACAACAGGTAACGCCTCTTTCCGCTGCTGACAAGCAAATTTTCGGTTTCTAGGAATACATAACTTTATTTATGAAATGCCACAATTGCATACCTCTTGAGTATGACACAGCATACCAATTAACCACAGAACCAATCAAAATCTAAGTGAGCCGTATTTTACTAATTCGTGATGATAAAGGCATGCTTGTGTACAGATACTCAGTTTTATTAAAACAGACTTTCGTCGTAAGGTTATCGTGGGTAGTTTTATTTCAGTTTTTATAATACAGTTCAGAATTTTCGTAAGGTTTCTTTTAAAGTTGTTAAAACAATAGTAAACATGAGAGAGAAATTAATCATCAACGATATATGCGAATTCTATGATGTTATCTATAACAGTTTGAAAATGCACAAGCGGTTTATTGATTACATGCATGTAGAAAACTTGTTCTGAGTTAAAACTGTCAAACAAGGTTTGAAGAAGAATAAATTGCCACTACCAGACGACAGCTAATGTAGAACATACTTTTCCGACGTTTTTTGGCATGATGCGCTCTATCCATACATAATACAAAAGTTTCGAGATGCATCTACTCTCTGGCTGTCTATAAAACCTGAAATGAACAAAATGTCTTAGAAGTTGGCCCTTTCCCCACATGCGATTATTTTGGGTTGAGAAAAGAAGGGAATTATGTTACGAGTTCCTTAGATTGATAACTTTAGCAGACGGAGCATTGCGTTTTAAAAAACGTAGCACTGAATGCACTCGAACTGGCGACCTCTTATCTACCATGCATGATACTTACCATTACGCTACTAGATGAAACAAAGCTACAACTGCTCCAGAACTTCCGAATTGCACACCGCTGTGGGATAATGCATATGGCCAGGTGAATACTTATGAGAGACAAACAGTTATACCTTTTCTTTTGCATTGCACGACGTTTTCAACAAGCAGATAGCGCAATAGATTAGCCCAAGTGGAAAGGAACACTTCCTATTTAAATTTCTGCATCCTACACTGTTGGTAGTTGTGTGTTGGTGGCAGTTACGTGATTTTATTTTGCCGATTACAAAATGAAGTTGAATGTATGCACTGGGTAGCCGAGGCAGCTAGTTCATGGTGATTCGGTCAACCAAGAAAATGAATTTACTGAACATGCTGCTAATTGATACAGGGAGCCTGTGTGTCAGAATTCTAAGCCAGTGTGATACAACGGCGTTAGATAGAAAAATGAGCAGCTGGGAAGAGCGTGTGGTGGTCTGTTGGGATGGCTATAGTTTCATAAATCTAAGGTCTGGGTTAGATTCCGGCTTCGGTCTATGATTTTAGATAGCGAGAGACAGATTCCATTCTCTTCTGGCTACACCAAGTGTAGAAGATATAATGGCATTGTGGTCTGAAATTCACATTAAAAATGATATTCCTTCTCTACCAAATAGACGTTAGGTTGAGCCACAATAAAGTCTGGAGTGGCGACATGTAGAAACTCCATCGCCAGTAACCTTTCTTATACTAGTTACTTATTTCTAGTGACGGAACAAACACTATGTAGTCTCACAGGACACTTATTCCATGTTTTATCTGAACTTCTGTATGTCGATAAAATTGGTTCTGAACTGGGAACGCAACTCAGACCGCCCTTAACGCGGAATTTGATCCCTTCGTGACAATACAGCTCGACTACAGTTTGTTGTTTGTCCAAAACTGCAGATTCCTCAACATGTCCACATATTTCGTGTGAATGGGTTCGAATCCTGGCCCGGCACTACAGATTTCATTATGTATAATCAAGCTCTGGCATGAGAACACCTATCTGCTGGTGGATAATAATTTAAATTTTAATGTATTTTCATTCTTTGTCAACACGAACGATATTTGACGTTTCTGGCTCCTAGTGAGATACAGAACTATTTGCGAGATCACTGTAAGTTCAAGATGTTATTCCGAGCTGCTGGTGGAGAAAGATTCGGTAGCTGACGTCTCTTTGTGTGTAGTCAACAACGATATGTGTGGGGCTCTATTCCCAGTCAGCACTAAACCCTTCGTCATATTATTTCTAGTTCAAACATGCTCACATGTCGCTGCTGGTTCAACAAACCCATATTTAACGTTCGTTTTGTCTAGAATATAACAGCGATAGGTGCCGGGTTGGAGTCCTGGGAAGGAAAAAATTAATGTTTCGTCTCGTCATTTCAGTTAAAGCATCTAGCTACTGCCGAGAAAATCCGATATGTCACAGTTGATTGTGCTTCGATATCTATCCGATTAGGTTCTGGGTTCGAATCCCTGTCCAACACAAAGCTTTACCTCACGGCATTTCAAGTAAGTTACTTGTTAAGAAGCAATATTTAACATCTCTCGTAGTTCGTTAACAGGGACAATAGGTGCTGGGTAGGAATTCGCGTCCGTTAAAAATTTTTACGTTATGTGATTTAAAGTTGATATTTGCTAACTGATACTGTCTAAAATCGAGGTATATCACTCACTGTATGTCTAATCAGGAATGACTGTTAGGTTCCGTTAGTCACGTAATCTTTGCTTAGTCTGCATAACCTTGATTAGAATCCATATGCAGAACAAGACGTTTCGTCGTGTCATTTGAAGTTCATACATAATCTCAAGTAGCTACTCGTGAATAACTTAAAATTTTAATGTCATTTTGTGTTAAATAATAAGTACGGTAAGTTAATTTGAAGAGGAAATTATGATTACGACGAACTTACTACGTGCGCTACCTATCTGACGTGATAATGAGAGTGGTAACATTTCAGGTATGTCATTTATTGTAATAAATGTGAGCTTACAAGCCTTAAGGACAGTCTTACCTGTGATAAGGTGTTCCCTGATATTTGTAGAATCGTAGAATTACTTTACATCTTGAGTTATTGCGATACAGAGCAGTGTTTTCTAGTGGTGACTTGTTGGAACGATTTTCAATAGTCAAACGACTGTACCAAGGAGCGATTAGAGGACCTGCTAGACAGCTGCGTTATGTGGGTTGCATGCGAATCAGGAGAAATGCAATTCAGGCATTCGGATACTTTTGAGCACGACTGTACCTTACTTCGAACCAGAAACAAAACTGTGACCGGATATTCAGATTGTGACGTTGCAAGTTGTTACGTGATAACATTTCATTTATTGCTGCAAGATACCTAGACGTGGAGCGCGGTGAATGTACAGGAGGCTAATAAGATGTGTTTTAGCCATGAATCGCAGCACATGTGTCGCTACTAACCAGCGTGAGAACGGGCTTCTGCGTCACTTAGAACGACCGTAAATTCATACCGCCTACGAATCTAAACAAAACATATTAAGTATTATTTTCAAACTTGGTATACTATTTTTTGTTATTCGGAACAAGATCTCCTCCAAATTTCAAAGCTGTGCATATAATAGTTTCGTAGATTCAGAAAATTACCTAAAACCCACCAAACCGACACTTAGGGAAAAAAATTCAGTTAGGAATGATTACAGTTTGTCTTTTGCTACTATTTGAAATCATTCACAAAGGTCTCAATATATCAAATCAATTAGTTTGGATTTTTATTTTCAAAACTTTAATTGTTAATTTCACACTATAAAAATTCAGAAAAAATTAGTATCTGTTTATTATGTTGTTGTGTGAATAAATGAGCATGAGTGAGAGTGTGTATGTGGGACATACGAAAAAAATTTTATATTATGTACAACATTACGTAATTGGAACGTGGGAGGGATGTAATTTGCTAATGACATATGTCTAGGGGAGACTGCATTTGTAAGAAGGCAGCCAGAATATCTGTTTAAAGTACAATCGTTTTCTGCATTATTTTATAGATTAATTTTATTTCGTTTTGTTTGGTTAAATATTGTGTTAGTATTTGCATTTTGAGATGACGTAAATTACTTTCTGAAAGTGATTGGCCCAGGCGAGTTTTGCCGCGAGAATGATCTCGAAGGATCATTCTGATTGGTCCATCAGACTGATCAGCCAATCATAATTAAGTAGTTCCAGCGCACAGCTAGTTAGATATGCTGTGAGTGATGCAACATTGACAGAGTCACTCGCCAGCTTCGGACGCGGAAGGACATGTTAAATGTGATGATTCTCATTAGGTGTAAAATAAAGGAATATTGAGTTCCCCGCGTTTAATGTGTCACGACTAACGCTGTTGTAGCTACGAACAGTTTGATGAAAGTTTGGAGTTTCGGGAGTGTTTGATTGGAAAGTTAGCCGCATGTGAACTTTTGGCCTTTATGAAAATTTCGTGTGGCGTATTCTGCATTCAGTTATGGAGTATTTGGCGAGCAGTTTCTTTTAAAGAAACCCACTGAAAAGGACAGAATGTGAAACTCATTTATAGTAGTGGATCTGTGACTGAGAGATCGCATCATCAGTTGGGTCGGACTAGTGTAAATTTCTGCCCGCTTTGCGTGTGAAACTGGTTGTATGAACTGTGAACAGAGAACTATAGATACGTTAGTAAGGTAAATGAGCACTTGATAGCCCATTTTCATGGGTGGTAGAGGAAGTAAAAAGGACTATCTACAAATTTTTTGAACACTTACTGTGAGAAAAAATGTACCGTATCACTACCCGAACGCTTCCCACACCCGGGTTCCCGGGTTCGATTCCCGGCGGGGTCAGGGATTTTCTCTGCCTCGTGATGGCTGGGTGTTGTGTGCTGTCCGTAGGTTAGTTAGGTTTAAGTAGTTCTAAGTTCTAGGGGACTGATGACCATAGATGTTAAGTCCCATAGTGCTCAGAGCCATTTCACTACCCGAACTCTTGATATATGTGAGATTGCAGGAACTGAAATACTACCAGAGGTTATGCGGACTTTGCAGGACAGATATTAGGTGGCGTTTTATTCAACACTGCTTTTTCGCCGTCTAGTAAGTGTCTCCGCTTGCGGAGTAAAGGGAGCCGCGCAGAAGCCGTACTAAGGTAGGTGGACGTTTATTTTGAACAGTACGAGGAACGATTTTTTAACCTGCCCCGCCGCAAGAAGTTCAGATATGTCTGAATTCTTAAGGGATAAAACTACTGAGGCCATCGGACCCTAGACTTACACACTACTTAAACTAATTTACGCTAACAACAACACACACACATACCCATGCCCGACGGAGGACTCGAACCTCCTGCGGGAGGGGCCGCGCAATCCGTGACATGGGGCCTCTAACCACACGGCCACTCCGCGAGGCAAAAAAAAAAAAAAGTGATCAATCGAGTGGCACCACACCATCTCTCCTCCGAAGAAAAAGTTCAAAGCTACATCTTCAGTCCGTAAAGTAATGGCGGCGGTCTTCTGGGATCTCCCTCACCGTGTTACCCTCTGGAAGTTGAAGATATGATGTCAGCGTTTTCGTCGCTACAGAAATTCAAAGAAGCTTCTCCATGGCAATGCAAGACCTCACACAAGTCTGCGTACCCTCGAAGAGCTCACAAAACTTCATTGGACTGTTCATCATCATCCATCCCACGGCCCAGATCTCGCACCTTCCGACTTTCATCTGATGGCTCAATGAAGAATCCATTTCGCGGGAAGCGCTACGTGGATGATAAGGAGGTTACTGATGGGTCAAAACTTTGGTTCCGACGTCGACGTGGTACCATGCGAAGTACAGGCTACCGATTAAGGTGGCGGAAGGCCATCACACTGAACGGAGATTATGCTGAAAAATAGGGCTTTTAACGAAAAGAGTGGGGAATTATATGATGTACTGGAATCTTGAATACAATCAACCTGTTTTTTGCAAAAACGTATGTTTCATTACTCGTTGAGCTCCCATCCTCGTATTCCTACAAGCAGTCCGATTTTCTGACGCAAGGGAAGTAACGTCGTTGCAAGATTCTACTCGCCTAACGAAAAGTCTACATCTGCATCTACATAAAAATATATAATGCGAAAATCATTGTGAAATGCATGACAGAGAGTACCACATATCGCAAGTTCTTTACGTTCTAATCGCGTGTGGATCGCGGGAATAATGACTGCTTAAATGTAGAGAGTTCTAGAATATCTACAGATTATTCGCTTAACGTAGGTTGCTGAAATTTTATAAGCAGGCTTTCGATGGATAGTTTGCCAATATCGCTTATTAGTCGACTTCTTGTGCTTCCAACACGCCTAAGAAATATTCTAAGATGGGGAGCACAAGTGATTTGTAAGCGGTCTCCATTGTAGACTAACTACGTTTTACCAGTATGCTGCAGATGCATCGAAGTCTACCATCTGCCTTACCTGCGACTGAGCCGCCCAGGCACTACGCCTCAAGCAGCATGAACTGTCGTACCCGTTTCTCTCATCGTAATAACAATCCTGATGTAACCAAACAAGTGACCGGCGATTGGTCAGCGGTCATAATACACAACCATGGGTGTCGTTCCACTATTGGAAGTAGACTCTGATTATTCATGATATATTTCGTCTTATACTGCCGCTAATGAGACTTTAAGACGTTCTAAAGCATTAACAGCAATGGTTTTTCTGTCCAGTATGCTAGATATTTAAACCATGTATTTCTTACTTCAAATCTCAATGTACAATCCCTTTCTCTGAACAGACCTGTGCCCGAAGCTATGGCTAATTCTGATCGTTACATGTCGGCTTGGTCTGTACTCTCGCACTTCTACTTTGAACATGAAATGCCGAAACGCTTAAGTTTTCACTATATTTTTAATACATATGACCAAGCGAGGCGCGCAGTGGTTAGTACATTGGACTCGCATCCGAGAGGACGACGGTTCATGCCCGCGTCCAGCCATCCTGATTTAGGTTTTCCGTGATTTCCCTACATCGCTTCAGGTAAATGCCGGGTTGGTTCCTTTGAAAGGGCACGGCCGACTTCCTTCCCTATCCTTCCATAATCCGATGGGACTGATGACCTCACTGTTTGGTCCCCTCCCCCGAATCAATCAACCGACCTAATGAATTTGAGATAAATGGTATAGTATCACTACAAATATATCATGACGTCAACACAGTTGCAGTAGCATAGTGGATGTAGTAACTGACTTGTATACGCAAAGTTCCATTCGAAGTTAATTTTTTTTAAATTTTATCGAAATGAAGTCCTGTGATTTGCACTTGAGAGTAAACCGAATGTGCGGAGGAAAATCAACTTCTGTATGTGACAATGCACAGCTTACCATTAATCAGTTTGTAAGTGGTAATCATTCTGTACAAGAACATTCAAATTCATACGTCATACTGAAAAAACATCCGGAGGGTAGGAGGCTGCAAAGAGCCTCTTTCGTTGTGAGTAACTAAGAAACCGGGGAGAAGTCTCCTTCTACCACCCCCCTCCTCCACCTACCCCCCATAGCTTCTAAACAATCACGCGGGCATTCACTGTGGTGCTCCTCACTCGTTCGTGTTTCCCCGTGTGCACGGTGAAAATGCATGAAACTGTGTCGCGTTTTTTGTGAAACATGGAAGATGAACACCGTTAAGAAGTGGAGAAAACCTCATAGTTCTCAGTGTTTATGAGAAGTTATCACAAAAACATACGTCGATACCGGTAAAGGAACTTAAAGCAGTAACATCCTACTTTACTGGTGTTACTGTACAAAGTGTAATGTGTGCACGTAAGCGTTCAACTCCAGGAAAGACAAGAAAACGTCAATCGTGTGTTTTAGGAACGTTTCAGCAACGAAGCTCCTACAGTAAAAAAAGTGGTTCAGGCTGCAAATAATGACGATGATTTGCCACGTTTAAAAACAACGACATTTTATAAACTGATAAAAGATGCTTGTTTTCAGTTCGAAAGTAGTATCGTGACTGCAGATAGAATGAATATTTCTTTTTGGAGAAGGCGTTATCCCTGGAAGATTCAACGGTTCACACGTGAGGAACGGACAATTTATTACCTTGACGAAACGTAGGTTAACGCAGGAGATGAGACACAAGAAGTGAGAACTGACAAAACTGTGACTGATAAGAGACAAGCTTTTCTTGTAAGTGTATCACAGGAGTTAAAAATAACCTACGCAGAAAGGGAAAAGTCTAATTATAGAGCATGTAGAAAGCAACTGTGGTTTGGTGGAAGTAAAAAAAAGGATTGGATATTAACATAAAGAAACGAATGGTGAAGTGTTCCTAACATGTTTCAAAAACATTCTACCCAAACTAGAGCCCAACAATGTTACAACTATGGGCAATGCTAGTGTTAACATTGAGGATAGACCACAAAATTTTTGAGGAACGATCACATTCTAACTGGCTGATGGGAAAGGGAGTGCATGTTGTAAATAGGCTGATTAGGTTTTTGTGTTGGTAACGCTACGTAGCGCTCTGTATGAAAATCACTGACTGTGCTGTGCGCAGTCTGTGGCTGGTTGGCATTGTTGGAACATTCGCTATTGTAGTGTTGGGCAGTTGGATGTGAGCAGGTGCAGTTGGAGGTCAGCCGCCATCAGTGGTGGATGTGGAGAGAGAGATGCCAGAGTTTTGAGAACGGACGATCTGGACATGTGTCCGCCAGAAAAAGGTAATTTGTAAATATGGATGTCATGAACTGATATATATATGATGACTTTTGAATATTATTGAGGTAAATACATTGTTTATCCCCCCATGAACCATGGACCTTGCCGTTGGTGGGGAGGCTTGCGTGCCTCAGCGATACAGATGGCCGTACCGTAGGTGCAACCACAACGGAGGGGTATCTGTTGAGAGGCCAGACAAACATGTGGTTCCTGAAGAGGGGCAGCAGCCTTTTCAGTAGTTGCAGAGGCAACAGTCTGGATGGTGGACTGATCTGGCCTTGTAACATTAACCAAAACGGCCTTGCTGTGCTGGTACTGCGAACAGCTGAAAGCAAGGGGAAACTACAGCCGTAATTTTTCCCGAGGGCATGCAGCTTTACTGTATGATTAAATGATGATGGCGTCCTCTTGGGTAAAATATTCCGGAGATAAAATAGTCCCCCATTCGGATCTCCGGGCGGGGACTACTCAAGACGACGTCGTTATCAGGAGAAAGAAAACTGGCGTTCTACGGATCGGAGCGTGGAATGTCAGATCCCTTAATCGGTTATAAATACAAAATCAAATAGAGGTAATGCAGGAGTAGGTTTAATAATGAATAAAAAAATAAGAGTGCGGGTTAGCTACTACAAACAGCATAGTGAACGCATTGTTGTGGCCAAGATAGACACAAAGCCCATGCCTGCTACAGTAGTACAAGTTTATATGCCAACTAGCTCTGCAGATGATGAAGATATAGATGAAATGTATGACGAGATAAAAGAAATTATTCAGGTAGTGAAGGGCGACGAAAATTTAATAGTCATGTGTGACTGGAATTCGTCAGTAGGAGAAGGGAGAGAAGGAAACATAGTAGGAGAATATGGATTGGGGAGAAGAAATGAAAGAGGAAGCCGCCTTGTAGAATTTTGCACAGAGTATGACTCAATCATAGCTAACACTTGGTTCAAGAATCATAAAAGAAGGTTGTATACCTGGAAGAATCCTGGAGATACTAAAAGGTATCAGATAGATTATATAATGGTAACAATTGACAGGAATGGGGGAAAGAAATACAGTAGAAGAAGAAGGGTAGCTCTGAGGGATGAAGTAGTGAAGGCAGCAGACGATCAAGTACGTAAAAAGACGAGGGCTAATAGAAATCCTTGGGTAACAGAAGAAATATTGAATTTAATTGATGAAAGGAGAAAATATAAAAATGCAGTAAATGAAGCAGGCAAAAGGGAATACAAACGTCTCAAAAATGAGTTCGACAGGAAGTGCAAAATGGCTAAGCAGGGATGGCTAGAGGACAAATGTAAGGATGTAGAGGCTTGTCTCACTAGGGGTAAGATAGATACTGCCTACAGGAAAATTAAAGAGACCTTTGGAGAGAAGAGAACCACTTGTATGAATATCAAGAACTCAGATGGAAACCCAGTTCTAAGCAAAGAAGGGAAGGCAGAAAGGTGGAAGGAGTATATAGAGGGTTTATACAAGGGCGATGTGCTTGAGGACAATATTATGGAAATGGAAGAGGATGAAGATGAAGACGAAATGGGAGATAAGATACTGCGTGAAGAGTTTGACAGAGCACTGAAAGACCTGAGTCGAAACAAGGCCCCGGGAGTAGACAACATTCCATTAGAACTACTGATGGCCTTGGGAGAGCCAGTCATGACAAAACTCTACCATCCGGTGAGCAAGATGTATGTGACAGGCGAAATACCCTCAGACTCCAAGAAGAATATAATAATTCCAATCCCAAAGAAAGCGGGTGTTGACAGATGTGAAAATTACCGAACTATCAGTTTAATAAGTCACAGCTGCAAAATACTAACGCGAATTCTTTACAGACGAATGTAAAAACTGGTAGAAGCGGACCTCGGGGAAGATCAGTTTGGATTCCGCAGAAATGTTGGAACACGTGAGACAATACTAACCTTACGACTTATCTTAGAAGAAAGGTTAAGGAAAGGCAGACCTACGTTTCTGGCATTTGTAGACTTAGAGAAAGCTTTTGACAATGCTAACTGGAATACTCTCTTTCAAATTCTGAAGGTGGTAGGGGTAAAATACAGGGAGCGAAAGGCTATTTACAATTTGTTCAGAAACCAGATGGCAGTTATAAGAGTCGAGGGGCATGAAAGGGAAGCAGTGGTTGGGAAAGGAGTGAGACAGGGTTGTAGCCTCTCCCCGATGTTATTCAATCTGTATATTGAGCAAGCAGTAAAGGAAGCAATAGAAAAATTCGGAGTAGGTATTAAAATTCATGGAGAAGAAATAAAAACTTTGAGGTTCGCCGATGACATTGTAATTCTGTCAGAGACAGCAAAGGACTTGGAAGAGCAGTTGAACGGAATGGACAGTGTCTTGAAAGGAGGATATAAGATGAACATCAGCAAAAGCAAAACGAGGATAATGGAATGTAGTCAAATTAAATCGGGTGATGCTGAGGGAATTAGATTAGGAAATGAGACACTTAAAGTAGTAAAGGAGTTTTGCTATTTAGGGAGTAAAATAACTGATGATGGTCGAAGTAGAGAGGATATAAAATGTAGACTGGCAATGGCAAGGAAATCGTTTCTGAAGAAGAGAAATTTGTCAACGTCGAGTATAGACTTAAGTGTCAGGAAGTCGTTTCTGAAAGTATTTGTATGGTGTGTAGTCATGTATGGAAGTGAAACATGGACGATAACTAGTTTGCACAAGAAGAGAATAGAAGCTTTCGAAATGTGGTGCTACAGAAGAATGCTGAAGTTTAGATGGGTAGATCACATAACTAATGAGGAGGTGTTGAAGAGGATTGGGGAGAAGAGAAGTTTGTGGCACAACTTGACTAGAAGAAGGGATCGGTTGGTAGGACATGTTTTGAGGCATCAAGGGATCACAAATTTAGCATTGGAGGGCAGCGTGGAGGGTAAAAATCGTAGAGGGAGACCAAGAGATGAATACACTAAGCAGATTCAGAAGGATGTAGGTTGCAGTAGGTACTGGGAGATGAAGAAGCTTGCACAGGATAGAGTAGCATGGAGAGCTGCATCAAACCAGTCTCAGGACTGAAGACCACAACAACAACAACAACATTGTTTATTCTCTATCAAAATCTTTCATTTGCTAACTATGCCTATCAGTAGTTAGTGCCTTCAGTAGTTAGAATCTTTTATTTAGCTGGCAGTATTGGCGCTCGCTGTATTGCAGTAGTTCGAGTAACGAAGATTTTTGTGAGGTAAGTGATTCATGAAGGATATAGGTTATTGTTAGTCAGGGCCATTCTTTTGTAGGGATTATTGAAAGTCAGATTGCGTTGCGCTAAAAATATTGTGTCAGTTTAGTGACGATCAGAATTAGTAAAGAGAAAACTGTCTGAGTACGTTGAGTTATGCTCATCTCTTTGAAAATCTAATAACGTAAGAGTTTTCCCAGCAGTGTCATTCTTTACATTCAAAGGGGAAGTTTCAATGTCGATGATACTGTGATGAAGTGTGACATAAAACGTGAGGTTATTCTTGTATCCGACTATACACAGATGAAGCATCGCTGGAATTAAAATCCAGCGAGATAATAGCAAACTTGGAAGAATGTGCAGGGTAATGTATGCATAAGGATTGTTCTTACGATGAAGAGACTATACCTCACTTCCACTGTGTACAACAGGGGTGTCCAACTCGCGGCTCGCATGTGGCCCACAGGTGCCAATGCAGTCCAAGAAGTGAGCATCTATCACACGACTGGTAAAAAAGGAAAAACTAAAAATTATGTATTTAAGTAAAGTTACGATAAACTGAGTATCTAGTACTGAAACTCCTGCCACACGTTGCTGTTATAAAATATTCGTATTCTTCCAGTTTGGCACACGTAATCTAAAAGGTTGGACGCCCCGGTCTACATGTTCAAGATTATTTCAGTTCGATTCAGCTGGGTCCCACTGTTGCTGTCGTATGATGATGTTTGGTTTGTGGGACGCTGAACTGATCGGTTATCAACGCCCGTACCAAGTCCCAATCTTTACACAGTCCAATCCGCCACTTTCACGAATGAATTTCTGCCATAGATGACAGCACCACGTATTGTTTCGGCCGATCACCTCCACATCAACTACAAACTGGAACATGTAATCCTCCTAGTATATTGCATTGGCACAACAAATTGTTCTCGGTGTTGAAACTTTAATGTCCAGCAATGTCTCCATGTTGATTACTACGCAATACTAGATAGAAGAGGATGAAAATAAACAGTTTACACATAAAACAGTTGGTTATAAACGATTTATAGATCCGGATCATTAACGGACTGATGTGTCACAAACGCATAGAGAGCTCTTGGTTAAGGCTCTTGATTTGCATTCAGGAAAATCTGGCTTTCAACCTCTCTCCGATCATTTCGATGTAGACTTCTGCGTGTCACTACTTAAACATTCTAGTGTAGCAATGCTTGCTTTGAATATGCTACTGCTTATTTCTTGCCTCATCCTTATCTGTTCGATGTTGTACTCAGTCTTTCATTACCTTGTTGTCGACTAGACGTTACACACTTTGTTACAAAAAGGACTTCGAACATTGCAGTCGAACTAGAGGCAAAAACGTGTCGCGTGATCGGCAACTGCACGATAACAATAATTGACGTCGAACGAGGGGGGCGTGGTCGTCCTTGAACGAGAGCATCGCGCGTGACGGCGTGTGCGTGACCAAGCCCGGTGTGTGTCTTTCCGCCAGAGTCCTGCTCTGCAACTGTTTGATATACACTGAGCATTGTAGTAACGGAAAACTGTGCGTAATCTTTTAAATTTCATATTACGCTCATGCCGGAGAAGGAAAGCAGCAGCAGAAAAACATGCGTCTGCATGTAATGTACTTTCAGTATTTTCGAAAATCCGAAAAATCATCGTTGTCATATCGCATCATTTTTCAGGTATGCATCCGGGGCACCATTATTAAATATTTCGGCTGATAACCTTCCGTTCACTGCCAACGCCAGTCTGTGACCGACTTCTGATAGGGTAGGCGTGCTAATCTATTCTCCAAGACTTGGTGCAGATAACAAGTCAACGTAACAGCGGCAGACACAGATCAAATGTATGTGTAAGACATAACAAGTTGCAAGCGCCAATTACAAACACAGATCTGCTCGAGAAGCCCCAAATTCAAAATGAGTCGCGTGGTTGATCGTTCATATTGCTGGCAGACGGCATATGGCAAAAATAAAGACTTAGAGCAATAACTGCAGCGAGAGCGAAGATCTGTAAAAGGCCGAGTACCGATGCCGTAGCACTGCGGAACACAGCCCTGTGCTTGTGTACATCGAGAATACATTGTGTAAAATAGTAGCAGTAACAATGATTATAGCTCATGAACATAAATCATTGATAATAATGGCAGTGTCCTCTGGGATCTGGGAAGGTATCTGTTACAGTAAAAAGAATGATTTCTCTGGTCATAGGTCTATTAGAGAAAATCGTCATGTATAATAAGCTCTAAAACCATTTTTATTTTCCACCTAGAATTTCTGAAACAACAGTCAAACATCTTATGTAGGTATGCCTACTAACAATGATATCCAAATTACCTTCTTTTCTAACAATTGGCGTACTGTGTATTAATGACTCTTCACTAGTAACATCGGCCGCTGCTTATTTAGTATTGTTTGCAAATGACAAACACATTGCAGTAAATAACAAATCAAGTATAGTTTTAGATAGATCAATTAATATATTTTTCATGGATATTAGTAAATGGACCGTAGCCAATTTTTTGTCACTAAATATTGAAAACACGCTATACATAGTTTAAATTCTAGAGGTTTCCTCCCAGTATCTGTGCAGAATATGATGACCGACAAGAGGATACCGATAGCGTTAAGTTCTTGGGATTAAAAACTGATAATAGATTCAGGTGAGAGGAGCATATGTGGAAATGCTGCAGCACTTAAATAAATCTGTATTTGCATTAAGGATGTTATCAGACGTCAATAAATAAAAAATCAAGGAAAAATCGGGTACTTTCCAACCATAGTACCGAACGGGATATTTTTCTTTTTTGGAGGGGTGGGGGTGGGGATGGAGGAATGCGCGGGGTGTAGCTCATCAAGCCAAGGTGAAGCTTTTCCAGTCAGAAAGGTAGTAATATGAATTATTTTGATCTGAAATAAAGAACATCCTTCAAATACCTGACCGAGCGAGGTGGCGCAGTGGTTAGTACACTGGACTGGCATTCGGAAGGACGACGGTTCAATCCTGCGTCCGACCATCCTGATTTAGGTTTTCCGTGATTTCCCTAAATCGCTTCAGGCAAATGTCGGGATGGTTTCTTTGACAGGTCCCGTCCGAATTCCTTCCCCATCCTTCCCTAATCCGATGACACCGATGACTTCGTTGATTGGTCTCTTCCTCTAAATCAGCCGTCAGATACCTGATCAGTATATTTATTCCCTAAGGTAATCTGCCATAAATAATATAGTTGTCCAAACCAACACCACAACTCATGGTATAAAAAACCAGTAAATATTTTAAGTCTCTTACTTTGATCCATAAAGTTGTCCATTAATAAAGCGAATATATTATCAATAACTTTTCAACAGCAATAAAAAGTTTAACTGATACTGAAGTTTAGTTTGAGAGGGTCCTAAAGGATATTTTGGTGTATAACTGCTACTGCTCCGTTGACGAATTTCCTATGTAGCACCGACTGATGTGTACACATTACTAACAGTAAGTACTGAAACTTCCCCTGTGAATGTAAAGAATGACTGTAAACTTCTACGTTACTTGATAATGAAACAGCTGAACAAAAATGAACGTACTCAGTCAATTCTCTCTTTACTTATTCTGATCGTCACTAACCTGACACACAATATTTTTAGCGCAACACAATCTGACTTTTAATAATCCCTACAAAAGAATGGCACTGACTAACAATAACCTACACCTTTTCATGAATCACTTACCTCACAAAAATCTGCGTTACTCGAACTACTGCAATACAGCGAGCGCCAATACTGCCAGCTAAGTAAAAGATTCTAACTGACAGGCACAGTTAGCAAATGAAAGATTTTGATAGAGAACAAACAATGTATTTACCTAAATAGTGTTCAAAAGTCATAATATGTCTTACAAATTTCCTTTTACTGACGGACACACGTCCAGATCGTCAGCTCATAGTAACCTCTCAAAACTCTGGCATCTCTCTCCCGACGTCCACCACTGCTGGCGGCTCACCTCCAACTGCCCAACACTACGCGCTGTTCGCATCCAACTGTCCAACGCTACACAACGGAATATTCCAACAATGAGACCAACCAGCCACAGACTGCACACAGCGCAGTCAGCGATTTTCATACAGAGCACTACGTGGCGTTACCAACATAAAAACCTAAACAGCCTACTTACAGTATCAGAAATCGTGAGTGTTAGCAAAAATCTGGATTCTACACATAGTCAGTGCAGTAATGTGATCAATGTAAATAAGTGTTATAAACTGATTTTCTCTTTGATGATATATGTTTATGTTGTTGTTGTGGTCTTCAGTCCTGAGACTGGTTTGATGCTGCTCTCCATGCTACTCTATCCTGTGCTAGCTTCTTCGTCTCCCAGTACCTACTGCAACCTACATCCTTCTGAATCAGCTTAGTGTATTCATCTCTTGGTCCCCCTCTACGATTTTTACACTCCACGCTGCCCTCCAATACTAAACTGGTGATCCCTCAATGCTTCGGAACAAGTCCTACCAACGGAACCCTTCTTCTATTCACGTTGTGCCACAAAATCCTCCTCTCCCCAATTCAATTCAATACTTCCTCATTAGTTAAGAGATCTACCCATTCAGCGTTCAGAATTCTTCTGTAGCACCACATTTCGAAAGCTTCTTTTCTCTTCTCTTCTTTTCTTTTCTCTCTCTATTATTATCTCTCTCTATTTATCGTCCATGTTTCACTTCCATACATGGCAACACTTCACACAAATACTTTCAGAAACGACTTCCTGACACTTAAATCTATACTCTATGTTAACAAATTTTTCTTCTTCACAAACGTTTTCCTTTCCATTCTCAGTCTACATTTTATATCCTCTCAACTTCGACCATCATTAGTTAGTTTGCTCCCCTAATAGCAAAACTCCTTTACTACTTTAAGTGTCTCATTTCCTAATCTAATTCCCTGAGCATCACCCGACTTAACTCGACTACATTCCATTATCCTCGTTTTACTTTTGTTGATGTTCATCTTACATCCTCCTTCCAAGACACTGTCCATTCCGATCAACTGCTTTTCCAGGTCCTTTGCTGTCTCTGACAGCATCACAGTATCATCGGCGAACCTCAAACTTTTTATTTCTTCTCCATGGATTTTACTACCTACTCCGAATTTTTCTTTTGTTTCCTTTACTGCTTGTTTAATATACAGATTGAATAGCATCGAGGAGAGGCTACAGCCCTGTCTCACTCCCATCCCAACCACTGCTTCCCTTTCATGTCCCTCGCCTCTTATAACAGCCATCCAGTTTCTGTACACATTGTAAATAGCCCTTCGCTCCCTGTATTTTACTCCTGTCACCGTCAGAATTTGAAAGAGAGTATTCCAGTCAACAATGTCAAAAACTTTCTCGACGAATGCTAGAAACCTAGGTTTGCCTATCCTTAATCTATCTTCTAAGATAAGTCGTAGGGTCAGTATTACCTCACGTTATAATGGTCGCCCAATCGTTGATATTCCTATATTCGCACTATATCATTCCAATATACGAAGCTTGTTAGCACTTGATATAGAGAATTGGGTTGGCGCCATTAAATTGTATTTTAGTAGTTGCTGCTGCTGCAGGCTGGTTCACTACTGTATCTTGATGTTAATGTTGGCTCTATATGTATTCGTCTAGGGGTAAAAAGATGAGGTCCCGTGTTGTCGATGTGCTTGTTGATAAATAATAAACGACAGCATAAGTCAACTATTTATTATCATGGTAGCCATCTTATCTCCGCTGACCACCCAGAGACGTTGTCAGGGTACAGAGTAACACTTTTTTTACAACATCTTTCCATTGTTTTTCCACATAAGACAATAACATACACACTTTACAAAAGTTCTATCAAGACTGAGTTGACGGGGCTTCTTGCTGCTTGTACACTCCTGGAAATTGAAATAAGAACACCGTGAATTCATTGTCCCAGGAAGGGGAAACTTTATTGACACATTCCTGGGGTCAGATACATCACATGATCACACTGACAGAACCACAGGCACATAGACACAGGCAACGGAGCATGCACAATGTCGGCACTAGTACAGTGTATATCCACCTTTCGCAGCAATGCAGGCTGCTATTCTCCCATGAAGACGATCGTAGAGATGCTGGATGTAGTCCTGTGGAACGGCTTGCCATGCCATTTCCACCTGGCGCCTCAGTTGGACCAGCGTTCGTGCTGGACGTGCAGACCGCGTGAGACGACGCTTCATCCAGTCCCAAACATGCTCAATGGGGGACAGATCCGGAGATCTTGCTGGCCAGGGTAGTTGACTTACACCTTCTAGAGCACGTTGGGTGGCACGGGATACATGCGGACGTGCATTGTCCTGTTGGAACAGCAAGTTCCCTTGCCGGTCTAGGAATGGTAGAACGATGGGTTCGATGACGGTTTGGATGTACCGTGCACTATTCAGTGTCCCCTCGACGATCACCAGTGGTGTACGGCCAGTGTAGGAGATCGCTCCCCACACCATGATGCCGGGTGTTGGCCCTGTGTGCCTCGGTCGTATGCAGTCCTGATTGTGGCGCTCACCTGCACGGCTCCAAACACGCATACGACCATCATTGGCACCAAGGCAGAAGCGACTCTCATCGCTTAAGACGACACGTCTCCATTCGTCCCTCCATTCACGCCTGTCGCGACACCACTGGAGGCGGGCTGCACGATGTTGGGGCGTGAGCGGAAGACGGCCTAACGGTGTGCGGGACCGTAGCCCAGCTTCATGGAGACGGTTGCGAATGGTCCTCGCCGATACCCCAGGAGCAACAGTGTCCCTAATTTGCTGGGAAGTGGCGGTGCGGTCCCCTACGGCACTGCGTAGGATCCTACGGTCTTGGCGTGCATCCGTGCGTCGCTGCGGTCCGGTCCCAGGTCGACGGGCACGTGCACCTTCCGCCGACCACTGGCGACAACATCGATGTACTGTGGGGACCTCACGCCCCAAGTGTTGAGCAATTCGGCGGTACGTCCACCCGGCCTCCCGCATGCCCACTATACGCCCTCGCTCAGAGTCCGTCAACTGCACATACGGTTCACGTCCACACTGTCGCGGCATGCTACCAGTGTTAAAGACTGCGATGGAGCTCCGTATGCCACGGCAAACTGGCTGACACTGACGGCGGCGGTGCACAAATGCTGCGCAGCTAGCGCCATTCGACGGCCAACACCGCGGTTCCTGGTGTGTCCGCTGTGCCGTGCGTGTGATCATTGCTTGTACAGCCCTCTCGCAGTGTCCGGAGCAAGTATGGTGGGTCTGACACACCGGTGTCAATGTGTTCTTTTTTCCATTTCCAGGAGTGTATTTATAACCCTGGCAAAGAACTCCTAAGAAGAGATGTGATTTATACGTCAGGCATCGATCTGTTATCGTAATTTGTGCAAAAAAGTTATTAATTTACATCGAGTGACATAATTTAACAGGACATTAAAATGACAGACAAGTTTGTCAACTTGTCAGAACAATTCTTTCTTGCAAAAAGGTCGTTTTTCAAAGGTACATCTATTGACTTCTGTCATTTGCATACATAAGTAAATAATGTGAATCATTAAAAATTACAGTGGTTCTCGTTTAAAGTAGATGTGCTTACGTGAACAGTGAGTGAAAACAGTCCTAGTGAATAATTAGTTTTCACTGCGTAATTTTTATTTAAGGAGATCGAAAATACGTAAGTTGACCAATATTATTCGTATTTCATATTAATAATTTCATTTGAATATAGTGTTTTTACATAATGACATCTGCTGTATCAGTGTTCAAGTGATGTTAACTTTTGTGTGATTGAATTATTAATTATATTTTAATGGGTTGACTGTTTATGTAGACATGTTATGCAACCATTGCTAACATACACAATTACTTTTCTGTTATCATAATTGCTAGTTAAACTGGTTGAATTAGGAGGGTATCGCATACTTCGATACAATAAAGGCTTTAATAGGTTACGTTACAACGAGTTCCAATATTTCTAAGGAATCCAAACTGATCTTCCCCGAGGTCGGCTTCTGCCAGTTTTTCCATTCGTCTGTAAAGAATTCGCGTTAGTATTTTGCAGCCGTGACTTATTAAACTGACAGTTCGGTAATTTCACATCTGTCAACACCTGATTTTTTGGGATTGGAATTACTATAGCCGGCCGCTGGTGACCGAGCGGTTCTGGCGCTACAGTATGGAACCGCGCGACCGCTACGGTCGCAGGTTCGAATCCTGCCTCGGACATGGATGTGTGTGTTGTCCTTAGGTTAGTTAGGTTTAAGTAGTTCTAAGTTCTAGGGGACTGATGACCACCGAAGTTATGTCCCATAGTGCTCAGAGCCATTTGAACCATTTATCATTACGTCAGTAAATAACTTTCAAAGCGACTATTAAATTTTAGATTATTTGCGCATTTAAGACCTCAGCAGTTGAGTCCCATAGTGCTCAGAGCCATTTGAACCATTTTGAATTATTATATTCTTCTTGAAGTCTGAGGGTATTTCGCCTGTCTCATACATCTTGCTCACCAGATGGTAGAGTTTTGTCAGGACTGGCTATCCCAAGGCTAAAAGTAGTTCTAGTGGAATGTTGTTTACTCCCGTGGCCTTGTTTCGACTCAGGTCTGTCAGTGCTCTGTCAAACTGTTCACGCAGTATCATATCTCCCATTTCATCTTCATCTACATCTTCTTCCATTTCCATAATATTGTCCTGAAGTACATCGCCCTTGTATAGACCCTCTATATACTCCTTCCAACTTCCTGCTTTCCCTTCTTTGCTTGGAATTGGGTTTCCATCTGAGCTCTTGATATTCATACAAGTGGTTCTCTTTTCTCCAAAGGTTCCTTTAATTTTCCTGTAAGCTGTATCTATCGTACCCCTAGTGAGATAAGCCTCTACATCCTTTCATTTGTCCTCTAGCCATTCCTCCTCAGCCATTTTACACTTCCTGTCGAACTCATTTTTGAGACGTTTGTATTCCTTTTTGTCTACTTCATTTACTGCATTTTTATATTTTCTCCTTTCAACAATTAAAATCAATACTTTTTCTGTTACCCAAGGATTACTATTAGCCCTCGTCTTTTTACCTACTTGATCCTCTGCTGCCTTCACTACTTCATCCCTCAAACCTACGCATTCTTCTTCTACTGTATTTCTTTCCTCCATTCCTGTCAATTGTTCCCTTATGCTCTCCCTGAAATCTGTACAACCTCTGGTTTAGTCAGTTTATCCAGATCTCATCTTCTTAAATTCCCACCTTTTTGCAGTTTCTTCAGTTTTAATCTACAGTTCATAACCAATAGATTGTGGTCAGAGACCATATCTGCCGCTGGAAATGTTTTACAATTTAAAAACTGGTTCCTAACTGTCTTACCATTATATAATCTACTTAATATCTTCTAGCATCTCCAGACTTCTTCCAAGTATACAACCTTCTTTCACGATTCTTGAACCAAGTGTTAGTTATGATTAAGATATGGTCTGTGCAAAATTCTACCAGGCGGCTTCCTCTTTCATTTCTTATCCCCAGTCCATAGTCACCTACTACGTTTCTTTCTCTTCGTTTTCCTACTATCGAATTCCAGTCACCCATGACTATTATATTTTCGTGTCCCTTCACTATCTGAATATCTTCTTTTATCTCATCATACATTTCATCAATTTCTTCATCATCTGCAGAGCTAGTTGGCATATAAGCTTGTACTACTGTAGTAGGCGTGGGCTTCGTGTCTATCTTGGCCACAGTAATGTGTTCACTATGCTGTTTGTAGTAGCTTACCCGCACTCCTATTTTTTTTATTCATTACTGAACCGACTCCTCAATTACTTCTATTTGATTTCGTATTTATAAGCCTGTATTCACCTGACCAAAAGTCTTGTTCCTCCTGCCACCGAACTTCACTAATTCCCGCTATATCTAACTTTAAACTACCCATTTCCCTTTTTAAATTTTCTAACCTACCTGCCCGATTAAGGGATCTGACATTTCACGCTCCGGTCCGTAGAACGCCAGTTTCCTTTCTCCTGATAACGACGTCCTCTTGAGTATTCCCCGCCCGGAGATCCGAATGGGCGACTATTTTACCTCCAGAATATTTTCACCAAGAGGAAGCCATCATCATTTAACCATACAGTAAAGCTGCATTCCCTCGGGAAAAATTACGGCTGTAGTTTCCACTTGCTTTCAGCCGTTCGCAGTGCCAGCGCAGCAAGGCCGTTTTGGTTAGTGTTACAAGGCCAGATCAGTCGTCCATCAAGACTGTTGCTCTGCAACTACTGAAAAGGTTGCTGCCTCTCTTCAGGAACCACCTTTTTGTCTGGCCTTTCAACAGATACCCCTCCGTTGTGGTTGCACCTACGGTACGGCTATCTGCATCGCTGAGGCACGCAAACTCCCCACCAACGGCAAGGTCCATGGTTCGTGGGGGGAGGGGGAGGGTTTATGGTTATAGTAGCCTAAAAATTATCGTATGCACCTTTGTGATTGCAAATTTAAATGCTTTAGAATATATTTGTAACTAGTAATTTTTGAGAACATTTCTCTTTGATTAAAGCGGATTTGTTATTACTTAAATTGCCATTTAGATGGAAATATGCTTAAAATCTTTGGTCTTTCTCATATACATGAGGATCATTTCACGTAGGATCCGTAGAAGGGCTTCTAGCATATTTTTTTTATCTCTGAGGATCTCATCACAATCAATCTGTGGAACAGAAAGTACATCTAACCCTTCAGTCCTCCCTGTGTGCACAGTTCAGTGCAGAACCCTGCAGCATTTAAGAAAAATCTGAATCACTTCCCTCTGTCCATTTGACAGCTTTTCCTAAAAAAAAAATTAACGTTTATGGCTAGTTTTCCTCTCCGAAACGGTAAACCAAAAGCTCCCATCGTCCCCCAGTTAGGTTTATTTCCCATTTCAGTTCTCAATCAATCACGCTGCTTCCTTTTACCTTAAATTCGGTACCTGCGCTTTACTTTAGGATCTATTTCGCATGTTCCTCTGCCCTTTCTTTCATGTCCATTGATGCTAACGCTCATTTGAGTCGGAGCATAAGTTCATAGCGTTTTTACATAAGTTTAATAAACTCAACAGAGACTTTAGGCGATCAATAATATATTTTCCTTCACTATTTGCAACAGGCTGATAACGCTGGAGTAACATTTGGATTCAGCGTCTAGAAATAACGCGGTTTTGAGGCAAGACACCCGTCTAGCGATGTTCGGAGTCAATTTTCATGCGGAAAGGTAGTTCCTTGAAGGCTGTTCGATACGGAGAGAGAAAGGGGAAAATCTGAGGGCGCAAGATCAGGTAAGTAAGGTGGGTGCGGAATGACTTCCCAGCCCGTATCCTTTGTATTGTTTTTCTCAGTCTAGGAGGATGCGGGCGGGCGTTATCCTGGAACGGCATCACTTCACAAAGTCTTTCTGGAGGTTGTTTTGGATTGCTTCTGCAAGACGTCTCAGTTGTTGACAATAAATGTCAGCAGTGATGGCTACACCTTCGAGAAGCAATTCGTAGCACACTATATAGTTGCTATTCCATCAAATGGAGAACATTATCTTTGACCGGGGAGTCGCTGCTTTGTTTGGGATCGACTATGGCTTTCTTTTCCTTATTTTAGCATATAGACACCATTTCTCATCACCAGTAAAGATACTGGACGGGACTGGTCGGTGTTCATCACGAGCCAATTGATGACGGTAGAGCAGTGACGCATATACGGACACCAGCTGATTTTTGTGGTTTAGAGTATGCGGTACGGCCAAACCCGATTTTTGAACCTTCCCCACTGCATGCAAATATTACACAATGGTGGAGCGATCACTGTTCTTCATATGCGCCAGTTCTCGGGTGCACTGACGCAAACCATTGTTGATTAATGCGTTTAAACAATCTTCGTCAAACCCTGAAGGTCTTCCTGAAGGTGGAGAGTCACTAATGTCAAAACGATCCTCCTTAATACGAGAAAATGACATTACTCACATACACGGGGCAAATGTTTCTAGGTGCCGCCATTGCTGTCAACCCACTGTTGGTCTCAAGTAGAAGAACAGATCGTAAATGTTCCGATTTCTTCACTTGGCATTCCTATTCCTAGCGTCCATTCCTCCACTCACTATTTACAAATGTTATAATGACAATATTTAAACTCAAACAGCAACAGTTAACCATAAATAAAAATGGTAATCGTTAAGTAAACTCATAGCAACCGAAATACCAACATGCAAAACAAAAACGCTACGAACTTATGCACCAACCTGCTAATTTAAGTCAACAAGTCTTTAAATCGACTTTGGTATTGTATTGTGTTTCTTTCTGCTTTGTTTGCTACTAGTGGTACATTAACCAGCATGACACCCTTTTATGTAACTTTGTTCGTCACGACAATATGAACATCAGCACCCTACACTTTGCATTCGGTAATCCACTTCGTCCCCTCCAGACCTGTAAGCGCATCATAGAGTACCATTCACATAAAAAGGAAGTTATTAAAAACATGACACAAAATGGACTTTGTTATGTACTAGCACAAGTGCAGGTACCTGTGGAACATTACACGTCCAATTGGTGATGCTGGCGGTAAACAAATGGAAACACAAAGATACAGTATACCAGTCATTCAGATATACATCTTCAGTTGAAGGTTTGTGTGGGTCGACGAAGAGCAGGTAGAAGTACTACTCGCCTATGAAGAACGGAAGTTAGCAGATCAGTAACTGCAATAGCATTTTATTTGTTTACTGTACTGATACGTTTTTACAGTTCAATAGTGCTTTTAAACAATATGTCGCACACAGTACAAGGAGTGCACTGGGTGCTATTACAGAAGAGTGAAAGACCAAGCGGATTACCGAACACAAAATATAGGGTGATATTTAAGAAAGACGCACTGTTTCACATCTTCGTCACGAAGTAAGCTACAACAACGGCAATCACACTCATTAATGTTCCCCTGGTAGGTAAAGACATTTGTTTAATACATTTTATGTTTCACTTCTGGACAAAATGTTACTCTGGATGATCAAGATAAACAGGACACAAATATATATTGGATGTAACTTACTACATGCTTGTCTTATTAAATGTTTTATACAACATTATATTATATTACATTACATCAGTACTTGTTCCATAGATCAAATTTACTGATATATTTATCACTAAAATTTGCAGTTACCCTAACTGTTTCAGTAGATCATCAATGTGTTTCTTCCAAATCAATTTCTGATCAATGCGCACACGCAGAAATATTGAATATTCAGCCTTAGCAATAGACCTTTCTCCAGAGTCTATATTTATCAATGGTGTTATGACATTTACTGTACAGAATTTTATATACTGTGTTTTCTCAAAATTTAATGAGAGTCCATTTGCAGAGAACCACATAATAATTTTCTAAAAGACGTTATTTACAATTCACTCAGCTAACTCTTGTTTGTCGGGCGTGATGACTATACTTGTATCATCAGAAAAAAGAACCAGTTTTGCATCTACATGTACGTAGAGTGGCAAGTTGAATGTCAGGTTAGAAGTAAGATAGAGTCTGATTACCCATATATGGCCAGATTGAATTAATAAGGAAATTAAATTTACGTCTTTACAAATAATTTTCTTAATTGTGAACAGCATGTGCATACGATCATTAATGGAGGTCGTGTCGCTATTTGGTATTGCCAAAAGTTACGTTACTCTCTACTATGTCTTGCCTATCCTTGTAAACATTTTCGGCTTAAGAACATAACAGACATTACCAGCCAGAAAAAGAATTTCTACAAGTAATTTTTAATACAGGCATCACTCGTGCTGCAGTTCCAGTATTCTGCCTTCTAAAATCCACTGAACCACCCAGAAGAGGATTGCAGGGAGTCGGTTGAAAGGTCGATAATTAAGCTGTTTTATCAGTTGCAATGATGCGACTCAGTGACCAAAATTATTTTATCCAAAATGTTTAGCAAAGTGTTTGGGGACAAGTCGAAAATCAATAAGTTACAGCCCATATTTCTAAAGTCTATTGACGTGGTCAGTTCTAGTGTCCGATTCCACACATCGGCTTTGAGCAATGACGTCATACCTGAAACAGAGAAGCTACATAGAGGCAATCTCTGAAAGCGACTGATCACATTCATAAACAGACGGATGTAGCGTACGATAAAATTACACAGTTCACGTGATTAATTACTTGGACATAAATTGTACCGACAAGAATAAAAGGTAACGAAAATAAATAAGAACAGCAAAAGAGGAGTATACATGTCAGAAAAATATAATTTTCGTAATACATGTGAGTAAGAAAAGCACAGAGAACCTTTAAATCCAGTACAGTATAGTGCATGGTGAGGTCATAATATTATGAATCAGCGTTAACTTTTAATACTAGTTGTTAAATCTACACATATAATGAAATTTGACAAAAAGTAGGGTCTAACAAATACTGAAATCGGTAATTGGAACTCACCTATATAGGTTAATTCTAATTACTGATTCCAACCATTCCACAGTTTGTTATTTAGATCGTTTTAACAAGTGTGTACACTAAAGTGTTACAGGATTTCTGCATACGGTATTAATATCTTCATTACTATGAAATTGAGAAAAATTTGGAAGCTGTACCTACAATACTTGTTAATTTTCGCAGTAGTTCTGAGGTCAATAAGAAATCCTACAAAAACGTAGTCCACAAATTTGCTGCATAAATGTCCATAATTACGAACCATTGAAAAGCTGGAATCGATAACGAGAACTGACCTCCTATATACGCCAATTCTTATTATCGATTCCAGCCAGTCGATGATTCCTTAATTAGATCGTTTTTTCACCAAGTGTATGCATTACAATATAGGTTAATATGCTTTCTGCATTTGTAATTGCCCTCTGAACTACTGCAGAAAAGTTACTAATATTGTAATCGGTAACTTGAATTGACCTTTAGCCTATAGAAGGTCAGTTCTAGTTATCTACTGCAGTTTTTGTTATACTCCGCAGTTGTTTTAGAGAGCAATTACAAATATAGAAACAGTATTACGTTTCAGTGCATATAACTGCAAAAATAATTTACATGTGAATCATGGAGTGGTTGCAATCTGTAAGTGGAATTTACCTAATGGGGTTAATTCTAGTTATCGATTCTAATATTCTTTGTTTTTTGTAGATATTCGTTTGTCATGTACTGGCTTTTCTTTTACAGTTTAGTGTGTCGGTTTCTCCACATTTTATACTACTCTTTCGTATGTGTTGTGATTCGTTTAATTTTACCATTTCTCCGATACATTCTATTTTCTCCCCACCCAAAACCCCAACTTTCCTGCGCTTCTCTCTTTAGATTCAATAATTAATATAAAATTAACGCTATTTTATAACAATATTACTTCACTGTGTGCTTTACTGTAATGCAATTGGAAGATTCTCTGTGCTTTTTAGTCGCATAAATTACGAGAACACTTCTTACCAGAAATGAAAATTTGTTTTTAAATCTTTTTCTTGACTGTTTTCGTTATTTACAGTTCGTTTCTTTGTAATTCGTTACTAAGTAAATAACTGCGTGAACGTGATTGTAATTTTATCGTATGGTATATTTGTTTGTTTACGAATATGACCCATTGCTTTCATAGTTTGATTATACGTAGTGTCTTTGCCTTAGGTATGACGTCATCAAAGCCGACGAGTGGAATCGGCCACTAGAATTTATCTCATTGACGTGTATTACGTAAGATATATTTCCATGACAGTGGTTGTTGCTGCATCGTCTATTCAGCCGCGAGGGCAGAGAGATACAACTAGACTAAGGCTCCAAATTTCGTATACAATCTGAATTCACTTTCTGCAGCCGTGAACAATCCCTTAACCCCAGTGCCAGATTTGTGCGCAACAATGCGCCGCACGCCACTCGCCTTACCTTCCCGAGCGATGAAGGGCACCTTGTAGGTGTTGCCTAGCAGCGGTATGGCCAGCTCTCCCGGCAGCTTGTCTATCTCGCTCCAGAGGCGCCACCTCCTGGACACGTACGCGGCGGTGAGCGCCGCCACGACAGTCACCACCAGCAGCGCCGTCACCTCCAGCATGCTGGAGCTCCCAGTTCCAGCACACTAGCACTCAAAGCGCGTGTTCGCGGCCTGCCGTCGCACTGCGCACTGCGCGATGCTCCTCGGCGGTCGCCGTATGGAGTGCCGAGCTCAGCGCAGCCCGCTATCTGTCCGTCGGGATCCCAAACTGCGACGTGACTCGGCGCTTCTTCGTGGTCTCGACGCTGGTATTTGAACATTACAGTCCAATGCAGCAAGGCTCGCCACATCAGTACACTGACAATCTACCGTACTTATTTATTCTTTGTTACATTTATTAGTTTCAAACAGGATAATTTCCAAGAATGATTGCCTATCGAAGTTGGAGGGCTCCAAACGATACATATCGAACGTGCGATAGTAAATCGATTACGGAAGTCTCGTGGCGCGCGTTACGAGTGTGTTTCAAGTTGTCACTACAGTAACGACTAAAGAAAGCGTAAGAGAAGCACTTGTAAATTCAAAGGAGACGACTTACCTTACTCGTCGTCGGTGTTACCGTCTTGTGACAGACCGCGTGATGTATAAGCTACAGGGGCAATTCCTTTCTTCCCGTACCCAGGGTAAACTCTGCCAACATCGCGCAGTAATATCGGCAGAGTGTCGCATGCGTCGACTTTCCCCCTGCAAACGCAAGTTGTGGAAGTGTAGGTACTGGAACGAGTACAGTTCGTCCCTCTGTCCTGGAGGCCTTTCTCTTTTTATGGTTGACTTGACATACTTCCACACCCGTTCTATATTCTGGGTATGGACACTGGCGTCATCTGAAGAGACGAACTCCAAAGAGTGGTTCACGAATTCGTGGTCAAACCCTTCAGCTTTCAGAATGTGGTAAGACTGAAACCCGCCTGTGATGACTTTTGTTCCAGGCAGTATGAAATGTTTTACGAGACCTACTAAAGTCACCTTGTCTCGGGACAATACCCTCACAACGAAACACTTGCAGGACTCTCTTTCCATCCCACTCAAATATGATCTACTTCACTTTTAGAATGTTGTCCTCTCTGATTCTTTCGTCTAGCAATATGAGATTCGTCTACTTCTACTGTTTCATTCGGCCCACCAATTGGCACACTGTCATTTGTCACCATCACGTAGCACACTTCTCGGCAAAACCCGAAGTAGTCACACGCGGTATTTGCCGATAACTCAGTTTCTGATTCTGTGGCTTGCAACGTGTAATCTCGAATCTAACACGACACAAGAATTAGGCTCGCCTGAATCGATAATTTGGAGGACTCGAACCACGTATTTTTCCTGATGCTGGTTCACTCTCCGATAAGTCCGCAATGAAATTGCAACGGAATCTCAGTGTCCACAATCCTCTTACACAGCGCCACAGTCAACACAGTCCCTGCTTTCCTCGTCCGGCAGAAGTCCACATTTCCGGCAAAAAGTCAAACATTGTCTATGCTGGATATGCATGGAATTAGAGTTTTCCGTGTGAGGCAATCCGCAGAAGAAACATGAGAAGTAGCAGACATTACACTCGCTATCAAGACAAACCGTGTCGATTTCCCAATGGAATCACCAACAATTACGGCGGGAATGTAATGTATACGAACTGAAGAAACGACGCAAAACTGATAAAAATGACGATCACAAATAATTGATCATAACGCGCGCCACGAGACTTCCATAATCGATTTACTATCGCACGTTCGATATGTATCGTTTTTAGCCCTCCAACTTCGATAGGCAATCATTCTTGGAAATTACCTCAAACAGCAACGCTTACTGTGCAGGTTGCTTCCACGTGCGAGAACACTTCCACCTTACCAGATAAATATGAATTCTTCCCTCAGAACTGTACGTTTCTGATTTGCCATGGTTCTCCAGCTGTGCGGCTTCGTAATAGAGGAAGAGATACAAACATGGGATAGGGGCAGTAATATGAAATACTATGATTTACCGCCTTGCAAGAGCTGTACTCTGGTGAGCTACTTGAAAACCACGATCGGCAACTGTAAACTGCTTTGGGATGCCTTAAAATTGCAGTTGGCAGCCACTGCGAATTCACTAGGAGGAGAAATTGTTGCAATTTGGTGGTTTTCAGCTTCATTCTTGTCATAATACGTAAATTTTTAATATATTTTCTAAACAGACATTTAGCTAATACACTAAGTTATTAAATAGTGTGTTTGTTGCCAATTTAAATTTAATTTTGGATTTTATTTCCGTTTTTGAATTTCAAGATGGAATACTAGTATTCCACATTTGTACCGTACTTTTGACAGCCAGTTTCACTTATGCGAAGATATTGCTTCAGAAATGACTTCACAAGCTCGAAAGCTGTGGGATCAGTCTGCTAAGAAAAGGGCAATTAAAAAGATTAGAGAAAAGAAATGGGTTACTTGAAGGCAGCAAAAACTTTCCAAGTTCTTAGTGACACTCTGTGTATTCTAGTAAAATCAGATTTATCAGCTAAAATGTAAATGTCGAGTGACTAGGGTCTCCCGTCGGGTAGACTGTTCGCCATGTGCAAATATTTTGATTTGACGCCACTTCGGCGACTTGCGCGTCGATGGGGATGAAATGATGATTATTACAAAAACACAACACCCAGTCCCTCAGCGGATAAAATCCCCCACCCAGTCAGGAATCGAACCCGAGACCTTTAGGATTGACAGTCTGCGCGCTGACCACTCAGCTACAGGGGGCGGATATTTACCAGCTGATTTAGCCAGAAAGGCCGAACTCTGGCGAAAAACTATTCTATCTAACCGACAAGAACAATAGCTGATTGAATATAGCATGGCAATGGAAACTAAATTTCTTGGACTTAACTGAAAGGATCTTCAACAGATGGCATTCAGTTTGCAAAAACCAACAATATCCAGAATCTGTATTTGGGCGAACATGCTGGAAGGTTGTGGTTATGCCTTTTCTTGAAATGGCACAAAAAAGGATAATTCGATTCGAAAACCGACATCCGCTTCATTTAACATATCTCTAGGTTTCACAAGAGAAAATGCGACAATATTCAACGACTGGAAGTGGTATATTTCGTGATTTTGTGTTGTGTTATTATGTTTTATAGTGAATTATTGGATTCTCCATTATTTCTTTTAACTTTAACAAACTCGAAATGAATGGACTATTCTATATTTGTACCCGAAATGTGAAGAGCCAAAACTCAAACTTTGTATTAAGCCTAATTTAGAAATGTCCCTAACGTAGAATGCATTCGAAAATATACGAAGCATTAAAGTACATCCCACTCTATGATATACAGATATTTTGTTTGCTTAATGTAAAAATGTGAGAAATTTGTGAACGAAAAAACAGAATGGTATTCCATTTTTGCAGCACTTTCTCTACCATTATATACAGATGTTCGACAGAAATGTGGGAACAGCACGGGAAATGCATGCTTGAACATAGACGCAGATTCCAGGCAAGACTGCAGATTGCACTGTTCTATTTGACAACAAACGGCACCTATGCCATGTCTTCAATACATTGTCAGTCGTGGTCAAAACAGTATTCTGCGTCGTTATGAGTGCATTACGTTGAAGTTACGTGAATCAGAACGTGCGAAATTGTTTGTGCTAGTACAGTGGGTACTTCGGTAACCAAGGGAGTCGAAGTGTTCGGAGTTTCAAGAGGCGGCGTACACATGGAAACCGCATACGTGGAAAGCGGAAAGACGTCAACCGCTAAGTCAATACGCGTACGAAAGTGTCTCTTGAGCGGTGTGACAGACGGTCACTGAAAAAGGTTCTGGCGAAAAGTAAGATGATGTCGGCTCCAAAAGCCACTGCAGAGTTGAATGTCACATTCACGAATCCTGTCAGAATCAGAAACAGACAAAGTGGACTCCAGGAGCAGTGAATTGGATGGCGGGCTAGAATTTCAAAACCATTCATCAGTAACACAAATGCTATAACAGGTAAACAGGGTGCCAAAGTGATAAAACGTGGACTATGGAGCTAAAAATGGCTCAAATGGTTCGGAGCACTATGGGACTTAACTTCTGAGGTCATCAGTCTCCTAGAACTTAGAAATACTTAAACCTAACTAAACTAAGGACATCACACACATCCATGCCCGAGGCAGGATTCGAACCTGCGACCGTAGCGGTCGCGTGGTTCCAGACTGCAGCGCCGAGAACCGCTCAGCCACCCTGGCCGGCCTATGGAGCTATGGAAGAAAATAATTTGCTTGGATTAGTCTTGTTTCATATAGTTTTCAAGTTCTGACCGAGTTTACGTCTAAAGGGTGAAACATGCAGGGGGTACGGTGATTATATAGGCAGCCGTATTGTGGTACTCCGTGGGCTTCCTGGTTACTCTGCAAACTTACACTCATTCCCTGGTGGTGAAGGTGTGTTCCAAGATGACAACGCCCATTCTCATAAAGCACACATCGTTCAGGACAGTTTTTCTGAGTACGAGCATGGATTGTCGCATCTTCCCTGGCCACCACAGTTAACAGGCCACAGTGCTATTGAACCTTTATGGCCTACTTTGGAGAGAAGAGTGCTTGATCCTTGTCCACCTTCATCATCGTTAAAAACACACAGGACCCGTATTTATCCATGTGAGGGAGTTGGCTGATGGATGATACGGTGGTCGGTCGGAACCGACTGATCCATCTGTTGTCAAAAATGCGATGATTGTATTATAGAATCTACTAATTCTCACAGACACAGATATCTACGCTTTAAGTTGGAGGTCTCCAAACTTTTTTCTCTCGTAGACCACGTGGAAATTTTTTCTTCTTTATGTGAATCCCCTGCCTTCTACACAAGGAACGATCAGAAAGTTTCCATTCGGAGGGCGCACCGTCCATAATCGGTATGCCAATCAGGCAAAATCGCTGTGAACACTGAGGCAATCAGCCCACCGACGCACCACGTTGAAGATACCGGTTTACAATAACTCCGTGTCCTGTTGTGTGTCGGTAATTGTCTGCTGCACATCCTTGTTCGCTATGCATCGTCAGCCACTCCAAGGCATTTTTAATGGATCGAAAGCGCGCTAAACGCGTGGGGAGAAATGAAGACTATAGGGTGGGTGCTCGATAGTCTCCCGTTTCAGTTAGCGTAACTTCTGCGTTACGACATTTGCGAAATGTGGACGTGCGTGATCATGAAACAGCAGTGCCTCGTTTCGCACCATTCCACAGCATTGGTTTTCTTCATTCACCGGCGCATGTATGCCGGTGTTTGTCCTTCGGCAGCTAAGGAAAGAATAAGAGCACGTTGGTCTTGTTTGGTCACATTTGATAATAACGTGAAAGTTCACTATTACGCGTTTAACGCACGCACGTCGGGAAGACGCAAATGGCACACTGATTCCCTACCCACATGTCGGTGCTCATATACCGGCTTCGAACTTACACTACCTTGTATATACACTACAGGAAAACGCTAAGATGGAAACTGTTTTATCGCCATTTATACAAATTCATCAACTACAAATCCATTTTTATAACATATCCAGTGCTAGTAACTTTGATCGGTTTAACTGTAGAAGTGTAGAGAGAAGAACTTAAAAAAAAACATGTTAAGTATTAAATATTTATTTCTTCGGACGACACAAAATCGGAATTTTTAAAAAAAATTCAGTTATAAGAGCTTTTAATGGGAGGGATGAGCTTGATGCTTTATGAGCCGCTTTGAGTATTAGGCTTCATTTAATTGGGTTTTTGACTTTAAATCTTCTAGATAAGTGATTTCAAATCTGTTTCTTATTTTTCTGTTATAAGAAGATTGACAATCATGCTTAAATCACTTTACAGAAAGTACGAAGATGGAAAAGCAATCAAAAATTTTCTCACGGTAGTCCATAATATAGGATAAGCCCAAGGTATGTCGCTCTGAAGCCAAAACTGCCCTTCTAAATTATAGCTATGGTTCTTCGTTACTGCTTATTCCGATCAGTTCATCTTGTGAAATGACATCCGTTTCTTCAGTACCAGGTGTATGGATTGGTAAACCAAGGTGCTGTTCCCATATTCAAAATAGCTTTATGCCTCGTTTCGAAGTCTGTGTGAGGGCATTTAAATTCTGAACGTAGGATGAAGAGTCATCACCGTAGGACTTTGTCTGTGAGCAATTGGGAAAGTTGGAAAATTCGCACTCTCCTTCGTTTTGCTTCATTAGTTCAACTATGGCAAGAAAAGCTGAAGTGATGGATCGTTTTTTATTGTATTTAGACTGTCACCTTGTAACTGCGTGCTAACCACCTTAGATTTAATAAATAAATCAGCTAAGTAAGCAATGTACGGTTTCCGTTTGATTAAACTGTATTTTAAGACCGGATTTTTAGCGTCAAAAACTTCTAAAACAGTCTCAAGAAGTGAAGAGAAATCATGTAAAACATAAGCATTTGCGCAGCCGGTTTACTTTAGTCTGAGTAACGGATTAAAGTTCTCGTCAATTACTCCACATAAATGCGCAAATAATCTAAAATTTAATAGTCGCTTTAAAGTTGTTAACTGACGTGATGATAAATGGTTCAAATGGCTCTGAGCACTATGGGACATAACTTCGGAGGTCATCAGTCCCCTAGAACTTAGAACTACTTAAACCTAACTAACCTAAGGACATCACACTCATCCATGCCCGAGGCAGAATTCGAACCTGCGACCGTAGCGGTCCTGACGTAATGATAAACTGAAGGCACTGATGCCATCTACCACTCAGATTTTTAGCAAATGAATGTTGTCGACGGTTGACGCAGTGTATTAAAAACATCCCGGGTACATTTCGTTTTTAATGACAAAATCTACAATAAACCCAAACATGGCAGATGTACTATCTACTGCCTCTGATGGCATTCACTGGTGTGCAAAACTTGGGGATGAAAGTAACTTCTGCGTGATGTATCACTGCCAAGTTACGAAGCTCGATGAAACTTGGATCATACATTATAAGTAGTGCTGCAGTGTTTGACAAAAAGTAAATAAACGATGTACTCAATGAGGAGATTAGGTATAGCACCTCTATTCTAAGACGGTAATTATACTGAAGTGAGCTCGATTTATGGTAGTTGCTGGACATTACAAAAGGTGGGGCATGGTTAGTAATAGGGTGTACGATCACCAGGGACGGCAGCGCATGCTCTACAATCAACTTCCATGCTGGCCACGGAGGTTGGTTAAGTTCTTGTTGTAGAGCTTTCCTTTCCTCCGCCAGCGCCCTTGACAACTGTTGGCTGGACGCTGGTGAATGTGGTCGTGCTGCAGCACGCATCGTCCTCGCGTCTTACACGTGCTCGGTGGGATTTTAAGTCCTGGGTAAGGGGCAGGCCAGGCCATTCGTCAAATATCCTCTCGTTCCAAGAGCTCCTCTACCTGCGCTGTTCGATGCTGTGAATGTACCGTGTTCAAGTACTTGGAGCTCAGTAGGGGCCATTTAACATTTCCTCTCCACACCATAATACATGGACCATCAAAACGATCATGTCCGACAACGCACATGGGTGCGTTACGTGTTCCCATGCCTCGCCATATGAGGGTACTTCTTATGTTGTGAGGAGGAATAATGTTGCACGAGCTAGTGAGATGGAAGTGAGTAAATAAGTTTCATTTTGTTACTCGTCATTGATTGATAACATTTTAGCCATTTTATCCACATTCCTTTTTTTAAATATTTGTAAGGCAGCTGATATCACCACCGTTGAGCGCCCGTTAACTCCAAACACACGTTGTTGAAGGAGCTTATGGGCGCTCAACGGTGACGTTATCAGCGTAACACACACTGCTACATGGGCGCACTGACCTGGTAATGGTAACACAGTACACTCACTGGGCACGGTTTTTATGACATTATTTCTTCCCCACGTCCGCATAGAACTGCGGAGATGGAGGAACACTTGGAATGAGAGGATATCCGGCGGTGGGACTGGCATGATCGTTCTACCTTCTTAAATCCCGTCTAGCACGTGTGGGATAGTCTGGGTAGACGTACTGCAGACCGTCCACGTCCACCAATGACTATCCAGCAGTTGTCAACCGAGGTGGGGGAGGCATTTATCACTCTGCTACAAGAACTCCATATGAAGCTTACGGCATACATAGGTGCACGCTGCAAGCAAGCATTATTGTTCGTGGTGATCACACACGTTGTTCAAACAATGTCCCGCCTTTTGTACTGTCCAGGGAAACATTATAAATGCCGGAGACCAGTTACTGTTTTTAAATAAAAGTATCATTTGTTTTCGTCTCTTTGCGTATCTCTTTACTACCTGTTGTAATATACTACAGCAGTTCATTCTATGATGCCAGTTTCATTGAGATATTTTAGTGGGCAGAGACACACCTCGCGGAAGTTACCTTCGCCTTAAGTTCTGCTGTAATATGTTCATCCTTCCTGCCGCTGTAGTGTTACCTTGAAGCTGCTTGGAATCAGAGACGATGCTTGAGCACAGACGAAACTAGGAGAGATGTTGTTACATGAAATAAACCGTATGGGGAGAGCCTTGCGAAAATGCAGACGCCTCCAGACGCGGCCCCAGGGCGCTAGTTATCCTTCAAGGAATTAACATGTAACTTCATATGTCGTCTATACGCTGTGGTAGGTTGCAACTGTAGAACATTGTAACGGGCCCTTATTAGCGTATAAACCCACCTTGATACCAGCCCTGAGAGCAGCAACGTCAGTAGGCTCACAAGGGTTAGAAAGAGAGCGAAAACGCCAAAAAACTGTTGACGTAGCAGTCCCCACTCCGGGCAGCCCGAGGGACGGGGATAAATGACGTATAAAAATAATGTTACAAGCCTTGTTTGGCAGAGCAGTTACGTTTAGCTTTCAGCTGAACAATGCTGATACCAAATACTGACTTAGTTAGTACAACTGCGTTAACATCCTCGCCTTAGCAGCTGTAGAGGGGACCTAACTAAACCGCGACTCGCAGGCGCCTGCAAGAGACCTCCGGGGTTGGCTGGGCGGCTTTAAGTGGGAAAAATAGTGCCCCCGTGCCACTCTTTAAAACCTCTAGAGTCCGCATTTTGGCGGAGTACTCAGTCAGAAGATCTGGGCGCCGAATCCGCGTCCATCGACTCCAGCCTCGGTCCAACTCCGCGTAAGTCTGCTCTCTCACTTGGAGTGACTCAGTGAACAGGGTCACATTCAATATGTTTTGTGTTACAACTAAGTTGTGCCTTAAGATGCTGCTAGTGCTTGCTACTTAGGTTAGCATCCATTCCTGGGGCTCCTGCACTGGCTTCTGTTGTAACAGTGTTATTCATGCTTTTCCTAATCTTAGAACTAGTCTCCAGTGTATTAGTTAGTCCTGTCCGGAATAAACAAATATTTCAAAACCTTGTTTGTCCAAGAGTCTCCACAACGAGTTCCCTACCAAGTCTCACCACCTGCATTTCTAGTAAATGCCTGTACCAGTGTTAGATAGAGGAAAACACTCAAAATGCCTTCACTGTGAATTGTCCTTCTGCCTTCTGCTCTGTACCGCTCGGGAGCGCAGACTGACCAGTAACTCCTCATCTCCCTCACCCATCTATGTCAGGACACGACACTGCACACTAGTCTATTTGATTAGGGAATTGCTTTTTCCATGAAATAATCTTTCAAGACATTAAATATTGATTCATCTTTAGTGTATGTTATTACAGTACTCGCAACGAGCAATTCTTCATGGATTATTTGCTCCATAATAAAACGAACTTATGACTACATAATTATTCAATGTCATTTGAAGTTGATTAAAGCTGAATCATCTAGTTGTATGTCCAAATGGGGTGTTCGGAGATAATTACGCATGTGCTTTCAACACCGTAACTCTTTTCATCAATACGTTTTTGACCTGTGTTATTGTTCAAACGAATTCTTTTAACTATATTGTTAGCAGGTTCGTGTAAAAGAGCTTCTGGAACCTCTTCAGTGACTGGCAAATATAACTATTCCCAATAAGGTACGGTTTTCCAGATTTTGCTGTAGGCAACGAGATATAGTAAGAAGCCTGCAAAACATCATCGTCTTTGTGACGTAGATGCGAACGTAGTGTTCACCGCGGGTCTCTTTCAAATGTTTTCCTCAAGCGTCTGAAACTATCTATAATCTTTCGACTGTTTCATCAGTTGATCCTCCAACTTCAATGGTTTCATAGCGTCATTGCTTGATACTTCGTTTCATAAAATGTTCATAGGTAATCGTTTGTCTCTCAATGAAGGAATAAATAAAAAAAAATAAAAACTCTATGGTCTACATCTCTTTTTAAATTAGGTCATGTTTCGTAACAGAAAAAATAACGCTAATTAGGTAATTTGATAAGATGGAAAGATGAACTGGGGAAGAACAGTTCGAATTTAGATGAGAAAGAGGAGCAAAATGTGCTATTGGCCGGTTGAGAATCATAGGTTAAGGAAAAACGGGCTGTCCCAATTGGTCTCTGAAAGCGGAATGTTATTATTCAACAGCACTGAATGTCTGTAATACGTTTCAGGTAGGTCCATCATTTGCTGCGATCAGGCGCTAGAGCGGACCTCAACGTGCTGTGGCTGTGAAGGCCTTTTAGAAAAACGGTGACTGTGTTGCTGCTGTTAAGACGGCAATGTCGTCATTTTTAACCTGAGACTGAATGATCCTGTACCATCGCCACATGCAATCAGGTTATGGGTGGAAAACTTTGAAGCAACAGGAAGTGCCCTTAAACTGTAATTGATAGGTAAGCCCAAAAGTTGTCGCTGAGGGAACGAACAGAGGAGGAGCAAACTGTAGTAATCAATAGGTCAAAGCGTTCTGTGAGCTAATCTGCGGTATTATTTGGAATGTCCAGTCTTAGTATGAACAGAATTGTAAGGGGTAGGTAAGCCCAAAAGTTGTCGCTGAGGGAACGAACAGAGGAGGAGCAAACTGTTGTAATCAATAGGTCAAAGCGTTCTGTGAGCTAAACTGCGGTATTATTTGGAATGTCCAGTCTTAGTATGAACAGAATTGTAAGGGGTGGGTAAGCCCAAAAGTTGTCGCTGAGGGAACGAACAGAGGAGGAGCAAACTGTTGTAATCAATAGGTCAAAGCGTTCTGTGAGCTAAACTGCGGTATTATTTGGAATGTCCAGTCGTAGTATGAACAGAATTTTAAGGGGTGATTTAAAGTTGGAACCGTAGAGGGTACAGGCAGTGAAATACATATTTGAAAGTGATTATGAAGAGCGAAATGACACTGTCTGTTGAACTACTGATTAGAATTGCGGCCAATAAAGGCTTCTTAAATTTGCCAAGGATGAGTGACGAGGCACAGTTTCGTCTCAGTGGTTACGCTAATTAACAAAACTGCCGTTACTCAAACGAGGATAGTCCTCACGAACTCCATCAGTGGCCCAGTGTTGAACGCTATCTCTTCAGTGGGCATTATCGGCCCTTTCTGTTTTCACGGTCAACATGGACGAGCAACCACAGTCACATCTCAGCGCTAGGCTGCCACGGTTGACTCTTCCCTCGTACCTGATTCTTGAACAGTAAATGATATTTGTTTCAGGAAGATGGTGCTACGTATCATGCTCAAATTTCAACGTCGCCAGTGCACAGAGGGTTTGGCAACCACATAATTTCAAGGAACGGAGACATTTTGTGCCCTCCCAGATGGTTCAAATGGCTCTGAGCACTATGGGACTCAACTTCTGAGGTCATCAGTCGCCTAGAACTTAGAACTACTTAACTCTAACTAACCTAAGGACATCACACACATCCATGCCCGAGGCAGGATTCGAACCTGCGACCGTAGCAGTCGCGCGGCTCCGGACTGAAGCGCTTAGAACCGCTCGGCCACAGTGGCCGGCGACCCTCCCAGATCTTCCGACGAATCGGTCTGTGAGTGCTTTCTCCGGGGGGCCAGTGTGTATGCAGACGTACACAAACAATTGCGGAACGGAAAGGCGCCATTCGTGCAGAAAACAGAAAAAATCCTATACAGATACCTGATCGTGCCGTGAACGAGTTACGTAGCAGATTGATTAAGTGTCAACGTAACAGTGGTGGGCACCGGTGTAAGACATCATTCTCACAACATGAAAAGTGAATGAAACGGAAATACGCAGGGGTTTCGTTGTTTTGACTGAAAAATATTTTACGATGTAATGCTCACGCTGTTTCGGTATATCCAAATCGACCCGTTTTTCTGCCACATCCTGTACAGTGAGAAAGGTGGAGAGTTTTATGCTGTTTTTACTGATCACAGAAGCTTTCGACGGAGGTCAACGAAAGACGCTGATGGGCGTTTTGAAGAGCGAAGGAGCAGATTAGAAAAGGAGACGAATGGTACAGAATCTACATTTACAGCCGAAAGTGAGAACAGGGATTGGAAGTGAAATGTCGGAAAAAAGCAGCATTGGAAAGGATATTAGACAAAGTTGTTGCCTTTTTAATCTGTTGTTTAACTTATACCTGTAAGACATTATTGTGAAATACTTATATGGATGTATAAAATTTGTTGATGACACAGTATTAGTGGCAGAAAGTGACCGAACTGTCAATGAAATCCTAAAAGATATAAGTGACTCTTATGTGGGATATGGACTGAGAATCAATATAACAAAAAAAGGCTATGGTGATGGGTGTAGGAAGGATATTGGCAATTTGTTATCAACCAAGTAAGAGCATTTAAATATTAATAAATGAATAGCAACATATTGTGTATGTTCTACACGATTAATTTATTCAGATTAATCGCTTTTCCGCATATAAGGCTTCAGTCCGGAATCGCGCGACCGCTACGGTCGCAGGTTCGAATCCTGCCTCGGGCATGGATGTGTGTGACGTCCTTAGGTTAATTACGTTTAAGTAGTTCTAAGTTCTAGGGGACTGATGACCTGAGCTGTTAAGTCCCATAGTGCTCAGAGACATTTTGAACCGCATATATGGCCGTCATTAAACTTTAACTGAATATCGTCGTCAGAGAAGTTACAATGTTTGTAAACAACAGTGGAAAAGATTTTACTCGTTTAGACTGATGGATAGGCACACAGTAAATGCCTTTCTTTTACAGTATGCAGTTTAGAAGATAAAACGTTGAAAAATAAATAAACATAAGGGGAGCAAACCAGAAAAGAAACATTAACACTAAACTCAGAAAACATTCCCTCATAACATTTCACATTGAGTAAACAAACTCAGTAAAATAAAATAAAATTTGTACTTGACAAGACTGCTTCAATGAAGTATTACAGTTGGAAAGTGATACAGAAATCAAAAACGAGAAAGAGTTAACAACTGAAACAACAGAGTATTTGAAGTACAAGTACAATCAGAATAAAATAAAAAGAGATGAATCAATGCAGGAAAATGGAGGAATACAGTGAAAAGTAATGGGAAACAGACGATAGTGTGAAATTTGGGAAACAGACGATAGTGTGAAGTTTAGAAGAGGTCATTTAAAATTAAATCATTTAAGATTTAATCACGACTGTAGGCTAGATGTATTTTGATTACCAGAGCGTCCAGCGGTTGAATTTTTGCTTTTGTTTGCGAGGTCAAGGAGAAGTGACTGGCTGGTAGTTGTGGTCTTCACTCATTACATGCAAAGCAAATGTAGTGTCATAATACTGCAACTTCCAGCTGCGCCCATATTCAGGCAGCCTAGTTGATGTATCTGTGCCTGACTGACCAGCATAAAACTTATCGCAATCAGGACAAGTAATTTTGTATACCACTCTCTTAGCTAGTATTTGGGTATTATCTTTGCTGTTGAAAATATACAGTGCTGTGGTGTTCTTTACGTAGTACGAAATTCTACAGTTAGAGGATTTCAATGCTGTGTGATACAAATTACAGGTGTATCATTCTGCTCCACTTCTCCAACAGACAAGAATTAACTGGTGAAATTGTAACGACGTTTTTCAGAAAATCATTAAGTGGTTCTCTGCAAATGGGCTCTCATTAAACTTTGAGAAAACACAGTATATACAGTTCCATACAGTAAATGGAATGACACCATTGATAAATGTAAACTTCGATCAGAAATCGGTAGCTAAGGTAGAATATTCAAAATTTCTAGTGTATGCATTGATGAGGGGTTGAACTGGAAAAAACACACTGAGGATCTGCCGAAACGTTTGAGTTCGGCTACTTATAATATTAGGGTCATTGCAAATTTTGGCAATATACATCTGAGTAAATTAGCTTACCATGCCTATTTTCATTCTCTGCTTTCCAATGGCATCATATTCTGGGGTAACTCATCATTGAGTAAAAGAGTGTTCATTGCACAAAAGCGTGTAATCAGAATAATTGCTGGAGCTCATCCAAGATCATCCTGCAGACACTTATTTAAAGAGCTAGAGATCTTCACTGTAGCCTCTCAATATATATATTCACTTATGAAATTTGTTATTAACAATTCGAACAAATTCAAAAGTAATAGCAGTGTACATGGCTACAACACCAGGAGAAAGGATGATCTTCACTACTCAAGGTTAAATCTAACTTTGTCTCAGAAGGGGGTAAATTATGCTGCCACGAAAGTCTTTGGTCACTTACCTAATAGCATCCAAATTCTGACAGATAGCCATATAGCATTTAAAAGGAAATTAAAAGAATTTCTTAATGGCAACTCCTTCTACTCATTAGATGAATTTTTTGATATAATAAGTGGGTAATTTCCCCAACCCCCACAAAAAAAATTAAAAATATTCAGTGTCATGTAATATTTTGTGTAATGTAATATCTTGTGTAGACACCTTTTATTAACCTGACACGCTCCACATCATTACAAAGTGTCGTACTCATGATCTATGGAACAAGTACTAATCTAATCTAATCTTCCTGAAGACAGCGGAAGAGTCAGCAGATGCAGCACAGAGGAGGGGTATCATTTTCAGTTTTTGTTTTGTATACAAGATGTGTTCATTCAGGACAAGACTGTAGTCATCAATTGAGCCAATAAAATTTGTTGTGTCTAACTGTGATTTGAAATCTTCTTTGGGTATGGGAACAGACATGAGATGGTGCATCAGTGAGTCGAAAGCGGTATGTGTATGTGTTACTGGGTGTAACTGTGTGTTACTGGGCAAGAATGTATTACTGTAGTTGCAGCTGTAGTTTTGAAACAATATGTGCCTATGTACTGATGTCGATGGTGAAAACCTTCATAATGAACTGAATATTTTTATGTTGAGTGTGAAGTTCTGCAAAAATTTGTCGAGGTGACTTGTAGCATCTGTCCACATACACTGCACATCACCTATATATCTGAACCAGTAGTTAATATTTGCACTCAAAGGTTCTTTATCCAAAAAATGTGGTTCAAAATGGTCAATGAATGTTTGAGTGTGTGACTTGTTAAGGAACCAAACTGCAAAGGTTAAAAAAAAATTGTTCAAATGGCTCTGAGCACTATGCGACGTAACTTCTGAGGTCATCAGTCACCTAGAACTTAGAACTAATTAAACCTAACTAACCTAAGGACATCACACACATCCATGCCCGAGGCAGGATTCGAACCTGCGACTGTAGCGGTCGCTCGGCTCCAGACTGTAGCGCCTAGAACCGCACGGCCACTCCGGCCGGCAAACTGCTAAGGTCATCGGTCCCTAGACTTCACACTACTTAAACTAACTTATGCTGAGAACAACATACACACCCATGCCTGAGGGAGGACTCGAACCTCCGACGGGAGGGACCGCGCAGTCCTTGACATGCCGCCTCAAACCACGCGGCCACTCCACGCGGCATGAATGTTTTAGCCAAAATTGAACTAATAGTGGACCCCCATAGCTAAGCCATCTAACTGTTGGACAGAGTCCTTTGCAACTGGGAATAGTTTTGTGCTAAGTTTGTGTGAGTGTCCAGTCTGACGTCATTCATTTCCACAGCGTCGACATTAGAGATTTAGGTCTCCCTGAAGTATGATCACTTCAAAAGATGAAAACTGGCATTCCTATAGCGAAGGAGGAGTTCAATAGAAAGAGGAGATTATTACGTCGCAAACTAGACAAACGTCTGAGGGAAAGGTCTGACAGGTGTTTTGTTTGGTGTGCGGCGCTCTATTGGGGCAGAAACACGTACACTGAGACGAGGGGATGACAAAAGGCTGGAAGCATTTGAGATGTGGAGGAGAATAGAGAGGATAAGGTGGAGAGAAAGAATGGGTGAGAAAAGAGCTTTCGAAAGTGTTAGTGAGTGGGTAAGACTGATGCAAGCTAGAAAAGAAAGGAAGTAGAACTGGATGGGATACTTGCTGAGACAGAGTGCTTGTTGATAGGCGCTTTGGAAGGACTTGTTTGTGAGAGAAGACTGAGAGGAGGGAGGAGATAAAAGGTTATAGACGACATCAAAGGAAGCGAAAACTACATGGATCTGAAGAGGATGGCTAAAGACAGGAGAGATATTACTGGAAAATCTACCTTCGGGGCGGGACAATTGTGATCATGATGATGATAAGTAAATATGGTAAGACACAGCAATCAAAATCAATTCTCTCAGCAGCGAGTCATGATCAGTGCACCGCAACGCACTGGAAGGATCTACTTAAAGAAAAATGGATGACAAAAGAGACTCACTTTTCTCCAGTGCTCCCAAAGAACATGACACTGAGTCTCAGAAACTTGTGTTATATCTAACTATAATCTGTTCACAAAGAGGCTTCGGCCCGCTCGTGCCTTGTGTCCAGCTGCTGCCAACCACAGAACCTTGATGTGCGGCCACTGCGAGGTGGCTGTTCAGAAGTGTCCTGTGTGTCGCAAATTAATACATCTGTTGATGAATGAGGATGAACCAAGCATTGAGAGAACGAGAAATTCAATGTGATAAAAATTGTTTTGATTTCGCCAACTAGAGCCATTCTAAATAAATAGCTGACTTACCTGATAAAAGGAAGAAGTATCTGCGCTTGAAACGTAGAGCTGAAATGTATTCAGAGCCGATGACAAAGACAGAGATAGGGAGTTTCTAGAGGAAAATCGAGACGGGATGGGTATTAAATGCTCAAATTTACCAGTTTAATTAATATAAGATCGCACATTCAGTTTACATCTGTACCAATGGCCGACATTCTTTGCCTCTCTTGCCTCGTATCATTGGCCAGTCCTACGAACGCCATTACTCCTCTCTCAACTCTGCTGCACTTCAGTTGTCACCAAGTCCTCGTTCCTCTGATTTTGCGTTGTTGTTTTCTATGGGCATAGCTAGCATTCACAGTGCAGAAAATGTGCATGTAAAAAAATTTATACATACTTTTATACATATCATATAACACAGATTGCCTAAAAAAGAAAAAAAGAAAAGAAAATTCGATTATACCCTTGTTCCCTGGGTCGGACTTATTTAAACACAAAAAGGAAGATTAGGCTTTAACGTCCCGTCGACATCGAGGTAATCAGAGACGGAATAAAATCTCGTATTGATTCAAGGATGGGGAAGGAAATCGGCCTTACTGTCAGAGGAACCATTCTGACATTTGCCTGTAGCAACTTAGGGAAGGCAAGGGAAAGCTAAATCAGGTTGGCCGGACGCGGGCTTGAACCGTCACCCTCCAGAATGAGAGTCCAGCTGCCTCGTTCGATTGTTAAATACAGATTTCACAAACTGGGTATCGACTAGAAATAAACTGAAAAGTATTGTAGTTATTTAACTTGGGAAGAGAGTACCAAACGTTATATGCGATTGCAGGGTTTCTCGGCGTATTTCAGCTATGATATCTTCACAGGTTATCAGCCGAGTGGCGTCGTCTTCTAGTTCCTACGTTTCAGTGGATTGCGTATTCATCATCTTCAGGAGAAGTCTGAAGATGATGGATACGCAATCCATTGAAACGTTGCGACTAGAAGACGACGTCACCCGCGGCTGATAACCCGTGAAGATTTCTTACCAAACGTTATTTCTCAAAAGCTTGACATCATTCAAATGCGATATAGGCCAAGTTAAAGTTACGGTCTTCTCAATGCTACGAACTACTGCTTCTAGGAAATAGCGACAGATGCTACAGCTCATAGGAATTTTAGCACACCGGACAAAGAACTTCCTATCCCCTGAGACAATACGCTAGAAACAGATGTCACCACCTCCAGCCTTGATAATGACCTTATTTTGCTGAGGAAGGTGGTCCACGTGTTTCATCAGGCAAGCTTTGTCCGATCACCCCACTCATCTATTAGGTCCTGTTGAGCTTCGAAATTATGAATATTTTGATTGAAACGTTTCATCCACTATTCAGAATATTCTCAAAAATTTCTGTGTGGTTGAGATCGAAGCATTTCTCGGCCCAGTTTTGGTGCAGTAGTGTTAGTGACGGTTCGTCTGATCTACAGCTTACTGGATGTGGACGAAGCTATAGATACACCTAAAACACAGCACATTAGCATGTCCAGTAAGGTGCAGGAAATCTTCAACATTCAAAAGAGCTTCCAGTCGTCTCTGAACGGATAAATAGAGGTCCCGTATGGTTTTCAAGAAAATGTTATACCATTATTCTTGCCAAATAGTGGCAAGTTCAGGTAATGATGGTGGTGGTATAGCAATCACACTCTCTCCGCCCCAAAGTAGTCCACAAAGAGTCAGTTACATTAAGAATTGATAACTGCTGTGGCCAGGTAAGATGCGACGATTCATCATCGTGCTCACAAAATCAGACGCAGACGTCGTTTCGCCTTGGAACACAGGATCACCATCACCATTGTGTAACGAACATTGTGACATGGGTCGGTCCTGATCAGCCAAAGTGGTCACATAATTCTTGGAAGAATTGCGATCTTGTAGAGTAGCCATGGGACCCATACCATACTATGATACGGCTGTCCAGCCATATTTTCACTCATGGAACATAAACTTGGTCAGAAACAGGAAACAGTGTGGAACAAGACTCATCCGACCAAATTAATGTCTTGCTCCACAGCCCAGGATTTATGGCTTCGGCATTACGGTTTGCAGTTACTGTCATTTCCATCACTGATGTGACGTCTTGGAAATCCAACTCGCCTGCAATTTCCAGCTTACGGAGCCCACTCTCTACTGGTTTGGTGCTACACGGTTTGCGAGTGCGAAATTCAGTTCTGCGACTTTTGGAGCTGTCGTTCTCTTACTTTTCGTCGCAATCCCTCTTTCACGATCACTCAGCACACTCTTTCGTCTACGTTGTGACCTAGCGGACGAAGTTTACCAATCTTCCTGTGCGGTATAAATCTTTAGCTACATTCGAATTCATTTATCTCCGACATACCTGTAATGCACTCACAACTACACAGAACATTGTTCTGAGCTCGACTGGCACTTGCAACGTGTTGAGACCATTGCTTAGGTGTCGTTCAGCACAACCTGCTGCTTGGCTACCACCTGTATTTATGTTCAGGCATGCAATTCTCGTTGCATTTTCATATTTTTGTCCAACCCTTGGCTGTGTACAGCCCTGAGACACGGCATTTATCAGCTTGGACGACGTGAGTACCAAAATCATCTCATCATGAAATTGTAGAAGAAATGGCAATCCTTTTTTTCCACGTTTAGCTAATGCGTGAACAGTCATGGTACGAAGACACACTCAATACATCACAGAATCATTTCCAGCCTAAACAACAACCTCTACATATAGTCGGTTAAAAGCCTCATTGAGCTATTTTTGATTTCATCGCCCTGCAGCGTTTGAAATGAGGCTTAATTTCGTCTCTTCCGTCCACGCTACGCTATCCAGTCAGCTACTGTTTCGACCACTGAACGTGCCGCTGTAATCAAGGACACACTGCGAAGTGCTCGAATTCAAACGTCAATTATATGCAGTTTCCTTCGCAATAATCTCTTAGATACTTGTTGAGATTGCCCGACAGCAACAGTTCCCGTCGGTTTGGCAACCAACTGTACTTCATAAGACGTACAGCACAGACCCGGTCCGTCGGTTGATACCGTTTTACCATCACTGTTCGTACACCGTATTACGCGGCTACAAGTGGCAGAGGATTCCTTGTACACGTGTTGAAGAGCCAGCGTTGTTACAGTAACAAAGCGGATTAGGTGATTCACTGTGTGGTCACGAGGACATCCAAACACGATCTACCATTTTATTTCGTCGCCCCACGCCAATGCGCTAATACCATACAACCGACTGCCACTTAACACCGTGGCTTACGCTGTTGCTGTAGAGTGATACGAACGCGTGGTAGCTATTCAACTCAGTCTACAACTCTCCAGAGCTACCAGTGCGCCCATCTAAGCGAGTGAATAATATTTTGTGCGGCGACCTTGTTTATTCACCTGAATCATCAACTGTACTACAGTGTCTGTGGTGAATCATCATGTGGAATACTCCGCTTTAAGAATGAATAGTCTCACGGCGACATTATTGAGTAAATTCTTCCTGGTACTCCAGCGGCGCCAAGTAATCATTCATCCCCGACCGTTCAATCAAGTTATACGTCGGCTCTACGTCTGCCTGGCGATTAATAATTCTGATTGCATGTTTGGAGCTATGTAGCGTTCTAATAGCATTGCGTTAACTAGTCTGCTCGTTCATCGCTATATTTAAATGATATCGCACGTGTGCATTGTCTTTTTGAACAAACTACAACCAATGGCTGATACACTCCTGGAAATTGAAATAAGAACACCGTGAATTCATTGTCCCAGGAAGGAGAAACTTTATTGACACATTCCTGGGGTCAGATACACCACATGATCACACTGACAGAACCACAGGCACATAGACACAGGCAACAGAACATGCACAATGTTGGCACTAGTACAATGTATATCCACCTTTCGCAGCAATGCAGGCTGCTATTCTCCCATGGAGACGATCGTAGAGATGCTGGATGTAGTCCTGTGGAACGGCTTGCCATGCCATTTCCACCTGGCGCCTCAGTTGGACCAGCGTTCGTGCTGGACGTGCAGACCGCGTGAGACGACGCTTCATCCAGTCCCCAACATGCTCAATGGGGGACAGATCCGGAGATCTTGCTGGCCAGGGTAGTTGACTTACACCTTCTAGAGCACGTTGGGTGGCACGGGATACATGCGGACGTGCATTGTCCTGTTGGAACAGCAAGTTCTCTTGCCGGTCTAGGAATGGTAGAACGATGGGTTCGATGACGGTTTGGATGTACCGTGCACTATTCAGTGTTCCCTCGACGATCACCAGTGGTGTACGGCCAGTGTAGGAGATCGCTCCCCACACCATGATGCCGGGTGTTGGCCCTGTGTGCCTCGGTCGTATGCAGTCCTGATTGTGGCGCTCACCTGCACGGCGCCAAACACGCATACGACCATCATTGGCACCAAGGCAGAAGCGACTCTCATTGCTGAAGACGACACGTCTCCATTCGTCCCTCCATTCACGCCTGTCGCGACACCACTGGAGGCGGGCTGCACGATGTTAGGGCGTGAGCGGAAGACGGCCTAACGGTGTGCGGGACCGTAGCCCAGCTTCATGGAGACGGTTGCGAATGGTCCTCGCCGATACCCCGGGAGCAACAGTGTCCCTAATTTGCTGGGAAGTGGCGGTGCGGTCCCCTACGGCACTGCGTAGGATCCTACGGTTTTGGCGTGCATCCGTGCGTCGCTGCGGTCCGGTCCCAGGTCGACGGGCACGTGCACCTTCCGCCGACCACTGGCGACAACATCGATGTACTGTGGAGACCTCACGCCCCACGTGTTGAGCAATTCGGCGGTACGTCCACCCGGCCTCCCGCATGCCCACTATACGCCCTAGCTCAAAGTCCGTCAACTGCACATACGGTTCACGTCCACGCTGTCGCGGCATGCCACCAGTGTTAAAGACTGCGATGGAGCTCCGTATGCCACGGCAAACTGGCTGACACTGACGGCGGCGGTGCACAAATGCTGCGCAGCTAGCGCCATTCGACGGCCAACACCGCGGTTCCTGGTGTGTCCGCTGTGCCGTGCGTGTGATCATTGCTTGTACAGCCCTCTCGCAGTGTCCGGAGCAAGTATGGTGGGTCTGACACTCCGGTTTCAATGTGTTCTTTTTTCCATTTCCAGGAGTGTATTTACGTTTTCTTATTGGAAAATGTAGGTTTTTGTGATCCGAACCGTGTAAAATTTTCGTAACTCCAGATCTACAAGGTCCAATATATCACTTAATTTTCATCAGCCATCGAATATTTACAGAACGTCCTCTGACTGTCTTGTCGTATAAGCCTACTATTTATCCTATATATTTCCACAAGCTACATATTATTGATTGAAGTTTAAATGGTTCAAATGGCTCTCAGCACTATGCGACTTAACTTCTGAGGTCATCAGTCGCCTAGAACTTAGAACTAATTAAACCTAACTAACCTAAGGACATCACACACACCCATGCCCGAGGCAGGATTCGAATCTGCGACCGTAGCGGTCGCTCGGCTCCAGACTGCAGCGCCTAGAACCGCACGGCCACTCCGGCCGGCGATTGAAGTTTACCTTCACGTCATCCGAGAAGAGTGTAACGGAAAACGTCGCCGACGATGTAGAACACGCGCATGCGTCGCAGTTACAAATACTCAGAAAAGTAGTCCTATTTTCTGTCTATCACTTCTTTTATTATTTAATGACGGATTTCTGACAACGTCGACCATCTTCAGATCATTTCTCGTCATATGACGGTGAAACTGGTAGCTCAGTTAAAGGTGGACTCTAAAACTAGAAGAAATGATATCAACTGGATGTGAAATAAAAAGAAAAAACAGTGATCGACAAACAGAAGATAAGCCTATTTTTTACATATAAGTATCGCGGGTAACAAAACTGACCTGTTTTGACACAAAAATATATAGAGTGAGAAATCCGAACGAGATATACTAATGATGTCGCAGACTGTGATCATGCCTTGTGGTAGCGTCACAACCAGTAACTGTGGACAGTTACACTCCTTCTGAAGGCTCTGAAGACTGCTGCTCTGGTAAATGATAACAGAGAAATAGTAGCTACTCAACATATGTTGACAAAAATAGTTGCTCAACATAAAATGACAATAAACACCTGTTCACAATACAGCCCTTTCCTCATAACTCTATTACAGTTATTTATAGTCTGCCTAATATATACCATGTTTAGCAGTTTAATTTGATTTATGGTGGAAGAAGAAGTCTTTACAAATGTGAAAAAATACCAGCAGTGAGACTTTAACTCGAAACTTTCCTCCTTAAAATAATCAATTATTTGACCTACCGTGTGAAGACTGGCTTCGCTGTGATGAAGGGTTAGGCGGTGTTATCGGTAGTTTTCCCTGATTTCAAAGATGGCTTTTGAGAAACAAACTGTTGCGTACGATTCAGTATTTTTAGTCTTCGATCAGCTAAGGTGGTGCTCACTAAGTGCACAATATAAGTAAGAAATAAATGATTATTTTAATACAAGTGCTGCGCAACCAAACCACTTTTTCTGGAGACACTTCCAAGGATATATCTAAATGACTGTCTACGGTATGTCCAAAGATGCCTCTGTCTCGCGATAATTCACTTGCAGATCCTCTTCAATCACACTGCGCACGGCAGCAATGTCTTTTGCAGCAACAGTTGATTTTCTTTGACATGTATGAAATTCATCATGGACGGAGGCAACATTAGGATGAAAGTCTGCAACTCTATTGCGAACCGTCTTCTGAGCGAAAATGATTGCAAAAAATTGAAAGAATCGATAAATTTAGGGCTTTATGATAACTTTAAAAAATTGTTCAACGAATGTCTTTATTTGAAACTTACGCATCTTCACATTAGTGGTGCCTAAAACACTCACTGCAAACAAGCTACTCGGCGATATCGGGGCTGACACTCTTTTAACAATAATAAATGACAGATTCTAAAAATAATATTAGTGTATGTCTTGTTATGTTTCTGATGGTACGATAATTCGTTTTGCTGAATATCGGTCTCTTCATATATCATCGCAAAGTTATACTGATCAGTTCATTTTGTCATTTTAATTAGAGACTTCTCTTAAATGATTAAATAACTATTTTACTTTTATTGACGTATATTTGCTGAGGTAAATAATATTCAAAATTCTAGATTGAAAATAAATTATTTAAATATTGGCATTTATAGCAGTGGTATACAACTCTGATATCTCTGTAGTTCACTGTACATGTTTATATCACCATACATAATAAGTTGTAGCGATGAACAACATTGACAACATTTTTACGGTTTTAGTGTGTTTTCCATATCCAAAAACGGTTCGTTACAAAAGATGTTGAGGTGTGATTTTACTTCAGATTTTTATGTCCAATTTCCCCATACATCAAGAAAAATCGTCTGCTTGCACCGTTTTGACGCATTCCTACGTTTGTCACTATAGTTTTTCGCTTTATCTCGCGCTGGTTTCAGCACTTCACAATCCGTGACGCGAAGAACGACACAGTGCATCATATCTACTGATTGTTTGTGTTCTGTTCAACAAGGCTACTACTGCACTTGGCCCTTATCGAGAACAGGCGCTGGCGTTGCAGTAAACATGTACAGTGCTGACCAAAGGAAACGCATGCTACTGTCAACGCTTTCAGATCAGTTGTGCATGTACTGTTAACCATAATTACGGGCTGACTCCCAATACAGTAATATTGTGGTCGATATAAGTACTGACACCAACTTAACTGCTAGTATTGGTTTCGACTCGATCGCCTCTGCTTTGTCATATGTGTGCTTTGTAGAGTAGAGGAGTGGCATGGAGACTGAAAACCTAAATAGACACTAGTTGGATGGGGAGCGGGTGGGGAGGGGGGGGGGGGGTGAGGGAGAGGGAGGAGCGGTAAAGATGAGTGAATGTTGTGAACAGTGAAAGGCAAAATAAATAAACAAAAAATTGAAACTGACGAACCAAACCACACATTAAGAAACAGATATAAACAATGGTAAATGTAATACAAGTAACACATTCACAAGAAAATGCCAAACAAAGATTTACCACAACAAACTCACATCCGAATTACGTAACACATTCAAAAACAGGACGTAAACGTCGACTACGGAACAAATAATATAATACAGAAACATATCCCAAAACTAAAACCAGAACCGAACAGATGCAAACAGTCTGCACCTGGTAGCTGAACTACAGGGATTGTAACAAAATCTAAATCAGGATGATAAGCAGGATGTTGACGTAAGATATAAAGAGCACATAAGAACGTGGAAATACAGTACAAACCACTCAACACTTGCAGACCACCTTAAACACGAATATCCTTGGCTAATCACAACAGAAGGACACATGAGCATCACACAAACCACTCACTGTTCGGGAAATCCACCACATGCACAAAGCACTAGCACTCAATAAGCAGCTGCTTAGTGAGCAGATAAATAACGGAAACCACAAACAATACGAAGTCATTGAACAAGTAACATAAAAAAGTTACATCTCTTATAATGTCTTTCCATTACACTCTCTCCTCTATTTCATCCTACCTCCTCCTTCTTTTCTACATTACAATATCAGCTCACTGTCTCCTTTCTTACTTCACATTCACTGTTGACTAAGTTTGCATATCTTGTCCGCCACCCTCCTCCCCCCACCTAGAATTACTGTCGAGTTCGGCCCGTAACTCACACGTTGCTCATTTTGACTTAAGTATTAAATAAGTGCATTTTAAGACTATTAAAACGACGTAATAAACATATAGGGCACTCTGAAATTCTCGTCACAAACTTCTAGGACTTGTACAGTGGACTTAATAGACAATATTTTGAATCAGAATCCATGTCCAGAAACGTACCGTTCCCCTGCTACAACAGTATGTCTGCTAGGAAGGTATGTAATAGCGCAGTCACGGTGAGGAGTGCCTATATCGGAACGGCTATTGTAACTTGACGACTGTCCTACCTCTCTGACATGGTTCCAGCCTCATGCCTGTCTGTGGGTGTTAGAGCAACATGACTGAGTACACGTGTGCAGAAAACATCTACGTTATTCTTCTGTGTGCCGAAGCTGACGTTAATGAAAGAGACGCTCGTCGCCGTTATGTACAACGTTCGACCTCATTGGCCTTTTTTCTCTGGGGGTCGAATAAGGATGTATAAAATGCATGTTTGATCATCAGCTACTTTTACTTGAAACCGAAATATCAACCGGTTCCAGTCATGGACCATCTTTCATGGACGCTCTTCTCGGATAAGGATTAAAATGATTTAAGACACCACATTACCTTTGTTATTACTTAAATAATGTGTAGATCACGTCATGAATATGAATAAACGACACAGGACTATTAAAAGCAACCTACTACTACTGAGTGTGTACAAAGAGCAGTACTGAAGGGAAGACCTTCTCTTCCGTACTGCTTATGATGAAGTCAGGTATCAGAATATTTTATGGTCCGTATGGATGATATACGTGGTTGTTAATCATGTAAATATTTTTTGTTTTTTATGTAGCATGAGGCCTTTTATACTTGGCGTCAGCACATTGAACTTAGTTGGTTAGACCTTGTTTTTTTTTTCTTTAACGGATCTGAAAATGACAGTAGCCGAAACCGTTAACAGCGGAATGTAGAAGTTTGTGAATTTTTAACATTGTGCAGCATTGCAAAACTGTGATAATTGAACTTGTAACACGTCAGCCTCAGTTGCAAATGTAAACCAACGTTTACCCAGGTTTCACCCAAAATAATTTGGCCTACTTCAGGAGCCAGTGACACTAAACTAATGCATGCCAAAGTTTGCCCATGTCAAATATGAAACTGTAGCACCATAGTAACCAGTTATAAATCTACATTACTTGGGTTGAAGAGAAACAGCAGGCCCACTGCCCCGACGAGGTCGGTAGGTCGCTAGAGCTGCACTGACGTGTTACACGAGTAAAAGTTTGTGTGATGAAGAAGGCACACTAAAATAAAGCGGCAGTAATTGGAAATCGGAAATTCGTGGTAAGGTCTTATGGGACCAAACTGCTCAGGCATCGGTCCCTAAACCTACTCACTAATTAATGTAATTTAAACTAACTTACGCTGTGGATAACACACACACCCATGCCTGAGGGAGTACTCGAACCTCCGACGGGGGAAGTTGCACGGACCGTGACTAGGTGCCCCAGACCGCGCGGCTACCCGTCGCGGCTGGCAGTAATTCACCATCCTCTGAACAACGAGTGTATCATCATTTCTTGAATGAAGGTTGCTAGTAGGAGCAGGCTGCTGAGAGATGAAAAGTGGAACAGACAGCTGCTGTAGATTTTATTAACATAATGTATCCTTGTTGTAAATATAATAATTGCAGTAGTCGAGGAAAGAGATGTGGTTTGAGGTAACGCATGGTGACCTCTGTAGATATGCACTTGATACCACGTTTGAAATGTATAAGACAGTAACGGCAGGTCTGTGTTGGGTTTTTCAGGGCGCAGCGGCGGGTGACCGGTTGTTGGTGGTCGGTCGGCTCGAGTGGCCTACCGCGGCCACAGGCGCAGCTTGACGCCGCTGAAGGGCCGCAGCACCAGCTCGCCCATCAGCTTCAGGTCCTCCAGCCTCTCCACCGTCTGCACGCGGAAGTGGCGCAGGATGTACGACAGCACCGTCTTCTCCTCAAGGATGGCAAATTTCTGACCTGTAAACGTGCGCAGAAAAGCAGTGTTTACGTTTAAATTTTCAAAATAGTGTCTACTTAATCTACAGGGTGAAGAAACAATGCCGCACTTGGAGGTCTGCATACGATTTCTCACCCATATTCAAGACCAAACATTATCTTCAAAAATCTGGTCGGGTGCGTTTTGAAAACAAATGTATGAAAACGAGGAGCTGGCAACGGTCACATAGTGTGGCGCATGGGAGAATGTACAGGGGAATCTTTAGAACCTGTATCACACCGTACTACCGTACCAGCCGTCGTATCTCACTAAGCAGTCTGCTGGGACATCAAGCAGACATCCACCATGTAGCTAGGGTTGCTTCTGTGCGCTAGATCTCGTCGTTTAGAAGAAGGAAATCATTTTGTCACAAGAAAATATTCTGTCACATGACAGTGAAATCCACTAAACTGCACCCTTGTGTCTACTAACCGCGCACAACCATAATTGGTCCTGCCTAGTTCATGTAGGGAGACTTCCCGGTAGAGTACAAATTGGAAATTTGTGATAAGGTCTTATGGGACCAAAATGTTGAGGTCATCGGTTCCTAAGCTTACGCACTACTTAATATAACTTAATCTAAGGACAACACTCACACCCATGCCCGAGGGAGGACTCGAACCTCCGACGGGGGCAGATATAGTACACAAACAATGAATTCGTCGATATGCTTTTGGTGCTGGGTGCATCCGATAACGCAACTACTGCTGCTATTGTTGCTCGTACGTATGCTGCACGATACCCTTAAAGGTATCATGCCGGTAAGAATATGTTTCGTCACCTGGAGCTACGCCTTCGGGTAAACGGTAACATTTTTCCGCAGTAATGGACATAGATCGTCCAGGAATAAAACGTACTCCACAGACAGAGGATGCGTTTCTTGAGACCGTTAACCAGTCACCTCGACGAAGTACCCTTGATGTCGCAAGGCAGTTCCAGATATGTCAAAGACTAGTTGTTGAGCTGTTGCACGATGAAGAACTGCACTCAGATCATTACGTGTTAACTCAACACCAGCGGCCAGAAGACAGCATTCGACGAGTACAGTTTAGTGAATGGATTCTGCACCCAGTGGAAGATAACGAACATTTTATATATAACTTCAATGGATTGACGAGCCTAGCTTCAGTCGTAAGGTATTTTCAAGCCCCCAGAACAGGCATTATTGGCTGAAGCAGAGCCCAAAAATTACCCATGAACGTGACTTTCAAGCACGCTGTGGCACAACGATGTGGGCTGGAATCGTGGGAGAGATGCTTCCAGGCCCTTGCCTGTTACCGGACAAGTTCAGTAAGCTCCTGCAGCGTACGTTTCTTTGCAATACTTCGCCTTTGCATTAGAAAACGTTCCACTTAATGTTCGGCTACAGCTATTTTTCAGCATGACGGCACACCGCCACCCTTTGGAATGAATATAAGTACGTAAATGTTTATTCCCCAAGGAAACCAATTGGACGTGGAGGTTCAACGTTTTGGCCTCCACATTCCCCGGACCTAAATCGATCAGATTTTTGTTTGTGGGGACACTTAAAGGAAAAATTTTATAGTGTCCCATCCAAGGATGTACAGGACCTAGCAGCTCGCGTAAATGACACTTCAGCAATAGTGGATGCAGGTGTGATGAGTAGAGTCCAGCAAAGTATGAGCCAGCGAGTGGTGAAGTATTTGCAAATGCAAGGTGGTCGCTTTGAAAAACTTCTCTAAAATGAACGTTGCTTGTGCGTATACGTACATCTACACCTGCATCTACATAGTTACTCTGCAATTCACACTTAAGTGCCTGGCAGAGGGTTCATCGAACCATTTTCATACTACTTGTCTACCATTCCTCTCTCAAATGGCGCGTGTGAAAAAGGAGCACTTAAATCTTTCCGTTCGAGCTCTGATTTCTCTTATTTTATTATGATGATCATTTCTCCCTACGTAAGTGCGTGTCAACAAAATATTTTCTCATTCGAAAGAGAAAGTTGGTGATTGAAATTTCGTAAATAGATTTCGTCGCAAAGAAAACCGCCTTTGTTTCAGTGACTGCCACCCCAACTCGCGTATAAAATCAGAGACACTATCACCTCTATTGCGTGATAACACGAAACGAGCTGCCCTTCTTTGAACTTTTTCGATGTCCTCCGTCTGTCCTACCTGATAAGGATTCCACGCCACCCAGCAATATTCCAGTAGAGGACGGACAAATGTAATGTAGGCTGTCTCTTTAGTGGGTTGTCGCATCTTCTAAGTGTTCTGTCTACAAAACGCAGTCTTTGTTTCGCCTTCCCCAAAATATTAGCTATATGGTCTTTCCAATTTAAGATGCTCGTAATTGTAATTCCTTGGTATGTAGTCGAACTGACAGCCCTTAGATTTGTGTGATTTATTGTATATCCAAAATTTATCGGATTTCCTTTAGTACCCATGTGGATGACCTCGTACTTTTCTTTGTTTAGTGCCAATTGCCACTTTTCGCACCATACAGAAATTCTCTCTAGATCAATTTGTAATTGGAATTGACAATCTGATGATTTTACTATACGGTAAATTACAGCGTCATCTGCAAATAATCTAAGGGGTTTGCTCAGATTATCACGTAGACTATTTATGTAAATTAGGAACAGCAAAGGGCCTATGCACTACCTTTTGGAACACGAGATATCACTTCTGTTCTACTCGATGATTTACCGTCTATCACTACGAACTGTGACCTCTCTGAGAGGAAATCACGTATCCAGTCACACAATTGAGACGATACGCCCTATGCACGCAATCAGATTAATAGTCGCTTGTGAGGAACGGTATCAAAAGCCTTCTGGAAATCTAGGAATATGGAATCGATCTGAGATCCCTTGTCGACAGCGCTCAGCACAAGAACGATATTTTCCGAATCCGTGTTGGTTATGTATCAATAAATCATTTTCTTCAAGGTGATTCATAATGTTCGAGTACAGTATATGCTTCAAAATGGGGTCAGTGATATGGGTCTGTAATTCAATGGGATATTCTTGTTTCCTTTCTTGAATATTGGTGTGACTTTGTTACTTTCCAGTATTTAGGAACAGACCTTTCGTTAAGTGAGCGGTTGTATATGATTGCTAAGAAAGGCACTGTTGTGTCTGCATACTCTGAGGATAAGACTGAACGCCAAACGTACAGAATGGAATTATTGTGCATAGTATAATGTGCTATCTAGTGTAGCCTACCTATTGTGTTTTTTATATCTCATTAGATACAGACGATGTTATTGTATCCACTATTATTTTCTGTTTGCTTGATTTGTGTCATGGACGAAACAAAATGGTCGGTTAGGTCTGTAAGAAGTTCATGTTTTGTTTTAATGTTTAAATACAGCTCAGATAACAGTAGTAGAAAGACATACGCAAGATACGCATTGTGGAGGTGTTAATTGGATACTATTTCATGTTTTAACTGAAAAAAAATAATTGGCGCGAAAGCCGCATATCCGTTCCCCACAGCACCGCTTCGTCTCACTGAACTAATAGGACAGCTCCAGCACAGCGCAGAGCTCATGCTGTCTGTTTTTGGCCACGCCACACGCAGTTACAGCGTTGCCAGAGCCTCGTCTTTAAAACGCGTTTCTATTAAAGCTATTGGCGAAACAAGGTTTTCCTAGATATCTTTTTGGCCATTAATCGCAGGCCGACCACCAGGTGTTGTATTATTTCTTCACCCTGCATATGGGCTCCTTTAACATAATGCGCAGCATGCCAGCTTGCGAGACAGGAAAGTCAACAGACACGGCTCGAACCCGTGTGGTGGATTAGCAACGTGAGGTGGTACATCGACCATGATCGGTGTGGTGTTTAGGCGGTCGCCCACGCTCGTTTAGGCAAATGCTAGGCTGGTCCCCAATTCCGCCTGAGAGAACACGATACACAAACAGATAAAATATAATACCACACAGAACAAAGTTTACGCGATTCAGAGGCAGATGGAGTAGTCGATTACCCTCTTATAAGCTACCTTCACGAATGTTTAGCTGTCGATATTACCTGCAAGTTATTCGAGGTATGTAAAGTACAGGACATTTTTTGTATAGTTTAGGTGTTTGAAATAGGTAAGTATGCACACAGGGAGGAAAGGCTGTACCAACTACTCTACGCGCGGTACTTTACGCTGCAAAAATGAGTGCCCTCAACATGTTTCCTAAAACTACTTGCAGTGCGTCTTAGCAGCTAAAATTTTGACACTGCTTTTGTTCCTCTGTATTCTTTCTACGTATAAAATACCAGGGTAGGTTTCGATATGTCGGAATGGACCATTCCCTTGTGAGCTGTACGGGGTACCCGAAATCCATCTCCAAAATATCGGCAGTTGATCAGGGACCGATGTTCTCTGGTGGTTTCACAGCAATAATCTAAATACGATTTATTTCGTTTGCCATTCCAATTACCTTTGGTATTGCAAAAATACCTTCACACCGCAATATGCAATCAGCGAATAGTACAACCTATTTGAGTTGAACTGTTTCAAGAGAAGATGGAATAGGCCGAACACGTAATGAATTATTTAACGATCTACAGGAAGCTATATTTTAATATACACTGCCTGCACCAAACAAGTGAAGTACCAAGGAAGGCAGGGGGAAATGAGATGAAATTTCATGGACTGAGAAGGTGTGTGAAGTATTTCAATGATTAAAAATTCGAGTAAAATTCACAAACAACTTGGCAATATGAACCCACTTGTCAGCATGAAGTTGCACCCGCTCATCCTGAATGTCTGCACGGATTCAGCTAGAAATTTGAAATTTGAAATTTGTGGTAAGATCTTATGGGACCAAACTGCTAAGGTCATCGGTCCCTAAACTTACACACCACTTAATCTAACTTAAACTAACTTACGCTAAGGATAACACACACACCCATGCCCGAAGTAGGACTCGAACCTCCTACGGAGGGAACCGCGCGAACCGTGGCAGGACGCCCAAGACCACGCGGCTACACCGCGCGGCAATTCAGTTAGGAAAAGTATGATAAAGCCTCTGTATCTTCTCCTGAGGCAGACTGACCAGCAACTGTTGTAACTGGTTCTTAATATCATGATACTGGGAAGCAGTCGACATCACAGGTGGCCCCCGTTCTATTGGAGACAGATCTGAGGATATTGCTGGCCACAAGAGCACCTCAACATCACACGGACAGTTAATAAAGACGTGTGCCGTGTGTGGACATACATTGTCGTGTTGGAAACTATCACCACGTTCCCATTGAGTGAGAGATAACATATGAGGATGGAGGATGTCCGCCAGGAATCGCTGAACCGTGAGGGCTCCCCAAGTCACAACTAGCCATGACCTGAAGTCACACCCAGTGGTTCGTAACACCACGTCATGGGGAGTAACATAGTTGTGCCTCACTAAATTGTTGCAAGGATGGAACTTCTCCTTAGGTCGCCAACATATTCGCCTACGATGGTCACCTGGGGCAGTGAAGAACGGCGATTCGTCACTGCGCGACTCCATTCATCAACCGACACAAAATTTTGCTGAGAGTTCCTTAATTGTCCTTCGATAATATGCACAGATGTGTTGGGTTTACGATATGATTGCTGCACAATACGGCTATGCTCCATTGTGGCGATCAGACGTCGTCGAGCGAAATCTTGACGATAGTATAGCTGCCCTGACATTCCAATGCAGTCCAACATCACTATCACGGGCGAATGCCTCAAAACTCTGTGTGATGCACGATTCGACCAGTAGATCAAATAGAGAACGACAATGAGCAGCATTTCAGACTCAATGAAATACGCAACATCTCTGTGTCTTTCACAGTAATAATTGAATATCTGAGTTTGTTCATGAGCACTAGATTGTATAACCTACGAAGCATTTTAACAATACTACACACCAACAACAGTAACGAACTCTGGTGGCAGTTCTACTTGCCACAGAGAAATGCAACTCTAATACCTTGGACACCCGTAGATGGGTTGTAGATATACGAAGTTACATTGAATCCAATATTGTCTTATGGGTGTTACTTTTTTTATTTTGTTAGGTAGTGTACATAACGCTAATGACCTTGCCGCAATGGTAACACCGGTTCCCATCAGATCACCGACGTCAAGCGCTGTCGGGCTGGGCTAGCACTTGGATGAGTGACCATCCGGTCTGCCGATCGCTGTTGGCAAGCAGGGTACACTCAGCCCTTGTGAGGCAAACTGAGGAGTTACTTGATTGTGAAGTAGCGACTCCGGCCTCGTACATTGACATTCGGCCGGGAGTGTGGTGTGCTGACCACATGCCCCTCCATATACGCATCTAGTGACGCCTGTGGACTGAGGATGACACGGTGGCCGGTCGCTACCGTTGGGCATTCCAAGGCCTGTTCGGGCGGAGTTTAGTTTTTAGTGTATATAACGATGGCGAAGCGATAAGGAACTTCTTTCCTTCATTAGCATAAATGTTTCAGGAAACATTAGTAATTATTTTTTCATATCATTCTCGGTTGTTAGTACCGGCTAAGAGAGTGTGAATTAATTAATCTTCAGCAGTAAAATTGAGCTTAGGTCAATGCGTAAAATCTTAAGTCCGAACGGAACTATTCCATGTTCCACAATCCATAATATCTCATGCGAGGCAGACCTGCTGGGGACGCAGAAGCCACCTAAAGTCCGAATTGCTCTACAGAAAGTCTGCATTCCAGTGCTTTTTTCATCTCATCCAATAAATTTACTCATGACTACAGAGGACGGATGATGGGCTAATACTACTCGTGACACCACCCTCCAATCTGTCGCTCCTTCTCAATCTGATGCTTCTTTGCCGCTTCAAAATCCAACACAAAACGTTCACATGTTCTCTAAAATCACATCTGTCTACGTAATGAAAATCTTGGCTAGTACATGTTATTTTTTCTCCGTAGGTGCTTTAATTCTTGTGTCGTCTTCGGGGTATGTATGTAACAATCTTCCGCACATTGCTTCAACACCAGATTAAAGGGCTCCGGAAGTGTTTCGTGTTCAGCGTCAGGGGGCGTCAGTGTGCCACTGGGCGGGCCGGGGTATTTCAGGCACGACGGGAGTTGCCCTGCGGCCGCCCGCTTGCTACTGCCTTGAACGCTTGGGGCGGAGTCGGTGGCCGTCTTGCCTCTTGCCCTTCGGAGGATTGACTGGACGTCTGTCGAATGATCTACAGTTGCCCCACACGCATTTGTCAGCATGAGTTGCGAGGTGTAGCTTGGCCCCATCCAGTTAACTCTTCATTGTTTGATGGCGCTTATTAGCTTTCACAATGCGGTAGCTCAGCGTGTTCGGTCAGAGGGGCGCTGGCCCTCTGTAATAAAAATACTGAGTAAACGAATCAACGGTCAACTTGAATGGATGTCCTATGACGTCCGCCTAGACCAAACGGAATGAACATTAGCGAACAAAATAAAAAAAAAAAGAAATATTCTCGGTCCCGGGTTCGAAAACCACATCCGCTTAAATTTTGATTAATAATGATCATTGGCAATTGCAGACTTCGAGCATAACAAGTCACCCTCATTATGGCAACAGTCTTGCCAAACAGGGCAGAGAAGCGGACAGAGATTCAGGGCACTCTCTTGTCCTTGGGTGGGAAACGACCCCCTAAAGGCGGAAGCATCGGCAATGATCAACGACATGAGGATGCAGAAGGCAATGGAAACCACTGCATGAAAGACACATAACGTCTATCCACAGAACATGCGGCCTGTAACTGAAAAAGTGTCATGATGATCTCTCCATTGTCAAAAGATTCTGGAATAGTCTCCCAGTGGAATGTCAGGGGGGATATGACCATGAGAAGACTGAGTAATCAACGAAAGGATAACGTATCACGAGTCGGGGCTTGAATGTGGTAAGGAAGTTAGAAAATCTGAAAAGGAAAGTGCAAAGGCTTAATCTAGGTACAGTAAGGATCAGTGAAGTGAAATGGAAAGAAGACAAAGATTTCCGGTCAGTTGAGTACAGGGTACTATAAACAGCAACAGAAAATAGTACAACTGGAGTAGGATGTGTGATGAATGGGAAGGTAGGGGAGAGAGTATGTTACTGTGAACAATTCAGTGCTACGATAGTTCTTATCAGAATCGACAGTAAAGCAACATCGACAACTATAGTTAAAGTTTAATGCCGACGACGCAAGCTGAACATGAAGATAGAGAAAAAGTATATGTCCATATTGAAAGGTGATACCACACAAAGGAAGATGATAATCTAATAGTAATGGGGGACTGGAATACATTTCTAGGGGAAGGAGTGGAAGAAATGGTTACAGGAGAATATGGGTTGGGACAAGGGATGAGAGAGGAGAAAGACTGAGTTCTGTAATAAATTTCAGCTAGTAATAGCGAATACTCTGTTCGAGAATAACGAAAGGAGGGGTATACTAGGAAAAGGCCGGGTGATAGGGAAGGTTTCAGTTAGATTACATCATGCTCAGAGAGAGATTCCGAAATCATTGTAATGCGTAACTAGGAGCAAATATAGACTCATATCACAATGTAGTAGTGATGAAGAGAAAAATGAAGATCAAGAGATAAGACAGGAAGAATGAATGCACAAAGAAGTAGTAAGGGAAGACGAGACACTTGAAGTTCTCTAAGGCTATAGATACAGCAATAAGGGATAGCTCAGCAGGGAGTACAGTTGAAGAGGAATGGACATCTCTCAAATGGGCAATCACAGAAGTTGGAAAGAAAATCATAGGTACAAAGAAGGTAACATCGAAGAAACATGGATAACAGAAGAAATACTTCAGCCAATCGATGAAAGAAGGAAGTGCTAAAGTCTTCAAAAAACATGGAGACATGGCTTAGCCACGAGGTTCTGGCAGAATTGAAGCTATGAGGGCGGTTCGTGAGTCGTGCTTGGATAGCTCAGATGAAGGCAAATGTCCCGATTTCGAGTCTCGGTTTGGCACTCAGTTTTAAGCTGCCAGGAAGTTTCATATCAGCGCACACACCGCTGCAGAGTGAAAATCTCATTCTGAATGAATCTGGCAACATACAGTTTGACTTTCGGAAAAATATCATCCACACATTTCCGAAGACTGGAAGAGCTCCGAGAATTATCGCACAATGAGCTTAACGACTCATGCATCCAGGCTGCTGAAAAAAATAATATACATAATACAAAAGGAAACTGAGAATGTGATAGATGGCGATCAGTTTTCCCAAAGAAAAGGAAGTCACCAGAGATGCAATTCTGACGTTGCGGTTGATAATGGAAGCAAGACTAAATAAAAATTAAGACTGGCACGTCCACAGGATCTGTCAGCCTGGAAAATGCGTTCGACAATGTAAGATGGTGCAAGATGTTCGAAATTTCGATAAAAATAGGGGTGAGCTATAGGGAGAGACGGGTGATATACAATATGTACAAGAGCCAAGAGGGAATAACATGAATAGACGACCAAGAACGAAGTGCTTGGATTAAAAAGGGTGTAAGGCAGTGATGATGTCTTTCGCCCGTAATCTTCAATCTGTACACCGAATAAACAATTATGGAAATAAAAGAAAGGTTCGGGAGTGATATTAAAATTAAAGGTGAAAGAATATCAATGATATGATTCGTTGATGACATCACTATGCTTAGCGCAACTGAAGAAGAATTAAATGAGCTGCTGAGTGGAATGAACAACCTAATGAGTATAGAATACGGACTGACAGTAAATCGAAAGTAGTAGTAGTAGAAATGAGAACAGCGAGAAACTTAATATCAGGATTAATGGTCATGAATTAGATGAAGTTAAGGAATTCTGCTTTCTAGGCAGCAAAATAACCTGTGACGACCGGAGCTGGGGGTACAGCAAAAGCAGACTAGCACTGGCAAAAAGGGCGTTCCGGGCCAAGAGAAGCCTGCTAGTGTCAAACATAGGCCTTAATTTAAAGAAGAAATTTCTGAGATTGTGCGTTTGGAGCACAGTATTGTATGGTACTGAAACATGTTCTTTGACAAAACCGCAACAGAAGAGAACCGAAGCATCTGAGATGGACTGATGGTGTCAGGAATGAGGAGATTCTGCAGAGAACCGGAGAGGAAAGGAATATGAGGAAAACAGTGGCAAGGAGAAGCGACAGGATGATAGGACATCTGTTAAGACATCAGGGAATGACTTCCATCGGACTAGAGGTAGATGTAGAAGGGAAAAACTGTAAGGGAAGACAGAGATTGGAACACATCTGTCTATTTCATGTTGTACTGGATATCGTCAATCAGTGAATGTTAGATTTAGTGAGGCTCCAATTTTGAATACTTCCATCAAAGGATCTACTCTGTAAGGTATTAAGAAATGGAAATAGTGCTTTTTTAGACTTCTGTTGTTGCTGAGGGAGGTGTCGCAGTGGTAGGCCACTGGACACGTATTGGACAGGGCGACAATTCAAATCCACAAAAGTCAATTCAGATTTAAGTTTTCTAATTTTTCTAAACAGCTTAGGGAGAATTCCAGGATATTTTACTTGAATGGGTATTGCTGATTTCTGTCCCCAGGCTTTCCTAATCCGAATTGGTACACCATCTTCAATGACATCATCGTTGATGACACGTTAAACACTAATTTTCCTGCCTCCCTTCTGCTGTTTAAACCGTGAGGTGTCTGCATTATAAGAAATGGCTGTAATTTTTGTGATTTCTGCCACAAGGAGTTCTATACATGAACACACTCTTGGATTAAATCCCTTTGGCAAAGAGAGTTACTGTTATATTGGAAATATAACTACGAAATTCGGTTGCTGTACCAATCATCCAACGGTGGAATGCAGTGAATACTTAAGAGATATAGTTACGTGCAGATGTCACTTCCTTCTTTCCAGCGATACTTATGACTCTGTTTTGTCGACGATCGTACTGTGGAGACTCTTCTGTGAGATGCTGTCTTCCGTGTCTATATTTATGAAATTAGGTGAGAAGTATCATAAACTCTGCTTTTTCCTGCGATCACTAGCACAGTGACATGTGTTCAAGAAATACGTGGATTGACTGAAAAGTAATGCCTCCACCTTCGTAACTCTTTAACAGCTGGCAGCAATGGTTTGTGGCAGATACTGGTTTGTTCTGTAGCCTCTTCTCTACAGCTCCAGTTGGTGGGAAGCCTTAGAATTGAACGGTTGTGTTGTTGCAATGTAAAGAATGGATCTCTGCACAGACGGTCGGTCAATGCGATTCAAACAAAGTGCAGTCATTGAATTTTTGACAGAAGATTCATCAGAGAATGAAAGAAATTTATGGTGATTGTGTTGATGTGAGTCTGTGTGTCGGTGGGCGAGTAAGCTTAAAGATGTTGAGGCTGAAATATCTGACCTGCAAGACAAACGAAGAGTTGGACGTCCTGTGACAGCAACCACCGATTTCACAAGCAAAATATTGACAGATTGATTCAGGACAATTGTCGTATCACTCAGAGAGAACTTGCAAGCACAATCGGCATTTCACAAGAACGTGGGGGTTACAGTATTGCTTTGCTTGGCTATCGGAAGATCTGTGCAATGTGGGTACCCCGGATGCTGACTCCTGAAATGAAAGTGCACAGACTTGAAATTCGCCAGGAACTCCTCTCGCGTTACGAGAATGAAGACGCACGGTACTCACATCAACACAACCACAATAAACTGTTTTCATTCTCTGATGAATATCCTTTGGGGTGACACCTTCTCCTGTCGAGAATTCAATGACTGGACGTTGCTTAAATCGCATTGACCGACCATCTGCGCAGGGTTTCATACTTAACACTGTGACAACACAGCCGCTCAATGCTAAGGCTTCCCGTCAACTGGAGCAGTAGAGAAGATGCTACGGAACAAGCCGGTACCTGCTGCATACTAATGCTGCCAACTGTTGAAGGGTTATGAAGGTGGAGGCATTATTTTTCAGACAGCCGTCGTACTTACAACACTCTGCGCCTTTTTAAATGCACCGAATGCAAAGACAACTTTTTGTCACAGTTGCTTAATGCCCCAATACTGTTTTCCGTTTCAGACTTGTGAATACATGATTGTTAGCGACAAACATAGAGTTCTCATTCAAATGTAACTGAAACTATCAGTGTGTTTTCTGAGTTCTAATATAGTTTTAGACAGGGAAGAGTTTTCCATTTATTTGATCCGAAACCTCTATATTTTCGCTTGATGATTGAAAGTTGAATGAGGATGACCATTCTAAACAAGCATTCCACAGTCGTTTGATAATTCTTGAATCTTTGTGTACGCTTTGCAGACAGCGTGATGTACTGTGATGGACATTTACTTAGCAGTGCATTGGACAGAAGCGTGATTTATTTCAGGAATACATGCCGCTCGTTGATTGTTTACAGGTACTATGTCAGAGCAGGGGAGATCTCCGCTGCACAGGTAACACTGCAGTTTTGGAGCCATGATTAACGGGTTTTGGATACTTTCAGGGAGGAGTGACCTTTTATCATAGTCTATATAATTCCAAAATTGTTTCATAACTGCACGTAGACTTAACATACTTCAGCTAACCCCACAAAGTCTTGATTGCTGATGGTCAAGCTGTCTAAGACGTGCCAGCACGTGTCTGGGCATCAATATCAGAGACTCTTGTCACAAGTGCACTGTGGAGCTTGTTGTCTGTGGCCGAGGCAGAAGTGTAGCCACAGTCTAACATGACAGTTACAACACTCCATCGTCTTTTTACTACCCACTGTGATTGCAGCGCGCCAAGTGGCCAGCAAGTGACACCTCTGAGTACGATATCGGACGATTACAAGCACTAGTATTTTTATTAATTTGTAACACAGTTTTCACAGAAGGGAGTGCATGAAACGCCATAAAAATCGACAGTAACTTAAAAAGTCACCATTTTTGTCATTGTCTAGTTTTCTAAGACTCGCGAGGGTATGAAACGGTACATTACAGGACAGTTCATTTACGATTTTCTTGTAACGTGCGGATATTTATGAATAATGTCGTTTCCAGTTAATAACAAAAAACTGCTAATAAACACCGGAAGATCCCACTTTTTTTTTTTTTTTTTTTTTTTTTAGAAAAACATATATCTTCCCAGAAATGCGAAGTTTTATTTGCTACACTTCCAGTAAAATCAGTGACCGTGGAACGTTAAAAACTTGTGTGAAATGGAATACCAACATAATTTAATGTGCAAATATGCCACCACACCTATAGCTGATGGGAAAACCGCATACACATCATAATAAAATGGTTCAAATGGCTCTGAGCACTATGCGACTTAACTGCTGAGGTCATCAGTCGCCTAGGACTTAGCACTAATTAAACCTAACTAACCTAAGGACATCACACACATCCATGCCCGAGGCAGGATTCGAACATGCGACCGTAGCGGTTTACGCGGTTCCAAACTGAGGCGCCTAGAACCGCACGGCCACGCCGGCCGGCTTCATAATAAAACGTCAAAAGAAATAAAAGTTCCTCATTAGAGAAGAAACCAATTTTAGTATTGTCACTACAACTGACCCGCAACCGGCATGAATCTTCAAGACATTCGCTTTTGAAGCAAAGGTAATTACATTTACAAAAATATTCGTATGTCAGAAACTGGGGCGAATCATTAGAGTCCATAACTTTTTAGGTGCAATTAAAGTGACTGTAAGTGGAGTACGCTGCAAAACGTACACACATTCGAAAGTATTTATTTAGTAACAAGTTGTACATCATGGCACTGAATCTGTGAAAGTCGGATGTGTTTACGCTTATTTCACGATAATTCATGTCTCTTTGTAATTTACTAATACATGGAACGCAAAAATATAACAATTATTTCGTTACTTATATTGAAAAGTAATTAAAAACATGCATGACTCTTACAACGGATGTGACTGTCTGCTTTTTCACCGCCTGGAAGCGCTATTGTCGATCTAGCTGTGAAACGGTAACAACTTTGACACCAGAGAGTGTCGTGACTGTATATACACACACACCAAAAATGTTTTTCATCACCTCGTTCCCGAAAGTTCCGGAACCTGTACAGAAAACTGGAATAAAGATCAACATAAACACCATTTCCGCCATTTTTATTGCTCATGAAAACCACACATTGCATGTTGTACCACCATACAGCGAGACCTGCAGAGTTGGTGGTCCAGATTTATGTACACACCGGCACCTCTAATACACAGTAGCACGTTCTCTTGCATTGATGCATGCCTGTATTCGTTGTGGCGTACTATCCACAAGTTCCAGATTTGTCCCACTCCTCAACGGCGATTAGCTGTAGATTACTCAGATTGGTTGGTGGGTAACGTCGTCCATAAACAGCCCTTTTTGGAATATATCCCAGGCATGTTCGATAGGGCTCATGTCTGTCGAAAATGCTGGCCACTCTAGTCAAGCGATGTCGTTATGCTGAAGGAAGTCATTCACAAGATGTGCACGATGGGAGCGCGAATTTTTGTTCATGAGGCGAATGCGTCGCCAATATGCTGCCGATATAGTTGCACTATCAGTCGGAGGATGGCATTCACGTATCGTAGAGCCTTTACGGCGCCTTCCATGACCACCAGAGGCGTACATAATGCCACCCCAAAAGAGCAGGGAACTCCCACCTTGCTGCACTCGCTGGACAGTGTATCTAAAGCGTTCTGCCTGACCGGGTTGCATCCGAAGACGTCTGCGACGATTGTCTGGTTGAAGGCATATGCGACACTTGTCGGTGAAGAGAACGTGCTGCCAATCCTGAACGGTCAATTCGGATTGTTGCTGGGCCCACATGAACCGCGCTGCATGGTGTCATGGTTTGCAAAGATGAACCTCGCCATGGACGTCGGGAGTGAAGTTGCGCATCATGCATCACATTGCGCACAGTTTGAGTCGTAACACAACGTCCTGTGGCTGCACGAAAAGCATTATTCAACATGGTGGTGTTTCGGTCAGGGTTCCCCCGTCCATAATCCGTTGGTAGGAGTCATCCACTGTAGTATTAGCCTTCGGGCGGCCTGAGCGAGACATATCATCGACAGTTCCCGTCTCTCTGTATCTCCTCCATGTTCGACCAACATCGCTTTGGTTCACTCCGAGACGCCTGGACACTTCCCATGTTGAGAGCCCTTCCTGGCAAGAAGTAACAATACGGTCGCGATCGAACTATAGACAACATGAGCTGTGTATCTCCTTCCTGGTGGAATGACTGGAACTGATCGCCTATCGGACCCCCTGAGTCTAGCAGGCGCTGCTCATGCATGGTTGTTTACATCTTTTGGCGGGTTTAGTGACATCTCTGAACAGTCGACGGGACTGTGTCTGTGATACAATATCCACAGTAAACGTCTATCTCCAGGATTTCTGGTAACCGGGATGATGCAAACCTTTTTTGGTGTGCAGCAGTCGCGACTGTGGTGCAGCAGTCGCGATCTGCTTATGAATGAGGAAGGGCACATACGATTTGCTGGCTGCTACCCAAGACAGAGTGCCTTGGGTAGCAGCCAACCTGTGTATTTGAGTTGTGGCTTCTATAGTGACCGCTGAGTGCAGGCTTTCTTTTAGTCTGCCATATCTCAGTGGTGTGCACTCAGTACAGCGCCCATATTGACGTCTTGGTATAACCGGCACCGAATGCAGGCTGTCTGCCTGATATTGATTCAGTGCCATGTACCAAATACTAGGAAGTGTGAAACTTCGCTCTCATTTGCTCCTAGTGGATGAATATAGCATTTAAGTTACTTGTCATTTGTCTATTTTGCCTGTAACCATGCGTGTTACATGGTGTTACACGTTTTATTCAGACGTCAAATTGTGAAACTTCTCGCCAGTCCAATACTCAAAATATTTATCACACTGATAGTGCAGCGTTGTCTGTTAGATGGTTGCACATACGTGAAGCTACTGATCTCAGGTTGTTATCGCGCGATTCTGATAGGTTTAGTGTGTCAGCTGCGCCAAACCTATGTAAAGACTTCGATGTGTGTTAGGTTAATGATGTACATGTCAAGTATGTTCCTTTTTGTAGAGTTTTGTGTTCGACATGAACTTTGAAAAATTTATTGTCTGCTTGTAAATGTGTCACCACTTGATTCTGTGAACTTTAGAGCGCCATTTGCATTAAGGTAATATAACTGACGTAAATAAATTAAGCATGTTTTATTCTGTGAAGCTTCTGCGTGAACATTTATTTTAAAAAATTGGTGGGTGCTTGTAAATACCCAATTTAAGAGCAGAAAGTATAACTGGTTGCGAAAGTACAGTAACTATAAGTTCAAAATTTGTCATCACTGCTCTCTTTGGTTTTATATTGGACATTAGCATTCAGTTTTTTCATCACCTTTGGTGAATCATTTTGCCTTAATACTGCGCCTATGTGAGTTTTGTTATGTTTTCTGCATAATGAGCACTGGACATCACAGCCACACGTAGTTTGCTGTTAGTAATGAGGCCAAACATTCATATTCCTAGGGTTAAATGTCGTTAAGTATATTTCGACTTGAAGCTGTGTTGCTATCATTTATTATCTTATGGACAATCGTGATGAAATGTACTCAGCGTCAAAGTGTTGTGATCAACCAGGATGAAGTCGATTCATAATTATGCATAATGTTTAGATTTGGCCATTAATTAATAAATGATTAATTGAAATTTGTCCAGTGAAACCACCAGCATGTCGACTCTCACGTTCCCTGCCATATCACTGTCGAGTAGCGTCTGTCACAGAAACAGTAGCTACTTCTCATGTTCAAACATCTAATAACGAAAGTCATGGAACAGATTGCATATTACCGATTCCAGGCCAAGGTAATGAAGTTACGCAGAAAAGGTAAACAGACACCGGTACAGTCTCAATTTCAGTACATAAATTCCGTGTATTGCAGCAGCACAGTAGGAATCATTATTTAGTTTTCGTGTGACAAAACAGTATTTATCAAGTTATCACTCACTGACGCTGTCATATCCCAAATTACATTTACAACATCGCATTTGATAAACGTTAGACGTTGCGTTCGGAGAGTGTCAGTGACATATTGGATTTTAGAATGTTACGGTAAAGATCATTCCACAGAAGTTACTAAAAATTATATTACTATCGTTATTATGGCATTTCACACGAACGTTACTCAACTAGAAACACAAACATAAACTTACAAATTTACTAAATTTAGATTGAGTAGGGGAGATAGTACGAAATGTGGAATACCTTTGAAACTGTTGTGGATATTTAAAAGGGCTTTCAGGAAGTGTGTATCTACTACGAAAATTTAGATTTGCAAATGTTGTTTACAGCTATCTCAATTATGACGACTGTAGTCACAAAAACCATTGCTTTTCACAATATATATAAATGACCTAGTAGATAGTGTCGGAAGTTCCATGTGGCTTTTCGCTGATGATGCTGTAGTATACAGAGAAGTTGCAGCATTAGAAAATTATAGCGAAATGCAGGAAGATCTGCAGCCGATAGGCACTTGGTGCAGGGAGTGGCAACTGACCCTTAACATAGACAAATGTAATTTATTGCGAATACATAGAAAGAATGATCCTTTATTGTATGATTATATGATAGCGGAACAAACACTGGTAGCAGTTACGTCTGTAAAATATCTGGGAGTATGCGTGCGGAACAATTTGAAGTGGAATGATCATATAAAATTAATTGTCGGTAAGGCGGGTACCAGGTTGAGATTCATTGGGAGAGTCCTTAGAAAAGGTAGTCCATCAACAAGGGAGGTGGCTTACAAAAAACTCGTTCGACCTATACTTGAGTATTGCTCATCAGTGTGGGATCCGTACCAGATCGGGTTGACGGAGGAGATAGAGAAGATCCAAAGAAGAGCGGCGCGTTTCATCACAGGGTTATTTCGTAACCGTGATAGCGTTACGGGGATGTTTAGCAAACTCAAGTGGCAGACTCTGCAAAAGAGGCGCTTTGCATCGCGATGTAGGTTGGTCGTCAGGTTTCGAGAGGGTGCGTTTCTGGATGAGGTATCGAATATATTGGTTCCCCCTACCTATACCTCCCGAGGAGATCACGAATGTAAAATTAGAGAGATTCGAGCGCGCGCGGAGGCTTTCAGACAGTCGTTGTTCCCGCGAACCATACGCGACTGGAACAGAAAAGGGGGGTAATGACAGTGGCACGTAAAGTGCCCTACGCTACACACCGTTGGGTGGCTTGTGGAGTATAAATGTAGATGTAGATGTAGAAGACCGATATGAAATGCGTCCATCTAATGGAATGTGTCGATCAAATGGACTGTCGGGTCAACTGTGTGTCTGGAGTCTGGATCCAGTAAGCAGAAAGACGGGACTTACAAAAGTCGTTCAACTGATCCTTGAATGTTGTCGTCAGTCTAGGACACTTACAGGGGGGGGGAGTTAAAAAGATGGAAACTATCCAAAGAAGAGCGGCGCGTTGCAACACTGGTTAGTTTAGGAAGTGCGACAGTGTTATGTGAATATTCATCCAATTACATTGATAGCGTCTGTTAAAGACGCACTGTGCCCAGTGAAAAGTTTAGGGTCACAATTACAACAACGTGCGCTACTAGAAGAGTCGAGCAATGTATTATTTCCTCCCACGTATAACTGACGATAAGATCATGAGTGGAAAGTGATGATCTTGAATGTATGAGAATTTAGAGCTCATACTAATTATCAGTCTTCTTTCCCACGCACCATTTGCGAACGACACAGAAACTGATGGTCATATCGGCAGTACTCATTATCTGTTACCACAAAACGGCTTGCGAAGGTTAGAGGTAGTTCTATCCTCTGATATGTCTACCGTTAATACGGAAAAATAAAGAATGAGCCAACAATGAGAGCTGTGACAAGCTGACTCACCAATGCAGTTGCGTGGTCCTCCGCTGAACGGTACGAAGGCGAATGGGTGTCGCTTCTGTATGTTCTCCGGCAGGAACCTGTCTGGGTCGAAGCGTTCGGGGTCCGGCCAGTGATCGGGGTCCCGATGTGTGTGGATGATGTTCATCGTCAGCATGGTTCCCTCAGGAATATTATATCCGCCTGCAACATGCGTGATGCTCTTGAAACTGAGTCTCATCCACAGCATAACTAATTTGGGAGTTTGTGGGAAAAATCTGCGTTTTGTACAACATCTATCTTTTTTGGCTTAAGGACTGGCCGCCCAACTTACATTTGCTGCTGTAACATGTCAGAAAAAGAGAATTATCAGACTCCAATGAAACAGTCTCGTCTTATTCACAAAATTATTAGCTAAGGTATATTTCTCAATCATTTATTTCTTTACGTATGTTTTTGGATAGGGCCCGCCTTTAGCAAAACACAATTTTGTTTCTTAACCCAAACATGTTTCACGAGCAGTTGCAGCATCTTCAGTGGGCTTTTATATTTTATCTGTTAAAGATAAAGAATGTTCTTTACTGTTTGTACACATGTAACTATTAGTTTTTAAATCGTAATTACAGACATTTGAAGAAAACACATTAATTGTGAATTCATACCTTTTTTAGCACATGGTGTGGTTTTTCTGATGAGTTGTGCTTCTACATTGACTGTTTTGTTCCACAGTTTGTCATCTGCAACCACTTACACCTTAAAGTAGATAAATTGATTAAATCAAAATTACTATTTGAAAATTGTTATTTCTATGCCTGGAATTCACTGTGATCCGTTGATCACCTCAAATGAGAGTGTTCGCACGTGTGAACGCGGGAGATCGAAGAAGTTCTTCGCGAAATTGTTGCTGTGATTACAAACGCCTCGCCAATGACTCACCTTGCTTTTGTTCACTGCCAAGTCTACGTAGAGATTCTGCAAGCACATACGAGTATCTACCGTGCAATAGATTGTCGAGAAAGGAAACTCACTGGCAACTGTCTGCCTGACACGCTCCTTCGTTACAGAGTAATTTTGAAAGATAGATAAGGTACCGCCACCTATCGGAACTTCATGAAACTATAGGGATTGAAGAGGCAATTTTCCCTGGTGATCCACAACTAATTCCTCATTATTCAAGTGAAATTGGCTGAAGAAAGAATGTGTTGCATTACTTATTGAATGTCTCTCGTGTATGCATTGTAAAACACATCGTAGTAAAGGTGACAGTCTCCATGAATGTTTCACTGAAAGCCGAGGAGAAAAGCATCTGGGGAGGAGAGAATGTGTTCAGCAATGTTGAAGGATGTGGGTGGAAAAATATATGGCTCCGTTAAATAGGAAACTATAAAGATGGGGTTAGGTGTTGGAGCGGATAGTGGGAAGACAGAAGGCAAGGAGGAGTTTGCTGTAGGGGTGCATCAGTAGTATCAGGAAAATAGGCATAGGGAGAGATGGAGAGCGAAAAGCGGAGGGGAGCTCTTGTATATGGACTGGGATAGGTGACGAAGCGTTGTAGTCGGTAGGTCGGATAAGGCCGGTTCTCATTGTCTGGGAGAGGTAGTTGGCTGGGGATAGGGTATTGAGTAAGTGTATGGTCGGGACAGGCGGATGTGTTTGTAAAGAAGAGGCAGCACACCAGAAATAGCGATTACAAATAATGGAAATGAGCGTTGGGCGTCATTGGCCGGGAGGCCCCTTACGAGGCAGGTCCGGCCTCCTTGGTGCAGGTTTTATTACATTCGACGCCACATTGGGCGACCTGCGTGCCGGATGGGTATGAGATTATGTTGAAGAAAACACAACACCCAGTCCCTGAGCGGAGAAAATCCTCGACCCAGCCAGGAATCGAACCTGGGCCCGTAGGACAGCAATCCGTCACGCTGACCACTCAGCTATCGGGGCGGACATTAGAGATGATACAATAGGGTTACTAGAATCTTCGAGTAGCTTGCAGATAGGGTAGGATATGCAGAGGTATTCGATGTAGGTGAGGAGAGGTGGAAGTTTGGTAAGATGGTACAGGATCCAAGGGTAGGAGGGTGGTGGAAGATAAAAGAATGTGGGAAACGAGGCGAATTGCATAACGTTCAAATAATTGTAGGGACTTATGGAACTTAGGTGGGTCATATATCAATGCAACAATTGCTTAGGAGAGTATAAAAATGGTTCAAATGGTTCTGAGCACTATGGGACTTAACATCTGTGGTCATCAGTCCCCTAGATCTTAGAACTACTTAAACCTAACTAACCTAAGGACATCACACACATCCATTCCCGAGGCAGGATTCGAACCTGCGACCGTAGCAGTCGCGCGTTAGGATAGTATAGGTCAGGTTAACATATATTCATCTACACTACTGGCCATTAAAGGTGCTACACCAAGAAGAAATGCAGATGACAAACGGGTATTCATTGGAAAAAAATATATGATACTAGAACTGACATGTGAACACATTTTCACGCAATTTGGGTGCATAGATCCTGAGACATCAGTATCCAGAACAACCACCTGTGGCCGTAATAACGGCCTTGATACGCCTGGGCATTGAGTCAAACAGAGCTTGGATGGCGTGGACAGGTACAGCTGTATATGCAGCTTCAACTCGATACCACAGATCATCAAGAGTAGTGACTGGCGTATTGTGACGAGTCAGTTGCTCGGCCACCATTGACCAGACGTTTTCACTTGGTGAGAGATCTGGAGAATGTGCTGGCCAGGGCAGCAGTCAAACATTTTCTGTATCCAGAAAGGCCCTTACAGAACCTGCAAAATGCGGTCGTGCATTATCCTGCTGAAATGTGGGGTTTCGCAGGGATCGAATGCAGGGTAGAGCCACGGGAGGTGACCGAGACGTGTAACCAATGGCACCCCTTGCCATCACGCCGGGTGATACGCCAGTATGGCGATGACGAATACACATTTCCAATGTGCGTTCACCGTGATGTCGCCAAACACGGATGCGACCATCATGATGTAAACAGAAGCTGGATTCATCCGAAAAAATGACGTTTTGCCATTCGTGCACCCAGGTTCGTCGTTGAGTACACCATCGCAGGCGCTCCTGTCTGTGATGCAGCGTCAAGGGTAACCGCAGCCATGGTCTCCGAGCTGATAGTCCACGCTGTTGCAAACGTCGTCGAACTGTTCGTGCAGATAGTTGTTGTCTTGCAAACGTCCCCATCTGTTGGCTAAGGGATCGAGACGTGGCTGCAAGATCCGTTACAGCCATGCGGATAAGATGCCTGTGATCTCGACTGTTAGTGATAAGAGGCAGTTGCGATCCAGCACGGCGTTCCGTATTACCCTCCTGAACCCACCGATTCCATATTATGCTAACAGTTATTGGATCTCGACCAACGCGAGCAGCAATGTCGCGATACAATAAACCGCACTCGCGATAGGCTACAATCCGACCTTTATCAAAGTCGGAAACGTGATGGTATGCATTTCTCCTCCTTACACGAGGCATCACAACAACGTTTCACCAGGCAATGCCGGTCAACTGCTGTTTGTGTATGAGAAATCGGTTGGAAACTTTGCTCATGTCAGCACGTTGTTTGTGTTGCCACCGGCGCCAACCTTGTATGAATACTCCGAAAAGCTATTCATTTGCATATCACATAATCTTCTTCCTGTCGGTTAAATTTCACATTTGTAGCACGTCATCTTCGTGGTTTAGCAATTTTAATGGCCAATAGAGTATATGCCGATGTCGCAAGCCGAAGATAATGAGATAGAGAAAGTATATCTTCATATTAAACGTGTAATGCAGATCGTAACATGAAAATCTAATAAAGATGGGGGAATGAAATGCGGCTGGAGTCGAAGGAGCAGAAGAATGAGTTAGGGAAAAATGTGGGCTAGGGAGCAAAAATGAAGAAGGAGGAGGACTAACTGCGCTCTGCAATAAATTCTAGTTAATAATAGCGAATACTCTGTTCTAGAATCACAAGGGGAAGAGATATACGTGGAAAAGGTCCGGAGATATGGAAGAGTCCTGGTGGATTACATCATGGTCAGACTGACATTCCGAATCAGATACTGGATTTTAGGGCGTACCCACGAGGAGATATAGGCTCAGATAACAATTTAGCAATGATGAAGCGTAGACTGAAGGTTAAGAGAATCTTAGGAAAACTGTGAAGAGGTTGAAAAAGTAACGATTGTAGGATGGACCGACTCAGCATATAAACAGGTCTAAACAAAGTTTGGTAAACTAAAAAAGAAATTTTTTTGCACTTTTCATTCTTTTCTCTGATGGAGGAGTGCGGGCTGCTCGAGGGCTTGCTGTATACTCGTTTCAGCCGTTGGATTTTACATTTTATTTTTAATTGCATTTATTTATTTTCATGCAATTCAGTGCACATTTCATTTTGACAATAGAATTAAGAGACAATGCTCTCATCATCCTGTTGTTCACATTCAGTTTGTAGCGCTCATTAAATAAAATTTTCAAAATCACATCGGTCTCTTGCTCCTCAACTTAACACAGGTTGATTCAGCAGCCCTTTCCTATGGGTTTTATGCTTCCTGCAACACCTTCAAATACCACCCACAAATCTTCATATTGCCTCGCTGGCTACGTGCAAACTATTAGTCTCACAGCAGAAATGAAAAGAACTTTCTTGTAGGATATTTAATTTAGTTAAATATTGTCCCGGAATACGTTTTCGCTACAGGCTGTAGTTTTCGCATTATTCAAGGAAAACGTACAAAATTTACCTTCAACCAAGCGTTTCTTGAATAACTCGAAACTAGTGGCTTAACGGTTCGTTTGTAACGAGAGAGACAATATGAAAATTTCACGTGAGGTTTTTGATATCATTGAAGGTTGCATAAAACTCATAGGTAGGGCCAGCTGACTCACCCTGTATAAAGTCGTTGACTTCACAGAGTTGTGCAGCACACCCTTTCCCCTTCCGCAGCTACGTGTACCAAGAGTGCTTCCCCTGTTGTCCAGAGATTGTTGTGAGCTGCTATGCTTGAGGTACCACTGTGTATGGCAACTCGTTTTTATATTTCTAAAGATGCGGTGGGACCGCCCAATTTTTATTTTATTTCATGAACGCCACAAACTGAGCGTCAACAACCTGATGATGAATGATTGTCTATTGAAGCACATTGTCCAGTTGTGTCACATACATAAGAGGTTTCGTGAAAATAATTACTAGTGATAAAATATAACAATCACTATGCAACATCCGAAGAATGGTAATATTAAGACTACTACATTGCTTTCACGGGAAGATAATGGTAGTCTGTCGTTACCTTACATGGAGATGCCGCTGAAGTCGTCACACATACGTAAATACATATTTCATGATCAATATTTTTTGAAGGCCAGCATAGCTTTTATATTAACAGAAATTGTGCAGGGTGACCACAACGATAAAATCAAAGAAATTAGAGCCTGTAGGAAGTGCATCGACAATTTTTACCATGTACCATTGGCAAATGGAACAGGACGCGTCGATGATAGTAGTTCGAGAAGTACATTCAGCCATATGCTGCAAGATGCCATGTGGGATATGTATCTAGATGTAGAAGTAGGTGCTGGACATTCGACGCGAGTCAGAGAAAAAAAGCGTTTTGAGATCAGTCTGTCACTGATATATACACTACAAAGCCAATAGCAGCTGTGACGTCGCACACCAGTACCAGAATTGGTTATTCGATGCACAACCTTTACTTTGAGCCACAGCACTTGCTGCGGTCAAAGACCGCCTGGCTTGTACTAGTTCGCGTATAACGTCTGACACAGAAAATTTGTCGCACCTGAAACACCTTGTATTTCTAATACGTCACACGTTTACGAGGCTACAGAACATTTTCCATGCAGGTGAATTCACTTCTAAGGTCATTCTCCGTTGTATCCACAAAGTGGTGAGGAGGGGGGGCCCCAAGGAAGTAGCTGCTATACTAATACACTCGCATCTGTTCGTTTGCGCAGTGCGCAGTCAAGAAAGTAGTAAACGGAAACACGACACCATTGAGCGGTTTAATTGATCCCCTGTTTGTGATTAATCTCATGGGTCCATCGCTCTCGACATTCAGAGTTAATATGAAGCAAGCATATGACCATATCAGATCCATTGCTCTCGACTAAAATCTCGTTGTTCCTCTATTCTAAATTTTAACATTTTGAAAATTCGTTCAGGTGCAGCATAAGTCATGGCATAGCGACATTAACACGCATAGATGGCGGTTGTATCGCTTAGAAAAGGTATAAAGGGGCAGTACATTGATGGAGCTGTCATTTGTACTCAGGTGATACGAGTGGAAAGATTTCCGATATGACTGTGCCCACATTACGGGTATTAACAGACCTTGAACGCGAAAGGGCAGTTGGAGCAAGACAAATGAGACATCAAATTTTGGAAATCAACACACCGGGACCCATAGAGACAAGAGTGTGCCGAGACTACCAAGTTTCAGGCATTACCTCTCACTGTGGATAGCGCAATGGCCGGCGGCCTTCTCTTAACGACCGACAGCAGCAGAGTTTGCGTAGACTTGTCAGTGCTAACAGACAAGCTGCACTGGGTGAAATAACCGCAGAGACATATGTGAGATGTACGGCGATCGTATCCGTGAGGACAGCGCAGCGAAAACTGGCGTTAATGGGCTATGGCAGCAGGCAGACGACGCGAGCACGACACCGCCTTCAGCGCCTCTCCTGGGTTCGTGACGGAATCGGTTGGAGTCTAGACGGCTGGGAAATCGTAGCCTGGTCGCCTGACTCCCGATTTCATTTGGTAAAGAGCTGATGGTCGGATTCGACCTCACTAAGACGCGGTCCCCAATTGTCAACACGGCACCACGCGATATGGTGTTGCCTTCATAACAGCGTGTTGACATGGTGCGACAGGATCCTCTGGTTCAACTGAACTGAGCGTTGCCTTGAAAAGACTACGCTCGGGTAGTTGCAGATCATTGGCAGCCTTTTATTGACTTCATGTTTCCAGACAACGATAGAATTTTTGTCGATGACAATGCACCATGTTACCGGGCCACAACAGTTCGCGACTGGTTTGAAGAACATTCTAGACCATTCCAGCGAATAGTTTGGCTACCCAAATCGCCCGACACGTATCCTATCGAACATTTATGGGTCATAATCGAGACGTCATGCACAAAATCCTGCACAAGCGATAGTTTGAGAATTATGGACGGCTATATAGGCAACATGGCTCAATATTTCAGCAAGGACAAGATATTCTGAGGTACCCCATGACTTTTGTCACCTTATTGTAAGAGGACTTAAAATTTTCTTTTCCTTTTGTAGTAATCATAGTACATAATTCATGCATCAGTTTTCAGCATCTTCTCAAATTTTTCTAATTTGTTTTCTTTTCAGAAAATTGGTCTAGGTTACTGAGAAAAAAAAAACAGTGGTTACTGCCAGCAGTGAGATAATAAGTTTCGGGGGTAGGGGGTTGTGCTTCCCTGACATATGGTCACCAGTATCATATGGGAACGCAGTACTGCTTCAAATGGGCGCGTTTCAGAAAGAATTTCTTGAAGTAATCGAGGACTGAGATAAAAGAAGCCCTCGTTTCGCACATTTCGGTCCCCGCACATGAAGACATTTTAATTAATTTGAATCACTTAAAATATCACTATGACACCATCTATTATTGTTGAGACACGCTGCTTACGTAAAATCTCGAAAATCTTACTTGATCGCAGATTCCACTTTCAGATGACAACACGTCTCTTTTAATGTGTACATACGGAAGTGATAGCAGCATCTCACAGTGAAAGACATTTTCTTGAACTGCTTTGGGACCTGAAGTTCCCCTATAAGGCATTATTAGATGTGACTACTTATTTACCTTCATGGGTTCTATCTTATCATACTTGACATAATTCAGAAAATAACAATTATATAGGCCGTATTGCAGATTAGCGTTACGATGACCAAGGTGTTGTTGAACCCTAGTGATATTTGGTCGTAATTCGTGTCAGGTATCAGCCTTTCCGGAAGCATCTTGGATGCTTATGAACTTCCACCAGTTTTGACGAACATCTTAGACAGTGACTGTTATTTATCACGGCACGTATTGTGAAGCTTACAGTAATTCATGTCTCCTGGAATTGCAGTTGTAATACGTGCTTGGTACATATAGCACTTAAGACTGCCCTGTAAGGCTGAAATTGGACAATCGTGCTGAACGTAATAAAGTATATACGAGTACTTGTTAATTGACAGCGTGGCAACCATGACACTGTCCTTCAACTTGTGAGTGTGTATCTTGGCTGAATGAGGCCGTGAGTTAACAGTCTGACGAATATAAGGTACACATGCTGTACTGTGGTGCGATGTGTATGATTTGACTTCATGTAATGTAACACGGCAATCTTATAACAAGTAACATGAGATCAGATGATGGCAGCATAAGGCTATTGAACAATAAAAGAGTCTACAATGCAGTCATAACGTACGAAATGCATTCTTCCTTTTGCAGCTTGACGAAATTACCGAAACTGAAATACGTGGAGAAACGCTGGAAAAAAAGAGTTTTATTTGATAAATAGAAACACAGATGTACACGATTACAGTAGCGTTTAGGTATTTTTATGAGAAGATATTTGCATTTCACAATGATGTATATCGTAATATATATAAAAACCTTATGTAGTTTACGCACCTATTTCTACGTCTTGCGTAGCCTTCCGAGCGATGAAAGGGACGCTGGGGTAAAGCCTCAGCGATTCTTTAATGACCATCTCAAGGTACTTCATATTATGTAAGTCCTGCATCGTTGGTTGCCGCTTAGGATCATCTTGAAATAGGTCTCGTAACTCAGCATAGACTTTCTCCTATAGAGAACGAAAGATTTTCGCGATTCAGTATCGTCAACAGGGGGGTATGTTAGGTTACTATTTAAAACACAAGCAAACGAACCTGTATTTCAGTATGGTGTCCCAATAAGAGAAGAACCCACGTCATGCCTGCCGTGGTTGTATCGTGGCCCTGAAACAAATGTAAAGTTTTAGATTGAAAAGCAAGAACTATCTAGCTGATCAGACTTCAGTCACTGCTGGATTTGTAAGGATGTCAATATCGGTAGAATCCGTTCAGTTTACGTGTTCAGATGCCTCGCAATGTCATCAGATGTAACAGTCCTTTAATCATATCAAATCAAACGGTACTCATATTTCCATCTAGAATACGCTTCATCATCGTAAATGGTCCTAGTATCGAGAATCTCTTCGGATATTATTCCGAAATCACCCTTTATACATCCTGTTTAAATATATCCCTGACAGTTGCATCGTTAGCTGATAGAGCTATTGTGTCAGATGGTGTCGAATGTGGGGATATTTACGAAACATTAATGACTAATACAGTTACTGCCATCAAGCGCTGAATGCGGGTCATAAATTCAGAAAAATCCATTGTAATGCTACATTATACTAATAGACATAAATTCATGAATCAATAACCTCTGTCAAATATTTCCTTCTACGTAATCGGTCTAAATAATAAGTGGAGTGGTGGTGGAAAGTGGAGGGAACAAAGAATCCTCCACATAGCCGTGAAGAAGGTTACTACCGAGCCGTAGATCGTTGCGAGACTTTCGGGGAGGTGTTGGCTGTCAGTGAAAGAAATATTTCACAGCACTTTAGCACGATGAAAGTCTTGTGAATACTTGGCACACGTCGAACCTCTGAAGTTACGATAACATTTCAAATTAAATACAAGAAGATGAAGAACGTACTCAATCTTCCCAAACCATAGCACCTAACCGCCTCAACCGAGGTCCGCACTGTGGAAGACCTGCGAAACAGTAACGAAATTTGACACAAAGTATTAATGGAAGAAGGTCTAGGGCACATCAAAAGCTAGGACTGACACCCTTGGGACTACTTCATCTTGTAAAACCGATGACTTTCAAGTCACTAGAATACTATGGATGGGATTGGCTCAAGTGAGAATGGGAGTGAGGAGATTCAAAACTGTGATGACAGTGTGTAGTCTACGAGGTGACCCTCTGTTTTACAGAGAACAGATCCAGGCAATGAACACTTACTTGGCTGTGATAACTGGGTGATCAAAAAGTCAGTATAAATTAGAAAACTGAATAAATCACGGAATAATGTAGATAGAGAGGTACAAATTGACACACATGCTTGGAATGACATGGGGTTTTATTAGAACAAAAAAAATACAAACGTTCAAAAAATGTCCGACAGATGGCGCTTCATCTGATCAGAATAGCAACAACTAGCATAACAAAGTAAGACAATCCAAAGATGATGTTCTTTACAGGAAATGTTCAATACATCCACCATCATTACTCAACAATAGCTGTAGTCGATGAATAATGTTGTGAACAGCACTGTAAAGCATGTCCGGAGTTATGGTGAGGCATTGGCATCGGATGTTGTCTTTCAGCATCCCTAGAGATGTCGGTCGATCACGATACTCTTGCGACTTCAGGTAACCCCAAAGCCAATAATCTCACGGACTGAGGTCTGGGGACCTGGGAGGCCAAGCATGACGAAAGTGGCGGATGAGCACACGATCATCACCAAACGACGCGCGCAAGAGATCTTTCGCGCGTCTAGTCATATGGGGTGGAGCGCCATCCTGCATAAACATCGTACGTTGATGCTATTCTGTAACATATCGGCGTACCTCTCACCCGTCACGGTAGCAGTTTTGCTGTCCAGCGCCATCTGTCGGACATTTTGTCAACTTCGTTTTTTTTTTTTTTTGTTCTAATAAAACCCCATATCATTCCCAGCATGTGTGTCAATTTTTACCTCTCTATCTACATTATTCCGTGGTTTATTTAGTTTTCTAATTTATACTGACTTTTTGATCAGCCGATATTTCGATTCTACAATGAACCTGCACAGTTGCTTAAGTCTAGCATCGGAATTGCTACATTTAATTAGTACTGTAATACTGAATTATAAAATCATGCTTTTGACACTAATTTTGGAGTTATTTATTTTATTATTTGTGAATTATGTGTGTAGTCCTGTGATATAAAACGTGTAACTTAATTAATGAAACTTATCTGTTAGTGAGACTTGCATCTCTGAAACTGTTACTTCGCTGCCAAGGTTCAAGTGGAACAGTCAAACAAGAATGGGGAGATTTCTTAGTGTTCGGAGCAGAGAGTCCTGTACAGGCAGAAAACTCTGGAGGGGGCCACCATAAGAGAGGTACGCATCACTCAGAATTTATTAATACAACTGAGTACCAGCACTCAGGGTCAGCTTGAGAGAAAATAATGTTATGTTACCGTTTTTCTTTAACAGTCCCGTAGCATACCTAAAATTATATTGTAAAGCCATTAAATCGGAATAATTAATCAACACCGAGAAACGTGATACACAGGGTGGTACATTGATCGTGACCGGGTCAAATATCTCACGAAATAAGCGTCGAACGAAAAAACTATAAAGAACGAAACTTGTCTAGCTTGAAGAGGGAAACCAGATGGCGCTATGGTTGGCCCGCTAGATGGCGCTGCCACAGATCAAATGGGTATCAACAGCGTTTTTTTAAAATAGGAACCCCCATTTTTTATTACATATTCGTGTAGTACGTAAAGAAATATGAATGTTTTCGCTGGACCACTTTTTTCGATTTGTGATAGATGGCGCTGTAATAGTCACAAACATAAGGCTCACAGTTTTAGACGAACAGTTGGTAACAGGTAGGTTTTTTAAATTAAAATGCAGAACTTAGGTACGTTTGAACATTTTACTTCGGTTGTACCAGTGTCATACATGTACCTTTGTGAACTTGTCATCTCTGAGAACGCATGCTGTTACAGTGTGATTACCTGTAAATACCACATTAACGCCATAAGTGCTCAAAATGATGTCCGTCAACCTCAATGCATTTGGCAATACGTGTACCGACACTCCTCTCAACAGAGAGTAGTTCGCCTTCCGTAATGTTCGCACATGCATTGACAACGCGCTGACGAATGTTGTCAGGCGTTGTCGGTGGAGCACGATAGCAAATATCCTTCAAACTTTCCCCACAGAAATAAATCCGGGGACGTCAGATCCGGTGAACGTGCTGGCCATGGTATGGTGCTTCGACGACCAATCTACCTGACATGAAATAAGCTATTCAATACCGCATCAACCGCACGCGAACTATGTGCCGGACATCCATCATGTTGGACGTACATCGCCATTTTGTCATGTCTTGTAGTAACATCGGTAGAACATGATGTAGGAAATCAGTGTACATTGCACCATTTAGATCGCCATCGATAAAATGTGGGCCAATTATCCTTCCTCCCATAATGCCGCACCATATATTAACCCGCCAAGGTGCTGATGTTCCACTTATCGCAGCCTCGTGGATTTTCCGTTGCCCAATGGTGCATATTATGCCGGTTTACGTTACCACTGCTGGTGAATGACGCCTCGTCGCTAAATAGAACGCGTGCAAAAAAATCTATCATCGTCGCGTAATTTCTCTTGTGCCCAGTGGCAGAACTATGCACGACGTTCAAACTCCTCGCCATGCAATTCCCGGTGCATAGAAATATGGTACGGGTGCTATCGATGTTCATGTAGCATGGTCGACACCGACGTTTTTGAGATTCCCGATTCTCGCGCAATTTGTCTGCTACTGATGTGCGGATTAGCCGCTTCAGCAGCTAAAACACCTACTTGGGCTTCATCATTTGTTTCAGGTCGTGGTTGACGTTTCACATGTGGCTGAACACTTCCTGTTTCCTTAAATAACTTAACTATCTGGCGAACGGTCCGGATACTTGGATGATGTCGTCCAGGATACCAAGCAACATACATAGCACACGCCCGTTGGGCATTTTGATCACAATAGCTATATATCAACACGTTATCGACATTTTCCGCAATTGGTAAACGGTCCATTATAACACGGGTAATATATCACGAAGCAAATACCGTCCGCACTGGCGGAATGTTACGTGATACCACGTACTTATATGTGACTATTACAGCGCTATCTATCACAAAGCGAAAAAAGTGGTCCAGCTAAAACATTCATATTTCTTTATGTACTACACTAATATGTAATAAAAAAAACTGGGGTTTCTATTTAAAAAAACTCAGTTGATATCCGTTTGACCTATGGCAGCGCCATCTAGCGGGCCAACCATAGCGCCATCTGGTTTCCCCCTTCAAGCTAGACGAGTTTCGTTCTTTGTAGTTTTTTCGTTTGATGCTTATTTCGTGAGATATTTGGCCCAGTCACTATCAATGGACCACTCTGTATAACAATAGTCTGGCTGTCATCGGCAGAGTTTACTCTTAATTTACGGTTTTATTGAAATTTTCGTACATTATATAAAAAAGAGGACTCTGAACGCAGTGAAAGACAAGGTGACATTACCGTGGAGTCATGTGAGCCACCACCCTTGGAGCGGTTGGTGAAAGCTAGCGCCGGGAGGCACGTAGGTCAGTGGCACACAGGCCAGCTGATAGCCTTGTCTAGTGCTGCACTTGGCTGGCTGAAGCACCACAGGCAAACATAGATAAAATTTTCTATGGCGGTACCCAGCAGCAACCATTTTTACAACCCAGAAGTGGAATAAGAAGGAACGCTGTGCACAAAAAGTAGAAAGCTGTGTTTCCTCCTGAAAGCACTAGGTGCTACGATAGCTGTCTCTAAAATGTAGCGGGGACCCGGGGAGGACCCGCAGTTTTGGGAAGATTTGAAAGGGTGGGACTCCACTGAATGTTGACTTCACAAAAACCAAACATTTATGCAACATATTAACTTCCTGGATTGGCTAATATGAATGACCTGGAGATTAGACACAGAAACTCAACTGTGCTGATGAGAGCCACTGGTTAACCATCTCAACAAGAGGAATCGTTAGCCCTAGGATTTCACCCGGAACAAGTTCCGCCCACTCACCCCTCCGAAAAAGTCCCACCCATTCACTTCCGGTTTTCCCGGGCTTTTTTCCGAGCCTGGGCATCGTTTCAGTTGACCCACGTGGTTTACCGCGTTCGGCTGCACTTAATATCTTGCTAGGTCTTAAATTTTGCCACATAGTTAAAAGACACTTTACACAAAACTGGCACAATTGGCCTCAGCTGTGCCAGGTACTTCCACAGCAAACATAAGAGAAAACAATTTAGCATAAGAGAAAACAATTTAAATATGAGAACTCAGTATTAAGATCAACAGTCTATGAAGAATCATACTTCTATGTGAGAAAAAACACCCAAAGCTAAAACAGGAGAAACCTACCCTCAAAGAATAATTTTCTTGGAGAAAGAGGAACCACAGTATACTTGACACTTAAGTTTCAGAACTCAGTCAGTATATGTGAAACAATCACCAATGTTCACTATACTTCCAAAAGACATCAAAATTACTTTTTTCTTGCTAAATCGATCCAAGCTGTTTTTGCGTGTTATTCATTGAATAGTTTTGATGAAAAATTTTAGTGGTGGAAGAAGAACTACCACAGCATGAAGGACGTTTTACAGCCGTGAAACACTGCAGCATTTATCTCTTCTATAACTGCTCTGTGACAAACATACACATCATCATTATTATTTTTTTAAAATGGTTTGAATGACATTTACGAAGTTAATAAATCTTTCGGCTAAAAACGGTCAGACCAAATAATAACGACAGATAATTTTCCAGAGACGTTTGCAACAGCATATAGGACACTAATCACATAGAAACAGTGATAATTCCTTATAACTTCGCTTATAATGCGTTGGTATGGCATTGGAAGTGTTGTGTTGGGAGAAGAGCCGACACCGTGTTACTAGTGGAGGCCGCAATGAACGCGTTTTAGCTCACGCAGGCTGGCGTGAGGAGGGAAGAACTATTCTGACGTGAGGTCTGGAACATGACAAGGAATTAGAATTCAGAAAGCGGACGTAATTAGTTTGATACTTAACTTTAATCCATTAATGATGAACGTCGCTCTTGACGGTACATGATTCTAAATATTATCTGATCAGAATACATTCATAGCAACTGAATACGGCGCCTTGCTAGGTCGTAGCAAATGACGTATCTGAAGGCTAAGCTAAACTGTCGTGTCTGCAAATGAGAGCGTATGTAGACAGTGAACCATCGCTAGCATAGTCGGCCGTACAACTAGGGCGAGTGCTAGGGTGTCTCTCTCGACTAGACCTGTCGTGTGGCGGCGCTCGGTCTGTAATCACTGATAGTGGCGACACGCGGGTCCGACGTATACTAACGGACCGCGGCCGATTTAAAGGCTACCACCTAGCAAGTGTGGTGTCTGGCGGTAACACCACAGGAAGAATTTAAAAGTTAAAATTCACCCATTACCCATGCAAATACTAACGAAATATGTCATACAAGCAAATATGTTACTGCTTTCTTTAGGCATTTCTACTTTATGGCATTCTTATATTCTTTAATTTCCGTGAGCTACTATGAGGGCCTATATAAACAAAACGACTTTGACTTATTTCTATATAACGCTCATTTTAGACAACAGAGTTATTCGACTGCGTTCGTGGCTTTACTACCGACGTAACAGATTCAATACCACTATTTTTGCATCGTACGTTTGCTCTGCTGTTTCTCTCAAATAAACGTGTTATAATAAGTGAATTAGTTAATGACAATTTGTCCTTATTGCCCTTAAATAACATCACGTTATTTTTTGTTTTCTGTTGCTGGCGATGCTTTCAGTTTTTTATAAATATATTTATTTCTTTAATAATGCAGATTCATATTATATTACTATCCAGAAAAACTTAAATTTCATATCATTACTGAATTTCATCACAGTGTAACATGTGTCGGACTGTGACGATAACAACTTTGGTGTAGCTTCCAGTTTGCGGAACTGGCGGCTGTTTAGGGGAGGGCCTTACACTATGGATAAGCATGGAGGGGGGGGGGGGGGGGGGTGAATGGGCGGGACTTGTTCAGGGTGAAATCCTAGCGCTAAGGGCCTCAACAAGAGGCCAAGGAAGGTGTGCAGCGTTTTCTAAGGAACATTTTTACCGATTGGTGCCTCGAAGATCCATAGGCCAGCCAGTCCGACTAGCCCCCATCCTGGAACCACTCACGGCCAACCCCACAACCCCACCTCACCCAGACAAGAAAACACACACACACACACACACATACATACATACACACGCCCACACACACGCATATATGCACACACCCAAACAAGCGCACTTACACACACACACACACACACACACACACACACACACACTACAACCAACACACGACCATGAACTACTCAAGTAGCTACAACTATCTCTAAGAACCTCCACACTGTAAACAGAAACTGTAAATAGAAATTAAGACTCTACACTTCAATCTGTACCACTCACTCTCCTCTAGGAAAAAGCTTACGACAACCTGCTCCGCTCTAATCGCTCTTTCTGCTCTCCACACTATCATTTTATGTGCTATGTAACATTATTACATTTGAACTAAGCAAAATGCATATCACATTAGAAGCAACACAATCTTTGAGTAATATTATTGTACTACAACTGCAGGAAATGCACAGTTTGATAGAAAAAAAAATCTCATTGTAACAATATCAGAATGAATGATCCAAACTGTAATGTCACTATGAAAGTCTCAATTGTATTGTAAAAATGAAATGTGCACTGAATTGCATGAAAATAAATAAATGTAAATAAACATAAAATGTAAAATCCAACGGCTGAAACGAGTATACAGCAAGCCCTCGAGCAACCCGCACTCCTCCATCAGAGAAAAGAATGAAAAGTGCAAAAAACAAAAAAAACAAAATTAATTCACCAAACTTTGTTTAGACCTGTTTATACGCTGAGTCAGTTCAAATCATTCAAATGGCTCTGAGCACTATGGGACTTAACATCTGAGGTCATCAGTCCCCTAGAACTTAGAACTACTTAAACCTAACTAACCTAAGGACATCACACACATCCATGCCCGAGGCAGGATTCGAACCGGCGACCGTAGCAGTCGCACGGTTCCGGACTCAAGCGCCTAGAACGGCTCGGCCATCGCGGCCGGCCGCTGAGTCAGTCCTTCTGACAATCGTCGCTTTTCCAACTCCTTCACAATTTTCCTAAGATTCTCGTAAACTGCGGTCTGCGTTTCATCATTGCTAAATAGTTATCTGAGCCTTTATCTGCTCCTGAGTAAAATCTAGTATCTGATTCGGAATGTCAGTCTGACCATGATGTAATCCAGCAGGACTCTTCCATATCCCTGGGCCTGTTCTACGTACATATCTTCCCCTTGTGATTCTTGAATTGAGTATTCTCTATTATTAACTACAATTTATTGCAGAGCGCAGTTAGTTCTCCTTTTTCATTCTTACTACCTAGCCCACATCTGCCCTAAACCTTTCTTCTACTCCTTCCACTCCAACCGCATTTCAATCACCCAACTTTATTAGATTTTCATGTTACCAACTGAATTACACGTTCAATATGCTCATATACATTCTCTATCTCATTATCTTCGGCTTGCTACGTCGGCATATATATCTGAACTATCGTTGTCGGCGGTGGTTTGCTGTTGATTCTGGTGAGAAGTACTCTACCACAGAACTGTTCACAGTAACTCAGTCTCCGCCCGCCTTCCTATTCACAACGAATCCTACATACGTTATACCATTTTCTGATACTGTCGGTATTACCCTATTCTTGTCTGAAAGGAAATCATTGTCTTCTTTCCGTTTCCCTTCATTGACCCCGAATATGTTGATTTTTGTCAAAACCTGTAAGCAGCTAATGGTCTGGATTTCCTTCTAATTTCATTCCGACTATATCGAGACTCAGCCTCAGCATTTCCCTTTTCAGATTTTAAGTCTTCATGTTCGAATTTCTGACAACCCAAGCCTCGACTTCGTTGATTATTCAGTCTTTTTCTCAGGTCACCTCTCTTTTGGCAGTCCCCTCCCGGGAACCGAACGGGAGACTAATTCGAAATCTTTTGCCAATGGAGAGATCATCATGACTCTTCTTCAATTACAGGCCAAACTTACTTATTTCGGATGTCTACGACCGCCATTACCGATGATTGTTATTAAAAATTTAAGCATTGGCTACGTTCAAACACAGGACCCTAGATTTTTGATTACTAGTCAAAGATGGTACCCCTATATCGCGGGTACAATCTCTATTTAGGGTATAAGACTGTTAAGTAAACAAATTCAAGTGGCAGAGCTCAGTTAAGAAGTCATTGTATTTCACAAATATATGTTTTTAATACCGATATTAGTGATTGAGTAGCTGTAATGAAGAGTTCCATTGTGGGTGAACTGCTCCATAGTATTGGATGCTATACAGTAAATACAAAATACTATAAAATGAAAAACATATAAACAACGCAGTAATACAGAAAAATCAGCAGAATGTTTGTACCTGCAGACAGGACATAGGAGGAGGTTAATACCACAGCTGTTTACCTCGAACATAAACGTGTCCACTTCCTCTTGAATCTCTTCGTCCGTTAGCTTCTGACCTTGCTCTGATTCAGTGAGAAGCAAGTCCAGGAAAGCCACGCGTCGTTTTCTCCCTGTGAAAGAAAGTCTCATTATCATCCTGTTTTAGAAACCGTATCTGTTTACGAGAATCTCATATGAAAGGTAAAATACCTAGTTCATCGTACTGTGGAGTTTTACCATCAATTTTAACAGTCATCCTCGCCTTTTTCTTCTCTTGGATCACCTGAAAATTAATGGCTTTCGTTATATCAAAATCTTATTGATGTTCTATTCTGTATCTTATTGGAAGTAGTTGATGCAAAATTCACACTCAGAGAGCTAAGTACTTCTCTAATGAAAGTTAGTACAATACGAATACTTAGATGTTGCATGACTGTTTATTTCTAACTACTTAAGTACAAGCATCTTGTCATAAAGCATACATCGGTGAGTCAAAAAAAAAATTTAGATATCCAGAAAAAATATGAAGACAAGAACCGTAGTGATAGAACTTGAGACAGTAAGCTGCTGGCTTATTGTCATATCTGTCTGGAGCCGTTGCGACAACAAGCGTGTTCGAGGATGAATCGATGAAATCGACAAACAGAACACAATGCGAAAGATTCTACCCACGATTTCGGTACAGAAATGTGAGGAGCAAGAAAATGCCATCGTTTCTTTAATACAGCCTGAAGGTTAATCAGAAGTGTGACGGGTCTAACTGTTTCTCCAGATGATTTAATACGTCCCAAAGACAAAAAGAAACAAGTATAAATTTTTCACCTGCTAGGAAACATCTGTCTGCTGCATGAATCAGTATGCCCATATAACGCGATTTAAGCATTCACAGTGTTATGTGTTTTCGATGGCAAGAAAATTATGCAACTCCTCTGTAGTCTCCGCTGTTTGCCTTCTATATGGATAAATGGATCCACATAATGCTGCAGAAGTACTCATACGTGTATTACTGCACCATAATTACCCGATAAGTCCTCTGTATAACAGGAACTAGCTGGATTATGTCTCTAGGTATAGTCATTGTCTAGTTCAATTTGCCTCTCAGTGCAAGAGGAAAACTGATTGGATGGGCACGATGACATTCTGTTAAGATCGCTTAGTTTTTATAGGAGAAAAAGACGAAGATGATGAACAATGTGACAGACGGCTTGGTAAGTTAAGCACTACAGAAACGGGGACGAAATGCCGAGAGAACTGCAATTGCTGTAAGTACACTAAACAAGAAAATTCTATTCTTAAGATTGAGTATTGTACTGTAGATATGGTTCGTGCTGACAGTCACAGATGGTGGTTTGGGGCTGCAGGTCTGCGCTCTTCCAGTAGCTGTACACTGCACACCAGCTCTAGTCTCAAATGACGCTGGACAGAAGGCGTGAGCAAAGTCTCTGTCCATTTCACCGATCTAAATAAAACCATAATCCACCGCCAAGATCGTTTTGTGGTTAACAAAACTAGTATAAAGAGAAACGCAAACAAAATTAGTAAATACAGCAGAGTTGCTATCGTCAAACGAGTGCGACGGGTTACTGATCGCTTCATAGAAAACTGTAAACTTGAGACCCATTATGCCATCTTATCAGCCAGACCCTCCACTAATATTTTTAAAATTTTTATTCCAAATAAACGCGGCAACTAGCCCATACAACCAAGTACATGACTGGAAATCTGAGTCTAAGTTGTAAGACATATGCACAGCGAAACTTTTACAATTAAAATTTATATACGTTGTTTTCATGAATACAAAGGCAAAGAACATTGTGTCGTTCACATTGAAGCTTATCCGTAATGTAAGAGGTAAAGGAACCTGTCAGGTGATAAATACAGACTTATGTATCATTAGACATTCATTTTACAACAACGGTTTTTCAAATACATTACAGGTTTGATTCCTGCATACAGCTTTTCCTCCCGTGACAGTTACCTTCCGATGAAGGGAAGAATTAGAAAGCCATTGCGTATGAGGTATGTGCTGTTACATAGTCCGGGGCCAAGTTCCACATTGTATAATGATGATCGTTCCTCTTCCACAGTAATTGCAAGCTGTCGATGCTAATCACCGTCTGAAAGGAATATCATAGTGGGGGCAAGTAGACTGCTATCTTTATCAAGAGGGTCAGCGTGTCAATTGCCCTTACGCCGATGTATCCCGGTATCTAATGGAAATATATAAATGTTGACCTATCGATCTCGTTAGATGTTGTAGGATGCTGTGTGTTACATAGTTGGTTGTTTCCTCGGAAGCGGCTCTTTCAATTGACAAAAAGACACTCATGGAGGTGGTATGCATGAGTGCTCCTTCTACTTTTAGCTCCGTTACAAATAATATGACCTGTAAGGTAGCGAATACTTAGCTGTTAACTCTATGAGTAGTAAGAAGGATCGGCTAAATCCACTTACTTCTTAGTAGGACATAGCTCCTGCAGAGATGCGAGAAATTTTCGATCCACCTGTAAACAACGTATGTATGCAGAGTGAAGCGACGAATGAAAATTTTTACCAAGGCCGAGATTGTAATCCCACGTCTCCTGTTCTCTAAGGAGACGCTCTAACCATTACGCCACGCTGTCACTGTGGCGTTGCGTAGACTACTCTAGCAAGCCTTCCTCCTCAGTCCAAATTCCCGTTCATGCCTCAGCTCACTTTGCTATTCTGTTCGCTTCTGTCTACATATGTACATAATAGATGTTTGAGACTTGGAAAGATCTCTGGAACAATGTAGATCCATTTCATTAAAGCACCCGCGCCTGGATTTCAGGCAGGATCCCCCATTTCATTCGACCGAAAGGTGCCAATACAGTTCGAGAGCCTCTGCAATGTTCGAGTTTAGAGGGCATGCCAAGTGAATGCGAATTTGGATTGAAGAAGGAGGCACGCTGTGGCAGTCTGTGCAGATGTGCAAAGCCACTGTGCCGGAATGGTGTATTAGTTAACGCATCTGCCCAGTGAGCGGACACCCTGGTTTGAATTCTGGCCTTGGTACAAGTTTTCATTCGTCATAGAGGGCTGGGACGTGAAAAGGTCTCTAGAACCATCTCTAGAACCATATAGTGTGATTTCATCTATAAGCATTTTGTCCCGGACGTTTCTAAAGAAATACACTCATCAAAAAGTATCGCACCACCTCGGTTCCGATACTTCTGGAAACCGTACAGAAAATTGGAATAGTGGTCAACATAAACATCATTTTCACCCATTTTATTGCTCATTGAAACCACACATTGCATGTTGTGCCACCATACAGCGAGACCTTCAGAGGTGGCGGTCCAGATTGCTGTAAACGCACCAGTACTTCTAATACCCAGTAGCACGTCCTCTTGCATTGATGCATGCCTGTATTCATCGTGGCATACTGTCCACAAGTTCATCAGTGCACTGTTGGCCCAAATAATCCCAGCCCTCAACGGAGATTCGCCGTAGATCACTCAGAGTGGTTGTCTGATTGAAGGCATATGCGACACTCATCGGTGAAGAGAACGTGATTCCAATACTGAGCGGTGAATTCGGATTGTTGTTGGGCCCATCTGTACAGCGCTACATGGTGTCGTGGTTGCAAAGATGGACCTCGCCATGGACGTCGGGAGTGAAGTTACGTATCATGCAGCCTATTGCGCACAGCTTGAGTCGTAAAAGACGTCCTGTGGCTACACGAAAAGCGTTATTCAACTTGGTGGCGTTGCTGTCAGGGTTCCTCCGAGCCATAATCCGTAGGCAGAGGTCATCCACTGCAGTAGTAACCCTTGAGCAGCCTGAGCGAGATATGTCATCGACAGTTCCTGTCTCTCTATATCCCCTCCATGTCCGAACAACATCGCTTTCGTCCACTCCGAGACGCCTGGACACTTCCCTTGTTTATAGCCCTTCCTGGCCGAAAGTAACAATGCGGACGTGACTGAACCGCGGTATTGACCGTTTAGGTATGGTTGAACTACAGACAGCACGACCCTTGTACCTCCTTAAAAAATGGTTCTGACCACTATGGGACTTAACTGCTGTGGTCATCAGTCCCCTAGAACTTAGAACTGCTTAAACCTAACTAACCTCAAGACATCCATCACACACATCCATGCCCGAGGCAGGATTCGAACCTGCGACCGTTGCGGTCACCCGGCTCCAGACTGTAGCGCCTAGAACAGCACGGCCACTCCGACCGGCGTACCTCCTTCCTGGTGGAATGACTTGAACTGGTCGGATGTCGGACCCCCTCCGTCTAATAGGCGCTGCTCGTGCATGGTTGTTTATATCTTTTGGCGGGTTTAGTGACATCTCTGAACAGTCAAAGAGACTGTGTCTGTGATACAATATCCACAGTCAACGTCTGTCTTCAGGAGTTCTGGAAACCGGGATGATGCAAAACTTTTTTTGATGTTAGTATAATTAATACAGGGCGGTGAATCTTGTTAGCTTAGTTGGAGTTGTTATCCATCAATCAGTTACCTTCTAGCCTTGTTTCCTACCTCAGTGTTTGTGATTGCCTTCATGTATTATATACATTTAGTATTAAATCAGCCAGATTCAGTGTCAGTAGTTTTAAACAGTATCCCTAACTGTTTGATAAATGGTGAGCCACTGCTCACTCCGAAGCGTAAGTGAGGATCGACCTCATTCCTATTTTTCAAAATCAAAGAAGAATCATATGCAACCAACTGAATGAAAATTTATGACGATACCCTGTTAGGAGTAATAGTGATCGACATTAGTGAACAAGTGGCAAAAATCCGACTTCTTCAAATTTCTTAGGCCGTTATAATCGTATTGTGCACACGTAAAAGAGATTAGCGTTTAACGCTTCGTAGGTGACGAGGTCATTACAGACAGGGCACATCCCAGACTGAGACAGGATATCGGAATCGTCATTTTCGTAATAACCACACGAGAATTAATTGTGTTTTACTGGCACCTGCTCAAAGAATTTCGGACAGGGTTTGAACACTGCTGATACTCCAGAATGGCAGTCCACTGACTTGATCAATGCCGTTACCCCGTTCTGTGGATCAATGCGAGAGTCCAGGTCATACATCTGTGACAACCATAGATGACTTCCAATTGTTCTTCTTCATAATAACGGATATTATTTACAATTTTTCGTGCATATCGATGCTGCTAGACGCAAGTAAACTTACTTTTTGGGAGAATCCATGTAGTACTTTAAGCTGCTTATAGAACTCCCTCCCTGACGGAGATATCCGGAAAATGAAATCGCTCTGCAGCCACGGGCTAAGTATTCTCCAAACTGTGATTTCTCCGACTCTGAAATAAAATAACGAAAATGATGTAGTACTTGTAACACAACTGTTCTCATAAAATAGTACATAAATCACGCGGAAGTAATATAAGATACTAGTGATTCGTGTGCCCTAACTGGAAAAATTGTTGAATTCCCTTAGACTCATACCTTTCCTCATGGAAATATTTACACTGTAGCTCATGTGTGATCATTCGGTGTATATATTTCTCACGACGGAGAGTGGAGTGTAATGTGGAGCATTTGGTGATAGTGGTGTAAATACTTTACTGGTAAATTACATGGAGCTATTCTTACCATACGTAATTTAACAATATGTGACCAGAACTAGTGGTACTAAATCATTCAGTTTTATTGATAACCAAAACAAATAAATATCTTCTAATGTTCAGCAAACATTTATGTCAATTATAGCAAACCTAGTAAAGTACAACGCTGTGCCGAAGCGAACTTAAGATGACCTGTATTGTGAGTAGCACTGTAGTGGATCAAATCCAAGTGAAGCTTCAGAGAACCGCGGGTGAGAAGAACCTCTCTGCTCCTCTTCCATCCTCCAGCCCTCGACTGCTTCCCCTTCCCTCCCTGTCCCCTCCCCTCACCTCCCAACATTCCTAAGTCACGCCCCATTTTCATAAGCTAAACTTTTTAGGAAGTAGGTCAGTCAGAGAGCTTCAAAGCCAAAGTAAACAATTTTGCTCTCCCCACCACAGCCCATCACTTTACTCTTCACATTTTTCAATTCCTTCTCAAGTAAGCCACGCCCTTTCTTGGGAAAATGCCAGAGAGCTTCTAATTCAACACACACGCACACATGCACACAAACAAGAGAGCGCGCACACGTACACACGCAAACTGCTCTCTCAGTCACAACCCAGTTCGTTATTGCCGTAAAAAGCAACACCATCTTTGTTCTCATAGTTCGTTCTATGGAAACCTTAGCCACCATCTTGTTCTGCTATTTCGATCTCTAACATTGTGTTCCGGCTTCTTTGCTCCCGTAGTTTGATCTATGATCCCTGTTCTCCCATCTTTTTCTCGTAGTTCAATTTTTAATCTCTGGAGCTGACACAACGTATCACTTGTAATCGGTGGCATTCTTGCACGTGTAGTTCAAACTCTTGTCACATGGATATTACATTAGTACGTTGTTCTATATAACACAGAGGCTCCCTCCTGCTCTGTTTGTTCGATTTCTGCCGCCTCCTCTCCCACCCATGCTCAACTACTTCCTATTTAAATCCCCTTATCTGCCTTCTACGCTCTTGTAGTTCAATCTCGAACCCCCAAAGATATTACTAAGTTAGTCTGTTACGTGCATTCCAGAACACCCTTCTTACTCTGCTAATTCGGTCCCTGAACCCTTCAGCGCCACTTTCATTTCTTGTAGTTTGATATCTGTTTCCATTCCCTCCCATCTTTGGTCTCTGATCCCTAAGATAGTTTCACTATGTCGATATTGACCACTGCCGCCCCATTTTTGTCCTTTTAGTTCGTTGTCTTACGACCTTCCCTGCCATCTTTGTTCCTTAAGCCTGATTCCTGACCGACGGAAACGTTACAAAGGAGTTTGTTCTATGCACCCCGCAGCCTCCACCTTGCTCTGTGAGTTTAGTCGCTGACGTCTTTCCGCAACATTTGTTCTCATAGTTCCGTCTCTGAATACCTGCTCCGCCCTCTTGATCCTTCAGGAAACTGTAAGTTAAAAATTAAGCTGAATTCATTTCTTAAATAATCATTACGTAAGAATTACTATATCTGTGGAATCCTGATCCAATGGAAGGGCTGGGTGTTTTATATATGACAGAACTATGTTGTCTGACTGGGTGCAGGTTCCAGTACTGGGGAGGAAGGCTCCAGTGACCATATACGCTGCACCATGATCAACGAACTCTAAACTTGAATGTCACACAGGATCTTTCAGGTGTGCAGCAAGGGCTGTGTACATCATTGTGAGACGTCCAGTGCCAGGCAAGCAAGTTCCAATCATTGAGTATGCTGAGACCTGATCTTAGGCCGGCCGGTGTGGCCGTGCGGTTCTAGGCGCTTCAGCCTGGAACCGCGCGACCGCTACGGTCGCAGGTTCGAATCCTAACTCGGGCATGGATGTGTGTGATGTCCTTAGGTTAGTTAGGTTTAAGTAGTTCTAAGTTCTAGGGGACTGATGACCTCAGATGTTAAGTCCCATAGTGCTCAGAGCCATTTGAACCTGTTCTTAAGAAACAGGGAATGACTTATCGGTTGTAGCCGAAGTAACAAAAGATACAACTGATATTCGAAATAAATCTGAGAAAATCGTTGTACCATTTAGCACATTTGACAAGGTATTACATGATGATAATAAATCGACTAGAGAGTATATATGTCAAATTGAGCTGCATAGAGTTTCCACTACAAAGCAATGTAAATTGACATTATCAGCAAAAGGTGATATACACTTCATGCTCGATGGTGAAGTAAGCACTATAGTTGTAATAGGGAACTTATATATTTGTTGAGAACTAGACATCAGCTCAACTACCTTTGTCACATCTATATGGGTCAGAGATCGAACTACAAGAACAAGGCAGTGGAGAGGCTGTCAGGGATCGAACTATCAGAGCAAAGATGATGTAGCGGGGTTAGAGATCAAAGTAGCAGAGCAACACGGCAGCTCTGGTGTTCATACTGATTGGCCTTTTCACTTTTTATGGCAGTAAAATGCAGGGTTATGATTGGGAGAGAAAGATATTCGTGTGTGTGTGTGTGTGTGTGTGTGTGTGTGTGTGTGTGTGTGTGTGTGTGTGTGTGTGTGCATGTATGTATGTATGTGTTTTGCCTCATAAGCTGTCTCTGTGGCCTATGCTCAAGAAAAAGGTCTGATTGAAGATGGAGTTGAAAAGCGCAGTACGCACATGTGTGTGTTTTTTGGATGCAGCTGTGTGCTTTGTATAGAATGTGATACAGCATCCCATTGTTCTCCTTGTCTCAGCCCTACCTCTGCATGTAGGTAACCCAACGGTCAGAGGTCAATTTCTATCCAGAATGATTTTTACTACTAAAGTGTATTGATATCCAATAGACGAGCATTTCGAGGAGGTTAGTTTTTGTCATGATGTATTGTAATACTATGGTCAGCTGGAGTGGAAGTTATTCAAGGAAGTCAGCCGTCCACTTTCTCGACCGCTTACACCCAGAATCTGTCTCCATCACAACGGGTTTATTGTTCCACACGAAGCGTTTCAGCAACAGCCATCACCTGATCAAAATGAGACCTGAAGCATACAAACACTTATCACATCAGTGACTGCTCTGTACTTTATAGTGATAAATGTTAAACTCTGTTAACGTGAAAGGAGAGCTTGTAAGTATAATCGTCTATCTGATTGAGTTAGTGAAGTTAGAAAATTTTCAAGTTAAATTTCGCACCGGCATTGCTGTATGAGAATTTCAGTACTTTGTATCTCTTTAGGTTACATTTACTTTTTTTGTGTGACACTGTCAGCATTGGCTTACTTAGGTTCTTATTCCTTGCATAGTGTGGAATACTAATTTACATCGAAAAATCTTCTTTTCATGTCGTGTTTAGATGGTTTATGGTAACTGGAAAGGTGATGACGAATGTGGTGAACGTAATTAGATAAAGAAGTGAAATTACAAAAATTAAGGGATGTATTGTGATAATGGCTCTTTTTCTTAATGACATTAAGTTAAAATCATCGTGCAATAACACCCCAATATCTAACTTCTTTATAAATATCATTATATGGAGGAAACAGCACTAGAAAAAATTTAAATCAATTGCAGATATCTTGAACGCCTACATCCACTGGTACCTCATTTTATATTAGTGGCTTCAACGTCGTAGCTCTTTTAATAAAGAGAAAGTAAGGAATTTATAAACAACAGCTAAATCTAAACACTAAGCAAGTGGAAGAAAAACAGTATGTTTCCTGATTGTGACTGCATACAGACAGTTATCCAACATCTCCAACAGTAGAAACCTTACATGTTTTTAACTTACTTGACTTCATTGTCCAGTCTCACAACTTTTCAATTAACACATTGTTTACTTTCTTTCCAGTATTTACAAAGTATTTACAAGTTCCTCAATCCTATCATTTCAGGTTGATATGTACTTAGTTTGACTAGGACAGACTAGATAACAGAATGTATAAATTACTCTTATGTGAGAAGGTAAATAAGTGGTTAATATGGACTTTTTATGCCTCATTATTAACTAAAGATCAATAAAATTTTCTCGTAAATGTTGTGAACAGCTACGTCTAGCGGCATAATGTTTGTTTGGTATATTGCCGGATAGAATTACTAAATTTCTGTATCAGTCCAAAAGCTACAAATGTTGTCAACCCCAATATGAGTTAGCTTGCGTCCTTATGAGGCTTGTTTGTGATAAATGGGTGACGGTAAATAAAAATCCTACATTGTGACGATATATTACATCTCAGTGCGAATATTCACCTATTATTTGATGAAGAACGTCTGAGAATGTAGTAGATCAATAGATCAACAACTACATACAATCATGTTTCACCGTATGCATCACGGTTATGCAAAATAAAGGGACTGTGAAATTAGTATGCTATAGTAGCTAGGTGAAATGTTTATGTTCCTGGATCATAATTTGTCGAATTGGCATATATACACATTTCGTTTTAACAAATGAGTTCGTTAGTTTCGAACGTTTTTGGTTTATCACGTGTACCCCCATGTGAACTGGAGATCAGTTGGTAGTAAATAAGCGTATACTTCCAGCTTAGTATAATTATTATCATGAATACTATTTTTATTATTTATTCTGCATATTTTGGGAGTAAATGAATTGAAACAGAAGGTAGAAAGATCTTTCCACGTTTGGAGCAAGAGAGTAAGTAGAATGGCGATGTATTACCGTTGGGATAAATAAGATTACCTGTATATTGAAGTCACATAAGCAGACTCGAGATTCTTCTGTGCGTTAACGGAAGTTCCCATCGCCGTTTCTGTAAAATGAAGAACATATTCCTCTCATTTGAATAGAAGAATCTTTCCGTACAGAGTTAAATTTTGTTACATAACTTAATTACCAGACCCAGCGTATAATCCGAATCACACTTCAGGTTAATGTACGTGTAACTGTAATGCACCTGATGATGGTAGCATGCTATCAAGACGCAAGGTGCAGATAAATATTAGTGAAAAAGAGCTGAAGCAGCAAAACGTATTTCATAAAACATTCATTCAGTGTGGGAACGATATGCAAGTGGTAATAATAGTTCCTCTAGCAAATAGTTGTCGAACAGAGCAGATAGCATCTTTCTCATCGTTATTTATAGGAAAAATCTGGCAGGAACAACATTTAATTTCGGATGACATAACTTTTGCTCTACCCCAACGAACCAGGAATTGTGAGAACCTTACTGGCCTATTTGTACATTCACGGTACACAATCTGTAGTCTAAATATAGTCAAATGTTCTCTTATGTGGCACAAAATCATTATTACAAATAAAGTTATGTTAGAAGGTGGCTCTAGATTCTGTGTCGAAACTTGAAGTGATATCACGATCGTAAAGACACTTTAAACTAAGATATAAGCACTATTTACACTTGCAAACGTCTGCTCATGATAAAATATAGTAACAACGCAATTGGAATGGAAGTGTACATTTTGAGTGAAAGAAACACATTAGCAGGCCTTTTAAGAACAATTCTATTGTGTCGATTTTTGTTGATAACACATTATAATCAGCCATTTGTTAGGACTGGGCCATTTCTTTATGCAAGGTCTGAATTACACAAATCAAGGAATTTCTTGTGCTTTATACTAGTGATGGATCTGCTGATGAAAATATTTATAGCAGATAGGGCTGCATGCTCGTATTCACTCATCTTTCGATGCTTGACGGTAGTCTTTTAAGTAGCTACCGTCGCTAGCGAACTAAAACTGTAAGTTGTGATTAACTCGTATTAACTCCGCACATATACCAGGGGATGAACACTGTTTACGAATAACAAGTCCTTCCTTCCAAAAACTTAATTAAAAGTTTTAGACCACTTTGTTATGGGAGTGTATACACTGAAAATGATCATGTCACCAGGGTGCTCTTATTTTCACTAAGTGGGAGGAGTTAGGTTGCCACTGTTCCAGATTTCTACTGTTGCTGGAATTGTCAACAATCCTAACTGACAAACGGTCACCACTAAGGTGTTGACATGTTCAAACTATCATGAAACAGGTTAATGATTATTCCATCTGACTCTGAAAAGGTAACTACACTGTGCTATAAACTCTGGATAGAACACTGAAAATGACCATGTCACCAGGGTGTCCTTATTTTCACTAAGTGGGAGGAGTTAGCTTGCCACTGTTCCAGATTTCTACCATTGCTGGAATTGTCAACAATCCTAACTGACAAACGGTCACCACTAAGGTGTTAACATGTTCAAACTTCACGAAACTGGTTACTGATTGTTCCATCTGACTCTTAAAAGGTAACTTCACTATACTATAAACTCTGGATAGAACAAAATTTCATGTAGTGGTCTACTGGACAATGGTACACAGTACAGCGTCGTAACACTTCCTTTGAGAAAGTCTGATCTATGTTGTGTTTAGCAGGAAAGTGGGAAACCTAATACTGAATCAATCGTTGAGACAGAATGGGCACACTGTCACATTTATTTTATTTAATTACTTATTACTTAATTAGCTTGAACAGATTAGGACCTTAAGGGCATTTCTTACATCTGACCACGCAAAACACATACAAAAAATATTATGTAGCAGTCACAATAATAATAATTTTCAGTAGTAATAAAATAATAATTAGCAATAATAACAGTAATAATAAGATGATGATAAAATAATGGAGGAATTAAGACTGATATTAATTTAGTTGTTACATAACAAAGTGAGAAACGATAATTTGCATTATTAACAAAAATAATAATTTATAATAATAATAATAGTAAAAACACTAATAATGATAATAAAATAATGAAGACATTAAGAATAATACTGATTAGATTAGCTTTTTTGAAGCCTTGTTTGTTATTAGAAGAAGTGGAAAGAATAATGAAAGAGGAGACTTTGAAGTGGAAGTAACAATGGCTGCTATGAAAGAAGTATTTTAATAGAGAAGTCTGTAAACAAGGAGAGGGAACAATGGTGGGGAAGAAAGGGCTAATGAAAGTGAGCTGGAAGAAGACATATCTGCCGTATTTTACAGACTATAAAACACTATGGACTATAAGATACACCTTAATTTTTAAGTAATTTTTTAAAAATATAGCACTTCTACAGTTTTTATTATTAGATTGCAAGTCCAGACTAAGAAAAAGTCTTCTTTAAAATCACTGAAATCAACATCTGAATATTCTTCTTCATCTTCTTCTTCGTCATCGTCGTCATCTTCGTTGTTCTGTTCATATATAAGACGGTCTTCACTACCACCGAGAGCGGTACTTATGCCGCACTTCTTGAAATACTTAACAATAATGTCTTCTCTCACTTTAGAACACGACTGTTTTTATCCCCTGGCACACTTGTTTCATTGTAGATAGTTTTAAAGCTACATTCGGCTTGAATTCATACTGTGTTTCATCCATCATCCATCCATTCCATTGCTTTCCAAAATGCACTTTAAATGGTTTATTTAACGAGATATGAAGACATTGCAGTTATGAAGTATGTCTTCCCACAATAACAGCAAGCTGTGTATTTCCCTGTTTCAGTTTCTCTTTCACAGAATTTTTCAAATGATTGCTTAGCTGATCTACTACAAGTTGGGAACACTTCTTCAATAAAGCATCTTTCCTTCTCTCTGCACCCCGTTAAGCCGTAATTTCACACAAGAGTGGTCCATCCATCCCTTGTCATGTACGTGAACAACAACACCTAGCCGCTACGGTCGCAGGTTCGAATCCTGCCTCGGGCATGGATGTGTGTGACGTCCTTAGGTTAGTTAGGTTTAAGTAGTTCTACGTTCTAGGGGACTGATGACCTGAGATGTTAAGTCCCCTAGAGCTCAGAGCCATTTGAATCATTTGAACAACACCTGGCAGTATTTTAGAAGGTTTTGGCACTGTTTTGCCCTTGAAAATGATCATTGGAATAAGTTTAGAATAGTCAGCACAGCATCAAAGGGCAACAGTGTAGTTCTTTTTTCATGCCTACCTGTTTTTACAATTACAGTTTTAGCACCTTTCATGGTAACAGTTATATTGCTAGGCACATCAACTGTCAGAGGAACTTCGTCCATATTCGCTATTAGGCGTAGTACTAATCTTCTTTCGATGTTGAATAATAAAGCAATAGAAAGATGTTTTCTCTTCAAACTATTCCGACATTTCCTGAGAAATTTTGCTTTTGGTTCGCCTTGTAGAACCAATCAACTCCACCTTGAAACTCTGTTAAGTTCCACTGTAGCGTTAGCTTACGAGCGTCTCTGTGAATCAGTTTTGTATTAATTCCAGGGCCATTTTGATGGTTTCCTTGAATCCATTTCAATGTGTCATCTTCTAGTATTGACCATTTTGCACTCCGTCCTTTATTTGCACGTTTAGTCTTCCTCATTTTTGTCAGTTCTTCTTTACTAGTCCGCCAGCCGCGAATGGTTTTTTCTGTCGGTGAAGAGCCGAAATGCCTCTCAGTTGCTCTGTTTCAACGTTCTTCTGCACATGCTATTACTTTCAATTTATTGCCCGTATCATATGAACCCCTTTTATTTTTTTTCCATTACGAAACTAGCTAGTAACAAGAGTATTGTACTGTTACCGATAACACACATCACTTTCAGTTCAAGTTTCTGGCACCGTAGGCTGCAATGGCGTATGATGAGCTAGACAGTGTTCTGGGTTTATGAGGCGGGAGCGGAGGGAGACAGTGTTAGCAAGCTTCTGAATCCCTGCAACTCATGTTCGTCGCATCGGTACACTGCTGCTGCGAGTTGAATCCAATGTTGCCAGACAGAGATAGGTTTCCTGCGGCATCGAATATATGGCCATTTTTAAGACTAGCAGGAATTTTAAATGAAACACTGGACATTTTTATATTAATTTCAAATATAAGAGGCACCTGAAATTTGCAGGCAGTTCTTGGAAGAAATAAGTGAATCTTACAGGTCGCAAAATACGGTATTTGCTAGAATGTGAGCCGTTAGCGATTTTGAAGTTTGAAAGGATTTTAAATTCTCGAAGGTTATGACAAAGATTATTTCAAAATTGGGTTCCTGATACAGAAAATTATCTAGAGAACATGGCAGGGTGGTTTAGTGGTACGAAGATGATACTACTTTGTTGAGAACGAGTATTTCTGTTGTGTTGTTCAGACAGTAGCGTAAGGATTGAAGATAAACAGAGAGGAATGCATTAATTGAGAAGATGATGCAGCAAATACAGCTTACGATAATGTCTACGCTCATCGGCATATAGTCATGGTAATTGTTCATAGGCAGGAGTAGTTGGTCGAAATAGCGTACATCATAAATGTATCGCACAATAGCATTCATTGCCAGTTACAGCTGATGTGAGCTATCATAGAAAAATCTTCAGAGAATAGGATCATCTTAATCAAGGATCGGGGAGTACTAGTGGATCCACAAGTTCCTTTTTAAGCTCGAGAGGAAATACTTTCTTATATTTCTATAATGAATGAAGTGATGCTGACACCTTATCACAGACTGTAGTTGAGCGTTCAGTCCAGTATAGGTGATGGTCCAGAACTATCCCCAAATACTTTGCAAAAGAAGAGAAGGTGATTTCTTTGCTATTGAGGACTAAGCGTGGAAGAGATTCTCCGAACTGGGGAGCAGCCAGCGTTTTACGAGCGACTAAGACTGCTTGTATTTTACATGGGCTAAATTTCAAACCTAAGTTCTATGCCCATTCTGATAAAGTAAGTAGCTACCCGAATGAGTTGAACATTAAAACTTTCTTAATAACCCTAATCTTTACAATAATCTTCCTTCCGAGTATTGGGTCTGTTGAGCTGGCACGGTTTCCTCTAGAAGTCCTCCTGCCATCTTTTCTCTGGTCGACCTTGAGCTCTTACACCATTGGCATGTTAGTATAGCATCGATTTTTGGATCCTCTTTGAACTCATTCGCTGTAAATGATTTCTCCAGTTGTTTCGGTAGTTCTGTATATAATGCATGACGGGTGTTACGTGATCTTATTTGCTTCCAGCATTTCATTTCATAGCCTGGTAACCTTTTCGCATTTTTTTGCCTTTATTGGCCAGACTTCGCTGCCTTAGCGTGTCACAGGCGTATTCTGGTGTGCTTCTGGAGAAGAGAAGGTTTCATTACCTTATTAATGACTCCCATTGTTTTTGTACACCTGGTGTTTTCTTCAGTTGGATCAGCTTCTTTCCGGGGAGGACCGTTTGCTGCCTAAATATGCGAATACGTTTGCTATCTCCAATATTTAATTTTCCTCACAGATGCTACTTTGTTTTTTCGGTGGTAATTTCCATGCTGTATTTCTCGGATATGATCTGTTAAATGTCCAGAGAACGCTGCAGGTCATCCTCTGGTGGCACACAGTGAAGCAACTTGATTTTGTGTGGCTATTTTACTGCAACTCGGGTCTACTGGTTAGTATCGCTGCCTCCAGAACGTGGGGTCCCTCTTTCAATTCCCGGCCGAGTCGGCGATTTCTTCGCTGTGGGACTAGGTGTTAGCGTTCTCCTGCTCATTTCTTCTCGTCTTCACCACAAAGAAGCACGATTGGTCGAAGTGCTGTCTCAGGGAAAAAACTGCATCAGGCAGTCGAGCAACACCAGACAGGGTTTGCTGGCCAATAGTCAAAGAACATTGTTTAATTTTTCGTCGTGCTGTTGATTTGAATGAAGCCGTATGCCACTTAGCTCCACTCTTGAATGATTTTTTTCATACAAAAAATAGGCGATATTGGTGAAAAGCCGGATCGTTGTGGTACTTCTACCTGTATTCCGCCTCGCTCTGGTGATTTGTCCTCGTCCTTGAGAGAGATTAAATTTGATGTCTGAATTTATCATCCTTCAGTTGCTGGGGAACTTGATGATCTTCTAGAGTTTGTAATAATTCGTTTCTGTTGACTTTAACGAAAGCTCTTTTGAAATCGACGAAAGCACTATGTGTTTCTTGACTGAATTCCTCGTGTTTTTCAATCATCAATATCCATCATTGCGAGAGTTTTCTTTTCGAAAGCCAGAGTATCACTGTTTTTCAGATTTCCTTTCTTGAAGATGGGAATGCGAATTAACTGAGTACAGCTCTCAAGATTAATCGAATCTTCTGAGGGTTAGAAATTTTTATTTTGTTCATTATTTATAAGTTCACACTTAGACATGGTGTATCTTGAACAGCTCCATGAGAGCTGACCTGTAAGAGGCTCTGAAGTTTGAGGCCATAAATTTTGAAAGTATTGCAGCCGTTTAAATAAACTGATTCACTTTCACATCCTTTCTCTCGCAGTTCAGCGTTTTAAAAATTTTAAACATCTGTGGTTTGGACCTTTGAATATTATGTTATAAAAGGGCCACAAAATCGTCCCAACCAAGTCTGTATTTTGTGCATATTTCTCCTTCAGCGATAGTTTTTTTCCTATGACGTTCTATTTTATCGTTCCGTTTCCTTGTTGACGGATACTTCACAAATGCCTTTCGTTTGTCCACTACAACATCGTTAGCATCATATTTCTAGTTTCTTCATCATTTCTTCTTATGCCATTTTACTTTTCTGGCAAGGCTCTGATCGGCAGCTTCTCTTGGAATCTATTGGAGAGCCTCCCATTGGTCTTCTGAGCTCTTTCTTACATGTGGTATTTTTACTGGCTCACGAAGTCCTTTTTGGTATAAACAAGGTTACTGGGGTTTCTCAAAAGGCTTAGATGAAAAGCTGGTTCATTGTTCACTGGCAGTTTCCAACACTTCATTTTATGTCATTTTGGCCTCACTCGAATGTGAATTACTAGTGATCAGACTCAATTTCAGGACCTCAAAACCCTCTTGCATTCATTACCATATCAGCCACCAGGCGTTAAAACATGGCGAATGATGAAAGGGTTCAAATGGCTCTGAGCACTATGGGACTCAACATCTTAGGTCATAAGTCCCCTAGAACTTAGAACTACTTAAACCTAACTAACCTAAGAACATCACACACACCCATGCCCGAGGCAGGATTCGAACCTGCGACTGTAGCAGTCCCGCGATTCCGGACTGCAGCGCCAGAACCGCACGGCCACCGCGGCCGGCGATGAAAGGGTAAAGACACACTCGACCCGAACTCAGAATTACTAAAAAGAACTAAACCAGGAGCGCAAAAATAGCGCTCAGTGAGCTAGATTATTGCTAAGTTTAATTCAGAAGTATATCTCTCAGACTTTGGAAGTTTTCTAGATATATGACTGCTCCGCAAGTGCGATAAAAGATATTTATTTGGAACAGTTTCTTTAAACAGTCGAACGTAAAGACAATGTGATATCTGTCATGTATTTTTTTCAGTATTTCGAAAATACTGTACAATCATGTGGACATAACTCTAAACAGAGTTACTGTCATCAGTCGAAAACAGTTGATAATTACTTCTCGCCTTGCTGGCTTAGTGTGTTTCCTAATAATCCATCCCTTCTTTGTATAAACATTGTAGCACTATACAATGAAGTGATTAAAGTCAGGGGGTCGGCCGCGGTGGTCTCGCGGTTCTAGGCGCTCCGTCCGGAGCTGCGTGGCTGCTACGGTCGCAGGTTCGAATCCTGCCTCGGGTATGGATGTGTGTAATGTCCTTAGGTTAGTTAGGTTTAAGTAGTTCTAAGTTCTAGGGGACTGATGACCACAGATGTTAAGTCCCATTGTGCTCAGAGCCATTTGAACCATTTTTTAAAGTCAGGGGATACCTCCTAACATCGTGTCACAGCTCTCCAGCGTAATGCAACAATTCAGTGTGGCATCGTCTCAACAAGTCTGTGGAAGATCCCTGCAGAGATATTGAGCCATGTTGCCTCAATAACCGACCATAATTGAAAAAGGGTTGCTGTGCAGGATTTTGTACACGAACTGACCACTCGATTATGTCCCATGAATGTTTTATGGCATACACGTCGGGCCATCTGCGTGACCAAAACATTCGCTCGAATTGTCCAGAACGTTCTTCAAACCCGTCTCAAACCACTGTGGTCCGGTGACGCAGTGGATTGTCACCCATAAAAATATCATCTTTGTTTCGGAACATGATTTCCATGAATAGCTACAAATGGTCTCCCAAAAGCCGAACATACCATTTCCAGCCGATGATCATTTCAGTTCGATTGGAGAACGCAGTCCATTCCATGTAAACATAGCCCACACCATTACAGAGCCAATGTGCCTTGTTGACAACTTTGGTCCATGGCATCATGAGGTCTGTGCAACACTCGAACACCACCATCAGCTCTTACCAACGGAAATCTGGTGACGATTTTCCAGTTGTTTGAGTTCTAACCGATGTGGTCACGAGCCCAAGGGAGTGGCTACTCGCGATGTCACGCTATTAGCAAAGGCACTCGCGTCGGTCGTTTGCTGCCATAGCTCACTACCGCCAAATTGTGCCGCACTGTCCTAACGGATATGTTCTTCGTACGTCCCATAATGATTCCTGCTGCTGTTTCACACAGTGTCGCTTGTCTATTAGCACTGACAATTCTACCTAGTTGGTGTTGCTTTCAGTCGTTAAGTGGTTGCTGTCGGTCACTGTGGTACCCATGGTGAGAGGTAGTGCCTGAAACTTGGTATTCTCGGTACACTCTTGACACAGTGAATCTCAGAGTATTGAATTACCTAAAGACTTCTGTAATGTAATGCCCCATTTGTTTAGCTGTAGGTACAATTTTGCGTTCAGTGTCTGTTAATTCCGGTCGCACAGTTATTATCACATCGGAGACCTAATCATATAAATCATATAAGTACAAATGACAGCTCCGTCAATGCACTACCCTTTCCTCCACTGCAAAAGTGGATGAGTGCTGGCACCCGATCCCTTGTTTTAACAGCGTTGTGCCATAATTCCTTTCGTCTCCAATCCTCCTCATTAGTTATTCGATTTACCCACCTAATCTCCTACATCCATCTGCAGCATCACATTTCAAAAACTTCTGTTCTCTCCTTGTGTGAACTGCTTAATCATCCAACTTCCACTTCTGTAAAAGGTTATATTCCAGATAAATACCTTCAGAAAATACATCCTACCAATTAAAGTTATATTTGTTCTTTTTATCAGAAATGCTTTTCTTGCTGGTGGCAGTGCATTTTCTGTCTTATCTATTATGGCATTCATCAAGTATTTTCTTACCAAAGTTCAAAGGTAGAAAGTTATTTATACCTTACTGACATTCCAGTATGTTACAAAAGCCAAAGCCACACACACACACACACACACACACACACACACACACACACACACACACACACACGCACACACACACACACTTAGTTGTGTAGACTTCCAATATATGATGGTTCCGAGCAAAACAGCAAAGACTATTTATGTCAAAGGAAAATATATTTCCTTGTTAAGATATGCCTCGAGTGTCAGGTACTCTGTGGAAAGTAAATGGACCCTTAGAAATTTTAAATATAATCAGTTGATTGATTAAATATTTTTATAAAACTTTGTTGCCAAACAACTTTTCCTCTGCTGAACAGCTAATGAGATGGCTCGCAAGTACTTGAAAAACTTTTTGTAGCATGTGTATCTTCTTCTTCTTCTTGTTTCGAATGGGCGTACTTTGGACCACGCTTGTTCAGCTGTTGTGCTTTGATCTTTGCCCAGTATTGCCGCATCCTCTGTCGGTGTAACTCCTTCCTTTCTTCTGTCTAGGGGGTCCCCTTTCTTCAGGGATTTTCCTGAAATCCTCGGACTTCCTTCAGGGTGTTTCTCACAGACTGTCTGTTTTGGAGATCAGTTATTCCTAGTTCTTATTCCTAGTTCTTTAATGTCCTTCTCGGTTTCTGTGGTGCAGACCTTCTTGTTTTGCCTGAAGGTGAATAGACAGACGGTCTGTCAACCTGTTTGGAGGTAATCTTGCATCATGGCTATAGAAAGCTACCCATCTTTTTCTTGCACAGTCAGAGAGCCAGTTGATATGTTCATAGAGCTCTGAGTTGCCACCATCTGAATTCCCCAGCTTTTTCTACTGGGCCAAGGATCTTCCTGAGGATTCTCCTCTTTCTGACTTCCAATTTCTCCATCAGACCTCTCTGGTTCATGGAAAGACATTCCATGGCATACAGGGCTTCTGGTCGTATGACTGATGCGTAATGCTTCAGTTTCAGATTGCGTGACAGGCATTTCTTGTTGTAGGTGTTCAGTCAGTAGACAGGCTAGTTCCAATTTGTTGACTCTCACGAATATCGAAGTTTTTTCTGATAAGTTGGGTTCAATCAATTCACCGAGATATCTATTGATAAATAAGAAACTTTGAACTTGATCCTGTCTGCTTTCGTCATTTGTTTAACTATTGAGTTGTTAGAGCCTGCGATTTTTCTAATATCACTATCTCTTAAATCTACTAGAAGTACTTCATGATCTTTTTAAATTTCAATATTTTTCTTCCCATCTAAGCTTTGTCAGCACTGTTCTGGCTATTGCTGTCGAATTGTCTATGTTTACATGAGATAATTTGAGGCTTAAAATCTTCTCCCTTCTTCTAGAGTAGGGTTTTCCAAACTGTGTTCTGCAGAACACTGGTTTTCCATGGGAGGTGAATACATTTTCCACAAATAACTATTAATAACATGCTCATATTTTCGGACTAAATGACTACACTAATAATATTTTTTTTAAATTTTATTGTGAGTTTAATGGTGTTAGTTATGACTTAAAACCGAAATTCTTCTCATTTTTTAAAGTGTAATTAGCCTTCAAAATGAACAAAGCATTTCATCAAAGTACCATAGTTCTCAAAGCTTTCCAGGAGAACAACTGGTTAGGAACCCCTGTTCTAGAGACAGTTTCACATAGACTTTTCATTAGTATTGTTTAATTTGCTTCATTTCATACATCATACATAATACTAATTATCAGAATGTTTTAAATGCTGCACATATCCTCTGCTCCAGTATGGCTTTTCTATGTTCAAATCTGATAGATTCAAAATCCGGTTCCTAAATTCTCTGCAAATGCTTCTAAGATAGTAAATTTTGACTCACAAAAGTGCTTACTAAGATTGTGCCACACTTCCTTTTCAGTCTACTTAATGAAACATTTTCATTTACACCAGATATTAAAATTCGTTTTATTATGAGTTCTTGGTAGAAAGCAGACTCCCAGGTAATTGTCAGGACATTGTTCAAAATGCATGTGCAAGTATTATGTGTGAGCACTGCCCATATTTCGTGTGAGCATTACTCAAATAAAACAAGAATTTCTTTTGTTGCAATTACGTGTAAGATTTAAAAATTCTGCTGTCCTTACTGCATCAATACAGATACTTCATATTACAACTTATTGTCTGTTCTGCAAGCTGTTATCCAGTGATTTACAGGCACCAAACCTCTTACCACATATGATGTCCAGAGCACAGCGCGTAATATACGGATAAATGTCGAATATTTCACCATCAGCCTTCGTCTTCAGAATGTCTACTAATACTTCTGACTTCTCAGCAAACACTTCAGTGAAATTGTCGAGGATGCTAAAGTGGAAAGCAGGTGTTATCATCTTGCGTCGTGAGTGCCATTTTGCTCCTGAAAAAAATACATGCACAGACTTAGACAATCTGACCAGAAGAACTTTTTAATTTCATCATGACCAAATTGCTTTAACGTTTTTTTTTTCTTTCTCTGGTGGAAGCTACATTCAAAAATTTACTATACTAAATATCTTTTTTTTTAATTTTTGGCCTCGAATTACACATTTGGTATCATAATCAGATTGAAGTTTTTGATACTTGAGTGCACCACATTATAACTTATGCATATACGCAAAACCGGTTATGATACCAAGAATTTGACTGTGGTGAAGGGAAAGAAAAAAGTTTTGTTTACAATATGGACATTGGATTCGTCTTTGGCAGTGTGTTTGGTCCATATAAATTTAACAAATGTGCATATATTTTTCTGTTAGCACCATTTTCAAACGTATCATGTGTATAAACAATGTATTATATTCCTTTATAGGTGGTAATACACCTCATTTCTAAAATTTGGTATTCATTTTTCTGCTCTTTTGTTGCAATGTGAGAAATTAGTCCATACAGTTCTGTATGGAAACAAAATGAGGCTATTCCATTTTGTTTACTACAATGGATATTTACAAGTGAGTTTCATACCATTGTAATATCAAAGAGTGCACATAGTGTTTTGAAATTTCTTATTAATGTCGAGAGAGTAGATATTCTTGAGCAGACATGCATGCTTACCTGTTATTAACTACACTTTAAAAAATTCTAAAGTCATGTGAATTTCTTTCTTTTTTCAGTATGAACAGACAGGCTTAACTCTATATCCAACAAGTGAGAATTTCAATGCACATAAATCTGAAAATCCAGGAGTTTAGGAAAATTATTCCATAGATGCCTTATTGTATTTGACAACAGATTGATGTATGGTAGGAAGACTTTATAGTCAAATCAATAAACACTAACACCAGTGGAAAAAGAGGTTACCTTTGAGTAGTCCATCTAAGGGTGTTCTGAGACAAAGAGAATTTCTGAGCCAAATTTGCAGGATGCCGACCAAGAAAACAATTTCCCGGTTTGCCCCAATCAAAATATCTCATTTCCCTAAATCCAAAATCTAATTCTACATAAATACATTGGAAACAAAAATGTCAAGTAAAGTTGAGCTACTTAAGAAAGTTAGAAAACTATAGTAAAGGAAATCTTGATTTAATTAAATAAGGAAACAAAATTTTTAAAATATATTGAAATTCATTAACATGAATAGGCAAACCTATATTCGTCTTCTAACCACAATAAACAAAATTTAAATTTGCATTTTATCTAAACTATCTCTATCATTTTTAAAGATTTTAGAATAATGACCTACAAGAGTGATTTTATACGTCTCATCTAAAACCAATTATATTTTATCTTCAAATTTAGTAGGTAAAAGTACAGCATTTGAAATTGCATAAGATTTAATTTTCTTAAGTTCTGATAAATTGGTACACAATTGTGATGAACCATTACATTAATTGTGAAGGTCTGTTAATAGTTTTTCAGTGCTACCACTCATGGACATTTTTATTCATATAGAAAAAAATTAAAGAATAAAAAAATTAAAACACTTGAAGGGAGGAATAGTTACTGCCTTTAAACGTTTTAATTTGTGAAGAACTTAGGTTTTCGCTGTTTATCATCTCTAGTTTTCTGAAATTATTTAAAAAAGAAATGTAAAGAAAAATTTGAACAATCTAATTATTTCTAATTTTTCTGTCATTTACTTAACTAAAAAGTTTCAGTATGCAGTCTATGTTGAGAATTATAAGTTAAATTCTTTTTACCATACATAAGAAAATATCCAATTATATCATTTGGAATATTCTCATTAAAGGATGCACATAATCTTATTGTTGCTTTTTGGGTGATAAAAACATTCATTCTTTGAGTCATATTAATGACATAAATTTGAAAATTTAAATAAAATTGAAAGGACTTACAGTTACATCATTATTTAATTGGATTATTCCTTAAAACTCCCTAAACGAATCATAATCTTTTAGGAAGTTACTTGGTGGCTAAAGATTCCATAATTCATGAAGAAAAACTTAATTTCTTTGACTTTTAACATAAATATTTTGTAATTTAACATGATCGAATTAAGAAGAATCAATTATTTTGATTATTTATTCGATCAGTTTGGATTAAAACAAACGTAAAGTAAGGAATATGAAATTCTGTAGAATTATAATAACTAGAACTATCTAGTTCAAAATTTCTTTTTGCCTGTAAATCAGTAAATACGACTGTTGGGCATATGAAGTAAGAAAATCGAATATTTGGATTTTTAAGCCCTATGTATTCTAGTTAAAGTCAATATTCTGGTTCATATTTAACAAAAGGAGCATGAATTTCCATATATTTAAAAACCATTTTACCTCCTTTTGGAAGTGTATAATTATCATTTTCAGTAGTCCAACAAAGAATAAAATCATCATGATTTTTCCCAAACTCCCAGTAAAAATAACAGTTAAATGATCTTTTCACATAATTTCTTAATAATCTTCAAAAAATCGACCAAGTAATTTTAATGGATAAAAAACTTCATTTTGTTTAGTTATAATTTTTCCATTGTTAAAAATATGATCTTCCATATTTCACTCATTTGAAAGGGAAGAAGTTAAACATATAAGAGTTGAATGAGAATTTAAAGGATGTTCAATACTATATAAAATATTATTTCCTTTTTTAACTGTAACATGATCATAAAATTTCAAGACATAATTATCATTTAGTTTAATATTACATTTATCTCCATATGCAGAAAAATCAGTTCCAACTTCTTAATAATGTAAAAGGTCATATAAAGTTCTGCAAAATCAGGATGAATCCAGACATCACCAATATTATTATTAATTTCTGTTCCCTTGATAGGAAGATTATTATTTTTTATTTCCCATTTGCAGGAAATGAATAAAATTGATACCTTTCATTTTGGTTCATCATTTGATAAGGAAATACTTATTCATCCATTTCTAAAACAAGTGTTCCACAAGCACCATTGAACTCAATTAAATTTTATTTTCCTCAGTTAAAGGTAATTCTAAATTTTGAATATTACTGAAAATTGTAATTATCCTTGGATGCTTTGGTTCATAAATTATTGAGTGTCCTAATTCAGAATTAGGAATAAATAAGGCAATAATATTAGTTTCTTGATGAAAATGATCATTATGTTTACATAACATTCCATCAGCAAAATTAAAATTTACATTAATTAATTGAAATGGAATAATTATCGAACATCTTCAGCAAAGGATTTTTACGTTCACTTTTTTGATTATCAAACTCTAAAAAACTTGCACTATTATCTTGTTTTATATGCATGTATATTTTTTTACACTTTCAATAACAATTATATTTATAATTTTATCTGCTTTAACTGAATATTTGGATTTTTCGAGGGATAAATTTTTCTAAATTTCTCAGACTATATTGACAAACCGGAACTTCTATTATTTCTCCATTTCAGGAAAGTTTGTTATTCATTGCTGTATTATATAGAGTTAAAAAAGTTGAATGAAAACCTACTGGTTAAACACTTTCATACGTTTCTCTTTTTGGACAGTTAATTTTATTCTTCAGAGCAGAGGACTTATCATGGAATAGAAATAAACTACTCATTAATATTAGTAAACATTATGTAAATAAATGACAGGTTGGGAACCAACAATAAGAGTTCCAGATATGAAACAAGAAAACTTACATAGTAAACTTTTACCAAACTTAGTACATTGTGCAATTGTAGGATCAAGTTGAAGTGGAAAAACTAAATTAGTGATTTAATTATATTTTGGCAAAAGAGTGGTTAAACTGGCAGATATTAATAAATTGCATATTTATTGAAAATTTTAAATGAGTTCACATATCAAGAATTAAGAAAAAGATGTAAAAAAATTGAAGATAATATTACTGAAAAAAATGGTTAGTCTTATTGCAAATAATGACGAAATTATTATATTAGATGAATCTGAAAAACTTTCAGTTGTAGTTTTTGATGACATGTTTCTTGAAAATCAAGATATAGTTAGTGAAAATTTTTGAGGGGAAAAACATAAAGAAATATACTGTATTTATTTGAGTCAAACATATTCAAAAATTCTAAATCAATTAGTTAGGGAAAATATAACTTTTTAAAATATTTTTAGACAAGATGATACACATTTTAAATCATATTTACCACACATTTTTTGGTGGAGATTCAAAGTTAGATGAATTTAAAAAATTATATAGTAAACATTATTTTATAGCAATTGATATGATACAAAAAATTATTGAAACAAAGTTTTGAGAAAATATTAACAAATTTTTAATTACTACAAACAAACATTAACAGAAATGTTGAACATAAACTTTAAAAAGAAACGTTCAAGATATACATGAAACATAAAATATTGAACATAAATCTTAAACATTAACATTAAATGCTAAATAAAAATGATTATCGTGTTTTTATTCTTAATAAATGTTTGCAAAATATGATTGAGAAATTGTTCAAAAAGGAAATGAATTCAAAAAGGGAAAGAATAAGTAAAAGCTGAATTTCAGAAATGAAACAAATCATGAAGAACAAAATATGAAAAATTTAAAAAAGAAACAGTATCAGTTATCAATATAATTGAAAAAGTTTACAAAGGATCCAAAGACTATGGAGAAAAACTGTTAAAATCAGTCGAAGTAAACTGAGAAGTTATTCTCGACATTACTGGGAATAATTTAATGATATTCTAACGATTAAACAATATGACACTGTTAAAAGAGATTATAGCAAGTGAATCAGAAATACATGATTTATTAACGAAATATGAAGAAGATACAAAATGGGTAACTCCAAAAGAACAAAAAATAAATAAAAAAGTAATTGAAAGAATCTTCTAATATATTAATACAGTGAAGATAAAATGTTTGGATTATGGCCGGTGGCTGTACTTAAATACGTTAGGAAATTACCAGTAAAATTTAATGGAGTTAAATTAACTAATGGCGATAGGACATACGAAGGTAAAGATGGATTAATGAATCTCTTAAGTAAAGAACAAATAACAAAGGAAGACAAGAATACACTATTTACAGATCCTCATTTATCACATTATACAGGTATATTGTTCCAATATAAGGTAGGAATTTAAGGAGCTGGGACCTGGATAAACTGAAAGAACCAGAGGTTGTACAGATTTTCAAGGAGAGCATAAGGGAACAATTGACAGGAATGGGGGACAGAAATACAGTAGAAGAAGAATGGGTAGCATTGAGAGATGAAATAGTGAAGGCAGCAGAGGATCAAATAGGTAAAAAGACGAGGGCTAGTAGAAACCCTTGGGTAAAAGAAGAAATATTGAATTTAATTGATGAAAGGAGAAAATATAAAAATGCAAAAAATGAAGCAGGCAAAAAGGAATACAAACGTCTCAAAAATGAGATCGACAGGAAGTGCAAAATGGCTAAGCAGGGATGGCTAGACGACAAATGTAAGGATGTAGAGGCTTATCTCAATAGGGGTAAAATAGATACTGCTTACAGGAAAATTAAAGACACCTTTGGAGAAAGGAGAACAACTTGCATGAATATCAAGAGCTTTGAAACCCAGTTCTAAGCAAAGAATGGAAAGCAGAAAGGTGGAAGGAGTATATAGAGGGTCTACACAAGGGCAACGTGCTTGAGGACAATATTATGGAAATGGAAAAGGATGTAGATGAAGATGAAATGGGAGATTTGACACTGTGTGAAGAGTTTGACAGAGCACTGAAAGACCTGAGTCGAAACAAGGCCACCAGAGTAGACAACATTCCATTAGAACTACTGACAACCTTGGGAGAGCCAGTCCTGACAAAACTCTACCATCTGGTGAGCAAGATGTATGAGACAGGCGAAATACCCTCAGACTTCAAGAAGAATATAATAATTCCAATCCCAAAGAAAGCACGTGTTGACAGATGTGAAAATTACCGAACTATCAGTTTAATAAGGCACAGCTGCAAAATACTAATGCGAATTCTTTACAGGCGAATGGAAAATCTGATAGAAGCCGACCTCGGGGAAGATCAGTTTGGATTCCATAGATATGTTGGAACACATGAGGCAATACTGACCCTACGACTTATCTTAGAAGAAAGAGTAAGGAAAGGCAAACCTACGTTTCTATCATTTGTAGTCTTAGAGAAAGGTTTTGACAATGTTAATTGAAATACTCTCTTTCAAATTCTGAAGGTGGCAGGGGCAAAATACAGGGAGCGAAATGATATTTACAATTTGTACACAAAGCAGATGGCAGTTATAAGAGTCGAGGGGTATGAAAGGGAAGCAGTGGTTTGGAAGGGAGTGACACAGGGTTGTAGCCTATCCCTGATGTTGTTCAATCTGTATATTGAGCAAGCAATAAAGGAAACAAAAGAAAATTTCGGTGTAGGTATTAAAATCCATGGAGAAGAAATAAAAACTTTAAGTTTCGCCGATGACACTGTAATTCTGTCAGAGACAGCAAAGGACTTGGAAGAGCAGTTGAACGGAATGGACAGTATCTTGAAAGGAAGGTATAAGATGAAAATCAACAAAAGAATAACAAGGATAATGCAATGTAGTCGAATTAAGTTGGGTGATGCGGAGGAAATTAGATTAGGAAATGAGACACTTAAAGTAGTGAAGGAGTTTTTCTATTTGCAGAGCAAAATAACTGACGATGGTCGAAGTAAAGAGGACATAAAATGTAGACTGGCGATGGTGAGGAAAGCATTTCAGAAGAAGAAAAATTTGTTAACATCGAGTATACATTTAAATGTCAGGAGGTCGTTTCTGAAAGTATTTGTATGGAGTGCAGCCATGTCTGGAAGTGAAACATGGACGATAAATAGTTTAGACAAAAAGAGAATGGAAGCTTTCGAAATGTGGTGCTATAGAAGAATGCTTAAAATTAAATGGGTAGATCACATAACTAATGAGGAGGTATTGAATAGAATTGGGGAGAAGTTTGTGGCACAACTTGACTAGAAGAAGGGATTGGTTGGTAGGACATGTTATGAGACATCAAGGGATCACGAATTTAGTATTGGAAGGCGGTGTGGAGGGTAAAAATCGTAGAGGGAGAGAAAGAGATGAATACACTAAGCAGATTCAGAAGGATGTAGGCTGCAGTAGGTACTGGGAGATGAAGAAGCTTGCACAGGATAGAGTAGCATGGAGAGCTGCATCAAACCAGTCTCAGGACTGAAGACCACAACAACAACAACATTGTTCCCATTTTAGCATTGTATTCTAATAATAATCGATACAAAATAAAATCCAGCAGGGGAAATATGTATGAGTATCAGATAAAAGAATTTTTGATAACAATTTCGCATCATTAAGACAAAAAATTTGATTGCTCATTATTAGTGATTCAGAGAAAGTGGTGAAGTTTCAGTATAAAAATATTCAGAAAAATGGGTCGAAGAAATTTGGATGAAAGATGATACAGTTTTAATTGACAGATTAACACTAATTCTTTGAGAACAAATAGCTTGGAAATAAAAGTTACCATAATTGGAAAAAAAATCTTAAGAAGCAAATTTAGTCATGTTAATAATAGCAAAAGAGTAAATATGGAAAAGGTTTAGTTAATACTTCAATTAACAAATATACCATTTGAAATGCATCTTCAACACTACAGATTTTGTGGTCTTGGGACTAAATTAGAAGGGAAATAAATTAGAAGAGATCAAGGAATTAATCCATTAGATGATGCATGTAAAGAACATACTAATTCTTACAGAGATAATAAAGAAGTACAAAAAATACACGAAACAGACAGAAAACTTCAGTTAATGGCAAAGGAAAGTGCTGCTTCCTTATATCACATGACAATACTAATCCAAAATTAATTTAACTAACACTCAGTAATGAATAAATGAACATTACTGAACCGTTTTTAATTTATGTTCAAAAGTGAAAGAGAGAGAAAAGAACTGTTCAAAATGTCCTTGTTTCAGTAACTATTCCTATTGTGAAAAGGATTGTTAAATATTTAACAAACAAAAAGGAAAACATACATCAAGGTGAATTTCTCCCATTACTCGTAGCTGTATTACCTTACTTAGTGAACACTGCTTCACTTGCCAGTGGAACTGCAGCAATTGGAAATGCAGTTATAAATAAGAAAAACCTTAATAAGGAATTAGAAGAACAAACAAGACATATTTTGGAAATGGGAAAGAAAGGAAACAGAGAAAACCAATTCAAAGAAAATAAGTAATTTTTGTTCCATTTTTATGATCGTTGAGTTACCTAAAGCAGGAATAGTAAATTTATATATTCCTGATCACAATGAAACTCAACGTGTAGTTATTATAAAAATAAAGATAAAAACTTAGTTTTTGATTTATATAGAGGCATTATTCCAAAACACCTAATTCACTATTTTGAAAAAATTTCTTTAGTTCAATATGGAAAGGAAACAAAATTTTGATATAGTATTTTGTGGACATTTGTGTCATTTTAAAAATATTTATCATGTATTACAAGTTTAATGATATTTTACATCTAATAAATGACATTTTTGGAAATAAACTCATTAGCAGTTTAGAAAAAATTAAAAATTTACGATCATCAGATTAATAACGAAATAACTTCAGAATTTTTAAGTTTTTTAATACCCCCAAAAACTACTGAAAAACCGATACCATCATTAATATTGTTAGGATCAAAATTCAAAGATTTTCAAAATTCAACATATACAAAAATAAATGATGTATTAGAAATGTTGAGAAACGATTTCTATGTTATTTCTAAGGTGGCTCAATATTATGTGTCTTTTAAATATAGAAGAATAGTTAATATTAACAAACCACATGATTTCCTGGATGCATTTAGTAGAAGATATTTGCAAACAAGACTTTGACAACCTAAACAACAATATGTAAATATGTTAACTATGTTCAAAAATTATTATTCCAAGAAAGATATTGAGAAAGATTCATCAGATCATATTATTAAACTCGAAGTCGGTAATTATTTCCAAAAAAAGAAATTAAAGACTGTTTCACCAATAGATTTAACACTGTACTTAAATCAATAAAAAAACGTCATTATATAGTATATCATAAACACATTATTGAACTTACTTTTATGACTGGAGGCTAATAAATAATGCACAAGTTCAGTTAATGTGATTTCATTCTTAAAAAAGCATTGTTGTTGGTCAAGAATTAACATTTGGTGATTTTGATATTTGGATAAGTGCTGAAAGTTATTAAAATGAAACCTGAAGTTCTGGAGTCACAATTTCGTGCAAATCAAATGTTTTTCCGTAAGTGTATAAGATTGTAGTAAAACTGTTCCTGTTGATGTAAAAATAATTTTATTTGAAGGAATGATACAATTATTTTAATTCCATATAAATTAATCATTATAATCAAATTTCCAGTTTGATGGAGGGAAGGTTTAATGAAACTAGTCATCCTCAAAGATTAACAACTAATAATAGAAAACAAAGAATCAAGGGTAATTTTTCAATTTGTAAGACATTAAAGTTAATGCAATTAAAAAAAATTCTTAGGTGAGGGGCTAAGCAAATCACTAACCTTCAATATTCGTGAAAAAATTATTAAACACATTACATAAACCCATCAGAAAAAACTTTAAATGAGAAAATGTAAATTCTTTGGCAGTAGATGATTAATGCTAAGCTCATTTAGTCTAAATGTAGTGTGGAAAGTTGAAAGTGATTTCGAAAACAAACAACAGTTATTAATATTTGTTAACTGTAAATGATAGTTTTTCAAAATTTGCTTGGGCAATTCCTGTTGAAAGTCAAACAAGTAGAAATGTAATTCACTCTTTTCAAGAACTATTCAAGTTCAAAAAAGCAAAACATTTGTGAAGTTATGACAACAAAAAATTTTATAATAAAAATTTCAGTTAGTAGCGAAAAATATAATATTAATCATTATTCTACTTTTAATGAATTGTTGAACGATTTAATAGAACACTTAAAGAAAACAATAAAACAGAACATTGAACTATAGAAGTGGCCCTAAAAGACATAAGTTAAGAAATTGAAGAAGTCTTACCAAAAACATTTTACAAAGCAAATTTGTTAGATACTGAATCAAAACATGAAATTAGTGATCAGGTAAGAATAAATAAAAATAAGGGAAATATTTAAAAATCATATACAGCAAAAAGATCAATGGCAATTTTCGTGATGCAAGATCTTAATCAGTCCAATCCAATTACAAATAAATTGAAAGATTGAATTAGAATACAAACATAAGGAGATTTTGTGAACACAAACTACTCAAAACGATTTTACAGATGTGTACCTTGCTGAAAAAGTTTTGAATACGATAGGTAATAAAATTTTTGTTAAAAGCTTGAGTTTCGATTATTTGCAAACCAGTACGGTTAGGATAATTCTCACAATAATTGAACAAATCAAACTGAAGTAATTTTTTAAAATGTTAAAAATAATTCTATGTATGAAAGGAGTTATCTATCAAAATTTTAAAAATGTCTGAAATTGAATATAATTTTTATATTATAATTGTTTCATTAAAATGATAGGTTTTTTATATTCAATTAAAGGTAAACAAAAACCATTTAATGTAAAAAATTATATGAGTATTTTAATTCTGAGTTGGTGGAACTAATGATTGATTTGGTGAATTTTAATTTTTAATATACGAATATAACAACCATTGAGTGACATTTAACTTTTTACTATGGAAAGATTACTTGGAAATTTATATTTGTATTTTAAGGAATGGTTTGCTAGATTGTTCATATCATCGATGAATTGCTCTCTTGAAAAATTATCTAAAATATTTGAGTACTTTCAATGGCAATCAATTATTAAAGTTTCTTTCATTAGGTTGCAAAAATTAACTGAATTGGGCATATAATTAATACTTAAAAATTCTATATAATTTGTATTTCTATTTCTGATAACATTTATTTGATTTTTAGCATTTTATTTATGTTGAAATAATTAGAAACCATTTTCAAAAATTAGTCATATATCCTTAAATTATCAAAATTTGGTCTTTAATTTTCATAATTTAATTGACCAACAGCATGTGGTAATAATATGTTTGATTCTTCGTGTCATTGGTTTATCATTTCTGAAGCAATATTAACTGTACCTTCCAAATTTTCTATTCGTTTCTCTTCCAACTTACTTATTCCTCATAAATGTAAAGTTTGATTTCTATAGGTATCTACTATTTCTTTTCTGACCTTGTACTCACCACGTTAATGATCTGCTGGTAAAACGTCTTCATAAAACTATATTAAAAATTTTCTGCTATAGGCAGTTTGCATTTCATAGCAAAAAACATATACCAAGGTCATTAAGAAATTATGTACGAGGGCGGTTCAGAAAGTAACCTCCGATTGCTCACAGTGCGGGTTGTGGGGGGAGTAGTGACGCCATCTGTGCGTTCACGCACTCAACAGGTCAGTCGGCATCAAGCCGTGGCGAGTGAACGTCGTACCTGCGCTAGTTTAGTTTTTGTGGCAGTTTGAAATGTGTGCTGCAATAGAAAACCCCGCCAAATGTGAAGTGCATGCTGTCATAAGGTTTTTTACAGCCAAAGGATATTCTGCAGCAGCTATTCATCGTGAGCTTTGTGCCATGTACGGACCAAGAGTTATGAGTGAAGGAGTTGTCTGTGAATGGGTACGTTTATTTAAAAGTGGACGAGAAAACGTTCATGATGAAGAGAGGAGTGGTAGACCATCATTGGTGACTGACGAACTCGTTCAGACAGTTGATGCAAAAGTTCGTGAAAATCGACGTTTCTCAATGTCGGAGTTGTCTACTGGTTTTCCACAGATTTCTAAGACTCTCTTGTACGAGGTAGTGACAGCAAGATTGGGTTACCGTAAGTTCTGTGCACGATGGGTGCCCAAAATTCTTACCGACCACCACAAAACTCAAAGAATGGCCTCTGCATTAGACTTTCAGTCACGTTATGAGGACGAAGGAGAACCATTGTTAAACAGAATCGTGACCGGTGACAAAACCTGGATTAAGTATGTGAACCCTGAGACAAAAGAAAAATCAAAGATGTGGGCACATTCAAATTCGCCTACCAAACCAAGAAAAGACTCGCAAGATTTTTCTGCCAGAAAACTGATGGCAACGGTGTTTTGGGATGCCAAAGGGGTGTTGTTGGTTGAATTCATGGAACGTGGTACGACCATTAATCAAGACGTGTACTGTAAAACAATAAAAAAGTTACGACGGGCTATACAGAACAAACGCCGTGGTATGCTGACTTCCTGTATCGTTTTTTTGCACGATACCGCCCGTCCTCACTCTGCTCGCAGAACAACGGCCCTTCTTGAGTCCTTCAAGTGGGACGTTATCAACCATCCACCTTACAGCCCAGACCTGGCGCCAAGTGATTATCACCTCTTCATGCATTTGAAGAAATGGCTCGGGTCACAGCGGTTTGATGACGACGAAGAGCTCAAAGATGCGGTCACAGGCTGGCTCCAGGCACAAGTGGGTGATTTTTATGCAGAAGGAATTTCAAAGCTTGTGAAGAGATATGATAAGTGCCTCAATCGCTATGGAGACTATGTAGAAAAATAGTGCAAAGATGTAGTTGTAAGATGTATATATTAAAATATTTTTATTTAACTTGGTGTATTTTTTTAAATCAACCGGAGGTTACTTTCTGAACGGCCCTCGTAGGTGGATGACTTTTTCTTAATATCACCATTTCAGTGCTATTAAACTTTCCGTATGTTTTCTAATATTTTGGTTTTACATGCACTTTAATTACGTATCTGTGATGTTCATATCCTAAAATATCAGTAACATGATTTTCATAAAACCAGATAGTATATTTTTCATCAATAATCGTTAAAATGCATTTATATACATAAGTTTATTATTTTTTAGATCTACAAGCGATTTCCTTTATATAGAAAAAAAATTAAATGTATTAATTTTTAAAATTCTTATAGAATTATTTCCTTATAAGTGAAAATCAAAAAATTCATGAAGCAATTAAAACAACAAGACATAATTTACCTTCAAAATTTTCCATCAAGCATGTCAAAGAAGGAGACAAAGAAAACTTCTTCGTAATTGGCAGGATAAAGCATTTATTTATAGGACTGGTGGTAAGAAAGCTAAAAATACTTCTACATATATTGTAACTGTGATAATACAGAAAATGAGAATTTAGCTATAAAACATAAAAATATAAAGAAAGTGACTATTGAAAAAAAGGTGAATGTTTTTGGTAAACTGTATTTGTAATTAGTATTTACCAAGACATAAATACTATAATATCTAAAAAAATATTAAAAAATAATTAATTTTTTATATTTTATTCTGTTCAACATTTTTATTTTTTTAAGAAATGATTTTTATTTTTTGTGCAACTGTTTAAATGTTTTAAGAACCATTTTTTTATCTTGTGTGCACCTAAAACCGTTAATATCATCTTTTTTTTTGATTGAATTTATAATGAATGTATGTTAATGTTTTCATTCCTTCTTGTAATACAATATGTTTACCATCATCAGACCTTAAAACAATTTTATTACACTGAACTGTACAAAACTACTGTTTAAATGAACTAACCAAATTATTGTTTCTATATTATTTTATTTTTTCAGTTAAACATTTTTAATAATCATCATTAGTAATTTCATTTTTCATAACTTCCTTCTTAACTCCTATAATTTTTTCCCTTCTTTTTCACCACCTGTATATGTATACATTTTTTATCTAAAACTAACATTATCAAACATAATTTTTCATCACTATTCATCTTTCATTTTTCCAAATAGTTTTTATATTTACTCGTAGAAGTGCAGAAATAATATGTTTTGTATAATTGGTTGTATCAAATTGGTTTATCGTTTATTTTAAGTCTTCCTAGAAATCTTCAGTTCTTATATCATAAATGGAAGAATCATTATCCCTTTAACATAAATAAACATGTTATCCATTTCCTGTTTTCATTGCATTGTAGTGAACTTTGTAGATTACTATTTTTGATAGATCTAGAATAATCATTCCAATTTAAATCGGTTTATTGAACATTATATTAATTTTCTTCATATTAAGTGTTACTAGCTTCTCTGGAATTGCAGTAGTATGTTCATGGTATGGTTTTGAAATATGTTTTATAATGCATATAATTTCCTGGATCTGCGTTAATAATTTATTTCCTCCTGTAGCGAAGAGTAAATCTCTATTAAATCATTTAATTTTCTTGTGTATTCTAAGTCAACTTTGCAATATAACCACATTTGTAATTATCTGGAACTTCAAGTATTTTTTCAGTATTAAAATTTTTGGATCCATTTAGTAGAATACTTAAAGAGTAATAACTGTATTTATTCTATAGCCATATAAATAATTTGCATCGAAATATGTAGTATAATTTTATGGATTTGTTGTCTTATAACTTTTGTAGTAATTGTTATTTGATTTAGCATATTTCTTAATACTTTAAGAAATTCCACCTCAAATTTCTTTTGCAAGCAATAATATTATATCATAATCACATAATAAATCCAAGTCAATTTTTGTCTTTTTTAAAATAGAATCCAAGATAATCCTGGATCTCTAAAACAGCATAATGGGTTAAATTTTTAGGATTTAATACATTGCTCCCTATAATTTTCGAAAAGTTCCAGCTAAAATTAAAGTTCAGATTTATTAACTCTGTATATAATTTTGTATACTCATCTCAATTTTAAATATTGAATTTTATTACAAACTGTTTCTTCAGTTTAATAATATGCATAAGGAATGTTTCCATTATTAAGGTTTGAATAAAACATTCCTTTGCAGATAATTTGGTTCCCTGATATTTTACTCCAGAATACATACATTTCTAAGGATACAACTATTTTTTATCGTTAAGTGTGGTTGTTCACCTGCAATTTATTTTGCTGTTTCCCTAAATGGTTTTGTCTGTAAGATTGGAAATATAATTTATCAATATTGACAGCAATAAACTTAAATGTAAGAATCTTAAACTTAATCCAATTTGAACATGTTTACTACAAGAAGTATAAATTTACAATTATTTGGAATTTTATCTAAATCTTTATTTTCAGTTGCTAATTCATTTATAAACAAATGAGCATCATAATTTGCTAAATTATGAATATAAACTGGGAGAAATATAGGATTTTTGTAATTAATCTTCATGTGCAACTGCTTGATATTTTCCTATTAAATGACACTGATCTTTTATTTTGTTTTCACCAAAAGTAAATTCTTTTTCACCAATATGACGAGTTTCTGGATTTTTATAATTGATCACATCTTGTTCAGTTTATTTCATTAGAATATTTTGCTTGTATATTCAAGCAATCTCTTGATACTTCGTTTAAGATTTCAATGAATTTTTTGCTGCATCTTTACCAGTGTATGTAGCTTGATCTGGAATATCAACTTGAGAATATTTATTATACTAGATGAATGAAATTGGGCAAAGTGCTTGATATTTGTAAATATAAGATTTTTCAAGATTTTGTTTACAAGTTTCAATATCTTTCAATAAATATTTCAAATCTATGTAAATTATAAATGGAACCCTTGATGAATAATTATAATCATTGAATTCAATATTTTGTCCTTTAGAAAGATATCTATTTTTACTTCTTTATGTACTTTACAGTAATGTTTATGAATGTCTAAGTGTCTTCTAAATCAAAATATCTTAAATGTCGATCACAAAGATAAATAATTTTTTAGTTGTATTTTCTTGTTTGTGTACTAATTTACCTACAAAGATCCGTTATCCATCAATAATGTGAATCAATTTCGCTTTCAATGTAACGAAGATTGACGTATTTTTCTGTTTATAACATGTATGATAAAGATAAATCATTTAATTTTTTCTTCATCTTCATTGTTTTCATATGCAGAAAAATTAATTAATAAATGTGGTTTTTTCTCTTTCCAAAATTTCAGCTAATTCTAATCCAATATTTTTATTTTTAACAACTCTTTTGGCATCATATTCTCCATGATATAATGCAGATTTCACTGAATAAAGAAAGCATTTCTTATCTACATATTTTTACAGTCCCTACAGATTTTTATCTTTAATTACTTTTGGTAAATTGATGAAAGAAGTGGACTGTGTCTATCGACATTAAAGTCCAAACTATCTTAATACAATAAAGATCAACCACATTATTTCCATTGCATTTCTTACACTTTCCTGAATAGATTATTCATTTATTTTTTAGCATAATCTTGTAAATCAGTTGTTCTTAATAGAACTTGAGCAGATTTTTTTAAATTAAATTCTTGCATTTCATATTTCCTTTTAAAATTACATATGTACTTCAATTGCTCTTCCTTGCATTAATAATTATTTACTTTGGTGATAATTGATTAAAAAATTCTTATGGTTCAACAATATTACCAGTAATTTGAATTACATAAATTATTAAACTTGAAAAGAGAAGAAGTTTTTGTATAAATTCGTGTAGCTGATTTCAAGAAATCTTCATCACCTAGAAAATTGAAACTTGGTAAATTTATCTGATTATTTTCTGTTTAATTTACTTGTATTAATTTACAAGAGATATTTGAATGTCACTCTCATTAGCATTGTGATTCTTTGTTTTTTTCCTAGAATTATCTATAAGATCGATTAATATTTGCTTCTTAAGATTAGAATACTTCTTTGTTTTGTTTTGTTTTACAGGCCTGATGATATTGTTTTACAGATTTTTTATTCAAATCGTTATCATTATTAATTTTACTTTCAGATTTTTTGATAGAACTGATTAATTGATATTTTCTTAACTTAGAAGAATTTTTGATTTATTTTTGCTTTAGAGATTTCATGAAGTTCCTTTGCTAGCCATTGTTAAATCTATTGTGGTTATCATTATTACTAATATAGTCAACAGGATTTACAATAAGATCAGTTAAATGACTTTTTCTAGGTTTAGAATAATTCTTCAATTTTTTGGTTTAGTAATTGAAGTTCTTTAAAAGTTTTATGTTTTAGTTCTGTCCTTATTCATTTTCTTCCAGTTAAAATAATCATCGAATCTGAAATAATCTTCCCCAGTTACATTTGAGTAACCTATGTCCTTGAAGTAATTTTCTAAATGATTATAACTCAAGCCATACTTCCCTTTTCATTAATTTTATAAGCTCTTATATAGCTCAGCTTTTCTTCACCATCTTTTTCCATTGTATTAATAGAGAAGGAAATATGGTTTCTCTTATTTAAACGTTTTCAGTTCAGTGCAGTGAGGTTTTAGGTTTGATGGCTCTTATGTATAAAGAATAAAATACACTCCTGGAAATGGAAAAAAGAACACATTGACACCGGTGTGTCAGACCCACCATACTTGCTCCGGACACTGCGAGAGGGCTGTACAAGCAATGATCACACGCACGGCACAGCGGACACACCAGGAACCGCGGTGTTGGCCGTCGAATGGCGCTAGCTGTGCAGCATTTGCGCACCGCCGCCGTCAGTGTCAGCCAGTTTGCCGTGGCATACGGAGCTCCATCGCAGTCTTTAACACTGGTAGCAGGCCCCGACAGTGTGGACGTGAACCATATGTGCAGTTGACGGACTTTGAGCGAGGGCGTATAGTGGGCATGCGGGAGGCCGGGTGGACGTACCGCCGAATTGCTCAACACGTGGGGCGTGAGGTCTCCACAGTACATCGATGTTGTCGCCAGTGATCGGCGGAAGGTGAACGTGCCCGTCGACCTGGGACCGGACCGCAGCGACGCACGGATGCACGCCAAGACCGTAGGATCCTACACAGTGCCGTAGGGGACCACACCGCCACTTCCCAGCAAATTAGGGACACTGTTGCTCCTGGGGTATCGGGGAGGACCATTCGCAACCGTCTCCATGAAGCTGGGCTACGGTCCCGCACACCGTTAGGCCGTCTTCCGCTCACGCCCCAACATCGTGCAGCCCGCCTCCAGTGGTGTCGCGACAGGCGTGAATGGAGGGACGAATGGAGACGTGTCGTCTTCAGCGATGAGAGTCGCTTCTGCCTTGGTGCCAATGATGGTCGTATGCGTGTTTGGCGCCGTGCAGGTGAGCGCCACAATCAGGACTGCATACGACCGAGGCACACAGGGCCAACACCCGGCATCATGGTGTGGGGAGCGATCTCCTACACTGGCCGTACACCACTTGTGATCGTCGAGGGGACACTGAATAGTGCACGGTACATCCAAACCGTCATCGAACCCATCGTTCTACCATTCCTAGACCGGCAAGGGAAGTGCTGTTCCAACAGGACAATGCACGTCCGCATGTATCCCGTGCCACCCAACGTGCTCTAGAAGGTGTAAGTCAACTACCCTGGCCAGCAAGATCTCCGGATCTGTCCCCCATTGAGCATGTTTGGGACTGGATGAAGCGTCGTCTCACGCGGTCTGCACGTCCAGCACGAACGCTGGTCCAACTGAGGCGCCAGGTGGAAATGGCATGGCAAGCCGTTCCACAGGACTACATCCAGCATCTCTACGATCGTCTCCATGGGAGAATAGCAGCCTGCATTGCTGCGAAAGGTGGATATACACTGTACTAGTGCCGACATTGTGCATGCTCTGTTGCCTGTGTCTATGTGCCTGTGGTTCTGTCAGTGTGATCATGTGATGTAACTGACCCCAGAAATGTGTCAATAAAGTTTCCCCTTCCTGGGACAATGAATTCACGGTGTTCTTATTTCAATTTCCAGGAGTGTATATTGAGTTTGAACATTTTTAAATGAGTAAATGAGAATTTGATTTTTATGATGTAAGCAAATTAGATATTTTGGTTCTTCTTTATAAAGAATGAAATTTATCAGTTTTGAAAATTTATAAAGCAGAAAATGAGAGTTGTTTTCGTTATACACAAATGACTTTTTTGTTCTTATCTATAATGAATAAAATTTGATATATTTGAAAACTTTTTGAAGAAAATGAGAATTTTATTTTTTTCAGTATGGGCAAATGAGATTTTTTTGGTTGGGGGAACTGTGAAATTAGAGTGTTGGTTGGCTTGTTGGAAATTAGACACAGAAGTGCTCTTTGGATCAGAACTCTCTTAGTCATACTACTCCTGCAGTCTAGTGAAAAAGAGACATTCCAGCATTAACTTCAGCTAAGTGCTCGGGACTGTTCAACAGACCGCTCTCTACTTAACATATACTGAAGCTTCCTGTACTCACCTGTGCTAGTGAGAAGTCCTTGCCCCAGCCATGGTTCGAGGAAGTGATAGACATGTGACTTTGTTATCAGTTCGCTGCTGGTCATTATTTTCTGAAAAAAGGGAAGAGAGTGCACACATGAGTCATTTACTTCAAAAAGGACACCACACTGAGCGAAACAGACAATAACGCTATTAAATATAATCTTGGCATACATTGCACCCAGATGGGCACAATTAGAAGGAGTTTATCTTGGGAATTTAAAAATGTTGATGGTAATACTGTTTAATGTAAACAGACCTTGTGCAATGAGTTTGTGCTGCTTTGGAGGGTAGGTTCCTTTAATAATAGGTAGCAGCAAATGCTATGGGTGAAGATTTAAATTTTAGAGTTACCAGGAAATAGTAAAGCAGTCTCAGTCTAGCTTTTTTTAATTTAAAGAAACAAAGGACTCACAGCCTGTTTAAGAATCGGAAAGCCATTTTGGTCCAAATGTCATTGGAATGCAAAAGTGTTACTCAGATTCCCAATGAAGCTATTGAAATCAGAGGTAGAAAGGACATGCAGACAAATTCCTCTCTCCTCCAATTATCGCTAAATACATAGTCCGAAGCACCAAAGGCATCTTTAAGAATATTTATCTGCCTCAAGTCATTAAGCATTATAACTGTTCTTGGCTCTATTTTTCAGCTAGATATCAATAAAAAGTATACCATTATCTCAGCTGACTAGACGCCTTAGTTCATTCCTATACACAATCCCTCCTGTTATCGAGATGTTAGAGATAGTGTGATAGCAATAATACGTTTTTTCTTAATATTTGCTCTCTGCTAAAATCTAGCTCTGTGTTAATTTCAGGAATGAGTCTGAATTTATACAGGTTGCTTTATATTTATGATCCCATACTCTCCAAGTATGGCAATATAACTTTTAACATAATACAGACTAAGGAATGTGAAGCGTTCCAGTCTAAAAACTAAACTGGGAACCTTAATAAGTAATTAGTGCGCCAATTTGCAAGTAAATGGCATGTTATGCAAGGACAGTCAAAACAATGCTCATAGAAAATAAGGCCATATTGGTCCATCGACTGATTACTTTAAGATCCGATGCTTTAAATAACAATCAAAATGAATAGGGAGCTTCAATTTTTTGACTGACAGAAAAAAGCCTTCATGTGTTCCTGCTGTAAGCATAGCCTATATCTGGGCCAATAAGAGTGGTCTGTTTCAGCCGCCACTGGACTGAAGGAGCTATTCACTATCTTGCCATAATCCTAAAGCTCTTTTTTTGTGCCAGACGAAAATACACTCGCCAGTACAACGATGGGTTCTTTGGCTTGCTCCAGCAGGAGACCAAGTGAAAATTATAACATAAAGTATTAGTTAACTGCATTAAAACATGAATAAGAAGACCTCTTTTTGTACAGTACAGGAATGTTGTGAGTATTTTCTATTGTCTCTGAACATTAACGTATAGCTTGACATAGAAAATACTGAAGTATTTCTATCAGACTACATTTAGCAGTAACTTTCTCTTTGAGTTAAGCATAATTGATTGATCACATAGCTGGAGCGCTAGAAGATGATGCTAACGTGTTACTCGATGATTGGAGGGGTTCTGTACTGGGCAATAAGCGGAAGAGTGGAGTGTATGTCGCACTGTCCCAGTTGTTAGAGTTTCTTCTCGATCCATTCACATATGCAAGAAGAATGTTGGTTTAAATGCCTCTGGGCGTGTTGTAATTAGTGTAATCTTCTATTCAAGATCCCTGGGGGAGCGATAAGTAAGGGGCTGTAGTATATTCCTAGAGTCATTTAAAGCCAGTTTTTGAAATTTTGTAATTAGGCATTCTCATGGTAGTTTACATCTATCTTCAAGAATCTGCCAGTTCAGTTTCTTCAGTATCTCAGTGACACTCTCCCGTACATCGAATAAACCTGTGACCATTCGTGATGTCATACAGTGTATCTGTATCTCCTGTTAACCATATCTGGTAGAGGTTGTGGTGTCATCGTACGACACCACTCATGTGCTGGCCGTCAAAAGAACGCCAGCGTGACAGTCGATATCTGTGGACACCAGGGGTGGCGCCAGTGTGGCAGTAAACACAAATCAGGTGCCACACGTCCCCTCTCCAAGAAGAGAACACAACACCAATGGCCTCTTCGGGAGTTGCATACAGGACACTGACAGCAGAGATCAGGGGGCCGGTTCATCAGTGTAGATCATTTCCTCAGTTTGACAACTCAGCTCCACGGGACAACGACTGCCGACGTCATAGTTAGTTAGATCTACGAGAACCAGGGTAGCTAAAAAGGTAGATTACTGTTTAGCTGACAAAACTCCTTATTCAGGGATTGGACATGCTTGCTATGTTCTACATGACTGCTTCTCAGTCAATAAGTACATGTGTTTGATTATTCAATTAAAGCACCGTCTATTGATATCCTGTAGTGGGGCCAGCTACCCTGAGCTGTCTTTTGCGCCCTAGTCTACGAATATTGTTGTGACCACCCGAGATACAACACAGGTTCCATACAACTGAGCAATATTCTGGAATGGGTCGTAAGATTTGCAAGCGGGCTCCTATGTAGACTACTTGCTTTCCCCAGTATTCTACCAATAAACGGAGGTCTAGCGCCTGCTTTAGTCACGACTGAGGCTTGTGATCGTTCCACTTCATTTCCCTACAAAGTGGTATGTCTAGGTATTTGTATGAGTTGCAGATTCCAACTGTGGCTGCTTAATATTATAGTCATAGGGTACTACCTGTTTCCATTTTGTGAAGTGCATAGTTTTACTTTTCTGAACATTTAAAGCAAGTTGCCAATCATGACACCACTCTGAAATCTAATCAACATCTGGATGAATATTTATGCAGTTTCTCTCAGACTTCATTACAGGTAATTGAGGCTACTGTTAGTAGTGTCTGCAAGGGCATTGTAGTACAGCATGAACAGCGAGGATTCCAACACACATTTCGCAGCTCACTCGTCCCCAAAATAAAACATTTCCCCAACTCCCGATTTACTGTGTCATCTAATCCCCTTGGCCACATAAGTGATCTCCTTCCGATCCTAATCACGGATCTTTATATCTGACCAAGACATTCAAACCATCTACCAAACATAACACATTATTAGTTCGACGTCAACTAGGATATTTACTTGTTATCCATCGCTAATAATATTCTAAATTTCGGAATAAATCTTGAAAACCAAGGCAACATTCCACTCACCGTAACGTGGTAGAACCTTTAAGTGAATCAATCCCGCCCCTGCCACTATGGAACACTGTATATGATTACCATCGACCAACCAATGCCAACCGATGTTCATCAGTGCACTAATACACACGTATTGTCAGTTGAACACAATTTACAATGTTATTGCTCAACACAACACAAGAAGCCTTTAATTTCGAAATGTTTCGTAGCGTAAAACATAACACAGCCTCTGGGCGCTATTCATTTCCCTAATGATAGTTGAAATAATTTTGCGAAAACTGATAGGTAAACGATCTCTCTGGCTCGAACGCACGACATATGAGTAATGTGATAGGCAAATTCGACGTGGTAAATCATGTAATACTAGCAAATGAGATAAATCGTGATGTTAGCACAAATCGAGGAACCAATGTGAATAGGAATCGAACCTTTGATGTACTAAGCGGAAATCTTCACACGACGACCTGAAACTACGTCAGACCATACATCACTTGTTCAATCTCCGTATACATATTTATATGTGTTCAATTAAAAAATGGTTTTGGTGGCCATTCTACACTTTAATAACCCAGACCTCGCTCCACTACATACTGAGACACAATTAAGGACACACCGCTACTGTAAATTAGCGCATTTAATTTTTTTATTTCTTTTCATTTTTAGGCAGGATAACTAGTTATATTGTGCCACCTTGCGTCCGAATAGCGTTCAAGTAGTACAGGGTGTGTTAAAAAGGATCAACCGATTTGGCACATCTGTACTTCTGAAACTGAAACACATACAATGAAGTTTATTTTTTGATGAACTGGGAACTCAATAAGTTTTTAATACCTTTTCATAGGTGTTCAGTATGTCCCCTTGAGATGCATGCCGAATGTCAGTGCAGTGTTCAAACTGTTCCCACCCTGCAGAGAGCATGTGCTGAGTTACAGCTACCACTGCTTCTATGATGCTATGTCTCCGTTCATTCATTGTTGTTGGTAACGCAGGCATATAAAGAATCTTGTACAAGCCCCCACAAGAAATAATCACATACAGTCAGGTGATCTTGGAGGCCAGTAACGTAAGGCTCAATCATTTGGTTCAGTGCAACCGATCCATCATTCAGTAATCTTTTGATTTAAAAATTCCCACAATTAGAGAGGCCAGGGTGGCGGTGCCTGATGGTAAATAAAATCTATCGAATCATTCTGCAACTGTGGGAAAAGAAAGTTCTCAACCTTATCGAGATTTGATCTTCCTGTAACAGTGTTCTCGGCTAAGAAAAATGGGCCACACACCCTTTCCCATGAAACTTCACAAAACATATTAAATCTGTTGCACAACTTCATTTGGTTTTTCCGTACCCCATAGTCTCACATTATCACAGTTCACCTTTCCATTTAAATGGAATGTTGCCTCGTCACTAATCAATGAGCGTGGAAGAAAACTGTCATCCTCCATCCTGCCAAGAACGAAATTACAGAACTCCGAGCACTGTTGTTTGTCACCTTCACGAAGAGCTTGCAGTAGCTGAATTTTGTATGGTTTCATGTGTAAACGTTGCCTCAACACACGCCAGACGGACATCAGGAAGGTCGCAGTTCGTATTAATAGACGGCAAATCGTCGAGTAAAACTGAAGTTATATCAGGTGTTCCCCAGGGAAGCGTCCTGGGACCTCTGCTGTTCCTGATCTATATAAATGAGCTGGGTGACGATCTGAGCAGTTCTCTTAGGTTGTTCGCAGATGATGCTGTAATTTACCGTCTAGTAAGGTCATCCGAAGACCAGTATCAGTTGCAAAGCGGTTTAGAAAAGATTGCTGTATGGTGTGGCAGGTGGTAGTTGACGCTAAATAACGAAAAGTGTGTGGTGATCCACGTGAGTTCCAAAAGAAATCCGTTGGAATTCGATTACTCGATAAATAGTACAATTCTCAAGGCTGTCAATTCAACTAAGTACCTGGGTGTTAAAATTACGAACAACTTCAGTTGGAAAGACCACATAGATAATATTGAGGGGAAGGCGGACCAAGGGTTGCGATTCATTGGCAGGACACTTAGAAGATGCAACACGTCCACTAAAGAGACAGCTTACACTACACTCGTCCGTCCTCTGTTAGAATATTGCTGCGTGGTGTGGGATCCTTACCAGGTGGGATTGACGGAGGACATCGAAAGGGTGCAAAAGAGGGCAGCTCGTTTTGTACTATCACGTAATAGGGGAGAGAGTGTCGCAGATATGATACGCGAGTTGGAATGGAAGTCATTAAGGCAAAGACGTTTTTCGTCGCGGCGAAATCTATTTACCAAATTTCAGTCACAAACTTTCTCTTCCGAACGCGAAAATATTTTGTTGAGCCCAACCTACAAAAATAGGAATGATCATCAAAATAAAATAAGAGAAATCAGAGCTCGAACGGAAAGGTTTAGGTGTTCGTTTTTCCCGCGAGCTATTCTGGAGTGGAATGGTAGAGAGATAGTATGATTGTGGTTCGATGAACCCTCAGCCAAGCACTTAAATGTGCATTGCAGAGTAATCATGCAGATGTAGATGTAGGAGTCATGTTGAGCTATCGAGCTGCGCGGCGAACGGAGTTTCTGCGGACTCCTTGCGAAATTATGGCGCACGGGTTCGACATGTGTCAGAGACTCGGGGACGGCCTGGCGATTTGCTTTTACACAAACAACCTGTTTCTTGGAATTGTTCATGCCATCGTCTAACGCTCTGTGCCGTACGAGTATCCGCACCATACCTAGTAAGAAAGTCGCGTTGAAATGTTTTTACTGACCTGCACTGCGCTAAACGTAGAACAGAAAACGCTTTCTGTTATCCTGACATCATTTTTACTAGAACTAAAGTGGGCGCACACTGCTGCTACATATCGGTAATTGTGTAAAACTCCAGAGTTTGCCCTCTCCGACACGCACATATCTCAAATAACATAATAGTTATGATTTTTTAAAACCATATGACTCTTTTAGATACATCCTGTATATCCGCCATCACGAATTTTTCCCATCGTTTCTGCTGATGTGCGTGGTAAGTGAGTGGACAAAATGTAGCACTATCTTAGCTATATATTTAGGGGGAAGCTTAAGTTTCTTTATGGGCTATCGACTATTGTGTTTACGAGAGGAACACAAAAGCCTCCTCTAGACTTCTTCATTTATTCGCGCCCATACAGCTCTTACATCTTCTCTACATCCATTCAAAAACATTCCATTAAGTCTTCGCCGCGGTCTTTTCCTCTGTCTCAGAATCTAGCAAAGGAGCGCATGTCTCATTTCGCCAGGCTACGTGTCATGTCTACTACCGTTTATTTATAATCACACTCATAAGCACATGTGCTCAGTAATCCATATTTTCCTCCGACTGTTCTAGTAATTCCCTAAGATGCATCTGTCTGTTGCTTTCTGAAGCAACTTCTGTTCTAAACAGATTTTGCGCACTGAAATTTCATGTATCGCTGCGATAAGTCTAACTGAAAGCGAATATTAACTATTAACTTTTCGTTTTCAGGCACTATGGAAGCTTAGTTCTGAAACCTCTATTTAGTTTACTGAAATAAATGGGCCCATTTTAGTCTCCTATAAACATAATCACTCCAGTTCTCGCTGTCGATTGACTCTGAGGGTTTCGCACTTGAATACGCGTTCTTTGCAAGAGAAGCAGTTGTCGAAAATTGCATTGCAACTGATCAGAAAACCATGTAGGAGGACACAAATTTTGAATTATGCAGAAGGGGTTGTTCATTTGAAGAACTAATGGCATTCTCCTGGGGCAGGTATTTCACGGATATAGAACCCCATGGAGTGTCATGGATACAATAAATAACCATAATGAAATATGCGATTCCGTTCCAACTTACCTCGATGTGCTCTGGTTTGACTACGTGTACGTCTGGTTGAAAACCAAGCCAAACTCGATACAGCGGCCAGTACGTCTTGGTCATCTGATCCAGGTAGGCCACGAAGTCTGTAAGCGAGTTTAACTTAATGTTAGTTCCATAACAGATTATAGCAAGTAATTCTATAAAAAATAGGTATTTGTCTCACATCCTGAAGCACTCATTGCCGACAGTTAGTTCCTTATCTCAAGATATTTCTATCAACTTAGTATGCTCTAATGTCAGAATAATTTTAGACCCGATGTTTTTCGACATGTCCTATACAGAACCTAAACATCAACAAATTAAATAATCATGAATGCTTGGCGTTCCACAGCTTGTAAATATTTGTTAAAGTACGTCTTTTGAACACGCTGAGTTACATTTAACATGTTTTATAGCCAAACCGTATGCGAACGTAGAACACATCGTTAGCGGCATCTGAGGCAGAGGACAACAAACGACTGTATACATATCGATATCTGCAACATAATTTATATACATAACAGTAGAAACGTAAGTTTACTTACTTCCCGCCGGCCGGAGTGGGCGTGCGGCTCTAGGCGCTTCAGTCTGGAACCGCGTGACCGCTACGGTCGCAGGTTCGAATCCTGCCTCGGGCATGGATGCGTGTGATGTCCTTAGGTTAAGTAGGTTTAAGTAGTTCTAAGTTCTAGGGGACTGATGACCACAGATGTTAAGTCCCATAGTGCTCAGAGCCATTTGAACCATTTTGAACTTTCCTCCCTTTATCAATATCTGTGTTAATTATAAGTTATTTGTGAGTACGTGAAGCATTTTATGTTGGGCTTACTTCAAAACGAGTTTTAGACAACATGTTAACGTAAGTGAAGCCAATCGTTCAATATGCAGTGCACACTTGAGAGAATACAAGTATTCTGATAACGACAACACTAAAAAAAAGTCACCTTTCTTTGCAAGGCAAAAAAAGGTATACTATTAAACACATTAAATGATATTGAAATGTACATTCATATGAAGAAACACATCGATAACATCCTTAATCAACAAACCGTGTCACGGAATAAGATGGAAATGCCTGTACGGAATTTTAACAGTGTTGTGGTCAGTTCAGAGTTCCATCCGTCTCCTAAATTACCTAATCTGAACTGATTCGTTACGTCTCCAATGGATCCAAGACCGAAATGACAGCCAAATATTGTCTTGTGACAGCCAGAGCGAGAGCACCAGCAGCAGCGAGTACTGTTTGTATAAAGCGCTTATTTTGCATTTTGTTTACGACCTTCCACTAAGGAAGGGATTCTATTTGTGATTATCTGCTCTTCATAGTAACTAACAGTTCTTGATAAAACTTTACGTAGTTTTCGTGTTAGATTTCTTAGTGTTTTCTTGATCGTTTAGAACAGAAAGCGCCCTAAAACCGTCTTTTGTTTGTTTCGCGGCCGTTAGCCACTAGTTACTTGAATCGGCAGTTGTCTTGTGACAGCCAGAGCGAGAGCACCAGCAGCAGCGAGTACTGTTTGTATAAAGCGTTTTTGTACTTATTTGCTGCGCTTAGCTTTTAAATAGTTTTTCTGGGAAAACCTAGCGTAGTTTTCGCGTCTCGTATTTCAGTGAGTGTTTCTTGATTATCAGAGTAGCTCATCAGAAGATTATCTTGGGAATTTGTCACCGTATAGAGTAGGGTAAACATAGTCATGTGTAGGGACTGTGGTTGTTGTGAGCGGACGCAAGGAGAATTGGCCACTCTTCGGGGGCAGGTGGAGGCTTTGTATGTTAGGCTCATCGAGCTCGAGGCGCAGGCGTCGGCTCGTAGTGGCGTTGGGGCAACTGTGGTGAGACCTATGCCTACTTCGGTGGCCTTGGAATCACATGGAACCACTGATGTCGCTGCGTCTTCCGGCAGTGAGCATCTTACCGGTCAGCCATCACTCCAGGGTGAATGGCGGACAGTGGTGGGCTCGCGCGTGCCTGGCCGAAAGGCGAAGGTGGGATCTGGCCGCGTGGCAGCTGCCTTACCCCTTTCCAACAGGTACGGGGTGCTTCCTAGTGGTGATGACATCGTTTCCGAGCCACCACAGGATGCCTCGCCTGTTGGGCCAGTGGCCGATTCTCCGGCAAGGTCCCGACAGTCACAGAGGGCGGGCCTATTAGTTATAGGGAGCTCCAATGTTAGGCGGGTTATGGAGCCCCTCAGGAAAATAGCGGGTAGGTCGGGGAAGAATGCCAGTGTGCACTCGGTGTGCTTGCCGGGGGGTCTCGTCCGTAATGTGGAGGAGGCCCTTCCGGCAGCTATTGAACGCACTGGGTGTGACCGGCTGCAGATAGTAGCACATGTCGGAACGAATGACGCCTGCCGCTTGGGTTCTGAGGCCATCCTTGGTTCCTTCCGGCGGCTGGCTGATTTGGTGAAGACAACCAGCATCGCACGCGGAGTGCAAGCTGAGCTTAATATCTGCAGCATAGTGCCCAGAGTCGATCGCGGTCCTCTGGTTTGGAGCCGTGTGGGGGGTCTAAACCAGAGGCTCAGACGACTCTGCGACTATAATGGTTGCAAATTCATCGACCTCCGTTATTGGGTGGAGAACTGTAGGGCCCCCCTAGACAGGTCAGGCGTGCACTACACACCGGAAGCAGCTACTAGGGTAGCAGAGTACGTGTGGCGTGCACACGGGGGTTTTTTAGGTTAGAGGGACCCCCCCTTGGGCGAAACGATAAAATACCTGACGGCTTACCAGAGAGGACATTATCATCGTTGATAAAGAACGTCCGTCCTCAGAGACCAAAAACAGGAAAAGTTAACGTAATATTGGTAAACTGCAGGAGTATCCAGGGCAAGGTTCCTGAATTAGTATCTCTTATTGAAGGAAATAGTGCGCATATAGTATTAGGAACGGAAAGTTGGTTAAAACCGGAAGTGAACAGTAACGAAATCCTAGACACAGAATGGAATATATACCGCAAGGATAGGATAAACGCCAATGGTGGAGGAGTATTTATAGCAGTAAAGAATTCAATAATATCCAGTGAAGTTATTAGCGAATGCGAATGTGAAATAATCTGGGTTAAGTTAAGTATCAAAGGTGGGTCAGATATGATAGTCGGATGCTTCTATAGACCACCTGCATCAGCAACCGTAGTAGTTGAGCGCCTCAGAGAGAACCTGCAGAACGTCGTGAAGAAGTTTCGTGATCATACTATTGTAATAGGGGGAGACTTCAATCTACCAGGTATAGAATGGGATAGTCACACAATGAGAACTGGAGCCAGGGACAGAGACTCTTGTGACATTATCCTGACTGCCTTGTCCGAGAATTACTTCGAGCAGATAGTTAGAGAACCAACTCGTGAAGCTAACGTTTTAGACCTCATAGCAACAAATAGACCGGAACTTTTCGACTCCGTGAATGTAGAAGAGGGTATCAGTGATCATAAGTCAGTGGTTGCATCAATGACTACAAGTGTAATAAGAAATGCCAAGAAAGGAAGGAAAATATATTTGCTTAACAAGAGTGATAGGGCACAAATCGCAGAATATCTGAGTGACCACCATCAAACGTTCATTTCTGAGGAAGAGGATGTGGAACAAAAATGGAAAAAATTCAGAAACATCGTCCAGTACGCCTTAGATAAGTTCGTACCGACTAAGGTCCAAAGCGAGGGGAAAGATCCACCGTGGTATAACAATCATGTACGAAAGGTACTACGGAAACAAAGAAAGCTTCATCATAGGTTTAAGAGTAGTCGAATCATAGCTGATAAGGAAAAGCTGAACGAAGCGAAAAAGAGCGTAAAGAGAGCAATGAGAGAAGCATTCAACGAATTCGAACATAAAACATTGGCAAACAATCTAAACAAGAACCCTAAAAAGTTTTGGTCATACGTAAAATCGGTAAGCGGATCTAAATCCCCTATTCAGTCACTCGTTGACCACGATGGCACCGAAACAGAGGACGACCGAAGAAAGGCAGAAATACTGAATTCAGTGTTCCGAAACTGTTTCACTGCGGAAAATCGTAACACGGTCCCTGACTTCAGCCGTCGCACGGACGCCAAAATGGAAAATATTGAAATAAACGATATCGAAATTGAAAAACAACTGCTATCGCTTAGTAGCGGAAAAGCATCCGGACCAGACGAGATACCCTTAAGATTCTACAGTGATTATGCTAAAGAACTTGCCCCCTTTCTATCAGCAATTTATCGTAGATCGCTGGAAGAACGTAAAGTACCTAGCGACTGGAAGAAAGCGCAGGTCGTTCCCATTTTCAAGAAGGGTCATAAATCAGATGCGAATAATTATAGGCCTATTTCGCTTACGTCAATCTGTTGTAGAATAATGGAACATGTTTTGTGTTCTCGTATTATGACGTTCTTAGATAATACAAATCTCCTTCATCATAACCAACAAGGATTCCGCAAACAGAGATCATGTGAAACTCAGCTCGCCCTATTTGCCCAAGAAATTCACAGTGCCGTAGACACTGGCGAGCAGATTGATGCCGTATTCCTGGACTTCAGGAAGGCATTTGATACGGTTCCGCACTTACGTTTAGTGAAAAAAATACGAGCTTACGGAATATCGGACCAGGTTTGTGATTGGATTCAGGATTTCCTAGAAGAAAGAACACAACATGTCATTCTTAACGGTTCAAAATCTGCAGATGTAGAGGTAATTTCGGGAGTACCGCAGGGAAGCGTGATAGGACCTTTATTGTTTACAATATACATAAATGACTTAGTTGACAACATCGGTAGCTCCGTGAGGCTATTTGCAGATGACACGGTTGTCTACAAGAAAGTAGCAACATCAGAAGACTCGTACGTACTCCAGGAGGACCTGCAGAGGATTAATGCATGGTGCGACAGCTGGCAGCTTTCCCTAAACGTAGATAAATGTAATATAATGCGCATACATAGGGGCAGAAATCCATTCCAGTACGATTATGCCATAGGTGGTAAATCATTGGAAGCGGTAACGACCGTAAAATACTTAGGAGTTACTATCCGGAGCGATCTGAAGTGGAATGATCACATAAAACAAATAGTGGGAAAAGCAGGCGCCAGGTTGAGATTCATAGGAAGAATTCTAAGAAAATGTGACTCATCGACGAAAGAAGTAGCTTACAAAACGCTTGTTCGTCCGATTCTTGAGTATTGCTCATCAGTATGGGACCCTTACCAGGTTGGATTAATAGAAGAGATAGACATGATCCAGCGAAAAGCAGCGCGATTCGTCATGGGGACATTTAGTCAGCGCGAGAGCGTTACGGAGATGCTGAACAAGCTCCAGTGGCGGACACTTCAAGAAAGGCGTTACGCAATACGGAGAGGTTTATTATCGAAATTACGAGAGAGCACATTCCGGGAAGAGATGGGCAACATATTACTACCGCCCGCATATATCTCGCGTAATGATCACAACGAAAAGATCCGAGAAATTAGAGCAAATACGGAGACTTACAAGCAGTCGTTCTTCCCACGCACAATTCGTGAATGGAACAGGGAAGGGGGGATCAGATAGTGGTACAATAAGTACCCTCCGCCAAACACCGTAAGGTGGCTCGCGGAGTATAGATGTAGATGTAGATGTAAACACAGATTTTGCATTACGGCCATCCTACACAATAAGTTGCTCACAAGAGATATGAAATATGGACCCTTCCGTATCCTAAATTACCTAATCTGAACTGATTCGTTACGTCTCAATGGATCCAAGACCGAAATGACAGCCAAATTATGTGGTAGATACAGATTTTGCATTACGGCCATCCTACACAATAAGTTGCTCACAAGAGATATGAAATATGGACCCTTCGGCCTGTATGTCTTCCATGTTTACGTTGTAAGACAGCTGTGTCGGATGCGACCAAGAAATAATAACGTTTAAGAAGGCATGACAACAGTAACATACGTGACAACCTCTGTACTGTGAAGTAGAGCAGATGTCATCTCCCACAATACTGACATAGACATGGTTGTAGGTACATTTTAAATACTCGCATGCCTATATGCCATCTGACGGTGTGCTGACCACATGCCCCTCCGTGTCCTCATCCAGTGACGCCTATGGGCTGAGGATGACACGACGGCCGGTCGGTACCGTTGCGCCTTCATGGCCTGTTCGGGAGGAGTTTAGTTTTAGTTTAGTTTGTATGTCATCTGATGACCATAGATTTAAACTTAACAAAGAATTTGTAATTAACACACACGTCATTGATAGAGAGATACATGATACGTAAGTAAACTTGTGTTTTTGATGTTATGTACTTAATTATTATCTTGTAGATATCAATATCCATAGATTTTTATGTTTTTCTCTGTACCAGATGCCACTGATGATGGATTCAACATCTAAATACTGGTTTGCCTATCAAATATTTTAAATACACCTCAGTTGGACTACCGCAGATTTCAATGTGAGGTACAGCCCCAAAGTCTAGATTGTACCAGTCCCACCACCGCAATCCTTAACCTATGGAATAAGAAATCGAAATTACCCGCCGAGAAGAACAGACATCATTGCGTTTAGTATGATGTATTAAAGCAGTTCTATGCACTTTTATTTTCGTTTCGTATCCTTTGCAATCGATTAGGCACTCACTTGAGCAAAATATATCTCTCCTCCAGAGTCATCTTCAATTGTCTCCCGCGAAGAACAAAATAAACGAAAGTGTAAAATGACTCTCCCCTCCCTGATGCAGTCTTGAAGAGCAGACACAAATCTAGAAGCTTGCTAGTAATTACAATAGCTTTGAGAAACGTATGGTGAGTTCTTGTCAAAATGGCATTGTCTAGGTTATTCTGGAATGGAAAAAAAATTACAGAAGCCGGCCTCAGTGAAGATCTGTTTGGGTTTTGAGGAAATGTACGAACACGAGAGGCAATAAAGAACATACGATTTATCTTAGTAGATACTTTGAAGAATGACATTTTTAAATTAAGAGAAAAGATTTGACAGTTACGACTGGAATTCAATCTTTGAAATGCTGTGGGTAGCAGTGGTAAAATACTGGAACGAATGGTTATTTGCAATTTCTACAGAAAGCAGACTTTAGTCGAAAGCCATGAAGGGAGAAAGTGATTCAGAAGGGAGTGAGACAGGGTTATAGACTGTCCCTGATGTTATTCGAAACGCGCATCAAATAAGTTGTGAAGCAACAAAAGGAGAAATTTCGGAAGGGATTACAGCTAAGGGAGAAGAGAGAAAAACTTGGCAGTTTACTGATGACAACGTAACTTTGTCAGAGACAGTAAAAGACTTGGATGAGCAGTTTAACGGAATGAATAGTGACGTGAAAGGAGGTTATAATGTGTACATAGACAAAGTAAAACAAGAGTAATGGAACTTAATCGGATTAAATCAGGGGATAGTGAGGATATTAGACTAAGAATTGAGAAATTAAAAGTAATGGATGATTTTTGAAATTTGGGCGACAAAAAATAACTGATGACGTGCAACAGCAGGTAAAGTATATCTGAAAAACAGAAATTTGTTAACAGTGAATATGCACTCAGGTGACTAAACTCGTGGGACATCTCCCAATACAGCGCCGGCCTCCTTTTGCTAGTCGTAGTGCAGCTGCTCGACGTGGAATGGACTGAACAAGGAGTTGGAAGTCCCCTGCAGAAACATTGAGACATGCTGCCTCTATAGCCGTCCATAATTGAGAAAGTGTTGGAAGTACACGATTTTCTGCGAGATTTGACGTCTCTATTATGTCCCATATTGGGCTATCCGAGCGCCCAAATTATTCGCACAGATGATCCAGAATGTTCTTCATGTCAGTCGCGAACAACTGTGATCCAGTCACAAGGCGCATTGTCATCCATACAAATTCCATCTTTCTTTTTTGTCATATGAAGTCCATGTATGGCTGCAGATGGTCTCCAAGTAGCTGACACCAAAGTTTTCACATAGAGTAACCAGTTACATTGGCCACTGATGCGGTACATATAGGGAACATGTCAGCCCCTTTAGCATCAATTACAGCCTGAAGATGGCACATTGAAGCGCAGAAATTGGTAGTTACAAAACAAATGAAATAATTTTCTCACAATTCTTGCATCGCGTGTTCAGTAGTAGTAAGTGGTTAAAACGTAACGAAATGTCCCGAATAAAAGCAGTAACTGAAAATAAATGTTGTTGTTGAGCGAAATCTTATGGGACTTAACTGCTAAAGTCATCAGTCGCTAAGCTTACACACTACCTAACCTAAATAATCCTAAGGACAAACACACACACACCTATGCCCGAGGGAGGACTCGAACCTCCACCGGGACCAGCCGCACAGTCCATGACTGCAGCGCCTTAGACCGCAGCTGAGTATAAACAGCACTCTTAGTTTGAATGGGAGAGAATCAGTCGAGAAAAGTTTATGTCGCGGAAACGGTTCACTATACGGATTCTGTCAATCTCATCATTTATGTTGTAACGTAGACAAATTATGCAGAAGTACCAGCTTTCTAATTAAAGTCGTCACAGATGTCACTGTCAACTCATTCCATTATTTATGTTGTAACATAGACAAATTATTCAGAAGTACCAGCTATTTAATTACGGTCTTTACTGATATCACTGTTAACTCGACTACCAGTATTTGTTTAATAATTGTCAATAATTTCATCACTGGTGCCAAAGTATGTTGTTCTCACGAACAACTAGAGAGATGGACACGCAGCACTGCTTTCACGCGCTGCAGCACAATCGCGAATAAAAACAGTGGCACAGAAAGTCTAGAGTTTTCTATTGAAGTTTTTGACCTTGTCCGAGGAGAAGAATAATTTTCAACGTGGTCTGAAATTAAAAAACATATGTTGAGAACTTCTTTAACGATATATTTTGAAAACTTCTCTATTAATATACTCTTCGTAGAATCAATCACGGCGAGTTTGAAATTTGCACCATAAGTGAGTCTGATTTCAAAGTTCGTTGTTGTTTTTCTGTCAACGCTACCACTCGCGATTTGCACTAAATTTAACTCTTCAGCTAGAGTCATGCACGGTTGCAGAACTATGGGCACGATAATAACTACCTAAATGAAATGTCGACGTCGAAAGCAGTTCTTTTGCCCGTAGAAAGGAAAGCTAGCAACACGCTTAGCACCATTGGGCGCATCTAAAACCATTGACACCAGGTGCCTGTAGTAAGCCTGCTGATATACTAACGCAAAAACGGCGCGTATATCACACAACACGAACAATCTCAAGGAGCAAAAAGTTGAGATTAGCCCTTAACACTTCATACAGGTGTTGGTGTAGTTTGAGGCTAGTAAATCTGTTATGTAATTGTCTGCATTCAGTATTTTGGGAACATCAGTTAATTATCTACCTCTCATTAAAGGTAACTGATGTCATCGTTCAGTTGGCACAATGAAAGGAGACTGAGAAAATGATACATGATATCGAGTGTTGGACCCCGATCGTGGACACGGAAGCATACAGTAAGAAAAGGTTAGTGAAGCAACTGTGTGTGACAGATGAACTGCAATAACGCATGCGATGCAGCGTATGACGTGTGATGCTGAGAACTGGCACGGGTGAAAGTGTACAATACTAGGCATACAAACTTTGTAGTGAACGTGGGTCCGCAAAAGAGCCGTTTGTGATGTAATTGTGAATGTGTTGCTACGGACCTCCACTGACATCAGTATCAAATGTTCTCGTAGTTAGAAAAAATGTATGAAATACAGACTTTCCGATTAAGTCCCCATCTAATCAGAATCAGATTATATGTAAACTCAGTTACTGTTAGCGTGTTACCGTATGAACAACATTTGCCGCTGAACGTGTGAGCAGGGGTAAATAAGAGTGCTGTAGTTACTGTTAGAAACACTCTTCAAACAGAAAATTGATATATTTTGTTATTCCATTTTGAAATGATACCGCTCACTTTGTATGTGTTGCAGACCTTTCCTGAAATTATATAAATCTATAATAATAGGTTTTTCCAATTGTGGATAAATTATTCCTAAGTCCAGCATAATCACATATCAAGGAACAAATTTTCTGTCCAAATTTAAAAGTACTGATATCTAGAAAACCTTGTCATTACTGTATGTCATAGTCTTTGTGTTACATTACTCTGCTACGCAATACGATAAGTGATCTCAAATGAAGAAGAGGCATTACAGAACTCTGTTACAAGGTACAGACACTTTAAAAGGTATTGATAAGTAACACATATATACATTTTCTAGACAGGGAAAATTGCTAAGTCGTTAAAGCAACTCAGTTTATTCTCAACTATCCCATGTTCCACAGCATAAGGCCTCTCTCTCTTCAAGGCACAGTGTGATGCATGACTGACAAAGTATAGCATAACCGTCTGCGAGTTATGTAACTATTTTTAAAAATGTACAGAACTCCACTCGCTAAAATGTAACTGAAGAATTACTAATATATTCCAAACAGCTTTGATATGTTATACAGCACGAAATGTGTAAAATTATTAATGTTCACAAACGATGCACAAAACGCAAAGTCGTATTCACAACAACAAAAACAGATGAAAATGCCAGAAACTGCTCATGGCGTTGTCTAGGGCACATTACTTAGTGATTCTAAATCGATCACTAGACTACCTCACGGACCAGGATATAACATTCTTTGATGGATGCACTATCCTCCAGGTACAACATTCTTCCCTACTAGATGACCGTCTCATTGGACCACACATCATTCCAGGGAAACTTTAAAGGGGACTTTCGGATATGATCTCAGAGAATTGCTTGAGAATATTCCTCTTGCGCAGCGTTGGGCTTTGTGGAACATACATGATGGTACAACGACGTACTTTGCTGTTGGTGGAGAGGACGACTAACCTGCAAGTATGATACGAGATGAATAGATCGTGCCAGAACTGTAGAATAAGATATCACCTGACCTCAATCCTCTGGACCTTACTGCCTGAAGTCATCACAAACGTGACGTGGACAGCACTTCCGTCCATACAATTAAAGAAATGGAGCAGCGAATTCTACAGCTTTTCCAGCTTTGCGAGATGACCGCTGGTTCTAATTCACTGCAGACATGAATGCAGTATTGTATTCAGATACAAGGATGACGCACCAGTCTCCTTTAATAGGTACTATATGTACGTTAAATTGTATTATGTAAAGTAAGAAGCATTATTTTATTTAATGTTACGGTCTGCCATGAGTGACGATCGAGGACTGTGATGTAGGAAGTTAATCGGAAGGATTACATTTTAAATAACATTTTAAATACAATTATACTCACTGTGTCAATCGTCATACTGAATCCAGTGGCGGCTCGTAACAGCACATCTACAGTTACGTTGCAAAAGACCCGTATGCCGATTTACGTTTACTGGAACATTTTTGATTCTGGTATCGTATAATTTCCTCTGTGTCTGTTTTCCCCATTAGTTACTATATGCCCAATATTGATCATGGGAAAGAGGTACCCCAGGAGTTGAAACTTATGTCACTAGAATTAATGAATTGAAAATTTCGTAGGGGACAATGTGATGGTTGGAAACATTGGATAAACTAAGTAGAATTATTTCTACTAGGGCACTTCCGTCGTTGAGTTGTCCGTTTACTCGGTTCACCTCACTGGAAGCTTCTTCAGCTGTAGCAAAACGTTTTCCACGGAGTTGTTCCTTCAATTTGGGAAACAAATCAAAGGCTCTTACCAGGAATGTATGGTGAGTGGGGAAGTATTACTCATCCATATTTATCGAGCGTTTCTTTCGCTGGTAGGGCAATATGCGGTCTTGTATTACCGTGCAAAATGAGAACCCCTGCTGCAAGCATGTCAAGCCTTCTTTGGCCGATTTTCGGGCGCCAAACATTTTGCAGAAACACTTTGTAGTATGCACCTGTTGCAGACGACCCTGGTGCACACTATTTGCAGCTATGACTTCATTCATGTCATCACGCAAAGATCATTAATAGTTTTACCTTTGATTGTTGGCGGCTGATTTTTTTCGGGCGTGGAGGGTTGAAATTTTTCCACTGTGATGACTAATAATTCAGTGGTGGCTCAAAATACACTCCTGGAAATGGAAAAAGGAACACATTGACACCGGTGTGTTAGACCCACCATACTTGCTCCGGACACTGCGAGAGGGCTGTACAAGCAATGATCACACGCACGGCACAGCGGACACACCAGGAACCGCGGTGTTGGCCGTCGAATGGCGCTAGCTGCGCAACATTTGTGCACCGCCGCCGTCAGTGTCAGCCAGTTTGCCGTGGCATACGGAGCTCCATCGCAGTCTTTAACACTGGTAGCATGCCGCGACAGCGTGGACGTGAACCGTATGTGCAGTTGACGGACTTTGAGCGAGGGCGTATAGTGGGCATGCGGGAGGCCGGGTGGACGTACCGCCGAATTGCTCAACACGTGGGGCGTGAGGTCTCCACAGTACATCGATGTTGTCGCCAGTGGTCGGCGGAAGGTGCACGTGCCCGTCGACCTGGGACCGGACCGCAGCGATGCACGGATGCACGCCAAGACCGTAGGATCCTACGCAGTGCCGTAGGGGACCGCACCGCCACTTCCCAGCAAATTAGGGACACTGTTGCTCCTGGGGTATCGGCGAGGACCATTCGCAACCGTCTCCATGAAGCTGGGCTACGGTCCCGCACACCGTTAGGCCGTCTTCCGCTCACGCCCCAACATCGTGCAGCCCACCTCCAGTGGTGTCGCGACAGGCGTGAATGGAGGGACGAATGGAGACGTGTCGTCTTCAGCGATGAGAGTCGCTTCTGCCTTGGTGCCAATGATGGTCGTATGCGTGTTTGGCGCCGTGCAGGTGAGCGCCACAATCAGGACTGCATACGACCGAGGCACACAGGGCCAACACCCGGCATCATGGTGTGGGGAGCGATCTCCTACACTGGCCGTACACCACTGGTGATCGTCGAGGGGACACTGAATAGTGCACGGTACATCCAAACCGTCATCGAACCCATCGTTCTACCATTCCTAGAACGGCAAGGGAACTTGCTGTTCCAACAGGACAATGCACGTCCGCATGTATCCCGTGCCACCCAACGTGCTCTAGAAGGTGTAAGTATACTACCCTGGCCAGCAAGATCTCCGGATCTGTCCCCCATTGAGCATGTTAGGGACTGGATGTAGCGGCGTCTCACGCGGTCTGCACGTCCAGCACAAACGCTGGTCCAACTGAGGCGCCAGGTGGAAATGGCATGGCAAGCCGTTCCACAGCACTACATCCAGCATCTCTACGATCGTCTCCATGGGAGAATAGCAGCCTGCATTGCTGCGAAAGGTGGATATACACTGTACTAGTGCCGACATTGTGCATGCTCTGTTGCCTGCGTCTATGTGCCTGTGGTTCTGTCAGTGTGATCATGTGATGTATCTGACCCCAGGAATGTGTCAATAAAGTTTCCCCTTCCTGGGACAATGAATTCACGGTGTTCTTATTTCAATTTCCAGGAGTGTATGTTTTCCTTCTTTTCGATAACCTTGAAGCAATTCTTCTGCGATTCTTTCGCGACCTGCTTTCAGCTGTTCACTCACATCTTGCAGAACCCATCTGGCAGCAACTTTCTCATCTTCAACTTCTCAGTTATGAGTCTGTAAACTGAAGTGACAGACATTCTGGCCTCATATGCAGTTTCCTCACATGTCTTTCGTCGATCCTCTCTCGAAATGTCATTAAGAATAACCTGAGAGGTGTAGTCTGTTGCAGTTGATGGCCACTCACTTCTTGAGCTGCCCTCAGTACTTACCCGACTTTCACGGAGACGAGCAGAGACACCGTGATACGGTGCTACAGTTCACTGTCTTACTCCCGCACGTCCCTGACAAAGCGTGGTAAATTTCCATTCGCTTCTTTCCAGGTACGGAACTACGGTAGCTACTTGACTCAGTTTCAGCTTCCATTTTAAAACTGAATTACTCACGACACAGCCATGCGAACCAGACTCGCCAGACTCGCTCACATCTGACTTGATTTTTAACTTTATAACGCCACCATAAAGGCACGCATGCGCAGTGAGTAGGACTTAAGAAATGACCTTCTTAACTGATGTTTAAATAGTTCGCTTTGGGAAATATCGCAAGCTTTATGTTTTCGTAGAAATGATCGCTCAACCAAATCCGGTTTACAGTCGTGATAAAAATTCACAAAAAGCTCAGTACTAGAGGATATGAGGAAGTATATACTGCTTTCATGACACGTCTCAAATGAAGATAATCCAGAGTCTGAATCAGGCAAACGCACTGGACATAGTAAAGGTACGGATCGAATACGCTCTGTTACCAAAGCACACAGCTGTTGGAGTACTCAGTCACTGGTGGTAAGCTGCTCGATTTAAGCCACCTAGTAGACTTGCGGATTCTTTACCTAAACTTGTTCACGGGAAACATCTGTTGGCTAGCTGTAGTGTTGGTGTAATGGCCTTCAACCCAAATACTGGTGTAGCTCCGATCTTGTCGTTAACATATTCTGCCCCAGTCTCTTCTTCTCATCGTGACTACTGCAAGGTACATTCATCTGATACTTCTTAAAAAATATTTCTTTGTCTCAGAGAGGCTTTTCTTTCCGTTGCCAGTTTGCATTTTACATCCTTCATATTTCATACTTTGGCATTAATTTTGTTCTTTTACTGCCTACTCAGTTTACAGACTACAACATTCCGGATAGGCTACAACCTACTCTCATATCCTTCTCAACTATTGTTCCCTTTCATGTCACGACTTGGTATGATTGCAGTCTGGTTTCCGCATAATCCGAACTTAGCCATTCTCTAAGTACATCATAGCATTGCTAACTTTCAGCTTTCAAAGAGCGAATTCCAGTCAACATTGTTGAAAGTTTATCTTGTTACACAAATGATTTACACACAGATTTGCTTTCTTCGGTCTATCTTCTAAGATTAGTCGTAGGGCTAGTATTGCCTTGCTTGTTCCTACATTTTTCTGGAACCCAAACTGAACTTCACCCTAGGTCGGGAACTCGCTATTATAATTTAGACAGAAAACAGTTACACATATTTCGCTGAGTAGCAGAACATTATGGTCCTAGTTGCCTGCACGTTCTGATTCGTAGTAAACATGAATGTTTTATTGCCGCAATCCCTTTGAAACGGTTATTACTGCGTGCGGTTTGGTAAAACAGCCGGAAGAAGTCGCAAGACCAAAACATTATTAATGAAAAGTAATGACATTTCGGGAATACGTATTTCGGTGATTGACATTGGAAGGTTACAGATTAATGTAAGCGTGAAATGCGAAATGTAGAGCATGCTGGATTACAACAGTGGTATGTGGGCGCGTTATTTCGTTGGAAACCAGCCCCAGTAACGCTGTTCCTGAACGGCAGCACAGCAGATCGAATCGTCAGATTAACATACAGATTTGCAGTGAGGCTACGTGGGGTGACCACGAGAGTGCTCCAGCTGTCATACGAAATCTACCACAGTCCATGACACCAAGAGTTCGTCCACTGCGTATAGCTTGCAGACAAGTTGGTTGCAGGTCCTCAGCTGGCCTCCTTCTAACCAACACAAGGCCATCACTGGCACTGAGGCAGAACCGGCTTTCATCTGAAAACACAACGAACTTCCACGCTGCCCCCCCCCCCCCCCCCCCCCGGTGAGCTCTCAATTTACACCACCGATGTCGCAAATGGCAATGTCTTGGAGTCTTCGTAATGCACGCTACAGGGCATTTGGCTCGGAGCTGTAACTGATTTGTAACAGTTCGTTTTGTCGCTGTTGTTTAGATTAGATTAGATTAATACTAGTTGCATGGATCATGAATACGATATTTCGTAATGATGTGGAACGAGTCAAATTTTCCAATGCATGACATAATTAAGCTAATTTAACAACATAATAAAGTTAATATAACAACTTTTTTATTTTTTGTTGTTTTTAAATCTTTTTTTATAATTTTTTTGTTTAGTTTTTTTCTTTTTTTCTTAATTTATATCTAAAAGTTCCTCTATGGAGTAGAAGGAGTTGTCAATCAGAAATTCTTTTAATTTCTTCTTTAATACTTGTTGGTTATCTGTCAGACTTTTGATACTATTTGGTAAGTTCAAAAATGGTTCAAATGGCTCTGAGCACTATGGGACTTAACATCTGTGGTCATCAGTGCCCTAGAACTTAGAACTACTTAAACCTAACTAACCTAAAGACATCACACACATCCATACCCGAGGCAGGATTCGAACCTGCGACCTTAGCAGCCTCGCGGTTCCGGACTGAGCGCCTAGAACCGCTAGAGCACCGCGGCCGGCTTTTGGTGAGTGACCAAAGTCTTAAGTGGCAGAATAATTCACCCCTTTCTGTGCCAAAGTTAGATTTAATCTTGAATAGTGAAGATCATCCTTTCTCCTTGTATTGTAGTTGTGCACACTGCTATTACTTTTGAATTGGGTTTGGTTGTTAATAACAAATTTCATAAGAGAGTATATATACTGAGAAGCTACTGTGAATCTCCCTAGATCCTTAAATAAATGTCTGCAGGATGATCTTGGGTGGACTCCAGCTATTATTCTGATTACATGCTTTTGTGCAATAAATACTTTATTCCTCAGTGATGAATTACCCCAAAATATGATGCCACATGCAAGCAATGAGTGAAAATAGGCGTAGTAAGATAATTTACTAAGATGTTTATTACCAAAATTTGCAATGACCCTTATGGCATAAGTAGCTGAACTGAAACGTTTCAGCAGATCATCAATGTGTTTCTTCCAATTTAATCTCTCATCAATGGACACACTTAAAATTTTTGAATATTCTACCTTAGCTATATGCTTCTGATTAAGGTCTATATTTATTAATGGCGTCATACCATTTACTGTACGGAACTGTATGTACTGTGTCTTATCAAAATTAAGTGAGAGTCCGTTTACAAGGAACCACTTAGTAATTATCTGAAAGACATTATTGACAATTTCATCAGTTAATTATTGTTTGTCAGGTGTGATTACTATACTTGTATCATCAGCAAAGAGAACTAACTATGCCTCTTCATAAATATAGAATGGCAAGTCATTAATATAACAACAAAGGACCCAAGACCGACCCTTGTGGAACCCCATTCTTGATAGTTCCCCAGTTTGAGGAATGTGCTGATCTTTGCATTGTTTGTGTTGTGAAAACTGTTGCTCACATTGCTGCTGCAGATGCAGTACGATGCGCCAGAGCCATACACTGAACGCAGTGGTCTTCCCTATCGATAGTGCCACGTAACTGTCTGAAGCCCGGCCATCTTGCGACTGTACATTCTCGTCACCAGCGCTGCGAGCAATCAGTACAGTACAATCGTACATTTCTGCTAAGCCTTTCTGTAATATCCCAGAAGGGACATCGAATCTCTTGTAGTCGTATTGCGTCACCTCGTTCCAACTCAGTGGGGTGTTGATAATGGCACCTTTGTCGTCTTAAGGCATTCTTCACTAACATCAACTCACCGCGTCCAATCTCAAAGGTAATAAACACTCACGACCGTTACAGCGTGTATTTAAAGCAAACCTGATTTGCATCCACATAGTGGCGGTCACTCTTACGCAACTGGGGCAAAATCTGAATAGACATCAACTTTTAGATGTTGAAACACACCTACCAACTTTCAATTATGTCACAAAACTCCTTCCTTGTGTGCAATTTTTTTCTCTAATTTATTTCTACAGCAGGTGTACTGCATCTCACCCTAACGTACCAGGGCTCTTCGTATAGTGGCCTCTGATTAGCTATTACGAAAAGAAATAAATACATATTTTTTTATATAAAATCTGTGCTTACATGTTGACATTACTTCAACACTGTCGCCACCCAAATTCAAACGTTACTCGTACCGTTCTGACTATTCAACCTCTCGTATCTGTAACTATTAATACTTTCTTTATTTGTGTTCCGTGTAGTATCAGACTTGAAGTAGTTTCTATTGATCTGCGCTAGCAGCGACATCTATCGGGCCTTTATAGAACTAAAAAAGTAGCGTCTTACTAGCGTCGAGTTCGTACAGCTCCCTTTAGGGAAAATTGTTAACTTTGTATTAACACCTAAAATATTTCACACACATCAAAAAAAGTTTCGCATCACCCCGGTTCCCAGCACTCCTGAAGATAGTCATTCCACCAGCAAGGAGATTCACGGTTCGTGTTGTCTGTAGTTCAACCATGCCTAGACGGTCAATACCGCGGTTCGATAGTGCTCGCATTGTTAGTTTCGCCCAGGAACAGCTCTCAACAAGAGAAATGTCCAGGCGTCTCGGAGTGAACCAAAGCGATGTTGTTCGGACATGGAAGAGATACAGAGAGACAGTAACTGTCGATGCCAAGCCTCACTCAGGCCGCCCAAGGGCTATTAATGCAGTGGATGATCGCTACCTACTGATTATGGCTCGGAGGAACCCTGATAGTTACCATGTTGAATAACGCTGTTCGTGCAGCCACAGGACATCCTGTTACGACTCAAACTGTGCGCAATACGCTGCGTGAGGGGCAACTTCGCTCCCGACGTCCACGGCGAAGTCCATCTTTGCGACTACGACACCATGCAGCGCAGTACAACGTGTCAAAAATCATACCGAATGGACCGCACAGGATTGGCATCATGCTGTCATCACCGACGAGTGTCGTATATCCTTTCAACCAGACAATCGTCGGAGACGTATTGGGAGGCAACCCGATCAGGCTAAGCGCCTTAGACACACTGACCAGAGAGTGCAGCAAGGTGGAGTTTCCCAGCTGTTTTGGGGTGGCATTATGTGGGGCCGACGTACGCCGCTAGTGGTCGTGGAAGGCGCCGTAACGGCTGTACGATATGTGAATGCCATCTTCCGACGGATAGTGCAACCACATCGGCAGCATATTGGCGAGGTCATCGTCTTCATGGACGACATTTCGCGCCCCCATCATGCACATCTGGTGAATGACTTCCTTCAGGACAACTCATCCCTCGACTAGAGTGGTCAGTATTTTCTCCAGACGTGAACCGTATCGAACATGCCTGTAATAGATTGAAAAGGGCTGTTTATGGACTACGTGACCCACCAACCACTATGAGGGATCTACGCCGCATTGCCGTTGAGGAGTGGGGTAATCTGTACCAACAGTGTCTTGAAGAACTTGTGGACAGCATCCCACGACGAATACAGGCATACATCAATGCAAGAGGACGTGCTAGTGAGTATTAGAGGTACCAGTGTGTACAGCAATCTGGACCATCACCTCTGAAGGTCTCGCTGTATGGTGGTACAACATACAATGTGTGGTTTTCATGAGCAATAAAGAGACCGGAAGTGAGGTTTATGTTGATCTCTGTTCCATTTATCTGTATATGTTCTGGAACTCTCGGAACCGAGACGATGCAAAACTTTTTTTGATGTGTGTATAACTATAGTTATTGTTGAAAAGCAAACACTGATTTAGGAACTCTTGACGTGTTTGTTGATTGAATATTCAAAAGAAGAGTCGCCTGGCAGAAATGTGGAGTGAGCAAGTGTTCACAAATACATAGATTTGAAAAAAGCCCATACCCTTAACATGTCAATACCGGAAAATGGCTGATGTTACGTATGATGGCAATGAAAGAGTAAGAAGACAAGACTAATGTTGCTGATTGATCTATGGCGCAGGAAAACAGCATTACGCCCGGCGGGAATGTCCTCAGGCGATACCTGCTGTTGTAATAACTGCTTTCAGATGGCCTATTAGAAGCAAAGGCTATAACTACATGCTCATTTTCTATTTGTCTTTATCGGTTAGTTATAATTCAGTCAAAAAGAGCTTATGTGGGTATTTACCTTGTTCAAACGTTCAAACAATGTTGCTCCCGTAAGGATCGGTATAATTACTGTGGTTATTACTAATTCAGTAGACAAAAATATTAATGTGTGAAGCAGTAACTCGACGTAGGAAATATTGAAGTTGTATGATTATTGCTTTACAGGTAATGAAGTCGCGTGTAATTGAATTCTGTCAGTGCCATCCATCTTGTAGTCGACCCGTAAATAAACGTTTATCAGGAAATTAATTTTAGGATTTGTAATTTTAATAGCAATTTTGCTATTTTAGTGATTACAGTACTGATCTTGAGCATGACGATGAAAGAATCTCGTTTCTACTTCGTTGTCCGATTGTCAGGCCGTAATACAAAATCGTACAGCTGCACAATAATATCAAGATTTTTAAATCAATGTATCTATGAATACGTCAAATTAGATGGAAGATTTGTTGTGCGGTTGTAGACAGCACAGAGTGTACCACGCCTATTACTACACGATAGTAAATTTCGAAATTGAATACTCACGTAAGGCCGTATACAGTTACACAGCGAGAACAGCTTATTTATTCCTCCATCAAAGAGTATGCCACCTGGTGCTTGAGGCAGTTGTTAACTGGATCCTTGAGCTCATCATTGCTCGTCAAATGCTGAGTAGCCAGCCAGGCCTTAATCCTGAACAAGATATGAAAGCCAGTAGGAGCCAAATTCGGAGATATAGGGAGAATGATGAAAAGTATCCCAGCAAAACGTCTCTTTTCTTTCATTCGATTTACAATACCGGGTCACCAATTTCGTGAAGGAGAATAATTTCTTCAGCAATCATCTTGCACCGTTTGTTTTTTATTGACCTTCGGGTTATTGCAGGAGTCTCACAATAAACTTGTGATGTTACCTTCTCGCGTTACTCTCATGAAATGCGTCGACAAAAGCGAGTGATTCAACGTACTAAGTAACAGGCCGGAGACGCAATAACACAGCGCAGTTCAGTCGCTTATTAGTTGCGCACAAAATTCCGTTTTTCCGACCACGTAAAAGTGCCAGAAAGCTACAAGGGACTTAATTTTTAATAGTCTAATCGAAGTTAATTTACGGGTAGCCCTCGTACCTACATATCAGGGAGATGAAACAGCTCGTAATCCTTGCTAGATGCTTAAAGTCAGATGTAAGTAACTTCTAATGTTCACCGATAATTTAGAAGAGGACAACAACATACTACGTGATCACTACGTCACTAGCAATGGCCAATTTGTGTAACACAAAAGCTACAGGTTAAAAGAATATTTTCCTTAATAAAAATAATCTTCCACGTGCGATCTGTCTTGTCCGACGTTTGCGGCGATGTATTGAAATAATCTTGTATTATACGCAATGACGTGCTATGAAAAAATTACCAAGTAACAGGAAACAGTTGATGACAGCTCACAATGCTGAGAAACTGGTTCTTGATATTAATCTTAAATAGCAGAGCGACGATAATTTTTCCACACCCTTAGGTGTCAGCGTGAGATAGTTTTACCTGCACTGCTATCTTTGAGTAGCAGAGTTCATCAACAGCACTTATCCTGGTGTTATCTATCCAACCTATGAACATATTAATTACAGTTTTAATCGCAAGCTGTACCGCTGAGATTAAGCTGTTGTTGTTGTGGTCTTCGCTCCGAAGACCGTTTTTATGCAGCTCTCCATGCTACACTATCTCGTGCGAGCCTCTTAATCTCCGAATAACTACTGCAACCTACGTCTCTCTCAATCTGCTTACTGTATTCATCTTTTGGTCTCCCTCTACGATTTTTACCATCTACACTTCCCTCCAACACTAAATTGGTGTCCCTTGATGTCTCAGAATGTGTCATATCAACCGATCGCTGCTTTTGGTCAAGTTTCGCGGTAGTTTCCTTCTCTCACCAAATCTTTACAGTACCTCCTCATTAGTTATGTGATCGACCCATCTAATCTTCAGCATTCTACTGTAGCAAAACATACAAAACCTTCTATTTTTCTTTTATCTAAGCTGTTTATCATCCATGTTTCACTTCCTTACATGGCTACATTCAGGAAAATACATTCAGAAAATACTTCGTAACACTTAAATATATATTCAATTTCAATAAATTTTTCTTTTTCAGAAATGGTTTTCTTGCCATTGCAGTCTACATTTTATATCCTGTCTGCTTCGACCATCATCAGTTATTTTGTTGCCCAAATAGCAAAACCCATCTACTACTTTAATTGTTTCGTTTCCTACTCTAATTCCCTTAACATCACCTGATTTAATTCGACTACATTCCATTATCCTTGATTTGCTTTTGTTGAAGGTCATCTTACATCCTCTTTTCAAGACAGTGTCCACTTCATTCAGCTGCTCTTCCAAGTCCTTTACTGTCTCTGACAGAATTACAATGTCATCGGCAAACCACAATTTTTTTTTATTTCTTCTCGCTGAACTTTAATTTCTACTCCAAATTTTTCTGTGGTTTCCGTTACTGCTTGTTCAATGTACATATTGATAACACCGAAAATAGGCTACAACTATGTCTCATTCCATTCTCAACCACTGCTTCCCTTTCATGCCACTCGACTCTTACAACTTCCGTATAGTTTCTGTAAAAGTTGTGAAGACGTATCCCTCCCAGTATTTTACTCGTGCTACCCTCAGAATTTCTTCAAAGGGTGTTTTCCATTCAACATTTCCAGAACCTTTCTCTAAGTCCACAAATGCTAGAAACGTATCTTTGCCTTTCCTTAATCTACACTACTGGCCATTAAAATTGCTACACGACGCAGATGACGTGCTACAGACGCGAAATTTAATCGACAGGAAGAAGATGCTGTGATATGCAAATGATTAGCTTTTCAGAGCATTCACACAAGGCTGGCGCCGGTGGTGACACCTGCAACGTGCTGACATGAGCAAAGTTTCCAACCGATTTCTCATACACAAACATCAGGTGACCGGCATTGCCTGGTGAAATGATGTTGTGATGCCTCGTATAAGGAGGAGAAATGCTTACCATCACGTTTCCGACTTTGATAAAGGTCACATTGTAGCCTATCGCGATTGCGGTTTATCGTATCGCGACATTGCTGCTCGCGTTGGTCGAGATCCAATGACTGGTAGCACAATATGGATTCGGTGGGTTCAGGAGGGTAACACGGAACGCCGTGCTGGATGCCAACGGCCTCGTATCACTAGCAGTCGAGATGACAAGCGTCTTTTCCGCATGGCTGTAACGGATCGTGCAACTACGTCTCGATCCCTGAGTCAACAGATGGGGAGGATTGCAAGACAATAACCATCTGCACGAACAGTTCGTCGACGTTAGCAGCAGCATGGCCTATCAGCTCGGAGACGATGGCTGCGGTCACCCTTGACGCTGCATCACAGACAGGAGCGCCTGCGACGGTGTACTCAACGACGAACCTGGGTGCACGAATGGCAAAACGTCAGTTTTTCGTATGAATCCAAGTTCTGTTTACAACATCATGATGGTCGCATCCTGTTTGGTGACATCTCGGTGAACGCACATTGGAAACGTGTATTCGTCATCGCCATAGTGAAGTATCATCCGGCGTGATGGTATGGGGTGCCACTGGTTACACGTCTCGGTCACCTCTTGTTCACATTGACGGCACTTTGAACAGTGGTCAGATGTGTTACGACCTGCGGCGCTACCCTTCATTCGATCCCTGCGAAACCCTATATTTCAGCAGGATAATGCACGACCGCATGTTGCATGTCTTGTACTGGCCCTTCTGAATACAGAAAATGTTCGATTGCTGCCCTGGCCAGCACATTCTCCAGATCTCTCACCAATTGAAAACGTCTGGTCAATGGTGGCCGAGCAACTGGCTCGTCACAATACGTCAGTCACTACTCTTGTTGAACTGTGGTATCGTGTTGAAGCTGCATGACAGCTGTGCCTGTACACGCCATCCAAGCTCTGTTTGACTCAATGCCCAGGCGTATCAAGGCCGTTATTACGGCCAGAGGTGGTTGTTCTGGGTACTGATTTCTCAGGATCTGTGCACCCAAATTGCGTGAAAATGTAATCACATGTCAGTTCTGGTATAATACATTTGTCCAATGAATACCCGTTTATCATCTGCATTTCTTCTTGGTGTAGTAATTTTAGTGGCCAGTAGTGTATGTTCTAAGACAAATCGTGGTGTCAATATTGTCTCGTGTATTCCTACATTTCCACGGAATCCTAACTGATCTTCTCAGAGATCTGCTTCTAACAGTTTTTCAATTCTTCTGTAAAGAATTCGTGTCAGTATTTTGCAGACGTGACTTATTAAACTGATTGTTCGGTAATTTACACACCTGACAACAACTGATTTATTTGGAATTGAAATTACTACATTCTTCTTGAAGTGTGAGGGTATTTCACCTGTCTTATACATCTTGCGCAACAGATGGAAGTGTTTTACCATGAATGGCTTTCCCTAAGCTGTCGGTAATTCTGATGGAATATCGTCTACTACCGGGACGTTGCACCGACTAAGATCTTTCAGAGCTTTGTCAAATTCTTCTCGCAGTATCATATCTCCCGTATCATCCTTGTCTACATCCGCTTCCCTTTCTATAATATTGGTTTCAATTTCGTCACTCTTGTATAGATCCTCTATACACTCCTTTCAGCTTTCACATTTCTGCTTCGACCGGGTTTTCCATCTGTGTTCTTGATATTCCTACAGCTGCTCCTCTACTGCCCAAAGGCTCTTTAATTTTCCTGTAAGGGGTATCTCTCCCCTAGTGAAATATGCTGCTAAATCTTTACATTTGTCCACTAGCTATTCTTGCTTAGAAATTTTGCACTTCCTATCAGTCTCACTTTTTAATTGTTTGTATTCCTTTTCGCCTATTTCATTTGCTGCATTTTTAAATTTTCGCCGTTCAACAATTAAATTCAATATCTCTTGTGTTATCCAAGGATTCCTATTAGGCCTTGTCTTTTTACCTATTTGATCCTCTGCTGCCTACACTATTTCATCTCTTAATGTTAACCATTATTCATCTACAGTGTTCCTTTCCCAGGTTCTAGTCAACCGTTATATAATGCTCCCTCTGAAGCTCTCGACAGCCTCTGGTTCTTTCAGTTTATCCAGGTCCCATCTCCTTAAATTTTTACTTCTTTCCAATTTCTTCACTTTTAGCCTACAGTTTATAACCAGTAAATTGTGGTCAGAGTCCTCATCTACCCCTGGAAATGTCTTACAATTTAAAATCAGGTTCATAAATCTCTATCTGTAACCTTCCGGTACCTTCAGGTCTCTTCCACGTATACACCCGTTTTATAGTTCGTAGACCAAGTGTTAGCGACCATTAATTATGTTCTGTGCAAAATTAAATCAGGCGGCTTCATGTTTCATTCCTTTCCTCCAGTCCATATTCACCTACTATTTTTCTTTATTTTTCTTTTCCTACTATCGAATTCCTGTCCCCCATCACTATTAAATTTTCGTCTCGTTTAACTACCTGAATAATTTCTCTATCTCATCACACTTCAGTCTCCTCATCAACTGCGGAGCTAGTTGGCTTCTATACTAGTGCCGCTGCGGTGGGCGTGGGCTTCGTGTGTATCTCGTTAAGATAATGCGTTCGCTATAGCTGTTCATAGTAGCTTACCCGCTTTCCCATTATCGTATTCATTATTAAACCTACTTCTTCATTATTCATATTTGCTTTCCTATTTATAACCCTGTATTCACCTGACGACAAATTCCGTTTCTCCCACCATCGAACTGAAAATTCCCACTATATCCAGATTCAATCTATCCATTTCCCAACTGAAATTTTCAAGCCTATCTGCCCGATTAAGGGATCTAACAAGCCACGTTCCGATCCATAGAATGCAAATTTTGTTTCTGCTGGAAACGACATCATCCTGAGTAGTCATCGCCCAGAGATCCGAATCGGGGAAAATTTTACCTCCGCTATATTTTACCCAAGAGGACGCCATCATCATTTAACTATACAGTAGAGCTGCATGTCCTCGGTAAAAATTATGGTTGCAGTTTCTCTTTGCTTTCAACCGTTCACAGTACTACCACATGTTGTTGATGTTGCAAGGCCAAATCAGTAAATAATCTACAATGTTGACCCTGCAACTACCGAAAAGGCTGCTGCCCCTCTTCGGGAGCCACACGTTTGTCTAGCCTCTCAACAGATAGCCTTCCGTTGTGGATGTACCTACGGTACTACTACCTGAATCGCTGAGACACTCAAGCCATCCCACCGATGGAAAGGTCCATGGTATATGGAGCGGAACATTAAGTATACACCTATTTAATACCTAACTCTGTAGCTTACTCTGTTGAACTCAGACCTGCCTTTACTTTAAAGCAACATACCATATTTAAATATGTGGTAAACATTGAACAATGATGTTAGTTGGGTTGGGTTGTTTGGGGGAACAGACCAGACTGCGAGGTCATCGGTCTCATCGGATTAGGGAAGAATGGGGAAGGAAGTCGGCCGCGCCCTTTCAAAGGAACCATCCCGGAATTTGCCTGGAGCGATTTAGGGAAATCACGGAAAACCTAAATCAGAATGGCCGGACGTGGGATTGAACCGTCGTCCTCCCGAATGTGAGTCCAGTGTGCTAACCATTGTGCCACCTCACTCGGTGAGGGTAGTTAGTAATATTATTGATTTTGTGTGAATCGTTTAGTGTAATGATAGACCTTTCGGAGAAGTGACCGGTGTGACTGGTGATACGTGCTGAAGAGTGTTGGCGTTGTATGCATGGAAGATTTTGAGTGCTGGAAAATAGTGATAGAGTAGTTGAGAATCTATGTCAGACATGGTTACTGGAGTAGGGGAAATGAGAGGCATTACGGTTAGCTTTATAAGGGGGAAGAGTCTGCTAGATGTAATAGAACTGTTGGATAACTGGACAAATTTAGTGATCTGGAGGTGAGATGTGGCTGATACTTCGTTACGAGATGTTTCAGGTATTATTGGTAAGGCTATATGGTTTGTTGTTAGTGCTGCAAGAATACCAGAGGTAAGGGGAAAGAATACCAGAGAAGGGGAATGAAAGGGGTTTGAGCAGTACTGCGTTAGTAGAAGACATAGGACTTTTAAATGCGTTCGATGGCGTTGTGGAAGGTACAGAACTGCGTAAAGCGGCATGTTCTGAGGTGCTCAAGGATTTGGAGGGATTTGTAGCGTCTTTGGATTGCATGCGAGTATATTGATTGCACGTTGCGGAATATAAGGATGGAATGGCTGCTGATAGCAGGCATAGTGGATGGTGCTTGATGCTTTAAAGAAGTGGGTTCAATTTGGAGTGGCATGCAGTGATAGCCAAAAGTATTTTAATGTTTTAGCGAGTAGATTATGATGGTTATTTATCTGAAAATCGAAGTCATGGATTCGTAAGCGGCGTGTAGCACGATTAGTAATTAGCGCTTAGGATCTGGTTAGATTTTTGTGAGGATATAATAGCTCAAGAGTTGACCTGTTTGAAGTAGTACTGCAGAAGTTTCTGGATTATCCGGAATATTGTCTAGGCGTGGTGGTTTAGAAATATGTACAATGAATATGGAACTTTCGTCGATGGTAGGTTGAACACGATGTTAATAATGGCCATCTGGGTACTAAGAATGTGTTGGGGCAGACACTGGAAGTGCGGGTGTTTGGGACGAACAAGAGACCAAAATGCCATCTTCGTAAGATTTCTCCATGTAAAGAGGCACGAAGATCGCGTATAAGCGATATTAAGAATTCGAGAAAGGAGATCAGTACTTTATACAAACTGTTCGTTGACTATGGGTATTAACTCATATTGGATGATCCATTTTGTGTTGGGAAGAATGGACAGATGAGTAGAATTAGCGTCCCTTCAACAACGAGACTTTAGGGACAGAATTCAAGTTAAAGGGACAGGTTGGCGCTATGAACCCTCCAGTGGAACCATCCCGCCATATGCTTCAAGCGGTTCGAGAGAACTACCATAAATCTACATCTGGATGGTCAGATGATGGTTTGTACCACCATCTTTCCGCATACTACAGCAGCGTGTTACCGCTGCGCCACTTCGTTCGATGTTTCTCTCATGGGTCTGGGGATTCCACTTGCCTTTACACGATCCTGTACGACACTGTTCCACAATATTTTCAGAGTCATCGGAGATACATCGTTACTCGGTCAGGAGTGGATCCTGGCTCCTCGATAATTTAGTCTGCTTACTCCACCTAACGGTTCCAGAAAGCAGGACCGCGCTCTCCTGTGACTCGGTGAGGGCAACTATGGTCAATGAGCGTTGTAGCTGCTCTCGTATAACTAGATATTTAACATGTTTGACGAATCGTAAGCCGTTAATGAATCTGCATATATTCGCTAAAAATGCCAGACAGGCTAACAACACCTTTACGTATCTGAGAGACTGATGTAAAGGCATTACTTTCTCGACATGAATACCGACCGATTTTTTACATAAGGATTTTCATACAAGGTACAAGATCTAACACAAAATTACACAACATTAGGTAAAGGCCTAATAATTTAGAGTACCAAGATTAATTCTTCATGCAGACTCCTCATTCACTCCATCAGACATTGGGATAGCATGAAAACTTTGTATTAATAATGAAACAAGATTGAAAATGGATAAAAGGTCCCGGAAATATGTGGAATAGCATACATTTCACTTTTGTTGTGAAAAGCTTCAATTTAATAATATGATGGACGTGTTCAGCTAGACTTCTTCTTTGTTATGTATGAAACGTTGTAGCATTCCGTTAGGAAACTAATATTTATTTAATATGGAAAATTCCTTTAAGTAATTTTTTGTATTTCAACAAGTATTTATGTCATCAACTTGAAATTGGAATGGTGAACTGCTATTGTTACTTGAGGGCGTTGCATAAACCTTTTTTACAATCCTTGTAATGATACAGATAGAAGTTAAATAACAGTACGCACTACACGGTACGCCAGCTGTCACATACACGGAGTGGGAACAGATATCTCGGCCATATATCTGCACAGGATCTATGCAGGCACGCAGTACTGATTCTTCATATGTGATTGCTTATGGCTACGCCACGGCTCATTTGCTGAGTTTGACAATGAGAAGAATTACATAGATTTTTCAAAGCCCTTTACAGCAGCTTCTGTGTAAAGAGAAGCGGGCAGGGCTGCAAATAAGGAGAGAGCGTATTTCCTAGGGTGTCGATAGGTGAAAGCAAGCCGCTTAACGCAAGTTTGAAATCCAGAACTGTTAAGGCCATATTACGTTCCGTTTGGGGTAAGCTTTGCAAGCGATGAAAGCTTGGACTAAGAAGCAGGTAGCTGTGGTTGTGCGTTCGTGGACTGTACGAGACGGGGCGTAGTCAACTAATGGATTGTCGTGGATGAAGATCTGAGAATGGTAACAAGCGAAGTAGGTAGTTTTCACGAAGCTACGAAGTAATCCTTGGTTCATGTCTTAGGACCGGTAACCGCCTTGTAATAATAAATAAGTAGACACCGTCTGGACCACAACTTTTCTTTTACCGACAACAGGTTGCAATCTGCGCTGCAGTTCACCTTCAGATCTGGTGCCACAAAGTGCAGTTTGTGAACGCTGTATGAAAATAAAATCCTTGTTTTCTAGTTTAACAGAACGTTGAAAAACTGCCCTTTGTGGTGCCAGACGTAAAGATGATCTGCAGCGCAGGTTGAAACCGGTTGTCAGTAAACAAGAAGTTGTGATTCACTCGGTGTTTGCTTGTTTATTAATCGTTCGTTGCCGTAGAGGAGCCGTCGGTAGACAGCTGGAAGATTTAAGGTCTGTGATAGTAGACTCTGCGGATAGCTTCTTAAATAAACAGATTCTGAATGCCTTCGAGGGGATTAACGGCCAAAATGAATGCCACTACTTAAATAACGACTAATTTTCGTCTAGAAATACTTGCAAAGGATTTTTTCTCAGAGTTTCTCGCCTGATACACCTATATCCGTCTGTAATGTGAAGCTGCACAGTAACTCATAGGAGAAGACTACCTTTCCTCGCTCTGTATGAATACAGGTCCGATATCGTCGAAAAACGTCGCTGGCATTTTAGCAGATGATACTTACCAGATCTGGAAACTTTATGTAGTAAAGATCCTGATGGACTGATCTGAACACTTGCTCCAATGTAGGTAAAGTGAATAATGATTAATTCAGCACAAGTCTGTTAGAAGACCATCGCACACTATTCAAGTGCCGTCATAGTAGGGAAGCAACCTGTAGCTTCCCCGATAGTTATTCAAAAGATGTAATTATCCATTCATTGTCTGCTTTCACTAGGTGAGGACGCGTACAATGCAAACTTTGCGGGTTCTTTTTTGGAAAAAGCACTTTCACAGCCACAATGCATTCTGTTTACTACGTTTATTTATTTTCTACTAGTATCGGATTAGGAACGCCGTCCTCAAGCATACGCTCTCTTTTAAATTAACCAAGCTATCAAGCTGCGGCTTGACATCATCACTACCCACGCCACTTAGTGAAGCAGTGGTGGCTCACTAACACTTGCTTGGGAATGAGAACTGTGTAAATCTTTAGACTGCTTTTCACTGTCTGCAGAGGATAGTATCGACTAAAGATTGTAGAGATAATTGAGAAGTCCATTAATGAAGATAAACAATTAAGGAGCTCTGCAATACTGACTTGGTGACAAGTCACAAATTTGAATGTTGTCGTCTGGCCACAATGTCGTTGTGTATTGTTTCTTTCCTTTCGTGTTCAGCTGAAATTTATTTTTTAAGCTGATATAACAGTATGACTGTCTAATATGTTATTTATGACAACAAAGGAACTTGCAGGTTTAAAAAGTAAAATCGTAAAAACGGTGTCAGGTAATCTTCCGAGGAATAAAGTGAGTGAAGGACGATCTGCCGGCCGGGGTGGCCGAGCGATTCTAGGCGCTGCAGCCTGGAACCGCGCGACCACTACAGTCGTAGGTTCGAATCCTGCATCGTGCATGGATGTGTGTGATGTCCTTAGGTTACTTACGTTTAAGTAGTTCTAAGTTCTAGGGGACTGATGACCTCAGAAGTTAAGTCCCATAGTGCTCAGAGCCATTTGAAGGACGATCTTTGTAAAACTTATATTCATCTTTCGTCCGACATCATTCACATGTCACTTTCCTTTTCAGCTTTCCTCCTCCTTGACTTGTACTGCGAAGACGTGCATATTAATGTTAGTTTATTTAAGTGAAAATAACCACTCATTCTTTTGCTCAAACATTGTGTTATGGTCTTTCTTTTATACTAATGTCTCCCTTTAAATGTTATTAATATGTTTTGTAAAAATATGCGGTCATATCTTCCAGTATGAACGGTAATAGCCGGTTTGGCTGAAGTTTACTTAGCCTCCATTGCGGCTCTCTCACCGAGATAGCTAAGAACTGTAGTAATTATTAGGGACCTGCATAATATTTAATTTAAAAAGTCCGATTTGCTGGACCGAACAATATTGGCGCACTTGAGATGTTCAAAACTGAGCCGATCGCGAAAAATTAGAAACCTTGCCAATTTTTCCCGAAACATACAAAATTTCTTACATGTTTAAAGATTTTCAGTTCATCGTCAGTTTAACTCTCCAGTAGAGTTGAAATGGCGACCACTCATAGGTCTAAAAAAAGACAGATAATTTATACGTTGCATATGTAATTTTACTTCAAAAGATCTATATTTCACTCCTGTTTCTTTTTCATGAAACCCTACGAGACATACGTATTAATACTAAAAAGGTCATGAAAATAAATAAAATTAACTAAATTTATAGGAAATTTGAGACGAAACTAAAGGAAGAATATAAAACAAGGAAATAATACAATTAATAAATTCTTGTGAAGACATCATTAGTAGCGGCTACAACACAAGGTAACACAATACACCATTCACTCCGCTTCGTTCTGCTTCCTGTAGATGTAAAATTCGTTTATATTAGGCTTAGTAATTCGAAAACTTTATTATTATTGTGTAATTATTGTACTTCTTGCAAAAGAGCCACAAGATGACCGAACTATGTAGGCTTTGGCATGGGTGCGTGTGTTGTCCTTACCGTAAGTTAGTTTAAGTTGGATTAAGTAGTGTGTAAGCCTAAGAAACCGATGACCTCAGCAGTTTGGTCCCATAGGAACTTACCACAAATTTCCAACTACGTAGGTGTGTACCTCCAAGGGCGTGTAGCGTGAGGTTGTGAACTGCCACTGTCTTAAAAAGAATGAAAGTTTGTTTATCTGTGAAGATGTGCGGTGCGCAAATAGCACCTGTGGACTGTCTACACAGATATTGCATTACGATGAGTAACAGATTCTACAAACTGCACTGCACGTTAGTATGGTGATAACTCGACAGCAGTTCAAAATAACGGCTTCTTCATTTCAGAAACTGAGCGTAATCAGGGAAAAGAGAGTGAAAAAATTTTAATAACATGATCGCTGCGACGAGTGAAATTATGCCACCGGGTATAGGCTAGACTATCTGTAAATCTCTTAGTGTTGCAACAGACCCTATTACGTTAATTTTACAAGAACTAGAGACTATGGATGATGACATGGCTTCTATGAAACAACAGCAAGTTAGCTTATCTAATCAGGTTACGCAAAGAATTGACGAGGTCAAAAACCAGACTGAGCATTTAAAAACCGAGGTTCCTAGTCACTTGACTAACGAGTTGCGAACTGATGTAGAAATCATAACCAACGAGATCTCACACTTGAAAACCAACATTAGAGGTATTTTGGAACTAGAACAAGTCCACCCTTTAGCAGGTAGTGACCCAAGTATATCACTCCAATTATCACGAAAAGAGAGCAGATGAGTTTTTAAAGGAAACGGATGATCAGATTACAGAAAGACTAGAAACAGCATTAAAGAAAGTAGTTCAGAAAACTATTACTAAAGTGTATTCCGAACGGAACGCTTTTGCACAGGTGGTCAAAGACTAATTAGGAGTTACACAAACAAATTTTGCGAAGATTTGCCTAAATTGCAAGAGAATATTCAACCTCATTTTAATCACCAGATAGGAAACATAGAGAAAGAAAATTAGTGAGGAAACAAGGTGGGAATGACGCATCAAAGGCGTTCTAGGCGCTACAGTCTGGGGCCGAGCTACCACTACGGTCGCAGGTTCGAATCCTGCCTCGGGCATGGATGTGTGTGATGTCCTTAGGTTAGTTAGGTTTAATTAGTTCTAAGTTCTAGGCGACTGACGATCCCAGAAGTTAAGTCGCATAGTGCTTAGAGCCATTTGAACCATTTTTGAACGCATCAAAGGCAACTCTGGCAGCTGAAACTTGCAGTATTTATCATCGTCCTGTACCCAATGAAAATACGTATTTTGAGAAAGGTATTGTGGTAATAGTTGTCACAAAACTACATAAAGCAGTGCCATGTGGGCAGAGCCCATTTTTTCCTTCCATTTTGTTGGAAGGAAACCTGTTGAAACACGAAGATCTTCAAATGTTTACCTTTATGACAAACAGTAATATTGAGTATGAGGAAAACCACACTAACAGCTACGGTGCGGGTTATCTCTCGCAGCTGCACGTAAAGTTCTGTTGGCGCGTTACGTACTACACAGTGAGGTCACTTCGGTGATGCAAGCGATGACGCGGCCTCTACGTTACGTTCGAGACGCAGAGTGTGGCTTGCCCTGTATCAACAAAATGAGACTGACGGAAACCCAAACGGTTACCGTCCTCCCAATTACGACGCGTTCACGATACAAAACATTTGTATATGCTATGACACATTACACAAACAACGAACCACCAGAACGGGTAGGGACAATTTAATTCCAAATCAGTCACTTGTTAGTATCTCCAACTACCAAGATCTTCTATAAGGAATGAAATTGATTTTATGGGATAGCTTTACATACTACAGTACAGGGTCAAAATACGAATATTACGTAATTCCCCCTATTTCGGCAAATGGAGCAAATCGGTTGGTTCTTTTTGTATTCGATGTGGTCTGCGATGGACCTGAGGAGACTTATGGAAGCATGGGTGGTTTCTCTGAAAACCGCAAAAAAAATTTTTTAACTGCATTTTCACTGTCACCAACGGACGAAAACCCAGCCGTGGATTCGTAGACGGCTAAGTACAGAAAATGGCCGAAATTCACAGGATACATCCCAAAGATCTCAATCTCGAATAACCTAAAAATTTTCTTCATATCTTTATCCGTTTTCGAGATACAGGGGTTCAAAGTTACCCTACATTTACAAGTAAAATACACACGTAAAACGGTGTGAGGCGAAAATATAGTTTATGAAGCGACATATAACGGAGAAATGTGCCTCCGTTATCATTTGGAAACCCCATGTTCTTCTACCGAAGCACATGCAATTTTTTGTTCACTTTAAATCCGGTCTCAAATGTAAAATTAGTTTTGCGTTACTTCAGTTTCTCATACGTAAACTGTAAATTTTACTGATCAATACATTTATTTTCATATAAGTTACACGCCCAGCTGCAACAGGGAAAGGGAGAGAACCAACGGAAAAATCCTCTTATCAGAACACAAAATCTGCGAGTGTGTCCCTGTTATTTAAAAAATTCTGATTGAAAAGTGGAATACCAGCTGCCTCATTGTTCCTTCCACAGCACCCTTAAAAACGTTCCCAAAAATTTTGGCATTCGAACATGCTCGCACTTTTCTTAACATGCAACTATCATCATTCCACAAGTTCCTTATGTGTAACTCCTTCGCACCCTCTAGTTCTTCGCTATAAATCTCTCATACCCACCCACTACTTATTGCCGTTTCTAACTCATTCATTAAGCTCAACTCCCTGCCATTATTTCTTGTGTGTCTCTCTTTCATTGTCTCCTGTGTCGTAGCGACAATACCCTTCGTTCAGCCCTACTGTTACAGTCTCTTCTTAGTGTCACAGTCTCCCTCTTGCCCTCTGTTATTGCTAATATCTTATTTCTTCCTTCCTGCTGCTACTACCTCTTCTCACTGTCACTACATATATCTCCTACTCGTTGTCATTGTCATACACTCTTTCTCTCATTATCACTAGCCGTCATCCTCTTTCTCTTTATTTCTTTGCCCCCCACCCCCGTGGCAGTGTCTGCTTCATTCTTTTGCTAGCACTGTTCTGTCACTGCCAACTATGTTCCACTATCACTGCGTCTCTCTCTTTCTCTCACACTGTCATTGTCTCCTTCGCTCTTTCTATAACACAACCACTGTCTACTACCTTCCAATATATGTTACTTTTCCGTCTCTTTTCCACTGCAGCTGTCTTCATCTCTCTCAGCATGAAAATAAACAGGAACGTATTTGCATTTTTGTACTCCGAAAGGAGCGTTTCTCCGCTGGTGGTTACATGAATTATTTGTTTTTTCTCGGTAAAAATGGTTCAAATGACTCTGAGCACTATGGGACTTAACATCCGAGGTCATCAGTCCCCTAGAACTTAGAACTACTTAAAACTAAGGACATCACACACATCCATGCCCGAAGCAGGATTCGAACCTGCGACCGTAGCGGTCTCGTGGTTCCCGACTGAATCGCCTAGAACCGCTCGCTCACTCCGGCCGGCCTTTTTCTCGGTAACTGGATTAGGAGTACCGTCCAAGTTCTCCCAGGTAGCATGGATGACGTGGTAAAAGACTGAAATCTTTAAGTCCAGGTTCTGTGACAGCTGGATCCGAGACCGGCTTACCTTCGCGCTCCAAGAAGAAGACCCGGTAGGTGTTGCCGAGGAGCGGTAGAGCCATCTCTCCCGGCAGCTTGTCGATCTCCGTCCAGACGCGCCACATCCTGGAGATGAAGATGGCCGTCACAGCGACCACCAGGGCAGCCAGCAACAACGCCGACACCCCCAGCATCCTGCCAGCAGCTGTGAAAACACACTGTGTTGGCGGCTCTCTGGCCCGTGCTGAACTAGACGGACTATTGACGCCGCCTGTCCTTCCAAGGCAGCGACACGCAGGCGATAGACGCAGATTCGTGATTTAACTTCGCTGATAGGAGCGCGTCTCTTTGAGCACAGCAGCACTTATACGGATTCTTATCTGGTTACGTAGGTATTTCCCTCTGGACTGCTCCCAAGTGAATTAATTAATGCGTCTCGTGCAGCAGCACTGGTCCCGGTGGAGGTTCGAATCCTCCCTCGGGCATGGGTGTGTGTGTTTGTCCTTAGGATAATTTAGGTTTAATTGTGTGTAAGCCTAGGGAATGATGACCTTAGCAGTTAAGTCCCATAAGATTTCACACACATTTGAACATTTTGCAGCAGTCTGAATTTTGCGGTCTGTTAGCGGTAATTCCATTATCACGACTGAAAGCGTTGATTAGAACAAACTTCAATGATCAGCAGTGAAGGACGTGAAATAAAATTAGCGTTGCGCTGTCAACTACATATTTGATCGGTGCATTAACTCTGAGCAGCGCGTATGAACACAGTCCGTCATTCTGGCATTCTATCACTTATCCCAAACTTATCAGAAATTCACATGAAATGGTTACTTACCAAAGTGTGATGAGCCCTGACGTCCTCCTCTATCTCCCTCCCTCTTACTCTCTCTCTCTCTCTCTCTCTCTCTCTCTCTCTCTCACTGTCTCCTGTACAACAACTTCTTACCCTTTTCTCTCTCTGGTAAAGGTTTTAATACGTTGCTACTCCTCACTACTTCAGCCGTCTTTCCTCATGACGTGGCAGCTAACGTTAACGTGAACGCGAAAGAGACATCTGACCCCACTAGAGTCAGCGCCTTCGGCACACGAGACGAGCTCGTGAACGTGATTTGCGCTTTCAGCGCTCTCCAGCAGCCGTTGTCGGCGTTATTTAGCTCGCAAGCCTCACAGTTTATTTACGAAAATGCACGCGCATATACACTCCTGGAAATGGAAAAAAGAACACATTGACACCGGTGTGTCAGACCCACCATACTTGCTCCGGACACTGCGAGAGGGCTGTACAAGCAATGATCACACGCACGGCACAGCGGACACACCAGGAACCGCGGTGTTGGCCGTCGAATGGCGCTAGCTGCGCAGCATTTGTGCACCGCCGCCGTCAGTGTCAGCCAGTTTGCCGTGGCATACGGAGCTCCATCGCAGTCTTTAACACTGGTAGCATGCCGCGACAGCGTGGACGTGAACCGTATGTGCAGTTGACGGACTTTGAGCGAGGGCGTATAGTGGGCATGCGGGAGGCCGGGTGGACGTACCGCCGAATTGCTCAACACGTGGGGCGTGAGGTCTCCACAGTACATCGATATTGTCGCCAGTGGTCGGCGGAAGGTGCACGTGCCCGTCGACCTGGGACCGGACCGCAGCGACGCACGGATGCACGCCAAGACCGTAGGATCCTACGCAGTGCCGTAGGGGACCGCACCGCCACTTCCCAGCAAATTAGGGACACTGTTGCTCCTGGGGTATCGGCGAGGACCATTCGCAACCGTCTCCATGAAGCTGGGCTACGGTCCCGCACACCGTTAGGCCGTCTTCCGCTCACGCCCCAACATCGTGCAGCCCGCCTCCTGTGGTGTCGCGACAGGCGTGAATGGACGGACGAATGGAGACGTGTCGTCTTCAGCGATGAGAGTCGCTTCTGCCTTGGTGCCAATGATGGTCGTATGCGTGTTTGGCGCCGTGCAGGTGAGCGCCACAATCAGGACTGCATACGACCGAGGCACACAGGGCCAACACCCGGCATCATGGTGTGGGGAGCGATCTCCTACAATGGCCGTACACCAGTGGTGATCGTCGAGGGGACACTGAATAGTGCACGGTACATCCAAACCGTCATCGAACCCATCGTTCTACCATTCCTAGAACGGCAAGGGAACTTGCTGTTCCTACAGGACAATGCACGTCCGCATGTATCCCGTGCCACCCAACGTGCCCTAGAAGGTGTAAGTCAACTACCCTGGCCAGCAAGATCTCCGGATCTGTCCCACATTGAGCATGTTTGGGACTGGATGAAGCGTCGTCTCACGCGGTCTGCACGTCCAGCACGAACGCTGGTCCAACTGAGGCGCCAGGTGGAAATGGCATGGCAAGCCGTTCCACAGGACTACATCCAGCATCTGTACGATCGTCTCCATGGGAGAATAGCAGCCTGCATTGCTGCGAAAGGTGGATATACACTGTACTATTGCCGACATTGTGCATGCTCTGTTGCCTGTGTCTATGTGCCTGTGGTTCTGTCAGTGTGATCATGTGATGTATCTGACCCCAGGAATGTGTCAATAAAGTTTCCCTTTCCTGGGACAATGAATTCGCGGTGTTCTTATTTCAATTTCCAGGAGTGTAATAGCTGCATTAACTCTGTTAGCGACTGTCGAATGAGAGCGGAGAAAATTGCGAAGAAATTTCTGGACTCGTCGATGGCTTGAACAGCGAATTCCTGGTAAAGGAACACTACGTAATACTGAACAACGATCTGAGATATATGGCAGAATTTAATCGTTAACTCAGTTGCATTTTCATCCTATTTTCTGTATTATATTTAAGATAGTTGAGGTATAGTTTCTAATGTAAGTCTGCGCTGGCATAATATCCGTATTCTCGGTGTTGCATTGACTACCAACATTCTGAAGTACCCTACTTCATCACATAGACTTCAAGGTCGAGATTAGTTTCGTAAGTTCATTCGAATGCAAGAAGAGATTTGTTCGAAGCTTCTCACCATCACTGAACAAGCCATTTGTCTGCAAGACACAAACACGAGCCAGCGCATAACCCCAGAGATATCTATACGCTGAAGCACCAAAGAAACTGGTATAGGCACGCGTATTAAAATAGATATGTGAACAGGCAGAATACTGCACTGCGTTCGGCAACGCCTGTGTAAGAAAACAAGTGTCTGGCGGAGTTGTTAGATCGGTACCTGCTGTTACGATGACAGCTTATCAAGATTTAAGTGAGTTTCAACGCGGTGTTACAGTCGGCGCAGGACCGATGGGACACAGCACCTGCGAAATAGCGATTAAGTGAGGACTTTCCCGTAGGACCATTTCACGAGTGTACCATGAATATGAGGAATCCGGTAAAACATCAAGTCTCCAACATTGCAGCGGCTGGAAAAAGATCGTGCAAGAATGGGACCAACGACGACTGAAGAGAATCGTTCAGCGTGACAGGAATTCCGTAGATTGTTGCGGATTTCAGTGCCGCGCGATCAATAAGTGTCAACATGCGAACTGTTCAACAATACATCATCGGTGTGGGCTTTCGGAGCCGAAAGCCCACTCGTATAACCGTAATGACTGCACGACACAAAGCTATACACCTCACCTGGGCCCGTCAACACCGACATTGGACTGTTGATGACTGGAAACATGTTTCCTGGTCGGGCGACTCTCGTTTCAAAGTGTATCGAGCAGATGGACGAGTACGGGTACGGAGACAACCTCATGAATCCGTTGACCCTGCATGTCAGCAGGGGACTGTTCAAGCTGGTAGAGTCTCTGTTATGGTGTGGGATGCGTACCCCTGATACGTCTAGATACGACTCTGACAGGTCACAAGTATTTAAGCATCGTGCCTCATCAACTGCGTCCAGTCATGTCCATTGTGCATTCTGAGGGACTTGAGCAATACCAGCAACACAATGCGACACCTGACACGAATTGCTATAGAGTGGCTCCAAGAACACTCTTCTGATTTTAAACACTTCTACTGGCCACCAAACTCTCCCGACATGAACATTATTGAGCATGTGTGGGATGCCTGCAATGTGCTGTTCAGAAGAGATCTCCACCCCTTCGTACTCTTACGGATTTATTAACAGCCTTGCAGGATTCATGGTGTCAGTTCCGTCCAGCACTATTTCAGACGTTAGTCGAGTCCATGCCACGTCGTGTTGCGGCACTTTTGAGTGCTCGCGGGGACCCTAAACGATGTTATGCAGGTGTACCAGTTTCGTTAGCTCTTCAGTGTATGTAACTTATAGAAAACTTCCAGTGTGTAGCTTGTGTTTACCTTATGTTCAAAATGGCTCTAAGCACTATAGGACTTAACATCTGAGGTAATCAGTCCCCTAGTCTTAGAACTACGTAAACCTAACAAACTTAAGGACATCACACCCAGCCATGACCGAGGCAGGATTCGAACCTGCGACCATAGCAGCAGTGTGGTTCCGGACTGAAGCGCCTATAACCACTCTTCCACAGTGGCCGGCTGTTTACCTTCTGTCATAGGCTGACAGTCACGTTAAGCTTTCTGGCCAATGCACAAATTTTCGTTGACGTATGCAACAAAAAATGCAGCACGTACATAACATCGACTTTTGAGGTAATACTTGCATTGAATGAATAAGAAAGATCCAGAATCTTTTAGGAAACAAACAATAGAAATTTTTTTCTGGAGGTAGGCAGACACGAACCTGCTATCTTCGTTTTCAGAATTCACAGCTCACTACGCACTCATCTGTATTACAGTTTAAACACTGCTGCCATGACTCTGTATGCCACATTCGCTGTCTAAAGACTGTGTATACACACATCATTATTTGATATTTAAAATGCAAATTGCACCAAAAAGATGCGCTTTTGGTTCTCACCGCGTGTGGTAGCACTGAAACAATATACGTTAGTAGCACACAATCAATAGCACCAGAAAAATCAACTAAAAGAAGCCGTCAGCTACTGATTTTTGTTTATTTTATTATAACAAGTCATAGCTAAACCGAAGCTTTTTCAAGATATCCTCAATTTTCTGATTCTATGAAACCGATTATATCCATACAATGTACTCTATGAGAAAGGAAACCACCAGACACAATGTTTAACGCCATGCGGTGAGGCTACTCCTTTTTTTTTGCTTGTGACGTAAAACGATGTCGCACCTCTTAGGACACGTTCCTCTCCACGAGGCAAATATCTAACATGACAGATTCTTTATTTGACGCTCCGCGGCGTAATGTAACGTGTAATTCGACGCTGTAACTTCACCAGCTCCTCGTCCATGTGTGTTTTCACGTTCCGTAAGAAGCTGGCCTAACGCTCCTGTTCATTTTAACGCGTCGACTGTTGTAAGCACTCTTTCGTTTCTACATTTAAAAGCAGTTTTCTTCTAAGATGTGTTCTGGTTGTAACTATTGCATTGTTAACATCTTTTCCTCGGTATTCGAAGAACAGTTAATTATTCAGCCGTTATCCATTCTGGCCAATGCACAAATTTTCGTTGACGTATGCAACAAAAAATGCAGCACGTACATAACATCGACTTTTGAGGTAATACTTGCAACCATTAAAACTGCAACACCATGAGAGTGGTTTTTGACAAAAGTCAAGTCAGCATTAGGAGGATACACAAATGATTAACATTTCATTGCAACCTCACGACCCAGGTATGAGTGACGCCATATACAGGATAAGGAAACATTACATGGCTATCAGAAATTATGTAAATTGAAGGTGGAGGGGGGAGGAGAGAAGGGAAAAGAAAGAAACTCTTGATGTCATGTGTATTGGGGCTCGATACGGAAATTAACGGTTGCTGATCTTGTTATTTCCACTCTCGAAGTCGGACCTTCTTCTGCGTCGGATCATAACGAACGAAAAGACAGTTTTGATAATCGTGTGAATGAATTTCCGCGTTTACATTTGCGACAGGTTTAGAATGCTATTGCCCCCATGACAGAACCTGCAACAGTGATAAAGAACCGTCGTCGCACTGATGGTGGTGAGTGTAAGGATATGGCTGTGCCTTCTTCTGCCCCAACTTCGTCCACATAGATTTTGTCCACTGCTCCTCTCGAAGATACGGTACCACCCGTCCGCGGTACGGTGAGTGGCGAAGAACTCATCTGCAGCATCCCTCCTGTTCACAAAGTGGCTCCTACTGAGCTGTCTGTGTGTAGAGAGGGAGCGGTATCCCCCCTACCCTTCGTCTTTGTGTACCCCGTTACAGTCTGAGACGTGGCAATGTCCACCAGCTCCTTCGTCTTCAGCCTCCGACGGTTTCCTGAATTTTCCGCCTACAGCAACCCTAGAGTAGAACAAAATTAGCGGCAAAGTATTATCTTTTGCATCTATAGTTTCATAAAATCCTTCCTCTTTAGTGACTGTACCTGCATTACATGTCCTTTGTCCTGAGAGGCAGGAACCTGTGCCTATGACTGCTCCACCCTCCGTCTGAAGAGGCCTCCGTGCCTCTCGGCCGACAGAAACAGCGTTTACAACCTGACCATGCAGTGGCAGGTAAGCAATTTAAGAAAAAAGGTTCGGCTGACAGAGATTCTGGTCCCTAGAAGTCTCATTCATTTGTGGACACCGCAATGGACTTCGACGCTCAGCTTCGACGTTCCGTACATCCCTGAATAGCTGTAGTCAGTGACGCAAGCCTACACCTTCCTTTCCACAAATGTTAATCGTGTGGAGTCAGAATTCCGATTGGTTTCGCTGCTTCAGTTCATCTATGATCCATGGACGGACATAGTGTTCTTACACGAGGTGTTATTTAGGCATTTCTAGTTACGTGGTTTTTGTATGATCTTTAACATAGCACCATAATATTCTGCGGGGACCGCCTTATTCTTTCGCGAAGGCATTCCTATTGCTGAGGTGGAAATGTTGGATTCTCGCAGGGGCATATGTTTTCAACTTTTTAATCTTACCTTAATTTTTTTATGCCTCGTCTGGCGCTGGTCGCACAGCGGATCGTTCGCGTTTTCGTAATGAGTAAGTTGTTTGTTGCGTAAGAGTTCTCCGGGATTTCTGCTGGATGGTGAGTTCAACTGTGTGTTGCGTCCTGCAGATCAATCTCCAAATTTTAATTTCTCTCGTGAATTACATGAATTCGTCAGGTCCTAACGACTGAAAGACGTATGGGTATATAAATATTCGATGTTAATAAAATTTACCCACTTTACTGCGACTTCTACTAGCAGATTAGATAGGTTTTACTTATCAGACTGCCAGCGCGATAGTATTGTTAATGCTGAAAATATCCCAGCTTCCTTTACGGAGCACTGTGCTGTGACTACAACTCTCAGTCTTGGACGGCAACCAGTCAAACTGTTTCGCACTCTGTGGGTGTTAAACGTCGCTCACCTGCCTGACCTCTCTCTCGATGACATGATGCGAGCCGAGTGGGAGCGTACTCTACGGTCCACAGGGAAGTATTCTTCCGTCCTCGATTGGTGGACGCAACTGGCAAAACCGAGGCTCAGGCAAGCTTTGATACTTTTTTGTGCTGACAGCGCGAGACTTTCGGAGAATTTACGAATATTACTATTCCATCGTGCGTGAACTTTATGAGCTGTGGATCATGCCCCTCTGTGAACTGCGCATGTTAGGCGTGTAAAGGCAAAATTGTTGGCCTTGAAGAGGATACAAACGGAAGGTCTGAAAATGCGATCCAAGCAACGTTCATTGGTGACGGAAGAACTGACTTCCTTGTATCATTTTCTTCGGCATCAGACACGTCGCCGGCCCATTTATATTGATTCTCTCACGACAAATGATGGACTTACATGGCGCATTTGATACAGTGCTTGTCTCACACTAATACTATGTAGACATCTACAACATCGATGAGTCCGGTGATACTTTGTACGACCTACTAGTCAGCACCTTGGATACGACAATTACACCTGAACATAATTAAACGCTTTTAGCTGCCTTTCAGTCTAAGGAAGTTTACAAACTTATTGTGCGATCGCCTTCTCAAAAGTCCCTTGGTCTGGATGCTACCCTTACGTTCCTTTTGAATGAAGTGGTACAGGGGAAAGTAGTGTCGATCTCGTTCCAAGTGTGAAAAATTGCTTTAATCCCGAAACGCTGTGGACCGGCTGCCCCTGACAGCTTTCACCCACTTACTTTGTTAAGCTTTGAATATAAGACTGTGGTGAGGGTAGTTAATAGTAGGACGTCGGCTGTGATGGAGATGATTGTTGTAAAACATTAAAGCTGCGTACGTCGTCGTACCGTTCTTACCCATATAGTCGAGTGACGTGACGTGGTTTCGGTCGCTGCTGTAACGTCTCCCTCGTGCCCTTGCTTTTCTACACTTCGATAAGGCATTTGACCATGTTAATTATGATATTTTGCTTCGGTTTCAGGATACAGTTGGTTTTACAGTTGACACACGGCGAGTGCTCTCAAATCTGTTTACCGGTATTTCAGCTTCGGTGGTTGTTAATGGCCAACTGATCCCCCTCCCCCCCCCCCTCCTCGCCACAATAAATATCCGTCGGAGAGTGCCTCAAGGAATCCCGCTGTCAGCAATAACTTCCTTTGTGTCGTCTCTCGAGTCCCTACTTCGGATGCTGACATCACAGTTGGAAGGTTGAACGATTTCCGGAGAGACTATAACTGTTCGTGCATATGCGGATGATATGATGGTTCTTCTCTGCAACCCTGGGGAGATAATTCGACTGAGGGCTGTAATCGATAATTATTGTCAGAGTTCAGGTGCAATAATTATAAATGCAAGCTTCTTACTTTGCAAGGTTTCGATGACGCGGTTGTTCTATGGGCTACTGCAGTGGACCAGCATAATTCTCCCAGTATCGTCATTGATCGTTGTCTACTGAAAATGGCGACTCTCAACTGGAAGTCTGTTACGGACAAAATTCAGGGAGTGATGCTAGAACAAGAAAGGCGTTTTCTTACGCTGCTCCAGAAAGTCCGAAAACTAGATGCATACATCTTATGCAAAATTTATTACGTGGCCCAAATTAATCGGCTTTCTCGATGATTGCGAAGAAACTACAACAATTGTCTGGCGGTATCTTATGGAAACGACATATCTGTCGCTTGAGGTATTAAGTGGTGAAGAAGCCTCGTTGGTTTGGGAGTTCAGCCTGACTGATATACAAAGGAAGACGCAGATACTGTATGTGCGACGTACTGTTTTGTCAGTAACTCAAGAAACTCAAATATTCACGTCTCGTTTATTTCTCTGTGCCCATCCTACTAGTCATGAACCCCCTACTGATGTTGGTCATATAAATTATAAGTTAAAACACATTCGTAACTTCTGTCTTGAGGTGAGCTATTTAGGGGCTGACATTTTATGGAGACCCGTCCTCACTGTGAAATTTCTAAAGATTCGTTAGGAAGGAGTCTCTTGCCCGAAGCTTCTTGAAAGACAATCGCCGCAAACAACCTGGATGAGAGTTTGGTTCAATATCAGTCTTTCTATTTTGCCGATGCACGTAGCGTCCTCGTGGTATAAGGTAGTAAATAACTTAATTGCAGCGAATGAGCGCCTTTCCCGTACAGGGCGTAGTAAGACGTATTTATGTAATCGTTTTACTTCTGCAGATACGTCATCATTTTACTTGTGGAGGTAATACGGCAAATTGATCTTGGATTAGGATACAATTTGCCTTCCTTACTCGTTCTGAGACTGAATACATTACAGACATCATATTGCACCCAGATTCTTCCTTCTTTCCACGGTCGAAAACTCATACCCTAATGTGTTGCTGAGATACTTCTTGCATTATGTCGTAGAAGGCGAGGGGGAAGACCACACGGCCTTTAGGCAGTACATGATCACGGCTAATTGGACATGCCTACGACTGCCTCGATGTCGGTAACTCTCTTGTTTTTCGTCGGCAATTGTTGGTTAATCGTATTTTCTTGATGATCGGTCTTCGTTTTTGTTGTGTATGTCCCCATCTATTTGGTGTCGGCTTGTTCTCCCCTAGTTTTCCTGCTCGTTTTGTGAGGTGTTTTGCCTCGGTATCGTTCCATTTCTAGTGTATAATATGTATAGTATGTATAGATGATGCACATATACATGAGAGCGTATATAATCCTTACAGTTAAATTGGATTTTTTCTCTAGATGGAAGGGTTAGTTTTCGGTGTGGAGCATAGATTTCATTGTGCTTCTGCTTTTAGATTCTATACAAAGATTAAAAAATAAACATAAAGGAATGAGATTTTCACTCTGCAGCGGAGTGTGCGCTTATATGAAACTTCCTGGCAGATTAAAACTGTGTGCCTGACCGAGACTCGAAGTCGGGATCTTTGCCTTTAGTGGGCAAGTGCTCTACCATCTGAGCTCCCCAGGCACGACTCACGCCACGTCCTCACAGCTTTACTTCTGCCAGTACCTCGTCTCCTACCTTCCAAACTTTACAGAAGCTCTCCTGCGAACCTTGCAGAACTAGCACTCCTGAAAGAAAGGATATTGCGGAGACATGGCTTAGCCAAAACCTCGGGGATGTTTCCGGAGTGAGATTTTCACACTGCAACGGAGTGTGTAGGAGACGAGGTACTGGCAGAAGTAAAGCTGTGAGGACGGGGCGTGAGTCGTGCCTGGGTAGCTCAAATGACAAAGTCTGCTTTCGGCGGGCGAACCGTGCGGACGCGCTCTGTTTACGTCCTCGCCGCTGCTGGTCGGTTATGTTGTGGTGAGTGCTACGCCGCTGAGCGTACTTGTTTCCTTGTAGCAACGATTCATGGTTAGAAATTTGTAATGGCACAACCACCACGAAGAGACACATTGAAGTTGATGTTTGACCAGTCCTTAGTACGACCGACATCACTTCAAGTAGAGATCTTTGTAGAGGAATCTTTGAAACTGAATATGGACGATCTTATTGGAATTCACTTGTCGATCTGTGGTAGTACAGTTTACCTTAAGCTGCAAAATGCTGTCAAGTGTGATAAAATTGTTGAATCATGTGGAGGGACCCTGAAATTTAAGCATTCGGATGGTACTATCGGAGAGGTACAAGTTACTCAAGCTGGTTTAGGTCTTCCGACCGTTCGAATTTTCGAACTGCCATTCGAAATTACAGCCGAGCAAATTAACTCTGTGCTAAAACCTTACGGTACAGTTACCACTAATGTCGCAGAAAAATGGTCTACTATGCATAAATTTCCGGTGTGGAATGGTATTGGCCAAGTCAAAATTGATTTACAAAAGCATATACCATCGTATATCGATGTCTGCGGGTACAGAGCAATAGTTATGTAAGACGGGCAACCGAGGACGTGCGCAGTATGTGGTTCTCCCCCGGACATGTCCGCACTGACTGTCCCCAACGACGCCTGACGCAAATACCAGTAAGTGAGGCGGAAATGCAATCCAATATGTCGAAACTGCCGGTGAGGTATGCAGCGGTACTCATTATACCCCCGACCACCACATCCACTAAAGAGGACAACAGAACTGCCACTGAGGCTCTATTACAGCATGAAGTACTGGAGGATACACCCCATCCAGCAGTAACCGCAACTGACGATGAGATATCGGAAGTCGGAAGCACCGAGGTGTCAAAGGTGGACGGCGACTTACAACCAAATAATGTGATCTGCATACACGACGAGGAGAAGGCGGACTTACCGGATACTGAAATGATGGAGACAAATGGGAATGCCTCATGGATGCAGTCCCAGGACACCAAGAAGCGCAGAATTGATCATGCAGGGGCGGAAACATGTGTACCACCGTTGAGAGAAAAGACGACGCAGGTTCGTCATACAATGCACGAAACGTCATCGGAAAACCACCAACAGAGCCAGAAGACGGTCAAGAAATCACGGAAAGAGGACATGCCTGACCGTGCACCGGACACTCTGGAAGCATCTGGCTCTACGGGTACGGGAACGCGCCCTCCAAAGAAGAAGGATAAACAATCAGTGTACATGGTCGAGGAGTAGAAAGGCACACGCACAGACCATTCCTTGATTCCTTGCTGGACTGAGCCCAGGAGATGGAGGACGATGTTGATGACCGAGGACATGCACCCGCAGCTACTACGATAACCGAGGCGATCGCTTCACGCGGGAAAAGGATGATGACGAATCGGAATTTTACTAAATCGTGCACTGCAGATAACGGATGGGCGTACAACATACTGGATTCTGACACCCCAACATGAGAACTTCCGGACGTCAGGGAGTGGTGGTCCACCAACATGCTGGCCAACTGGTGCTGCTTGATAATGATACTATTTGCAGTAAGCGTTGACAACAGGACAGGATAAATACTTAAATCAATAAACCTATTAATCACAGAGAAACAAACACACCAAAGGGTCGTCTTCCCTTGAATGTCACATCTGCAAACTTATAAAATAGCTACATTGAACATAAATAAAATCACGTCGATACAGAAGGTCGACAGTCTCAGGGATTACCTATATAGTGTTGACGTTGATATTGCACGAGAAGTTGACAGTGGGTTCCGGATCAATACTGCAGGTTATGAAGTATTCTTAAACGCAACGTTACGTGGCACATCTGGCACCGCAATCTTATTAAAGGATGGAATAGTAGCATCTGACGTTGAACGATTGGAAAACGGCCGAGGAATATCTTGTTCAATAAATGGGATTCGATTAGTAAATATCAATGCCCCCTCCGGACACCAAAAGCGAGAGGAACGGTTCCGTTTTTACGCCGAAAATTTATTGTATTTGATAAGAGGAGTTAGAGAGGGAATGGTTTTAGCCGGTGACCTTAATTGCATGCTAGCCGGCCGCGGTGGTCTAGCGGTTCTAGGCGCTCAGTCCGGAACCGCGCGACTTCTACGGTCGCAGGTTCGAATCCTGCCTCGGGCATGGATGTGTGTCATGTCCTCAGGTTAGTTAGATTTAAGTAGATCTAAGTTCTAGGGGACTGATGACCACAGATGTTAAGTCCCATAGCGCTCAGAGCCATTTGAACCATTTAATTGCGTGCTTAAGCTGAAAGATCAGCATCCGAATTTTGATAAAAGTGCGGAGTTGGACCGCTTAGTATGAGAGTTGCGATTGACTTAAACATGGGAACTCATTAATGGAGACCGCCTCTGCTTCACGTTCCACACTTCTACACCGTCCAGGAGACTTGATAGGATTTATGTCACACAGTGTTTACGTGCAAATGTCAGGGGACCTGAAACGTGGCCAGTGTACTTTTCTGACCACCTCGCCTATCACTGTCTCCTGAAAATGCCTCGACAGAACATCTTCCGTGACAGAAACATGTGGAAACTCAATGTCGCTATTCTTCAAGAAGATGATTTGCGAACACGAATGGAAGACGTGTGGGGGGCCTGCAGCAGACTACGACGGAACTTCCCCAGTACCATATGCTGGTGGTACAAATGTGCGAAACCTAAACTCATCAGCTGCTTAAAAACGTACTGTTATGAATGAAACCGCGACGAATAGAATATGTTCGAATATTATTTCCGATGCCTTCGGGAATTATATGAAAGCAATTGTCCAACAGCAGACACCTTTTTACGAATTAAAAAAGTCAAGGCGAAATTAACGGCATTGAAGAGGAAACGAGTGGAAGGTATAGTGATCCGTTCCAGAGACCATCATAGCACGGTGGGGGAAATGCCCTCGGTATATCATCTGGGGGCAGAGGAGTGTCGCGCACAGCGTAAAATGATCTATAGTCTCCGGACAGAGGACGGTTAAAAGGTGAATGATCAAGGCGGCATAAAGACATGTGTAGCAGAATACTACACTAAACTTTATGCCCTGGAACCCGCGGACGAGGAGTCTGTGGTACGTATGCAAACTAGCCTATCTGAAAGACTGGACACATAAGATGTAGACCTGTTGGTGGCGGACGTAACCCCACAGGAACTCAAATCAGCACTCCAAAAAGCGCAGGAAAATAAAGCTCCTTGTGCGGATGGGCTACCAGTTAAATTTTATAAACAGTTTGGTATTTACTAGAAATGTGTTTGGTCGAAATATGTAATGAAATTAAAGAAGGGCAAAATATACCTGAAGGCTTCAACGAAGGCATCATCGTTCTCATCCATAAAGAATACCCCTGTAACGACATGAATAAAATCCGCCCCATTTCTTTACTCAATGCGGACTACAAGATAGCAGCCCGCCTCACGGCACCCAGGGTCAAACAAGTCCTTCCTAAAATAATACACACTAGTCAGACGGCGGCAGTTCCTGGGCGCACTATTATTAAGACTCTGACTGACAACAAAGAGATCATCAGCTACTGCGCAACTACACGTCCGGAAGCGGCAATTTTAGCACTCGATCTTAATAAAGCCTTTGACAGGATCCGACACCATTACCTTCTTACGTTGATGACCCATCTTGGATTTAGAGAACAATTCGTCCAAATGACTAAAAATCTCTTGAACCGGGCCACTTCAAAGATCAACGTTGATAGACATCTTACTAAACCAATTCCTATAGAGAAGTCTATGCGCCAAGGCAGTCCGTTGTCAATGATGCTTTTTGTCATTGCGATAGAGCCACTCAATAGGAGGATTAATCAACAACTCCCAGGAATAACTATATATGGCAGCACCATTACTTGCATTGCACACGCAGATGACTTGGGGGTAGTGCTTACTTCTGCACAGGACCTCCGTGATGTGCAATCTATCGTTCAGGAGTTTGAACAAGCGTCAGGTTCGAGGCTCAACAGACGTAAAACAAAATTACTGCCTTTAGGGAATGGGTTCCCTTTCCACGGAAATGACGAATATGAGCGAACCGACAATCTGAAACTTCTCGGCCTCAAAATGTCCAGTTGCCCTCTGAGAACGACAGCGGCGGCTTGGAGAAACACTCTCACCATGACGAGAGCGTGCCTGCAACAGAATAATAGTAGAGTACAAAATTTACTAGAAAGAGTACATTTTGTAAACACGAAAATCTTATCGAAAATTTAGTATGTGGGCCAAATACTACCTATAATTGACAAAATAGCCGGTAGGGTGATGGTAGCTGTCGGTTGGTACCTCTGGCGAGGTGATATCTTCGAAGTAGGAATCAATGTGACGACACTCCCACCCATTCACGGGGGCCTGAGTGTGGTTGACGTTGGCACTAAATGTCGAGCGCTCCTGATACGAAGAACACTCAAAATTTCTCACGAATACCCACACAGTGCACTAAGAGCTGTCATCGAGGCACACAGGCACATTAGTTTAGGGGCCCCTGTCCGCTTGGACACCATATCACCAACATTCAATCACATCAGCAGGTTTTTCCTTGACATGAGTTACCTTCGGCGGCAGACCATTGTCTTACGCGACAAAACAACAGCAGAGCTGTATAAGCATCTGAACGACAATGGTATAAAGAATAGAATGGAAATCAAGCACCCACATATACGGTGGCCCAAGATCTGGAAGAATATAAATAATAAGGTCTTGGATACGGGAATCAGATCCACGTGATACAAGGTAGCGAACGAAACAATTTCTACGAAGAAAAACTTCACAGAATCAAGTTGGCAGTCACCGAGAAGTGTAGCGTCTGCGACCTCATAGATACACAGCAGCACAGGTGTATATGTGGGAAAAATAAAATGTTATGAGAATGGTGTCGGCGGCAACTGGCGCTGGTCGGGAGAACTAGGATCACAGCAATAACACCCGAGATGATACTGCAACCTGATAACGACCTCTTCCCCCCCATCCAAACGGAATATGTGGACTTGGTTGGTAGGCCATACAATATATTACATTATGAATAAAAGGAAAGACGATACGTATGATGATTTCAGAATCAACAGTGTATGTAAAGCGACGCAACTCATCAGCAATCCAAGATATAAAATACTTTTTGCCAACTACCCCATGGCGCTCGAACTAACCAAGATGTCATTAAAAATAAGGAAAAAAAAGGAAACAAAAAAACAAAAAAAATAGTCCCGCACGCACTACTAACATGAGGACATTACGGCGGGCGGAGTCTTCGAAGTTATGAGACAAATGCAACAAGAGAACGACCTTTGGTAAACGATGTACACGTAATTTTATGATCAACAACGGACACACAGAGCAATAGATATCGAGAAGACGAACTTCGTAGAAGGCACTATGCTGATATGAATACGTTTGGCGAATGGAGTGTTCTTATTCTCTTCTTTAATGTTTATTTCATCTTTCGTTTGTGTTGATGGGCATTATTGTTTAGTTTTTATAACTGGATGGAAGGACACCCATTACTTTTCACACGAATGATCTTCACACGGCAGTAGAAACGTAAAACATACAATATAAATAAAAATTTTAAAAATTAGTAAAACTAGAGAAAAATTTTTTCCTATACATCATGAGGGCTTGGTAGTGGCTTGTCGTGTATGTTTTCGTTTTTTTTCCTTTCTCTTTTGTTTATTAACTGGTTACCATAATTAATTTTTTCTCCCATTTGCAGCTTATATTATATGAATACCTGCCCTATTGTCTACTGGAGTTTCATCATAGTACCAAATCACTCTGATAGTGATAAAAAAAGTGGCGGAGTGGTAAAAAAAGAGGCGTGGCGAAATAATTCCCTTAGTTACGACAAACACTGTCTCCGGATGACGCAGTGGTTAACGCAACTGCCTCAGTAAACAGGAGTTCCCGGTTCGAATCCCTATCCTCCATACATTTCCACTCGTTGCCGCTGATACCGCAGTAAGTGCTAATACAACTGACATCAGTAACTGCTTTCCTTTCTCCTCCCTCCTCCTTCAGTTTACGTAGCATATATCGCTGCTACTGATACCGCATGATGTCTGTTCTCTTTGAACATGTCTGAAAGGAAAGACACCACGCATTCATATAATCAATCAGAAATCACATTTGTACGTTGACTAGTTATGAGAAGATCGTGCTATGGCTTGTGTAAGGAAGAGAAACATCAATAAGAAGGGGAAACGTTCACCGTGTCAGAATTCTACAGGAGCGTGGCTCACAACACTACAGTTTATCGTTACGTGGTACTGCTGCTCCCATTGGCCGGGATCCCATAACTATCATGCGTGAGTTTGGAACTGACAAGTTCAGGACGGTCATAGTCAACGGCATACAGGAGACACGTACCGTAAACTTTTAATATACTGTCAAATAAGACTTTAATAGCTCAAAAAAGCGGGAAGGATGAGTAGGACTCGTGCTGTGAGGGTTCTGTACAAACTTGAATGCGTGTACAGACAATAATAATGTTAACTGCATGTGGCGTCCATGGTCTGGAGCAAGTCTTTCTATTGAACGCCTATTTGGTGGCTTGTGTGTCCCTAACCTACCTCATTATTCTAAACAGGGAAAGCGGTCCTACTTTTCAACGAGGAATCTAAATCACGTGTTTTTCTGGTTATTCCACACATCATTGAGGAGCCAAGGGTGGATTAAAACAAAGACTGATAAATCCGTGGTTCGCCCTTCGATTCCGTCCTGCGATTTCTTGGTTTCCAGGCTTAGCTTTAACTCTAGACCACCAGACTGAACGTGTACAAAGATCATCTACAGGTTTCGGTGAGTGAATTTGTGAGTATAAAAATATGTGACACATATGGTCGTATCATTTGACTGCGTTGACTTAGAGGCTTAACTTATTTACACCTCCAAGGGAGTCTAGACCTTAGTGTATGACTTTTTAAGAACGCAATAGGTTTTGATTGCAGTGACTTAGAAAAGTTTTACAGCGGCAAGGGACCGTAGACCATGGTACCCCTATTTGGCTCAAATATTAACTTGGTACGTCTACGCGTTCCTGAGAAAAAGTGTCTCCACGGGCGGCTGCACCTATTGATTGCCCTGACATAGGAGCTTAGGTCTTTTACACCACCAGGGGACCGTAGGACTTAGTATACCTCTAAGTGTTCCTAAGATAACGATGTCTCAACACACGGACAGACGTACAGACAGAGGGAGAAGAAATGGAGAAACTGATATAATTACAAATCAACAATTTCCATGTTTTTCCCTTTGCTTATACCATGAAAATTTCGATCACGCGAAATTTTATGATTCTAGGTCAACGGGAAATACCCTATACATTCAGATGAGTGAGTTTGCGAATATCTAAATACGTTACATAAATAGTCGTATCTTTTGATTCCATTGACTTAGATGCTTAAATTTTTCACGTTGCAAATGAACCGTAAACCTTAGTTTTCTATAAAAATTTGAACTTGATATCTCCTCTCGTTCCTGAGACAAAGTGGTCTTGACTGTAGGACAGACAGACAGACAGGTGAACATCAAATTGACCCTGCAACGGTTACATCTTTATCGGCTGACGTATGCGATCCTAAAACCACACAGAACAAAGCTTACATCATTCGCAGACAGATGACGCACATGCATTTCATTCCGTAAAGTACGTCATGCCTGAAGAAAAGTAAAGAGTATCCAATCAGTATATATTCAGGGTCGTCCATTGATCGTGACCGGGCCAAATATCTCACGAAATAAGCGTCAAACGTAAAAACTACAAAGAACGAAACTGGTTTTATGTCGCAGTCTTGTTCTTCATTCTTACTGTATGTACCATCCTAAGACAACAGGAAAATGATGGAACGTTCCCTGGAGGTGACTAAGTACATATTACAAGCCATGAGGTGTGACATGTAAGAGTATGCAGTCATGAGAAGGGTTTCGTTGATGTGAATAAAAATTGTCCTAAGGGATCAATGTGTGGCGCACTTAACCCTCAGTGATGGAATGGGTTGTTAGATTTTTTTGTGTGAGATAGCCCGTGTGGTGTTGAACTTCCAACAGTTGCGGTGTTCATATACATCGGTGATATATATATATATAGGGTGGTCCATTGATAGTGACCGGGCCAAATATCTCACGAAATAAGCATCAAACGAAAAAACTACAAAGAACTAAACTCGTCTAGCTTGAAGAGGTGAAACCAGATTGTGCTATGGTTGGGCCGCTAGATGGCGCAGCCATAGGTCAAACGGATATCAACTGCATTTTTTAAAATAGGAATCGCCGTTTTTAATTACATATATGTGCAGTACGTAAAGAAATATGAATGTTTTCGTTGGACCACTTTTTTCGATTTGTGATACATGGCGCTGTAATAGTCACAAACGTATCAGTACGTGGTATCACGTAACATTCCGCCAGTGCGGACGGTATTTGCTTAGTGATACATTACCCGTGTTGAAATGGACCGTTTACCAATTGTGGAAAAGGTCGATATCGTGCTGATGTACGGCTATTGTGATCAAAATGCCAAACGGGCGTGTGCTATGTATGCTGCTCGGTATCCTGGATGACATCATCCAAGTGTTTGGACCTTTCGCCGGATAGTTACGTTACGAGGTGCATTCAAGTTCTAAGGCCTCCGATTTTTTTTCTAATTAACTACTCAACCGAAATCGATGAAACTGGCGTCACTTCTCGATGTAATCGCCCTGCAGACGTACACATTTTTCAAAACGCTGACGCCATGATTCCATGGCAGCGGCGAAGGCTTCTTTAGGAGTCTGTTTTGACCACTGGAAAATCGCTGAGGCAATAGCAGCACGGCTGGTGAATGTGCGGCCACGGAGAGTGTCTTTCATTGTTGAAAAAAGCCAAAAGTCACTAGGGGCCAGGACAGGTGAGTAGGGAGCATGAGGAATCACTTCAAAGTTGTTATCACGAAGAAACTGTTGCGTAACGTTATCTCGATGTGCAGGTGCGTTGTCTTGGTGAAACAACACACACGCAGCCCTTCTCGGACGTTTTTGTTGCAGTGCAGGAAGGAATTTGTTCTTCAAAACATTTTCGTAGGATGCACCTGTTACCGTAGTGCCCTTTGGAACGCAATGAGTAAGGATTACGCCCTCGCTGTCCCAGAACATGGACACCATCATTTTTTCAGCACTGGCGGTTACCCGAAATTTTTTTGGTGACGATGAATCTGTGTGCTTCCATTGAGATGACTGGCGCTTTGTTTCTGGATTGAAAAATGGCATCCACGTCTCATCCATTGTCACAACTGACAAAAAGAAAGTCCCATTCATGCTGTTGTTGCGCGTCAACATTGCTTGGCAACATGCCGCACGGGCAGCCATGTGGTCGTCCGTCAGCATTCGTGGCACCCACCTGGATGACACTTTTCGCATATTCAGGTCGTCATGCAGGATTGTGTGCACAGAACCCACAGAAATGCCAACTCTGGAGGCGATCTGTTCAGCAGTCATTTGGCGATCCCCCAAAACAATTCTCTCCACTTTCTCGACCATGTCGTCAGACCGGCTTGTGCGAGCCAGAGGTTGTTTCGGTTTGTTGTCACATGATGTTCTGCCTTCATTAAACTGTCACACCCACGAACGCACTTTCGACACATCCATAACTCCATCACCACATGTCTCCTTCAACTGTCGATGAATTTCAATTGGTTTCACATCACGCAAATTCAGAAAACGAATGATTGCACGCTGTTCAAGTAAGGAAAACGGCGCCATTTTAAGTATTTAAAACAGGTCTCATTCTCATTCTCGCCACTGGCGGTAAAATTCCATCTGCCGTACGGTGCTGCCATCTCTGGGACGTATTGACAATGAACGCGGCCTCATTTTAAAACAATGTGCATGTTTCTATCTCTTTCCAGTCCGGAGAAAAAAAATCGTAGGCCTTTGAACTTGAATGCACCTCGTATTTAAGGAAACAAGAAGTGTTCAGCCACATAAGAAACGCCAACCATGACCTGCAACAAATAATGATGCCCAAGTAGGTGTATTAGCTGGTGTCGCGGCTAATGCGCACATCAGTAGCACACAAATTGCGCGAGACTAAGGAATGTCAAAAACGTCAGTGTTGAGAATGCTGCATCAACATCGGTTGCACCCGTACCATATTTCTATGCACCAGGAGTCGCATAGTGACAACTTTTAACGTCGTGTACAGTTTTGCCACTGGGCACAAGAGAAATTACGGGACGATGACAGATTTCTTGCACACGTTCCATTTAGCGACGAAGCGTCATTCACAAACAGCGGTAACGTAAACCGGCATAATATGCACTATTGGGCAACGGAAAATCCACGATGGCTGCTACAAAGTGGAACATCAGTGAACTTGGCGGGTTAATGGATGGTGCGGCATTATGGGAGGAAGGATAATTGGCCCCCATTTTATCGATGGCAATCTAAATTGTGCAATGTATGCTGATTTCCTACGTAATGCTCTACCGATGTTTCACTGCATGTCAGAATGACGATGTACTTCCAACATGATGGATGTCCTGCACGTAGCTAGCGTGCAGTTGAAGCGGCATTGAATAGCATATTTAAGGACAGGTGGGTTGGTCGTCGATGCACCCATACCATGGCCCGCACGTTCACCGGATCTGACGTCCCAGAATTTCTTTCTGTGGGGAAAGTTGAAGGATATTTGCTATCGTGATCCACCGAAAACGCCTGACAACATGTGTCAGCGCATTGTCAGTGCATGTGCGAACGTTACGGAGCCGGCCGAAGTGGCCGCGCGGTTCTGGCGCTGCAGTCTGGAACCGCGAGACCACTAGGGTCGCAGGTTCGAATCCTGCCTCGGGCATGGATGTGTGTCATGTCCTTAGGTTAGCTAGGTTTAACTAGTTCTAAGTTCTAGGGGACTAATGACCTCAGCTGTTGAGTCCCATAGTGCTCAGAGCCATTTGAACGTTACGGAAGGCGAACTACTCGCTGTTGAGAAGAATGTCGTTACACGTATTGCCAAATGCATTGAGGCTGACGGACATCATTTTGAGCATTTATTGCATTAATGTGGTATTTAAAGGTAATCACGCTGTAACAGCATGCGTTCTCAGAAATGATAAGGTCACAAAGGTACATGTATCACATTGAAACAACCGAAATAAAATGTTCAAACGTACCTACGTTCTGTATTTTAATTTAATAAACCTACCTGTTACCAACTGTTTGTCTAAAATTGTGAGCCATATGTTTGTGATTATTACAACACCATCTATCGCAATGCGAAAAAGGTGGTCCAACTAAAACATTCATATCTCTTTACGTACCACACGAATATGAAATAAAAATGGGGTTTCCCATTTTAAAAAACGCAGTTGATATCCGTTTGACCTACGGCAGCGCCATCTAGCGGGCCAACCATAGCGCCATCTGGTTTCGTTTTTTGCTGTTTTTTCGTTTGACGCTTATTTCGTGAGATATTTGGTGTCCCGGTCACGATGAATGGACCACCATATAATATATATATTTCAGATTACATTTATTTCTTCGTACTTACTCCATAAGATAGCTTAATGTACATGTCAGGGGGCATTTCGGTTCTACGATCATTTTTCCGCATTTGTGTTCGCCTCATGAAAGGTGAGGGTAAGCCTTTCAATTATTCGCATTTGATCAGAAGTTACCATTATGGTAAGATTTATATTTTTATTGAGGATTTCACATGCTGCTGTTATCGACAACCACACTGAAGAAGAAAAGCAAACATTTCTTAAGTAGAGATACATTAAATTTTCAGTTTGCCACTGTGAGAGACTCAGAGTGAAACCATGCTAATTCATTATATTAAGGAAGAACATTAATTTAAAATTACGATAAGACCTCTAATTTGTAAGATAGTGTAAGAAAACCAAGAGTATGAGAGCACTGCAACATATCAATAGATACACAAACTAGTCCTTAAAATGTCTGTTATTCTTTGTAATACAGAGCATTCAAATCAAAAATCCCAGAAATAACCATGAAATTGAGGAATGGCATTCTTTAACTGCATCGAGAGCACCTCTTTACTCTCTGGTGAGTAGCAACCACATAACAGAGCCCACGAGACGACATGTTCTTTAAAATTTGGCACTCCAGCATACGGTCCATTCTTAAATTAATTTATGAGGGGCAGTCAAATGAAAACCAAACACCCGCCACAACGGGACCATGGAATGATTCCATTCAAAGGTAACCACCATACGCGTTAAGACAGTGAACCCATTGGGAGAGGAGACGATCAGTTCCTGTTTCGTAGAACGTGATCGGCCGTTGAAGGGTCCTCAACCGCTACCACTCTTGTTCTCGCTCTTCCGACTGAAACCGAGGTCCAGGCATATCTTTCTCAGGTCCTCGAAGATGTGAAAAACACACGGTGAAGGATCCGGGACATACGGAGGATGTTGCAGTGTTTCCCAACCAAATCGCTGACGCTTAGCCTCCGTCCGAGTGACGGTGTACGGGCCGGCATTATCGTGCAACACGATCATTCCTTTCGACAGCCCGAGGGCAACCGGCAAAGTCAACAATGGAAACATCCCATATCTTTCCCCATCCCCCCCCCCTCCCAACAAAAGAAACCCAAAACTGTTCACATAAGTCCTGGTAAGCTCATCATAACCTCCTCCTTCGGCTGCAGGGGCCCTCTGCTCGTCGTGTTCCTCGAACGTGGTAACACAATCACTGCCCACCGCTAAGAAGACAGTTTGCAGTAACGGCGATTCGCCATGAAGTCCAGATGCCCAGAAATGCAGTCGGAGGAAGTCATCCTGTTGCACGATAACGTCCGCCCCCATCTGGCCAACCGGGTGAAGGGTACGATCATACTGCCCGGGTCGTTCACCGTGTGCTTTTCAAATGTTTGACAAACTGAAGAAAGACACACTAGCAAAATGGATTTAATCGCACGAAGAAATGCAAGAGTGGGTGCGGTTGTGAAACCGTCAGATGCCGACCACGTTCTACGAAACAATAATTGATCCCCTCGTCTCCCAGCGGATTCAGCCTCTTACCGGTTGTGGTTATTAATTTTGAAAAGATCTATTCCATGGTCCCGTTGTGGTGGGTGTTCGTGTTTCACTTGACTGATCCTTATAATAAACTACTTGCCGCTTACTGACCATCAAGCATTCTTCAATAATTTGACAATGGAATAAGGTGCATGTGTGATGTATGTGAGATTGGGGAAGGGTGCGCGGGAGGTGGGGGGGAGAGAGGGAGAGACCAAGGCTTGACTACTGCAAACAAGTGCAAACAATTTTATCGCACCGCGACAAAAACACTGACACGATTCAAAAATACAGTACTTTTAATAAACCGAGTTAATGAATACTATAAAACTTACAATGAAATGTTATGAGTTTCCTTTAAATTTCAAGTAAGTTATCTTCCAAGAAATCTCCCTTGCAGTCCATTCAACTGTAATATGGTCATGTGCTGTTCTCGTCGTATGTGAGGTTTTATCAGGTACTTATGAAAGCGTTCGTAGAGTTGTGTCGCTTTTCTTGATTTTGTAAAAAAATTTGTGATTTTGACCCTTCTTTTAATACATCTGCCACTTTCCCACTACAAATAATATTTTTTTTTGTAATAACTGCAACATTACACGGCATTCGAATCTCCATCAGGAAAGATTAGCATTCAATTTACAATAAAAAATAAAAAACTTGAAATCGTTGTATTAGAAAAACACAAAATGTGAAACTGGCCGGCCGCTGTGACCAAGCGGTTCTTGGCGCTTCAGTCTGGAACCGCGCGACCGCTACGGTCGCAGGTTCGAATCCTGCCTCGTGCATGGATGTGTGTGATGTCCTTAGGTTAGTTAGATTTAAGTAGCTCTAAGTTCTAGGGGACTGACGACCTCAGATGTTAAGTCCCATAGTGCTCGGAGCCATTTGAACCATTTTTTGTGAAACTGTAATGTATGAAAATTAATACAACTTAATAAGGAACATCAATTAGGCACAATTTAAGGAACACAGTTTACGAAAACATAGACTCCTAAATGGGTTTATATAGTGTAGAAATACTTTTTACCGAGAAACGAAATTCATTATGAACTTTCTTTATAACAGGAATGTCCATTTTTTTGTGTACCGCAAAGCACGAAGTTTTGTAATATTTGCAACAGCTGTATTCGTCAAAACAGTGTCTGTTCCTTCACACATGCAAGCATGTACGAAGGATATTGGGATGTACTGACACTGTATAAACACTGGCATTGTAATAATCGATGATATTAACAATTAATCTCAACTTAACCTTATACATGTAAAGTTTCACACCTCATAATCTGCCTCTCTCCATGAATAAATGACCCATGCACAGCAGCCAGTAGCAACGCTGACGTGTCACTGTTCTCGGCGTGGTACAGTATGAAGTAGCTTACAACAAAGTTGGCACTTCTTCCCCGATGTTGACAAATTGCAAGAGGGAGATGTCACGCTTTTCGTGCACGCTGGGGCACTTCACACGTAGTTTTCGGTAACAAAAGCTATTTTTTTTAATTTTTATTTACTAGGGCCACTGCTCTTGCGGGAGTGCGATATATTGCAATAAGGATGAAGAGGCTTTCGCAGGACAGACCAGCATGGACAGGTTCATGAAACCAGCCTTCGGACTGACGACCACAACAGTAACAGCTTATTGACTATGAGACTAACATCATAAACTAACGTTAGATAAGCGAGAAATGTATTGTCATCTGTCGCAGTATCGTTTCTCATACTTATTACTAACTATCTTAATGCAAGCTGCATCGCTCGATTGTATGTATATTACACTGTCTGCAAATTTTTGCACTGACACACCTGAACTATCGCCGTTATATCAGAACACTGCGCAACTGTGCGAAGTTTAACGCCAAACGGGCTATCTAACAGCCCATTCCAACGCTAACGCTCAAGTGCGCCACACATTGACCCGTAGAACAATTTTTATTCACATCAACGAAACACTTCTCATTACTGCGTATACTTACGTGTCACACCTCATGGCTTGTGATATTTACCTAGTGACCTCAAAGGAATGTTCCACAATTCTCCTATTGTCTTAGATGGTGTCCTGGAAGTTCGGCATTGTCAGGAGTTGAAAATGAAGTTCGTGTAAAGCTGAATCCAGTACAGGAAATAATGAGCCAGGCAAAATTGCAGTGAAAAACTGTTAACCCTGTCTCATACAACGAAGTATCGTGTCGGACATCCTTTTGCTGGGCGTAAACCAGCAACTCAACGTGGCAGGGACTCAACAAGTCTTTGGAAGCCCCTTACAGAAATACTGAGCCACGCTGACGCTATATTTTGTGCACGAACTGACCTCTCAATCATGTCCCACAAATGTTCGACGGATGGTCGAACCATTCACACGAATTTGTCCACCGATCGAGGTGGCGCAGTGGTCCACATTCGGGTGGGCGACTGCTTCCAACCACCCACAATTACGTTTTCCGTGATATTCCTAAATGGCTTCAGGCAAATGCGGGATTGTTCCTTTGAAAGGGCACGGCCGATTTCCTTCCCCGTCCTTGACACCGAACTCGTGCCCCCTCTCTAATGACCTCGATGTCTTCGGGACGCTAAATCCAATCTTCCTTCATTCCTTCCTTCGAATTATCCAGAATGTTCTTCAAACCATAGCAAACAATTGTGGCCCAGTGACACGGCATACTGTCATCCATAAAAATTCCGTCATTGTTTGAGAATTGCACCAGAAGACACAGTCCGTCCCATGTAAACACATCCCACACCATTATGGAGCCAACAAAAGGTTGCTTAGTGCCTCGTTGATAACTTGGCTCCATGGTTTCGTGGGGTTTGCGCCACACTTGAGTTTACCATCAGCTCTTACCAAATGAAATCGGGACTCATCTGACCAGCCCACGTATTTCTACTCGTCTAGGGTAGAATTAATACGTTTACGAGCCCAGGAGAGACGCTGCAGGCGATGTCGTGGTGTTAGCAAAGGCACTCGTGTCGGCCGTCTGCTTCGGTAGCCAATTAATGCCACATTTTGCCTCAATGTCCTTACGGATACGTTCTTCGTACGTTGCACATTGATTTCTGTGGTTATTTCATGCAGTGCTACTTGTCTGTTAGCACTGACAAGTGCAAACGCCCCTGCTGTCGGTGGTAAAGTGAAGGTCATGAGCCACTGCGTTGTCCGCCGTGAGAGGTAATGCCTAAAATCTGTTACTCTCGGCACGCTTTTGAAGCTGTGGATTTCAGAATACTGAATTCCTTAACGATTTCCGATATGGAATGTGCCATGTGTCTAGCTCCAACTAACATTCGGCGTTCAAAGTCTGTTAATTCGCGTCGTGCGGCCATAATCACGTCGGAAGCTTCTTCACATGAATCGCCTGAGTCGAATGACAGCTCTGTTAACGCAGTTCTTTTTGACCTTGCGTATGCGGCACTACCCATTTTTGTATATTACGTACATACTACTATCCCATGACTTGTCACCTCAGTGTAGATTTAGCGTGTCGGAAACGTTTCGATTGCCAGGAGTATCACTAGCACAGAAGCGTCGCCAATACAGTGAACGTACGATACTTCATATTTAGAGCTCCATCTTATAAAGGTTACTAATTTAGGAGGGAAACTAAGTATTTGCAACGGGGTGATGTTCTGAGTAGTGACTACAACGTTCTTCAGTGCTTTCTACAATACACTGTTTCGCTATCTAATTCTTTACATGTTATCTTCAGAATGATTCAATGTTATCAGCATACGAAGAACCATGAACTTTGCTTTTACTCGGTATAGACATGGGAGTTCACAGGCTGAAGCGGATTTCTTATCTAATGACATTGTAACGGCTAACAGCTTATTGTTAAGATATCTCACGCTGATATACAGCGAGATGCAGTTCTGAGAAAGGTTTTATCCTAGATGAATATCGTTAAACGTCGAGATACATCACATGGCAGTCAATCTAAATGGAGGGCATAACACACGCACCAGTTAAACGTAGCAAAGTTATCTTCATAGATTCAGCAGTCACGAAACTAAATTACCTGTAGGAAGGGTGTAATATTTGAAGCATTGTTTTCTGATGTACGACAGAATATTCGTTTATCGAAAGCTGCAGTCTTAATTGAGTTTCTAAGAAGAAGAGCCGGCCGCTGTAGCCGAGCGGTTCTAGGCGCTTGAGTCCGGAACTGCGCAGCCGCTACGGTCGCAGGTTCGAATCCTGTCTCCGGCATGGATGTGAGTGATGTCCTCAGGTTAGTTAGGTTTAAGTAGTTCTAAGTCTAGGAGTCTGATGACCTCAGATGTTAATCCCCATAGTGCTTAGAGCCATTTGAAGCATTTTCTAAGAAGAAGAAATTGTGGCTGGTAGGGAAGCGGCCACACGTTCCTTGCACAGTTTGAGGTTTTACAGCCACGTAGATAAGAAAACAGGGAGAGCTTCCTCACAGATTTAAAAGAAGCCGAAGCCCATTTTACAAATAAAAGCGGGACGAAGCAAAATATGATTTCAGGAGAAAAACTGAAAAACATCCGAAGAATTCGGGAGTTAAATTACTTCCACTGGCCTGACGTAGAGTCATAAGACGTATTCGTCTCATTGGAAATCAGTGAACGGCTCAAAGCTTACTTTTTGATGATGATATTGACTTATAACCTGAGTATACCTCAGAAAAGGCCCAAACAGCAAGATCTGTCACACTATTTTTGTCGTTAGGACATCCATACGATTATGTGTAAGAACTGTTACACTCCCTTGCAGCTTTTGCCATAGGCCATTGGAGTAAGGCAGGGTTCCAAGGAATTTACGGAAGTGTCATCCCAAATATAAACTAAAATGCAGCAATCGTCTCCAGGCGCACGAAAATACGGACATAGGTGGAATGGATGATACTCTAGTGCAGTCATTCTAGATACTGTATAATCCGAAACTCGTGGAAATGTAGGTCAGGATTGTCTTGTGTTAGATACTACAGAACTGTTATGAATGTTAGTTTCTTTTATTGATAGTAGAATATGATAAACTGCATTTTTTTTATTTTGATGTGTGAAGTGACGCACCTACATGCTCATTATCTCTCGAATTCACATTGCTTAAAATCATGAGATAAAGGCAGTAATAGCACGTGTTTACTTCAACTGATTGCGCTTTCACACATAGCTGGGGTCCAACTTCTCATGCTGACATTGATTTTTTTTATTAATTTCACTGGAATTTGAAAATGAGATGAGAATGATAAGTTTGTTAAGGGTCGCCATAAATAAAAGGGAAACCTATAACACTCGGTGATAGAATATAACCGTAAAACAATCACAGAGCATATGTCTGGATACCTGTTGCACTCGATGGTTGAAAGTAACAGTGAAATAGTCAGAGACCGAATTTCTGGAAATAAGTGACACGACACCAAACGGCTTGTCACATTCCCCTATGAACTCTTATTATAGAACATCCAGCAGGGAACATTTCGTTGTTATATGAAGCTGTTCTCTAGTTAACGAATGGGAGACGTCGTCAACATTTACTTGAAAACATTATGTGTCTTGTGGGTAATACAGACGAACCCATATGCATATTATAAAAATGGAAGTATGTTTGTGTGTATATCCGTGCGTCTGTTCCACATAGCTTCCTAAGCAACTAGAACGATTTCCATCAAACTTGGTGCACTTATCCTTCACTGGTAAGCAACAGTCTTTGTTGGAGTAAGACCCACTATTATTGTTCAGGATATATGGCGTCATGAATACCGAACTGCATGATAAACTGGAGATTGTTTGCTACTAACTCTTTTCGCAACATATTTCGCAGACAGTATTCACATACACCGCTGAATGTACCTGCGCAAATATTTAGTTGGACTAGACATAGTTCGAGCGATATGACGCTATGAATACTGACGAAATCCCGCTTCAGCCATGAAGTTTTAATACGTTTGTTATTTACTACGAACATGCTCGTACGGTCGAGTCAGCTTACGGAAATCCCTGACACCTGACAGCGCTTTTGAAAGCTTTGTGCTGCAGTGTGCAGACGGCTGTAGGTGGAACCATAGCCGCCTATAGAGCTGCGAAGAGGCTTTGCCTTAGAGACGTCTACTACATCTCGTTGGAGACACGCGAAGCAGCAGCGCCAAGTGTACAGAAACTGTCCGGGATTATCTCACACCGGGTCTACTGAAAAAATTCAAAGGTGTTCTCACGAATACTTGGAAATGAAATTTTTTTTATTACACTACAAACACAGACCATTTTTTGTTTTCGTTTCTAACAGAAAACTAGCACAATAAATACCAGTGCAATTTCGGGTTTTTCAGATAGGTTACAAATAAATAAAAAACCTCTACGTTCACGTACTGTCTATTTTCAAGAGTCTGTTCACGGTACTCATGAAACGGAGAATAGTTTCTGTGAATTCTGTGGAATGTGATGCACAATCTTATTCACCGTTAATCCACCAATAACTCTTTGTGTTCTGTCAAGTTTTCATCCTCCATTCTCTCCAGCTCATTCAAATATTAGTTAAGAAGAAGCGTACTGCCTATCAAGGTGAAATGTACATGATTTTATAGCAAGCTTTGATTGTGATTATCTGTGTCGTTGTTCAGCCACTATGCACAGTTCTTTATGCTTACCGTGGCCCAGTAAAGCAGCAGCACCTGTTGGCGGAAAGGCTCTGCCATGATCTCCCAGACTGAAGTGCATGGGGTAGCAACCCAGAGCGGGTCAGGTTGTGGGAAGGGGCCAAAATGAGGTTGCTGCCGTTTGCACTCAACATATAAACTTTATTTGTCCTCACACATTATTAAACAAGAATGCAAAACACTCAAAGTTGTTACGGATCTCCTTTGATTAACTTTAGATCGTATGAAGGCCACACTCAAAATCCAAGACACGAGGCCTACGTAAGAAATGGAGAGAGAAGGTTCTTTTGGAGGTGTAACCCAAAAATATTTTCTAAATCTTCAATCTAAACAGGGTGAAGTTCTTAAAACTTTAATTTTAATGGAACTCGGCTGGAGGACGCATATTAAGCAATAAGAAGTGTTTCAATCCAATGGCACAAGGCCTAATCTTAAAACAATTGAAGCAAATTCGTCTGAAGGCCCCATACGAAAACATCACGACCGTATGCCTCAAGGGCAAGACAAGAACATTAATTTAAGAGATATTAAAACTCGGCTGAAGGTCACACATCAAACAAATAACTAAAACTCGAACAGAGAAGCTGCTATGTGACAAACACTGAACGACGCTCAGAAGTTCAAGGGTCGTCCGTTTAGGCGAGACAGACAGCCTGACCAATAATCTCTTAATCGGAAGGCAACCCAACTGACAGACAGCCGATGCCAGGGAGGCGAAAAAACCAACAACACTCGTCTTCGAATATTGGTGCGTTAATAAGCCAAGGCACAATACCTGCTGACATACATGAACATCGCAACGGCTGTGAAACTAAACGCCGAGGCGGACAGCATCAACACAGTAAGAAAACATTCACTCACTGCTCTGTCGCAACCGACCAACTGGCTACTGCAGTACGCAGACAGCATTACAGCATTTAAAGCACTGATCAGTCGAACTGACACAGGGTACACAGTGTTCGACGAAACAGTTCCACAAAAACTCGAACACTCTTAAAACGAACTACTGATGAACAACTAGAACAAATCATAGGCGGACACAAACACAAAACCGAAAGACGGTCGGTGACGAAACACATGTTGTCTCCCCAGACGACCAACCAACAACCAACCAAGGTCGTTGTCACTCAAACCATGTGTGTCAGCAACAGTCGGGCGAGTCTTGACTATCCGGAGCTCACTGCAGCTCCAACCCGACTCAACCCGATGTCCGTCCGCAACTGGGAAACACGACGATCCGGGCACACTGGCTCGGACACAACCATACAGAGCGAACACAACCGACATCTCTGCACAGGAAGGAACCGGCCCAAATACACGTCGTCGATGAGACGACAGACCGAATGACCAACCAACAATCGTCCCTGCTGGTACTGGCTGTGCTGACCTCAATTGGGCTCCGTCCCCGACTGCACTGCTGATCCTTCTACAACTGACTGCCACACACACGACGACCCGGATATACTATCGGTCGCTCCAGAGATGGTACGACAGTGCAGTTATCGATACGCGCTGCTGCTGCCGCTCGTGGGCAAGTAAGGTATGAAGTTAGTGACGTCACTAAATGGAATAAGAAAACGAGGCGGCACTACCGTAATAGCAGATGGCAAACATTTAATGGGATGAAGACGAGACGTGCACGGTGTGTTAAGGCACCAGGGGTTAACCATAATAGTACTAGAGGGAACTGTACAGGATAAAAACTGTAAGGAAAGACAGAGACTGGAATACATCCGGCAAGTAATTCAAGCCTTAGGGTACAAGTGCTACTCCGAGAAGAAGAGGTTGGCGCAGGAGAGGAATTCACAGCGGGCATAAAATCAGTCAGAAGTCTGGTGATTGTTCATAGGATGAGCTCTGGCATTTTTTGAACAATGAGTACCTGATAGTGACAGCCACAGAATCTCTTGAAGTCAGCCGCGCGGGGTAGCCACAGGGCCTAGTTCGCCTTGACACGGTTCGCGTGGCTCCCCCCTCCCCCCCCCCCCCCCCTCGGAGGTTCGAGTGCTCCATCGGGCATGGGTGTGTTCTTCTTAGCATAAGTTGGTATAAATCAGATTAAGTAGTGTTAAGCCTATGGACCGATGACCTCAGCCGTTTGGTCCCGTAGGAACTTACCACAAGTTTTCTTGAAGTCAGTGGAAGATCATCTGGGGTTTGATGTAATAATTGGTCTTTCTGAGAATTAAGTGATGCTTTACAGCGGGCAAAGTAACTATCTGGGTCTGTTGGAAGATATGATAAAGCGTCAAAGTTGTAGTAGCGTGTTGCATATCGATAATTAATTGACTATTGGAAATTTCGCAAATAGAGCTCCCACCTTAAAAACAATGGCATGCCTTTCTTGTGGCAGGCAGACATCTTGGCTCCTACTCGTCCTCACCAAAAAATGTTCAAATATGTGTGAAATCTTATGGGACTTAACTGATAAGGTCATCAGCCCCTAAGCGTACACACTACTTAACCTAAACTATCCTAAAGACAAACACACACACCCATGCCCGAGGGAGGACTTGAAACTCCGCCGGGACCAGCCGCACAGTCCATGACTGCAGCGCTCCAGACCGCTCGGCTAATCCCGCGCGGCTCTTCCTCACCGATTTCGTCCAAATTTACGGTACGTGCAAGGCTTGGCTACAAATGAAAGTGACGTGAGAGCTCCAGATGCTAAAATATTCAGGAAAAAAAATCTTTTTTGATGCGGGGCGGGCGATGCATGAGCCATTTGTATTGGCGTAGTTTCCAGGCAGTAACGGAACAAGCAGAGAACGGTAATCTGAGGATCGTGGGATCCCTCTTTGGAAACATTTCTTTATTTTCAGTGTTTACGTTACTTTCACTAAAAATTAAACGAAATAACGCTAAGTGTTTTGTACATATTAATATTTTCATAAAAGGTGTGAAAAAGAAAAGCAAAGAAATTTTGGTCGATGGGCAAAATATAGGAATTCGTCATTACATTATCAAAATGTAAGAAACTAATAACAACCTAATACAAAATTTTTTGACGATTTAATGAAGCCTTACGTTCAGGACGACAAATTCCTTCTGTTAATTTACTAGTGGAGACGGGAAAAAAAGTCACAATTATGCGACAAGATTTATCAAGATGAAGGAGGTTTCCCATCTTCGTATTCAAGTGATCCCCACCACCGCCCCCCCCCCCCCCCCCCCGGGGGGAAAGAATGTACACTCGTTACTCGTTAGCGCTCCTCTGCGATGTCTACTTTCCTCGTCATGTAAAGACCTGTATCAAAATGCTTCAAAATTGACCCTGTTTCATCGAGAGACAAAAAGGAATCAGAACCGGAGAAGACTGCTTCAGCATACATGTCACTGCCAATATTTGGTGAAACAATGTGTTGCGCGTGATTTGCTGCCACACTCTGTGATGAGACAGAACCTTTCACAAATTTAAACCAAACTTATTTTTCTGTAGAAGCTTGATAAGAGGAGTTAGAGAGGGAATGGTTTTAGCCGGTGACCTTAATTGCGTGCTAGCCGGCCGCGGTGGTCTAGCGGTTCTAGGCGCTCAGTCCGGAACCGCGCGACTGCTACGGTCGCAGGTTCGAATCCTGCCTCGGGCATGGATGTGTGTGATGTCCTTAGGTTAGTTAGGTTTAAGTAGTTCTAAGTTCTAGGGGACTGATGACCACAGCAGTTAAGTCCCATAGTGCTCAGAGCCATTTGAACCATTTGATAACTGAAGTGAGGCAGAGATCGTCAACAGTGGCAGGCGAGATCTTCTTAGTGTCGCTTAGTTCTGCTGGAAGTCGGCGTATCATCTCTGGCAGCAGCGATGAAGATTCTGTAATGACGTATTGTTGAACTCTTCCTCACAACATGCAACTAAATTATCATGACAACAGTATTTCAATAAGAAGCTAAATTCTGAATCCAAAAACTTATCAGACATCGTGATATTATTCTACTTCTCACCAACATAAACTCAAGTGGTATGAATCGTGGTGTAAGTGCTGCTAATATCTGTTACACTACATCCACCTCCCGCTAGCCCAGTATTGCAGATAACAATACTATTACTAGATTACTTTATGTCATTGGACTTCGGAATAGTTGGGCACAGATTGTTGCGTGTGGAATTGAAAACGTAAAAGCAATATTTTAATATACCGTTACCTTAGAGCAGGCTCGTCCAAACTGTGCCCCTGGGGCGCTAGCGCCCGCGATCGCCCGCGGCCAGCGCTCCGGGCGAATTCGTATGTTGCTGCATTGGGCGAGCCTTGTCGCTTAGCTGGCCGTGCGGACCGCCCGAACGCCAGCCGATAGATATATTTGTTCGCCCGTTTTCCTTTCGGGCAGAGGACGTCTCACAAGTGCTTCAACTAGAGCTGATTGACCTACAGTGCGATATCAGCCTGAAGGACCGCTTTCTTATGTGTAAAACTTTGGATGACTTTTACAGCTGTCTTCCACGAGAGAAAAATCCTCTTTTGCTGAATCACGCGGCCAAAGTTCTCTCAATCTTTGGTTCCACGTATATTTGTGAGCGCTTTTTCTCTCTTTTAAAGCTTGCTAAAACTCAGAACCGTTCATTCCTTGGCGATTAAAATTTGACCAATTCTTTGAGGTTAACAGTCTCACGGAATATTGTACCAAGCGTAGACAAAATCGTTTCCTCGACAAATAAAAACGTGTAAAATGTTATTTGTCTTCTTTAACAATGTTGACTGTAAGAATTAAAGAGCTTTATAACCTTAATTCTATTCTAATAAGTTTTCAAACTTGGTCAGTTAAAATTATTACGTACAAAACAGCAAACTAAGGATCCGATTTCTAAACTCTGAAAAGGGATACAAAAAATTGCAGCACGAAGTATAACAAAAAATACTTAAATATAACAAAAAATACTTACTTGTGACTACTGACAGTAAGAGTGAGACTCTATATCCCTTATATAAAATTAATTCTAAGATAGAATATTTTGTTTACGTTAGATCTGACCGCGGGGCTGTTCAGCGCAGAGCAGTGCTGTGCGGTCTCACTCGCTCTGCAGCTCTCTCTCTCTCTCTCTCTCTCTCTCTCTCTCTCTCTCTCTCCTATGGCGACACTAGCGACACACGGTCGCGGACGGGGTGCGTAACTACACTGTCTCGTGCCCGCGGGGCGCGGGCGCGCCCGCCGGGCGCAATTCTTGGATGAGCCTGCCTTAGAGTAATATTCATGCAAGTTTTTGCTAAGCTATAGGACCTTATTTATCCTTATACCGAATGGCAAATAAAAGTTTGCTTACAGGTCATCATTACCACTTATTTTCAGTTATGAGTATAACTACTTCCCATATTATTATGGTAGCTCTTATAAGTATACATTCCCTTAGCTAATACATAACACAGATTTTTTATAATGTCTAGGAATAGTTTATTCTCTCTGTTCGTGCCTTTTCTTCCACATTCTGAACAACCTATGAGATGCTGTAACTGAATATCTCTTTTGAGTATCATTGGAATACCATTATTTTACCTGTTGGGTGTCAATATTTTATACGAATCTTCATAAAGACTTCAAAAAGTACGGAATTAGAGCTTGCTGAAAGATTATATTACAGATATTGCATTGTCGTAGCCACTTTAAAAGCTAGCTGGAAGTTATTTTACACTACTGAATTGTTGCAATGAGAACTGCTGATGATATTCACATAATTAATACCTCATAACAACTTTGTAGCGCTCTTACCGGGGGAGGGGGTTAGGTTTACGGAAGTGCACTATATACCAGATGTAGAAGTATGAAACCGGAATTTGATAGTAATAACTACACTTCTGAAGTTTGAAACTTATAAACAATATCTTATTCAAAATAATTTCCATTCCTATTTATACATTTCTCCCACCTCTCCGGTAACCCATGAATGCAACGCCAAAAAAACAGATCTTCTTCTGAATCGAACTAGTCAGCGAGCCATTTCCGTATATTTTCATACAAATTGAAGCGTTGTTCAACGACAGCGTTTCCCAGTGATGCAAATAGATGATAATCGGAAGGAGCAAAGCATGTAGAATAAGCCGCAAGCCCTAATATTTCCCAACTGAACGCCTCGATCGTTTCCCTGACCTATTTTGCTGTGTGTGATTGGGCGTCATAATGGAGCAATATGACTTTGTGTTGCCTTTTTCCACATTCCAGTCGTTTTTCACGTAATGCTCGATTTTAATCGATCATTTGCTGTTGGAAGCGATCAGGTTTTAGCATCCCATAATAGATGACACCCTTCTAATCCCACAGAGCATTGTCTTCTTTTCCAAAGCGATTTGCTCTTGCAGTGAATGTCCATGGTTTTCCTGGATTCACCCATGATTTACGGTGGTTAGGATTCTTAAAATATATCCATTTTTCATCAGTGTCCCTATTCGATGCGGAAACGATTTTCTTTTGTATCTGGTGAGCAGCAATTCGCAAATGATCTTTCGAATTGCTTGCTATCTTCCATTCAGTTCATGCGGAACCCTATTTCCCACTTTCTGCAGCTTTCCCATAGCTTTCAACCGAAGAGAAACGCTTTCTGCGCCACAATCAATTGTTCCGCGAACTCCTGTTGAGTTTGAGTAGCATCTTCGTCTAATAGGGCCTGCAATTCATTGTCTTCGAACTTTCTGGGTGGTTTCCCACGCTCGTCGTTTCTCACGTCAAAATCACCACTTTTGAATGTTTTGAACCACTCGAAACACTTTTTTCTTTTTTCTTTTTTTTGCCAAGAGCATGTTCGCCGAAAGTTCCGACAAGCATTCGATACGATCCTGCAGCAATTTGCTTCAAATGATAACAGAGAGCGAACGCTGTCCGCAAATCATAGTTCGTAGGCACAGATTTTGTCGTATCTACGTGTTTGAAACAGATACCGATGTTTGGAACTTGGGTTACTGCGTGTTGACATTCGTCGTCAGCCGTTACAGGAAGCAGATGGCACTACAGACGCAGTCTCGCGGGTCCTACACTGACGGCTAGCAAAATCTGTAAGGAAAATCCGGTTTCATACTTCTACACCTGATTACACATACACACACATACACACACACACACACACACACACACACACACACAGAGAGAGAGAGAGAGAGAGAGAGAGAGAGAGAAAGGGAGACAGAGAGAGAGAGAAGGGGGGGAGGGTGAAGGGAGAGAGTTGCTACTACGAGTATTTCAAAGGCACATGAGTCTCTCAATTCCCAATATCTCCCCTACCCTACCTTGGTCTGTCTCAAGGCGGATGATGAAATGGACTGGTCGCAAGATCTTATTTTGTCGTCTCTGCCATGCTTCACCTTTTCCACCACTGCTCTCTTCCACAAGTACCACGTCTCAGTATCCTCCATGGAATAGTAGCCAATTTGCCACCATGTAAAAAGTAAGATGTATCAATGCTGTTGCGACTTGCTTCATCCACCTGAGAGCAACCAAGAACCTTCTTCAACCAACGCTTGATGGGGCTTTCATGCACTCCGATCAACCTCCGAACCAAGCTGCCCATGATGCCACGTACTTCCAGGAGATTTCATGGTGGGTATAGTAGTACTGTATGCCAGTACACTCGACAGTTTCGGAAAGCTCAGATAGTTCTGTGCTGGCTGCATGGAATGTTGTAGCATTTTCTGACTCAAGAGTGAGTGGTAAGGTTCTACGTCCTGCAAACCATTACATGACTATCAGCAGTCTGCTGGTGGAATATCGATGACAAGTTCAATGTATATCACCCGTGTTGTAGCGAACATGAACAGAACCGTATAGGACTTCTTGATTTGGCATTCATTTTCAGCATACAGTGGTCCAGCGAAATCAGTGCCTGTTGCTAAGAATGGCCTTGTCATTTAAACACGGTAGTGGAGTCTCCATTTGCTCATAACGACTACTGTGTGTTACCTTACTTGGCAAACAAGTGTGAAGAAGTCTTCCAATAGCTTGTTGTACGCGCAAAATCCAAAATTCGTCTATCAGTTGTCCTATCACAATGTGTCCACCAAGATGATGAAGTTTTACATGTGTGTATTTGATGAAAAGCTCCGTGAAATGAAGACGTCCGTCCAGCATAGTTCGCTACTTCTGCGAGTTGGATAACGCAGTGCATTGTACACAAACTACTGAGCCGAATCACACCATAAGGAAGGAATGGATTGTGTCGAGCAACCTTTGGTCCTTTGGGTAATATTTTTCCCTTATGCAATGCAGAGAGTGCGACAGTGAAGAGCTCCTCTTCAGCCCTTCTGATGTAGTATGTAGGGCGTTCTGTACTTCCAGAGAACTCATACTACCAGTGTTTCTAATACTGTTCTTCATGGTCTCAATAAATCGAAACACGAAGGCAGTTATATGCAGTACTTGCCAGTATCAGTTAAATTGTGCAATGTTGTAGAGGGATTCGATCTACAAGTCTAACCCAGTGTATAGGCTTTACGTCATCCAACTGCGCATTCATTCAAATCATTGCAGAGTCTTTCTTCATATTATATTAATCAACTGCTTACAAGGATGGCAGGTGACAACATATAGTACATCCCTGGGATATACACAGTATGGTACAAAAGTCCGGTTATAAAATTTCCGTGACATCTGCATTGTGCTCAAAAGAATTGTAACGCAATAAATTATTGTTCATCTATTTATTTTTCAGTAATGGTTCAAATGGCTCTGAGCACTATGGGACTTACCATCTTAAACCATCAGTCCCCTAGAACTTAGAACTACTTAAACCTAACGAACCTAAGGACGTCACACACATCCATGCCCGAGGCAGGATTCTAACCTGCGACCGTAGAGGTCGCGCTGTTCCAGACTGAAGCGTCTAGAACCGCTCGGCCACTTTTCATTAATGTCTCAGCCTTCCGTGTGAGAAGGGACTGTGACTTGTGGTCCATGTAACCCATTAAACGAGACATTTGTCCCTCGTGCATTGCCTTCTGCCTTTCTATGAAAACCATTGCTTAGTAGCATTTAATATTTATATTTATTCTTAAATATATGTCCCATGGATACCGATAATATTGTGTGACTGTTATGCTCAGTTTGGCTGACTTTGGTTAATCCTATAGTTTAGTCTTCCAAGCTCATTTAATATTTTTTCATACTCAGGAATTAGTCTGTCCCACAAAAAATTCTTAGTCGAACAGTTCGTTCTACATAGAGCCGAAATTTTTTCATGAGCCGTCCTGCACGATTTCCCTGGGGAGGAGTGGGGCGATTTATAGTTGTATCTTAAAGGATGGTTAATTTCATACTATAGTAACAACGGTTTATACTGATTACTTAGAACTGTGATGTCATTATCCGACAGCAGTTCCGTTGGTAACCTCCAGTTAAAACAATAGTGGCGAGTGAGACGGGGAATTACACCTTGAGTAGTGAATCGATTCAATGCACAGAGTTTCAAATGTTTGTACCAACGTGCCAAAGCAATAAAAACGTGGGCGACACCTATTCTAAGGGGTATGGAACAAATAAAAGGTCCAGACAATTATACCCCTTATACTTTTCGGTCTAATTGGATACAATATATATCTAATAGTAAGTTTCCTATCTTTCATGTTTTGACAAGTTTGGCAGATCCTAAGTATTGGTTTCATTATTCATGTTACAGGCCTATTCTAAAGACAATAGTACGTCATAATGTTCTCGACACATTCCCTCACTCCATAATACCTGCATCCTTCATTTACGTAAGTTAATAGTTTCTCAGTTACTAATCTGGGTATAACACTAACTTGCCATGAAACAAACTAATGTTACCTTCTAGGAGGATTTGTAAGATTGACTGCACTTGTGTCTAATGGACCAAGGTATCGGACTATAATCTTGAATTTGGTGAAATTAACAGAAGAAACCCAAACTGACTTTAATCTTGGGAGTTAATGAAAGTGATAAAATTATAACTGAATGAGAAAAAAATGAACTGTCGCTAGCCCAATTAGGCACATTAATATGGAAATATACGTTTAAGAAAACTTAATATTGGTTATTGAAGTTACTTTCGTTGGTATTTCCCTTTGAATAGCAAACAGGATACAAACTGACACAGTGCACTCTGAACTGTTTGTAGCAGCATTTACCAATAACGCACACATAACTAAATTATAAGAAGTAATTTTGCACCAAGCTCATACCAATGTCAGCTACACTCAAGAGCATTACTTAATCAAATACTGAAATGTTACTGCATGAAGCGCAGAACTAAATATGGACATGAGGGGCTTTTATCTTAACTGACATAAAAATTAATAAAGATGGATAACATCATAAATACACTGTTTAAGTTCCTCTGCATACATAAGTTTTCCTTAGCAACAGTAACAGTTCAATTTTTTCCTAATAAGTGCAGAATATGATGGGGACCAATAAACTAGTATAGTAGTCAGCTCTCTCTGATTATTATAGTAAAAAAGAGACTAATTTAAAAAGATAACCATTCCCCTCACTTGGAGTAGTTCATAAATTACTTTGTAAGACAATAAAGCAGAACACTGTGCTTAATTAACTTCAAAAAAGGAACCATTCATGATAGAAATCAAACCCACACTATTCTTGAAATCGGGATTAACTTATTTGCCGTTTTATCACCTGTGAAGCAGGTATTTTAGACAATAATGTTTACGCAATCTTGCACTGTGTTCCTACAAAGTTATACGAGTACTTTGTAATAAACTAAGGATCGTTTAGCAAAATCCTATCTAACTTCGCTCTTGTGGTTTTAACTTTAACTTTTACTACTCCTTTCACGTTAGGCAAAAAATCAGTTTAAAATACTTGAAAGCAAGAACTGTTCATTTAAATCAGGATACTCGGTATTAGTGAGGCTTAGGTGAGGACCCTGCATAGGTTCGTGATCAGGATATAAAATATTGTTCTGGACACAAATTTGTTTTCGTGACTACTATTCAAACCACACACAAATTAACTGATCGATGCCCATACACGTTATTGAATGTATGAAGTTAGTGAAGCAGTGGTGAAAACTGGTGGCAAGCGACATGGCGGCCAACTGTTCTGACAGCTCTTGATGTTTGAATGGTCTATAAAATCTCTTCTTGGAGTCGGATTTTCACCATATTAGAGCCATTCCTTTTTGCCGAGAATACCAAATAATAGCCAGATCCACATCCGAGGTAAAATCCATTGTAAAGCAGCTTGTAATTGCCTCTCTTAGCACAGTCGAAGCTTACCGTGCTACGGCTAGCCACTTACTGTGTAACGTTCACACCAAGGAGCCGCTCAGTTCGACCGCCAAAACTACCTTTTATATCGCGCCATGCCTCTTCCGTTGCGGAGGGACTTCCATACATCAAATATAGTGCCCTAAGCGTGAACCAGCGTTCAATAAACATTTTCTTTTCATGAACATACACATATTATAATAATTTATCATTTAACAAATCATTTTCCTTTATTCATATATACATTCGAAACTAATTTTCCTGTCACAAATCAAGGACTTTAAATAACAAAGAAGACACACTCCATAGTTGCAGATACACAGTTACATAATATTAACCTACTTCTAATCGATATAAGCGTTACAAGGGTATGTGATTATCTAGGGCTTTCATCCACTTAGATACCTTCCAGTAAAGCTGCCGTTAGATTAACCACTGTTGAGGGATATTATTACCTTTGATTTCTATTTCTTCACAGTATGGGTGTCTTGTCATTCCTATTGTGTATCGCGTATCTGTTCAGAATTTATTGATTCAGCAAGTTGCCCCCATTTTCTACCACACTCTACATTACTTAAAAAATGGACTCGATGTTCGTTTTCCAGCCCATCAATAGTTTTAATATCGCCATCCCTTCATAAAGCTAAGACAAGGCCTCAGATTGAACCTTTTGCTTTCCCTATATGCCTATCGAATTCTTAAACACAAGGTTCCCATCGCTTCAGTCTATGATGAAACAAGCGACAGTTCATCAGAAAAGTTACTTCATGATTTGTGTGTAGCATAAGTTTTCTCCCTGTTAACAGACAACAGAATGTTTGAACCCTCAACCTACAGTAAGTGCCTTCTTTTCAGTGGCAGAGTAATTTATTTCGTGTTTGTTTAAAACTCCACTCGCAAAGGCAACTGGGTGGTGTAATCCCTCTTCGTTAGTTAGTTATCCGAGGCATATATCGAGATTTTGAACACTTGTTTCACATTAGGATGTCATACTGATTTCTATTTAAGTAGGGCTGGACAACTGAGTTCCTGGTAGAAACCGTCTAGAAAAACCTACAGTCCCTAAAAGGAGTTTAACTTTTTGCTGTTCTTTGGAATAGGACACTGAGAAATAGCTTCTACCAGAGAAGGGTCTGGGCTAACACATCTGCTGCTTATAATACCCCTGGGAAATGATTTTCATAGCCTATATGTAATTCCTTTCTCCAATAGTTTCATAAACAATTCTTTATTACAGCAATGTGTTCGGCCTATGTTCTGTTCATAACTATACATAATCCATATAAAGTATTAATTTCTGTGACAGCTACCCCCTAAAGCTAAATTTAATGCCTTTTACTAAAACAGCTAGTGAAATATTGAATCCAAAAGGCAACAACCTGACCTGGTAAGAAATGCCTTTGAAAATGAAAGTTGTGTGCCTTTTGGAATCTGAATGCAGCGGGATCTGACAGAATCCAGCCACAAGTTCCATGTTATTAATGTATTGTGCTCCATAGAGCTTCATTAGAATTTTTTCCATGGGAACAGTTCGGTCCGTTTCCATTTAAATAATTTGATTTAATGCACTGGCATCCACAACCAAACGTTCACTGTCGCCTGGTCTCTTCACAGCTAATAATGGGTTACTGAACGGACGCTGTAACCTTTCAGTAATCCCTTTTTTAGTAATTTTGTGCTATTTGTCTCACTGCGGCTTCTTTTAACTGTGAGTGTAGCACATGGACATTTAGAGAAAGGCTTAATGCTCTTAATTTTTAACTTACGCTTGTATTCTCTGATAACTCCTGAATTATCCGAGAATACTGCTATAAATTCTATTAGCAATAACTTCAGTTCACTTCTTTTTACCGTATTTAATGAACTAATTTCATTACATTTAGCACGTTTTTCTATTTCAACAGTGTTGACTGAGTATCATACATCAGCACTACACCCTCAAGGTTCCTGTTCCGACAGTAATCTCAACGGAAGTAGAAATTTACTTGTGTGTTTAATGTAACCTTTTCGTCCATTCATGATTCAATAAATTCTACAATGATTTCCTTGTCCCCATTCTTACGCAAAGATTATTAGGATTTAAATAAACTTTCTGCATAGTAAACCAGTCATTCCCTAATCATAATGGTACATTCAAATTTGTACCACTATAAAATAGTGAGTAAATAGTTCTCCGTTTAAAGTGAAGATAATAAACGCATTCCATGTGACTCACTTACGTTTACGTTCAGCAGTTGGCCCAACCTTGACGCCCGTGACTGGTATCTAGGAGAGCCCCACTATTTGTGTTTGGATTCATGACCAGAACATTATATTATGACCAGACATAAAGTCGCTTCCAAAATCTAAAATAATATTCACCCACGTCATACGAATATTTCCTCTAGTTCCCCGTTTTCTCATACAACGTAGGCTTTCACGGCCGGTACTGACTTATAATTTTGGGGACGATTGGCCGTGATCGACGCATGTAACTTTCCCATAACATTTCATCTCCAACATCGGGACACTTGTTCATAATTCGTCAATTCGCCTTTGTAAATTTCTCCGGCAGCCTATCAGCCCGAACGTTTTCAGTGAAGTATCATTTTCTATTTATAGCATATTCAACTAGTTTTGTTTTCAAACAGTTAATTTCTCTGCAAGCTCCTTTTGTCAACATATCCTACAAAATTAACCATTAGAAGCCTATCATGATACAAGGTTGACTGTCCTGGAGGTTGACCCGCAGCTCGGAACACCATCCGTTTCAAGAATTTTCTATGAAAACGTGCGCAGAAGGTTGTACATTTTCCTCTATGTAGTGATTCCCTTGCTTCCTACGTGATTTTGAACAATTCCACAAATTTTCTTAGCCCAAACTTCCAAATTATGGTGCTTCAGGTGACAATATCTGCTATTTCTATCGTTACTTCCTTTCTGATTCCCTTACTAAGTCATCTTTGTTATTCCTAAATCTCTCAGTTTTCCTGCTCTCAATCAAACTGTCCTGCTATTCCAGGTGGCTTAGTGTAGCGTTTGTCTTTGACCACACTTCCCCACTCATCTTTCCCCTCAGATAAACAGGCATACAGTAGTTAGGATCCTAATTGATTCTTAATACTGGATATACCCATAAATTTTCTTATATTTAGATGCTACTTTTCTTAAACCATCCCTATCGTCTAGTACAAGGGTCAGGATCGAGTAACTCAGTTGTAAGCTACTATTGGTCGTCTTCTGAACAGTATTTATCTTCAAATAGTGGCGAAAAGTCTGACCATTTTTAAACTCTTGTTTCTGAAGGACTGCCCATTTTGGCACTCCGGCCTCCAAATGTCTTGTCATAAAATGAATTTTCCTCAAATGGCACAAAATAGAACGAAGACCTCCCTCAAATGTTCTTGAAAATATTGTAGAGTATATCTCTCTATTGGTCACGAAATCTGGGAAACGGTTAGCCATTTGACCATCATTAGCTAAACTAAATATATATAGTCTCATTAATCTGATGGTGGCACTGCGAAGAATATTTGCTTATTCCAGCGCCCAGTGTATCCAGCGCATCGTTTGAAAAATGTAACACCGTTTCTTTCCCCGTCTTTCCTTGTTGACACTTCGATCTAATGCGAACGTTTTGACGCAGGAAACTCTGAGACGCATATGCAGACCCTCCTGCAAGTGGTTCCCTGTTCGTTCTAGCTCTCCAAACAATGCTGCTTTTCTGTCATGTGATTTTCCTCATAATATGAACACTCTTCATTATTGTTCTCGCGCAGCACACTTAACCGTGTTGCAGTTCTCATATACCAGGGATTTCAGTTTTTTTTTTTTTTTTTTTGTCTCTCGGTTTTCCTCCTCCAGCTATAACGGCAAATGCCCAGTTCTGGGATCTACCTTTCCTAATACTTCGGCAGATACCTTTTTAATGCATTAGAACACTTCCTTTGCGCTAGAAAAGTTTGATCAACAATCTCTTGTCGAATAATGAAAGTATTTTTATCAATTTCTTCCAGCACTACGATTTGCATGTTCACTATTCCCTCAAATTTATGATATTTTGTTTCATTTGAGTTTCTTCTTCCCTAGCTTCGCGAATATGCTCTTCTAAACAAGAATGCATTTTCATCAACTGGGTATCTAGCCTAGTTAAGTCGGTTTTTGTATCTACCACGTGTTGATTAAAATTTACTACCTAACTCCATATCTCAATAGTCTACTCTCTGATTAACTTCAGTTTTTAGACTAATAATCTGTTGTGTTATTAATTTGGTCTCCAAAGGCGAGTCCTCGTTTTCAAACTTTTCTTTCGACGTGATTACTAGTATAGTTTAACTGTGAGCAATGGCCTATGTATATATTAGTAGAATCTATAAGAAATCAAACAATACTTTGTCTAATTGCTTTATGTAACAAAGTACACCTTTTCGCTGTCAGCACTAATTGAACTTACTAGGAAAAGCTAATTATTGACTACTGGCTGGAATATAGTTTAGACTACCACCTCAGACCACCGACGGCTTCTGATTGCCACCACCAGGCCATGACATCTCCTCATAGACGTCACCTGGCTGCCATCACCAGGAAGAAAAGTTTCATCGTAGATGGTGCGCAGGTGCAACGACCAGGACGCAAGGCCTCTTAGTCAGTTAATCCTGGCAAAGGTCGATACTGTTTCCACACAATATGTCAGTCGTACAGGGCAACCTATGCGCCAGGGACTGGAGAACACCTTTTTACCGTATCTCAGCACCTATTGAGACAGGAGGCTATTAAACCCACGGTGCTGATACTCATGAGGCCTGCTTTTTCTGTGTCAAATATGGCTGAAATCGATCTAGGGGGTTGAGAGGAGATCCCAGACATACACACTACCCACATTCACTCTGGAAGGCTATCAAGATTTATGTGGGTTTGAATGTGGTACTACAGTCGGCGCACGAGTGATGGGACAGAGCATGTCTGAGGCAACCGTGAAGTGAGGATTTTCCCATAAAACCACTTCACCAGTGTGCTGTGAATATCAGGAATCTGGTAAAACATCAAATCTCTGACATTGCTGCAGCTGGAAAAAGATCTTGCAAGAACAGGAGCAATGACAACTGAAGAGAATCGTTCAGTATGACAGAAGTGAAACCCTTCCGCAAATTGGTGCAGATTTCAATGCTGGTCCATCAACTAGTGTCATTGCCTGAACCATTCAACGAAATAGCATTGATATGGGCTTTCAGAGCTGAAGACCCACTGGTGTACCATTGATGAGGGCACAACACAAGGTCTTATGACTTGCTTGGGCCTGTCAACACCGATATGAGACTGTTGATAACTGGAAACATATTGCCCTGTCGGTCGAGTCTCGTTCCTAATTGTATCGAGTGGTGGGATGTGTATTGGCTTGGAGACAAACTCATGAATCCATGGACCTTGCATGTCAGCAGGGGACTGTTCAAGTCAGTAATGGTGTTGGGCGTGTGCAGTTGGACTGATGAGGGATCCCTGATATGTCTAGATTCGACTGTGACAGCTGACACATACGTAAGTATCCTGTGTGATCACTTGCATCAATTCATGTCCATTGTGCATTCCGACGCACTTGGTCAACTCCAGCAAGGCAACGCCACACCCCACACGTCCGGAATTGCTACAGAGTGGCTCCAAGAACACTCTTCTGATTTCAAACACTTCCGCTGGCTACCATACTCCACGGACATGAACATTAATGAATATAAATTATAAATTGCAGCAATCAGTCGTCGTTTTTAAAATTTTATTATGCAGATCTATTATTCAATGAACTGTGGATGAAGCCCAATCAATAGGGACTTACATACTTTGAGCGAAAATAATAGTGCATTGAGAATGGCTAGCTTCTAGCCGAAATCTAGATCTGCATAATAAAATTTAAAAAGGACGACTGATTGCTGCAATCTATAATTTACAAGTCAATATAACAGTGGCTGAGTGCAACCGCTTTCCAAATAGAAGGCAACCTGATTAATGAACATATCTGGGATGTGTTACTACGTACTGTTCAGATGAGATCACCACCCACTCATACTCTTACGGATTTATGGACGGCCCTGCAGGATTCATGTTATCAATACCCTCCACCTCTACTGCAGACTTTATTTGAGCCCATGCCACGTCGTTTTACGGCACTTCTGCGTGCTCGTGAGCCCCTACACGATATTAGGCAGGTGTAGCAGTTCTTTTGACTCTTCAGTGTATTTTCAGTTCTCAGCAGTAATCATCAATCAAAGGATGTAAAATGACTTTCTGTTAGCTCTTGTAAAATAAAAAATGAGTGTAGGCTTGCTGACTGATACCTCAAACAAGTAATATTTACTTCTAATGGACTTTGTTACATCGTCAGTCTTTACAGTATTGTGTCAGTGAGCATACTGAATCATAGTATCATTACATATTACTGAAACGGATAGAATGACATTGACTTTTCATCAATTGAAACAGTTTCCTTAGGTAATTCAACTGTGGCAGAGGTGGGCAATAGTCGCTGACAGGATCTGACATGCTGACCAACGCTAGCATATGGCAGCGGACGGCTTATCTCTGGTGGGAACGACGAAGATGCTGCAGGCAACTTATTGCTGCAAACTTCCTCGTGTCGTGAAACAAACTGAAAACATATTTAGTTACAAAATTATCATTATAACATATTTAAATGAAAGTTTTAACTCTGAATCTAATACCTTAATAGATATGGTATCGTTATTGCATATTCTCACCTGCATACACTGGGGCTGTAAAGAATCCTGTTGGTTTCTGTTACACCACTGTGTCCAAATATAAACAAATTCATGGCACCTTTACGTTTTCTTAAGATATGGTGATGATGCTAGAAGGAAGTGGTATCAGTTAATATAACACATTCAAGACTCTGTCTAAGGAATGAAGTAAGAAAGGTGCATTTTATCGATACTGTAACGTGTTTTCGACCGCTAACGCTCACTATTATTCAAAATTTAAGCAGTGGCGGGATTCGAACCCGAGACCATGAACGTTTTCTTTACTAATTAAAGACTCTACCACTTTTTTTAATCTCATTTTGATCGTTTTCGTTCGTTGCATCTGCTCTTGGCAGACGTCGCTAGACACCCGTTCCAGTTCGTCGTTGATCCATTCACTCAGTTTTTTTTATTACAGAGGGCAGATAACCCACTGACCGAGCACGCTGAGCTAACGTGCCGGCGCCGCTAGACCACGCGTGCAGTCGCCTGTTTTAGCCAACGGCCTTCTCAAAGATGACGGAGGAGCCGCCAGGGCTTCAGGGCACTCTCTTGTCCGAGGGGTGGGAAACTGCCCTTAAAGATGGAAGAATTAGCAATGATTAACGGTTTGAGGATGCATACGGCAGTGGAAACCACTTCATTAAAGACCCGTAATTGTGAACAGTTCAGTGACAGGGTCGTTCTTATCAGAACTGACAGCAAACTAACACCGACAACGATAGTTCAGGTATACATGCCGACGTCGGAAGCTGAAGATGAAGAGATAGTTCAAGTGTATGAGGATACTGAAAGGGTAATACAGTATGCAAAGGGGGATGGAAATCTAATAGTCATGGGGGACTGGAACAGAGACGGTGATAAGGGGGGTGGGGGGGGGGCTATGGGGCTATAGCACCCCCCCTCCCTAATGGAGTGTAATATTACCCTGGATAAAATTACTTCAGAAATCAGCGAATATAGTACTTCAACAGATTCAATCCTTTTTTATAATTTGAAGCAATATAGGTTGCAATGTATTTGAAACACATTTTAACAAAATAGTAAGAGCGGAAAATAGTTTACTGTTCAAACCAATAAATATAATTAAACCTAAAATGGGTGTCTTATTATTTATTAACATACAATGGATGTATATTAATGAACGAGTACCACTTACAATAATCACGAAAGCACGAAAGCTGAATATGCGGGTATGCCTACGAACACTCAAATTCCTGACCCCAGACAAAAACTTGGGAATCGACGGGTATCTGGGCCAAATAGTATTATTTTCCCGGGCACATACATTCTGTAGACACGTTTTTACCCTGATTTCCAAATCAGTTACCAACAACTACCATAAGCAAAGCTACACCAAATTTGTAAAATTTGTCGGTGGAGGACCCCATCTCTTCTTTTGTTAAGCGATATTCCTTCCCCCCCCCCCCCAACCTCCCCCGCTGCCATTAGCCCACACACCTTGACAAACATCTAAAATCGCCCCTGGACTGGAATGCAGTTGACTTGTAGGAGAATGAGTAGGAGGAAAAGTTAAAGGAGAATATGGGCTTGGGACAAGGAATGAAAGAGGAGAAAGACTAATTGAGCACTGTAACAAGTTTAATCTAGTAATAGCGAATACACTGTTCAAGAATCACAAGAGGAGGAGGTGTACCCGGAAAAGGCCGGGTAATATGGAAGGATTTCAGTTAGATGACATCATGGTTAGACAGAGACCCCGAAGTTAGATACTGGATTGCAAGGCGTACCCAGGAGCAGATACAGACTCATATCACAATACAGTAGTGATGAAGAGTAGGCTGAAGCTTCAGACATTAGTGAGGAAGAATCAATATGCAAAGAAGTGGGATATGGAAGTACTAAAGGATGATGAGATACAGCAATAAGGAATAGCTCAGTAGGCAGTACTATTGAAGAGGAATGGACATCTCTAAAAAGCGCTATCACAGAAGTTGGGAAGGAAAACATAGGTACAAGGGAGGTAACTACGAAGAAAGCCTGGGAAGCAGAAGATATATTTCAGCAGACTGATGAAAGGAGGAAGTACAAAAATGTTCCGAGAAACTCTGGAATCCAACAATAGAAGTCGCTAAGGAATGAAATAAATACGAAGCGCAGGGAACCTAAGACGAAATGGCTGAAGAAAAAAAGATGAAGACATGAAGAAGAAATGACTGTCAGAAGGACAGACTGAGCATACAGGAAAGCCAAAACAACCTTCGCTAACATTAAAAGCAAGGGTGGTAACATTGAGAGTGCAACGGGAATTCCATTGTAAAATACAGAGAAGAGAGTGAATAGGTGCAAAGAATACATTGAAAGCCTCTATGAGGAGGAAGATTTGTCTGATGTGATAGAAGAAGAAACAGTAGTCGATTTCGAAGAGATAGGGGATCCAGTATTAGAATCAGAATTTTAAATAGCTTTGGATGACTTAAGAGCAAATAAGGCGGAAGGGATAGATAAAATTCCATCAGAATTTCTAAAATCATAATGGGAAGTGTCAACAAAACGGCTATTCACGATGGTGTGTAGAATGTATAAGTCTGGCGACATACCATCTGCCTTTCGGAAAAGCATCATCCACACAATTGTGATGGCGGCAAGAGCTGACAAGTGCGAGATTTATCGGACAGTCAGCTTAACAGCTCAAACATCCAAGTTGCTTCCAACAATAATATACAGGAGAATGGAAAAGAAAATTGAGGATGCACTAGATGAACAGTAGGGGCGAAAGGCTACATCTTTGTCTTACACCCTGTTTAATCCGAGCACTTCGTTCTTAGCTTCAGGAAACGTAAAGGCACGAGAGAGGCAATTCTGTCGTTGCGTTTAATAATGGAAGCAAGACTACAGAGAAATCAAGACACGTTCAAAGGATTTGTAGACCTGCAAAAAGCGGTCGACGGTGTAAAATGGTGGAAGATGTTCGAAATTGTGAAAAAAGTAGGGGTAAGCTACAGGGAGAGACGAGTTCATGCAATAAGTACAACGGCTAAGAGGGAATAATAAAAGTGGACGACCAAGAACGAAGTGCTCGGATTAAAAAGGGTGTAAGACAAGGGTGTAGTCTTTCGCCCCTACTGTTCAGCCTCAACATCGAAGAAGCAATGATGGAAGTAGGAGTAAAATTCAGTCTACTAATATCAAACATTATGATAGTGAAACATGGACTGTGGGAAAACTGGAACAGAAAAGAGTGAAAGGATATCAGTGATACGATCCGCTGATGACATTGCTAACCTCAGTCAAAGTAGAGAAGAATTAAATGATCTGCTGAACTGAATGAACAATCTAATGTGTACAGAATATGTATTGAAAGTAAATCGAAGATAGACGAAGTAATGAGAAATAGCAGAAATGAGAACAGCAAGAAATTAAAGATATGTATTGATGCTCACGAAGTAGATGAAGTTAAGGTATTCTGCTACCTAGGCAGTAAAATAGTCAATGGCGGACGGAGCAAGGAGGACATCAAAAGCAGACCAGGAATGGCAGAATGGGCATTCCTGGCCAACAGAAGTCTACTAATATCAAACATAGCCCTTGATTTGAGCAAGAAATTTCTGACAATGTACGTCTGGATTGCATCATTGTATAATAGTGAAACATGGACTGTGGGAAAACTGGAACAGAAATAATCGAAACATTTGAGACGTGGTGCTACAGACTTATGTTTAAAATTATGTGGACTGATAAGGTAAGGAATGAGGAGGTTTTGCACAGAATCGGAGAGGAGAGGAAGATGTGGAAAACACTGATAAGGAGAAGGAACAGGATGACAGGATAACTGTTAAGGCATGAGGGAATGACATCCACGAAACTAGATGGAGTTATAGAGGGCAAAAACAGTAGAGGAAGACAGAGATTGAAATACATCCAGAAAATATTTGCGGACATGGGCTGCAAGTGCTACTCTGAGACGAGGAGGTTGGTATAGGATAGGAATTCGTGGCGGGTCACATCAAACCATCCAGAAGAATGATGACACAAAAAAGGGAAATGTGACACAGTAGTTCACAGAAAAATTTAAGGATATTGTGTGCAACTGACATGCCTTTTACAGAGCTAATAGTCATATATGTAGAACACTATCTTTTGGAAGTTTTAATAAGGAGGTAAGCCCATAGCAAAAATGAAGGTTGGACTCGACTAATTGGGTTAACAATACAATAATTATATGTTCATTGATAACACTACAATTATAATTCGATCAGAACACTAAGTTACGCTCCTTAATATCATGAATACATTATCCCCAAACATACTTTTTTATATAACATTGGGTCGAGTACCATGACACGAGAAACCAAGCATGCAGGAGCAGTTAAGCTGTAAATAGCAATGAATATATCAAAGATACGAGGACACTTAAGGAAACGTTTAGCTAAACTTCAGGACCGTGTTCAGTTTGATACTAATCGGTACGGCCAGCATGGACAGCACTGAGTGCTAAGTATCATTATTCGTTTTGTGTAGAATCAACCTATTAAAACCAGTAAGGTAGTAATTACAGTAAAGACAATAATTAGGAACGAATCTTCCCCCACCAGAAGCTCGGATGTTTCCAGTAAGAACATCGTCATCAGATAGACCTTGGTTCTGCAGGCGCAGCCCACCAGTAAATAGAAGGCACAAAAAATCACGCCATAGGTAACCTGAAGCAGCTTAGTATTAGTAATAGAAATAACTGTGGCTTCCATAACTAACAAAAGTTACCACTGGTTCAGCCACCCCATGCTCCAACATATTACTCGTAACAAGGAAAATCTAAAGAGCCAAATGCAGTTGAAGACATTACTCCAATAGAATCTCCATAAAATTACAGATAAACATCACGTATTGTGTATCCCCGTGAACATAACTGATTATTAACACAGTTTACTGTCACACTTGTAACATAGAACGCCGGCCAGTGTGGCCGAGCGGTTCTAGGCGCTTCAGTCTGGAACCGCGCGACCGCTACGGTCGCAGGTTCGAATCCTGCCTAGGGCATGGATGTATGTGATGTCCTTAGGTTAGTTCGGTTTAAGTAGTTTCAAGTTGTAGGGGACTCATGACCTCAGGTGTTAAGTCCCATAGTGCTCAGAGCCATTTAAGCCATTTGGTGTTTGTCTGAATCGACACGAAAAAGCTTCAAGGAGTGACACAAAGAGCTTCAGTAAAACCATCCCTGTCCTTCGAGCGTTCATTCCCAAACATTTGATGGTCGAAACGCAAAGTCCGCAGACACTGTAGACAGCCGCAGGACGATTCAGCACTTTTCTTTTCTGCTGACAATGTGGGCCAGCAACCCAGCTGAATGTGCTGTCACCCCTATGGAGCGAAGTGCGACCGCTGTTTTTGCTTTACTGTACGGTGTGGAAGCACTAGCGACGATTCTGAGACATTCGACGAAATTTGAACGCCATCCGAAACAGCAAAGGATGATAATGCTTTTTTAGCCTCCTGTTTTACTCCCTCCTGTGGTATCAAGGAAGGGGACGATATTTACAGACGCGTGGATAAAATGGTAAAGGCCGCGTCTAAGACCCACCAGTTGGGAAATATTTTCAGTGCTACCTGACAGCTTTTGTTGAGCACTTCAAAAATGCACCTATACAGAGACAAGCCACCATTGTGTGTTAGGCTAGGTAACCCCCTGGCATGTCTCTAAATCTGCTGGCCTACAAGCATGGAATAGAGCAGTAGTGGCGGCATCTAGGATTCCATCATGGCTCTCGGTCATTATTTCCATAATTTGTGAGTTATTCAATAAAATGTTGCATTGTGTGAGCGTCCATAATTTCAATATTGACATTGAGAAGTGTATCTAGGTGTATTACAGACTTACTCATGCAGTCTTTCTTACGCAATTTAGCTCTTGTATAGGATATCACACATAAACTGGCTATCAACAAAATTACTGCATTAATACTGTATTAAAAAAAGTACCGTCGCAGGTTTATTTGTCAGTTTGACAATCAAGGCTTCTTTTGACCACATTGCCTGCCAACGAAGTAAATGTAAATAATGCATATTCGTATCCTTCTCAAACATTGCGGAGACCTTTTTTCAGAAGATAATATTTGTAAATATCTTTCCGAATGTGACGCCATACGTACTTCAACATACAGTGTGTTCGTGTTAATTTGGAACAGCTAAATATCTCGAAAAATGTGGAAAAACGTAGCCGATGAAAATTTAATATTATCAAGAGGAACACCTGTGCTGAAACTGGACAATACATAGCCTACCCACCCTTGATGGAGGTCACCATTTTATGTTCAAATGGGAGCTCCCCATTTTAACTACAGACATTTAAAATTGGACAATTAAATTACATTTAACATAACGTTGTTTTCGATCCCCTTCGGGTTTAATTTCGGTGAATCCTCACTCCATCAGCATGCTTGATTTCGGTAAGTCCCCTCGAATCTCACCATCAGACCGATTGATTTCGGTGTGTTCTTCAATTCAACCACCGTAATTCTCGTGGCGACTAAAGCACCAAGTACTACGAATAGAAAAAATTGTTCAAATAAACCCCTAGGTATTGTTTGGGGTAGAGCCCTAATCTTCTATAAAAAGAGGAGTCCTATTTGAAAATGAAAAGCTCACCCCTATTGGGGGAGGAGAATGAGAGAGGGTGGCCAGTTTTAGCATAAACATACGTCCATATTAACTTTTCAGCTGGAATATTTTTTTCATACGATGCTTATTTTTCTAGATATTCAATTGCCCCAATTTAAAATAAACAGCTTGTATACAGTATATCGTATTACAAAAACACAAGTTCACGTTTGGTTCCCAACAAGTCGCATTGACATTCAGGGAGGATAATAAAGTCGTGAATCAGCTAATTGATGTGCAAATCGAAATTATTTTCCTACAGACTATCTGCACGAACACGTAAGCGAGCTAAATAACGCAGTGGCCTTGAGGGAACCGAATAAAGTGCAAGGAGCGTCTGGAAAATTTCGCTTTTGTGTTTGCTTCTCACTTGACCTTAGGCTTGAGAGGAATATAACAGATTTATCTCTCCGATATTCATATCTAATCGCATACCGCGAAGATTGCAGTTAGGTTGTTTGTGGAGGAGAAAGTCATAAGGAACATGATGTTATACGGCGTATATGTACGAACTGCGTAGTCTCAAAATAATGAACTAGCGTATACTCTACCTCGTTACCCATGACATACCACAAGTTAACGGATCATCTATATACTGTCGTTTTCAGGCGTCAGATTTTAGGCTAGAAACTTATGACGTTGCACTTCAGCCAAGTGGTAGCAGGGCCCTGAAGGATTTTACAGATTAGAAATGAATTGCATCAGATCTAGCTTAATATCCACTAGCGTGGGAAGGCACGTTGTGGGTCTGAAAAGACCATTAAGAGAATATAAAATCCAAGAGCTGGACTCTAATGTGATCCACTCTGATTGCAAATGACACTGCTCAACACATACTAAATTACTTCAATAGGCAAACAAAATGTGAACTCTGGTATATAGGATGAATCGAGAACAACTATTTCACCGTACATTATGATGAATGTAGCTAGACTAAGATCAAGTCTTTAATTCAGTCTTCAAGAAATTTAATTGACTTTAGTATTATTTTCAATATTTGTATTTGTACTTTGTAGTGAAACACGATAGAGACACCAGCGATATGCAGGGTAACAACTAGAAATGTTACCCAAAATAATTATATATGTAACACACAATATTGTACCAGCTATTTCATGGTTGCAGCATCACTTTTAACTGACGAGTGACGTGTGAGACGAACTTCATCAATCCCGTTACAAGTATACGCGAACACCAGCAACCACGGTTGTGGTGTCGTTGGAAAGCATTTGCGGCGCAATAATATAACGTAAGAATGTAGGGCGTGAATGTAAGCACATGCGTAACTTTTAATTGTCAAGTAAAGCGATCATGCGTCACACACACGCTGCACCACTACAAAGAAAGGCAGCGGAGCAACATTAGGATAAGTAGGGTTAATACAGAGAATGCTGAAATGATAAGTAATTAGATTCAGCCATAATTAGCATATCTAGGGCTTTCATAATAAAATCAGGCCCTAGTGCCAAAGTAGCGAGGACAGTTACAAATGATGACCTCGCTATATCAAATACAATTCGCAATAGTGAAATAGGATGTGTAGATAGTAATAGTGCAGTAAGTGTATGTAGCGTAATTTACATTTTAAGTGAACTGTGCATCACTCAGATTAACTTCTATCAGTACACATGCGACAGCATACGTGCCTAAAATGTTCCAAAACACCTCTCATAAAAATGAAATTTTCGGTTGCTCATACCTCGGGTTATGTTGGCGCTAAAGAGATAGGATCAAATGTTTCGGATAGCCCTTGAGCTAGGGACTATTTGTAAACCCAACAGTAGGATCGTCTTACAGTCACTTTACAACAATGCAGGGCCAAATTCTGAATATTACACACTTCGTTTGGCTTAGGCGTATGGAGCAAATCGGTTGGATCTTTTTGCATTTGATGTGGTCTACAGTGTACTTGATGGGACTTACGAGGAACCATTATTTCATGGTCAGCTCCTTGGAAAATCCCACGAAAAGGGCTTGTTTACTATATTTTCGCCGTTACCAGCGGACCAAAACCCAGTCGAGGACTCCAAGACGGATATTCACAGTAAATGGTTGAAATTTTTACTATACCTCCTAAGATTTTCATCTCGAAACAACCTCAAAATTTTCTTGATATCTTTATCGGTGTCCAAGATACGGATGTTCAAAGTTACCGCAGTTCTACACGTAAAATCAAGTATGAGACGGAACCTAAATGATAAATAACAGAACAAATTGCTCCGATTTCAGCAGTATATTCTCTGGGCACTTACCTTGAAGAGCCAAATTCTTTATCCGTTAGCGAGAAATACTACAAAAAGGTGTTTTTTGGGTACGAAACCCAGCCTCGGATTCCGAGCAGATAACTGTAATTTTTTTACAATGTATTTCTAAGACGCCGATCTTGAACAACCTTGAAAACTTTCTACTTATCTTTATCCATTTTCGAGATACAGGGGTTCAAAGTTACTCTGCTTTTAGACGTAAAATAAGCATGTAAAATCTGGTTTTAACAGAAAACGTTGTTGATAAGGTGACTTATCACGGAGAAGTGTGCTGTGTCTCCGTTATCACGTGGGAACCCCGTGTTCTGGTACGGAAATAAATGCAACACCTTCCTGCAAGTAAAATCTGATCTGAAGCGTATAATTAGTTTTAGTTATTCCAGTTTCACTTAAGTAAACTGTCTAAATTTCACTGATAAGTACATTTCCTCTGATATGAGTTACATGCCCCGCCGCAGCAGGAAAAAGAAGGGATCCACCGGAAAAATGCTTCTCTCAGAGCGCAAAAAATGCGAATATGTTCCAGTTTATTCAAACACCTCTGACTTAAAAGTGGGATACCAGCTGCCTCATTTTAGCTCCCGCAGCACTTTTAAAAATTATTCAAAATGTTTTGGCGTCAGAATATATTCAGATTTTTTTATACTGAGGTAGAAGACAGTGGCAGTGTCAAAGAGATAAAAAAGTTATATATACTAGAAGATATTAGTCAGTAGATGTGTTATGGAAAGAGCGACCGAGACATTGGTAATGTGACAGAAACAGAGGCACACAGTGGCAGTGGAACACCGTAGGCCATAACACAACAGTGCTAGGGAAAGAGTGGAGGTGATAGTGCCGGGGGAGAACAAAGAGAAAGAGAAAATGGAAGTTGGTGAGGGTCAGTAATAAAGAGCGGCAGAGCATACGACAATGATAACGAGGAAGAGATATACAGTGACAGCGAGAAGAGGCATCTGCAGTAGGAAGAAAGGAATGAGATATTAGCAGTATTAGAGTGTACGAGGGAGACAATGACACCCAGAGGAGACTTAGAATATGATAGAACAAAGAGGACACAGGAGACAAGACAGAGAGACACGAAGAGACAATGACAATGAGTTTAAGTGTATGAGTGAATGAGAAACGGCATGTGGAAGTGGATGGGTAAGATCGACATACAGCAGTGAATTACTGGCTGTGAGTGAGTTACATTTACGGATGCATGTGGGAGTTAGAGTTGAGTTGCATGTTAAAAAGAGCACTTATAAGTTCGCATGCCAAAATTTTTGGCAAGCTTTTTAAAAGTGCTGAGGATGGTGGAATGTGGCAGCTGGTAACCTACTTTTCAGAGTTTTTCAAGGAAAAAGAGTACATTCACTTCTTTTGTGCTACGATAGGAGCATTTCTCCACCGATCAGGGCACTGAGTTACTTACACTGCAGATCACATAACCTGTGCCGGCCGCTGTGGCCGAGAGGTTCTAGGCACTTCAGTCTGGAACCGCGCGACCGCTACGGTCGCAGGTTCGAGTGCTGCCTTGGGCATGGATGTGTGTGATGTCATCTGGTTAGTTAGGTTTAAGCAGTTCTAAGTCTAGGGGACTGATGACCTCAGATGTTAAGTCCCATAGTGCTAAGAGCCATTTGAACCATTTGAACATAACCGGTAGTATTTGAAGGGGTAGGACAGCGCCTACAAGTAGGAACAGATAGCTTGGCCCCAGGGTTGTGGGTATTTTGTGCGGCAGGCAGGACTCGGCGCTAGCTCTGGTGACTTTTCTGGAGTGTGTCTTACGGTCAGTCACGCTGTGGTGGTCTGTTGACGTCTTCCAGCTCGAGAGCGCTGTTTCAGAGTGATAGACGTTATTCGGCGGCCGTCACTGCTACAATGAGCGTCACCAACTTGACTTCGTATTTTAAAGTAATAGCACACTTTCTAGTATCATTCTCAGCAGTCGATACCCGTCAAAATTTGAGCTATAATTCTGATAGTATGCACTTGTGATCTTCCGAATACAAAACTTTTAACAATCTCGCGCACCTGCTTGTCACTTGCACCATCCCGCTGCAGCCACCTAATTCCCGAGCACGAAGTACTCTACGGCGCAGTGACAACCAAGGCCCAACTATTCGGAGAATAATGAGTGGAGTGGAAATGAAGGTGTCAAGTCTGCGCAACGTGCTATGCAGCATTGCCTCAAAACGAAAGTGGATAAATCTGAGCAACTGAATAACTATTATGAAATGAGGTAAATGATTTTCGCTTTAACATTTAATCCTGCCGGTCAAGTTGCACAACAGCGCAACACGTGCCAATAAAAATCACTTTAACAGCGTCAGCTTTAAAATACAAAGAAAACAACGCACAACAGCAGTATTAATAATTAAACTGTGCTACGCCAATTCTTTAAAGACACACTTATTCATTTGTGAACTGCAAGAAAAAAATGTTCTGAACAGACGTATCGCTGGTAGTAGCCACAGGTGGGAAATTTCACACTTTGGCACAATGAACAAGCACATTGCCAACGTCAGAAGAGTATACCAGTGGATGTTCGAAGTGATCTTGCTGGCCACTAGTGTGGCTGCTCTGATGCCAGCCGCACTGGAAGATACTGGAAGACCGGCCGAAATACTGGTGCACATAACTGTCTACAAACTAGAGATGCATTTGAAGCGTGTTGTTACCCCGACCGAAGGTCACATCGATGCCCAGAAGAACCATTGAATACGCGGAAGCTAAACACATCCAGCGGTTGAAAGTATTTTGATTCACGTAGGGATAAAGTTAATATAGAAACTGCTGTGTCGTCTTGTAATACCTATTTTCGACCTATTTTCTGTCTGTATCGTTTTTCCTTGTCATTTTGTAGTGTTGCTTATATTAAAATGTTGTATCTGTCATGGAAATTCTTTAACTATATATACATGTTTCAGTTATGTGAACTTTTGAGCGATGTTATTTAAGATGTGCTTATGAATTTGAATAACTACTGGAATGATCGTTATATAATATATTGTAAATGACTTGGTCCATAATTAGGGAACATAAGGTTGAATGTAAAAGATACGGGGATAACCCATAGGTAAGGAAGTAGCCTGACAGAGTGAAAAAGGTGTGGTTGGCTCGCCAGTGGCAACTCGTCCTTTGTGGCGGGTAAGGAGTCTGGGCTGAGCAGTGCTGTGGTTAACACCTCGCTAGCAGTAGCTGATCATTGTGGTTCATATCTCTGGAGTTTTGAGCCCACAAGAGCTTAAGGGCAGTATTTATTGGCATTGGATGCAACATTTGGTGATATCATTACTATGGCATTGTTTTCTGCCCTATAAATATAATTCCGACGCCAAGAAGAAATGTAACACAGCAAGGCCATCAGTATTTCTATGATTGTATCGCCGCCAGGTTAACAGTCACTGTAAATTATGCCACCAGTACCACCCAGCCTTCCACTAAATTGTTTATATTTGGCACTCTGTAAATGGACCAGGTATTCGTGAAATACGAGGTGACTCGACTCACTCTGAAAATGGCTGGACGGTATTCAGCCGAAATATGAGAAGAAGAAGTCAAATTTATGTGGCTGCACGCCCGAAATTTTATGGATCAGTATATGCGCCGTGAAAATATGAATATGCACAATAATTGGGATGTTGCTAAAAACTCTATCTTATGTCTGTGATTATCCAAAATCACAAACCTGGACAGGAATCCTATCCTAGTAACTTTAATTCCGAGTGTCGTAATTTATTGCCGGCCGGAGTAGCCCTGCGGTTCTAGGTGCTACAGTCTGGAGCTGAGCGAGCGCTACGGTCGCAGGTTCGAATCCTACCTCGGGCATGGATGTTTGTGATGTCCTTAGGTTAGTTAGGTTTAATTAGTTCTAAGTTCTAAGCGAGTGATGACCTCAGAAGTTTAAGTCGCATAGTGCTCAGAGTCATTTGAACCATTTTTTTCGTAATTTATTGTGAGAAAGTGGTTGAATATGAAATTTATGTTGTGTTGTCATCTGCACAGCCTATTATACTTTAGAGCAGTTCAAAGGACTTCTTATGAAAGCGCATTTGTTAATTAAAGAGTTATAGTTTGTTGTGCTTTAATTCATTAATAATTAATGATACAAAATGTTTACCGTATCTGATACATACTGTGTCGTTTTGTTAATGAGCATGATTCTTCAAACCATGAAAGTTTAAGGGTCCTCATGTACTAGGCTAGTTAATTGGCTCTGAGCACTATGGGACTCAACTGCTTAGGTCATTAGTCCCCTAGAACTTAGAACTAGTTAAATCTAACTAACCTAAGGACATCACAAACATCCATGCCCGAGGCAGGATTCGAACCTGCGACCGTAGCGGTCTTGCGGTTCCAGACTGCAGCGCCTTTAACCGCACGGCCACTTCGGCCGGCTAGTTAATTAATGAAACAATTAATTAATGCGGGCCTCCTTTAGAGCCAGTAGATTATGATCATAAGTAGACCACCTGATTTAAATTCAGAGTCATTTCAAGCTTTTCCATGTTCAATATTGCTATTAGCTTCATGTGTGTCAGTAACTGATTTTATAAACTTTTACATCTAGTTCTTGTTGTTGAGAGGCGTATGTTACTGTTTACTACCGCACTGGCCATTTGTTTGTTAGTAGCACACTTATTTTCAATGTTAGGTTACTGTGTTGTAGTATGAACAGATATAAGGAAAGAGTTTAGTGTGTGTGTGTGTCAAAGAAAGTTGGGTTAGCCTAAATACTGCCTTCTGCTTTTCCATTTTGCTTGACACAAGAATGCCTAATTAGCCTGGCGCCCGGTTTTAATACAGAATGTTACAACTTGCTTTACCGCTGGGAGAACGGCTGTTCCTGACCGACCCGTTGACTGTTGGTTATACTTCGCTGGAGTGTTCCGGAAACGAATCCCAGTTTAATTTTTCTGTTTCCATTTCGTTATCTCACGGTCACATCTCAAAAATACCTCGCATACGTATAACGTTAGCATCGATTGCAGCTTAAGGTGGTCGGTGGTAGCGTTACAATCTGCAACCTACTCTTCATGCAGTGACCAGCTTTTGTGGCTGGAAAACGAGCCCATGATTAAAAATGTTGTGCTGCCATCTCGTCCCATTTTAGAAAGCACCGTTTGTCGCCATGTACTTCAGTATTCCTTGTTGACTTTTCCAGAAGCTGAGACAACTGGTAAAATATACAGTCCTCGTGAAACAAACTTTACTTGAGTCGCGGCGCAAACATCACAGTGGGCTCTTTTAAAACTAAAAATGTAGGTGACATTAAGTGTCCATCTGCAGATACCACTGGCGTGTAGTGGGCGTCGTATTAACCTCAGACAGCACCAACGTGTCCCATATTTAATAAGAGATGTAAATTAAAATCGATCTCATCGATGTTCTACACATTATGTCTACTGAGTGTTTTCGTAACAGCTGTGATGTCAGCTACAAAGAATTATGTGGGACTGTACATTTCAGAAATCTACCTGGGGTAAGTGGCAGCATCAGGTTTTAATACTTCACTTGTGGCTCGTCAGCAGTATTAGCAGCAAGAAAGAAGAAAACAGTCGCAGGCTCATACAGTTGTTAATTTCTCTATATTGATGCCAGCTAGCAAGTGGGGAAAATTTGGTTCTCAAACGCCGCACTTTCGAATTGTATTTTTTTTTTTTTTTTTTTTTTCTAGATCGGACTCAGAGAGAGAATTCTAAGAAGCAGAAGGCAATAGACCAATTCTACGTGCAGTCTGTATACATGTAAATGATGGAGAACAAATATTACTGGCATTGCAGAGGCCTAGCATATTTACCTGGGATGTAGCTGTCTATGACTGAATATAATCCGAAGATGGCTCGAAGCTCGAGGACTGTAGTTTGTATACTTGCCCTCTCTTCCCCATTTTATCATACGCACGTCCATTTCCGAAATGAATCGACCGAAGTAGAGGAAGATATCTATGCAGTTCTGCTCATGTTTTTCGTGATTGATGTGTTATGTGTGAATGTGTGCGTATGTATGAAGATATGCGTACCTCGTAAGACATTAATCAGGCGTAGAGTGGTTCTCTTCAGGTTTGATGGATCTGTGGTTTGCAAGTTGTGCGATTTGTCAAGGAGTGAAAACATCTTGATATTGGGTATTCTCGGCAAGTTTTATTTAACAGCTTTGATAGCGCCTGTTACGGTAACCTCTAGAAATGTAGTCTCTGCACGGAAACTAAACCGTATACGGCCCATTTATCTGAGGACTAAGTTCCGCATTCTTCTAGTAACAGACGCGTATTGTGATGATAAAGACCGCAGAATTAGAATTTCATATACCACAGTCGTAGTCGTGTGTATTCGAGTTTTCCTCTGTTTGGATCTAATTTTTCGATATAAGTTCATTCCTATGCTTGAAACTATTTCGCAGACATTAATTATTAACAAAGGGTGAGCATAATTATATAATTATTAATTCAGATCAAGCATCGAAAATACATAAGTCTACTTATTAAATTCCGATTATTTGTTTTTACAAAAAGAAAAATTGGATCAAACGATGTCTCTAGCAAAACAGCCTACTTTTTATTTTGTTGTTATTAGTATTACTGACCACTCTAGAGACTCCGGATTAAATTTTCTTGACGCTATTCTAAGCTATCGCTGTGAGATACACCGGATAATACGTATGGAGGTTCACCCATAACGTTTCTATGAACTTTACTGTTTTTCTCGCCATTTAATGAACTTGTTATAAAACGCAGATAAACTCATTTGACGGTGAGTAAGGTGATTCTCAATATAAGCAAACTACTGAACTGATGTACTAAGCCATCGGTGATATATCGTGGGAGATATGTACTGCCTTCAATATTTGGGAACTACAAATTGAACCCGGTTCTAGGCGCTGCAGTCCGGAACCGCGCGACTGCTACGGTCGCAGGTTCGAATCCTGCCTCGGGCATGGATGTGTGTGATGTCCTTAGGTTAGTTTGGTTTAAGTAATTCTAAGTTCTAAGGGACTGATGACCTCAGATGTTAAGTCCCGTAGTGCTCAGAGCCATTTGAACCATTTTTTGAACAGAATGAACCACAGTACGCACTCCATCCGATCTAGGACACAATACCTCAAAAAGTAATTATTATGGGTGAAATAGCCGACACGCTCAAACGTCACTGTGGGCATGAATCTCAAATTTCCAGGTGTTAAGAAATTAATAACATCTCGACCTAGCACATCGCGAGTCCACTAGAGAACCGCATCTATCATCTCTCAGTCCGGCCAATGGAAGAGAAACTGACGTTAATTATACAACTACCGACGGATCACACGGAGATTCACTTATGGTTATCCTTCCTATGCGCCATTCGTGAATAGAGCTGCAAACTTCATCGACCTGTTATATGTAACATGGCGCTTCACTCTAAGATGGATGAAGAGTGAAATGTGTATAAATTTATCAACAAAAATTAGAGCAAATAAGTAATTTATGTGGCATGAGGTATTTGAAATGTATGACTGATACACACGGACTCGCAAAACTTTATGACCTCGTGCGTGATAGCTTGTTTGTCTGTCTTTGGAACGAAATAATGGTGTATTCAGCTTATCAAGGATTCGACAGTTTGTTGGTATGTTGTGGAAGTATGTAGCATTAGGTATCTGTTCACAAGTCGCGTAATTCGGGTGAATAATGACCCAGATGAGTCCCACAGGATTTACATCAGGTGAATTTGGTCGCCAATACATCTGTGTGAATGCACTATAATTATCCTCAAACCACTGTAGCGGGGATCTGACTGCGAGATAAGGACAATTATACCACTGAAAGGTGACATCGCCGTCGGGGAGACATCAAGCATGGTGGGATGCAGGTGTTTCGCAGCTGTCAATACGTCTTCGATTACTACCAAAGGTCCCATGCAAGCGAAAGAGAATGTCAGCCATAGAATAAAACTGCTCTCACCATCCTGCGTTCGTGGCGCGCTGCACGTTTCGAGCCGCCCTTCTCCTCGATGGCTGCGTTTGTCGAGACGACCATCGTCCTAGTGTAGCAAAAATGTAATTCACCCGAAGAACCGGCATGTTTCCATTGAACGACGGCTGAATCCTGATTGTCCCGTGCCCACTGCAACCGTAACTGCCGCTTTCGTTGAGTCAACATGTGAACACGAAGATGTGTTCTGCTGCGGAACGCTGTGTTCAAAAATGTACGTTGGGCGGTCTTCAGTACCAGTAGTGTACTCTTTCGGCAGGGATGCCACATATCACCATCTGCCCTACTTTACAGAGCAGACAAGCCTCCGAACCGCACATTCTGTGCAGAATCGAGGACGTCAAATCACTTAGAGCCTAGTGGTAGTTCCACTGTCATTCCACCTCTTTCCGTAGACGTCACGACAGTGGCACATGAACATTCGACCAGCTGTTTGAAATACTCGTCCAGAGGTTCTGTCTAATAATAATCTGCCCTTTGTAAAAGTCGCTTATCCCAATGGATTTCCCCATACGCTGCCCATATCTACGCAAGGGTGATGCCCCTTCCGTGCCTGCTATGCTTACACGCTGTTTTTACAGCGTCACTTGCCCGTAACGCTGCCAGGCGTCATCCAAAGTTGCGGTGGGTAGTGGTCATAATGGTTTGGCTCGTCAGTGTGTGGCCGGTTGAACTGCTGGAAAACCTTTGATATAGGTAAAATTTATCCAAGAGTAAAGTGCTGACAGAATCATATATCACAACAGGAAGAGACGCGAAACGTGGAAAACGAATTGTTGGTTCATATGTTGGAACACCCGATATTCAAATCCGGTCTCATCAATTGGATGTAATTCTGCCACCCACCGACACACGAGTTTCTGGAAATGCTGGAAAATCTGAAAGCGAATGCTAGTGTTGAGTTAACGATCTTCACGAATATCAGCTATTGGTCCACTTTCGTCAATGTTTTGGACCATTATTGTGAGATGATGTGATTCCCCACTTGAGAGATAACTGGGCACCCATCGTGAGAATTTGCTGAACATGATTAAATGATGTGGGCTCTGATTATGAGGTATGAACAATCACAAAAATACGTAGTGGACAATCATGCAACGATGATATGGATCCTCATGTGCCGATGTTGTTGATCCGTGAGATGCTGCAAACCCTTATGTTGAGACATTGAAGCGGTGCTGGTAGTATGTTCCATTTCAGCATTTGAGAGCATAGTCCGATCACATGAAACAGTTGTGCAATTGAATTACTACTACATAGAGTTTGATCTGCAGAGGTCTTACAGAAAGGAACTTTTATTGGGGTAGCCGCGCGTGATTAGCCGAGCGGTCTTAGGCGCTGCAGTCACGGACTGTGCGGCTGGTCCCGGCGGAGGTTCGAGTTCTCCCTCGGGTATGGGTGTCTGTGTTTGTCCTTAGGATAATTTAGGTTAAGTTACTGTGTAAGCTTAGGGACTCATGACTTTTGCAGTAAAGTCCCATAAGATTTCACACACATTTGAACATTTTTTTTATTGGGGTATAAGTACATTTTTTTTCTTTACATTGATACAAATAAAAACGTAAGTTTATGACATATTAATTGTGTCTGTATTTTACATAGGTGGGTGGATGGGGGGGAGGGGCAGGGCAAGAGATTTTTTATTATTCGACTCTAAAGCGTCACTTTTACAGTGTCAAAGCTACTAAAGTTCGTTGTGAACTACCTGCTGCAGTTAAAATCACTCTTCCTCACTTAGTCAAGTTTTATTGTTCTTGAAACGCATATCTGAAAAATGTGTTTCAAGAACAGTAAAACTTGACTAAGTGAGAAAGAGTGATTTTAACTGCAGCAAATAGTTCACAACGAACAGGGTGATGAGCATTCGTAGCGACAATCGGCTCGGACACCCCTTCAGAGGCGGTTATTATCGTGTCACCGGCTCGCTAACTGCTGTCTGCAGAAATAGTGTTTGTGAAGTGAGCGAACAGGTGTCGCATTCCACATTTGAATAACACCGTCATCTACCTGCATCTCACCAGCAGCGGGCAACCCATTGCTGAGTATATCTCTAGTAAGAGCAGATTTCTTTTCCGTATAGCGTGCACTGGCAGTTTTACTTTCGCAGTCAACGTCAGCATGACTGCGCCACCACTGTCCTCGATGTGTTCATCACTGTCTATATTTCCGTCACATATTCACTATCGTAAAATTCTTACTGTTAGAAACAGAGTCCACATTACCATAGCCTAATAAATCAGTAATTTACAGTTCACGATGTTGTCTTCCATCAAAGCAGCCAAATGCTCACGACATATTTACGAGGCAACTGCTGTGTAAGGATCTTCACCACACATTATAACAGAGTGTTTTAAAATCATCAGTCTCGTTTTATATTCGATTCTGGCCCGACCGTTACGTATTCTTGCACTGTACAGGGATCATATTACTTACAGGTCAGGACGACATTGTCCATTTTTAGACTAAAATAATTGCCTTCGCACAGAGGGTCCGGTCAAACCAACACGTGGACACGGAAAATCAAAGAAACACAAAAGGAAATAGAAGACTCAAAGCTGAATAATACACACACTTAAAATCGTGAGGAGCTAGGAAACTGTACTAGTAGAGAACCTGCTAGTTCTAGTAAAAATACTATTCACAAAGTTTTGCACAGTACTAAAACTAAATCATTTCCTAGAGGTACTTTACAGAAACGCAGATTAAGTGAACATAAACAAAGGTTTGCTTGCATAGTACTCGTTACTGTGTCAAGTATTCCACATATGGATTCCACAAACACAGGAAGGACATTTCTGTTTATTTACCACTAAATATTGTAGAAATTACGGTAAATTGTTCACATCATAAGAAGTCACTAAGATGAATATCGGAGTTTCTTGGTTTTCTGTCCTGTGCTTAAACACTAAAGGAAATGTACAATGCATTTCTTTTCACGTAATATGGCCAGGTAATTTGTTGTAGCAAACCTTATCATTGAGTTCATAGATTAAAGTACTCATGGCAGAAATGTCGAGGATTGCCCGGAAAGTAATGCACCGCATTTTTTTCTCAGCCGAAAACAATGCTACGAATGCGAAATGTTATGTATGTATTATTTGAACTCTCCTCAGTGAGTGCGCGGAGTTTCCGTCACTTCCGACAGATAGCGTAGCTGGAGAACTGTTTCAAAATGGCGTCTCTAGATAATGTACGTTACAAGCGACGTGCCTTCATTGAATTTCTCACTGCAGAGAAAGAAATTGTGGGGAATATTCACAAACGCCTGTGCAGAGTCTATCGAGTATTTGGTGTCGACAGAAGTACAGTTAGTCGCTGGGCACGGAGGGTGAGGTCATCAGAAGGCAGTTCCGCGGAGCTCTACGATTTGCAGCTGTCGGGAGACCATCCACGGTTGTCACACCTGACATGTTGCAGCAAGCTTCCACTTCTTACTGCCATTAAAGGATGCCATTCGTGAAAGATATTTTGAGGACGATGAGGAGGTGATTCATACAGTGAAACCTGGCTGCGTCATGGATAAGGACTGGTACCGACAGGACATACACACCCTTGTTTCGCGATGGAAGAGGGTCATAGGATGGGATGGAGATTACGTGGAAAAATAGGGTGTGTAGCTAAAACACCATTATTTCGTGTGTGTGTGTAATTCTCATTATGTTCAAAAAATGCAGTGCATTACTTTCGGGCCAACCCTTGTATTACAGCACTTACGCCTTACGCCACAGTTATTGTTCAAATAACGCAACATTATCTTGTGTTCAGCGCTCCTTACAACTAGTATTTACACAATCTTGTACATCAGTTAATACCTGAGTATTCTAGGCAGCACAAGGTCTAGTAATTAAAGTATTCAATGTACACAGTCAGTTAGCAGGAGTTATGCTCACTTAAGCTTCATTAATCTAATTTTTTTTCTTAAGCGAATGTCTAATAACTAATAACTAATGGCATTAAGTTTCTCCAGTCTGAAAAGTCCTTTTCTCATGTAGCATCAAATCTTTCACAGACAACACTGGCTAATCCAGTTAGAAATTACAGTTAACGGTTACAATAAATGAAAGACACCCTATACTACACTCCTGGAAATGGAAAAAAGAACACATTGACACCGGTGTGTCAGACACACCATACTTGCTCCGGACACTGCGAGAGGGCTGTACAAGCAATGATCACACGCACGGCACAGCGGACACACCAGGAACCGCGGTGTTGGCCGTCGAATGGCGCTAGCTGCGCAGCATTTGTGCACCGCCGCCGTCAGTGTCAGCCAGTTTTCCGTGGCATACGGAGCTCCATCGCAGTCTTTAACACTGGTAGCATGCCGCGACAGCGTGGACGTGAACCGTATGTGCAGTTGACGGACTTTGAGCGAGGGCGTATAGTGGGCATGCGGGAGGCCGGGTGGACGTACCGCCGAATTGCTCAACACGTGGGGCGTGACGTCTCCACAGTACATCGATGTTGTCGCCAGTGGTCGGCGGAAGGTGCACGTGCCCGTCGACCTGGGACCGGACCGCAGCGACGCACGGATGCACGCCAAGACCGTAGGATCCTACGCAGTGCCGTAGGGGACCGCACCGCCACTTCCCAGCAAATTAGGGACACTGTTGCTCCTGGGGTATCGGCGAGGACCATTCGCAACCGTCTCCATGAAGCTGGGCTACGGTCCCGCACACCGTTAGGCCGTCTTCCGCTCACGCCCCAACATCGTGCAGCCCGCCTCCAGTGGTGTCGCGACAGGCGTGAATGGAGGGACGAATGGAGACGTGTCGTCTTCAGCGATGAGAGTCGCTTCTGCCTTGGTGCCAATGATGGTCGTATGCGTGTTTGGTGCCGTGCAGGTGAGCGCCACAATCAGGACTGCATACGACCGAGGCACACAGGGCCAACACCCGGCATCATGGTGTGGGGAGCGATCTCCTACACTGGCCGTACACCACTGGTGATCGTCGAGGGGACACTGAATAGTGCACGGTACATCCAAACCGTCATCGAACCCATCGTTCTACCATTCCTAGATCGGCAAGGGAACTTGCTGTTCCAACAGGACAATGCACGTCCGCATGTATCCCGTGCCACCCAACGTGCTCTAGAAGGTGTAAGTCAACTACCATGGCCAGCAAGATCTCCGGATCTGTCCCCCATTGAGCATGTTTGGGACTGGATGAAGCGTCGTCTCACGCGGTCTGCACGTCCAGCACGAACGCTGGTCCAACTGAGGCGCCAGGTGGAAACGGCATGGCAAGCCGTTCAACAGGACTACATCCAGCATCTCTACGATCGTCTCCATGGGAGAATAGCAGCCTGCATTGCTGCGAAAGGTGGATATACACTGTACTAGTGCCGACATTGTGCATGCTCTGTTGCCTGTGTCTATGTGCCTGTGGTTCTGTCAGTATGATCATGTGATGTATCTGACCCCAGGAATGTGTCAATAAAGTTTCCCCTTCCTGGGCAATGAATTCACGGTGTTCTTATTTCAATTTCCAGGAGTGTATATAGGTAAATCCATTCATTTGGGTAAATATTTCTTCAGATCATGGTGAACGTACAAACCTTCAGTATTATTGGTTTTAGGATTTGTCAGGAGATATCATCCTTCGTGAGGAGTACCAGCAATCTTAAAAGGACCACTGTACAAAAGTTGCCATTTGCAGTTTCACAGTCGAAGAAGTGAACCCTTTGGGTGTGTTTTCAGTAGAATGTATTTTCCTAGTTGATATTTCCGTGTTCGTTGTAATGTTTTGTTGTAATAGAACTTCCTTAGGCGTCCTTGTTCAGAAGTGAACGTGTTTCTTCCCTTTTCGTCCCAGGATCACCTTTCTCTGCACGTACATTGAAGAGGATTTAACCATTCATTTTTCTCCTTAGCACTATATATGAGTTCAAATGACGTATATTGTTTATTACAAAGGGACAGATTGTTCAGTACCGGCTCAAAATGTTCTAGGAACAGTCCATCTGGTTTGATTACTCTGTGCATATTACCTGATAAATCTGTTAAATTCTTGTAAATTCGTTGGCTTGGACTTAGTTCATGATGGAAGTGTGATATTGGTATTTATTTTCCAACATTTTCCTGTAATAATGTTTTTCACGTGTGAGAGATGACATCTGAAACATTATCTGACAGCAAGGCGGCAAGTGTTTGCTATTTTTTTCGTAATGGGACCTGCTGCAGCTGGCCTTGAATCATACAGTTAACATATTTTGTGAAAATATCACATAATGTTGCCACATATTTAACTCCACCTCTATCTGTAGGTAGTAGTCCTGCAACATCAGTCATGACAAATTCCAATGCTTTTGTTGGTATTATAAGGTGTAACTCTGTATGACAGCACTTGTTATTGTGGGCTTTGCCTTTTGACATATATTATATGTTTTTAAGAGCTGTTGTATGCGTCTTTTCATGTTTGTAAAATAGCAGTATAAGCAGATCTTACAAATGCACTTGGATGTGTCATAGCATTCCCATGCGTAATGTGTGTACCAGATTAATGGGCCCTCACATGTAGTTGGAATACAAGTGAAGCGTATGTCAGATTGGTGATCATATCATTCTACAATGTATACTGTTATTGTTGCTCATCTGCAAGATTTAGTGTAAACAACGTTTTAACAATGTTTTAACTTGTACTGTTAAATGTATCTGCCATGTGTTTGCACAGATCGTAATATTGGCAGCAATTGTTATCCTCCATGAGTAGAACATGGTAGTCATTAGACTCTTCAGTAATCTTTGAGTATTCTGGTAGGCCCTGTGATAGTAGTGATCGATCTGCTATAAAGTTATCTTTATCTAAAATGTGAATGACCTCATAATAGTATCATTACAGAAACAGAGACCAGTGCACTGGCACTAAATGTAGATGAAGTAATTTGCAAGACAACAATAAGCTTAATACTTGATGATCACAAGAAACTTAACCTTCTTTCCACAAATATAGTAATTAAATTTTATAAATGCCCATAGTACTGTTAATGTTTCCAGCTGTATGGTTGGGTATCCACCTGCACCTTCCGACAACGTTTAGCCTGCAAAACTAACAACACACATAGCCTGATACCCATCTTCCTCATTTACTTGAAATAGACAGATTCCTAGACCGGAAAATGATGTATGAGTGACTAGCAAAAATTCTTTAGTCATTTCAGGCTGGTGTGAAATGTATGAATTAACTAAGCCGTCAAAATCTTCTATATTCGTTAGTCCGCATCCACGGTGCAATATTTTCAATAGGCCTAATACGACAGTACTGTTTAAGAATTCGTTTGGGAAGAATATTCGAAAGAATGTACGTAAACCAAAAAAATGCTTTAAGCTGTTTTTTCGTGCAGGGGCAAGGAAAATTTTATATTCCATTGATCTTGCTGGGATGTGGTGTGATTGCTGCACAGGAAATTATGTGCCCAAAAATCTTAATTTTGTCCCTAAGAGATTTCGCCTTTTTCAAGTTTTCAGTAACCCTTGCTTCAGAAAATTTCTGGATTGTCTTTTGTAGCAAATATACGTGAAACTTATATACATGTTTTTCAGGTGTGAATGACTATTAATACATCGTCAACATACAATGTGACTCTGCCAAGTAGTTGAGGCCTAATACAGGATGTAGTGCAGTTATGAGCTCGCCTGAACTTTCGTTTGGACCATGTGTTAGTACACGAAATTGGTACTTTCTCCTTCTGAAAATGTAGGCTGTGTACATCCCAGATTCCTCAGTGAGACTCACTTGCCTGTAGAAACTTCTTAAATTAGTGCTGGTAAGGTATTTTACCCCATGATACTTCAGAAATTGTTCATTCAAGTTTAGTTGTTGAGTTTTTATTGGACCTTCTTTACTGAATCTTATTAATATCCCTCGCACCCAAAACCAGACAAATACTCCCATCAGATTTTGCCACAGTTGATAGGGATTTTGCGTCGAAGGTTAAATTATTCTCCATACAAACATATGCTTGATTTCATTTGTGACAGCTGCCATCTTGGCCCAAGGGTTGGAATACCTGTTATGACAGCAGATCTCAGTTGCGGGTGGGGGGTATATTTCGATAATACCAGGGTTTCTACCCAATAATAACAAATCTCTCAGTAATAATAACAATAACATATATCTCCATTCTGCTTGTGCACTGTCCCAATATTATTGGATTCAACAATAAGACCTTTCAAAAATTTCCTTGTATCTCCAACCTGACTACAGAGTGAGTGTGTGCTGCTGGTGTATTGCGTTTTTGCCTTAAGTAGTTGTACTCTTAAAGTCTACCAGTATTTTGAGTTTGCTTGATTTTACTAAATCGCGACACTCTTCTGGCCGTCTATGTTCAGAAAACACTCCCCATCAGAGAATTCCATTATTGCATACTTCTCTCAGAAATCAATGCTTAAAATGCATTCTACCACTAATCTCTTCATAATTAAAGATGGGCGTTTTATTACTCTATTTCCTGTCTTAACATCGACATGAATCTGAATCTTGACATTATCTGACTTCACACCAATTGCTCAGGTAACTCTAGAGTTCTGTAATGGATATGTGGATACTTTACGACATCACAGATTTTATTGAATAAAGTAGACGATAACGTGCTTACCATGGCACCTGTATCTAATACAACTGGAATCATTATCCCTCCTACTACCGAATGTATTGTGGTGCACACAGTATCTTTGTTTTGAACATGGCATATGGATGATACATGGGTGTACACATCATCACTACAATGTAACATGTTTATTGTCTTGACTGCCCCCACCCGATCCCTTAACAAACATTTGAGGGCACAATGTAGCTGGTCTCGGTTTTCTGAACCCTTGTTAGCGTGTCACGGTCTTCCGTCACTTAACTGATGTTTACAGTGGAGTGTTGTTTCTGCCAGACACTTTCAGTGGTGTGTCTGTGTATTGGAAACCCCTGCATATTATTATTACTGTTGTTATTTTGCGTGGGTAATTGGTTATGATTTCCCGCACAGGAATCCTTCCTATTGCAGTCATAATTACTTTAATGGGAAGAACGTGGAGAGGATTTAGTATTGTTAATGTTACTATTGTTGAGTTTAGCATTTTCCTGTATGAGTTCCAGGGAGTCGAGTACTGACGAAATGTTCAACATCGTTCTCAAGTACATGGACTAATTAATATCCGATATCGAGTTGCAACTTAGTCTTTAATATACTGAGATCGTCCCAATTAAATATGGGCTCATCCTTATATCCTGTTTCATTCATGTATTTTTCAAAATCCTTGCAGAAGCTACCCTGTTTCCTGTTAAAGGGCTCTTGATTAAACATTTCCTTTCAGAGTCTTTTCCGGATACACTGAGACCAAAACTTTGCTAAAAACGCTCGCTCACTTTGCTCATAATCTTGATAATTCTCTGCAGTCTATGCGACCCAAGAAGCGGCGTCACGTTATGAGGCCTATTATGAAGTAAATTCTTTATTTTTGATTCCATGACAGACGTAGCATATATTTAAAAGACTCTATGAAAACAGCTACATGGATACATCTTTTCTTATCTGGCATGAACACTTCACACTCTCATTGAGTAGACTATCGTCCTGTAAGACAGATGACAATTGTGCTGCCCTCATCCCATACAATACAGGGCGACCTGTGCCATCCAAACTATTACCATACCTTCCATCACACACAGTGAGGCTTTGTTTCTGGTCATCAGCTTTCTGACTGGTTTGATTCGGCCCGCCAAGAATTACTCTCCTGTACTAACCTCTTCATCTTATCTTAGAGTAGCACTTGCAACTTCTGTCCTCAATTATTTGCTGGATGTATTCCAGTCTCTGTATACCTCTACCGTTTTTACCTTCTACAGCTCCCTCCAGTACCATGGAAGTGATTCCCTCATGTCCTTCAGATGTCCTATCATCCTGTCCCTTCTCCTTACCAGGATTTTTCACATACTCCTTTCTTCTCCTATTCTGGGCAGAACCTCCACATTCCTTACCTTATCACTCCACCCAATTTTCAAAATTTTTCTCTAGCACCAAATCTCAAATGCTTCCGGTTTTCCAAACGTACATTCTCAGAAATTTCTTCCTCGAATTAAGGCCGATATTTGGGATATTAGTAGACTTCTCTTGGCCAGGAATGCCCGTTTTGCCATTGCTAGTCCGCTTGGAGGCTTGCTCCGTCCGTCATTGGTTAACAGTGGAATTCCCGCTGCACCCTTGCTTTTAATCCCACCGAAGGTTGTTTTGACTTTCCTGTATGCTCAGTCTGTCCTTCCGACAGTTATTTCTTCTTCGATGTCTTCATATTTTTCTTGCACCCATTTCGTCTTAGCTTTCCTACACTTCCTATTTATTTCATTCCTCAGCGACTTATTTCTGTATATTCCGGAACATTTTTGTATTTCCTCCTTTCATCGATCAATTGAAGCATTTCTTCTGTTACCCATGGTTTCTTCGTAGTTACGTTCTTTGTACCTATGTCTTCCTTCCCAACTTCTGTGATGGTCCTTTCTAGAGATGTCCATTCCTCTTCATCTGTACTGCCTACTGAGCTATTCCTTATTGCTAAATCTATGACCTTAGAGAACTTCACGCGTATCTCGTCATTCCTTAGTACTTCCGTATCCCACTTCTTTGCGTATTGATTCTTCCTCATTAATGTCTTAAACTTCAGCCTACTCTTCATCACTACTATATTGTGATCTGAGTCTATAGCTGCTGCTGGATACACCTGACAATCCAGTACCTGATTCCGGAATCTCTATCTAACCATCATGTAATCTAACTGAAGTCTTCCGTATCAACCGACCTTATTCAAGTATACCTTCTCCTCTTGTGATTTTTGAACAGAGTATTCGCTACTACTGGCTGAAACTTGTCACAGAACTCAATTAGTCTTTCTCGTCTCTCATTCCTTGCCCCAAGGCCACATTCTCCTGTAACCTTTCCTTCTATTCCCTCCCTTACAACTGCATTAGTCTCTCATGACTATTAGATTTTCATGTGCCTTTACATACCGTATTACCCTTTAAATATCCTCACACACTTGCTCTACCTCTTCATCTTCAGCTTGGGGCATCGGCATGTCTACCCGAACTATCGCTGGGTTTGCTGGCTATTCTGATGAGAACAATCTTATCACGGAATTGTTCACAATAACACACCCTCTGCCCTACCTTCCAATTCATAAAGAATCCTACTCCCGTTATACCATTTTCTGCTGCTGTTGATATTACCCTATACTCATCTGACCAGAAATCCTTGTCTTATTTCCAATTCACTTCATTGACCCCTACTACATCTAGATTGAGTCCTTGCGCTTCCGTTTTCAGATTTTCTAGTTTCCCTACCACATTCAAGCTTCTGACATTCCACGCCCCGACTTGTAGAAAGTTATCCTTTCGTTGATTATTCAATGTTTTCCTCATGGTAACCTCCACCTTGGCAGTCCCCTCCCGGAGATCCGAATGGGGGACTATTCCGGAATCTTTTGACAATGGAGAGATCATCATGACACTTCTTCAATTACAGGCCACATGCCCGAGGATAACGTTACGTGTCTTTAATGCGGTTGTTTCTGTTGCCTTATGCATCCTTATGCCTTTGATCTTTCCTGATTCTTCCGCCTTTAGGGGCAGTTTCCCAGATCTAGGACAAAGGAGTGCCCTGAACCTCTGTCCGCTCCTCCGCCCTCTTTGACAGGGCCGTTGGCAGAATGAGGGGTGACTTTCTTATGCCGGAAGTCTTTGGCAGCCAGTGCCGATTATTAATCAGTAATTAAGCAGTGGGGGGATTCGAACCCGGGACCGAAGACGTTTTGATTATGAACCAAAGACGCTTCCTCTTGAACACTGGTGCACTTATCGTATAGCGCCCTAAAATACAACATACCGTGAATTCCAATCGCCACACAAATGCCTCATACGAAGACGTGACAGCAACTGCTTGGTCAGATGAGTAGCAGAGTACGTGGAACAGAGTCAGTAAAACAGTATCATGGTCATTCAGCGACGAAAAGAGCTATATATCTAATGTATAAGGCTGTAGAAGGGAGAACTCATTCACAATAATTTTTACCTTCCTAGTACTTCCGTCAATATACGCTTGATTTTACGCTTGAAATTCGTAATATAGTAAAGGCATGTGGTTGTTAAGTTTTCACAGGCGCAGTTAGAAATGAGCGGACGGTGGTCGGTCGGTGAGTGTGGTCTAGCGCGGCCACGGGCGCAGCTTAATGTGGCTGAATTTCCGCAAGGGCCGCAGCATCAGTTCGCCCATCAGGCTTCAGGTCTTCCAGCCGCTCCACCGTCTGCACGCAAGTGCAGCAAGATGTACGACTGCTCCATCTTTTCTTCAACGACGGTGAACTTCTGACCTTTAATCAGGAGGAAACAAGAAGTATTTTTGTTTTAAAGTTCAGTATAACGTGTCGCCAATTCGTACCTCCTAGTATACAGTAACGCGCCGAGCGCTAGACTGCGGGACATAGGAGTAAGGCATAACCAGGTAAGGCCTGTGCAGTGGGTTAACGACCGTGGAATTGTGCAACAGGCACTCTGGTTGTGGTTTTTAGGCGGTTTCCTACGCTTATTTAGGCAAATGCTAACTGGTCCCCAATTTCGCTTCACAAAAGCACAAGCTGATAAAAGGAGATACCAGAAAGAACAGAGTTTACACATTTAACAGACAGATGGCCACACGACATTCCTTTCTTAGGTTACCTTTACGACTGTTGTGTCATGAAGGACAACTACATATACAGCGGCATCTTGATACATACCGTGCATACCACGGCACGGTGCGTGGCGGAGGTTACCCTTTACCATTACTTGTCCAGCTGTCTCCCGTTGCACTCGAAAATAGAGCGAGGGAAAAACGATTGTCTATATGCCTCCATATGAGCCCTAATGTTTCTTAGCTTCATGGCCTTTAATCGAAAGTTTGTTGGTGGCAGTAGAATCTTTCTGCAGTCATCTACAAATTATCACAAGTATTCCTCGAACAGAACTTCACCTTACCTTCAGGGAATTCCATTTGAGTTCGCGAAGCATCTCCTTAAGACTTACGTGTTTTACGAAACTACTGGTAACAAATCTAGCAGACTACCTGCGAACTGCTTCATGTCTTCCTTTAATTTCGACCTCGTCCGGATCCCAAACTGTCGAGCAGTGTTTGGTTGCACTAGCACTCTATATGCGGTCTTCTTTACAGATGGACCACACTTTCCTAGAATTCTCCCAATAAAACGAAGTCGACCATTTGCCTTTCCTATCACAACCCTCACATGATAGTTACCTTTCACATCGCTTTGGAATCTTACGCCCAGATATTTAAACGACGTGACTCTGTCAAACAGGACACTACTAATGGTGTATCCGAACATTAAACGTTCCTAGTCATCCGCATTAACTTACATTTTTCTAAACGTAAAGCTAGCTCCCATTCATCACACCATCTATAAATTTCATCTATGTCATCTTGTATCCTCGTACAGTCGCTCAGCTTCGACACCTTACCGTACACCATAGCAAACAGCCGCAGGTTGCTGCTCACCATGTCCTCCAGGTGCTTTATGCATATAGGAAACAACAGAGGTCCTACCAGCACTCCGTGAGGCACTCCTAGCGATATCCTTCCCTTTGATGAACGCACGCCGTCAAGGACAACGTACTGGGTTATGTTACTTAAAAAGCCACAATTTAAATGATAAAGTAAAAATTGCCAAATCCTGAAGAACCGTACCCGACGTCCTTCCAGTTCAGCAACAAGGAATAATTTTAAATGTCCCTACTGGTTCCAACAGCGTGAGTGTGAATAATTAGGTCAAACAAAAGAATACAGCGCAGCCCCTTCAAAAATAATTCTTAATGTTTGCATATACTTTACGTCTAATCGCTTTTCTTAATGTTATGCATGGTTACTCATTTCACTCTGAGTTCTACTGGTAAACGTGAAATCTATCTACAAAATTTCTGCATGTGATCAGGGATGATATGTTACAGAGTAATTACGTACAATATCGTAGTCACGATTTATTCGGTTCGGTTTATTATCTCAATTTCCTTTGCTTTAGAGAAAACACCCTCACAATAATGAAAACCTTTAATATGCAGTCACCATGACATACATCAGAAACACACAGTAATGCAACAATCCTCTGATGCAAACGTACTACGATATTCCCGTTGCCGCTGGAACAGTTCAGCGCAGGGTTGTTGTGCTGCTCTTCATTGTATCAGCGAACCCATACGCGAGGGCCAGTCTGTGTGGCCGAGCTGTTCTAGGCGTTTCAGTCCGGAACCGCGCGACCGCTACGGTCGCAGCCTCGAATCCTGCCTCGGACATGGATGTGTGTGATGTCCTTAGGTTAGTTTGGTTTAAGTAGTTCTAAGTTCCCGAAAACTGATGACCTCAGATGTTGAGTCCCATAGTGCTCAGAGATATTTGAACCATTTGAACCACACGCGAGGTGGAATTGAACAATTGTTTACCAGTTAATCTTCCCATAATGGCGTGTGTCACTGTTAAAGTATATCTAAGCGCGGCGGATTACCAAGCGAAGGGGCCTGGGTTCGCGTCGTGCTGTCCTACGTGTTCATATCGTCATCACTGATATTTCACCAACAAAGCGGTTGAATGGGCATATCAAGACAGCCAGTATAAAATTTTTACCTAACACAGCTGTAGAAACAAAACCGAGAAGTTCCCGAGCTATACTGTTTGCAAGCCATACGGCGAAGAGTTGTGCGGGCAATACTGTTGTCAACAGCAATGAGCGTGAGGGAATGGAACGATTCGGTTTTCAAACAAGACACACAGCGCATACTATTCACATTTTCATTGTTATACACACAATTCCGGTACAATACAGATACCAATGTTAACGAAGGTAATAAATGAAACGAAATGCGATTACCTTATAACGAATCGCTGAAGCCACCGGCCCTTCATCCCAAAATTCTCAGAAAGTTTTCCTGAAAGACCTACGAAAAATTATCGATGTTACCTTTCCCCCTGTCTTTGTTTAAGGTAAAAGTTTTTGCATTATGAAATGGGAAAAGCAAAAACATGTAATCAATTATCTAGCGATCTAGACGAAAAGTACATTTTAGTATACATATAGATTTCAGATTTATAGCAGTAATGCCTCTTTTTCACTTGTGTAAATGTTCCAGGAAGTGCACGTACTGATCTTTCTCAATTCAGTCTCTCTAAGTTTAGACCCAGGTAACAGCTTGAGAAAAAATTAACGTGTAACAGGGAAATTCAGATTTTTGCGCCAGAAATGGAACTGAGACGTCGAAATTTTCATCAAAATTGACTATGAAAGTATTGTTCTGTCTCAGTTGCGCATGTTTAATTCGATTACATTTTTCTATCACTCTGCCTCAAAAAAATGGTTCAAATGGCTCTGAGCACTATGCGACTTAACTTCTGAGGTCATCAGTCGCCTAGAACATAGAACTAATTAAACCTAACTAACCTAAGGACATCACACACATCCATGCCCAAGGCAGGATTCGAACCTGCGACCGTAGCGGTCACAGACTGAAGCGCCTTTAACCGCACGGCCACACCGGCCGGCACTCTGCCTCATATTCAGAGCTACGTAATTGCTTAGGCAAGCTCTCTGGTATACTCAGAACCACGTGTCAGAGTACAATACTCAGATATGTGATTGTGAGTGGACAAGAGGGTGAGCCGTGGCACCTTGTGTGAGGGCCCGCGCGCGGTCCTACTGGCGCCACTTGTGCGCGCGTTCCATCGATTCTGGCCCTTGCCGTATCATCTTTGCCCAGGGGCTGTGTGGTAGTGAGTGGTGTGTGGGACACGAAGCTGGACGGGTGTCCCTGAGTACTTGGCGTCCTGGCGATTGCAGCGAGTTGAAATCGTTGGGCAATGGGGCTCCGAGTTTTCCTCCAGCGTTGACCGTTGCTACTGGCGAGTTTAGGGGCCAAGGAGCGGCTCTCGTCTCGTGCAACGTGGTCACGAGTGCATCAGTCATTGTGGTGTGCTAAATACGTTGATATGTATTGGACAACTTCTTAGCAGTATTACCCGGCACTTACCTGGAGTTCTGAAACTATTAGCATTCTTGGCGTTTCTGTGAAATTATATATGAAGACTGAAATCATTGTTTGTTGTCATTGAGTATTTGATACTACTGATTGTAATATCTGATTGTTGTGCACCTTATGGCCCTTTCTGCGGCGAGCTACTGGATTTGGCCTGTAACTAAAGTCGTGTACGCTCAGCCTAAATGTACACACGTTTGGTTCATGTGTGTGGCCGCGTTTCTATTTGTATACTTTCTTACTCCAGGTTGAGGAGCCCTTTGAATTATAGCTGTATAATTTAACTGGCCATCTACCATTTACTGCGTATCCAAATTGATGTTGTTGTTGTTGTTGTTGTTGTCGTCTTCAGTCCTGAGACTGGTTTGATGCACCTCTCCATGCTACTCTATCCTGTGCAAGCTTCTTCATCTCCCAGTACCTACTGCAGCTTACATCCTTCTGAATCTGCTTAGTGTATTCATCTCTTGGTCTCCCTCTACGATTTTTACCCTCCACGCTGCCCTCCAGTACTAAATTGATGATCCATTGATGCCCCAAAACATGTCCTAACAACCGATCCCTTCTTCTGGTCAAATTGTGCCACAAACTCCTCTTCTCCCCAATTCTGTTCAGTACCTCCTCATTAGTTATGTGATCTACCCATCTAATCTTCATCATTCTTCTGTAGCACCAAATTTCGAAAGCTACTATTCTCTTCTTGTCTAAACTATTTACCGTCCATGTTTCACTTCCATACATGGCTACACTCCATACAAATACTTTCAGAAACGCCTTCCTGACACTTAAATCTATACTCGATGTTAACAAATTTCTCTTCTTCAGAAACGCTTTCCTTGCAATTGCCAGTCTAAATTTTATATCCTCTCTACTTCGAACATCATCAGTTATTTTGCTCCCCAAATAGCAAAACTCCTTTACTACTTTAAGTGTCTCATTTCCTAATATAATTCCCTCAGCATCACCCGACTTAATTCGACTACATTCCATTATTCTCGTTTTGCTTTTGTTAATGTTCATCTTATACCTTCCTTTCAAGACACTGTCCATTCTGTTCAACTGCTCTTCCAAGTCCTTTGCTGTCTCTGACAGAATTACAATGTCATCAGCGAACCTCAAAGTTTTTATTTCTTCTCCATGGAATTTAATATCTACTCCGAACTTTTCTTTTGTTTCCTTTACTGCTTGCTCAATATACAGATTGAATAGCATCGAGGAGAACCTATAACCCTGTCTCACTCCCTTCCCAACCACTGTTTCCCTTTCATGCCCCTCGACTCTTATATCTGCCATCTGCTTTATGTACAAATTGTAAATAGCCTTTCGCTCCCTGTATTTTACCCCTGACACCTTCAGAATTTGAAAGAGAGTATTCCAGTCAACATTGTCAAAAGCTTTCTCTAAGTCTACAAATGCTATAAAAGTAGGTTTGCCTTTCCTTAATCTTTCTTCTAAGATACGTCATATGGTCAGTATTGCCTCACGTGTTCCAACATTTCTACGGAATCCAAACTGATCTTCCCCGAGGTCGGCTTCTACCAGTTTTTCCATTCGTCTGTAAAGAATTCGCGTTAGTATTTTGCAGCTGTGACTTATTAAACTGATAGTTCGGTAATTTTCACATCTGTCAACACCTGCTTTCTTTGGGATTGGAATTATTATATTCTTCTTGAAGTATGAGGGTATTTGGCCTGTCTCATACATCTTGCTCACCAGATGGTAGAGTTTTGTCAGGACTGGCTCTCCCAAGGCTGTCAGTAGTTCTAATATTAGTCCCTAAGAGGCCTCATTAGATGATACCTTGAATTATTTAATGTTGTTTAAATTATTATGAAATTATTTTCAAATCACTTTGTGCATAGTTTCTTGTCTGCTAGGAAGCTTGACTTGTAATCTTTATGAGCGGGACGCTCATATACCAAAGTTTTAATAGTTGGTTTCCTTGAAAATAAACATTAACTGGCCGTTTAAGTGCTATATATGTTAATTTCTATCACACTTGTTGTTTAGCGTATGTTGACAGCTTTGTATAGGCAGCGGTTGACGCGTTGCTATACTGTTGGTCCGGGGCAGGGACGCGTTTTTTTCCTCCTTTAGCGGTTTTCCCGTCATCGCACGAGGCGTAGCTGTTGGCAGGTCGCACGCGATTCTGCGGATCTCTCGTAGAGTACTTTATTGTCGTTCTCTTGGCATCGTGCCGCGGCGGGGGTGTCCCCGGATTAGAAAGTAATTTACTCAGTGTTTGTGTTACTGTAAGATTCTTGCAGGAGTGTGATGAAAGCCTTTGGGCAAAATGAGCACTGATGTTCTTGATTTCTTAAACAAAAAGTGGGTAATTGTCAGTATCATTTTGATAGTGTCCGGTAGTTTATTAAAGTACTTGATTTTGTTAACGAGTAACAGGCTTGTGACCAATCAGTGAAGTACTGCTGTTTGCTTCGGGTGTTTGCGTGGGTATCGTTTGGCCAGCTTGGCCGCACCTTGTCTAGTTGAGAGCAGAATAACCAGTGGAGATGTACGCATTTTACTGTCTTTTACTTAACGTTTGTTGAACTTATATTCAAGTTTTGTTGTGGAATTAGCCTACAGCTGCGATGCTAGTCACGCGAACAGAGTGCCACCACTTCTTCTTTTAATCAGTTAACTATTTGTAATCGGGCCATCATTGTATTGCACAGCTGACATCTTCTTCGAGTACCATTTGTAATATTATGTGTAATGCAGATTCATTATGCATTGTGATTTTAATTTTAAAACCTTAACTACATGCATATATGTGGAAAGAATATTGGTAACTGTTAGATGGCTTATGATGGAATTATTATTGAATAAATATATTTGTTTGGGACTGATGAAAGACGCGTCAAGTTTGGCCACCCTTCCAAGTGTTTTACTTAAATTGATCCGTATCTTTGTCCCGGGTCTCAGATGGATCTCTGAAGCTACCACGTAGATCTCAAGACGATCCAGAGTCATCGAAACATTTAATCTAATAAAAAATGTGTAAATGAGGCAATTTATTTGTCGAACACCGACACAAGTAATGGAAATTGAAATGAGCGTTTGGCGTCATTGGCCGGGAGGCGCCTTACGGGGCAGCTCCTGCTGCCGTGGTGCAGGTCTTATTACAATCGACGCCACATTCGGCGACCTGCGAGCCGGATACGGATGAAATGATGATGAAGACAACACAACACTCAGTCCCTGATCCGAGAAAATACCCGACCCAGCCGGAATCGAACCCGGGCCCGTAGGACGGCAATCCGTCACGCTGACCAGTCAGATATTGGGGCGGACGACATAAGTAATGACACATGGGTTCATCACTTCGAATCGAAAACAAAACGGCGATCTATGTAGTGGCGCCAAACCGCCTCCACACCGAAGAAACAAATAATTTGTTATCCTCAGGAAATTGATGAAACGACCTCAGCGTGTTCGTCACCACAAAATTCACAAGAACTTCTGCTTCTACATGAAAACACAAGACCTCACGCAAGTCTGTTCACCCGAGACAAGCTATCAAAAATTTTTTGGGTTGTTCTTCCTCATCCACCCTAAAGCCCGAATCTCGCATCTTCCGACTTCCAACTGTTTGGCCAAATTACGGATGCACACGGGAAGCAGTTCGTGTATGATGGGGAGGTTATTTATGTAGCAAGACGCAGTCTCCGACATCGTCCAATAGAGTGGCACCATGAGGGCATATAGGCCCTCCGAGTGAGATGGCGTACGGTCTTCGCACTGAACGGAGATTATTTTGAAAAATTGGGTTTCGTAACCAGAAGAGTGGCGAATAATATAGTGTATTATAATCCTAAATAGAAAGAACCAACCTGCTTTAAGAAAAAGAGTGTGGAATTACTTATTTAACGCCCCTCGTATAATTACAAGAGTGTACGGCCCATCAAAGTATGGCAGTATATTACTACTTCCAACCAACACCCAACAATATGAGTACTATGGGGAAGTGGGAGAATCTGGAGCTCGTACGGAGGCTTGCCAACAGTCTTCATTCCCATGCACCATGCGCTTATGGAACACAAATGGCAGTGGTAACGAATGTGCCCACAACCACACACCATAAGACGACTTTCGGATGTTAAATACGGATACTTCCGCATGCGGAAAAATTTTAATGATTGGAAAGGAATGACTGATGTAAATAAATGGCTCACCGATACAGTTGCGTGGTCCTCCGCTGAACAACATGTGGATGAATGGCTGCCTCTTCTGTTGTCTGTGAGGCATCTGCGCTAAAGCGTTCCGGCATTGGCCAGTGATCGAGGTCCCGATGTGTGTCGAAGAGGTACAGCGTCTCCATGGTTCCCTCTGGAATCTTGTATCCGGCTGCAACATACACAGTGCGACCCAGTTCCGTTAGGACTGCTTGTGTGATATTCCAACCTGCAATGCTATCAGGTGGCGAGACGCTGCTTGAAATTTCAGCAGCATCCAAGTAGAAGGCCAATGTGATGTATCTTACATTAGATAGACAGTTAGGATGTTAAAGACGAAATTCCCCGACCACTTATTGAACAAAATCGGTCAGGCGTACACGACTCGGCCTTTGCCGAACTCTTGAGAGTTAGTAGTCATTAGTCGTCGTTAGTTTAACTACCGGTATAGTTCATGTTGAAAGAAAGGGGCAAAAACGGAAGTTACTTGAAGAGATGGATATTGCTATGAATTTGCTGGTAATAATGGTGGGCTTCTGAATGCTCAGTTGTTCAATAAGAACCAGCTCATGATACCTGTTATAAAATTCCTTCGATTCTCTTCCAGTTCTTTTCATTATTTCGCACAATGTACTATTAGGTGTGTAATAGTCTGATCACTTTCATGTATATAGTTATTTAGGTTACTCTTTTTGTACATTCGTTTGGTTCCTCTTGGAATCCCTTATTGTTTTTTGTGGCAACATTTGTTTTATTATATTTCTTAATCTTAAAAGTTTCTTTTAATTTTCAAGCAATTTTTATGCTGGGCACTATCATACACTTTGGCCCGAAAGTACAGACACCATAATGGGCAACAAGCACTACATTAGTAGTGGGTGGATAAGTTGAGAATTTGGGTCTGACGTGAAGCGTATTAGGGTAGTCCAAAGCAGTTGGATGACCAATGTGCCCGGATGGCGCAGTGGTCAGCGCACCTGCCTAGTAGGCAGGAGACGTGAGTTCGTATCAAACATTTCCCATTGATTTAATCAATGTTCCCTCACAACCATTGTTTGGCATTCCTTTGTCTCGTAATCAATTTTATTTGTTGTTGGCAGCCACTTGTTCTTATAATCACACGTCTACATTAATTCAGTTGTACCTTCTGTTGCTGTACCGCCCTAATAGCGCAGGCAACACGGTTTTCCTATTCATTCTAGTTTCAATGTGGTCGTTTATAAGATCGTTTATCCACCTAATGTCCAGCTTCGTTCGATTTAGCTCTACGCTGCACATCATCTGACAGCTCTGACTATTTTAAGATACTTCCCATTACTTTAATTGTCTGTGTCTGGCAACAGCCTTTAGCAGTTTTTAAATTCATAGGAAGGTACATTAGCTTCAACAACGAAAATTTTGTCAGATTTATTTCTTCATACGTGACAGAGTGTACTACTATTTCAAGAATATCCCTTGACTATTGTTTGAAAGGGACGTTATGGCTTTATTTGGCCAAACTACAGATTCATCATTACAACAGCCTACGATGATGCATAGATCATCCTGATCGATGGTTAGTGGATGTATAGGGAGAACTTCGGCCCACACGTCATCATCTGTGTCTCACCCACAGTCATCATTTCTTTTTGATGTTTTAATTGTTACGTAATTGGACAACTGTCGTCGTCTTTTCATCGAACATTCTGTAACTGCACACATAAGACTTTTTTCAGTATATGAGAATCGAATAATAGCACTTTTTAGCTTTCAGCTACGAAGATCACTTGTAGCACATCGCCGAGCAAACTACAACATTCTTGAAGTACTACATCGCGAATTCCAGTAAACTTAATTTGTCGAGAGGTGAATTCAAATAGCGTCGTTAACTAACATCACTCCTGGACTTTAAGTAACATAGAGGGTGACCAAGAAATGTTGCGGAAAACTTCACGAGGTCGCAGAGATTATCACGAGGAATAAATTGAGGATAGAAACTCCTGTCTGGAAATGTCATCGAACGACGCTACAGAAGCTACCCCTTCGGTAGCAAACGTGACTTTGTACCATGACGGACCATAGTTGGAAAGTCTCGCAGTGTTTGTTATTCAGTGATTGCGACTGATTGCCACGATCGCCAATTGAGTAGCAGATGGGGCTAGCTGCTGCGTAGAAATGCGATGCTCTGTTACCTCGATGGATGACGGTATCAGACACGGGTTTCGATCCGAAGTTCATTTTGTTCTTGGAGCCCTCTAAAATCTCCAGTTTTTTCAGTACACAGGAGAAAAGTAAACTGTAGATGGAAACCATTGTCCGGAACCGTCGTCCACCAAGGAAACAGAGCAGCATGTTCATAGGAGGCAAGGCCGGCCTGCGCAGCTTCTGGCTGCATCCACTTCACTGGTTATCACGGCAATCAGATGCGATAACTGAATAATAAACAGCATTGCGAGACATTCCTCCAACTGTCCGTCAGTGTACAAAGTGGAGGCCTAACAGCAGCAGGCGCCGGCACCTATAACTCTAACGCTCTGCAGCTTCGTTGGATGACGTTTCTGGACACTGACTCGTATTCTCGATTTGTTCGTCAAGACACCCTCAAAAACCCCTTGTAGTTTGTGGCAGCATTTATGGGACCACCTGTAAGAATAACATTCAAGAACCTAAAACTCAAGCTCTAACTCAGCTTTAATTAAATCAATAAATGCAAAACAAAGAGGACAATTAATGATTTTTATTTATATGTTAGACTGTGTGGCAGCAAACTGCAGTCTGTGTACATGCGTCATATCATTAACACCTTGCGGAACTCTAGACTGGTGTGTGAAGCTGTTATTAATTTCATACGCGCTAATGTAAGTCCTCTAATTTCGAAACTGACAACATTACGCTGTCGCGAAGAGATAGTATGAGATTCGAACATTAAGCTGTCGGTGATCGAAAGCAGGCAGTTTTCAACCAACACTTAATGACTTTGCAATGAAGGATGACACTGTCGCGAAGAGTTAGTATGAGATTTGAACATTAAACTGTCGATGATCGAAAGCAGGCAGTTTCCAACCAACACTTAATGACTTTGCAATGAAGGATGACACTGTCGCGAAGAGTTAGTATGAGATTTGAACATTAAACTGTCGATGATCGAAAGCAGGCAGTTTCCAACCAACACTTAATGACTTCGCAATGAAGGATGACACTGTCTCGAAGAGTTAGCATGGTATTCGAACATTAAGTTGTCGTTGGTCGAATGCAGGCAGTTTCAAACCAACACTTAATGACTCTGCAATGAACGATGCTTAGCTTCCGTTGTCTAGCATCGAGTAAGTTTACTTACTCCTGTTGGTCCTGCAATGTGTACTTAAGTTGCCTGCAAGGATGTGAAGGCTGCCATAGCTACGTCTATTTTACTAAAGTAAATGACGTACGCGCTGCTGAGATCTTACACTTCGTACTTTCGACACGTATCACTTTTTTACAGTTAGTACAAAAAATACCAACGTTCTCCCAGAAATTCGCCACTTTATGTTGTCTAGCACAGAAAAAAATCTATTTGTACTTTTCTATTTCTGTTTTCATTTACTGACCTCTGTTATTTTACTACAATCTTGGGTCCAATCAGCACGTTCTTTGCAGATACACAAAAAGGACCGTAAATCTTAATGCCCTTAGGTAATATTATTGTTTCTGACAAACGCGGACATGAAAGACTGCAGCCGTGGGAGTGTAAGTCAACATTTTACTGTCACGACGGGTCTTATGCGAAGCAAGAGCCGCGTCTATTTCCGTTCCTTCAAGTTCTATTTCCGTTCCCATTCTGAAAGACCGGTTTGCTTGATATGGATAAGCCAGTGTCTGCAGATGTCAACAGGAAAATGCCTGAGAGTTTTTGGTACTATTACACGACCATAAGCATTTACGTCTTCGCCGAGGGTACGAAAAGCGTGGGATGCAGTGGTTGCTATCTATAAATGTAGGATTAACTGATACTGGATTATGAAAGTGCATGGGTTTAGTAGATTTCACATAATCGAGGAGAGCTTGTAAAATTTAATTTTTATCGTAATAGCGTTCTTTTAGGGTTCTCTTGGTTTCCTCATTCGTGTCAGGCATCAAAGCGACACTGTCAGCTTAGTATTTTCGATCCCCATCTAAAGAGCCTTGCAAAAAAAGCCATGTTAATGAATGGTGGGTACCTCGGAATCTTGGTCAGTCGATTGCTGGAAGTGTTCCCAAAAACCAGCCCAGGTCTCATCATCTCCACAAAGCGTCTGGTGTTTCATAGTGGAGTGGGCGGGCGAATATTAGCTGGTGAAAGACCTGAAGTGACGGACGGAGTACGTTGTTTATGACTGACGGGTGCACGAGCCATGGGATGCATCAGCTTTCATTCTATTATCCTTGACATGCGCAAATGGCAGCCTTGGCTGTGTCTATATTTCGTCATATTTGGATCATCAGGTGCGTAATTATCGTCGTCGAGAAGATAGTGTATTTCGCTATGAAGGTTTATTAGTGTACACAATAATTCTTGTTATCTATGTTCAGAATATCCACAATCTTCAATGAAGTCATGTCAGTAAAATTGTGTACTTTATAGAAAATGAGTCTAATGTTAGTTCTTGCTCTTGCTCGTACTCATTTCCGGTGGTGTCGCTGTTGCTATTAGTACTTTCTGTGACAGATATCGTGAGATGATTGCAGTGCTATGAGTCGCCGAAGGTAGTGCATAGTTTGATAAATAACGAATAGGCTTCCTGTTTTGTGCTTCAGCACAGAGTATACGTATTGCGTTGTATGTAAGTTGAAAGTAGAGGGAGACGAAAGTAGGGAAAGAGAAAGGATTATTGACGTCAGCTGTACCAGGTTATTACGCGGAATCGACGCAATCAGTGAAAATGTGCACCGGACCAGGATTCGAACCCTGGGTCTCTTACTAATTAGGCAATTGCGTTAATCACAGCGCCACCTTGAACAAAGTTTTTATCGCAACTAAGCGGACACACTCGACACGCCTCCAGGTAGCGCTTAACGCAACTTCCTAGTAAGTCGAATATCCCAGGTTAGAATCCCGGCACGCCATCCATTTTCACTCGTCGCTGATGGTTATAGGTAATGTCCCGATGCAGGTGATATCAATAATCCGTTCCATTTCCTTTCATTTCTCCCCCTGCACCTTCAATTTACATACAGTGTATCACAGCTGCGGGTTCCGAGTGGTGTGTGTTATTTAGGGCATGTCCGAAAGAACAGTCACTACGTATTCATAAATGGGTAGTGCGTAATTTTATAAATATCTAACAGGTGGCAGCACTTGTCATAAAATGTCTACACGCATAGTGTAATATGACAATCCGACAAACCGGCAACTGCGCAGCTTCAATATCAGTATACAGGGTGATTCTTACTAACGTTTACACGACTCTGAAATGACGTAGAGATGCTGAGAAAAGTAATTTAATAAAAGAATTATGTAGGGAATTACTCCAAAAATCGATCAAACATGTTTAACATGTGACGTCACCAGATGACGTACCCTGTGACAAGTGCAGCATCTGGGCCTGGGTGTGAAGGGATTCATTCAAGAAAGCGGTGCAAAAGTATTCTCCTCGCTGTAAGAAAGTAAAAGCTGTTCTCATTTTGTGTATCTTTCCCTTTCTCCCTTCGTTTTTTGTTTACAGACATTATTTAGTAACGAAAACGTGGCTCATTTGTTTGTGGTTCAAATGTCTCTTAGCACTATAGGACTTAACATCTGAGGTCATCAGTCCTTTAGAACTTAGAACTACTTAAACCTAACTAACCTAAGAACGTCACACAGATCCATTCGCGAGGCAGGATTCGAACCTGCGACAGTAGCGGTCGCGCGGTTCCAGACTGAAGCGCCTAGAACCGATCGGCCACTCTGGCCGGCTCATTTGCTTGTAATAAAGCCATTCGGAAGCTTACACTCATTTACTTCTGATGCAGTACGGTAGGTTTAATTGTACTGCACTCTGCAATAAAGCAGCGGAGACCACAAGACCGGCAAATAAACAAATAATTTTCTAACCCGATGAAAAAAGAAAGAAAAAGATACTGCCTGCCAGACGCGAGACTCGCACCCTGAGGACCATGCGCTAAGGTCAAACCCGTGGGCCTAGGGACACTTCTACGTGAATATGTGACTTGGGTTGGGATGAACAGATACCACAGACCGATACGTTCAGCCGCGGCACATTAGTATCATTCTGTAGCGCACAATAATGGAAACAACTGCATATACAAAAAGGGCTACAAAATGTGTGGCGTGATAAGTCATTGCAACGTATCTGTTTATGCAGGCAGTTGTCGGAGCAGTTTGCTGCCTGGCGTGACTCACCACTGCAGCAGTTAGTTTCTGCCGCGCGAAGTTAGTTCAAAAATAATGGTGTCACAGCAGCTATCGTGGGAATCGTTCAGTTCGGCACCGATTTTTCAGATGGAGCGAAATATATGGCAGGGTGTTATGCTCCATTTGTTGCGAAAGAGAAATCAGTAGCGCCGAATGCTTCTTGGACACTTCGCTGCATTAATAGACAGGCTCTCGTTTCTAAACGCATGCCCGATTTATTGAATGAAATCTCTGCTGAGGATGCAGTAAAAATAATTAATTGCGTGTAGGCTCTCCCTACAAATTCCTGCACCCTTGCAGCGCTTTCTGAGGAAATATGAAGCATTTATAAGTGTTTACTGTCTTACACTTATGCTAGGTGGCCATCCGGAGGTAGAACTATTGTAGATGCAGATTGTATGAGCTTAAAGATGAAGTTTTTCTCACCAGCCATGCCTTTCATAAAACAAAGTGCATGGAAGATGAAATCTGGCTTCAGACTTAAGCTTATTTGGCAGACTTTTACTAAAAAATTATCGCTTTACATTTATCTCTTCATTGGTCAAATATAAACGTTCATTTTGTGCAAGATCGTATCGAATCACTCATTAAAAAACTTAATTTTTGGGAAATGTGTTTCAGTATTAATCAAACAGAGTGCTTTGGTTACCTTCGCCACTTCCTGGTGGAAAGCATATTTGTTGGGCAAAAATGTCATGAATGTGGTTAAAGAATATTGAAATTCAGTAAGAAGAAAGCTTCGAATTCTTATCTGAATTCTTCACAGATAAATGACATGTCACTCTGACCAGTACTGATTCAGTCCGTAATCTATGCTGGCAAATGTTTGGTATCTGTTTAGTAATGTATTTATTTTCAAGTTGTTCACATCTTGTATAATGAGAAATGGAATCGAAATCCCTTCGAAGAGTCATCGATTTTAGAATCTGCATTAAGCATAAATGAAAAAGAGCAGGTTCTTGAAATTTCCACTGATTTTCAGTTAGAGAAAAAATCTTTGTTATCAGATGGTTTTTGGTTAAGTTTAAAGGAGTTTCCAGTGTTAGCGAATAAAGCATTAACAATTTGGGAGAAATTTTCAATCTCAGTGATTACACTATAGATACTTATTACCCTTTTCATCCACATATTTCTGCGAAAAGTCGTTTTCTTCCTATGTATACTTAAAAATAAATACAGAAACAGACTTTATGCTGAAAGTAATTTGAGACTTTATTTGACATCTATGGTTCCTGACTTCAAAGCTTTGTGCCGTGGAAAGCAGGCGCAGCATTCTCACTAAATTCCGATGAAGAGATGAGTAATTGCAAAGGCAACTTGGATTTATTGTTGCAATTAGGACTACACGTTCTGTTACTTTTAAGCCGTAACTAGAGTTACTTTGGGTTTTAAACATTAAGGGTTAGGTTAAAGTTATTAAAACTTTCGCTTGGGATTAAAATTAATGCATGCCTACTGCTTGTGTATTTAAAAGTCAGTACTTCATACAACTAAGATAGTTGTAGAAGGGGTTCACGAGTCGAGTAAGATTGGGAACCGCTGACCTAGATGATCACTCGATTTATATTTAACCAACGGGTCCAAAAACAACAGTTTGTTTTCCTTTCAATTTTCACCGTAAACCTGATGTTTTATTGTATGGCATTCACATCGTGAAATAATTGCTGCAATGTATCTATTCGATGCGAACAGATTAAAAAACATGTCCAGAAGTTCATACAATTACTATCTGCTGTAGGTCAAATACAAGCCGAGATTTAAAACCGAGAGAATTTTGTACAAGAATGCGGCTGTGAGAAACGTAGAGGCCAAATGAATCCGATATTGGACAACGGATTGGAAAGGAATATTTTACAAGTAAAAAACTTTAATTTTATGATCGACACACAGTGTTCTCAAATCTTGACAGATGCTTGTAGCTGTACATTTAGTATTTATTATTAATAGGTAGCGTTGACATTAGATATCAGGAACCTAACGCACGTGTCTTTTACCAGCTATTTTTTAACAAAGCGACTGTCAAAACGTGTCTTTGGTATTGATTTCGTATCTACTGTCCTTCGATTACAATGGCCACACAACATACTGCATTATGCTGCCTGCATTGCGCGGATACGCAGTATAAATTCGTCTATCATTAATCTTAAGTTACCTCATCATTGAATTTATGAATCCGCAAAGTCCCATTTACACATAGCTCCTATACACCGATACACGGCATACATCGTGTCGTTAATTTATAACATGCTCTCCTAATTATCAAAGTAGTTAGAGTAGTGTGGAAGTTCTCTGTTAAGCTCATAAATTATTGGTTAATTAACGTAATTGTAACATTCTGAGAGAGAGAGAGCAAAATTAAATGCCTCACCGCTCTCCAGATTTGGGAAGTAGAATATGTGGAAGAAAAGCCAACATCTTTATATATGCCTCTCTACCTTCTATAATACATCCAGAAGTAATGAAATGAAGGTGTCATAAGTGCAAATGTTAAATCTAGTCATCACACTGATATTAATCCTAAGTTTGCTTCGTCAGTATATGTCTCGCCTAAATTTGATAGTAATAGAAAGCATCCTGAAAGATTAGATGTAAGAGACTGTTAGGTATCTTCGTGAACTATTGAAGATGTGGAAGGGATGACTCAATTATATATTAGTTAATATAACACTGAAGTAACATTATCTCATTATAGAACTTCTAGTGACAATCACCTCAACAGAAACATGAAATCTAAGTCATGCTAACGATATGTGAGGAAAGTACAATTTTAGTCTGTGTACTAACAGATGTAGTTGAAAAAATTATTTTTCAAAAGCTGTGATGTAATATCTCGTCCACAAGCTATGTGCGTATGGTACCAGAGCGTCTCGCACAAACAATGCCCGTCTTACAGATTATGGTCACAACTTTTTAACGCTTCTAACAACTGCAATTTCACTTCAAAATCAAGTCCAATACCACAAACGGCAGCCACACAATGACGATCTTCCATTAACTTGGCCCATTTCCAGGAAACGTTCTCAAAATTGATGTCACCGGTAGCGCGCGGAGGCAGGGGGGGGGGGGGGGGGCACGTTAATCTACGTCTTTTGAAAAGCTGTTATCTTTTATTTACGGATAACAAATGACGTGTGAAACCTTGATTTTTCTTCTTTCCCGCTTACGTTTAAGATAACTAAACTTGCTACATTGCTACATCCTTCTGTTCTACATACAAGCGAACTGTTAACGACCAAGTATGAACAAAATTGATCTCAGACAGGCTGCTGGCTGTGTTATTTCACTAGGTGACGGCTCCTGTTTTAACGACCAACTCCCCCCCATAATCGACAGAACTGAAGTGCAGACGAAACACTTAGTCATACCAGCATGCTGTTTGCAGGTTAGCATTCTATCAATAGGTTAGCATTCTATCAGTAAGCGGATAATGATCGACTAAGTAACTTGAATTGTAACAAAAGTTCTGAACATGGTGAGCGTCAGTACTTTTGGAATTGTTAATCAAGTACTGAGTAACTTGTATTGTAGGAGACGTTCTGGACATGGTGAGAATTGGTACTTCTGGAATTGTTAATCAAGTACTCAGTAACTTATATTGTAGAAGTTCTGGACATGGTGAGAACAAATACTAACGGAATTGTTAATTAAGTACTCAGTAACTTGTATTGTAGGAGAAGTTCTGGACATGGTGAGCGTCAGTACTTGTGGAATTGCTAATTAACTTCTCAGTAACTTGTATTGTAGGAGAAGTTCTGGACATGGTGAGAATCAGCACTTCTGGAATTGTTAATGAAGGACTCAATAACTTGTATTGAAGAAGAAGTTCTGGACATGGTGAGCGTCAGTACTCCTGGAATTGTTAACAAAGTAGTGTGAACGACACGCTGCCAGTTAAAAGAGAAAAAAAAATTTGGGAGATATTTTCGGTCTCAGTGATTTCACTACAGAGACTGAAAGAACTACGTAGACTCTGCCAAAACACTTACATTTTCTCCTGGTTGAGCAATATAAAAAATGTCGAACATACAAGCACATAAAATAATGCAGTACATAATTAAATACCTAATAATGGTACCAACGAGACTACTGAACAATTATCATTTCCTAGGAAATGAGATTGTTGGTAACATTGAAACGCAAAAATGTGAGACTGGAGATGAGATTCTGATTTCAAAGTTGATCAGATCTTCTCAATGGACCGTTATACACAGGGGAAGGAAGAGAGTTAAGTGCATTTATCTTCTGGAAGCTGAAGCTGGATTTCTGCAAACTGTTCGTTATCAACATCAAACAATACAATACAATATATGTACACATTTTACTGGCAGATTACAGACGCGGATTTCTATACCCACCAAGAACAAACGAAATTTTCGCTTTACACTCACTTAATTGTTTGGTAATCGTCACATGAATCTAGCGAATAGAATGCCGCGAAGACTTATAAGCGTTTTGGAACTGATGGAGACGGTAATGCGCGATTGGCCTCACGTTGGGTGCCATTCCATTAGGTGAGGGTAATGAGTCCCACCCTTGCAGCTGCCTACATCTCGTGTTTGCTACCCCGTTAGTTGATGTTATTGTTTGCAAGCAATAGCTTATTTAAACGAAATTCGTGGGAAATACAAAATATATGTGTTCTTAAAACCACAAAATATGGCCATACATTCATTGATCGGGATTTAATAACACAATGGGCCACTATAGGTATGTAATAAAAAAATGCAGCCCCAAGGTGGACACAACTGATGTAGTAATGGGTCTGGTTTTAATTTTATGAGCTATTGAGTTTGTTAAAGCCCTTTATGTAGACGGACTTATGTGAATATGTCTATGAATCATAAAATAAATCGCACCGGAGTGCAACATTTCTGGTTAATCCTTACCTTCGGGATGTAAAGAAAACAGATTACAATTGTTTTATTCCTACCAAAGCTATCTGTTCTGGACCACGGAAGCACTGTTTAGGATCACCTCTCATGTAACGTATTATGACGTAATCAATACTTGTTATCTGCAGCCGGCCGGTGTGGCCGTGCGGTTCTAGGCGCTTCAGTCCGGAACCGCGTGACTGCTACGGTCGCAGGTTCGAATCTTGCATGTGTGTGATGTCTTCAGGTTAACATCACATTACCTTGACAACTATTTCACGGTCCCTTTCTAGGTTTTAGTTATTACTTTGAAACAGTGGCAGGTGGACTTCTACGTGCAGGCTTTACGGATACCCATTACCATGCGGGCAGTTAACAGTATGCTGGCGTCTTGTGACTGCTTGCGGGAGTCCACAGGCAGCATCCAGCAGTGGTGTATTGTGCACACGAAGATAGCGGGTGTTCAGTGCGTGGCAACTACTTGTGCTGGACTTAGACAGGTGTCTGCTGTCTGTTATTCTGATAATCAGTGCACTACAAACAGCGCTGAGTAATCTCCTACTAGCGCTCTGCCGCGCGGCATTAGCCGAGCGGTCTCATGCGCTGCAGTCATGGAATGCGCGGCTGGTCCCGGCGGATGTTTGAGTCCTCCCTCGGGCGTGGGTGTGTGTGTTTGTCCTCAGGATAATGTGTATGCTTAGGGACTGATGACCTTAGCAGTCAAGTCCCATAAGATTTCACACGAAGTTGAAGTTGAAACAGCGCTCTGCTAAACTAGCTCTGCCGGTGTTCATGCCAGCTTACGTACTCCATGTCAACAGTCACATTATTCACTAGCAACTTTTGATACTGTAGGAAGATCCTCTTTTACTCATTCTAAATGAAACCCTAACTTCCGCGCGGGGAAGCCGCTCGGTCTGAGGATTGCAGTCACGGTCGGTGCGGCTGCTCCCGTCGGAGGTTCGAGTCCTCCCTCGAATGTGTGTGTCGTCCATAGCGTTAGTTTAAGTTAGATTAAGTAGTGTGTAAGCTTAGGAACTGATGACCTAAGCAGTTTGGTCCCATAAGATAATACCACAAATTTAAATTTAAAAGTAACATTTTATTTGACAGTATCAGCAAAACTCAGGGTCCTGTTGAGGCGGCATGGTGTCAAGTCTCTTGATTGTCGCCTTTAATGTGCAATATATCTGACCCAGCAGGTCACCTGTACTTGCTGTTCCCAATGTGGTCCAATCTGTCTCGACATGCTATAACTGTGGGGTCCGCCTCCCTAGGGCAACGGACGCAGGATCCATTCTTCTCGAAACCAGTTAGATTAGCAGGTAACAGGATCCACTCCTTCTCAACTAGCCTAAGGCCTCTAAGTGCCTCGATGCCTCCCAGCAGTTTGCGAGCTCATGTCTAAAACCAAGGCGGATCATTCTAGAATGAACATGTCCTCCGACGCGCTTGCCGTTTCAATAAGCAGAAGGAGAGATAAAATATTACTTCTGACAGATAACATCTTCGGGTTTCAAAAATTGTTGAAAAATGGTCTAACGAGAAGGACGTACAATATTAAGGATTGCAGAAGCTTTATTAGAACTAGTTTTAATGAGGAGATCCAAAAAGACCGCAATCACGTGGAAATAGATTGTGACAAAATTCGGAGGTAAAAAAATGGTAATATGAAGAGTATAATCACAGAAGATATTTGTGAGAGATCATCGGAACTACTGAATAATCAGTTGAAATGTGAAGATACGCAAGTAATAAAAATCAGAGATGTCGAAATCTTTTCAACATCTATTTACATTCGTAGGCTGAATATTCTGCCGAAATTGCCACCGATTATTGAAGAAGTTGAAAACACTGGATGTGGAAACTACAAACGGTAAATACCTCTTGCTAAGAAATGACGCCGAGGAAACAGCTTGTAATATTTTGTGAACGAACCGGAATGCCTTAAAATTCTTACTTAGTGTGACACAATGTATGTTTGTGGAATATTCAAGTGTTGCACCAAGTTCCCCTATCAGTTGTTTACTATTCTCAAGATAGTTAATCGATATTGTAGCCCAATGTTTGTTTTCTTTACTGAACAACAAAACAACTTCGTCAAATCAGAATGTCATTCAGTTGTCGATGAATATAATTATGTAGTTCCGAAATTTTCATCATCAGTAATGTTTCAGGCTTTTAAGCCAGCGTAATAAAGTCGGGAAGTGAAGCCTGGGCAGATATAAGAATCTAAGGATGCAAATTTCATGTAATCCAGAGCTGGAGGGAGAAAATACAAACCGACATGTTACGGCATTCCGCCTGTACGGCCTGCAATTCATCTGGCACAGTGACGTTGCGGGTTGCCTACATACCACGCAAGCACTACATAGCTACAGGCGGGCATAGGCTCCACTACGACGATGCTCCCTGCTGCCGACCAGCTGCCTCCTCGACGGACACAGCTTGACCTCTACAGCTCCGCCGCGGGTCCAGTCTCCGTGGTTGGATGTTGTAACCGGGTTCACGATTTTTGGTAGAACATTGACTGTATTCTGTTTTTTCCAGGTTTTATATCGCTTTGCACGTACTAGAAGTAAACTCTTGTGAGATACGAGTCTTAGAGTTATTGCACAAAGGCCTCCGGCCTGTCAATTTTGAACGTTAATTGTATTTGGTGCGTCGGAGAGCTGACGAGCATACTATTTATTTTCCATTAAACTTCACTTGTGGAAACATAGCGACATACAAACGTTGGTACTTACACATGACTATTGCACAAGAAATGAAATTGGAAGGTTCCTGTTATATATATTTGGTTTTCCGATGCTGGACCCTGATATGGTAGGTGATTGTTTTGTTGAGGATTTTATATCAGCGACGCATGCATTGGGGTTTCGTGATCAGTTACTGGAAGCTTGTATAGAAGAATATGCACTGCATCCTCCATATATGTGGACAGAACTGAGCTTTAATAGACAGCGAACCACCATTGCTAATAAAAGTTTCCATAGAAAATGTGATAGCCAGTTCAGACACTTACAGATAAAGAAAATTCGGCTCATCTCTAAAATCGCAATAAATTCGTCAAAAACTAAGAAAAAGGAAAGGAACCGTCCAAACTTTAAGCTCGTAGTACAGCAGGTGGGAAATTTCCAAACTGGAAGAATTTCCAGGCTTCAGTATTAGAAATCGGTTTGTTACAAAGCGAAACCAGTGATGACACAGCAAAAAAAGATGTGACTGTAAATGTACATATACATATTCGGATTTAAACGAAGAAATTTTGTAAATGTATTTAAAAATTAAAAATAAATATTTACATACTTTCGGTGTGTCCATCAGTTCGCCTTCTCGCGGGGCAGCCTGGTTAACGCTAAACGAACTGGTATTCTTAACATGCGTTTAATGACGTTCGTTTATAACAACATGAGTTTATTCGCGAGAAACAGCAGTTTTCATTCAAGTGATACTGGCCAGAAATTCAGTCTGCTTTTGGAACACACCGTCCTAACTGTTGGGTAGAAAGGTGTATAGTATTCTTCCGCATCCCTTTTTCTTCCAGTAAGATACCTTGAGACGTCAAAGACACTACCGGTAGTTCTCGCACTTTCCAATTTTAATTGAACAATCTCCTTGTGATACACTCCTTTTATTAAGTCTAGTAGTTCCAAGGAGAAATTTCTATCAGTACCTGTGTTTCGTTGTTGTCGAGCTAGTTTATATCCAACTGCTTTATGGACTTTTTATTTTTATTTATTTATTTATGCATTTATTTTACCTGGCAAGATTAGTTCCTTCAGGCCCTCTCTTACACCCAACCAGGCATACTCAGATTCAACAAATTTCAGTTTCTACAGAACATTAAGGACATATGTCATGTTATACAGTATTAATGTTAAAGAATAAAATAGAGATTTTAAAAGTAGTACAATGATAATTATAACAATCAAAAAATAATTATAACAATCAAGAATAATAATAATAATAATAATAATAATAATAATAGTAGTAGTAGTAGTAATGACTATGTATATGAAAGTAAACATATTTTTCTTTTATGAATGTCAGTCCTATTGCTACTCCACGAGTAAAAATTGAAATCTCTATCACAATGAACCATATTTTCGATAAACGCTAAGAAGTTTTACACCTTCTACTGTAAGTGTATATGGTAGGATGCTTTGTTTGCACAGGCTATTCATGAAGTTTATACTCAAGGATGATCATCAAAAACGCGCTCGAGAACGCTAACGGTCCTCGGGCTGGCCAAACACTACAGTCTTACCGTCTGATGCGCTGAAGGCAAGTCACTAGCTACCAAAGATACGCCTATCTGATGTAGACGGAAGAAATGTGTCTCATCCTGTTCCGGACTCTTGCAGGCTTTGGAGGAACAGATCCCATTTTTCTGTCAGCGAGAGGAATGCGTCATGCCCCTGAGGCTACACTGTCCACTGGCGGCCTCTGCTTTCCCTGTGCCCCCTGGCGGCTCGAGGCACTATCGTACAAATCCACAACAAAGTGTTGTATGCCCAAGGAGCCTTAGATCTTCATTAATTTACATATAGGTTGTAGAAATTAGTAGCCGGCATTCTGTTGATAAAAACATAGATACAGCCATTCCTCTTTCATCACATTCATGTCCATTTTATTTTCTATTTCTGAAACTTGAAAGGTGGCTACACTGAGGCACGGCGCCAGAGAGTGCGCCAAAGAGTATTATTCAGCCGCCTCCACTGGCAGAGTTTGTTGAGATGTGGTAGTGGAGAGTGCTTGTCGAGAAGTCGTGGTGCAGAGTGCTTGTTGAGATGTAGCAGTGGTGAGTCGTTGTCGAGAAGTTCCCATGGAGAGTGCTTGTCCAGATGTTGTCATATTGTTTTGATGGGCTAGACACCAGATATTGTTGGAATGGGGATGCTGTAATGATCAGAGTGCGCTTTTCGTCAATATATATGAGGGTAAAAAATTCCTTTTTTTTATTATTTCAATGTCTTAAACAATAATGCCTCTTGGTCACAGGATTACATAAATGACCTTGTGGATGACATCGGAAGTTCACTGAGGCTTTTTGCGGATGATGCTGTGGTGTATCGAGAGGTTGTAACAATGGAAAATTGTACTGAAATGCAGGAGGATCTGCGAATTGACGCATGGTGCAGGGAATGGGAATTGAATCTCAATGTAGACAAGTGTAATGTGCTGCGAATACACAGAAAGATAGATCCTTTATCATTTAGCTACAAAATAGCAGGTCAGCAACTGGAAGCAGTTAATACCATAAATTATCTGGGAGTACGCTTTAGGAGTGATTTAAAATGGAATGATCATATAATGTTGATCGTCGGTAAAGCAGATGCCAGACTGAGATTCATTGGAAGAATCCTAAGGAAATGCAATCCGAAAACAAAGGAAGTAGGTTACAGTACGCTTGTTCGCCCACTGCTTGAATACTGCTCAGCAGTGTGGGATCCGTACCAGACAGGGTTGATAGAAGATATAGAGAAGATCCAACGGAGAGCAGCGCGCTTCGTTACAGGATCATTTAGTAATCGCGAAAGCGTTACGGAGATGATAGATAAACTCCAGTGGAAGACTCTGCAGGAGAGACGCTCAGTAGCTCGGTACGGGCTTTTGTCAAAGTTTCGAGAACATACCTTCACCGAAGAGTCAAGCAGTATATTGCTCCCTCCTACGTATATCTCGCGAAGAGACCATGAGGATAAAATCAGAGAGATTAGAGACCACACAGAGGCATACCGACAATCCTTCTTTCCACGAACAATACGAGAATGGAATAGAAGGGAGAACCGATAGAGGTACTCAAGGTACCCTCCGCCACACACCGTCAGGTGGCTTGCTGAGTATGGATGTAGATGTAGATGTAGAAAGCATCTGGCTCGTGTTCTTGTATAGACTGTATTTCTGGTTTCTATGTGCAATTATAGTATTTCTGGTTTTTTTAAATTACTTCACTATAAATGGTATTTAAAATATTTGGTCTTATTGAGGAAGAACCGTGCCAGATGTGTACGTTGAATCACACTTCCACACATAGAACAGCTACACCTGTGTTTTGTTGTTTCCTAGGTTTTATAGTTGCTGGGGACTTAATTAATTAATTGTGTTAACGGAAATTTTCTTTCATTCTTTGTTGTTGTTCTATGCAGTCAGATTGCATACTAATACTAGTCAGGGCCAACCGGTTACGAGATAGCGTAACCAAACAGACAGCTACTAAATGAAAAAATTAAAAATATTTGCATTCTAAAATAATTAAGCCCCCATGCAAACTGCATTAATAATTTTTGTGTAGACGATGTTGAACAGCTTTTAGCGATGTTAACAGTAGTAATTGAACAATGTGTAGATTACAATTGGTACTGCAACTGTGAGAACGCATAGCTGAATTGGGTTTGAGATCCGAAGATAGTCTGACTTTGTGTCGAAATCGATTATGTTCAGTACAAGATAGTGATACAGCTCTGTATTTTATAATGCAGTTTTTAAGCTTTAATGACTGACTGACCTTTCCTGGAATGACAACATGTGCTGTCAGTTCTTCTTTCTTTCTGCATAGCCCCCAAGTGTTTGCAGCTGCATATTGTCATGAATTCTATTACCTCCTTGTTTCATTTTTAAGAGATAAGCTAACCGCTGTTTTATCCCTGTCTTTCGTCCAAATAAAAGCTACCTTAAAACGGCAAAGTGTAATGCAATCGATCACACTTTTCACAGTGCCACACGCTGGAAATAGAAATACCGAGTGACTAGGGCCTCCCGTCGGGTAGACCGTTCGCCTGCTGCAAGTCTTTCGAGTTGACGCCACTTCGACGACTTGCCTGTCGATGGGGAAGAAATGATGATGACAAGGACAGCACAACACCCAGTCCCCGAGCGGAGAAAATCTCCGACCCAGCCGGGAATCGAGCCCAGGCAGTTAGGTATGACATCCCGCCGCGCTGACCACTCAGCTACCAGGGGCAGAGAGATCTACATGATGAAACTGACACACTTACAAGAGAAGGAACGCGGCTGTCCCAACTTTTTAGCAATCAACTTCCATTATTGTTGTTAACTACGTCAATAATGGAGTGCACAGTATGCCCGATAGCACACATATCAAAAAAATTTTGCATCACCTCGGTTCTTTTCGCCCTTTTTATTGCTCGTGAAAACCACTCATGCATGTTGTACGACAATACAACGAGACTTTCAGAGGTGGTGGCCCAGATTGCTTTTCACACCGGTACCTCTAATACCCAGTAGCACATTGTTGTGTGCATAGTTCCGCATAGTCAGCGCGTACACAACTTTCCCAATAGAGCGCGCCCCACTAAGCACAACAGCGCAGGCGCAACGCTCGTCCATCTCCGCACTACGAGATGGCGCTGTCTTAGAGACGGACCAAATTCTGCTTCCGCCAATGCGGGTATTAATATGTAATGCAGCCAATGAGATTGCTGCTAAGTAGAACCTTTTCTCCTCGCAGATCACACTCGCGCCGTGATACCTGAACGCTCAAGGTATTATAACGAGTGTACAGACCTCCGATTAGTCAGTCTGCATTAGTCTCCATTAGTCTGTAGTCAAGTTTCAGTCTGCGCCTAATAAGATTATCATATTCCTGTACATAGCCATGAAGATAAATGTATAGACACTTCGTCAAGTATCAGAGATATGTCAGAATAAGATTAGTGTACCAAGACCAAAGGAACTTCAGATTGTCAATTGTAAATAGCAGCCAGAATCAAGTTAAGTTATTTTTAGACTTGTTATTATTTTAATAAATGTATGTGAAAATTAATCAAGTTCTGTTTGAAGTTGGTCACCGTCAATCTGCTACTCTAAGCGTGCAAGTGGCATTTCTATCGTCTGACCTAAAGGCAGAAGATAAACACGCCACGATAAGACCACGAGACACATTGCTGGCACTCGCCTACTTCGTTAAAGCGACAAGTCAAATAATCTGATGGTGTGTGTACCAAATGTCTTACAGTACGCACACCACACACGTACTCTTGCATTGATGTATGCCAGTATTTTCGTGGCATACTATCCACAAGTTCATCAAGGCACTATTGGTCCAGGTTGTCCTACCACTCAACGGCGATTCGGCGTAGATCCCTCAGAGTGGTTGATGGTTCACGTCGTCCATAAACAACCCTTTTCAATCCATCTCAGGCATGTTCGATAGGGTTCATTTTTGGAGAACATGCTGGCCACTCTATTCGAGCGATGTCGTTGTCCTGAAGGAAGTCACTGACAAGATGTGCACGATGGGGGCGCGAATTCTCGTCCCTGAAGACGAATGCCTCTCCAATATACTGCCGATATGGTTGCACTATCGACCAGAGGGTGGCATTTATGTATGTACAGCTGTTACGACGCCTTCCATGACCACCAGCGGCGTACGTCAGCCCCACATAATGCCATCCCGAAACAGCAGGAACCTTCACCTCCCTGCACTCGCTGGACAGTGTGTCTAAGGCGCTCAGCCTGACCGGGTTGCCTCCAAACAAGTCTCCGACTATTGTCCGGTTGAAGGTATATGCGACACTCATCGGCGAAGAGAAAGTAATGCCAATCCTGAGCGGTCCATTCGGCATGTTGTTGGACCCATCTGTACCGGGCTGTATGGTGTCGTGATTGCAAAGATGGACCTCGCCATGGACATCGGGAGTGAAGTAGCGCATCATGCAGCCTCTTGCGCACAGTTTGAGTCGTAACAGACGTCATGTGGCTGCACGAAAATCATTATTCAACATGGTGGCGTGGTCGTCAGGGTTCCTCCGAGCCGTAATCCGTAGGTAGCGGTCATCCACTGCAGTAGTAGCCCTTGGGCGGCCTGAGCGAGGCATGTCATTGACAGTTCCTGTCTCTCCGTATCTCCTCCACGTCAGAACAACATAGCTTTGGTTCACTCCGAGAGGCCTGGACAATTCCCTTGTTGAGATCCCCTCCTGGCCAAAGCAACAATTCGGACGCGATCGAACGGCGGTATTGACCGTCTAGGTGTGAGTGAACTACACACAGCACGAGCCGTGTACCTCCTTCCAGGTGGTACTTGAACTGATCGGCTGTCGGACCCCGTCTGTCGAATAGGCGGTGCTCAAGCATGGTTGTTTATATCTTTGGGCAGGTTTAATGACAACTCTGAACAGTCAAAGTGACAGCGTCTGTGACACAATATCCACAGTCAACCTCTATCTTCAGGAGTTGTGGGAACCGGAGTGATGCAAAACTTTTTATTACGTGTGTATGTATCACTTCTTCTTATGAATATGGTGATAGTCTTATTATCATGTTATTTTACGGCAGACATAGTCTTTTGGAGGGTACACAAACTCCCTACGTTGTAACTGCTCATTTCTCTGTGTAATGTCAGTAAATCTAACCAGTGGCATGGTGGCGCCAACTGTACAAAGACTAGACCCAAAATTAGTCGGTAATAATGTGATAAGTAATTATCTAATGTGGCAAGCCTATGAGACCGTGAACACGATTCTTACCGGTTTGGTAGAGCTCGCTCTTCAAGTTCAAAACGGAAAACTTCCTTCCGCTATCGTTTTCAGTTGAAATCTTAAAATGTGAAACACATCCTCTTTGTCAGCTAAATAGCAAACTTTATGGCCACGCTTACTTTGTTTCATTGTCATACACATCATGCCGAACGATCGACCTACGCGACGTAACAAGAACTTGCCAGCAACCATAACAGATCAAATATTTGCTTCAAACTAACATTAGGTTCACTAGTTAGAAGTGTTAGCATCTGGAGATTGTTAGAGCCAAAACTTCCGTGTGTGTAGTCTTCATTGCGAGCAATCATGCAGAAAGGGATCACTGCCTAGATACGGATTCAGTTCAGGTAAAACATGCATTCACAGCAAGATGACAGTAACAAGGAATGACAATGTCTAATTATGACTCATCGTTTTGACGAGCTTATATCTAACACTTCATTCTCTGTCTTCAGTAACACAGGAATTTCCTTGATCGTATTTGCTTCCAGTAATAAAACCACGAAAAACAGAAAGGAAACCATCAAGCTCCATGTCTTAATATGTCAAATAGGAATACACTGAGGCAAACTCAGAATCAGATCTCTCAAACTATGTTAAACTGTCTAACCAAAAAAATGCATTTAGATGTAATACTGTGTCTGAACTTCTCCAGCCAGTGCCTGCACAAAGTAAGATTATAGGAGTCTTTATAAATTATATATTGCTGTTGCTACCACTGGCTGATGCCGGTGATTCAACTGCACTTTCGTACGGGTTTTATGCAACCACAACGCCATCAAAAACCTTGCACAAGGTTTTCGTATTCTGTCGCTCGCTACGCACAAACCATCAGACCTGCAGAAAAAATAAACATGATCTTTTTGTAGGAAATTTTGTATTGCGATATGTTTCGCTGGATGGCACGGTTTTAATCATCCAAGAAAAACGTGTTTGAAGGTCACTTCTGTATGTTTTTTTTCAATAATTCGAAAACTATGGCTTCTAGTGAAAACGTATCTCAGTAGAATGTTTAGCTACATTAAGATTCCTACAAAAAGGCCCAGTTCATATTCTTCTACAGGACTAATAGCCTGCACGTAGCAAGCGATAGGACATCAAAATCTCGTGTGTGGTTTTTGAAGCTGTTTTGGGTTGCATAAAATCCATAATTAAGGGCGGCTGAATCACCTTTTATAGCAGCTTGAAAAATATGTAGTTGTAGTGCTATCTTCTCGTCACATTTTCCTGTTAATTTTGCTAAAATATTAAAGAAAATAAATAGGTACGAAACACATGTGTCTTGCCCACGTTTTTAAAACATACTACAAGGAAAACAGAAACGATGAATAATTTGCTGGTCGTGTATTCCAAAGAATGAATATTACGACATACGTTGGTAATTGGTAACTTCAGCGCTTAAGTTCTGACACCGTAGCAACAGCCTATATAGAAAACTACAGATGTTTCTGCAGGAATTGTCACCTGAAGAAATACAAATGGGCCATAAAAATACTGTACAATAGGAATGGAATGTTAACACTTTATTTCCAGTAAAAGAAATTACAAAGAATTTCTCTATAGATATTAACTAAAAGAAGAAGAAATTGGATGAGTGTTATATCCACGAATAAGTTATTGCCATGTCAACGAAGAAATTATTTGGGGCAGATCACACGCTCAGATTGAGGAAAGATCGGGAAGGGAAGTCAGCCAGGTTTTCCCCAAAGGAACCATCAGGTTGGCAGGACGAATAGTTGCATGGTCGTCCTCTCGAATATGTCTCCACTATGTTACCATTACGTCACATCACTCGGTCTCTGTATGAGAGTCGTAACTAACAGAACATTGCAGTCTAATTGGTCAACGAACATTCTTACCAAGTGGTATACTGGTATAGGAATAGCAATAATTAAAGGGAGAAAGCCATAAATATCTGCACTGAAGTGGTCTCCCACAACTTTTGAAGGACAACACTGAAAAATGCCACTAGTTAAAAAAAACTGAGAAACAATAAACAGGCACTTCAGTCATCAAAAAATCGGTCTATTGGCTTCACCAAGGAGGCCTTAGGCATGTTCAGGTGAAGGAGCCGCACAGGGCCTCGTGTTTCTAGAGGCCCCGCACAAATAATTAGAAGGTAGTTTTCAAACTATGACGTGAATTGTCGGTGTTGCAGGTAAGCTTAAAAAATAAAGTGAAGTGTTTCTGAAACAGATTTTTATTTTATTACGATTGTAATGTAATTGAAGTATGTACCCACTATGACACGAATACATGGCTACTAGTGTGTATAACAGAAACCTATCGCTGCAGTTTGATTAAGAAATTGACGACATGGTTAACAGGACACAACAAGGAGAAAGAAGAAAGTGATTTTTTTTTCTACTCTATCGTTCACACAGTATTAAAGAAATACTTATTAAAGAAATACTTATTAAAGAAATACTTATTTTCTCCATAAAGTTTAGGATGCTTACACGAAATAGAACTGAAAATGCTGTGCAAAAGATTGCAAAAAGAGCTAAGTGTAAACATAAATGATAAATGTTCAAAAGACATTGTCGCATCAGAACTTTTGACAGAAATGAAAGTGTTCAGAGAAATAGTGCCCAAGGTTATGAAACCTTTAATGCTAATATTGAAATACCTAAATGATATTGGGGATCCATTTCTTAACATTTATATTGTGAGTGTGTGGGTTTTATTTTGTCAAGTTGGGCGATGGATTGATCCAACAAGTACTCTCTGGTTCCTGGAAGAAACAGTTTCCACCTCACACTACTACAGAAGTCAGATAGACGCTCCTAATGTACCAACAAGAACTGATTGAAAAACATTCAGCAAAAAATATCTTCTGGAGTCGTCAGCTGTAAGGAGGGACACAAAAATATTCTATATTCTTATGTAAGTAGTGGAACACTTGGGTACTGGAGTATTGCTAGTTAGTGTAAAAAAAACATTAAACGAAGGAAAAATATTATTTATTGCAAAAAACAAATCTGAGAAATCAAGTGAAACTTTTTTTTTACAAAGTAATAAATTTAAGGGTTCCTTTCGGAACAGTAAATGGCCTCTTATGGATACAAATGCTATTATTGTACAAATTATGGTAATAAATAAAATATTTGTTTGGGTTAATGAGAAGTTAAACAGAATTGTTAGAATTCAACGGACAATTTAAATTCCGGGAAAACTAGCATTCTCGTTGCGTTGTCCAAGAATATATCTCTTACTTGAGTGAAACATCTCAATTGAACCAGTTTTTAGAAGTTAATAGAATTACAGAGTGTACGTACGAAATATTGACGGCAAAGCTTCACAGCTCCCATAGACCAGAGATCATAGGTTGAAGATCGTCTTTCACTAAATAGGTTTAATTTGCGTATGAGGGAAGACATAACTAAGTTTCCTGAAACTAACACTTCCAGAGTTAATTGGTATAAAATTGCAACCAACTATATCTCATACCGATATGCGATCTGTTTCCCAAGCGTATTTATAACTTGCACAATTCTCGGGTGTCCTCCCCGGTCATATCGTAATTACTCCACAATACTTCGACAAAATGAGTCGTAGACATCTTCCGGTTGTCTCTTATGACGACGTGACCCGGCTGAACACTCTAAAATTCTACATGGTTCAGAGACCATCTGAAGAGGCAACGAGTCAGTCTGCCAAAACATCCTGGAGTAATTACGAAATGATCCTCCAGGACACTCAAGAATTCTACGAGCTAAGTCCTATGGTACCTTCGTAGCAAATGAGAAATCCACATTTACAAAGTTAACAACCACAGTTCGTGTCTAAATATCTGTAATTATATTTGTGCTTAACTGAATACTGTTAAGACTCGTAGCTGCATAATGTAACGTACTTAAATGTTATTTATTATTTACTGTTTGTTTTTCCAAGACATGTGTCAGCCCTGAGGTTATTGTGAAAGGTTTGTCGCATTATAATGACCTCGTGTTCCGTCTATTAACAGTGCAGTTTACATTTGCTATTTGGAAAGAGCTCTTTACTACCTGTACATTACGTGTTATTAATAAGCATGCCGAAAAAATGACTTTGTGAGCTGATGTATGCTGTGAGCCCAGAATTTTAGGTAAATATGGACAGTTCAGTATCTTTCATGTGAGTTACATAACGGTTAGCTATTTGTTTACAGTACAACAGACTGGCCTATAGTAATGCCCAGAGTGACAAATCTTAGCAACGGTGAGTAGAATTTCTTCATCTCGCTTCTTAGTCCGAGTATCTGGAACGGCTGATTAGAGAATCGAACATAAATTTTAAAAAGTAGCTTACAGTACCGAGAGCTATAACGGCGACTTAGGAGTGGTCCACTACTTTCATTCCTCCATGTACCAAGTGAGCCATGATGGCTCTTATCGATATCTGCTTCGCTGCCTGTCGGCGTGACATTACCGTTCCGCCGTGCCGCTAGTTTTGCAGTGATCTCTGAACCGAGTGTAAGACGGTAAGAGAGGGAGGAAGAGACGGCGGTTGTGACGCGAGATAGTGCCGGTGTTGAAATAGTGTGTTGCCTTCTACGCGGGAACCGTCACGGAGGAAGGTTGATCTATGAGGAATCTAGAAAGTTAGAAAGTTCGGCGATTGGAAAGGTGTTTTTCTGATGCATTCCATTCATAGATTAAGTGCATCAGCCCATCGGATTCATGGTTTACTTGCATTAACTTGGACGCCGTGCATCTCCTGCGAGAATAGTTACTGACGCCGACAGTTGCTTGGGGTCGGGCAGCCAGTGCCTTCCTATTGCGTCGTATTGCTTTCCGTCATTTTATTAATGTTACTGTGATTTTTAATTGTTCCCTTAAGTTCTTTCTCAATGTAACAAAATAATTTGTAAAAACGCCTCTGCAAGTCGTGATCAGTACGTTTTAGATGCGTGGTTATAATAATATATTTACTTTCGTGCGTCAACATACAGCTATAATTGGCGGTGGAAATATATTTGCAGAGAAAAGCACATAATGATGTATATTGTATTTTAGACCAATAGACATAACTAGTTATTGTAGTGGTTTTGAATACCTTTACTTGTCAGGGTTAAACGAATGTTGAAAATATAATTGTTTTTGAATAGTTCAACATGAATTTCCTAACGGACCGAAGTTTTTTCATGCATTTACCGGTAGAATAAGGTGTGGAGAAACTATTTCGCCGTATGCAACTTCCGTCCAATTTGGGCGAAACAATTTGTGACTGTGAACCATCAAAATTTGCATAAACATAAAAGAAAATTAAATACGTATGGTCATGAAGTAGTGAGACATAGGTTCTATACTAAATAATTAGTCCATACACAAGTTCCATTTAACTTTGAATTTATGGCAGTCGATATATAACGTACTTACATCTTTTAACATTTCCAGTTAGACGTCGCACAATATAGCTTCTCACATGAATCTACTGCTATGCAGTATGGCACTTTCACATTACGCTAAAATAATATTATTTTTAAACAACAGTAATACGGTGGCAAGACATGCATATCCGACACCAATTACGGGAGACAGAAGAATGGATAACTGTTCATCGAGAATATTTCATACATCCAAAGAATGGGTAAAAAATGTTCATTTGTCTGCCTTTCGCGCAGCGGCTCTCAGAGTCAATAGCTCACTGTATCTCTGAGTGCGCTTTCACAATAAACACGTCACGTCACTGGACGTTATTTGCTAACTGTAGCTGCTGCCGAGCGACTGCTCGGTTAGTGAATGATTTAAAATGGTAGGGCAATCACATTATGTTACATTGCCTTCCACGGAAATCTTGGAAATCAAGGAGATTACCAAGATTCACATGTCGTCGTTAACATTATGGGATTGAGTACCTTACCGATTTACATGGATCAAACATAATATTTCTGTCATTTGACAGTTAGGATTACACAAATAAGGTGATCTCTCATTCTGAGACAAAAGAAAATTCTTAAGGTAAATATACACAGAAAAATTTTAAAACTAAAACAGTAAATCTACAAAGCTTACAATGGAGATTATACATTATTCTCAATATATTCCTTTTTCAGAGTTCATAAGGACCATCTTTGTGGTCTCAAGTTGTTGTCCAGAGCTCATAAGCTCTTTGCTCCAGAAGGAAAACACACAGACTTTAATCTTTCTATACACATATAATTCTCACACGTGGAATTTCTCACACGTATCCGTCTTCCATTGCTCACTAACTGTGATGATTTTTACGCTTTCATTGGTTTTGTATTTTACTGGTAAGTTAAAATTGATTCTTCTCCAGATGAAGCTTATTCCTTGAGAAGTTCAATTGCTACTTTGCGTTCTGCGAGAAGAAAACTTTTCATCAGCTCTGATGGGCGAGTCTCGTTCGTACATTAGGTACACACGTAACATGTAACAAAAAAATATAAATACCTATTAGTGTAAGAACTAACCTTAAATCTAATTTTAGGGCTTTGGATTCATAGGAATATGACTTTATCACTATTCACGTCAGGTTTGGCTGTTCGCATTTCATTCACGGGATTACATTTTTTTTTGTGTTGTGAATCAATATAAGAGTCTTTTATTCTGGGAGCGGCTTGCAAGGAAAGTCCGTTTCGTTGAACCGCAGTGGGAGTGGTGTGATGGTACATCACCTTAAATTTAACGCGTTTGTTGCGGCGATGGGCGTTGGCACAGGCTGATTGTTAGTGCTGAATCGAAACTCCAGGCGCTCACTAGCCGCCACGCGGTATTTCAGCTTTCCCGCGCACGGTTCAGTGAACACGTTGCGTCGATGGTGTCTTATTTTGTGTTTTGCTGAGCTGCTGTGGAGGGACGACGATTACCAGGGACAGAGACTCAATTTTCCATCCCTGCCTCCACATTTTCCAGCCGATTTTGAAGATTTTAAGGTAGCCTAGCGCTCGCACTTTGCAAAGAAGCTAACACTTACACTTGGTTTTCGATGCCCTGCACTTTATCACATCACCGCCTTCGGTTACACAACCGGAGTATCACTGTTCGTCGCCATATCTGCACGTTTAACACTTATTATTTTCATCGTGAATGTAATTATCACTTATTTATAACATCGGCGTATTGCTTCATGTCTGTGGCAGACTTCCAGAGCATTTTAAGCCTTCACTTATACACTACTATGTACACAAAACATATTTTTACAGTTTATAATCAAATAGTTTGTCTCACTTTTAAGCTTGCTAATTTAGAGCTTCGATTATCGTGTTCATTTCAATTTATGCCGATTTGTTGGTAACCACCTTAACATTTCGCTTTACATTATTCATCAGCTTTCTCTAAGACTAATTACGCTTTTGATTCACAGTCACAATACATTAGTTTCTCCGATTTATTAGGTATTACTTTTTTTATTTGAATCGTTCTTTCTATTCATTAGATTCATTTAAGTTATCACTGTCATTTCGACAAAAATTTCCATTTTACTAGATGCGGGGATCAATCAGTCACACTTGATCGCCCTCTCACATGAGAACAAAACACCATTCAAGAAAATATCGCGATCGCAGTTCGCCTCTCGGATTGACTTTAAAAGAAAAAGTAAGGACATTTCAAAACTAGCTTTTCCCGGTTTCGTACAAGCGTTTCCTTTTGAAAATCGTTTGCCAAACCAGCCTTCTACGTTAACCACATTTCTCAATCTGTTACGTCAAGTCTACTGGACGGGTTTAGGCGGGTTAGGATATTTACACAAAGTCAGGATAAAGACATAGATATAATAGTACATAGAAGAAGAAATATAGCAAACAACTCCTTGTTCCTTATGACTTAGAAATTAATTTTTCTTTCCGTCGTACGTCTGCGTACGCTCTCTAATTAAGAACTACCTGCTTTGTTTTACTGGCGGTTTCACTGTCATTTTATTCTCGATTTGACGCCTGCTTATGTTCCGCTGCATTGACCTCTATATATGACCTAAGTCATCATTGCTTTCTCCTTGTCACTTACTCTCTTATGCTTGATATTTTGTTTCACTTATGGCTTTAAATGTATCTGACCTGCGTAATGCAATTACAATTAATGCTACTCTGTTTATCTAGCTGAAGGGTAGCGCTTTGATTGTGACGCTGATACTTACAAGTAACTCACATGCTTCGTAATCATTACGTTATTTTAATGCAGAGAAGAACCTGTTCTAGATTCTATGTACATTATAACTTAATCTAAACATCGCTGACTTAGAAACTAGTTACTTATTTTCCTTTTCAGTGGCATAATGAACCATCAATTGTCAAGCGACCCTTGTCCTTGACGAAAATAAATTTCCTTTTTCGATCATTGCTCCCTGAACTTAAAAAAATTTCTTACATACTACATTTTACTTTCGTTTCTTTACCATTTCATATCGCAGAAGCCGGCTTGTTAGGCACATCCTTCGCTTTATACAGGGCTACTACAAATGATTGAAGCGATTTCACAGCTCTACAATAACTTTATTATTTGAGATATTTTCACAATGCTTTGCACACACATACAAAAACTCAAAAAGTTTTTTTAGGCAGTCACAAATGTTCGATATGTGCCCCTTTAGTGATTCGGCAGACATTAAGCCGATAATCAAGTTCCTCCCACACTCGGCGCAGCATGTCCCCATCAATGAGTTCGAAAGCATCGTTGATGCGAGCTCGCAGTTCTGGCACGTTTCTTGATAGAGGAAGTTTAAACACTGAATCTTTCACATAACCCCACAGAAAGAAATCGCATGGGGCTAAGTAGGGGGAGCGTGGAGGCCATGACATCAATTGCTGATCATGATCTCCACCACGACCAATCCATCGGTTTTCCAATCTCTTGTTTAAGAAATGCCGAACATCATGATGGAAGTGCGGTGGAGCACCATCCTGTGGTACGTTTAGCCTTTATTCGTTGACTTCCGCGGGCTACACGTGAAACTTGCCCGCACGCGTTCAACCGTTTCTTCGCTCACTGCAGGCCGACCCGTTGATTTCCCCTTACAGAGGCATCCAGAAGCTTTAAACTGCGCATACCATCGCCGAATGGAGTTAGCAGTTGGTGGATCTTTGTTGAACTTCGTCCTGAAGTGTCGTTGCACTGTTATGACTGACTGATGTGAGTGCATTTCAGGCACGACATACGCTATCTCGGCTCCTGTCGCCATTTTCTCTCACTGCGCTCTCGAGCGCTCTGGCGGCAGAAACCTGAAGTGCGGCTTCAGCCGCACAAAACTTTATGAGTTTTTCTACGTATCTGTAGTGTGTCGTGACCATATGTCAATGAATGGAGCTACAGTGAATTTATGAAATCGCTTCAATCATTTGTAATAGCCCTGTATTTCATTTTTCTCTCATAAATATTTCATGCTTAAAACTAACTCTTAAAACTAGAGTTCTCGGAGTCGATCACTTTCTTTGCTAACCAAGAATATTTCATCAGCTGGTCTGTACATAAATTATGGCTCAAGATAACTTATTTTAAATTATCTGCTGTATAGCAAGACAGGCTCACAATCGTGTAGTTTTTCCTAAGTATTTTTAGCGAAGTCAGATCAGTTTTCCCTTAGTTACTAGCGGCTAACCTCCTCTTGCCAATATAAAGCTTTCTTTTGATTTATTTTGTAGCATGATACTTTCTAAGATCAGATTGATGGTATAATCGTTTTATTTTTCCATTTGCGGGAGCAGAAGTCAGATAATACCTTGTGTGCGGTATACAAAGGATCTCGTAAGGTCCCTCAAAAAGACTTTGCCATTTTCGTTTTTTGCGTGAGAGCAACGGTGGTTTAAGGCGCGTTTTTAGTAAGACCTTCTCGCCTACTTTATAAGATAACACCTTATTAATATGTTTGGGTGATCAATGTTGTTAGAGCTTGTCTTATTCTGGCGTCTAAACTAGCGCTTGTGTTGTTACACTTAGGAACTGAATTGACCCATTCATTTTTTTCTTGGTCAGAAGACATCAACTCACTCGGAGTGAAACCAGTACACAGGTGCGGTAGATTATTCATAATTTCCTCGAAAGGTGATACGAAGCAACCCAGCGAGTCTGCTGATTTGGTACATACGTACGAATGAAACGATTAAACTCATTCAAGACTCGTGCAGTCGGGTTCGACTTGGGCCTGATTTTTACTCTTTCTTTTACTAACTTCAGTGCTACTTCTGTCTGCTGTACTAACAGTGCGCAAATGCCAGTATAAAGGTTTATTAGGGCTCTGTAGCGTCTTAGAAAATCCATTCCCAAGAGCCATGGCACTGCCAAATTCTTGACAACGAGGAAAATACATTTGATGGGTATTGATTGAATCTCCAGTGGTATCCAAGCTTGAATACTGACCTTTTGTGCCTGGGAGCCTATGGCTCCTGTTATTGAACATCCTTGGACGCGTAATGTTGGAATTTTAATTAATGTGGTAATTTACTTATAGAAACATAAGAACATAGCATTAATATTTGCACCTGTATCTTAGATTACAGTCGTCAAAATTCCTGCTATAGTAAGTTTTGTCACAGCTTGCACTTGGTCATGGATCGGTTCGTCACATTCAGTCGTCTCTTTCTCTTGTAATAATTCTCCTCTCACGTCAATTCCGTCATTGTATCTCAGTACAAGTACGTCCTGGTTAGGCTCTTTGTCGAAGTGGTCGCCCCCATTCTGTCTCACTGCATCCCTTAGGGAGCTTTCAGATGCTGAAATTAGTTTACCTGTTTGCGTGGTTTTAATTGGCCTTCATCATTATGAAGTTAGACGAATCTAACGTTATGAGAACAATCAGGAACAAAATTACTATTATGTACAAACCTCGTGTCAAAGTATTGTTGGGTTTGTTCTGGTGTCCAATATGTGTTACTGTCTTCTGCGTTCGCGAAAAATACAGGGGGATTGTACTGACTTCGCGGGGTCTGATGATTTTTATCACCATTATGATTTCCGGAATTGTTACAGTGAAATCCACCTTCACACTGTGGCTTGCCGTTAAACTGTGTGTTTCTATTCACTCCCTGCGCTTGATTTTTACTAGGTGCGGAGTTGTGTTGGTTTGAGTGGTCGGGATAAGCTGTTTGTTGCTGCCCGTAATCTGAATGTTGCCCGCGCGAGTACAGTGCATTTCATTGCGATCCGCTCTGCTGTTGCCAACCCTTTTGACTGAAACCATTTCCAAAATTCTGCTTGTACGGTTCACTGCCGTACTGGCTAGCAGTCGTGTTATACACGGGATTGAATCGGTTGTGTTGATTAGGTCTATTGCTTTTGTACGGATACCCATTGCCTTTATTTCCGTTTTGCCAATGGTTACTATTTTCGTAACCGTTCCCTAGCTTTTCATTGCCGTTACTCTCGTAAGGTTGTGGCCAAGAATTGTATGGAGTGTTCCGCGGTTTGTTAGCTCTCATGTCCTCGTAGATCAGGTCTAGGGAATCTAATATCGACAGAAAGGTATCTGGATCATCATCTGGTATTGCTATCAGCTTTTCACGAATTGGTATGAGTAATTTAGACTTTAGGATCATAATTACATCTTTACTATTAATAGGGGCATCCCAATACCGGATTTGGCCAAGACATTTTTCGAAGTACTTTCTCATGATACTATTCCTGGGGTTAAATTGTTCTGCATTATAAACTTCTTTACGAAGGTGCTTCTGAACACCTTCGCTTCAAAATTTTGTGAGGAAACAGTGCTCAAACTCCTCATATGTTCGACACTTATCAACCATTCCGTTTCCCCATATTGCCGATTCGCCACCTATATATCCGGTAACAAATTGCATACGCTGTCTATCGGACCACGAATTTGGAAAAATGTCAGAGAATCCACGAAGAAAAACAATTGGGTGTGTATTTCGTTTTTCCGGGTTACAGGTTTGAAAAACAGGATGTTTTACCACGCTTTCTTCCTTCACCATTTGTACTACCGAGTCAGATTCTTGGTTTCAGTGACTAACTGAAATATGTGGTGGTGAAGTGTGCTCATTAGATACAACAGGTATTGGGAACTGCCGAAATAATTCTTCTTCTTCCTCTGAGGCTAAAGAGGTAGGATGATTCGGTCTCTGTATTCGGAAACTACTACTCACTTGAGCCTTCAAGTTATTTAGTTGTTCCGTTACCTCTTTCTTCCAATTTGGTATTTCTTGCTGAAGGGTACGCCTAATGCTACCGAGTTCAGACATTACAGTATCTCCGGAGCTTCCAGGAGCTGCCAAGATACTAAGAGTGATTGCTTTCACAGTCTCTACTAGGTCTTTGTTAATTTTATTTTCGACAAATTTGTCCTTTCCAACAATCCAGTTCTCATACATTTCTCTAAATTCTCTCTCATGACTATCTAGCCTCTCTTTTCCTTTTGTTTCAGTCTCCAGAGCCCAATTTGACATTCCCGCGGTTAGTTTTTCTACCTACGTAGTTACTCTATCTAATCTATGATTAACTGTGGTTACAGAGGAGTCAAGATTCTTGGTTCTGTCTCGGATGTCAGCTGTCTTCCTTTGCATGCTAGCTAAAGCGTCATTCAGTTCGGAAATTATTCCGCTTCGCATTTGAGAAACTGCATCCTTAACTTGATATGCTACTTCGTTGGCTACCTCTTCTCTAACAGCTTTTATTTCTACGCTTACTGTGGAAAGCTTATCTTCAAGCGAGCCTAACATTTATCAATTTTCCTCCATCAAATCTTTCATTTGGCGATTTCCGTTCTGCATCATTTGACTTATTTTACTCAGTAGATGTTTGAATACATCGTCTGTCACTACCCCTGGATTACTTTCACCTGCCTCCCTTGTAATCGGCATATGCCTACGAGTACTAGTGGCAGAAACTGTGGTGACATTGTCTAGTTCAGTAACATTATGGTGTGAGGCACCAAAGTCCATAATATTTCCTATTTCACATTCTACAGTTGTTTGATTGGTGTCTCAGCCCTACTAATTATCCTGCGGGACCGTAAGCGACACGACAATTCACTCGTTTCATTCTGTTCATTTGTATCTAGAGATGACATTTTATCGTCTGCCATAGCTCACTTATTTACAAACAGTAAGTCAATGAAGTTCGTTTGAGTTACGCCCGTCAGCTGTTGACAAAGATGAAATTTATTGGTAGCGAGTCGGTTGTCACTGCTACGTCACAAGATCTGAATGTCGGGAGTTGCACGTCACGAGAACAAGTGACTATTCTGGACAGTAAAGGAAGTATGGCTGCACGCGGATCAAAATAAATGACAACTAATACCAGTCAGCTCCGTGAAACGGTAGCGGACATTTAATAACAACTGGTATACAATACACAACAATGGAATTTGAGCAATCGTTAAAGAAATGCCCAATCTACTGAATGCAAACAACTGAATTTGAAGCAAATTTTCTACTGCAACTACTAAAGATCGTCACAAATTGATTAATGACGGCTGAAACTAAAGAAGCTGACAAAATTTTAACTTACGTTGCTGATGACTGCCTTCGGCGATGCAACTAGATTTTCGCACAAATTCCGTTCCAAAAAATTTCCTTTCCGCAGATTTCTCTGATTGCCTTATCTCGTTTGTTCGCTCGATGGAAATTTTATTGGATGGTGTTTGATGCATGTAATAAATCAAAAGCACAAGATTAGCTACAATTCTTTATGAAAATTTTCACAAAGCTTATCTTACTAAAAATTTTTATTCTTTTCCGCAGTACACAAGTTTTTTTAATTCGTGTCCCTGTTCAGAGGCGCCAATTATAACAATATATTTACTTTTGTGCGTCAACATACAGCTATAATTGGCGGTGGAAATATATTTGCAGAGAAAAGCACATAATGATATATATTGTATTTTAGGCCAACAGACATAACTAGTTATTGTTGTGGTTTTGAATACCTTTTTACTTGTCAGGGCTAAACGACTATTGAAAATATAATTATTTTTGGGTATCTCAACATGAATTTCCCAAGGAATCGAAGTTTATCATGCATTTACCAGTACAATAAGGTGTGGAGAAACTATTTCGCCGTATGCAACTTCCGTCCGATTTCGACGAAACAATTTATGACTGTGAACCATCAAAATTTGCATACACAGAAAAGAAAATTAAATAGGTATGAAGTAGTGAGACATAGGCTCTATGCTAAATAATTAGTCCACACACAAGTTCCATTTAACTTTGAATGTATGGCAGTCGATATATAACGTACTTACATCTTTTAACATTTCTAGTTAGACGTCGCACAATATAGCTTCTCACATGAATCTACTGCTATGCAGTATGGCACTTTCACATTACGCTAAAATAATATTTTTTTTTAAACAACAATAATACGGTGGCAAGACATGCGTGTCCGACACCAATTACGAGAGACAGCAGAATGAATAACTGTTCCTCGAGAATATCTCGTACATCAAAAGAATGTGCAAAAATGTTGTTCATTTGTCCGCCTTTCGCGCAGCGACTTTCAAAGTCAGTAGCTCACTGTATCTCTGACTGCGCTTCCACAATAAACGCGTCACGTCACAGGACGTTATTTCCTAACTGTAGCTGTTGCCGAGCGACTGCTCGGTTAGTGAATGATTTAAAATGGTAGGGCAATCACATAATGTTACATGGTATGTCTAGGTCCTCAAGATGTTTATTCAGGCCGTTAATAAGGAGAAACTGGTTAGTTGCTCGCCGTTGCCCAGTCTGATTCTGAGGTAAGGTCTTGTCTGGATTTTCTTTCGTGACTGCATCCGTCTTGGGCCTTACGTTAATGCTTCAACAAACAAAAATTTGGGTGCGTCTGTGTGTGTGTGAAATTTTATGGAACTTGACTGCTAAAGTCATCAGTCCCTAACCTTACACACTACTTAACCTAAGAATTCTAAGCACAAACACACAGACGGAGGTCTCGGACCTCTGCCGGGACCAGCTTCCCAGTCCATGACTGCAACGCCTCAGACCGTCCGGCTAATCCCGCGTGGCTTGAGAGTGCTATTTGACCTTTTTCACTATCCCTAAAGGCCAGTAATTGTAACTGTTTTCGATTTAATTATCTGGTGTTACTAATTGTATTAATTTTTGTTAGTCTCTGTTAGAGCTTTTACTGAATGAATTTGTTTACTATTTAATTTATATGTATACTCAAATTTTAACATAGTGTGTAGTAAGTTGATTCAGCTTGTTTTTAAAAATTTGTCGTTCAGTTGCACCTAACTGAAGGGGCTTGGCTGTCAATATATCTTGTGCGTCCTTTGGCGAACGGCCATTGTGCCCGTATTACTGTTTGATTCGAACCTGTCTTGCTTCAGCGATTCCTTCGCTGCGATATTTCCTACCTGTCAGCGCTTCTCGCCTTGGTTGCAGGCCCTGCGGAGAACCGGGTACTGGAGTGGTTGTGTACTGCCGTGTGCGTCTGTTCGGCGCGGCGTGACTCCGGCATGCTGTTTAGTCTGACACCGTCACTTACCTCTACCGGCAACTTTCATGCCGCTTCATCAGCTCCCTAAGTTGAGTTTGCCGTTTCTTATGTAACCTTTAGCCGCTTCCAGAATGAGATTTTCACTCTGCAACGGGGTGTGCGCTGATATGAAACTTCTTGACAAATTAAAACTGTGTGCCGGACCGAGACTCGAACTCGGGAACTTTACCATTGCGGGCAAGTGCTCTACCATCTGAGCTACCCAAGCATGACACAGACCCGACCTCACAGCATCAATTCTGCCAATACCTCGTCTACTACCCAGCCTACCAAACTTCACAGAAGCTCTTCTGCGAACCTTGCAGAACCAGCACTCTTGGATGAAAGGATATTGCGGCTTACCCACAGCCTGGAGGATGTTTCGAGAATGAGATTTTTACTCTGTAGCTGAGTGTACGCTGATATGAAACTTCCTGGCAGATTCAAACTGCATGCCGGACCGAAATTCGAACTCGGTACCTTTACCTATAGCGGGCAAGTGCTCTACGATCTGAACTACACAAACTTCTACAAGGTTCGCAGAAGAGCTTCTGTTAAGTTTTGAAGGTAGGACACGAGATACTGGCAGAATTGTAGCTGTGAGGACGGGTCGTGAGTCGTGCTTGGGTAGCTCAGATGATAGAGCACTTGCCCGCGGAAGGCAAAGTTCCCGAGTTCGAGTCTCGATCCAGCACACAGTTTTAATCTGCCAGGAAGTTTCACTTTAGCCGCTTGTTCCTCGGTGCCTCACGTCCTGAGATTCTGTCTGGCCCCTTAATCGTTAGTGCCGGTGCAACCCTGTGAAATTAAGTACTTTATGCCCTTGACTTGTTATTCAATTGTAGTTTTACTAAATAATTCATTCCCTTAGAAGGGACTTTTTTTAATGCATGTTGTTCTGGAATTGTTTCGGGGTCCACTGCAAACTAGTTACCTGTATGGTTTTGTTACATTCAGAAGTTATTCAATACTGAGTGTTTTTCCAGCCCTTATATGTTACTTCTGTAGTTCTAATTGTCATTCAGCATTGCTTCAACTAAGAATTTAAAATTTTTAGTGTTACCGAAAAAAATAGATTGTGAAACAAAGTAATATCATTAACTGTTTCACAATTATTCGTTTTCTTTGGGGGCAAATTAATGCATTTTCAGTTGTGACTATCTCCTTTAAAAATTCAAATTGTGAGAAATGATGAAAGTCTCATAACCGAGGCTTAGCCTTCCACGAAGTGTTCCAATCCTTATTCTACTCCTGGAGATTTCACCAAGCAACATTCCTTCCGGTTCCTTTGTGCTCCTTTCAAATGCAACACAAAATCTAACAGTCCAGTATTTCTTAAATCCTGCTCTATTGCTACTCTATCGATGAAGTTGAAATTTCCCCTTCTTGTCTAAGAGGGATCTGAGAATCCACAAAACTTTACACCACATAATATTTAACCAACTTGCAAAAATAACCAGTTAACTGTATGCTGCATAAGTGTAGGGTTGAAATAGGTTCTAGAGTGTCATGAACATAATCAGAGGCGTAGGAAAGAGCTCAAAATAAGTGATATAGTAAGTATGAGTCGCAGAGCCAAAGACATTTAACTTGTTGTTGTTGTTGTTGTTGTGGTCTTCAGTCCGAAGACTAGTTTGATGCAGCGTTCCATGCTACTCTATCATGTGCAAGTCTCATCTCCAAATGACTAATGTAACCTACATCCTGAATCAGTTCATTGTATTCATCTCTGGTCTCCCTCTATGATTTTTACCCCTCACACCTCTCTCCAATACTAAATTCGTGATACTTTGATGTCTCAGAATGTCTCCTTCTTATAGTCAAGTTGTGCCGCACATTTCTTTCCTCACAGTCATATTCAGTACCTCTTTATTAGTTACATTATCTACCCATCTAACCTTCAGCTTCTTCCGTACCACCAAATTTCAAAGTTACCAAGCGAAATGGTTCAGTGGTTAAGGGGCTGGACTCGTTTCCGAGAGGACGGCATTTCAAATTCCCATCCGACCATTCAGATTTAGGTTTCCAGTGGTTTCCAGAAATCGCTTGAGGTAAACACGAGAATATTGTCTTTGAAAAAGACGTAATCGACTTCCTTTCCTTGATTATAGCTTGTGTTCCATCTTTAATGACATCATATTATGGGACCTTAAACCCCTGTCTATCCGTTCCTTAATTTGTGTGTTGCCTTTGATCTGAATTAAAAATATACGAATGCCTATGTAGTTGAAATTAGCATATGCGCTTGGGAAACGTATTTCCTGCATGCTGAGTCATCATTGTTTCTAGTCAGCCCATGTTTAACGTGACCTATCACTCCTTTAATTTTATGGCTTTCTCCTCTGGAGACCAGACGAACACAATTCTTTTTCTCTCGTTTTGGGAAGCTGTTGGATTCACTTGAATATTTTATAATCTAGTTCCTGCAGCGTATTAACAATTTGTTTTACCTGGGGGTATCAGAGCACTGTTTCCGCACTCGTTGCAACTCTATTGTAACCCTTGTCGCTACGGAAGTTTTTTCACGAGACAGATTGGGAGTTCCTGAATTTCTCACGGGACTGCAGCGCTGTTCGCCAGTCTGGACTGTGCTGTGCAAAATCGCACAGAGTTTTCGCATATTTCGCTAGAACGTTACGTTTTTTAAGCAGAGACAACTGTGTAGTCACCTCTAGCAGCTAGATTAGTTTTTGAGGTGGACAACAGGGTATGAGCGTTCAAAACAAAAATGCTTGAGGACGACTAAAATTATTCAGAGAAACTGCACACGCAAATGAAATCATCTTGTGCCTGGAAGCAGGTTCAAAATTTTAGTATAGTGTAGCTTTGAGGGGGGAGGGGTGGGAGGGCATTTGTGAAAGACACACACAGTTTAAAAGATGCACCATTTCCACAAATTTCAAGATACGGTAACAAAATTTTGTACCATTCGTCACATGAAATTAACACATTTAGTGTTAAGTTCCTTGGTTTATATACACATTTAACTTCCGTTATGGAATCTGAAGTATTATTTTCAAAAAAATAATATATACATTTTTTGTTCTCAATAACTAATCAAGAGATTTCTGAGAAATTTTCTCTGTTTAATATCTTTCTATACGGTGAGCTTCTCTCATGAGGTTTTTTTGACAATGTAGAAGAAGAGAATTTTAATAATTCCTTAATTATAATTCTGTAATATAAAATTCATGCAACATTCCAAGCACTTTGCTCCATACCTCAGCTAACACTCATGATATTCATATTTACTCTTGAGACAACATTATATAGTTTATAGGTATAAGTGTACAAATTTTCGTAATTCAAATTTCAGAGATTCCGAGAAAAAGTCGCATAAACTTTAAAAAAGATTATTTTCAGGAAATGCAATTTGAAGTTCAAATTAACGTTTTTATTAAATCTTTCTTACGTCACCTGTTCTCCAGATTTGTACTCAGGCTCCTCTTTCCCTTGAAGGCTTATCTTCTGGTTTCTTGTTTTCTGCCCCCTTCCCTTTGTCACATCTAAATTGATTTATCAGCTGCAGTGAGGTGCTGTAAATCTATTTTTCTCAAGATGCCTTGAGTTAAATTTCCCATCTTAAATTCCATTTTCACTGAGACCTTCATTGTCCCTACCTTTCCGTCATTAAATACAAGAACTACATTATAATTTGCAATTCTGACAACGGTAGCAAATGAAAATGTAGTTTTAGGGCATCGTTTCATGACTGAATTCAGAAAGTCATTTGGATTCTGGGTTTTGCCTAGACCACACATCTGTACAAGTCCAGGAGAATCGGCTTGGCAACATCCAGGATACAATCTGGAAGCCTCTCCTTGTGAATAGAGAAGTTGTTGTCCCTCTGAGGGACCTAACAACGTTTCTGGTTTGTCTCTGTTGGTCCATTACGGCCAAGGGACGTCGGCTGATACGTACTTTTCAATTCAAAAAACTTTGCCGACAGCCGTACACTTTAAGATATTTTATTTAATTTTGAAAGCAGCCAGTTTCGTCAGTTCATTTTGCCATCTACAAGCCCCTACGCTTTTTTCTAATCATCGAACTTATCATAGAGCGCCTTAAAACTGGATATCGTGAATCCCAATCGTTGTGCTGCTGATTCACACGAAAGGGCTTTCGTGTGAACCACCTGCACGACGATTGGGATTCACGATATCCAACTTTAATCATTCATTAAACACTTACTTATATCTTCGTCAGTAGCACAAGGTAAAACAAAAATTGCTCCTTCATAAACCGAGTATCTGGTTTATTATTGTTTCTAGACTGAAGAGCGAAATAAACTGGAACACCTGCCTACTATCGTGTAGGTCCCCGCGAGAACGCAGAAGTGCCACAGCAACACATGACATAGACGCGACTAACGTCTGAAGTAGTGCTGAAGGGAATCGACACCATGAATCCTGCAGAATTGTCCATAAATCCGTAAGAATATGAGGTAGAGATCTCTTCTGAACAGCACGTTGCAAGGTATCCCAGATATGCTCAATGCTTTTCATGTCTTGGGAGTCTGATGCCTAGCGGAAGTGTCTAAACTCAGAAGAGTGTTCCTGGAGGAACGCTGCAGCATTTCTGGACGTGTGGGGAGTCGCGTTGTTCTGCTGGAATTGCTCAAGTCCATCTGCAAAAATGAGCTTCCGTGTTAGCCAGAGTTGGTATTCCAGAAGGCTCTCGTTTTCAGCTCTACTGTTTTATTAACCTGGGTTTAGTTTAGTTATTCATATGATACATTCATTGTAACTGAGTCTCTTCCCGTGATATGGAACGAATCGGATTTACAGTTAGAGTATTTTCTCAGTGAAATGAAGCCCACTAGAAATGCCGTGACAGCAGGAACAGTATAAGAAATACGCAGAAAAATTGATCGGTTTTCAGAAAATGAGCCTTTCAGTTTATGAACTCATGCAGAAGACAGGATACGTCATTAACAATTACAATAGCACAGAGGGAAGAGGAAATATATAAAACTAAATGTTCAGTGTACACGACTGTGCCTTTCTAGCCGCCTGAAGGGAGCTCACATATATTAAATATTTTGAAACGCCTGAGTTCATTAATGTTTGCCCTGTGTGTGATTGCTGTTTTTGGAGATGAAACACCAGAAAATTGGCTCACTTTTCACACATCGATTCATTCAGAGTTTCATTCATTTACATGATGTGTATCAAATTTCAGGGTGATTCAGCAGTCAATATTTTATGAGTTTTATTGCGAGAAACTAATCACAAACTAAAAGCAATGGGAGAATTCGTAAATAAAATACTAGTAATACTCTACCTCTGTCGTCTAAGGGTCATGTCGACAGCGTTAATGTATATTATAAACGACACCTCCGGCACCTGGTAAATCGCGCCAGCGGGAAGTCATAAGGGCCGAGCAACAGGCAGCAAGCCGGAGATAAGATCTGTCCTACAAGCTGTCACAAGATAATTTTAGTCCTGCTGTGCTAAAGCCTCCGCCGCTTATTCTCTTGGTGTCTTCTACATATTACGATGACCTGGAGTAAACTGAAATTGTGTATCATCACTGATCTCTGTGTACCCATATGTCCTGTAAGATAGTGTCTCGTACTCTAGCAGATATAATAGTAACAAATATGGCCGCCACTACGGGCAAACTACGACTAGGCCACTCTAGCACAGAAGACAGCTTATGTAGCCATTCGAATTTGGACCACTTCTCTTGTGAATTAACTGTGCTGACCAGCATAGAAAACTACAGTATTTTAAAACTTATTTATCGATTATTCTGTTATTTTTTCGTAGAACAATTGCATATCGGTATTTAAGGTTGAATAACGATTAAATGCTTATGTCCTATTGATTTTTGTTTATTTCAAATTAGTTTTAGACTTACTGGGCCATCTTCAGGAAACACCTGACTATGGTCTAAATGGAACTTTAGATCTTAGGCAACCATGTGTATGGAAGATGTTTAACATTGTTAGCACAAGTTGCACAACTGATAATATTAAAAACAATAATTGAAGTACACAATATTACAGTATTACTCCTTATATGGCTATGATGCCATAGTTTGTGAGGTCGTGAAATTGGCTGAGAACTGTGTAACTGAGCACTATTCACTTACGTTTGTAACATATAAAACAAGTTGTGCGTAAAGTGTAATTACAACGTTAAAAAACAAGTTTGGTGCACAACATTCTGTGCAAGTGAATTGTATGTTTGCTTATAATGTTTGGTTACCCATGAACTAGTGTCCCTTGCAGACACTAGTCAGTTGTTCCCTGAAGATGGCCTAATAAGCCGAAAACTAGTTAGAAATAAACATAAATCAGTAGAACAAAAACAAAGTACTTGTTATTCAACCATAAATATCGGTATTCTCGAAACTGTTAATCATTTGTACTATAGAACTACTTCTACTCCACAGGTGAAAATCTCATTGTATCTGCGATCGACTGGCTCAGAGTAGTAAAACGTTATTGTAAAAACGATTGAGTAAAGTTCTCTTTATGTAAATAGTCAGCATGCAGCTACACTTCTATGGTGAAACTATATAGACATGCAAACCAACTGACATATTCTTCATTGTGAGTTGTCACATATAGATTCACATAACATGAAAACAACTGAACTGTTATTATTCTCACTATTATTTATTTATTACAATCATGGAACCTACCATCCTCTGTTTCTACAGCAGATTGTAGAAAACATCGAGTAGATTTGAAATTTTCTGCATATTAAAACACTATAATTATGCCATATTGAGACAGTAATTTATATGATATAGCTTTGTTATAAATATACATGTGTGGGAGTCGCCAGAAGATCATCTGTGAAAACATTGTGAAGCGCAGCATTATTCTGTGGCGAGAAGCGGACGAACAATTGGTTTTACTCTTTGATTTTTATGGCTATTCTTTGTATTGATTTAGATTTTTAAGTTGATTGGTGTTTGAGTAAAACTAAATAAAATGTTATTTCGTGATTACTTTTATGGATCTCTTTAGCAGACAGAGGTAAATTGTAGTTGGCTAATGACGTAAAGATAACATAATTGGAAAAAAATAGTTTAAAGTGAGGGTAGATAGAGGAACAAATCAAAGTGAATGAGCATATTACGTTATTTCTTATGTAAATTTTTCTTGCTATGCTTCGGTTTGCAGGTGCCTCGGTAGATTTTCGAGTACTTCCTAAGCTGAGAGAGACAATGCTCTAAAATTTAACCAACTGCTCATTTCCTGGATTTATTGTATCCATACATTTAATTTGATACATTTTAAATTGTAGTTTACCGTCCATTTGTTGAGTAAAGTATAAGAACATCGATGTAAGAGAATAATTTACTAAATAACAATACCATGCTGTTACCAATAACTAACATATGTATAATAAACTAAGTTACAATTACACACGCTCTTATTAACCGATGCAACTCAACACTTGACGGACCACACACTGCTGTTACATTACTTGTGAACTGATCACTCTCTCATGATCGACAAACATCACCGGTTGTAGAAAATTCTTCCACACAGGCGCCTTCTTATTTTGCAACCGCCCTCCTCCTTTTCCCTCTTCAACTTTCACCCAAGTTAGTTTTTGCAAGTAACAGTGATAAGCATTGTAATATAAAGCTTGCAATTGGGAGCCCCTCTCATTCTGACCCCACAAAGCGCCGCTACAAAGTGTGTGATGCGGCCAGTATATAAATCTTACAATTCTAATGCGTCTGCCGCCCCTCACAATTTGGAGCCCCAAGTGTCGGCTTGTGCAGCTTGGTCCTTAAACCAGCACTGTAGACACCACGACGTCCATCCTAACTCCTCATCATTCGCATATGCCTTCCCACTCACCATTTCTGTTAACATCCCTTATACGTCTATTTCTGCCTCTAGTACCTACTCTGAACTCTTTTAGTTCGTCTCTAGGTATATTTTTGGTGGCTGTGTTAAGTAACTAGGATGTGTGAGCGTTTGCAATTAGCACCGTCATTACGCCCAGAGGGGCATCATACCTCTTAGCTTGCACTTGGAATGGGTATGTTAACACAATGTGCTCAGAAGATACTAATCACCGGAGTCACACAGTGCTAATCTCTTACCTATTTTATGTACTTATTGCTATAAACGGCTGTGTTCTGTCCCAAATTAACTGTACCTTTGGTGGTGACTATAGGATTCGTTCGTAGTCTCTGATGTTCCGATGGAGACTATACTGACTTTCCAAACTGCGTTGGTGCTGTGGACAGAAAACATGTAAGCCTGAAGAAATCCGCTAATAGTGGATCGGAATTTTATAATCATTGGAATATTTTTTGGTCAGTACTTTTGGGTCTAGTACACGCTGGCTGTTGTTTCACTGTGATGGACGTGGTCTCATACAGCGCCTGTGGGGATTCCGATGTATTCAAGAAATTCAACTTCTATAAAAGACCGAATCCTCAAATATTCTCTCACGATGTGGAAGACGAATTTCAGCAGTTTAATTTTGTAGGAGATGAAGCGTTTCACTATCTACATACATTCTGCTTATTTTTCAACATAATCTCCGTTCAATGCGAATGGCTTACGCCACTTTACGGGGTGGGGGGGAGGGGGGACTGTATGCCTGTAGGGTTCCACAATACTGGTCCATGTCCAAGTCAATACTTTTTGCATCAGTAACCACCTCATTATCCATGTACCAGTTCCTGTGGAGTGCATCCTTCATTGGGCCAAACAATTGCATGTCGGAAGGTGTGAGTCCAGGGTATAGAGCAGATGAGGAACAACAGTCCAATGAAGTTTTATCAGCTCCTATCAGGTGCACAGACTTTTGTCAGGCCTTGCACTGTCGTGGGGAATCCCAATTCGTTTGCAAAATGGTTCAAATGGCTCTGAGCACTATGGGACTTAACTGCTGAGGTCATCAGTCCCCTAGAACTTAGAACTACTTAAACCTAACTAACGTAAAGACATCACACACATCCACGCCCGAGGCAGGATTCGAACCTGCGACCGTAGCGGTGGCGCGGTTCCAGACTGTAGCGCCAGAACCGCTTGGCCACTCCGGACGGCAATTCGTTTGCATTTTTGTGGCGGCGAACACATTGTAGGAGTCACAGCTGTGTGCTGTCGACTGGCATGTGGGAGATTGACAGGTCTGCGCCACCTTGTGATGATGACAAGCCTCGCCCAAGGACTCACCGTGCTTTTGTTCACTGCCCGTTCTTTCTGCAAACCCCTATCACTATCTACTATGCTCTGGTTTTCCTCGAAAAGAAACTCAATGACGGCTCTCTGGAACGCTCCACAGTTACGGACGCCATATAGCGCCGCCTATCGGAAATATATGAAACTATGGCAGTTGGTGTCGGAATATTCAATGATATCCCACACTTCCGCATTTTCTCAATCGAAAATGGCCGAGAAAACAATGTGTTACATTACTTATTGAACGCCCCTCGAATGGTTGCGATTCTGGCTAAGAAATGGGGAATATTTCATCGGTCTATAGACGTGGATATCAGTTTTCCGTAGATAATCATAAAATCATATTGTATTCTAAATGATTTTGTAAGAAGAAATGATATATAAATCCAAGACGAGTCATATGAATGCATTCAGCAACGCTCTGATCCAAGAGGAATATGTGAAATATTCAGGAAAGAGATTATTTTGGGTGCCACGACTAGCCATTGTTCGTTGTGAAAACGCCTCCCTTCCTGGACTTGAATCTTTCGCCGACAGAGATGCCATCGCCTATAAGACGTGGCATTGTGGTATTGACCCGAAGACGCAAAGTAGACCTAGCTATGTTTATAGTAACATGCCATTTACATTGTATACATGCTCCTGTAGAAATGTTAGTAATGATGAAAAAATTCATGTATGGATGAAAGACTTTGTGTACTTGCTTGGCAATATGACACAATTTAAATTGTGGTAGTGGTGATGTTTACATGAACGAATACAGTAAGTTAACTATGAAATATCATTGTTATTGAATTCTGGTCCTGACAATTCAGTCCATTTCCGAATGCCGCTCCAGTACACTTCTTCCCATACTTTCTCTTTCAAATTCCTGTTACTGTATTCGTTTGATTTTCTATTGTAGAGATCCGGCCTCTTTTCTGCTTTTGAAATCGGTCTTCGTCAGTCGACAAAACAAGTTACAGCGTCATCCGCAACTCTAGTTATCATACACCCCGCTAGCGCATCGGACATGTCTGTCTGCGACACATTGCGAGAGCGACTGAGAAACAGCGTCGCTAGCAGTGTTGCCAACAAGACTGAATCAGTTGTCGCTAGATTTGACATGAAAAATCGCTAGATGTCGCTAAAATAATTTGATAGGATTGACGAACTGAAACACAAAAATACACTTTTCTTTTTCCAGAAACTTTTACTCTTCTACAAAAGCGTCTTTTAAAGTAAGCGCAGAAAAGAACATACAACCGATTTGTTCATCGTCATCGTCACAATTGTCAATTAGACAGGTTAAAGGGTGTTATAGTTGTCCCAAAGTTGAAGTTGATGGCTGTGCATTACTATCAATTATACTCCTAAACGAGTATGATTTGTTGGTTCCAATAAGTCTTAGTACATTTGTTGGCAACCCGTAGTCAAAACATTGTATATTCATTCTTTTTAAGGTTCTTTCGATCATCAAAATAGAATTCAATGAAGTAAGGCCAAGGCGATGGCGAAGTTCTGATTTGACCATTTTCATGTCACTAAAAACTCGTTCTACCTCTGTATTTGAATGTGTCATGTCAATACAGTAAACGCAAGATTGCACAATTATTTGCACGGATTTCGATTTCCAACATCTTTATATGATCGAACTTCAGTCCAAAGCTTGACTCTACTCTCGATGTTTTCGCCATCCAGTGAAGTTAATACTATTCCGTTGTTATTATATTTCTTCCAATATATTGATATCATTATATCCCAATTCCTTTGTTAGCTCTGTGACATTATGAGGGCTTGTTTAAGGTCGCAAAACTTCTAGTACAGAAAATCTGTTCATGTTGGTTAAAATTTCAGTCTTGGATGGAGGTCTATCTTATAATTCTTTTATAAGCTTCACTGTAAAGTCAATGCATACTTATGTCACCAATTTCGTACCGTTCGAAGGTAAGTCCAACTCGCTAGCAAAGCCGAGTGTAGTATAAAGATTAAGATAAATTTGTTGAATAGATGTAGTTACGACGTTCTTGGTAATATCAGGTGCATAAATTACTCTTTTACACTGATCACCAAAGAAAACTAATGCTATCCCGCAATTTTGTGGGTTCGGAGTTTTCACTCTCAAATGCTTTTATGGCTGTTTGGGTGTCACTTGATACGCTTTTTAAATAAGTCAAGTACTGCAAATTGTTTGGATCTTGGTACATGGAATGGAGCAGTTCCACAATGTAACAATTTTCTCTAGTTTCGCATGTAGAGAAATGCCTTTCAATTCATCTCATTGTTTTAAAATACGGCAGACTGCTGGATGTATGGGAAACCATTGAGAAGCACATACTTCAAGTATTTTCAATGGTGCTTGGCCGCATGTTTTCTATGGTCGTCGTGTCGACTCGGAGACAGACAAAACCAGTTGTAGATTTCTCTTACATATTCTGTGTCTCGGGGTATAGTGTTTTCTGAAGCGTGGCTCACTGCCAGTGTAAAGAATGACATATGCAACGCACAAGTAAGATGTCTGGCAGCCCATAATCAGTTTTTAAAATTTTATGTTCACCATTATTCACTCCTGTCCTAAGTGACGCTTTGTCTGTACCTATTCCAATCAAATTTTTAATTTCCAGGTTGTGGTCTTTTAAAGTTACTATGACTGCATCGGCAAGACCTTGCGCATCGGCTTTTTCGACAGTAGTAGGCGATAAAAATATTGACAGATCTTTTTATGTGATTCACTATAATATCTTTTTTGCACTTCCTAGATGTTTTAAAACACTTACGTCAGTGGATTCGCCACAAGCAGACCAAATTTTTCGTTACCGATATTAGCTCGCAGTACTTCTTTGAAATATGGATCCAATACTTCAGTTATTATGTTTTAATACTACGTTCACTGTAATTGTTAGTCCGTGGTGGATTTAGAGTCAAAAATACATTTTCACACAACTATCCCATATGTTCTACAGTGAAATGCAAGCAATGTTCAGCAATGAACAATGAAAGTGAAGCTCCTCCTTTACTAGGAGGTCTAATATTGTCAATTTTTTGCACTGTCAAGGTCTTCGGCGCCCATTTTATGTCAAGTCTCATTTGATGTTTCTTGGTTTCACCGTGTTCTTTTGTATTGCTCAGTACAGCGTAAAATTCAGTTTGGCTGTAGCGACACATACCCTTAATATCATTTCCAGGAACTGGTGTCAGCCATTCATTAATTTCAGGTTTATTCTCCAGTTCTCTTTTGTAATCTTGAATGCAGCATGTTTGCTTCACTATTAATTCCATTACACAGCACTGTATTCGCTCACCGAATACGACGCAACACAAAGAAACGAATATGTGCACAAATACAGTTGAGCCTATCTTTAGCGTTCACAGTGCCATTCCAAACCACCCGAACAGTTCCGAAATGACGCAAGACACTAATAGTCTCGTTTCATAACTCTTCATCATTCCCTTATTCCCTCCCGTTCACCTCTTATCTTCTGTTGACGTATCTCATACGTAAATTTCTGCCTGTAGTATATACTCCGAAGTCGTTTAGTTCGTCTCTAGATATATTGTCAGTGACTATGTCGAGTAACTAGAATGTGTCAGCGTTCGTAATTAGCAACGTCATTTCTTCTGGAGGGGGAGCGTTTAACTTGCATTTGGAGTGGGCATGTTAACACCACATGCTCGAAAGATCCTAACCACCGCAGTCACACATCACTAATGGTCTCTTTCCTATTCTATGTACCTCAGCTGGAGCCGATATTGTTCATTTGTGGTCTCTTTCTGATGTTCGGAAGGAGACTACACCCGGCGTCCTGTATTTGTGCTCTCTCAATGTATCTTCTATTTTTCTGAAACCCGCAATTTCTTGTTCTTTATATTATCTCGCCGCAACCAGTATGTTGCGGCAAGATACTGTTCTGCGATGTCTATCGTTACAGGTCTTCTCATCAAAGAACAACCAGCGCTGCACAGTGGCGGAGAGCGGCACTACCACGCCGACGTTCTTCATACTCTCACCAGATGGCAATTCTGATTACATACGAGTCTGCGAAGATTGGCATGGAGGATCTAATTTTTCGGTGATATGTTCTAATACTCATTCAGTTTGACAATGTAAATAAATCAATTCTTCCCTCAGTTACTTACGTACTTCGTTGCCGCTGTGTAAAGTCAGGGTCAGATAATTCTTTTCTCTCGCGAAGCGTGCGGTATGTTATTTATTATTTGTATCACAGATGAATTGCTGAGGCCTCATTTAATTTGACAATTGTGAATGGCTTCGCTCTTCCTCTGTATGTAGTAGTTTAAGCGTTGTCTAAATATAGCATGTCATATTCATTCAGCTTAAATTAAAAATTATAGTTTTAATAACCAACATAGAATCACATGCCCTAGTCTAGTGAAAGAATTCTCGGTCTGTTCCTATTAATGCTGGGTATTTGCTCTTTATTTAATTGAAAATCAATAAAACACATACAACGACTAACTGCATACAACAGTATGTGGCTTAATTATCCTCGTTAGGTCGTTAATTGGATATTAAACGGAACGGCTGTTACTTCAGTAATTATACACTATACGTGTTTTAACAACTGAAACTCGTAGAAAATTGCTAGCTGTAAAGTAGTACCTCTGCCACAATCCTGCGATGTACGGATGCAGGTATGTTCGTCTGTTGCAACTGCAGCTCTATGCATATGAACTTGCCATTTTTTCCTCATGAAAATACGGGACATCTGAAAAAGCTGTAGTTGATTGCTCAATACTTTATGAAATACTGTGTGAATAAAACATGAGGATGACGGAAACGTGATACTGAATATAGGCATTTTTCATCGGAAGAACGTTTATTAATACCCTAAGTGAAGTGCACTTCCAAATCTTTCATGGCAGTAGAATTTCATTCGTTCCGTATTTTTTACATGAGTGAACTTGCGCACATAACTGATTATTGCGTAACAATCTGTCGTACAAGTTTGCATATGAAATGCCTGAGCGTCTTTTCATTTGCAACAGTACTACACTCCTGGAAATTGAAATAAGAACACCGTGAATTCATTGTCCCAGAAAGGGTAAACTTTATTGACACATTCCTGTGGTCAGATACATCACATGATCACACTGACAGAACCACAGGCACATAGACACAGGCAACAGAGCATGCACAATGTCGGCACTAGTACAGTGTATATCCACCTTTCGCAGCAATGCAGGCTGCTATTCTCCCATGGAGACGATCGTAGAGATGCTGGATGTAGTCCTGTGGAACGGCTTGCCATGCCATTTCCGCCTGGCGCCTCAGTTGGACCAGCGTTCGTGCTGGACGTGCAGACCGCGTGAGACGACGCTTCATCCAGTCCCAAACATGCTCAATGGGGGACAGATCCGGAGATCTTGCTGGCCAGGGTAGTTGACTTACACCTTCTAGAGCACGTTGGGTGGCACGGGATACATGCGGACGTGCATTGTCCTGTTGGAACAGCAAGTTCCCTTGCCGGTCTAGGAATGGTAGAACGATGGGTTCCATGACGGTTTGGATGTACCGTGCACTATTCAGTGTCCCCTCGACGATCACCAGTGGTGTACGGCCAGTGTAGGAGATCGCTCCCCACACCATGATGCCGGGTGTTGGCCCTGTGTGGCTCGGTCGTATGCAGTCCTGATTGTGGCGCTCACCTGCACGGCGCCAAACACGCATACGACCATCATTGGCACCAAGGCAGAAGCGACTCTCATCGCCGAAGACGACACGTCTCCATTCGTCCCTCCATTCACGCCTGTCGCGACACCACTGGGGGCGGGCTGCACGATGTTGGGGCGTGAGCGGAAGACGGCCTAACGGTGTGCGGGACCGTAGCCCAGCTTCACGGAGACGGTTGCGAATGGTCCTCGCCGATACCCCAGGAGCAACAGTGTCCCTAATTTGCTGGGAAGTGGCGGTGCGGTCCCCTACGGCACTGCGTAGGATCCTACGTTCTTGGCGTGCATCCGTGCGTCGCTGCGGTCCGGTCCCAGGTCGACGGGCACGTGCACCTTCCGCCGACCACTGGCGACAACATCGATGTACTGTGGAGACCTCACGCCCCACGTGTTGAGCAATTCGGCGGTACGTCCACCCGGCCTCCCGCATGCCCACTATACGCCCTCGCTCAAAGTCCGTCAACTGCACATACGGTTCACGTCCACGCTGTCGCGGCATGCTACCAGTGTTAAAGACTGCGATGGAGCTCCGTATACCACGGCAAACTGGCTGACACTGACGGCGGCGGTGCACAAATGCTGCGCAGCTATCGCCATTCGACGGCCAACACCGCGGTTCCTGGTGTGTCCGCTGTGCCGTGCATGTGATCATTGCTTGTACAGCCCTCTCGCGGTGTCCAGAGCAAGTATGGTGGGTCTGACACACCGGTGTCAATGTGTTCTTTTTTCCATTTCCAGGAGTGTACATAAAACATTTGTTTTATTACAAGTCCAATATTGATTGATTTTTGAAAATAAACGCTCAGGTCCTATACTCGACCCCGGGAAGCAAGACATTATGCACTTTACCCTCAACACTCTAAATGCTGCATCAAATCTGTTGCGTACGTCTTTCTTGGTCTATTCCATTCCACTGTGTTCCTTTTTAAAACTGGTCTAATAAAGTAAATTATAATCTGAAAACTGCTTCCCCCCTACTCCACCCCCTCGCAAAAAAATTTTCAAGTGCTACATTATAGAATAAATAAACGTAGGAATAAAACCCATTATGAGCAGCTTGATCACCGTCGTACATTTCCTTCAACATTCCCTTTTAGATATTAAATTAGAACTTTCATCTCCAATAGGTATGAATTCCTGCATTGTTTTATTCACCCCGCTTTCTGAAAAAAGTATTTAACTGATACAGGAAAAAGCTATGTTGGCCTGAGATTACTGGTATCAATGGCTAAATTTATGTGGTCAAGATCTTCAATAAGAAGTAGTTTGCAACCAAGGACTTAAAACGCTAAGAGGTATTAATACATTTTTACATACTATATTAGAAGTTTCACTAGCAATAGAGATGACTCCTAATATTTTCAGTTTCAGCTCCATCTTTGGATCGTTTGCAACTGAACTTGACACCATAGAGTTTTTAATGACTTTTGTTGTGGACTCCATGGAATTGTAGCTAAGATTACGACACGGTATGGTATATAAGGGTTCCCTCAGTTGCAGCTACTGTGAGCCCTTCATTTCCTGGGATTTCATAAATTACGCGTCTGCTATTTATCCATTCTTGCTATTCACCCATTCTGTATCGATAGGAATTAAAGCTAATAGCTGTAACATGTATGCTTCTCACTTTATAGAGCCCATCTTAACGTAATAGCCGGCCGATGTGGCCCAGCGGTTCTAGGTGCTGCAGTCTGGAACCGCGCGACCGCTGCTGTCGCAGGTTCTAATCCTGCCTCGGGCATGGCTGTGTGTGATGTCCTTAGGTGAGTTAGGTTTATGTAGTTCCAAGTTCTAGGGGACTGATGACCTCAGATGTTAAGTCCCATAGTGCTCAGAGCCATTTGAACCATTTTTTAACATAATTCCTTACAGCAATTAGTTAACTATCAGATCAAATCTAATGATAATGTATTGTAATTCGTTATTATAATTAATGTAAAATTTTTATTATCCTTAATATCACGGATATGATTTCATTATAAACCTTTAATAAAAAATGTTTATGCTGGGAATATTTTACATTTTTAAATACATGTTTCACAAAATCAGCATAAGAATTTCTTATGATCCGTGAAACAAACTTACCCACTAATTTTTGACGAAGACATCATTGACTTAAGAAGTTGTTGCAACAGTTGCAGTAGAAGCTAGCTTACATTTGTTTCATTCAACATGGTGAACAATATCCGAGTTCCCCCATGTGCAGTCGAAAATGTGGCATAGCAGATTTTACAGTGAGCTTCATCATTAAGCTTTGTCTCTTCAAGGAAGGACATTTTTTATCCTTTAAATTGGAAGAAAAAGAACATTTGCGTTTAGGCTTAATAATACCACACCACATCAACTGCCATCATTAAAATAGGCAAACTTCATCTGTGTCCATAGTTCACAGTAATCTTTAAATAATTACAGCAATAAGTGAGATAAGTGCCGATCCAGCGTTTCTCAGAACAAGAAAAGCCGGATCTGTAGTTCAGGAAGACGGTACCAAGAAAATATGGGACCTTTTCGTGTCCCATCAAAACTTCTGGGGATGCAGTTTAGTGTTTCCACCTCCGATTTTCGGTTTATCCTAGGTTCTATCTGCATTATCCCTAGGCTTCATAGATTTACAGGACCGGAATATGAAGTATTACTTTTACATCTTTTCGCTGCACTTAGCATGACACAATTGGAATCTGAAATCGAGTAATTGTTTTCTAGAATTGTCATATTTGCTAGAGGTTTCCCGTTAAGGGTGTCGTTAAGTCCATTGCTTTTGTCTTACTACCTCAGTATTTGAAGATGCAAATGCTAGTGAAAATGAGATGAACACTTTGAGGTTTTCGTAAATAAAATTACCACAGTGTTCTACTCCAATAAATTTTGGCTGGTATTTTTTTTTTCTTTCTCACCTTAAGCCCCAAAATATTTGGATTCGATGACAGCTTAATTCCTCCGTTCATCATCTGCTTTTTTCATGTTGATTATTGTCACCAAAAATTGAAATGGCTAACAAACTTCCAAAAATTGATTTTTCAGATTTCGCGCAACTTATGAGTTATACCGTTACACAGCTGGTGTAATCTGTCAACTTTTCACATAAGTGCTGTTGGTATAGTGCGATTAAATACCGATGCCACCTCAACAATGATAATAGCCCAGTTAATATAGTAGTCTGAAATTAAGCGGATTGCATTCATTAAGGGTTTGATGGTTGCCCATGTAATATATCTGTGGGGAGCGGAGGTAATTGCCTACTGAAAATAGTAGGATAACCACCGTAAGTTCGATTTTACGCAAATTTTCCGAATCTCTGTCAAAATAAATTAACCCAAACCACATATAATAAAGGATGGGTTATCCTTGTCAAACTACAATAGCCCTAAATCACATAAAATATAAGACGTTTCGCCCTAAATCAGGACGATATTCCTTAAAGAGGAAATACTACGGGACGAATGGCAGGATTAATCTTAGAGGCGTATCACTTTATTTAAATCGTTCCTGAGAACAGACCTTTCTGTGTGTTTCTTTCCCTGTTATTCATACCTCTTGATTTTTCTGTTCGCTTTGGTAATGGCACTATAAACGTTTTGAAAATACAGTGGACATCAGTTATATCAAATTCTAAAATGTCAGACCTGGGTTCAGCCATCACTTGCAGTCTCTAACGATTTAACAGAGTTGTTCATTTAAAGTGTTTTTCTGTAATTTCTTTGCTTTGATTACAATAGCTTGTTGATGTTATAGTGTCTACTTTGAAAGTGATTATTTAACGACCTCTTATGCGTGAGTGTTGTGGAGGAAGTATATGGACATACGTTCAATGTGAATGTGTTAATTTATTGAAAAACTATATAAATATATGGATGGGGAAGGTCTTGTACACTCATGAATCATGTGATGTATATGACTTATGTTCAGAATGCATGCCTTTGTATAGGGACAGCCAGAAGAAATGTTAAATTTTGAATCAATTGGTGAATAGTTTCTATGCATAACTCACAGTTTATTTTATTTAAATTAAATTTAGTTTCGTAAACTGAGAGCATCTTTTGTAAATTGCTTTCTGTAATTCTATTGGATGTGTTAGGGATTTCCACTAATATTGAACACCTGGAGGGTCCTGATTGGCTGCCTAAATCATCAGCCAGTAGGAATTAAGCAATTCCCTCGATTTGTTAGTGCTTTGTGCTGTAGTTCTACGTCTCTATGAGTCACTCGGGAACCGCCGTATGCTACAGATCAATGTGGACCGCGCCACACAAAGTTTTCTTAAGAAGATGGAAATCTTACGAACGGTCGGTTAGGTTATCGGAATTGCGAATCTACTTTAGTTTCGAACATTATTGGTGAAATCCTGGACATTTTAAGTTACTTAGTTTGAAAGTGAAATTTCTTGTCGCTGACTTAAAAATCCGGGTGCCTTGTTTGTGAACATGACAGAAAATTTTTTTGAGCACTTCTTTCGGGGAAAACCACTAAAAGACGACGGGAATATCTGTGGGATAGTGATTGTCTAAAACGTTTAAGCTGTTCGGGTCAGACTGGTAAAAATCTACCATCTCTTGTGTGCAGAGCTTGTAGTAGAAACAATAAATAACACCAATGATCGTTTTCACAGAAAATATGGACTTGAGGGCCCATTTGCAACTTGTTTTGCAGGCAATAAAGCCTAATTAGTTGAATTTTGAACATTTTCAAGCAAGTTGTTTGGTAGCCCCATTGTCCGAAATTTATACGAACTTTCAAATTCTGCCTCCAAGCTCCAGTTACGTGGCATTTGTTTGGTAGATATTTAGTCGGTGTTTCTTCAACGCTGCTTTCCAGCGACTGAACGAGTGTCTACCAGCACAAAGGCGTAGGGGGCCGACAGCAAGAAACCTGTTTAGTTAGGTAGACGGAAATGTTTGAGGCGGGAAGGAGATATCCATCTCGCCGCAAACGATCATGTCGTTTTCAGCTCTCATTTCAGGACTGAGACCCAGTTAAGTGTAGAGGTGTTCTACTGTCGTATAATAAGATCCAGTTATCTGTCGGAAGATAAGTGTGTACCAATAAATGGAAGAGAAGAATCTTGTACGAAGGCAAAGCAACCACTTCAAAGCTCATCAAAAAACCTATTGATCCCAATCACACCAAAAGAGAATAGTTATCCCCACAAGCCAAATTCCTCCACTGTCGTAATTTAGGACTCCACTTCTACTAAATCTAGAACTTTCAAGATTACCACTTCAAAACTAATTACTCCTAAGTCAACACAGACAAAATTTTTGGAAGAAATGTCACCTATTCCTTCTAACGATAAAACCATGAGTTTTAAGAGGAAGGCAGTAACTCTACCCATATGGCTAAAAGATTGAAACTGTAAACAAAAAGAGGGATAAGAAAAGAAACGAAATAGAGGAAAAGACACAAAAATATCACCAAAAGGAAAAACTAGTGAAGAGAAAAACAGATCAAAAAATCTCAGTAAGGAAAATACAACAAATAACTCGAAGTGAAATCAGGTGCAGACACTGTAAAATGTTACGAAAATAACTTTGATAATCAGATGAGGATGACAGAGTTGGCTGTGGTGAAATCTAACAAGAAACTAATAAAAATGACGATTGGATTTAGTGTGTTGCGTGTTCACTATGGTCAACATTTGGCAATAAATGTAACTGCTGTGGTGAGACAAAGACAGTCAAATGAGTGAACAATAACAACAGGTTATTAGAAAAGCCAATGTTCAATCGAGATTTATAGTAAATTGATGAAACTGTTTTGGAATAAAATGCTAAATGGTATAATTCTTTATTCATTACAATCTATTCCAAATAAAAACATGAAATCATAACATACTATTTTCAATTTAGTTTTTTCCATATTTTGCAGCTGCATAATCATTTTAATATCGTCCATCTCTCGGAGTACACTGATCCATCTCACAAAGGTGTATGTGTGAGATGGACCACTCACGTATATTTTCATTTTTCGTATGCCTTACATTTTAATTTACAGTGCCTTAAAATGTATTGTACTTAAGTTTATATGACACTTGTAACCTCCCCACAAAAATTTACAAGATGTTATTATTGAATGCTAATGGACATTGCGCTAAGTATAACCTCCCTAGCAAAATTTAAATGACAGAAATAATAAATGAATGGGAGCCAAGTGTAACCTCCCTAGCAATTAAATTTAATGACAATAAAAGTGAGAATCGCGATCTGACTCAAATATAAATTCTTCACACAAAAAAAAATTAAAGTCAATTCAGTGACAACAAAATCTCAGCGATAATGATAATTCGATTTTACCGAAATATCTGTCTTTGGCCCTGTGCAAAAATCAGAATTAAATTCTTACCTCATTGTAACTGCTAGTCAAATTTCTGCTCTTATTCTTGCGCACGGCTTGGAGGAACTGCATTGCAAATAATAATATTCTTTTTTTTATTATTTAACTGAAAACTGAAACTTTTCTTTAAGGGAAGTGGAACGAAATAGTTACTTCAATTAAATAAAATTTTTATGTAAAATTGCTTTTGAAATCAAAATTATTATTGGGGGCACTTGTTGAAAATTACTTACAATAAATAAACTTTACATTATCCAATGATTATCTTAAGTAACAGCATACCTCATTCAGCATCTTGACCAGTGTTGCGACAGACTACATCACACAACTGCACTGGGCTGCTACTACTGACCGAGCGCTCTGCATGACGACTACTCGCGTACCGCTCGCACGACGACTACTGACAGAGTACTCTACACGACGACTACTGACAGAGTACTACTCGCAACACTCGCGCGGTCAAGCGCATACTAACCACGATAATAGGCTCTCTGGTCAAAGATTTTAACGTGCCTCACCATCGCTGCTACGTTACATACGTGTTTCATAACCCTCCACTGGGGGGGCAAAAATTTGGCAGCGATGGTGAGTCAGTTGGACTTGCCATCGCAAGAAATTTTTACAATTTACAGAATATTCAAATTTAGTACATAAATTAAATGTTGTGCACATGCACCGAGTACAAAATATATCAGACAAAGACAAAGTGATTACAAAACATAGTAGTAAATCAGAAAACTATATATACAAATTATTTGACAGAAAACGAAGTGCACAGGCACTGAAAAAATTCTTTAGCATAAACAGAATGGCAAAAAAAATCATACACTGAAGTATTGAACATACAGAATGAGTACAAATCATATTGAAAAATGAGAAAAGTGCACAGGCACTGAAGTTCAGTAGAAAACATATTAACACCTAACATAAGTGCACATGCACTGTAGTTCAGAACATATCATCAAAATAAAAAATGTATATACAATATAAAAGACAAGAGTGTACATATACTGTACCTCAGAACAAATCGAAAAAATGTCTTTAGCATTTTCGCAATAAATAAACATAATGGCAAAAAAAATCATCATATTGAAAAATGAGAAAGGTGTACTCGCACTGGAGTTCAGCGAATCGAAAAAAAATGTATAGCCATGAACATAAATGATGTTAGCAAAAAATGATTTTCACTATGTGACAAGAATTAGGATAGGAAAGGGAAGGATTGCATCATGGTTGTAGCACTTTAGATTGCACTCAGCTGTTCTGAAAGTCCATATCTTTCCACAGAAGTACAACACCAAGTGACACAACTTGAAGTTCTTTTTCCATCAGAATTTATCAGTGTAGCCAAGACACTGAACTGTCGTAGTAATGTTCCATGTTCTCATTTTGGCAGTACTCTAGGTACACCAAACAGTGGGACCATAATAACGTCTATATCGCTCACGGTGGTGGACAGCATGTCGTGTCAACACCACGCTCTTACAAGGCACACCAACGTAGAATTAGTGCAAAACCAAAGATAGTGCTCCATGATCACTAGGATAGACAGGACAAATGGACATTGCAGTAATTCAGGGTAGTTAGCTCATAAGGAGAAGTACATTAGTAGTTTGCGGCATTCATAGCCCAGTTATTGAACATTTCTGTACCATGTATGTAGTATTACAGAAAAATGTTCATTAATTGTTTTACATAGAATCAGTAATCTTCCTTTCCTAGTTACAAAGTATAGCATAGTTAATTAATCATTTGTCATTCCAATAGTATTAATCATTAGCCTTTTCCTAATTACAAAGCATTATTAAACAGTCACATTCTTTTCCAGTTACAAAGCATAATTAAGAATCATTAGCCTTCTTCTAATTACAGTTAATTAATCATTAGTCATTCCAATATAGTAAGAATCATTAGCCTTCTCCTAATTACAAAGCATTATGAAACAATCACATTCTTTTCCAGTTACAAAGTATGGCATAGTTAATTAATCATTTGTCATTTGAATATAGTAAGAATTATTAGCTTTTTCCTAATTAGAAAGCATTATTAAACAGTCACATTCTTTTCCAGTTACAAAGCATAATTAAGAATCATTAGCCCTCTTCTAATTACAGTTAATTAATCATTAGTCATTCCAATATAGTAAGAATCATTAGCCTTCTCCTAATTACAAAGCATTATGAAACAATCACATTCTTTTCCAGTTACAAAGTATCAACATTGAAAACAAGAGCTAATTAATGGCATAATTAATAACAATTCATTGAGTGACATTAATTATTGGCACTCAGTGGCCATCAAGTATCGAATAGTATAAAACATTGTTCCTCATTCAGTATTATTCAGATCATTAAGAAGTCATTATTAAAAATCAGTTAATTATAGTCATAGCACTAATAATCATGGCCATTATAAGTAGTCTCATTGCAATAAACAGTGGCAGTCCTTAGCCAGTTACAAAGCATCATTTTATATATATATATATATATTTTTTTTGTATCATTAAGAAGTCATTACTGAAGTGACATACTATTCAGAGCTGATCAGCATTACTCAGAACTTTCTCAAACTGGTATCACTATTTGGGACTGGTAATACATTTTTTTTGTTAGCCATGCATTGCGTTGGGATTGATAATTAATTGCTGAGGCATAACACTATTTGCATTTGACCTATTGCTGCAAATGAGGATAGTTAACGTCATTCGTCATGAGTCAGCTGTAGCAAGGTTAAGTAACAAGGCAGTATATGTGATCACATTCATAAATGATAAACACAAATGGGTAAAAAATAAAAATGCAAGTACTAGAACAGGTATAATAGGTAACAGGTTTAGTAAGTATCATGACAAGCATCTCCTGGAAAAAATACAAAATGGATTATTGACCTGAAAGAAGAAACGCAGTAGTGAACTTCGAATTAACAGGTAGTGAAATGTGTATAAAAATGTGTTCCATAGCTGTCCTTTCCAAAACTTTCCATCATCCTACTATGCAATATAATACCTGCTGTCAAAACAAACTGCAACAAATACTTAAATAACTACATAGCATAAATACATAACTTCAACATTATCCTCATCTGTAAAGAAAACTTCATTATCCATATCATCAAAACTTCATTATTATCATCACCTGTAGAGAAAAACTTCATTATTCATAACAGCATATTCTTCATCATTATTCATCAGCATTCATTATCATCTGCAAAAAAAATCACTTCATTACTCATTACACAACTATTCCTTATCTCCAGCATATTTCATCACTAAAACTAAGATGTGCAGTTCCGTCTGACAGCCTGCATCAATCACCTTGTATTCTGAAAGAAAAAATTAGTTAAGACTGCTATTCTACGATGAGTATAGTATATTCTTGTTAATGCTTGTTAATCCTGATCCATTTACTCTTCCTCATAAAGTTATTGCATCTTCTTTCGTTTATTCCGTAGGTGAAATTCCCATTTCTGTTGAATTTATTTCTTACACGCATCATTTCTTTCTGAAATTGATGAACAAAGATTAATGTCCTGCATTTAAATCATATACCCACTGGATAATGACTGGTTTATGGTGACATAATTAACCATACAGCATAACATGACAGAAAACGTAATATGTCAAAGACATTGACAGTGTTCAGATGCAAAAATGTACACAGAATATCACAATGCAGCAGCAAAAAATGTAAAACAGTCACGATCTTGAGATGTCATAAGGCAAAAAATGTCAAAGTCCACTGGTGTGTTATATCTTAACTATTTCACAATACATACAAACAAAACTTGAAAACAATCATACACACAAAAAAAAAATGGAAAATGTGCATGGTCTGATGTGTAACGACAAGAAAAGCGACCTGCTAACCTTACCTTGCCGGGCACTTGCCAATAAAAAATACGATAATCATCAGTAATTAGTCAGGTGAAATAATTGCATTAATAAATGACATCATAGTGTGTTGAATCATACACTGGTTTCACTCAATAAACGGTTTAATGTTTGAGATATGGTGGTTGCCTTTCGATTTTCTGGTTCTCAAAGTTACGACGTGTACAACATTGGGGTGAGGGATGCGGCGAATCCGATATGGACCTGCGTATAGAAGTTCAAATTTACTGCACATACCTTTTAATTTACTGGATAAATAGTGTGTACGTACTAATATCTTCTGTCCAACGTGAAAGTCTCGGCGTCTACAAACCTGTTTTTGCTGTCTTCTCCGGCGCTCTGCGGCACGTTTGATGTTGTTCAGCGCAATGTCAATTATTTCGTGGTGTCTTAGTCGACGACATTTAGGGAAGTTTACTAATTCTTTAATTTTGTTTGGTGGTTCAACGTTTTTCAGTATAACAGACGGAGATAGCACAGTGGATTCATTTGGAATGGAATTAATTACATCTTGGAATGAGAGTATGTGTGTATCCCAATCAATATGTCTTTTGTGGCGGTATATTCGGCACAGCTTACCAATTTCTTTCATTAACCGTTCACAAGGGTTCGAAGAAGCGTGGTACTTGGATATATAGATCGGAGAAATGTTTCTGGCTCGTAACACGCGTGTCCATACGCTACTACGAAATTGAGATCCATTGTCAGAAATTACTTTCAACACATGCCCTACATGAAATAGAAAATGTTTTACAAATGCTTTCGAAACAGTTTTAGCAGTAGCTTTGCGTAATGGAGTGAAAGTAACAAATTTTGAAGTGAGCTCAACAGCGACAAATATGTAGCAAAAACCTCTGTTAGTTCTCGGAATCGGACCAAAAATGTCTACAGCGGCCATGTGTCTTAACTTAACAGGTATAATGGGATATAATGGAGGAATATGTGAAGTGGTGTCTGATTTAGCTTTCTGGCAAATTTTACAAGACGCTAAAACTCGTCGTATACGTTTCTCCATGTTAGTAAAATAACAGTTCTGTCTCAGTATAAGAAAACATTTTCGTGCTCCGTAATGTGCGTAACTTAAATGAGTGTACCAGATTAGTTTGTTAACCAGTTCGTCAGGAATGCATAATAACCAATTGTTGCTGTCAGGATGAGAGCGGCGAAACAGAATGTCATTGCGTACAGTGTAATGGTGTCTAATCGTAACATTATTCCTATCTTGCCAAAGGTGTTTAATTTCTTTCCACACGTTGTCTTTATTTTGTTCTAGTGCTATGTCCTGTAATGACGACGAAATAAAGTTTTCAAATGCAACTTGCTGAATGTACATGACACTGAAATTTGTTTTGCAGAAGTTGGTTGCTACGTCTTGCTGATTGTTGCCGAGAGAACGCGATAGTGCGTCTGCTATAACATTTTGCGTGCCGGGAATGTGAACTATTGTAAAATTAAATTCTTGTAAATAAAGTTTCCATCTACTTAATCTGTCGTGAGTAAATTTAGCTGAAAGTAAAAATTGTATCGCTCTGTGGTCTGTGTAGACGGTGGTATGTCTGCCGTAAAGAAAGTGCCGAAATCTCGTAAAAGCCCATACAACGCATAATGTTTCAAGTTCTGTAACAGAATAATTTCGTTCAGCAGGTGACAGAATGCGGCTTGCAAATGCGATGTTTTTAATTACTGTTGAACCATCTTCTTCAATTTCCTGGAAAATATGTACGCCCAAAGCGGTGTTGGAACTGTCGGTGGCAATGGAAAAATTTCTAGTAAGATCTGGGTGCGATAAAAGTGGTGCATTCAACAGAGCATGCTTCAAATAACATTCTCGTGAGTAAAATTCTGCGTGTCAAAAGTAATGTTTGCGTTACTGTAATATGCAACCTGTGCTGTATCTGGTTCAAACCTATCGTATGTGTTATTATTTACGGGAGAATGCTGTGGCATATCCACTATATGAACTGCTCTGTTATTTGTTACTGACGTATTACGCTATGGATGACACCTATTGTCTGTTTCATTCATGATTATTTGTTGTTGCTGATGTTGTTGCTGCTCATAAGATCGACTGTTATTAAATGTACGCTGAAAATTGTGCTCATCATTTTTTTTACGTCTGCCATGATAGTAATTTCTATACGGCGCATTGCGATACGAGTTGAAATGGTGTGTTGTCTGTACGTAGGTATTTCTTTGCTGCCATGCGTTATTATTTGTTGGAGCTGGGACTATACGTGCACGCGGCGAAACATTAAAGTTTGGTTGACCTTGTAGACTGCATTGTTGGTTAGGTATGTTAAGCGGCTGACTTTCATGCTGTTGCGGTGGAAAACATCTATTGTTACCAAAAAATACGTTTGCTGTTAATTTTACACATACTGATGATTACGATTTTATCTGTTATTAAAATTCTCGTGGTTCTGGAGTGCCTAATGAAAATTGTCACTTTCAGTAAAAAATTTGTCTGATCGGGTTTTCATTACACGTTTCTTAATACTAGGTAGAGCAATAGTTAAAGAGCAGTTTTGATAGATATAAAGGATAGTAGAAGAGAAGGCAGCAGTGCAGAAAACTAAAGATGAAACAGCACTACTACAGCTCGGGGCCCTATGCTCGCTACGGCACATATTCATTAAAGCGTAATGAATCCCCTGAGGTCAATTACGCACTGCAAATAAATTTTAGCTTTTGCGTTGCAAGCAATAGCGGTAAAAATTCAAAAGCAAATTGTTGTATTCTTGCTAATTCCAGTTTCTGCATAATACGTAATGCTAATGAAAATACAAAAATAAATTGTCGCATCTGGTTCAAAGCTAGTTTCTGCATTATAGGTAATAGCGGTGAATGTACAAAGATAAATTGTCGTATACAGTGCAAAGCGTGTACCTGTACGCTGTCATTGTTAAATTCCTTAGATTTTCTTACAAATGCGAATTGCTCGAAATCTACGTTCTCGTCACTCAGTTTGAGAACACGTTCAGGTTTGTGTGTGAATCTGTTCGTCTGTGTCATTTCGTACTTCAAGTTACGTAGCTTTTCAGATTTTAAGTCGCGTAGCTTTTCGGATTTTAATTCGCGTAGTCTCTGTAAATTGTTCACATTATACACGCTGCGTGACTCTGACAAATGTTCATAAAGTGGCGTCTGTTGTGGTATGTTATTAACTGAAATGTTTTTCATCTCTGTTACTTCTTGTTGTAAATTTGATAACTTCCTACGTAACGTGTTGTTAGATGAATCGATCTCATTAATTGTCTGCTGTAAATTTTGAAATTCAGGTGTTTGGATAAATGAAACCGGTGCAGTATCGTCTGATTTATTGTCGTTAGTATTTTCGATAACCTCAATACGACTGGCCAATTCATCACATTTTTCAGTCAGTATTTTAACCTGATCATCGGTTTTAGAATCAGACGCAATTAATCTGTTTTTGCAACTTACGCGTAGTTTCGCTCAGTTTTTTAACATCAGCTTTGATGACATCGCAATCCTGTGTTAGATCTAATTGTTCGAATCTGTCTGTCACTGTTTGAATATTTACTGTGTGTGTATCTGTTTTTGATTTAAGATCAGAAATTTCATCCCGTAATTCCGCGTTCAACTGTTCTATGGTATTAATCTTGTCGGACACTGTAGTAATATTATTGTCTACATACGTCTTCGCTTTCGCGAACATTTTACGTTTGTCTTCTTGTCTTTGTGCAGTGATTGTTTCCATGACTTGTCGTTTTACTTTGTTTTGATCTTGAATAAATTTGCGGAAACGCGTATCACTGTTTTGTATGTGAAGATTAAAGCGCTCGTCAATCTGAGTGTTCTGTTGGTCGAATTTCGCGTCTATCTTTTCATCCATTGTGCGCGAAAGTTCTGCTGTCATTGCTTTAAACTCGTCGCGTAATTGTGTAGCTTTTTCAGAGCATTGTTTAGCGACTCCGCTAATTTCGTCTCTGAGTGTTTCTGTTGCGGCTGTTTACATTTCCCTTAATTCTTGCGCAACAGACTTAATTTCTTCGCTATTTTTTCGTGAACAAGCCTCAATTTCCACGCGCAACTGTTCCTTAGTGTCATGGCACTGCGCGGCAACGGCTCTAATTTGTTCACTAAGCTGTTTGGAATTGTCGTCTAATTTTTCATTTAACTGTTTGTTCTGTTCACTGAGTTGCTTGAGATTTTCATTCTGTTGTTTGTTATCTTCCCTAAGTTGTTTGAAATTTTCATTCTGTTGTTTGAAATTCTCTTTAAATTGTTTGTTATCTACACTATTTTCATTAAGTTGTTTACTCATTTGTCGCAACAAAGCCATAATTGGATTCGACTCAAGGTCAGCATTTCTATTCTCTGTGCTGTTCAATAGTGGATCTGGAATTGTTTCACTTTCTGTAACCATTTGGTCATTTTGAGATTTAGAAAAAGGTTTGTCAGTCGGATGCACACTGTCAGACATTATTTCGGAATTAAATAAATCCGTCCTACTTTCAGTACACTGTTCATTTTCACTAGACAAATTTGTCTGTACGTTACTTGAATTTTCCAAATCGTGTGTGTTAAGCTCGGCAGCGCCCATTACAATAGAGCGTTCTGCGTCATCAATTGTCGTCAAATTAACAGACGAGACAATTGAGTTCGTTTGTTCATTATCAGGGTAAAAGTCATCACTAGTGGTTGGAATGCACTGATTGTTAGTGAACGCAGGATTGTCAACATTACACTGCGTGTCATATGTCCTATCGGTAAAGTTGTTTGAGTCGGTAATTTCATTCATAATACTTCGCGATACACTATTCACAGTCTTTCGCGGCATTTTTACAGTGGTCACAATTATTCACAAAACAATAAGCACAAATGCAAAAACAACACACAAATACAACAAAGCAACGAATTGCCGTTGACCTGTAGAAAGAAAGTCACAAGATTAGTAAAAGCGTTGCGCCAAATCCTAATTATATCTAAACAAATAAGAGCAGATATCTGACTGTTGCTCAAAAGACTCTCAACGAAATACGATCCTGGACTGGGTGTCGCCAAGTGTAACCTCCCAACAAAATTTTATATGAATGACAATATTATTTACGAATGCTAATGGACATTGCGCTAAGTGTAACCTCTCCACTGAAATTTTAAAGACAGTATTTAATAGAAATGGAGCCAAGAAGCATAACCTCCCTGCAATGAAATATACTAACAAAGGCAACAAAAATGTGAAATTCGCAATCTGACTCTAATATAAATTCTTCACACACAAAAAAAAAATTAAAGTCAATTCAGTGACAACAAAATCTCAGCGATAATGATAATTCGATTTTACCGAAATATCTGTCTTTGGCCCTGTGCAAAAATCAGAATTAAATTCTTACCTCATTGTAACTGCTAGTCAAATTTCTGCTCTTATTCTTGCGCACGGCTTGGAGGAACTGCATTGCAAATAATAATATTCTTTTTTTTATTATTTAACTGAAAACTGAAACTTTTCTTTAAGGGAGGTGGAACGAAATAGTTACTTCAATTAAATAAAATTTTTATGTAAAATTGCTTTTGAAATCAAAATTATTATTGGGGGCACTTGTTGAAAATTAATTACAATAAATAAACTTTACATTATCCGATGATTATCTTAAGTAACAGTATACCTCATTCAGCATCTTGACCAGTGTTGCCGACAGACTACATCACACAACCGCACTGGGCTGCTACTACTGACCGAGCGCTCTGCATGACGACTACTCGCGTACCGCTCGCACGACGACTACTGACAGAGTACTCTACACGACGACTACTGGCAGAGTACTACTCGCAACACTCGCGCGGTCAAGCGCATACTAACCATGATAATAGGCTCTCTGGTCAAAGATTTTAACGTGCCTCACCATCGCTGCTACGTTACATACGTGTTTCACACTCTACGCGAATATGCTGCCAGAAGTAAAAAAAAAGTCGAAAACACACATAAATTTTATGGTAAAGAAGAAAGGTAGTTCAACACTCCCGGACTTACTGTACTCACGCATCTGGACAAAACTGCAAGTGATGGAGTTGCTATCAACTGACAATCAAATATCTGCAAACGTTAATAATAACGATGACCTGAATTGTCAATAATTCTGGTGTTTCACTTGTGGTCGAACATGAAATCTTAAATATCACTGACGAAACATCGGAATCTACATGCAGAAATAATCATCTTCGTTTCAGCAGCAAGCTGTTTTCACCCTATGTTCATTATGATCGACTGAATTAATAGACTGTCGAGACAAAAATCACTTTCTTATTCAGGTCCTCTACTGCAGGCACGATTGAGATCAATATACGCTCTTTGCTTTGGGAGAGGGAAGGAATTTTGAATATTTAAAAATTTATGTCATCTGGCTTAGTATTAAGCTGCAGTGGCAATCATTCATTCTGGAAACATCCCCCAGGCTGTGGCTAAGCCATGTCTCGGCAGTATCCTTCCTTTCAGGAGTGCTAGTTCTGCAAGGTTTTTAGGAGAGCTTCTGTAAAGTTTGGGAGGTAGGAGATGAGATACTGGCAGAAGTAAAGCTGTGAGTAACGGGCGTGAGTCGTGCTTCGGTAGCTCAGATGGCAGAGCACTTGCCCGCGAAAGGCAAAGGTCCCGAGTTCGAGTCTCGGTCGGACACACAGTTTTAATCTGCCAGGAAGTTTCAAATCATTCATCTGGTTAAATCGTGACTAGCCAGTCATGGAGGCACACACCAGTTTTGTAAGTTGAAGCTATTCACAGTAAACTTCGCCCAGTTGTATTAAGCCATACCATAAGCGAACTAGATTATTAGACATTACCTTCTGGATAAACCGTTTTTTCACTGTCGCTTCATTACAAGCTTAAGGTGGCATTGCGTTTCCTATCGTCATAAGCAAAAATTGCAACTCAAGGGCCACAACTACTCTCTGGATATCGCTAGTGTAAGCGGTTCTGGTAACAGAAATTCCAACAGTAACATATATCAATATATCAGCATGCATCTGAGTACTGTTTACTCACGTTTTCTTAAACAATGTATAACAATATTTGTTTTCGCTTCATTTAAATTTTTATAATTTTTTTGCTTTAAATATTTTCAACGATTAATACTAAATTTTCTGTATGGTAAAGTGTATCATACTGGAGGTTGAAGTTCTTTGTATTGTATGTGAGTAATGTATGTTAAATACCATGTAAATTGTTTATTACGTTAAATAATATTCTCATGACCTTTTGTATTTAAAAATTTTTGTGTGTATAAATTGTTCATGTTAATGTGAATTAAGACGATCGTGTGAAACCCCGCTCGCGTTATTCGTCCACGAGACTCAGAGAGCCATAGACACGGGTTCCCAGGTAGATGCCGTGTTTCTTGACTTCCGCAAGGCGTTCGATACAGTTCCCCACAGTCGTTTAATGAATAAAGTAAGAGCATATGGACTATCGGACCAATTGTGTGATTGGACTGAAGAGTTCCTAGATAACAGAACACAGCATGTCATTCTCAATGGACAGAAGTCTTCCGAAGTAAGAGTGATTTCAGGTGTGTCGCAGGGGAGTGTCGTAGGACCGTTGCTATTCACAATATACATAAATGGCCTTGTGGATAACATCGGAAGTTCACTGAGGCTTTTTGCCGATGATGCTGTAGTGTATAGAGGATTGTAACAATGGAAAATTGTACTGAAATGCAGGAGGATCTGCAACGAATTCACGCATGGTGCAGGGAATGTCAACTGAATCTCAATGTAGACAAGAAGTGATTTAAAATGGAATGACCATATAAAATTAATCGCCGGTAAAGCAGATGCCAGACTGAGATTCATTGGAAGAATCCTAAGGAAATGCAATCCGAAAACAAAGGAAGTAGGTTACTGTACACTTGTTCGCCCACTGCTTGAATACTGCTCACCAGTGTGGGATCCGTACCAGATAGGGTTGATAGAAGAGATGGAGAAGATCCAAAGGAGAGCAGCGCGCTTCGTTACGGGATCATTTAGTAACCGCAAAGCGTTATGGAGATGATAGATAAACTCCAGTGGAAGACTCTGCAGGAGAGACGCTCAGTAGCTCGGTACGGGCTTTTGTTGAAGTTCCGAGAACATACCTTCACCGAGGAGTCAAGCAGTATATTACTCCCTCCTACATATATCTCGCGAAGAGACCATGAGGATAAAATCAAAGAGATTTGAGCTCACACAGAGGCATACCGACAATATTTCTTTCCACGAACAGTACGGGACTGGAATAGAAAGGAGAATCGATAGAGATACTCAAAGTACCCTCCGCTACACACCGTCAGATGGCTTGCGGAGTATGAATGTAGATGTAGATGTAGATGTTGAAAATTTATGAAATGGTCACGCTTAGCAACAATATAAGAAATAGGTGTTAAGTAGAAGCCAATGTGCTTTTGTTTAAAACGAAAGTGGCTCTGGGGAGTGGAAAAATGTGGCAAGGGCGAATTGGCGCGCTATCTAGAGCAAGCGCTGGAAGTAAGACACACGGTCTGTAGGCAGCAGTGTTTCAGACAACACCATTGTGGAGCAGGAGAAGCTTTGCCTGCAAATTCGCACAAAATGCCTCGGATGGAGACTGCTAACGGTTTACGGCATAGCTGCGAGTTGTTTGGCTGCTGTGTGTGGAACTGACCGACGATAAGAAGAGAAATTGAGCCCTTACAGCAAGAGACTTGCAGGCCTTACTGTGGGTAGTGTAGCCGCCATAACTGTTCGCCACACCCAAGCCTACATCCACCAGATAAGACTTTTATATAAATTTACTTTTGTTCAGCGTAAACCAATAATTTCAACTGTGTTTTAATAATTATTCGTGAACTTTCTTTAAAGTGGTTCACCATGTTATTTCATGCTAATCATACACCTATATAGGGTTCCTTCCTGGTGTCTGTTGAATCCAAGTATCCTAGTTTACAGACTTATGAAGTGGCAGATTAATATAAAGATGCGCCATTTAAATTGTTTTTGTGTTTTCTTAACAATTGCAAAGTATTATAGTAAAAGTCTGCTTACATAAAAATCATTCACAGTGCAACCAAGTAACTAGAATCTGGTAAATAACTGTACAGAGTTAGTTCAAAGAATAATAGCTTTTGAAAGTAAATTCCAGTAAAATAGATGTTTTCTTGAAGTGAAATGATCAGTATAAAAAGTGTGTGCTTTAGTATCTAAGTATTTTTGTATTTTAGTTTGTTTATTATAGAAAATGTTTTTCTGTATGTCCTCCCTGGTCAAACAGTTTTAGCTTCCCTGAAGTTATCTACTAGGCTTTCTCTTTTTAAAACTTAATGTATAAGGGTACAGTAGTCAAAAATAAATTCCAGTGTCTGCACTAACATTGTTTGCTTTGAAAAATGTTAATTTGAAGAACCAAATTAAACAGTAATATAAAAGTATGCTAAAACTCATACTTCTGCTTTTCCAATACTTCACTGTTCCATTGCCTGGATAGGCTGGCAACCATTAACATTTGTTTTGGAACTGAGTTGTCCTAGCTTCAGTATAAAATTATTCATACTGCGTTTCTATTTAACTGCTGGGTAAAATCCTACGAAAAGAATTGATTAGCCTGATTTACTTATCCATTAGACATAACACACACTCTAATTCTGCAAAGAGAGTAACTGTATTGATTAGCTTTTCCTATTAACAGGACTATTTTCCCATAGTGTACTTTATTTGTAAACAAGATTAAATTTTAGTAAGAAGGTTATACGAGGCTTTTTCCGTAACGGGACTACTTGTTCTGTTGTGGTATAGAATACTTGACAACACAGAGAAGGGTTTTTCTGTTATTTAGGTAAAAGCACACTAAATTACAGTAGTAGATATAGGGTTATAAGTGTTGCGGGGAACTGGTTCCGCCTTGTGGGTAGACTAATGCGGCCAGTATTAAAGGGCTATCTAAATGAGGACAAGTATTCGACTGTGCGATAACGTTTTTTTTATTTCTTTCAAATTTCATGGTCTCATGGGGAGCTCCGTTCACTGACCAGGGATCTGACAGCATCTTAGAGGTATGCTAAACAGTTCAGCCGACACGTCATAGCTCCCTTGTGCATATATATTTAGCCAATTTCTGTGATTTCCCTTCTTGCGATACCCATTTTCCTTCAACTGAACTGTCTACTGTCGTATTCATTGTTGGATTATCTACAGCCTTCTGAACGGTTCTACTACACTATTATCTATTATTCATGTTTATTAAATTGTGATCTCAGTCTGTACCTGATTCTAGGCACGCAATCCAAACCAGTCTGTGATATTGTAATCTGTCTCCCATCAGGATGTAATCCACTTGGAATCTTCAGATGTCACCTGGTCTTTTCCAACTATACCTTCTCCTATTGCAGAACTCAGTTGGTCTTTTTCCTCCCTCATTCCTACCACCAAGCCCACTTTCTCCCCTAAATATTTCTTCCATTTCTTCCCCTATATTGGCTTTCTTGTTCCCCAAGTTTATTAAATTTTCAAATTCGTTTACATGCTGAATTACCTGCTCAGTATCCTCACATTTTTTGCTTACTCCTTCATCTGTTTGTAGTGTCGGCTTACGTATCTGAAACATTGTTGTTGACGTTGAATTGTTGTCGATTCTGTCACTCACCTGTTGACACTCATTCACTCTCTGCCCTACCTTCCTATTCATAATGAATATTACACATTTTACTCTATTTTCTGCTGCTGTAGACACTACCCTATAGAAATCATTACCTTCTGTCCATTTCACTTCACTGAATCCCAATTTATCTATATTAAGTTGCTTCCTTACCACGTTCAAACTTCTGACATTCCACACTCGGACTCACAGAATTTTACTTTTTCGTTAGCTATTCCACACTTTTCCCAATGTTACCACTCCCTTGAAAACCACTTTCCTGAGATACAAGTGGGAGAATAACGCGGAATATTTTTGTCAATGTACTGATTACAATTTGTCAATCACTGGCTACATGTTCTGTTGTCACCCGTTATGTGTCTTTAAGGCGCATCGTACGCGCAAGTGACGAAAATTGAGAAAAAAATTATTGGAATTTCATTTACTACATAGTATCGATTGTCTATTTCAATTCCTGAATATTACTTTCAATTTCCACTGCTAAGTCTGATAAAAATAATAGTTTACAATAGCCAGCACGGGACCACGTCCCTTGATTGTTCTATGTTTCCTCATATTATTTATTCGTGTGGACCTTTCTTCCAGTTTAAAGCAGTCATAGTGTGGGGAATATTTCGGTATTTAACAGATCCAGAACATCTATAGATGTGTGTGCATGGAAAAACTCAAAATTGTAATGAATGCAGATGAAGTTGCGGCGAATGATAGTTGTTTAGTTTTTAAGAGTGCTAATCCCCACAGGCTACAGACTCTACAGAGGCTAGGTTTTGATACAGAAGCTTTCAGTCTGTCGATACAGAAGAAGATCAATAATGAAGGAGATCAATAAACAGGAGAACTGATACAGCTGACATTATTGTTTTTACTCAGTCTGCCGCGCGGGATTAGCCGACCGGTCTTAGGCGCTGCAGTCATGGAGGTTCGAGTCCTCCCTCGGGCATGGGTGTGTGTGTTTGTCCTTAGGATAATTTAGGTTAAGTAGTGCGTAACCTTAGGGACTGATGACTTTAGCAGTTAAGTTCCATAAGATTTCACTCACATTTGAACATTTTTTTTGTTACTGAGTCTGAAAATCAGGTTAACCTAAGAGGACAAGCTAAGACAGAGTGAGGATGAAGAGGAGAATGCATATGGTTTACGCTAATTCACCCAGATAAGGTAAGGCCTAATACGGACACTGTCATATCTTTGGTTCAAGTTTCCCATAACTTACATATTGGCAACCTTATGTATCTTTTGCTCAGAAACCACTGACATTATAGTATTTCTATTCTGCATACAATTAGTCAATACTATAGTGAAACATTATATGGAAGGAATTTTCATTTACATTTTAAGGCAATTATGTAGGAGAAAAGACCTAAGATTTTTAAAGGAAATTTGGAGAGTTGAGCAAATGAAGATACCAATATTGCAGTCTACAGATATTTGTAATAATCGTATATCAAACTTTGTACAAACGTACATTAATTTCGTTCTGAAAGAATTTTCAAAAAAGGAACACGTTGTTGAAAAAATTTCAATTATTCATAATTAAAAACGTAAAATTGCAACAAACATGAAAACGTATGTATGTATTCATGTAACATTCGTTAACAACTGGGCCACATTTAGTTACACTGTCTGGTAAACTTTGTACTCATAAGTTTTTTTTCAAGGTATTGCAGCTTCCTATAAGCTCCCCTCAATGCAGTGGTTTCCATTGCCCTCTGCATGTTCATGCTGTTGATCGTTCTCCTAAGGTACCTTTAAATTTCAGTATATTTGAGGTTGACGACCCTTAGCGTCGCCTGCTATTCTACTGTAATTCAGATGCCACACAAACCAAGAGGCAGCCGGTGTATCGCGGTGGGGCCTTTCCTCAGGTAAACGGACAGGAGCAGGCGCTGCCTGGTTGCCGTGTGACGGACACCGGCCTCTCACGGAACGGCTCGCTGGCCTGACCAGCCACCAGCCGCTGAGTGTTCCTCTGGCCCGCAGAGTTGTGGCGGGCGGTCACGCAGCGACCTACGTTGTCTGCTCGCGAGCTTTATTTGCCTGCCAACGAGAGAACCTCCACGCACTCGGGACACCGTTTCTGATGTGAGAAGCGAAGTGTGAGAGCTCGAATGCCGCCTACGGCACGACTATTGCAATATGTGCGCAGTGAAGTCTCAGGACGTAAAAACTTAGGTTTAATGAATGCTAGTGTAATGATGGAAAATTGGAACAATTGCATAAATACGTGGACATACACACAAGACTGATAAAAAGAGGACAGATATTCGACTGAATATACAGTATGTTTCAGGAGTGATGATCAACAATTCACGTATGGAAATTACAGGCCAAAACTAACTAAAAAGATCCAAAATACATGGGTCCGCAAATAAACCGTTGCCAAGGTATCGCATTAATTCGATTTGGGAACCCACTTTAAACACCCCTGGATACCGCGGTATTTATTTTGGTATCTGGAGGTTTTGGATCGACTACCTGTTCGTTTACGCACATTTATGAAACTTTGCGAGATATAAAGGCTCGGGAATGCTCTGTAGCAGCCAGGATACATGTCCATCAGACAATTATACGTCAGCAAGGACCATTAACGATAACATCATAAGAAGCAATGTTGTGCAACCTTAGTAGGGACGAGATCAGACTATTCGGGAGTAGAATCTTACAATCTGAGAAAGAGTTCCGAGACAAACTTCCGTCACACCGTCCGCAAATGCGACGTCAGATCCGCCTGCCAATAGCGATCTGAACACCCATTGGCTGAGAGTTTTGATATGTATTTGCGTAGGAGACGTGCGGAATGTCCCTATTGGCTGAGGGAAAAAGGTGGGGTGTGTCGAGAAGACGGTGCGAAGTTAGTAGCTAGGCGCCACTCAAAACGCACGGTCGAGTAACCGGAGGCGTCTCCAAAAGGACGGTCGCGAGTAGGCAGTGGCGGTAACAGAATGCACCACTGACCACAAATATAGAAGTGATAAACAAGATATAAAGTAAAAGTGAACGGTATTAATTATCAGTGAATGCTACGTGTCGTGGGCAGTATCTCAAACGAGTATTGAAAGTGATAACCGTGTTGTAAGGTGTCGAGTGTAACGGCACAGCCAAGAGCTGCCAAATTGGAAAGTCTGTGACGCGTGTTTTACATTCCTCTTCATTAAAACGATTATATTACAAAACGTGGTTAACCCTTAACAGCTGGCATCCCGACACACTCCATTTCAGCAGGAGCACAAACCTACATTGAACCTGGCGCCTGAGCGCTACAACTGTGACGACGGACAACCGACGCAGCAGCACACCAGGTTAGTAATAAGGAAGCCAGAGAAGGAAGGCAGACTCGCTTCCTTCTGGCTACAATGCCACACATAAGAAGGAGGGCATTGTAGCGTGCGCCACTACTTCGCTTTCCCGCTCCCTGCACTGTTGCGTACCGGCGTCACACTCAGTTACGAAAGTGAAGACCCCATGGACAGAGGTTACTCGTATGAAAAGTGCGCTAACATGCATTTTATGTGTGGCAAAACGAATGGCAGTTCCCTTGAGACTAGACGGTTGTACGAAGCAGCTTTTCCTTTTCACAGGCAACCCGACAGGTTACATCAGCCGGTTGTATCAGCACCTTGGAGAAAACGAGAGTTTCGTACACCATGAACACAAAGATTTACCCAAACCCATAATACACGGCGCTGATGAAAGGGTGTTACGCATTGTACACGAACGTCCGAGTACTTCAACGAGGAGAATTGCTATCCAAGAGCGTGTCCTGAGTCATAGCAGTGTGTGGCGGATTTTATATCGTTAAGTACTTATCCATATCATCTCCAGCGAGTGCAAGCCTTCAGCAATGCAGACTTCCCCCCTAGAGAGAATTTCTACCAGTTAGTGCAATGACATTGTGCCCTGGACCCCCTGTTTCTAACCAGTATTCTGTTCATGGACAAGGCTGGATTTGCCTGTTACGCTATTTTTAACTACCATAACAGTCACACTTGGGCCGATGTCAGTCCTACTGCAACACACGTACCACGGCATCATTAGCGTTATTCGTTGAACGTCTGGGCAGAACTGGTCGTATACCGCATAATTGGACCACACTTCATACCAAAGAGACTAAGAGGACAGCAGTACATGCGGTTTCTGCGGACTGTACTTTCAGATGCGCACAATGACGTCCCATTGAACCAACGCCTAAATATGTGGTTCATGGCTGACAGAGCTCTATTGCACTTTCATTTACGACTGCGCCGTCTTCTAACTCGGATGTATAGTCAGCATTTGATAGGTAGAGGAGGGAGGGCCTGTGCTGTGGCCTCCATTGTCTCTGACAGCTGGCAGTGCAGTTGCCAGTATTCGACGTGGAAGTGCAATGGGCAAGCGAGCGTGTTGACGGCACTTCCGGTCACTCCCTTTTGCCAGGCGACCGCAAGGACTCCAGATCCTGACAATGTCGCACAATTCTACTGAGCAACTGGTTCCTTGATCAAATGTATTCTCTCATGCCCTATCTGTTTGCCTCCTTACACAAACACAAGCAAATAGATTTTCGACATTAACGGGGTACATCTAAATGCACAAGTGTTACATGTAAAACAGTGAGTAAAGATTTTACCCTTTATTTTGAGTGCGAGAAAACGGAAATCCTCAGATCATCGTCATCTGACTGACTCTCTCTCGTCACGAGCACACAAATTTCGTATCTTTGCTGCAGCTGTCCTCATTGGCTGATGAAGAAATTACAATGTTTTGTATTATTTTTCTCTTATGCCTTCATCTAAGTTCAACCTTGTAATTTCTTCCACACATGATCCACAACATAATTCAAATTTCTGGCGTTATTCGTATGACAGTCTCATTTACCAGCCTTTCTGTGTCTCACAACGTAAGGGTTTTATTGGGCTGATGCATATTAGGGCGGATGATAAAATTTCAGTACATCGATCTTTCGAAAAAACGTCCTTATAAACCGGCGATACTATTTCAGTTGTATAACGATATCGAATTGGCAATATCGAATGCCGATATTTTTATTTTATATTATATTTTTTCGCAACTTTCGATAAACACTTGAATTGTTCTTTGAAATTGTGGTAGAATATAATTTTACTTTCACTGTGTGAAAGAGTCTTACTACTCTTTGAGCTTTCATCATGTCCAGTCTTTCTCTTTGGCTGTGCGAAGCAGGTATAGATGGCACAAAAAAGAGGTCCGATTGCACTGGGGTGTGGCGTTGTGAATGGAATAAAAACATTTCCGATGTGGAGAAATAACACACCAGTTGCATTAAAAAAAATTTAACGCAACTAGTTGCTAATTGGCACTCTTCAAAAACGGTTGCTGAAAATGATGAACAAAAAGCTAAGTGACAAGATTGATCTTTGCTGTGGGCGGTGGGCGGAGACGTGTGAGGGGAAGCGCTGACGTAATCGGCGCTCGGCCCAACGACAGAAACTGCAACGTTTAACTTCATCACGCACTTTTGACACTACAACTGCAAGTACGTTGACACTACATCTGCAAGTTCACTGGCGTTTGCACAAATGTAAAAGCAGGGAAGCTGACACGAAGTGTTCCGGCCAATTCCGACATGTGGCGAAACCGCACGACAGACCCATCGGACAGCATTCATTGTTCCACTTATATGCAGTTACCATTGTTAGCAAAGTGGTTATCGGCAAGCGTGAACGTGCATCGTTTTCCTTTCAGTTCTGGCTCTAAGGGGGATAAGCAGGCTGCTACCTTGTTGATATACAGAATATCTAAGAATAAAGCAGCACGTAAATATATATAGCTCTAAAATTGGCAATATATATTTACAACGTTCATCCGATATTTTTATAGGCCGTTACGTCGATATTTTTTCCGTTGATATATCCATACTTTTTTTCAACATATCGAGTACCGATAATGACATTTTTTCAATATCTATGTATCACATTCCGATATTTTTACATGTATCAACAGTCCTAGTGCATAAATTCGTGGCGTTTCTCCATAACGCACGGATGCACATAACAGAGACTTCAGTCATTAATAATACGTTCTCTATCACTATTTACAATAATATCCCAACGCTGGGCTTACTTTTCGATTCCGAAACTGTAGAAATCATGTGGTTTTGAGGCGAATAATTCATCGCGCGCCATTTTTGGGGCGCGTTTTCATCCTGAAAGGAAGTTTCTTGATGATTGTCCGATAGCGAGCGGAAAAGGTGAAATGCCGAGGGTGGAAGATCAGGTGAGTAAGGGGGTGTGAAATGAATTCCGAACCCAACTCCTAAATTTTTCTTTTTGTCAGCCTATCAGTATGCGGGCGGACCTTATCATGAAGCAGCATCACTTCACGCAGTCTTCATGGTCTTTGTTCTGGGGTTGCGTCTCCTAGGCGTCTCAGCTGTTGACAATAAACGCCAGCAGTGATGGTTGTACCTCAGGGAATCCATTCATAGTACACCGCGCAGTCGCTGTTCCACGAGATGCGTAACATTAGCTTTTGTACGGAGAGTTGCTGCTTTGTTTGGTCTAAACCATTCATTTCTTTTTCTTATGTTAGTCTAAAGACACCATTTCTCGAGACCAGCAATGTTACAGATCAGGAATGGTAGGCGTTGTTCACGAGCCAGTTGATGACGAGCTCGCAGAGATGCACATACGAACACCAGCTGATTTTTGTGATTTTGGCTTAGAGCATCCGATATCCATACACCAGATTTATGAACCTTCCCCATTGCAGGCAAATCTCACACGATGGTATTATGATCACAGTTCATTACATTTTCCAGTTCTCGAATACACTGACGTGAATCATTGCGAATTATGCATTTAAATGATTTCATCTAACCCTGAAGGTCTTCCTGAACGTGGAGAGTCACTAATGTCAAAACGATCGTCCTTAAAATGGAAAATCATTTTCTTTCCATGCTCTGTCGAGTGGCATTATCCCCATGCACGGCGCAGATGTTTCTGTCTGTCTTCCCTGTTGTCATCCATCTATGGAACTCAAACAGAAGAATATGTTGAAAATGTTGAGATTTCTCCATTTGTTACTCAATTTTCTAGCATCCACAGTTCCACTCACTACCGCCAAATGACAATTTGACAATATGTAAACTGAAATAGCAACAGTAAATTACAAATAAAAAATGACAACCGATAAATAAATACCAACATACAAAACAAAAATGCTACGAACTTACGCACCAAAATAATGTTTCGCTCCACGACATCTGCTTTTATTCGAGCCCAGTTAAGTTCAATAGCGTTGTAATCGCTGTGGTAGCGTGGAAGACGTATACCTTGTAGCCGTGGTTCTCTGCTAACGTATCAGTTACTTATTGCGTCTTCTGTGGCTTATATTGTTTCACTAATTCCAGTTCTGCTTCCACATATTCTGCTCAAAGGCTATGTTATTATCTTTCAACCAGCTCACCATTTCGTCTCTCCTTGCACCAGCCGGTGGTACCTTATTTAAATGTATAGAATGGTACAGTGCGTTGTTCACTGAAAGTTGTACTGTCAATAATTGTAAAAGTTGAAAGTTTTCTATCAAATATTGAAATTATAATTAGTCTAGTGGAAGACATACGGAAATTTGTGAAGCTCTATTTCTGACGATGTTATCGTTATCTATACTTTTTCTCTAAAAACAATAAGGAGCCTAATTAAACTTTATTATAGTTATTATAAAATATGATGTGTAGAACTCCCCTATTCAGACGAATTAGTATTCAAACATTTTCTGGAACCGCCTACTATCGGACATATCAGTATTGTGATAAAGAAAAAAAAAAAACAGAAATTAATTACACTTCCCATAAATCCTGAAAAATAAATTCTCTAGTAACTGACTGTGATTTTAAAAATATTCTTTAACTTCTCCTAACAATTACCCTGGAATGCTCTTGCTCGCATCCAACAACTTACCTCGCCTTGCCGCTGCAATTGCATAAATATACCGTATCCACGATCATGCTAAAATAATGCAAAATGACTACGGCGATCGATGCAGAGTGCAATGCATGGCCATGACTACTAACGCAACTATTCCTTTGCTTTATTTTTACAGAAATTTAATTATTTGGAGGGATTTAGTCAACAAGCCTTAGGCAGTGTGAAACAACAATGAGAGGAATCAATAGAAACTTTTAATTTCCTGTAAACTGAAAACTGAAGATTGATACACTGACAAACTTTACTCAGACTTCGACAGTTTGATTACCAAAAAGTTTATTATTCCACAATGTCTACAATCAATAATCAAGTATTTGGTCACAACAAAGATATGAATATTACTTGCAATTTATGAGTACACACATCTGACAAATTCCTTCCAGTGCGCAAGCAAGCAACAGCTACGAGCGGCAAAAAAGACAACTTACCAAAAAACTTCGATTAGTACCAAAATCTCCTCTGGCGCTACTAGAACGTCCAGGGTCAGCTGCGACCTCTCCTGATGCGGCTTCTCTCCATGCAAATTCACGACATCTCCATGACACAACCGTCTCCGAGTTCCATTAGTACCTTTCTACCTGAGAACTTTTTCCGCCGGAAGCCATATTTTTTTCAAACAACAGGCAGACTTGTCGATCTGCCTGTGAACGAAACACTGCCCGACGGTGATGTCATCAACTTTTTAAATATCAGGCACTCTTTCCTGCTGTAGTATGCATATATGCCTGCCCTGATAGCATTTCCTTCAAAGTTGTCTGTTTCAGTCACACAACACAATCTCTTCTTGACTTTCTAGGCTACACAATAACAGACTCCCAGTTGAACTGGCATCCTCTTGACCATTCGGGACTGTCTTTCTGTCTCTGTAGAGAGATGTTCAGTGCCTCTGCCACCCTGCCAGTCACTTTATTCACTGGTATCAAAGACCTACTATTGCCTGTTTCCCTTTCAAAGTAAACATGCAGTCTGTACATAAATTCACGCTCTTGAAATCCCACCGAGCGAGGTGATGCAGTGATTGGCATACTCGTCTCACCTTCGGGAGGATTACAGTTCAAATCCGCGTTCGGCCACCCTCATTAAGGTTTTCCGTGATTTCCCTAAATCGCTTCAGGAAAATACCAGTTTTTTTTTTTTTTTTTTTTTTTTGAATGGGGATGGCCGACTTCCATCCCCATCCTTTCATAATCCGATGGGACCAAGGACGTCGCTGTTTGGTCCACTCTCCCAAATGTACCAACCAACCAACCAGCGTAGCTCCTTTTTCAAAAGTCCTCTTCTCTGCACTATAGGAAGCTATTTTCCACACACACTGCAAGAATCTCATAGAATTAATGCCAAAGCAAACGTAATCATAGTGACATGAACGAAGCATACAGCACCACTGACTGAAAGCAGCGATTGCCCAGCCCTACAGGAACACTGGGACGTTGCCATAGTAACATAAACAAAATCTTATGATCCTATTGGCCATTGTGGATGCGAGAAGCACGTGCGCCAAGGGCCGCTTCAACTGTCAGCTTGTTTCAATTATTCAATAATTGAAAATAGTTTACAAATCGCTGCCTACCAGATTTGCAACATCAAAAAATGGTTCAAATGGCTCTGAGCACTATGGGACTCAACTGCTGAGGTCATTAGTCCCCTAGAACTTAGAACTAGTTAAACCTAACTAACCTAAGGACATCACAAACATCCATGCCCGAGGCAGGATTCGAACCTGCGACCGTAGCGGTCTTGCGGTTCCAGACTGCAGCGCCTTTAACCGCACGGCCACTTCGGCCGGCTTGCAACATCATGAAGCTAACATGTAACAGCTGTGGAAATGGAATGAGATGTCCTACATACTGTGATATACAAATGATCACATTTCAGGATAACCACAGAAAGTAGGCAGGACTAATGTCACCTCCATACTGTGTATAAGGAAAGATTACAAAGCGGGTTTCTCGTCCAGAAATAGCTTCTGAATATAGACTGTGAGGAGATCGTGTTATGCCTACCGTAACAAAGAGAAAAGTCAACCAGCACGTGCTGGAAATCGATGGTAGCAGCCGCGTGGCTCGAGTCCGCCGGCAACCCACGAAACGATGGATTCAGGGGGAGGAGGCAACACTCTACGCCATGCAGGATCTCAATGGCACAGGGCGCCTGAGAGGACAGACCATCCGTTCACTTGGCTGTGAAAGATTTTACATTCACATCATTTCCCTTCAGTTAGAAACGTGAGCTTGTCTGCAGCAAGACTAGTATCCACACACACAGTACAATGACATATGGAGCACTGTGGACTTTCTGCGGTGACCGCTGTTGGGGCTTCACTTGACGGAACTGAGCAGCAGAATGAGGTTCGTGCACATTGACGCGGGTAATGATAACACTGGACACAGTAGCGGAGAAGTTTCGCCACGTAGTCTTCCTAGACGAGTCCTCGTTCTGAATACAACACCACGAGGACAGACCTATGTGCACAGGCTCCGAGGAGAACGGGTGTTGCCAGACTGCATTCATCATCGTCATACACGCTAATCATCTCTTATAATGGTACAGACTGCCATAGGATCACGTCTGGTTCCCATAGCCGGCAATTGGACAGCACCCGTAAGATTTTCGACTAATGAAGGCCAATGGTTGTGACCTATCATCGACGTCTCAAGGATGCTATAGTTAGAAACTCTCGAAATTGCTCATGCTTCAGTGACCTAGGAGGCGTTAGTCTGTTGCCTAGTCCGCACGTTGTCCAAAAACTCTCCCTCGGTGATAACTTCTGACAGTGGTTTCCTTGAGCCTCGTACCTCACCAGTCACAAGTAACTGCGATTTATGAAACTTGGCATAGAGTCGAAGTTGTTTGGAAAGGTGAACCCTCACCTGTCATCCAAGCTCAGCCCGACTCAGTGCCGAGTCGGGCTAGGGCCATTATTGCTGCCACAAGTGAAAGCTCTATACACTAAATTTAGCGCCATCTACATATATAATCATTTATTCATCCTCCTATGCTATATACGCACAACAAATAAATTTTTTGAAGTTTTCCTGAGGTATTGAATACGCCTCGTAGTTTATTTCCACGCACGGTACTTCGTTTACACAACAACCAGACATATTCAGGCTGGCCTTAGAAGACTAACATCCGTCACCCACAGGGCACAAGTTATTAGCGCGCTGTACGCATTTCACTCTTGCGTCGAGATTGTAATTGCAAGTCTGTTCACACTGCCGGAACGGAGGGCCCTCGATAACGAAAATACAAAACAGTTTTCTGGTGGGTTGCCGCTCGCTGTGGACGACTCCATCGTCTTCGCTGAGAGAGAATCGTGGAAATAGTAGGGTATCTTGTGTTAGCTATTTGATAACCGCTGTCTCTTCGAGTAATGCTTTCCGCGATGTGTATCTCCGCAAACTCTTTGATGATGGACTGGGACAATGGATTCGCTGTACCCAAAACTGTTATTTGATTGTGTTCCATTTTAAGTCTCGTGGATATACAGTTTTCGACAATGGCAGACTTCATGGCTTGCAACAATGTGAGTTCTACTCAACATTCTTCCATGTTTCGCATTCTCTGTCTTTTGTAAGCAATATCAGATTGACCAGAGATTTAGAGTTCTCTAGCTTTTTCTAGTACTATGTTATTCTTCATGGATCCAAGAAGACCTGATATCTTAAATGCTGGAAAACCACCTTCACTTTAAATTTCCAAAGGATCCGGTTTGTCTTGAGTGAGAAGTTGCCAAAAGACGGAGGAAAAGGTGCGTTTTTTCCTCGGCATACAGTCCTATTTGTCCGATTGCTGGCTTTTGACTGATAACTCCATGTTGATTTGCTGCGTTGGGTATCCATTTTACCCCTAGGACTCCTCTTAGACCAGCTAGCAGCTTAGGCCAGCCCTCAGAAACGGAAACTGTGTGCGTTCTATGTACAAGTGGCTTAAGCGTACTCACGTCAACTCAAAGACTAAGTATAGTTCCGGGTGACTGGCCCAGAGAATCATCATTCTTATATCTAATCTGAACCCTTCAAGCCGGTAGTTTCCGGGCGCGTGCCTAGCCTACTGGTGGTACTTTATATGGCTGGCTGGCTCCAGAATGCAGCGTTTCAGCGAAATTGCTCTAGGATGGGAATTACTTGTTCAAATTTTACGAAAATTTCAGGAATTGGTATCAATACATATTTATTATGATTAAAACATACACTGTCTCTTAATATAAATTTTGAGTGTGGTACAATTTGAAACAATCTTCGAAACAAAGTCCTACACCACAGTCCTCGCACCAGAACGATGTTTCCTTATGTTTCCGCGTCTTCTTGCAGTAGACTGCACATCTCTTTGTAGGCTTACTCGTCTTCTCTGTGGGTGGGATCTTCTCAATGAAATGCCTTGCTGTGAGCCGTTCAGGCACAGAAGTTTTTGAAGGTCGCCCACATCGAGGTGAAGTTACATTCTTCCCGTGAATTTCCAGGAATTGTATTATGAGCAGAAGCCTGAAATTTATAAGAGTTCTTCCGTTGTTTTTTCGCTAGCATTGTAAACAATAAAAGCATTGTGTACTGCAACATTCATCAGCCTTCTAAACATTTTCATATACCACTTTACTCCTTTCTTCATTTCCATGAGAAAAGGTTGTAGCTTCTGATCCTTCAAATCTACACCGCCCATAAAACTATTGTACTCTTTCATGCACTGAGGCTTTCTTAACTCGTTGCCCCTTTTGGTTGCCGTAACAACTGCATCACTATGAAACGTAGAAGTAAAGGCAACCTGCTTTTTATCCATCCGTTTCAGTACCATTACGCCGTGTGAATGATATGCTACGAGTTCACCTTTCTTCAGTTTTGCGCGTCTCAAGGCATCAGGTACATTCTTCCTACTCAGACGAAGTGTGCCAGCTACATTCATACCTCTTTCCTTCAAAACGTGGCACAAAAGGACGCTGTTATAATAATTGTCCATTCAGAGCGTATGGCCTAAGTTGAAAAGAGGCTCAACAAGCTTCACTACAATCTGACTGGTTTTCAGGGTATCTGCAAAAAGAAATTTCGTTTCTATTTCTGTGGAACTTCCTGCATAAATAATAAATCGCCTTAAATAACCTGTTGAAGTTTCGCAGATCTCATAGGACTTTATACCAAACTTTGCTGATTTTAGAGGTAGATAGGTTTTTATTGCCAGCCTCCCTTTCCATAACGTAAGAGATTCATCAACAGCAATGTTTTATCCCATGTTGTATGTATTTCTAAATGTATGATTCAAGTGCTGAATGACGGAACCCAACTTGAACATCTCTTATTGCCTTCAAATGTAATCAGTTCTTCATTCTTCACAAAATGAAGGAATCTGCAAAGTAGCTCAAACCTGTCTTGTTGCACACTCTGGTAAAAAATCGACGTGTTCAAAAGCAGATGCTTGCTGAACTACGACTTTATGGATGGCTTCTGAATAATTCCCATCAACATCTGCAGGGCAAAAATCACACAAAGCTCATCTTTGTCATTATCTACCAAGTTACGTAGCCTAGGACGAGGTTGTAGAACAGTCTGTTTTTGTATACAATCTGCAGCACAACGGATAGTTTCACACACGATTGTTTCTACGATAGTTTCACCGAAATAAAGCTTGAACGTTTTAGCTGCAAAATTTACCTGTATCAAAGGTCCACATTTACCAACGACTGGTGTTTTCAAAGAGACATAAGAGCTATCAGCTTCTTGCAATTTCCAGTCTTCTTAATTCCGTGCGCGTTTTACTTTCAATGTCATCGTCACTGTCCGCCGTTTCTTCCAAACAGTCAAAATCATTTTCATCGTCAACATCTAGATCACTCCCGCTGTCATTTATACTATCTAAACCATTCGTTGGTTCATTGAGAATTGCGAGAATTTGCTCTGAAGTAAGATCGCGCGAAGTGTTTGGCTGCATCGTTTTGCGTTTGAGAGTGTCGTTCGGACTGTATGATAAAATATATTTCTCCCGACTGCCTCACTTCGTGATAAAGATCTTAGAAGCAGAGCAGTACAGATATGACTGTAGTTAGCTGACGAAGTAGCATCGACTGTTGTCAACAGATGGCAAAGCAATACAGTTTTACCTCCGGTACTGCAACTGACGAGTACGTGGTCGGGATGCCGCCGGATCGGACACTCGCAGCGCGCGAGTACGTACTCGGCTCCCAGCTTGAGGGGTGAGTATACAAGAATGACAGACAGATATGTTTTTCTGATTCCATGGCAAAACTAGGTGTTTTTGCAAACGGATTTGAGATGGTGTTGAAACTGCGTTAATTTGTCCTTCTCACGTGGCCATACTATGAAAGTGTCATCAGCATACCTACTAAAACAATTTCAGAGCTGCTGATTCAAGGGCTCTTTCCACAAAGTTTCCTGTAATAAATATAGATACCATGAAACAGTTAGAGAAAAGATATGCTGGAATAAGGCTGTGATGACTGGAATTTGTTGCTACTTGCTTACATGTTGTCTGTGGTATGAGCCTTCTAAATAGAGAGATTACATCATGACCAACGAACTAATCTATATTACTCAGATTACGGGTCCAGGTCTAGCTGCGAATTCTGTCGAGATGCAAATGTGGAGCGAACATTTACCACAAATCGTCTCCATAATGTGGCAAGGTGTTCTGCCAAATCATATTTAGTAGCACCAATATTGCTTACTATAGGTCGCAATAGTACACCTTCTCTATGAACGTTGAGGAAGTCATATAGTCTGGGTCAACACAAATATTTAGCTTTAGTCACTTGATTAATATTTCCCATAACGAAGAACAATCCAGGGATGCTCAACTTTTCCACTACACTCATTGTGTGGGGTCGCGATTTTCAGAGTCCCGCGACAAAGCATACATTTTAGCGGTACAGGGGCACGAGGTAACAGTAGCGTCGCATTGCCTTTGGCGGTCTTGGTATTATAACTTCTGGATTTTCTCGGTGACTTCCTGTGGAGGTTATGTTGCTTCATACGATAGGAGTTTTCATAACTGCATGGCGAATTCCCATCTAATTTCTTCTGTAGCAGTCAAAGAAAAATGTCGCACATCTTCTCCAATGCCATTTAACAGCATTTTATCGTCCAAAGTTTTCTCTCTGAAGTTAACCACCTAAAGCAGATCATCGCCTTCAAAGCCAAGGCTTCTCCTTCTAACGGCCATTGCCATTGGCCTCTGAATATGAGATCGCTCCATTCTTCTGTACTCGCGAATTCGTCGTTCCCCCGCTGTACTGCTGCCGGGACTTTGTATTCTGTCTGCAGTCTTTCACTGCAGGTTACAGACTAGGGAAAAAATCCTCTGGATCTCTGTGCTACGAATGCCTATGACGTCTGGAACACTATGAATTGCCTCATGCTATTATCAGGTGTCACCAACAGCATGCTACAATAAACTCTGAATGCCTGGAAATTCAAGTGCCAATATCTGCTGATTCGGGACGTTAACTTTTCCCAGCTGTAAAAATTCCGCGGCTTATGTTGTATGAGGGTGGTTTGATAAATCTGGAGAAAAAAGTGAGAAGAAATGTTAACTCCTCGAAATAGGTTTCTTTGGGGGATATACACTTTCTTAAGTAATTCTCCAGCTTTCTCATCGAAAAAATAGGTCCTATCAAATTTTGCAAAATACTTGTTGATACAACTGTCATTTCCTCACTTAATGACAGTTCCTTCCCAGCAAACCGAAGTTTGAAGTTTGAAAAAAGGAAGACGTCTTCTTGGGCTACATTTGGCGAATAGGATGAAAGCGGAACCAATTCAAAGCCCAGTTCATGCACTTTCGCCTTTGTAATTACTTATGTGTGGGCTTGTGCCTTACCCTAATGAAAGAGCACTTTTGTGTGTCAACCTTGGTTTTTTTTTCGGCCAACGGAAGTTTCAAACGATCCAACAATGAAGCATAATAGGGACCAATTATGGTTCTGCCTTTTTCCACGTGACCTATGATGGTTATTTCTTGTGAACACCAAAAAAACAGCATCATAACCTTACCAGCTTGCTTTCTTTGGTGCGCTTTCATCAGACTTTGTCCATTGTTCTGACTGCTATTTGTCTCTGGTCAGTAATAATAGATCCAGATTTCATCAAAAGTCACAGATCGACGCAAAAAGTCTTACAGACTACGATTCAACATTCTCAGACATATTGTTGAAATATTACGCCGGATCGATCTGGTCGACTGAGCAATCCCGTCCCTCACCTCGGACACAGCTCCTTGATAGCCAATTTCCCATGCTGCATATTACGCACTCTCTCAACTGAGATGCCTACAGCATCAGCAATGTCGCGAATTTTTATTCGGTGGTCTTGAATAAAAATATCATTGATTCCGTCAATGGTTTCCTTTGTGGTGACCTCAGTTGGATGGCTGGAGCGTGATTCTTCTTCAGTGCTTGTCCAAACAGGTTTAAATTCATTAATACAAAAGCAAATGGTCTTAAGTGAGGTGCAGAGCTCGGGTGAACTTCATTCACTTCTGTTTTGATCTGTACGGCAGCCCGACACTTCGAATGAAAACATTTAACGTTGCCGGCCAATGTGGCCGAGCGGTACTAGGCGCTTCAGTCTGGAACCGCGCGACCGCTACGGTCGCAGGTTCGAATCCTGCCTCGGGCATGGATGTGTGTGATGTCCTTAGGTTAGTTAGGGTTAAGTAGTTCTACGTTCTAGGGGACTGATGACCACAGATGTTAAGCCCCATAGCGCCCAGAGCCATCTGAACCATTTAACGTAGATGTTGTGCTCTACAGTCCAAAGCCTGATTTGGTGCAGCTCTCCATGCTACTCTATCCTCTGCAAGCCACTTCATCTCCAAGTAGGTACTGCAATCTACATCCCTCTTGATCTGCTTGCTGTATTCATCTCTTGGTCTGACTCTACGATTTTACCTTTCCGACACCCCCGCCCCCCCTCCCCTCCCCGCCGCCTTACTCCGACCATCATCAGTTATTTTGCTCCCCAAATAGCAAAACTCATTAACTACTTTAAGTGTCTCATTTCCTAATCTAATACCCTCAGTATCACCTGATTTAATTCAACTACATTCCATTATCTTCGTTTTGCTTTTATTGATGTTCGTCTCATATTCTCCTTTCAGGATACTGTTTATTCTGTTCAACTGCTCTTCTAAGTTGTTTTCTGACTTTGACAGATTTACAATGTCCTCGGCAAACCTCCTCCAAATTTTTCTTTTGTTTCCTTTACTGCTTGCTCAATATACAGATTGAATAACTTCCGGCATAAGCTACAACGCTGCCTTACTCCCTTCCCAACCACTGCTTCCCTTGGTGCCCCTCGACTGTTATAACTGCCGTCTGATTTCTGTATAACTTGTAAATTGCCTTTCGGTCCCTGTGTTTTACTTCTGCCACCTTTAGAATTTGAAAAATAGTGTTCTAATCAACATTTTCAAAGGATTTCACTAAGTCTACAATTGCTATAGAGGTAGATTTACCTTTCGTTAACCTATCATCTATGTGAATTCGTAGACTCAGTATTGTATAGCGTGTTCCTACATGTCTTGGGAATCAAAACTGATCTTCCCCAATGTCGGCTTCTACTAGTTTTTCCATTCCCCTGTAAAAGACTGATATTAGTACATGGCAGCCGTGACTTATTAAACTGATGGTTCAGTAATTTTCACACCTGTCAGTACCTGTTGTCTTGGAATTGGGATTATTAAATTCTTCTTGAAGTCTGGGGGTATTTCGCCTGTCTCATACATCTTGCCCACCAGATGGAAGAGATTTTTGTCATGGCTGGCTCTCCCAAGGCTATTAGTAGCTCTAACGATATGTGGTCTACTCCCAGGGCCTTGTTTCGACTTAAGTTTTTGAGTACTTTGCCAAATTCTTCACGCAGTATCATGTCTCCCTCTCATCTTTCTCTATGTCCTCTTCCATTTGTATAATATTGCCCTCAAGTACATTTCCCTTGTGTAGACCCTCTATATACTCCTTTCACCCTCCTGCTTTTCCTTCTTTGGTTAGGACTGGTTTTCCACCTGAGTCCTTGATATTCATACAGATGGTTCTCCTTTCTCTAAAGGTCTGTTTAATTTTCCTGTAGGCAGTATATATGTTACCCTAGTGATATATGCTTCTGCATCCTTGCATTTGTCCTCTAGCCGTTCCTGCTCATCCATTTCGCACTTCGTGTCGTTTCCATTTTTTTGACGTTTGTGTTCTCTTTCGCCTGATTCTCTTACTGCGTATTTATATTTTATCCTTTCATCGATTAAAATCAATACCTCTTGTGTTACCCAAGGATTTCTACTAGGTCTCCTCTTTTTACCTACTTGATCATTTTCTGTCTTCAATATTTCTTTTCTCAACGCTACGAATCCTTCATCTAACGTTTTCCTTTCCTCTGTTTTTGTCAATCGTTCCCTAATGCTCCCTCTGAAACACTCTACAACCTCTGTTTCTTTCAGATTATCCAGGTCCCATCTCCTTAAATTGCTACCTTCTTACAGTTTCATCAGTTTTAATCTGCAGTTCATGACCAATAAATTATAGTCGGAGTCCACATCTGCATCAGGAAATATCTTAGTTTTTAAATATGCTTCTTAAATCTCTGTCTAACCATGATGTACTCAATCTTAAATCGTCCTGTGTCTGCAGGTCTCTTCCAAGTATACAACCTTCTCTCATCTGCGGAGCTGGTTGGCATATAAACTTGCACTACTGTGGTGGGTGTGGGCTTCGTATCTGTCTTCGCTATAGTAATGCGTTCACTGTACTGTTCATAGTAGCTTATTCGCGTTCCTATCGTTTTTCTCATTATTAAACCTACCCCTGTATTACCACTCTTTGATTTTGTATTTATAACCCTTTATTCACCTGGCCAGAAGTTCTGTTTCTCCTGCAACCGACCTTCACTAATTCCCACTATATCTAACTTTAACCTATCCATTTTCCTTTTTAAATTTTCTAACCCACCTGCTCGATTAAGGGATCTGATATTTCACCCTCCGACCCGTAGAACGCCAGTTTTGTTTCCCCTGTTTACGACGTCCGTCTGAGTAATCCCCACCCGGAGATCCGACTGTTTTGCCTTCGGAATATTTCACCCGAGAGGATGCCATCATTTAACTATACAATAGAGCTGCAGGCACTCAAGAATAATTACGGCTGTAGTTTCCCCTTGCTTTCAGCCGTTCGCAGTACCAACAGAGCAAGGCCGTTTTAGTTGATGTTACAAGGTCAGATCAGTCAACCAAACATTTAATAACAGTGTGAAACTCGGCGTTCTCCATTTTTGATCGCTGTCGACACGCAGATAAATTCAGGTGGCTGTCAAAAACGAACTGAGCGTTGTAAATTTTTGAAGTTTTTTATACGATTCTTGGAATAAGTAACCTTACCAACTACGAAGGTACAACAAAAATGATCCATTCTTTCACGGAAATTTACCAAACTTCAAATCACTATTGTATTAATATTTGTTGGCCAGAAAATATTGTAAATATAGAAGAGTTTATTTATTGCTATACTTTACAGCACTTTATTTACAGAACTTAAAGCTAAGGACTAGAAAATTGGTGCGTATGAATTGTGATCCAGTGTCTTCCTCTCTACCGCGGCATCAGACGGACGAAGACGCCGTTGATTGGCCTCAGCACCAGCTCACCCACCGCCCTCAGGTCCTCCAGTTTCTCCACCGTCTCTATACGGAAATTGCGTAAGATGTACGACAGCACTGTCTTCTCTTCCAGGATGGCGAACCTCTGACCTGCAAAAATCCCATAATAATTGGCCAAAATGGTACTAATCGATATTTTACTTTAACCTTACTTTAAAAAATTGAGCGTTTGGTATGTGTAATTTAGCAGTACCAGATAGCACAAGAGTCTGTTCACTACCATTGAAACCAACATGCTTTTTATGAATGTGAAACTCTAGTATCTGTAGTAAAGAAGGACGTTGAAAGTTAGGGGAAACTAGGCGTGAAAAGGACCAACAGTTTGACAAAAATACGTCTGCTCTATACAAAAGTGCATTTCTTGTCAATTACAAACAATGTATAGTTTATAAATATTTTCATTTCCCGTTTGTTCGTATAGTTAGTTTGAACGTAATGTTGCACAGGTTCCATGTCCCCCTGTCATTTCAAAATGCGCCAGAATCCTTGATGCCTTCTTCTTTTATTTACTTTTTCAGCTTTTAAATATAGATCGTAAACACAGACGTATTCTAGAAGACTCTGACTATCGGAAACTAAGTATTGGCGTTTCTAGAAACCTGTGGCGTATTTGTAAGCAAAGATCTTATGACTTATTTATTTTCTTCTTGCTTTAGGAATATGAAACACAGTGAATGGGTTTCCTGTGTTAGAAATGCCGAAAAGAGAAATTTCACTCCGAACGGCTGTTTCGAGCCAAGCAGCTCAAAGCAGCATCGAGTAATTGCTTATCATTTGGTTAAACAGCCACCTACAGAAATTCGGTGTACAGACATACAATACATTCACAATCATTTCTTGCTGTTATGGAGACTATTAAGCCTACCTAAAGCCGCTGCATAGGGAAGTGGATACTGGAAACTGTTACAGATCAGCTGAGAGTAACCGAAGCCGAGAGAGCTGCAGAAGCTAGGATAAATGAAGGAAAGAAGAGAAAGAGCATGGAGGAAAAAGAAACAGGTGACTAACAGGAACATGCAACTTGAATGTTCTAAAACAGCATAGCGCTAAGCTAAGAAGTTTGTAGATCCTCTTTTGCGATTTACCGGAAACCTGAATTTTTATCATTCAGGTACACTTTCCTCTTAAATGAATGAAGTTAAATTCACCAAACTTGTCACGTATAATTAGAAGGACCTTATACATCTCCCCTGCCTACTATTTTCTGAAACTTATAAAATATGGTGATTAATGCGTGTGTTTATTAATCCTCATTTGTATATATACTTCTCTTAGTAAAATAAATTTTGTTATTTTTCACAGACTAGCATCAGAAGGTTAAACTGGATGTATAACATACTTCCCTGAATGTTGTATGTAGCCTGACTGTTTCCCTAAGCAGTCGAGTTAGTGGTAGCAAAGGAAATGGAACGCCAGTGATATAGTGTTGTTTTTTAGCCTTTTATAATTTTTTTGTCAACAACATAATATAATACACATGTAAATGATTTTCTCAAAAATACTTTGCCTAATATCGGTAATTATTTTTACAAAATTTGAGCTACTTGTGCCTTTGAGATCAGTATTACTGTGAGGGGGAAGAGAAGTTTAAAAAAGTCGTCGGTTCAGGGACGAATCCCCTTAAGTGCCGAAATGAAGAGAGAGTATGAAGAAAGGTGAGAAAGACTGTCAACAAAGCATGTCGCCAGAAAATATTCTCCTGAGGAAGCCTCCTAGTGCAGCTTTGTAGTTACAGAAGGGACCTGTTACACAGAATACGAGCCCAAGGATTGGGAGATTTGCGTTTTCACAAAATATGGAAACTTGCAGATTCAAGGGGAGGTATTTGCAAACAATGTAATAATCTGAAAAGCTTCCAGACAGAACTTTTCTTTTTTTTTTTTTTTTTTCAGAAGCAACTGACCAACACGTAATTCAAACGCCTAAATGAAGGCTCTGAACAGGTCAATCAAACAAATCATATGCCTTTAGGATATATTGTCGACCAACAACGTAGGGGACACTTCGCTACCAAACCCAACTTGAAGCAGTTTACTGCGATTGCTTTGACTTTCCCAGAGTAATAATTCTTGATAGCCTCCTCGGGTTTGCTACCGCATGCTAGTATCCAGTAGGTAAGCCGAGGAAACTACCACGAACCATTTCAATGTCTGCCTGAATGTCGGTCAAGGCACTGGTTCTGAATGCAAGCTTCGATGGGCAACATAGCTATTACTATTCTAGCCTTGCCTAGTTAGGCTGCAACACGTGCAGCGCAACCAGCTGCTGGAGCAGATACCGTTCTATTTACACAGTATGAAAACCATAATTTGTTCAGAGCCGCACATATCGCCAATTTGTTGAAATAAATTAATGCTTTCATCATAACCATCATCTCCTTCCAATAGTTAGGTATTGTAGTCGTCTGTTCCAGGCTCTATCATCCATCCACCTCTTCAGATGTTCGTCTTATTATCGCTTTGTGATCGGCCGTTACTTTCTTTGGCAATCTAATTTCTGTCGTTCTATCAACATGATCCTTCCACTTATTTCTATTTTCTGCTACCTTGTCAGTAGCTGAAACGAATTTTAAATCTAATCTTATTGTTTCATTCTTTATTTTAACCATTTTATTATAATTCCTTACATATCTCGTGAGCTTCACTTCTGCTGCCTATATGCGTGATTCTTCTGTTTTCGTTTCTGTTCATGATTTCGAACCATATCCAGGAGTATGTATAGCCGTAATTATATAGAGAAGACAGCTTGAAAATTATTAACCTTCTTCTAAAATGTCTTTGTCATTGTTGAAGTCAGTATCACATCCTAGATAACTCAAGTGTTCTAACATTTTCTCATTTTCGATCTGACTGGATTCTTCCTTGTGAAAGCCATTGTCATTGTCTTATATACAGATATAGTGAAATTGTGTTTTGGTTAAATGTATATATTGTTCTTTGTAAGAACAATCACCCTTTAGGAAAATTTATGCAATGATAATATATTTATAATAAGGAAACCTTTGGAAACTATTGAAAAACATAGTTAATTTGACCAGAAACACAATTAAAGTTCATTGATCACAGGAAAGCCTTCAATAGAGTAGAAAGACCCTAGTTGTGAAAAAAATTAGAATAAGTTAATTAACCGGAGTACAAGTCACCCTGCCAAAGTTCTGGTTGTCTGAAAGTAATAGTAACAACTAGTAAAGTCACACTCTGATAAGTTTTACTAGGGTGCACATATTATTGTTTTATCTCCAATTTCAGTGTATCATGGAAAGAAGTTTTGGATGATGTACTAAAGAGTAAAGTGACCCTGTGATTAATTATTACTAGAATGGCAGTGTTATTTGCCTCAAATTAGTTATGGTGTATCATGGTTAGGTGTCTCTTATTTTGGATTCAAAATAAGTAAGTCACTGTTTAGTGTGTACCTGCCATCAGTTTCGCCACGGTAAACGTAGATATATTTCATAAGTATGAAGTAGTTGTATTTTACTATAATTACATCCTTCCAATTGATGTACCTAATACTATTATTGATCAAAAATGTCACATTTAGGTACTGTGTTAATGATCCATAAATATCATTAATGTAAGTTAGCCATTTAAGGTGGAAAACATAATAAATCCATCACCAATAAATAAGTTCCTAAAGTTTCGTAAAGGTGTGTACTACATACGTAGATGTCCAACATGGGACTAATTAATACAATGTATAACGTATCTCGTATTTGGGGAAGACGTCGGGGACTTGAGCTAAGATGGCCTACAAAGACCTCGTCACACAAAGAAACAGCAGAAAATATGGAATAAAATCTGCAGAGATGAAGAGATTAGCGTAACACATTTAAGATTGTATATAACACGATGTAATGGAAATGTTTCAAAATGAGGTATCGTAGAGAAATTATTGTTATCTTCATCACTGATGTTACAAGTTTGTGGCAGATTACAAACTATAGCTCTTAAGATATGCATCAGACACTGTCTCAATAAACAAGCAAACAAGAAATTTGGCACTACTACGTCTACTGACTACTTTCTTGGTTTCTTGACATAACGTAGATGAATTAAAGTTTTATCATGTCAATTTTTTTCAGTACAAGGAGTTGCTTTGTAACAGTATGTAATCAGAGACTACCATAATATTTTAATATAGAGCCCCTTTGTGGTGCAGAATGTAGCAACGTTGTCGTTGGGACTGCTTACCTATGCAGTTACGAAGTCCGGCGCTGAAGGGCACGTAGGCGTAAGGGTGCCTTCCCTGGGCGTTCTCTGGCAGGAAGTTGTCAGGGTTGAAGCGGTCCGGGTTCGGCCAGTGTTCAGGATCGCGGTGGACTTTGCGGATGTGCAAAAGTATCATTGTTCCCTTCGGAAGGTGGTAACCACCTGCCAGACGGACAAATCAAACATGAGGCTTATCATCACCATATATCACCATGTTGAAATTAAACCGCTGTATGATAAAAAAATTGAGATGGTCGAAGAATTCAAATATCTTGGAGACTGGATGAGCTGGAATGCCCTCGAGAAAAAGTTAATGGAGTCCAGAATAAGTAAAAATGAATGACTTTCCAGCTCACCCAAAACACATATAACAAAAAGTCCCTGTCATGGAATGTAAAAATACGCATTACAATAATGCCAAAAACTACACAGAAATTTTTTACACCGGAAGGATACACAGAAAAAAATGCTCTGTACAAATTTATGCTGCTAAGGCGCACTGCAGTATTGAATTTACTCATTTCTGCTGCACGAAGAACCGCTTATGATAGCGGTTTGTGGAGCGCTTCCTACCTACTGCATGAATCGGCGAATAAGCAGATCCAGCCGTGACAAGCGAACGCAGCGCCACGTAGAGCGAAGTCAAAATACACACGAACGAATTTTAAGCACTTTAGCAATGCCAAAAATGTCCCAAATCATCTATTTTTTGAATAACTAGCATTTCATATGGACAATTAAATTGATGTAGATGTAATTGTTGCACAAGCGACTAGCAGAGGAAAAAAACAAGGCAAATTTTGATGTTACAGGCATCTACCACCAATCGTAACTTGTAATTGTTGACATTAAATATTTTATAACAGTTTCTGTAGCACAGTTATTATGATAATTTTTGAATAATTTTTCATTTTACTAACAATGAAACAGCTCCCTGATTATTATATGTAGTTGTTACAAGTATACGAGGTGTCTGTTAGATCAGGAAATAAACATTTTCCTTACATCGGGCACAATTGACAAAAGAAAAAATCGATGCCTACAGATACTTCACAGTCATTCCTAGGTTTAGTTAGGCAAGACTGGAATTGAGTAATAAATGGTCATAGCGTTGTTCGGCGTATTGTGCTGCGTGGCAGGTGTACTGTATGAAATTCGTAAAATATGGAGATGCAAACATACGATGAAGAAATGACTGAAGTTAACTGTGTAATAACTTTCTGCATAATGCTCCTCACAACTGAATTTTTTCATTTTTTTATTTTATTTTTTTAAATAAATTATATATACTTCCAGATGGAATCAGAATTTCTTTTCGTCGTCTTCCTAAAAACAGGGGTGTCATTATGTCCAGGCCAACAAAAGCAATGAATTATTTTCTGTAAATGGTAAGGTAATAATAATAAAAAAAAGGTTACTGAGTAATAATTTGGCAGCATGCAGGTAGTCATTCTACACGGATTTTGGCTTTCTGCACAATGCAACGTAGTATGGCTTACTAACCGTGAAATCATGAAAACATGGGGTTGATGGCAAACCAAGGTTGGCAAAACATTCGCAACGAAATAATCATTTTAAGAGTTTCAAACCGCACATAATTTTTTTTTCTTTTTTTTTATACAAGTGAACCAAACTAACCAGGAAACACAATGGATTACTGTCAACAAAAATGTCGAATATTCAGAAAAATAATCACCAATTAATAATGCGTATGGGATGTAAACAGTCGCGCTACGTGGATTTTAATGTACAACACAATGCTACATGTTATGTTTTGGTAGCTGTAAAATCATGAGCGCTTGGGGATGATGGCGAACAACGGTCTCCATACTGGATGCAAAGAAAAAAAGTCACTAAACTGGGATAAATATCACCCAAATTTATACGTGAACATCTATAGACAAATTACTAATGAACTATGAATCCTTATTGATCAACGCATGAATTATCAGTAGTTCAGTCTCACACGAAGTCAATAGCTCACACTACACACTTGCCGGGAAGTTTACTAAAGATTAATGTACCTAAAAGCATTCCTATAGCGAAAATGACGCTGAAAGATAGCTGCAACCAGTACTTAGAAGAGACAGCCCTACAGAGAATTTCCGTTACCTTACCACGCCGAAGCCAAAATCCCTGGCAGCACGGATGCAGAGAAACGGCTCCGCTTTCTAAAGAGTGGAGGGGGAAAAGGACGCGTTCGGCCTGACTAATCATTTCACCACAAATAAGTAACCTGACGTATATCTTAGACTCATATCACAGTATTCATTCCTTACTAACCTTGCTAAATTAAGGTTACCAATGGCTCTACTCTACTCACCCTCTGTGATTACCCACGCAAGCGTTCAGACTTACAATATACTCATTTACATTCAGTCACAAACTCCGGAAAGGATGTGTATCAATAAATAAATGAACGAGTAAGCCCATCCCTTCTCCGGAAGCTATTGGTTTGCGGAATAATTAAATACGTCACAAGAAAGTCTCCGTTATAAATAAGCAACATGCCTCAGAGAATGTAATCGTAATGAAACGGGACTTATGAAACCCTTTCATGTAACAAGCTGGTACACCGTTTCAACTTCATGGTCGGCATTGTTTACTTCTGTTCTAATAGCAGACAGTGGAGACTTGCAAACTGGAATACCAGTAGGCAAGTGGATTATTTGACAAATAACATAGAACGTTAAAGCATATTCATAACTAATTATATTCTGTGAATGTTAACGACATTCTTCCTGAACGTACGTACTACAAGTGGTACGTTCATTGGTGAAAGAGTCGACGGATGAAATATTAAACAAAGTGTTTTGCATACCTACTTCTACGTCCTGGGTAACCTTTCGGCCTACGAAAGGCACGCTGGGATAGAGCCTGAGCGATTCCTTGATCACCATCTCCAGATACTTCAAGTTGTTGAGGTCCTGCATCGATGGATTCCGCCGGGCATCCCCTCCGAAGACATCGTTTAGCTCTGCGTAGACCTTCTCCTGCAATCATTATTGTAGTTGTTCAGATCAGATAGTGAGAGAAGTAAGTAATGATTACGCAAAAGCGAACAGTTGCTGTAATATGCAGTATTCATCCGTGGTTATGTCGTAAGCTCCTCTGCAAGGTACTATATAGCCTGTAGTATGAATTATTAATGGTTTTTCCTACAATTAAGGAAAATGTTTCCCTCAAACGTGTTACATTTTATTTATAAAGTTTCTGGTTCGATCACTTTGAAGGTGTGGGTACATAATACATTGACGGCAAAAAAAATCCCAGCACTGAGAAATAATTAACGCAGAGTACAGAATTTTTGGGTATTCATTTCTCTAGGTAATGTGTTTAAGTGATTGATATCCTAGGTTACTGGAAGCGCGAGCTAAGCCATTGTAAGTCTGAAATGCTGGTACGTGAATAACTGGTGTAGCGACCAAAATGTTTAATGCAAGCCTGCAAGCGTGGATGCGTTTTGTTGTACAGGCGGCTGAGGTCAGTTTGTGGGATGGAGTTCCAAATCTTCAAATGTGTGTGAAATCGTATGGGACTTAACTGCTAAGGCCATTAGTCCCTAAGCTTACACACTACTTAACCTAAATTATCGTAAGGACAAACACACACACCCACGCCCGAGGGAGGACTCGGAGTTCCGCCGGGACCAGCCGGATGGAGTTCCATGCTTCTTGCATTTCGTCCGTCAAGACAGGAATGGTTAATGCTGATTGTGGATGGCGCTGGATTTGTCGTCCAATTATGTCCCACACATGCTGGATTGGAGACAGATCTGGTGATCGAGTGGACCAGTGCAACACGACAACAATCTGCAGAGCATGTTGGGATACAATAGCGGTGTGTGAGTGAGCGTTATCCTGTTGGGAAATACTCCCTGGAATTCTGTTCATGAAGGCAGCACAGCAGATTGAATCAGCAGGCTGACGTACAAATTTGCGGTCAGGGTTTGTAGGATAACCACGAGAGTGCTTTTGCTTTTATACGACGTCGCACCCCAATTCATAACTCGAAGTGCACGTCCAGTGTGACTAGGACGCCGACTGGTTGCACATGCTCACCTGGCCTCTTACTAACAAACACATGGACATCACTGCCAGCGCGGGAGAACAAGATTTCATCAAAAAACACAGCAGACCTCCACTACTCTCTCTTATGAGCTCTCGCTAGACTCCACTAAAGTTGGAAATGGTAGTTGTTTGGGATCAGTGAAATGCACTGACTTGAAGCTGCACTTGATATAACCGATTTGTAACAGTATCAGCTGTGTCGGAGCCGCGCGACCGCTACGGACGAAGGTTCGAGTCCTGCTTCGGGAAAGGATGTGTGTGATGTCCTAAGATTAGTTAGGTTTAAGTATTTCTAAGTTCTAGGGGACTGATGACCTTAGATGATAAGTCCCATAGTGCTCAGAGCCATTTGAACCATTTCAATCAGTTGTGTCACTGTGGTTCGAACCAGTGCTCGAATCCCTGCCATACACCTCTCGGTAACGCCACGTGGCTGTCCGAAACCCGGTCTTTCGTGACCGAGCCTTCCCGTAACCACTGCTGCCCACAGTCATGTACAGGGTAACTAACGCTTATGACCATTACAACGTGTAAACCTGATTTACATCCTGTAAACATAAGTAAACCTGATTTACATCCTCATAATGGTGAGACTAGCCCCACTCTTGTGCGACTGTTGCTAAATTTGAATATACATGTAAAAACAATCCTACCAACTTCCGTTGGTGTCACTAAATTCTTTCTTCGTGTTTGTATCTTTTTTCCGTGTTCTGGTGTTTTAGATTAAAAACAGTGCTTCCTTATAAAATATGCGTACATTTCACTTACGCCATTCGTGGCTCTTTTTTACCTATTCTGAAAGCCACTGCTATTTATTTCTTTTTCATCCTAGAATCGAAAAAACTTCGCAATTTTTTGCGTTTTTTAAGCTCCTTGTTTCTCACCCAGTGTTTATGTTACCTCCACTTCGTCTCACTTTTGAATACTTCACAAGAGAAAGACTCCTGTAGTTTCACGTGTTTCGCATTCACCACAATACGTATTTTATTTATTGGTTCTCTTTGTAGGTTGAAAACTTGTGAATGAGGTAAAATGAACCTGAATAAAACCGCAAACACCAACGTCAGGCGATTAGTAGCGTCATCTAGATTAGCCTCCGGAGACGCTCTCTGGGGATGGATTCTGTGACTACAAACTTTGGAAGCATCTATACATGGACTATGAGGAAAAAAGACAGAGAAAGGCTGGAGGCTTTTGAGATCTGGACATGGCGGAAGATGGAAGGAATAAGTTGGATGGACAGAGTAAAAAATGAAGAGGTACTGAGAAGAGTGGGAGAGAAAAGGCAGTTACTAGATGTAATAAAGAGAAGAAAAAGAAATTGGATTGGGCATATATTAAGAAAGAATGACGGACTGATAAAAACAGTTTTAGAAGGTTATGTAGAAGGGAAAAGGAAGCGAGGAAGGAAGAGATTCCAGATACTGGATGACATGATGGACGGTACAACATACAGCAGCCTTAAGAAGGAAGCAATGGATCGCAGAAAATACAGAGGCAAAGGACCTGCTGATATAGCAGATAACTGATGATGATGATGATACTCGTATTTATTGGCCTTTGGAATTAACTACACTCCTGGAAATGGAAAAAAGAACACATTGACACCGGTGTGTCAGACCCACCATACTTGCTCCGGACACTGCGAGAAGGCTGTACAAGCAATGATCACACGCACGGCACAGCGGACACACCAGGAACCGCCGTGTTAGCCGTCGAATGGCGCTAGCTGCGCAGCATTTGTGCACCGCCGCCGTCAGTGTCAGCCAGTTTGCCGTGGCATACGGAGCTCCATCGCAGTCTTTAACACTGGTAGCATGCCGCGACAGCGTGGACGTGAACCGTATGTGCAGTTGACGGACTTTGAGCGAGGGCGTATAGTGGGCATGCGGGAGGCCGGGTGGACGTACCGCCGAATTGCTCAACACGTGGGGCGTGAGGTCTCCACAGTACATCGATGTTGTCGCCAGTGGTAGGCGGAAGGTGCACGTGCCCGTCGACCTGGGACTGGACCGCAGCAACGCACGGATGCACGCCAAGACCGTAGGATCCTACGCAGTGCCGTAGGGGACCGCACCGCCACTTCCCAGCAAATTAGGGACACTGTTGCTCCTGGGGTATCGGCGAGGACCATTCGCAACCGTCTCCATGAAGCTGGGCTACGGTCCCGCACATCGTTAGGCCGTCTTCCGCTCACGCCCCAACATCGTGCAGCCCGACTCCAGTGGTGTCGCGACAGGCGTGAATGGAGGGACGAATGGAGACGTGTCGTCTTCAGCGATGAGAGTCGCTTCTGCCTTGGTGCCAATGATGGTCGTATGTGTGTTTGGCGCCGTGCAGGTGAGCGCCACAATCAGGACTGCATACGACCGAGCCACACAGGGCCAACACCCGGCATCATGGTGTGGGGAGCGATCTCCTACACTGGCCGTACACCACTGGTGATCGTCGAGGGGACACTGAATAGTGCACGGTACATCCAAACCGTCATCGAACCCATCGTTCTACCATTCCTAGACCGGCAAGGGAACTTGCTGTTCCAACAGGACAATGCACGTCCGCATGTATCCCGTGCCACCCAACGTGCTCTAGAAGGTGTAAGTCAACTACCCTGGCCAGCAAGATCTCCGGATCTGTCCCCCATTGAGCATGTTTGGGACTGGATGAAGCGTAGTCTCACGCGGTCTGCACGTCCAGCACGAACGCTGGTCCAACTGAGGCGCCAGGTGGAAATGGCATGGCAAGCCGTTCCACAGGACTACATCCAGCATCTCTACGATCGTCTCCATGGGAGAATAGCAGCCTGCATTGCTGCGAAAGGTGGATATACACTGTACTAGTGCCGACATTGTGCATGCTCTGTTGCCTGTGTCTATGTGCCTATGGTTCTGTCAGTGTGATCATGTGATGTATCTGACCCCAGGAATGTGTCAATAAAGTCTCCCCTTCCTGGGACAATGAATTCACGGTGTTCTTATTTCAATTTCCAGGAGTGTATTTAGCGAGAGAAATGAGTAACTACAGATTTAGTATACCGTGTGATATATGCAGCGTACGCATTCGAAATTAATTCCAGACAAACTTCATGGTACACTTTGTACGTTGACGCATTCAGTACAGTCCATATATCACAACTTCTTACTCTGTAACCTTTGTGTCTGACTTATAAATGTGATATCCGCTTCTTGCAGAAACTGACCAATACTGACATAGTCTGTTGTTCTATTGTGGTCAGCTGTCGAAACAGGTCCGTCACAGATGAAGGTTTGGGAAATAATGCTCTGATCAAGACCTTAAGAAACTTGTGCCGTTACCTATCATAGCGTGAACACCCTAGTGTCACATGGTTGAGGCCTGTAATCTCAGTTGTGTGCACTTTGCAATTTGGAGATGGCTGAACTTTTATCTTACAAAGATGTGAAGGGTAACAGCCGTGACACAACCGGATGCGCATATAGTAGTAGTTTGACGTCTGGGTAGCTTTATTTGAAAGAACCATGTTTTTCGCGAAATATTCGGCATTTTTGCGACATATCTTCCTTTGGACTGTTGTGAGTTCTCACACGTCTGTGAATGTGATAATATAAGTAACGCTACTAATCACATAAATAGGCTGCTTAAAGCAGCGAAATCAGTCACGAATAAATTATCAGTTATCAGCGGTGTGTGTCTATTGACAGAGAGAGAGAGAGAGAGAGAGAGAGAGAGAGAGAGAGAGAGAGAAGAGAAAGAAACAAAGAGATTAGATTTTGGCAAAAGGGGGATAGAACGAAAAGAGTGTGTATGTGTGTGTGTGTGTGTGTGTGTGTGTGTGTGTGTGTGTGTGTGTGTGTGTTTGTGTTTTTGTGTGTGTGTGAGTGTTTTTGGATAGGTGCGAGCGAGTGTAGAGCAATGAGGATGTCTTAGATGTCCAGCAAAGATGTGAGCGATGGCGGTGGGACAACAGTTTTAGGTTCGATTGTAGAAGGTCGGAAGGTGATTATGGGAAAGAAACTACGAGGAGATAGTACAGGTGAGTGGGAGGAGAGGGGTAGCGTTGGTGATGGTGGGTGGATGATACTTGTAGACGTTTGTCCGTATGGCTAAATTTAATGTTATATTAATTGGTCTATTAGTTTAAAAAGTGTATTGCTAGCCAGGTTGGTCTCATCGTTTATGGGTTGTTTCTGTTCCCTTTCACCACTACCATCTTCTTCCAGTTGCCCTCCCTATTATCATTTTCCCACTCGCAAATTCGAACTACTACCCTCGCTTCCCACTTCACTCACATCTCTGATGAACTTATAAGACATAGTCACTAATTTACGCTCACAAACACAATTCCCCTCTCCCCCGCACACACACACACACACACACACACACACACACACACACACACACACACACACCTCCACACACATGATTATGACAAAAACCATGACACCCACTACTCTGCTGAATATCTCAGACACACTCACTTTTTTGCACTCATCACACCGCCACTCCCCCGCCGCTCACACAAACAAGTCTTTTCTCTCTACTGCCACACCACGCAGTTTAATCTTTGCCTATCTTTCTCTTCTCTCTCCACGCGCGCATATGCACAAACACACACATGGAAGACTATGATGAAAAAATAGCGTCATTCACAGGTTAGTAGCACTCACAACATACACGGAAAACAAATGAATAAACATAAACACTGAGCTGAGTGTGGAACACGTGGAAGGTTTACAAAACTGAGATGAAATGGAAATAACACCAAAGCATCGTCAACAAACATGGTTTCAAAAAATGCGTAAAACTGCCAGGGGTTAATGTGTAACTGAGTTTCTTTCGACTTCAACCTCCGCTATCAAAGAAGGAATAAAGCAGTAGTTTGCAGAATATGTGAACAAGAGGCATGAACTTCGTAAGCACGCTAAACACAAATTTTATGCGTAAATTAAGTTTTTAATGCAAAAATTACAAAAATTTACCAACATATTATTTGTCCGTATTTGAAGAATGATTGCAGAAGATGCTTTATAAGAAAAAACGAAACGCATCTGGTGTAAAATAACCTTTTACTGAAGTAAGCTTAAGATGGTAAAACAAGTAATAGTTGATTATATCAACTGTTGTGGAACATGGACATGGAAGCGAACTTGTAATCTATCACATTTTGGGAAACGTGTTAATTTCCACAGATACAACACCTGGCGTAAAAATGAAATGGCTCTGAGCACTATGGGACTTAACATCTATGGTCATCAGTCCCCTAGAACGTAGAACTAATTAAACCTAACTAACCTAAGGACAGCACACAACACCCAGCCATCACGAGGCAGAGAAAATCCCTGACCCCGCCGGGAATCGAACCTGGGAACCCGGGCGTGGGAAACGAGAACGCTACCGCACGACCACGAGATGCGGGCCGCGTAAAAATGAAATTCAGTATCCATAACTAAGTTCTCAGTGACTAAGGATGGTTTTTAATACTAATCTTCAATCATTAGCCAAATAAAATAAACCTTACGAGGGACAGCAAACAAAATTTTGAGTTGTAAGATGGCAAGAACTATGCCCCTTACATGAAGTCATTAAAGATCACTTAACTCACGTTGAGCGAACAGTAGGGCTGAACAAAATGACTGACAAGGCACAATGCATCTTATAGGGGGTATAGTATGGAGGTATTGGAATAATTAATGTCAGGTGATGGTTTTAAAATAATTCACATGACATGAAAACTTTGTGGAAATGAGTCGATTTACTGGACTCTAGTTTACCCCAGGGATGTATTTAGAGTTGACTGTGGACAGCTAGGGAACGGCGAAGGGAAGTGACAATAGGCAGCTTAGGGCGGCTCAAGCTCTGAGAAAGCGCTTTAAGATGAGTGACAGCATGGGTGGTTGACCCCGACCCCATGCTGGTATACCGGGAAGCAGATGGAGAACTTGTACACCTGTTGATAAATGTCCGTCATCCCGTTTTCAGGGAAACATGCGAGAAAGCCGCCTAAAGCTACGGCGGAGAGGTCAACAGAGGTCAAAATATGCGTGTTCGTGACTATAGCAACTTCAGACTGAATTCACGGTCTGCAGAGTCTGAAGTAAATCAGGTGAAGAGTGACAGAATGAAATACGCCGGCCTCCGATGGGAACGTATAACCGAGGAATTTGAAGTTCTCTCCTGGGAGTCAGAATTCGGGAAAAATTGGTGTTTGTGCAGACACTAACCTTGATGGGTGGCCTGGGAGGAGCTAAATAACAGAAGTTGAGAGGAAGGGAAATTTTGTGGGAATTTGTTCACTTCCCAGAGCAGGCATTAGTCGGCGCTGGAAAGCGACGCATAATTAACGCGACTGGCGCTGCAATTGGCATAAGTGATTTTGTTGGAGGGGAAACCAAGGCGAAGAGCGGACTGGGAGAAGTCCCCATAGAGGTTTTCCGTTCCCAGCTTCCCTAGAGTGCGGACGTGGCGTTCTTGACTCAGCTTGCCTGAGAAAGAGTGAGGACCTCTGCAGTTTAGGACTTAGCAAAGGGAACGATTGAGCTTGGAGATAGGAAGTTTTGGTTCAGCTATGTACTGAGCAAGGTAGCTAGGAGTGAATAGACGAGCACAGCCTTGCAGCACCACGAGGTCGGCCGACGTCCACACAAAGACGCCGCTCCGCCATGCTGTATTCGGTGATATTACGCCCGCTCCAGCCACTGATTAATTTGTTGGATCACGTCGGCAAAGTTTCCACGAGGGTTTCATGGGCTGTGTATTGTAGAATTCTTCTCGCACTTCGCATTACGCCTGGGTGAGTCGATAGGAATTACTTTTGAGTTAGCGCGCTTTACTCCACACAAACGCAATTTATTACCACTGCCTGATGGGAGAGTCTTGTAATGTGATGATTGAAGGTCGGGAGTTAAAATAAATTTGTGCTGATCGACTGCATCTGTTTTCAATCAAGTAGTAGAAATCCCAAGTCACTTTCTAAATTAATTTTAGGTTCAACATTTGCATCTGGTGTTCAATAGCTGAATATAACATCAATGTGCACCCTTTTTATTTAAAAGTAATCAATTCTGAATAAATTAATGTCAACACTGCCACCGCAGTTCAATCAGGAGTCACAGGGCCATATTACTTTTTTTGCATTATCCGATACTGCGGCAGTTTTGCACTCTCTGTTGATCTGTTAGTCAATTAGTTGGGGTGAACACACGTCAGAACCAGCTAAGTGATGGGTGGGGTGTTACAGAGTCATATCTTAATTCATTTTTTCTGAATAGTTCCTTTGGTTCAACAGATAAATATTTTGTTAGGCTATGGAAGCATCTTTAGTGCAACAGAAAAAAGTTTTACATTTTTAACGTGAGTTAAGACGAGGACTTATATTTTGGTTGGTATTAAATATTCAAGAATCGTGCTACTCAGTAACACAAAAAAATCATGTATTAGTGGTCTGTAAGAAGTCACATTTCTAATAATTTCGACAGAAATTATTCACGTATCTGTGACACCTACGAAAAAGGGAAGTAAATTGCTAAGGAAATGTACTCATGTATTTTCCATTTCATCACTAATTTGCTCACCTGAACATCTGGATGATGGCCCAGCAGAAAAAGCGTCCAAGCCATTCCGACCGATGTAGTGTCATGGCCCTGGAAAACAAAAACACTGTGTTACAGTCGGCGACTCCACCTCATTCATGAGGTAAAACTGTAATAATTGTCTATGTAATGATAAATCAGACGCGAAAATGTTTTCTACCGCATACGAATGAAAACCACAAGATCAATTAAAACAGATACCTCATCCTCTCGGAAACGACTAAGCTAACTCCTGGAGGAACTACAATCGATATTCATTGACGCCCATCATCGACGCTGCATCATTTAAGACATGGACTTACGGCATGAACACTGTTGCTGTTCTCGCATAAAGAACAGACAGATGGAATCCTATTGTATGACATCGTGGGTACATCGGCCTGAAACCTGTTAAATTATTTCGATGAGTTCGAGTGAAAGACGCTGTCTGTCGTTACCACCCGCTTCACAAAATGTAAACGATCGCTTGGCGTAATGGTGTAGCACTTCTTACCACAAAGTTAAAAAGAGCAAAATTGGTTTTAGTTACGGATATGTTTCTTTTTGCGTGTTTTTAGAACTTTACTCATTTATATACTGCAGAAGAGCCCACTCCTTTTTTTTCCAGGATAAAGTGAAAGTCCAAAGCATTCTAACCGCAGATTTTAGACGCTTTATTTTAGTACCAGCCTTCCCGTTCTTAGGGCAAAGATTAAATGCCAGTTTGACATTAGTAAATAATAGCCTTTTCATCGAGCAAAGGTAAATGCAGAAAAATAAAGATTAAGTTTAACCGCTGATGAAGCATGGTTGTTATTTGTATTTCTTGTGTACCGCCGAATAGTGCGAGAAGATAACGCCATTTCAGTCTTCTGGGCAATAACGTTGTGCTTGTAACTCGACACGTATGAACTGTTTCTCGTTAAACAACGGGAGAAGTTATGTAATAGCTTACCATGGCGAAATACGTAACATAATAATCGATATTTTCTTGATTTCATGTCCATATCGCTTAAATATACGGCTGGCAACTCTTAGGAGTCCTCACTTAAACGATATCATTAAATACGCACCGCAGACCAAACGAAAAGTATGAACTTAGTTTAGTTTGAGCTGTTGTATCTTTACAGATCTAGCGATTGAACATTGTGCCTGAACTGTGGTGGGCGACCTGCTTAACTAAGGGTCTACGAATAACTGAGAGATTAACGATAGTGATATGAGAATCTAATTAATATCTCATTGAGTTCAATAGTGTTCAAGATATTTAAACAATGCTTCTTAAATAACTCAGTCGTATCAGACAGACTGAAACAAGAATGCCGAGCCAGGGTCAACGTGAATTTCGAATTAAGTTTCATTTCATATAATCCCGTCTATATCTGGTGAGCGTTTTAGGCAGTCCTGTACGTTAACAGACAAAGAAAAGGATAATCTTCCTCTCAGCGATGGCCACCCTTAAATTTCAGAAAAAATTGTTCTCTTAAGTTCATTTAGTATTGGTAGAAACAAGTATTCTTCGCTGACCTCAAACATGAACGTGTCGACTTCCTCTTGTATTGCCTCATCAGTGAGTTTCTGTGATCCCTCAGAAGCTTCCAGCAGCATGTCCAGAAACGCCACTCGCCGCTTCCTCCCTGTAAAACATGATATCATTCGTCGGAGAACTTCACGTAATTTCGCTTATAAGACACCAACGGAAGTCGACTTACCAAATTCGTCAACACTGTCTGATGTTGTCTTCTGCTTATTTGATTGCCTTGACAACCTCCTTTCATTAATTACCTGAAAATGAGAGAAATAAGTGATTTAGCAATTTTGTGTGAAACAATGGACGTTTATGAGCGCAGGAAATTGAAAAATAACCTATGACTCTAAATCTCCATGTAACTCATTGGAAAAATAAATCTTTCTTAAGTAATTCTCTTTGAGCCTGTACGAGATGTATGATGGCCGAAGCAAAAGTGAAGCACAATCTACCTCGGGTACCGGTGCTCTAACTTTACTCGTCAGTGTTTCGTGCAAAGAATGCAGCCCCTCAACCGTTTAAGTTCATTGAACATTTCCGTTGGGCTTCCTTCCGACCTATACTGACGGTCGTGTTACGATCCTGTTGGAGTGCTCTGAATTCATCCGATGTCCTCTGTGATTCCTGGCCGAATTAAATTCCAAAGACTTTACTGACACTCCATAATATCTCGCAGTAGTGTCTTGCATGCTGTTAACTTTACGGATGCACCGCAACATTCACGAATACAAGTGCTCTATTCACTTTCCCTGCGGCTAGTATAATTCTTCGTTCCAAATTATGTAGCTTACAAATATTACTCCTACTGTTCTAGAAACGACGAAACTTTCTTTCTTTATTTTACATGCATCAGAAAGGAAAATTAGGTCCAAACACTGGTAGACACCACGACACCAAAGGTTCAGAAATTCAGAGACTAGGATGAGAAATTTTGTGCTCCGGTCAGTTTGCTTCTCTCAGTTTATGTGGTGAACACTTGAGGAAATGAGATGTGGAAGGTTTTAACTTTAGAGAACAAATTCCATGTACGACGTACTAAATGAAAGGAATATTTAGTTAGAATGATACCGGTGTAAAAGAGAAACGTTGCTCTTTCTGCGGAGCTGTGACCATAACTTAGTGACAGCGCGGCTTATAATTTTGTAAGTAGAGCATTATTTTACTCTATAATGTATCACTGAAAATATTTGATCGTAGGGTGCCTAGAGATTGGTGCGTCACCACTCGCCAGTCACACAGCAGATCATATTTCGTACTGAGCTGCAACACGATTGAGTGACATACTAAAATCTATATGTGAAGCTCAGTTCGACCTGTTGCTCTGCAGGTTTGAGAAATTTTTGCTACCCACCCATTACTTTTGTTATCATTATAAACACAGTCCACGGTTTCTTGCGTTCTTGAAACACGTCGCATTCATTCAGCTTGCTGTATGCATTCTGAGTATTTACATTAAGCTGTACATTCGGACAGGCTCTTCTTACTTGTGGCGTTTTAGTATGAAAGTACCTTTCTAGTGAACCCTTGTAGGATTTCCACATTCTTAAAGAACTGTTTTCCCGTAGCAGTCTTCTTGTAGATAAAATCGCTGTGTAGCCACGGCGACAGACCTCGCTTAATAGTCATCTCACTGGTACTGAAAAGGAGCAAAATTTCCCTCTTTTAAAACTATGATCAGTTTATGGTTGCTCCGGTAAATCTTTATGATACTACTACTGGCATATCTAGAATCAGACTACTGGCATATCTAGAATCAGATCATTAAAGGACTTGCTTATTCTCATATATGAAGATTCCGGGTACTGAATCTTGACGTATGATTAGATGCAAGTTACGTACAAGTTCCATCTCTTACCGACTTACAAGGTGCATGGGGTGCTAAGACGAAAGTATAAATTAATTCATAGACGCAAGCGAAAAGCTGCGAAAGCTTACCTGTAGACGGCAGACACGTACGCAGACTGAGAGCCTCTCTGGGCGTCTACAGAAGTTCCCATCGCCGTTTCTAGAAAGAACAGACGAGTCAGCTGTACAGTTAACTTTACCACTCCAAGAACTTAAAAAAAATGGGAACAGCTGAATGGGTAGCTTATAGTGGCAGTCATTATACAGAGTGTCCGGGCTAGAGGTATAGAAAAACATTTGATAATTTTTATTTTGGCTGGAGCCATAGTAATCGTAAATTTTTTGAATTATGCTTCCGCCATTTGGCTATAATAATTTTTATTTTATTGTTATACCATCGATAGAAATTGTCTGGTATTACTCGATCATTCAGCTTGTCTCATACGTTGCCAGTTGAATGAATAACCTACCGATTTAACCACTGAATTTTTAGATACTATTATCAGAGTGACCGAACAACTATTGTTTTATACTTGAGAAAATACTTTATATTGTGCATTTATTTTCTTATGGAATATTACCATTTTATTAACCGCATGCAAATTGCAGTGCAGATGTTGACGAAGAATTTACTGAAGCTATTTCACAATGCATGTTATGGATGAGAGTATACTAATTTTATTAGTACTTCAATAAGTTTTATAACATGGACTCTACAGAAGTTTTATTTATTCGTCAGATAGTATGGATTTGAGACCAACAATCTCGTGAATTTTGGTTCCCATCCTTTGGGGACCCACTTCCTCAGACTACTCCTTCCCCCTCTGTTCCCTGTCCCTCCCTTCCAGTGTCACGTTTATCGGGTTTGAATTACTTCTCACTTTCTGTTGACTCCACAGCTGCATCCATGTTCCTTCCCCCTTCCCACCATTCCGACACCACTGTATTGTGGTTTTCTTGGTGGACTGTGCTGCTGAGAGGGGCATTTGGGAGTGTCTGCGTACTGCTGTAGCTGTTTGCAACGATACGTATTACTACTCGCCTATACAGCGCATCATGATTTACACAATTAACTGTATTATAAGATAGAAATCCCCCCCATGAACCATGGACCTTGCCGTTGGTGGGGAGGCTTGCGTGCCTCAGCGATACAGATGGCCGTACCGTAGGTGCAACCACAACGGAGGGGTATCTGTTGAGAGGCCAGACAAACATGTGGTTCCTGAAGAGGGGCAGCAGCCTTTTCAGTAGTTGCAGGGGCAACAGTCTGGATGATTGACTGATCTGGCCTTGTAACATTAACCAAAACGGCCTTGTTGTGCTGGTACTGCGAACGGCTGAAAGCAAGGGGAAATTACAGCCGTAATTTCTCCCGAGGACATGCAGCTTTACTGTATGATTAAATGATGATGGCGTCCTCTTGGGTAAAATATTCCGGAGGTAAAATAGTCCCCCATTCGGATCTCCGGGCGGGGACTACTCAAGAGGACGTCGTTATCAGGAGAAAGAAAACTGGCATTCTACGGATCGGAGCGTGGAATGTCAGATCCCTTAATCGGGCAGGTAGGTTAGAAAATTTAAAAAGGGAAGTGGATAGGTTAAAGTTAGATATAGTGGGAATTAGTGAAGTTCGGTGGCAGGAGGAACAAGACTTTTGGTCAGGTGATTACAGGGTTATAAATACCAAATCAAATAGGGGTAATGCAGGAGTAGGTTTAATAATGAATAAAAAATAGGAGTGCGGGTTAGCTACTACAAACAGCATAGTGAACGCATTATTGTGGCCAAGATAGACACAAAGCCCATGCCTACTACAGTAGTACAAGTTTATATGCCAACTAGCTCTGCAGATGATGAAGAAATTGATGAAATGTATGACGAGATAAAAGAAATTATTTAGGTGGTGAAGGGAGACGAAAATTTAATAGTCATGGGTGACTGGAATTCGTCAGTAGGAAAAGGGTGAAATGTATGACGAGATAAAAGAAATTATTCAGGTGGTGAAGGGAGACGAAAATTTAATAGTCATGGGTGACTGGAATTCGTCAGTAGGAAAAGGGAGAGAAGGAAACATAGTAGGTGAATATGGATTGCGGGGAAGAAATGAAAGAGGAAGCCGCCTTGTAGAATTTTGCACAGAGCATAACTTAATCATAGCTAACACTTGGTTCAAGAATCATGAAAGAAGGTTGTATACATGGAAGAATCCTGGAGATACTAAAAGGTATCAGATAAATTACATAATGGCAAGGCAGAGATTTAGGAACCAGGTTTTAAATTGTAAGACATTTCCAGGGGCAGATGTGGATTCTGACCACAATCTATTGGTTATGAACTGCAGATTGAAACTGAAGAAACTGCAAAAAGGCGGGAATTTAAGGAGATGGGACCTGGATAAACTGAAAGAACCAGAGGTTGTACAGAGTTTCAGGGAGAGCATAAGGGAACAATTGACAGGAATGAGGGAAAGAAATACAGTAGAAGAAGAATGGGTAGCTCTGAGGGATGAAGTAGTGAAAGCAGCAGAGGATCAAGTAGGTAAAAAGACGAGGGCTAATAGAAATCCTTGGGTAACAGAAGAAATATTGAATTTAATTGATGAAAGGAGAAAATATAAAAATGCAGTAAATGAAGCAGGCAAAAAGGAATACAAACATCTCAAAAATGAGATCGACAGGAAGTGCAAAATGGCTAAGCAGGGATGGCTAGAGGACAAATGTAAGGATGTAGAGGCCTGTCTCACTAGGGGTAAGATAGATACTGCCTACAGGAAAATTAAAGAGACCTTTGGAGATATCAGAACCACTTGTATGAACATCAAGAGCTCAGATGGAAACCCAGTTCTAAGCAAAGAAGGGAAAGCAGAAAGGTGGAAGGAGTATATAGAGGGTCTATACAAGGGCGATGTACTTGAGGACAATATTATGAAAATGGAAGAGGATGTAGATGAAGACGAAATGGGAGATAAGATACTGCGTGAAGAGTTTTACAGAGCACTGAAAGACCTGAGTCGAAACAAGGCCCCGGGAGTAGACAACATTCCTTGGCCTTGGGATAGCCAGTCATGACAAAACTCTACCATCTGATGAGCAAGATGTATGAGACAGGCGAAATACCCTCAGACTTCAAGAAGAATATAATAATTCCAATCCCAAAGAAAGCAGGTGTTGACAGATGTGAAAATTACCGAACTATCAGTTTAATAAGTCACAGTTGCAAAATACTAACACGAATTCTTTACAGACGAATGGAAAAACTGGTAGAAGCGGACCTCGGGGAAGATCAGTTTGGATTCCGTAGAAATGTTGGAACACGTGAGGCAATACTAACCTTACGACTTATCTTAGAAGAAAGATTAAGAAAAGGCAAACCTACGTTTCTAGCATTTGTAGACTTAGAGAAAGCTTTTGACAATGTTAACTGGAATACTCTCTTTAAAATTCTGAAGGTGGCAGGGGTAAAATACAGGCAGCGAAAGGCTATTTACAATTTGTACAGAAACCAGATGGCAGTTATAAGAGTCGAGGGGCATGAAAGGGAAGCAGTGTTTGGGAAAGGAGTGAGACAGGGTTGTAGCCTCTCCCCGATGTTATTCAATCTGTATATTGAGCAAGCAGTAAAGGAAACAAAAGAAAAATTCGGAGTAGGCATTAAAATTCATGGAGAAGAAGTAAAAAATTTGAGGTTCGCCGATGACATTGTAATTCTATCAGAGACAGCAAAGGACTTGGAAGAGCAGTTGAACGGAATGGACAGTGTCTTGAAAGGAGGATATAAGATGAACATCAACAAAAGCAAAACGAGGATAATGGAATGTAGTCAAATTAAATCTGGTGATGCTGAGGGAATTAGATTAGGAAATGAGACACTTAAAGTAGTAAAGGAGTTTTGCTATTTAGGGAGTAAAATAACTGATGATGGTCGAAGTAGAGAGGATATAAAATGTAGACTGGCAATGGCAAGGAAATCGTTTCTGATGAAGAGAAATTTGTTAACATCGAGTATAGATTTAAGTGTCAGGAAGTCGTTTCTGAAAGTATTTGTATGGAGTGTAGCCATGTATGGAAGTGAAACATGGACGATAACTAGTTTGGACAAGAAGAGAATAGAAGCTTTCGAAATGTGGTGCTACAGAAGAATGCTGAAGATAAGGTGGGTAGATCACGTAACTAATGAGGAGGTACTGAATAGGATTGGGGAGAAGAGAAGTTTGTGGCACAACTTGACTAGAAGAAGGGATCGGTTGGTAGGACATGTTTTGAGGCATCAAGGGATCACAAATTTAGCATTGGAGGGCACCGTGGAGGGTAAAAATCAAAGAGGGAGACCAAGATATGAATACACTAAGCAGATTCAGAAGGATGTAGGTTGCAGTAGGTACTGGGAGATGAAGAAGCTTGCACAGGATAGAGTAGCATGGAGAGCTGCATCAAACCAGTCTCAGGACTGAAGACCACAACAACAACAACAAGGTAGAAATTCCATGTGTGTTACAAATATATCATGACGCGACTCTTGACGATGTTTACATGTGAACTCTAATAATGGACCTCCATGTAAACACTGTTAAGTACCGATAAATACAGAGATAACGTAACCATCACACGAAATAAAAAGTTCAGCTGCCTTGCTCCCTAGCACACCACATATCACATTTGGCACACTGCGATGTCTCTCATACGATCTTTGGAAGATCACTTCATCTATGCCCATGTCACTTATTTTCCACAAAGAATACTGTGGCGCATATAAATTAGTACATGGATCTTGTGAGCTCTGCAAGATCCATGTACTAATTTATATTTGCGTGGCAAACCCTAATTCTAGGGCTATATTTTAATTTTGACAAATGGATCTATGCCGACACTTGTAAAAACGGCGATGGTACATTAGTCCTTACTAATGTAAAATTGTAAGTACCAGTCGTCGATCTCATATTTCTGTAATGCAAGAGCTGTCTAATCTGTGTTAAAATCTATTCTTGACTTAAGTTTCATACTTTTCTAATGTAACCTATGACGTTCATTGTCCTTAGGCCACCTTCTGAAGAAGACAAATTTACATTTGTCGAAACCTAGGTAAAGAATTCTTTATCCATTGCAACTGGTCGGCTGTTTATAATTTTATTAAAATAACTGTGATCCCACAGTCTGACCAAGATTTTCGGGAAGTTCCTCTTGGTCACCAGGCGAATATTGGAACTGCAAATAGCCTCCCACATATTCCCAATTGGGATTTTCTTTGTTCTCTTCCAACCTTATATGATATTTCGCTGAAAAGAACGAAGTTCTAAAACAGCCCTCCCTGTTCTCACGACTTGCGATTGAAAGAAGTAAAAAATATTTTTGAGTTGCAGGTTGACAATTATTATTATTATCAGTATTATATATCTGAGTTTAAAAAATTATTTCGTGTAGTTAAGGGTACATGATTTAGTCATCTCTTATGTGTATTACTAATGGCATATTTTTGCTATCGGTTTATTGTGGAACGTGCACAGTCTTTCAACGGATCATAACTTACCACAGATAATATCCAGAGCACAACGGGTGATATATGGATAGATATCGAATGGCTTTCCATCGGCTTTGGTCTTCAGTATGTCTATCAGTATTTCCGACTTCTCTGCAAAGACATCAATGAAGTTGTCGAGAATTTTGAAATGGAAAGCAGGCGTGATCATCTTCCGCCGTGAGTGCCATTTTGCTCCTGTCACACAAAAGTAAATTCGTTAGTTTTGGTACAGCCACAACTGATATGTACAAGTAAAACCAAAAAACAGAAACATTGGTAAAATTCATGAATGACATTCAATATTGGTCATCAACGAGTCAGTTTTAACAGTAGTAATTATGTTAATTAAAACTGTGGTGAGCAGCTTTATCAAACTGAAAATAATTTTCGAAAAACAATCTGATTATTTTGACATAATTTTTGGTTGACAATGCTTTACCTGATGTATTATGATACAATACAAAATAGTTTGATAATAATATTGTGTGACTACTAAAACGAATTTGCGTCCGCACAACCTCCAGTCACTTCTACTTCTCAGCCAACTGCTGCTGCTAAATTAAACTTTATTAAACACTCACGAACCTATAGAGTATCCTTTCGCCTCAATTATTGAAGAGAACTATCCAGAATCAAAGTTGTATAAGCGATTTAAAATATGAAAAACAACGAAGAAGGGGCATAAATTCATTAATGAAAATCTGTTCCGTATGTTACGGCGAATGGTCCAAGATTCTAAGTACACATTAACTCATTGTCCACATTAGGGAGGTGATGAAAGTGAGGCTGAATACTACAAAGAGGTCTCGGCTTTATTATTTATATACAAGACACTTTCTAAAGGACTACTTAGTAAACTATAGAAACGCGTAGATGGCAGGCATAGGGAGTATTAAGGGGAATTTTTGGAACTAAAAGTCTTGTCAGGAGCACATCCTAAGTGTTAAGCTCACAATCCAAGACGTAATACTAATGTTTTTATTCCACGCTTAAGTGTCTGTCGGCTTGAAAAAGACGTGGACTGTATTGACATTACTTCTGAATTCTTAAAACTGGAATAGTTTGCTGCGGGTAATCACGCAATTACTGATAGACATAAATTTAAGTTTTAGAGAAGTACTGAGGTGCGAACGGGTGTCAATCAAGCACATGATAATTCCCCATCTTATTCAATTATGTCCTTGAGAAAGTAATCCAAGAGGTTGCAGAAGAGCTAAGAAATAGTGAACTGAATAACGAAATGGAACTGGGCTGAAAACAGTAGATTACTAGTATTCGGTATTCGGGTTTAATTGACATCCTTGCCACATAGTCTGGAGATAAGGCAGTGGAACATCAGGGTTTCAAAAATAACTGCAGAAAAAAAATATTCAGGTGTCTTACACAAAGACTGAACATATGACACCAATATTAAAGACTGCAAAAAATGGATAATATAAATATGAATACACAAAAATCATGCCTCTGAAGCAGATAGTATACAGTACAGTTAATTTTCTTCTTATTCCTATTCTCCTTCCCTTCAGGTATTAAGCGAATTTGCCTCTTACTGTACCCTCATAGTGCTCAGAGCCATCTTACTGTACCCATCTTTGCTAGACTCTTCCTCTACCTCTTCTTCCTTTGCGCATGTAATTTCCAGCCTTTAAGGAGAGTCTTTCAATCTATACTTAGTCAATCTTACTGTACCCAGTCTTACTGTACCCATCTTTGCTAGACTCTTCCTCTACCTCTTCTTCCTTTGCGCATGTAATTTCCAGCCTTTAAGGGGAGTCTTTCAATCTCCCTTCTTTTTATGTGTCCGTTCGAGTTTTTTCTACAACCTAATTTTTTTTTCTAAATTAGACCATTTTCTCTATTATCTTTACTTTTTAGTCAATCTTCTATTGTGCTGCCTTTATCGCTTCTCAGAAATTTCATTTATTGTGCTTTTTTGCTTTTTGCGAATCACCCAGAAGAATTTAATTACAACATCTGGTAACTGAGTGTAATAAGCTTAATTGTCAAAACTTTGCTGTAGCTATTTGTCTCCTCACATCCAAGCTAACTGGAATGGTTTACTCATCCTAAGATTCACTGATTCATCACTACTTTTGTTCTAATGTGTCCTTTGCCAATTGAAGTTATTATCGTTTTCTGTTGAGATCTACATGTCACATTCAGCAGTTATCTGTTTCAGTAAGTAAATTCTGTTCTGGACGTAATCTTCTTTATCTGCTAGGATCACTGCACCGTCGATGTATAGGAAGTTATTTAAAAGAGTTCTTCTGTTTAGGTGTATACCTTTTCGAAATTCTGTTTTCTGAGATTCATGTACGTAAATGTTGAACAAAGTTGGAGAGATGCAGCAGCCTTGTTGTACTCCTTTGTTCGCTGGTATCTCAATTCTCGTTTTTCTGTCGAGATCTAGAATGATAGTCGTGCTCTGATGTAAACTTATATCAAGAATATTAAATGTTCCAGATATTCGCGATTCGTCATTATCTTCCAAAAATTCTGTGTACTGACGTTTTCAAAAGCTTTTTTTAAAATCGATAAAAGCAGTGTGTTTCTTTAGTGCATTTTAGACTTTATGTGTTTGTACAGCTGTAAAATAAAAACTGCATCAATCATTGAGCGTCCTTAACTAAAGCCCATTTCTTCCTCATGCAGTGCTACTTCCGTTCTGTTTTTAAGACTTGTGTTTAAAATCTTGGCATATATTGTGTGTGCTGAGTCCAGCAAACTTTTATTCCTCTGTAGTTACTGCATAGACTTTTATCAGCTTTTTTTAAAACAACTGATAGCACTTTAGCAGTCTTCTAGTCTTTGGGGATACTATCGTTTTTCCAACATCCGTTTAAGAGATGCGGCAGTCTTATACGTAGCATTCATTCGTGTTTTAACAATTCACCGTAATATCATCTCTTATTGTTGCTTTTCTGTTCATAAATGACGTCAAGGTAGATGTTATTATGCCAGCCTGTACTTCATCTACTCCCTTCTCAACTAATGGTTCAGTTTCAGTTTCTTGTGCTGTTCCATCATATCATACTCCTATGTAAAAATTTACCCATTGTTTTTCTTCAATATTGTTTATTTGTACCTTCTCTGTTTCTATTGTGTTTCAAGTTTTTAAAAACTTATGGGCGATTTGCTGTCTCCCGTGAACGTAACTGTCGATATTAGAAATAAATCTGTTCCATTGTTCCTGGTGTGTGTGTGTGTGTGTTATGTTTACTGCATTTTGCGATATTTCTTCTACCCTTATCGTACTGCTTCTTCTCAGCTGTGGAGTAGTTTAAGTATTTGGGCATGCATCCTGTTTTTCCTTAACAGCTTTCATTTTATCATGATTCGCAATTTATAAGCCCTTTCTCTCTCTCATTGTTTTCGTTTTGCTGAGAGCTTCTCCTGATACTCTACATACCACATTACTTAGATTTTGCCATTCTTCTTCTATATTTTCTTTAGTTTGCAAGTTTCCTAGCTCTTTATTTCATCTGTTTTCAAGAAGATGTTTCTTGCTCGCCTCTTCAATCAAATCCACTTCATAAATACTTCGATCTTATTGGCTACTCGTTTGGTTTGTCATTTTCTTCGATTGCGCAATATTCTGGAAATTACTAAAAAATTATATTATCTACATCTTGTCTTTTACAAGCTCACAATTTACCAAAATGTAACGATTTATTGATCTACGTTCTCTATTCGCCCAGCTATACATATCCTATACTTATCTTTCCATAGAAAAGGTGAGATTATTATTTTTATATTATTTACTATTATTTTTATGTTACTGAAAGTGCCAAAAGGCGCTATAATATTCGTTACTGGAATATTTTCTGTTCTGGCATTGAAATAACTCATCATTGCTATTCTATCAGTAGCATTGTAAATATTCATAGTCTTCTGTAGTTCTTCATAAAATATCCTAGACTCAATCTTTTTGCTTCTTCTGGTGGATATGTGCTTTTAACGGCGACGTTGCCTCTTTTCAGTCTGACTGTATTCATTCGTTTATGTATGTGTCATCTTTGATCTGTGTTCCCCATCTCTTCTGCAGGAGTAATGCTACACCTTTCCTTGCTCTTTCATTTGGTTCAACATAACGTAATCTTCTATCTGTTTATTACCTCTCATTTTCATTTTCATTTCTGTGATTGCTACATCATCGATTTTTAAGTCTTTTAGTACATCTGAAGTTCTACCTCTAACATTCAGATTACTACTTTGATGTACCCGCTGATCCATTTTCGTTTGCCTCTTTTCATAGTTTTGTCATTTACCTTTGAAACCGTCCTTTTTTCGAAGCTCTTTGGGGTATTAAGAGTAGTGCGTGTTTACCGAAAGTTTGTTACCAGCCATGTGCTCAATACCCTTTCTAGCACGCCAAGGATCTTCTTTTGGAGTTATCTCCCATACCAGATGTGTTAGTTAATAGTAACTAATATTAATAACAAAATCTAACAAACTGGTAGGTAGTCGTTCATTTAACTGCCAACGTTACTTACCAGTGCTCACCAGTAGCCCGTCGCCAAGCCAAGGCTGCAGAAACGTGTAAATAGGGGCCTTCGTGATCAGTTCGCTGCTCGTCATTATTTTCTGAAACAGGAATACAATAAATGTAAATCTCAGCACAATGCTAGCCAAGCCCGACGGTGCATCACTCAATAAATTTTGCCAAGTCTTTGACATGCACGTCGTATAGATACATTATCTGAAGTGAGCGGGATACTCGTCATACATATAATACAATACTCTGGATTTGTCTAGTCCATTCAGCATTTGGCCTTCTCAGATATGAGTCCAGTGTATTAATCCCATTTGGTCAATATAAGTAGGAGCAAAGTACCTTGAAGAACAGCTGAACGCAATGGACAGCGTCTTGAAAGGAGGATATAAGGTGAACATCAAAAACAAAACGAGGATAATTAAATCAAGTGATGCTGAGTGTATTAGATTAGGAAATGAAATTCTTAAAGTAGTAAATTAGTTTTGCTATTTGGGGAGCACAATAACTGATGATGGTCGAAGTAGAGAGGATATAAAATGAAGACGGGCTATAGCAAGGAAAGCCTCTCTGAAGAAGACAAATTTGTTAACATCGAGTACAGACTGAAGAGTCAGGAAGTCTGTCCTGAAAGTATTTGTATGGAGTGTAGCCGTGTATGAAAGTGAAACATGGGCGGTAAACAAGTTTAGAAAAGAAGAGGATATTTTCTGAGGCATCAAGAGATCACCAATTTAGTACTGGAGGGAAGCGTGGATGGTAAAAATTGTAGAGGGAGAGCAAGAGATGAATACGCTGAGCACATTGGTTGCAGTAGTTATTTGGAGATGAAGAGGCTTGCACAGGATAGAGTACCATGGAGATCTGCATTAAACCCGTCTCTGAGCTGAAGTCCACAAAAACAACAACAACATGTAGGAATTCAGTGCTCACAATAATGGCGGGATTGATAAAGTACAGGAGACGGACAACATTATTTCAGCTACCTACCTCAACGTATTCTGCCTTCATAAGGTGAACTTCGGGGGTGTGGCCAAGCCAAGTACGAAACATCGGCCAGTACTGTTTACTCATGCGGTCGAACACGTTCGTCAATTCTGCAACAGACAAGACAGTTACGTTACACAGCATCATTTAAGATAATGCAGGAGCTGAGTCAGTGGTTCTCAAAATCAGTGAATCCCAGGCTAAATGATAATGCACTCTCATTTCTTCGTCCTATAATGTCAGTTATTATTTGGAAATGGTCCGCTGTCAATAAGCTGGTCCTAGAAGTCGTCGTGTTGCAATTGTGCTTTACTAACTGATTTGTTGTACTTGAGGAATTCATCTCTTTGACTATTTTCGTACATTTTGCTGTTTGCATAAGTTCCTTTGTTAACCAATTACTAAACTCATCGATAGCTGAAACGTTTTTATTTTCTTAGGCCATAAACGTATTGCTTCATTTGATCTGTTATTCCCTCCTGTTCACAAATATATTGTAGTAATCAGCATACCTTACCGTTCTATGAGTCTTTCCAAACGTGTGTCTGTTTTCATGTTTGTCTTATGAGTCTATGGTCGCCAGCAATTCAAAAGTTGCTCAACACCGTTAACCTTAGTACAGTCTCCCTATTTTTTGATAAAAACTATGTAATTAAATTTTCGTTCTCTTTACTCCTTGCCAAGTCCATTCTATGCTTGGTTTCTTCTGATATAATGACGTGTGAAGGGCAGACCTACTGACACTTACGCCCAATTCTATTAATTTAAGTTGTTGGTAATTTTATTATCACTCCCAAAGATGCAAACTAGAGTACTGCTACTTACTTTAAGTATTAATTTTGTGTTAAAATTTGCTATTTGTCACCTGAAAATGAAATATTAATATCGGTACAGGATATAACTTTTTACGGAAAAGCACAAGAAAAAAATTCGTCTAAGTGCATTGCATAAAGTCATGAAAAAATTTGCTTATGTCATTAAATATGGCTGTATTGCAGTACTATTACGGCAGTGCAGATATAATTAATTAACATACGATTATTGAAATGAGGTCACCCTAGCTTTCAGCTCTTACTGTTTTTGTTTTACAACTGTAAAAGCATCTAGAAAACATTATACTACGTATTCAGAACCATTTACTACGGCAGAGGTTGAAAATAACGTTACAGACGTAAGGTTCTTTTATTTAGGACACTTCACTGATCCCCATACAACTAGACTGAGCCTCAGTATTTGCTTTTTTATAATTTCTTGCTTCCCTATCGCATTCAGACTCCTGGCACTCCATGCCCCGAATCGTAGAACGTTATCCTTTCCTTGGCTATTCATTCTTTTTGGCTTGGTCACCTCCCCCTTCGCAGTCTTCTCCTGTAGACCCGAAACGGGGACTAGTTCGGAATCTTTCGCCATTGGAGAGATCATAATTTCACTTTTTTCAAATACTGTCTCCATGTCCTGTTTACACACATTATGTGTCTGTAATGTAGTGGCTTCCATTGCCTTCTGCATCCTCATGCCGTTTATGATTGCTGATTCGTCCGCCTCCAGGGCTGGTTTGCCATCCAATGCGATACCGAGGACGTTTGGTTACTACTCAAAGACACTACCCCTAGAGCATGTGTCTGCCACTGCACTGGCAACAAAGTCATGTCTGGCAAAGAGACGTCTATTGGTATAAAATATGGGCCTCAACCTGAGGAAATGTCTGAGAATGTATGTTTGGGGCACAGCATTGCATGGTAGTAAAACGAGGACTTCGGAAACCTGGAAAAGAAGCAAATCGAAGCATTAGAGATGTGGTCCAGCAGTAGATTGTTGAAAATTAGGTGGACTAGTAAGTTAAGGAATGAAGAGTCTGTATGGGAAACACTGTCAGAAGAAGGGACAGTAAGGTAGGAGATCTATTAAGACATCAGCGAATAACTTACACGGCATTAGAGGGATCTTTAGAGGGTAAAAACTGTAGAAGAAAACTGAGATTCGAATACGTCTAGCAAATAACGGCGGACGTAGGTCGCAAGTGCTACTCTGAGATGCAAATGTTGAGGCAGGAGAGGAATTTGTGGTAGGCCGCATCAAACTAGTCAGAGGAGTGATGACTTAAGAAAACGCCTTTCAGTAAGGCCAACTGGTTTTTCCCCAAACCTACACACAGCCAAAATTAGGTCGAAATCCGGCTGGTGTTACTTCACCTTCCTGCACAGTTAAATTAGGTTAATATTTGGCTGAGACAGGCAGGAATAGTTGTTACCAGCGGCACCAGCTTGGGATAAGTCGATAACTTCTTAGTAAATAACTTCCTAGTAATACCTCATAGTGCTGATGGTTATCAGTAGATCTGATAAGGATGTTACCCTCGGTCGTCCTCGGTGATTGTAGGGAAGCAGTCTGTTTACTTATACGAATTTCTGTCTGTTCACTTCACTGAATGCTCTCAAAAGCACTGTACAAAACACTATGGTCTACAAGCACTCATGTAAGTCCACGATGTGATGCCAGTCCATTTCTAGAGCTTTAAAGGAAGCTTGAAAAAGGCACTACCTTGACCAGTGGGTCTAACAATTTAACTAACGGTCACCGACCTCTTTCTAATTACAAATTTTTTCAGGTTTACATGATCACTATTTGACGTTTCTCCTCTTTGTTTTTGTATCGGAATCTTCGTCCAACCTATTCTACTTGATCTTCTCGATGTTTCACCAACATGAACGGTGGCTGTGTCAAAGATTCACCATCCATTTCCTTTAGTCTACCACCAGCAAAAGAGTGTTCATCTTGAAGAATATCAATCTCTCGCGCTGTCGAAATGTGAGAACTAAATAAACGTCAGCCCAAGATCCCATGACGAACGCCAACGGGTGTTATCTCTTTCTTATTTATTCGTTAAATCAATTTCTTCTATAAAAAGGGAGACTTGCAGAGGCCAAAGTACCGTTCTTCAGCCATCCCTTTGCCAGTTAAATGAAAGAAAAGAAAGGCAAGGTTCTTGTTTGGGTCCTAGACGGGCCAAACTGGCCCGATCGACCGCCGAGTCACTCTCAATCAGTAACCTCGTTGGGTGCGGTATGGCCGGGCATGTGGTCAGCACATCTCTCTCCCAGTCCTCGACATTGAAACGCTACAGAATGGCCGAGTCGCTCCTCTGCTGGCCTCACAAGACTGAGCGCACTCTGTCCCAGTCGTCCATCCAAAACAAAAGCAGGCCTACGTGGCAGTACCGAAAATCGAATCCGGGTGCCCCCCCCCCCCCAGTCACTCAGTGGCACTGACCTTTCGACTACGGAGGCGGACATTAAAATGAATACAAATCTAAATCTTGTGATATTAATACATTGATAAAATGCAAAAGGTGATGGTGGAGCTGTGGTTTCTTTCTGCGCAATGTTGGTGTTATGGTATTCAGTCCAAAGACTGGTTTGATGCAGCTCTCAGTGCCACTCTATCCTGTGCAAGCTTCTGCAAGCCTCTTCATCTCCGAAGAACCTACATCTTTCTGCATCTGCTTATTGTATCCATCTCTTGGTCTATCTCTACAATTTTTACCCCCACCCTTTCCTCCAATACTAATTTTGTGATCCCTTGACGTCTCAGAATGTGTCCTGTCAACCGATCTCTCCTTTTAGTTAAGCTCTACCACAAAATTTCTTGTCTCCATTGTTCTATTCAGTACTACCGCAATAATTACCTGATGTACCCATATACAGGGTCATTCACGAAGATATGCAAATATTTTGATGTGTTGTTGTTATTGTTGCGGTCTTCAGTCCTGAGACCGGTTTGATGCAGCTCTCCATGCTACTCTGTCCTGTGCAAGCATCTTCATCTCCCAGTACGTACTGCAGCCTTCATCCTTCTGAATCTGCTTAGTGTATTCATCTGTTGGTCTCCCTCTACGACGTTTACCCTCCACACTGCCCTCCAATACTAAATTGGTGATCCCTTGATGCCTCAGAACATGTCCTACCATCCGATCCCTTCTTCTAGTCAAGTTGTGCCACAAGCTCCTCGTCTCCCCAATTCTATTAAATACCTCCTCATTAGTTATGTGATCAACCCATCTATTCTTCAGCATTCTTCTGTAGCACCACATTTCGAAAGCTTCTATTCTCTTCTTGTCTAAGCTATTTACCGTCGATGTTTCACTTCCATACATGGCTACACCCCACACAAATTCTTTCAGAAACGCCTTCCTGACACTTAAATCTACACTCATGTTAACAAATTTTTCTTCTTCAGAAACGCTTTCCTTGCCATTGCCAGTCTACATTGTATATCTTCTCTACTTCGACCATCATCAGTTATCTTTCTCCCCAAATAGCAAAACTTCTTTACTACTTTAAGTGTCTCATTTCCTAATCTAACTCCCTCAGCATCACCCGACTTAATTCGACTACATTCCATTATCCTTGTTTTGTTTTTGTTGATGTTCATCTTATACCCTCCTTTCAAGACACTGTCCATTCCGTTCAACTGCTCTTCCAAGTCCTTTGCTGTCTCTGACAGAATTACAATGTCATCGGCGAACCTCAAAGTTTTTATTTCTTCTCTATAGATTTTAATACCTACTCAAAATTTTTCTTTTGTTTCCTTTATTGCTTGCTCAGTATACAGATTGAATAACATCGGGGATAGGCTACAACCCTGTCTCACCCCCTTCCCAACCACTGTTTCCCTTTCATACCCCTCGACTCTTATAACTGCCATCTGCTTTATGTACAAATTGTAAATTGCCTTTCGCTCTCTGTATTTTACCCAGCCACTTTCAGAATTTGAAAGAGAGTATTCCAATCTACATTGTCAAAAGCTTTCTCTAAGTCTACAAATGCTAGAAACGTGGGTTTGCCTTTCCTTAATCTTTCTTCTAAGATAAGTCATAGGGTCAGTATTGCCTCACGTATTCCAACATTTCTACGGAATCCAAACTGATCTTCCCCGAGGTCGGCTTCTATCAGTATTTCCATTCGTCTGTAAAGAACTCGCGTTAGTATTTTTCAGCTGTGACTTATTAAACTGATAGTTCGGTAATTTTCACATCTGTCAACACCTGCTTCCTTTGGATTGGGATTATTATATTATTCTTGAAGTCTGAGGGTATTTCGCCTGTCTCATACATCTTGCTCACCAGATGGTAGGGTTTTGGCAGGGCTGGCTCTCCCAAGGTTGTCAGTAGTTCTAATGGAATGTTGTCTACTCCGGGGGCCTTGTTTCGACTCAGGTCTTTCAGTGCTCTGTCAAACTCTTCACGCAATATCGTATCTCCAATTTCATCTTCATCTACATCCTCTTCCATTTCCATAATATTGTCCTCAAGTACATCGCCCTTGTATAGGCCCTCTATGTACTCCTTCCACCTTTCTGCTTTCCCTTCTTTGCTTAGAACTGGGTTTCCATCAAAGCTCTTGATATTCATGCAAGTGGTTCTCCTTTCTCCAAAGGTCTCTTTAATTTTCCTGTAGGCAGTATCTATCTTACACCTAGTGAGATAAGTCTCTACATCCTTACATTTGTCCTCTAGCCATCCCTGCTTAGCCATTTTGCACTTCCTGTCGATATCATTTTTGAGACGTTTGTATTCCTTTTTGCCTGCTTCATTTACTGCATTTTTATATTTTCTCCTTTCATCAATTAAATTCAATATTTCTTCTGTTACACAAGGGTTTCTACCAGCCCTCGTCTTTTTACCTATTTGATCCTCTGCTGCCTTCACTATTTCATCCCTGAAAGCTACCCATTCTTTTTCTAATGTATTTCTTTCCCCCATTCCTGTCAATTGTTCCCTTATGCTCTCCCTGAAACTCTGCACAATCTCTGGTTCTTTCAATTTATCCAGGTCCCATCTCCTTAAATTCCCACCTTTTTGCAGTTTCTTCAGTTTTAATCTACAGTTCATAATCAATAGATTGTGGACGGAGTCCACATCTGCCCCTGGAAATGTCTTACAATTTAAAACCTGCTTCCTGAATCTCTGCCTTACCATTATATAATCGATGTGATACCTTTTAGTATCTCCAGGGTTCTTCCAAGTATACAACCTTCTTTCATGATTCTTAAACCAAGTATTAGCTATGATTAAATTATGCTCTGCGCAGAATTCTACCAGGCAGCTTCCTCTTTCATTTTTTAGCCCCAATCCATATTCACCTACTATGTTTCCTTCTCTCCCTTTTCCTACTGAAGAATTCCAGTCCCCATGACTATTAGATTTTCGTCTCCCTTCACTACCTGAATAACTTCTTTTATCTCATCATACATTTCATCAATGTCTTCGTCATCTGCAGAGCTAGTTGGCATATAAACTTGTACCACTGTAGTAGGCGTGGGCTTCGTGTCTATCTTGGCCACAATAATGCGTTCACTATGCTGTTTGTAGTAGCCTATTTTTTTATTCATTATTAAACCTACTCCTGCATTACCCCTATTTGATTTTGTATTTATAACCCTGTATTTACTTGACCAGAAGTCTTGTTCCTCCTTCCACCGAACATCACTAATTCCCACTATATCTAACTTTAAACTATCCACTTCCCTTTTTAAATTTTCTAACCTACCTGCCCGATTAAGGGATCTGACATTCCACTCTCCGATCCGTATAACGCCAGTTTTCTTTCTCCTGATAACAACATCCTCTCGAGTAGTCCCCGCCCGGAGATCCGAATGGGGGACTATTTTACCTCCGGAATATTTTACCCAGGAGGACGCCATCATCATTTAATCATACAGTAAAGCTGCATGCCCTCGGGAAAAATTACAGCTGTAGTTTCCCTTTGCTTTCAGCCGTTCGCAGGACCAGAACAGCAAGGCCATTTTGTTTAGTGTTACTAGGCCAGATCAGTCAATCATCCAGACCGTTGCCCCTGCAACTACTGAAAAGGCTGCTGCCCCTCTTCAGGAACCACACGTTTGTCTGGCCTCTCAACAGATACCCCTCCGTTGTGGTTGGACCTACGGTACGGCTACCTGTATCGTTGAGGCACGAAAGCCTCCCCACCAGCGGCAAGGTCCATGGTCCATCGGGGGGTTTGATGTGTTATTCTATCAATAAAACTAAAGATAAAAGTTCATATAAACATAGGTCCGCAAATGTTTAGTTACGGAGTTACGGCTAATAAAAGATTTTGACTGAAATTTAGCAACTTTGCTAATTTGAAGCCATAACAAAACTGCAATAAGTTAAAGTAAAGCACGATTTCCATTTATTTCGTTGTTATTGGTCTGGTGGACCCAGTAAAACATGTCCCAGACGTGTATCTGCAGTAGTTTCCCAGAATGTCGAGAGAACCAAAGATGTAATTTCGTAAAAATTTTAATCTATTAATTACCTGGCCCAATTTGTTTTTTAAATTCCAGACAGTTGCACAAAGCTTTCAACAGATATCGTAGAGAATTTCGTTTTGGAAAAATGTTGGTAATAACGTTCAGTAAAAAAAAATATCGTGTGACTAGGGTCTCCCGTCGGCTGCAAGTTTTTCGATTTGACGCCACTTCGACGACTTGCGGGTCGATGGGGATAACATGATGATGATTAGGAAAACACAACACCCAGTCCCTGAGCGGAGAAAATCTCCGACCCAGCCGGGAATCGAACCAGAGCCCTTCCGATCTACATACTGTCGCGCTGACCACTCAGCTACCGGGGGCGGACGTAAAATTAATTTAAACTGTATGAATGTACCTGATAATCTGCTTTTATTGATACCATATCACAGCACATATGAATCCATGTTAAACCGGAAAAAAGCCAAGCTCAGTGTTAAGGAAGATGTAACTTAATATATTTCACTTTCAGACTTTCTCAAGGTTGTGAGGTAACATCCCAGGCAGAAAGGCCTGGTCACAGGATTCTAGTTCTAGTATGAGATGTCATCTGCAAAAGATTATGCTTGTTATCTTACATTGGTATTCGAGACGAAACCACGACCTGGAGTTACGGGTTTCATTACTTCACATCGAACGGATCTACGAAGTATTATCTGATGCCATGAATACATGAGTTTTAACTAAACTTTATATATATATATATATATATATATATATATATATATATATATATAGTGCAATATCTGTGATAATTCAAGAGAGAGACGGTTAATTGCATAATCCTGTAACCACCCTGAACACTGAGTTAGTTTGCTGATTGATGATCAGCGTCTGGTTAAATTAAGTTACATTACAATGTTCATAGAGTTATTAGAGTTATTTCTCTTTTGTTTTGACGTCACTTTATTAAAATCTATCAAGCGTATATGAATTAAATTCACGTGTTGCGACATAGTCGCGTATACGAATAGTGATCCAATACTGTCAAATCTTTTGTATTCCAGTCTGATGTTGTACTGATTATATTTATAAGTTTTGACGATGCGATAATGGCCTTATCACCTTAGGACATGGTGTGAAAAAGATCTGAGGATGGTCATTACGGACTGAAACCGGTCATCGTCAAAAGAATTGATACTGTGATCAAAGACTGGAATAAAAGCATTTTTAATTAAATTAAATTACATTATAGGAGTCCCACCGGATGGTGTGAGAGTCACTTTAACTGTGGCAGCGTGCCGGCCGCGCTGGCCGTGCGGTTCTAGGCGCTCCAGCCCGGAACCACGCTCCTGCTATGGTCGCAGGTTCAAATCCTGACTCGGGCATGGATGTGTGTGATGTCCTTAGGTTAGTTAGGTTTAAGTAGGTCTGAGTTCTAGGGGACTGATGACCTCAGATGTTAAGTCCCATAGTGCTCAGAGCCATTTGATTTTGTGGCAGCGTAGTAGCATGCGTCAGGAAGGCATAGTGTTATTAATAGCGGCATCTTACCTTCCCGTGGTCGCAAGGTAAAAACATTGGTGGTTGCTACGAATGAATGGAAGAGGGAAGGGTCTAAGCAACTTTTCGATGGCCCTTATTAGGTACCGAGTCCTCAGGGTGCTGGCCACATAAACGGCGACCATGTACGCCACCACCACCAGCAACATCACCAATGTTTGGTGATTCCTCTGTCACGCTCAGTTCGGCCCTCGAAAGTGGGGCTCCGGTCAGTGTCTGGCAGAAAATCGTGTGCTGGTCACTTTATCTACAGTTCGGGTCGTTGACCTTCGCCGTCCTCTTACGCACAGGGAGATAAAAAATAAGCTCCATTATGTCATTTTCACTGACGAGTTATCTGAAGAACGTCTCAACTCGTCAGATTGGGAAGCGCTTTAGTAATGTCATAAGGGCGTCGTGTATAATCTTCCGCGTAGTTAACCGGTTGCTTGATAAAAACGAATGTTCAGTTGCAGTGAATTGTTCGAAGATGGCTCGCGGAGAAAATCCTGTGACTTACTTTGTGAGACTTAAGCCTAAGCGATGCTCGGATTGATGAATTAACCATGCTTTCCTCCTCGATAAGTTTACTTCTGTTTTCTTTTCAGACCTACGATAAACACATTTCTCGGTGTCTAAATGTGCATTATACTCAATATGTAATATAAGTAGGTTATATCTCTCGGTACACGTATAATAATGTCGTCAACAAAGAAGGTTACGGTGTAATGAACGGACGATGGAGAATATTGTAGTGCCCCTCGTAATGAATTTTCATTGTTGAATTGCCTGGTGTGCTGCTTACTGTTCATACAGCTGGCAGTAATCTTGCCAGAGTGTTATGTAAACCCACATCATTCTTCTCACAGTCTTTATCTACTTTATTGCAACGAAATGAGGCAAATTCAGTCTTCTTTATCCAAGATTCGCCAGACGTATTTAATTTCATGGTTGTGAACTAAAAAGAGTAAGAGTCTAATACACGACTAAGGTGTGTTCCTAAGTTGGCATAACTTTGTATCGGGTCATTGTTACAGGCTTTTCCTTTGGGAAAATAATCATCATAATTCTGCGTCATCCTTTAGAAAATCGTCACGACCCAATCTTCTCTTTACTGTAGAAATCAAGGAACCCAGAGAGTAAAAACCCTCGTATAATTTGCTTCAGTAGACAATCACAATGAAACCAGTATTCCTTATCTTCCTTTACCCTTCAACATTTTCCAAGTCTTCGGCAGCTGATGTTTTACACTTTGATTCATCATATTTATTGCTTATGATACAGCTGTAAGTCTTCTTAAAAGGGAATTAGAACCGAAAATCCCTCTGTAAAATACTGAATTTGAGAAGCATTTCTATAGTAACAGGTTCTTCAAACTCTTAGCTGACATAGTCTGTTATCTTCAAGCTAGCAGGAGAAGAGCTTTCTGTGAGACCTCTCTACTACACGATTCCGATTACTAAGTCAGCACTAGAATTGATTGTGCGGCTAGATGCCCATCGATACACAATAAACAAGCATTCTTACGTTCTCTTATTACATTAAAAATTCAGGAAAGTTAAGGCTCTTTTGAACATTTGGCATTACGTAGCCCGATCTCACGTTAACGAAACAGACAATTTGGGAAGATCTCACAATTTAATATATGGGTAATGCGTGGTCATGAGTTTGTAGTATTTGTTTCTAGTACAGATAAATTTCAACGACGAACAGAGAAAATTAATACAACAAGTTTTAAAATGGTTATGAAACACAGTTAAAAAACCCTAAATGAAGTCATAGATCCAGTTAACGAACATCTGGATATATGTTAGTTGCACGAAGTGGCTGAATTCAGAGAACTGAAATGAACAGAAGAGTGGAGCACTATTGGTGAGCTAAGAGAAATTTTCAAGAGTAAGCTTCAGATGTGTGTGAAAAGGAAGGCGTATATATGTGTGTATCACCAGCATTAATTTATGACAATGAAAACGGACATTAAAACAGAAAACAGTTCAAAAACTGAGGATTATTTGACGCGTAATGGAGAGATATGTATTCGAAATTACTACCAGGATTCCAATGAAAGTGCAATTGGAGATGAGAGGGACGTGTAGCGAGGCTTACAGATAGAAGGTGATGAATTAAGTTACATGCCGAATTCCAAGAGACAAGAAAATACTGCCGCAAGGATGTACAGGAAGATGAATGAATGAAATTAGATAACATGCATCTAGTTTGAGGACTGGCCTAGAAATGCTAGAAATGAATAAAGACGATGTGTGATTTTCAAAGAAAATCACAGAAAGATTACAAGTTGAAATTAAACCTACTTTCAGAAACAAATATTCTGTGATAAACAGTAACAAAAAATCATGATAATGTTAAAAAGCGAGAGAGAAAGTGTTAAAATACGTGAAAACTTGAAACACTGAAAAATTAACAATGGGCTCACTTATCATAAAGTGTAATTGTGATTTATTATCTGAAATAAGTAGTAATGTGTCTCCAATCTTTCTTTGCTTTGCAAGTTATTATATGGTTCTTTTCATTCGACCCCAAATTTCTTAAAAAATATGACACTGTAGCCTCTAGTTCTATGTTTGAGACAGCGGATGTTATAAACAAAGGCACAAAATCGAAAACAGGGATCTAGGTACTCAAATCTCAAAATATGTTAATAATATACAGAAGCGAAAGTATAGATTTTAATTATTACGTTTTTGCTTGTTAGCTTCCATCACAGTTATGCGGTTCCACAATAATAATATATTTTGTGGTATTTGTATCATTGTTGTGTCATCAGCGTATGGGTTGTACTAAATGTCTGTTTATTCAACGTTTAGCTGGCTAAACAGCCGTTAGCTGCCAGAGGCAAAATAAATAAACAAATAATTTGTTCACAAATTTACGTTTCATTGGTTAATGAGGTGGGGCATGACCGCTTATATTTCTACAGAGTCAATATTTTGAAACAGATTGTACCTGCAGTCTCCTTCTGCAGAGGTGTCATGATACGTGAGTCAACAAATAAAGCGCCTTCACTGAGTAGTGTGAAGTTATTAATGGTACATGCGAGTGTAATAATATCTGAACCGTTACCACCTTTGCAGAAAATTGGTAAACAAATCTGTCATCGTGTATACTACAACAATTCCCTGGCTGAACTGTGCCAAAGCAGTAAACAAAGACTCACTGTTTTCAGTACTTGCTCTCACCAAATTTTTCTTGTAATTTCTCACTTACATTAGAAGACAATTCTAAACAGTTTCATTTTATTCACCAAGGTCTACCATTACCTACTTACACTTTGATTTAATAGCTATTTTGTACATTTGAATGGTTGTTTTCTTTCCTTGTCTTTCTACATTACGTTGTTCATTTACAGTAAGTATTTTTGTTAAGAAATTGCTCTTTCGTAGCCATGACTTTGCAGAATGCTTAACATATTGCTGAATTTAATCGAAATCGCTTCCTTTTCACTGGTATACTGTGGTGTCCTATTCGACAGCTCTGTTTCATTTCAGTTTTGTATACGTTTTCACACCATGTGTCATGAGTCTATAATAACCGGCCATTCAAAAGTGATTTAGGACAATTAAAATATCTTTAGTTTTAGATAAAAAATTGTAATTCAATTTTAGTTCCATTTGGTTTTTGCGAAGTCCATTACATGTATATTAGTCCTCTGTGGGTACATAGCGCTCTAAAAATGGTGTCAATGAAAAATTTGTTGTTATTTTCGGCACACTCTTCCAACGTAAACAGCTACCACTTCTGTTAATACTTCTAATATTCCCTATTAGAGTGCAGTTCTTTATTTTATGTTCCCATTTTAGTATTAAAGTTACCAAATTTTATAATGAAGGGCCCTTAGTGCTTTGTGGTAAAACAGGACTGAATTCTAGAGGACAGCAGGATTCTCTTTCTTTTTTTTTTTTTTTTTTGGTGTTTCCACAAATGCTTGAAATTACTGCAGTGCTATCGTGGCAGCGCACATACCACAATCTGTTTATATGACTAAACTTGTTTCATAGATTATTAAATTTTACATATAATGAAATAAGAAAGTGAAATACAGGTGCAAATTACATGTGAAACCTAAGAGAGCGAGAAAGAAATCTCCTACTTTGTTTCCAGTCACGTATGTACCTTAGTGATTGGCTTTAATTGTTGCTTTCGTTTCAGTTATAATTTCGTCAATTATTTCAGCTGTGCTTAAGAGTTACGAATTGTGTTAGTTCTAAGTTTTTGTTGGTACGACAGGCAGCGTGCCAGACTGGTGGATTTGCCAAAACGAAAAATTAGGGCATAAAATAAAGAATGGTTCTGTAGTTTGAAAGTTGTAGAATAATAATAAAAATAACAGTGGTATACAGTAGTACAATTTGCCGAAAGCAGAGAAGAAAGTATTGGAGAATATGTGATATTAAAAGGAGATGGGGTGTATACGGGAGAAATATATGATAGTGGCGATAAAGGACTCAAGAAGATTCACTCCAACCTTGTCAGCTGTGCGAAATGTACCACAGAGATAATGTAAATACAGTACTTACGTTGCCTGTAGCGACATCCTACCTTCTCGCGGTCTAAAGGCGAATAAGTAGGTTGTTCCCACGAATGGAAGAAACAAAGGTCCCGGCAGCTTCTCTATGGAGCGTACCAGGCGCCAGTTCTTGAGGACGAAGGCCACAGAAACCGCGACCACGAAGGCCACCAGCACGAACACAGCCAAAGCCATCTTGTAATGTGTCCGGAGCGACGAGTTCGGTGCTCACAACTACGAGCTCCGGCGACTGTCTCCCAGTAAAACGTTTGCTTGCCAGTTTATCAATAGTTTGCGCCGCCGACCTTTGCCTCCCTCTTACGCACAGAGAGATAAAAAACAGAGGGGCATCATGTAATCTTTTACCTATGAGTTATCTCGAGATATATAAATATGAGCGTCGATTATAATCTACTGCGTAGTTAATAGCTTGCATGACAACGTCGACAGTTCATCCAGAGTGAGTAATTCGAAACTTGAAGATGGGAAAAGCCTTGTTGGATACATCCTGATACTCCTGCCTCTCTTTCAATAGAAGTCAACTTCGTCTGAAGAACAATCCGCGTTTCCCTCATCATTAAATTTACTAAAACCTTTAGTTTTAGTTTTGCAATAAATGTACTTCCACTCCTTATACAGAAAGGAAATTGCTTCACTCACACTTCACACAACAAATAATGTAAAGAAACAGTACAATATACCGAAGATGGAGGCAATCGTTGTTACCGTTGTAGTGCAGTTTTATTTGTTAGGAGTTTGGTGTTTGGCTGTTTACCTTCTTTACAACTGATATTAATCCCTTCAAAGAGTTATGCAAAGTGTAACGGAAATAAGTACAGTTATTTTGATATGTGATCCCTTAATAAGTAAATACATCGGTGTGTGGTGTTTTTTCCGCGTCTAACAGCCTTTCCACAAACACATAGCGTAATATACTGCCTGATGTTTTCTGCACTGGATTACGCCTGCAATATAAACTAATCATTATGTGTCCATGTGTTCACACTTTAACACCTGATCTGCTGCCCAGGAAAAAATAATCAGTAATGGCTTGCTCTTTGCAATGTACTCAGAAGTACTAACCAACCCAAAACATACTTCTCCTAATACACATAGTTATTAGTCTGCAAATGAGATAGCTACTGATGTAATATTGCTCAATAAACTGTCCTCAGTCACTTATAGAAATATGTGCACTTACATCCATTACACCTAGAACAGTGTTACAAAGTTTTTTCCACAGTCTGTATCCACTCTCATGCAGAAATAGGAGACAATTTCAGTCTACTTTTTCCAACAGTCACCACACTGTCCAATATCACCATGACCGTGAACTCAAAAACCTGGAAAATTTAGAGTATAACTCACATCGACGGCCTGCTCATTAGCTGGACATAATGCTATATCTGCACATTTACTCTGATATTCCTTTCCATTAATAATCACTAGTATCCTACGCTATTGTTCATAAATTCGTCATGAAGCAGATTTATCTTCTACAGAGTAAATCAAGAAACTGCTGCCATAAACACTTGGTTAATTAGTATACTTAAATCCTCACAGCTATCAAAAATGTTATTCTTTTTCTTTCTTATTTTATCATCGATTACTTTGATTTATACTTCCATTCATAGTAGTAATGTACAGTAGTAAGTCTTCTGTAAAAGGAATTTTAATATTTAACTCTCCTTAAAAAGTCGAGTTTTGAACGTGTTTTTCATGGTTATTAATAGTAACCGGTTCACACGATGTTTCGGGCATAACTTGTTATCTCTGCTACATCGATGGAACAGCTTACTTTAAGAACTCTACTCAATTTCGGTTACTTCTGTGACTTGAGAATGACTTTGATCATACAGTCACTACAGGACTTCATGTCCAACCGTCATCATGCGCTATGCGCTCTTCGAAAATCCGTATAGTATGATAGTTAGATTCTCCTACTACAAGACAAAATCGTGAAAGTGAAGGATATTTAGAAGCTTACGCCATTATCTAGCAGCAATGGTCTGACTTCACTTTCATGCATCCTATGGAAAACGACCCCAACCAATTCTGGTACATCTTAGTATTAATCAGTCTTCGAAAGCAGGTTTGTAACTCAATTACAATAGGATTATAATAATTTACAGTCGACACCCTGAAACGAAACTAAAAATTAAAAATAAAGTCATAGAACCAGTCGATGATTACTTTTGGTGACTTCTAACTAGTATTTAGATGTTTCTGAAAAAAAGGCATAGAATCAGTTTCAGTTTACGGTAGTGAGACATAAAATGTGAAGCGAATACTGTTCATAAAGGACGGATATTCAGTGGGACAATGAGAGATATTTGTTAAGTGAGACTAAGAGAAACGGGGAAACTAGCAAATGAAATGGAAGTCGTTGGTAGGAATGTAGCGGACATGAGATGGGCGAGACATGTAGCTAGTAAAATACATTGTGAAAAAAAATTAAAACGTCTCGTTCTTGAAGCCATGTCATTTCCCTCACTGCGAAGCACAAGTGCGAATTTGGCGCAAACGTGCCTACAACCTTCTTCTGTAGCGGTGCAAAAGCGTGGCGCCCTGAAACGTCACCCTTAGGCTTGGCGACACGTCAGACAGCAAGGTGTCAAAACATGCGAAGAAAAGACCGGATCTCATTACTTCATGTGACGTATAAGATAGGTTAATGATGGAACGCTGGCACCAATTTTCACCAGATTTCTTGTCAAATCTACGGTGAACGTGTCACACGATGGGAACGTTGTCACAAGCCCCCTTAAGAACATCTCTTTGGGCTGTGTGTCGGAACCACGATATCCAGCATGGTAATCAAACGGTTGTCTTAAGTATGGCTAATGGAAACACTTTCAGACACACTGACGCTCAGAATCTACATAAAAAACTGTCTGGAAGTGGCATGAAGGGCATCAACGAAACTACTCCTTTCCTTGGGGTATTCATTTACACATGTTTCAATGTCGAAAACGACAGTTCGCTCTGCTGTATGCATCAGAACGATGTTGTGGAGCCGGCCGGTGTGACCGAGCGGTTCTAGGCGCTTCAGTCTGGAACCGCGCGACCGCTACGTCGCAGGTTCGAATTCTGCCTCGGGCATGGATGTGTGTGATGTCCTTAGGTTAGTTAGGTTTAAGTAGTTCTAAGTTCTAGGGGACTGATGATCTGAGATATTAAGTCCCATATTGCTCAGAACCATTTGAACCATTTTTTTTTATATATTGTGGAGAACCTTTGGCATTTCCTTCGCCCAACGGAATATTCGCAACTTCACTAAGGATGCAGTGTGGCTGCAACACCACTAAACGCCATCTCATCGCTTCGAAGTGCAGTACGACAGCAATATTTGCTCTGGTATAAATCGTGAAACTACCGGGGACCGTGCAAAAAGGTGAACGTGAACCGAAGCAGCAAACGGTGTTTATGCTTTTTCAGCTTTCCGTTTTTGCACCCTCCGGCGGCGTGATGATGGTGGTACTTGAAATCCAAGAGAACAACCAAAAATGTTACTCACGGAACTGATGAAACAAGAAAACGTGATAACTTACACTACAATGGGGTGACGGGAACCTTTTTAGCACTCGGGAATCGAAATTACAATACCGATTCCGTTGCAGACATCAGACATTTTAGCAGCGCGTTTTGCTGTCAGCATAGAAACCGGACGACGGTATACACAAGCCATCAGCTGAAAACGTGAAGCAAGCACCTGAAACACGTATGTTGTGTGGCGGCGATGGCGAGGCGTTGCAGAGTCTCTGATCAGAGAGCTATTTGTCGTTCCTAGTCTGCGCTTGACCGTGCGAGAGTGCAGTCGAGTTACGAGAGAGTTCAGTCGCGAGTTAGCAGTTCGAGAGTAGTAGCGCATGCGAGATGACATAGTCTGTGGTAGTAGCGCGCGAGAGATAGTCGCAGTTGTGTGTGAGGAGTCGGCGGGCGTCGACATGGCACTCTGGTCAAGATTCAGGACGAGGTATATTTTTTAAATAAGGTAATGAAGCAGCATTGCGCTCAGCTAATAATGTACTGTAATTGTAACTAATTTGTTCAAGAATCGCCCCAATAATAATTTTGTTTTCAAACCAAGCAATTTAACAAAGCAAACACTTTATTGAAAGAATAATTGCCTTCCATTTCCTTAAAGAAAAATTTACTTAAATTCAAAGAATATTTGCGACGCATTTCCTCCAAGCTATGGCGAAAATAAGAGCAGATGCAGTTTTACTGAGGTAAGAATTTGAGTTTAATCAGGGCCTAAGATCGACATTTCGGTCTATTTGCGTTTTCATTATCATTGAATTGTGTTACATTTTTTTTGTGGGCAGCTTATACCTGGCTCAGATTGCTATTTCTGATTTATTGTCGTTGTCATTAAATTTAATTGTGGGGAGGTTACATTAGGTTCTATTCCCATTAACATTCAATTATTGTGTTCAAAATATCTGTTGGGAGGTTACACTTGGCGACACCCAGTCCAGGATCGTATTTCGTTGAGAATCTTCTGAAACGTAGCCAGACATCTGCTCTTATTTGCTTAAATATAATTAGGATTTGGCGCAACGCTTTTACTAATTTTGTGACTTTCTTTCCTCAGATCATCGGCAATTTTTTTTTTTTTTTTTGCTCTGTTGTATTTGTGTTTGTTGCTTTTTGCATTGTGCGTATTTCATTTGTGAATATTTGTGACTATTGTAAAAATGCTGCGAAAGACTGTGAATAGTGTATCGCGAAGTATGATGAATGAAACTACCGACTTAAACAACTTTACCGATAGTACTTGTGACACGCAGTGTAATGGTGACAATCCTGCGTTCACTGACAATCAGTGCGTTCCAACCACTCGTGATGATTTTTATCTTACTGATGAACAAACGAATTCAATTGTCTCCTCTGTTGGTTTGACGACAATTCATGACGTGGAGCGTTCTCTTGTAATGAGCGCTACCCAGCTTAACACACCCGGTTTTGAAAAGTCAAATAACGTACAGACAAATTTTTGTAATGAAAATGAACAGGATACACAAAGTACGACGGATTTATTTAATTCCGAAATAATGTCAAACAATGTACATCCTACTGACAAACCTTTTTGTGAATCTCAGAATAACCAAATGGTTACGGAAAGCGAGACAATTCCAGGTACACCACTAAACACGAAGAATAGAAATGATGATTTTGTGTCGAATTCAATTATGGCATTTCTGCTACAAATGAATAAACAACTTAATGAAAAACTAGACAACACTTCCAAACAACAGAATGAAAAACAAGACAAACTTAGTGAACAGGTCAAACAACAGAACGAACAGTTAAATGAAAAATTAGACAACAATTCCAGGGAACTTAGTGAACAAATTAGTGCCGTTGCCGCGCAGTGTCATGATACTAAGGTACAGTTACGCGTGGAAATTGAGGCTTGTTCAAAGAAAAATAGCGAAGAAATTAGATCTGTTGCTCAAGAATTAAGGGAAACGCAAACAGCTACAACAGAAACACTTAGAGCGGAAATTAGTACAGTCGCTAAACAATGCTCTGAAAAGGCTACACAATTACGCGACGAGTTTAAAGCAATGACAGCAGAACTTTCGCGCACAATGGATGAAAAGATTGACGCGAAATTCGACCAACAGAACTCTCAAATTAACGAACGTCTTAGTCTTCACATACAAAACAGTGATACGCGTTTCCGCAAATTTATTCAGGATCAAAATAAAGTCAAACGTCAAGTCATGGAAACAATCACTGCTCAGAGACAAGAAGACAAACGTAAAATGTTTGCGAAGGCAAAAACGTATGTAGACAACAATATTGCTACAGTGTCCGACGAAATCAATACCATCAAACAGTCGAACACAGAATTACGTGACGAAATTTCCGATCTTAAATCGAAAACAGGCACATACACAACAGATATTCAAACAGTGAGCGACAGACTCGAACAATTAGAACTAACACAGGATTCCGATGTCGTCAAAGCTGACGTTAAAAAACTGAACGAAACTACACGTAAATTGCAAAAACAGATTAATGCCTCTGATTCTAAAACCGATGATCAGGTTAAAATACTGACTGAGAAATGTGATGAATTGGCCAGTCGTATTGACGTTATTGAAAGTAATAATGACAGTAAATCAGACGATACTTCACCGGTTTCATTTAACCTAACACCTGAATTTCAAAATTTACAGCAAACAATTAATGAGATTGATTCATCTAATAACACCTTACGTAGAAAATTGTCAAATTTACAGCAAGAAGTAACAGAGATAAAAAATATTTCAGTTAATAACACATCACAGCAGACGCCGCTTTGCGAACATTTGTCAGACTCGCGCGGATCGTATAGTTTGGGTGATCTACGGAGAGTACGGGACTTAGATTCCGAACAACCACAGTTCAACAGATTTTCCTACAATCCTGATCCTGTTCCATCACACAGAGACGATAATTTAGATTACAAACATTTTCTGTCAGTAAGAAAATTTAAAGTGTTTAAGAATGACAGAACACAGATTCACCCACTGGATTGGATACAACAGTTTAGTTTTGCTTTTCCACCGACTTGGCCAGTAACACACAAACTTGAATTTATTTGCAGTTTTTTGGAAGGCGAACCGGCAACTCGTATGAGACCGATCGCGAGACAATGCTATTCAGTAGAAGAGTTTCAGAATGCTTTTCTGTCAGCGTATTGGTCGAAGACGACACAGCGCGGGATTAAGGATCAGTTAATTAGCTTACCGAATTATGAGAACTCAAACTTTCCCAGTGTCACTCAATTTTTTGAACACATGGTGCAACAAAATCAGTATTTAAGTGAACCTTATAGTGAATCTGCACTTATACAATTATGCATTTCTAAATTGCCACGATGATTAAGAGTGTCACTTTTAACGGGTCAGCAGAAGGAAAATATTTCGGCATTCAGGGAACTGTTGCAGCTTTTAGAAGTGCAGCAATCACATTATTCCTTCGTGAACAAAAACTTTTCATATAACAACCAAGGCCTACAAACGTACAGCAATTACGATCAGCCACGTAATTTCAATAGTAAAAGTAACAGACGCTTTAGGAACGACAACTACCAGAACTTTAATAACAGACAAAATTCTAATTATCGGTATCGTCAAAATTATGAGCAACAGGAAGCACATTTTGGTAACAATAGACGTTTTCCACCACAACAGCATGAAAGTCACCCGGTTAGCATACCTAACCAACAATGTAGTGCACAAGGTCAACCTAACTTTAATGTTTCGCCGCGTGCACGTATAGTCCCAGATCCAACAAATAGTAGCGCACGGCAGCAAAGGAATAACTACGTACAGAAAACACAGTATTTCAATTCCTATCGCAATGCACCGTATAGGAATGACTATCACGACAGACGTAAAAATGATGAGCACAATTATCAGCGTACATATAATAACAGTCGATCCTACCAACAGCAAAATGATCAGCAACAACATATTCTCATGAATGAACCCGACAGTAGGTATCATCCAGAGCGTAATACGTCTGGAAGAAGTAATAGAACTGTTCAAATAGTAGAAATGCCACAGCATCTTCCTGATAATAATAAAACGTCAGTTAGAATTTGACTAGATACAGTAAAGATCGCATCTTCCAGTAACACAAGCACTACTTTTGACACGCGAAATGTTGTTCACGAAAATGCTATTACTTTCGACGACATCCGAGACACTCTTTTACAGGAAAGACCAATTGTTCAGAAAACCATTTCACATCCTGTCATCGAAATTAAAATTGGTTCATCGAAATTTTCAGCAGTAATCGATTCCGGATCACCTATGTCAGTTATAAATGAGGAGACTTTCAACGAGTGCAACAAAGAGAATACTTATCCCACATTACCATTAGGCAAAACGAAAGTGAAAGGAGCAGTATCGAGTAAAGGTGTAGACGTTAAATTACAGACGCATTTATCATTTTGTATTGCAGGTCACACATTTCACTCAAATTTTTGGATTGTTCTTTTATTGACAACAGACGTTATTTTAGGTACTAATTTTCTCGTACAACACGACGCAGTGGTTAATTTTCAGAATTCCTATTTGATGTTGAAGGACGAAAATGTGCAATTGGCTTTAGAATTTCAGCACTCTTTATCTGCGGAAGAACAAACAATTAATCGCACAGAGGTCATTTCCGTATCACGTAACATAGACTGTAATCCCACATTGTTCACGGATACGTACGTACATAACTATAATACTCCAGATGAAGCTGACTACGACATAATGCAGATGATTTCTGATAAAGTTAAACAAAGCAGTGCAAATACAGACGACGAACGCACGCAACTACACAAAATTCTTTAGCAGCAAGCTCCAGTTTTCAACAACATTCCTGGTACTATGTCCGGTTTTATGTATGAATTTCAAGTCAAACAGCACGATACATTTAAAGCAAAGCATTATCCCATTCCATATATCCACAGAGAACAAGTTAAAAAAGAATTACAAGATATGCTCGACCAAGGAATTATTGAACCGGCAGTTAATCCGTACATAAACCCGCTACATATTGTTAAGAAAAAAGATGGCTCACTTCGCCTCGTACTTGATTCACGTCATATCAATGACATTTTTATTAATGAAACAGATCGCCCACAGACACTAGAAGAACTTCTACAGAAATTTCACGGTACTGCTATTTATTCAACACTAGATTTGAAATCGGGATTTCGGCAAATTCAACTTCATCCGAATTGCAGAAAGTACACAGCTTTTCTCTGTTTTGGCGACTGTTATCAGTTTTGTAAATTACCGTTCGGATTAACTATTTCTTCAGCAGCTTTTATTCGCAGTTTGAACACAATACTTCCGACAGAACTTAAAGACAGAATCACGACGTACGTAGATGATATTCTTATTGCAGAAGCTAACTGGTCTGAACACAATATGATTCTTGAACGACTGTTACAAACTTTTCATGCACAAGGACTCACAGTTAATCTCAGTAAATCGCATTTCGGCAAAACTTCTATAAAATTTCTTGGACACATAATTTCAGCAGAAGGCATCGCGCCTGATCCGGAAAAACTTCAAGCTCTACGTGACATTACTGTTCCTACGATGAAGAAACAACTACGCAGTTTTTTGGGCTTAATTAAATTTTTTCGTAAATTTATTCATCACTCTGCTTTAGATACACCTAGATTATGCCAATTGACAGGTAAAAACACTATTTGGTCATGGGATAAGCAAGAACATTCTGAATTTGTGAACCTGAAACATGCTTTGTTGAATGCTCCACTTTTATCGCACCCAGATCTTACCAGAAATTTTTCCATTGCCACCGACAGCTCTAACACCGCTTTAGGCGTACACATTTTTCAGGAAATTGAAGAAGATGGCTCAACAGTAATTAAAAACATCGCATTTGCAAGCAGCATTTTGTCACCTGCTGAACGAAATTATTCCGTTACAGAACTAGAAACGTTATGTGTTGTTTGGGCTTTTACGAGATTTAGGCATTTTCTTTATGGCAGACATACCACCGTTTACACAGATCACAGAGCGATACAATTTTTACTTTCGGCTAAATTCACTCACGACTGATTAAGCAGATGGAAGCTTTATTTATAAGAATTTAATTTTACAATAGTTCACATTCCCGGCACACAAAATGTTATAGCAGACGCACTATCTCGTCCTCTTAGCAAGACATCGCAACCAACTTCTGCAAGACAAATTTCAGCGTCATGTACATTCAGAAAGTTGCATTTGAAAATTTTATTTCGTCGTCACTACAGGACATAGCAAAAGAGCAGAATAAAGACAATGTGTGGAAAGAAATTAAACACCTTTGGCAAGATAAGAATAATGTTACCATTAGAAACCACTACACTGTACGCAATGACATTCTGTTTCGCCGCTCTCATCCAGACAGCAACAACTGGTCACTATGCATTCCTGACGAACTGGTTAACAAATTAATCTGGTACACTCATTTAAGTTACGCACATTACGGAGCTAGAAAATGTTTTCTTATACTGAGACAGAACTGTTATTTTACCAACATGGAGAAACGTATACGACGAGTTTTAGCGTCATGTAAAATTTGCCAGAAAGCTAAGTCAGACACCACTTCACATATTCCTCCATTATATCCCATTATACCTGTTAAATTAAGACATATGGCAACAGTAGACATTTTTGGTCCAATTCCGAGAACTAATAGAGGTTTTTGCTACATCTTTGTTGCTGCTGAACTCACTTCAAAATTTATTACTTTCACTCCATTACGCAAAGCTACTGCTAAAACTGTTTCGAAAGCATTTGTAAAACATTTTCTATTTCATGTAGGGCATGTGATGAAAGTAATTTCTGACAATGGATCACAATTTCGATCTGCTATATGGACACGCATGTTACGAGCTAGAAACATTTCTCCGGTCTATATATCCAACTACCATGCTTCTTCGAACCCTTGTGATCGATTAATGAAAGAAATTGGTAAACTGTGTAGAATATACTGCCACAAAAGACACATTAATTGCGACACACACATATTCTCATTCCAAGATGTAATTAATTCCATTCCAAATGAATCCACTATGCTATCTCCGTATGTTATACTGAAAAACGTTGAACCACCAAACAAAATTACAGAATTAGTAAATTTTCCTACATCTTGTCGATTACGACACCACAAAATAATTGACATTGCGCTGAACAACATCAAACGTGCCGCAGAGCGCCGGAGAAGACAGCAAAAACAGGTTTGTACACGCCGAGACTTTCACGTGGGACAGAAGATATTAGTACGTACACACTATTTATCCAGCAGAATAAAAGGTAGGTGCAGTAAATTTGAACTTCTATACGCAGGTCCATATCGGATTCGCAGCATTCCTCACCCCAATGTAGTACACGTCGAAACTCTGAGAACCAGAAAATCGAAAGGAAACCACCACTTATCCAACATAAGACCCTTTATTGAGTGAACATACTTTACGATTTATCAGGCTGTAATGCTATTTACTAATTTTTATGATCATTTCTGCAATCATATTCACATGACCAATTACTGATGATTATCGTCGTATTTTTTCTTGGTAAGCGCCCGACAAGGTAAGGTTAGCAGGTCGCTCTTCTTGTCGTTACACATCAGACCGTGCATATTTTTCCAAATAAACTTACGTATTTTATGAATAATTATGCAATTCTATGTAGTGACGTATTAATTTTATCAAATTCCCTCTCCATTAAAGTCTTTAATTATCGCCTCTATTAACTACACTACATACAAGCTGAACACAACGAACGTCACATTTTGTCTTTTTTATGTATGTACGATTGTTTTCATGTTTTGTTTGTATGCACTGTGAACTAGTTAAAGTATAACAAACACCAGTTGACTTTGACATTTTTGCCTTATGATATCTCAACATCGTGACTACTTTACTGTTACATTGTGATATACTGAGTACATTTTTTGCCTCTAAACACTATCTAAGTTTTTCACATATTACGTTTTGTGTCGTGTTATGCTGTATGCTTAATTATGTTACCATAAACCAGTCATTATTTAATGAGTATATGATTTAAATGCAAGACATTAATCTCTGTTCATCAATTTCAGAAAGAAATGATGCATGCAAGAAATAAATTAAACAAAATGGGAATTTCACCTTTGGAATGAACGAAAGAGAATGCAATACTTCGTGATGAAGAGTAAATGGATCAGAATTAACAAGCATTAACAAGAATATACTATACACATCGCAGAATAGCAGTCTTAACTAATTTTTTCTTTCAGAATACGAGGCGATTGATGCAGGCTTTCAGACAGAACTACACATCTTAGTTTTAGTGATGAAATATGCTAGAGATAAGGAATAGTTATGTAATGAGTAATGAAGTGATTTTTTTTGCAGATGATAATGAATGATGATGAAGTAATGAGTAATGAAGTGATTTTTTGCAGATGATAATGAATGCTGATGAATAATGATGAAAAATATGGTACTATGAATAATGAAGTTTTCCTTTACAGGTGATGATAATAATGGAGTTATGAATGAAGTGATGGATAATGAAGTGTTTTCTTTGCAGATGAGGATACTATTGAACTTACGTATTTATGCTATGTAGTTATTTAAGTATTTGTTGCAGTTCGCTTTGACAGTATGTTTTATATCGTATGGTACGATGACTGAAGGTTTTGGAAAGGACAGCTATGGAACACATTTTTTATACACATTTCACTACCTGTTAATTCGAAGTTCACTACTTTTCAGCACAAAATGCATTTCTTCTTTCAGCTTAATAGTCCATTTTTATATATTTTTTGCAGGAGAAATTATTTATGAGATTAATGCGCTATAAGCAGTTGTTCATTAAATCTATGTCATTATATATACTCTACTTGTTTCATAACCTTGACTCATGACGAATGACGTTACACATCTTCATTTACAGGAACAAACCAGAAGCAATTTTTTTTTTCTTTTTGTCTTATGGTTTCCCCTATAATTACCCCAAGCAATGCATTGCTAACAAATAATGCTACCCATTTAAGAGAGTTCTGAGTAATACTGTATGATTTTTTTTAGTCACAGACGTTGAGTAATAATTACAGTGTGTTACATTTTGAATACTGTATATGTCACTGGAAGAATTAAAAATGTTGTGTACTATTCAATACTTGCTGGCCTATTAATGCCAATAATTTGTATAACTAAATGAATTATGTTAATACTACGCCATTCATTAGCTCCTGTTTTCAATGTTGACTTTTGATGTCTGTAAGAGGCCAATTAGTGCCAATAATTTGTATAACTAAATGAATTATGTTAATACTATGCCATTAATTAGCTCCTGTTTTCAGTGATGACTTTTCATGTTTTGGTAACTGGCCACTGAGTGCCAATAATTAATATAACTAAATGAATTATGTTATTAATTATGCCATTAATTAGCTCCTGTTTTCAATGGTGACTTTTGATGTTCTGTAAATGGCCACTGAGTGCCGATAATTAATATAACTAAATGAATTATGTTATTAATTATGCCATCAATTAGCTCCTGTTTTCAATGATGACTTTCATATTTTGGTAACTGGCCACTGAGTGCCAATGATTAATATAACTAAATGAATTATGACTTTTCATGTTTTGGTAGCTGGCCACTGAGTGCCAATAATTAATGTAACTAAATTAATTATGTTATTAATTATGCCATTAATTAGCTCCTGTTTTGAATGATGACTTTTCATGTTTTGGTAACTGGCCACTGAGTGCCAATAATTTGTATAACTCAATGAATTATGTTAATGCTATGCCAATAATTGACTCTCCTTTTCAATGATGACTTCTGATGAACATTATTCTGTCATACTAAATATGCTTTGTAATTGGCCAAGGACTGCCACTGTTTATTGTAATACGATTACCGATGATGCCAATAATTTAATTTTATGAACAATATTCTGTAATACTAAATACATGGTACAGAAATGTTCAATAACTGGGCTGTGAATGCCGCAAACTACTAATGTAATTCCTAATCAAGACTAGTCTGTGACTTAATGTCCTTCACCTTCTGACCTAACTACCTGGAATTACTGTAATATCCATTTGTCCTGTCCATCCTCATGATCATGGAGCACTATATTTGGTTTTTACACTAATTCTACGTTGGTGTGCCTTGTAAGAGCGTGGTGTTGACACGACATGCTGTCCACCACTGTGAGCGATGAAGACGTTATTATGGTCCCACTGTTTGGTGTACCTGATGTATTGCCAAAATGACAACAGGAAATATTACTACGACATTTCAGTGTCTTGGATACGCTGATAAATACTTCTGGGAAAAGAACTGCAAATTGTCTCACTTGGTGTTGTACTTCTGTGGAAAGATATGGACTTTCAGTGCAGCTGCGTGCAACCTAAGTGCTACAACCATGATGAAATCCTTCCTATTCCTTCCCTAATTCTTGCAAAATGAAAAAGTCATATACAGTGCGTGTGCACTTCCTTTCATTGTTAATAAGATCAGTTATCCTGAAATTACTAAAGACTTCAATAGTGCATGTGCACTTTATTACACTCCTTGATTTGTTTGTTTGTTGTAGAAAAATACTAGAGAGTACTACAGTCCGTGTGCACTTTTATCATTTGTCAATATAATTTGTACTCATTAGGTTTATTTGTCGTAAAAATATTAGAGAGTTTTTCAGTGCATGTGCACTTATGTTATGTGTTAATATGTTTTCTACTGAACTTCAGTGCCTGTGCACTTTTCTCATTTTTCAATATGATTTGTACTCATTCTGTATACCTTTTATGATACGTTCAATACTTCAGTGCGTATGCACTTATGTCATTTGTTACTCGTTGTATATACATTTCGTCATTTGCTGATATGTTCTGAACTGCAGTGCATGTGCACTCATGTCACTTGTCAACATGACTTTTTGTCATTCTGTTCTGAAAATGCTAAAGAATTTTTCAGTGCGTGTGCACTTTGTTATCTATCAAATAATTTGCATATACATTTTCCTGATATGTTTTGTACTTATATTTTGTCTTTGTCTGAAATATTTTGTACTCGGTGCATGTGCACCACATTTAATTCATGCCCTATATCTGAATATTCTGTAAATTGTAAAAGTTGATTAATTAAAGAAAAAATTTTGCCGCTCCTGGCAAGTCCAAATGACTCACCATCGCTGCCAAATTTTTGCCCCCCCCCCCCCCCCCCCCCCAGTGGAGGGTTATGAAACACGTATGTTGTGTGGCGGCGATGGCGAGGCATTGCAGAGTCTCTGACCAGAGAGCTATTTGTCGTTCCTAGTCTGCGCTTGACCGCGCGAGAGTGCAGTCGAGTTACGAGAGAGTTCAGTCGCGAGTTAGCAGTTCGAGAGTAGTAGCGCATGCGAGATGACATAGTCTGTGGTAGTAGCGCGCGAGAGATAGTCGCAGTTGTGTGTGAGGAGTCGGCGGGCGTCGACATGGCACTCTGGTCAAGATTCAGGACGAGGTATATTTTTTAAATAAGGTAATGAAGCAGCATTGCGCTCAGCTAATAATGTATTGTAATTGTAACTAATTTGTTCAAGAATCGCCCCAATGATAATTTTGTTTTCAAACCAAGCAATTTAACAAAGCAAACACTTTATTGAAAGAATAATTGCCTTCCATTTCCTTAAAGAAAAATTTACTTAAATTCAAAGAATATTTGCGACGCATTTCCTCCAAGCTATGGCGAAAATAAGAGCAGATGCAGTTTTACTGAGGTAAGAATTTGAGTTTAATCAGGGCCTAAGATCGACATTTCGGTCTATTTGCGTTTTCATTATCATTGAATTGTGTTACATTTTTTTTGTGGGCAGCTTATACCTGGCTCAGATTGCTATTTCTGATTTATTGTCGTTGTCATTAAATTTAATTGTGGGGAGGTTACATTAGGTTCTATTCCCATTAACATTCAATTATTGTGTTCAAAATATCTGTTGGGAGGTTACACTTGGCGACACCCAGTCCAGGATCGTATTTCGTTGAGAATCTTCTGAAACGTAGCCAGACATCTGCTCTTATTTGCTTAAATATAATTAGGATTTGGCGCAACGCTTTTACTAATTTTGTGACTTTCTTTCCTCAGATCATCGGCAATTTTTTTTTTTTTTTTTGCTCTGTTGTATTTGTGTTTGTTGCTTTTTGCATTGTGCGTATTTCATTTGTGAATATTTGTGACTATTGTAAAAATGCTGCGAAAGACTGTGAATAGTGTATCGCGAAGTATGATGAATGAAACTACCGACTTAAACAACTTTACCGATAGTACTTGTGACACGCAGTGTAATGGTGACAATCCTGCGTTCACTGACAATCAGTGCGTTCCAACCACTCGTGATGATTTTTATCTTACTGATGAACAAACGAATTCAATTGTCTCCTCTGTTGGTTTGACGACAATTCATGACGTGGAGCGTTCTCTTGTAATGAGCGCTACCCAGCTTAACACACCCGGTTTTGAAAAGTCAAATAACGTACAGACAAATTTTTGTAATGAAAATGAACAGGATACACAAAGTACGACGGATTTATTTAATTCCGAAATAATGTCAAACAATGTACATCCTACTGACAAACCTTTTTGTGAATCTCAGAATAACCAAATGGTTACGGAAAGCGAGACAATTCCAGGTACACCACTAAACACGAAGAATAGAAATGATGATTTTGTGTCGAATTCAATTATGGCATTTCTGCTACAAATGAATAAGCAACTTAATGAAAAACTAGACAACACTTCCAAACAACAGAATGAAAAACAAGACAAACTTAGTGAACAGGTCAAACAACAGAACGAACAGTTAAATGAAAAATTAGACAACAATTCCAGGGAACTTAGTGAACAAATTAGTGCCGTTGCCGCGCAGTGTCATGATACTAAGGTACAGTTACGCGTGGAAATTGAGGCTTGTTCAAAGAAAAATAGCGAAGAAATTAGATCTGTTGCTCAAGAATTAAGGGAAACGCAAACAGCTACAACAGAAACACTTAGAGCGGAAATTAGTACAGTCGCTAAACAATGCTCTGAAAAGGCTACACAATTACGCGACGAGTTTAAAGCAATGACAGCAGAACTTTCGCGCACAATGGATGAAAAGATTGACGCGAAATTCGACCAACAGAACTCTCAAATTAACGAACGTCTTAGTCTTCACATACAAAACAGTGATACGCGTTTCCGCAAATTTATTCAGGATCAAAATAAAGTCAAACGTCAAGTCATGGAAACAATCACTGCTCAGAGACAAGAAGACAAACGTAAAATGTTTGCGAAGGCAAAAACGTATGTAGACAACAATATTGCTACAGTGTCCGACGAAATCAATACCATCAAACAGTCGAACACAGAATTACGTGACGAAATTTCCGATCTTAAATCGAAAACAGGCACATACACAACAGATATTCAAACAGTGAGCGACAGACTCGAACAATTAGAACTAACACAGGATTCCGATGTCGTCAAAGCTGACGTTAAAAAACTGAACGAAACTACACGTAAATTGCAAAAACAGATTAATGCCTCTGATTCTAAAACCGATGATCAGGTTAAAATACTGACTGAGAAATGTGATGAATTGGCCAGTCGTATTGACGTTATTGAAAGTAATAATGACAGTAAATCAGACGATACTTCACCGGTTTCATTTAACCTAACACCTGAATTTCAAAATTTACAGCAAACAATTAATGAGATTGATTCATCTAATAACACCTTACGTAGAAAATTGTCAAATTTACAGCAAGAAGTAACAGAGATAAAAAATATTTCAGTTAATAACACATCACAGCAGACGCCGCTTTGCGAACATTTGTCAGACTCGCGCGGATCGTATAGTTTGGGTGATCTACGGAGAGTACGGGACTTAGATTCCGAACAACCACAGTTCAACAGATTTTCCTACAATCCTGATCCTGTTCCATCACACAGAGACGATAATTTAGATTACAAACATTTTCTGTCAGTAAGAAAATTTAAAGTGTTTAAGAATGACAGAACACAGATTCACCCACTGGATTGGATACAACAGTTTAGTTTTGCTTTTCCACCGACTTGGCCAGTAACACACAAACTTGAATTTATTTGCAGTTTTTTGGAAGGCGAACCGGCAACTCGTATGAGACCGATCGCGAGACAATGCTATTCAGTAGAAGAGTTTCAGAATGCTTTTCTGTCAGCGTATTGGTCGAAGACGACACAGCGCGGGATTAAGGATCAGTTAATTAGCTTACCGAATTATGAGAACTCAAACTTTCCCAGTGTCACTCAATTTTTTGAACACATGGTGCAACAAAATCAGTATTTAAGTGAACCTTATAGTGAATCTGCACTTATACAATTATGCATTTCTAAATTGCCACGATGATTAAGAGTGTCACTTTTAACGGGTCAGCAGAAGGAAAATATTTCGGCATTCAGGGAACTGTTGCAGCTTTTAGAAGTGCAGCAATCACATTATTCCTTCGTGAACAAAAACTTTTCATATAACAACCAAGGCCTACAAACGTACAGCAATTACGATCAGCCACGTAATTTCAATAGTAAAAGTAACAGACGCTTTAGGAACGACAACTACCAGAACTTTAATAACAGACAAAATTCTAATTATCGGTATCGTCAAAATTATGAGCAACAGGAAGCACATTTTGGTAACAATAGACGTTTTCCACCACAACAACATGAAAGTCACCCGGTTAGCATACCTAACCAACAATGTAGTGCACAAGGTCAACCTAACTTTAATGTTTCGCCGCGTGCACGTATAGTCCCAGATCCAACAAATAGTAGCGCACGGCAGCAAAGGAATAACTACGTACAGAAAACACAGTATTTCAATTCCTATCGCAATGCACCGTATAGGAATGACTATCACGACAGACGTAAAAATGATGAGCACAATTATCAGCGTACATATAATAACAGTCGATCCTACCAACAGCAAAATGATCAGCAACAACATATTCTCATGAATGAACCCGACAGTAGGTATCATCCAGAGCGTAATACGTCTGGAAGAAGTAATAGAACTGTTCAAATAGTAGAAATGCCACAGCATCTTCCTGATAATAATAAAACGTCAGTTAGAATTTGACTAGATACAGTAAAGATCGCATCTTCCAGTAACACAAGCACTACTTTTGACACGCGAAATGTTGTTCACGAAAATGCTATTACTTTCGACGACATCCGAGACACTCTTTTACAGGAAAGACCAATTGTTCAGAAAACCATTTCACATCCTGTCATCGAAATTAAAATTGGTTCATCGAAATTTTCAGCAGTAATCGATTCCAGATCACCTATGTCAGTTATAAATGAGGAGACTTTCAACGAGTGCAACAAAGAGAATACTTATCCCACATTACCATTAGGCAAAACGAAAGTGAAAGGAGCAGTATCGAGTAAAGGTGTAGACGTTAAATTACAGACGCATTTATCATTTTGTATTGCAGGTCACACATTTCACTCAAATTTTTGGATTGTTCTTTTATTGACAACAGACGTTATTTTAGGTACTAATTTTCTCGTACAACACGACGCAGTGGTTAATTTTCAGAATTCCTATTTGATGTTGAAGGACGAAAATGTGCAATTGGCTTTAGAATTTCAGCACTCTTTATCTGCGGAAGAACAAACAATTAATCGCACAGAGGTCATTTCCGTATCACGTAACATAGACTGTAATCCCACATTGTTCACGGATACGTACGTACATAACTATAATACTCCAGATGAAGCTGACTACGACATAATGCAGATGATTTCTGATAAAGTTAAACAAAGCAGTGCAAATACAGACGACGAACGCACGCAACTACACAAAATTCTTTAGCAGCAAGCTCCAGTTTTCAACAACATTCCTGGTACTATGTCCGGTTTTATGTATGAATTTCAAGTCAAACAGCACGATACATTTAAAGCAAAGCATTATCCCATTCCATATATCCACAGAGAACAAGTTAAAAAAGAATTACAAGATATGCTCGACCAAGGAATTATTGAACCGGCAGTTAATCCGTACATAAACCCGCTACATATTGTTAAGAAAAAAGATGGCTCACTTCGCCTCGTACTTGATTCACGTCATATCAATGACATTTTTATTAATGAAACAGATCGCCCACAGACACTAGAAGAACTTCTACAGAAATTTCACGGTACTGCTATTTATTCAACACTAGATTTGAAATCGGGATTTCGGCAAATTCAACTTCATCCGAATTGCAGAAAGTACACAGCTTTTCTCTGTTTTGGCGACTGTTATCAGTTTTGTAAATTACCGTTCGGATTAACTATTTCTTCAGCAGCTTTTATTCGCAGTTTGAACACAATACTTCCGACAGAACTTAAAGACAGAATCACGACGTACGTAGATGATATTCTTATTGCAGAAGCTAACTGGTCTGAACACAATATGATTCTTGAACGACTGTTACAAACTTTTCATGCACAAGGACTCACAGTTAATCTCAGTAAATCGCATTTCGGCAAAACTTCTATAAAATTTCTTGGACACATAATTTCAGCAGAAGGCATCGCGCCTGATCCGGAAAAACTTCAAGCTCTACGTGACATTACTGTTCCTACGATGAAGAAACAACTACGCAGTTTTTTGGGCTTAATTAAATTTTTTCGTAAATTTATTCATCACTCTGCTTTAGATACACCTAGATTATGCCAATTGACAGGTAAAAACACTATTTGGTCATGGGATAAGCAAGAACATTCTGAATTTGTGAACCTGAAACATGCTTTGTTGAATGCTCCACTTTTATCGCACCCAGATCTTACCAGAAATTTTTCCATTGCCACCGACAGCTCTAACACCGCTTTAGGCGTACACATTTTTCAGGAAATTGAAGAAGATGGCTCAACAGTAATTAAAAACATCGCATTTGCAAGCAGCATTTTGTCACCTGCTGAACGAAATTATTCCGTTACAGAACTAGAAACGTTATGTGTTGTTTGGGCTTTTACGAGATTTAGGCATTTTCTTTATGGCAGACATACCACCGTTTACACAGATCACAGAGCGATACAATTTTTACTTTCGGCTAAATTCACTCACGACTGATTAAGCAGATGGAAGCTTTATTTATAAGAATTTAATTTTACAATAGTTCACATTCCCGGCACACAAAATGTTATAGCAGACGCACTATCTCGTCCTCTTAGCAAGACATCGCAACCAACTTCTGCAAGACAAATTTCAGCGTCATGTACATTCAGAAAGTTGCATTTGAAAATTTTATTTCGTCGTCACTACAGGACATAGCAAAAGAGCAGAATAAAGACAATGTGTGGAAAGAAATTAAACACCTTTGGCAAGATAAGAATAATGTTACCATTAGAAACCACTACACTGTACGCAATGACATTCTGTTTCGCCGCTCTCATCCAGACAGCAACAACTGGTCACTATGCATTCCTGACGAACTGGTTAACAAATTAATCTGGTACACTCATTTAAGTTACGCACATTACGGAGCTAGAAAATGTTTTCTTATACTGAGACAGAACTGTTATTTTACCAACATGGAGAAACGTATACGACGAGTTTTAGCGTCATGTAAAATTTGCCAGAAAGCTAAGTCAGACACCACTTCACATATTCCTCCATTATATCCCATTATACCTGTTAAATTAAGACATATGGCAACAGTAGACATTTTTGGTCCAATTCCGAGAACTAATAGAGGTTTTTGCTACATCTTTGTTGCTGTTGAACTCACTTCAAAATTTATTACTTTCACTCCGTTACGCAAAGCTATAAAACTGTTTCGAAAGCATTTGTAAAACATTTTCTATTTCATGTAGGGCATGTGATGAAAGTAATTTCTGACAATGGATCACAATTTCGATCTGCTATATGGACACGCATGTTACGAGCTAGAAACATTTCTCCGGTCTATATATCCAACTACCATGCTTCTTCGAACCCTTGTGATCGATTAATGAAAGAAATTGGTAAACTGTGTAGAATATACTGCCACAAAAGACACATTAATTGCGACACACACATATTCTCATTCCAAGATGTAATTAATTCCATTCCAAATGAATCCACTATGCTATCTCCGTATGTTATACTGAAAAACGTTGAACCACCAAACAAAATTACAGAATTAGTAAATTTTCCTACATCTCGTCGATTACGACACCACAAAATAATTGACATTGCGCTGAACAACATCAAACGTGCCGCAGAGCGCCGGAGAAGACAGCAAAAACAGGTTTGTACACGCCGAGACTTTCACGTGGGACAGAAGATATTAGTACGTACACACTATTTATCCAGCAGAATAAAAGGTAGGTGCAGTAAATTTGAACTTCTATACGCAGGTCCATATCGGATTCGCAGCATTCCTCACCCCAATGTAGTACACGTCGAAACTCTGAGAACCAGAAAATCGAAAGGAAACCACCACTTATCCAACATAAGACCCTTTATTGAGTGAACATACTTTACGATTTATCAGGCTGTAATGCTATTTACTAATTTTTATGATCATTTCTGCAATCATATTCACATGACCAATTACTGATGATTATCGTCGTATTTTTTCTTGGCAAGCGCCCGACAAGGTAAGGTTAGCAGGTCGCTCTTCTTGTTACACATCAGACCGTGCATATTTTTCCAAATAAACTTACGTATTTTATGAATAATTATGCAATTCTATGTAGTGACGTATTAATTTTATCAAATTCCCTCTCCATTAAAGTCTTTAATTATCGCCTCTATTAACTACACTACATACAAGCTGAACACAACGAACGTCACATTTTGTCTTTTTTATGTATGTACGATTGTTTTCATGTTTTGTTTGTATGCACTGTGAACTAGTTAAAGTATAACAAACACCAGTTGACTTTGACATTTTTGCCTTATGATATCTCAACATCGTGACTACTTTACTGTTACATTGTGATATACTGAGTACATTTTTTGCCTCTAAACACTATCTAAGTTTTTCACATATTACGTTTTGTGTCGTGTTATGCTGTATGCTTAATTATGTTACCATAAACCAGTCATTATTTAATGAGTATATGATTTAAATGCAAGACATTAATCTCTGTTCATCAATTTCAGAAAGAAATGATGCATGCAAGAAATAAATTAAACAAAATGGGAATTTCACCTTTGGAATGAACGAAAAAGAATGCAATACTTCGTGATGAAGAGTAAATGGATCAGAATTAACAAGCATTAACAAGAATATACTATACACATCGCATAATAGCAGTCTTAACTAATTTTTTCTTTCAGAATACGAGGCGATTGATGCAGGCTTTCAGACAGAACTACACATCTTAGTTTTAGTGATGAAATATGCTAGAGATAAGGAATAGTTATGTAATGAGTAATGAAGTGATTTTTTTGCAGATGATAATGAATGATGATGAAGTAATGAGTAATGAAGTGATTTTTTGCAGATGATAATGAATGCTGATGAATAATGATGAAAAATATGGTACTATGAATAATGAAGTTTTTCTTTACAGGTGATGATAATAATGGAGTTATGAATGAAGTGATGGATAATGAAGTGTTTCCTTTGCAGATGAGGATACTATTGAACTTACGTATTTATGCTATGTGGTTATTTAAGTATTTGTTGCAGTTCGCTTTGACAGTATGTTTTATATCGTATGGTACGATGACTGAAGGTTTTGGAAAGGACAGCTATGGAACACATTTTTTATACACATTTCACTACCTGTTAATTCGAAGTTCACTACTTTTCAGCACAAAATGCATTTCTTCTTTCAGCTTAATAGTCCATTTTTATATATTTTTTGCAGGAGAAATTATTTATGAGATTAATGCGCTATAAGCAGTTGTTCATTAAATCTATGTCATTATATATACTCTACTTGTTTCATAACCTTGACTCATGACGAATGACGTTACACATCTTCATTTACAGGAACAAACCAGAAGCAATTTTTTTTTTCTTTTTGTCTTATGGTTTCCCCTATAATTACCCCAAGCAATGCATTGCTAACAAATAATGCTACCCATTTAAGAGAGTTCTGAGTAATACTGTATGATTTTTTTAGTCACAGACGTTGAGTAATAATTACAGTGTGTTACATTTTGAATACTGTATATGTCACTGGAAGAATTAAAAATGTTGTGTACTATTCAATACTTGCTGGCCTATTAATGCCAATAATTTGTATAACTAAATGAATTATGTTAATACTACGCCATTCATTAGCTCCTGTTTTCAATGTTGACTTTTGATGTCTGTAAGAGGCCAATTAGTGCCAATAATTTGTATAACTAAATGAATTATGTTAATACTATGCCATTAATTAGCTCCTGTTTTCAGTGATGACTTTTCATGTTTTGGTAACTGGCCACTGAGTGCCAATAATTAATATAACTAAATGAATTATGTTATTAATTATGCCATTAATTAGCTCCTGTTTTCAATGGTGACTTTTGATGTTCTGTAAATGGCCACTGAGTGCCGATAATTAATATAACTAAATGAATTATGTTATTAATTATGCCATCAATTAGCTCCTGTTTTCAATGATGACTTTCATATTTTGGTAACTGGCCACTGAGTGCCAATGATTAATATAACTAAATGAATTATGACTTTTCATGTTTTGGTAGCTGGCCACTGAGTGCCAATAATTAATGTAACTAAATTAATTATGTTATTAATTATGCCATTAATTAGCTCCTGTTTTGAATGATGACTTTTCATGTTTTGGTAACTGGCCACTGAGTGCCAATAATTTGTATAACTCAATGAATTATGTTAATGCTATGCCAATAATTGACTCTCCTTTTCAATGATGACTTCTGATGAACATTATTCTGTCATACTAAATATGCTTTGTAATTGGCCAAGGACTGCCACTGTTTATTGTAATACGATTACCGATGATGCCAATAATTTAATTTTATGAACAATATTCTGTAATACTAAATACATGGTACAGAAATGTTCAATAACTTGGCTGTGAATGCCGCAAACTACTAATGTAATTCCTAATCAAGACTAGTCTGTGACTTAATGTCCTTCACCTTCTGACCTAACTACCTGGAATTACTGTAATATCCATTTGTCCTGTCCATCCTCATGATCATGGAGCACTATATTTGGTTTTTACACTAATTCTACGTTGGTGTTCCTTGTAAGAGCGTGGTGTTGACATGACATGCTGTCCACCACTGTGAGCGATGAAGACGTTATTACGGTCCCACTGTTTGGTGTACCTGATGTACTGCCAAAATGACAACAGGAAATATTGCTACGACATTTCAGTGTCTTGGATACGCTGATAAATACTTCTGGGAAGAGAACTGCAAATTGTCTCACTTGGTGTTGTACTTCTGTGGAAAGATATGGACTTTCAGTGCAGCTGCGTGCAACCTAAGTGCTACAACCATGATGCAATCCTTCCTATTCCTTCCCTAATTCTTATAAAATGAAAAAGTCGTATACAGTGCGTGTGCACTTCCTTTCATTGTTAATAAGATCAGTTATCCTGAAATTACTAAAGACTTCAATAGTGCATGTGCACTTTATTACACTCCTTGATTTGTTTGTTTGTTGTAGAAAAATACTAGAGAGTACTACAGTCCGTGTGCACTTTTATCATTTGTCAATATAATTTGTACTCATTAGGTTTATTTGTCGTAAAAATATTAGAGAGTTTTTCAGTGCATGTGCACTTATGTATGTGTTAAAATGTTTTCTACTGAACTTCAGTGCCTGTGCACTTTTCTCATTTTTCAATATGATTTGTACTCATTCTGTATACCTTTTATGATACGTTCAATACTTCAGTGCGTATGCACTTATGTCATTTGTTACTCGTTGTATATACATTTCGTCATTTGCTGATATGTTCTGAACTGCAGTGCATGTGCACTCATGTCACTTGTCAACATGACTTTTTGTCATTCTGTTCTGAAAATGCTAAAGAATTTTTCAGTGCGTGTGCACTTTGTTATCTATCAAATAATTTGCATATACATTTTCCTGATATGTTTTGTACTTATATTTTGTCTTTGTCTGAAATATTTTGTACTCGGTGCATGTGCACCACATTTAATTCATGCCCTACATCTGAATATTCTGTAAATTGTAAAAGTTGATTAATTAAAGAAAAAATTTTGCCGCTCCTGGCAAGTCCAAATGACTCACCATCGCTGCCAAATTTTTGCCCCCCCCCCCCCCCCCCCAGTTGAGGGTCATGAAACACGTATGTTGTGTGGCGGCGATGGCGAGGCATTGCAGAGTCTCTGACCAGAGAGCTATTTGTCGTTCCTAGTCTGCGCTTGACCGCGCGAGAGTGCAGTCGAGTTACGAGAGAGTTCAGTCGCGAGTTAGCAGTTCGAGAGTAGTAGCGCATGCGAGATGACATAGTCTGTGGTAGTAGCGCGCGAGAGATAGTCGCAGTTGTGTGTGAGGAGTCGGCGGGCGTCGACATGGCACTCTGGTCAAGATTCAGGACGAGGTATATTTTTTAAATAAGGTAATGAAGCAGCATTGCGCTCATCTAATAATGTATTGTAATTGTAACTAATTTGTTCAAGAATCGCCCCAATGATAATTTTGTTTTCAAACCAAGCAATTTAACAAAGCAAACACTTTATTGAAAGAATAATTGCCTTCCATTTCCTTAAAGAAAAATTTACTTAAATTCAAAGAATATTTGCGATGCATTTCCTCCAAGCTATGGCGAAAATAAGAGCAGATGCAGTTTTACTGAGGTAAGAATTTGAGTTTAATCAGGGCCTAAGATCGACATTTCGGTCTATTTGCGTTTTCATTATCATTGAATTGTGTTACATTTTTTTTTGTGGGCAGCTTATACCTGGCTCTGATTGCTATTTCTGATTTATTGTCGTTGTCATTAAATTTAATTGTGGGGAGGTTACATTAGGTTCTATTCCCATTAACATTCAATTATTGTGTTCAAAATATCTCTTGGGAGGTTACACAGCACACTCAGGAAGTTTAGTTGCTCCCATATAAACCTTCCTGCTTGTACAAGAGTTGTCGAAGGAAACATGAGTAAACAAAATTTTTAGCATGGAGTTAATGTGGTGGATCGAAGTAGAAGGCAGTAACAACTCAAACACTCGTGGAGCACGCCCAGTCGAACACTGTCACCTGACTGACCCGCTTTCGCCGCTCTCCGGTACATCAAAACAACCGCCCAATATCGACTGCCGAGGCGCGGCCGCGTCCACTGAACGTGATTCCGTCAAAGCTTCCTTACAGGGACCCCCCTCCCGTCGGGCCCGCAGATCACAGTTCAAGCGCTAGGACAGAGGGCATTTCTACTCTCGGAACGAGTACGTCCTCCTCACTTTAGCTGCATTGATCAACTACACGGCCGATTGACAGGTCCAATCGAGAGTCGATTATCAGATAAAATAAGGCAAACTATTGTGTCGCTCACACATCTTGACCACTAAGAAAGAAACATTATGACAAAAAATTCCATACGACGCAAAGCTACAAGTTTAGCGAAAAGGTCCTACTTCGAATGCATCCAAAACCTTCCTTGATGAAAAAGAAAAATTGGAAATGGCAGATACTATTTACAGGATCCTACAAGATCATAAGAATCTCTTATGAATGTAGGTATCTACATGGATATCCTGAGTCGAACCGTATTAAAGATTTATATCCTCATCAGGATATTAAAAAATATATATTCGGTGACAAATATGTTTGTTATTCTCAAAAACATTTTTGTTTGTATGTTTAGTACATGTTTATTTTCATGTGTATATTTGTGGTATGACTAATGCGGTATGAAAGGAAATGTGTTACATCTTTTAGCCAAAGACTGATGTTGAAAGAAATTAATTTCCTTTAGTACTTAGTAAAGCAACCGTGCTTTAGCACGTCAATATTTCAAACATTTTTTTTCTGAATACAGTACTCCCATAATGTAATTTAAAGTAATTGGAAGTAATTATGTAAGGTAATACTTCGCAAAGAATATTTAAATATTGATTTTCGTTTAGAGCATACACAGATGAGAGATGTAATGAACTATGCTCGTTTATAAATATTGTGTACTTGGTAGTAATAAATCAGTTTCCATACTGGTGATTTTATAAGCCCTTACATATATTAAGATGTGATAAAGTGGGTCATGTTTTTTCATTAAGATTACTGGCTCACGGGCTCGCCCCCTACTCCTTCCGTGACAGTAATTCGTGGCACAATGTGGTGGCAGTTAAGTTTGTCGCACCTGCGGGCCGGTGTCTGCTATCCTTCGATCACTATGGTGGACACGTGTTGTCACCAGTTCTGCTCCCCTGTATCACTGGATCCAGGCGTGTTTTGCTGCGCGTTCTCGTTGTCAGCTGACGTGAGTGTATTCCATACACAAGTTACTTACACTGACTTTTTTGTATTGGTTTTGATGATTGTTTCCGTACTGGAAATTGCAAGGATTGTATCTAATATCTTGTTACCTGTGTTTACTAAAAGGTGACGAATTTGCGCCATCTCCTAGTCTGTTACCTGCACCATTATGATGCTGTGGTGATGCATTATTGTTCCTCCCATTGCCATTATGATTGTAATTAAAACAGTGGTTGTTGTCCGCCCCGATAGCAGAGTGGTCAGCGTGACGGATTGCAGTCCTACGGGGCCGGGTTCGCTTCCCGGCTGGGTCGGAAATTTTCTCCACTCAGGGACTGGGTGTTGTGTTGTCTTCATCATGATTTCATCCACATCTCGGGCGCAGGTGGGCCACTGTGGCGTCGAATGTAATAAGGCCTGCACCAACGCGGCCGGACCTGCCCCGCAAGGGGCCTCCCTGCCAGGGACGCCAAACACTCATTTCCATTTTCCATAGTGGTTGTTACTGTTTGTAAAATGCTCACCACTGCTATTACTAGCATAAAATTTCGTTTCTTCGTGTACAATATGTGATCAAAAGTATCCGAACACCCCCAAAAACATACGTTTCCCATATTAGGTGAACTCTTACTGCCATCTGCTGCCAGGTACTCCACATCAGCGACCCCAGCAGTCATTTGACAGCGTGAGAGAGCAGAATGGGATGATCCGCGGAACTCACAGACTTCGAATGTGGGCAGGTGATTGGATGTCACTTGTGTGTGTTTACTTTTTCTTGCACTTTTCCAACAAGCTATTGAAGAGTGTCTTCTATTGTTCCCTGCGCAGCTTTGGTTTTTTTCGACCTGCAGAGACAAATTGTGCACAGTCGCCGAAAAATCTTTGTATAATTTAGTAAGATAAAGTCCATTCCAATACTCTGAAAGAATTAATTCTTGTTTCAAGTTCAAAATTCCTGTTCATATCTGAACTTAACTGTGCAATTGCTTTAATGTCTAATTCAGATGCCACGCGTTCAAAGTCCGTATTCATATCTGAACTTAGCTGTGCAGTTACTTTAGTATATAATTCACATGCCATATCTTTAAAGTTTGCGTTCAGTTGCTTTCTGTGGGTTATAGCTATCGCTTCAAAAACCTTACGAAAGTCAGTGAACGATCCGGATACCGACTGAGCGGTTTGCTGAGTTCCTGCTGGCTTCTCTTTTTCCGCTACGACAGAATCTGCATTTTCGATTGACGTGCCTATTATTTCTCGCTCATCAATTTCCGATTCCACCTCGTATTGTGGGCGGTAGCTGTTTCTTTTCGTTCTCCTATTTTTCCGATTCTTAGTTAAACAAACAGCTATTACTGAAATCGAATATTTAGTGATGATTTATCGGTCCCACTAAAGTACTATTTATGATCTATCTTGATTTAATACTTATTAGCGTGGGATGTATTATAAAAGTTCTAGCAGCGCTACATTATTTGTGCTACAGTGCGGCCATATTACCGACTTTGATTCTGGCAAAACATTACTATTTTTTACGCGCTGAAAACATTCAGAAAAATTAATCCACGCTAATACGGGACACGATTCATCGCTTCCTAAGCGAACAACACACGCATAGATAAGTGAAAACTGTGATATCATTACCTTTCGTTACTTACGGCAGCACAACAGCGAGTCATTGATTCTCTTCAAATCTTATGAAAATGTTACTTTCTTTTTAGTTGGTTTCTCCGTTTTGCCTCCATTTTCATTCTTTATCTGTACTAACACTCTGTCTCATGTGATTGTTGTACATGGAAAAGAAAACACAAATTATAGGTACACAATACTAAAAAGCAGTAAATTACGTTTTGTATAAGACGTAATACCGGGTGATCAAAAAGTCAGTATAAATTTGAAAACTGAATAAATCACGAAATAATGTAGATAGAGAAGTACAAATTGACACATATGCTTGGAATGACATCGGGTTTTATTAGAACCAAAAAAATACAAAATTTCAAAAAATGTCCGACAGATGGCGCTTCATCTGATCAGAATAGCAATAATTCGCATAAGAAAGTAAGACAAAGGAAAGATGATGTTCTTTACAGGAAATGCTCAATATGTCCACCATCGTTCCTCAACAATAGCTGTAGTCGAGGGATAATGTTGTGAACAGCACTGTAAAGCATGTCCGGAGTTATGGGTAGGCATTGGCGTCGGATGTTGTCTTTCAGCATCCCTAGAGATGTCGGTCGATCACGATACACTTGCGACTTCAGATAACCCCAAAGCCCATACTCGCACGGACTGAGGTCTGGGGACCTGGGAGGCCAAGCATGACGAAAGTGGCGGCTGAGCACACGATCATCAACCAAACGATGCGCGCAAGAGATAAAAAAAAATGGCTCTGAGCACTATGGGACTTAACTTCTGAGGTCAATGTGTGTCGATTTTTACCTCTCTATCTACATTATTCCGTGGTTTATTACGTTTTCAAATTTATACTGACTTTTTGATAACCCGATATGTCCTGACATGGTTCCCACTCTACTGTTGGGTTCGTTTACTATAAAATCTGTAGAATAGTTCCCACCCTTTTCTAATCGAAATTCAAGTTGAGGTGGTTAGCCAACACTGGATAAAAAATAGTGTTTCTCTCTGCTTTTGCTACAAGCCGATGTGCAATGGCTTCAACATGATTTTAATTATTTTCATAAAGGCTCTAGTTACTATAAATTCTCTTTAATGAACATTCATATTCATAGCCAGGCTCATCATTTGTTTGGTATCGATTCGTTTTGAAACTGCAGGCACATTGATTCCAAAATAATAATCTATGAAATTTAATTTAGTTTGAAAGGCAATCGGACTTCTTTTACAAATATGTCAGGTTCTGTTTCGGCAAAACTAAGAAAATAAAAATGGAGCAAAAAGGCTCTCGACAATAGCTTCTTTAAAATTACTATTCGATACCATTTATGAAAGACGGCCACATTTACATTTATTTAGGAAATCATTGTACAGGTGAGGAGGGTAAATTTAAACCAGTAACATGACAGATATTTAAAAAACAGATTGTTATTTCAGTAATATTAATCACTTATACAAAAGATGACACTCATGAAAATCTTTCTTTCTTTCTTTTGCTTGTGCCTTTTTCCCACAACGATGCAGGGTCGCCTTGGTTAATCGGATTTGGCAAGGTTAATGGAAGGGGTGGTCAGATGACCTTCCTGCCGCCACCCTCGGGATGGAATTAGTGTACCCCAACTGTCTGAGGCTAGTGTAATCTATGGAATAGTGCGAATGTGTTCAGAGGACTGCGAGCTGTGTAACTGAGGCGGGACGTGGAGGCCAGCCCGGTATTCACCTAGTGGTATGTGGAAAACCGCCTAAAAACCACATCCAGGCTGGCTGGCACACCGGCCTACGTCGTTAAGCCAGTGGGCGGATACGATCTGGGGCTGGCGCGCCTACCAGAGTCCAGGAAGCAGTGCATTAGCGCTCTCGGCTAACCTGGCGGGTCTTGACACTCATGACAATACAAGACTTTAATCAGCTTCGTGTTCAGAGTCAGGGAGAGCTCAACGTTGATAATGTTATCCGTTTTATAGACCAGAAACAAAGATCATTTGTCCTGGTTTAGTTTCATAAACTCTGTTTGTCTATTCTCTCTTTGGGTTTATTACATTAGATACTGTCGTCTGATATTTATATTAAAAATAACCAGGGTATGGCAAATAAAAGTGGCTCGGACAAGGGGATACGGTTGGACGTGAATGTGTGCATATAACCACACCCTGTACCCATTCGCCACGTGTACGCCCGCCAAGTGTCGCACACCCGTCAAAGCATAGTGCGGGCTGTGTCCGCATGAGTGGAGTAGCGCAGAATGGACGATGGTACACACAGTGGATCGGCAGGCGTTCGTTGCAGAAAGTTACTTGACAACAAAGTAGTGGAAACGGTGTGGTCAGTTGTTTGCTCAGTAGTTTAATTGTGCCAAAGTGCCAACAAAGAGTACCATGCAGCGCTTAGTCCGAAAATGGTGTCAGGCCTGTTTTGAACAAGACGAAAAACATTCCGAAACGTGTCCGCACACCAGAAAATAGGATTGCAGTTCAGCAGAAAATGGTTCAGTGTTCTACCAAATCATGCCGACGCCTGTCGCAACAGATCGACATATCAAGTCGATCATGCGGACTCCACATGGACCTGCAGTCTGATCGCTGTCCTAGCTGGCCACCCAGGTCACCTGATCTGTCAGTATGACCACGGTTATCTGATCTGTCAGTGTGTGGTTACCTTATATGGGGAGCCCACAAGTCTAAGGTGCATCTAAAGAACCTTCATAGTCTTCAAGAACTGCAACAGAACATTTCGGATGATACTGGAGCATGTCCAGCAATCCAGCTTCGATCAGCCATCAGCAAAAGTGCCGAGAGTTGATTGGTGGTCACTTTAAACATCTGCTATAGTCGGGTTAGTACCGTATTTTCTTTCCCCTTCTGTGGTTCAAAGAACGCTATAAGTTCATTTTGGGCTATCCAGCGGGGCAACAATGTTGTCGCGACTCTTAGACGCGCTACTGGGTGATATAAAGTTCAAACCCTGTATAACTACTCTGGTGATGTAATGGTGTACAACTTCCAAGAGCACATACAACATCTCGAACAGGTGCTGATCCGCTTCCGTGAGGCCGACTTGATGGTTAAGCCATCCAAGATTTATTGCCATAGAACAAATTTCCTCTTTGCGGCGTTTGATGTCAGCTGACGGTATTCGAATAGATCAAGACAGAAAATTACCCCCTCCACCCACAAGAATATGAAGGGAGTCACGGGGTATGGCCAACTTCGCTAGGAAATTTGGGCATAATTTGGCCCAGTTGGCCGCCACAGTGAATAAAGTGCGATAGAAGAGAGAAATCTTCAGTGGGGAGAGAGTAAGCAATCCGCCTTTGAATCCATTAAGGTAGCCCTTAGTAATCCAGCAGCTTGGTCATTCCAGCTTTTGAGTCTCCTTCGTGGGTCAAACCGACGACTCGAATCCTGGGGTTGCTCCTGTTTTTTTGCAAGAACAAGATTGATATTGCCAGATGGTGGCTTGTGCTTGTACCCCGACGGCCCTTACCCCAGCTCAAAGTACTCAGTCTACCAATGGGAGGCCATGGTGGTGTGTCACTTTGGATTGGATGAGAATCTCTCTGGTGTACGGTGGCTATCTGAAATGAAAGAGTAAGGGTCATGACTGAAACATAAAGGCAGAGCTCACCATATGAAGCATGGTTGGCAGGACCAAATGCGGAACTTTGTTACAGAACCAATTGGAGGGTCAGCACCAGAGTCTCTGACGCTTCTCCACCATGTAATCTGCAGATCCCTTGACTGACGCTATAGGGAGAAGAGGTGTAAGGTTCCACTTGATAGGTCATGGGTCCATTACACACAGCAGACTGCTGTGCGGGTAGCAGGGGCTCTGTGGGGTGGACATGAAGGTTTTGTAGGATAGACGTTCCTGGGAAATTACAAAACGGGCTCCAACCACAAATGCTGCAAGTCAGACATAGGAGTATGGTACACATAGAAACTATTAGTGTTATAGGTTAATCCACCGTAGATGTGTTGGGAAAGATCTATAGCTCCAACCGCTAGTAGAAATCACTTGCACTCAAATCGTTATAGGTATTGAAATATAGCTACAGCTGGAGGTAAGACAGCCTGAGCTGTTACAAAGAACCAAACGGTGTTCAGAAAGGCTCAAGTATAGTTTGTATTGCCGTGTTCGTATTGTCTGAAGTAGTTTATGTGGTAGTGAAACTGAAGAAGATAATTCCTTAGTTAGATTGGGTAGAGGTTATACTTGACAACCGGAATAAATTAATAATTGGTTCCTTTTACGCTCCTCATTAAATTATAATTGCTGGTGATTTCGATTTACCGTTGATATGTTGTCCAATACACGTGTTGAAAGACGGCGGTAGGCATAAAACATCGTCTTAAACTGTACTAAAGGCTCTCTCCGAAAATTGTTTTGAGCAATTGTTTCAGGATTCCACTCGAAGTGTAAACAGTTGCGATATCATACTCGACCTCTTAGCAACAAATAATTCTGCGCAGATACAGAGTGTTATGACTGATACAGTGGTTAGTTATCATAAAGTCGTCCTGTCGAGACTAAATACCGTACCATCCATATCAACCAAAATTAAACGAATTACACCTCTATTTAAAAAGGCAGATGAAAATTTCGTTTTCGCCTTCCTAAGACAGTCTCTGTTCCTTCCAAACTATGTAAGCGTAGATGATATGTGGCTTAAATGCAACGAAGAAACAGTATGATGGCAGATGAGAGATTTATACAGACCAAGTTAATAAGAGACATAAGAAATCCATAACAGCACACAAAAGAGTTCTGAACACTGTTACAGAAGCAACGAAAAAGCATGCCATATTTAAAAGAACTTGAAATCTCTAAGCTTGGCGATGTTTCACAGGAACATGAAATAGACTTCTCTTGGCCAGATATGTCCTTTTCGCCATTGCTAGTCTGCTTTTGATCCTCCTTGCTCCGTCCGTCATTGGTTATTTTGCTGCCTAGGTAGCAGAATTATTAACTTCATCTACTTCGTGGCCATCAGTCCTGGCGTTAAGTTTATCGTTGCTCTCATTTTTGCTACTTCTCATTACTTTCGTCTTTCTTCGATTTACTATCAGTCCGTATTCTTTACTGGTTAGATTGTTTATTCGATTCAACAGATCATGCAATTCTTCTACACTCTCACGCAGGATTCCAATGTCATCAGCGAATCGTATCATTGATATCCTTTCACCTTGAATTTCAGTTGCACTCCCGAACCTTTTTTTTATTTCCATCATTGCTTCTCCGATGTACAGATTGAACAGTAAAAGGCGAAAGACTGCACTGCTGTCTTAGACCCTTTTTAATCCGAGCATTACGTTGTTGGTCGTCCACTCTTATTGTCCCCTCTTGACTCTTGTACATATTGTATATTACCGGTCTCTCCCTATAGCTTACCCCAATTTTGCTTAGAATTTCGAACATCTTTCACCATTTTAACTGTAGAAGCTTTTTCCAAATCGACAAATCCTATGAACGTGTCTTGATTTTTTCTTTGGTCTTGCTTCTATTATCTACCGGAACGTCAGAATTACCTCTGCGTTGCATTTACCTTTCCTAAAGCCAAACTGATCATCTAATAAATCCTCAATTTTCTGCTGTATATTATTCTTGTCAGCAACTTTGACGCATGAGCTGTTAAGCTGATTGCGCGATAATTGTCGCATTTGTCAGCTCATGCAGTCTTCTGAAGCGTGTGAATGATATTTTTCCGAAAGTCAGATGGTATGTCGCCAGACTCATACATTCTACACATTAACGTGGATAGTAGTTTCCTTGCCACTCCTCCCTAATGATTTTAGAAATTCTAATGGAATATTGTCTACCCCTTCAGTATTATTTGTTCTGAAGTCCTCCAGAGCTCTCTTAAATTCTAATACTGGATCCACTATCTCTTCTAAATCGACTCCTGTTTCTTCTACTATCACATCAGACGAATCAGGTATACTGCCTAGAGAGCTGTTCCTTATTGCTGTGTCTATAGTGTTAGAAAACTTCAAGGGTATCTCGTCATTTCTTAGTACTTCCGGATGCCATTTGTTTGTGTATTGATTCTTCCTGAGTAATCTCTTCCAGCTTCTCGTCATCACTACCATACTGTGATCTGAGTCTATGTCTGCTCTTGGGTACGCCTTATAATCCAGTATCTGATTTCGGAATCTCTGTCTATGATGTAATGTACGTGAAATCTTCCCGCATCACCCGGCCTCTTTCAAGCGTACTTCCTCCTCTTGCGATTCTTGAACTGAGTATTTGCTGTTACTAGTGGAAACTTATTACAGAACTCAGTCTTGTTCCTCTCTTACTCCTTGTCACAATCCCATGTTATCCTGTAACCTTTTCTTCTACCCCTTAGCCTACAACGGCATTTCAGTCCACCATGACTATTAGATTTTCATCTCATTTTACGTACTATATTTCCCTTTCAATATCGTCATATACTCTATCTCTTCGTCTTCAGCTTGCAACGTCGGCATGTACACCCGAACTATCGTTGTCGGTGTTGGTTTGCTGATAATTCTGATAACAATAACCCTATCAGTTAAATGTTCACAGTAACACACTCTATGCCATACCTTCCTTTTCATAACCAGTCCTACTCCCTTTATACTATTTTCTGCTGCTGCTGACATTACCCTATACTCATCTGACCAGGAATCCTTACCTTCTTTCGATTTCACTTCACTGTCCCCTCCTTTGTCTATATTAAGCTCCTGCAATTCCGTATTCAGATTTCCTAGCCTCCCTATTACGTTCAAGCTTCTTACTTCCACCCCTCCGATTCGTTTTCCTTTCATGGGGTTTTCAATCTTCCTCTCATGGTCACCTCCCCCTTAGCAATCCCCTCCCGGAGATCCAAAAGGGGGACTATTCCGGAATCTCTTGCCAATGGAGAGATCATCATGACACTTCTTCAGTTACAGGCCCCATGTCCCGTGGATACACTTAACGTGTCTTTAATGCCGTGGTTCCTATTGCCTCCTGAGAATACAAAACAATTTTGACAAGATACATGTATGGTGCGATAAGTGGCAACTTACTCTAAACAAGGTATCCGTTAAATTTCGGTTCCACGATAAATCACACGATTGTATAGGATATCAGTTCAACTAAATAAGCAGTGATTTCAATTACAAGGTAATCGGAAACTATCTCATAGGAGATCTGCGGAAGGCGAGCCAGAGACTGAGTTTTATTGGCAGAACGCTTAGAAGATACAACAGATCTACTAAAGACACTACCTACATTATGTTCGCCCGCCCTCTCCTGGAATACTGTTGCACAGTATTGGATTCTTACTAGATATAATTGACAGATTACATCGACGAAGTTCAGAGAAAGGCAGTCCATTTTGTATTATCAGAAAATAGGGGAGAGGACTTAATGGATGTTGGGGGTAGCAACCATGAAAACGAAGGCGTTTTTAGATGCAATGAGAACTTTCCTAGAAATTTCAATCGCAGTTTTTCTTCTACGATTGTGCAAATATATTTCTGATGCCCACTTACAAAAAGAGAGGAATGATTAGCCTAATAAAAGAGGAGAAATCAACGCTCGCACGTAAAAATTTCAGCGTTCGTTTTCCAGTATTGAGTTACAGAAATAATCTGAAGGCGATTCGATGAAACCTATGCCAAGCACTTAAGAGTGAATGTAGAGTAGTGATGTAGATATAGATTTAGGTATATGGGATGTAGGTCATTGTCGAGATGTTGGTACTGTGAGGTGTCAGGATTGCGGTTAAGCAACAAGAAAGTTGAGTCTTTGGATAAGAGAAACTGAGGAACAGCTGTGCGGCATGCGTCATTTGTGTAAAGTAAATACACTATCAACAACAGTATTTTACCTTCTAGCGATCGCAAGGGATATACATAGGTGATCCCTATGAATGGAAGAAAGAAGGGTCCCGGCTACTTCTTATAGCGCGCAACAGACGCCAGTTGTTTAGGTTGAGGGTCAGAGTAAGGGTGACCACGACGGCCACCGCCTGTAGCAAAGTAAGCCACATCTGATGACTTACCTTTCAGGCTCGTGTCAGGCGTCCCAAGTGGAACTCCAGCCACTGCCTGCCAGAATTGCTTGTACTGGTCAGTCTGTCAACAGTCTGCGTACCTGACCTTTACCTTCCGCTTACGCACAGTGAGATACAAAACAGAGCTTCATCATGTAATATTCCACCGACAAGATATCTCGAGAGAGAGATTATAAATATATCAACAGTAACACATTAGCACCGCGTATTATCTACTACACAGTTATTTGAATCAGTCACAAAAGATACCGAAGATGGAGGCAGTCATGGTTCCTCTTATAGTATCATTTCATTTAAAAGGACGGTCCGTTTCTATGACATAATCATGTCGCTGAACTCCCTAAAACCCTCCCCCCCCCCCAAACTCTCCTCCCCACTCCTCTCCTCTCTGCCCCTCTCCTCCTGCCACATTCTATCATTTACCTGTCATTAAAGCGAAACGGCTAATAGCAGACCAATATTTACAGACCATTCAGATGAAAAAGTCAATCACTATATAGCTGCCATGGAGAAAGGTTTCTGGATGTTTTGTGCTATGTCAAAAAATGTGACAATACTCTTTTTCCACTTCTGTATTACTTTACAAAAAGCTTTATGTCATACGTTGTTCCTAAAATTCCTGATACTCATTAAATATTATTTCACATATCCGCACATACCATTACAAAAAACTGAAAGATTACCCTGAATTGCAATTTGCATGAAATGCTATGAAGTGAAGCAAACATTTGGACGCACTTTAATAGCGCTCAGATGCCTTGACCACACTTTTATATTATTTCCAAAATCGCCTAACCTCTTTCGACATCGTCATTTTCGAAGGCTATAAAATACAACACAAAACTGGTGCCAGAAGATATGCAGATATGTTACATTTTATCATTGATTAGAGACTTAGTATAAATGGAATATGGCTTTCTAACCTACCATTGTTGTGTCAGTCACATAAAATTGTCCAGTAGATACATTGTATCTCGTCAACATCGTTAACTACGAGACAAGTGTAAACTGGTACGAAAGGAAAAAGTGGAAACAAAGTGAACGAAACCACTGGGCGGCACTGGATACATGGTACACGAAGCATTTGTTCGTTTAAAACTGAATTTTCCACTTTCAATAGCATAAAGCAATTTCATCAGTAATCAATTTATCAGCAAACTTCACGGCGTTTTTTTTAAAAAGGTAATTTCTTTACAAAACAGTATGTAATAGATGGTCGAAAATAACTAAGGACAGGTGATGCCCATGCGTCCCCATTGGCGGAATTTGTTAGCTAGAGAGCCATATTCTATTAATTATACATCGTCTCTAATGAATGGTGAAATGTAACGTACTTTCATATCTTTTTAAACCAGTTTTGTGTTGTATCTTACAGCCTTAGAAAATCACGGATTGTCGAAACACGTAAGGCGAATTTGGAAATAATAAAAAGTGTGGTCATGAATTCTGAAAGTTATTAAAATTCAATTGAATTGCATATACTGGCGCCATAAAGTAAATTCACACAAACATATATACACAATGTTTATGCTGCGAAGTTACTGATATCTGTATTATACTTGGTGTAACGTGGTATAGGCACTCAGATTAAATAATTCCTCACATTAACGTTCGGTGAAACATGAGATGTTTGTCAACTGTTATTGCCTTATTTCTGCTCTAAAATGTCTGCAAAAATACATCATAATCACAAAAACGCGATATTTTTGTCTAGTGTCACAATATTACTCATACACACACACACACACACACACACACACACACACACACACACACACACACACGCACGCACGCGCGAGTATATCCTCCAAAACATGACTGTGGAGTCTCAAATTCAGCGCCCCTGTATCACTTCCATGGCAAAATTGTTATAAAAACACGTGTGACTAGAAGATAACAAAGGAACTATGCTTCTGACATTTCATTTTTAGACATAAATGAGCCTGGGTACAAAAAACGCACTTGACCAACTGTATAAATGCACAAGACACAATTTGACGGAGATGCTATGATCATCAGTCAAGCACACAGACAAATAGGCTCTCTGAATAACTATCAGTAACTGGAATAGTGCAATTAATGTATAATTTATAGTACATTAGGCACCTAAAGCACGACTGAATCTCATATTAACAGCAAAAATGTTAATTTCACGTCCAAATAGTCCTACAACTGTAAAAGACATAGGTAGCTTGCTAAGAAGGCAACTGAAGTGTCACCCTACGCCTAAAAGGGAGTATGAATGAAAAGGGAGCAGAACAAGTACCCTTTTAAAAGCGAAGAAGACAATGCATCACATTCTTCAACAGGAAATTGGCGGGCTTGCAAATATGGCTCTAATTAATAACATTTTCATTTGAGATCTACATGTGGTTACACTCCACTGGTGCTCTAAACACCAACAGTACCTTTTCCAACCCTGTAACTCAACAAACGTACAAAAAAGGATGCATTTTGACGAGATATTTAGTACTGGTACATAAATTGTATGCTTCCTTGAGACCATGGTTACTCCTGGTTAAAAAATGAGTCACTTTTAATTGTACACCACTTCACCAAGGACCAATTAAGGGAGGCTGCGTTTTGTGGATACAGATAATCCATCAAATTTTTGTGTTATAAAAATAAAATCAGTGATGCTATTTAATACATGTAATCTGGGCCCACCTGAGGTTGCATACAAAACAAACTTTTGAGGAAGGCTGTGTCATTTGCCGAAAAGTGCACGGCTCTCTTAAATCATAGACTGAATTTTCTTTCCTTACTATAATCAAGTACCAAGCAATACCAAAATCTAGCAGTAACACTCTAAAGCACAAGATGTAAGAACACACAACAGTCCAGTTTCATATTCATTTGATGTGAACTGAGGTCCGTTGTTACTTCAGGTTAACCTTCTAGGCAAAAAACCTAAGATAACGCCCGAATTGGGCTACGTGACTGGCAGTTATCTCTCAGTATTAGTAAGTGTAACCTACTGCGTATAACAAGGTGAAAATCCCCATTAATGTAAGAGTACAAAATAAATGATCATTCTTTGGAAGCGATAACGTCCGTCAAGTACCTAGGTGTGACTTTTCGAAATGATCTCAAATGGAATTATCAGATTACATAAGTAACGGGTAAGGAGAAATCTAGATTGCGGTTTATTGGTAGAATCCTGAAGCGACACAATTCTTCAACAAAGGAATTAGCTTACAATACGTTAGTTCGTCCAGTCTTGGAGTGTTGTTCGTCTGTGTGAGACCCTTTCCAGTTGGGTCTGATTCAAGAGATTGAGAAGGTCCAAAGAAGAGCGGCAAGGATCGTGACTGGTACAATTAGCCACCGCGGGAGCGTTACAAATCTCATAGAAAGTTTGAAGTGGGACACTCTTTTAGATAAACGGTGCGCTAAACAGAAGAGGCTGCTCACTAAATTCCGAAATCCGATATTCACCGAGGACGTAGAGCATATGTTATTACCACCAACTTTCAAATCGCACAATGAACATCCATTCAGAGGAAAGGGAAATAAGAGCTCGTACTGAGGCGTTCAGACAGTCGTTTTTCCCTCGCGCGATCCACGAGTGGAACAGAGGAGGGGAAATATGACTTTGGTGTGAATTGTGCCCTCCGCCACACACCGCTTGGCGGCTAGCGGAGTATATATGTAGATGTAGATTAACATAGCGAAAGACAAACAAAATGACAAAGCACAAATTTTTTGGGGAGGAGAGAGGAGGAGGGGAAGACGGCGTTTTTGATGAGATCTTTATTTCTTGCATAGGCTGGACTACATATTTTCGTAAAATACAAATGTAACTTCGTAATGGTAAGTATATAAGATATAATCGTGGAAAAAGGCACTTGTGGACAAGCTTGCACACAGAGAAAGTTCGTTATCTTTAAAATAAGACCCATGCATCAAATTAAATTATCAAAATACATAAGATTTCAGTTACAAAACACACAGTAGTTACTTATAACACTCAGGTTTAATTATAGATCTCTGATTTTTCACCAAAAGATCTCGAGTACAAACACATATGGCCCTACTGTTGTAACTAAATTGTTTGGTGTAAAGGAAGTTACACATGGCTCACAGATTCGCATTACTGCTCAGACTTGCCCATTAAGTAACAGTTGTTGTCGTCTAAACTTGTCGGGTAATATTTAATACCCGTACCACACTTTTCAAGGCAGAGAGGACCTTGAAATTAAATACATGCACATCTTCATTGTTTGTATTACTTATCAAAATACGTACAGCTCAATTATTAGTACTATTGCCAAGCTTAACGTTTAGCAGAGGATTAATTCGACCTCTGACTATCTATTAAAGAAATTAAAATACATAGAAGTTGGTTCTCTTGCATCAGTAGATCAGTGGCAGAAGGAACAGGACTCCTGATCAGATGGGTACAGGGTTATAAATACAAAGTCAAGCAAGGGTATTACAGGAGTAGGTCTAAAGATCACGAAAAACAGGAATGCTGTTAAGCTACTATGAGTAGCTTACTGAGTGCATCATTATAGCCAAGATAGACATGAAACCAAAATCCATCACAATAGTATAAGTTTATATGCATAGAAGCTATGTGCATGATGAAGAGATTGAAGGGGTGTATGACAGACAAATGAAATTATTCAGATAGTTAAGGGAAAGAGGCATTTAGTTGTGATGGGGAACTGGAATTCGATAGTAGCAAAAGGAAGAGAAAGAGAAATAGTAGGACGATATGGAGTAGGCGAATGGAATGTAAGAGAAGCTGCCTGATAGAGCACAATTTTAACCATCGCTAATCCTTGGTTTCCATAAGCATCAACGAGGCTGTAGAGCGTTAAAGAGACCTGGAGACACCAGAAGGTTTTAGTCTGACTATGCAATGGTAAATAAGATATTGCAGAACATGTAAGACATTTCCAGGGGCAGATGTTCACTCTGACCGCAATTTATTGGTTAGGAACTGTAGAGAAAGACCGAAGAAACTAGATCAAGACTGAAGAAACTGCAAAAAGATAGGAAATTAAGAAGATGGGACCATGATAAATTGAAAGAACCAGATGTTATTCAAAGTTTCAAGCGATTATTAGACAATAATTGTCTGAAAGAGCGGTAACGTCCAGCTTTGGGAGATGAATCAATGAAAGCAGCACAGGATAAAATTAGTAAAAAGACGAGGCCTAGAAGAAACTCTAAGGTATCACAGGAGACATGGAATTTAGTTCATTAAAGGATAAAACATAAGAAGTGCAGCGAATGAAGCAGTCAAAATGAAATATACGTAGATGTTATAAGTATGACACTGACAAAGTGCAAAATGGCTAAGCAGGAATGGATAAAAAACAAATGCAAGGCTACAGAAGCATACATAACTAGGAGAAAGTCAGACACTACTTACAGGAAAATTCAAGTGGTCTTTGGAGAAAGGAGAAGCAGCTGTATGAATATGAAGATCCTAGATTAATTAAAAATTCAAAGCTGAAAGGTGGGAGGAGCAAATGGAAGGGCAATACAATGGAAATGGACTTGAAAGCAATATTGCAGAAAGGGACGAGGGTATAGATGAAGATGAGGTAGGAAATGTAATACTGCAAGAAGCACTAGACAGAGATGTAAGTCGAACCAAAGTCCCTGGAGTAGATGATGATCAACTGAATGACGTGAAGGATCTCAAAGCAAAGTGAAGAGCCACATACGACATTGGGAAGAAAGAAGTAGTTATCAACAAAGAGGTGCTCTCCACTCAAGATACTGCATATAGTAGGGGAACATTTTTGTTTTGTTTTTATAAACTGAAATATAGAGATGGGTATTAGAATCGTGCTTGATTCTACAACTGTCCTTAGCTGGTGAAAAGAGTTATTGCCATGTTGTATGTAGTTCTATCAATACTAGAGAAGTGTCAGTACCCTGGAGAAAGTGTAATGTAGTTAATGTCCTCGCCAAGGGAACGTGAGGACACAATTGAAAAGTGAGTGAAGTATTTGAATTTGTCCATTGTTGAGAATGCATTTGGGGCTTTGTTATAAGTTACTTGTGGGCATTTTTGTATTTTTGTTTTGGAGCACAGAAAGTATGGGTATTGCTTTTCAGAGGTAAGCAAGTTTTTTTACTTACACTGTTCGAAGGGGCATTTATGGTCTGAGACAATCCAGTACCCATATCTTGCATTAAGATGACCAACCATTCACAACGAACCTTACTAATTAATGACTATGAAATTCGTGACTCGTGTGGAAGACCACGTGAAATTTATGTAGCCATGTCTTGTATTAAGATGACACCTATTCACAACGATTCTTACTAATTGGTAACTATAAAATTTGTGACTCGAGTGGAAGAGCAATAGAATTTTACTGTCAGTGGCTTATCTGTTAAAATAATGGAAAAAATTAGAAAAAAACGGGAAAGCACTCTAATAAAAATTTAAATATGGTACAGTTTCTATGAAATATGTGTTGGTCCACGTATCTACATTGAAACGAGGAGATGGTGTATGCATTATTTTGCCTACAATCAACGTTCACAGATTAAGTATTTGCTGTATGTGCGCAGTGTCAGGCAAGTAACTTCAAGAATCATCAGTGAGATCTTGGCTTAGAAGACAGATAACAGGGAGCAGAAGGAGGGAAAGAATGAACAAAGAAGTAAACTAAGGACAGCTGGCTGACCAAACACACAGACACCGAATCGGTAATGGTTGCAGGTATCTCTTCACCTTGCGTATTAAACTGGGGTGCGTTGGATCCAACACGTAGAATACTTTCTCCTTAATGCATGTACATAAACTAGCAGTGGCATGGATGAAAGGGGGAATGATACATTTAAACGTCCCCTTTGAACAATTTATATATGACTGTGCTTAAACTGACACAAAATATTTTGTTAGCGCAACGCAATCTGACTTTCAAAATTCCCTACAAAAGAATGGCCCTGACTAACATTAAACTATACCTTTCACAAATCACTTACCTCACAAAAATCTTCGCTGCTCAAGCTACTGCAATACAGCGAGCGCCACTACTGCCAGCTAAATAAAAGATTCAAACTACTGAAGGCACTAACTACTGATAGGGGTAGTTAGCAAATGAAAGATATTAATAGAGAACAAACAATGTATTTACCTTGATATCATCATATATAAATATAGCAGTTCATGAAAAATTACAAAACTCCGCCATCTCTCTCCCCACATCCACCACTGCTGGCGGCTCACCTCCAACTGCGCAACGCTACGTGCTGTTCACATCCAGCTGCCGCTGCCCAACACTACAATGGCAGACAACAATGCAAACTAGCCACAGACTGCACACAGCACAGCCAGTGATTTTCATATTGAGCGCTACGTAACGTTGCCAATAAGAAAACATAAACAGCCTACTTACATAGCCCCCATGCTCCCCACAAAAAATTTTACAAATTTTTTTTTGGGCAGTGGCCAATAATGATTTGATAAAATTTTTCATAATTACAATAACGAAGAAATCAAATGCACACACTTATTGATACAACGTTGGTCAAAAGCTAAAATTTTGTCACAGTCCATAAAGACAGTGTTTTTCTCAAAGTCTGAGCAGTAGCAGAAAATGCACACGGAAGTAGTGGATTTCCATGCAGTCTTGAAGAAGTAGTGTTGTCCTTCCAACGGAAAGACAGTGCTGACTCTCGACATGCAGACAAGTATTGGGTCACAACAGAGCAAACCCACAGCAGAGTCATTCGAAGTTTGGAAGAATATTGGTAGGTAGGTCATCACAGAGCAGACCCACTGTAGTCCTGGTAGAGAGTATGGTATTGGTGGGCCACCAGAGGTGCAGACCCACTGCAGTCCTTGTAGAAATAATGGTATTGGTGAGTCATCAAAGGTGTAGACCCACTGTAGTCCTTGTAGAGATAGCCAGCAGCCATCTGTTGTGACTGTGCAGGTGCACAATCACCATTGAAGAGTCTTGCGGATAATGTAGCAAGTCCATAAACCACCACTTGTGCACTCACAAAGTTTTTGGAATTGTCCTTAGAACCAGCAATGCTGTTATCCAGTCCCTTGCTGAATTACCAACACATGTGCAAACACTATCAGTCCCTACTTCTCACATATTGTCCATATACTATGACCAACAGAAACGTGTGCAGTGAAATGGAACTTACAAGTTACTTAATTTGGTGAACTGGTGTCAAGTACAATTTTATAACATGAGAATACAATAACAAAGGTACAAAATACATCATTAAAAACATAATAATACAGATAACGTTTGTAGTAATATGGGCTTTACAAAAGAATCGAAATAACATATACATCAGTGTTACAGGAATTATGACATTAGTAAATACATAAAAGATCAGAATAACTTTTGAAACATCAATTTCACACATGAGCATTAAACAGAACAGAATTAATAATGTCTAACATCTTTACAAAGTAAATAACATATTATTAATGCCAATTATATTCGAGGATAACAGTATTCCTCATCATAGTGAATGTAGCTTAGTATTAGAAGAGAAAAAAGTTCTATGAAACAGTACACAGAGACAGGAAGAAAACAAATACACAAGGGTACACAAACACATAGTGGGATAACACCAATGGGAAAGGACAGGGTTCGTTTTCAGTGTAACATTTGGTACTGCAGTCCAACCCAAAACTTCATATATCTTTCCTCTTATTTCATCCTTTGTTTCCACCAAAAAAAATTCTAACTAAGCATGCTTTCTGTGTTTATATGTTCACACATCTCTTACCTCATTCTTATTTTCCATTATCTTACCTCATCATTTATTTCCAAGAAAATCCTACCTAAAATACTTTTTTTTTTGGCCAAACCATTTTCTTATAGCGTCTAAATGCATTTCTTCCAATTCATCATAGTTAGTTTCTTATATAGTCTACCCCTCTTAAGCTAACTTAAATCTACTGAGCTCAGATGCTAAACTAAGGGACGAGGCAATGCAGCATCACATAACAATTAACACAAACAGCAATGAGAAAAAAAATGGAAATTTGAAAAGCAAGCTAAAGTAAATCTAAATTAACAAGCAATGCAACATTACAACTAATATGAGCCAATGCGCAGTAAACAAAAAATTAAATCTGGCTTAGCAGAGTAACACAAATTAAAATTCAGTAACACGATGCCTGGCAAACAGCAGTAACTTATACCTAAACATGACATAGCTCAAGCAGAAAAAATAGTACACTAAAGATAACAATGCAGATAAGGGAAATGTATAATCACATCTTAATGTCTAAGTAATTAAAGTGGAGCACCACAAGAAGTTATTCTACCAAAAAGTTACCAATTACTTGAAAAGAAAATTATGAATGCAGTTACTAGTTCCTTCTTATTGTTCTTTCCTTTCCAAGTGCTCCTTTTTTAAAGAATGTGGATCATAAAATAATTATTTAATAGATCTGTTGACAGAAAGTGTTCACATTAGCAAATGCATTTCATTTTATAAAAGCAATGCTGCAACACAGCTGGAAAACAGATGTCAAATGAAATAAGCAATTACGCAAACCAAAGCATAAAAACATCATTCAATAGTCATGTGGCATTTCGTAAGTCAGTAGCTCTCAACTCTCGTAGAAAGACACTTGTCATTATAATGGCCTCCCCTTTTTTTTTTTTTTACCTGTGCCGCTGAAAAGGGCTCGCAATAATGGCTTTTTCTCCAGGCGTCTGACACAGCTGGGTGCCCGCGACGAATTACGTGCAGGTGGTCACTTAACTTTCGTACGGAAATATTTACGACAGCAGTTTCTGCTACCGTGGCAGTCTCATATAAAAATATTTCACAGGTCAAGAATTAGCGTTGCAAATCTGTAGAAACAAAATCCTATAAATATAAGTGTCCAAAAAAAAATATTCGTCAGCATTGTGATACAGTCACACATTTCATAACTCTTAAAGTACGTTTCTTGGTTTCCAACATCCTTTTCATAAATCAGAGTCCCTAAACACTACTCATTATTCCTTACCTCATTATACATATACATATTCGTCGACACTTCTTCAATATTTCATCGTGAGAAATACGTAGCATAATAAACATTCCTCAACAACATAATACACCTCGTCGTCGTAATAATAACATCATAAAACTTCAGTCAAATCTCAAAATCGTCGTAACTTCCTCCAATAATTTCTAAGCCTAAAAAGAATTCTCTGCTCATTTAAATAGTGTCATCTACCTCAAACGTACTTTAAAAATCATGGTCTCATACCAAATACATCATTCAAAGCTCTCATAGTATCACAATGATTCCGAAAAAATATGAACAGTTTACAAAGTACAGACAAAATACAGTTTCATAAGTGTGAAGTTATCCAACGGTGTAATTACGTAAACATGTGTCACTGACATAGTAAAAAACATGTTTATCACTCAGTTAAATGATCAGATAGCTGTGTAATTTGTGTGTTAGAGAAATATGGTACCAATGTGTAAAGTTGTATAAGCAAATACCATATTAGCTAGGGCTCCTTGTGCTTGCCAAACACATGGTACACAAAGTAAGCGTGTACCCCCCTGAGGATAATTATACCCTCAGGTGTTACAAATTACAGCAATGGAATGAAATGTATCACGGAAAACTTTCTTTGTAATTAAAAAATCTTTAAAAATAAATGTTCTAAGTACAAAATTAATCATTCAAATACGTGTACTGTAGCGCTAAATGTGTGTCTTGTTGCAACATAATCTGTGTGGAAGTGTTGTAGTTATCGTCGTTATTTTCCTCTGAAAGCTAAGTTCTGCAGAAGCCAATGTACTCACCTCATGATACACAAAAGTGAAATGCTTTGCGTATAAATGTCTTAGTTATTACGCTTATTGCCGTGATGAGGAAAGTACTGTGCTGTAACGTATTGTTGTGCTACGGAAAAGGCAGTCTCATTGTAGTTATACCACAAAAGTTACTACTAAAACCTGTTTTACTTTCCAGAATAAAACAGAAAACTGTGCAGATATAAAACAGAAACACTGCAAAAGCAACATTGGTAGCGTCGTGATAAAAATCGTGTAGCTGTCACATAATGAAACGTCCCCTTAGAACAATTTATACACGACTGTGCTAAAACTGACATAAAATATTTTGTTAGCGCAACACAATCTGACTTTCAAAATTCCCTACAAAAGAATGGCCCTGACTAACATTAAACTATACCTTTCACAAATCACTTACCTCACAAAAATCTTCGCTGCTCAAGCTACTGCAATACAGCAAGCGCCACTACTGCCAGCTAAATAAAAGATTCAAACTACTGAAGGCACTAACTACTGATAGGGGTAGTTAGCAAATGAAAGATATTAATAGAGAACAAACAATGTATTTACCTTGATATCATCATATATAAATATAGCAGTTCATGAAAAATTACAAAACTCCGCCATCTCTCTCCCCACATCCACCACTGCTGGCGGCTCACCTTCAACTGCGCAACGCTATGCGCTGTTCACATCCAGCTGCCGCTGCCCAACACTATAATGGCAGACAACAATGCAAACTAGCCACAGACTGCACACAGCACAGCCAGTGATTTTCATATTGAGCGCTACGTAACGTTGCCAATAAGAAAACATAAACAGCCTACTTACAACATGTGTTCACCAACGTCTAACAAAGATATCGTAATAGTCTATATAAGACAGTAAATTTATGGTGTTAATATATTGCTATTTAAAATGGATAGATGTTTCTTCAGCAAGAGAAAAGATTATTACAAATAAGAGATTTATTGTAAAAGTAATCAGTCAGGATAACTTGCAGTTTTCAATTGAATTGGATATTGCGGATGAAATGTTGCTGGAGTACAAAACATTCAGAGAACAGCTAATGTAAAGACGTATCACTTATGTATATGCGGTATTAATGAAAAAGTCAGAATAACGTTGTTATTCCTGGACCTTGAGTAATGAGCAGGAGGCCAAAGGATAATACAATTGGAAGCTATGCACACTGGTTGGCGACAGTATGTAAACGGACATCACCAAGTGATGATGCAGTCCGTCCTGGAAACGCATCTGGTTGCAATGTGCAGCCACATCAAGGGGGAAGGAGATGGAAGAGAAGGAAAGAACGATATGCTGGGCCGAGGAACAACTTTCTCTCACATTTTTAGTGAAAAGAGTGAGTTGCTGCAGTGCTAACCAATCTGGTGAGATAACCTTGAAGACAGGTAGACCATCTGCCCCCGAACAAGGGGATGAATGGTTTCTGCAGTCACAAGAGGTGCCTATCAAGGAGATTAGCGGGTTCCATGCCTAAAATGAAAACTCTTGTCAACACAGGAAGCTACAATATGTAATCCGATTCAAGTTAGTACACTAAGGAGCAGAGAAAAAGACAATCAAATGGAGCTTCTACTAAGCGAAGGAGTCCCGGTCGATAGCAGGTCATTCTGACGAGACGAGCCGTCCATGGGCGCAAACACTACACACCTATGGCCACAGTCAACTCACATTGAACTGAACTTAGTTTACTACCATGTTTAACCGATATTCGTGTACCAGCGTCCACATACTGGTACCTCAGGTGCTGGATTCAAACATATCACAGTTCTCAGGTGAAGTTAGGTTCTCTTGTGTGATTCCGTATTGTTGAAAATATTTTTCCTTGTATCTACCCGCAATGTACGAAACAGATAATACTTTTTATGATTCTGATATTTTTCCTTGTGATTTGTAGACATGAAAGTGCTTGTACACCTGTAGCGTCTTGTACTTTTTCCAATAACCGTTAATATTCTTCCTTTGTGGTGGTTGTCTTCACAAGATTCTCCAGTTTTCGTGTTTCGACTGTGATCTGTTTTATTTTAGTTCTCTTTTTCATATATATAACACATTAAATGTACTTACGGAAGTAATTTCTTTAATAAGGAATGGTTCATGTCTGTGGTGTAGATTTATTCTTTTTCATGAGATCTGTGCAATAACAACCAATCCTAATTTGGCAATACCTATATTTGGCGGTGTTGTGTAGTACAGTGTCCCGAATTTAGGAAAATACGTTTCTCCAGTATTAACATAATGCTTATAGCATCTTTTGCAATCCTTTAATATAATTTCCACGTACTGTGCATACAAATAATTGACACTAATGTCAGATAGAACACAGTTTGCAATATTTTCTCAGTCCGCATTATTCGAAAGATTTACTTGTGCGTGAGTTAACTTTCGGGTATCCTTCTTGTCCCAGCAGGCAAACTGCAGAACACTGTTATAGGCATCACAGGAAATATATAAGTGCATAGTTTCACAGCGACATGTAGTAATAAAAGTTTCTCAGGCTTCCAGCTTCGTCAAGCAGTTTAAAATCCACAAGCTTCCGGCCGAGTACTCCTGGGCCGTTGTCAAGTGGTGACGTTGTCACCAACTGACAATGGCTGAGGAGTACTTGGCCGAAAGCTCATGGCTTTTAAACTGCTCGATGAAGCTGGAAGCCTGAGAAACTTTTATTGTCACAGGAAATGGTCTGAAAGCTGACCAACAGAGGACACAACGTAGACGCAATTAACACATAAAACAGCGAATCATGTTGTAAGTACGGTTTGTTGGTGTTTAACATACTCAGCAGTTTTCCACGTGGTCAAACGCATCATCCACTGTGTAGTTTTAAATTATAGCTACCAATCTGATAATACTACGTTCTCAAGCCAAGGAAGACTTAAAAGTTTCTCGTAGATGCATATCGGTGCACTTTATAAAATCAGTAGGATGGTTAACTTTATTTTTGTGTACTCCTAAGCTTGTGATTTGACATATTAATCCTTTATGTATCTGTATAATTGGAGCTTATCCATATTAAACAGTCAGTTCCAATCGTCTTGACGTTCTTCTATATCACATTACTACTTCCTTGGTAATTGTGTTGCACTCAGAAGTCGTGATTCAATGTAAGGTAATCGTATATTTCCAGTACATTAAAAATCCCCGAAAAATCCTGAGTTATATCCACGACCATAATCGTCTTTACAGGAATGCTGCAATAACCCAGGCAGTTCATCCATTAGTTAAGCTAGTTTAGAATCAGAAAACTATATTTTATACGAAGCAACCACTGAATTTTTAAATTACGTGAATATGCAGTGGTTAACGCACCTGTCTAGTAAACAGGAGATCGCAGGTTTGAATTCCAGTCGAGTACACATTTTCAATCTTCGCCGTCAGTTCAGCGTGATGTCCCAATGCAGCTGACAGCAGTGAGCCCCTCCTCTTCGTTTCCTTTCTTCCCATGTCCACCTTGAATTTACACTGGATTTTTATGTTTTTGCGAAGTGGCTCCACCGCTTTCAAACCATTTTTTTCCAATTAGCTTTTTGCTCTCACGTAGTTATTCCCAGGTAGGAAAAATGGTAGCACTGCGTTCACTCCATGTCTAACACAGATAACCTTTGAGAATCTACCACGTACATAATTAATAAATGAATTGCACACTTCCTTTTTAAAAAATTACAGACCATACCTTTTATAAATGTTCATGACAGTCAACTTGGTCACATATTTTAATCACGATGATGCTGCCACAAAACGGTTCTTTAATGGATGTAAGCACATATCAATTCTTCTTGCCAAGGTGGATTTCGTTATCGATGAAATTTATTTTACCAATGTCAGTAACAAGAGGGTCCTTGTTTCCAAAAATAACCACAAAACAAAGCTTTCAATGGTTCGTATCATCTTCCTCACTAATAGCTGAGAAGTTTTTAACGTTTTGGGGAAAACCACGTTAACACTTTCTACCATTACAAAATACTGATCTGCTGTGGCCATCAAGGCTTCTTATCTGCTCTAAGATCCCACATAACAGGACATCACTTCTAGTCATACGATCAGAATCTGTTTGATACGTAAATTTTGTGGTTAAGCATCCTATATGTGGAAGGCTGATAGATGGGTGACACTAATTGGATCTTAAAACTGCATTGTAATACGAGAAGCCATAACTTGACAATGGGTGTTAGCTACAACATCTGAAATAGTTTCCTAACAACAGAAGCTATTGTACCATAACCTGGCAGTGAGCGTTAGCTTGCAATAGGTGTGAAATAAGGATTCTGTACTGAAATTTCCCAAAATTGTGGAGGAGAAGAGACTGCAATATACACCTGAGTGGAGGTGGAATGCTTTATCGTTGATTAGTTAGTTTAAAAGAGGAGGAAGGGACCAAACTGAGAGGTCATTGGTCGCTGAATGCTTTATCACTGGTGTAGTGCAGAAAATGAAAAATCAAAATCCTCGAATGCTCTCAGCTAGAAAAATTGCAAGAAGGAGTGAAGCCAATTTTTAAGATGAGAAAAGTGATAGTTACAGGAAAAACATGGATACACATTCGAATTTCGGAAAATACCTTGTTTGTATTTGTCAAACAAGTGGTGGGAAAAAGAACTGCATGATTTGAAGGTAGGCTCACTTAAAATTAACCAGGATACTACTAAAACTACATCAAACATAAATAGAGGAAGATTTCTTTTCTGAGTGTAAATATATATGCAAATATTAAGTTTAGTGCAAAAATATTTGTTTTCTTACTCTCAATTGTGCCAAAAATCCTATAATGTTTCCAGTTTACAATGATCTACACTTGTTGGCAGGCACACGTATATTTGTTTGTTTGTTTGTTTGTGCTTGTGTGTGTGTGTGTGTGTGTGTGTGTGTGTGTGTGTGTGTGTGAGAGAGAGAGAGAGAGAGAGAGAGAGAAAGGAGAGAGAGAGAGAGAGAGAGAGAGAGAGAGAGAGAGGAAGCGAGGGGGAGGGAGGAAGGGAGGAAGAGAGACATGAATGATGTCGATTTACGCAATTTATGTGAAGCTTATGTAGTTCTTGAAAATACTGCTGTATTGAGAAAAATTTGATCATGGCACATACAAAAAGAAACGTAGACGCTTTTGAACATGGTGAGATACATACTGCTCGGATGCAAACGGCTTGGCTGTTTCATATTAATTGTACTAGTAAAAAATTGTATTGTGATTGGCTGTTTCATTTCATCGAATATTAAACAAAATAAACTTTCCCACCATCACCATATTTCTTTTTTTAAAGTTTGCCGACATTGCCACCTTGCCACTGTACATCTTACATTTTCGGGTCACATAATTAAATATGTATTTATATGCAAAGGTGTCACGATATAGGATGATGAAGTCAGCGGTTTCATAAGGTTGAAAACTGGTTTTGAGTGCATAGTTGGCCAGACTTGCTACAGCCATACGAGTGTAGTATTGTTACATGTTAGTATTGTAACATGTTGCGAAATGATATCAGTAACATTAGGATGTCTGCTAATACAGTCATGTGTTGCTAACAGATAATAACACGAACAAGCGACACATAGCGAACGCAGGCGAGATCAGCAAGTCATTGGCCGCTCTCACCGATTACTTATCGGATGGCTGCAATTAGTGAAGTTCGTGAGTCACCGTCCGCTTATCACGGCTCTTGAAAATCGGAGCGATAGGCGTGAGTCATGTGTGTTGGACCACATCGACCTTTCGAATGGAGTACTCTTACAAGTGCTTTCAACACATGACCCTGCTTTTAGCATAACTCACACTAAACGTCAGATCATTGTCTCGGGTGAGACTTGTAGATAATTTCTGCATAGTAATGGTGGGTAGCAGAACTTGTGGCATTGCACTTTGGCCTCCTGATGGTTCCTGATATTGCAGACCTAATAATTACCAGACTATTTTCGCTATATTTGTACATGAATATAACGTAAAATAAAATGCATTTGTGACTTAAGGCCGTTGTCACTTCACGAGTTTCATAAAGAGAAAAGTTGGATATTCCTCATACATCAAGGCCACAGTGGTTCACTGCTTCATTTCTCTCCTGGTGAACTTGTGAGCATTTTAATACGATGTCGTAAAATTTAACACTTTAAGCTCGGACCATTCCTTATCTTTCCTCATTCATCTTCTTCTCGCAAACAAGATTTCGCTTAAAGCAGTCTGTTGATTAGGTTTCAGTGGTCCTAATCCACCAATTTAAAGAACGTCCTCACTCGAAATATGAATTTAGGTCTGTGCAAGAACTACACGGTCCGGTCACACTACTCTAACCGCCTCCTATTTTCGACGTCAACGTGGAATAACGACTCATAGACAGCGGGTTATAGCACCAGCAGTTAAGAATAAAGCATCTGTGGTGTCTTTGTAGGGGTGGTCGCGAAAACGGTGCAGTAGTTGCCGTAATGCGCAATAGGAGCGATTTATCTGACGTCCATAAAGGCGTGAACATTGGTTTCTGGGCCAAAGATTGAAGAATTTCCAAAACAGCTAGTCTGTGAACTGTTCGCGTGACGCCGTGGGTCAGGTATACCATGAATGGCAAAACTGCGCTATCCAAAACGAGCACCGAGGTAAATGTGGTGTACCACCGGCCACAGATGGCAGAGGTGAACAACGGTGGTGCCGGCCGGAGTGGCCGAGCGGTTCTAGGCGCTTCAGTCTGGAACCGCGCGACCGCTACGACCGCAGGTTCGAATCCTGCCTCGGGCATGGATGTGTGTGATGTCCTTAGGTTAGTTAGGTTTAAGTAGTTCTAAGTTCTAGGGGACTGATGACCTCAGATCTTAAGTCCCATAGTGCTCAGAGCCATTTGAACCATTTGAACAACGGTGGCTGCGGAATATGTACGGCTGAACAGATATGCAACTGCTGGACTGCTGATCGACAACATGAACGAAGAGGCTATTCCTTCTTCACGACTGCGCCGCTAAAGCGGAGTTATTGAACGAAGTTTTCTGAAATTCCTTCACCAGGGAAGACGAATGGAATATTCCAGAATTTGAAACACGAACAGCTACTAGCATGAGTTTCTTAGAAGTCGATACCTTAGGGGTTGCGAACCAACTCAAATCGCTTGATACGGGCAAGTCTTCAGGTCCAGATTGTATACCAATTAGGTTCCTTTCAGATTACGCTGACACAATAGCTCCCTGCTTAGCAATCATATACAATCGCTCGCTCACCGATAGATCTGTACCTACAGACTGGAAAACTGCGCAGGTCGCACCAGTGTTTAAGAAGGGTAGTAGGAGTAATCCATCGAACTTTAGACCTATATCATTGACGTCGGTTTGCAGTAGGGTTTTGGAGCATATACTGTATTCAAACATTATGAATCACCTCGAAGGGAACGATCTATTGATATGCAATCAGCATGGTTTCAGAAAACATCGTTCTTGTGCAACGCAGCTAGCTCTTTATTCGCACGAAGTAATGGCCGCTATCGACAGGGGATCTCAAGTTGACTCTGTATTTGTAGATTTCCGGAAAGCTTTTGACACCGTTCCTCACAAGCGATTTCTAATCAAGCTGCGGGCCTATGGGGTATCGTCTGAGTTGTGCGACTGAATTCGTGATTTCCTGTCAGGAAGGTCGCAGTTTGTAGTAATAGACGGCAAAAACATCGAGTAAAACTGAAGTGATATCAGGTGTTCCCCAGGGAAGCATCCTGGGACCTCTGCTGTTTCTGATCTATAAAAATGACCTGGGTGACAATCTTAGCGGTTCTCTTAGGTTGTTCGCAGATGATGCTGTAATTTACCGTCTAGTAAGGTCATCCGAAGACCAGTATCAGTTGCAAGGCGATTTAGAAAAGATTTCTGTATGGTGTGTCAGGTGGCAGTTGACGCTAAATAACGAATAGTGTGAGGTGATCCGTTGGAATTTACTCGATAAATAGTACAATTCTCAAGGCTGTCAATTCAACTAAGTATCTGGGTGTTAAAATTACGAACAACTTCAGTTGGAAAGACCACATAGATAATAGTGTGGGGAAGGCCAACCAAAGGTTGCGTTTCATTGGCAGGACACTTAGAAGATGCCACAAGTCCACCAAAGAGACAGCTTACGCTACACTCGTTCGTCCTCTGTTAGAATATTGCTGCGCGGTGTGGGATCCTTACCAGGTGGGATTGACGGAGGACATCGAAAGGGTGCAAAAAAGGGCAGCCTGTTTTGTATTATCACGTAATAGGGGAGAGAGTGTGGCAGATATGATACGCGAGTTGGGATGGAAGTCATTAAAGCAAAGACGTTTTTCGTCGCGGCGAGATCTATTTACGAAATTACAGTCACCAACTTTCTCTTCCGAATGCGAAAATATTTTGTTGAGCCCAACCTACATAGGTAGGAATGATCATCAAAATAAAATAAGAGAAATCAGAGCTCGAACAAAAGGTTTAGGTGTTCGTTCTTCCCGCGCGCTCTTCGGGAGTGGAATGGTAGAGAGATGGTGTGATTGTGGTTCGATGAACCCTCTGCCAGGCACTTTAATGTGAATTGCAGAATAATCATGTAGATGTAGATGTAGATTGCTCTGCGCCCGTTGCTGCGTATGGGGATTCGCAGCAGGGGCCTGGTACATACTCCTATGCTAATTACAGTTCATCGGTGGTGAATGCTGGAATTTCCACGCCAGTACCGTATATGGACGTCCACTGAGTGTTGACAGATAGTCTTTTGAGATGAATCGCTTTTCATAGTACATCTGACAGATGCCATTGGCGTGCACGTCATGAAATGTCTGAAAACAAACACCCAGCGACAATCATCAGGTGGGGCCAGGTCGGAGGAGGGAGCTTTATGGTTCGGAAAATTATTTTCCTGGCATCCCCTGGGTGATCTGGTCATTCTGCAAGGAACAGTGGATCATCACAAGTGTGCATCTGTCCTTCGGAACCATGTCAACCCGTACATGCACTTTATTTCGTCTTCGGCACTATGGCATCTACCAGCAGGAAAATGCTACGTATCACACATCTCGCCGTGTACATGCGTGGTTCAAAGAGCACCAGGATAAGTTTACCGTACTTCCCTGGCCTCCAAATGCCTCAGATTTACACATAATCGAGAATCTGTGGACCACCACGATCGGGCTGTTCGTGCCAAGGATCCTCAACTGAGAAACCTATCACAGCTTGGAACGACACTGGAGTCATCATAACTACATATGTCGGTTCCGTCCAAAACCTCATCGAATCTGCAAATGCTGCAAAAAGGTCCTTCAGGCTTTCGACCGGTGGTCACAAGTGTACGACTCGAGAGTGTAAGTATATAAAGCGTTTAGGACAGTTAGAAGCAACACATAATGCCGACATGTGCCTCAAAGGAGTATTCACATTCGGTAAGGACCCAAGAGTGCTCCTTATGGTAATAACCGTTATTGAGTTTATGCACATGATAAATGGGAGAGATCAGTGTCTGCAAAGCATCAATGATGTTAATCACGCATTGATCTGTTTGACGTTTCTACTGGAAAATTATGATCGACTGTGAAAGTTTGTGGCGAAATAAATAAAAAACATTTTATATTTTAAATTCCACGTCATTGTTGATTTAATCAGAGTTCTCACCTTAGACGTAGAATTAGTCCTTCTGCCACAATATTAATTCATTAGTCGCCATCGATGTTCTTCTCTTTGTTGACCGTGTGTACCATCATGAGTCGGCATCGGTTCACTTCACGAAGACGGTGGAAACCAAGGAATACAATGCTACGTTGCTTTAAATAATTTTCGTAACACTTCGATACTTTTCACTATTTTTTATTCACAACACAATAAGACTTGCTGTGCTCGTTGCACAAACCATAATTACAACCATATGGCTGCCTTTCCGCACAGTCCAAAAATCACGTCCATCCTCCACAAGGCAACAATCGAAAGTGTCCCTTAGCTCCTTGGAGTATCAAACAAAAGAGAATCCAATGTGAACTTTACAAAGATTATAATATACATGCCTCTCAATTTATCTTTGGCGCAGCTTTTAAGATATCGTATGTCTCTGCATAGGAATGTGTCATTACAACTGCCCCCCTACTGTATACTGTCACTAGAAAATTTTATTTGATTGACAGGATACAGTAGTCGACCTTGCAATTGATAGGTTTGGGGGTCTTTTATTTACAAACTTCATTTTTATTGTCTCATTTTCATGGCACTGTGAATTCTTTGGTATTTCTGAGTGTGTGTCAGTTTTTTGGTATACTTATGCTAATATTTACAAACCTTAATCCTAATATACAAAGTTCTGGTTAATACTGAGAAAATGACATCATGTAGTAAAGTTTGTACAATAAAATATACACTGAATACAACGTTACATACAAATGTTTCCTTCCTCATCCGAGGTGAAAATTAAGTCCTTGTATTGCTTTCTGTATTTATTCTGGGGCGACGAGCTTTGTTCGCTAGCCCGTGTTGAATATGGGCGGGTGATACGCGCGCCTGATTGTTTGGTCGTCCGTTAGTGGGCGACGTTGTTTGAATGCGCGCGCCAGTGCACTGAATATACACCGACGTGCGGTTACCGTCGAGACTTCCGAACCTCAGTATGCGTGTGCTTTTTGTAGTTCCTTCCAGTACTTAGACTGGATACGACGAGGTACATTGGAATATGTGCCCCGAAGAACACACCACACTATGTGCGAGGCGGAGGACGATCCCGTCGATTCAGCTCCTGGTAAGAAGCGTACCATGTCAAACTTGTTTGGCATTATCCTTTCCTACTGTGACGCCATGGGTCGTTTGACGATACAAGCTTCAATTTTCGATGTCACTTGTTTAGGCTCGCTGACACTTGCAACGTAGCACTACTTTGCACAATTTTAATTTCTACACACACATCACTTTAACCGCGAGTATTGCGATCGAAACTTCCTTTTCACTACACTCTTTTTTCTTCGCATTAACCCCTTTTACCTATTGTACTGAGATTCATTCCCCTCAATACTTCTGGTCAATGCACATAATTTGTAAGTCACGGGACTTGGCATGAAATACAAAATACATCACATACAATGGAATAACATATAATACATACGATACATTGTTTACATTAACTGCAGGAAAAAAACCATCGACTAAAATTGAAAAAATTTTTCACCACTCATAGTGGCTTCTTCGTCTTGGATTTTACTGACACACACACACTCGCCTTTTTCCATTAATCTGTTAGAAGGAACAAGTCCTTTGTTTTCCTTCTTGAACTCGAGTATAAGTTAAGGTTTACCTCCGTTACGTATTCTTCATACGCAACGACATGCATCAGCATTCAGAGAATACACCTGTAGCCGCTCCACTGAAGCTTGGAAAGGGAATTTTCTACCTTCTACTTAGGGTAGTGGCAACGACTACGTGTATGCTACGGTTTTTTGCGTATAAAATCTGAAAATGCACGAAATAATCATTTATATGCAGCATAACCCTAATATGTACAGTGTTTTGTGCTTAAGTAGGTTCTGGTGTGCTTGTAAATCATTACCTCTAATAAAATTTCCTACATTAACATAGACATATATACATACAATCTTGAAGTTCAGGGTGTAGCTACTATTAATATGTACAGTGTTTCACAATAGCGGCGCGCCCTTGTGTGCGTGTATCATTTTCAATTAAAGTGCGCTTGTAGGCGTCTTGTGTTATCATGGGAGAAAAAATACAGACATTTTAATGCATCGGTTGTCATAAAAATCTATGTACACGAACAATCAGACTTTCATAGTTTCAGTGCAGCATGAAATTCTTTACGACGCTTTTGTTCATAATTCATTTTATAGACGATTCCTTTGCTTACAGGTCGTCGATCACACTACTTACCTGTTTCTCGTATAGCGGCATGTCATTTTCATTCTTTGTGACCGTAAATCGTTATATGTATGAAAGATATAATTTTAACATGATTTATCCTTTCATGTTTCAAGTGGGTAAAGTAATTCATACCTTCCTTTTGCATACATGAGTGAAGCATCGCTAATGTTACACTTTGTATCAGGTTTTTCGCATTTTCTCGTAAACTCGTAGAGTCTTACGGTTTTAATTAAGTTGTTTCTTGACGTTAGGTATACCTCTTTATACGAGGTTCTCTTAGAGTTCAATTTTCCTTATACACTTCTACGTTGTTTAAGTTCAGTACATGTACAGGGCTTCTTTCGCCTTTCACACATTCATACATACGTTTATACACAAAAAAATATCTACCACTATAATATACAATTGCTGGTGGGGCCCTTTTTCGGTACTCTGCACCATTCCTTCAATATTCCAAAATAATTCAGGGTGTGCTGAGCATCGTCCCTTATACTAGTAATACTTACAACTAAATATTTCTTCTTACATACATAACTGCCTTACAGTCCATTAATGTGCAACATTCCCTATTTTCCTCCTTTACACTTTAGCTTTCGTACATGTACCCTCGTGTACAGCTTATATATTCTACAAAGTTGTTTGCTGAGTGCTTTAGGTGTTTCCTAACGTTAATGTGTTTCTCCCTCTATAAACCCTAGGTATTTGTTTTGAGGGCGATTCAGTTCGTTACTCACGTTGCGTAGATCTGTTTATTATTTTCCTATTTTAAAGCTTGTGCTAAGTCACAAAAATTAACGCGTTTGCCTTGTTGTTCATTCTGAAAATCACACGCTACTGTGTAATGTAAATGTATGCGTTATCTCTTTTCTTTCCTCTTTGCTGCTTTTTCCCTATATGTAATTGTGTGCTGTTCTCGTGTACATAGCCTTTCTTCCGGTTATATATCTGCATTATTTATTTATTTATTTATTTTTCTTTCTCCTTCCGTACAAGCCAAGATTTTACTCAGTATAATATAATATTACAATACCGTCCACGACCAGTATGTACTTGTATGTTCACTTTTATTACGTAATACCAGCTTATAATTAAAGTTTCTAAGTTACTATTTACAAGACTTGTGAACCCTTTCCTTTCTTGTTTTTGAATGACTTTCGTCTCTGTGTCTCATGGTAAGAGTGGTCTCAAAACTTTTAAACTTTCCGCGCATGCGCGCTTACGTACCACGACTGGACTGTAGGTGCGGGGAAAACTCTGCATTGTTGGTGAACATTATTCGTGATAGCCACCGTCGTGTAATAGTCACGTGACACCTGGACTCGACCGCGCATGCGCCTTCGCGCTTTGTATACGCTCAGCTGATCGGACATGGAAGGGGGGAAGATTTCTCCCCGGCTCGCTGCCTACAGCGCGGCCAATGACCTCGTCTTGACATGCAGCTATCCCGTGCTCATGAGCTGAGCGTTGGATTGCAACTTCGACGTGTGGTTTGTTGCTCGTCTCAAGCGAACAAACTCTGACCTTCGCGCTAATTTGTCTTTGTTCCCCTCTCTTAAATAACTGAGTTAGACTACAAAAGTACCGTATGGTTTATTTTATAGTGTTAAGACTCACAGTAACACATGTTTCATTAGTTTTGGTTAAATATGCGTTTTTAAGCTGGCATATGCCCCCAGTTGTTCGCAAGTTTCTTAGGTTAATGACAGCAATTTTACTATGTGATCCAAGGTTGTACAATTTCAATTTTGCTAAAATAACATATAACCTTTAATGAAAAAATTCCTTGATGTCCTTGTGGGGGTATAACCCTTTCACCTTGCCCGTTCGTGTGTTACCTAACAGATAACATCCTGGGTGAGGTTTGTCTATTATAATGAAAGGGCCATCATACAACAACTGCCACTTTTTGTTTAATGCCTTAATTTTAGAGGATTTTGGGTGGGTACGTAATAGTACTTCCTGTCCAATATTAAATTCTGTAACCTTTCTTATCTTTTTGTTGAACTGCTTTCTCCTTATTTCTGCTTGTTCTTCCATCTGTAGTAATGCTTGACGTACCTTTTCGCCTAGTGTTATTTCCTTTGTGACTAATTTAGGTAAAGGTTTAGCCCATTCGTCAAGTTCTGTGCCTTGAAACATTAACTCTGTAGGTGTAAAGCCTGTTGAAGTATGAATTAAATTATTTACAATATGCTGAAATGGAGCTATGTATTCTACCCATTTTGTCTGTTTATTTGGTACATAAGTTCTTATAAAGCGATTAAATTCTTTAAAATTTCTCTCAATCGGGCTCGATTCTGGGTGAAATTTGGATACCAATATATGTTTTATGTTTTGAGATCCGAGAAATGTTTTCCATTTATTACTAGTGAAGTTTGTTGCATTATCAGTTAATATAATTTTCGGTTTTCCCACTAGTGGTATGTAGTCTTCTATCATGCGTTTGATTATTGATCCCGACAGTACTGCTTTTATAGCATACATTTTTAAGTACTTTGTGGAGACATCATAAAATGCGATCACATATCTAACTCCTCCCCTAGCTCGTGGATATGGTCCTGCTGCGTCCACGGAAACTAGTTCTCTTGGTCTAGTTGGAATGATAGGGTGTAATACGTCCAAACAAGATCTATTAAGATGTTTAACCTTCTGACATACTGTACACTTTTTTATTATTTGTTCAATCCTGCGTCTGAGATTTGGGAAGTAACAATACGTTGATATTTTCGCTGTACATTTTGATACCCCATAGTGTCCCCATACTCTATGTGTGTGTCTTATCAAATTGTCTATGTATTCTTCCGGGATGCAGACACGCCAGGTGTTGGATTGTGGATTGCGCCTGTAGAAAAGAACATCGTTTGACATTGTGTAATATGGTTTCAATGTACTATTGTCATCTGCCTGCAGTTTTTGCATAACTTGTCTCCATCTATTGTCTTCCTTTTGTAGTTTGCTCATGTCCTTACACATCTTTCTGTAATATGGTTGAAATGTGCCATCATGCATCAGAAAAACTTTAAAATCGGAAGTCTGTTCGATCAATTCATTGAACTCGCTCAAACCTTGTGGCAAGCGCGATAATGCGTCGGCAATTACATTCTGTTCACCCTTGATATAAACTATCTCGAAATCAAATTCCTGGAGGAATAAACACCAACGTGCAATCCGTTTGTGCAACAATTTGCATGTGAGTAAAAACGATAGTGCTTGATGGTCACAAAACACTCGTGTATGCCTTCCCCAGAGATAGTACTGGAACTTGCGGAAAGCCCACACTACAGCTAACGCTTCAAGTTCAGTTGCCGAATAGGCTCTTTCGCATTCCGTTAACGTTCTACTGGCAAAACTAATTATGTTTACTTTCTGTTTTCCATTGTCATTTACTAATTGGAACAGACAAGAGCCTAATCCCTGACATGAGGCGTCCGTGCTCAAACAAAAGTTGTAGTTCATGTTAGGATGCTTCAGAATGGGTGCGGTTATGAGTGCCTGTTTGATTTTTACGAAATCTTCCTCACATTTTTCTGTCCACAACCATGTGTGGTTTTTCCTTAAAAGGTTGAGTAGGTAATCACTATTCAGTAACTGTTTGGGCACGAATTTTCGAAAAAATGACGTGAGCCCCAGAAAAGCTTTCAATTGTTTACGTGTTTGTGGTGAGGGGAAATATTTTATGGCATCAAGCTTTTTTGGATCTGGTAAAATTCCGCCTGGTGAAATAATGTGGCCTAAAAATTTTATTCGATCCCTTCCGAATTCGGACTTCTTAAAATTTGCTGTGACGTCATATTCTCGGAACTTTTGGAACACTTTGTGTACCAATTCTACATGCTCTTGCCAGGTCTCCGTGGCTATCAAGAGATCGTCTACATACAACGTCACTTTGCTAATCAGTTCTGGACCCAATACTCTGTCTAAAGCCTCTATAAACACCCCAGCACTCACGTTGAGTCCAAATGGCAGTACTTGGAATTGATAGCTTCTGCCAGCATGAATGAACGCAGTATATTTTCTGCTATCACTATGTAGGGCTATTTGCCAATACGAAGCCTTCATGTCAACGGATGTTAAATATTTCACTCCATGAAATTTAAGCAATTGCTCATCTAAATTCTCCGGCCTAGTGCGTATTGGTACGATAATCTTATTAATTTCCCGCGCATCAAGTACTAATCTGACTGATCCGTCAGGTTTGCTAACAGCTAGGATGGGACTGCAGTACGGTGAATGTGAAGGTTCTATCACCTTCCACAGAACCATTCTATCTATTTCTTTGCGAACCGCTTCCTTCTTTGCCCATGGTATCGCATATGATTTATGGCAGTACGTTTTATGTGGGTAGACTTCCATTTTGTATTCATAATTTTTGATTATTGTCGGCTGTTTTCTAAAAATGTCTCGGTATTCATAAATAAGATCTGCTAGTTCATTTTGTTGAGTTTCTGAAAGACACGTGGATTTTCCTACCTTCTCGTGGGCGGCCTGTTCGTTAATCATTTCCGTGTCTAATTGTTCGGGGAAAGGAATATCTATCCATAAAACTTGTGGGTAAACTAATTTTACTTCAGCTTGTTTCTGTGATTGGCCATTACGATCTATTGTTGACTTTACAAGATTGACCTTCACACTACGACTGCCCACTCGGAAATAGCAAAGTCCACTGCCTATGTCGATGTTTACTTTATGCTGCCAGAAAACTTCCATGCCTAAAATACAATTGACGATTAACTTGTCAACGATCAAGAATGTACAGTTTATCGTGACATCGCTAATGGTAACAGGTATTTGCGTCTGCCACTTAATACTTTTTGACTTGTTACCTACAGCTGTCAAGATTTTACAATTTTCCGTTGGCAACACTGGTACTTTTAATGCTTTCGAAACTTCTTTAAATAAACTGTTAGAAATAATATTCGTAGATGCGCCTGTATCTAAAATTACGTTGGTAATTATAGTTCCTATCTTTGCTGTTATTACAGCCTGCACGAGGTCACTTACCTTGTCCGGTGCTTTCATCTCTTCTTCACATAGATCATCTTCTACGGTCGCATCCTGATCATATCTTAAAAATAATTGTCTAAGATGTAATGTGTGCTTGTTTGTGCCCCCTGCTGTCAAATCGGTCGGCCGGTGGGGGCTCATTACGACCGATTGTTGTTTACCGGGGGAGACAACGGCGTTGCTTCAGTAGTGTCCGTTACCTCTACAAAGTGTACTGAGTGGTTATTCTGTCGCCAATTAGTTTCCGGACCGCTGCGTGCAACATTTTCTTGCGACCGGCCGTCGCTATTCCTCCTTGGTCTATCATTCCTATTACTGTAACTATTGTAATTTTCATTTGTGTGCCGCCTTTCATCACGCGGGCCTGACCAATCATTCACGTGATTTCTATCATTTCCATACCGGCGTGGACCGTAATCTGTACTATACCTTCGGTCTTCACGTCTCTGTGGCGCCGAATTCCTCCGATTCCCGTAATTCCAGGTTCCATTATTTGGCCTTGTCGCATACGGATGCCAACTGTGTGGGTTTTGTCCACTGCCATTAAAATGATATCCGTTACCGTTGTTTTGATTGGTTCCGGAATATTCATTCCGATTACTTGTGTTCGGCTCTTCTTCGTATATTAGATCAATTGAGTCAAGCACGGAAAGAAAGTATTCAAGGTCGTTCTCCGGTATGGTTACCAATTTTTCGCGTAAATTCGCGGGTAGTCTGTTTTTCAGAATTTTGAGAACGTCTACGTGCGGTATTGGATTGTTCCAATAGCGCGTCTTATTCAAGTACTTTTCGAAATACTTTCTCAACCCGCCGTTTTTGAGGTTGAACGGTTGTGGGTTGAATACCTCACGGCGCAGTCTTTCTTGGACCCCAGCAGACCAATATTTCTCCAAGAAAGCCCGTTCAAATTGTTCGTAGGTGACGCACTGTTCAGCCATGTCAGTGGCCCACAAAAGTGCGTCGCCTTGTGTGAAGCCTACTACATATCTAATCTTCTGTGCCTCAGTCCAGTTTCTTGGTAAGACATTTTTAAATGCTCTTACGAATACGACTGGATGAATTTTTCTGGATTCTGTGGAGAAAACTGGAAACTGTCTATGTTTCAACAGGCTCTCATCGACTAGAATCGTCGAGATGCAAGGCGACACGCCTACTGCCTGTTGCAGCACCGCGTTTGGCGAATAGCCATTGTTTACCTGTGCCGGTGCGTGCACATACGCCGGACAGGGCGCGTGATGTTCTGCGTTATTGACATCGTAATCTGGCACGGGCGAATAAGTGTCGCGCTGCTTGTTGCTTGACGTAGGCAAGTCATTTGAAACGTTTGGTCTACCAGCAATTTCCTTACGTATTCTGTCCTCGGCTACTTTGATTTCATTACCTAATTTTTCAAAAAGTTTTGTTTCCCGGTCAGTTATTGATTCATTTACACTACCGTTTTCTAAAGTTTCATTTATTTTGATAATGTCCGCGTTGATACGTCGAGTCTCCTGTTTCAGAAAACCGACTTCTTCGTTAACTTTATTAACTTGGTCAGGTATTTCTTCACATGCGGACTGTACTCTTGTTAAATTTAATTGAATAGCCTGTACGTTTTCATGTATTTCTTTTTGTACGGTTTGTGTTTGATTGTGTGTTTCTACTATTTCTGACAGTTCCTGTTCCTGTTTGGTTGTAAGATCTGACAATTTCTTTTCTAAGTCATTTGCCAATACATTGTATACACTATTGACGGTTTTGATGACTTTGTCTTCGATCTTTTGATCGATTTCATTGGTGAGTTTATTTAAGCGTTGATCGAAATGTCTGTGTATGTTTTCAAATTGCGTGTTTACACTTGAAAACTGCTGTTGGAACCCAATTTCCATGTTTGACAATTTTGTGTTTGTCATTATTTCTAGATTCGCCAGTTTCTCGCTCACATTTGACATCAGACTATATAATGCCTCAAGCGTAACTGACGAAGCTTGTGTGTTTGTATTTATGCCATTATTTGTTGCCATTGTTTCTCTGCCACGGTCTGATTGAATCGAAACCGGGCTAGGTTCACTGACTTCACGCGAAATATTTTCACCTGATCTGGTAATCGATGCTTCATCGACTGTGCACAAGGTTTCATTTGCAAGTGGTTCGTTATTGTTAATCCCTGTGGAGTGCAATTGAATTGTATTTACTTCTACATTATGTTGTGCTGAAAAACTAATTGCGTCATCATTTACGTCACTATTGTCAGAATCGGTGACGTGTCCATGAACATTTGTCAAATTAAAGTTCTTCGATTCCATTGTGAAGATATTATTTTTATCTGTACTTTACTGTTAATCTAAATCTTTAAATTCTCTCGCAGTTGAATTAATAAAAATATCTCGCGATTGTTATTTGTTGCGCGTCGGAAATTTACAAGATGGGGCACTACGTCTTCTAATTCTGCGATTGTTGAACATAAAAAAGTAATTATCAAAGTGTAATTGTGCGTTGCCACAAACACTACCAGGATTTTAATATGGACAGGAAAAGGTTCTGCTTTAAGTGGAGCTAAGCCAAGGTGCAGCCACTGCATGCGTTTGCGCTTTCCTACCTTAATTCCGACTGAACTGCATCACTCACGATTACATTAGTTTTGTAAATCCTTGTCCTTGTTCCTACTGGTTATTGTGCCATCCGTTTATACAGTTAATACTGTTTCACTTTATTCGTCATTTTCCATGTGCGTCATGTAACAGAGAAACAGTAATTAGTACAAGTACATTTGTAGCACAACAATGAAGTACTTACTCTTTGTTCCACCAGCACTGTCCTGTCACGGTCGCCAGTGTGGCGAAATAAATAAAAAACATTTTATATTTTAAATTCCACGTCATTGTTGATTTAATCAGAGTTCTCACCTTAGACGTAGAATTAGTCCTTCTGCCACAATATTAATTCATTAGTCGCCATCGATGTTCTTCTCTTTGTTGACCGTGTGTACCATCATGAGTCGGCATCGGTTCACTTCACGAAGACGGTGGAAACCAAGGAATACAATGCTACGTTGCTTTAAATAATTTTCGTAACACTTCGATACTTTTCACTATTTTTTATTCACAACACAATAAGACTTGCTGTGCTCGTTGCACAAACCATAATTACAACCATATGGCTGCCTTTCCGCACAGTCCAAAAATCACGTCCATCCTCCACAAGGCAACAATCGAAAGTGTCCCTTAGCTCCTTGGAGTATCAAACAAAAGAGAATCCAATGTGAACTTTCTCTTCTTCGGTTATCAACCCACAGGTTGGTTGGCAGCAGCACGCCATTCCGTTCTTTTGTCAACTTTCTTCTTCATATCTGCATAGGTCTGGCACCCGATGTCATTTATTACTTGTTGAATGTAGCTTAATCTAGGTCGTCCTCGGCGAGTTCTTCCTTCAATGATTCCTTCTAATATTCTCTTAATGAAGTTGTTATGCCGTAAAATGTGACCTATGAAGGTTATTCTTCTTTTCTGTATATTTCGCCAAAGAGATCTGTTTTCTTTCACTCTTCTGAGGACATCTTCGTTTGTAGCCTTGTCTCGCCAGCTGATTTTTTCCATTCTCCGGTAGCACCACATTTCGAATGCCTCTAATCTTCTCTTTTCTTCTTTTCCACTAGTCCAAGTTTCACATCCGTAAAGGGCTGTACTCCACACATAGGTTTTCATGACTCTCTTTCTTACGTCTAAACTAACATTTCTACTCGTCAGTAAGTTTCTTTTTCCATTGAATGCTATTTTGGCAAGTTGTATTCTGTTTTTAATGTCACTTTTGCTCCTTCCATCTGCTGTTATTTTGCTACCTAAGTAGTTAAATTCTGTAACCTGCCCTAGTTTCTCTCCCTTTATTGTTATTCGTATGGGTTCATTGTAGTTCAGGGCGCCACTCACCATCACTTTAGTCTTTTTCTTATTTATTTTCATTCCATACTGTTCTTTTAAGGTGTTTTCCATTTCATTGAGTGCGGCTTCTAAATCTTCTTTCCTTTCTGTAATTATGGCGATATCATCTGCATATCGCAACATATCTATTTTCATTCCGTTAAGTTTTATTCCTACTTCAATATTCTCTCTTATTTTGTCTATTGCTTCTTGGATATATGCGTTGAAAATTACTGGAGATAGTGGGCATCCCTGTCTCACTCCTTTCCTTATTCTTGCTGTTTCTTCTTTGTTTTCCTTCTTAACTAAGGCTGTTTCATTTTGGTATATTTTAAAGATTATCCTTCTATCATTATATTTCAGACCAGCCTTCTTCAGAATTCTAAACATTTCTGGCCATACAACATTGTCAAATGCCTTTTCGAGGTCTACGAAGGCTATAAATACTTGTTTGTTTTTGGAAATTTGTTTCTCAATTATTAGTCTTAAAGATAAGATTGCTTCCCTCGTCCCTACACCGCTTCTAAAACCGAATTGGTCTTCACTTAGAGTGCTATTCAATTGGTTTTCAACTCTTTTCAAAATTATTCTTATTAGAATTTTTGATGCGTGTGAAAGAAGACTGAGTGTTCGATGGTTTTCGCAGTCCATAGTAGATGCTTTCTTAGGTATGGGGAATATGATGCATTTCTGATAGTCTTCAGGAACTTCACCTGTTTTGTATATTTTCTGTATGAGTTGCAGTAATGTAGCTTTCATTTTGTCTCCTGATTTCTTAATTAGTTCAGAAGGTATATCATCAACACCTGCCGCTTTCTTATCTGGTAGTTCTTTTAGTGCTTTTTCAAATTCATCTTTCAGAACTTTACAAAGATTATAATATACATGCCTCTCAATTTATCTTTGGCGCAGCTTTTAAGATATCGTATGTCTCTGCATAGGAATGTGTCATTACAAGTTTCACTCTCTTTACTAAAAATGATGAACTTTAAATGCCTGAAGCAGTTGACCAGCACAGTTTTAAGTCAAGTACGTTGCAGATGACGAACATAAATGACAATTTATGGTAACAGTAGTGTAGTGATGATGATGGTTTTTACAGTTGGTTATAGAAGTACTAGTAGTAATGATGGTGGTTATGTTTAGGGAGAAATCTGTTGGCAACAGCAATTACGTGGTTACAATGAGTAGTGATGATGGTTATGATTGTGGTGATTATAGTGACTTTATAGTAGTAATATAATGATGTTGTTAGTGGAGGCAGTTGTAGTGCTAGTAGTGACAGGAGTGATATCCGTTTTTCCCTCTCTCAATTTTCTACTGGAAGAGGAAAGGAAATGACCAGTAGTGGTATGTGATCCCCTCTGACATGCACTGTATGGTGGCTAACGAAATGTGTATGTAGGTGCAGATGTACTGGTGGTGCTTTGTGATAGTAGTTATGTTGATAGTGAGTAATAGTGGCGTTGGCGGTAGTAAATGTGCTGGTGGCTGGACATGGTTATAGTACAGGTTTTCTGGTCGTGGTAAGGTAATGATAGTGGTAGTTGTCGTGTGTTGTTGTTTGTAGATGGGGTTTCGTTGAAGCAGTATTAGTAGTCCATATTTTTGCAGTAGTAGTACCAGAGGCAGTAGATTAATAATAGTAATTGTTATTGTTGTTGTGATTGTGGTAGAGATAATGATGGTGACATCAGTGTGCAGTAGTGGTGTTGCTAGTTGCAGTTACAGAAAAAGCAACAATACGGTGATGTTAAGCTTAGTTGTTTTTAGGGTGGTAAGTACTAGTAATGAAAGTTTTCATATTAGTGGGTAGTAGTAGTTATTCAGAAGTTTTTGTGGTTAGCGGTGGTGCTAAGTGGAACTATTTGTGGATGTGCATTTGGTATGGTACTAGCAATAGTGATAATGTTGCTATGGTGTTGTTGGTGGAACTGGTTGGTCTGCCGATAGTAAGGACTTTTATGCTAATAGTCTTAGTAGAAATAGGTAGTAGCACTGGTAATAGTGGTAGTATTAGGAGGAGGAGGAGGAGTGCAGTTAGTAGTAGAGGTAGTAGTTATCGTTTTTGTTGTCTTGAATTGGTAAGAATGCAGTATCACATAGGAAACACAGCAGGCATTGTTGTATAGACACATGACCGCCGCAGACACAGGAATTATATGAAAATAAAATGAAGAATAATTTCATTGTAGCCTAAAGTGAGTCGTAAATTCAGCAATATTTACTACATATGACAATGGCATTAACACAATACAATTTATTTTACTAGCAGTACTTCAATTATTGGAGAAAATAAGTAAATGATATATCGCAAATATCAAACCATGTACCTCCATTCTGTCCCAATAACAGGCGATGTTAGGAGTATGAAAAAGAAGTTGTGCCGTGTTGAACACATCAGTTCAAGTGCATGAAAATGATGCTCAGACAAGTAAATTCGTAACTTTAATAGTGCACTGTGTAATGGGAATACGTCTGTCGGATTATAATTCATTTCAGTTGGTGTTCTTTACGTTTCCAGTTGAAACTTCCCCTTTGAACAATTTATGCAAGACTGTGCTTAAACTGACACACAATGTTTTTAGCACAACGCAATCTGACTTTCAAAAATCCCTACAAAAGAATGGCCCCGACTAACATTAACCTATACCTTTCACAAATCACTTACCTCACAAAAATCTGCGTTACTGGAACTACAGCAATACAGCGAGCGCCACTACTGCCAGCTAAATAAAAGATTCAAACTACGGAAGGCACTAACTACTGATAGGCATAGTTAGCAAATGAAAGATTTTAATAGAGAACAAACAATGTATTTACCTTAATAGTCATAATATATATAGCAGTTCATGACAAATTTCAAAACTCCGCCATCTCTCTCCCCACATCCACCACTGCTGGTGGCTCACCTCCAACTGCGCAACGCTACGCGCTGTTCACATCAAGCTGCCGCTGCCCAACACTACAATGGCAGACAACAATGCAAACTAGCCACAGACTGCCCACAGCACAGCCAGTGATTTTCATACAGAGAGCGCTACGTGGCGGCGGCGTTACCAATATAAGAACCTTACATAAAGAAAATATAAACAGCCTACTTACATAAAGAAAACATAAACAGCCTACTTACATAGCCCCCATGCTCCCCACAAAAAATTTTACAAAATATTTTTTGGCAGTGGCCAATAATGATTTGATAAAATTTTTCATAATTACAATAACAAAGATATCAAATGCACACACTTATTGATACAACGTTGGTCAAAAGCTAAAATTTTCTCACAGTCGATAAAGATAGTCCTGATCATTCATCACGGTAAAATAGTAGTGTTTTTGTCAAAGTCTGAGCAGTAGAAGAAAATGCACACGGAAGTAGTGGATTTCCATGCAGTCTTGAAGAAGTACTGTTGTCCTTCCAACTGAAAGACAGTGCTGACTCTTGACATGCTGACAGGTAATGGGCCACAACAGAGCAAACCCACAGCAGAGTCATTCGACGGTTTGAAGAAGATTGGTAGGTAGGTCATCACAGAGCAGACCCACTGTAGTCCTGGTAGAGAGTATGGTATTGGTGGGCCACCAGAGGTGCAGACCCACTGCAGTCCTTGTAGAAAGTGTGGACAGGCCCACTGTAGTCCTGGTAGAGATGACCAGCAGCCATCTGTTGTGATTGTGCAGGTGCACAATCACCAGTGAAGAGTCTTGCAGTTAATATAGCAAGTCCATAACCACCACTTGTGCACTCACAAAGTTTTTTGGAATTGTCCTTAGAACGAGCAATGCTGTTATCCAGTCCCTTGCTGAATTATCAACACACGTGCAAACACTAACAGTCCCTACTTCTCACTTATTGTCCATATACTATGACCAACACAAACGTGTGCAGTGAAATGGAACTTACATGTTACTTAATTTGATTAACTGGTGTCAATTACAATATTATAACACGAAAATATAATTACAAAGGTACAAAATACATCATTAAAAACATAACAATACAGATAACATTTGTAGTACAGGCTTTACAAAAGAATAGAAATAAACATATACATCAGTGTTACAGGAATTATGACATGAGTACAAAAATAAAAAATCAGAATCACTTTCGAAACATCAACTTCACACATGAGCATTAAAACAAAACAGAATAAATAATGTGTAAGCATATAAGGTAAATAACATATTATTAATGCCAATTATATTTGAGGATAACAGTATTCCTCATCATAGTGAATGTAGCTTAGTATTAGAAGAAGAAAAAATCCTATGAAACTACACAGAGACAGGAAGAAAACAAATACACAAGGGTACACAAACATATAGTGGGATAATACAAAAGGAAAGGACAGGGTTTGTTGTACTGCAGTATTTTGCAAACAAAACTTTCTTTACTTCTTGGAGATCTCCCTTCATTCATCATTATTCCCAAAAAGTCCTATCTATACCTGCTTTCTGTATTCTATTCATATTTCTTTCAATATAATTATTTCTCAGTGTACAATACTCATTTTGGCCCAAATCTTTTTCATATAACTTTGCAACGCATTCTTTACCTACTCTCCATAGTCAGTTTCTTATATAGTCTACCCCTCTTAAGCTAACTTAAATCTACTGAGCTCAGATGCTAAACTAAGGGACGAGGCAATGCAGCATCACATAAAACAATTAATATAAACAGCAATGAAAAAAAACGCAGATTTGCGAAGCAAGCAGCATTAAGAAATTAGCAATGCAATTGTAATATTACAACTAATCTAAGGCAATGTGCAGCAAACAATAAAAATAAATCATTAGTAAAACTGGCTTAACAGAATAATGTAAAGTCAAATTCAATAACACTATGCCTGGCAAACAGCAGCAACTTATACCTAAACATGACATAGCTCAAGCAGAAAAAATATTACAGTAAAAACAACAATGCAGATAAGGGAAATGTATATTCACATCTTAATGTCTATGTAATTAAAGTGGTGCACCACAACAACTTATTGTAAAAAAAATATTACCATGTACTTGAAAAGAAAATTATGTGTCCAGTTACTGTTACTAGTCCCTTCTTATTGTTCTTTCCTTTCCAAGTGCTCCTTTTTTTAAAGAATGTGGATTACAAAATTATCATTTAATAGATCTGTTGACAGAAAGTGTTCACATTAGCAAATGCATCTAAGTATATTTTATAAAACTAATGCTGTAACACAGCTGGAAAACAGGTATCAAATGAAATAAGCAATTACGCAAACCAAAGCATAAAAATATCATTCAATAGTCATGTGACATTTCATAAGTTAGTAGAAATTCTCTCAACTCTCGTAGAAAGACGCTTGTCGTAATCAGGTGTGCAGATGTAAAAATATTTCTCGTCATTTCATTAGGCATTTCAGTAAATATCATAAATTACGAGCTCCACAGTATGCTTTCAACAAGGAAATGTCAATAGCGAGGATAATGGCCTCCCCTTTTTTTTTTCTACCTGTGCTTCCGGAAAGGTACACCTTAATGGCTTGTTCTCCAGGTGTCTGACACAGCGGTGTGCCGACGACGCACATGCAGGTGGTCACTTAACTTTCTTATGGAAATATTTACGACAGCAGTTTCCGCTACAGTGACAGTCTCATATAAAAATTTCACAGGTCGAGAATTTACGTTGCAAATGTGTAGAAACAAAATCCTATGAATATAACAGTGTCCAAAAAAATTTTCGCCGGCATTGTGATACATTCACGCATTTACACACATTTCATAACTCTTAAAGTACGATTCTTGGTTTCCAACATCCTGTTTCACAAGTCAGGAGTCCCTAACTTCTATTCATTATTCATATACATATAAACACGTAATCACATTCCTCATATATGGTAGCATCATCTTATTGACATAAACATACCTCAACAGCATAATACACATCGTCGTCGTAAAAATAACATCATAACACCTCAGTCAAATCTCAAAAAGGTCGTAGCTTTCTGCAATAATTTCAAACCATAAAAAATATTCTCTGCTCATTTCAATAGTGTCATCTGCCTCAAACGTACTTTAAAAATCATGATCTCATACCAAATACATCATTCAAAGCTCTCGTAGTATCACAATGGTTCCGAAAAATATGAGCATTTTTCAAAGTCCAGACAAAATACAATTTCGTAAGTGTGAAGTTATCCAACTGTGTAATTACGTAAACATCTGTCACTGATGTAGTAAAAAAATATGTTTATCTCTCAGTTAAATGATCAGATAGCTGTGTAATTCTGTCATAGAGAAATATGGTAGCGATGTGTAAAGTTGTATAAGCAAATACCATATTAGCTAGGGCTCCTTGTGCTTGCCAAACACATGGTACACAAAGTAGGCGTGTACCCCCCTGAGGATTAATGTAATCATACCCTCAGGTGTTACAGATTACAGCAATGGAATGAAATGTATCACAGAAAACTTTCTTTGTAATTCAAAAATCTTTAAAAATAAATGTTCTAAGTACAAAATTAATCACTGAAATGCGTGTCCTGTAGCGCTAAATGTGCATCTTGTTGTAAGATAATCTCTGTGGAAGTGTCGTAGTTATTTTCCTCCGAAAGCTAAGTTCTGCAGAAGCCAATGTACTCACCTCATGATAAACAAAAGTGAAATGCTTTGCGTAGAGATATCTTAGTTATTACGCTTATTGTTGTGATGATGAAAGTACTGTGCTGTAACGTATTGTTGTGCTATGGAAAAGGCTGTCTCCTTGTAGCTATACCACAAAAGTTACTAATAAAACATGTTTTGCTTTCCAGAAGAATTCAGAAAAACTGTGCAGATATAAAACAGATACACCGCAAAAGCAACAATGTAAATTATGTCACACATTAGTAGTGTCGTAATATAACCGTGTAGCTGTCAAAGAAACCAAATACTAAGTCATCTTTAATCTCACAGAAAGTACTTTAAATCCCAAATGTATTTTCAAGTAAACCAAAATGTTGCATTAAAATCTCATTAGCAGTACTGGTAAATGTTCTAATCGTGCAACTAACAAGCAAGAATGTACACACACAATTACACTGTGTCGTCTGTTCGCAATAACAATGCATTCGTAATTTCTGTTTAAATAAGTTTTCTTGGTTCTTGACTGGATATTTAACTTCAAACATTGTTGCATGGTAACAGTTTCTGAAGCATACTAGTAACGTGAAGTGAAACGTTTTATGGCAAAGACAAAGTTAAAAAGCAGATTATCTTTCAATAAACGGTTTTACATGTGAAATGTGGTGTAAACCTTTACTCTTCCTAGTACGCAGAGTTTCAACTTCAACGCAATTATCATGTGGTATACGTCAGATTCTGTAAGGTCCATTGTAAACTAGAAAGAATTTGTGACTCAAGTGTTTCTTCTTATGCGACAATGAATGAGCTTTAATGAGAACTTTCTGACCAATATACAATTTCTTTGCATTTGCTTTACCGTGTAGTTTTCTCCTTTTGTCTGCTGTAGATTTTATATTTTTAAGAGCCAAATCAATTATGTCTTTGTGTCGAAGTTTACGTGTATTCGGGACAGGTACAAGCTCTCTGATTCTGTTCGGTGGTTCTTCATTCTTCAGTACAAGAATAGGTGGTAAAGCAGTGGAATCATGAGGCATTTCATTCAGCACATTTTGAAATAAGTGTAAATATCTGTCCCAATGCTGATGCTTTCTGTGACAATAAAGTCTGCAAAGCTTATTGATTTCTTTCATAATCCTTTCAGACGGGTGCAATGTGGTGAGTACAATGAAATAAAAACAGGTTTGATTTTATGATTCTGAAGCATGCGTGACCAAACAGCAGATCTGAATTGAGGTCCGTTATCTGAAATGACTTTACTAACGTGTCCAACTTCACGTAAGAAATTTTTAACAAAGGCGTTGGATGCAGACCGTCCAGTGGCTTTACATAACGGAGTGAAAGAAACAAATTTTGAAGTAAGTTCAACAGCGACTAGAACGTACAAAAATCCATTCGATGTTCTGACAAGGGGTCCCAAGAGATCAACAGCAGCAAATTATTTTAATTTAGAAGGAATAATAGGAAACAACGGAGCACGATGTGAGACAGTAGATGGTTTCGCCTTTTGACAAAGTTTACAAATAGACAAGACTCTTCGAATTCTCTTTTCCATATTGTTAAAATAACAAGTCGTTCGAAGAATATGATAACATTTTCGTGGGCCAAAATGTGCGTAGCTGAAATGAATGTACCAAATGAGCTTATTAACAAAATCGTCTGGAATGCAAAGTACCCATAGCTTGTCATCAACATTGCAGCGTTTGAAGAGTATGTTGTTTCTAACCAGGTAATAATGCCGAATCTGAGTGTGTGTCTTTTCATGCCATTTACTTTTGATGTCTTTCCAAATCGGATCTTTATCTTGTTCATGAGCAATGTCCTTTAAAGATGTGGTGATGAAGTTTTCAAAGGCGACTTTCTGAATGTAAAGAATACTGAAATTTTTCTCGAGGTTGCCTTCTGTGTTACTTTTCTCAAGCCCAGTTGGTGCGCGTGACAGTGCGTCCGCAACAATGTTCTCCTTGCCGGGAATGTAGACTATTGTAAAGTGGAATTCTTGCAGAAACAATGCCCAACGTTTTAACCTGTCATGATTTAATTTTGAACACATAAGAAATTGTAATGCACGAGGATCACTGTATACTTTTACGTGCTTACCAGAAAGAAAGAAACGGAATTTGTTAAATGCCCAAACGATAGCTAAAGCTTCTAATTCAGTAACGGAATAATTTTTTTCAGATTTTGTTAGCACTCGGCTAGCAAAAGCAATGGTTTTCTGAACAGTAATGTCATCTTCTATGGCTTCTTGAAATAAATGGGCACCAAGACCGACTTTGGAAGAATCCGTGCTAAGGCAGAAATCTTGTGACAGATCTGGATGAGCTAGTATTGGCGCGTTAAGTAGCGATTCTTTCAAAGAATTGAATTCCAATTGTGCTTATTCGTCCCAGTTCCAAATAGTATTTTTTTCCAGTGAGAGAACAAAGTTTTGGTGTAACAAGAATTTGCATATTCAGAAAACGACGGTAAAAATTTACGAGACCCAGAAAACTGCGGACTTGTTTTTTTGTGGATGGAACTGGAATGGCTCTGATTGCTTCTAACTTTTCAGGATCCGGCTGAATGCCTTCAGAAGAAATAATATGTTCCAAAAACTTCACCTTTGTCCTACCGAATTCAGACTTTTCCAAGTTAACTGTAATTCCAGTTTCTGCAAAAATACGTAACAAACTGTTGAGGATGCGATTATGTTGTTCCCATGAAGCTTCTGCTATCAGAATATCGTCCACATATAAGGTGATGTGACGTTTTAAGAACTCAGGTAATATGGAATTTAACCCACGAATGAATGCTGCCGAAGAAATGCTCAAACCAAAAAGAAGTTTCCGAAACTGATAACAAACGCCGAAACAAAGGAAAGCTGTGTATTTTCTACATTCTGGATGAAGTTCGATCTGATAAAAGCTGGATCTGAGATCAATGGAAGACAACACTTTTACACCATTAAAATTTTGAAGAAGTTCTTCCATCGTCTGCGGCCTGTCTGTTTCAGGAATGATGATAGTATTGATTTGTCTCGAATCTAAAACAAGCCTGATCGATCCATTTTTCTTCTCAACAACATGTAATGGGTTGTTGTATGAGCTTACTGCAGGCTCGATAATGCCCTCATTAAGCATAGATTGTATTTCTGTTCTAACACGGTCCCTATAATGCGACGGAATTACGTATGTTCTAACACAAAATTTAGTATGCTCACGAACACGAAATTGGTATTGAAATCCCTTGATTGTTCCTGTTTTGTGAGTAAAAACTGTGGCATATGCTTGTAAAATCTCAAAAAGGTCCTGCCTATCAGTGTCATTACAATTCTCAATTGTTTGAATTTTATTCTGAATTAACTCATTAATTTCAAATATGCCGTCGATGTCATCCCTGTCAGTACTTGCAGAGTGATTGTTAGTGTCTAGTTCCGTAGAAAATTCCGAATTGTTGTCTAACAGAACGTAAAGCCGATTAATTTCCTCATCATGGTTTGAGAGCCAGTCTTCAAATTTCAAAGCTATTGACTTACCTTCTTTCACTAAACTTATTTCAGCATCGTGAAAGCTTAAGACTGCTTTGTATTCATTCAAAAAGTCTACTCCCAGTATAATTTCCGTCGACAATAATGGAACAATAAGAAAGTTCGTAGAGAAGCTGTGGCTTTGGCAAAAGAATTCTAAATAGGTTTGTTGGCGTACATCTACACTTTTTCCAAAGATTGCACCTTGTAATTTAATCTTACGTAACGGAAGTGTAGGGCAATTGTAATTTTTCCTCCTATCTATTCCTTTCTACGTAATTCTGTAGCTCTCATTTCCTTCGAGCAATCAATCATTCATGATAGGAAACACAGTCATAGCTCAGTCACTCAAAATGATTCTGAAATTTTACTTGTTAGAATGAAATCAGGCGATGATTCTTCTTCTCTGCAGGCTCGTGCTTTGCGGCAGTCTGCTAATCTGTACAAATAAAATGCCTCGTAATTTTGGGAGCGTTGTATAATCAGTCGGGAAATCTCATATCAAGCGGATATTTGCTTTGATGAAGTTTAACCTTCCGAAGAAGTAATGGAGCTCTTGGATTATTAAATGCAGGTTCGTATCCAGTCTTTCGGAAGTTCCCTTCTGATTAACAACTACGCAATATATCGATAGTAACATTAATTCTAAAATTTCAAATACACACCTATTATTTGAAGGAGCAATCTATATATATTTCCTCTTAATCGTACAGTTCGTATCAGTTATCTTCTGTGATAAATCTCAATAATCAGATTACAGTTCATCCAAACCAAGCTCAGGCTAATCGGCACGAAGACAATCTCGGAAGCTCCCTTTCTTTTTTTTTTTTTCACAACCACCAGAGAGAGTACTACAAAGAATACTTATGCGCTCATGGCATAGCTATTGTATGAACTACTTTTCGCATGGTTTCTGCGAGTATGAAGATAGAAAATTAGTAAACGTCATTCAAGGGTAGAATTGTATCAGAATTATTCATCGAATATAAAGAGATATTACAATTGCCCCTCGCAGCGAGCAAAGTTAATGATAATACACTTTGCGAGCTAACAGAAAAAAATTTGCTGGGTTGTTTATTCAAAAGAGGAATATTTTGAATTAGTTGAATTTTACTATAGAGAGTACGGGTAACATGTTAAGTTACGAGAATACCTAAGCTGTAGCTTTTACATGTACCGGGGTATACCCGCATCCCGAGTACATAACCAGGGAAGATGTAGATTGGTGTAATTACGAAAAAGGTCTACCCATTTGGGAACTGGCCTTCACAGGGAAACCCTGGAAAACCCGGAAGAATAGACCCCAGCTCAGGTATTAAAGAAGATAGGAAAGCCTAAATCCAGTAATTTTGAAATATAAGAAGCTCCATAGATTCGATCGAAGGAAAAGTGCCTCATAGCCAAAAAAAATTTTACAATATTGCTCAAAAAAAAATTTTTATAAATTCTTCTTTCGACGATGTAGCCGGCGATCTCGTTGTGAAGTCGATGGAACAGGAACACTGGGTACGGACACCGGGTAGGCGACGTACAGCGTTCGGTGGAGGCGGCACGGAGGACAGGCGATGGTACAGTATAGAAGCTGGCAACGTGCCGTAGAAACAGGAAGATGATCTCAGGAACAGATGGTCAGGGACGTGAACATGAAACAGGTTTAAAGTGGAATAAGAAAAGGTTCTGACTGAATAAACCCCTGAAAGAGAGTGGATTAAGGCAACGAAGTCCATATTTCATCGATGAACTCAAAATCGGAGTGGATTCTTATATTCTTCCATCTGTACTAGCCTGGAACATCCTTCAGTCCTGACAACTGCGAGTTTTTTGTAGTCCTCAATACCAATTACAACTGCTGATTGTCCAAATCACTGCCAAATAGACTGTGGGCATTTAAATTTTGTTGTAGCTCATATCGAATGTATTCCTCTCAAAAAAATTTTTAATCTTATCTTCATTTTGTTATAGTGCAGGTGGAAGTAGAGCATTGAATCTGTCCGAGGTTTGCTTTCAATTACGAAATTATGGATAAAATTTAAGTTTACACCTGATGAAAAATTTTAAAAACAGGCATATGACACTGACTCCACAAAAGGAATAATTTGAAAAATTTTCATTATTCTTATAATTAATTGATTTATAGATCCACTTGCAAATAAATATCATTAATGATGACGTATGTTCATTTAACAAATCATCCACTCGTAGAATCTTCTTCATCCCCTCATGAACATTTATGGAAATATATTTCAACAATTATGTCCATAATATGAAACACACAAACTGCTATTCTTAAAATGTTAGTTAAAATTCTTAAATTAATTCTCCTGGTAAAGAAGGCATAATGAAAAAATCTAAAAATTATAATAATTTTCTCTCGCGCAACCAGAGAGTTTCTTCAATTGTTTGCAACAGTAACATTATCGACTGTTGCTTCATTTCACAATTCATTTGTTTTCTTGCGAGAACAGCGCACATACACACAGCGTATTTACCTACATATCCCACACTGTTCAAGTTTCACACGCAATTCTCACATAAGTGCCGTGTCTTGAGGAAATGTAGATGCACTTTCATTGTATATCACTGTGGCTTCTGCTCATAGTCCACACTTACAAACACTAGTGATTAACAAATTCTTCTACCTATCTTAAAAATTTTGTGCTAAACTATCACAGAAGTAATCTCACTGTCTCTTAACCTATCACAGGAGTAATCTCACTGTCTCTTAACCTATCACAGGAGTAATCTCACTGTCTCTTAACCTAGCACAGGAGTAGTCTCACTGTCTCTTAACCTCTAGACAACATAAACTTCTTGATATTTATGTACACATTTGACTCATATTCAAATTCCACTCTAAATTCTTCTCCATATTTGGTATCACAGATCTACGATCCTTCAAAAAATTTCTTAATATCATTATGCGGGAATAATCCCTTTATTCTTTTCGATTCGGGATATGCCAACAAGTATGATCCAGGATTTGGTATATTTACAATAACATATGGTCCGGTATAAATAAGATTCCATTTCTTTATGTTCTTCATCAGTTTCGAGGAATGGATGTGTCGCCTCAATAAAACCTTTTCTCCAAGATGAAACGTCTGAATCCGGTGAATCCGTTTATCATATGTCAATTTCCGTTGTATTGCCGTTTTAGTTAAATTGACAACTGCGAGTCGAATCTTTTCCTCCAATTTTCCTTCATATTACAGGTACTATTATTTTATTAATCTCTCTCGCATCCAGAACTAATCTTACGTTGCCTCCAGGTTATGGAACGACTAAGAGCGGAGAACAATATGGACTAGTTGATGGCTCAATCAAGTTCCATTCTAACATTCTATTTATCTCCCTTTGAACAGATTGTTTTAAACGCCAGGGGGTCGGGTAGTACGTGTAACAGTAAGTCTGATGTGCTTCACTTGTAGGTGACAAATATACCCTTTAATAATTCCTGGTTTCTCATCAAAAATCTCTTCATATGCCTCTAACAAATAATGAAGCTGCTGCCTTTGTTCTCCGGTAAGCTGATTTGATTCTCTAGCTTTTATCATTGTTGTTTGGTTAAAGTCCTCCTGTTGGATCAAATCCTTTGAAAGCTCCTTCCAACGACCGTTTGTAGTGTCAGTTAATTGAATTATGGCACCGCGACAATGTTTCTCATGCACCGTTTCCTTTCTAGTTAGATCCAGTGCTATCTCTTCTCCATTTAATCTAAATTTAACTATTCCTTCCAAAAAATCAATCTGACACTCGTACTCCTGCATACTCCCAATACCAAGAATACAGTCCACTAATAACTTCTCCACTACAAGGAACGTGCATTTTATTGCTACATTTCCCATTTTCATCTCTAGTTGTGTTTGTATTTTGACATTGGGAGAGCGTGCTCCAACAGCTCCGATGATTTTGCAGTTCTGTACTGGCAAAATTGGTACCTTCTTCTTCCTAATAATTCTCCGAAAAAGAGCGCCTGAGATGACATTGGCGGAAGCGGCGGTGTCCAATATCACATTCGTTGGAACTTCCTCTATTTCAACACATACTTCCGATACCGGAACACTCGATCTGTCATTATGACACGTTATTAAATCCTTTGTTAACTCTTCAGTCAACAACTCACCATCATTATATCTTAACATTTGTAATTTTACTGTTTCGCCCCTAACAGATCCCCTGACCGCTCCTCCGGGGCACGATGCGGTCATGTTTAGTTTGACTGATTATTGGTCTGATTGGTATTTGTCTCTTCAGCTACTTCAGTGATTATCGGTTGTTGTGGTGAATTCTGACTATATTGCCTTGCTTGATTCGTGTAATTATTGTTGTTGTTTTGCTGGTGTTGGTAGAACTGTCCTGTGTTGCCATACATTGGATCACATCGATTAAAATTCCTATGGTTCCTAAAATAGCCCCTCGCTGCACCATTACTAAATTTTCCATTATGGTAATAATTATTGTTTGCATTTTGTCCATTTCTAAGTCTCCTCGGAGAGTGTAGTTGGTTATGATTATTGTTACTGCTACCATTACTGCCATTCCCATTCGAGTTGCAGCTCGGATTCGCTTCTGTTACTCCTCTTTGATATGACATTTCTCTTGCCCTTTTATTGTCCTCCTCAATTATATCAATATGATCAAGCGTAGTCATAAATGAGTCTATATCCTTATCATTTATATATAACAGCTGATTCCTTATACTGGTGGGTAGTCTGGACTTGAGTATTCTAAGTATATCCGGCAAAGGAATCGGTACATCCCAATACAAAGATTTATTAATGTATTTCTCAAAATATCTCTTTAGAGATCCTCTAGAAAATGAAAAAGGCTCAGGATATAATACTTCCTGCCTAAGTCTTTCTTGTACTCCAGCAGACCAATATTTTGATAGAAAAGCCTGCTCAAATTCTTTGTAACATTTACAAGAAGATGTTTGTTCGGATGCCCACAATTCTCCTGTTCCTTGTATATATCCAGATACAAAACTAATCTTTTGCCATTCTGTCCAAGATCGTGGAAATAGACCACTGAAACTTCGAATAAAGACTACAGGGTGAACATTCTTTTTGTCAGGGTTAAAGATTTGAAATTGTCTCTGTTTAATCATCTTCTCCTCAACGCTACTACGATTCCAAAAATCATCCTGTTCGTACTTTTCCCTGTGGCTATCCGTTATATCGAATCTAACTTGTGACGTTCCAGTTCTGTCTACATCGGATCTTGACGTGGACGGAATGTCACGCGCAGATTGAGGATGTTGTTTCCTACTTCTCGCTGTTTCTAAATCCTCCTGCGAGAGATTTGGTGATCTTTCGATATTTTCTTTCCAACGCGAGAATTCTTCGCCAAGTTGTTCTCGAACTTCCTTTAACCCTTTGTTAAAAAAATTATCCTCAGAACTCTCTGAAATTGACTGTAAAGCTACTTTCACAGTTTCTTCTATCGTTTCCGAAGGAGAATTTTGCCGCTCTAATGTCATTTCTGAAAACTTTCCCGCAAGTACATTCATTCTATGTTCCACTGTCTCCTGTTTTTCCTTCACTTCGTCAAATTGCTTCTTTAGATTATCTTGGAATTCTGTTATTTCTGGTATCATAGCTACGGAACACTGTATGTCCTTTTGAGCTTGTATTACTTGAGGAAACAGTTCTACTTGTTTTTGTATCGTGTCAATTTTGACGGATACATATTCGGTTAGTTCCGCTTTTAATTTACTATTGTTTTCTTGGCATTGTTGGCGGACCTGCTCAATTTGAGCAATAAGTTTCTGTTCGGTCCTTTCTGCCTGTTCCTTTATTTCCTGTGTCTGGGTATTTAATCTCTGATCTAATTCGGTAAAGGTTGCTCTTAACTGATTTTGTAATTCTGTTTGATTTTTGGCTAGTTGATTTTTGAATTCATTTTGTATAACGGATAAGTCTCGTTTCACCTCCGCTTGGCCTTCGGCTAATAGAGACAACTGTTGCATAATAACAACTAATGTGTCAACAACAGTCTGATCAGCTGTTGTATGAATGTTTTCTGAACCAGCGGGATTATTTATATTGCTACCGCTAGCCACAACAGTCTCAGAATTGTTATCCGTGGCCTCTGCTCCTGCGCAAACAGCTGAAGGCTGTTGCACGTCTCGTTGCTGATTCAATGACATTTTAAATGCCGCTCTAGTCAATACAATTAAATAACTGTCAATATCAGGTTCTAATCACTAAATACGGTTTCAAATTTACTGTCGTAGACACACTTAACTTTCAAATTACTTCACAGGTGGCATAAAGTTCAATGTCCAGATACGAAAATCACACAATATACAGTTCTACAATCTAACTACTATCTGGAAAAAAGTTCTTTCTAAATTGATTTCAAACTATTTTAACTACAGGATAAAAAAATTAGATTTCTCTGGCCTTGTTCTGTAGTCTCGGTGTTGTACAATAGTTGAAATCGTTTCTTCGTATCAGCAGTCTTTTACTATGGGCACCGAATCTCTCTTCAGATTAGTTACCTCTCGTTCTCGTTGGTTTTCATGAAACAAAAAAATACATATATTATATAACAATCCAAGAGAGTCCTGTCACACTGGCGCCACTGTAATTTCTCCTCCAATCTACGTGATTATGTAGCTCTCAATTCGTTCAAGCAATCAATCATTCATGATAGGAAACACAGTCATAGTTCAGTCACTCAAAAATGATTCTGAAATTTTACTTGTTAGAATGAAATCAGGCGATGATTCTTCTTCTCTGCAGGCTCGTGCTTTGCGGCAGTCTGCTAATCTGTACAAATAAAATGCCTCGTAATTTTGGGAGCGTTGTATAATCAGTCGGGAAATCTCATATCAAGCGGATATTTGGCTTTGATGAAGTTTAACCTTCCGAAGAAGTAATGGAGCTCTTGGATTATTAAATGCAGGTTCGTATCCAGTCTTTCGGAAGTTCCCTTCTGATTAACAACTACGCAATATATCGATAGTAACATTAATTCTAAAATTTCAAATACACACCTATTATTTGAAGGAGCAATCTATATATATTTCCTCTTAATCGTACAGTTCGTATCAGTTATCTTCTGTGATAAATCTCAATAATCAGATTACAGTTCATCCAAACCAAGCTCAGGCTAATCGGCACGAAGACAATCTCGGAAGCTCCCTTTCTTTTTTTTTTTTTCACAACCACCAGAGAGAGTACTACAAAGAATACTTATGCGCTCATGGCATAGCTATTGTATGAATTACTTTTCGCATGGTTTCTGCGAGTATGAAGATAGAAAATTAGTAAACGTCATTCAAGGGTAGAATTGTATCAGAATTATTCATCGAATATAAAGAGATATTACACAATCGTTCGATTTGTTGCATTTGCTAAAAGCTGTTTCACTAATTACTGAAATGGGACTGCCAGAGTCAAGTACTGCCATAAATTTTACGTCATTTACTGTAATGTGAATCACAGGATATGCAATGTTGTTATGTTTTACATCGTGTTCCTGGAGTAAGATGTCCCTAATGTCTTCCATTTTTACGTAATTACTAGCTACGGCAGCAGCGTCGTCAATTTCATAAGTATGTTTTGTGGCTCCCAGCGGTGTGAATCGTTGCCTATTGTCTCTTTGTTGGCGCGCGTCGTTATTGGGATTTGGAGACCTAACTTCTACAAATTCACCGTGACGAGAATCCCGCCAGTTCTGATGCAGTTCAGGTCTGTCGTTACGATCATATCGTCTGTCGTCATGTCGGTAGATTCCATAGTTTCTTTCTTGTCGGTCACGTGGTGGAGAATTTCTCCCTGAGTCGTAACTGTGCGCTGGACCGTTGCGTCTAAAGTTGTTCTGTCTCCCTTGATAATAATTGTTTTGGTTCCCATATTGTCTGTTACTCTGATTGTCTCTGTGATAGTCATTACCGCGGAGAGGTGATCTTTCCCTGTAATTATTACTACTCTGCCAACGGTTGTCATACGGGTGGTGTCTGTTTTGGTCACGATATGTGTTGTGAGAATAGCCTTGTCGCGTCCAGTTATTATCGAGGAATTGTGACGGATGTGACCTGTAATTGTTGTGTTCCTGTTTCCGCATTCCGCGATTGTCAGTGTCAATTTCCAATTCTTGTAACAGTCCCTGAAAAGCTTCAATGTCGTCTTTGCAACGTCCTGCCAAAATAATGTGTCGTAAAGGTTCAGGCAATTTGATTAAGGAAATGCGGATAAGTTCTGAGGGGCTGTATGGGTTTGAAAGATACTGATTCTTATGCAACATGTCTTCAAAATATTTCATAAGACTGGAAAATTCAGATTGTTCGAAACGTTTCATCATTATGATGCTATGTTTTACTCGGTCTTGTGTGGCTTGAGACCAATATGCTGAGAGGAAGGCATGGTAAAACTCTCCTTCACTGTGGCAATCGTGAATGACCGATCGCATTCTTACAGCTGGTTCATTCTCCAAGTAGCCACACATAAATTCTAATCTGTGTTCTAATGACCAGTTGGGAGGAAAACAATGAGAGAATTGATGGAGCCACACTTGTGGATGAATGTCGTTGGCAGAATTCTTAAATGTTTTGAATTTACGTGTAGTAATGAACAGCTTATAGTCAAAGTCATCGTGTCGGCGAGTAGCATATCGGTCATTGTTACGTCGTGTCGGCGGTTCCATCTCAAAATTCGGTCCACCTTGCCAATTCCTTTCATAATTACCGAAATGCCCTGTGTTATTATTTTGTAGCTTTTCCGTATTTCTAAGTTCCTCTTCCCGTGTTGGAGCGCGAGTGTCCTCTGAAATATGTAATTCTTGTATCACCTGCATCAACTGATCTTGTACTTCCCGGATTTCTCTTTTGTACTGTGTATTGATTTGATTTTGATTTTGTTTGAATTTTCTTATTTGTTCATACTCTTCTGTGTCAGTGAAGGCTACGGGTCTTGTGTCACTCAGATCATCATCTACCTTTGTAGATAAGTTAGTGACCTGATCCGAAAGTTCGGCTACTTTCTCCGATAGTGAACACATTTCCTCAATGTGTTTTTCTGAACCAAGTTTCAGAGTGTCCATTTGTGTTGAAATCGAATCTATTGTGTCCTTTAAGTTTTCCTGAGTTTTTGCAAGTTGCGTAACCGAATCGGTAGATGCAACTGAGTCAATTTTAGCCCACAAGGTCTCATTATTTTCATGAACAATGGTTTGCAGTTCTTTTATGGCTGCTTCGTGATTCTGTAATGCATTTTCATGCCGCGAAAAAATAGGTTGAAAATGCTCACAAATTTGTGTTTTTACGTCATTACAGACTTTTTGACATTTCGATTCAATGTTATGTAACTCAGTAGTTAAATCTTCACGTGTTTGTTCAAGCGTGGTGTGAAGATTTTGTTCCATTGCGTCTAACTGTTGCTGTGTTTGTCTCTGGTGTTGTTCCATTGTGTCTAACTTTAGAAGATTCTGTTCTATTGTGTCTAACTTTTGTAGCCTTTGTCCCATTTGTTGCATTAACTGTAATAACAGTGCACTGGTGTCTGAAACATGTTCCTCAGTGCTATTCGGCAACACATTTGAACCGGCAATATTCGCAGTTTGAATAGCAGAAAATGTGTCTTGACTTATTTGAGAAAAGGGTGAGGACGCAAAACCTGAATCTACAGTATTTGCAAGATTGTGTCCTGTCATTTCGGATTCCTGAGGCGAGCTGTTGCCGACCGATCGATTGATAATGCTTCCCTGTTCACTAATTGTTTCACTGTCTACACCATTGTTTGCAGCCCGCTCCATTTCCCTATGTACAATTACCAAATTACTACTTTGAACATTAGTTAATTCATTACTCGGTGGCGCTAACACACTGCTTTCTTCACTGTCATTTCTCAGTTTACTTTGGAGCCTAGTATTACGTTTTTCACACGCCATTATTGTCACGATATTTCACACGACAACACAGAAAAGCACAATTTTAAGAGCAAAAATAAGAGAACACATTAACATAGAACTGAAAATAATATCTAGTTAATTGCAGCTGCGAAATACTTGGTGCAAATCTACATGCATGCCACAACTGTTTTACTGTGCAACAACGAAAAACCACAACTACCAAAGAGATTCTCTCTACAATTACGCAGTAGCAATAAACAAAATCTACACTAATTACACAAACTACAAGAAAAAAATCAGAAGATTTCAGTGAGGTATCCTCAGCTAAGGGTCGACATATGAAACTTCCCCTTTGAACAATTTATACAAGACTGTGCTTAAACTGACACACAATGTTTTTAGCGCAACGCAATCTGACTTTCAAAAATCCCTACAAAAGAATGGCCCTGACTAACATTAACCTATACCTTTCACAAATCACTTACCTCACAAAAATCTGCGTTACTGGAACTACAGCAATACAGCGAGCGCCACTACTGCCAGCTAAATAAAAGATTCAAACTACGGAAGGCACTAACTACTGATAGGCATAGTTAGCAAATGAAAGATTTTAATAGAGAACAAACAATGTATTTACCTTAATAGTCATAATATATATAGCAGTTCATGACAAATTTCAAAACTCCGCCATCTCTCTCCCCACATCCACCACTGCTGGCGGCTCACCTCCAACTGCGCAACGCTACGCGCTGTTCACATCCAGCTGCCGCTGCCCAACACTACAATGGCAGACAACAATGCAAACTAGCCACAGACTGCCCACAGCACAGCCAGTGATTTTCATACAGAGAGCGCTACGTGGCGGCGGCGTTACCAATATAAGAACCTAAACAGCCTACTTACATAAAGAAAATATAAACAGCCTACTTACATAAAGAAGACATAAACAGCCTACTTACACAGTGAAAGACAAGATACCCGTCCACGCTATCGATGCAGTGTGTAATTAAGAATGATTCACGTGACCGGGAAATCTTTTCAATATCTCGGTGGTCGAATTACAATTGTATCATGCCCACTTAAATTGTGAAAGACCGTGCGTAGAGTTCAATAGTAGCAAAACTGCCGGTGGTTGCGGTGGATGTCCATTAACAGCATTGTAAGGTGACTGTGTTCTCCAAAAGACACGTGCTTACTTTAAGGTAGCCCCACCAGCAGAGCCACAGTTTATATTATACTCTGTTTTATGCCGTTGGTAACATCTAACGCCTTATGCAATAAACATGCCGTCTGCATGCGGTTTCATGGCGGTTAGTGTGATTTTGATGTATGGCTATGGTGCAAACCTGAAATCTGGCCGTTATTGTGGTTCCCGACACCTCTCACCAAGTCCTCGCTGCGTATTCTTAGTGAAAGACAATTTACAAGCTTTCCCCATTCTCACTGCACTTCGTCCACACCATTTCTTTCTGTTTCTATGAGTTGTGAACTTCCTCCTCCGTTCCTTCCATCCTTACGTTGTATTCTGTGCAGCTCCTGTGGGGTCTACTGCTGGGGCTATCGAGAGTACCTAGATGCTTCTGAAGTTTAGTGCCGCTGATCTTAATTCCTTCATCATTATTTTCAAGGAATTGGTCAATAATAAGAATAATGATTTTGGATATTATAGCATTAATGAAAACTCATCCTTATAGTTGCTGGAAAGTAATTTGACCAACTGCTTCGGATGGGGCGTTAACGGATCAAAGTTAATTACTCTCCATTTATACTGCGAAATTGTCCCAGTATCACAGGAAGTACATTTCGGACAGCACTGAAACCTGATATGAAATACGCTGAGATACTCAAAGTCATGGGATAGGGATATGCACATATAGAGATAACGGGAGACTCGCATACAAAAGGTATACAAGGGCACTGGATTGGAGTAGCTCTCATTTGTACTCAGACGATTCAGGTAAAAAGGTTTCCGACGTGACTATGGCCGCACGATGAGAATTAACAGACTTCCAACACGGAATGGTAGTTGGAGCTACGCACATGGAACATTCCATTTCGGTAATCGTTGCGGGATTCAGTATTCTGCTATCCACAGAGTCAAGGGAGTGCTGAGAGTACTAAATTTCAGGCACTACCTCTTACCACCGCAACGTGATGGCCGACGACATTCACCTAACGACCGAGACCAGCACCGTTTGCATAGAGTTGCCAGTGCTAACAGACAAGCAACAATGCGTGAAACAATCGAAGCAATAAATTTTGAACGTACTACGGACTTATTCACTAGAACAGTGTGGGGAAATCTGGTTTTGATGGACTACTGCCTCAGACGAACGACGGAAGTGTCTTTCCTAACTGTACAACAACGCCTGCAGCACTTCTCCTGGGCCCGTGACCATACTGGTTGGGCACTACACGACTGGAAAACCGTGGCCTGGTCAGATGAGTCCCAATTTCAATTGGTAAGAGCTGATACTAATGTTCAAGTGTGGCACCGATCCCATGACGCCATGGAAGCAAGTTATCAACAAGACACTGTGAGAGCTTTTGGCGCTACATGAGGGTGTGGGTTGTGTTTACGTGGAGCTGACTGGGGGTATCCTGATTTTCGGCTGCTTGGAAACCATCTGCAGCCTTTCAAGGACGTCAAGTTCCCCAACAACGATAGAATTTTTGTGGACGCACCATGTCATAGGGCCATAATTGTTTGCGATTGGTTTAAAGAAATTTGTGGACATTTCGAGCGCATGGCTTGACACTCATATTGGACGGCATGAATCATATCTAGCATGTATGGAACGTAATCGAGAGCTCAATTAGTGCACAAAATCGTGCACCGGTAGCACTTTCGCTATTATGGACACCTATTGAGGCAGCATGGCTCAAAATTTTTTCAGGGGACGTCCAACGATTGTTGAGCCCAAGCCACGTCGAGTTACTGTAAAGAAGGTCTGACACGATATTAGGTGATATACCATGACTTTTGTCTCCTCAGTGTAAGATGCTAATGGATTATGCAATGTCTGTCACAGACGGTGGACTCCTCTATTATTTTTTTACAAATGGTTCGAGAAATCGAAATTAAGATTTCAATTAGGGCTAGTAGGCAGAAGGGTTATTATCGCTGTCCCACAGCGGCCGGATTTAAGATGCCGTACTAATGTAATAACTGAGTACTACATACAGTTTACGTCTTGTTACGATTCGCTTACGTCAGAATGTGCTTGTTTGGAAGTCTGAACTCAACAAATTTAGCATAATTTCAGTTTTTGCGAGGTATTTCTCCAAAAATTGGAGTTCGCTGCACCAGTTCAACTGTCTTTTCAAGATCTGTGTTATGCCATTATAAACAGTACATCGTCCAGTTAATCATAAAGAGCGTATTTATTGTTGTGAATGCCAACCATAGAAAAATTATCCACCTTTTGCCTTCTACTCCCTAGCGAAATCCTTATTTACATGTTTTGAACCTGCCCGTTTGAATGTATAGAGTGAATCTCTAAAATTTATGCTGCAAGTATTGCGGAAATGGAAAGTGCTACTGGTGTGCGATTTCGCAGAGAGGATTGGTAGACAAGGACTCGTACTGTCAGCTTATCAACAGATTCAAATAATACTTCAACAGTACATTTTTTGTGTAAACATACTTTTTTATTAAATGGAAGAATGCCTCTTCACCTGAAAGAGTAAAATTAGGATAAATTAGAATGTCAGTGATGTTCGTTGCGGGTTTCTAGGTTTACGAGATATTGTATAGATATTGTATAGATATTGTGTAGGTTTACGAGATATTGTATTTTGAAAAGTTCTCACACCGAGATCTGTACAATACCTGTGGTAGCACACACTAAAGAACAACACGACTACGTACATTAGTTATGTGAACTCTGAACAGTAACGAGACAACTGACCATCATAGGTTGCTTGGAAAATGACCACCGATAGTGGCAATACACGCTTCCAGTCTAGTATGGAACGACTGCTTTTATTTAAGCTGTGATGTCCAAACAGACTGCAGTACTACGTTGTTGAATATCATCAGCTGAAGTTGACGTGTCCTTGTAGACAGCGTCTTTCAGCTTTCCCCACAGAAAGAAATCTACAGGTGTCAAATGCGGGGAACAGGCCGGCCAAGGTACAGTCCTCTGCATAGAATCCAACGATTTGGAAACAATTCGTGAAGACGTGCCTTAGTACTTCGTGCGCTATGGGCTGGACAGCCATCATGTTCGACCACAGGTTCCTCCTAGTCTACAGAGGAACGTCTTCTAGCATCTGTGGAAGATGGTTTGTTAGGAGGCTGCGATACTTGTACGTGTTCAGTGATCCGCCTTCGATAAATGGTCCTATGAGCTGATGGTCACTAATCCCACATCAAACGTTTACACCACATGGACGCTGAAGTTTCACCTGTTGAAGCCAACAGGCACTGTCAATCGACCGACAGTGCATGTCTCGGCGGTTTACCTGGGCATAAATTGGTAAATATGGCTTCATCACTAAACAAGATATATGATTCATTTGGGGTATCCTGTCTTAATGCTCATGTACAGAGGTTAACAAGATTCTCATAATAGTTTCCACGCAGCTCCTGATCTACACATAAGTGACAGGGATGGTACCTATGTCGATGGAGAATTCGTAGGATGCTTGCCACTTCCTCGTGCGATGGTGCGGAAGCTAACGTACGTATCAACTGCAACAGCACGAAGAACTTTCATTTCCCCTCATTCTGTCGTCACTTGTTTCTTTCTGTTACATTGTCTATGTGTTACAATACCACTTTCACGTAACTAGTTGCAGAGGTTGACAAATAGTTGCAGAGTTGGTTGACGTCTGATAGTATATCTTCCCGCATACACCGTACAAGAACGAATGCATTCTCCCTGCACTCTCCATACAGTATGTGCTTGTCGGCTTTTTCTGCATTGGTAAATCCCAACGTCCACTCACGGTCTACTGCTTTGACCGTCACCCACTCACTGACTAGCGAGTCGCAATGCACTTATGGAACGCGCAAGCCCGCTGTAAGCAAATGTAACATCATCGTAGTTATTAAATACGTAGGTTGGAAAGCACAAACAAGTGTCAGTGCAGAAAAGAAACTTCTCAAAATATGATACTTCGCAAACGACTCGTACTAGAATCCTGCAAGAACCTACACTGACATTCTAATTTACCCAATTTTTCGTTTGTTAATCTCAATAGGCATTGTTCTATTTAAAAAAGTGTATTTAAGCGCAAAAAATAGTTTCTCTATTATTACAGTCTGTTTATTGGCTAACAATACGAGCCCCTGACTACCAGTCTATTCTGGGAACTGCACATCAATAGCACTTTCCAATTCCACATAATTTGCGGAACATCTTTTAGTTGATTCACCCCATATTACAACTTGGCGAAAAATTTGTTTCCATGTCTTGAGCTATTTATGAATTACTGGGTGAGATATTCTTTATAACTGAAGTATATAATATGAAAAATGCCACACATGAAAAGAGTACTGTTTTAACTATGTTAGAGGAACATACTAGTGCAGGTGCTTTAATCCGGCTGCATTTCGTTTCAGTTCTTTGAAAGTTCTCCCTGACACAAGAACATACAGATTGAGTAAGTGTGAGAGCATGTATGCGTGTCGGACGAGTTGAGGAAGAGGGTTCACAGCTCGTATACCTCTGCCGGAACGCGAGTGAGACCTTCATGCTCCAACAAATGAACAGTGCAGCGAATATCGGATCACAAAGCTCTTATGCATTTCGGCGTCATCGTTGCACATTATGGAAGCGTACACCGAGCATCCACTCAACGGGCACAGAATTCAGACCACAGTCGGGGGACAAAACACGTCTAGCAATGCGAAACGTTGCTAACGAGAGCCCATCACAATTGAACATAGCGAGTAAGAGACGCGACTCGCCGCTATCTTTGCAATAATACCATGTCTGTTTGTTCCGTAGGTATTTTCTTAAAATTTGTAAAAGTTATTTTATGGCGAACACCACAAATGAACAGATATTAGTGTGTTCTGTTGTCAAATAGTAAACTTTAGATGAATGTAGTCCTATATCGACGGTGCAGTTGAAATTTCTCAGTTCATGCAACAATGGCATTAATTTTCTGGTAAGGTTGCATTTATCACACACTGATTTTTTGTCACGTTTTTGATTTTACAGCATACCCATTTTACAGAGCATTGTGTTTTTCTGTGTCAGGAGCATGAATGTAGTTTTCAGTGCTTCACGGAGGACGCTATGTCTTCCACAAATCGAGGTGTAGCCCCTTCAGTTGTAACTCAGATAATCCGTCATTTGTACACCGCCCTTCCACAAAGTTCCGAGACTGATTTTATCCCTGGCTCATAAGCGGGGAGAGCGCATCAACGATGGTGACAGTTTGAACTAGCGACTGTAAGCAGCAGATGCGCAGGCGACCACTCGTTTGGGAGCGGGCAGTGTTAAGCCGTAGTGTGTCACCGTTGTTTTGTGTCACAGATCTCATTGGAGCAACATCTGTAAATCAAGTGTTCAAGATATTTTCCACAATTTATGATGACCCAAAAAAGTGTGTGCCAAGGTTGTCCACACACCTTACTCTCGAACAAACACAAAATGAGTGGACGCCTACCTCAGTTTCTTTGAAATGAAAGACGTGGACAGTTAATTGCTGGAAGAAAACCCTACGGGTGACGAGACTTAGTGTTATCTACACGAATATGCCAGAAAACGACGAAGTTTAGAAATTCACTTAAAGGGTCAACGCTTTGACGAAGTAAGTGGTACTGACGCTTATGTGACTCGCGAGTTGTTAAAATCTCTGCGTTGTGCTCAAGTACGGCTTTGGGGGGGGGGGGGGGAGGGGGGGGAGGGGGGGATGGGACTATGTAGAACAGCTGATGCATTACAAACATCATCTTAACTTTTCTACATAATTTGTTAATCCGGTCTCGAGACATTTAGAAATGACGAAGTATCCTAATAGCATCGCCTTTCTCACTCCATCAGCCTCGCTTATAGACAACCAGTGCATTCTCCCGCCAAGTTCTACACGAAATCCATCCTTTTATTGATCCTGTATACTCAAACTGAGCCTTCTTATCTCTCCTTACATCGTAATTTCCCGTCATTTGTTCCCGCTAGAGTGACTGTCGGCCAGGGTTCATTCGCAGCTACCCTATTTCATCGTCTTCCCCCGTCGCAGCCCTCTTCAGGTCATTCCATAATGTACGTTTACCTTACCACTGACCCATATCCTATAATCGTAACAAACTCACTCGCACTGTTTCCTTCAAAAATCCTGGTTCAATAGCAAAGACTTGTCACGTAATTTCAGTAATACCGTCAGCCACCATATTCTTTGCCTGTCTGTAATAAACAACGTCGTCTACTGCCTTACTATGAACTATCAATAAAATTACTAGAATAATATTCAATCATAATTTCCCAAATATTTTTGTATTAAACATTTAACATTTTTTAGCTACCCTTCGTTTATCAATCTAGTCCGCCCCGATAGCTGAGTGGTCACCGGCACGGTAACTCAGCGTGTTCGGTCAGGAAGACGGTCGGCCTCTGTAGTAAAAAACTGAGTGGAAGGATCAACAAACGAACTTGAACGGATGTCATGTGGCGTCCGCAACGACCAAACACAACGATCAACAACGAACAAATAGAGAAAAAAAAGTGGTCAGCGTGACGGCTTGCCGTCCTACGGGCCCGGGTTCGATTCCAGACGGGGTCGGCTATTTTCTCCGCTCAGGGACTGAGTGTTGTGTTGCCTTTATCATCATTTTATCCCCATCCGGCACGCAGGTCCCCCCAATGTGGCGTCGACTGTAATAAGACCTGCACCAAGGCGGCCGGACCTGCCCCGCAAGGGGCCTCCCGGCCAATGAAGCTCAACGCTCCTTTCCATCATTCCATAAAAAATAAAAAAAGTTGGCTGATGAGCAAATCTTTTTATGTCTGCCCGTACGAAGGCTAAAGTTTCAATTATTGCCTAAAATATTGGGTTACATAATTATTTTTGTTTGTTTATTTGCAGATCCATTCCTACAGTCCTGCCACACTATGAGAACCCCACGCCACAACGCCGCTGCACGCAGCTAGAAAGGGAAAATCTGTGCTAATACTTTGTCGGCAACAAACGAAATGTATTATACTATTTCCCTTCGTATCGCAAGTGCCAATGTGAAACACAAATTGTAGCACTGAAAGTACAAATAACTGGCTATATAGCAAGAAGAAACTCATGACTTGTCTGTTATTGCCAGATATCAAGTTCCTTGAACGCGTGGATACACACTGTTCCGCATCTAATCTGTCTACACATACGAAGCCAATTAACCTATTTAAACAATAGAGGAAGCAACAAGAACAGAAAGGATTTTATAGCATTAAAGTTAATATTCCCAACAGTGCGCCATTTTGTTACAAATATGTAAAAGGTACAAACTGCTCGTTTGGCTTCGATATGACGTTAGGTACTATAAAACCAGTAAGTAAGTCTATGGAGAGGCAACGTGCTTCACAAAAGCTGTATCAGAGGTAAAAAAAGATCTTCTCAGATCATGGAGAGATTTTCAGGTTAGATGTAAAACGAGATAACAGGGATTTTTCCTACGTAGCACCCCTGTTCAGTGCATTGAATATTACATATTCAGAAATTCTTTTATGAAGTTGCATGACTTATCAAGGAAACATGATTTCAGTTTGTTTTTGCATTTCATTTATTATCTGTTAGATTCTACACTATTGTAAATCATTTATCCTTCTGGTATAATACTGGGTGTCCAAGTAGGAGGGTTCAATATTCAATAATGTGGCAGGAAAGATCATTCAACGCAGAAAAAGTCTAGTAAACATGGACTGCTAAATGTACAACTTAAGCGATGAGCACTTTTTCATCTTCGAGCTTGTGAAATAATATCTCTTCTACTGCAAGATCTTTGCTTTCCATGATCAAGGAGAAGGTAATGTGGATAAAAAATTGTCGAGTAAACGTGAGTACTCGTTCAGTAGAAGCGGTATATTGCAGACATTAAGATATTTATTTGAGAGTCCATGTTTATTGGACTTTCGCTCGAATGATCGTTCCTGTCACCTCCATGAATATTTACCATTTCTCCTGAGACACCCTGAACTTTTGAATATTCCAGTTGTTTTCGAATCATGATTGATTGTTGAGTACAACGGATTGAGGAGCTGTTAACTAGAAGTTCGGGAGCGAAATCCAAGTGTTATTCTTACTAAGCGCTTGTGTTTTACACTTTTTTAAAAATTTAGAGTGATCTAGTAGGATGACTCCTAGAGCCATTATTAAACAACAAGAAAAGTATTTTTTGTTCCCATCTTCAGAGGCTATTATTAAGCACAATGAAAACTAGAAAGCCTAGACGCTTAAAAACATAACATGCAACTACCAGCTGATGTTTTCAATAAAATCAGCACCTATGAATTTATAATATTCTGTTTCTTTTACTGATTTTGCTTGATTTATTTTTTCTAAAGCTGTGAATAGGTCTTTTTGCAGCTCAGAATAGCATGTACTGTCTTATATGAGTTCAGTGAAAGTTGATTAGCAGAGAACCAAAAATTTTGTTTACATTTTTAGGTAGTGAAGTTTCTCAGTTAGGCTTCATACTTGCACCTTCAGCAGACAAGCCTATTTCAGCTCCTTGGATGTACTACAGTAGATCGTTTGTAAATAACAAGAAAAAGAGCAGACCCACTATTGATGCCCATGGTACACTTACAGTCTGAAGATGCTACACTGTTGTGTCCACTCCCAAGGTTTATTGCAGTGAAATAAGACATCGTTTGAATTACGTAAGATGAAACTAATCACTAGCAAGGTCGGTTATACCACAGTGTTTGCGCTGCTCTAGGAGAATATAGTGAACATCCCAACCAAATGCCATTGACAAGCCACAGAAAATAACAATTGGGAATATTGGCACTGAATTTTGTTTAATCCGATTTGTGATTTGTAAACTGCCACGTGTGTGTAGTATCCGTTTTGAAATCCAGATTTGTACTAGGTATCTTATTCTGGGTTAAGTGTGTTACTGGTCTTGCGTATCACTTTTGTCATTAACTTTTAGAAGGAGGTAAACTGTGAGACGGTCGGCAGATATTAATATATAGTATTTTCATCGTGGAAGCGACAACAGCAACCGTTACGAAACTGTCTCGAATGAAAAACAGCCCACGGTGGTACTAAACTATGTTTATTTTAAATCTTGACCATGGTTTCCGTTATAATAATAAAGCCTTCTTCAGAAGTCCTAAAAAATAATCAAAATAACATCTAGACCAGTGATGCTATCTACACATTAACTTCAAAATTACGTGAGTGATAACATATTACTTACATACACACTAATAAATGGAAAATGTCTTAGCCCAGCGGCTGCGTCAAGACCAATAAAATAACTTCAATAGACGTAAGCCTGTTTCGAACATAAGTAAAATTAGATATGGCACCTTATGTCCTCCGCCACCTCTGTTATACTGGGCGTATGGTCGTCAAATGTGCTGCACCCCGCGCATCGTAAGTGGCGCTCACCACAGTGAGCTACATCGCACCGTACATCTGGCAACTAGTCGATATACACGACAATAAATTAATAACAAGCCTACATGTGCAAATGAAGTACCATATAGTTATTAATACGAATGTACAACAGATGAAATACTGTTGCATACGATCATTAGAGTGGCAGAACATTAACAATTTCTTATAACAAAATTTGTCGTTTCACTATTTGATGCGTGATTCAGAAACGAGAATGTCATATGCAAATATAAGTCCAGCTTACATTATACGCTCTAAACAGCTTATAGGGCTAATTCTACCACCCGACCGTAGCTGTTGTACATAGCCACAGTACCACTGATTGACATTAGTTCTGCGACTAGCACCCTAGTGCTTGAGTGCGGTAACATGGTACAAGATAACAAAGGACACATTAACATATCTGTCTAAACACAAAGCACTGTTAACACAAAAGCAGCTCATGACTCTTTATGACCAATTCCTACTAGAGCAATGTCGTAGAACATTAGTTTATCTCAAAAGATAATCATACAATCATATGGCACAATCAAGTAACTACTAGTGCCTATCTGCTACGCCCAATACTGGCTGAAAACCTTCAAGGAAGCTGGAACTTTTCAAATAACACTGAACATAATTTAGTGGAACTGTGGGACGTTTTTCAATCGAGACAATTAATATATTTCTACTACATACACTTTCAAGAGGTCTGACAAAATATACCTGCCGACAGTCCTGTATTGCATATGTGACTGAAAACATTGAACATATCTGAAGAAAAGGTTTTAGTAATTTACTTGAGTTATAGTGTACCCTGTGACTTTATTAACCTTTTGCTATTAGTCACACTGTGAAGCGAAGATAAGTTCAGTCTACAGCACTATTCCCAGTAGGTATAAGCTTTCAGTTGAAGAACGTGGATGGTTTTCACTAAAGACACACAGCTGACGGCAGTCTCCTTATCTTTCAGTGGGTCCGAAGCAGCAGTCAGTCTCAATACGAAACAAGATCGACACCGATGTATCTCTATGAAGGGTCCATGTTTGCAGAAACAAAAGGTAAACTGTAGGATGGCGTGAAAAGGTTGTACGAATTATAAGTTAAAAGTCAGTGTGATGAAACAGATGTAAACAGATGTGACGTCATGATCTCACATGTATCCGTAAAACTATCAGAAACAAACCTATGGATATATTTACGTACCTGTATTGAATTTGAAGCTCTAAACACATGTCTGACATGTAAGTTATCAGGCGTATTCGACCCACAGCAGGCCTATTTGTATAATGAGAGAGTTTACCGTTGGGCCGGCCGGTGTGGCCGAGCGGTTCTAGGCGCAACAGTCTGGAACTGCGTGACCGCTAACGGCGCAGGTTCGAATCCTGCCTCGGGAATGGGTGTGTGTGATGTCCTTAGGTTAGTTAGGTTTCAGTAGTTCTAAGTTCTAGGGGACTGATGACCTCAGAAGTTAAGTCCCATAGTGCTCAGAGCCATTTGAACCATTTGAAGAGTGTGCCATTCTCTTTTACAAAAAGCTGCTATATTCAACACTCTCTACATATACACAGTGGTTGCTGCCCCCTTCCTTACATCTCGAAAGCTTGATGCTCGAGTCGGAGTTTTGTCAAGAATGAAGACTGCTTCCATCTAAAAGTGGACAAAGGTAGTGAAGTGGAGAAACCTTCCAGGTATTAGGATTAAATGCTGAGAATCTGTTTAGGTGAGTGAGAACTCTCTCCAAGGTGCTGAATCTTCAACTTCTTAAAAAAAACTTTCTTCCATTAGGTAGGAAATTGGGCTGGAAGAAAAGAGGCTTCGCTCAAATGTTACAGTTGGGCGTAAAATGAGCTACTAATTTCACTGCGGGGCAAGGTCTGAACAACTCGCTGTTAAGCAATGTTTGAGAGAGCTGCGTTTAACATCCTGTCGACGGCAAGTGTATTAGTGTGGGAACAGTCACCACTTGGAGAAAGATATGGAAGAAAATCGGTCGTGTCATTTCGAAAGAAATATCCTGGCAATCACCTTATGTGAGTCAGGAAAATCACTGATACTTTATTATACCAACGCCAACTTCTTTGATTGATGCCTCCTACTTATGGATGAGAATACGTAATTACGTTCTTGGCTGTGGTGCGGAGAGCAGAGGCCTCCTCACACCAGCAGGTCAAGTTCAAGACAGGTTACACACTGACGGTAAAAAAAATTGCAACATCAAAACATACTTAATGTAGAATATGAAATTTGGGGGAATACATTTGCCTAGGTAACGTATTTAAGTGATTAACACTGCAAGGACAGAGGTTAATTTAAGCGCGGGATAAGCCTTTACAGATATGAAGTGCTGGTTCATTAATAGCCGGTGTAACCGCCAGAATGTTGAATGCAAGCATGCAAACGTACATGCATTGTCTTGTGTAGATGATGAAAGTCAGTTTGTGGGATGGAGTTCCATATCCGTTGCACTTTGTCGGTCGATACAGCGACGGTTAACTCCGTTCGTGGATGACGCTAGAGTTGTGGTTAGATGATTTCTCATATGTGCCCGATTGGAGACAGATCTGGTGATCGAGCGTGCCAAGGAAATGCTTCGACACGCTGTACAGCATGTTGGATTACAACAGTGGTATATCGGTGAGCGTTATCCGGTTGGAAATGACCCTCTGGAATGCTCTTCATGAATGGCAGCAGAACATGTCAAATCACCAGACTGAAGTACAGTTTTGCAACTAGGGTTTGTGGAATAATCACAAGAGCATTGCTGCTGTCATACGAAATCGGACGCCAGACCGCATCTCCAGGTGTAGGTCCAGTGTTTCTAGCACGCAGATTGGATCCTTACCAGGTAGGATTGACGGAGGACATCGAAAAAGTACAAAGAAGGGCAGCTCGTTTCGTGTTGTCAAGCAGTAGGGGTGAGAGTGTCACTGATATGATACGCGAGTTGGTGTGGCAGACACAGAAACAAAGGCGGTTTTCTTTCCGGCGAGATCTATTTATGAAATTTCAGTCACCATCTTTCTCCTCCGAATGCGAAAATATTTAGTTGACATCCACCTATGTAGGGAGAAATGTTCGTCATAATAAAATAAGAGAAATCAGAGCTCGAACGGAAAGATTTAGGTGTTCCTTTTTCCCACGCGCAAGAGTGGAATGGTAGATGTAGATGCAGGCCTTTAACTAGTCTCCTTCTAACCAACACAAGTTGGCGTTCGGGAGGAGGATGGTTCAAACTAGCGTCCGGACATCCTGATTTAGCCGGCCGATGTGGCCGAGCGGTTCTAGGCGCTACAGTCTGGAACAGCGCGACCGCTACGGTCGCAGGTTCGAATCCTGCCTCGGGCATGGATGTGTGTGATGTCCTTAGGTTATTTAGGTTTTAGTAGTTCTAAGTTCTAGGGGACTGATGACCTCAGCAGTTAAGTCCCATAGTGCTCAGAGCCATTTGAACCATTTGAACCATCCTGATTTAGGTTTTCCTTGATTTCCCTAAAACACTTCAGGCAAATGCTGGGATGGTTCCTTTGAAAGGGCACGGTCGATTTCCTTGCCCATCCTTCCCTTATCCGTTGGGAACGATGACTTCGCTGTGAGGTTCTCTTCCCCAACCAACCATCACACGGCTACCACTGGCACAGAGGCAGAACCAGCTTCATCAGAAAACACGTTGGACCTCCATCCTGCCCTCCAATGAGCTCTCCCCGCAAATGGCGGTGGCTTAAGGGCGGTGTAATGTACGCTGCAGGGCGTGTGGCTCGGAGCTCTCCTGAAGTAATCGATTTGTAACAGTTCGTTGTGGGGCTGTAATGCCAACTGCTCTTCAGATTGCTGCTGACATACAGTCACCAGTAATATTTATTTTACAATTGTTGTTCCCTACTTTGGCCCACGTAAACAGGTACTCGTCTGCATTCAGCATTTTCTTTCTTCTTGTAGACGTATTAAACGGCTTGCCTGGAACCATGGACCATAGGGAACCTTAGCTAGTAGTCGTGTATTCTTCGCAATACGCCAAGTTTTCCAAGCCAAAATGTTTGCATGAGGGAAAGCTTCAAGGCCACCATAATCTGCATGGTTCCTCTATACAGCAGCCAAGGTCAGCCATGTCCTGCTTCCAAGGACAGCACTAACATCACATCGTTCTCAGACCACGAAAGATATTTTGACCACCAATAAGCTGCTGCTTCATGAATTGGCCAGCAAGGTCAATGTGTATTGCTTTCAAAGACTTGTACACAGGAACACGTCGCACAGGCATTGCAGAGGTACGGAGACCGATCTTCATGTGACCGTAATTCTCGTAACTACCGCTGGCAGCGATCCTGTACAGTGGCTCCATTCCTACCAAATCTTTCTTCGGTACTGCAGAAGAAACATCGAGCTTCTCATAGTCCTATTGCACGACCATATTCAAATTCAGTGAGATGTTGATAGTGGCGTCTTTGTCGCCTTAAAGGCGTTCTTGACTAATATCAACTCTCCACGTCTAATCAGAAAGTTAGCTAACGTCACAGCCGTTACATCGTATGTTTAAATCAAATGTGATTTGCATCCTCATAGTGGCGCTACTAGAGCCACTCTTATGCGACCAGTGAAAAATTTGATCATCTTTCAGATCTAGAAACACACCTACCAACTTCCATCACACAACTCGTTCCTAGTGTTGTGATTTTTTTTTCGTTATTGTATAATGATAAGGCAGAGATTTCGGAACCAGATTTTAAATTTGAAGACATTTCGATTAGCAGATGTGGACTCTGACCACAATGTATTGGATATTATCTGCAGATTAAAAGTAAATAAATAGCAAAAAGTTAGGAAATTATGGAGGTGGGAGCTGGATAACTTAAAATAACCAGAGGTTGTAGAGAGTTTCAGAGGAAACATTAAGTAACGGGAAAGGAATACAGTAGAAGACGGATGGGTAGCTTTGAGAGATGAAATAATGAAGGCAACAGAGGAGCAAATAGGTAAAAGGATAAGGCCTTTGGATAACGCAGGAGATAATGAATTAAGTTGATAAAAGGAAAAAAATATAAAAATGCAGCAAATAAAGCAGGCGAAAGGGACTACAAAGGCACGAAACACATATAAATCAAATATAAAGAATGAGACTGACAGGAAGTGCAAAATGGTTAAGTAGGAATGTCGAAGGACAAATGCAAAGATTTATAAGCATATTTCACTAGGAGGAAGATAGATTCCGTTTACACAAAAACTGAAGAATCCTTTGATGAAAAGAGAAGCACCTGCATTAATATGAAGAGCTCAGATGGAAAACCAATCGTAAGCGAAGAAGAGCAGCTGACAGAAGCAAGGAACACATAGAGAGGAATGACTTGAAGGCAATGTTACAGAAATGGAAGAGGACCTAGATGAAATAGGAGGTATGATACTACGTGAAGAATTTGACAGAGCGCTGGAGGGCCTAAATCGAAACAAGGCTCTGGAAGTAGATGACATTCCATGAGAACTATTGATAGCCGTCGGGGAGCCAGCCACGACAAAGCTCTGCCATTCACTGTGCAAAATGGATGAGGCAGACGAAAAACCCTCCGACTTCAAGAAGAGTGTAATTATTCCAATTACAAGCAAAGCAGTTGCGGTGAGGTCTGAAAATTACCGAACTATCAGCTCAATAGGTCATGGTTGCAAAACACTAACACGAATTCGTTACAGGGGAACTGAAAAACTGATATAGGCCGAACTCGGGGAGACCAGTTAGCATTCTGGAGATATGTAGGAACGCGCAAGGCAATACTGACCCTACGTCTTATCTTAGAAGATAGGTTAAGGAAAGGCAAATCTACGTTTACAGCATCTGTAGACGTAGAGAACGCTTTTCATAAAGTTGTCTGGAACACTCCCATTGAAATTCTAAAGGTAGCAGGGGTAAAATACAGGGCGCTAAAGACTATTTGCAACTTGTACAGAAACCAGACGGCAGTTATAAGAGTCGACTGGCATGAGAGGGAAACAATGATTGAGAAAGGAACGAGACACATTTGTAGCTTATACCTGATGTTATTCAATCGGTGCACTGAACAAGCAATAAAGAAAACCAAAGAAAAATTATAAAGTCCACGGAAAAGAAACAAAAACTTTGAGGTTTGCCGATGACAATGTAATTCTGTCAGAGACAGTAAAGGACTTGGAAGAGCAGCTGAACAAAATGGACAGCGTCTTGCAAGAAGAATATAAGATGAATATCAGCAAAATCAAAAACAGGATAATAACATGTAGTCGAATTATGTGACGCTAAGGAAGTTGGATTTGGAAGCGAGACAACTCATATAGTAGATGAGTTTTTCTATTTGGGCAGCAAAATGACTTACGATGGGTGAAGTAGAGAGAATATAAAATGTATTATGACTGACAGGAAAACCGTTTCTGCAGAAGAGAAATGTGTTAACATCGAATATGGACTTACGTGTGCGTTCTTAAGTATACGATCTTGTAATATGTTATTCCTCCTGCTATATGACCCTTAATTGATATTCTAAATCTATACTCACCTTACCACGAATCGTGTTGTCCCTCCCAAGACATTTCACCGATTTCTACACTATCTAATTTTAACCTATCCATCACTCGTTTCAAGCTATCTGAACCACCAACCCTATTAAGTGATATAATATTTCCCATTTTGGCCCTTATAACGCCAGATTTGCTTTTTCTGATGACAAAATATGCTCTGCAGTAATCCACACCTGGAGGTTTAGCTTTCCTCTCGCTAAGGCTGAGCGAAAGATGCTGATATCATCATTGTCAATACAGTATCGTATTTATCTCGGGTATGCTGCTAATCAGGCTCAGTAAATGCACTGGGCGTTTGCGGCTAAAGATCATTTGGGTAAGTCGTAAACAGAGCGATGTTGAAATCTATTGAGGAAAATGAAAACAGTGATAGTGTTTATGCTGTCTCAGTATTGCTATCAGTTCGTGCATGTACTTACCTACCAGCTCCTCTTAGCAATAGCAAGTACTTTTAGGTTGAACGCGCGGAAGACATCTGCAGCAGAAAATGGCACCAAAAGTAAACTACATATTATCGTGACAAAATAATACACAGTGTGACAAGGGATTCATAATTCAATATGATCCAAACATGTCACACTCTCTTAAGACGCAGCCTCAGTGTCATGTATCTCAGTGAACAGGCATTATTTCAACTGCATGACAACAGAAATGTTTCAGTGCCAAAAAAGTGCTTTCGATACTAAAACGCCTTAGGACTTTTTTCATCCTTAACTTTATTGGATGTAAGTCATCATAGACGACAGATAAATGAAGGTTATTCCTTGTTTTAGGCAGCTATGTTCTTATACAGTATTGAAAGGTAGTCGTATGTTATACACATTCCACAATCGTAAAGGAAATCACAAAGCATATACTGTTTCTATATGATTACCTTGCAGGAGACAATTATCGCTGTACAGTTGTCGACTATTACTGCACGTTTAGGCATATCCCTATCTGCGGATCTCAGTCTGTCACTCTCTCTCTCTCTCTCTCTCTCTCTCTCTCTCTCTACGAAACTTCATGTATCCTGGATCGGAAGAAAGTGAACGTTATTAATATTGAACACTGCAAACACATTTCTTTGCTCTGGTGTGAACCGCTTGACGTGACGTCATAGGAATTCGATCCCGAGTGCAGGATGGAATACAGAACAGTTGCTAGAGACAGTCTAGTGTGTGTTTCCGTCGCAGCTAGTACCTGGTAGCCACGTGCTGTAACCAACACATGGTCACAGAATTGGTAACCTATAGTGACCAAATTGAATTATGTAAATGTATGAACAAATTTAAATTTATTCTACACTTGAGTTAAGGAGATTACATTTTGCACAGTGTCACTGCAATTTACGTTTTTGAAACATATGCCATCTCGTGGTGTTTTTATTTCTGGCGACGTATTGTTTTAAAGTACGAGTAATATAGCTTGGTTTAAGCTAGTCATACACATTCACTTGAAATTGTAGCTTTGGTATTGTACGTTTACCAATACTAAAAAGTAATGCTCGTTCCTTGTAGGGCAACAGCGATACCTTTCGTTCTTGTTTGACTCATGTTTCTCTAAGGCTACAGCATTGTTTTGATGACTGTCGAAAGACGTTAAGTTAAGAAATTCTTCCAAATCTATGCATTTCCAACGGTGATGTTGTTTAAAACTGCATCATTGTGGTAAGAAAAATGGGGTGTTTGGTCTAAAGCAATGTCGTGTTAAAGCCCTTCGTGGTATTAGATGTGTGAATTTTCAGGCTCAAATTGCATGCGAAGAAGGTCTTTGAATGCGTTTCTGTTCTAATAGCATTTCTGTTCTAATACGCTACTAATCACACGTGTTCAAGCTTTGTCGCACTCGTTTTGCTAAGAGTCGCCAGTATGAGCATAAGTGTTTGTGAATAAAAAGTTATGGGAATGAGACGCTAGCTTATGATATAGCTTTGGAGGCACATCACTCTCTTTACATATCCTTACCATTGCCTCTCCAATTAATTTATCGCCTTCCATTTATTTAAAGAGATTTTTGTCAGTAAAAGTATCACAACACCGTCGCGCGCCAGTATGAGAGCAAAACAATATGCAAACACACCGAGAAGTGCATGCTTAAGCATAAATGGAGGTATCAGCCAACCCTACAGGTTGCGCTGTTGTATTTGACCACTACCGGCGCCTGTGCAATGTCCTCAGTACGTTGCAAGTATCGCTTGTAGAACTGTTCTGGCGTAGCCACAAGCGCCGGAACGAAGATGAAGAACGCAAGAACAGAGAAGGCAGTGAGACGAAATCAGCCAATAGACCGCTGACTAGGACTTCACCACGACAGGAGCGCCCTCTAGCCAAAGAGGATATATGCACCGCTCCTGCCAGCCTTGGCCGGACAGTATTCAACAGTACTAGGGGAGCATTACGATAGCAGTGACGTGTGATCCATATCAGTTGCTTACATGGACCTTTTGTACAGCAAAGGACTTTGGTTGTTTGCATGTCGCCCATCGCTTGCAACACCGTTGTAAATTCAATATTAAGTATTGTCAATCTACTTTATTGAAATAAAAAGTATTAATGTGATTTGCCTGAATTGTTGTATAGCATTTCGAGAACGCAGTATCCTTTAGGTACCCTATAAGGGACGTGTGGGCAGGACCCCACAAGAACAGAGTTCTGTGATGTTGTAAGTGCATTACATCGGAGCTACGTGCCTACGAACTTGGGTAGATTGTTGCTTTTTGTATGGATGGTGCTTCTCTACCCGAAGTAGCCGAAGTTTTTGATGTTTCAAGAGGCACCGCAATGAAGACTTATACCGTGTACAGAATGAACAGAAAAGCATCATCCGCTAAGCCTCAACGCGGACGAAAATATGTGTTAAATTATCATGACAGACGCTCACTGAAGAACATTGAGACCAAAAATGAGAGCACGACAACTGCAAAAGTCACTGGCAGAACCGACCGAATGTCGTGAACCGTGTCAGAAAAAAAAAAAAAAAAAAAAAAAAAAAAAAAAAAAAAAAAAAAAAATACGCGACACGGCAAGCCGGAATTTGAAAATTCTCATCAGTGATGCAAATGCCCATAGTGCCATAATATCTGAACTCTAGACCAATGGAGGAACGTATTTGGTCTGACGAGTCATTTTTTACAGGTGTACAGCCTCTGACCGAGTCTACGTACCAAGAGTGAACACTGATTGAGTTCGGTGATGACTTGGGCAGCTGATTTGGGCAACAATATCGAACAATATCGTGGTGTTCGATGTGCTCAATGATTATTCTGCAATGTCACATTACTGCCAAGGAATATCCACATACTTTACTTGAAGTGAACATTCTCAGAGTAGATTCGTCTTTTTGTACCAGTATTCACAATACAGTGCACACATGCCCGTTGCAATTTATAGTGATTTCCTATCTGAGATCACATGGCCAATCAGTTAACAGCACAATAAAAGTGATACGCCGCTTTACTGAATGTAAAAGTTTCCTGTTCTTGTAGAAATCTCTTTACTTTAAGCACCTCATACAAAATACAAAAAGTTTATTTGTATACATTTGGGAAACAAGTATACAACTTTAATTTTGTAAACTTCTGACAGTCGAAGCAGAATGTAGCAGTACAGATGGTTCAAACTGCTCACACGAAACATGTTCCCAATTTTAGAAACACGCAATGTATCTTTGCTTTGAAGCACAGTAACAGTTTACGAGGCAGTTAATGGCACTGAATCTGTTAGAATATTTTGTAAAACACCGAATTCTCCCTGTGTGTGGTGTGCTCTAAGGCTTTTGGCTGCGTTAATGACCAAGATGCAGCCTAGTTGATCGCGCACGCGTTTCTTCTGAAACGTGGGTTTGACAGTTACGAGTGCAAACGAAACAGGCATAAGAAAATAGTGAAGCATTGGCTGAGTGCGTTTCTTCCATCGGTGCGAAGCGGAGTGACGCTGAGGCCACCAATCAGATCTCAAAAAGCCGGCGATACAAGAAAACCTAGGCTGCAGCATGAACACAACCTCGTGATTCAGGTACCAGTTCCCACAGTAAACAGCATCTACATCTACATATACATGTCTACTCTGCAATTCACATTTAAGTGCTTGGCAGAGGGTTCATCGAACCAGAATTATACTATCTCTCTACCATTCCACTCCCGAACAGCGTGCGGGAAAAAAACACCTAAAACTTTCTGTTCGAGCTCTGATTTCTCTCATTTTATTTTGATGATCATTCCTACCTATGTAGGTTGGGCTCAACAAAATATTTTCGCATTCGGAAGAGAAAGTTGGTGTAATTTCGTAAATAGATCTCGTCGCGACGAAAAACGTCTTTGCTTTAATGACTTCCATCCCAACTCGCGTATAATATCTGCCACACTCTCTCCCCTATTACGTGATAATACAAAACGAGCTGCCCTTTTTTGCACCCTTTCGATGTCCTCCGTCAATCCCACCTGGTAAGGATCCCACACCGCGCAGCAATATTCTAACAGAGGACGAACGAGTGTAGTGTAAGCTGTCTCTTTGGTGGACTTGTGGCATCTTCTAAGTGTCCTGCCAATGAAACGCAACCTTTGGCTAGCCTTCCCCACAACATTATCTATGTGCTCTTTCCAACTGAAGTTGTTCGTAATTTTAACACCCAGGTACTTAGTTGAATTGACAGCCTTGAGAATTGTACTTTTTATCGAGTAATCGAATTCCAACAGATTTCTTTTGGAACTCATGTGGATCACCTCACACTTTTCGTTATTTAGCGTCAACTGCCACCTGACAGACCATACAGCAATATTTTCTAAATCGCTTTTCAACTGATACTGGTCTTCGGATGACCTTACTAGACGGTAAATTACAGCATCATCTCCGAACAACCTAAGAGAACTGCTCAGATTGTCACCCAGGTCATTTTTATAGATCAGGTACAGCAGAGGTCCCAGGACGCTTCCCTGGGGAACACCTGATATCACTTCAGTCTTACTCGATGATTTGCCGTCTATTACTACGAACTGCGACCTTCCTGACAGGAAATCACGAATCCAGTCGCACAACTGAGAGGATACCCCATAGGCCCGCAGCTTGATTAGAAGTCGCTTGTGAGGAACGGTGTCAAAAGCTTTCCGGAAATCTGGAAATACGGAATCAACTTGAGATCCCCTGTCAATAGAGGCCGTTACTTCGTGCGAATAAAGAGCTAGCTGCGTTGCACAAGAAGGATGTTTTCTGAAACCATGCTGATTACGTATCAATAAATCGTTCCCTTCGAGGTGATTAATTATGTTTGAATACAGTATATGCTCCTAAACCCTACTGCAAACCGACGTCAATGATATAGGTCTGTATTTCGATGGATTACTCCTACTACCCTTCTTAAACACTGGTGCGACCCGCGCAATTTTCCAATCTGTAGGTACAGATCCATCGGTGAGCGAGCGATTGTATATGATTCCTAAGTAGGGAGCAATTGTATCAGCGTAATCTGAAAGGAACCTATTCGGTATACAATCTGGATATGAAGACTTGCCCGTATCAAGCGATGTGAGTTGGTTCGCAACCCCTAAGGTATCTACTTCTAAGAATCTCATGCTAGCAGCTGTTCGTGTTTCAAATTCTGGAATATTCCATTCGTCTTCCCTTGTGAAGGAATTTCGGAAAACTGCGTTCAATAACTCCGCTAAACGCAGTGCATACGTGTAGCATTTGAAGGTGTTGCCATAACTCCAAACACACGTTTTCAAACGAAGAAATGGCTGATATACACTGTATGTAGCGGCGCGCTAGTGCGCTAGTGACTATGCTCGGAAGGTAACACGATTATATCAATAAGCGTATCCTCAGGGAAGACAGCCAGCAACAGAGTGTTCGCTAGTTCACATCGACACTGCACGGGATATGTGCATTTAAAACCAACATGCAGCTTGCAAGCTGTCCAATAACAGTAAAGACGCGCAGAACTGAGGAGCGTGTATTACAAAACATGGACGCAATGCAGAGCACAAGCACCAGAACGATTTCTGCAGCGAAACCCACTTCGTCCCCAACCCCACCATTGCGGATATAGCATGAAGCAGTTCCCTGTATCATACTTCGCGTACAAAGCGTATTAGCAATGGCTGCACCTGACTTTCTAGCTCTGCTTAACTTCTGCCAATGGATCGTTATGCCCTGTGGGAATGACCCAGAGTTCCTTGTGTACGTGTTGTTTATACAGGGTGGTCCATTGATAGTGACCGGGCCAAATATCTCACAAAATAAGCACCAAACGAAAAAACTAAAAAGAACGAAACTCGTCTAGCTTGAAGGGGGAAACCAAATGACGCTATAGTTGACGCGCTAGATGGCGCTGCCGTAGGTCAAACGGATATCAACTGCGTTTTTTTTCTTTTCTTTTTTTTAATATGATTGTTTTAGTTGGACCACTTTTTTCACTTTGTGATAGATGGCGCTGTAATAGTCACAAACGTATAAGTGCGTGGTATCACGTAACATTCCGCCAGAGCGGACGGTATTTTCTTCGTGATACATTACCCGTGTTAAAACGGCCCTTTTACCAACTGCGGAAAGGATCGATAGCATGTTGATGTTTGGATATTGTGATCAAAATGCCCAACGGGCGTGTGCTATGTATGCTGCTCGGTATCCTGGACGACATCATCCAAGTGTCCGGACCGTCCGTAGTGGCCGTGCGGTTCTAGGCGCTACGGAGCCGAGCGACCGCCACGGTTTAAGTAGTTCTAAGTTCTAGGGGCCTGATGACCTCAGAAGTTAAGTCCCATAGTGCTCAGAGCCATTTTGTCCGTACCGTTCGCCGGATAGTTACGTTATTTAAGAAAACAGGAAGTGTTCAGCCATATGTGAAACGTCAACCACGACCTGCAACAAATGATGATGCCCAAGTAGGTGTTTTAGCTGCTGTCGCGGCTAATCCGCACATCAGTAGCAGACAAATTGCGCGAGAATCGGGAATCTCAAAAACGTTGGTGTTGAGAATGCTACATCAACATCGACTGCACCCGTACCATATTTCTATGCACGAGGAATTGCATGGCGACGACTTCGAACCTCGTGTACAGTTCTGCCAATGGAAACAAGAGAAATTAAGCGACGATGACAGATTTTGTACACGCGTTCTATTTAGCGACGAAGCGTCATTCACCAACAGCGGTAACGTAAACCGGTATAATATGCACTATTGGGCAACGGGAAATACACGATGGCTGCGACAAGTGGAACATTAGCGACATTGGCGGGTTAATGTATGGTGCGGCATTATGGGAGGAAGGATAATTGGCCCCCATTTTATCGATGACAATCTAAATGGTGGAATGTATGCTGATTTCCTACGTAATGTTCTAGCTATGTTACTTCAAGATGTTTCACTGCATGACTGAATGGCGATGTACTTCCAACATGATGGATGTCCGGCAGGTAGCTCGCGTGAGGTTGAAACGGTATTGAATAGCATATTTTATGACAGGTGGATTGGTCGTCGAAGCTCGTCCGCATGTTCAACGGATCTGACGTCCCCGGATTTCTTTCAGTGGGGAAAGTTGAAGGATATTTGCTATCGTGATCCACCGACAACGCCTAACAACATGCGTCAGCGCACTGTCAATGCATGTGCGAACATTACGGAAGGCGAACTATTCGCTGTTGAGAGGAATGTCGTTACACGTATTGCCAAATGCTTTGAGGTTGACGGACATCATTTTGAGCATTTATTGCATTAATGTGGCATTTACAGGTAATCACGCAGTAACAGCATGCGTTCTCAGAAGTGATAAGTGCACAAAGGTACATGTATCACACTGGAACAACCGAAATAAAATGTTCAACGGATCTGACGTCCCCGGATTTCTTTCTGTGGGGAAAGTTGAAGGATATATGCTATCGTGATCCACCGACAACGCCTAACAACATGCGTCAGCGCACTGTCAATGCATGTGCGAACATTACGGAAGGCGAACTATTCGCTGTTGAGAGGAATGTCGTTACACGTATTGCCAAATGCATTGAGGTTGACGGACATCATTTTGAGCATTTATTGCATTAATGTGGCATTTACAGGTAATCACGCAGCAACAGCATGCGTTCTCAGAAGTGACAAGCGCACAAAGGTACATGTATCACACTGGAACAACCGAAATAAAATGTTCAACGGATCTGACGTCCCCGGATTTCTTTCTGTGGGGAAAGTTGAAGGATATTTGCTATCGTGATCCACCGACAACGCCTAACAACATGCGTCAGCGCACTGTCAATGCATGTGCGAACATTACGGAAGGCGAACTATTCGCTGTTGAGAGGAATGTCGTTACACGTATTGCCAAATGCACTGAGGTTGACGGACATCATTTTGAGCATTTATTGCATTAATGTGGCATTTACAGGTAATCACGCAGTAACAGCATGCGTTCTCAGAAGTGATAAGTGCACAAAGGTACATGTATCACACTGGAACAACCGAAATAAAATGTTCAAACGTACCTACGTTCTGTATTTTAATTTAAAAAGCCTACCTGTTACCAACTGTTAGTCAAAAATTGTGAGCCATATGTTTGTGACTATTAGAGCGGCATCTATCACAAAGCGAAAAAAGTGGTCCAACTAAAACATTCATATTTCTTTACGTACTACACACATATGAAATAAAAGTGGGGGTTTCTATTTTAAAAAACGCAGTTGATATCCGTTTGAATTACGGCAGCGCCATCTAGCGGGCCAACCATCGCGCCATCTGGTGAGGCTGGACAAGTTTCGTTCATTGTAGTGTTTTCGTTTGACTTATTTCTTGAGATATTTGGCCCGGTCACTATCAATGGACCACCCTGTAGACGAATTAACCTTTACCAGAGATGGTATTATGATCTTCCACGAAACATACCTTTCGGCCTACGAGATGCAACATGGTACCACTGAGATGGCGTATTAGCGGAGATTTTCCGTTACCGTTTGGGCAGATGATGTCCGTGGTCGGTTGATGGCGATACGTTTCCTACCTGGCCGACATACTGGCCGTGTGTACCTTCAGTTCCTGCAACAAAGGCTAATAAGCTATTTAGACGTTCCTTATGCTGAAACGAGGTATAAGACCTATGTGGTAATGCATATTGGTGCATAGGCGAAATTTAACATGAGTGCTCGAGAATACGTAACACGAATCGTCCATAAAAAATTTCGTGGCTTACCAATATTCCCCGACTTGAACCCGTTGGATTTTTCTGTGTGAATTTGTTTAAAGGTACCTATGTGTAGTTGGATCCTCGGGAACTCTGTTTTAAGGAGTTAATGTTTTCCATCATGATACGTCCCATCGAGGACACCATTTGTTTCCAAAGCTAGGTCTATTAGAATTATTTGTTTATTTGATTGTCCTATGCTCGCCCCTCCAGTTGTAGCTGTAACGGTAAAACATCCTGTATGTGAGAGTAATGGAAACTTCCGCTACCAGTCTGCTCCTGAAGGCGAATGAAGCTTCAAATAAGTAGAACCATTGATTAATGGCGCGTTGAGAGGCTACCTGTGAAATGGTTTGTAATTCATATGTTGATAGTCTTGCGTAGATCGGTTATCGAGCTAGAGGTTGTTACCATACTGTTCCTGCAATTCGAAATTAATAAAGTTTTATCGTTCGTAATACTAAAGTAGATTTAATATCTAACGATCAGGAGTCAATCTTTCTGAACAGCAATTTCCACCTTTATATTACTATTCCATACATCCTACCGAGTGACTACAACGTGTTCAGTCTGTTATAACGCTTTTCCAGTTGTGGCTACTTCAAAGACCACCCATTTCCCTAACTGTCGCTAATGGTTGCTAGTGCAGTGGCACAAAAGTTGAGGAAGCCGATATAAATGCTAAAATTTGGTCTACAAAGGATGGACAAGTCGCAGCATACAGTTCCTAGTGGGCGGAGTGTATCCCAATGGTGCAGGATAATCTCGAAATTTCTGCGGTATTTTCTCAAGAATTTAGCACTAGTGTGACTGTTTTTTGTGGCCCATACACACGACTGGAAGATGACACTCGGCGACAACAGTGGTGCTATTCCAGGTAAGTAACCTGTGAACTATCATACGGAGATCATATTTACGTACACTAAAGATACCAACCTGAAATTAACACACTCACTTGCGCTCTCACTCAAGAAGTTAAGCGATCGGCGTGGTGGCTCACTATAGTCTGTTAACGAAGATAGGAGCTTATAGAATAAGTTCAAGGTATGTGAGGGGTTCGAAGCCCTCTTAAATAACAGAACCTAGTATGTTGTCCTCGGTGGGGAGTGTTCATCAGTAACAAAGGCATCGTCGAGAGTGCGCCAGGGAAGTTTGATAGGACTGCTATTATTTTCTATGTAAGAAAATGATTGGCGGACAGTGTGGACAGCAACTGTGGCTGTTTGCTGAAGATGCTGTGGTGCACGGAAAGTTGTCGTCATGAGGTGAGTGTAGGAGAACACAAGATGACTCAGACAAAACTTTTAGTAGGTGCGGTCAAGGGCAGCTGGCTGTAAATGTAGTAAAATGTAAGTTAATGCTAATAAGAAAGGGGAAAAAAACACTGTGATCGGATACAGCACTAGCAGTGTTCTACTTAACACAGTCACTTAGTTAAAATATCTGGGCGTAATGTTAGAAAGGGATGTGAAATGAAGGAGCATGTTAGGATTGTGATGGGCAAGGCGAATGGTCGGCTGCTGTTCATTAGGAGAATTTTGGGAAAGTGTGGTTCATCTGTAAAGGAGACCGCTTATAGGCCGCTAGTGCGATCTATTCAAGAAAACTGCTAAAGTGTTTGGGATCCTTACCGCGTAGGATTAAAGGAGGATACCGAAGCAATTCCAAGGCGGGTTAACAGATTTTTTATCCGTAGGATCGAACAATACGCAAGTGTTACGGGGAAGCTTCGGTAACTCAAATGGGAATCCTTGAAGGGAAGGTGATGTTCTTTTCAAGGAACATTCCTGAGAAAATTTCGACGACCAGCATTTGAAGCTGTCTGCAGAACGATTCTACTGGCTCCCGCACGCATTTCGCGTAAGGTTCACGAAGATAAGATACGAGAGATTAGGGCTCATACAAAGGCATTTAGACATCGTTCTTCCCTCTCTCTGTTTGCGAATTTAACAAAAAATAAAATGACTTGTTCTGGTAGAGGATGCCCTCCACCTGGCACCGTACAGTGGGTTGCTAAGTGTATATGTAGATGTAGCGTAGGCAATACCGGCCGTTTTGACACCACACACGGCCTATTCTTTTCACTTAAAAACTAATAGACTATTCAATCAACCACAGTTAAATATGTCATTTGAGCCAATGCCTGGTTAATCTGTATCCTACACTGTTCTGAATAAATTAGTACTTCTTCGTTGGAGAAACAAGCAACGAAAAAACACTGTTAGGCCCATAAAGAGACGAGGAGGGACTCGAGCTCTAATGCTAATCATTTTAAATTAGAATAGTTCTATAAACACACAACTGTTCGCGAAAATTGCAGTATCGAGAACAGGTACGAATGTTTTGCAAAGAATAGGGACGTGGCAATACCCCAGTGATTAGAATTATGTAAGTGTACATCTAGTTTGACTGTGAGAACTCAGTACAGACTACAGCATCTGCGTGGTGCAATCAGAGCCTCTAGACGTCGTGGCATGGAATCAGGCGGACCAGAACGAACAAGTAGCCGACAGACCATATCCCAGACGTATTCGAGGGGCTATATGTCAGGCGAACCTGCAGGCCAGGGAAGCAGTGGCGCCTATCGTTCTTAGAAGAATTAGAAGAAGGCTTCCGTCTCCTCGCCACCTGTGGCCTGAGTTTTGTCCTGCTGAAATATGGCATTTGCGGCTGTCTGTAGAGGGACAGGGGGAATGTAAAACCACCGATATGTAGAGATTGATATCCAGAATGTGTTGGGTATCTAAGAGGCGGGATTGCATGTTATAGCCATTGGCGCACCAAACGCCTTGACTAATTCATACGCTGATATTACTCCCTTCAACATTAACGAGTAATGCCACCACCAGTTGGCACTTTTCCACTGACTGAACGTGGCGTAACAATGACGTATCCAGTCACACAAAAGAACGCACTGCTGGAAGTTTGCGCACTCCATCTTCCTGTAGGTACCGGTACACTCTGATCATCCTCCGATTTTGGACTTATTTAAACGATTCTTTCTGGTGCTGCAATTTTCACAAGTAGTATTATATCAATGGAGAAGGTGCCTTTGAGTTCAAAAATGGTTCAAATGGCTCTGAGCACTATGGGACTTAACTGCTGTGGTCATCAGTCCCATAGAACTTAGAACCACTTAAACCTAACTAACCTAAGGACATCACACACATCCATGCCCGAGGCATGATTCGAACCTGCGACCGTAGCGGTCTCGCGGTTCCAGACTGTAGCGCCTAGAACCGCTCGGCCACTCCGGCCGGCCGCCTTTGAGTTAGTTCCATAACGTAACAAAACGCGAAGATTAAGATATAACATCCTTTCCTATCGGCGAAGTGGCGATGGCCATAATCTAACTAGGACGGAAAGTTTCTCCAAGAATTTCTTTTAGAATATTTTTATTGCACACAGTTCTTTTACAAAACCTCATTCCTCATTTGAATTAGTTATCTGCTCACTTTTCCAGTATATTGTGTGGTCTCCATCACTGTAAAGATTTTGTTCAATTCGTCTTCTTTTCACAAGCACTGGTGCCTCTTCAGGGGTGACTGATCCCCCTTCCCCCTTAACTCATACTATAAGCTGGGTTCTGTTCAAGCTGGGTTCTGTTGCGTCGATATAGATGTTTGAAGACAGGACCCTTTAGTTTGGCCCACAAGCGCAGTACAAAGCGTAGGTGTGGAATGTTTCCAGGCCAGTCACCCCAAGCAGTAATCTATGTTCTCTTCAGAAGTGCCATTGTTCGTTTGGCTGTACGAGCTGTTGCTCCATCTTGCGTAAGAACAACGTTATCTGGATTTGGGAAAAGGTATTCTGAACTGCTTCAGTGTACACAGGAACAATCATTTCCCAATAATAATGATTGCTAAGGATACCACTGAGGCATCAACCTAACACAGTACACTTATTCCATAACCGTAGATACACTATGTGATCAAAAGTATCCGGACACTTGGCTGAAAATGACTTACAATACGCGCCTTCCCCCCCCCCCCCCCCCCCCACCCGTACCCCCTCAGGTAATGCTGGAATTCAATATGGTGTTGGCCCACCCTTAGTCTTGAAGACAGCTTCCACTCTCGCAGGCATACGTTCAATTAGGTGCTGGAAGGTTTCTTAGTGAATGGCCGCTCATTCTTCAGGGAGTGCTGCACTGAGGAAAGGTACCGACGTCGGTCGGTGGGGCCTGGCACGAAAACGGCGTTCCAAAACATCCGAGAGGTATTCTGTAGGATTCAGGTCAGGACTCTGTGCAGGCCAGTCCATTACCGGGATGGTATTGTTGTGTAACAACTCCGCCTCAGGCTGCGCACTACGAAAAGGTGCTCGATCGTGTTGAAAGATGCAATCGCCATCCCCGAATTGCTCTTCAACAGTGGGAAGCAATAAGGTGCTTAAAACATCAATGTAGGCCTGTGACACGCAAAACAACAAGGGGTACAAGCTCCCCTCCATGAAAAGCACGTGCACACCATAACATCACCGACTCCGAATTTTACTTTTGGCACTACACACGCTGGCAGATGACGTTCACTGGGCATTCGCCACACCCATACCCTGCTATCGGATCGCCACATTGTCTACCGCATTTCGTCATTCCACACAACGTTTTTCCACTGTTCAATCGTCCAGTGTTTACGCTCCTTACACCACGCGAGACAACGTTTGGCATTTACCGGCGTGACGTGAGGCTTATGAGCACACGCTCGACCATGAAATCCAGGTTTTCTCACCTCCCACTTGCAGTGGATCGTGATGCAGTGTGTAAATCCTGCGTGATGGTCTGGATAGATGTCTGCCTATTACACAGACGAGGTCGGCCAGTACGCTCTGGTACACTACTCGTCCCTTCACTTTTCCACTTCGCTATCACATCGGAAACAGTGGACCTAGGGATATTTAGGAGTGTGGAAATCTCACGTACCGACGAATGACGCAAGTGACACCCAATTACCTGACCACGTTCGACGTCCGTGAGCTCCGCGGAGCGCCCCATTCTGCTCTCTTATGATGTCTAATGACTACTGAGGTCACTGATCTGGAGTACCTGGCAGTAGATATCAACACAATGCACCTAATTTGAAAAACGAATGTTTATTGGGGTGTCTGGATACTTTCGACGACCAAAGTCGACGAAGCAATCCATCTTTTGACCTATAGTTTGGGGAAATTTTCTCTCCTTCATCTCTACAGATTCACGCATTTTACGAGGGTCAGTCAAAAAGTAATGCCTCCTATTTTTTTTCTACGTTTAATTGTCAGGAAATTTAAATGCAATTACATAGGTTGAAAACCACAACATTGAGGATCATTTTGTCATTTTTCAATGTAATCTCCGCCCATCTCTACAGTTTTGGTCCATCTTTGAACAAGGGCATGTATCCCAGCACGGTAAAAATCACAGCTCTGCTTCCTAAGCCATTGACGCACGGATGTTTTGACGGCCTCCTCATCTTCAAAATGAATCCCACGATGAGCTTCTTTTAGTGGCCCGAACAGATGGAAGTCTGATGGTGCCAGGTCAGGGCTGTATGGGGGATGAGGCAAAACTTCCCATCCAATTTTGACAATCTCGTCAGAGGTGTGACGACTGGTGTGTGGTCTTGCATTGTCATGCAAAAGAAGAACATCTGCCATTGATTTTGTTGGGCGAACTCGCTGAAGACGTGCTTTAAGTTTGTTGAGGGTTGTGACGTATTGAACTGAATTTATTGTGCATCCCTGCTCCAAAAAATCAACCAGAATCACACCCTCTGTATCCCAGAAAACTGTTGCCATAACTTTCCCTGCCGATCGCACAGTTTTGAATTTTTTCTTCCTCGGCGAGCTTGTGTGACGCCACTCCATTGACTGCCTCTTTGATTCGGGTTCAAAAAAATGCACCCATGTTTCGTCCCCGGTCACAATTTTTTTCAGAAACTCATCTCCCTCCAAACGGAAGCGCTGCAAGTGTTGGGAGGCTATTGTTTTCCTTGCCTCTTTATTCTGATCGGTTAACATTCTTGGAACCCACCGTGCACAAACTTTTGAGTACCCCAATTGTTTAATAATCGTGATCACACTGCCTTTACTAAGAGAAATAATGCGACACACTTCATCTGCAGTCACCCGACGGTCACCACGAATGATGTCATCAACTTGCTGAATGTTGTGTGGAGTCACTGCACTCACCGGCCTGCCGCTTCGCTTTTCGTCAGTCAACGGTGTTTGCCCTTCAGCTTCCTTACAACGACGAACCCATCGTCTAACAGTGCTGACATCCACTGTCACAACACCATACACCTTCTTCATTCTTTCATGAATGCGTATGGGCGTTTCACCTTCTGCATTCAAGAATTCAATCACACAACGCTGTCTCAAACGAACATCGATGTCGGCCATCTTACAAACTTCTGCTGTGCTGCCACCTGTTGACACAGAAAGTTACTACTGCAGTGGATTGCAGAAGAAGGTTTGAGGAATGGCGCCAAATTCAAATTTTTCACTTAACTTAATTTCTTTAAGTAGAAAAAAAATGGGAGGCATTACTTTTTGACCGACCCTCGTATCTGTTAGGGTTTTGGATAAAGTTGTACTGGAAATTCGTCTGAAATGAAATGTGCGTCCTTCTCCTCTTTTCGTTAGAGTTTGCCTTGCAGAAACTTTGGTACCGTCCAGACTGTGGTGCCACACCAAACACCATACACCAAAGGCAGCAACACGTACTACAGACGTTAGCGAGGGTTCTCTGCAATCCTCAACAACAAATGGGAGACACCCCAAAAGACACGCCATCCCACTCAGCTCAGCAGCGCCCTCACGCTGAGGTCAATATAGAGTCGAGCACGCAAACCTCACCCCAGTTCGAGCCCTCGGCTACAGAAGTCAACATCATCGTGCAGGACAGTGACAGATGAAGTTTCTGATGAAATGTACTAGCGTAAAAGTGGAACATTGTACTGCAAGAAAACAGTATCGTAATGTGTACACGAAGTGATGCTTTCATAGTCAATGACAGTTGTAAATTATCAAGCATTCCTGTGACAAAGTTGCATCAAAGTTAACACTTTATTCCTTTATGTAATGAATTAAACTAATATTACATGGTTCTACCAGAGCAGAAAAAAGAACCCATCGTCATGGCCAGTCGAAAGTAGTTTCATCTGGTCACTACAGAAACCATAAAATATTATTCATTCACGAAATACCTGACGATAAACAATATTTTTTTTTCTGAACATTAGGGTTTGTTGGCTTGACATAGCATGTTTCCTTCAAATTACCTATGAATAAAGTCTTTTACAGCTATCCCACCGATGTTCTTCTATCTTTGCTGATAGTCATCTGAGAAATTCACAAGATGGGCCACTGCCCGTGTACCGACATCAATTTTATCCTTTAATGTATGATTTTTTTAAGTTTTTGGTATGAGTTTTGTTGATCGTCCAGCTCTGCTGTCAACATTACGAGAATCCCTATTAACCCGAAATCTAATGGTTTTTGTATCAACGGTTAACGGTTTAGCAATTTTGGTGTTAGAAATTCTACTGGCTTGTTGTTGTTGTTGTTTTTTTTTTGGGGGGGGGGGGGGGGAAGGAGACCAGACAGCGAGGTCATCGGTCTCATCGGATTAGGGAAGGAAGTCGGCCGTGCCCTTTGAAAGGAACCATCCCGGCATTTGCCTGGAGCGATTTAGGGAAATCACGGAAAACCTAAATCAGGATGGCCGGACGCGGGATTGAACCGTCGTCCTTCCGAATGCGAGTCCAGTGTGCTAACCACTGCGCCACCTCGCGCGGTCTACTGGCTTGGAGGTCTTCAGTCTGAGAAAGCACATGTTCATGCTTTGGTACCCTTTTTTAATGATGCCATTGAAAACAAACTAAAAGCACAAGTAACGATAGAGCGGTATACAAAGTCAACAATTAATTTAAGTACGCAGTGTGTAAATCCATAACTTAAAGAAAATTAGTATTTTACTACACTGTCCTTTATACCTTCCCAATTAAAATTTAATGCTAAGATTAATTATTCTACTTTGGTAGGAGAATACGTGAAAATATTATTCAATGACTAATTTTCATTAACGTAGCAACTACAAGAGTGATTTTTTAAAAAATATCTTCTTATAAGAAGTGCACCACCACAACATCATTTGCAAACAACAAATGAACAACTGTCGTGTTCACAATGGTTCATGAAGTAATACAGACAACCACGAAGCCCATAAAACCAGTACTATATGTTGACGTAAAGTGGTGTGATCCCGACAGAGCATCAAACCACGATCACTCTGTTAATAGGAAAGGGAAAAATTTTCCATCTAACATTTCAGCAGCCTTGAGCATTTTATTGGTTCTGTCCCAGCAGGTTGTACAACTAATGAATAGCGCTAACCGATGCAGTACCAGATCTCTCTCTCTCTCTCTCTCTCTCTCTCTCTCTGCACGCGAGTGTGTGTGTGTGTGTGTGTGTGTGTGTGTGTATGTGTGCGCTCCCCCTGCCCCCTTACACCTTTCTCCTATGTGGTTATTAGGAACCGAAGTCGGCTTGCCACAGGAATTCGTTATTGTACTCGCTGCTCCATAGGGGAATTAACAGAGAGTTGGAGAGCCATTAGTCACCATGGAAAACTGGCAATTAAGTAGACAAGCGCTGGAGTGAGCTCGTGTTTCATACTCGCTGGTTAATTTTATATGTAAGGCGAGAAAGCAATTAAGATTGCACTGCAAGCGTGCGGGGTGCGCTAGATCCAGGGACCTTTTTCCTTTTTTTGCCAGCCTGTCCACGCCTCGCTATAAGCGCGCCATTATAAGCAGAAGAGTGTGGTCTGGACGCGGAATTAACGAGGCAGAGCAGGGGAGGACACCCCTAGCAGGGCCGCAGGAGGGTTGCGAGGGGCGCGATAACTGGCTGCCCGCAAAGTTAATTCCCTGGGGCGACGCCTCGCGCGTAAATGGATTCCAGCGGCGATTTATTGCGAGAGGGGCGGTTTCAGGGAACGGGAGGGGGCAGAGGGAGCGGGCAGGGACGGAATGCTTCAGCGGGTGGGCCGAAGAAAGAGTGAAATAACACGATGATCCGATAAGTACGCTGCCCTCCCTTCAGTATCATTTAAACTGCGGAGTCAGTCGATAAATCTATGGCTACCGTTTTTTTCAGCCGGCTCGTGCTGCTGAATCAGCCAGTAGTACTAGTGGTCGTAGCAGGGGCGCAGCGCCCCTAAACATCTCTGGAGCCGCAGAGCTGCGCACAGTCCGAACTGGAGACCACATCCCAGCCCTCAATCTGCTCTGGCTTTGGCACTATCAAGTTATCAGATGTGCACGAAGTCCATTATTCTTGATTCGTCGCATAGTATTACACTACTGGCCACTGAAATTGCAACATGCCATACTGAAAGGGATCCGTCCGATCTTTTTCCTTTAATTTGTCTCGTTATCGAGTTATTTCACTGCCTGATTGTAGCTATTGTCGAGGAAGAAAAATAGTTTTTTTCCTTATTTCTACCCGTTTATAACGTGTACAAGTTTTATTCCTGTATGCAAATCCTGTACGTCACAGAGTGATAAAGTGAAAACGCTTCTCTCGCGAGTGATGGGAATTAACAGTCTGCTACAGCAAGTTTTCTAATATTTGAGATTTAATGAATAAGCAGATAAGTTTAACTGTGCCGGAAGAGCACGTTGCTTTGGTCAAGCGAGTCAAATTAAGTTGACGAGTGTGCACAGAACCTCTTCCAGTGAGCCAGCACTACTGCATCAGGCCGTCATTATCACAGATCGTTCCAACTATTATTTTATCGAAATGATGCGGGATATGTATGCGTGATTAATGTTAACTTTAATGAACAGGTGGCCGGCCGGTGTGGCCGTGCGGTTCTAGGCCGCTTCAGTCTGGAACCGCGTGACCGCCACGGTCGCAGGTTCGAATCCTGCCTCGGGCATGGATGTGTGTGATGTCCTTAGGTTAGTTAGGTTTAAGCAGTTCTAAGTTCTAGGGAACTGATGACCACAGATGTTGAGTTCCATAGTGCTCAGAGCCGTTTGAACCATTGTGAGCCAATGAACAGGTTATTATTGTTAGTCCTGCTCATGCAGCTATACTTATTTTTTTATTTAATAGCTACCACTTTTGAAGTAGAAATTCGTCTGTAGAATAGGAGCGGTCTAGGAAAAATGATTTTAAATTGGATTAATAGTTGCTTCGCTACATGTCAGAAATTTTATGTTTTTGGGCAAATGAGCAACAATTTTTGTTGTTGCATATTGAACTCATTTCTGAGCCACCGACAGCTTCTACAACCAACATCAATATTGTAAATGGGAAAGTACCTCTACTCGTTACGCTTCTTGTCTAAACCGCTGAACCGATTTTGATACAGTTTGGTATAGAGATAACTTGAACACTAAGGAAGAACATAGGCTACTTTAGGAAGTGTGTAGTGCAACATACTTATTTATTTGGAAAATATAACGCATAATACGGGACAATAATTGCTCTTTGAAAAGGCTGTGTACTCTTTGACTTTTGAAAGTTATCATTTTGTGAAAATTTTTTCATTGTTTCGCATTTCCTATGTATACATAATACGATTCAACGTAATATATACAATGTTTATACAATCCTCTACCTGTGTAATTCCTACTTCCATAGTAATATCAGCCACAAACTCGTCACTTTTTAAACACTGAGGGTCATGTGCCTCTTATAACTTTTCTTATGCGTTCAAATTTGCTTGAACAGCTCATGGTAATGCGGTCAACATTGTCCTTTCTCGGTGATGAGGTCATGGGTTCAATTCCCACTCGGATCGTTTCTCTCCTCTCGCGGCTTGGTGTGCAAGTCACATAATTGGCGTCATATAAAAATCCTCCTACGGAGTTCCCGAACATCTCAACCGGGGTCTCCCGAGTAATAAAGCCATACGTACCTCATTTCATTTTGCTGACATGCTAGCGCAGCCATGGGTAACGGCTAGAATACAACGCATATGCAATCATCAACCTGTTTAATCCATGTTATTTCACACTTCCGTACTAACATTATAAATAAGAATGTAACTTGAGTTTGACAGAGTACTAAAAGACCTAAGTCGAAACAAGGCCCAGGGAGTAGACAACATTCCATTAGAACTTCTGACAGCCTTGGGAGAGCCAGTCTTGACAAAACTCTACCATCTAGTGAGCAAGATGTATGAGACAGGCGAAATACCTCAGACTTCAAGAATAATATAATAATTCCAATCCCAAAGAAAGCAGGTGTTGACGGATGTGAAAATTAGCGAACAATCAGTTTAATAGGTCACGGATGCAAAATACTAACGCAAATTCTTTACAGTCGAATGGAAAAACTGATAGAAGCTGACCACGGGGAAGATGAGTTTGGATTCCGTAGAACTATGGGAACACGTGAGGCAATACTGACCCTACGACTTATCTTAGAAGAAAGATTAAGGAAAGGCAAACCCACGTTTCTAGCATTTTTAGACTTAGAGAAAGTTTTTGACAGTGTTAATTGGAATACTCTCTTTCAAATTCTGAAGGTGGCAGGGGTAAAATACAGAGAGCGAACGGCTATTTACAATTTGTACAGAAACCAGGTGGCAGTTATAAGAGTCGAGGGGTATGAAAGGGAAGCAGTGGTTGGGAAGGGAGTGAGACAGGGTTGTAGCCTATACCCGATGTTATTCAATCTGTATATTGAGCAAGCAATAAAGGAAACAAAAGAAAAGTTCTGAGTAGGTATTCAAATCCATGGAGAAGAAATAAAAACTTTGAGGTTCGCCGATGACATTGTAATTCTGTCAGAGACAGCAAAGGACTTGGAAGAGCAGTTGAACAGAATGGACAGTGTCTTGAAAGAAGGGTATAAAATGAACATCAACAAAAGCAAAACAAAGATAATGGAATGTGCTCGAATAAGTCGGGTGATGCTGAGGGAATTAGATTAGGAAATGAGACACTTAAAGTAGTAAAGGAGTTTTGCTATTTAGGGAGTAAAATAACTGATGATGGTCGAAGTAGAGAGGATATAAAATGTAGACTGGCAATGGCAAGGAAATCGTTTCTGAAGAAGAGAAATTTGTTAACATCGAGTATAGATTTAAGTGTCAGGAAGTCGTTTCTGAAAGTATTTGTATGGAGTGTAGCCATGTATGGAAGTGAAACATGGACGATAAATAGTTTGGACAAGAAGCGAATAGAAGCCTTTGAAATTAGATGGGTAGATCACATAACTAATGAGGAGGTATTGAATAGAATTGGGGAGAAGAGGAGCTTGTGGCACAACTTGACAAGAAGGGATCGGTTGGTATGGCATGTTCTGAGGCATCAAGAGATCACCAATTTAGTGTTGGAGGGCCACGTGGAGGGTAAAAATCGGAGAGGGAGACCAAGAGATGAATACACAAGCAGACTGAGAAGGATGTAGGCTGCGGTAGGTACTGGGAGATGAAGAAGCTTGCACAGGATAGAGTAGCATGGAGAGCTACATCAAACCAGTCTCAGGACTGAAGACCACAACAGCAACAACACTTCTAAATATACTTTACGTGAGTGCCATGCAGACGACACTGGCGAGTTTATCGACTACTCTTGGTATCTATAGATTACTCCGTGACAGTGCAAATCGAATGTTATTGTGAGCAAGGTTTATGATATTGATTTCCTATACCACCTGACATAGGTACAGAGTTTTGTTGGGGATACAACAATAAAATCGGACTGTAAGACCAAGAACCATATTTAAAATTATCACTATAAGCCTCCCAGACCGAAGTCTGATGTAGCGCACAGGTGTAAGAAAGCTCAAAGCTGCGAAAGTTACTCGAATCCGACAAACCTCAGAGCAATCTCACGTCCACCGGTTCTTGGATGCAGAACACTGGGCGGCCTTGAGAGGTATAGAAACATCAGAACAGTCTCAACGACGTCGCAATTTAGGCGCTGAGCACGATGCGTCTCTTACAGCTTCTAAGACGCTTGAACGACGGCGTCAATTAAGGGCTGTACGAGAAACAGAGAGTCGTACTCTTACGTGTGGAACATAGGAGGCTTTTGGTGAGGCTGCATTTCATTATGATCTATTAACTGATTATGTTACTCATAAATTAGTCATAATAGGGGGCTGAGTGAAAAATGTAGACATTATAATACATTAAAGTGGAAAGGAGAAGCCGTAGGTATATGTTGCACTGATGGGAAAATCTCACATCCAGTACTAGGGGGGCCACAGCGACCCCTAAAAACTGTACTTCTGCACAAATGTAATAAGTCGAGGCATTTTTAAATATACTTATAAAGGATAATGCATTTTTTGCAGATTCGACCTACAGCAAAGTAATAGAAAAACATTAATTATGTACCTACATACCGGCACTGCATACATTTTTCATACATACACCTCTACACCACCAAAACAGAGGTATTGTTACATTACTAGCTTACTTACTCACCATCACTCAACATAGCAAAACTACTTATGTGCGAGCGGGTAACACTAGAGCGTAATAAAGCTGTAGACCGTTGGACAGTACTCTTTTTCAGGGCGTGAGGTAAGTCATATGTGTTTGCTGGTCACGCAGCAGTGGTACTGCACAAGTACTGAAATGTTAATTTTCTTTTTCAGATCTAGGATGGTAGTAACGACTTAACCGATCAGTTTGGGTACAATTCCGTGAAACCTCACTTATCGAAATTTCAGAGGGAGATGCTCAGAGCGTAGGCCTAGCTTCAAAGATGTGCCCCTGTAGTACAAAGGAACCAAGTCCATCTTAATGACTTTTAAAATAATTTCACTGTCTTTGCACTGAGGAATTTTAAGAGAATGTGCTTAATATGGGATTTAAAGTCACAATGTTTCCACGAGTTAGTGAATTTAGAAGACAGTGCGGTTGTGTCAATGGCATGTTCACCTTAACACCTTTAGAGATCATTTTGTGTGTTCCTAAATCAGTAACAAATGCTCGTATTTTTCGCTCTGTCTGTTGGTGTGTCCTTTTTCATTTTTAACGTAATTTTGTGGCGATATTCCTTGTTTCAGTATTGCTCGGTTCACTGATGTCTTTCCACATGGCCACCAAAGTGCATGTAGGCTGTAATAGTGTTGCTAAATGAACCGATCTGAACGTTCTGTCTCATATCTGAACCCATAGTCAGTTTTCATTCAGTTCTGCTATGCAACATTAATATTGTTTTTCTCAATTCGGCCATGTCCATCAATATGTCTGTTACAGTGTGTGAGGTTGCAAAGTGTACATAGATGAACAGCATACTTTCTGAGTATATCAGTTACCTATACCTACAGTCAGAATTGTGATTTTCCGTTTAATGAAATTTCTTGCCTCTTCGCACCTGTCTGCCAATGCAGTCCAGGTTTCTTTTTTAGCAAGAACGCTTTACTGTTCTCGTGATTCTGGATAGCAGTAGAGAAGGCCCCTTTTTGTTCTGTTTGTGAAATATGTGTGAATATGACTGCTTCCCCGGCATGCTAGTGTAATATGTTACCACGTGCCCACCCTGAAGTCCATGATATAATGCGGTACTCTAAATTAGTGTGTACAACTAAGAGGTGCAAACACTGAGTGTTACCGACCAGTTAATGATTTTACTCTCCGTGAGATCAACTTGCCTTTTGTAGTTGGCGTTTCCCATTCCATTACTGTTTCAAAAATTCTATGTTGAATTTTTGAGAAATCTGAGCCTCACGATCCCACACATGACCCCATTTCAAAATTATTGATGTAACGATTATGCGTACCTTGAGAAGAACGTCAATTCAGTGGAAATTGCTCAACCACGGTCAAACGGATTTGTTTTAAGATTGTTACATGTTTATATGAGGTCACTGTGTAAATCCCTATCCATTGACACCTTTATATTCATTAAATAGTTATCTCATTCACTGAACTAGGGATTTCCACTGTTAAATGCAGAGGAGAGAGCGAGTAAGTGGAAAGAGTACATTGAGGGCCTCTATGAGCGGGAGGGCTTATCTGGTGATGTGACACAAGAAACAGGAGAAGACAGTGAAGAAGTAGAGGATCCAGTTTTAGAACCAGAACTTAGAAGAGCTTTGGAAGACTTAAATAAGCAGAAGGGATGGATAACATTCCATCGGAATTTCTAAAATCATTGGGAGAAGTGGCAACAAAACGATTATTCATGCTGGTCGGTAGAATATATGGGTCTGTACCGTCAGACTTCCGGAAAAACATTATCCACACAACTCCCAAGACAGCAAAAGCCGACAAGTGCGAGAATTATCGCACAATCAGTTTCTCAAGCGTTCAAGTCGCTGACAAGAATTATATACAGAAGAACGGAAAAGAAAACTGAGGATCTGTTACATGACGATCAGTTTGGCTTTAGGAAAGGTAAAGGCACCACAGACGTTGTAATTAACAACTGAAGCAAGACTAAAGAAGAAGCACTCGCCAATGTAAAATGGTGCAAGATGTTTGAAATTCTGTGAAATGACGGGTAAGCTATGTGGAAAACGTGTACAAAACCAAAAGGAAACATTGAGACTGGAAGCCCAAGAATGAAGTCCACGAATTAAAAAATATGTAACTCAAGGATGTAGTCCTTCACTCCTACAGTTCAATCTCTACATCGCAGAAGCAATCATGGATATAAAAGTCCAAGAGTGGTATTAAAATTCATGGTGAAAGAATTTCAGTCGTTAAGGTTCACTGATGACATTTTTATCCTCAGTTGAAATGAAGAAGAGTTAGAGGACGTGTTGAATGGAATGAAAGTCTAATGGGTACAGAATACGGCCTGAGACTAAATCGAAATAAAGATGAAAGTAATGAGAAGTGCAGAAACTATAACAGCGACAAACTTGATATCATAATTGGTGAGCACGAAGTAGATGACATTAAGGAACTCTGCTACCTAGGCAGCAATAACCCATGACGGACGGAGCAAGGAGGACATAAAATGCAGATTAACATTCGCAAAAAAATGCATTCCTGGCCCAGAGAAGTCTACTAGGATCAAACATAGGTCCTAATTTGGGGAAGAAATTTCTGAGAATGTACGTTTGGAGCACTGAATTGTTTGGCAGTGAGGCACAGACTGTGGAAAAACCGGAATAGAAGAGAAGAGAAATAGTTGAGATGTGGAGCTACAGAAAAATGTTAAAATTAGGTGGAATGGTAAGATAGGGAATGAAGAGGTTCGCGAGGAAAGAAATATATTGAAAACACTGACAAGAACAAGGGACATGATAGTAGGATATTTGTTAAGACAGAGCTTCCATGGTAGTAGAGGGAGCTGTAGATGGTAAAAGCTGTAGAGGAAGACAGAGATCCAGCAAAAAATTGAGGATGCAGGTTGAAAAATGATACTTTGAGATGAAAGGGTTGGCACAGGAGAGGAATATATGGGGGCAGCAGCAAACCAGTGAGAAGACTGGTGATCTCAGGCCATCAGAATTAAACTTTAGATATTCGTAGTTCCCAAAGTACTAGCTATATTTTAATACAGCAAATGGTGAACTGGCATGAAGTGTACTTCATGCTTTGCTTTACAGATGGTAGCTTTGCAGCAGAACCACACGAAGTTGATATACAACTAAAGATTCGCAGCATGTTTCTTTTTCAGAAAAGATGTTTTAGTGTAGGTTGTCTGAAAAAGTCGTGTTATGTGTCATGTAAGACAGAGAAACCTCTAATAGCATGTACATGTATGGATATGGTGTCTGTTCCTTCGGACGTGTCTGGATGAACAGACACCATTGAAGACCTGCAGCCGTCTAGAACGAAATTAGAATTATATATTAATACCTTCAGCTACTGACGGGCGTTGATATCTATCAACGGGGACAGGTGAAAATATGTGCCCAGACCGGGATTCGAACCAGGGATCTCTTGCTTACACGGCAGATGCTCTATCCGTCTGAGTCACCGAGGGCACAGAGGATGGCGCGACTTCAAGGACTGTCTCACGCACGCCTCCTGCAAGACCCACATCTTCACATCTTCACCTTATATGTCCACACACTACATTCGTAGTGTCCCTACCCAACACACTCATTACTCGCGGAAGACATTCCTACCAAGTCCCGTAAGAGGGGGTAATATGTGTGCATCCGCACAGAAGAAGAAGATCATGGCCGGTATTGCCAGAACTATGTTCTTGTATGGATATGGTGTCTGTTCTTTCAATGTCTTCCACACTGGGGTAACTTTTGGACTGTAGAAATGTCATGGTTTTGAGGCGAAGAACTCATCGTGCCATGTCAAGGGGACATTTTCACTCGGAAATGAAATTCCTTAAGGTTGTTCAATAGAGAGTGGAGAAGATGAAAATCTGAGGACACAAGGTCAGGTGAATAAGGTGGGTGCGGAATGACTTGCCAAGCCAATTTCTGTATGGTGCTTTTTGTTCAGTCTAGCAGACTTCGGGAGGGCGTTATCGTGGAGCAGCAACATTTCACGCAGACTTCATGGTCGTTGTTCTTGATTTCGTTTGAAAGATATCCCAGTTGTCGACAATAAATGTCAGCAGCGATGGTTAAAACTCGTGGAAAAATTCGTAGTATACCAAACAGTCGCTCTTCCACCGGATTTATTACATTGTCTTTCGCTAATGCGCCGAGATCTTTGTACAGCGGGTTGGGCTCAGTCATTCCTTTCTTTTCCTTATGTTAGCATAAAGACGGCAATTCTCGTCACCAGTTATGATACAGGATAAGAATGGTGGGTATTATTTACAAGCCATTTCATGATGGACTGGCAGAGATGCACTTATGCCCCCTAGCAATTTTTTTGTGATTTTGGGTTAGAGCATGCGGTACTGATGAGCGCGAATTTTGAACCTTTTCTATTGCATACACACGTCGTACGACGGTGGAATGATCACACTTCATCACATTTGCCAGTTCTCAAGAACACTGACGTGGATAATAGAGAATTAATGCGTTTAAACGATCTTCATCAAACCGCTAATATCCATCTGAACGTTGAAAGTCACTAATGTCAAAACAATCCTCCTTCAAACGAGAAAACAATTTTCCTTTCGTGCTCTGTGTAATGGTGTTACCGTATACACGGCTCATGTTTCTGGCTGCCTCTGCTGCTGTCAATCCTTTGTTGAACTCAAACAAAAGAACATGTCGGAAATGTTCCGATTTATTCACTTGACATTCTATTCTCTAGCGTCCACAGCTCCACTCTCCATCTCAAAATGACAATATGTTAACTCAAATAGAAACGGTGAATTACAAATGGATAATAACAGTCGATTAATATATCCATAGCAAACGGAATAGCAACATGCAAAACGAAAACGCTATGAACTTATGCGCCAATCCTACATTATCGATGTATTTAAGAGTATCATAGTGAAGGCCATGTATCTAAACGATCCATGTGACTAGCATTCAAGAGGACATAAAAAGTGTTATGTCAATCGTAAAGGACTGTACAGCCACGTCGCGCACTCAGTCAGGAAATGGGAGTGTTGATATCAAGCCACTGACACAGTGTCACTCTACTTGGAACACCAATGACTACCAGCTTTGTCATCATTGTGGTGGCTTCCCCAGATGCGGCAGCAGAGAAGGACGCGCTAGCATTATTGTTCTACATAATAACATTGTACAGAGGAGGGGCACCACGTTATCATTTTCGACGATTCCTGATTCAGCTTACAGCCAGAAGTAGGTCGTCTTTACAAGTTTGGAAACAACAAGCGATTAGGGCAGCGGAAGGGAATTATTGTTCTCTAAATGTTAAGTAAACTCACACAGTACATAAGTAAATGGAACAATTAAATTTACTTTGATCACTGCTTGCACAATCTCGGCACGCGATGGGTTCATTCTGCCAGGTATTCTGATGGAATTACTGTCCATTCTTGCTGCAGAATCCCCTTCAATAGTGTCCTACTCACGATTTTCCGTTTTCGGATCCTCCTGTTGTACACATCCCTTAGTAGCTAGCTTGAATTTCAATCAGGGTACCGGGGAGCCCATTCCTTCTTTTTCAAAATTTTTTGTACCTATAGAGACATCACGATCATAATTTTGACACTGAAGTTGACATTTCTTACATGTTAAGGCTGGTGCATGTGCTCTGCCTTCGAAGCCTGTTAGACACCTTTCAATAAGATAGCACAAAACCGCATGTCCATATCCTCACCTACCTCGATATAGAAGTTGTTCGACTGTTGCCTAGTTAGTAAGTTCTCAAAATCTCTAACCGACTGTCAACGTCTGGTCATTGGTTGCCAAGAGACTGACATGTGACCATTCAAACGATACTACACACATCATAAAAAGGTTTCATTCGCCTGGGTTACGAGAGCTCCGGGAATTGTACAGAAAATTGGAATAGAGATCAACATAAATATCATTTCCGCCCTTTTTATTCCTCATGAAAACCATACATTGCATGTTGTACCATCATACAGCGAGACCTTCAGAGGTGGTGGTCCAGATTGCTGTACACACTGGTACCTCTAATACCAAGTAGCACGTCCTCATGCATTGATGCATGCCTGTATTCGTTGTGGCATATTATCCACAAGTTCATCAAGGCACTGTAGGTCCAGAGTGTCCCACTCCTCAACGGCGATTCCGCGTAGATGCCTCAGAGTGGTTGGGGGTCACGTCGTCCATAAACAGCCCTTTTCATTCTGTCCCAGGCTTGTACGGTAGAGTTCATGTCTGTAGAGCATGCTGGCCACTCTAGTCGAGCGGTTTCGATATCCTGAAGGAAGTCATTCACAAGATGTGCACGACTGGGGCGTGAATTGTCGTCCATGAAGACGAATGCCTCACCAACATGCTGCCAATATGGTTGCACTATCAGTCGGAGGACGGCATTTGCGTATCGTATAGCCGTTACGGCGCCTTCCATGTCCAACAGCGGCGTACGTCAGCCCCACTTAACGCCACCCCAAAACAGCAGGGAACCTCCACCATGCTGCACTCGCTGGACAGTGTGTCTAAGGCGTTCAGCCTGACCGGGTTGCCTCCAAACATGTCTCCGACGATTGTCTGGTTGAAGGCATATGCGACACTCATCGGTGAAGAGAATGTGATGCCAATCCTGAGCGGTCAATTCGGCATGTTGTTGGGCTCATTTGTACAGCGCTGCATTGTGTCGTGGTTGCAAAGAGGGGACTGAAGTTGCGCATCATGCAACCTATTACGTACACTTTGAATCGTAACACGACGTCCTGTGGCTGCACGAAAAGCATTATTCAACATGGTAGCATTTTGCAGGGTTCCTCCGAGCCATAATCCTTAGGTAGCGGTCATCCACTACAGTAGTAGCCTTTGCGCGGCCTGAGGGAAGCATGTCATCGACAGTTCCTGTCTCTCTGTATCTCCTCCATGTCGGAACAACATTGCTTTGGTTCGTACCGAGACGCCTGGACACCTCTCTTGTTGAGAGCCCTTCCTCGAACAAAGTAACAATGCGGACGCGATAGAACCGCGGTATTGACCGTCTAGGCATGGTTGAACCACAGACGAGTAGTGTACCTCCTTCCTGGTGGAATGACTGGAACTGATCGGCTGTCGGACCCTTTCCGTCTAATAGGCGCTGCTCATGCATGGTTGTTTACATCTTTGGGTGGTTTTGGTGGCATCTCTAAACAGTCAAAGGGACTGTGTCTGCGTTACAATATCCACAGTCAACTTCTATCTTTAGGAGTTCTGGGAACCGGGGTGATGGAAAACTTTTTTGATGTGTACAATTGGTCAGAAGTCTGGCATAGAGCTGAACCTGTATCAGTCTTCCAAGCTTAGTGCCACTCAGTCTTCCGTCAGTTTACAGCCATGGTTGCAGCGACAGGTGGACTTGCTGTGCGCTACTTTTTGGCACTCTGCAGTCTCGGAAGGACACAAAAATTTTATTGTGTAGGTATTCTTCCTGTTATACTGCAAATGTACAGCCAATTTTCTTCATTTGCTATTCTACCTGGTGTTGCTACCGGCGTAGATTAGACCTACATTACAAATATTTATACACGTGAGGGCTGAAGTTGGGCCGGCCGGAGTGGCCGAGCGGTTAAAGGCGCTACAGTGTGGAACCGCGCGACCGCTACGGTCGCAGGTTCGAATCCTGCCTCGGGCATGGATGTGTGTGATGTCCTTAGGTTAGTTAGGTTTAAGTAGTTCTAAGTTCTAGGGGACTGATGACCACAGCAGTTACGTCCCATAGTGCTCAGAGCCACTTGAACCATTTTTTTGAGGGCTGAAGTTGAATTTTCAGCGGTACAACATAAACATTGTCTAAGATGTGGTGAAGATTGTTAGGGAGTACCTGAGATCTGCTAAGATCAACTACATTCACTTACAAAATTCGAAAGAAACTGTATGATGTATGGTGGGAGGTACCTTGTACAACCGGTAGTAATCTTCTTTTCTGATCTACTCCCAAACAGAACGAAGGTAAAATGACTGCCTATTTGCCTCTGTACAAGCTCTAAGTTCTCTAATCTTATCTTAGTGGTCTTTACGTGAATTGTTCGTTGGCGGCAGTACGAGTATTCTGCAATCAGTTTTAAACGCTGGTTATCCACACGTTCTCAATAATGTTCCTCGAAAAAAACATCGCCTTTCTACCAGGGATTTCCATTTGAGCTCTCGAAGCATTTACGCAATACTTGAGTCTTGATTGTACCTACAAATCTAGCAATCTGACTCTGAACTGATTCGATGTCTTCCTTTACTCTGACCTAGTGTTCTGTACGCGGTCTTCTTTACAGATGAACCACATTTTCATAACATTTTCCCAACAAACAAAATTCGCCTTCCCTACTATAGTCTTTACATTTTCTTTCCATTTCATATCGCTTTGTAATATTACTTCCAGATACATCAACGTTGTGATTGTGTGAACCTGGTCACTGTTAATGCTGTATCCGAATATCACTGGTTTGTTTCTCTTGTTTATGAGCATTGACTTACATTTTTCTACATTTAGAGCAAGCTGTCTGTCTTCACTCCAACTAAAAAATTTGTCTAAGTCATCTTGTATCCTCATACAGTTTGGCAACCACGACACATCTCAGTATGCCGCAGATTCATCAGCAAACAGCCGCAGATTTCTGCTCACTTTGTCCATCAGATCACTTACGTCTATAGAGAATAACAGCTGTTTTACCATACTTCTCTGGGGCTCTCTTGAAGGTATACTGGTCTCTGATGAACACTTGCTGTCGACGGCACGTATCACGTGCAACCGACACAAGAATTAATAAAATAAAAATCAATTGTCCCACCTCCTGCCAGATCGAAACTGCACATCGCAAGGTGTCCGGGCTATCCTGCCACAACCCTGCCACAGATGCAATTTAGTATACTAGGTGCTTTCGAAGCTTACTTTTCAAAGCTCCTCACATATCGTAGCCAACCACACCATTGTTTGGCATTGGCCTTGTACTCATAGCGGACTTTTGCTATGCATACTGTTACCACCTAAATGCAATTAAGGTATATCAGAATTGGACTAAACACATTATTTAAACTATAATAAATCGTTTCCTCAGCCGAAAATGTAGAAAGATTTGCTTTTATCCCCACACCTCTGCTTTGATTGCGGAGCGACAGATGTCCGGCAAGCCGCAGGCTGTCCCACTACTTTGGTATGGCTGCATCAGTGACGAGGTGGAAAATGTTTCTGAAGTGATTCAGTGATCGCAAGTTCTGGGCGCTGCCTCTGGTTTCAAACACAGGTAGGCAACACGCAGCGTAAAACCCATTTCAGCCTCATACCCAGGAATTATGTGAAATATTTGGAAGTGGGAAAGGGTCAATATTATGGATCTGACTGTTCTAGAACCCACTCGACAATGCCTGCAAGTGCAGATTTGTAGATCAGTGTCAGGAAGACACTACTGTGCTGGCGTACGCTTTCGACAGCACATCGGTCGGCACTAGGAAAGGTTGAATAGCATGCGCTGAACTAGACGCGCCTATAATAAGAGAAGACCAAGACACGCCACCAGGCTACGCGCCGGTAACGTCCCATGGGCAGCTTGCCTATAGGCCGCCGCTGCCAACCGAGCAATCTCAGTCGCCGAATCAATCTCAATCTCAGTACCTCAATATACACTCCTGGAAACTGAAATAAGAACACCATGAATTCATTGTCCCAGGAAGGGGAAACTTTATTGACACATTCCTGGGGTCAGATACATCACATGATCACACTGGGAGAACCACAGGCACATAGACACAGGCAACAGAGCATGCACAATGTCGGCACTAGTACAGTGTATATCCACCTTTCGCAGCAATGCAGGCTGCTATTCTCCCATGGAGACGATCGTAGAGATGCTGGATGTAGTCCTGTGGAACGGCTTGCCATGCCATTTCCACCTGGCGCCTCAGTTGGACCAGCGTTCGTGCTGGACGTGCAGACCGCGTAAGACGACGCTTCATCCAGTCCCAAACATGCTCAATGGAGGACAGATCCGGAGATCTTGCTGGCCAGGGTAGTTGACTTACACCTTCTAGAGCACGTTGGGTGGCACGGGATACATGCGGACGTGCATTGTCCTGTTGGAACAGCAAGTTCCCTTGCCGGTCTAGGAATGGTAGAACGATGGGTTCGATGACGGTTTGGATGTACCGTGCACTATTCAGTGTCCCCTCGACGATCACCAGTGGTGTACGGCCAGTGTAGGAGATCGCTCCCCACACCATGATGCCGGGTGTTGGCCCTGTGTGCCTCGGTCGTATGCAGTCCTGATTGTGGCGCTCACCTGCACGGCGCCAAACACGCATACGACCATCATTGGCACCAAGGCAGAAGCGACTCTCATCGCTGAAGACGACACGTCTCCATTCGTCCCTCCATTCACGCCTGTCGCGACACCACTGGAGGTGGGCTGCACGATTTTGGGGCGTGAGCGGTAGACGGCCTAACGGTGTGCGGGACCGTAGCCCAGCTTCATGGAGACTGTTGCGAATGGTCCTCGCCGATACCCCAGGAGCAACAGTGTCCCTAATTTGCTGGGAAGTGGCGGTGCGGTCCCCTACGGCACTGTTTAGGATCCTACGGTCTTGGCGTACATCCGTGCGTCGCTGCGGTCCGGTCCCAGGTCGACGGGCACGTGCACCTTCCGCCGACCACTGGCGACAACATCGATGTACTGTGGAGACCTCACGCCGCACGTGTTGAGCAGTTCGGCGGTACGTCCACCCGGCCTCCCGCATGCCCACTATACGCCCTCGCTCAAAGTCCGTCAACTGCACATACGGTTCACGTCCACGCTGTCGCGGCATGCTACCAATGTTAAAGACTGCGATAGATCTCCGTATGCCACGGCAAACTGGCTGACACTGACGGCGGCGCTGCACAAATGCTGCGCAGCTAGCGCCATTCGACGGCCAACACCGCGGTTCCTGGTGTGTCCGCTGTGCCGTGCGTGTGATCATTGCTTGTACAGCCCTCTCGCAATGTCCGGAGCAAGTATGGTGGGTCTGACACACCGGTGTCAATGTGTTCTTTTTTCCATTTCCAGGAGTGTATGTCGCATCGGAACTCAGATCTACCTACACTGTGCTCTAATCCTCCTCAGTGATAGCCGTCGCCTCACACTTTAGCTAACTGTGAGGGACCGTTAATCATTTTATGATATGGACACGGATAAGATTCAAGAATTAGTACATGTTATTTGATTGCTGCTAACCACATAACATCAGATTGGGCGTCACGTACTTAAGTATTCAATTGGTTCCTGTAATAAAGTGTACCGTAACCAAATGTGTATTTTGTGTTGGAGTGAGAGGAAACCTGCCATCCACCTACTGTACCACTCCGTCCTCATCCAGATAGGAACCACAAGACATTAGAGGAGGGCACAGCCACAAAAAGTGGCGACGATTCTGATCAACACGTTTTGTTGGCTTTTCATGTGGTCTAGGTTGCTGCAATGGAGCAGTCATTACAGTGGTTCTATTTGCTAATTTGTTCTTTTTGTTGCATGTATTACAGGAAGGGAGCTGCAGAACTAATCTATTTCTCTTTTCAGAGGCTTTGCACATCGTTTTTCTATTCGTCTTTTCCTATTTTTCTGTAATTTGTTAGCTTTAGAATAGCTATCCTGCCCCCTCCACCTCTTCCCCTGCTCTTCAGCCGTAGACTGCTCCTGATCTGGAACTAAATCAGATTTTTCAGTTTCAGAACCAGCGAATCCCACATTTCTGTTTACTGTATAGAAATTGCTTGCCGCACAAGCTATGTCGGCTTCCCAACCTACCAACCAACAGATCCACCGTTTCGGCACTTCGATGGAAAAGAAGAGCAATGGCTCGAATACTTCACCAAGTTCCAGACCCACTGTGAAGTCCATTGAAGTGAAGCTGCTGCGAAATTCGTTTCCTGTCCGTCGCGGGAACCCCTGTGTTTCGGTTAATTCGAAAAACACGTCCCTACGACGTCTCCCGATGTAGTCTCCTATGATGAAGAAGTAGGCGCATTAAGTCAGTATTGCGAACAGCAGATTCGGACTGCAAGAGTCAGATTTCAGTTCTTTAGCCTTAAGAAAAAGCCGGAACAGACGTACCGTCAGTGGTATACCGACTTACAGAGTCTCACCAAGAAGTGTAAATTTAAGTGCAGTCGTGGCAACATTTATGGTGAAATTAGAATGAAATGAATACCCCTAGCTGCATACAGGTGTTGATATAAGTGACCGGGACAGCTGAAAATGTGTGCCCCCACTGGGACCTGAACCCGGGATCTCCTGCATATATGGCAGACTCTCTGTCCACCTGAGCCACCGAGGACACAGAGGATAGTGAGACTGCAGGGATCTATCTCTGGCACGCCTCCCGTGAGACCCACATTCCCAACTTATTGTCCCGCACTACAGGGTGTTACAAAAAGGTACGGCCAAATTTTCAAGAAACATTCCTCACACGCAAAGAAAGAAAATATGTTATGTGGACATGTGTCCGGAAACGCTTACTTTCCATGTTAGAGCTCATTTTATTATTTCTCTTCAAATCACATTAATCATGGAATGGAAACACTCAGCAACAGAACGTACCAGCGTGACTTCAAACACTTTGGTACAGGAAATGTTCAAAATGTCCTCCGTTAGCGAGGATACATGCATCCACCCTCCGTCGCATGGAATCCCTGATGCGCTGATGCAGCCCTGGAGAATGGCGTATTGTATCACAGCCGTCCACAATACGAGCACGAAGAGTCTCTACATTTGGTATCGGGGTTGCGTAGACAAGAGCTTTCAAATGCCCCCATAAATGAAAGTCAAGAGGGTTGAGGTCAGGAGAGCGTGGAGGCCATGGAATTGGTCCGCCTCTACCAATCCATCGGTCACCGAATCTGTTGTTGAGAAGTATACGAACGCTTCGATTGAAATGTGCAGGAGCTCCATCTTGCATGAACCACATGTTGTGTCGTACTTGCAAAGGCACATGTTCTAGCAGCACAGGTAGAATTCCCGTATGAAATCAAGATAACGTGCTCCATTGAATCGAGGAAGTACAAGACATACTGACGAAACTAAAATGAGCTCTAACATGGAAATTAAGCGTTTCCGGACACATGTCCACATAACATCTTCTCTTTATTTGTGTGTGAGGAATATTTCCTGAAAGTCTGGCCGTACCTTTTTGTAACACCCTGTATATTCATAGTGCCCCTGCCCATTATACTCATTACTCGCTGCTTTTTGCCGATTTCCGTAAGAGCTCAGGCACTGTTTCTGCATCCGCACAGAAGAAGATAGTCAAATGGCCGAAAGAACAGATACCATCTTATGTATATAAGGCTCACCTGCCATCTGACCATCTTCTTCTGTGGATGCACAGTGCACGTGCCCTTACGGGAATCGGCAAAAAGCAGCGAGTAATGAGTATAATGGACAGGGGCACTATGAATATAGTGCGGGACAGTAAGTTGGGAATGTGGGTCTCACGGGAGACGTGCCAGAGATAAATCCTTGCAGTCGCACTATCCTCTATGTCGTCATTGGATCAGATGGAAGCCGGCACGGTAGCTCAGCGTGTGCGGTCAGAGGGTTAGCTGCCCTCTGCAATTAACAAACTGACTTAATCGATCAACAATGAACCTAAACGCGTGTCTTACGACGTCCGCCCCGAGCAGATGCAACGAACGAAAGCGAACAAAATGAGATTTAAAAAAAAAGAGAGAGAGATGGATAGAGCGTCTGCCATGTTAACAGGAAATCCCGGGTTCGAGTCCCGGTCGGGGCACACATTTTCAATTGTCCCCGTTGACTTATATCAACGCCTGTGTGCGGCTGAGGGTATTCATTTCATTGTAATTTCATTCTAACGAGCTGCGTGGTCACCGATAGTATCTATTCTTTCGGACATGTACGATTTTCTTCAAGTACTCAGATCCTTCTCTCCATGAAGTGTCGCAAATATTAGAACAACTCGATTCCAGCGCCATAGCCGCCGATAAATTTGATCAGGTCCAGATTTGTCGGGTTGAGTCGTCTTCTGCAAGCGACCGCCCCACTCAGCCGCCAGAACAAGCGCTCACTTACACGCGCAGACAGCCTAGTAAACAAACAGCCAGGCTCGTAAATCTTGTGAAGTCTTGCCCTTGCTGTTTTGCTTCCCATATGCAGTAATACTGCCCGTCGCGCAACATATTACTCATGTGAAAAGAAAGGCTATGCCCTGGCAGTTTGCTAGCAACGGCAAAAGAACGCCAATTCTGCCCGCTCTCGCAACAACAGGTCTCATGCACATTCGGTGAATGCTGTGTTTTCAAAACCGACTACTGGTTCTAGCAGTATTTCAAGTAAGGATGTGCCCTCATCTCGTCTCAGTGCGGTGCGACGCCATTCCAACAAGCTGTAAATAGCACTACAATTTATTGCCCGTCGTGTTGCCATTCAACTGGACACAGGTGCTTCTGTAACTTCATTTAATCGAGATACGTACGAACAGTTAGGCTCATCACACCTGTCAAAATCTAGCACGCACAGGAAATCCCAGCACCCGGGCAGTGTAGTTTGCCTGCCACTTATAAATCTCACATTAGGACAGAGAAGTTTACTGTGTTGCAATCAAGAGTCAGTGACAAATTTTTTGGCTTTGACTTGTTTGAGTTGTTTGGTCTTAGCATCGAAGACAACGTACTTTCAGTGACTGCTTTTAATCCATAAGACAGAGTAGCTAGTTTGCTTAAGGTATTTCCTGATCTCTTCTCTGATGGACGTGGAAAGGCTAATAATTTTTTAGCGCACATTATCCTGAAAAACAAAGCACAGCTTAAGTTTTTCCGGAATCGGTCCGTTTCCATTGCTTTACGAGACAGAATTACCAGTGAATTAAAATAATTGTGAGACAATGGTGTGATTGCTCCAATACAAGCTAGTCAATGGCCAAGTCCATCAGTTCTGATGCTCAAGCTGAAGAATCATAGAATGTGTTTGTTGTTAATACACACTTAGACCTGTTCGAGTATTTGCGTTTGCCCTTCGGCAGTGCCTCTGCAACCCGCCTATTTTTCTTCGTTACTTGGATCAGCTGACTGCTCAAGTGCCGTTCTGTTCGAATTACCTTGACGATATTGTCGTCTCTGGTCGTACGCCAGAGGAACATACTGCCAATCTCCGTACTCTTTTTCGAGTGTTGTCAGATGCAGGACTCAAATGTCGTCTCGAAAAGTATGACTTCTTTCAGACAGAACTACAGTACTTACGTCATGTGATAAAAAACCAGGGTGTGCACCCCATTCAATCTCATTTGCCTTCAGTCCGTGACCTGTCTGTTAACTGTTCAAACGGTTCAAATGACTCTGAGCACTAAGGGACTCAACTGCTGAGGTCATTAGTCCCCTAGAACTTAGACCTAGTTAAACCTTACTAACCTAAGGACATCACAAACATCCATGCCCGAGGCAGGATTCGAACCTGCGACCGTAGCGGTCTTGCGGTTCCAGACTGCAGCGCCTTTAACCGCACGGCCACTTCGGCCGGCCCTGTTAACTGTAATGTGTTTAAAAAGCATTTAGTGTTACGCAAGTTGACATACTACATTCGTTTCATTCCGAAGGCTTCACGGATCGCGGCTTTCATTGCATCGCTTGCGTGGGAAAAACGTGCCTTTCGTGTGGACCAATGAGTGTCACGCCCCCTTTCAGAAACTCAAAAATCCCTTGGTCAGTGACAGATGTTTAGTACAGATTGACCCTGCCAAACCAGTGATTTTACAAGTAGATGCTTCCTCTTACGGAACCAGCGCTGTACTTTCGCACCGAATTGGTGCAGTTTACTGGCCTATTCCTTTTGCCTCAAAGTTCTTAACTCAAATTCAGTGCAATTATTCACAAATTGAAAAAGAAGCTCTTGCTATTGTGTATGGTGTGACAAAATTCCATTACTAACTGTTTGGTCGCAAGTTTTATTTAGTGCCAGATCACAAGCCGTTGCAGTCCTTGTTTCATCCAAGACCGGTTCCTCCATGAACTGCTCAAAAATTGCAACGTTGAGCTTTGTTGCTTTCGCAGTGTCAGTACGAAATTGTGTACAGACCTACGGGAAAGCATGCAATGCTGACGCACTTTCTTGCCTTCCGATCGGCCCAGACTCTAATTTTGATTGCTCGAACGCTTCTTGTTGCCAGATCGATGTGCAGGACTCTGAATTGCTGCAACCTTTTCCATTGAATTACATAAAAATTGCACAGGCCACGGAAGCAGACCCTGATATGAAAATTTTGTGACATTACATTCGTACGTCTTGGCCTCGCTCGTTGAACAGTATTCAGAACTGGGCAGTGTGCTGATACTTTGCACGTCGGCATAACTTTTCAGTACAACAATGTGTGATCTTAGTACAATCTGACAGTGGACTGTCGCGTGTGCTCATTCCCACTTTGTTCGCACTAAACAGCTAGCGCGCCGGCACTTGGCAGGACAAGGACGCCCACATTGAACAGATGACGCCACATTGTCGCGCATGCTCTGACAAGCCATCAGCTCCGCAACAGACATTCGCAGCTTGGCCAAGACCCAATAGCGATGGCAACGTGTGCATATTGACTCTGCAGGATCATCCTGGAACATTGGCTTATTGTGGTAGACTTCTTGAGCATTTGCCGTACCTATGAACTCTACCATGTCACGCAGCACCATTCAAGTGTTGTTCTCAACTTTTAGCATTGAGGGATTGCCTAAATTCCTTGATACGGGCAACGTATCTCAGTTCACGTCGCGCGTGATTTTCAACAATTTTGTGAACAAAATGTCATTCGTCATCTAACAAGTCCAACGGAGACGCAGAACGCTTCGTACGCACTTTAAAACAACAGATTCGTACCTCAAACACAGGGGAACAGGGTCTGCAACTCTTTCTCGCCTTCTATCGTTTCCTCGCAGTCGACCTACCATCACCGGCGAAACTTCTGCATGGCCGCCGCCACCGGTCACTGCTTCACTTGCTCCACCAACCGCAGCATCGGGTCCGTAAGTATCGCTTTGCAAGGCGCGATCTTCTTCTTTGCAGGATTTTTGGCCGACGTCAGCGTAGGGAGCGAGGCGAGATCCAGAAACGCAAGTGGCCCATGTACGTATATATTTGTAGGTCCCGATGGTTTGCAGCGCCGTCACCAGAATGAAATTCGCATTTGTCGTTTGCTCCGTGACTCTGTTGCTCTTCTTTCCCCCAGATTCATGGGCTCACGGAATCACACAGCCTTCGCAGCCGTCCGCTGGTGCCGCCACGACACGCCAGTACGAGCTAACGAGTGTCGCGCCCTCGCCTCCGCCGTTGCCACTCTAATACACGATGGACCTGGACCCTCCACCGCCGTCGCCTTCGCCGTCGCCGTAATCGCCACAGAAGACGCAATCAGGTCTGGACGTGTACCCTAGGCAGTGTTTCGGGAGGACATTACTCAAAAATGGCTCTGAGCATTATGGGACTTAACATCTATGGTCATCAGTCCCCTAGAACTTAGAACTACTTAAACCTAACTAACCTAAGGACAGCACACAACACCCAGCCATCACGAGGCAGAGAAAATCCCTGACCCCGCCGGGAATCGAACCCGGGAACCCGGGCGTGGGAAGCGAGAACGCTACCGCACGACCACGAGATGCGGGCGGACATTACTCTGCTCTCGCAAACCAGATTGCGGGGTACGGCCGGGAGTATGCCGTCCTCGGCAGCTATGGCTCCCGATACATCTCTACGTACAGCTTCCTGCCTTCGCCGCCCCCCCCTCCCCACCACTCGCCCATGGTCGTTTGCATCTCCAGTACAGGGCAACGGTGTGGGGTTTCGTGGGGGAGGAATGTGCTGCCGTATGCCTTCGTCAGCACATCGGTCGGCACTAGAAAACGTTGTACAGCATGCGCTGAATAAGGCACTCCTATGATAAGAGAAGACCAAGACACACCCCCAGGTTACGTGAGATAACGCCCCATGGGTAGCGTGCATATATGCCGCCGCTGCCAACCAAGCAATGTCAGCTGCTCAATCAATCTCAATCTCAGTACCTCAGTACGTCATATCGGGACTTAGATCAAACTGCACCTCAATACGTCGCACTGTGCTGTAGTCTTCCACAGTGATAGTCGTCGCCTCGCACCTTAGCTAGCTGTGCGGTAACGTTAGTCATTTTCTGCTGTGGACACGGACAAGATTCAACAGTTAGCACTGGGTATTTGATTCCTGTTAACCGCAGAACTTCAGATTGGACAGCAATGAAGTTAAGTACTCAATTGGTTCCTCTAATAAAGTGTATTTCAACCACATGTGCATTTTGTGCTTTAGTGAGAGGAAACCGACCACCCACCTGTCATATCACCCTCTCGTCATCCAGCCAGGAACCACGAAACATTACAAGAGGGCACACCCACAATAACTATGGATGCATTGCGATTCATAATGTAGGGTGATTACGCTGTAATACTGCTTGATGATACGACACAAGAGGCTGATATTATTGGATGTGTAGAAATTAAATTATCGTTAAAATCCTCGTCAAATTGAAATTGTTAGCATAGTTTACTGATTAGATTTAAAAGAGTTCTTTTATGTGCTTCATGAATTTCAAAATAAACCGTGGAGGGGAAGATGGTTAAAGTGGCCACTGTAAGGGAAATTGAATTTTTGCCAAACCATGGTTATTTATAGCGGCTTTCTGCCTACATGTTTCGAATCTAGGTTTTTTAAGGTGTAAAAATACCTTGCGATTATGATCTATATGTATTTTTTGAGCCTAACATAGAGGCTCCTTTTGGTAACCTAACTTACTGTATATTTTTCGTATCTTTTTCTAAAACTCTGTAATTAATTCGTAGTAGTCACAAAAAGATAGAATGACGTATGATGACTTTGTATATAAAAGGATTTGGAAGTAAATCTATAGTAATTTAGGTGATGTATGGAAGTAACTAACTCAATGTGTGTAAACACCTAGGCTACTTTTCCCGAAGAGTACTCATCATGAAACCACTTTTCCCAGTCGGACGCATGCCAGGACTACAGTTCGCTGATGAAACTATCCAGGCGAAAGAAACTACAAGGAGCTGCATTCGTAAGCGAAAATGCGTCGTTTGACAATGCTGTTGTAGAAAGGTATTACTCTTCGTTGAAGTGAGGTATAAAGAATAAAATAAATAACTTACCTTACATCAGACAACTGAAAATCAAAAAGTTTTACTAAGGTGTAAAGGATCAAGCCTGCTCTTTCTAGTTCACTGACAATAATGATGGACTATTTTACAACTAGCCTGACCACTCCTCTGTATGCAGCAGCATTGTTCATGTCAAAATATAGGCAAAGGCCGCTTCGTCACACCTTCCCCTGTATCTTGATGTACAGTGTGCGTGGATGATGGCATATAGGGCATGATGGTAACATACCAGTAGCTTTGCTTGTTGGATGATATTCGCCACACTACCTTTAACAGTGACCTTATCATGAATTTAGAAAACTAAGTGATTGAAGAAGGTGAGAATTTAAATGCCATCGACAATGAGGTAAGTGGAGACTGAGAAAGTATGGAAAAGGAACTCGGTCACGTCCTCCTCAAATTTGAGAGATTGCACGACACTCTCACTTTTGATACCGTGTCATACTGCTTAATGTTCATAGGGTAGATGATCTTTATTACCTAGTTGCTATATTTAACACGATCTGACTTCATTCATAAGATGAAGTGGTTGGCTCTAGTGAAGTCATAGCGGTAAGCTTTACCTGCATTCAAAGGAAGATGGTGCCGAGTTAATTGACTGCAGTAAAAGCATACGGGGGTCGAGGACGAGGTGAGTGTTTTTTCTGCGGAACTGGGTGAAAACGTTTGCGGAGAGCCAAGCCCCTCAGTCTCATTGTGCAGACACATTGGGTGGCGCCAGTCGGTTGGCGGCCGCGTCCAGGTAGGCTGTTTAGCGCCGAGGAGTCGTTGCAGCTATGAGCAGAGCTTTGTACGAACTAATGACGAGCAAAAAAGCAGAGGATGAGCCCTTGTTATGTAGGAAGGCGATCACACGGCTATGAGTTTCTGAAAATTTTCGTGGGACTCGACAGTGACGCCCAGGTGTCCAGACTCTGCTACGAAACATATTTGTGTAGTCACGAGGCTTTTAGCGAGTTTATGGCCATTCTTTGGAAAGTTCGAAATGGGCGCATCAGGAGAGATTTCGCTCTTTTTATGGTGGGCTGTGGTTACATCCAGGTCATGCTTTTGGCAAAGACACAGCATAAAAGAGTGGGGAAGTGTCCATGAAGCCTAATCTTTCTTCCTTTTCTCCAAATTAATTTTTAAAGTCGCTGGTTGGTCAAATCTGTGTATGCAGAGCAGGGGGCGGTCCACAAGCTTCGAATGCTGTGCTCCATCTCGTGATTGGCTTGTGCTAAAGTGGAAGTAGTCTAAACATGTAAATGTGCTATACTACCGAGCTGGGGAGGAAAGCTGCAGAGAAAGAGAAGTCTTGTATTGGCGCTTTGCTAGTAAAAAAGCGGCAGGTCTTTACCTAAACGGTGAGACTTCTGTGCTTTGCTAGTGTGCCACTTAGAGCTCGTGCCAGTCACCATCTGAACTGTCAGAGGTACTGCTTCTTGCATCACGCACACAACGAGTGATGTGTGGGTGTACTTACTTGATTTTAGTGTGCCATCTATACATTTGACATATTCCGTCACCCATATTCGTGTCACGGAATCACATTCATTTGGAAGACCAGCAAACGGATCCATCTGCACACTGGAATCCACCTGAGTTTCAGAGACTCATAAGGAAGTACCTGCATTCCGAATTAGCTGAACGTGAGACCGTGTATTTGCATATTTCTGCGAGCCCCCATTAATAACAGATTGTCGCTGTCCATAACTGCAGTCGGAGTGGTGTCTGTGATATGCTGCCCTCACGTGCAGAAGGGTAAAGTATTGGTTGCTACGGCATGGGGCTCCAATATATGCTTCTCCGCACCCCGTTCCTAGGAACCATATTTTTCTTTATGGAATAGTATAGATACTTGACAGTAGCGTAGTTTTTGGGCCATACCATAGATTCACATTTATGAAGTGAGACAATGCGACTAGTTCTGGTTACCGTGGTGTGTTTATCCCCAGCTGATAACTTTGTTAACCATACACCACATATTATTGAAAGTGTTGGTCAAATAAAAATGTTTGTGCGGCATTTCTTTAGCCATCTTTTGTCATGTGATGTTAAGAATGAATGAATCTATTGTTATTTAGACCACAACTCATCCCAATGTTCTGATTAACATTACCTTTGCTATTTTATTAAAGTCTTGATTGCAATTGGTAGAGTCGGAAGCTTAACAACCATCCTGGTGTTTGCCTTATGACGGATGGATGGCGATTTCAAGAAGCATACTCACTAATAACTCGACTGAAGTTTTGAAGTGAACCTATTGTTCACACTAGCAACTGGGTCTTGACTCCATTCTAGTTCTATAGAATTATGGACGCCGTTAGGTGGCAGTTTTCTTTTCTCGAAAACTCTGATGTGTTGAGATGTTGCAACGCTATGACCCCATTCATCTAAATTCTTTTGTTGTACGAGTAGTAAACCTGATTCATGTGACCACATTTTTGCCAGCAGAAACTTACGCAAGAGTGGGTGAGAGGCAAAGCAAGACTCTAAAGTTGACCTTTTTTTATGACTCACTTAGCAAATATGGATATGTATCTTGCCACAGGAACTAAATTGCTGTTGATAACTTATTACATCCGAGAGAACTGATGGCTACCATCGGTGCTCTGACTGCTACAAGGTGCCCAGACACCATACGGTTGAGACTGGTTTCATTCGGCCATCTCACAAATTCCTCTAGTGCGCCAAGCTTTTAATCTGAGAGTAGCAGAAATTACAATTCTATGGTATAAATGGAATAGCATATGAGTGGTTTAAGTCATGTCTACAGAACAGGAAACAAAAAGTTTCTTTATATGGGTCAAGTGATTTAAATAACGTTCGCCACTCCATCTAACTGGGGTGAAATTACATTAGGTGCTCCACAGGGTTTAATCATGAGTCCCCTTATGTTCTTGACATATGTGAATGATCTCCCTTCTTATCTGAAACAAGAAGCTCACTTGATACTGTTTACTGATGATACAAGCATCATTATTAATCAAGTAAAGAAACTCCAATCGAAAGTGATACAAATAAGGTCTTTGGAAAAGTTATTAATTGGTTTTCTGCAAATGGGCTTGCTCTAAACTTTGAAAAAACACAGTACAATTTATTTTCTGCTGCAAAAAGTACAGTTTCTGAAATAAATATAACACATCAACAGAAGTCAGTAGACAGGATAGAGCATACTGAGTTTTTGGGTGTATGTATAGATGAGAATCTTAACTGGAAAATTCATATTTTGGATCTTCTAAAGCGACTAGGTTCAGCAACTTTTGCAATCAGAATAATTGCCAATTTTGAAGATATAGAAATTCATAAGCTAACATACTTTGGATATGTTCTCTCTCTGATGTCATACAGAATAATATTTTGGGGTAACTCAACAATCAGACAAAAAGTATTCACTGCGCAAAAGAAAGTTGTTATAATAATGTGTGGGGTTCATAGTCGCACATCTTGTAGGCATGTTTTTAAAAGATTGGGAATTTTTACAACAGCCTCAAAGTACATTTACACACTAATGAAATCTGTTCTCAGCAACTTGGGCCAGTTTAAAAACGACAATGACATTTATGATCATAACACCACAAAAAAGAAAGACTTACATTATCCTTTACTCAACCTACCTTTGGCACAGAAAGGGGTAAAATATGCTGCTATAAAAATTTTTGGCAAATTACCAGATGAAATAAAGTGTCTGTAGACAGCAGTAATAGCTTCCAAAATAAATTGAAATCATATCTCCTTGACAACTCTTTCTATACCATAGATGAATTTTTGAATACGAATTAATAAATCTATAAATATGGTATATGTATGTTGTGCCAACTAAGGTAATGGGGTAAATAACAGAGATACAAACCTTTAACACTGTACTGTATTATATATACATTTAAAAAAATCTTGTTTCATATGCGCATTTCTTGTGCACTTGACACGTTCCACATCATAACGGCTACTGTACCGTGCGATTGATCAATGGAACACACAACTAACTAACTAACTAACTAAGCAATTGCAAACCACTTTCTCATTTATTTGTTAGATGTATTCAAATCCCTGTTTTCCCCTACAGTTCTTATCCTTTACAGGTCCCTCTAGTACCATAGAAATAATTTCTTGATGTGTTAACAGTTGTCCTATCATCCTGTTCCTTCACCATGTTGATGTTTTACACATATTATTTTCCTTGGCGATTCTGCGGAGAACCTTCTCATTCCGTAGCTTCGATTCTCTTCTGCTACAGTTTTGCCACAGTTCGTGTTTCACTACCGTACAGTGCTGAGCTCCAGTCGTACATTGTAAGAAATTTCTTCCTCAGATGAAAGCCTATGTTTGGTACTAGGAGACTTCTCTCAGCCATAAATGCCGTTTTCGCCAGTACTAGACTGTCTTTTACGCCCCCCTTGCTCCGTCCATCGCGGATTATTTTGCTGGCTAGGTAGAAGAATTCCTTACCTTCGTCTACTTCGTGATCCACAATCCCAAAAGTTTCTCGTTTTTATCATTCCTGCTTCCTCTCTTTCCTTTCGCCTTTGGTCGATTTACTCTCAGTTCGTATTTTGTACCCATTAGACTGTTGATTCCATTCAACAGTTTCTGTAGTTCTCCTTCTTTTTCGCTGAGGACAGTAATGTCATCCAGTGAATCTTGTCACTGATATCCTTTCACCCGAAAATTTAATACCATTGTTGAACCTTTCTTTTATTTTCGTCATGGCTTCTTCAATGTACAGATTGAGCAGTGGGGGCAAGAAACTATATCCCTGTATAATACCCTTTTTAATCCGAGCACTTCGTTCTTGGTTTTCTCTGAGAGGAAGAGTAAAACACGGCATTTGAGTATGGAGGGTAGGTTATATTCATTTGTAAATACTTCTGCTAGCTACGTTTTTGAACTCGCTGTTGACCGACGCAACAATGATGAACGGAAACAAGCCGCTTTTTTGTACCATGCCAACTACCACTATTGCCTTTATCGACATTTTGATGTCAAAATGACTAAGGGGCGTAGACCGAGTGCTGAGACAATAGAATTACCCGCATTGTACTTCGCTAAATCATAGTATGGAATAGAATGTAGACCCTTCATCCTAAATGCTTTCCTAATGTGCATTTTCTAAGAAGATCTGGTGAGGTGGCTGATGGCACTAATGTTGACACGATGTTGACTGTTTTTTGATCGCTGCTAATGCGAAGCAGCAGACGATACAGTTTAGTAAATCTTTGTCTACACGACCAGAAGTGAAACTTTAAGTATAGCTCAGATGTTTTGAGTAATTTATTTTACAATCATCTTATTTACTGACGTGTTAGAGCATTGTCTGCTGTGCAAATTTGGTATCAATTGGATAGGAGTCAAAACCAGTAACTGGCAACCGATTTAAATCGATGCAGTTACTTCATTCGCTCACCTAGCCAACAATGTTCTTACGCTGCATGTATACTGTTCTTATATCACATTGATTAGTATCAATCGGATAGGAATCAAAACCAGAAACTGGAAACCGACTTAAATCGATGTCTTCTTACAATGCGTGTGTACTAGTCTTACACCATTACTTTATAGAGGGTGTTACAAAAAGGTACGGCCAAACTTTCAGGAAACATTCCTCACACACAAAGAAAGAAAATATGTCATGTGGACATGTGTCCGGAAACGCTTACTTTCCACGTTAGAGCTCATTTTATTACTTCAAATCACATTAATCATGGAATGGAAACACACAGCAACAGAACGTACCAGCGTGACTTCAAACACTTTGTTACAGGAAATGTTCAAAATGTCCTCCGTTAGCGAGGATACATGCATCCTCCCTCCGTCGCATGGAATCGCTGATGCGCTGATGCAGCCCTGGAGAATGGCGTATTGTATCACAGCCGTCCACAATACGAGCACGAAGAGTGTCTACATTTGGTACTGGGGTTGCGTAGACAAGAGCCTTCAAATGCCCCCATAAATGAAAGTCAAGAGGGTTGAGGTCAGGAGAGCGTGGAGGCCACGGAATTGGTCCGCCTCTACCAATCCAACGGTCACCGGATCTGTTGTTGAAAAGCGTACGAACACTTCGACTGAAATATGCAGGAGCTCCATCGTGCATGAACCACATGTTGTGTCGTACTTGCAAAGGCACATGTTCTAGCAGCACAGGTAGAGTTTCCCGCATGAAATCATGATAACGTGCTCCATTGAGCGTAGGTGGAAGAACATGAGGCCCAATTAAGACATCACCAACAATGCAAGCCCAAACGTTCACAGAAAATCAGTGTTGATGACGTGATTGCACAATTGCTTGCGGATTCTCGTCAGCCCACACATGTTGATTGTGAAAATTTACAATTTAATCACGTTGGAATGAAGCCTCATCCGTAAAGAGAACATTTGCACTGAAATAATGTTGGATGAACCATTCGCAGAAGTGTACCTGTGGAGGCCAATCAGCTGCTGATAGTGCCTGCACACGCTGTACATGGTACGGAAACAACGGGTTCTCCCGTAGCACTCTCCACACTGTGACGTGGTCAACGTTACCTTGTACAGCAGCAACTTCTCCGACGCTGACATTAGGGTTATCGTCAACTGCACGAAGAATTGCCTCGTCCATTGCAGGTGTCCTCGTCGTTCTAGGTCTTCCCCAGTCGCGAGTCATAGGCTGGAATGTTCCGTGCTCTCTAAGACGCCGATCAATCGCTTCGAACGTCTTCCTGTCGGGACACCTTCGTTCTGGTAATCTGTCTCGACACAAACGTACCGCGCCACGGCTATTGCCCCGTACTAATCCGTACATCAAATGGGCATCTGCCAACTCCGCATTTGTAAACATTGCATTGACTGCAAAACCACGTTCGTGATGAACACTATTCTGTTGATGCTACGTACTGTTTACTGATGTGCTTGATGCTAGTACTGTAGAGCAATGAGTCGCATGTCAACACAAGCACCGAAGTCAATTGGGCCAACTGGCGATGAATCGAGGAAGTACAGTACATACTGACGAAACTAAAATGAGCTCTAACATGGAAATCAAGCGTTCCCGGATACATGTGCACATAACATATTTTCTTTATTTGTGTGTGAGGAATGTTTCCTGAAAGTTTGGCCGTACCTTTTTGTAACACCCTCTATGTAATACATAGAGCCTCTGTTGTCAGATTTAATCTTCCAAGCTTACTTTTTGCATCTGAGAGTGGCACTTGCACTTACGTTCTCGGTTGTATGTTTTCGTATGAATTCCAATCTGTGGTTTTCCCAACAGTTTTTTAACCCTACAGCTCCATCTAGTGTCACGAAAATTATACCCTGGTGTCTTAAACATGTTCTGTCTTGCTACCTCATTTATGTGTCAGTATTTTCGCCACGTTCGTGCCTTACTGATTCTGCAGAGAATCTCTTCTATCATTACTCCAGCTAATTTTCAATGCCCTCCTACAGAAACCAATTTCAAACGCTTCGGTTCTCTTGTCTTCTGGTTTTCGTACAGACTAGCGTAATATAGTGCTGGGCTCCAAACGTATATTCTCAGGAACTTGCTCCTCATATTAAGGCCCATGTTTGATGGAGGAAGCTTATGGGCGCTCAACGCCAAGTTTATCAGCAAGGGTTTGAATCTTGTTTGATACTAGCATAGTTCTTCTGGCTAGGAATGTCCTTTTTCCTTGCGCTAGTCCGCTTTTTACGTCCTTTGTCCTTCGTGCAACGTGCATTCTTTACCTTCGTCTACATTGTACCCTTCAAGCCCATTTACAGGGCTTCAAAAAATACAGTTGTTAACGACGATATGGAGCAGATACTTTTTTTTTTAGTTAAGTCAGACGGTCCGTAATGGCTCCACTTGGGATCTATAAATACCTGCATAAAGCGAGTAAACTGCTGATTACGAACTTGAAAAAAACTATAAACTTCTAGAAAATGACAATAAACAAAAAGATTAAAGCTTTGCTATAAAATCGACAATGTCACACATCCTATTGTATGCGATGTAGAAAACTGATGTGTTTGTAAAATTTTCAGAAAACGTATCTTACCTCTACAACGACTGAAGAATTAGGGTTCTCGCTTCCCACTCCCGGGTTCCCGGGTTCGATTCCCGGCGGGGTCAGGGATTTTCTCTGCCTCGTGATGGCTGGGTGTTGTGTGTTGTCCTTAGGTTAGTTAGGTTAAAGTAGTTCTAAGTTCTAGGGGACTGATGACCATAGATGTTAAGTCCCATAGTGCTCAGAGCCATTTTTGAAGAATTAGGACAAAGGTTTTGACGTAATTAAAACAAGCACACTAGTGAGTAACACGACCGTGTTCCTCGTCTGTCATCCCAACGAAGTGTCGTGTAAAACTGAATAGTCTATAGGTACTGGGTGTACATCCGAGAATTGCAGAGAACTGTTATACACTGGTTCGCATCTTTCTTGAGTTTGGGTCAGCGTATAAACGTAGTTGGTTGAAGGACACGGTGTAATTACCGATAACAGTGTGACAACCCAACAAACGTAAGTCAAAATTTTGTATTTGTGGGGACCCACAGCCTCCAGATGTTTAGTATAAGTAAACGTTGTGTCACTGTTTTGTGGATCCTTTCGTAAAATGATGGAATGTGGCTACTTTTTACTTGTAATTAAGAATGATTTGAAAATGAAATGAAATAGAAATGTTACAAACGTGCTTGACAATGACGCGTACCCGAAATTAGCTAATAGCACGATTAAATAAAAATTGCATTACAGCCTACTACTGACCATGTTTGTATTTATTAAACGTAAGTTACTCAGTGATTGCTAAAGCCATGCTATTTCTCACGTGATCGTAAACTAGCGGTTTAGCGGAATAATCATTTCTAGAATTGTCGAAAATTCTGTAAGACATAAAATTGTTTATTTCCGATCATGGAGGGAGGGGAAGGGGAGCAAGCGCCGCCCTCGCTTCGCCCCCCCCCCCTCTTTCCACCCCTCTGTCGATGACTATACGTACACGTTACCTTAGTTTAATGAGTTCTTTCGCTTGTTTTTATAACTTTAATAAATCAGTATACTATGATATAATTTCTGCAAACAGTTTAATTTGTTGGTGAAGTTAACCTATTAAAATTGTTCGTCATCACATTACGAACATTCACCACATATTTTTTTGATTGAACGTTCGGTCAGGTAGGCAATGACGTTTACTTCGAATTCTGACTAAAGATACCCACCGAGAGTACAGTGAGGCGAGGTACAATAGAGTCCCGCTCCGCCAATCAACAAGAATAAACGTGCGCATGTTTTCTGGAGAGAATACCGCGATCAGTGCATTGCAAATGCTCAGCGCTGTACTAAAGGTGTCCACGCTGATGCTAAAGTACGACCATGATGTTTCAAGGTGTGACGTATTGACGATAATTACGGAAATGGCTTCATCGATTGCAGATGCCTCAAGACGTTTGCATTGGTAATACATCATTCTTTGTGCTACTTCAGACCGAGACTAGCTTTTCGTCATTCCGAAACATTCGATTACAGTCAGTATTGTCCAGTAAAACATAACAATTTATTGCAAGTAGTTCCTCTACGCTACGTTGAACAGAACTCCTAGACCTTAAAATTAAAAAATTGCGCTTTCCAGCGCGGTCAGTGCCACAGTAGCTCTTTGTTTAAGCATTTCTCCGCACTGCATTGCACTGAGCAGTTTTTTAAATGCTCTTGGATAAAACTGTCGTCCGCTGCTTGCGAATCGTAGCTAATTTATCATGTGGTCACTGTGATTAATCTGACTTGGTGCTGTGGATAATATGAATGCCTTTTTATGCCGTACTGGTTTGTTGACACACTTCTATGAGAGAATGTTTATATTTTTCATTCGGTGCTCTCGAGTTGATGCTCTGTCATCTGGCTGCGTTGCTACTACAGTGTTCTGTGGGTTGCTATAATGGGCAGTGAAATCAGAACGGAAAACATGGATAAAAAGTACGTAAACTGTTCGTTATTTCAAAAGTACACTGCTTGACAATAGCTAAGAAATGACACAATTTTAAACGGAAATAATCAAAGGCAATGATGGACGATATTAAACATAGTACATAGGTAATAAAGATAGAGTGGTACATTTATAAATAAAAACAGTAAAGATTTCACCCCATGGGAAAGCAGGATAAAAGGCATAAATTCCGTTGATGTTTGAAACAATGTACATTTTGCACTCGTTATTCACTCTGACTACCAAACTATTGAGGAGTCCTTGGAGGATATTGTCCCAAAGCTCTCTTAATGCAGTTTTCAGCTTTGACACGGCAGGGGTGTTCGTTGAAAAACTCAAGAGCATCCCGGGCATGCTCTATGGGGTTTAGGTCCAGAGAGTACGCAGTTCTTTCCAAACGTTCAATATCTTCACATCCCAGTGTATCTGACACCTCAGCGGTCCTCTGTTCACAGACACTGTCATCTATAAACAGAAATTCAGGACCTACTGCACCCCTGAAACAGACGGACAAGATCCAGAATAATCTCTTCGCTGTGCCACCGTGCTGCAACGATACCTCGTGCAAAGATATGCAGCGTTGTTTGTACATCGTGCATAATGTCTGTCCACACCATAACGCCTAGGCCATACCGCTGACATCCATGAACATTCTGTGCTGTGTGACGTATTCCCCTCCCCCCTACCCCCACTCACCTCTGTCCAAACTAATTGGTGGCCAGAACCACTTGCCACAGTGAAGCAGGATTCGTCGCAGAACATCACTACTGTTGCTGATCCCAAACATCATTCTCCCATCACCAACGAATTCTTTGTCGACGATGGCATCGCTGAATTGGGGTGCATTTAATAGGCCTACGAACATACAAACCATCCTGTGTTAATCGCCGCGAAAAGGCTCTGACCGGGAGACATACATCGGTCACGGTTCCAAGTTCTGCAATGATAAACCTAGGGGTGATATGTCTGTTCCTTTTCACCACTATGGCTACGTTTCGATCCTCTAGTGATGTGGTGGTCCGTCTACGACTACCGGCATGGTTTCGCATAGTGTCCACCTTCAGCGGCCATTTCTAATCGATGGATGCCACTTCTGGACACATCCCTTGTTATGGCCAGGGTAGTGACCGGTTCCGAGCCATCCAACTGCTTGTCCATGATATTAAGCACTCAAATAATATCTTGCAGACATTTTGACGTATCACACGGAATGTCGCACTAATTGTCCTCACAACAACTTTCCTCAAACACAATGCTGCTTGAACTGTCGAAAGTTCGAGCGCAGGCTTCAGTACAGTTAACACGTATCGCCTCCTACATTTCCTTTTACTATAATTGCTCTGGTGATCCGTAGTAATTGTCGGTTGTTCTGAAGCAACTGGCAGTTGTTCCTTACAAGGGAACCTCCCCATCGCACCCCCCTCAGATTTAGTTATAAGTTGGCACAGTGGATAGGCCTTGAAAAACTGAGCACAGATCAATCGAGAAAACAGGAAGAAGTTGTGTGGAACTATGAAAAAAATAAGCAAATATAGAAACTGAGTAGTCCATGGCAAGATAGGCAACATCAAGGATACTGAGAGCTGAGGAGCGCCGTGGTCCCGTGGTTAGCGTGAGCAACTGCGTAGCGAGAGATCCTTGGTTCAAGTCTTCCCTCGAGTGAAAAGGTTACTTTAATTATTTTCGCAAAGTTATGATCTGTCCGTTCGTTCATTGACCTCTCTGTTCACTGTAATAAGTCTAGTGTCTGTGTTTTGCGACCGCACCGCAAAACCGTGCGATTAGTAGACGAAAGGACGTGCCTCTCCAATGGGAACCGAAAACATTTGCTCGCAAGGTCATAGGTCAACCGATTCCTTCACAGGAAAACACGTCTGTTATATTCTATACGACACTGGTGACGGCACGTGCGTCACATGACAGGAATATGTTGTCGGCCCACCTAACATGTACACTTGGCGAATGGGTAAAAAGATTCTTCTACCTTGTCCGATTTAGGTTTTCTTGTGGATGTGATAATCACTCCAAAAAAAGTGATGAATACATAAGAGTTTGTCAGATAATAATGGTCTGAAAATAAAAGATTAATCTTTTCAGTCGAGGGAAGACTTGAACCAAGCACATCCCGAGTACGAATGTTGCCACCGTTGCCACCGTTTTAGTAGCGGGTGTGTGTCTACAAGCTCGTGTTGCTTGTGACATACTCCCACCTGATGACCGAACTACACTGATAATAATATAGCTACGTTGATGTCGTATTTCCCTGGGTGACTGTGTCTAATCGCCACATCATTTTGATCCATAAGAGTAAGCAGTATACTTTATGCTATGAATAATATTGATCGACTGCGGACAGGCACAACACTGAAAATGACATTTTACAATTAAGTTCAATTTTCACTTGGAGGCTACGCAAAGTGTATTAAACAAGAAAACTGGACCCACAGTAATTTGAGGGTACTTCCTATTTTAGATCTTTCTCCTCGCATTTTATCCTATTTTAATACTGAATTTGCATACGAGACTCTCTTGCTTTATTTAATTTCCGATTCGCTTTTATTTGTTGACTTTCCATCTGCGCTGCGTATTGTTTACATGAGTGGTTAGGGGTAGCCTTTAGCTCAGTAGGTAACCCACCCCTCTAACGTTTCATTCTTGAAGTAGTTTTTTTCCATTAAATGCATCTTCCTCTCACCAGGGGAAATCCTTTTCGTTAGGGAGAAAACAAGAGTAACTTTTTCACGTTCTGAAAGAGCTGCCTCGCATTTAGAAAGCAGGTTTTCATGCTAGCGGGCGGCATCGACAATCGGATGAGACTTTTCGCGAATTATCTTCCTTGCTAATATTCCACGAACAATGAGCGTCACAACGAAAAACTGGTGCTGTCAATAGCAGAACGGGAAATCCTAGTAAACTTCGGGTGGAGTCCTCAGCTGTCCGCTTAACGTTATGTTGCTGTTTAATTTCAAGACACGTTCCTTCAAGCAAATATATAGTCACTTCTCTGTCTGCAGTTTTCCAAACTTTGCCCTGTGCGAAGCCCAACAAAATTTCCAGAATTTCCGACAAATAAGTGTGGACGTGGGGATGGGGCGACGCTCGTCTCCTGGTTCCGCACTCGCACGTGTTTTTCGTGAATTCGGCCCTCTGCCAACCCTTCGGAGATTCACTTTATACTGACGTGCATCCGCGATGTGTAATCAGGAGGATAATGTGATGTGTTATTCGCAATGGCCGGCTGGGGTTGCCGAGCGGTTCTAGGCGCTACAGTCTGGAACCGCGCGACCGCTACGGTCGCAGGTTCGAATCCTGCCTCGGGCATAGATGTGTGTGATGTCCTTAGGTTAGACAGGTTTAAGTAGTTCTAAGTTCTAGGGGACTAATGACCTCAGAAGTTAAGTCCCATAGTGCTCAGAGCCATTTGAACCATTTTGCTATTCGCAATCTCATCACTTCGGCTCAGCCCAGCAACTGTTAACACTGACCGCGGTTCGGCACTTGTCGGCAACCACCTCAGTGACAGCTACGATAAGATAAAATCTGCAGTGGACACTTAAGATTACGGGAATCGCGGTGTATTGAGGGAAGAGGAGTTCGTTCTTGGTTTCTATTTTTTAGTCTTCCTAAATTGATCTACGCGCTTCACGCACTGTTATGCGAGGTATTCTGCAATATAATTCTTGCTTCAAAGGGGATTTTTCTCATAATTATTCATGTTTGTTTCGCTACCGAGTTAACACATTGGAGCTCACACGACCAGTGATGATTCTTTCTGATTTCTTTACGTTCTGGGCACCATCTCAGCGTCATTCTGGTGGTGACCCTAGCAACCATTCATTTCCTCATCGTTGTTCTATTTTACACTGAAGCGCCAAAAAAACTGGTAAAGGAATGGATATGTAAACAGGCAGAATATGGCGCTGACATCGGTAACGCCTATATAAGACAACAAGTGTCGGCGCGGTTCTTAGATCGGTTATTGCTGTACAATGGCTGGATTTCAATATTTAAATGAGCTTGAACGTGGTGTCATAGTCGGCGCACGAGCGATGAGACACACCACCTCCGAGGTAGCGATGAAGTGGAGATATTCCCGTACGATCATTTCACGACTTTACCGTGAATATCAGGAATCCGGTAAAATACCAACTCTCGGACATCGCTGCGCCCGGAAAAAGACCCTGCAAGAAGGGGACCAACGACGACTGAAGACTATCATTCAACTTGACAGAAGTGCAACCCTTCCGCAATTTTTTGCAGATTTCGATGTGGGCCAGCAACAAGAGTCGGCGTGCGAACCGTTCAACGAAACATCATCGATATGGGCTTTCGGAGCCGAAGGCCTACTCGTGTACCCTTGATGACTGCACGACACAGGGCTTAACGCCTCGCTTTGGCCCGTCAACACCGGATTGGACTGTTGATGACGGGAAACATGTTGTCTGGTCGGACGACCCTCGTTTCAAATTGTATCGAGCGCACAGACGTGTACAGGTATGGAGACAACCTCATGAATCCATGGACCCACCTTTGAAGCTGGTGGAGGCTTTGTAATGTTGTGGGGCGTGTGCTGTTGGAGTGATATGAGATCCCTGATATGTCTAGATTCGACTCTGACAGGTGACACATTCGTAAGTATCCTGTCTGATCACCTGCGTCCATTCACGTTCATTGTGCATTCCGACGGACTTGGGAGCAATTCCAGCAGGGCAATGCGACACCTCAAAAGTCCAGAATTGCTACGGAGTGACTCCAGGAACACTCTTCTTAGTTTAAACACTTCCTCTGGCCACCAAACTCCCCAGACGTCAACATATTTGAGCATATCGGGGATGCCTCTCAACGTGCTGTTCAGAAGAAATCTCCACCCCGTCGTTCTCTTACGGATTTATGGACTGCCCTGCAGGATTCATGGTGTCAGTTACCTCCAGCATTACTTCAGAGATTAGTCGAGTCTATACCCTGTCGTGTTGTGGTAGTTCTGCGTGCTCCCACGATATGAAGCAGGTGTACCAGCTCTTTTGGGTCTTCAGTGTAATTATGTAATTTCGTTTAGATTGTTTTATAATCTCGAAGATTATGTCTCATCAATAAATTTTAGGCCCTGTTTTAATAAGTATTATTTTAACAGATCAGATTCTAACATTCATCACCCATTAAACGTTATTATTCAATGGAATGTCAAGGTCTTCCAATCGTAAGCTGTAGCCCAAGTCCCTGACGAATTCGAGAAATTAGCACATAACATTTTGGATGTGTTCGGCAGTTTATTTTTCAAACACTGTATATAATGTGGGGTGATAGATTCAGTATCAGACTCACCTGCCTACCCTTGGAGCACCTGATAAGCAAGATGTCGAGTTCACAGCACACTGGGCTTCTGGCACTCTTTATCTTCGAACCCTGTATTGCAGTGACTTTGGAGTTTGTACACAGGTAAAACTCAATTGTTGGATACTTCTCGCTGTCGAGTACTTCTGTATCATCTTTGAGTGACTCAAAATGTGTTTTGAATGTTGCTGTCGTAGCCAATAAGCTTTCCAGAGACCGTCTCCGAAAGCGTTTCAACGATTTTATCGTACTATCTAACTACAGACTGTAGCCTTGTAAACAAGCTGTTCCGTCTAGTCTCCGTTTCATTCGTCATTCTTGCCTGTATCGAATTCACGTCACCTGTTTCCTTCATGAAACAGATAACATCTCTGACAGCAATAACCCAATACAACCTCATTTATCAGATAACTGTCGTCAAAAATGTGTGTCAGTACAGTGTTCAAAACATGCGTAATGCGTGCATAATGGTGAAAGGATTACAGTACCTTGCATGTATAAACAGATCGGTCAGTGAAAAATGAAATATTATTAAAATAGTGGGTATTTGCTCCTAAGTTAAAATTTCTTCAGAGTTATTCATAATAAATTCGCCACATTTTTTCTTCCCTGAAAAGTTATGAATGCTATATTTCGCAGTCAGTAGTCTTGATAAACAAGGCGCGCGGTAGTAGGTAGGTAAAAGATTTCCCGATATGTATCGGTCCACTTATCCGCTTTGCACTGTATGCACAAGCATTCACGCTTATGGCGTAGTTAGTGCTGAAAATCATAATCGCCTGTATTTCATAGGCTTGTTTCCAGTGTTTTGTGCTTCTGTCGTAGTACGAGGTAAAATGTTTGAGACGTCTACATGTCTCACATATGAACAGGCTGAAAACATTCCTACACACCTTTACAATTACCACAGTTTTCACTAGAACTGATGATGCTTCAGAACTTACGCTTGGTCGTGTTTTAGAGGCACTTACCTTCAAATTCGTGGTGGCGGATCGGTCAACTAGGAAAGGAGAGCACTTGTCATAATACATGTAGCTGATCTAATAATCGGTTGCCAATGAAATATCTCCCAAATATTGTTACGACCACACTCTTTCGTTCTCAGCATATATTATTTCGAATCAGGTTTCGTGTTTACACACCCCTTCATCTCACGTCCATACACCATTATCCTACAGCGGAAGACTATGCTCGGGTTACTAGAGAGACAGTCGGGCAATTCGAGCATGGGAAAGTCGAACTAGCGCCAAGCAAGTCGAGTGCAGTTGCCAACCACGGCAAAGGTTCTCAACTGACATCTGCCGTACGTAATGCGGAACTTCATGAGCCAAATAATGCGAATGAACATTAACACCACCTGCAGACCTCTGGTAGACACAACCTTGACAACATGTGGGTTGGCCGATTTCTCCCGACCTTGCCTCAAGCGATTTCCATATTTCTTGAGCCCTGACGGCATTAGTTGGCCTTCGGTTTGCTTTGGAAGAGGAGGTGCACGCCTTGCGGCAATCATGGTTGCATAGATAATCGCAAACATACGTAGCAGTGACCATCTTGTCTCACAGTGAGATAAACGTATTAACAGCTATGGTGGCTGCTTTTGAAATAATAAACAGGTTATTTACTTTCTGTAAATGTCTCGTTTTCATTTTAGTGTCCCTTATATATTTGTCTATTATGTTTCATTTTAAGGCAAGGCGTTTTCTTTGAGTGTTCGTAAACTGATTCTTGCGTGATTTTGAGTGCAATTCTTTCATGTTTTATAATGTTTAGTTATGTTATTTCCTGAAATTTCCTGGTAGATTAAAACTGTGTGCCGGGCCGAGACTCAACTCGGCACCTTTGCCTTTCGCGGACAAGTGCTCTACCAACTGGGCTACCCAAGCACGACTCACGCCCCGTCCTCACAGCTTCAGTTCTGTCGGCACCTCGTCTCCTACCTTAAAAACTTCACAGAAGCTCTTCTGGTTCGCAGAACGATTTAGGAGACGAACCGAACACTCAACTTATATAGTTTGAAAATGAAGCTGTCGTTCGCTGAGTAATACAATCATCAGAAGATCAAAAATAATTTCATTTTCTGAGTCATCAGTCTTCTGACTGGTTTGATGCGGTCTGCCACGAATTCCTCTCCTGTGCTAACCTCTTCATCTCAGAGTTGTACTTGCAACCTACATCCTCAGTTATCTGCTGGATGTATTCCAGTCTCTGTCTTTCTCTACAGTTTTTGCCCTCTACAGCTCCCTCTAGTACCATGGAAGTCATTCCCTGACGTCTTAACCGTTGTCCTACCCTCCTTCACCTTCCCCTTGTCGGTGTTTTCCGCATATTCCTTTCCTTTCCGATTCTGCACAGAACCTCCTCCTTCCTTACGTTATCAGTACACCTAATTTTCAACATTCGTGAGTAGCACCACATCTCAAATGCTTCGATTCTCTTTTGTTCCGGTTTTCCCACAGTCCATGTTTCACTGTGCTGTGCTCCAGACGTACTTTTTCAGAAATTTCTTCCTCAAATTAAGGCCTATGTATGATATTAGTAGACTTCTCTTGGCAATGCTAGTCTACTATTGGTGTCTTCCTTGCTCCATTCATCATAGGTTATTTGCTGCCTAGGTAGCAGAATTCCTTAACTTTATCTATATCGTGATCATCAATCCTGATGTTAAGTTTCTGACTGTTCTTATTTCTGATACTTCTCATTACTTTCGTCTCTCTCCTATTTACTCTCAGTACTCGCTGGATTGTTCATTCCATTCAGCATATAATACAATTCTTCTCCACTTTCAATCAGGATAGCAATGTCAACAGCGAATCATATGATTGAATCCTTTCACCTAGAATTTGAATTCTACTCGTGAACCTTCTTTTATTTCCATCATTGTTGCTTCGATGTACGGATTGAACAGTAGGAACGAAAGACTACATTCCTATCTTACACCCTTTTTAATCCGAGCGCTTCGTTCTTGCTCACTCACTCTTATTATTCCCTCCTGGGTTTTGTACATATTATACATTACTCGTCTCTCCCTATAGCTTATCCTTATTGTTCTCAGAATTTCGAACATCTTGCACAATTTTACATTGTCGAATGCTTTTCCAGGTCGACAAATCCTATGAAAGTGTCTTGATTTTTCTCTAATCTTACATCCATTATGAACCGTAACGTCAGAATTGCCTCTCTGGTGTCTTTACCTTTTCTAAAGCCAAACTGATCATCATCTAGCACATCCTCAAGTTTCTTTTCCATTCTCCCGTACATTATTCTTTTCAGCAATCTTGATGCATGAAGTGTTCGATGATTGTGCGACAATTCTCATACTTGTCAGCTCTTCAGTCTTCGGTATTGTGTGGATGACATTTTTCTGGAAGTGAGATGGTATGTCACCAGATTCATACATTCTACACATCAGGGTGAATAGTCGTTGGTTGACACCTTCCCAAATGATTTTAGAAATTCTGATGGAATGTTGTCCATCCCCTCTGCCTTGTTTGATCTGAAGTCCTCCAAAGCTGTCTTAAAGGGAGCTGGAGCGCCCTATCCCGACGATATTAAATTTAGTGACTTGGCTTCCTTGTATTTCAGGAACGACTGTAGCCATTGACATAAAACTTTTACAGGACATTAAATTGTATGTTCTGAGTCTAATGAACTACAATAATTTCATTTCAGCTTTCGGAAATACAATTTTTTAATTACGTGGTTAAAATTTTGTTTACCTTTTTTGTACGTTTTCCTACATTATTTTAACTATACATAACGTTATGTTCTTATTTTAGTTCAGTAGACTCAGGATATGTATGTTATTACTCACTGAAAATTTTAATTCTCTACTCGAAGTGGTTTCTGAGATTTAGGGAAAAATGAAACAGAAAACGTAAATTTTCAGGATCGGCTTCTACAGTTCAAAAGATCTTAACTCCCTTAATATGTGCTTAACTTTTTTTTAATTTTTAGTTACTCAGAAGCACCCTGCACCATACTGTTTACCATCCTCCTGATCATTTTCCATGTTTTTTTTCTTTTTTTCTTCTTTCTGGACTCGTTAGTGGCCAACTGTGCTGCATATTCTGCTTTATCATTGCGAACCTTGTCCATCCATTCAAGTTCTCTGTTGGAGTTTGCTACAGGATGGATTCCCATATGCTGTAGCACCTTCACCCTACTAATGTTCCCATGATTAAAAGGAATAACAGCATTACTGACCCCCACTTTAGTGTCTTCATTCTAACAAAAACATTTTTTTCTAAGCGAGTCCATATAAGATTACTGAATGACTCATGGGGATATTTAATCTGGCCATGCAGACACTTCTTGAGAAATTCATTATTTGCCAGGTCTCTGTAAATAGGTTTTATGATATCCATGACTGCTGCTGGGATGGAATGTTGATGGTTGTATGAACTGTTTGAGTACTGGGCATTGTGGTAATCGCACTATGAATCAGGTCCAGGAGGGAAAAGGTGGTGTACTGGCTTTTCATCAGTTGACAATCTGTGATAGTAGGTATCCCATACTACCTACTTCATTTTCAACAAATCTTCAGTGTTATTTCTAATGGCCATCCCATAATACTGCTGTAGTTAATCAATCATTTTGTCTGTCAGCCTGCCTCTTATGGTCTTACCATCAGAAAGTTTCTTGTCTCTCAGGCTTTGCTTCAACTTCCACAACCTGGTGCCCATCCTCTTCTGGACATGACCAACGCTTTTAAGTTTATAACACAGTAATCCACAGCTTTATATACAAAAATTACCGATTTTATTAGATCTTGAGGTAATGCACATAACAATTTTAACATTTTCAACTGGTGTAGATTATATTTAAAAAATAAAATAAAATACACTCCTGGAAATGGAAAAAAGAACACATTGACACCGGTGTGTCAGACCCACCATACTTGCTCCGGACACTGCGAGAGGGCTGTACAAGCAATGATCACACGCACGGCACAGCGGACACACCAGGAACCGCGGTGTTGGCCGTCGAATGGCGCTAGCTGCGCAGCATTTGTGCACCGCCGCCGTCAGTGTCAGCCAGTTTGCCGTGGCATACGGAGCTCCATCGCAGTCTTTAACACTGGTAGCATGCCGCGACAGCGTGGACGTGACCCGTATGTGCAGTTGACGGACTTTGAGCGAGGGCGTATAGTGGGCATGTGGGAGGCCGGGTGGACGTACCGCCGAATTGCTCAACACGTGGGGCGTGAGGTCTCCACAGTACATCGATGTTGTCGCCAGTGGTCGGCGGAAGGTGCACGTGCCCGTCGACCTGGAACCGGACCGCAGCGACGCACGGATGCACGCCAAGACCGTAGGATCCTACGCAGTGCCATAGGGGACCGCACCGCCACTTCCCAGCAAATTAGGGACACTGTTGCTCCTGGGGTATCGGCGAGGACCGTTCGCAACCGTCTCCATGAAGCTGGGCTACGGTCCCGCACACCGTTAGGCCGTCTTCCGCTCACGCCCCAACATCGTGCAGCCCGCCTCCAGTGGTGTCGCGACAGGCGTAAATGGAGGGACGAATGGAGACGTGTCGTCTTCAGCGATGAGAGTCGCTTCTGCCTTGGTGCCAATGATGGTCGTATGCGTGTTTGGCGCCGTGCAGGTGAGCGCCACAATCAGGACTGCATACGACCGAGGCACACAGGGCCAACACCCGGCATCATGGTGTGGGGAGCGATCTCCTACACTGGCCGTACACCACTGGTGATCGTCGAGGGGACACTGAATAGTGCACGGTACATCCAAACCGTCATCGAACCCATCGTTCTACCATTCCTAGACCGGCAAGGGAACTTGCTGTTCCAACAGGACAGTGCACGTCCGCATGTATCCCGTGCCACCCAACGTGCTCTAGAAGGTGTAAGTCAACTACCCTGGCCAGCAAGATCTCCGGATCTGTCCCCCATTGAGCATGTTTGGGACTGGATGAAGCGTCGTCTCACGCGGTCTGCACGTCCAGCACGAACGCTGGTCCAACTGAGGCGCCAGGTGGAAATGGCATGGCAAGCCGTTCCACAGGACTACATCCAGCATCTCTACGATCGTCTCCATGGGAGAATAGCAGCCTGCATTGCTGCGAAAGGTGGATATACACTGTACTAGTGCCGACATTGTGCATGCTCTGTTGCCTGTGTCTATGGGCCTGTGGTTCTGTCAGTGTGATCATGTGATGTATCTGACCCCAGGAATGTGTCAATAAAGTTTCCCCTTCCTGGGACAATGAATTCACGGTGTTCTTATTTCAATTTCCAGGAGTGTACTTACCACGTGAGTTTGTAAGTGATACCTATATCATTTTACATGGGAAATTGCAAATTTTATAATGAGATAAAAGGCCGAAAATGTGAAAAAATATTTTTTGCGTTCTAACCCCCCTTAAATTTTTATTCTAATACTGGATCACCTATCTCTTCTAAATCGACTCCTGTTTCTTCTTCTATCACATCACACAGACCTTCCCTCTCATAGAGGTTTTCAGAGTACTGTTTCCATCTATCTGGTCTCCCTTCTGTATTTAATAACGGAATTCCCATTGAACTCTTAATGTTACCATCCTTGCTTTTAATGCCATTGACAGTTATTTTGACTTTCTTGTATGCTGAGTCGGTCCTTCCAACAATCATATCTTTCTCAATTTCTTCATATTTTTCATGCAGTCATTTCACCTTGGGTTCCCTGAACCTCTTATTCATTTCATTCCTCAGTGACTGTATTCCTGAATTTCCCTGAACATTTTTGTACTTCTTCTTGCTTCGATCAACTGAAGTATTTCTTCTCTTAACCCTTGGTTTCTTCGCAGTTACTTTCTTTGTACTTATGAGGACTTCTCTGCGTATTGATTCTTCCTGACTAATCTCTTTAACTTCAGCCTACTCTTCATCATTACTAAATTTTGATGTGAGTCTGTATCTGTTCCTGGGTACACCTTACAATCCAGTATATGATTTTGGAATCTCTGTCTTATTCTGATGTAATCTTACCGAAATCTTCCAGTATCAACAGGTCTTTCCCTAGTGTACCTCCTCCTCTTATTATTCTTGAGCTATTAATAGTTGAAATTTATTACAGAATTCAATTAGTCTTTCTCCTCTTCCTCTCTCAGTCCTTGTCCCAAACCCATATCCTCCTGTAACCTTTTCTTCTAGTTCTTCCCCTACAACTGTATTCCAGTCCCTCATGATTATTAGATTTTCATCTGCATTTATGTATTATATTATCCTTTCAATATCCTGATATACTTTCTCTATATCTTCATCTTCAGCTTGCGACGTCGGCATGTATACCTGAACTATCGTTGTAGGTGTTGGTTTGCTGTCGATTCTGATAAGTACAACCCTATCGCTTAACTGTTCACTGTAACGCACTCTTCGCACTACATTTCTATTCTTAACGAATACTACTTACGTTCCGCCATTTTGTGCTTCTGTTGATTTTACCCTATGCTCACCAGACCACTAATCCTTGAGTCCTTTCCATTTCACTTCACTGAGTCCTAGTATGTAGGGATTGAGCGTTTGAATTTCCTTTTTCAGATTTTCTAACTTCCCTGCCACGTCCAAGCTTCTGATATTCCACACCCCGAGTCGTAGAACGCTGATTATTCAGTCTTTTTCTCATGGTCACTTCCTCCCTGTGAGTCCCCTCTCGCGGACCAAATGAGGGACTGACACTTTTTCAATTAGAGGCCACATGTCCTGTGCATACACATTATGTGTCTTTAATGCAGTGGTTTTAATTGCCTTCTGCATCCTCTTGCCAGTGATCATTTCTGATTCTATCGCATTATGGGCAGTTTCCCACACTAAAGGCAGGAGAGTGCGCTGAACCTCGGTCTGCTCCTACACCCTTTTTGACAAGGCCGTTGACAGAACGAGGATGACTTCGTATCCTGGAAGTCTTCCGCTGCCATTTCTGGTGATTTTGGTACAAAATTTAAGCGGTGATGGAGATCTTTTTGTATTGCATTTGATCGTGACTGACGTCATATGACACCCCTTGACGTTCGTCGTTGATCCCTTCACTCAATTATTTTTATTACAGAGAGGAACCAGCTCTCTGATCGAACATGCTGAGCTACCGTGCCATTACGTTACCCTTAGACCACAGGTGAGCTTCTTCCGATATAATGTGAATTACACAATACAGTTACCACTCGAGTACACGTCAAATGCTATATTATAATTGAATGTTTTTAACAAAATCAAACTATGTGGTTCCAGAGACTTTTTCAAGTCTCAAACAAGTGTGACGTATATCTACATACTGAAACGAAGAATGAAAGTTTGCACTAAGGTCAGAATTAGAACCTGGATCTGCTGCTCATTAGGTAGATGCACTAACAACTACGCCACTCTGGGGCAGTAGCTTTTCACAGCTGCAAAGACTACCTTAGCACAACTATCTCATTTCTCTATGCCAATGTCGTTTGTGCACCTCTACAATGCTGTTGAAGTTTACAGTAGCTACCGGTGGGCGGAGGGATGAGTGGGAATCTGGATGGAGGAGGGTGGCATGCTAGGATAGTCCGTGCGGTTATGTTAAGCCAGTGTGCGAGGTGGAAAAGTGGTTAGCGCATCTGCCTAGTGAGTGAGAGACTCGGCTTCAAATCCCGGCCTTGGTACAATTTTACATTCATTGCTTTCCTCTCCATATATACATCACAAATTCTTGAGGCTTGAAGGTCTCTGGAATAATATAGTTTCATTTCATTATAGATCCTATATTTGTGCTTCAGATGGGATCCTTCGTTTTTTTCAATGCTGAGTAGATACTCCATTCAAGTTGGAGTGTCTCCACGGGTCGTCCATGTACTTGTACAAAGCCGCTGTGCCAGGGTGGCGCAGTGGTTAGCCCATTTGGCCCCTAGTGAGCAGGAGACCCGGGTTCGAGTCCTAGTATCGGTACAGGTTATCATTCGTCTCTTCATTGTGCATAAATACATCGGATGTTTTTACCCCGGTTTTCTTAACTACTCACTGAATTTCAGTTTCTCTTTTCACAATGATTGCGGGTGGTGGCTTTTTAGGCGCAAGAAAGTAGATACTTGATTCCGCTGTAAGAAGAACATTGCCTGGTCGACGCAGTCCTGGTTTCGTCGCCACCTTCATGAAATGTCTTGCTTGTTAGCTCTTTGAGTCCCACACCCGTAATATTACGTTGTGTTCAACGCTGGAAAAAATGCCATACTCGTAATATTACGAGCACATCATCTTAGCAATGAACGCTACGCTCGTTATACAGGGTGTTTCAGAAGTGGTGGTCAATATTCAGGGTTATGACAGGAACGATCGTTCTGAACAAAAAAGTCAAGTAAACATGGGCTGTAAAATGCATACTTTAAGAGCTACAACCAATTCTTGATCTTCGAAACTGTGAATCAAATCTCTTCTACTACAAGCTCTTTGCTTTCGATATTGTGGGTAGTGGTAGTATGGACCAAAACAAGGAAAAATGTCCAGTAAACATGTGCTCGAAAACGCATACCTTAAAAGTTACGAGCACTTGTTCATTAAAAGACTTGTTTCAAAATAGTGAAGATGAACAAGTGCTCGTAGCTCTTGTGGTATGTATTTTAGAGTACATATTTACTGGACATGTTTTCCTTTTTCTGGTCCATACTACCACTCAGAAAAATGTGGAAAATAAAGGACTTGCAGTAGAAGAGATTGGTTTCACAGTATCGAAGATTAAGAATTGCTCATGGCTGTTAAGGTATGCGTTTTAGAGCCCTTGTTTACTTGTCTTTCTTGTTTCGAACGATCAATCCTCTCATATCCCTGATTATTGACCACCACTTTGAAACACTCTGTATTACGAGCATGGCACTTATTTCTGGTATATTTTGCCTGCAGTGTTACAAGTATGGAATTTTTCCAACATAGAAGACAGCTTAATTTAATATTATGGGCAAGGCACTCAAAATGTTAAGCAGCTGTACCTTAACCTTGCAAGTCAACCGTAGACACAGCTATTCGTGTCAGCTTCTTTAACGTGCGTTTGTACTTAGGCATTGATGTTTCAAAACTAAAAGCGCAATGCAATCTTGTAGTAGTTATATTCCAGATCTCTGAGTATCATTTCTTATTTATTTCAGATACACAAAGTACAACCTGTTCGAGGCGTGTAGAATTATGTTATTGTATTAACAGTACAGTGCGTTATGTCTGAATACATACTACACTGTATCTGAACGTTTCACAACCAACTGTGAATACAGGGCAAGTACAAACCCGGAAGGTCACCAAAATTGCTCCTCTTTTGCACAATTGTACAACATACTTTCATGCCAAATGGTGCTACACTACGATGCACTTGACATGGAATTCGAGAAACTGAATTTCAAAGACTTTAGAAGCTATCGAATGTATTACGGAAGGCCCACCCCCGAGCAATATTTGCATCTCTACAAAGAATTATGTTTCTTCTGAAAGGAGAAATTATACTAATAGATGTCATTCTGATCCTCTCGAGGCAAGGTGTAATCGAGGTTTAATAAGAAATCATGTTGAAAAGAAAATTAACTGTCTATCGATATATTCAACGCAGTGGGATCATACCAGACTACATCTGCTTCGAATGATGTATGCTGTGTGGCGTTGGAACATCAAAATTAGACAGCTCTATTCGTTATTCGTTGAATGGGCCATTTTTGTCCGCTCTCCTGTCTACTGTTGCGGACATAAATTTCGAAAGCAGAAAAATAGACTTGTAACTTAACTGACCACGACAACCAAAGTGCTCGTTCGTTGATGTGCACTGCACAGGTAAATTTTTTTTTAATTTTTTTTTATGGCTCTGAAACGACGATTGTGGAAACATTGTGAGGGTTTTTAATGGAGAATTAGAACGAAAGATGACTTCTAAATATCGCTTCTCGACCGTTACCGCTCTCGTATGGTATTAAAAATGGTTCGTAACATTTTCAGCCACGATTTCTCGGAGAACTTGAGAAACACATCGAATTAGAGCATATTTGTTAACCTAAGTATGTACCACAGTCGTGTGAAAGATTAATGAAATTGTTGATTCGTTGAATGGATACCGTCACTGTCATTTTTATTGTGCTTGCTGGGCTCTTCAGACCGAAGACTGATTTCATATAACTCTGCACCCGTCCAAGGCTCTTCATCTCCGAATAATCACACACACACAGCATTAAAATATTTATTCCTTGCCTCAGAACGTGTCCTGCCAATTGAGTCCCACTTTTAATCAAATTCATTTTATTTCTAATTCAATTCGGTAAGTCCTCATTAGTTACACGATCTATCCATGTCATACTCACCTTTCTTTTTTAGCGTCGCATTTTCGAAGATGCTCTCATTGTCAGTGTTATTAAACCCATACTAGAGAGTTATGTTTTTTGTACATATTCGAAGGCCGTTACTTCAGTCTTTTTTTCCGCTGTATGTGTATTGACAGGAGAATCTTCGTCAGTTCTATACAGTATGATATATCATACCCTAGATCGACCTCAAACCACACCCACACCTACACACACACACACACACACACACACAGACACACACACACACACACACACACACACACACACACACACACACACTCATACACACACAGGAAGTGCAAAATGGTTAAGCAGGGATGGCTAGAGGTCAAAGGTAAGGATGTAGAGGCTTATCTCACGAGGAGTAAGATAGATACTGCCTACAGGAAAATTAAAGAGACCTTTGGAGAAAAGAGAACCACTTGCATGAAATATCAAGAGCTCAGATGGAAAACCAGTTCTAAGCAAAGAACGGAAAGCAGAAAGGTGGAAGGAGTATATAGAGGGTCTATACAGGGGCGATGTTCATGAGGACAATATTATGGAAATGGAAGAGGAGGTAGATGAAGATGAAATGGGAGATATTATACTGCGTGAAGAGTTCGACAGAGTACTAAAAGACCTAAGTCGAAACAAGGCCCCGGGAGTAGACAACATTCCATTAGAACTACTGACAGCCTTGGGAGAGCCAGTCCTGACAAAACTCTATTTAGTGAGCAAGATGTATGAGACCGGCGAAATTCCCTCAGACTTGAAGAAGAATATAATAATTCCAATCCCAAAGAAAGCAGGTGTTGACAGATGTGAAAATTACCGAACTATCGGTTTAAGAAGCCACAGTTGCAAAATACTAACGCGAATTCTTTACACACGAATGGAAAAACTGGTAGAAGCCGACCTCGGGGAACATCAGTTTGGATTCCGTAGAAATGTTGGAACGCGTGAGGCAATACTGACCCTACGACTTATTATGAGGAAAGATTAAGGAAAGGCAAACCTACGTTTCTAGCATTAGGGAAAGCTTATGACAATGTTGACTGGAATACTCTCTTTCGAGTTCTGATGGTGGCAGGGGTAAAATACTGGGAGTGAAAGGCTATTTACAATTTGTACAGAAACCAGATGGCAGTTATAAGAGTCGAGGGGTTTGTAAGCGAAGCAGTGGTTGGGAAGGGAGTGAGACAGGGTTTTAGCCTATACGCGATGCTATTCAATCTGTATATTGAGCAAGCAGTAAAGGAAACAAAAGAAAAGTTCAGAGTAGGTATTAAAATCCATGGAGAAAAAATAAAAACTTTGAGGTTCGCCGATGACATTGTAATTCTGCCAGAGACTGCAGAGGACTTGAAAGAGCAGTTGAACGGAATGGGCAGTGTCTTGAAAGAAGGATATAAGATGAACATCAACAAAAGCAAAACGAGGATAATGGAATGTAGTCGAATTAAGTCGGGTGATGCTGAGGGAATTAGATTAGGAAATGAGACACTTAAAGTAGTAAAGGAGTTTTGCTATTTGGGGAGCAAAATAACTGATGATGGTCGAAGTAGAGAGGATATAAAATGTAGACTGGCAATGGCAAGGTAAGCGTTTCTGAAGAAGAGAAATTTGTTAACATCGAGTATAGATTTAAGTGTCAGGAAGTGGTTTCTGAAAGTATTTGTATGGAGTGTGGCCATGTATGGAAGTGAAACATGGACGATAAATAGTTTGGACAAGAAGAGAATAGAAACTTTCGAAATATGGTGCTACAGAAGAATGCTGAAGATTAGGTGGGTGGATCAGATAATTAAGGGTGAGGTATTGAATAGAATTGGGGAGAAGAGGAGTTTGTGGCAGAACTTGACTAGAAGATGGGATCGGTTTGTAGGACATGTTCTGAGGCATGAAATGGTTCAAATGGCTCTGAGCACTACGGGACTTAACATCTGTGGTCGTCAGTCCCCTAGAACTTAGAACAACTTAAACCTAATTAACCTAAGGACATCACACACATCCATGCCCAAGGCAGGATTCGAACCTGCGACCGTAGCAGTCGCGCGGTTCCGGACTGAGCGCCTAGAACCGCTAGACCACCGCGGCCGGCACTGAGGCATCAAGGGATCACCAATTTAGTACTGAAGGGCAGCGTGGAGGGTAAAAATCGTAGAGGGAGACCAAGAGATGAATACACTAAGCAGATTCGGAAGGATGTAGGCTGCAGTAGGTACTGGGAGATGAAGATGCTTGCACAGGACAGAGTAGCATGGAGAGCTGCATCAAACCAGTCTCAGGACTGAAGACCACAACAACAACAACAACAACCGTAGTTTCTTCTCTCAGATGCGATCTAACAAATTAACTAATTCTTAATTTATGGCCAGATATATGTAAAGCTACATCTGCCTACATTTACATGGCTATATTGCAAACAGCTCGTGGAAAAAACCAACAATTAAATCTTTCCGTACGAGAACTGATTTTTCTTATTTTGTTATGATGGTCATTTGTCCATAAGTAAATTGGCGTCAACATTTTATTTTCGCATTCAGAGGACAAAATTTATGATTGCAATTTTGTGAAAACATTTCGCCGCAAGGAATAACCCATTTGTTTTAGTGATTGCCACCCTAACGGGCTTACCATGTTCGTGACACTCTCTTCCCTCTTTCGTGATAACACAAAACGAGCTGCCCTTTCTTGAAGTTTCTAGATGTCCTCCGTGAACCGTATCTGATAAGGTCCCACACCGCACAGCAATATTCTAGCAAACGACGGGCAAGTGTAATGTAAGCAATCGCTTTAGTAACCTGCTGCATCTTCTAAGTGTTCTGCCAATGAAATGCCGTGTTTGGTTTACCTTCTCTATAACAGTATCTTTGTGGTCATTACAGTTTATGTTGTTCCTAATTGTATTTCATAGGCATTTAGATAAACTGGCAGCCTTCAGATTTGTGTGAGTAATCATATAACCGAAATTTAAGGGATTCCTTTTAGTACTCATGTGGATGACCTTATACTTTCTACTGTTAAGAGACATTTGCCACTTTTTGCACCCAGTCAGTCATACCAAAGTCATATTTACATTTCCCATGTACATACACACTCCGCAAACCTCTGTAAAGTGCATTCCGTCGAAACTTTGCGTCATTACTAGATATGTCTATCAATCATCGAATGACTAGTACGCATTACTCACGCAAGCCGCTGTGGCCGAGCGGTCCTAGGCACTTGAGTCCGGAACCGCGCGACCGTTACGGTCGCAGGTTCGAATCTTGCCTCGGGCATGGATGTATGTGATATCCTTAGTCTAGTTGGGTTTAAGTAGTTCTAAGTCTAGGAGACTGATGACCTCAGTTGTTAAGTCCCATAGTGCTTAGAGCCATTTGAACGATTTGAACGCATTACTCACTAATATAAACAGTCCAACTGGAGTACTAGAGCATTTCCTAATAGCGTTTGGTTTTTTGGTCATAGTTGCGGTTCCTATGTAAGATGCTTACCAATGTTCGCAACAATTATTTTTCACAGTTTCTTCTTGTCTTTACGCGGTAGGCCCTTGCAGCCTTCGGCTAGCCAAACTGACGAAGGCGGCTGAGCGGTTAGGACACTACGCCCGCATTCTCGAAAAACGAAGTTCAGATCTCTGTCCGGTAATACAGTTTCACATATTTCGTAGTTTCCCTAATTCTAAGACATACACCACGAGGGATATTTTTCGAAGGAGACACTCGGCTGCTTTCTCTATCCTATCTATGGCTGAGCTTCTGAACCATACCTAATTATCTAGTAATCGAAGTGACGAGAAACGCTGATATTACTTTCTTTGGGCAAGTTGAGCTACCTGTATGACTTTCCCGAACAGATTGGATATTTAAGCTTCCACTATATGTCAGTCTGGACACCAGCCAGCATTCTGGCTTAGGTCAAGCTCTCTGCAGCCAGTCACCATCCAAGAAGAGTGGCGTCCATACGTCTGATCCAACTATTGCGCATCCATTTTCATTATCCGGAGAAATTTCCGAGGTATCAATTTAATCAAATCGTCTGCCGCCCTCTCTAAATGAAACATGAGATTTCATGAGTACCTCAAACATCGTTCGAGTGAGGGCCATGCTTTAACTTGGGGATGAGTAATTCATTTTCTTCAAAGAAATGTTACCCTTCCTATGTAAGTATGCAGGCTTTCGTGGCCGTTGTCGCTGAAGTTAAAATCTTCTGGGTTATTAGGCCGCGTCATATATCTTCTAAAATGATCAACGTTACGCCCCCTCTGCTGGGATCTTCCTCAGGATCTTGTGTCCACTACTGCGAGAGTGTTCTAGCAGCAGTGGACACCATAAGAATCTGAGGAATATCCCAGTAGAGGGGTCGAAACGTCGATCATTTTAGAAGAAATATGACTCGGCCTAATAACCCAGAAAATTTTAACTCCTTTAGGCTTCCTGTCACTCAGAATATATGTAATTATGAGCTAGTATCATTTTATTTTGCTTCATAGTGTTACATCAAGGTATTTAATCTCAGTGTCGGAGTCCACATATTTTCGACAAACCAGCATAGCAAATATTTCTAAGAATGTTTTCAGTATACATCATTTTTACCATTATCAGAAGAATGTGGTAGCTATTAGGCAGCTTCAAATTGTCGCTAAAATTATACCAATATACACCATCTTTTTCCCGATAGCAGTCTAAACGACCTAAGCGACTATCTATTAAACTACGCAACAGTCAAACCGCAGTGAGACATCTACGGACGCGAACGTAACGTCATCACCTCCACCTAAAATTTTTTCGGGTCCCGAGGTCTGATAATCATTGACTTCCTTGAACAAGGACAAGCAACTAACAGACTGTACTATGAGACACTTCCCAGCCTTCGCAAATCCATCAACAGCAAGATGCTTGGACTTCTCACGTACGGAGTGATTCTGCTCCAAGATGTCGCGCGTCCACGCGTCTCCAAGATCATGCAACGTGTAATGACCAAGTGCGAACAGCTTGAGCATCCACCCTATGGTCCGGACATGTTGCCCTGCCACTTCCATGGTGCACGGGGAAGCGCTTGAACTAGAACGATGAATAAGAGAAGCACACAGTGGACAACTGGCTCCTGTGACAGCCACAGGAATTGTGTGACCTTGAGGGCGCGAAACCGTGGGATAGTTGCGTTCAGGCGTCTGGTGATTACGTGTGAATAAAAACTTCAACTATACGCACTGTGTTGTTTCGTTCGTTTTCTTTTTAACATTCCTCATATAATTGGTTTTGCTTGCTTGTTTTACTTGTGGTACGCAATGTGACAGTTGTTTCGTCCTGCAGTGAGGTAACTGCACTTGTTATGCGAAACGAGTAACTTTAATTCATGAGGGGACGAATGTGAGCGTCGTTAGAAGATCTGAGCGTTTTCCGTGTCTCATATTTTACTGAAAAAACGCCTTGTCCCCTAATCCTGACGCTGGTCTTTTTTCCCAGTCTCAGTATGGTAGGGGAAGCTTCCCTTTGTAGTCTGGGGTAACTGCAGCCCGGGGCGTGAGTCACAGGAAGGACTTTGAGTCCCTGCTGTCCCCCCAAGAACACACACACACACACACACACACACACACACATACACACACACACACACACACGCACACTGGGAGCGAGGAAAATGTACACGTAGAAGGAGAAACAGGAGGAAAACGGACACAGCAAGTTGAAATCACTGACACACAGTAAAGTTCTTACGAATCTACAGAATGGCTGTAAAATTGAAAACTTATATTGGAGTCACATGAGCCAAATTAGCAACAACTTTCATCATAATTTATGGCTATTACGGGGCGAAATGGTTCACAACAGCTGAAGAAGAGGAATATGCCACTCACATATTAAATAGCAGCAGCACTAAACTGAGAAATATCGCTCTGAAATGACTAGCAGTAGTGATTGGTCGTCATATAAACATAAAATTTTAACTATTACCTCGAAAAAAGTTAAGTAATTAATTTTTTGTTTGTTTGCTAGTTGCGACGAAATAAAACCCGAAGCACATTGTGAATATATCTGATACCGGTGGGTATCGGTACTTTTATTTGTCAATGAAAAAGTTCATGTGAGATCTATATTTATTAAAATGCATTATTTAAAAAAAAATGGTTCTGAGCGCAATGGGACTTAACTTCCGAGGTCATCATTCCTCTAGAACTTAGAACTACTTAAATCTAACTAACCTAAGGACATAACACACATCCATGCCCGAGGCAGGATTCGAACCTGCGTATAACATGAAAATTAGTAAATGTATTTTAATTAAGTTATGTTAAATCCACTGAGGAGCCAAAGAAACTGGTACACCATCCTAATATCGTGTAAGGCCCCTGCGAGCACGCAGAAGGGGAGCAACACGACGTGGCATCGACTCGACTAATATCTGAAGTAGTGCTGGCGGGAACTGACACCATGAATCCTGCAGGGCTGTCTATAAATCCGTAATAGTACGTGGTGGTGGAGATCTCTTCTGAATGGCACGTTCAAGGCATCCCAGAGTTTCTCAATAATGTTCATTACTGGGGTCTTAGGTGACCAGCGGAAGTGTTTGAACTCAGAAGAGTGTTCCTGGAGCTACTCTGTAGCAATTCAGCACGTATTGGGTGTCTCATTATCCTGTTAGAATTACCCAGGCCCACCGGAAGGCACAGTAGACGTGAATGGATGCAGGTGCTCAGACACGATGCTTACCTACGTGTTACCAGACAGAGCCGAACCTAGACGTGTCAGGGGTTCCATATCACTCCAACTGCACACGCCCCACAACATTCTAGACCCTTCACCAGCTTGAACTGTCCCCTGCTGACATGCACGGTCCATGGATTCAAGAGGTTGTCTCCACACATCCATCCGCTAGATACAATTTAAAACGAGAGTCGTTCGACCAGGCAGCATGTTTCCAATCATGAACAGTCCAATGTCGGTGTTGACGGGCCCAGGCGAGGAGTAAAGGTTTGTGTCGTGCAGTCATCAACGGTACACGATTTTACCTTCGGCTCCGAAAGCCCCTATCGACGATGTTCCGTTGAATGGATCGTACGCTGACACTTGTTAGTGTCTCAGCACTGAATTCAGCAGCAATTTGCAGAAGGGTTGCGCTTCTGTTGCGCTTCTGTCATGTTGAACAAAAAAAATGGTTCAAATGGCTCTGAGCACTATGGGACTCAACTGCTGAGGTCATTAGTCCCCTAGAACTTAGAACTAGGTAAACCTAACTAACCTAAGGACATCACAAACATCCATGCCCGAGGCAGGATTCGAACCTGCGACCGTAGCGGTCTTGCGGTTCCAGACTGCAGCGCCTTTAACCGCACGGCCACTTCGGCCGGCCATGTTGAACAATTCACTTCAGTTATCACTGGTCCTGTTCTTGCAGAATCTTTATCCGACCGCAGCAATGTCGGAGATTTGATGTTTTATCGGATTCCTGATATTCACGGTACACTTGTGAAATGGTCGTAGGGGAAAATCCCCACTTCATTGCTACCTCGGAGATGCTGTGTGCCATCGCTTGTGCGGCGACTATAACACCACGTTCAAATCCTCTTACAGCTTCACAATCTGCCATAGTAGCAGGAATAACCCATCTAACACCTGCGCCAGACTCTTGTCTTATATAGGCGTTGCCGACCGCAGCGCCATTTTCTGCCTGTTTATGTATCTCCGTAATTGAATACGCATGCCTGTACCAGTTTCGTTGGTGCTTCATTGTATGTACCAGTATGTTAATCTAAACGATGTCCTTGACAGCGACATAAATCACTGAAACTTCTTTGCCTCAAATCTTCTTCTTTGTCGCGCTTGTTGGAAGGGCTATAATTAAGCAGCTGGGTTTTAGTTATTGTAATAAAAAGTTAATTTCTGTTGTGTACGTTGTAAAGAGTAGTCATGCTCTGTATGGTGTTAGAGTTTAGCAGCTGATTCCTGTTAATTTTGTCGATCACTTGAGTGAAATGTTTCAGAATATAGAAATTAATGGGGCGAAAAGTTTTGATTTTGTATTTAGTGACACAACGAATATTTACGAGCTTGGAAAGTTTTGGTTTCGTCATCTACATCTGTGACCAGCAAGCCGCCTTAGGCGTGTAGTGGAGGGAACTTTGTGTACTAGAATCACTTCCCTCTGTCCGCAGCTTGTGGTCGTGCGGTAGCGTTCTCGCTTCCCACGCCCGGGTTCCTGGGTTCGATTCCCGGCGGGGTCAGGGATTTTCTCTGCCTCGTGATGACTGGGTGTTGTGTGATTTCCTTAGGTTAGTTAGGTTTCAGTAGTTCTAAGTTCTAGGGGACTGATGGCCATAGATGTTAAGTCCCATAGTGCTCAGAGCCATTTGAACCATTTTCACTTCCCTCTTTCTCCGTTCCAGTCGCGTATGGTTCGCTAGGCACGAATCTCTCTGATTTTATCTTCGCGGTCTTTTCGTGAAATACACACAGAAAAAAGTAATATATTGAGTGACTCTTCTAGAAAAGTACGCTATCGTAATGTTAACAGTAGATCGTAAAGTGATGGAGAACGCCTCTCTTGCAGCGCCAGCCACTGAAGTTGGCTAAGCATCTCCGTGACGCTTTCGCGATTACTAAATGAACCTGTAACGAATTGCACTGCTATTCTTTGGATCGTTTCTTCTTCCTCTACCAGTCCTATCTAGTGCAGATCTCATACTGACGAGCAATATTCAAGAATTGTTCGAACGAGTGTTCTGTAAGCAACTTCCTTTGTTGACGGACTACTTTTCCTGAGAAGTCTTCCAGTGAAACATCTGTCTTACTCCCCATTAATCTTACGTGGCCGTTCCGCTCCGAATCGCTCCGTATGTATACTTATAGATATTTTGTGGAAGTAGCTGTTTTCACTGGTGCAGCAGCTGCTTCGTACAGGAAGTATCCGAGACTATCACACCCCTGAAAAGAAGACAACGATACCAACAGTAAAATAACCTAATTCAAAAATGACGAAAATCTGATTAACAGTTGCGTCATGATGCAGCTATTCTTTGTTAATATGGCATGTTGAAAGATACAAGCGTGCAGACATTCTACATATAGAAGTCCTTGTGACACACTGTGGTACAACGCACGTATAAACAGAAGCGAGCCGCTAAAGGAGCTACACTTTTTCCGTGGACTCCACCATATGGCTTTGGCCCCTGTAGTGGTGTGATACGGTACTATCGTGCTGCAGTGCATTCTTCCTTGGCAGAAAAAAATTTGGAAAAAATATTTAGTTATTGCCAAAATGCGTACAATGTAGTTAAGAAAAGTTTGCCTTAGGAAATACACGTGAAAATTCTGAAGGCTCGATGCGGTTACTATTTTAACACACATTTCGAATTATTTCGTTAATTACCATTTGTTTTGTTTACTTACTAACGCTATCGCAAGTCTGATATTCTATCGATGTATCAGGTCCTGATGGCTGTTGTACATCGTAATTGATTGAAACCATTGACCGTGAAAATATATCATATTAACTTCCACGCACAAAGTGGCAGAAAATATGAAATCTGACTTCCTAGAAAAATAATTCAAACGTTCTATTTTTATGTAAATAATGATAAAACGACCCAACGCGAAAAGCTGTCAGCGGTTTTGCTTGCAAACAATGTTTGTACAGTCCTGATACACAGACCTGAAATGTTAAAATTCATTAAAATATATGGTCCAGAGGAACCTACAAATGATTGCAGACACATTTGTAAGAAATTACCATATTATCAGTAATAGTTACAAATTACACAGAGCAACTACACACACTTCTATTCACAAAGGAAACGCAAGAGGAAATGAAATGAACATCAGAAAAGGAAGACCTTGCTTCCATATTTTGTTTTAAAAAGTGAATAATGTTTTGACATAACCTTTACTAGTGTCTTTTTAGGCTGTCTATGAATTAAATCTTCTCTCGAAACTTCCTGGCAGATTAAAACTGTGTGCCGGACCGAGACTCGAACTCGGGACCTCTGCCTTTCGCGGGCTCTACCAACTGAGCTACCCAAGACCCGTCCTCACAATTTTCCTTGCGCCGGTACCTCGTCTCCTACCTTCCAAACTTCACAGAAGTTCTCCTGCGAAACTTGCAGGACTAGCACTACCGTAAGAAAGGATATTGCGGAGACATGGCTTAGCCACAGCCTCGGGAAGTTTCCAGAATCTTATCTCCTCTGAAAAAGTTACGTTTAGCCATTACGACATAGTTCTCATCTAGAATGTTCATTTCATCACAATATATGTAATAACTGAGATTTAGTACATGTTTGTATTTAGAAGACTGGTTGCAAAGGGATTATATGGGGATATCAAAGCGTACCAGGACTGCAGGTATAATAAATAGCGGAAAAGTGATTCTGTAACTCTGTTCATTCGTGGGTTAACTAAATGTTTCTGGCTATCTCTCGCAGTGCAAAATCGTCAACGCTACTAGAGATTTTGGTCCGGTTACTTATGGAGGATCTATAAAGCTTAATGTTGATATATGAGGGCAGTTCAATAAGTAATGCAACACATTTTTTTTCTCGGCCAATTTTGGTTGAAAAAACCGGAAATTTCTTGTGGAATATTTTCAAACATTCCCGCTTCGTCTCGTATAGTTTCATTGACTTCCGACAGGTGGCAGCGCTGTACAGAGCTGTTAAAATGGCGTCTGTAACGGATGTGCGTTGCAAACAACGGGCAGTGATCGAGTTTCTTTTGGCGGAAAACCAGGGCATCTCAGATATTCATAGGCGCTTGCAGAATGTCTACGGTGATCTGGCTGTGGACAAAAGCACGGTGAGTCGTTGGGCAAAGCGTGTGTCATCATCGCCGCAAGGTCAAGCAAGACTGTCTGATCTCCCGCGTGCGGGCCGGCCGTGCACAGCTGTGACTCCTGCAATGGCGGAGCGTGCGAACACACTCGTTCGAGATGATCGACGGTTCACCATCAAACAACTCAGTGCTCAACTTGACATCTTGTTGGTAGTGCTGTCACAATTGTTCACCAGTTGGGATATTCAAAGGTTTGTTCCCGCTGGGTCGCTCGTTGTCTAACCGAACACCATAAAGAGCAAAGGAGAACCATCTGTGCGGAAGTGCTTGCTCGTCATGTGGCTGAGGGTGACAATTTCTTGTCAAAGATTGTTACAGGCGATGAAACATGGGTTCATCACTTCGAACCTGAAACAAAACGGCAATGAATGGAGTGGCGCCACACCCACTCCCCTACCAATAAAAAGTTTAAAGCCATATCCTCAGCCGGTAAAGTCATGGTTACAGTCTTCTGGGACGCTGAAGGGGTTATTCTGTTCGATGTCCTTCCCCATGGTCAAACGATCAACTCTGAAGTGTATTGTGCTACTCTTCAGAAATTGAAGAAACGACTTCAGCGTGTTCGTAGGCACAAAAATCTGAACGAACTACTCCTTCTTCATGACAGCGCAAGACCTCACACAAGTCTTCGCACCCGAGACGAGCTCACAAAACTTCAGTGGACTGTTCTTCCTCATGCACCCTACAGCCCCGATCTCGCACCGTCGGATTTCCATATGTTTGGCCCAATGAAGGACGCAATCCGTGGGAGGCACTACGCGGATGATGAAGAAGTTATTGATGCAGTACGACGTTGGCTCCGACATCGACCAGTGGAATGGTACCGTGCAGGCATACAGGCCCTCATTTCAAGGTGGCGTAAGGCCGTAGCATTGAATGGAGATTACGTTGAAAAATAGTGTTGTGTAGCTAAAAGATTGGGGAATAACCTGGTGTATTTCAATGCTGAATGAAACAACCCCCGTTTCAGAAAAAAAATGTGTTGCATTACTTATTGAACTGCCTTCGAAAATCTGTTTTCTCATATCATAATAGCGTGAATTGCAGTGTTCAGAATAGGCCCGCACATAGAATTATTTAACGGATTGGGGGCGGGAGGGGGGGGGGAGTGAGGGCGGGGGAGGGGATACCAAATCAGTTCGCTGATTTTACCTGATTTGGCTTTTTACATTATAGTATAAATACAGATTCGATTAATCGTTTTAACGTTTTAATAGATCAGACAGACTGGCAAGAATTGATCTGTTTTTATTCGCGTTAAATGAGGCATAAACGTGTTGGCAGTTCAAATTTTCCTAAAACTATCACATAAATATTTATTTAATTTACTGTAGCCATACTGAAGTATCCGTCTGACACAGTACGTAGCAGAAAAGTAAATACCTGGAAAAATTTAGAGAAGCCAACAGAAGGTTGCAAAGTAATGCCACATCACAGGGATTGGGCGAATATGTCAATTTTTCAGTTATAGTGTCGGAGTTCACGTTAATACGCACGTTAAATTTACAAATGGGGCAGTGCATTAAACTTTTCTTCTTTCACTGTCGAGCGCAATTAAGTTTTTAGTGGACGCAAGAAGCTAAAACTTTGTTAACAGCTGCAGGTTGATACAGGAAGGAGAGCCAATATTTGAAGTGGTGTTCGAATGTCTGAGAAGAAAGTCTCCGAGCACGTCACTAATGTTTCGACTGAGTTTTTCGGGTTGTCACTCTAGTAAAAATTGTCCTGGTTTTCTTCCCTTCCTCGGATTCTCTTTTTTCCAACACTTTCTGTAATTGGAAGATCACTACTATAGGCAAGAATAGCGGACTGTATATCTGAAAAGTTGACTTTAGAAATGAATTCCGGGACAAGTTGCTGCTGCCTAACAGTCTCATTGTGTTATCTGGAAAAAACGTTCTGACAATTCGATGTGCAATATCTCAGTGCAAGGAATGTAAAGACTAATGTGGAAGTATTCCTCAGGTGTTAAGTTAAAATGTTCTCACCGTGTTGTTGGCTCCCAACCACATATGGCAATCAGTTGTTGACGTCAAGCTCAGCATAGAGCTCTACAACTTGTGGAACTAGCTGGTGGAATTCTTCAATAGCATTTTGCCATATTCTCCAATGTATTACCCAAGTTGTGCCTCCCTCTTATATGGTTATCATTTAATCATTTAACTTAACCTACCTAGATAACTGAAACACGATTCTAAAATAAGGTCATGGGGGCTAATCTTGTTTTTTTTTTGGTTGTATTCCATGGGTGGATACGAATTCTGACCGATGTTATGATTATGAGTAAACAATGATCAAACCACGGTCGATGTGATTTAGAATTTTCAGCTAACTCTTTTTGAAAACAATGTATTCCAAGACGATCTGCAATCTGCGCTCTGCATTTTATACTGAGAATCGATATTACATAATGGTTTTTTGCTGCTTTTGGAGAGAGGTATCTTTAAATCTCGTTAAATCAGTGTATATGGTTTATAAATGTTTCTAGTCAGGATGAAATGCTAAATGCCATTTCATTTTTGAAGAACTGAAGTTAAGAACCACATGATTCGCATTAACGCAACAATCCCAGTGATTGCAGATGCTACAGTGATTCTGTTTCCATCTAGAGTACAGTTGAAGCAAGGATGCAAGATACCGAATGTGCTGGCTTACCAAACTGCTTTCTTCATTGTTAACACACGCACGCTATACCGAAAAAATTGAAAGTTTTCTTCCTGTAGCTAAATGGATCGAAAGCCGTTTTATAAGTTGATCGATAAAAAATTCCTAGTAAAGTGATTCCGAGGTAGTGTGTTCAATTTTTGATGTGGTTGGATGTGTTAACTTTGATTCAGTTGGACTGGGGCTAGAAGGTCTCTCATGCTTTATAAGTCTATTACACTCCATGTGAGTCTCCCTGCTAAAGTTATTAGCTTTTTTTTTTTTTTTTTTTTTGCTTCTTGAAAGCAATCTACACTGAAGAGCCAAAGAAACTAGTACTCCTGCATAATATAGGGTAGGGCCCTCGCGAACACGTAGAAGAGGTGTAACATGACATGACATGGATTCGACTAATATCTGAAGTGGTGCTGGAGGGAATTGACACCATGAATCCCCGAGGTCAGTCCATAAATCCCTAAGAGTGCGAGGGGGTGGAGGTCTCTTCTGAACAGCACGTTGCAAGGCATTCCAGATGGGCACCATAATGTTCATGCCTGGGGAGTTTCATGGCCAGCGGAAGTGTTTAAACTGAGAAGAGTGTTTCTGGAGCCACTCTGTAGCAATTCTGGACGTGTGGGGTGTCGCATTGTCCTGCTGCAATTATCCAAGTATACCGGAAGTCACAGTGGACGTGAACAGATGCAGGTGATCAGACACGATACTTACTTATCAGGGGTCCCATATCACTCCAGCTGCACACATGCCAGACCATTACAGAGCCTCCACCAGCTTGAACAGTCCCCTGCTGACATGCAGGGTCGATTGATTCACAAGGCTGTCCCCATACCCGTATACGTCCATCCACTAGATACAATTTGAAACGAGACTCGCCCGACCAAGCAACATGTTTCTAGTCATCAACAGTCCAATGGCAGTGTTGACGAGCCTAGGCGGAAAGCTTCTTGTCGTGCAGTCATCATGGGTACACGAGTGGGTCTTCGGCTCCAACAGCCTACATCCATGATGTTTCGTTGAATGGTTTGCACTATTCTTGTTGATGGCCCAGCACTGAAATCTGCAGCAACTTGCGAAGGGTTGCACTTCTATCACCTTGAACGATTCTCTTTCGTTGTCTTTGGCCATGTTCTCGCAGGATCTTTATCCGGCCGCAGTTATGTCGGAGATTTAGAGTTTTATCGGATCCCTTATACTCATGGTATATTAGTGAAATGATACAGACGCGCGGGATTAGCCGAGCGGTCTAAGGCGGTGCAGTCATGGACTGCGCGGCTGGTCCCGGCGGAGGTTCGAGTCTTCCCTCGGGCATTGGTGTGTGTGTGTGTGTCCTTAGGATAATTTAGGTTAAGTAGTGTGTAAGCTTAGGGACTGATGACCTTAGCAGTTAAGTCTCATAAGATTTCAAACACATTTGAACATTTTTTTTGAAATTACAATACTGAAAAATTCTCACTTCATCGCAGCCTGGAAGGTGCTGTGTCCCATGGCTCGTGCGCCGACTATAACTTCATGTTCAAACTCACTTAAATCTTGATAACTTCCCATTATGGCAGAAGTAACCGATCTCACACCTGCGCCAGACACTTATTGGGTTACATAGGCGTATTCTGGCTTCTTACATATCTCTGTATTTGAATACGCATGCCTATACTATTTTCTTTGGCGCCTCAGTGCATTTAATTTATATAATTTTCTGAGCGAAGGGCCGGCCGAAGTGGCCGTGCGGTTAAAGGCGCTGCAGTCTGGAACCGCAAGACCGCTACGGTCGCAGGTTCGAATCCTGCCTCGGGCATGGATGTTTGTGATGTCCTTAGGTTAGTTAGGTTTAACTAGTTCTAAGTTCTAGGGGACTAATGACCTCAGCAGTTGAGTCCCATAGTGCTCAGAGCCATTTGAACCATTTTCTGAGCGAAGATATCACACTTGAGTCTATTCTGTTGCGCGTGAAATTTTCTCGTATGACTATATATGGCATTGAGAGTGGAGACAAAGAAAGCTAATTAGCTGAAAACGTGTCCCCGGGTGATCTACTTCAACTACACGGAAATCTTTAAGCAATTGCAGATTTTTTGGTGTTATAAAACTGTTCACCATCTACTTTTCTTTACAAGAATTGAAAGCTCATATAGTTTCGTTAATCGTCCTCTGCTTTTTTGGTCGACTTCTTCCCTCCTGTAATTGACCGGAAGTTATAATCGTGCAGGTGATCAGACAGGATGCTTACTTATCAGTGGTTCCATATCACTCCAACTGCACACGTGCCACGCCATTACAGAGCCACATATTAAGAAAGCACGTTGGTACTGTAAAATTTTCATTGTATCTGTCATAAAAGTCCAACATTTCGGGGAGTGCATGAGCACTCTGCCCCCTCCCTCCTCTCACCCTCACCCCCTTACGCGACTGTTCGGGCATGGCTCAGTGTTAGGTTAAGATCATAATGAACACGGAATGTGTAAAGTAAATACCCAAGGTAGACATTATTCCAGTACTCGCAGCAGGATAACGATGACTACATCTGTGATTTACTAAAACACTGCACTCGTGACAGCTGAGCTATAAGCTTCGACACAGTGTTAAAACTGGAATGGTGTGTCACGGTTGGTGTTGCATAATGACGTTTGTGACGAGCGCAGGGACGCGGATGGATTTCCATTTAGCCTGAATGGGGCAGCTAATGTCTGTCGAGCAAATGGCGTCCGCATTTTTCGGCTGCTGCATATTTACTACGGTATTAGCCCAAATCCGCAGCGCCGCTCTCGGGCCGGTGGCGCGCTGGTATTCGGCTCGCGCTGCATAAATACGGCGCGTCGAGCGCTCGCTGCGACAAGTGGTGCGCGGCGGCTGTTTGCCGGCGCTGATTGTTCATTTCGAGAGCAAACCGAGGTGAGCGCCGCTCAAAGCCTACTAATTACAGAAAAGTGCAATCACACCCAGCTGCATCGCACCCCTTGCAAACGGGTTCGCGATCGCCCGCTCGGTGCGTCGAGCCGATGCACCGGACGGCAAATCAGAGAAGAAACCTGGCTGTGCAATCCGGCGGTATTAACTATAACACATAATAACACTACGTGCACTTACCTGCTGTGTCTTGAAGGTATTCGGACGTACGTATATGCAGCTAAAAATTTGCGTTACCTATAGTACCGACCAATCTCTGTGCACAGGGTAAACCGAAACCCTACATCTACATCTACATCCATACACCGCAAGCCACCTGACGGTGTGTGGCGGAGGGCACTTTGAGTACCTCTATCGGTTCTCCCTTCTATTCCAGTCTAGTATTGTTCGTGGAAAGAAGGATTGTCGGTATGCCTCTGTGTGGGCTCTAATCTCTCTGATTTTATCCTTATGGTCTCTTCGCGAGAGCAATATACTGCTTGACTCCTCGGTGAAGGTATGTTCTCAGAACTTCAACAAAAGCCCGTACCGAGCTACTTAGCGTCTCTCCTGCAGAGTCTACCACTGGAGTTTATCTATCATCTCCGTGACGCTTTGGCGATTACTAAATGATCCTGTAACGAAGCGGGCTGCTCTCCGTTGGATCTTCTCTATCTCTTCTATGAACCCTATCTGGTACGGATTCCACACTGCTCAGTAGTATTCAAGCAGTGGACGAATAAGCGTACTGTAACCTACTTCCTTTGTTTTCGGATTGCATTTCCTTAGGATTCTTCCAATGAATCTCAGTCTGGCATCTGCTTTACCGACTATCAACTTTATTTGATCATTCCATTTTTAATCACTCCTAATGCGTACTCCCAGATAATTTATGGAATTAACTGCTTCCAGTTGCTGACCTGCAATAATGTAGCTAAATGATAAGGGATCTTTCTTTCTACGTATTCGCAGCACATTACACTTGTCTACATTGAGATTCAATTGCCAATCCCTGCACCATGCGTCAATTCGCTGCAGGTCCTCATGCATTTCAGTACAATTTTCAACTGTTACAACCTCTCGATATACCACAGCATCATCCGCAAAAAGCCTCAGTGAACTTCCGATGTCATCCACAAGGTCATTTATTAACACATCCACAAGGTCATTTATTAACTGCAAATATAAATTTTTGGATATTTTCCGAGTATCTTAGTATTAGAGACGTGTGGGCGCCGGTGGCTCGTCAGAGAGTAGTAGTATGTCGTTTAATTTCTTATTTCATTTACACTGTCTGAGAAAAAAAAATGTTAAACCCTGAGAAGAGGAGACGAAATGAAGCTACGAAGGGCGCTCAATAAGCAATGCAATAAATCTTTTTTTCTGAAAGCACGATGGTGTTACTCAAGATTCCAACACAGGGTATTACTCTCCACTCTTCTGGCTACAAAAGCCTACTTTTCAACGCAATCTCCGTTCAATGCGACGGCGTGACGACACCTTACTGGAAGGGCCTTTATGCCCTCATGGTACCATCCTACTAGTCGACGTCGAAAGTAAGTCTTGCTGAATAAACTACTTCCTCATCATCCAGGTACTGCTTCCCGCCGGGTGAATCCTCTATTGTGTGTGTGTGTTTGAGGTTTACGGGCGCTAAACAGCTTGGTCATCAGCGCCTAACCGAGCGAGGTGGCGCAGTGGTTCGACACTGGACTCGCATTCGGGAGGACGACGGTTCAATCCCGCGTCCGGCCATACTGATTTGGGTTTTCCGTGATTTCCCTAAATCGCTCCAGGCAAATGCCGGGATGGTTCCTCTGAAAGGGCACGGCCGACGTCCTTCCCCATCCTTCCCTAATCCGATGAGACCGATGACCACGCTGTCTGGTCTCCTTCCCCAAAAACAACCAACAACCATCAGCGCCCAGAATCCTCCATTGGGCCAAACAGATTCAAGTCGGTAGGTGCGAGATCCGGGCTGCAGGTGGATGAGGAGCAACAGTGCGTAGGTTTTTAAACCTCCTCTCGGATGTAGAGACTTGTCTGAGGCCTCGCGCTGTCATGGAGAAGCTGACTTTCATCTGCATTTCTGCGGCGACCAACACGTTGAAGTCATTTCTTTAGTTTTCTGAGGGTAGCACAGAACAGAGTAGATCCTTACTCCATGGGGGAGGACATCAAACAGAATAAACCCTTCAGAGTCCTAGAAGACCATCGCCATCGCTTTACCAGCTCAGGGTGCGGCTCTAAACATTTTCTTTGGAGGAGAGGATGTGAGGCGCCGCTACAGGAATTACCATTTGGTTTCCGGTTCGAAGTGATGAACCCATTGTTCATCGTCTGTGACGATGTAAGACAAAAAATTGTCACCATCAGCTTCGTAACGCGCAAGAAACTACGGCCAGGTGGCCCATCGTTGCACTTTATGGCCATTTGTTTGGTGCATGGAAGCCTAGCGGGCATACTACACCCTTGAGTTTTCCCAACTGGTGGGCGGGTGTGTCAGCACTGCGAACACAGACGCCCAGTTGTGCAACGAGGCGTGTGGTCGTGACCTGGCGTCCACTGCAGTGAGAGTGTCCGCACTTTCCAAGACTGCAGGTTTCACAGCCGTATCCGACCTGCCGTCATGCGGGACATCGGGCAGGTTTTAACGACATTGTTGTGATAATGGCAGAGGCCTCACACAACGACTCACCGTGCTTTTGTTCGCTTTCAGGGCTTCGTAGACAATGTGCAAGGGCCTATGAATACCTGCGATGCTCTGCCTCTCCACAAAAACCAACTCTTTGACAACGTTCTGCTTAAAACGCACCTCTGTTGCAGACGCCATTTTGAAAGCTACGTATAGCGTTTCCACCCATCGGTTCTTCATGAAACTGTAGGCGTTGCATTATTTATTGAAGGTCCCTCGTACACTGGTTGAGAGGGTTTGTGATACTTTGCAGTCGAATCAAATTTATAAGGATCTTGGCAGTATGAGCTCATTTATCAGAATGATGTTGCAACCTCTTTTGCCCAGATGCATGCAGTGGTTCGTTTGGAAGGGGTATTGTAGAGCGCCTGTACGCTCTCCTAAGGCAACCTGGCGGAGAAATGTTGTAACTACGTCTTGATATGCTGGATAGTGACTTTTCTATTGGAGACAAATCTGCGGATCTTGATGAGCAAGGGAGTACCCCAACATCACGCAGTCAGTTCATAGAAGCACGTGCCAGTTGTGGACGGGGATTACCTTATTGATAAATGGCATTACAGTCCTGTCGCATGGCAGGTTAACTCATGAGGATGCAGGCTGCACACTATGGCTTGCCACACCATGGGGTGACTGGTTCACCGAAATTTTTTGTCAGCTAGTCACATTTCCCTGTGCTTTTCTGGCAGTTTTTCTCTGTTCTGCTTTGTATGTGTTTTAATTTCACGTCTAGCTATTTTCCCTATTTCTAAGCGCATTTGAGGTAGAGTGATTGTATGGGCATTTATAGTGCATGAATGTGCAACAATTTTAGAGTTTATCTCCACATTTGTTTATTTTTATAAGTGTAAGTGCACTGATGACCTCGCCGTTCAGGGCTCTTAAGATCCAAACACAAAAAACACACACACAAACACAAACACAAACACACACACACACACACACACACACACACACACACACACACACATACAAACACACCGTTCACGTGTCTCCGTCGCGGCACCACTAAAAACGCAGCGGTTTGTGTTTTGGCGTTAACTGCAGCCTAAACGTGGGACGGTAATACCTTAAGCCGTCGGCACACGGACCGTGCTGTCGAACGTTAACGTTGAGCGTGCCAAGTTCAACGTGCTGCTGAACGCTCAGGGCATACGGTTCGTGGGCCCCCAACGTGGTACACGCGATCGCAACGCACTCCAGCGGCAGTTTGAGATATGTTTCTAGTTCGTAAATCACACTGTTTACTCAACGGGCGCGCGTAAAATTCCTATGTTAGCTTTATTAAAGCACACATTTCCTCCATCGTCCACGAAAAGGAAAGTACCGTGTCCAATCAATAAGGACACAGGCTTATAAAAGTTCCATTACAAACAGTGCGGTACAGATTTGGAACACTTCTCCGCATAAGATAAACATTATTTCATCATTCCCACATTTTAGTAAAACCCCAAGGTCAGTGTTACTTGATCACTGTTCCTACCCAGTAGCAGAACATGTGAATTACGAAGCGTAAAAGAAAAAGGAGCAAAATATCTTGATACAAGTAGCGCAAGCTGTCCTGCAGATTAAGCCAATCGAACAAAGTCACCCCTCAAAACAAGGTGAACTTATATTTACATAACATCAAATATCATAGCATATACTTATATTGAACTAATAATAAAGTATCAGAACCTAATAAAAACGTGAATGTTAGGAAAAATAAATTGGAAGTGTTGACACGCGAACCACTGCCTCAACAAAAACTCATTACCGGAGAAAGACGCTACTCATTACGCTAAACCAACAACTCGGTCCACGTATTTAATCATATAATGTTAGCGCTTACCGAAAACGTTAATCGTAGGTAATTATGTTACTAATTGAAATTTAATTATAACGAACTGTACCAAGAACAATGCGTTTTGGCTGGATCTTCAGTGTGTCGCTGCCTTCAAATAGTCTCCTCTCATAATACGCAAGTTATAGTAATTCTTTTGCCACGAATATGATGTTTCTCATTATGATATTGGAACGAATCACACAACTAACAACGGGTTTTCCAGTGATTCTCAATTTGCTGGTGCTCGGAAACGGCATATATACATATAAGCTTGAAATGAATGCCAATATGGCGCCTCTCAAATCTGTACTGAAGGGAGATGGCGTGCGTGTGACGTAGGCGGCGTTGTGCCATGTCATTGGTCAACGTTCAGACGCACGCTCAGGATATCTGACATGCCAGATATTGCTCTGCACGTTCGGAAAGACTCCCGAGCGTGCTATTGTACGCTATGACGTCAGAAACTCGGCACGCTCAACGCTCAACGTTCGGATGCACGGTCCGTGTGCCGACGGCTTTAGGTCGGCTGCTGCCAGTCTCGGACCAAAGAAACAGGGTGACAGTGTTGCAAGGAGTCCATTACTCGATTAAAATCTTCACGGTTTTCAAGCCGCGTCAGTTTGAATAGAATCCTCGAGCTTCCGATGGCTATCTCCGCCATTGTCGTCAGGAGTAAAATTACTAATTGCCAGGATTGTTACGATTTTCCGATTATATACTCACGATTACAACCGATGGCACCAATCAGAGAGTGCCGAAACGAAGCGTGCAAGGAAGGTGATCGGGCAGCTCACAGCAGCCCCAGCACACCGCGGGACCGAGTGACGCCAGGTAGCGCGAGGTGGGGCCAGAGAGAGATACAGGCCCTGCAACGAACTTGTGGCGTGACGTTAGTCGGCGTGTCTGCCACACTTCATGAACTCTCAGCTCCGGGCAGGGTCCATGGGAAATCAGTACTTAATTGGAAAAGTAACCAGTAATGGTCTGAAATTTCTCTTGTACTATTTAGAGCTTACGTGCATTTAAACGAGCGGTCAAGATTAATTAAACTCTTCTGAAATAGTTACTCACTCTTCACCAGACGTGTCAGAGCACGAGACTTGCCACGACCTCTCTTTCTCGTGCGCATCGGCGCGAGGGGCTGTCGCCTCGTTTGAAACTGCCGCTCCTGCCATCCTATAAGCGTTAAGCAACCGTCATTGCTTCCTTTCGACATCCAGAGCCCGTATCCACGCCCTACTCAATGTGTACCCTTGGTCTCTTTTAAAATTGTTGTTGTGATTCTAATCTCAGCAACCTCTTTTACAATGGAATCCCAGTACTTTGACGCAAGCGCAGACTCTCATGTTCTCAAACTGTATTTTGGGTCCGTTTTCCAGGCAATGCTCAGCGATAGCCAACATCTCAAGCTCTCTTTGTTCAATACGCTTCTTGTGCTCGGTACAACGCTCTGCAACTTGGCGAATTGTCTGGCATATATAGACGCTGCCGCACTCGCAACCGACACCATGCACACCGGACACACGAGGAGCTGTGTCGTCTTTAACAAGAGGCAGCAAGTCTCGATCTTGGAGTCGGGCCAGGGGCCCTGTGCTGTATCTTTCCGCCATTTTGCCGATCGGTTCGGTAAGCGACCGCACCGAACGGTCTTGTTTCCGAAACACAGGCCCAAAATTATTCAGTAAGCATTTCGAAAGCGATACCGAATGGTCCTAGCGAACCGAAACGTTGTTGTCAGTTCTCCTTGCGCCAACCAATGACAAGCAATCTGCCTCAGATCCGCGGATGGTCACTGCAGCGCCACAGCGGTACAAACTCGAAGCTTCTAGCAGCCGACACAGGCCAGCCATTCTTCGAAGTACTGAAAAGTGTGGTTAGAGTACGTAATACTGTTCAAATTTTGCTGACCACAGGCTTCCATAAATGCGTGAAACGACAGAATGTTGACGGTGTTCTGGAAACTGTCGTAAATGTCACATTATGTCTTTTGTATTCTCATTCACATCGACGCTTTGTTTAGGATTTTGCTTTTCGGAATATGAGTTAGGAATGGAATGTAGTATACATTGTACAAATACATTTATAGAAACACCCGAAAAATTAGTCACTTCTTCTGTTTCCGTCGTTCCTTAGTAGCTTAAAAATTCATGGAGGTACGTTCCGTCTCTGCAACTAACTGAAGGCAGTTTGTTTATTGCCGTAAGCGTTCCGCTTCCTTTATTCGTGATGATTCTTCACCAATAAAAGAAGCGAAACGAGTATGTGAATAAACTGCCTTCAATTAGTTGCATAGACGGAACACCTCTCCACGAACCCAAAAAATTGGTTAAGAGAATGTCAGAGAATAACAAGATGCATAAAATGTGGTTGTAGCTCACTCCTAGAGATCCAAATGATGTAGTAGCCTACTACCCTATATGATACATAAAAACAATATTTAAAAAATCGCCTTTTCAAGAGCAGGTGGCGAGTGCAGCTATGAAAGGTCGTTGTAATTTATAACATGAATCTGATGAATCAAAATGTTTTCTATATGGTAGTATAGTGTGAAAATATTGTGGCGGGAACATTTAATATCTGTCTACTGTTGTTAATGATTCGATCGCAGATAAGTACTTGTGACAAACTAGAGTAAATAGACGACTGCTGTTAGTTTCATTCGCAGTAGTTTACGTTGTGCTCTCAGATTCCTGTGTAACCTCACATTCGGAAATCGCTACGTATTCCGAAAAAAATGGTGAATTATTTGTGACAGGAAGTATAAATGTCACTTTCAATTGTTTCACGCACAGCAATTTCATCTTTCATTTCTTAAACATGTGGAAGTCAAGAAATGGAAGATTCTCTTTACAGAGAAAGCGCGTTCTTACGTGTAAATTACAATGAATATTTCAGAAAAATGCTTAATTATAACACTGAACGAAGTCTCAGAATGCGTTGCAAACACGAAGAGGAAAAAAAAAACACTTTCGCATACAACAGTATGCCACGGCAGTTCGTCGCCTTACCAACTTCACTACAACAAGTTGCGTGCTAGCGATTCTTAATTTTATGTAATTGTAGTCGAGAGAGACGCAGGCTGACTTCGTTGCTAAATGATACGTGCGTAAGCCGCAAGTGCAAGAAATTTTGGATAGTTTCTATCAGGCTTCGCAAAATTCCTTTGCAGTGTTACTTTAAAGTTTTAAACGCGTTTCGATAATTAATAACTAAACCACTTGCAGAAAAGAGAACACGAAGTCACAAGTAATTTCAGCTAATACTTAAGTATTATACGTAAGCAGAGCCGATGTCTTAATATTTCATGAACTTTAAACTGTTAATTGCGTAAAATAACAGATATTTTGAGAGAATATTGACCGAAAACTTTTTTTATGTTGTAATCATTCACAATAACAACCTAACCTAACCATACTTCTAACTAAGGAAAATAGTTTATTATGAACTCACTTTCCAACCGGACGCGTTCTGTGGTGATTCTTTAGCAACACAATCACTAAATCCAAAGCTAAAACCGTTCAATATGTTTAAAATAGCATATTATAGGTGTAAATAAACCACAGGTAACCGAACGAGAGGGCCATACCGAAATCCAAAACCACTCGGTACAATTGTCGAAATATCGGCTAGAGAACCGTTCGGTAACAGGTCTCAGAAGCTTACTGAATAGGAAATTCGGATAAAGAACCGAAAATGTCGTCACTACCGAGTCTAACCAACTGCACCGATCGGGATGAATGATACAGAATAGGGCCCCAGTACACTGGTCTCAATCCATGTCTCTGTGGTATGCGTGCTAACTTGCTGCTCGTTGCCCACAGTATGGTAGGAAAGCTGCTGGCTTGGCTTCCTCTGGCGATTCATAAGTCGTGCCTCTGCTGTGGCACCTAAAAGCGTTGGCAGTGTTTCTCTTGACCGAGTGACGTCAGTGACGCCAAGCGGCGCGAGGAGCCCGCGCGACGGTAGAAACAGCCGCTCCCGCCTCCTTACAAGCGTTAAACATCCGTTGCTGCTTCCTTTCGAAGTACAAAGCTCTCCCCTGACCAATCCTCCCGTCATGGTCTCTGTTAAAATTGCTGCGGTTTTTTCTAATCTCAGCCACCACTTTTATAGCGTAATCCCAGTATGTTGACTCTCGGGTTCTCACATAACTATTATCTCTGAACGCTTTTGTCAAGGTTTGCAATCCAGACTGTTGGTGGTCGCCGTCAGAAACAACTGTTGCTGTAGCGAACGAGGTGGCACAGTGATTAGCACACTGGACTCGCATTCGGGAGGACAACGGTTCAAACTCGCGTCCAGCCACTCTGATTTAGGTATTTAGTGATTTACCTAAGTCGCTTCAGGCAAATACCGAGTTGCTTCCTTTGAAAGGGCGCGAACAACTTCCTCCCCCATCGTGCCCTAATTTGATGTGACCGATAACGTTGCTCCCCGAAATCAACCAACCGACAGCCTCTTGCTCAATGTAGTAACGTGCTCAGGACCGCTTTCTTGTGAACGGTGTGATGAAAACAATTGGTGTTCCAATACCGATCAGTGGACGTTTGTTTCCTCTACACTGAATGACAAAGCCGGCCTCCTGCCTACCGCTCAGCTAAAACATCCAAGAACGATAGCCTGCCATCCGTGTTGAGAGATGGAGATGACAATGGTTACAAGAGACACATTACGAACGCTTTTAGGTGCCATCGAAGAAGGAAGCCTTGTGAGTTGCCAGAAGGGGCCAAGCCGACGGCTTTCCTGGCACACCGTGGGACAGCAGGTTACTACGTGTACTGCAGAGATAGTGTTCCGGCCCTTCCCCAGATCAAGATATGCTGCGCCCCGTTAACGACGACATAGCTATTCGTGTGTCCGGTGTGTATGGTGCCCCTTGCCAGTGCGGCAGCGCCTATAGAGGTCAGACAATTCGCACAATTATAGAGCGTTGTACCGGGCACAACAAACGTGTTCAACAGAGGGAGCTTGAAGAGTCGGCCATAGCTGATCATTTCCTGGGAAACGGACACAAAATACTATGTGAGAACCCGAGAGTCAACATACTGGGATTACGCTATAAAAGTGGTGGCTGAGATTAGAAAAAACCGCAGCAATTTTAACAGAGACCATGACGGGAGGATTGGTCAGGGGAGAGCTTTGTACTTCGAAAGGAAGCAGCAACGGATGTTTAACGCTTGTAAGGAGGCGGGAGCGGCTGTTTCTACCGTCGCGCGGGCTCCTCGCGCCGCTTGGCGTCACTGACGTCACTCGGTCCCGCGGCGCGCCGGAGATGCTGTGAGCTGCCCAACTAACCTTCCACGCACGCGTGCGTCGTTTCGGCTATCTATGATTGGTTCCGGCGACGGTAATCAACGCTATTTAAGCAGAAAATCGTGCCAGCTCCGGCAGTCAGTAGTTTTACGCATGACGTTGATGGCAGAGGCAGCCATCGAAAGCTCGAAAATACTATTCGAATTGACGCGGCTTGAAAACGGAGTAGATTTGATTCAGACATGCCGCCGCGAAAGGCTCTGAGGACACAGTCCAGTACTTGTTCTCGGGTGACAGGTGCAGATATGAAGGGGTGATAATGTGCTTGGTTCATAATACAGCGATTCTTCGTTGTGGGGATCAGACAGATCAGGTTTCCATGCAGTCCAGCTGGGGTCACTGTTGCCTCCAAATGCACCACAAGTCTGTATATCGTACGATTAGACCGACCGGCCAGATGGAAACCTACAGTGGCTCCCCTTTCAAAGTTGGGTGGTGATCGTATCAGTATTGCGCTCAAATGATCCGCACAACCGCTTGGGCACAAACTTGTTCCATTCACTAAAGGCGCTTTCTGTTGGATACAGTGATGTCCATTTTACTCTTCACCGTTTAGGTTGCCTTCAGTACACCTCGTTTGTGTCCTGAATTTGCTTTTCCGGCAACATTACTTGTATGTTACAGCGATAGACAGTAGTATGGCTGGGTTTTCTGGCTGAGAGTTGGCCGATGTGCACCTAGTGTTTGTATTAAACGAAAGCAACGGAACAATGGCGCAACTACGCTATGCTACCTGCAGTGACGGCAGCAGTATCAGAGTACTTCTGCATCCAAAGATTGTCGGATTATTCTGCGTATTATGCTATACATCTTGCTGTTTGCATGTTACTGTGTTTTATCTGTTGTGAAGGCATATTTTCAGAGAAGAATCAGGGTGCAAAAGGCAGACTAGCACTGGCAAATAGGGAGTCCCTGTTCAAATAAAGTCTACTAGTATCAAACATCGACCTTAATTTCATGAAGAAATTTTTTTAAACCTACGTTTGGACCATAGCATTGTAGGGAAGTCAATCATGAATGGTGAGGATAGCAGAAAAGAATCGAAATGTTTGATAAATGGGGCTATATAAATGGAAATACCGTGTGGCAGGGCCTCTCGTCGGGTAGACCGTTCGCCTGGTACAAGTCTTTCGTGTTGACGCCACTACGGCGACTTGTGTGTCGGTGGGGTGAAGTGATGATGATACGGACAACACAACACCCAGTCCCCGAGCGGAGAAAATCTCCGACCTAGCCGGGAATCGAACCCGGGCCGTTAGGTATGACATTCCGTCGCCCTCACCACTCAGCTACGAGGGGCGGTCAATGGGGCTACAGAAGGACGTTGAAAATTAAGTGGACTTACTGGATGAGAATACCGACCACAATCGGAAAAGCGCTGTTGCTTTCTCTCGCATGTAGTAATCAGTCGTATTTGAGCAGTTGGGCAAGACTGAATAAATGTCCATGGAGTAGCGGCGAAAAACGTTAATGCATTAGGTTTTAACGATTCGTCGACGATGCGGTCATTGCACACGGAGCACAGGGTTCTGAACAACCATCCGTTCGAATGCGAGTCCATTGTCCTAATCACTGTTTCATCTCGCTGCCTAGGGCCGACGATTTATGTCATTATCATCTTCGTATCCTTCCATCGAGCCGGTTGAGGTGTTTATGGACAATTTGCTTCCTGTTTGCTCTACCTTGATCTACCTCTTGTCTTGACATTACGTGGGTACCGTAATATAGGGTGGTTACAATTAAACTTCCGCTACTTGACCAAGTCTATACTGAAAACTATTGCCCATGCGGGTACCGAACTGCAGGCTTTGCGTTGTTAATAGTGTTAATGCAACGACTTGCCATTAGGCGCCAGTAGCCTACTCGGAGCTCGGACACCAAGGTCCAAGGATATGCAGCGCGAACGCCTCGCGTTCCTGCGATCTGCTTCACCACCATGTGATCCCTGCTCTACATGATAGGGATGCTTTCGACTCAACTGTTTTGATGCCTGATGGAGCTCCATCTCATACTTTTCGTTACTTCACTCTGGCTCACTGTAACACATCTGGAGAAAATAAAACATTGGCCGTTCGTTCCAAACTGCGTAGCCACCAAGATCACCAGATTTGAACGCAACTGATTTCTGGCTTTGGAGCTACCTGAAGGAATGGATTTATCAAATGGTTCAAATGGATCTGAGCACCCTGGGACTTAACATTTGAGGTCATCAGTCACCTACACTTAGAACTACTTAAACCTAACTACCCTAAGGACATCACACACATCCATGCCCGAGGCAGGATTCGAACCTGCGGCCGTAGCAGCCGCTTGGTTCCGGACTGAAGCGCCTAGAACCGCTCGACCACCACGGGCGGCCAGGATTTATCAAAGGGACATTATCACGCGTGGAGGTTGAAGACGAGCTTAGCAAAGGACGCAACCAACATCCCACCTGAGATGTTTCGGGCTGCATTTGTGTAGTCTCTAGTGCAGCTCCGCACTGTCATGGGCGCAGATGGTCATGACAATGAGCAACGTTCGAAACCTGGAACCTATACGTGGTACGCGATAAACAGATATTACCCCGAGGGATATGCATTACGGAGAGGTTTACTATTGAAATTTTGAGAGAGTTCTTTCCGGGAAGGGTCACGTAACATATTACTTCCTCCCACATACATCTCACGAAATGACTACGATAAAAAAAATTCGAGGAATTACAAGTAACACAGAGACTTATCAACAATCATTTTTCCCACGCACCATTCGCGATTAGAACAGGGAGAGAGAAATCAGTTAGTGGAAAGAGAAGTACCCTCCACCATATATCGTCAGGTTGCTTATGAGTGTTGATGTAGTTGTAGAAGTGTTTCTTCCAATGGTTCATTCGCTGTTTCTCTTACGTGTACCCTCACAAATGTTTTCATAAAGTTTCATTGTCCTACGATCACTCGTTTTTCGTGCGGCCCTTTCGGGTGTGCTGGAATTTTTTGGTTGGGAGAGGAGGGCTGGGTAATTAACTGACGAGACTGACCTAAATACCATTTATTAACAAAAACATCCCTTAGATGAAGCTGGTACTCTTGGCTGGCTACAGGACGCCTGGTCTCGCAATTGCAGGATCATCAGCTCAGGGCGACACACTGGGCATCACGGTTTCTCCAGTCATAAGCAACGATCTCAACTACGACAGGCATAATGCAATGGGCCACTTGCAATGTTTCCAGAGACTTAAACCTACATCAATGTAGTTAATCCAACGGCGATACAGGCAGCCTGTGAAAGTGCTGCAGATAATTAAAATTAAAGTCAAGTGACCAAAGCAATTTCATTTACTTTAAGCTCTCAACGACTTACGTAAAAAATTTAAAGCATCTATCCTGACGGATAGATAGGTTGTATACCTGGAAGAATCCTGGAGATACTAAAAGGTATCACATAGATTATATAATGGTAAGACAGAGATTTAGGAACCAGGTTTTAAATTGTAAGACATTTCCAGGGGCAGATGTGGATTCTGACCACAATCTCTTGGTTATGAACTGCAGATTGAAACTGAAGAAACTGCAAAAAGGTGGGAATTTAAGGAGATGGGACCTGGATAAACCGAAAGAACTGAAGTAGTGAAGGCAGCAGACGATCAAGTAGGTAAATAGACGAGGGCTAATAGAAATCCTTGGGTAACAGAAGAAATATTGAATTTAATTGATGAAAGGAGAAAATATAAAAATGCAGTAAATGAAGCAGGCAAAAAGGAATCTAAAAAAAAATGAGATCGACAGAAAGTGCAAAATGGCTAAGCAGGGATGGCTAGAGGACAAATGTAAGGATGTAGAGGCTTGTCTCACTAGGGGTAAGATAGATACTGCCTACAGGAAAATTAAAGAGACCTTTGGAGAGAAGAGAACCACTTGTATGAATATCAAGAGCTCAGATGCAAAGCCAGTTCTAAGCAAAGAAGGGAAGGCAGAAAGGTGGAAGGAGTATATAGAGGGTTTATACAAGGGCGATGTACTTGAGGACAATATTATGGAAATGGAAGAGGATGTAGATGAAGACGAAATGGGAGATAAGATACTGCGTGAAGAGTTTGACAGAGCATTGAAAGACCTGAGTCGAAACAAGGCCCCGGGAGTAGACAATATTCCATTAGAACTACTGATGGCCTTGGGAGAGCCAGTCATGACAAAACTCTACCATCTGGTGAGCTAGATGTATGAGACAGGCGAAATACCCTCAGACTTCAAGAAGAATATAATAATTCCAATCCCATAGAAAGCAGGTGTTGACAGATGTGAAAATTACCGAACTATCAGTTTAATAAGTCACAGCTGCAAAATACTAACGCGAATTCTTTACAGACGAATGGAAAAACTGGTAGAAGCGGACCTCGGGGAAGATCAGTTTGGATTCCGTAGAAATGTTGGAACACGTGAGGCAATACTAACCTTACGACTTATCTTAGAAGAAAGATTAAGAAAAGGCAAACCTACGTTTCTAGCATTTGTAGACTTAGAGAAAACTTTTGACAATGTTAACTGGAATACTCTCTTTCAAATTCTGATGGTGGCAGGGGTAAAATACAGGGAGCGAAAGGCTATTTACAATTTGTACAGAAAGCAGATGGCAGTTATAAGAGTCGAGGGGCATGAAAGGGAAGCAGTGGTCGGGAAAGGAGTGAGACAGGGTTGTAGCCTCTCCCCGATGTTATTCAATCTGTATATTGAGCATGCAGTAAGGGCAACAAAAGAAAAATTCGGAGTAGGTATTAAAATTCATGGAGAAGAAGTAAAAACTTTGAGGTTCGCCGATGACATTGTGATTCTGTCAGAGACAGCAAAGGACTTGGAAGAGCAGTTGAACGGAATGGACAGTGTCTTGAAAGGAGGATATAAGACGAACATCAACAAAAGCAAAACGAGGATAATGGAATGTAGTCAAATTAAATCGGGTGATCCTGAGAGAATTAGATTAGGAAATGAGACACTTAAAGTAGTAAAGGAGTTTTGCTATTTAGGGAGTAAAATAACTGATGATGGTCGAAGTAGAGAGGATATAAAATGTAAACTGGCAATGGCAAGGAAATCGTTTCTGAAGAAGAGAAATTTGTTAACATCGAGTATAGATTTAAGTGTCAGGAAGTCGTTTCTGAAAGTATTTGTATGGAGTGTAGCCACGTATGGAAGTGAAACATGGACGATAACTAGTTTGGACAAGAAGAGAATAGAAGCTTTCAAAATGTGGTGCTACAGAAGAATGCTGAAGATAAGGTGGGTAGATCACGTAACTAATGAGGAGGTATTGAATAGGATTGGGGAGAAGAGAAGTTTGTGGCACAACTTGACTAGAAGAAGGGATCGGTTGGTAGGACATGTTTTGAGGCATCAAGGTATCACAAATTTAGCGTTGGAGGGCAGCGTGGAGGGTAAAAATCGTAGAGGGAGACCAAGAGATGAATACACTAAGCAGATTCAGAAGGATGTAGGTTTCAGTAAGTACTGGGAGATGAAGAAGCTTGCACAGGATAGAGTAGCATGGAGAGCTGCATCAAACCAGTCTCAGGATTGAAGACCACAACAACAATCCTGACGGACTGACATTACTGTCCTTAAAGTATATACATTCATTAATAATAGCTTTACTCAACAAGAGATGATTTAATGAAAGTGATCAGACATAAAATATAAGTTTAATTACTTTGGCGCTGTGATCGAGACTCACCACAAGCGTGGACGAAATATGACGGACATACACACACCTTGGACATCAACCACTAAAAACCACACAAGTACATAACAATTACTAGTGCCCACTGCACCGGCGTATCATACAGCATTGCGGTTTAACACATACAAATCGCACAGCGGTATTTAACGGCTGAGCGCAGCTTAAGATAAAGTTAAGCTAAAGAATTTTTGCTTAGCATCCTTACTCCTATATTTAAATTAACTGAAACTAAAAAGTAAATAACAAATTACCGTGATGCACCACTTCTAAGATGAAAGAGGTGGCACTCTGAAGCACCATCGACTCTAAATCTTTCCTCTTTTAGAATTTTAATGCACATTGACCAGCAGTGAAATAGCAGGCTGCATAGTGCGTCTTAAGCCTCGGTTTCACTTAGAATCAAACTGGACACCACTATCACATCCTTAATGTCTACGACTATAACGCCTTAACCAATGTTATGCTTACAGGGAAAACTTTCACTGCCTCGTCTACGTGGGGCTAGATGCAAACGATTCAACAATTTAGCAAAGTGGGATAGCCCTTTGCACAAACCACACACATTGGGAAGAGGTGTGTAACCACATTTCCTTGTAAGGGTGTAAGGCAACACTGCCAGCCCTTACCGCAGTGAACAGAATAGAAAAAAAGGACAAACCACAACTTTCCATAATTTCGGGAAACAGGCCAGTAGCCGCAAGCGACACGACAACGGCGGAACAGCCAAAAGAGACACATTTCACGGTATCATTTAGCATCAGACTGAAACAACACTAACCTTGTTCAGCACCAATTGTTGCTGCATAGAATCCGTGGCACCCAGCAGTATTTGTTCTGTCCAGCAACTTTTGCAGTTTTCAACGTTGGCTGTTGGTAATACAATTAGACCACCTTGCACTACCGATCCCGATCCTACATCAAAATTGAACACTCGGAGACACATTGAAACTTAAGGCCTCAGAAATGGGCCACACTGTAGTAAACGCATTTGTCTGCATCACCCAGTATCACCTTCTAAGGCGTGCCTGGACAAATCCGACTGACCTCTACAAAGATGTTAAGGAGTCTCGCTGATAAACAGTATACATCACCAGTCAGCTACAACAGAAAAAACTTCTTTCAACACGTAATGTTCGCTCTTGAATTATCAGTACCACAGGCATAGTAAAAATACTTCTTTAGATGCAATCTGGAAAAAAACTTGGAGGAATCCGCAGGTAACTACTGCGTTCCCAAAAGGAAAACATTTAATATGCCAGTTTACGACGCCGTACTGCCATTCACCACATCGGCTGCTGACAAACGGGAGATGTTATGGTAAGTCATTTCCAAAGCCAAATGCCACTATTTACTTGCCGCAAGCACTCCTCACTTCTCATAGCGGGCGATAGGCTGACAACGTAGAGGCTAGCTGGAGGCCAGCGCCACCCAAGTTCACGTTCCGGCGGACGGTCGCGCGACTTCAAACACCGGAACGATAAAATGAAATGAAATGAGCGTATAGCATTGCTACCCTTGAGGCACTGCCCGGGAAAGTTCGGCGGCCAAGTGCAAATCGTTTTTCAGTCACCTTGGGTGGCTTGCTTGCCGGTGATAAGGATGAAATAATGATGAGGACAGCACAACACCGTGTCCACGAGAGGGGAAAATGTGCAACCCGTCCGGGAATCGAACCCGAGCCCACCGCATGAGAGATAAGCACCTTACCACTTTTTTTTCTTAATTCAATTTGTTCGCTATAGTTCGTTGCGTTTGGTGTGGGCGGACGCCACAAGACATCCGTTCAAGTTGATCGTTGATTCCTTTACTCAGTTTTTTTTTTTTTTTTTTTTTTTTTTTTTTTTTTTTTTTTTTTTTTTTTTACTGAGAGCAAACAGCGCTCTGACCTAACACGCTGAGCTACCGTGCCCCGGCAGTAATAAATGTGCATTTCTGACCACAAACATGGCGAACCATCGATTATATACGAATTAATATCTCTGCCTATATTCTCAGTTCAATTGCTTCTTAGTTATGGAGAAGGAGACGACCATGCAGATAAAAAAATGAAGCGAAATACAAGGGAGATGGCACTGTAAACACGCTGTTCGTTGTCTTGAATCGGAGTAGACGGGGCTGTCGCCATCTTAAATAGCTCAAGGCATTAGCTGACTACGGTTTACGATTGCTTCCTGTTCATTATATCTGTCATGTGCACTCAATAACTGTTTTAAATACTAAAAATTACAGTGCTTACGTGAACAACGTAGGCAATTTCGAACGTTTTTCTTTTCTTAAACGCTTATTTGCTCTATTAACATGACAAATTTGATCTCGTTAATGTAACTTTTTGTTGTTGACATGTTTCGAATAGCCAAGGATAGGCGGAAGTGGTGTGAAAAGCATGTTTTCGTAATCCATTTAGTTCCATCTTTACTGTATTTGTATCGATAGTTGGAACTCCGAAACCAATGCTTGTTTGCTTACTGGTACTGCTCCTTGTTCGTTTCATTTTCAGCTTTCAGCTCATACGCACAACATTTTTAACCTTCCCGTTTTCAAAACGTTTGCCTACGTATTCTTTGCTTTTGCGGGAGTTTTTCTCGCCAGTAACTCTTGTCAGCTTTTGAGCGATAACCAAACATATCACAATTGTAATGTACGTCTACTTTGATCATCTGCTTCACTTTATTTTTCAATTTCATTTTGAGATTTTCAAAGTGTAGGAGCCTATATCACGCTTTGTGATGTACCGATAGTCAGTTAGTTAGTTTCACATTTCACACACACACACACACACACATATATATATATATATATATATATATATATATATATATATATATATGTGTGTGTGTGTGTGTGTGTGTGTGTGTGTGTGTGTGTTAGTAATTCCTAGTTACGATCATTTACGCATTACAATAATAGACAGTGTTCTGCGGAATAGGAGGAGTTGTCGCGGTGAAACGTTTGCAGTACAGTTTCAAATTTTACTTTGATGTCTGTGATGCATTTTAAATCACTGTGTAAGTGATCAGAACTTTTTGTTGCAGCATTGTGAAACCCTATTTGTTCTACAGACAACCTTAATGTGTCGAAATGAATGTCATTTCTTTTCTTCTGGTTTTGTAATTATATGAAACATTGTTCCTGTTGAATTGCAGTGGATTATTTACAACGGACTTGACGAGGGAATAACTACACTGCCAAGCAGATAGGTTGCTACTCACACGCCGAGCAGCAGGCAGGCACGACGAAGAGAGTGTTCACATAAGTTTTCGGCCAAAGCCTTCTTCAGAAAGGAAGCAAAACGAGCACACACACCACACACACACACACACACACACACACACACACACACACACACACAATCACACATACAAAACTCACACACAAGTGACCGCTGTCTCCAGCTGTTCTACCCACAATCCTTTTTAAAGATGGAGGAAATGTGAACAAAGAATAATTATCGGGGGGAGGAATTTAGGGTGCTGCACCAACACCAGATTGGTCACATAGCTGTGTGTTGTGTGTGGACCAGGCCACTGATATACAGTTTGGGGTTTGGAAGGCAATGATAAACGCAAGAAAGAATAAAAGTGAACTGCGCAACCATATATATAAAAAAGAAAATATTGCTTGAATGACTCCACTATCGAATGAAGAGTGATTCCTTTAAACTATAGATTACGATCGGATCGATTATTACACCCGGAAATGACGCAAGCTGGCATTTTTGATGAAACAACTACGTCTTCAAACAAATAAAGCACAAAATTCTATTTCGGATACGACCGCAAAAGCCGATAGGTATATCCAGTTGTTGGAACTAGGCACGGGGACTTCAGAATGGCAGCACAGGGAAGTATCACCACGGTTAACCATGGAGGAACAGCTGCGGTGAACCTAATGTTTTGGGCTACTTAAAATAGCGGACATCGGCATCAAGTTTGTGACGAAATAACAGCACTCTTATTTTTTTCCTCTGTGGTGACAACCGAAGTTCACTTTCTGATCGGCATTGGCACTGATCAGGCAAAAAACAAAATCACGGGCGCCGGCCCGTTCTAAAACTGAGAGAAAGAATTCATCTAATTGTAACAGCACTCGTATGAAATAAGTGATACAAAGATGATAAAATGGTAATATGTAACCAGATTAAAATTATTTGAAATTTATGTTCACTGATAATAATTATTTGTATAATTATTTGTATATAACTAGCTTGTTTCATCGTGCTGTAGGTTTTATTACGTATAGGATCCATACAGTTGATTGTGTAAATCGATGTTTACAGTGTAGTTAGCAAATGGTTCAAATGGCTCTGAGCACCATGGGACTTAACATCTGAGGTCATCAGTCCCCTAGACTTAGAACTACTTAAACCTAACTAACCTAAAGACATCACACACATCCATGCCCGAGGCAGAATTCGAACCTGCGTCCGTAGCAGCAGCGCGGTTTCGGACTGAAGCGCCTAGAACCGATCGGCTACAGCGGCCGGCGTGTAGTTAGCCTCCCTCGTTGAGAAACGTTTTGTAGCCATGTGTCGTTATTCTGACAAAAATGAAAATCAGGCAGTGTAGATGCCTAATGCAGTTCATAGTGTCTGCATAAAACAGATACTGTGAACTACATGTAGGCAGCTAAAAGCTCTAATCGTATTAAGGGATTCAGTATTGTGTGGCTTCTTGCTCCTGCATATGTTTTTTTAGAACCATGGTATTTTGCTACACGCACCTTATTACTGACACTCGCAAATAATGCGATAGGCGTAACCTTCTGAAGAAGTTCCCTAAGTGACCAAAATCGGTAAAGAAATTAAATTTCATTTATTGAAGTGGTTGCTCATTACTTCATTATATACATCTACAGTTGCTGAAGATGGATAAAATACTTAACCAAGTATTGTTTAAATATGAATACCACGTCGACATAAAATGATACCGTATGACCTGATTAACAGGGTAGGGATACCGAAATTCTGTTAGATACACGACCGACTGTTTGTACTATTAGCCATTTTAAAACAGAACACCCTCACAGAACTGGACAAGCTATTACACGTGTACCCCAATGCAAAGAATATTGAATTGGGCAAAGAAGTCAGTTCAGTTAGTATACGCCCACGCCAGGTCGTGACAAAGGCCAGAGACAGACAGCTCTGCAGCCGCGCACCGCGGTCGCCATCTGGAATGCAGTTAGGCGGGCGGGCGACGCTAAGGAGCGCAGCCCCCGGGGCAGTTTCTGCGGCTGCTCTCGCGGTTTAATATTCATAGCACATTAATTCTTTAATACCGTTCGCTTCACTCCAGAGAATCTGCAATCGACCTCGCTCCGAAGGAAAAAGTCGGCAAAAAGGAAAAGAGCTCGGGAACAGAGATCGACAAAGGCCACTTTCACGGGCGAATGAACGGGAAAAAAAGAGCTTTTAAAATTTTCACTGGTTATGGAGAAACGGAAACCTCGTTCCTTCTGCTGCGGGAAGCAATATTCGATGCAGGATGCCGACATCTTCGCCGGCACGGGAAAGTCCACAATTGAGATTTTACAAAGGTGATGCTTCTTTTTCAGATTCGGTTAATAAAATGTAGGGATATCGAGTACAGTACGGACCGATACTTGTGACACGTGTGACAGTTGAGTCATTAAGTTCACTGATAATCTCAGAGCGATTTTTTGTCACAATTCGTGGAATACCCCAGCTTCAGCCCCAATGGTTTCACTAAGTCCCGGTAGGTGGTGGCGCTATACGTAGCCTTCAAAATGGCGTCTGTAACGGAAGTACTTTCCAAGCAAAGGGCTGTCATCGAATTTCTATTGGCGGAAAACCGGAACGTTGCAGATATTCATAGGTGCTTGCAGAACGTCCACGGAAATCTGTCAGTGAACAAAAGCAGGGTGAGTTTTGGTGAGGCGTCTGTCATCATCGCAGCAAGGTCGCGCAAACCAGTCCATTCTCCCTGCCGCGGCCGGCCGCACATAGCTGTAACTCCTGCAACGCTGGAACGTGCGGACACTCTCATTCGAAGTGAACGACAGATCACAATCAAAGGCGTCTCTGCACTACTGGACGCCTCTATTGGTGGTCCTGACCTACTCGTACACCAGTTACGTTACTCAGAGGTGTGTGCTCGCTTGGTTACTCGTCACCTAGGCATCTTCTGCCTTCCATCTATTTGGCACCATGGAGGATACATCGGGAAGCACTACGCGTATAATGCCGAGGTTAGTGATGCAGTAAGATCTTGGATCCGACGACCACCAGTAGAGTGTTACCTCGCGGACATAGAGGCCCTCACAGTCAGGTGGCGTAAAGCCATCGCATTCAATAAAAGTTGTGTTGAAAACTAGGGTATTGCTACCAAAAGAGTGGGGAATAATATGGTGTACTGGTATGCTGAATAAAATCAATGTGCCTTCAGAACAAAAGTGTTACATCACTTATTTAATAACCATCGTATCTGCTAATACATCTTTTTTTTTATTTCGTCAGTCTTCTGACGTTACTGGTTTGATGCGGCCGGCCACGAATTCTTCTCCTGTGCTCAATTATTTACTGGATGTATTCCAATTTCTGTGTTCCTCTACAGTCTTTACCTTCTAAAGCTTCTTCTAGTACCATGGAGGTTATTCTCTCATGTCTTAACAGATGTCCTGTCATCCTGTCCCTTCTGCTTATCAGTGTTTTCCACATTTTCCTTTCCTCTCCGATTCTTCGTAGAACTTCCTCATTCCTTATCTTATCATCCACGTAGTTTTCAACACTCGTCTGTAACATCACATCTCAAATGCTTCGATTCTCTTCTGTTCCGGTTTTCCCACAGTCCATGTTTCACTACCATACAATGTTGTATTCCAGACGTACATTCTCAGAATTTTCTTCCTCAAATTAAGGCCAATATTTGATATTAGTAGACTTCTCTTGGTCAGGAATGCCTTCTTTGCAATAGCTAGTCTGCTTTTGATGTCCTCCTCGCTCCGTCCGTCATTGGTTATTTTACTTCCTAGGTAGCAGAATTCCTTAAATTCATCTATTTCGTGACCATCAATCCTAATATTAAGTTTCTCGCTGTCCTCATTTCTACTACTTCTCATTACTTTCGTCTCTCTCCGATTTACTCTCAATTCATACTCTGCACTCACTGGATTGTTCATTCCATTCAGCATATAATATAATTCTTCTCCACTTTCACTCAGGACAGCAATGTCATCAGCGAATCGTATCACTGATACCGTTTCACCTTGAATTTTAATTCCACTCCTGAATTTTTCTTTTATTTCCATCATTGTTTCCTCGGTGTACAGATTGAACAATAGGGGAGAAAGGCTACATCCTTGTCTTATACCCTTTTTAATACGAACACTTCGTTCTTGGTCGTCCACTCTTATTATTCCCTCTTGGCTGTTGTACATATTGTACAGGGTGGCGCAGATGGATCGGGTGGTTTTAAAATACTTGTCAAACTGTCAATTGTAAAGGTATTGGATTGAAATAAAGTGCAAAACGTGTAGTTACAATGGAAGTTTATTAACAAAAAAATAGTAATGTTAGTTTTTAAAAATTACATCCATCAAATGCCCTCCTTCTCGAGCGACGCATTCTTGGAGTCGGTCCTTAACGTTCCGCATTGCCCGCTCAAGCACATCACCAGGAATTGATGTGATTTCGGTGTGAATTGCTGCCTTCAACTCCTGAATGGTCCGGGGTTTGTTCATGTAGACCCTTGCTTTTAAATAGCCCCATAAGAAAAAGTCACATACCGTGAGGTCCGGCGAGCGAGGGGGCCAATGGACATCTCCATTACGGGAAATCAAACGGCCAGGGAACAGAGCGCGTACAGCTTGCATTGATATCCTAGCGGTATGTGCAGTTGCCCCGTCTTGTTGGAACCACATATTGCCCATGTCGTAATTGTTCTCTTCAAGTTGTGGGAGAAGAAAATCTTCAATCATGTTCACATAACGCTGCGAATTAACAGTAACCGCCTGCTCCCTTTCATTTTCAAAAAAGTAAGGACCAATTATCCCTACCTTAGAAACCCCACACCAAACCGTCACTTTGTCACTATGGAGAGGCCGTTGGTGTAGATCTCTTGGGTTAGTGTCGGCCCAGTAACGGCAATTTTGCTTGTTTACGTATCCGTTAATGTGAAAGTGAGCCTCGTCAGACATCATGATAATCAGGTTTACATCTTCCAATAACTCCAACATCTGTTGGCTAAACTGAAGCCTTTGAAGATGGTCTGTTGGGAGAATCTTCTGTACCAACAGGATTTTATAGGGGTGGAATTTCAGTTCTTCGTTAAGAATCCTTTGAAGGCTCCGACGTGACATTTCAAGAGCTTGAGCACGACGTCTCGTTGATCGACGTGGGCTCGCAGTGACATCGCGTCTCACACGCTCCACGTTCTCAGGCGTTGTTATTGTTGGCGGTCTAGGCGTCCATTTTGGAGCACATGAACCAGTAGTGCGGAAATTATGCACCCAACTCAATATCGTATCTCGCTTAGGAACACTACCGCGAGGTGGGATGTTGAAACGCCGGCGAAAGGTACGCGTCACAGCAACAATTGACTCGTTATTGCGTATGAACTCTTCCACTGCGAAAACACGATGCTCAACGGACCACGTAGCCATCGCGACTGACTGCCAGCCTGCAACTGAAACTTCCCGTCCCCACCCACCACAGGACGAAGTCGCCGAACACCTGGCTCCCCCCCTCCAGACGTACTGTCCACTTCAAAACCACCCGATCCATCTGCGCCACCCTGTATATGACCCGTGTCTCCCTATAGCTTACCCCTACTTCTTTCAGAATTTCGAACATCTTTCACCATTTTACATTGTCGAACGCATTTTCCAGGTCGACAAATTCTATGAATGTGTCTTGAGTTTTCTTTAGTGTTGCTTCCATTATTAACCGCTACGTCAGAATTGCCTCTTTCGTGCCTTTACTTTTCCTAAAGCCAAACTGATCGTCGTCTAGAGCATCCTCAATTTTCTGTTTCATTCTTCTGTATACTATTTGTTGTATTGGCTGAAGAACCAAGACCGTGTTACAAGAGGAGGCCGGAATGCATGCGTTTTAGCTCACGCTGGCTGGCGTGAGGAGGGAAGGACTATACTGACGTGAGGTCTGGAACATGACAAGGAATTAGAATTCAGAAAGCGGGCGTAATTAGTTGATACTTAACTTTAATCCAATTAATGATGAACGTCGCTCTTGACGGTACATGATTCACATTATTAACTGTTCAGATTATAGTAACTGAATATGGCGCCTTGCTAGGTCGTAGCAAATGACGTAGCTGAAGGCTATGCTAAACTGTCGTCTCTGCAAATGAGAACGTACGTAGACAATGAACCATCGCTAGCAAAGTCGGCTGTACAACTGAGGCGAGTGCTAGGGAGTCTCTCTAGACTAGACCTGCCGTGTGGCGGCGCTCTGTCTGCAATCACTGATAGTGGCGACACGCGGGTCCGATGTATATTAATGGACCGCGGCCGATTTGAAGGCTACCACCTAGCAAGTGTGGTGTCTGGCGGTGACTCCACACTATTCTTGTAAGCAACTTCGATGCATGAGCTGTTAAGCTGATTGTGCGGTAATTCTCGCACTTGTCAGCCATTGCTGTCTTCGGAATTGTGTGGATGATGCATTTCCGAAAGTCAGATGGTATGACGCCAGACCCGTACATTCTACACATCAACGTGAATAGTCGTTTGTTCCCACTTCACCGATGATTTTAGAAATTCTGATGGAATGTTATCTATCCCTTCTGCCTTATTTGACCTTAATTCCTCCAAAGCTCTTTTAAATTCTGATTCTAATAATAAATCCCCTATCTCTTTTAAATCGACTCCTGTTTCTTCTTCAATCACATCAGAAAAATTTCTTCTTCTATCACATCAGACAAATCTTCCCTCTCATAGAGGCTTTCAATGTATTCTTTCCACCTATCCGCTCTCTCCTTTGCATTTAACAGTGGAATTCCCATTGCACTCTTAATGTTACCACCCTTGCTTTTAATGTCACCGGAGGTTGTTTTCACTTCCCTGTATGCTGATTCTGTCCTTCCGACAATCATATCTTTTCCGATGTCTCCAAATTTTTCCTGAGCCATTTCGTCTTAGCTTACTTGCACTTCCTATATATTTCATTCCTCAGCGACTTGTATTTCTGTATTCCTGCGTTTCCCGTAACTGTCCCATTAAATCTCCAGGTAGATCCTAGAATCCTGTGCTTGAATCGAAGGATGAATGTTAAAATACTGCTAGATCGTATAGCCACATCATAACCAAGCAATGTTTATCCCGATTCTTTGTTCAAAAATTCACTGAGCTTATCAGACAAAATTCTGATTATACCCTTAAACGAGCACACTGTTCGCCCTGAAGGGTGGAGCTAGTCAAGCTCCTCCGCTGTCGCCTGTTCACATCCCCAGAACGGCGAGTTACGTATTTAGCTTTTCCTTTGTTTCCCTGGTAGTATAGTACTTAAATTTCGTGCATGTTATTCTGTTTAAAAGGTTTAGTCCCGGTTTTCTTTAGCTATACATATAAATTCAAGAAGTCTGCAGAGCAGGTTTCATTTCGTCTAAACGACCAGCTACACACCTCAATTAGGTATCAGCGTACATTGGTGAGGAAACTTGAAGGTAGCATGTTTCATATCTAAATTTTGAGTTTTGATAGTAGGACGAGTGCATACTGTGTGCAGATGAAGAAGGAGCTGGCCGAAGTTTGCAAGGAGTTAAAGTTTCTAGCTACCAGCACCCTTCTTCAGGCCTCCGCCTCGAGGTGTAGCGGTGGCGGAGAACTTAGCGCTTGTTTCTCCCAAGGACTCTGCTGCTGAGGCACCTCCTTGTGTACCCAACGCGGTGGATTTGTCCTCACAGCAGGACGAGTGGCAGGTCGTAATGCTTTCGTGTCATTCGAGGCAGAGGGTACGGCAAGTTGAAAAGACAGTGTGAATGAGAGAGGGAGGGAGATATGTATGTGCGTGTGATAAACCCCTTCCCTCGAAGAATTCTCTCCTTCCAACTTCCTCTGTGTTGTCACAAATGACGTGTCGCTGATCTAATTTTCACTAAGACTGTAGTACACACGAAGTGCCTATTTGCTTCCACCGTCGTGAGTGGAATGCATAAGTTCTAATCAATGTTCACCAACCTGCAGTCTTCTATAGTTTTTGTCCCCTGCGCAGAAAACAGCACGTAGGTCGTGAATCCATTATCCTGAGGCTGTAAGAAACTTTTAGTTACGAACTGATGTAATTTAATAATTAAATTTGTAATTAGTTTGTAAAACTGGACAACTACGTTCCACTTCACAGTGACAAATAATTTCCATTGTTCAACAAAATAATGAACTGTGTATTTCCGTGATTAATATCATACTGTTCTCAACTACAAGTTGGCATCGGAATAAGTGTCCAAGGAATAGAAAAGCAACTGAAATCACTCAACAGAGGAAAGTCCACTGGACCTGATGGGATACCAATTCGATTGTACATAGAGTACGCGAAAGAACTTTCTCCCTTTCAACAGCCGTGTACCGCAAGTCTCTAGAAGAACAGAAGTTTCCAAATGATTGGAAAAGAGCACAGGTAGTTCCAGTTTTCAAGAAGGGTCGTCGAGCAGATGCGCAAAACTATTGGCCTATATCTCTGACATCGATCTGTTGTAGAATTTTAGATTATGTTTTTTGCTCGCGTATCATGTCATTTCTGGAAACCCAGAATCTACTTTGTGGGAGTCAACATGGATTCCGGAAACAGCGATCGTGTGAGACCCACCTCGCCGTATTTGTTCATGAGACCCAGAAAATATTAGATACAGCCTCCCAAGTATATGCCATTTACCTTGACTTCCGGAAGGCTTCGCGGAGTAGCTTGCTCTCCAGGTTTCGAGAGGGTGCGTTTCGGGATGAGGTATCGAATATATTGCTTCCCCCTACTTATCCCTCCCGAGGAGATCACGAATGCAAAATTAGAGAGATTCGAGTGCGCATGGAGGCTTTCCGGCAGTCGTTATTCCCGCGAACCATACGCGACTGGAACAGGAAAGGGAGGTAATGACAGTGGCACGTAAAGTGCCCTCCGCCACACACCGTTGGGTGGCTTGCGGAGTATAAATGTAGATGTAGATGTAGATGTACAGCCGAACCACTTCGCGCGCCATCCAAGTTAGGAGCGACCCAAAGATCTCCGAAGTTCTTCGTCTGCCTTTCCGTTTAGCAATTGTTTAATATTCTGCCGGTTATTAGTATTTGTAAAATTATGGAATGATAGCACGCTATTAAGAGATGTTTCAATCTGAAATGCAAGTAAAAATGCCGTTCAGTTTGTCTAATATTAATAATAGAAGATCATTATTTTGGCTCGCAACTTCGCGGAGAAGGAACACAATTTAGGCGATCTTCCTCACGGTACCCGTATGAAACAAACCATGTAATGGGTACCTCACACCGCATTACGTCGTCTTCCCCTTGGTGCCTTCTCAACTGATCTAAGAAGAGCATCTATCACCTCAACATGATGTCTGTAAAGCTAGAAATATTACAAGGGCCTATGTGGGTGGTGACCGTCTGGCCTCGCCAGTTCGCCGTTTGGCCTTTCCTTCAACTGGATGCAAGCAGGCACACATCACACATGGGCGGGAATTGCTATTACTGCAGTTCCTACGTTAGGCACGTTATGGAGTTCCTTAGGAGAACAGCTTTCTGGGGTGGGAAGAAAGTCAATGAGCACCTGTTATGTCTGGTGGGGCCTCATCCGAGATGTGAAGGTGACCTTGCCTCCGGCTATCGACCACGCAGGATGCAGTCGTCTGCAAGTTGTGGCTCACGTCGCCAAAACTACGCCTTCCTCACGAGTTCGGAAGCCATCCTCAGTTCACACAGGCCGGTGGCGGAGGTGTGAAGGCCTCAGGCCTCTCACGTGGGGTGCAAGCAGAGTTTGCAATTTGCAACATTGGTCCTGAAGCCAAGTGGAGAGTCTCAACCAAAGGCTTCGTCAACTCTTTAATAGTCTTGGCTGCAGATTTCTAGGCGTGCGTTATCGGGTGGGAATGTGTGGGACTCCCTTTATAAGTCAGGGGATGCTGCAAAAGAAAACAGCTACTAGAGTAGGGGAGTAAGTGTGGAGTACTCGCAGAGGTTCTTTTAGCCTAGGCGGTAGCATGAAGCACTCTGATCAATACTCGCCAGTCGGTACACAGAAAAGGAAGTCAGACTGTGTTCACAGTAAAGACACTTCGACTGTCAAAATTTTATCATTAATTTGTCGAAGTATTCATAGCAAAGTTCCTCCATTTACTGCACAATAGAAATCTTCTCACGCTCAAATTGACTCTAAATCATAAGTGTAAAGTCATCATGTGATCATGAAAAAGAATCCGCTAAATTTCAGTTACACGATAAATCACACAAATATAAAACCCGTGAACTCAACTACATATTTAAGGATTACTGTGACGAATAACATAAATTGGAATGATCACATAGATAATGTTGTTTGGAAAGCAAACCAAACACTGCGATTTATTGACAGAACATTTGTAAAATGTAACAAGTATTCTAATGAGACTGCCTACACTACGCTTGCTGAAACCCACAGTACAAAGCTCTGAGATATGTAGTGAATGATGGAATGTATATCGGACAGGCAAATTAGACACCATAGGAAGGGAGTGGGAGTGGGGGAGGTGTTTATTGCATTTGACAAAAAATATTGTCTCTATTGAGATCGATGTTGAGTGTGACAGTGATTAAGTCGCATATAACAGGTCTACGTGAAATCAAGTTAAATGTTAGATTTTTGGACGGCCACCTGATTCCGCTGTGACAGTTTTAGAGTCCTTCAAGGAATGTCTACGTTCAGAAACTGTTAAACACCCAGATCATTCAGTACTAGTTGTAGGAAACATTAACCTAACAAGTATAGAAGAGCAGGTCTGTGGATTCATTGTGGAGTACAGACAGTCTTGCGAAGTACTTTTAATCACGATTGCTGAAAACTGTATTAAGGAGCTAGTTTCAGGGCAGGAAAATCTATAGATGACGCACTAAAGAATGTATTAACCACTGTTAATAACACAGAAAGCAAATACGCAGTTTCTATTTTTATAGCCATTTCGTGCACCTGTGATAATGTCTGATTGCCCTCAATGTTTCCAAGACTCAGAGAGATGCAGATACCTAAAGCCCTCTAAGATAGCCTCTCGATCTATTTTAGAAACAGGGTGGTTTAATGGAGAGCGGGAAGTCAGAAAGTGAATAGAAGAATCACCAATGGTTGCCCACAAGGATCCATCTGTGGCCCCGTGGTTTGGGATATCGACTTTGAACTCCTTTTACATCAACTGGATGGGAATAACCGTGGAGAACGGAGTGACAGCATACGCAGATGACCACCTGGAGGTGGTCTCCGCGGACTCAAGAGCGCAACTGCAACACCGGTCAACACAGCTACTCTCAAGTATCGGCCAGTAGTGCAAACTTAATAAACTTAAGACGGCTCTACACAGAAATTTATGTACTACTCAAAGGAACATTAAAAAGTAATCCAGCCATAAAACTACATGATATTAGCAAACGCAGGCAATAGAAAACACAATATCTTTGTGTACAACTCGACGTACGACTATCCTTTGATGAACACATCAGATCAACGACTGAAAGAGCTGGTGCCCTCTTTCAGTCTGTAGTCTGTTTTGCAGCCAGCATGTGGGTCCACGGAGTACGTCCTTTGACGAATAGGAACATCGTGCGGCGAGGGCACATTAATGCCTTAGTGAGTCAGTCAGGAACTTTCAACACATCAGTGGAACCACTACGCATGGTGCTAGAAACCTTCCCTATCGGCGTAATCATTACGTTTCGGGCTGCTAAGTACTGACCGAGGAGAGGGAGACAGGATAAGGTAATCGATATTACCGTCCAGGTCATCACGGAGAAGCACCAATGGCGGGTAGAAACTTGGCAAACGGAATGGGAGTTAAATGATGAGGGCCGTAGGATTTATCATTTTTTCCCGGACATCAGGGAACGTCTGAGACTGAACCATATCAACAGCAGCCGGGGTATGGTTCATATTCTGCCAGGTCATCGACCTTACCCTGCACACTTACCGCGTAGGCCGCATCCAGAGTGGTACTTCTACATGTGGGGAATTTGGATCTCCAAAACACACAGTTTTCATTGTTACCGATACAGAGCAGCAACCAGATCCCAAAGCAGTACGACAATGACATGATACGGCCAATAAAAGACAAAGACGAGTGCGAGATAATAAATAAAATCGCTGGTGATGTCTCAAGGACATTATATGACATATACAGACAGACACGGTCGTACAACAAAACACTGCAACACACACAAAGCACGTAAAAGAGCAGTTCCAATTACTATACCAACACAGACAGCAGTATCGAAACACACACTAACTCAAACAGCGAACACTTTCACCAATACATACCGCAGACGACCTTACACAACATATAGCATAATAAAACTGTATTAGAATAAACATTGTAATGCAATCAAACCTGTAAACCTGCTTAAGTATAAACAGTAGGCATATCCATCCAGCGGTCATTAAATCGCTGCTGGTATGTAACACTTGTAGCTGAACGCTTAACATATAAGTAACATAACAGGTAAAAGTTCAAGACACATAACATAGGAACTGAAGGTTAATTAATAACCGCATGAAATGACGTTCTTTACACTCACACACCAGCGTGCTTTCCACAATGTATATGAAAGTTATAGTGTTCTTGTAAATAGTGTTAAGAAACATTAATCCGTAACTTAAACCATAGCGAGCCGGGACTGCAAGGCTCGAAGTAGTTCCGAGGCTTTCAGACCAGGCTGACTCAGGGTAACAATTTCTATTCAAGTCATTCCTATCACCTATCATACTATCTGTGCTGACATTCGCCTTCTCCATCTCACCGGTCGGCACTAGGAAACATTGTACAGCAGGCGCTGAACTAGGCGCATCTATGTCAAGAGAAGACCAAGTCAAGCCCCCAGGCTACTACTCTCAGATAGCGCCCCCTGGGCAGCGTGCGTGTAGGGCGTCGCCACCGACCGAACTGTCTTAATCTGAGTACCTCGGTACGTCGCACCGGGACTCAGTTCGCGTTGCACGTAATGCGTCGCACTGTGCTCTCGTCTTCCACAGAGATCGTCGTCGCCTCGCACCTTAGCCAGCTGTGTGGGGATGTTAGTCATTGTATTTAGTTGTGATATGAACATGGACAAGATTCAAGACTCAGTACATATTATTTGATTGCTGTTAACCTCAGAACTTCAGATTGGACATCACTGAAGTTAAGTTCCCGTAATAAAGTGTATTTTAACCACGTGTGCATTTTCTTTTGTATTGAGGGGAAACCGGCGACCCACCTATCATCCAGCCAGGAACCGCAAAACATTACAAAAGGGCACAGCCACAACAATATCTTCTTAAAATTTGAGTATTTTTAGTGTTTTTCTTTCTTTCAGTCTCTACTGTATTTTTAATTTATTATTACTTCCATTCTAATTGCTGAAAACAATAATTGCTGTTTGTAATATGGAATATGTTTCGTAATCTACACGAAAAGCTGTAAAATAACGACCTTTTATAAAATGTAAGGGAACAGGTCTCTAAATGAGAAAAATAAGTTCGGCAGACCTCACGCAGTGGACTTATCTTAGCTTTTGTGGCTAAAAACAGGGCGGACCTTACCGACAGAGTCAGTATAGAGACGATGATTAGTAATCATGGCGTCATTCACCCGAATGCCTCAGTGTCATGGTGCTAGTAAAACTGTTTTCCATGACTACACCACACCACATCTCACGATGAAATTTCTCTATAGCCCATTGTTTACGGCAAACGATATATATTTCAGATTCTTTCTAAATGTTGGTATTATTTGATTTCCTATTGCGTACCTACCACCCATAGTCAACCAGACTTGCGTGAAAGAATGAGTAAATACAAAAATTATCTAATATAGAAAAATTATGTTAGGTATAAACGGCCTTTACATGTATCATTATTCATATTTCTGAGTGTGTATAAATCAAGTGCCAAATACTGCTCTCTCCTTCTGTAGAACGTTGAGATTATTTGCTTGCCTACGCTGTTGCTGGCTTTAAGAATTACGAATGAGCTAAGCAAATGCAGATATCTACACATGTAAACAAGGGTGCCCGGTTGTTTGTTTGTCTGCAGTTACTCAAATCTATAGTTTTATTCCAATCTTGATGAAATTTTGTACACTTTACCTTCAAGACAATAGGAAGATCACCGTCTACATAAGATTACGTAATTCTACTTGGAACATATATGTACGTAGTATATAAAGGGCAAAGATTGTTACCAAAAATCTCTTAAATTTCCTGGCCGATTTTTTTTCATTTCTACGTTCAGGTGAAACAATGAAGAAAATTAAAGAAAAATTAAATATCTAACAATCGAAATATATCGCAGTTAACTGACTGTAGATCCTATCGCGAGAATAAATTACAGCGAAAACTCGATAAGTTGACAGAAACGTTATTCCAAACTATTATTTATTAATTAGTTGATGTTGCTATATAGGGCATATACTATACAGTTATTTTTATTACTACAGTTCGCAGTGGCACCCAGTGATTCTAACATGCCCTTCGATTTAAAGAGATTGCAGTTTCCCATGCCGCTTGCATTCACTGTGAGTATCAGCAAGGCACAGAGCCGATCGCTTTGTGGGGAAGATACAAAACATCCAGGGCAACGCCGGACGTAGCAGGTAGTAGTAAGTAAAAAAAAACTTATGGAAACTTCGTACCTTACTTAAATATTGCTGTCGATCGAGATGATAGTATCTCCAGCCACACTGGAGTCATATGCTCAGAGACCATAATTCCACATCCTTATACTATAGAGGCCACTGGTATAACTACATCATTCAAACGCTAAGGCAAAGAAAACGACGCACCACAATAGAGTTATGAAACTTGGTCATAAATTGAGATTCATACAGCCATTGACAGTAAACACAAAACTGAACACTTTGGCGGCCGATGGATGAATGTATGATGCTGCAGCACAATTTAACCAGCCAGATGTTTAGGATAGTAGGGATACCATGAATAGGATAGGATACCAGGGCATTAAGTCTTTGCGAATTTCATTCAGTACTCAGTTGGACAGTAACTATGCCTCACAGATGGCACGCGAATAATATACGGAGTTGTCAGCGTTTCAGAGAGACGTGTAGCTGGGCTCAATGGAGCCGGTTGGAGTAATTGGCGAATACCTGGACATTTGAATAGAAGCGACGATGTTGGCACGTATGTGTGAACCTTGGCTGGAAACAGTGTCAAGGAGGAAGCAGTCAACCCAGAAACACGATGGAACGCGAGGACCGAGCAGTCATCATACAGCCACACACAGACGCGGATTCAGCATTACCATCGATCCGAAGTGCAACTGGTGACCACCAGGACCTTTAATAGGAGACTCCCAAAAAGTGGGCTGAGCTCACGTCGCCACCTACGCCGACTGCCGATAACCTATGCACGCCAACAGATCTGTTTGAACTGATATCGCGCATATTCAGCCTGAAGTCCCTTTGACTGGAAAAGAACTGTTTTCAGTGATGGGTCTTACTGCCCGACAATCAGGAATAAAGACCTGGGACGCCATTTCATTTCGTAGCGGGTTCCTTTTCGTAGCTGTTCGTGATATCCTTGCACCGCAATGGTACGTTTACGATATTACACGTCCCATTTTGCTGCTCTCCATGCCAACATGGCAAAGCATTCTGGGCTTACATTTTGGCAAGCTAATGCCCTCCCGCACACTTTGAGCGTGCCCTTACAGGTTTTGTAAGTCTAAATTTAAAATAAGTACAGGCACACACACACACACACACACAGACACACAGACACACACACATTATAAGTTTATTTTATTACGGTCATTATCACATACTGTATGATATATATATAAGAAATGTTATTTTGTGACAGTCATAATTTTATCTCAGTCATTATTACATATAATGGAATGAAAGTTTACACTTGTGTTTCCTTAGAGTTTGTCAAACCCAACCTCGGCCAGCAAGATCGCCGAATCTCCTCCCAATTGAGAATTTTTGGGATATTATGGATAAGAACTTCCAACCAGCTCGTGATTTTGGCCATAAAACGCGCCAGTTAGAAAGAATTTGGCAAGATTTCCTTGAGGGGGAATCCAGGAAGTCTATCAGTCAATGCCAAGCCAAATAACTGATTGCATCAGGGCTACAGGTGGACCAACGCGTTGTTGACTTGCTCAGTTTGTGAAGGTCATTCTCTTGAATAAATTATCCAATATTTCTGGAGTGGTAATCATTTATTAGTCTGTACAGGTACGTCACATCTACTAATTTTCATCCTATTGGGATTATTTCTTCGCATTAGTCGTTTTTTCTTAGTGTATATAGCGACTCCCGCTATGAAATAGGCTCATTATCTTCCTCGTCTACGTCAAACTTGACAAAATGTAACTTCATACAAGACGTAAAACTGGAACCACCAACCTCCTCCTAAACAAAGAGGCCCTCCAATGTCATCAAAGTTGTTTCGAGTACGCTGCGAAAATTTCGCTGAGAAGCGGTTACACATCGTCCAAACAGTCCCGCTCTCTTTCGATCCACTTTCCACAGTTTTGAAATTTGATACTGTGCATTACGGATGTGGGGTAACGGTTGAATATTTGATAGTGTATAACACGTAACCCAACAATGAGTTTAGAGAGGCAATGATGAGAGCATTGTATCTCGAAACGCTTCGTTGAGTTGTGTCTATGACAAAATCTACTGTTAAATGCATCAATTATTTCTGCTTGCTTTTGGAGCCATGATGAAAGACTTTCGTGGTCGTCGATTTTCTTCGGACTAAGAGGAGCACACCTGCGTACAATCAAGGTTCCGTAAGCAACCGCAAACATTTTTCCATGAAGAATAAATATTGGCTGTTAGATGTCTGAAGTGATTCCTTGCCAACCGGCAATTACGTTGCCACTCACTGTCACAGAAGTACGTACTGTAAATGCGACATGGCAATTCTCTCAACAGACTTGAAATATCGAGTTTTCAGGAAGATTGTTTGTACTCCTGAATACTAAATTCGGTCTATTTTGATAACAGAAATACTTGTTCAGGGTGACAGACAAAATATTTCGGGAATACTGTTGCAAATGTTTGTCAGCGTCCTGCAGCGTTTACACAGTAAAGGGACGTCAAAGCTTTTTCGGCTAATTACTTATTGACCGTACCATATATACATATGTTGGTTTTATGTCAATGAAAAATTTTTTGTGCTCTGTTCTTGAAGCTGGTGATCTCAGAACAAAATTAATTACTTTGAGTAAAGGGCTGTGGTTCAGAACATGTGTAACAGAAACTTTCATGGATCACGGTGAATTTACCTCCTACTATGCCACAACCCGTGATTGTACAAGCGACAACTAGCAATAAATCACCTGTTATCATTGGGAGGAGCGAAACGACATGGTGGACTTTAAAATTCGTAGCTTATATAATGAAAGTCGATATCCTAGTTACATCGGCATCTGCTAATGAAGTATTGCAATAATCTACTAATCTGGTAATTCCTGCTTCACACAGCGCTCCTGTAAACGACGTAAGATTAACGACTAAAAAGAAATTAATAATCACATCTACAAACCGCTGGAAACTTTTTGCCTTAAATACAGCGGACGATGCACGCGACAGCGATCTGCCGGCAAACTGGTCTTGCGAACTGAAAAACCAGAGTTCTACATCCAGGTGATACAGAGATCACTAGTACAATTACCGTAGTGGAAATCAACACAGGGCGTGGATCTTTGTAGAAAAACCAACACTGGCGGTTGGAACAGTTGTGCACAATCTATACGCAATAGTGTGAGATCCAGTATACTGACACATACGGTTGATGTCAGTGGTACAGTATATAACAAGGCATCAACGCTTCAGTTGGCAGAGGGTACAAATCGGTATAAAGGCACTCAGTTGTGTGCGGTATTAGTGTGCACGTACATGCCTTTACCTGCAGACAGGAAACAGGCATCTTTAGAGACAGTTCGTGTTGCATACATAAACCAATGGTGATATAGCTACGTGGAAAACAGTTGTAATGCGCTGGAAAAGCAAAAATCGGTGCGTACAACGAAATGGAACCCTCTAATTGTCAAACCGCCAAGCAGGTGAACCATTGCAGCACAGTGACATAATTTCGTTACGTTGGGCGCACGATATGGGCAGACCGAAAAGTTTAGGCAAAATTGAAAACTATCTTACGCTTGAAGTCGTTTACTTTTTGACAAAGCAAATGACAAAAACCGTTATTTACAGTTGCAAGTAACTACCAGACGCCTATGACTGATGTTGTCACATGAAAAATATTGCCATTCAAGAAACTACAGCAGAAGCCTGCGCCAACGCCCTATCATAAACAGACTGTATTGTAGTTTGCTGGAAAACGTATGTTATGGACTTCCGAATGGGATAAGGTGATCTTCAGTGATGAGAAGAAGTTTAATTTAGATGTGATGGACGGGTTTCAATGTAATTGGCATCATCTGAGAACAGAGGATCACGTAAGAATGAACAGAAATTCTGGTGGTGTTGATTTTAGCAGCCGTCTGCGCTAAAGGTATACCACGCAATGCTTGGCTGAACACTAGAATGAACTCTAACATGTGCACTAAGATGGTAGGGACAGAACCGATTAGAATGTATGATGGCCTGGAGAGCGAAAGCCTAATGTTTCAACAAGACAAGGCATCGGTGCATGTTTCTGCTGCAACCTCAAAAACGGTTTGAAGATAGAGATGTTGATGTATTACTCGGCATGCACGGAGCCCAGATTTGAAATACTTGGAACACCTTTGAGCAATAATTCCATGGCGTTTTCATTAGTGGAAGGCAATTTGTGGGCGTATGTGAGCTGAAAATAACAATTTTATTGCAAGATTTAGGAATACTAAAAAATCGATGCCTAAGAAAACTTCTGAGGTCGTTAGGAAGAACGGGAACTGGAAAAATACTGACACTGCAGTAATACAACAGGATAGTGAGTGCCTTGATACTCATTTCCATTCAGAAAATGCGAAAGCTTTATTTTGGTGCTTGTGTTACGCCACTATGCAATTTCCTCATGATTGTTTATGTTTCATATTTATCTACACTGGAGCGCCAAAGAAACTGGAAAACCTGCCAAATACCGTGTAGGGCCCCCGCGAACGCGACGTGGCATGGACTCGACTAATGTCTGAAGTGTGAATCCCGCAGCATTGTCCATAATTCCATGAGAGTACGAGTGGGTGGAGATCTCTTCAGAACAGCACGTTGTAAGGCATATGAGATATGCTCAATAATGTTCATGTCTGGGGAGTTTGGTGGTCAGTGGAAGTGTTTAAACTCAGAAGAGTGATCCTGGAGAAACTCTGTAGTAATTCTGGACGTGTGGGGTGTCGCATTGTCTTGCCGAAGTCCTTCGGAATGCATATTGGACATGAATGGATCTAGGTAATCAGACAAGATGCTTACATGTCACCCATCACAGTCACGTCTAGTCGCATCAGGGATCCCGTATCATTACAAATGCACACTCCCCACACCATTACAAAGACTCCACCAGCTAGAACAGTCCCTGTTGACATGCTGAGTCCATGGATTCATGAGATTGTCTCCTTACTCGTACACGGCTAACCGCTCGATACGATTTTGAACGAGACTCGCCCGACCAGGAAACATGTTTCCGTCATCAACAGTCCGATGTCTGTGTTGACTGGCCCAGGCGATGTGTAAAGCTCTGTGTCGTGCAGTCATCAAGAGTGCACGAGTGTGCCGTCGGCTTCGAAAGCCCATAATGATGATGTTTCGTTGAATGGTTCACACGCTGACACTTGTTGATGGCCCAGCATTGAAATCTGCAGCAATTTGAGGGAGGGTTGCACTTCACTCACGCTGGACGACTCTCTTCAGCCGCCGTTGGTTCCGTTCTAGCAGGGTCCTTTTCCGGCCTTAGCGATATCGGAGATCTAGACTCCTCATACTCACGGAACACTCGTGAAATGGTCGTACGGTGAAATCCCACTTCATCGCTACCTCGGAGATGCTGTTTCCTGTTGTTCGTACGTCGACTATAAGAGCACTTAAATATTGATAAAATGCCATTGTATCAGCAGTAACCGATCTAACAATTGTGCCAAACACTTGTTGTCTTGTAAAATTTTTTTATAAAAAATCTATTGTTTATTTATAGACGCAATCACATTGTAATGACACATTCATAGCCGGTTTCGGCCATACAATGACCATCTTCAGATTCTAAATGCAGCATACACTGAACACAGCATGAACCTGTGTTCAGTGTATGCCGCCTTTGCCGGACGGAGTGACCGAGCGGTTCTAGGCGCTACAGTCTGGAACCGCACCACCGCTACGGTCGCAGGTTCGAATCCTGCCTCGGGCATGGATGTGTGTGGTGTCCTTAGGTTAGTTAGGTTTAAGTAGTTCTAAGTTCTAGGGGACTGATGACCTCAGAAGTTAAGTACCTTAGTGCTGAGAGCCATTTGAACCATTTTTATGCCGGGTTTTGAACCTGAAGATGGTCATTGTATGGCCGAAACCGGTTATGACTGTGTCATAACAATGTGATTGCGTCTGTAAATAAACAAAAAATTTTTACAATGTAATCAATCACTCACTCCATTGACAAAATATGGTTTTTTCGAAAACTTGTTGTGTTATATAGGTTTTGCCGATCGCAGTGCCGTATTTTGTCGGTTTAGCTATCTCTGTATATGAATTCGCATGCCTATAGCTGTTTCTTTGGCGCTTCAGTGTATTACTTTCACAATAAACTCGATACATGTTGCCCCAGACACTGTAAATTACTTTCGTAAGTAACTTTTGTTGTGTTATATAGGTTTTGCCGACCGCAGTGCCGTATTCTGTGTGTTTAGATATCTCTATATATGAATACGCATGCCTATAGATGTTTCTTTGGCGCTTCAGTGTATTACTTTCACAATAAATTCGATACATGTTGCCCCAGACAGTGTAAATTACTTTCGTAAGATCCCTGCCTTTATACTGATTTCCACTACTGTACATTATTTATACCTACGTAAAATCGTAACATTATTTGGCAGTTATTTGCATTCCGGAGGAAGGTAATGGAGGATATGCTCTGAAGCTCTGATTTGTGTAGGGAATTAGCGTGACAAGCGCACTTTGAGTATTTAATACACGATTATGATGTTGCTTCGAGTAGATAAACAGAGGTGGAAAGAAGGGTGGGGATTAAGTGGAAGAAGGCCTAAAAGTAGAACTAGAATATCAAATCGTTACAGAAAGAGAGAGAGAGGACGGGGAAAGATAACGTCCGCTGGAGGAACGAACTAAAGAGCGAACCTGTCTGCCCCGTCTGCAGCGCGACCACACTCTTTCTCCATTTAACCCGAGGGGCCATAAAGCAGAGCAGCAGAGCGCCGCATCAAACCGGGGACGGAGGCGACTGCTTACGGGTACGATAAACTCACGTTAATTGGACGGAGTAACGGGGACGCCAAACGGGGAGAAGTCCGCTGGCGGAGACGGGCAGCTATTAAGGAGCGCGGTGGCGAGTGCACCGGCGGCGCTACCCGGCCCCGCTTAACGCCGGTGGCAGCGGCGGCGGGAGGGCGGGCTCCCTCCCTCCTCGCCGGTGCCAAATGACGCTGATTACAGCAAACGCGCCGCCCCAACAATCCGTCTCTGATTGCCGCACCGAGCGCCTCTCATTTGCATTCGTGATGCCGGCGAGCCCCGGCCTAAACGAGGCCCATTGTCGGGCCCGCCGTCACGTGTAATTGGGACGGCCCGGCAGTGCGACCCCGGCCCTACCCTACCCGCCGCTCGGCCCTCCGAAAACAACGGACAATGGTCCCTGATCGCTGGAGGCGGCCTGCCCCGTCACTGATATTCACTTAATGAGGCTTGAATTTCCAGCGGTTGTCACTCGCGCGCGGACTCCGCTCTCGTCCTGTTGGGAGATCCACAGACAGACTTCTCGTTACGGCCTCTCCTCATCAGTCACCTTGTTGATAAACTCTGCCACTGCTACTATCTCTTCATGAAGTTTCCAACATCCAGTTCTCGGTGAACGAAATCTGGAAACTCTGGGGCAGACGATGCTCTGTTACGAACGGTACCAGTCAGTGGACATTTCCTCGTGACTGTTGGAGTTATTGTAAACTGCAATCGTTTCGAAATTTTGTATCTATTCCTTATGAAGCACTAATGATCATATACACATAAGTAAACAAAAATCTGTAAGGGGGTGCGAACCCGAATCTACTAGTCAATGGGTATATGCGCTAACTCCTATCCACCCATGCACAGTGATTTTTCACAACTGCACTGTACACCCTTCTCAGTCCAAATTCCCATTTACAGCACGTCCCACTTGGCATTACCTCTGAACTCGTCCGCCTGCTTAGTTGGGGGCGGAGGGTGGGGGAGTGGTAATGTGCTCGCTTCCCATGCAAGCGGGCCCTGGTTCGATTACCGGCCGGGTTGGAAATTTTCTCCGCTCGTGGACTGGTGCGCAAGTCGCCCAATGTGGCGTCGAGTGAAATAAGACTTGCACTTGGTGGCCGAACTTCCCGGAATGGGGCCTCCCGGCCAACGATGACATACTCTCATTTCATTTCTTTAACCTCTGAATTCGAACAGCATTATAGATGGTTGCGACTTGAAAAGGTCTTTTGAATTACATAGTTTCATTTGATCTTATTATCATCTTGAATAACCGAGCTGCGACATGAAAGTTAGTTGTGGTATTAATTGGGTAACTGCGGCTATAGTGGTCAGAGCGAGTTGAGTGACCACTTCGGTTTATTCTCTTGGAGATTGCTACGGCTTAGTAACAAACATTTACAACTATTCAGATAGATTTTGTTTGTTTTTGACCGCGAGTTTCATGGCGATACCTGCGTAGGCTCCTCTGCAGTGATATATTTTGTGTTTTTTATGTCTGGTGTGAGACAAGTGGCAAATTCATTTCAATTTTTTAAAAAACCTTCATATTGTGACAGTTAACTATAACCTTAGGAAGCACTTGTTTATGATTTGCCTAGGTTATGTATTTACGTATTCAGACAATATGTATTGTAAGCGCGTCCAGTCGCACATATTGCAGCTCATTCTTCTGCTATAAAAGGAGATTTCTAACAATAATAGAATTATTTTATAGTTACATAATGCTTACAGCTTACACAAATATACACTATAAAAAAGAAAAAATAACAAACAAACGACGCACCACAAAGGAATTATCCGAACGGGACGGAAATCGGTGGATGCGACGTACATGTACAGAAAAATAAACGACTACAGTTTGAGAAAAATTGGATGATTTAGTCAAAAGAGCTTCAGAAACTGAATAAGGCAATGACGCGATGGTCCACCTGTGACCCTTATACAAGCAGTTATTCGGCTTGGCATTGATTGATGGAGTTGTTGGTTGTTCTCCTGAGGGAAATCGTGCCAAATTCTTCCCTATTTGCGCGTTACGTCGTCAGAATACGGAGCTGACTGGAGGGCCCTGCCCATAATATTTCATAGGTTCTCAACTGTCCAACCATTTGAGAACGTCTGAAGCACTATCGCCAGGGTCCTTCAAGCAGCTCTGGATTTTGACAATTTAATTATTACCTTACAAAATCACAAAGTATACTACTGGAAAAAATATTATTACACCCATTTAGAGGTTTCCAATTTAATCAAGAATTATTGTTGCAACAGTGAGTATGAAGTAAATGATATGATGACATTTAAAGGTAATATCAGAAGCGATTCTGCACCACGTATCGACCCATGCTGAAACATCTATATTAGTGCTGGATTAGCCACCACAGGCGGTAATGAGGGGGTGGACTCTGGCATCCAGCCGATAGTACAGATGGCGAATACTGTCCTGGAGTACGTTATGCCATGCCTGCTCGATCTGTTCACATAGTTCTGTAAGAGTTGTTGATTGACGAATCACACGAGTCACTTTTCGTCTCATCGTATCACGCCAGTGCTCGATTGAGACAAATTCGGACATGATGTGCCCAGGGAAGTTGCTGCATGTCTTGAAGAGCACGTAGAGCTTTACGGTGAGCATTGTCCTCTTGGAACAACACATCACTTTCCTGTAGTAAGGAACATCAAAAGAAATGGTCTAACAACATTCTGCATGTACCGAGGACTGATTAGCGACCCATCCAGAAACACCAAAACTGAACGAGAGTAGTCGCCTTTCGCCAGTGTGTCTCGCCAGTGTGTCTCGGACAAATTCACTCTGCGAGATTGCACTGACCAGGTCTACGCCGTACCATCAAACGATCATCGTTTGTGAGCGGACAGAATCTGCATTCATCGCTGAAGACCACGATACGCCATTCCATCTTCCAAGTGATCCTCTGATGGCACCAGTCGAGCTGTGCACTTCGATGCTGTGGCATGAGTGGAAGACGGGCTAGAGGTGTGCGTGACTGTAGTCCCACTGCTAATAACCATTTCGCAACAGTTCGTGTTGACTAGTCTAGGCTCATAATCCCTCTTATCTGTGCTGTGGTAGCAGTACGATCGACTACTGCTGACCGTAGTATACGACAATCCTGGCGGTCGTGCTTGTTGCGTGGCCGTCCAGAACCTCTTCTACAGGTGCGACAATATTCACGTGACCACTGATACAAGATTGTTGCACAGCTGATGCAGCACGTCAGAGCTGTATGGCGGTTCTCCGAAGGACCATCCCGCCACTCGGAAAGCCATAATTTAACCCCTTTCAAACTCGCTCAGGTGGGCTGTAGGAAGCACGAGTCTCCATGGTATGGTCGCCTGTTTGCTTCACATGCTTGCACCACACTGAGCCTTCTGGCTGTGAGAATTGCCTATTACAGGGTAGACACAATGGCGCACTAGTGCAACATGTCGGCAGACGACGTAGAAACCATTATCAATACATCTATCCTCCCCCTATGGCACATGCGACCATCGGATCAAAATCGACGTCGTCTTTCCAGATGCACTATTCTTTTCTGGCAAAGAAAATACAAACGAAATAATAAAAACATTACGACACAAACCTTTCATGACCACAGCTTGCTCTAGTTGCACAGAATTTGGCACGATATCCCTCACGAGGACGTCCAACAACACTATCAATCAATACCAATCCGAACAACTGCTTGCATACAAGCCCGAGGTGGACCAACGCATTATTGCCTCGCTGAATTTGTGAAGCTCTTTCTCTAGAATAAAGCATCCAATTTTTCTGAAACTGTAATCATTTGTTTGTCTGTACGTATGGATCACATCTACCGATTTCCGTCCCATTCGGATACTCCCTTCGTGTTGCGTCGTTGTTTTGTCATAGAATGTATGTTGATGATAGGTGTCAGAAAAGAAGAATTCATTTAGAATCCAACAGCGCAGCTCAGTTTTCCGCTGCAGAAGGAGGTGTCAAATAGTAATACATTCATTTTATAGTTAGAGAATGTATACAGTGAATACAGATATAATGAATTGGCTTATCTGCGACATGTTGTCAGAGAAAAACATTTTTCCTATGGCGGGCATTTTCCCAGCTGTCCACAACCTCTCAACGCATCCACTTTTTAATGAGAGATAGGAAAGTTGCCAGTTTGCTGGAACATATATTTTGTAATGTACTTACCTTCTTTGAAGATAATGATGGTGTTAGTTGAAGTATTTCATAACGTAATACACATGTCTGCTATGAAGACATTAAATTATTCAAGAAAATCACGACAATAATCATGAGATTTCCCAGCAACGCAACAGGCACTGTATGTTGTAGGTGAAGGTAAGATGTCGTTTGCTACAGCAGCCGAACCAAATATATGACTGTGATGTTATTGAGGACAAGAATGAATCTTGGGAACTTTACATGTCTGTTCAGCCAGGAGCAAGAAGAATGAATGCTTAATCATATTTTTTACTGGGACGAAAATATTATGCCATATCACTAACTGATTTTCGCCACTTCGCTTTAAAGGCTGCTGAGTGGAATTATCTACTACACTCATTCGGCAATGAAAAAGAGATGGCAGGCAAAGATACGGCGATAGTTTGGGGAGAGACACCAAGTATAAGCCTTAGAAAACCACATTCCACTACATCTGAGTATTACTTTCCCTTTTCTCTGTCTATGCTCACTTTTCCATACCTACCAGGCTAAGTGACCACTTTACAGCCTTTCATTTAGACTCACTTTTCTGCTAGAAAAGAGATATATTAAATAGTAATACAATGCTTGTATGGTTGCTGAATGTGTGTAGTTTACACCGATATACAGGATGCATTGAGTATAAGTGCAGATATTTTTATATGCGATGCCTTAATTCATAGACACATTAGAGTGTAGGCTATTTTTTCTCTACGTCACACAGTCTTCCCATAACTCGTCACAAACTTTACGACCTGCACCTCTAAGTGTACTATTCCTGTCACTATAGACTTACCGAACGCATCGACACTGCAGGAGCTGACCTGTCGAGGGAAAAATTCACATTAATGGCCTGCTCTTGCCACATGCACTTGGAGATACTATCCAACATAAAAACATACAACTTGTAACACCTATAATTATTAGCCTGCAAATGACATAAATACTGACACAATGTTGTACAGTACACCGTCCTCAGTCACCAATAGAAGTATCTGCACTTATACCCGTTACAGTTTGTATTTCATTGCTTGTCTATGAGGTGATGTCGGAGAAAACCACTTTTTCTTTAAGGTGGACACTTTATCCAGCTTCCTCCTATATTTTTAGACATTCACACTTTAAAGAGGCACATTTTTCCCAGTGGTGGATAGCTTGACGAAGGCAGTTGTCAAAGTTTGCATTTTGAGTACTCAGGGAACTTTTCACCTCGAATGTCACCTCGTCGTCATTCAGGAAATGCCTGGCACACTACCGCTTCTTCATCCAAGTACAATGGAAGAAGTCACTGGGTGCCATGTCAGGTGAATACCGGAGTCAGGCAATATTTGACATCCCATAGCAGCATCATGTATGACTGTCTCCAGTGTATAATTACCTGGGGAAGCAAAAACCATACCTTGGACTGCTTCCTACGTAGCTTCGTGTGGGCAGCCTCCAATAATCTCCATTGGAGATTTAGGTACAATGCTCCTGTGACCATTTCCTCTTTACGAAGTAATCTGTTGGTACCAAAAAACATCGCTGGCTGCTTGCCCGATGGTGGACGGGTGTTCGCCTTTTCCAGCGATTCCACTACTTCCCTTATTCCTTTTCCTCGGGGTCATATTAATATGCCTGGAACTCGTCCACGGCGACTGTTATGATATCTTGATTGGCACGACGTAGCTGCAACTTTTCCGTTGTTTCTCGGTTCAATGGGCTTTCTGAAAGGGTGTGAGAAGTCGTAAAATAAAGCGAGCGACGACCTTTCGGCATGTGCAAAACGCCGTGCAAGATTTTAACGTTTCTATTCACGGCTTTAGTGCGGTAACTCGATCTTTAAGCCTCCACTTCGATTCTCGGTTCCTCACAGAGAGAATCTACCAATTCTTAATTCGTCATTTAGTCTTGTTTGAGCACGTGGAAACATCTACGCCACGTAACCATTATTTCATAAGTGGTTCATTGTTGCCGTAAGCGTACACTAACGCAGCATAGATTGTTGCGGAGTTGTTTTTCTTTAAACGCAGAAAACGAGTTACCGGACAGTACTCGAGCTCATCAACAGGCCTCGCCTTTTGTTTTGGCTCCTGTATCGGCGTGATATTTTAGTGTGGTCTGGGCATATCATTGTGCACCTCAGTTGCCGACATATACCATTAAACAAACAAGAAAACTAATTACGTTACATCACATCCTGTTAAATTTTTCCTTACGTCCTTAATTTGAGTTTATCAGCCACAAATGAAGGTCGGCCTCATTGTTCGTCGTCATGAATATTGGTTCCTCCGCCATAAAATTTGATATACCATTTTGGAACTGAAGCTCCATTCATCACATTTCCATGACGTTCAGTTATTTGTCTGTAAATCTCGACAGGGCTAACTTTGTAACATTTAGAAAACATATTACACCACGAACCTTACACTTGGCAAGATGGTTGATTTCGTTACCCATTGTAAATTAGTACACATAAAGAGTAATTCACCATTTGTGACAGAGCAGGTTGTCGCCCACCACCCTACTTAAATTTTTGCAAATTTTCTTTCCAAAATTCCAATGTTAAAGTTCATACGTCAATCCCATGTCATGCTGATTACCAGAATTGTAGAAACAAATACCCCCTTCCACAAAATTTCATTATTCGAGTCAGAGTTGTAGTCCTGGTTGTAGTGAGCTATTTAGTTTCATCAGAAATAATGACCATCAAAAGTCATTGTAATTACAGAAGTTCATACATCTACTCGTAGAGAACATCTTATAAGCTAATAGCTAAAGACCCGTGCCAATTTCTTTTGTTTTCAGTAAAGTATCTGCATTAACCGAAACTTAATCAGTTTAAAAGATACTGTTAATTAAAGATTCCTCATGGTACGAACTTTCAGTGCCAGTTATAGCCAAATTACTGTACATTTTTGGGATCCGTTGACGTACTTCTGATTACTTCACTTTTCAGAATCTATTGACACCTATATTAATGAGCAAGAGCCTGTAATTAGAAACTGGAAAATTTTAAATAACTAAATTTTAACACACAGAATGCATCCCATGGTCATAAACCCAATATTCCCATTGCTTAGGCAAAAATTAGTACTGGGTGCTCTAAGAGATATTGCTCATAGGAAATAATACAAAAAAAGTATACTGTGAAAATCAATGAGCAATAAAAGACGAACTTTCTGACCTCCGGAATCGGTAAACTATTATAAATTAACGAAGTTCAGCAATATCCTGGAGCGAGTCTTTACAAGGCCCAAGCTCGGCCATTTTCGGCCATCCTGTTGATTTCACTCTTAGCCTTCCGATGGTATAGTCAGCCTGTTCTTCAGCCCAGCCTCACCAACCTTTTGAGTTGTATCTCCGTTCGTGCAAACTGAGCTGAGTGAATATGCCTTACAGTAACGGGTAATAGACAATCAGAACGTGTATTTTGGGTCATGTGAAAAATATGTATAACTAACAACGATTCTGTGACTTTTTATACTCAACTGGATGTGAAGCAACAATGTTTACTTCATCTGTACTGCTCCATGTTTTTAAGAAATCAGAACTATTGTATTACGCGTATGTCCTTACTAACTAATGCGTGTAAACATTCTTAGACACTGTAAGAGACCTGGTCATCACCTGTAGGATTTTAGGAATGTGATTAAATATTGGTAAACTTCCAATTTTGAACTTAAAAATGGTTCAAATGGCTCTGACCACTATGGGACTTAACAGCTGTGGTCATCAGTCCCCTAGAACTTAGAACTACTTAAACCTAACTAACCTAAGGACATCACACACATCCATGCCCGAGGCAGGATTCGAACCTGCGACCGTAGCAGTCGCGCGGTTCCGGACTGCGAGCCTAGAACCGCGGCCGGCAATTTTGAACTTAAAAAGCAGCTTCTGGGTATTTATTTTAAGGATGAGTCCTACAACAACACTTTTAGGTGGTAGTCCAGCGAAAGTGCGTAGCTTTCCATAAGAGGAAAAACTGGTTTACGTGACATGATCCTGCTTGCTGGTAGCGTCATACCCGCATAAACGCTGAATAACGTCAATGACACGGCATCAGGGCTATAGTAATCTTAAACTGTTTGATATATTGCGCTCTTAAATTTTTATATAAACTTTACTCGTTAGGTGTACACGCTCTAGAACTTACGTGCAACACCTAGAAATCACTTTATGCCAGAACGGACCCACTGACCTCCATTCTGGAGAAGGACACCCACATACTCCTAGCTCTCTCATACTCCTAGCTCACTCATTTGTTACATAGTTTAAGTCTTAATTTCTTTGCGTGTTTTTGGTTCTTGCATTGTTTAATTCATAAATTTCGGGCGTATTATAGTATTTGAGAGTGTAGCATCGTGTTTTAGTACCTGAATAGTGTAATTTCGCTTAGTCACCTTCCGCCGCCGAGCAGTGTCAGCAGTGCGCAAGTAGCAGCATTACTGCATTTACTAGGCAATCTTGTATTTTAATAACCGTTTAAATTTTGTCGATTTGTTTGCGCTCTCTGTAGATTAGTTCAGATGTTCTTTGCAAAACAGTTTTTAGCATGGATAGGGACTGCAACTGCTGTGTTCGGATGCAGGCTGAGTTGGCATCCCTTCGCTCCCAGCTTCAGGCAGTGTTGGCTTCGGTCACACAGCTTGAGGCTGTTGCCAATGGGCATCACTGTGGGGGTCCGGATGGGGGTTTGTCGGGGACGGCCAGCTCGTCCCACGCATCCCCTGATCGGACTACGACTGTGGTTGCCCGGGATACTGCCCGCATTGAGGCTGATCCCTCACCTGTGGTAGAGTGGGAGGTCGTTTCAAGGTTTGGCAGGGGGCGAAAGACATTCCGGAGGGCTGAACGGAAAGCCTCTCCAGTTTGTCTGATGAACCGGTTTCAGGCTCTGTCTCAGGCTGATACTGATCTTCGGCCTGACATGGCTGCTTGTCCTGTTCCAGAGGTTGCCCCTCAGTCTGCAAGATCCGGGCAGTCGCAGAAGGTGGGCTTACTGGTAGTTGGGAGCTCCAACGTCAGGCGCGTAATGGGGCCCCTTAGGGAAATGGCAGCAAGAGAGGGGAAGAAAACCAATGTGCACTCCGTGTGCATACCGGGGGGAGTCATTCCAGATGTGGAAAGGGTCCTTCCGGATGCCATGAAGGGTACAGGGTGCACCCATCTGCAGGTGGTCGCTCATGTCGGCACCAATGATGTGTGTCGCTATGGATCGGAGGAAATCCTCTCTCGCTTCCGGCGGCTATCTGATTTGGTGAAGACTGCCAGTCTCGCTAGCGGGATGAAAGCAGAGCTCACCATCTGCAGCATCGTCGACAGGACTGACTGCGGACCTTTGGTACAGAGCCGAGTGGAGGATCTGAATCAGAGGCTGAGACGGTTCTGCGACCGTGTGGGCTGCAGATTCCTCGACTTGCGCCATAGGGTGGTGGGGTTTCGGGTTCCGCTGGATAGGTCAGGAGTCCACTGCACGCAACAAGCGGCTACACGGGTAGCAGGGGTTGTGTGGCGTGGGCTGGGCGGTTTTTTAGGTTAGATGGCCTTGGGCAAGTACAGAAAGGGCAACAGCTTCAACGGGTGCGGGGCAAAGTCAGGACATGCGGGGACCAAGCAGCAATCGGTATTGTAATTGTCAACTGTCGAAGCTGCGTTGGTAAAGTACCGGAACTTCAAGCGCTGATAGAAAGCACCGAAGCTGAAATCGTTATAGGTACAGAAAGCTGGCTTAAGCCAGAGATAAATTCTGCCGAAATTTCTACAAAGGTACAGACGGTGTTTAGAAAGGATAGATTGCATGCAACCGGTGGTGGAGTGTTCATCGCTGTTAGTAGTAGTTTATCCTGTAGTGAAGTAGAAGTGGATAGTTCCTGTGAATTATTATGGGTGGAGGTTACACTAAACAACCGAACTAGGTTAATAATTGGCTCCTTTTACCGACCTCCCGACTCAGCAGCATTAGTGGCAGAACAACTGAGAGAAAATTTGGAATACATTTCACATAAATTTTCTCAGCATGTTATAGTCTTAGGTGGAGATTTCAATTTAACAGATATAGACTGGGACACTCAGATGTTTAGGACGGGTGGTAGGGACAGAGCATCGAGTGACATTATACTGAGAGCACTATCCGAAAATTACCTCGAGCAATTAAACAGAGAACCGACTCGTGGAGATAACATATTGGACCTACTGATAACAAACAGACCCGAAATTTTCGACTCTGTATGTACAGAACAGGGAATCAGTGATCATAAGGCCGTTGCAGCATCCCTGAATATGGAAGTTAATAGGAATATAAAAAAAGGGAGGAAGGTTTATCTGTTTAGCAAGAGTAATAGAAGGCAGATTTCAGACTACCTAACAGATCAAAACGAAAATTTCTGTTCCGACACTGACAATCTTGAGTGTTTATGGAAAAAGTTCAAGGCAATCGTAAAATGCATTTTAGACAGGTACGTGCCGAGTAAAACTGTGAGGGACGGGAAAAACCCACCGTGGTACAACAACAAAGTTAGGAAACTACTGCGAAAGCAAAGAGAGCTCCACTCCAAGTTTAAACGCAGCCAAAACCTCTCAGACAAACAGAAGCTAAACGATGTCAAAGTTAGCGTAAGGAGGGCTATGCGTGAAGCGTTCATTGAATTCGAAAGTAAAATTCTATGTACCGACTTGACAGAAAATCCTAGGAAGTTCTGGTCTTACGTTAAATCAGTAAGTGGCTCGAAACAGCATATCCAGACACTACGGGATGATGATGGCATTGAAACAGAGGATGACACGCGTAAAGCTGAAAGACTAAACACCTTTTTCCAAAGCTGTTTCACAGAGGAAGACCGCACTGCAGTTCCTTCTCTAAATCCTCGCACAAACGAAAAAATGGCTGACATCGAAATAAGTGGCCAAGGAATAGAAAAGCAATTGGAATCACTCAATAGAGGAAAGTCCACTGGACCTGACGGGATACCAATTCGATTCTACACAGAGTACGCGAAAGAACTTGCCCCCCTTCTAACAGCCGTGTACCCCAAGTCTCTAGAGGAACGGAGGGTTCCAAATGATTGGAAAAGAGCACAGATAGTTCCAGTCTTCAAGAAGGGTCGTCGAGCAGATGCGCAAAACTATAGACCTATATCTCTTACGTCGATCTCTTGTAGAATTTTGAACATGTTTTTTGCTCGCGTATCATGTCATTTCTGGAAACCCAGAATCTACTATGTAGGAATCAACATGGATTCCGGAAACAGAGATCGTGTGAGACCCAACTCGCTTTATTTGTTCATGAGACCCAGAAAATATTAGATACAGGCTCCCAGGTAGATGCTATTTTTCTTGACTTCCGGAAGGCGTTCGATACAGTTCCGCACTGTCGCCTGATAAACAAAGTAAGAGCCTACGGAATATCAGACCAGCTGTGTGGCTGGATTGAAGAGTTTTTAGCAAACAGAACACAGCATATTGTTATCAATGGAGAGACGTCTACAGACGTTAAAGTAACCTCTGGCGTGCCACAGGGGAGTGTTATGGGACCATTGCTTTTTCCGGACTGTAGCGCCTAGAACCGCTCGGCCACCCCGTCCGGCTAACATCACAACAATCACTGGACACTTATCGACTTTAAGTAACCACTTGCAGAAAAATCATTATCTTCAGTCCCTCTCCCAACACCTCCGACTATCTACGTCCAATATGCCAAGAATATATTGATGTTGCCATAGGCTGTCATTTTTTATCAGTCATCTTACTGAAATAAATCAAAGTAACTGTAATTCCTGTCTCATTTGATAGTCGTAAGTTTCGCCACTCAGGGGATGATACCCTTGCCTCCCAGGATGTCAGTTCACTAAGTTTGCGCGTCAACTTACAGATTTTAGAACGTCCCACAGCACAATCCTTTAAAACTGAAAACATCACTTACGAGGGATATTGGAACCAATTCTACAAAGTTAAGTTTTGACACGCTGGGGCATAGTTCCCTGCGGTTAGAAACTAAATACATTTGATGATATAAATTCAGGTGCGGTTCCATAAATCGAGTGGACCACAACATCTAGATACAGTACCAGCAAATAGCTGGTGTAGAAACGACATCCGCCTTATACGATGAAGTACAACGTTCGTGTGTCCAACATGGTGAATGGACTACAGCAACGTAAACTCACAAAAATTTGAACATGCAAAAAGCTTGAGCTTGAGATTGTTACTACGAAGAGTCAATATGATATGGTTTGTGGAATATGTGAGCCAAAGAAAGAATGTGACAAATGTATACAGTTTGTAACTAAATTCCCTTTACAAACTTCAAGGGTGAGTTTCTTACACCAAGCAAGAAAAAAGTCTACTAAGAGGGACTGAAGATACTGATTATTGCGCAAGTGGTTACTTAAATCGATAAGTGACTGGTACTTGCCGTGATGTTAATTGAAAACACATAGTACTATACAAGGGATGCGCCACAACTCTGGTTGGAGTTTAAAGCAAACTATTCATTGATATTAAAGTACAAATCTGCAGAGTGAAACTTGAGATAACTTAGTATAATGTCTCGCGATAGTGGCTCGGTCCAACCACAGTATGCACACTTTAAGACTATGAGCACTTGTTCATCCTCGATAGTGTGGAAACACATCTCTTCTACTGTAATAGAAAAGACTGTGTTTCACTTGATCGAAGATGGACAGTTGCTCATAGCTCTTATGGTATGTATTTTAGCGACTATGATTACTAGACTTTTTTCTTGTTTGGTGTAAGAAAGCTGCCCTCAAAGTCTATAGTTTATATACATCCTCTACATTGAATGTAAATGGAATAAACACAGAAAAGCAAGAATGTAAATTAAGAGTAGATAATATCAACTGTAATAAGCTAGTAAACGCAAGAACTAATCGTAACTGAAACGTCATGTGGTAAAAGTGAAGTAACTTTCCTACTCACAGGAAACAACATCTTACAACACGAGGGTTACTGAGTCAACGACACTATATGTAAATTAAATGCAGAGGTACACATACGTAAGGTGCAAATACTCATGATGTGTCATACCATGCATGTGATGCGCTATTGTGATCGTTCCTATTTAAAGTTATAGCCAGATATAAGTACACATACATTTAATCATAACCGACATGTCAAATGGTAAATATGAAATACTACCTTGTTGTGGTAAGCAACACATATAAAATACAAGCGTAAAAGAGAGGGAAAAATCTTGGCTATAATGTAAATATAGCGGTCGATACACGTAAAGTAGGCCTTTACAGTCGCACAAGAATGTTGTACCACGTAAGTGATGCACAAATGCGAACATACCTCGGAAGGATAAAACAAGTATTTATTAATAAGAATTTTAATATAGCCTCCAACTCAATTTCAGAACACCATCTTACAAGGTGAGGTCAGTCTGTTCGTTCGAGGTATGTGTAGAATAAAAAATATTAAGATAAACAGAGCATAGAGTGGAGAGACATAACACAAACGTTCGGACTAAAGACTATGGCAACAACCGTGTTAGTGCAGTTACGGCATCCTGGCTGTGAGCAGAGCCAGCAAGCAGCGGGGCCAGCTAGCTGTAGCGCCTCTCCGCCGGATAGCGGCCGCCTTCCTCACCCTTAGCGGACCCTCCACCCCGCGTTCTGCGCCGTTTATCGCGGACCGGTATGGCATTAACGCCGACGCCGTAGTGCGCGCCTGCCCTGAAATGAAATAACGCGATAAAGAACCGCCGACGGCTCCCCCGAGAACCCCTGCCGTAAAAACTGACGCCGTGTACGACGCCGGGGCCTGCAAAGGCAGCGGGATTGGGGGAGGGAGGGAGGGGAGGTGCTGAGGCCACTGTGTGGCGCATCCCGCGGGAGCAGTCACCTCTCCACGCGAGGACTGCGGCTGCTGGTACCACATGTACTTCCCTTCGTTAATTCCAGCTTGTTCCGCCTGTTACCAGCCCCACAATCAAGCCCCGGTGCTCCATCCGTAACGCCGCGGAAAACAAGATTACAGAAGTGGAATGCAAAGGACGCATCGCCGATTTAAAGTCTCATTCACCGTATTCTACAGTTCTCTGTCTCCCTTGTAACGTTATTGTTTCCGTCTATGTTGTATGGCATCTGTATTCCGCAAACAGTCGCTATGATCAATCGGACACAGAGGACTAGAATAATATCCTATTCGTTTGACTTAATCTTGCCCATCTTAGAGTAATGTTTGCGTCCAACATCCTATTTTATTTGTAGGTCGTATTCCGATCTTTGTCTTCCCCTTACAATTCTTATCCTGTGCAGTTCCCTCAAATAGAATGGAATATATTCCTTCGTGTCATGACAAATGTCACATCATCCAGTTCCTCTTGTTCTTGTCAGTGTTTTCCTAATATTTCTTTCCTAGCTGATTCTGTGGAGAGCCTCCTCATTTGTTATAATCCCACCTAATTTTTAATATCCTTCAGTAAGACAGCATCGCAAAGCTTCTAATCTCTTCTGCTCTGGTTTTCACAAAGTCCAAGATTCACTTCCGTATAGTGCTGTGGCCCAAGGTACATTCTCAGAAATTTCATTCTCAAATTAAGTCCTATGTCCGATACAGGTAGTTTTCTTCTGAGCAGAAATGCCCGCTACGCGTGTGCTAGTCTGCTTTTAATGTATAATTTTGCTTCTAATTTTTTAGAATTTCTTAAATTCGCTCTACATTTGTGGTCAACAGTTTTGAAGTTAAGTTTATGAGCAATTTCATTTCTGCTACTCCTCGTCAGTGAATCTCATCTTTGATAGTGTCCGCCCCGATAGCTGAGTGCTTAGCATGACGGATTGTCGTCCTACGGGCTCGGGTTCGATTAGCGGCTGAATCTGGGATTTTCTCCGCACAGGAACCGGGTGTTATGCTGTCTTCAACATCATTTCATCCCAATCCGGTGCGCTGGTCGCCCAATGTTGCGTCGAATGTAATAAGACCTGCACCAAGGCTGCCGGACTTGCCCCGCAAGGGGCGTCCCGGGCAATGACGCCATCTTTGTTACTCTCTCACCCTGAATTTTAATCCCACTCCTGAAACCTCCTTTTATTTCAGACCCTTTTCCTTCGATGTATTCACTGTACAGCAGGTGCGAAAGGAGGAATATTCGTCTTACACACTTAGTCTTCCATTCTAATTTTTCCATTTTGGTTATTGTATGTATTTTTCTCTATCCAACTGGCCCTAAAAATTACATATGATGCAGTGGTAAGACAATGGACTCTCATGCAAGAAGACGGCGTTTTAAAACCTCCGCCGGACTTCAAAAAAATGGTTCAAATGCCTCTGAGCACTATGGGACTTAACATCTGTGGTCATCAGTCCCTTAGAACTTAGAACTACTTAAACCTAACTAACCTAAGGACATCACACACATCCATGCCCGAGGCAGGATTCGAACCTGCGACCGTAGGAGTCGCGCGGTTCCGGACTGCGCACCTAGAACCGCTAGACCACCGCGGCCGGCCCGGACTTCAGATATAGCTTTTCCGTGGCTTCCGTAAGTCACTTAAAGCAAATACCTAAATGGTTCCTTTAATAGGAAATGAACGAATTTCTTTTTTCTCATGCCCTAATCCGTTCTCTTACTTCGTCTCCAATATTTTATTTGAAACTGGATCAACGTGCAAAATACATATTTCGAATAATAAAAATTTTCCGCGTTGGATGCTGTAACGTTGATGAGGGCATCCTTTTATTCTTTTTTGCGTCTCCCTATCACGTAGGTATAATAACAGACGTTGAAAACAGGGACGCACTGCTAAGAAAGTAATAAGCAACTTCAGCCAACATTAAAAAGTAACAGAAGTGCCCATGAAATGATCCTCCAAATTGAAATCACTCTTTCGTATCGTAATTTGGTATTTTCTGCTAAAAGTCGCCTCATCTTATAAAGTGACGTCAGGTGTTACTGTAAATGTCTTATTAACAAACCTAGCATAGACTGAAACTTCCTGGCAGAAGTTTAATATCAGCGCACACTCCGCTGCAGAGTGGAAATCTCATTCTGGCTAGCATAGACTTTCAATAGGGTCACCCTTCTGTAGCTTCCAAAGCTACTTGGAAGACCTGTTTTCATCAGTCGCTTACCACTTTTAAGGGATTACAAACATATATCAACATTTATTGTACTGATATGTGGGCTTAGGCGGAGAGTGGTATGTTTGCATATCCAATAAACCTCACTGTCGTAATGCCACTGGATGCAGATTTTCTGCTTTTCCCTTCACTAAGTTCGTCACTCCTTCCATTCTTTCTCATTTCCATATTGTTCGATTACGCCATCCCTGTCTTATGGTGATTTGCATGAAAAGCTCTTGTGGTGTCGCAGCAGTGTCTCTTCGCAAATTACGTTCATCTTTTTTTCGAGTTACGTTGTACCATTAATTTAGAACCTAGTTCTTTTCATTTTCTCATGCGATTCGCAAATTGGCTAGTTAAGTTACAGTAGTTATTCTAGTGTCACGTATAGGCTGTTTGGCTTGTCGATCGCATTACTTATTGTCCATTTATCCTCGATTCCGAGGATGATTTTCATTGCCCCCTATTGCCTCATTAAGTTTTTCATTCCACATCCTTACATGATACCATTTCCTGAGCGCCTTCTTCTTCTGCTTCTTCTTTTGCTTCCATAATGGCAGTATTCAAATGACATAACAAGCTTTAATTTCTGCTGATATGCTTGTATATAATGTGGTATCGATAGGTACGATCCCACAACGTAGGTGCGCTCTACTAGTTTGGCACAACGACACGTACACCGACGACAGCGCCTTCTAGCCAGCGCTGTGCAGCTCTACGAGCGCCGCTCCGGATTCAGCCCATTTGATTCCGAGGATATGACCAACCAGCATTGTTCCATTTTCATAGTGTGTACAGCTTCGCACCTACGTGCTCATCTTCAGTGCAAAGTTACGTATGTCATTGTCTAATATTCTCTATTAAATGTTCTGTTAAGTAAAGGCAGTACCGAAGCATTTCACCTTTTACTGCTTCCTACATTCGGCCTTCTCTTCAGTTTACAGCAGCAGACCCACGCGCCGCCTACCAGGCGGGATACAAAATATAAAATGGTGTGAACAAAGACTTTTGAGTTGTTAGTTCAAGGTACTGGCCGAACATGGCCTGGCCAAACGTGGAAGTTTCAGGGATGTAGGCCGTGTTCACTGTGGGCAGCGCCCAGTCGTAAGAGAGGGTCACATCTGGGGAGCGCAAGCAGTATGATGCCGTTAAGAACGTCTGCAAGACCGGTGTAGTGGTCGAGCATCCGAGACGATAGGACCCTGAATCGTGTGAAACTTGCCAAAACTATATCGACAGGTGGCTATTATGTATTTGAAGCATTCATGTCCTTTTAATTCAAGGATTAATGTTGTCCAAGTCAAAGTGGCAAAGATAATTACAGAAACTATCGCCGATCTAAAAGAACTATGTAAAGACTAGGATTAATTTTTCACTTGGTGTAAGAATGGCAAGCCTCTTTAATATGTACGAACGTAAGGTAGTACCTGTAACAAAGTGTCCGATTACAGGATTAATGAGCATGTTACATTTGGTAGATATTTTGGGGTAATACGAAGAAGCGGTATTAAATTGGTTGAGCACGTAAAACCTCTATTCAGAAACGCACGCCGAATTCTTATATCTGGAGGAAAAGATCTGTAAAAATGGAGTACAAATGAAATCACGTAAGAGAGCCTAGTGCAACTAATTATAGAGAGTTCTTCAAATGGAGTCTTCATCAAGTAAGAATGACAACAGATTTCGAAGAAATTCGGAGACGCTCTGGTAGGATCGCAACTGGGTCGTATGGTTCGTACCAAAGTGTGCAAGCCGATCTCCCTGTGCTGAGAAAAAATCACTACAATTTGCGTCTGTATAGTTAGAGCGCGGAAGAGCTCTAATGTTTGAGAAGACCGCGCGCAGAGTCGTGGTTTTGGGGGGAGTGGTATAGGAGGTGGGGGGGGGGGGGGGATTGGTACTCAGTTCCTATTTGAGCTAAAACTTGAGGCAAGAAGCTTTCGTTTTAGCCCAGACCAGTGGCCATTTGTGTAGCCATTCTAAGATACGTCTTATTGTACCATTTTACAACATATTAATGAAGGTGTGAACACGAACCGGAGCTGGCGCCTAGGCAAATGGTTTGAATCGATTAACTTATTTTGCAAAAGATGTTATTTGGGTTGAAATTAATGCTAAGTTAATGGTACCATTTCCAGATGCACCGTTCGGATTTTACGTGCAAATGCGGGCGAAAAACACCTTGTAAGTAGGCTGTTTATGTTTTCTCTATGTAAGTAGGCTGTTTAGGTTTTTTATTGGTAACGCCACCTCTGTATGAAAATCACTGGCTGTGCTGTGTGCAGTCTGTGGCTGCTTTGCATTGTTGTAAAACTCGCCATTGTAGTGTTAGGCAGCTGGATGTGAACAGCGCGTAGCGTTGCGCAGTTGGAGGTGAGCCGCCAGCAGTGGTGGATGTGGGGAGAGAGGTGGCGGAGTTTTGAAATTTGTCATGAACTGCTATATTTATATATGATGATATCAAGCTGGCAGTAGTGGCGCTCGCTGTATTGCAGTAGCTTGAGCAGCGAAGATTTTTGTGAGGTAAGTGATTTGTGAAAGGTATAGTTTAATGTTAGTCAGGGCCATTCTTTTGTAGGGAATTTTAAAAGTCAGATTGCGTTGCGCTAACAAAATTTTGTGTGTCAGTTTAAGCACAGTCATGTATAATAGTTGAAAGGGGACGTTGCAACCTTAATCTGAGAGGTTTTTGAAGCGCCCCAGTCCTATATACTAAGCTTGTAAGAGGCCGTTCAAACTGTGCACGTCGGTTTATAAAGGGATAAAGTCAAAATGATTTGTTTTACTCCAATGATTTTAACCGTTGTCGAGGTGCGATGGCTTAAAATCGAGCTAAATGTAGCACGTAGAATTCATTCTTAAGTGAAATGAATACGAGGAAAATGATTAAATCGATGCCAGTGATTAAAAAACGCATTACAACTATAAAATTAAAAACGCGCTTTCACAAATTTAGCGTCATTCGAATTTTACGAGCACGATTTTCTTACAAGCGCCGCTTTTGTTTCAGTCTTGTGGGACTAGGCTCAAATTTGGTAACAAGGTAGACAAACACATATAATTAATGGTCGTCCTGTTGTTTTGTGAACACTTTATCCGTTGCCACGATCGGGTGTTGCCCGACTCACCGAAAATTTGTATCGATTGCCAAGCTATGGCGATCTAATTTGAAAATTATGGTAGAGTAGAAGTTGGGAACCAGAGTGAAAAATGCTCGTATTACAGCACGAAACCCACTTCCCCAGCGTTGTGAGCTCTCTTAGCTGCGAGGTGTGACACACCTGCATCTCACAGTTTATAGACAGAAGTCTCTGATCCTGTACCCAAAATCCAGAAGAGTATCCAGCCATAGTAAACAATATCTAATATCATTTGGCTGAAGAGCACACACGTAATAGCTAAAAAAGTTTTTCTGGAAGATGATATTTCTGGAGGTGAATTTTCTCTTGACGGGATGACGTCAACAACCATCTTACCTTACTTTACACCACGGATTACATTAAATGACATAGGTACTAATTCTAAAAATAAAAACGCGCTGACGTGTAAAATGTCTTACTTTAAATGTCTTTGAAAATGCGAGATGTCGGAAGACTAGCTTCCTTCTTTTACTTCTCTAACTGAGCTCAGGACATACCCGGTTTTTTCTTGTACTCTGATAGCGACATTTTTCGTTCTGTTGTTACTATAGTTGCGTCCACGTAAGAAGACCCCTGACAGCTAGCAGCGCTTTTGCCAACTTTCAACTACGAAGAGCTAACGGCAGCAGGTGGAAAAAATAGCTGTCTATTAAGCTGTGACGACAATTAGGTGTCACCATAGCGGCGTTTACAAAAAACCTTTACGTAGTTGCGTTAGGCAGACGCGCAGTGCGGCCGCTCCCAGTCATCTGTTACTGTTAGGTAGAGCCACTGAACAGTCACACGATTGAATCGTGCACCACAATGCTTCTGTTTTAATAACTGCCTTAGCTTCGTCATGCAAGCTCTAATCACACATTTGAAGTCTAGCGTGTACTGTAATAAAAAAATAAATTCAATTAGATGAGAAACGTAATAGTAAAGTGACCGGATATTACACTGTCAGTATTAACGCAAAAGAAGAAAAATCACACTTTGCATAACATTATTAAATTTCGTGCGGCAATGTTGACCAAAATGCTGCAGTGGTCGAACGCTCAGCAATTTTGCTTATTAAACAAAAATCCCCGGGTTCGAATCCCAGTCATAGCACAAATTTTAATTTATTTCATCACCTTCCATCATTATCGTATTAAATATGTGTCGAGTTCCTTGTTAAATTAAAGAACTAAAATCAGAGCTTAATGTATTTAAGATTTCATCAAATAACTAGTAATATCTGGCAGTTAAATAACCTACTTTGAAACTAAACTGTAGTTCTAGTCCCGACTACATGTCATTGAAAAAGTTCATCAGTGACACTGCTTCACTGTCAGCTGTAGTTCATCATGAAATAAGCTCACACTCGCGCAACGCGTACATCAATCGAAAGCAAAGTGAAAATAAGCCCTCAACCCCTGCGCAAACTATATCACTCGTGAAATTTGAAACTGTTTTCTTTTATTCTTTTTTAACGGGGTGCTCAACTGCGCCGTCAACAGCGCCCGTACCAAGTCCCAATATTTACACAGTCCATTTTCTTTTTCACAGTCCAATCTAGTCACTCTCACAAATGATGATGATGATGAAATGATGGGGACAACGCAAACACCCGGTCCCCGGGCAGAGAAAATCCCCAACCTGGCCGGGAATCGAACCCGGGACCCCGTGATCCAGAGCTGCGGACTTTCAAATGGTTCAAATGGATCTGAGCACTATGGGACTTTACTACTGTGGTCATCAGTCCCCTAGAACTTAGAACTACTTAAACCTAGCTAACCTAAGGACATCACACACATCCATGCCCGAGGCAGGATTCGAACCTGCGACCGTAGCGGTCGCGCGGTTCCAGACTGTAGCGCCTAGAACCGCTCGGCCACTAAGGCCGGCTGCTGCGGACTTTGAAAGTGTTCCAATCGAGCTCAGCTGCTGCCGAAAACTATCCAGACTTGCCACCCATTGTCCACGTGAACAGACGGGCTGCCTGAAATAGACTGAGGACGAAAAAGACAATGAGGTGCAGCAGTACCATCTATTTAACATCTCAGAAATCAGACCACACTTAGTCACAACTTTTTACGAAAGTACATTAAAAATGACTGTCATCGATACTACACAGTTTTTGTTACAACTAAAGATTTTTAATGAATACGTACATATTACAGTAAATGTTACTAAGAAAACGACTTGGTGCCATTCCGCACAGTGTTTACAAGGAAATACAAGTGAATATTTGTATATACACAAGTGCGTCGTAGTAAACTAGAGTCCATCTCCCGGCTTCTTTACATCATATTTGTAGTTTTTGTCTAGCACGCGCATAATTTGAATTATGAACGATTTAGTTGGTGGCCTGTTCCAATTAAATGGTCTACTGCTAAACTTGGGACAATAATATCCATAATACCTAAACGCAAGCCGGTCGGTGTGGCCGAGTGGTTCTAGGCGCTTCAGTCTGGTACCGCGCGACCGCTAGTCCCATAGTGCTCAGAGCCATTTCAACCATTTTGAACCTAAACGCAAACATATTTAGGACAAGGGTAAAAGCATAGACTAAAACTTGTTGAGTTAATGATACATGTGAATATGGAGTACATTTAGCTCTGGCCAGTTTGATTGAGTATTATTAACCTTAATCAACATCAGTAAAGTTCCAGATAAGCTATGTTATTATGTTTTATCAGCACAGTTTACCTTCAGTTTGATTTGGTGTTCATGAATGTGACTGTGTTGGTTTTCCAGTAATATTATTTAAATATTACAAACAATTAATCATAAAATCAATGTCAGTTAGGGAGTTGAGTTCATACAACGTCGTGGAATTCTACACTAAAGTCAAGACGTTGGGATGCACAACCTGATATCGTCATTTATTACGCTTAGGTTTCAGCTTTAGAGCCACTGTGTTGTGGAGTAAGCGACATTTTCGACTGTTGGCTATTAATATGGAACCGCCGCGAACAACAGAACTCCACCCTTTACCTGCGACCGCCCGCCTTTGTGCTCAGAGCTGGTTGCAGTTACGAAAATCCACTTCTCCACTGTGCTATGAGCTCTGCTCCGCTCTCAGGCCAAGAGCCAGAGTAGCTTGTTAACTCACGAGTGTAACAGAAAATCTCGGGAACTTAAATGGAAATCCTCATAAGATGACGGAGTCCTTGAGAAAATATGTTGACTGAATTTAGAGAACCTGTATTTTAAGAAGACTAAATGGCCTCAACACACATAAGGGTGTTGAGAAACATATATAGGAGATCAGGGCGTCTACGGAGGCATGTTTACAGTCATTTTTCCCTACTTCAATACGTGAATGATATAGGAAAGAAAATAGATAAGTCTGGTACAATAGAGGCCTGGATCCCAACATGTGCCGTAGTGTGGCTTGTGGAGTACACAGGACGTTAGATATATAGGTACAGACCTTATGATTACTGGTACCTTAATATGTACCAAGTTCAATGTGTAGTTGTTTTTCCTCTGTGTCTAACAGTCATCCCACAAACACATCACTTAATTTATTAACTGATGTTTTCTGCATGGTCGTAACAGCACTGTGAAGTGGACTACACCTGTCAGTATTGGCTGTCCTTTCGCCTCAATGCATTCACATTTCAATACCAGCCCTGCTGCCCAGGGGAATATTAACCTTAATGGATTGCTCTTGCTACACGTACTAACCAACCTAAAAACATACCATTCCTAATAAGTGTAATTGTTAGTTTGCAAGTTAAGTGAATAATGATGTAATGTCAGCATCACTATAAATAGCCACATATATACCCCTAACACCCTGTATGTGTAGATATCTGCTGTACATATAAAACTTTAGAACAGCATGTGCCAGCACCTGATTGGTATCATAAAATTTGTTGCATGAAACGGTAGGGACACAACACTGTCTCCATAAGAAGAAAAAACTTTTTCTCTAGGTCTCACGGATATAACATGCTTCAGAGGTTTGCCTCTGATTAATTCTTACCAACAAATTTACGTAACTCTTGGTGATATGTCATGTATTTAGAAAACCAAGTACCGACTTAAGGCAAAAGTTTGTCTGTGGTGTTGCTTAACAGTCCACTGAAGACAGTATGAAATAAACTAACTCTCATACCATGATATTAGCCACTTCTGAAAGCGTACATCTCTCGAGGGCAAGTGCTCAAACGATATCACTTGCAAAATTTCCAAGTGTGTAAATAACTCCCGGTCTGAGATTTTGATATTTTGTTAAGTCGAAAGGCGGTCGTTTCGTATCAACCGCTTTTCATGCATTGTAGAATTTTACCGTGCTCTGTCACTCATTGAGTCACAGACAGGCAGTTATGAGTCATCTCTGACTGCCAAAAGCAATGAAGTGCATGTTTATCTTATCACGAGGCCAGAACTTTGACTGGAAACGGCAGATCAGATTGCCAGGTGGCAGGGTTCATTTGAGTTTAGTCATGCTTACAAGGGAACCTCCCCATCGCAGCCCCCTCAGATGTAGTTATAAGTTGGCACAGTGGATAGGCCTTGAAAAACTGAACACAGATCAATTGAGAAAACAGGAAGAAGTTGTCTGGAACTGTGAAAAAATAAGAAATAAGCAAAATATACGAACTGAGTAGTTCAAGGGAAGATAGGCAACATTAAGGACAACAGGAACGCAGGAGCGCTGTGGTCTCGTGGTAACGTGAGCAGCTGCGGAACGAAAGGTCCTAGGTTCAAATCTTCCATCGAGTGAAAAGTTTAATTTTTTATTTTCAGTTTATGTGACAAACTCTTATGTTTTCATCACTTTTTTGGGAGTGATTATCACATCCACAAGAAAACCTAAATTGGGCAAGGTAGAAGAATCTTTTTACCCATTCGCCAAGTGTACAAGTTAGGTGGGTCAACAATATATTCCTGTCATGTGACGCACATGCCGTCACCAGTGTCGTATAGAATATATTAGATGTGTTTTCCTGTGGAGGAATCGGTTGACCTATGACCTTGCGACAAATGTTTTCTGTTCCCATTGGAGAGGCACGTCCTTTCGTCTAATAATCGCACGGTTTTGCGATGCGGTCGCAAAACACAGACACTAAACTTATTACAGTGAACAGAGATGTCAATGAACGAACGGACAGATAATAACTATGCAAAAATAAAAAAAGTAAAATTTTCAGTCGAGGGAATACTTTAACCAAGGACTTCTCGCTCTGCAGCTGCTCACGCTACCACGGGACCACGGCCCTCCGGATCTCTCAGAGTCCATTATGGTGCTTATGTAGCCCATTGACTACTCAGTTTGTATATTTTGCTTATTTTTTCACAGTTCCACACAACTTCTTCCTGTTTTCTTAATTGATCTGTGTTCAGTTTATCAAGGCCTATCGTTTATCAAGGCCTATCCACTGTGCCAACTTATAACTAAATCTGAGGGGGGTGCGATGGGGAGGTTCCGTTGTTAGAAACATAAATGCGCTCTCGTCTCGTTCTCTGCCGTGATCATTACACTGCAGTCAGCGGTACTTAAGCAGTGCGTCCCGTGTTTGATATGGACGGATTGAAGCAGTAACCTTCGGAGTAATGCTGAGACTGCTGTAAGCCGCGAGTATTTGTTGCATTTATACGATTGGCATCTACGATGATATTCAAATTATGCATTAACTTGTCTTTTTTGCGCTGGTTTTTACATGTGGAATTCACGTGGCGAATACTGGGTCTTTGGTATCATTTTCAATTACATCAGAGCACGTGGTGATCTGAATTCATCTATTTCATAGGTGTCTATAAATTTGAGTGACTTCTCTGACTTGCGCCTATCTTTTCAAGCAATTTGCAACGTTATTTGTTTTGTACTACGGAGATACGTTATTCGTAAGGGATGTTAAATACAACGACTCGATGTCTGTTCAACTCCCAATCTAACCTGCTAGCAAATTACAATGATCTTTTAGTTTAACTTTGCGAATCCAACATCTTACACGCTTTTCCTGGATGTAATAATTCCACCATGAGTACTGGCCTCCATATTTAAATCTTTAAACTTGTTTTCATGGGGAAATGTGTTTCTTACACGTGGGTTGTATTTACTCAGGGCTTAATTCGACCTGCATATCCCACTAGCACTTTTCATTTTGCAAGATACACACACACACATACAAATTGAACCAATAAGGTGCAATTTTCTGTAGTTTGCAGATGACTAGTATGTGGTTTGCCTAGTGTGTATTCAACGGTGTTAGCTCAGAGAAACTTCCCTCCTTCTCGTGGCGCTTTCCCTAAGCTTCGCCATCTTCAGTTGCTATTTACGACAGGTAACGTCATCAATGGAACTTTCTATCATCTGGGGTATATTCAGGGTAAAAAACTGTGTTGCATGAACATTTGTATGCAGTTTCAAAAGGAGTGGCAGCTTACAAATTCTTGATTGTCAGGAGCACAGAACCTGTTGCCATGGTTGAAAGAAGGAACTTAATGGTTTGATAACCCACGGATGACACAGCTACAGGAGGTTGAGCACAAGCGCGGTTTGAGGACAGATAGGGAAGAAAATCGGTAGTCAGCTTCAAGGGAAGCATCCACAACTCGCAACATGCCGTTTCTATGAGCTAAGAACCATAAAAATATCTCATGCTTTTAGCGCCGTACAAGGCTCCATCAACATCTGTTGAAGCCATTAACTTACTAGAGTCAATCTCAAGATGCGTTAGGTTGTAATAAAGGCTTTAATAGTTTTCTGTTTGTGGGAAATAGGTGAGAGAGTAACGTGTCCTCACTCAAGCTTTTTTAAAATTGGTACTGTTATTCTGGTTTGGGTGCCTAATAGCAAGCTGGTCTTTTTTTCTGATTACTTGCTAATATTGTCTCTGGTATTGTGTGTTTGGATATACCCTCTAAGACAAAAAACGGTCTTGAATCACATTGATGATAGTAGCTTTGTCTTCAGTGATGAGTCCCACTTCTAACTGAGCCCGAATCAGCAGCGAAAAAGCGTCTGGAGACGCCCTACAAAGCGGTGCGTTACCAACCAAACTGTCTTCAGCAATACGGCATGACAAGGAGCGACAGTCTGGGGTGCCATTTCTTTTCATAGGAGTATCCTTATGGTTGTCGTCCTCAGCACCCTTACAGTATAGCGATACGTCGACGATATTGTGCGCCCAGTCTTGTTGCTCTTCGTGGCAAGCCATCCTGGGGTTACATTTCAGCCAGATAATGCCCCCCACACAAAGGAAGAGTTTCTGTTTCCTGATTTCGTGCTTGTCAAACCCTACCTTGGCCAACAAGCTCACCGGATCTCTGCCAAATTGGGAAAGTTTGCAGCGTTCCAGCAATCTAGGGACTTTTACGACCTAGGCACAGTATCCTCTAGGAGGACATACAACAACTCTGTCAATCAGTGCCAAGCCGAATAAGTACATGCAAAAGGGGTAGAGGAAGACCAACGCGTTACTAACTTGCTCAGTTTGTGAAGAATTTTCTCTTGAATAAATCAGCCACGTTTTCTGAAACTGTAATCTCTCGTTTGTCTGTACAAGTAAAAGTACATCACATCTACCGATATGCATCCTATTCGGATATTTCCTTTGTGGTGTGTCGCATTTCTTGTCTTAGAGGGCATCTATTTGCTGGTCTTTCATTTATCCTGGAGTACATGTACATGACTTCATGTAGCCGGCCGAAGTGGCCGTGCTGTTAAAGGCGCTGCAGTCTATAACCGCAAGACCGCTACGGTCGCAGGTTCGAATCCTGCCTCGGGCATGGATGTTTGTGATGTCCTTAGGTTAGTTAGGTTTAACTAGTTCTAAGTTCTAGGGAACTAATGACCTCAGCAGTTGAGTCCCATAGTGCTCAGAGCCATTTTTGACTTCATGTAGTGTTTCAGATGACTTTTTTTTGTGTTCTGCCTTACGGCAGGTCTTGTCATGGGGGAAGCCTGGTCAGAGAGGTCCACCGCATGAGTGTATATGGAAGTGAGTCCAGTGGTGGTTTCCCGTTGCCTTAAACTGGTCATGATGAAATGATATTGAGGACTACACAACACCCAGTTCCTGACCGGAGAAAATCTCCAACCCAACCGGGAATCGAACCCAAACCCCTTGGCGTGATAGACCGCCGCGCTGACCACGCAGCTATCGGGGCGGTCTCAGATGACATTCGCAGTTGAAAAACGAATTCGAATCAGCTATAACGTTTCTCTGTTATCATTCAGCGCAAATTAACACTCTCCATATGTCCAAAGTCAGTGTTACCATCACACTCTTTATGAGAATCGCACACTGTCACCTGAAACCGTTGCTTGGGTGTTTACCGGCCTAACTCTCTGAAAACTCTCCAGAACTGCACACTACTGCACAGTTTCAGCTCCTTTTACTATGGTGGCTTGCCACATCAAGATGATTATATCAACCAAGCTCCACGTCAGAATCACGAAGCATTTTACGATTAAAACATAGTATGAGACTGCGAATAAAACTTGGTTCTAATTTCCAATAAATTTTAATCATGCGGCGGATAACTGATGAAAGGGAAACTTGAAGTAAAAAACACGAAGAAATCTGATGAAGACAACGCAAGCAACAAGACTGACATTAAAAGATACGCCATTGTCAAGACAGTTTATGTTGTAGCCAAAAGTGTCTGTTACGTTGCATCAGAACGAATTTTTACTACGCGAAAATTTATGTGTAGGGTATGGCCTAAGAACGGCCTTACTTCTAAAGCAATCAGTTAGGTGCCATTCGAGTGATTTCAAGTATCTCTGATTTAAAAAAAGAGCGTAAAGTTCAATAGATAGCAGTCAGTGTTGCTGGTGTTTCTATGGTGTGAGGCGTGTCTCGGAGCGTTGGTTCCTGTTGATCGTGAAACACGAGTGTCCAGACAGAGTAGGTGTTAGCACGTATATTCTCGTGCATCTTCATATATTCGCGGCGCAAAGGCTGATCCATAAAATTGTGGCTGAATACCGTCCAGCCATTTTCAGACTTAGCCGAGGTGACTGACGCTCCAGCACTTGCTCCCTCTTTTTAAACCCGTGGACCGCCACCACTGCGCATGCGGCCACAGATACACAAGGCACCAGAGACGTTAATCGGTGGCATAGAGGTATGGAATATACATGGAAATAGATCTATGGCTGCTCAGTAGATCCACACGGTTTTATCGATATAATTCTGTGAGCTGCACCGTCGCGACATCTTTGTGATTTTATTACAAGAATTGCCGGAGTCCATGATTAGTCCAAGCTGAATCCGCCATCTCTGTTAATTAAATTCGTCGCCAACCGAGTTTCAATTAATTCCTTCACTACTGAGTCGCAGAAAGATGAAGTCGAGGCTAAAATTTCAATGTTATCGTACATCGTAGGTTGCCCAGCGTCAATACAGTGCTCTGTCACCGCTGATTTATTAGGTTGTAAGAGCCGGGTGTGTACCTGGGATGCTCTGTGCATCTCTCCTGGACAGTACGTGTCGTCTGTCCGATGTATGAACGGCCACATTCACAGGGAATCTTGTAAACCCCAGGCCTCTGAATCACCAAATCATCTTTGACTGAAGTCAGGAGTGCTGGTGTCTTTGGTGGAGGGCGAAAGATCACTTTCACTTTATTCTTACTGAGGACTCGTCCAGTTTTTGAAGATAGGCTTCCCACGTATGGCAGAAAAGCCATCTATTTAAAACTTTCCTTGTCTGTCTTCTTCTGCTTTTCTTGTACCCAAAATTGGTTTCATTTGTAGTGGTTGCAAAGATGAACCTCGCCATGGACGTCTAGAGTGAAGTTACGCAGCATGAAGTGTATTGCGCACAGTTTGAGTCGTAACACGACGTCCTACCGTTGCATGAAAAGCTTTATTCAACATGGTGGCATTGCTGTCAGGGTTCCTCCGAGCCATAATCCGTAATTAGCGAACACCCACTGCAGTAGTAGCCCTTGGGCGGCGAACGTCATCGACCGTTCCTGTCTTTCTGTATCTCCATGTCCGAACAACATCGCTTTGGTTCACTCCGAGACACCTGCACACTTTACGGCAAGAAAAAGGAATAAAAGTGAGATAGTGTTAATACTTTCATCCTTCTTTACCTCCTGCATTACTGCAGATGATGTGTCACTGAGCACATTTGTACTGTGCATGCAGTACACGTGAGGTGCCTAGTTGTTTCCACTGCTCTGTGTGGAATACATAAGTTCTTGTACACTTCACTAACCCGCTGTCCTCATGATGATGATGTCCCCAGCGCAGAAAACAGCACGCAGGTCGTGGATTCTTTTTCTTCAGGCTGAAATTAACTTCGCAAGGAACTGCTGCTACGAATAAACTATAACTCATTTGGGATGCCATTCGCGTTTTTATTGATATACACACAAGAAACTATTCTTGATCACAACGTATTGAACATATCTTTCCACAGTCATTATATCTGGCTAAAATAACTTGAAATAAATCCTGCCACAGACAACATGCCTGTCTACTGGAACCGTCAGAACTGGAGAATAAAATTACATGAATCAAATACTACTATTACAGACAACATGTCTGTACCTAGCGACGGCCGGAACTGTAGTAAATAAAATTGCATGAAACAAATACTGCTATAACAGACAACATGTCTGTCTACTGGAACGGTCGGAACTGGAGAGCCGGACTGCCCGAGACACTTCGCGCGCCAAGCCAGCCAGTCTTTGTAATGCTTTGATTTTAATAATTTTGAAATGACTGATTGATAGCTGGCTGTTGAGAGATGTTTATTTAAAAAAAATGAACTAATTTGGATGACAGGTTTAAATAATAATAGCAACTAATGTTCAACGTTTTGGCGCCCTACCGCCGAACACAGCAGCCAATCACAGAGCAGCAGCATCATGCAGGCGGTCTTTCTCACGGGAATGGTACCGAATCTAACATCAGTCACCGGTATCTCATCCCACACTGCATCATCTCTATGCTTCTTGCATCTCCACTGCCCTGGGAATAGCTTCATGGAACCTAATATGATTGCTGAATAAGCCAGAAATATTACGACTTCCCTTATTGAGAGCCCTTCCTGGCACAAACTAACAATGCGGACGCAATCGAACCGCAGTAATGACCGTCCAGGCATGGTTAAACAACAGACAACACGAGCCGTGCACCTCCTTCCTGGTGGAATGATTGGAACTGATCAGCTGTCGGATCCCCTCCATCTAATAGGAGCTGCTCATGCATGGTTGTTTACATTTTTGGGTGGATTTATTGACATCTTTGAACAATGAAAGGGACTGTGTCTGATGCAATACCCACAGTCAATATCTGTCTACAGTTCTGAGAACCGGGGTGATGCAAAACTATTTTTGATATGCGTATTATTACTTCCAAAGAACAGTTAACTCCATCCCACCAATGTCAAGACAACTGTCACAATTAGGTAGTGTGTATGAGTATATTTGCACGGTTAGTGGAATAGTTTATAACTAATCATAATACTCTACAAGTGATTTGAAATCTAAGGCGCTCAAAGTGTACTCGTGTCCAAAGACCGATTAAATTATCTGTGTTTTATTATGAGCAGCAAACTGTTACGACGCAGAAATTTTTTGATTTATTTTCAGTTTGTCAAAAGTGATTACAATCCTTAAGCTACTACAGGAAAAGAAAAAGTGTAATAAACACAATCGGAGTAAGTCAAGTTATTCACTGCATCTCTTTTCAGTGTAGTTGTTCTGTGTAGTTTGAAATATAGCTAGAATTATTGGTGGATTTTAGTATTTCGTTAACTTAAAAATATTTATTTTACACGCAGTATACATTTTATTTATTTCTTCGTATTTGTACTATAAAGTTATCTGGATTGTTTGAAATACAATAGTTCAGCATTGTTACTCTGCTAGAAAATAAAATAATAGAACCTTAAATACGTACTACTGTAAAGTTTCATGTAGTATAATTACTCACTACTTTAGATAAAGGGAAAATTATTTAGACAAATATGAAATAAACGAACTAAACTCTTCACGATAAAACTATCCTCCAATGAAATTAAGCAGTTGCCTGACTACAACTAACGAACGTTTGCATTAAACGTGAATGTGCGAAGTCTTTATAAAGCGACCGAAGTGTGCGGACAACGTCTTCCGACGGAACTGGTGCAGGAAAACCTAAACCAGTTGAAGAGCCCAGCCACGTTATAAGGGACGGAGTTTTCCAACGCCTGCCACGTTGCCTATCGTTTACACGCCTCTTATTGGCAGGTTGCCGCATCAGCAGGCGCTCACTGCAGACAACAAATGTATGCTCTGCGGACGCTTCAAGCTATCAAGAAATGTCCTAAACCCTTTGAGTGAGGATAACAAGCTGGTAGACAATACTAAATTTATAATTATGATAATAGGGACTAGTGGTCTGATTTGAATGTATCAGATCTTCAGTGAGCGTGATAACTTCTGTAGAACGAGGTAGCTGACTTTCAGAATATTAAAAGAAACAGAATATTACTAGGAACAAAATGCAACATTTAGAAAAGATATTAGACAAGGGTGTGAAGTCTCTCCTTGTGCGCAGTGCTTATGCTCATGAAGCTATAAACAAAATTCGAGAAACAACAGAGGTGAGGACCCAAAGTAATAGATGCTGCGATGTGCATATGTTGTTGGGGAGGAGTGGAGAGGATAGATTTTATGAGAATAGGCGAGAGAATGACTAAAATGGTGGTATATACTACTGGAGAAGAATATGCGCTAAGGATGAGAATCGGAATAGAGGTGATAGAAGCTATAGATGATTTTCTCTATTTGGGCGGCAGGATCATATCGGATGGTATATGCAGGAAAGTAATCGTGAGACGAATGCAGCAGTCCAAAATTGTATTTAATTAGAGAAAGAACATTAGTTTGGAAATAAGGAAACGAATCATTGAAGCATTTGTTTCGTGCGTGACCTCATACGGGTGCGAAACTTGGACAGCGGGAAAACAAGAGAGAACATGACTAGAAAGTCGGGAGATTTGGTCCTTCAGAAGGATGTTGAAGATCAAAGGTAGACATAGTTACAGCTAGAGATGACTCTGAATACACATCCAGAAACAAAGATATAAACTTGAAGGACATACTTTAAAATACGTCATTGGGAAAACAGCAAAAGGACCTGTTGGAGGAAAGGTTCTCCAGGGATGACCAGGTAATTCGTACATGCCTCAGATTGTGAGTGATGTAGAGGGAGGAGTAGAAGAAAGACTTACGGGAGAATATGGGCTTGGTACTAAGGATGACAGAGGAGAAAGACTAATTGAGTTTTTCAATAAATTTAATTAGCGAATACTCTGCTGAAGAATCACAAGAGGAGGAGGTATACTTAAATAAGGCGGGAGGATAACGGAAAATTTCAGTTAGATTACGTCATGGGCAGGCAGATTGCGAAATCAGATACTGGATTATAAGGCGTACCGTGGAGTAGATCACAGTTTAGTAATGATGAAGTTTAAGAGACAAGTCAGGAATAATCAATGAGCAAAGAAATGTGGTATGAAAATACTAAGGACTGAAGGAAGAAGCTTCAAGGTGTCTGAGGAAATAGATACTGAGATAAGGAATAGTTCAGTAGGCCGTTTGGTTGAAGGGGAATGGCCATCTCTAGGAAGAGCAATCACAGGATTTGGAAAGGGAAACATGGGTACAAAGAGAGTAGCTGGGAAGGGATGGATAACAGAAAAAATACTTCAGTTGATGGACGAAAGCAAAAAGTATAAAAATGTTCCGGGAAATTCAGGAATACAGAAACACAAGTGAAGATGCTGCTATCTACCTTGGAGTAGATCACAGTTCAATAATGACGAAGAGTAGGCTGAAGTTTAGGAGACTAGTCAGTAACTATCAATGCCCAAAAAAGTGGGATATGGAAATACTAAGGACCGAAGGGAGAAGCTTGAAGGTATCTGAAGAAATAGATACTGTGATAAGGAATAACTAGGTACGCAGTTTGGTTGAAGAGGAATGGTCATCTCTAAGAAGGGCAGTCACAGAACTTGGAAAGAAAAACATGGGGCAAAGAAGGTCGCTGCGAAGGAACATGGATAATAGTAAAAATACTTCAGTTGATGGATGAAAGAAAGAAGTACAAAAATTATTCGGGAAATTTAGGAATACAGAAACACCAGTCCAACTGCTGCTGGTGAGACTTGTCCGTTAAAGAAAGGCACCTTTCGACGGTTGGGAGTGTGGCGTAGACTGCTCGGAAACGCGTCACAGGCATGCGAGACTTTTTCCTTAGAGTCCCTTATTGGAGACAGAGTACAGGCGCCGTAAGGAGCAAGATCATAGGTGTCCAACCTAGCTTCGTGAACCCATACCACATCATATACCACGCAGTCGTCGACTTCCGACAGTTTGCTTCATACGCTTTCACCGCCAGCATCGCACTGATTCTCTACTCGACGCAAGAATGCTACTTCCACTTCTACGTTTCTCATCGAAGTAACAATTCGTTAATATCATTGCCAACGCTCTCTACAAGAGCAATTAAAATTTATTCATATATTGTGGAAATTCTGATCAGGGGGGCGATCTGCAGACTGTGATATTTTAAGAAACACTTCAGAGCCAAAATCGCATTTAAATGTTTATTTGGAATTCATGACTGGTTTCTACAGCACTTTGCTGTCATCTTCGGATCTTCATTGTGACATAGAAACATAATGCATTCGCAAATGAAATACATAAGTGGTAATACTTTTGAGCTCTACCACCAGATAGATCAAAACTAATCGGCATGTCATTAACGAAAAAATGTTTATAAACATGTTACCAAGCGACTTTCGCGTATTACGTGCGACCACACAATGCTCTTTTGGACTTGTATGGTGGCAGGCGTTGTGCAGGCCAGCTACCTCTTACGTCCACTACGTGGCAGCGTGGTAATAGATTGGAAATTTGTGGTAAGTACGTATGGAACGAAACTGCTGAGGTCATCGGTCCCTAGGCTTACACACTACTTAATCTAACCTAAACTAACGACAACAGACACACACATGCCCGACGGAGAACTCGAACTTCCGACGGAGGGAGCCGCGCGTACCGTGGCAAGGCGCCTGATACAGGCGGCTACCCCGCGCGACTGTAACAGATGTTACTGTTCGCATTTACATTAGATAAGTTATGCATTCTCTTACCAGAAGTTTATACAGCAATTAAAGTAGTCCAAATCTGAACTAAAAGAAAATTACACATATTTTACGAAATTATACAGCAGCAATAGTGGTCAATATACAAGCTTTCATAAAGGAACGTTATCCTCATTTAAGTAACACAATGCTAAAAATTTTTGTTTATTGTGTACCGCTCACATTTATAGGACTTAACAAAATTTTTATGAAGGTTTTGATTTTTATATTTTTTAAATTTTTTAATTTTATTGTCACTAGACATTACAAATTCTGAATTAAAAGATTTAAAAAAGTGAGTGACTACTGTAGTATAAGGCAAGTAACATTCATTCTCATTATGTCTTAGTTTTATTTCTAAAGCAACATTTCTGGACAGTTCAGCCATTTCTTTGTAATGTATTTTAGTGCGAGATGACCATCTTGTATTATGTTACCTAGCGTCACAAAAATTACAAAATACCTACGTAGTAACAACATTTCAACACAGCAGTATACAATGATCCAATGAACAACCTCCAAGACTACATGTCTACATGTCAAGTAATATCTAGATGGCATCATACAATCAGAAAAAATATTTTCTTATTACAACCTTACCCTAGGATTTTAAATGGCTCTCATGATTTCTTATTTATTTTTATATTTACTTTTAAAAATACTTGGACTTCATACATAAAAATCACTTTTAAGCACGAGACAGTCCAAATATGATACGATAATTGTCGTTGTCGCTTTTTAGTGTTGAAGATTTCCGGAATAATACAGACAGAAACATAGCTTACACTAGCTAGTATAATAATAAAACAAATTTTTGTGTTGTGGATGAATTCCTTTGGATTATATTAATCTAAAACATCATGTCAACTAATGTCTAGGTGAAATTTACTAGATTTACAATGTGACTGTCAAATATCTGTAGGTGATATTGCCACTGAAGGCAGTAACAATAATTCTAAGGCTAACTGTGTAGCATGAGTCCACTGTGGTACAGGCGGAGATATAATTTTTAAGCTACACCTCTTCGAATAATCATAACCCTCGTTACCCTAAGCCTAGGTGTGGTTGGAAGAGTTTTATGAATTATACATTTTGCTAATGACAGTCACACAAGGTTTCCTATAATGATGTACAACTGTATAGTAAAAAGTACGATAAGATAAATGGAACATGAGCACTATACAAAATACATAACATGATCTCGAAAATCGTCGGCTTACTTCTAGGTAAGAGAAAGAGATTATTCATGAACCTAGACATCAGACGAAGATTTTTGAGATCATGAAAATGTCGTGTATTCATGCATTATGTTCGCCCATAATTTTGTAGCTTTTTCCGTAAGTTTAATAAACACAACGGATACTCATAACAGACACTTTATTAGTAAATAATATACTCTGCTTCACTTTTACAACAGTCTATCAGCGCAGGGGAAACTTCGATTCCGCGACAATAGAAATCGAGTCACGTTCGGAGGTCATTTTCATCAAGAAAGGAAGTTCCTTAAAACCTGTTCAATAGAACGTGGAAAAGGTGAAAATCTGAGGACGCAAGGACAGGTGGATATTGAGTGTGCGAAATGACTTCCCAGCCCAACTCAAGTACAATGTTTTTTGTCAGTGTAGCAAGAAGCGCGCAGGCGTTACCGTGGAGTAACATTACTTCAAGCAGTTTTCCTGGTCGTTGTTCTTGGATTACACTGAAAGATGTCTCAGTGGTTGACAATAAACGTCTGCAATGATGGTTGCGTCTCGGGGAAGCAATTAGTATTACACCACGCAGTTACTGTTCCATCAGATGCATAACATTATCTTTCGTGGTGCGCGCAGATCTTCCGGGAGTTGCTGCTTTTTTTCGCCTTATGTTAGCATAAAACACCATTTCACGTCACCAGTGACGATACGGTGTAGGAATGGACGGTGTTGTTCACGAGCCAGCTGATGACGAGCAGCCATTTTTTTGGATTTTGGCTTAGAGCATGTGGTACCCAACGACCGATTTTTTTACTTTCCCCATTCCATGCAAATGTCGCACGATAGCGGAACGATCACTGTAGATGAATGATCTCTGTTCTTCACATTTGTCAGTTTTCGAATGCATTGACTTGGATCACTGTGGTTTAGTGCGGAATCAATAATGTCAAAACGATCCTCCTTAAAACTAGAAAACCATTTCCTTGCCGTGCTCAGTCCAGTGATGTTAGCCCCATACACGGTGCAAATGTTTCTGGCTGCCTCGGCTACTGTCAGACCTCTACTGAACTCAAACAGAAGAGTATGTCGGAAATGTTCCGATTTCTCTACTTGACATTCAATTTCCTAGCTTCCACACCTCCACTCACTATCTCCATATGGCAATATGGCATTACTTAAACTTAAACAGCAACAGTGAACAATAAATAGAAAATGACAACCGATAAATAAACCCATATCACCTGGAATACCAACGTACAAAACAAAACTTCTACAAACTTTTCACATTGTATGAGTTGAAATGTGATTGTACACTGATGTTACTATGTCAGTGGTCTGTAATTCTGTAACGCTAGGCAACGTAATAAAAAAAACTGTGATGTCACACTAACCTATCTTACAAATAAATGAGCGAACTGTCCCTAAAAGATTGCTTTAGAAATATGACTAAGATATCATGAGAATAAATGGCGCCGGCCTTATACTATAGATGTCATTTATTTTTAAGAAAATTAGTACAGATCTTGCGATGTGCAGCGATACAAAACTTTTAAAATTTTAAAATTTCAAAAACAAAAACTTAATAAAAATTTTATTGGACTGCTTTTAAATGTGCATTACAAATATTTTTTTTTTTACTTATGTGACGATATTGCTCCTTTACAGAAGGCTGTGAAGTGGCAGCTATTACTAGAGTGTAATCTTATAAAGTATGTGTACTTTTTTTATAATTTCAGATTTGGACTACTTTAATAACTGTACAAATTTCTGATAAGTGATTTGTATAATTAATCTAATGTAAATGCAAACAGTTTCCAAGCAGCCACGTAGCGGACATAAGACGTAGCTAGCGTGTCACAGCGGCCGACTCGGTTCAGCTCCAAACGAGCATGTGGTGGTCAGCGAAAGTTTCATGGCAGCATGATCGTAAATATTACTTCTGTAAATGACATTTTGATTGGTTGTGATCTATCAACTTTTCGAGCTTGCATTACCAAACTATTTAAATATTCAACATTGTCAAAATGTGTTTCAAACTTTTATATATCATACTTAGGTATTTCATTACTAATGGTATATAAAAATGTTTGCAAATGCAATGTGTGTCCATGTCATATTGCTGATCCGAAGATGACAGTAACACCAGATGTTCGAAATGTTATAAATTCAAAGTAAATATTTACATGTGCCCTTGTATCTGAAGTATTTCTTCAAAAATTACATAAAATTTGTTCGGTATGCTTCATAAACACACCTGACGAAACATACGTAACGTCAAGCCAATACCGTATACCTCTATCTAGCTTTGACAGTGTCCTCAATTCCATGTGGAAGACATTCAGGTCTGCTATATGAAGCTGGAGGCAGTCGTTGGTGTTCAGGTTCCGTGGAGCTACCGAATTGCAGGGATGTTGGTTCCTATCACACTATTGGTTATTTCTTACAAAAGCAGATAGTCAATAATGTTACTCCTACTGCAGGAATTAAAAGCCAACCATGATCGAGGTCTAATGGAACTTAACCGAACAAAGTTTCTGGTAAACCTTCCGGGATGTAAGCTCGTGGTCCATGAAACTCTTCAGCTCCTAACGTTTCGTCCAGAGCTGCGCTGGACGAAATGTTAGGAGCTGAAAAGTTTCATGGACCACGACCTTACATCCCGGAAGGTTTACCAGAAGATATGTCATCCGGTCGTGAAAGCTTTCATACTACGAACAAAGTTTCGTTGTCAGAAAGAATATTCATTGAAATGAGCAGTAGTTATACCTGCGGGAATCGGATCAATCTCATTGTGGTTGCAGAGTTAAACTGCGCTCTCTTAAATGAAAGATGGTCACCAACGTAATTACGCAAATTGATTCCAAGTGAATATACTGTTAATCAAGACAACAACTGCTGTGTGTTACTGTACCTTCGGTGAAATCCGTTTTTTTTTAAGTTGGACACGAAACAACAGCAGAATCTAGCAAGTATGTGCAAAATAGCTATTCACGGGCAACACAAAAGCTTACAATATATGACAACAATCTATCTCCTTCTAACGTGTATTGTCTGTACTACAGCAACAAAGATAATTTTCATTTCGCAGTACTACTCAAGAAGGGAGGAGCAGAGCTAATTTGGACATGAGGCAGATTTAATACGTTGCTACTGAAAGACAGTAATAGAGAAACGATTACCAAATTGCTGTCCTCACTAATGTGGTAACAATTTCTTTTGAAGTGGAACGTGTAAGTATTTGCATTTCGCAGAAGTAAAAAGTGGGGACACTGAATCTGTTACGGTCTCGTTAAGTTGTTGCCAGTTATATTAACAACAATGTGAATGTCTCTATAGTGATCAATAACCTTTGTAAATACTTCGACTGTAAGTATTATTGAATTACTGGCTCAAAATTTGTTAGGGGGACCAGAAACTATTTTTTATACTTACTGGTTTTAATACAAACACTGTTGGCCAGACACAATGAAGACACATACTTCAACTGAAACATAAGAATAAAAACACTCTTACAAACTTGCAAATTAAAGAGTGATTGTGTTGGCCTTTAAACCATTATAAGCTGTAAATTCTTCTTGTAATCACTAGTCTATTCTGTTACTTTTAGTACCCAGGAGCGCTTTGGATAAGAATGAAAATTAAATACTGAAATTAGGACTTTCTCCTTACCCTCATTCTGTTGAATTATTTTAACTGTTCACTTTACTAATCACGTGAGCATTTTACACAAAAGACTAAAGAAAGCTTTGAGAAAATTATTGCTCCACTTTTAAAAGAATAATGATTCTGTAGTTCATTAGCATTCGGCCACTCGGAATTATTGTATCAGAAGGGAGAGGAACCTGTTCAGATACATGGCTGGGGAATTAACTAGCGTTCTGAACATAAAGACGCAAATTTTCCACTTCTTGTTTGCACATTAAGCAAAAACAATACTAAACCTTACTTCAACTGAAAGTCGTGACTGTGGTGATCTTGTGTGACACAAGTAGGAAGTCATCGCACATGACCATCTCTCTTGATGTAAAACTGCTCTTTAAATTACCTTCTTAGCACCGGAATTATATGATTCAGAACAAACCAATAGTAGTCATTAACTAATACCAAAATACATGCGAATCCGAGGTGTATTTAATGCAGTCTTGGTGCTACCCTTGCTTCCTTTATCAGTCAACATATTAACAGTTTGAATGCTGAGGCCGCGCGTGGTAACCGCCTGGTCTGAGGCCTTTGTAGCGGTTCTCGCGAATCCCACTGTCGGAGGTTCGAGTCCAACCTCGGGTATGGGTGTGTGTGTTGTCCTTAGCAAAAGTTAGTTTAAGTTACATTAAGTAGTGTGTAAGCCTACGGTCCGATGACGTCAGCAGTATGGTCCCATAGGAACTTACAACAAATTTATAAAATTTTGTATGTTGAGCACTGACTATCTGTACCACAAAGACTTGTTTCGGTCTTTCGCTGCAAACCACTTCTTACATACCTGCCTCCGGTCTTTTGTTACCGAGGGACTTCCCACCGGGTTTTACATCTCTATAAACCTACGTTCCCTAGTTTTACACACGCAACTTTAACGTATTACCGTTATAAGAGAACATACACTGACGGAAAAAATAGCAACACCAAAAGAATAATGTAGCGTAATGAAATTTCGGGATATATTTGTCTAGGTAACATATTTAAGTGATTAACATTGGAACATCACAGGTTAAAGTACGCGCTGGATAAGCCATTGTAAATGTGAAATTCTGGTACACTAGTAACTGGTGTTACCGCCAAAATGTTGAATTCAGGCAAGCAAACATCTGTGCATTGTGTTGCACAGGCGCCGGATATCAGCTTGTGGGTTCGAGTTTCATGCCTGTTGCACATGGTCGATCAATACAGGGATGATTAATGCTGGTTGTGGAAGATGCTGGAATTATCATCCGATGATGTCCTATATGTGTTCGACTGGGGACAGATGTAGTGATGGAACAGGCAAAGGAAACCGTCGACACTTTGTAGAGCATGTTGGCCTACGACAGCGGCATGTGCGCGAGGTTTATCCAGCTGGAAAACACCCTCTGGAATCCGTTCATGAATGGCTGCACAACAGGTGCATCACCAGACTGACGTCAGGGTGGGTGGGATAACGACGAGTGTGCTCCTGTTGTTACACGAAATCGCACTCCAGACCATAACTCCAAGTGTTGTAGATCCAGAGCGTGTACCACGCAGACAGGTTGGTTGGAGGCCTTCAACTGGCCTCCTTCCAACCAACACACAGCCATCACTGGTATCGAGGCAGCATTCAGCAGGAAACACAACCACCTCCACCCTGCCCTTCAAAGAGCTCTCGCTTGACACCACTGAAGTCGCAAATGGCGGTGGTTTGTGGTCTGTGGAATGCAGAGTTACTGGGCTTCTGGCTCGGAGTTGTCCTTGACCTGTAACAGCTCGCTGTGTCAGTGTGGTGCCAACTGCTGCTCATACTGCTGCTGCAGAGGCGTTGCGCAGCGCCAGAACCGTACGCCGAACACGATTGTCCTTCCTCTCGGCAGCGCCTTGTGGCCTTCCGGAGCCAAGTCTTCTTGCGATCGTACATTTTCGTGACCATCGCTTGCAGCAATCATGTAGAGTGGCTATATTCCTGCCAAGTCTTTCAGCAATATGGCAGAAGGAACATCCAGCTTCTCGTAGCCGTGTTACACGACCTCGTGCACACTCAGTGCGGTGTTGGTAATGGCGTCTTTGTCACTCTAAAGGCAGTCTTGACTAAACTCAACTTACCACGTCCGATCTCAAAATAAAACTATCGACCGTCACAGTATATTTAAAGCAAACCTGATTTGCGTCCTCATAGTGGCGCTACTAGCACCAATCTTACGTGACTGGCGTGAAATTTGAACAGACATCCTCTTTTAGATTCACAAACAGGCGTACCAACTTCCGTCTATGTCGAACAACACCTTCTGGGCGTAATGATTTTTTCAGTCAATGTATATTCAAAAGATACATCCCACAATTAATTCTTGTTAAATAGTTTCACAGACATTAAGAACAATAATCTCCATACATGATGTGTTGGTAACACAGATATTAAATTAAGCATAAGAAAATATATGTTACATCCAAGAGATACAATCGATTCTGAACGTGTTTCAAGTGAGCCCAAGTCATGGTACGAAAAACACCCCAAGACTACCTTAACTACTCCCTCCTTACACAGTGCGTTAAACACATCGTCTTTCGAAAAGAGCCGAAATTGTGACTGTCGAAACACACTAATATTTTCTTTTTTCTTTTTTTGACAATTAAAGACCTCCAGCCTTATGTGCCACTAGGATCAGTGACGTTTAGCGAGGAACCCAACGCGAAATATGCCCTGAAAACAGATCCATTTGCAGTGTTCGCTCGTAAATAGATTGGGACGGACCTATGTTCAATGGCAGCAACAAATTGCTTCGGCGTAGCAGCCTACTGTCTCGTCTCCAGAACCTGGTGCAAGCACTGTTCTTACGCCGTGTCACATGCGAGCAAATAGGTTGCCACTCTCTTTAGACACATTGGACAGTCTGCACTGATGCACTAACAAATTTTTTAACAGCGTTCACGGTGCAGTAATTGACACATATTCTGCTATTCCCTCATATCTGCAAATAAGACGAGCCTACACCATTGAGTCCGCACAACAGGCTGGCATGTACACATCAGTGTCATGACGTAACACACCTGATATCAGTTATACACAACCTTCAGAGGTCCCAAGCCAACAGTGTTCTCTTTTAAGGGGTGTTACTTATTACTGGATTACAAAAAAATATCAAAAATAAATTAAGTACGCTAAATCAGAACAGATATATAAAATAGAAAACAAACCCTGCCACACAGAGGTTACGTTACAGGTGCACCACTTACCTATTAATTTTCGTGAGCAACTAAATAGCACATACAGTCACAGTTGAATCAAAATGGGACGTTCTGTTTCGTGGTGAGTGTGATCGCCGGAACTCACTGGTGTGAATTTTTTATTCCTTTAGATAATATTTAGTTGGTTGGTAGATTTCTAGCTGCCTGTCTTACTGTACATAAGACAAAATGGTTTTTTGAGAGAGTGCGGTAAAATTTTACGTGGCGTTGCAATGCATATGCTGACACTGGCGCTGGATACGTAAAAAAACTGCTGTATTTTGCAAGCTGTACAAATTGTAGAACATGTAGGATCACGATGAAATAGAAACTAAACATTTGGTAAACATATAGGATCACGATGAAACAGAAACTAATTGGTAAAAATTTGTAGATAATGGAACACGAACAATAACCATTTTTTGAAGACGTAGCAGACGCACACATCAGTAAAACACGTTTAACAGTGTGTTTAAACTTTAACTGTCATGCCCTGAATAATTGACCTGTACAAATCAGCATTGCACTCAATAGGAACCCGTGGCTTTCATAGTATTCGAGTGATTCGTGAATCTCCTAGTAATGTAGCACATTTATGTTACGTGAGCCTTTTATTTCATTCTTTGCCAGTGATGTTAAAGCTGTGCTTGCTAATAAGTATTTCTTTTAAGTCCTTCTTACCTGAGGGAGATAATGTTGCTTTACTAGTGGCATTTGACAGGTATTATATCAGAAGTAAGAACTAAAAAGGTAATTAATATAATAGCAAAATTACAGCAGAAGAAGTGAGAGTCTTATAGGATATTTCTCATAGCGTCGCGTGTTACTTGACACTGGGAAGGAATCGTACGAAAGGAGGAGGGAAAAAGAATTTGTGTGTGATAACATCGTTATAAATGTGAAAGGAGTTGTGTACTGCTCTTAAGCAGGAAGGCAAGGCGTCGAAAGAAATGTCGACAAGCGAGTATCAGAGATTTCAAGAGACTAAATAGATTAAAAGGAAAGAAGCAATATAATTGGATTCCCCCACTGAATTCTTGAAGACGACTGGCGTACGACGCTCTTAGGTTATCGAATTTTCATGTAGATAGGAATACTTAAAATGAAAGGTGTAAATGGAGGTCAAAAGTCGAAAGAACACTAGGTAACTCATCGACTGTGGGCTGTAAAAGACGACGTCAATGCTTATGGCTGGTAGTCTAGCTACCAGGCGCAGCTCATAGTGGAGATTACGGGCTGTACACACAAGCTAACTCACTTCACGGTTTCCGGAATACTTATAATTTGCCGCGCTGAGAAAAATTTTAAGAGTACTGAGGTCCCGCTTCCTAGGGTCGGCTACTGGTTGGTGTTTTCTACGGAATAGTGTCTATACTGCACACGCGTTCTTGAACAGTAAGATCTTCAACAGAAAAGATTAATAGGCCACTTCAGAAACTCAAAACAACTGCAAAGTGTTCAAAGCCGATTTCGTTACTACTTATTGCGTCGATAGATATGGTTTGCACAAAACTGTTACCAGGAGATCACGTTAATCGCGCAAATTACCAGAAGGTGTTTGGAATATTCTGAGTTACCACCAGATGGTATCTCAGGAGTTTATGGAAAAACTGACATCTGTTTAGTCTGGAGGGCGTATCACCTGTCTTTTGAGATTCTTGATAACTATTCGGCCAATATGTTAGTCACCCTGTTAAAGGAGCATATTTGTGTGTTTGAGCACTGTAGATGGTGGAGAACTAGTACCATACCAGGCGGACATGTGAGCGCCCACTGTAGACGTAACTCATTGCAGGCTAGTGACATGCATGTGATTGACTGTTGTGTGGAAACAGTACAGTAATATGGGTGGACCTGGAGACGTGAGAAACTGTCATATAGGTATAATCGTGTTTGGACATGCCTGTGACGACATCAAAAAAATGAAGCTTCCCACTTTGTTGGTGTATCAACACGAATGTCCAGCAAGTCTACAAGGCATGCTGTGCCATTCAACAAGGCGTACACTGATCGTAATAAGGTCGTAACTGATAGGGATGGGAGACGAGCGGCATGCATTGTCAATGGCATTTGGTTTAACACTCGTGTCTTAAGTGGGCTAAACAACACGGTATCGGACGGTTTTGCTACTGGACAGTTTTGCCACCCAGTGACATCGAAACGGAAGATAACAGAGAGAAGGCCCTAATACTGCATTGGCTCTTCCGAAATTGTTTCACCGCAGAAGAAGGTAGTACGGTTCCTCCTTTCGCACGAATGTATAAATGGCTGACATTGACATAATCGATCGTGGAATGGAAAAGAGACTTCAGTCGCATAGCAGTGAAAAGGTATTAGGACAATACGAGATACCTGTAATATTCTAAAGTGCCTACGAGAAAGAACTTGCTTCAATTCTAGCAGAATTTAATCGCAGTTCTTTCGAGTCACGAAAGGTACCTAGTGACTAGAAAAAAGCGAAGGTCATTCCTGTTTTCAACAAGGATCGTAGGAGAGATGCACATTACTATACACCTACATCGGTGACGTGAAACTATCGTAGAAATATCGAACACGTTTTATGCTCAAGAATTACGACGCTCGTGGAGAACGAAAATATCCTTCACAAAAATGAACATCGTTTCCGCAAACAGAGATCTAGCGTAACTCAACTCGCTCCGTTTCTCCATGAGAGCCAAAGCGCTGTAGCTAACGGCGTTCAGGTTGCTGCCGTGTTCCTTGAATTCACGAAGGCATTTGACGCCATCCTACACTGCGGTTTAGTGAAATGTATAATCTTACCAAGTATCGCACCACATTTGTGACCGGGTTCAAACCTCCTTGCACCTAAAATTAAACACGTCGCTCTTAACATAACGAAATCGACAGATGTATATGCAATTTCCGGGGTACCCCTGGGAAGTGTGAAAAGACTGGTACTGTTTAGAATGTATATAAATATCTATCAGTAGCGTCGAGAGCACTTGAAGATGTTCGTGGATAATACGGTTGTCTATAATCAGGTAGTAACGCAAGAAGACGTAATCAATTTGGAAAATGTCCTACAGAAGATTAATAAATGGAGCAGGTTCTGACAGTTGACTCTGAACGTAAATAAATTTGACATGCTGCGCATACATAGGAAAAGAAATCCACTGCTGTACAACTACTCTGTTGATGATAAATTGCTTGAAACATCATTCACCGTAAAATATATAGAGCGACCTTAAGTGGAATGATCACATAAAACAAACAGTAGGAAAAGCAGATGCCAGACAGAGATAGTAATGGAACAAAGAGTGCGTCACTCCATTCTCCATTTTTGCCACATTTATTGAAGATGGCGGATCCAAGATGGCAGCGATAGCTATTGCAACATCGCAATGATGTCATGGCGGGAAGTTCAAATTTTGGCGGCAAATTAGGTCAATTAGGCTACCTCTACTAACCTAACCTGCTCCTGTCCCCCTCCCCAACCCCCCCAGAAAATGGCGGGAAGTTCAAATTCCAGCAGGACAATGCAACACACCATGGCTACCTCCACTAACCTAAGAAAATGGCAGGAAATTTGGTCATTTGGGCTACCTTCACTAACCTAAGTCATCGGACTGGCACCTCTTCCTAGGACTTGATGTGAAAAGGACTCAGACTCTGCTGGATAGGATGGATGTAAGTCTTTATTTTGCCTGCAGTCTTTATTTAAACAATTTGAGGCAGTACCTCCGTCCAGTGTGTTCACCACAAGGTCCAGAGTCCCACTAATCTAGTACACTCCCGCGACGTAATCCAAGACGGAGGTCTAGGGGGTGGAGGGGGGGGGGGGGCGGGGGAGCATGTTGGGAGTCAATAAGAACCCTTAATCCAGTCACGTGTTAGACTTCAGCTAGTAGGATGGCGGCATCTGGTAACGTCGTTGGAGGGGATATAGAGCAGGCTCAGCAGCTCTGGGACCTCCGTCTGGTTCAATCAGCCAGCAGCAACAGCAGAAGAAGAAGAACAACAAGAACCACGAAGCGTCAACAGCAGTTGCAATCCAACACAGCCCAGCAGAACAGGAAAACATGAAAAGTAATTATCCCATTACACATTTTTTCTGTGGTTAGCATTATTATTATTATTATTGATTGTTTTCGCGTCTAGGTCCATATGTAATGCTTCCTCGTCTTTGTTCAGCAGTAGCCCTCGACGAGTCCAAGCCCGCAGGGTCGAGGGCCTAGATGCCGATCCCTGCCACGTCCGGACCTGTAGCAAACTCAGCTGCCATCTTGTCGAGACCTGCACCAACCTCCGTACCCGTGGCGGGAACAACCTCCAGTATGCCTTGACCTATAGCAACCACATGGGATCCTGAGGCGCACATAGCCCATTAGCGGTAGCACGACATGTAGCTGTTGTTGTCTGTCCCACTCATCAGTTTGTCTGATGAGACACGTGATCTGCTCCCAACACATCGAACGCTGCTGGTGGTCCCAAACAACAGGAAGGTGGAGGACAGTACTGGTCACTAACATACGTCCCAGCAGAACATCCCTGTGCTAGTGCAGGCACAGAGTGCAGATGCTGTGGATAAGAAGGCATCGAGTGGACCCATGGTTTTCAGTTCTACATACAATTTAACTCCAAGTGGAACGACACGTGTAAACGTTGGTGTGGAAACACATCATGTCTTGGGCTTGCATACGAGAATAGAAATTGAAAATGTATCGAAGGGTGTTAAAGTGCCAATTTCCGAGTTCGACTGGGACGAAATATAAGTACAGAGCGCTACATCAATCAGCAGATCACTACAGAGTATTATCCAACTCGTACTCCCCCAGACATTCGCATTACTGGTGTGACACTATCTATTACAACAGTGTATGATGACTGTGCACTATGTGTGAAATCGGGTAACAACTACATAAGGCATGCCTCAGTTATGAACTTATACGATCAGGATACTGCGCTACGTCTTGCTTTGGAGAGATTGAACCGTTGGTTGCTGAGCATAGACTCTGCATACAATGTTGTTGTAAACTTCCTACGTGTGCATAGTGTACATGTTGATGATTTACAGCAGTACTTTTGTTTGTACATGAACACTGAAAGGAAAGAGAAACCTGAGTAGTGTGAGGCATCCATTGCCTTGAGGGAGATAAGAGCGGAATTTATTACATGTCAAAAAGCTTTGTTTTGGAAATACCGTACAGGTGCGAAGAAGAAGATAAAGAAAATCTGATGATTTTCTTGAAATACTGCATCCTGTGTATGATATTTAAATAAATAAGTAATGTATGTATATATAATCTCAAACTGTGTTTGTGTTATATTTCATACTTCTCTCATTGTCGTCAAAGTATTACGCTTATTAATGTCCTTATTTTTTTTCAGTGCTGCACTTATAATGATGCAGCAGCAGAGAATTACCCCAAACATCGCCTCGCCAGTTGACATAATGAATGATCATGTTACTCTTCGTGAGTAAAATATATACGTAGCTCATTTCTCTGTGTAGCCAATATAGCTTGGTCGGTTAAGTGATGGAGATATAGTGGCTACACATACCATTACCGACGCTTCAAGTGTTCTTTCTATATATGTCAACTACTTGTCAGTACCTGGCGTAGTTTGTATCATGGCAGGGTGGGTGAAACATCCGTATCGGAAGGACTTTGTTGTCGGTGACTGGTCCTGTGAAGATGCAAAAGAAGACCTGAAGAAGAAGAAGAAGAAGGGAATTCTCCTTCTGATAATATACGAGAAATTTTTGTAGGTCCATCCAATTGTGGCAAGACTAATGTCCTCATGACGCTGCTAACACATGTAGATGGAGTCCGATTTGAACACGTTTGTGTATTCTCAAAACCTCTGTTCCAGCTGAAGTATCAGCTGCGCTGTGCAGATGGTGTTACATACACGACATTCAGTGAAAGCGGTGATATCCCTCGTCCTGAAAAAGCAAAGCCAAACACTGACCTCATATCTGATGATGTTGCTGTGGAAAACCAAGACCAAATTCAAAAATATTTCTGTTTCGGTTGTCATATGGGTGCCGACGTATTTTATCTAAGCCAAACATATTCCAGAATCCCGAAACAGTCATTATAGTCTTCAATCAAGACACTCTTAATTTAAAACACATTTACCTGGCGCTTGTAGGAACTGACATGTCGTTCAATGATTTTGTAAAGATATGTGCTGATTGCTGGCATCATTCACAGTATGCGTTTCTCGTTACTGATAAAACAAGAAAACTGAGTGATAGTAGGTACAGGCGAAACTTTGAAGAGTTTGTGCATATATAGCATGAAGAGAGAGGTTAGTACATCAGTATACGCTGCACCACGGACAAATTCCGGCGCACGTCTAGCTCTCAAACCGAGACGATGGGTGTACACAGACATAATTTCACCTGTACATGGATGCGAAAATTTAGGCTATTGTGCATAAAGTTGGACGTATGCGCAGAGAACTAGAGACGTATTACCAGACTCTTCTGAGAATGATGAATGCGTTAAATGAGTTAGTTAATGAAGTCTGTAAGAAGTTAAGTCTGTAAGAAAGTAGCCGACTTAACTGAAAAGGTCGAGGCTATTGAGGGGAAAAGGGATGTAGAGTTCCTTGTTGCCGAGAAGGGGGAGCAGGCACGTAGTAAGAGGAAGAAGAAGAGCGGATATATAAAGCCTCACGCTGCGGAGATGTCTGATTAGTATACATCGAGATGTCAACGAAGCAGAAAGTGATTCAAACGCGGGAAGAGGTCGTGAGAAATTTCGGTTGCTGAGGTTCGGGCATATGGATCGACAGCAATCACTAAGTGAGCACTTTAAGCCGGTTACTGAATCTTTCAGTAAAAACAAATACACGCGATAACAGTGGTGTTGCCATTGACGAATGCAATATCCGTCACGCCCTTGGTGAGATAGAACATTCGGCGTTAGCAGGAAAAGACCGTACATGTTGCGCATGCATCCCATAACTGTAACCGATGACAAAATACAGACTGGTGATAGGCGGTTTGAGAGAAAACCTGGCTTAATGAAAACTTCGAGAAGTGCACAAACCAGAACGCAAAACATACCCTCGTAGGCATGTTATGATGAAAGGTTTGGAAGACTTATGGCAATCTGATCTAGCACATATGAGGGAATATTCAGATGAGAATAATGGATTCAAATATATTATAATGATTATTGATACATACTCCAAAACTGCCTGAGCATTAACTGTTAAATCAAAAACGGGTAGAAATGTCGCAAATGTTTTTGAGCGTTTGCTACAGACAGGTACGAATCGATGCCCAGACAACCTCCAAACCGATCACGGCGGGAAGTTTTACAATAGGTATTCAAGACCGTGGTTCAGTGGTAAAAATCAACATCCACTCTCCAGAAGGCAAGTATAGTGGAGCGTCTGAACAACAATAAAAGATCGAATGTGGATGCGTTTTAGCCTTCGCGGCTAGTGCAAATGGACATATGTCCTTCCAGATATAATTGCTCAGTGTAATTGAACCAAACATACCACAATAAAAATGAGACCTATCGACGTTCGTGATAATGGACTCATGTATACGGTTTTCTATCGCATTAAAATGCTGGATTCACGCAGGCAGATATTTAATGTTGGTGATTCGGTACGTATCTCAAAACACAAGACGGCATTTGAGAAACCATACCTACCGAACTGGTCAACAGAGATATTTACGGTTTAAAATTCAAAGAACGAATCTTAGAAATTATTTATTGAAGGATAATAGAGGTGAAGAAATTAGGAGTGATGAATTTCAATTGAGTTATGAATGCTGCACTTTGTGCACTAAACAAGAAGAAGAAGGACAAGAGCGGAAAACAGAGCTGTTTGAAGAACTGTATCCTGACGATGTACGCAGCTAAAACGCACTGAAGCAGAAAGGTCGAGGAAGAAGAAGAAGAGGACCGGTTAAAGCACCTCGAGTTCTACCAATACCCAAGACATCAGGCGGTTTTCTTCCATTTCTCATCCCGGCCCTCTCCACGCTCTCAGCTGTAGGGTTCCTCGCTGGTGGTGCTGTAGCTACTTGTCGAACGGTCATGAACGTGAAAAAACTCTGAAGTGCAGTTACAAGAGCCAAGAAGACAAGCGCATGATGGAAGACGCAGCCATCGGAAAAGGACTATACTTAAAACCATAAAGGAAAGGGCTTGGTCCATTCATAAATAAAATAAAAGCAAGTTAGCAGTCCTACCAGATCGACCACTCACAAATACTGATCTTCTTAAGTTTGTTAGAAACAAATTCAACATTCCAAGATTCCATGGTGTGTTTATGCGGGATGCATTGCCGAAGACTGTGGAAAACTGGTGAATGTGGCATTGTGAATCTTGATGTTGCTGGAGGCCCCGACACCCACTGGGTATCATATGTTATGAAAAATGCGGATACCGTCTACTACTCGTATTTCGACTTATTTGGTGACCTGCAACCGCCAGAAGAATTACTTCGATACTTCACTCACAGAAGACATGTGTTCTACAATTATCGGCGCTATCACGACTTTAATTTATACCTCTGTGGATATCTATGCATCATCTTTATCTTGACGTTTGCAAAGAAGAAGAAGAAGCATGTTTTATAAGGAGAAGCTTTATACATTCCTTTATCAGTTGAGGTTCAGACGCAATGTTGTAAACTTTGATGTTAAAAGAATGAGCATCTGTACTAAATGCAAATTCCTTCCCGCCAATTTATTTGAGCATTGGTGAAAGGAATATTGTTTTGGTGGGACTGGAGACATCAAACAGCATCCCAAATATCGCTAAGACTAACAACAAACTGCACCTGGATATGAATGGTGAAAAATGCATTGTGAAAATAGAACCAGGTACATACGAAATCAATGATTTAATCGAAGTCTCAAAACAGTCTGGAAAAGCTATTGAGCTACATGCAAACATCAATACACTTAAATCTGAAATAAGTACAGTAAATGCAACGACTGACTTTAACCAGAAACGTTCAATAGGGCTCATACTGGGTTTCACAAAAGGGTAGGTTTGAAGGAGGATCGAAATAAATTTTACAAGTCAGCATAATCCGAGTGGGGTGTAACATTGCAACGAACCCCTATCTCAACGACAGTCTGATTCATACTATTTACGGATTCTTCCCCTCAGTAGCAATGGGGTATAAGATTCTTGAGACCCCTGATATTGCATTATACCTTCCAGTGACAGGTTGGAGAGTGGACTATTTGGAGCTGCGGGTATTCTATACTACACACATGTTGTGTATGAACAAATAAATCAATATATTAATATTTTTCTGTTCTTTTTTAATACACTACTGGCCGCTAAAATTGCTACAACACGAAGATGACGTGCTACAGACGCGAAATTTACCTGACAGGAAGAAGATGCTGTGATATGCAAATGATTAGCTTTTCAGAGCATTCACACAAGGTTGGCGCCGGTGGCGACACCTACAACGTGCTGACATGGGGAAAGTTTCCAACCGATTTCTCATACACAAACAGCAGTTGACCGGCGTTGCCTGGTGAAACGTTGTTGTGATGCCTCATGTAAGGAGGAGAAACGCGTACCAGCACGTTTCCGATTTTGATAAAGGTCGGATTGTAGCCTATCGCGATTGCGGTTTGTCGTATCGCGACATTGTGGATCGCTTTGGTCGAGATCCAATGACTGTTAGCAGAATATGGAATTGGTGGGTTCAGGAGGGTAATACGGAACGCCGTGCTGGATCCCAACGGCATCGTATCACTAGCAGTCGAGATAACATGCATCTTATCCGCATGGCTGTAACAGATCGTGCAGCCATGTCTCGATCCCTGAGGCAACAGATGGGGACGTTTGCAAGACAACAGCCATCTGCACGAACAGTTCTACGACGTTTGCAGCAGCATGGACTATCAGCTCGGAGATCATGGCTGCGGTTACCCTTGACGCTGCATCACAGACAGGAGCGCCTGCGATGGTGTGCTCAACGCCGAACCTGGGTGCACGAATGGCAAAACGTCATTTTTCGGATGCATCCAAGTTCTGTTTACAGCATCATGATGGTCGCATCGCGACATCGCGGTGAACGCACATTGGAAGCACGTATTCGTCGTCGCCATACTGGCGTATCACCCAGCGTGATGGAAGGGGGTTACATGTCTCGGTCACCTCTTGTTTGCATTGACGGCACTTTGAACAGTGGACGCTATATTTCAGATGTGTTACCACCCGTAGCTCTACCCTTCATTCGATGCCTGCGAAACCCTACATTTCAGCAGGATAATGCACGAGCGCATGATGCAGGTCCTGTACCGGCCTTTCTGGATACAGAAAATGTTCGACTACTGCCCTGGCCAGCACATTCTCCGTATCTCCCACCAACTTAAAACGTCTGGTCAATGGTGGTCGAGCAACTGGCTCGTCACAATACGCCAGTCACTACTGCTGATGAACCGTGGTATCGTGCTGAAGCTGCATGGGCAGCTGTACCTGTACACGCCATCCAAGCTCTGTTTGACTCAATGCCCAGGCGTATCAAGGCCGTCATTACGGCCAGAGGTGGTTGTTCTGGGTACTGATTTCTCAGGATCTATGCGCCCAAATTGCGTGAAAATGTAATCACATGTCAGTTCTAGTCCAATGAATACCCGTTTATCATCTGCATTTCTTCTTGGTGTAGCAATTTTAATAGCCAGTAGTAATTTTTTTTCTTTATATTCCTTTTGAAATTTTAATTTCCTTCTCTCACATGGTGCGCATGTATATACATAAATTTTTGTTCTTTTTATCCTTTCTTATGCATACGTTCTCTCCGTATGTGTGTATATACCCGGGTATATAGTACACAAAAATATTTATATGACACACACATACACACAACCACACACACACACACACACACACACACACAGAATTACTTACACTATGATAAAGGGGTCATACTACTACTCTGGAGCCTCTCTCTCTTCTCTCTCTCTCACTATCTCTGAGTCAGAGACCCCCACCCATTCTCTCGCTACAAGTGAGTGGCTTAAGCATGCGAGAGTTTCATTCCCATAATCCGAAATGACCCTTTTATTATCATGGAGTGACAGACCGATTTTAGACTGCAGCACAGTGTACACCTAATGTTCTCTCGATCGATTATGGTCTGCCGTACCATATGCGGTGGCTGCGGTGCAGCAACGCCAACACCACTGCTCAGGCATCGCAAACAGTCTTCACAGAGAGGGCTGACGATGCCGTATGATGCACATGCTTATCCCGCCTCTGAGTGGTACCTTCCAATGTGCGATATACATACATTTTTGAGCGTAGACATACAAACTCCACAATCGGCAATCCATTCACCTCGTCCTTCATAAGACCGATAACCGTTTTGTTCCGTGGAATAATACCATAAGGATTATCGGCTGTGTATGAGGCTGTGTCGAATTCTTATTGAATAAGGTGAAATGCTACGGTCACAGGTTCGAATCCTGCCTCGGGCATGGATGTGTGTGATGTCCTTAGGTTAGTTAGGTTTAAGTAGTTCTCTGTTCTAGGGGACTGATGACCTAAGATGTTAAGTCCCATAGTGCTCAGAGTCATTTGAACCATTTTTTGTGAAGCGAGTAGCAGCTCCCTTATCGGCGATGCATGCCTTACCGGGCGCCGCTTTGCTGCGGAAGAAAGTTTAGCCGCCATCGGTATGCGCGCCACACCATGATGAGGTTGCGGAGACGTGACCACTGGAGAAGAAGAGATAAAATAAATAATAGTTAAGTACAGTGCTTACTTTCAGCTAACCACTTGCTGAGTTTTGGAACATGATTTTTAGTTTAACAAAACCGTGGTCTAGCGGTAACGGTTGTAATTAGTAATCAAAACGACTACGGTCACGCGTTCGAACCCCACCAACGCTTAAATGGTGTGACCAAATTCCATCACTCTTTGAATGGTCGCAAGTTCTGTTTAGTGATCCATCAAAAGCCTTTACAGTCCTTGTTACATACCTCACATTTGGTTCCTACATGCAGTCCTCAAAAACTGCAATAATGGACTTTGTTGCTTTTGCAGTATCAGTATGAAATTGTGCGTAAACCGACAGCAAAGTTCGGCAACGCAGATGATCTATCTTGCCTTCTAATTAGCCCAGACTCTGATTTTACCGTATCTGCTACATCTTGCTGCCAAATCAATGCTCAGGACTCTGAATTGCTGAAACTTTCCCCATACACTACAGAAAAATTGAACAGAACACGAAAGCAGACCCAGATCTCAAGCTTCTGTTGCATTACATTCAATGTATTGGCCTCGTTCATTGAACAGTATCCAGAACTCAGTTGGGCGAAGATATTTTGCACGTCGGCATGTCCTTACAATTCAACAGGGTGCGATGCCATTTAAAAATGACAGTGGACAGTAGCGTGTGATTATTCCCAAAGTCTTGCAAAAGAACGTGTTGCGGTTGCTCCACCAAGGACACTGGTTTTTTTTTCAGAATGAGATTTTCACTCTGCAGCAGAGTGTGCGCTGATATGAAACTTCCTGGCAGATTAAAACTGTGTACCGGACCGAGACTCGAACTCGAGAACTTTGTCTTTCGTGGGCAAGTGCTCTACCATCTGAGCTACCCAAGCATGACTCACGCCCTGTCCTCACAGCTTTACCTATGCCAATACCTCGTCTCCTACCTTCCAAACTTTACATAAGCTCTCCTGCGAAGACGGCCGTGGTGGCCGAGCGGTTCTAGGCGCTCAGTCTGGAACCGCGGGACTGCTACGGTCGCAGGTTCGAATCCTGCCTCGGGCATGGATGTGTGTGATGTCCTTAGGTAAGTTAGGTTTAAGTAGTTCTAAGTTCTAGGGGACTGATGACCATAGCTGTTAACTCCCACAGTGCTCAGAGTCATTTGAACCGTTTCTCCTGCGAACCTTGCAGAACTAGCACTTCTGAAAGAAAGAATACTGCGAAGACATGGCTTAGCCACAGCCTGAGGGATGTTTCCAGAATGAGATTTTCACTCTGCAGCGGGTGTGTACTGATATGAAACTTCCTGGCAGATTAAAACTGTGTACCAGACCGAGACTCGAACTCGGGACGTTTGCCTTTCGCGGTCATTGGTGTATTGTTCGCACTAAACAGTTAGTGCGATGGCAGTGTTCTTGGCAGGTCATGGACGCTCTAAACAGACGATGTCACAGTGTCACGCGTACGCGGAAAACCAATCAATGGCGCCACAAACATTATCCGCTTGGACTAAGACTCAATCGCCATGGGACCGAGTGCATATTGACTTTGCAGGACCATTTTGGAACATTCATTGCCTCATATAAGAACTTCTCTTATAAGAACTTCTCATCTGTGGTTCCTAAGGCTTCTGCCACTTCACCCAGCACCATTCAAACGTTGTCCTCCATATTTTGCATAGGTTTCCCATATGTACTTGTGTTGGACAACGGACTTCAGTTCACTTCACGTGATTTTGAACAGTTTTGTGAACGAAATGGCATTCGTGATCTAACAACTGCTCTATTTCATCCCCACTCCAACGGAGCAGCAGAATGCTTCGTTAGGACTCGTAAACAACAGATGACAAAGAATCGCACCACCCACACATGGGAACAGGCGCTGCAGCTCTTTCTCTCCTCCTGTCACTCTCACCCACGAGTCGGGCCATCACCAGTTCTGCACAGCTGTCGTCGTCGGACGTTGCCCATGGGTCGCATGTATCGCTTTTCGCCGTGCGATCTTTTTCTTTTCAGGGTTTACGGCAACTGTGGGGCTGGGAAATAGGCATGATCCAGGACGCATTGCCTCTCTAAAGTATTTGATTGCAGGTCCCGATGGTTTGCAGCGCCACCAGTAGAAAAAAATTCGTGTGTGTCATTTGCCCCGTGATTCTGCAGCTTTTCTTCCCCCAGATTCACGACCTTTGGGACCGCGCAGCCTTCGCAGACACCTGCTGGTGCCACCAGGGAATACCAGGAAGGGTGGCGGGCGATGTACCCTCGCCCCCGTCATCTCCACTCACCGACCCAATGGACCTGGACCCGCTATCGCCGTCGCCGTCATTGCCCCAGGATACGCACTCTGACAGGCCATGTGTCCTGGCAGCATCTTTCCAGAGGATGATCCTTTTGTCTCGCAAGCCAGATAGTGGGGTATGGTCTGGAGTACACTGACCCCCACAGTCATGGTTCCCAGCACATCTCTACATCCAGTGTCTGGCCTCCCTAAACGACACAACGGTGCGGCGAGGGGGAAGAGGGGGCAGAATGTGCTGGCGTAAGCTGTAACCAGCACACTGGTCGGCAAAAATGTAGCAAGAAGACCGATAGTAGGAACTGAATCAAATGCGCCTATCAGGAGAGAGGCCAAAGACAGACTCGCTAGTAATACGCTACCAACACCCTCTCGACAAGTACTTAGATCGCCTCCGTGGATCGGAGAGCTCAGTTTCAGTCACTAGCGCAGTCACTCAGTCATGAGGTCAGTCACTGACACACCAACTCGCACTCCAATTTGGCGTCTGTCATTCATCGCATAGTGGGATCTGTACTTCACCAGCACTGAGGCTAACGTGGACTATTACGGAAGAGCCTGTACCACAACACATGGACACTGTTAAAGATAAATAGCTTCCTGTTCTTGTAAATAAAGAATCCTGTTAATACAAGTATGTAGTTGTGTTGGAAAGAGGATACTGGTCACCAAACAACATCCTCTCCTTTGATTCCTATGGTACAAGGCTCTTCAGTGTCGACGAGGACACAATACATACTGCAATAAGGAAAGCTCAGCGAGCAAGTACAGTTCAGTTGAAGAGTAATGGACATATCTAAAAGGGCAATAACAGATGTTGGGAAGAAGAATATAGGTACAAAGAACAAAACAGTGAAGAAACTGTGGGTAATAGAAGGAAAACTTCAGGTGGTCGATGAAAGAAGAACGGACAAAAATGTTCAGGGGAGGAACACAGAAATACAAGTCGCTGAGGAGTGAAAAAATATAAAGTGCAAGGAAGATAAGTCGAAACGCTTGCAATAAGAATCTGAGGAAATGGAGAAATAAATGACAGTCGGAAGGACTCAACGGACTAGAAAAACCAAAGCAACCTATGGTCAATTTAAAATCAAGGCTGGTAACATTGAGAGTGCAACGGGAATTCCACAGCTAAATGCAGAGGAGAGCGAAGATAAGTGGAAAGCGCCAGTGAAGCCCTGTATGAGGGAGAGGACGTGTCTGATGAAATGATAGAAGAAGAAACCAGAATCGATAGGAAAAATGCAGGAGATACAGTATTTAGAAACTGAATTTAAAATAGTTTTGGAGGACATCAGAACAAACAAAAATAATTGGGGAAGTGGCAACAAAAAAACTATCAGCGATGCTATGTGGAACGTATGAGTCTGACGACATACCATCTGACTTCGGGAAAAATGGTTTGTTTATTCGCACTTACCTTCTTTGTACCTGTGTTTTTCTTACCAACTTCCGTGACTTCCCTTTTTAGAGATGTCCATTCCTCTTTATGTGAATCGCCCACTGAGCTAATCAGTATCGCAGTATTTCTAGCTTCAGAGAACCTCAAACATATCTCCTTCATTCTTTTGTCATTCAATATGCCACTTCTTTGCGCAATACTACGGTCTTATTTAGCTGTGAATCTAATAGTACAAGTTTTTCCATAATAAAAAAAAATCTCTGAATGTGACTCTCAGGTCCTCCACCAATGATAACAGTCTTGTTAGGTATTACTGAAGCTCGCCCCGCTATTTCTTCGTGTGCTGCGTAAAAAGCCTCCGGCACTGAAACTGGATGTCTTTTGGGAAGTTCATTTGTCCAAATATAGCAGAATCCTTAAAAGTGCCAGACTTTATACTAGATTTGTCCAAGATCCTTTGCAGCTTTATACAAGAGGCAGTGAAATGAAAACATGGCAGATGGAGAAAAGTAAGCAAACTTTGTAGTTTTTCACACATTCGACATAACTTTTAATACAAGGTGGGGCAAATAAAAGTGACCCGGACGAGTGGATACGATAGGATGTGAATGTATGCATATAACCACACCACACGAGGATGGAGGAACTGCCTGTACAGGCGACCGAACATTGGAGCACATTTACACAATCTTCACCCCTGACAGGGTTGTTAGCAGAGGTCAGTCTGGTCGCTGTTCTAGCTAGCCACTGAGGTCACCTTTCCTGTCAGTGTGCGATTACTATGTTTGACGATCCCGAAAGTCTAAGGTGTGCCATAACAACCTCACAGTCTTCAACAACTGCAGCAGAACATTTAGGAAGAGACTGCAGCAATTCCAGCAGTCCATCTCCGATCCCTGTACAACAACTTGCTGACCAAGGCCCAAAAGTACCAAGAGATGAATAGTGGTACCTTCCAATATCTGCTATGTTTAGCTTAGTACTGTATTTCCTTTCTTCTGTTGTGTTTGTTTGTACTCTGGAACTCTATTCTCCGTGTCACTTTTAGTTGTCCAATCCTGTACATCCGTGCCACTGTGAGGCAAGACGGTCAATACCTTCATGAAAAAATGTTAGCGCTTGCCTACGGGATCATGACTGTACGTAAGCGTCTACCTCATCGTCCGAAACAAATCGACGTTCACAAATGTCTTGCTTTAGGGTTCCAAAAATATGGAGATTGCATGGGGATGGATCGGGGCTGTATGGAGGATGTGTAAGGGCTTCCCAGCGGAAATTCTGCAACATAGTTGAAACAACTTCCGCAGCTTGCGGTAGGAGTCCTTCGCTGCTAGCTGCCGTTAACAAGAACGTTGTTACGGCCATAAACATCAGGTGGCTTGCTCCACTCATTAGTCCACAGTTTCGTTCAGGAAGTCGCCGTGGCCAGCCCGACCAACGTGCACTAGGAAGGACTTCGGTGACGAACCACGGACCCAGAACACAAGGCCACTCGTGTCAACACGGAGTAACCTTGTGACCCACTCCCGATACCACTCCCTAGCGAGCCTCGCTGTTCGGCAGGAGAACAACAAGAGGGCGAGCCCCCTTCCAACGCAGCAAATTGTAACGTTGCGTGTATTTAGGCGAGCTACTCGGCCGCCCAGCACTGGTACGAGATAAGATGAATTAGTTGTGCGGCTGAATGCCATTGGTCCCAGGTCTTAGGGCGCGCAGTGGCAGATCCGGCTTCCGCCTAGGTGACGGGTACGAGTGAGTCCAGGTACAAAGACTAGTAACATCGATGGAAATTTCCGTTGGTGGGACTTCGGCAGTTGTCTCTCGCATTGGTTTTGTACTGGAGACAATACTGCAGGACATGGCGGAATATCGGACAAGCTGAAAGCATTTCTTACAGCTCTTTGAGAGTCTATAGAAAATCACGTGAAGTACTAAAGAAAACCTGAATACAGTGGCGCTCTCAGATAAATGAGGTGCGTTCCATGACACAACAGTATTTCAGTATCTTTAAAACTACAAAAGTTAATAATTCAGAGCAATTAACATTTTCACAATGTACCTCTGAACTAAAAACTTTTAAACGCGACATGCGGTTTCAACATGCGACATCTCAGACGATAGCATTGCACTATAGCTATTAGTCGTTAATGATACGTAGCTGTTTCTACTTTATTTATTGATTTACCACGTCTTCTGCATGTTTTCCATTATGCAAATGTTTGTCAGAACATCGTGTACTCCACAATTACCCGGCAGAGGAATACACCATGAATACCCCTTATTTTGTGCTACTTGTGTATTTATTTAATTAAAAGTTTACTATTTTGCCAGTAGGTTTATTTAAATGTTGATCGCAAGTGCTATTAAAACGCTGTGCTAATTTAAAACTGGCCAGTCGCATGTGTTAGTGGATACCACAATTGAAAAGAGGACCAAAAGATGCCTCTGTCAAGATGGCAAAAATTATTGTTTAAATAATAATTAATGACAATCTCTTTTCATTTACTGTGAATGCACTTCCACGAGGATACTGTCTTCTTTATTTATAGGCATATCTCTATTGATATTTATTGTGAATCGGTTGGGTGTAATGGAAAGTCTATAATATTTCTTTATTTAAATATTGTTTCAGTTTATTAGTTTACTGCGGGGAAGTGGTGATGTTGGTCAAATCATGACGGTAGAACTTAAGGACGATGTATTTTTGGTGGAGATGGCCTTCAACCAATGGGAAAACAGACAGTAGAGACAGCAGCTTTTCGAGAGAAGAGCTCAAGGAAGCGATTCTCACACTTTGTGTAGAGTTCTTGAAGAGGACAGGCCCACCTGAGGTAACGTGCGTGATTTCGTCTTATAGGTGTTTGATTATGGGCAGTGAACGTCCGCTGTGACACTTTAACTTTTGAGGGCACTTTTATGTGATTTCTGGAACAAGCCAGACCTGTTTAGAGTAATGTGTGCTATTCTGTCTCTAGGTGATTAATTCTGGGCAGAGAACGGCCGCTACCCTACCTTAACTTCTGAAGAAACATTATATTTCGATAGGTCTGCATGTGCTTCAGAATAGGACCGTAACTTTTTCTGCCTGTACTACAGAACTGAGGATATGCAGAATATGAGTTACTATTCTTTGTACCGTGTGTGTTAATTTGTGAATCATTGTATTAAACTCTGACGTGTTTTGACTACTGAATATTTCGTGTATTGTGATCACGAAATGAACTTAGTTTTCGCATATCTTTAATGACTGTTTAGTTTGGGGAATTTTACTACCATTCTCGTAAAGCTATCAACTAACTTTACTACATTTGACAAGAGTATTTTCTGCCTATATATTAAGTGAACATCGTATTATTACTTCCCCTTTGTTTGAGATGTTCTTTCTTGAATAAACATTACTCGTCGTAATTCTTTGTCGTCTACATGATTTACAGACATTAGAACAGTACCATTGTTACTACGTTATTCATTTATCTTTCATTTTGTGTTGATGTGCATTTCATTAACACGATTTTAGTCAATGGGTAGCCTAATTGACTACAGGATCACAGCTACAGCATTTGCAGCGAATTATCTGCGAATCATAAAAACAGACGTGTGCGACTCCACTCTATAACACATCGAGCTATTCTTTCTTAACACAGTCGTGAATAGCCCAAGTACCAGAACTACGAATAACCGGAGGGAGAGAGGCAACTGGCTTGCTCGTACAGGATGCCGTTACGAAGAGCAACTCACCAAGCAGTAACCGTTAGGTACCGTCGCAATATCAGGCCGCCAACCATGCCCTCTAGCCAAAGAGAATGTAGCGGTACCTATCGATTCGCAGCACAGCTCCATGTTCTTCTCTGGAACATTTTTATTCCTGCGTCAACTGTATCTTGTAAGAGTCCTATATATGGGAGAAATATAGACATATCAATCGGACGATGGTTTAGCAAGCTACCTCTTTCATGCTTGCACGAAATTTCCTGTGTCTACCTTCATGAACTTTGTCATCAGCCTTCCCTGCGTACACTTTCAGGTAAGCAATGAATGTGACTGGTTTCATTGGTTTTAAACCGTCTTGTAAACTAAATTGAACACCGTCCGAACAGGCCTTGGAAGGCCCTACGGTACCGACCAGCCGCCGTGTCATCCTCAGCCCACAGGCGTCACTGGATACGGATATGGAGGGGCATGTGGTCAGCACACCGCTCTCCCGGCCGTAGTCAGTTTACGAGACTGGAGCCGCCACTTCTCAATCGAGTACTTCCTGTTTGCCTCTCAAGGGCTGAACACACCTGGCTTGCCAACAGCGCTCGGCAGACCGGATGGTCACCCATTCAAGTGCTAGCCCAGCCCGACAGCGCTTAACTTCGAAGATCTGACGGGAACCGGTGTTACCACTGCGTGAAGGCCGTTGGCCTTGTAATCGAACAATAATGGGTATTCTGCTTACTTTCACAGAATAAGCTACATTTGTTTATGTTGATCATCAGCTGTCAATCCCTGCTCCCAGAGTCGATCCTCTGTAGGTCTTCCTACACTTAGTTTCAGTTTTCTAGCGTTGCGACTTCTCGTATATACAACACCAAGCGCGAACGGCCTCACGTGGCTTGCGATGTTATCCGTTAGGTCATTTACACGGAAGAGCCAAAGAAACTGTACATCTGCCTAATATCGTGTAGGGCTCCCACGGGCACACAGAAGTCCCGCAACACGACGTACCATGGACTAAACCAGTATCTGAAGTAATGCTGGAGGGAAGTGATACCATGAATCCTGCAGGGCTATCCATAAATCCGTAAGAGTACAATGGGGTGCAGATATGATCAATAATGTTCATGTCTATGCAATTTAGTTGCCAGCGGAAGTGTTTAAACTCAGAAGAATGTTCCTGCAGCCACTGTAGCAATTATGGACGTATGGGGTGTCGCATTGTCCTGCTGGAAGTGCCCAAGTCCGTCGGAAAGCACAATGGGCATAAATGGATGCAGGTGATCAGACAGGCTGCTTACGTACATGTCACCTGTCAGAGTCTTATCTAGACGCATCAGGGGTCCCATATCACGCACCACACCATTACAAAGCCTCCACCAGCTTGAACAGTCCCCTGCTGACATGCAGAGTAAATGGATTCATTAGGTTGTCTCCATACCCGTACACGTCCGTCCACTCGATACAACTTGAAACGAGACTCGTCCGATCATGCAACATGTTTCCAGCCATCAACAGTCCAGTGTCGGCGTTTACGGGCCCAGGCGAAGCGTAAAGCTTTGTGTCGTGTAGTCATCAAGGAAACATGAGTGGGCTTTCGCCTCCAAAAGCCCATAGCGATGATTTTTCATTGTATGGTACGCACGCTGACACCTGTTGATGGCCCAGTAGTGAAATCTGCAGCAATTTGCGGAAGGGTTGCACTTGTATCACGTTGAACGATTCTCTTCAGTCGTCGTTCTTGCACGATCCTTTTCCTGCCGCAGCGATGTCGGAGATTTGATGTTTTACCGAATTCCTGATGTCCACGGTACACTCGTGTAATGATCGCACGGGAAAATCGCTACCTCGGAGATGCTGTGCCAATCGCTCGTGCACCAACTATAACACCACGTTCAAACTTACTTCATTTTTTATAAGCCGCCATTGTAGCAGCAATAACCGATCTAATAATTGTGCCGGCCACTAATTGTCGTATACAGGCGTTGCAGACCGCAGCGCCGTATTCTGCCTGTTTACATGTATCTGTATTTGAAAATGCGTGCCTATACCAGTTTCTTTGGTTCTTCAGTGTACATATACTGTAAACAATACGTTATACCTTGGATTATGCCCGAAATTACTGTTACGTCTGAAGGCATTTCTTCGTTAAGAATGACTTACTATGTCGCATTGGATAGAAAGTCGTCACTACTGACACGAATTTGGTATCTTATTTTATAGGGTCTTTCTTTCTTCTTATTTTCTTTTCGTCGGATTGTAATATACCTAATAAAAATGGCTCTGAGCACTATGGGACTCAACTGCTCTGGTCATGTCCCCTAGAACTTAGAACTACTTAAACCTAACTAACCTAAGGACATCACACACATCCATGCCCGAGGCAGGATTCGAACCTGCGACCGTAGCAGTCGCACGGTTCCTGACTGCTTGCCTAGAACCGCGAGACCACCGCGGCCGGCTATACCTAATATACAAAGACTTAATGAAAACCTCGATTCCCTGACATCGTGTAGTGCAATACCTCACTTTAACATGATTGGTATTGTGGTGATTCGTGAATTTCATAAAAATGACGCTAAACTGGAGACTAATTAGCAGACACTATTACAAAATAAAACAAACGACGATGTATTTTAACGAACTGTGGCATTCATTGCAGTAATGCGAAAGACATGAATTAGTGAAAATCGTAGGAATAAAATATATGGTATTAATCACCAACTGTAATTATTCAAATAATTGGAATTTTACGAATGTAGTTTACTCATTCAAGAAGTTATTCTGTCGCTTGCAAATGAAGGCACATATTGTAAAACGTAAATTTAGGATGAAAGCTGTAAAGAACATTCCGTCTTAATGACTTTATTAATTAAACTCGTATTGTTGTAACCAGATATACGCCTAATTATAAAATTCTAGGCATCTGTTACAAATTCTGTCAATCAAAACGTGTTTCGTTTTACCCTCTTAGCTTCAATTATTGTTAGGAATGTGAGTCGTGTAATCAGCGTGTATTCATTAATTTTGTGAAGTTCATTTTTGTACTCATATTTAGATGGAATTTTCAGATTTAAAAGCATCTTAACATTATAAATTTCACATATTATTCAGTTCTGTAATTTAAAACGTATTATTCTGTGCAATACGTTTAAAAATATGTTGTCATTATTAAGTAATAACGGTCCAAGCGACCATCCAAGTGACCATATATAAATAGGAAAGCAGCGAGGCTGCTGGGACGGGCAGTTTGAGCTGATATCTCGAACTGTAACCTGTGTTAACCTGTGTTAATTACTTGAATTTTATTTCACTAAGATTTAAAGTTGTGAAAAAGTATGTTTCTTGATTTGTGAACCAGTCAGATGTTTTACAAAGATATACTGTACAACTCGGTCTGTTTGCAATGTGTCATGATGGATTTGATCAGCTGTTACGAACGGAAGAATAAACGTTTAAAAACTGGGACTGATCACTTTCAGTGTAAACCACACAATTCATGAAGATCCAGGCAATCTACGAATATTTCAGTTATGTGGAAAAAAATTTAGTTTTAACCTTCCACTGTTAATGTTGTTGTTGTTTTTTGGGGGAGGAGACCAGACAGCGAGGTCACCAGTCTCATTGGATTAGGGAAGGAAGTCGGCCGTGGCCTTTCAAAGGAACCATTTCGCCATTTGCATGGAGGGATTTAGGAAAATGACGGAAAACGTAAATCAGGATGGCCGGACGCGGGATTGAATCGTCGTCCTCCCGAATTAACCTTCTACTCATGATTCTAGATAACATCAGATGACAATCACTTTTGACAAGTCATTTCATCTGTCTTCGAAGTTTTGAGGATTACCTCACCGACGAGTAGGTAATAATTAAGTATAAGTGTTAAAAGATGACAGTTCGAAACTATCGAAGAAGACGGTATCAACCTAAGTGCCGGTATCTGCTGCTCCCTGGATCTCGTGGACGAAAAAGGTGAGCTGGGGTTCATACGATTGTCGTTTGCAGAAGCCATCTACATTCCAAGAGAGGAGATTTTCGATTTCTTGAATGGATATTATGCTTGAGCTAAAACGTGTTACAAATTTCTACAACGGACTGGCATCAGCGCTCTTGAAAAAAATAGTAACTTGCACATACTTCAAATCAATTAAACGCTTCGTCATTTGCTGCATCATTTCATTTCCTGTCAGCAGTTAATCAGTAGTCACTTTATCAGTTACGTACTCGACGGAGCGACCCGGTGACAGACAGGTGCTGCGGAGTGCAGCGGAACACGACGGGCGTCATCTGACGATCTAGTGGCGGCCGGTGAGCGGCGCAGTTGTGTAAACCGCCGCGCCGAGGACGGCGGGAATTATGCAGTAGGAGGCCACGTGTGGACGGGAACACGTGTCACGCGCTGTGAACACGGCGGCCCCGCCTTTGATGCCACCACCAGACACCTCCATATTTCATGTTCACCGGCGCAAAAATGCAAATGCAGTGTCCGGCGTGTGGGTCAGCCGGTGCGGCACTGCCCGGCCCACCGGCCCCCTGCCGTCCCGCGAGGGGCAGACAGCTGGACTGGCGACACGACGCGGCAGCGGGCACAGCCAGCGTACAGGCGGCGTGTACAGCCGCGGCACGCGTCGGCGCGCTGGACTACTACTGAATGATCCGACATACGTCACTGCGACGTCACACAGTGACGTCCTTATGAAATGTGGCGCGTACTTCAATGCGAGATGCTTTTAATAATTTCCACAACGAAATTCTGTCTCGAAATCTGGCAGAAAACCCAAAGTCATTTTGGTCATATATAAAGCACACCAGTGGCAAGACACAATCAATATCTTCACTGCGCGACAACAACGGTGAAGTCAGTGATGACACATTATCATCGACCCGACGTGCAACTGGAGCATCAGTAGTCTTAAGGATTATTCACAGATGGCTCTCAGAAAGGCAGCTGAGCTCCTTGCGCTGACTACACCCTTACGCCAACTATCATTCGGCTCTGTACACCGAGAAGCTCGTCTGCAGTGGTGGTCGAGCACATGCTGCCTGGAATCTGATTTACTGGAGTAGAACTGTCTTCTGTGACGAGTCCCGCTTCGAAATGAACTGCTATGACCAGCTAAGACATGTCTAGGCAGGCATATGAAAGAACGCAAAATCCCCAAGATTGGCAAAGTTTTACAGAAGTTCGAAATATGGCGCGTACTTCAATGCGAGATGCTTTTAATAATTTCCACAACGAAATTCCGTCTCGAAATATGGCAGAAAACCCAAAGAGATTCTTGTCAACGACATTGTTAGCTGGTTACAGAAACATAAGGTGCAGTTCGACAGTAATTTTGCAAGGGCAGAATTATTAGAACTTGTATCGTAACACAAGCCAAAGAACCCGATTTACATTGTGGATGAAGTAGCAAAAAAATACGGGCATAAAGTGCTCAGATTGCCTCCTTACCATTGCCATTTCAACGTAATGGAGCTGATTTGGGCTCAGGTTAAGCGGCATATTGCTGCAGAAAATAAGAAATTTACATTAAACGAAGTGGAATGCCTTATGAAAGAGGCAGTTGAAATTGTGACATCGGAAGACTGGCAGAAGGTAGTACTTCACGTGAAAGGAGTGATCCAGGACGCATGGAACAATGAAGGTATCTTACAACAAAGTGTCGAAGACTTGATTATATCTGTCAATACGAGCAGCGAGACTGATAGTTCCACTGACTCTGACACTGAATTAAGCGGTGTTTTCGCATTGTCTGAATAGTGTGTAGTGTACTTACTGCCATTAAATAATGTGTTTGTGAATTTATTTCGATTAATTCTTATTCTTGTTGTGAGACTAAGAAATACTGTTTGGCCAGCTCTCGTCATCTCCTTACGGTAAGTTAGACTGAATTTTAATTCTGTTTCATTTTGTATATACACCAAGATATTATTCAATGTGTGTAATAGTTTTCGAGATTTGCAATCTAAAGAAGAAAACTTTTCCGGACGCGAAAATTTCTCACACTTCAATAGTTAATGTAACAACGGCCCTAATTAAAATTAAGAAAAGATATTTGATTTGCTTATAGATACCCCTAAGACCGATACTGTACGTAAATTTCAAAATATTTACATAATATTTATAGGAGACAGAGATTTTAAACGTCATACTTGTTTCGAGTTCAGTACTGATAGGGTTGCTTAAAAATGCTGTTTTCAGAAATTTATATACAAGAAACGTGATGCACTACGAAAACTTTTAAGGAGTCTTTGCTGAGTGCATTATTTTGTTAATGAATGGAAAAAAATATTTCGCTGTGACACCAATAGTTTTTCAGTAATGACGTGATAAGTTAGAAGCTGTTTGCGAAATCGAGAATTTTAATGGTTTCAAACAAATTAACGTAACTCTTGTCCTAATTAAAATTAAGAATAGATATTTGACAGATTGAGAGACATTGTAGAGATATACATCATATGTGGGTTTGAAATTTTTTACTTACTTTTTGTAGAAGATACAGGCTTTCAAACGATTTTCTATCGCCGGGGGTAGCGATGCGCTGAGGCGGCTGCCTCCAGACAGTGCTTGACGTGACAACGCCGCAACTTCGCAGCGCAAACGTCAAGTGACAACTACTTTAAATCAGACTATAGGCAGGCATATGAAAGAACGCAAAATGGCCAAGATTGGCAAAGTCTTATGGAAGTTCGAAACATGGCGCGTATTTCAATGCGAGATGCTTTTAATAATTTCCACAACGAAATTCTGTCTCGAAATCTGGCAGAAAACCGAAAGAGATTCTGGTCATACATAAAGCACACCAGTGGCAACACGCAATCAATACCTTCACTGCGTGATAAGAACGGTGAAGTCACTGATGACAGTGCCACTAAAGCAGAGTTATTAAACACTGTTTTCCGAAACTCCTTCACCAAAGTTTACGAGTTACAGGAAAAGGTTTCGTTATTGGAGGCGAAGCTACAGACTAAGCCTCAGGACAAACGTGTTGAAATTAAAACTGTATGTGAACAGAGGCTGAAAAAGCTGCCAGATAAGCCGGATTTAGGATCAAGGTTCAAATGGCTCTGAGCACTATGGGACTTAACAGCTGTGGTCATCAGTCCCCTAGAACTTAGAACTACTTAAACCTAACTAACCTAAGGACACCACACACATCCATGCCCGAGGCAGGATTCGAACCTGCGACCGTAGCAGTCGCACGGTTCCGGACTGCGCGCCTAGAGCCGCGAGACCACCGCGGCCGGCTAGGATCAAGGCCGGATGGTTTTTCTGCAATGACCTGGATATAGACGAGGATTTACTGTGGGAAAATAAAGAAACAGTCGAGGACAAGTGTAGACAGATAGTAGTGTCTGTTAATATGCACGACCTACAACTAAACGTGTTGATTGACACCGGTGCAGAATTGAGTTCTGTATCTGGGAAAATATTTGAGTTACTGAAAGACAGACCTGGTATCATAGTTATGCCCGTAACAGGAGTGAAAATTATCGGTGCTACTGGGAAGGCCAGTAAACCGGTCACAAAACAGATTTTGTCAACTTCGAGATACGTGGGGCACGATTTGAACAAGAGTTTGTCGTCGTGCCAGACTTAACTACGGAAGTAATTATCGGGTTAGATTGGCTATTAAAGTACCGTGCAGTGATTAATTGTGAAAGCAAAACTTTGAAATGTACGTCGTAAGATAAAACAATAGTAGTTAGTTATGAAGAGGCAGGAGACGGTGTGCATTGGCAATACCAGCCTATACACATTGTTAACTGGCCGGATGGTATTGGCGTAGGTATGAATTTGAACTACTGTAATGTTAGGAATCTCGGCATTGACAATAGTGTAGAAAGTGAATTGGAAAGTATTGTAGACGGTGTGTCAAACGAAACACACGAACGTAGACGAGCCCTGTATGAAGTAATAATGAGGAATGAGAGTGTGTTTTCAGACAAACCGGGACTAGTGGAAGAGATAATCAAATTCCCTCCACGGATTGACATTAGTATTGGTGTGAAAAAAGATCGTTTGCGCGAAATAATGAAGCTAAAACCGATGCTCGCATACGTCGTCATGACGCTAAAGCGCGTTTTGCTAAGTTTGCAATCGGAGACTTAGTACTTGTAAAAGCTCATGAGAAATCGAGCGAGATAGACAATGAAATCTCTAAATTTAAGTTTGTTTATAATGGACCATATAAAGTCATTGGTATACCTAACACAAATGCTTATTGCTTAGAGTATCCAAGCTCTGGAAAACTATTAGGTATACGGAACATTGTAGACTTGAAATTGTACCAACCTAGGATTGATTAATACCACAGAATGGGTAATTTGTACAGTATGTAAATATAGAGCGCAAGACTTAAACGGTTTGCTAGATAGACATGCTTTTGCCTGACCAAGAGGACATTAAAGAAGTTGTAATTAATAAGTAATTAATTTGTACTAAATGATTTAACAGAGAATGATTATTTATCAATTGAAAAATCCAAGCAGCTAGTTTAAGTTTTCAGCTGAGTCACAGTAGATTAAGCAATGTAAATATGATTTTGTAACTAGCTGTAAGATTTCATGAATATGTGTTTTACTAGTCATTGCCGATATACTTAGACGCTGTTTTAAGTTGCGTGCGATGATGGACAGTGTTGAGTTATCCACTGTGATTATGTTAATGTACTCCTTGAGATTACTCGGGAGTGAGTTTTTCCCAAAGAATTCAGTGAAACGGACGTTCTGGAAATGCCGTTAGACAGGCGAGTGAGATCAAGCGTGCCGCACAGGCGAGCGCAACAATACTGGCGAGGCGGAGCCGCTGTCGGCTTTTGTGCCGCTCTCGGCATTCTTTGTACTTGCGGGTACGAAAGGCGGAATAGTTTTTCTTCCCGGACAGCTGGTGTGAAAGAATTCTGCTGTCAATATTTATGTTTTTTTCGATCTAGTGAATATTATTTTCTTGTTTAGCGTTAAGTGGACTCTCATGCCGAGAATATTAATTATGAAAAGGTTACATAAAATGTGTATTCTACGTAATTAATTGTTAATTTGCGTATTTTGATATACCTGTTTTTTTTTGACCATGTACTCTGGTTAATTTTGTAAATAGAATTCCATTTCTTGATACTGTTAGGAATTTTGACGATTTTAGAATATATTTGAAGACAGTAACTTGTTCTCGAAAGAACAGTTACTGATGATGACCGTGCAGCTTTTCCCTGGAATAAATGATGACTAATTGACAACCTCAGCTGCCGACGGGTGTTATTGTTATACCTCGATGTGGACAGCTGAAAATGATTTATGCTTAATTAGACGAATACTAAATTTTGTTGATGTTTTGAGCACATGCACTTCCGCTGTTTCTTTTTTGGGACATTTTCTGAGTCTGTTTAGGTTACACGAACATCCTCAGACAACGTGGGGCATGTGTAACGCCGGAAATGCATATCCTCCTATTTCCATCTATTGCACTGCAAATTTTTTTCCTTATTTTGCTACCTGAAGATATAACATTTCTATGTCTTTGTATATTGTAATTGTTTTACTATTTGTATATATATGCATTTATGTCGATGTATACTTGGTTTGTTTTGTGAATATTATTTGTATTTAAACGCTGGGTCTGGCCTAGGGAAAACTATGCTATCGAACGAATACATCGATAGGTCGTGTGGGGAACGAAAGTGTTAAGGATCTTTGGTAGTGTTAACTCTGCCGCGTGGAGCGCGGGCAGAGAGAGAGTCTGGCTGGAGTAGTGCAGTGGAGCAGGTGTGTTGCGTGACGCTCCCGCGAGTTGCCGCACTTTCGGGGTTTGGCAGCATGTAATTGCGCTCGACTTGCTATGTGAGACTCTGACACGGTGTCGCGGACGGGAAGCGTTAGCTGGCGCACATCAAGAGCCCGTTTCACCTGGTGACCGTGTCGGGAAGAAGGCGCGCCAACATCCAGCTTCTGCAACAGCGACGGCCGACAATGAGTGACTGTCGCCACCTCCTCGATCGACGGCTTCAAACCTTCAATCAACCAACAAGGAAGACTGGAAGCACGTAAAGTTTTAGAACTGTACGGCAGACCTCAGCTTTTAAAATTGTTGCATCACAAAATTACAGCAACTTAGCATGAACCTTTGTTGCTCATTGTCCCAATTGCATTGCCAAGCAGGGTCCGTTTCTTTTCCGAAATGAACCCGAGTGTCGTTAAAATTCAAACGCCAGCATTAAAATAATATAATTCGATTTCACTGCTTTAATTTCAAAGTTCAGTTAAAGTATTCGTAGCTGGCTACAATATTTAGATTACACAAGCACAAATTAAGAGTGCGAGTTTTGTTAGCATATTTTAGCTTACCTGTGACTGCAGCTCAGCTTGGTACGTACTAAATTTTGCTATTGTTAATTGTTCAGAATCATTTAATTCAAGTTCGAAGTTAAATCTCTTATTTCTAAATTGCGTAGATTCAAGTAGCTTTTGAAATGATTGTTGAGGTAGCCCAAGACCAACTGTATTTTACTGAATTTCGATATGCTTCAGAAACAAAGTTCACTATTAATCTCAGTCACTAAATTAACTTTCAATTTTCCGGTTTTATTAATTCTTTTGCTAAATTAAGTCAGAGTGTAGCGAAATTTATTACTTCTGACAAACTTTCAGTTTTCACACCACACGTGTCAACCTTCAGTTGCCACGCTTCTAGTGCTGATTATATGTGCAATAACCCTTTCTTTTTCAGTTACTATAGTAATTGTCCTTAGGACTGGCGACCGTAATTTCCCCCAAATCTCAAATATCTAATTACCGCTAGTTAAATGTTAACGTAACGGCTGCACATTTACTTTCTTTATTAACTTTACCCCTTTTCAAAATTAATTTCCACCAGTTTCATTTGCATTTTTCCTTTCATTTAGGTGTAACCCTTTCCTCCCTCTTTACCGACAAATTAACTTCGGTGACGATTGTTTTTCCCAAATTCCCATTAGGTACACACGGTTTAATTTTTCACTGTCATTAAGGTCGATAAGTGAGGGGGAGGTTACAAGTTATACGACTGGATTCGTGATTTCCTGTCAGAAAGGTCACAGTTCGTAGTAATAGACGGAAAGTCATCGAGTAAAACTGAAGTAATATCAGGTGTTCCCCAAGGAAGTGTTATAGGCCCTCTATTGTTCCTGATGTATATTAATGACTTACGAGGCAATCTGAGAAGCCGTCTTAAATTGTTTGCAGATGATGCTGTCATTTACCGTCTTGTAAAGTCATCAGATGGCCAACACGACTTGTAAAATGATTTAGATAAGACATCAGTATGGTGCGAAAAGTGGCAACTGACCCCGAATAAAGAAAAGTGCGAAGTTATTCACATGAGTACTAAAAGAAATCAGCTAAATTTCGATTACGCGATAAGTCACACAAATCTGAGGGCTGTAAATTCAAGTAAATACTTAGGGATTACAATTACAAATAACCTTAATTGAAACGATCAAATAGGGAATATTGTGGGCAGAGCAAACCAAAGACTGCGATTCATTGACAGGACACTTAGAAAGTGCAACAGGTCTACCAAAGAGACTGCTTACACTACGCTTGTCCGCCCTATTCTGGATTACTGCTGTCCAGTGTGGGATCTGTATTAGGTGGGAATGACGGATGACATCGAAAAAGTACCAAGAAGGGCAGCTCGTTTTGTATTATCGCGAAATAGGTGAGATAGTGTCACAGACATGATACGTGAATTGGAGTGGCAATCATTAAAACAAAGGCGATTTTCGTTGCGACGGGATCTTCTCATGAAATTTAAATCACTAGTTTTCTCCTCCGATTGCGAAAACATTCCGTTGCCACCCTCCTACATAACGAGAAATGATCATCACGATAAAACAAGAGAAATCAGGGCTCGCATGGAAAAATTTAAGTGCTCGTCTTTCCCGCGTGCCGTTCGAGAGTGGAACGGTAGAGAGACAGCATGAAGGTGGTTCATTGAGCCGTCTGCCAGGCACTTTATTGTGAACAACATAGTAATCACGTAGATGTAGATGTAGACAAGATCTTCCTGTATTACGGATTACCATTTACATCAGTCAGCATAATTTATTACCTGACTGATTAAAATACCCGAAAACATAACGAATAAGGGGATACATTTTATCTCGTGAAAAAGTAAAGCACGAAAATCTGAATAAAAGTAAGTGAAATAAATACTGTCATACGGTAGGTAACATGAAACAGTAGAGTAATATGGAATAGTGTGTTGAGATTATAGCAAACACACCACAATTGTCAAAAAACAAAGATACTTAGACAATGCGTAATACATAAATAATTCACAATTCAGTTCTGCAGACTAATGAGGCAACTTAGCTATTATACTTGGTGTAATCACAAGTCGTTCATTGCACACCCGCAGAGAGCAAGCTAATCATTATATCCAGATATCCCCTTGTATATTCTCAGAAAAATTATCTTTGCAAGAGAGACATTCAGTATGCGGCACAGAGTACGCTACAAACTAAATATACACTATGTGATCAAAAGTATCCGGACACGTGGCTGAAAATTCGAACGAAACATAAATGAATTGGTAAGAGAAGAACTGGGAGCTGACGAATTATCATTGTTTTTTCGTTCTTTGTTTGCTTGTTTCGCACGTAATTATGCATCGTTCAGTGTTGTTCCATCATGTACACTATGTGACACCTGGCTGAAAATGACTTACAAGTTCGTGGCGCCCTCCATCGCTAATGCTAGATTCAATATGGTGTGGGCCCACCCATAGCCTTGATGACAGCTTCCACTCTCGCAGACATACGTTCAGTCAGGAGCTGGAAGCTTTCTTGGGGACTGGCAGCCAATTCTTAAGGGAGTGCTGCACTGAGGAGACGTATCGATGTCGGTCGGTAAGGCCTGGCACGAAGTCGGTGTTCCAAAATGTGTTCTGTAGGATTCAGGCCAGGAATCTGTGTAGGCCAGTAGTATTTTTGTCGTGTAACCACTACGCCACAGGCCGTGCATTTGAACAGGTGCTCGATCGTGTTGAAAGATGTAATCGCCATCCCCAAATCGCTCTTCAGCTGTGGGAAGCAAGAAGGGGCTTGAAACGTCAGTGTAGGCCTGTGCTGTGATAGTGCCGCGCAAAACAACAAGAGGTGCAAGCCCTCTCTATGAAAAACACGACCACACCATAACACCACCGAATCCGAATTTTACTGTTGGCACTACACAAGCTGGCAGATGACGATCAACGGGCATTGGCCATACTCACACCCCGCCATCGGATCGCCGCATTATGTACCGTGATTCGTCACTCTATACAACGTTTTTCCACTGTTCAATCGTCCAATGTTTTCGATCCTTACACCAAGCGAGGCGTCGTTTGGCATTTATCGGCATGATGTGTGGCTTGTGAGCAGCCGCTCGACCATGAAATCCAAGTTTTCTCGCCTCCCGCCTATCTGTCGTAGTACTTGCAGTGGATCCTGATGCAGTTTGGAATTCATGCAGTTTGGAATTCCTGTATGATGGTCCGGATAGATGTCTGCCTATTACACATTATGACCCTCTTCAACTGTCGGCTGTCTCTGTCAGTCAACAGACGAGGTCGGCCTGTACGCTATCGTGCTGTACGTGTCCCTTCACTATCACATCGGAAACAGTGAACCTAGGGATGTTTAGGAGTGTGCAAATCCCGCATACAGACGTATAACACAAGTGACACCCAATCACCTGGCCACGTTCGAAGTCCGTGAGTTCCGGGAAGCCCCCAATTCTTCTCTCTCACGATGTCTAATGTCTACTGAGGTCACTGATATGCAGTACTTAGCAGTAGGTGGCAGCACAGTGCGCCTAATATGAAAAGTGTTTGGGGGTGTCCGGATACTTCTGTCACATAGTGTATATCATAATGGAAAAATTCATCAAAACACTTGGTCACACCTCGAATCAACTTGTAAATTCTTGAAGAGTTTCCCTCTTTTTTGCTGTCAAGTTTCTGGCTTCTGGTATTTTAAGTTTCTCCTCTTAGAACCTATCTTGTATTTTGGGCTGTTGAAATGCTCTTAGACAGACCTTTAATTGACTTTTATATTGGAATACATCGCTACCAGGTGCTGGGGACAAGTGGGGGTGCTTAAGCCACAACCAATACGTCTGGCTTTTCCAAAGTCCAGAGAAGGACAATATGACTGTTTTCCTACTCTGAAAGATTTGCTCCATTCAAAGCCTCACGGACAGCAGAAGAGTCGCCTACGAGTCAAAAGCTAACCTCTAGAAATTTCACGAACAGAACACAAACTTTTTTGAATAGCAAAGAAGAGGTTGATAGTCGGGTACAGCAATGTGGCAACCCTCAGGAGGAGTGCACTACATTACCACGAGACAGCAGCGCACCAGAGGTAAAGGATTAAGTTGGTTTTATTTCGTTTCAAACATCATATTTTTTCGACGCGTGAGAAGAGCGAAGCCCTCGAAAGAATTAAAATGAGCTCAATATGTATATAAAAATTGGATAAGAACACTGCAGAATATATCCAGGACCACTTGATTGCTATAGAACAGAGACTTTGCGTTAGACGCTGTTATCTTCAAGAAAGAGAAGATTCAAACTATAAAGTAATCTAATTCTAGGTTTGTATAGGAGCAAAAAGCTCCAAAGTCTATTATAGAGATGGTCTACAATGAAAATTCTGTATGAAACCTTCGCGTGTCCCATTTTCGAATACCGAGCTTGGTGGAGCACTGGTTACCATACTGGACTTGTTTTCGGAAGGACGACGGTTCAAATCCACATTCACTCATCCAGATCTAGCTTCCCGTGGTTTCCCTAAATCGCTCCAGGCAAATCCCGGAATGGTTCCCTTGAAAGGGCACGGCCGATTTCTTCCACCATCCCTGACACAGTCCGAGCCTGTGCTCCGCCTATAATGACCTCAACGTCGTCTGGATGTTAAATCCCATCTGCCTTCCTTCCATTTTCAATTATTGCTCAAGTACGTAACCGAGGTATACAAAGAAAGGCAGCACTAACGGTCACAAGTTTCTTTGAGGTGGAGCGTCGTGGAAATGTTGAAGTACTTCAATTGGCAGAAGCATGAAGAGAGACACTAATTATCCAGTATAAGCGCACAGATGAAGCTTCAAGAACCAAAGTGAAGACTCTAGAGATATTCTTAAGCCTTCTATGCGCTGCTTCGGCATAGTTTCCGAAGACAAGATTACAATAACTGCCATGCACACCCAAGGGCATTAACGTGTAGATTGTCCCCACGCTCCATACGCGAATGAACCCTAATCGTGGTACAACGGGATGTACTATCTGCTACACAGGTCACGTGATTTGCTGAGTAAGGTTCCACGTGGGCATGGCACCATGATAAACCAATACAGCCGCTACCGAAATGGTCTGTAGTCTCTGATACCAGTTTCACTTAGACTCCGTATCACCATGCAACTCGCAATTTTCCACATTAAGAAAAAAAAATCTCTAGCATCACAGTACGTCTTAAACCCAAATATCTTGGATTGCAGCGTAGCGCGTACAGACTGAGCAACAATGTCAACAGATCAAGTTGCCTTAAGATAGCGAAACAGTTATTTACAGTTGGATAGAGTTTGTCATTTCTTTTCGTAATATATATGTCAATAGAGTAACGAGAATAAAGCTGCCGTGTTCTCGGTTACAAAGGAACAAGAGGCAGCAAAAGTTTCCAGAATTGCAATGAAAGTAGACACAATGAGATGCTGCTTTAGCTTGTTTGACGTAATGTTTACCGCAGTGCAGGATAACATACTCAGCTAATGTTTTAAAAGGAATAAAAGAAGCAGATAGACGTGACCTGTTGTAACAGAATCCCGAAATTTAAGGAACAGGACGAAGTCTTCTACTCTTTCCATATCTGAAGAACAACGTCGTTCTCGCCAAACTGTTAGGTTAAAATTGTCCTTATGAAGGACTACTAACCAGTTTGGACGGTTGCTCATTTTAAAGTGCTTCTTCAAACAATACACACCAGAACCAAACAAAAATCAAGAAATAGAATCCGCCAGCTTCACAGGATGCAGTGTTTTCTAAAAAAATACTGGTTACTTACAATAGATGGTGTGACATCATTCTGGTGAGGAGTAAAAACAGTAACCACGTGACATGTGATCACGGAAACTACAGACGTAAAATTTTTATTCCGTCTACATCTACATCACCTACACGGATACTCTGCAAATAACACAGGCAGAGGTTTCATCGAACCACCTTCACAATTCCCTATTATTCCCATTTCGTAAAACGCGCTAAAAGAACGAGACCTATATCTTTCCTTACTAGCTCTAGTTTCCCTTATTTTATCATGGTGATCGTTTCTCCATATGTAGGTCCACATCAAAAACATATTTCCGCATTCGGAGGAGAAAGTTGGTGATTGGAATTTCGTGAGAAGATTCCTCCGCAACGAAAACCGCCTTCGTTATATTGATGTCCACCCCAAATCCTGTATCATTTCAGTGACACTCTGTCCCTTATTTCGCGATAATACAAAACGTGCTGCCCTTCTTTGAATTTTTTTGATGTACTCCGTCAATCCTATCTGGTAAGGATCCCACACCGCGCAGCAGTATTCTAAAAGAGGACGGACAACCGTAGAGTAGGCAGTCTCCTTAGTAGATCTGTTACGTTTTCTAAGTGTCCTGCCAATAAAACGTAGTCTTTGATTAGCCTTCCCCACAACATTTTGTATATGTTCCTTCCAATCTAAGTTGTTCGCAATTTTAATTCATAGGTATTTAGTTGAATTTACGGCCTTTAGATTTGACTGATTTATCGTGTAACCGAAGTTTAACAGATTGCTTTTAGCACTCATGTGGATGACCTCACACTTTTGGTTATTTAGGGTCAATTGCCAATTTTTGCACCATACAGATATCTGTTATAAATCATTTTGCAATTTGTTTTGATATTCTGATGACTTTACTAGCCGATAAACGACAGTGTCGTCTGCAAACAACATACGACGGCTGCTCAGATTGTCTCTCAAATCGTTTATACTGATATAGAACAGCAAAGGGCCTATGAGTCTACCTTGGGGAACGCGAGAAATCACTTCTGTTTAACTCGATGACTTTCCGTCAATCACTACGGAGACCATTTGAAATCCCTTGTCAATAGCTCTCAACACTTCGTGCGAGTAAAGAGCTAGTTGTGTTTTATAAGACCGATGTTTTCTAAATCCGTGTGGACTGTGTGTCGGTAGAGCGTTTTATTCGAGTTAATTCATAGTGTTCGAACACAATATATGTTCTAAAATCGTGCTGCATATCGATGTTAATGGTATGGGACAGTAATTAAGTGGATTATTCCTACTGCATTTCTTAAATATTGGTGTGACCTATGCAACTTTCCAATCTTTGGGAACGGATCTTTCGTCGAGTGAACTTTTACCCATGATTGTTAAGTATGGAGCTATTGCATCATCGTACTCTGAATGGAACCTCATTAGTATACAGTTTGGACCAGAAGACTTGCTTTTATTAAGTGATTTAAGTTGCTTCATTATTCCGAGGATATCTACTTGTAAGTTACCCATGTTGGCAGCTGATCTTGATTTGAATTGTGGAATTTTTACTTCGTCTTCTTTTGTGGAGGCATTTCGGAAGGCTGTGTTTAATAGCCTTGCTTTGTCAGCACTGTCTTCGATAGTATCTCCATTGCTATCGCGCAGAGCAGACACTGATTGTATCTTGCCGCTACCATACTTCACATACAATTAGAATCTCACAGGATTTTCTCCTAAGTTTCGAGACAAAGTTTCGTTGTGGAAACTGTCATAAGCATCTCGCATTGAAGTCCACGCTAAATTTCGAGCTTCTGTAAAGGATCATCAATCCTTGAGGTTTTGTGGCTGTTTAAATTTGGCATGTTTTTCCGTTGTTTCTGCAACAGAACTCTGACTCGTTTTGTGTACCAAGGAGGATCAGCTACGTCGTTTGTTAATTTATTTAGTATAGATCTCTTAATTGCTCTCGATACTATTTCCTCGAATTGAAGTCACTTCTGGTCTACAGTTACATTGTTAAGTTCGATGGAGGGGGATTGTCTCCCAGGAAGGTGTCAAGTGAATTTTTATCTGCTTTTTTGAATAGGTATACTTTTAGGTATACTGGAGTTAGGTTGGGTAGTCATCTCGCACACACCTTATCCGCCTGATCTTGCACCCTCAGACATTCACCTTCCCCGCTCTTTGTCAAAAAACATTGAAGGAACTTGCTTGCCGGATGAAAATGCTCTTCGAACGTGATGACTACACTATCTCGACTGTCGGAATCGAGAGGTTACCCCCGCCTATGCCGGCAGTTGTAAATATGAAAGAGAATATTTTATAGAAGATTACGTTATGCATCTTTAGTGTTTATTAAACTTACGGGAAAAGGCTTTGAACATTGTACCAACCCAACACAATCGCTCATGGCGATAAAACGTACAGTAAACCAGTAGCTTTGCCTGAGACATGCCGTGGGGCGCGTGGACAAGCTGCTCGTCGTGGCCTGGCGCCCCCCACTTCGCAGCCGGGCAGAGCACGTGACTGCGCCGGTGGTGGGGGAGGCGCGGCGCGATGTGGCGAGGGTAGCGGCGAGACCACCGCGCGGCAGTCTGCTCCCGGACACCACGCCAACAGCGTCCTCCCAGCACGCAGCAGCTGCCCGGCTCTCGGCCATCAGCTGACGGCGGCCGGCCCTCGCGGCTCGGACTCCCTGACACCCGGGCGCTGTTGCGCTGCCTACACCTGTGCGGCAGTCTCTCCGACGTTCAGCAGTGGTACCTGGCACAGCTTCTCCACGGCCACGTTTCCTGGCGCGCTATGAAGTTTCCCGCCGCCGGGCCGCGCGCTCCGGCCGCCTCCGGCGCTCAGCTGACGACCAGCGCGGGCGCGGAGGCGGTGCCGCGGCGCTGCTAGGCGTCGGCCGCCCCCGCATGGCGTCGGCGGGGCTGTGGACGCTGGCCGCGCTGGCAGCGGCGGCGCCGGGCTGGTGGTGGCCTCCCGCCTCCTGCCACCAGGGCGCCGCCTCCTGCACCGCCGCCTGTCTGCGCCAGGTGAGTCGCCTCGCACTGCTAACAAAGCAGCTGGAGTATATTTGTATTTTATCGAAATTGTAGCATTTTCTCGTCGTAGACATTGCGTCTGTTCTTGGCAAAACCGAGACGGTGCTGTGAAGAGACCACGTAAGAACAAAATTTGTGTGCATTCTCCTTAATAATACTTCAGTTTTCCAATACAGGCAAAGTTTTTGACTGTCGAGTGCTGTTTACTTCAAAATATAGAATAACCTGTCGGAATGTATATATTAGTGCATTGTCATATACTTAACAGTATACGCCAGTGAACTAATATACTCAACAGTATATGACAGTGAACTGTAACTACCACATATGATCAGAAGTGGTCAGCATCGCCTGAAACCGATAATTATGAAATAAACATCCATCGACACGCACAAAAGCAAACCTGTTTTGTGTAAATGAGTATGGCTTCTCTTAAATACGTCCAGTTTTGATAACTCTTCAGTTTCTGGCTTGACCGTATTATGACCACAGTCAGTTATTTGAAACGACCAGCTGATTTCGAAGATACAGCATTTTCACGAGCTTACTCTTCACCTCAGGATCTTTTACAAGGCCATTAATGTAAATAGTTGCTGACGTAGGAGACTCGAACAATAACAACATTCCATAATCGTCAACTGCTGTAGTTTCGTATGTATGTAAACATAGAAACTCATGATATATTAGTAATTTTTGAGAACATTTCTCATGGAGAAACAGCAGTCTGGCTAAAGATATTTTAAACATGGATTAAAAACAGTCTTGACCGCAATAAAACATTTATTCTGAACGGTTGCCGATTTCGATCAGAATGCGTCCATCTTCAGACCATTTAAATCATGATGGCTGAGGTTGGCTGTGAACGGTGCAGGTCCTATGACAACACGAACATCAACTGCTTTTGAGCATTTGACGTTCGTGGAATCATAACACCTTCTCCGGTCACCTTCACCGCTTGTCATGATGATCTAAATAGTCTGAAGAAGGCCACATTCTGACCGAAACCGATTACCATTCTAAATAAACATTTAACTGCGGTCAAGACTGTTTATAATCCATGTTTGAAGCATCGTGATATATTGTATGGAAGACTGCTTCCACAGGTTGGTGTTTCTGGTTCGAGCCTGCTACGCCAGCAGTTGCAGTTTTTATAGACGGTGTAAAATTAGTGTTGGGGGATAACAGCAACCTGTTAAGGATCGCACATTACCGGAATCAGCTCACCATATGAAAGAAATGACTGTGGTCCAACTACAGAGGAGATGGAAATATGTGAGTGACTTTGAATGAATCTGTGAACGTGGTACCAATAAAAATTTGTACACCGTCTTCTCAATAGCGTCCTCACCTGACCATTCCACCTTCCGAAGTCACAGCTTTATCATCAGGTTTTCTACTGTAGTACAATGACCATTTTTACAATCTAAACATGGCTCTGTAAACGCTACATTGCCTCCTTAATTACAGCTTGTAAAATTCTTGCGGAAATTACAGGACTGTTCGAAGTGAATATAGAGATTACAAACGTATATAATTGTTTAATGCATAGCTTTACGTCTGTAAGAATTGTAAGCGATAAATCACTTTACGCCATACATTCTGAAGCATATGTAGAGTCACAGATCGAAAGTGTTAGAAATGTGAGTTCTGAATTTCTTCTCGCACACACACACACACACACACACACACTCACACACACGTAACGCTATAAAAAGACATCCATAGGTGTGACGGCTGGAGATTTAAATGTACATAAGAAGGATATGGCGTTGTCAAGTCCAGTAAGACCCATCTAACGGTCTGCAAAGACTTGATTTAAAACTGTGCACCAGATTCCGATTCATTGCGCCTGCGCAACTATCAAAATTTAAAACTTTCTGTTAAATTTCTGTAATTTTTGTTCATGTGTCACTGTGCGTTAATTACTTACAGACGTCTGTAATCGCTATATTAATTTTGAATTGTCCTACATATAGAACTGCAGAAGAATGTACGCACATTTTTGTTATAACTTTTTTGTATACCTGAGAGTATTGCTGGTTTCTGTCGTACACAATGTCATAGTGGAGTAATTTCAAGATGTTGTTTACAGAACTTTCAGACATGATGCTACAAGTTTCAATGATAATCACAAATTGAATAGATACTTCAATACTGAGAACATGATAAATAACATACATTTTATGGAATACAATAAGCTTCAAATAATGTTTTTTACTTACATATTCTTCATGAAAACAATAATATTGGCCTTGCCAAAGGGGAAAATTATTGCTAACATTGGTGTTACAGTATTTAATTACGGAATGTACGTATAGTCTCTTGGCTGCATAAAATTGTTGTCACATTGACCATGGTTTCGACAGCTCTGAGGCGGTCTTCATCAGAATAAAAATTACATAGGATTACATGTATAAGGACTTCAGCCTTTAACAACGAATTATGTTACAGATTACAAAACAAACGTGAATAAACTGAACAAACATGCACATTTTATACACAAATAAGTACAAGCGTGTTGCGTAAAACACAATATACGATGAATATTTATTAATTTTAATATCTGCGCTATCTGTGACGTTACTTCAAACTTGTATTGTCATCTATAAGACGTGCAACTTACATCAGTGTGGTTTCATATGCGACAGATAATAAAACTTTCAGTTATTATAAAAGTTTTCTTCTGTAATTCTATACATACTCCACTGCGATTTTACAATTTACAGTTAAGATTACGCTATAACTGACGTAGATACCTGTTTGTGGAGTGTTGACATTTCAGTGATGGTTATTTCATTAAAAACTGAAACCTTGTAGATGTTGTGATTTGGAAATTTGCGTGTGCTATTGAGAAGATTCTACATGGATAGTGTGATTAACTTGTTTGTTTTTCATTTCTGGGTGAGTATTTTTTGAAATGGTTTGTTTCTTTCGCTTGGTAAACACAACACCTACTCACGCAATATGTGACCAAGAAACCAACTGTCTTAGTGTGCCTTGAAATTGAGAAATCAGGTACGATTCCAAACGGGAGGAAGACTGATAGAAAAATAAAATAAAATAAAGTGAAATAAACGAACAAATCAAGTTACATATCGCGCGCGACAGTTTATTATTTATGACAGGACCATTAAGTTGACAATACACGCTGATGGCCCACTGGGCTACACTTGCAGCTCTCATTCTTTGGGTGTGCCGTTAAATAAAAACAAGTTATGTTTTATGATTTATTGTAAAGAAATCCCGCTCTTGGGGAAGCGCTGGCAACTGGTCGTCTATGTAAACAAAAGCATATTGAACTCGTACGTAGGTGAAATCTCCCGACATTGGACAAACAAAGCAGATCAGATGATCAGACAAGTAGAAGCGGTCATGTGGAGCAATGAAAGATAGAAAAAACGTAAATTCTTATTTACTAAGCTGGGGTTCCCTCACTAAACAAACGCATCCTCGCCCGTCCAGTTTTAGAATGTGTTTCATTAAACTGGTAGCCTTATCAGGGCGAAATTTGGAGCATAGAGAGAAGAACGTTCATTTTTTTGAACATGTTTGTTCGGCACGTTAGCGTTACTGCAGGACCTGAGTTAATTGGTATTTGAATAAAATAGTAGACGCAAAAGTTTAATCCACTTTGTATATTTTCTTACGTTAACAATTCAACAGCTACGACGTGGAACTACAGCTGCTCATTCATCTGCATTGTAAAAATATACAAACATCTAATGTTTTTTACATACTAGTTTCTGGACTAAGGGCTACAATGTACTTACGACATACTATAATAATAGAAACAAATAGTATTGACGCTAAATAATGTTGACAATTTTATAATCATTTTAAGACAGAGGGAATTATGTTTGGTACGTTGCCTGTGAAGTTAGTAGTCGGAGAAACGCGTAACTTGCACAGCTACGTGTTGCTCATCCGTCGTCTTCACAATGATACCAAACGGAGCGGCGCTGTATTTCGATATCTGTTGCTGGAATCCGCATCACTATATCTATGAATAATTAACGAAAGCAACTGCTAATAGTGCTGAGGTCAGATTAATAATTATTATTACCATGCGATTTCCGACTTCGAGACTACAGATATAGCTGATCGAGAATTTTGTCTTACCTTGAGCAAGCTGCCTCAGCCATAAAATCTCAGATATTTTCTGTGAATAAAAGGTACAAATGAATGACAATCCAACTTCAGCCTAGTTCAAAGAACAGATAAATACAAAGAACGACGGCTCCAGTTCGCATTTCTTGTGGTTTCTATTGCTCTTCAAGTTATTTCATCCTGTAAACGAGTCTATAATATGGATGTCCCTATGACTTTCACTTTCATGATTAGGTATGTTATTTTAGTACAAAATTGATCCGATCTGTTTACTTCTTTAACAAAACTATAGCTGCTGTATCAGCTCTTGCATCTTTATTGTTTTAATTCGTTTGTACATTTCCACCTTAAACTTAGTTCATACTTTTGCGTCTATAAAAAGAAACAGTGTGACCCATAATATGAAAAGAGGTAACTCAGAACCGATCAGTTACTGCAAATTTCCAAGTGAGTCTCGATTTACAGAACAATGAGAATGTTACGCATTACAATCAATGATACATTATGTTAATTTTTCATTGTACACTGTCAATTTCTTCGCATTTCTTTAATCTCTTTGCCCTCTTGGGAAGATTCTGTCATATTTGGTCAGTCGTATGTTCTATAGGCCATTTAATTTTATACATTGTCAGTTTTTTTCAATTGTTATCGTCTACTGCAGCATGCAATATCTCTGAAACGCTTGTGAGACGAAGGATTCAGAAATGTGTACTGCTGCATTTCATTAAAGCAGATTGTTTGCTACTTCGTCTAGAATGCCATACTCTGATACCTAACGATACGGATGCTTATGAATAAACCCGTAGGCAGTCTGCTGTATTTATTGTGGAATTCACGCCAATGTGCTAGTGACCATGTCCTACGTGCTCCGTGACGAACGTTCATACATGAAAGGCTGATGGAGTTTGTGACTAAAACAATGAATAAAAATGTCTACGAAACGAAAGGTCAAACGTGTAGGCACGTTTATCATCAAGGGCACTGTAACTTCGTGATTCGTTATTCTCGAAACTCTTCCATTGCAACGTGCGGAACCGAATTTTCATTTACCCCGGCTTTCGTGACTGGTTTTATGCCACCAGTAAGAGGTGAAGTAAAACGGAGAGTTTCATTCTGTGACTGGTTTATCCACTCATTGCTGATGGTATCTAGGGAGTGACGAAGAACGAATGAACGAATCATTTACGAGGCGAAATATGGAGGTTAACGTTAGATTAATATTTTTCTTTAGCATCAGCTTGTCTACGTCACGTTATTTGTGTCATTAAGAGAGTATGAGCAGATGTCGATAAGCGAGCTAAGAACAATCATTCTGTCAAAGAAAGTTTTATAAGCTTTGAATTTATTTTTTTTCAATTTGACAGCTGGCGTATATCTCTCTTCACTGGTATCAAAGGTAAAAACTGAGAGGACACTTACGATTGGTTTTGATAACCACCGTTACTTCCTAGACTCACAAGAGAACCACACGTCAATTGAATTTTTGTAGTTTCTCTTGTATTCATGGTACATGAAGTTTAGAACTCCAATATCAATATGTAAAAGCAGCTCGATTCAACTATTCTCGAAACAGTTCCGTTCGAATTAATCTGTTAAACAAAGGTGCATCTTCTACGACTTTAAAGTTGGAAACGCATCGGCAGAACAACAGAAGACTGGTAATCGCTGGATCGAGTCAGGTTTCGATTATTATTTTTTCGTTATTTTTCCGTTAAGTTCGAATACTTACGTCATTTCAGTATGAATTTCATCAAATATATGCTTATTAACACATATAACTCCCATTTTTATAAAAATGCGCCTCCTTTTATTTAAAATTACATATCGCACACAAAAATCCATTTTCCATTGCAGACGTTAAGACCTAATTACCGATCTTTTATAAGAGATTGTTAATCAAGATTCTTTTAAATAAAAGAGATTAGAAACTAAATTTCTCTATGAATTTTGAGCTGCACGGAAACGCTCGTAGAATATATACCTTCGTGTCAATATTTGATTACACAGTGAATTGAATTCCCGACCCCACGTGTCACTTAGGCATTCTATCACAGAGCCAAGTTGCTTGTCTAAAAGTAACGAAGCGTGTAAAACATGGTCGCAAAACCTCAAAGTCGATTTTTTTCGAGAATTTTTCAGGGTTGCTTGGAACTGGTTTGATACTGATCGAGTAACATAAACGTAAAAAAAAAGAAGAAGAAGATTGCCATGTGGCGTCTTATGTCAGTATTGTAGAAACACCTAACCGTGTTTCAGTAGTGCTGCAGGTCAATGTATAGCCCCGAAGTATGCAAAAAAAAAAAAAAAAAAAAATGGTTCAAATGGCTCAGAGCACTGTGAGACTTAACTTCTAAGGTCATCAGTCTCCTATAACTTAGAATACTTAAACCTAACTAACCTAAGGACATCACACACATCCATGCCCGAGGCAGGATTCGAACCTGCGACCGTAGCGGTCACGCGATTCCAGACTGTAGCGCCTAGAACCGCACGGCCACCCCGGCCGGTCGAAGTATGCAGCAGGATCCTATTTGCCTGTCTCTCTCTCTCTATCTCTCTCTCTCTCTCTCTCTCACACACACACACACACACACACACACACACGCACACACATGTCACCTTCAACGCTAGGAAAAAAAATTATTAAGAACTGGAGGAACTAGAGTAGAGTCCATTTTTTCGGTCTTGCGTTGACTAGAAGCGCAGAACGAAAGCAGCTACCTTGAGAATCCGTTTCTAATGGCTTTGCATTCTACAGGTTGGGGGTATTTTCGCTAATAATACCCTGTCTTAAAACACAGATCTTTTTTTCTCTCTTTGTATGGAACGCTTTTCAGAGGTACAGCCCCATTTCCTAGGAAATGATTCGCCCTGTTTCTATCATCATGTACCCATCAAACTGGCAAATCAAACTGGTAGACTGTTATGTGACAGTGCAACTATTATATATGCTTCATTTTTGTAATGTTTGGCAGTTATATTTTTTCTATCAAAATTTACCTGTATTAGTTCTCTGTGATAGTTATCGTAGCTAAAATTTCGGTCTCAACCAATAATTACCAATATTAGGAACTGGTTTTGAAGTATTTGCAAGACCTATTTCTTGTTGTACATGTTTCGTGATTGAGTTCTAATTGCTCCGTCTTTACTGGAAAAACTGTAATGCGGACGAGTACAGATTTTTGTAGTACAGTAATGCTCGTAGTTTAATCTATATCTTTCAGCGTTCTGATGGGAGATAAAAAGTACAACTCTTCTAAAATGTGTCGCTTAATGGAGATGAGGTTTCTCGTTAGACTGTAATTCGTTTTGTCACTGCCGCAGGTCATCAAATTCAGTAAAGTCACAATCGATCGCACTCAACGCACCTCATCAAGCGCGAAACGTTTTCTGGGTTTGATTGCTCATTTCCACTCTAGATATCGTCTCAGTAGCCATGTCTTATTCAGTGCAATGTTAGAACAAACTGTGATTGTCTCAGTTGTTTGCAGATAAACTAGTAATGAGATATTCAAAAAATAATGACGAGTGACTACATTGAAACTCCATTCGCTCTGAAACGTCATTTCTTCTTGAACGTAGTTGATTTTCGCGCGCTATTATCGTCAATAGAAAAAATAAACCTATGTCTGCATCAGAAACGGCGCAAGATTGTATTTGTTATAAGAAGTGATAATAAATAGTAGAAATAAGGAGCTCTATGAAACTTTTTCTTAGAATTACTGGGAATGCAACGTCATATATTTCATGAGTCGGCGCATCAGAAGATTCACGTCGTGTCGGCAAGTGCTGCTGCGAAACTGTTGTACGCTAAATGATGTACATCTCTGAGCAGGTCCGAGTTTACGATGGGCATTGCCATCTGCGCCTGCCTCGCGGGTAGTCTTACTATGTAGGCGAAGCCCGTGGCGGCGGTTACCGACGCCTCGTCCTTGAGTGTCACACTTCTGTATTCTGCTTCCTATTTATAAGAAATTTCCCACCACACTAAGAATTAATACAATTTCAATAGAGATTTCTGGAAATACTTTTATTGTTAAATGACAAATTAATTATGAATATGGTTTAGAAATAGTTATGTGTGTTACCTGCCCCAGGCCAAATAATTATATAGTCGCAGCTGCATAACATTTTCAAGTCGCGGCGTGAAGCAGTAACCCAGTTTGCTTTGCCATAAACACCCAAAATAATAAAGCAGCTTGTAACGACGTAGGAGTATCTGTCCAGAAAAGGATACCAACGGCATTCTGCCTTCTTTGCTTCGAGTCATTATGACACTAAAAGGAGCTTGTTCTTGTCTCGCTGTATAAATATCGCCTCCAGTTTCTTTGTAAATAAGCAATTAACCAGTCTTCTAGTCGTGCGTTCTGCAAGTTTCGGGATTTTCGGAAGCACTCTTCCTAGTGTTTTTCTACATTTTACTCTCTTTCTGCGGCAAGGAATTACAATATAAATTGTGACGACAATACAGTACGATACCATTAACATTTTCTTGAAGAACCATTCGTCATTTGGTTGTTACGAGTCAGGAAATGCTGATGCAAACTTGTGTGCTAACCTTACCAGATGGTAGAAGTTTGCTGAGTTATTGCAATCCATGGAAGACGGCTAATTATTTCAGGCGGTCGTTTTGATTCTTTCTAAATTTCCTCTGTAGCTACTGAGTTACAGTATACACTCACGTACAGTGGGCGATACACTTAGCAAAGCTGTGTATCAAATGAGCATTTCCTGTAAGGTTATTATGAATATGTGAATATTCCGAGGCATTCTTGTACATTGTCTTGGTGCATATTAATGGAAAAGCTAGTTGTGACTTCTGCCTCTACAGTTTCTTTGAGATAATATTCACAGTATTCACTGGAATCGAGTTCGTTGTTCATAAACTTTTCGCCTATTGTGCTTACCAATTACTTCTATGAAATCTGCTGTTTACTATAGTGGTCTGTAAAACATAAGAAAGAGGCAGGTAAAGTAACATAACAATTGCTCCGTGGAAATGACACAGTGCGGCAGCATGTTGCCGAAGGTCACCCAGTCGTGCACAGAAAGATGGACGTCACATGACGCCAAATAGAGCTGCCCTGCAACACATGGCAGTTGAGGGAACAGGAAACAACAGTGTGTGTCAATCAACGATCACGGTACCCTGTGGTGGACTTTTTCATTACAAAGTGCCCAGAGATGATATTTCGATTACTTGAAACTGGGGTGCAATCATCGGGAAACTTAAGAACGACTAAGTGCGACGAATGTAGCATAGGGGTTTGGTTCAAATGGCTCTGAGCACTATGGGACTTAACTTCTGACGTAATCAGTCCACTAGAACTTAAAACTACTTGAACCTAACTAACCTAAGGAAATCACACACATCCATGCCCAAGGCAGGATTCGAACCTGCGACCGTAGCGGTCGCGCGGTTCCAGACTGAAGCGCCTGGAACCACTCGGCCACTCCGGCCGGCCCCAGGAGTTTGATATTGCTCAGAGCATTCTTTCATTTGGATGCTGAGCGATCCTAACCACAGGCACTGCTGTCCAAAGGAAAGAAGATGGTCGACCACGGTCAACTACAGCATCAGAAGATCAACAAGTAAAGAGGGAACCACGTAAAACAGGGGTGCAACAGCAACCACATTTAACAGGCCTGCAACGCACGAATATCACGCTACACAGTGGCATGAGGGCAGTTTTCCTCTGACCATTAGTACATGTGTTCCGCTGACACCTGCAAATCGGTGGCACCGTTTCCTATGGTCTCGAGAACTTACGTACTGAATCAGCAAGGAGTGGGCTTGTGCGTACTTCTCGGATGAGAGCAAATTCAGTCTGAGTCATTCTGAGCGGACAGTCTTACGACGAGAGGTGGGAACACGAAATGTACCAAGGAACATTGTCAAATATAATCGTTTTGATGTTCCAAGGGCCATGGAGTGGAAATTCATAATTTTATGGTCATACTGACCTCCAAATAATTGAGCATGGTACACTTTTCAGCAGTGCGTTCGGCCCTGACTTCATGTTTATCGCGACCGTATGGAAGAGTGCAAGTGAATGACTTCTTTGAACAACAGGATAATCGGTGAGTGGACTGGCCTGCCCATTCCCACAACATAAGTCCCGTCGAGCACATGTAAGATGCTTTTGAGTGACATATTGCAGCATGTCCACATGCACCAACGACCATCCATCAGTTGTCGAGGACTGAAACGCCCTACCACAAGACGTCCCTACGAACCATGCACTGCGGGTCGTGGTGATCACACATTCTACTAAGAATCATGTCTCACATTTCATAATGTTCACGAGAACATCTTGCACTTCGTGTAATTATTGTCTTTGAATAAGAGTGTTGTTTCTGTCCTGAATGTGTATTTCTTTCAGTTACCTTGTACAATTTACTGTAGTAGATCAACGAACTATTTTACCTGCCAGTGGCAAAGCAAAAAATGGCTCTGAGCACTATGGGACTTAACTGCTGAGGTCATCAGTCCCCTAGAACTTAGAACTACGTAAACCTAACTAACCTAAGGACATCACACATATCCATGTCCGAGGCAGGATTCGAACCTGCGACCGTAGCGGTCTCGCGGTTCCAGACTGTAGCGCCTAGAACCGCTCGACCACTCCGGCCGGCAGTGGCAAACCACGCGAAAGGTACTTTCGTCCTTAAGTTGTGCACACCTCTGTATTAATTTAATAAAATTCTGTGTCACTTTTTACTTTATTATCTTTTCATTACGTGCTCCTCACGTCTACATACCAATTTATGTACATAAATGAAAAACATTATACGACCAGTTGTTCAAAAGAATGTTGGTAGAAATTTGGAATTCCGTACATCTGCTGTTTTTTTGCAGCACACTTTCGACAAGTTTTGGTAGCTTTCCGGAGATATGTGCAACCAGCCTTCTACGCACAGGTCACGTCCTTTTTACAAGGGTTGTCAAGCTGGAAGGTGCCGCTATTGTTGGGGAAGACATCAAGGATGAAGGGAAGCACGCTGAAAGCAATCACGTTCACAAATTTCAGAGCTGTAGCGCTGCCTTCTATTACTACCACAGGTCCCACGAAAGCACAAGAGAATATTCCCCATAACGTAATACCACCACCGCCCGGTTGTATTCCCCTGGATGACTGTGTATCTGGAAAGAAACCTGGTTCATCAGACGTGGCGATATGTTTCCTTTGATCAGTAGTCCAATCTCGATGGCCCCGTGTCGACTGCAGTCGTAATTGACGATGTCATTGGGTTAATATGAGAACACGTAGAGGATCTACTTTATTTATTTATTTCATCCCAAGAGTATCTCACAGTGACATAGAAGTTGCCACGATAATACAACAAAAAATCAATAGCTCAAAAAACAGATGTACACAAAATTCTTAAGTTTGTTCTGTAAGGATAGGACAGGTGGTCGGACGTGGCGTCGATGAAGGATCCATGGCGGCATTTGCCTGAAATGATGTAACAAAACCACGGAAAACCTAAATCAGTATGGCCCAACAGAGCAAACCCCATATTCCTGAATAAGAGTTCAGTGCCGTAACAGTTGCAGCCGCCTCGTTCGGCTGGTCCCTTAACTTTGCAACTTCCTTTTATTTACACACAAATATCTTAAGCTAACTAAAAATGTGAAGCACAGGTTTGGTCTTCATCGCCGCACCCATTAAGAACATCCGATGATGCAACTGACCTCTTAACGTTATGCTCTTAAGTACATGTGCCTGTAGCACCATTCCGTTCTGTTATCATACCTGCCACCTACCACCGCCTATTCTGCTGTGCAGAAGATGTGAGCCTTCGACACCCATGTTCTGTGACGAGGCACGGAAGTCCAACACCTTGTCGCCTACTCTAGGCTTTACCGTCCTTCAACCATTTTCCATGGATGATCATGACAGTAGCACGCGAACAGCCGACCAGCTTCGTCGTTTCCGAGGTGCTCATTCCGAGGCGTCGGCCATGACAGTTTCCTCTTTGTCAAAGTCTACTTGTGGTCCGCCTCGTCGCTACAATGATGCCACATTCGTCTCTGTTGCATTAATGTATCTCTATTCTGTTACTATACACTGACAGAAAGAAACTCGCAAATAACAGTTAATGTAGAGCGGTGTAAGCGTCAGAACGTTGAATGAAAGCATTCAAACGTGCACGCATTGTGTTGCATAGGCGCCGGATGTCAGTTTGTGGGGTGGAGTTTCATGCCTATTACACTTGGTCCGTCAGTACAGGGACGATTAATGCCGTTTGTAGATAGCACTGGTGGGAGTTTTCGTCTGCTAATGTCCCATGTGTGCTCGACTGGAGACAGATCTGGTAAGTGAGCAAGCCGAGACAACATATCGACACTCTGTAGCGCATTTGCGTTACAACAGTGGTATGTGGACGACCACTGTTCGTTGGGAAAAATCCCCTGGAATTCTGTTCATGAGCGGCAGCACAACAGGCCGAATCACCAGATTAACATACAAATTTGCAGTCAGGATGCGTGGGATAACTCCAAGTGTATGTCCAATGTGTCTAGCACGCAGACAGGTTGACTGCAGACCCTAAATTTGCCTCTTTCTTACCAACACACGGCCTTCATTGGCCCCGATGCATGATTAGCTTTCATCAGAAAACACATCCGTCCAACGAGCTCTCGCTCGACACCACTGAAGTCACAAATGAGGGTGGTTTGGGGTCAGTGGAATGCACGCTACACGGCGTCTGGCTTGGAGCTCTCCTCGAAGTAATCGATTTGTAACAGTCCGGTCTTCTTGTAACAGTACATTCTCGTGACCAGCGTTGTAAGCAATCCTGTAAAGTGGCTACATTCCTTCTAATACTTTCTGCAATATCTCAGAAGCAACAGTCATCTTCTCGTAGCCCTATTAGATGACCTCATTTAAACTCAGTGAGGTATTTGCGAAGCGTCGATAATGGTGTCTTTATCACCTTAAATGCATTCTTGACTAACATCAACTCACCGCGCCCGATCTCACAGCTATCTAACGCTCACCAGTGTTACAGTATGTATTTAGCGAAAACCTGATTTGAATCCACATAGTGGCGCTAATGGTGCCACTCTTATGCTACTGGCACGAAATTTAAATAGACATCATGTTTCAGAAACACGCCTACCAAATTATGTTTATATCTTGGTGTTACTGATTTTTTTTTTTTTTTTTGCGTCAGTGTACTTTCTAGCCACCCGCTGTGGTCGAGCGGTTGCAGGCGCTTCAGTCCGAAACCACGTGGCTGCTACGGTCGCAGTTTCGCATCCTGCTTCGGACGCGGATGTGTGTGATGTCCTTAAGGTTGGTTCGGTTTACGTAGTTCTGAGTCTAGGGGACTGATGACCTCAGATGTTAAGTCCCATAGTGCCATAGTGCTTAGAGCCATTTGAAACATTTTGTACTTTCTATACCACTCCACAGCAATGTCTCGAGGCGTTGAATATCCTGTTACACGGTGGAGTGTTTTAGGTCATCAGCGTGTTCTACAATATGTTTGACTTGCATAATCCTGGATGTTTTAACAGATAGCCGATAGCCTGAACCTTCTTGCCTCTTATTGTTTGTGGCACCGTCCCATATAATACTACCTTTCTCACAGGAATCCACGTTTTACCCCTTTACCTTCGGTTTTCCATGTTTCTGGTTTCATGGCTGTTCACCTATGTTTACCGGAACACTACAGTCTTACCAACAAAGTCATACTCTAGTATCTGGATGATTACTCATAAAATGAGATTCCAAACTGACGTATGTGAGCTTTGTGGACTGTGGGGAGTACTGGGGGACTGATGACCTTCGCTGTTTAGTCCCCCTTAAAAATCCCAAAAACCACCACCACCACCTGTGGGGAGTACATTACACAATAATTACATCAGCTGAGAGGCATGGAACCGTGGTCGTCCGGAATGTTTAACTTCGGTTTTTTTTATTTTTTTTTTATTTTTTTAAGGGCTCGAAACGCGTCATATGATTTGAAGGAAAATTAAGCACATACATCTTCACGCTCTACAGCGGACTGCTCAGAAAACCAATGACACCAAGTAATCATAACGAACGTAGTAAATGGCAAAATTCGTGAACTCACTAATACACTCATGAATCTCTACGACAAACTTGTTTCTTTTTGCGTAGTATGAGTAAGAAAAGCCCCTCCCCCTCAGATGACATATGACGAAAAATAGAATTGGTGCTCACAGAACTCCCAACTCAAATACGATGTTTGTATGCGTTCTGGTCAAGAGAGGAAAATACGAGAAATTTATCACTAACATTAAAATATACTAATGACAGCATATCTGCTTTTGCATCAAATCATTTCTTTCTTTCATGATTTAGTGTTATGCGACTCACTATGGGGCACTACTTGTTTCGCGAGTTGTCTGTTTGCCCTTGAGGAGGTGTGTGTGGGGGGGGGGCGACAATTTTGGTGAATGAGGTTGCTGTATGGCTGAGTAACACTACGACGTCCGATATCGCATCGGAACGAAAACCAAACACATTACCGGTGATCCTTTGCTGTTGCTTTTAATAGGTCGTGGTGGATATCACACTGGTTTCTTGAATAAGCAGTCTCATACATGAAAACTGCGGAATCTCAGCAACTGAACCAACTTTGGCTCACTTCCAGTGGAACTCAAACAAAAGATATAAAACAATCATTTAACGAGACGAAAGAAACTGACTGAGCGTGATACACGCATCGGGTATCGTTATACAGACAAAATGCTCAGCACATCGGCATGAAAAGTGCATTAAATGCAAGAAATCTTAGGAGTTGTATTTATACAATTTATAGTATTTTACAATAACAGTGTCAGAGAATGCACAGTGTGATCCCGTGATATTGTTACAAACTTTGAGGGATGACAGAGAGTGGTAAATGTATCAATTCGAGATGAGGCGCCCTGATCCGTAGAGGATCGCTTCGACAGTTATAATCGAAAATCGTTCTGATACCTCTGGCAGTGGGATACATTTGCCGATATTACTGTTGCTAAGATTATAGGGTGGATAACTTTCAGAAGTGGTGGTACGGACCAAAACAAAAAAATTATATCTAATAAACGCTGGTTCATGCGACTTTCTCTCTCTCAGCTTATTTAATGACGAAGGAAGGTCATGACCATAATGAAATGTTTTTTCTCAAAAGACTGAATTTAATGTAATACCACAACGGAAAGAAATCTTCAATGACGCTGATACTGAACCAAAATTTTAGGCAAAAGAAAATAATAACAATGCTGATGATATCAGATAATTACGCATTGGCATAACACGTCAGGCCAGTGACCATTCGTATTGTCAGGCTAGACACATTAGGCTAGTGCAAAACGTTCTTACGTAAAAAATATACGCTGAGAACTGAAGGAAATGATCGGCAAGTCGATCTCAGGAAGGTCCTGGTTAACAATACAACACGAATAACGGACGAACTCGTAATGTATTGGGTCGTTATACCCTCAAACAGTTCGTCACCAACCCTTTCCTTACATCATAGGAAAAAAATCGAAATTCATAGAAAATTATGGTTATTATTATGAGAGTCAATCACGTCTAATATTACTAAAAGAATTCTACATCCACAGTTATAACAATAGGCTTAACTTAATTCATAATTACGATACATAAGACCATGGATGCTTACGTTACTACAGAAAGGAGATAAAAGGCACCTAAGTATAGCGAGGATAAATGAAGCACAATATTTCGTTTGTTTTAAAGAAAAAGATACAGTTCCTTCCTGTTTGGCGTCTTTAGCAAAAGTCTCTGGTCAAACATCTTTACGAAGATTTTAAATGTATGAAGTACTACACAAAGAAAGACAAAACAGAAATTCATACAATATTACAACTGTTGTATGCTTTCATTGGTACACCGTTATTTCACTCTTTATACTGTTTGTACTTTCATGGGGGTTTCATTAATGTATTTCGTAGCTAATGTACATGGTGTTTCAAAAATGACCGGTATATTTGAAACGGCAATAAAAACTAAACGAGCAGCGATAGAAATACACCGTTTGTTGCAATATGCTAGGGACAACAGTACATTTTCAGGCGGACAAACTTTCGAAATTACAGTAGTTACAATTTTCAACAACAGATGGCGCTGCGGTCTGGGAAACTCTATAGTACGATATTTTCCACATATCCACCATGCGTAGCAATAATATGGCGTAGTCTCTGAATGAAATTACCCGAAACCTTTGACAACGTGTCTGGCGGAATGGCTTCACATGCAGATGAGATGTACTGCTTCAGCTGTTCAATTGTTTCTGGGTTCTGGCGGTACACCTGATCTCTCAAGTGTCCCCACAGAAAGAAGTCACAGGGGTTCATGTCTGGCGAATAGGGAGGCCAATCCACGCCGCCTCCTGTATGTTTCGAATAGCCCAAAGCAATCACACGATCATCGAAATATTCATGCAGGAAATTAAAGACGTCGGCCGTGCGATGTGGCCGGGCACCATCTTGCATAAACCACGAGGTGTTCGCAGTGTCGTCTAAGGCAGTTTGTACCGCCACAAATTCACGAAGAATGTCCAGATAGCGTGATGCAGTAATCGTTTCGGATCTGAAAAATGGGCCAATGATTCCTTTGGAAGAAATGGCGGCCCAGACCAATACTTTTTGAGGATGCAGGGACGATGGGACTGCAACATGGGGCTTTTCGGTTCCCCATATGCGCCAGTTCTGTTTATTGACGAAGCCGTCCAGGTAAAAATAAGCTTCGTCAGTAAACCAAATGCTGTCCACATTCATATCGCCGTCATCAATCCTGTGCACTATATCGTTAGCGAATGTCTCTCGTGCAGCAATGGTAGCTGCGCTGAGGGGTTGCCGCGTTTGAATTTTGTATGGATAGAGGTGTAAACTCTGGCGCATGAGACGATACGTGGACGTTGGCGTCATTTGGACCGCAGCTGCAACACGGCGAACGGAAACCCGAGGCCGCTGTTGGATCACCTGCTGCACTAGCTGCGCGTTGCCCTCTGTGGTTGCCGTACGCGGTCGCCCTACCTTTCCAGCACGTTCATCCGTCACGTTCCCAGTCCGTTGAAATTTTTCAAACAGATCCTTTATTGTATCGCTTTTCGGTCCTTTGGTTACATTAAACCTCCGTTGAAAACTTGGTCTTGTTGCAACAACACTGTGTTCTAGGCAGTGGAATTCCAACACCAGAAAAATCCTCTGTTCTAAGGAATAAACCATGTTGCCTACAGCACACTTGCACTTTGTGAACAGCACACGCTTACAGCAGAAAGACGACGTACAGAATGGCGCACCCACAGACTGCGCCCGCATCTCGTGGTCGTGCGGTAGCGTTCTCGCTTCCCACGCCCGAGTTCCCGGGTTCGATTCCCGGCGGGGTCAGGGATTTTCTCTGCCTCGTGATGGCTGGGTGTTGTGTGCTGTCCTTAGGTTAGTTAGGTTTAAGTAGTTCTAAGTTCTAGGGGACTGATGACCATAGCTGTTAAGTCCCATAGTGCTCAGAGCCATTTGAACCATTTTGAACAGACTGCGTTGTCTTCTATATCTTTCACATCACATGCAGCGCCATCTGTTGTTGAAAATTGTAACTACTGTAATTTCGAAAGTTTGTTGTCCCAAGCATATTGCAACAAACGGTGTATTTCTATCGCTGCTCGTTTAGTTTTTATTGCCGTTTCAAATATACCGGTCATTTTTGAAACACCCTGTATATCATGCTACAGCTTTTAAATCCATATTTTTAAAGCTATAAGCACATGTTCGTTCTCTTCTGCTGCTATCTTTTCGGTTTACAAACTTTTGGTGGAGGTGGTACGGACCAAACCAAGGCACAATATGTAGTAAATATGGTCTCCAAAACGCGTACCTTAAGAGCTATAAGTACTTCTTCATCTTTGTTATTGTGAAACACATTTCTTCTACAGAACACCTCTATTGAAACATCGGGGAATAATCTCGTTGACACTAGAGCTAGCTGAATATGGCCAAAGCATTAGAGGAATACGGAAACTGGAATACATCCAACAAATTACTGACGACGTAGGGTGCAACAATTACTCTGAGATGAAGGGGTAGCGCAGGAGAGGAATTAGTGGCAGGCCGCATAAAACCAGTAAGAAGGTTGATGACTCGAAGAAACCACCTCTCAAAGATGTCTCAAAGTAGCCTGTCCTACAATCTTAGCAACAACAATACGGATACATGTATTCCACTGTCAGAGATTTCAGAATGATTTTCAGTTGTAACTATCACCTCGGTCAATTCCGGACCAAGGAACCTTACTTCAAACTGTTACGTTTTCCCTTTGTAACAACATCACGGAATCACATTGTATAAAACTTCCGTGGTACTCTTTCAATTACGCCGTTGATATACAGCAAACAAGCACGTTCTCTGACAAGTGCAGGTGCACGCACCCGCACTGACACACACACACACACACACACACACGCACGCATATGCACAAAAACGCACATGAGCTTACGTTGCGTGCCACGCACCGCACTTTCTTTTTCTTAGGCCCTTCTTCCGTAAAGCTACGTGACGTTAAGGTATCATCATTATGGCAGTCAATTTCTTCGCCGAATTATGCTCGGAACAATTTATGCGGCCATTATGATCACTTAGCAGATAAGTGAGGGCTGCACTGCCATATAGGCTTCGCATATTATCTGTACTGCTCTGCCATTAAATTGCGTATGAATAAAACATAGCTATCGAGACCCTTTGCTTCGCTTCCCAACCGAAAGAAAAAACGCGGATTTAAAATGTAAATTCCGTCATGTACTTGGAACTTAGTTTCTATCCGATCAGCATATGATAGCTATCGAGAAACAAACAAAAGAAAGGAAGTTCATTAGACACTCGGTTGCAGTGCAAGTGTTCTCGTGTAGGCTTGCGTGCGTTATTTGTAGCATGTTGCTGTGCAGCCGTGTTTACATACCGTTTTAATACCGCGACCACCTGTCGTCAGCCATTATACACTTTTTATTAGAGACAAAACTCGTTTAACGGAATAATCAACACCAGACTTCTTGATACTTCGGTGTCTTCAACTGAGTTGCGTAAAGTGCTCGCTGACTTACAGACACATGTCATAATGAAATGACGAATTTTGGCCTACTGACACTGTAAACGATAGAAAAATACAGTTTCTGGGAATATTCAGCGTCAACAGTAGTAGCACAACGAAGTGTGGTTGACTGGGAAATCCAAAGTAATAAATTCGAACACGACGAGTATTCCTTAAACAATTGCAGCTAGAAGACTGCATGGGTAACAGAAATCAATAAAATTACAAAATCGTCGAATTAAGATTATTATCATTCATTGCTCCGTCTTAGGTTTTAATCAGATTACATGTTTCGATCACTCTAGAACGTCGTTATAAGTTAGAAAGTGGCCTCATTGTGGGCCTCCATATGGCCTGCTGCTGGAGTAGTTGTTAGCATTTCAGCAATCCATCTTGTCTACTCGGAACCACATATCAAAGTTCTGTATTCCGATATATGGTTCTGAGTAGACAAGACGGGTTGCTGACGCAACTTCTTAGATCTCAGAATGTTCCAGAGAGATCGAATTGTGCGACTGAGACGGAACATGAAATTAGAATTATTTTAATTATGGAAACAGTTACCGAATCTCTCAAGACAATTATATCGACAGCAGTGAAAACCGTCGAAATTGCACAGATTTTTTTAATTCAAATGTTGACCAGTTTAGGATCTTTGTAGTCCATTATCAGACCACCCGTTTAAATCCTACTGTAGCACCATAATGTGTACGCTGGCCACATTACACATATGCGTGACAGAGTACAACATATAAAAATAGTATCATGCACGCAGCTGCTCATACAAGCAATGTGGCCAGCGCACACACAATGGTGTTATACTAAGACTTATGTGGATAATATGACTATGGACTAGGAAGGTCCGAAACTGGTAACCATTTGGACAAAAAGATGCTCATGTTCAATTCTGAGTGTTTTGTAATTTGGTTCAGTCACACTAAGTTGTCTTGTGCCATCCAACATATTGGACGTACATTATGTAGATAACAGAAGTGCTGTCGGCATCCAAAGTGCATCCACAAATCCCTTATCCGCATGCGCAAATCTTTTGTCAGCGTCTGCCTATTAGAATTCTGTAAATCACTTTAAACAGCTTAGTACGCCGAAGCCCTAGCGGTAAACTTGCGGATTCTCTGTAGTTTCGTCCGCTTAAACCGTATCAGGTGCGAGACATCGATAGGGCTACGACATTTCGAACGAATTAAGGTGATTTACAAAATTGTAATATCTTCGGATCATTTTCCTTATGTTTACTCACTTATCTTAGTGACCTCCTTGGAAACACTGCCTACACTGACGCGTCATATAAGCATGTTTACCTACTAAAGTTCCAAATGTAAGTAAACTTGCACTGTGTTCCTGTAAACGCATTGCCTCACAAAAAAGGAAGACGTGACCGAGTGGTTATATAACTTACTACACGTACGCAGCATCAGCGGGTAAATATATCTCGTAAATGATGAGAGTTGAAATTCTCTGCGGCACGTACAACGGTCACCAGTGTGCATTAGTCTTCGTGTTTAGCGTTGTTACCAGGTATAAACGGCGGGAACAGCGTCAGGTGTCGAGTAATCACTATGAAGAACATGGGGAAGCCGCGTACACGTGTGAAACGGCATTATCAGAACCTGACAGAAAGGGGCCTTATTGTGGGCCTCCATATGGCCGACTGGTCGAGTTGTGTGACGTCAGATTTCTGGGGTACACGTATGTAACAGTGACATGATACTGGGGTGCGTGGGAATATGAGGGCAGGTATAATCGTCATCACAGTCACAGGCATCCTGCGTCCTCAGTTCTCATGCGACTGAAACTTGGTGCCATTTTTCAAACGAACAATGCTCTTCCACACATGTATAGGTCCTCCTGGGGCTAGAAAAATCGGCAGATATGTCTCCGATACAGCATGTGGGACGAGCTTCGACGTCAACTCCGTCCCGTTGCCATTGCCATCAACTTACAATTGTTTTGGGGCATCTTGCCTCACGAAAGGACACAACGGCTTTATGGGACCCTTACGAACCGCGTCAGTGCGCGCATCCGGACAAAAGGGAGCACCACGTCATACTGATAAATGGGTTCATACCGCCAAATTTTTTGTAAATTTTTCTCGACATTGCAAACAATGAATTAACATCAAATACCCTTGCAATCTGTGGTTTCACATTGTTTCCTCCTCCTTTTGTATATGCTTTGCTTTCATACCCCGACGATAAACAATCGCAACACAGAGAAGAAGCTGTGTGACGTAAATGAAAGATAGTGGGCGTATTTCTACATCTGTCAGTTCAAAGTTTTGCGACCCTAGCGTAAGAGTAAGATGGAAACCCAGTTCTAAGCAAAGAAGGGAAAGCAGAAAGGTGGAAGGAGTATATAGAGGGTCTATACAAGGGCGATGTACTTGAGGACAATATTATGGAAATGGAAGAGGATGTAGATGAAGATGAAATGGGAGATACGATACTGCGTGAAGAGTTTGACAGAGCACTGAAAGACCTGAGTCGAAACAAGGCCCCCGGAGTAGACAATATTCCATTGGAACTACTGACGGCCGTGGGAGAGCCAGTCCTGACAAAACTCTACCACCTGGTGAGCAAGATGTATGAAACAGGTGAAATACCCTCAGACTTCAAGAAGAATATAATAATTCCAATCCCAAAGAAAGCAGGTGTTGACAGATGTGAAAATTACCGAACTATCAGCTTAATAAGTCACAGCTGCAAAATACTAACACGAATTCTTTACAGACGAATGGAAAAACTAGTAGAAGCCAACCTCGGGGAAGATCAGTTTGGATTCCGTAGAAACACTGGAACACGTGAGGCAATACTCACCTTACGACTTATCTTAGAAGAAAGATTAAGGAAAGGCAAACCTACGTTTCTAGCATTTGTAGACTTAGAGAAAGCTTTTGACAATGTTGATTGGAATACTCTCTTTCAAATTCTAAAGGTGTCAGGGGTAAAATACAGGGAGCGAAAGGCTATTTACAATTTGTACAGAAACCAGATGGCAGTTATAAGAGTCGAGGGACAAGAAAGGGAAGCAGTGGTTGGGAAGGGCGTAAGACAGGGTTGTAGCCTCTCCCCGATGTTGTTCAATCTGTATATTGAGCAAGCAGTAAAGGAAACAAAAGAAAAATTTGGAGTAGGTGTTAAAGTCCATGGAGAAGAAATAAAAACTTTGAGGTTCGCCGATGACATTGTAATTCTGTCAGAGACAGCAAAGGACTTGGAAGAGCAGTTGAATGGAATGGACAGTGTCTTGAAAGGAGGATATAAGATGAACATCAACAAAAGCAAAACAAGGATAACGGAATGTAGTCTAATTAAGTCGGGTGATGCTGAGGGAATTAGATTAAGAAATGAGGCACTTAAAGTTGTAAAGGAGTTTTGCTATTTGGGGAGCAAAATAACTGATGACGGTCGAAGTAGAGAGGATATAAACTGTAGGCTGGCAATGGCAAGGAAAGCGTTTCTGAAGAAGAGAAATTTGTTAACATCCAGTATTGATTTAAGTGTCAGGAAGTCATTTCTGAAAGTATTTGTATGGAGTGTAGCCATGTATGGAAGTGAAACATGGACGATAAATAGTTTGGACAAGAAGAGAATAGAAGCTTTCGAAATGTGGTGCTACAGAAGAATGCTGAAGATTAGATGGGTAGATCACATAACTAATGAGGAAGTATTGAATAGGATTGGGGAGAAGAGAAGTTTGTGGCACAACTTGACCAGAAGAAGGGATCGGTTGGTAGGACATGTTCTGAGGCATCAAGGGATCACCAATTTAGTATTGGAGGGCAGAGTGGAGGGTAAAAATCGTGGAGGGAGACCAAGAGATGAATACACTAAGCAGATTCAGAAGGATGTAAGTTGCAGTAGGTACTGGGAGATGAAAAAGCTTGCACAGGATAGAGTAGCATGGAGAGCTGCATCAAACCAGTCTCAGGACTGAAGACCACAACAACAACAACAACAACAGCGTAAGAGTGGCGCTAGTAGCGCCACTATGAACATGCAAATCATTTTGCTCTAAATGCATTCTGTAACGGTCGTGAGCGTTAGATGCCTTTGAGATAGGACGTGGTGAGTTGATACTGTCACGAATGCCTTTAAGGCGACAAAGACGCCATTATCAACACCTCACTGAGTTTTAACGAGGTCGTGTAATAGGGCTACTATAAACTGGGTGATGTTTCCGCTATTTTGCAGAAAGGCTTGGCAGGGATGCAGCCATTGTACATGACTAGTGGCAGCGGTGATCTACATCTACATCTAAATCTACATACATACCCTGCAAGCCACCGTACGGTGCGTGACCTTTATTTCAAATAGTCGCTTCCTTTCTTGCTCCACTCGCAGACAGAGCAAGGGAGAAACGACAGTCTATATGCCTCCTTAATTTCTCGTGGTCCCTATGCGAAATGTATGTTGGCGACAGTATGATCGTTCTGCAGTGAGCTTCAAATGCCGGTTCTCTAAACGTTTTCTCTACTGTTCTTCGAAATGAATGTCTTCTTCCCTGCAGGGATTCTCACTTGAGCTCCCTAAGCCTTACGTAACAATTGTATGCTGACCGAACTCACCGGTAACAAGTCTAACGGCACGCCTCTGAATTGCCTCGATGAGTTCTTTCGATCCTTCGTGGTGCGGATGCCAGACACTCGAGCGGTATTCAAGAATAGGTCGTACTAGCGTCCTACGAGCGGTGCGGTTTCCTTCAGATTAAATACACATTCCTAAAATTCTCGCAATAAACCGAAGCCGACCACCACTCGCCTTCTCTACCTCAATGCTCTCATGCTCGTTCCATTTCATATCGCATCGTAACAAATGATGTATCCGAACACTACACGTTTGTTTTTCCAACTCATCCGCATTAACTTACATTTTTCTACAGTAGGAGCCAGCTGCTATTCATCACAGCAACCATAAATTTTGTCCAGGTCATCTTGTGTTAATCTATAGACACCTAAAACGCTTTTCTATGCACCACAGCATCATCAGCAGATTGCTGCTCACCCTGTCTACCCGATTATTTATGGATGTAGAAAACAGCAACGGTTCTATCACACTTCCCTGGGGCACTCGTGATGTTAGCCCCGTCTCCGATAAACACTCACCGATGAGGACAACATACTGTGTTCTATTACTTAAGAAGTCTTCGAACCAGTCACATATCTGGGAGGCTATTCCACATGCATATACCTTCGTTATCAGTATGTAGGGTCGCAAGGAGACCGCGCTTCGGATGGCCACGTGCTGCTACCTAGAGGAAAACCCGTCGTCTTTGGCGCATGGCTCTGCTGCATCGTACCGCATCTTGGAACAGAAATTTGAGCAACACTCTGCTTCACAGTGTCACAGCGAACTGGTGCAAATGGATTGCTTCACGGACAGCTCCGAGCCAGCCGCCCTGTATCGTGCATTCCACTGACCCAAACCACCACCATTTGAGACTTCACTGAGGTCAAGCGAGAACTCACTGGTGGACAGGGTGGAGCTCTACTGTTTTTTTCTGATTAAAGTTGGCTCTGCATCGCTGCCAGTGATGGCCATGTGTTGGCTAGAAGGAGGCAACCAATCTGTCTGCGTGCTAGACGCACTGGACTTACACCTAGATTTATGGTCTGGGGTGCGATTTCGAATGGCAGCAGCAGAATTCTCGTGGTTTTCTCACGCACGCTGACTGCAGATTTGTACGCCAGTCTGGTAGTTCGACTTGTTGTGCTGCCGTTCATAAACAGCATTCTAGGGATTAATGTCCAACAGGATAACGCTCGCCCACATGTCGCTGTTGCACACCAACATGCACTGCTTAGTGTCGAGATGTGGCCGCGGCCTGCTCGATCACCAGATCCATCTCCAATCGGGCACATATGCGATTTCATTAGACAACAACTCCAGTGTTAACTGTCCCTGTATTGACTGAACAAGTGGAACAGGCATGGAACTTCATCACACAAACTAACATCTGGCACCTATACAACAAAATGCTCACACGATTGTATGCTTGCATTAACTTTCTGGCGGTTACACCGGTTATCAACGTACCAGCATTTCACATTTACAATGGCTTATCTCGTTTTCACATTAACCTCTGATCCTGCAATATTAATAACCGAAATATGTTACATAGACAAATGTATTCTCGAAATTTCATTACTTCACTCTAATTTCTTTTAGTGTCGCTATTTTTTCCCTCATTGTATATATAGGATGAGGCCCCTAACTATTTGACCTCCAATTATTTTAAACCCATTGAAGATATTTATAATCAGTTTTCCACCAAGGCGAACTCTGACCGGTGATCGTGAAACAAGCAGTAACTAGTTAATAACTGGGATACAGGCGTCAGCTTTAATTTCTTTGTTGGTAATCTTTGGTTATATTTATTTTGTGCATTATCTAAGGTAACTGAAGAAACAATTTGATTTTAATATAAATAATAAATTTTATTCCGAAAATTCAAATAATTTGGTTCCTAACAGACATTTATTTGCGAGCACTGTCCGGAACCGCGGGACTGCTACGGTCGCAGGTTCGAATCCTGCCTCGGGCATGGATGTGTGTGATGTCCTTAGGTTAGTTAGGTTTAAGTAGTTCTAAGTTCTAGGGGACTGATGACCACAGAAGTTAAGTCCCATAGTGCTCAGAGCCATTTGAACCATTTTGAACCAGCGAGCACTAGATAACGGGCCGTTTGCTAAACATTGTGACACGTATAAAAGTAAGTACTTTAACCTTAACGCCGACTGAGTGAATTTTCCCCGATACAGCATTTTCATTGGTACGAAACATTGTGTCTTATTACAGCGACTCTGTTTTCCTTGGAGCGTAATGTAAACTTCATGTTAGCCGGCAGTTCAGCGACGGCATCACCACAAACATGTCCACATGTTCGATGTATTTTTACTCTTTATTTTTTATCTCACCAAGACCTCGGCTGCCAAAAAGACATTGTTCGGCTAAAAGAACTAAAATTAACAGAAAAAATAAAAAAGAAAGATAATCCACGTACCTTGGTTACTAAGCAAGTTAGGAGAACACAGTGCCGTTTGTTTCATGACCACTTTATCGATGTTTATCTGAGTGAAAACTTATTAAAAATGCCTTTAACTTTAACAATTTTGGCGCCTGTTCCGACTATAGCATGAATTAACCACAATGTCTGTAATCTCTACCTCCTATAATAGCGACCTGGCTCAATTGGTCCAAAAATGGTTCAAATGGCTCTGAGCACTATGGGACTCAACTGCTGAGGTCATTAGTCCCCTAGAACTTAGAACTAGTTAAACCTAACTAACCTAAGGACATCACAAACATCCATGCCCGAGGCAGGATTCGAACCTGCGACCGTAGCGGTCTTGCGGTTCCAGACTGCAGCGCCTTTAACCGCACGGCCACTTCGGTCGGCAGGCTCAATTGGTAGCGCTTCTTTTCACTATTAGTGAGTGACATTTCACAGAAAATTGGACTTATGAGTGCAACAAATTATAAAATCTGAACTTTCATTGACGGAAATGTGACAATAAATAAACAAACACCACCTGGAACATTACATACTTTGTTAAAGACTATCAGTTTTTAATTGTGCTTCAGATCAACTTCAGATCTGGCACCACGAAGTCCAATGGTGTAAAACTAACGCGAATTTTATTTTCCTGATCTGAAGGTGATCTGCGGTGCAGACTGAAACCGATAGTCTTTAATAATACAAGTTGTGATCTATAGGGTAATTGTTTACTTGCTATCACAAGAGAGATGTCGATTACTAACTCACAGCGTCAACTAGGAAATTTCGGACTTATTCACAGTTCCCAAGCTATTAAGCTAGTGTCGAAGTAATTTCTAGGTAAGTCCAGTGTTTGTTTCTCTTTTTCTGGGGACATTTTCAGGCGTTTATTGTAGCTGTAGTTCTTTGTACACAGCGACTGCCAAAGGAAGAAATTGGACCTGCAAATAGAGCGGAGCGGTAAGATCCCATAAATCGGCATTTTTTAGGATCAGCCTCCAGCTCTCGAAAGGAACCGACAATTAATATAAGAAGTATAAATGACAGGTCCAAGGCTGAGGTACAGCAACAATTGTGATACACTCGAAAAATTACCTAGTTTGGAAGTACTTATCTTAGGTAGTCACGGAAAGGGTGTGCTGGCTCAAGAAAATTAAGGGGTAGGCCCATCTGAGAATAGAAGGTGAGGCTGGTAACGACCCAACAGCAGGGCGGCAATCACCCCGCCATAGTCTCCTAAAAAATAAGTTAAAGATATGCACGAGTTACATACGCCTATGATACAGTTAATTATAGGCATTTCTAAAGCTTGCGTATTTTTAAATTTCAAAGCACATTCACGCAGGAATGCAGGACGCATTCTCCCTTCCCCTTCCCCCACCTACTTTCTCTCTCTTTCTCTCTCTCTCTCTCTATCTCTCTCTCTCTCTCTCTCTCCCTAACTCACACACACACTTTAAATAGATCCCTACCCCTCCTTAATCGGAGTGGTGCATGGCTGTGGCTCCGAAACCACTGTATGTGATCGGGGCTAATCATTTCATATTATCACGACCGTGCTCTTAACGGATAGAACCGAATCTCCTCGTTAGAAGATCCGAGTAGAAGACGTTCGATAAAACATTATCGTAAAACTATCCACGTCTTATTTAGTCCACTAAACACAACAATCGTCAAATGACAATCAATGAAAACGTGCCCTCACTAAGACACAGTTATTATCGACGTAGAAATATGAAATGTAAATTAGGCAATCAAATTTTAAATTCCGTCTCTCTCTTATATCGTCTTTTCCTGACGGTATGTTCTGAGTGAAGTAATACATACACACCTTTACTGCAATTATCGATGCCGGTTAAATATCTGTTAACTTTTTTCTGTTTCAGTCTGTATATACCAAATTCCAGTACTCAGGCAGAAAAAAAGTGGCTCGGCAACCCATCACATAATACCATAAACCATTTTGTGCTGTTGGACACAGGTGGATTTTCGTTTTTAAAATGCTCCACCTAATCGCACACACAAATCTCCGTTACTTGAAATTCACTCTATATTTCATGTAAGAAGAAGTAGTTTGGAACATAGCAGACAATAGAAATCTGCACCGTTAAATTAGCCAATGCTTCGGATCCAAAAGAACTATGGAAGTACGTGCTCGTATTTCCTCGCGTCCAGTCTGGCGGCCTGCCTCGCGTCCGATCGCCGACACATGATTTCCGCGTACAGCGGAGCTCGCTCGCGCGGACGGATTCCGAAGCACTCGGGGTCAGGTAACTATATGCTTCCGTGTTTGAATGCTAAATAAACATATATTGATTCCGTACAGAGCAAAATGCAATTTCTTGTTTTCTTCATTGTATCCAAACGTGTTTCGGAGATGAAGCACATTATTCTGTGGATCCCTCTTTATTCTGTTTAACGGCACGTTTGGTTGTTCAGGTTGCTGTCAGTCTTGCATGAAAACAGATGGTAACATACTTTGGCAAAACATTTCTCTGGTTTTTGGACATGCTGGTTTTCCAATTACCGCAACTTCATAAACTGTGTCGCTGCTCTCTTTTCACGCCCTTATCACTGAAGAAGGCCATCTCGCATTTACTCAGTGACTGTTGTCTGAAAGTTCTGCTTTCTTATGGAGTCCGTCCGAGTCACACAGACCGTAACACTACCCAATATGGAGTTATACTTTTCTGTCAGATAGTTAAGTACTGCCATGACTTTACACCATTGCACTGGTGCTGTATTGACTCTGGCTCGTGAGTCATCAGTAGTGTCACCATATCTATGCTTACGGGATGCCTGATAGGGGAAACGGTCTATCTTCTTTTGTGTGATAATGCAATAATATGCAACTAGAGGAGTAAATGATTTCCAAATATTTGGTCTGTGGGGACCAAGGAATTAACGTTTAGACACAGATACAGATCAGATTAAATCATCCTATCCTCTAATAACTGCGAGTCGGATTAACGACTACCTATACCCATGGGATCTGTGAACGAAACGCCGGCCGCTGTGACCGAGCGGTTCTGTGCGCTTCAACCCAGAACCGCGTTGCTGCTACGGTCGCAGGCTAGAATCCTGCCTCGGACATGGTTGTGTGTGCTGTCCTCAGGTTAGTCAGTTTTAAGTAGTTCTAAGTGTAGGGGACTGAAGACCTCAGATGTTTAAGTCCCATAGTGCTCAGAGCCATTTGAACCGTTTGTGAACGAAACACATATTCACAGCCTGACTCGCCATTTTTACGTTTTGCACATCATGTGGCATTCGCCATGAGGTATGCGCTCTAGGTGTCACGACGTTTTTGTATACAGGGGTTTTCAAAGCTCTTGCATCATACGTCCAGCGGTGATGGATCACGTAATGGGGAACAACTTTTGTTAGAGGAAAAATGATCGCTTACATTTCCTGGTGACGCTAGACCTCTTTTTATTAGTTTCTTCCCTTGGAGGAAGAGAACTATTAGTGACCATCATTTACTAGATTTGCCGTATCTGCATACTGTCTAATCCACGGTTTTGAACAGGAAAACCTTAAGAATGGGTGTCCCGAAGCGGAAAAGGTATTTTCGGGACAACGCCCAGTGGGCCGGAATGTGTCAATGAACATTTTGTCTCTAACAAAAGTAATTCCCTTAGGACGTAATCTATGACAGCTAGACGTTTCATTCAAATACTTTAAAACTCTCTGCATGCATCCAGATACGCCATTACCACATCCTGTTTATAATGCCCTTCTTAAATAATTCCACGCATCCTGTCTTAGAAAGCATAAATATTCTCTTTGATATTGTCAAACAGACATTGATTTACTGCATTTTGTACTGATGCCTGAGGATAATACCTGGTGTTTCAAACTAAAGGTCGGGGTTGTAAAGCTTTTTAGCATTTATTACGTCCAGCTTACAATTATAAATAGCACTTCAAATGAAGGAACAACTCAAACCGTTTTGCTTGTATACTTTTGTTTGTATACCTGTGCTCTAAAGGCTGCAAACTACGGTTTACGTGCCAATGTTATAAACGAAAAGCTGGTGTGTGACGATCAACATTATCTGGATCATGTCCTCTTCAGTGCTGAATCGATATTTCACATAATGTGCGAATCTGGTGGGGTGGGGAGGGGAGGGGAAGGGGGGGGGGGAGCAACATATTCCTACGAGATAGTACAGCTGCAACGAGGCTCCACTATACTGAATGTTTCCTGCGCCGTATCCAACCAAGCGAATTGTTTATGAGCCTTCCCTTGTCGGGGGAGCAGTTGTAATGTGTGTCTTATCTTTCCGCACTAGAACTATTAATCTTGCATCAACTGGAAGAAGCTGAACCATAGACCTGTATCTGGCAGCGTGATTGCTCGCCGCCTTAAAGGCATGACTCAGTTCGCGACTGGTTACACGACGTCCTACCCGACTGCTTTGCTGGCTGCAAGGGGCCGTATCACAGAGCTAGTTTCACGTGGCCTCCACGTTCACGCTATCTGACGCTGTGCGATTTTTTTTTTTTAAAAAAAAAAGGAAGTTCAAATGTGTGTGAAATCTTATGGGACTTAACTGCTAACGTCATCAGTCCCTAAGCTTACACACTACTTAACCTAAATTATCCTAAGGGACAAACACACACACACGCCCGAGGGAGGACTCGAACCTCCGCCGGGACCAGCCGCACAGTCCATGACTGCAGCGCCCTAGACCGCTCGCTAGTTGCAACAATTACTCCAGACATTTGTATCAAGGTTTGGGAAGGACTCACCAATCGACTCAATGTGTGCCGCGTAACGAGAAATGTTCACAATGAACACTTGTAAGAAAAACTTATTGACTTGATGTTTCATTTGCTGTATTATCAATAATAGTAAGCTGAATATAATTGATGCTATAAAGCCTTAAAACACACTGTATTCGGTTATTAAACTGTATTTCATTTGTTACATGCTTAATATTTCTATATGCAGCATGGTAAGCCACATCGATGGATTGGTTAGAAGAAGTCTCGTCATGGGTACATTTTCTCTCTCTCTCTCTCTCTCTCTCTCTCTCTCTCTCTCTCTCTCTCTCTCTTTCTGTCCCCCTCTCTCTCTCTCTTGTGCTCCACAAAGAACTCCAGAAAATTTACAAGCTTGCGGACGAATTTTGTACGAATTTGTGAACAGGTGGTCGGACCGGAAAAGATGTGCCAACTTGTGATTGCTACACGTGACTTGTGGGTCACGCCCAGTCAACAACGTGCCGCGACCCGATCCACGCTACGAACAATGTGTTCAGAGTTTTGTAGCACCATTCCGCATTTAACTATTGTCGAGCCTTCGTTATTTGTGACTCGTAAAGCGCTAATGGCTAGGAGTGTCTCATATTTCGAATACGTGTCGCCGTGTTTGTGACGCATTGTAGCACGCACGTAAAGGAGCGTGGAAACACGCGAGCGTGACCCCGCGGGCCAGGGGCAGGTTCATTTCGACAACAATGCCGGCTAATAACGTGTGCCGGCGAGATATTTCTTGTAGCCGGGAGTGCGGTGGGCGCGCCCGTCGCCTCATCTGCATAGAATGAGCCGCTCCGGAGGTCGGCCCGGACTCCGCGGCTCCTGCCAGGTGGAGCTGCGCGGGCAAGGACGCTGCGTCCACTGCGCTTCCAAGGCCAATGTCAAGTCATAGAGGCAAGAAGCTCTTGGGGTGGGATTACAGAACTGTAAGGCCAGATCTCATCATCGAAATCGACCCAAATCCTGTTATGAAATATACAGGGTGATCCAAAAGTCCGTCAACATCTCAAAATGCACTAATTCACAGATTATTGTAGGTAGAGAGGTAGGCTTGAGACATGTGTCTGCAGTGACCGAACCGCGCCGCGATGTCGATAGATGGCGCCGTGCGAGCTGAGTACTTCCCTTGAAAGTCCGAGGGTCTTTATTTCTGTGGTAGGAAGGAAGGAGGGGGTCGAAATTGGCGAGAGTCGTACAAACGTCATTTGCCCTTCGGACAACAGACGACAGACGACAGAGTAATAAGCATCCCTGGCGCAGATAAACATCTAAAAGTTTTGAAAGCAAATAAATCACCAGGTCCTAATGAATCCTAGTTCAATTTTACAAAGAGTACTCCACGGCTTTGGACACTTACCTAGATTGCATAAATCGTTAATTTCTCGCCCGGCGCAAACTCCCAAGCGATTGGAAAACGGACCCGCAAAACTGCAGATTAATATCCCCATCTTCTATTTGCTGCAAAATATTCTCAATTCGTATATAATAAACTTTCTTGAGATTGAGAAAGCCGGCCGGGGTGGCGGAGCGGTTCTAGGCGCTTCAGTCTGAAACCGCGCGACCGCTACGGGCATGGATGTGTGTGATGTCCTTAGGTTAGTTAGGTTTTAGTAGTTCTAAGTTCTAGGGGACTGATGACCTCAGATGTTAAGTCCCATAGTGCTCAGAGCCATTTTTGAGATTGAGAAGCTTATGAGTACGAATCAGCATGGTTTTAGAAAGCTTCGCTCAGCTTACGTTTTTCTCACATGGTATACTGAGAACTTCGGATGAAGAGCAACAGGTAGATTCCATATTTCTAGATTTCCGGAAAGCTTTTGATACGGTGACCCACTGCAGACTGTCAACGAAGGTACGAGCACATGAGATAAGTTCACAGGTATGTGAGTGACTCGAAGACTTCTTAAACAATAGAACACAGTATGTTGTCCTCGACTGCGGGTGTTCATCAGAGACAAGACTGTCGTCAGGTGTGACCCAGGGAGCTGTGATAGGACCGCTGCAAACATAAATGATTTGGCGGACACGGTAGGCAGCAATCTGCAGTTGTTTGCTGATGATGCTGTGGTGTGCTGTAAGGTGTCGAAGATGAGTGACCGTATAAGGATTCTAGACGACTTAGAAAAATTTCCAGTTGGTGTGATGAATGGCAGCTAGCCCTATATGTGGAAAAATTTAAGTTATTGTGGATAAGTAGGAAGATCAAACTTGTAATGTTCGGATACATTATTACTAGTGTCCTGCTTGACACAGTCCAGTCGTTTAAATATGCGGGCATAACGTTTCAAAGCGATATGAGGTGGAACGAGCATGTGGAAATTGTGGTAGGGAAGGCGAATGAGTGGTCGACTTCCGTTTATTGGGAGAATTTTAGGAAAGAGTGGTTCACCTGTAAGGTTCAAATGGTTCAAATGGCTCTGAGTACTATGGGACTTAACAGCTGAGGTCATCAGTCCCCTAGAACTTAGAACTACTTGAACCTAACTAACCTAAGGACATCACACACATCCATGCCCGAGGCAGGATTCGAACTTGCAACCGTAGCGGTCGCGCGGTTCCAGACTGAAGCGCCTAGAAACGCACGGCCACACTGACCGGCGGCACGTCTAAGGGAGACGGCATACAGGATGTTGGTGCGACCTATTCTTGAGTACTGCGCGAGGGTTTGGGATCCGTGGCAGGTCGGATTGAAGAAGACAACGAAGCAGTTCAGAGGCAGGCTGCTAGATTTGTTGCCAGTAGGTGATGATGATGGTGATGATGACGATGTATGGTTTGTGGGGCGCTCGACTGCGCGGTTATTAGCGCCCGTACAAATTCCCAACCTTTGCTCCGTCCAATCTCGCCACTTTCATGAATGATGATGAAATGATGAGGACAACACAAACACCCAGTTATCTGGAGGCAGGTGGAATCCCTGACCCTGCCGGGAATCTAACCCGGGACCCCGTGCTCGGGAAGCGTGAACGCTCCCGCCAGACCACGAGTTGCGAACTGTTGCCGGTAGGTACCAGCAACATGTAAGTGTTGGTGTTACGGAGATGCTTCGGGAACTCAAATGGAAATCCCAGGAGGGAATGCGACTTCCTTTTCGAGAGACACTATTGAGAAAATTTAGAGAACCAGCATTGAAGCTGACTACCGAACGATTCTGTAGCCGCCAATAAACATTGCGCTTTAAGGATCAAGAAGATAAGATACGAGAAATTAGGGTTCATACGGGCGCATACAGAGACTTGTTCTTCCGTCGCTGTGTTTGCTAGTGGAACAGGAAAGCAAAATGGCTCTGAGCACTATGGGACTCAACTTCTGAGGTCATTAGTCCCTTAGAACTAGTTAAACCAAACTAACCTAAGGACATCACACACATCCATGCCCGAGGCAGGATTCGAACCTGCGACCGTAGCGGTCTCGCGGTTCCAGACTGCAGCGCCTAGAACCGCACGGCCACTTCGGCCGGCTTAACAGGAAAGCAAATGACAAGAAGTAGCACAGGGTGGCTTGCGGAGTATCTATGTATATGTAGATGTAGTGTTGGCAGTGGTGTCCGGAGGAGCGTACGTGCTTCTTTGGTAACGATTAGGCAGTATTGCTGGCGCGCGGATTTTTTCATGCGAGCGTCGTGAGTCGGTGCTTACAGTACAGGACGGTGCGACTGTTGCCGTTACGTGCTTGGCGAGGCTACACCAGTCCTGGTTGAGCTAGTTCGCGTCGTTTTGGGGTTCCTCCTGCAAAAGTCCGTGACATTCGGCGAAGCCTACGGACCGTACTCCAAGATGACCAAGTCGCTCGGAACGCTTCCATCATGGTATTTTGCCGGGCACTGGGTCAACACCTTCCTGGGTTTTCCGGTGGTGGACAGAATCACATTTTAGGAGGAGTAGCCGTTCGCGTCCTACAGTTTTTAAAGCAATAGACAACATTTCTATTAATACCAAGGATTTCGTAGGCGCCCAAGTCATCTTGCATGGGCCATCGGTGTTTTGTGGTGGAGTTTTGAACTTCACTCTCGCTAAGAAGGATACGAATGAACACGGTAACGGCTGGGTCACCGTTGCTCTTGTACGTGAACCAAAAGTCGATAAAGTAAAAAGGCTAGATAATTTCAGTTCACGTGATGTCATTGCTTATCGGACATTTCAGGTTTGTGAAGTGTACAACAGAGATAAGGGTTCATCAATTACATGTCGACTATGCTTTTGGTTCTCAGGACCAGGAATCGTCGTAAAATAAATGAATCGGAATCTGTCTCAGTGTGGGTGAAAGGTGTTGACAACTGTAAAAAGATCGCTCTCGTTGGTGATCTGTCTCATTATTGTAGAAATGTCCGCTACAACATAATACTGCTCCCACAGGTTTGCGTCCGTGGCGTGCTGCATGTTTCGAGCAGCCATTCGCCTGGATGATGGCGTATCCGAACACGAAAATCAACTTGGTTTAACAGGAAACGTGATTCATCCGACAGGCGTACGATTCCTTCGATCCGCGGTCCATTCTCAATGATCCCATGCTCACTGTAATCAAAATTGACGTTGTTTGGTCAACATGGGAACCCTTTCCCCTCTTTCACTTAAATAATAGTAATAACACTTCCATTGACTCGAAAACTAGATTTGCAAGAAAGATTATTAGAAAAATTCTGGGACCACGATTCACACTCGATGGATACAGACTGAACACCATTGAGATAATGGAAACATTATCAAACATCGAAACTGACATCAGGAAAAAAACGAATGGGGTTCTATGAACACCTAGACCGATTACCTGGAAACAGACTAGCTAAATGTCTATTGGACTATGTGACATCCTTTAAAGCATTAATACCTTGGGTAAGAAGGATTTGACAAAAGCAAAAATTGACGTAACGGGCATATCACATAGGGATACAATCAGAAGCAAAATTGATAATTGGGAGTTTACTCCAGAAATGGAACCAAAACAATACCGAACAAAGTGGACTGAAGAAAGATAGAAGGCCTTCGGTGAGAAAATGAAGAAATATTGGGGAAATAAATCGTTCTCTAATGGGGACATTCGCGAGTAATAGTAATAATAATAATAACATAACAAAAACAATGTTAAAAACAATTATTTCTCTCTGTTTCATTCTCGTAAGTGGTCTCAACAATCTGCATTTTAATTCCATTTCTTCGTAATAACTCACTGCGACTTTTCCAACCGTCTTGTTGCATCAAGTTATAGTGTTACTGTCACTAATTCGTGCTCTTCCTTCCTTAACCTGAGTCGAAAACCACACTCAGATAGCTGTGCACTGGCAGTCCATATCTGGTTCCTAGTTGGGGTATAATACTCGAATACTGCAGTGACAAATCGACGATGAGTTCCTGTATACCAGTTTCGTTGCGTTTGGTGAGAAAAAGTTTTCAAGTGACCGACATGCTAGGCAAATGCATTTTGGCTAACGTCAGGGATAGATTTCCAAGCTGGTCGCAAAACTTGATCGACGTTTCTCATATTTATGACGGTTGTCATCGTAATATGGAGATTTTATTTGTCCCAATTCTAAATGCTAATAACTTTTTTGCATAGATATATTTGTGCCATGTTCGCTTCAACGCCACATACTTCTCAAGAGGCCAAGGGGATCTCATGATTGTACAGGGTCACTCAAAAGACCGGTAAGGTTTGAAAATTCTTACTCTTGATAACACTGTAAGTGGAGATATAAAAACTTGATACACGTTCTTCGAATGCTATGAGGTCCTATTGAAATAAAAACATAACCAGCAGATGGCGCTTCATATGATACAAAAGTAATAATTAGCATAACAATCAATTTTGAGCATAGACGATATTCTTTATAATTAATGCTCAAGATGTCGGTCGTCATTCGTCACCATTACCTATACTCTAGGGATCGAGTTGTGAATAGCACTGCATAACATATCAGTAGGTATGGGGAGAAATTGCCATCGGATGTTTCCTTTTAGCATCGTTAATGAGATTGGACGACCATGTAAGACTGGATACTTGAGGTAAACCTACAACCAATAATCACACGGATTGAGGTCAGCGGACCTGGGAGGTCAAGCACAATGGAAGTGGCAGTGCAGCACGCTATCCTGACAAAACTATGTGCACAAGGGATCTTCCACAAGTGTAGCAATTTCGGGCGGAGTGTCATCTTTCGTAAAAGTCGTTCCTTCCAGCGGGTGTTTATCAGCTGGGCTAGGGATGATGCGATTCTATAACATGTCGGTGTACCGCACACCCATCATGCTGACAGTTTGAAAAGCGGAGCCCCTTATTTCCTCGAAGAAAAAGGGCCCGATCACGACTGATGTGCTAAACCCACACGACATCGTGACTTTCACGTCATGCAATGGAGTTTCCACGTCAGCTCTAGTAATTTTGGTAGCTTAAATTCTGCAGTTGTGGGTGTTCTCATGCGGCGTCAATGACGTGTTGCTGTTCAGAGCCATCGTTTCACCAGTTTTTGCACTCGCTTTTGGTTTCCATAAAACATTGTGTCGCTGGAGCAGGCAACAAGGACGTTTACCTAGTCAGAGTACATAAACAGTCGGGTCCTAAAGGAAGGGCTTGGGAAAGTCATTGAACATTATTTTTTTATTAAGTAACTCTTCCAGTATTTTACTAACCCATTGTTTATGAGCGACAATTATTTTTTACAACACTTTCGTTGTGTAATAAGAGCACTGAAGCATTTTCCATCAGTTGTGGTAGCATGTATTGGCCGTCGTTCACTGATAGTTCGCTGTCATACCCATTCTTTCGGCTGGGTAGGCACGTGCATGCACTCGGACGGCGCGAATAGTGGCTGGCTGTGAGGTCTTTGACAACAGTTTCCTTGCAGCTTCCAACAGAGGTTTCTCCACACAGTGGAGGACAGGCACCTCACGTATGCCTGGTATCATGGGAGTTCTCCTGGACCACGCATGAGGACACTAGGGGTGTGCAGTGGTGCATGAAATGCCTTTAGCCCATACGCTCCCACAGAGAAAGGAGCTGTCAGTACTCGATGCTCTGCCTGGTGCCCAGTGGTGCTGCGTGGCAGATGGAACCTGACCTCAGCAGTGTTCAGATGTGCGCGCTCAGTGCTCTGCCCGGTGGCTCCCAAACTACAAACATGCCTGCGGGCGACCCAAAATGGTGGTTAATATACTGCACTTCATTACATTCCTTATTGCTCACAGTGGGAGTGGGGGCTTTGGACATGAGCTCTACTCAAGTGGAGAAGCCCTGTCTCCCATAGTCCGATTAAATAAATGATATGCAAATTGAATTGAACTCTCCAGTAGCTCGGCACAGACTGAGTCTTTTCCAAATGGCTGACAGGAGGGGGTGAGGTGTGGGAGGAGAGGGAAGGGCTGGGTGATTTCCCAGGAAAGAAAAAAAAGATACTCTGAATTGAACTCAGGAGGGGATGGCAAAAAACTATTATTTTTCTCAGAGGAGTGAGAGGAGGAGGGAAAAGGTTGGGGAATTTCCCAGAAGGACACATTATCACTAGGGGTTCACAAGTCAATTAGCATAGCAATAGGAATCCCCAGGGAGTCATAAATCAATTAGGATAAGGTCATAAATCAATCAGCTGTCACAATTTAATTAATTAGCATATCAGTTCAACATCAGAAACCGTCTTTATACCACTACTTAGAGAAATACAAATCACTTACTCATGAAATAAACAGGAAGTGCAGAGAAGCCAAGGTGAAGAGGAAGCATGAAAAATGTGAAGAAATCGAAAAGAAATGATTGTTAAAAGAACTGACTCAGCGTATAGGAAAGTCTAAACAACCTTCGATGAAATTAAAAGCAGGGACGGTAACTTCAAGAGCACAATGGGAATTCCATTGTCAAATGAAGAGGAGAGAACAGACAGATGTAAAGAGTCCAACACAGGCCTCTATCGGAGGGAATACTTGTCCTATGACGTGATAGAAGAAGAGAGAGGATTCGATATAGAACAGTGTGAGAATCGGAATTTAAAAGAGCTTTGAAAGACTCGAGATCGAATACGGCGGAAGCCTTAGATAACATTCCATCAGAGTTTCTAAAATCATTGGGGAACCGCAAGCAAAACCACTACTCACGCTGGTGTGTTGAATGTATGAGTCTGGCGATATATCATCTGGCTTACACAAAAACATCATCCACATAATACCGAAGACTGTAAAAGCTGAGAAGTGCGACAATTATCGCACAAATAGCCTAACAGCTAATGAGTCCAAGTAGTTAAATAGAATAATATACAGAAAAATATAAAAGAAAATTGAGATGTGATACCTAACGATCACTTTGGCTCTGGAAAGTTAAAGGAATCAGGGAGGCACTTCTGACGTTGCGGTTGATAATGCAAGCAAAGCTAAAGGAAAATGAAGACACGTTCACAGGATTTGTCGACCTGGAGGAAGCATTCGACATAAAATGGTGCAAGATGTTCAAAATTTGGAGGAAATTAGGGATGATCTCTAGGGAAAGACGGATAATATACAATATGTACAAGAGCCAAGAGGTACCAATAAGTCTGGATTATGAAGAACGAAGATCTCGGATTGAAAAGGGTGCAAGACAGGAAAACAGTTCAAGCAATACATCATACATGTATTGACGAAAATGAAGGAAAGGTTCAAGAGTGGAACCGAAATGCAACGTGGAATGTTATCAGTGATAATATTCGCTGATGGCAATAGTGTATTTCGTGAAAGTGATAAAGAATTACAGGAACTGCTACCGACCAAAGTGGCGCAGTGGTTAGCACATTGGACTCGCATTATGGAGGCCGATGGTTCAAACCAGTTTCTGGCCATCCAGATATAGATTTTCCGTGATTTTCCAAAATCGCTCCAGGAAAATGCCGGGATGGTTCCTTTGAAACGGCACGACTGATTTCTTTCCTCTTCCTTGATGAATCCGAGCTTGTTACCCGTCTCAAATGACCACGATGTCGACGGGACGTTAAACTCTGGCTTCTTTCCTTACATCCTTACAGGATATGCTGAATGGAATGAACAGTCTAATGAGTACAGAATTTCGACTGAGAGTAAATCGACGAAAGACGACAGTATTGAGAGGTAGTACAAATGAGAATAGCGATGAACTTAACATCAGGATTGATGATCACGAAGTAGATGAAGTTAAGGAATTCGGCTACCTAGGCAGTAAAGTAACCCATGAAGGACGGAGCAAGGAGAACGTAAAAGGAAGACTCGTACTGGCAAAAAGGACATTCCTCGCCAATAGAAGTCTACTATTTTGAATTATAGACCATAATTTGAGGAAGAAAATGTTGAGAATTTATCTGTTGAGCACAGCTTTGTATAGTATCGAAATATGGACTGTTGGAAAACCGGAACAGAATCGACGCATTTGAGTGGTGGTGCTAAGAAAGTATGTGGAAAATTACGTGGACCGACAAGGTAAGCAATGAGGAGGATCTCTGCAGAATCGGCCAGGAAAGGAATATATGGAAAGTACTGATAAGATGAAGGGATATGGCGATAGGACATACGTTATCTCATCAGGAAATAACTTCCATTGTATTAGAGAGGGCTGTAGAGAGTAAAAACTGTGGAGAAAGCAGAGATTGGAAAACAGCCAGCAAATAATTGTGGACGTAGGATGCAAGTGCTACTCTGAGATGAAGAGATTAATAGAGGAGAGGAATTCGTGGGGGCCGCGTCGAACCCGTTAGAAGACCGATGATCCGAAAACAAAACAAAACAAAAAAACCGACGGTGAAAATACTGTTTGTAGATTGGATAATGAATGAAGAGGCTCTGAATCGTATTGAGAGAAGTGAAGTATGTAACAGAACATGAGTAAAAGAAATGATCCTTTGGTAGAAGATATTTTAATTCATCAAGGAATCATGAACTTGATGATTGGTGTAGGTGTAGGTTTAAAAACTGTAGACAGAGGCAGAGGCTGGTTTCACTATAGTGCAATGAGATTAACACATTAACAGTATGGGAAATTGGAATATCAGTGGCGTTTGTAGCAGCATTCTAATGAAAGTCGTTTAAGATGTATCGTATTTTGAAAAGTTTTCACACCAACACTTGCGCGGGGGATTCAGCATGTGTAGTTGCTGGGTACCATATTGTTATGTTTGTTTACAGTGTGCGTGTGTATTCCTTGAGTGCTTTGCAACTTGCTAGTCACTTATTGTGCGACAGTCGAAGCAGCAGGTTGTGAGTGGGCAATGGGATTTATCAATGCAGGAAAAACCGACAGTTCTTGTTAGGAAGAATGCAGTTCGTTCTTGTACGGTGTATACAGCAAGGTATCCTAGTAGCTGTCACCCATCTCGGAATTTTTTTGCTAACGGCTTCAACCAGATACGTGAAGGTGGTAGTGTAACACCTAGACAACATAACAGAAGCAAACAAGTGATGACAGAAGAGAAGGAAATTAATGATCTGGTTGCTGCTTCAGTTTATCAACACGTTAGCTCCCGTGCAACTGCACGAGGAACTGTCATGAGTCAAGCAAGTGTCCTACGAATTCTCCATCGGCAGTACGATACATCTCGCTATTACGAGCTGCATGGAAACTATTATGAGAACCGTGTTAACTTCTATATATGGGCATTAAGAAACGATACTCGAGATGTGTAATGAATCTTGTTTAGCAATGAAGCTGCATTTACCAATCACGCCACGATAAACCACCGAAACATGCACTGTTGGTCTGTCGAGAATCATCGTTGGCTCCTTCAGGTGGAACATCAGTGTCCATGGAATGTAAACTTGTGGTGTGGGACAGTGAACAGTCAGCTCATAGGCCCATTCTTCATTGATGGAACACTGAACGTGCACAAGTATTGCAGGCTCCTAAGAGACAATCTTACACGGGTGCTATAAGACGTTCCTGTGCAGACTAGGAGGAACCTGTGGAACCAACATGCATGCAGTACTACAACATGTCTTCACGAATTGTTTGCAAATCGTTGGGGAGGACGCTGAGCACCGTTACCTTGACTTGCCCGTTCCCTGGAGCCGATAGACTTTTGTCTGTGGGGAAAACGGAAAGACACTGTGGGCATGGACATACACACCGCACCCGATTATGTACTACAACGTATCACTGCAGCCTGCTAGGATATTTCCGCTGAAATTCTTGTACGCGTGAAGCAGTCGTTCCATACTAGACAGGAAGCTAGTATTGCTACTGCCGGTGGTCACTTTGAACACAGCCTGTGATGGTCAGTTGTCTTGTTACTGGACAGAATCCACATAAGTAGTGTATGTACTTATGTTGCTCTTTAGTGTCTGCTGTCACAGGTATTGTACAAGTGTCAGTGTGGGAACTTCCTAGAATACGATAACTCGTACACTTTTCGCACTAGAACCCTGCGACTAACACCAGTGACATTCTCATTTACCCTGCTTTTAGTTTGTTAATGTCAATAGACATTGTTCCATTTAAAAATGCACAAAAATAGACTTTATATATATCTTTACAATCTGATGATTGGCTAAAAATACGAGCCTCCTTCTACCAATCCATTCTCTGAAAACCGCGCAACAATAGCCCCCGTCTCCGCAATATATGTGGTGCAAGCTTTAGGTATTCACCCTGTATATGGAAGAAGTCGCCAACATAAATCACTGTTATACAACAGAATATAACTTCATTTATTTGTAAATTACTTGCCAGCGTGGTCTTAGTTCCATATTTGTAATTTCTTTTGGATAAAGAGATACAAACTGACAACACGCTTGCACCTGGAGGAACGACGGCCCTGATCCACATTAATAAAAACAGGTATTATTCAAAATGTAACACACTGCGCACTAACAGACGAAAAGATCTATTTCAGTTCGTTTACTCCATAGCTGACATATCACTGGAAATAGTAGCTACGATAAAAAACATAGGAGTAACCAGCTGAATCGACTTATAAGTGGAGATACATTGTGAGAATGTTAAGGAAACATACACTGAGGTGACAAAAGTCATAGGTTAGCGATATGCACATATACAGATGTCAGTAGTGTCGGGTGTACAAATGTGTATTGGCGGAGTTGTCACTTGTACATATGCGTTTCATGTGAGAAAGTTTCCGACGTAATTTCGGCCACACGACGGAAATTAACAGATTTTGATGGTTCAAATGACTCTAAGCACTATGGTACTTAAAATCGGAGTACATCAGTCCCCTAGACTTAGAACTACTTAAACCTAACTAACCTAAGGACATCACACACATCCATACCCGAGGCAGGATTCGAACCTGCGACCGTAGCAGCAGCGCGGTTCCGCACTGAAGCGCCTAGAATCGCTCGGTCACAGCAACCGGCCAAAAACAGATTTTGAACGCGGAATGGTAGTTTCAGCTAGATGCTTGGGTCATTCCATTTCGGAAGTCGTTAGGAAATTCAATATTCCATGATCCACAGTGTCAATAGTGTGTCGAGAATACCAAATTTCTGGCATCGCCCGCGGCGCCTCTCCTGGGCTCGTAGCCATATCGGTTGGCCCTAGGTGATTGCAAAACCGTGGCCTAGTCAGATTAATCTCGATTCCACTTGGTAAGAGCTGATGGTAGGGTACGAGTAGGCGCAGACTGACGTTGTCAACAAGGCACTGTGCAAACTGGTAGTGGCTCCGTAATGGTGTAGGCTGTGTTTACACAGGATGTACCGGTAACGGTTATGTTCGACGGCTTACCGACCATTTTCACCCATTCATTATGTTCCACACCAAGGATGGAGTTTGTATTGTTGGCAATGCTCCATGTCACCGGACCACAACTGCTCTCCATTCGTTTGAAGAATATTGTGGACATTTCGAGCGAATGAACTGGCCATCCAAAGAGCCCGACATGAATCCCATCGACAAAATCAGGAGCTCAGTTCGTGCACTAAATCCTGCGCCGGAAACACTTTCGCAATTATGGACGACACAGCATGGCTCAGTATTTCTGCAGGGGACATGCAAGGATTTGCCGAGTCTATACCACGTCGAGTTGCTACACTGCGCCTATCAAAAGGAAGTTCAAGGCGATATTAGGAGGTGCCCCAAGACTTGTCACCTCAGTAACATTCATCCAAGAAAGAAGTGGTCTACAAAACGCTCATTCGATGTATTCTTTAGTATTGTTCATCAGCCTGGGACCCTTACCAAGTAAGATTAGCAGAAGAGACAGACAAGATCAAAACGACCGCGATGTGTTTCCTCACGAATCGTTTCCTTGGCACGAGAGTGTTACGGGGACGCTCAACAACCTCCAGTGGCTCCCGCCACAAGAGGGTACACCACGTAGAGGTTAATGGCTGACACTCTGATAGAGTAAGTTCTAGCAAAAGACTGGCCAAATATTACTTCCTCCACACGATTCTTCACATACCCTAGTTCCGAGTATTACGCAGATTTGTGCAAAACTTTTCTTTCGTGTGTTATTCCCTTGTACCCACTGAGAAGTCGAGCGCCCAGAGTTTTTCTTACGAATGACACAAATTTTGATACTCCAGGAGAATTGTGTACGCGTGCCTGTTACGAAGAAATGCTAAGAAAGATGAAAGCAAAACGTCGAATGTTGTGTGACAGGTGTGATACAAAACGATAAAAGAGTTTCCAAGCGGTATTGTTTATCAACATGTAGAAAAATATCAGCATCGAATCATTTAACAATACCTCACTTATCCAATGAATCCTTGCGGTTGTTGAGACGGAATGGGGTGTAATGTGATATTTACTCTTATTTACGGATGCTAATCCACACATGGAAAAGACAGCTGACTCTCTGAAAGCTTCCCACACGTGATTCACGTCACTTGCATAGTACAAGGTTTATAGAGAGTGTGTAACCCGATACGTACATTGTATCCTAAAGTCGTCAAATTGATCTCAAATGACAAAAAGGTGTTCGTGAAACAGCCAACGAGAAGGAAAAAACCACCTAGACACATAGTTACCCGTTTGGGGACATGGTAGAAAGCAGCAGGCTGTTATGCAAACAGTTCTGAAAATTTTAAGTCGGTGATTAATGCACTAAATGAGGTTCATCCTTCTGCGACTGATATTCTTCAGAACACAAAAAATGAATTGTCTTATACATCTGAAAACTTGAGATTTTTTTCAGTGAATCAAAAAATTGGAAATGTCAACCAGTGAGTTAAACGAGACAGTTAATGAAGTGCATGATACTGAGAAAAAAAAATTTATTCACTCGCCGATCCAAAAGTGGATGCTATTACACAAAAATTTGAAAGTCTGTTCGCAAAAAAAAAGTGGTGGATTTCATATGATGTGTAAAGTTGCCCAGGTTTTTAAGGTGAAGCTGCAAACTTGTGTGCCAGAGACATCCCTTTTGATAAAATATGCAAGACTGTCATCATGTGATGCTGAAAGATCCTTCTATTTGTATCGTGCATTGTTCCGAGACAATCGACATCGGTTTGTGATAATAAGCTTGGAGAAAGAAGTTCTCGTAGATCGTTCCAACAGCGAGTTCTATCATTCCACCATTGCGCCAGCATGATTGGTGAGTGAGGTTTTAACGTAAGTATTTACAATTTTGTAATATTGAAAGAAAATATTTTGCATTTTTATGCAAATATTTTACATTTTTCGTATATACAACATTACAAATTTTAAAGCTTTTTCCGACGTAAGAATCCCTTCCCTAATGATAATATATAAGACAGCATGGAGTAATTTAGCTACACGATAAGGAATGGAGTCATAGAAGGCAAAAATTATTTGGGAAGACAGAGGTTAGAAGTTATACGACAAATGGGGATGCTGGGTCTGCTACTCTCAGAGGAAGAAATTGGCACAAGTGAGGAAATCGTGGTGGTATACATCAAACTCATTAGAATCATATACCAGAAAAAAAGAAACATAAGTTATCCTTTGAATTTGTGCGCCACTGTAACAGTTTTGCCCATGTCGTAGCACCTAGTGACATATCGAACATTCATTTTTGCGCAGGTGACTGCAGCGGCATCAAAACACAAAAGGTTAATCCAGGCTGGTAGCGAAAAGACTTCCATTCATCTATTTCAGTACCATAATCTACCACCGAATTAGTTTCCTGCTACAGAATTACTAGCTGTGGACTTGTTTCATTTCACGTTCCAAAAGGAACACTTGTTTCACTTCATTTCGTTTGAGAAAATTAGACATCAGACTCTGAAACGCCCTGCGATTAATGAGTAATCCCGCAGCAGTGACGGGTCACAGCGTTTCAATTTCCCTGAGTAATTACAAGTGAAGTCACGGCCACATTAGAACTTTTTTCGCGTCGCCTGCCGAGTATTCGCAATTGTGACGAATTATGCGCCCGACCCCAGGATGAGCTCAGCTACTCAGAGGCTGCAGGGTGAACGCCTCGGAGCAGGGCCCCTCAAGCGTTGCGCTGCTCGCCAATCAGCGCCTTGCACTCGCCAAGTGTCTGCGGCCTCAGACCCTCCCCTCCACCTCCCCGCCAGTCCACAGTCCCCTCCCCCCTCCACAAACGGCCATAGCTAATTGGCGCCCAACGGCCGTCCTTGAGCCAATAACAGGAGCGGTCTGCAGCTGCCTGTTGCACAAGCGACTCCAGGGCTCCGGTAATATTTCAATCAACTGTCCTCATCCTGTCAACCGACTACTCAGCGGTCACAGACGCAACGGCGTCGGGGAATTCCGCCGACGACCGACATCGGCCGAATACAGTGTTCTTTTAAAATCCCATCTTTCCAAAACTGTGCACCACTACGTGTGCGGTCTCACTACAACTCCCAAACGCACAGATTTCACATGACGCTCGATATAACTGATATCTCTTTTCTTCGGTCTTATCTGGGGACGTTCTCACAAGCAGAACATGGACTGTGAGAAATTTTTAAGTTTACCACAAGGAAGAAGGAGATTCCGACATCCAGCGGTTGAGAGCTATAATAACAGGGATATTTCTCGGAATCTATAACCGGCATTCCTCCCAGAATCGTGGAAAAGGCACGCTATCGTGTGCAGCTATCTGGGCGAGACAAATTTTGTGATATCTAAGTCACAAAAACAGCATATTAAACCAGTTTTTGAATTAGAAGGCTGCTGGTATGTTCAGCCTTGGGGTATAACGATTCTATATACCGCCATGTATAGCAAATTCTCACTTCTTTGTACAGCTGTGTTTTTTGCAAGGACGCCTTCAACTTGCATAAGACATTGAGATCTTTTCAGTTTAATGTTCCCGTAGCCTACATTTTGAACGCTGTAGCTGCCCTGTGCAAAAAGTACTGCCACAATTTTCGAATTTAAAGCTGAGAAAATGTACAGATCAAGAAAAAAGACTCGTAACTTTTTGCAGACACATAATACGGAAAGAGATGCAGTAGAGTGTATGTCATATACATCTGTGCGGTAAATGATTTGCAGACGATTAATAAGATTTTGTTTACAAATATTTGAAAGCAGGAATGTGCAAAACCACTTCCAACTAATACTTGAGTATTGGTTGTGCGTTAGTAATTCTTACCAAGCACATTAGTGGACGAGATAAAGGATATTCAGCAAAGAGCTATGCAGTTCGTTACGAGTTGCCTTAACCAGCGTAAGAACATCGCAGAAGTACCGAATACTTTCTACTGGGGCCACTGTTAGGATGGCCTTGCGCATCACTTAAATACGTGGGCTCTACATTATAACAGTGTACTTTACAAGACGAATGTGCAAACTTAATGCATCCTCCACAAACATGTCATCGAATAAACTGGCTTAAATTCAGCTGTACCGGTAGTTTATTCTGCTGCGCACCATATACTCGAAAGAAATGAGGGAGTGGCTTGGTGTGGGGGAAGGGGGGGGGGGACTGATGCACAAAAGTAAAAAGTAGATAGCTAGCAAAGTATGAACATGTCTAGAAATTCTAATGTTGTAAGAGAGGGAAAGAAACTCACGGATCTGAATGGGGTGAAGCAAGTTAGAAAATCAATGGTCAAGTTGTGAATGATGGTTCTAAATAACAAAATTACACAGGTTATAGAGGATCCTATGTCGAGTAATTTGATATAAGGTACTTATAGTTGGAAAAGGATGTTTAGTTGCTTATTGATACAGATAACTTCCACTTTTTAGCAAGTATTTAAGCTCTGTAGAGGCTACACCACCTACTGATATGGGTGTTTCAGCATTTGTCGCTACCTGGTACTTCAGAACCTGGAAATCTAACCATTTCATGTATTCCACATACATTGATACGGCAATAAATCTTGAGTGAATTGGAAACCTCTAAAAGAGTGTACTAATTTTTTTAAGCAATGTATGTACGTACTGCATAGTTCATGTATTTGATTACAGCCAAGTGACGGCTCGATCATAATTCAGCGTAATCGATAGTGTGATGCGACTCATAGTTCATAGAAACATGTGAAAACTTACTTCCAGATACTTCACAAAACTAAAACTCAAACTTCTTGAACAACGAAGTGTTAGTGTGCTATATTCCCATGCGACAGCAGTGTCTTTACAAAAGAACAATGCCGGTTTTCTGTGTACCCCAAGCACTCCATAGTAACTGATTTGCTTCAGTTCGCGGTTAATTCGGAATAGGACCGCCTCTTCAAATCCAACGACGAGGCTATTGGTTATTAAGGTTCTTACGGATAATATCAAAGTAAGATTTTTCACAATTCTGTTGCAACCACTCCCTCCGGTGAACAATAGGAGACATAGTGTACAACAGCAGCGGCAATGTATCTCGAATACGCACGATGTATTGTGCACCATTCGAAGGTGGTGGCCATAAAAGATGTCTATTAGCAAATTATGTACATATCCAGCCCACAAGCTGATAGAAAATGGTTGCTGTTGTTGTTGCGTTGTATACATTTCGATAAATTTAAGTTAGAATGAAAAGCCAAGGTCGCAATAATATTCGTTTATAAACCAGTGTCAGCTTATGTTAAAACTATCTTCAGAATTTTTCGTCTCCTATTGCTGGTGTTGGCGGCTCCTCGGTTGTCTCGTGATACCACCGAGCCGCCAGGTTACTGTTGCTCCATATACTATGTTATCTAAATTTACGAGATTTTGGTAACTCCAGGTATCGTGATTAAAACAGGCTTCCTTTGTGAACTATAACAACTGCAGCAAGTTCACCACTGCAATGTTGCGCTGGGTAATTAATTGATAAGAATTAACTGCGATTTCAAAGTCACTTGATCCCATTGCTTAACAATGTAGTTTATATTGAGGATGTAATTTCTTCTCCACCTGTACTATCGGCACTATCTTCTGCGGAGTGTACATTTCGCAGACAAGTTGGAGGGTGCTGATTCTCCCATATCGCCTACAGTGCGCACAGGTCTTTCTCGAGATCTTTAACCAGCGCTCTGTAGCATGAACTGCCGTCTTTCTTTTGAACTGGTGACTGACATGGAACCTTCAGATCCAATGACGGCGACCTATTTCTCACGATTATAATGACACGTGGAATATTCATTTACGATCAGTGATTGCTTACAACAAAACGTACAGCTTACAATCCTCTGTGGTCACTGTGAATCTGGTTGTAATGGTTCGGGATGCTATGTGTTCAACTAAATGCGAAAAGTATGTGGGGAGATAAAGCGCATCGCAGGCAACACATTCAGTCACAAAAAATCGTGTTTTATTAAATCACACATGCAAGTCACCGACCTTCAGACACAAATCATTTAACTCATTATTTTCATCTGTTCTTGAGCGAGGTGAGGCGAAATGTTTGTTCCTGTTGTGAGGCGGCAGTTATATTGGCTAGGTATGACGTAGCAAATAGAAATTTACATCGTTAAAAAAATGTTGAATCCAGCGAACAGGCAGGTTCCCCTCGTCATAGCTATTAAAGACATTTAAAATTTAGTACCTTCTGCTTGCCAATTTTTTTTATAAAGTCCGATCTCTGACACAACATAATGTACGTTATTTTTGATCGCCTTATAGTATGCTGCACGCGTGAAGTGTTTGAAGTGTAGAAACAACTATGAGCCTTGATTGACGGTATGTGCAATTATGGAGAGGATAAATTAACATTTTGTGGCAGTGCAGCGTTAAAAATGGTCTTCCTGGATCTTTTGGTAAGTTTTTCACTGCTTTTCATTGTTTCTCTTCATAGTTTCGGTTGTAGAATTGACGATTTTTGAACTTTAACGTCTAAGCTTTACTAGAGACACCCTCATAGAATGTCATCTCGCTTAAGAGATGACGTTCTCTTAATCCGAGATAGACAATGTGATTAATGAAATGCGACATTTTTGCGACAGAAGGCGTTATGAGTCGTGCTTCCTGTGTAGCGATTATTGTCATGTTCACAACTGCGAAATATGTATAAAATTTGGATAAAGTACATGGTCTCTGTAGAAAAGTTCTGTTTTAGATTTCTCGTTTTTCTGTTGACACTTGTATAGCGTTAGAGGATTTCCGCAGTAAGCTTCTTAACTTGCTGTAGCTGTCATCAACAGTGAGCCGGGTCTGGATGGCAGGCCTCTAGCTAGTCCCACGGAGCTGATGACTGGCGTACGAGGGTTGTGTGCCTTCAGGGGGAGGTGCCACGCAGTCGATAATTGAAGCAATTTGTGTCGCAGGATCTGCGGCCAACGAGTTATGGACGCAGGGGTTGCAGCCGATGGGGTGCTGACCCTCCTCCAATTTGTGTGGGACGGTGCGCGCACTTCCACCGCCCGTGTGCACTTCACTCGTTGACTTAGTCATAATCCTTTACGGTTCACTGATAATGTGGCTTTAGCTATTGTCACTGCCTTGTTGTACCCTTATCGTTCACATGTACGGTACGGTGTAACATGCACACTCTCGAGAAAGTAAAATATAACTGATAAATTCTCTACCAGATCCGCAGGCGAGGACGCTAAGTTAGATTGTACGATCTGAAAGTAGCAGGAAGGGCCCCGCGGTGGCGACTTAATGCTCTCCAGTGTATAGGTAGCGAGGGAAGGAGGAATGGTGCCGCACTTTGTCTTATGAATGAATTAAATTCCCGGGAGTCCGCGAGATGGAAGTGAAAATGAAGTTATATGGCTCATGATAGTTGCAAGGAAATGGAATTTCATGTTCATGTGAGTCGACATTGTTTTCCAGTGTGAAAATGTTTCCGATACACGTGACATGTTATATATGTAAAATAGTATAATGAATACAAGATGCCAATGTATCTCACTTTGGTACTCTTATATTACAGTATGGCTGTATATTCCATAATCACGCGCACTTACTTGATTTACGGCAGTGCCGAATTGACAGATAACGGGATGTGAGGGAGAACGATTTCTGGAGTGTATGTGAGGGTAATATCACGGTAGCGGTCAAACAACATATTTCGTTAAGCAATTACTTGTGGAAATTGCGTACTAAGTGACTTTGGGGTATCCAGGAGGTCACTGAGAGTTATTGAGAATAAAATAATGTTAACTGTGGATCAGTCGTTTGTTATTCTGATCAACGCTATAGCAAATCTTCAAAATGAGCCCATTTAACTTCAGCGTAAAGGCGGTAACGACGTAGCTGAGCGCCCATATTCGATGGAAAATTTGTGCCGTTTTTAGTACGTGTGTGGCGTGTTCAGTACGTGTCTAGCCGCTGCATGATTTCTTGATACGAATTTTTCCTCTGAGTGCACAGTGACTGAATCCGTGTCTATTCGCCCGTAGCCCCAGTGAACTCTAATGAGGTGATGTCCGTATATCTTGCATGCAAAAGTACAGGTCCACTTCCGCTGATCTACCGATTGTCGAAAGTATGAGTTCATCCCGTACAGCCGGCCACTGTGGCCGAGCGGTTCTAGGGGCTTCAGTCCAGAACCGCGCTCCTGCTATGGTCGCAGGTTCGAATCCTGCCTCGGGCATGGATGTGTGTGATGTCCTTCGGTTAGTTAGGTTTAAATAGTTCTAAGTCTAGGGGACTGACGACCTCAGATGTTAAGTACCATAGTGCTTAGAGCCATTTGAACCATTTTGAACATCCCGTACAACCTGACCCCGAAAAATGCACTGACGCCCCAACCCGCTGGAACCACGTCCTCCGATTACGTCGGCAGTTGCTCTTGAAACCCAGTCAGTATGTTGGCCACTAGAGTAGAGGAGGCTACACGCCCAAACAATAAGTCGATCATGCAACCGCTTGATATGTTACCTCTAAATTATCTCTGATGACCTCACTTAACTGTTCCATGTGGGTTTTAATCCGCCTATAAATACGAGTTATAACTATTGTACATGCCTTTCCGAGTAACTTGAAATGCATCCGTAAAGAGGACAACTTCAAGAAGCTCAGGGTCTCGGTTAAGCTGTTGCAGATACCAACGTCCAAATGCAAGCTGAAGTGGATGTCGTCGTTCCAAGACCTATACTCTGGTGAGACGAAAATGTTGAAGCAGGTGTTCGAGAAATACATTCCACACTATTCACTGATTAACACTGAAAGCAGCAGCAACTATTGGCCTGTACACCTTCGCCCAGTTGAAAGCGGTCTGTAGTAAATGAGAGATGATGTGGACGCCTTCACGGTGGGAAATGCTCGCGGTATATTCGCTGAGAACTACGACGATAGCCTTCAGCTACATCATAAACAAAGTTCATGTCTCGCAGTTCACTGCATGTTTAGCTATCTCTGTCATGTCTCGCGACGGTCAAGCAGGCGCTACAGCGACACACATTTTTCACTGGCATAAGGCGAACATCAGGAACTCATAACACAGCACACACAACTCAAATCAACTTTGGTATATCGATCTTTGAAGCAGGTACTCTTTGTGAGACCTGAGTTTCTCCCTGGATAAACAGTTTCCAATAACGGCCGGGTGACGCCGTCGGCAGCCGCCGATATTTCGACAGGTGCACGTCCTGTTATTTTCAAGGAGGAAATGCTAGTCTGTCCAAAATAATTTGCGACAGTAATTATAAATAAAAGGTGGAAGAGGAATCGCGAAAAGGGAAAGTAGGATATTAGGCAGTAGAACATCAGCAAAATATGTAGGCGGAAAAGTAACACGAAAAAATACAATCAAATAGAATAAACTACAAAAGAAATTAGGAAAAAAAGACTAATGATCTATAGGTACATCCAAAGAATGAGTCATAACAAACTAATAAGAGAAATCATTCATCATTTCGAAAAATTAAAAAGCGAATCAACAGTTTTTACCTTTCTGTATAATAATCAAGTAGAAACGGGCACAAATGAGCAAGAAATTTAAGACATGACTAAACTAAGAAGTGGGAAAGTTTCCAAGACAAAACATTTCCTTAAAGACGAGGCCGGAAATAGACAGCAAAGGTGCGGAAAGAGAAAGTGGACAGATGAAGTGTCGTAGAAAGTGTGAATATAACGTGATGGCTTCAACCTGGTCCTTAGCTCGCATGTGACGGAAAAATTTACGTGCAGCAGGAGAAACAATGCTGTCCCTCTACTTGAAATAGTCTCAAGCGTTATTCTTTTGGGAATGGAGAAAGCATTGAAAGCACCTACTATATTTGAAGTTCTGACTTTGTTCCTAAATATTGTCCAAGATAGGTTATAGCGTTTCTTGTATGTGACTTTCGACACAGGCAATGCTTCAAGTGCACGAGAAGTATAGTCCGATCATTGCCGATGCTGTAACTATGGGTCAACTCTGTGGGTGGACGAGGGCAGAACAACGTGGTTGGTGGATGCTGAATCGACACTGCAGGCCTACGGAGAGCTCCGTAGTGACGAGGCCTGCGGACAGGCGCTGGGGGGGGGGGGAGTGTCGTTCTAAACCGAAGCCTACGCTCACATGTTTTGTAAATATTACGTGGAGTCCGTCCGCGCCCAACTCGCATGGTGACCATTCAAAAAGATTCACTATCACCTGTGTTTTGGTTAGTATCTGAAAGAATTCCACTGAAAAAGCAACTGTAGTTGCGATTTATTTTCGCCTGGCTTTTTAACCATTTGTAACTTTCAGAGATGCGTCATGAGTGGTGAATGCTGAGTAAAAACTTAATTTCTCTTGTTGCCTTGTTAAAATTTGCTTCTTTTGCCAAAACTCAGTAGTGTTTACATGATGCCACATCACTAATATGTTGTGCAGACGAAAGTGCGAGAGAATTCTGAAACTGCAGTTTATTAAGTGAGGAACTGAAGAATAGTAAGGTCATTAGTTTGTGAGAAATCATATCCTCAATACAAAAATATACGTGTAATGACTTACCAAAAGCCACAACATTTTTCGTTTCGCTAGCTATCCATGGCCATTAAAAATTATATTTTTTCATCAGGAATGTCAGTAGTTGGTAGAACAATATGGTAGATAATGAAGTTTTGCGTAATAACCATATGAAAAAATACTCTCCTTTTTGCACGCTACCATTAGTCAAAATGTCGTTTCGATATCTCAGACCATTTATGAAACACGAAAAATGTTGTAGATATTTCATTCTGGCTTTATCGCTGGCGCCCGCCGTCTCAAATAAATGTGCTACATCAGATCAATTTTCTCGGAGTTGGTGACAGATAGAGACCTCAACTTGAGCCTAATGAAAAATTCATTACTTAGCTAAATTTCATGCACAGCAACAAATTATGTAATATGTACCAACGCAAAATTATAGCGAACCCTATTTGTCATTGAAAACTTTTTCGAATTTTTTGCAATGTCTTACTTAAATGGAAATATCGCAATAACTATGACCATTAATGAAATGATGAGCACGTCATCATGAAGCTGACATACAAAATTATAAGTGACGCAAAAATTGAATTTTTCTTTCCCGAACAATTTCTGTAAAATCGTTTGAAAAACTGCAGGGCGTGCACCACGATTGTGTCATCGCAGCACTTCGCCGACCGGCGGAAAGTGGCCAAACATTGTCGGCTTCCCGCTCCGAACAAACGAATGAATTAGACCAGCGCTTCGGACGAAAATTGCTCACAGCGCATCGGCCACCGTACCTTGTACGGACACTACTCCTTACTCTCCCTCTCTGCCCCCTCCCCCCCCCCAAAAAAAAAAATCACTCCTAACGCTCTCCAAAGACCTTTAGTCCATTCACTTCAGGGACACATCCGTGAAGTGTTGTTTCCATCTGGCCGCTGCTGATCTTTGATATTTTCATCTACAGTCGTATGACGAAGATAATCCACATCCAGTGGGGCGCGCGGTTTCACTGTCGGCGTACAGAGCCAGAGTAACGTGGCTCCGTGCGGCGTTTGCTGACGGGGAGGAAGTCGTGTAGCTAGCTGGGAGCGAGACGGGAGAGGGAAGAGGCACGACGCGGGACGTACAAAGCAAAAGCTTATCCGCGGCCCACGCTTATTGTCAGCCGTGACGCCGCCGCGGCGCGACTCTGCATTGTCACCTCACTTCCACGCCCCCCAACACACGCTGGCAATCTCACTGGTCACGCTTTTCCATTCTGCTGCTGGCCGTATCGCAGTCTGTATGCGTAGATTGAACATAATACAGCGTGCTGCATTTGCAGAAGTTAGCTTTGCTGTCATGGCACGCACTACTATTTCTGTACATGGAACGAGCACCTAAGTGCATATTTTTCCACCAGTTGTAAACAGCATACTCTAACATTTCACCATATTTATCCACACCGCAGCAATTGTTTGTAGCAAGAAGGTGTCTTAATGAAATGGGCTTGTCAGCAGTTCGATGGTTTCCGATTGCATGTAAATTAATCGTATTTTCCCTGATGTAACAGCCTGTCTGTACAGATTCGTCAGTTCATGAAAGACATGATATATAATGATTTGGTTTTCACTTTTTCGGTCAGTGTTCCGACTAGTTTACGACCGTCTCGAAATCCTGCACTCAATATCCTCAATTACTTTTTGCTGCATACATTCCAATCTCTAACTCAACCAATAACCGTTACTCTGTACACCTACCTCAAGCACTAGGTAAGCTATTCTCTAATGCCTTAGCTCCCCTCCTTCTAATCACTGCTTTCCGTATATTTCTTTCCTCGCCGATTCTGCCGAGAACCTCTTCGTTCCTCATCAGTTTTTCAACATTCTGTATCACCACGCCTCAGACGCTTCAGTTCTCTTCTGTTGCGGTTTTCTCACTGTTTATGTTTCACTACCATACAATGATGTGCCTCAAATTTACATTAATTCTGCAAATTAAGGCCTATGTGTATTTTTAGCTGTCTTTTCTGGTTCATCCTATAGATTGTCAGTACAAAAAAAGGAAAAAATGGATTTGTATAATGTTTTCCCGAAACTGTTTGCTTAGCATTTTATTGCATTTCACACTTGGACCGTCCTACAGAAACCACTGCCTTTCCTCCACAAGTAAGTTTTGGGTTACCCTTCTGATCTGCATCCAAGCCTCTGAAGCATAAGTGTTCATAATATCAATAAATCTTTAGTCACTTTAGTTACCTCTCATATTTTCCCACACCAAAGCCATGTAGTAACCAGTAGTGAGGACCTGGCGATGCCTTGGAGTTGGCTTGGAAAAATATTGAGGGATTTACATAACATGGTCCGATAACAGACCAGGCTTGATTTTTGTTAGAATATTTTACTGTGTCTAATGGTAAGTGAGAAGCCCATTGCAACCTACTCGGAACTGGCGACACAGTGTTCCTTCCTAATGCAAATGAGGCTCGTAAAAAAAAAAAAAAAGAAAGCAGCGTATAGCTCAGATCGACGAAAATCGTTGAGGAAATGAGGCAGGCTTCAGTAGTTGTCTGAGGGCTCCGTATCAGGAAGCCTAACTCACGTATTGTAATTGTTATTGACACTTTCCAGTGTCATTTTATGATATGGAGGTACTAGCTACTTGTGGACTACATGAAACAGTGAGCTGGCTTATATGGACAAAAGAAAAAGAGACTTAGGTCTCACAGCCAGAAAGGGCAAGCATTTGCCATTTTATAGTCTGTTAACAGTTTGGTTGTTAAGTACATACATGCCTTATGGCCTTCAAATCTTCAAAGTCATCGTCCACTACCTGTACAATTTCGTTCCTACCTCCGAGTGTTCTTTACAGATTACCAACAGCTACATATTATATCAACGTCATCTGTGCACCATCCCGAGTTGTGTCCAACTGGCCATTGCATACGACAGTACGGTAAACCAAAAGCTGACTCAATATGTGTTCGACATAGTCGATACCAAGAATTGTCAATAAGCACCAAAAAAGCGTAAGTGACTACCGTTCAGTATCACGTCAAAGTCTCTATTTATTCGATGGTAATCGAGCTTATAATTACCATTTAAATAAATTTCTGCACCCCATGTATCTACAAATAACGTTACAATTTCGTTGGGAACTGTCCACAGTATTACATTTAACCTTTCAAATATTGTCCTTCCTACTCAAAGAAGGATCTGTTTGACGGCTCTGCCGTTTACCTCACCAGTGATAAGCTTTTCATGGCTATCGTAACATTTTCTCCCATTCGATGAAGCCTTATCTCTACACGATGGTCATTCTTAGTAATCCGGAATATAAACTAATATCAGAAGTACGTGTGACGCCAGTATTCCCTCGTATGATTTATCAAACAATCATGTCATTTCAGCAACAGTTGAGTCAGGTGCAGTTAGATGGCAACTCTTATCACTTAAGAACTCACGGTTGATACGCATGAATACGAATTGATATTCACCAGTAGGCTCAGTTGCTTCTGAAATATAGTGTCAATAGCATTTTGCGCACACTCAAAGTAGTTTGCACCCGCCAGTGTTTTCAAACTTCGATCTCCTGTGTTTCAACAACTAAGATAAGTGTCATGTAAAGAAAGAGTTCGAAGTCTCTCTGACGCGGATAGTATTTGAGCGGCAGTGCAGATGGACAAGAGTGGGAAAGAAAATCGATCGTATCCTTATTCTGAAGCTAATAAAACATTTGACTGAGGTGTTGAGGGTAAACTACGTTGGTTACTTTAGCTGGCCTAGGGTTTGAGTCTCGTACATTCACAGTAGGCCTACGTACAAAACGAGATGGAGCAGCTATTGAGACAGTGAACTCTCTAAATACTCGTCCATATAAAGTGATTGACATTTGCATGAAATACTCAAATCACAGCAAGTGAATGCTTCGTAAGGGGAAATGAAACGCCCTATCCCGACAGTGTTAAATTTAGTGACTTGGCTTCTCTGTATTTCAGGAACCACAGAAGCCATTGACATGAAACTTTTACAGGACATTAAACTGTATGTTTTGAGTCTATTTAACTATAATAATTGCATTTCAGCCACAACATTCGAAAATACAATTTTTTAATAAAACGGTTAAAATTTGATGCACTTTTTTGTACGTTATTCTAAATAATTTTAATTATACATAATATTATGTTCTATTAATTCAGTAGACTCCTGATACGTATGTTATTACTCCAGGAAAATTTGAATTCTCTACTCGAAGTGGTTTCCGAGATTTATGGAAAAATGCAACAAAAATGTAAATTTTCAGGAACTGCTTGTAAGGTTTCAAAAGAGTGTAACTCACATAACATACGAAAATTTTTTTTTTATTTTTTGTAACTCAGGAGCACCCTGCACCGTACTGTTTATCATCCTCCTGATCATTTTCCACGTTTTTTTCTTCTTTTCTTCTTCCTGGACTCCTTAGTGGCCAACTGTGCTACATACTCTGCTTTATCAATGCGAAACTTATCCATCCGTTCAAGTTCTCTGAAGCGGTTTGCTCCAGGATTAATTCCCGTATGCTTTAGCGATTTCACGCTACCAAGGTTGCCATCATTAAAGGCACTAACAGCATCACTGACCCCCCACCTTAGTGTCTTCATTCCAACAAAAACATTTTTTGGTAAGCGAGTCTCTATAAGACTATTGAACGACTTATTGGGATTTTGAGTCTGACCATGCTGGCACTTATTCAGTTATTCAGGATTTGCCAGGTCTCTGTAAATAGATTTTATGATATCCATGACTGCTGCTGGGATGGAATGTTTATGATTGGATAAACTGTTTCAGTACTGGGCATTGCGGTAATTGCACCATGAATCAGATCCAGGGTGGCAAAGGTGGTGTACTGGTTTTTCATCAGTTGACAGTCTGTGGAGGAAGGTAGCCCATACTGCCTGCTTCATTTCCAAAAAATACTCAGTATTATTTCTAATGGCCATCCCATAATTCTGCTGTAGTCCATCAATCATTTTGCCAGTCATTTTTCCCCAGAAAAACGTTAGCACCTCGGCATACAACGCGTGTTTATGCTATGAAACGATACGCTACTGTTTTCGACACTGCTGCGAAAACACACATGTAATTTAACCTGTATAACACAGCAATCCACAGCCTTATATATAAAAAATTATCGATTTTATTAGATCTTGAAGTAATGCACTTAAAAATTTTAACGTTTTCAACCGGTGTGGATTACATGTACAAAAAAGGAATAAAATACTTCCTGTGTGAGTTTATAAGTGATATACACATCATTTTATTTGGAAAATTGCAAATTTTATAATGAGTTAAAAATCCGAAAATGTGAAAACAAATTTTGTTTTAATTAAATTTGACACGCCCGGTTTCAGTGACCAATGGCTTGTGTTCTGCCTCTAAGGACATTGTTCTTTAAGGGAGGTTAAGTAAGCCCTAATCTTCCTTCCTTGCTCAAAGTTCGAGCCCGTCGCCATAGCCGCCGCACCACCTTATCACAGAAGGGGCTTTCTATATAACATAAGTTTAAACGTAATCTGCTCCGTTGCTAGCTTTCTCTGGCGCTGTGGGGCTGAGCTTAAGTTTCTGCACGAATGAGCGCGAAGCGATGTTGACTGTAACGCGTGTCGTCCTCTTTGAACTATAAATACGCATCCGATGCGAGACTGGAAGGCACAGCAAACACGAGCTGCTGTCAGCAACAAGCAAAACCTATCTCGAACAAAACACTGCTTCATTACTTGCACCTCTACCAATAACCCAATAGTGACTGGTCACCTTTAGCTAGTACTGGCCATCACAAGGTGTTGTCTTTGTCCGTTCAGTTCGTTAGGTGCACTGAAATTAAATTTGTATGTTAATGAGTTCAACCTTTGAACATGTGCTTTCATCTGTTTGTCACTGTCATATTCATGGAGCAGGTCAGATTTTTCACTGTGACATTGAACTTTCGTTTCCTAAATTAAACATGAAGAACTCCTTTTTTATAAACCATGCTCGTTCTAATTTCCTTTGCAAAAAATAGTCCGCAATGTGCATCATGGCTTTTAGCAACTTACTATACTTGCCTAACAAATCTGCTACAAATTTACGAAGTTGAATGGGTAGACCATGGTAGAAATTTTTTTAGGTTTTTTTTTATTGGCTTAAATGTTACTTACAGGGTCTATTTTTCAGATTCATTGATATAAAGTGTGCCGGAAATGTTAAAATAGGTTAAAACCGCGATTTATTGTTCGCAGACTCGTGAATCTGACCGCTAGAATGCGACCGATGAAATACTATAATAGTTGCCGCGATAGGGGTCCGGGTAGTTTCGGATAGTACGGTATCACAAAAAATGAAATGATTGTGTGGCATTGTTGGCCGGGAGGTCCCATTTGGGAAAGTTCAGCCGACTGTTTCAAGTCTTCCTTCAGTCGACGCCACATTGGGCGACTTATGTGCCGGTGATGAGGATGAAATGATGATGAAGACAACACAACATCCCGTCCACGAGCGGAGAAAATCTCCAACCCGGTAGGGAGTCGAACCCGAGCCCGCTACATAGGAGACAAGCACGTTACCACTTAGCTGAGCAGGTGGACGGATAACATCACAGAGACCATTGGTATGAACTGAAGCACTTCCCTCAACACGATTTCTTTTTCGTAACATGATTCGTTTATAGTAAACAATCTGGAAGCTCATGCTTGTCTCGCGTCTGCTTAACTTGTCATTTCGATAGTTTTTATACAAATTAAACCGAGATTGCTTGGAAATGACAAATAAAAGAATTTATACAGATAGAAAAGTTTAGAAAAGTAATCCCAGTCTTGTAAAAAAAACGCTTCGATTGATAAGCGGACTCCAGTTGATCGATATAATTTCGTCAAAATGAGAGTATTTGCACATCGGCGAGGAAAAGGCTAACAGTATGTTGCTTTCATTGCCGATTGAGGGTCTGTTCAGTTTCAGTATTAAAAAACACTTCTTCAAACTTTAAAAGCTTGTATTTTCAAAACAAAACTGATCAAGCTGGTGGGAGCTATACCTTAATCAAATACAAATACAATTACATTATCATTTTTGTAACGTGTGAGTCGATTTTTTTCTACTGCAGTACGAAAGTTTTTTCTACATGTTTCAATACCGACTTTTGGTGTACTTTTTTATAACCACTTTTAGCCGAAAAAAATTGGCTTGGGATTCAGTGTGTTCATATTTTTGGAAAAATCTTTATATATATATATATATATATATATATATATATATATATATATATATATGTATCCCAACTTACTACTTTATACAGTATCATCAGTTTCAAAGCAGTGTTTGAAACTTTGTTCTAGATTGAAAACAGAAGCGTTCTGAATTCCCACTAAGCGTCCTCGCACTCCGAGAAGGCCTTTCGTCGATGTCGTGTAGTAAACTCTGAGTGCAAGTTTCTCACTTACAAATTTACATAATACAATCTGAATGCTGTGGAATAAAGGTCTAACGTCTGTTTCGCTATTTATTTCTTATTTTATTGAAAAAATCATGAATATTCTTCCAAAACGGAGCTTCATCCCGATTTGCCTCCTCAAGAGGCCAAAAGGAACAGTTATTCTTTTTTAGCAAAGAGCATTGTCGTGAAGTTGGTGTCTAGAAGTCGAGAGCTTTTCTCCGTTGTTCGCGGAAAAAAAATAAAAAGTTTGTATTACTAGTAGTATTTATTGATTTCGATCCTAAATTATCATTCATAAAATGATATGGTATCGCCTCCGTAGCTGCCTGGTCAGCGTGTTACTAACCGTGGACTGGATATCTTGTTGTCCTCAGGTTCGTATTCTCATAATTGATATTCCACTATTGAGACGGTTGAATGGGCACGCCTTAAATCCATTAAATTAAGAAAAAGTTGTGCAAGAAATAAGAATGTCGTGTCAGGAAAGAGTACATATTTGGGCCTCTAGTACCGCACTCTTGTGTGTGTGGTTCATTTGTCCCACTCTGAGGCGCAGGATAGTCGCCGATATGAGACAGACCTGACGATAGTACAATACCGGAGCAGGTACAGGTGTTTCGGAGCACACTGCACAGCGCAAATTGTTCAATATTTCAGCAGGCGGTGCCCCCTACGCGATCCCAGATTAGCCCAACGATATCGTCATTTACGATTGCAGGGGAACTCAATAATCGAGACTGGACTTCCGATTAGTGGAAACATGTGGCCTAGTCGGATGAACCACGTATCTTGATACACGAGCTGTATGGTGGTGTCCGGATAAAACGCCGTCCAGCCATTTACTTGCTCGACAGATGCACTTACTCAAGGGCGCAGGCCTCTGGGACAGTTTTATGATATGAAGGACATTCAACTAGGTACCTATGGAGCCTGTGGTAGTAATCGAAGGTACCGTGACAGCTGCGAACTCCCTGAACGCTATTGTGGACCATCTCCATCCCTCCACGCTTAATGTCTTCCCCCGACAGCGACTGAATTCTCCAGCAGGATAACTGTCCGCGTCACAAGAACGAAGTTGTCCTACGATGGAGTTGTCCTACGATGTGCTACGATGGAGTTGTGCTACGATGGAGTTGTCCTACGATGGAGTTGTCCTACGATGGAGTTGTCCTACGATGGAGTTGTCCTACGATATAGTTGTGCTACGATGGAGTTGTGCTACGATGAAGTTGTGCTACGATGGAGTTGTGCTACGATGGAGTTGTGCTACTATGTAGTTGTGCTACGATGGAGTTGTGCTACGATGGAGTTGTGCTACGATGGTTTGGGGACCTTTATTTTGAAGTTTGTGTCTTGGCAACCAAATTCGCCTGATCTGCACCTGATGGAACACATGTCGAACGCTATCGAGCGCCAGCTACGTGTTCACATACTATCGACCTATAAATTACTGGAACTGCATAACTTGTGCGTAGATAATTGATACCACATGGCAAGGAATTGTGGCTCCTATGCTACCGCAGAGTCGCTGCTCTGTTAGGTCCTAAGAGGGAACCAACACGATATCGGTCCTCGTTCTTTGGCACAACAGTAAATTTTAGACCTCTAGGCAGTTTCTGACGATAGCAGAGCCTCAAGGATGTGGTGAAAGAAATGGAAAGAACGTATAGTTCCATTTTCCTCTGGAACGCAACCTCTGGCAACTGTATTATCTGTCAGACTATTTCATCAGTCTTTTAGCTATTTTTCCATTCTGGCAGAGTGGAGACTGGTTATCCTGAAATAAGAATTACGAACTCGCTTCTGTGCGTCATTTAAGAAAATAACATGATGGCTTCTCGTAACTTGGTTACATTCACAGTTCCTATGACTGTGGTACAAACAGGAACAATGTTACATAAAATACATGTTGTAACGATAGTTATCATGATTTGATATAATGTAGATTTATAATGATCATAAGATAATATTCATATGATGTAAATACATTTAAATGTATACAAAAGTAAATACAAAGCAAAATATTTTTAGGTTATTTCAGTAATACAATGTGCGAGTCTGATTTGGTAGCAGATGTTACAGTTCAACATTGGCAACAAATATACAGACATCTGTGTCTCGGCGTCTGTGTAACTATTGCTGTTATCCCTTGAATCATTTTCTTGATGTTTGACCATGCTTCGTACAACACGCATAAATTCTCAGTGGTTTCCATCTCCTCCCCCTGACCTGCCTGATGCAGCTCGCCACAAATCCGTCGTTTGTTGCCTGTATTGCAATCTCTGCCTTCCCCTGCAGTTTTTATGTCATACAACTCCCTTTAATACCAGTGAAGTTACTTCCTGTTGTCTTACCACTTGCACTATCATCCTGTACCGTCTTCTTGTAAATGTTTTCCATATGTTCCTTTCTTTGCCGATTTTACATAGACCTTCTCAAGCTTTCTAATACCAGTCACAGAGTTTTGAACATCTTTTTGCAGCACAGCACCACAAATGCATGAGAAGAGGGCTACCGTGATATCGTTCCGCAAATGAGATGGAGAATTAAGAAGTTGTCAAATGTTCAAATGTGTGTGAATTCCTAACGGACGAAACTGCTGAGGTCATCGGTCCCTAGACTTACACACTACTTAAACTAACTTAACACTAAGGACAACATTCACATCCATGCCCGAGGGACAATTCGAAACTCCGGCGGGAGGGGACGCACGATTAGTACATGGCGCCTCTAAACGCGCGGCCACTCCGCGCGGCGAAGAAGTTGTCGAATCATTGTGTACGTCATATGCGGCAGAGTTCTTTTAGGACGAGGGTGTACAGAATCGTGCTCACCTGTGTGTAGTCCCCTGCTACTGTAGGTCTTGCTTATGTAAGTAACTTAAGTTTGTAGCATTAATATGTGTGAGGTAAAAACTATTCCATGTGATGGCGTTTTCGTAGTAAACAAACGGAACCCATGAAAATCAAAACATAAAAAGGAAACCACTTCTCAATGTTCTGCAAAATTATATTTATTTGATAACGAACTGACTTTCGGCTTCGCAGGCCACGTTCAAGTGACATCTGAATGTCGCAAACATAAATAAACATGAGGTGCGACTTAAAGAGATATTACTTGTACAGACGATACAGAAATGAAAGGTAAAAACGACGTCGTTTTGTATTACCTTTAGAAAAAATACCTGTCTAAGTCGCAGATCATGTTTTGCTTGAGTCTGCGACATTCAGTTGTCAGATATTATTTGTCAAGCCGATAAAAAGATATGTAAACAGTGTGTTATTTCTTTATCATCTCTACAATTAATATCTGTGTAAGTCGCGCATCATGTTTATCTAAGTTTGCAGCAATCAGTTGTCACCTGCCTGAGAAGCAAGAATCCGGTTCGTGAGCAAATTAATTTAATTTTGCAGAACATTGGGAAGCGTTTCCCATTCTAATATTATCATGTTATTCTAAGCACCGATGGAAAATTCACTTAATGTTAAAATGAAGTCACTTTCCGAACTTCTCGTATCGTTTCTAATGTTGTCTTCAGTATTAAGATTGTTGTGATGCAACTCTCCATGTTAGTCTATTCTCTGTAAGCGTCCACGTTTCAGTTCCGTAAAAGGCTGCAATCCAGACGAATATGTGCAGAAAAAAATTCCTAACGTTTAAATTTGTATTTTGTGTCAACAAATTTAACTTTTTCACAAATTGTTTTCCTTCTACGTGTAGTCTGCATTTCGGCCAGTGTCAGTCATTTTGCCGCCCAACCCATTATGTTCGGTGTCCAGATTCCTTATCTAATTCCATCAGTATCACATTATTCAGTTAGACTATATTCCATTACGCTTATTTCACTTTTTTCTTACATTCATCCTGAAACCTCGTTTCAGGGCACTATCCATTCCGTTCACCTACTCTTCAAAATCGTTTGTCGTCTCTTACAGAATGACATTATCATCAAAGATTTCAGTATCTGTTCGCAAACTTTAATTTCATTTCCTAGTTTCCTCTTGTTTTCCTCCACTGTTTGCTTAATGTACATGTTGGATAACATGAGGAGGGAGGCTACAACCCTCTCTCATTCCTTTCCCAATTACTGCCTCCATTTCGTATTCTTTGACTGTTACAAGTGCAATCCAGTTTCAGTACAAGTTCTATGTAACATTCCACTCTCCGTATGTTAGCCGTGCTACCTTCAGAAATTCAGTTTGTGTGTTCCAGTCAACATTGCTAAGGTTTCCCTAAGTATGGAAATGCTATAAACGTACTTCCGCCTTTTTGGATTTCTCCAGGACGTCGTTACAACCGTTTATTTCACTCTTCTGTAAAAGTGAGTGTCAGTATTCCTCAACCATGACTTACTATGGAACTCTGATAAGATGTTAAGTGGAGATAAATATGGGACAACTGAATTATATTGTAATATTTTTTTTAAATTTCAGTCTAATGTCGAACTGTATTTAAGATGATTACTGGTGTTGTTCTGCCTGTCACTATATTCAGGACCGTTAAAAGAAGTCAAAGAGACGCTAAGTTTGATTTTACATAACTAAGGTGAAACATAAATACGAATTACATAACAGTTCAACAGTGCAGAATAACATGTCAGTTTTGTATCTTGTGCATGCAATACAATGAGTGGAATTGTTAAGGAGTGTGGGCAAACATGTTAGAACGTGTCGACCTTTATACTTGGTCACCGTGATGAAAACGTCATTAAGTTAAAAAAGTAAAGTTATGGCCACTGTTTGTCTTTTCCTTCGGTATATGTGCATACTGGCACATCTCGAATATACACTGAAGTGATAAAAGTCATGGGATACCTCCCAATATCGTGTCGGACGATCTCTTGCAGGGTGTAGTACAGCAGCTCAACATGACATGGACTCATCATGTCATTGTTAAGTACGCTGCAGAAATATTGACCCCGGCTGCATCTATAATAATAACTCTGTGTTCTGCCTTACGGCAGGCAGGTCTTGTCATTGGGGAAGCCGGCCGGTGTGGCCTTGCGGTTCTAGGCACTTCAGTCTGGAACCGCGTGACCGCTACGGTCGCAGGTTCGAATCCTGCCTCGGGCATGGATGTGTGTGATGTCCCTAGGTTAGTTAGGTTTAAGTAGTTCTAAGTTCTAGGGCACTGATGACCACAGATGTTAAGTCCCATAGTGCTCAGAGCCATTTGAACCATTGGGGAAGCCTCGTCAGAGAGGTCCACCGCATGAGCGTCTAGTGAAGTGATTCCAGTGGTGGTTTCCCCTTGCCTTCCACTGAAGATGATGAAATGATAATGAGGACAACACAACTCTCAGTTCGTGAGCGGAGAAAATCTCCGACTCAGCCGGGAATCGAACCCGGGCCCCTTGGCGTGACAGACCGCCACGCTGACCACTCAGCAACATGGGCGGACGCTGCATCTATAGCCGTCCATAATTGCGAGTGTGTTGCAGGTGCAGGATTTTGTGCACTAACTAATCTCTGGCTTATATTCCATAAATGTTTAATGGGATTTCTGTCGGGCGATTGGGTGACTAAATCATTCACTCGAATTGTACACAAGGCTCATCAAACCAACTGCGAATACTGGTGTCAGGGTGACGTAGCGCATCGTCACCCACATGTTTAGGAACATGAAGTCCATGAATGGCAGCAAATGAAGTAGTTCAGTTGGACGAGAGGACCCAGTAAACACAGCCCACACTATTATAGAGCCACCACAAGCTTCCACCATGCCTTGTGGATGACTTGGGACCATGGCTTCGCGGAGTCTGTGCCACACTCGAACCTTTCCATCAGCCCCTACCATCTCCAATCGGGACTCTCCTGAACAGACCACCGTTTTCTAGTCCACTGATATCTAACCGATAAGGTCACGAGTCCAGGAGAGGCGCCACAGACCACTTCCATGGCTTCGTGGGGTCTGTGCCACACTCGAACCTTACCGTCAGTCCCTACCAACTCAAATCGGGACTCATCTGAACAGGCCACCGTTTTCTAGTCGACTAAGGTCTAACCGATATGGTCACGAGTCCAGGAGGGGCGCCACAGGCGATGTGCTGTTAGCAAAGGCACCCGCGTCGGCCGCCTGCTGCCATTGCCCATTAACGCAAAATTTCGTATATGTTCATCGTACGTCCTACTTGGATTTCTGCTGTTATTACACGCAGTATTGCTCGTCTGTTAGCACTGATAACTACATCCAAAGGTCGCTGATCTCAGTGGTTGAGTGAAGACCGCCGACAATTGCGTTGTCCATGGTGAGTAGTAATGCCTGAAACTTAGTATTCTCGGCATATTCTTAACATTGCTGATCTCGGAATGTTGAATTCCCTAACGATTGCCCAAAAAGGAGTATTCCTTGCCTCTAGGTCCAACTATTTTTCCACGTTGAAAGTTTGATAATTCTCGCCGTACAGCCATAATCAAGTCATAAAACTATTCACATGAATTACAGCTCCGCCAATGCAGTGCCCTTTTATACCTTTTGTACGCGATTCTATCGCCATCTGTATATGTGCATACTGTCATTCCACGACTGTCAATTTACTATAAGTTCTTCACTCTTGCATATCTCCAGGGGGCCTTGTTTTTCGAGGCTCGCGGAAATGAAAGCGCGCAGTTCACTTCTGCTGGTGAGCTGGTTCCGTTGTGCAGAGCCGGTCCCATCGGCCGTTGTAAACATCCTAGTGGCGTAACTGTTTCAGCGTGTATACACTGTTAGATCACAAAAAGCCGTGTTTGTCGGACCCCGTCCATGAGGCGAACGAAATGATGTCGGCAGTAAATATTTAAAAGAACAGCCGCCAGGATACTGCGCCAACAACATGCATGCGAGAGTAAATAATGCGACTCTGTTGTCAGTAATGCTGTTTTCGTAGAAGTGAAGATAAAGATTTGAGGAGAACCGGACTTTTGCTATTTAAAAACTTCAGTGACGGCTTTATAATGTAGCTAGGAGCTGCCCGCAGATTTATCCAAATTCTTAGAAAATGTTATTGCCTGTTTTCAGCATTACACGCTGGGATATCAGAATTACCATGCACAATTTTCTCAATGCCACAATGTAAATAATACCAGCGGACAGATGTCCAGAAATGGATGGTTTATGTGCATTACTTGATTACAAGAAGTCGAGCTAAGCCTCTCACCGCAAAAGTTGTAATCGGCCTCACATACATGTCGTCCAATTTGAAATTAAAAACTCACACCAACAGCAGACGTCCGTAATTATTCTCCTTCACTGAAAAGGTGAGACTGAATTATTTAAAAAAAAAAAAACAGCAGTCTGCAGTATGAATAATGAAAAAAGAGAAATAAAAAAGAGACGCTTCAGAGAAACAACACTTCCGTCTAGAACAAAAGAGTATTCTTGCACTTATATCTTTTTCTCTTTACAGCTTAACACGATATTTTTCGCAGTCCGTCTCTCGATTAGCATTTCATTTTGTACGACATCCTTTTCATGTTCGTCCCCAAACAAATTTATCATTATTCAGGAAATGTCGAGAACAAACAGTCCATAGCTCTCGAAGCACAGAATATTAATCATAATCCTGTTGTTACGTATTTAAGGCCAAGACCAACTTTTATTAATTATAATTACACTGCAGGACCTCATTTTATGAAAAACCTCACTGGTCCTGTTTACGTTTTTTCACTACGAGATATCACTCTAGTCGACAGCCCATGGTTTTCCTTCAACTACTCATTCTTCACACCAGAAGGACACACCACATTCTATCACCAATCGTCTCTTCCCTCCGCGAGTATTACAAATACGGTTGTGTAGCATGGAAGAAAACTCCTACTCCTCTTTTTCTACAACACTTTAAAAAAATGTACATACATCAGACTTGCTTTGGATGCTCAAAAGAAGTTATCAGCATTTCCGAGCGGACAAACACTCGCAGCTCACCAGGAGAACTCGCTCGTCATACTTGTGAAAATACCCGTGTTACCTTACGATAGCGATAAGTCTCTATAATGCAATAAAAGTAGCAGACCAAGTCTTCTTACGGGAAAACAGGACGAGCCACTTCCCTAGGCCGGCAGTATAAATCTTCATAGTATTTAGGTACCATTTCTGAACAAACCATTAAAGATTGAACCTTGAAACTTGGAAATGAGATTTCTGGTAATTATTGCTTTAATCTAGCGCAATTCAGGTACATTGAAGTTGCAGAGTTAAAATGACATTTGTTTAAAAACAGGTTAAAATATAAAAAATGAATCTCCTTTTTGAGCCTAGATAGATACACACTTACAAAGCCAAATGTGCGTCTCTCTATTCTTTTGTTGTCTTAGAATAAATGCAGGAAAATTCAAATCCTTGCGACACACAGTTCTGGATATAATGGTATCCATGGAACAAAAATGCAGTTCTGAGAAAACTTGATTTGAAGCTTTACTTGTGTATTATTTAAAAATTTTCTTAACAGTTCTTAAAATTAATATTTTCAAGCATCATATTCAGCATTACGTGAAATGCACCCATATTTTCTTCTTTAATTCTTGGCTCTTCTTTGCTCTCTCTCCTCTTTTGTATAGTGCAGTGCAGTTATGTCTGCTTTATGAATTGCTGAAGAATCATATTTCGTAACGCCAGTCTTGTTTTTGCACCCGAATTTACTTCTATGCTCCAGTACTTCAGCTTTTCTTGATATGCCATCATTAAAACATAAGAAAGCATCTCATACACCAAATTTTAAAGTTTCATACCTACAAACTTCGTTTTTGGTAGATGATTTCAAACAAGCTATTCAAAACTTTCATTGAGATTTTGAGTTTTATCATGTAAGCACTTCTTCAGCAGGCCATTATTAGCAAGGTCACTCAGACACCGGTTTCATTGTGTTCAGAACTGCTAGTGATAACAACGAGTGTTTATGCTCATAACTTTCGCCGCAACGTAATGCCAACTTTCAGGACCGCTTGGACAAAGACTGTGTTGTGGGTCTTCATCAGTTGATAACCTATTGGAAAAAAATTGCTCATACAGGTCTTCCTTTACTTTCTAAAGCATTGCAACTCCTTGTTATGACTGACCGACAATAATCTGGCAGTTTTTATATTTCAGAATTTATGAGATGTCCTTTTCCTCCAAGTTTTTTTCCATCTTAGCACTTGTTGCCTTTTCTCTTAGAAACCTTCTCACCCTCGAGCCAAGTCTTTTCCAAACATGCCCTACGCATTCTAGATTGTCAGGGCTATATGGCTTCTGTTCACAAATTGTTGCAAAGACGTTGGTGGCACTAAGGCCGAGATACGACGCGCTAGCTTTGACGGAGCGCTGAAAAGGTTTTCGTACTGCAGTCACCTCCACTTGGTCCATTAAAATTTTTTTCACAGATTTGTCTTGCTCCTGGGGCATTTTCACAAACAAACCAACATTTACTCATTTTGCTTGGAAATACTATGAAAATTACAGTAGCAGTTAATGTGTGCTAATAAACAAAAGAAACAATGTTCATCACGCATCGACAAACGGCTTTGAATTGTATCATCTTTTGTTACAGGCTGGGAAACCGCTGAAATATAAATGAAAGATGCCAACATCTCATGGAGGCATCACGAAATCATATGCCTGAAAACTTACAGTAACACGGTAATGGCCGCGCAGCTGATGTGCAACGTATTGTAAAACTGCCAGTATATCGGGAAAAAAAAGAAAAGAAAAAAAAAGAGAAATTTCGAATCTTTGAGCCTATTTAGCGCCCAACTCCCCTTACAAGGGTAGATCGATAATATTCACACCTGTCAGCATCTGCCTTCATTTGAATACTGCTGCTCTGGAATACTGCCCTCTCACGATCTCCCAAACCGAGAGTTATCTAGAGTTCTTGGTGAACAGACCCTCATCATATTGAGGCAGCTCGGCGCACCCGTTGGTTCCCTAGCTCTTTTTCTAAGTTTTTTTTTTCGGATGGGGGGCTGCAGCGCCCGTTTACTTTTGTCCTGCACCAGCGGCAGTACAGCAGCTGCCGACCCCCCGCCGGCCCTAAGCGCCGCGATCGAATTTCACAGCAGATTTCCCCGAACGCCTCGCCTCAAAGGGCCGGCTTTCATCTGTTTCGCGGCGTGTGTTTGCCGTAAGCGCCTAACGACGGCGTCCCGCGTCGCTCCTCAGGTTGTGCGGGATTTACGGGGCGGGGTCAGCTCCTCGCGCTACAAAGCCGCCCGCCGCCTTGGGGGAGCCGCGGCGCGGCGCGGGTCTGGCCTTGATCAGCCGTCCTCCTGGCACACCGTCTCTTTCCCAGGGGGCGCGCCAGGGCTGGATCCGGAGCTGCGGGCGTCCGTCGGCGCAGCGTGCCAAACTACAGGGGAGGGCACTGCGCCACAATGCACTCCTTCCTCTGTCTGTCTTCTCCACTCAACGTGTGCAGCATTACGATGAGTCCGGTTCCGTCGCGTCCCCGCCGAAGGGTCAAAGAAGAGGGTTGCTGGTTTACGCCTTTTCATATCCAGCTTTCTCCATCCTGGAAGCTCAAATGGTGGCTTCGCCTACATCTGTGTAGCATGTGAACAAAAGAGCGGACAGCGATGGTGGCGTGGGCGGTGGCCTTCTCCGGAAGAATTCTACGAATACCACGTAGACACACACACCTTGCTTCGTTACATGTCTGTTTATTACGTCACAGTCGTTTTGGGTTCTTAATGAACTTCCGATGTAAAAAAAAAAAAAAAAAAAAACTAATGGGCACCTTACCTGACCTGTCCAGTAATAGCGCTGGTCGCTGTTATTAATAGGAGAATCGTCGTACGAACGTCGAAATGGCAGATATTGAGTTAACCGATCACGAAATTGAAAAGCAACTACAATTGCTTAGTAGCGGAAAGGCGTGTACATCTACATTTATACTCCGCAAGCCACCCAACGGTGTGTGGCGGAGGGCACTTTACTTGCCACTGTCATTACTTCCCTTTCCTGTTTCAGTCGCGTGTGGCTCGCAGAAAGAACGACTGCCGGAAAACCTCCCTGCGCGCTCGAATCTCTCTAATTTCACATGCGCGATCTCCTCGGGGGGTATAAGTAGGGGGAAGCAATGTATTCGATATCTCATCCAGAAACGTACCCTCTCGAAACCTGGACAGCAAGCTACACCGCGATGCAGAGCGCCTCACTTGCAGAGTCCGTCACTTGAGTTTGCTAAACATCTCCGTATGGCTATCACGCTTACTAAATAACCCTGTGACGAGACGCGTCACTCTTCTTTGGATCTTCTCTATCTCCTGGTACGGATCCCACACTGATGTGCAATACTCAAGTATAGGTCGAACGAGTGTTTTATAAGCCACAACCTTTGTTGATGGACTACATTTTCCAAGGACTCTCCCAATGAATCTCAACCTGGCAGCCGCCTTACCAACAATTAATTTTATATGATCATTCCACTTCAAATCGTTCCGTACGCATACTCCCAGATATTTCACAGAAGTAACTGCTACCAGTGTTTGTTCCGTTATCATATAATCATACAATAAAGGATCCTTCTTTCTATGTATTCGAAATACATTACAATTGTCTATGTTAAGGGTCAGCTGCCACTCCTTGCACCAAGTGCCTTGCCGCTGCAGATCTTCCTGCATTTCATTACAATTTTGTAATGCTGAAACTTCTCTGTATACTACAGCATCATCCGCGGAAAGCTGCGTGAAACTTCCGACGCTATCTACTAGGTCATTTATATATATTGTGAAAAGCAATGGTCCCATAACACTCCCCTGTGGCACGCCAGAGGTTACTTTAACGTCTGTAGACGTCTCTCCACTGAGAACAACATGCTGTTTTCTGTTTGCTAAAAACTCTTCAATCCAGCCACACATCTGGTCTGATATTTCGTAGGCTCTTACTTTGTTTATCAGGCGACACTGCTGAACGGTATCGAAGGCCTACCGGAAGGAACATGGCATCTACATGGGAGCCTGTATCTAACCTATAAAGGTTGTGCGAAAAAACTTGCTCCCCTTCTAGCAGTAATTTACCGTAGATCGCTTGAGCAACGGAAGGTACTTAACCACTGGAAAAAAGCGCAGGTCATTCATGTTTTTAAGAAAGGCCGTGAGACAGATCCACACAATTACATACTTATATCGTTGACGTCAATCTATTGTAGAATTGTGCAACATGTTTTATGCTCAAGAATTACGACGATTTTGGAAAATGAACATCAGCTCTATAAAAATCAACATGGATTTCTCAAACAGAGATCCTGCGAAACTCAGCTCGCTCTGTTCCTCCATGAGATCCACAGCGCAGTGGACAACGGCGCTCAGTTTGATGTCGTGTTTCTTGATTTCAGTAAGGCACTTGACACCATCCCGCATCTCCGTTTAATGAAAAAAATATATATACGAGTTTACGGAGTATCGGATCAGACCTGCGATTCTATTCAACACTTTCTTGCACACAGAACTCAACACATCGCTCTTAACGGAACAAAATCGACAGATATAAAGGTAATACCCGGAGTACCACAGGGAAGTGTTATATGTCCGTTGCCGTTTACAATATATACAGGGTGTTACAGAAAGGTACGGCCAAACTTTCACGAAACATTCCTCACACACAAAGAAAGAAAATATGTTATGTGGACATGTGTCCGGAAACGCTTACTTTCCTTGTTAGAGCTCATTTTATTACTTCTCTTCAAATCACATTAACCATGGAATGGAAACACACAGCAACAGAACGTACCAGCGTGACTTCAAACACTTTGTTATAGGAATAGTCATCCGTTAGCCAGGATACATGCATCCACCCTCCGTCGCATGGAATCCCTGATGCGCTGATGCAGCCCTGAAGAATGGCGTATTGTATCACAGCCGTCCACAATACGAGCATGAAGAGTCTCTACATTTGGTACCGGGGTTGCGTAGACAAGAGCTTTTAAATGTCCCCATAAATGAAAGTCGAGAGGGTTGAGGTCAGGAGAGCGTGGAGGCCATGGAATTTGTCCGCCTCTACCAATCCATCGGTCACCGAATCTGTTGTTGAGAAGCGTACGAACACTTCGACTGAAATGTGCAGGAGCTCCATCGTGCATGAACCACATGTTGTCTCGTACTTGTAAAGGCACATGTTCTAGCAGCACAGGTAGAGTATCCCGTATGAAATCATGATAACGTGCTCCATTGAGCGTAGGTGGACGACGAAACTAAAATGAGCTCTTACATGGAAATTAAGCGTTTAAGGACACATGCCCACATAACATATTTTCTTTATTTATGTGTGAGGAATGTTTCCTGAAAGTTTGGCCGTACCTTTTTGGAACACCCTGTATAAAAGATCTAGTAGAAAGCGTTGGATGTTCTTTAAGGCTATTCGCAGATGATGCAGTTGTCTATATCAAAGTAGCAACGCTCTGGCAGTTGCCCCTGAACGTAAATAAATGTAACATACCGCGCATACATAGGAAAAGAAATCTATTACCGTGAAGCTACATTATTGATGAAAAACAGCTGGAGACAGCGTCTGCCGTAAAATATCCAGGCATAATTATCCAGTGCGACCTTAAGTGGAATGAGCACATAAAACAAATAGTGGGAAAAGGAGATACCAGACTGAGATTCATTTGAAGAATCTTAAGGAAATGTAACTCCTCCACGAAGGAGATCTTAGAAGGCTCATGTTCGCCCGATTCTTGAGTATTGTTCATCTATCTTTGATTCCTATCAGATAGGACTGACAGACGAGCAGCGCGTTTCGTTACGCGATCGTTTAGCTGGCGAGAGCGCGTTACGGAGATGCTAAACCAACTCCACTGGCAGACGTTACAAGAGTGCATCACGTTGTGCATCACGGAGAGATTTACTATTAAAATTTCAGGACAGCACTTCTCAGGAGTCGGATAACATATTACTTCACCCCACATACATCTCGCGTATTGACCACGAGAAGAAAATTCGAGAAATTACAGGCAATACAGATGCTTACCGACCATTATTCTTTCCCTGGACTATTCGCGAGTGAAACAGGGTTGGAGGGATCGGATAGTGGTACCGAAACTACCCCACCGCCACCCACCATTAGGTGGCTTGCAGAGCATGATGTAGATGTAGATCTCCACAATTCCTATGTTGTTTACTAAGTAAGAACCCCTCCAGTTGATAAACCAATGACTTTGACGCGTTTCAGGCAATACATATCTTCACAAGTACCTAAGAAAAAGAAATATGACTAGTAGAAAATTTCCGAAGCACTCGAAGGTTCAATTGAATTCGTCAGAATGACTACAAATTCGTTAGATTCTGACAGCAAGCTCGGGGCTGAGTGAATAAACACAAGCTTCATGCTGATTAAAGCTAAAAGTACACGAGTGACCTGACTGTTCTCATTGCTTACTTTCATGGTACTTATAGTTACTAGGCTGATGTCTCACTGTTATTTTAGAGGTTTGTGATGTAATGGCAAAATAATCAAGACCAGTTCCCATTCTTTCGCAATCGCCAGTTTAACAAGCTATATACCAGGTCATATGAAGCAGTTTAGTGACAGATTGCATGTATATTATGGTTACGACTTTTTCCAGATTTCGCGGCCTGAGGTTGCAAACTATGACCTTTTGTCTCACATCTTACAAAACGTCATCCCTATTTTTAAATTGCGAAAGAACTTCGTCACCTAACGTACGTTGTGTCAAAAGGGAGTATCTAAAACATATTTCCACGGCTTTCATTTGCAAATGAAATATGACATACAATAAATTACAAGAAGACCTTTAATTTGTGAATAAGCGTTTATGTCCTTGCTGTTAAGATATTTGCCAGTGTTACAAATGATGAGAAGTTCTTCCATCAGCTTTGCAGCTCGCTTGGTCAACATATCTGAGAGAGGCGCTTCAAGCACGGGTCGCTCATTTTGCCAGAGAGTGGGAAAAGCTTTTAAAGCCTTGGGGCACTTCAGTTTGGATACAGAAGCATGCAGCTCATTGTATGTGTCCTCTAAATAACGCTTATTTGAAAACCAGGCCTTTGTCCATGCAGTTGGGTTGAAATGACAAGTAGCTTTGAGCTGATATCTCCGTCTCGGAAGTAGAAAATGAGCAATCACTGCAGAGATTGGCCGTGAATTCCACCTGGCTCTGCGAAGGGAAAGTGGCTGCTGCCATTTGCTTAGAGGCAACTTTTTCTCCTCCTGATAGAAATTATACCCTTCAAAGAGTTGAAAAAGGCATCTGAAATCATCTCTCCATCCTGCGTTTTCGTGTGTCGAAGTCTTTTCTGAACCAAAACAGCTTTTTTGTAAGTCTCGATATACTACCAAAACATTGCCAGTGAACTGGTACTTGATACCGTGTTTTTGCGGGAACAAGTAATCCATCAAGTACCGTAGAAGCAGGTGGAACCCTATAAACTGGGGCTCTTGTAGAAATTCTTGTCTGAACTGTGTCTGGAGTCTACACCACTTTTGTGCCCCATATTGACTGTTGTTGTGTCCGAAATAATCATTTTGACACTCCTCCACGCATCCAAGAGGACTGCAGTCTGGTAAACGTATTCTCAGCTGACTAGTTTCCACAAGCTAAAATTCCGAAGAGTTCTTGCGGTATTCCTCATACACACCATCTGATATTCTCTATTAGTTCTCTTCCCATCAAAAAGCAAGCAGACCTCTTCTTGACCAATAAGTTCTTTGAGCCGGTTCTGGATCACCCGACGCCAAATCCACGATTGCGGTATTGTACGTACGTTTATTCCGTCTTTAACAAAGTTTTGAAAATCTTTTGATGCTTTTCTTGTTGATTGGGACACTTCTGACACCAAACTGGCTGTATATTTTGTAGGCTGATGCTTTAGTTTTCATAGTAGGACAGTTTTCAGCAATAGCACCATAAGTGCTGCTGCAGCTACCGTTGTCGCCTTCAGTACTATTATTGCTGAACTCTTGCACTTGGATCGTTAACTGAGATGATGAGTTTCGTTTTGCAGGATGGATCGTTTCCATAGTAGCCACTTTTCATAGTAGCAACTTACTCAGTAATGTAGCCCACTCGGCTTTCTCTTTCAATCCGTTTCAAGTTCTTTGGCTTCAACGCAATGTTAGTTATACCCGGTTTTCTAATATCGAAAATGTAAGATTTTTTTTTTTTTGAGACCCTTCATTCCTCCGCTATCTATTATTTTCGAATGCTTTTATGAGTTTGTTAACCTTTGTATAAATTTGCTATATAGGAAGAAAAAGGAAGTCAGCTTTCTCCATAGCTTCAGTAATTCTCCTTTTATCTTGATTATACTGTCAGCACGCTCTCTGAGTTCGTCGTACAACCCCAAAAACCACCAACGATCAAGGCGCTTTGTATAGAATCTCGTTCACGTTCTTTTTCATCTCTGATATGTTGGAACGGCGCTTTGCAGTTATTGTCAAATATCTCGTACCAATCTTTCCAGCCGACTGTACTGCTGCTTAGGATCGATTAGTTTTAAACGACGTGTTTAAACATGAAAATAAAGTGAATGCTACAAGAAATGATGATTGAGGAACTACTCCTAACAAATGTAATGTATTAATTTCCTCTATTCCATAAATGAAATTATACTGCGTGCGGGAGATTTTTACGTGGAAAGACCAAGATAATATCAGAAAAAGTAAGTTACAGGCAAAAGTTCACCAAGAGCAACGTTAGGAAAGTAGATATTTTGAAAGAAAGGTAGAAGTCTTAACAATAATGTATGTTTCACATTTCATACTTCACTGAGCTTGTATTCCTCTACGTACTTCAATAAAATTCTTGAACTGCTTCGTATATGTCTGCCTCCACGCATCTAATGCTTAAGTACAAATTCAGACACCTACTTATGTGGAGCGTTTCTGCAAAACCGAACATCTATTAAGTTTCCGATTTTGAGTTTTATATGAGTTGGAGTATTTTAAAATAAGAGGAATCGATTCCTCTTGTTAAAATTTAACATAACTTAAGGTACACCGTATTAAACACTCGTGAAATATTGCAAATATTTGCAAAACTTAACATCTACTAGACATTCTAGTTTGCAGCCATTTCAAACCAAAATTTACAGTGCTTTACTGTGTTTGTAATGGTGAAATTCGATTCCTCCTATTGGCAACTCCGTTTGTGACCCATCTACAACAGCAAAAGGTGTTCGTTGGCTGACTTCCATTTGTAACAAAGGTACAAGTGTAGAATTTGTTTGTTCCTCAAAGCCCAAACACCAAACACAAGCATAAACATCGTATGTTAATACAGCGAAGGTAAATTACTCCCTTTATTAGAAGTTTATAAACATGTATAATTATGCAATTTGTTGGTCTATGCGTTTCAGTTGGGTCTAAAGGAGATAGATCTATATATAATGTTTGTTTAATTGACCGCTACTTATTTTAGATGGATTCAGAATTTGCTATTGAAACATAAGTACATATGATGTTGCTGTAGAGGTTAGTGCGTGGTTCACCTGTAAATGTATCTCTGCCACAACGATGTGCGTGTTTGCGTATCAACAGCCAAAAGACTATCTTCTCTTTTATGCGGTAAACGGTACGCAGATGGCTGGGTATTTTATTTATATGTCATCTTCATCCGAAAAGCGCTCGATGATGTGATACACCCGTGGCTGAAGAAATAGCAGACCGCTGTCGAGAACGGGTCACGTTCCTAATGCGTCACAGTGTAAAACAGCAAATGTCGGTCGCTGTCACGAGTATATATAGTCCACGGGCTCATTCAGCTAAGCATTCATGGCGTTGTAGGTTGTGGCTGTAAATAGCTTTCACAGCTAGTGAGCAACATGATAAGGATATACATATTACGACCTCCGAATCTAAAGTCTGTAATCTGTGAAAAGACTTTCAGAGCAATTCTTCGGATGAACCATACATCGACCCCAACTAGGTCAACCTTATGACTCCGGCAGTCTTTGCCAAATGCCGTTTTGCCGTTGTGGTAGGGGAGTTCAGTGCCGATCATTTGCACGTCTAAGTTCAGCGAACTATTATCAAACCCGAGGCTCTTATTAGTTGCTTAGTATTTACACGAGCTAGTATTGCTTTGGTGCTTTTTGACTCTTATTTGCCGAACACTTTTATTAATCGTTGAAGCGCCGTGGCGAGGAATGGGGAAAGTATATATATATATATATATATATATATATATATATATATATATATATACCCATGCACAATAGCATTAAGAGAGAAAATGTAAAATTATGAAAGGGGCCAAAAATCGTGATTTTTTTTCATACCACATAGAGCATTCCTGAAGGCACAAAAATGGTTCAAATGGCTCTGAGCACTATGGGACTCAACTGCTGTGGTCATAAGTCCCCTAGAACTTAGAACTACTTAAACCTAACTAACCTAAGGACAGCACACACATCCATGCCCGAGGCAGGATTCGAACCTGCGACCGTAGTGGTCGTGCGGTTCCAGACTGTAGCGCCTTTAACCGCTCGGCCACTCCGGCCGGCGAATGCACAAAAAGCCGCAGATAACGTAGAGGAGGGTAGTCAGGCATCACAAGTCAGCACAGGTTCCATTTTTACTCCGTGGAACTTGAAGTCAGTGTTGAACTACTCCACGTATATTCACGAAAATCTCAAACCGCTCTAGCGCATATGTGAAAAGGAAGACTATCTGAACTGAAAAGAAGTGTGGCAGCAAGAGTGAAGTGATCGAATATCTGCTCCGGCACAGAAGATTCTTTGACGATTTTCGAAGGCAAATAATCCAGTGGAGTACCGAGAAGAACGGCTTATTGCAGGGCAGCTTACTGCATAGCTTTTCTATACATGTGCCAATAACCAGCCACTCCCGGAAGGCAATCAAAGTTTTATATACACTTATGAATGTTCCATTGCAGTCCAAGCAAGTAAAGTTAACACCATCAAGAAGAAACCATCAGAAGCTACAACCAATAGCGAAACCAATTCCAACCTAACCCCTGAAAAACGTAAACCTGTATTTTTCACCTGAAGTATTTACAGGTGTCAGATACTCTACGTTATTGATCATACCTCGGAAGTATTCGTGTTGCAAACGACTGTGCCAGTGTTCTGTAACCGCTACACAAAATACGTTAGTGCAGGTGCAAGAGCACTTATTTATTGTAACTCTAGTTATACACTCATTTTGAACAGGCTGAAAAATTTATTCCATAGCTGACAGTCACCTGTAGTAATAAGCATTTTCCAGAGAAGTCTACAGCCTCCTTCCTGCAGTATTGGCTGTCAACATTAACAACGTGTTCCAGTACGGCAGCTGCTAAGTCCAGGCAAACTCTGCCGAAAGGCTATGTTGAATACAACTGATTGCTCATTGTAGACTGAGCTCGATGACGACTAACAACTGTTGCATGTGAACCACAGGCTCTTAACTGTAGACTTGGGCCGCGGGTTACACTGCTAGGCGCATCGCTACATCGACTAGAAAAATTGGCTGCCGTAGTTGGAGATAACATATTCGTTGCACGTTGGTCCTCTAGGCGAGATGACGTCACAGTTGCCTCCCGCCATGAGCGTGGCAAAGTAGTCCAGCTGCTGCAGGCACTCTCTGTGAACAATCATTGAAGCTCATGTGGCTCCTAGTCCTGCTGCATTGTGTACTACACCGAAGACTATTGCAATGGATGGGAGGCATACGTAACAGAGGTAGCAGTATGGAACATGTGAGGATGTTATACCGCCAGAGCAATGTGTAACCACAAAATATCATGATGCGACAATAGACCGAGTATTAACTTAAAGGAAATACTGCTTGAACATGAAGCGTGACTTGGTTGCAAGAAACAACATAATGCACAAAATATCTGGTGTGTACAGTGCAGAAGAACTTGTTGTTATTAGTTGTGAAGTACGTATGTCCTTTGTGGTATAACTTCAGCAATCCCAAACAAGTAGGCCTAACACTCAGTGAATCATTCTGCATCATCACAAGATGTTGGAGACCAACACTGGCTGAAAAGGGGACTGCCCTGCCAGCATCACTCCCTCTAACGTGATATGCGAAGCGGCACAGCGGGCTCCTGTGGTCGAGCGGTTCTAGGCGCTTCAGTCCGGCGCTACTGTCGCTGGTTCGAATCCTGCTTCGGGCATGGATGTGTGTGATATCCTTAGGGTAGTTAGGTTTAAGTAGTTCTAAGTCTAGGGGACTGATGACCTCAGATGTTAAGTCCAATAGTGCTTAGAGCCATTTGAAGCAGCACCCAGGAAGGAAAAAAATTAATTCGTTTACATCTACGACCCTCCTCCTTTATACGTACCAACCAGCCCGCTACTGACTTAAATAAAGGAGAAGTTTCCTGTTCACTGCAGAAAATTTTCGCTAACACGCCATAGCCAAATCAGGACATAAATGTGGCATGAATAAAAAATGAGAACTTGTGTGAGCAATGAATTGCCCATAAACATTATGGTCTTAAATATCAAAGTCTACGGTATACCCAACCATTAGAGATTCGCCTTGAAGAAAGTATCCCACTAGACTTAACCTAACCTGTGTTGCTCCTGCACATATCCTAAAACAGTCTGCCCTCCATACCGACAGGGGCAGTACTGGACTCGCATTGGGAATACTGCAGATAGTATGCCCGTCCGACGATCTAGATTGACATTTTGCATTGAAGATAGCATATTAATACATAATATACCATACATTTTGCAAGAAAGAGGTAGAGTTACCTATTAAAGAAACTATCCACATGTGAACTTTGCAAAATCAGGAGCGCCGATTGTTAGTTCTGCACTCCTACAAATCATATCGACCGCTCTCACAGTACAATTTCACCGTGAATACTCGTATTTTTCGTCTCACCTCACCATTTCATCTACTTAACACGTCGTTCTTAATCTCCATCTACATCTCTCATCTACATCTGTACTCTTCAGACCATTGCAAAGTGCTTGTCGGAGGTTATTTCTCATTCCACCATTTTTAGAGGTGGCGGGTGTTTCTGTTGTTGGGGAGAAGTGACGAATTAAACCGGATTTAACAGTTTCGTTTCTGTACGTAACTATTCTCGAACACAGGAGGGTTCCTTTAAAAGATCACGGTTGCCTTTCTACACCATCCTTATCCAAATGGGCTGGTGTGTCTCCGGTGTCTCCATTCATCACGTAAAGTGAGCCGTGTGGCCGCGTCGCGCGCCGCAGTAATTGACGGCCAGCGACAGAAATCTGCTCGCTCCGCCTCGGCCTCCCTCGTAATCGCTTAAAATAGACTCCGTGCCCGCTGCATGTCAAAAGGCACACCAGGACGCGCCTTCCTCCGCTAAATGAGTGTCGCTGTGGCTTTGGGGCAGCAGCACTGGCCTAACGTGGACAGCGCTAGCCTGCCCCCCTTTTCATCTATCCTGTGTGCCGTTTACCCATTACTAGAACATGAACTCCAATTTCTTCGTAAGCTGATCAGTATTCGATACATTGTTGCATCAATTACAAACGTTTGGAGTCAAAATAATGTAGATGGGGCAGGATCCTACACTAGTACAACTGGTAATCATAAAATTTTCACTATCGCCGCGAGGAAATTAGATTAAGTAATTAACTTTTTTTTGTTAGCGAGTACATGTCTGCAGTCTCGAAACACACTGAAAGCCCCACGACACAGTACCGTAGCACGCGGCTAGTGCATAAATGGCGCGATTCCTTGTTAGATTGGAGTCTTTTTCTTCTTTTTCCTGCCCTCCGTACCGTGTCTTCACAGGGTCAGCATGTTAATTATTGAATCAGGAAATGTTCGTAATAGAGGGTGACGGAATGCACTCCCTGTCGCCATCGATCCTAGAGGCTGCTCCCCCTTCGGGACATACAGGCGTTGGACAAAAGTTTGGAAACACCACAATCACTACACATTACCATGCGTAATACGGCCTAGTAAACGCTTTGCCATTCAAAAAACGTTCTAAACGTCCCGGGATGGATAAATACAAGTGCTGAAAGAACCTCAAGGTATACCATTCTTCATGCAAAATAGTGGCAAGTTCAAGTAACGATGATGGAGTTCGATAGCACCCTTCACGCCAAAGACGGCCACAAAGGCAAAATAATACTGAGTTCTGGTGACAGTGGTAGATAGGGGATGTGCGACAAGTCATCCCCGCGTTCATAAAACGATGCAAGCTGCGTGAACAAGGAGCCCTGTCGTCTCGAAATGCGACATCACTATTGGGGAACAAACATTGTAGCATGTGTAGAGGCTGATGGTCCAGAATGGTCTCATAACCCTTGATAGTATTGCTACTTTGCAGAGAAACGACTGGGCCCATGGAATAATACGATATGGATACCCAAATCACTGCCGAACGCTCACCATCAAAACTGTCCGCCCCGATAGCTAAGTGGTCAGCGTGAAGGATTGCCGTCCTACGGACCCGGGCTCGCGTCCCGGCTGGGTCGGACATTTTATCCGCTCAGGCACTGGGTGTTGTGTTGTCTTCATCATCATTTCATCCCCAATCCGCGCAGGTCGCCCAATGTGGCGTCCAATGTAATAAGACCTGCACCAATGTGGCCGGACCTGCCCCGCAAGGGGCCTCCCGGCCAATGACGCCAAACGCTCATTTCCATCTCCATACCACCTAAACTTGGCCAGAAGTTGGAATCAGCGTTAAATAAAAATCATCCGACAAAATGACTTCCTCCATTACTCCATAGTCCAGATCTTACTACTTCAGCACCACGTTTTCCTCTTACTGATATTTGTATCAGTGGTGAATGGGTTTGTAATTCCAGTTCGCTCTGTACTTTCCTGCTTAAGGAACTCCGTTCGTGTTCTTTTGGTGCTGACAGCTTCTGAGGCTGCGACTTTCAGTCCTACAGTGACTTTTGCAGCTGTCATCCTCCTACTTCTTGTCACAGTCCTCTCCAGTGACCGTTTGAGACGATGAATCAACACATACTTTTGTCTGCATTGTGACGTAGCGGATAAAGCTTTCCCACTTTCTCTGCGTGCGATATAAATCTTCGATACGGTGTCTCTCGAAGCACCAAACACTTTGGTTACTTTGGACATGGAAGCACCGATCACACTAGCAGAAACAATATGCCCACGTCCGATCTAATGCACACACAACTACACAGGACACTGTTCTGGCCACGACTGAGACCTGCACCGTTTTGTGTACATTGTTCAAGTGGTGTTCGTGGTCAAATACTACAGCGCAAACTGCGATCTTGGCTAGCATCAGCACTGATGTTCAAGCACGCGTTTCTCGCGACGTTTCTATATCTTCATCCAACTCCTATTGTGTTCTGCCATGTGGGAATGTGCGAACGTTTTGTAAATGTTCGGAGATCACGTTCCAGAGGCAAGAAGTGGGTACCAGTACGGTATTCAAGTAGTCAGATGTGGGAAACCGACTAGAAACTATGTCCAGGCTGGCCGCTACTCCAACCGTCGTCGTTAATCCGCTAGGTGGATTCGATCATTCATCGACGTCTCTCCCCGAAACCCAGAAACAGCGTGCTAACGCGCGCGGCTATCTGAGCGGTCCCTTGATAAATGATAGTATTGTAGGGTAATTCGTTTCCTACCTTTGAATAATTCTACGATAACCCGTGCTGCGTCTGTGGAAATGTACGACAGCGGAGAGGCTTCCCTGACATGTCCAGTGTGGTCAAACAAGTGTGAATGACGAAGAACGAAGTGGCACTCTACCTGTCTGTGAATAAGTGGGAATCGCATGGGAAGGATTCAAGATGACCGACGTATCGCAATCGACGTGAAAGAGGAAAAGCTGAATATCAGTTATGGGTCGGATTCCTATATTTTGTAGCACCTTCTGGACATTACAAAAATCGCTGTCCCGTATTTCCCCTTCAAAAAATATGCCGAACCGGGAAACTAATGAAAATGTTACTTGAGAAACATAAGCACTCTGCATTTCGTGCCTCAAAAGCATTGTTCATTCAAGACTTGAAATACTGATATATGATTGTTGGCTGTTTGCTTAAAATATTCAGTTTTGGAGCTTCTACCATCCACTTTGACGCTAAAGGTCTGAGAATCCTCTATATACCGTCTTCAGCTAGGCTTCTCTTTCTTTTCCAGTCCATTTATTAATTAGTTCATTAGTTTCGCGTACGTTAACACACTTTCGGCCACGCTGCAAGACTTCTCCTGCCAGTCTTCCACAAACGTCTTTCTGCGCCAGTCCTGAGTTTTCACTTTGCCTTAGTCTTATCTTTGAATCTAGATTATTATTCTTATTATTAATACCGTTATTATTAATAATATTATTTTCTTGTCGTATGGGTCCACAGCTTATGTAATTTTCTTAAAAGACATAATCTTGCTCTCAGAATTTTATTTTACGATTGCAATTTCGGCATTAAGCCACTTTCAAGCATCTACAAAACATAATACAACATAATCAGAACAGTTTACAGTAGGATTAACTGCAGGTACAACCAGTTTTGTAGTTTTTTAATATTCATATACTGTGCTTACAAGATTTTGATATACAGGCGGAGATATATCTCAAAATCTTGTAAGTACTGTATATGAATGTCAAAAAACCTACATAATGAGTTGTACCTGCACTTAACACCGCTGTAAATTGTTCTGATTATGTTGTATTATGTTTTGTAGATGCTTTAAAATGGCTTAATGCCGAAATTTCAATTCCAAAATAAAATTGTAACAACTGAAACCAAGATATAATCGTTGAAAATAATATTAATATTGTTATTATGATTACTATGCTTATCCCACATTCAAGAAACAGAGCTCTGAACTAAAATCTAAGAAAGACAATGGCAAATGAACTAGAGCTAACAGTAGTATTTCGTCTTAACCTTACAGTTCAGACAAATTCGATGTTTGATTACGTGTGGAGGTAAAGCAGCACGTTAAGCAAATACAATTTGGTCACATACTTTTCATAATGTTTCCTTCGACTGCCTATGCCAATTTCTGGTACCCATATGCTCTTCTACTCAAGCGCTGAACTCTTTTTTCTTGTAATAAAACTTCACAATACTACGTACCAACTCAGGTGCGAATGAAAAAAAAGTATTTTCCTCTTCAGAGCTGGGAAAAAAGTGTAATTTCGGCTTGGCGGCTGCAGCGTAAAGCCTGGAAAGTAAACAACTTCTCTTGAATTCAATTTAACTCTGCGAACAAGTCGCCGCGCGGTATTTTGAGAGTAGACGAGTGAACTGAGTACGGTTGGGATGCCAAATGACGTAATGCGGAGGGGAAAACAAGATTGTAGCTGTTCTGAATTGAATTAGAAAATTACCCTATTTCGTTCTCTACATTCATCCCAGAACAAATGATACTAGTCCATGATGACAGTTTTTAAATTACGTTTGTGGACATAATTAAAACGCGACAGGCCAATCTGACGAAGGAGAAACTCCTTAACTAATCTTGCTGACTTAGAGAGCAGTATATGTGTACTGTCAGAACAAAGAAATGAATACCGCTACAGTTGCAGAGGAAGGTCTTTATGTCCAAGTTTGTATACCCTTATGTGAACTCCAACAGCAAGGCGAAATTTATCCCTCTGTGTGGAATGAGAGGTCAGAACGAACATTTTAATTTGTTTAAATGTTTGCACTAATAATTATTCGGATTCGTTTTCAATTACTTAAATACGTAAAATAATGACAGGAACTTGTTTCATACAAAAATTTGACTGAGAATGGCGAAAATGACTACTCACTGTGCATCTAGCGTCTTCTCGCCAGAAGGCAGATTTTCAGAATTACTTAAGGTCTAGAAAAATCTGAGCCTTTCGCTTTTCACAATTATAATACTGTTTCAGTTCAATAGCATTCTTCCATTTGCATAAGCTTTTACACAAAGAAGAACTTGGCGTATCTTATAACCACAAAGAAAATGCCTTTACAAATATTAAACTCACTTTAAACTGCTGTGTGTACGGCAACAAGAAAGCACCGCAGTGAAATCACTCACTTTCAGAGGTTCCCTTTGTAAATAAATTGTTTGACTGCTTCGTCCACTCACACGTAAAATGCTTTAATGTGGCTGGTTTTAATGGCTGGAAGTATCACTATCTCTCGTCTGCACGCTTCTGTGCTTTGTGCTTTAAACTAAGTGTAATTTACATAATTGTCACCCTCAGTATTTCGTGTTTCTCAGCGTGAAAAAGGCGAGATACGTGAGCGTCCCTGAAAAGAAAGCACAGTGTATTGTTGACTGTCGCTACAGGCGTCGCGAACCCACTACCTCTAGTAAGCTACGTTGCCTTGTGGCAAATGGCCGGCATTTCAACTTTGTTCGCTTCGTCTGTTGCAGTGCTGGCAGAACTGCGGTCCTCTGCAAGCGAACCGATCGCTGTGGGGCACTCTCTGCGCTGCAGACCCCGCATGTGTGAGTAGCCAAATGATCTACGGCATCTTCTAACTATATGGTCATGTGGATTTTCGCGGATATATTGGTGGACATGCGGAGTAATGAATACTTTGTAGATAAAAGACCACATCGAAGGGGACGTCCGCATGTATATCTGCGAATGTCCACAGCTATTGCTGTGTGGTTAAAACTAAGCGATGATGTTAACATTACGATATGACTTATCTATTTAGAACGATGGATAGTAATAAATATTATTATTTTAAGTGACTATTATTAACCATTCTAGATGGAGTGCTGGTATGTCGCGCTAGAAATGGCAAAATTATGTGGCGGACAGGGTGGACAGCAATCTACGGTTGTTTGCTGATGCTGCCGTGGTGTACGCCAAGGTGTCGAAGTTGAGTGACTGTAGGAAGATACAAGACGGCTTAGACCAAATTTCCATTTGGTGTAATGAATGACAGCTAGCCCCAAATGTGGAAAAATGAAAGTTACTGCTGATGAGTAGAAAGATGAAGCCTATAATGTTCGGGTACAGTATCACTAGTGTCCTGCTTGACACAGCCAAGTCGTTTCAATGTGTGGTTATAATGTTGCAAAGCGATATGACGTGGAACGAGCGTGTGGAAAATGTGGTAGGGAAGGCGAATGGTCGACTTCCGTTTATTGGGAGAATTCTAGGAAAGAGTGGTTCACCGGTAAAGGAGACCGCATGTAGCAAGCTGGTGCCTCCTGTTCTTGAGTACGGCTCGAGTGTTTGAGATCCGTACCAGAACGGATTGGAGGAAGACAACGAAGTAATTCAGAGTTGGGCTGTTAGATTTGCTACCGTTACGTTCTAAAACACGTGTTACGGAGATGCTTCGAGAATTCAGGTGGGAATCCCAGGAACCAAGAAGACGTTCCCTTTCGAGAAACACTGCAGTGAAAATTTAGATAACCGGCATCTAAAGCTGGCTTCCGAACGAATCTACTGCCCAACATACATAAATACGAGAAATTAGGGCCCATGTGGAGGCATATAGACATTCGTTTTTCCCTCACTCCAATTGAGAGTGGAACAGGAAAGCAAATGGCTGATAGTGGGACAGGGTACCCTCAGCCACGCAACGTACGGTGGCTTGCGGAGTATCTTTGTAGATGTAGAACAACAGTGACCTCAAGAGGGTAGATACTTTGTTGATATCCGCAAAGGTTTAAGATAGCAACAGGCCCTTTTTACAGTTTTTCGCAAAATTACATGTACATTCTGTTTTCGTCGTACTAGCAGATGCTTCACATCTGAGTCATTTCTGTTTTTTTTTTTTTTTTTTGCATTAACAGCTACCACTAATGCCACAAATTGGCATGAATGGTATTCGTAGAACAATCCTTCGTTTGGAATATTCACTCCGTGCTCTGACTCCTGTTGGAGCTTCACTTACGTATAAATCCGCATTGTACAAAAAAAAAAGCATTTCTCAACATTTCTCTTAAAAATAATTACAGGTACACATTGTAACGCTTGTTACATTAAGAAGCGTAACATAATCTAATACTGTGTTGAATTAATTTGATAAACCAATTATAATGAAAACGTTTTCAGTAAGTGACGACAACTGTTATCGACATCATTCAACTTACCAATATGATACCAGTAGTTTCGCAGAAAAAGTGACAAAATCTCGTTCAGTAATCCCGAAATGAAACTATAGCTTATGGTAGACATCAAGAATATGACAGGCTAACTGATATTAAAATGTGGTCGTGTCAGGCCTGTGCGTTCTTAACCAGTGGAGTGTAAGGAATGAGTTCCGATTTCAGCGGCTGTAAATTTAGACCAGGCGTACGTCTACTGTCAGAGCTAGGGCTGCCGAGCGGATTAATGTGATTAATCAAATATTGATGTCCATGTATGTGAATGCGGACAAAACACTTGCGGGTGAGGAATTTATTCTCTTATCTGTGTTGACCTCTACTTATTGCGTTTGTCACACATTTATGATGCTAGTGCTCCGAAAGACAAGGAGGGGGTACTCTTCCACAGAAGAGCTTCGTTTTATTATTTAATGTGGCACTTCAACGTGCTCAACAATAGTTTATATTGTAAGTTTTGAATTAGACCCCAAGCAGTTTACCGTCGCTTCTACTTGATTACGCTATTTATTGTTACTCATCGATATAGCGCTTTGATGTACTGCATTGCATTTTGCGATTGATCGCACATTATGTGAATGAGAAAGACGAAGGTTCCAATCTGCAAAACATCCTGTCTATGTAACAATAACACAACGTATCAGATATCGTTCAGGAAGTACAGAGAACGAAATGCAATCAATGAAATGCACCACGTGATACAATTGCCACTGTCACCCAGCGACTAACAATACAACAAACTATTGTCCGATGAGGTGGATGGGTGTTTTGGCCTATAGCGTCTCCCACGAGATCTTTACTTTAGCAAAACTAACCAACCTGTCCTCTCGAATTATAGCAGAACTGTTTGAAGATCACTCCAGGATCGTGTGAGTACCAGCGTAGGTCCTCACCTTCTGACAGTCCCCTGAAGACCATTTGGACCCCATGACGCGTGCCAGCTCTAGGCAGTCTCCATGACTGGAGATGGGTGTTGTGCACCCATTGATCAGGAGGGCTCCTTAATGCTTTCCATATTTTATGGTAAGTTCTGTGGGACGAAACTGCTGAGGTTACCGGTCCCTAGTCTTACACATTACTTAATTTAGCTTAAACTAACTTATGCTAAGGACAAGACACACAGCCGTGGCCGAGGGAGGACTCGAACCTCCGACGGGGGCAGCCGCGCGAATCGTGGCAAGGAATTTGCCATATGAAGACGCATCATCTCTCTCATGGCGAAAGAGACTGCTACATGCTATTATAGATTTGCGTCTGTAGTTCAACTGCTCAAGAGTGTAAACCTGAGATCGATTATTATTAACACATTATGTTACTGTAACACAACAATGCAGCAACTGAAAACAAGGCCCCAGACGTGGAAGCGTCCAACACGAAAAAAAGAAAGAAAAAGAAAACGCGGAGATTTTCAAATTAAATCTTCTCTCATCTGTGTCTGAGGAAAGCACCTAATAAACTACTTGTAACTTGAAGGGAAACTGGCCGAAAATGGGGCAGCAATTAGTCGCGACGATGGTTAGGGAAAAATCCCGGTTTTCATCTGGTGTGACTGATGATAATTACAAAAGTTCACTTCCATAAAGTACATCCAAAAAGAAACGAACCAGAGGGTGTGAAAGGAAAACCGCTGAAAGTCTCATACTGTCATTGTCTCCGGAAGGAGGTGCTGTTTCCAAAGCCCCTCTAGACGGACACGGACACCATCCACATGAAGACAGAACGAGCACCCAGATGCATCGACCGTCCTCCAGCAATTAGTTGTGTTGGAAACAGCGAAATGGAAGATTAAGAAAAAGAGAAAAAACGTTAGCTGCTTTTCCTGACGGCGGAAGAAGAGTTAGGAACGGAAATCCATCGAAGAATGGCACATGCATTTCCGCTATAGGGTCATGGCGTGGCACGAGCGATTCAAGGAAAGACGGATGTCCTTGGCCAATGACACGCGAGCTGGAACGCGACATCGCGTTACTAAAACTATTGCCTAGCAGGTGAATGCCTTCGTTATTCAAGGCCGTCGAGCCACCAGTAGCAGCTGTTGCCGAAGAGGTCGGACTGACCGCCAGAAGTGTTCACGTCATCATTAAGGAGAGACTGAAATTTAGCAAAGTACCGACAACCTTGCAGGTGGGGCAACCGCAGCTATGAGTAGTCATATTGAGGTATTAATAACCGCTTCAGCTGTATTTAGTGTTTCACTATTGAATCACTGCCGGTTTCCTGGCAGTAAAAGCCACATTTTCAGGTGAGTGTCTGTATAACAATAAAGCCAAATGGTTCAAATGGCTCTGAGCACTATGGGACTTAACTTCTGAGGTCATCAGTCCCCTAGAACTTAGAACTACTTAAACCTAACTAACATAAGGACATCACACACATCCATGCCCGAGGCAGGATTCGAACCTGCGAGCGTAGCGGTCGCTCGGTGGCAGACTGTAGCGCCTAGAACCACTCGGCCATCCCGGTCGGCAATAAAGCCAGAAGGAATAACAATCCTGAGATATACACTGGTATGGTACACTATTTTAAGATTTTTTTTTTTGAAAAAAGAACGTTAAAAACATTTACGTGATGTATCAGAATGTTAGTACTCACATGACTAAAACATTCGAGAGGAATTTTAAACTACTTAAAATATCATAAAGTTTTAGGGTTTATGCAATGGACTCTGACCCTCTTTTACACTCTAGCTTTAGCATAACTTACGGGCGTTATTAACTAAAAATATGTCAGCTGTCATTCTCATATAAATATTATTCGTTGTTCTCATTTACCATTCGTATAATACCCGCGTCCCCTGTAAGTGGTTCCTTATAGATCGGAGAAGCGGTAAGTGCCCTTTTCAGGTTCTGCTTTTCCGCCGATAGCTATTTACTTGACGGTTCTGCCTAAGTAGAACATCCCTCCATTTTGTGGCAACCACTTCTTGGGTTCTTCATTCTGGCCCAGAATGAGGTCTTAATAGTTTTCATTTATTTTCTCCTTACCAATGGATCACTATGGTACGATTTGCTTATGACCTATCCAGTATATTGGAATGCGACTGTTTTATTCCATGACATATCGCCTCTTAGCGGTTCTTTTGTTGTGGCAGACAACGAATGCTGGATAAAAAGATTCCGAGGTTTCCCGCTCTAATGTTTTACTCATGTGAATGCTAACATTTTCATATACTCATGTAAAAGTTTTTAATACTTTTAAAAAAACTTTAAAAACTTAAAATAATCTACCATACCAGTGTACATCTCAGGGTTGTTATTCCTTCTGGCTTTATTGTTATACAGATATTTACCTGAAGATGTTCCTTTTAGTGCCACGAAACCGACAGTGATCCAATAATAAAGGTCTAAATAAAGCTGAAGCGGTTATTAACACCCCTGACTAACAAAGTGCGCCCAGTAGGTGTCTCACAGTCTTCAACTAGCACAGGAAACATGTCGAAAGAGACTCTCTCTCTCTCTCTTGAACATCTGTAGCACTATGCCAAGGAAAGGAATGGGTTTCAGCCACGAGGTGAGACATGTTGTCATCTGTTCGAACCCTAGTCAAAACCACACAGTGGCTAGCGGAAACATGCCGGGTGGACACTACACACACACAAAAAAAAAAACGCAAGAACACGAAAGAAGACTCTGAGAAACAAAAGACTCACCTCTAACGAGGGCGTCATGCATTACTTTCGGAACTGGTTCAGGGACTTTAAGAGACGATCTTCCAGCAGCTAGTGCCGCATTGCGACCAGTGCTTTAGCAGTGCTGGGGTATTTTTGAAGTAAAAGCACCAGTTTACGTTTACATACCTCCAGTTTATGTTTCCTTTTCTATTTTAAAGCTTCTCACAGGCGGAAAATTTACAAGTAAAATTACAGTATGCACCTCAGATAAATTTCGGTGCCCGCATCTCCTGGTCGTGCGGTAGCGTTCTCGCTTCCCACGCCCGGGTTCCCGGGTTCGATTCCCGGCGGGATCAGGGATTTCCTCTGCCTCGTGATGGCTGGGTGTTGTGTGCTGTCCTTAGGTTAGTTAGGTTTAAGTAGTTCTAAGTTCTAGGGGACTGATGACCATAGATGTTAAGTCCCATAGTGCTCAGAGCCATTTGAACCATTTTTTGAATTTCGGTGAGGGTTAATGCGAAGTGTCGGGAAACAGTGCTTCACTTGTGTCCTCCCTGCAGTTGCCAATGGTCAGTAGTATTTACCGTCCGAAGAATATTGCCCTCCTGTAGTAGACTGTCAGCCTAGCTGTGTAGTGTTTGCCGGCCGGAGTGGCCGAGTGGTTCTAGGCGCTACAGTCTGGAACCGCGCGACCGCTACGGTCGCAGGTTCGAATCCTGCCTCGGGCATAGATGTGTGTGATGTCCTTCGGTTAGTTAGGTTTAAGTAGTTCTAAGTTCTAGGGGACTTATGACCACAGCAGTTGAGTCCCATAGTGCTCAGAGCCATTTGAACCATTTTTTGTGTAGTGTTTCGTTGTTCACATTCAGTCAATATATACACTAAAATAGCAGTTAATAGTGCACACTTATTTGTATCAATGCTTTATTCATAGTAGTAACTATTATACTACAACTATAATACGTTTTTTATAATAAAAATCGCATTTTATTCACTTAAAGTTTCGATGCATTGTCTCTTCAGTTTCTAGCTTACGAGAGAATTTGTAGTCTCCTTATAAGTTCCACACGAACTTTAACTTTGCCTCCCTTTTTTTTTATTTACGGCATGGTGCCAAAGGTGAAACTTCTTGTGAAACATGTATACATGCATGAAATACTGACTGAAAGCAAAAAACACACGAAAAACGCCCGCATCTATCATGTGTTTTAACTGAATAAAACGACGGAGTGTCGCGGCGAAAAGAAAAGAATGTACTCATTTCAACACTTGCAGGCTCAGAATTGATAAGTGGTTCATCCAGCGGCTTCTGTTACCATGACCACACAAATGAAAAAATAATTGATTGTTATTACCCTGGGCGTATCAGTACGTAGAAATGGTACGGTGATTTAACACATTTAAGTCATATTCACGTAAATTAGTCAGTCATACAGTTGGACTGACGGTTTTTGAACGGTGCGTCATATTCTGGTGTAGACCACATCACAGTGCCAATTCGACTCGCTCGTATATTACTATCGTGCACAATCGTCTCAGCTGGAGAAAGTGCATATTATATTGTTACTGTGCAATCTATTACTAGTATGCTACCTTGATCTGCCAGATTCGTTATAATAACTGAACCGAGAAATGATCGTATTCAATATTGTAATATGGACAAATCTTCGTTCACTTAAAGAAATACGAGTTACACTATGTGGTGAAAAGTATCTGGGCACTCCTAACAACACACGTTTTTCATATTAGGCGCATTTTCCTGCCACTTCCAGCCAGGTACTCCATATGAACGACCTCAGTGGTCATTAGACATCGTGAGAGAGCAGAATGGGGCGCTCCGCACAACTCACGAACTTCGAACGTGATCGGGTGATTGAGTGTCACTTGTGGCATACGTCCGTGCGCGAATTTCCACACTCCTAAATATCCTTAGGTCTACTGCTTACGATGTGATAGTGAAGTGGAAACGTGATGGTACACATACAACGCAAAAGCGTACATGCCGATCTCGTCTGTTGACTGACAGAGACCGCCGACAGTTGAAGAGGGTCGTTATGTGTAATAGGCACACATCTATCCAAACCATCATACAGGAATCCAAACTGCATCAGAATCCACTGAAAGTACTACGACAGTTAGGCGGGAGGTGAGAAATCAATAATTCAAAAAGAGGAAACTGTTACGTAGACAGGAGTGACACCACCGGCAGTCGACCAATGGTGTAAACGCCCAGAAGATGACCCCTACGTCGGATTGAAACCGGTTGGCGGTATAATAATAATAATAATAATAAATGCGATTAAGACTCTTTTTGAATTATTGATTAATCATACTTAGGTTAGTTAGGTTTAAGCAGTTCTAAGTCTAGGGAACTGATGATCCCAGATGTTAAGTCCCATAGTGCTTAGAGCCATTTGAACCATTTGAGCCCCAATTTATAAATGTAACATTTGAAATGTTGGCTAGGAAACAATTTAAACGAAGACTGCAGAGGAATTAAAACCTATACCGAAAGCGTACGTTTTACAGTACTGGATTTTATCAGTTTTTTCGGATGATGGAACAGATATAGCACGGTCCATTGCTCCTGTGCGTTTCATTCTATTGGCTTAAACTTTACAGTTCTGTTGAATGACGACTGGTACGCAGTCAGTGGAGAGATTAGGATCTAGTGACCTAGCGACAAATCGCGTGTATGGAATCCATGCCGTCGCGGGATCGAATTCCGGATGGATCAAGTAAATTTTCAGTCTGCCTTTAATTTAGCATTCACTTCACAACGATGTGAGAAGTCACCACAGCACCTTCGGGTTCCACATTAAATTGTAAGTCCCCTTGCCCGGTTGAGTAACAGAGAGCCCAGCGAAGGAATCCTTGATTTCAAAATTAAATATGAAATCTTAAGTACAGCTGAAGGAGTTTCATTGTTAATAAAAATTATACCAGCTAACGTCCCACCACCATCCAATTTTAATACGGATGTACGAAGATGAAATACAGGGTGAGTCAGGAGGAAAGGCGTGTGTTTTGACGTGTGATAGCATTACTGACCTATTCCGAATGGTTTCCGAGATAGAACACTTTTAATGTACATTTTTATTTATTTTCTGTATTATTCATTGTCATTGTTTACTACGTACCACAGTAATATATAGGAGGTTGAGACGAACGTTTTGGTACAGGACTGTTGTGGTCTATCAAGTCGAAAAAGTACCTCAAACTGGCCTACCAAAAGTACCTAAGCTACAGCGCATGAGCGTCGCGCGAGAATTTCAATATTCTCGCGATCTCTCCGCGCAAACTGCTAGTCCTAGGTAAAAAAAAATAAAAAAAAATAGGATCTTTTTTGTGGTAAATTTAATTTGATTTGTGTATTGAGACACATTTTCAACGGTTGTCGAGTTAGTAAAGATAAACATACAAAAGTGAAATTAAACGTGTTCTATCTCGGAAACCATTCGCAATAAGGCGAATGTCAATATGAAATTTTTTGTTCAGAATCACTAATACTATCGCGTCTCAAAGCATGTACTTTTCCTTCTGACACACCCTGTATATCGAAATTAGTGGGCAAGTGCTACACACGGGCTGATTTTTGTGATAACATTATGAATTTTGTACAAAGGTTATACAGAAGTTCCGAAATACGAGTAGTTCGAAAACCTACTAACAGATGGCGTCGCGACACGTAGAGCTATAAATAAAGCGCCGCAGCTCACAGCGATCAGGTCTACCGCGGATACCTGAAAGCAGGTTGAAATCATGTATTCCTTTGATTAACTTCTCTTTCTGGTACTGGAATACCATAGGTGAGGAAACAGTCCTAGGGCAACAAGATGCAGTTTTCAAATACGACTTAAGGTTCTAGAAGGGCCTGAACCATTTGCAAACTCTCCATCTCCTTCAAAATTAGAACTAGTGAGGCAGATCATCTACCGTAGTATCGTTAGCCCCCTGACAACTGTGGATACTCCTTGAAAGTATCGCCAGGTTTATGAAATCATTCAGGAAAATCCTAGGTTATCCGTCCACCCAGAGAATTGCAACAGAGACTGGGTTGAAGCGTTCCGGCAGCAGAAAATACTGAGTCAAGACATATTTCCTTTCAAAATTCAAATCCTCTAGACAATACTCTCTACGAGTTGTTCGACAGAGTGCTGATTTTTCGAACAAGATTCTCATAGTGATTGATAATGAAGGGTTTCATGCTGGCTGCATCTGGCTCTGAAAACACCCGTTTGTGTGAAGCGAAACCATTGTGTTATCCCAAAGTTCCTTTGGGCTGTGATATACGGTAGATGCATTACAGCGCCTTTCTTTGTGCGAGAAACGTAGCAATTTTGGAACAATCTGTCACCACACACCTAGCGCTTGGGGAACGCCCAGGCACCAAGTGAGCTATGCGGGATGGAACCAGACCACCGTGCAACGAACAGATGTTACGTTTTCTTGATGAATACTTCGGGAGCAGCCAATGCTTTGGATTATTGTAGATTTACTGACGTAGGGAGGAATTGGTGTCCATATTCGCAGATATGGCTTGTGACTTTTTGTGGGACTCACTGAAATGTACTGTCTGCCAGAACCATCCTACCACGCTGGACGAATCGACGACGTGTGTGACATCGGAATCCATTGTCGTTGAGACACTACGGTATGTGATGGAAAATTTCATTGTTCGTCTGCGCCACCTCTGTAATACGACTGGTGGAAATTTCGAACGGATTACGGTATGATTGCAAAGACTAATTGCAAACGACGTGTTTAATTAGGCACGCTGATACTATACGAGCTGCTCAGCATACAACGCCATCAGTTTAGCAGCTTTTCGAACTATTTCGAAACTTCTGTGTAACTTCTGTATAAAATTCATACAGCTTTCACAATAAACATAGCATTTGCTGCAGTCGTCTATGGTCTTCGACATATTTATTTTTAAATCAAGGATATGCAACTGTAGAACATTACGTACATTCCAGCTGCGGTCAGGTGTCAGTAGTACGTCCTTAAATTGAAATAAGGTGAAGCACATACGCTGAACTGTTAATGAAAATTTGCAGTCCATTACGATGCATTTTCTAGTGAGAACTTGACTTTTCTCCGAAAATAAACGTCTTTGGAATGAACTTTACTGTGGAGACGATATCTGCAAATATTCACGAAAGATAATACTGCACTGGGATCAGACAATATTCTCCCCCGTTTCGCTGCTGGCCGATGCAAGGCAAGGTATGTTACCAAGCATAGGTATTAAGGTATGGTATAATCGTATAAGCATCACTGTAGCCTACTTCAGTCTGGAAGAACTAAGGCGCTATATAAGATGGGAAGATAAAGTAATGATGGAGAGACGAATAATGCCTCTATCCTGTTTGTGTACAAAGCGATGGGCGGGAGGATTAAACAAAACCTAATACGGAGAGTTGAAAATCACGATATTCTTCTATAGGGTATACACAGACAGGCCAACAATTAGGAATAAGCAATTCTCACTACGGGTAATTAATTGTTTGCTAGCTTTTTATGCGGATCCTCTTAAAGATTGTGACCGTGCCCTTCTGTCATGTGTACGCGAGCACGAGAAATTGATTGGAAAATGGTTTATCACTGAACAACCTATTTCTAATCATTTCTGAACAACCTATTTCTAATCATACGCCGGGACGATGCGTAACACGACCATACACTGATGTCCTTGCTTTTGTAGGGCTGCTGACGTTTTGCTACACACTCTTGATAAATGTCAGTATAAATGGATGAGAAGCTATATGAGTGCACTGACGTCACCTTCTACAAATGGCCGTCCAGTGGCAGCCAGCGAACGAGGAGCTGCTTTATCTCAGGCGACACCCTACAGGCAGCACAGTGTCTGCTCGACTCTTTAGTTTTAAGAATCAGTTGCGCTACGCCGGAATTAGAGAACTATTCGGCCAAATGTTTGCAGCGTCACATACTGAGATGTCTTGTGCTTGTAGTAGGCCCACAAACCTGTCCTTATTTGCTCCAACTTTGAACATGGCTGACGTTTGCAGCAACCGTATACACAAATTTGAAAAAAAAAAAAAAATGTAAAAATCTGCCAACCGGTTGCATAGATTTTCTATATACCTTGACAAGGTTTCGTCACCTCTAAGGGTGACTTCATCAGAAGGCAAGGTAATTACATGAAGAACATATTGTCAAAGATGTACAGTGATTTAAGAGCTAAGTTGCTCAAGTCATACACTAAAATATAAGACATAATGTTCTTCAAAAGTCAAACATTAAAACATAAGTAACACCGGTGTTGTGTGAGGAGAGTCCTGTGGCCCTGAGAAATGATACTCTTTTGTGAAGAAATAGTACCGGTACTCGTCTTTTGCACTATGCATCCGATATCGCCATGTATCTTCTTTACTTCGACAGTTTTGCTTAATTTGTTGTTCTAGATGAAAAAAGTTTATAATTAAATTTACTGCTTCTAATTGTGACATTTATCAGATTGTTGTTGTTATTCATACTGGTTGCTAGTGATTTAATCAGTGTATCTTCAACACGAATTCCTTTATACGTACCAAACCTTTTGCGTCTACCGTACCTTCCACCAGATCATCATTTTCCATCACGACAATGTTCCAGCACACACCTAAGCAGTTGTGGCCACAAAATTAATAGAAACAGGATTCCATTCCAACCCATTTCACATCCCTCCTATTCTCCAGACTTGGCTCCCTCGGACTACTAATTGTTCCCCAATTTGAAGAAATGGCTGGTGGGACAAAGATTTTATTCAAACGAGGACGTGATTGCAGCAACTTGTAACTATTTTGCAGACTTGGACAATTCCTATTATTCGGAAGGGATCAACAAATTAGAACAACATTGGACGAATTGTATATATCTAAAAAGGAGACTATGTCGAAAAATAATAAAGTTTTACCATAAACACGTAAGTAGATTTTTATTTTTGCACAGACTTTCCAAACGCCCCTCGTAGACTGCAGCATTATTTAGAGAAAATAAATTCTTTGCTGCTCTTAGGGTTGGAACTTTAATAGTGGCAACTATTTATTTACAGCTCGTATAAAATGGATACGCGTTCCAAAGTATTACTGACCTTAAAAGTAGTCACCAATATTGTGTAAAACTCGTTGCCAGCGATGTGGAAGTCGTAAGATACTCTTAGCAGTGCCAATTGTGCTGACATTTCGAGCGGCGCAATCAATTGCCTGACGAATTTGTAGCAGCTCTGGAGCAAATGCCGTGAAGTGTTTCCGTTGTAAATGTTTTATGATTGACAGTGGCCCAGTGAGCAGCACAAAAGAGACACACACAAAGAACAACCACAGACATAAAAATTTTAAACTAGGATAGCCACAGCTAAAGTACTTATACATAACTGATTCGCCAGTCACACAGTATAAAGCCGGTATTAAAACTGTTAAAATATAGAACTGAATGAAAATTCCAATAGTCCGCAATAGCTGTATTTACTGGAGTTGATTGAAGAGAGAGTTTTTTTTTTTACCGAAACGCAACTTTAAGTTGTAGCGTCTGGTGTATATCTGTACGTAAACTTTTATAAATTAATACTTTGGTAATGGAGAAGTCAAGATATCTGATATATTTTAGAGTACTGAATGAATAGTTTTAACCAAGGAAGAAAATATTTTGTATTTAGATCAGGAAATTAGGTTTGGACGACATGCACCCCACAAAGCTCGGTGTGTCCTTATATAATTAATAAAATTTGTATTTCGAACCAAAAGATAGTTAATTACAATGCTATGTCATATGATACTGGGGGCTATAGCAGAATGCCGCAGAATAACAGTTGGCGTGGCTGAGCCAAGGTTTTCAGCCTTCTTAAGTTGGTAAAGAGCTTCATTAATGATGAATGTGCAGTCTATAACGGCGGAGAAATGGAATCGGGAATGAGGAACTGATCCTTGACTAAAAAACAATGAAGCAGTAACTAAAATAAAGATATTGGGAGAGTCCCATGTAACGTAGAACAACTGAAAAAATGGGACTGACCTGTGTAAAAATCATGGTGAACCATCATCACATTACCGATTAAAATATATTCCTACGGGCTTGTGTCATACAACGGACGATGAGCCTCGTAAATGTCATCCAGTCTCTAATCGACTTCAATAAATACAACTATTGCGGACTGTTGGACTTTTTTTTAACATCTGTATATAAACACCTGTAGTGTACTGTATGAATGGTCAGTCAATTACGCACAGCTGCAAAATATTTACAGTCGGCTCTCAGATCCATTCAGCTATCGGTGATCTTTTCTCGTGAGTGATTTGAAGGAATATTGTCTTTTAACGTCCCGTCGACATCGATGTCATTAGAGACGGACACAGGGTGGGATTGTTTCAAGCATTGGGGAGGAAATTGACCGTGTCCTCAAAGTAACCATCCGGAATTTGCCAGGAGCGATTTAGGGACATTACGAGAAACCTAAATCTGGGTGGCAGGACGTGGGATTGGAAATCGTTCTCCCGAATGTGAGCCCAGTGCGCTAACCACTGCGCCACCTCGCTCGGTGAGTGCTCTAATAACTACTGGCTTGCGAAAAAAATATAGTGTCTTTAACTGTTACAGGTACAAACGAGAAAAGTGAGTAGAGGTCAATTAAACAAGCAAATAATCATTTTAAATATAGGTCCGGAAACCAATGGTTTCCCCGATGTAATATGATATGACCGAGTACGCGAACACCTTGCAACGGATTCCCCGAGCATACAGACTGCAGATATGCACTTGAGGATAAACACATTACTATTAACGATCCATATGGTCACCGTTCATATGAAGGCAGCGCCAGCACCTCTGCTCATCGATGCCTAAACGCGTTCAGAAATTCCAGGAGTGTTCCGAATACATTGGCGAAAATCCGCAATGCGTTCTCGGAGTTCATCCAAACTATCTACAGGTCTGAAATACACAAAATATTTTACGTATTCCGAAACAAAAACAAACGTATAAGTTCTTTTCGTGTAAACTGGGAGCTCATGGTGTTGGCGCGTCAGGCACGATACAGCTGTTGTGGATTTTACCAGTACTTAGGTATGTGGCTTGAACAGTTTATCACTTTTTTTAATTTACGTGTCTTTTACGGTGTTTCGAATTAAAATTACCGGTCATTTTAAGAGGCTCGGAACACGTATTTATTTGCTACATATATTTGTAAACAGCAAGTGCTAATAGCTAAATTTTCGGGTACAGTATAACTTCGGTTCGTATTGTAAGAGTTTTAGGACATTGTGGTTCATATGTAAAGGAGACCGCATAGGACACTAGTGCGAACTATTCTTGATACAGCTCGAGTGTTTGAGATCCATAGCAGGTAGGATTAAAGGAAGGCATCGAAGCAGTTCAAAGGCGGGCTGCTGTATTTGGTTTCGGCAGGTTAGAAAAACACGCAAGTGTTACGGAGATGCTTGGGGAATTCAAGTAGGAATCTTTGGAGGGAAGGAGAAGTTCTTTTTGAGGAAAGCTACTGAAAAAATTTAGAGAATGGCCATTTAGAGCTGACTGTAGAACTAGTCTGCAGCCAGCAACATATATTTTCGCAAGTACCCCGAATATAAGATAGAGAAATTAGGGCTCATACACAGGCATATAGACAGTCGTTTCTCCTTCGCTGCATATGCGAGTGGAACAGGAAAGGAAATGACTTGTAGCGCTATAGGGTACTCACCATACAGTGGTTTGCAGAGTATGTATGAAGATGTAGAGGTAGATGATAAATTTCCAACTTATGGTTACGTGAAGGATTTCCCAGTTTTGGAATCCTGAAGAAGCACACACGTGGATGCCGATTTGCTCTGCACGCAGAGGTACACGCCTGGACTCTGTTCCAAAGGCAACAGTTAACTTCTTTTCGTGAGGGTAGTGACCGTCTTGCCTCGCAGTGAGGTAAACAGTTATGGCTGTTACTTTTGAAATAATACCTATCTGTCTCGTTTTCATATGACTGCTCTACGTACAGTCTTATTAGTCATCTTCAGCGGTATACACGGACCTGAATAGCTTAAGTATCGAAGACAGTCATCTTGACGTTTTTGTTGTTCACTTACAATGAACTAATAATTTGAAGTGAGTATACTAATAGCTATAACACTGCGTAGATATAAGGTGTAAACGTCAATGTCGCCGAATTTGAACGAAGAACCGCAATGAGAAACAAATGACGTTCGAAAATTTACTTGTAATTGTTCGAAGCATTGACAGACGAATCTACATATGGAAAATAAATACACAACAATAAAATAAAAGAACTGGTTGTAGTAATTACTTACACACCCAAAATATCTTATAAATGTTTAGATCTGTAAAAAACTTATTGAGGGGAAGCAGCAGCTAACGAGTCTCTATTCTGATGGCTTTTTCCAGTTGATCCTCCCACCGGTAGAATGCCCCGTCTGTTCTTTGTCCGAAGCAGTTGGTTGGCAGGAATCTATTGTCAATGTCATTTGTGCGATGGGTGTTCAATAAGTAATGAAATACTTTTTTTCTCTGCCAATTTCGGGTGAAAAATGCGGAATTTGTTGTGGGACATCATTGAATGTTTCCACTTCAGCCCCTGTGGTTTCATGAAGTTCCGACTGGTGGTGGCGCTATACGTTGCTTTCAAAATGATAAGGATGTGACGTTGCAGGTAAAGGGCTCTATTGCGGTTCTTTGGCGGAAAACCAGAGCACCGCAGATATTCATAGGCCCTTCCAGGATGTCTACGCAGACCTGGCAGTGAATAAGAGCACGGCGAATCGTCGGGCGAGGCGTCTGTTCGATCTCCCTTGTGTCGACTGAGTCCTGCAATGTTGGAACGTGCGGACACTCTCATTAAAAGTGACTGACGCACCACAGTCAAACGTATCGCTGCACGATTGGACGTCTCTGGTGGTGGTATTGACGCACTCGTTCGACATTTGGGATACTCGAAGGTTTTTGCCCGCTGGTTCCTCACCGCCTAACAGAAGACCATAAAGAGCAACGAAGGACGACATGTTCTGGCCCAATGAAGGATGCACTCCGCGGAGAACAGTACTTGGATGAAGGGGAGGTTACATATGTAGCGCCAGCTGCTGTAGCCGAGCGGTTCTGGGAGCTTCAGTCATGATCCGCGCTGCTGCTACGGTCGAAGGATTGAATCCTGTCTTGGGCATGGATGCGTGTGATGTCCTTAGCTTAGTTATGTTTAAATAGCTCTAAGTCAAGAGGACTGATGAACTCAGATGTCAATTCCCATAGTGCTTAGAGCCATTTAAACCAACAATTGAACAGATGTAGCAAGACGTCGACCAGAAGAGTGGTATCTTGAGGGCATATAGGACCTCCCAGAAAGTTGGCTTAAGGCTGTCGCATTGAACAGAGATTGTGTCGAAAAATAGGGTTTTGAAACCAAAAGAGAGGGGGATAATATGGTGTACTGGAATTTTGAATGAAATCATCTTGCTTTCTCTAAAAACTATTGTTGCATTATATGAATGCAGAGTCTTGCGGAGGTAACATTGAATAAAATGTTCTCGGGTTCCCAACCGCGTCAATTGCTTAAAACTACACGAGCTTTCGGCCAAGCACTCCTTGGCCTTTCTCAAGTGTTACAACTGCCAGTGGGCTGTTAGTGCGCCCTTATATACACTAGCTGCCGGCTGTGACGTCACTGGTACCCGTAACATTGACATATATGGGCATGTTTTGAGTCGGCGTTCGATATGCCCTCTTCAACCGCCCGATCGCTGGATCCCATGCCTCCCTGAGCTGCAAGCCACCGTCTCTATTCATGGTGTTTGTGGTAATTTGTGTTTCAATAGCTTCCTTTATTAAACTGTCCAAAAGCCGTTAGTGCGAGCCACGACAGAGGTATCGTCAAATTTTATGTGGTGACCGTTTTCTAACGCATGCCGCCGTAATTATGGAGTTCGAGGACTATGATACGAAGATCTGTGCGCTACTGAACGAAGATACTTACCGGAAGCGCCCACGCGACCCGACATCAAGAATAGTAAGAAAAACATCAGAACTTCTCAAGCGATCTTCAGTGGAAGACAGTGTGGTTAAGAATCTTCTCCCACAGCCGCCTAGACCACCTACTGCTTATGGTTTACCGAAGATACACAAGGACGGGACGCCATTTCGCCTAATTGTGACCATAATAGGTTCTACAACATACAAGCTGACGAAGTACTTGGCCAAGCTCCTTTCTGCGAACATCGTATAAAAAACTCAGCAGTCCTTAGTAAGGACGATATTATGGTCAGTTTTGATGTAGTGGCGCTGTTTACGAATGTGCCTATCAAAGACGCTTTGGACCTAATTTCCCAGTACTTTGTAAGTGACTTGGTCGAGCTATTTAGGCACACTCTTACGTCCTCCTATTTCGTGTACAACGGCCGGTATTACGACCATACGGACGGCGTAGCAATGGGTAACCCGTTGGCTCCAGCTGTTGCAAACCTCTCGATGGAGAATTTTGAGGATATTGCCATAGATACTGCGCCATTGTGGCCGAAGTGTTTCTATCAATACGTTGACGATACGTTCGTCATTTGGCCACACGGACGCGAGACATTAGACGAGTTTTTGGAACACCTCAATGGGATCAACAGTAATACCCAGTTCACCATGGAGGTGGAAAAAGATAATGCATTGCACTACCTCGACGTCCTTCTCCACCGTAAACGAAATGGGTGCCTTGGCCACATCGTCTACAGAAAACCCACCCACACAGACCTGTACCTGCACGTCACCAGCCATGATCATCCGGCACAGAAGCGCACAGTATTACAAACATTGGTGCATCGTGCAACAGTAATATCAGACGACGACAACCTGCCCCACGAACTGAGCCACCTACGCAAGGTTTTCAGAAATAACGGCTACAGCGCCCATCAAGTAAAAATAGTGATTTAAGGGGGGAAATATCAGAATAAGGCCACCGACGAAGAGCAGGAAAAGAAACTTGCTTTGCTGCCATTCTGTGGCTCTGTGTCGTGCAAGATAAGCCGCCTGATGAAAAGACACAAGATCAAATCCATCTTCAGGCCACCAACGAAAATCCTTCAATTACTGAGACCAGTTAAAGACGCACTAGGTCTCAGAACACCTGGAGTCTACGAAATAAAAAAAGGCTCTGAGTACTATGGGACTTAACTGCTGAGGTCATCAGTCCCCTAGAACTCAGAACTACTTAAACCTAACCAACCTAAGGACATCACACAAATCCATGCCCGAGGCAGGATTCGAACCTGCGACCGTAGCGGTCGCGCGTTTCCAGACTGTAGCCCCTATAACCGCTCGGCCACACCGGCCGGCTCTACGAAATACCTTGTGAGTGTGGCCAGAAGCACATGGTACAAACAGTGCGCACTGTGGAACAACGCAGGAAAGAACATGAGAGGTATTATCGCCTACGCTATCCAGAGAAATCTGCGTTAGCCGAGCATGCGTTAGAAAACGGTCACCACATAAAATTTGACGATACCTCTGTCGTGGCTCGCACTAACGGCTTCTGGGACAGTTTAATAAACGAAGTTATTGAAATGAAAATTACCGCAAACACCCTGAATAGAGACGGTGGCTTGCAGCTCAGCGCTGCGTGGGCTCCAGCGATCGCGCGGTTGAAGAGGGCACAACGAACGCCGACTCAAAACATGCCCATACAGGGTGTTACAAAAAGGTGCGGCCAAACTTTCAGGAAACATTCCTCACACACAAAGAAAGAAAATATCTTATGTGGACATGTGTCCGGAAACGCTTATTTTCCATGTTAGAGCTCATTTTATTACTTCTCTTCAAATCACATTAATCATGGAATGGAAACACACAGCAACAGAACGTACCAGCTTTGTTACGAGAAATGTTCAAAATGTCCTCCGTTAGCGAGGATACATGCCTCCACCCTCCGTCGCATGGATTCCCTGATGCGCTGATGCAGCCCTGGAGAATGGCGTATTGTATCAAAGCCGTCCACAATACGAGCACGAAGAGTCTCTACATTTAGTACTGGGGTTGCGAAGACAAGAGCTTTCAAATGCCCCCATAAATGAAAGTCAAGAGGGTTGAGTTCAGGAGAGCGTGAAGGCCATGGAAATTGTCCGCCTCTACCAATCAATCGGTCACCGAATCTGTTGTTGAGAAGCGTACGAACACTTCGACTGAAATGTGCAGGAGCTCCATCGTGCTTGAACCACATGTTGTGTCGTACTTGTAAAGGCACAAGTTCTAGCAGCACAGGTAGAGTATCCCGTATGAAATGATGATAACGTGCTCCATTGAGCGTAGGTGGAAGAACATGGGGCCCCCAATTAAGACATCACCAACAATGCCTGCCCAAACGTTCACAGAAAATCTGTGTTGATGACGTGATTGCACAATTGCGTGCGGATTCTCGTCAGCCCACACATGTTGATTGTGAAAATTTACAATTTGATCACGTTGGAATGAAGCCTCATCCATAAAGAGAACATTTGCACTGAAATGAGGATTGACACATTGTTGGGTGAACCATTCGCAGAAGTGTACCCGTGGAAGCCAATCAGCTGCTGATAGTGCCTGCGCACGCTGTACATGGTACGGAAACAACTGGTTCTCCCGTAGCATACAGTGACGTGGTCAACGTTACCTTGTACAGCAGCAACTTCTCTGACGTTCACATTAGGGTTATCGTCAACTGCACGAAGAATTGCCTCGTCCATTGCAGGTGTCCTCGTCGTTCTAGGTCTTCCCCAGTCGCGAGTCATAGGTTGGAATGTTCCGTGCTCGCTAAGACGCCGATCAATTGCTTCGAACGTCTTCCTTTACAAACGTACCGCGCCACGGCTATTACCCCGTGCTAATCCATACATCAAATGGGCATCTGCCAACTCCGCATTTGTAAACATTGCACTGACTGCAAAACCACGTTCATGATGACTACTAACCTGTTGATGCTACGTACTGATGTGCTTGATGCTAGTACTGTAGAGCAATGAGTCGCGTGTCAACACAAGCACCGAAGTCAACATTACCTTCCTTCAATTGGGCCAACTGGCGGTGAATCGAGGAAGTACAGTACCTTTTTGTAACACCCTGTATATGGCAATGTCTCGGGCACCAGTGACGTCACAGCCGGCAGCTAGCGTATGTAAGGGCGCGCCAACAGCCCACTGGCAGTCATAACACTTGACAATGGCCAAGGACTGCTTGGCCGAACGCTCGTGTAGTTTTTTAAGCAAGTGGCGCGGTTGGAAACCCGAGAACATTTTATTTATTGTTGCATTACTTATCGAATGCCTCTCGTACATTTCTCCTTAGAAATACGGAAGTGATGGAAGGGTAGGTAGCACATCCGCTGTACGTTCTCGGAGATTACACTGCGAGTGTTGAGGAGTACGCGACCGGCGGGCGTACGAGAGCACAGAGGGGGGCGTGTTTACGACTGGCGGCGCGGATCTCGAGCCGTTAAACGAGTGGCCAGCCGAGCGCCGCTGCGGACGCTCGAACACGTGTCGCCTCGGACGGACGCGCCGCGACTGCGACGCCCAACACAGGGCGTCTTTGATGGCGGCCGGAGCACGTGCCCTCACAAAATAACAGCACTGGCCGGCCGGCCCGCGCGGCGCACCCAGAAAATTACTGGGGCGATGAAAACAGAAGGGGCGGCCCAGCGCGGCCGCCTCGTCTCAATACGCCCCCTGTGTCCGTCCCCGCCGCTGCTGCTCGATTACCATCGCTAACGACCGGGTATGAGCGGAACAGTCCCGCCGCAGCCGCAGTCGTGTCCTCGTGGTCGCCCCCGACAGTACATAAACGCCGCTCGCGGCCTTTGCGAAATCTGCAGTGCTTTGTGACGGACGCATGAGACACTAAACACAGTGGGAAGTGTTACACAATGAACACATTGACCGATCGCTACCGAACCGATAAATCATTATTTCCGTGCTTTTGGAACATGTTGATTAGCGTTTCATCGTTATGCGAGCTTAATATCAGTGTTTTCAAAACAGAAAAAAAGATATTCGTACAGATCATGGAGCTTGTTTTGGGTGAAGTGGGGTTTGGGTTGGACGCCTGTGAGTATGAGCTTGCTTCAAATGAGGAGCGCCGGAACAGAAACCGACAATCCGCATTTGCTGTTAATACAGAAAGTAACAAATAGTGATCTCAAAATGGCTCCACAATCTATAAAAAGAAGAAACACACCATAAAACACTTGATGTAGCGTTGTGCTGAAAATTATTTTGTGGCAGCATGTATTATTACTCCCGTATCTCCCCCTTGCAGCTCAAACACGCGAATATAGCAAAAGTGGATATATCGGGTTTTGTTCCGGCGCTCCTCAAATATCCTTTTATTAGCAATAATATACTGCGACATGAAAGCGAAATTCTTAGTTAAAATGGGTACAGTAATATGACAATTAACAGAAATTTGTTGTTGTGGTCTTCAGTCCAGAGACAGCTTTGATGCAGCTCTCCATGCTACTCTATTCTGCGGAAGTCTCTTCACTTCCGAGTAACTGCTGCAACCAACATGCTTCTGAATCTGCTTATTGTATTCATTTCGTGGTCTCCCTATACGATTTTTGCCCTCCATGCCTCCGTACAGCACTAAATTGGTAATCTCTTGATGCCTCAGAATGTTTCCTACCAACCGATACCTTCTTCTGGTTAAGTTGTGCTACAAATTCCTCTTCTCCCGAATTCTATCCATTACCACTTTACTATTTACGTAGTGTACCCATATAATCTTCAGCATTCTTCTGTAGCACCACGTTTTCTTGTCTAAACTATTTATCGTCTATGCTCCACTTCCATACACAGCTACACTCCATAAAAATACTTTCAGAAAGTTCTTCCTGACCCTTAAATCTGTACTCGATATTAACAAATTTCTCTTCTTCAGAAAGACTTTCTTGCGATAACCAATCTACATTTCATATCCTCTGTACTTCGACCATCATCAGTTATTTTGCTTCGCAGATAGCAAAACTCATCTACTACTTTAAGTGTATCATTTCGTAGTCTAATTCCCTTACCATCACTTGATTTAATTTGACTGCATTCCATTATCCTCGATTTGCTTTTGTTGATGTTCATCTTATACCCTCCTTTCAAATTTGGAAATTTGTGGTAAGGTCTTACGGGACCAAACTGCTGAGGTCATCGTTCCCTAAGCTTACACGCTACTTAATCTAACGTAAACTAACTTACGCTAAGGACAACACATACCCATGTCCGAGGGAGGATTCGAACCTCGTAAGGGGGAAGCCTCGTCGACCGTGACAAGACGCTCTAGACCGCTCGTCTACCCAGCGCGGCCCTACTTTCAAGACACTGCCCATTGCTTTCAACTGCTCTTCCAGGTACTTTGTCACTTCTGACAGAATTACAATGTCGCCGGCAACCCTGACAGTTTTTTTTTTCTTCTCTATGGAGTTTAATTTCTATTCCAAATTTTTCTTTTGTTTCCTTTACTGCTTGCTCATTATACAGATTGAATAACATCGGGGATAGACGACAACCCTGTCTCACTCCCTTCTCTACCACTGCTTCCTTTTCGTGCTCTTACAACTGCCATTTGGTTTCTGTACAAATTGTAAATGACCTTTCGCTCCCTGTATTTACTCCTACCACCTTCAGAATCTGAAACAGAGTATTCCAGTCGACATCGTCAGAAGTTTTCTCTAAGTCTACAAATGCTAGAAACGTACGTTTGCCTTTGTTAACCTAGCTTCTAAAATAAGTCGTAGGGTCAGTATTGCCTCGCGTGTTCCTACATTTCTACGGAATCCAAACTGATCTTACACAAGGTCAACTTCTACCAGTTCTTCCATTCGTCTGTATGGCATTCGTATTAGTATTTTGTAACCGTGACTTACTAAACTGATAGGTCGGTAATTTTCACACCTGTAAACATCTGTTTTCCTTGGGACTGGAATTATTATATTATATTCTTCTTGAAGTCTTAGGCTGCGTTCACACTGCCGGCCGGGCCGAGCCGAGCCTGGCCGGGCCGCCGCCCGCTTCGATATCAAACACATGGTTTTGAATTGCGGTGTTCACACTGGCGGCCGGGCCGCGCCGACACGGCGTGAGCCTCCCGGAGCCGTGCCGACGACATCCCGAGTGTTTAATATTGCCGGCGCGAGCCGACCGCAGGCGCGAGCCTGTGGAGCAGCACTACAGCTTCTGCAGTACACGCATCACACGTCTCCCTTCTGCTTTCATCACAAGTGTGACTGCACACGTCTTTTATTTTAAGATGTTACCTCACATTTCACAATAAGTGAGGAAAAATTACGTTTATTATAATGATACATGCGAAATTACTTTTATTTCATTTATTTAATCTACATGCATTTACAACAATAGCTTGCCAGCGTTCGCGGCATTGCCGCCACTGAATAGTTCGCATTTACTTGTAAACGGAGGCAGATATGAGTGTCACTGAGGGACGGAAATGTGTCCCTACCAGATGACAATGCATTGTAAAGTCATGTTGTGGCACGTTACTATAAGCTGTTGTCTGTGACATCTTTTTGCTATGTTCTTACTTTAATGGATGCAGAATAACATATACATGACATTAACTTGTGTCCATCAATTTGGTATCAGAATTTCGGCTAGTATGACAGTAATGATGCAGTTTCCAGATTATGGAACGAAGTAACCAAGGAGTCTGTTTCAGATAGTACGCACAAATATAAATTATTTTCCTTTATAATTTTATTTGTTTTATTTACAGTGAAATGAGATACAAAAAAAATACAGTAAATAGCAAAGTACTTTCAATTCCAAAATTTATTTGAGAGGTTTTTTAATTATTTTAAGTTGCATTTTTAACGAAATATTCAACAAAAGTGTTCCTGACAGTTTTCGAACGTAATGTGGAATTTCTGTTGAATGTGGCACCAGCTGTCTGCATATCAGCATTGTTACAAAACTTTTCAGCTTCAACATTGCACCCTTCTCTGTCAATGACAATATTATGAAGTAGACAAATGCACTTGACTATGTGATCAGCTACGTCAACGGATGTTTCAGTTTCCTTCCTCAGTAGTCTCCATTTATTGGTCATTATACGAAATGCACATTCAACAACTTTTCTTGCTCTGGAATGCATATCATTGTATAGAATCTTCTCGTTGTCCAAATTTCTGCGAGGAAAAGGTCTCATCAAATTCTCTAATAAGGGGTAAGCTTCATCTCCCAAAATGACGTACGGTAGTTCCTGACACATTCCTTCAAGTCTTGTTGGTGGCGGTAATAACAGCTCCCCATTTGTAAGTTTCTTATATAACATAGTTTCTTTAAACACGCCTGCATCAGACTGTTTACCGTAGGCACCAACATCCACAGCTATAAATTTGTAATTTGCATCAGCAACTGCTTGGAGTACAATCGAATAATACTGTTTGTAATTGTAAAACATGCTGCCAGAAAGTTTAGGACATTGGACACGTATGTGCTTCCCGTCTATACATCCAACACAGTTTGGAAATCCCCATCTCGTATGCATTTCACTGGCAATTTCTTTAAATCGAGAAACAGTTGGCGTTGGTAAATGAATGGGAGCAAGTGACGCCCATATGGCCATACAAACGTCTTTCACCAACACTGATACGGTGGACACTCCTAATCGGAATGACGATGCTAGTGCATGAAAGGAGATGCCAGTGGACAGATACCTGAGAAAAAAAATCGTAAAATGTGTTACTCAAGTGTGGTGTTGGGCGAAGTTTTTACAGTTTTGTTTGCACAGTAGATATTTACTTAGTCCATGTCATTTCATAGTTATACAACAATAAATAATTAAAGAGACATTTTCTTGCATCCTTCTATATTCTTTCAATTAAAATAATGAAATCGAAATGCAGAGACCTGAGAGACAGTTACAGAGAATAACTTGTATAACTTGGCAAAATAAGGTCATGTGATCCAGGGAATAGTATATTAAAATGCAATTCCACTCGGGCTTTGTTCTGTCATATGATTTTCCTAAGTTCCAAGAGCTATGCACAGTTCCTTACCAGTGGAAATAGAACCACTGAGTCAAAGGGCATATCAGTCTGTCTATCTTACAAGGTAATGAAAAGATTTCTGTGAGGTCATCAGTGGCTCCACATGGTGAACCATCACCACTGCCAAGCGCTGCATCATGAAGAAAAACGAAGAAAAAGTTGGAAAATTCTGAAGGAGTGTATCTGCGATTCTTCGTTGAAGGCACAGCAAGACATTACCCAAAATGACGAAGCTAATTACTTACTGATGATTCTCAGGAGTCCCATAAACTCTCTTCCCCTCAGAGGTAAGCGTTTGTGAAATTTAAAATAGAAAAGCATGACTACAATTAATTGGAGGTAGTGAATGCTGCACAAAGTTCTATTGCAAACCAAAAAGTGTGTACTAACGAATCTTACCTTATCGTTATACACAATTTTTCTTCTGCTGTTATACTTCTGCGAAAATTTGTGTTCTGTTTCGAAATTTTGTCTTGAATGTTCTGCAGCAAATACTGAAATGTATTATGATTCATTCTGTAATATGAATAAAATTTTTCAGGATAGTTTTTAAGTTCTTCATGTAAAGAAAAAAACTCTCCTAAATATCTGTCGCTATTTATGGGATGAATCCATAACCTCCTAGTTCTTCTGTACTTCAAAACTCGACGAGTAACTGCAGAGTCAAAACAATACCAATAAAAGAGTGAAGACATTGTTCTACACGACAGCACAGACTAGCCAAAGGCGAGCAACTGTTGACTGCAGCTGAGTTTTCTAGTGACTTGCTTGTCAGCTGTCGAAGGGTGGGGATCTTTTTAAATTTATTTATTTGGCCTCCGGCCAGCCATTTAGCCAAAGAGTGGGGATTACCTTGACAGTGCAGCGCAGCCCGCCAAGGAAGAAAAAAAACAATGAAGAACAATGAAACGCACATCTGTGCCGATCTACAGCAGTTTCATTAACTCTCCATTATTTTTTCTGTCAAAGTAGACAACGAGACTACAGAACTGCCCTTCAGTTATCTTTTAGTTCGAAATACGAAATGTACATCATACTAATTGTAGGATGTTGATGACAAATAATTGTTTGTCTTTTGTGATGCAACGTGTGGCCAATTATAAAAGCATAGCAGATGATTGTCCAGTAGCCGAGGGAAAAATTCTTATACATTTGGATTTATCTAGACAATGAGACCATTAAAATAATACGAGGGACCGACACCAGGTCTGCGCTGATCACTAGTAATTAGTTTTTTTCTGTCCTGCATTATATGACTACACTAAACCAAGCTGTAACCGCGCGAACTCCGTGGCTTGCGGACGCGGCACTGACGCCACTGAATAGCTCGCATTACTTGAGACCAGAGACAGATATCAGTATCATTATCATTTCAAAAACTTTTTGGTACTTTTAGCTACATTTCATTCCCAACAATGTATGGTCTAAAACGGATCTAACAGTAAGCTACCCGCTACATAACTTTTTCACTACAAGATTTGTAAATCAAGTGCACAACGTTGACAAATAGCATCATTTCACAATGACTGTTACGAAATATGGAAAGATAAATGATTCAATACGAAGCTAAGATGTTGCACTACCACGTGTACAAAAATCAGATTCTTTAGCCGCATACTTTCTTCTAAATCGGTTGGGAAGCGTTACGAAACTAAGAAATCACGCGAAACGAAAAGTAGACTTTTTCTTTTTTCACGACGTAAGTAACGCTTTTAAGGAAAAAATAAGTTCATAAAACGATGTGTCGAAGTCTTATATACCGCTAAGAATTTTTAAAACATGAAAATCGGAGAAGTGGATTTTCCCCCATTTCGCCGTCCCGGCTCGGCGCGGCGCGCAATGTGAATGCACTACTCGTCGGCCTGAGCAGGCTAGGCACGAGCCGAGCCAGTACGCGTCAGCCCGGCTCGGCCCGGCCGGCAGTGTGAACGCAGCCTGAGGGTATTTCACCTGTCTCAATCTTGTTCACTAAATGGAAAAGTTTTGTCATGGCTGGCTCACCCAAGGCTATCAGTAGTTCTAATGGAATGGTGTCTACTACCGGGGCTTTGTTTCGACTTAGGTCTTTTAGTGCTCTGTCAAATTCATCACGCAGTATCATATCCCCATTTCATCTTCATCTGCGTCCTCTTCCATTTCCCTAATATTGCCCTGTGGTTCTTCGCCCTTGTATCGATGCTCCATATACTCTTTCCACCTTTCTGCTTTCCGTTCTTTGCTTACTCTAAAAGAAATAAAAATATTTCTTATTGAGCAATACTTTGCTAGTGGACACAATCAAAGAAAAGCAGTACAATCCCATAACTACTTTACGAATTGGAGCAGAGAATCACACTGAATAACTGAGAGCAGCGCTACCACCGTCTACGAAAGCAGTGCTAACGAACAACTACACAGTGTAACTACGACACAGACAAACGAACGCAGTACAATCCAGAATATCCTGTGAAACCTTCCAGTTTCCTCTGTATCTCTTTTGTTACGCAACCTTCCCTACCACAATAACCTATGAAACCTTCCCTTAGGATTTCTATCTCTTGCTTAATAATAACAAATGAATTCTGTTTCTCAATAATAATAATTACAATCTTCGCATACAAATTTAAATGCTGCTTATTAAAAGTGATTTGCTGATTATTTCGACGAAACATAGAATGTGTCGTCGTCGTGGCGCTCAGTCGTTACCTGCAATAACCCAAAACTGTTCCTTACCTTTTTTACTGTTACTGAGTCGCCATCAACTGCGGCATGAATATACTTACTCTGTTTTACTACACTCTATTAGCTGCTGGTGGGCTGTCTTAATAAGTGGCTGTATTGATTACCAAAGCTGACGTTATTCTTCAATAGCAAAGCTGACGTTATTCTTTAATTGGTTCAAATGGCTCTGAGCACTATGGGACTTAACAGCTATGGTCATCAGTCCCCTAGAACTTAGAACTACTTAAACCTAACTAACCTAAGGACAGCACACAACACCCAGCCATCACGAGGCAGAGAAAATCCCTGACCCCGCCGGGAATCGAACCCGGAAACCCGGGCGTGGGAAGCAAGAACGCTACCGCACGACCACGAGATGCGGGCTATTCTTTAATTAATTTGACTGAAGTTACATAAATCATAGTTAAACTGTTCCTTGATAACAACAAAATTTTGCAAAGTTTTACGTTGATGGTTTTTTGGGATGGTTTATAATCAGTAATGCAATACTGCTGGCAAAATTAATTGCATTCTGAAAACGATTCCTCACATATTTACTGTTGGTAATGAAATGATTTTACAAACTTTCAAATGGGACTTACTTTTTACAATAATCTTACAACTAGCATTGCGCAAACATACCTTCAGTAGTCGTTAGTTTCTCAAAATAATAATAATAATAATTCAGTAATATTAGTTCCTCTTATGATAATAGTTAGCGGATGTCTCTGTACATCCGTTTATAATTTCTTGAAAACCATAGCTGGTGGCTGGCAGGCACACCGCTCCTCTTAACCTCTCGCTTCAGAACTGCTACCGACTCGCTTCACATCTCGCTTACTACTGACTTCCTACGAACGCTAAAGTGCGGTCTCTTCCGCCAACAATGCTTTCTGGTGCAGACAATCCCTGCTACCATTACAAAATGTATCAATGCGTCGTCTTCGAGCTCTTTACCCCACGCATTGTACTCTACGTGATTCCGTGTGAGCTCCCGTCTTCTTCCATACATTAGCAAAACCCCCTATCTCTCTCCCAATAGATGACTGTGTGCAGATGCCATACTCCGCATGACCATTGAGATCAGCACACTACACTGTCTGGCTACGCAATGTCCTCCGCTCCTAGGCGCTACAGTCTGGAACCGAGCGACCGCTACGGTCGCAGGTTCGAATCCTGTCTCGGGCATGGATGTATGTGCTGTCCTTAGGTTAGTTAGGTTTAATTAGTTCTAAGTTCTAGGTGACTGATGACCCCAGAAGTTAAGTCACGTAGTGCTCAGACCCATTTGAACCATTGTCCTCCGCTCAAGTATCATTTACTTGCTAAGCATCAACAAACTCAACTGACCAATCCAAATCTCCGTTACCTTCTGCAGACAGTCCCTTACCTAGCCACGACGATAAAAAATAGGCCCGGATGGCATGCGAACAAGGCTCTGACGCAGCCCCACGCATTGTCCCCATCCTAATCAACTGTTGTGTGGGAACTACGTCATGCCTTTCGCTGTGGCCGACATGACCTTCTGACAGCGAGTATGTTTCTACTGGGTGACAATGGCCGCCCTTAACAGCAAGACAAACGAAAACGTTATTGCAAATACTTCCTTGGGAACGCTTGAGACCTCTGCAGTAGAGCCCTAACGTAGCTATTAATGGTTTTCATCTTTTGTGACCCTTCACGAACTACATAGGAGGGCAGTAGTTCGAAGATAGTGAGACTGTAACATGAGCGGTCGAATAAGAACGAGACCTACCAGAAGAATACTTTACTGCAATAGATCGAAGACTTGTTAAACGATATGGCAAGTGTTGTGTTCAAATGCGTGTGAAATCTTATGGGACTTAACTGCTAACGTCATCAGTCCCTAAGCTTACACACTACTTAACCTAAGTTATCCTAAGGACAAACACACACACCCATGCCCGAGGGAGGACTCGAACCTCCGCCGGGACCAGCCGCACCGTCCATGACTGCAGCGCCCTAGACCGCTTGGTTAATCCTGCGCGGCGGCAAGTGTTTTATGTACAAGGGGAGTTTTTCAGTGTTATACTTGTCGCGATGGTGACATTACCCCGTTTCTGGCATTCTTTGTAGACTTATCGTCGTAAATACACTTCAGGTCAAGCTCATTTGACATTTAAAGTTCCATTTGGGCCACTATATTAAGTGCCACAGAAAAATTGATAACAAACTATGTTTAACAATTAGCGAATCCGACGAGATACTATGTAGAGGCACTCAAGAACGGCTGGTGGACTGGTCGTGCCTGACAGAGCGATTCGCGGATGACGATGCTGAAAGAGTGGCACGGGCAATCAGTGTCGGGGCGTGGACTAGAACAGCTAAGGAGTAGGCAGCCACATATAACCTGAAGGTAGAGTTAATTTTGCAGTTGCAGATGATAACGGTATTTGAGCTTGCACTATCGCAGCAGTCTTTTCGTATGTGAGCTAGCTCCTGAACTTCGAAATTGTCCCACTTAACCCGGCAAGCATTGTGGGAAACTGTAGACAACTGGCACGAATTTATGACGTGGTTCACGTCCGGGAAACGCCCTGCATATCTTTGTTAGTAAATGCAGTGCAGCCCGTAAACAGGAGGGGCTACGAAGCTCACCACGTTGCGGATGGTCTGTTCTCCTCTTCTAAGTTATCCGAGAACGGCCAGTTTCGAATTATATGGAGACGAATGCTGAAACCTGCCACACCATCAGATCACCAATGGTTCAAATGGCTCTGAGCACTATGGCACTTAACATCTGAGGTCATCAGTCCCCTAGAACTTAGAAATACTTATACCTAACTAACCTAAGGACACCACACACATCGATGCCCGAGGCAGGATCGTAGCAGTCGCGCGGTTCCGGACTGAAGCGCCTAGAACCGCATGGCCACCGCGGCCGGCAGATCACTAATGGACCTGTCGTTTTTCGATAGGTTATTAGATACTTCTCCATGTTATTATTTGTCTTCTTTGGAGTCCTATCGTAATAATGATGCGGAAATGACCACTTTAAAAAATTGGCGCTCATTACTGTCTTCACTGTTCATTGTCGCTGATCACCTGAATATCGATGAAAGTATTAAGTATATTTACTGTAAAATAGACTGTCTGACATAAACAGTTGTGCACACCCAAGAGGAGGAGGAAACAAAATGAAACTTCATGGATTGAGATAGTATGTAAAGCAATTTCAGTGGTTGCAAAATCGAGTCACTTTTACAAACAAACAAAAAAAAAGTGGTAGTGTGGGCGCACTTATCAGTATGTAACGCATCCTTCGTATCTCCTGGATACTGACACTGGGCCAGCCAGCCGATTTGGTCCCACACAGGTTCTATCGGGGACAGATACGGGAAACTTTCTGGCCGTGGGAGAACCTCAACATCCTGCAAACGTTGTCCTGTTGAAGAATGCCACCACAATACTGTCGCATGGGAAGTAACACAAAACTACACTGAATCGCCGTGACGTACCGTCGTACCGTCTGGTTTCCCTCAATCACCACCACCAATGCATGACCTGGAGTGCCCCCATGACACCAGGAGTAACGACGCTGTGCCTCTCCGAAACATCGGAACAATCGAATCGAACCGTTCCCCAAACCGCAGAGACGCTCCACGTCGGTGGGTATCCATATTACTCCGAAGGATTACAAGATCCGACAATACGGCAATTATCGCACTATCAGCTTAACAGCTCACCCATTTAAATTGCTGAAAAGATTAACATACAGAAGAACGCTAAAAGACTGAGGATCTATTACATGACGACCAGTTTGGCAGTTTTCATGCTGCAGTTGATAGTGGAGTCAAGACTGGAGAAAAATCGTGATACATTCAAAGGATCTGTCGACCTGGAAAAAGCATTCGAAATATAACGTGGTGCAAGATGTTCGAAATTCTGAGAAAAATAGAGGTAAGCTATAGATAAAGACATGTAATATACGATACGTACAAGAACCAAGAGGGAAGAATAAGACTGGGAGGGCAAGAGCGAAGCGCTCACATTAAGAAAGGTGTAAGACAGAGACGTAGATTTTCGCCCCTACTGTTCGACCTCTGTATCGAAGAAGCAATGACGAAATTAAAGAAAGGTTCAAGACTGGAGATAAAATTAAAGCTGAAAGGGTATCACTGATAAGATTCGCAGATAACACTGCTATCCTTGGTACGGAATATGGTTTGGCAGTAAATCAAAGAAAGACGAAAGTAATCAGAAGTAACAAGAATGAGAACAGCGAAGATCTTAACACCAGCTTTGATGACCACAAAGTTGAAGTAAAGGAATTCTGGTATCTAGGGAGCAAAATAAGCAGCAACGACGGAGCAAAGAAGACATAAAAAGCAGCAAGCACATCAAACAGGTCATTCATGGCGAAGAGAAGTTTATTCGTATCAAACATATGCCTTAAATTGGGAAATAAATATCTAAGAGTGTACGTTTGGAACACAGCGTTGTACGGTGATGAAATATGAAGTGCGTGAAAATCGAAACAGAAGAGAATGGAAGCATTTGAGATGTGGTAATACAGATGAATTTTGAAAATTAGGTGAACTGCTATGGTAAAGAATGAGGAACTTCTCCGCTGAATTGGCGAGGGAAGGAATGTATGGAAAACATTGACGAGAAGAAGGGACAGGATGATAGGACATCTGTAAAAATATCAGGGAATCACTTCCATGATACTAAAGCGAGCTGTAGGCAGTAAAGTGTATAGGAAGACAGAGATTGGAATACATCCAGCCAATAATTGAGAAAATGAGGTACTACAAGTGATATTATGAGATGAAAAGGTTGGCACACGAAAGGAAAGCGTGGCATACCGCGTCGAGTAAGTCGTAGACTGACGAATCAAAAAAAAAAAAAATTTTTTTAAATTAAAAATAAAAACATAAAAACCATGAATATGAAAGCGTGTTTGCCAGTATAAACATGTAGGCTGAAGAATTTACACTGTGTGAGCAGAAGTATCCGGACATCCCCTAAAACATACGTTTTCATATTAGGTGCATTGTGCTGTCACGCTCTGCCAGGCACTCCATGCCAATGACCTCATTAATTAAATATCGTGAGACAGCAGAATGGGGCGCTCCGCGGAACTCACGGACATCGAACGTGGTCAGGTCATTGGGAGTCACTTGTGTCATATGTCTGTACGCGAGATTTCCACACTCCTAAACATCCCTAGGTCCACTGTTTTCGATGTGATAGTGAAGTGGCGACGTATAGGGACACGTACAGCACAAAAGCGTATAGGCCGACATCGTCTGTTTACTAGAGCGACCGTCGACAGTTGAAGAGGGTTGTAATGTGTAATAGGCAGAAATCTATCCGGACCATCACACAGGAATTCCAAATTGCATCAGGATCCACTTCAAGTACTATTTCAGTTAGGCGGGAGGTGACAAAACCTCGATTTCATGGTCTAGCGGCTGCTCATAAGCCTCACATTACGCCGACAAATGCCAAATGACGCCTCGCTAGGTGTAAGGAGCGTAAACGTTGAACGATTGAACAGTGGGAAAAGGTTGTGTGGAGTGACGAATCGCGGTACACAATGTGGCGATCCGATGGCAGGATGTCGGTATGGCAAATGCCGGGTGAACATCATCTGCCAGCGTGTGTAGTGCCTACAGTAAAATTCGGAGGCGGTGGTGTCATGGTGAGATCGTGTTTTTCATGACTTGTTGTTTTGAGGGGCATTATCACAGCACAGGCCTACATCGCTGTTTCAAGCACCTTCTTGCTTCCTACTGTTGAAGAGAAATTCGGGGATGGCGATTGCATCTTTCAACAAGATCGAGCACCTGTTCATAATGCACGACCTCTGGCGGAGTGGTTACACCACAATGACATCTCTGTAATGGACTGGCCTGCACAGAGTCCTGACCTGAATTCTATAGAGCACCTTTGGGATGTTTTGGAACGCCGACTTCGTGCCAGGCCTCACCGATCGACATCGATACCTCTCCTCAGTGGAGCACTGCGTGAAGAATGGGCTGCCATTCTCCAAGAAACCTTGCAGCACCTGATCAACGTATGCCTGCGAGAGTGGAAGCTGTCATCAAGGCTAAGGGTGGGCCAACACCATAGTGAATGCCAGCTTTGCCGACGGAGGGAGCCACGCACTTGTAACTCGTTTTCAGCCAGGTGTCCCAATACTTTTGATCACATAGTGTATGTCACCACTAGCAAACTCAACGAATATCATAGACCGACTGTTGCCATTTTAAGTGTCATGGATAATAATATTCTCTCATTGCTTCCATTTATGTTGCAAGAAGAGGCTAAAGAAGGAGCGCACTTTGTTGGGATATACAGCGGAGAGTAGCATGAAAACGTGTCCACAGACAGCTACCTTCGCCCACCAGAACAGGGCGACAAACAAACGCTGCATTCCATACAGAAGACTTTCCTAGAGATGAAGGTACATGTAGTCTGAATGATTACAAAGGCTTTCCAATGGAGCTTTCACTGTCCGCCATAGCTTATTAGTTGTGGACAAGCATTATAATGTTTTCTGTGTTTCTGCTTCTTCAGCAGGCATTTCATCCCTAGGAGGCATCACCATTCTTAAGGAATTACGAGTGGTTGATATCCTTTGGTGGTGTGCAACAGATTCCACTCTAACGAATTACAAGCATACTCATCTGTGTGTAAATCGGTCGTAGGCCACATATGCGCAAAGCGACAATCTTCTCTGTGAAGAATCCACTTGTCACTGATGAGAAATGCGCGCAGCTACTCGCGCTAAACGTAGTCGACACGCCACCTCTGAGAAGAGCTGCTTGTTGCAGGCTGGGACGTGTCGCCAGCTGTGTAGGAATGCCGCAACATCCCCGCCGCCTCCACCTCGCGGCGCCTCCGCCCCCGGTGCGGAATGGCTAACACGGCTGCTGGCGGTTGTGGCGCAGCCCGGAGGCAGTGTCCGCCCACGTATGCCCTCCAGCGCTCCATCGCGGCGCAGCAGCGCCAAGCTCTGGCCGACCCTCGTGGAGGTCAGTGGATTCAGACCGAACGGCCTGAGTGACCTATTCAGTGCACCTACGCCGGTAAACTTATCGTCCACTGCGATAACGCGGATGCACACTACAGGCCATTAAAATTGCTACACCAAGAAGAAATGCAGACAAATATATTATACTAGAACTGACATGTGATTACAATTTGACGCACTTTGGGTGCATAGGTCCTGAGAAATCAGTACCCAGAACAAACATCTCTGGCCATAATAACGGCCTTGATACGCCTGGGCATTGAGTCAAACAGAGATTGGATGGCGTGTACAGGCACAGGCTGCCCATGCAGCTTCAACACGATACCACAGTTCATCAAGAGTAGTGACTGGCGTATTGTGACGAGCCAGTTGCTCGGCCACCATTGACCAGGCGTTTTCAATTGGTGAGAGATCTGGAGAATGTGCTGGCCGGGGCAGCAGTCGGATATTTTCGGTATCCAGAAAGGCCCGTACAGGACCTGCAACATGCGGTCGTGCATTATCCTGCTGAAATGTAGGGTTTGGTATGGATCGAATGAAGGGTAGAGCCACGGGTCGTAACACATCTTAAATCTAACGTCCACTGTTTGAAGTGCCGTCAATGCGAACAAGAGGTGACCGAGACGTGTAACCAGTGGCACCCCATACCATCACGCCGGGTGATACGCCAGTATGGCGATGACGAATACACGCTTCCAATGTACGTTCTCTGCGATGTCGCCAAACACGGATGCGACCATCATGATGCTGTGAACAGAACCTGGATTCATCCGAAAAAATGACGTTTTGCCATTCGTGCACCCAGGTTAGTCGTTGAGTACACCATCGCAGGCGCTCCTGTCTGTGATGCAGCGTCAAGGGTAACCGCAGCCATGGTCTCCGAGCTGATAGTCCATGCTGCTGCAAACGTCGTCGAAGTGTTCGTGCAGATGGTTGTTGTCTTGCAAACGTTCCTATCTGTTGACTCAGGGATCGAGACGTGGCCGCACGATCCGTTACAGTCATGCGCGGATAAGATGCGTATTATCTCGTCTGCTAGTGATTCGAGGCCGTTGGGATCCAGCACGGCGTTCCGTATGACCCTCCTGAAGCCACTGATTCCCTATTCTGCTAACAGTCATTGGATCTCGATCAACGCCAGCAGCTATGTCGCGAAACGATAAACCGCAATCGCGATAGACCACAATCCGACTGTTATCAAAGTCGGAAACGTGATGGTACGCATTTCTCCTCCTTACACGTGGCATCACAACAACGTTTCACCAGGCAACTGCTGTTTGTGTATGAGAAATCGGTTGGAAACTTTCCTCATGTGAGCGAGTTGGAGGTGTCGCCACCGGCGCCCACCTTGTGTGAATGCTCTGAAAAGCTAACCATTTGCATATCACAGCATCTCCTTCCTGTCGGTTAAATTTCGCGTCTGTAGCACGTCATCTTCGTGGTGTAGCAATTTTAATGGCCAGTAGTGTAATTCGTCCAGAGACCGCAGTGAATCATTAGTCAGTAACAAACTAGATGCCCATAGAGAACAATGAAAGAGATATTGATTAGATTCATACTTTCTGAATTCTTATCTAGTCATACTACAAGCCATAGCTATTGCAATAATAACTGTATTACTATTAGACAAATAAGCGCCACTGTAGCAGAAAGTGACATTACTAGAAAAAGAGGTGTGTGTGCTTATCGTGCCTCACTGAAGCACAGATATGCCCTACACACAGCTGAGAGTATTTACTTCTGTAAAGGGCGATTAAAAAGTAAGAGCATATGGACTATCAGACCAATTGTGTGATTGGATTGAAGAGTTCCTAGATAACAGAACGCAGCATGTAATTCTCAATGGAGAGAAGTCTTCCGAAGTAAGAGTGATTTCAGGTGTGCCGCAGGGTAGTGTCATAGGACCGTTGCTATTCACAATATACATAAATGACCTTGTGGATGACATCGGAAGTTCACTGAGGCTTTTTGCAGATGATGCTGTGGTGTATCGAGAGGTTGTAACAATGGAAAATTGTACTGAAATGCAGGAGGATCTGCAGCGAATTGACGCATGGTGCAGGGAATGGCAATTGAATCTCAATGCAATCCGAAAACAAAGGAAGTAGGTTACAGTATGCTTGTTCGCCCACTGCTTGAATTCTGCTCAGCAGTGTGGGATCCGTGCCAGATAGGGTTGATAGATGAGATAGAGAAGATCCAACGGAGAGCAGCGCGCTTCGTTACAGGATCGTTTAGTAATCGCGAAAGCGTTACGGAGATGATAGATAAACTCCAGTGGAAGACTCTGCGGGAGAGACGCTCAGTAGCTCGGTACGGGCTTTTGTTAAAGTTTCGAGAACATACTTTCACCGAAGAGTCAAGCAGTATATTGCTCCCTCCTACGTATGTCTCGCGAAGAGACCATGAGGATAAAATCAGAGAGATTAGAGCCCACACAGAAGCATACCGACAATCCTTCTTTCCACGAACGATACGAGACTGGAATAGAAGGGAGAACCGATAGAGGTACTCAGGGTACCCTCCGCCACACACCGTCAGGTGACTTGCGGACTATGGATGTAGATGTAGAAAAGTTTCCGTTCGAAGGCAGTACAGTCCAGAGTCGATATACCAGTCAGGCATAACTGTATAAGTTAGGAGGTGTATTTTCCAGTAAAGCATTGAGGCAATTATCGGCGCACCATGTTTAAGATATCGTTTTGATACAACTCTGTGCTCTGCTGCACATCCGCGTCCGACAGGAATCGTCGACCCTTCAAGGCCTTTATTAAGGGACCGAAGACGTGGTATTCAAATATGAAGAGATCAGGACTATAAACATGTGCTTGAGTGTCTGCCATTTGAGTATGCCAATAGACTCTGGCCTCCGTCTTTTGTTGAATCGCAACCAGCGCACAATTCCACAAATGTGATTTTCAATAGACATGCTGCCCCATACACACCTTTCTCCGGCGGATGTCTACCGGTGTTTGTCCTTCGACAATCAAGAATAGAATAACAGCACGATGGTCTCATTTGGACACATTTGGTAACAACACCCCAATAGTTCACGTTTTCACATTTACCTCACACACGCCCGAAAGGTAAGAATGCGACACAATCCCTTTCCCACATGTCAGTGCTTATGTACCGCATCAGAGTCGCACTACGTTGCACATACGCCATCAAACGCCCTCAAACGGAAACTTTTTGATCGCCCATTATACTGATCTAGCAGAGGAATAAAACGTCACGCCCTGGCTCACATACTCAAGGTGATCTACCAAACATACATTTATTTATGAAACAACATTTGTGACGATCTACAGCATTAATACTGGAATGTCGTGATAGAAAATAGCAGAGATAATAGGGGACGTTAATATTAGCTCATGTGACCAAGAACTAAATGCTCGCAATGTGTGGAACAGGTGTTACTGAGGTACAACCTGCAGAAAGTTCAAAAATGGTTCAAATGGCTCTGAGCGCTATGGGACGTAACATCTATGGTCATCAGTCCCCTAGAACTTAGAACTACTTAAACCTAAGGACATCACACAACACCCAGCCATCACGAGGCAGAGAAAATCCCTGACCCCGCCGGGAATCGAACCCGGGAACCCGGGCGTGGGAAGCGAGAACGCTACCGCACGACCACGAGCTGCGGGCCCTGTAGAAAGTCGTGCATCTATTGAAATTACCAAGCAGCAAGGAAACAGGTAGGGAAAACGAGAAAGAAGGACCGCGAGAAAAAAGGATGTCCATATGAGCCTTTATACAAGTTCAATTCTTAGTTTTTCAAATGGTTCAAATGGCTCTGAGTAGTATGGGACTTAACTGCTGAGGTCATCAGTCCCCTAGAACGTAGAACCACTTAAACCTAACTAACCTAAGGACGTCACACACATTCATGCCCGAGGCAGGATTCGAACCTGCGACCGTAGCGGGCGCGGTTCCAGACTGTAGCGCCTAGAACCGCTCAGCCACACCGGCCAGCTGCTGGGTATTGCTAGGAACCCTAGTACAACCTGCAGGAAAGTGTTCCGCCGACATGGTGTAAGCTAAAGTATGGTTACATGCATCGTGTATGACAATCCACGATGTGACATGTGAACGCGTGCATTGCATCCCATGGAGGCCACTCTGAACCTCTGCTGTGACGGGGGTGCGATGCAACTCTGCCACTGTAGTTCTGTGTTCAGAACGATTTTTTGACGCACTCATACCGTCCATTTCCGGACACATGTTCATAGGAACATTTTTTGTCCTCTTCCAGTCATGAATCTGTCATTGCAGCTTGTCACATATTAATGTTCATCCTGCGTAGACAGCATTGTATGGAACTAAATGGCAACATACACTGCAGTTGTTTATTGTAACAGCGATGATTCTATTTTCATAAATATTACCGTCAATAAACAAAAATAAATTTATATTTTGGTCATACTGACCCCAGTGACACTCAGTGCAAAAAACCCTGAAAAAATTTTAAGCTGTTGTAAATATAAAAATGAACAGAACATCACTCGATTCAATTGACTGAGTCATATATGTTGAAAATAACTGTTTTGCAAGCAAGTGAGACATATATTTCAAATGTGCTTATGGAGACATATTGACCCCAGTGATTCTAGGAGGGTTAAAAAGCATAATTCCTCCCTTGTCCATGTGATAGTCATGTGCTGATGACTATATTACACATAAATAAAAACTTCAATATTTATGAACATTTTATACAACAGAAAGGAAAGTTCCAAATCCAGTCAGTAAGAACATGAGATAGTAAAATTTCACAAAATCAGACTCACTCAAAAGAGACAGTGATCTCTTATTTGCATGACACAGAATATTGTAGAATATATTTCGATTAATTTAATGAAGAACTACCATGACCATTTAAAAATCACTAACGTGAAGAAAGGATATTAAGATACAACAAAACTCGATCCCACTACCCATTGTTTCATAACTCGGCACCTCCACCGACTACACCACGTTTAACAACAAACAGCCTTGTATTTTATGTTACATTCTTCTGAAAGATTTAAAGGTCGATATATTATTAACTGACATTTAATCATAACAAATCCTGTCAACAACGACGCATTTTTGAAGAATCTTCAATGTACTGTTTGCTTAAAACTCAGTAGTCTCATAACATGCGAGTTATAACAAAATACGAACATTTTTCAACCTACCCTTTCCCCCCCCCCCCCCCCCCACCTCCACCACCACCAATATGACGTTTCACAGCATTTACGGCATTTTATTACAACAAATCGTACCAATAACGACACGTTTTCGAGAGATCCTCAATGTACTCGTGCTTAGATACGTCGTATGTAGATAGGGTGTAACTTAAAATACAAAACCCAAGAAATATGGGTTTCAGCTGAAAATGGCGAATGCGTTATGGCGTAGACAGAGTTGTTTCATCTTGTTGGTTCGACCTTTCGTAACACGTTGCCGAAATATCGCAGAACGTATTTTGCGTTTCACGCTAGGCAAGAGCTTCTGAACTTTAAGTAACAGGAAGTGACGTCAGAAAACTAGTACAGCTACATATCACCGTCAGATAACACACCCAGTGTGAGGACGGTTTGAGGTAAAATGAACTGTGCAAAGTGTGTAACCTCAAGTCTCAAAGACGTGCCAATTCTACACAGATGAATTGTGAGTGAGGCAAAGAGCTGTTTCATCTCTACACTTCGACATATTAAAGCTGATCCTCTCCTCCGTGGCTCAGAGCATCCGTAGCGACCCCCATAAGCATACGCGTGGCTGCAGCCAGAATACACGCACTCTTGGTGACGTGGAGCATGCGAGAGAAATGAAGAACCCACTGTAACAATGGTTAATGGGAAACGTTTACTGGTGGACGCAAACTAATTTTCTGCACTGCTACACACGTAAAATCAGTCTGAATAAAAGTCGTCGGCCTCGCTTTGACACATGAGGCAGGGCAGTAACTTTCCAAACTCAAGATCGCATATATATTTCTTTACTTACAAACAATCGATTTCGACAGACATTGTTATCATCTTGAGGTAGTTTCAAATGGTTCAAACGGCTCTAAGCACTATGGGACATAACTGCTGAGGTCATCAGTCCAGTAGAACTTAGAACTAGTTAAACGTAACTGACCTAAGGACATCACACATATCCATGCCCGAGGCAGGATTCGAACCTGCGACCCTAGCGGTCGCTATGTTCCAGACTGTACCGCCCAGAACCGTTCGGCGACTCCAGCCGGCCATCTTCAGGTCTTCACAAATTTATGTTATTAAATGACCTGAAGATGGCAGCAAAGTCTGTTGATAGCAGTTGTTTGTAAATAAAGAAATATTTATACCAAGTAAAACAGATAGCTCCTTTTAATTTCTTATTGTGAGAAAATTCGACCGTGAGAAAGGGTTAAGGTTCTCACTATTCCTACACTAACAATTGGAGATCCGACCACTGGACTGGAATAATAGGTGTACAACACTAGCAGTTCATAATTCGCCTTCAGCTGACTCCTAACACACACTGCCGATAATCTTCAAAGCAGCAAAGCAATCTTACTATCTGATGTGACGGTACAGTCCATCGGCCTTGCCGCGGTGGTAAAGCCGGTCCCCGCCAGACCACCAAAGTTAATCGCTGTCGGGCATGTCTAGTTCTTGCATGGGTGACCGCCCAGTCTACCGAACGCTACCGGCTAGCGGGTTTCACTCAGCCCTTGGGAGGCAAATTGAGGAATTGCTTGATTGAGAAGGAGCGGCTCCTTTCTTGTAAACTGACAACGGACGGGAGAGCGATGTGCTGACAACATACCTCTCTATATCCGCATCCGGTGATGCCTATCGTTTGAGGAAGGGACGGCGGTTGGTCAGTACCGTTGGGCCTTCCGAGGCCTGTTCGGACAGAGTTTACTATAATTTAGTTTTTAGATGTGGCGGGACCAGAGATGGGTAATGAAGACAATCAGACAGCTACAAAAAGATAAGACTATCCATCAGTTTGTTTACATGATGTACCCCGAATAATTGAATTACACCTAGCTTCTTCTGTGGTGCAGAGGTCTACGCAATGACTAACGTTTTTTTGATATAAACAAATACGCTGATAACCTCAACGCCGAGCGCTCGTAAGCTCCATAAAGGGATAGTCTCTAAGGCTTACACATTCTGAGAGTCTCTGAATTATAGTAATGCTAAGTAGCGTGGTGCTAAATCGGTATTATCCTCAATGCAGTCTTTGGTACTAATGTGGATAAAGCTTAGTTGCACAGAATATGGGGTGAGGCTCTGAAATGCAGCTGCTTGAAACATACGAGCTGCCCAGTCAGAAAATTGAGAAGTATGTGGTAGGTTCCTATGGTGCCAAAATGCTGAGGTCATCGGTTCCTAGGCTTACTCACTACTTAGTCTAAATTAAACTAACTTAGGCTAAGGACAAAACACATACCATTACAAAATGTATCAATGCGTGGTCTTCGAGCTGTTTACCCCACGCATTGTACTCTACGTGATTCCGTGTGAGCTCCGGTCTTCTTCCATACTTTAACAAAACACCCTATCTCTCTCCCAATAGATGACTGTGTGCAGATAGCCATACTCCGCATGACCATTGAGATCTGCACACTACACTGTCTGGCTACGCAATGTCCTCCGCTCCTAGGCGCTACAGTCTGGAACCGAGCGACCGCTACGGTCGCAGGTTCGAATCCTGTCTCGGGCATGGATGTATGTGTTGTCCTTAGGTTAGTTAGGTTTAATTAGTTCTAAGTTCTAGGTGACTGATGACCCCAGAAGTTAAGTCACGTAGTGCTCAGACCCATTTGAACCATTGTCCTCCGCTCAAGTATCATTTACTTGCTAAGCATCGACAAACTCAACTGACCAATCCACATCTCCGTTACCTTCTGCAGACAGTCCCTTACCTAGCCACGACGATAAAAAATAGGCCCGGATGGCATGCGAACAAGGCTCTGACGCAGCCCCACGCATTGTCCCCATCCTAATCAACTGTTGTGTGGGAACTACGTCATGCCTTTCGCTGTGGCCGACATGACCTTCTGACAGCGAGTATGTTTCTACTGGGTGACAATGGCCGCCCTTAACAGCAAGACAAACGAAGACGTTATTGCAAATACTTCCTTGGGAACGCTTGAGACCTCTGCAGTAGAGCCCTAACGTAGCTATTAATGGTTTTCATCTTTTGTGACCCTTCACGAACTACATAGGAGGGCAGTAGTTCGAAGATAGTGAGACTGTAACATGAGCGGTCGAATAAGAACGAGACCTACCAGAAGAATACTTTATTGCAATAGATCGAAGACTTGTTAAACGATATGGCAAGTGTTGTGTTCAAATGCGTGTGAAATCTTATGGGACTTAACTGCTAACGTCATCAGTCCCTAAGCTTACACACTACTTAACCTAAGTTATCCTAAGGACAAACACACACACCCATGCCCGAGGGAGGACTCGAACCTCCGACGGGTGGAGATGCGCAAACGTTGCAGGCAGTGAAGACATGTCACTTTCAAAGTGATATTGCAATGCCTGTGCTATTCGAATGCATGCATGTCCGAAAGACATTTGGAATAACACTGCCACTGCAATATCATATTTATCCGCCGACACCGGGCAAGCGAATTTCACATGAAGTGTCTCCCCTGTATGGGAATATACTTAATGTATGTACGAGTATAGGTTGTAGACACATCGCAGACGGCATATGGAAGTTTGGGTCTGGCCGTGAACCGTGCTCGGATAGCTAAATGGTAAAGCGACCGCTCGGGATAAGCGGGAAGTCCGCGAATCGCCATCTGGAACAAATTTTCGACAGCACAATTCCCAATATAGCTGCATCGAGTGACTCCACCTCGAGCCCATAGCACAACCAAATCAGAAAAAATATGCATTAATGAAAGTGGACAGGCTTTCTAGTGCGGATTGCCAACGTCTAACTTTCCGGAATTGTACACAATTCATTACGGTCGCACGGAGAAGGTTATCATACGATGTCTTCGTACTTCTTTATGTACCAGAGGTGAAATGATGAACGGTCTGTTGACGATATTTAGTAACTCTCACTGCCTGTTGAGAAGAGACCTTTGGCGTTTTGTACAGTGAAAATGGAAGGGCTCGCCAAAATTGTGATCATTTAATATAAAGAACTACCTCTCTCTCTGTCTCAAAATTAATTTCATACCTGTTTGTGTACCATTATTATTATTATTATTATTATTATTATTATTATTTTCGATTATTCCCATTTAAAGAGAGCGTTTGAACTTGAATTCCTTTATGATGATTGTTTATGTTTTTTCTGAGCCCAAATTTTCTTCATGTGCTCACTGTGTTGTTTCTTTCGCTCCGCTGTCCATTTGCATCCTGGTCTCTTCTGTGTTGTGGTGTCAAATTTATGTTTTTTGATGATGTTCCTGAATTGAGTTCTATTTGCTGCATCGTTTACTGTTATGTATGCTTGTCTGAGGTCCTCTTCAACTTCTTTTATCCATTTTATTTTTCCCCTGCCTGAGTTGATGACTTTAAAAATTCGCTTTGAAATTCTGTTTTCATTCGTCCTGTGGATATGTCTGTAGAACTGCATTCTTCTTTTCCTTATTGTATCCGTAATCTTGTCTGTGTATTTATGTAATTCTGATCTTGGTCTCTTCTCCCAGATTCCTTTCTCTCATATCGGGTCAAAAATTTTCCTGAGAATTTTCCTTTCTTGTTTCTCTATTTCTTTGATTTTAGTTTGGCCACCTATTTGTGTTGTTTCAGATGCATACAGTGCCTCCGGAAGTACGACAGTGTTGTAGTGCCTCAATTTTGCGTTAATGGATATGAACTTTTTGTTATAATATTTCTACGTGAGTTTATATGCTTTCTGTAGTTTTTTTTTCTTTCCTCATTGGCCTTTAGGTTGATCCCTGATGGCTGGACGATTTCTCCCAGGTACTTAAAATGTGGTACTTGTACGATTTTCCCATGGGTTGTCACAATAGGAAATTTGTCTTGTGGCACTCTTTCTATGTACTTGGTTTTCTCATACGAGATTTGCGGGTCAGTTCTTTGTGCAATTTCGTGTAACTTCTCTATGGCGTTAGTGGCTTCTTTTTTATTATTTGTGAGGATTGCAAGGTCATCAGCAAAAGCTAAACACTTGACATTGAATCTATTATCTTTTCTAATGCCCATTTGTGTACCATTCTTTTATTTTGTGTTTTGTGTGGAGTGTATGTTTTAAAGGTGACTGAAAAGCTTTGTCATCTAAGCGACGCCGGCCACGGCAGGTAAACTTGACGAGTGGCTGGCGCTTGTGATTGCAGTAGTGCTGTGAGGCGGCCGTCACGGTCTGACCACGTGCTCCCTGTCACAGGTTGAGGCGCCTCCGCCGTCCAGTCCGGACGAGGCCGGGGTGGTGCTGGTGGACCCCGGCGGGTCCGGAGGAGTCCCTGGCGTCGACCACCTGCCAGACCCAGCTGTTGTCTTCCGTGGCCGCGGCGCCAGCTACGAGGTCACGGTCAGTGCTCCAAAGTCCCTGATTTCTTCATGTTCGATACTATCCATGACAGTTCTTGTATAACGGACAGTATCACGAACTAAACGACTGGTAGTCAGCCAGACTGCTATCGCCCACAGCAGGCGTTCCAGCCCTCAGGGTGGGCGGAAGGCGGTAGGCATTTTGAAAACATTTCCATTACGGTCTTACAGAATTTGAGCATGAAGTACTGAGTAATTATTATTGCATGCTTTAACTTGCTGTAACTTGGCTTTCATAAAGTAAATTTACTTTCCTACTACATAAATCACCATTCCCGTGGAACCAGTGGGCGGTTAGAAAATTTTACTAGTATTAATCACACAAAAGTGGGCTTTAGGTAGATGAGGGTTGACTGCCCCCTGAACTAAACCACATTTTAAACCATATTTTATTTGCTCGGCCCCCAGTACGAGGATTTTATGAAATACATGTCCCGACGAAACTGACTTCGTATCTGATAACGTCAATTCCAGGGACCAAGGTACTCATTTGATTCCATCAGTTTTTATGAAACAGGCAACCATTACCGTTCCTGTGAGATATGTTCCTGGAATGTACAATTCAGTGTCCTAAAAGAAGTGTTCAGCACCATACGGGGCATTTCAGAATCTTTGAATCAAACGGCTAGAGGTGAGAGATCACTTTAACAGGAACAGAATCTCCGACAGACAAAAACGTCCGCTGATGCTTCGAGGCGACGCGAGTCGTAGTCGTCTTTTAGTATCCACCGGCCCGGGGAGCAAACTAGCTGTGTCTACTAACCACGTGCGTTGCATAGTACCTACCCCAGTTAATTTAACAGTTTTTTCAACAATGAAACCTTCAGAATGAGTGTATCTAAGTGGAGAAAAATATTTTAATATCTAATCTGAAAAATTAATTTTGATGCACCTACCTCCTTTCATACAGACTAGATGAACGGATTATAAAGAACACAAAATGGGCATGCACACCGGTGAGTGTCTATTCCCGGGCACCTGTAAAACAGGCATGGGAAAACCGATACTGGTACAATAGTTTCGAATAACCGGTATTTTTTTGTATTGTTTAGCTCTCGGTTGTAACTAATGTTTTTTGTTTTTCTACTAGTAATCGGGTACAAAACCTAATTATCAATTAGTCATAGCAGCTATGCTAAAATTTTTGGTTTTCAAATAAATGTCTTTTTAAAAGGAATTTCATTCGTAAGATTTTCTTTACTTTGAAATATTGCATTGCTACAGAAAATGCGAAAAGCGATCAGAGCTATTTTAATAAATTACAGCATGGCGCATCGTCCCTAGTCTGAAAATATTTGTGAAGTGCAGTATCTATGAAGTACAATGGTCCACTTGCGTTAAAAGATTAAAAACGCAGGGAGCCACAACAAATATACAGCAACATACAAAGAGAAGCATTTTATTCATAGCTTACAATAAAAAGAGACAGTAGCTTAGCTGCTCCATATGTGTACCTAATATGCCTTTATCTTCCGCGGAAAATGGACAAATTAACATGAGAAATAGAGTTTCTCCTCTTCAGTTTCTCACCCTTTGGCAGTAACTATTCGTAATGTAACATGACCCGTGGTCTGTGGGTGCCGGCTCGATAGCTAAGCGTGTTCGGTCAGAGAGCTGGGTGGCCTCTGTAATAAAAAGAAAAAAAAACTGAGTGAAAGGATCAATAAAGAACTTCAACGGATATCATGTGACGCCCGCTACGACCAAATACAACGAACAAATGAAAAAAAAGGTGGGGTAGCGTCTTTGATTAGTAATCGAAACATCCACGGCCCAATGTTAAATTTTGATGAATAATCGACATTGGCGGCCGAAGACTTCCGGATTAAGAAGTCGCCCTCATTCTGCCAACGACCTTCTCAAAGAGAGCGCGAAAGCGGACAGAGCTCCAGAGCGCTCTCTTGTCCTAGGGGTGCGAAACTGCCCATAAAGGCCGAAGAATCAGCAATGATCAACGGCGTGAGGATGTGGAAGGCAATGGAAACCGTTGCATTAAAGACACATAACGTGTATCATCAGGACATGTGGCTTGTAATTGAAAAGTGCCACGATGATATCTCCACTGGCAAAAGAATCCGAAAAAGTCTCCCATTCGGATCTCCGGAAGGCGGTTACCAGCTGGGAGATGACCATGAGAAACAGACTGAATAATCAATGAAAGGATAACGTTCTACGAGTCAGGGTGTGGAATGTCAGAAGCTTGAACGTGGTAGGAAAACTAGAAAATTGTAAGAGAGAAATGGAAAGGCTCAATCTAGATATAGTAGGTGTCATTGAAGTGAAATGGAAAGAAATCAAGGATTTCTGGTTGGATGAGTGTAGGGTAATAACAACAGCAGCAGGAAATGGTATAACGGGAAATACTGTGAACAGTTCAGTGATAGGTTTTTTTTATCAGAATCGACAGCAAACCAACATCAACAACAATAGTTCAGGTATACATGCCGACGTCGCAAGCTAAAGATGAAGAGACAGAGAAAGTATATGAGGACGTTGAAAGGGTGATACAGTACGTAAAGAGAGATAAAAACCTAATAGTCACGAGGGACTGGAATGCTGCTGTAGGGAAAGGAGTAGAAGAAAAGGTTACAGGAGAATATGGGCTTGGGACAAGGAATGAGAGAGGAGAAAGACTAATTGAGTTCCGTAATAAATTTCAGCTAGTAATAGCAAATCAAGAATCATAAGAGGAGGACGTATGCTTGGAAAAGGGTGGGTGATACGGGAAGATTACAGGCAGATTACATCATGCTTAGACAGAGATTCCGAAATCGGATACTTTGTTGTAAGGCGTACCCAGGAGCAGATATAGACTCAGATCACAGTATAGTTGTGATGAACAGTAGGCTGCAGCTTAAGAGATTAGTCGGGAAGAATCAATACGCAAAGAAGTGGAATGCAGAAGCACTAAGAAATGACGAGATCAGCTTGAAGTTCTCTAAGGCTATAGATACAGAAATAGGGATCAGTTCAGTAGGCAGTACAATTGAAGAAGAGTGCAAGTCCCTCATACACGTTGGAAAGAAAAACATAGTACAAAGAAGGGAAATGGGAAGAAACCATGGGTAACAGGAGAGATATTTCAGTTGATCGATGACGAGAGGAAATGGGTGGGGGGGGCGGGGGGGGGGTGGCAACAAAACGACTATTCAAGTTGGTGTCTAGAATATATGAGTCTGGCGACATACCATTTGACTTTCGGTAAAATATCATCCACACAATCCCGAAGCCTGCAAGAGCTGACAAGTGCGAGAATAATCGCCCAATCAGGTTAACAGCTCATTAATCCAAGTTGCTGAGAAGAATAATATACAGAAGAATGGAAAACAAAATTGAGGATGTGATGACGATCAGTTGGGCTCTACGAAAGGTAAGGGCACCAGAGAGGCAATTCTGACGTTGCGGTTGATAATGGAAGCAAGAGTAAAGAAAAATCAAGACACATTCATAGGATTTGTCGATCTGGAAAAAGCGTTCGACAATATAAAAGGAAGCAAGATGTTCAAAATTCGGGGAAGAGCAGGGATAAGCTATAGGGAGAGACGGGTAATATACAAATTGTTGAAGAGAAAAGAGGGAGTAATTAGAATGGACAACCAAGAACGAAATACTCGGATTAAAAATGGTGGAATATAGCGATGTAGTCTTTCCCCTCAACTGCTCAATCTGTACATCGAAGAAGCAATGATGGAAATAAAAGGAAGGTTCAGGAGTCGAATTAAAATTCACTGTGAAAGGCTATCCGTGATACGATTAGCTGATGAAATTGCTATCCCGAGGAAGAATTTGAGGAAGAAATTTGTAGAATGTACGTATGGAGTACAGCTTTGTATGGTTGCGAAACATGGGCTGTGAGGAAACCGGAACACAATAGAATTGAAGTGTTTGAGATGTGGTGCTGCAGACGAATGTTGAAAATTAGGTGGACTATAGGTGGACTAATAAGGAATAAGAAGGTTCTGCGTAGAATCTAAGAGGAAAGAAATATGTGGAAGACACTGATAAAGAGAAGGGACAGGATGATAGGACATCTCTTAAGACATGTAGGAATGACTTCCATGGTACTAGAGGGAGCTGTAGAGGGCAAAAACTGTAGAGGAAGACAGAGATTGGAATAGATCCAGCAAATAATTGAGGACGTAGGTTGCAAGTGCTACTCTGAAATGGCGCATCAAACCAGTCAGAAGATTGATGACCTAAAAAACAAAAAAAGATTCGGAATGTCCAAAGTAGTATGATCTTCGATTACAATATTTCTCAGCAGATATCAAAATAGAGAGCAATAACAGAATACTGGTGACTTGTACTATTCAACTACTTAACACTTTTTGAGAAAAAGAAGCTAAAAGTGAACATACTAATTTTTTCCTTCATTTGTTTATTTTGTTTATACACTGGTGTCCAAAACTATGCAACAAACGGAAACTTTTCAAGATTGCGTTTATGTTGCCACAAAGCAGAAACAATGTAAAGAATACAGAACGTAAACGAATACAACATGCATAACGGTAGACAAAAATATTATTCGCTTTTTCCAACATAAGGGTTTTGGACACAATTCAATTCTGACAACTGGTTAATGTGATGAGTAAGGAGTGTGATCACCTCTGACAGCAATACAGGCATGAGAATGACGGGGCATCCTATGAATGATGTCATCAGTCTCATTTTGAGGCAATAACACCCGTTCTTCCTGCAGAGCTGCTCACATGACTTGGAGAGTGCTCGGTGCAGCCCGTCCCCCCCCCCCCCCACCCCCCCCCCACCCCCCCGTGCATCCCAGATATGCTCAATGGGAGAACCTACAGGCCACACCATGAGTGAAATATCTTCAGTTTCCTAGAAAACATCAACCTACCGTGCTCAATAAGTTCGAACATTATCGTCCATCAGTGCGAAGTTAGGTTCCACAGCACCCCGCAACAACTGCACATTAGGCCCCAAAATCTGGTCATGGTACGTGACAGTAGCTAAACCCGGCCGATTCACCCGTACAATTTCGTGAAGAGGTGTTCGTGTGGTTAATGTAATCTCTGCCCACACCATTAGGGACCCTCCTCGATATCGATCTCTTTTTACAGTGTTTGGGTCTCGAAATCGAGTTCCACGTTCCCTCCAGAAGCGAGTCCGTCGAGAATCACTCCCCAGACCAAATCGGGATTCATCTGTGAAAAGAAAATTGGAACACCGTCCAGGTGCCACGTTGACGACTGCACTCTAGACCTTCCCTTCCGTGAAGGCGCGTCAGAGGCACACATACAGCAGGGCTCCGACAATAAAGGCCACTCTGCCGAAGCCTACTGTACACAGTTCTCCTCGACACAACACGTCCAGTGGATGCCGCGGGGCCAGGTCCAGTTGGCGCACAGTATTAAGGCGGTACTGTCGTGTTCTGACGTCACAAATGGTCGGCCCTCCACTGGTCTTTGGTATAGATTTTCGATCTCCATAAACCGTCTTCATATCGTAGGAACAACAGAACGATTCACATTAAGCCGTCGGGCCACATCAGTTTGCGACTGTCCTGCTTCCTATGTCTCGCCACCTCAGAGAGGCTGGCAGGCGTCTTCTCTGTTCCATACTGCACAGTCTGTGTCTGTACACAGCAGTTGTGGATAAGGGACTACCCGGGAAACTCCATTTGATAGGTGCCCCGACGTCATCGTTGGCGTAGTTGTCCGTTGACCGGAATGCAACTTTCTGTGCAAAACATGATCGGATAGGTCTGTTGACAGTTTATATGATTATGCTGTTTATTAGACACAGCACGTGGAAACAGCGGTTCGTTGCTTTAATTTTAGACACCAGTGTGTATTAATAACCTATAAAATTTGATTATGTGTGTCTTGAAAATGAGGGAGTCAAAGTTCTTCAGTTTTTGTTCTATTTCTACGTTTATTACAAGAAATAACAGGAATAAAGAACCGAAAAACCGGTCATTTCAGAAACCAATTATTTCGAGCCATTTTAACAGTGAGGTTCATGTGGCTTTAAAGAAACAGAAAAGAGTCAATTTATTCAGCAATATCCACAATTCCTACTCTGTGGGGCACAACCAAAACGTAACGACGCCATAATGACCCCTAGCGTCTCCGGGGAACGTCAGTGAACATTTTGTCTGTAGAAAGATTGTTCCTCATACGTTATCTATCACTCCTAACCTTCGGTTTCAGGAGGAATGTCACACATTTGAGGAGTCATAGCATCAACTAATCAGAACAGGGAAAACTGTATTATGGGAAAGTTTAGTACAAAAATTTCGGCCGAAGATGGATAGTGAAATTTGCAACGAATCAAAATATATTTAAAGCAAAGATTTCCATTATTTTGCTATACTTAATACGACAGTAGGGAAATTTCAGGTTTGATACGTTGCCAGCACTGAGTTTTGTTTCTTGAACCTAATATATTCTGACAACGCTTTGCTACTCTCAAACAAACGAAGCTGTACCCGTTAATTTGAGATTCGCAAGGTATTGTCAGAAAGCAATATGTTTAAGCAACAAACCCAGTGATGACAACGGATCAAACCTGAAATTTCGCAATACTGCTGCCATATTAAGCATAGGAAGATGGCAGAAACCTTTAAGTTAGATATATTCTGATTCGGTTCATATTTCATTATCCATCTTTCGGCCAAATATTCTGTATTAAACCTGTCCGTAATACAATTTTTCCCCTTCAGATTGGTCGATCCTATGACTCCTCTAGTTGCAGAAGATTGGTGTTCTCCCATGACTAGTGAAGCGCACAAGTGTTCAGTGAGTACGTCTGCTTTCAAGGCGTATATTGACGCCATTCCTCACATTGAATAATTTTCATTTCTGCTATTGTGGTTTCCGAGTTTAGTTTGAGACATTAGATTTTGTGATAATGTTCAGTCTTTGAACCTTACTTTTTTTTTTTTGGATTCACTTTAACTTGTAGACCCACATCTTTTCTACATGTTTACTAGTCATTAATCCATTACCTTCGTAAAAGATGCCGCCACCGTATGAGGATAGTACTCTCAACTTATTTTTCTAGATTTTCCGCTTTGAATACCGTAACTGTAGTGTCCCAAGCAAAGGTCACAGGTACAAGTGTAATTGACGTTAATCATAAAGGCTTAAGAGTTGCTAAAAGTTACAATAATTCTTGCAGACTTTACTAACGCAAGAACATGTCTTTTTTTTTTTACATTGGCATGTCGTACTTACAGAAATAAATTCCGTCTCACCAGAAAAACTGTTGTAGATTCATTCGTAGATATGCGCCAGGATGAGTGCAAATAGAGCGTAAAGAATAGCCCACTCTTTCAGAATCATAATATCGTTGTACTGTTAGAATAAGAGCCACGATCGACCTGACAAATATTTCCAGTAAGCTGTAAATGATTGTCGGCTCCTGTTTACAATACTCCGAAGTAGATTCCTAGATTCAGTTGATACTCCTACCGAAAAGGCCAATACCTTTGTAAACTAATGCAAAACACGGAGATTAGAGTCATTTATTTTTTTCGAAATAAATAATATTAACAAAGCTTCATATTTTGACTGGATGCTGCTTGTAGATGTAGTAAGTATCAGAAACGCAAATTTCAGAAAAGCTTCTCTGGATGTTCAAACCTCGATGTGGAAGAGTTAAAATAACGTAACGCTGAATATATACGAGTCACAGTATTATTTTGAAAAAGAATGTTTATGAATACATCACTACCATTGTGATTCTATTTCACTAGCCTAATGAAGGAATACGATACGAGCGTCGCAGGCCGAGACTGGACAATTTAAATCCAGTTTGATGGTGTAGATTCAGAATCTCTGAGGTGGAATTAAACACTTTCAGAAAAGGATATGGAAGAAACGAAGAAGAATGAATAGCGTTTAACGTATCGTCGTGGAAAATGGATGAAGGCTTTCGGAATATACAGGGTAATTTTTTGCACAGTGTGCAAACTCCAGGGATTGATCGATGAGAGGGTACGGAACAAAAAAAGTTCTAATGAACTTACGTCAGGAAATGCATGGTTTCCGGTCTAGAAACCATTTATACAATCATACTTTGTTACAGACACTGCGGTCTAATACGTGCTGTACCATGTAGCCACAGTTACTGTATGCATGTTTTCCATCTAGAGGGTGGTACTGTTCCTCATACGTCATGTCCTAGCGCCCTCTGCTGCCATAGTAACTGGTAATGTTGTGTCCGATTCACTTCTTTCTGACTCACCTTTTAGTGGAAGTGATACAGCATTGCGCACCGTGATTCCGTATTTGAATCGAGAGCTTGCCGTCGTGGGGTTTACTTACAGAAAGGCAAATGGCGACAGAGATTGCATCAGGAGACCTGGCTCTGCCGACAACAAGCACAGCATTCAATGTTTGCCACAGTGTTTCGTCGTTTGTCTGAGAGAAGGAAGCAGGGAGCAGGAAATCATGAAGGACGTACCGAAACCTTCGGGCACCAGGCTGGGAGGAAAGCACTGTGGAAGGCGACCGCCGTGTTAATAACATGCAGTTGGCTCGCCAGTACAGGACAAGCCACAAGACCGTGTGGAACGTTCTCCATGACAACTGTCACAGCCTTGTCACTTGCAGCGTGTGCAGCGCTTACTAGCGACAAACATCGAGAGTTGTTTTTACACTGGTTTGTTCAACAGGCAACCACGGTTGCGGGATTTGTGGTATCTATCTTATTCAGAGACGAGGCCAGCTTTAAGCGGAGTCTGAGGCATTGGAGAATATCCAGTTTGAACGTGGAGCGGAGAACAGGTGTAAAAACCGAAAAGGGAGACGAAGGGTGGAACGTAGTAAGCATCCTCAAATACATGCAGGATCCAGTAGTTATTCAGAGATGAAGAAGCTTGCACAGTACTGACAGTCGTTGAAGAGTTGCATCAAACGAGTCTTCGAAATGATGGCAACAATACCAGCAACTGCTCTTCACTCGTATTTTGAAGTCAGTCGTCTCTGTTTGGCGTGATGTGTCTTCTGTGCAAAGGAAGACCTGCACACAGTATGCAGAATAGCAGACATCGACCTTCGATGGATGCTGACGGCAGGACCTCTTCGTTAACTGTCAGTGTGCTACATTACATCATAACTGTGCGGGGGACAATTATGCTTTCTATTGACCAAACCTTAGTCACACCTCGTGTTCCATTGCCATGTTACTGCGTCGACTTGCTGTCTGTGGCACCGATCGAGGTAGCGCAGTGGCTAGCACACTGGACTAACATTGTGGAAGACGACGGTTTAAACCCACACTCGGACGACACCCAGATTTAAGTTTTCCATGATATCCCTAAATCGCTCCAGGCAAATGCTGGGATGGTTTCTTTGAAAGGGCACGGCCTATTTCCTTCCACATCGCTGGCACCATCCAAGTATGTGCTCCGCCTCTAATGACCTCGATATCGACGGGACGTTGAAACCAATATTCCTTCCTGTTGACTGTGTCCTACATCAACCGCACGCACAATACTGTGGCAGTAATACGCCATTATGGCTTCTGGTGTCGCGTTAGGACAAACATCATTCAGAAACGCCGGTCAATCGATTCACTTCCAATTCCAAAGCTTGACCTCTGAAAGACATTGTGATTCCTTACGCAATTTATTACTAACAGTAACTCAGCATCGTCAATTATTCGTTCGACAGATTCTATATATCTCTTTCTTCTGCTGCAGGTTTTACGCCTTCACCTCCCTCAAGTCGTATCATCCCATATCTTCTTCTTATACATGTGTTCCTCTCCTCACTGATTCTGCGGCGTATGCTTCAAATCCACCTAATCTTCAACATCCTTCTTTAGCACCCCGTCTCAAATGCTTCGATTCTCTTCTAGTCCGGTTTTGCCACGGTCCATGACTCACTTCCAAACAATGCAGTGTCCCAATCGCACGTTCTCAGAAATTTGTTTCTCAAATTAAGGCCGATGTTTGACATTAGTAGACTTTTTTGCCCAGGAATTACCTCATACTGCTGTTATAAAACGATCTCCAATGTTCACGGCCATTTACAAATCTTTAAGTAAACAATAAGATAGCCACATATAACCTTACTCAACAAATGCAGGTTGTGCAGCTTAGTACTTCCAATCATGACTTGTTTTCAGTGGACTGTAAGTTGCACATCATCTGCGTCTTGCGTTCATAATTGCTCAGATTTTACTCAACAGCGACGTACATTTTCTATTACAGATTTATCAGGCTGTCTAAAATGTCAGTCACGCTGTTCTCAAACAACTCAGCTGTTATGTTTTGCGACAGTCATATTTTAGCTATCTGTGTGTTTCCATTGTTTTCAGTATGGTGACGTCTGGTCTGTAGGCGTGGCGTTAGTAACACAGCAAGGCGTGCTAGTCTTCGCAGAGCTGTCATGGCGGGCCCCGGAGGACGACATGGCAGCGGCTTGGCGGGGCGGGGGATCCCCGCTGTACCTGGTTACGTGGGAGGTAGACGGAGGGGGAATCACCGGCAACCTCTACACAGACTCCTCCTGCGTCACGCTCTCTCTCTGGGCAGACACTGTCTTCCACATACAGGTTAGTTTTCCGGACAATTTTCGTCTGTACCACTGACTGAGCCACTTTTCTCAAGCATCTGTCATTGGAAAAGCAAAACAAACTTCTCATAAGTAGTGCAAACAAGCCATTTAGCAAATGAAACTTCCTGGCAGATTAAAACTGTGTGCCCGACCGAGACTCGAACTCCCGAGTTCGAGTCTCGGTCGGGCACACAGTTTTAATCTGCCAGGAAGTTTCATATCAGCGCACACTCCGCTGCAGAGTGAAAATCTCATTCTGGAGGCATTTAGCAAATGCCTGTACCTCACACATTGCTGTCTATATATGTCCGATGCTGAATGCTGCAAGAATACAGGTATCGAACTATAGTTGATACACATCCAAATATAGATTCTACTGCTTTTCAAAGGTGAAGTGATGCTCAGAAAAGTTTTTTTTTCTTTTTCTTTTCATTTCTGTACTTCGTAGTAAGGATAAATATGATGCCGACTGCGAACTCATTATAGACAAAACACTTGATATGAGTAGAAGAAAAAAAAAGTGTTAGATATAATGTCAATAAAAAATTATTTATTTAGATTGACATAATGCCGTAATCGATTCAGAGTAACTGCGTACTGCGGGATTGTTCAAGATGCTACAAATGGTTCAAACGGCTCTGAACACTATGGGACTTAACTTCTGAGGTCATCAGTCCCCTAGAACTTAGAAATACTTGAACCTAACTAACCTAAGGACATCACACACACCCATGCCCGAGGCAGGATTCGAACCTGCGACCGTAGCGGTCGCGCGGTTCCAGACTGTAGCGCTTAGAACCGCTCGGCCATGACGGCCGGCTGAGAAAGAGTACAGGGGAAGTAATTTTCGCCATCATGCTCAGTGCTGACAACAAACATACGGTTTTTGTGTCGTGCCAATCTACAAAGTGTGGTAGAAATGTGACGCCCACAAGTGATAATATTGCGTGGAAGCAATTTTCTGCAGAGTCGTTCATTTTGAATTGTGGTACTTACTTGCAGTACTAAATTAAGCTGGCTCTGATGGGTCAAATGGTTCAAATGGCTCTGAGCACTATGGGACTTAACATCTGTGGTCATCAGTCCCCTAGGACTTAGAACTACTTAAACCTAACTAACCTAAGGACAACACACACATCCATGCCCAAGGCAGGATTCGAACCTGCGACCGTAGCAGTCGCGCGGCTCCGGACTGAGCGCCTAGAACCGCGAGACCACCGCGGCCGGCGCTGGTTCTGATGAAAATGTTCAGCGAGTAAGAGAAGATCGGCTTTTAAAATATTTAACTTTTACGTCACAAGTAATATAGAACATTTTAGAAAGAGAGTGAAAAATAAAAATGGAGTTCAGTGAACTAAAGTCGTGAAATCAAACAAAAAATCCGAATAAAATGTAGAGAGTAAATCAGACTTCAAAATCAGTAGTGGTCAATTTTAAAACTTAGCCCCCATGGCGATATTGTCTACGCCAGAACAAGAGGAGTCATTTCGGACCAAGGCAGGAGCGACTAATGAAAGGAGTGATAGGAAGGTACAATCGGGTATTCTTGTGTCCTGTGTACCGTTCGAAACAGACACTATGTGCTAAACTCATTTTCGTTAACATTATACATATGCTACTTTTATCAGTTTTCTAACACTTTAAAAATAAAGTAACGTAAGAGAATAATTTTAGTTATATCTGTGTGTGTTTTGTTGACTTGCACATATACCACCTGAATGTTCTTGTCGCTAGCTACTGACGGTTAAATATTCACAAGCGTTCGGCCTCGTGCTCCTCGACCATTGTCGACTGTCATCTCGTCCTTATATACGCATGCTCCCCCCTGGTGCCCATTGCAGTGTCATATAAGACTTTTTCGGGACCCGGCCAGATATTCAAAGAGAGACTAATTCGATATGCATGTTGTGCTCGTTGAAGACCGTGAGACACCCATTGGGCGCACACGTTGCGAATTTCCATCTGTTCGACGTGAACTTTTTCAGCGCTCGATCTGCGCCAGTGGCTGCTACCCAGACACACCGCTCTTGAATAATGAGGTGTGCTGTGTTTTCTGGTGAAAGCTGGTTCAGCCTCGGTGCCAGTGATGGGCTTGTGTTGTTTAGAAGGAGGTCAGCTGACGACCTGCAACCAACCTGTCTGCGTGACAGACGCGCTCTACCTATACCCGAAGTTATACTCTGCGGTGCAATTTCGAATTACAGCAGGAGCACTCTCGTGATTATCTCACGCACCCTGATTGCAAAATGGTTCAAATGGCTCTGAGCACTATGGGACTTAACATCTGTGGTCACCAGTCCCCTAGAACTTAGAACTACTTAAACCTAACTAACCTAAGGACATCATACACATCCATGCCCGAGGCAGGATTCGAACCTGCGACCGTAGCGGTCACGCGGTTCCAGACTGAAGCGCCTAGAACCGCACGGCCACACCGGCCGGCCCCTGACTGCAGATCTACACGGTAATCTGATGATTCGACCGGTTTTCTGTCAATCACGACCATCATTCTACGGGATATTTTCCAAAGAGATAACGGTCGCCCAACATGCTCTAGAGAGGGTCGACATGTTGTCTTGGTCTGCTGGACCTCCAGATCTGTCTGAAATCGAGCACATATGGGATATCATTGGACAACAACTCCAGCGTCGTCCACAACCAGCATTAGTCGCCCCTGTATTGACCGACCAAGAGCAACTGGCACGGAACTCCATTCCACAAACTGACATCTGGCACCTATACAACACAATTTATGCTCGTTAGCACGTTTGCGTTTAACATTCTGGTGGTTACACCGATTATTAATGTAGCACGATTTCTCGTTTGGAATGGCTGATCTTGTGGTTTCATTAACCTGTGATGCTTCAGTGTTGATCATTTAAAAATGTTACCTAGGCAAATGTATTCTCGAAATTTCATTTCTCTACAATAATTATTTTTCGGTGTTACAGTTTTTATTTCCATCGGTGTATTTGGAATACAGTGACGATAATATGCTAAATTCCCCTGATCGCTTGTAATCTTACTCTCCCACACATCACCATTGAAATTTTCTGTCCCAGCACAAGCTTTGTAAGCTTCGAGAGGAGTAAGATATACAAAAGAAAAACTTTTTACTTATCTTCGTTTTTTCTTGTTGTTGGCTCCAATTCTTGCGTGCAGGGCTACATTCTTGAGGATGAAATTTTGATTTACTGGGTTCCAGAAAACTAAATAACAGATGAAGTATTAGCTGTTGCTATGATTTATTTTATTTTATCCCATTCTTCTATATCACACAGACTTCACAATCTCCATTTTCATACAACCATCAATTACATTGCCATAGTCAAAATTAAAAAACATGTGCGTTCCCATCAGAGGCATGCCCACTCCTAGCCACATTCTGCGGTACTCACAATACTCCAAGAAGTTTACAAGGCGAGAGAGTTTACACACTTCCTTGACAAAAGAAGAATCATCACTAAGTTATATCATTATTTTATAAATCAATCCAGAAATAAATTTTATAATTATCGTCAGACTGTGCAATTAATAATAGGAATTTTAACTAAGCCACCTATTTTGTAATTTCAAATATTTATAAAAGAAGAGTGATTCTAGCTGTAGGTACAGAGTAGTAAGAAATTGATTTGTTTTTTACGTATTTTAGCCCGAAACATAAGATATCGTATACAAAATCACACAAATTTCATTCAGTTAAACAGCTGATATAACGTTCACCTACACAAGAATCGATAGTATACATGGTATCGGTTATTTCTATCAAAAAAAGGTTATGTTAAAAAAGGGTGTCGCGTCACACGCTGAAGTACAGGGTGATCAAAAAGTCAGTATAAATTTGAAAACTTAATAAACCACGGAATAATGTAGATAGAGAGGTAAAAATTGACACACATGCTTGGAATGACACGGGGTTTTATTAGAACAAAAAAAGTTCATGAAAGTCCGACAGAAGGCGGTGGACAGCAAAACTGCTGTCGTGACGGGTGAGAGGTACGCCGATATGTTACAGAATCGCATCATCCACAGTCTGGCTGATAAACACCTGCTGGAACGTACAATGTTTATGCAGGATGACGCTCCACGCTAGACGCGTGAAAGATCTCTTGCGCGCGTCGTTTGGTGCTGATCGTCTGCTCAGCCGCCTCTTTTGTCATGCTTGGCCTCCCAGGTCCCCAGACTTCAGTCCGTGCGATTATTGGCTTTGGAGTTACCTGAAGTCGCAAGTGTATCGTGATCGACCGACACCTCTAGGAATGCTGAAAGACAACGTCCGACGCCAATGCCTCACCATAACTCTGGACATGCTTTACAGTGCTGTTAACAACATTATTCCTCGACTACAGCTATTGTTGAGGAATGATGGTGGACATATTGAACATTTTCTGTAAAGAACATCATCTTTGCTTTGTCTTACATTCTTATGCTAATTATTACTATTCTGATCAGATGAAGCACCATCTGTCGGCCATTTTTTGAACTTTTGTGCTTTTTTTTTGATAAAACCCCATGTCATTCCAAGCATGTGTGTCAATTTGTACCTCTCTATCTACATAGTTCTGTGATTTATTCAGTTTTCAAATTTATACTGACTTTTTGATCACCCAGTATGTAGTGTGCGTAGACACACGCGTTACTGTGGGGTCCACTCTTTCTAAGGGGATCATAGATGACTGTCGCGAGATACGGTCACCGTGTACAGGATGAGGCGGTTGCCAGTGGTGGTTCGGAATTTGAGGAGTGATTATTCATTTTCACAACAGCAATTGACCTCCGTACAGTACCTGTAAGCGGATCACTGTGACAGGTGGAGCTGGTGCGTCATTCGGTGGCCATCAGCCGCAGCGGGCGCCTGCGCATCGACACGGCGGGTCACCGCAGCGAGGCGGCTGGAGGCGGCGGAGGCGCCGGAGAAGGCGACGCCGACGCAGACGTCGACGCGCCGCTGGTGGAGCGGCTGCGGCCGCGCGACGCGTGGTTCGTGCCGGTGCTGCCCAACGCCGCCGTCGCCGCGGCCTTCTTCGCTGTGGCCTGCTGGCGCGTCAGGCGACGGCACCGCCAGGCGGCGGCTGCAAAAAACACTGCCGTCAGCAGCCCACAGTGTGGCACGGCAACTGTTAAGCCTGTCGGTGCGTAACTTCCACCTGTACTAGGGAAAAATACCCTTCTTTCACTGTGTGTTGATGTCAGCACGCTTACTACGCGTTGACACTCTTCGCTTGCTCTATTGTCTGCTCACTCACTGCCCTCTGTCTTATCTACCTCTAGCTGGAGCACAACTATCCAAACAGCGCAGCGGAAATATTCGTTCTCAACAAAGTAAAATCCTCTCTGTATTACTACACAAGATATCTATTTCTTCAATATCATTTTCTACATCAGAAATCCGTATTTCGAACGATCTTCCTCAATAAAATCATCGAAACTAAATTTCTTTCCAAATCGAAAAGGTAGCTAATGGTCCACTTTGTACGATATATTGAAGGTCTTAACTTTATTGTGTGTTACCGAGAACTTGTATGCATTTAACTCAGCAGTTATCTGAAATAATAACTCGCTGGCGCTTCTAAGACCTTTAGTGTAACGTGCTGTGACGCACACCGCGGAGCCTGTACAACTCGATGTGCCCTAGCGAGCGCCGGTGACGTCACTGATGGCAGCGCCAAGGCCCAAGAGGAAGAGAGGCCTAGGCTCGTACGTGGCACGTACGTCACAGCACGAGACACCGCAGGTCTTACGAGTGCCAACAGCCGTCGCAGGCAGGGAGCGAGTAACTATTTCATACAGTTTAATAATTCTTATGAGCGCGTTTAAATGCCTGCAAGTTCTCGATAGTGGACGACAAAATGTAAACCTTCTGAATTAAATACTTCTTAAATAAATGTAGACAGCTCGAGAGCTTTGTGTGGAGCCAAGCGTTCCCGAAGTGTGGCGGTCAACCCTACTAGTGTAACGCCACAAATTCGTTGGGGGCCCTGTATAACTCGTTGCCCCGAGGCAGCTCGGCCATATAAGGACTGCAGCAGCAGCCTGACGATAGACACCACTTCACAATGGGAGACAGGTACTCGTCCGAACACTCGCCGATTTTAAATCAACGTGGCTGGAATACAGAGAGAATTTTATCAGTTTATTGTTTGTGTCGGTAATTATAACTGTCCTCACAAAAATATCTTAAATGTACGCAAGTGAAACTATGCCTAGAAATAAAAAATGTTGTGTTATATTCTTTGTAGTTCCAAGACATAAGAGGGATTCTGAAGACCGTAAGTTGCCCAGACTAAATAAATGGACAAATAGTTAGTGAAAGAGCACTTTTGTCGTCCTCCTAATCTCTTGCAGTCTGCAATAAGAGACAACTTCAGACTGTCTTCGTTAACATAATTATTTAATCTTTCTCTGGCAATCGTTAGTGAAAGACAGGACCACTTTCTTCGAAGAGTTAAAACGTAAACCGACATTTATCAGGCTGCATGTTTATTTCGTTCACTAGTCTCACATCTAGCTGGTAAACGAGCCACCCACGAAATGCAACTTGCCAAAAAATACATTCTCAACGGGAATTGTGTATCTGGAACTTCTTACAGCATCAGTCTCACCAAAAGACTCTCCAGCCAGCAACCTCTTCGATCCGTTTTTGCTTTCCGCGCACTAATTGGGACTCGAAGCTAAATACATGTGCCACGCTAAAATTTCTTCTCCAGGTGCGACAGTTGCTCAGCGCTCCTCCTCCTGATCCGACTCATACTGCACTGTCGTTCTCCTTCCTTTCAAATCAGTCCCCCCCCCCCCCCCACTCCCGCCCCCTCACTTTCTCTCCTGTCCCCGACAAAGGTTGGAACGCTGGTAGTCCTGGAACAGCGGCCCTTACTGTCCGCCATTACATACTAATGCGATCAGGTTCTATATGTTAAACTGTTGTATCTAGTGATACAATGAATTGCAGGTTTTAATAACATTCAAATAAAAATATATCAGTAATAACTGTAAGCTTACCTTCTCATTATTGGTCTTCTGAAAGCAGTAAGAAACCGACCTGTTTTAATTACTTCTCACTCGCGTATTCCAAGCGTAATTGGCGCCTGTCTTTTTGTTCCTGTTTTTCGATTAAAGGAATCAAAAGAGGGCAGCAGTAATTGGAAGTCGTCATGTTTACCGCGAATTTCAAATATTGAATGTGTACGATTACCCACCTCGCACAGTTACCTAGCTGTCCCTTACATCCTTCAAAAGTCGGAGTTTCTGACCGAATCAGTTTCAGTTTCAACGAATAAACAAATTCAGCCGGGAGGGGGGGGGGGGGGGGGCACATGGTTGACTCGATTTACTGGAACAATCGTAATACGATGTGATGTGTTGGCAAATGTGCCAACACCTTGTAGATAGAGGAGGCCGAAATGCACGCTATCTAACGCAGACGGGCGTGAATTCTGGAACAGGATAAGTATTGAATGCTAATAAGAAAAGTATGCAGCTCCTCGAATACTTAACTTTTATTTATCCTTGTTGTGAATACAGCATTCTTGATGAGACATTTCATACGATAACTATCAAACTATGTAAGGCTAATGGCGCCTTGCTAGGTCGTAGCCATGGACTTAGCTGAAGGCTATTCTAACTATCTCGGCAAATGAGAGAAAGGCTTCGTCAGTGTAGTCGCTAGCAAAGTCGTCGTACAACTGGGGCGAGTGCTCTTCCGTATCTCGAGACCTGCCTTGTGGTGGCGCTCGGTCTGCGATCACACAGTGGCGACACGCGGGTCCGACATGTACTAAATGGACCGCGGCCGATTTAAGCTACCACCTAGCAAGTGTGGTGTCTGGCGGTGACACCACACGATGTAATGCAAAAAAATGGTTCAAATGGCTCTGAGCACTATGGGACTTAACAGCTGAGGTCATCAGTCCCCTAGAGCTCAGAACTACTTAAACCTAACTAACCTAAGGAGGCAGGATTCGAACCTGCGACCTTAGAGATCGCGCGGTTCCAGACTGAAGCACCGACAACCGATCGGCCACACTGGCCGGCGATGTAATGCATAAATGAAAGAGATCGCTTACAAATTCCTCCTTCCAACAATTCTTGAAGTATGTGCCTACGAAGGCTTTCCCGGCGTAATAATTGATAATATTCTTCTCGGGTATGCAGCCGGATCATAACGTCTTCATGACACAATATGAGCTTCAGGATCGTCACGGTTTCGTTTACTTAGCGTGAAATTACTACTTTTGGCAACAAACGTCTCGCCTAACCACCGCTGTAAATTCAGGATCTTACTGAGTGATTTCGTCTTGGTCACCACAGCCTCGATAAATTTAAAGGACATCGTTTCTGTATGGCTATTACTTAAAGTTACTACTTAGTGCCAGTAGGTAATTTCGAATTGTGTGCTCCTTCTCAATTGCTCAGTAGGTACTGAGGCTGTCGTGTTTACAATAAGAGCCTTGAAGTATAAATATCGGTCTCACAGTCAGGATTACCTAGTTTTGCTTCAGGCGTACTTTTTCTAAATCGGATAGGAGGAAAGGAAATAATAGCTGTGTACGCAGTACTCTTTGCCACACGCACAGTGGCTTGCAGAGTACAGATGTTGTTGATGTTATATTAGTATTTATAAGTAATATGGTCTACATCAGTACTAAGATTTCAAAATGAACACGAATTTCTTCTGTTTTGCAATGTCTGTTGTAGATTTACCTCCGTTCAGCTGGCTGATGATCGCATGACTTCATTCTTGTTCCAGGAGCAAAGCGGTTGCCGCCAATGGGGCCAGATGACTTGTGCGTCTGAAGTCAGCAGAAGAGCGCGCACAGGATCAGTGCATAGTCACCTCGTGATACTCATCCTCATCTAGTCACTGTTGTAAACCAGTAGTCCTAGCTTTTTACACTTACATACTCCTTTGTTACTTATAAATAAGGTGTTACTCTATCCTCGTGAGCAACTAAAAGCATATGGACTGCTGTGCTCATTGCCAGTAAGATAACTCTGGCGTTATGTATACATCCCTACATATGTTGCACACGCTACGTGGTAGCACCGCGTCAGGATGCAACTCAACTTGTGCAGTGGACATCTGCAGTAACCTGCCCAAATTACTGAAGTGGTGACGTTGGCGGAAAACTGCATAAGATAAAACAAGTGTTCGTTTTACTGCGAGTAACTGAATGAATTATGGTGAGAAATTATATTTATCGACTGTAGTGTCATCTCAAAATGAAGCAACCACTTCTAGGGCTATTGAATTAACGATCAAATGGGCAAGTGGGTGGTAGTGAATTCCACTGTCACAATATGTTGACGATCGCCAGTGACGTAACTTGCTGCTTAGTATGAAAGTCAGTGAACAGCACTTAAAATTTGTGTACTGTCCGAAGCTAGAGAGATAATGTGTCTTAAGCAACTGGATTGAAACAGGAAAAGGCGCAGCCAAATGACGGGGTTTGTTTATAGCTGGTGGGCGTACGCAGTCAATCGGGACCTTGTTCGAGCATCCAAATCATTCAGTGAATTGTTCAACTTATGGTAGAAAGCAGCTGCACTAAAAAATAGACATCTGATGGAAATTATTCTCTAACATCCACACCTCACAAGCTCTGTGGCTTTCTCACCAGAAATAAATTCCTTGTAAACTATGCCACAAAACGTTGCAATTAATACCGTGTCGAAAATACCCGAATTTGTGAGGATCATTGTATGAAAGTTCTGATTTCTAGAAAACAGTCACTACCTTCGAAGCTTCAGAGAAACAGCAGGCCTTTTCTTAATATTTTATAGTTGTTCCAGGGAAGCCTATGTTGCTGAAGGAAGTAGGTGACGCTGTTTCAGTTTATAGATTTTTATGTGACTGTTTCCTCTTTTCGATGCGGTTCAATGATATATTTGCTGTTTATGCGTAGTTGTTTACCAAGCACTGCATTCTTCAGTCGTAAGAATTCAGTAAGCTACTGCCGGTGTGGAGTATTAAGTATAACGAGAGTATGCAGCTATCTACAGTTCGATTTGAGACACCCTTTGAAACAAGTTTCCACGAGAACAAACTGTTGTATTTTACCGCCTGCGTTGGAGAAACAGTTACAAGTGAAATGAATGGCTTGTATATATAAGTCACAAAATAATAAACAGAAACGAGAAACTATTTTTGGACAGGGAATATTTAAGGAGAGGTGGACCCTTTCTATTTACACTTTGAAGTATGAGCTGAAAGCAGCTTTTAAAGTGAAAATCGACAGTATTCATACTATCTTTAACATTTTTACTTAATCCCAAATTTAGAAAAATACGCTAAATGTTCAAGTACCAAGGAAATTTCCTATAAACTGAAGATCTTAAGACATTTTTTGACGGTGATTTTGGGTGTAACAAAATGTACTTTACAACTTAAATTTTCTTACAGCATCGGAACTAAGTAATGTGTACTCATGTATAACTAGCTGAAATGCCAAACATACAAAAAGATTTTTGTTCGGCGATTGCTCCTTTGTGCTACGGGCAACTATACTGAATGTAACAAGTATATACCCACAGTGACAGTGGTTTTGTCAAATCTTAGTTCGAATGCTGTGACATATTAAAGTAAACAATCTTTGACACATGTTGTAGTGAGAGAACTGAAAGGCGGCATTGTTGTACAGTACTTGAATTGCCCATGTCAACACATCCTGTTACATTATGGTATCCTTAGGAACCATTTATAAATTGACCTATTTGATAGTAATAAGACCAAAGTATTAAAATGTAAGCTCCTTCCCAAATTCTTATAATTAGGACAATCATAGGAATCCCATTTCATATCACTAATGATAGCTTTTTCTAAGATAGTCTTTGAAATATATATGTTCAGCTGTCATAAACTACAAGTTATTCCTATTCTCACACAAAGTATGAAATTGGATTTCAGGATTGTGGTATGTTACATTAACAGTTAAGAGGCAAGGGCCAAGATATGGATTTCATGAAGAAAAGCACGGTAATAGAGATACTTTACAGAAACAAAACAGTTTAAGCTGATTGTGATGTCAACAGTTCCATGTTTCAGTGATTTGTATATTATTTTTGTATGAAATATTCCCTAACTAACCGCTTTACTTGTTTGAAGACTGTACGAAATAAATAATAAGATACCTTCAAATTTGTATGGCATTATTTATTATTCCATAATTCCTGGTCAAATAACAACGTTCCGTTGGAAGCTCCAAAGCCCTTTCTGCTTTACTATAGACATAATACAAACGTTATCAAATGTTTCTTCAATGATTGAGTCCTACTCCACCCACTACCAAATTCACTATTTAGAGTCGTCAGGAACGTTATTAGAGAATTAAGCTTTCTTCTCTTACTCAGAAGCCATAAAATAGCCTGGTCACCTCTTTTTATATTTTTAAATAATGACAATAGATGGCATAAGAGCAGTCATTGGGCTAAGAGTAGCATTGGGAATGAAAATTTTGAATAATGAACTGAACGACATGATTTGAGGGGGGGGGGGAGGAGACCAAACTGCAAGGTCATTGGTCTCATTGTATCAGGGAAGGATGGAGAAGGAAGTTTGCCGTGCCCTCTCAAAGGAATCATCCCGACATTTGCCTGAAGCGATTTAGGGCAATCACGGAAAACCTAAATCAGGATGGCCAGACGCGGGACTGAACCGTTGTCCTCCAGAATGCGAGTCCAGTGTGCTAGTCACTGCGCCACCTCACTCGGTCATGTATTTATGATATATCCTGGTATATATATTTACACGTAACAACTTTTGAACAAAATTAATAGTCCATTAAAGTACTCGGTGTAAACGATATTTGGAGTAAGAATGTAGTCTTTGTATACTTTTTGTTTTTCAGTTTCTTTAAGGGATACAAATTTGTTAGCTGTTTTAGGTATCGTTGAAAAGGTTACTTGCAACTGTCTGCGAGTGAAGACGGGATTTCGTAAATGCAATCCTGCTCTTTGAAATGTTTGTCACTGCGTCTTGTTTATAGTGATCCAAATGTAATTTTAATAGTCAACTGCCTTTTTGTCAACTGAAAGCGCTTGATTGGATCGGATGATGGACATGGTCAGTTATTATCTATGATATTACTATGTACAAATTATCCATTTAAAAAGTACTTTAAAACAAATAAAATGGTAAATGTAATAAGATAATGTGAAAAGGGAGTCTCTTATTCGTGATTAATCAATTACCTGCGTAAAATATAGGTAAGTAGGTAGGTATCCATGATGCTCTTTTGCCTATAACAGTAAAAGTCTCTCTTATGTTAACCTTTTCCATAAATGGTAAGTTTTAGCATGTAATCGGTACACAATATCAGAAGCCAGTTAAGAACATTTCTAACGGAACCTCATCCAGAAACGCACCCTCTCGAAACCTGGACAGCAAGCTACACCACGATGCAGAGCGCCTCCCTTGCAGAGTCTGCCACTTGAGTTTGCTAAACATCTCCGTAACGCTATAACGCTTACCAAATAACCGTGTGACGAAACGCGCCGCTCTTCTTTGGATCTTCTCTATCTCCTCTGTCAACCCGACCTGGTACGGTTCTCACACTGATGAGCAATACTTAAGTATAGATCGAAAGAGTGTTTTGTAAGCCACTTCCTTTGTTGATGGACTACATTTTCTAAGGACTCTCCCAATGAATCTCAACCTGGCACCCGCCTTACCAACAATTAATTTTATATGATCATTCCACTTCAAATCGTTCCGTACGCATACTTCCAGATATTTTACAGAAGTAACTGCTACCAGTGTTTGTTCCGCTATCATATAATCATACAATAAGGATCCTTCTTTCTATGTATTCGCAATACAGAACACTTGTCTATGTTAAGGGTTAGTTGCCACTCCCTGCACAAAGTGGTTATCCGCTGCAGATCTTCCTGCTAGCCGGACGGCCGTTGGCGCTCTCCTGCCTAACGCTTGAGGGTATTGCCCGCTTACTCTGTACTCAACAGTTTAAAGCAGCAGGTCTTTTAGATTTACATTGTGCCCCACTACGGTCGAAGGTTGAAGAAAACTCGCGGTAAGTCCAATACGACACACAAGAGTAGTAGTTTAGTCCAGTTTCTGGTTACTGTCGCTATTTCATACAGTGTATTATATTTATGAGTTTATGTAAAGGGATAAACTTCATTTCAGTCCGAATCTCGGATATAGCGATTTTGGATTGACAGAATATACAAAAAATTGCACAGCCGTTATCAGGAAAGCTCTGTATACACACTAAACTATTTTCTGGAGGTTCCCTGACTGCGTTCGTTGAACCGCAGCCTCTCCTGCAAGAAGCAGATGAATGTTTCATGTACGCTGTAGTAACATACACTAACTGGCCACATTACGCAGAGTGAAACAGATAAGACGGCCACACTAGATATGTCAAGAAAGACTAAATACACGTATAGAGGTTATAACGGACAATGTGGCGAGCAATTTCAAACGTTTATTTCTGCTTAATTATGGCGTCGGCGTTGGTTTTAGTTCTAAATAGAATTATTTACAGGGATTGGACAAATATCTGGAAACGTGGAGAGAACTGCACGCTCGACATAAATGAAGATGTTAGCCAAGCCTATTGGCTGCGCTTTTGTATTTAACCACGATCGTCACCTTATCAGTGTCCACAATACGTTTACAAGTGTCGTTCTGTGCAGCTGTGAGTGAATCGTGTTGGAGCAAAGTGAATTCGGACGTGGGCAAATTGTTGCTGGTGGTGTACTGGTGGTTTCGGTAACCAAGTCAGCCGAATTGTTTGGTGTTTCAAGAGGCGCCGTATCAAAGATATAGCACCAAAGGTTTATAGCGCCACCAAACGTGCTGGCAGCCCGACGACACTTCCGCGTTCTTGAGCACAGATCAAATTTAAGAAAGTGACATGAGTATCATGGCACGGCTCAAGACTCTACACGTATTGTGTCGTCAAAGTCTTCTCCAACGCCTGCTTCCATTGCCATAGAAAAGTGGGTAATTTCCAAGAATGATTGCCTATCGAAGACGCGGGGTCCAAACGATACATATTGAACGTGTGATCGTAAATCGATCATGCGACTCTCGTGGTGGGCGTTATGAGTATGTTTACGGTGGTCACTACAGCAACGACAAAAAAAGAGCGTTACAAAAATACTTGTAATTGCAAAGGAGACGACTTACCCTACTCGTCGTCAGTGTTGTCGTCATGTGAAAGTCCCTTACAGTGGTCTGGATGGATAATTTGGAAGAGTCGAACCATGTTCCTGATACTCGTGCGTCCGCAATGGAATTTTAAACGGTATTTCAACATCGAAACTGCTCTTACGAAGTTTTACACACTTTGCACCACCACAGTCTTTACAGTCCCTTCTTTCCTCGTCCGCTAGCACTCCATATTTGTGACAAAATGTCAAACAATTCTCTACTCTGAATAAACATGGAATTAGAATTTTCCATGTTTGAGAATCAGCCGAAGAAACGTCAAGAACACCAGACATACCACTCACTAACGACATAAATCGTCTGGGTTTTCCTAGCAACTCACAAATAGTTCACAGAAGTAAGTAATTAAGGGTAACTAATGGAACGACGGATAACTGATAAAAATAACGATCACCAATAATTGATCAGAATGCCCGCCACCGGAGTCGCATGATCGATTTACGATCATAAGTTCGATATGTATCGTTTGGACCCCGCGACTTCGATAGGCAATCATTCTTGGAAATTACCGAAAAGTGTACAGGGGAAGGTAAAAATATGGAAACACCACACCACAGCATATGAACAAGCTGGGGTGGAAAAGAGCCTCCGATGGATAAATATAAGGATTGTAAGATTTTCAAGGGAATCGCATACCATTCTTCCTGCAAAATAGCGGCAAGATCAAGTAACGATGATGAAGGTGGGTAGTGATCACGCAGCCTTCTCAACAAAGGAGACCACAAAGACTCGGTAATACTGAGATCTGATGTCTAGCTTGGCCAGGAGAGATGCGACTGCACTGTGTGTGATCAGCGGGGCTTCGAGGCAATGGAGGAGGGGTACGGTTTGCGGCGGAGAGACTTCTGGGTCGAGCTGTGAAGCGCCGATAGCGACGTTGTAATGTGGTGTGAGACGAGCAGCACACGTTCTTGTGGACGCGAGGAGACGTTCCTCATCGGTGCTCGGGCTGCTCGCGTCTTTCCAGTGGAGTTTCCAGCCGTTTTCTGCTGCGGTTCTCTTGCTGTCAACTGCGCCTCTTACTTGGATCGGCGAAAGCCACGGCAGCCGCTTGGGTGCCCGAAAATCTCTCCAGGACTCACGCGGTAAGTGGGTTTTTAAGTACTGCTAGGTGATTTGTAAGCCGCTTAACATTGCCAATTTGTTGGAGAAAATCTGATGGTGTGTCGGCAAATCGTTGGCACTTGGAGAGAAATTGTGTCTTTTGTCCCTCGCACAGGTCGTAATTTTTTTTTTTTTTTGTTTCTTCTTAAGAAATTGACTGTTAAACGTGGTGTTCTGCTTATCTTCCTGTTTAAGCGCCTGGACAGTTCGGTCTAACCAGTGTGTTTGCCTTAGCCGTTTAAGACCTCCTTGTAAAAATTAAAACGTGCTAGTGGTTATGTTTTGTATTGAAGTGAGTTTCTTCCCAAGTGCTATATTTTACGAGAGGAGATATTTTGTAAATCAGTGTTGTCGGTTACACGAGGAAAGCATATTGCAGTGTAATTCAACTTTGGAATAGTGGGGCAGCACGTTAGCCCTTGTGTGTTCACACAAAAAATGGTTCAAATGGCTCTGAGTACTATGGGACTTAACTGCTGAGGTCATCAGTCCCCTAGAACTTAGAAGTAGTTAAACCTAACTAACATACGGACATCACACACATCCATGCCAGAGGCAGGACTCGAACCTGCGACCTTAGCGGTCGAGCGGTTCCAGACTGTAGCGCCTAGAACCGCTCGGCCACCACAGCCGGCTGTGTATACACACGAGGAGCTTATGTCACTGTTCTAAACGTGTTGTTTACTCTCTTTCACTAGTGAGGTGTATACTTAAGTTGGATTTCGTAGCCTCTCTGCCGTCCGATCGCTTTGCATCTGAAATCTTACTTAAAATGTTTTAATGCAGTATTGCCAGTGTTTAAAATTATTTACTGTGTCTTATAGAATTAGGAGATTTCAGTTCTCCCAAGATTTCCTTCGTTGTAAGGCTTCTGATATTTTTTGGAGGGGTAAGCAGGGGATGACGTCAGGGTGACGCTGTTCCTCCTATTCCTTCCACGCATGTAAAATTCAAGCCATATTTCACAATCTTGAGGCAGCGGGAAGTTAGTTTCTGTTATTTGGCATTATCTCCCACTGAAGAACTAAGGAATTTATTTTTAAATTTTGGCTGTAGTCATTAAAGTCTCTTTCCTGTTGATTAATTTTTTAAGGCTTGGTTAAATATTTAAACCATGAAAGCTTTTTTCTGAGTTAACACTATGTATTTAAGTGCTTAATTATATTAATTTGGTTTTACATTATTTTGAAACTCTCGAAAATTCAACATTTGAACCGCGTCTTTTTTGATTAACTTGATATGCTGTAATTGTTACAGTTGTGAGTTTAACAACTATGCTGACATGTTTGAACATTATGAATGATGTTCGATTCCTTATGGCGCAGCCCTTCCTTCCAGAGTGACCAAACCGCAAGAAGATCGTACAAATCTCATCAAATATTTTCAAGGTAACTGCGACACAAAGTATTATTCTTATTGTTCAAATCGTTCAAATGGCTCTGAGCACTATGGGACTCAACTGCTGAGGTTATTAGTCCCCTAGAACTTAGAACTAGTTAAACCTAAGGACATCACAAACATCCATGCCCGAGGCGACCGTAGCGGTCTTGCGGTTCCAGACTGCAGCGCCTTTAACCGCACGGCCACTTCAGCCGGCTATTCTTATTGTCGGATGAACAGTCCAAAATACTGACATTTCGGCCTGGTACATTTCAGAAAGCAGTTCTGAATGGAAGATGGCCAATAATTAGTAACGTAAACACATGCACTTGAAAGTACACATAGAAGCAAAAAGTCTCAGTATATACAGGTTTGCAAGCAATCCTTCTGGAAGATAATATGACTTAATAGTAACCAGTCACGACTGATATTACGCCGTGTAAACGCCTAAAGCTGGGCGATGATGTGGTCTTCATTTACATTTTCGAGTTATGGAGCTGTGAATAGATGGTTCAAATGGCTCTGAGCACTATGGGACTTAACTTCTGAGGTCACCAGTCCCCTAGAACGTAGAACTACTTAAACCAAACTAACCTAAGGACATCACACACATCCATGCCCGAGGCAGGATTCAAACCTGCGACCGTAGCGGTCGCGCGGTTCCAGACTGTAGCGCCTAGAACTGCTCGGCCACACCGGCCGGCTATCTGTGAATAGAATGGACACCACATTACACTACGCAGAGGGCCACTTAGTCTTTGTGAACTGCCTGCGAAGTGTCAGTTGTGTTGAACAAGTGTTGTTGGTAACATTAAACCTTGCAGTAACGAGGACGATGCGGAAATGTATTTCATGTGTGGTAAGGCTAAGGTAATGGAAGGGAGTCTGCGCACTTTTACTAACATGCATACCCTATTTGTAGGCATCCAAAGAATCAAACGTCTATGAGGGTGGATCAGTGCCTCAGAGAAACTGTGAGTTTTGCATGTGCTGCTGGAGTTGGTAGGGTTGTACTAATTACATCTATGCTAGCAGATGTGGTGCTGGAAACAGTCGAATACCCTCCAGGAATATCGCCAAGGAGTGAGCCGCAGTAGTGTTTGGAAAATAATGCAGTGCAATGCTATGTACCCGTATCACCTATGATTTCAGTATCTTAGTAAGACAGTGTTTAGGTATAGACTAACGTTCGGTTATCAGGTGAAACAATAAGCTGTAGGCAACCCTACTTTTGACAAAAATATTTTAATTACAGGTGTATCAGGTTTCACTCGTGATGATGTGTTTAATTTCCCCAGTTCTTGTGTTTGGAATCATTTAGACTCCACTCCATATACTGTGAATGAGTCCACATCAGGACATTTCTCACCAAATGTTTGCTTTAGTGGTATTTGGTGATAATCTTATTGGGATGTACATGTAAACAAACGAACTCAATTGACAGAATTACCTACACTTTGTGGGGCATCATCTTGCAACATTGCTTAGAGTAACGCCAGAGGAAATGGTTCATGCACGCCGCAGAACCAGCACATTTTGTTGCTATGGTGAGACGACATCCAACGTGCCAATACAATCACAGATAGATAGGGTGAGGAGGACTTATACCGAAGCCTCCAAGATCACAGCGTCTGAACCCCATGCATTTCTGTGTTTGGGCCATCTTAAAGGTGTAATGTACACCAACCCGATTAACACAGTTGAAGAACTGGATGTGGGACTTGTCAGTGCTTACCTAGAATTTCGAAATGATTCAGAAGTATTTGAAAGGAGCGAAACTTACTGTGGCAACGAGTACAAACCTGTTTCCAGGTACCTGGACGACACTTCTCACACCGCTTTTAACAATGAGTACAGTTGTATAACTATTTTCAGGTTCATTCAAAACACCTTGTAAGGTGTCAGACAAATAACACATCTTTCATTAAATTCTTGAAACAATTCCAGTTAAATCCATATGTCACATGACATAGTTATGTGAAAATGTACGAATTTTATTGATACGCAAATCGAATAAACAGACTGACATCTTGTGAATATAAACCACTAACACTATCACTACGAATTGCACACAAGTAATTTCCCAAACCCGAGCTACGAGACACAGTTCTGAGATAAGGAGAATTTTACGATGGCAGCACCCGTCCCAAGTTTGGCTGAAACCTTCAAAGCGGGAGTTCCAGCGGACACAATGTGATGACATAGCCACCGTGCAGGCCGCCAGCAGAAACCGGTCTTGTTCCTGGAAGACACCCAATAAATCTAGCTTTTAACGACAACCATTCAGAATGTCTTTCTACAGAAACACAAAGATAAACGTCCGAATAAACCCAACTCAAAACACTGTTTACTCGCTGTGGCCACCTGCGCTGAAAACTGTGTGAAATATGCTTTTTGTCTCAGTATTACGTGGCAGAAGTTAAACTCTGCCCTACGAAAGAAATGACGCCTTTGATAGGCTACAGAATCTCTAGTTGGTGAAGCTATAACAAGTACGAACACTCTGACTGGGCAGAAACAGAAAATGTGGCCACCAGCTTTGAAATAGGCAAAATGCAGAGAGAAAAATTCGCTCTTCTCTTGCAGTAAATCGTCGAGTGTTTGAGCAAGGCAACTTTCGCCACACTGAGAAGATTGCGAGAGTAATTACGTGCACATTTGTTCACATGCTTGTCTTAACTCTTAAGGAATTAAAACTGCAAAGTCTCCTAGTATGGAGAACTGCACCGTGCACTGGCAGTTAATGCTTACGAGCGATTTGAGGACAACGATGTACGCCATATTCCAGCCAAATAGCGTGCACCATGCCAATTAACTTAGGTAGGGAAGACTGATATTTAACATTTAAGAAAGATTCAGGACACATTCTCGGGTCGATAGCACCACGATGGCAGCTACAGCAGCTGGCGACCAAAGGTAAATAAACGTGCCACGCCAGAAAGTAATATTCAATTTCTACTCAGAACTGCAGTCGCCTTGTCTCTCCTATTTTTTCCATACATTCAGCTATGCCCTGTAGTTAAATATATTCACGATTGTCAGGCTTAAGTGAAGCAGAAACGTGAGATATCCGATTTAACGAAAATAATTAATCAGCCACTGTAGAGCGCTTTATATTCTGAAGCTATTGAATTGTTTTAATTGTGTACTTATTTTTGACTGCTCTTTACTGACCCCCATCCATTACTTGGTTATTTTAATTGTGCAGTTATTTCAATTGATGTATCTGGTCCCAATTGTATTTAATTTGTTTGTATTCTATCGATCCCCAGATATGGTTAACGAACAGATTAATATTAAATAATTCTGGAGTTAGGAACTGATATTAACAGTTTGGGAATCCCCATCTTATAAATGTTTTACCATCCTGTATGTATTGTAATTATGATGCTATGTAATGAATCACACTGAGAGTAAAAATAAAACTCAATAATAAAAAAAAATTAAATGACTGTTTGAGAACAAGTAGTGGAGCCTTTAATCTTTACACTATGGTCTGTTACAATTAACGTTTATTACCAGGGAGTATAGTGGAACCGACATTGAGATCATTGTCTGATTACATCATTGCCTGTACTGCTGCACTCACCTTGCAGCCAATAGGTTGAACACTAGTTCCCCAAAACACTCACAGAGCGTCCTTGCGCAACTGTCGTTGGAAGGAAGATCAGAACCAGTCTCACACTTGCTAGAACCTGCATTTCTAACGTAGTATTCTTAATAACTTTTCTTACATTGTACAATAGTACTACTTTTCCCCAACTATGATGACGTTACACAAAAGCCAGTGAATGGTGTCTAGCAACCACAAAGAAGCAATTATATAGCAAACGGTTCGTTTGCGGACATATGATTATGAGGAATTTTTTGCTTCTGGTATCATGCACACTATATACTACCTAGCAAGCTGAATTTCACCTGGTCCTATCGCAAAACAGGCCTGTGTTATGTGGCATCTCATGTCTTCGAAAGTCGCCGACGTTTCCTTATGTACCTCTTGCTTTAATACTGTTTTTCTCACAGTCTTCAGCTGGATGGCTAACACCCAGTGTCCGTGCTTCTCATTTAATACCCTCAAACGTCAGAGTCAATGACTTTAAAATGTTACGTTATGAAAGACATTATTTTTGCTGAATTTACAGGACATTCGTCATGTTGCTACGATACGGATTATTTTATGTCCAGAGGGATTTCTCCCAGTAACTACGACAGCATACATGTTAGGATGTGGCTATTTGGAGCCAAATAAATAGCACACACAATTGTCTGAAAACCCACACAACATGTGGATAGACGAGTGTCGTTGCTGATTCTCATCTCTCAGTCACTGTGGATTTTTAATTGATCATTAGTGTGAATTGGCCGACCCCTGTTTCCGAGCGGTTCTAGGCGCTTCAGTCCGGAACCGCGCGACTCCTACGGTCGCTGGTTCGAATCCTGCCTCGGCTATGGACGTGTGTGATGTCCTTAGGTTAGTTAGGTTTAAGTAGTTCTAAGTTCTAGTGGTCTGATAACCTCAGATGTTAAGTGCCATAGTGCTCAGAGCCATTTGATGCATTTGTGTGTATTGTGCAGAGTGATCTGCTTCATCCTTAAAAACAAGTTTGTATAGAAATGCCACATCCCTTTGCAGTTTCCGTAGACACGATTCGGAAAACAGTAACCGATTTTGAAAGTTTTTATCACTAATCAATGAAGTGAAATGTGGAAAGGAAGGAATCCGGTGGAATGTACTCGCAGAATACTGCTTTGTCCTATCCCTCTCGCACAATCAAGCTCTCTCGTTGTGACATACGTATTGTGTGTCAGCGCTTGTGAAAATATATTTTTCTACTCTCGCATAAATTTGTGTTGTTCTTCGTTGGTCTGTCTCTTTCGGCACCCTTCTACTTTCACGAATTCATTTTTTCAATGTTTGCAAAGAAAATTCGCGAGGATTTCGCATGGTCAGGATACCTTTCAGCTTTCAATCACTCCGCTTCTCTAACAGTCTGGCGACATTCACTATAAGCGAAAACCGTGTACAGTTTTTTGTTTGTCGTATATACTGTGAAATTTGAATAACATTTAGAGAATGTTGTCTGGTCGCTGCAACAGCAGAGGACAGAATGGCGGGCTTCAGGCGTACATGTAGAAACACAAGCCGCACATTTCACGCGCAGAGAGGGGCACTCATATGCGCAGGAGGGGAAATTCAAGGGACTGGAAGAGCGTTACAGTGTAGCGGACGAGCAAAAGGTTTAGAGGCGACACGAGGGTACGTAACGAGGTGTAAGCGGGTTTGTTTACAAGCGCAGCCATGTGAAACGAGCAAATTGGTCGTGAACAGTAGCTTCAATGTCAAAAAGATGTTCACAGATCTTTCCAGCACTTACAATTACACGTTACAAATAATACAATTCATTGCTTGACATAATGCTACGGACAATTCACTGCCATTGTTTCCAGACCTAATAAAACAACTAGGATATGCTCCGTCCTGCGTTTCTTCATCTTCTGCAGCTGTCTCTCATTCACTTCCACTTGCAGTTTCAGTTGAATAATTTTCATCTTCACTGTCAGAATCAGTATTGCTTCCGTCACTAGGACTACCATTATCCGAGTCCGCACCACTCTCTACATTTAAGATCATCTCCAGTGTTTTGCTCAGTAAACCTTCACACGAGATGTACTACTCTTCAGTTTTCTTTACGCGCTCACAGCGTTTCCTCCAGTCTTCCTTTGTTAAAAAAGCTATTTATCATTGATAAGAGCCGGCCGGAGTGGCCGAGCGGTTCTAGGCGCTACATTCTGGAACCGTGCGACCACTACGGTCGCTGGTTCGAATCCTGCCCCGGACATGGATATGTGTGATGTCCTTAGGTTAGTTAGGTTTAAGTAGTTCTAAGTTAAAGGGGACTGATCACCTCAGATGTTAAGTCCCATAGTGCTCGGAGCCATTTTTGATCACAAAGAACGCACGACGCATTTCGAAATGATTTCCACCTTCATGAATCCAAGTGCAAACAAATGGTTCAAATGGCTCTGAGCACTGTGGGACTTAACATCTATGGTCATCAGTCCCCTAGAACTTAGAACTACTTACACCTAACTAACCTAATGATATCATCCAACACCCAGTCATCACGAGGCAGAGAAAATCCCTGACCCACCCGGGAATCGATCCCGGGAACCCGGGCGCGGGAAGCGAGAACGCTACCGCACGACCACGAGCTGCGGACATCCAAGTGCAAAACTAGCACAACGACAAGAACGTTATCAGTTGCGTACGTAACAGCAGATGACATATTACTTTTATGTTACGTACACAACGCTCTTGTCTTTCTGCTACCTCTGTACTTGTGTTTCTGAAGAGGGAAATAATTTCGAAATGCGTACGCACATTTTGTGATCGATAAAATCATTCTGCACCTGCTGTACGATTTTTTATGATGCGACCCAGCCAGCTTATCTACAGATCTACGCATATTTACTGGAATGACCGCTAGCGTTCCATGTGTCTTCATTTCACACCGTTATTTATAATGCGTGTCTTCGTACTTGCCGCCGGATGTCGCACCATTTGAGAAAGTCTGGGCATAATTTGACGGTTATCTCTTAGGAGGACATCCAACAAATCTCTCAATCAATGCCGACCCGAATAACTGCTTGGTTAAGAGGCAGAGGTGGACCAAAGCGCCATTGTCTTGTTCAATTTGAATAATCATCCAATTTTTCTGAAATTGTAACCATTTGTTTCTCTGCAAATGTGCATCACATCTGCCTATTTCCGTCCTATTCGGATAATTCCTTTTTCATTTTTAAGAGTGTATTCATGTTCAAGTGCCCACGCTCACGATCATGTTCCTATGAACTTGTGAAAAAATACAATCACAATCTCTTGAGACATTTCACTAATATGAACTTTAAATTCAACGAAGTCCTGCAGTAAAGTTGCGATGGATCTGTGGTCAGACATAGGCTCTGTATAGTACGAGTGTGTGTAGGTTAACTCACGCAGTGCCGGAAGCTCCGTAGGCTGGGGTTGGTTCTTCACGAGTCGGCTTAGTGGAATACGTCGCAACAGGTGGAGGCAGCGGCCGGCGCACCGCTTTGTGGCAGAGAGATGGATCCAGCGCGGCCGAGTATTTCCGGAGTGGACCGCCGCCGACGCCGACGTGTTTTTGGGCCGTCAGTCAGTCTGTGGGCTGAGAGCCATGGCGGGCGGGCGATGAGTGCAGCTTGTGTTGGCTTTGAACCAGGAACACCTGCCACACACGTCGACCAGACCACCCGCCTGGCAGCCCGCGAGACGCAGAAACACATCGCTGGAGATATCCTCGTCACTGTGTAGCAACCTGCACAGCAATAGTAGGAGAAAGGAGGTCTCTCTCTTATCCTCTGCAATTACGATCAGCCGCGTTATTCACCAAATATGAACACCTTAAATTAAGATGGCAGTCCACACGGCTAGGTAATGTACCGATAGCTGAAACTTCCTGGCAGATTAAATGCGTGTGAAGGAGCGGGATCGAAATCTGTACCTTTGCTTTTCACGGCCAACTGCTCTACCATCTAAGCTAACCAAACACGACTCACGACTTGTTCTCACAGATTTACGCCCACCAGTACCTCTTCTCCTACCTTTCTGACTTCACTGTTTCAACCTACCATGAAGTTACATACCTGCGCACTATCTGCTACAGAGTGAAAATTTCGCTCTCGACCCACCGCTTGTTTCAATGTTCATAAATAACGTCAATAGTTTATTTTGCTATGATTTTGTATTACAGCCAAATTTACCAGGAACTACCAACATATTTTATAGTCAGTTGTCGTGCTTCGGTTACCAGCACAATCGTTATGAGAATTATGCCTCTCTGACAATTATTTAACACTGTGGTGACAAAATCATGGATACCTCCTAATGTTCAGTCGGACCTCATTTAGCCGGACGTAGTGCTACAACTCGACTTAACAAGTACTTAAGAAGTCGTTGGAAGTGCCCTATAGAAATATTGAGCTATCCACAATTACGAAAATGTTGCCGGTGCAGGATAATTTGTACGAACTGACGTCTCGACTATATCCCAAAACTTTTCGATGGTATTCATGACGGGCGAACTGGCTGACCAAACCATTAGTTCAAATCGTATAGAATGGTCTTCAAACCAAACGTGAACTGCTGTGGCGTATTTACTGTTTGGGAACATGAAGTCCATGAATGGCAGCAAATTAGTCGAACGTAAACATTTCCAGTCAATTTTCGTTTCAGTTCACCATAGTAACCAGTCTAGTCCACGTGAAAATACACCACGCCATTACGCAGCCACCACCAGCTTGCACAGTGCTTTGTTGATAAGTTGGGTCCATGGCTTCGTGGGGTCCGCGCCACACTAGAACCCTAGAATCAGCTCTTACCAACTGAAATCGGGACTCATCTGACCAAGTTTTCCAGTCACCTAGGGTCCAACCGATATGGTCACGGGCACAGGACGGATCGAGGTGGCGCACTGGACTCGCATTTTGGAGGACGACGGTTCAAACCTGCCTCCGGCCATCCTAATTTAGGTGTTCCGTGATTTCCATAAATCGCTCGAGGCAGATGCCGAGACGGTTCCTTTGAAAGGGCTAGGTCGATTTCCTTCCCTATCCTTCCCTTGTTCGAGCTTGTGCTCCGTCACTGATGATCTCGCAGTCGACGGGACGTTAAACACTGATCTGACCCTCCTCCGAGCCCAGATGAAGTGCTGCAGGCACTCACGTCGGTTGTATGCTGTCATAGCCCGTAAGCCCCACACTTCGCTGCACTGTCGCAAACTAATACGTTGATTTTTGCGGTTATTTCATGCGGCGTTTCTTGTCTATTAGCGCTGACAACTCTACGGAAACGCCCCTGCTCTCGGTCGTTAAGTGAAGACCGTCAGCCACTGCGTTGTCCGCGGTGAGAGTTAATGCTTGAAATCTGGTGAAATGAAATGAAATTATCGTATGGCATTTATTGGTCGGGATATCCCCTTCGGGGTGCGGCCTGCGAATTGCAAATCTTTTTTGTTGACGCCACTTCGGCGACTTGGGAGTCAATGATGATGAAGGACACACAACACCCAGCCCCTACCGGGAATCGAACCCGAGCCCCTTTCCTTGGCATGCGGTAACGCTACCGCTGCGCTACGGAGGCGGAGTTGCAATAACGGTATTCACGGCACACTACTGACGCTGTGGTAACGATTTCCCAAATGGAATGCCTGATTCGTCCAGCTCCAGCTGCCATTCCACGTTCAAAGTCTGTTAATTCCCGTCATGCGGCCATAATCACGACGGAGACCTATTCATGTGAATCACCTGAACAGAAGTGACAGCTCCGCCAATGTACTGCGCTTTTTTACCTGATGTGCGCGATACTACCGCCACCCGTGCATGTGCTTATCACTATACCGTGACTTCTGTCACCCCAGTGTAACTACAAATTGAGCAACGCCATCAACTGGTATGTACGAAACACAGGCCGCAGTCAAAACACTGAATATTTGCACAATTTTTGATTAAACAACAAACAAGAAACGAAATTCATGCATCCAGTTTCATTATTTTCTGTTCTACCTGTGAGTACTATTTATGAAGGTATGTTAGTGTACTTTACACAAACTATGTTCTTGAATGCCCGTTTATTACTATTGTAGAGAACTTATACACTATGGGACAATATATTTGTGACATGGAAATGGGTAATGGAGAGAAAATACAAATTCAAATTGCTCTGAGCACTATGGGACTTAACTTCTGAGGTCATCAGTCCCCTAGAACTTAGAACTACTTAAACCTAACTAACCTAAGGACATCACACACATCCATGCCCGAGGCAGGATTCGAACCTGCGACCGAAGCGATAGGGCGGTTCCAGACTATAGCGCCTAGAACCGGTCGGCCACTCCGGCCGGCGAGAGAAAATACAGTTCATCGCCTTGAGACTCACGTAGTTAACTCTTCGATAATTCTCTGATAGTTCAGCCGTACGGTCGACAGCTAAACAGCGCATTCAGCCGAAATAACTCGGGCACTTAACATAAATCATTTTAGATTTAGCACGAATGCATACTTCTTCACGCAATGAGAGACGAAGATTTGTTTCGTTCAGTATGCACACAACGCATGGCACGGTTACAATACGAGCTTTAACGGAATACCAATTATTTTGTGCTGTAGTCTTTTTGTCAAAATCAATTTATTTGCTAAGATCGCTATATTAACATAATTTCCGGGTTACTCGTATCGGCAATATGGCTGGTTCAAATGGCTCTGAGCACTATGGGACTTAACTGCTGAGGTCATCAGTCCGCTAGAACTTAGAACTAATTAAACCTAACTAACCTAAAGACATCATACACATCCATGCCGGAGGCAGGATTCGAACCTGCGACGTAGCGGTCGCGCGTTTCCAGACTGTAGCGCCCAGAACCGCTCGGCCACTCCGGCCGGCTCGGCAATATGCATTGCCATCTTCATATGAATAAAATTGGACAGTGATAGTCACACCACACAATGCTTAAATCTCTCTATCACCTTAGGACTACGTTATATGCATAAGAAAAAAGAGACATTAACGTGACATGCCAGGTGTGCTATTATAATGAATGCACAGTATGTTTAATAGCACACGTGGCGTGTCACTGTAGAGTCTCGAATTTCGTACGCATATTATATAGTCGTAATGTGACACAGTGGTTTAAGCACTGTGTGATGTAACTACCACTGCCTGGTTTTATGGATCTGTATCTGAGGATGGCAACACATATTGCCGAAATTAGTAATCCAGTAAGTGTGTTAACATAGCGATCTTGACAAATAATTTTTTTCCATCAATACTACAGTACAAATTTATAGATCACCTCCTACTATGAATGATTATGTCAGGTAACCATAGTAAATTATGCCATTCATATACGGGAAGCTTACACAACTATGAAGACAATATGATAAGTAGGTGACAACAGAAGCGTCCACCAACGAGAAAACTTGGCTGGCGATAACAGCAGACATAGCTTACACGTTTATGCTTATGATAAAAGAAAAGAATTACTTAGCGGAAGTTCTAGGCCGACCAAAAAGTTAGCGAAGAAAGAGATGAGTCCAAACGTTATGACCACCCGGTTAATAGCTGGCTGGTCGACATTTGGAACGCAATAGAGTTGCCATTCGTCGTGGCATAAATTTAAAAAGTCCTTGATATAGTTCATAAAGTATTCGACACAAGATGAACACACACAGGTCACGAAATTCCCGTAAATTACGGGTCGCTGGTCTGTTTTAGACCTCATAGCAACAAATAGACCGGAACTTTTCGACTCCGTGAATGTAGAAGAGGGTATCAGTGATCATAAGTCAGTGGTTGCATCAATGACTACAAGTGTAATAAGAAATGCCAAGAAAGGAAGGAAAATATATTTGCTTAACAAGAGTGATAGGGCACAAATCGCAGAATATCTGAGTGACCACCATCAAACGTTCATTTCTGAGGAAGAGGATGTGGAACAAAAATGGAAAAAACTCAGAAACATCGTCCAGTACGCCTTAGATAAGTTCGTACCGACTAAGGTCCAAAGCGAGGGGAAAGATCCACCGTGGTATAACAATCATGTACGAAAGGTACTACGGAAACAAAGAAAGCTTCATCATAGGTTTAAGAGTAGTCGAATCATAGCTGATAAGGAAAAGCTGAACGAAGCGAAAAAGAGCGTAAAGAGAGCAATGAGAGAAGCATTCAACGAATTCGAACATAAAACATTGGCAAACAATCTAAACAAGAACCCTAAAAAGTTTTGGTCATATCTAAAATCGGTAAGCGGATCTAAATCCCCTATTCAGTCACTCGTTGACCACGATAGCACCGAAACAGAGGACGACCGAAGAAAGGCAGAAATACTGAATTCAGTGTTCCGAAACTGTTTCACTGCGGAAAATCGTAACACGGTCCCTGACTTCAGCCGTCGCACGGACGCCAAAATGGAAAATATTGAACTAAACGATATCGGAATTGAAAAACAACTGCTATCACTTAGTAGCGGAAAAGCATCCGGACCAGACGAGATACCCTTAAGATTCTACAGTGCTTATGCTAAAGAACTTGCCCCCTTTCTATCAGCAATTTATCGTAGATCGCTGGAAGAACGTAAAGTACCTAGCGACTGGAAGAAAGCGCAGGTCGTTCCCATTTTCAAGAAGGGTCATAAATCAGATGCGAATAATTATAGGCCTATTTCGCTTACGTCAATCTGTTGTAGAATAATGGAACATGTTTTGTGTTCTCGTATTATGACGTTCTTAGATAATACAAATCTCCTTCATCATAACCAACATGGATTCCGCAAACAGAGATCATGTGAAACTCAGCTCGCCCTATTTGCCCAAGAAATTCACAGTGCCGTAGAAACTGGCGAGCAGATTGATGCCGTATTCCTGGACTTCAGGAAGGCATTTGATACGGTTCCGCACTTACGTTTAGTGAAAAAAATACGAGCTTACGGAATATCGGACCAGGTTTGTGATTGGATTCAGGATTTCCTAGAAGAAAGAACACAACATGTCATTCTTAACGGTTCAAAATCTGCAGATGTAGAGGTAATTTCGGGAGTACCGCAGGGAAGCGTGATAGGACCTTTATTGTTTACAATATACATAAATGACTTAGTTGACAACATCGGTAGCTCCGTGAGGCTATTTGCAGATGACACGGTTGTCTACAAGAAAGTAGCAACATCAGAAGACTCGTACGTACTCCAGGAGGACCTGCAGAGGATTAATGCATGGTGCGACAGCTGGCAGCTTTCCCTAAACGTAGATAAATGTAATATAATGCGCATACATAGGGGCAGAAATCCATTCCAGTACGATTATGCCATAGGTGGTAAATCATTGGAAGCGGTAACGACCGTAAAATACTTAGGAGTTACTATCCGGAGCGATCTGAAGTGGAATGATCACATAAAACAAATAGTGGGAAAAGCAGGCGCCAGGTTGAGATTCATAGGAAGAATTCTAAGAAAATGTGACTCATCGACGAAAGAAGTAGCTTACAAAACGCTTGTTCGTCCGATTCTTGAGTATTGCTCATCAGTATGGGACCCTTACCAGGTTGGATTAATAGAAGAGATAGACATGATCCAGCGAAAAGCAGCGCGATTCGTCATGGGGACATTTAGTCAGCGCGAGAGCGTTACGGAGATGCTGAACAAGCTCCAGTGGCGGACACTTCAAGAAAGGCGTTACGCAATACGGAGAGGTTTATTATCGAAATTACGAGAGAGCACATTCCGGGAAGAGATGGGCAACATGTTACTACCGCCCACATATATCTCGCGTAATGATCACAACGAAAAGATCCGAGAAATTAGAGCAAATACGGAGACTTACAAGCAGTCGTTCTTCCCACGCACAATTCGTGAATGGAACAGGGAATGGGGGATCAGATAGTGGTACAATAAGTACCCTCCGCCACACACCGTAAGGTGGCTCGCGGAGTATAGATGTAGATGTAGATGTAGCTGGCGCCTGATAATGTCCCAGGTATTCTGTTGAGTCCAAATCAGGCGAATTTAGTGGAAAGGCATCAGTATATCAAGTCTACTACCAAGCGCTTCAAACCACTATATCATGATTCTTTCATTGTGACACGGACAGTTACTCTGTTGGTAAAGACATCAAGCATGAAGAAAGGCATACAGGTGCCTCACAATAATGTTCACGCAGTCCGCAGTCATAACGGTGCCTCAGATTACTGCCACAGATCCCATGGAAGCCAACATGAATGTCCACCGTAGCCAGGGCGGTTTTGGGGGGTGAACGTGGGTGGACGCCGTGCCCTCACTTTTTTTCCAAGGGATACAATTCCCTTACTATTTTACTTGGAGAATATTTTCTTATTACAGTAACACTCTCACAGTATCTCTCCAAAATAAATTACCTTCAATTCTGAGTTACAGCTTATATAACATATTAGCTGTGGAGTCAATTGAGCATTGATAAACGGCCCAGACAACAACGCAATAACGAAGGAACAATGAACATCAGGCGCGTGGGGTTGGGCATCGGCGCAAAGCAAAGGAGGTTCCGCGTAGAGAGGCTGGTGTGGACGTCAAACCTTGCAGCTATGCACAACAATGGAAAGTTCCGCGCAATGTTGGAACATCAAAGGAAATGAGTTCTTTTGTTTAGACGTATTTCTTGTTCTTCATTATTATTGACATACACGCGCGCACACACTGGACCATTGTTGGGCACCTACAAACACTGCTGCATTATTGTCCTTTCTGGGCTGCTCTGCGCCGGCGTGAGGGTCGCTGCGTGGAGTTGCACATCGTATATAGACTCGCCTTCAAACGTTCGCATCGTGTGACAAGATAGTAAATACTTAATTCCTTTCTTCGGCCCGCTGATGATGTACTATTTAACTTTCGGGCGCTCGCATGGGCGGCATTTACACCGCCTCTTGAACATGCACCCATTTACTCGCTTGATTCTCAGGTAGTCCCTGATTACCTTTAGGCTCTCCATATGGTGCGTGACCTTGACACTGACTGATTTGATTCTATAGCCCGATATAATGACGAGTGAGTATTCGAAAACGAAAACCAATTCGTGGCTATGTAAACGCAGCCGCGCGAGCTCTAACGTTGCATCATATTGCGCGGGCGCCTGAAGGTTTACAATACAACAAAATCTAGCTCGTATCTGGAGCCTAATCTGCGAGGTAAGACATGCGTAAAATAAAAATATTTCCAGCTTCCTTATGCAGATATTGCAATCTTCGATTACCAAACCACAATATCGAATGTTCGTTGTTCCTTGGACCCTCTGCTATGACATTATTACAGTAGAACTATTTATTACATCGAGTCATTGTCATGCCTTTCGTTGTGCGTTTACAGCACCAATCATTAGCCACTGCACGGTCGGTATGGGTATTGACGGCCAGTGTACTTGTCAGTGAAGTTACAGGTGTTGAAGGGAACAGCACTGTTGACTCCTTCTGGTCTATAACCATTATTTTCCCGTTTTAAATCCTGGCATAATAAATTTTTAAGTGGAAAGTGTATAAACTGTGCCATTAATTGAAAGGAATAGTTTTTCGGTATGAAGCACAGAGCAGGAGATTATTTCAATAAATCGAGCTCCGCGGTTTCACTATAGTAGATGGTTCGTGTGGTTCGAAAAAATATAAAGGTGATAATGGCCCATCTACTTCATACACGAATAGCACCACCGGAGTAGGTATTGTTGAAGGTGAAAGCCAATCATGTGAAGTAATTTGTTGTTATTTGGCTTCCCCAAACATATTTTATCATCCTGTTTGCTCGAACGACAATACAAGCAGAGAATTAAGACGAGTGGTTAGTGAGTAGGGAAGGCAAGTGGGTAGCTTAGTGTGCTAAGATGTGCAGAAGACTGAAGTGAGTAAATCACAGGTAGGGAACACTTCTACATAATGGAGTAGTACTTCGGTGGGTCCAGTTTGTGGAACTAAACAAGCTCAGTTGACATCACTGAGAAAAACATTCATTTAACTTTTCGCAGACAACGAATAGAAAGACAAGACAGTGTTCCATAAAACCTTAGAGTTGAACAGCTGAAAGACATTTCTGAAAGTATGAGGAAAGTGTAGCAAAAAATAACAAACCATATTTAGACTTTCACAAGCTTGCATATTTGCAAATTCAAATTAGTCTCCACATGCGCAAAACACTGCATAGTTAATTCAGTTGTGTTCTATTCCTTCATAACATCGAAGAATTTCAAGGTCTCTGTACTCTTTGGTGAGTCAACGTCTGTTGCATCACAGTTTCAATAATGTGTTAAAGGTCTGAAAACAGTGATTGTGGTGTAAATACTTTCTTCTTTCATCTGAACTTAACAGAATAGATGCAGGAACAGTAGAAGCAGAACCTCTAAAATGTCTCTCGAAGCACAGATTTTCTTCAAGATATTAGAATGGCAATTTGATTGGAGTATACAGTAACGATGTTAGTGTAATGCTGGGTACGTATTCAGGTGTTTTAGAACGACTTAAGAAGTTCAAACTGTTCAAATGTCATTGTTTGTGCCCCCGAATTGATTTAGGGGTTGCTGATGCAATCGAAGAGGTTCCTGATATGAATTATATCACTATTTTCCTTAACAAGCTGTATGCGCTGTATCATCAATCTCCAGAGAATCAATATCAACTGTCAGCTGTTGCAGTAGAGTTAGGTGCAGAATTGAAGAAGATATTTTTGGGGACAACGTTACCCCTTGTATACTAAATGTATATTTATTGATTATAGATATTAAAAATACATGTAGCCTATGTCTGTCCAAATGTACATTACAGTTTCGTGTAAAAATATGAAGTAAATCGGTCAAGAACTTCTTCGATATTTTTGGTAGCAACGTTTCCCGTTTATATATTACATTATACATGTATATACTATATTTTTAAAAAATGGTAGAGCTTATAGACGTCAGAATTTTCATTAGACTGTTGTGTAAAAATCTGAGGTAAAACGGTCTGGTACTTTTAGATATTTCTGGCGACAACCTTAACCGACGGCATGTATTTGTGCTGGAGTACAGATTTGTTATATATAAATCGCAAGGAATTGTACTGTGCAAGCAACAAGCTATTTCGTACCAAAACTATTGACTTTCATTCCAGCTCCGTTCACCTGTCGGCCATGGGGAAAAATGCGTATATGCCTCTACTTTTCCTAATTTCTTTTATTGTACTGTCATGGTCCCTGCTTGAGATACGTAATGGGGCAACAGAACTATCGTATTGTCTCCTGATTTGCCAATGAGGGATTCGCAAGAAATACGTCGTCTCACTCCCTAAGATTCCCATTTAAATTGCACGACTTTTTTATTGTCTATACCGACCAATTGAAATCTTAACAGTGCACTTCTGTAGTACAATGAAACCCAATAAACAGAATCACGTAACACTCAGCTCTTGTAATTGCAACGGTCACTACGACGCTGGAGAAAACACCACACAGCTGAATTGGCTCTGAGCACTATGGGACTGAACTGCTGAGGTCATAAGTCCCCTAGAACTTAGAACTACTTATACCTAACTAACCTAAGGACAACACACACATCCATGCCCGAGGCAGGATTCGAACCTCCGACCGTAGCGGTTACGCAGTTCCAGACTGTAGCGCCTAGAACCGCACGGCCACTCCGGCCGGCCACAGCTGAATTATTTTGCTTAGAAATCAGCAGTGTGGGAGAGAGAAACAGACAGTGGCGGATTTACATATAGGCCCACTAGGCACGGGCCTAGGGGCGGTTCCTTAAGAGGGCGGCATTTTTTGCTCTGTACTCTTTTTAACCTTTTACGTTTTAAAATAACTGCGCTTACAAACGGCAAAAATTTTTAATATTGTTAAACAACTTGCTAGTTTAAATAAGCCTTAAGAACGAAATTCGACAATATAAGCTTGGAAATATACATAGTTTACTTAGTGCCTAAATGGAAATTTAACATTGCGTTTCTGTCTTCTGTCATCTTCATGATTGATCAAAATATTTTGAAATAAGCTGTCAGGACAGCAAGCAATCCACAATACAATGTATGAAACGTTATTATTCCGAGAATGTTTTCGGCTTCTAATTAACTCTACCATATTTTCCCTGTGAAAATACCGGGACCCCTGGAAACCTGTGATAAATTAAACAGCAGTTTCTTAAATACTGTAACATGTGTGGGCTTTAGTGTGTAAAACCCTACTCTACTCAAATTTCTTGTAGAAATTACAGGGAAGTATAAAATCAACCTTCAATTACTATAATTAATGTAAAAGCTCTGTGGTCTTCAATATCTGAACTTCGTCTAAATCACCCGTTCAACAAAACATGTTGATACTGGGAATGTTTTACATTTCTAAACACATGTTTTTACGAAGAGAACATAAGCAGGATATCTAATAATGTGTGAAATACACTTCGCAACAGTTTAAAAATATTATTTATTTATTTACTTAGTTACGTTTTTTGGCCAAAAAGAAGAAGGAAGCAACATTCGTTTGTCTCATTTATTGTTCTACCTCCTGCACGATATCAAAGTTCCCATTCTGTGCAATCTAATAGTACGTGGCATTGCAAATTTTATATTAAACTTCTTAACTAAGCTTTATTTCTTCGAGGAAAGGTTATTTTTATTTTATGTTGGAACAAAAGGTGCATTTCCTTGTAGAAATAACGGAAGTGTTCACACAAATTACAACACACCACATCAACTGCCAACAAGACTACTTAAACACTGTAGTCTGTCTCCTATGCCCACAGAAACAGCTAAAATGTAAAAAGAATAAGTAGGATAAGAGTCGATCCAGCACATCTCACTGCAAGAAACTGAAAAAATTATTTGCTTTTTAAAGACAGTGTCAAGAATATTCAGAACATATTTGCGTCCCAGCTAAAATTCCGGCCACGGGGGAAACAGAAGCCAAAAAAGAGACTGTCCCGTCTCCTGTACGAGACGAACTACAGCGGCAGGTGTGCTTCTACTGTTCACTGACAACAGAGAAACAGGCGACGATGAAATTAAATTAATCAGCATTGTCGTTCTTTCGTAGCAAAGTTATGTCGAGCAATCCGGTTGGTCAGTTCATCGCTCCGCGTTTAAAGGAAAAATCCTTGTGCTCGTGTGCCGCGTTTAAGGTAAAACGTTTTGTGCTCATGTGCGGTGTAGTACGATTGCAACTTGATACGGTCTTTCTTTCTTTCCTTTTACAAATTTTTTTCTTTTGTTTTGACTGTTGGTTGACCATTTCCAAAGTGCCTTAACATGAATAACAGTGAAAAAAGCAAACGTGTAAAATTAAGTGGGGCATCATTTCGGTAATTATCGAAAGATAAGGCACTGTTCTAAAAACGCTTGGCAGAGGAGATAAAGTTTCCGCGAAAGATGTTGCTGGTTCGGCTTCGAATTCAGGTAGTACGAATGATATTTCTGGCACTGCAGCTGTTGTAAAAGTAAATACAGAAGAAACAAAAGTTAAAAATGAATAAAAGCAAATTGTTCCTGATTTCGAGTTTCACGAAAAACTAAGTGTCGAGTTAGACATTACAAAAAGAAATAACCACGTTAGTGATGATCCTGTGTCAATGAATCAACAATCGATATTCTCTTACAATGTGGCATTAATCAAAACTGTAACGGTGATTTTTCTAATTCAAGGTCAATAGGCAATAAAACCAGATAGTTGAACAAAAATTTATTTTACCGTAAACTTTGCTTGATTTTCTACAATAGTATACTCCTGTAGCACCGGTGCTGTTTTTTGTGTACCCTGTAAATTGTTTGGAGGTAAGGCCGTGGTCGCTACTAATGGTACTGCAGTTGGAAAAATATTGCTAATATTTTGTCTCATCATGAGAATTCACTTGAACCCAAAAGTCACTTGGAACAATAGATAATCATTTAAAGTCATATGTTGAGGCAGAAAAAAATGTACTGGCACAGTGTGTTGAGAAGGGTGTTTGCAGTAGCGAAGAAGCTGACAAGTCGTTGCCTTCCCCCACGCGGACACGTTGAAAGATTGCATTCATTACGTAATGGTTAATTTATGATGTCTCTTGAACGCATAGCCGAGTTTGATCCTTTTCTCGGAGAGCACATTGAACGTATGCAAATCCAGGGCAGGGACATACAAATTATCTTTCTTCAACAATCTGTGATGAAATAATAGACCTTCTTTCTGAATGGATACAAAGAATTATAATAAGCGAAATAAAACAGGCCAAATATTTCTCTATAATAGTAGATTCTACTGTGAATATTTCACATACTGATCAATTATCTTTCACATTAACATTATGAACGAGAATGATGAACCTGTTGAACGTTTCCATCAGTTTTTACCAAACCCGGGACACAAGTCAAATAACTGAGCTGAGGCCGTACTAAAAGTCCTGTCCACAAATTTCATTGATATTACTGACTGTAGAGGCCAGCCATATACACAGCATATTTTTCAGGAACCTACACTGGTTTGCAGGCACGCATTCAAGAACGAAATCCGAAAGCATATTATGTGTCTTGTGCAGCACTTTCTTTGATTTAGTCGGCATTAATGCTGCAAGCTGTCGTTGGGAAGTATGTTCGTTTTTCAATGTAGTGCAAAACCATTATAATTTTTTCTCTGCTTCTACACAGCGCTGGGATAAACTTCTTTCTTTCGTGAAACCAGGGGGCAAAAAGGTAAAAAGTTTATCAAAAACACGTTGGTCAGCAAGAGAGGAAGCGTGTGTTAAGTCTATATGAAAACTGGGAGGTCGTTATCAAAGCCCTCACACATATTGCCAATAATACGTTTGAAGAAACCACTTGTGTGAAAGGCGTATCAGCTTTATTGAATAAACTCAGCAGACTAGAAACAATAAATCCCTGGAGATTGTGACTGATATAAACTATGAATGAACATATAAAAGATCACGAAAACGCAAACTTCATGATGACGAAGAAGCGGACTCTGAAGAAGTTTTTCTGATAAATTTAGAATCGAAACGTTTCTCTCAGTACTCGACAACGTGTACGCCGAATTAGTGAGGAGGAAGGAAAACTGTAGAACACGGACTCCTTCACAGTTTTCAGTAACCTTAAGAACAGTCCACCTGATGATATTGCTGAACGTGCAGCAAAACTCCGAGCATATGACACAGATTTAGAGCCTTCTTAACCATAGTGAATGTGTACATTTCGCAGAACTTTTGAAATCTTCTGAGATCAGTGATATACCGGTCGAAATGAGGAAATATTTACGAAAAGAGAGGTTAGAGTCCGTGTTTCCGAATGTTGACATTGCTCTTAGAATATTTCTATGCATGACACAAATTTTTCAGCAGAAAGTTCGTTTTCGGCTCTTAAAAGACTGAAATCATACCTACGTTCTACGTTGTCTGAGGAGAGATTGAAGGCCTTGTCCATTCTTCACCTCGAAGCCGAAATCCTAACTGATAACCGTCTGAACTATAGAGATTTGATCAACGAGTATACTGCCGTCAAAGTCAGACGCAAACTTTGCTGACAGTGAGTTTGTTTATTTATTCAAATTAGTTTTAAAAATTTAAGATTATAATGTGATTTTTATTATTAGAGCACATTCATTGGATTCACAAACTACGTACTACCTCTATATTTTACAGTTACCGATGGCAGAAAGTGGAACTAAACCTCGTTTACGTGCAGACGTAACCGAAGTCGCCCGACAATACTAAACAATACCTGAATTACCTAGGTCGCCCGGCGCTTTACAGTCAAGTCGTACTGATACTGTAGTATATTACAACTGATGCGTATTCTTGGCGTCTGCTAAAATGTATAGTTATCGCAGAAATATACGATATCGAAGAGTGGGCTGAGATGAAAAGGTGTTAATAAATAAAGTAGTTCAGTTCTGTCGATAAATTCGTAAAAGTTTTGCTAATAACGTTAGAAGGAGCTATGGTGAGATCAGTAGCTGCAGTACGAAACTGTTCAGCCCTTACATGGATTAAAGGTGTTGTGTACACTTATTAAGCAGCATCTAGCTACACAGACCCTAACGGTTTACACGTTATCTATTAGATTATAAAACAAATTTGATTTTTCCACACTAGTCTGTAAAAGTACGTAATCGCATATCCAGTTCTGTGTTTGTTCGTCTGTATTTAGTTATTAGTTCATGCACCGAAATCTCTATTTAATTTCCATTTCTTACGCTTTCCTATAGATTCACGTACTAATACTGAGCGTGTTTTTCTTAACTGCTACACATTCAAATTATTACGTCGTAAAAAGACAGTTTAATTTTAATTTTGAACGCATCTCTGTAAAAGTACGTATTAACTTCTAATGTATGACATGTTCGCTTCAATTTTAGATGGAAACATAACTTTTTTATTTTCATTTTCAACTGGTTCGTGTAAAAGAACATATTGAAAGTGAATGTATAACAAAAATCCGTTGTCTCCTACACGCTTTGCTGAATTTTTAGGCCATAAAAGATAAGTTACTTTCCTGTTGTCTTTCGACAGAATAATGTGTTAACACTGTGCAGTTTTAAGTTTTTTTATCCGCTACCGTACCCCAAGTACAGTTCAGGAGCCATATTACATTTTGATTGAGCGCGACTAGACCGCCGACGGGGCCTTCAGAACAACAAATAGCAGAGTACGGAAACAGCTAAGCGCTCCCACCCAAAAGGGCAATTCTAAAGTGATCGGGTAATAGTTATTATTTAAAACTTGTTTTATGGAGGGAGCGGGGGGACAGGCGGGGGGGGGGGGGGCATACAATATGGTGTGCCTAGGGGCGCAAAATTTTTAAATCCGCCACTGGAAATAGGATACACTCAGACAACATGACAATACAATTACAGTACATAAATTCAACCATACGACAGGACAACAGCAATTACTGCTATATAACAATAGCAGCTCCACTGCGACTGTACCGTTCACCTGTTTTCACTTTGTTATCGCTTAAGTTATACGGTGCGAAGCAGCATGAAACAACATACACTTAACTGAAGATACAAGGAAGGGCATCAGTATGAACCAAGATCAAGACGAGATTAGTCAAAATAGCCTGCGATTAGTACAAAAGGTATCGCCTGGGACCCCACAGTAAATTTCAAATTCAGCTCGAAGACACAAATAAACTTGTGTTCACACAGTTTGTGTGTGTGTGTGTGTGTGTGTGTGTGTGTGTGTGTGTGTGTGTGTGTATGTGAATTCTAATAACCTTCGCAGAAATGCTCCTGAACATAAAGACGGCCATTAGAGAAAGAAAATGAACTTTGAAAAGAAACATAAAATCACTGAAAATCGCGAACGTGGCGTGAGCGTTGCTGATTTAACATGCATATACAACTGATCTACATCAACTATTTCAATTGCCCTTAACCACAAGGACCAGATTAAGGAAATAGATGCTTTAAAGGAGGAGTGACAAGAGTATCTAAACATTGGTTTCGTATTGTGAACGATGTCGAAAGGCTGCCCTTATATATATAAATGAAAAGCAATTGCATGGCGGCACTATCAACGAGAACATCATTTGTGAGAAGGCAGGAATGATTTTCGCTGACCTCGTTAAGACGACTCCAGGATCATCAGAGGCCAAAGAAGTGTTTAAGAGAAACCGTGGGTGGTTCAAGAAGTTTAAGAGAAGAACTAGCATCCACCGTGTTGTGAAGTGCAGCGAAGCAACCAACTCCGACACAAAGGCAGCATAGAAATTCATCTGCAACTTCAAGATGCTCGTGGATTCTCTACCGCAACAGGTTTCAGATTGTGACAAGACAGGTCTTTTCTGGAAAAAGATGTCGAAGTGTACCTTTTTAACAGCAGAGGAGAATGTGTTACACAGTCACAAGCCAATTAAAGACCGTCTCTCACTGCAATTCTGTGCAAATGCAAGCGGCGATCTGAAAATTAAACCGCTGCATGTGTACCATTTAGAACCTCCACGAGCCTTCAAGAAGTGTGAAGTCCAGAAGAGCAGGTTAAATGTGATGTGGCAGTCCAACAACAAGGGTAGGGAGACACGTGTTCATTTTTGTGCCTGGACCAATGAAATGTTTCGTTCTTCGGGAAAAAAATGTTTGCTTGAGATGAATCTACCACTCGATGTCTTGTTTGTTATGGACAACGCACCTGCCCGTTCTCCAGGCCTACAAGACCACCTCCTTGAAGAATTGCAATCACTCAATATGCAATTTCTGTCTCCTAGTGCCACTCCTTTACTCTAGCCTGTGGAGCAGCAGATTATTTATAGCTTTAAGACGCTCTACACTAGGGCACTCTTCGAGCATTGCTTTGAGACGACTAAAGCTACCAATCTCACTCTCAAGAGAGTTTTGGAAATATCACTTCAGCACCGTTGCCTGGTGCAAGATGATCGAATAAGTCTGGGAAGGTGTTTCCAAGAGAACTCTCACCCTTGCTTGGAAGACGCTTTGGCCGGATCATGTTGTCGAATGTGACTCAGAGACATTTTAGTCAGTACCTGTAGCCAACAAGATTGTGTCTTTGGCCAAGACCATGGAACTAGAAGTGGATAACAATTATATCAATGAGCTTGTGGAAGATCAAGCCAAGAAATGACCACCAAAGAGCATATGGAGCTGCAGTGTGTTTCAAAGTAGGAATTTTTGCAGAAGAGTTCTTTGGAGGAGGAGGAGGAGGAGGAGGAGACAACTGTAACAGCAAAGCAGTTGTCTTATAGCGCAATAAGAGAAATAATGATAGCATGTGAATCGAATGCATCGTACACTGAAAACCATCACCCCAATAAAGCGGTGGCTATGCACGCTACAAATTTATTTGACGAGAATGCTGTGTCGACAAGTATTGAAGCGTCGGCAGAAACAAATGACTATGGATAGCTTCCTAGTAAAAAAGAATAAGTTAATTATCGTAAATAATAAAGTACATAATACTGTATGTACAATTTTCTTGGAATAAATGACATGAATAAGATAAAACTTCAAGTACTTTTTCTGCATGGAACACGTTATCGTATTTTACACTCATTTACATGGGATTAACTGTTTCGCTTAATGAGTGTTGCGCGCTATGAGTAAAGTTTTGGGACAAATTGTGCTCGTTATGCGAGGTTCCACTGTACTACTCACCGAAAAGACATCAACCACTATATTTTGCCAAGATTGTTTCGAATACACTGCAAAAGTTTCACTATGAAGCCCTTACACATCCTCCATACAGTCTCGATCTCTCCCCATGTAATTTCCATACTTTGTAGCCGTAGAGAAAGACACTCATGGCTATCTATTTGCTTGAGATGAAGAGATGCATCATGGCTGCATAGGCAACCACAAGTTCAAATGGTTCAAATGGCTCTGAGCACTATGGAACTCAACTGCTGAGGTCATTAGTCCCCTAGAACTTAGAACTAGTTAAACCTAACTAACCTAAGGACATCACAAACATCCATGCCCGAGGCAGGATTCGAACCTGCGACCGTAGCGGTCTTGCGGTTCCAGACTACAGCGCCTTTAACCGCACGGCCACTTCCGCCGGCCAACCACAAGTACTCTCCCATGAAGGTAATGACTATTTTGTCTCACGGTGGAATAATTTTTGTAACAGTTATGGTGATTACTTTTGAAGTAGTAAACAGTTTACTTACTTTGTTTCCTTCCGTCGCATTTACATTTGACTGTCCCTTGCACATGCAAGCGACTTTACCTTTTCTCCAAGATTCCAATAAAGTTAAAATTCTAAGCAGTTAATAAGGCCAACAATTGGAGACGCAGATGGTGCTGCAAAATGCCCTCAAAAATGATGGAAAGAATGATTTTTTTAAAAGTTGGCGTGAATGCTACGAAGACAAACTAAAGCAACCATGTAAGATGTGTATTTTTTAAGAAATATGCACTGAGAACGTCTAATAGTTTCTTGAATATATTTTGAACTGAAGATGTTTCGTATCGAGGATGCTCTGAAGTACAGGTGAGTGGATAGCGCATCTTCCTTGCAGGTTGGAAGCTCGACGCTACCCACAACTATTATTATATCGGAGGCTTGGAACGACTGACATACAGATAAAGGCTGAGCTACTTGCATGGAAAACACTCCACTAATGACTAGGTCAACTTTTTCTATAGTGCCGTCAAACAACGGTGTAGGCAGAGGATGACGGAATAACGCTATGACTGGAGCACCTATTCGCGTCTGATGAAAATAAAATAATTTTTTATGTGCAAAGGAACTGAGAAATGCAATTATAAAACAAAGACTAACTTTGAAATTTGAAAATAATAGCTAGATGCCAGTACGGCTCATGCACTGAGGGGACAAACTTAATCACGGAGAAAAAACTTTTAATAGACAAGATCGCATACATTCCTCTTTATTTTTGGCGAACGGTTTCGATAGATATAACTACCATCTTATGGTCTTAAAAAATTGTTGCTAAACTTCTTTATTGTGTATTAGAGCCTCGTGCGATGTTGCCGTTATGGTGGATAAAATATAGCATTTCAGGCACGAATTTATGTGATGTTTGTTACTGAAAGGCTTTTAACAGGTTGTACAGATTTGCTGCTTCTGATTTGTTAACATTAAAAAAGAGTTAAACTGAACAATGTATATAGCATCCCATCCATTACGAGAATCGAGATATCTATGGTTTTTGCCTGTTTCCAACGAATCCGAAATTTTCTAGAATGTTTCAATTTCAAGTTTGAAATCGGATAGAAAATGACAAAAGAAATATTCTTTCGTTTGTTGTAATTGCAAATTAACAATTTTCTGATTTTTTTCCTCTACTTGTGCTGTGAGCCCTTCTTCTTGACAAACTTCATGACTATACGTCAAGCGGAAGCGCACATGTTATTAACGAGCGAGTTTTCGAGTATCAAAATGAGTTATATAAATGGCCATGCCTTTAGATTTCACTGACTAAGAAACTTCACCGTTTTACATCACTATGTGTCCGTAGACCTTAAAATGTTACAAAAAATTCATTCCTGTGGAGAAGAATCTTAACAGACGGACAGACAGTCTGATAACAAACGACAAATTTTTTTTCTTTTTATATAATTACAAATTATCGATTTTTTTTCCTTTAGTTGTAGTCTGAAACCTTGCTCCATCACAAATTTCATGATTCTAGGTTAACGAGAAAATCACCCTGTAGGTTCCGATGAGTGTGTTTCTCTGCAGTTCAAACCATCGACTGCACACCTACCAACGCAGCACCGTGAAACGGCATCAAGAAGGCGCTGGCCCGCCCGCCCTTGGAAAGAGCAGGTGCGCCACATCTCCAAGAAGACGATGTTCAGCGCCCCCTGTCAGTGATGACCTAAACAGCCGCCCATCGCTGGTCGGTCCAGTTCTTTCGCAGACTTCAGAGCATCAGTACAGAGTAATAAGGAAATGATTGCCTGCATTCTGCAAGTAGTAGTACTGTCTAAACGCAACTGGATGTAGGATGCACTGGAAGCACATCAAGCACATCAAACGACCTCATAATGAGAAGTTAAGTTCTGTTTCTATCCTTTTTACAAATAAAGCATTCTATTAATTTGAAAGTGTTATGTGCAGATCATTTTGGATTCCTGCCACAGGCCATTCCAATTTCTGTCCTTCCTTCTGTGCGTCGGTGCTGACTCCAATAGCAGCCACACAAAAGTTTGCGAGTATCAAAATGTGTGATATAGAAGACCGTAACTGACGACTGTGTTAACTTAGAAGCTACACGTCTTTACATACCCAAGGGGTGTTTCTCTACAAAAAAATTTCTCCTATGACATCAGAACATCAAATGTGGGAAAAACAATCCTTGTAACATATAAAAGATGCAGACAAAGTATGTCATTTTCGTGTAGCTAACGCGGAATCCCTTGGCTGACTTCCTCATGCATATGATATATAGATTCCAGCTGCCATTATACCGTGTTATGCAGTTTATATACCAGGTTTCGGCGTATTGTGCCTTTGCCTTTACATTTTCAAATTTTCTAGCTCCCTTCACCCGTTCAAAACGCTGACATTCCATCCTTGATATCCGAATGAGAGACTAGTCCGGAATTTTTTGCCAGTGAATTGATCAGCATAGCACTTTCAATTACAGACCATATGTACACGTTACTTGTCTTTAATAGAGTGGTTTTCATTGTCTTCTGCTTTGTGTCATTAATTATAGCTATTTCTTCTGGTTTTAGCGGCAGTTACCACACGACAAGGTAGACAGTGCCCTGACCATCTGTCCGATCATCGACCTTCTTTGACAATGCCGTTGGTAGAATGAGGCTGTTTCCTAACACCTGAAGGAGCGGGCCGCTTTAGGCAATATATTCTAAATTTATGAAGGCCCAAAGCCTTTACATTGGTACTTAGAGACTCTTTCCCTAGTCGACATTGCACTTAAACATTTGATCACATAACATATGATTTTCACAGACGAGTCATTTTTAAACGATGTGGTGTTTGGGAACAATGAAAGAAGGTAGGGAAATCCACTCACAAGAACAGAGGGTAATACCAACAGCATCTGAATGGCATGAAATGAATAAAAATAATTGTGAGTAGAAAGGTAGTGGAAAGGATGCGTTACCTTGAACAGTTCAGTTATAGGATTATTCTCGTTAGAATGGAAACCAAAGAAAGGTAACTACAATAGTGGAGGTGTACACGCTGACGTGACCTGCAGAACATGATGAGACAGAGAGAGGGTATGAGAGAATTTTACTGATAGTTCAGCATAGTGAATGAAATTTGATAATAATGGGATGATTAGAACACTATAGTAGGGACAAGTAGCAGGGTTCAACAAAAATACTGGCTAGCCAATACGCATGAGAAAAGTTTTGAGGTACTAGTAGCTACTACATTATCCCAAATCCACAAGAGTAATAGACGGTATGTGGGAAAAATCAATTACCGTAGAAGGTATGTATAAAGAATAACATATCAGAGATTAATAAAGAAGTTATAGAACCAGTTAATTAGTGTTTTATGTAGGCCAGTGAAATAAAATGCCCTTGTAAACGGAAAAAAGTACGCAGGAGAGTAGAAACAGCCTGCAGTACTTTTGATAAGCAATACTCGGTTTTTCAAACTAAGCTTCCGATGCATTAAAAAACCAAAGGTTACAACCAGTGAGTACTACATGTTTAGACATGAGACAGGGAGACATGGACAATAAATTCGAAAGCCGTTCAAACACTGGGGGTAATACAGCAAGGAGTGGAGGTACAAAAATTGGGAACTAGTAGCAGATGGTTCAAATGGCTCTAAGCACTGTGGGACTTAACATCTGAGGCCATCAACCCCCTAGACTTAGAACTACTTAAACCTAACTAACCTAAGGACATCACACATATCCAAGCCCCAGGCAGGATTCGAATCTGCGACCGTAGCAGCAGCGCGGTTCCGGACTGAAGCGCCTAGAACCACTCGTCCACCGTGGCCGGCGAACTAGTAGCACAGAGGTAGAGTGATCAAGGAGTTTCTTCTCTGGATTCGAAGAGCCACTAACAGGGTGACAGAACGTAACGGAGAGATAGTTGATGTAAAAGACGCAGGAGCAACAGGCCCCTTACACGTGGCTCTAGATGAATTCTTAACTCAGCGTAAAGCATCTGACATCAACTGCTGGAAGTAAGTCTCCTCTAGACTGTTCCACACATTATGGTTTCCAGACATCCTTGAAGACTTATATATATTTACTTATTCTGATTATACCTAAAGTATTCTCAGATCCAAAATGGCCATAAAGTCTCGTGAATGTAAAACCAGCCAAAGATCTCTTCTGACGGAATTAAAGAATGTAACGATTGCTGGCCCAGTGCTTTTCGTTGTTCAGATCTTCTGTGTATTTCACTCAGATCCATCAGGGTATATTGTCGCAACATCTTACAAAATACTAAAATATCAATTTATTGAGTGGCTTTCAATTCCTCTTATTCATTCTTCCTGTTGAAGCAGCGTTCCTACAGAAGTTGAAGCCGAAAAGATGGGACGAGAAACAAGAGTCCTAGAAAGAATGAAACCATTCATACGTAACACCAGTCAGGGAAAAAGAGTCACCTTAGAAGAACTGAGGAAGAATAAGAATATTCTGGTTCTCCAGGATGACAAGGGAAACTGTTGTTTTCTATAAGTGGTTGTATAACAATCCATTTTGGTAGGAACCCAAGAAATGGTGGTAAACCCCCTAGGGCCGCCGTGTTATGAATACTAAGTAGTATGAACCAAAACTGACTGATTTATTGAGTGATCGCACCCTACAAGAAGCTTCGAAGTGATATGATGACGAAGATTTTTAAGAAGATGCGAGTCTTAATCCAAGACTTCAGAACATATCGTGAAACAGCCAGGTGACTCATCACCAAAGCTTTACCTAAGATCGACAAGGAAAGCTGCCCCATCAGACGTATCGTTAAAGGGATCCATACGCCTAGTTACAAACTAGTTACTGGCAACAAAACTACGAGCCCTTGTGGGACAAACACAATTGTAGGTGAAGAATTTCTTTGGTCGAATTAGGATAAACACCACAGTAACTGTAGTATATTGGTCAGCACCTCTGCGACTTCTTGCGGTTGTGTTTAACGTCAACCTGTTTCTCTTGGCATGTTAAATATTACGCACAATCATTCAGAATGGCAGTGAGATCCAGCCCTTACCCGCGGCCCTCCAATCTCCTATATTAGTGAACATCTTTAAGCAAGCATTCGAGTAAACTGCATTAAAATCCAAGCATATGCTCTGTTGGGTGCAATACGTGGACGTCACATTAGACGTTTGGCTGCACGGGTAAGTAGAGCTGCACAAAAGTTCTATCAACACACTGATATCCGGTAGAAGAACATTGTGTTCACCGTAGAAGAGAGAGCAACGGTGCGATTTCGATCCGTGAGGTGATCTGCGGAACTTCCAACTTCAAACTGAGACTGGAATTCTACCGGACCGAACCAATCGAATTCCATCATCGTCCGGCTCAAATGCATTCCGTCTAACGCACTCTGACTGCACAGTCACATAGTATCACTGATAGAAACAATGTCAAACAAAAATTAAAATTTGTTCGCGTTGCGAAGCAGGAGATACGCCATATGTTGTAAATTTTTTTTATTTGTGTTAGGAATTGTAAATCCATGGAGTCGAGTTCGCACATGAAATCTTCCTTCTTTGGATTAATGTCTGGTTTTGACTAACAATTTAGCCATCTTCAGATCTAAGGTATAAAACATACTTTTCCCATGTTAGCAACGTAAAGCAGCTAACAGAAATGCTCATAATACTGTAGCAGGTTTCACGAGTGTATAAACGAATTAATTACAGAAACAATACCAGAAAACATTACTGAATTGTGTTAGTGTCATTATAGCAACTTGAAGGTGGTTCGATGAACCGTCTGGAAGGCACTTAACAGAGTAATCATGTAGATGCAGATGTAGATGTAGATGCAGAAGATAAAAATTTACATGTGACAGATTCAGCACATGAAGCAGATGTGCATGAAACTGACAGAAAACTATCTCGGAGGGAGTAGGAACATCAATCACTCCTCCAAAGAAAATGCATTAGTTAGTTGGACTGAATTACTCTTTGTGGTCCAACAATATTTAAAATGAAATCGAGAAACTTTTTAGGCATTTACAACTGTTGAAAAACTGATCTGAACAGTACGTTATCTGTTGTTAAAATGCTGAGAGTATTTGCAGTGTGGACGTTCCGCAGTTTGTTAGACATATACAGCCCCTATTTTCTGCTTCGCAGTAACCGCATTATTGTCACGAAAAAACGATTGTTAGTGGCGTCAGATTATGTAGAGAATCATTTTCGCTTCGCACTACTGTGAGTAATTAAGTCGGCTAGCGATATGAACAGCTACAGGCTAAGGCGGCCAGCGAGATGACTGGGCGAGCAGCGAACGGTAGCAGCTATGGCTGCAGCGTAATAGTTCTTGTTTAAACATAGTTCAATGCAACGACAGTAGGTGGCACACAATTGTGTTTCCGGCAACTGGACACTTGCGGCGCGCGTTTGCGCGACTCGTTGGCGAAACTAAACTTTTTCCGCCGCCTCCAACTTTTCAGAAACTATATCGGTAGTTGCACGTGTTTTGAGGTTAGATGTTTCATCGGTAATGTGTAAACATACTTACATATTGAGAACGGAGGAAACTGTTCGCTTCTTGCGCATCCATGCTATGCGTAGGTGTTCGAGGGACTTTATCAGTGTGGAGTCTAAAAACAAACAAATACGTGTTTTTATGCTTGAGGCCACTCTACATGATCTGAACAACGATGAATTGACAGTATCTGCGCTTCTTCTTTTTAAATTTCCTTTATTTCGTGTCCATATTCCCAAAATTTTAAGTCCTCAGACTACCGGTTTCAGTCAGCAGTGACCACCTTCAGATCTGTTTTATAAAAACATAACCTAATATACTGGAGCCATAGTGGCATCGTCAAATGCTAAAAACAAAATCAGCGCAGGAATAGTCAAACATATACAATTAACAATATACACGAGAGTCATCTTGTCAGCGGTACTACTGTTCAAAAAAACAGTAGTATTGCTGACAGGATGACTAATGTGTATACTATTATTTATATATGTTTGACGATGTCGCTGATTTTGTGTTTAGTACTTGACGATGACACTATGGTTGCAGTATATTAGGACACATTTCTATAAAACGGATCTGAAGGTTACCATTGCTGACCGAAACCGGTAGTCTGAGGACTCAAAATTTGTGACCATAGACGTGAAGTAAAGGAAATTTATTCTATTTTTTGGTCACTGTTCAATTCGTGACCAGGTCTTCTTCACTTCAAGTATTAGCCATTTTGCATATTACAATACTCCATTTTTTGTATGGTCTTCCTACGTTTCTTCGTCCAGTGTAGTTTGTCGTCCGAACAAGACACAGCCAGGGCAAAAGCACCACAGGCTTAAAGATACGAGCTAGTACCGGTTCCATAGAGACTCGCCGCTTGCGCGAATTCCACCAGCGCCACAGGCGGCGCTGAGTATCAAGATATCGAATTCACCTCGCCCAATTGCCGGCCGAGTGCAATCGCCCAATGGCCGGACGATAATGGACCGAAGCCTACTCGGAAGATAGAAGAGCAGGTCTAGCCCACCTGGATATAGATCATCGTCTAGGGCTGAACTAGACAGGGAACGGCGTTTAGTGAACTCTTAGAAGTGAAGCGACAGTTGTCGTAAATTGCGTTTGCTATGTACCGCGAAGTTTACCTACGGTTATTTGCACTTGAGGGCCTTTTTGTGTTATATTGCACGCAGTGTTACAGACTTCATTATTCAAGTCACAAAGATAAATAAACCTTTGTAACTCATTTGTGCAACATAGTTACTAATTTGTTGGAGTGTTGTAGAACCATAGTTCTCCTATCCTGTTACCTGACCCTGGGGCATAGCTGGGTAACAGCTCTAGGGAGAAATTGTCTTAGCGGTGTGCTGCGCAAGAAGCCGTTTCACGAACTCAAACTCGGCCTACCGTAACAATAGTGGCATCGCGGCCTGCACAGCAGTAGCAATGAGGCCTTTACTAAACTGACCACGAGGGTTTACAAAACAGTGCATTTATAATTTAGAGCCTTTGCCGGAAATCTGTCTTCTCCCTTCCGGTGTACATTTTCCTTCCATTTTCTTCCATTTTCCTTTATTTTTTCGTTTGGGTTACATAATCGTAAATCGTTCCTCATACCAGCATTTCATCTCGATCGTCTCTTGTACGTCCACGCACTCTTCTTAGAACCTGTATTCTGCTTTCTTGGTGTCTTGCCCGTGCTTCATTTCCAAAATTAAGGGTTGGTACTACTATTGTTATATAAAATGTGCAGAGCAAAATTCGGTCAGTTAGGAGTACACAAATTCATTAAGAAAAATACTGGCAAGCCAAACATGTGGGTCGACAAGAATAAGATCCCAGATTCTTTTTTAAACAAGTTTCAGTTCTAGCGACAATGCTCCATGCATTATAGTATCTTTCATCCATATTGCATTGTAAACTCTGTTCAGAACAAACGTGAACGGTTCTGATGACATTCTCATTTGACAGAAATAATTTCTCAGATCTTCCACAACCGTTTCTTTAAACTAGGTCGCTGAGCAACCGAGCTGACACCTTTTCTTTATCCCGTCACGAACACAAACACGTCTCCCATATATTTTTTTCTTACGAAGAGATTTCATACAAATATTACCTGCACTACAACTCGTGGAGACGACAAAACTTTCATTTCAGACACGACTGAGAAGGAAGATCGACATCGAGGGTTACTAGAAATAGAGCACAAACGTGGGCCGTTTCAAGGACTGAGAAGGAAATCAGCCGTGCCTTTTCAACCCATCCATGCCGGCATTTATATGGAGTGATTTAGGAAGATCACACAAAACCTAAATCAGCGTGAGCAGGCAGTAATTTGAGCCGTCGTCCTCCCAAATGTGAGTCAAATGGTTCACATGGCTCTGAGTACTATAGGACTTAACTACTGAGGTCATCAGTCCCCTAGAACTTGGAACTACTTAAACCTAACTAACCTAAGGACACCACACACATCCATGCCCGAGGCAGCGGTCGCGCGGTTACAGACTGTAGCGCCTAGAAACCCTCGGCCACCCCAGCCGGCAAATGTGAGCCCAGTGTGCTAAACATTGCGCACATCGCTCGGTGAAACGACGAAACTGAAGTGTACACAGGTGTCACTGTGTCTACAGTCACACGCGAAACCATTTGCACGAAACGAGTTCTGCAACACACAATGGGGTGACAGAAGTCATGGGACACCTCCTAATACGCGACTGCTACGGTCGCAGGTTCGAATCCTGCCTTAGGCATGGATGTGTGTGATGTCCTTAGGTTAGTTAGGTTTAAGTAGTTCTAAGTTCTAGGGGACTGGTGACCCCAGATGTTAAGTCCCATAGTGCTCAGAGCCATTTGAACCATTTGAACACCTCCTAATATCTGTCGGATCTCCTTGCGCACTGCCGGCCTTTGTGGCCGAGCGGTTCTAGGCGCTTCAGTCTGGAACCGCGTGACCACTAGCTCGCAGGTTCGAATCCTGCCTCGGGCATGGATGTGTGTGATGTCCTTAGGTTAGTTAGGTTTAAGTAGTTCTACGTTCTAGGCGACTGATGGCCTCAGATGTTAAGTCCCATAGTGCTCAGAGCCAACCCTTGTGCCCTGTGTAGTGCAGCAATTCGACTTGGCATGGACTCAACAAGTCAAAGGAAGTTCCCTTCAGAAGTACTGAACTGTGCTTGCTTTGTTGCTGTCTATAACTGCGAAAGTGTTGCCAGTTCACGCTTTCTTGCACGAACTGACTTTTCAATTATGTCCCATAAATGTTCGATGGAATTCATGTCGGGTGTTATGGGTGGCCACATCATTCGCTCAAATTGTCCGGAACGTTCTTCAAGCCAACCAGGAACAATTGTGGCCTGGTGACAAGGTGCTTGTCATCCATAAAAGTCCATCATTGTCAGGGAACACGAAGACTATGCATGGCTGCGAATGGTCTCCAAGTAGTCTCACATAATCATTTCCAGTCAATGATCGGCTCACTTTGACCAGAGATTCCCAGGTAGATAACGTGTTTCTTGACTTCCGCAAGGCGTTCGATACAGTTCCCCACAGTCGTTTAATGAACAAAGTAAGAGCATATGGACTATCAGACCAATTGTGTGATTGGATTGAAGAGTTCCTAGATGATAGAATGGAGCATGTCATTCTCAATGGAGAGAAGTCTTCCGAAGTAAGAATGATTTCAGGTGTGCCGCAGGGGAGTGTCGTAGGACCGTTGCTATTCACAATATACATAAATGACCTTGTGGATGACATCGGAAGTTCACTGAGGCTTTTTGCGGATGATGCTGTGGTATATCGAGAGGTTGTAACAATGGAAAATTGTACTGAAATGCAGGAGGATCTGCAGCGAATTGACGCATGGTGCAGGGAATGGCAATTGAATCTCAATGTAGACAAGTGTAATGTGCTGCGAATACATAGAAAGAAAGATCCCTTATCATTCAGCTACAATATAGCAGTTCAGCAACTGGAAGCAGTTAATTCCATAAATTATCTGGGAGTAGGCATTACGATTGATTTAAAATGGAATGATCATATAAAGTTGATCGTCGGTAAAGCAGATGCTAGACTGAGCTTCATTGGAAGAAACCTAAGGAAATGCAATCCGAAAACAAAGGAAGTAGGTTACAGTACACTTGTTCGCCCACTGTTTGAATATTGCTCGCCAGTGTGGGATCCATACCAGATGGGGTTGATAGAAGAGTTCCAACGGAGAGCAGCGCGCTTCGTTACAGGCTCGTTTAGTAATCGCGAAAGCCTTACGGAGATGATAGATAAACTCCAGTAGAAGACTCTGCAGGAGAGACGCTCAGTAGCTTGGTACGGGCTTTTTTTGAAGTTTCGAGAACATGCCTTTACCGAGGAGTCAAGCAGTATATTGCTCCCTCCTACGTATATCTCGCGAAGAGACCGTGAGGATAAAATCGAAGAGATTAGAGCCCACACAGAGGAATACCGACAATCTTTCTTTCCACGAACAATATGATACTGGAATAGAAGGGAGAACCGATAGAGGTACTCAAAGTACCCTCCGCCATACATCGTCAGGTGGGTTGCGGAGTACAGATGTAGATGTAGATGTAGAGGATCCGGTCCATTCCATGTAAACATAGCCCACACCATTATGGAGGTCACCATCAACTTGCGTTGTGCCTTGTTGACAACTCCATGTGCGAAATCCACGATGGCTGCGACAAGCGGAACATCAGCGACCTTGGTGGGTTAATGTATGGTGTGGCATTATGGGTGGAAGGATAATTGGCATCCATTCTATCGATGGCAATCTAAATGATGCAATGTATGCTGATTTCCTACGTAATGTTCTACCGATGTTACCACAAGATATTTCACTGCATGACAGAATGGCGATGTACTTCCAACATGATCGATGTCCGGCACATTGCTCGCTTGCGGTTGAAGCGGTATTGAATAGCATATTTCACTACAGGTGGATTGGTCGTCAAAGCACCATACCATGGCCCGCACGCTCACCTGATCTGACGTCCCCGGATTTCTTTCTGTGGGGAAAGAAGGATATTTGCTCTCGTGATCCACCGACAAAGTCTGACAATATGCGTCAGCGCATTGTCAATGCATGTGCGAACATTACGGAAGGCGAACTACTCGCTGTTGAGAGGAATGTCGTTACACATGATCGATGTCCGGCACATTGCTCGCTTGCGGTTGAAGCGGTATTGAATAGCATATTTCACTACAGGTGGATTGGTCGTCAAAGCACCATACCATGGCCCGCACGCTCACCTGATCTGACGTCCCCGGATTTCTTTCTGTGGGGAAAGAAGGATATTTGCTCTCGTGATCCACCGACAAAGTCTGACAATATGCGTCAGCGCATTGTCAATGCATGTGCGAACATTACGGAAGGCGAACTACTCGCTGTTGAGAGGAATGTCGTTACACGTCTTGCCAAATGCATTGAGGTTGATTGACATCATTTTGAGCATTTATTGCATTAATGTGGTATTTACAGGTAATCACGCTGTAAGAGCATGCGTTCTCAGAAATGATAACTTCACAAAGGTACATATATCACGGTGGAACAGCCGAAATAAAATGTACAAACGTACCTTCGTTCTGTATTTAAATTTAAAAAACCTACCTGTTACCAACTGTTCGTTAAAATTGTGAGCCATATGTTTGTGACTATTACAGCGTCACCTATCACAAAGCGAAAAAAGTGGTCCAACTAAAACATTCATATTTACGTACTAGACGAATATGCAATAAAAATGGGGGTTCCTATTTAAAAAAACGCAGTTGATATCCGTTTGATCTCTGGCAGCGCCATCTAGCGGCCAACCATTTCGCCATCTGGTATCCTCCTCCAAGCTAGACTAGTTTCGTTTTTTGTAGTGTTTCGTTTGACGCTTATTTCGTGAGATATTTGGCCCTTATAAATGCTGGAGCTCATCCAAGATCATCCTGACGACACTTATTTAAAGAGCTAGAAATCTTCACAGTAGTCTCACAATATATTTATTCACTTATAAAATTTGTTATTAACAATCCGAACGAATTCAAAAGTAATAGCAGTGTACATGGCTACAACACTAGGAGAAAGGATGATCGTCACTACTCAAGGTTAAATCTAACTTTGGCTCAGTAGGGGATAAATTATGCTGCCACAAAAGTCTTTGCTCACTTAACTAATAGCATCAAAAGTCTGACAGATAACCATATAGCATTTAAAAGGAAATTAAAAGAATTTGTTAATGGCAACTCCTTCTACTCATTAGATGAATTTTTGGATATAGTAAGTGGGTAATTTCCCAACCTCAAAAAAAAAAAAAAAAAAAATATTATTTAGTGTCATGTAATATTTTTCTAATGTAATATCTTGTATGGACACCTTTTATTAACCTGACGCGTTCCACATCATTACGAAGTGTTGTATTCACGATCTATGGAACAAGTACTAGTCTAATCTCTAATCTAATCTAAACCAAAGGACCACGCTGTATACCGCTCGTTTCAGATGCCCAAAAGCCGAGCATAGATACCGCGTGAATTTAAAACAAGTCGCGGTCACCACAAGTGCCCTTCCCAGAAGTTGACGGCGCTCCCGGTGGACAGGGTCGAGTAACCGGCCGGAGCAGCAGCGCTCGCGGTCGGTGACCGGCTGCTCCTGCTACTTGCTACCTGCTGGCTACCTGCGGTCGCCAGCTCGCACCTGCGGCCGTCTTGGTCGCAGTAGGCGACTGTTTTGCCGGCCGCTCCCAGGTCGTTAAAAATCGCTTAGCGCCGCCGAGCACAAAGAGCCTGGCCAGCAAGAAGTCTCCCGCTCCCGACACCGTTTCTTTCCCGCCTCGGCGCCGCCTCCTTTTCCTCCTCCCAGCTACCGGCGAGAGGCGATTGCATTACCGCAGACTTTGCCTTCCGTAATCCAGTGCTTATGAAACATCCGACAGAAGAAGAAACTGTATTCCTCGCTGCAGTGAGCTGCGTTTATTTTTGTATGTCTGCTGTGGCGGACCGAGGTGTAGAGTTTCAAAGAAACTCACAGATAACCAGGACAAAGGGGTACGCGCGTGCAGGATCAGATACCGTAACAGAGCTGCAAAGAATTCGTGGTGTGTACCTTTCACGTTACTAACGCCAAAAGAGGTAGAGATAGAGATTCACACTGGCTTACGACATGCGTGTTTTCATGTTGACTTTTTTTTTTGGCTCTGTTTGCGCTTTCGACATTTTACCAGTAATATAGGTTATTTACCATATTTTGTGTGATCAAAAGCATCCAGACACCTGGCTGAAAATGATTTACAAGTTCGTGGCGCCCTCCTTCGGTAATGCTGGAATTCAATATGGTGTTGGTCCACCCTTAGCCTTGATGACAGCATCCACTCTCGTAGGCACACGTTCGATCAAGTGCTGGAAGGGTTCTTGGGGAAAGGCAGCCCAATCTTCATGGAGTGCTGCACTGAGGAGAGGTATCGATGTCGGTCGGTCAGGCCTGCCACGAAGTCGGCGTTTAAAACATCCCAAAGGTGTTGTATAGGATTTAGGTCAGGACTCTGTGCAGGCCAATCCATTACAGGGATGTTATTGTCGTGCAACCACTCCGCCACAGGCCGTGCGTTATGAACAGGTGTTCGATCGTGTTGAAAGACGCAATCGCCATTCCCGAACTGCTCTTCATCAGTGGGAACCAAGAATATGCTTAAAAAATAGTGTGATTGTGCTACGCAAAACAACAATGGATGCCAGCCCTCTCCATGAAGAAGACGATCACACCACAACACCACCGCCTCAGAATTTAACTGTTGGTACTACACACGCTAGCAGATCACGTTCACCGGGCATTCGCCATACCCACACCCTTCCATCGGATCCCCACATTGTGTACCGTGATTTGTCACTCCACGTTTTTCCACGGTTCAATCGTCCAATATTTACGCTGCTTACACCAAGCGAGGCGTCGTTTGGCATTTACTGACGTGATGCGTCGCTTATGAGCAGCCGCTCGACTATGAAATCCAAGTTTTCTCACCTCCAGCCTAAGTTTCATAGTACCTGCAGTGGACCCAGATGCAGTTTGGAATTCCTGTGTGATGGTCTGGATAGATGTCTGCCTGTTACACAATACGACCCTCTTGAACTGTTGGCGCTCTCTGTCAGACAACAGACGAGGTCAGCCTGTATGCTTTTGTGCTGTACGCGTCCCTTCACGTTTCCACCTCATCACATCGGAAACAATGGACCTATGGCTATTTAGGAGTGTGGAAATCTCGCGTACAGACGTATGAAACAAGTGACACCCATGCGCCCCATTCTGCTCTCTCACGATGTCTAATGACTACTGAGGTTACTGACATGGAGTGCGTGGGAGTAAGTGGCAGCACAATGCACCTAATATGAAAAACTTACGTTTATAGGGCGTCCGGATACCTTTGATCACTTAGTGTGCGTACACCATAAGAGTTTGCTCTATTTTAAAGTACACTGATGAGCCAAAATATTATGATCATCTCCTTAATAGGTTGTTGGAACGAAATACATCACTGGCTCTGCTTATCAGCCATCCGACAGTTTGTTAGTAGGCTTGTGGAGGTATGCGGTAATAGACGTCTACGCAGATGTCATGCATTTCACGTAAATAACGAGCCTCCAATTTGTGTAGGCGGTAAGGGCTTCCCATGGCGAACCAAATGGGTTTCTTTGGATTTATATCAGGCGAATTTGTTGCCGAGACATCAGCGTGAGTTCAGTACAATGCTCCTCAAACCAGGTTTGTGACTCAGAGACATGGACAACTGCACTGCTGAAAAATGACATCGCCGTCGGGGATGACCTAACGCATGAAGGGATGCAGGTTGTTCGCAACTGTGTCTTCGATTACTATCACAGATCCCACGCAAGATTGTCTCCTGCAGCCTTAGGCTAGGCGCAAATAGAGACGCGTATAGCACGTGTGACGTGACACGACACTACAGCGCGACACGCACGTGCCGCACGGGTCGCGCGGGTCCAGCGCATATTGCGACGCGTACACCATACTTCGCCGGCGCCGACTGGCGACGCTCTGCGCTGACTGAACCGAAGCGCGTGCAACCTGTTATCTTTCTCAAACGACTTTACAGAAACTATTCTCTGAAAATACATGATTTTTGCCTTACTTGTAGCGTTATATGTCAGCTTCGTGGTGAAGTGCCCATCACCTCGCCAATGGCCGGCCGGAGTGGCCGTGCGGTTCTAGGCGCTACAGTCTGGAGCCGAACGACCGCTACGGTCGCAGGTTCGACTCCTGCCTCGGGCATGGATGTGTGTGATGTCCTTAGGTTAGTTAGGTTTAATTAGTTCTAAGTTCTAGGCGACTCACGACCTCAGAAGTTAAGTCGCATAGTGCTCAGAGCCATTTGAACCATTTTTGAACCTCGCCAATGACCATTCTTATTGTGATGTACACATTTTAGTAAGACACTTCGCAAAACTCAAAAAGTTTGCAACGAAAATTAGGAGTCGCTATGATTTTGCCTTTATTGCGTATTACACCATATGTTGCTGCGTGTGAATTTTAGCTAACATGCTGAATATTTGTTTAGACTTGGGAGGAGATATCTATCTGCCTCCGATCTCGAGAAAATGGATCCCATGTAGCGCGCTCACTTCCGATCTCGCGCCCGCGAGAATGAAATACTCGCAACATCTTTCATATCTCCTAAACCGCTCGAGACATCGAAACGAAAGTTTGGCGAATGATAGCACACAAGGAGGAGAGCGTTTCGCCAATTATTAAACACACGGAACTTTCTTTATCTATGGCGATACATCACCACTTATACTTCCTTTTTTATTTATTTCACTCCAGTGACTGTAATTTTTTAAGAGTTATCGACAGCTAGCGAAACAAGAGCTTCCTAGTATGAAAATAAACATGAAATTTCTTCTTTTATGTTACTGCAAACCGATACTATGAGATTTTTCGAAAGGTATTGAGCTCTGTGACTGCCAATTACTTTTTTAATGAGGCCCTCCGTTTCGGAATTCTGTCTCAATAGCTGCTGTGAGATGAGTTTGGCAAATTACACTGTGACAAAGGAAGTACAGTTAAACCAGATACCAAGAGATATTTGACCTTTACTCATAAATGGTGATGCTTCTTCGAATGAGAAAAGGTTAACAACTCACACAAAAACAGAGTGGCAATTCTGTTGGAATTTTGGTGGAATCCCCGTAACCCATCGTATTTTTAACACTGAGCGACTGGAATGGAAACTTATCAAAGGATTTTATTCCTTCTCTTGATCTGAGCAGTGTTGAAATAATGACCAGCGTTCCTTCAGGCGGAATGATAGGCACATGCCAGGTACTTGTTACTCACCTACGGCTTGCCAAACTGACAATGTGTGATCGCGAATAAAATAATTGTTATTGAGAAAAAAAAACAACTGATCTGTCGCACAACACAATGGTCAGTGTATTGTCAGCAGCGAAAGATAATGCGAGTGACAGGAATACACAAGCTAGCAATGTGTGCCTTGTGAGATGGAGTTCGAAAAACATTATCATGAAAGTTGATCTGCCTCTGTCAGCAGTACATTTCAACAAATTAAATATATCTAATCATAACACTCTTTTAGGAAATTCCTACTTTCGTAATAATACCGACCATTTTCTTCATTTGTGTAGCCTGTTGTATAATTAGTTTATTAATGCTGATAATTTCCATGCAACAATTGCAATGCTTTTTCTCATCATGGCTAACCAATTAAAACATTGTTATTTCTGACTGCTTTTCGACTGTTTCTGGATTGCAGTGGAAATATGATGTTCACATGCATGTAGTACAGTGTGTCGTATTACATTATTACATCTATATCAGAGTAATCACAGTGAGACTTCTATACTTCAGATCTTGGTCGCTTTTTACCAGAAGCACAAAGGGATCACACCTGTGGAGATTATCCCTTTCTAAATTTTTGTAACAGATCGTACAGATATGCCAGCTTACTAGCCAGAGAGAAGATAACTTTGTTTCACTTTCCTGCCTTGATTCTTAATGACATGATTTTATAACATTACTTGCTTCCTTATTCACTACCCTCTGTCCCTTCTTGCGATCTGAAAACATCGCGGAGGCATATGATGCAATTCCAGCGGCCAATGGCTCATCAGTTAACAAAGTATGCATTTTTCTTGACAGAAGAAAAACAAAACAAAAAAATGGCTCTCAGGACTATGGGACTTAACTTCTAAGGTCATCAGTCCCCTAGGACGTAGAACTAATTAAACCTAACTAGCCTAAGGACATCACACACACCCATGCCCGAGGCAGGATTCGAACCTGTGACCGTAGCGGTCGCGCGGTTCCAGACTGTAGCGCCTAGAACCGCTCGGCCACCCCTGACGGCTACAAAACAAAACTATACAGATATAAATAACAGAAAAGTATAACGTACTAACAAAGCAAGCTGGAGCGTTTAAATGGCGAAAAACGAAACACTACCCTTAGGCAATAAAATTTAGTGCACAGTAAGGCAAAATTTATCGCATGGGCAATACTATCACTGCTCATATGCGCCGTTCCGATGTGAGCATATGGCCGGGCTACTTTTCCGCTCCCCGTCTCAAAATTTCCCACGGTGCTAGCGAGGCACGCGCGACGCGCAGCGTGAGAAACTGTGCCTCAACCACAACGCCTCGCGACCTGGCGCAGGCGCGTGTCGCGTCCCAGTTGCGTCGCCATTTGCGCGGCCCCATTTGAACCTGTGGTGTCACAAAAACGCGCGCTGCGCTGCGTCGCGCCACACGCGTCCCAATTTTGCTCCTAGCCTATATACTGTTCCCACCAACGCGCGTGCGTGTCGCGCTGCACGTTTCGAGCCACCGTTCTTCTCGAAGACGGCGTTTGTGGAGACGACCATCGACATGGTGTAGCAAAAATGTATTTCACCCGAATGTCTGACACGTTTCCATTGTTGACGGTCAAATCCCGATGGTCCAGTTCCCACTGCAATCATAAAGGACGATGTCGATGGGTCAACATGTGAAAACGTAGGTGTGGTCTGCTGCGGGGCTCCCATCATGTTCAACAATGTACGATGAACGGTGTGCTCTGAATCACTTGTGCATACACCGGCATTGGGCTCTTTCAGCAGAAATACCACGAAATGACTATCTACCCTACTTTAAAGAGCAGACAAGCCTTCGGAGCCCACGTTATGTAAAAAGTCATGGACGTTCAACCACTTAGCGCCTGGTGGTACTTTCACTGTTCTTCTACATCTTTCTGTAGCTGCTCACGACAGTAGCTCTTGAACATCGACCATTTTCGCCGTTTTAGACATACTCGTTCACAGGCTCTGCATAATAACCTGCCACAGATGAAAGTCGATTGTCTCAGCTTATTTCCCCATTTGCAGCCCATATCTTTCCTAGGGTGATCCTCCTTCCGTGTCTGCTCCAATTACATACTTTTGTTGCCACGTCACGTGCCCGCAAAGCCACCAGGCGATACCCAACGTCGAGGTGGGCAGTGATCATCATGTTTTGGCTAATCAGTGTATATTCAGTGGTCACTGTAACAACTGAATATGCTTTAAAATAAAGCGAAGCATATGCAGTGTAAATAAGACATTTAATACATTTGCAAAAGACGGTACAGGCCTATGTCATATATTACTTGTACAATATTCAATTTATACTCAACAGTGTAAGTAGGTGCCAAAAGTAGCAGTTGACACTAACTAGCGAAAAGTGTGAGTTTATCCACATGAGTAGTCCGTTTAATTTCAGCTGCATGATAAATTACACAGATCTACAGGCAGTCAGTTCAACTAAATAACTGGGAATTACAGTTACCAATAACTCAAATTCAAACGATCAAATAGATAATTTTGTGAGGAAGGCAAACCAAAGACTGCTCTTTGTTGACCGAACACTTAGAAGATGCAAGTTTGCCAAAGAAACTGGCCTTCACTGCGCTTGTCCTTCTGCTAGAGTACTGCCGTATACAATTTGGGTTCCTTACCAGAAGGCATTTTCTGTTGCGGCGAAATCTTTTCACGAAATTTCAATGTTGAACGTTCTCCTTCGAATGCGAAAATATTTTGTTGGCACCTACATACATAGGGAGAAATGATCATTATAACAAAGTAAGAGAAATGAAACGTCGCTCGGACAAGGAAGCAGTGTGAAAGTGGTTCAATGAACCCACTGCCAGGCAGTTAAAGCTGAACCACAGACCAGTCATGTAGATGTAGAATGGCTATAGTGACACCAGCGCACCGTGAATGAATTTCTATTGCAAAATGAAAAGGTAGACATAAACCACGAAGAATGATTGCATTTCACTCAGCAAAGATCTGTCATATTTGCCGAGAACTATTTAAGGATGGTGACGTTACACAAAGAGAGATCAGAACGATTTTACCTCAAGCATAATGGGGTGCTACCTGCATATGCCAGCTGCAACTTGACCTATAGGCATCACTTTACAGCGCCAGTGGTATTTCACGATCTGAGCAATTACGATGGTCATTTTTTGACCACAAACATAAATGACCAAACAAAAACAAAAGGTGATGACGACGGGTCACGTTTCTTTGCTGCTTTCAAAGGTGGAGGAACATGAATCATTTACAAAGAATATTGTAGTAATACACTGAGAGTGGAAATGCAATTTAAATTTTAGATGTATAGATTCACTGAGCTTTCGACACCCTCCTACTGAAAGTACTCGTATGCTTAATACTTTATATCAGACGAACTCAAGAAGGACACACTTTCCTGACATTTTGAGTGTGTGAATAATGAATCGTTTTTGTCAGAAGAACATTGACCAGCAGTTAAGAACCTTAATTGTGTATTAAAATGTGAAACTGTAACAGAAGGCAAATCATGCCAAATACGAGTAATTTTGCAGTGGATAAGTGTAAGACAGTGGGAGACTATTCTGATCTGCATTGTAAATTGATGTTCTATCGCTTGCCAATGTGTCTGAAGACATTCAGAGCTTGTGTATTAAAACATGTGAGCTGGATCTAGCCCTTTACACTAGTTCCTTTAGCTTCGCATGAGACGCTCTACAATTGCAGCTCTTTAACGACACTGGACTACTTCATTTTATTGAAGAGGCATTACAGGTGGTGTTGTTTAATGTTCATGAAGACAAGCAGTTGCAAACAACAGTTTCAAAACCAGTCATGATGATACACCTATGAAATCTTGATGTGAATAGCCTTTATAACTGGTAAGTGGTACAAGGTATTCCACTGTCTAATTCAAAAAAATTTACTCAAGAGAGTGTTGGAACTATTAATGTGCAAAAATACATGATTATCCTGACATAGGATAAATTTTAGAAGCAGATATCGATTATATTGAGAATATTTATGGGTTTGGTACTGTTAAACAACAAGTGATACGAAACTTCCTGGCAGATTAAAACTGTGTACCGGACTTGCAAGGTTCGCAGGAGAGCTTCTGTAAAGTTTGGAAGGTAGGAGACGAGGTACTGGCAAAAGTAAAAGCTGTGAGGATGGGGCGTGAGTCGTGCTTGGGTAGCTCGGTTGCTAGAGCACTTGCCGGCGAAAGGCAAAGGTTCCGAGTTCGAGTCTCGATCCGGCACACAGTTTTAATCTGCCAGAAAGTTTCATATCAGCGCACACTCGCTGCAGAGTGCAAATCTCATTTCAATAAGTGATACGTTTATCAGCACAAGATGATACACATTTTACACTTCCAGATAAGTGGACACATTAGCTATGGGTTCTGCCACCGGAACAACGAAGATGATGTCTGATTTTATCACGTGTACGAGTATGTGGTTTGTATGTGTTAAGGATGACGTGACTGATCGGCCTCACCTTGTCCACAGCCGTTTTCTCACGTTTAATACGCCTCTGGGATAGGGCACGTGACTTGAGAAGTTCATATGCATTCGTAGATAAAGATGTAGATATATAAGAAGATTTACGGGAAGTGATAATATCAGTAAAATTTTGATGGGGAAACAATAATTTTTGTGGATTTATTAGAATTATTGATATTCTTTAAACAGGGAAAAGAAACATAGAGACTACGTATACTCAAATCTGTTAATTAGTGACAAAACCCACAATAGAAGAACGAAATTACAATGAAATGAACACCCTTAGCTGCTTACAAGCGTTGACATACGTCAAAGGGGACAGATGAAAATGTGTGCCCTGACCGGGACTCGAACCCGGGATCTCCTGCTTACATGGCAGACGCTCTATTCATTTTTTTTTTATCTCATTTTGTTCGTTTTCGTTCGTTGTATCTGCTCTGGGCGGACGTCGAAAGACACCCGTTTCAGTTGGTTGTTGATCCATTAACTCAGTTTTTTTGTTACAGAGGGCAGCTAGCCCTCTGACCGAGCACGCTGAGCTACCGTGCCGGCTTATCTGAGCCACCGGGGACACAGAAGATAGCGCGACTGCAGGGATTTATCTCTGGCACGCCTCCCGCGAAACCCACATTCTCAACGTATAGTCCCGCACTACATTCGTAGTGCCCCCGCCAATTATACTCATTACTCGCGGCGCGTTGCCGATTCCAGTAAGAGTTCGGGCACTGTTTGTGCATTCGCACAGAAGAAAGAAGGTGGTCAAGTGGCCGGTGAGCCTTAACTATATATATACGAAGTTGGTATCTGTTCTTTCGGACACTTGACCATCTTCTTCTTCTGTGCGAATGCACAAACAGTGCCCGAACTCTTACGGGAAACGGCAACGCGCCGCGAGGTGTGCCAGAGATAAATTCCTGCAGTCGCGCTATCCTCTGTGTCCTCGGTGGCTCAGATGGATTAACACATCCAAGCCGGCGCGATGACTCAGCGTGTTCGGTCAGAGGGTTAGCTGCCCTCTGTAATAAAAAAAACTGAGTTAATCGATTAACGGCCGGCCGGAGTGGCCGTGCGGTTCTAGGCGCTTCAGTTTGGAACCGCGTGACCGCTACGATCGCAGGTTCGAATCCTGCCTCGGGCATGGATGTGTGTGATGTCCATAGGTTAGTTAGGTTCTAAGTTCTAGGGGACTGATGACCTCAGAAGTTAAGTCCCATAGTTCTCAGAGCCATTTGACCCATTTTTTTAATCGATCAACAATGAACTTACGACGTCCGCCCCGAGCAGATGCAACGAACAGAAGCGAACAAAATGAAATAAAAAAGAAAAGAAAAAAGATGGATAGAGCGTCTGCCATGTAAGCAGGAGATCCCGGGTTCGAGTCCCGGTCGGGGAACACATTTTCATCCCTGTCCCCGTAGCCTGTAAGCAGCTAAAGGTGTTCATTTCATTGTAATTTCATTATAACGAGCTGCATGGTCACCGATGGTATCTGTTCTTTCGTACATATCTTAATGCATTTTTTAGTTTGGTTCGAAAAGTGACTTCGACACTATCGAACTTCGTCATGTAAGGATGTAAATGTGATTTGTTAAGATATTTTTCTTTGTAAAAATAACAAAGATTGTTATATCCATATGATAAATCTCACTTCATAAAAAACAGAATTAATTGACGAAGAAGAAAAGGTCTGCAATAAACTAAGGCATATAATACTATTGTTGTATTGTTTGTTCTACGTTGAGTGTGAAAACTGGATTCTGAGGCGTGAAGAAAGCGGTTTGGTTTGTAGTGACTTTTTCCTGCAGTCTAATATGCGCTGGTAATTAAAATGTTACGAATATCTCTCAGACTCGGTGTTCTGTTGTTATCTTTTCTAATTCTAGTTTTAAATACAGTGATAATAGTGAGGTATAGTGAAAGGTGCGTCGAAGAGAACAGCCTCTTCCAAATCCCAGTGATGGAGTTGTCCTCCTTCCATGGAGCCGGTGTCGAAGACCACAATCCTCTGTGTCCGTACCTACGAAGAGGTCCATAATGTAAACACAGCTACTCCGGAATACCCCGCGTACATCCTGCCTCTTCAGGACGTAATGGCTAGACGGATTCTCTAGACGAGTTGGTCATTTTCCTCTGCTACGCGAGGTGCTGTAGGTAGGAGGGTGGCTGGCTCTCTAGCAGTGCGCCCCGCACGGGCCGGGCGTCCGCCGTGTTGTCTCGCCGCTGCACCAGCAGGGACAGCCCTTTCCGCTGGCTGTTTTCTGCGAGAAACTCTCTCTCTTTGAGAATAATTCATGGACAGTCGTTCTTTGAGTTCGCTAATCGAGTGCCGGAGACGCTACATTATGCATTCCTTTGAGCCGGTTGGGGCCCCGTGCGTGTCTTTTAACACTTCTTGCGTCGTCCTTGTACTAGGTCGAGAGCCAATGAAAGGGACTTTCTGTTCCGCTCCTGAATGACGTAATCGCCGCCTCTACCTCTACTTTCGAAGAGAGGCGTTTCCACGGCGAATACACTGACCTCATTTTATCGACCAGATATCTTCACCACTATAGACGCTTCGTCTCTGCTCTCTAGGTCACTTTAGTCTATTTAAATAAAAAGCTTTTCGTGAGGGTTTGTTCAAATGTCTCCGTTACCCTATTCCGAATACAATAGTCCACTTCCGCATAAGACAACATCGTGCGGGTTGATCACAATTAAACTTCCGCTACTTGCGTCAGTGTCGATTGAAAACAATTTAGCCTATGGGTACCCAGTTTCTTAGGAATGGTCTTCAGAATGTGCGTTACAGGGTTTGCGTTGTTACTAGCGTTAGTGTCAAGGCTTTCCGACAGACACAGGTGCTGATACGGCGACGTAGCGTTGGAACACAGCCGCAGACAGTCGACATGGGTCTGGACCAGGAGGGAGCGGCTGTACTCGTAAAGTTTCTATATCAAAACTGGAGCAATAATGCTGATGCTTTTCGCGATTATCGACGCGTGAAAGAAATACAGGACGTCCTTTTCCGCAAGAGGGTTGAAGAACAAAGTTCGAAATTTCGAATTAACCGGCGATTTAGGAATTGCTCCTGCGTGATCACCAAGATTACCAAGTTTTGACTCATGTGATTTCTAGCTGTGGGGTACCGGAAGGACGGGTTTGTCAACGGAACACTAACACACGTTGGAGGTTGAAGATGAGCATACCGAGGGAAGTAGCAAATATCGCACCTAAGATGCTTCAGACAGCAGTGGAGCAATCTCTAGTGATGTTCCATGCTGTCGTGGATGAAAATAGTCGTTACATAAACGTTTATAGCCTGGAACGTAAGCCGGCCGGTGTGGCCGTGCGGTTAAAGGCGCTTCAGTCTGGAACCGCGTGACCGCTACGGTCGCAGGTTCGAATCCTACCTCGGGCATGGATGTGTGTGCTGTCCTTAGGTTAGTTAGGTTTAATTAGTTCTAAGTTCTAGGCGACTGATGACCTCAGAAGTTAAGTCGCATAGTGCTCAGAGCCATTTGAACCATTTGAACATGGAACGTAAACACGATACGCAGTTACTTTTAACAAATGTTACCCTCTAATGTGGAAACTGAAACGAGTTTCTTGCAATGGCTTATTAGTTATTTCTCTTCTGCATGCCCTTACGACTGTTTCCATAAAGTTTCATTGTCCTATGATCGCTAGTACTTCATTGACGCCTCTCGTAAGTAATCAAAGGTTAAATATAAACACCCCGTATACATGACTGAAGTCTTATTATTACCTTCCTATCTATCAAATATCTATAGTAACTGCTACAAAGATGCTCGCGATGGCATGTATTATTTTTAAGCGACGTTGAAACAGTCTACAGTTGTAAGAGACAAGAGCGTTCTGTGCCCAATTACAATATTCCAGCGTCTAGAACAGTGGTCGAACCCGCGGCCCGCAAGCATCATCCAGTTCATGAAACAGTTTCGTGCAGTGTTTACTATATAAAATATACATATATATATTTGCTATTTATCTAATTATCTGGAATTTAACTGGTGGTATTTGTTTAATGTTAGCTGGAAATTAATGCAAATATCAGGGGTAATATCGTAAGTATTCAAGTAATAATTTTGCAATTATCAGTAATCTTATGCGGTTGTACTTCTTTATAGTATTTGTTCTCCGAAAATTGGCCAAATTACTCTTCTACTGCCTTACGTCCCACTAATAAGTTCGCCACAGTCTATAACACGAAAAAGGAATTAGATTTCTCGCAACAGAATACTCGGAAGTTGTCTATGCAATGGCACTACGCGAGACTGAGTTTGGTAGTGTGATTCGTCCAAGGAAAATCTCAAACAGGAGGAAAACATTTTTTCGGTGAACAAAATTTCTCTCAGCAGAGTTCTGACCGTGCGCAAGTTCGTGGATTTTCTACCGAAGTCTATTTGTCGGAATAACTATTCCGATGTGCAACACGTCGGGATTCATGCACACAGTGCCACTTGAAAATGTATTTTTAGATATTCTTCTTATACAGTAGTGCCCAGCGTTCATAATTACCTTATTTCGACGCTCCCCTTCATTACCTTTAGAATTCCAGAATTTCACAAAATGGCTGACTTACAACAATAGATTCCATTTGCGTCATGAAAAATTCAGTACACGTCCATCTAGTCGAAAACTTGACATCAATACGCAATTTGTAAGAAATGAGCCTCACGTATATACCGCTGTTGTATGTAGTAGTAATATGCAGAGCCTTTAGGATACCAAACACCCGTACGCTAGAAATGAATAGGGATGCGTTAGACAGAATCCACGTCCGGGTACGGTCTCGAGCTCGTGTTATCAATACGGAATTTGTAAGAAATGAGCCTTACGTATATACCGCTGTTGTATGTAGCAGTAATATGCAGAGAGCCTTTAGGATACCAAACATCCGTACGCTAGAAATGCATAAGGATACATCATACAGAATGCATGTACGGGTACGGTCTCGCGCTATGAAAATGCGTTCACAGCATATGTGGCCCTTGAATATGCATTCCTCATTGGAGAAAGTCAGCGGTGGGTAGAAAGCCTGTACCACGAAAATAGCATATGTAAGCATTCGTACATCAGACATGGACAAAAAGGAACCGCTACTTTGGTAACGACATGCGGGATGAAAGTAGCATTTTATACGTATACATATTTTTTTCATAGCAGGAAATTATTAAAACCGGGTCTTAGTTTCAACGTGCTCAGGGCTCCTCATTATTAACAATCGAACTACTTTCACATTGTTGACCACATCATAGTATGACAACATATTTTGTCGTCCGCCACGCAGTGACACGGCAACAAAGGGGCTTTAGCTTTATTCTTACTACTGTGAGCTGTACTGGGGCTCGAACTCGCAACACATCTCCAACCGATCGAGCTATCCAGGACGACTTACAAACAATCGACATAGCTTCAGTTCTGGGTAGTATTAGTCATAACTATTATTTATGAAGTTCCAATAATTATTGTATTTTTCAGTCTACAGCGTTCAGTATACGAGGGTCGTTCAATAATTAATACCCCACATTGTTTTAAAAAGCTAATAATATGCATAGGTGCTTCACGTTTGATGTTTGTTCTGTGCGCCGGTGAAGTTTCGAACCGTTCTGACAGATGGCAGAGCCGTAGTACAGCGTCTACATACGACTCACGGTACAAGCAGCGTGCTGTTATTGAATTCTTGTGTGCAGAAGAAGAAACCATGGTGAACGTCCATACACGTTTATGTGTAGTGTATGGAGATCCTGCAGTTGATAAGGAGTACATCTGGGCGATGGGTACACAAAGTTACAGCCTCAGGAAATGCAGAAACAGAGCTCCATGGTCAGCCACGCTAGGGTCGTCCTGTCACCGCCACTGCTCCAGACAAGCTGAATCGTGCGAATGCCATTATTCGTGCCGACCAGCGCATTACAACTCGAAGATTGGCTCTACAGTTGTCGGGCAGCATTGGAAGTGCGTCTGCAATGATCGAGATTCTCGGATATCCCAAGTCGTGCTCACGTGGATTCCGCGAACGCTCACTGCGGACCACAAAATTCACCGAAAGGCCATTTTATCTGAATTGTAGGAGCCTTTTGAGACCGACGGAGAAGACTTTCTGTCACGGATTGTTACAGGCAGGGTGCACCACTTTGTGCCGGAAACAAAAGGGCAGTCCATGGAGTGACATAATTCTCATTCACCACAAAAGAAGAAATTCAAGACATACCCCTCTGTCGGAAAAGTCACGGTGACAGTCTTCTGGGATTGTGATGGCGTCATTCTCGTGGAAGTAATGTCAAGAGAACCAACCATCAATTCAGAGGCATATGTAAAGACCCTGAATAAACTCAAGAACCGCTTCCGACATGTTCCATCGGACAAGAATCCAGCAGAAATCTTGCTCGTACACGGTAATGCACGCCCACCCACAAGTCTGAGATCCCGGCAACCCTTCGCCAAACTGGGCTGGACATCATTGCCTCATCCACCCTACAGTCCAGACCTATCACCTTCGGACTTTCATCTCTTTGGGGCGCTTAAAGATTCTCTACGGGGAACACACTTTGAAGATGACGAGAGTGTCAGTCATGCAGTGAAAACATGGCTACGCCTACAGAACAACAGCTTTTACCAGCAGGAAACGCATGCTCTTCCACAACGCTGGAATAGGGCCATAAAACGTGATGGAGACAATGTAGAAAAATATGACATGGGCAAGACATGCTGTTGTATATTATCATACAATTTTGTCTCTTACAAGTAAATATGTTCCGAGAAAAAAAAAGTGGGGCATTACGTACTGAACGATCCTCATAGATTGCTGAAATGTTCTTTTCTGGTTGTAGGAAATATCCACACCGTTGTCAAAGACACCTAACAAGGACAGAACGAAACACAAGCGAATTAGCGTTAATGTACAATGACCCGCAATTTTTTGAAGTGGAACTTCGATCCTGGTAGCGAATTTAAAAATGTTTAACGAAATAAGGAATGTTAGATTATGAACAAACTGTTATGCACACCTCTCGATCCCAGTACCATCACAAAATTAAGCACTTTTTTCATTAATTAGAGCAACGGCCTTGCCGCAGTGGATACACCGGTTCCCGTGAGATCACCGAAGTTAAGTGCTGTCGGGCGTGGTCGGCAGTTGGATGGGTGACCATCCGGGCTGCCATGCGCTGTTGCCATTTTTCGGGGTGCACTCAGCCTCGTGATACCAATTGTGGAGCTACTCGACCGAAAAGTAGCGATTTCGGTCAAGAATACCATCATAACGGCCGGGAGAGTGGTGTGCTGACTCCACGCCCCTCCTATCCGCATCCTCCACTGAGGATGACACGGCGGTCGGATGGTCCCAGTAGGCCACTCGTGGCCTGAAGACGGTGTGCTTTTTTTTCATTAATTGGAAGTCAGATCCCTTGTTACTACAAATGAACTCAAGAATTTTGCAAGCAACTCGGATCAGAGGTTGGAAGTATGGAATTAATTCTATTCAGCTCTCTTCCTTCGTGAAGGGGCTGGACTGGACAGCCATTACGTGCGTCGTATGCCTTCGAAAAATATCTTTGTTATAGGCAGAAAACACTTTGCGGTACTTGTGCGAAGCCGGCGCAGCACACTAATATACACCGCCCATCAGAATTAAAAGATCACTTTTGCGAAACACAGTAATTTGCACCCATTGCGATGCTTAAGTGTTAAATTTGACTGAAATCTGCCTACAACCTTCCTCTTTAACGATGTAAACGCGTGGCCTCCTGGAAACTCGCCCTTGGCCTCAAGGCCGCTTCAAACAGCAATGTGTCGACACATACGAAAGAAAGGACATAGCTCTGGAGTTCATATGATACGAGAGGCGGGTTAATGATGTCACACTGGCACCAAACTTCACCACAAACCTGCCCACCGCCATCGAGTACGTGCCACACAATGGGAAGGACGTCACACTACCTCTTACCAACATTTCACCACTTCTTTTGACGCCTTTGCGATGGAGGCTAGAACCACGAAGCACTGCGCAGAAACCATGCAATTTTCTTATAAGTGGCCGAGGAGAACGTTGTAGACACATGGCCGCTCAGAAACGGGACGGAAAGACCTCAGAGGCTGGCACAAAACACATAGCTGAAAGCATTCCTTTCCCTGGGGCGTAGATTCCCACAAATTTTGCAGTCAAAAACAATGGTTCCCAGTGCGTTGAGCTACAGGAGGATTTTATTCACAACTTTTGACACTGCCGATGCTCTCGGACGTTACAACCGTTCCCTAAGGACATTCAAAGTGCATGCTCGTTAAACGTGATCTTACTCTTTGGAACGCAGGGTGACCACAATTTTAGTTCTGGTGTACAGGATGGAACCACTAGGAACCGTTCAACAGCATTCGGAATTTGAACTTGATCAGAAGCAGCAAAGTCAAAGTATGCTTATGTTTTCTTTCCTTCGGGGGGGGGGGGGGGGAGGGGGGGTGATCAGGGTGGAGAAGGGCGTGACGGTTGCTACACTGACACATCCATGGATAAAACGAAAAAGGATACTTCTAACACTCCCCGTTTCGGCGAAACCATTGGTGCCACCCAGCCACCTTGTTCACCAGCTAAAAAATGTATGTGTAGAGACAGAACCAATTTTTGGAGTTCCAGGCGCCTGCAAGCAGCCTACACTGCTGCTCTTTCACTGCTGCTTTCCTGATCTTGCGCCTGATAGAAGGCCGTCTGGTATCGGAGTTTGTTGAAGGGGTTGCTGGTCTGCAAGTGCCTAGGACTTCGTACGAATTTAAGATTCTCAATAAATATGGGCGGCCACGCGGAGTGGCCGCGCGGTTTGAGGTGCCCTGTCACAGATTGCCCGGCCCCTGCCGCCGGAGGTTCGAGTCCTCCCTCGGGCATGGCCGAGTGTGTTGTCCTTCTGCGTAAGTTATTTTCAGTAGGTGACCTCAGCAGTTTGGTCCCTTAGGAATTCACACATTCATTTTTGAAAGGTGGGCGAGTGCCACTGATGGTTTTGCTGAAGTGGGCATTTGACAGTGTCGCATCCCCCCGTGATCATATCACAGGACACCAAATAGGAGGGCTAAAAAGCGCCTTAGCTGCTTCGAGCCACGTTCAAATTTCGTCGAATGGTTGTGAATTGTCCCTAGTGGTTCCAGCCCGTACACGGGAGCAAAACTTAGTGTCTCGCTGCTGTAACGTTCATTTGGGATACAGCCGCACAGAGTACTCACACAAGGGCTGAAACGCCCGAGAGTGCCAGCAGTATCAAAGCTTGTGAAGAACAATTTCTTGCTGCTCATCGCACTGCGAACTGTCGGTTTCGATCACAAAATATATGGGAATTTATGCCCCAGGAAAAGGTATGGTCTATGGACACTCTTTATGCCATTCTCCGCAGCAATTTCGTATTGATTCTGGAAGGCGGTGTGTCTGGTAATTTTTCTCAGCCATTCAAAAGAAAACCGCTATTTCAACGATGTGTGTCGCGGCTCTAACCTCTTGTGACATTTCTGGCTTTGGAGCCGTTCATTCCATAGTTTAGGTGCGACTGCAGTAGCTGAGACATAACGTAAGAAGTGGGGTGAGAGGCAGCCGACAGATGGCAGTATCGGTTCCGTGAGAGATATTCTGATAAGCTGCCGCCAAAGGAGTCAATGCGGAAAAGCTCTACGATTCATGTATTTATATTTGCTAAAGTATAATTCAGATTTAATTGTCTGTCACGCTGAATACACTCTCGGTAGAGGGCTGTCATCCACGTACTTCAGAATTTTCCAAGCAATTTTCTTTAACGTTAGAATAACGATATTCAGACTTCGTGAATCTTCGGATCACGCCAGAAGTACACTACGAAGTTAAGTGATACGGGCTGGCTAATCAGTCGGCCACATCTACATCTACATTCTACATTTACACTCCGCAAGCCACCCAATGGTGTGTGGCGGAGGGCACTTTACGTGCCAATGTCATTACCTCCTTTTCCTGTTCCAGTCGCGTACGGTTCGCGGGAAGAACGACTGCCGGAAAGCCGACGTGCGTGCTCGAATCTCTGTAATTTTATATTCGTAATCTCCTTGGGAGGTATAAGTAGGGGGAAGCAATATACTCGATACCTCATCCAGAAACGCACCCTCTCGAAACCGGGCGAGCAAGCTACACCGCGATGCAGAGCGCCTCTCTTGCAGAGTCTGCCACTTGAGTTTGCTAAACATCTCCGTAGCGCTATCACGCTTACCAAATAACCCTGTGACGAGACGTGTCTCTATTCTTTGGATCCTCTCTATCTCCTCCGTCAACCCGACCTGGTATGGATCCCACACTGAAGAACAATACACAAGTATAAGCAGAACGAGTGTTTTGTAAGCCACCTCCCTTGTTGATGGACTATATTTTCTAAGGACTCTCCCAATGAATCTCAACCTGGCACCTGCCTTACCAACAATTAATTTTATATGATCATTCCACTTCAAATCGTTCTGCAAGCATACTCCTAGATATTTTACAGAAGTAACTGCTACCAGTGTTTGTTCCGCTATCATGTAATCATACAATAAAGAATCCTTCTTTCTATGTATTCGCAATACATTACATTACATTTGTCTGTGTTAAGGGTCAGTTGCCACTGTCTGCACCAAGTGCCTATCCGCTGCAGAGCTTCCTGCATTTCGATGCAATTTTCACGAGTGTTTGAACGGTATGGTTCGTACTGCAGGCCTCACAGTTAAGATCATGAATGCATGCCGTATAAAACTGTGTCATATAGTCGCGACTCGGCTTGCAAAGCAGAGAATACTGAAGTGATCGTCACAGGGACACAGGTAAATCAGTGATAAAGCTTCAACAAGTGAACTGACAGCAAAAGCCTCTGGTACAGTGGCTTGACAGAGCTGCTACCTAAAAGTCGCCTGTCTCTTTCTAGTATGTAGTAACATCACTAGGATCTTCACAGGAAAGTACACTTGCAAGGAAATAATCCAAGTTCCAAGAATGTCGTCCTGATTAGGTGTAAAAGAGGCACGGAAGAGTCTATCCTTAATATAGTCCACGTCCTTAGTGGAAGCAACGATGAAAGATGATAACAGCCCCGTCGCTCCCCATGCTGGGGTTTGTAATGTGACAACGTGCCATTTAGTGAAGGCCAGGCATAGTCACGGCGCAACAGTAGAGAAAGTGGACGCTTATGCCATCTGTGGGCCAGAATCGAAGTCAAAGTGGAAGTGCTTCCGCCTGGTGGCAGGTAAATTAATGAACGCTATGTGGGAAACAAGTGTCTGGCTTGTGCTGCACTCTGACAGCGAAATACCAAAAGAATTAAAGTAAATAAAATTGTTACGTATAGGAGAAATATTAATGTAATATTACTTTAATATATGAAAATGACTATAATTGAATATTGTAATGCTATGATATGTTTAATTGTAAATAGAGAACTTGGCGTAATGTAAAATAATGTTTAGGTGTGGGGGGAATCCCCGAGAATGAGAACAGTGTACAGGTTGGCACGTAATATTGGCTGTAGAAGTAAGTTGGCGTAGCTCTGAGGCAGAACAAGTGTTAAGTGGCGTAAAAGTGACTGCCGGTGTGTGCCACGGTAACGTTGCTAACAGACCATTTAGTAGTGAGCTGAAAACAGATATGGACTTCGTTTATCGTATGGCTACAAGCTAAATGGACACTAAGGCTTGGAAGACGCAGTATTTCGACGGAGATGGACTGTGAGCGGCAAAATAGGGAGTATTATCATGAACAGTGGTTATACCGACGCCATTACCAGTACATTTATATTCTGTGAATCACTTTGTGTAATAGTCAAACCAAGTTCTCTACAGCGTGTAAAGTTTGGAGGCAATAATAATTTTGTGGTTTAAATTGCATTCCCCGTGTGTAATCAATTACATAAGGGAAATAGCTCATTATTACCCCATATACAGTGATTTGTATGTGCTGCAACATCAGTGAAAAGTTATGGTGCGTGAGTGTCGGCGTAGCTATGTTACAACAGAAAATAGTCGGAATTAACGCCGAAATTGCCAGCAGACGCCGCTTCATGCAACCGATGGAAGATACCAGGTTGTGTGCCACCTTAATTACTATCCAAATCGATGTGGTTGCTTTTCAGTACATTGCCATAGTCAAAAATTGCTCAGTTCCGTCCGAACAACGTGATTCTCAATTAATGTTTTCAGTAACTATATTGACAAGCAGATATATACTGTTTTTTAATTAAGCGTTCAACGAAATTGCTGCCACAACAGTACACATTGTGCCTTCAGCACAATGCAAGCTCAATAACATTAAATTCAGTAACTACAATATGTGTAGTTTACATTAATCTACAACAAGTTCAAGTATTTATCATGTGTGTTTATGTATTGTGAAAGGATTTCAGGCTGTGGTATTGTTTTAAATGAATAATGTCCTCCTGCTAGGCAATATCAGACATACAGAATTAAGTGCTCGCTGTTCAGTCACTTCAAAGAGATTATCAGTGCTACTAATAATCACATATAGACTTCAAAATAAGTTGGTTAGGCGCCGTTATCATTATTTATTCTAAAATTTCCGTATAGTAGTTGGATCTCCATAGGGTGTCTATTCAAACCTATTACACGCAAGAGCCTCTTTCCGGAAGTCCGATGCCGCATGGTCTAATAATAATAATAATAATAATACAGTAAATTCGGGTAGTGGCATCGCAGATTCGAGAAGGTCCCGAAACGATGAGGTGAATAGCATCCGCCCGGTGGCCAGGAGAGGTTCTCGAAGCCGGAAGTACTGGTTCGTGTAGTCCACGCGAATGCCTTTATAGCTGCCGGCGGCGGAATATTCGTGATGCTACATTCTTGTCACGTTTTGTGAAGACGCGAATAGGTCTCCTGGAAGTGAAGTAGTGGCCTCTGCCAGCGCTGGCTCTGTCGCCTGGTGTCCGGTCGAGAGTGCGCCGTGGAGATCTCGCGATGCAGGGGCGTGCAGGGGCCATGTAGACCGCACGCACACCCGAGACGCCCGAGGGGTTGCCGCTACCTGTTTCGACGATATCCGATATAGCAAACGCAGTAAAAGTGGGAGTATGTATCATCTTTGTGAAGACAATTTCCGCAATATACTTAATGTAATAGACTTGTAATTATTTCTGACATAATCTACGACTTGTGCGCCTCATAGGCGTCTGTTTGTAGCAGAGATACTTTGCAGTTTGATGCTTTACCTGTAAAGTGATTCGAGTGATGATTTGAATAAAGAAAAATATCTGGCGTCCCAAATTTGGAATTTAACAGATCATTTAGTACAGTTGAGGGCCTTGGATACCTAACCAGTTTTTTTTTCAGCGTCACCTCAAGGAGAAGAAATTCGCGACCCGAGCACTACGTCTGCACATGGGCAGGAACTGTTATAGAAGATATCAGGTTTAGTGGAGTATTACTGAATTTCCTTGTTTTACCTTGACATCGCAGGACAAATCTAGGTCTCCTCTATTTCCAGTTCAAAAGGTAAGTTACACGTCATTCAAGGTAACACAGAGGAGATAAGGAAAGTATGATGTAGTTTGGAGAATGCATATTGCGTTATGGACAGACTAAACTCATCAAATTTGACGACTCGTTCAGTTAACCCTCCATTTGTCGGGAATTCCACTTCTCCTCCGCCGTAATGTATTGAGTCATATTACATTGCAAGAGGTAAACCATCGGTTTTCGGACCTATGTCTATTGGGAATCTTTTTTATATCATTGTCTCTTTTACTCGTACCTTTGGTTTGTACCTATTAACAAAGACACTTTACAAAATAACAAAATATTCATTCGTTTGAAAGACGAAACAGATTACAGTTACTGCTGAGCTAGTGTGGTTGTCGTCATGCTCTACATTTAATTGGCTCTGAGCACTATGGGACTCAACTGCTGAGGTCATTAGTCCCCTAGAACTTAGAACTAGTTAAACCTAACTAACCTAAGGACATCACACACATCCATGCCCGAGGCAGGATTCGAACCTGCGACCGTAGAGGTCTTGCGGTTCCAGACTGCAGCGCCTTTAACCGCACGGCCACTTCGGCCGGCTACATTTAATTCGTTGCAACAATTGCTTGATAGCATGGCATTTTTAATAAAGCACCGTTCACTGGGTTTAGTTGTTGCTGATACACAAAATACGCTCACGAAATGTAGCGAGGCCTTGTATATCTTTTCCGTGTCTGCTCTGTCATTTTAAGATGTCATAATCTACTTCAACTGCTTCAAAGAATTTGTTACTCTTCCACTCGTTGAAACTATCTGTCTTTCCGATAGTCATTACACGGAACTTGAAAGCTCTATGTTAATGAACAAAAGAGGAAGAAGTAGTACAGAACTTCTGTGGAAATGAAGAAGGGCTATTCGAAAATGAGCGTTTCGCTGATGATGAAATGTCATGCTAATTACAGTACTTTCGTTTCGTTATGACACTCAATGTTATAACACTTCTATCTGGTTATAAATATAACAACGGAAAAACAATTACGCTAATGGTTGTAAGTTATACCTGCGTAGTTTATACATTTTTGTCACTCACAGCTAACAGTTTCCTGAGTTTCGTTTACGTCAAACATGTTGAGATCCCGGAAAGACGACTAACTAAACGTAGCAATTATGTATTTGGAAAAAATTACAGGCTTCTCACATAGCACTCATGGATCGATTTTTAATCCCTTGCACCTCCAGTTAAAAATACCTGTCTCTTAGTATCCTTCTCACACGCTACTTAACTAAAATTCTGCCTCTTCGTCATATCAATATGAAACCGTGCATGTAACTGGAGTAATTAAATTTGCATGACAGATATTGTCACTGAGACTGAAGATGTGTCGAAGCCTGTGAAGTAAAAAAAGAACTAACTAGATTATAGATTCTTTTTCACCTTCTGATTCAGCTGTGGTCTCTTTAAAAGGTTTTAGTAAATTCACAAATCTTATTAAAAGCTCAGCTACCATATCAAAAAAAAAAAAATGGTTCAAATGGCTCTGAGCACTATGGGACTCAACTGCTGAGGTCATTAGTCCCCTAGAACTTAGAACTAGTTAAACCTAACTAACCTAAGGACATCACAAACATCCATGCCCGAGGCAGGATTCGAACCTGCGACCGTAGCGGTCTTGCGGTTCCAGACTGCAGCGCCTTTAACCGCACGGCCACTTCGGCCGGCAGCTACCATATCCCTGCAATCAAAGATGAGCAGATGTCACCATTCTTCACGTACCCTGCAATATATTAGGTAGTGTTCATTGCTGCTTTGATTTTTGCGGTATCATGTAAAAAGAAGTTACTTTCGCTGAAAGAATGACTAAATGCTGCGTTAATACAGTGAGCACAGAAGGGAAGCTTTTCATGATTTTCGGTGACGGAAACAAAATTACCCAACAGTGCTGTAGTCTTCTTGTGAGAACACTACATTAGCCAAAGTCGCAAATATTAGTACATTGATAATTAGTTTTAATAAATTAAGTTTTCATATTCAAATCACTTTGTACAAAGTAGTACGTCCTATGGCGATCTTTGAAATTAGACACTTTGTCATAACCGTGATTTACAATTTTACCCACACAAAGACGTTATTACGTTACACCCCATAATAATGCCTTTATTGTGAGTAAAATTGTAAAACACGGTCACGACAGTGTGTTTAACTTCGGAGATCAACATAGACACTGCTACTTTGTACTAAGCGGTCTGAAGATGGCGGTTTAATGTGCTTAAAATAGTTATCAGTGTACAACTGTTTGTGATCTTGGCTAATAAAGTGTTCTTACAAGAAAAGTGAGATAATTATAAATCGCCTCCCGCAGAACTGACAATGTGAGGTAACTGTAAAATTATTAAACATGTCTGGAAACATACTTCAGTCGTCCATTCTCGCTTTCTTTCGTATTATTTCCTCGATCTTGGTAACGTCGGGGAATTTACTTGAAAATACACTCCTGGAAATGGAAAAAAGAACACATTGACACCGGTGTGTCAGACCCACCATACTTGCTCCGGACACTGCAAGAGGGCTGTACAAGCAATGATCACACGCACGGCACAGCGGACACACCAGGAACCGCGGTGTTGGCCGTCGAATGGCGCTAGCTGCGCAGCATTTGTGCACCGCCGCCGTCAGTGTCAGCCAGTTTGCCGTGGCTTACGGAGCTCCATCGCAGTCTTTAACACTGGTAGCATGCCACGACAGCGTGGACGTGAACCGTATGTGCAGTTGACGGACTTTGAGCGAGGGCGTATAGTGGGCATGCAGGAGGCCGGGTGGACGTACCGCCGAATTGCTCAACACGTGGGGCGTGAGGTCTCCACAGTACATTGATGTTGTCGCCAGTGGTCGGCGGAAGGTGCACGTGCCCGTCGACCTGGGACCGGACCGCAGCGACGCACGGATGCACGCCAAGACCGTAGGATCCTACGCAGTGCCGTAGGGGACCGCACCGCCACTTCACAGAAAATTAGGGACACTGTTGCTCCTGGGGTATCGGCGAGGACCATTCGCAACCGTCTCCATGAAGCTGGGCTACGGTCCCGCACACCGTTATGCCGTCTTCCGCTCACGCCCCAACATCGTGCAGCCCGCCTCCAGTGGTGTCGCGACAGGCGTGAATGGAGGGACGAATGGAGATGTGTCGTCTTCAGCGATGAGAGTCCCTTCTGCCTTGGTGCCAATGATGGTCGTATGCGTGTTTGGCGCCGTGCAGGTGAGCGCCACAATCAGGACTGCATACGACCGAGGCACACAGGGCCAACACCCGGCATCATGGTGTGGGGAGCGATCTCCTACACTGGCCGTACACCACTGGTGATCGTCGAGGGGACACTGAATAGTGCACGGTACATCCAAACCGTCATCGAACCCATCGTTCTACCATTCCTGGACCGGCAAGGGAACTTGCTGTTCCAACAGGACAATGCACGTCCGCATGTATCCCGTGCCACCCAACGTGCTCTAGAAGGTGTAAGTCAACTACCCTGGCCAGCAAGATCTCCGGATCTGTCCCCCATTGAGCATGTTTGGGACTGGATGAAGCGTCGTCTCACACGGTCTGCACGTCCAGCACGAACGCTGGCCCAACTGAGGCGCCAGGTGGAAATGGCATGGCAAGCCGTTCCACAGGACTACATCCAGCATCTCTACGATCGTTTCCATGGGAGAATAGCAGTCTGCATTGCTGCGAAAGGTGGATATACACTGTACTAGTGCCGACATTGTGCATGCTCTGTTGCCTGTGTCTATGTGCCTGTGGTTCTGTCAGTGTGATCATGTGATGTATCTGACCCCAGGAATGTGTCAATAAAGTTTCCCCTTCCTGGGACAATGAATTCACGGTGTTCTTATTTCAATTTCCAGGAGTGTAGAACATTGTTCACAAGAAACCACTCTAGCTTTACTTTATATGCTGTAATGTCAAATGTGCGCTGCTCTGTGTGAGTTAGTCAACACATCAAGTGCCGGAGCACTTGCATTATCACTAACTTCTGTAGCAATGCTGTTATGATTGGCATCAACCTGTTGCTTGACATGTCTACTAGTAACAGAGGGACGTGACATTAAATCTGTAATGCTATATCCATAATGTGCACCAAGGTACATTAATTCTGGGCCTATTTCTTTTAAACCTTCCCCAGAAACCGTATTAATAAGCCTCCTATGTTTAGTATGCACTTCAACACACGCGGTTCTTACACTAGCTTTTATAACTGTCGGTATCCCTGAAAGAATTATGTCGCATGGGATTTTTTATATTAATCGAACATCGCTTGAAACACAATAATTTGAGCAATTAATACACTTTTCGTACTTAGTAGACTTGCTGTTTTGTATAGAACCAACAGAAAAATATTCTATATGTCGCTTTCTGAAGCCTTCTGTTACTTCAATGCGTACACTTTCGTTCCAGTTTTACTTACTGCACTTGCTTCCTAATACAGCTACGCTACGAATGGGCAGCCCTTATGAAGACAAGTTTAACATCAAAAAATTTCTAAGATTGCCTGTAGATCATGACTACCACGCTCGGCCACAAAAGTAGTGCAGGCAGCCTATCCTATTAGGCTGTACTCTGGCATCTCACATTTTGTATTAGCACACATTTTCTTGCGGGAACTAAGTAAAGACGTTCACAAATGAAGACAAAAGACAATGATCGACAAGTTAATAAGAAGATTTCAGATTCGTGGTGCATATACAGTAACGTCTGTGACAGAAGAAACATAATGGACTGAGTAAATTCAAACTCGACGAATGTTCACAGCAGTGTACAGAGAATAAATTATTAAGGTAAGTAAAGTGCCCGGTAAACTAAGTGAGCTCAAATGAGAGGTGAGCCAAACTCGTAAAGTGAAGAGCACTGAAACTAAATGGGGACATGGTAGAAAGTGTCGATACGTGTTTTCAATAGCATGTCACTTAACCTGCTTATGACCACCTTATTAATAACGTGTTGGTCCAACTTTGGAATGAAATAAAGCAGTCATTCAGCGTGTCGTAGACCCAACAAGTCCTCGGTAGGTTTCCGGAGGTACCAGATGCCTAAGCACAAGTCACGCAATTCCTGTAGATTACAGGCCGGTTGTTTGTGCGAGTTTCGTTCGCACCAGATGGCGTCGTGATATGTTATATCGAGTTTTGATCAGACGAATTTGGTGGCTGATCACGTGAGTTTATTATCATGCTCAAGAAAGCACTGAAGTATGATTCACACGTACAGTCATCCAGCTTGAAAATAAGACATCAAGCATGAAGGGATACAGGTGGTCTGCAGTTATGTACACGTAGTCCAAATTGTCATGGTGCCTTCGGTTACTATAGCAGATTTCATGACACTCCAGATGAATGTTCCCCACAGTACAGTACTGGACCCACAGACCTACATAGTGACGGTGTGTGTTTCGAACAGCACTTCCCCTAGACGACGGGGTACGCAGGCACGAGCAGCGACCTGATGTAGCCAGGAATGTCATTTACCCGGTGACACGTTTCCACTGATAAAGGTCCCATCTCAGTGATCTCATGTGATTTTGATCGCTACTGACGATGTTGTTGGGTCAAAAGGAGAACACTTAGGCGTCGTCTACCGTGGATCTCCAAGTTCAACATGTGCGCTAATGACTGTGCTCCGAAACACTTTTGTCTGCACCAGCGTTGCACACTGTCATCATGGGTACAACAAACGTCTCCAGTCGTGCTTTACAAAGAGGGCAAACTTTTGACCTCCCACGTTCTGTGACGAGGCGTGGACTCCAACACCTTGTCGCCCATTCGTGGCTTTATCGTGTTTTGTTTGAATCACTTTTCATAGATGTTTACTATCGTAATGAACAGCCAAGCAGCTTCTCCGTTTCTGGGACACTCATTCGCAGGCGCTGGGACGTAAAAATATGCCCCTTACCAAAGTCGTTATTGTAAGTAGCTCTGCCCATTTGGTTCCCCATTCTGAAGAAGGTCATGATTTACCGCCGAGTGCTGCTGATAAAATTTGTTTCTTGGACAATGAGTTTCGGTCCACGGACCATCATCAAGATCTTAAAAGCATTTACAAGCACCGTACTAGACATAAAACCAAAGGCGTCACATAATAAAATCCAGCAATTTGCCACTGCTTTCATATAGTAGAGGAAAGTGCCCTGTTATCCGGTATCACTTGTAAATTTAAATTTACCTGTGAATTAGCAGTCTTTAAATTATGGAAAATGTGCTGTACTACTGGAAGGGAATATTTAAAAACTACCCGTGCAAAAAAGATTCTTAATATTTTCTTATTCTGTATAAGCAGAAGAAAGAATTAACAATTCTATTTTTTACCGCTGGAAAATATGGTTCCTAATTTTGTGTTTTCTGGTTTCCTAGTTACGGACTGTAGATAAACACAAAAATTTGATGAGTTAGCAACATAGCCTTTATTCACTCCACATATTAGGTTCAAAAGTCGAGTGCAGGGATTTCAGCCGTAGTTTTTTGATAGATAAGTCACACTCAAAACTGTCCAAGTATCATTGCTGATGGTTGCACAAAGCTCATAACACCAGCAAAAGCAGCCGATGCACATAATCGATATCACTTTAGCCGAGTCAGTTGACCACAGTTGGTCGCAATACTGACGCTCCTCGTCCTCTTTGCATTCAGATGAGTTCTTCAACGCGATTTCCTGAAGGCCTAAATGGGAGTCCTTTTCAGGCTTGTTTGTCACGAACGGCTTCGTTTTGGAAGCCCCAAGTGTTGAAAATCTGTCAGATGCATCAAATGACGTTCCTGGAGTAGATTTTGTTGGAGGTACTGTCTTATTGTAGCCTTGGTACCGGCTTTCTTTCTCCCTTTAGCCAGGGACTGTTCCAAAGCCTTTTTAAAGGGAGATGAAGTCAATATTACTGCTTTGCCTGCTGTTGGTGTTGGGTTTGATGGTGGAAGACCAAGGGGGTGGCTGGTTTCAAAAGTATTTCTATTTCTTACATTCTATTAACAGCAGTCGACAGTGGTATTCCTGTGGATTAGAGGTCTTATCCGCATTTGTTGCTGACTGCTCAGGAGGAAAATCTACAGATGCTGAAATAAAGGGGTCGCAAGGATAGATCTTACATTATTTGAAACAATCTGCAGCCACTTCCATTGTTGCGGCTCCGCAATATAAACCCACCAATGGCAGAACGTCTTTGTCTCTCAAACATTGGAAACGTGGCATCTGGAAGCAACTGAGAACATCTGTATAAACTACCGCCAAATTTCGGGTACGGGGAATAGTTCAGCCTATTACTATCCGCTATTAGTGATCTTCCCTAACTTCTCCTAACCCTGAAGTGAATTGCCAACGACACAGTTTATCAGGTCTATAAGAAAGAGCCTGCTTCGAACTAAAGTCTTGTATGAAATACTTTGAAAGCACGTCTTACCTGGCTTGAAGAAGGACTTCCAAACGAACTCTTGAGATAATGTTATCTTTAACGCTATGCAGAAATGGCTACGGAGAACAAAACGTTAACAGCACCTGCAGCAAACTCACGAAGATATATAGAATGACCTTCGCTATTGGTTGTGCAGCATCAAGCAAGGGAAATATTCGGTTACTAGGAATTAGTCAACCATCCGAAATATGGGCATTCTGTCCTAATATACAGAGTATATAAAAAGAATCATCCGATTTAAAAAAAAATCATTGCTATTATGTTATTTGAGATATTTGCGTGAACGACGTACTGTTGGGAAGAGAAAACTCTCGAGTTTTGCATGTTTCCCGCTAGGTAGCAGCAATGTGCGCCCACTTCAGTTCGAGTAAAAATGGTGTCGGGATAACAGAAAGCGTTTTTTGTTCTACGTTCTGCGCAGTGCGGCTCAGCGATAACTGTTCAGCGTGACTTTCGTACTAGCTATGATACGGATCCTCCTACATCACAGAGGATTAGACGATGGCATGAAAAATTCCGAGAAACAGGTTGTTTGTGTAAAGGCAAATCGCCGGGCCGTCCCTGATTGTCTGACACAGACGTCGAACGCGTCCGTCATAGTTTCACAAGGAGTCCGCAGAAATCCGTTCGCCGTGCATCTCGACAGCTCATCATGCCCCCGATGTCCGTCTGGCGTGCGTTGCGTCGACGTTTACACTCGAAACCATACAAAATTCAGCTACTGCAAACTGTTCGTGAAGGTGACAAAAAACAACGTGTGGAGTCCTGTAATTTCGTTTCTGGTAATATGGAGAATGACAGTTTTCTTCCGCACTTGATGTTTGGTGAGGAGCAACATTTCATTTAAATGGAAAGGTAAACCGCCGTTATACCAGAATGTGGGGTACAGAAGAACGACATGAAATTGTATAACATGAGACATTCTCCAGAATTTAGCGTGTTTTGTGCAGCGTCACAGGAAAATGTGTATAGTTCAGTTTTCTTTGCCGTGAACACTGTTACAGGGAGCACATATCTCGATATGCTCGAGAACTTTGGAGACTGATTCGAACAACTTCATTTACCAACAGGATGGGACACCGCCACACTGGCATATGGAAGTGGATTACTGAACAATGGATGGATCGCACTGGGCAAATGATACAGCCTTAAATTACTGACATCCAAGGTCACCGGAATTAAATGTATGTCATTATTTCTTGGGGGTTTATAAAAGACTCTGTTTATGTGCGTCCGTGCCAACGACAATGAATGAACTGAGACATCGCATAACAGCAGATGTGGAAGCTTTAACTCAAAACATGCTCGCTGCAGTGTAGGAACAATTTGAATACCGCAATGACATATGCCGTCCATCTCAAAGCGGCATATTCAACACCTACGAAAATTTAGGAAAGAAACCTTTTTGAGTTTCCCCTTCATCAAAAAACAAAATTGATTGTACATGGTTATTAGTTTTAGAATTATAGACGTGCCAAATCGGAGGATTCTTTTTGATACATCCTGTACATCATTTCGGTAGTCATAAAACAGTGACCTTCTTCATGCTGTACCAACAGTTAGACGACATTGAATTTTTTATTGCCTAGTGCAATGTTGTTAATGCTTTTATCAACCTGAAGATGGCCTGGGGACCGAAACTGGCTGTTCCATAAAGAAATTTTATCAGTAGTTGTCGGCGGTAAATCATGACGGGCGGCATCCAGAAGTTTTTGTAGTTCGGTGATTCCGAACTAGAGAACGCTATTCGTCTCGTAAGCATGATGCGTTATACCTGTCACCAAATCCTCGTGAATAGGGCTGTCTGGCGTGTTGCATCGGATGATGCGAGGCGCCGGAGCGCCGGCTGAAGGAGGGAGCCGGTGATCGTGATGTGCGCCTCGGAGTCCTGCCGAGTTTCCCAAAAATAAAAGGAGCGCGCCGGGCAGCGGCTTAATTCAGGGTCTGCGCTCTCCTAATGGACGGGGCGCACGTATCCGCGGGCCGGCCTTGGACGGCCGCCGTCTGCGCTCCGAGCTCCAGAAGGGCCAGTGGGTTGCCGCAGCACTGCGTGCAGCAAGCAGCGTGCGGCCTGGCTGCCCCCGTCTCCTCTCCCGAGGCTCCGTGCTGCCAGGGGACTTTAATGCTAGAGACGATGCCTTACCTGCCCGACAACATATTCAGTCACTTCCCAAATGATCACGTACAAGGGACAAAAATAATGAAAGCCAAAATCACATCATCATGCCTAATACGTTGCTGGCCATTAGAATTGCTACACCAAGAAGAAATGCAGATGATAAACGGGTATTCATTGGACAAATATATTATACTAGAACTGACATATGATTACATTTTCACGCAATTTGGGTGCATAGATCCTGAGAGATCAGTACCCAGAACAACCACCTCTGGCCGTAGTAACGGCATTGATACGCCTGGGCATTGAGTCAAACAGAGATTGGATGGCGTGTGCTGGTACAGGTGCCCATGCAGCTTCAACACGATACCACAGTTCATCAGGAGTATTGACTGGCGTATTGTGACGAGCCAGTTGCTCGGCCAACATTGACCAGACGTTTTCAATTGGCGAGAGATCTGGAGAACGCGCTGGCTAGTGCAGCAGTCGAACATTTTCTGTATCCAGAAAGCCCCTTCAGGACGTGCAACATGCGGTTTTGCATTATCCTGCTGAAATGTAGTGTTTCGCAGGGATCGAATGAAGGGTAGAGCCACGGGTCGTAACACATCTGAAATGTAACGTCCACTGTTCAAAGTGCCGTCAGTGCGAACAAGAGGTGACCGAGACGTGTAACCAATGGCACCCCATACCATTACGCCGGGTGATACGCCAGTATGGCGATGACGAATATACGCTACCAATGTGCGTTCACTGCCATGTCGCCAAACACGGATGCGACAATCACGATGCTGTAAACAGAACCTGGATTCATTCGAAAAAATGACGTTTTGCCATTCGTGCATCCCGATTTGTCGTTGAGCACACCATCGCAGGCCCTCCTGTCTGTGATGCAGCGTCAAGACTAACCGCAGCCATGGTCTTCGAGCCGATAGTCCATGCTGTTGCAAACTTCGTCGAACTGTTCGTGCAGATGGTTGTTGTCTTGCAAACGTCCCCATCTGTTGACTCAGGGATCGAGACGTGGCTGCACGATCCGTTACAGCCATGCGGATAAGATGCCTGTCATCTCGACTGCTAGTGATACGAGGCCGTTGGGATCCAGCACGGAGTTCCACATTACCCTACGGAACCCACCGATTCCATATTACTCTAACAGTCATTGGATCTCGACCAACGCGAGCAACAATGTCGCGATACGATAAACCGCAATCGCGATAGGCTACAATCCGATCTTTATCAAAGTCGGAAACGTGATGTTATGCATTTGTCCTCCTTACACGAGACATCACAACAACGTTTCACGAGGCAACGCCGGTCAACTGATGTTTGTATATGAGAAATCGGTTGGAAACTTTCCTCATGTCAGCACGTTGTAGGTGTCGCCACCGGCGCCAACCTTGTGTGAATGCTCTGAAAAGCTAATCATTTGCATATAACAGCATCTTCTTTCTGTCGGTTAAATTTCGCGTCTGTAGCAGGTCATCTTCGTGGTGTAGCAATTTTAATGGCCAGTAGTGTACGATGTAGGAAAACAGATGACGTTCAAAAGGGCGTGGATAAACACAGGTCCTTTACCATTTTCAATGGAAGGTTACACCAACCTTCTTGCAAAATAGTGGTGAGTTCAGGTAGCAGTTAGATCTGGTGATTGTGTAGTCACGAGAGAGGCGAGAATTTATCCTCGTTTTCATGAAACTAGTCGTGGACGATACGAGCTGCTTGAACACAGGCCCTGTCGTGTTCAGCACATCATCAGCACTAGGTAACGAATGTTATTCCACGACATGGACCTTATTATCCAAACTAACGCATAATCGTTGGCAGTAATGAGACCCCGCGGAGTAACTATGAACCCATGAAATACCACGATATGGCTACCCAAATCATCACCAAACCACAACAATTTTTCATTGTTGATAGCAAACGGTCTGCATTGTAGGCTTGTAACAGCATTCGCCAGACGTAAACTCGAACAGAAGTTATGTACAGCGTGAAGCAACACTCATCCAGTTAAATGACTTTCTTCCATTGCGCCATAGCCCAGGTTACATGGCTTGGGAACCACGTTTTCCACTTACAGCAACTCGAACCACGGATATGTGGTTTTGGAATTCCAGCTCATCCTGGAGTTCCGAACTTCTGGAGATCCCTTCGTGTTGTTTTGCTTCAGATGGGGTTCGTGAGTGTTACATTCAGTTTTGCAGTAACTACTACAACTGTCCTATTTTTTCGTCCCCATCTGTCAACATATAATTTGTCAGCTTTGTGGCTTAGCGGATAATGTTTTCCCGCTTCCAGCGTATGCGGCAAAAATTTTTGAAACCTGGGCTACCTTGGCTAAGGATACATGCATGGTAAGAGTGCCAACGATTTGTTCACTTTCGAATTCAAGTCGCTCTCACACGATGCACTCACAGCCACATAGAAGACTCTTCTGACCACGACTGACACCAAGAACTGAGGACTTTGCGCAGGCGCCGTTCATGCTCCAATACAACGGCGCTACCTGTAGGCTTGGGTAGTGTCTGCATTGAAGTTAAAGCTTGAACTTCTCGAACTGTGTTTGTATTTCTTTCTATCCACTGTATATCTGCCTACACACATACACTCTGCAACCGTATGGTGAGGTGGCTGGGTTTAGATCTCGGGCTACTATAAATCCCACAGCCTTCATCCCTCCCATTTTTCAGCTGCATAGAACGTAGAATTGCAGCACCAGAAAGGATATATAAAAAAAGATATTTTCCTGATGGTGCATGTACAATACAGTAGGAAGAAATAATAAAATTATTAATTCCCTAGCTACGCGCCCCATATTTTCACGGGCAGCACTAAGTATCTGCTGCTGGATGACTTGTCTGGTGCAGCGGTATAAAATTATGTACAGAAGCCTTACTCGTGAGTCAGCCTACCTAGTAGTGAAAACTGTCTTAAACTCGCTACAGTAGTTCCTGAGATTGGTTTTCGCATACACACAAAAAAATATGTAGCCTGCCATACACAAATGCAACACCGTCAAGGAAAAGTCTTTTTATTGACAACTGCTACGACAGGCAGTTCATCGGTGATTATTTCTAAACAAATCAAACACACGTCGTAGTAAAGGGTGTCCCAAAAGTGCTGTAACAGTGTGTTCTGAAGGGTAGGAATGAGCGATTAGCAGTTGTTCAAATGGTAGAATACCGTAATGACGGGCACGAACAACATGGTTCAGCACATTTGAAACAGATGGGATAGTGATCCTCGGACGCCTGCACGCCGTTCTAGACGTCCCCTCATAGGCGTTCCCCATGCATGGTGGCGACTACTCAGCTGCTTAGCATGATGACGGATGGCGGCTGAAGGCTCCGTGGCAGTGAGGCGATTCCCATGTGCCAGGGTTGGATACTCAGATGGCAGTCGTTGATTCGCGGAAAGGCGGAGGCAGTGTCATAAATGCAGTGACGACTAACAAAGGCTGTGCAGTATTGGACAGCCCAGAAGTGACGACTCTTTGACGGGCTGGTCGTGGTAGTTTAAATCCAGTTTCCACGAGATGACAGCGTCGGAAGGCCCTTGCACAGATTCCGCGTCAAACGTCAGGAGCGAGGGCGATGGTCTGTTGTGGCTTAAGTGGTACGTCGTTAGGTCATACGGCGGGAGTCCACGTGATGTCCTCCGTGTTGGCAAGCGGAAGCGCCGACTTCAGAAGTAGAGTTTCTGCTGATTCTGCTGAGCTGGAAGGGCAGTGACCGACGGTCTGCGGCCCTATTTTTTTTGCTTGAGCTTCAGCCCCGGCTGCTGGTGTTTGAGCCCTTGCAGTCCCATCAACATACAGTGCACTGTCCTCTGGTGGAAATGCAGGTGAATATTCCCGCGAGAGTAGGATGATAAAGGCGCCAAGTGACATTCTACAGTAAACTGTCTCAGGAATCTTGCATTCTTCGTTGCATTTAGGCAGTGGTTCTTACATGCTATAGAGGATGAGAATGTTGCCGTTTCATCGTGTCCCATACGTGTTCAATTGGAGAGAGATTTGGTGATTTGGTGTTTCGGTGGCCAGGGCAATACCTGTACATCACAAAGTTTTAGCCGTCTGTGACCGTGCATTATCCCGCTAAAAGAGAACATCATCTTTCTGTTGAAGAAAGGGCAGTAGCACAACTTCTGGAACACAACGGACACTGTGTACTTTACCCTGCAGAAACACTGTATGTGATCAGAAGTCGTAACAGATAGCACCCTGCACCATGAGGCCGTTGGTGGGAACTGTATTTTGTGGATAAATGTACTCCAGAATAAGCCGCTCGCCCTGTCCACACTGTACACGCGTATGTCCACACTTTCGTCATTGAAGACAACAGTGAGCCATTCCACCCTACTGTTGACACCCCAGCCACAGGAGAGTGCTCGCCCTTGGCTGTAACGTGGTTTCAATAGTAGCCTATCTAGAGGCAAACGTGATAATAGTCCTGCTGTAAGCATACAGTTCCCAATAGTCCTTAGTGACATGGCAGAGGATTTCTTCCTTGAATGATGTTTGATTGGGCACGGGATCATATATACTATATGGACCTTCAGACCCGAGCTATTGTTGTGATAATGTATCACACACCACTACTGAAAGCAGCAACAGACCATTGATACATTGCATTCCCACCTGCGTAGCAGTTCATCGTCTGTCCATGTCCCCACAGACGCACAATGCTACCCGTTCATCTGGCTGAAGTTGTTCAACAGGAGTACATGCTCGTCTGTGGGACATGATTGTACTTTAGAATGAATGTTGCAAACATTGTTCAACTCTAAACTCAGCATTATTACTGCCTGCAGAGTCCAAGAGAAGGTGCAAAGGCAAGCCTTCTTAGCGCTACCTCATCGCTGATGACTTAGGCTTGTGAATAACAAAATCTACAACCCTCAGCAAGCACATATTTTACCCTAGATGAACACAGCCGTTGTCGGTGTTTCACTTCTTCTCAGCAGTATCAACACACGGTTAACAAGCTCTCCATTAACAAACTTTCAATGTTTGTAGTATGGGCCAAAACGTTAAAAAGTACCTGAGAAACATGGGCTCTAAAATGCAAACCTTAAGAACTATGAACACTTGTTCACCTTCGATACTATAATACGCGACTCTTCTAGAGAGATTTCTTCGTTTTCCATATTTTGGGAAGTGATAGAATGGACCAAAATTAGGAAAATACGTTCGGGAAGCATGGGCTCTGAGGTTCATAACTTAATAGCTATGAGCTCTTCTTCAGTAGAAGAGATGTTTTTCAAAGCAGTGAAAATGTAAGTGCCCACGTTTACTTGACATTTTTTCTTGTTTTGGTTCATACTACGACCTCTCTAAATATGGAAAGCAACGAGTTTTTAGTAGAGTATATGTGTATCATAATAGTGGAGTCGAACAAGTGCTCTTAGAACTGACGGACTGCTCCAACGTTGGAATATTTTATACAGTATGAATGAGAACATACTCGACACTACTGTAATACTCTACCATATTTATTATCTTATGAACTGGTTTTCTTCTCTTACCCCATCATCAAAGGTACGTAAGTGTGGCTGTGAAATTTTGTATGATCAAACATTTTAAACTAGTGCATTACAGAGTACCTCAGTTTGTTCCCAAAGATGACAGTTTTTAAAGTTTGGTTTACGACTGAAATGAGAGGAATTACGCAGGAAAAATGTTAAATGTTAAGTAAAATTATTGAACTTAGACCTCAATTCAGTTGACTTAGTGAGCAAGTTCAAAGATATCCAAATCCCCTTTAGTCTCAAACTAATTTCCTTTTATGTCAGCAACTTCTTCAATAATGTACCAACTCAGCGGTGCCTAAACATTCCCACAAACTTCCTACAAGGGCTATTCAGAAAGTAGGGAACGTTTCCGTCTGACGCCGCTAGGCGCGCGCCGATCGCGCATATTTTGGTATGTGCATGCTCGGCAGCTCAGTCGACATCCATCTGTGACAGTGGAAAAGTCTCTGCCCCCCTAGTTTTTTCGATATTCGAATTTGAAATGTGCGCTGCAATCGAAAATCTCGCCAGTTGTGAGGTGCGGTCTATAATACGGATTTGTTGTCAGAAACCTAAAACCTATAGAAATTTGTCGTGAACTGTGCCAAGTGTACGGAAACAACATAATGAGTGAATGCTCCGTCCGGAAATGGTGCATTCGTTTTAAAATTGACCGAACCAACGTTCATGGTGAAGAGAAGAGTGGACGCCCGAGCAATGTGACTGACGATCTTGTCGCTAAAGTTGATGAAACGATTCGTGAAAACCGTCGATTCACAATAATGGATCTATCGCTTTCTTTTCCACAAGTTTCACGGACTTCAGTGTTTGAAACTGTCACTCGAAAGCTAAGATACCACATACTTTGTGCACGATGGGTGCCCAAATGCTTATAGGGCATCATAAACAACCGCGAATGGGGGCAATGTTGTCATTTCTGGAGTCCTACCACAAACATAGTGATTCGTTACTGGATAGAATCGTAACCGGTGACGAGACTTGGGTGAAACACGTCAATTGCGAGACAAAATTACAGTCCATGGAGCGGGGACACACTACGTCCCCCAAAACCCAAGAAAATGTTTGCAAGCCTTGTCGACAAGGAAGCTGATGGCGACAGTGTTTTGGGATAGGCAAAGTGTGTTTCTTACTGATTTTCTCGAACGTGGAGCAACCATAAATTCTGCCCGGTACCATCAAACTAAGCACAGCCTTAGAAGAGCAGTTCAAAACAAACGCCGAGGAAAGCTGACGTTCAAAATATTGTTTCTGCACGACAATGCCTGATCTCATACGGCACACCGCATTAAAGAACTCCTTAATTCATTCAAATGGGAAATTTTCCCTCATTCGCCCTGCAGCCTCTATCTTGCACCAAGCGACTTCCACTTGTTTCCCAGGATAAAGAACTGGCTTGCATCGAAGCGCTTTGATGACGACGTGGAACTCCAGGCGGGCATGACTCACTGGCTGAAGTCTAAGGCGCCAGAATTTTATCAATTTTATCATGAAGATCTTTCAAAGCTTATCCACCGCTATAAGTGCCTCAATGTGTTTGGTGGAAAAGTAGTATGTCAGTCGTTGTTTCAGATGTATGTAATAAAACGTATTACTTGTACTCAGTTTTTTTTATGCCAAAGCGTTCCCTGCCTTCCGAATAGCCCTCATAAATGAACCAACAGTTCACCCAGTTGTCACAGATGAAATACGATTAGCTACGATATATAATTTTATGTAGCATTGTCGAAGAACAGCGATCTTATTGTGATAAAATTGTTTAAAAGCAGTCTTGATCGCAGCCGATGTTAATTTCTGACAGGCTCCGGCCTTTTAATTATTACGGGCCATCATCAGAGCCTGCACTATCGATATGGTGCAAACTCTGATCATGGCCCGTAATGAAAAGGCGGAAACCAGACGGAAGTTAACATCGGCTGCGATCAAGACTACTTTTAATTAATTTTAGCTACACACAATTACATAAAATGAACTTATTTCTGTTTCAGTGGCGAGCAATTGGACGGTCTAGCTACAGGATACCCCGTCAGTTCACGATTCTCAGAAAAAGTTATTGGAAAAGAATCATTTCTCTTCGAAAGTTGGATACTGGCATAAGTACGTTGATGGTGTGTTGCGCCTATGGACGGGTACTGCCACACAACTTCAAAAGTACCTCAAACCGCTAAATTCAAATCACGACATTACGAAATTCACAATGGAGGTTCGGGGTAACTCCATAATTTATTTAGACCTAACCACCATTATCAATGATCACATTCATAGTTTATAGGAAAACAACCACCACAGACATTGTAATACCTGCCAGTTCCCATCACCCAGTGACCCATAAACACGACGCCTTTCCATCCTAATGAGTGATGATGACTTCCAACTTGTATTAAACACAATCAAGGGAATAGAACCTAACAGTGGCTACCCTCCTTCCTTCGTGGATTCCGTAACGCGTAAGAAACAGAAACAACAGGTCTCTTCACCTCTTCACTCTATTCTCAGCTCAGCACCTCAAGACCTCAATAAATGGTTCACGATTCCATATTTAGGAAAAGTCTCTCTAAACGTGGCTGCAGAGTTTAAGGCCGGGTACTTATAAAACGTAGTTTTATCTGCACAACACTGTTGGTCACTTTTTGCCCAATGGTAAAGACAGCGTTCCAACCTTGGAAAGGAATAGAATATACCAAATCACTTATAAATGTGGCAACTTCTGTATAGGTTAGTTTAAAAAAAATAAATTCCGCCCGAGCAGGCCATGAAGGCCTAACCTACCGACCGGTCGCCGTATCATCCTCAGACCACGGACGTCACTGGTTGCGGATATGGTAGGGCGTGTGGACAGGACACCGCTCTCCCGGCCGTATAACAATTTACGACATCTACGCCGCTACTTCTCAATCAAGTAGCCCCTCAGTTTGCCTCACAAAAGCTGAGTGCGAACCGCTTGCCATCAGCGCTCAGCAGACGGAATGGTCACCCATCGAAGTGCTAGCCCGACAACGCGTAACTTCGGTGATCTGACGGGAACTGGTGTTACCACTGCGGCAAAGCCGCTGCCATATAGGACACTCTGGCAGGAGACTACGCACTCGCTTGAAGGAACACCATAGAATTTGGAAACTTAGAAGAAGAGACTCTACTTTCTCAAACCATCTGCTGAAAGAAGTCCATAGTTCCGAGGAGCAACATGAAGTTCTACATCACATCTATGAAGGGGGAAGTTTTTGAACTACCTGGAAATTAGTAAACAAATGTCTATTTTGCGAAGGCTATTACCGAATGATCAGGCACAGTTCTCATACTCCCAACTCGTAGCGGAAGATTTTACTGTTAATTCCATCCAGACCATGTTGCAAATAGCTCCTCCAACTCAAATGCTCACTTTTTCCTTGATAACATTTGCTATAGTTTGCGCCGTTAAATTTTTTTACTTTGTATAAACACAACTATTTCACTTACCTGCTTAATCTCACTTGTACATCTTAGAAGTTTGTATTACTGGACATTTTGATGATAAGACTATTTTTTTCAGCCACTTCCTGGGAACATGTCACCGAAGCTTGTTGTTAAGTTTATTTTCTCCATAGAAGAATTGTTTTAATTTATTATGTTGTTCGTTATTTAATGTGTTACATATTTGGTCTAAGTGCAATTAGTTTACATAACATTTTCTCAGTAAGAATTACTCTCGTTTTAGACCTAAGCCACACGTTAAGAACTGCCATGTTTGGAAACCACTGAGGGACTCTGTAATGCTGTAGTTTAAAATCTTTGATCCTGCCAAATTTAACAGCCGCTCGTGTTTGAGTCTGTACCTGATTACGGTGCAAGACCGGAAAAACGGTTCATCAGATATTAATACTGTAAATTATTATGTCAGAGCTGTGTGTGTGTTCATTCGTAACTTCTCGAAGTTCTTGTACTATGGTTTTTAGAGCACATGTTTACTATGTATAATTTTTTTCGTACTAGCACCTCTGAAAGCTTGTGGGTTGAATTCTGATTCACCCTCTACATAGATAGGGCGTTAAAGGAAAGAATTCCATATTTTCAGAGGTTGTAGTTTGGGCCAAACAAAAAAACAAATACGTAGTAAACATTGGCCTTAAAACTGCCTAACGTGCTAGACATCTCTGGCCAGTCCGTTACTTATTAAACGTCTATGCCAGGTGCTCTCGGATATTCCGGAGAAAATGCGGTGGTGCTGCATCATGCAACGAACTACTTCTCCAGTCTGCCTATTAGCAAAAAAACCAAGACGTTTGATAGGAATGGAAGATACGCTGTACCAGTCGACCACTTTCGTAATACGTAAGGTGTTATTAGCCTCTCGTCAATGATTCCTGTCCATCTATATGTTGAAAATCGGTGCTGATGTCATCCTACTTCAACTGCGTGTGGATACGCATCCAACCACGTACGTCGGTTATGGCAATTGTCTATCACATCTCGCGCGAAAACAGCCTCGTCTATGTACATTATCTTTGTTGTAGACGGTAGATCTTCACCACATCTTAGCCACAGCCTTTGGGAGAACTACATTCGATAAGTTGGTCTTATGGCCGAAAGGCTTGGACACGCTGCACGTGACCTGGGTATAACAATTGTTCCTGTGGCATCGTCAAGAATCGAGGATGACCAATTCCGATGGATGTTGAAATTCTACGTGCACTCGTTCCAAGGTCATTTTCCGCTCATAGCAATACTTGAGCCTCCGCAACAGTTCTGACATGATCCGTCGTTACTGGAGCTACGGAGCCAGAGCCTCGTCGTCGCTGAGAAAGGCCGCTGAATAACTGTGCAGATGGTGCCCTGCATTCTTGATATGTTTACGGATACAGGTCACCGACTCATTATTTGCTTCCATTTGCCGCAATGTACAGATCATGTCTGAGATTTCCCACGTGGATAACAGATCTGCATCATGTCGATAAATACAAAGGGGAAACATTTCACAAACCGATCAAAATACAAAAGGCTTCCATCATAACTGATGTATGCATTCCAATTACCACCACCGTTTATAGTAACGATACTAATATTAGTTTACTGCTTATTGTATCCAGGGACAGTAACATAGGAATGTGTCCTCATTTCTTTACTGCATTCTGCAAGTCGTTCGTAATAGCAAAGATGAACAAGTGCTCATAAATCTGAAGGTATTTAGTTTAGAACCCATATTTACTGGTCAAATTTGTCTTGTTCTCATCAATACTATCGCCTCTCAAAAATGGGATACTTTTTATGTTTTTTAATATGCCGTAGATCCCAGTAATTTCCGCTGCTCCCTGGAGTTAAAGCGACTGCTTGCTGCTTTCACCGCCACATACCACCTCCTCTGTTGCTGACCAAATAGTAACCATCATAGCCGCGAGGTGCCACTTCCAACGCAAATTAAATATGAAACAGATGACAACAAATGTATTACACTATCTTACTTACTATAATTATAAAGTATATTCACAGACCTTCATCAATGAAATCCGTATGAAAATCACCACAGGAGTTCATGATATCAGCCTTCAAATGTCTGTCTCTCCCTTTCTTTGTCTAGTTGTTGGTCGATTTCGACTCTCTGTGACGACAATTTCTTATGTCCTGCAATATCTACCGTAGAATTTCCAACCTGGAATCCGTAAGTTAGCCTTCACAAAAAGATCTGAGCACTATGCGACTTAACTTCTGAGGTCATCAGACGCCTAGAACTTAGAAACTAATTAAACCTAACTAACCTAAGGACATCACACACACCCATGCCCGAGGCAGGATTCGAACCTGCGACCGTAACGGTCGCTCGGCTCCAGACTGTAGCGCCTAGAACCGCACGGCCATTCCGGCCGGCTAGCCTTCACATACAGACAGACAAACGAGGCGACGGGCGTTAATTTACGCGGTCCAGTGTCATTAATGTCACCACCGCCTGTGTTCGACGTCAAATGTGCAGTTACCATTCACAAACTGCAGGTGGCAGCACTAGCAGTGGAGGGCAGACAAAGCGTGTTGGGGGCACGCGGGAAACAGTGGAGTCGTTGGCAAAACTCAGAAACGGAATGATATATGTGACGTCCAAAACGGCATGATCATTGGATTTTGGGCCAAGGTTGGAAACATTTCAAAACGGTTGAGTCTGTAAACTGCTCGTGTGCCGCTGTATACCACGCATGGCAAAACGACGCTATCCAGAACTGGTGCCGAAACAAATGTGTTGCACCAAAGGCCACAGATGACACTGTTGAACGACGGTTGCAGAGATTAGTACGGGCGAACAGACGTGCAACTGTTGAGCAAAAGACCGCCCAGGTGAACCAGCGGGCGACCAACTGTTCAACGAACGTTGCTGCGTATGGGTAGCCGCAGCGGACGCCTGGTTTATGCGCCCATGCTGACTGCTGTTCATTGGCCACGAAAGCTTAAATTTTCACGCCAGTACCACAACTGGACGTCCTCTGAGTGGCGCCAGGGAGATTTTCAGATGAATCGCACTATCCTGCAATCATCGTCGTGAAGGTCTAGGACGGGGGAGGGAGCGTTATGGTCTGGGTAATATATATTCGTGGCATAGGCTGGGTGGTCTCGTCATTCTGGAAGGTACAACGTATCAACACACGTATGAACTATCCTTGGGACCATGTCCACCCCTAAATGCAGTTTGTTTTCGCTCTACAATATGGCATCTACCAGCAGGACGATGCAATGTGTCACACAGCTCACGGTGTACGAGTGTGGTTTGAAGAGGGCCGGCCGGAGTGGCCGAGCGGCTCTAGGCGCTACCTTCTGGAACAGCGCGACTGCTACGGTCGCAGGTTCGAATCCTGCCTCGGGCATGGATGTTTGTGATGTCCTTAGGTTAGATAGGTTTAAGTCGTTCTAAGTTCTAGGGGACTGATGACCTCAGCAGTTAAGTCCCATAGTGCTCAGAGCCATTTGAACCATTTTTTTGTGGTTTGAAGAGATCCAGGATGAGTTTACCGTACTTCCCTGGTCACCAAACTGCCCAGATTTAAACTCAGCAAAGAATATATGGGGTCACGCCGATCGGTCTCAACCTGCCATGCATGCTCAACCGAGAAACCTAGCGCTGAAGGGGACGGTAATGGAAGGGGCGTGGCTCCACATCTATGTCAGTACCTATCAGAATCTCTTCGAGTCTCTTCCTGTAAGCCTCTCAGAGGCCCGAAAAATGTAGTTACTCAGGCTTTTAACAGGCGTCACATTAATATAGCTGGCAGTGAATAATATAATATGTAGATTCGGTCTGGCTTGTACAGAACGTGAAATTTAAAACAAATAGCTGCCACCTCTCGCCTTAACGGACGCTCTAACTAGACTGGAAATCGAGTCTAACTGAGCTTGGATGACAGTGAAATCATTCCATGATGCTTGAAATACTTACCAGAGGTCATCACTCTGGTGGCTGGCGAGCAACTCATTACCAGTTGTTTTAATTGATTGACCACTCCGGAAGACGTGCTGTTCAGGGCAACAGTTGGACACTGTCAGTATCTAGATGAGTCTGGACAGCACGGGCAGTATGTGGCCTCGCGTTATCTTGTCAACAGGTAACTTCAGGGAAACTCCAAATAGAGGGCGCAGCTAGCTGCCTTAAAACACTAAGTCTAACAGCTGCTGATGAGATTACAAGTAAGTTGATCAGAGGCAGCCCGAAACATCATCGCAGATGCTGGGCCGGTACCATCTCATTCTGTAAAGGTGGCTGTGTATTGCGGATTGACGACGTCGTTTATCGTAGGGCCGTATTTTTTCGACGAGATAAGACTTGCTGTCCTTTACGTACCACTCTTCAACAGTGTGGATGTGTGGGTAGGATCATTTCTATGTAACGCGGTGCTCCTCCGCACATTGCACAGACAGTGTAGTGGTTGCTGCAGTGGTATTTCGGAAATGGATGGCAGGCAACTGTCTGAAGTTACTGCCCGCCATCCATGTGGAGCACGTATTGGTGACACCGCGGGGTCCTAGTACTCAGCCACACGCAATGGATATCATCAAAGTGCACGGGCGTGAAGATGGCGTTGACGCAACGTCGAAAATAGTAGCCAAATAAATATGAAATCTTAAGTACAGCTGGAAGATTTTCATTTTTAATAAAAATCATACCAGCTGGCTTCCCACCATCATCCAGTTTAAATATGGATATAAGAAGATTTAATAATTTCTGGTCTCTTTGGCATATGTTTTGAATTTAATAAAATTAAATCGGATGGTAAAAAAAGAAGTAGTGACGATCGTGTGTTAAAAACACTAAATTAGAGTCACTGTTGTGAGACTAAAACTAGGCTCTTTTCAAAGGCGCCCATAAGATAGTATGTGTGTGTGTGTGTAGGGGGGGGGGGGGGGGGGGTTGGAGAGGGGATAGGGGGGTAGGGTATGTCTTTGGGTATGAAGTATTTTTGAAGATGAATGGCAATTTGTAAGTAGCCATTAAAACACTCGAGTTTCGACCTTGTTAAAAACCTGCGTGAAACTGTTAAATAATTTTCTTGAAAGGCGAACATTTGCCTATATTATACATTTCTTTACCCTTAGAGATATGGGTGTTCCCCCCTTCCCCCACCCCAACCGTTTCTATCGGACTCGGGCTCCCTTGGTTCCTTTCCTCACACAATTTGAAGTTCTTCCATGGAGTGCCGAGAATGGTGATCTGCTTCTTTAACATTATCAGTTATTTCCTCAAGATGAACGAGGGTGAATACTAGACTCCAATGACTCGTCAACATCTTATTCCAAACTCGGGATGAACACCGCTTGGATATAAAAACAGTCAAGTACTTTTCAAAGGAATCTCGCAATTTGCCTTAAGCATTTAACGGAAATCACGGAAAAACAGTGGATGTTTTATACACACGCCAGTCAACAACTGGTAAAAAACTCATTAACTTGGTAAAGGACTGAATGGATTGCACACAATTTATTTTTAAAATTGGATTGAACCGTTTCGGGTCACATGCTCATCTCTAGCGGCACGTTGAATATCGTTATTCTACTCCTAACGGTCGATCATGTAACGAACTAAACTTTCAATGTACCGCTGAAGAGGGCTAACTAGTCCGCTACTGGTCCAGCTTACGAGGGAACCTCCCCATCGCACCCCCCTCAGATTTAGTTATAAGTTGGCACAGTGGATAGGCCTTGAAAAACTGAACACAGATCGATCGAGAAAACAGGAAGAAGTTGTGTGGAACTATGAAAAAATAAGCAAAATATAATAACTGGGTCGTCCATGTGCAATATAGGCAACATTAAGGGCAGTGTGAGACGAGGAGAGCCGTGGTCCCGTGGTTAGCGTGAACAGCTGCGGAACTAGAGGTCTTTGATTCAAATCTTCCCTCGACCGAAAATTTTAACTTTTTATTTTCAGTTTATGTGACAAACCCTTATGTTTTCATCACTTTTTTTGGAGTGATTATTACATCCACAAGAAAACCTAAATCGGGCAAGGTAGAAGAATCTTTTTACCCATTCGCCAAGTGTACTAGTTAGGTGGGTCGACAACATATTCCTGTCATGTGACGCACATGCTGTCACCAGTGTCGTATAGAATATATCAGACGGGTTTTCCTGTGGAGGAATCGGTTGACCTATGACCTTGCGATCAAATGTTTTCGGTTCCCATTGGAGAGACACGTCCTTTCGTCAACTAATCGCACGGTTTTGCGGTGCTGTCGCAAAACACAGACACTAAACTTATTACAGTGAACAGAGACGTCAATGAACGAACGGACAGATCATAACTTTGCGAAAATAAAGAAAGCAAAATCTTCAGCCGAGGGCAGATTCGAACTAAAGACCTCTCGTTCCGCAGGTGTACACGCTAGCCACGGGACCACGGCGCTCCTAGGCTCACAGCGCCCTTAATATTGCCTATCTTGGGCATGGACGACCCAGTTTGTATATTTTGCTTATTTTTTCATAGTTCCACACAACTTCTTCCAGTTTTCTCGATTGATTTGTGTTCAGTTTTTCAAGGCCTATCCACTGTGCCAACTTATAACTAAATCTGAGGGGGGTGCGATGGGGATGTTCCCTTGTTAGTAAAATGTTAAAAGTAAGTCATATAAAATCTGTCTCGACAGATCGAAAATGAAGATTATGTGTAACAGGACGGCCAGACTTCGGTTCAAATCGTCTTCTTCCCGAACACGAGTCAAGTATTTCTTTACAATTCAGAAAAGGTCGAGGAAAAGTCTATTAATCTCCGTACACCAATATCGAAACTTGCCCCTCAGAGAGTAGAGGGCGTATATACCGGGTTTCTCTGCTAAGAGTCGTCAGACGAATTTTCTCTGGTGTTTCGGCAGGTATCTACATTGAGTAACAGGATTCAGCCCAAAAAATTAGTGTCGTCACTTCTTTTATGTGACGCCCATTGTCAACAGAAAGCGAGAGTTTGTTTCTAATTACAAACACAGTTACTTTTGGATCGGAATTTTACATGCCCATTCGATAGAGCGCTCCAAAATTAGTCCAGTTCAATTTACGTTTTATCGATATGTCTTAACAGGGGCAGTAAAGGAGGAAGAATAAACAGCAATGCAGCAGCGACTCAGTATACTTGCTTGGCGGCAGCAGGCAGCGCGGACCAGGAGAGTGCCGTCGTTGCTGCAGTATTGGTTATTCTTCGAATTTTATAACCATGAAACAAATATCGCACTAGACTAATCTGGACTGTTCTATCGAACAGGCACGTAAAACTGATCTTTAAAAATAAGGAGAAACAAACCGACGCTTTCCGTCGAAACGGGCAGTCGCATGAAAGATGTGATGAGCACTGTCTGTTTGGGCTGACTCCATCTGCACAATGCGAAAACGAAACTGCAGATATCTGCTGAAACAGCAGAGAAAGTGTGCCTGACGACTCTTAGGAGAGACGCCCTGTTTACAGGGTGACTCACGAAGATATGCATGTATTTTCGTAAAGAAGAAAGTTAATATAAACAAAGGTCTGCAAATGTTTGGTTATGAATGTATGCCTAATAGAAGATTTTGCCCGAAATTTAGCGACTTCGCTAATATGAAGCCATCGCAAAACTGTACGAAGTTAAAGCAAGGCACTATTTCAACTTATTTTGTTATTATTGATTTGGGGAATCTAAATAAACATGTCCCAGACGTGTATCTGCAGCAGTTTTCCAGAAAATCCAGAGAAGCAAAGAAGTAATTTCGTAAAATTTTTAGTTTATTAACTATTTGGCCCCATTTGTTTATTAAATTACAGACAATTGCTCAAAGTTTCCAATAAAAGTACGAGACAGTTTAATTTTGGAAAAATTATGGTAATAACGTTAACTGAAACTGTATGAATGTGTCAGATAATCTGATTTTATTAATAATATTGCACACATGAATTCATGTTAAACCAGAAAAAACAAAGTTCAGTCTTAAGGAACTTCTGCAGTGAATATACAATTTCACAATACATTCACAATAAGTGTTCAAATATCTTAGAAGCTAGATTAAGGAAAGGCAAACCTTTGTTTCTAGCATTTGTAGACTTAGAGAAAGCTTTTGACAATGTTGACTGGAATACTCTTTCAAATTCTGAAGGTGGCAGGAGTAAAATACAGGGAGCGAAAAGCTATTTACAATTTGTACAGAAACCAGATGGCAGTTATAAGAGTCGAGGGGCATGAAAGGGAAGCATTGGTTGGGAAGGGAGTGAGACACGGTTGTAGCCTATCCCCAATGTTATTCAATTTGTATATTCAGCAAGCAGCGAAGAAAACAAAAGAAAAATTCCGAGTAGGTATTAAAATCCATGGAGAAGAAATAAAAACTTTGAGGTTCACCGATGACATTGTAATTCTGTCAGAGACAGCAATCGACTTAGAAGAGCAGTTGAACGGAATGGATAGTGGCTTGAAAGGAGGATATAAGATGAACATCAACAAAAGCAAAACGAGGATAATGGAATGTAGTGGAATTAAGTCGGGTGATGCTGAGGGAATTAGATTAGGAAATGAGACACTTAAAGTAGTAAAGGAGTTTTGCTATTTGGGGAGCAAAATAACTGATGATGGTCGAAGCAGAGAGGATATCAAATGTAGACTGGCAATGGCAAGGAAATCATTTCTGAAGAAGATAAATTTGTTAACATCGAGTATAGATTTAAGTGTCAGGAACTCGTTTCTGAAAGTATTTGTATGGAGTGTAGCCATGTATGGAAGTGAAACACGGACGATAAATAGCTTGGACAAGAGAGAATAGAAGTATTGGAGGGCAGCGTGGAGGGTAAAAATCGTAGAGGGAGACCAAGAGATGAATACACTAAACAGATTCAGAAGGATGTTCGTTGCAGTAGGTATGGGGAGATGAAGAAGCTTGGACAGGATAGGGTAGCATGGACAGCTGCATCAAACCAGTCTCAGGACTGAAGACCTCAACAACAAGTGTTCAAAAATATCGCCACCGAGTTCAGTGCATTTAGCTGCACATGTATGAACAGATTTTGTTGCTCGTTTCAGTTCACAGGGCTGTTCTTAATTTCGTCTATTGGATTCATAATGCAACTAATGCCTCACGTGTATTGTACTTTGTCCTTATAAAATATGTCTTTCATCCAACCCCATACGCAAAAATCTATTGGTATTAAATCGGGTGATCTGGGTAGCCACAGACGTGCTGCACCACGAGCAATCCGATTCTGGAGAAAAGCCAGCCGCTGTGGCCGAGCCGTTCTAGGAGCTTCAGTCTGGAACCGCGTGACCGCTACGATCGCAGGTTCGAATCCTGCCTCGGGCATGGATGTGTGTGATGTCCTTCGGTTAGTGAGGTTTAAATAGTTCTAAGCTCTAGGGGACTGATGACCTCAGATGCTATGTCCCATAGTGCTCAGAGCCATTTGAACCATTTGATTTCTCGAGAAAATGTACATTTAAATGTGTAGTAACGGCGTTCTTTCACTGAACAATATAGAAAAGTAGCTCGTTTCAAGCTTAGGAAACGACTGAAACAACTCACTAACGGTTGCCAAAAATGACATAAACGTTTCTACATTCTTAATGGAAAGTAAAGAAATTTACTTGTATAACAATCTTTGCTTCTCTGGATGTTCTGGAAAGCTACTGCAGATACACGTCTGGGACATGTTTTGTTAGATTCACCAGACCTATAACAACAAAATAAAGGGAAATCGTGCTTTAACCTCGTACACTTTTGCGATGGCTTCATATTAGCGAAGTTGTTAAATTTCAGGCAAATTTTTTTTTAGTCGTAACTCCGTAACTAAACACTTGCGGACCTATCATTTTTTTTCACATTTCGTTATAAAATTTGTCACTTTGCGAATAAAATTATATATATATGTCACTTATACACTCATATGGGAAGTATTTTAAGTTTTTTAAAGTATAATCTATATCGGTTGAAAACATTATTCTTTAGTTTCACTTATAGAATAACGTATTAAAATATTTACATACCTTCGTGAATCACCCTGTATATGGGCAGACGGGTCCTTCCCGAGTTGGAGAATTATAAAAGCTTTCTTCTCGTTTTAACTCTATGTTTGAATCGACTCATCCAAACATTTACGCTTTGAGAAGGGAAAGCAAAGAAAGACAAGTATTCATGAAGAAAAAATTTTTCAAAATGACAAAATGGTGAAGTGGACGTATTGTAGCTACTGAAATGTGCTTCGCACAAAGATTAAATGTTATTGTTTCCAACTGAAAGTGCTTGAAAATAAAGTTTTTTATTATTACACTTTTCTTTACACAAATTTACTTCATTTTTCTGTCGATTAGGTCATTTAGGATTATTATTTACCATTTTTCAAATATTGTAATTAAAATGTAAAACTACCCTTTAGCTTAAGACTATACGCTACTACAGTAGGGCTTGCTAGAGAGTACGTAAGAGAAAATTACAGATCTGTTGCGTTGCGAAGCATGAGTGCCGGTTCTAAAGGTAGTTTTGCACAAGTTGTGGAGCTCGTGTTTTAAGCAGGTAAAAGCTGCTGAGTTCGTGTGTCAAAGGAGGTAAGAGTTACAGAGTTTGTGTGAGCAGTAAAGGGATCAAGGACGCAGCTATTTTTTTGCACTGCCTAGAACATACAAATACAAGAATCAAAAATGTGCCACGCAACTGACCTTCCACTTTGTACAAACGAAATAGCTCTCTTCTTCGAGTTGCTCTGCGTCTTGCCGTTGCCGCCTCCGGCAAAGACGGCTTGCGTGATTTGTAAGTTCTCCGTTCGGCGGTTTGCGGAGGAAATTTCACCGAAGAAAAATTGCGGAAAAGTGGTGGACGGCGCGCCTCGGCCACGGCACGGCAGGCACCTGCAGGCGAGGCAAAAGTCGGATTCTTCCGGCCTCCGCTGATATTTATGACTTCCGGGGCGGGAGGGCCTTTGTGGGAAGCCGTAGGCTCGCGGGGGAAAAATTCCAGGAGTCGCTAGAACCGCGGACAATCCAGGGACAATGAGCGCCTCTGCGCCTTGGCGCAGGCCATTTTTGCGGCGGTATTGTGGCCAGCCTGACAAATGGTGCGTCCACAGCTTCCGTCGTTTTCCTCTAAAGCGGTCAGCAGCGGGTCTCACACCCCATGGGACTCGCACCGACTTTTAGCACGGCTCATGTTTGCCTAACGACACAGCAAAGAATTGTGTCAATATCTGAGGCTGTTAGCTCTTTGCTCTTCGGTCTGGTAGCTTTACGGTCATTTCATATTTGGATTTTAACCTGATGTCTTGATCAGGCCACCGTCTTGAAGATCGTAACTCCACTAAGATGACAAAAGTCACGGGGTATTGACGTGGACGTACATAAATGGCCGCAATATCACGTACACGACGTATAAAAGTTTAGTACATTGGCGGAGCTGTCATTTGTACTCAGATGATTCATCTGAAAGGGTATCCGACGTTATTGTGGCCGCACAAAAACAATTAACAAACGTTGCACACAAAATTGTAGTTGGAGCTAGAAGCATGGGACATTCCATATTGGTAATTATTTAGAAATTTAATATTCCCAAATTCGCAGTGTCAAGAGTGTGCTGAGAATACCCATTTTCAGGTATTATCTCTGACCACGGACAACGCAGTGGCCGACGGCCTTCACAGGGGAGTTAAAACAGAAAATTTTTTCACATTTTCGAATTCTTCTCTCATTATAAAATTTGCAATTTCCTGAATAAAATGATATATATATCACTTATGAACTCATATGGGAAGTATTTTATTTTATTATTTTTAAATATAATCTAAACCGGTTGAAAATGTTAAAATTTTTACTTTCATTACTTCAAAATCTAATAAAATCGGTAATTTTTTATGTAGAAGGCTGTGGATTGCTGTGTTGTGAACTGGAATGTGTTGGTCATGTCCAAAAGAGGATGGATACCAGGTTGAGGAAGTTAAAACACAGTATGAGAGACAAGAAACTTTATGATGGTAAAACTGTAAGAGGCAGGCTGACAGACAAATTGATTGATGAACTACAGCAGTATTATGGGATGGTCATTAGTAAAAACACTGAGGATTTGTTGAAAATGAAGCAGGCAGTATGGGCTACCTACTTTCACAGATTGTTAACTAATGAAAAACTAGTACACCATCTTTGCCCTCCTTGACCTGATTCATGGTGCAGTTACCGCAATGCCCAGTACTCAAACAGGTCATACAACCAGAAACATTCCATCCCACAAGCAGTGATGGAGATCCTAAAACGCATTTACAGTGACCTGGCAAATCCAGAATTACTAAAGAAGTATCTTCGTGGCAGACTCAAAATCCCAATGAGTCGTTCAATAATTTCATATGGACTCACTCACCAAAAAAAGTTTTTGTGGAATGGTGACACTATAGTGTGCGGGGAGGGGAAGGGGGGGAGGGTTAGTGATGCTGTTATTGCTTTTAATGATGGCAACATTGGTAGGGTGAAAGTGCTACATCTTATGGGAATTAATCCCGGAGCAAACTGCATAAGAGAACGTGAACGGTTGGACAAGGTTCACATTGATAAAGCAGAGAGAGTATGCAGCACAGTTGGCCGCTAAGGAGTCGAGAAAGAAGAAAAGAAGAAAACACTTGGAAAAGATCAAGAGGGTGATATACAGTATGGTGCATGGTGCTTCTGAGTGACTAAAAATAAGAAATTAAGCATGTATTAAATGAGTTGCAGTCTTTTGAAACTTGAGAAGCCATTCCTGAAAATTTACATTTTTTGTTGCTTTTTTCCCTAAATCTCAGAATCCTTTTCGAGTAGAGTATTCAGATTTTCAGGGAGTAATAAGATACATATCCTGAGTCTAAAAGAAGAACGTAATTGAAACGCCTGTGCTAGCAGGACAGAGCGGAACAGGTTGTGGAAAGGGGCCAAAATGAGTTTCTGTCAGTTGCACTCAACATACAAACTTTATTTATCAATTCACAATATTATAATAAGGATGCGAAGCACATGAAACTTTAATCGACCCCCCTTGATTAACCTTTGATCGGCTGTAGGCCACACTCAAAATCCAAGACACAGGGCCTAAGCAAGAAATTGAAATACAAGGTTCTCCTGGAGGTTTCACCCTTTTATATTTTCTAAATCTTCAATCTAAACAGGCTGAAGGCCGCAGGAATTTAATTGTAATGGAACTTGACTGGACGCCGTATATTAAGCATTAAGAAGAGTTACAATCAAAAGGCAGGAGGCATTATCTTAAAACATTGGATATAAAACAATCTCATGCCTTAAGGGACAGACTAGGACAATCATTTTAGAGATATTAACACTCAGCTTGAGGCCACAAATTAACACAATAATTTAACGGCTTAAGGTCTTAAAAGATTTGATGTACAATTCGTCTGAAAGCCCCATATAAGGAATAACAATCATATGTCTAAAGGGTAAGACAGAAACATAAATTCAGGATATATAAAAACTCGGCTGAAGGCCACACATCAACCAAATAACTAAAACTCAAACAGGGAAGTTACTATGTAACAGACACGGAACGGCGCTCAGAAGTTTCCAAGGGTCGTCCTGGAATTGTAACACTAACGCCCGTATAGGCGAGACAGGCAGCCTTACCAATAGTCTCTAAATCGGAAGGCAACCCAACTGAAAGACAGCCGACGAACCAACCAACTACCTAATTTCGGTCACCAGACCAAAAACACTACAAACAGAAATGCCAGCGAGGCGGAGAGATCAGTAGCACTTGTTTTCAAAAAAATATTGGTTTGTTAATAAACCAAGGTACAATAACTACTGATATACATGAACATCGCAACGGCTGTGGAACTACACGCCGTGGCCGACAGCATCAACACGGTAAGAAAACACTCACTCGCTGCACTGTCGCAGCCGATCAACTGGTTACTGCAGTACGCAGACAGCATTTCAGCATTTAAGGCATTGCTCAGTCGAACTAACACAGTGTACACAGTGTTGCACGAAACACTGCCACAAGAAAGTGGAACACTCGCGAAACGAATCACTGATGATATACTAGAGCAAATCACCGGCGGACACACACAAACCCGAAGGACGGTCGGTGACGAAACACACGCCATCTGACCAGACGACCGACCAACAATCAACGAAGGTTGTTGACACTCCAACCATGTGAGTCCGCTGTCCTTTGGGAACTGGGTGACTGGGCGATCCGGGCACACTAGCTCGTACCCAGTCATGCAGAGGTAACTCTTGCCCATTGGCCACGACCCTCCGCACAAGAAGGTACCGAGCCTTGTCCAGCAAGATGACACAGTGACGAGGCCACAGAAACGGTCAGAAGACCAAAGACACGTCGCCCAAAGAGGCGACCTACTGAACGACCGACCACGGACGATCTCGCTGCCATCTCCGTCCGTCGGACAGTTCATCCTGCGTGGCGAGCGGTCGGCGAGTGCTGGCGTTCCGCGCCTCCCTGGCGCTCCGTCCCCGACTGCTGCTACGTCCCGACTGCACTTCTGCCGCGTTCCAACTCTAATCGTTCCAGGTCCGATCTCCATCTGACTGCCAGACTCACGACGACCCGGAAATACCGGGTGATCAAAAAGTCAGTATAAATTTGAAAACTGGATAAATCACAGAATAATGTAGATAGGTACAAATTGACACACATGCTTGGACTGACTTGAGGTTTTATTAGAACAAAAAAAAAAAAAAATACAGGAGTTCAAAAAATGTCCGACAGATGGCGCTTCATCTGATTAGAATAGCAATAATTGGCATAACAAAGTACGACAAAGCAATGATGATGTTCTTTACAGGAAATGCTCAATATGTCCACCATCATTCCTCAACAATAGCTGTAGTCGAGGAATACTGTTGTGAACAGCACTGTAAAGCATGTCCGGAGTTATGGTGAGGCATTGGCGTCGGATGTTGTCTTTTAGCATCCCTAGAGATGTCGGTCGATCACGATGCACTTGCGACTTCATGTAACCCCAAAGCCAATAGCCGCACGGATTGAGGTCTGGGGACCAGGGAGGCCAAGCATGGCGAAAGTGGCGGCTGTGCACATCATCATCACCAAACGACGCGCGCAAGAGATCATTCACACGTCTAGCAATATGGGGTGGAGCGCCATCCTGCATAAACATCGTACGTTCCAGCAGGTGTTTATCAGCCAGTCTGGGGATGATGCAGTTCTGTAACATATCGGCGTACCTCTCATCCGTCACCGTAGCAGTTACAAAACCAGAATCATGCATTTCCTCGAAGGAAAAAGAGCCGATAACAGTAGATGTGGTAAATCCAACCCATATCGTGACTTTCTCGTCGTGCAATGGATTTTCCACGACAGTTCTAGGATTTTCGGTAGCCCAAATTCTGCAGTTGTGGGCGTTGACAGACCCTCGGAGCGTGAAATGAGCTTCGTCGGTCCACAACACGTTACTCAATCAATCGTCATCTTACGCCATGTTTTGAAATGCCCACACCGCAAATGCCCTCCGTTTCACTAAATCGCCAGGTAACAGTTCATGATGCCGATGGATTTTGTACGGATAGCATCGGAGGGTACGCCTCAGTGCCAACCAAATAGTAGTGTATGGAATGCCGGTGCGACGTGCGACTGCACGAGCGCTGACTTCCCCGTGCATAGACGAACCCGCTACAGTCTCCGTTTCGTCCTGAACTGTCTCAGCAGCACTACGCCTTGTGCTCGGTCGGCCACTACGGAATCTATCATCTAGACAACCCGTGGCTTCGAACTTCGAAATCATTCTCGCCACAGCTGCATTTGTCAACGGACCTTTACCCGTTCGAATCCCCTTCCTGCGGCGATACGATCGTAACGCTGAACTGGCACATTCCCCATTATGATAATACAGCTTCACTAAAAGCGTCTTTTAAGGTAACGTCAACATGCTGCAACTGCTGGCGTATCTGATTCTCTCTCTCATTACAGCTCCTTTTATACACGACTGTAATGCGCAGTCACTGACGTTTTGCTGTCCAGCGCGATCTGTCGGACTTTTTGTGAACCTTGTTATTTTTTGTTCTAAAAAAACCCCATGTCATTCCGAGCATGTGTCAATTTTTACCTCTCTATCTACATTATTCCGTGGTTTATTAAGTTTTCAAATTTATACTGACTTTTTTATCACCCGGTACTATCGGTGGCGTAGAGATAGTACGACATTGCACTTATCGATACGCGCTTCTGCTGCAGCTCACGGGCCGACAAGACAGCAATTCAGTGACACCAGTAATTGAAATTAAAATGACGAGGCCGCTGTGCGGTAAAAACAATACATTAAATAAAGATGGCACGAACATGAGCCACACACGGCTCAATAATGTTATGTATAATTAAAATTATTAAGGATAACGTAGAAAAAAGTAGACAAAATTTTATCCATGTAATTAAAAAATTGTATTTCTGAAATCAGTGTCTGGAATGCAATTATTGTAGTTCAGTAGACTCAGAACATACAGTTTAATGTCCTGTAAAAGTTTCAGATCAAAGGCTACAGTGGTTCCTGAAATATAGGGAGGCCAAGTCACTAAATTCAACATTGTCGTGATAGGGCATTCCAACACCCCTTAACGAGCGAGAGCAGCGGCATTTGTGTAGAGTTTTTAGTATTGACAGACTAACCACACTACGTGGAATAATCTCAGAAATTAGAGTGGGACGTGCGACGAGCGAATCCGTTAGGACGGTGTAGCGGCATCTAGCGTTATTAGTGAGCTATTGCGGCAGACGACCGACACGACTGCCTCTGCCAACAGCACGACCCCAAAAGCCGTGCCTGAGGCTCGTGACCATGTGGGTAGGACCCAAGACGACTGGAGAACTGTGTTCTGGTGAGATGAGTTGCGATTTGAGCCGGTAAGAGCTGATTGTATGTTGGAGTGTGGCGCAGACCCCACGGAATCATGGACCCAAATTGTCAACAAGGTATTGCCCAATCTTTTGGTGGCTCCATAATGACGTGGGCTGTGGACTGAGTCTTCTGGCCCAGCTGAACCGATCACTCACCATTCGGAGCTTTTGCAGTCTATAATCGCAGTTTGTTGATGACAATGCCCCAAGTTATCGGGCCACAGTTGTTGGCGGTTGATCTGAAGAACTTTCTGGACAATTCGAGCAAATGATTGGGCCACCCACATCGCCTGCATGGGACAAAATGGAGAGGTCAGTTCATCCACAGATTTCGGTATCGGCAACACTTTGCAACTATGGACGGCTATAGAGGCAGCATGGCCCGGTGTTTCTGCAGTGGACTTCCGACTTGTGGAGTCCATATACTTCGAGTTCCTGCACTACACCCGGAAAAATGAAGTCCGGCACGATATTAGGAGATACTCCATGAATTGCGCCCCCTCGTTGTGTTGACTGTTACATGTCGGCGAACAAGTCGAGTAAAAAGTGCTTCAGCATTTCTGGCAAATTCAGATGATACTATAAAGAGCGGCGTGGGGTACAGCAAAGCTATGATCCGCCGATAACGGAAGTTACTGAGTAGTTTCAGCTGACAGATTATCGGTTCACTTAGCTGAAACACGATCAGTAGTTTAACATACACTCCTGGAAATGGAAAAAAGAACACATTGACACCGGTGTGTCAGACCCACCATACTTGCTCCGGACACTGCGAGAGGGCTGTACAAGCAATGATCACACGCACGGCACAGCGGACACACCAGGAACCGCGGTGTTGGCCGTCGAATGGCGCTAGCTGCGCAGCATTTGTGCACCACCGCCGTCAGTGTCAGCCAGTTTGCCGTGGCATACGGAGCTCCATGGCAGTCTTTAACACTGGTAGCATGCCGCGACAGCGTGGACGTGAACCGTATGTGCAGTTGACGGACTTTGAGCGAGGGCATATAGTGGGCATGCGGGAGGCCGGGTGGACGTACCGCCGAATTGCTCAACACGTGGGGCGTGAGGTCTCCACAGTACATCGATGTTGTCGCCAGTGGTCGGCGGAAGGTGCACGTGCCCGTCGACCTGGGACCGGACCGCAGCGACGCACGGATGCACGCCAAGACCGTAGGATCCTACGCAGTGCCGTAGGGGACCGCACCGCCACTTCCCAGCAACTTAGGGACACTATTGCTCCTGGGGTATCGGCGAGGACCATTCGCAACCGTCTCCATGAAGCTGGGCTACGGTCCCACACACCGTTAGGCCGTCTTCCGCTCACGCCCCAACATCGTGCAGTCCGCCTCCAGTGGTGTCGCGACAGGCGTGAATGGAGGGACGAATGGAGACATGTCGTCTTCAGCGATGAGAGTCGCTTCTGCCTTGGTGCCAATGATGGTCGTATGCGTGTTTGGCGCCGTGCAGGTGAGCGCCACAATCAGGACTGCATACGACCGAGGCACACAGGGCCAACACCCGGCATCATGGTGTGGGGAGCGATCTCCTACACTGGCCGTACACCACTGGTGATCGTCGAGGGGACACTGAATAGTGCACGGTACATCCAAACCGTCATCGAACCCATCGTTCTACCATTCCTAGACCGGCAAGGGAACTTGCTGTTCCAACAGGACAATGCACGTGCGCATGTATCCCGTGCCACCCAACGTGCTCTAGAAGGTGTAAGTCAACTACCCTGGCCAGCAAGATCTCCGGATCTGTCCCCCATTGAGCATGTTTGGGACTGGATGAAGCGTCGTCTCACGCGGTCTGCACGTCCAGCACGAACGCTGGTCCAACTGAGGCGCCAGGTGGAAATGGCATGGCAAGCCGTTCCACAGGACTACATCCAGCATCTCTACGATCGTCTCCATGGGAGAATAGCAGCCTGCATTGCTGCGAAAGGTGGATATACACTGTACTAGTGCCGACATTGTGCATGCTCTGTTGCCTGTGTCTATGTGCCTGTGGTTCTGTCAGTGTGATCATGTGATGTATCTGACCCCAGGAATGTGTCAATAAAGTTTCCCCTTCCTGGGACAATGAATTCACGGTGTTCTTATTTCAATTTCCAGGAGTGTATTATATAAATTATCGTTAGGAAGACAAGAAAATGAGAGACAACCAATATGTATAACAGAATGTTCGGAGTATTAGTATGCATATGTTGACGTAAACTATAATTAGAGATCATACGTTACGGGGACAATTATACGTCTGTTTTAAGGAATACTTGCTCAACCCGTTATCTCTAATTCTGTCTAGGAAAATCAATCTAATCTGTATCTTTCCATCCACCAATAGCCGACTGAGTAACACTACACAACAGAAACTATTTATGCACCATTATTCATCTTTGGTTATTGGGTTGCAAAGCAATCAAGCAGCCAGCTCTTTAGTTTTTACAGAATTCTAAAAAAAAAGTTATTCAATAATTCTCAACTTACAGAATACGTTTAATGTATTTGACGTTTTATTGAGAAACTATACCACTTGCGATATTTAAAGAGAACTGAGGATAGCAATATCATCAGCGAATCTTACCATTGTAATCCTTTCACCTTGAATTTTTATTTTACCTAAACCTTTCTCTTATTTCTGTCGTTCCTCATTCGATATATGGATTGAACACTAATGGCAAAAGACTACGTTCCTGTCTAAATCATTTTTATTCCGAGCACTTAATTCTTAGTCTTCCACTCTTATTGTTTCCTTTTGGTACTTGTTCATGTTGTACACTACGCGTCAGAGTTCCGAAAACTTGCACCATTTGACACTGTCGATTGCTTTTTCCAGGTCGACAAACTCTATGAAAGTATCTTGATTTTTATTTAGTCCTGATTCCATTATCAATCGCAACGTCAGAACTGCCTCTCTGGTGTCTTTACCTTTCCTAAAGTCAAGCTGATCGTCATCTAACACACCATCAGTTGTTTTTCTATCCTTCTGTACAATTTTTGTTAGCAGTTTGGATGCATGAACTGTTAAGCTGATTGTGTGATAACGCTCGACTTGTCAACTCTCACAGTCTTCGGAATTGTGTGGCTGATGTTTTTTTGGAAGTCAGATGGATTATTGCCCGACTCATACATTCTACACATCAACGTGTAGTCGTTCTGTTGCCACTTCCCACAATGATTTTGGCAATTCTGATGAAATGTTATCGCTACTGCTTTATCTGATCTTCCATAGCTCTTTTAAGTTCTATTCTGATGGAGCATATCTTAGCTCTTTTATATCGACTCCTCTTTCTTCTTCTACGAAGTCATTTGACAAGATATACCGCTCATAGGGGCCTTCATCGAACACTCTCAATCTATCCAATCTCTCCTCTGCATTTAACATTAGAATTCCCATTTCACCCTTAATGTTACCACCCTTGCATTTAATTTCACGGAAGATTGTTTGGACTTTTATATACGCTGAATCAGTCCTTCCGACAATGATTTCTTTTTCGATTTTTTCACATTTCTCATGCAGCCATTTCGCCTTAGCTTCCTTGCATTTCCTGTTTATTTCATTCATAAGTGACTGGTATTTCTGTAGTCTTGGATTTCCTGAATATTTATGTACTTCCTTCTTTCGCCTATGAACTGAAATATTTCTTCTGTTACCCATGGTTTCTTGGCAGTTACCTTCTTTGTATCTATGTTTCTCGTTCCACCACCTGTGATTACCATTTTTAGAGATCTCCATTCCTCATGAACTTAACTGCATGTTAAGATATTCCTTATCACCATGTCTATTGCCTTAAGAACTTCAAGCGCTTGTCTTCATTCCTTAGTGCTTCCCTATCCCACATATGTGTACAGTGAGTCTTACTGCCTAGTCTATTAAACTTGAAATTTTCCCATAGCTCCCGGCTTTTTTCAGGTATACCTCTTTCCCTTGTGTTTCTTGAACAGAGTATGCGCTACTGCTAGCTGAAATTTATTGAAGAACTCAGTTAGTCTTTCTCCTTTCTCATCCCTAGTAGCAAGCCCATATTTTAATGTAATGTTTTCTTCACTCCTCCCCCTACAACCGCATCCTGATCTCCATGTCTATTAGACTTTCATTTCCCTTTCATGCACTGATTTATCTGTTCATTATCTTCATAAACTTTCTCCATCTCTTCATCTTCAGCCTGCGACGTCGACATATATACCTGAAATATTGTAGTCGGTGCTGGTTTCGATTCTGATGAGAACAACCCTATGACTAAGCTGTTCACAGTAAATCACTCTCTGCCCTACCTTCCTGTTCAATACGGATCCTACTCCCGCTGTACCATTTCCTGCTGCTGTTGATATTTCCCTATACTCATCTGACCAGATATCCTGGTTTCTTTCCAGTTCACTTCAGTGACTCCCATTATTTCTAGACTGAGGCGTAGCGTTTCCATTTTGAGATTTTCTACCACACGTGTCATGTTCACATTTCTAACATTTCACGGCACGACTCGTAGAACGCTATCCTTTCGATGGTTATGCAATCTTTTCCTCATGATCACGTCCCCATTGGCAGTTCACTCCCGGAGATCCGGATGAGGGACTATTCCGAAATCTTTTGCCGATGGAGAGATCGTCAAGACATTCCTTAAAGTCCAGGCCAAAGAGTCTGTAGCTACGTATTATGTGTCTTTAATGTAACTGCATTACTATTTCCATCGTTTTCTGCGTTCTCTTGCCCTTGATCATGGCTGATTCTTGCACCTTTAGGGGCAGTTTCCCACTCCAAAGAGCAAGAGAGTGCTTTGAACCTCTGTCCACTCCTCCGTCCTCTTTGAAAAGATCATTGGCAGAACGAGGGTCTCTTCTTACGCCGGGAGTCTTTGACTGCCATTGCTGACGATTTTTGTTCAAATTTTAAGCGGTGGCGTAGTTAGATTCCGAGACTGTGGACATTTTCAATGATAATTGAAGTCGCTACCCTAGAGAAAGGATGTCTACTCTTTTACTTCTCCAACATAGCAAGGGACCCGTACTGATGAACAATACTCAAGAGTCGGTCTTTCAAGTGTCGTGGTTGCCACTTTTTCCGTAGATAAATTACATTTGTTCAAGATTCTTGCAATGTATCTTATTCTGGCATAAAATTTTCCTACAATATGTTTTATATGCTCATTCCACTTTCAGTCACTTCGCATGGTTAGTCTTGGGTTTTTTACAGTTGTTATCGTTTCAGCGATTTGTCACCAATGGCGTAACCGAACAGTAATGTATCTTTTTCTGCTGTATGTGTTGTATTAATTAACGAGTTAGGTCATCTACCAGTCGCTGTACCAATCATGGACAGCTCCGAAATGCTTCCTGTTATTCACTGCAGCCTTCTGGCAACTTTGCTATAGAAAACAGCATTACGAACAGCCCCATCGAGCATCTGACGTTATCTACTACATAATTTGTATATACGGTCCAGTCACATTAATGTGACCAACGTTTTTGTTGTACGTCAACGTGTAATAACCCCTCACAAATGGGAAGCTGCTGAATCCTGCTGAAAAGTGATGCCAAGGCCGCACATCGTCGTCCTTTATAGTCCAACGATATATCGCTCTCCGGATACATGGATACTTTAAGCCAGGAGCTTCTACATTTGACGGCAAAGTGAAATGGATACTCTGAGAAGCAGGTTCGTAAGGCTGTGGGGCTTGGACCATTGGACCATCCCCGGAGGCGCATGAAGTGGACCTTTATTCCTTATGCTGAGAGCACATCGTTTAAGACTGGAAGAATTTCACGGAGTGTGCACCGTCCACCTGCCGAGATTAAGGCACTGTTCGGCTCCCTAAAAAATGATCTGAGGCTTACGAAGCCTGACATATACAAAATTCCCTGTCATGTGAGATGACTTACATCAGCTGCTCTATTCGCACAGTTCAGTGCTGGTGTGTGGATCATCGACGTTACACGAGGCTGCGACAGCCTGAAAAATTGACAGTACTCTAACATTGTATAAGAGTATCGTCAGGAGTGCTTCAAGGGGTGGGGGACCATTGTTATTTTCCACTTATGTGCATAAAATAAATGATATAGCGGGCAGAGTGAGTAGCAATGTTCGGATATTTGCCGATGATGCTGTGGTATACAGGAAGATCTCGACTTTGAGTGAGTGTAGGAGAATACAAGACAACTTACATTAAGTTTCTAATTGGGGTGAAAAAAATGTAAAGTAATGCAGATGGAGAGGGAAAACAGTCCTATAATGCTACGAATACAGCATTAGTAGTATAGTACTTGACAAGGCCAGGCCAATTATATATCTAGGTGTAACGTTGGAAAACGATATGAAATGGAAGGAGCATGTAAGGATTGTTTTGGGAAGATGAACGGTCGACTTCGGTTTACTGGGAGAGTCTTAGAAAAGTGTGTTTCACCTCGAAAGGAGACTGCATATGGAACACAATGCGACCTATTCTTGAGCTCTGCTGTTGTGTTTGGAATCCCCCCCAGCTCGGATTAAAGGAAGCCATCGAAGCAGCTCAGAGGCAGGCAGCTAGATTTGTTACCTGTAGGTTTGATCTATACGCAAATACTGAGGAGATGTTTTAGGTACCCAAATGAGAATCTCTGGATGGAAGGCGACGTTCTTTTCGAGGAACGTTACTAAGAAAATTTAGAGAACGGTTCAGCTGAAGCAAACTGTAGAACCATTCTGCAGCAGTCTACATTTCACGTAAGGGCGGCGAACATATGTCAAAAGAAATTAATACGCGTTTAGAAGTAGTTTTCCCCTCGCTTTATTTCCTTGGGGAACAGGAAAGGGAGTCATTTACCTCTCGCTCTATTTGCTTGTGGAAGAGGAAAGGAAATGACTAGTAGTGGTGCTACTCACCGTACGGTGGTTTGCAGAGTATATATGTAGATGTAGGTAATACGTGGGACACGCGATGAATATGTAGATGTAGGTAATACGTGGGACACGCGATGAAATTTGGCGAGCTCGTGATAGTTGTCAGTCCTTCCGGTTTCTGGAGCAGTGTTTATATTCTTTGCGTAGTTTAAAGCCTGGGCATTTTGAGTTCTGGATGGTCATCTTCAAGTATTGCATACAATTAAATTATCAATAAGTTTAATACTGTTTAGCCCATGTAATGTACACTGTTCATACAAACTATTCAAGTTTATAGATGATGTTCGCCTCTGCCTTCGATTATCGTCATCGTTAGTAAGTGTTTTCCTGTTAACAGAATGGAACCTTGTACGATACCGCATCAGGACAGAACGCCCTTTTGGACGTCCGGCTCGAGTATTAAAAAATGATCCCGGGGTGCGATATATTGTTGGCGGAAGAACACCAGCCCAGTGTAGGGGATGGAAAGTGTGGTGAGCGGCGCAAGCGTCGTGTACGATATGGAGGCCTATATAGGACGACGATTTGCAACCTTGGCGTCAGTTTTCAGCAGGACTCAACAGCAGCAGCAGCAGCAGCAGCAGCAGAGTTCTCCTGAATATGCTGGGTAGATGAATCGCCGAGTTATAGGATCACGTTGATTTTAGGATCCGGTAGAGAAGCCAAAGCGACTACCAGAGTAATAGTTTTTGTGTATTTTTTGATCTGCCTTGACTGCAAGGAACTCGCAAGCCACTAGTCATAGAATGACTTCTTTACGTATTTTAAAGCCTAGGCATTTCGATTTCTGGATGTTCATCTCCAAGCATTGCAGACAATTAAATTACGAATAACTTGAATACTGTTAAGCGCAAGTAATCCACGATGTTCATACAAACTATTTAAGTTTATAGACGATATGCATTTCTGCCATAGAATATCATCATCGTTAGTGTTCTGCCCTAGGGCAGTTCTTCACATTATAGTTCTCCACAAACTCCTATCATTTTCTATCTTCTTCGTTTTCTCATAATTGTCCCTGTCCTTATACTATCTACTGTCTGGTATCTTTTCTGTCCTCTCCCTCTTCTGCCATTCACCGTTTCTTCCATAGCATCGATCAGTAACCAATATCGTCTCATCCAGAGTCTAGGCCAGCTGTGTTTCCTCTTTTTTGTGGCGGTGTTCGTAGCGACAAGCAATTCGCTGTAGAAACGGCTTACGAAGTCACCGCCACACTTTTAATAGCGGACCGACCGGTCCGCTGGAACAGTGAACAGAAAGATGAAAACCTAAACACTCTGATTAAATAAAAGTCGGTACTTATCTTTATTCACGAAGATACAGTAACACAGTAGTGAACTCGGTGTCTACAGAAATCTGTCTAGTTCGAGTCGGAGCGGCTAGGTCAGCGTCGGCTGACGACAAACAACAACTCTGCTGCGATGAACACACAACTGACTCGCAAGTACACAATTCGGTGGCGAGTATACAACTGAGCGGCGAATACAGAACTCAACTGTCCTAGCGCTCGCGACTCCAGCGCTTAAGAAGCCAGAAGCCAGCGGTGGCGCGCGCAGACTTGCGGCGATTTCCTGTATCGCTGGCGCTGCTTATGCGGACGGCATCCGGACTTTGATGCTGCCAACCTTTTGGCAGCGGGCTCGGTTGGCATTACTGGCTAGGATATAACACTCCTCCCCCCCAAATCGCCGCACCGTCGTTGAATAATGACGTGGCGAGCGTCGACGGCGGGGGAGGGGTCTGGCCGCAGGCGTAGCAGAAGAGACCGGGGCGGAGACTGTTGTCGGTGGCAGTCCCCGGTCCGCACCCCAGCATTGGCCGCGCGGGGCCTCGGGAAACACCGACTGAAAACCGAGGTCAGGGTGCACGCCTGTGACCACGGGCGCAGCTTCTGGTACTGGACGCGACGGGGCGTCGGGACCCACGAAGAGAGGCAGCGTCTCCGGACGCTGCGTCGACGGCTGCTGAGCGGGCGCCGGACAAGGCGCTGCGGTGTCAGACCCCTTGGGGGTGCCCAAGGAAAGCGGCTGCAGGACAGGCTGCACAGCCACCGCTTGGGAAGGCGGCCCGGCTGAGGGGTCGACGTCCATCAGCTCCGAAGGCGGTGGCGACTGAAGAGGGACCGCAGGCGCCGGAGCGACCACCGGGGGCGCTCCCGGCTGAAGCTGCGCGGGAGGCATCAACGGGACGGGCTGTCGGCGTGGTAGCGGCGACGGCTGCTGCTGCTGCCCTGGGGGCGGCAACGAAGTCGGAAGGCGCGGCTGGAACCCGCCGCGGGCCAAATCTGTGGACAAAGAACGAGCGGCAGAATCCGGGCGGCCAGCGCGGCGCAGCTGGTTCTGATGCCTCCTGTGCACCCCAGTAGCACCTTGAACAGTATAAAAACCGCGACCCTGGACACTTGTCACGGTACCACGTTCCCAACGACGGCGACCGTGATAAACTCTGAAAAAAACGGCGTCGTTGCGCTGAAAACGCGTGCGATGCTCAGAAGCGGCGGGTCGATCCGGGGGGTGCAACAACCGTAGTAGGGTGCGATGACGACGGCCGTGGAGAAGCTCTGCAGGCGAAGGGCCGTCGCGTGGCGTGGTCCGGTACGACGACAGGAACGTGATGAGGGCCTGCTGACGAGAGTGCGTAGCACGAAGGCGGTCCATATGATCCTTGAATGTGCGTACAAAACGTTCCGCTGCACCATTCGATTGAGGGTGGAACGGCGGAATAAGAACATGGCGAATGCCATTAGCAGAACAAAAACTTTCAAATTCAGCAGAGGTAAATTGTGGACCTTTGTCAGACACTAAAACTTCTGGAAGACCCTCAATACAAAAAATTGAAGTCAACGCCTGTATAGTTTGTGCAGACGTTGTAGACTGCATGGGCACAACAAACGGAAAATTACTAAATGCATCTATCACGATGAGCCAACGAGAATTCCAATATGGACCAGCGAAATCAATATGTACTCGCTGCCAGGGACCGGCAGGGCGTGCCCACTCAAAATAGCGTTGAGGCGGAGCAGCTTGGTGTTCGGCACACGTCGAACAATCTGTAGACATCTGCGTAATCTGCTTATCAATGCCGATCCATGTACAATGACGGCGGGCAAGCTGCTTGGTGCGGACCACTCCCCAATGACCGTGATGCAACAAGTCGAGGACCTTGGATTGGAGCACTTGGGGAACCACTACACGAAGCTGGTCATTCTCGGTGCGTAACAGCAAAACTCCGTGCGAAACAGACAACAGATGACGTTGCGGATAATAGCGACGAACCACAGGATCCGATATGTCCTTTGCCTTGGACGGCCAACCACGTTGAACAAAACGTAATAGTAAACTCAGATGAGGATCCGTAGCTGTCTCACGTGCCACCTGACGATAATCAATCGGAAAATCCCGGAGGGATTGATGCTCATCGGCGTCAATCTGATGGCAAGAGTCGTCAGAGGAATCGAAGACATCATCCGCAGCAATCGGTAATCTAGAAAGCGCGTCAGCGTTTGCATGCTGAGCTGTAGGGCGATACAGTATCTCATACTGGTATTGTGATAACAAAAGAGCCCAACGTTGTAGTCTCTGAGCTGTTCGTTGAGGAACTGGTTTAGACGGATGAAACAGTGACGTCAAGGGCTTGTGATCTGTTACTAAATAGAATGGGCTACCATAGAGGTAGTGATGGAATTTTGTGACACCGAACACAATAGCCAACGCTTCCTTGTCCAATTGGCTACAATTACACTGAGCTTTGTTTAGCAATTTAGATGCTAACGCAATAGGACGTTCGGTGTTACCGACTCGGTGAGACAACACAGCACCGAGGCCGAAAGAAAAGGCATCACAAGCTAACACCAGAGGCTTGTTAGGGTCGTAATGGACCAGACAACGATCATTCAATAAAGCCTCTTTAAGCTGCTGAAAGGCTGATTGGCAATCAGCTGACCACACAAACGGAACATTCTTACGGCGGAGACGATGCAACGGTGCAGCAATCTGTGATGCATTAGGTATAAACCTAATATAATACGTCAATTTGCCAAGAACTGCTTGCAATTCATTCAGATTGCGAGGGGCGGGCAAATCACGAATAGCTGCTAAATGTGACTGGGAGGGATGAATGCCTTGAGCATTAATAACATGTCCCAGATACTCCAGCTCCGTAAGGAAAAATGAACATTTATCGATGTTGCAACGGAGGCCTGCCTGAGACAACACTTTAAACAAACACTCCAAATTACGGAAATGTTCAGCAGGCGTCCGACCGGACACAACAATATCGTCTAAATAGTTGCAACACGATGGCACATTAGCCAGAAGTTGTGACAAAAAACGCTGAAAAACAGCTGGAGCTGACGCACAACCAAAAGGCAAACGCAGAAAACGGAACAACCCCAACGACGTGTTTATGACAAAATACTGTTGTGATTGCTCGTCGAGGGGCAATTGCAAATATGCTTCACGGAGATCAATTTTGGAAAAGAAACGAGCCTCCCCTAACTTATCCATCAGCTCGTCCGGTCTAGGCAAAGGAAAAGAATCAATGACAGTTTGAGGATTAACTGTCGACTTAAAATCAGCACACAAACGTAACTTGCCAGACGGTTTCTTTATAATAACTAAGGGAGAAGCCCACTGGCTCGCTGAAACGGGTTGAATAACACCGTTGTTTTGCCAACGACGAAGTTCATCTTCTACAGGTGCCCGGAGGGCGTGAGGCACTGGACGAGCACGAAAAAATCGAGGCTGAGCATTATCTTTTAACGTAATATAAGCGGCAAAGTTCGCAGCACAACCTAGTTCGTCTTTAAATATGTCACTGTATTGTTTACACAAATCGGTTATGCTGTCTTGAGGAACAACAACAGAATTAATTTGCAACACATTGTCTTGGATAGACAGGCCAAACAAGTCAAAACAGTCTAATCCGAAAATGTTTACACTGTCTGTAGCGCGGTGCACTGTGAATGAAACTGTATTTGTATTGCCACGGAATGTGGCTGGCACGCTACATACACCTAACACAGGTATTTGTTCTCCACTATAAGTAGCCAAAGAATGTTTTGCCGCTGAAAGTTTAGGGCTGCCGATAGCCGCATACGTAGCACTATTGATGAGAGTCACAGACGCACCAGTGTCTAATTGAAAATTGAAGGTCTTATCCTGGATGCGTAGCTTCACAAATAGTTTATTACACTGTCTCTGGATCGGTGCAGTGGAGGCGGAAGACACAAAATCAGCGCGTTTAGCGCGTGTTCGCTGCTTACGACAACTCGTGGGTTGGGCGGGTGGAACAACAACTCCCACTTCACTTGCAGTCTGTACATTACTTTTTACAGCGTTTGAATTACGCTTGGGTCGCATAGCAGAGGGCTGGGTGGGTGGCTTATTGCGAACAAGTTTATTACCAACACGAACCGTGGAAGAGTCTTTAAACGCGACCTTCTGGGCGGGCTGGCTTTGAAGAACATGAATTTCCATGGGCTGGGCAGCACTAGAATTGTTCTTGCGTTTACGCAAACAATCAGTCTGGATGTGTCCTTTCCTTTGACAACAGTGACAAACCGCGTTTCTTAACGGGCAACGTTCACGAGGATGAGCCAGAACACACTTAGGGCAAGACTTAATTCTATCATTTTGCACACGCGGCTGACGAATGTGTTTAACATGACGCGGCCGGCTAGTGTTTACAGTCTGACTCTGCCGGTGGGGCCGCGGGCGTGACATAACTTGCTTAGCACAGGCAATTTGAGAAATGCATGGCTGAACTAACTCACACTCAGCAGAGTCAAAAGTATCTTGGGCTTCAATGATGTTCATCACAATCTCTAATGACGGGTCAGGCAACTTTAAGATAGCAGCACGAATACGAGAATCTGCAATGTTTTGAGTAATAGCGTCTCGTAACATGACATCACTGTAGGAAGCTCCACACACACAATTAAATCGGCACTGACGGGTGAGGCCCCGTAAATCTGTTAACCACTGTTTATTAGATTGATGTGGCAGTTTCTTTAATCTGAAGAACTTGTATCTGGCTGCTGCCGCATGAACTCGCAACTCGAAATACTCAGCAAGCTTGTTAACAACAACGTCATAGTCTAAAGCTTCTGGCTCGGATTCCGGGAACAACTTACAAAGTAGTCGATAGACTTCCACGCCTGCAGTGGAAATTAAATAAAGCTGCCGCTCAGTACCTGTGATTTTGTAGACTGTCATGTGCGCCTGCAACTGCGCGAAATATTCTCGCCATTCTTCTCGTGATGCATCAAAAACACGGAAAGGTGGTGCTGCCTGTGCTTGTTCCTTTTGTGTTGGTGGATTAGCCGCTTGTTTGGCGATTGCTTCCACCAGACTTTGTATTTGCTGACTCTGTAACAAGATCAACTGTTGTAATTCGGCAGACATAGTGAACACAAAGTAAACCAGCCCCCAAAATTTTATCTCTATAATTAGTATAACAAGAACAAGTTGAACCAGCCCTGCACACGAGTTCGGAAGTCCTCGTCGCCAGTTTTGTGGCGGTGTTCGTAGCGACAAACAATTCGCTGTAGAAATGGCTTACGAAGTCACCGCCACACTTTTAATAGCGGGCCGACCGGTCCGCTGGAACAGTGAACAGAAAGATGAAAACCCAAACACTCTGATTAAATAAAAGTCGGTACTTATCTTTATTCACGAAGATACAGTAACACAGTAGTGAACTCGGTGTCTACAGAAATCTGTCTAGTTCGAGTCGGAGCGGCTAGGTCAGCGTCGGCTGACGACAAACAACAACTCTGCTGCGATGAACACACAACTGACTCGCAAGTACACAATTCGGTGGCGAGTATACAACTTGAGCGGCGAATACAGAACTCAACTGTCCTAGCGCTCGCGACTCCAGCTCTTAAGAAGCCAGAAGCCAGCGGTGGCGCGCGCAGACTTGCGGCGATTTCCTGTATCGCTGGCGCTGCTTATGCGGACGGCGTCCGGACTTTGATGCTGCCAACCTTTTGGCAGCGGGCTCGGTTGGCATTACTGGCTAGGATATAACACTCTTCATGATTACCTTTAATACACCTCTCTCTTCCCCCACTGCCCGCATCTCGTGGTCGTGCGATAGCGTTCTCGCTTCCCACGCCCGGGTTCCCGGGTTCGATTCCCGGCGGGGTCAGGGATTTTCTCTGCCTCGTGATGGCTGGGTGTTGTGTGCTGTCCTTAGGTTAGTTAGGTTTCAGTAGTTCTAAGTTCTAGGGGACTGATGACCGTAGCAGTTAAGTCCCATAGTGCTCAGATCCATTTGAACCATCTTCCCCCACTCTTCTCAGCACCTCCTCATTTCTCACTTAGTTTACCTATTCTATCACTTCCATTCTTCTCCAATTCTACATCTAAACTGCTCCTATTCTGGTTTCTTCTCCTTTCCTCAACATACATGTCTCAGCTCCGTATAATTCAACGCTCCATATAAAACATTTCGCCAGTCTCTTCCTCAGATCCCTGTCCATGCACCCACGTAGAAGATCCCTCATTTTATTAAACTACTTTGGCAATTACTACACGTGTTTTGACCTCCTTATTACACTTGTGTCGTCCGTAGTTATGATCTCCATATATCTGAAAGCACACTTGTTCTATATCTTCCTGTCTTAACTTTATAGTTGTTCTTACTTTTCTTGCACTTAGCACCATACATTTTATATGTTGTCCTACAGTCGGTAGGAAAGAACAAACAATCAAGTTTGGACACACTTTATTTATCTAAATCGCCTTCTTGGCGTGCACTAATTTCCAAACTCAAGAACAACAAGAAACACAATAATTCTTCTGGTGACAAAAGCCAGGTAAAAGTTACAAGACATTGAAGAGAAATAATAACAACCACAATATACGGTAAACAATTACAAATTGGCATTACGTCCAACAAGATATAAATACCTACAGAAGACTACAGCGAATGTCTACTGGGCTAGAACCAGTGTAGGTATCGACCGGAGCTGTCCTAGCTATAGGTACACACTGCCGGTCTGACTCTGCTGGCGTTCTTATAACACTGATTCCGCGGAGTGCTACTCTCAGTCACAGTAGTTCTTATTGGTGGATCTCTGTTACAAGGCTTTTCACGAAGTAGCGCCTTGTTTATGCGGAAGGTCTGTTGATGTTTACATTCACTGGCGATGTTTCAAATGAGCTCTTGAAGGGAGGTCGGCAGCCCATCTTGCTTGTCTGTTGTGTGGGTCCTCTAACTGATAAGGGGCCGCTACGACATTTTTTTTCCTTACTAATTCTCATTCAGAATTCCTCATTGGTCTCATTTAAATCTTTTAACATTCCAGTCATGGTTTTATCGCTCTCTGTCAATAATACCATATCGTCCCCGAATACATTGTATCTTCCCTCGACCAACCCACACTTCTCTCTTTCGTTTCAGACGTTCCTGAATAATATGCTCCAAATGTATGTTAAACAACGTTGGGGAGAGACAGCAGACTTGTACGATTCCCCGTCCAATTGTGCTTCGCTGTCATCTCATTCCCAATATGTACTCGTATTTTCTGTTGTACGTCCTTCGAATATGTCGCTGCTGAAGTGCATGGAAATCGCGCAGTCGTTTGTACGAGATCTGACCTTCCTTCTCGTGCACTGACGGCTACACTGAAAGCATGAAGAGCGCACGGGGTGCGCGCATGCGCACGAGGCCCGCGGCAGCGCAGTGGAGCAGAGTGGTGGCTGGGTGCCGGGTGGCTCTGGCTACCAGCCCGAGGCGCCGCGCCGTGCCTCCGCGACTGCATTAGCATACTGATGCCGCGGCGCGCCGAGCCCGCAACTACCGCTGCCCCCTGGTGCTCTTTATATTTAGCCCGACGTCCCAGTCATTAGACATGGACAATTTTGCCCCCGCCTGTGTTTTTCCCCGTATAACCTGCAGGGCTCCCTCAGCAGTTCATTGCCTTGCGTCTTCATTTTTCACGGGTTCAACACTTATGCTCGTTACTGGACTGTGCGTAAGTTTAGGCATGAGTCCGTGCCACAGTTTTACTCGACGTGTCGTATATACACTTTGATATCTGTGACACTTGTCATATCCTATAGTAGACTCGCTGCATGTTATATGAACGGTAATCGTGAATGTTTACTCCTTCTAGTATTTGATTCGGCCTTAAAAAATATCAAAACGCATATACAAATTTCTTCTAAATACACAATATCGACACCTATAACATGAGCTGGTGGCTTTCTGGTGCCAGTTTCCATCGATTGTCATTTTGATCTTTGAGTCGACTTCGATTCTTATTTGTCTTCTGCTCATCTTTGGCGGCGCGGATTTAACGGCAGCGCGTGCGCTCTGCTGGGTAGGTATGTCGGGATCGGTGGTGAGTGAGAGTCACGTTGGACTGTGTATGTAACCAGGATGGCAAGAGGACGAGTCGGACAACGATGGAGCGGTGCCAGCGGCTACGGCGTGTTGAGTCGTGGTTTTCCTAGAAGTCGGAAGGAGAAGCTCCTTCGAGTCTGTTATAAGCTACACCGGCCGACTGAATTGGAGTCGCCGAGTTGCTTCGGTGGGTTGCGTCCGGCTTAATTGAATATACCAGTATACTAAAAATCCTTTGGAATTTTTTTAGTTGTTTATCACTTACCTCGGTGTCGTGACTAACTGTCTTGACGTCAGTTGAGGAAGTGTGGCTACGCCCAAAGAACCGACATGAAGCGTGGTTAAAGACACAGCTAGAGGTGCAACGAGTAATGAGTAAGTCAGGCTCTGGCGTTTCAAGACACGCCGAGATACGTCCTCTGTGCTACCTTATAGTCATTTGGTTGGTAGTTTTGCGTGTAAATGTGCGCCGAGATAATTCTTGTCATCTTAACTTTAGGGCATGATTTTTAGCGAACATATTAATCAAAGTTTGGGGCTGGCCATGGCCAAGTAACTCACGGAGGCTAATTTGTTTCTATTCAGTTGTATTGATCACCTATTCTCTAGATAAGATTGTGAAGTTTATCTCTCAGAATATTGTCTTCCGTTGATGTGTGTGTCGTGTTAGAGACAATTGGCAGCGGTCGACGCGAGCATACTGAGAGTAGAGAACCACGGGGGCAGAGAGATATTTAAGACCCTGTCCTCTCCTTTACATCTTGGATTATGTTGTCAGCGTTGCGTGATTCCATTTTTCCGGTGGAGAATTATAGCATCTGAAGTTCAGTTGCAGTGCAAAGTTGAGTACATTTCTATGTCATTTCCTGTATCGTGGACCTCTCGTACTCGTGGATCTCTCGTATTGATTTGAATCCTTGGTCTGCTCGAGTCTATCGGTAATCCAGCGCGATATTGAAGCAACCTCATGTTCTACTTGTAATCATTCTAAGAATATTGTTGATTCATCAACTGAGTAAGTAAAATTGAAGATTGGTTTGGTCAAAATTAAAGCACCTTCTTAATTGTGTAAGTCATTTGTGTATAGCTTTGTTTAGGAAAGTTGGCTAGCCAATTAAAAGTTCTGTGTTCTTACCCTTAATCTGTTCGTCAGCTGATGGGAAATAATGAGAGTTCTGATGGGAATCGTATGAACATTTGTACTATTTAAGCAAAGCTTTACCTGAGTATATTTAGCTGGTCATATTGAAATTTCCAGTTTTATGGGTCTTGTTCCGGTTAAAGAAATTTATTTGTTATTTGTCCAAGTGATCTGGCCTTCTAAGACAGTCTCCTGTATTATTGTAATTGTCATGTTATAATGCTTTTGATTGCAATAAAATATGTAGCAACTACAACGGATTCCTATTGTGATATTTGTGTGTCACTACCTTTGATCAATTTCATAATATTTTCAAAGCATGAAACTGTTTCTCCTTCAAAAATTATAGTAACGGTTGTCTGGTATGTTTACTCCTCCTAGTATTTAATTTGGTATAAAAATATTCAAAACGAGTATACAAAATTCATCTGAATACACAACTTCGACACCTATCATATTTTCAAAACATGAAAGTCTTTCTGCTTGAAAAATTCTGTGCTGTACGTCATTAATGAGACACAACCTGTGCCCATATATTCAAGGTATTTCCAGCTACAGCATCACAAATCACAAGCAATGGATTGTACCTCATAAATCGTTCATGAGACACTACCTGTTCCAAAAACTAGTTTCAACGTACTTCCAGATACAAGGTCACAAACTACTGGCAGTGGACTGCAGCCCTCTGATCATACATCATTTAAAATGACGAAGTCAGCACAACCAGTGTTGTGAACTTGCATTTGTGAGAGAATTAATATTTGTAAGTTTCAAATAAAAGAAAGAAGGCATTCAACTCTATGTTAGTACAAAAATATACAAGATGTTCGAGAAGAAGTGTTTGAACTGGAGTGACATGAAATTTTTAACTGAATACAGATTTCCAGACACTGATGATCGCCCACCCGGTTAATTTATTTTACTGGATGGTGATCATTCTTACATAGCCACTCACTGTAGACAATCAGCTACACCCTTCTAGTTACCATCACTCGACATTCTCACTCGCACAGCTCAATGAGTACAACTAGGTGCAGCTGATAAGAAATTTTTTTACCCAACAGTCTGTTTAGGTCTGCAGACCACCCTCATGATCCTGTATACCAATTGAAAGAACATGTAAGAATCAGTGCAAGATTAAATTGCCACAGTTATGTTAACTGATATGCATGTCAAAGAAAACCGCACGTAATAAAATGTCACATACATAAAAGTGTTTACATCGTACTACTCGATATAAAACCAATAGTGCCAAATAATAAAATCCATGATATTGTCACTGGAAACAAAAGTGCGACGTACAGAATGGTGTGACCAACGTAGTAATATAAACTGCACTGTGAGTAATAAAACGCAACAAACTGTGCCTTTCTTCATGCTACACCAACAGTCAGCATTCTACATTGTAACGATTGCACAGCTGATCTCTGTTTACCAGTGGAACAAAGACGATGTAGAGTTATGCATACATCTACAGTTCCAGTACGATACCAGCGACTAGTGTATTTCGATTATATGTGTTATGTGTCATACATTACAATAAGTAAATGTGGCAGTCATAACTATTTAATAGTCTGTAAGCCACATCCAACAGCAGCTTATGTGTGTTTCAAGAACAGCTGCTGTGACAGCAAATGCTTAAAATTAAGAACTCATATACATGCGTACACGTCTGCGTGAAAGAAACTACAGAAATATTCACCCTGTACACTGCTTCCATTAAGCAGTGACCACTGAGCGACAAACTACAGTTCAGCCAAAAGTAAGTGGGGCAACAAGTAAGCAAATTGCTATTGGATGTTTCCGAGTAGTTTTAACAATCAAAATCAATCTCTAAATTTGGCAGAAAACACAAAGAATTCTGGTCACAAGTAAAATACACTAGTGGAAATCACAATCCATACAATCACCATGTGCTAGGAACAGTAATGTTAACCGATGAGAGCACCTCTAGGGAGGAGTAATTAAAAACAGTTTTCCATAATTGTTTCATTTAAGAAAGTGCAGAAAGCACTCCATAAATCGAGTTACGATCACTTGCCAACATTAATTTGGTTGTACATATCCTAGGTGGAATGAAGTCACTTGATAAAGGGCAGGCTTCCAGTTCTGGTTGCATACCAGTTAGGTTCCTATCAGAGTATGCTGGTGAAATATCTCCATTTATAGCAACCATAGAAACGTTCGCTGGACAAAACATCCACGTACAAGGACAGGAAAATGGTGCAGATCACACCAATACACAAAAAGGAAATAGAAGTATTTCACTGAATTATAGAGATTTTCCGTTATGAACATGTTGCATTGTGCACATCCCGCATGTCATCTTGACTCTGTTTACATACTTGATCAAGAGGAAATAAATGATATCTTCGTAGCTTTGCTTAGTGATAATCTTCAAAATATAAGCAAAAACATCAACTGCATGGCACGCATTTGATGCTTAATACTGACATTAAAAATATTATGAAATGTGCCACAGTAATTTATTTACAACTTGTGCGCTGTCTGCAGTTCAACAACATATACATCAAGCTTGAAAACCATGTGGATAAAAAGGAAATTCACAATCTACTGGCTCATGTAACTGAATAGAACTATTTAGCATTATATCTAAATAACTGCCGGCACTTCAATGTGTTTTTATTAATGAATCAGCTTATAAAGCGACACTAAATATTCAAATATTCTTGCCCAGTGTAGGAGCCATTGATCAAAAATATATGTAACTCAAAATATTAACCATCTGAAGATGAGCATGGCAACCCAAAACCGGTATGACTGTAAAAAAAATATTTGAAAGGAATTTTTGGCCGTTTGCCCACTCAGGAGTTATAAACTGCAGTTTTTTGACGATTAGGATTCTGAGTCGCTCAACACATTATTAGCCATAAAAACATATCTGTTTCCATGATAACAAGAATCAGGCAAAGCCGCCAGTTTCTCATTTACTGCAGACACTTAACTATCCCGGTATTTTGATGTGGCGCAGGAAACTCAGTAGGAAGCTGAAGTATGAGGAATGATGCTATAACTTGGATGACGTTGTTCAGCTCATGAAACATATTATCAACCTACAGGTTTTCCATTGTTCAAGTGAAAGTGGATTCTTTTATTGACTACAGTTCCTGATAGACTATCTACTAGACCACTGTATAGTGAAAATTCATTTAAATTTGTTGCCAATAATATCGAAAACTTCATTACTGATTTACTTCATATTTTTACACGATGCTGGAATAAAGTTCCGATGGGCATAGGCTACATTTTTAATCTGTATCATAAATACCAGTTTACTTGAATTTTGTATGGAATACTCTCATAAACATATGAAGGGACATAGGTTATAAATTTTGCAACATATATAATTCATTAATATTCATACATCATGTAACAGGGACAGGTTGTTACCAATGATGGCGAAAAGTTCATGACAAATTTACTTCAAATTTTTTCTCATTAACAAATGTTTCGACACCCATAGGCTGCAAATCTTTTAATAAGTGCAGTGTGTAAATATGCATATATAATATATAAGGGATAAACAATGTTAGCAAATATGCCAAATGTCCCTAATCAACTAATTCAAATTTTTCACGATACTCTAATAAATGTTTGGATGGATATCAGTTAAATATTTTTTTAATATATAAGTAATAAATAAAAGAGAAACCTCAGCTGGATTCAAAACTAGGCGAATACCAAGGTGGGTTCAGAAAAGGTCGATCATGCGTAGAACAAATCCTTAACTTGAAAAACTCAATGAAATTTTTACATAGTACTTCAAACAAAAGTTATGTCATCACGTTTGTCGACTTTAAAAAAACATATGACAGTATAGACTGAGAATCCCTTTTTGAAGTATTAGCAGAATTTGGACTAGATCAAAAGACAACAAACATCATAAAAGAAACACTCACGGAGGCCAAATCCAAAGTAAAATTTATGGAGAATTGAGCACAGAATTTGAAATAGACACAGGAGTACGACAAGGGGATGTACTGTCCCCAGTGCTCTTCAATTGTGCTCTTGAAAAAGTTGTTAGAGAATGGAAAAAAGCAGGTGCACCAGCATACAGACTGGGACCAAGACATAAGGGCATAGAATTAGACTGTTTAGCATTTGCTGATGACATGGCACTGACCGCACAAGACATTACCGATGCACAGAAACAGCTAGAATTATTACAAGAACAGGCAGCTAAAATAGGATTACTAATTTCACTTGAAAAAACAAAATTTATGACTGACATCAAAGATGCACCTTCTGATCTCAAAATTGGTAATAACTACATCTCTCGAGTAAAAGAATTTAAATATTTAGGTGAATGGATTGCAGAAAATTGTAATGAAAAGAAATCTGTCAGATCAAGAGTCCAGAAAATGGAGACGGCGTTTCAGTTAACAAAAAACATTTACAACAAAAGAGTCTCTCGTTGGAACTGCAAAATACGACACTATACAACAGTAATTAGAACTGAAGCTCTCTGCGCATCTGAGACACTAAACCTTCAACACAGAACACTAGAAGAGGAATTAGAAGTGAAAGAACGTAAGATAGTGAGGAAAATCCTAGGACCAAGAACTAAAGATGGGGTACATTATCCAAAACCCAATGCAGAAATATATAAAAATATCTCCAAAATAATAGGCACAATGTGCATGAGAAGAATCCAATTCATGGGGCACTTAGAAAGAATGGACTCAAACAGGTTAACGTACAAAATCCATACATTTTTAAAGAACAAAACTACAAGACCGAACTGGTACAAACAGACGGAAAAAGACCTGAGAGAATTAGGGTCTCCAAATCTATATGATAGAAATGAAATCAGAAAAATCACAAACACACGGGGTTTTGAGGGAGAAGAGAGAAAAACATACATGGTCTACGCAACGAAAGCTAGCCCATTCGTTGTTCATAAAGGAATACTGGGCGAAAAGGAAGGCAAACAAATGTTGATTACGCGTGGTCCTAAGTGATCCATCCGCGAAGAAGAAAAAAAGAGAAATGAAGTTAGCAGAAATCTCAAGTTTTCTCTACAGATTGATCAACAATTTTTCCATGATACTCAAATGAACGTTCACGCTGACATAAGCTACATATTTTTTAATACGTCTATATACACTGAAGAGCCAAAGAAACTCGTACACCTGCATAATAACGTGTAGGGCCTCAGCGTTCCCGCAGAAGTGACGCAACACGACGTGGCGTGGACTCGACTAATAACTGACACAATGAATACTGCCTGGCTGTCCATAAACCCGTAAGACTACGAGGAGGTGGAGATCTCTTCTGAACATCACGTTGCAAGACATCCCAGATATGCTCATTACTATGCATGTCCAGGGTGATTGGTGACCAGTGGAAGTGTCGAAGCTCACAAGAGTGTTCTTGGAGACATTCTGTTGCAACTCTCGTGGAATTGCCCAAGTCACTCGGAATTCACAATGGACATGATTGGATGCAGGTCATCAGACTGCATACTCACGTACGTGTCACCTGTCAGAGTCGTATCTAGACGTATCAGGAGTCTCATATCACTCCAACTGAACACGTTTCACACCATTACAGAGCCTCCAACAGTTTGAACAGTCCCCTGATAACGTGCAGAGTCCATGGATTCATATTGTCTCCACACGCGTACACGTCCATCAGCTCGACACAATTTGAAACGAGACTCGTCCAACCAGGCAAAATGTTTAAATTTATCAACAATCCAATGTCGGTGCTGATGGGCCCAGACGCGGCGTAAATTTTGTGTCGTACAGTCATGAAGGGTATGCGGATGGTCCTTTGGCTCCGAAAGCCCATATCGATGATGCTTCGTTGACTCGTTCGCACGCTGACACTTGTTGACGGCCCAGCATTGAAATCTGCAGCTATTTGCGGAAGGGTTGCGCTTCTGCCACGATGAACGATTTCTCCTGTCGTCGTTGGTCCCGTTCTTGCACGATCTTTTTGCGGCCGCAGCGAAGTCGGAGATTTGATATTTCACTGGATTCTTGATACTCACGGTACACTCGTATGGGAAAATCCTCACTTCATCGCTACCTGGGAGATGCTGTGTGGTATCGCTCGTGTGCCGACTATAAAACCACGTTCAAACTCATATCTTGATAATCTGCCATTGTGGCAGCAGTAACTGATCTAACATCTGCGCCAGACAATTTTTGTTTTATATAGGCTTTGCCGACAGCAGCACCGTATTGTGTCTGTTTACATATCTCTGTATTTGAGTACGCGTGCGTATACCAGTTTCTTTGGCACTTCAGTATATATGAAGAGCTCATTATCAAAAAGGGCTATATCCACTTTCGATTTTTTTTTTTTTTACAGGAGAGGCAGAGAACTTAAAAGCATGTCAGGAAATTACCTACGATTATAAAAAAGACTTTAAATAACGAAAACGTAGCAAAAAGTAAACCATTTTAGGTCATCTCTTTTATTTTGTTATGTATCCTTTGGAGCATTTCCATTCAGCTTGAACAAAAATGCAACAACAAACAACGCTAACACACACACACACGCACACACACACCACACACACACACACACACACACACACACACACACACACACACACACAAGTAAACAGAAAAAGATACGGTGCCTTTGCTATGAGTGGCTACTGATGGAGCTTGCCAAACTTATATACATATACTAGCTGATTTCCTTGAAATTTTTATGAGATACCCTATAAACATTTGAGCGGACAGTTACAGATATTGTATATAAATGTAGCTTATATGTGATGTATAAAGGGTAAATGTAGCACAGTTTCGAAATGTTCGGTAGCAGTTACGTCAGATTTTTTGTTCAATACTGTAATAATCATTTGAATGAAAATAATCTATATATTTCATTATATATGAAATTCATAAAGACATAAATGATACGCAAGAGAAATACAAGGTTAGCTAAAATCTTGAAAAGTACATGAGAACTTCACTTCATTACTCTACATTATATTAATTTCTGTTCCATAGGTCATGAATATAACTTTTTGTAATTATGTGTAACTTGTCAGTTTAACCAAGTTTTCATTACACATTTTGTTTGCACAGTTACTACTTCATATCTAAAAATTCATCTATTGAGTAGAAGGAGTTACCATCCAGAAATCCATTTAATTTGGTTTCAAATTTTGGTTGGCTGTCTGACAGACTTTTGATGCTACTTGACAAATGATGAAAGATTTTTGTGGCAGCAGAATTCAAACATTTGTGTGCCAAAGTCAGATTTAGTCCTCAATATTGAAGATTATGTTTTCTTCTAGTGTTGTATCTATGCATTTCGCTATTATTTTTGAACTGTCCCACTCATACCACAATATTTAAGCTTTTCTACAAGAATTTCATGATTCATATAGTCAAAAGTCTTTGAGAGATCACAAAAAATTACATTGGGTAATGTTCGGTTATTCAGAGCATTTAATACTTGATAAGTGAAAGCATATTTAGTGTTTTCTGTTGAAAAGGCTTTCTGATCACCTGACTGACATTTTGTTAGTGATTCGTTTTTACAAATATATGAAGCTACTTTTGAATTCATTTCTGTTTCGGGAATTTTGGATAAAGATGTCAGACGTGAGATTGCGTGGCAGTTATTAGTATAAGATGTATCCCCTTGTCATGGACTGGTTTAACAGTGGCATATTTTAGTCTATCTGGACACTATGTTATAATAAAAACTTATAATGACGTAAGCTATATATCTTTAAACAACAGTTTGGAGGTATTCTGTTGAAAACAGTTGCAGGAAACATAACGCTGTGGTATGTTGCTCCGTGCTGTGAAAATGAGCAGTTTCGTTAACATTTTCATAGTCATTTTTAGCTACTAAAGCAGAGCATTTAAACTAATAGACGAATTGTTTATCTCAAATATTTCCTCCTTCCTCTTTATATATAATTTCAGACAAAAATAGTGTCCTCTTTTGTTTCCTTCCTCACAGTTGATTTGAAAAGAAAGTAGGAGAATAGTTTAGATGCTGTGCTCCAAATGTACATTCTCAGAAATTTCTTCCTCAAATTAAAGCCTGTGTTTGATATAAGTAGATTTCTTTTGGCCAGGAATGTCCTTTTTCCCGGTGGTAGCCTGATATTGATGTCCTCCTTGCTCCTTTCTTCACGGGTTATTTTGTTGCCTAGGTAGCAGAATTCCTTAACTTCCTTACCAATCTAGATAATACGTTCCTCACTTTTCTCATTTCTGCTATTTCTCATTACTTTCATCCTTCTTCGATCCACTCTCAGTCCATATTCTGTACTCATTAGATTGTTCGTTCCATTCAATAGACCCTGTAATTTCTCTTCACTTTCACGGAGGGAGCAGTGTCATCAGTGAATCTTATCATTGATATCCCTTCACCTTGAATTTTTATTTCACCTTTCTTTTATTTCTGTCATTGCTTCTACGATCTTTAGCTTGATCAGTAGTGGAGGAAGACTACATTTCTTTGTTACACCCTTTTTAATTCGAGCACGTCGTTCTTGATCTTCCACACTTATTGCTCCTCCTTGGTTGCTGTATATGTTGTATATTATCAGCTATACCTTACCCCTATTTTTCAGGTTTTCAAATATCTTGCGTCATACACTATGAAGGTGTCTTGATTTTTATAGTCTTGCTTCCATCAACGACCTCAACCTCAGGATTGCATCTTTGGTGCCTTTCCCTTTCCTAAACCCAAAGTGGTCGTCATCTAAGAAATCGTCAGTTTACTTTTCCATTATTCTGTTTACTATCCTTGTCAGCAACTTTAATGCATGAGCCGTTAAGTTGATTGGAGCATAACTCTAGCACTTGTCGGCTCTTGCAGTCTTCAGGAATATGTGTATAATGCTTCCCCGAAAGTCAGATGGTATATCACCAGACTTATACATTCTACACACCAATGTCAAAAGTCGTTTTGTTGCCGCTTCCCCCTATGAGTTTAGAAATTCTGAAGGAATCATGCACATACTGATACTTTAGTAAACATGGTATGTTTTTTCATATTTTTTGCTGTAATACTTTTTGATTAACGTATGCTGTTAAATATTATTGCTGACATTAACTGGAATTCAATTTTATGTTTGTTGTCAAATATCTGGAGATGGCTGATTAACCGAAATTAGTAATGGCTGATGGTAATTTTATTGTCTGTTGCTATCAACATTATAAAAACGTTTAGCTTTGCTAAACACATTGTATGTGCCTTTAAGCTTTCCATTCCTGTGTATGAGTTTCCACAGAGTTTTGGCTACCCTAAAAAATTTTCTACTGCTTCGATAAGGCATACTTTCGAAATTTTTACCGTCCTGTTAGGACACTCTCATATTCAGTCAGTTTTTTTCCTTGCTTGCCGTTATCCTGCAAGTTGGTAACGTGCTACAAACAGCGTGGAGAATGGCCTGTAGGTGGCAGCATAGTGCAGATGCACACATACCATCGTAGTATCAATATAAAGATGGCCGCCCCACTTGCGACTTGCACCAGAGCGTTATTCGGTTTTTGCGTTGTGAAGGTGTGAAACCTACTGAAATTCATCGACTAATGAAGGTTCAGTACGGTGATGCATGTTTGTCACAGCGGCAAGTCTACAAATGGAGCAGGAAATTCGCAAATGGTGCGACTTCAGTGGAAGATGCTCCTCGTCCAGGTTGTGACTGCACAGAACATTGCAGCAGTTGAAGCTATAGTGAAGGAAAACCGCCGAGTGACACTGAATGACATTGCAGCATGTTTTCAGATTAGTCATGGGTCAGCCCACCACATTGTGCATGATGTGCTCCAGTTTCACGATGTGTTTGCAAGATGGGTGCCACTGCAGCTGACTCCTGAAATGAGAGAACGACATGTTGATGCTTGTGAAGAACTGCTTCGGCATTTTGAACGAGAAGGTGATAACGTCCTTGCAAGAATCGTTACTGGGGACGAAAGCTGGATTCACTTCCATTTTGAGAGTCTTCCTCATCCACCCTACTCAACAGATCTTGCCCGAAGTGATTTCCATGTGTTTGGACCAATCAAAGATGCAATGGGAGGAAAGAAGTTCCGTTCTAATGAAGAGGTATGCCACGCGGTGCATGAGTTGTTGCGCGGACTACCAAAACAACGTTTTTCTAAAGGAATTTGTGCACTTTGTAAGCGCTGGAGGACTTGCATTGAGGGTGGAGGAGATTAAGTTGAAAAGTGATACAGCATTGTACCACTTCTGCACAATAAATAATATTTAAAAAAATATTTGAAGTTTTCATTTGACTCACCCTCGTATATAGAGCCTACTGCCGTTCTGTGATCCAGCGCGAATGAAGTTTGCGGTGCCTGAGACTGCACAGGTGATGTGAAAACTGCCAAACGTCTCGAGAAGAAAACATTGTACCTGGGTTTCAGGATTCGTTTAAAACAGAAACGTCACGCCAATGGTAGATAAAGGATCCGCTTGAGCGCACTCTGAGCTAAATTACTACGGATGGGGTCCACTTGTGGCCTCCTGCTGCGAGCCATCAACCAGTCAGCAAAATTTCCCTCTTAATCACAGCGAAGGAGAGTACTAGGTATTGTGAGTGGGGCGGAATGGTGGGGGCGGAGGTCTTAACGAGCCGCGAGCAACAAGTGCCCGACAGCGGCCGGGGCGTGGCGGGCGGACAATAGACTGCCGCCGCAGGTGGCTGGCCTGGCTCCCTCTGGACAGGGTGCCCCGAGTCAAGAGTCAGCCGGTCTCATTACGCATCGTAAACGGCGATGGTTTCAGTGCTATAGTCACACCTGTAACAAGGAGACCACGGCAAGTTCTATAACTTGACTTTCCAGAAACTTCCCACAGTGGAAGAGGTGTCAAAATAGCCGAACACGTGTCTCGTTTTATGCGTAGATACCAGACTATTTCTGAGAAAATCTTGTGTATCTGTTGCACGGCCCTTCTTGAAAACGGAAATAACTTGCTCTTTTTTCCCGTCTTCGTTGTTCCAGCGATCGACGGTAAAATGCTGCTAGAAGGGGAGCAAGTTATTTAGCGTAATCTTTGTAGAATCACATAGGTATCTCATCTAGTCCTGATGACTTTCCACTAATAAACGATTATTGATTTTCCATTCCGTGATCGGTTATCTCAGTATCAGCCATATCGACGTTCGTGATGTAATTGAAAGGAGGGAATGTGCTACGATCTTTCGCGGTGAAGTAATTTCGGAACAGCGAATTCAGTGTTTGGCTGTCTCTCTCTGTTATCTTCCGTTTTGGTGGCAGTATGGTCCCTGAGTCACTGAATACATGATTTAGAGCCGTTTACTGAATTTACATCTAGAAAAACCTATAGCAGTTTTTATTCAAATCGGTTAACAAAATTTTACTTTCGAATTCGCTGAATGTTTCTTTTATAGCTCTCGAAAATTAGCCTAAGTAGAGCTATAAAAGAAACGTTCAGCTTTTGTTTGCCCCTAGGTTTTGATTTATCTTGAATCTGAGATGAAGCTCTCTCTGTTTACCGATAGTTTTCTAACACGGCCATTAAACTCGGTGGGTCTTTCGCACCCCTTAAGACCTTGCTCGGAACGTACTTGTCTAAGCCATACAGAAGAATGCTTCTGAATTTTTTCCATTTTCTCTCCGCGTATTCGTTCATATCTTTGAATATTTGATGCTGGGTACTCAGATAGGCCTACTCTGAAATTTATATCGCATCACTCTTGCCAAGCAAAAATATCTTCCTAACTTTTTTATCATTCCTGGTAGAACTCGTAGGTATAGTTGCTATTATAGCCTTATGGTTACTGATACCTTCACCTACCTTACACCACTAAGGTTACTCAGGACCGATTCCTCCAATATGGGCTCCCCCAAAATGACCTCTCCATCAAACAATTCTCTGTTTTCCGTAATTATTATCTCACCTCAGTGACTGTCAATCTTTCAACAGCCGCCCAAGGAATTTTGTTTTAGAAATTTTATTCTTCCTAAATGATACTAGTTTCTCTTCGTTCACAGCACTTACCACTGTTAATTAATTTGTTACTTCTAAGTTTCAGAATATTGTGTGCACTGTCTCCCCCCACCGCCCTCTTCAGTTGAGTAGTTGTCGTTTAATTCTAATGAACTCGACACACGCTTCACGAATAATCTGTTGTGACAAGTCGATATACCCCATATCGATTGCTTCAGCTGAAAAGTGCCTTGTAAAGTACAGCTTAAAATTCTAGTTTCTGTATGTTGGTTCTGACGCTACATAACAGACACTGTAGGCCACTGCATAATACTGCTTGAAATTAATTGTCCCTTCCCATGCTGATATTTATTTTATCAGCTTTGTTCGTGTGGTTAAATATTTTGTATTTGGTCTCTTTTTTAGGAATTTCCCTATCTTTAGTAACGTGTACCAAACCTTTTTCGCATTAATATAATAGGTATATTTCATAAAGTAACTCTACAAAGCTTCGCAAGAGAGCATTGCTCATTTTAATTTGGAAATTCTTTTGGAAAATTATTTGAAGCAATTGGTACATTTTAATCGAAGCATGAAGTAAAAAAACCTCGGGTCTGGTAGCCAGTTTAACTTAAAAGACATTGCCCTAATTACTATTTATGAAGAAGAATACTGATAAAGACACATTAATAACTCTCCAACAGTTTTCAGTTCCGCAATCCACAGATCAAACGGGATCATTTGATGTATATCACAGTACCTTTCCGGTTGAAAATTATTTTCTGGTTGTCTTTATTTCTATATGTTTTTAGTCGTCACACCCTCGTCTTTCAATTGATTCCGTTTTTATATCATAAGCACAATTTGTCTGTTATTCCACTCCGGGAATCGAGAATGTCGACAACTTTTGTTCCACAAATTCCAAGAATTTCGGAAGTGTTTTAATTTCAATAACACAAATGTGACATAAAGTAATACAGGAGGCAGGCGACCATTTTAAGGAATGACTTTATTGATTATATGACACGTTTCGGAATTTATCCAACATCAGACATCAAGGGGCCAACGGCCTCGCCGCAGTGGTAGCACCAGTTCCCGCCAGATCACCGAAGTTTAGCGCTGTCGGGCTGGGCTAGCACTTCGATGGGTGACCGTTCTGTCTGCCGAGCGCTGTTGGCAAGCGGGGAGCACTCAGCCCTTGTGAGGCAAATTGAGGAGCTTCTTGATTGAGAAGTAGCGGCTCCGGTCTCGCAAACTGACATACGGCCGGGAGAGTGGTGTGCTACCACATGCCCCTCCATATCCGCATCTAGTAACGCCTGTGGGCTCAGGACGAAACGGCGGCCGGTCGGTGCCATTGAGCCATCATGGCCTGTTCGGACGGAGGAGATATCTAGGAGTGGTTGTTGCACGTTGATATGGCGTTTCAAATTGTATGTGTAACAAACATTGGCAGATTGATCTGTGCAGACTAATACCCTGTAGATCCTGATGAGTGAGTTTGCCAGTATCAAAATATGTGAAACAAGTGGCCGCATGATTTGGTTGCATTGACTTAGCAGCTTAAATTTTTTTACATCGCCAAGGGACTGCAGACCTCAATACGTGACAGAAATTTCACCTTTATATCTTAATCAATCTGTATATTGAGCAAGCAGCAAAGGAAACAAAAGAAAAATTCGGAGTAGGTATTAAAATCCATGGAGAAGAAATAAAAACTTTAAGGTTCGCCGATGACATTGTAATTCTGGCAGAGACAGCAAAGGACTTGGAAGAGCAGCTAAATGGAATGGACAGGGTCTTGAAAGGAGGATATAAGATGAACATCAACAAAAGCAAAACGAGGATAATGGAATGTAGTCGAGTTAACTCGCGTGATGCTGAGGGAATTAGATTACGAAATGAGACACTTAAAGTGGTAAGAGAGTTTTGCTATTTGGGGAGCAAAATAACTGATGATGGTCGAAGTAGAGAGGATATAAAATGTAGACTGGCAATTGCAAGGAAAGCGTTTCTGAAGAAGAGTAATTTGTTAAAATCGAGTATAGAATTAAGTGTCAGGAAGTCGTTTCTGAAAGTATTTGTATGGAGTGTAGCCATGTATGGAAGTGAAACATGGATGATAAATAATCTGGACAAGAAGAGAATAGAAGCTTTTGACATGTGGTGCTACAGAAGAATGCTGAAGATTAGATGGGTAGATCACATAACTAATGAGGACGTATTGAATAGAATTGGGGAGAAGAGGAGTTTGTGGCACAATTTGACTACAAGAAGGGATCGGTTGGTAGGACATGTTCTGAGGCATCAAGGGATCACCAATTTAGTATTGGAGGGCAGCGTGGAGGGTAAAGGTCGTAGAGGGAGACCAAGAGATGAACACACTAAGCAGATTCAAAAGGATGTAGGCTGCAGTACGTGCTGGGAGATGAAGCAGCTTGAGCAGGATAGAGTATCATGGAGAGCTGCATCAAACCATCTCAGGACTGAAGAACATAACAACAACAACAACAATGTGTACCAGTTCCTGAGACAAAGGTTGTTAACAATCGAACGGTCACACAGGCAGACAGAGAGAGGGAAAAAAATGATCCTGTAAGGGTTCCTTTGTTACCGACACAGCTACAGAACTCTAAGGAACATCTCAAGTAAATACGAAGCCGTCGAACTGCAACACTGGGCAAACGATAAGCAAATTCGATGGGGTGGTGAATTTGATAATGTGTTGACAAACTAAACATTAAAGCATAGGTAGACCTAATGGTCGAGTCCATTTCATTTGAAAAAAGCGGTTTCCTTGTACACTGACCTATGGTAAAGTTGTCAGCAGTACGAGTTTGATTGAAAACTTTGGTACTATCGTCTACCTCCGGACTTTGAACTGATTTTTCCGACCTAGTGAGACGTGTAGTTTAACGTGTAATCTTAACCTCTTGAAAGTCTCTTCGGGTTTGCTGCCGGATCCTAAAATCAACTTGACTCGATATTTCTGCTATCCAGCTGGTCGCCTTCTTCATGGAGAATGCTGTTTCTGCTGATGAGTCCCGCTGAGAACTCATGCCAGGCTGAAAATCGACGTCCTATATAGGCCACCATTCAGTACACGGCGCATGCGCCACCCATCACGGTTGCTGCCCTCCAAGACAGGGAGGTGGCGCCGCCCTTAGCACAACACTGGCGGCAACGAAATATCGCACTCAGGGCGGCACCGAAGAGCGTTCAATGTTGATGCGAAATAGCACAGGATTCCACGTTCTGCTAAGAGGAAACCCATTGTCTCTGTTGTTTAAATTATCCACCAACGTAATTTCAATCGCCTCTTTGTAGCCACAGTTCCAAAAACCGGAAATTTTATACCGTGTCCCTCATTTAAGCAGTGTTCTGCTACTGCTGATTTTTCCGGCTGTTGTAGCCTCGTACGACGGCGATGTTCCACACACCTGTCATGAGCTGTGCGAATCGGACGGCCAATGCAAGCCTTCCCACATTAACACGGAATTTTGTATACACCGGGTCCCTAAGCCCCAAATCATCTTTCACAGAGCCGAGTAGTGCGCTAATCTTAGAAGGTGGACGGAACACACTCTTAATGTTAAATTCGTCCAATCTTAAACGATATGCCTTTAGCATAAGGAACAAAAGGACACCGATCTATGTTCCTCTTCATGCACCTCTAAAGATGGTCCAGACTCCGTAGCCCGACGAATTCGCTTCTCGGAGTACCCATTCTCCTTAAAAACAATGCGCAAGTTCTTGGGTTAAGCTGTCCGCGTCAGAAATGGAATATGCTGTGCTTTCCAAAGTCCTAAAGAAGCCACTGAGTTTGTGTCGTAGATGACAACTAATAGAGTGCAGATACTGATTTGTGTGCGTCGGCTTTCGATGAATACAGTGTCCCAAAGTACCATCTGGTTTTTTATAAACCATAACGTTTAAAAATGGAAGCATCCCATCACTTTCAACCTCCATGGTAAATTTGATGCAGGGATGAAGACAGTTGAAGTGGTCCAAAAATCTATTAACAGCATCACGTCCATGCGGCCAGACGAAAAAGATATCATCCACATATCTCCAGAAGCTCGTTGGTTGCAAAGCTGAAGTCCTCAGTGCCATATCCTCGAAGTCCTCCATATATAAATTGGCAACTATGGGCGATAAAAGACTACCCATAGCCATTTCGTCATTCTGTTCAAAAATGTTGCCATTAAATACAAAATACGTGGATGTCAGCACATGACGACAAAGCTCAACCAGCTCTTCATCCAGTTTTCCACCAATCAAACTAAGGGACTCTTCCAGAGGAACTCGTGTAAAAAGAGATACCGCACCTAAACTCACTAGTAGATCTGCAGGCCTCAACTTCAACGATTTCAATCGTCGAATAAAATCCACCGAATTGGAGATGTGGTATTCACACCTGCCAACATATGGCCTGAGAACAGATGTCAAATACTTTGCCAGGTTATAAGTGGGTGCACCCAAATTACCAACAATAGGGCGTAGAGGAACCCCTTCCTTATGCAACTTACGCAGACCATACAACCTAGGCGGGACGGCAGCACCACGATGAAGTTTCTTTCGTAAATATTCCGACAACGAACTGTTTTGCAACAGTGAAAGGGTGTTACGCGTAATCCTTTCTGTGGGGTCCCTAAATAGTCTCCTGTACGTCGGGTCGTTGAGAAGTAAATCCATTTGGATCGCCGAAATATCGAGGCAAGTTGACTTTAGGACCCAGTAGCAAATCCGAAGAGACTTTCAAGACTCTCTACGCCGGGAAATCCTACGAGGTCAATCTTAACCTCTGTTTGTCACTACCAGTGGTAAGAGAGATGGAAAGAAACAGAAAAGCCCTTGAAGCGAGTACGGATCGAACTTGTGGCACTAACGCACTGAAACACGTGGGCAGCCCCTCACACACTAATCTTTGTGTTACAGTGGCATTCGCTCAACGCCTTTCTCGACCAAGCAAACAACTCAGGAGGTCACAAGCATGCGTTGTGCCTCAATAATAGTATTCGTCACATTCCTCTCGCTGCACAAGCAGCGACTGCATATCTGCACACGTGGTTGTCTTCCCTTGTACTCCACAAAAAACGACAGAAAATGACTCCACTGAGTACCTTTGAATGTCGACGCACTGCTGTTTTTAAATATAAGTAGGATCCAAACTACCAAGTTAAAACAGATGTTCGAGATAAACTAGTATCTTGTTTCGAGAGCAGTTTGCAAAAACAAATAAAAAGAAATGGAAACTGTATCTAACGAAATATTCAAGACTTAAAAATTTGCTTAACAAATTTAACTTCTGCAATCAAAATATACGCAGAATGGGGAGTGAGAACAGGTATGTGATACTAGGCCCCACATTTATCGAAGAGTCACTTTCTGTGACAGGTAAGTTAGCATTTATCATATGATTTGTAATGTTACTCTTGGAAATTCCTCTTCCGATCCAACACAATCCTCCTCCAGACCAGAGCTCTGACATTAAGACGGTCGAGCCGGAAATCAGCACCGACGACACAGAAAATCAGTGCCGACGCATATCTCGAAAGTTCTAAATATTCGTAATAGTGATAGCCAAACAAGTTTGCTCAAGTCAGGTACTGAAGTTTCCACAGTTCTGAGCATTATGTTAGACAATTTTTCAGTAAGCTGTTGCTAACAGTGGTCAGTGATGGACACAGACCTAACAGGGCGCAGGAAAAAGCTCCATACTTCACTTCGGAGAGCTACCACAATCAATTACCAAACGGTAATTTCCCTCTCTACCTGCAATAAAAGTAACCATATACCACCTTCCTCCACTAATGAATTATGGAGCACTTTTCACGTTTCTGCATTCTCAACGACGAAAATAGAACTTACTCTGTCCATACATCCAGTTCATACTACTAGCTTTGTATTTCCACCGCCACCGTTATTAAGCAAATACGCATTCTCCATCATTCTCTCCTCCGTGGTATACGTAGAGAACAAAACGTTTGGTTTTCGGTGTACTCCACAGATAGATCAAGAGGATGCCTATTAATATCTGCGTTAGTCGATCGGTGGGATTGGCTTTCTTATGTGAGGATTATACTACTGAACTGCGACCAGTTTTCAACCAGCAGACGGACAGTACAAAGTGAACTATACGGGACTCTACTTTTTCAGAAGAGCATGCACATGTACCTACATAATGTCTCGGCTCCCGAGTATAAAATATTGCACGAAGAACCGAGGCAAAAGCCAATTAATGGAGTGTTGATCTGTGAATTTCAGCGCATCGAAAAACCAGCCGCTTCCTGGACGTTATAAGCAACACAAGCGACTGGGAGTTTCGTGTTAATCTTATTCAGCACGTTGTGTACTGATTACGTACGCGAATTTAACTGAGTTTAGCGTGTTCCAGTAAGTCTGTGAGTTATCGTTTGTCGCTGGCACGATGCATTTCCCACGTCAAGATCTTTTCATCAGAATATTCGAAGAGACGACATAATTCAGTACCAGTACCTGTTACCGTCCTCTAAACATCGCATCATAGGTTTGTTGGTTAATGAAGCTGATAACCTGATACTCAGTAGCATGACGCACTGTAGTCACAGAGTAGAACATGCGAAAGTCTGAATCGAATATTCCCCCAACAGATTCTAGTAACAACACATTTATGGAAACACCAAATAAACTAATAATTCTCCTGTAACAATCAACTCCAAAGGCCAGTATTCCTTTTGTTTACTAAAGGTGATCCCGGAATTATGGCAGCAATAAAGACGCATGCAGCCGCATGTGACGTTTGTAGTGAAACCCTGTGTGTTCCCTCAGGGGCAGAAACAATTTAATTACCATGTTCCGAAATTACACGCTATCAGCAGCCGCAAGCGAAGTTATTATGGCAATTTCGGACATGAACTCTGTGTTTAAGCTGCGAACAGGAGCGCTGCATTTGTGTTACAAAACCTGTTGGCTAGGGAACTAGCTCTCTTATTCATGCACGTAATAATCCCTCAGGGCCCCCGTGTTTACCAAACAAATGCAGAGTGGCTTCCATTTACCGACTCTGCTTTAATTTTTAATGACGTGCTCATTTCCTGGGACGGCGTTGCTCTAACAATTAACGGTCACTTTTCTTTACCTGAAAGAGAGGCCAATTATACGTTACTCAGCAAGGGAAACAAAACCTTAAAAAAACACGCTTTGATTGTGTTCCGTTCGCTGGATTTCTGCTGTTTCGTATTTACACACAGACAGTTGTCGGAAACGAAACTGAAACCGCTTGAGTTTGCTGATTTTCGCGGTATGTCCAGATAGTTTCTTCTCATAGCTGAGTCAATAATCATAGGTCCTTGGTAGCGAACATCAGTACGCTAGGCTCCACTCATTACTAGCCTGCTGTCACTGTCAGTTTTGGACGCAGTGCATTGCCGTCGGTCAAAATTACGTTCCTTTCGTCAGTGAAGATGTGTATCTGTCAAAATTTATGTCCGATTTGGGCTTGAAGACGATACCAAACAAACAGGTCTATGTTTATTACAGACTTATGCCTTTCTTGATCCTCAGCACATGCCTTCACAGGACTAGAGCTGAAAGTTGAGTGCAAGAAACGTACTTAGTACATCACAGTGCCTTTATACAGGATACGCAAAGAAATCATGTAATTTGACATTTCATGTCATTGTTACAAGATAAAATAACAAAAATAATAGGATTGATGAAAGGAAACATGGCATGTGAAAGGAACAGTGCTTTTTGTATATCTATCTTGGTATGTAAATTGTTACCAAGCCGTCATAACGTATCTGCTGTAAGTCGTAAAAGGTGTCAGCGAGGATGTGAGCGCATTTGACAGTAATGTGATTTCTAAGTATTTTTGTCTTAGCATAATATTTCAACTCAGAGTAAAAAAAAGAAGTTTGAGGTATTACAGACTCTCTGCGAGAATATTTAGGAATATGTGAAAATTTCTATTTTTGGATTTAAAATTAGAGTGATTTTGACTGCATTAATGTATTGTCTGACCAAGACAAAAAGAAAGTGTAAATTTTGGATTACGAAATTGGGTCATTTCTGGGACATTCGTGTAGCTTTCTTGGGCCTAAATTTGGTCAGTTTTGTATCATGAAGTTTGGCTCCTTCTATGACGAAGAATTAGTGATTCGTCGGAGTAAGTTGACAGAAATGTCTGAGGAGCAGTAGAAAGTAAATGGTGACTGAATTCAAAGTTCTGGATTAGATGCGGGCACCATCAGAGCGAACTACAAAATTACAGAAACTGGTTTTAAAGTCCGAACTTGATGAAGAGTGCTGCAATGGGTGGTACACTCAGAATTACAAATTTTATTACAGTTACTGACACTGCAATTTGTTCTGACACTCTTGTTGCTTATCTTGTAATGAGTCCTAATGCTGGTGGACGTTGAATTGGATATGCCATCCTTGGAACGGTATCTGATAACGACTGCACAGATAGACCTGCTTAAGCAAGGGTGAAGTGACTCTAAGAAGGATGAGAATTCTCGTAAGTTGTGGAAGGTGACATATTGAACAATAATTACAGTTTCTGATGCAGGAAACTGGTGTTTGGGAATAGACGATGACTGACAACAAACCAAGAGGAAGGCGGAGTTTGGGACATGCAGACAGGTAGACGTACCAACGGCGTCTTCGAAGGAAACGGTGGTATTACGGATAATATAACTTATCCACATTGGTGAATGTTAATAGTCGTAAAAGACAGGAAGACGATTCGCAACGGTGAAATCTCGACGACAACTTTGTTAGTTAACGGTTGTAATATCATATGGTTAGGCTAGCCTTTCTAGGTAACGTTTTCGAGGGCCTAAAACACTTATTAAAAAACATTATCATAGAACTTTAAGTTCCGTTCCCATGCTTCCTGAAATAAAAATGAATTAAAGAGATACCACCCTGCAGCAAGAAGGCAGATTTCTTTTGGCACTGACAGGGCACACATAATGTAAAAAGAGGTAAATGTAATCGGAACAACAGCAGAATATGATGTAAACATATTGCTAACTTACATAAGATTTGTATGTGCGTATTTCAGAAACAATGAAAGAAAAAACGCACTGATGATGCCACAAAAGTGATTAAACATGTTTGGTGCTAGACCAAATAACTGCTTTTTTCAAAAAAAAACAAGTCCTCTTTAATTCGTTATTACTTATTACCAAGTCGCTACCAAAGTGAATGCTTTTTCCTTACCTCGCAGTCATATCCCTTAGTAAACAGCAAGATATGACTCGACAAGCGGAAACATAGGTCTGAGTGTATCGGTAACTAACTTCACCACGTTATCAGGTACAGCAACGCTGCAGTTCAAAGTAATGCACGTTGTTGCTTCTCAATAGAAGGAGGGAAAGGTACCGTGGAAAACGCTTTTGATTGCAGTTGAAGAAGCTAGCTGTTAACGTCAATAAAATTAACCACGATTATAAAAAAAATTTCTGACTATTCCCAAGGAGAAGATGACAGAATGTCTGACGAAAAAATTAACGTTGCGTCAGTAGGTGGCATGCAGGTCATACCAGGAGGGAACGATGTTGAGAAGAGTGGGATTCAAGTACGTACAAGCAAAGAGCACACTACAAATATCCCACTGACGAAGTGAATTTCTCCGATGTTACGAACATTAGGAAAGAAAGCTGACTTTGGGAAAAATTATCAGCTTTTGTCGTAGAAAATAGGCCTCTGAAGCAATAAAAGAATAAGGAAAAAAGCTAGGGTATACTAATGGTCATGTGAAGGAGACGAAATTCACTGGTGAAAAAATCGTAACACCAACAATTAGTGTCATGTGAGACCTTAACTTTTCCCGGCGAGTAGAGTGTTCAAATAACATACGGGTTTGCTGCCGGGTGACGTCGTCGGACACCGCCGATATTTCGACAGGAGCACACCCTGCCATTCTCAAGGCACAAATGCAAGGAAGAATAAATGTGCAAGCAAATTTAATACCTCGGTTCATAGAGGAGAAACAAGGAAGATACCACACACAGAACAAGTGTCAACACAACCAAAGATAACCAACGTCAGGAATATCGATGGTTACTATTAATCAACAGGTGAGGTAGCACTAATTTTGTCCCTCTGTTTTTTGAGGAGAGACAGAGCCGGATTCCAAGCAGCATTTAAACAAAATCCACCATCTCTGTTAATAAGGTTGCTTGATAGTCCGATTTCAGCAGCTTCCTTAATAACACTATCCAAATAGTTTGACGTGCAAGCCAGAATCTCCGTGTTGTTGTATTCCATAGGATGACCGGTGTCAAGGCAATGTTCTGCAATAGCGGATTTGCTCGGCTGTTTGAAGCGTGTGTGACGCTTACGTTCAATACACCGGTCTTCCACAGTCCTGATTGTCTGACCAATATATGACTTGCCACAACTGCAAGGAATACGATAGACCCCAGCCTTACGCAAACCAAGACCATCTTTTACGGCCGCCAACAGGGCCTTAATCTTGGAAGGTGGTCGAAAAACACATTTCACCTCATACACTCCTGGAAATTGAAATAAGAACACCGTGAATTCATTGTCCCAGGAAGGGGAAACTTTATTGACACATTCCTGGGGTCAGATACATCACATGATCACACTGACAGAACCACAGGCACATAGACACAGGCAACAGAGCATGCACAATGTCGGCACTAGTACAGTGTATATCCACCTTTCGCAGCAATGCAGGCTGCTATTCTCCCATGGAGACGATCGTAGAGATGCTGGATGTAGTCCTGTGGAACGGCTTGCCATGCCATTTCCACCTGGCGCCTCAGTTGGACCAGCGTTCGTGCTGGACGTGCAGACCGCGTGAGACGACGCTTCATCCAGTCCCAAACATGCTCAATGGGGGACAGATCCGGAGATCTTGCTGGCCAGGGTAGTTGACTTACACCTTCTAGAGCACGTTGGGTGGCACGGGATGCATGCGGACGTGCATTGTCCTGTTGGAACAGCAAGTTCCCTTGCCGGTCTAGGAATGGTAGAACGATGGGTTCGATGACGGTTTGGATGTACCGTGCACTATTCAGTGTCCCCTCGACGATCACCAGTGGTGTACGGCCAGTGTAGGAGATTGCTCCCCACACCATGATGCCGGGTGTTGGCCCTGTGTGCCTCGGTCGTATGCAGTCCTGATTGTGGAGCTCACCTGCACGGCGCCAAACACGCATACGACCATCATTGGCACCAAGGCAGAAGCGACTCTCATCGCTGAAGACGACATGTCTCCATTCGTGCCTCCATTCACGCCTGTCGCGACACCACTGGAGGCGGGCTGCACGATGTTGGGGCATGAGCGGGAGACGGCCTAACGGTGTGCGGGACCGTAGCCCAGCTTCATGGAGACGGTTGCGAATGGTCCTCGCCGATACCCCAGGAGCAACAGTGTCCCTAATTTGCTGGGAAGTGGCGGTGCGGTCCCCTACGGCACTGCGTAGGATCCTACGGTCTTGGCGTGCATCCGTGCGTCGCTGCGGTCCGGTCCCAGGTCGACGGGCACGTGCACCTTCCGCCGACCACTGGCGACAACATCGATGTACTGTGGAGACCTCACGCCCCACGTGTTGAGCAACTCGGCGGTACGTCCACCCGGCCTCCCGCATGCCCACTATACGCCCTCGCTCAAAGTCCGTCAACTGCACGTACGGTTCACGTCCACGCTGTCGCGGCATGCTACCAGTGTTAAAGACTGCGATGGAGCTCCGTATGCCACGGCAAACTGGCTGACACTGACGGCGGCGGTGCACAAATGCTGCGCAGCTAGCGCCATTCGACGGCCAACACCGCGGTTTCTGGTGTGTCCGCTGCGCCGTGCGTGTGATCATTGCTTGTACAGCCCTCTCGCAGTGTCCGGATTAAGTATGGTGGGTCTGACACACCGGTGTCAATGTGTTCTTTTTTCCATTTCCAGGAGTGTATTTCCGTAAAATACGGCCAATCCTATTGGAAATGCTTCCTGCGTAAGGCAAAAAGGCCGCAGACTTCGGTGCCTCTTCGTTGGCATCGTCACTCACCCGTTGCACAGAAGGCTGATGGCGCAACGCACGTTTGATCTGCCTCTCACTATAACCATTGTGACGAAAGGTGACTTCAAGATGTGCTAGCTCAGCTGCCAAACTTTCATGGTCTGAGATAACGTGGGCCCTGTGAACCAAGGTGCGAAGTACTCCTTCACACTGAGCTGGATGGTGACAACTATCAGCTCGCAGATACAAGTCAGTGTGGGTGGGCTTCCTATAAACAGAATGTCTCAACGTACCATCAGTCTTCCTTTTGACCAACACATCAAGGAAGGGAAGGTATCCATTCTTTTCCACCTCCATAGTGAACTGAATATTGGGGTGGATTGAATTCAGATGTTCCAAAAACCGGTTTAAATTCTCACTACCATGAGGTCACACAACAAAAGTATCATCTACATATCTGAAAAAACACGCAGGTTTCAAGGTCGCTGACTACAATGCACGTTCCTCAAAGTCCTCCATAAACAAATTGGCCACAATAGGTGACAACGGGCTTCCCATTGCAACTCCATCAGTCTGTTCGTAGTACTGACCATTGAATAAAAAGTAAGTGGAAGTCAGCACATGTCGAAACAAATTTGTTAATTCGACATCAAACTTAACCTCAATTAGCTGCAACGAATCAGAGAGAGGAACGCGAGTGAAAAGAGAAACCACATCATAACTGACTAAAATATCAGTCATTCAAACGCAATTCCTGCAATCGACGTAAGAAATCTGCAGAGTTCATAATGTGGTGTTCACACATACCCACTAGTATGCTCAACAAACTAGCAAAATGTTTAGCTACACGATATGTTGGAGCACCAATATTAGAAACAATAGGCCTCAACGGGACAGCCTCTTTATGGACCTTAGGGAGGCCATATAATGTAGGTGGTACAGCACAGCAAGAATTAAGACTCTTGATAGTCTCCTGTGACAAAGAACTTTTCTTCAGGGGGCTATTTGTCTTTCTCTCAACACTCTTAGTAGGGTCAGCACCGATTTTTCGATATGCCGAATCAGAAAGTAGACACTGCATCTTTTGAATGTAATCGTGCTTGTTCAACAAAACGGTGGCGTTACCTTTGTCCGCAGGATCCATTCTAAGTGAACGTAAAACAGCCGCCTCAGCTGCTGTAATGTTACACTTGTGTGGACGGGCCCCAGTCAACACACAACAAGCTTCCCTCCTAACCTCTTCCGCAGCCTCGGAAGGTAGTTTATAAACAGCCTGTTCGATAGAACTATTAAAAACAACGAGTGGCAAACTCTTAGGCATCGGTGCGAAGTTCAAACCTTTCCCCAGCACAGACAAAGCTGCGTCGTCAAACGTTTTCTCCGTGAGATTGATCACAGAACGTCGAGAATTAGAATTAGACACTGAGCCAAGGAAACGTTCAAACTTCGCCGAATGACGAGCAGTTACAGATTGAAATTCCCAGTCAGACTGGACCAAGAGGCACCGTCCACCCAATCCCAAGAAAATTCAGAAGCATCAGACGCCATCATTAAATGAAGCTGAAATAATTCCTTAGAAACAAAATCTAATTGACGGCGAGTATAGTGGATCCTTTCACGAACAAGAGCTAAACCAGCACGTTGCTTGATGCGATTGGCGGTAGGAGAACTAATATGATGCACAACCTTGGCAAACGTTGGAACCACACTATGATTTCGAAATATTGGCGGTGTCCGACGACGTCATCCGGCAGCAAACCCGTAAGTTATCTGAACATTCGATTCGCCGGGAAAAATTAAGGTCTCACATTGTTTACCTCTACGGGGAGGAAATGTATCGTTGCCTGCGGAGGTTGGATAAACTTCGCAGCAGTGGAGCACGGTTGGAATGTGCATTATCGTTTTTATTGAAGTGTCGAAATCATAGTGTGTGTCCAACGTTTGCCAAGGTTGTGCAGCTGAGCTAGCACATCTCGAAGTCACCTTTCGTCACAATGGTTATAGTGAGAGGCAGATCAAACGTGCGTTGCGCCATCAGCCTTCTGTGCAACGGGTGAGTGACGATACCAACGAAGTGACACCGAAGTGTACGGCCTTTTTGCCTTACGCAGGAAGCATTTCCAATAGGATTGGCCGTATTTTATGGAAATATGAGGTGAAATGAGTTTTTCGACCATCTTGCAAGATTAAGGCCCTGTTGGCGTCCGTAAAAGATGATCTTGGTTTGCGTAAGGCTGGGGTCTATCGTATTCCTTGCAGCAGTGGCAAGTCTTATATTGGTCAGACAATCAGGACTGTGGAAGACCGGTGTATTGAACGTAAGCGTCACACAAGCTTACAACAGCCGAGCAAATGCGCTATTGCAGAACATTGCCTTGGCACCGGTCATCCTATGGAATACAACAACACGGAGATTCTGGCTTGCACGTCAAACTATTGGGATAGTGTTATTAAGGAAGCTGCTGAAATCAGACTATCAAGCAACCGTTGTAGCGTTGTTGCTTTAATTTGCTATGAAAGCGGTGCTGATAGACAATAAAAGCGGGTTAAAAGCTGTGTGCTGTCTGGGGAAGTTAACCTTGCATTACTGAGCAACTGTTTCACCAGGTATCCAGTCTAGCTTACCAAATTCCCAACCAGACTAACATTAATTATAATCTTTTAATAGTCATACGACAACCGGTGATATATATATATATATATATATATATATATATATATATATCACCGGTTGTGAGAATTTAAATAAAAAGAAATAAATCAGTTTATATTTGGAAATTTATTTTAACATTGATCATTGAAATTTCAGTATATTAAACTTTCATAACTAAGCTGGTGCCTTATTTAGGACTGTGAAAATGTGAGTTTGTAATCTTACGGAGCGCATCAAATATGGAGCAAAGATTGGGAGACTGCATACAACACTGCATTCATAAAATAACACACGAAGAACGTTGAAACATATGCAAGAGGAAATTAGCCACAACCAACCGATTCAATTTTCGCCCAAAGAAGTTACATTCGTAGCACAATCCTGTCCGTCATGTAATTACCACACACTGGTATACTAAATTCATACTAACTCCCGGTGAAATCTTCCTGAAAAGAATAGCTGAGGGCTACTTTGATGATTACACCACATGCTTCACGTGGTCAACTTGGTTTACACAAAGAGAGTAACTCCACAATAATTTTGATGATTAAAATAAATTAGATCGAAAAGCAATTTACAAAAGAAAAACCTCAAACTGGTTACTATCGTCTTACTATTAACCTGATGGGTCAAACCATTGTATGGGCACGTGGTACTGGTCTCACAAAGTACACCCCACGTGGGTTGAACATAAAGAAAAGTTGCTATATTGAAAAATATTGTAAAGACGAGACGTTATAATCTCACGCACATTCGCATTTAAGATTGATGATCTTAGTTAGAGTTACTGATCAACACGTGGTTCCACTTTACTCACAAAGTAGTGACAAAGCAACTACCGGAATATATTCTGAACTTCACACTCCGGAGATCTTACCACTTCAGACGATCGCCGCGGACAGACTGGCGTGGTCCCTTCCTGAGGGTGGCTCACAAATACAAACGGAAGTGGCCAGAGAGGCAGCTTCCTATACCAACATGACAAGGGACGGACAGGACCATACTGAGGATAGAAACCTCTTTGCTTTTAGAAAGCTTAGCTACCTGTTCCGACGTTGGTCCTACTGTTCTCTAGCAGACAGGCTTGTCTGCTACCGTCCAGCATGCAACTAGAAATACATTTGCTCATTCATTCATTCTTTCACACAGAAGGGAAGGGGGATGACAGTATCTTATCATATACAGTATATAAAAGAAAGCAGATGTAGGTTCCGAATGAGACTGTATGACATGAATTGCATATAAACTGTGTTTTAAAGTGTAGTACTGTGACAGATCGTTCTTGTTTATGTGTAAGAGTAACATGTTTCACTGCTGTCTCCTCCCAGATAGTCAGAAACACCACAGTAAATTTAGAAGAGGAATTTATGCCGTAAATGATAACAGATTTAAGAAATTAACACGAAAGGAATCCAACAGAGACCTTTCACCTTATTAACAGAGATGGTGGATTTTGTTTAAATGCTGCTTGGAATCCGGCTCTGTCTCTCCTCAAAAAACAGAGGGACAAAATTAGTGCTACCTCACCTGTTGATTAATAGTAACCATCGATATTCCTGACGTTGGTTATCTTTGGTTTTGTTGACACTTGTTCTGTGTGTGGTATCTTCCTTGTTTCTCCTCTATGAACTGAGGTATTAAATTTGCTTGCACAATTTTTCTTCCTTGCATTTGTGCCTTGAGAATGGCAGGGTGTGCTCCTGTCGAAATATCGGCGGTGTCCGACGACGTCACCCGGCAGCAAACCCGTAAGTTATTTGAACAAATGAGTGTCATATACGATAGTTGGTAGGCGCGTTTCTACTTGTGAAAGACCATGCTTAATGATGTTTCCCACCAATAGTATAAGAGTGGCGCTAGAAGCGCCACTATGAGGATGCAAATCAGGTTTGTTTGTATGCACGCTGTAACAGTCTTGAGCGTTAGTTAACTTTGAGGCTGGATGTGGTAAGTTCTCGTTAGTCAAGAATGCCTTTAAAATCACAAAGACGCTATTATGCCAGCCGCGGTGGCCAAGCGGTTCTAGACGCTTCAGTCCGGAACCGCGCGACTGCTACGGTCGCAGGATCGAATCCTGCCTCGGGCATTGATATGTGTGTTGTGAGGTGTAAGTAGTTCTAAGTTCTAGGGGACTGATGACCTCAGATGTTAAGTCCGATAGTGCTCAGAGCCATTTGAACGCTATTATAAATACCTCACCGAGTTTTAATGAGGTCGTCTAATAGGGCAACGAGAGGCTGGGTGTTATTTCTACCATATTGCAGAAAGGCTTGGCAGAAACGTAGCCACAGTACATGATTGCTACCAGCTGTTCTCATGAGAATGTACTGTTGCAGAAAGACAGATCTGCGGACGGCCAGGTGGCAATACCGTGAGGGAAGACCATGGTGCTCACGGTATGGCTCTGGCTCATCGTACTGCATCTGTAGCAGCAATTTGAGCAGAAGATGACACCACAATTACACGAATAGCTACAGATCGGTTACTACAAGGTTGGCTACGAGCCAGACGCCCAGCAATGTGCATTGCACTGACCCCAAACAACCGGCGTTTGCAACGTCCGTGTTATCAAGCTAAACTCATTGGAGAGTCGGTTGGAGGTCTGTTGTGTTTTCTGATAAAGGGTGGTTCTGCCTCTGCGCCAGTGATGGCTATGTTTTGGTTTCAAGGTGAGCAGTTGAGGACCTGTCTACTAGACACAATGGACCTACACCTGGAGTTAACGTTTGGGGTACGATGCCATATGACTGCAGAAGCACTCTTGTGATTATCTCACGCACCTGAGTATAAATTTGTGCGTTAGTATGGTGATTCGACCTGTTGTGCTGCCATTCATGAACAGCATTACATGGGGTGTTTTCCAACAGGATAACACTCACCCATATGCCGCTGTTGTAACGCAACGTACTCGACATGGTGCCGACATGTTGCATTGGGCTGTTCGATTACCAGACCTGTCCCCAATCGAGTACATATTGGATATCACTGGAGGATAACGCCAGCCTCATCCACAAAAAGCCTTAGCCGTCAGTGTATTGACCGACTGACAGGAGCTGGCATGGGACTCCATCCTGCAAGCTGACATCCGGCACCTTTAGAAAATAATGGACGCATGTTTGCATTCTTGCATTCAGTATTCTGGTTATTATACCGGTAATTAATGTCCAGCATTTTACGTTTGCAATAGTTTATCTTGCGCGTAAATTAATCTGTGACCTGACAGTGTTAATCACTTAAATATGTTACCTAGGCAAACGTATTGCCATAATGTCATCACTCTACATTAATTAAGATTTTGCCTTGCGATTCTTTCCGTCAGTGTAGATTCAAAAAGTTCTACAATAATGTTTTTCCAGAAAATGAAGCTTCAAAATTGAGGCAACAATGGTTTATTCAGGCGAAACGTGAATTCAGGCTCCTTCAGCAGTAAAGTAATGATTTCACTGTGTACAGTGAGTACAACTAAACGATACTGCCAATCAGTATGTAATTTTAATGCTATGCACTACATTAGAGTACTACAAATGTGCAGCATGTGACAGCACTCCACCTGTTGGAATATTGGAATGCACGCAATTACTACCTAGTTTACCTCTTTATCTGTCAAAAACACAGGCCTAGTGCAACCATCGCGTAGCCGGCTGGAGTGGCCGAGCGGTTCTCGGCGCTACAGTCTGGAACCGAGCGACCGCTACGGTCGCAGGTTCGAATCCTGCCTCGGGCATGGATGTGTGTGATGTTCTTAGGTTAGTTAGGTTTAATTAGTTCTAAGTTCTAGGCGACGGATGACCTCAGAAGTTAAGTCGCATAGTGCTCAGAGGCATTTGAACCATTTGAGCCAGCAAACATCGCCAAAATTCAGTTACCTTTGTGCCCCGTAGTACTTTTTGCTGTTACCATGAAAAACGACTACGGAAATTGTGGGGGCAAATTGTCTTCACGGATAATAAAACGGTTTGCTATAAATTTTATCGACGCACTGACTGTTGGCTTCTATTTAGTTTTGTTCGGCCAATGTTTGTTTCAGGATGTTTCAGCCGCTAGCTCGACTCCAGCCCACTGTCAGCGATGGAGGGTGAAGCTCTGACAATGGCAACCACTCGTGCTGACAAAACGTCAGAAAATCATCAAACAAACGTCGTCCAAAGAACCTGCGACAGAAGCCAACAGGTTGGCTGTCAACAAGTGGCCACGAAAGTATCAGCGATTTTGTAAATTGTATTGACTTTGAGTAGGAGTGAAAGTGTCAGTAGGCGAAACGAGGAAACGTTTTAGAGTGTAAACCAATCGGATTTCGTAGGGAGTGAGGTACGAGCATCTGCTGGAGTGCTCGCCATAAGTGGCACACATAGACGTCCAGGATGAAGCGATAAAATAGTTTAAGTTGTTCATCTGGGCATCTTCATTACTGAAGTGACTCAAACGAAGATGAAATCGTTTAGTCGGTAGTGAATCGCTTCCGTTTCTAGACACGTTAGGGACAGCTGTATTCTCTTCTAGTAGCCCATACAGTTGATAGAGAATCCAGCCATTAGGAAGTAGGCTTTCTTCAGACTTCAGACCATTTCCCATGTTCATGGTCGTAGGTGTGGATGTTCGGTTATCCAATGACGTTTTCGTCATTGAGGAAGTGTTCACCGATCTACTGCTAACTTTAGGGCGTGGCTAGAGTGGCGCCTTGTTTTTATGAAGTATCTTAAAACGTGGTAGTCACTATCGTTTCGCTAAAGGGTCGACAACCGAACTGCGACAACCTAAAACCGTCTATACGATTGAAGTTACATGGGCGTTTAGCAATCACGAATCCTTCTCAGGCTTTTTGTTTTCACTGTTACGGCCGGGAGCGGATTTAGGTTTAACTTCAGAGAGGAGGTGGAGAAGGGATTGGCATACTTGTTAGTGTCTTTAATACCCGCATGGATAGCCGGTGTGTCGACCACATTGGGTATGGTCTTTAGACGGTTTGATATATCCAGTAGGTGAATACTGGGCTGGTACCTACGTCCCACTTCAATTGCACAGTTCACAAACCCCTTCGAAAACGTTTTCACGCTTTTACATGGATATCATTTGACACAGAATGGTGTGGTACACAAATTCCGTCCCTGCGGTGGGTGGTAAAATAAGAAGGCGTACATACCGTGTCGGATTTGGGACTTGTTGTTGATAACAATTACTGTCGGCTTGGAGATGTTCACCTTTACCTAGCTAGAGTGGTACTGGTCAGGTTGTAAACCCATACAGGTTCTTACAAGCACTGACAAGTCCAAGCCCTCTTACAAGCACTAACAAGTATCCCACGCTGTATGCAATTTATAGAATTCCTGGCCCTTAGTTTTCATGCTGATTCGCTCTCCAAAAGTTTGCTGCAAAATTTGAAAATTGATACATACAAAAATATAAAGTCTCTGCTGGTACTTTCCTTTTTTTGCGGGGAAAGGGAGGGGGGTGGGGCAGGTCCACGAACCCATGATCCGCCCCGCTCTAACCTTTGGATTCGCGCCTGGATACGTTGCTTTTGCTAAAGCGGGAACGTTAGCAAAGTCAAGATTCCGAAGTGATATTTTACTGTGTTCAGCTACGGCTGCCTTTCTGGGTTGCTTGAAGCGTACATGTCCGTTGTACTCTTTTCTGGAACTGCATGACATGCATCCCATTGTTACACACTCTAATAAGACAAAAGACAGGAAAAACCATCACGAAGGAAATATCCGAATGATGCACATATACAGAAAAACAAATGATTACAACTGCAGAAAAAGTGGAAGATATATTGAAGAGTAAGAGCTTCACAAATTGAACAAATCAACAGTGCGTTGCTCGACCTATGGGCCTTATACAAGCAGTTTTTTCCGCCTACAAGCTCAATGTCTTCAGTGATGAGTCCCTCTTCGAAGTGAACCCCGTTTCCGATGACCAGCGAATACAACTCTGAGGACGACCTGGGCTGCAGTGGGATACCGTACTCCCCGATAACCAGAAATTACGGTCTGGGGTGCCATTGTTTTGATAACCGGAGCTCGCTGGTTATCATCCACAACATCCTTGCAGCACAGCGGTACGTTGCTGATATTCCACGCCCCGTTTTGTTGCCTTTCGTGGCAAGCCATCTTGGGCTTACATTTCAGCAAGATAGTAGCCGTCCGCAGACGGCGGAAGTTTCTAGTACTTCTCTTCGTTCTTGCCAAACCGTACCTTGGTCAGCAACGTCGTCCGTTGTCTCCACAATTGAGAATGTTTGAAGCATTATGGACAGATCCTCCAATGTGCTCGGTGTTTTCAGGATTTTATGCGCCAGTTGGACGGAAATAGGCACGATATAAATTGGAGGACATCGAACAACTCTATCAATCATTGCCAAGCCGAATAACTGCTTACATAAGTGCCAGAGGTGGCCCAACCTGTTATTGGCTTGCTCAGTTTGAGAAGCTCTTCCCCTTGATTAAATCATCCAGTTTTTCTGAAACTGTGATAACTTGTCTGTCTGTAGATGTATATTACATCTACCGATGTCCGTCCTATTTGGATAATTCCTTTGTCGAGCTTCGATTTTTTTGTCTTAAAGTACACTATATCCCAACTGCTCCTAACTTGGCATTGACTGACAGTCTGTAGCGGTTCAGGTAGCTCTTTTGCCGATCCTACCATTAGTTGTATTTTGTGGCTGCTATAAAATTTGGCTGTAGATCTATAAGCCGGAGAAAGTTTTCGATGAAGTCGGTAGCTACATTTATGGAAGGCAAAACACATTTGTTGTGATCGACGTCTATTCTCTTTTTCTTTCATTTCCGACAATAGACAGAGCTTTGAAACATTTATGAATATACGCTTCAAGGATCTGTCTATTGAGTTAGGGTAATAGGCAATGGAAACCAAACTTTTTCTTACGTTGAACTCTTGCTTTAGAAAAGGGTAAGCAGTCATGAATATTTGCGGCGATATTCGCGGGAAATACTCGCCTAAAATAGAGTTTGACAGTACGCCACAGTTTACCCCCAGCTCCTGGAAGACGCCCGGGTATCCATATTTAGGTTTTCCTTTATTTTACTAAACTACTTAAGTCAAATGCTGGGATTATTCCCTTGAAGGGGCACGGCCGAATCCTTTCTCACCTTCCCTTAACCCTAAACTTGTTCTCTGTCTCTGATGACCTCGTTGTTGGCGGAAAGTTAAATAGTAATCTCTCTTCCTTCCTTTTCTTAGCTCTTGAAAGAAAGCTAAAAGTAGGATCATAAGATTCTCAAAAGAAGTATGTGGTAACAAAATCCAAGAACTCTGAACTGCATCTAACAACTGTGACCTGGAAGATAATGGAGACCACAGAGTAGCCCGTCTGTATGTGTGTGTATTTGTTAATTAGTTATTCGTTCCATAGATCAGTTAAACGGTTATTTTACCGAAACGAGTCGCTTTACAAGCCATGTACACATCAGTGATGTCGACATTAGTCAACATACTAATTTTTTAGTCCTACTCACACACTCACGCAGCGGGAAAGTAGGGTAAGACTAGGGAGAGGGGGTAAGCCGAGTACCGTGTTTCTGATGTCACTATTTATCTCTTGTGGTGGAGAGGTACAGAATTACAATCCACTAGTAAAGCGGAAAGAGCGATCATACTAGTGTGTTGTGGATGTTTAATTCACCGGGTCTGTGAAAATAAGTTTGTTTTAGGGTGACAACTGGCTAATGTTCCTTTGTTTTTAAATTGCGATTATTTTTTAACTATTACACTTATGAAAACTTGGGTATATTACACGATTAGTAAGTATCTATACTTTGGAAAACAATCGGGACTGTGTTGAATAATAGCGAGCTTGTGTTTCGTTTTTTATGACCTCAGCGGTTGCTGAAAGACGGGTACGTTGAGTGGGGGCCAGACAGGGAATGTCATTTAAAAGAAAAGAAATAAACACATGAGAAAATGGTATGGAGAAAGTTATTTTCTGGAGACTCAGAAGAGCAGAAAAAGAAATCGTAAATGAAAATCAACCGAAACAGAAGCAAGTTAAAACCAAAATTAAAAACACTGTGTCATGAAAAAACTCTCAGCCCTTGAACAATGGTTCTGTGGATAACGGCAATAAAAAGAAATCAGACGTCAGTTGCTGTTATTTTGTAGACGTATTTTCAAACTCAGAAGAAGGGGAAGTTGGGTACAATGCGAACAACCTGTTTGCTGGGCCCGCGAAAGCTGTAGTATAGCAGATGATGAGGATTGTTACCTTGCATGTGAGTTTTGTGAATAATATTTTTAATTAACTTATATTTCAACAAATATTTATGCTGATTTTCCACCTAAAATCTGGTTTTTCTCTAGTCCAATAAAGTTTGCTTGTGTACCCTGCTGTTACCGAATGGGTGGGGTAAGACCGTGTAATTTGACTTTTTTTTACGAAAGAACCCCCTTATTAAAAAAGTACTGAAGCTATGATTTTTCGTAAGAATATATTATATCTAACTGAACAATGATTACTTTTACTAAATCTGACAATCTCTAGGTTAAACGGTCTAGCTCCATAGCGCAATGGAGTATTAGCTACTCGATTTTACCACACTTTGCTCTACTAAAAACTAAGGTTATATACTTCATACACGCTACAAGATTTAAAAAAAAAAAAATTCGGCCGTGGATTACAAGGAACTATCCAGGAGATATATTTTATGTTAGAATTAAAACTTGCTTTGTTACATGTCAAACATTTTATGCTATTGGCCCAATGAGCAAAAATTTTAGTTTCTGCATATTCAGCACTTTTCTGACCTACGGACAGCTTTAATAATTGACAATAAAGATCATTTTTTCCTTAGCGTTGTAGGTATGGTATGCTATGCCAATGGATCCATACAGCGAACGCCATTGTTTCTATGATAACTGTCTGCAAACTGAAACTACGAATGAAAATTGTTACCTCGGCCAGGATTCGAACTTGTTTCTCCAGTGCACTTCCTTTTGTGGGGAATAAAGTAAAATAAATAAATAAATATTAGTAGCCGTGGAAAAGCGAACCAGGCTCACGAATTAGCAGTCCGTGCTGTTAACTATTTTTTTAAGGAACCTTTCTGCTGAATTCCGGGCTACCATGTTCCGTTCCCACGTCAGAGGAAATAAGGAAAGCATAGGAGGGAACGTGGAACAGAGGTTTCATTTATTTATTTTTCCTTGTTTTTATTTATTTTTTTGTTTTATTTCAGTGTTCAATGGTCTTATGTTATTTTATTTATGTATTTACTTTTTTTTAATACCACCGAGAATAGCAGGAGGAGAGCACAGCAAGTCGCCAGACTCCGTGGGACTATCGACACATAGTTTTGGGGGAAGAATAATCCGTCGACTAGAGAAGGCACCGGTTCTAAGAGAGGAAAAGGCGCGGCTCAAGTCCTCATCGCAGTAACACCCCAACTCTGGGTGGGTTAAGGAGGGCACTACACAGGAAACTAGGCACAAGCGCTAGACACTACGCTACACTACCACAACGGCTTTACACGTCTTCGCGGACTGCCCTGGCACGCCTCCCTCCTCAAACAAAATTCCTAATCACGCCTCAGCTACTTAGTATTTCACCTAAACTCGAATAGCATTTATACTATTACTACTTTCCACGAGCAGTTGACTCTTGGTCTGTTCATATCATTTGTTCATGGAGGTGTGTGAACAGTGTACCCGCAACAGGAAGAATGCATGTGTATGTTAAGGTCTTGTAGAGGAACGATAGCCACACGCTCTTACGCGTCCCGTCTGCCTTTAATTGGAGCACCAGCCGTGCAGTCGGAGCTGCCGCGGCCGCAACACGGAGCCCGTGAGAAATGGCGGGCCTTTGATATGCGCCAGCGGGAAACAGAAAATGTTCCCCGAAGTAGAACAAAGGGCGCAGACGAAGAAGTGCGAGCGACGCGGCGCTCGGCGGCGCAGGCTCGGCCCAGTCTCGAGGAACAATACAGCCGCCGGGGGCGGAGGGGTGGCGGCGGGGGGCGGCGGCGGCGGGGGTGGGAGGGACAGCGCTCTCCGCGGAGGCGGGCGGAAGTTTGCTACAAGGGAAAAAGACTCTTTAATAACTTTGCTCGCTTTTCCTCGCCGGATGCTGGGGAGAAGCGGGAAATGTAGTTAGTGGTGGCGGCGCAAAACGGAGTCTTCCCTACGCGAGTTATTAAAGATCCAATTTACGGGACTTGCACAATTTCATATCTTGTTTCTTATTCTTTATGGCGCGTCTTGTGGAACATTGCAGACGGAACACGAGACCGGATGACGGTTCCGGCAGTCGGAAACAAAAGTTCTGCGCGAGACTTTTCTCTCCCGCAACAGCGGTGCTCACCCTTGAACTTCGCTGGGTGCGAGTCCGGAGCTGGTGTTTCCAAGACATTTACCGCGGATAATTTAGATTAATTGACGCTACTGGAGGGTAACTAACTCCTACAACGTGTGAAATGCTAGACGATAATAGACACAGAAGTCTAAACGAATTAGTGTGTTTTGTTTTAACTAGAGCCGTAAATTCAACTAAATACCTAGGTATTACAATTACGAACAGTTTAAATTGGAAGGAACACATAGAAAATGTTGTTGGGAAGGCTAACCAAAGATTGCGTTTCATTGGCATGACCCTTAGAAAATGTAACAGATGTACTAATGAGACTGCCTACACTACGCTTGTCCGTCCTCCTTTAGAATACTGGTGCGTGGTGTGGGATCCTTACCAGATAGGACTGACGGATGTAACATTATAGATTAAGGGTCGACCTGCGACAGCAATCGCACAGCTTGAGTACGGGCCGCTAGACGCCGCCGCAAGCGCTAAGAGTGCATTGCGTTCGCAGGCGCACGTGTTGCGTACGGGCCGCGAGGTGCCGCCACGAGCGCAACCGTATATAAGTGCCGACGGAGTTCGGCCAGCTTTCATTTTGTTAGCATCTCATTTTTGCCTATTCTCTTATTTGCTTAGTTGTTTAGCTCTTATTCGTTTATGGCTCATGTTATTGTGCTCTCTTTCAGCCATTCTGATTGTTTTGATTTACTCCCAATTGAGAACCGCTCGTTTTGGCATTTCACTTTTGCATATTTCTCATTTTGCTAATAATATGCTCCTTAGCTTTTTACAGTTGAATTGATTAACGCAGTCTCATGTACTGTTTGTTCATTTCAGCCTGTTCATATTTTGATGTTCTTTAAATACTCTAATAATTATCGGAAGCATTTTTTCCCTTAAACTTGTGTAAAGAATGCTCGATGTAGGATTTGTTCTGTGACACAGATGTAAGGATTTGAATATAAATTATATACGAAACTGTGCTTTAAAACGAATTTATTTTTTCAGTTTGTACTACATCAGACGACAGTTTTGTGATATGAGGGAGAAATTTGAGGGGCGAAGCCATGGAAATAGGCTTCAGTGATCCCCTTTAAAAATAAAAATTTGTGTGACACTGAAAGACGCGACACTGTAGGCACCGAAAATTTATATAAATATAAAATTATACGTCACGCGGAGTACATCGAAAAAGTTCAAAGAAAGGCGGCACGTTTTGTATTATCGCCAAATATGGGAGAGAGTGTCACAGAATGGATACAGGATTTGGGCTGGACATCATTAAAAGAAAGGCGTTTTTCGTTGCGACGGAATCTTCTCACAAAATGCCAATCACCAACTTTCTCCTCCAAATGCGAAAATATTTTGTTGACACCGACCTACATAGGGAGGAACGATCACCACGATAAAATAATGGAAATTACAGCTCGTACGGAAAGATATAGGTGTTCATTCTTTACACGCGCTATACGAGATTGGAATAATAGAGAACTGTGAAGGTGGTTCGATGAACCCTCTACCAGGCACTTAAATGTATTTTGCTGAGCATCCATAAAGATGTACAGATAAAATTGCAAAACATTGATCATATTCAGTACCATATTTATCATTTCTACAAAAGAAAATCGTAGCTGTAAGATGTATGAGGGTGGCACAGAAAGTCTGTCCGTCAATTATGTTCAACGGTTATTTATTCCATACAATGAAAACTACATACATAGTAGAATGGTATAACTCCCTCCAGTCATGTAGCCTTCATCCAGCTAGACACCAGGTCGTGTACGCCCTCCCAGTATCACTACTGGTTCTGGTACGAAGCCATTTCTTCACTGCGAGAATCACACCCTCCTTGCCCTCAAAATGTCTTCCGCGAATGCTGTCCTTTAAAGGGCTTACCATTTCGGCCAGAAGCGCCCAAAGTAGGAAGTAGATTATAGCAGTTTAAGCCGCAAGTGAAAGAGATGTTATGCTTCACTAAACATACACTAATAAGTCAACACATGGTGGCCGCTGCGCGTAGCGACGGTGGATGACACTTGGTAGTGTTGCGGGCACGTGACGTGGTAAAAAAAGTATGCAAGCGGAGCAGACACGGACGGGGAATCACGCTAGTGAAGATATGGGCTACAAATGAGGAAATCGATTGAGATAAGCGACTTTGACACAGAGCAGTTAACTATTACGCAGAGACTTTGAACGAGTATCTCGAAAACGGCGAAGCTGGTCAAACGTTCACGTGCTGTTGCCGTGAGCGTCTCCGGAAAGAGGTTGAAGGACAGAGAAAATATAACTAGGTGCTAAATGGTTGGACGTCCACGACTCTGCACAGAACGTGACGTTCGGAGGCTTTTCTGCTCTATAAAGTACGACAGATGGTGATCTGTGACATCTCTGCCGAAATAGCACAATTCTGTTGTAGAAACAAGTGTTTCAGAGCACACCGTCCATCGTACATTGTTAAGAATGAGTGCTGCAGCAGACCACCCCTCTGTGTTCAAATGTTGACTCAACGGCATCGTAAATTACGTTGACAGTAGGAACTAAAACGTGTCGGCTCTTCGTGCGAATCACATTTTTTGCTACACTCCGTCGATGATCGTCTCTACAAACGCCATCATCGAGGTGAACGGCACCTTGAAACGTGCAGTGTGCCAAGGAGGAAAGCTGCTGGGTTCAGTATTGTGCTATGGGAGACATTCTCCAGCGCTTGCATGGGACCTGTGGTAGTAATGGAAGACACGCTGACAGCTGCGAACCAGCTGATCCCTTGATGTTTGATGTTTTTCCCAATAGCGATGTCATCTTTCACCAGTATAATTGTCCATTTCTCGGAGCCAGAACCGTGATACAGTGCATTGAGGGGCATTATAGAGAACTCGCGTTGATGGCTCGGCTATCAGATTCACCTTATGTAAATGCTACGGAACCCATCTGGGTCGCTATTGGTCGCCATCACGAACGCAAATCAGCAGCCCCTTATTTACCGCGAATTACATGAGCTGTGAGTGGACATCAAGTGCCACATACCTCCAAAAATCTACGAACAAACTGTCAAATCCCTGACATGCGAAATCAATTATGTATTTCGTTCCAAACACAGACAAACAAATTTTAAACAGGTGGTCGTATGTTTTGGCTCGTCAGTGTAACAAAATGGCTCCAAGCACTATGGTACTTAATATCTGAGGTCATGAGTCTCCTAGACTTAGAACTACTTAAACCTAGCTAACCTAGGGACATCACACACATCCATGCCCGATGTAGGATTCGAACCTGCGACCGTAGCAGCAGTGAAGCGCCTAGAACCGCTCGGTCACAGCGGCCGGCGTCAGTCTAACACAGCCTCCGCAAATTGTAAGGCGAGCCGGCCTGCCAAGTGTGAAAGTACAATCACAAAAAAAATCCCAACACCAAATAATAATTACTGTAGAGTAATGAAATGTTGGGCATACATTTGCCTAGCTAACATATTTAAGTTGTTAAATTAATAAGATCACAAGGTAAAGTACGCGTGAGACAAATCACTGCAAATGTGAAATTCTGGTATATTAATAACGGGTGTAACCACGAGAGTATTGAATGCAAGCGCGCAAACGTGCATTAATTGTGTTGTACAGTTACTGTATGTCAGTGTGTGGGTTGGACTGTTGCACTCGGTCGGTCAGTACAGGGACGGCTAATGCTTTCTGTTGATGACGCTGGAGTTGTCATGTAATGTTGTAGCATATATACTCGATTGGAGACAAATATGGTGAGTTAGTAGGGCAAGGCAACATGTCAACACAACGTAGAGCGTGTTCGGGTACAAAAGCGATCTGTGGGTAAGCGTTATCCTGTTGGAAAACAACACTTGGGTTGCTGTTCATGAAAGACATCACAACAGGACGAATCACCAAATTCGACGTAACATTTTTGCAGTCAGTGAGAGTGCACATATGCTGTGGTACGAAATCGCACACTAGACCATGACACCATGTGTAGGACCAGTATGTCAAGAATGCAATACAGGTTGCTTGCAGGCCCTCACCTGGCCTCCTTCTAACCAACATACGGCTGTCACTGGCACCGAGAAGAACCAGTTTTCATCAGAAAATACAACAGACCTCCACTGCGAGCTCCCATGAGCTCTCGATTGACACCAGTGATGTCACAAACGACGGTGGTTTGGGATCAGTGGAATGCCCGCTACAGGGCGTCTGGCTCGGAGTTGTCCTTGAAGTAATCGATTTGTAACAGTTCGTTGTGTCGCTGTGGTTTCAACTGCTGCTTAGATTGCAGCTGCAGATGCAGTACGATGCGCCTCTTGGTAGTGTCATGAGACCGTCAAGAGCGCGTCTTCTTGCGTCCGTATATTCCCGTGAACTCCGCTGCCAGTAATTATTCATAGGTGCTACATTCTTGCCAAGTCTTTCTTCAGAATCAGAGAAAGTACATCCAGCTTCTCCTAACCCTGTTACACGACCTCGTTGAAACTCAGTGAGGTGTTGACAATGGCATCTCTGTCGCCTTAATGGCATTCCTGACGAACATTAACTCGACAGTAACTAACGCTAACGACCGTTATATGTGTATATAAGGAAATCTCATTTGTGTCATCATACCAGCACCATTCTTATGCGACCCATCGTCTTTCAGATGTAGAAACAAGCATACCAACTTCCGATGAAGTCGCAGAAATCATTCTTGGTGTTGTTATATTTTTCTCATTAGTGTACCGGACTCAGGGCAGACAGCCGTAAGAGGGCAATTTGGAAAGCACAAACAATCCCTCTGACATTGGTGTTCCTCAGGCCAAACATGTACAACTACAATGGAGTTAGGCCAAGACTGCAGGGTAGATGGGCAACAACATCCAACCCTGTTTCGTGATGTATTCAGAAGTTCTCACACAACTGTGAAATTGAATGTTATCGTGTTGTATCCAGATATCCACAAGGATTTTATGACGCCTAAGTCGTTGGACACGCTTGTTCAGTGTGGTTATTGCATTGGCCAATGCCTATAAATTAATAGTACTACCAATTAGCGTCACAGTGTTGAGGATCATACTCTAGTAGTATTGAAACACAGTCACTTTGAGTTCAACGGCGGAAGCGATTGCTTTGGACCGTTCCTTCTGTATAGAGTGAGTATGACGCCATTCCATCGACTGTCTTCTACATCTGGACTCAAAATGGTGAACCCAGGCTTCGCCACCCGTCACAATCCGGGACATGTTATCAGCCGTCTCAGCCTCAAAACGTTCCAATAAAAAAATTTTCTGTGAGGTCTGTGTTCCACCTAAAACAGCGTGGAACCCATCTTGCACACATTTATGAATATCCAAGGACGCTGATGCTCGTAGTTGCATCTACACTTACTTTGCTGATTGACAACCGCAGCGCCAACTGTCGAGGCGTAATCCGTCGATTGCAGCGGATGCGAACATCAGGTGTGATAGCCGTGGATGTTCTCTCCGCTCACGGCAAATTCTGGAACTCTTACCTACCGTCTTCTGATGCTCAGCGATCAACTTCCTTCCACTGCAGATGCTGCGTGTAATTCTCCACTGTGAGAAATTCATTGACGATATTCTGCTTGTAATGTACTTGTGCACGCCATTTCGAAACACCGCAGAAGATTCTCTCTCTGTCGGAGGAAACGATAATTTTGTGCGCGCACTCAGGAAACTTCAGAGAATTCAGAAACTTTCTTATCACCAGCTTTCACTAAAGGCTATGTGTAGACAGCGATGTCTCATCATCCTTAAGACTAATGTTTTTGTGTCGTCTCGTTGTTACTGTAGGCTTGTGCCATGGGAAGCAAGAAGAGGATGTCGTTTGATAGCCAGTATCCTCTTTCTGTAACACAACTGAAAGCATATATTAATGAGGTTCTTTATTAACCAGACCAAGAAGTTACTTCTCTTAAGGTAGTCCATGTGTTGTTGAACTAGCTCTTCTTTAATAGTCTACGTTAGCCTCGCTGCTGGTGGAGTACAAGTCCCGCAATGTACACTACTCTGGTCTTTAGATACTGACTGACAAGGGGACACTCCGTACCGTGAATCACGAATTTTGACGCGCTTCAAATATGTTGTAGAGGCACTTACCCTAAGTACTTGGCTATCTGGTTTTCTTAGCTATGGTCTTTAGTTTTTGAGAAAATCAATTTTGAAATTCATTGCGTGCTTTGTATACACATAACGTTACAAATATTCAAAACAAATGGTTCAAATGGCTCTGAGCACTATGGGACTCAACAGCTGAGGTCATAAGTCCCGTAGAACTTAGAACTACTTAAACCTAACTAACCTAAGGACATCACACACATCCATGTCCGGGCAGGATTCGAACCTGCGACCGTAGCAGTCGCGCGGTTCCAGACTGAAGCGCCTAGAACCGCTCGGCCACCGTGACCGGCTATTCAAACCAAGTCAGCGTAGTGCAGCGGTAAGGGTTCACGGCTACCGCGCTGGAGGTACCGTGTTCAAATCCTGCTCGTGTACTTTTTTTTCAAAATCGACCGCATTTTTCAATTTTATTTGAAAGAATATCAACAAGCAGTGTGAGGTGTGCGAAATTACAAAGATATATTCAGTTACTAATTTTTTCTATCATTCAGTTTTACAAAATCTTATTTTTCATCGTCCACCTTGCTTGATGTGCCAGAACAATATTGTGGGTGATACGTGTCATAGAAAGAACCGAAGCACAAATTTTCGCAGCACCACGCGTATTTTATGAAAGCCACCGTCTTGCCGGCGCACTGTTTCTTCATGAGCGATACCGGGAAACACAATTCTTTCGCATCCAAAAAGATTTCTCTTTCATCCGCTAATTTCGATGCGAACCATTCGTATCTGATCATGCTTTCAAAATTAGGTGTGCTGAATTGATGTGGGATTAGCCAATGTAATTTTATGGAATCTTCCCTAGAAGCGATCTCTCTCTTGTCTTTCATCAAGTCGGAGGCATTCTGAATAATTTTCGTGAAGATTTTCACTTGCTGGTAAAAATAAACATCGCAGGGCTGGAAATAAGGAGTGCACTTTGGTGGGACCACTTTTAGGGTGCAGGTGCTCGCTTTCCTTTCATCAGTGAATATAGTATAAAGTTGCTTTGCCCTCCCCACGAATCGATAACTTACAAAAAAATTTTCTGTCCCACGTACGGAAGAATTGCAGAATGTAAGAATTCTTCATACACCAGTTTCGTGAACTTCCCGCAATTCGTGCAGGACATGACTACATTTCTATATTTCCCAGTTAATTCGTCTACTCGTTTTTGAACGTTACGACCGAATTTTCCGGACGGTTCTTCCATACATAAGAAACATATGGGAGCAGGATTCGAACAGGATACCTCCAGCGCGGTAGCCGTGAACCCTTACCGCTGCACTACGCTGACTTGCTCGAAATACTTCTAATGTTACTGGTATACAAAGCCCGCAATGAACTTCAAAATCGATTTTTTCAAAATGGCTCTGAGCACTATGGGACTTAACAGCCGTGGTCATCAGTCCCCTAGAACTTAGAACTACTTAAACCTAACTAACCTAAGGACATCACACACATCCATGCCCGAGGCAGGATTCGAACCTGCGACCGTAGCAGTGATTTTTTCAAAAACCAAGGCCCGCCGCTAAAGACCCGGATAGCCTGGTACTAAGGTTAAGTACCTCTACAACGTATTTGAAGCGCATCAAAATCCATGATTTACAGTATGGAGGGTCCCCTTGTGAGCTAAAGACTGAGCTAACTACGACTCCGACTCCCACTGGGCTGCGACTGATGACTCGACTCATTGACTCATTAGATGACTGACTCTGCCCTCCGGTCCGCGGTGACGATGTAATGGCGGTCGAGAGGGCGTTAGTGGCACGTTGCTTGCGAATCTCTATTTGGCCTCTCTCCTGACAGGCGCGATGTTTGCGCCTGCTGTCGAACTTCACGCAACCTCTTTGCCCCGCCCGGTGTGCAGACGACAGCTTACGCCAGCACAAATAACACTGGGAATGAAATACTGAGTATCTTGAAGAACAACCGAAATGCCCCTTTCGTTCAAGCAGTACCGTCGCTCCATATCGCAATCGCGCCGCAACCACTAAACACATGCTCTTGCAGTTGTGTGGTGTGAGAGACAAAATACATGACGTATAATTCTACACAGGCCTATTTAAGAGGAATCAGTACTGTTGGAATCCCTGGATTAAAATTTAAGTAAGGACTGTCAGCCCATTTTTGACCCACGAGACCGGGTTAAACTTGATATTATCGCAATGTTAACAATTAAAGCCCTGCAGCAATCTAGCTATTTTCAGAAATATGGCGATTTGCTACCACTGGAATGGAAAATGTACGCCACTTAACAGCTCTTACACCTCCTCTAGTAGGCATCTAGCCACTTCCATCGATATTATCTACATAGATCACATTGTATTTCACGTACTTTTGGTTTTGTAGAACCATACTGAGGAGATTTCAAGGTTGCGGTAGATGTCAGAAAAAATATATATATTGTATACCTACGAAGAAAAACGAATATACCAACACACCTTCCATAGGTCCCAAGGGAAATTGTCGTCATAGATGTGAAGAAAGTCCCAAGGACCTGGAACATGTTTCCGCTTAAAAGGTAATAACATACTTGCATATGTGTATATGCTGTTGCAGCCATGCATCATCAAAGAGAAAAAACTCAATTTCCAACACTTATTTACACTTCTCTCATGACTGTACTGAATATATGTGCAAGTCAGATTCTACTTAAAATTAACAAATTCTGGAACTGAAAGGAAGCAGTTAACCACCAATAAATCATTTTATTGTTTCCATGATCCGAGCTGTTGGCCAGAAAACGACATATATTATTTAGGAAACATTCATTATGGAATAAATATATTGCGAAGCTCTACTTGATGTTAGTATCCTGGATTCCTTGTTGGGGCCTCTGCATTTCGCACTTGAGATCGCACAGCAAATGACGTTAAAAACTAGAGTGGCTGATTATTACTGAGTTCTTTTTTGTGATTTCAGGTCTATTTACAGATCCTTTTTATCTCCAACAGTTTGTGAAGAATCACTTGAACAACAATTCTCGTAATTTTTTTTTTATAATTTCAAAACCTTCGTAAGTATTTACTTACCTATAATGTATGTGTAGCAGATTTTCGACTGTACTTTGCTTGAGAAATTTCTGTCCTGAGTTCCTGCCATCTCGTTTGCAGTTCATTTCTCCTGGTAGCGTTTTCCATTTCAACGATGTCCTGGTGAGAGGCTCCCCATATTCATCTCTGACAGTGCTAAGGTTCTCTTTCACAACCTTTTGCATACCACGACCTTGTAGTTCTCAACTAACTCACCAAATAGTTTTCTGTATTATTGAGACCTGTAGTTTCCTAGAAATTTACGACAATGATTTTCAAAGAGAACCATGCAACCGATACTTGCCTATTTAACAGCGCTTCAGACTGTGCATCTTTCATAAGTTATCTAGTTTGATACTCAACAAGTGCTCCCTCCTAAAATTCAGCTTCAATGATATTTGGGAATTAGTTTTTTGGAAGAGAAATGCCCTCTCGTCTTGATTCATCGATTTCACTAAATTCTTAATCAAAAATAGTTAGGTATGCAATGGAGGCAATGAGATTTTGTCATCATTTACAGGTAGCTGATGATCAACATTCGCCTGTCCTGCACTGAATAACTTTCTCTGGCCAGCTTTTGTTAGTATAAAGATTGCTTCTATCTCTGCTATCCCATACGAAGAAAGGAGGAAAATTTAGTATAGTCAATTTGTAATCCAAGTAAAAAAGATGTCGCTTTAAAATATGCATACGTCTACCACGATTAGCCATCATATCTGATTGGTGATAGCAAGAGATGAGTGTTCATGTAACTCTCTACCATACCACCTGCATGAGCTATAGGAGTGGATAGAAACGTATTTTTATTATGTAGAAGGCCACTTTCAAGCTGGTTTTCAAAGAGTCAATGAAAAAGCACCAATCTTCAGGTATATGTTCTCCGGCCAGTGACTCTTTCAATAAATCGAAATTATCGTAGAAAAGTAGGTGCATCTCTTTAGAAAGTAAATGCTCAAATTCATTTTGGCTGCGAGCGAGAGAACTTGCTTCGTTGCCATTCTGCAGGAGATACCAATCTTTCAATCTTGAAACGAAAATCTGCTTAACTTTTAGATAACCCGAGATCACGAACTACATCATTTAGATCTCCTGTGTTACAAAGTGAGTTTCATTTATAGTAACCACTTCCACAAAATCTGAGTCACTCTGTAATTTCAATTCAGTAATCTCATCAATATTTGCAAAGTTTTCAGTCACATCTTTTACTTCTGGTCTAGTTGGTAAAGGAAGGCCTGGTTATTGAGGCACTGGTCGAATGGCTGATTCTAAAGACTGATATTTAACAGTATGTTTGGATTTCGAAATAATTTCAGATGTATTTGTCAATCAGACGTAGCAGTCTGTCGCATGATCACTCGGTTCCCACCATTTCGTAGGAACTGCAGAAGGCATGAAGTGGAACACTTTTAACTAGCCAGTTACACATTCGGCACAATAGGTTCCTGAAGCTTAGAACTTAACCTGATCTATTTCATTGTCAAAATAACCTTTTTTCAATTTTAGGTGCCTAATTTCATCTCTGTATTTTAGAAGTGAATTCGCCATAAACATAACAAAAATTATTAGTATTGTTTACAAATCTGTAAGACTGTTTCTCCATCTAAAACACAGTCCCTGAGAAAACAAGCTACTATCCGTCACTACACTTGTCAGATCACAGATGGAAAATGCACAGGATTTGCTTCTCTCATTAAACAAAGCTTCTACACCTCTGGCAACTAAGCAGTGCACTTTCTACCTATAACAGATCTTCTTTCTTAACTGATGTTGAAACAAACTTTGGCCCCAGTGGGAAGGCAATTCTCGTGATCAAATGTCGTGGCTGAACATTGATGTCGCACACCACAATCGCCTCAAGCAAATACATTAATTGCTTATCCAGCTAAATAATTTTCCTTTAATATCTACGTTTAGCACCCTACGCCAATCAACATGAAAATATTTTTTTATATTACAAGAAATTGTGAGAAATGGAAAATTTCTGATTTCATTTTTGGATTTGGGAGATGCAAATACGTAAAAATAACCTGAAATTATTCATTTCATATTTGCATTGTCAGCCAGTAACTAATATTACATGTTTCAAGATCTGTGAAATTTTAGCAAAGATTAATGAGTTACCCCAAGAGATGACCTTGTATGATATTATGAAATGGAAATAAATGAAGTATCCAAACGTTTCCATTTTCATGTACCTATGTCTGACATCTGCATTGGAGATAAGGGTTTATTTAGGTGTTTCAACAGTTATGTGTCTATCTTCCACATAGCTGAGTTTATTATTACTATATAATTCCAAGAATTCCACCTCTTCTAAGTGTCTGTCATCATATTTTGGGCCTATAGCGGCGGGTAACCTCTTACAAGGCTATATGAACTCATATAGCGTTTTTTTTTATTTTTCAAAATACCGTGACAAAGAATTGGCTAGGTACCATGTATTAATGTCCAAGTATATATTGTTAACCTAGCTTTCTATAACTACACTTGATATGCAATTTATTGCAATGTTCGTGTGATCTGAAAACAAAACAAAATTCTTGTGTGCTAATGTTATTGATGACAGGCCACTGATATAAACAAGAGAAAGTAAGCGCCCTAGTGGGGCTCCTAATGGGACACAACAGGTAATTAGTTATTAGTTGCATTAAGACTGATAGCTTAATACAGGACTTGTCACTATTGACACATCCAGACAGATATGAGGTAAACCACTTTGCAGCTTTCCTCTTACACTGTAATATCCTGCAGAAAATGGTATTTTGATTGACCCAGTCAAATGCCTTTTACGCATCACAAAATTTATCACTAGCCTACACTTTATTGTCTAATGAATTAAGTACATTTTGACTGTATGTCTAAAGAGTTTTCACAATGTCAGAATCATTTTGAAATCCAAACTGTCACTTTGGCAACATATTATTTGTACTTAGGTGGTTGAGAAGCCAACAGTATGTTAGACTCTGTAAAATTTTCGAAAATGCTGTGAAAGAAAAATTTATTGGAAAATTGACAGTAGTTCATACACAACTTCTTAACGTCGTCATATTTCAATCATTCAGGATATGATCCACTGACAAATGACTGGTTACAAAAGTACTTTAATATGTTAACACACTCAGAAGGACAATCCTAAATTAACTTAGTTTATATTTTATCGTGACCATTAGAATTTTTTGGTTCTAAGAGTTTAGTGGAGGCATTAATTACTACTGGTTAAGTGAGGGCTGTATTTATAGTATGTAAGTTACTTATTTTGACTGAACTGAGATATTTCGTAGAAGCATCTACCATGCCTGCCAACGGACCATTTGGTAACAGATATGAAACGCTTATTAAAAAGTTTGACAACACTGCACAGATTTGTTACCATAGCATTATTTATTCTTAATGCTATCTCATCCCCTTCATCTCTGGATCTACCAGTTTCTTCCTTCATTATGTCCCATAGTTTTCTTTATTTTGTTGTCTAATGTGTCAATGTATTTCCCATAAAGCGTTGGTTTTGATTTCTGTATTACTGTCTTCAGTATTTTGTAGTATGGGTGGCAATGAGCTATACATCATCATCAGTGTTTTTCTTACCAGATACCTTCATTCCTTGAGTAATCCATGGTTTTTGGTAAAGTTTGGTCTAATGTGGGCTATTTTAGAGGAAAACAGCTTTCAGACAACGTAAGGATTCAGATGAGTTTTACTGAAAGTGTGTTGTTCATTCATGCCAAGAGTATTGTACGCCTCACATCATTTCACAGAGTTGAGGTGTTTCCTAAAGTAATCAACTCTTGGCTCACTGTGTACCTCTTGATCTTACATTTAGACGAATTTATATCCTGACAGTGTCAACTTTTTAACAAAAAGAGTTGCTTATCTTGGTGTGAAAGGGTATTTATCATTGGTTGTGCAACATAATTTTTTCTATGACACCTTTGTGTAAAAGAATCGTCAATTGTTGTTTTTGAGCAATAAACTCTTCTAGTGGCAAAGTTTAAAGTAGGAATTAACTTGAATGATAACGTTACAGATTACAATAGATTCTTAGTAGAAGAGTATGTAAGAAAACTACATTAAAATCACAAGCACACATTCTTTCCTAGTTTCTTACTGTAAAATGGGACAATAGAAATTCAAGGTGGTTTATGAAGAGATTAAAATTATCTTTACTTGATTCATATACACTTGATATTATAAAGGATGCCAAGCAAAATTTATTAAAGCCTGTTTTCTTAAATTTATGACATTCGTGGTGACTGTGGCGACTCCTCCTTTCTTCATTAAGTGCTCTGAAAAAGAGAAATGCTAATGTAAGTCCAGTAACACCTAACACATATATATATCAGAGGTCACGTGATGCTCAGAGAGGCAGTGTATGCCAACTGCGTTTAATAGCTTTAATTCATCAGTGCAATTACACAATTAAGTAAATTTACTTCACAGACTACTTTAATATATGAAAGAGTGTTGTAATTTCACACTGAATGAGATATAATTGGGTGCCAAGAAACTTTCTGATGATCGTTAGTAAATTTTCAATGAACAACGGTTTTTATACTATACGTCAGAGTTCTGTTGTTCACTTTTTTCTCAAACTGAAAGTTTGTTTCAATCTGCCCTCCCTTAAGACTCTGTTACTTCTGTCCTCCATATCCTGCAAGAAGTGCATCTGTGACACTTGTAACTGCAGGTATTTTACCACTCATGACAATGCCTGCCCCAGCCCCCATTAACACTCAAATTTCCCATTGACGCGAAGATCATGCCTAATGTAATCGCACCTATTAACAGAATCTACAAGAATCATACCAATATGTTAACCTACAACAACTGCAGATGAGTTCCAATGAGACTGGTCATCGAACTCAATATTTGTATGTCTTGATGTTGATGAAATATTTGCCAGGAAGCCCTATTAGTGTGATGAGGACCTCTGTGAGTATTATTACTCAGCCCAACCATTATAACCATGGTGTCTTCCCTGGTGAAGTCTGTAAAAAGTGATCCCAAATCCTCTGTCACCTGACCAAGACCAGATCAGTAACAAAACCGAAATACCGTCCAATACCATTAAAGTAAACAAACTGCATTCATATCCTTCAATTACAATTTGCCATGTCCATTTTATTCAGTGAGACAGCACTTAGCGGCCAGATACTTGGTCCACAATCTGGTGAAAGGTGTCTGCGTACCAGGTATATGTACCCTCACTTAAAGCAGCAATCGCCTAAAAAACGGAGAAACACCAATGTAGAATTTCACACGAGATCAGGTTAACATACTTCCTGTTGAGACAGACTTTCCGTACTAGAAAAATTACTTGGTTGATTATTCAGGATGACCAACTACTAACTCGAGAAACAGACATTAGAACACTGGCTTAGTCCCAAAGGACACACGACACTACCTGCAACCACAAGGGCTGCCACCTAACCCCTCGATATCGCGAGCTCCAAATCGCTCCACGAAATTACTCAATATTTAGGCCTTTCAGCCTATTAGAATCACGAGTAGAGTGTAGGAATTTTTATTGGCCATATCTACCTCCCAGTTATAGTGCTTCAGTAAGGTGCTGCCTCCTGAAAGCAGTTTCAGAAGATTCTCTGAAATAGGTGTTGACAAATACATGCCCTCAAGGGGAAGAAATAACTTGACCTTGAGGCGCCCTTATATGCCCAGACCATCACCGACCAAGCGGCTTTAGGAAAGAGTGGTGCACTAACTATTAGCTGGAGAACAAATCTTAGCTGGGGAAGCAATAGTCATAAAAACGGTCTCGAAATTATATTACACAATTGTGAACAACACCGGAAGAAGGAAAAGTTAGTGACTGAGGAGTTTTCATGCATGTAGTGCCACGAGATTCATTTTTGGGTCATTCAGATTCTATGTACAGGTTATACCTCCTCAAAGCCGTCAGACGCGCTTGCTGTGAAATTTCGGATGATACTTACGGTTCCATTTCTACAGCGTGTAGCTGGAGTCAGTCCTAACAAATATTGTCCACCACATGTTCATTCGATGCCTAGTGCCAACCGAAAAGGCTATGCGACAAACAAAATGTTCCGTAAGTGGAATATCAATGCTCAAGCGACACAGCGGCCCAAATTAGTCTAGTGCAATGGTTCTGTGTGGGGGTATTTACACGCTGAGGGATAAAACGGAAATTTGTGACAGGCAAAATCCAATACGTTCAATTGCGTTTTGCTCACTAAATTATGTTGTTCTTATTATTATCACTCTTTCATAAGACTGTAATACTGATTGCGTGACAGAATGTGTCGATGGTTACAGCTTGTGAAATGAATGTATTTGTGTTGAAGTGGAGGTAAAAATTCAAATTTTTGTATACACATAAAATTAATAAATTTTGACAGGTGCTCTTTTCGTTGCCAGAAGGATACGCAGGTGATATTCCAATGTCACCCATATATTTGTCAATACTTGGTGAGGGATGAATGTTATGACGTCGCTAATGTTGCAATGTCATTCACTGGTGTTAGATAAACCTAGTCCTAGCCATAACATCAATGGAAGAAATCCAGTGGTGTAAAATCTGGTGATCACTGAGGGCAGTTAATGGGACCACCACGCCCCGAAATGCTGTTTCCAGACAGGCACAAGGTGATAGCGAAGATCTACACTCATGTTTAGAAAAAATATAGCACCTTGAACGACGCCCATATTCACAGGACATATAAATTACTATGTTCTGCAGAAATGATTAGCATTTGAACGATGCCGGCCCGAGGGTTCGAGGTCAACATTGATATCGCGGCGTAACACCACCTACTGGTAAAATATGCCTGCGGCTCTCGTTGACACCATAAACCGAAGGTGTTGAAACGTCCCCTTTGAAAATTAAGAATGACAGTGCTGGAAAAACTCTTATGTTATTTGATTTTCAAACAGCTGAGCAAAACTGAACGTACTCAGACATTTCTCTCTTTACTTATTCTGATCATCACTAAACTGACACACAATATCTTTAGCGCAACGCAATCTGACTTTCAATAATCCCTACAAAAGAATGGCCCTGACTAACAATAACCTATACCTTTTATAAATCACTTACCTCACAATAATCTTCGTTACTAGAACTACTGCAACACAGCGAGCGCCAATACTGCCAGCTGAATAAAAGATTCTAACTACTGAAGGCACTAACTACTGATAGGCATAGTTAGCAAATGAATGATTTTGATAGAGAACAAACAATGTATTTATTCATGACATCCGTCTTTACAAATTTCCTTTTTCTGGCGGACACACGTCCAGATCGTCTGCCTCTCAAAACTCTGGCATCCCTCTCTCCATGCACCACTGCTGGCGGTTTACCTCCAACTGCCCAACGCTACGCGCTAATCACATCCAACTGCCCAACACTACACAGGCGAATATTCCAACAAGGAGTCGAAACAACCACAGACTGCACACTGCGCAGTCAGCGATTTTCATGCGGAGCACTCTTCACCCCCTTTCTCTCTACCTCTCTCTCTCTTTCTCTCTATGTCTGTCTGTCTGTCTGTCTGTCTCTCTCTCTCTCTGAGTGTATGTGTGTGTGTGTGTGCGTGTGTGTGTGTGTGCGTGCGTGCGTGCGTGTGTGTGTGTGTGAATGTAGCGCCGGTCCACACTTTTCTATATACTTCTTGTAACGTGATGAATAGTCTCCAGTCGCAAGTTGCTGTCAATAGCGATTGGCGATAAGGTACGAATATTACAATAGTATTGTTTTTGACGTTATTAGAAACATTGGTTATATGAGATGGTGTAAGTCTTCACATGTCTACTTGTCTGTCTTAGTAGGAAGTAAATATCACACTAAAATGTAATGGTTCGGGTTTCCATCCTCAATCTGTATTAATATCTTATCCTGTCACTCACAGCTTCTTTAACATCTGACAGTGTATTGGATGTGTCAGAAATGACACGTTACACCGTTGTTCGATGTCTATCTTAAAACACAATTCACCGTCTTAGTGCTTTGACAATTTACCTCAATTATTGGATGATTCCGAGTGCACAATTATCACCTCCGTTACCAAAGCGCTGTGGATTTCACACGGACCTTCCCGTACATTACGTATCTGTCCTGTTTATTCATTGGTTTTTACTTATATTTCTATGCCATGATTTAATGATTTTTTTTATTATATGTTTAATATCTTGTGTAAAATGATTCGGGATAATTACCAACTTATTGTCGTCTCCAGATAGTCGCCTTCCTCGTTAGAACTGTCGTAAAAGTAGACACTCTCAATTAATTAGTAAGGCAGACCCGGACTGGCATCTGATCACTCGTGGACTGGATCGAGAAATTTCCTCAGAAGTATAATTCAACATGCAGTTCTGGAACGGTATCTTTCATCAAAAGCAAATGTAGCACTACCTCCACATCAAATGGTGTGACATATTGTTTTTAATTATGTCTGTACCTCTCGAAGTCTGTCCACCAATGGTATGAGAACTGGCTGAAGCATTTTAAGGCATTAAGAAAGATGTTTGACAGAAAGTGCTTAGTGTGACAACTTGAATCTCTGCACCGGGATTCGAACCCGGGTCTTCTGCTTCTTAGCCAGATGCTCTGACCACCTTTTTAAAAATTTTTTTTAATGATATCAATGGGTAACGGAATAGAAGGGATGGTCTCCGGGGGGGGGGGGGGGGGGGAAGTGGGCGGGGGTCATTTTATGATGCCTGGCCACGATGTCTCCGCTGCCAAACAGGAACCATGGAAGGAGTAAATGGGCACAGGAGAATATTTAGTTATTTATTTACAAAAAATTAATCCGCCTTTTCCATGACTTGTCTCTGAAAAAAAGAAAAACAAACACAAAGCTACACTTCTGGACACGCACATGCGGCGTCGATACTCCACGGAAGCCGCTGCCCCATCTTTCTGGCATGTCTTCTCGCAATATCGTGTGTTCTGTTATATGTTCATCTGCTTATTAAATTTATCTCCTCCGATGAGTAATACAGCTACTGGACGGATCGTGGAAAGTGCTCCTCTAGAAGTTCGAAAAGTGTTCATCTGCTTATCAAATTTATCTCCTCCTATGAATAATACAGCTACTGGACGGATCGTGGAAAGTGCTCCTCTAGAAGTTCGAAAAGTGTTGACTGTATATAGGGTTCTTCACAATAGCGCAATGACGATCTTTTATGTATCTCCTAAAATCAATGAATTTCTTGACACCACCTCCCAATAAATACTGGATCGCGTGATTTCTGATTCATGTGACAGCGCTGTGTTTTGTCCTAGGGTCATAAACACGGTCTGGGTAGAGGAGAGCTAGTTAATCGACATAAGATGGCTACATACGTAAAGAGAGAGCCAAAATTCTACGTACAAATTACCAGATCTCTTCCACCGGTCCACAATGTAGCAGGTGTTCGTCTGTATCCTGGACGTTGCACTTCACACATAAAGTCGAACCTGCAAAGTTCGATCCTACAGAGTCTCTCTCGAGTAGTTTGTTTTCTGTTCACAGTCAAGTACCAGGTCGAGCGGACGTCTGAATCTAGCGTTACCGCGTTTACAGTGCACAGTAGGACATGTCAGTTTGACAACATTTAGTGACCGACGGCGCTGTGGTGTTTAACAGATGTCACCGGCCGTTGTTTGGCGAGAAACTGGAAGAACGTCCCGTAACTAGCTATGGTCCAGATAAAACGTACCAAAGTAGGAAAATGGCACCGGTACCTCAGTAAGTCCAAGTCACTGGGAGACGCTTAAAAAGCCGGAGCTCATTCCCGTGAAGGGAGGACCGTTGGCGATACCAAAGGGACACTACCTCCTAAATATAGGAATATAGGGACTAGCGGGCTGAGGTACGAGGACCGCAGTCTTGGCAGCAGCGTCAGCAGCCTCGTTTCCTGGCAGATCGACATGACCAGGAACCCACAGAAACTGCACAGTGGCTCCACCACGAGTGAGCAAGTGACAGTTTTCCTGGACTCGTTGCGCAAAGGGATGAGCGGTGTACAGCACACATAGACTTTGAAGGGCGCTGAGTGGGGCTGAACAGAGGACACAATTGAAAAGTCTGTGTCGCCGGATGTACTCTGTGACCTGATACAGGGCGAAGAGCTCGGCTGTAAATACTTAGCAGTGTGCCGGAAGCCGATATCAAAAGTAACGGGCGCCAATGCCAAAGGCACACCCGACCCTGCGGTCAGTCAGAGAGCCATCAGTGTACATAAAGGTACTATCGCGAAGTTCCGTGCGAAGGTTGTGAAAATGAAGGCGATATAGCGAGGCTGGAGTAGTGTCCTTAGGAAGCGAATGAAGGGCCAAGGTTAACATGGGACGTTTACTGTTGAAACAATTAACAGTTTACTTACTTTTTCCTTGTGTCTCCCTTTCATTTGACATCTCCTTATAATATTCGAGTATCATCGTTGCTATGGCTTTTCAAGTCCGTTTTAACATTCAGATGTGAAGTAAAGTAAATACCTAGTAATGATGTCACTGGGGTGACGAAAGGTCAAGGCTGGGCAAGGGCATAGAAATTAATTTACGTTTTAGCAAAACTATGCAGATCCCCATTCCGAATCACACTACTGTTCTTAATAGTGAAACCTGGAGGGGGAAGAATGCCGTCTGAATTGTCATACCAGAGTACTTACTATACATTACGAGACTTTTCGGTCGCTTCCACTCTTCCTCCTGAAAAATGTTGAAGGGTTCGAAGAATCGAGGAAAGGGCGCGCAATAGTTGAGAAATTCTGGAGCGGTATGCCCATCGACGATGTCCATTAGGTGTTCCGAGCCCATCGGGTGGCCGCCTCTCGCGGACGTCATAAAAATGCAAATTCGGGGCACGAGGTGCCGACCCAGCTCCCCTCTCTCTCCCCTTCACCACTCCTCCCCCACCACCGCCACCCCTGGAGCAGAGCACGTACAACACGAGGCCCGCCACCCCTCGCTCAGTGGTGCGCGGCTGTCCCGACGAAAATGCGGCCGTTACCTGCCTCTGTATTCCGGCAAAAGGGAGGGCAATTCTCAGGTGGAGACTTTACTGCTGCGTGTAATACTCTTTTCATAAAACATTGCCGGAGAAACACCGCTAGCCCGTGCATCCAACTACAGTTAACGTCGCTTCTATGGAACTTTTGGAGATGATGTACGCTCCCCGGGAAAAGCCGGAACGAAAAACGACTAACGCTGGTGGAGGTCGCCCATTTTTATAGACGCAGTAGCCCGCGCATTCAGAAAGTTATTACTATTCCACTTCCGAAATATAAAACCGTATTTCGTTTTGATACTCCTGTTACTATAATAAGACCACAAGAATACAGTAGAACGATGACTCTGGCTAAAGACCGTGGTGTTTTTGAAGAATTCCGCCACGTATTTAGACATTTGTCGATGGGTATCTGGTGAACGCTACAGTTGCAGGAACGTTCATTCACAACGGTTGCACAAGGCCTGTTTGTGTTTGTACACGATAACATAGTCAATAGTCCTAAGCTCACAGGTTTACTATTTGAGAACGAAGTCTTTCGTGACGGCACTGATTCTCGGATTTCTCGCCGCGTCAATTCAGAATCAAACCTCAAGCTTTCGACGATTACTTCCGCCATCTTCGTCAGGAGCAAATGCCTGTCAGAACTGCTTCTATGGTGGCGTTGTATAGTCCACAGACACCTTCTGATTTGTCAGTAATTACCTATTGTTGTCGCAGATGGTATCAACGTCAAAGCTGATGGCGCAACTGGTCCTGTAGTTGCCATTGCGACGAATATCTCTGTATCGAGAGCTCGCTCCCATGTAAAGCTAAGATTATATCCGCTGTCGCACATTCTTATTTGTACAGCCTCTTTAATGACAGAATCCCCATATATAGGAGCCTCGGACAAAACTTTAGTAACGCCAGACAGTATTTTGCGTTTGTTTGTGAGACTGTGCGCAGCAATCGCATTTTTTCCAGTTCTCGATTTTGGGAATACGCCGTCGAAGATCTGCACAGCGGGCGGAAACGGTGTGGATGGACTTACGGTGTAACTGCTGCCGCACTCACAAGGGATGTTATAAATTCCAGGGATCCTCAGGCCGAGACTGCCCTTAACAGGGCATAGCATCTCCTTTACCTTCCTAGGAGGTCGGAAAATAGCTCTTAAACCTCGGCATCACAGAATCCTGCCTATTTTGCTGAGTGTAGGCGCTATAGAAAACAATGAATACACTCGGTGGCTCATCAGGTGAAAGTTCAAAATTTTCAGGTTTCCTTTACTTAGAGCACGCTGGCTTTATATCACGTGAAACATAGACACTCTTTCAGAACACGTACTTCGGATGACTGATTTCCGAATCCAAATAGTCCTACCAGTAAAAGGTTTTGCTCTCTGCGCCAATGTATTTAAAATTGCTCTCTTCTGGGCTGGATAATGAAAACTCTGGGCGTTAAGACATACAACAATGTGTGTCGCCATGCGTCCATTCGACTTTCACTGTACCAACACATACGAAAATGGGAACTATGCCTCTCTCTCTGTCACGACAGTGAAGTACATGTTTGGGTGTATATTGTTATATGTTCAAGTAAGTGCTCAAGATGTTTTACGCAGTGTGACCTAAACATAAACCTGACGTCAACGTAATGATAAAATGAGGCTGTACGAAGGGGAACCAAATTTAATGCACGTTCATCAGAACATTTCATAAGAAACTTGGCCACTGCTGGAGACACCGGATAACCTGTGGCATCCATAAAATTTATAACATTCCTTGTGAGAGCGGCAGCAACTACATCGGTCAATCCATCCGCACCGTTCCCGACCGCTGTGCAGGACATCGTCGTCGTATTACACTGAAGCCCCGAAGAAACTGATATACGCATGCGTATTCAAATACAGAGATAAGTAAACAGACAGAATACGGCGTTGCGGTCGGAAACGCCTATACAAGACAAGTGTCTAGCGCAGTTGTTAGATCGGTTACTGCTGCTACAATGGAAAGTTATCAAGATATAAGTGAGCTAGAACATTGTTATAGTCGACGCACGGGCTATGGGACACAGCGTCTCCGAGGTAGCGATGAAGGGGGGATTTTCCCGAACGACCATTTCACGAGTGTATCGCGAATATCAGGAACCCGGTAAAACATCAAATCTCCGACATCGCTGCTGCCGAAAAAGATCCTGCAAGAACGGGACGAACGACAACTGAAGAGAATTGTGCAACGTGACAGAACAGCTACCCTTCTGCAAATTGCTGCAGATTTGAATGCTGGGTCACCAACAAGTGTCAGCGAGCGAACCATTCAACGAAACATCATTGATATGGGCTTTCGGAACCGAAGGCCCAGTCGTGTACCCTTGCTGAATTCACGACACAAAGCTTTACGGCTCGCCGGGCCCATCAACACCACATTGGACTTTTGATGACTGGAAACATGTTGCCTGGTCTGACAGGTCTCTTTTCAAATTGTATCGAGTGGATTGACGGGTGTGATGACAACCTCATGAATCCATGGACTCTACAAGTCACCAGGGGGCTATTCAAGCAGGTGGAGGTTCTGTAATAATGAGGGGCGCGTGCAGTTGGAGTGATGTGGGACCCCTGATATGTCTAGATACGACTGTGACAGGTGGCACGTACGTAAGCATCCAGTCTGAGCAACTGCATCCATTTATGTCCATTGTGCATTCCCGCGGACTTGGGCAATTCCAGCAGGATAATGCGGAACCCACACTTCCAGAATTGCTACAGGATGACTCCAGAAACACTCTTCCGAGTTTAAACATTTCCACTGGTCTTAAAACTCCCCAGACATGAACATTATTGAGCATATCTGGGATGCCTTGCAAAGTGCTGTTCAGAAGAGGTCTCCAACCTCTCGTATTTTTACGGATTTATGAACAGCCCTGAAGGATTCATGGTGTCAGTTCCCTCCAGCACTACTTCAGACATTAGTCGCGCCCATGCCACGTCGTGGTCCGGCACTTTCGCGTGCTCGCGGAGGCCTTACACGATATTAGGCAGGTGTACCAGTTTTATTGGCTCTTCAGTGTAAAAATCGAGAACTAGAGATATCTGCAGTTGCTCAGGACAGCTTCACAAACAAAATAATGTTTAGCGAAACTAAAGTTCTGTCCCAGACTCCTTCATACTGGGATTCTGTAGTTAAAGGGGCCATAGAAATTAGAATGTGAGACAGAAACTTTAACTGTGACAGCGAATATAATGTTATGAGTGCATGGCACCGAGCTCTCGATGCAGAAAACAGGCAGATATATTTGTCGCAATGTTTGCTCTACTATGGGAGCAGTAGCACTACCAGCGCAGACGTTGTAACCATCTGAATCTGCATTACATAACTACCAACCAATCAGTTGCTGTCCATGGACGTACATGGTAAAGCCACCACAGAACACTTTCGACGGTGAGTTCCTCCTGACGAAGACGTCGGAGGTAATTGTGGTGTCACCGCCAGACACCACACTTGCTAGGTGGTAGCTTTAAATCGGCCGCGGTCCATTTAGTACATGTCGGACCCGCGTGTCGCCACTGTGTGATCGCAGACCGAGCGCCACCACAAGGCAGGTCTCGAGATACGGAATAGCACTCGCCCCAGTTGTACGGACGACATTGCTAGCGACTACACTGACGAAGCATCGCTCATTAGCCGAGCAGATAGTTAGAATAGCCTTCAGCTAAGTCAATGGCTACGACCTAGCAAGGCGCCATTAACCATTTTAAGATAGAGTCTCACTTGTATCATCAAGGAATGCTGTATTCAAATGAAGGATTAAAAGTTAAGTATTAAAGCAGCTACGTACTTTTCTTGCTACCATTCATTACGTATCCTGTTTCAGACCTCTATCTAGCCTAAGTGAGATTACGCGTGCCTTTCGGCTACTTCAGTGTGGCGTAGCTGTCTTGTTACGCCACAACAGTAATCGTCAAAAGCTTGAGGTTTCATACTGAATTCTTGTGGCAAGAAGTCCGAGAATGCTTTATAGAGGTTTGCTATTCGTTTGTAGGATTTATTATAGTAACACGGCAAATTGATTATGCTTTTACTATTCGAACAAAGTCCACCCCTGATAGCTGAGTGGTCAGCGCAACGGAATGTCGTACCTAATGGCCCGGGTTCGATTCCCGGCTGGGTCGGAGATCTTCTCCGTTCAGGGACTTGGTGTTGTGTTGTCCTTATCATCATCATTTCCTCCCCATTAACATGCAAGTCTCCGAAGTGGCGCCATCTCGAAAGACTTGCACCAGGCAAACGGTCTACCCGACGGGAGGCCCTAGCCACACAGCATTTCCATTTCCATTCGAACAAAACAAATAACACAATTAGTTTCAAATTAACGTGGCTAATATGACCCCGCCTTGATTATTAAAAACGAAAACAAAAAGTAAATAGAAAAAGAACTATCAAGCATGTATAACAGACACAGATCTGATTGTATGAAGTCTCAGAGCTATTACTTCTGTGTTTGAAGCGGCCCTACTGTGGCGTTATCTTTATGAGTATAAAGGCCTTGTGGATAATATTATACATCCAGCCGATACACTATGATATGTGCTTAATGGTATCATGGTCCACATTTGGAACGCAATATAACAGCGATTCTGTGTGGTATATGGCAACAGATGTCTGTGTACAGCAGAGAATTACTGTATGTTGAGGGTCGTGATTTTTGAGCTCGAGTCTGACGCTCTCTGGAGTCCCAGATGAGTCGATTTGGGTTCAGATCACGTGAATGTGGTAGCCAAACCATCCGTGTGAGTTCACTGCCACGGTCCTCAGACCACCGTAGCATAACGATAGCATTGCGATTTGGACAGTTGTGCAATTGGAAGATGCTCTCACATCAAGCATGAATGTATGAGAGTGGTCCGCAATAAGGTACGCTTATTCCAAGCGTACACTGACCACAGCTACACGCTTTAGGTTCTGTGAGTTTGTCTACAAGGCGCCGGTTAATGAAACACATTTTGCGTCCTACGAATGCCAAATAATTTACTTTTAAAAGCCGGTCTCTCAACTCTAAGAGCATTTTGGATGGAATGTTGTTTTTGTCAGTTACACTTTTCCTAAAAAACCAGAGTGTGCCAGGTTGATCAGGAGATACTCACCCCTGCTTTTTCGTGGGAAGTTTGGGGGCTGTTTATTTAAAAGAAATTGTTTCTGCTCTTGTGGGGGAGAAAGTGTGAAGGCATGACGCCACTCCATTTGAAGGAAGGACTTCTCTCTCTTGCAAGGCGGGAATAAAGCCCACTGGAAGTTTAAAAAAAGCTGTAAGTGGGACTTCCGGATGGAGTTTTCTAGAAATTTCGGACTTGAGGAAATAGACCATTGGTTGACTTAGAAAGATATCTGAGAAGTGGGATCTTGGCGATTTTCCCAGTACTATATGTGTTGGAAGTTAGCCCACTGGATAACTTATTACACATTTGCTAGGTGGGGTACTGCATCACTTTAAAAAAAATCTCATTCCTCAATGTTTAGTAGAGCCTCACGACTGGCCGAGTATTCTTTTGCGTGACTTTTGTAGAGAGAAGAAAGAACAGAATATTTTTGACACATTGGATGAAGACTGGGAAGTAGATGCTCTGAGCCTGGAGACACTGAGAAGTGGAAGTTCGGACCTTGGAGGTGCGTCAGACGCTACACTTCGGTTTCTAAGGATCAGTCAGTGGCTGATGATTAGTGGGTGGCTGGACGCTTCGGTGTATAGAGCCTAATCATGAACTATGGTGAGATTATCTTGCAGTGTAGGGCAACTGGGAAGAAAAGCAGTTGAATGTTTTTGGCCCATAGCTCCTAAACTTAATTAGGTTTCGTAACTTAACATCTGGTCAGGGTATCGAGTGCTCATCATTGACCGAGCAGGCTTTGTATTTCCGGCATGACTGAGTGACGATTTTCAAAAATGGTCTGCTGAGACAATGGTCACTCAGATCCCACTAGTCCCTTATGTGCTGTGCCAAACCAGTCAACCTCTGATTGGATTGAAGTGCATTTCCATGTCCATGACTGATAGCAGCCAATGAATGTAATAAACTGGGGCTAAATTCGGCCAAGACTTTTAATACAGTAATTAGATGGAAACCTCCTTTTAAAATATTAAACCTTTAATGCTTTTTGTAAGAACCAACACCCAGGACCTATTTACGAAGGCCATTCCATTCATGTCACCATTCCACTGCGTGACAACAAGATTTACCTATATTATGTGGCTGGGAGCAGACTCTCTCTCTCGGTCAGTCCAGCCAGTGCAGATCATTATAACAGTCAAAAGACTTGCTACCTCTGTTGGCTTCATATATGTTCCCTGTCAGTAAGGATCTTTTTATGACCACCTGTATTTCCTAATGTTACACTGCTGTGGCTGGTGGATCATTCTTAGCAGACATGTCACACTGTCCATGTTGATATAGCCATATTTCGCTCAATTTCATTCATGGTACGGTCATAGGAACATAAAGACACGATGGCTCCATGCTACCCCTATATCACATCTCCAGTCCCTCAGTTCTGCCATTACTTAAACATCTTGCATTATGGTGATGAAAGCTATGTTGTCTTTCAATCAAGGCTGCTGAACATGTAGTTTTTGTACAGCTGGTTTGGAAGGTTTGATTAGGGGGTTTTGGTTGTTTACAGACAACACATCATGTGTGGCAGACATGAAAGCAAATGATCTAAAACAGAAACAGCTCATACATGAGTACAAGTCAGCCTTTTAACTCTCGCAGTCTGTCAAGGATTTTCAGACTCCATCTGTACAAAACACTCATCCAACCAGTAGGGCTGTTTTTGCGCAAATCATGGAATGTAAAGGAAAAGGGCTTCAATAACCTTTGCAGTTTACGCAAGAAATGAATAGAAGCTTGGTACTACAGAAGAAACCTCAGCATTGTGTGGGTAGATCCCACTTCACCTCTATCACTCCCTCCTCACCAGATGTTTGTGACTTAAGAAGGGCTGTGTAAGATATGATTTTACGCTTATTTAACATTCTCAACTTTATGATGAAACGTTTTGCTTGTTGGAACAAGTCATCACTTGCTGGTATAGAACTTGTCTAAGACTGCTGACTAATCACTTTTTCTTGTTGGAACAAGCCACAGATTTCCAGAATAATTCAATTATTTATGGGTCCATTGGTTACAATAGTGTGTACCAAGGATGATGTATGGGCAGTTAGTTACAAATGTAACAACGGTGACATAAGGGGCTATTTCTGACACGTTCAGTGTAACTTAGTGATGTATGGGGAACTTGGGTACAATTTTGTTTGATGCTCTCTGAGTTCCAATAGCTGACACCCACTATTAGTACATTATTTTCGTTAACTTTTGGATAGAATGACGTATTTAGGGTAGCTGTAGTCATCATGATTCAGGGGTAGGGCAGCCACCATGTCAACTGACGTCACCGCAATACCCAGTACCCTGGGGGCAATAGCAGTCACCCTTCCCACATGAAAATTATTGCCCCACTACAATACCAAGGATAATGGCAGTCAAATTGTCAACTTACCATCATTGGCCCACAACAGTACCTAGGGTACTGCAATCACCCCGTCAGCTGAACATCATTGCCCCACAATAGAACTCTGATAATGATACTAAGCATTGTCAGATGACCATGATTATCCCAATAGCATCTGGGACGATCTGTTACAATTTTTAGTAATATAACGAAGTATCTGGCAATTTATTAAAATTTTGCTGTTACTTGGTGAAGGCCTTAACCTCCTCTTATTTTAATTCAAGATTTATTTAAAGAAGATTCATGTTACATGAGTTTCCTTTAATTTACGTCTATGGTCACAAACATTTTGTTAACAGATTACTGGTTTCGGTCTATAATAACCACAATCAGATCTGTTTTGTAAAAACAAAGTCGTAATGTACCGCAGTCATAGTAGCATCGTCAAAAATTAAATGCAGAATCAGTAGAAGTAGCACTGACAACATGACTCGTGCATATGGTGTTATTTACATATATTTGACGATGCTGGTGCTGAGTCTGCATTTAACATTTGACGATGCCACTATGACTGCAGTACATTGGGACTTTGTTTTTATTAAACAGATCTGATGATGGTCATTATAGACCGAAACCGGCAATCAGTTAACAAGAAGTTTGTGACCGTAGACGTAAATTAAAGGAAACTTATTGTAAATACGGGACACTGTTTCATTCGCGACCATGTCGCAGCTTGTGAAACATGTTACATGATTTAATTTTTTCTTTAGTTTCTCTTGGCAAAAATTTGGTTCCCTCACTAACTGTGGGCAAGAGGAATTAATAACTGAGTACCTGTCTGGATGCTCGCTGAGAACACTGCATAGGACAGAGAGGCAGCTAGGCATAAAGAGGCCAGCTTCTGGGAAGTGAGGGTGGCCACAATTCCTGCAGTTCAGAAAGGGGGGAGAGGGTTATCTCTGGCTGAATTGGCAGAATCGCCTTCCCCTTACAAACAGGGAATGGACAACAAAGAGAAGGGTGCTAGGTAATAAAATTGGGTCTTGAGTCAAAGGGAGTTGGGTGAGCAGACGCAAGATAACGCTACTTGAGAGTAAGGCACACGACTAAAGAATGCAGATGGCAGGGCTTGCACTCCCAGGTCAGGAAATAAGAGAAGCACTCAAAGTTACAATTATGGTAGTTGACTGAATTCTTATTTGCATAAGAAGGGAAGATAGGATTCCAACACTAGTGTGTGGAACTGCAGCAATGACTTTGGCCGTACACTCTGTCGGTAATGGAAAGTCCCTCTGTCTCCTCTGTGCTGGACACGCTCGTAGGAGGGGTTAAAATGTTGTTGTTGTTGTTGTTGTTGTGGTCTTCTGTCCTGAGACAGGTTTGATGCAGCTCTCCATGCTACTCTATCCTGTGCAAGCTTCTTCATCTCCCAGTACTTACTGAAACCTACATCCTTCTGAATCTGCTTAGTGTATTCATCTCTTGGTCTCCCTCTACGATTTTTACCCTCCTCGACGCCCTCCAATGCTAAATTTGTGATCCCTTGATGCCTCAGAACATGTCCTACTAACCAGTCCCTTCTTTTTGGCAAGTTGTGCCACAAACTCCTCTTCTCCCCAATTCTATTCAATACTTCATCATTAGTTATGTGATCTACCCATCTAATCGTCAGCATTCTTCTTTAGCATCACATTTCAAAAGCTTCTATTCTCTTCTTGTCCAAACTATTTATCGTCCATGTTTCACTTCCATACATGGCTACACTCCATACAAATACTTTCAGAAACGACTTCCTGACACTTAAATCTATACTCTATCTCTTCTTCAGAAACGCTTTCCTTGCCATTGCCAGTCTACATTTTATATCTTTTCTACATCGACCATCATCAGTTACTTGGCTCCCCAAATAGCAAAACTCCTTTACTACTTTAAGTGTCTCATTTCCTAATCTAATTCCCTCAGCATCACCCGACTTAATTCGACTACATTCCATTATCCTCGTTTTGCTTTTGTTGATGTTCATCTTATATCCTCCCTTCAAGACACCATCCATTCCGTTCAACTACTCTTCCAAGTCCTTTGCTGTCTCTGACAGAATTACAATGTCATCGGCGAACCTCAAAGTTTTTGTTTATACTCCATGGATTTTAATACCTACTCCGAATTTTTCTTTTTTTTTCCTTTACTGCTTGCTCAATATACAGATTGAATAACATCTGGGAGAGGCTACAACCCTGTCTCACTCCCTTCCCAACCACTGCTTCCCTTTCATACCCCTCGACTCGTATGACTGCCATCTGCTTTCTGTACAAATTGTAAATAGCTTTTCGCTCCCTGTATTTTACCCCTGCCACCTTCAGAATTTGAAAGAGAGTATTCCAATCAACATTGTCAAAAGCTTTCTATAAGTCTACAAATACTAGAAACGCAGGTTTGCCTTTCCTTAATATTTCTTCTAAGATAAGTCGTAAGGTCAGTATTGCCTCACGTGTTCCAATATTTCTACGGAAATCTTCCCCGAGGTCGGCTTCTACCAGTTTTTTCATTCGTCTGTAGAGAATTCGTGTTAGTATTTTGCAGCTGTGACTTATTAAACTGATAGTTCGGTAATTTTCACATCTGTCAACACCTGCTTTCTTTGGGATTGGAATTATAATATTCTTCTTGAAGTCGCCTGTCTCATACATCTTGCTCACCAGATGGTAGAGTTTTGTCAGGACTGGCTCTCCCAAGGCCATCAGTAGTTCTAATGGAATGTTGTCTACTCCCGGGGCCTTGTTTCGACTCCGGTCTTTCAGTGCTCTGTCAAACTCTTCACGCAGTAACGTATCTCCCATTTCATCTTCATCTACATCCTCTTCCATTTCCATAACATTGTCCTCAAGTACATCGACCTTGTACAGACCCTCTATATACTCCTTCTAGCTTTCTGCTTTCCCTTCTTTGCTTAGAACTGGGTTTCCATCTGAGCTCTTGATATTCATACTAGTGGTTCTCTTTTCTCCAAAGATCTCTTTAATTTTTCTGTAGGCAGTATCTATCTTACCCCTAGTGAGATAAGCCTCTACGTCCTTACATTTGTCCTCTATCCATCCCTGCTTAGCCATTTTGCAGTTCCTGTCGATATCATTTTTGAGACGTTTGTATTCCTTTTTGCCTGCTTCATTTACTACTTTTTTATATTTTATCCTTTCATCAATTAAATTCAATATTTCTTCTGTTACCCAAGGATTTCTACTAGCCCTCGTCTTTTTACCTACTTGATCCTCTGCTGCCTTCACTACTTCATTCCTCAGAGCTACCTATTCTTCTTCTACTGTTCTTATTTCCCCCATTTCAATTGTTCCCTTATGCTCTCCCTGGACCTCTGTACAACCTCTGGTTTAGTCTGTTTATCCAGGTCCCATCTCCTTAAATTCCCACCTTTTTGCAGTTTCTTCAGTTTTAATCTACAGTTCATAGTGGTCAGAGTCCACATCTGGCCCTGGAAATGTCTTACAATTTAAAACCTGGTTCCTAAATCTCTGTCTTACCATTATATAATCTATCTGATACCTTCTAGTATCTGCAGGATTCTTCCATGTATACAACCTTCTTTGATGATTTTTGAACCAAGTGTTAGCTATGATTAAGTTATGCTCTGTGCAAGACTCTACCAGTCGGCTTCCTCTTTCATTTCTTAGCTTCAGTCCATATTCACCTACTATGTTTCCTTCTCTCCCTTTTCCTACTCTCGAATTCTAGTCACCCATGACTATTAAATTTTCGTCTCCCTTGACTACCTGAATAATTTCTTTTATCTCATCATACATTTCATCAATTTCTTCGTCATCTGCAGAGCTAGTTGGCATATAAACTTGTACTACTGTAGTAGGCGTGGGCTTCGTGTCTATCTTGGCCACAATAATGCGTTCACTATGCTGTTTGTAGTAGCTTACCGGCCCTCCTGTTTTTTTATTCATCATTATTATTCAAACCTACTCGTGCATTGCCCCTATTTGATTTTGTATTTATAACACTGTATTCACCTGACCAAAACTCTTATTCCTCCTTCCACCGAACTTCACTAATTCCCACTATATCTAACTTTAACCTACCCATTTCCCTTTTTAAATTTTCTAACCCACCTGCCCGATTAAGGGGTCTGACATTCCACCCATGAGGGCGCCATCATCATTCAACCATACAGTAAAGCTGCGTGCCCTCGGGAAAAATTACGGCTGTAGTTTCCGCTGGCTTTCAGCCATTCGCAGTACCAGCGCAGCAAGGCCGTTTTGGTTAGTGTTACAAGGCCAGATCAGTCAATCATCTAGACTGTTGCCCCTGCAAGTACTGAAAAGGCTGCTACACGCACGCAGCTCCACAATCGGGTGGCGAGCCTTACGAGACTAAAACCAAGTCATTCTGATGTCAGATTCTAATCTTGGCAGGTTTAGTTCTACCTGGAGACTTAGGGTTTAGACTTCAGAGGCTAAAGAACTGATGTACAAACTGGCTTCCAAACAGTAACTGATCATTTTGTTGAAGTTAGAAATTTTCAGAAAGCTGTAGATTGCCATTTTGGCCTAAATGGTATCCAGACTTCTAGCAGCACTGTTGGAGTGCTGATTAAGGCAGCAGTAAGATTCTGTTAGCATCTGCTTCTGGTAAACGACGTGAGGGCGAGACTTGCAGCCCATCATGTTGTCTGCTGTCATAACCATTGAACTCATATTAAGGATCCTGCACAATGTGAAGAACTAAGTTCACGGCAGAGGGAAGAGATACGGGATTCAATTCACAGGGACATGGAGAGAGGGAAAACAGAACATAGGCAATTAGTAATGATCTTTTAGCCTTCTTTTCCTATCCTATTAGAACCAAGTGGTCACTCATTTGATCGGTTAAATTTGCAGAAACGTTTGTGGTGATGTTAGAAGAAAAGTAACTCCGCTAGTATCCTTCCTTAATTCATCCCTAGTCTTCCTCTATTAATTATTGTGAATAAATATCAAATTATAATTCTTCCTTTTGATTATTAAATTTGTATTTCTTCTTGTACCAAGATATTCTATGTTTTCTTTCAAGTATGAGTATATGTCACTCTTGAAACGACTCTAATAGTGTATCGTTTTATAAGTAAACTAACGCTTTTGTATCACGGTTTTATCATTCAATTAATTGTTAATCAATTGTTAATCAGTAACTTGAAAGTGCTTTCTTTATCCATAGCAGCTTCATGGCCATTAAGTTCATGGAAGCCCCAGCATCATGGGATCCAGAGCGTCACGGATTGGAACAAATGTGTTACGTCAAATCCAAGCGATTTAACATCTAACATACTGGCAACCCTGCAAGGGTTTTGTGATTCATGCACTGTCAGGCGACAACTTGCAAAATCATGTTGTACAAGGTGAAGTATAAAGTAGTTTCAACTGTGTGGTAACATAAGTTACGAATCTCAGTATTTTGTACTTTAAGAATATATCATAACATGGGAATCTTTAAAATGTTAGGCTGACTTTGTACGTTCGTATGACACTTGTAATGCTCAGAATATAAAATACGACTGGGCCTGGCGAGGCTGTTAGCAGTCTTAATTCGCGTGGATCATGTCAAGTGGTATGCTGTGTTTGTGTCAGGTTTCTACAACGTCAGACAAGTGGTGGCTTGACAGAGACGCTGACAAACGATCCTGCAGCTTTTGTTGCCTGTATCTGCCACAGTTAACTTTCGACAATGACATGCAGACGTTACTGACTGGTTTTGAAGGCTGGGACACATTTAAAAATGGCATTAATTACTATCATTCGGCTACTTCTGAACATGACGCTAATTTGCCAAAATTCAGATCGTTCGGATATGTTTGAACATGGCACAGAATTCATATTGTTCACGTACATTTGAACATAACCTCAATTTACGGACAATTCCAGTATTTCGTGTGTTTATGAACATGGTGTTATGCAAAATTCAGATCATTTGGATACTTCTGAACACGGTGCGAAATTCATTGGATACTTTTGAAGTTCGAGTGGCTACATGTTTCTTTTTGTTTTGTTTTGAAATGCATAAAACTGGGGTGATTTTATCATTCTTGTATAATTGTGTACGTATAAAATTAATATTATTTCAAACTTCGCATTATTTATGGTAATGAATTATTGATGCCAATATCAACCTTTTAATTATGTATGAAGAAAACGTCCACACTATTTTCCCTTTTGTGGATTCGGCTCCCAAGTGCATTATCTAGTCAGGCGTCCAGAGAGGGCAGTGAGCCATGCTTTGAGGATCGGTAACTCCTGCCACGCTCCTGCGTTCCACAGATTTTACTGTCGAGAGCGACCACTTCTTCCGCGCCATGCTCTCTTAATGTGAGAGGTGCGAGAGTACGATGTTCTCGCTTGAAGAGGACAGGCCATGTTTAGCTGCTGCGGCAGGAGATTTCTCATCTGGAAAAATGGACAAGCAGACTGATCTCGCTGCTACCCGGAATACTTCAGATCAACAGCACCGCATCAGCCTAGGACTGGACAGGAGATTCTGTGGGCAGCAGCTTATGGAGGAGAGAACCATTAAAGTTGGGACTCGAGCCACAACACCTACCGCTGACAAGCCCCCTGCCACTACTATACTCGGCAAGTGCTTATTCGAACAGATTTAAAATTGTGACTACTCGGCTAAATTGTGTGAACTAGAATTAAATTATCGCACCTAGAAATGTAGTTCTCAACGGCCTTGCCACCGAGCGAGGTGGCGCAGTGGTTAGACACTGGACTCGTCTTCGGGAGGACGACGGTTCAATCCCGCGTCCGGCCATCCTGATTTAGGTTTTCCGTGATTTCCCTAAATCGCTCCAGGCAAATGCCGGGATGGTTCCTTTCAAAGGGCACGGCCGACTTCCTTCCCCGTCCTTCCCTAATCCGATGAGGCCGATGACCTCGCTGTCTGGTCTCCTCCCCCGAAACAACCAACCAACGGCCTTGCCGCAGTGGATACATTGGTTCCCGTGAAATCACCGAAGTTAAGCGCTGTCGGGCATGGTCGGCACTTGGATGGGTGACCATCCAGGCTGCCATGCGCTGTTGCCATTTTTCGGGGTGAACTCAGCCTCGTGATACCAATTGAGGAGCTACTCGACCGAACAGTCGTGGCTTCGGTCAAGAATACCATCACAACGACCGGGAGAGCGGTGTGCTGACCCCATGCCCCTCCTATCCGCATCCTCCCCGGAGGATGACGCGGAGGTCGGATGGTCCCGATGGGCCACATGTGGCCTGTAGACGGAGTGGTTTAGAAATTTAATTCTGGTGGGCATGGTGTATGACTGACACCTAGTAACATTTCGAATTATGTACCTTCGTGTGAATCACGCTTAAGCTCCTATTCTAAGTGCTATTTTGTCTAACAAGTGTTAGCAGTATAGCTCACTCTCTCATGGTGCACATTAACTCATGGGTTTTATTCTTGTTCTCTGTAGTGTGTAATGTACATTTGGAGATTATTTAAATTGGGCTGTTATTGTGTGTCAAATGTTATCTGAACGCCGGCCGCGCTGGTCTAGCGGTTCTAGGCACTCAGTTCGGAACCGCGCGACTGCTACGGTCGCAGGTTCGAATCCTGCCTTGGGTATGGATGTGTGTGATGTCCTTAGGTTAGTTAGGTTTAAGTAGTTCTAAGTTCTAGGGGACTGATGACCACAGATGTTAAGTCCCATAGTGCTCAGAGCCATTTGTTATCTGAACTTCCTCATGTAGTTTTACTTCAGCGTCGAGACTAGTATGTGTGGCATTAATAACTTGTTCTGCTAATTGTGTTTTGCTTATCGCTGAGCCAATCGTGTCTCCGTTACGAAATTATTTTAAATTTGCAACTGCCTCAACTATTAAATAGCTGTTATTGTTCGTTCATTGAACTATGGGTGTGGGACACTATTGTGCAAACTGGGCACCTGCCCCCATTTGGGTTCTATTATATAGTTTTATGTCAAGTAAAGGGTTCAGATTTCATTCTGTGTCAGCAGTTAAAAACAATGTGAGTTCAAATGTGCATTTGCATTTATTACATGTGTTTTAAGATACTTTGTATATGTTCTAGAAGTGCCTGGTTCTTTTGTTCTCTGACCACTGTATGGTGTGGTCCATCCAGTCTAGTGGGCAACAACTGTGGTTTGAATCCTGTCTCCCAATGTGTCTCTGGGGAGCGGGATGATTACGTTCAGCTGCAGCTGCTAGTCCTTGTTATTGTGTCACCAAACTGTATTTTTGTTTGTCAGTTGAACACAGAACTGAGAGATCTAATAAACTGTCTCATTGCTTTGGATGATGTTCAGCTCCCGCCGCCCGGTTTTTCCACTCCCCAAGTATCCACTGACGGCTCCCCATGTATTGTACGCTAGCAGACAGTGGTTACTTTGAAAGAGGGGTCTAATTTAGCATCATTTCTAATAAATGTTTCGTGAGTAATTTGGGTTACACTTTTCTTTCACAATTTACCTTGCTTGTTATGTTCGCCGCTGTGTTCAGTGGTACCAGGGACGTCTGCGGTGGCACTCTGTCCGCGCAACTAGCGTCACAACTGTGGGCTAATCCCACAACGGGACTTGAATATGAGTTCAACAAATGTTAAATAAAAGAGATTATAGTGCATACATCTCCACTGCAACAATAAGCTCCTGGCCTACTCCAAAGCAAGGAATTAGAAACAAGTACACATAATGTTGCTATCCAAAGTCCATTAGCTACCTCTCCACTAGGAGGTACACAATCACGTTAAATTTTCCTTTTACTAATTACACTTGGGAGCGTAAGGCAAAGGACGACGCTTCGGTGCCATAAGACAATGTTATTCTGCTCACAGACAGGCAAGATACGGCTAAGCTGGCCAGACTCTACCCATGGCAAGATACGGCCAAGCTGGCCAGACTCCACCCATGTGTCAAAACAGAAGCAACACTGATGAGCCAGAAGGCTGTTACACATAAAGCCAGTTAAGTACTCAAATTAAATACCGGGCTCCTAAAACGCTACTAAAATGATAATGACTATTAAACCCTTATTTTTTGTAAAGAAAACAACAGCTTGTCCGATGGCTTCAATCACACGCCCACAAGGACTTTGCAATAATACAATCATTGCATAAATTACTTTCCCAAAATCACTAAAGCCAAGTCTTAATCCAGCAACACACCTGCCGCAGCACGATACCAAAGAATGACTGCAACTACTCAACTTGAAGCTGACACGAGAGATCCGCAGAAGCGCTTGTGACCTGCCAACACCTGGGCCTCGTGCCATGACGGGAACGCCGCCGAAGCAGAGGGAAATCGCGTTCCTGTCCCGAACCAGCAGAACAGCAACGCGTCAACCGCTGCCAGTACGAGGCTGTCAACATATGCCAAACAACAAACAGCAAACAAATATGATAGAAACCAGCAAACACAGTAATACTGAAAAAGAAAATTAATGATTTTTTCAAGGAAACTAAATATTCAAACATCAGTATAGGAGCGGCCGGCCCATAAACATTGCAAGTTAAACTTCCTAGCAATAACAAGGAGCCGGCCGCTGTGGCCGAGCGGTCCTAGGCGATTCAGTCTGGAACCGCGCGACCGCTACAGTCGCAGGTTTGAATCCTGCCTCGGGCATGGATTTGTGTGATGTCCTTGGGTTAGTTAAGTTTAAGTAGTTCTGAGTTATAGGGGACTGATGACCTCAGATGTTAAGTCCCATAGTGCTCAGAGCCATTTGAACCATTTGAATAACAAGAGACAATGTACAAGGCTGTTTAAAAGAATAATCACATAATAATCAAACAAGATTGAATAAGTGAAGGTATACCTTTACTGGGGACTCTAAGGGATTAATAGGCACTGTAATTTGGATATGCACCAAATGGAAGATGGCCAGTTAAAATGTGCAACTATAACCTGAAAGGCTCCTCAACACGAAGTAAGAGTGTGCAAATACAAACACACATACACACGCGACACACGCACGAGTACCCTTAGGCTGAGCGCGCACACAACTTCAGTTGCAGGCCAAATACAATAACTCGCCCCAGGAAGGTCTACAACAGACAGACATTACAATCAGTAGTATCAAATACTCAATGACAACGCACACAGATTTCAAGTACCAGAGTAACATTGCAAAATACACTCCTGGAAATGGAAAAAAGAACACATTGACACCGGTGTGTCAGACCCACCATACTTGCTCCGGACACTGCGAGAGGGCTGTACAAGCAATGATCACACGCACGGCACAGCGGACACACCAGGAACCGCGGTGTTGGCCGTCGAATGGCGCTAGCTGCGCAGCATTTGTGCACCGCCGCCGTCAGTGTCAGCCAGTTTGCCGTGGCATACGGAGCTCCATCGCATTCTTTAACACTGGTAGCATGCCGCGACAGCGTGGACGTGAACCGTATGTGCAGTTGACGGACTTTGAGCGAGGGCGTATAGTGGGCATGCGGGAGGCCGGGTGGACGTACCGCCGAATTGCTCAACACGTGGGGCGTGAGGTCTCCACAGTACATCGATGTTGTCGCCAGTGGTCGGCGGAAGGTGCACGTGCCCGTCGACCTGGGACCGGACCGCAGCGACGCACGGATGCACGCCAAGACCGTAGGATCCTACGCAGTGCCGTAGGGGACCGCACCGCCACTTCCCAGCAAATTAGGGACACTGTTGCTCCTGGGGTATCGGCGAGGACCATTCGCAACCGTCTCCATGAAGCTGGGCTACGGTCCCGCACACCGTTACGCCGTCTTCCGCTCACGCCCCAACATCGTGCAGCCCGCCTCCAGTGGTGTCGCGGCAGGCGTGAATGGAGGGACGAATGGAGACGTGTCGTCTTCAGCGATGAGAGTCGCTTCTGCCCTGGTGCCAATGATGGTCGTATGCGTGTTTGGCGCCACAATCAGGACTGCATACGACCGAGGCACACAGGGCCAACACCCGGCATCATGGTGTGGGGAGCGATCTCCTACACTGGCCGTACACCACTGGTGATCGTCGATGGGGCATTGAATAGTGCACGGTACATCCAAACCGTCATCGAACCCATCGTTGTACCATTCCTAGACCGGCAAGGGAACTTGCTGTTACAACAGGACAATGCACGTCCGCATGTATCCCGTGCCACCCAACGTGCTCTAGAAGGTGTAAGTCAACTACCCTCGCCAGCAAGATCTCCGGATCTGTCCCCCATTGAGCATGTTTGGGACTGGATGAAGCGTCGTCTCACGCGGTCTGCACGTCCAGCACGAACGCTGGTAACTCTGAGGCGCCAGGTGGAAATGGAATGGCAAGCCGTTCCACAGGACTACATCCAGCATCTCTACGACCGTCTCCATGGGAGAATAGCAGCCTGCATTGCTGCGAAAGGTGGATATACACTGTACTAGTGCCGACATTGTGCATGCTCTGTTGCCTGTGTCTATGTGCCTGTGGTTCTGTCAGTGTGATCATGTGATGTATCTGACCCCAGGAATGTGTCAATAAAGTTTCCCCTTCCTGGGACAATGAATTCACGGTGTTCTTATTTCAATTTCCAGGAGTGTACTAGCTTGGCTCTTCCAGAAACCACAGAAACCTGCGACTGGCCGGAGTGGCCGAGCGGTTCTAGGCGCTTCAGTCTGGAAACGCGCGACCGCTACGGTCGCAGGTTCGAATCCTGCCTCGGGCATGGATATGTGTGATGTCTTTAGGTTAGTTAGGTTTAAGTAGTTCTAAGTTATAGAGGACTGATGACCTCAGATGTTAAGTCCCACAGTGCTTAGAGCCATTTGAACCACAGAAACCTGCAGGTTGACACTCACAGCCCCAAAAGGGGTCACAGATAGGCATAGAAGAACGGGCTTCCTGGCCATCTCACACCAGGACAAAATTAACAATCTTTAAGTGCTCAAATAAATACCAAGGAAGCCAATCGCTTCAGCACTCCAGGTAGGCACCAGATAATTCTGTCCTCCTGCTCGTAGTTTTTAACAAATTGCTCAGTACGTCTTCGGAGTATTCAGCACACCACAATTTACCGATACACTCATAACCAGGTTGCAAGCGATGAGAGCCGCTCTTTGCTGCTACACTCTCCGGTAGTAACGGTCAACGCTGCAGGAAATCTCGAGCTCCCATAGCCCAACGGTTAACGGTGTTAAACCGCTACAATCACCATTACGCCGAGTTCTCAGGCACACCAGTTCGGCTCCGTGTCCCACACACCGTTCACTATCACTCAGCCTCAAGGAGAACATATAACCATGCAAGGATAATACGACGAGAGCCAGAATCGATGGAATGCGCGTAAAAGTGGCGCCGGTAGGACCGCTCGCGCGCCCTCACAGAAACCGCCACGGCTCAATTACGCGAAGTATAAGATCATAAGAAAGAAATAGGAAGCGTGAGGAAGTGTGAGGAAAGCCAAGCTTTCGCCCTTGTCTTTTCCGTTTGTGAAGCACCTTTTCTACAAGAGAAAAGGGGCACAAGGGTGATACGACAAATAGAGTCGAGATAGGAGTTACGGGCGACTTTGTCGCGTTCCGTATAGGGGTCACTATTCACATGGAAAAAAGTTTATCGCAGACAGACTGAGCTGTACGCAGTACCATTCAGCAGCGGCAGTGAGACGACGTGTTTCAGTGCACTCCCAAGACATTATTACGTGCACATATACGTTTATCAATACTTCTGCATTAACGTCTCTGATTACTGTTTGCTACGGTTTGCAAGACTTACCACGCTAAATTATGTGTTGCAAAGATTGCACCACTTTGCTTTAAGCAGACGTAATAAGCCGGCCATAGCAACCGTTTTAAACCAGAGATATGAAGAATTCGCCGAAGTGTTTTAGCCAGCATATCTTCTAAAGCACTGCTCATAACATCGCAAGCTGCAGAGTATTCTTTTGTTACTCTGGTAGATGGAGAGCTACATTTAATTCAACGCGTACTCTCATCACGTGTGTCTTTGGTCACTATAGTGACTTTTATACGAAAATCTTGTGACTGTTTAGTTTAAAATAACCGTTTCATTTAACTTAAATACACCATAAAAATTTATCAGTGCTGGGTCTAACAGCAGTAATAGTAATTTACAAGGTTCTGGTTACTTTAATAGACAATTTTACACATCTTTGAGGCGCCGCTTTGTTGCAGTACTTTCTAGATAATATTTTATTGCTAAATACCACGACGAGATCGTTTCTCTACTTTCGCCCTTGCTGTTCAGTCTATACATCGAAGAAGAAATGACGAAAATAAAAAACAGGCTCTAGTGTGGGATTAAAATTCAGGATGAAAAGATATCAATGATAAAATTACCTAATGTCATTGATATCCTTAGCAAAAGTGAAGACGAATAGCAGGCCCCGTGAATGGGATGAAAAGTCTAATGAATAAGGCGTGCGGACTGAGAGTAAACCGGAGAAATATTTAGGTAATGAGAAGCAGCAGAGATGCGAGTAGAGAGGAACTTAACATCGGAATTGGTGATCACGTAGTAGTTAAAGATTTCTGCTACCTTGAATGCAAAATAAGCCACGATGGGTGAAGCAAGGAAGGCACAAAAAACAGAGTAGCACCGATAAAAACGGTTTTCCTGAACAAGAGAAGTCTACTGGTGTCGAACGTACCCCTTGATTAGAGGAATAAGATTCTAAAACTGTACGTTTGGAGCACTGCATCTACAAGGCGTTGTTTGCTTTAATCATAAGTACGTGTCTGAGTTACGCTAAATGTTACCATTTTATTATAAATAAAAGTATTATCTTCTCAACGCCCTTCAAATCATTAGCAATCCTTAACTTTTATTTACGAATTAGTGAATTTATTCATGGAACTTTTGTTGCCTATGCCTGTGATCACTTTCAGAACTCAAATTAATAATTAAATTAATTAACTTAATAAGATTGAACCTTAAATTTCTGGTGTACCCATGTACTACCACAACAAAATAAAAATTGTGAATAGCTGAGGCAGTATGAATGAGAACAGTGACGTATTTAAATTTACAAAATAAGACAAGTTTTATTAATCCTTTTGTAACTGCAACTGGCTGATAAATCTTACACAAAAATGACAGACACAAATCGGAAAAGGAATGGAGTTTGATTGGCAAAGAATACATTGGGATAGGAGCTATACAAATTCTCCCCATAATTAATCCCTTTCAGAATACAATCTGACTTTGTTTACATGAGTCCACTGTGAGTCCCAGATCCATTCAAATGGAATCAACTACGACCAAGTATACCACAACTACAGGTCACCTGAGAACAGGGAGCCGGTCAGCAGCATTTTACCCTTTCATCCTGATCTTGGCGGCACAAGAAACGGGGTCGCTGCGAGCGATGAGCGGTGCGTTGCGGCAGTTGTAGTGTCCAAACTACGCGGTTTAGCGTCCTGATTGTGAGAACACAGGAAACTTCTGTATCAGAGTCCTGAAACCTCAGCTTATTTCAGTGTCTGGTGCATCCGGTTGCTGGTCTGGCATAGCCAATTTTACTCACAGGCATATCGGGGCCTGCTGGTTATTAGCCGGCCGGTGTGGCCGTGCGGTTCTAGGCGATACAGTCTGGAACCGCGTGACCGCTACGGTCGCAGGTTCGAATCCTGCCTCGGGCATGGATGTGTGTGATGTCCTTAGGTTGGTTAAGTTTAAGTAGTTCTAAGTTCTAGGGGACTGATGACCACAGCAGTGAAGTCCCATAGTGCTCAGAGCCATTTCAACCATTTTTTGAACCTGCTGGTTATTAAACATCACACAGCCCACTCAAGACGAGTAAGTGCACCCTCGTGACACACGATATGTCCGAGGTGGTATTCAGTTCCACTATCAGTAGAGTTGGAAACATGATGATGATGATGACGTTTGGTTTGTGGGGCGCTCAACTCCGCGGTTGTCAGCGCACATACGAATTCCCAATTTTTAAACAGTTCAATTTTTTTCACAATTCAATTTAGCCACAGTTAGGAATGATGATGAAGATAATGATGACATGATGAGGACAACACAAACACCCAGTCCCCAGGCAGAGAAAATCCCCAACCCGGCCGGGAATCGAACCCGAGACCTCGTGATTCAGAGGTAGCAACGCTAGCCCCTAGACCACGAGTGCAGACAGTTAGAAACAGGCACTGGCTCTTAGTCCACTCCGAGATACAGATCACAAGTCTCACCCACTAGGGAAATACCTGAAGTTCTCCACCAGGGTAGGACCAGAAGATAAAAAAGCTAAAAATCACAACCACATTCCGCCAAACCTCGGTAGGGAAGCCGAATTAGCAAAACGTAGGGAAGCCGAATTAGCTAAAACGAAATCGCCTCCAATGCCCAAACTAATCGAACTATCTTCTACTCATTGAATCTCCCCTCTTGACTGTTCTGTAGGCCTGGTAGCCAATCAAAACACATCGTCAGGGCTCGCAAGCTCAAGGAGTAAGCCTCCACTTTGCATATCCTCAGAGGAGCCAATCAGCGACTCCAAATCTCTCTTGTCTGAAACAAGAAGATTTTAGTGCAGGGAGACTTCGTTTTCATGGTAGGCACGGCCATGTTTTGGCAAAAAAATATCTACCTATATTGGACCAGAGACCTTCATATATGGAGAGCTCTAATCTTTCCAGGCGGACCATTTCCAAGTTCAGAAAGAAGGCTGTTAAGCTTCCGAGATAGTCACGCCCATGGCATATATGTTTTTTCCGCTCGCTTAAAGAACCTGACCACTTCCCGATGTCATAGGAGGGGTGGTGGTGGTGTTACAATCTTGCCTTCACCAAGCATGTATACCAGCTGGTATGTCCGTATCATCCCGGTTTCTAACATGAGAATGCACAGAGCTTTATGACATTCCCACCATTTCCACAAAAGCTCCGTTAATAGCAGTCTCTCCCAAATGGCTTCTTTCACATACTCTCCGTCAGCTGGTCACCTTCGTGACGGACTGCCGGCTGGACCAGGTAAAGTGTTTTGCAAACCGGCGCTCTTCTCTCTCTAAGCAAAGGAGGAAAAGGCTTCGGCCGGAATTCCCTCTGCAGGTACGATCAACTGGACGCTGCTCCCCAGAATCACTCACACAACAACACAACAAGGTCGTTGCAATCAGCATTTATGGCCCGAAATTCATCTCCCTCCTTGTTCTCCTTCGTCCCTATTACGGCCCCTCAGGTACAACTTCCTTACAGGTCACACATGCAGATATAAGAACATGCTGTCCACAATTTCCCATGTAAAAAAGTAATAAATCACACATACCAAATGTAATACTGGGGAACACCGAGATAATGACTTCAAATATGAATGTTAATCTGGCTGACATTGCTGTTAAAGTGAGGGTTAAGTGATGTGCCATCTCCCACATTATATGATTTGCAGTCGTGGAGCAGAAGAGAATCGAAGTGATTGAGATGTGGTGCTACAGAAGTATGTTGAAAAATAGGTGGACCCATAAAATAAGGTATGAAGTTCTCCCCAGAATCGGCGAAGAAAGGAAAAGGTGGAAAAAAACTGACAAGAAGGGACAGGATGGTAGGATGTGTGTTGGCACATTAGTGAATAACTTTCAAGACGCTAGAGGGAGTGACAGAGGATAATAACTGTGGGGGAAGACAGAGGTTGGAATACGTACGAAATAACTGAGCCTGTAGGTTGGTAGAGGTGATGAATTCGTGGTGGATTGCATCCAATCAGACGGAAGATTGATGACTCAAATAAAACGAAAATTCTTAAATCGGACTTTAATTTCATTAGGTCCGATTGATACAATATTACCTACCGACCACTTGGGCTCACTTCTGTTCCCCTCACCCCCACCGCCGCTCCATTGTACCGGGTGATCAAAAAGTCAGTATAAATTTGAAAACTTAATAAACCACGGAATAATCTAGATATAGAGGTAAAAATTGACACACTTGCTTGGAATGACATGGGGTTTTATTAGAACCAAAAAAAAAATCCACCCCTTATTGCTAGACGCGTGAAAGATGTCTTGCGCGCGTCGTTTGGTGATGATCGTGTGCTCAGCCGCCACTTTCGTCATGCTTGGGTTCCCAGGTCTCCAGACCTCAGTCTGTGCGATTATTGGCTTTGGGGTTATCTGAAGTCGTAGGTGTATCGTGATCGACCGACATCTCTAGGGATGCTGAAAGACAACATCCGCCCGCATCTCGTGGTCGTGCGGTAGCGTTCTCGCTTCCCACGCCCGGGTTCCCGGGTTCGATTCCCGGCGGGGTCAGGGATTTTCTCTGCCTCGTGATGGCTGGGTGTTGTGTGCTGTCCTTAGGTTAGTTAGGTTTAAGTAGTTCTAATTTCTAGGGGACTGATGACCACAGATGTTAAGTCCCATAGTGCTCAGAGCCAGAGCCAACAACATCCGACGCCAATGCATCACCAAAACTCCGGACGTGCTTTACAGTGCTGTTCACAACATTATTCCTTGACTACAGCTATTGTTGAGGAATGATGGTGGACATATTGAGCATTTCCTGTAAAGAACACCATCTTTCCCTTGTCTTACTTTGTTATGCTAATTATTGCTATTCTGATCAGATGAAGCGCCACCTGTAGGACATTTTTTGAACGTTTGTATTTTTTTGGTTCTAATAAAACCCCATGTCATTCCAAGCATGTGTGTCAATTTGTACTTCTCTATCTACATTATTCCGTGATTCATTCAGTTTTCAGATTTATATTGACTTTTTGATCACCCAGTACATCAGGTCATTATCTGTGATTCTACATTGCCTCAGTGCGAGATTACTTATTGAGTTGCTACTTTAAATTAGATATTTAAAAAAGTTACCTCATAATGTCTAACTACGAGGGAAGGGTTAAAGCAAACAATATACTACACTTCTACTGTACGATATAAAAAAAAGAAGTCAAACTTTTTCAAACAACTGACCGGAATTCAGCCAGTTAATATTTACAGCGACCATCGATATTTCGGCGGGAGTACACCTCGTCATTTTCAAGGCACAAACTGCAACGGATAGGCGGTGTACAAGCAAATTTAAAACCTCGGTTCTTTGAGTAATTCATGAAAGATAATACACACACACTGAACACTAGTGCCACCAAAGATGGCCAAAAATCAAAGGGATCGATAGTGAAAAACTACGAACTAGCAAGTGAGGTAACATTGACTCTGTCCCCCTGTTTTCTGACAAGGGAAAGAGCAGGATTTTATGCAGAGTTTAAATAAAAACCTCCACCTCAGTTTGCAACGTTGCCCGCTTATTTAATCTCAACAGCTTCCTTAATAACATTGTTCCAATAGCTGGACTTGAATGCCAATATCTCACTATTGTTATATAGCTTAAAGTGAGAAGTATCAAAGCAATGTTCGGCAATAGCAGATCTACTTGTCTGTTATAATCGTGTGTGCCGTTTATGCTCAGTACATCGGTCCTCCATGGTCCTGATGGTGCGACCAGTATATGCCAAACCACAGCTACAAGGAATGCGATACACACCTGCGTTACACAAATCAAGATCATCCTTAACACAACACAAATGCACTATAGTTTTACATGGAGGTCGGAAAACACATTTCACATCATATTTCAGCAAAATACGACCGATCTTGTTGGAAGTGCTTCCTGCGTAAGGCAAAAAGGCAGAAGACTTAGGTGTCGACTCAGTATTATCTTGAGCGCAGCTGGCCAAGTCTCAGTGTCGGTGATGGCATTTGCCTTGAGGACGCTTTCACGCTGAGCCGGATGATGAGAACTATCATACTGTTTCCATTTAAGGGTTGCTTCTAAATTGTCTAATTTCACTTGGAATTGGTTGGACGATGCCTCGTGACTCAAGCTGATTGGGAATACAATTCTGTTACTGCTCGGGATTTGGCAAAGTTAGAACGTTACCATCGCTCGAATCTGATTTTATTTCTCGACGTTCTGTGACATATATCACAGAGAAATCTATTGACAACGCAACCTTATTTGTGCTAGGGAAGTGTTAAAGTTTGCACCCATATCTAAGAGTTTACCAGTAGTTGATTTTATTAGTTCACTTGAACAGGCAGTTCGCAAACTACCTCCTGACGCTGCAGAGGAGGTTAGGAGGGATACATGTCATGTGTCGAATGGGGCTCGTCCACCCAAGAGTAACGTGACAGCAGCAGAAATGGCTGCTTTACGCTCTCTCAAAGTTGATCCTGGCATTGTGATTTTACCTGCGGACAAGGGAAATGCCACCGTTGTTTTAAACAAATAAGATTTTGTACACAAGATACAATGTTTATTGTCTGATTCATTGTATCGCAGGATCGATGCTGACAACACGAAAAGTGTTGAGAGAAAGACCAATTGCCTCCTGAAGAAAAGTGCTTTGTCGCAGGACACTATCAAAAGTAAGCTCAGCTGGCAAAGTCTCAGTGTCGGAAATGACATGTGCCTTGTGTACCAAGGTACGAAGTACCCCTTCGTGCCGTGCCGGATGGTGACAGCTATCAACTTGTAAATACAAGTCAGTGTGTGTACGTTTCCGGTTACCTGCATGCACCAATGATCTATCACTCTCCCTCCTAACCAAAACGTCAAGAAAGGGAAGGAAACTATCCTCTTCTTCCTCCATAGTAAAGTGAATGTTCGGGTGGATCGATTTCAGATGATCTAAAAAGGCATTAAAAATCTCTCTACCATGACTCCAATCAACAGTAGTATCATCAACATATCTAAAGAAACAGGTGGGTTTCAAAGGCGCTGACTCCAATGAATGTTTCTCGAAGTCTTCCATACAAAAATTTGCAATGACATGAGAGAACGGGCTACTCATCGCAATTCCATCTGTTTGCTCGTAATACTGGCTCAGTGAATAAAAAGTAAATGGATGTCAACACATATACAAAGAGATACGTTAATTCATCACCAAATCTGACCTCAATTAACCGCAGTGAATCAGACAGAGGAACACCAGTTAAGAGTGAGACCACATCAAAACTTACTAAAATGTCAGAGTCATTCAACCGCAAGAAATCACCTGGGTTCCTGATATGATGTTCACACCGACCAACTTGTGGGCTCAACAGAGAAGCGAGATACTTGGCTACACGATATGTCAGAGTGCTGATATTTCTCACAATACGACAGAAAGGATCCCCTTTCTTGCGTACCCTCGGAGGCCATATAACCTAGGGGGAACAGCACTATAGGTGATTAGCCTCTTAATAGTGTCCTGAGACAAACCACTTTTCTTCAGGAGGCTATTAATCTTTCTCTTTTCGTGGTGTCAGCATCTATCCTGCGATAAGCTAAATCAAATAATAAACCTAGTATCTTTTGTACATAATCCTGTTTGTTTAAAACAACGGTGGCATTGCCCTTGTCCGCAGGTAAAATCACAAAGTCAGGATCAACTTTTATAGAGTCAACTTTTGGAGAACGTAAAGCAACCATCTCTGCTCCTGTTACATTACTCTTGGGTGGACGAGCCCTACTCAACACTCGATATGCATCCCTTCTGACGTTTAGGTAGTCTGAAAACTGCCTCTTGCCGGCCGGGGTGGCCGAGCGGTTCTAGGCGCTACGGTCTGGAACCGCGCGACCGCTACGGTCGCAGGTTCGAATCCTGCCTCAGGCATGGGTGTGTGTGGTGTCCTTAGGTTCGTTAGGTTTAAGTAGTTCTAAGTTCTAGGGGACTGATGACCTCAGAAGTTAAGCCCCATAGTGCTCAGAGCCATTTTTTGAAACTGCCTCTTCAACTGAACTAATAAAATCAACTACCAGCACACTCTTCGGTGTGGGTGTGCGAAATTTGGACCCGCCGTAGCACGGATAAGGTTGCGTGGTCAAAAGATTTCTCTGTGAGATTTATCACGGAACGTCGAGATATAAAAGCAGACTCCGGGCCATGGAAACGTTCTAACATTGCCAAATGCCGAGCAGTAACAGAATTGTATCCCCAATCAGGTTGAGGCCATGAGGCACCGACCAACCAATCCCAACTGAAATCAGACAATTTCGAAGCAAACCTTAAATGGAAACAGACCGTTAGTTGTCACCATCCGGCTCAGAGTGAAGGGGTACTTCGTACCTTGGTACACAGGGCTCATGTCATTTCGTCAGAATGGTTATGGCGAAAGACAGATTGAACGTGCGTTGTGCTATCGATCAACTGTGCATCGGTTGACTGATAATAATACTGAGTCGACACCTAAGTCAACTGCCTTTTTGCCTGACGCAGAAAGCACTTCCAACAAGATCGGTCGTATTTTACGGAAATACGATGGGAAATGTGTTTGCCGATCTCCATCTAAAATTAGATTGCTTTTGGGTTGGGTTGTCTTGAGGATGATCTTGATTTGCGTAAAGCGGGTATATAACGCATTCCTTGTACCTGTGTCATGGCATACACTGGTCAGTCTATCAGGACTGTTGAGGACCGACGCACGGAACATGAACGGCACACACGTTTACAGCACCCAAGTAGATCTGTTATTGCCGAACATTGTTTGGATACTCTGCTTGGAATCCTGCTCTTTCCCCTGTCAAAAATCCGAGGGACAGAGTCAATATTATCTCACTTGCTAGTTCGTTATCTTTCACTATCGATACCTCTGTCTTTGGTCATCTTTGGTGGCACTAGTTTTCAGTGTATGTGTACTATCTTTCATGAATTACTCAAAGAATCGAGGTTTTAAATTTGCTTGTACATCGCCTGTCCGTTGCAGTTTGTGCCTTGAAAATGACGAGGTGTATTCCCACCGAAATATCGATAGTCGCTGTAAATATTACCTGGCTGAATTCCCATAAGTTGTTTGAAAATTGTGTACACCAAAAGATTCCCAGGTCTTACAAATGTAAACCTATTGTTATTTGCCCCTCTGCCTGCACTGAAGCATGTCAGAATGACACATATTGTGGTATTTCTGATAGGTAAAGGTAGTTCGTCTAGTTTTGTGAAACAACTGACAGAAGTGGTGGTGGTGGAGATGATGACCTGCGACGCAGCCGGACATTCCAGGTAAGTTACGTTTACGAGTTCTCTTGACTCTCCGTTGTTTTGCCAGTGCTCTGAGATCTAGGACTTAACGACGTCTCTAAAGCAGAGACTGTTATTAGAAATTCCCATAATGACTGCGAGACGGAGTGTTTTCGGTGTTCCGTGCGCCATTACTCAAGCGTAATAAATCGTTTTACGAGCTGGAATATGGTGCTCGACAACCAACGGTTCACGAAGGAACGCGCACGCACAGCGTCGGATGAACTGTCAGAAAAACTCGGTTTCACCAAATTCTTGTTTTGCCGTGTATTGCATTCCTAAGTACATAGGCAAGGAATTTGAAAACTCCTTTATTGTCACAGGAGACTGTACTGATTGAAACTACTGTACATTCGCAGTTCATACAATCAGATGCCAGGTAACAGATACTAGCTGCGTGCGGTCCACTTTATATGTATCTGTAACGGTCATATTCAGTAATATATTCAGTAGTGTAGCCAATTTTCCTTGTGCCGTCATTTATTCCTTTTTCAATGGCTGTGGTCGAATCAGTACTTAGCAGTCTGTCTTTGACACTGTTGTCGATCGTACCCCTCGAAACTGTCTCCATCATCTGCCATTTCGTACATACCGCACTTAACACTGCAGATGCGTATTTCAAAACTTTCATGTTATTAACGGATGATGCAGAATTCAAAGACTGTGACAGGCAACTGCAACAACAGCCAGGAGTGATCAGATGCAAATCCTGGAGCTATGATGACTACCTGAGGACCTCTCGAAATTTGCAAATAATATGTTCTCGTTTTACATATTTTTAACAGCAATCTGCTTAATATTCGGATGAGAAACATGTTAGTAACTGTGGTGTCACCGCCAGACACCACACTTGCTAGGTGGTAGCTTAAATCGGCCGCGGTCCATTTAGTACATGTCGGACCCGCGTGTCGCCACTGTGTGATCGCAGACCGAGCGCCACCACAAGGCAGGTCTCGAGATACGGACAGCACTCGCCCCAGTTGTACGACGACTTTGTAGCGACTACACTGACGAAGCCTTCTCTCATTTGCCGAGAGACAGTTAGAATAGCCTCCAGCTAAGTCCATGGCTACGACCTAGCAAGGCGCCATTAGCCGTACATAGTTTGATAGTTATCGTATGAAATGTCTCATCAAGAGCGATGTACCACAAGGATGGAATAAAGATAAGTATTCGAGGAGCTGCATACTTTTCTTGCTACCATTCACTACTTATCCTGTTCCAGAATTCACGCCCGTCTGCGTTAGATAGTGTGCATTTCGGCCGCCTCTATCTACAAGGTGTTGGCACATTTGCCAACACATCATTGGCAACGAGGGAAACGTGTTCTTTCTAATTGCTTACATTGACTTGTCATGGCTTCGCCACATTCTCCAGATGTACTGTCCGAATTTTATCGCTTGCAGAATCAGCAGACGCAGGCGTTATTGGATGCCCTTGGACAGCTCGTCCAGGGTCAACATGCCATTCAAACCGATGCGGCAGACGCCGCTTCTCCGCTACCGCAGCCACAACTCGCAATTGCACCGCCTTTTAGGCCCTACGACCCAGACGTGGAATCCTGGACGGAATGGTCACGCCAATTTGGATTCCATCTCGCCGCCTACAGAATTCAAGGTAATGAGCGGCAGCCGTTTTTGCTTTCGTATGTAGGTGTGTCCACCTACCGTGTGATAGTGAAATTGTTTCCCCGACGCGACGTAGCAACTCTGTCCTACGAATAAATTTTGTCGGCATTGGACGCCTATTTCAGAGAAACGGTTAATGTAGTTGCAAGAAGGTATACTTTCTTTCGTACAAAACGTACGGCCGGTCAAACTAATAGGGAGTGGGTTGCAACTTTGCAAGGCCTTACAGGGGATTGTGCATTTGAATGTGACTGTGGCCTTCCTTATTCAGATACTATGGTACGTGATGCAATTGCACAGAATGTTTCGGATGTTCGCATACGGGAGCAGATTTTGAAACTAGTTAATCCCTCCCTTCAGCAAGTGATAGACATATTAGATAGACAAGACACACTTGACTGTGCTCAGGAATCTTTTGAAACTTCGCCAGCCGTGTGTAACATTAACCGGCCCGCAGGGGTGCGCTGCACGGCCCGGTAAACTGCCCTCGCGCACGTTTGCACAGCTGCCGCCACGCTCTAAACCAGGTGTGCCGCGCCAGCACACAACTGCAGTGAAATCATGCCCGCGGTGTGCAACTAGACATTCGCGTGAAAATTGCCCATCACGCCAAGCAATTTGCTTTTTCTGTAATAAGAAAGGACATGTTCAAAGTGTTTGCCAGAAAAAGCTCCAATCAGACAATCACAATCATTCCAGGCCCTTTGCTTCGCGCCGGAATCGATCCAAGGACACTCAGGCTCGTGGACCTTCCCCCATGGACATTCATGTAGTTAATTCCACTTCGTCCAGTGCCACTATCTCTACCTGTGACTGTGTTCGTCCCACAAAAAGTGTGCGTCGACGTCGCCGGAAATCACATCAAGTAGCCAGTGATGCTGTCCCTGTATCAGTTCAAATTGCACGAGACAGTCGCTCTTGTCGTCAGCAGGACAATAAACTTTTTGTAGATTTGGACTTTAATGGCAACGTGATCCCATTCCAGCTCGATACCGGAGCTGCAGTTTCATTGCTCAATCACGACACGTACAAACAACTGGGCAAACCTCCGTTGCGTGCCGCAAATGTTCAGTTAAAAAGTTATTCAGGACAGAATATTCCTGTGTTCGGACAGTGCAGTCTTCTTGCAACATACAAGGGACAAACAAAACTTGTGTCATTTTACATTCTTCGTTCTTCTACTGCAGTGAACTTGTTTGGTTTAGATTTATTTCAGTTGTTTAACATGTCTATCGTAAATCAGGTCCTATCCGTGAATCAGACTGTGCCTTCAGCCAGTGTTTCTCGTCTGTGTGAAGAATTTGCAGACATTTTTGCACCGGGCCTTGGTTGCGCTAAGAACTATGAAGCACATTTGGAACCGAAAGTAAACGCGCAACCGAAATTTTTCAGAGCGCGCAATGTTCCCCACGCATTGCGTGATGAGGTCGCAAGAACATTAAACGATCTCGAATCACAGGGTGTAATTGAACGTGTGCAAGCTTCTCTCTGGGCCTCACCCTTAGTAATTTTTCCAAAACCTTCCGGAAAACTGAGACTTTGTGTGGACTTCAAGGCAACAGTGAATCCACAACTAGTGACTGCAACTTTTCCCTTACCCCGCCCGGAAGATCTTTTTGATACACTGTGCCCGGGTAACTACTTTTCCAAGTTGGACCTGGCAGATGCGTCCTTGCAAATCCCAGTGGACGCCGAATCCCAGCGCGTCTTGGTGGTTAACACGCATCTTGGTTTGTTCCGCTTCAAAAGACTGCCATTCGGGTGTGCATCCACCCCTGCATTGTTTCAGCAATATTTACAAACTGTTTGTGCGTCGGTCCCTACTGCTGCGAACTGTTGTTGTTGTTGTGGTCTTCAGTCCCGAGACTGGTTTGATGCAGCTCTCCATGCTACTCTATCCTGTGCAAGCTTTTTCATCTCCCAGTACCTACTGCAACCTACATCCTTCTGAATCTGCTTAGTGTATTCATCTCTTGGTCTCCCTCTACGATTTTTACCCTCCACGCTGCCCTCCAATACTAAATTGGTGATCCCTTGATGCCTCAGAACATGTCCTACCAACTGATCCCTTCTTCTGGTCAAGTTGTGCCACAAACTTCTCTTCTCCCCAATCCTATTCAATACTTCCTCATTAGTTATGTGATCTACCCATCTAATCTTTAGCATTCTTCTGTAGCACCACATTTCGAAAGCTTCTATTCTCTTCTTGTCCAAACTATTTATCGTCCATGTTTCACTTCCATACATGGCTACACTCCATACGAATACTTTCAGAAATGACTTCCTGACACTTAAATCAATACTGGATGTTAACAAATTTCTCTTCTTCAGAAACGATTTCCTTGCCATTGCCAGCCTACATTTTATATCCTCTCTACTTCGACCATCATCAGTTATTTTGCTCCCCAAATAGCAAAACTCCTTTACTACTTTCAGTGCCTCATTTCCTAATCTAATTCCCTCAGCATCACCCGACTTAATTAGACTACATTCCATTATCCTTGTTTTGCTTTTGTTGATGTTCATCTTATATCCTCCTTTCAAGACACTGTCCATTCCATTCAACTGCTCTTCCAAGTCCTTTGCTGTCTCTGACAGAATTACAATGTCATCAGCGAACCTCAAAGTTTTTATTTCTTCTCCATGAATTTTAATACCTACTCCGAATTTTTCTTTTGTTTCCTTTACTGCTTGCTCAATATACAGATTGAACAACATCGGGGAGAGGCTACAACCCTGTCTTACTCCCTTCCCAATCACTGCTTCCCTTTCATGCCCCTCGACTCTTATAACTGCCATCTGGTTTCTGTACAAATTGTAAATAGCCTTTCGCTCCCTGTATTTTACCCCTGCCACCTTTAGAATTTGAAAGAGAGTATTCCAGTCAACATTGTCAAAAGCTTTCTCTAAGTCTACAAATGCTAGAAACGTAGGTTTGCCTTTCCTTAATCTTTCTTCTAAGATAAGTCGTAAGGTCAGTATTGCCTCACGTGTTCCAGTGTTTCTACGGAATCCAAACTGATCTTCCCCGAGGTTGGCTTCTACTAGTTTTTCCATTCGTCAGTAAAGAATTCGTGTTAGTATTTTGCAGCTGTGACTTATTAAGCTGATAGTTCGGTAATTTTCACATCTGTCAACACCCGCTTTCTTTGGGATTGGAATTATTATATTCTTCTTGAAGTCTGAGGGTATTTTGCCTGTTTCATACATCTTGCTCACCAGATGGTAGAGTTTAGTCAGGACTGGCTCTCCCACGGCCGTCAGTAGTTCCAATGGAATATTGTCTACTCCGGGGGCCTTGTTTCGACTCAGGTCTTTCAGTGCTCTGTCAAACTCTTCACGCAGTATCATATCTCCCATTTCATCTTCATCTACATCCTCTTCCATTTCCATAATATTGTCCTCAAGTACATCGCCCTTGTATAGACCCTCTATATACTCCTTCCACCTTTCTGCTTTCCCTTCTTTGCTTAGAACTGGGTTTCCATCTGAGCTCTTGATATTCATACAAGTCGTTCTCTTATCTCCAAAGGTCTCTTTAATTTTCCTGTAGGCGGTATCTATCTTACCCCTAGTGAGATAGGCCTCTACATCCTTACATTTGTCCTCTAGCCATCCCTGCTTAACCATTTTGCACTTCCTGTCGATCTCATTTTTGAGACGTTTGTATTCCTTTTTGCCTGTTTCACTTACTGCATTTTTATATTTTCTCCTTTCATCAATTAAATTCAATATTTCTTCTGTTACCCAAGTATTTCTACTAGCCCTCGTCGTTTTACCTACTTGATCCTCTGCTGCTGTCACTACTTCATCCCTCAAAGCTACCCATTCTTCTTCTACTGTATTTATTTCCCCCATTCCTGTCAATTGCTCCCTTATGCTCTCCCTGAATCTCTGTACAACCTCTGGTTCTTTTAGTTTATCCAGGTCCCATCTCCTTAAATTCCCACCTTTTTGCAGTTTCTTCAGTTTTAATCTACAGGTCATAACCAATAGATTGTGGTCAGAGTCCACATCTGCCCCTGGAAATGTCTTAACTATCTGGACGATATTGTGATCTCCGGAAAGACGGCCGACGAGCATTTAGCACACCTACGAACATTATTTCAGGTATTGCGACAAAATGGTCTTCGCTTGCGGAAGGACAAATGTGTGTTTTTTGCTCGTGACTTACCATACCTGGGACATGTCATCAATGCCCAAGGCATACATCCGAGTCCAGAGCACCTCCGTGCCATACAAGATTTGCCTTCGGCACAGGATATGAAACAGCTACAGAGTGTGTTGGGTAAAATTAACTATTATCATCGCTTTCTGCGCAATGCCTCCTCCATTTCAGCTCCGCTTCATCGCTTACGCCGTAAGGGTGTTCCGTTCGGTTGGACGACGGAATGCGAACGCGCCTTTCGCCAGTTGAAATCGGCGTTGCTTTCTAATACTTGCCTTACGCCGTTCGATCCCCAGAAACCCCTTTTGTTGATGGTAGATGCATCGGAATTCGGGATCGGTGCTGTGCTTGTGCACAAAGTTGGCTCGCATGATCGCCCTATTGCCTTTGCGTCCAAATTGCTCTCGTCTGCGCAAAGAAATTACTCACAGATAGAGAAAGAAGCTTTGGCTCTCGTGTTTGGTGTTACTAAGTTCCATGATTTCTTGTATGGTCGTCACTTTACCATCATCACAGACCACAAGCCTTTGACGTCGCTTTTTCATCCGAACAAGCCTGTACCTCCGCGTACAGCGCAGAAATTCATTCGCTGGTCTATTTTCCTCTCGCAGTACCGCTACGATATCTTGTATCGGTCCACTGCTAAGCACGGAAACGCCGATGCGTTGTCCCGTTTGCCTGTTGCTGAGGATAGAGCATTCGATTCTTCCGAACTTGCTTGCATGTTCATTGATGCGGAAACCGATGAAGTGGTCGAATCGTTTCCGATTGATTTTCGTCGTGTAGCTACAGCCACAGCTGCTGACCCGGTCCTTGCTACCGTTTTGCGTTTTGTTGATACGCAATGGCCTTTGTCAAAGTCTCGGATCGAGGATCCGTTGGTTCGCCGATTTTTTGCTCACAAGGAGAGACTTTTTGTTCGACGTGGTGTTTTGTTGTTGCGTTCTGATAATGATCAGTCCCGAGTCGTGGTCCCACGTTCGTTACAGTCCTCTGTTTTACGGCTTCTTCACCAAGGACATTGGGGTATAGTGCGAACGAAACAACTTGCTCCTCAGCACTGTACTTGGTTCGGAATCGATGCTGCGATTACGAATATGTGTTCTTCTTGCATGGCGTGTGCCGAACAACAATCCGCACCGCCGCGGGAAGTCTTTGCATGGCCAAAAGCCACTTCCCCTTGGCAACGCTTGCACATCGATTTTGCTGGTCCATTCTGGAATGCTCGATGGTTGGTTCTGGTAGATGCCTTCAGTAATTTTCCTTTTGTTGTCCGGATGTCTTCCACGACATCAACTGCCACCATCCAAGCGTTGTCCGCTATCTTTTGCATTGAAGGTCTTCCGCAGACTATTGTTTCTGATAATGGCCCACAATTCATGTCCGCAGAATTTCAGTCATTCTGCCAGGCCAATGGTATTCAACATCTGACACCCGCGCCGTTTTCGCCTCAGTCAAACGGTGCTGCTGAACGATTGGTCCGGACTTTCAAGTCACAGATGTTGAAGTTGAAAGAGTCGCATTCTCGGGAGGACGCCTTGTTGCTCTTTTTGTCATCGTCTCGCTCTCAGCCCCGAGATGGTCGCTCGCCGGCTGAGTTGCTCCACGGTCGTCCTCATCGAACCTTGATGTCTTTGCTGCACCCGCCGCATCAGGTTCCTGTGCAGCAGCAGACTCCTGCTTTTGCTCCAGGCGACATTGTATTTTATCGCAAGTATCGAGGTTCACGGCGTTAGCTCGCAGGACGCATTCTTCGCTGCCTCGGCCGCGCGATGTATTTGGTTTTGGGGGCCTCTGGTGAGGTGCGTCTGCATCTCAATCAGCTGCGCCTCTGTCGTCGCACGGGTTCTGCCGCTCCCCGTCTGCTTTCAGCGACGGTGCCGTCCGGTCAGCGCCCTGGGGACCCATCTACTGGCTCGCCTCATCCCCAGGTGTTACCAACGATGCCTTCCGTTTTGCCCCGTGGCGACGCGCCGCCGAAGCCGCCGCCGTCGCCGCCGCCGCCGCCGCCGCCTGTCCTCCAGCCGGCGCCGCCCGCATTCGCCGCTTCGCTGCAGCCGCCAAGCGCCTCCCTGGGTCACGCGCCGCCGATCGCTTCCCGTGACCAGCTGTCCTCCGCCATGGAACTCTTGCCCGCTCCGGACCACATGACGTCTTCGCGCGTCGGGTACCCCGACGCAATGGAGGTCGACCCTTCGGCCCCTCCTCTCTCTTTACGGGCGCATACACCGCATGTTGACGTGCACCCTGGAGTAGGTTTTCAGGCGTTTCCTAGCTCCCCTCGGACCGAATGGCCGGGTGCGGGTGGCACAGCCTCGCCTGTTGTTAGGCTCCCCACCTCATCGCATACGTCAACATGGGGTCCTCCCCACGGCGGGCGGAAGTCTTATAACACGACCGTTCGCCGATTTGCGGGGGAGGAATGTGGTGTCACCGCCAGACACCACACTTGCTAGGTGGTAGCTTAAATCGGCCGCGGTCCATTTAGTACATGTCGGACCCGCGTGTCGCCACTGTGTGATCGCAGACCGAGCGCCACCACAAGGCAGGTCTCGAGATACGGACAGCACTCGCCCCAGTTGTACGACGACTTTGCTAGCGACTACACTGACGAAGCCTTCTCTCATTTGCCGAGAGACAGTTAGAATAGCCTTCAGCTAAGTCCATGGCTACGACCTAGCAAGGCGCCATTAGCCTTACATAGTTTGATAGTTATCGTATGAAATGTCTCATCAAGAGCGATGTACCACAAGGATGGAATAAAGATAAGTTTCGAGGAGCTGCATACTTTTCTTGCTACCATTCACTACTTATCATGTTCCAGAATTCACGCCCGTCTGCGTTAGATAGTGTGCATTTCGGCCGCCTCTATCTACAAGGTGTTGGCACATTTGCCAACACATCAGTAACGATTACTTATACACCGAAGATCCAAAGAAACTGGTACAGGCATGTGAATTCAAATACAGAGGTATGCAAGCAGAAAGTAAATGGGGCTGTGGTCGGCAACGCCTGTATAAGACAACCAGTGCCTGACGGAATTGTTAGATCGGTTGCTGCTGCTACAATGGGAGGTTATCAGGATTTAAGTTTGAAGGTGGCGTTATAGTCGGCGCACGAGCGATGGGACACACCATCTCTGAGGTAGCGATGAAGTGGGGATTTTCCCTTACGACCATTTCAAGAGTGTACCGTGTCAGGAATTCGGTAAAGCATCAAATCTCCGACATCGCTGCGGCAGAAAAAAGATCCTCGAAGAAAGGGTCCAAGGACGACTGAAGAGTATCGTTCAACGTGACAGAAGTGTAGCCCATCCCCAAATTGCTGCAGATTTCTATGTCGGGCCATCACCAAGTGTCAGCATGCGAACCATTCAACGAAATAACATCGACACGGGCTTTCGGAGCCGACGGTCCACTTGTGTACTCTTGATGACTGCACGACACGAAACGTGGGGCTCTCCTGGCTACGTCAACAGCGACATTGGACTGTTGATGACTGGAAACATGTTGTCTGGTCGAACGAGTATCGTTTCAAGTTCTATTGAGCGGATGGACGTGTACGGGTATGGAGACAACCTCATGAATCTATGGATCCCGCTTGTCTGCAGGAGACTATTCAAGCTGGTGGAGCTCTGTGATCGTATGGGGCTTGTGTAGTTGGAGTGATAGGGGGCCCCTGATACGTCTAGATACGACTCTGACAGTTGACACGTACGTAAGCATTCCGTCTGATCACCTGCATCAATTCATGTCCATTGTGTATTCCGACGGACTTGTGCAAATCCAGCAGGACAATGCGACACCCCACACGTCCAGATTTGTTATAGAACTCTTCTGAGTTTAAACAGCGCTGGCCACCAAACTCCCCAGACATGAATATTATTGGCATATCTAGGATGCCTTGCAACGTGCTGTTCAGAAGAGATCTCCACCCCCTCGTATTCTTACGGATTTATGAAAAGCCCTGCAGGATTCATGGTGTCAGTTCCCTTCAGCACTAATTCCGACTTATTCGAGTCCGTACCACGTCGTGCTGCACAACTTCTGCGTGCTTTCGGGGGCCCTACACGATATTAGACAGGTGTACCAGTTTCTTTGGCTCTTCAGTGTATAACAGAGTCAGAAGAAAATAAAACTTTCACGATGATCGTCGTAGACATCTGCTCGCTGAAATGTTTTCAGAGACTAGGTCTTGCTGCTTTTCTCTATTTTTTAAGTGAAGTAACTTAAAGTCTGGACTGCGGAGTCAGTTTCCCCCCATTGTATAATTGTACTGATCTCAGGGCTCTTTTTTAATACTCTGCAATATGTACGTCATTCCTGTAATCCCTTTTGGGAACGAACAGTCACATAGTTGATGCTGCCGGATGTATTGCAACTGCCTTGCTCATGACGTATTTAATAAACGGTCGTTAGAACGTTTGCTGCTCCACTAAATCACTGGATGAAAGGAGTGAGCGACTAATTACATCAAATGTTATCAACATGCTGAGTCGTCATTGCTTCTCGATGAGGCTCTCATTTATATTACGATTGCTGCTGTACTAGTGACAACAATCAAATTGCTATATTACGAAAGAAGTAATGATCTTGCAATTAATCTTGAAACGAAGATAGGGGCATTGTGGTAAGACGGAAGCTCCGTCTTCGTTGACGTATCATCGATTCCTCTGTGCCTTGCAGCTGTGTCAAAGAAAATAGTAGGCAGACATCGCGCCTGGAAATTGTAACTTTAACACGCCTACACAAAAAGCGGAAACCGACTTGTCTGTCAAGATATTACACTCCCATTTACAAAACAGCTAAAAGTCATTGTTTACGTTGCTCAGAGGGAGAGTCGACAGTACGAGAATCCTGTCGTCTGGATATTAATGCGAAGTATGCGTAGTTTTCAACCGTCTCATTGACTACCTACCACTATCTGCTATGCGATATAGGTATACAGTTATAGGAGCCTTCAACTGTCAGCCGGCCGTGGTGGCCGAGCGGTTCTAGGCGCTTCAGTCTGGAACCGCGCGACCGCTACGGTCGCAGGTTCGAATCTTACCTCGGGCATGGATGTGTGTGATGTCCTTAGGTTAGTTAGGTTTAAGTAGTTCTAAGTCTAGGAGACTGATGACCTCAGATGTTAAGTCCCATAGTGTTCAGAGCCATTTGCATTTTTTTTCAACTGTCAAATCACATAAATACGTGCAAATTTCTAGTTTTAAATGACTATTTAATCCGAACAGCAATCCGACCTAATATGTTAACAGTCAGCATATCGTCCGAAGTGCTCAAAGTCAAGCATCTGTTGGACAATAACAATGTCCATGTCCATGTTCGCATACGAAAGTTTTAACCACCCCTTTCGATGACACTGAAATTCGTTAAAAGCCCCCTTTATATTCCGTGTGGCCAGACAGCCTCACATCCAGCAAATACACCTCTCCCTTCGATTCTCGCTCGCTCCATACCCTGACCACCTGCCCTGCAGTTACATGGATGACCCCGAACACTAGCACATAGGAATTCGGCGACACGATCCACCCACAAGGGGCTTCCCTTTTCCAACCGCCAGCTACGATTTACATCTACATGTATGACGAGGCTCAGAGGCCGCAATGTCATTACGGGTGGCTTATTTTTACACATTTTCCTTATCGTTTAGAGTAGACATTCCCTATATTCATACGTGCGCGTGCCTTGTGTTGATCTGAAGTAACTGTCATCATTGCACTATTATGAGATATAGTTCAGTCTCAATTAGTTAAATTTCCCTCTTCACCCTAATTACTTGGGAAGTGATTTCCCCTCGCAAAATTGGTCTTTCTCTCCTCTGCTAAATACCTATACAACGTTCCCACCTTTGTACCAGGATTGGGTACTGCCGGCACTAGGAGTCCACCCTCCTTTCACTATTTGTCACAGTCCAGATGAAGCTGGCTCCCATTCATCGACAGTGCATGGTTAACAAATATTTATGAACTTCCAAAGAATCCACTTCCGACTTTAAGTCCTTTATTCTTGTTAATATATGAGAAGCTTGAGAGTTAATTAACAATTAAGTTAGCCAATCAGTGTCAGCTGTTCTCGTAGCCTGGAATTGCTATGCCGTTGGTACAGGTTCCATCCTTACTACAGTCACATGTCAAATTTTTGTATCCCTGTCTTGTTCGGTCTTAGGAAACCAAACGTGGAACACGTTTGGGGACACCATATCGTTGGGGCCACTTGAATTCGTACGCGTAGAAACTGATTGCTGAACTTCAATGCTAATTAATTCGGAAACCTCACAAGGCAACGAATTTTTTTTCTTAACAATTGTAGTTCAGCACAGTCTACACTGCAACATCGTTGCAAGCTTCTCAGACTGTTTCTGACCATCTTGTATGTGCAGGGCTTTAGGGGTACAAATGCAGATTTGGTGATCCCTGTTACCTTAAGATGTTTCAATGTGTTAGTTGCTTTTTCTCTGAGTGTAACCGTCTTCTCGCAAGCATGTAACGTAATTTACTACCCGATGTTTTATGCACAGTCGTCTGCACCACTAGGTGCACTGTGCCTCTCAGTATACACTAAGTGTTTTGTGTCCACACATCCACACAGATGACCTGCGACCCAGGGGAGTTAAACATTGAGGGATTGCTCCTGCCACATGTACTTGCAGGTAAAAACCTAACTGAAAGCACACTACTCCTAATAGGTGTAATTATTACTCTGCATATCAAGTAATTACTGACTTAATGTTTTTTACTACACTGTCATCAATCACCAGCAAAAAAATCAGCTCTCATTCCGCTAACGCCCTGTATATATATAAATCTCCCGTCCACTTAAGTTACTAACTCAGTAAAGAACGACCTGGATGTGCATGAAGTCATCCTGTGGAAAATAAATCATCCCATGTAATATAGCAACATGGAGAAGTTGGCGTGCGCTTCCACCTACTCGAGTAGTGTTATTAAAGAAACAGTCGTGATAAAATCAGCAAGTGACTTTCCAGATACAGACGGAGGTTTTGACTTAAAGTCTACGTGGAGTTCCGCTGTCTTCCTGATCGTACAACAGAGGAAGAATTAATGCTGTCCCACCCATTGGTTATTAATATTCAGTATCGATAACTTCTGACGTTCGTCCTGTTGCGCCGCTTTTACTTACAGTGTGCTTGTACGTGTTACGTATATGCATATGCTCTGCACACCGAGGTTTTAAATATCCTTCCATGTCGCTTGGTCGTTGCATTTGTGTCTTGAAAATGACAGGATGTGCACCTGTCGGAATACAAGCTGCATTCCAGCAAGTTATATCAGTTCGGATATATGTTTAAGTGAACAAAAACTCTTTTTTTATAACATTAGCTTTCGATAGGTTAGGTGTTCTTCTCCACCTTTACTTGTCATCCGCGACACCCTTACAGGACATCGGTACGTCGACCATTTTCTATGGACTCTCTCGTTGCCCTTCATGGCAAGTCATCCTGAGCTTACATTTCAGCAAGATAATGCCCACCTGAACACAGTGAGAATTTCTACTGGTTGCCTCCGAGCTCGGCAGAAATGTTGGCGGATTTCTTCCCTGTTAAGAGTGCTTCGAGCATTAAGGGCAGGGCCCTTCACCAGCTCGGGATTTTGACGATGTAACGCACTAATTGGACAGAATTGGTCACTACATCAGTCAGGACATCGAACAACTGTATCAACCAGTGCCAAGCAGAATAACTGGGTGCAAAGGGGCCAGAGGTGGACCTAAGCGTTATTTGCTTGCTCAAGTTGTAAAGCTCTTATTCTGGAATTAACCATCCAATTTTTCTGAAACTGTAATGATTTGTTTGTATGTACGTGTACATCACATCCACCGATTTCCGTCTCATTCAGATATTACTTTCGACGGAGTAATTTTTTTTTAAAGTATATTTTCAACTTCTCGTAACTATTACACCAACCCCTTCCATGATTTAATATGCCCCTATTACTACGTTCTACACTGCTTATTCCAGTGACAGGTCATCTACTCACTGACGTCGTAGAATATCTTCCGCTGTCTTGACCCTTCTTCTGATAAATATATTAATTTTAGTATTCCTTCATTTCCTGTTTTATCTACTCACTTATTTCTAACATTTTTCGGTGGCATACAGTTCATATGCTTCCAGTTTCTCCTTCTCTACGTTTCCAATGACCCACGTTGCTTCTTTCACAAAATTCTATGGTCCAAATATAGGCTTTTGAACTGCTTCCATATTGTTAATTAATATTAGTAGAGTTCTCGCATTTCTTTGGAAATGCCAATCTGCTTCTCATCTTTTCCTTACTTTGCTCCCAAGTTAGGAGGAATTTTCAACGTTCATACATTTACATCTATGCTTCCCAAGTGGCCTTGTTCTGTGACAAAGGGTACTTTGTGAGCTAGTGTCACTCACCTTCTTGTGTTCTTGTCCAAATGGTGCACCGGAACAAGGATTGTTGGGAAGTCCGTGTGACCACGAATCTCTATAATGTTGCTGTCACAATCTTTCCGCGAGGGACAGTGTTGTATTTGCTGATTAGTCTAATAACGCATAAGTTTGTGGAATATTAATACAGTGCGCAACAAAACTACAGCATCACTTTTGCTAAACACCATAGTTGACTACCATAAGTTCGACGAATAAGTTTGAAATTTTCCTCAAAGATGCCAAAAATCTTCTTCTGTAACGACGCAAAAGCACGGCACCCTGCGACGTCATCCTCGGGCTTCAAATACACATGCGAAGGATACAGCTCAGAAGTTCATGGGTTAATGATGTCACATTGGCACCAATTTTAACCACAATTCTTTACGACGCCACCGTGGGCATGTTACATGATGCGAAGGTCGTCACTCCCTCTTATCCACATTTCACCCCCTTTTTTTGCGATGGAGGTCAGAACTTTGACTCCCAGCGTTGAGATCACGTGGTTTTCTTATGAGAGGCACAGCCTGTCAAAATTGTCACGAAAAGCCTTGGAGGATGGCATAAAGGGCGTCAATGAAACCATACATTTCTCAGGGGCATTGATTTCCACACATTTAGCAATCGAATAGGACAATGCGCAGTGTGATGAAAAGCACGAAGACATTTTTTACAACCTTTGACACTGCTGACACCCTTGGTCGTTTCAACCCTTATCTAAGAACATTGGCAAGCTGAATCCCAATTGAACGACATGACACCCCTATGGAGTGCAGCGTGACAGCAGTTTTTCCTATAGTGTACAGGCTGGAGCAATTAGGAGCCGTTCAAAATCATTCGACGAAATTTGAAAGCGCAGCAAAAGGTACTTATCGTTTTTAAGCCATCCTGTTTGGCGCCCTCCTGTGGCATGGTCACTGGACAGTGCAACATTGACATGTGCTTGCAAAAAACGGCAAATGGTCCCTCTAAGAGCCTCAAGTTTGACTTCACCTTCGGTGCCACCAACGCACCTTCGTTGAGCACGTTACAAATGTACCTGTCAGAAATTTCGACGCCAATTCAGCCTCGTGACTGCTCTAGCTCCTGAGGTTTAGGCTAACCCTTGGATAAATGTCAGATGGGGGTTTCCCTATTCAGTTAGGTCTCACGATAGGGGGCAATTTCACGGTTTCGAAAAAGTGATCCTTAAATTTTGCTGCGCATTGTAGTTAGGTAACGAAATGTAAAGTTGGCGTTGTGGTCCTATACGGACCAACTGGGCCTCACCGACCGCCGTGTCATCCTCTGGCAATGGCGTCTCTTGATGCAGTATTGAAGGGCATGCAGTCAGTACACCGCTCTCCTGGTCGTTGTCATGTTTCATGACCTTGGAATCACTGATAATCGGTCGAGTAGCTCCTCAGTCATCCTCAAAAGGCTGAATGCAACCCATAAAGTCCTTCTGGCAAGGAAAAATCCCGGCAGTACCGGAAACCGAACCCAGTTCTCCGTCAGAGCAGTCAACCGAACTGACGACTCAGCCATGGATATGGAGACATTAATGTTAAGCAACACCGTAACGGACAAAGTCTCACTTGGAACGTCCGCCAAAGGAGCTGGAAGTGCATATCTGTGAAGCTTCTACAAGCAATAAACGAAACTATGACGAAATGCACTGTTATTCTTTGCATTAAATCATCTATCAATCCATTCCGGTATGGTTCCAGACTGTCAAATAATATTCAAGTATCAGTGGAACCAGGGTTTTCGTGCATATACGATATTCCTAGGGGTCCTGCATGTGCAATCCGCTTTTCTTGATGTTGATTTCACGTAGATGTTCGTCTTAAAACCACAGCGTGCATATACTCAGAATTATGTAATAGATGCGGCTGCTTCCAATGATCGTACTTTAACGAGCTTCTTCACCTATTTAAGCATGATAAGTAAAATTTCTTTACTATGAAGGTCATCTTCCAAACCTTGTCCCAAGCGCCGCTCCTCGGTAGATCTACTTGCATTTATCTACAGTTTTAGTAGTGTCGCTGCTTCTCTGTACACAACAGCTGTAACGTTCTGAATTACGACGAGTATTACAACTTCCTCATAAAAACAGTGAAGCGCCTCGAAGCCATTGTAGAACGTCAGTGTAGCTTTCTACACGTACACAGTACCGCCGGATGTATAAATTGTGACAGCTGCAGTTTTCTGCGACACGTAGAAGGACCACTGGAGTCGATTAATGTTGGTGGTCTTAAATGATGCTACGTGGTTCGAACCTGAAGTAGAGTGGATAGTGTCGGTTGTTATGTGACTTTGAAGGGCACGTAGTTGCTGCATACTCATGTGAGACACCACCCTCAGCATATGACAGTTTAAAAGGTTAGCTATTATGGTTCTGAGTTGGACACGCCGGTCGAATCACGCATTATCCAGATTTTTGAGGCATTTGGGTGTGTCAGTGGCACCCTACTGGACGGCATGGGAAAGTGAGGATAGGCATACTCGGGAAGGTTCTGGCTGACGATGTCTCTCCGCAAAAGGAAGGGACATTTTATTGTGCATCATGCACATCGAAAGCTTGTCATCTGTGCCTACGATCCGTAGAGTAATGGGTGCATTTCAACAATTTACATCATCCCGCTCGATTGGTTGGAGCCTAGCAGCAGATATATAAAGGAGTTATCATCCCATGCACAGAAGGCTGTACTTGGGGAGGTGCTGTGATCAGGAAGCATTTACTGCTGATGAACGTCGTCACGTTGTGTCCTGCACAGGCTATCCACCATCGACGAGTATGGTGATGACCTGCAGGGAAGTCCCATCCTTCCACTGTTTTGGAGGGGCCCATCTACGTTACTCGTTTATTCAGGGTATAGAAACCCGTCAGGTAGGTCTCAATTGAAGACATAAAGTCTGAAAAAGAGTCCTTAATCATATTGTTCACTTTCCATTATAGTTCCATCTTGATCACAGAAAGTTTTACGTTTCAGTATTACCAGTTCCGGCTAATGCCATCTTAATACCATAAAATATTCTGATATAGGTATCAATATCAAATTATAGACGTAGGTAGGTCACAGGTCACAGCTGCTAGGGACTGAGGGATCTCTCATGGTGAAGCACGATATGACAGTATCTTAGCTCCCATTTCCAAAAGGACAATGCTCGTCCGAACATGGACGTCTCTTTATGAACTGTCTGTGTGACTTTGAAGCACTCCCATGGCCAGCGAGATTCCCAGATCTGCACCTGTGGGACTACTTCGGACGTCACCCCTGTCCTAGGGTCATTATCGATGATACTAAGGATTGGGTACAACAGTGGCTCTGTGGAAGGATGCAAAGGCTTTATGACACCTTTCCCAACCGATCCAGTGAATGTATCCAGGTCGTACTGAAAAATGGTCTCATACTGCCGACTTGTTTGTGAATTTGACTCGTTTTTATAATTACTGAAATAACCTCACCATCCCTTTCAAGCTATGAAGTTTTGTCAGGCAGTGGATTTACAAGTAAGTTTTTATTCTCGTTTCTGCTATTCTTAATCGCCTTCATCTTTGATTTGTTTACCTTTCAGTCACATTACATGTTGTAAGCGTAGGCTTCCGCGGCCGTTGTCTTCTTCAATAAAATTCTTCAGGGTATCAGACTGCATCGTCATAATTTTAAAATGCGCCAACGTTTCGGCCAGCGTTGCAGCTAGCCTTCATCAGGGCCTTACGTTAACTGCCTTACGTTAACTGCCTAACGTAAGGCCCTGATGAAGGCTAGCTGCAACGCTGGCCGAAACGTTGGCGCATTTTAAAATTATGACGATGCGGTCTGATACCCTGAAGAATTTTATTGAAGGACATTACATGTTATTAAGTTGTCCAATCATTTGAATTGTTCCTCTGTTGTTCTTAAATTTTACTGGGCGCGTTAGATCGTTGACGAACCACGGTATGGTTGTGAGTTCCGCAGAACTTTTATTACACTTCTGAAACATTCTTTGAATACCTTTGCCGTTTCTTTGACATATACGTCGGAAAATAGTTAAACTGCCACACACACTTACAAACTAGAAATTTGTCCTCTTGAACTCCAAAATGTTAAACTTATACACCAGTAATTTGTTCTCTTTGTGAATCCTATGCAGAAGTGTGCTAATTAATTGATACAAGACGATTAAACTTTAACTGTGTACATTTACTGCTTTATGTATAATACGGATAGTAGCTAACTGAATATTGATAACATGTGTCTTGCTTTTGTCTTATATAGCCTCTGGAAACACTGTGGCAAGGACTCAACCAGGTTACAGAAAATTTTTCGTAGTTCGTCGTCAAGAAAATCAAAATTGTTCTTTTTTTCTACGAATATCTTGACTGCTTTAGACGTGTAATATGGGACCAGAACATGTTGAAATGTTCCTCCTCCATCTGTGTAGGTCTGTAGAAACCTCTGTAGGCCTGTAGAAGGATTTCCATACACTTTTTGGATTCATCATGCCATGAATTGCAACTGGTGCCACAGGACCACTTGCACTGAAGAAAATCCTCAAAAAGTTTTGGAAGGGTATTTTACAGTCCGTTCAAGAAGGTCAGCTCTTATTGCCTCATGGCCTGACAACCTTTGCTAAGTCAATTTGAATAATACAATGTGACTCATCACTGAAAATTACAGTAGTGTGAAGTCCTACATATACTGTATATGTTTTGGCCCATGTTAACCGCTTCTCTCCATGGCAGGTGTTAAAAATACTTCTTTATTGGCCCTTGTGCCGTCCGCCTTCAGTCGAGAAGACTATGCCGTACCGTTGAAGAGTCACAATTTCCCACTAATTTCTCTGGAGTTCCATATTAGTCTCAATTCTACTGTTTCTAAATGGAGTTTTGACGGTTACAACGGCGGTTTTTCATTTCGTTCACATCTGCCTCTTCTCTTTTGAGAAAATGACGCAGTAACACTGAATGCCCTAATCAATCTTGAAACACCAGATATTCTCACACCAACAACCCAAAAACAGAGGTAAAGTCTCTTACACCTAGTCATGGATGTGCGTCCATTAAGAGCAACTATTTTTGCCCGTTTCATAGGTGAGACGTCCCTTTTAACACAAAGTTTCCCTGTTAACACAGAAACACACTCATTTTCAGAAAACACAGAACAGCTTGAACAACTATAGAGATAGGAGGTCCAGATTCACAGTACATGTACATCAGCATGTTCTACAGAAATGATTAGCATTTCAGTTACCTTGGTTCAACGTGTATTCTCTTGCCTAGTGAGCACAGGGCCGTTCGAGGGCCCTGATAACTTGTTCCACGAGAGATGTCATAAGGCGCAAATGGCACGCTGTGGTATAGCCTTCCATGTTCCATTCACCTAGTTCCGAACTTCATCTGTGATTGTGTGCATTCGGTCGCCGCACTGCCCTCATCGTTTCACCATATCCCATACATTTTCGATTGGCGACAAGTCTGATCATCTGAGGAACCACAACAAAAGGCCTACATCCTGTGACACCAAGAAGACACGTGTCTGTGCAGCAACATGTGGTCGTGCATCGCCTTGATTAAAAATTGGCATCTGGCGCGTTGTGCAGAAAGGATATAGCTACGGATCGCAGGATGTCATTCACGTACGTGTCACTTGTGACAGTGCACTTGACACGCACCAACTGTGATTTGTGGTTGTACCCAACAGTACCCCAAATTATAAGGGACTGAACTGGCGCTGTATGTCTTCTGAGAATGCAGTTACTGTGATACCGCTCCTTCTGTCTATGGTGCTGAAAAATGCGACCATCATTGTCAAATAAACAGTTCCTGCATTTTTCCGAAAAGACTACCCTGTACCCAGTGACGTCGTTTCATACACCATTGTATTCTAGCGTATTTCTGCACATTCATCATTCATAAAACGTAAGCGGAGAAGTGGACGGTGCACACGTAACTCATGCGGCAATAAACGGAGGCTGACTGTCACACATGATGGTGTAAAGGTGTGTTACACTGTCCATTGTTGCGTCAGAGCCGAGGAGGACGCAGATCTGTCCAGCAATGCCATTCGGATAAAGTGTCCACCATGTAGGAGTGGGCGGAGGACGGGGGAGGGGGGGGAGGGAAGGGGGTGGGAAGTTCTGGATGGTGCGACCTGACCCACCTCGTCGTGTTCTATGGCCTTCCGGAACCATTCTGCATACACCCGCTGCACTGCCGAAACACTTCGTTATACTGGAGCAACAATTTCCCGGATGGATGCATCACATTCTGTCACGCCAATACCGCGACCTCTTTCTTGAGTCTCACTGATTTGACGGTACGCTTCGTGCATACATCTGCGAGGCATCCTGCACGTCTGCTCAAGCCACACTGATCCATTACCTTCGATTTGTAGCGATAACGAGAGCCACAGGCATATTTTATCGATAGGTGGTGTTGCGCTACGATATCGACCTTGAACCCGCGGGCCGAGATGATTTAAATGCTAATCATTTCTGCAGAACATACTAACGTGCATGTCCTGTGAATAAGAAAGGTTCTATCTCTAGTAGTTCAAGGTGTTCTGTTTTTTTTCTGCACATGAATGTAACATAGTCACTAAACATAAAAGCACTGAACTCTAACAACTGAACTGAACAATTAAGGCAACAATAATTCGCCAAGACTCTAACAACTGAGCTTATAAAATTAGTTACATCTATCTAAATACAATTCCTTTGCATTATGGATGAAACACGCAAGACTCGTGTAATGTTCTACAATATTCATTTTTTATTTGACAGTCGGGTTTTAGGATGTTGCGCCACCATCAGGTAGAAAGGTAAGTATGTGGCGCAGTGAAATTTTGTTCGATCAAGGATTTTAAACTAGTGCATCTATAATTTCTGACCCAGTAAAAGTTCACTGCACTACATTTTTATCTTTACACGTGATGATGGCGTGACAACCGAAACCCGGTTTGTGAAGTACACTACTGGCCAATAAAATTGCTACACCACGAAGATGACATGCTACAGACGCGAAATTTAACCGACAGGAAGAAGATGTTGTGATATGCAAATGATTAGCTTTTCAGAGAATTCACACAAAGTTGGCACCGTTGGCGACACCTACAACGTGCTGACATGAGAAAAGTTTCCTACCAATTTCTCATACACAAAGAGCGATTGACCGGCGTTGCCTGGTGAAACGTTGGTGTGATGCCTCGTGTAAGGAGAAATGCGTACCATCGCGTTTCCCACTTTGATAAAGGTCGGAATGTAGCCTATCGCGACTGCGGTTTATCGTATCGCGACATTGCTGCTCGCGTTGGTCGAGATCCAATGACTGTTAGCAGAATAGGGAATCGGTGGGTTCAGGAGGGTAATACGGAACGCCGTGCTGGATCCCAACGGACTCGTATCACTAGCAGTCGAGACGACAGGCATCTTATCCACATGGCTGTAACGGATCGTACAGCCACGTCTCGATCCCTGAGTCAACAGATGGGGACGTGAGCAAGACAACAACCATCTGCACGAACAGTTCGACGACGTTTGCAGCAGCATCGACTATCAGCTCGGAGACCATGGCTGCGGTTACCCTCGACGCTGCATCACAGACAGGAGCGCTCGCGATGGTGTACTCAACGACGAATCTGGGTGCACAAATGGCAAAAGTCATTTCTTCGGATGAATCCAGGTTCTGTTTACAGCATCATGATGGTCGCATCCGTATTTGGCGACATCGCGGTGAATGCACATTGGAAGCGTGTATTCGTCATCGCCATACTGGCGTATCACCCGGCATGATGGTATGGGGTGCCATTGGTTACACGTATCGGTCACCTCTTGTTCGCATTGACGGCACTTTGAACAGTGAACGTTGCATTTCAGATGTGTTACGACCCGTGGCTCTAACCTTCATTCCATCCCTGCGAAACCCTACATTTCAGCAGGATAATGCATGACCGCAAGTTGCAGGTCCTATACGGGCCTTTGTGGATACAGAAAATGTTCGACTGCTGCCCTGGCCAGCACATTCTCCAGATCTCTCACCAACTGAAAACGTCTGGTCAATGGTGGCCAAGCAACTGACTCGTCACAATGCTGCAGTCACCACTCTTGATGTACAGTGGTATCGTGTTGAATCTGCATGGGCAGCTGTACCTGTACACGCCATCCAAGCTCTGTTTGACCCAATGCCCAGGCGCATCAAGGCCGTTATTACGGCGAGAGGTGGTTGTTCTGGGTACTGATTTCTCTATGCACCCAAAATGCGTGAAAATATAATCACATGTCAGTTCTAGTATAGTATATTTGGCCAATGAATACCCATTTATCATCTGCATTTCTTGTTGGTGTAGCAATTTTAATGGCCAGTGGTGTAAATCAAAAAATTGTAGAATGCTTCACCAGTACTGTTTGTGTTTCATTCATAGTGTACAAAATATCCTACCAAGGACTGACGGAACACTCAGTCAATAAAATTATCCCAATGAATTTGCACACTGCTGTATCTTCAGAGAGATGAGCGGAAGATACGCGGTCTTCTACTGTCGTGTATCTGACTTATTGCCGTATATCGGACTATTGCCTCTGGTATGGCTGAATTACCGATCTACGAATTTACGAGAGCTGGGAGGAAGCAGCCCATCTTCGTGCGCTGTGTCGCTGGCAGCAGCAGCAGCAGCAGCAGCAGCAGGTAGTGGAGGCGGTGGCGCCCTCAGGGAGTCCCCGCCACCCACACCGCCAGACAGCCGGATGCGGCGGACTCATTCGCATGCTGGCGTGGAGCCCGGCCGCATATTAATTGGGGATTACCTGCCGGATGCGGCCCCCACGTGTGTGTGGGTGGGGCACACGTGGGTGCCGCTACTGCCGGCGGGTCACGAAGCGTGGACGGCAAAAAGCGAGCCGCCACCTGCCCGTGAGCCCGGCCCTAACGACAGAGTGGCTGCCGCCAACTGGAACGGACTGTGCGCGGGTTGGGTACCTGCACGCCCTCTACTTAGGCTCCGAGGCACGTAATACTGCCAGAGACCCATAAAGCCAATACTATCCGACGCAAATCAGATAATTATATCGAATAAATTAACAAACCATTGTACTGATCTCACATGGTACACAAAATAGGTCAGAGCACGGTTGCAGAAGCAACGAGAAGAGCATGCCAAATTTAAACCAACACAAGATATCCAAGATCGATAATGTTTTACTGAACCTAGCAATTTGAGCAGACTTCAATGCGAGATGCTGTTAACAGCTTCCGTAACAAAAGTCTGTCTCATAATCTGACAGGGAGAATAATGCAATGTAGTCGAATTAAATCGGGTGATGCTGAGGTAATTAAATTCGGAAATGAGACGCTTAATGTAGTAAATGAGTTTTGCTATTTGGGGAGCAAAATAACTGATGATGATCGAAGTAGAGATGATATAAAATGTAGACTGGCAATGGCAAGGACAGCGTTTCTGAAGAAGAGAGATTTCTTCACATTGAGTATAGATTTAAGTGTCAGGAAGTCGTTTCTGAAAGTATTTGTATGGAGTGTAGCCATGTATGGAAGTGAAACGTGAACGATAAATAGTTTAGACAAGAATAGAAGCTTTCGAAATGTGGTGCTAGAGAAGAATGTTGAAGATTAGATTGGTAGATTACATAACTAATGAGGAGGTATTGAACAGAATTGGGAAGAAGAGAAATCTGTGGCACAACTTGACTAGAAAAAGGGATCGGTTGGTAGCACATATTCTGAGGCATTAAGGGATCGCCAATTTAGTATTGGAGGGCAGCGTGGAGTATAAAAATCGTAGAGGGAGACCAAGAGGTGAATACGCTAAGCAGATTCAGAAGGATGTAGGCTGCAGTAGGTACTGGGAGATGAAGAAGCTTGCACAGGATAGAGTAACATGGAGAGCTGCATCAAACCAGTCTCTGGACTGAAGACCACACAACAACAATCTGGCAGGAAATCCAAATATATTCGTGGCTTATCTTAAGTACGACAGTGACAAAACACCATTAATACCTTTCCTGCGCAAAACTAATGGTAATATTACATACGACATCACCAATAAAGTGGAGTTATTAAGTATGGCTTTTAGAAATCCCGTAACAAAAAATGACTACGTAAATGTGACAGAATATGAATAAAAAGAAGCAGCCAACATCAGTACTTAGCAGCAGAAGTTCTCGATGTAGCGAAGCAGCTTAAAGCACTTAATGGAGGCAAGTCGTCCGGTCCAGGTAACATATCAGTAAGGTACTTCTCAGGGTATGCTGAGCCTCGTGAGGGATCCGTTCATAAAGAATGGAAAATTTCTCAGGTCACAGCAATACTCAAGGAAGGAAATATTAGTAATCACCTGACACAGTCTTATATCACTAACGTCAATCTTCGGTAGGATTTTGGAACACATACTGTGTTGAGACATTATGAATTATCTCGATGGTAACGTGCTATTGACACACTGTCACCAATGACTTAGAAAATAACGTTCTTGTGACACACATAACGTTATTCAGACGATGTAATGAATGCTATCGGCAGGAGATCTCAAATTGATTCCATATTTCTAAATTTCCAGAACTCTTTCGACTCTATTACTCGCAAGAGATGTCAAATGAAATTGTGTGCGTATGAAGTGTCGATTCAACTGTGCTAGTAGATTCGTGATTTCCTGTCAGAAAGTTCAGTACATAGTAATCGACGGAAAACCACGAAGACAGAAGTGATACCCGGCGTTCCCCAGGCAAGTGTTATAGGCCTTCTGCTGTTCCTAATCTGCATAAATGATTTAGGAGGCTATATGAACAGCTCTTTTAGATTATTTGCAGATCATGTTGCCATTTACAATCTTGTAAAGTCACCAGAAGACAAAACCAATTGCGAAATGACTTAGAAATGATATTGGTATGGTGTGAAAAGTCGTAGTTGCCTCTTATTAGGGGAAAGTGTGTGGGCATTCACATGAGTACAAAGAAAAATTCGTTCAATTTCGGTTACACGATCAGTCACAAAAATTTAAAGGCTATCGGTTCGACTAAATTCCTAAGGGTTACAATTAAGAACAACTTAAATTGGAACGATCACATAAATAATGTTGTGAGGAAGACAAACCAAACATTACGTAATACTGGCAGAGCGCTTAGAAGATGTAACAGGTCTACTAAAGAGACTTCCTACATCATGCTAGCTCATCCTCTGCTAAAGCACTGCTTTGCTATATGGGATCCTTACCACATAGGATTGACGAAGGGCATCGAAAAAGTTCAAAGAATGGCAGCTCGTTTTGTATTATCTCGAAACAGGAGGTAGAGTGTCACGGATATAAAAAGCGAGTTGGGATGATAATCACTAAAAGAAAGCCTTTTTCATTGTGGTGAGATATTTTCCATGGAATTTCAGTCGCCAGCCTACATAGCGAAAAGTGTTCATTAATATAAAATAAGAGAAATCAAAGCTCGTACATAAATGTTTAAGTGCCAATTCTTCCCACGCACTGTTAGAGAGTGGGACGGTTGAGAAATAGTCTGAAAGTGGTTCAGGGAATCCTCTACCTGGCAATTCATTGTGAATTGTAGAGTAGTCGTATAGATGTAGGCTAGCAGATGCAGATTTATAAACGATTCTATTAATATTACTGTTCTCGTTATGTCGTTACTTCCATATTCTGTAAATCTGAAGCAGCTACAGGTACTTTACTGAGCCGCAAAACTTCGAGATCTGTACCTATTTTTTCTAAGTAGCACACATGTATCAATGTTGAAGTTCCAATCCTCATATAACCTACTCCAGTTCAGTTTCTTGCGTGTCCCACCGACTATTATTTTCCGATACTCTTTTGTGAAATGCTAAATTAGAGCTTGGTTCAAATGGCTCTGAGCACTATGCGACTTAACTTCTGGGGTCATCAGTCGCCTAGAACTTAGAACTAATTAAACCTAAGTAACCTAAGGACATCACACACATAAATGCCCGAGGCAGGATCGACCGTAGCGGTCGCTCGGCTCCAGACTGTAGCGTCTAGAACCGCACGGCCACTCCGGCCGGCTAAATTGAGCCTGTAGATCAGTTGTCACATGACTGTGAATGTAAAATATTAGGTATGTAGGTTATTTGGAAATTGTCCATAGTTTCCTATATCTGAAATATGGGTACTACTTATCTGCTGTACTTAGTTTCCTAGGTATTCCATCTTTGGTGGCCTCCATAACTGAAGTCAATTGCATTTTGTTGGACGTACTTCTACCAGCCGCCTCACTATCCAACTTCAGTAATAGAAGAACTTCGTTTAATTTGATGGTCCCAGCTCGTCTTTCCTCTTAGCAAGAAATAATTCTTCTCTAAATTTTGCCAAATATGGTTTAAGGCAGCATAGGGCAGGCAGGTTCAATGGTGCACGTTAACGCTGTTCTGTTTTCCTGTTCTGCTTCTTTGGTTACATGACAATACACTTAGAGTCATAAACGACAGCATTAGTTCAAGGTTGTTTGTTGTATTTAACAAAATGTTAAAAATGAAGGTCATTCATCTCTGCCCCAGGAAAAATTGTAGGTCACTCCGGTGATTCGACCAGATTTGCTGCCAGTCATGAAAAGCACTTCACGGGTGTTTTCCAACAGGATTACGTTCGCCCTCATACCACTCTTGTAACCATCATGCTCTACAGAGCGCCGACTTGTTGCCTTCGCCTGTTCGATCATCATATTTGAGTCAATCTAGTACACAAGGGTCATCATCAGCATTAACTGTCCCTGCGTTGACTGACCAAGTGCAAGAGGCATGGCAGTTCATTCAGCAAACTGACACCCGGCACCTGTACAACACAATGCATGGCCGTCTGAGTGCTTGCATTCAACAGTCTCACTGTAACACGGGTTATGAATGTACCAGTATTTCACATTTCTAATGTCTTTTCTCGGGCTTACTTTAACTCGTGATCGTGCAATGTTAGTCACTCAAATGTGTCACCTACACAAATTATTCTCGAATTTTATTACTCCACATTAATTGTATTTTCTTGTTGCAATTTTTCGTCCTTCAGTGTGTGTTGCACCTTGTCTTCAGTGATCAAGGAACTTGATAGTTTTGTTTCTATTTCTCTTGTTCTGGAGCCTTCTCTCATTGTGTTCTTCCTAGAGAAATAATTTGTTTTCTTTTCAATCCCCGAATTGTGGAATTTCTATATATCGAGTTTTATTTTCAAATTATATATATAATAAAAAAATAGAAAATAAAGACAAGCCAGTACCATGTGAGGTACCAGTGACAGGAGCAAGGCTCGGGATCCGACCACAGCACACCTCGACTCCACCCAGCCTGAAGCTGACTGTGTCCGTTCTTCCTGTAATGTAACATAAAAGAGCGGTAAAGCGCATACGTTCAAATTTCGAAGTTGCGTGGTAGAACCTTGTTCGGCTCATGGATTCTTCGGTTTTCTTTTTAACCAAGAAGTTACCTCTCAACAGAATGAGGAGTCGCCAGAAATAACACTTGGTTCTGATTCCACGTTAAGCTAGTCACCTTTCCTGTAATGTAACATAAAAGAGCGGTAAAGCGCATACGTTCAAATTTCGAAGCTGCATGGTAGAACCTTGTTCGGATCATGGATTCTTCGGCCTTCGTTTTAACCAAGAAGTTACCACTCAACAGAATGAGGAGTCGCCAGAAATAACACTTGGTTCGGATTCCACGTTAAGCTAGTCACCTTTCCACAGCTGGATAACTGGGATGGGTTAGAGACACACAAGTCGCCGAAGTGAGGTCAGATAGAAGGACTTGCAACACGTCATTGAACTACAAGATATTACTATTATTATAAATATTCACAAATTTGTACGGATCTCTCACAGTGCGAGTCTTGTTATCTTTAAGTTGTAATTGTTACATAAAATCACGAGGGAAGAACACAGCCACACTGGGTTCTATATGCTGCTCTGGTTTTTTACTTAACCAACATCTGCCAACATCTACTTTTTACACGCTAAGCACTATCGGACAAATTTCGTAATTTTAACTTGATATATCTGGGAATCACGCCTCTGAAAACACTATTCTTATTGAATGCGATCTTGAGTTGGTTAACCATAATTCTTATTTTCGCTAAATACAAATTTCTTCCTTATTTGCTTCTGGAAACAAAAATACAAACGATAGAAAATATACAAAGGTATGCAGAGCAACATGAGAAGAGTGCAAGCACTTGTACTGCAAAGATTCGCCGTAGGCAGGGGCAACAAGCATGTCGCCTGTAAACATCCTTTAACAGCTAGAGTAGTCAACTTACCGAACCTCGAGTTGTCTTCTGATGAACAGCACTTGTTAAGTAAAGGTTTGAATTTTAATCTCCTAGCAGCAGGTAACAACCAAATTGTTAAAGGAGCTACTGCTGAAGTTACAAACGTTTGTGAACAATGTAAAATTCCTAGATCTCCTCAGGCAGACATTGAAGTGAAAACTCGTAAGGTACTCGACAAATCCTTTAAGACTCCATTTGCCCCCAAAGCACTTCTCTCATCAGTCATGAATCTGAACACAAGATAATGTGCAAGTAGTGTTATCGTAACAATATCCGACAAAGGCAGCTACGTCGTACCATTTTCTGATTTTCAGAAAACAACGACATTAAGGAAGTAAAGAAAAATCATGTGCCAACATTTATTGATGTGAAGAAATGTGTGATCAATTCAAATTTTTGTTCCTCTTCAGACGTTGCTAAAAAAAGATGTGTTGTCATGAACCCAAAATTACTGAAACTATTACTGTGGTACCGGGAAATCCCAACCATCCAAGGTGTCGTTGCTTTGCTATCGCTTCATACCGGAGACGAAAAATATGTCTTTACCATAGAAAACGACCTTTCCATCATTTGCGCGCCTTTACCGCGGGAAGAGAAAATATTTCTGCAACGTAATACACTTTATTGGAAATGTAGGAGTGTAAGATCCGTGATTTGTGAAGAAGGTTAAGGGAACAGCGTTCAGTTTACGAACTGGCCCTTGAATTCGATCCGTCACCTCCTGCCAATTGAGTGCAGACATTTTCATTCGTCTGTGATTCACGGTTATCACCAAAGATTTGTGACGAGCAACCATCGATGCCCATGGAATGACAATTTGACGGAAACCACGCAGTGGTTACAGGGTGCATTTCCGTTCATTGGTGGAAGCCACAGAGAGGGAAAAAAGGAATTCAATACGTCCTTGAAGAAGGATATGTCATCCATATGACGTAGCAGTACCATAACATCATCCGCGTACGCCCACAGCGAGACGGCTTCTTCTAATATCTACCAGCCCCATTGAAACATCCCCTTTTTAAAGAATTATACACGACTGTTCTTAAACTGACATACACTATTTTTAGCGCAACGCAATCTGACTTTCAAAAATCCCTGCAAATGAATGGCCCTTACTAACATTAAACTTTACCTTTCAGAAATCACTTACCTCACAAAAATCTTCATTACTCGAACTACTGCAATACAGCGAGCGCCACTACTGCCAGCTAAATAAAAGATTCAAACTACGGAAGGCACTAACTACTGATAGGGATAGTTAGCAAATGAAAGATATTAATAGGGAACAAACAATGTATTTACCTTGATAGTCATAATATATATAACAGTTCATGACAAATTACAAAACTCCGCCATCTCTCTCCCCACATCCACCACTGCTGGCGGCTCACCTCCAACTGCGCAACGCTACGCGCTGTTCACATCCAGCTGCCTAACACTACAATGGCGAGTGTTATAACAATGCAAAGCAGCCACAGACTGCTACGTAACGTTGCCAATAAGAAAACATAAACAGCCTACTTACACCATAACGGATCAGCAATACTGCGAAGTAGATGTTCTAGGGACACAACAAAAAGCGACATAGGGTTCCCTTGGGATAATCTCCGTTGGACTGGGATCTGTGAATTAAGTTATGTATGTTGCGTCTGTTCTTTTGTAAATGCCCGAAAGAACAGGCATCACTGTGATCCTGCTGCCAGTACAATTCAAGATACGAGGACATTAAAGACATTAGCTGCCGGCAGGCTTCGATTTATATCAGTGGTGGAACCCGGGCCTCCTGTTTACCAGGCAGATTCCCTGGCCACTGCGCCATCCAGACAGAGTAGTCACCATAACTCTACGTACTATCCTAGCACGCCTCTCATCACAGCCCAGATTCTCAACATATACCATACACTAATAATGTGTTGCTCCTGCTCATTAGCTTCATTGCTAGTGTCATCTCACCAGTTCCAGTAAGAATTAGAACTTGGCGTGCATCTGCACTGAAGGAATCATTGATTGTCATAGCCATGATTATGAATGTGGTGCTATTCTTCCGGACGAAATTCAGAATGGTCATAACAAGAAAAATTTTTTTGCAAAAAATAAATTTATTATCGTCTGATATAAATTTAAATGTTACGAAGTCATTTCTGATGGTATTTGCTGCAGTGTAGCCTTGTACGGAAATGAAACGTTCGCCATAAATTGCTCAGAAAAGAAGAGAAGCGGTGGAATTTGGTGCCAGAGCAAAATGTTGAAGTTTTGATGGGTAGGCTGATAATGAGGAGGATTGAGGCAAAAGAAAAATTTATTCACAACTTGACTTAATAACGGAGCAGTTATTGGGATACATCCTGAGGCATCAGGAAATAATCAGTTTAGTAACGGAGGGAAGTGTGTGCAGTAAAATGTATTGACAGAGATCAAGGGATGAAGATCACAAATCAACAACAACAGTAATAAATTAATGAAAGTATTATGTGCATGAGTTTAGGGTAACTTGAAGCACTACAAAAATCAATACACTCACGTAACTTTGTAGAAAATAACTTCCTTTTTTCCCTGCCAAGTATTGCTACAGCATATCCAAAAGACGTAATACATTACAGGGAACGAGGTAGAACACTCTCAAAGACAAGGTCATTCTATTGGGAAGTGATGTGACAGGTAGTTACAGGCAGCGTTATAGGCCCTCTGCTGTTCCTTATCTACATAAACGATTTAGGAGACAATCTGAGCAGTTGTCTTAGGTTGTTCGCAGATCATGCTATCGTTTATCGTCTAGTAAAGTCATCAGATCAAAAAGAATTGAAAACCGACTTGTAAAAGATATCTGTATGGTGCGAAAATAGGCAATTGACCCTAAAATAATGAAAAGTGTGGTCATCCACATGAGTGTTAAAAGGAATCCATTTAACTTCGGATGCACAATAAATCAATCAAATCTAAAGATCATAAATTCAACTAAATACCTAGAAATTACAATTACGAACAACTGAAATGAGAAAGAACACAGAAAATGTTGTGGGAAATGGGAACCAAAGGTCGAAATTTATTTGCAGAACACTTAGAAGATGCAACAGTTCTACTAAAGGGACTACTTACGCTACGCTTGTTCGTCTTCTTTTGGAGTACTGCTGCGCAATGTGGGATCCTTACCAGATAGGATTAGCGCCGTACGTCGAGGAAGTTTAAATAAGAACAGCACAGTTTGTACTATCGAAAAACAGGGGAGAGAGAGTTACGAACATGATACGGGATTTGTGGTGGACATCATTAAAACAAAGGCGTTTCTCGTTGCCGTGGCATCTCCTCACGGAATTTCAATCACCAACTTTCTCCTCTGAATGCGAAAATATTTTGTTGACGCAGCCTTACGCAGGGAGAAACGATCATTGTAATAAAATAAGTGGAATCAGAGCTCGCATGGGAAGACATGAAAGTTTGTTTTCTCCGTGCGCTGCTCGAGAGTGGAATTATGGCGAATTATTGTGAAGGTGGTTCGATGAACCATCTGAAAGGTACTTAAGAGTGATTTGCAGAGTATCTATGTAGATGTGCCTCATCATTGTAAGGCTATATGATAACAAATTCATGCCAAATGAAAAACACATGTCACAGTAAAGGGTCCCAAAACAGAGGCACCCATATATAGAATGTACCCTCCCGCTCCCCTCCGACTGTCCGAAGAATCTTGACTCTTGTCAGAATTCGCCAGTGGTTCCCGTTCCAACTGGCTTGAGATCTAGTAATCTTTTTGGCCAGGGCGGTTGTTGTGCGCTATGAAGAGAATGTTGGGTTGCAGTAGCCGTATGTAGACGTGCGGTGTCCTGCTGGAAAATCATATCACCTTTATGTAAAGGAAATGGCAGTAGCACTGTGATAACAACATATGTCACTTTGGGGCACTGGGAACTTTACCCTGCAGAAACACCAAATGTCGCCGCATGTTACAACTGCTGCCTCCCATCTCCATCCCTCCCACGCACACACACACACACACACACACACACACACACACACACACACACACACACAGACGAGCGCCATGAATCCTGGGCTGGGACGTGTAAATCGTGGGCGAACGCACTCCGGAACAGGCTGCTCACCAGGTCTACACCGTACACGTGTACGTCCAATAGTCGCACCTAGACAGAACCTACCCTCATCAGTGAAGACAACAGAGTACAAATGCACCGTCTAGTCAAACCTTTCACAACACCAGAGCAGCCACGGTTGGCGGTGTCGTGGTATCAATGGTAGCCTGGCCAGGGGCGCACGTTACCTTCGTTCTGTTACAAGCCCACATGTGTCCTTGATAGCATATCAGGTGCAGCATGTCCCAGAGATCTTCCCTGGATAATGTTTGGTGAGCCACTGCTGCTCTCACGATGCGTCGACCTCTGAGTGCGTCTCTAATACACGAACGTCCAGAATCCGGTGTACGGGATGGGAATGATCCACAGAATACGCCTGAAAGCAGAGATACCACGTCGATGTATTGTGCCCAACATGTGCAGCTACCCGTCGATAACTTCATCCAGCTTGTAATATTTCTGGCTTATTCAGCTATCATATTAGGCTCCAGGAAGCTATTCCCAGGGCAGTGGAGATGCAAGAAGCATAGAGATGACGCAATGTGGGATGAGGTACATTCCCGTGAGAAAGACCGCCTGCATGATGGTGATGCTCTGTGACTGGTTGCTGTGTTCGGCGGTAGGGCGCCAAAACGTTAAACTTTTGTTGATATTATTGATTAAACCTGTCATCCAAATTACTTCATTTTTTTTAAATAAACATCTCTCAACAGCCAGCTATCAATCAGTCATTTCAAAATTATTAAAATCAAAGTATTACTAAAACAAAAGACTGACGATATTACTGCCGATGCAATTCGGTGTCGTTCGGGTCACGCCTTGCTGGCTTGGCGCGCGAAGTGTCTCGGGCAGTCCGGCTCTCCAGTTCTGACCGTTCCATTAGACAGAAATTTTATTTACTACAGTTCAAATGGTTCAAATGGCTCTGTGCACCATGGGACTTAACATCTGTAGTCATCAGTCCCCTAGAACCTCCATGCCCGAGGCAGGATTCGAACCTGCGACCGAAGCGGTCTACTACAGTTCCGACCGTCACTAGGTACAGACATGTTGTCTGTAATAGTAGTATTTGATTCATGTAATTTTATTCTCCAGTTCTGACGGTTCCAGTAGACAGACATGTTGTCTGTGGCAGGATGTATTTCATATTATTTAAGCCAGATATAATGGCTGTGGAAAGATATGTTCAATACGTTGTGATCAAGAATAGTTTCTCGTGTCTATATCAATAAAAACGCGAGTGGCATCTCATATGAGTTATAGTTTATTCGTAGCAGCAGTTCCTTGCGAAGTTAATTTCAGCCTCAAGAAAAAAATCCACGACCTGCGTGCTTTTTTCTGCGCTGGGGACATCATCATCATGAAGACAGCAGGTTAGTGAAGTGTACAAGAACTTACGTATTCCACACAGGGCAGTGGAAACTACTAGGCACCTCAGGTGTACTGCATGCACAGTTCAAATGTGCTCAGTGACACGTCATCTGCAGTAATGCAGAGGAGGTAAAGAAGGATGAAAGTATTAACACTATCTCACTTTTATTCCATTTTTCTTGCCGTAAGCTTCCCGCAGGCCCATTTAGCGATCCTGTTCAAATGACTGGATTTCAACAGCAGTACGCCCTTATCGGCGAGATATGGTGATATTCTAGAATGAACGTTGCACATACTGTTCATCTCTACATACAGTACTGTTACTGCCTGCAGAGTCAAAACACGGGGCGCATCTGATCATCGATTACCATTACAAAAGAATAATACTACAGCCCCTCAGTACAGATATATTACCCATGATGCCATTGATCACAATCCTTGAAAGTTTTCCGGCGCTGTATAATCAACGTAACAGATACACCAATTTTTTGTATTAATAAGTGATATCCATTATGGTCGTGGTTGACCATAACTTAAAATGTCCACCATTAAAGATAACATTATCCCTTTTAAGTGATCCCTTACATTTTTATTTAGTTATTTACTGTTATTTTGTTATTTACTGGTTATTTATCTGATTTGCGATCGGACTATTAAGAGCGACGACTCAGAACTTTACCTGTAGTTTAGGTGTCATGGATACCAGTCGGGCTTTACCCCATTTCTATCACATACTCTATGCAAGCAGTTTCTTACTAGTAACTGAAACCGGTGAATCGTCTAAAAACTGTGTGAGCATCTATAAAGGACTGTGTGACTTCGAAACATTTTTGCTCGGTTTCATGCAAAAAGAGAAATTCAGAGCTGCAACTAAAATGAATGTTGATTTAGTCGGTGACCCGTTTCGGGCTACACCCGTTCTCAAAGCAAATAATGTTTGCCAATAAAATGTCCGTCAAGACAGCAGTAAGCTGTGTGTGTACATAAGTGCATGACACCAACTAACGTTCTTTGGAATCACACGCATATGAAAGCACTTTGTTTACTTCCATTTTGACGGACATTGTACTTAGCAAACATTTGTTAGTTTGCCGGTCAGATACTAAACAAACATCCATTATGGTCTCAACTCTGGCTGTCTCTTTTTGCATCACAATCTGAAAATGAGTTGCTTTCCCACTATACCCAGCACGCTGGAGTTAAGAAAACTTTTGCTCTACATAGATATACTCCTGCCTGTAACTTAGAAATAAACGATATTTATACCAGTACTGAAACTGTCGACGTTTAATTCAGGTTTTATTTGAAAATTGTTCATTTCTGTTACTTAAAGATAAACGATACTTATACAACTACTGAAATTGACAATGTTGGTAATTCAGGTTTTATTTGAAAATTGTTCATTTGTAAAGTGCAACAGAGGGATGTCGTAGAAAAAAATAAGAAAAAAGGCAATACAGATTTTTCACGTACCGTAGCGATAGAAAACGTAATGCCTTACAAAAAGGAAAAATAAAAAAAACATAAAAACAAAAACATACCAAAAATCACTTCAATAATTCGTGACGTTTATGTAAAATATATTCCTGCTACTCAGCAACAACTTCCACACTTATCAATTACAGCAGGGAATGCTTGCTTATGATCATGGTAAAGAACGTTCCGCGCAGTGCAGATTAACAACAGATATATACACTCCTGGAAATTGAAATAAGAACACCATGAATTCATTGTCCCAGGAAGGGGAAACTTTATTGACACATTCCTGGGGTCAGATACATCACATGATCACACTGACAGAACCACAGGCACATAGACACAGGCAACAGAGCATGCACAATGTCGGCACTAGTACAGTGTATATCCACCTTTCGCAGCAATGCAGGCTGCTATTCTCCCATGGAGACGGTCGTAGAGATGCTGGATGTAGTCCCGTGGAACGGCTTGCCATGCCATTTCCACCTGGCGCCTCAGTTGGACCAGCGTTCGTACTGGACGTGCAGACCGCGTGAGACGACGCTTCATCCAGTCCCAAACATGCTCAATGGGGGACAGATCCGGAGATCTTGCTGGCCAGGGTAGTTGACTTACACCTTCTAGAGCACGTTGGGTGGCACGGGATACATGCGGACGTGCATTGTCCTGTTGGAACAGCAAGTTCCCTTGCCGGTCTAGGAATGGTAGAACGATGGGTTCGATGACGGTTTGGATGTACCGTGCACTATTCAGTGTCCCCTCGACGATCACCAGTGGTGTACGGCCAGTGTAGGAGATCGCTCCCCACACCATGATGCCGGGTGTTGGCCCTGTGCCTCGGTCGTATGCAGTCCTGATTGTGGCGCTCACCTGCACGGCGCCAAACACGCATACGACCATCATTGGCACCAAGGCAGAAGCGACTCTCATCGCTGAAGACGACACGTCTCCATTCGTCCCTCCATTCACGCCTGTCGCGACACCACTGGAGACGGGCTGCACGATGTTGGGGCGTGAGCGGAAGACGGCGTAACGGTGTGCGGGACCGTAGCCCAGCTTCATGGAGACGGTTGCGAATGGTCCTCGCCGATACCCCAGGAGCAACAGTGTCCCTAATTTGCTGGGAAGTGGCGGTGCGGTCCCCTACGGCACTGCGTAGGATCCTACGGTCTTGGCGTGCATCCGTGCGTCGCTGCGGTCCGGTCCCAGGTCGACGGGCACGTGCACCTTCCGCCGACCACTGGCGACAACATCGATGTACTGTGGAGACCTCACGCCCCACGTGTTGAGCAATTCGGCGGTACGTCCACCCGGCCTCCCGCATGCCCACTATACGCCCTCGCTCAAAGTCCGTCAACTGCACATACGGTTCACGTCCACGCTGTAGCGGCATGCTACCAGTGTTAAAGACTGCGATGGAGCTCCGTATGCCACGGCAAACTGGCTGACACTGACGGCGGCGGTGCACAAATGCTGCGCAGCTAGCGCCATTCGACGGCCAACACCGCGGTTCCTGGTGTGTCCGCTGTGCCGTGCGTGTGATCATTGCTTGTACAGCCCTCTCGCAGTGTCCGGAGCAAGTATGGTGGGTCTGACACACCGGTGTCAATGTGTTCTTTTTTCAATTTCCAGGAGTGTAGATTTGTTTGTGTGCGAGTGTGAACTACACTCACATCAAATGTAACTGGTTTCGTTGCGTAAACACGCTGAAGTTACACGATCAAATAATTTATCTCACTTACATAATGTAGTTTATATTTTGTAAGGATGCAAAATACACTATGTAATGAAAAGTATCCGGACACCCCCAAAAACATACGTTTTTCATATTATGTGCATTGAGTTGCCACCTACAGTACTACATATCAGCGACCTCTGTAGTCATTAGACATCGTCAGGGAGCAGAATGGCCGGCCGGAGTGGCCGAGCGGTTCTAGGCGCTACGGTCTGGAACCGCGCGATCGCTACGGTCGCAGGTTCGAATCCTGCCTCGGGCATGGATGTGTGTTATGTCCTTAGGTTAGTTAGGTTTAAGTAGTTCTAAGTTCTAGGGGACTGATGACCAAAGAAGTTAAGTCCCATAGTGCTCAGAGCCATTTGAATTTTTTGGAGCAGGATGGGGTGCTCTGCGGAACTCACGGACTACGAACGTGGTTAGGTGATTGAGTGTCACTTGTGTCATACGTCTGTACGCGAGATTTCCACACTCCTAAACATCCCTAGGTCCACGTTTCCGATGTGATAGAGGAGTGGAAACCTGAAGGACACGTACAGCACAAAAGCGTACAGGCCGACCTCGTGCGTTGACTGACAGAGATCGCCGACAGTTGAAGAGGGTTGTAATTTGTAATACGCAGTCATCTATCCAGACCATAGAACACAAATTCCAAACTGCATTAGGATCCACTACAAGTACTATGACAGTTAGGCGTGAGGTGAGAAAACTTGGATATCATGGTCGAGCGGCCGCTTACAAGCCACACATCACGCCGGTAAATGCCAAACGACACCTCGCTTGGTATAAGGAGCGTAAACATTGGACGATTAAACTGGGGAAAAATGCTGTGTGGAATGACGAATCACGGTACACAATGTGGCGATCCGATGGCAGGGTGTGGGTATGGCGAATGCCCGGTGAAGACCATCTGCCAGCGTGTATAGTGCCAACAGTAAAATTCGGAGGCGGTACGGTAATGTTATGGTGTGGTCGTGTTTTCCATGGAAGGGGCTTGCACTCCTTGTTATTTTGCATGGCACTATCACAGCACAAGCCTACATTGATGTTTTAAGCACCTTCTTGCTTCCCACTGTTGAAGAGCAATTCGGGGATGGCGACTGAATCTTTCAACACGATCTAGCACCTGTTCACAATGCACTGCCTGTGGCGGAGTGGTTTCACTACACTGTAATTGACTGGCCTGCACAGAGTCCTGACCTGATTCCTACAGAACACCTTTGGGATGTTTTGGGGCGCCGACCTCGAGCCAGGCCTCACCGACCGACATCGATACCCCTCCTCAGTGCAGCACTCCGTGAAGAATTGGCTGCCATTCCCCAAGAAACCGTCCAGCACCTAATTGAACGTATGCCAGCGAGAGTGGAATCTGTCATCGAGGCTAAGGGTGGTCCAACAGCACATTGAATTCCAGCATTAGCGATTACTAACTAGTAAGTCATTTTCAGCCAGGTGTCCGCATACTTTTGATCACGTAGTATACCTGATGGAACAACACTGAACGATGCATGATTCTAATTATGTGCGAAACAAACAAACAAAGAACGAAAAAACAAAGGTAATCCGTCAGGTCCTAGTTTTTCTCTTACACATTCATTTATATTACGTTTGCTACCAGTGCTACCAATACCACCAATAATCCTACAGTTTATTGCTCCATTTAAGTACTGCCCCAAAATTACTGGGGTTGGTTTTGGCAAAGCATGACCCTACTCACAACACGTCACGTCCTACTTGGAAAAAAATCTTGTACCTGTCGTTCGTGATGTGTTTGTAATCAATGGTTATCTATTTCGCTATTAAACATGAGCAAAATCTGTCATCAGGACAACAATGAATGATCATACCTACGCTTTCCACACCCACTCTTTTGTTATCGATACTGATATTTAGTTATTACAGAGAAGTCGTCGTTAAAATGGTCTTGATTTTTTTCATCTACAGCAGGTTCCTCTTTTACTACAGCATTCTGTATATTGTTACTTAACAGAAATTCTAACCGAGTTCAGCTCTACTAACCCCTGAAAACCAAAAACTCCTTCTTTCCGCTTAATTTGGAGATGTATGATTATTATTAATAAATATTCGACTTCTTAACACCATTCTCCCTTCTAACATCGTATTTAGTTTTATACTGCCACTCATCCCCACAACAATCTGACCGTCACTTCTAGCTGTACACGCCGACCTACTTTCATGCCCGCCCGTTGCGTACTGAAAACAACGCCGGTGCGACTCGACAATGGCCCAGCAAACAATCAGGAGCGTAGCGTACCAAAGATACTGGAGTATCAGACTCCCCGGCTATCGCATGCTGACCAGTGGGAATGAGTGTATTCTTACCTATTTTATATCAAACTTGAATGTCTACTCTGATAAATTTGTGTTAAATGAAAGCCTATCAGAATGCATAGTTAAACTTTTTTAACTTATTGCTACCAGTTTCGGGCACAGCCATTTTAGAGTGGTACCTAAACATACTCAACCTGTTATCAATAATATATACATAATTGTAATAAAATAAGAGACATCAGAGCTTGCACGGAAATTTCATTATATATATATATAAATGTGTGTGTGTATGTGTGTGTAATATTTCGTAATATTTGTGTTCTGATTTCTCTTACTTCTTTATTACGATAATCATTTCTCCCTTGGTAGATCGAAAAACACCTTTGTTTTAATGACTACCACCCCAATTCGTGTTATCATATCTGTGGCAGTCTCTCTCCGATTCGCAAGGATGCCAATTGATTTGCCCTTCTTTGAACTTTTTGATGTCCTTCCTCACTCGTATCTCATGCGGGTCCCACACCTCACTTCAATACTCCAGCAGAGCAGTCTCTTTAGTAAACCTGTCACATTTTCTAAGTGTTCTGTCAATAAATCACAGTCTTTGGTTTGATTTCCCCACAACATTATCTATGTGATTATTCAAATTTAACTCATTCGTATCTGTAATCCCAAAGTATTTAGTTGAGGTTACAGCCTTTAGATTAGAGTGATTTTTGTGTAACTGATATTTAGCGCCCGCCGCGGTGGTCTAGCGGTTCTAGGCGCTCAGTCCGGAACCGCGCGACTGCTACGGTCGCAGGTTCGAATCCTGCCTCGGGCATGGATGTGTGTGATGTCCTTAGGTTAGTTAGGTTTAAGTAGTTCTAAGTTCTAGGGGACTGATGACCAAAGATGTTAAGTCCCATAGCGCTCAGAGCCAGTTGAATTTTGATATTTAGCGGACTCTTTTTAATGCTCATGACCTCACACTTCGTGATTTAGATTCAGTTGCCAGTTTTCGTGCCATGCAGATATATAGTCTGAATAATTTTACAATTCGTTTTGATCGTCTGATGATATTACATGACGATAGATGACAGCATCATCAGCAAACATTCTAGGAGAACTGCTCAGATTGTCTCCTAAATCGTTTATGTAAACCAGGTACAAAAGTGGGCCTGTAACGCTTCCTTGGGGAAAGCCTGAAATTACTTTTGTTTTACTCGATGACTTGTCGTCAACTATACGCCATAGTTACACAATTTAGTTAGAAGTGGCTTGTGAGGAACGGTGTCAAAGCCTTCTGGAAATCTAAAACCGTGGACTGAATATGACGTCCCCTGTCGATAGTACTCATTACTTCGTAAGAATAAGGAGCTAGTTATGTTTCGCAAGTACGACATTTTCTGAATCCGTGTTGGCTGTTTCTCAATAAATCATTTTCTTGGAAGTGTCCACTGTCCTAAAGTCCTACGGCAAATCGACGTTAGTTATACGGGCCCATAATTCAGCGGATTGCTGCTATTTCCTTCCTTGGGTACTGGCGTGACTTGTACAACTTTCTTGTCTGTTGCTGCGAATCTTTCTACGGACGAGTGATTTTAAATGATTGCTAAGTACGGAGCTAGCGTATCAGCCTATTCTGAAAGGAACCTGGCTGATGTACTGTCTATACCGGAAGCCTTGCTGTTCTTGAGTATTTTAAGCTTCTCCGATACTGCAAGGATATATACTGCTAAGTTATTCATGTTAGCAGCAGTTCTTGATTCGAAATCTCCACTATTTTCTTCCTCTTTCGGAAAACCGTGTTTAGTAACTCTAGTGACTCCGTCATCAACAACATCACCACTGCTTATTGTGCAGTGAAGGTACTGATTGCGTCTTGCCACTGGTGTATTTTAAATACAACCAGAATATCCTTGGGTTTTCTGTCAAATTTCGAGACAGAGTTTCATTGAGGGTACTATTAAAAGCATCTAGCACTGAAATTCACACTAAATATAGAACTTCTGTAAAACTTTGCCAATCTTTGGGATGTTTCGCTCTTTTAAATTTGTCATCCTTCTTCCTTGTTTCTGCAGTAGTATTCTAATCTGTTTCGTGTACCTTGTGGCATCAGTAAAATCTCTTATCGCCGTCGATACTGTTTTTTTACATTTAAACCAAATCTGCTCTATGATTACATAATCATATATGAAAGGGTGGAGACTGTCCCTTAGGAAGGTGTCAAGAGAAATTTTATCTGCTTTTTTTAAATAGCTTTGGGTTTATTTCTGGCGTGTTTGGATGTTAGTTTATTCAGTCTAGCGACAATAGCCTTGAGGTCACTAATCCCTATATCCGTCACGATGCTCCCAGTTTTGTCAGGCTTATTTGTTGCTAAGACGTCAAGTGTGTTTTCGCCACCATTTACACTTCGAGTGGGCTCCTGAAGTGATTGTACAAAATAATTTCCTGAGAAGGCATCCAGTACGATTTAGGACGATGTTTTATGCCTATCACCGGCTTTGAACATGTATTTTCGCATTTCGCCAACATATGGAGGGTAGATTGCAAGCCATGGTTTATGAAAATCGATTTATATCTCATGTAAAATTTAGGATTGCATTTTGTTCTGAATTATCCGTCACTGACAAGAACTTTGTCGAAGTTCTCAATTGATTTTTTATTTCTAAGTTCTTTTCATTCATTTAGAATACTATTCGAATATTTTACAAAATGTGTATAGATTTGTATTTCCTCCAAGATGCTCTTGTAGCTTTCTTTTCCGAATTTATAAAGAAAAGAAATGTTAGAGCCGAAAAAGCAGGCTACACGGGCTTCTTGAAGGAAACAGAACTCTACACTCCCTTGGTAAAAAATTTCAGTACCCTCATAAATGACTAAACAGAGCTGAGAAATAAAGGAATACGTTGAGAACTTTAACGAAATTCTTATCAATTATAAATAATTCAGAAAAAAATACAGTCCTAAATTTTAGGTAAGGTACAATGAATTTACGTTAAACGAAAGAAACTTAAAACCAAACCACATCTCTAAGAGAAAGATCGATAATGTAGGAGCCATGTACAAATATAACACAAAAGTGCATAATATTTGAAAAACAGCTTTTATCATCTCATTGCAAGTAAAAAATTGTAATATAACTGAATATTACCCACACACTGACACACGCATGTGTGTTAATAGTTCAACTGTACTTGAGTACCATTTGAAAGCCGGCCGGAGTGACCGAGCGGTTCTAGGCGCTACAATCTGGAACCGCGTGACCGCTACGGTCGCAGGTTCGAATACTGCCTCGGGCATGGATGTGTGTGATGTCCTTAGGTTAGTTAGGTTTCAGTAGTTCTAAGCTCTAGGTGACTGATTGCCTCAGAAGTTAAGTATCATAGTGCTCAGAGCCAAGATATGTTAAAGAAACCTATGATACGTGTGTAGAATATTTCCCAGTCGTGAATGCACTGTTTTTTTTCTGCTCTGTCAGTCAGAATTCCAATTTCTGTAATCGTAGACAAAGAGAAAAATGGTATGCTCCCTATGAAGTTAATTGTCCTGTTTCCTACAATAAAAGGGGTCCAGGTTCTCTAGTATGAGTATCACGCCAGAGTTGACTCGAAAAGCAGCTCCGAGCACGAGCGGGAAGTGTTAATGGACTCGTTAACCGGCGTGTCTCCGGTAACTGCACCGCTATTAGGCGGAAGTGTGTCCGGCTGGTCCCTGCGACTCTGCCGGGCTGCATACCGCACAGTTCCAGGAACGGCGGACGTAGCGGCTGTGTACGGACGCTGCTGCCCGGCGGGAGTCTTGATTACCCGCGCCAGAACGATTAATCAAGCCGTCCACTCGGAGTACACCGACGAGGTCCCATCACAGGAGGCCGCAATTACGGAAATTAAGAAATTCCTTTCGTAGCTGTTGTTAAGGAGACGGTGCTAACTGATAAAATTCTAATGTGACGGACGCATTTGCATTTTAATTTACTTAAACCGCAAGGGGGAATTAGTTGGTATGCTAAAGTTCACCTCCAGACAGAAGAAAAAGGAGAGAAAGAGTCTGACGTGTAGCACAAAAAAGGTGAAGTATCGGCCGCACCACTACCCTAGACCAGACCCGGACTGCAGGAATAGCTGTCGATAGCGCTCTCTCGTCCGTTATCTGTGGAGAATATGGGCGTTCTAACTTATCTACCTGTTTCGTAACCCTCTACCTCATAAGTCTCGTGGATTTTCTGCTTTTGTCTTCTCCGTAGTTTTATTGTCGGGGCGAACATTTAATAAACGATATAAAAAAAGGCTGTAGAATATGGTATTGATCTGTCTTCAGGTCTGTTAGCACAGAGTTTTATTTCGATAATCAGCTGTGTAATCTATACGACACCTACAGCTTAGCACAGGTTAGTAAGTCACATCTCACAGAATTTTCAAAATATCTGCATGTGGCAATGACTAAAAAACCAAGTGTTCGGGTTGGAGAATCACTACGAAATTTTCCAGACGAACACAAGGTATCTGCACACTTTCACTATGAACTTTGCGTAGGTCTTCATGGCAGACATGGAATTACTAACGTAGGGAGAGTGCTTGTTGGAGACTAATTGCAGACTAACTAAGGCTTCATGCGTGAAACCTACTTAGAGGCATGTTTTTGTAAAGTCCTAAGCTAATCCATTTTTGATGTTAATATCAAGGATAAGAAACTTTAAAGGGACAGAGGTACAACAAGCAGAAAATTGAGTTTGTTTACTTACTAACTGCATACTTAGAAAATGGCAACATTATTGGTACTGTTTTGAGAGTCAGTTTAATGTGATAGGGCATCTCTAAAGTTCACCAAAAACATTTAGAAAATGTGAAATCTTCTTATAGGAGAAAGAAAGAAACTAGCATGTTAGTTTAGTGAATGTGTACGTATTTATCAAAAGAAAAATCAAGCTTGGAAATCTGTGGACACAGAATTTTGGAAAGAATTAAATTTTGCGATTGGGACATTCTGGAACACGAAGATTTTAAGTGCGAATAACGTTTGAAATGTTACGTTTCCAGAAAAAATAGAACGTTTGTTGAAACGAATGATTGCTCCCAAATAAGCTATGTCAATTTTGAAACGTACTGCTGGTTTGCAAGTAGAGTAAATCACGAATATTTCTTTAAATAAAATGTCTTCATAAAATACTTTATTGTCAGTCAAATGTACCATTATCATCTCCAGGTATTAAATGATTAAGTGAATAATGAAGTTTAACTAATTACTGTGTGAAAAAGAAATTAGTTACTTCGTGTCACTATCGTGGACGTGCTATTAACAAAAAGAAATCAGGAAACAGATAAAAATTTACTGACATCAGGAGTGGTATGAGAACAATTGCTGTGGTGCACTGTCAGCCCTGCAGTGGGTTATGTATTCTTGAACTTCGTTTGGTAAGATCTCGCTAGTATCTGTAATGAAAGTAGTACCTCTGAACTCACTATCTACTGTAAATGCCAATAATCTCCTTGCATGATGCTGACCGGTTTGATGACTGCCCTTCTCAACATAGCCTACCCGGTTCGAATATCTGCAGTTCTCTTAAATAGCATGATCAGAATCCTCCAAAGACAAGTAGCTACTGACAGTTCATGGACACCACAATGAGCATGATTCTCCATCGCTACAATTGTCTACCATTTGCAGACTTACAGAAAGCTTTTGACAATGTTGACTGGAATACTCTCTTTCAACTTCTAAAGGTGGCAGGGGTAAAATACAGGGAGCGAAAGGCCATTTACAATTTGTACAGAAACCAGATGACAGTTATAGGGGCTGGGGGGCATGAAAGGGAAGCAGTGGTTGGGAAGGGTGTGAGACAGGGCTGTAGCCTCTCCCAGATGTTATTCAATCTGTATATTGAGCAAGCAGTAAAGGAAAAAAAAAAGAAAAATTCGGAGTAGGTATTAAAATCCATGGAGTAGATATAAAAACTTTGAGGTTCGCCGATGACATTGTAATTCTGTCAGAGACGGCAAAGGAGTTGGAAGAGCAGTTGAACGGAATGGACAGTGTCTTGAAAGGAGGGTATAAGATGAACATCAACAAAAGCAAAACGAGGATAATGGAATGTAATCGAATTAAGTCGGGTGATGCTGAGGGAATTAGATTAGGAAATGAGACACATAAAGTAGTAAAGAAGTTTTGCTATTTGGGGAGCAAAATAACTGATGATTGTCGAAGTAGAGAGGATATAAAATGTAGAGTGGCAATGGCGAGGAAAGCGTTTCTGAAGAAGAGAAATTTATTGACATCGAGTATAGATTTAAATGTCAGGAAGTCGTTTCTGAAAATATTTGTATGGAGTGTAGCCATGTATGGAAGTGAAATATGGACGATAAATAGTTTGGACAAGAAGAGGATAGAAACTTTCGAAATGTGGTGCTACAGGAGATTGCTGAAGATTAGATGAGTAGGTCTCGTAACTAATAATGAAGTATTGAATAGAATTGGGGAGAAGAGGAGTTTGTGGCATAACTTGACAAAAAGAAGGGACCGGTTAGAAGGACATTTTCTGAGGCATCAAGGGATCACAAATTTAGTATTGGAGGGCAGCGTGGAGGGTAAAAATCGTAGAGGGAGACCAAGAGATGAATACACTAAGCAGATTCAGAAGGATGTAGGTTGCAGCAAGTACAGGGAGATGAAGAAACTTGCACAGGATAGGGTAGCATGGAGAGCTACCTCAGAAGTATCAATAATAGCTAAGTGCCACATCAACAAATTATTTCAAGTTCAATGTTACATTAACATTTAATAACCTCAGTATATTTAAGAATTAGATGTGGAGAATAATTATTATTATTTGGGGGATAAAGAGGCTTCTTTAACTGACAAGCAAAACATTGGATTATTGCAAACTCGTACTAACAATCACGGGCCTAACCTTGCAATTGAACTTTACGCCATACTTGCGAATTATACCTTGAATTCCATCTTCGAGTGTAGTTAAGCCCTCTAAATAGCTCCTGGCCATATTAAATGAAATCAGGCCTTGAGTGTGGTAAGATCTGCCGTCAGCGAGCGTCTTCCGTCTCCGAGCTCTCGACCAACACTACTGAAATTTTACTCTCTCAGACAGATCTCGTCACACAACAATGCCTAGAATCCTGCTCCCATGTTTCGCCCTCAGATTGTTACTATCGATATCTGGGTGCTTATTTACTTCCGTAGAGAATCGCAGAATTTTACACAATGCAAAGTGTACCCTTAAGTTAGCTGTATTGTTTTCGATACTCAGTGTAATATTTAATCAATGAAATGGAGATTTCTGACACATTCCTTACAGCACTATCTGCTTCTTCTCCACTATACAAAGCCACGTACCAGCGTCAGAATTCAAACAAGCACTTCTTTCATTTTTAAACAGCAACAAAACAAAAAACTGGTATCCCCTCCGACATATACCATCTGCTGTGCATTTCGTATTTTCGCGGCGCAATGATCGTTCCTTAGAATTTCGGACGTGGGACCGCACAAATTTCACTACTTCTCCTAATATTTCGGCTGCATACCGTCCACCAGAGGCGAGGCGACTGAAGCTCAGCACCTGCTCCGTCATTTTAAACATGCGGACCGCGCCAATGCGCATGCGACAAAAGGTGACAAAGAAGATTGCTTCGCTTCTGAACGCCTCCCCCTTGCCACCAGAAGGTGTGCGAAGATTGAAACCAAGTGGTGCGGTTCCTCTGAGGCTTTACAAATTCCGAAGATCGACAAGAACGGTGTTCCTCGGCGTCCGATAGTAACATTGGCTCTCCAACCTATGACTGTGTCGAACACTAAGCGTGGTTATTAAGGCCCTGGTGGGAAAATGCGCTCATCACATACGTAACTCTGTAGACTTTATGGAAAACTAAAATCACTCAGACTGAACAGTTCTGATATGTAGCCAGTTTCCATGTAGAGACGTTGTTCGCAAAGGTTCCTCTTTCACAGTTATTACTTCTCATTGGAAAAACCTTTGACAAAGAGATTTCAGCTTTAAGATGTTTTGACATCTACATGTCTTTTATTCAGTAACCAATTGTATGAACAGCCTGACGGTGTTGCCATGGGTAGTCCTTTGTCGCCTTTGGTGGACAAATGTGTTATGCAGGACTTCGAGGACAAGGCACTGGAATCTGGTAGATTGAAGCCCACAATATTTTGAAAGTACGTTGATGACATGTTTGTACTGTGGCCCCATGGTGAAGATAAATGAAAACAATTTTTAAATCATCTGAATTCCATAAATAGACAAATTCAGGGTATGATGGAAATAGAAAAAGATACTTGCCTTTTATTTTTGGATGTTCTGGTATGACGCAAAGATGATGGCATTGTGGGACACAGTAGAGCGGAAACCAACCCATACGGGTTTATACTTACGTGCAAATAGCTACCACCATTCTTCGCGGACGATGAGTGTTCTCAGAACTCTGGTATGCAGAGCACACGTCATTGCTGACGAAAGCAATCTGGAGGACGAGCTTCCAAACCAGGGAAGAGCTTTTGAAACCAACGGGTACTTTCCACAGCAGATAGGTAAGGCACTACTAATGAAACCAACTGTGGGCATAAGGAATGCAGAAGAAGACATGGAAAGTTTTAAAACTATTACTTTTCTGCTTTAAATGGGAACTCTGTCGTATACAGTAGGACGGATTCTCAGCATACACAAAGTGAAAGTGACTTCTGCCCTCCGCCAAAGACAGCAGCAGTCCTGGGTTCCATTACAGATGGTATGGTGCTTCGGAAGCCTGGTGTTTACAAAACCCCCTTTAGTGTGGCCGTTCATACATCGGACAGACGACATGTATTGTCCGTGAGAGATGCACAGAGCACCGCAGATACACCCGGCTCATAAAACCTAATAAATCTGACACTGAGCACTCTATGGTGTACGAAAAAGTCGAAATTTTAACCTCGACTTCATCTCTCTGGGACTCAGCAGTGAAAGAAGCAACTGGAATTCGGTTGGCGACGAATTTAAGTAATGGAGATCGTGGCTTAAGCTAGGACAAATCACAGAATGCGGCACTTTCTGTGATAAACTCACAAAGACGTCGTGAAGGTGCTGCTCGTAGTGATACGTCGATATCACCATGTGAATCGACCGCGCAGCCATAGATCTAATTTCATGCGCATGTTACACCTCTTGCCGCAAGTGTATCTGTGGCCGCATACGCAGTGGCGCTGTCCGCGGGCTTAAAAGGACAAAGTACTGGAGCGTCAGTCACCTCGGCTCACTCTGAAGATGGCTGGACGGTATACAGCCGAAATATTAGGAGGAGAAGTGAAATCTACGCGGCTGCACGCCGAAAATTTTATGGAACATATACCATCTGCGGTTTTGAAAAACAACCTTTCTAATTTCAGCGACTCTCAGGGGGTCAGCAGTCAACAATCACGCACCGCCTTTCCTCAGTACACGCAAATGCGAAATCCGGTGACCTACGTCCACTTTTTTTTTCACTGATTTTCCATATGTGGCACGTTCCAGTAAGAATGAACACACCTAGGTACATTCAGTGTGTTTGTGTGACATCGGTCTGTAGAGTGGTTTCATACGGTCCTCCACGATTTAGTGTCATTCCTGTCATGAGCTAATCTCTTCGTAAGAAAAAAAAATGGCTTGGAATCCTCTTAGAGAAATGTTCAGCCACCTGGTAGGCCTACGAGCCTTTTCATTTACGCGTTTCTGTTTTCAGACATTGAGTCTCTGAACTGAATTTACACCCAACATCCTCTATTATTCGTTGGATATATTCTAATCTCTGTATTTCCTTGCAAGTGCACCCTCTTCGATTTTCCGTAGCACCAGAGACCTTAATCGCCGATACCTTAACCCATGTCCTATCACCATATTCCCAGTAATCTCCACGTATTTCTTTTCTTAGCGATTCTGTGGGGAAATTCCTGATTTATTATCAGTTCACTTAATTTTCAACACTCTTTTGTAAGAACAGGTCCCGTACGCTTCAATTTAACTCTTTTTCGGTTTTCATATCGTCCATAATTCACTTTCAACCAATGATACTCCACAAATGAACATTATCATAAATTTATTTCTCAAGTTAGCAAATATTTAATACCAAAAGACATCTTTACGAGAATAATGTTCACCTTTGCCTTTGTTGGTCTGCCTCTTATAAGGGAATTCCTTCACTTTGTCTGCTATTTGGTCCTCAATTTTGATCGTAAGTTTGTCACTAATGTCATTTCTACTGCTCCTTACTATTTTCGACGTCCTTTGGTTAGCTCTCTACCCACATTCTGTGCTCAGGAGACTGTGCGTCTCACTCAAGAGATACTGTATTCTTCATTTTCAGAAATGATAGAAAATGTGTCCAGTGAAGCATAACACATACCTCTTCACTCTGAATTTTAATCCCACATCTAAACCTTTATTTAATTTTCTTCATTGATTCGTCGATACACAAGTTGAACATAAGAGGAGAACGACAACGTCACAGGTTTACGCTTATTTTTATTACAACACTTCTTTTTGGTTTTTGACTCTTCTCTTTTACGTAAAACCTGGGACTTATTTTTGTTTAATTCTTGTGAAACATATTTTTTTTCAAATTATTTCTCCCTACGCCTTTCCTCTCGATGTGTGCGTCGTTTAGCGTAAGTAAGAAGAGTAGTATAAGTCATCTAACATTAATTTGGACAAATTTGGTTCTTTGTGAGTGTGTGGTTTGACTATTACGTGATATGTTCCTGTGCTGGAGAAGCGGTCCCTCTCTTTAGTATGTAATAATTGCCAGCTGCTTAAAAACTACACTTACGTTAGCTGATCTACCAAATGTACGTTCGGTAATGTGGCGTGTAGATTCGATCCTCGTCTGACACTTCTTAGTGTACCTCAAATCAGTGCTTTGCCTTAAGTTTACGAGTTCAGTACCGAATAGGACCATCTAATTTAGTCATAAAACATTTCAGGGTATTGTTAACGTTTATTACGACAACACTAATGTAATGTTTCTTCACTTGGAAACAGTTATTTGGCAGTGAACATAATACAGATATTTAGGTGATTAGGTGTGAGGCATTTTTCTCTGTTTACTTCTTCAATTGCTCCACACACTGCTGCAGTAATTTCGCTAAACGTACAATGATGGTGACGTGTTAGAAAATTGACTTATTTCAATATGGGGAATGACTCTTGACTATTGCTTCATATGTAACAATTTCATCGTTTTGTTCTTAATACGTCGATCTGTTTGATACTAGCCTCCCAGGAATAAATGATAATAAAATTTAAATGAGCCTTAAATGAAACGGTGACTGGTAACAGTGAACTTGTTGTTTCATTTAATGTCAGTAACAGTCACGGTAAAGCCTAACCTAAAAATGTTCGCATTTAAAGTTAAATGAGCCTGTTTAAAATATCTTTCATTTCGTTTAAATTTGTGACATTCCATGTTCATAGAAAGTAGGTATTAACACTATCAGAAATTCTGTATATTTTGGCCATGTATTTTCATGACATGACATTATTTCGTCATTCCCGCATCACTTACTGTAAAATGAAAACTTCTACACCTGGTAACGTCACAGTTGCGTCGTTGTGTAATGAAATTCCTGGAGAAACACAACAATTTTCACAGCCTGGTTGCCGAATACACTACAAATGATTCATATTGCGGGACTACACCGGAGCATTTAGCGAACCCTTATGATACTTGATACCAACAAATTCTGAAACCAGTGACCCGCACAGTGAAAAGACCAGTCCCCATACGTTTATGTGAAATATTAAGAAAAAGTCTTACAACGGAAAGTATTGGTTCTCTGAATTTAAACAGGGGTGGATCTCTTAAAAATGATATATCGGTATAATACCCCACATAGACATAACGAGGAAAGGTTTCATCAAACTATGGAACTAAACTAAAGGTCACAATAAAATTCTGTTTTTTACTAAATTATTTGCACTTCACTCCAACCGTTGAATAGGTAATATAAATAATTACAATTTGCATAAGATTCATACGAATTGTTCAGCATGATAGTACCTGGGTAAACGTGGATGGAATGGGAGTTAAAACGACAGAACTAGCTGTGTCCACGTTAACTCCCAATGGCTGCTGAATTAGAAAACAAATTAAAGAGAAATACCCATAAAAGTACGTGTAAAGATCAGTTACTTGCCTAACCTCATGGTGAGTTCAGCTAGCTGACAGCATGAATTAATTCAGTACGGTAAAGCAAAACTTCAACTCGAAGCAAATGACAACAAGGTCACCTTGTCACAATGTACGCAAACGCAGCTCATGCCTACCATCGTTCTCAAGCTCAGGTGCACCGATGGCTGCAGTGATAACTGCCACTTGTAATTGCAGCCCCCCCCCCCCTCCTGCCACCCCCAATCTTTGATCAGCTCTAGGACAGAGTATCCATTCTCTGTTGTCATAAGGCAAAGACACCTCTCTCTCTCTGATGATCCAAGACAAAATTTCTATCTCTCTTCTTTCTCAATATGTTACTCGTTCTGACAACAGTGGATTCTCATTGCCCAATCAATGAAGACCTTCCGAGCTCTGACCAACGAAAAATTTGTGAAAATAACAACGCTCTCCCTTTTCCTAAGGAATCTGTAGTGACCAACCTGGAAACCACATTTCTCTTTTAGAGCTGAGCAGAAATCAAAATTTCTCTCCCGTTAAGAGGGTAGAGTCACGCGCAGTCATAGTGGTTGCGAACCTGCGCTTTTGAGCCTTCATCGACACTGCAAAAATAATTTTGGTCTGCATAACAAAATTTAAACACGACTTCATTCTCTCCAACTTTGGGTTCATTTTAGCTTCATCATCAGGTGCAATAAAATCACGTTCTGATCAGAAAAGATCACAGTGTTCATACTCAGAGAAAAATTACTGCCTGAGAACTCTGGGTGGTCCCATTCTCTTTTCTGATCAGAACGTGATTTTATTAAACCTGAAAATGCAGCTATATTGCTGCGAAACCTGCCGTGATTATACATAAAGCAATTACAGCTAAAGTTATTTTATCTTCTAAATTATTATTATTCTCGTTTTAGAAACACACAGGTACATGTACATACATTTTACACAGTTAGATTTAAATTACTTTTGACCACAACTTGGCCACTTCCAGTGCATTTTCTGCTGCTTGTTGAAGGTCATCTTCTGCACAGGAGACTGGACAGAATCGACACCGAAGCATATGCCGGACTCTCTGTTCTTCTCCACAGTCATACCGAATATCATTTGGATCAATGTATCCCCCTTTTGCCAGGTTAACTTTTGATCTTCCAGCTCCGGAACTCAGTCTATTCAGTGACTTCCAAGTTGCCCATTCCCTTTCATGGCCTGGAGGTAAAGCTTGAACAACTCTTTTCCAACCAGGGGGAAGGAAGGTCGTAGCCCTCCACAGCTGTAATCTAGCGTTTTCAACAGTGCTTCTAAATTCATTTGATGTCCTAAGGAAACTCTTCCTTGATTTCAGTCATTGCGGATGCGGTTCATGCCCATCCAGAGGATGAGTAATTTCCCCTTCCATTGACTTTCTTTCCTTGATCGCGGCTATCTCACTTCGAACAGGTGGTGGTGCTGTTCCTGCGAAGTGGTAAAGTCAGTCGACTGGAGTGGGTTTCAAGCAACCTGTTATAGATCTGCAGGTTTCGTTGAGAGCTACATCCACCTGTTTGACATGAGTTGAATTATACCAAACAGGACAAGCACACTCTGCCGCGGAGTAGCATAGTGCCATTCCAGTTGTTCGGACTGTTTCAGGTTGACTACCCCACTGTGATCCGGCCAGTTTCCGTAGGAGATTGTTCCTGGTGTAGACTTTCGGCTTGCGTTTCATGCAGTGCTTTTTTAAAATGAGAGATCTATGAAGTGTCACTCCTATATATTTTGGAGTCTCATGGTGTTCCAGTTCAACCCCGGGACATACTATTTTCAACTTGCGAGTGGCTTCCTTGTTTCTCAAATGAAAAGCACACAATTTGGTCTTTGAAGGATTTGGTTTAAGCTGGTTTGTGTTTTAGTATCTGAACAGATCTTCAAGGCCATTTGTGAGGTCGTTCTCCACTGATTCAAAATATGTGCTCTGGGCGGCTAGAGCGAGGTCGTCAGCATATAAGAAGCTTCCGGTGTTTGGGACTATAGGTTGGTGGTTCAAGTATATATTAAACAGAATTGAAGCCAGAACACTTCCTTGCGGGAGGCAATTCTTCTGTAGTCACCATCGACTACTCTGTCCTGGAAAGTTGACGAAGAGCCGGCGATTCTGCGGAATGGAGGCGATGAGTCTGGTTAGACTCAAATCTTTGGTCAGATTGTAACCTAGACTAGTAGTAGCTGTTGATTGGCTGTATCATCTGGTAAGTCGACAAATGCCACTCTTGTCACCTTACGAGCTTCAAAGCTATCTTCTATAAACTGTGTGAGATTTAGCAGTTGTCCAGTACAGCTTTTACCTGGGCGAAATACAGATTGCTGAGGTATAAATGAGTACATTGTGATGGTGCAAGTGATCCGTAAGTGTGAGTTCTAAGAAGTTGCAATGAAATGTGCGCACTGAGCAGCGAAAATAAATATGAACAGTTTAGATAGAAGTAACATAAGCAGAACAGAACCTGTAGCACCAAAGTAGTATTAATAGTTGTTCCTTGTACTATTGTAGTAGTAGAGAATAATTATAGTTTTATTATATTACAGTTTTATTGTCATTATATTATAGTTTTATTATAATTTTCGTACATTTAGCATTTTTAAATGTTTTGAAGTACCAGAAACAATAATTAATGTATACATTAATATCTAAAGGAATGTGACCGTATGGCCTATGTTAGCTCTGTAGGTAATAGGCTGTAATGTGGAGTAAGAATAGGCATTGGCGGGCATGCAGTGTTTGGCGGGAATGATAAGGTGTAGGAATCATTGAAAATTAGTGAATTCGGTCGTTGTGCACTAGGTGAGCGGATCGGAAGGAACCTGGAGCTGTGCACATCTTATCAGCTAGGTATGTTGAAGACTGAGATCGGGCATCCTAGGAGATAAACGGGATCCGGAGCTGTGGCAGCAGAAATGTGTCCTCGGCTTCATCACGGCAGACCACTTCACATTATAGAGGCGTTCACCACGGCTGTCCGTGAATGATTTCGGTGAGCGTAAATAACAGCATTAGTGTGACAGGGCATTTCTTGCTCCTCACTTGCGGACATCTGTACGATCGACTGTCTCCGTTCACCATTTCTGTACTGAATGTTCAGGCTTCTTGAGAATCGGCAGATTTACAATCACTGTTTTCGTTTGGGATTAACGAACCTCGACATACGTCTTCAGATCGATATGTCTGTCAAGATGGCATTTTTTTACCATTCAGTAAAGTAACTCTGAGAATTGATAAAAAGCCACTATTTAGAATTTATATGTATTGAGTCTGTAAGCGATTCCACAGTCTTTCTTAATCTGTGATGTGAATATGTTTAGTAAATACATTTATATGTTAACTGAAAGATTGTTTCTTAGACAGCTTCCATTCATATTAAAATATTATGTGCGTAAATCTTCACTTACGGATGTACAGTTAATGCCTTAAAAGTAACTTTATCCATTAAAGCTGGGCATATTAAAATTTATAGCTTACACCTTAAAGAAATTTTCTGTGTTTGGGTAACGTTTCACATGCAGGAGGTTTCACAACTGTGACCTGTGACCCTTCTGAAAGACAATCCTGAATCCAGTCGCACAGCTGAGACGATACTCCATAAGCATGCAACATGATTAGAAGTCACTTGTCGGAAATGGTGTCAAAGGCTTTCTGAAAATCTAGAAACGTGGAATAAATTTGATATCCCCTGTAGATAGCAATCATTCTTTCATCCATATGAAGAGCTAGTTGTTCTTCACATGGTGGACATTTTCTGGATCTGTGCTTTGTGGCAATAGACCATTTACTTCCAGGTAATTCATAATGTTTAAACACACTATGTGCTCTACATCTACATCTACATGATTACTCTGCAATTCACATTTAAGTGCTTGGCAGAGGATTCATCGAACCATAATGATACTATCTCCCTACCATTCCACTCCCGAACAGCGCGCGGGAAAAACGAACACCTAAACCTTTCTGTTCGAGCTCTGATTTCACTTATTTTATTTTGATGATCATACCTACCTATGTAGGTTGGGCTCAATAAAATATTTTCGCATTAGGAAGAGAAAGTTGGTGACTGAAATTTCGTAATTAGATCTCGCCGCGACGAAAATCGTCTTTGCTTTAATCACTTCCATCCCAACTCGCGTATCATATCTGCCACACTCTCTCCTCTATTACGTGATAATACACAATGAGCTGCCCTTTTTTGCACCCTTTCGATGTCCTCCGTCAATCCCACCTGGTAAGGATCCCACACCGCGCAGCAATATTCTAACAGAGGACGAACGAGTGTAGTGTAAGCTGTCTCTTTAGTGGACTTGTTGCATCTTCTAAGTGTCCTGCCAATGAAACGTAACCTTTGGTTCGCCTTCCCCACAATATTATCCATGTGGTCTTTCCAACTGAAGTTGTTCGTAATTTTTACAGCCAGGTACTTAGTTGAATTGACAGCCTTGAGAATTGTGCTATTTATCGAGTAATCGAATTCCAACGGATTTCTTTTAGAACTCATGTGGATCACCTCACACTTTTCGTTATTTAGCGTCAACTGCCACCTGCCACACCATACAGCAAACTTTTCTAAATCGCTTTGCAACTGATACTGGTCTTCGGATGAACTTACTAGACGGTAAATTACAGCATCATCTGCGAACAACCTAAGAGAACTGCTCAGATTGTCACCCAAGTCATTTATATAGATCAGGAACAGCAGATGTCCCAGGACGCTTCCCTGCGGAAGACCTGATATCACTTCAGTTTTACTCGATGATTTGCCGTCTACTACTACGAATTGCGACCTTCCTGACAGGAAATCACGAATCCAGTCGCACAACTGAGACGATACCCCATAGGCCCGCAGCTTGATTAGAAGTCGCTTGTGAGGAACTGTGTCAAAACCTTTCCGGAAATCTAGATATACGGAATCAACTTGAGATCCCCTGTCGATAGCGGCCGTTACTTCGTGCGAATAAAGAGATAGCTGCGTTGCACAAGAAAGATGTTTTCTGAAACCATGCTGATTACGTATCAATAGATCGTTCCCTTTGAGGTGATTCATAATGTTTGAATACAGTATATGCTCCAAAACCCTACTGCAAACCGACGTCAATGATATAGGTCTATTGAAAATCGACGTCAGTGATATGGGTCTGTAAATTGTCACATTACTCCCATTTCCTTTCTTGAGTTTTTGTATCACCTGTGCAACTTCCCAGTCTTTATTTACGAATCTTTGATCGAGATAGTGAAACTAAATGACTGGTATGTATGGAGCTATTGTGTCAGCATACTCCCAAATGAACGAAACTGGTATGCAGTCAGGACCAGAATACTGGCCTTTTTTAAATGATTAGCTTAGACTGTATGGTGTGCACAATTTTTTTTTCTTTAATGGAATTTTGATGTTGTTCACGAATTCCAACACTCTGTAAACTTTTCACCCTAATTAAGGCCACAGAACCATGATCTTTCCCGAAAGTACTTCAAATCAAGAAGTGGTTCTGATGGCTGGAGTCCAAGATATTTTTAAGCATGCCTTTTTTGTTCTTGTGGGGACACATCCTATTTCCGTAGAAACTTTCATCCCTTAAGAAGTATTACTTTAAGTCTGTCTGAGAAGTGAAATGCCAGTTTTCATGGACTTACCTTAAATTTTTTAATGTAAAGAAATGTTTCTTTTAAAAAATTATCCCTTACTTCACCCACTTAGGGGTTGAATTTACAAAAGCAGTGGAACACGTATTTTTTTCTTTTCTAACAGAGAAACCAAAATAAATTTCCGTAAATTTAGCTTTTAAAATGCTTTCATAATGAAATAACGTCATCAAAGTCCAATTTTCGTAGTTACAGCTTCAAAATTGCCTTAACAGCGACATATTTCCAAAAAGCCTTTTAACCACTACTTCACCCCCTTAGGAGTGGAATTTCGAACAATCCGGTTCTTAAATGATGCCTGCAGTGTAATATCCTCACTCTCGCCAAATTTCAAGTTCCTAACCTTAGCGGTTTGGGATCGGCGGTGAATCAGTCTGACCCTGTTTCACCCCATTAGGTCTGATTTTTCAAATGCAGTGAAAGGTATATTTTTTATTTATGGAATTAGCCTTAAAAATGATTAATCAAGTATTTTCACAAACATTTTCGTCCAATATTTCATCCACTTTGGGGATGAATTTCCGAAAACAGTGAAACACTTATTTTATTATTTATATTAGAGATACCAAATACAAATTTCCATAGTTTTAGCATTGGAAAAGGCTTTCAAAATGAATAATTTCATAAAATTTTTCATTCCCTAGTTCACTCCCTCAGGAGACTGTATTTTCAGAAACACTGAAACACGTATTTTCTAATTCTGACTGAGAAGTCCACTACTAGTTTTCATATATTTACCTTTAAAAATTCTTTTACAGTTCTTTAATTATTGCAGACAATCAAAATATAAATGTTCATAGATGTAGCTTCAAAAACGCTTGCATAGTGAAATTTTTCAATAAAACACTTCATTTCTTATTTCAGCCCCTTAGGGATTGAATTTCCAAGAACACTGAAACAAAGGTTTCCTTTATTTGCTAACGAGATGTCAAATACCAATTTTCATAGATGTAGCTTTAAAAATACTTTAGGAGTTCTTTAGTAATGATTTATTTTCAAAAAGGAGATCATCTACTACTTCACTCCCTTAGCGGTAAATTTCCAAAAATGCTCAAACACATATGTCTTCATTTCTGACCGACCAATTTTCGTTGGTCTAGGTTCAAAATTCTTTTAAAAGCGACATATTTTCAAAAAACCTTTCATCCTCTGTTTCATCCCCTTAGGGGAGGGATCTCAAAAGTCTCTTCTTAAACAATGCCCACAGTATAGGACCGACATCCTCTGCAAATGACAAGTTTCTATCCTTAGTCGTTTGGGCTTGGCTATGTTGTCTCTGTGAGTGAGTGAGTCAGTCGGGACAAGGCCATTGACATACAGCGTGGTCCACTTAAACGTTTCAGCTCAAGTATCTCTGGAACGATAGTATATATTGAAAAACGACTTTAGCTGGTATGAATGTAAGACAGAAGCTCAAGAAAATATATACTACGAGACATTCTAAGACGTAAGGAAATATTCGTTCCAACACAAACTTACTTTTTTTTAAATCGATATTTCTCGCTGCCCATAATCGCGATGTGATTGACGTACGTTACCTTACTATCACTGTGTCACGAGGGCCGATATTAATAAGAGGACTTCCTGCCACAAACAGTGATATGTAGAGGTCACCCTTGCTTTTCGGTACATTCCATAGTGGCGTGTTTCGTTTATTTCAAGCGTCAACTTCGCTTTGCATTTTCTCTGTATGCAATCGACGTCTTGTGATGCAACCAACGCCATTCCTTTTGTGATTTTTCGTGTTATTGATTGCATAAGAAATAATACAGGGTGTCCATTTAAAAAACCATGTATTTTTGTGTTGAAACTTATATTTTCTTTCGTTTTAGAAAGTCTCATATTGTTTACTTTAATGAACCCCTGCCTTACACTCATACTTGTGAAATCGCTTCTCAGTATCAGTTGTTGTACCAGAGATATTTGCAGCTAAAACATTTCAGTGGGCCGATCCGCATAGAGTGAAGATGCTCTGCTACACCAATGATACTGTATCTAAATCCAAGTTACTCGTTTTAGTAGCTCTTCTTGATTCAAATTCTGGAATATTTATGTCATCTTTAGAAATTTAGAAAAACTATATTTAGTAATTTCGCTTCTCTAACACTGTCATCGATATTATTACCATTGGGATTGCCCAATGAGGGTACTGATTGTACGTGGCCGCTGGTGTACTGAGCATAGGACCAGAATATCTTTGGATTTTCTGTCAGATTTCAAGACAGTATTTCGTTGTGGAAGCTATTAAAAGCATTTCTCATTAAAGCCTGCAGAAGTTTCGAACTACAGTAAATCGTCGGCAGTCTTGGGGATTTTGTGTCCTTTTAAATTTTGGTTCCTTCCCGCATTCTGACCTGTTCTGTGTGCCATGTGGGACCAGTTACGCATTTTATTAATTCATTCGGAATAGATTTCTCGAATTGCGACAACACTATTTCCGTGAATTTAAGGCACCACTGCTCTGACTACATTCACATAGTTAGTTGGGAAGGAGTAGGGACTCTCTCATAAGAAAGCTTCAACTATATTTGTATCTGTCATTTAAACTAGATATCTTTTGCGATTATTTTTGGTGGATTGGTATGTTACGTTATTCAGTATCGCTACAACTATTTTGTGGTCACTAATTCCTATATTCATTATGATGCTCCTAATTTGCTCAGGATTATTATTTGCTAAAGGGTCGTTTTTTTTCGCAAGCATCTACACTTCGAGTGGGTTCCTAACTAAGTGTTCGAAGTAATTTTCGGAGAAAGCTTTAGTACAGTTTCGGATGTTGTTTCATGCCTACCACCGATTTCAAACATGTATTTAGGCTCAGATACCGACGGTAGGCTGAAGTAACCACCAACTGTAATTGTGTGAGTGGGATACCTGTTTCAAATGCGACCTGTAGACTGCTTTGAACTGTGGGTCGATTAATTTATTCCGGTGGCTTCTCACTTACTCTTTGGCGCTACATTTGCCCGTGTAAGGCTTTTACCTCATGATTTATTCCGGCCGTTCAGTATAAATCCCCTTGGGGCCATCGATACGTGATTTTCCTTGTTTTCCTAATTTGTGGTTTGCGTGATTCCCTTCAGATGGATCGCATTTACGAGTATTTTCTTCTTCACGTCTCCTCAGTGGCAGCTTACACTCCGTCTCTAATGTCCTCACTGTTGACGAGACGTTTAGCCTTAATCCTTCTCCTCCCTTATTTGAGGAAACCACACTAAGCGTAATTCTGTTAGCCGCACTGTTATTTGTATCATCGTCCCGTCCTGTGTAAAGCTGTATAGGCAATGAGTAAATTTTATGCCGTATGCGTTCGGATTTGTTGAGACACATACCCGTACAGAGAATTTGTCATTCGTTACTTTCGATACTGAACTTCATTATTGGTGCAACCACTACAAACAAATGGATTATGATGACCTGTCAAGTATTGGGTATAACCGAGCTCGTGAAAGCGCCATCTGAGCGGGATATCTTCCCTGCACAGGTTTTTCTCTTCTGCATACTGATGAACAGCCACTATACATCAATGGTAAGAGAAGAACTGAAGCCGTTGTCACATCAAAGCACTGTAATTCCAAACAGGATCATCAAGTCATGGCCTCACGTGGGTCACTAGAATCAGGAGCAGCAATTCTGCCGTTCGACTGACCATACGGCAGTAACTGCGTTCCAGCGACTTCTTACCCTGTTAGAATACTGTTTAACGTTGGGAGCTGTCGAAAAGACGGAGAATAGCTGTTCGGCATAAAGGGAAAAAAACGGACAATTGAGTGTAATATTCGCAATCTGAGGATCCCGTATAAATTTAATTATTTACGAGGGTCAGTCAAAAAGTAATGCCTCCTATTTTTTTTCTACGTTTAATTGTCAGGAAATTTAAATGCAATTACATAGGTTGAAAACCACAACATTGAGGATCATTTTGTCATTTTTCAATGTAATCTCCGCCCATCTCTACAGTTTTGGTCCATCTTTGAACAAGGGCATGTATCCCAGCACGGTAAAAATCACAGCTCTGCTTCCTAAGCCATTGACGCACGGATGTTTTGACAGCCTCCTCATCTTCAAAATGAATCCCACGATGAGCTTCTTTTAGTGGCCCGAACAGATGGAAGTCTGATGGTGCCAGGTCAGGGCTGTATGGGGGATGAGGCAAAACTTCCCATCCAATTTTGACAATCTCGTCAGAGGTGTGATGACTGGTGTGTGGTCTTGCATTGTCATGCAAAAGAAGAACATCTGCCATTGATTTTGTTGGGCGAACTCGCTGAAGACGTGCTTTAAGTTTGTTGAGGGTTGTGACGTATTGAACAGAATTTATTGTGCATCCCTGCTCCAAAAAATCAACCAGAATCACACCCTCTGTATCCCAGAAAACTGTTGCCATAACTTTCCCTGCCGATCGCACAGTTTTGAATTTTTTCTTCCTCGGCGAGCTTGTGTGACGCCACTGCATTGACTGCCTCTTTGATTCGGGTTCAAAAAAATGCACCCATGTTTCGTCCCCGGTCACAATTTTTTTCAGAAACTCATCTCCCTCCAAACGGAAGCGCTGCAAGTGTTGGGAGGCTATTGTTTTCCTTGCCTCTTTATCCTGATCGGTTAACATTCTTGGAACCCACCGTGCACAAACTTTTGAGTACCCCAATTGTTTAATAATCGTGATCACACTGCCTTTACTAAGAGAAATAATGCGACACACTTCATCTGCAGTCACCCGACGGTCACCACGAATGATGTCATCAACTTGCTGAATGTTGTGTGGAGTCACTGCACTCACCGGCCTGCCGCTCCGCTTTTCGTCAGTCAACGGTGTTTGCCCTTCAGCTTCCTTACAACGACGAACCCATCGTCTAACAGTGCTGACATCCACTGTCACAACACCATACACCTTCTTCAGTCTTTCATGAATGCGTATGGGCGTTTCACCTTCTGCGTTCAAGAATTCAATCACACAACGCTGTCTCAAACGAACATCGATGTCGGCCATCTTACAAACTTCTGCTGTGCTGCCACCTGTTGACACAGAAAGTTACTACTGCAGTGGATTGCAGAAGAAGGTTTGAGGAATGGCGCCAAATTCAAATTTTTCACTTAACTTAATTTCTTTAAGTAGAAAAAAAAATGGGAGGCATTACTTTTTGACCGACCCTCGTATAAAGATAATAATAAGAATTTGTTGTGGCTCACCGGTCTGATGCTACTCTTCCTATTGGACGCCGCTTTGGCCAGTTGCGTGTCCCTAACCTATATCTGTTATCCAACATGCGAAAGGGCACTTACAGATTAACGAGGAATCCAAACCACCTGTTTCTTCTGGCGACTCCAACCATCATTGAGAGGTGAAAGTCAGATTAAATTGAGAGCTGAAAAATTCGCGGTTCGACCGAGATTCGACCTCGCGACCTCTCGTTTCCTAGGCTCCACCGCTAGACCATCACAAATGACAGGTATGTCGATTGATCAAATACGAGTGTTGACGAGTGAGTTTTCACATATCACACTATATGACATGGCTGTATTATTTGACTGCACTGAATTATAAACTTATATTATGTACACCGCCCAGGGTAGACTTTAGAATCTGACCAAAATTTCATCTTTATATCTTTACCTGCCTCTGATAAGAAGATGTCTTAACAGAAGGACTGGCTGACACAAGGGCAACAAATGGTAAAATAGTTCTTTTTGTGTAATGCAATTACAAAATAACAAGTTGGGATGTTTTCCTTTACTTGTACTGTGAAACTTGCTACTTGTCAAACTTTTAGATGCTAGGTCAACAAGAAGTAGCCTATAGGTTCTGATGCTTGAGTTTGTGGTACAAGACGTAAACCGCCATAGCTTTTGATTGCAATGCCCTAGAAGCTTACATTTTTCACAACACCATGGTCCGTAGATATTAGTATGTGACAGAAATTTCAAGGTCATACCTCTGCCCGTTCCTGACAAGAAGAAGTCTTAACAGATGGGAAGACAGACGGAACAAAATTACAAAATAATATATTTTATTTGACAAAATCAAAAATTAACAATTTTCGAGTTTTTCCTTTACTTGTTCTGCGAAACCTTACTCCTCGGCAAATTCTATGATTCTAGTTTAACGGGGATACCTTACATGTTTTGATGAGTGGGTCTGCGAGTATCCAAACATAGGATGAAAACGGACGTTTCTTTAATTACATTCCGTTAGAAGTTTACAGTTTTCACATTCGAAAGGGACCGCGACATTACATGCGATATCATGCGATATGAATTTCGTCTTGCTATCTCTACTTGTTCCTGAGAAAAAGGGGTCTTAACAAACAAACAGGCGGACACATGGATAACAAAGTGATCTTCTACTGGTTCCTTATTTATCTATTGAGATATGGTACCCTAAAAATTGGGGGATTGCGAATGCTGTCGACTCATCTCGAATGAGACAAGAATTGCTTGCGGGGAAAGAAAACACGATAGCTGACAAAATGTTTTCGGTATTCCAAGTCACTATAGACTTGATCTACTGAGAATAATAAATTGAAAGGATACGAAAACTGCCGAGTCGTTGTGTACGGGAGGGAAAGAAAACAGAGCAGCACTGAATAGCTTCGCTTCATTTACTCTTAGATCGCTGAGGGTGACGAGTCGATTGTGGAAACTACCGAGTAGGGTACGAACTGCGTGTAGAAAGTAAATGTGCGAGCAACGAAACACTTCAGCAACGAACCGATACGTTCACTCTCGCACAATACTTGTTTCTCAGTAACGAAAACATACGATATGCAACAGCCCTAGACCGAAGTTTCTTAACTACTGTTTCAGTTCTCTCGGTTACGACACACTACAAGCTAACTGCATAGGAATTGCAAATATTCAAGTGAGAATAAATCATCCAACAAGAATGCATTTTTGTACGACACTTTGAAGCAACGTCGAACTGTAGGCAGCTTCAGCGTTCGTCATAGGCAGACGGCGGTTCGTAATCCAAACTTGGTAAGCCGCCGGGCTGGATGTGGTTGGAACCGCAGAGAAGAGTGGAAGAACAAAAAACGGAAAAAAAGGTAAAGGATGCTTCGGCTATAAGCGACGCTGGCCTCATCTGCATCAATCATATGGAAATATATGCAGATACCTGGAAATGTATGCAAATGAATGTATTATATCCTTACGGTAGGGAAGCGCTGCGACTAGAAACAGAATTACGTTCCCCTCCAGGGGAATAAGGTGGGGGGAGGTGAGCCAGGGGAAGGGTAGCACCCTCCGGCCGACAGCGTCCGAAGGTAAAAAAAGGTGGCGCGACTTTAAATGAAAAATTAAATATCAAATATCACTTCACTGATTTATGGCGTGGGCGCGTGCTGGAGGGCCCCGCTGTTCACTTAATTGCGCGGCGTTGCGCTGCGCGGCGCGGCGTTGTGTTTGTGTTGGTTTTGGGCCGCCGACAGCTTCATCGTTAGCGCCGGCCGTCGGTCGCGGCGTCGCTCGTTGTTTGGACACGCCGGACGTGCGTGAAGGCAGGCGGCGGCCCGGCAGCGGCGGCTGTGGTGGGGGAAATCACTTAGCCGCAGCACGGCCTCCGCGGGGGTCGGAGCCGGAGGGGGTGGGAATGTCTGAGTGCTTCCCTGACCTCGCCTGCATGGATGGCGGCCAACAGGTACATGGAAGGGAACGGTCCGTGTCCCCAGACAGCGCTGTGTGCAGAGAGTACGGCGGAAGCACAGAGAGCCGTTGAAGCTACCGTAATGTGTTAAAATATTTTCTCAAAGGCCTACCCTGTGCTACTACGGTACTAGAGGGTTTCAGCGAAACAACCTACATCTACATCTATGCACCACAAGCCATGCACTGAGTGGCAGGAGTCAAGGGATACCTCCCAGTAACGTGGGGATCTCCTTTCTCTCGCCGTAGAGCAACAACTCGACATAAGTAGCAGGAAGTCCCTGCAGAAATACTGAGCCATGCTGCTTCTTTGACCGTCCACAACTGCGAAAGGGTTACAGCTGTAGGATTTGGTGCACAAACTGGCCTCTCGATTACGTCCCATAAATGTTCGCTGGGATTCATGTCGGGTAACCTGGGTGGCCAATAATTCGCTCGAATTGTCTACAAAGTTTGTCAAAGCATTCGCGAGTAGTTGAGGCACAGTGACATAGTGCATTGTTGTTGTTGTTGTGGTCTTCAGTCCAGAGACTGGTTTCATGCACCTCTCCATGCTACTCTATCCTGTGCAAGCTTCTTCGTCTCCCAGTACCTACTGCAATATACATCGTTCTGAATCTGTTCAGTGTATTCATCTCTTGGTCTCCCTCTACGATTTTTACCCTCCGCACAGCCCTCCAGTACTAAATTGGTGATCGCTTGATGCCTCAAAATATGTCCTACCAAGCTATCCCTTCTTCTAGTCAAGTTGTGACATAAATTTATCTTCTCCCCAATTCTATTCAATACCTCCTCATTAGTTATGTGATCTACCCATCTAACCTTCAGCATTCTTCTGTAGCACCACATTTCGAAAGCTTCTATTCTCTTTTTCTCTAAATTATTTATCGTCCACGTTTCACTTCCATACATGGCTACACTCCATACAAATACATTCAGAAACGACTTCCTGACATTTAAATCTATATTTGATGCTAACAGATTCCTCTTCTTCAGAAACGCTTTCCTTGCAATTGCCAGTCTACATTTTATATCCTCTCTACTTCGACCATCATCAGCTATTTTGCTCCCCAAATAGCAAAACTCCTTTACTACTTTAAGTGTCTCATTTCCTAATCTAATTCCACCAGCATCACCCGACTTAATTCGACTACATTCCATTATACTCGTTTTGCTTTTGTTGATGTTCATCTAATACCCTTCTTTCAAGACACTGTCCATTCCGTTCAGCAGCTCTTCCAAGCCCTTTGCTGTCTCTGACAGAATTACAATGTCATCGGCGAACCTCAAACTTTTAATTTCTTCTCCATGGATTTTAATTCCTACTCCGAATTTTCATTTTGTTTCCTTTACTGCTTGCTTAATATACAGATTGAATAACATCGGGGATAGGCTACAACCCTGTCTCACTCCCTTCCCAACCACTGCTTCCCTTTCATGCACCTTGACTCTTGTAACTGCCATCTGGTTTCTGTACAAATTGTAAATAGCATTTCGCCCCCTGTATTTTATCCCTGCCACCTTCATAATTTAATACAGAGTATTCCAGTCAACATTGTTAAAAGCTTTCTAGCTTTCTCTACGGCTACATATGCTATAAATGTAGGTTTGCCTTTCCATAATCTGTTTTCTAAGATACGTCGTAAGGTCAGTATTACCTCACGTGATCCAACATTTGTACGGATTCCAAACTGATCTTGCCCGAGGTCGGCTTCTACCAGTTTTTCCATTCGTCTGTAAAGAATTCGTGTTAGTATTTTGCAGCTGTGGCTTATTAAACTGACAATTCGGTGATTTTTCACATTTGTCAACCCCTGCTTTCTTTGGGATTGGAATTATTATATTCTTTTTGAAGTCTGAGAGTATTTCGCTTGTCTTATACATCTTGCTCACCAGATGGTAAAGTTTTGTCAGGACTGGCTCTGCCAAGGTTATCAGTAGTTCCAATGGAATGCTGTCGACTCCCGGGGCCTTGTTTCGACTTAGGACTTTCAGTGCTCTGTCAAACTCTTCACTTAGTATCATATCTCCCATTTCATCTTCATCTACATCCTCTTCCATTTCCATAATATTGTCCTCAAGAACATCGCCCTTGTATAGACCCTCTATATACTCCTTCCACCTTTCTGCTTTCCCTTCCTTGCTTAGAACTGGGTTTCGATCTGAGTTCTTGATGTTCTTGGAAGGGGTTCTCTTTACTCCAAATGTCTCTTTAATTGTCCTGTAGGCAGTATCTATCTTACCCCTTGAATATACGCCTCTACATGCTTACATTTGCCCTCTATCCATCCCTGTTTAGCCATTTTGCACTTCCTGTCGATATCATTTTTGAGACGTTTGTATTCCTTTTTGCCTGCTTCATTTACTGCATTTTTGTATTTTCTCCTTTCATCAGTTACATTCAGTATCTCTTCTGTTACTCAAGGATGTTTATTAACCCTCATCTTTGTACCTACTTGATCCTCTGATATCTTCACTATTTCATCTCTCAAAGCTATCCATTCTTCTTCTACTGTATTTCATTCCCCCATTCTTGTCAATCGTTCCGTAATGCTCTCCCTGAAACTCTCTACAAACTCTGGTTCTGTTAGTTTATCCAGATCCCATCTCAAATTCCCACCTTCATGCAGTTTCTTTAGTTTTAATCTACAGTTCATAATCAATAGATTGTGGTCAGAGTCCACATCTCCTCCTGGAAATGTCTTAAAATTTAAAACCTGGTTTCTAAATCTCTGTCTGACCATTATACAATCTATCTGCAACCTGTCAGTATCTCCAGGCTTCTTCCATGTATACAACCTTCTTTTATGATTCTTGAACCAAGTGTTAGCTATGATTAAGTTATGCTCTGTGCAAAATTCTACCAGGGAGCTTCCTCTTTCATTTCTTACCCCCAGTCCATATTAACCTACTATGTTTCCTTCTCTTCCTTTTCCTACTATCGAGTTCTAGTCACCCATGAGTATTAAATTTTCGTATCCCTTCACTATCTGAATAATTTCTTTTATTCATCATACATTTCATCAATGTCTTCATCATCTGCAGAGTTAGTTGGCATATAAACTTGTACTACTGTGGTAGGCGTGGGTTTCGTATCTATCTTGGCCACAATGATGCGCTCACTATGCTGTTTATAGTAGCTTACCCGCATTCCTATTTTTTATTCATTATTAAACCTACTTCTGCGTCATCCCTATTTGATTTTGTATTTATAACCCTATGTTCAACTGGCCGGAAGTCTTGTTGCTCCTTCCACCGAACTTCACTAATTCCCACTATATCTAACTTTAACCTATCCATTTCCCTTCTTAAATTTTCTAACCTAACTGCCCGATTAAGGGATCTGACATTCCACGCTCCGATCCGTAGAACGCCAGTTGTCTTTCTCCTGATAACGACGTCCTCCTGAGTGGTCCCCGCCCGGAGATCCGAATCAGGGACTATTTTACCTCTGGAATGTTTTACCCAAGAGACGCCATAATCATTTAACCATATAGTAAAGCTCCATGACCTCTGGAAAAACTACGGCTGTAGTTTCCCCTTGCTTTCAGCCGTTCGCAATACCAGAACAACAAGGCCGTTTTGGTTAGTGCTACAACACCAGATCAGTCAATCATCCAGACTGTTGCCCCTGCAACTACTGAAAAGGCTGCTGCCCCTCTTCAGGAACCACACCATTGTCTGGCCTCTCAACAGATACCCCTCCGTTGTGGTTGCACCTACGGTACGGCTACCTGTATCGTTGAGGCACGCAAGCCTCCCCACCAACGGCAAGGTCCGTGGTTCATGATGCATTGTTATCGGATAAGAATTCTGTCATTGTTTGGAAGATGAAGTCTGTGAATGGCTGCTAATGGTCTTTAAGTAGCTGAACATTACCATTTCCAGTTAGTGATCTGTTCAGTTGGACATGATGATCCGGTCAATTACATTTGAACACAGCCCATGCCTTTACGGCGCCACCACCAGCTTGCATCGTCTCTTCTTGACAACCTGGGTCCCCAGTTTCGTGGAATCTGCGCCACACTCGCACCCTAGCATCACCTCTTGCCAAATGAATCTGGGATCCCTCTGACCAGAATACGATTTCCCATTCGTCTACGGTCCTACCCATATGGTCGCGAGCCCAGGAAAGTCGCTGCAGTCTGTCGTGCGGTTAGCAAAGGCACTCGAGTCGGTCATCTACTGCGCTAGCCCATTAACACCGAATTGATATCTGCGGTTAATTCAAGCAGTGTTGCTTGTTTATGATCACTGACAACACTATGCAAACACTGTTGCTCTCGGTTGTTGAGTGAAGGCCGTCGGCCACTGTGTTGTCCGTGATGACAGATATTGCCTGATTTGTGGTATTCTCGGCACACTTTTGATACTATGGAGCTCGGAATATGGGATCCCCTAACGATTTTCGAAATTGAATATCCCAAGCATATAGCGCCAACTAACTTCCGCGTTGACAGTCTGTTAACTCCCGCCCTGCCTCCAAAGTCACGTCGGAAACCTTCTCACATGAATCACCTGAGTACGAATAATAGTTCCACTAATGCACTGCCTCTTCCACACAATGGGTACGTGATACTATCACCATCTGTATATGTGCATATAGCTATCCCACAGCTTTTGTCACCCCAGTGTAATAGCGTTGTGTAAACTATAGAAGGAGTAAGTGCAAAGGAAGACAGTTCACTACAATACCGTTAGTCAAAGGTAGCCGTGTCTGTATTCCATATAGTATATGACGTATACTATACCACTCTCTCAGCAATTTACGATGTAGTTGTAGAGGAGCTGTTCGATTGAGGCTACGAGTTAGTATCACCGTTATCGTCACACGGAAGGAGAGGACCTCTAAAGCTTCAGGATTTCTACGACTATTTTGCGGGCCCATGGTGCGATAACGAGTATATGCCAAGAAATATGTGGAACTGTAGTAGAAGGCGCCATCCAACTAAGGTCAGCTCTGAAGAACGAAACTGAAATGTAAACTCATTAATGTCAAAAGTTTGAGAGGTGGCATGAGCCCCCTCTCATATTTCTATCTTACGATTTTCGTCTCTAATTGCATGCGGTGAAAAGTTGCTATTCCTTCACACGCAGACTTCCCACGCAGCGTCTCTCGTCATCCAGGTGGTCCGGTGACAGGCGGGCTCTGCGGATCTCGAGAGGGTTAAGCCGACGAGTGTGAGGGAGTCGAGTGAATGCTTTCCAGACGCCGACATTGTCAAAAGACACGCCCGGAGGGGCCTGAAGTAGCGGCTGGGCTAGAGGTTCCGTTACTTCGCAGAAACTTAGCAAAAACACTTTCTGGCGGGCTACCAGCGAGGCGTGGGAATGACTTGTGTACCCAGGCAGTTGTGGCGGGAAAATTCCTGCGTTTTCTGCAAAATAGTAACTGTGATTGGCTTGCTCAGGGCATAGCTCCGTGACGTAGCAAAATCAGTGCAGAAATTGGCGCCAAGAATCTCCATTGGTGGAATGGTAGTGCTCCGGCAATGGAGTGGAATTTTCCGCCAGTTTTCGAGTTGCTGATTGGAACGTTTAACCATGGCCACTGTCGTGGGGGCGGGAATGTTCTGTGTTCGGCCTGTACGGGTGCTCAGCGGTAGTCGTCTCTTTCGCTTTTCGGTGGAAGTAGGTTACAAGACTGAGCTCTCGCTGCTCAGGTCAGCCTGCCTTCCGTGGGCTGCCTAATATACTTTTATTTAATTGTAACTGTTTGACGAAGTTGCTAAAATTTCGACTTCAACGTAACTTTCCGTGTACAGTTGGCAATTGAGCGTTTGGCTAATGTTGACTGTATCAGAGTTACTGGGTGACTTCGCTTGTTAAAATCAATCACTGTGCACCGTCAGTGATTGTGTGGCGAGCTTTTTTCGTCTCCCTCAGAGAGGCATTTGTATTGCTAGGAAGAGTTTAGTCTGGAACAACCAGGCCAGGATAATTTGTTTCGGGCTATACTCGCGACGTTATCATCACCACGACGGCCCGTCGAAGCAACCAGCCATCGCCTCCGGTACACCAAATCGTGTTCTTGCAGTTAAGAAGACAGATTGGTAATGTATGTCCGCAGCACCGGCAGACAGAGATTTTCCTAGGTGATAATCAGAGCTCAGCAGAGCGCGCCTGTTCGTCTTTTTCTAACTTTGTTCTGTCTTGGGTAGCAGCAATTAATGTTGGGTTGGCTATGTGTTTTCTCTTAAGATTTGAGTTGCAAGGAATTGGCTCCACATACCACTTCGTCATAATCCTCACAATCTAGTTTAGGCACAACTTCACATTCACAGCGCTTGTTTGAGTATCCAATTGGAGCCAATTTGAAGTTTTGTAAATGTTTCATGTGTTTTTGTTTATTATTTTGTGCTTAGTCTTAATAAATCATATTGTTAATTTGGACAGAACTTTCATTCTGTTAATCGGTAGAGCAACCCTATCATTCCTCACTATGTTAATGAAACCTTCGTTTATTTAACTTATTTATCAAATTAAATTATTGCAGGTGCCAAACTCTCTTCTACTCCACTGGCAGGGTTGATTAGAGTCAGTTCGTGTACTTTTTTTAATCCTTGTGCAACAGCAAAAGTCGGAGTTAGAATAGGGGGGGCTTAGAGCATCATTTACATATGTAGATTCTAGAAGAATGTAGTGTTAAATACACTGATAGCCCTGGCACCTCGCAAGTTCATCCAAGCATTATCTCTATAGTAACAGATCTGCAAGAGGAAACAGAGTAAAAGGACTAGTAGAAATCCTTGCCCATCGGAGGACATATTACAGGAAATGCAATGTGGCTAATCAGGAGGGGCTACAAGACAGCCGGCCACAGTGGCCATGCGGTTCTAGGCGCTAGAGTCTGGACCCGATCGACCGCTACGGTCGCAGGTTCGAATCCTGCCTCGGGCATGGATGTGAATGATGTCCTTAGGTTAGTTGGGTTCAAGTAGTTCTAAGTTCTAGGGGACTGATGACCAAAGAAGTTAAGTCCCATAGTGCTCAGAGCCATTTGAACCAAACGTACAAAGACAAATGTAAGGATATAGAAGCATATATAAATAGGAAAGAGGCAGTTACTACCTATAGGGAAAAGGGAAGAAAAGCAGGTATATGAATATCAAGAGCTCAGACAGGAAACCAGTACAAGCAAAGATGGGAAAGCTAAAAGGTGGACGAATTACATAGAACAGCTATAAAAGGAAAATGTACTTGAAGGCAGCGTTATATAAAAAAAGAGGATGTAACTAATGATGTGTTAGGAACGAGAACGATTTGAATGTGCAGTGGAAGACCTAAGGCCTTTGGAGCAGACGACATTTCGTAAGAAATACTGATATATTTGGGAGGGCCAGCCAGAACAAAACTATTCCATCCGGTATGGAAGATGTATGAGACAGGATAAATACTCTCAGACGTCAAGAAGAGTGTAATGATTCAAATTTCAAAGAAAGCGCATGCTGACAGGTTGATTATTATTTCTGAAATACCAGTTAAATAACTCATGCTTGCAAAATGCTAAAACGAATTATTTACAATAGAAAAGAACTGCCAATGGCCTTGCACCAGGCCGGCCGCGGTGGTCTAGCGGTTCTAGGCGCTCAGTCCGGAACCGCGCGACTGCTACGGTCGCAGGTTCGAATCCTGCCTCGGGCATGGATGTGTGTGGTGTCCTTAGGTTAGTTAGGTTTAAGTAGTTCTAAGTTCTAGGGGACTGATGTCCATAGATCTTAAGTCCCATAGTGCTCAGAGGCATTTGAACCATTTGAACCTTGCAGCAGTGGTATCACTGGTTCCCGTCAGCTCACCGAAGTTAAGCGCTGTCGGGCTGGGCAAGCACTTGGATGGGTGACCATCAAATCTGCCGAGAGCTGTTGGCAAGCGGGGTGCGCGCAGCCCTTGTGAGGCAAAGTGAGGAGCTACTTGACTGTGAAGTAGCGGCTCCCGTCATGAAAACTGATAACGGCCGGGCGATGTGCTAACCACATGCCCTCCTATTATCGCATCCAGTGACTCTTGGGAGGCTGAGGATGAGACGGTGGCCGGTCGGTATCGTTGGGCCTACCACGGCCTGTAAGGGCGGAGTTTACTTTAGTTTTTAGTTTACAATAGAAAACCTGGTAGAAGACGACGTCGGGGAAATGTAGGAACACGAGGAGAAATGCTGACCTGTCTTACAAGACAGGTTAAAGAAACACAAAACTATGTTATAGCTTTTACACAATTGAGAAAAGCTTTTTATAGTGTCGGCTGTAATACTGTCTCTGAAGTTCTGAAGATAGAAGGGTTAAAATACAGTAAGCGAAAGGTTATATACAACTTGTTCAGAAATCAGACGGCAGTTATAGAATAGACGGTCGTGAAAGGGAAGAAATGGTTGAGAAGGAAGTGAGACAGGGTTGTAGCCTTTCCCTCATGTTATTCAATTTGCACACTGAGTAAGCAGTAAAAGGCACCAAAACAAATTTGGAGCAGGTAAAAAAAAAAAAAAGAGCAAAGTCATACAAACTTTGGGGTCCGTCGATGATATTGTAATTCTGTGTTGGAATGGACTTCGAAGAGCAGTTGAAAGCAATGGACAGTGTCATGAAAGAAGGATAAAAGATAAATGTAAATATCGTGTGACTAGGGCCTCCCGTCGGGTAGACCGTTCGCCGGGTGCAAGTCTTTCGATTTGACGCCACTTCGGCGACTTGCGTGTCGATGGGATTGAAATGATAATGATTAGGACAACACAACACCCAGCCGGGAATCGAACCCGGACTCTTTGGATTGAAATTTTGTCGCGCTGACCACTCAGCTACGGGGGCGGACAGAATAAAAGATGAACATCAATAATAGCAAAACAAGGGTAATGAAATGTAGTGAATTTCACCAAGTGACACAGAGGGAATGTAGTAGATGAGTTTTACGTTTTTGTCAATAAAATAACTGATGATGACAGAAGCAGAGAGAATGTGAAATATATATTGGCAGTGGCAGGAAAAGCAATATGAAAGAAAGAAATTTTTTTACATCGAACATAGATATAAGTGTTAAGGAAGTCTTTTCTGCAGATATTAGTCCGGGTTTTAGTCTTATATGGAGGTGAGACGTGGATCTAAACGATTCAGACAAAAGAGGACAGAAGCATTTGAAGTGTGGTGCCTCAGAAGAATTGGTTGGATAGATCATGTAACCTATGAGGAGGTACTGAATAGAATTGAATAACGGTATTAAAATAAGGGATCGGTTGATAGGACACACTCTGCTATACCAATGGATCACAAATTTAGGAGGGAACGGTTCGGGTTAAAAATTGCTCAGGGAGTCCGTAACACGAATACAGTAAGCAAGGTCAAACGGATGTTGGTTACAGTAGCTAGTCGGAGATGAAGAGGCTTGCACTGGACAGAGTAGCGTGGAGAGCCGTATGAGACTAGAATTCGGACTGAAGACCGTAACAACAACAACATCTATTAAATCTGAGTGGACATTACACTTTACGTGGCTCCATATTGTACTCCTAGGCATTTTACGATAGTTTTTGTTTCTAGTCATTGGTCGCCAGGAAAGTAATCCTGCTGTAATAGACTTCTCCTATTTACGTGCATTACATCACATTTACTTATTTTTTGGGGCAACTGGTAGTTCTTGTACGAATCATCGATATTCCCCAAGTCTTCCTGCAAACTGCGACCGTCTTCTAGTATGACCTGCTTGCAAAATCAGTCATTACAAGAAAAATTATACGATAATATGCACACAGCTGACAAATGTACACCCTATGGTCTTATATCCCAGTAAATTAGACATTACCACTTAAAAAATAAATCAAACATTTATCTCGTAGACAACATCAGCTGTGAAAAGTTATGGAGCTAGCACGTTATCTGCTAGATCATTTACACATTTAGTAAAGAGAAACGTCCAGTCATACTTATTTGGGCTACTCCTTAAATTTCCTTCACATCCGTCCCCCTGTTCTGCTAAAGGCAACCGCTGCCTCCGGCAGTCGTAATCGCATGGACTAACAGAGCGAGCTGATTATCTCAAGATCGTGGTAAACGGAATCCATGTTGATGTTTTATAAACAGGATCTTCGTTCACCTAAAACGTAATAATGGTCGAGCGTAAAACATGTTCCATAGTCGTTATGCTTGCGACAGCATGCGTATCTAAAATGTTTGAAAACGCAGTGAATAAAAACTGGATTTTCCGGTGCTCATACATCGGGTTCTAGGTGGGATCAAATGTTGGGATACAGAACATTTATATACTCGACGGAAGGATCATCACAGTATCATTATCCGAAATCCTTGGTCCGGCAGATGAGGTTATACAGGGTGAGTCACCTAACATTACAGCTGGATACATTTCGTAAACCACATCAAATACTGACGAATCGATTCCACAGACCGAACATGAGGAGAGGGGCTAGCGTAATTGGTTAATAGAAACCATAAAAAAAATGCACGGAAGTATGTTTTTTAACACAAACCTTCCTTTTTTTTAAAATGGAACCCCGTTAGTTTTGTTAGCACATCTGAACATATAAACAAATACGTAATCAGTGCCGTTTGTTGCATTGTAAAATGTTAATTACATCCGGAGATATTGTAACCTAAAGTTGACGCTTGAATACCGCTCCTCCGCTGTTCGATCGTGTGTATCGGAGAGCACCGAACTATGTAGGGATCCAAAGGGAACGGTGATGGACCTTAGGTACAGAAGAGACTGGAACAGCACATTACGTTCATATGCTAACACCTTTTTATTGGTCTTTTCACTAACGCACATGTACATTACCATGAGGGGTGAAGTACACGTACACACGTGGTTTCCGTTTTCAATTACGGAGTGGAATAGAGTGTGTCCCGACATGGCAGGCCAATAGATGTTCAATGTGGTGGCCATCATTTGCTGCACACAATTGCAATCTCTGGCGTAATGAATGTCGTACACGCCGCAGTACATCTGGTGTAATTTCGCCGCAGGCTGCCACAATACGTTGTTTCATATCCTCTGGGGTTGTAGGCACATCACGGTACACATTCTCCTTTAACGTACCACACAGAAAGAAGTCCAGAGGTGCAAGATCAGAAGAACGGGCTGGCCAATTTATGCGTCCTCCACGTCCTATGAAACGCCCGTCGAACATCCTGTCAAGAGTCAGCCTAGTGTTAATTGCGGAATGTGCAGGTGCACCATCATGCTGATACCACATTCGTCGACGCGTTTCCAGTGGGACATTTTCGAGCAACGTTGGCAGATCATTCTGTAGAAACGCGATGTATGTTGCAGCTGTTTGGGCCCCTGCAATGAAATGAGGACCAATGAGGTGGTCGCCAATGATTCCGCACCATACACTTACAGTCCACGGTCGCTGTCGCTCTACCGGTCTGAGCCAGCGAGGATTGTCCACGGACCAGTAATGTATGTTCCGTCGATTCACTGCCCCGTGGTTTGTGAAACCCGCTTCATCGGTAAACAGGTAGAACTGCAACGCATTCTCTGTTAATGCCCATTGACAGAATTGCACTCGATGATTAAAGTCATCACCATGTAATTGCTGATGTAGCGACACATGAAACGGGTGAAAGCGGTGACGATGCAGTATGCGCATGACACTACTTTGACTCAGTCCACCGGCTCTCGCAATGTCCCGTGTACTCATGTGTGGGTTCATGGCAACAGCAGCTAACACACCAACTGCACCCGCTTCTCCTGTGACGGGCCTGTTATGGACCCGTTTGCGTGCTACGACCATACCTCTTGCATACAGTTTTCGGTAGATGTTTTGCAATGTGCGGCACGTTGGATGCTCTCTGTCCGGGTACCGTTCTGCATACACCCTACAGGCTTCAGCTGCATTTCGTCGACACTCGCCTTAGATGAGTATCATCTCCGCCTTTTCAGAGTTCGAATACACCATGGTCACAGTTCCTACAACACTACAATATCACAGACGTCTGGTAACACGGTGTACTACAGTTGGTCTGCGTTCGGAGACGAATGCAGAATAACAATAGCAGCAAGCGCTACATGAGGACACTGCGACAGCTAGACCAAACCACAACAGTGCACTACAGCCACGCTCATAAACACGGTCGTCATCGTAAACATGTCCCTGCAGATGCTGCTCGCCGACCGTGGCCATGTTTGTTACAACACGCAACTGAACGTCGAAGGTTTCAAGCGCCAACTTTAGGTTACAATATCTCCGGATGTAATTAACATTTTACAATGCAACAAACGGCACTGATTACGTATTTGTTTATATGTTCAGATGTGCTAACAAAACTACCGTGGTTCTGTGGTGTCACCGCCAGACACCACACTTGCTAGGTGGTAGCCTTTAAATCGGCCGCGGTCCGCTAGTATACGTCGGACCCGCGTGTCGCCGCTATCAGGGATTGCAGACCGAGCGCCGCCACACGGCAGGTCTAGAGAGACGTCCTGGCACTCGCCCAGTTGTACAGCCGACGTTGCTAGCCATGGTTCACTGAGAATTACGCTCTCATTTGCCGAGACGATAGTTAGCATAGCCTTCAGCTAAGTCAATTGCTACGACCTAGCAAGGCGCCATTTATCCTTTGCTATGTATCTAATGAAGCATGTACAGTAACAAGACCAATGTTCACCAATTGTGGATTAAAGTTAAGTATTCCAGCAGCTACGTACTTTTCTTTATAGCATTCATTACGTATCCTGTTTCAGACCTCACGCCAGCCTGCGTTAGTTTAAGCGCGTGCCTTTTGGTTACCCGCCACTGTGGATTGGCTGTCTTGCCAGTCCACAACATTTTTGGCGACGAGTAAAAACAGGGTCTTGTTCTTTATACTTACTTGATTTACTTGTGTCATGGCTTCGCCACAATCTCCAGATGTACTTTCCGAATTTTATCGCTTGCAGAATCAGCAGACGCAGGCCTTATTTGATGCCCTTGGACAGCTCGTCCAGGGTCAACGTGCAATGCAAAACAATGCGGCGGCCGCCGCTTCACCGCTACCACAGCTACAACATGCTGTTACACCCCCATTTCGGCAATTTGATGCGGCTATGGAAACCTGGACGGAGTGGTCACGCCAGTTTGGATTCCATCTCGCCGCCTACAGAATTCAAGGTAACGAGCGGCAGCCTCATTTATTGGCGTGTGTAGGGGTGCAAACGTACCGTGTGATAGTGAAATTATTTCCCTGACGAGACGTAGCAACTCTGTCCTACGAAGACATTTTGTCTGCTTTAGATGCCTATTTCAAAGAATCAGTCAATGTAGTTGCAAAACGGTATACGTTCTTTCGTACAAAACGTACGGCCGGTCAAACTAATCGGGAGTGGGTTGCAACTTTGCAAGGCATTACTAGGGATTGTGCTTTTGAGTGTGAATGTGGACTCCCTTATTCAGATACTATGGTGCGTGATGCAATTGCACAGAACGTTTCTGATGTTCGTATACGGGAACAGATTTTGAAACTAGTCAATCCCTCCCTTCAACAAGTGATAGACATATTGGATAGGCAAGACACACTTGACTTTGCTCAGGACTCTTTTGACACTTCGCCAGCTGTGTGTCACATTAACCAGCCAGCCGGGCGAGCTGCATGGAACTGTAAACAGCCCTCGCGCACGTCCGTGCAGCCACGTGTCCCGCGCCAGCATGCAAATGCCGTACTAAAGTCATGCCCGCGGTGTGCTACTAGACATTCGCGTGAGAATTGCCCGTCACGCCAGGCTATTTGCTTTTTGTGTAATAAAAAAGGACATGTTCAAAGTGTTTGCCAGAAAAAGCTCAGATCGGACACTAAAAACCATTCCAGGCCCTTTGCTACGCGCCGGAATCGAACCAAGAATACTCAGGCTTGTGAACCTTCGTCCATGGACATTCATTTAGTTAATTCCACTCCGCCCAGTGCCGCTCCTTCTAACAGTGACTGTGTTCGTCCCACAAAAAGTGTGCGTCGACATCGACGGAAATCACGTCAAGTCGCGAGTGATTCTGTACCAGTGTGTGTTCACGTTGCACAAAACAGTCGCTCTTGTCGTCAGCATGACAATAAACTTTTTGTAGACTTGGACATTAATGGCAACGTGATCCCATTCCAGCTCGATACCGGAGCTGCAGTTTCCTTAATCAATAACGACACGTACAAACAACTGGGCACACCTCCGTTGCGTGCCGCAAATGTTAAGTTACATAGTTATTCCGGACAGCATATCCCTGTGTTAGGACAGTGCAGCCTTCTTGCAACATACAAGGGACAAACAAAACTTGTGTCATTTTACGTTCTTCGTTCTTCTTCTGCAGTGAACTTGTTTGGTTTAGATTTATTTCAGTTGTTTAACTTGTCTATAGTAAATCAGGTCCTATCAGTGAACCAGACTGTACCTTCAGCCAGTGTTTCTCGTCTATGTGAAGAATTTGCAGACATTTTTGCACCGGGCCTTGGTTGTGCTAAGAACTATGAAGCACATTTGGAACTGACAGTAACCGCGCGACCGAAATTTTTCAGAGCGCGCAATGTTCCCCACGCATTGCGTGATGAGGTCGCAAGAACATTACACGATTTGGAATCGCAAGGTGTAATTGAACGTGTGCAGGCTTCTCTCTGGGCATCAACCTTAGTAATTTTACCAAAACCTTCCGGTAAATTGAGACTTTGTGTGGACTTCAAGGCAACAGTGAATCCACAACTAGTGATTGCAACTTATCCATTACCCCGCCTGGAAGATCTTTTTGACAAACTGTGCCCGGGTCAATATTTTTCTAAGTTGGACCTAGCAGATGCGTACTTGCAAATACCGGTGGACGAAGAATCCCAGTGCGTATTGGTGGTTAACACGCATCTTGGTTTGTATCGCTTCAAAAGACTGCCATTCGGGTGTGATGCACACCCGAATGGCAGTCTTTTGAAGCCTTGCATTGTTCCAGCAATATTTACAAACTGTTTGTGCGTCGGTCCCTACTGCAGCAAACTGTCTGGACGATATTGTGATCTCCGGAAGACAGAAGAAGAACATTTAGCCAACCTCCAAACATTATTTCAGGTCTTGCGACAAAATGGTCTTCGCTTGCGGAAGGACAAATGTGTGTTTTTTGCTCGTGACTTACCATATCTGGGCCATGTAATCAATGAACAAGGCATACATCCCAGTCCCGAGCACCTTCGTGCCATACAAGACTTGCCTTCGCCGCAGAATTTGAAGCAGCTACAGAGTGTGCTGGGAAAAATTAATTATTATAAGACATATGTGCCGCGCGCCTCTTCCATTTCAGCTCCGCTTCATCGCTTACGCCGTAAAGGTGTTCCGTTCGTCTGGACGACGGAGTGTGAACGCGCCTTTCGCCAGTTGAAATCGGCGTTGCTTTCTAATACTTGCCTTACGCCATTCGATCCCCAGAAACCCCTTTTGTTGATGGTAGATGCATCGGATTTCGGGATCGGTGCTGTGCTTGGGCACAAAGATGGATCGCATGATCGCCCTATTGCCTTTGCGTCCAAATTGCTCTCGTCAGCGCAAAGAAATTATTCACAGATCGAGAAAGAAGCTTTGGCTCTCGTGTTTGGTGTTACAAAGTTCCATGATTTCTTGTATGGTCGTCACTTTACCATCATCACAGACCACAAACCTTTGATATCAATTTTTCATCCGAACAAGCCTGTACCTCCACGTACAGCGCAGAAATTCATTCGCTGGTCTATTTTCCTCTCGCAGTACCGCTACGATATCTTGTATCGGTCCACTGCTAAGCACGGAAACGCCGATGCGTTGTCCCGTTTGCCTGTTGCTGAGGATAGAGCATTCGATTCTTCCGAACTTGCTTGCATGTTCATTGATTCGGAAACCGATGACGTGGTCGAATCGTTTTCGATTGATGTTCGCCGTGTAGCTACAGCCACAGCTGCTGACCCTGTCCTTGCTACCGTTTTGCGTTTTGTTGCTGCGCAATGGCCCTCGTCAAAATCACGGATCGAGGATCCGTTGGTTCGCCGATTTTTTGCTCACAAGGAGAGACTTTTTGTACGACGTGTTGTTTTGCTGTTGCGTTCTGATAATGATCAGTCCAGGGTCGTGGTCCCACGTTCATTACAGTCCTCTGTCTTACGGCTTCTCCACCAAGGACATTGGGGTATAGTGCGAACGAAACAACTTGCTCGTCAGCACTGTACTTGGTTCGGAATCGATGCTGCGAATACGAAAATTTGCTCTTCTTGCATGGCGTGTGCCGAACAACAATCCGCACCGTCGCAGAAATTCTTTGCATGGCCGAAAGCTACTTCCCCTTGGCAACGCTTGCACATCGATTTTGCTGGTCCATTCTGGAATGTTCGATGGTTGGTTCTGGTCGATTCATTCAGTAATTTTCCTTTTGTTGTCCGGATGTCTTCGACGACATCTTCTGCTACCATCCAAGCGTTATCCGCTATCTTTTGCATAGAAGGTCTTCCACAGACTATAGTTTCCGACAATGGCCCACAATTCATGTCCGCAGAATTTCAGTCATTCTGCAAGGCCAATGGTATTCAACATCTGACATTTCGCCTCAGTCAAACGGTGCCGCTGAACGATTGGTCCGGACTTTCAAGTCACAGATGTTGAAGCTGAAAGAGTCGCATTCTCGGGAGGACGCGTTATTGCTCTTCTTGTCCTCGTATCGCTCTCAGCCCCGAGATGGTCGCTCGCCGGCTGAGTTGTTGCACGGTCGTCCTCATCGAACCTTGATGTCTTTGCTGCATCCGCCGCATCAGGTTATTGTGCAGCGGCAGACACCTGATTTTGCTCCAGGCGATGTTGTCTATTATCGCAACTATCGCGGTTCACAGCGTTGGCTCGCAGGGCGCATTCTTCACTGCCTCGGCCGCGCTATGTATTTGGTTTTGGGGGCTTCTGGTGAGGTGCGTCGGCCATCTCAATCAGCTGCGCATCTGTCGTCGCACGGGTTCTGCCGCTCCCCGTCTGCTTTCAGCGACGGTGCCGTCCGGTCAGCGCCCTGGGGACCCATCTACTGGCTCGCCTCATCCCCAGGTGTTACCGACGCTGCCTTCCATTTTGCCCCATGGCGACGCGCCGCCGCCGCCGCCGCCTGTTCTCCCGCCGGCGCCGCCCGCAGTGGACGCGTCACTGCAGCCGCCGGGCGCCTCCCTGGGTCACGCGCCGCCGTTCGCTTCCCATGACCAGCTGTCCTCCGGCATGGAACTCTTGCCCGCTCCGGACCAGATGTCATCTTCGCCCGTCGGGTGCTCCGACTCGATGGAGGTCGACCCTTCGGCCCCTCCCGACTATCTTAGGGCGCATACACCGCATGTTGGCGTGCACCCTGGACTAGGTTTTCCGGCGTTTCCTAGCTCCCCTCGTACCGAATGGCAGGGTGCGGGTGGCACAGCTTCGCCTGTTGTTAGGCTCCCCACCTCGTCGCATACGTCAACATGGGGTCCTCCCCACGGCGGGCGGAAGCCTTGTAACACAACCGTTCGCCGATTTGCGGGGGAGGAATGTGGTGTCACAGCCAGACACCACACTAGCTAGGTGGTAGCCTTTAAATCGGCCGCGGTCCTCTAGCATACGTCGGACCCGCGTGTCGCCACTATCAGGGATTGCAGACCGAGCGCCGCCACACGGCAGGTCTAGAGAGACGTCCTGGCACTCGCCCAGTTGTACAGCCGACGTTGCTAGCCATGGTTCACTGAGAATTACGCTCTCATTTGCCGAGACGATAGTTAGCATAGCCTTCAGCTAAGTCAATTGCTACGACCTAGCAAGGCGCCATTTATCCTTTGCTATGTATCTAATGAAGCATGTACAGTAACAAGACCAATGTTCACCAATTGTGGATTAAAGTTAAGTATTCCAGCAGCTACGTACTTTTCTTTATAGCATTCATTACGTATCCTGTTTCAGACCTCACGCCAGCCTGCGTGAGTTTAAGCGCGTGCCTTTCGGTTACAAGTCACTGTGGACTGGCTGTCTTGCCAGTCCACAACAGGTTCCATTTAAAAAAACGTAGGTTTGTGTTAAAAAACATACTTCCGTGCATTTTTGTATGGTTTGTATTAAACAATTACACTAGCCCCTCTCCTCACGTTCGGTCTGTGGAATCGGTTCGTCAGTATTTGATGTGGTTTACGAAATATATCCAGCGGTAACGTTAGGTGACTCACCCTGTATATGTGGGAAGGGGCCAAAATAAGTTACGGTCAGTTGCATTCAATATATAAACTTTATTTGCTTAAACACACAATCACACAAGCAAGAATCAAAAACTCTAAAGGTTTTAACGAAAGACATCCTTTGATTTAATTTGGATCAGCTGAAGGCCTCATCGAAAATCCAGGTCACAAGGCCTAAGCAAGGGATTGAGGTACATGAGTTCTTCTAGTGGTTTCACTTCTTTAGAAAAGAAAAATTCTTATCTTCAATATAAATAGGGTGAAAGCCTTAGCTTAATTTTTTTCCATTGAACTCGGCTGATGGCCTCACGTTAATCAAGAACAGTGTTACGGCTTAAGGCCGAGACAAAGCTTTTCGATGTTTAATCTTAATAGGTTGAAAACTCGGCTGAAGGCCACATATCAACAAAAGAATTTAACGTCTTAAGGCCTAGAAAGAGGAGCTTTCAATTTGAAAAGGCTATAGGCTTTATCTTAAAATATTTGGTGTAAAACTCGGCTGAAGGCTGCATACTAAAGAATAACAATCTTATGACTTAAGGGCAAGACAAGGATTTTGAATTTTTAATTTAAGAGAAGTTAAAACTCGGCTGAAGGCCACACATACGCATCACGCAGAAAATAATTTTACGGCTTAGGGCCTAAAGGGAAGAGCTTATAAATTTCAACTAAAATAGGCTAAAGGCCTTATCCTAAAATGCTTCACATAAAACTCGGCGGAGGGTCACATACAAAACCCAAATAATCTCACGGCTTAATGCCCATACAAAGATATTTCCAGTTTTTAATTTAAGCTAGAAAACTCGTCTGAAGGGCACATACAAACTAGAAAAGCTTTCTTACGTCTTAAGGCCTAGACAAAATTTTTCAACCTTCGATTAGAAAAGGCTGAAAACTCGACATAAGGCCATGTGGCAACAAATTTACAGCTTAATGCCTTGGCACAAAGAGTTTTCTTTTAATTTTGAAAGGCTGAAACTCGGATGAAGGCCTCATACCAAACAACAAACAATTTTCTTTACGGCTTAAGGCCTAAGAAGAAAAGCCTTTCAATTTTAATAAGCCAAAACTCGGCTGAAGACCACACAGAGTAATTAAGACTAAAAAGGAAATCACTATGTAAAACACAAGGAGCGGCGCTCAGAAGGTTCCAAGGACTGACCTGGGAAGGTAACACTAATGGGCATTTAGGTGAGACAGGCAGCCAGACCGACAACCTCTTAATCAGAAGGCAACCCAACCGAAAGCCAGCCGACGAACCAACCAACAAGATCAGTTCTGCTCGATCCGACCAGCAAAACGACAACAAGATGTCAGTAGCACAACATTCTGGGTGCTGTTGCCAATCCAGCCAAGTCAGAATAAATGCCAAAACTACCAACAACATCTCACCAGTCAAACTACACGCCGTGCTGGACAGCACCAACATGACGAGGAAAATACAGTGCCGAAAACTGCGTCAACGACCTGGGAAGGTAACCAGAATGTCAACACCCACAAGACAGAAGATACCGCTGGTACACTTCATTAATGAAGGAATGAATTAAATTAAGTTAAACACCACACAGGAATATGGCAGCAGTTCTAGCTGACTTCAATGCACGCACATTGCTGCTCACGGGAATCTCCCAGAAAGCGACAACTAGGATCAAAAGAAGAGATGTGATAACAGTTGAGGCTTGATAGTCGGTTAAGTGAGCACTCAACTTTAGTGTCCAGGATAGGTGGGCGACGAACTTCGTAACCCTCGCAAGAAGCGCCTCACAACTCCAACCACGCGTGCACGCCGCAAGCGGCTCCGGCGTGAACACGCGCCACGGAGACTTCCTCACTGCTCTGCCCCAACTGACAGACTGCCACCACCCAGCAACGGTCAAAAGACCAAACAGACATCGGCTGATGGGACGACCGACCGAATGTCCAACCATTGGTCGTTCCCGCTCCAGTGTCCTTCAGTTGGACAGTGCATGTGTGTAGCCAGCGGTCGGAAGTACTGGCTGTCCGCACCTCACTGGTGCTCCGTCCCCAATGCTCCTTCGTCGCCGACCGCTGCTCCGTCTCCGACTGCACTGCAGATCCGTCTCCAACCGACTTCCAGACACACGATGGCCCGGAAATACTATCGGTCGCTCCAGAGATGGTACGACAGGGCACTATCGATACGCGCTGTTGCTGCCACTCACGGGCAAGTAAGGCAGGAAGGTAGTGACGCCAGTAAATGGAGTAAAAAAACGAGGTGGCAGTACCGTAATAGAAGATGACAAACAATAATGGCGTGAACACAAGCCGTGCACGGCTCACTATCCTGCAGTACAGGGTCAAAGTATGGGTATTACACATTTCCTCCTGCTTAGGGAAATGGAGCAAATCGGTGAGTTTTTTTTGCATTTCATTTGGTCTACAGTAGGATTCAAAGGACTTACGACGCAATATTAGTTCTTGGGCAGCTCCTCGGAAAAACCCACAAATTGAAACTTCCTGGCAGATGTGGATACCCACAAATTGTTTGCTAAATTTTCGCAGTCACCAGTGGTCCAAACCCTGCCGAGGATTCCAATACAGCTACGCACAGCAAATGGCTGAAATTGTTACGATATGTTTCTAAGACCCCGTCTCGAGCAACATTGAAAATTTAATTGTTATCTTTATCCGTTTCCAAGAAACAGCGTTTCAAACTTACCCTCCTTCTACGCGTAAAATCTGGTATGAAGAGAAATGTAAACGATAAATAACAGCAACAAGTTGCCAAATTTTTAACGGTATGTTCTCTAGGCATTTATTTGGAAGAGCCATCTCCCCAGTTCAAAAAGCTTCATCCGTTATCGGAAAACATCCTAAAATCCTGTTTTTTGAGCACCAAATCCAGCCGCACATTCCGAGGCGGCTAAGCACGGAAAACGGCTGCAATGTTTGCGATGAATTCCCAAGATTCTGATCACGAACGACCGTGAAAATTGTCTTGATATTCCATATGTTTCCAAGATACAGAGGTTCAAAGTTGCCCTACTTGTACACGTAAAACCCGGTGTGAGGCGATAACGTACTTTATACAGTGATGTATCACGGAGAAATATGCTGAAGAGAGTCTCCGTTATCATCTGGGAACCACATCCTGTACTGCTTAAGCACATGTATTGTTTTTTTGCACGTAAAATCCGGTGTTAAGTGTAAAATTAGTTTTGCTTTTTCAGTTTCACATAAGACAACTACCGTAATTTTACTGACCAATACATTTCTTTTCATATGAGTTGCATTCTCTGCTGGAGCTCCTACGACAGCACAAAAAATTCTAATATATTCCCATTTATTTGAAAGACTGTTACTAAAAGGTGAGGTACTATGTGCCTCATTCCACTATCCTGAGCACCTTTAAAAATCATCCCAAATATTTTGCCAGGTGAAAATATTCGCACTGTCTATGCTGATAGAGAAGACAGTGACAGTTGCAAATAGACGGAAAAGTGATAAATACTGGAAGTTAGTAGACAGTGGGTGTGCTGCTGAGAGAGCGAAGGAGACAACCGGAGTGTGTGTGTGTGTGTGTGTGTGAGAGAGAGAGAGAGAGAGAGAGAGAGAGAGAGACGGAGAGAGAGAGAAAGACAGATAGAAAGACATGGTGACATAGGAGCATAGTTGACAGTGACAGAACAGTGCTATGAAACGAGCGAATGGGACAAAGCTAGGGGGCTAGTAATAAAGAGAAAGTGGAAGTGGGTGAGAGACTGTGGTAATGAGATGTGGGGTGTACGACAATGACAACGAAGAAGAGAGAGATCGTGACAGCGAAAAGAGACAACAATAGTTGGAAGGAAGGAATGAGATATTAGCAGTAAGAGAGAACAAGTGGGAGACAGTGACAATCAGGTGAGACTGTAATAGTAGGATAACATTAAGAGTACTGTGGTTGTGACACAGGAGGCAATGACAGAGAGACACAAAGTGATAATGGCAATGAAAAGAAATGATCGTATGGCATTGTTGGGCTGGAGGCCCCGTTCCGTGGATGTTGGCCGCTGTATTGCAAGCCTTTTTAGGTGATGCCACATCAGTGACTTGCGAGTCAATGATGATGAACGACACACAACACCCAGTCCCCTGCGGGAAATCGAAACCGGCTCCCCTGCGTGGTAGGGGGTAACGCTACTGCTATGCTACGGAGGTGAATAATGGCAACGAGTTGGGCTGAGTGAATAAGTGAGACAGGGCAACTGGGATTAGATGGATATGATTTACTTACAGCGTTAACTAAGAGGTGTGAGTTACAGTTAGGAAAAATTATGGGACTTAAGACGCGAGTTGCATGTTAAAAAAAGCGCGAATATGTTCGCGTGCCGAAAATTGTATGCAATATACTTAAGGACGATAAGGAAGGGAGAATGACGCAGCTGGTACCCCATTTATCAATGTCTATTATATAAAGACGAACTTAGTCGTATTGTTATATGCTACTATAGGAATATTAATCCGTTGGTTCTTTAACACACCGCTTTTAGCGCCCAAGGTTGCTACATAGAAGGTTGGGCCAATGTGTTCGGCAGCGATCGGACGCTTCCGTGAGACGTCACTGTCGAAAAGCGTCAGCAGCGCGAGACGTTCGCATACGGCACTATTGCGCTTAAACTAACATTAATTTACGAAACGTGAAGGGCAATATAATGAACTATGGATTCTATCGAAGCTTGCCAATACAGGGACTGAATATTAATACCTGCTACGACTGTGAAACTCTTATATTGTCTCTCTGGTAATGACAAAAGTAAAACTACAGATTTGTGGCTCCCCCTCAATTTATATTCTATTACTCAATATTTTTGTTAGATAACAACAATCTGGTATGCTTCAGTCCCTTTTTATATATTTCACAATGTTTAATAGTACTGGAAACGCAACAATTACAAGAGCTTTCAGTTTACTAAACACATTTTGTGCATCACAGTCGGTAATAGCGTGTACCATCTTTTTCATGCAGGTATTAAGCAGCAACCGTACGTCTAGTTAGTTGAGACATTACTACACATAATGATACAGAAGCCCGGTTTAATGAACTCACATTCAAAAATTGTAAGAAGAATTTAAATACCTTAATCAGATCTGGAGGGGACTGCAGAAGCTCTCCACCTGTGTGCTGCTTTCTGCTGCTGCTGTTTGGCCTTCTGTGCCTTTGCAGATATGTTGAAGTGCCTTATCTGGATGAAGGTTCTGGTTTTAGCGTACACTGTGATGACCTCTTGAGGAATAGTTGGAAACTTCACAATTAAAAGTCTCGTCAGGTTTCTGATCACATTGCCGTCTTTACACAGACTGCTGCCATTAAAATTTAAAAAAGCGCCTCTAACTGCTTAACAACATCAAACCACTCATCTGAAGGGATGATTAAGCCACCGAGTTTCTCAATCCACCGAGAACTTGAATGGTCTTTCGTCACTTCGAGTGTCTTACCACTAGGATGACCAAGTGATTTGTCAATGGAGACGTACCTGGAGGCAATATATCCAGCGATGTAGCGGAGACCTTCCAGAGAACACTCTGAATCTTCTATCAAAGGTGGAACAATTAAGTCATGTAGTGTAATGTCCCTCATTTGTTGATCACCTTCTATCATTGACAACGCTTCCTCAATGTCCAGCACAAGTCCTGTAAACAGGTTGGAAGTCAAATAATTTGTATCAGTTTCCGCTGACGCTGAGACGCTGGACAAGAACTGCGTTACTGAATGTCAGCAATACTTTTGTTCATAACTAAAATACGCAAACGGTTTTTAAATTCCACTGGTAAGGGATGATCATAGGCTCTGCAAATTGCTCTTATCTGGGAAAATAAGTTTTCAAGGCAGTCTTGGTAATATACGGGCTGCTTCCAGGTTCCACACAAACCACGTGCCATAACAACCTGTACATGGCTACGTGGTCCGTATATGGTGTCTGTCTCTTGGTCGTAGCATATGCGACTGTCCACATTCATTTCGTCAAAGCTTAACACACTCAGCTTCTCTGCTTGACTTAAGTTTGTTGCTTGCTTATTCATTAAGTACAATACATCAGTCAAAATTCCGGGAACACAACGAAAAGAAATAGACATCTATCGTTTTAACGTAGAAAATCCAAGTAATAGTATTCCCATTATATTTCTTAAATAAATATAAGTTTTTCTGGGCAGAGAGCGCAGAAGCAAGGCTTATGGGTGCCCTTCTTTGATTTCAGAAGACATTCGATTTGTGCGTTCGTAAACACTTTTTTCAAAACTTGGTGTACTTTAGTTGTCACTTTAGTACTTCGTTGATACTGAAGGCTTTGGCATAGCTTTCTCTGTCTGCTTAATGCATGAGCCAGTAATTTGTTTCTCGTTCTCAGCGTGTTGTTTTCAGCTATCAAACGCTTATTTTTTTCTGTCTGTAGCGATAATTCCTTATGAAGCCTCTTCATTTCATCCTCGATGCGGCCTTTTTCAGTTTCTGTGCTTTGATCCACTTTTTTTTCTTCGGTGACAGTGAAGCTAGTCTGTTAAGTTCACGTTTACGTGTTTCACGTTCTTTCCTTCTGTCATTTCTTTCTTGGACAGAAGACGAAGCAGCAGCAGCAGCCGCAGATGTGGCTTTAATGAGGTGCAATGAAGGAACTGCAGTCGGCTTTAAGATCTTCTTTGACGGAAGTTTCATTAATTCAGCTTGGAGATCCTGTAAATAATCGTCTTCTTTAAAATGTACGCTACAGATAGTAGCATTTTTAATGTTAATACTATCACTTCTTCTACAGAGCTGAACCCACCGAGCACATGTTTCAGGATCTTTCGGAAACTTATGATAGGAAATACTACTCCCTTTAGTCTTCTGATTATAGTTCGTCTTCTTTAAAATGTACGCTACAGATAGTAGCATTTTCAATGTTAATACTATCACTTCTTCTACAGAGCTGAACCCACCGAGCACATGTTTCAGGATCTTTCGGAAACTTATGATAGGATATACTACTCCCTTTAGTCTTCTGATTATAGTTTTCACACTGGATATACTACTCCCTTTAGTCTTCTGATTATAGTTTTCACACTATCACTTCTTCTACAGAGCTGAACCCACCGAGCACATGTTTCAGGATCTTTCGGAAACTTATGATAGGATATACTACTCCCTTTAGTCTTCTCATTATAGTTTTCACCCACAGCCACGGCACAATTCGGCATTGTTAAAGTGTCGCAGGAAGAATAAACTCGTTTCAACGCGATAACAAACAACAACAACACAAACCTTACTTCCTTCCACACATAAGAAAGCGCGCGCAACTGAGCGGAGTTTCTCAACACTGACGCACGCATTGTGGGTTCCCCATGCTTAGCATCTTCGCCTTACACAACAAATATACGCATCCGTACCAAGTCTCTTACTTGTAGTCCGGGGTGATATGTTACAATACAGCATCACCGCTCTATTGCGGTCTGGCTGTGTTGGTGAGGCAGTGGATTTCCACAGGGCAGTGACTGCGTCACTGCAATTCACTTTGGAGGTGTGGCGGTGGGACTTGTGGTCCCGTACCACCCTCTGACGGTGATAGTGCTACATGAGTCAGGCGGAAAAATTTTGCCTGCCGTGGGCAGGTGAGGGTGTGGCGGTGACCCGCAAGTTTTATTCGTGTGCGGCGATTTATTAATGTCGAGAGTAGAATAAACTGCCTGCGAGAATTTTACGTTCTGTGTTACGGATGCATGTCTGGAATAATGTATGTTTGAGTACTCTGTGTGAAGCGGTTACAGAAATCGGACGCGATTTATGTTGGGGAAATTTTGCTATTGTTGTGCGACGCTATTAAGCTCCATTGACGTTTAGTTAGTCGATGGCACAATAAACAAATTCAAGAACATAATACCCATTCAAGGTGTGTATTTATAAATTTATAAAAGATTTTACAAGCATTCTTCAGATATGACGTGACTTAGATCGATCGGAGGTGCAGTATGGAATGATACTGCAATCCTGCATCTTTTCACGGTCAATATTCTTCGAGAGAATATCTCAGAACCAATAAAATTTTCGTTGATAAAAAAGTTAGAGGCATCAATCCATACGCATCCATACGTAGCACCTAGTTGTGCCGAACGATCTACGTAGCGAAACAAACATTTTGCAGATTTCAGGTGTAGCAGTTCCGACGAGGAGTATTTGCGAGATCTGCGCTGCGGGACATACATCTAGCTCTCCTGTAGTATTTAAAACCAAAGACCTATATTCTTTAGCTTTTAAAAGACTGAAGCTAAAACCTAAATCAAACCACTGCAAATCATAAATAAATATACCAAAAAATTAATAAGAAGCAGAGAATTTTCTTATACAAAATTTCTTAAATAAATAACTTAATTAATTAAAATAGAATAAAAGACCCTGAGTGGCAATGTCTAGTAGGAGACGTCCTTGGCGGTCCCATCGATACCGACTGACCGCAATAGCGTCGTTGGATGCGGGCCTGCACATCGCTCTCCCTGCCTTTGACAGTTTCCGTGACCAGAAGCCACCTCCACACGATCAAGCAGCTCCTCAGTCGGCCTCGGGAGGGTGAGTGCATCCCGTTCCTACCCTCCCACCAAAGAAGCACCCCTACCAGTACCAGGAATCGAAACGGAGTCTTCGGCATAACAGTCAGCGGCGCTGACCAGCCAGCTATAGAGGGGAACACTGCTTTAGCACACGTACCAAAATTCTGTTGAGGTCTTTCATTGCAAAGATGAAGATATAGATGTAAGTATACCAAGTAGACGCAGGCTCCTAATCTGTCAACATTCGTCACTTACACTTCTTAAACACTGAAGTATTCATAGACGATGTCTAGAAGCTAATGACTGCAAATAATAATAACAATAATAATAATGAGAACTGTGGCATAAACAAGTACTATTTTAGCACAAATTTCTAAGTAATGTAGTGGCGTTTAGCTAAAAAAAAGAACAATTTTTTTTTAATTGGAAATTTGGAGTAAGTTCCCTTGGGACCAAAGCGCTGAGGTCATCGGTAGCTAGGCTTACACTAACTTACGCTAAGGATAACACACCCACCCATGCCCCATGCCCGAGGGAGGACTCGAACTTCCGACGGGGGAAGCCGCGCGGACCGTGGCTGAAATGTAAATGTATCTCTACTGGTTATGGGTTTTCCTTCTGTCATGTTTACATCAAATATACCTGGTATACACTGAAGTAAGCAAAGACGGTGTATTGGAAATAATTACGTGTAAAGAAAATGTAAAGTAAAAATGTTGTCAAAAGTTGAAAATTCGTACAACAGTTTTAATTATTATTGTTATGTCACACTGATTTGTCTCCGCGGGCACGCGTGCGCGCGTGCGTGCGTGCGTGCGTGTGTGTCTGTGTGTGTGTGTGTGTGTGTGTGTGTGTGTGTGTGTGAGAGAGAGAGAGAGAGAGAGAGAGAGAGAGAGAGAGAGCACGATGTTCGTTACGACTCGGCTGTGGGTTGTTAAGCTTCCATCGCTTCCAGGTTATATCTAAGAAGCAGTTAAGGTAACACGATTACCCTTTAAATAACACGAAAATATGAGTATTGTCTTAAGCTGACAGAGTATACCAATTGATGGTGTAATGGTGGTTCTGTTAGATTTTTTGAGTCAAGACAGATAATTTCTTATTTAGAAACTACCATAGAAACATACAAATATATAATTCTTAGTAAATTTTTTGTGGTAAGGGCTTGTGAGACCAAACTGCCGAGGTCATCCGTCCCTAGGCTTACACACTACTTAATCTAACTTAAAGTAACTTAACGCTATGGACAACACACACACCCATGCCACAGGGTGGACTCGAACCTCCGACTGGGGGAGCCGCACGGACCGTGACAAGGCGCCCCTGACAGCACGGCTGCCCCGCGCGGCAGTAAATATGAATGGGAAGAGTGGAGGCAATTGTTTATGAACGTGCGTGCAGCCTATAAAGGCAGACGACTATTCAAAACAGTTGTGGTACTGTTGTAAATGCCATTTTTGTAATTTAAAATGGACTCAAGTTGTTTGATTCCCTGTTTTTATGTTTGGAGCATTTCAGGAATGTCTACTTTTTGACTTTAGTTGAATATGTAAAATGCTGACACTTTTGTTACTTGATGTTTTGTTTCACGACGGTGGGTGGTTACTGCAGGTATGTGACTTTTTTTTCTCTCTTAATGCTTTCGTGTGTTCCTTGAATTGAATATCAAATGATTTAGATACGTCATTTAATGTCAACGGCTCTTACATTAACAACTCATTCCCGTAGTTTATTTATCTCTTATCTGCAACTAATTTAATTTTTCTTGTAGTATAAGGCACGTAAGTTGACTGGTATTGTCCGAGGACTGATTTGATTTAGTTTTTCACACGAATTCCTGATGATAACATCCCCATTAGCACTTTAAACGATACAATAGATACTGGATGTCTTCTGAAAATACATGTCTGTTGTTTCCACTTCTTTCTACTGTTCGCAGTAACATTGTAGCGAGGTCACATTGATTCATGTCACTTGAGCAGATCAGTAAATCATGCAGAATGTTGCCTCTGTAACCACTGAATAGGCTGCTGTCACTCTTCAGGTTGCTCATTCCGCCGGGACACCGTCGTCTGTGGATATGCTTAATAACGTATAGTTCCACTCGGAAGGATACTGTCATACTAATTAATGTAACACATTTATGGTGAAATCAACTCTATTCTGGAGACAACTTTTTCGGCAGGGCAACTACAGCTGTGAGTAATCATCTTGGGTACCGATAAACCATTTCAGCTCTATTTAGTCCTTAATCTATAGATCACTATCGATTAGTGCCATGAAACCGGTAGTGACGCAAAAATAAAAGACTAAATACAGCTGAAGCGGTTTTAATAAGCAAGATGACAAATCTATCCTGTCGTGTGCTGCCGACAAAGTCCGTCAGTAGCGATGGCACGTAGTGGAATGAGGAACGTTACTCATATGTAGGCGAGCTAATGGGCCGCCTAGAAGTTGTACAGGGCGAGACACCCGAAGCCAAAGTGTAGCGTCTTTCGTTAATAATTGCAAGACTCACCGGAGGAGAAACACCCCTCTGAAGATGTCCAGCGCAGCTCTGGACGAAACGTTAGGGGCTGAAGAGTTTCATGGACCACGACCTTACATCCCGGAAGGTTTACCAGAAGATAAATAATTGCAACGTCTCCCGTTCCCAGTTCGAATACTATCATCGCTTAAATTTTGGAGGAAAATCATCAGCAATGGTGACCGAAGACATCCGTTATAATAAATCACCCTCCTGTAGCCAATAACCTTGTAAAGAAGGTGGAGGAGCAGACGAAAGTTGAGGGCACTCTCTTGCCCTTGGGGTGGGAAACTGCCCCTAAAGGCGGACGAATCAGCAATGATCACCGGCAGGAGGATGCAGGAGACAATGAAAACCACTGCATTAAAGACACATAACGTGTATCCACAGGACATGTGGCTTGTAACTGAAAAAGTGTCATCGTAATCTACCAATTGGCAAAAGATTCCGGAACAGTCCACGATTTGGATCCACTGGAGAGGGCTCCCAAGATGACCATGAGAAAAAAATTAAATAATCAACGAATGTATAACGTTCTACGAGTCAGGGCATGGAATGTCAGAAACCTGCACGAAGTAGGGAAGCCAGAAAATCTGAAAACGGAAATTGTAAACTCAGTCTAGATACAATAAGGTTAAGTGAAGCGGAATGGAAAGAAGACGAGGTTTTATGGTCAGATGAGTATAGCGTAATATCAACAGCAGTAGAAAATTTTATAATAGGAGTAAGATTTGCTATGAGCAGGAATGTAGGGCAGAGAGTGTGTTGCTGTGAACAATTCGGTGATAGGTTTTTTCTCATTAGAAGCGACAGCAAACCAACACCGACAACAACAGTTCAGGTATGCATGCCGACGTCTCAAGCTAAAGATGAAGAGATAAATAAGAGTATGAGGATAAGCAGTACGTAAAAGGAGATGAAAATCTACTAGTCATGCAGGACTGGAACGCATTTGTAGGGGAAGGAGCAGAAGAAAGGGTTATGGGAAAATATGTGCTTGGTACTACGAATGGCAAAGGAGAAAGACTAATTGCCTGTAGTAAATTTCAGCTTTCTGCTTGTAATAGCGAGTATTCTGTTCAAGAATCACAAGATATTAGGAGAAGACAGGGAGATACGGGAAGATTTCAGTTAGATTACATCATGACCACATAGAGATTCCGAAAACAGATACTGGATTACAAGGTTCTACCCTGAGCAGATATACGCTCAGATCACAATGTAGTAGTGAAAGGAGCAAGTTGAAATTTAAGAGATTGTTTAGGAGGAATAAATACGCAAAGGGTTACGATGTGCTAAGGAATGACGAGATATGCTTGAAGGTCTCTAAGGTTTTCGGTAATGCAATAAGGAGTAGCTCAGTAGGCACTACAGTTGAAGAGGAATGGACGTCTCTAAAAAGGGCAATCACAGATGTTGGAAAGAAAGACGTAGATACAAATAAGGTATGTTTTTGAACTTTGCAGGGTAAGGAATAGGAAAATCTGTCATGTGTCATTGTGGCAGTTTTTGGGTGTGCGGCTGTTTGACAGCATCATGTGAACCTTAAATGTGGGGATGTTCTCAGTGGTAATTGCTCATTTTAGAACCAGCTGGGGATTTTAAGCTAAATGTCTGTTTACCTCAGGTGCTTCTAGCAGGCTTAGTTTTGTTTGCTACATGTAGTTTCTCTTTATGGTTTTTTGTCTTTTGTTTCTCCCTTCAGTGCATATTTGGCAAAGGTGGAGTCTGACTTTTGCAATCTTCAGCTACATTTGTGTTCATTCAGCATAGCTGTTATGGCCCTGCCTGTCTGATCAATATAGAGTTTGTTGCATTCATTGCAAATGATTTTCTAAGCATTACTGTTACTTATTAAACTTGTTTTGTCCTTGCTATTGAATAGGAGGATGGGCTGTAGTACCTTTTACCTAAAATGAAGATTTGTAATTGCTGGATTTGAGGGTTTTGGCTAGTTTGTCAGATAGTTTTCCTAAACATGGTATAACACATCAGTTTGTAACCTCCCGACAAAAAATTATATTTTAAATATTATTTGGTTAATGATTCTAATTTTAGTGTAACTGCAGAACAAAACTGGTTCCCATTTAATGTACCCACAAAATTCTTTTCTCATTTAATTTAAGCTCGAAACAGAAAAATTCCTAAACCTCGTAATAAAAAATTAATTCAGTAACCTGGTAAAATTTAGACGACACCAGTGCTGCGTCATGGCCCTGTAAGATCATTCTGAATAAAAAGCAAAAATTCTCACCTCGATAAAGTCGGCAACTATCTGCTCTTACAATAGCTCTTTTCCGGCACAGCTCTGTGCTATGCTTATGCTGGCCTATACATTTGTTATTTATGAAAGGAAGCAAATGATTTTTCTTTTGCAATAATCGGAATGATCATGCATTGAAAAAAATATTAAATTCTTTAAATTGAAATGAATGCTTGTTATTATCAGGACATTTTTAAAAGATATACACGGGAGTTTACATAATATTACTAGATATGCGCGAGGCTGCTTTTTTTACCTTATACAATAATACTCAGACTCCGGCATCGCTGCACCGCGACCGGCCCAGCCAACATGATACACCAGACTAGAGCAGACTCCAGACCAGACACACACTGGCAACAACTTACTGCTATTGCTACACAGTTCGTACAGTCAACACTGCTCTCTGGTGAGCGATTCTCTTATACCTTGCATATCGCAGGCAGCGCATGAGCAATACATCGAAATTACGTCTGCTCGGACCTCTTACATAAAATTACATCTGTATTACATCTGCTCGGACCTCTTACATATAATTACATGTGTATTACATCTGCTCGGACCTCTTACATAAAATTACATCTGTGTTACATCTGCTCGGACCTCTTACAAATTGGCTTTAGATTTCACAGTTGCTGCAGAATGAGGGTATATATAGGGTAATATTTTTCTTCCTTGTTTCTTCTGTAAAATTTTGTCATTAATTAAGGGTACAGCCATTATTTGATGCAGTTCATTTAATTGTGTTCAATTATGTTTGAAAACTCGTGTTGTGACACTGGTATGGATGTATGACGATGCACCATGGAATGGAAGACATCATGTTCATGAGATATTGCGTGTTGTGAACATTAGGGCGTTAAAGTGTATGTTGTTGTTAGTTTCCCAGAAATTTTGAAACTATGTGTATTTGTAGTGGTATCTATGTTGAGGTCCTAGACGTTAATAGATTTTTCACCAATTCCAAGGTGAATTGCATGTTTTTGTGTTGTGAGTTTATATGTTTGAGGAATGTGTTCAGTTTCCTTTCGGTGCCAGTCCACAGACCCAGTACATCAACTATGCATCTGTAACAATATTCGATGTTATCACTGAGAGGCTCATTATGTAGGACCTGTTTTTCGAATTGGTCCTTGAAGATTTCCGCTGAAAGAGGACTGGTGGGAGACCACACTGCCGAACGACCTATCTCTTTGTATAGAGTATCTTCAAACAAAATAATTTAGGTGGCCGAATAAGCTAAAAACTAGTTTGAAGTAAACAAAAAGCAGAAGAACAAAAGCATTCTACTTGTTATTCATCCTTTAATAGAGTTTGACATTGTTAGATGTGTTTTCTGTCATTAGGAAGTTGCAAGTAAACTAATGTAAAGGACATTATTCTTCATTTCAGAAGAAAATTGTCATCTACTCTGATAAATTTTGCAGTAACAATACCAACCAAGCCCAATACATTTAGGCTACATTTTAGATTCTTACATGAGTGTGGCCAAAGTGAGTCTCTTTTCCTGAGGCCCTACATCCTGTCATTAGGATTACAGATGAGCTGCTTGGCGATACGCTGCCTTTGCCATGAGTATCCTTGGCTCTGTGCAGTGGCGCCATGAGTTCCTGTGAATTCTGCCTGGAGAGGCAGAGACTAGCAGTTTGATGTGTGTGTATGACCAAGAAGATACTGGACATACTTGTAAACTGCCAGATGTCGGGACCTGGCAGAGCTACAAAGAGTGTGGCCTGGTAGAGGGTTTTCACCTCACTGCGTTTCCTGAAGCTCATTGTTGAAGTGCATTTGTACTGGAATCTTGATTGGCTCCCAGCAATGAATGAATTCTAATTGTGTGTGATACACTGGAGTGTCGTACGAGTACAGCTCAACTTCCAGGAGGGTAAATCTTATCTGAATAATGCAACTGAATATTAAATACAAGCGATGCATTTAACCTGTAACCTTAAATGGCTTGAATAATCTAGACAGTATTTGAGCTTATTCACTCTCCTGGGCTGTTGTTGTTTTCAGGTGTTGTTTTCGAACTCGTGTTTTGGTGTAAATAAGGATATGTTTTCAGAGCTTGCGGATAGCTCCTCCAGTTGGCAGTGGGCATTACTAAATTAACTAACTAGGTACTGGAGCTTGTGTTTACGAAGTTACTTTTTATTATCGCTGTGGGGTGTTGGGCGAAAAAGTGGTGTGGTCTGATTGTAAGTAAGTGTTAGGTTCGAGCGGTCTAATGTATGGCTTTCCAGACTGGGAAGGAGCGCCTGGTCCCCGGCACGAAACCATCTGGAGGACTTGTGTCGGGGTCCGGTGAGCCAGCCACTCTGTGGATGGTTTTCAGGTGGTTTTCCATCTACATCGGCCAATGAAGGCTGGTTCCCTTAATTCTGCCTCAGTTACACTATGTCAGCAATTGCTGCACAAACAAGTTCTCCATGTACGTGTATACCACCATTACTCTACCATGCAAACATAGGGGTTACACTCGTTTGGTGTGAGATGTTCCCTGAGGAGATCCACTGGGGGCCAAACCACACAATATCTATGTGTTCCTTTTGAATGCATTATGGGAACAGCAGTGATCAATGTCTTGTAAATAATTACTATTAAAAACAGTCTTGATCACGATTTATTTTACAAGGTGACCGGTTTCGACCACTACTGTGGTCATCTTCAGACCATTGAGTAGGAACCCCTTTCTGTTGGAGAATCACAACTATAATAATTACTATTAAAAACAGTCTTGATCACGATTTATTTTACAAGGTGACCGGTTTCGACCACTACTGTGGTCATCTTCAGACCATTGAGTAGGAACCCCTTTCTGTTGGAGAATCCTACTCAATGGTCTGAAGATGACCACAGTAGTGGTCGAAACCGGTCACCTTGTAAAATAAATTGTGATCAAGACTGTTTTTAATAGTAATTATCTATGTGTTCGTTGTGGGGCGGCAGAGGGTTGAAGTAGACTGCAGTAGTCGTCTTGGGGTTGTGGACCACTGGGGCTGCGGTGGGGATGGAGACTGTCCATCGTTTCTAGGCCCGTGGTTAACATACAATACAATACGTGTTATGTTGACATATGTTTTAGGCTGGTCCTTGCTAACTGATTTAATATTAATCTACCGGGTTTCTTTGGGTTTTAAAATGTAAAATTGCTTCTCATGACAGCATTCTAGTTTGGTGTGATTTGAAGTAATATCATTGATGTGCTTGTGGATTTTTTGTAGGATTATGCTGCAGTACCCATGTTTGGGGTGGGATTGGACATGAGTCAATAACTACAGGTGCAAGTTACTTCAACAGGAATTGCATTCTGCCATCTTGGCCAATGCAAATATTGTTAGTTTTTTGATGACCAGGGTCATTTTCTTACATAACCTGCAAACGGGAGGTCAGTATGGAACTTAAGTATTCACAACTTGTATTCTGAGGACACACCCACTGACTGAGTGGCTACCAGTGTTACTCAAGTATTAATGTATTATATAATATGTAAACTTGTTTACTCTATTCCTTGGCCTTGCTTCATCAATAATTTTTTCGAGAAATTCCATGTGTTTAATTAATATGTGTCTGAGTTCTCACTCTGCACTTTAATAATTCAGATGTCACTCCAACACACCCTGTGGTACTTGGTCAGATCATCTGAAATAAGGTATGGCAGTTTACAAGGACAAATGTGTTGTATTGTACTTCGATAACATGTTCCATTCAATAAACATCTTCAGTATTAGTTGGTTTTTTGGTTTCATCTCCCATAGTTCATTTTTATATCAATCATAATCATGTGGAATGAGCTGTCTTAACATTCATGTTAAATGTTCCTATGTAAGTACAGCCTTATGCTGACCATTCAAATAAATACAAATGAGAGTTAGTATTTCTTGACCATCTTTTACTCGTAAGAAAAATGAAATTATTCTGCCAAACAGAAGGAATCACAAGGAGAAACTTTTCCAGTTTGTGTTAAAATTACCTTTTTGTTTGTCAGATATTTTAGGTAAATACATAGGTGATAAACATTTGGTTGTGGCATGGTGCACTTTCTGTGCTAAGGACAACCTTGACAAGGACTAATGAATGTAATTTTTTATTCTTGTAGTTTAATGATACTTTCACTGTTTCCTTAAAACCGCAGTGGATTTTCAATGAACTTTATGAGAGAATGAATATACTGTAAAACAGTAGTCAAAATGCCTAACTCCTTAAACTGATATCTACAGGACGATTGTGGGTGAACTCCACATACTATTCTTACACAACGTTTTGGCAATCAAGACTTCCATTCTTAAAGCAAATTATTCTTTATGACATTATTGAATGAAAATATGCAAAACACATTAACTTACTGATTTGTCTCTCACTGATATTTGCAATGATTCTAACTGCAAATGTGGGAGAACTAAGTTCTTTTAGGACCTGTAAAATTAACTTTTCCAGTCTGAATTCTCCTTATTATAGACACATAAGTTTTGACATTTCCACCCTAGTTTTTATTTTCTCTTCATGAGCTACTGTTATCACTGTGTAGCACCTCTAGAAGTGCAGATCTGGCTACATTGTGTCTTTTTTAAATTGAAAGTAAGACCATTCACAGAAAATCATTCAATAACACTTTTAAGACTGTGATTTTGCATTTCTTTTGTTGCTGTATGAATATTTGGATTGATTATAATACTACTTTTGCCCACAAAAAGAACTATCTGTTATTCTTATATGTTGGGTGGTAGGTTGTTTAAATATACAAGAGTCAGTAATGGAGCTGTGGTGTCACCGCCAGACACCACACTTGCTAGGTGGTAGACTTTAAATCGGCCGCGGTCCGTTAGTATACGTCGGACCCGCGTGTCGCCACTATCAGTGATTGCAGACCGAGCGCCGCCACACGGCAGGTCTAGAGAGACTTCCTAGCACTCGCCCCAATTGTACAACCGACTTTGATAGCGATGGTTCGCTGACAAAATACGTTCTCATTTGCCGAGACGATAGTTAGCATAGCCTTCAGCTACGTCATTTGCTACGACCTAGCAAGGCGCCATTATCAGTTGCTATTGATATTGTAAATAATGTACAGACAAGAGCTACGTTCAACATTAATGGATTAAAGTTAAGTATTCCCCCATCTGCGTCCGTTTTTCTAAGTTCTAATTTCCTTGTCCTGTTCCAGACCTCACGCAAGCCTGCGTGAGCTAAAACGCGTGCCTTTCGGCTTCCTCTAAATTTATTGGGATGGTCTCCTGCCAATCCACAACAGGAGCTATGATTGATGCTTGTGGAACCCCATCAGTTGCTTTGTCTCCGGTCAGGAGAATCTCCCCTGCTTGCATGGGTTGCATTATTAAGTAAAAATGTTTATGTCCTTTTGATTACATCTGATATTATTCATTGGTTGGTTACAGCATTAGTTCTGTTTAGAGAGACTTTATTTGACCTATTATAATGGATCATCAAGTATTTAAAAATTGTTTTCTCGTTTTCATTTTTAAGACTGTGTTCAAATGTCATAATATGTTGGACTAGATGTGGATTAACCTCAGTATCCTAATTATCACAAGCAGTTCCTTTAAACATTAAATTGTATGCACATGCTTGCAGTCATCAATTGTAATTTTCATTATCAGTGGTGTTTCCACCTATGATTTCTGAACACTTTTACCAGAGGTTTTCCCATACAGTATGTAGGGATAGTACCACTGGGTGAACAGAGTCTGCAAAGGACAGTCGTCTATCCTCCCACATGGGATAAATGTCAAAATAATTAAATACACAGAAATAAGCGGACTGGATTGATAAAAATAAATGAAGATGCAACTACATAAAATTATATGGGGTAGAATATTTCAATTGCTGTCTATTGATATAATTTCATGTTTATTAGGTCTTCACACTTATCTCATTCAAATCAATCCATTCATTTCGTTTTAGTGCATTTAACTCATTTCACTTTGTGGTTGAGGGAGAAACTGTTGAAAGGTGGCTACACTGAGCCACTGCGCCAGAGATTGCGCCAAAGAGTATTATTAAGCCGCCTCCACAGTGCTTGTTGAGAGCTCGTAGTAGTCAGTGCCTGTTAAGAACTCGTAGAAGTCAGTGCGTCGGCAGAGCTCGTAGAAGACAGTTCGTGTTGAAATGTGCTAGTGGGCAAGGCTTGTCGAGATGTTGTAGTAAGGAGTGTTTGTTCCATGTTTTATGCAGTTATTTGATGGGAGAGATAGCAGATGTTATTCTAATGAAGATATTGTAACGATCAGAGTGCTTTTCGTCAATATATATGAAGGTAAAATATTGCGTGTTTTTTCATTAATTCCATGTTTTAAATAATGCGTCATTACAGGTTCAGTCAACAAAGCATCTGGCGTGTGTTCTTGTATTAGAGTTTAATTCTGGTTTCCTTACGCAATTGTAGTATTGGTAATTTTCTTTTATCACGTCAGTATAATTGGTATTTAAAAATTCTCGTCTTGTTGGAAAAGAACCGTGCCAGATGTGTACGTTGAGTCACACTCCCACATACAGAACAGTTATACTTGTGCTTTGGTTTCGTAGGTTTCATAGTTGCTGGGGACTTAATTAATTAACTGTTTACGAAAATTTTCTTTCATTGTTTGTTGCAGTCAGATAGCGTAATAATACTAGTCAGGGCCAACCGTTTACGAGAATAGCGTAATCGGACAAACAGCTACTAAAAACAAAAAAACAAAAAATATTTTCAATCATATTTAATTAAGCCCCCATGCACGTGGCGACCGCTGCTTCGGATCGTCCCTTGGATTCTTCTGATTGTGAAAATAGTAGACGGTAGTATTGTTGTAGTAATTTGTAGTTTAGTAATTGTAGTCTGTATTGCATGTGTAGATTTGGTAATTGTCATTCTTGTAATGGTATTTTTCAAAATTTAATTTTTATTGCCTTGTATACACGTTTCACAATTTTGTGCAATTATTTCAATTGTTCGTTAATCGTGTTTGAGGGAAACATCTCGTGTGAATAGTATTGTTGGAGATAAGGAGTCATTGTGTGTGATTTTCGAATAGTGACGAATTTTTTTTATGTTTTGTAAATGATTACGCGATCGATGAAAAAGGCAAAAATGATGAATAGTGAGAATGACGAAATTGTTATCATGGCGAACTCGCCGACAGAGGAAAACAGTATGATGGATAATGAAGGGGAAAACAATGTAATAAGTCGGGAAAATAGTCCGGAACCATTTCAAAATTTTTCTCAATCAGAAAATTCACAGAATCCGAGATTAACGACAGAAGATTCTGGGATAGTATCGAACACAGATAGCTTTACAGCTATGACGAAGGAAACTGGTTTTGCGGGAAATGTTTGGGGCGAAAAGAATTCTGAACCATTTAATATGGAGCAGTTGATGGGTGCAATATTAAATTTGGGATCATAGTTACGATCTGAATTAAAAACAGAGACGGGAACTTTGGCAACACGGTTAGACTCACAAATGGAAACACGGATGGGAACTTTGGGATCTGAATTAAAAACTGATATGGGAACAATGGAAACACGGTTAGGATCTGAATTTAAAACAGAGATGGGAACTTTGGAAACACGGTTAGACTCACGAATAGGGACATGTTTCAAAAATATGAAAGATGAGTTAAAGAAAGAAATCAGAGAAGAAGTACAACCAATTTTGAATGCTCACAATAATAGATTACTTGCAGTAGAAATCAGACAACGGGAACAGGATAGAGAACAGGAAGAAAGAGATCGCGTGATAGTACAGAAATTTTCAGAGTTAAATTTACAACGTGCAAAAGATAAGGAAGAAATATATGAGAGAATCGAGGAATCCGTACCAAATGACAGATTAAATAACCTAACACAACAATATGAACAGCTAACTAACAAATGTGTCAATACTGAAACCCGAGTTGCGACACTTACGGAAGACGTAAATAAACAGAAACAAAAAATAGGTGATTTAGCGGAAAGAGTTGAGGAGATATCAGATAAATTGACAAATCTTAGTTTACATGGGGACAGAGATTCAGAGGATACAGCACCATTGCCATTTGCAGAAACCGAAGAGTATCAGAACATAAATAAGCATGTTGAAAATCAGGGAAAATTTAATGAACGCGTTAAAAGGGAAGTTGAGTCATTACGAAAGCAAGTCAAGCAAATTGAAGGCGAAATCGTAGGAAAAGATAGCAGAAGAAATTTAGAATCACAAGAAGCAGAGGGGTTTGAAGAAAATAATTTGTTTCATTTACGGGATGCAACAAGAGAGCGCCAGGCGCGTGAATTTAACAATAGTCGTCATTGTGACTGGGACAGACGCGGTAGGTCTTTGTCGCCACGAGGCGAAAACTTTGACTATAAACACTTTTTGACTGTTCGGAAATTTAAGATCTTCCGCAATTCTAAGAATGACATACATCCATGTGCATGGTTAGATCAATTTATGTACGCACTTCCACCAGATTGGCCACTAAGTCACAAACTGGAATTTATATGTGGATATTTAGAAAACGAACCGGCGACGCGGATGCGCGCACTCATTAGAGATTGTAATAATCTAAATGATTTTTATCATGCATTTCTATCGGCATATTGGTCCGAAAATACACAAGACAGAGTCAAACATAGTCTGATTATGCAGCGTAATTTTAAACAGTCTGAGTTCCGCACACCGGCAGAGTACTTTGAAGACATGATTCGAAAGAATCAGTTCCTTTCCAACCCTTATAGCCCGACTGACTACTTGATACACATGATGAACATCAGATTTTGACAGAATTACATTTACACAGTTAACACCATTCAATTACACAGTAGTACTTAATGTGGATGAATGATGAATGAGTGTGTTTTGTGTGTTTTCCTTTCCTAATCCTACCCACCTATCTCCTAAATAGTATTTTATTTGTTTGTTGTGGCTTGCACTGACACCCATAAATATTATAGGTTTACTGATATTTGAGTATTTGTAATAGTTAATATGAAAATTATCTGACATCATTTGTGTGTTTGTTATGATTTGTATGTTTAGTGTAAAAGCATTTGTATGTGTATTCAAACTATTGTACATGCCTGAACTGTCTGATTAGTGATGGTAAATATTATGAACTGTTACCTGCACTTTTCAACGTAATGTGTGACACATAGGAATGATTAATTTCTGCTGATGAACTGAGTGATCAGTGATAGTGAATATTATGGACTGTTACTTGTACCTTTTGTACAGGATTGGTGCCACTAGGACATGTTTAATTTCTGCTGATGAACTGTGTGATCAGTGATAGTGAATATCATGGACTGCTCTCTGCACCTGCTCAACATTACTGGGTGCACAGATGGAGCTACTTCTATGGAAATGATGTCACTTGTTGCTGTCTGCACCTGCTCAGTATTGCTGGGTGCCACTAATGGAACTACTTCTACTGAAATAATGTCACTTGTTGGTGTCTGCACCTGCTCTCAACATTGCTGGGTGCAACTGATGGACTGTTTCTACTGAAATAATGTCACTTGTTGCTGTCTGCACCTGCTCAACATTGCTGGGTGCAACTGATGGACTGTTTCTACTGAAATAATGTCACTTGTTGCTGTCTGCAACTGCTCAACATTGCTGGGTGCAACTGATGGACTGCTTCTACTGAAATGATGTCACTTGTTGGTGTCTGCACCTGCTCAACATTGCTGGGTACAACTGATGAACTGTTTCTACTGAAATGAAGTCACTTGTTGCTGTCTGCACCTACTCAACATTGCTGGGTGCCTCTGATGGATTGCTTCTACTGAACTAATGTGACTTGTTGCTGGGTGTACCTGCTAAACTTTACTGGGTGCCACTGATGGACTGCTTCTACTGAAAGATGTCACCTGTTGGTGTCTTTTTTTTTTGTATAAACTAATCATTGAAAGCATTTTATGTGAACATTTGTATAAACTGATTTTTTTATGTATTGTGTAAACTATTATGTAAAGCCACATGTATGAAAAGAATTTGTATTGCCTACTGTATTTTATATATTAGGTTATTGAAAGGTCAGTGCAAAGCCAAAATTTTAACTAATTATGTGATATTTAGGTATTAATATTATCTTTTTGTTTTGTCTGTATTTTTGTGGACGAATTTGATGGTATTTTCACCACCAATGCTGGCAAAAATACCATCAAATTCTGGCCTGTGGAGGAGGGGCATATGAAAGGTGGCTACACTGAGCCACTGCGCCAGAGATTGCGCCAAAGAGTATTATTAAGCCGCCTCCACAGTGCTTGTTGAGAGCTCGTAGTAGTCAGTGCCTGTTAAGAACTCGTAGAAGTCAGTGCGTCGGCAGAGCTCGTAGAAGACAGTTCGTGTTGAGATGTGCTAGTGGGCAAGGCTTGTCGAGATGTTGTAGTAAGGAGTGTTTGTTCCATGTTTTATGCAGTTATTTGATGGGAGAGATAGCAGATGTTATTCTAATGAAGATATTGTAACGATCAGAGTGCTTTTCGTCAATATATATGAAGGTAAAATATTGCGTGTTTTTTCATTAATTCCATGTTTTAAATAATGCGTCATTACAGGTTCAGTCAACAAAGCATCTGGCGTGTGTTCTTGTATTAGAGGTTAATTCTGGTTTCCTTACGCAATTGTAGTATTTGTAATTTTCTTTTATCACGTCAGTATAATTGGTATTTAAAAATTCTCGTCTTGTTGGGAAAGAACCGTGCCAGATGTGTACGTTGAGTCACACTCCCACATACAGAACAGTTATACTTGTGCTTTGGTTTCGTAGGTTTCATAGTTGCTGGGGACTTAATTAATTAACTGTTTACGAAAATTTTCTTTCATTGTTTGTTGCAGTCAGATAGCGTAATAATACTAGTCAGGGCCAACCGTTTACGAGAATATCGTAATCGGACAAACAGCTACTAAAAACAAAAAAACAAAAAATATTTTCAATCATATTTAATTAAGCCCCCATGCACTGTTCACTTATTTAGTTTGCATGTGAGGCAACCACATTTTTCACAAGAGATTGGTAACGTTAGCTTTACTGTGGAACTCTTTTAGAAGGAGAATATTTTTCAATGTATATGTGTTTTGTAGTGTGGATAAAGAGTGTGTTACTCATTACCAACGAGAACTCCTAAGAAGCAAGACAGTTATCTAGACAAATATACTGAGCAATTCAGTAAACTCTAAGGACACGTCCCAGACGAGTTTTGCATAACGCCTGGATAGAGACAGAGAGAGGCAAAGAGATACTCCCACTGTAGAACACTTTGCTGCTGTGCAGTCACTCAAGACTTTGATCATGAATATGAACTACGACCATTAGTCATGGGTTTAAGCCTCAGAATCAGTAACTTCATTGTCACTTCACACAAGCAACAAACACTACCAAATAAGTCATCTTGTGCTCACACTGCAATACATCTGACAATGTGATTAATTAGTCAACTGCACATTGACTTGCCTCTGTGTCGTAGCGCACTTTGCCAAAGCCAGGTGCTACTCTTTCTTTTAGATGACGCCATTTAGTCTACCTGAGTTTCAGAGATGATTAATTGATGATGAGGACAACACAGCACCCAGTCCATGAGCGGAGAATATACCTATACCAGCAGTAAATCCAACTCAGGCTCCTTCAATTGGCATCCCTTCATGCCTGACCCCACAGCTATGGAGACAGACCCACTAACGTAATGAAGAGCCCTACCATCAGGCAGTGAATGTCTTCATGACAATGATCTGTTAATCTGATATTAATGGCTAGTACACAGGAAAAAGTGATTGAGATTATCATTCAGGGAATAAGTGTATGCCTATTTTCAGTTTAATTCCAGGGTCTAATGAAAAATTCCCCCCACATGAACCATGGACCTTGCCGTTGGTTGGGAGGCTTGCGTGCCTCAGGGATACAGAAAGCCGTACCGCAGGTGCAACCACAACGGAGGGGTATCTGTTAAGATGCCAGACAAACGTGTGGTTCCTGAAGAGGGGCAGTAGCCTTTTCAGTAGTTGCAGGGGCAACAGTCTGGATGATTGACTGATCTGGCCTTGTATCACTAACCAAAGCGGCCTTGCTGTGCTGCTACTGTGAACGGCTGAAAGCAAGGGGAAACTACAGCTGTAATTTTTCACGAGGGCATGCAGCTTTACTGTATGGTTAAACGATGATGGCGTCCTCTTGGGTAAAATATTCCGGAGGTAAAATAGTCCCCCATTCGGATCTCCGGGCGGGGACTACTCAAGAGGATGCCATTATCAGGAAAAGAAAACTGGTGTTCTACGGATCGGAGCGTGGAATGTCCGATCCCTTAATCGGGCAGGTAGGTTAGAAAATTTTAAAAGGGAAATGGATAGAGTAAAGTTAGATACAGTGGGAATTAGTGAAGTTCGGTGGCAGGAGGAACAAGACTTTTGGTCAGGTGACTACAGGGTTATAAACACAAAATCGAATAGGGGTAATGCAGGAGTAGGTTTAATAATGAGTAGAAAAATAGGAATGCGGGTAAGCTACTACAAACAGCATAGTGAACACACCACTGTGGCCAAGATAGATACGAAACCCACGCCTATCAAAGTAGTACAAATTTGTAAGTCGACAAGCTCCGCAGATGATGAAGACATTGATAAACTGTAAGATGAGATAAAAGAAATTGTTGAGATAGTGAAGGGAGACGAAAATTTAATAGTCATTTGTGACTGGAATTCGATAGTAGGAAAAGGAAGAGAAGGAAACGTAGTAGGTGAATATGGAATAGGGCTAAGAAATGAAAGAGGAAGCCGTCTGGTAGAATTTGGCACAGAGCACAACTTAATCATAGCTAACACTTGGTTCAAGAATCATAAGAGAAGATCGTATACATGGAAGATGCCTGGAGATACTGACAGGTTTCAGATAGATTATATAATGGTAAGACAGAGATTTAGGAACCAGGTTTTAAATTGTAAGACATTTCCAGGAGCAGATGTGGACTCTGACCACAATCTATTGGTTATGAACAGTAGATTAGAACTGAAGATACTACAAAAAGGTGGGAATTTAAGGAGATGGGACCTGGATAAACTGACTAAACCAGAGGTTGTACAGAGTTTTAGGGAGAGCATAAGGGAACAATTGACAAGGAGGGGGGAAAGAAATACAATAGAAGAAGAATGGGCAACTTTGAGGGATGAAGTAGTGAAGGCAGATGAGGATCAAGTAGGTAAAAAGACGAGGGCTAGTAGAAATCCTTGGGTAACAGAAGAAATATTGAATTTAATTGATGAAAGGAAAAAATGCAGTAAATGAAGCAGGCAAAAAGGAATACAAACGTCTCAAAAATGAGATCAACAGTAGGTGCAAAATGGCTAAGCAGGGATGGCTAGAGGACAAATGTAAGGATGTAGAGGCTTATCTCACTAGGGGTAAGATAGATACTGACTACAGGAAAATTAAAGAGACCTTTGGAGAAAAGAGAACCACTTGTATGAATATCAAGAGCTATGATGGAAACCCAGTTCTGAGCAAAGAAGGGAAAGCAGAAAGGTGGAAGGAGTATATAGAGGGTCTATACAAGGGCGATGTACTTGAGAACAATATTATGGAAATGGAAGAGGATGTAGATGAAGATGAATTGGGAGATATGATACTGCGTGAAGAGTTTGTCAGAGCACTGAAAGAACTGATACGAAACAAGGCCCCCGGAGTAGACAACATTCCATTAGAAGTACTGACAGCCTTGGGAGAGCCAGTCCTGACAAAACTTTACCATCTGGTGAGCAAGATGATTGAGAGAGGTGAAATACCCTCAGACTTCAAGAAGAATAGAATAATTCCAATCCCAAAGAAAGCCGGTGTAGACAGATGTGAAAATTACCGAACTATCAGTTTAATAAGTCACGGCTGCAAAATACTAACACGAATTCTTTACAGATGAATGGAAAAACTAGTAGAAGCCGACCTCGGGGAGGATCAGTTTGGATTCCGTAGAAATGTTGGAACACGTGAGGCAATACTGACCCTACGACTTATCTTAGCAGCTAGATTAAGAAAAGGCAAACCTACATTTCTAGCATTTGTAGACTTACAGAAAGGTTTTGACAATGTTGACTGGAATATTCTCTTTCAAATTCTGAAGGTGGCAGGGGTAAAATACAGGGAGCGAAAGGCTATTTACATTTTGTACAGAAACCAGATGGCAGTTATAAGAGTCGAGGGACATGAAAGGGAAGCAGTGGTTGGGAAGGGAATAAGACAGGGTTGTAGCCTCTCCCCAATGTTATTCAATCTGTATATTGAGCAAGCAGTAAAGGAATCAAAAGAAAAATTCGGAGTAGGTATTAAAATCCATGGAGAAGAAATAAAAACTTTGAGGTTCGCCGATGACATTGTAATTCTGTCAGAGACAGCAAAGGACTTGGAAGAGCAGTTGAATGGAATGGACAGTGTCTTGAAAGGAGGATGTAAGATGAACATCAACAAAAGCAAAACAAAGATAATGGACTGTAGTCGAATTAAGTCGGGTGACGCTGAAGGAATTAGATTAGGAAATGAGACACATAAAGTAGTAAACGAGTTTTGCTATTTGGGGAGCAAAATAACTGATGATGGTCGAAGTAGAGAGGATATAAAATGTAGACTGGCAATGGCAAGGAAAGCGTTTCTGAAGAAGAGAAATTTGTTAACATCGAGTATAGATTTAAGTGTCAGGAAGTCGTTTCTGAAAGTATTTGTATGGAGTGTAGCCATGTATCGAAGTGAAACTTGGACAGTAAATTGTTTAGACAAGAAGAGACTAGAAGCTTTATAAATGTGCTGCTTCAGAAGAATGCTGAAGATTAGATGGGTAGATCACATAACTAATGAGGAAATATTGAATAGGACTGGGGAGAAGAGAAGTTTGTGGCACAACTTGACTAGAAGAAGCGATCGGTTGGTAGGACATGTTCTGAGGCATCGAGGGATCACCAATTTAGTATGGGAGGGCAGCATGGAGGGTAAAAATCGTAGAGGGAGACCAAGAGATGAATACACTAAGCAGATTCGGAACGATGTAGGTTGCAGTAGGTACTGGGAGATGAAGTAGTTTGCACAGGATAGAGTAGTATGGAGGGCTGCATCAAACCAGTCTCAGGACTGAAGACCACAACAACAACAACAATGAAAAAGTTGTCACAGACAAGGAATAAGTTATTAAGTAATTTATTAAAACAATTTAGATATGATACCATGTAGATAAGTGTTTTTGATGTAATGGAAATATACAATCCAGCAACTAATCTATTTATAGATAACACAGATCTGTGATGAAAACATTGTCTCAACTTTTCATAGTGATTCTTATGGTATTTGCTGTGCTGAATATAAAAAAAATAGTGAAGAATTTCCATTACGATTTGTTTACCCAAAAGTCACCAATGAATTTTTACTTTTAAGGTTTTTAACATACATACAATCTACAACTTTTCTGTAAAATATAACTTTAAAATATAACATTTTTAGTGCAATAAGTTAACTAGAAAATTTAATAAGTCTAAATTTTGATTGTCATCATGAGACAGCATTTCTTTTGTTAAAAAAGCTGTATGGTAAAACTGGTAGTATCCAGTTCATACTAGATTTGCTACCAGTATGCTGTCTGTGTCGGTACCCATTCCTCATTTCCTCCTTCCCCCTCCTTCTAGTGCAAGATCAAGCTACTGTCAGTATGAATGTAACAACTCTGCTGGATATACTTCCATTGTTTCTTCATTGAAGTGAAATTTAGTTCTGTGTTTATAATGGCTTCTAGGTGTTGTGTGATTGTTTGTGCTATATTTGTACACTTATACAGTTAAAAGGCATTCTGATTTTGTTAAAAGGGTATACTTAACCTACTTTGGTATGAATCTGAGCAATCAAAACAAATCGTGGTTTCCTTACAAAATGTGTTTTGTGTGCATAGAAGAACTGAGTCAGTGGTTTCAAGGTAAGAAGAAAAGACTTCGTTTAGCGATACTTATGATTTTGAGAGAACAGAAAACTCACAGGAAAGACTGTAGTTTTTGCTCTTGCTATGTGCAAGGTTTTAATTTGAAAAATTAAAAGGTGATTTTGTATCCAAAAATTCCTTTACCTATGCAGCCTGTCCCTCATAGACTTCAGTTACCTGGTCCTTGTCCTCCAGCTACACCTGAAAACATTTTAGATGATGTTGGTCAGTTGTCTCACAACAGTGATTAAGATAACAGTGAGGCAGTTATGAGCCCTCCCAAACAATGAGCCAAAACTCTTCACACAGTCGGAACTAAATTATTTGGTTAGAGACTTAAGTCTTCCAAAGGATTCAGCCAAGGTTGTAGGGTTGAGGTGGAAAGATAAAGGAATGCTAGCTCCTGGAACATCCTTTCCTTGGTACAGGGGCAGAGAAAAAGAGTTTGTGTCCTTTTCCATTGAGTGGGTGATCTCGTTATTTGTACTAATGTTCCTGGGTTGATGGAGATATTCAATTTCAGATATGAACCCTATGAATGGAGAGATTTAATTGATTACTCCAAAAGAAGCCTGAAAGCTGTTCTTCTGCACAATGACAACCAGTATGCATCTGTTGGACATACAGTTCATTTGAAAGAATTTTATGAGCACCATGAATATTGATCCTCAGCAAGATGAAATAGTTTGCTCATAAGTGGACTGTTTGTGGTGTTCTTATGCTACTAGGCCAACACAGTGGCTACACAAAGTTCCCCTCCCTCCTCTGTGAATGGGACAGCCATGGCCATAAACAGCATTACGTTAAAATGGAGTGACCAGTAACAAAAATTTAGTTTCCTGGAATTAAGAACGCTAAGAAGGAGAGTTTAGTGGATAATAAACAGATTTTACTTTGGCCACTTCACATAAAGTTAAGACTAAGGAAACAATACGTCAAAGCATTGCCTAAAGATGGAGAGGGTTCCAAATATCTTTGTGAGCAATCTCCCGGCCTCTCTGAGGCAAAACATAAAGAAGGGGTATTTGTTTGCATGATATATGAAAATTTATGAAAAATGAAAATTTCGAGTTGGAAACGGAAAACCATGAAAGGAAAACATGGAAATTCTTCAGACAAGTATGAAAAATTAAAAAGATCCTAACTATAATAATATTGTCGCCAATCTGTTAACTAACTCCAAATGGTTGGGCTACAACATGAATGTTAAAGTTAATCAGCACCAAAACTCCATAAAGATCTGTTATCAAACCTAAAACAATTTAAAAAAATAGTTTCTTTACAGGTGTATGTAATCAATGTAATTAACACAACTTCGTTCCCCAAACTATGTAGCATAATAGATCCATCATATCACAAAATCAGTGAGCTGCCTAATATTGGTCTAACAAAAATAGCTCTACAGGCTGTTACTTAGAAACTTCTTTCTAATCAGGTGAAAGATGAAGACTTACAGTGAGCAATTAACTGGAAGTATATTTAATTTATTTATTTATTGCTGTTAGAACTGACTCCGCCACCTTATGATTTTAAGCCTGGAACCAATATTCTCTTCATTCCATATTTATTTCAATACAAAATTTGATACATATTATCAAATAAAAAATGCTTTATTGATGGAAAAGTGTGTAAATTGAAGGAAGCAAAATATTAAACTAGAACTAAGAAAAACGCCCCGCTATAGGACCTTTGATCGCTATTATGTTACAATAATCAGTAATCTTCGAATTGCTCAAGCAGTATCACAAGTAAATGTTTCGATTGTACCTAAACGGGATGTTTTTACAGATTAGGAGCGAAAAATAGTGCTATCCAGACCATCTTCTTCCAACTGTTGTGTGTGAGCGATACCAGCAGGCACGTGGTTTTGTCACGATTTTCGTAGGGGTTCGTGTTGACACTCATTGGGAAGGTTATTTGAAAGCCTTATGAGATTATTTTAGGTTGCTATATCAGCTGAAATGTGTAGGAATTATTCTCAGCGGTGAACCGTGTTTTCTAAGAGTTAATACCAGATTTCACATTGCTGCACATATCTGAGATGTGTTAGAAGACAATGAAGTTTTGGTAACATTGTCTTCCCTTGTCTCCACACTCCCTGATTTAATGAGTTTAAAGTTCAGTTCAGAAGGAAAACCTGCAAAGTTAATACAAATGTAAACACCGCTTGTGTCATTTAAAAGTTTATGCATAAGAAAGGAATCCTGACAGAGAGAAGGTCTGATGAAAGTGTAACGTTATTTCAATAATTAGCACAGATTCGCTCTTCTTGCCTTAGGCAGTAGTGCTGGAGAAACTGCTTCAAACTCAGCAGAAAGAGAGAAACAAGGAATAAAATGATATAGCGATCACATGCAAAGTGCTGTTTGCTGATATTGATGGTATACAGCACCAGAAGAGTTCCAAATTGTACTACTCTGTGAATCACTTAGCCCGATTTTACTTACTGTGACAGAGTACATTAAGGTCAAAAGTAATTGTCAGATACTTAATGTTATGGTGTGAAGTGAAGCGCCGGCACGCCAGTCGGGAATGACAGGGACGAGAAGTCAGTGAGAGGAAGTGAGCCACTCGCACGCTGACTGGATGTCCCTCCAGGATGACAACGTGACAGCACCAGGCAGTATGTGAAGAGGAGATAAGCAACATGACCAACCGGGGATGACCCAGTTCTATAGCAATGTCAACGATAGTGACTTCGATAGCAGTTCAGGAAAGACTTTTGTCAGTCAGAGATCAGCAGTCACTGCAAAGACTGGCTGTTTCGTATGTCGCCCATTGCCGGCGACACACCTGTATAGTTATAAAATTAAGTTTTGTATTTGATTATTACAATAAAAATCATTAATGCGACTTGTTTGATTGTCTGTCTAGCGAACTGAGCATGCAGGCGTCCTAGACAATACGAGATTGACAACGAAGCTAGACGTAACACTTAATATAGTGCTGCTGTAAAAAACTGCAAGATGGCGAAGCATAGGTTCTGATAATACAAAGCTTTCAAAAGAATCAGAAATAGATACAGCTTGTAAGCTGTTCAGTTTAAAAAGCGGACCACAATAAATCATATCCTCACAGTTTATTCGACACAGTTACACAACATAATTTGTATCATTTGTTTTCCGGTTCCTTACATAATTCGTTTTAAAGTGTCTGAATATAATCGCCAGTGTGCTATAAAATAAGAAGTAGCGCCACCTGGTAGTTTCGGTGAAAACTATTCGTGTAAATACTTTTACCTTAAGGGGAGAAGCTAAAATTTTACTTTTCATTATTCTTACGATGGTTTCCTTAAAGGTTTAAACAGTGAGCAAACAGTAGCATGTATAGCAGAAAATAAAACATATACGTAAACATTTTTGTTAACAAGTAGAGCACTTGCCCGCGAAAGGCATTTGTTTCGAGCTGGACTTTCGATGCGGCACACAGTTGTAATCTGCCAGAAAGTTTCATATTTGTTAACGTTTGAAAGAAAAGTGCACTAGGTTGGCTAAACACACTATCAGTAGATGAAAAAGTCGAATAGTTGCAGTGTGTAGCCGGGAGGCAGTCCTAGTGTGCATTGTATATAGCTGTGTGCGGTTGTGGTGTCTCGAGGAAAATATGTGCCCTGGTATTTTTGTGATGGCGGGGTATTAAGGTGACAGAGGAAGCAAGTGGTCATGAATTAATAGCAATTAAATCACTACGCAGACGTTGTGAGAGAGAGAGGTGCGTGAGGAGAAAGAGGGAGAGACTGCGAGAGAGAGAAAAGCTATAAGTTTACTTTTTATTATCGCTGTGACAGTCTCCTTAAAGGTTTAATCAGAAAGCAAACAATAGTATGTATAGCATACAATAAAACATATAAGTAAACATTTTTTAACAATTAGATCACTTGCCCACGAAAGGCATCTGTCACGAGCTAGCGTATCCATTCGGCAAACAGTTTTAATCTTCCAGGAAGTTTCATTTTTGATATCGTTTGAAAGGAATCTGCACTGGGTTGGCTAAAGACACTATCTGTTGTTGAAAAAGTCGAACAGTGGCAGTCTGTTGCCGGGAGGCAGTGCTAGCGTGCTTTGTATGCGGCTCTGTGCCCTTGTGGTGTCCGTAGGAAAAGATGTGGCCTGGTATTTTTGTGGTGGCGGTGTATTGAGCTGACGGAGGGTGCAATTCGCCATGGATTAACAGCAATAAAATCACTACGGAGAAGCTGAGTGCGTGAAAGAGGGGGGGAGGGAGAAAGAGGGGGAGAATGAGAGAGAGAGAGAGAGAGAGAGAGATAGAGAGAGAGAGAAGCTTTAATTTTGCTTTTTATTATTCTTCACTCTCTCTCTCGAGTGATACCAGTGAACCACTGAAGTCGTAACAGCCACTCCGACAGTACGTTTGCACAGATAAGCCAACCAATAAACTTTGTGAAGTGCAGCTCTCTATACTATTTTGAACTCTTTTGGCCTTATTCAGGAAAAAGTTATTTCAGCGAAGTTACCTTTATTTCATGATGTTTTGACCCACCTCAGTATTATTGCATTGAACTCATATACTGGGACACTGAAGAAAAAGTATTTATTCCACTGAAAATGAAACAAAAAAATCGCTCTATTATTGCTGTTTGGCAATACAGTTTATTTAATTTTGCTATATGACTTCATCCTGATGGCATTTCATTCTTAAAGGCCGTTAGAATCACGTTGCAGAATATTACTATCTGCGTAATATATTTTAATGCTGCAATAGTTACATTGTTTTTGTGCGTGATAAATAATGTATTACCGTATTAATTTGTCTATGAATTATTGCCTACTATTTTGTCAACTTGTTATTACGTCAGCACGGTGCCGTAGGATAAATCTTCGGCCATGTCTACTCCAGTCTTCCAGTTTTCGTATGCAATAAAATAATATTTTTTCCTCATTTCAAAATAAAAATTGTATTCCTAATATGTATGCTTGCATATTTTTTGTTGTAACGCAACGGTGGGAGTTCAATGTACATGTAGTTATTATTGGTAATTAGGAAGCTTATTAAGGTTGGAAATCTCGACGGTTGCATTACAAAATAGACCAAACAACTCATTCAGAAAGTCGTCGTTGATTTTACATGTAATTAACGACACAAAGAGTTGAAGCCAGTGTACAGTAGCCTTTTAGCAGTAGACGTTGCAGTTGAACTTAGCATATTTCCTTTGCGACATATGAATATATTACGAAATTTTGGGAAATTAGCCAGTTGCCATCAGTGTAGCTGTTTCGCAAGATCATATCCTGAATCAGGCGGATTATAGTTGCAGTGAGGTGGCGTGAAAAAAATGACTTGTGACTCTGACTGTAGGTCTTTAAATGTGAAGCATGTGCGAGCTGACAGGCGTCGACTGCAGCGGGCGATTGAAGGACTTCTCCACTACTGGCGCAACGGAGGTTGCTGGATGCTTATGTCGAACAGTAGCGCTCTTAAACGAACAAAATAGGCGTCCACCAACAACAGCTACGTTAACACATTTTTTGAGCCATGGGAAGCGTTACCTTTTGGTGCTCTAGAGCCACCAGTTTTCTAAATCATTGCCAAAAATTCCATTCAGATAACTCAGACAACTAGGTGGGGAAATATTTCGTGGTCCATGATACAAGAAAGTACATCCAATACTTGATTAAGATGCTTAACATTTTTATGGAAGCTCCTGGGTTAGCCAATGACTCTAGGTTCTCTAGGATTATCTGCAATCAGTTTAGTACGATTAATCGAACAAGTTCAACATGGATTTCCTTCCATATTCTTTTTGCCATTCTCAGTTTTGCAGCCAAATCTTTCTGTAGTATCGCAGAAGGAACATCCCGCTTCTCGTAACCCTATTAAACGACCTCGTTCAAACTCAGTAAGATGTTGACAATGTGTCTTTATCGCCTTGAAGGCTTTCTTTGTTAATATCAGCTCACCACATCCAGTCTCAAAGATAACTAACGCTTACGACCGTCGCAGTGTGTAAAGCAAACCTGACATGCTTCCTCTTACACGAATGGTGCGGAATTTACATCATCTTGCAGATGTAGAAGCACGACTACCAATTCACGTCGCACAAGTTCTTCTTGGTGTTGCCATTTTTTTTTAGCCTCTCTTCTGATCAACGAGCAACATCCCAATGAATAAATCTACTGCAAGGCTGTGCTTGACATTCGCAGTTGCTTAAACAGTTGAACTTAGCATAGTTCCTTTGCGTCAGACACCGACTTATGAATATATTATGAAAGTTGGGGAAATTAGCCAGGTGCCATTAGTGTAGCTAATGAATACTTATTTCTTAAGCTAATATTTTCATCATAGTATTATACCGTAAGACATCAGAGGAAGGAAATATGATAACTGGTGGTTTCTTGGTTCCAAAACTTTCAATTGTGCTTATGACAAACGAAGCTGAATTTCAAAGTTTTCCTCATTTTTCATCAATATGTAGACGATTTTTTTCTTTTGTTGCTGAACTATGTTCATAGTTGCTGGGATATTTTAGAGGTGTGTTTAATCAAAATGTCAGAAAAGTACATTTTTGCAAAGAAGTAAAATGTGGTACTGAAACTGACAAACTAAAACATGCATAGAGAACGAAAGAGGCGGATGAACGGCGTGAATAATGGGAAAAAGAAACACAGTGAGACACAGAGAATACGAAAACAACGGAGTGAATATGGTCAACGCGAACTCTGCAACTTGCATGCATTACGCGACAGTGTACGAAGCGAGGACTAGGTTTATCTCTCGGGTGGACGAAGGGAGTTTGCAGCCTGCTGAATATTCACGGTGTTCCGGTATGTCGTATGCAGACTCAATCAAGGCAGCCAATTGGACTAACGGAGGTGGTTATCACGCAGGGGTCGCAAGTTTAGGGTCCGGATCCTGATGAGACCGCAGCAGGACACCACCAGTTTCCAGTATCGTACCAAGAGGATGTGAGGGCAGGGCGGCGAAGCGTTGACTGTCCGAAGATTTATTTTCTCCACGGCGAAAACGAAGACTTAAAAGACAGAAGGTAGCTCACTCGGTGAATACGTAATACTGTTCCCGAGCAGACGTCGTTCCAGGGTTGGAGTCTGCGGAGACTGAAGTCGTAGTTTCTTACTTTCTCCTCCTCCCTCCCTTCCCCGAAATGTACTGATGATGACAATAACGTACAGTAAACGACCAGTCAGACCGGAACATGAATTACAAGGTGATATCATCAACACTACTTCATATTTTAAGGACGGAAAAGCTCATTCTCAGGGCATTGGCATTAGATGTCGATCCCACACAAATATTTGGCCCATAAATTTGACTGCATGCAGTTATGAGCTTCTAGATTTACATCTTTTAAACTTCGCGCACAGCGGTTGTTTGGCACTCGCCCCGCCCCACTGCAGTATCCTAATGCCCGAGCGCCAAGTACCGTACAGTGGAGTGAGAACCAGGCCCCTGCTATTCGCAGGATGTTGACGGTGAGGAAAGAGGAGGAGGGAGATGAACACATCTGCCCATCGTGTTTAGAAATCTTGATAGCGGAAATGGTAAGTAATACAACGGGAATATCAACTCCAAGCACACATACACGGAACATTATTTTAACGCTATTCTGGTACTGATATTCTGCAGTCATATATACTCCCCAAAATCAAAATAAATAAACGTAAGCAGCTGAAAAATTACTGCGGAATAAAGTTAAGGATTTTCGATTTAGAATTTAATGATGTCAATCACGCTCAGGAATAGCGCATCTCCTGCGGATGTACTTCTCTTTAACAGTGCCAGGTATAAAACCCAAACTAAATAACGCGGAACTGACGTCCGTAATTAATTAGCGCTGCGCTACGTGTTTAATGACACACTCATCCATTTCACTCATTTGCACTGCATTTGTGAATCGCTCGACAAAAATTTTCAAGCAGAAAGAGCTACAGATTAGAAATCGCACAACTTGACACAATGAACAAAGTATGTTAACAGTGCCACAATACTGTTCCTCAAACCTTTGACTTATCCCACTGGACAGTAGTTCGCGCTTGGGCATTAAGCGGCTGCAGTAGGACAGAGCCTGTGACATATTTTATAGCTTTCAGAAGGTCATACCTGCGAACTGTCCGAATTATGGCCCAAATTTTCGGTCGGGTTCGATTGATGGGCCTGACATCTCGCAAGCGTTCTTTTTCCTCCTTAAAATATGAGGTCAAGTTGGTATGTTTTCTTGTTAGTCATGACAGAAATACGACAACGAATGGCTACGTACTGGGGTAGTGCGTGAGTTCGCTGCATTTATGTACAGTTAAACACAACACACAGAAATAATAGAGATAGTATTCATCAGTAATCCTTTCTCATTCACTTGTTACAACAGTCTGCCAACGCTGGGGTAACTTTCGTTCCGCGACTGTAGAAATCACGTGGTTTTGAGGCCAAGAACTCGTCGAACTGCGTTCGGAGATCATTTTCATCCGAAAAGGAAGTTCGTTGAAAGTTGTTCGATAGAGAACGGAAAAGGTGACAATCTTTAGGTACAAAATCAGATCAAAAATGTGGGTGCGGAATGACTTCGCAACACAACTCCTGTACTGCGTTTTCGGTCAGTCTAGCAGAATGCGTGCACGCATCACTTCACACAGTCCTCCTGGCAGTTGTCCTTGGATTGCGTCTGCAAGACGCCTCAGTTGTTGATAATAAATGTCAGCAGTGATGCTTACACCTCGGGGAGGCACATCACACTGTTGCTGTTCTGCAAGAGACATAACATTTTTTTTTTGTTTGGGTGTGAGCACGTCTTTGTACGGGGAGTTGGTGCTTTGTTTGGGCTCAACCATTCTTTCCTTTTGCTTATGTTAGTATAAAGATACACACCACTTCACGTCACAGTAGCGATATAGGATAGTGAGCAGAGATGCACCTGCTGATTTTTGTGATTTTCGTTTACGGCTTGCGTTACCCACACACCCGATTTTTGAACCGCCTCCACTACATGCAAATGCCGCACGATAGTAGAATCTTTTCCGTCCATCACATTTGTCAATTCTCGAGAACACTGACGTGAATCATCGTGGATTAATGCGTTTAAATGATCTTCATCAGACCCCGAAAGCCTTCCTGAACGTCGGTCCTCCTTAAAAGGAGAAAACCATTTCCTTGCCGTGCTCTGTCTAGTGGCATTATCCCATTTCACGGTATAAATGGCAAATCTTTATGTCTGCCTCCACTGCTGTCACCTCCCCTCCCTCCCCCCCCTCCCCCCCCCCACCCTATTGAACCCAGGCAGAAGAATGAGACAGAAATGTAATGATTTGTCAACTCGGCACTCCATTTTCTAGCGTCCATAGCTCTACCTACTATCTCCAAATGACAAAATGACCATAAGTAAACTCAAGTACCAGCACTAAACTACAAATAGAGAGTGGCAATCGATAAATAAAACCATAGCAACCGGAATATCAGCAATCAAAACAAAAACGCTACCAACTTTAGTACCAACCTAATAAAAGCCAAGGATAAGAAAGAGCATAAAAGAACGGAATAGTGACGTAGACAGATGGAAAACAATGGCAAGGCAACAAACTCAAAACAGATCTCAGTTTCCAATAAGTGGAAGACAATCTCGACGTTGAAAGACAGTAGTTAATTATAAGAAACGAATGTTGAGGAAGCAGCAGCAGAAGTTAGAAAAAAAGCAAAGTTGGGATTAATGTCCCGTCGACATCGAGGTGATCAGTAACCTAGCATATGCTCGGACGGAGTTAAGTATAACGAGATAAATGGGCCGTCTCCTCTTAAAGAAATTATAGCGGCATTTGAGTCGCCGGATTTAAGGAAACCAAGGAAAACCTAAATCTGGATTGCCGGAAGCCGGTCTGAACCTTCGTCCTTCTGAATGAGATTCCAATGTGGTAACCACTGCTCGGCAGTAAAAGTTTGCGGGAAATTGAAAAGGAATAAGAAAAATTAAAGTTTGCGGAAGAATGTGATCAAAAAGTGAAAGAAAAAATAGTGTCAAAGGAAAGCACCTAAAATAAGATTCTAACTAAAGTAAATAAGCAAGTGAAAAACATATTAGGAAAACAAAAAATCTTCTCTAAGGAAAAGTACTAACATATGGAGAGTTCAAGTAAAAGAACAAAAGAAGATAAAACTTCAGATATGCAAAAGAGTTTTACAGGTCAATAAGGTTCTTGAGAAAAAGACATATACCACGGATATATGGCATTAAAGGTAAAGATAGCGACACAGTTTTGGAAGGAACCATAGGTAAGATAATTTGCAAGAAATGTTTGTAGGAGCAGTTAAATATCGAAGATCGAAGTACAGAAACGAAGGTAGATTATAAACATCAGAACGTAGATCCCTCAGTTGCACCGGTGACGATGAAAGAGACAGCCGACGGAAGTTGAACGATTTAAGGTGTGTTAAAACAAATGATTACTTTTTTTCATATATAAAATCTGTGTTACCAGAGTAGAACCCGGATTCCCTGATTTATCGTGAGTAATCGCGTTAACCACTACTCTGTCTAAGTTTAAGACAAGGACCGACTTTTCTTCATTGATGATTGGACCTACAATTTTTGAATCAAACTATTGTTCCTTCAACTTTTTTTTCAGTTTCAAAGAATATTACATCTTCATCACTTCACCTTTATCGTTACTTGGGGCACGCAGAACCTGTGCTTCGAAGAGATGGGTGGGGATAGAGGTAGATCACGTAACAGACTACTCGCGACATACACGCGGAACGAAAAACTATCTGTCGTAATTCTTATACGTGAAATGATACATTTTATACAAAAATTAAGAATTTACGCACTAACCTCATTTTATATTAGAAACACACAATGACACCATATTATATTTGCTGCTTGTCACACTACACGTAATTTCACTATGTACAATACACACACAAACACAAACTACACTACCAACAATTAATCAGAGGGCCCACTGGCAGACAAACGATGTTCAGATTTATGCTCCGCACATTCAGTAGATCATACAGAAAGAAACAGAACTGCACGCAGAAATTAAACGCACTAAAACAATTAGCATTGGAGAATGGTTATAACAACCATGAATAGAGAAAGTAAACCACAAAATGCGCAAATTGATAGGAAATGAACACACAATATGCACATGAGATCATACTCAACAAGAACCCAAAATATAGAAAATGGTAATACAAGGATAGCAGCGCAGCAAGAACCTACAAACAAAACCAAATTATTTTGAAAGTGTTTATTGAAACAATCGCATCTGCAATTAATCACATTAGATGATTAGTTTCGATAGCTTTCACTGATCACACACTAGATCTCACTGAACGTGATAGAAACTAGGTGTCAGATGTGTCATTTGTGACTGACTGCAACTCAGAGTGTTACAGCAAATATTTTTAATTTGAAAATTCTTAAAGTTTTTAATATAAAACAAATGTTATTAACGTTCTGCGTCTTTAGTCTTCAGGTCAATCAATATATTTTCAGCCCTCTGCTGCTAAACGGCTCCGTATTGAAGTGTGAATCATGGCGGTGCGTAACTTAACTAAACTGGTGTCCAAAATTAAATCAGAAAACATAAATTTTGCCACAAAACAGTATAATCAGCCGAGAGTAAAAAAGAAAAGAGTATAGAGAATACAGACGGTAAACAACTGTAACATGTATAAAAGTAGACAAAAATATTCATCATTTTTTCCAACTTAAAGGATTTACGCACAGATTCCGACAACTGGTTAATGTGTTTATTACGGGGTGTGACCACTTTTAGCAGAAATACAGACCTTTCAAATGATGGAGCATGCTGTGAGTGATGTCATCAATCTCATGTAGAGTTGGTCTAAGGCGCTGCAGTCATGGACTGTGCGGCTGATCCCGGCGGAGGTTCGAGTCCTCCATCGGGATGGATGTGTGTGTTTGTCCTTAGGATAATTTAGGTTAAGTAGTGTGTAGGCTTAGGGACTGATGACCATAGCAGTTAAGGCCCATAAGATTTCACACACATTTGAACATTTCATGTTGAGTCAATAACGCTCATTCATCCTGCAGCGCAGCTCGCAAGTCCTGGAGAGTGGTTGGTGGATGCAACCCGTCTCCCTAGTGCATCCCAGACGTGCTCTATTGGGTTAAATTGGGTGATTGAGCAGGCCACGCCACGTATCCAGTATATTCCGTCCCCATGAAAACATCAACCACGCGTGCTCTATGAGGTCAAGGAGCATTACTGTCCAGCAGTACGAAGTCTGGGACCATACCACATCGCTACAACTGCACATGAGGTCCCAAGTTCTCGTCACGATACCTGTCAGCGGCGTCGGGAATCACTGCCCAGGCCAAATTGGGTCTCATCTGTGAAACGAATGTTGGCCCAGTGTTCGACCGTCCTGGTGGCCCATGGGCGGCTACACTCTAGACGCTCCCTTCTGTGAAGACGCGTCAGAGGTACGCGTACAGCAGGTATCCGATACCAAAGGCCACTCTGCCGAGGCCTTCTGTACACCGCTTGCCTCGCTACAGCACTTCCAATGGATGCTGTGAAGTACTAAGGTGGTACCGTCGTACCCTTACAGCCAAACAACGGTTCTTTCTTTCTGATGTTACACGTGGTCTCCCCACCCTGGTCTTCGGGATGGCGTTATGATCTTTGTAAAGTGTCGCCACATCCACAAAGCAACAGAACGACTCACATTAAGGTATCGGGTTCACATCAGTTTGCTAATGTCCTGCTCCCATTCTTCCCATGCGTCCATCGCAGAAAGCCTGATACGTGTCTTCTCTGCACAGTTTGTGACTCATTACACAGTGATTGTGGATGTGGGGCTATCCGGCAAACACGATCCGATTTGATAGGTTCCCTGGCGTCATTGTTGGCGTGGTCGTCCGTTGACCAGAAAGCCATCTTCCAAGCAATACACGAAAGTACGGACATATGTTGACTGTATCATTATATCGTGAATTAGACCCCGGGCGAGTAAGCAGTGGATTGTTGATTTAATTTTGGACACCAGCGTATGTCAGTGCATGAGTAACAGCATGTTGTAATTGAGTTTTGAATTCGGAGAGTTCGTGCACACACGGAACACCTTCTCTTCAACATGACAATGCCAGACCACACATGAGCGTTATGGCACCTACAACAAACCGATGCCTTGAAATCATTGTCATACAGCCTCGACTAGGACTCATGCTATTTTCGTACGTTTCCAAAATATAAGGAACGTCTTCGACGACTCCACTTTGATAGTGATGTAAGCAGACGTGATGTTGTAGCTCCAACAACAAACATTCTACAGTGATGGATTCAACGAAGTAGCTTATTGTTTGGAGGCTTACTATGTTGAGAAACAAATACGCAGACATAAAGAATAAACATATACAATGTTAATAACATTTCTTTTATTTAAAAATCTTTAGGAATTTTCACATAAAAAGTTTGGCGGCCATTACTTTTCAGCGCACCCTCGTACGCAGTTACGACATATGGCAATACTTAATCTCACACTTATGAGCCAAAATGTTATGACCTCTGCCCACTTCTATAGTGAATCCCTCCTGGTTGTGATAAGGTCTCAAAGGAATGGGAAATTATTCTACCTACGACAAGGGCCGAAAATGAAGAAATCCACTGACTTAAGGGACTTTGAGAAGAGGACACTCAAGGATTGCTGATTGCGGTCGAGAGTCGCGGATATTACAATGCAATACTCTGTTGGAGATGAACAGGTCGCTTCAAAAAGCCTTACAGCAGGTTAAAAATGACTTTATTACTCAAATTGCTCACTTGACGCCTTTCACATTTATTTTCAACATCAGATATCCAATTGAATAGAAGGTCACAGGATACGTGCGTTACTAGATGTGTGTGTAACATTGCTGACAGAGTGACTAGTCTGCCAATGGAAACAAACCCCGAGTGAGCCCAGTGAGCAAATTGGGTAATAAAGTCATTTTTCAATGGCTGTATGATTTTTTTCAAGCGTCTTATTCAGCTCAATACAGTATTACAGTGTAGTACAACCATGGTCCATTACCTCCTACGAGATTTCATGTCTCAACTATATATAATCTCGGAATAGCAAACCTGGTTCGCTGTTAACGTCTGCACCCTTGAGCTTCTATGGTAAGTGACAGTACGGTGAAACCATAAATAGCTGACACGTTGTTGGACCTCCACACCTTCCCAAAGCACGTATAGGTCGGCGGCTTGCCCACTTTGTAACAAGACAGGTGTAGATCTGTGGCAAATCTGGCAACACAGTAAAATACTGGTGCAGGAAGAAGTTTTTCGGAACACACCGTTCAGAGTACATTGTTGGACACGTGACCCTACAGCAGACGAACGCAACGTGTTGACCCAGTAACATCGTCAGTTACAACTGCAGCGGGCACGCGATCACTGAGATCGGGTCGTATATCAATGCAGATATATCGCCTGGTTGGATGAACCAAATTTCTTGTTACAGCAGGTCGATGATCGTTCTCGGATTCGTCTTCATCTTGGCGAATGTCTGCTTGAAACAAGCACTGCACCACGGGTACAGACCGTTGGCGCGCTATTATACTAACAAGGGAACCTTCCCATCGCACCCCCGTCAGATTTAGTTATAAGTTGGCGCAGTGGATACGCCTGAAAAACTGAACACAGATCAATCGAGAAAACAGGAAGAAGTCGTGTGGAACTATGAAAAAAATAAGCAAAATATACAAACTGAGCAGTCCATTCCAACACAGGCAACATCAAGGAAACTGAGCGTTCAGGTGTGCCGTGGTCGCGTGGTTAGCGTGAGCAGCTGCGAAACGAGAGGTCCTTGGATTAAGTCTTCCCTCGAGTGAAAATTTTCCTTTCTTTATTTTCGCAAAGTTGTGGTCTGTCCGTTCGTTCATTGACGTCTCTGTCCACTGTAACAGGTTTAGTGTCTGTGTTTTGCGACCGCACCGCAAAACCGTGCGATTAGTAGACGAAAGGACGTGTGCCTCTCCAATGGGAACCGAAAACATTTGGTCGCAAGGTCATAGGTCAACCGATTCCTCCACGGGAAAACACGTCTGACATATTCTATACGACACTGGTGACGGCATGTGCGTCGCATGACAGAAATATGTTGTCGACCCACCTAACTTGTACACTTGGCCAATGGATAAAAAGATTCTTCTACCTGGCCCGATTTAGGTTTTCTTGTGGATATCATAATCACTCCCAAAAAAGTGATGAAAACATAAGAGTTTGTCACATAAACTGCAACAAATGAATGCAACAGTTTCACAGTCGCACAGTTTTCCCTGTGCTCTGTCAAAACATATGTTTTTAACGTTTTCAAATTTTTCCGTGTGTAGACCGTCAAATCCTGCATATGTCCAAGCAAATCTGAACATGTCCTGGAATTTTGGAGAGCGAAATTGATTGTGTGTGAGTGCCTGAACTTCGATAATTGACACAGATCACGTAAACAATACTGCTCTGTGTACCTGTGCAGCTTCGCAAAATCATAGAATCTTTTCACAAAATATTTCATTTGCCGAAAACCTCTCATCGGACAGACAGATAATAATTGTCTGAAAATAAAAAATTTAACTTTTCGCTTTAGGGAGGACTTGAACCACGGACCTCTCATTCCGCAGCTGCTCACGCTAACCACGGGACCACCGCACTACTGAGCGCACAGTTTCCCTGACGTTGCCTATGCTAAGCATACACTGTTCAGTTTGTATATTTTGCTTATTTTTGCATAGTTCCACACAACTTCTTCCTGTTTTCTCGATTGATCTGTGTTCAGTTTTTCAAGGCCTATCCACTGTGCCAAATTATAACTAAATCTGAGGGGGGTGCGATGGGGAGGCTCCCTTGTAAGGGAGATGTTCATCTGAGATACCTTAAGACTTGTAGTAGCACTTGAAGGTCTCGTGACCACTGTGATCTCACTGTGGACTAGGTGAACACTGCAGACCATCTGTGTCCCGTCAAGATTGATATTTTACCCGGCAATGATGAGATATTCCAGCAGGTTAGTTGTCCATGTCACCAAGGCCAGGCTTGTGTTACAATGATTGGGGAGCATGTTACTGAACTCACGTTGAAGTCTTGCCCATTAAATTCACCTGGCCAGAAACCGAATTAACACAAGCTATCGAGCGCCAGCTCATCGGCAACAATCCAACGGCTCGTATATGACGCGGATGGCGTGATCTGTACTTAAAAATATAGTGACACATATCTCTAGTGACCTACCAAGGACTTTTCGAATTGATGCCACGCAGAATCACCGCAGCTTTGCTTTTCAGAGGTTCGTGACACGCTATTAAACAGGTGGCCTTAATTTTTTGGCTCGTTAGTGTTTACTAATAAAATAGTTGACAGAAAAGGGGAGATTTAAAAAAAAGAAAAACGTATACTTCTAATCGAAAATGGAACAAGCAACACGCACAGATATTTTCAAAACATTGGAATACCTACAGACAAACTGAGATTACATCTAGCTTCTGCCAGTACATGTGAGACAGACGAGCAGAGTTTTTATTGGGGACATCTGAGACCACCAAAGATCACGTTTGCTGGATACTTTGAAACCCACAGTTACTGCTAAATTAAAATTAACACAGATCTTAATATACTAATATCCACCCACATCCTGTACAAAAAGCTGCTTCTGATAGAGAAGCTAATATCGAAAGGAAATAAGATTATGTAGTACTATATTGCACAGGGCTATGGTACACTGTTTGACGAGTTGGAATAACTATACAAATACGAAAAGAAAAATAAGAGAGAGAGAGGGTGGAGAGAGGGAGGGAGGGATAGAAAGTAAACAAAGTTCATATTAAGTCAGACCGAGCTTGAGAACGCGCGAACATCAACATGGAGTAAGTACGATGCTGGAATTTAAATAATTTTTCTTTTTTTTTGAGTTTCGGAAACCGGTGATGGCAGATACCACGAAAATAAGAATGGTAAGACATACAATAATGTAAAGAAGGTCATACAGACCCAGAAAATGAAGTAATAATGACAACAAACATTAACAAATTTTAGGTATAAACCACTGGCCATTAAAATTGCTACACCAGGAAGAAATGCAGATGATAAACGGGTGTTCATTGGGCAAATATATTAAGCTAGAACTGACATGTGACTATATTTTCGCGCTATTTGGGTGTAAAGATCCTGAGAAATCAGTATCCAGAACAACCACTTCTGGCCGTATTAACGGCCTAAAAAATACGCCTGGGCATTGAGTCAAACAGAGCTTGGATGGCGTGTACAGGTACAGCTGCCCATGCAGCTTCAACACGATACCACAGTTCATCAAGAGTAGTGACCGGCGTATTGTGACGAGCCAGTTGCTCGGCCACCATTGATCAGACGTTTTCGATTGGTGAGAGATCTAGAGAACGTGCTGGCCAGGGCAGCAGTCCAACATTTTCTGTATCCAGAAAGACCCGTACAGGACCTGCAACATGCGGTCGTGCATTATCCTGCTGAAATGTAGGGTTTCGCAAGGATCGAATGAAGGGTAGAGCCGCTGGTCGTAACACATCTGAAATGTAACATCCACTGTTCAAAGTGCCGTCAATGCGAACAAGAGGTCACCGAGACGTGTAACCCATGGGATCCCATACCATCACTCCGGGTGATACGCCAGTATGGCGAAGACGAATACACGCTTCCAATGTGCCTTCACCGCGATGTCGCCAAACATGGATGCAAGCTTCATGATGCTGTAAACAGAACCTGGATTCATCCGAAGAAATGACGTTTTGCCATTCGTGCACCCAGCTTCGTCGTTGAGTACACCATCGCAGGCGCTCCTTTTGGTTATGCAGCGTCAAGGGTAACTGCAGCCATCGTCTCCGAGCTGGTAGTCCATCCTGCTGCAAACGTCGTCGACCTGTTCCTGCAGATGGTGGTTGTCTTGCAAACGTCCCCATCTGTTGACTCAGGGATAGAGACGTGGCTACACGACCCGTTACAGCCATGCGGATAAGATGCCTGTCATGTCGACTGCTAGTGATACGAGGCCGTTGGGACCAGCACGGAGTTCCGTATAACACTTTTAAACCCACCGATTCCATATTCTGCTAACAGTCATTGGATCCCGCCCAACGCGATCAGCAATGTCGCCATATGATAAACCGGAATCGCGATAGGCTACAATCCGACCTTTATCAAAGTCGGAAATGTGATGGTACGCATTTCTCCTCCTTACACGAGGCATCACAACAACGTTTCACCAGGCAACGCCGCTCAACTGCTGTTTGTGTATGAGAAATCTATGGTCATCAGTCCCTAGAACTTGGAACTACTTAAACCTAACTAACCTAACGACAGCACACAACACCCAGTCATCACGAGGCAGAGAAAATCCCTGACCCCGCCGGGAATCGAACCCGGGAACCCGGGCGCGGGAAGCGAGAACGCTACCGCACGACCACGAGCTGCGGACTATGAGAAATCGGTTGGAAACTTTCCTCATGTCAACACGTTGTAAGTGTCGCCACAGGTGCCAACCTTGTGTGAAAGCTCTGAAAAGTTAATCATTTGCGTATTACAGCATTTTCGCCCTTTCAGTTAAATTTCGCGTCTGTAGCACGTCATCTTCGTGGTGTAGCAATTTAAATGGCCAGTAGTGTAGTTTCGTCATGATAATTATTACTCAAAATGTGTTTATATTTTAAGTAATTGTATAAAAGTAACAATAATGATTACCATTGCACCTGTACTCACGCGTTACACTTGTACATCCTTTTTACAACCAGATTTTCTCATTTCGAATTTGCTATATCAGTTTTGTGTACCTACAAATTCTTTTTGTATCTGCCACTCTCATTATTACTATTGTCATTATTATTATTAGTATTAACTCTATTAGCGGCAGCAGCAGTAGTACAAGTACTGCCAGTATTAACTTGTTCTTGGTCAGCATAACTTATACTGTCACTACATAAATTCGTATCGTTTTGATAGTAATCGTCACACTAAAACTGTTGTTTTCTAACGACGATGTGAATCCCTGGTCCAATGTAAGATAGGGCCTGATGTCCCTAACTAGATAAATATTAAAAAAAGATCGTGTTTGTGTAGGAGGTGGTCCTCAGTTCGTAATATCTCATAAATAGCCCAACACACAATCCCTGCCAGCACCGATTCATAATTAGGGGAAAGAAAGCTTGTTTTTTATTACAAAGCCTCAGTTATTGGTAAAGTTACAGATTAAATAATTAATCCATTTTAGAATGCCACAGATACTTATTTCAGATACCATTTACAGCAGCGGTACAGACACCATAGGGAGTGAAAAACTGTAATGTCACTGGTGTACTCTCACACCTGTGGAACCCTGTTTTGAACTAGAAACTGCGGCCGCGCATGCGCAGTGCGCCAACTGCGTCGCAGGCGGCCAGGAGCTCGCAGGTCCTCCTTTCTGGAAGGCGCTGCGGCGCGGATGGCTGTCGAGAGGTCAGCGACCTCCCGCTGAGAGCAGGATCGATGTCGCCGCGTCCTTGGCGCCCGTCGAGGGTGTCTCCAGGCGTCTCGCCGTGACGTCACGCCGCCGGACGGCTGTAACACCTGGAGCAGACTCTATGGCGCGTTCTTCTGGGCAGACTGGGCAGCGCTCTCTGGCGCTCCAACCATTATGTCGGGTCTCCTGCCGTGCAGCTGTGAGCAGGCCTCTAAGAGATGTCCTGATGGGAGCGACGCTCGCGTCGTTCTTCGGTTCTCGAACTGGTTTGGTCGTCTTAAAGTCGCCATTATTTATCTACACTCATGCTCATAAATTAAGGATAATGCTCATTGAAACAACGCTCTGGTGGGCGGTTTGCGGGTTAAAATCACCTCAGGGTATGACCATGCGGTGCATTTGACCTGCGGTCGTCGCACGCTGGTACTGGCGCTGGCAGCAGTCAACATACGCAGAGGTGTGTTGATGCATGTCAGAGTACGGTGCAGTCAGTAAGGGTGCAGGCGATTTCAGACGTGCTAATGATGACTGTGTGTTGAAAATGGCTCAAAAAACACATAGTGAAGACGTTATGAGGGGTAGAATGCTATGGAGACAGCAGTCTGGTGAAACACAGCCGGTCATAGCATGGGCCCCCTTTGTGCCACAAAGTGTTATCTCAAGATTATGGCAACGATTCCAGCAGACAGGGAACGTGTCCAGACGCTACAGTACGGGACGCCCACAGTGTACAACACTACAAGAATACCGATATCTCACCATCACTGCCCGCAGACTGCCACAGAGTACTGCAGGTAGCCTTGCTTGGGACCTTACCACAGCCACTGGAACAGTTGTCTCCAGACACACAGTCTAAAAATTGGTTCAAATGGTTCTGAGCACTATGGGACTCAACTGCTGAGGTCATTAGTCCCCTAGAACTTAGAACTAGTTAAACCTAACTAACCTAAGGACATCACAAACATCCATGCCCGAGGCAGAATTCGAACCTGCGACCGTAGCGGTCTTGCGGTTCCAGACTGCAGCGTCTTTAACCGCACGGCCACTTTGGCCGGCGACACACAGTCTACAGACGTCTGAGCAGACATGGTTTATTCACCCAGAGACATGCAAGGTGCATTCCACAGACCCCTGGTCTATGTATCACTGCACATTTTCGAACTCCTACGACATTATGGTACTCAGACAATTTTACTATGCGTACATACAATAGGAATGACAAACTGTCAGAGTTGAATAGAGAGGAGCCTCGTGTAGCTGTAGATGTAGAGAACATGCAGCAGTTCTCACCAATTAGGAGACGTAGGTTAGTCCCAAACTCTATCAGAAAGAAGAAGGTTCTGCTGCTAGGTAATTCTCACAGCAGAGGCGTGGGCCAGCAGTTGCAGGAAGTGTTTGGGAGTGAGTACCAGGTCACCAGCACTGTGAAGCCTAGTGCATGTTAGGCTCAGGTGACTGACAGCATAGGGGAGTCATGTAAGAATTTTACGAAGTAGGATCATGTAGTGATAGTGGGTGGAGCAGGGAACAGTCTCGATAGGGACGGGGAATGTGATGTAGATGGTGACCTGGTTAAGATAGCTACTCAAACTGATGGCACTAATGTGCATTTCGTGCAACCGTTTCAGCATCACGATTGACCTCACCTTAAAGTGGCTGTTAGGCGTGTCAACGTGGAGCTGGGGAGGTCGTTGATGGCAGAGGCCATGGGTCGCATCTCAGTGGTGCCTGTTGGGTCTATCAGTAGATCGGGTTTCACTAGGCATGGCCTGCACCTCAATAGGTATGGGAAGGGGAGGCTGGCTAAGCTTATAGGTGACAGTGTAGTGGGTGGTGGTGGTGTCACTCAAGGAAAAATTCCTGTAGTAGTTGGTGTTATAGGTGCACCTTTTTTAGATTGAAGTCAGCTGATAGGTATACCTGCTTAAAGGAAGTCCCTGTAACTAAGGGCTCACCTTCTGAGGATGTAATGTTTCCAAGTAGAGAAGGAATTAGCATATTTCTTCAAAATAAAAGAGGTATTAGAGATAAAGTTAGTGAACTGCTTATAAATGTTGACTATGAAATTATTGGTATATCAGAGCACCACTTAAATAATTTGACAATTCAGAGGCTTCCTTTACCAGGCTGCAGATTATCTGGCTGTTTCTCAAGAAGTTCCTTGCGGGGTGGGGGAGTTGCTCTGTACTAAAAAACAGTATTCCATTTGAGTCCATAAACGTATCACGACACTGCACTGATCAAATATTTGAATGTTGTGCAGCGGTAGTTGAATTTAGTGAAACTAAACTTCTAATTGTTGTTGTTTATAGGTCCCCTAACTCCGACTTCAGAGCATTTCTGCTCAAGCTAGAGAGGGTTCTTGATTCACTTTGTAGGAAGTACCAGAAACTAGTTATATATGGTTACTTCGATATAAATTTTGTCTTCAGTATAAATGGTGCAAGAAAAAGGATGTTGGTAGATCTCCTAAATTCATATGATCTGATGCAAACTGTGTTTTTTCCAACGAGGATGCATGAGAACAGTAGCACAGCCATAGACAATATTTTTATTCATTCTTCTTTACTACATGGGCATTCTGTTATTAAAAGCGTGAACGGCCTTTCAGACCATGATGCACAAATTTTAACACTAAAATGCTTTTGTACTCAAACCAATGTCCTATTTAATTACAAAATATGTAGGAAAGTTAATCCAACAGCAATAGAGAGTTTTTTAAACCTTGTCAAGGAACAAGAGTTACAGGTTGTTTATAATGCCGAAAACATAGGTGATAAGTACAATACTTTCCTTAACACATTTCACATGCTCTTTGAGAGTTGCTCTCCATTAGAACATTCTAAACAGGGTACCAGCAGTAATGGGCAGCCCGGGTGATTGACTAGTGGGATAAGGATACCATGTAGAAGTGGGAATTATACCAAAATGTTAGAAGTAGTCACAATCAAGCTACAGTAGCCCATGACAAACAGTAATGTAAACTGCTTAAAAATGTTATCAGGCGAGCAAAGATTATTTGGCATGCAAACAGAATAGATAATTAACAGGATAAAATTAAAACCATATGGTCAGTTTTGAAGGAAGTGTCTGGTCAGCAGCACAAGGTCGACGATATAAAGTCAGTTTGCAGTAAAAATATCTCTGTTACTGATAAATCAGATGTATGTACTGTATTTAACAATCATTTTCTCATCATTGCTGGTGAATTAAATAAAAATTTAGTTTCTACAGGAAATCATAACTTTATTGGCAAATGCCTTTCCGAGATTGATGTCTGAAATACTCCTCTGAGATACAGACAAGAGCGAGATTGAGTCAATAATTAAATCACTGAAGACTAAGAACTCTCATGGTTAGGATGGAGTGTCTATCAGAATATTAAAGTTCTGTTCTGCACATGTTAGCCCTGTATTTAGCCATATTTGTAATTTTTCCTTTAGGAATGGTCAGTTTCCTGAGCGATTAAAGTATTCAGTAGTAAAGTCGCGTTACAAAAAGGGAGAAAGGGATAATGTAGATAATTTTAGACCTATTTCTATGCCATCAGTGTTTGCAAAAGTTATTGTAAAGTCTATGTATGTAATGATAATTGATCATTTTATATCACACGATTTGCTATCAAATGTACAGTTTGGCTTTGGAAGTTGTTCAACATCTGAAAATACTATATTCTCTTTTCTCTGTGAGATAATGGATGGGTTAAACGAAAGGTTTCGAACGCTTGGCATGTTTTTTGGTTTAACTAACGCATTTGATTGTGTTGATTACAAAATATTGCTCCAGAAGTTGGACCATTACGGAATATGGCGAGTAGCTCACAATTGGTTCACCTCTTACTTTACCAACAGGCAGCAAAAGGTCATAATTCACAATGTTGATAACGGCTGTAAAGTGGGGTCTGAGAGGGGTACTATCAAGTGAGGAGTGCCCCAGGAATCAGTGTTAGGGCCACTCTTGTTCCTTATTTACATAAATGATAGGTCCTCTAGTATTACGCGTAACTCTATAAAATATTTCTGTTTGCTGATGACACTAGCTTGGTAGTAAAGGATGTTGTGTGCAACATTGGCTCGGTTTCAAATAGTGCAGTACATGACCTCAGTTCATGGAATGTAGAAAATAAACTAACGATAAATGACAGTATGGCTCAGTTTTTACAGTTTCTTACACACAATTCAACAAAACCTGACGTTTTAATTTCACGGAACGGGCATATGATTAGTTAAACTGAACAGTTCAAATTTCTAGGTGTTCAGATAGATAGTAAGCTGTCGTGGAAAGCCCACGTTCAGGATCTTGTTCAAAGACTTAATACTGCCATTTTTACTATTCTAACGGTATCAGAAGTGAGTGATCGTTCGACACGAAAATTAGTCTACTTTGCTTATTTTCATTTGCTATTGTCGTATGGTATTATATTTTGGGGTAACTCTTCCCATTCTACAAGGATATTTTTGGCTCAGAAACGGGCGGTTCGGGAAATAAGTGGTGTTAGTTCACGAACCTCTTGTCGACCTCTGTTCACGAGCCTGGGTATTTTGACATTGGCCTCTCAATGCACATATTCCTAATTGTCGTTTCTTGTTACCAATATTAGTTTACTCCCAAGAATAAGCAACTTTCACTCGATTAATACTCGGCATAAATGAAACCGGCATTTGGATCGGACTTCCATAACTCTTGTGCAAAAAGGTGTGCAGCATAATGCTGCATCCATTTTCAGTAAGCTGCCACTTGAATTCAAAAATCTGAGCAGTAATCCACGCGCGTTCAAATCGAAACTAAAGAGTTTCCTCATGGGTCACTCCTTCTATTCCGTCGAGGAGTTCCTTGAAAAATTGCGCTTGTTTTTATTGTATTGCTGATAGCGTTTACTTAAACTTATGGACTGACTTTTTAAGGTTCATGAACATTTATTTTTATCTGTTATTACGTTTATGTTGTAATTTCATGTACTGACACGTTCCATGACCTTGAAGATTTGTTCCTCACTTCGGTCCTACGGAACTTGACGAGTAAGTAAATAAAAATAAAAGTCACGTGCTCAGACAGGCATTGGTGCAAGAATGGGAGGCTACACCCCAGCAGCTGCTCTACCACCTGATCCAGAGTATGTCAACCCGTTGTGCGGCCTGTGTACGTGTTCATGGTGATATTGATGTCGGGGTACATGCGCAGGAAACAGTGGTGCCTTGTAGCATATGTGTTTATGTACGGTATTCTCAACTCATCACCAATACCCTGGACTTACAGACCTGTGTCGTGTGTGTTCCCGATGTGCCTATGCTGTTAGCGCCAGTTTTGTGTAGTGCCATGTTGTGTGGCACCCGTTCTGCAATCATCCTTAATTTCTGAGCATGATTGTACTTTCTTGAGAAAGCAGAGAATTCATGGAAAATTGCAGGGAAGATGTTTACATTGTAAAAAATTGATGAACTTCGTAATTTCGCTGACACATTTTCTAGAACGAGTGATGACCTCTCGTACTTATTAACAGTGTGGTGCAGTGGAGTATGTTCCAAAAGCTAAGTTCTTTGTAGGGGAATTTCTATACGAGTTTGGTTTGTGTCCCTCTGAAGACGACCAGGACTAATGGGCTCTTCACCATGTGTAAGTTATGTTACGGTTTAAAGTCAAACGCCAGCACGCCACTCGGGAATGGGAGAGCAGAGAGGGTTGTGAAGGAGACGTTAGTCCAGTTGCACGTTGACCGAAACCTCTCCAGGACGACAACGCTACGGCAGCGGCCTCCGTGAGAAGAGGACATAAGCGGCCCAGTTCTACAGCAGCATCGAGATGTGGCACCTCAAGACCAGAGACTTAGGAATTGTGTATACTGAAGCCCTTTGCTAGCGACACATCTGTTCAACACGAAGTTAAGTACTGTCATGCACTTTTCGTAATTAAATTCATTACTACGATTTGCTTGAATTGTTGTCTAGCGATCCGAGAAGCAGATTTTATAGACTCTCCATCTTTGACAACTAGGCAGGATTCAACAAGTATCGAGTGCTGGTAGATAAACATGTCACAGCACCTTACTATATCCGTCTAGAAAGCTTTGGAGGTGATGGTGTAGTATGAACGGTCAGTGGGTTACATCTTGTTCAGTATATAATAACGATGTTGAATCAGTCAATTCACAGTTAATGTGGCTGCATGCTACTCATTTGCTAATATGTTAAGACGTAAAATATTTATTTAGTTTTTGATGTTAGGGTGTGATAAGTAAAACATTTACTTTTTAAGGGGTATGCATTTCTATAAAAAGTGCTTGAGCGGACTAGTACAAGTAAGCGAGAAGCAAATTCTTGTTTCATTTTCAAATTCTGCTTCGCTGTCTTTTAGGCATTTTATGCCAGAACGTGAGGGATTTGTAAACAACGATGTACATTTTGGAACTAAAAGTTCCCAGTGCGAAACGAAGTTTGAATGCACTCCTAAGCATTGGTTGTCTTATATTCAACCCCTGAAAGATTAGTTCCCTCTAAGGACTACCTTGAAAATATAATTGATCAAGTGAATGTTAGCAGTGAGAAAGGGACTGGAACCTTGCAGGACAATGATCATACCAAATCTCCAGTGCAAGAGGATGACATACCAACAGGAATAGACGTTGAGACCAGAGAGGAAGAATGTGGTTGACTGATTTAGCCGAGTCAACTCGTGGTATTAAAAAACACAAAACTGAGGCGTACAAGAACTTAGAAGAACAAGCATGTACACTGGCCAGACTGAAAATTATGATCACCGATCTACTATCGATATAGCCGGCCGCGGTGGCCGAGCAGTTCTAAGTGCTTTAGTTCGTAACCGCGTGACTGCTACGGTCCCAGGTTCGAATTCTGCCTCGGGCATGGACGTGAGTGATGTCCTTAGGTTAGTCAGGTTTAAGTAGTCCTACGTTCTAGGGGACTGATGACCTCGATGTTAAGTCCCATAGTGCTCAGAGCCAGTTGAGCCATTTCTACTATCGATGTAAAACCGTCCTGGTGATGACAGCGTCATATGGCCAGATATGACTGCTAGTCGGACATAGGCACAATGCATTTAGTATCATGAGCGTGCTGTCCGTGTGTAGATTGGGGAAGGCAAGCGACATATCAGAGTTTGACAGGGGACAGATTGTGATGGCCCGGAGGATTTCGGAAAATATACGATTGGGTGTTTGATGAGTGCTGTCATGAGTGTCTTCAACACGCGGCGAAACCTAACTGAAAATACGTCCAGACATCTTGGTGTTCGTCAGCCACCCCTCATTACAGATATAGGAAGGCGTAGGCTGACAGAATGGTAAAACAGGACAGGCAGTGAAATGTGGCTGAAATAACACCATACTTTAATGCTGGATAGAGTAAAAGTGTGAGTGAACACACAGTGCCAAACACTCCTAACGTTGGGCCTCCGCAGCCGACAACGCAAGCATGTGCCAATATTAACAGCTCGACATCGGCAACTGCGACTGAAATGGACAAGTGAACATCGGCACTAAACCTTGGCGCAGTGACAGAGCGCTACATGGTCTGATGAATCCCGATACCTTCTTCATGGGGAACAGTTTGTTGATTCTTCTAGTGCGGGACGGAGACAAGCTGGCGGCGGCTCCATCATGCTCTGGGAAACATTCACTTGGAGATCCATGGGTCCAGTGCAGCTAGTTCAAGGCACAATGACGGCCAAGAAGTATCGTACAATTCTTGCAGACCACGTACACCTCTCAATGACAATCATGTTTCCTGACATGTGGCACTTTTCACCAAGACAATGCGCCGTGTCACAAGACCATGTGTCTGATGGCGTGGTTAGAGGAATACAGTGGCGATTTGCAGATCTGAACCCGATCGAACACATCTGGGGTGTGATTGACGTGGCGTCGAAGCTCATCGCTTCCTCCACGGATTTCATGGAAATTAGGAGAATTGTACGTGCGGATGTTGTGCCCTCCAGCGTCCTTCATGCTTCCATGCCACGACGCGTCGCTGCAGGGATCCGTGCCAAAGGTGGACATACCAGCTATTAAGTGGGTGGTCGTGATGTCCTTGCTGATCCGTGTAGAATGCAGCAGCGCTCATATCGTCGTAAGCCGCCAGTGGAAAAGGAATGTACGGTGAGAGCTCCAGTTCCCGACTTCGATCGAGGAAGAGGAGATGAAAGGTCGATCTTGGGTGCCGTCCTCGAAGTATCGACTGATGGCTTCTACCGAATCAGGACGGGAGACGGTGTGCTGAATCAGCTTTACGCCAGGTAATAAAATAAAGGTTTTTAAATATTTCAGGAAGGGACGATACGATACGTGACTACGACTGTGACTGGGATAACATTTTGTTACATGTGCCAGCTCAGTTCTTGCCCTCTTAGAATAAGGAAGTTCCAGCAGAGGAAACTATCGCCCTGAGCACAGTTTCGATGTCTCAGTAAACGGGAAGCGGCCAGGGATCCTTCAAATGCAACCGCCATCACAAATGTCAGCCTGTAAGATGCTTTTGCAGTAAGAAAAACGTGTTGTGCAACTTCAAATGCCATGATACGCGTCCTTGCGCCAATAAATGAATTTTGTTCAATATGACTATGTTTTCAATTGAAGCCCATAAAAACAATTCTCGAAATATGACTACATTATGTTATTAAAAACATCGTTCACATTCCTTATCTTTTGGTAATGAACGTAAACCTTCTGTAGGGGTGGTGCACTATCCCTGGAGAATGTGTATCGTTTGGCAAAACTGGAATCAGTAATCAACTTTCATTAAGATGTTAGTGAAGGTTCAAATAAATGGCTCTGAGCACTATGGGACTTAACTTCTGAGGTCATCAGCCCCTAGAACTTAGAACTACTTAAACCTACCTAACCTAAGGACATCACACACATCCATGCCCGAGGCAGGATTCGAACCTGCGACCGTAGCGGTCGCGCGGTTCCAAGCTGTAGCGCCTAGAACCGCTCGGCCATCCTGGCTGGCGGTCAGTGAAGGTGCACCATCACCATTGACAGTATACCTTCCCTGGAACCTCCACGTCCACTGTAACGTAACAGAACAAGTTAAATGAGATCACGTATGTACTATGACGCTGCGCAGCAAAAACTAACTCTCTAAATAATTTTCAACAAACCGTCGGTAACTAACGTCATATATTATTCTTCTTGCACGCCGTAGTGAAATAAAAATTACTTCCTTGGGGATCAGTTTGTCGAGTATAGGTCTCCAAAAGTACCAAAAGCGCTATTGTCGTTGTTAAATATTTGCAAAATACCACGAATGGAATGCAAATAGCGTTACTAATTATACAATATTTTCTGAATTCAAACTAGTATGTACAATTCCATTTTAATTACCAAAGTAGGACACTGTTCTAGAGAACACTAAACTCTAAAACCATAGCTGAGATTAATGTAAGATGGATTTCGAAGTAGTAAAGTTTTGGCAAAACGTTGGCTCTATTACTTAAAAATAAAGAATTGTATTGATTTCTGAAGCCAATATGTTGTTGGGAGGACCTCTCCCTTCGTAAATCTGTTGCAGGGCTTTCTACTGTAAAGAAGGGTATAAATTTCCGAAGCGTATCATTTTAATATGTGAATGAAGACTTCGAGCTAATACCATTTTTAAAAATTTCAGGTTATAGTTCTAATGGTACTACCGTTATTTGTTTCACAGTACCTTTTGAAGCGTGCTCAGAGAGTACCAAGGATGAATTTGTAAAGCTGGTTCCGTTATCTGCTAAATACGAGGGTAATTCAATAATTATCCGCAAAGTAGTTACAAAATTTTATTGTAATCAAATAGAAAACTTACAAGAGCATCATTTTTTGACACAGTCTACTTGCGTTTCAACACACTTGGTCCATCGTTGTGCAAGCTTCCTGATGCCCTCATAAAAGGAGGTTCTCGGTTGAGCTGCGAACCAGGAATGCTCCGCTTCTTTCACTGCTTCGTCCGAGGTAAATCGAACAAACAAGTGATAGTCAGAAGGAGCAAGATCGGGACCCTATGGAGGATGATCCAGTATTTCAAATTTGAGTTTCTTAAACGTTTCATCAATGTGGGCAGCAGTATGCGGAAGGGGATTGTCGTGCAACAACACAACACCTTTTGGCAGCAATCCACGGCGTCTGCTTCGAATTACAGGCTTTAGCCTGGCAGTAAGCATCTCACAGTAACGTGCACTGTTTATTGTTGCGCCCTTTTCCCCACAATGTTCCAGTACTGGACCTTGTGCGTCCCAAAAAACCGCGAGCATCAGTTTTCCTGCGGACGGCTGGGTCTTGAACTTTTCCTTGGACGGCGAATTTGGATGTTTCCATTCCATACTCTGCCGCTTACTCTCCGGCTCGTAGCGATGGATCCATGTTTTGTCACCAGTAATGATACTGTCTAAAAAGTTGTGACCTTCGTTACCATAGCGATCCAAATGTTTTTTGCATATGTCCAAGCACGTTTGTCTATGCAACGCTGTGAATTGTTTTGGGACCCATCTTGCACAAACTTTATGAAACCCAGGTCTATTGTGGATGATTTCGTAGGCAGAACCATGAATAATTTGCAGACGATGTACCACTTCGTCAATAGTTAATCGTCTCTCTAAGAGAATCATTTCACTTGAACGCTCAACGGTTTCTTCATTTGTGGCGGCAAGCGTTCGTCCGGCTCCTTCATCGTGCGTAACACTTCTTCGACCATTTCGGAATTTTTCAGTCCATTCATAGACACTCCATTGTGGCAAAACACTGTTCCCGTACTGTACCGAAAGTCTTCGATGAATTTCGATTCCTGATACGCCTTCCGACCACAAAAACGGATCACTGAACGTTGCTCTTCTTTGGTGCAAATAGACAGCGGAGCATCCATGATTAACAGCACGGCAGCGATAACGAAACTAACCTAGCAGCTTGAAAATTGCAAAGATATAACAATAAAAAACAAAGCTTGCGTCATCAACGTAAAACGGCAGTACTCCAAAAATAAACAAAAAATATAACTAAATTGCGGATAATAATTGACTTACCCTCGTATTACAGAATTACCTGTACTTGCGACAAACTGCCAAATGTTAACAATGAGAAACTTATTACGTTGCATAAAACTACCACATAAAGATAACAAAGTACTAGTACTGTTGAATATATGGAAGCAGTCAGAGTGGGTATCACAGGGAGACAGCAGCTTCTTAGTAGTTAACTATTTTATTTACGTTCTTTCCTGGAAGACACCATTTTTATAAGCTATATTTGATTAAACGAAGGGGCTGGTCCGCTCCTTCAGATATACTGTGAAGATAATTTTGAAATTCGTATTTGAATATTAAGAAACGAAGGTCTTCCCAATCACATTTATATTTTAAAAGGTTAACAGATAAAATCGGTAGACGAATTATGACCATTACATAAATGTATGGAGAGTTGTCAGCATTGAAACATGTGAAATAGTTTTCAGGCCTTCGGGCTTTACTACGTTTAACAGAACTATCGAAACTAGCTTAGAAACTAGTCAATGCGTAGCTGGCTGCATCGTCGGCTTATGAGCTTCTTTTTCCCCGTTATTCACTCGTTTTAATGAACATATACTGTCCCTATTGGTTCTCCAGCACCTACAGTCACAGTTCACAGCGCCCTTCGCATTCACAAGTAATCGGGCGAACATAGGTAGTAAATTCCGTGACCATCACACATACACATTAAAACCTTACCCATATTATCTGTACCTATGAAAATTTTAAGTGTACTGACCCTCTACACCCGATTGGCACTCCACCTTCTTTTCCATTTTCTCATACTTAAACCCTGTACGATGTTATACGTTCGGACTCATTATCTAACATCTGCCTAAAAAACCTTCACCTCTCCTATGACTCCGTTAAACGTGAGTCCCAAGACTCTATAGTTTCCCACAACCTTTAAAGCCCTGCCTGGCAGTAACTATATCAACACGACCCACGTTTTCTTCATCTGCAAACACTCTATGCCCTTTCCCACCGTAATAACAGTCGACTTTCCCACCTAGACCATGAATTCGTTCCTGATATCTACTCTCCCTTTCAACCATAAGTTCCCAACACATCCCAAGTAAAGGCTCTGACACACCATCCCTTCCAGTCATCTCCAAAAACTTGCATCCCACCTATCGCTTTCTTCCCAGACAGACGTCCCACATCCTTTTTCACATAAAGCCTCCAGCCCTTCCCATATCACGGGTCGCTACATACTTAGAAGCTTGCGCTAGATCAGAGGAGAAGTGGGATTCAAGTCATCCATTCCTTGACATACGAGCGGCTGTGTACAGAGTGAGACGTCTGCGGGTTCAAGCTCATATTTTTCACGTATTTTGGTTGGAGACTGTAGTGAATGACTCACATGTTAGGCTAATGGGGTAGGTATGGTGACAAGTAAAAGAGTTTCAGTGTTGGTTTACTGGCCTGCTCTTTATAGCTTCTTCACATGTTTACAATGAACACACATAAGAGCACAGACACTAGTTTATGACATTGGTAAATGTAAAACACAGATAAGGGTTACTGTAATCTCTAATCAGTTAACAGAAAAAGAAGCCATCCCGGCCTATAACTTCGTTAAGGTTCGTGTATACATAATAACGTGTGGTATATACACAGTGACGTATGGTACTACCGACCACGAACCTTGGAACATTCTTTTGAATATGTTTGCGATTCTTATATCCTGGTCTCACTTTAAATTAATACCCCCCCATACACACACACACACACACACACACACACACACACACACACACACACACGTATGCACACAAACACGCACACAAACACACACACACGCACAAACACACACACACACACACACACACACACACACACACAAATATACCTTACCAACCGTCCCTTTCTTCTGATTAAGTTATGCTATAAATTTCTTTTCTCTTCAATTTGATGTGGTACCTTCTCACAACAAAAGTGTTAATTACATAATTTAATTGACAGATGGAATGTAAATAACTCTTTTAATTAATAAAAAGCTCCTTTCTGGAGTACCAGAGGCCCACCTAAGAAACTAAGGCACTCGTAAATGAACATAAAACGGAAATAATGTGTATGATATCCTTACCACATAACTGTGTAATTGTTGTAGCATATTTCAATCCAGTATTAAAAATAGTAAAAACCGTGGCCTACTAATACTGTTACAATGAATACTAAGTCCTTTTAAGGGGTATGAGCAATCCTACATTAAATCTCATTGAAGAATAGATATACGGTGAATTTGTAATTTGAAAGCCTAAGTCATTCGAGAGGCGCCTACGAGATGACCGTGAATGATCTCACCAAGATACCTACTGTGATCGCTGAATATGAATATTTAAGGAGCCTGAATTTCATGATTCAGCTTTCATCGACATGCATAAATTCTCATAACTCCTGTAACGAGTGAATCGGGCAGGAAATGTAAGTGCCAATAACGGGAGGATAAGTACAGAATTCGAGAAATTACGCATGTAATTGTATTAAGTTTATTTTATCTGTAAGTATATTTTCGTTTATCCCTGTACTCTGCGAGTCATTGGGAAATATGTGTTGTAGGTTTCATTTAATTTCGCCACGTATTACGAGTTCCTGTCTATCTGCTCACGTAAAGAACATGGGATGAATGCTTGCATTCCTTTGTGCCAGCTGTTATTTACTGTAATGTATCATCGATGTCCTTCATGGGATCTATTAGCCATGTTCTGAAGCATGTCGTGGTTCCTGTCCTGTTTTCTAACCACGACCTTATGAGACATTTTTCTTGGAGTGTCTACTACTTTATAATTTAGAACATTTATGTTACACTATTTCGCCTTTCAAACAAGTACTAAACACTACCGACGTCTTTTGACGTGTATGCTCAATGTTCCGTGCTTGTTACACCTGTTATGGTTGCCATTTATTTCAGCAGTATTCAAGTATTTGCCCTAAAATTGCTTTGTACCGAAAGCCGTCTGTTAGAAACATCTTTATATTGTTTATCAATAAGTGAGTTGCTAGTAACTTGCACGGTATGGTGCCTAAATAGCCACGCTATAGTCTGCAAGGCAAGTCATATCTTTGCTTGCGTAGTTAGAAGCATACCGGAAAACAATACATTGGGCATTTCAGACATTTGGTCTTGTGAATGATTTCAGATAACCATTTCTTACGCACAGCTTCCAGGATTTTTGGTGAGGCAGTTGCTTGTTTAGATTACGTTGGTTTAATTCTTTATTACACCATTTTCCGTTTGGAAATACGTATTTATGAGAGCGAGATCAGCCCCTTGGTGGGTCACGTCTTTGCCAGACTATGCGAGGATTAATATATTTTTTTTTTACTTTCGTCATCAGCATACATCAGTCGCTTTCCATGTTACTTTTACTCACCAAATAGTATTTCAAGGATCTGATAGCATATGAGGTTAAATTTAAGCTTTTTTAATGTATGGTACTGTACCTCTGCGTTGGGCATTGAAGGACATTTGTGTCTACCGATTATGACCTTTTGTATCTAATTTCTGAATAATAAGTAAAATTCAATTCAAATCTCTCAGGAATTATTTCACTCCTGAAGCCATATCTCTGTCTAGCGATTTTTTATGCTCAATTGCATATGCAGTTGTTTAGTCTTTGTACACGTTAGTTGCAGACGTGAGCACAGCTTGTGGCAAATGATCTTTCTCCAGAAGAATCAACACTACCACAAACTGCCTTCACCAAACGAAGTATTTTCTTCTTTTCGTGCAAATGTGGGGCTGAATTGTAGAGAACTTCGAGACAAGTGTTCCTCACATGAATACGTTGATATTTTGTATTCTAGTGATCCATGCTGCTCGTCGGTACATACTACGCGATCACGTCTGCACTTAACGTACCTTATCTACAAAATGAGACACATGAACACTTTTAGACTGTGTTAGGAGTTTCAAGATCTTGGTTGTGGTTTGGTTTCCTGTGGTTGACCTCAAAGGCTCCTTTACATTTTCTGTTGCGCTACAAAAGTTCGCTTACTACTTCATATTTTATTAAATATGTAGTTAAATTTCATAAAAGATATAGGGGAACTCATATAGGGTGATTTAAAGTGGAACGATGACAAAAAAACAACCGCAGAATGGCAGATGCCAGGCTGAGATTCATTGGTAGGATCCTCGCATAATGTAGTGCGTCCACATAGGAGGTAGCTTACAAAAAATTCGTTCGCCGAACACATGAATATTGCTTCGTGGGTATGGGATCCGTACCACATAGGATAGCTAGTTGAAATAGATAAGAGCCGAAGAAAAACAGGACGTTTTATTACAGGATCATTTAGGAAGCATGAAAACGGCACAGAGATGACCCACCAACTTCAGAGGCAGACGCTGCAAGAGAGCCGTTTTGCATCACTGTGTGGTTCACTGTTCTGAGAGCATACGTTCTTAGAAGAAATATATTGCTTCGTCGTAAGGATGAAGATAAAATCAGAGAGATTCGATACTACACGGAGGCTTACCGGCAATCGTTGTACCCGCGAATCATTCGCAACTGGAACAGCAAAAGGGGGAAGTGACGGTGGAATATAAAGTACCCTTCGCCACACACTACAACGTGGTTTGCTGGGTGTAGATATAAATGTGGAACGGTAGTCAGATTACATTGTTGTTGATTTACGGGTAAATCTTATACGAAGGAGAATGATTTCACTAAAATTACAGTAGACTCATAATTGCTTTGCACTCTTACGTTAAATTGTAACAGTTTACAGAGAGATAGTGGCTCCCTAGTATCCTGCCAATAAATCGTAACCTATACTTGCTTTATTTCCAGGTTACCCATTGTTGTCGGTCCACTTCATAGTCTCTACACATTATTTCTCTCAAATATTCCTATAACGTATTTAACTCTAGTTGTGTAGTTAAAGTATAATACCCTCTTACATTTCGTGGAGCGGACAACCTTGGAAATATTTCCATTTACATCTAATTAACAGTCCGTGCAAAAAGCTAAGATTTCTGTCGAGATCGAATAGGATATGCCCTAACATAATTTACTCAATAATAAGGGCGAATCGTGTGTGAACTAAACTGCAACTAATACTGTCCGCTAAGCCATTAATGTGTGACTTGAGCTGGAACGTCTTAGTGCAATGCCCTGGGACACAGTATACTTGCTTCAGAGTCTATAAATTACTTTCTATCAAGGTTACCGTGGTCCGTTTTAACTTTCAGGTATTTTCCATCCAGTCAATAATCTTATTGGATATTCCACAAGAACGTCTTTCTTTATAAGGCGTCGACAGACACTGAGTCAAAAGCTATGTCTTAAATATGAAAGAGGAAAACAACAACAATTCCCCGGAAATTGCTTCTTATGAAACATGTATGGAAAACTAATTCACCAACACAAATAATGATTATACTGAAGAATTCTATTAATGTGTAACATTTGCTGCCATTAAATTGTTATAGCCATAATCATTCGAAGCATAATCCACTTCAAGTCCACTGTATAAAGAAGTCTTCTAGGTGTTTTTGTGCAATACAGATCTTAGGTATTCGTATTCTCGTTGGTCTTCAATGTTTTTTAATATCGTCTATCCACTTTTCGTTGGTCCATTGTCTCGGCATTTTCTCATTCTTCGAACCCACCAAAGAAGTAGTTCCGTCATGCATCCATTTGGTTGACAAGGTGTCTCCGACCACGCCAACCACATTAGGGTCAGAATCACATGTCCTACTTTGCATCCTGATCCATGCGTTTTTACATTCACCCTTAGTAATTCCGAACGTGCAGCTCTCATTCGCTGCCATGTCAGTCTCTAGTTCTTTTCACCGTAGGGATCGATGTCTCACTGACATCACCAGAATATCTAATACACATAAAATACTAGCCGCAATCCTTGTTTTTAAAACTCTGTTTAGTTCACCAATAACACTCAAAGCCACTGTTTATTTTTCTTTAATTGGTTGAACTGCTATAAGTACAAAATCTCACCAACGGTTACTCTGACATCACAGGTAAATTAAACTATTTTATCTTAAGTTATCCCACGAGTTGTTGAACTTATCTGCTTGAGAGGCAAACTGTAAAATTTCATCTGCGAATACTTTCCATTAACAGGCATTTCTTCTTCGTCTTCTCAGTTCAAAGATGTGAGTTCTGCTTCTATGATGTTTCACGACATGGAATCTATTTGCGTTATTCCTTTTGCAATAATGAAACTGTCACTTTTTTTTATGGAAGCTATAACATTGACATATTCGTACCTGAGAGCTAAAGGCCTAATAACTCCTACTCCTGCTCCAGCTAGTGACAAGTGTATAATGCGTTAAAACAGCGCATGTTCTGCACGACTGCTTCGGTTCTTCCAAAACTGAGTCAATGTGTAGCTAGGTATTATAAATAAAGTCTCAAGACGAATTTGTCTCAAGTCGAATTGGCAAAAATTGGGCACATGCTCTTTTACCTTCCATATTTTTTCACATTAAATAGGATTCTATGAGCGCTGTTCAGAAAGTAAAGTCCGATCGATCTCGAAATGGAAACCACAATGAAAATCTGATAGAGCTTCGCATAGAAGCTTCTCGTCACGTCGCTCTTTTCAATTATGAGGGCGTAAAGAAGTCTGGAAAATGGCAAATCCCCACAAGTATGAGTATCTGTGAGAGATTTCGCCTGATTTCATGCAGCCCACACAATGTAACTGTGATGCATTTCCTTCCTCATGACACTCCCAGGCAGCACATTGCAGGGGCAATGAGGTGGCTCCTGCAGCGTTTTCGATGAAAAGTGTTTCGTCAACCACCTTACAGCCCGGACTTGGCTCCCTCAGAGTTCCCCCTCTGCTCACATGAACCGCTATATATTAAGACATTTTGGCACAAACAACAAGCTGCTGATCAAGGTCGAAAATTGGTAGCAAGCACAGGCGGCTGCCTTCTGTGACGAGATTATTGGAAAGTGATACAATGTTACGAAAAATATCTCAGTCAGAGTGGCAGCTGTGTAGAAAAGTACTTGGAAGGTGTATCTAGCTCTTGCAAATAATTTTTTTTAAATATTTTCTGTGATTTCCACTCAGCGACCGATCATACCTAACTTTGCGAACAGGCCTCGTAGTTTTCGTGCATGACTGTGATGGCGGATGGTGAAGTAGATTCTTGCAGAAAAGCTGGCGCTGGAGACTATGGTTCACATTGTAACGTTTAGAGATTGGTTTTAAAGTTTTTTTGGTGCATTAAGTATTACACAGTATTTTTTCCGTCGTTCCTTACTATTCTGGGAGATGTAGGCCGTCTATGCAACTAAACGAAAGGCTGTTTGTTTTGTGCCATACTAGTCATTCTTTTAATTCATGAAGCATCTTCAGTGGCCTGTAATATACGATTATTTACGTATACTGTAATTACGTTGTATAATCATTCCTCTCCTGTTAGTATATCACACTTTTTGTTATTCTCTTATTAGGTAATACAGTGTGGCCGAGCGGTTCTAGGCGCTACAGTCTGGAACCGCGAGACCGCTATGGTCGCAGGATCGAATCCTGTCTTGGACATGGATGTGTGTGATGTCCTTAGGTTAGTTAGGTTTAAGTAGTTCTACGTACTGGGGGACTGATGACCTCAGATGTCCCATAGTGCTCAGAGCCATTTGAACCATTTTTTTATTAGGTAATAAACAACTTTTGGAGCGCATGTTTCTTAAGGTTAAGTTATTGTTTAGTTCTAGTTACGATTATGTGATCTTATTATACCATCTGTGCCGTCCTGGAGTTATACGTAGACGCACTACATGTCCGGTATTCGGCATTTTCGAACACATTGTATTTCACTTTCACTTCACTTTCACCGTATGATGATTGTGTGACTATACTATATATAGTGTTGCCAACTGTCGCTGTGTCCTTTGTTTGTGATACGATGTCTTGCTGTGTGTGTGGGGCGACTCGCTTTGGCAAAACGTATTTTTGAATGGAGTGAATCGCAGATGAAAGTATTTTTTTCAAATGTCTCCGTCCGGTGTGAAGAGACTATATTAACAATTAGTCACGTTAAGTTTTTCATCTCAGTTTATTGTTGTAGTGTCTAACATGACCAATGAGCTGTTACTTATGTTCATTTTATCATTTATTACTTTCTGTACATTGCAAGGGCTTAATGTAGGTGAAAAACAACTTTTCTTATAGAAAAGCTTTCATTTGCCATACAGTCCACTCTAAATTTCTCTCATTGCCCAGAGCAGGCTGTGTCACAAATAGTAAAGCACACATGCACATACACAAACGCACACACGTACATAACAATGAAATGTCAACTGCATACAGATACCACAACACAAACAACAGACGAACAGTTGGTAACACTATATACAGTAGACATGCACGACGACTACACCGTGAAAATGAAGTGTTGAACCGAAGTGTGATGGAAAATGCCGAAAATCTGGTGAATGAAGGGCAACTAAATACGTCCCCAGGGCGACACTTGTGGAATAATGTTACAAAATCGTAAGTAGAACCAAATAGTAAATTAACCTTAAGAAACTTGAGCCCCAAAAGTCTTTTTCCTATCTATAAATAAGTGGAATCGTATTATTCAGTTATTATTTACATAACATAATCATGTACTGCAGGCTACTGAAGATGCTTTATGAAGAAAAAGAAGCAAAATGCGTGTGGCGCAAAAGAAACAGCCTTTCATGTCGCTACGGAGACGGAACACATCTCGAAGAATATTACATTGCGCTGGAAATGTCTCTTATCTGAATGTGCCAGTTATTGGTTTCTCTGATAAATGCACAATAAAACGATTGAATTTGGTATTTGCAATAGACAAAGCTTAATTTTCGCACATCTCAGGGAAGGTATGGCGGTGAGACAGCATGGCTGCGGCTCGGTGCTCGAGTTTCGCACCCCTCCTCCGATGAGCTGGCGTGTACGCGGCGGGTCTCGAATGGCGAGCGTGGCTGGTCCCGCCCCTTGAGGGCTCCCTGCCCCCCCCCCCTCCCATTCAACCTCCTTCTCCCCACCCACCGACACACACATCCGGCTTCCGGCGTCTCCCTCACCGCGTCACTGAGCCGCCACGAGTGTCCGCCATGCGGCTGGCACGTCTTCTTGGGTGCCCCCCCTCTATGTTCGCCTTTGGCACTCGACTCACAAGGGGACCGGGCGCCTCGTCACCGCCCATGTTTGACAGAGAACGCAGGGCTTGGCCAGGAATGAAAGTGACAGAAGCGGGACCTCCAGAAGGCCGAGCGTTTAGAAAAAATAGCACTTTTGACGCGGGTCGTACGAGATATGAGCCATTTAGGTATGTCTGCGTAGTTTGCACACAGCCGTTGCTGCATCCGAACGATTACAGTGCGTTAATCAAGGGTCATGAGTTCCAATCACTATCTCAAAACTTTTTCTCTTACCGTAAATTTTTACGTTAATTAAACTGTTAATAAAAGGGAATCATGTTCCATATATTTTATGTATTAATATTTTCGTAAGAGGTGTGAAAAAGGAAGGCCAGGGAAAATTTGTGATTGGAAATAAATTTCCTGAAAGGGATCATTAGGCGTGCATAAGACCTTTGTGTATTAAATTAAGTACCCCTGCTCTTTTACAGTTAATGATGGTTAAAATGGCTCTGAGCACTATGGGACTTAACATCTGAGGTCATCAGTCCACTAGAACTAAGGACATCACACACATCCATGCCCGAGGCGGGATTCGAACCTGCGACCGTAGCGGTCACGTGGTTCCAGACTGAATCGCTTAGAACCGCTCGCCCACACTAGCCGGCACAGTTGATGATTTAAATGTGTTGGTGTAGTATTCATCAGAAAAATCGGGGAAACAGTAACTTTCTAGGCATCTTTCACAAGTTACAACGACGTATTTTTACAATTACATTGCAGCAAACCACTCATAACTCACCATTTCGTCCAGTGTTGGCGTGGATAACTGATGATGTACAATGGCATGTATCTTGATGAAGTCTTCTTCTCTGGATGCGATTTTTTCTTCTGTCTCGAAGACATACGAACACTTTCGAAGCTCTGTGACCAAATTCTTTTCTTGACGATAAAAAAATACATCGCAGCGTTGCACTAGCGGACTGCATTGTGGGGAAATCACTTTAATACTGCGGTCGCCTCCGTAGGTGAGCGGTCAGCACGACTGACTACAATGCGGGGCACTAGGGTTCAATTCCCGGATTTACCTGGGATTTTTGCTTCATGGGTGTACTGGTACGGTGTGCATTCAGCCTCGTGAGGGCAACCGAGGAGCTGCTCGACCGATTAGTAGCAGTTCCAAGGTCAAGAAACCCGACAACTCCCGGTTGGGCGGCGTGTTAAGCAGATGTTCCTCCATCCGGCAACCGATGAAGGTACTAGCAGAGGATGACAAGTCGGTCAGTCGGACTCGATTCACCTGTCTAGGCCCTGAATGCAGAACTTGACCTTACTCACTTTAATACTGCCGTGTGGCAACTCATCAAATTGAAAAATCTTGTCTTATAATCGTGGATTTGTTTCTCTTCCCCACGAGTCAAATAACAGAAGAAATATCTTCTCCAGTCAACTTTTTTTTATTTTTCATTTTTTTTAATTGTGTAAGGCTGTTGTCAGTTTCCCATATTTTGACGAAGTAATGCAGACATTCCTATACTTTGTCGTGTACTCATTTATCGTTTCCCTGGTACAAAAGAGCCAGCACTGTCTTGTAGGCTGTACGTAAGCTGCTGGCAATAATTTTCCAGAAAAGGTGATAGCATATTGTGTTGTATACCAGTGACTTACTTTAGTCAGATTTCTGATTATTTTCAGTGTACGAAACACAAGAATGGAGATAAAATAATAGTTTCTGCATAGGGAGTCTTCTCCACGACGCTTCAATTACTGTTCTGTAACCTTTCCACTACGCCAATCGCAGTCTATAAAATATCATAATATAAATGCCTCGTGGTTCGCCCAAGCCGCACCAAAAATGCAAATTTTCAGAACTTTTGGTCATCTGGAGCTTCCACTGTTACTTTCTTTTCCTGTATATACCATAAATTTGGAATAACTCGGTGATAACGACCGCCAGGTGCGGTCTTCTTGCCAGCTTGTCAGTCGAAACCTTTTTTATGGCAATAAAAGGCAAATTATATATACTTCGACTAAATAAAATCGAACGCAAACTATTCCACATTCGTTTTTAAAAATCGTTAATAAGGTTAATTACAGTCAGTGAGTTTCCTGAAGTTCGGAGCACTGATAAGCTTCAAATTTACCCTATGCAGACTACGTTCTAGTGAGACAATGGACTTTCACGTGCAGAGGCCAACTTTAAATGCTCATCGCAGGATAGATTTTCAAAAAAATGGTTCAAATGGCTCCAAGCACTATGAGACTTAACGACTGAGGTCATCAGACCCGTAGACTTAGAACTACTGAAACCTAACTAACCTAAGGACATCACACACATACAAGCTCGATGCAGGACTCGAACCTGTGACCGTTGCAGCAGCGCGGTTTCGGATTGAAGCGCCTAGAACCGCTCGGCCACAGGGGCCGGCGATAGATTTTCGTTGGTTTCACTTCCACTGTAGCATGATGCGAATGCGAAGACAGTTCACAAGGCCACACAAACAAGTGCTCAGTCTCTATTGCTCTCGACCCTGCCAAGACCTCCAACTCTTTCTTTTCGTCTTTGGTTCACGTCTCGGGTTTCGTGTATACGGAAATGGTCAGATGTTTGTGAATACGGCATGTTAATTCATTCGGAAACTGACAATTTGAGACCGTGGATGTATACAAAATACACGTTCATTCTTTCAAATCCATCTTAAGACGGCTGCTCACGTATTGATACCCATTAGCTGATGTTTAAATTATGTTTAGGCTCTTTATTCCCCTTGGGGTGAAACTTCTTTGGCGTGGCGGTGCTGTCGAAAATCCCCCGTATTTATTTGAAGCCATTTTTACTATTTTTCGACCGTGACTGTCTCAAGAAATATGTAAAGGTTTTTTTTTTTAAATTACCGCTACCAGTCACAAACTTTCTCAACCATTGTATTACTTATTTATTTAGCGACATGTTTCGAGGGAATACCTCATCTTCCGGCTAAATGACATTACAAAAACAACTTTACAGTAAGGTCATACTGATGTTACATAGTCTTTTCGTAAATACTGTGGTCATCCGTGGAAGAAGGGAGAACTTAGTAAGAGGCTATGTCACTTTGGAAACTGGACTGATGTTTGGACGAAAATGTTTTGTAACGGTCACTCACTTTGTTCTTCTGGCGTGACACTCTCGTTGTGATGCGCTGAGGTGTTTCCATTTCCGTGGCTCTCTTGGCTTTCTTGGTCACTGTTCACAAATTGTCACTACCTTGACAGTAACGTGGAAACACGATCACAAACAGTTATGTAGGACAGTGGACAAGATGACGGTCGAAATACTGCTAAAGGCGTGGTTAGGGGCTCGAATATTGGTCGGGCAAGTGGCTTTAATTTTCCTGTAGTTTCAACATAGCTTGCACTTCGATAGAAAGATTCCTTCTGGAATACAGTCCAGTGTTAACCCCGAATTACCAAATATCACAAACAAACATTTCAAGAGAATCTTTTCTTCAGTTAATCCTTTTACTATCAATGTTTCTCTCGGAGCGAAAAACATTAATATACGATTCTAATAATTAATGTCATAGTTTGAAGTAAGAATATGGAAAATACTCACCTTCGTTTCGTTGTCCATCGCTTGGGGAGGTGCGACACTAGGGCTATTCGTGAGGACCTGCGGGGTTTCAGAAGACGACTACAGAAAAACTAAAAGACATACAGATAATCCACATATATCAATAGAGGGACCACCTCGCCAAGTTTTTAGCTAACGTTAGAGGTGCTCAGCAGGGACTCCGTTTGTGACGTAAATACTTGCGTGCAGCCCGCTTTGTAAATCTGTTGATTGGGTTGTCTATCGGTAGGCACCCACGTACTTGTTGTGACAAAACATATCGGATGTTTTGTCTACATGTTTTGACACACCTATCCCTTACTGCAGCCATGCCACAGCGCGTATTATCGATGTAAACAAGGGGAGATGCTCTGTTCTATTTCTTTATGTCCTATAGTGTTCAGGCGGTCTTCTTATGAAACACAATGGGTACTTACCAATAATCCCGTATGTGGGCCACAGGTGTGTTGTCGAGGGTTCACTAATATTTCCCAATAGTAATGACGTGAATGATCATCCTGTATTTTCATTTATGTATGATGCGTATTTTCAGAAAAGCACTTGGGTGGTATTTACGACTACAGATATTAGAAGTTTCTATAGATTATCCAAAAGGGATCTCTTTTTTTTATTACATGTAAGTTAGAGGTCTCTTGTAAGAGTCACAATGATCATCCTAGTTGTGATACGGTATAAAACAGTTTTTCCACCAAGCTGTTTGACACGTAGGACATAAGAAAAGACTTAGTTTCCTTCTTTCTCTTACCATTTCCTATACACCTTCCTCTTCGTACGTCTCCGGTTGATAGATGGTGCTCAACATTGATCACAGATTCAAACGTAGCTCTTAAACGTCCAGCAGCTCTTTTTCTTTTGACAATCGTGTCTTTCTTTCCCAATGCAATCGTTTTCGAGATTTTTTTATTTCAAGATATCTAGTGAGCAGAGAGTTAACAACGAAAGTTGATGACAGCACAACCTACAGTCGCAGTCTGTAGTTATAAGAATTCTGCAAACCATTAGCAGACTTCCCTTTACGAGCGGAACATTGATGCATAACAATAACACGCATATGTCGTCGGACACGTCTCAATGGTAGTGAAACGGTTAAAAAGCAAAAATTATTGGAGAAACCTGCAAAACTGAGACAGGATACTGGAAAGGGCCGCAGAAGAAACAAAGCTACTCTATCGAGCCAAGAGGCGTAAAACCTCCTGCAACCTACGTGTTAGATGAATGAGAATGTGTCTAGCAGTATCAGATGACACACCGTCACGAAGGCTGCTCTTCGTCTTCTACAGCGGATGGTCTCCCGCCCCGGAGCCGAGTTCTGAGCAGGATTCCTGTGGGTGGGGGCGCACAGTGCCGCGGGCCGCCCGGCGGCGACCGCAAGTGCTGCTAACGACGTTTGCCCCGCCTTGGCGCGTGGGCCCAAATCCAATCCCCAGGGAGCTACCAGCACCGCCGGCGGGGTGTACGCGGAATCGGCCACTGCAGCAGGGCCAGGCTTCGTCCCAGGGCCCCAGGGAGGCTCCGAAACAAACTGGCCGCCGCACACCGATGGCTACAGCGAGATACCGTGGCACGCTGCAAAGTTGCTGATAAACAGAGGAACGATGGTGGTCTAGGCGAGTGAAATGAAACCAGCTTCGGCGTGGATGTACGTGGGGATCATCTACAAAATTATAAAAATTGATGAACGTATGTATGTATGTATGCGTGCATGCATGTGTATACGTTCCACATCTCCTCAGAAAACACTGGACCGATTTCAACAAAATTTGGTAGAGATATCATTTATTGACTGGAAAGAACCACAGTGGGGATAAGAAGTACCCAACTAACACAGAAGTGGGGGTGAAAAGCAGTGTTGCCCACGACACATATTTTAGCTGTCCAGTATTTGAGAATAAGACCACTTAGAGACTTGCAACAAACCTTAAAAATAATTTCGCACATTTACGAAACTTTTTCTCGCTGAAGGCGCCAGAGAATGATGAAAGGAAAAAAGTTTATCGCGTACTACATTTTCGCTTTCATGCTGTAAAACTGCCATTAAGCATGACGTTTTAATTTATTACTTCTTTACTACTAACTGTATCCGTGACACATTTTGCAGACAGTATTCGCCCATAGCGCTGAATATACCAGAAAAATTAAATCATAGTATGACACATAGTTCAGGAGATATGACGTCAAATACTGAGATGCATGGAAAAGCGTCTTATCATACATGACGTTTTAAATCATTATTTCTTTGGTACTAGCTCTATTCGCAACATTTTGCAGGCAGAATCCACATTCCTCTGAATGCACCTACACTAATATATCATTGTACGACACATGTTTACGAGCCATATACGGCTCGCATTGATGCAGTTCATAGCCTGGCATCTTGTAATAGCGATAGTGGCGCCGCGTTTTCTTAGTGTGTTCACTGGCGCCACTATGTTTGAACGCCTTATCTGTCCGTGAGTGTCAGCAGCAGCGCTGATCGATAGCGCGTACTGTGGTCCCATCTTTGGAGCGGCCTCTAGTATTTCCGGGTCGTCGGGTGTCGAGCGAGTTGAGTTGGGACAGAGCAGCAGTGAGCTCTGGACAGCCAGTACTCGCCCGACCGCTGGCGACGCACATGCACTGTCCGAAGGAAGGATGTGGTCGCGAGAGTGCATGACCACGTCAAGGGCCGGATTCAGCGAGTTTTAATTGAATGGACCGTGATATTCGAGCAGTGGAACTTTCTCCTGTGTGTGTGTGTTTCCTCGTCGAAGTCCCCTCATGGCAATAAGTCTACGATTTATGCTGAGATATTTTCCGTGGCTGACTTGAGTGGGAACGACCGTTGGTTGGTCATTCGGTCAGTCGTCGCAGCGGACGACGTGAATTTGGTTTTCCAACCGCTTCTGGCTTCTCTGTGTTTGTGCCGACTTACAGTCCGTCCGTGTTGTTTCACAGTGACTGGTTTTAGTATTGTTTCAGACATTTTGGAACTGTCTTCGCCGATCCGTGTGCATCTTGTGCGGTTTTTAATTTCCAGTTATTTAAATGCTGCCTGCGTTCTGGTGCGGTAGTTCGGTTTGGGACGGAGCAGCGAGGAGGTCCACAGCGCGAGGGAAGGTGGGGACCGCTAGCGGCGTGCAGGCACTGGGGGGCCAAGGGGCTGTAGCCGGCGACCGAACCCAGGACGTTTGAAGTTGAGCGGACCGTGTCCAGTACTGAAACCTCCACTGTTTGAGATCTCGCCGTTGTTGGCGTGTTGCTGCTCCCAGCCGCAACAAGTGGAGTCTGTCATGTTGGCGGAAGCTATTAGCCGTATTCTACTCCTTAATGTTAGTTTGGATTTAGTATTATTCTTATTAGTGAAGTGCAACCAGCGGTATTTTCTGCCTTGTGACGGCTAACGCCCCAGTTACCTGCCCTGGAGGTTAGCGTACTTTTCCGGCAGTGTACATTTCCTCGTCGTGTTGATGCTGTCCGACACGGCGTGTAGTTCGACAGCCTCTTGCAGTGTACTGTGCATATGTTTTTTGGAGGTCTACCTTGGTTCTAGTGTTTCCTTCGGCCTTGGATGTGTTTCTGAAGACATGGTGCTATCCATCTCTTCGCCCTTGCCTAAAAGTATTCCACCGTTGTACCGGTGATGTGACGTTAGGCGGATTGGTTAGTCGGCCGGTCACCGCTTAAGCTACCCCTAGTGTGAGTTGCCATGCTGTTACGTGAGTACAACTCTTGGCCGCCTGTCTCACCGCTTACACAGCTGCAGTCACCTTCCTCAGGTCGATCCAGGGAGCACTGTCTGTGAATCACTCCATCTTCTTTGGACAAGTTGTCATAATTGTTTGAAATTTTCCCTCATGTTTTAACATGTTATTACCTCCCCCACTTTTAATTCTCGCCTTCAGCAGTTAATTGTTTGTAATACTGCTTGTGGCCTTCAGCCAACAAATTGTTTTCAGTTTTCTCTGAATAAGGCCTGCAGCCGTCACTATAGCCTGGTACAGTTCATTAATAAGATTGTTTTAAAAAGATTTTAGTATTTTAACATGCAACTGCCTTCCTTACTTGCAATTCAGGCCTTCAGCGGATGAGTATTCTGAAAATACTTGTGGCCTTCAGCCCTCAATAACTTTGAATCCTTTCTTAAACAGGCCTTCAGCCGTTAATTGTTTGTAACACTGATTGTGACCTTCAACCGACAAATAATTTTCAGTCCTGTTTTAGTGAGGTTTTCAGTCGTCACTATAGCTTGCTACAAGTTATTAAGATTATTTGAAAGGGTTTTAGTATTTTTGAAGTGTAATTGTCCACCTTATTTGTAATTCAGGCCTTCAGCCGTTGAGTATTCTGAAATTTCTACTGGCTTTCACCGGTTAAGTATTCTGAAATTTCTGCTAGCCTTCAGCCGTTAATTATTTGTAACATGACTTTTGGCTTTCAGCCGACAAATAGTTTCAGTTCGGTCTTGATAAGACCTTCAGCCGTCACCATAACTTGTTACAATTATTAAGATTGTTAAAAGGGTTTTTGGTATCTTTAACGTGTAATTGTCCACCTTGTTGATAATTCAGACCTTCAGCCGTTGTGTATTTTTGAAATTGCTTCTGGCTTTCAGCCGAGGAATAATTTTGAACCTTCTTAATCAGGCCTTTAGCCATTGATTATGTGTAACATTGCTTGCGGCCTTCAGCCGACAATAACTTGCAATTCTTCTAATAAGGATTTCAGTCGATAGCGTAGTAAAATCTTTTAAAAATGATTGTTGAGAGTTTTGTTTTTTAAAAATAAAGTGTATGCATTTTCTGTGCAACCAACGGTAACTGATTAGGCCCCATCCACACCTTTCCTGCTTTCCCTAAGTCCCACGTCTCAGTTCAAGAGATATGACGTCATAAACACTGAGAGAGAAGGGAGTGAGAAGGGAAGATGAGAATGTACAGACAACAAGAGGGAAAGATGAGATAGGCACAAATATGAGGAGGAGGAGATAGAAAGAAAAGGGGGAGATGAACAGGGAGAGGGGAAGGATGAGGTATATAGAGAGCGAGGAGGAGATGGACGACGTAGGGGGAAGAAGCAGACGGACAGAGAGGGGGAGGAGGTGATGGACAGAAAGTGCGGAGTGGAAGACGTGGACTGATCGATGTGGTGGGGGAGATGGGGAAAGAGATGGGAAAGGATGATGGACTAACTCAAGATTGGAATATTTACGTATTTCGGCTTTCAGGGTACTGAGCCAGTGTGGAAAAAAAGTGGCTGGTGGCAGAATTCAGCGTTCATCACATGCTTGCGAGAGATTCTTGATGTCGCAAAGCTCGTCCCATTAATATCACCTGACATCTACGTTCTCTTGGAACTCAGCTGGAGAAAATTTCTTGTTCTTCTCTTCCACCTGAAAGATGATGAGCTTGCGCATATCTCTTCCCTACTTGATGTTAGCTTCTGGCCGGCCGGAGTGGCTGTGCGGTTCTAGGCGCTACAGTCTGGAGCCGAGCGACCGCTACGGTCGCAGGTTCGAATCCTGCCTCGGGCATGGATGTGTGTGATGTCCTTAGATTAGTTAGGTTTAATTAGTTCTAAGTTCTAGGCGACTGATGGCCTCAGAAGTTAAGTCGCATAGTGCTCAGAGCCATTTGAACCATTTTTGTTAGCTTCTTGATGTTCTAGAGGCTTCTGACAGCTTTAATGTCATTCATGAGCTTCTTTCTCGGTGGTCCGCTCTCTTTCCTCCATCACCCCTCGATCAGAACAGTAAATTGGAATGAATGTCTGACTTGGTGACTAACCACATTTTCCCGTTAATGGTACTGGGTTGAGTAGCTCCTTGTCCCTCCTGATCTTCTCAGCAATTTTCCGTTTAAAATTACCAAATAAGCAGCAACCATTCGCAAAAACATATTTTATTTATTTACTTTTGCAAATCGATTTCAACTGATTAACAGCCATCATCGGTGCTTTCAATGTATATGTGCCCTGAGTAATAAAACTGTCTTAAGCAGTGGTCAAACATAAAGTGATACATCTAGAATTGACTATCTTAGTTAATTCTCGATGTATCACTTTATGTTTGACCTCTGCTGTTTGACTAATATGCGCTGGCGTCACTACTGCGTCAGAGTCTGTCAGTGTCAGGTATTTCCACAATGAGTTAAAAGTGTGGTTTCGTGACCACTTACGGCAAGTAAGAAATGTAAACAGTCGCAGATAGAAGCTGAAATGTGTTGAAGTGATTGCTTCTGTAGAAGCGAATGCGCTGTGGTTTGCAGGAATATCTCAGCTGACTGGCGTAACCCTGCCACATGCATCGTCTCCCGTTCTATCATTAAGTCACAGACGAAGAAATTGACGAAATCATTTTAGAACCCAAGTACTGCTGAGATGATGTCAAGAATGAACGACCTAATTCTAAATCACCTGCATGTCGTACACTTAGATGTTGGAAACGTTTTCACAAAAATCACCTGATCAAAAATGACAGCTCCGCCGATGCACTGCCCTTTTATATATTGCGTAATGCTACCGCCATATATGCATACTACTGTTATCCCATAATATTTGTCACCTGAGCGTGCTTTTGAAGTACGTTGCGGCTCTATCTCAACCATGTAACCTAAAAGATAATTGAGTCTTTCACGTACATCAATATTTTCACTGCAGTACTCGAGGCTAAGAGGAAAGAGAAATACGATACCTGCCTCACCTGTCACACTGAGTTATCTGGAACGCAATGAGCTGCTATATGTGTCAGAGGCTTCTTAGAAAAGAGATATTTGTACGGGAAACAATTGTGCAGCAGAACAAGACTCAGTCACTCATGGTTGGATTCCCACGAAACCCTAAAACAGTTTGCCTACAAAATAACAGAAAAAGAGGTATCCAAGACTCGGAAACTCAGAAACACATCTGATGCAGCAGATACATAAGATGTTCCAGGAAACAACTTTCTTTCATCTGTTGAGGGTTCAGTGTAACGGCCGTCTAAGAGACTTCGTGAATTTATTTCACATATCAAATCAGTTTCCTGTTCAAGCTCTGAGGAAGTGCTTTTGGCTTTTGTTACCCGCAGTTGTAACCCCCCCCCCCCCCCCCCCCCCCGCAGGCCAAGTGTAAAACTGAATTACAGGGAAAAAAGTATTTAAATAACGCTTTCGGATTCAAAATATGAATTTTATTCAATAACTGTAAATTTATAGCCTCAAATACGCGTTTGTTGTAACATACGTAAAATAATTTTTTTTAAATTGATTTGGTTAAATAGCTAAATACACTCCTGGAAATGGAAAAAAGAACACATTGACACCGGTGTGTCAGACCCACCATACTTGCTCCGGACACTGCGAGAGGGCTGTACAAGCAATGATCACACGCACGGCACAGCGGACACACCAGGAACCGCGGTGTTGGCCGTCGAATGGCGCTAGCTGCGCAGCATTTGTGCACCGCCGCCGTCAGTGTCAGCCAGTTTGCCGTGGCATACGGAGCTCCATCGCAGTCTTTAACACTGGTAGCATGCCGCGACAGCGTGGACGTGAACCGTATGTGCAGTTGACGGACTTTGAGCGAGGGCGTATAGTGGGCATGCGGGAGGCCGGGTGGACGTACCGCCGAATTGCTCAACACGTGGGGCGTGAGGTCTCCACAGTACATCGATGTTGTCGCCAGTGGTCGGCGGTAGGTGCACGTGCCCGTTGACCTGGGACCGGACCGCAGCGACGCACGGATGCACGCCAAGATCGTAGGATCCTACGCAGTGCCGTAGGGGACCGCACCGCCACTTCCCAGCAAATTAGGGACACTGTTGCTCCTGGGGTATCGGCGAGGACCATTCGCAACCGTCTCCATGAAGCTGGGCTACGGTCCCGCACACCGTTAGGTCGTCTTCCGCTCACGCCCCAACATCGTGCAGCCCGCCTCCAGTTGTGTCGCGACAGGCGTGAATGGAGGGACGAATGGAGACGTGTCGTCTTCAGCGATGAGAGTCGCTTCTGCCTTGGTGCCAATGATGGTCGTATGCGTGTTTGGCGCCGCGTAGGTGAGCGCCACAATCAGGACTGCATACGACCGAGGCACACAGGGCCAACACCCGGCATCATGGTGTGGGGAGCGATCTCCTACACTGGCTGTACACCACTGGTGATCGTCGAGGGGACACTGAATAGTGCACGGTACATCCAAACCGTCATTGAACCCATCGTTCTACCATTCCTAGACCGGCAAGGGAACTTGCTGTTCCAACAGGACAATGCACGTCCGCATGTATCCCGTGCCACCCAACGTGCTCTAGAAGGTGTAAGTCAACTACCCTGGCCAGCAAGATCTCCGGATCTGTCCCCCATTGAGCATGTTTGGGACTGGATGAAGCGTCGTCTCACGCGGTCTGCACGTCCAGCACGAACGCTGGTCCAACTGAGGCGCCAGGTGGAAATGGCATGGCAAGCCGTTCCACAGGACTACATCCAGCATCTCTACGATCGTCTCCATGGGAGAATAGCAGCCTGCATTGCTGCGAAAGGTGGATATACACTGTACTAGTGCCGACATTGTGCATGCTCTGTTGCCTGTGTCTATGTGCCTGTGGTTCTGTCAGTGTGATCATGTGATGTATCTGACCCCAGGAATGTGTCAATAAAGTTTCCCCTTCCTGGGACAATGAATTCACGGTGTTCTTATTTCAATTTCCAGGAGTGTATATCATTACAGATCATACAGTATGTGAAACGCAAACTCTCAGAGAATTTTTTTTTTTTTTTAATGTGATGCTGGAGAGTTAGTTCGGAAAATCGCTTACAGCGACCTCAACGACAGTACTTACTGAGTATGGAGCCGAACCAGGCAGCATTTTGCGTACTACAGTGTATCCTTTGGCCATTGAAAGTGTGAAAAGAGGTTTTGCCAGTTTTTTGAGACAACACCAGTTTAAAACAGCATACAGAAGAGGTAAAAGAAACGTTCCAGTCTACCGGGCATGCGGATCGCACGAATAACAGGATGTTAAGAAGTCTCACGAAAACTACCCAAACAAGCTAGTGCCGAATTAAGCGTCGCTCAGCCATCATGGCGGACAATTCTTCGTAAGCGATTAAGATTGTATCCGTACAAATTCCTTCTCCCGCAAGCCATCAATCATGATGACAAATTGCTCCGTCTGCAGTTCTCCATTGTTATGCAGATTATCTTGAGAATGACGTCTTTGCTCGTAAATTAATCTTCAGCGACGAAGCCACTTTTCATCTTTCGGAGAAGGTCAACAGACACAAGCCACGCAGGTGGTGAACAGAGACTCCACATGCAACTGTCGAACACCACCGGGAATCCGAGAAAGTTGAATTGCTCTGTGTCGTGTCCAACATGACAGGCTATGGAGTATTCTTCACTGAGAGAACTGACGATGATATCACCTGTCTTGACATGCTGCAATTGTGGCTCATAAACAACTTCAAACTGATGGCACGTATTTCATCATTCAACAAGATGCCGTCCCTCCACTTTCCTACAACTGTGCGGAAGATAACCTGAATAAGAAGTTGCTATATGAGTGGCAACGCGGTCTCTGTACTTGACACCTCATCCAGGTGATTTAGGTGAATATCACTGTAGTTTTAGGAAGGGAAGGTCATGTTCTGGACAACTCGAAGACTTGCGATGCGACATCGACGCAGTTGTTCTTACCGTTACCCTGATACGCTGCGGCGGGTATGGGTAGAACTGCGCTACCGATTAGATTTGTGTATGGTGATAGATGGACACACTGAACATCTACAAACATTGTAAAGATAAACGGTGAGAATTTGGCTTTCAAATAGTACATAATTGGGTACATTGTTCTTGGCTATACACCTGCACCAACTTTTACAAATGCATCGTGCACTTGAAACTTCCATGTTATATTAGCATATTTGACAATTTCCATACATGTAGTTCATTCTGTGTTGATTATCCTCGAGCAACCTTTGCGCTTATCTCTGAACATACTGATTTACTTTCGTTACGGTGTCTGCTATAGTGCAAAATTAATACATTCGGTTTACTTGCAATTACAACCCTTGCAAATCAAAAGACTGTAAGCTAGACGATGGTAAAACAAGCTGGTGTACGAAGAAATTCAGTATTAAAGTGGTTTCTGAAGATGACATGCCAGAAAGACTTTTTTTCAAGTAGACTTTTGGAAGAGAAAGTGAGATGTAGAGAGTTAGGTAGATGTACTTCAAATGTAAATCCAACACTAGAGGGATGTGGGGCGCGTCTGATCGATTTCGCTCATGTAGCACTGTAAATATCGAAATACGTGCAAAATAATTTGGCCAGCTTCACTCCTCAGCCTCGAATATTGAAATAATCATGAAAATCTAGGAGGAGGTTTACCCCAATTATTAAAGAAATTGGAAAGGTTATTAAAGCATTATAAAGCTAATGGAGAATAGTACAGCAGAACTTTTGAAATGGTCTGTACCATCAAAAAAAAGAGCTGAAACTAATCTTTGAGAAAACGTGGAAAACAGAAACTCTCTTAGGAGAGTACAATGTGGACTTGATGCATCCGCTTCATAAAAAAGGCAACAAACAAGATGTTAACAGCCATAGAGGAATTTCTGTGCAACCAGTTGCACTTAACATGTTTTCCAATATTACTCTGAACGGGGTGGAAAGTGGAAAGTGATTTAGGTGAATATCACTGTAGTTTTAGGAAGGGAAGGTCATGTTCCGGACAAATATTAAATCTGAATTCAATCATTTGCCACAGATTACTGAATTCAAATGATCAGTATTTTTCTTGGAAACTGTGTGTAACTTATTGTGCTACTAGATGGACGATTTGTGAAACACCATTGTTCCCCCACGCAGCGTGGGTGAGTAGTCCAAAACATTGCGTGGCACTGCATGGTTCCGGGTCCCATTCCTGCAGATACCAATATTTTTCCATTTTATTTTATTCCTCGCAATGTTAAGTTATTATCTATGAAACTTAAATACATGTAACAGTTCTGTTTCTATACGTAAAATTAATATATTCAAGTTTGTTACGACTACTACCAATGTAAGTAAAAAATCTGTATGCTACCTCATTTCTGGCGCGTACAGGTTACGAGGTAACGAGAGATTCAGCCTCGACACAATTTACTAAGTTCTCATTGAGAAACATGAAAAGGTTTGAGCTACATGAACTACTGCGCTTAGGAAAACCGCTGTACTATGCTAATTATAACAAAGAAGGGGTTGCTTGTTAACAGTCCTCATCTTTTAATGACTTATTTTCATAGAATGAAAAAATTTCAACACTAAATCAGAAATGGCACTGAAGTGCCAAAGAAACGGGTACATGCAGAAACATATAAGACAAGTGTCTGACGCAATTGTTATATCGGATACTGCTGTTACAATAGCAGGTCATGAAGATTTAAGTCAGATGAACGTAGTGTTACAGTCGGCGCACGAGCGATGGGACACAGCATCTCCGTAGTGGCGATGAAGTGGGGATTTTCCCGTACGACCATTTCACGAGTGTACCGTGAATATCAGAAATCTGGTAAGACATCAAATGACCGTCATAGCTGCGGCTGGAAAAAGGTCCTCCAAGAACGGGACCAACGTCGACTGAAGTGAATCGTTCAGCGTGACAGAAGTGCAAACCTTCCACAAATCGCTGCAGGTTTCAATGCTGGGCCACCGACAGGCGTCAGCGTGCGAACCATTCAACGAAATATCACCGATATGGACTTTTGGAGCCAGAAGAGCCACTCGTGTATCCTTGATGACAGCACTGCACGAAGCTTTACGCCTCGCCTGGGACCGACAACAGCGCATTAGACTGTTATTCACTGGAAACATATTGTCTGGTAGGACGAGTCTCGTATTGTATCGAGTGGATGGACGTGTACGGGTACGTAGGCAACCTTATGAATCCATGGACCCTGCATGTCGGCAGGGGACTGTTCTAAAGGGTGGAGGCCCTGTAATGGTGTGGGGCGTATGCAGTTGGAGTGCTATGGGACCTCGATACGTGTAAATACGAGCCTGGCAGGTGACACATACGTAAGCTTCCTGTCTGATCACCTGCATCCATTCATGTACACTGTGCATTCCGACGAATTTCGGCAATTCCAGGAGAACAATGCGACTCCCCGCATGTCCAGAATTGCTGCAGAGTGGCACCAGGAAGACTCTTCGGAGTTTAGATACTTCTGCTGGCCACCAAACTCCTCAGTCATGAACATTACTGTGCACATCTGGGATGCCTTGCAATGTGCTCTTCAGAAGAGATATCTACCCTCTCGTACTCTTACGGATTTATGGACAGCCCTGCAAGATTCATGGTGTCAATTCCCTCCAGGACTACTTCAGATATTAGGCGAGTCCATGTCACGTCGTGTTACGGCACTTCTGCGTACTCGTGGGATCCATACACAACATTAAGCAGGTGTACCATTTTATTTGGCTCTTCAGTGTAAGTTAACTTGTAGTTTCCGTTGCCTACATTCACGTACTAATTTCATTCCAACGAACAATATTTGGATACTGTGGCACTTCATGAATATAATTTATATAAATTGGGGAAGGGCAGGAAGTTCATGCATTCCAACCCACTAAGACTACAGCAAAAATGAAACAGTACAAGCATTCACACACAAAGGGAGTCTATGCACAAAAGAACCACGTGGGTCCAAGACATAATAAAATAAAACGCTCGTATAGTTAATGAATATTTATTAGGTAAATTATATTGGTAAATACAAAGCACGATCAGAAAAATCTAAATCAATATCGAAGGAAATTAGCAAATGATAAATATGAGGAGCAGAAGGCTCAATGGTACCATCTGTGTAGGTTCCCTATACGAAGAAAGTTAGTACTCGAAGTCAGAGTTCAACACATTAAAATCACTCGAACGCATTTAACTGCACTGAATGTTTACTGTCACACGAGTCAGCCAAAGAATATGTAATTGGATAGTGCTGAGGGCACAGAGATATAATTAATGACCATCTATGGTACTACAAAAAAGGAAAGTGGGAAGTTACTCATAAAAGTAAAACGGAAATAAATTTAAAACAAGACATAATACTATATTCACACGAGAGTACATTCATACGCACATTTTCATTTAATGGAAATCATTCTCTCCAAACGGCAGCGAATCGTGATGGAATCCATTGCCACATCCCCAAGTTCTGGTAAGACAATGTGTGTCTCAGAAAAACTTAACAAAACCTGAAAAGTACACCATTTCCTACTCAGTAAACTATTAAGCATCATTCTTGGGCTATTGTTGTGAAATGAATCGAATTAGAATACTTCAGCTAGCCTGGAGTGAGCCGTGCGTGGCTCATGTTCCCGCCATCATGTATTTTACAGCCTGTTTTTAACGTACTTCCACCTCACTACGTTAAATTACTCGTCTCACTGAGTTGCTGCTTTGCCTGGCCGTGAGCGGCGCTAGGAGTGCGTATCAATATATCCCCTCTCGTAGGTTCTTTGCTCGACTGCTATTACTTCCCGGTCGTTGTCTGTCGTAGTCGAATTCGGATCGCGAGTTCGGTCTGCCAGTCAGTTAGAACGCGTCTGGAGCGCAGTCCAGACCTGCCAGTTGGGGAGTTGCAGATCGGCGCTAGTGCAGTCGTGTCGGAGCTGTGAGGTCTGCGTCGACGTGGCTCGCCCGACCATTGCCGCCACGCGTCGCTTGAACCCGGCCACGGTCTTGGTGGATCGTCGGTCGCTCGTCCTACCGGACGACGCGTTTTGGCTTGCGATCGTTCATGAGTCGGCTGTGTGTGTGGTTCGACTCCCAATTTGTCTTCATGCGTGCTTAGTTACTGTTGGGTATCGTTCAGGTCTTCGTGCAAGTGTTTGTCAGGTTGTGCGTGTAGTTGGCGTTATTTCCTTTGACGACTATTTAAGATGTTGTCGGCATTCTGAGGGCAGTTGGTCAGATAGTGCGGACCAGAGAGGATATCTCTGTGCGGTGCAATCGGCTGGGTCCGCTGGCGGTCCCTGCGCAGTGTCGGAGCGTGTGTGGAGCTGTCCGATCGCTACGAGCTTCGTTGCTCACCGACTCAGGACGTCAAAGTTGAGTGTGTGTTAAGTATCCAAGCCACGTCTGTTCGTTTCGGTGGTTCGCTGTTCGGGAGCTTTTCCTGTGAGCAACACCAAGTGTTTGTAGTGGTGAAATCGAGCAGCCGTGCAGTGGAATTAACTATATTGGTTCACTGCAATTCAGGTGAACCAGAGGAATGTTCTGCCTTGTGGCCGTTAGTGTTCTGGTTACCTGCCCTGGCCACAGACATAATTTCAGGCAGCGTCCTTTCCTCACCTGTTGTTGCTGTCCAACATGGTGTGTAGTTTTGACAGCTTAATACATATTTCGCTGTGGATAATCACGTCCGTAACAGTTTGGTCTTTGAGTTTTTATGTACCGATTGGTGGCAAGCAAGCCGTTTGGTCGGTCGGCCTGTGACTGTCTCTTGGTTGGGTTACCGATGGATCATGTGTAGTTGGGCCCACCACCTGTCTCACCTAAGTGAACGTTAACGTTTCGAGGGCAAACCCAAACGACGCTGGAGGCGTCTGAGTGCTGTTGTCTATACTGTCCTTTTCAAGGGTGTTTAATGGTCTGTTGGTGATCTATTATAGCCAATACTTTAAAAGAAAATTTTTTAATGGTATTTTATGTGCATAAATTTATGTAAATCAATTATGGGCCTTCATCCGCTTAAAACCTTTTTCTTAAATTTAGCTATTGTCGTTGCGTTGCTTTTCATTTAATGTGAGTCGTTCAGGGAGAGCGTGTCCCAGTGATGCAAATAGATGATAATCCGACGGAATCAAGTCTGCAGAATAAGCAAAATGCCCTAGCATTTCAAAACTGTACGATTTGATAGTTTCCCTGACACGTTTTGCTGTGTGTGATGGGGTGTTATTACGGAGCAATATGACTTTGTGTGCCGTCGTTTTCCATGTAATGCTCGATTGAAATCGATCATTTGCTGTTGATAGCGATCAGTGTTAACGGTTTCAGCAGGTTTTAGCAGCTCATAATAGATGACACCCTTCTGATCCCACCATCACAGACTATTGTCTTCTTTGCAAGGCGATTTGGTCTTGCAGTGGATGTCGACGGTTTGCCTAGACTCACCCATGATTTACGACGCTTAGGATTCTCAAAATATATCCATTTGTCATCATCTGTCACTATTCGATGGAGAAACCACTTTCTTTTGTAACTGGCGAGCGGCGTTTAACAAGTGGTCTTTCGATTTGCTTGCTGCCTTTCATTCACTTCATTTTACCACTTTCTTCACCTTTCCCACAGCTTTCAATCGAAGAGAAACGTCTTTCTGCGTCACATCCAATTGTTCCGCGAGTTACGACTGAGTTTCAGTTCTTTTTCATCCAATAAGGCATGCAATTCGCTGTCTTCGAACTTTTCCGGTGATTTCCCGCTCTCGTCGTTTCTCACGTCAAAATCACCACTCCAAACACTGTGTTTTCACAAGAGAGCGCTGGCCGAAAACTTCGATAAGCATTCGATGTGATTCTGCAGCAGTTTTCTTCGAATGATAACTGAAAACTAATGCTGTCCGCAAATCGTTGTTCGTAGGCACAAAACTTGGCATTTTTACGGGTTTGAACCAGATAACGATGTATGGAACTTAGGTTACTGTATGTTGACATTTGTCGTCAGCCGTTAGAGGAAGGAGATGGCGCTGTAGAAGCGGTCTCGCGGGCCATGCACTGACGGCTAGCGCCACCTACAGGGAAATTCCAGTTTCATGCTTTTACACCTGGTATACACACATACTCGCACATTCATGCAAATAGAGCGTACGGAGGAATGAAAATTTGGAAACACGAAATGTCAATCACATGAATAGTATTGAGGGCCTGCGTGGAACACAAAATTGCATGCATAAAGACTTTGAAGAGATACGGAACACAGACTGCTGCATCGCTCTGTTGACTGATCATGAGATAAACATGTCTCACAAATCGGATTTTCTCGCGGATTGAGCCAAGAAACGTACCAAGAAACGTACCGCTAATTCAAGGTGCCACTATAGACAGTAAATAATACTGAATCCGAGAAAGACTGCATGAAACGTTTCCGACAGAGACGTCTAAACATTCACTGTACCGACACCACAATGACTATGTTTCTCGTGCCATTTAAACTCATTTTAACGGTTTTGAACCACCTCCGTTTTGTGAACCAATTTTATTCAACCGTTTTAAACCATAGGCGCACGTGCATTCTGCTACTTCGAAACGTCTGAGCAAGTGAGAGCACCAAATGCGGCCATCGTGGGCATAGTCGCTGCTCATAGTATCAATCATACGCTGTCAACTTGCAAAAAACTCTGCGAAGTTTATTTGCCCTAACTCCCGCGCAGCGAAGGCGCGGCGAGGCCACACACATCGGCCGCGCAGTTGCAACACCTGGCGCTCTCCCTGACGAAAGCAGAGCCGCTACCTGCAGTCCGTCACCTCGGCTGCCCGCCGCCCCCTACTGTGCGGCAAGTGACAGCGCGCGGCCGCGATGACGCCGGCAGCGGTCACGGGCGAGCGGCGACGCCCACGCCGGGAACGCGTCGCTTCACGCGCCGGCGGCGACAGCGACGGCGACGCCGGGCAGCGTTTCTTGCGCGCGTTCCGCCGCGGGCCGCCCAGGAATCCCGTGTAATTACAGCGCGGGGCGCTAAGAGCGGCCGTCTTCCACTGGCTGGCAACGGCAAGGTCGCACCGCCGCTTCTTGTCGCGCCCGCCGCGGTTTCATCTCGTCTCCTTGTTCGCGTCCGGCCTCGTCCTGGGAACAACAAAAGGCAGAACGCTACCCGCCTGGAAAGAAATGCAGCAGCTCTGCCCTAAAAACGATCGCTAGTGTTCCCAGCCGTTCGGGCTTTTTCTTTGTCTGGATGGCCCAGTCCTCGCTTTGCTGTAAAAGAAAAAAGTAAGAATTTAAGGAAAAAATTTTTGACACGCAACGCGGAAGTACACTGGATAGCAAAAAAAAGTGGAGCACTAAGAAGACATGGTCGGACATAAATGTAGCTTCGAACATGTACACGCCATCGGTGAGTCCGTAAATGACTGGAGAGAAGTCTTCCGAAGTAAGAGTGATTCAGGTGTGCCGCAGATAAGTATCGTAGGACCGTTGCTATTCGCAATATACATAAATGACCTTGTGGATAACATCGGAAGTTCACTGAGGCTTTTTGCGGATGATGCTGTGCTATATCGAGAGGTTGTAACAACGGAAAATTGTTCTGAAATGCAGGAGGATCTGCAACGAATTGACGCATGGTGCAGAGAATGGCTATTGAATCTCAATGTAGACAAGTGTAATGTGCTGCGAATACATAGAAACAAAGATCCTTTATCATTTAGCTACAATACAGCAGGTCAGCAACTGGAAGCAGTTAATTCCATAAATTATCTGGGAGTAGGCATTAGGAGAGATTTAGAATGGAATGATCATATTAAGGTGATCGTCGGTAAAGCAGATGCCAGACTGAGATTCATCGGAAGAATCCTAAGGAAATGCAATCCGAAAACAAAGGAAGTAGGTTACAGTACGCTTGTTCGCCCGCTGCTTGAACACTGCTCAGCAGTGTGGGATCCGTACCAGATACGGTTGATAGAAGAGATAGAGAAGATCCCACGCAGAGCAGCGCGCTTCGTTACAGGATCATTTAGTAATCTCTGCAGGAGAGACGCTCAGTAGCTCGGTACGGGCTTTTGTTGAAGTTTCGAGAACATATCTTCACCGAGGACTCAAGCAGTATATTGCTCCATCCTACGTATATCTCGCGAAGAGACCATGATGATAAAATCAGAGAGATTAGAGCCCACACAGAGGCATACCGACAATCTTTCTTTCCACGAACAATACGAGACTGGAATAGAAGGGAGAACCGATAGAGGTTCTCAAAGTACCCTCCGCCACACACCGTCAGGTGGCTTGTGGAGTATGGATGCAGATGTATACTGTACAGTTGCAATTCCCTATGATAGGTAGAATGGCCACTATAAAGCATTTGTATCATCCGTGCTCAGTGTTATGGGGACTGGTACGGTATAGAAGAGATGTCAATAACATCAGTCTTTAATTAATAACTGTGAAGGACACAGAGATACTTAGTGCTCCTGTGAGACAGCGTTATCAGCAGCTGGCATAGTTTGAAAGGGACCTCAATACGAGTCTGCATTTGGACGACTCATCGATTCGTGCAGTATCCAGATCTGTGGAGCATTCGAATGCGACAGTCGTCCGATGTTGGACTGCATGAGACTCTGAGGGCAGGTTTACTCCGCGTCGGGTATCTTACCGACCCCCTCTGACCACTACAATGGAGCACCAAGCACATCCTAGTCAGTTGACATCTGCGCCTCCACCCCAGTAAGTAATGGTCTCCCTTGAATGTTCTGACTCATACCGCACTGGTCGGAGACTAGCAGCTGCTGGACTATAGAACTACCGTCCCATCCACTGGCTGCCGCTAAAATGATAAAACAAAATGCTGCATTTGGAGTGAGGCCGTCATCACGAAGCATGGCGTCACGTTGTATTCAGACGGTTCTTCACTACTCTGGATGATGGTCGTCGGCAATTATGATGACGACTTGGAGACGTGTCCCATTCTTCCAGTGTTTTGGAGAGGATTGGCTGTGTTACTCCTAGCGTCATGGTATGGGGAGCCATCGGGCATGACATACGGTCACCGCTGGTAGAGATACAGGGATTTGTAACGAAACAACGATACGTCGCGGTCATATCCTTACCTCCAGTGTGGTAGTATTGTAGTGCCAATTTTCAACAGAAAAATTTACGTCCACACATGGAATGTGTCTATATGAACAGTCTGCTTCATGTTGAGGTACGCCTGTGACCAGCAAGATCCCTAGATGCGACCTGGGAGAATATATGTGGGACCAGATCGTACGTTGACATTGTCCTGGTGGCGGTATCCACGATATCGAGGACCAGCTACAACACTTGTGGACCAGGTTTTCACTCTGCAGAGCGTACGACGGCTTTATGACCCCTTCGAAACGGAATTAATGCTAGGCTAGAGGAGATGCAAATTCATATACTGATAAGTGGGCTCCTACTGCCAAGTTCTTTGTAAATTTGAGTCGGTTTTGCTATCAAACATAACCGCTCAAGCAGTGATGTTTCATTTCCTTTTCTCCTCTCCTTGTGCCTGCCTCACATATTGTGTGAGGCAGTGTATTTGTCACGTTGTTATCGGTCTATGTTCATTAGTCCTTCTCACGAGTGCCAGCAGGAAAGTATGACAATGTCGCGTAAAACATATTACCAGCGTTTTCCTTTACTTAAGTTTGGCGTGTAGCAATAGTAAAAATGACAGAAAATCGATGTCACGGACTGTTGCGGTACAGTACTCAAAGTAGAAGACCACATTATATAATTCTTGGACACTGACAAATAAATGTCCTGCACTGAGGGGACGCAAACCTTCTAGTCACTCGCATAGTCAGCTAGAACGTCCGTTACTGAACACAGAAGGAATCCCGTGTCAGAAATATGTTTTATTTGGAAATTATCCGTGGTCGTATGAGCTCACTATTTCTTGACCGTAACTACACGAGTCTTCAATTGCCGATATCACGGCTACCGAGCTAGGTGTGTGGAGATTACCTGAAAGAAGTGCCATGTGCGCTGACTGAATGCTTGCTTCTGCGTCCTGCCATCAATAACAAACTTTGCCAGCACGTGCTACCAACTGAATTCTCTTTGCTTGTATGACGTTAAGTCCTACGACGCCACGTTCAAAGAGCAAAGCGCATGCCAAACTTTGCATATACTAAGAATTTTGCAAAGATATCGATCCATGCAGTGACAGTCGATCACAGCAAGCAGTGGGAAGACAAGCAGGCCAACAACCAACTGACTGCGAACGACAAACGAGATGAATGAAAGGTTGCACACTGCAATGTTAACCGAAAGAATTGGTATACAAAATTATCTTTTGGTCAAAAAATACTTTTTCGGTATATTTTCCCAATGTGGAACTTAGTCGGTATGTGCGATAATTGATCCTTCTCCTGTCTTTCTCTAAGTGAGTTAAAGTTGTATATCACACGTCAACGAGACAAACTACACCCTTTTTCTCCAAACGTAAATTCTCACAGAGTAACACGATCTATCATGCAACGAGGAAGCAACAGAAATGGGGTTGTCGCTTACATTATGAGGACAGAACCGCAGAATATTTCATTTCCCTATCAGCAAACGATATGCACAACAGGTAATGTCTAGTAACAGTACACAAATTTAAAGATTTGACTTCCGAAAATCTTTTCGGTCTGGCTTGACAAACATTTCGTTTAAGTTTCATACACAGATGTTCTACGGGAAGCTGCCACTTTTCAATTCCTGAGTTTTGAAATTCTGTTTCCATCTACTCCATTTACCTATCAAGCAAACATTAGCAGTGATGTTGGGTGTACGTTTGGGTATGGAAGATCGTATGATGAGTCCACATGTGCAGTGAAGTAAATTATGGAATTTATTCAGATGCGCGAATCACATTTCTTTTGCACCAAATGGACAAATATACAGTAATTCCCAAATAAGTTAAATTTTAAAGCTCTTTGGTTACAGAATCAATAGTATTGCGATTATTATTTTCGTATCTTTTTTTTTTTTGGTAATGTCTTTAACATAGAATTTGAGTCTCTAATTACAGGTTTCAACTCTCAGTGTTCCTCAAGTTCTGGTCACAACAGATCCTGTACCATCAAAGAAATGAAGGAAAAGATGAGGCATTCTGTGAGCATTTTTTATTGATGGAGAGATGACATGAAACATTAACCTTCCCAAGGATCACCAGTTCAGAAAATTTCTGTCCAAATAGCTTATTATACATGCCAATTACACGTTACAACTATCTGTATTAATATAGGAGAGTCTCTTGGAAAGGATAAAACATTTGCTTATGTTTCATCGAGAATATGCATAAGGAAGGCATTAATCAAACAGATTGGCAACGTATCACAGATTGACAAACACAGACTAGGCAAAGCGTTATTCTACAAAGCCTCTTTTCGCTGGCTCCGAAGGCCAGAAGAAGAATAAAATAATAATTGGTAAGCATTGAAAGTTATTTTTCGTTTCTTGCTGATGATACCCTTGTTTCATAACATAAAATAACTGAACTATAACATATTTGACCGAGTTCTCGGAAGAATAGAGCTGAGATTAAAAAGGCTTCAATTGAACTCGCTGAGGTAAACATAAACTCAATAAAAACTGGAATACACATTACAGATACTCCACAAAAATATTTGCTTTTAGTTCGTTACGAACCCCAATTCAGCTTTCTATGGTATCCTCAGGCTACATCTCAACGACCTATAAAAATAAATACTGTTGTGGAACATCAGAAACGTGTGTTTCCGATTTTAAAACGTCTGTACTCCTCAAAATCACCGCCGGAATATTCCAAAAATGAAGAAACATAAGCATGTTCATTGCCAACAGTTGTTAAGTTGAAACTTCCTGGCAGATTAAAACAGTGTGCCGCACCGAGACACGAACTCGATACCTTTGCCTTTCGCGGGCATCTGCTCTACAAACTAAGCTACCCAAGCACGACTCACGCCCCGTCCTCACACCTTTAATTCCGCCAGTACCTCGTCTCCTACGTTCCAAACTTCACAGAAGCTCTCCTGCGAACCTTGCAGAACTAGCACTACTGTAAGAAAAGATGTTGCAGAGACATGGCTTAGCCACAGCCTGGGGGATGTTTCTAGAATGAAATTTTTACTCTACAGTGGAGTGTGCGCTGATATGAAACTTCCTGGCAGATTAAAACTGTGTGCCGGACCGAGACTCGAACTCGGGACCTTTGCCTTTCGCGGGCAAGTGCTCTACCAACTGAGCTACCCAAGCACGACTTACGGCCCGTCCTCACACCTTTAATTCCGCCAGTACCTCGTCTCCTATCTTCTAGTTGTTCTACAATGATTTAGAAATTTCCAGGCTGCTGGAACAATCTGAAAACCGCCATTCCCAGCCGCAGCTTTGAAAGCGAATCATGGTAAAAGTTAATAAATTTGGAAACTGTATTGAATGAAGTGATACGGTTAATAACAGTGGCTGCAGTGAAGACAAAAGCATATTCTAACGTGGTCTTTACTTGAGTGTGATTATTTCACCGTCACCTTTGGAAGGGACGTATATGAAGAAATAAAAACTTGAAGATTTCAATGAATTGCTTGTGAGGCATTATGAGAAAGACCGTATTGAAATTCTATAATTGTAAGGATATTTGCTGATAAATTCGTTAGATTCCTTAAACTATTACCAAATTCTCTACGTTCAATAAAGTTTAGCTACTGCCGCGAAAACGACAAATTATTTAATTTTGAAAATTTGTAAGGGAAAGCAAAGCACCTCCTTTCACTTTCAAGAACCACATTTTCTTTTGCGATTCCTGAAAATTTCTAGTATTTGAATTTGACAAGTTCTGCAATTAAACGACTCAAGTGACAAATGTATAGGCACTTTTCTTTACTTTTAAAGCCAAAGACCTCAAAAAATACATGCAAACACAATTAATATTAAAAGTGCAACGTATTGTATTAGGAGATAAAGATGTGAACATGGCGTCGACTGACATTCTTTTTAACTTCGATATTGTCTCATTATTCAAGATGATCCTTAGAATGAAACTTTCACATGTGGAAGATATACTGGATAATGATTTGATGTATAGAAGATACGTGAAATTAAAATATGGTCTCAAGAAGACCTTAACCCAAGAAGAATAAGAACAAAAAAAGAAGACAATAATAATTATTTTCCCGCACATAGATTGACATTACTTAGACATTGTTTTGCGACACACTTCTAGCAGTATAATAACGAATTTAGCGATGAAGTGGAAGATGTTGCCTTGGGCAGCTGTTGCCGACTTTTCTCAAGAACTATGTGAACTCGTGACGTAGAGAAGCTGGATCAGGTGCACAAAATAGCACGAACCCAATTTTCTTTGTGAAAGAGAGACATGTGCAGCATAGTATTCTGGAATTATCTGTAATCAGACATGTCGGTGGAAGACTGAGCCATGTGATATGCAGAAAAGTAACATATTGATACCATCAACAATAGAGGGGTATAATTCAAACATACATGGAAAAGGGGAACGGAATATGGAGCCAGATTATTTACAAGAAGCGCCGAATTACTTACGGCAGCTTTTGAGGAACACGATTACTTGACTGTGAAGACTGAAACATCACAATGATGAAGAAATACTTCGAGGAGTGATGGTGGACAGGAAATGCCAAACGGGATAACTTTCTCTTCAATTACAAACCATATTACTGATCTAATTGGCAATGTTTCGGTAATGCGGAGTTAAAACAATTTTTAGGTCCGCAAGAAAAATAAGTCATCCACTTAAATCAATAAAAAACGCACATGACTCACTGGTAACAGATGGTATTATAAAATTTCGCTTTTCTGCGAACAAGTATACATAGGGACCACGAAAAGATGTATTAACACCCGTTTAAAAGAAGAAAAAAGAAATTACCGCTACGGACAAATTAAAAAATCGATCGCTGCGTACATACTCTACAGTGCGGAGACGATTAAATAAAACTGAGCGTAATTATTTTTGAAAACATTCTTGGAGTTATCAGCGATCAAAGTATAATCTTTAAAAATAACTATAACAGTCTAAATCACAAGACACGTGTACTGAAAGGTAATCGATTTCAATCGTCACATGATCATTTTCACACCTACAGAAGTGATATAACACAGGAAATAAATTAGAGGGTGTATTAAAAGAATTTAAAATTATCTGCAAAATTACAAAACGCAGATATACCCGTATTAAAGTTTTACAGCTAATTTTAAGATCTTTCAATGTGTGGTTCTAATTTACGCATATATCCTGTGTTATATTACAGTTGTAGGTCTGAAAATGATCATGTGATGATGGAAACTGGTCGCCTTTTAATAAACATGCCTTGCGATCTTCACTGCTATAATTATTTTCGAAATATGTAATGCGCTTGAATAGAGAGGCAATAGAAATTTACAAAAGTACCACAATAATTGTAATGGAATGGGAAAGAAGTCAAATAAAGTAGAGATGAAGACTTTGCACAAATGGGCAAGTATAACAATGATTTACAATCGAGAATGACATTTTCTGTTGGAGACAGTGATATTCATGTGTCATCTGGTGAATTATTGTGACCTCTACACAGCTCGTTATTAGCTTTCCACACAACTGTCAGCGTTCCGTGTCTGAATATGGCCCACGCTGTCGGAGACTAAACGATAGTGAATAGTTTCATGCACCGACCACGGCTTCCCAACCATGAAGTTTTAACGTAAGCACTTAAGTATTATTCTGAGAACGACAAAAGAAATCTCATGAACGCACTTCTGAAACAAAGAAATTTTGCTTCCATGGAATAATGCGTAATTGTTGATATGAAATCCATATGTGGAGGCTACTGATGTCAGATGTATCGCTCGATCAAAGGGCAATCATCAATCTGATGTGATGGCATCCTTTACAACGTTCTATTATGTGCCACATCCGTCAATCCATCCATCCATCCATCACTAATCCGCCACCTACTAGTTTCGCCATGACGTACAATACGTGCTCAGTACCTAGTTTTGCCTTTTCTTCCCTTACCTTTAAGCCTTTCCTCGAAAAGAAAAAAGTAGCTGCTCTCGCACATCGCACTTTGTACCACATATCCCTTCAAGCTGTGCTCTTTTGATACGTATATAACCCACTTTACCTCCAATAGCGTCTTACGGTAGAACATCTGAAATTATTCATTTACTGCTGTAATCATTACATATTCACGGAACAGCGTGCTCCCAACATGCAGATATGTGCTTTGGATTCGAAACCGAGATTCTCGACGCATTTGTAACCTTTTTTTTGTAGAAGAAAACTGTGTTCATCTGCCTCGGTAATTTTTTTTATGTCTTCTGTGTCAACAGGGCGATCTGTATAAAAATCTGAACTATTTTAGTGGGTCATAATTTTCCTCCGAAAACTCGTAGAAACAGGAAAGTAGTTTTAATGACATCAGTAGCTCTGGGACAGACCGAAGTACTTCTCGTTGTTGGCAAGATGATTGGTGTCTCTGTGCATGAGATCCTTTGTCCGGTACACAGAGGCGCTTCCCCGCCTCGTGTTAGTTCTTTCGCAGCCTCGAGGGTTGCGGTTTGTGAAGTCTGTTGAGCGTCTAATTCGGGCTGCACGACAATACCCAGCAAATAAGTGAGTCGTTCGTAGTCTTCAGCTCGCATAAACATGCATTAACACTTCGAGAGCGGGTTTTCATTGCCAAAACATATAGCACGACAGACTGATTGGTTACACCACAATGGGCATTCTGAAAAGACATCAATGTGCGCGATGTTCGAACAAAGGCAACAATTTTCTGGACGGCAAGGAAGCTGGAGACAACTTGTATACTAGACAGTGACTGCGGTAAACATAGACCACCACTGAGTACAGAGGTTACTGATAATGTTCGAAAACACTTGGAGAACACTCCCAGAAAGTCGCTGCGACAGGAGGCAGTCATTTCATATTGCACATGTCAGAGAGTTTGTCAAGAGACCTGCATTACAATCATATAGATTGCAAGAAACTGATCACGAGGAAGGAATGCATTACTATCGATGGTTTCAGGGATTTCTTGTACAGCGTCCAGACATACTCTACATGTCTTGGTTTACAGATGAAGCATGGATCCATCTGTCAGGTTACATCAACATAAAAAACAGCAGATTGTGGGCTATCGTAGATCCCCATATCATCCACGAAACAACCACTGCGTGATGAAAAGATTGGAGTGTGGTGCGCGTTGTCAGCTGCCAGGGTTATTCGCCCCATTTACTTAGAGACGATGTAGACACTACACTTTATGTGGACATCTTCAAAGCATTTGTGGAGAGATGACGTTAAACTTGTATAAGGCTATTACGGATTGGGCAATGTGTCACACGCCTAACGCTTTCATGCAACTTATAGCCTGTTTCTTTGGTGATCAGATAATCTCAAAATTGTGGTTTCCCAATGGCCTGACCTAACCACCTGACCCCCCCCCCCCCTCCCCCCTATGAGTTCTTCTTGTCCAGGTATCTTAAAAGTCGAGTGTACAAGAATAGACTACGGACAACTGCAGCACTCTGTGAGGCCGGTACACTTCACGGAACGCAGAATGTGGTGAAACGAGTGCAGTTATGCATCGATGCTGATGGAAGACACTCCAACATTTGCTGTGAGGACTTTGTATGTATGTAACCTCCCAATTGTGTATTATCGTCTCCTAAAATTACAAATCTGTCACATTATTAGTTGAAATCTTATGACGCATTCAGGTTTATATAGATCGTCCTGTACATTCTTATTAAGGTTTACATCCACGGATGATTTGGTTCAATCCCTCTGTCACACTATTCATTGTTTTACAGTGAGTGATAACGGTCCGATACGCTTGCGAAGTTGCTATTTATTGTTTGTCTTGTGATTCACCGAGTGATGCACGTCTTCTGATTTCCTTACAACTCTCTGTTTTGTGTTTCAGTTGGATAGTCTAACGGTGTGTAACCTACGCGGTTGTGACGGATGCGTGTAGACTGTAGCAACATGTCAATGTTTTTGATGCCGTACGAATATTTTTTTTATACGCTTCATTCATTTTAATTGTTTATTAAATATAAGAAAGACCTCACATTTTCAGTTTTAGCCCTATCTAAACTCTTTGTATTAAAGGCGGCTGCTGAGAATAGTAATATTCTGAATTATCAGACTCATTTGGACAGGTGACATAGAAAGATCGTCATATGTTAAGAAATAATTCCATGTTTAGAACTGTGTGATCTGGAATAGCAATAAAGCTCAGCCACCGAACCAGTGTGCTGCATAAAATATGCAAGAAATGTCACAAAAACTTAAAATAGTAATGCTAACTGTGTAGGAGAAAGAGGATTAATTCGGTTTCGGTACACAACCTACTCCTGTGGAAGAATAGCAAGTGACGCTTCTTATCTTCCGGTTCGCTGAACTGTATGATATTCATTCAGTCCGGGCATTGGTGCCGAATAATATCTGGAATATAGGCAGACAGTTACGTGATCGTAACTCCTTGCTTTATCGGCCAAATACTGACTACTAAAATTTCTTCATGCAACAGGATTTCGACCAGTCGGCCTTTTTCCGATCATCATTCCAGTAATGGAAGTTTGCAGGCTCTGCTGCGGATGTTTGTAAAAACTGTCCTACATTTATTAACACCCTGTCTTACGGAATATTCGTTACACAGCAAGTGAGGTGTATTGTTTGCGTTCTTTTCGTTAAGGGAAGTTGAGAAGATCAAAGACGTTGCTGACAGAATGCCTGGTCCGTTCAAGTAGCATCAAGGAGGACCCTGTGCTCAACGTCCACTCCTGGCGGACGGATCACTATGGGCCGTACCCGCACGCCTTCCCCCCATGAGACACTGCAGAGCACTTTTTTGAATTTAGTCGAGGACATCGGCGCCAAATCCGGTTATAGGAACCTGACGCCAGTACCTTTCTGATCACATACTGACGCTAAAAATCTCCGCTGCTGCCTGTATTCGAAATGGATACTACCATGTAAAGTGTCACTACACATGGGTATGATAGTGATGTCGGGTATTGAGGCGAGTGAAGCGGACTGAAATTGTCCCCGAATGCATCCACGGTAAAGATACTAGTAATCGCATGACACGATTCGAAAACGGTGAATGTCCCTGTAAAGTTGTAAGAAGATTTTGTCCTTTACTCATACTTCTGGAAGCTTATCATAAGCTGCACTAGGACGCCGCCCAAAAGAAGAAATAGGTGAGACGGTCGACGCTGTGAGTGATGGTGGCAGAGACGAATGAGTCCAGTGAAAACACTGTTAACAAAAAACAACAAAGATAAAGAGTCACTCGTCAGCTACACAAGTAAACCATTAATTGGTTGACTATTGCCAGTTTCTTCAGAAGAGAAATAGGCTCAAATCATTAGTAAGCCAACATCAAAATGACAATCGGAAGGCAGTGTGCTACAAAGGATTGGCAAAAAATACATAGACAGACCAAGTATGTTACGAACAGATGTACAAAGATAGAACAGCAGAAATAAAACAGATTTGATGAAACAAATGTAAAATAGCTATAGAGCCACAACATACCTCTGCTACAGTATCAATAAAATACTGACATCGCTAAAAGCATATAATACCTCGTATGTGCGATGAATAGCAAACAGTTAACTGTCAAATTGCAAATCGTACAAAGTACGTGCGACGAAAGTCAATCAATATACTGATCACATGAAGAACATTGAACAAGCCTGTACACAAAGCCACAGGAACAATAGTATACATAAAAATTGCAGTAAAGTCTGCAAAAGTTAAAGAGGAAGTATGCTTTGTCATAGAAAATGATTAACAAAAGAATTATTTTGCTTTTTGGTTTCTGAGTCATCAGTTTTCTGACTGGTTTGATTCGACCCTCCACGAATTTCTCTTCAGTGCCAACCTCTTCATAAAAGAGTAGTATTTACAACCTACGCATCAATTATTTGCTGCACGTATTCCAATCTCCGTCTTCCTCTATAGTTTTTGCTCTAGAACTTCCTCATTCCTTACCTTATCAGTCTATCTAATTTTCAGTATTCGTCTGTAGTACCATATTTCAAATGCTTCGATTCTCTTTTGTTCTGGTTTTCTCAAAGCCCATGTTTCACTACCATACAATGCTGTCCTCCAAACATATATTCACAGAACTTTTTTCCTCAAATTATGGGCTATGTTTGATACTCGTAGCCTTCTCTTGGCCTGGAATGTCCTTTTGGCCAGTGCTAGTCCACTTGCTACTTGCTATGCCTGTCATTGGTTATTTTGGTGCCCAGATAGTAACATTCCGTAACTTCATCACTTTGAGACCATCAATCCTGATGTTAAGTTGCTCGCTGTTCCCATTTCAGCTACTTCGCATTACTTTAGTCTTCCTTCGAATTACTATCAATCCATATTCTGTTCTCAAAGCATTGTGGATTCCATTCAGCAGGCCCTGTAATTCTTCTTCACTTTCATTCAGGATATCAATGTCATCAGCGAGTAGTATCATAGATATCCTTTCATCTTGAATTTTAATTCCACTCCTGATCTTTTTTTATATCCATTATTGCTTCTTCGATGTACAGGTTGAACAGTAGGGGACGAAAGACTACATCCCAGTCTTCCCCTTTTTAATCCGAGCACTACGTTCTTGGTCGTCCGCTCTTATTATTCCGTCTAGGCTCTTTTACATATCGTATATCACCAGTCTGTCCCTATACCTTACCCGTATTTTTCCATGAATTTCGAACGTCTTGAACCATTTTATACTGTCGAACGCTTTTTCCAGATCGATAAATCCTATTAACGTGCATTTACATAGGCAATAAACCAAGGACAAAAGGTTGAGCAAACAGACAGATAAAAAATAATATAATTACTGTGTAAAAGGAGCTAAAGAAAGGAAGGTAAACTGTTCATATTTTCCTACCAGTTTATGGTGGGGCTATGGGTCACTGGGCTGTTCAGTATTCTGCAGAGGAGGCGGGCCATTCGACGTGCGTTAGCAGGAAACAAAGTCACCAGAGTTCGGGCTTCGATACTAGGGAGTGGACGTCACAAGCCCGAAGGCATGACAGGGACTCCCGCGCGTATTTACAAGTTCACTTGCTGTGTGGAACCTACCCAATAGATTACCTAGATGCTAAGTAAGTATCTAGTGTGTGGGTGCTAATAAGCATTGGTAGGCGTTTTGACAAGTCAGCATGTGACGGTTAGACATTAAAAATAAGTAGTAGTTCGTGGTTTTATAGATCTTGGTACATAGCAAACTGAGGCAGATACTCCTCTCCATTATGATCTTGGCTGCGTGCCGCTGGGCTACTGCCTCTCACTGCTGAGGCTGGCAGACACTGCAGGCCACCGGTGTTGACGTCAGCGGTGGTCAGTGTTATGCTGCGATGCCCCACTCGAGAGAGGTCCCCTCGGTTCCGCAGGCGGCCGCTGTAGCGTCTCAGAAGGGTACTTCCCTTGTCATCACATAGGCCGGCAACCCCTCGCCCTGCTCTTCCCACAATAATAGGTGTACACTGGGAATGAAGCGCTGCCCTCAGATAGTAACCGGGTGGCCACTGACGTTGTAGCTCCAAGTCACTCTAGGAGCTAAGCGTCGGAGTAAACAAAAATGGCTCTGAGCACTATGGGATTTAATATCTGAGGTCATCAGTCCCCTAGAACTTAGAACTACTTCATCCTAACTAACTTAAGGACATCACACACATCCATGGCTGAGGCAGGATTCGCACCTGAGACCGTAGCGGTCGCGCGGTTCCAGACTGAAGCGCCTAGAACAGCTCGGTCACTCCGGCCGGCCGTCGGAGTCAGCAGGCGTCGACTTCAGACCAGCACTCTGAGACACCAACCCGTGTCAAGGACTTTGGGCGGATGGCAGGTGCAGACCGGTCTCAAACCCATGGCTCCAGCTGGCAGAGCCCAGCCGTCTCATTGTGCAGTGCCGCTCTGACTTCGTGGTGGTGCTATAGCCGTCCAATGATGACCCCTGGCTTAAAATCTTGAATTATTTAGAAGCCTCCAGTGTTTATTTGTTTCACTAGAACCCGACGTATAGTCACAACACTTAAGTTTGAGACTGTGCAGCACCGTTTACCACTGTGCACGCCTTCCCTCGCTGTGCAATCCACTGACGTGTCTGTCACTGTAACCAAATGTCGCCACACTTGCGCTACGGAACTGTGACTGTTAATGCAAACCTCCACGGCGCTTCCATGATACTTTCCCTTACTTTTATTGCATACTAATAATTCTCTTACCAAAGACTGGGTCGTGACACTACAAAGGCTTTCCTCCATGTGCTCCCAGTTCTTGAGCAACAGCTGTTTCGACGTCAAATTACAGATATCGATTAGTGTTATCAGTGAAGCCATGTCTCCTCCATCGTTCAAAATCGTAGCCCTTCCTCGTCCCTCCTCGGCTGAGTTAGTGGAAGCTCCGGCATCCGGACCGCCCACACGCAGCCGTGTTTTGGTCGGCGAGGACTCATCAGGACCCCTGCTTATTGTTCGCACCGGGGGTAAAATACAACTCTAGAAAAATGCGGTGGAAAAATGAAAAAGACGAACGGGCGGCAGATAGAAGAACGCGGTGAATGTGAATACAATCGGGAGGGCCACTCCCAGCGAGCAGGACGAGGCAGCGGCAGGACAATGAGACAAGCAGCGCCGGCCGGCAGGCACAATGGCAGGCGGCGGCGCGCCGCGGGACGGGCCATTGTCCCCGCGGCTCGCAGGTGGACGCGGCCGCCGGGTCGCCGCCTACGGCCCCCCGACACCGCGCGAGCGATCGCCAGGGTCCTGCGGATGATTCCTTGCATATCGGTAATTGCAGGCGCGCATCCATAGGAAAGGGAATGTTCACGCACATCATAGCAAGTCCTCTCACCTCAACATAAAAAAGTGAAAAACCAGCTGGAGTGCTCGGAGTTTGATAATGATCACACATAAGCCAGTCACTGAGCAATACCGAAATTCGTACATTTTTCTTTTCTTATGTGGTATGACAAACCAGTGTTGGAGTTGTCATGGGATGGGCATCTAATATCACAAGGGCCTCCTCTGGCCCTGTGGACTGCAGTGTGACGCCTTGTAATCCTCTGGAAACATGGAATCGTTTGCAAAGAGGCAGCCAATTCTGGGTCTGTTCGTGGGTGCAGGATCCGTAGCACGGATGTGTTCCATGACATCCCAGATATGCTCACTGGGGTTCAAATCTCGGATTCTGGTGGCTACCTCTGTCTTTGAACCTCCCCTGCATGTTCCTGGAACTATTTACTGGCTACGTGGGGGCGATATGGCGGCGCGTTATTTTTTAGCAACACTACAGAACCGGAAAGGCGCTGGACCGCCGAAGGTGAGAGGAGATGGTTCACGAGCAGCTCAACTCGCCGCAGATCAATCAAAGTCTTTGCCAAAGAACTTGGGCAGCAGAAAGATGCACACCAGTCTGCAACAGAGACACCACCGACTTGGACCACACCTTCGTGGCAGGCGGGATCCATCGGCTCATGTCGTTTGCGGAACAGGCAGTGCCTCCCATAGGCGTGGTGCATTTGAAATCGTGATCCTACCAACTGTATGACAGTTAAAAGAGTCGAGGGACATGAAAGGGAAGCAGTGTTTGGGAAGGGAGTGAGACAGGGTTTTAGCCTCTCCCGATGTTATTCAATCTGTATATTGAGCAAGCAGTAAAGGAAACAAAAGAAAAATTCGGAGTAGGTATTAAAATCCATGGAGAAGAAATAAAAACTTTAAGGTTTGCTGATGACATTGCAATTCTGTCAGAGACAGAAAAGGACTTGGAAGAGCAGTTGAACGGAATGGACAGTGTCTTGAAAGGAGGATATAAGATGAACATCAACAAAAGCAAAGCAAGGATAATGGAATGTAGTCGAATTAAGTCGAGTGATGCTAAGGGAATTAGATTAGGAAATGAGACACTTAAAGTAGTAAAGGAGTTTTGCTATTTGGGGAGCAAAATAACTGATGATGGTCGAAGTAGAGAGGATATAAAAATGTAGACTGGCAATGGCAAGGAAAGCGTTTCTGAAGAAGAGTAATTTGTTAACATCGAGTATAGATTTAAGTGTGAGGAAGTTGTTTCTGAAAGTATTTGTATGGAGTGTAGCCATGTATGGAAGTGATACATGGACGATAAATAGTTTGGACAAGAAGAAAATAGAAGCTTTCGAAATGTGGTGCTACAGAAGAATGCTGAAGATTGGATGGGTAGATCACATAACTAATGAGGAGGTATTGAATAGAATTGGGGAGAGGAGGAGTTTGTGGCACAACTTGACTAGAAAAAGGAATCGGTTGGTAGGACATGTTCTGTGGTATCAAGGGATCACCAATTTAGTATTGGAGGACAGCGTGCAGGGTAAAAATCGTAGAGGGAGAAAAAGAGACGAATACACTAAGCAGATTCAGAATGATGTAGGTTGCAGTAGGTACTGGGAGATGAAGAAGCTTGCACAGGATAGAGTAGCATGGAGAGCTGCATCAAACCAGTCTCAGGGCTGAAGGCCACAACAACACCAACTGTATCACGTTACACCATTGGTCCAGTGTCCATCCCTGGTGATTGATGACAAGTGAAAGCCGTTGTACCGGATGACGCTGGGGTAACAGTGGCCGGCGGGGTTAGAGGCACCATGTCACGAATTGCGCGTCACCTCCCGCCGGATGTTCGAGCCTCCCTCGGGAATGGGTGTGTGTGTGTTGTCCTTAGCGTAAGTTTAAGTAATGTGTAAGTCTAGGGACAGATGACCTTAGCAGTTTGCTCCATTAGGAACTCACACACAATTGAACATTTGTAACAGTGGCCCCCTCTGCAGCATCCCCTCCAATTTCGTGTGTAATCCATGTGACTGTAGACTATTGTTGGGAGACGTGTCTAATATCTCAGTGATTCGCTGCACTCTAGCCCCTCTCTCACTATTGACGTCCGTCTCAGGTATTGCCCGTCACGGTCATCGAGGGTGGCTAAAAGGCCGGTAGTTCGCCAGCTGCCGCCTGTGACACCCTCATTCAGCCACTCACTATGCACGATGGACACGGCTTCAGCTCGCGACAGCTTGCATATCTCACAAATCACTTGCACAACCACTTCTCAGAAGGTATCTGCAGCTGGCACAGAGGGAGCGTGGTGCGCATACAACACCTGAGCGATCTTTTCCCCACTATCCCAAGACATTAGCTGAGCCATTGCATTTCAGGAAACCAAAAGGTAGCACCACACACTCAGTTGTTATAGCCTATTTTGCACCTAGATACAGCACGTAATTTTTGTGTTTTAGTTTGGTAAGTCACAACAAGATGGCGTCTAAGAGGAAACAGCTCCACTTCTTAAAAGAAAAAGTGCATTGTGGAAGCGAAATGGAAACCGATTGTTTTGAGAGTGAATCGACGTTCTGCGATAGGGAGTTAGATGTGTATTATCAGTAAAAAATCATTTGATATTGTACCATCAGCAGAGGTAAGCAACAATAAAATGTAATTATGTGGCTTGCCACGTTACTATGTAGCTTATCATGACAGTTCTGCACATGTAGTACTCTTAAATTATACTAGTTATGGGACAGTTCCTTAAATATTTATCTGGAGCCCATTAGCCGTAAACGATCGTTATACTTGTGACGGGTATCACTAGGTACCTGCTATACTGTTCATTGTAGTTCCCTAGATTCATGCTATTAGTGATTTTAGGATTTTTCTCTTCTGTAAGGAGACGTAACTCATAATATAGCAAAAAGAAATATGGAAACGTATCGACTTCCTATTAAGTTTTCCGAAGCTACCATGTTCAAATTTTCGGATTAAACTCCTGATTCCATTTCCCTGAAGCACGCTGTTCACCGAGAATTCAACGAAATTAATGTCAAGGAGCGTGGCCGTCATACACAGTCATCATGGCTTACGGTCTCAGCACCAAAATATTGTATGCTTATTCCTTCACACTGTAAATGACTGTCTAACGTCATAAACCGCTTCCTGATATATCTGCAGCTCATCATGTATAGTTAGTCCCTGACCTGTTACGAAGCCGCAGAGCCGGTTGCTGAACCTGAACTAATTGATGGCGGTATCTTAGATTAGCCTGAGAGCAACGTGAATTGTGGCCAGTGAAGCCAGATATTGGCACTGAAATTTTGATGATACAGCCACAGGATTTTGAGAATTAGTCATATTTAATATTTTTTTCACTTCGTGCCGCAGTTAAAAATGTTGTGTTTCATGTTACAAGAATACTTCAATGTATGCACAATAAACACAACTCTTCTACCCATCTTATGATTTACGAAAGTTTTTGAACCTTCTAATGTGTCTCCTCAAACATTTAGTTTTAAGTAGCTTACGATTATCTGGCCTCAAGGGCCTCATCTATATTTCAACCAAACTCCTGTCTGTCATCAGTAAGATAAGCAACACAGCCATACGTAGAAGAGCGCCGTACTCCCTACTTCTCAGATGCTTCCACCTTATGTCATACAAACGAAGAAGAAGGGCAAAAATTTGAAAACACAAAGAACACAACCCATTACCATGCCTAACACTGTGTACGAAAACCGGTGGTATTCAAGACAGCTTCCTATGGCCTCGTGATGAATAAATACAGATCCTTTATGGATCCATGTCCCTTTCCTCACCGATTCTGCAAAGAACCTCCTCATTTCGTAACTTATCTGTCAAACTAATTTTCAACATTCTTCTGCAGCACCATATCTCAAATGCTTCTGTACTCTTCTGGTTTTCCTATAGTCCATGTCTTACTACCATACAATGCTGTGCTCCAAACATACATTCTCAAAAATTTCTTCCTCAGATTAAGGCCTATGTTTGATACTAATAAACTTCTGTTGGCCAGGAATGTCATTTTTGCCAGTGATAGCCTGATTTTGATGTCCTCCTTACTCTATCAATGACTGATTATTTTGTTGCCTAGGTAGTAGAATTTCTTAACGTCCTCCCTCTTCTTCGTGGCCATCGATCCCGCTGCAAAGTTTCTCGCTGTTCTCATTTCTGCTACTTCTCGTTACTTTCGTCTTCCTTTGACTTACTCTCAATTCATATTCTGTATTTACGAGACTGATGATTTCATTCAGCCATCAACCAATCCATCTTCGCTTTCATTGAGGACAGTATTCTCATCAGTGAATCTTATCATTGGTATCCTCTCATCCTGAATTTTAGTCACACTCTTGAAACGTTATTTTATTCCCATCATTGCTTTTTCTATATAAATACTGAACAGTAAGGGGAAAGACCATATGCCTGTCTTAACCCCTTTTTAATTCGTGGGCTCCGTTCTTGGTTTTCCAGTCTTATTGTTACTTCTTGGTTCTTGTAAATATTGTATATTACCCGCCTTTCCCAATAGCTTACCCCTATTTCCCGCAGAATTTCGAACATCTTGCATCATTTTGCACTGTCGTACGCTTTTTCCAGATTGATAAATCTTATGAACCTGTCTCGATATTTCTTCAGTCTTGCTTCCATTATCAACCTCAACGTTAGACTGTCTCTCCGGTGCCTTTACCTTTCTTAAAGCCGAACTGATCGCCATCTAATATGTCCTTAATTTTCTTTTCCATTTTCTGTATATTATTCTTGTCAGCAATTTTAATACGCGAGCAGTTAAGTTGATTGTGCTATAATTCTCGCATCTCTCGGCTCTTGCTATCTTCAGGATTCTATGGATGATGTTTTTCTCAAACTCTGATGATATATCACCTATCTTAACATTCTACACGCCAACGTGAACAGTCGTTTCGTTGCCACTTCCCCCAATGATTGCTGACATTCCGATGGGATGTTATCTATCCCATCTGTCTTATTTGATCTTAAGTCATCCAAAGCTGTTTTAAATTCTGATTATAGCACTGGATCACATATCTCTTCCCTATCTACTCCTTCCCCCAGGCAAGTCAACCCCCTCGTAGAAGCCTTCAATGAACTCTTTCACTTGCCCGTTCTCTCCTCTACCTTTAACTGTGGAATTCCCATTGAACTCTTATGTTACCTCCCTTTCTTTTAATTACACCGAAGTCCGTTTTGACTTCTTGCATGCTGAATCTGTCCTTCTGATAATCATATTTTTCAATTTCTTCACATATTTCATGCACTGACCTTGCCTTAGCCTCCCTGCGCTCCCTGTTCATTTTGTTCCTAAGTGGCTTGTATTTCTGTATTCCTTACTTTCCCTTTCTTCATCGATCCACTGAAGTATTTCATCTGTTGTCTATGGTTTCTCCGCAGTTGTCTTTTTTGTCCCTACGCTTTTCTTTCCAACTTCTCTGGTTGCTCTCTCTAGAGAAGTCCATTCCTCTTCAACTGTACTGCCTACTGAGCTGGTCAATATCAGAGTGACTATAGCCTTTGAGAACTTCAATCGTACTTCTTAATTTGTCCGTACTTCCGTATCCCACTTTTTTGCTCACTGATTTCCCCTGATAGTCTGTTAAACTTCAGCCTACTCTTCATCATTACTAAATTGTGATCTGCATCTATATCTGCTCCTGTATGCGCCTTACAATCCAATATCTGATTTCGAAATGCATACATGACCATGACGTAATCTACGTGAAATCTTCCCGTATCTACCGGTCGTTTCTAAGTATACTTCCTTCGTTTCTGATTCTTGAACAGATTATTCGCTATTACTAACATATTTATTGCATAACTCCATTAGTCTTCTCCTCTCTCGTTTCTACTGCCAAGCACATTTTCTCTCGTAACCCTTTCTTCTACTCCTCCCCCTGCAACTGCATTCCAGTCCTCCAACACTATTAAATTTTCATCTCCCTTTACGAACTGAATTAGTCGCTCAACATACTCATATCTTTTCTGTACCTGTTCATCTTCGGCTTGCGAAATCAGCTTGTATACCTGAGCTATCGTTGCTGTCGATTCTGATGAGAACAACACTATCACTGAATTGCTCACAGTATTTCACTCTCTCACCGACCTTCCTATTCATAATGAATCCTATTCCCGTTATACAATTTTCTGTATCCGTTGATAAACCGGCACCCCTCTGTATCAGGCTGAGTCTCTTAGCATTTTCCTTTTGAGATTTTCTAGCATCCCTACTACGTTCAAACTTCTGACATTGCACACCGCGACTCGTAGAACGCTATCCTGTCGTTGACTATTCAATCTTTTTCTCACGGTCGCCTTCCCTTTGCAGTCCCCTCACGGAGATCCGAATGGGGGGACTATTCCGGAATCTTTTGCTAATGGAGAGACAGTCTTTATCCTTAGAGGCCATATGTTCTGTGGATAGATATTATGTCTTTAATGCAGTGGTTTCCATTGCGTTATGCTTCCAAATGCCGTTGATTATTGATGATTGATCCGCCTTTAGAGGGGACAGTTACCCATCCCAAGGACAAGAGAGTGCCCTGAACCTCTATGCGCTCCTTCGCCCTCTTTAACAAGGCCGTTGACTAAATGAGGGAGACTTCTTATGACGGAATTCTTAGGCTGCCATTGCTGAAGATTTTTATTTAAAATTTACGCTTTGGCGGGTTTCGAAACTGGCACAGTGGACTTTTCGATAGATAAACAAAGATGCAACCTCTAGACTATGGGCGCGGAAAGAAGATATCGAAGCAATCTGGAGTGTACTAGATCCGTTACCGACAGTTTCGACTAAATAGGTTGTATTACGGAGATGCTTAACTCAAATGGGAATCCCTGGAGAAAAGACGACGTTCGTTTATGTAAACACCATAGAGAAAACTTAAAGCATTCGCATCTGAAGGTGACTGCAAAACGAGTCTTCTGCTGCCAAGATATACTTCGCCGAAATACTATTAAGATAAGATGAGAGAAATTAGTGCTCGTTCAGAGGCTTATCCACGGTCATTTTTCCCCACATTTCCGAGTGGAACAGGAAAGGAAATGACTAGTAGCGGTACAAATTAGGGGAGACCGGGGAGCTTTTATGCGGATTCATTTTTGGAAATAAAAAAATTAGTTCATTTATCGTGTTTAAAATTGTTTAGTCTTCTAGCATGGTTATTAAAGTGTAATTTGGTATATTTACTTCTAACTCAACATTAGCTTTAAGAGTCCAAAGTAATGTTATATAGGCTCGAGTGCGTATACATGCCCCGAGTAAGGGAGATGTATACATACATATGGGGAGGGGGGAGCACATTTATGCAAATAATACAGCAAATAATGACTCAACGGAACACGCTGCTATAATACTGAAAGTATGTGTTATTGGCAGTCAACAAAATTCTAGCTTTCCTACATCAATTAATTTGATAAAATACAAAAATTTGACGGGAAATAAACATATTTTACGCAAATTTCAACCAGTTTGCATATTATGGGCTATGTGGAATTGTAAAAGTTAATAAAGGTCTGTTCATCATCATTGTCCAAGCTGGAGTTTATGCACACAAAAAATGTGTTTCCTATGGCACAATCGTCTTGAGCCCATATTTTAGTTCTAAGGCATTGGACCCAGTCTTGATTGCGGTTTGATTGATTGCATCGTTTCAAACAATAAATACAAAGGCATTTTTCATCGTCTTCCTCATACTGCTGCAGGTTGTAAGAGAAACGATGAAGAAATGGGTGGGTCATTCGTTGAGATGGAAGTGCTTACTGACACATGCTTTAAAAGAAGTAGTTTGTGAGAGAATAGTAAGAGCAACGAGAAGATGCGATTAAAAACATAAAGGGAAGCGAAATTCACACGGACCTGCAGAGTATGGCAGAAGACTGGTGAGCACGAAGAGTTTCTATGTGAGAAGCTGATTTCGGAAGATAAAATCAGATATAGGCCTATCAGGATTTTTCCTTGTCCCTGCCTTTAACAATTTCTTGCCCTAATCATTCCTCGCACTCAGAGAATTACTTCTTTCTACTTGAGATTCATTCGGATCAAATAGTTTTTTTTCTTTTCAGCAATTTCTTCCTTTATCCTTCTGAACCATCAGTTTTTTAGATAGCGTTTGCAAATTCCGTTGTCTGCGTAAACGTGCGCCAACGAAACTGTGTAAATGTGCCCCACAACCATGTTTGAATTAGTTACGAAATTACAGTAGTAACTCTATACAAACGTACCTGGTAAAGTAGAATAATCTTCTGTAACCGAACATATGTGCTCTCCGTTCTAAAATGTATGTTTCCTAGCACCTTCGACATTTCAGTAACAAAATTTAATCATCTTGGACGAAAACACAAATATTTTCTTCGCGCTAGGTTGTCCACTTAACTGGTGCTGTGAAGTTTGTCAGAGTCCTTAGTAGATGACAGTACTAATGTTCACGTGACACGTACCCAAACGCGCCCCAGTCTCCAATGACCTTACGGTGGCTTCTGGAGTATGTTCATAGACCGCACGGCTTTCCGGGCGGGAAGGAGCGCCTGGTCCCCGGCACGAATCCGCCCGGCGGATTTGTGTCGAGGTCTGGTGAACCGGCCAGTCTCTGGATGGTTTTTAGGCGGTTTTCCATCTGCCCCGGCGAATGCGGACTGATTCCCCTTATTCCGCCTCAGTTACACTATGTCGGCGATTGCTGCGCAAACTATTTCTCCACGTATGCGTACACCACCATTACTCTACCACGCAAACATAGGGGTTACACTCGTCTGGTGTGAGACGTTCCCTGGGGGGTCCACCGGGGGCCGAACCGCATAATAACCCTGGGTTCGGTGTAGGACGGTGGAAGGGTGAAGTGGACTGCCGTAGTCGTCGTGGGGTTGTGGACCACTGCGGCTGAGGTGGGGAATACAATGTGCATAGACGTTGATGTGGCTTGGTCTGCGGCCTGATTGTTTGTTGGAAACATTTCAGTCAGGAAAAGGCCAGTCCTTTCAATGGCTGAGAATATCTGCTGCTGCTCTGTCGTTGGTTTTGTTCGCACTGCAGTGCGGCTTTTGTGGCCGTTGAGCATGGTTTGCGTGTCCCGTTTGCACGCAGCCTGTCTGGATTGGGGATGTAATGTGGGGGCGATACTCGTGGTCGCATTGAAAGCATCATAGTGGGCACAACGTAGTTGGTTAACAGCGGCGATACGAAACGATATTGCACGTTGATGATAGCATATAACTGGAAGAACAGACACAAGTAAACGATTTACGTGAACGAATGATAAATTTTAATTTGCACAGGGTGCGTGCAAGAACTACACTGGTGTACAGAATTAAAAAAACAACTTAAATTTTGTAATATTGCATTTATTTTGCTACAGGGCACTACCAACAGGTGACAGTAAAGTAGAAACAATCTAAGGGAAGAGAATGTAAACAACTGCAACATGCGTAACGGTAGACCAAAATGTTCTTCGTTTCTTGAAACTTAACGGATTTGCACACGCATTGCAACAACTGGTTAATGCGCTCAGTATGGGGTGAGCACACTTCCGGCATGCTGTGAGTGATGTCATCACTCTCATGTTGAGGCAATAACGCCTATTCTTCCTGCAGAGCTGCTCACAAGCCTTGGAGAGTTGTTGGTGGATGCTGAAGTGATGCAAACCGTCTATCTGGTGCATCCCAGACATGCTCTATGGGATTCAGGCAGGGACAGCCAGCAGGCCACGCCACGCGTGCTGTATCTTCCGTTTGCAGAAAAAATTAACCACCTGTGCTCTACGGGGTCGAGGATTATCGTCCATCAATACGTCTGTACCCACAGCACTTAGCAACAACCGCACATGAGGTCCCAAGGTATTGTCACGATACCTGACAGCAGTAAAAACCTGCCTATTCTCCCGTATATTTTCATGAAGAGGTGTTCGAGTGATCAACATAATTCCTGCCTGTCCTCCTCGATATCGATCTCCTTCCACCATGTTTGTGCCCTAAAGTCATTTTCTACGTTCTGTCCAGATGCGAATCCGTCGATTATCATTCTCCAGAAGAAATCGGGACTCCTCTGTGGAAAGAGCATTGGTCCACTGTCCGACCGTCCAGGTGACATGTTGATGGCTCCACTCTAGATTTTTCGTTCTGTGGAGAGGTGTCAGAGGTACACATGCAGCACGTCTCCGACAATAAAGGCCACTTTGCCGAACTCTTCTGTACACCGTTTGCCGCGATAAAACACAATACGAGGTCAGTTGCCACCTGCCAAGCAGTTGTAAGACGGTACCGTCTTGCCCTTACAGCCAAACACGTCCTCTCTCTCTCTCTCTGATGGCACACGTGGTCCGCCCTGCCCGGGTCTTCGGGGCACAGTTTCAGTATCTATAAACTATTGCCAGATCCGAGAAATAACGGAACTATTCACTTTAAGCCATCGTACCCATCAGTTAGCGACTGTCCTGCTTCCATTCTTCGTACGGCCCTCCACTGTAGAGAGTCTGGCCGGTGTATTCTCTGTGCCGTACTGCACCGACTATGAATGAGGATGTGGGACTACACGGCTAATACTAGCCCGTTTGATAGGCGCCGTGACATAATCGCTGGCGTGAGTTTCAATTGACAGGAATGCTGCCTTCCGTGCAGAACTCCGACCATCAGGACACCCGTTGACAGTTTGTATGACTATATCTTGAATTACATACAGGTTTGGGAAACAGCGGTTTGTTGCTTTAATTTTGGACACCAATGTAGAAGTCATACCGACTACTGCTTGATAATAAAATCCAAAGGTGGCGTGAAACTTAGATTGATCTTCCCAGTGTCTAGGAATACATACCATAATAATGTCACACAGTCGTCTTGACCAGAGTGAAATAGTGATGTTACTGAGAGAACACATTACTTTTGTAACATATAAATTGAAGGGCTTATTTCAATATTGGTACAAGTCCATATTTGTTCATTCTGAGATACAGAGTCCTAAAGATAAATGAGCGTTGAAAAATCTGCAATTAAGATACCAGAAATATTCAAGTATATATACTTGTATATCTATGGTATCTCAACTCCTGATTTTTCAGCGCTCATTTATCTTTAGGACTCTGTATCTCAGAATGAACAAAATGGACATGTTCCACTATTGAAATAAGCCCTTCAATTATGAGGTAGTCAACGTTGCGAAAATTTGTTGGTATTGCACTTCTTAAAACAGTTACATGATACAGACACTTCCAAACTGTTTGGGAAAAGGCTTTTCGTAGTAAGTATTTATCTGAACAGCTGAGCTATGCTGAAGGGGCATACTAAGCACAGATGTAAACAAATTACGTAAAATGTTTTAATACATTATTAATAATAATATCATTAATACACATTAGAAAAATGTCGTATTACCGCCTTGCGTTGCTGGTATAATACTTTATTTACGCAACCAGTATCAGTCGTGTGACCATCAAGAGGTTCATAGAAGTATTCACAGCATCATGTTAAGCGAAATATAAAATGGCTATCTTCAATTATGAATTACATCGAGAATCTGTAAAAACTATGCCAGGAAATGTACTCAGTCATGTCAAACATGAATGAGCACACTACTCAGCGCAGCTTTTATAGGTTCACGACATAATTTATATTACGCATTGATAACAGAGTATCACATGTTATTCTTTACGCTTGCTTGTTACAAAAATGAGAAAGATTATGGATTAACGTCCATTCAGAGGTGAGGCTTAGGAGACAGAGCAAAATCTGGCATTGGGGAAGGAGACCGAAGGACATCGTGTCCTCTTCAACGGAACCACCCTACCACACACCTTAAACAATTTACGGTAACTATAAGAACCCAAAATCTGGATCCCTCGACTGGGATTTTTACCGCCATCTTCTCCTAATGAGATTCAGACTTTTAAACAGCGTGTGACGTCGTCAGTTATTTAATTAAAGTTTGAACAAGAACAGTAACAACTAAATTTGTAGGTAACATTCAAGGGAGTTGTTGAAACCACTGACTCTAACAAGAGATAATAAAGTTTACCTCTTATATAACTTTTTTAATTAATATTTTGTTATTTTGGTAATTTTCTGTATCGATCTCTTGGTTGTCGTATTCCTGCGTTGTTACGGTGATTTACTGCTGCTCTGAAGTGATTATCGCTAAAATAATAAGTAATCTCATGTACTGAAGAAATTTATCTTTTTGAATTTGTAGCAGTAGGAAATGTAATGAGGTTGTGGTACTCGTCAATGCTGTGTCACGTACTACTCTCATCCATTCATTTTCCGTTTTGTTTATCATTACTTTAAACAAATATAAAGTTTTGAGTTTGAACTTCGCATTAACTACATTTTTCTGGTCACTTGAATACAGGAATTAACTTCCGCATAAGTAATAATTGACGTCATCAGTATATATGTAGCTCATTATTTTGTGAACTTAAGTTCGATTGTCACTAACTGGTTTCAGAATTAAACTGGTGGCGTAAGCACAGGCGACCAAATAAAATCATTGCATTATAGGAATTTCACAAAAACATAAATTTTAATACACGATAAAATCCATTTTTAATTTTGTTTCAGTTTTCTGACTTTTTCCAAGTGTTACCTGGTGAGTACCTCTATTCAACCAACCTCTTCCTCTCAGTGAAAACAATCAACGTCCTCAATTAGTTGTTGAATGTACTGCTTTTTCTATTTTGCCCTTCAGTTTTTACCATCTACATCGCAAAAAAAACAAAAAAAAAAACGTTGTAACATTGAGAAGAAGGAGAGACAAGATAAAAAGACGTGTGTTACAACATCAGAGAATAGGCTTTTTCTAGTACACTGGAAGCTATTCTGTGATGTCTTAAAACATATCTTCTCATCCTATCCCTTCTTTTTCTCAATATTTCAATGTACTTCTTTTTTCAACGTAATTTTCCTCGTCGATTTCGTGGAGAACATCCTTAATTCTGATCTTATTAGTTCCCCTAATTTTCAATATCCTCCTACAGTACCGCATCTCAGAGGCTTCGATTTTCTTCTTTAGTGATTTATCCACAGTCCATGATTTCCACTGTGCAATTCTGTGCTCCAAACCAACATTCTCGGAAATTTCTTCCCCCAAATTAGGAAAGGTGTTTGATGCTATTACACTTGGTCAGGAATGCCGTCTTTGCCAGTGCTGGACCCCTTTTTATGTCCTTGCTTCGACTGTCATACGTTATTTTGCTTGCGAGCCAGCAGCGTTTATCTACTTCGTATTTCTCAGTGTTGATGTTAAGTTTATAACTAATCTCATTCCTGCTACTTCTCACTGATTTCTTCTTCTTTCGAATTACTTTCAATTCACATTATGTGCTTAGTAGACTATTCTTCTTATTCAATATCTCCTTCAGTTCTTCCTCGCTTTCACAAAGTTAGGACTGTCATCAGCGATTCTTATCAGTAATGTTATTTCACTTTTGATTTTAATCCCAGTCCTGAACCTATATCCGAATTATTCTTTTTCCTAGCTTTATCCCGTACCTCCATGGAGCAGACATGTTATTCTGGATTTAACCATGTTAGTGACGGGGTGACCAGTGTTTTCCACATCGTACCAGGTTAATACCGGGCTGGTCCCCAAGTTCCGCCTCAGTCACACGACTCGCAGACATTCGCAACACATTCACACTATTTCACGATTTACACCAGACGCAGACAGCTGGGGTACACTAATTCCGTCCTGGGGGGTATGGGGTGGCGGCAGGGAGGGCATCCGGCCACTCCTTAAAATTAACCATGTCAAATCCGTCCTTAACCCTGCCGACCCTGCGCACAATGCGGGATAAAGGCAGCAGCAAAAGAAGAAGAAGAAGAAGTGACAGGGTGACCAGATTCCATTCTTATAACCATCCCTTGCTTAGCAAGAACGGGAACTATGTAGCCACCCATCCCGCATCTGGTGTGAAAGTGTGCGAACGTTTCTGAAACATTTGTGAATAGTTTAACTGAGATCGTAAGTGGGTACCAGCCCACCATTCTCCTAGTCGAATGTGGAAAACCGCCTAAAAACCACCTCCAGGCTGGCTACCACACGTGGCCTCATCGTCTATCCGCAGGGCGGATTCGATACGTAGGTAGTGCACCTAATCAAACCCAGAAAGAGGCGTGCTAACGCATGTGTCTGTACAGATGAACCTGTGTACGAATAACCAGTCTAATTTCGTCTTTTTAGTTACATTTCTGCACAGCCAATTTTTTCTAAGACAATATATTCACTTGCCATTTTGATGCTTTATTGTACACTTTACGAGTACGTATCATTTCGGTCAAGTAACTTCGGAATCGATGCTTTTCCGACAAAGACGGTGCACGTAATCACGAAAGATTATAGCGTATAACAGACTAAATGGGAGAGTTGCACAATAACCCAGAATTAATTGGAGGTTTATGAGAAGCTGAGGGTGATGTTGAGACCTGCAAGTATTACTGTGCCCGGTTGTACAACATTCCGGAACTCCGCACGCACGCCGTTTGTCCGCAGCAGGTGACGTTAATTCCAGCAGACGGCCAGACGAGGGCCGCCGCGGGCCGGCAGGTGACAGCATCGGCGACGGCGCAGTAATTACTGGCGAGCCAGCAATTACAGCGCCCGCCGCCGCAGACACCGCTACGCCGCAGTGGCCGAGCACAACTCGGCAGTTCCAAGTTACCGCGAAATGAAGCGGCAGGCACAAACGACGTGTCACCTCGTCCAACTTTTCGTCGGAACACACCTAAGCACTGCTGCCTTCTCCCACAACAGACCGTGAGCCTTAAAACAGGAATATTCATAATGCGAACCTAATTCGTTGCTATTAACTGATATAGAACTCTGTAAAGAGACGTGCGAGAGCTAGCCACTGAGTATTACGTATGATAGCGATCATTAATTGGCCGCCGCGTACAATGGAAACATCCTCACACTAACATCAACTTAGAGTACACCAGAATATATATATCTTTTGCGTATACAGGGTGAGTAACTCCGAAAGTATGATAGGAAATGAAAAGTTTGCGGGACAAAAGCTGAATGGACATAGGCAGCCATAATATGACGTTCGTTTTTTATTCGTTGGTGCGGTCGCTTCAGGGATATGAAGATCAACTTCGTTTTTTTAAATGGGTTTCAATAACCTTGCCAATTTTCCGCTAGCGGCTATGAAGACGAATCCAGTGGTGTGTAACAGTAAGGCCTTTGAAGGTCAACGAAGGTCAAAAACGTGTCATGGACGTCCTTTTACAGAAAGTGTTCGAAGTGATGACCATTGATATCAATGCAGTGCTGCAATCTTCTTATCATGCACTGATTGGTATTCCTTATCACTTCGGCACTGATCGAAGCACATGCTGTGACAATTCTCTCTTGCATATCTTCAGGAGTCGTTTACGAATCCCCACAAGAAGAAATCCAGAGGCTTCAAGTCTGGCGAACGCGCCGGCCGCGACACGTCTCCTCCGTGTCCAATCCAACGATTTGGGAACTGTCTCTGCTACTCATTTCTAGCCATCAGCAAAAAATGTGCCGGACACCTATTGTGTTGATACCACATTCTGTTCCCTGTTCCTAAAGGTATTTCTTCCAGTAACAGACCTAATGTTTCTTTTAGGAATGTGGTGTCCTTCCCACCATTAAGTTTTCCTTCTTTGAAATAGGGGCCTATAATTCAGTCCTCCAGAATCCCACCGACGACGTTTCTTGGTGTGCAACTTGCCGCAGCCAACATGGATTTTCCGTTGCTCAGTAATACATGTAGTGAAAATTGACATTTCCATGGTTCGCGAATGTAGTAAATAAAATCAAATTAATGAATGTGTCATCCCTCTGAATCAGAAGTCAAACCCGTCGGCAGAATTCAAAGCGACACATACAATCCGTACCAGTTAATTCATGGTGGGGACTGATATGGTAAGGATGATATGCAGAACAGGAACAACACTGTTCTGGCTGATACTAGATTCCCTTGCCATTTGACGCGAACTAACACAAGGATCTCGAAACACAGTGTAAAGAGTACCAATTTCAGTGTCCTCGTTCCTAACTTTGCTTTTCCGGATGTGATTCCAATGCGTTAAAGATCCAGTTGTTCCCAATTTATCCCAAATGTACGACGCGTAGGGTGAGTACGTTGAGGATATCTTTCGGCGTATAAGACTCTAGCACTCACTGAATTTCGTTGGCATTCTCCGTCAATGAGAAGCACATCGACTTGTTCTTAGAAGGAATACATCATTCACATTCGACGATATTTGTCTTACCGTTCCTGTTAGTGCTGTACTGCGAAATCGTCGAGTGGTGTTTACATGTCAGTGGCACGTTAGATGTTTACGCCGTATTCAGCGAATATTTACTATTTACACGATATACAAGTGGGAGTTGTCAGAGCATGTTCTTCGATAAGCGCCGAAGTGATAAGGAATACCACTCAATCCACGATAAAAAAATTTCAGGACTGCATTGATACGGATGGTCATCACTTCTAACACCTTCTGTAAATGGACATTCATGCCACCTTTGTGACTTTCGTTGACCTTCAAGGACCTTACCATTAGACGCCACTGGATTCGTCTCGGAAGCTGGTATCGGAAAATGAGTACCGAGCTATAGCACACTACTTAACAAAAATACAAAGTTAACGTTCATATCTCTGAAGCGACCCCACCTAGCAACAAAAAACCAACCTCACATTATGGCCCTGTTGTCCCATGCAACTTTTGCCCCATAAACTTTTCAGCTACTGTCATACTTTCGGAGTTATTCTAACTGGCAATAGTTAATGACTCACCCTGTATGAAGCAGAGAATACGTATATGTGTAAGTCTGGGATCTCCTCCCAAACCCTCTGTCTGGGTTTCAGCCTAACATTGAGATAATGTAGCACTCGTGCCGCTATTATGATCAAGTTGTAATCAAATACAGCAGATTTAAATACTTGCTTGTGCCAAATGTACTCCGAGATACTAACCAACTCAAACTTGCAAAAGCTGGAATTATTACTCTGCAAATGAAGCAAATACTGATGCAATATTGCTCAGTACACTCTCCTCAGTCAGCAATAGAAACATGTGCACTTACACCCCTAACACCCTGTATAGTTGTGTTCAACTGACCACGAGGACACAGGACGATGCTGCAGCCCTTGGACACAGGGGCTGCTTATACTTCAATGAACTTGTAATAACGATGCAATGTAACCGGAGGGTATCTGACGATAATAGGTGTTTACTCTCCACAAGACGGAAAGAATGAAAGGATTCTATTTTATGAATGATTACAAGCATAGTTGAGTAAAATAAATAAAAAGGGACGTCCTTGTTATTGGTGGTAATATAAACAAAGCAAAACGTAATACTTCAATTACAAACACAGTAAAAAATTTAGGCGGATAACCTCACGAACTGTAAAGGACAACTGTCAAGAAACTTCGCGATCTACAATGGGTTAGAGGTAACACCTTCTTCGGAATGAAAAATATTCATAAAAAGTACATGAACTGCATACATAATGATTATTTAAGTGTTAAGCTCCTTTCTAAAGAGCTTAAGAATCTACAGAGGAAATCACCTCAAGTCTGAACACTATCTGGTAGTTTGGACAAGCTACACATCACGCATAAGTCACCAGTAAACGTAGTATATAAAGCATACTTATTACAAGATAGAAGCGTAAATTATTTTTATCCGCTATGGTTTGAGCAGGACATAATACAGTGAGCTGCAAGTGATGATATCAACAGGAATCAGATGGTATAAGAGAAAACATCAAACAAGCAGCTACAGAGACAGATCTAAGGATATAGAACGAAGAAGTCGAAATAGTAGGTGAGGAAAAAGAAACAACATACGAGAAAAGCTTGCAAAGAAAGCTGTAGTAAGTTAGACCTAGGGAAAAGGCAAAGCGCAAGAACGTGAAGGAAACAATCAGAAAGGCCTATGATGAGTCTTAGGACAGGTCCGCAAATAACATAGAAACTGATGCCCATGGTAGATAGGGAACAGCAGAAAAACTCATGAAACAGCTGAACAAAGCAGAAAAAGATGCTGATCGACTGCACGTAACTGAAATAGGTACTTTGAATGATGGCTAACAGATACTGTGGAGTGAACAACATGAACTGGTGGATTCAGGCAACACCTCCGAAGTACAAAGCAAAGTTTACAAAGCAGACGAGATAGTCACGGATGAGTTACACAAATTCGTAAGACAAATGAAAAAGAGAAAAGTCACACAACATGACAGAATTAACAAGTTACTAAAATATTTAGGACAATTGCTGGAACTACATTTATTGAAAGTAGTGAATACTTGCCGGACAACGAAGATAACATACTTCTGGACAGCAGCTGAAGTAATCCAGACTATGAGAAAGAAGGTGACTGCGTAAACTATAATCGAGTAAGTGTTCTTCATAACTGTCGTAAGCTATATGCCTTAAAAACAAAGCGGATTCACCACTATTAAAACAGCAGAATGGATTTAGGAAGAGGTTTTATTATTACTGTTATTATTATTATTGATTTATTGATTTAAGCCCACTGTGGAGCGCTGGTATGACTATATTAGCATTATAAGACAAAGTACAGAAAAATGGAGAGAGTGTAACATGTATACTCCCTAGGATCACGTCAACCGACATATTTTTAGTAGTACTCTAGAACGACAAGAGAACCACAACCACTTAACAGAAGTTATTAAAACTGTACAGCAAGAAACAAACATCACAATAAACACGAATAGCGAGAAGACTGAAACCACAGCATCTAACATTAATGTGAGACAAGAGCGTAGCTTAACGCCTCCAGTTCTTAATATTTGTATCAACGATGTTGTTAGAAAGTGGAAAACTGAGGTCAAGGACACTTAGAAAATGTAACAGACCTAGTAAGGAGACTACCTACACTACGCTTGTCCGTTCACTTTTAGGATACTGTAGCGCGGTGTGGGATCCTTACCAGATAGGACTGACTGAATACATCGAAAAAGTTCAAAGAAAGGCAGCACGTTTTGTATTATCGCGAAATATAGGAGAGAGTGTTACAGAAATGATACAGGATTTGGGATGGACATCATGAAAAGAAAAGCGCTTTCGTTGCGACGGAATCTTCTCACGAAATTCCAATCACCAACTTTCTCCTCCGAATGCGAAAATATTTTGTTGGCACCGACTTACATAGGGAGGAACGATCACCAAGATAAAATAAGGGAAATCAGAGCTCGCACGGATAGATATAGGTGTTCAGTCTTCCCGAGCGCTATACGAGATTGGAATAATAGAGAATTGTGAAGGTGGTTCGATGAACCGTCTGCCAGGCTCTTAAATGTGATATGCAGAGTATCTATGTAGATGTAGATGAAACCGACAGATTAACGTAGGACCAGAACACTGGATACACATCATTATGTCCGCTAATGACCATAAAATTTTAGAAGTGAGTGACGATGATTTGCAAAGTTTAATACATTACGTAGACCAGATGTCTAGACAATCTTTCTCTTTTAACTCCTTATGTTATGATATAGACTACCAGCTTGAAAACTATATAAATAATAAATTAAATTGTCAGATGATACGCCGTACAACACAAAGAACAGTAGACAAGAAAATGTGGGAAAAAAACGAACACAAAAATTTATAAAGTATTGGCAATACCTGTTTTTGAATTAAAGTCAAATAAGATAGTTTAACAAAGTGCACAAACGAGCCACTTTAATGAAATTTATGAGACGCACGAAAGTTTGCAGTGTGATGGACAAGATAAAGAAAAAATTAAAACTTTAGAGCATAGTTGAGAAAATGCGGAACTAACGAATTAATAAAACAAAAGAGAGTAGAATAATCAGAACATATCCACGCGCCCTGGAACGAACCAAAACGATGAATATCAAACCAAGTTTTAACGACAAACCAGAAGGGAAACGAGATCCTGGAAGGCCTCGGATGAGATGGCTAGAATGAGATAGAAAGAGGCGACGTGTCTAATTCCAGAACTGAAGAAGAGAAAGAAGAAGAGGAGGAGGAGGAAAAAAAAAGAAGATGATACTTAACGGCTGAAACAATTTTTGATAAATCAAGCACGGTGTGTTATAACTGATGGAGAATGTTCTACGGAAACGAAAGTAACAGTGCGCCATAAAGTAGCGTAAAAGGACCACAAAAGATGTACTTTAACGTTTTATCGGATTTAACAGCGCTATCGGTCTGCACTGAGATGCTGATTTTCACAGGAAAAAGTTATTGAGCTGAGAATATGCACTTTCTTGAAATGTATATCAGTGTCATATAAAATTAAAGCAGTGGATAGACGACGGAATATCGTACTACAAAATCTGGGAATGTGTCATGTCGTTTAAGTATCTAGAAATAATATTACGAAACGCTATGGAATAAGGTGAACATGTCAAGTACGTAGTACGAAATAAACAGTAGGGGATTTACAAGGAACACCTTGAGTGCGAGGTCAATCTTTAGTAATACCATTTGAAATATTTTATTTACAGTTATGACAGGAAAAACATTAGCTGCTAATGACTCGACACGTGCAATAGAAGGACGACAGAAAATGAGTGTCCCGGATGTGCAAATATCAACCTTCTATGGGATGTATGTATTACACTTCGCAAAATGGATATCGTCGACATTCAAGACATGTTCGAAACAAACTGTTAACTCGCACCATGAACACCGAATGAAAAATGGCGTGCTACAGTGATCACAAAGCTTCGCATCATCATGATCGAAGGCGACTCCTTGGGAGCTACAAACCGTGCTGGACGGTCAGACACGTATCCAGTCTTAAAGAATCATACTGGTGTAACTGGGTGATGAGAACTGATGGGATGTCATGCCATGCAACCGAATGCGAAGTAGTCTGTCGTGGAGCTTGTCGTGGAATTGGCTACCCTTTAACGCGTGTCTGCAGATAGTGCGATAAGATGTTTTATAGACACGGAAGAAATAAACATCAATAGGCTGATTTCGTCCACTGGTTCCAGTGATGTGACTGTAAGGTCCCACTTTTCAGGATGGTTAGTTTGCTCTAAAGCAATATGATTTTTAAACACACATGGGAAATCAAGCAAAAACAGGTTACTTTGAGCAAATATTGGGCAAAACCTGTGCTCATAACATACTTGTAGTTTTCTCACGCCCTTTTTCTCACCCTTGCTTGGTGTGACGTAGATATCTTCCTAGATTACACAGACCAGAAAGTATCGTAGGGGTCGGAGCACCTCCAAATTCCAGCTGCACTTTAAATAATTTTACAGCCACTTTACCATCTATAGTAACAGTCTGCATAATTGTATACGAATGCGTTATGGTACTGATGTTAGTTGATCTAGACACCACTGTCTTGCTACCTCCAGTTTTCAGGGTTCCTTCCATGTGGATTTCCTCTTCAAATCGCGATTGGTCAAATTCCTTACTGAACAGTAGGATAAGTATGTTTATCTCATCTACAAATTTTCTGACCGATACCGCAGTTTGCTGTGCTTCGTGAATTGAAGCTGTTGTGAAATTTCGTTATCTTAAGTCTTCAAATTCTGTAGCACTGTCTGGAGTTGTGCAATCATTCACTGCATCGTTTGAAATCACTGTAATCTATACCGTGTGAAATTTTGTGTGCATAACGTACAAGGTCACTTTTATGCACATCCTGTAAATTCTATCCTTGAGACTCCAGTTTTGTAACAAGTGCGCCTTGTTCTCCCTTGAATATTCCTAGTTTTTCTTATCCACTATACGGTAGTATTGCTGGAGACATATTCGAAATATGGTCACTATTATTTTCTTACTATGCTGTTGATGATATTCCATGTATGTAATTATATTTAATTTCCGCTCCTTCCACAGGAGAAGGATGTAGTAGCTCCCTGTCCCACAAGAATGATGAAGTAATTACATGACTTGACATCTGTTTCAGTCTCGCTTCACTTGTTAAGCATGTATTGTCATCATTGTACTCCTCATATACATTATCCTCAGACGGCCGCTGTGGACGAGCGGTTCTAGGAGCTTCAGTCTGGAACCGCGCTGCTGCTACGATCGCAGGTTCGAATCCTGCCTCGAGGACGGATGTGTGTGTTTTCTTAGGTTTAGTTAGGTTTAAGTAGTTCTAAGTTCTAAGGGACTGATTACCTCAGATGTTAAGTCCCACGGTGCTTAGAGCCATTTGAAGGATTTTCTTTCTTATTCTTTTTTTTTTTTTTTTTTTTTTTTTTTTTTTTTTTTTTTTTCTAGCGTGTGCAACACCATACATTTCACTGATTCATCTTGCAGAAGCGGTGGTATTTCATTTGCCACTTCTGTCTCACTCTGTGAAATTCCTTGGGTTCCTATCTGATGAAATATCAATTCGGTTACTGTTGTTGTAGATACAATGTAATATTTGCTCTTTTTATCGTAGTCATGGCTCTGCTTTGTATCAACTCCACTAGCAGTTTAGTACTATTGTGAGTTATCCGTCGACTAAACCAACTATGGTCCTTAGCCTCGAGCTGTCCTCACTAATGGATACCTCCAGTCCCGTCCGCTGTTGCCATTAGCAGGCAATTTCGTGGTTACATGCCATGGAAGTCTAGCGACCTCGCACTCAAGAGGTTCCTTGTTAGATTTCTTAGCAGAGTTGCCGAAAGACTACCACCTACAAGTTGTTGAGTACTTCTCCAGCGCTTAGATCCCTCCTCAAATAGCTATAGCAGCAGACATTAAATGATAAGAAAAGGCACACCATTATAGTCTTATCAGGTCAGGAACGTGACGGAGATGCCCAGCATAGTTAATTTGGGAAAAAGAAAATTACATATGCCGTGCCACGAGAAAACACTGGTAAATTGTCGAAGAGAATACAAGTTCCAGGTTTACTGCAGACACATTTGCTCTGCGGAACGGATAACAGGTGCACCACGGTGTAAAATTCTTGCCGGGTGAAATATATGAATTGCACAGAGGTTCACTTTGATGTTCTGACGGTTATTGAACCAAATGCAGTATCGCGCCCAGCGGTAGTGAAATGTTGTCAACAATCTGAGCGAAGCTGCACAAAGGTGAGCGATGCTAATGGCAAGTCGAGGTCTTGCACTGTGCAATTTCTGTGTTTTCGCAACCTGAAATATCATCTGCAGGAAAAGACGTTTTCCAACGAAGAGGACGTTGACACGGCGGTTTTAAAATGGCCCGTGACCGTGGAATGAACTTCTTTCGTTGAGGAACTGAACGACAGATAGAGCGTTCCGAGCGTTGATTAGAGGGACTTGGTGACTATGTCGAAAAATAAAGCTGTATATAAGTGTCACTTCGCAGTGTAGTGCAGCATTCAATATAAATCACGTCGCCTCCACAATAATATATAACGTACTTTTTGAAGTTCCCTCGTACATGAGAATCTTTAGTAGAATGATGATGTTGCCATGAAACCCCATTGGGAAATTCTGATAACTAGTAATTTTTTTCCTCCTTATTCAAATAGGAGAGGACCTAAAGTAACTAATGCAGGTATGAACTACGCTCCGCCATGCGTTTTACAGTGAATTTTGGAGCATATTTGTTAATTTGGATGAAGGAGCGAGTTCTGTCAGCAACAACGCGTTTCAGTGGCCCTTGTCACAGCTACATTAGGTCAACGCCTACCTCTGTTTCAGCACTTTACTTGCATCGTCAGTACGCTGTTATCAATATATTACCAGTTTCAACTGTATGAAATATTATATCTATTGTCACAAACATTACATGCATCAACAAGCGTAGCTCTATGTCTTAAAAAGTCGCCTGCTGCGGAGCTCCAGAAACATTCACCACGTTGCAACTCAGTTGCAGAAGCTAATCGAGCAGGCCTGTAGATTTTTTCTACATACAAATCACCTTACTTTGTGCGGCTAAGACTACTTCGGTATTTCTTTCTTTCTCCCTTCCCGCTTTAGTTGGCATTGAGACGCAGGATGATGTTAAGGTGTTCAGTTTTCCGCCGTTCTCATTTATGCTACTTCTCATTACTTTCGTCTTGCTTGGATTTACTCTCAGTCTATATTCTGTTCTCAACAGTTCGTGGCATTCAACAGGTCCTGTAATTCTTCGTCACTGTCAATGAGGACAGCAATGTGTGGTGAAAACACTAGTAAACTCTCTTGAATCTTGTACTCTACACAATATTATCTACAAGCAGCAGCACATTTTTCATAACAAAACCTGAACAACAAATGTAACAAATATCGAACCTGCTGACTAAGCATTTATAAATACGAGCTACATGCTTGGCCTGTACTGTAGAACTAGCCAACAAATCACAATCACAACTAAAAAAGTTACTTACGTAAACTCAAGCTCAGCTTCCACAACTTGCATTTAAAAACAAAAACGACAATCAGTAAATAAACCCTTGGCAAAGGGAGTACCATCGAGAGAAATGGAAAGTTGTCTGTCAACAAGAGAAGTGTGAAGTGGTCCCTGTAACTAGCTATATACCGGGTGATCAAAAAGTCAGTATAAATTTGAAAATTTAATAAACCACGGAATAATGTAGATAGAGAGGTAAAAATTGACACACATGCTTGGAATGACATGGGGTTTTATTAGAACAAAAAAAAAAAAAAAACACCCCATATTGCTAGACGCGAGAAAGATCTCTTGCGCACGTCGTTTGCTGATGATCGTGTGCTCAGACTCCACTTTCGTCGTGCTTGGGCTCCCAGGTCCCCAGACCTCAGTCCGTGTGATTATTGGCTTTGGGTTCACCTGAAGTCACAAGTGTATCGTGATCGACCGACATCTCTAGGGATGCTGAAAGACAACATCCGACGCCAATGCCTCACCATAACTACGGACATGCTTTACAGTGCTGTTCACAACATTATACCTCGACTACAGCTATAGTTGAGGAATGATGGTGGACATATTGAGCATTTCCTGAAAAGACCATCATCTTTGCTTTGTCTTACTTTGTTATACTAATTATTGCTATTCTGATCAGATGAAGCGCTATCTGTCGGACATTTTTTGAACTTTTGTATTTTTTTGGTTCTAATAAAACCCCATGTCATTCCAAGCATGTGTGTCAATTTGTACCTCTCTATTTACATTATTCCGTGATTTATTCAGTTTTCAAATTTATACTGACTTTTTGATCACTAATAAAAACTGGACATATGTTGTGTGGATTTATTGCTCTCTACTTTCACCTCGAAAAATGCTTGCGAATCCTCCTGAAACACGCTGTACGTGTCTGCTACGGATTGTCAATGTATTCTTCTCCGCCGCTTGAGGCCGTTCAGAGGCGCCTTGTCCCCAAATATCGCGAGACCCCACGCACCCCGTACGGCGATAGGATCACGGCGAAAGCGCCTCTTTCCGGCCGGCCCGTGAGTTACTCGGCTTGCCGACGCCGACGCCGCCTCCCTGCCGCGGTAACACGAGAAGAGCCTTCGCCCCCGCTGCCTGTCACAATAAATCCCGCCACCCCCGGACCTACCCTGCTCACCCCCACCGTCTCCAGTTTCCTCCCAGGATTTCCTCAGTCAAGTGAGAGTAATTTATTTCGACTTTTTCGATATTTTTGTTCTTTTCCGCTGACGATAGCTCAGTGGGCCTAAGTTGTAGGACGAATTCCACTGCCGCACCTACGCTGATGTGTTCTTTGCAGCTCTGTCATGTTGCCTCTTGCCAGTACTTAAAATTAACACTCTCTGTCTCTCTCTCTCTCTCTCTCTCTCTCTCTCACACACACACACACACACACACACACACAGACACACAGAGAGAGACAGAGAGAGAGAAAGGGAGAAGAGAGGGACAAAGAACTCATGTACGTCATTGCCAGTACACGCTGTCGTAGAACAGCAGCCAAAGTCACGGGAGAGACATACATTCCTAACTACTGGATCATGGCGTGGAGAATTGTTTGTGATGAAACAAGACTGATTTGGTAATTATTGAAGGAAGGTTGAATGCTCGCCATTGTGTGGCAACAATGGTAATTCCTTATGTCATACCCTTCAGAGCCGTGGTACCAACTGGCGTATTCTAGCACAATAACGCAAGAAAACAGATTGTAGCTCACCTTAACGCCCTTGAGTGGGTTGCTGATTACCCTAGTATGTCGCCCATAGAGCATGTAAGGGATGCGATGAATGCGATGAGAGGACTTACAGTTATTATACCGGCCTTAAGTTAGAAATCTTCCTGACACAGGACGTGTTTCAAGCACGCCAAGAAATCCCTTAAGGTAACATTTGGAAATTGTTTCCTCCCTTTCCACAACTGATATGAGTGTCTTTGGCTGGGGTGGATGGAGAGGTCACAACATGTACTGATGTCGTTACAGGATGATCATATCCACAAAATTTGATAGATACCGGACTGATATTTTAAGGTGTAACATTTTGCACTTCGGTCTGTGAAGCGCACATCTATGATTTATTCGAAATGCTTTGATACAGATCTCTCCCAGGCCAAGCGTCCTCTTATCTGTCGACCCTCTTTATTCAATCTTTTGTATATCTCACCTGATGCGTTTCCTCTGCGAACCCAGTTTCTTACTAGCAATAATAGCTCTGCGAAAACGGAATGAGACTGGTTCACCAACGAAGTAAACGAATCTGAAATCAATCATCTCACAAGTACCATGAACCGTGCGTGGCTCATGATTGTGACCTGTCCTTCCTGCATTTCTGAAACGGCGAGAACATTCTTTTTTTAGTTTTGTGTTATTACTGTCTTCTGGCCCCACTATCCCTGCTCACCTTCGCTGTCCGTGAATGGAAGTACCAATGGTACCGATAGTAGGTTCGAGTTACCATCCATGGAGTGATCGGGAGTATTTCCCGCTCTGCTCTGACAGGAACGAGGCGGTGTGACGGAGTCGGTGGAGTCAGTCGGCAGAGTCACTCGGAAGGCAGACAGTGGCACGTTAGTCAGTCGGCTAAGAGTCTCAGCTCCTTTTGGGTTGTGAACTGAATCGGATTCGTTGTTACTCGGCTGTTGGACGAGTTGGCAGTCAGTAGCAGGCAGGTCCGCACGGTGCAAGTACGCGCCGCGACCGTGGTCAACACAGACGGAAGGCCGTTGGACGGTCAGTCGGCTGGTTGTCGGATGGCGACATGTGGTCTGTTGAGCACTGAGACCAGTATCAGACGGGGTAGAGTTGGCAGCCATCAATGGTCGGGTTCGTATGGTGTTAGTATTCGCCGGGATCGCTGTTGGAGAAAGTGGGCTGCCGTTGGTCGTTTGCTCGGCCGGTCGTCTCTTTCGACGACGTCTTGGATCCTCAGGACGAACACCATTTTCGAGTTGGTTGGTTGGTCGTTTGGGGGAAGAGACCAAACAGCGAGGTTATCGGTCTCATAGGGTTAGGGAACGATGGGGAAAGAAGTCGGCCGTGCCCTTTCAAAGGAACCATCTCGGCATTTGCCTGGAGCGATTTAGGGAAATCACGGAAAACCTAAATCAGGATACCCGGACGCGGGATTGAACCGTCGTCCTTCCGAATGCGAGTCCAGCGTGCTAACCACTGCGCAGCCTCGCTCGGTCTGTGGTTGGACCTTGTTGGTTCGTTGGAACTGAGCAGCGACGTAGTCTGCGCAGCGTGAAGCCAGCCGAGACTTTTGGCGGCGGGCACGCTCCATTGCATTTGGAGGAGCTAGCTGCGAGAGCGACTTTTCGCTTTCCTCCGAAGCAGGATCCTCAAGTTCAGTAATTAGTTGCCTGTTCTTACTACTCAACTGTTAAGATTTCTTAGTTTTGGTGGATTGTTCTTTCCTCAGCCGTTGACGCGTGTAATAACATGTGGTGTGTGTTGTTGCCTAGAACGCGCAGCCTTCTTCCTTAGTAATTTGACAGTTGTGACTTGTGTCTTCTCTATTCTTTTAAACTTGAGTGGTGTGTGATGCCTTTATTTGGTGAGGCCGTGTCCGAAGTATAGGTGTTTGTGCTGTTGGATCTGACGGTTGGAACTCGGTCAGATTGTCGGTCGGTCGTGAACCGTCCCTAGGTTGTGCTGCTTTCTCTTATCTGATCTTAAGCCTTGGCTGCCTGTCTCACCCAAATTGTTGTTAGAGTTTCCTCACCAGGCCGACCCTTGGAACACTTCCGAGCACCACTGTGTGTTGTTTGTGGTTGTCATTTTATTTGGTCGCAGGTACTGTGCCAGACGGTCAGCCGTTTATTAATATTGTCTGTTTTATGTTTAGCATATGGCCTTCAACCGAACTTCATAACAACTTTAAGATTAGGCCTTCAGCCGTGTTTCATTGAAAATTCTTGTGATCTTCTTGTTGACTAAAATATTTGAAGATAACACGGAAAGCCACACTTACTCGTCACATACCTAACTGATATGCCAGTTGCATTACAGATGGTAATCACATGTAGAGGAGCAACACTCATCTCGTGCCTTGGTAACATCTCTCTCACTGTTGCCTGTCATTACAAGTAAGGAAACAGTCGGCAGTATGTCGGACAGTGTATTACGACTCCGCTAAGGAGTACTAGCAACCGTGATCATCACACGAGTAATGTTAAAAATTTTCTCTGCGACGAAATCAGCGTGGTCGGCTCCGATCACCGTCCACCTGGGACCACACAAAGATCAATCCAACGTGTTTAAGTAGAACAAAAACAACTTCACCTGCAAGCAGAAACTGGCCGCCGTGAGCACAATAGTGCACACAGTTACCAGACAGGAGTGGCCAAGAAATGTTACGTTACAGATCTATTTCTGGAATTATTGTAACAGGGAAACCGTAAATATTAAAAGTTACAAGAACTCGCCAGCACGATCCAGAGTGTTCAGAAACCACGTAACGTGGAGCCACGCAGTTTAAAAGAATCTAACACAAGCCGATAAGCAATTGTTCTCCTTATTTTCGACAAGAGTCTTTGTCTGTGTACGTAAAGGCTAGTGAAACGACGAGTGAGGGTGCAAATCTAGGCACCTCTATCGTGTTGGAGTGAATGCCACATTTTTAAATAAGATAGGAAGCGGATTTTTTAGTAAGAGCGCTTCATCTTAAGCTGCCGACCCTGATGAGGTGAGGTCAAATGGTTCAAATGGCTCTTAGCACTATGGGACTTAACTGCTGAGGTCATCAGTCCCCTAGAACTTAGAGCTACTTAAACCTAACTAACCTAAGGACATCATACACATCCAAGCCCGAGGCAGGACTCGAACCTGCAACCGTAACGGTCGCGCGGTTCCACACTGAAGCGCCTAAAACCGCTCGGCCACTCCTGCCGGCAGGTGAGGTCAGACACATTCTAGTATACTTTGCCATATTCCGGTGATCGCCCACTAATCTGGGTCGAACGTTGTAGATATCTGATGTTTATTTCTTAACACAATCAGGAGTACATTTCTGCAACATCATTATTACTTTACGTAACGAATGATGTGGAATTCTTCCGGGAATAATTCATAAGTTATACATGCACGTAATCACCCGCTGTGAGTCACAGCTCCATGAATCGCTGAATATGGCATATCTCCACGTTAACTAGTCCCACCTTGAAGTCGCCGTTATTTTGATCGAGCTCTGTCAAAGTTGCACAGCAAAGGTGATGTATTGAGTATTACGGCACATCATTTCCCGCGTGGTCTTCTTGAGCTGAAATTTGCTTATTTGCATAAACAGAGCTGAAACTGCACACAAGCAACATACGACAGATTCTGTGTCTCTCTGAATGACTGAGGCGATATTACCAGTCAGATGCTGAAATCGTAATGTCCGGCGCGTATACGATTTGTTTAGATTAGATAACAATCTGCGAGCGAATGTACCACTTGCGTCGTAAGTCATCGAGAAATATGTTATTAGCTAATTAACGGGAGATTTTGAGAGAATCTGAATGTTTACTATAAAATGTTATTAAAGACTGAGCCATTCCGACTCCAATCGACTCTGTTTTCGACATGAGTCACGCTCTTTGCTTTCCGGCTCTTTGAGTGGGCTAGATGGCACCCGGCGACAGCAGGACTGTTTGTGGCGATTATCGCGACTGTTGAAAAAATGAATGCGAAGTGAGTAGCGACATGGATTGCCTCTCTGTACGGCCGCGCAGTTAGATTTGACACTCGCTTGGCCGTAGTGTGGTGTGCACGTGCTCGTGGTGCTCCTGCCGTTGCGCCTTCTTGAGCGTTGCCATTCTGCAGAAGATGGTTTGGTCCCGCCTTCGCCTTGGTCCACGATTTACTTCTTGGCTAGCCGGAAAGTCAAGTATTTCGTTTTGGAAAGCGTTGTTCTTAGGGTGATTTATAAAGTACCTTTCGTTATATGAGGATCGAGTCTTGTTATATTGTATGTTTCCTCAATTTGTTTTAAAGAAAGGAAGAAGAAAAACGTTTTGGAGCAGATTTACTTGTGGTCGTTATTTAAACTGCCAGTTGAGCTGGCTTAAACTCGATCTTGATAAGAAAGGTTCAAATGGCTCTGAGCACTATGGGACTTAATATCTGTGCTCATCAGTCCCCTAGAACTTAGAACTACTTAAACCTAACTAACCTAATGACATCACACACATCCGTCCTCGAGGCAGGATTCGAACCTGCGACCGTAGCAGTCGCGCGGTTCCGGACTGCGCGCCTAGAACCGCTAGACCACCGCGGCCGGCGATAAGAAAGGAACTCCGATATGATACTAACAGTAAACTGCGTGCTGTTGTTTTCATTTTATTCTAATGCTAAAGCTTAAGTTAGATTTAGTTGTACTCTTTCGACCGTTCGTAAGAGTCGTTACGTACTGGAGAACAGTCCCATAGCAACGTCTGACGCTTTGGTTACATGTTTGCACCCGCCGGTGTACTGGGTGAAGGAAAGCAAGTTGAAAACTGTAAGCAACATTTCTACTCGAAGTGACACTCTTCTGTGTGCCTTTGGCTATTTAAATGCCGCTTGTTTCAGTTGAGATGTTTGTGCTGCTCTGAACGGTGATGCTAGTTCGTAGCGCTAATGTTATTAGAAGTGTATGTTTTGAGTACCTACTTTCTGAATAGATACCCTCACAGGTTGCCAAATTACCTATGTATGGAATCGCACTCATTGGTTTATCATGTTGATAAAGCAATTTTTAAAGTGCGCTACTGTTATGTATATTATCTGCTGATGAGTGCCAATAATACCTCATGCAACGAGTATTTTGCACTTAGACCAACCGTAATATACATTTTTTTCTTTAGTTCGGTCATAAATGTTGTTAATGAACTATTGTCACAGTTATGATTAAAGTTATGCAGCAGATTTTGAAACTGTTTTATTTTCAGTGTTTGTAAATTGCTTTAATTGATTTTTTTTTAAACCAGCCCTTTCTACTCTCTATTTTGTATCGAGTCTGGCGCTGAATGATTATTACGTTGTAACTAACAGATTCTGTCTGCACTACAGGTGCGTCTGGGCATACATTTGTTATTTAGATGTTTTATACAGTTAATACCTATCTAAGCATTGGATTTTGTTTTCCCATTGTGGCCAGCGTTCAGCGCTACCGGCCAGTTAACACTGAGGCGAATAAACTCGTGGGATACCTCCTGTTACCGCATCGGACATTCTTTTGCCCGACATAGTGCAGCAACTCGACATGCAAGGGACCCAACGGGTAGCTGGTAGTCCCCTGCAGAAATATTGAGCATTGCTGTCTCTGTAGCAGATCATAAATATGCAAGGTTTGCCCGTGCAGCTTTTTGTGCACGAACTCAGCTCTCGATTAAGTCCCATAAATGTTTGATGGGATTCATGTCGGGTGATCTGGGTGACCAAATCATTCACCCGAATTGTTCAGAACGATCTTCACTTGGTCGCGAACAATTGTGGCCCGGTGACAATTACATCCTTGTCTGGGAACTTGAAGTCCACGAGAGGCTGCAAATGGTCTCCACGTAGCCAAACATAGCCATTTCCTGAAAGTCTCTTCGGGTTTGCTGCTGGCTGCTAAAATCAACTCGATATTTCGGCGATCCAACTGGTCGCCATCTTCAGGAAATGCTGCTTCTGCTGATGAGTCCCGCTGAGAACTGACGCCAGGCTGCAAATCGACGTCCTATATAGGCCACCGTTCAGTACACGGCGCATGCGCCGCTCATCACATTTGCTACCCTCCAAGACAGGGAGGTGGCGCCGCCCTTAGTGGAACACTGCTGACAACGATGTATTGCACTCAGGGCCTCACCGAAAAACGTTCCATTTTGATGCGAGATAATACAGGATTCCACGTCTTGCTAAGAGGAAACCCATTGTCTCTGTTGATTAAATTATCAGCCAACCTAATTTCAATCGCCTCTTTATAGACACTGTTCCAAAAACCGGAAACGTTGGCAACTACCACAGTTTCATCAAATTTCATACTGTGTCCCTCATTTGAGCAGTGTTCTGCTATTGCCGATTTTCCCGGTTGTTGTAGCCTCGTATGACGGCGATGTTCCACACACCTGTCGTACACTGTGCGAATCGAACGGCCAATGTAAGCTTTCCCATTATGACACGGAATTTTGTACACATCGGGTTTCCTAAGCCCCAAATCATCTTTCACAGAGTGGGTGGAACACGCTCTTAATGTTAAAATTCCTTGCAATTCGTCCAATCTTAACCGATAAGTCTCCAGTATACTCTTCATACACCACCGGAGATGGTCCAAACTCCATTGCCCGACGAATCTGCTTCTCGGAGTATCCATTTTCATTAAAAACAGCCGTCAAATGCGCAAGTTCTTGGGTTAAGCTGTCCGCGTCGGAAATGGCATATGCTCTCCGTACCAATGTCCTAAGGACGCAACTGCGTTGATGTAGTGGATGACAACTCTTAGGATGCAGATACCAATCTCTGTGCATCGGCTTTCGGTGAACACTGTGTCTCAAAGTACCATCTGGTTTTTTATAAACCATAACGTCTAAAAATGGAAGCATCCCATCATTTTTAACCTCCATAGTAAATTTGATACGGGGATGAAGACAGTTGAAGTGGTCCAAGAATCTATTAAGAGCATCACGTCCATGCGGCCAGACGAAAAAGGTATCATCCACAATCCTCCAGAAGCACTTTGGTTGCAAAGCTGAAGTCCTCAGTGCCATATCCTCGAAGTCCTCCATAAATAAATTGACGACTATTGGTGATAAAGGACTACCCGTAGCCACTTCGTCATTCTGTTCAAAAATGTTACCGTTAAATAAAAAATACGTGGAAGTCAGCACATGACGACAAAGCTTCACCAGCTCTTCATCCAGTTTTTCACTGATCAAACTAAAGGACTCTTCCAGAGGGCGGCGCCACCTCCCTGTCTTGGAGGGCAGCAACCGTCACGGGCGGGGCATGGGCCGTGTACCGAATGGTGGCCTATATAGGACGTCGATTTGCAGTCTGGCGTCAGTTCTCAGCGGGACTCATCAGCAGAAGCAGCATTTCCTGAAGAGGGCGACCAGTTGGATCACTGAAATATCGAGGCAAGTTGATTTTAGGATCCGGCAGCAAACCCGAAAAGAATTTCAAGATTTATTACGCCGGGAAAGCCTACGTAATCGCATAGCCATTTCCTGCCAATGGTGGATTCAGTTGGACCGAGGACCCCGTCTGTTTCATGTAAACACGGTCATATCATCGGCAAATTTCGTGACGCAGTCCTAACGGATACGTCCGTCGTACGTAGTGGGGCGGAGAGAAAGACAACCGGTACGGGCACATGTTTAAAGGTTGTATCTCGAGAAGGTCAAAACTGTCTACTATTAGAATTATGGCCGAGATTTTCACTATTTTTCTCTTTAAAAGTGAGATCAAATTGGCAGTATGTCCTGGTTAAAATCACTCTCACATAACGTTTCGCAGATGGACCAACAGTCCGACACTATTAAACAGGAGCATCAGCGTAACTCTGCATTGGCGTCTGAGCGTAGATATTACAGAAAATATAAACGCTAATGGCCCCAGTTACGGTACACAAAACTGTTAGCTTTTCCATTCAACAACTCCTAACTACATAAAGAAGGAAGAGGACCAGACTGTAACAGAAGTTTCGTTACAATGCGCGATGATCTGTCGGGAACCTTTGCAAATGTTCGGCAAGTTATTATCAGGCAATACACAATATACACCGAAAGTGTTGGCGGCCATATTGGGCATCTCGTGTAACTGAGTTAAACTGGTGTTTACTGACAGTAATGTACATTGATTCCTTTCCTTCGTGTCTACATCATCTGCTTCAGTCTGGATGCAGAGTAAATGCATTTTTGCTGAAGAGGTAGTCTTCTTTGAAAGCCTGAAAAATGGATAATTTGCGTGATTATTTTTAAGCAAAATAAAAATTAATGCTAAATCTGAAGACATAATTTTGTTCCTTATACTTTTTCTCAACATCAGACGCGCCCTGTAAACGATGTACCAAGTGGAAAGACCCCTTACAGCCGGAACATTGGTCATCGGAGGGAATTCACGGAGTCCTCCTGCTGGACCTGTTGCAAAATATCTTTTTGTAAATCGTTGTCAATATATTTTCTGAGAGGATAGGTGGAACAACTGAAAAAAGTATTAAGTTCTAACAAGAGGGTGAGGTGACGAAAAAGATTTCATGCGTCTCCCCCAAAAAGTCTAGACAAAGGTGTGCACCGAAAACAGACTTTGGAAGATGTCGAATAGAAAATTCGGTATAGCATTACGACATGAAAATCCAATGCAAATTGTATGTACCATTCAAAACTTATGTTTCCCATCTTTTTGTGAAATATTGTTCCGAAAAAAAATTGCATTTAAAGTTGTAGGTTACGTTTCTTGCAGTTAAGTTACACATACCTCTAGTCATCGAGTTCTCTACCATACAGCAATCCTTCCAGATATAAAAGGAGGTTTTCCTCCACTTTCTTTGTGGCCATGGTGGTCCCCGGGTCTCATTGGCAGCTTCTATCATCCACTGCAGTGCTCGCTCGATAAGCCTTTCATCCGCGTTAGTGGAGAAGCTGTAACAGACTGGCTCGATCTTCGAAATAATGCCTGTTAGGCCGTATCTGAAATTACAAGCTGCTACATTGGCAGCGTTGTCGACAAGCTTTTTCGCGCTGTGAATGGCTGTCGGAGACATCGACCAGACGCAAGGGTTAAAATTTTTGAGTGTAACCTCCCAGGCATCGTTACAGCAAGACGTGCGATAACATGTCTAACTAAACGTATTGCCAGTTTCATTGGTAGACTGACGAATCCATCGAGTGCGGTTCGACACGTGGCCGGCACATTTTCATTAACTCCCTGTAACTGTTAACGAATAATGAGTAGCTTTCCTCACATGTGAGTGGCTCAAGGACTTCTTAAGGCGAGTGTTTGTCAGAGACAAGGCTATCGACAGGAATGCGCTTTGTGCGATAGGACCACTATTATTTTCTATGTATATAAATGATCTGGCAGACAGGGTGGGCAGAATCTGTGATTGTCTGCTGATGATGCTGTGGTGTACGGTAAGGCGTCGCAGTTGAGTAACTGTAGGAGTGTACAAGATCACTTGACAAAAATGCTAGGTGATGTGATGAATGGTAGCTAGCTCTAAACGTATGAGAAGGATAAAAAGACCGCAACGTTCGAATACAACGTTAGTAGTGTCCTGGTTGACATAGTCATGTATTTGAATATCTGGTCGTAACGCTGTAGGAGATATGAAATGGAATGAGCATGTGAGGATTGTGTTAGGAAAGCCGAATGGCAAACTTCGACATGTTGAGAAAATTGTTGTAAATTGTGGTTCATGTGTAGAGGAGACCGCATATAGTACTCTAGTGTCACCTACTCTCGGGTACTGCTCGAGTGTTAGGGATCCGTACCACGTCGGATTAAAGGAAGACATCGAACCAATTCATAGGAGAGCTGCTAGGTTTGTTGCATGTAGGTCCAAACAATACGTAACTGTTAACGGAGATGCTTCGGGAACTCCAATGTGGTCCCGTGAAGGGCACGCGACTTCATTTTCGAGGGACACAACTGAAACAATTTAGAGAATCAGGATTTGAAATGGCTCTACTGCCACCAACATACATTTCACTCAAGGGCTATGAAGATACGAGAAACTAGGGCTCGTGTAGAGGCATTTCTCCTCCGTTCTACTTGAGAGTGGAACAGACAAGGAAATTACTAGTAATACAGGGTAACCTCCGCCATGCACTGTATAGTAGCTTGTGAAGCATGAACATAGACGCAGATCTCGATAACGAAGCTTCTGGCGAACTTGGGATGAATTCTACAATATGGTGGACATCTCAGAGAAAGTTTTCGGAATGTTTCAAAGAGGACAGTCCCCTTAAGAAGCCACCGTCCAGTGGAAACTGCAGTGTATTAACTACACAAGAAAGTACTTGCGGATAACTCCCTGTATTCACAGTGTATCGCTATAGAGATGGCAGATGACACCTTAATTTGTTCGTGTGTGATTGCACAATGAGAGAGCACAATGTTTTCCGTGTAGTTTTTCTCCCAGCACGGCACTGCAGCCTCTGAGGGGACACACAGGATTTCGACAGAAGGCGTCGGTGTAGCGGGCAGGCTGCGCAGGTCCCGCTAGGTCCGGCTGACGCGAGCAGACTGCTGGAAAGAATGGTGCGCTCCAAGTGTTTGTGGCGTGTGCCGCGCCTCGCGCTGCGGTTTTTTCCTTTATCGCTCGGCCGGGCCTGTACCGGCCGAGAGACTGATGGAGCGGCCCGGCGCTCCGCGGGCCTTCGTTTTTCGCAGCTGTACGGCTTAAGTCATTCCCCGCGGCAAGACAAACGGCCGATCCGTGCCCGCGGAGGAGAAATAGAACTCCGCCAGATAAGAGTCGCGCACGATTTATGACGCTCCCCGCTGCGTCTATATCGCAGATAACTGAAGCGACAGCTCGTTGAGTCAGGAACTCCAGTCGGGCTAAACGCGAAACCTGCACCTCATTCTCTCATGGCTGGAGGCCATACGAGCTGAAAAATATCGCACTGTACATACTGTAACATGTCAACCGCCGGCATAATAATACTGTTACTTTTGTGGTATCTGTACAGTTAACATATCCAGCTTCAAGAGCGCAGCGCAGGTGACGCCAGTATATAAGAAGGGTAGAAGGACGGATCCTCAAAATTACATCGGTTTGTTGCAGGATTCTCGAACATATTCTAAGTTCGAATATAATGAGTTTCCTTGAGACACAGAAGTTGCTGTCCATGCATCAGCACGGTTTTAGAAAGCATCGATCTTGCAAAACGCAACTCGCCCTTTTTTCACATAACATCTTGCGAACCATGGCTGAAGGGTATCAGAAGGATGCCATATTCCTTGACTTCCGGAAAGCGTTTGTCTCGGTGCCCCACTGCAGACTCCTAACTAAGGTACGAGCATATGGGATTGGTTCCCAAATATGTGAGCGGCTCGAAGACTTCTTAAGTAGTAGAAGTCAGTACGTTGTCCTCGATGGTGAGTGTTCATTGGAGGTGAGGGTATCATCTGGAGTGTCTCAGGGAAGTGTGGTAGGTCTGCTGTTGTTTTCTATCTACATAAATGATCTTTTGAATAGGGTGGATAGCAATGTGCGGCTGTTTGCTGATGATGCTGTGGTGTACGGGAAGGTGTCGTCGTTGAGTGACTGTAGCAGGATACAAGATGACTTGGACAGGATTTGTGATTGGTGTAAAGAATGGCAGCTAACTCTAAATATAGATAAATGTAAATTAATGCAGATGAATAGGAAAAAGAATCCCGTAATTTTTAAATACTCCATTAGTAGTGTAGCGCTTGACACAGTCACGTCGATTAAATATTTGGGCGTAACATTGCAGAGCTATATGAAGTGGGACAAGCATGTAATGGCAGTTGTGGGGAAGGCGGATAGTTGTCTTCGGTTCATTGGTAGAATTTTGGGAAGATGTGGTTCATCTGTAAAGGAGACCGCTTATAAAACAGTAATACGACCTATCCTTGAGTACTGCTCGAGCGTTTGGGATCCCTATCAGGTCGGATTGAGAGAGGGCATAGAAGCAATTCAGAGGCGGGCTGCTAGATTTGTTACTGGTAGGTTTGATCATCACGCGAGTGTTACTGAAATGCTTCAGGAACTCGGGTGGGAGTCTCTGGAGGAAAGGAGGAGTTCTTTTCGTGAATGGCTACTGGGGAAATTTAGAGAACCAGCATTTGAGGCCGACTGCAGTATAATTTTACTGCCGCCAACTTATATTTCGCGGAAAGACCACAAAGATAAGATAAGAGACATTAGGGCTCGTACAGAGGCATACAGGCAGTCATTTTTCCCTCGTTCTGTTTGGGAGTGAAACAGGGAGAGAAGATGCTAGTTGTGGTACGAGGTACCCTCCGCCACGCACCGTATGGTGGATTGCGGAGTATGTATGTAGATGTAGATGTAGGTTATTTGAAGGACAATCCGATCCACAGGTCCTGTAGCGTGTATTCTACTGACCCCAAACCGCCGCCATTTGCGAGTGCTGTGGGGTCAAGCGAGTGCCCATTGGAAGGCAGGGTGGAGGTCTGTTGTGTTTTCTAATGAAACCTGATTCTGCCTCCGTGCAAGTGATGGCTGTGTGTTGGTTAGGAGGAGGCCAGTTGAGGACCTGCAACACTGGAATGAAAAAGACCTTTATTATCTATTATTAAAGCTGTCAGTGGCTCAGAAAGGAGTCCGACATACGGCAATAAAATTGCTTAATCATTTGTCCAATACCGTAAAATGTCTGGCAGATGGAAAAGAAAGTTTAAATTTAACTAAAAATTATTTATCTGGGGTAGCTCCTTCTATTCCATTGCCGGTTTCTATTTAAAAACAGATAGCCAGTAATAATAATAGAAAAATCGTTTTTATGTGTAGCTGCATGAGTAGGACTAAAGAAGTAATGTGTTCGCTAACGTTAACGCCAAGCATGTCTAATTATCCTGTGGGACTGACGACTCTGTAGTTAGATTTCTTTCCTCCCCATACGAAAACCAACCAACTTATACTATAAACTCGTCCACATCATTTCCATAAAATAACAGTTCAGACGATCTATGGAACATGTAACTAAGTAGCCGACGGTCTGCATTTGCCTCAAACAGCTGCCACTTTTCCGCTGCTGGCGAAAACTAATTACTGCACGACATTCCATTTCATCACTGGACTGTGTCGTTTTGTTTTTGCTCTTGCAGCGGTGCACTACGGTTGTGCCTGCTGGAAAGTGTGTGCCACGGCGGCAAACTAAAAATGAATTACGTAACTTTTATTCTTTTGATGTTATAATTAAAACATTATTACTACTCTCGTACGTGGATTTCTATGTACCACTCTTTCTCGAAGTCCCTAACCGGTGCGTTCTTTTGAAGTGCTCTCTCTAAGACTTCAGAAAATTTCATTTTTGTGTTCGCACAAATAGAGTTGGTATTATTATTATATTATTATTATTATTATTATTATTACTATTAGTACTGTCTTATGTTCCTGTATTTAGTAAAAGCATATGACAGTGTACCAAGGGGAAAAAATGGGAAGCCTTGAGAAAAGATCAAGTTTCTAATTTATTAATTAAAAATGTTCAGAGACTGTATGAAGGTTGTGAAAGCAGTGTACACGTAGGAGGTGGAAGAACAAAATGGTTTGAGACAAAGAGAGGTGTTCAGCAAGGCAGTTCACTTTCCCCATTACTCTTCATTACAGCTACAATATTCCTCCAAGTACTAAACCTAATCTGGGACAAAGGTGTCACTTTACGAGCTAAATAGACCATGCATAAAACTCTCCTGCCAGTCAAGACATATAGTCTGGAAACCTGAGACATAAGTAAGAGAGAAGAGAGTCAGATAAAAGCATGTAAAATTGAGTTTCTTAAGTCAGCTTTACAAGAATCCAGGAGAGACAGAGTCATGAAGGAATGTGTAAGGAGAAACCTAGAGGTGGCCTTGGATGTTAAGGAAAGAATGAGCACTGCAAGACTGAACTGGTTATGTCTTGTGAAGCGAATGCACCCAACTCGAGCTCCATGTTAGTATTTGGATATGGAGATACCAGGAAGACCGACTGGGCGGCCTGGGAGGAGATGGACAGACTACATTAATGAAGATACCGAGAGGAGTAATGTGGGATGCAGTGGAGAAAGGAAAGCTATACCAAGACAGAAGCTAATCGAGGCATATCGTTAAAAAGATTCTTACCCGGCTCACTGGAATGAAATCCCGATGATATTATTATTATTATTATTATTATTATTATTATTATAAGCGACAGCAACAGTAGGAACAGCAGTATTAGCAGCAGCAGCAGGAGCAGTAGTAGTAGTAGTACTAACACTATTAGTTCCTATTAAAAAGTGTTATTCAACTTGTCGTTAGATATCTTCAAATCTTATTTGAATTTACTCTTAACTCTCTTACTACCACTCAATTACTATTTAGTATATTGAATGAATTTCTCTCTTTAAGGAAAGAACCTGTCAACATACTGTATGTATAAAATCCTGTTACGATGTAGTATAGTGTGTTAAGGAACAGTTTATCACCTGTAACCTACGCGAGTTTTAAAATTACGGTACAGATTTAAACTGTGATATTCGTGATTATAATTCCAGCGTCTTATCCAATGCATGAAAGGGTTAGGTTTCTCCTTGGAACAATAATCTAATAACAGAAATATATATTTCATAAGTAAATGACAGTGTACGTATGTCTGTGCATAACTATTATTTAGATAACAGAAAAAATGGTGCTCTCCACTTCCAAAATAATCCTACATGGTAAGCCAGCGCTTTATTGACAGTCTGTTACTGGATAGCATAATATTTGTGTTGTTGCTTCACTATAGAACTGATACCCATGTCAATTGTTAAGTTCGTAGTAGTTTAGCCTGTGAAATTATTTTGAGGAGGCCACCACTTTAAGATATAACAAATTAATTTACACGTACGCAAATTTAGATGGATAACGCGATTGTACAGGCCACCGGCATAGATCCTAAAGTGGGGGATTTGTGTAATAACTAATCTGCTGGGAAAATTAATCTTTCGTTTCAACACACAAATTTATTCCAATAAAACAGTGATGTTCGGTCACTAAACTCACCCAAGCCACTGGAGAGCGCTGCCCTGTCTCGAGTTATTCGTACCTGAGCGGCAATGGCCAGGACGCCACTGCTCGAAGGGCGGCTAACGGACGCGCCACGGTGAAATGGAGGGTGCTTAAGAATGGACACTCTGTCGAGCGGCTGTCGTAGGTCGGGGCCCGCGCGCCTCGTATGCTAAGGGGCGTGTAGGTGTATTTTCTTTGTGTGTGATTGGTTCAAATGGCTCTGAGCACTATGCGACTTAACTTCGGAGATCATCAGTCGTCTAAAACTTAGAACTAATTAAACCTAACTAACCTAAGGACATCACACAGATCCATGCCCGAGGCAGGATTCGAACCCGCGACCGTAGCGGTCGCTCGGCTCCAGACTGTAGCGCCCAGAACCACACGGCCACTCCGGCTGGCTGTGTGTGATTGTTTTCGATAATAAGTGATTCTCTGTATATGTTGTCTTTCATTGCAGTGTGAATGGACCCGAAGCATTATACAACCCTTTAAATTCCCGGTCCTCCGGTGAACTTGAAGATTCAAGTTTCCGTCTATAGATGCTAACAACGTAATTGTCTTATCTCACATAACAAGAAACAGAGAAACAATTAATAACGCTATCTCTGTCAAACTAATGATGTCATTTTAGACAGCAGAGTTAGTCTCCTGCCTTCAACATTGCCGCGGTGAACTCAAACAAGATCTGAAGCATACTGCCGGACGAGGTGGCCGAGCGGTTCTAGGCGCTACAGTCTGGAACCGCGTGACCGCTACGGTCGCAGGTTCGAATCCTGCCTCGGGCATGGATGTGTGTGATGTCCTTAGGTTAGTTAGGTTTAGTATTTCTGAGTTCTAGGGGACTGATGACCTCAGAAGTTTAGTCCCATAGTGCTCAGAACCATTTCTACCATTTTTTGAAGCATACGTTCGCTCCACGAATTGCTGACAGAAAAGTGACTACAAGCATTTTAAAATGGTTCAAATGGGTCTGAGCACTATGGGACTTAACAGCTGTGGTCATCAGTCCCCTAGAACTTAGAACTACTTAAACCTAACTAACCTAAGGACATCACACACATCCATGCCCGAGGCAGGATTCGAACCTGCGACTGTAGCAGTCGCGACAAGCATTTTAACCGCTAATGACAATCAAGTACTGAACACATATACTCTCATCCTGAGGTCCGCAATCGTATGGATGCCCTCAAGTGCGGAACAAATTGACTGTCTCGCCAAACGCCGCGTGCAGTGCTCACCGCGAATTCTCGAACGCCACGATGAACAGTGCTGTTGTGCATGCTACTCTGTAGGGAAGACGGGGTCACGTTGTGGTAGTGCAACTACTTCCCGTGCTCGTCTACTTAGCTGCGCTGTCCACTTCAACTCAAGTCTGCAGTCGAATCTCTGACTCACAGCCTTTCCCGGTCCAAACATTTGACTACTCGTGACTACGGTCGGCTACCGAAAACTCGAAACGTCTCTCGGTCTTCTGTGGACTGTGCTCCATTTACGGCGAGTTTTTGGCCAACAGAAAAAGTGCAAAAGCACTTTGGACCAGTATCAAGGTTTCTATCCAGAACACAGTCCCGCCAAAAACAAAGTGTCGTGTTTGGATGTCAAGGAAGTCTTAGAGTCCTTCCCTACTACTAAAAGGCAGTGCACGCTCACTCTCTAGTTGTGCCATCACGTTGAAGCACTCCATTCCAGCACCTTTGCACCCATGGCACTAGTCTCACGCCTGAGGGCTTCTGAAATGAGAAAGCGGCTCACGAGGCTAACACAATATTTTGTGAGTCTCATGTTTTCGATAGCAGCTGGTGGCTATTTCCAGAGCCGATCTAAAAAAAAAATGTGGGCATAGCCCCAGCCTTCTTCTTGTAGCAGAACCAGAAGTTGTAAATACGGACAATGCCTAGTAACTCCTGGGCACCTCAGAAGCCCTAATGCCTCGAATTCGCTGGCAGCCCCTCTGGTCTCCCCACATAGTGCCGTTCTTGTCAAATATTTCCTGTTTCCCAAGACTCAGCTCCACTGAAGTGTGTCTTCTCATAATGTAAAAACGAAAAAGAAAATAAAAATCACTCCTTCAACATGTCAGAAGAAAGAATATTTACATAGGTGTGACGTCATAAGCGCGTGACTGCGTGTGAGATCGCTCTCTAAGTTTTCATCTATTTTTAGTTTTCAGATATATATTTTAACTGTTTTTGTGATAATATTTACTATATAAGTGACTTATTAGTGGTTTCTTCATTCACCTCTGCATTTCGTGTGTTGTGGCCTGATATTTGTGAGTGTTTCGTATCGAGCAACTTAACCTCTTACCCGTGTTTACATTCCGCGCTGACCAGTTGCAGCTGTAGCGGCGCATCGAAAGCTAAGTACTAATTAATTGTTTGTGTATAGTATTTTATTTAGGAACTTTAGTGGTCTTCAACCGGTGTTCTTGGTGTTTTCCGGTGAAATAACTTCAGAAGAAATTTTTGCGAACTGCTTTCAGTTTCGTTACTGTCATTAGACGTTTGATTTTCTTTCTGTGTTAGTATTTTGTTATATTCTCATTTGTTGTTGATTAATACTTTCAATAATAGTAGTTACTTCCCTTGTAGAGCAAGTTTGTGATAATTGTAGTCAGTTTTTAACATCTTCTTATTGTAGTAGCGGAACTTAGATAAAGTTGTTTTCTTGTTTCAATAATTGTAAAATTTTACCATGAGTGAGAAGTGTGGGCTTTGCCGTAGGTTCGTGAGTAGTGGATTGCGGTGTGAGACTTGTTCGAAGTATTTTCACTGGGGGGAATGCAGTGGGGAAGCCAGTGGGCATTCTGGTGAGATCCTCTCCTGGAACTGCAGGTTATGTAGCAAGAGTAAGTTGATAGAGGAGCAGGAGCGTAAGATCTGTGCCCTTCAGGTGCAGTTGAAAAACGCACAGGAGGAGCTAGATAGGATGAGGAGGGAGAAGGGGGTTGGGGAATGGGAGCTGGCTGTTGGCAAGAGATCGGCTAGGAGAAGGAGATTTTCAGATAGCTTTACTATTGGTGTTTGTAATAGATATGACCAACTGTCAGAGTCTAGTGGAGAGGAATCTCTAGTAGCTGTAGATGTAGGAAGTATGCAGCAGACCTCAGCAGTTACGGTGGCTAGGACAGTTGCAAAGTCTAAGAGAAAGAAGAAGGTTCTGCTGTTAGGTAGTTCTCATGGTAGAGGTGTAGGCCAGCAGTTGCAGGAAGTTTTGGGGAGTGAGTACCAGGTCACCAGCATTGTGAAGCCTAATGCAGGATTGGCTCAGGTGACTTTTAACATAGGGGGGTTATGTAGGGATTTTACTAAAGAGGATCAGGTAGTGATTGTGGGTGGGGCTGGTAATAGTATTGATAGGGATGGGAAGTATGACATAGATGGTGACCTGGAAAAGATAGCCACTCAGACTGGCAACACGAATGTGCATTTCGTGGAACTGTTTCAGCGTCACGATCGGCCTCATCTTAATATAGCCGTCAGGCGTAATAACATGAGACTTGGGGGTGCGCTGATGACAGAAGGCATGAGTCACATTTCAGTGGTGTCGGTGGAGTCTATCAGTAGGACGGGTTTCACTAGACATGGCCTGCACCTCAACAGGTATGGGAAGGGGAGGTTGGCAAAACTTATAGGTGACAGCATAGGTGGGGGTGGTGGGATCACTCATGGGAAAATTCCGGTAGTTGTGGGTGTTAGAGCTGTACCTTTTTTAGATTGAAGTCAGCTGATAGGTATTCCTGCTTAAGGGAAGTCTCTCTAACAAAGGAACCACTTTCTACAAAGCTTGGGTATCCGATTAATGAGGGAATTAGTATATTTCATCAAAATATACAAGGTATTCGAGATAAAGTTAGTGAACTGCTTATAGATGTTGACTCTGAAATTATTGGTATATCTGAACACTTCTTAAATAAGGAGATAATTCAGAGGCTTCCTTTACCAGGATACAGGTTGGCTGGCAGCTTTTCTAGGAGCTCTTTGCGGTGTGGGGGAGTAGCCATGTATGTGAAAAACGGTATCCCATTTGAGTCAATTGATGTTTCAAAGTACTGCACTGAAAAGGTGTTTGAATGTTGTGCAGGTGTGGTTAAATTTAGTGGAGCTAAACTTCTTACTGTTGTTATTTATAGATCCCCAGACTCCGATTTCACAACATTTTTGCTAAAGCTAGAGAAGGTTCTTGGTTCACTTTATAGGAAATACAAAAAGTTAGTTATATGTGGTGACTTCAATATTAATTGTATAAGTGATTGTGCAAGGAAAAGGATGCTGGTAGACCTCCTTAATTCATATAATCTTATGCAAACCGTATTCTTTCCAACGAGAGTGCAAGGGAACAGTAGAACAACCATAGACAATATTTTTGTTCATTCGTCATTATTAGAAGGGCATTCTGTTAGCAAAAAGGTGAATGGCCTTTCAGATCATGATGCACAAATTTTAAGTCTAAAAGATTTTTGTGCTTCAACACATGTTAAATATAGTTACCAACTTTTTAGGAAAGCTGATCCAGTTGCTGTACAGACTTTTGTAAACCTTATCAAGGAACAAGATTGGCAAGATGTTTATAGTGCTGATACAGTAGACGATAAATATAATGCTTTCCTCAAGACTTTTCTCGTGCTCTTTGAAAGTTGCTTTCCGTTAGAACGTTTAAAACAGGGTACTAGCACAAACAGGCAGCCTGGGTGGCTGACTAAAGGGATAAGAATATCTTGTAGAACAAAGTGGCAATTATATCAAAACGTTAGAAACAGTCAAAATCTAAATGCAGCAGCCCATTACAAACAGTATTGTAAGGTGCTTAAAAAAGTTATTAGGAAGGCAAAACGTATGTGGTATGCAGATAGAATAGCTAAGTCTCAGGATAAAATTAAAACCATATGGTCAGTCGTAAAGGAAGTGGCTGGTCTGCAGAGACAGGTCGAGGATATAGAATCAGTGCGTAGTGGGGATGTCCGTGTTGCTGATAAGTCGCATATATGTACAGTACTTAATAATCACTTTCTGAATATAGCAGGTGAACTAAATAGAAACCTAGTCCCAACAGGGAATCATATAGCGCTCTTAGAAAAAAGTGTTCCGAGACTGTTACCTGAAATGCTCCTCCATGATACTGACAAGAGGGAGATTGAGTTAATAATTAAATCACTAAAGACCAAGAACTCTCATGGATATGACGGGGTATCTAGCAGAATACTGAAGTATTGTTCCACGTATATTAGCTCAGTACTTAGCCATATCTGTAACTTTTCCTTTAGCAGTGGTCGGTTTCCTGACCGATTAAAGTACTCGGTAGTGAAGCCACTTTATAAAAAGGGAGACAGGGATAATGTTGACAATTATAGACCTATTTCTATGCCATCGGTGTTTGCTAAAGTTATCGAGAGGCTTGTATATACAAGGTTACTGCAGCATTTAAATTCACATAATTTGCTGTCAAATGTACAGTTTGGTTTTAGAAATGGCTTAACAACTGAAAATGCTATATTCTCTTTTCTCTGTGAGGTTTTGGACGGATTAAATAAAAGGTTGAGAACGTTAGGTGTTTTCTTTGATTTAACGAAGGCTTTTGACTGTGTTGACCACAAAATATTACTGCAGAAGTTGGAACATTATGGAGTAAGGGGAGTAGCTTACAATTGGTTCGCCTCCTACTTTAAGAACAGAAAGCAGAAGGTAATCCTCCGCAATATTGAGAGTGGTAATGATGTTCAGTCCCAATGGGGCACTGTTAAATGGGGCGTTCCCCAAGGGTCGGTGCTGGGGCCACTGCTGTTCCTTATTTATGTAAATGATATGCCTTCTAGTATTACTGGTGATTCAAAAATATTTCTGTTTGCTGATGACACCACCTTGGTAGTGAAGGATCTTGTGTGTAATATTGAAACATTATCAAATAATGTAGTTCATGAAGTAAGTTCGTGGCTTGTGGAAAATAATTTGATGCTAAATCACAGTAAGACTCAGTTTTTACAGTTTCTAACCCACAATTCAACAAGAACTGACATTTTAATCAGACAGAATGGGCATGTTATAAGCGAGACGGAACAGTTCAAGTTCCTAGGCGTACGGATAGATAGTAAGCTGTTGTGGAAAGCCCATGTTCAGGATCTTGTTCAGAAACTAAATGCCGCTTTATTTACCATTAGAACAGTATCTGAAATAAGTGACATTTCAACACGAAAAGTAGTATACTTCGCATATTTTCATACGCTTATGTCATATGGTATTATTTTTTGGGGTAATTCTTCTGATTCAAAAAGGGTATTTTTGGCTCAAAAACGGGCTGTTCGAGCTATGTATGGTGTAAGTTCGAAAACCTCTTGTCGACCCCTATTCAATAGTCTGGGAATTTTGACATTGCCCTCACAGTATGTATTTTCTTTAATGTCGTTTGTTGTTAGCAATATTAGCTTATTCCCAAGAGTTAGCAGCTTTCACTCAGTTAATACTAGGCAGAAATCAAATCTGCATGTGGAATGCACTTCCTTGACTCTTGTGCAGAAAGGAGTGCAGTATTCTGCTGCATCCATTTTCAATAAGCTACCACAAGAACTCAAAAATCTTAGCAGTAGCCCAAACACTTTTAAGTCTAAACTGAAGAGTTTCCTCATGGCTCACTCCTTCTATTCTGTCGAGGAGCTCCTGGAAGAGATAAAAAATTAAGCAAATTCCAGTGTTACATTCTTGATTTTCTTTATTTAAACTAACGACTTGTTTCATTTTATGTGTTTCTACAATCGTGTTATAATTTCATGTATTGACTCGTTCCATGACCATGGAGACTTCTCCTAAATGTGGTCCCACGGAACAATAAATAAATAAATAAATAAAAATAAATAAATAAATAGGTCACCTCCGCACAATAAACTTTGTTTCGGTGCAGGTATTGGAGGGTTAAATCAAAGCTGTTTCAGCTTCCCTAGGTCACCCTACTACTAGTCACTGTGGAACTGCTCACTAATAAAGTATTCTTTGCAGTCCCTGTCTTCCTCCTTCTTTAATTTAAGGAATCGATAGCAGAATAAAAATTAAAAAAAAACATACAAGTTTACCTGCCATATTTGAAGCTATCTGCATCCCCAGTGACAAATACTTAAGAGAAATATTAAATTACATGGCAGAACCACTATCTCCATTTAGTAATCTCATTTCGAAACACAATCCATGTCCGTGAAATGATTTTCCAACTTCTTTGCTGTCTTTGGCAACAATGTTATCGGCAAACCTCAAAGTCTTTTTTCTTCTTCCTGTGCCTTAACTGCGTTTCCAAACGTCACCATATTTCCCTTCATTACGTATGGATTGAGGAACTACAGCCCCATCTCACTCTTTTCTCAACTATGGCATCCCTTTGCTATCAATCGACTGTTACAAATGCAGTTCGATTTCTGTGCAAATAGTTAATAACCTTTCGCACGTTGTCTTTTATCCCTGCCACTATCAAAATTTCCACTGCCAAAATCTCAAATATTGCGTTCTAGTCAAAACTGTCAAAAGTTTTCTATAAATCTACTAATGTTATAAGCACAGGTTTAGTTTTTCTTTAAGCTTGCTTCTAGAGTAAATTTAGGTCAGTATAGCCCCGTAAGTTCCTACACTTCTTTGGGACCAAAGCTGATTTTTCATGAAGTCGTTCTGCCAGCTTTTCTGTTTTCCTCTCGATAATTAGAGCTAGTCGTTTGCTAGTATGTCTTATTAAATTGATCTTTCTGTAATATTAAAACTTCTCAGTATCTCCCTTCTTTGAAAATGGAACTATTACATTATTCTTAATGTCTGGGGATATTTTAGCTGTCTCATACACACTGCACACCAAATATAACAGTTCTATCACGGCTAACTCTCACGAGAATGTCAAAAGCTCGGAGGGAACGTCATGTACGGTAAGTTCCTTGTTTCGACTTGTCTTTTAGTGCTCTGTCGAAATCTTCTCGCAGTATCATATCTCTTGAGTCATCCTCATCTACTTCTCTTTCCGCACTATTTCTTCCAAGATAAATTTTGTTATATAGAACTCCTCTGTATTCCAGCCTTCAACTTTGCCTTCTATGATTAGTGGTTGCTTGCCATTTGAGCTCCTAATCTAATACAGGTGCTTCCTTTTCCTCCAAATGTCTCTACAATTTCCGTAAATGTAATATCTACCTTTCCCCTAGTAATGCTTGTCTCTACATCTTTGCATTTCTCGTCTCGTTATTCCAGCTTCGTCCTTTTACACTTGCTCCCCATTTCATTTCTTAGATGTCTATACTTCTTTTAACCTAGTTCATTTGTTCAGTTGTCGTTAATTGGACTCAAAAGCTCGTATCCGATCAAAGGATTTGTAGTGGACTTTATCTCTTTCCCTGTTTCATTGTCTACTGCCTTCACTATTTCATGTATCATGGCTACCTCTTTATCTCCTATGTCTTCCTTATCCTCATTTCGCGGGCCAGAGTGGCTGAGCGGTTCAGTCTGGAACCGCGCGACAGCTACGGTCGCAGCTTCGAATCCTGCCTCGGGCATGGATGTGTGCGATGTCCTTAAGTTAGTTAGGTTTAATTAGTTCTAAGTTCTAGGGGACTGATGACCTCAAATGTTAAGTCCCATAGTGCTCAGAGCCATTTGAACCATGTTTATCCTCATTTCAGTCACCCGTCGCGTCATTCTTCCTCTAAAATTGTCAACAATCTCTCGTTCTTTCAAGACCCCATATTCTCAGTTTCGTGCTATTGTTAATTTCTTCACTCCTAATCTGCTGCTTATAACTTACGTCCAGAGGTCACATCTGCCCCTGGAAATATCCTTACAGAATAAAATTTGCTTTGTGAGTCTCTGTCTTATCATTATGTAATCTATTTAAAGTCAACTGTGCACGACCTCCTTTTTGATTCTTAAACCGAGTGTTAAATCACCTACTGTGCAAAATTCTACTAGGCGGCCGCCTCTTTCACCCCTTTTCCCCAGTCCATGGGCTCCTAGAGTGAAACATGGACTGTGGGAAAACCTAAACAGAAATCGGAATAGAAGCATCTGAGATATTGTTCTACAGAAGAACGTTGAAAGTTAGGCGAACTAATAAGGTAAGGAATGAGAAGGTTCTCTGCAGAACCGGCGAGGAAAGGTATATGTGGAAAACCGACAAGAAGGAGGGACAAAATGATAGTAAATTTGTTAAGACACCAGGGAATAACTTCCATGGTACTAGTGCCAACTATATAGAGGGTAAAAACTGTAGGGGAAGCAGAGATTAAAATACATCCAGCAAGTAATTGAGGACATATGTTGCAAGTGCAGCTCTGACATGAAAAGGCAGGAACAACACAGGAGAAGAATTCGTGGTGGGCTGCATCAAACCATTGAGAAGGCAGTTGACGCAAAGAAAAAGACTGTGGCACCTGGACATAAGTCCTGTTCTTCCCGCCGCATTTCACTAATTCCTGCAATATTTAACTTTCCAATACCCATTTCCCTTCTTGAATTCTCTAGCCAACCTAGGGATCTAACATGTTAGTTCTGTTTTTCCAGATGACAACCTTCTGAATAGTTCCCCCGCTGGAGATCAGAATGGGGGAGCAGTAAATCCGCCAAATAGTTCACCAAAGAGGATGTTGTAAACTCTATAGTAGAGCAACATCTCTCGGGAAATAGTGAACAAGAAGTCTAAATTATTTCTCTTACTAGTTGTTCGAGGCAGTTGTCAGGCAATGCTTTCAAAATAACTTCATGAAGCCGCTTGTCGTTATCACCGACAACTTATGTACAGTTTAATGGTGTACACTGGGTGGGCTAAGGCACTGCTACAACCGTATGCTCAGGGTATTTCTGTGATATCGAGTTTAGTCTGTCTTTCAATGAATATGTGACCTTTGTGACTTAATTTTTCATGAAGTCGTTCTGCCAGCTTTTCTGTTTTCCTCTCGATAATTAGAGCTAGTCATTTGCTAGTGTGTCTTATTAAATTGATCTTTCTGTAATATTAAAACTTCTCAGTATCTCCCTTCTTTGAAAATGGAACTATTACATTATTCTTAATGTCTGGGGATATTTTAGCTGTCTCATACACACTGCACACCAAATATAACAGTTCTATCACGGCTAACTCTCACGAGAATGTCAAAAGCTCGGAGGGAACGTCATGTACGGTAAGTTCCTTGTTTCGACTTGTCTTTTAGTGCTCTGTCGAAATCTTCTCGCAGTATCATATCTCTTGAGTCATCCTCATCTACTTTTCTTTCCGCACTATTTCTTCCAAGATAAATTTTGTTATATAGAACTCCTCTGTATTCCAGCCTTCAACTTTGCCTTCTATGATTAGTGGTTGCTTGCCATTTGAGCTCCTAATCTAATACAGGTGCTTCCTTTTCCTCCAAATGTCTCTACAATTTCCGTAAATGTAATATCTACCTTTCCCCTAGTAATGCTTGTCTCTACATCTTTGCATTTCTCGTCTCGTTATTCCAGCTTCGTCCTTTTACACTTGCTCCCCATTTCATTTCTTAGATGTCTATACTTCTTTTAACCTAGTTCATTTGTTCAGTTGTCGTTAATTGGACTCAAAAGCTCGTATCCGATCAAAGGATTTGTAGTGGACTTTATCTCTTTCCCTGTTTCATTGTCTACTGCCTTCACTATTTCATGTATCATGGCTACCTCTTTATCTCCTATGTCTTCCTTATCCTCATTTCGCGGGCCAGAGTGGCTGAGCGGTTCAGTCTGGAACCGCGCGACAGCTACGGTCGCAGCTTCGAATCCTGCCTCGGGCATGGATGTGTGCGATGTCCTTAAGTTAGTTAGGTTTAATTAGTTCTAAGTTCTAGGGGACTGATGACCTCAAATGTTAAGTCCCATAGTGCTCAGAGCCATTTGAACCATGTTTATCCTCATTTCAGTCACCCGTCGCGTCATTCTTCCTCTAAAATTGTCAACAATCTCTCGTTCTTTCAAGACCCCATATTCTCAGTTTCGTGCTATTGTTAATTTCTTCACTCCTAATCTGCTGCTTATAACTTACGTCCAGAGGTCACATCTGCCCCTGGAAATATCCTTACAGAATAAAATTTGCTTTGTGAGTCTCTGTCTTATCATTATGTAATCTATTTAAAGTCAACTGTGCACGACCTCCTTTTTGATTCTTAAACCGAGTGTTAAATCACCTACTGTGCAAAATTCTACTAGGCGGCCGCCTCTTTCACCCCTTTTCCCCAGTCCATGGGCTCCTAGAGTGAAACATGGACTGTGGGAAAACCTAAACAGAAATCGGAATAGAAGCATCTGAGATATTGTTCTACAGAAGAACGTTGAAAGTTAGGCGAACTAATAAGGTAAGGAATGAGAAGGTTCTCTGCAGAACCGGCGAGGAAAGGTATATGTGGAAAACCGACAAGAAGGAGGGACAAAATGATAGTAAATTTGTTAAGACACCAGGGAATAACTTCCATGGTACTAGTGCCAACTATATAGAGGGTAAAAACTGTAGGGGAAGCAGAGATTAAAATACATCCAGCAAGTAATTGAGGACATATGTTGCAAGTGCAGCTCTGACATGAAAAGGCAGGAACAACACAGGAGAAGAATTCGTGGTGGGCTGCATCAAACCATTGAGAAGGCAGTTGACGCAAAGAAAAAGACTGTGGCACCTGGACATAAGTCCTGTTCTTCCCGCCGCATTTCACTAATTCCTGCAATATTTAACTTTCCAATACCCATTTCCCTTCTTGAATTCTCTAGCCAACCTAGGGATCTAACATGTTAGTTCTGTTTTTCCAGATGACAACCTTCTGAATAGTTCCCCCGCTGGAGATCAGAATGGGGGAGCAGTAAATCCGCCAAATAGTTCACCAAAGAGGATGTTGTAAACTCTATAGTAGAGCAACATCTCTCGGGAAATAGTGAACAAGAAGTCTAAATTATTTCTCTTACTAGTTGTTCGAGGCAGTTGTCAGGCAATGCTCTCAAAATAACTTCATGAAGCCGCTTGTCGTTATCACCGACAACTTATGTACAGTTTAACGGTGTACACTGGGTGGGCTAAGGCACTGCTACAACCGTATGCTCAGGGTATTTCTGTGATATCGAGTTTAGTCTGTCTTTCAATGAATATGTGACCTTTGTGACTTAATCTGGTGGCTGGTAGAAAGATCCTATTATCACTCAGGTAGGAACTGTCCACATTATCTATTGATCAAACCATTGAAAGAGGAGACACCCAGAGCTAGTTACTACTACAGACACATTGGTAAAACGTAACAGATCAAATAAACTAGGTACACCACATTTCGCGGCCATCGTGGTCTCCCAGAAAGGCCTTACGGTTTTATGTTGATTGAAGGCAAATATTTCGCTGACTATTCGCATTTCATGACGTTATCAAACACTAATGTGACCCTTCACACACTACCTTAGTTTCTCTCCTTTCCGCTTGAAAATGATATATAGACAGTACAGCAACGTGTCTGATGCAAGTGGCTGATAAGAAATATCTATGCTTCAGACTGGTAACGCAGTCTCCCGAATTTTTAAGGGTGTCTGTATCCCAGTTTCAGCGTCTACCGGAACGTTGACATTACTTGCTCATTAAGAGCTAAGCCACTACAGGTGGAATAAATTAACGGAAATAATTTTACGATGCACACTTCTGGTACGGATGCAGCGGAGCGAGAAATAAATTCTACCGGATCCAGAGGGGAAGGGAATTTTATTACGGCGTAAACACGGTGTAAGAGCAAGGATTTCGCCGACTGCGGGCAATGAGCAATTAGTCGGCGGAGCTGAGGAATCCTGCGTCGACGGCGTCGGCGGCCTGTGTCAGAGTCCGGCTCATTACCGGGGCCCGAGAAGCACGCTAATTACCCGCGCTGGCTGGCTGGCGGGTAACTAATTGGGAGAGCTGGGGGGCGTCACGCGTCCTACGGGCCGCCGATTTCACGCTCGCTCGCCCGCATTTCTCGTCTTTCCTATGCCGACTCCTGTTTTCTGGCGTCTTTCACGTTACACCAGCAAAGCGGCACTGCAGAACCCTTAAGCTTCAGTTCGTAAGAGGACACGTGGGTGACGTAAAGACTTTGTTAACTCGGTGAGCACTATGGTACTTCGGCCCTGCAAAAATGGCATATACTGGGAGAAACTAAAGTCTGTTTTACTTCCAGAGCCACGTCTGTGCTCTAGAAGCCTCATTATGGTGCCTTCCTGAGTGTACTTTTTCCCCTTTCTTGTTCAGTTCGCGAATGGTACCTGTGTAGATCGATTGTCAGTAAGCCTCTACGCTGTTGTCCTAAGACTGGCTTAATGCAGCTCTCCTCGATAGTGTATGCTGTACAGGCGTCTTCGTCTCTGAGTAACTAACGCAACCCAAACCATTAGTCAAAAAAGTTTGGAGACTGGATTAATGAAAAATAGATAAAAACTGTTTTTAATGATACAAGTAGTTTAAATAGTCCCATTAGCCTCGTCCCCAGCCAAAGTACAACACGAAGGACCTTTTTTTACAATCATGTGAAACTGTCAGAAAAGTTCCTACATGGGGTTAGTAATGAAAATGTTACGTATAGTTGTCAAATGTGTGATATATTTACCACAACATGTTTCGGGATAAGTTATTCCATTATCAAGTGGCTTCTTCCTTTTGACGGTGCCTGATAGCATAGGTACTTTAAGGTACGTTAAAGTACCGGACAAAAGAGATATTTACATGGTTATATGTATTTGTAGTATTGCGATGTATTTATTTGCTTCCTGGTTTTGTAACAACTGATAGTGGGACAACGTAGTTGCGAAACACGTTGTGTTGTTTGATAAATGGTGCGTAACATTCGCACTACTGATCAGGAGACAGATGTATGATTGATTCACAACAGGTAACTTCCTTAGGACGTTGTTAAATCGCACGTCACATTCGCTTCGGTGTCGGCTACGTCGTCAGTGCATTGGCCCTCCGTGTGAACTGCCGCAGTTTGCCGTTTTGTGGTAGCCGCTGCTCACGTCGCCTGCGATGATTTTATCCAGAAAAGATTTATCTGCCTTTTGTGTTTCAGTCAAGTTGAGGGAAACATACATTCGACGCTCTTTTTACTCAGCATTCTAGGTCTGTGTGACGAAGTTTACACATAGTATTCTCTTTTCCAAAATATTCTGGGTAATGGCTTGAAGACCTTAGGGACGTTGCAACACTGCGATTTCTGACACAACGACGTTAACACACCATGGCCGACTACTTAACACTGGCTGCTCACAGTTGATTGGTCGAATGCACATCTGTTGTTTACAGGGATTAGTTGACGTAGCCATCAAAGTTACTGTACTGATGATGTATATACATCACGAATAAAATCACTCTCATAACTTTCTGGATGAGTGATTTATTTTCATTAGGACGTGGTTACTGTAGACAGGTCTTGGTCTTTCTGCAATTTTAACACCGTCCTTCTGCCCCCCCCCCCTCCCCCATACTTCGTTCCAAAACTAAATTACATATTCCTTAATGCCTCAGGATTTGTCGTATCAACTTCTTTTATTTTCAAGTTGTGCTATGAATTTCATTTGCGCTTAATTCGATTCAGTACTCCTTGATTAGTTAGTTGATCTACACATCCAATTTTAATGGCATACAATTATAGGGGCATAGAATGTAGCCCAGAACCAAACCAGGTCACGGTTATAGCCTACTATCACTATGACTCCCCTCCCAACACTGCAGTTCAGCAGACACCAATGTCACTTCTGCATGCCAACGACCTGGGAGTGGAACCGTCTTCAGGAAGCTTCTGCAGACTCATGCATGACAACAGCCAGATCCCAGTCATTAGGCTGTTCCAGATGATTCTAAGCAACATGGTAACACGACTGTTCCGAAAGCTCAGCCCGGGGCAGCGGTATCTAAAACTTCAGGCCCAGTTCGTTATCATCAACATAGCTGGGCTTCACTATGACATACAGTCCACCTCGTACTTCTGCCGTGTCTGTGCCATAAAGCAGCATCCGCCATCAGACGGCCTGAACCAGGGCTGCCAGCAACCTGATGTCTCATGATCCAGCCCCCTCAAAGTGTTCCATTCATCTCCCCACCAGCCATAGTCTGCCACCCCTCTCCAACTTGCAGTCCCTTCCCAGCTTGGGCTACCATCTGACTTTTCGCTGGCCAACACCCTCTGTCTGCCTGCTGCAGGTACACTGTTCTGCGTTCATGTATGAATGTTGACATAGATTTTTAGCAACAGGTTGACTGACTACATCATCTGCACCTCCCACCACATCCAGCAGAGACCCACTACCCACAACTTCTAGAAGTACAACCAGTCTCATAATTTTCAGCATACTTCTGTAGTATCAGATTTCAATGTCTTCCATTCTCCTCTTATCTGAAATGGTTATCGTCTGCAATTCAGTTCCACACGAGGCTAGACTCAAAAGAAATGCCATCAGTAAATACGAGGACTGGAAAAAATCAAAACACCAAATAATAATTACTGTAGAGTAATGAACTTTTGGGAATGCATTTGTCTAGGTAACATATTTAAATGATTAACGTTGGAACGTCAAAAGCCGGCCGCTGTGGTCGAGCGGTTCTAGGCGCTTCACTCCGGAACCGTGCGACCGCGACGGTCGCAGGTTCGAATCCTACCTCGGGCATGGATGTTTGTGATGTCCTTCGGTTAGTTAGGTTTAAGTAGTTCTAAGTTCTAGGGGACTGATGACCTCAGATGTTAAGTCCGATAGTGCTCAGAGCCATTTGAACTATTTTGAACATCAAAGATTAATGTAAGTGCGAGATAAGCCACTGCAAATGTGAAGTGCTGGTACGCCTATATTAATAACTGGCGTAACCTCCTCAACACTAAATACAAACATGAAAATGTACATGCATTGTGTTGTACAGAATGTGGCTGTCAGTTTCTGGAATGGGGTTTCATACCTGTTTCATATGGTCAGTCAATGGAGGGATGGTTGTTTCGGTTGTGGATGATGCTGGAGTTGTTGTCTGCTGATGTCCCATATGTGTTCGATTGGAGGCAGTTCTGGCGACCGATTAGGCCGAGTCAACACACCGACACTACGCAGAGAGGGTTTGGTTACAACAGCGGTATTTGGACGAGAGTTATCCTGTTGGAAAGCATTCCCTGGAATGTTGTTCATGACGACAGCAAAACAGCTCGAATCACCAGATTCACGTCCAATTTTGCAGTCAGAATGCATGGAACAGCCACGATGGTGCTCCTTATATCATACGAAATCGCACCCCAGACCGTAACTCCAGGTGTAGGTGTAGTGTGTCAAGCACACAGAGAGGCTGGAGGTTGATTGCAGGTCCTCAGCTAGATATCGCTTGCACCGAGACGGAACCAGATTTCATCAGAAAACTCAACAGACCTCCACACTGCGACCTGTAAGTTCTCCCTTGACACCAATGAAGTCATGAATGGCGGTGGTTTGGGGTCAGTGGAATGCACGCTACAGGGCAATTGCCTCTGAGCTGTCCTTGAAGTAATCCCTTTTATAACAGTTTGTTGTGTCAGTGTGATGCCAGCTCCTGCTCAAATGGTTGCTGCAGATGCTGTACAGTTCGCCAGAGCTATACGCCCAACACCATGATCTTGCCTCTCGATAGCACCAGTGACTGTCCAGAGCCTGGTCTTCTTGTGTTTTAGTACATTCGCTGACCAACGCTACGAGAAACCATGGACAGGTGCTACATTTCTGCCAACTCTTTCTGCAATAACATAGAAGGAACATCCAGCTCCTCATAGCTCTATTGCATGACCTCGTTCAGACACAGTGATGTGCTGGTAATGGCGTCTTTGTCGCCTTTAAGGCATTCTTGACTAACATCAGTTCAACACGTCCAATCTCAAACGTATCTGACAATGACGATCGTTAGAGCGTTTGTTTAAAGCAAATCTGACTTACATCCTCACCGAAATTAGAATAGACGTTGTCTTTAAGATGTAGATACACGTCTACCAACTTTAGTTTACCTTCCACAGCTCGTTGGTGTTGCAATTCTTTTCCATCAGTGTATTTCCTAATATTTAAATTTATGTGGATGTCAACAAATTCCTTACTTTCAGAAATCATTTCCTTTCCATAGCCAGTCAACATTTTACATCCTGTCTACTTAGCCGTCATCATTTATCTTGCAATCTAAATAGCAAATCTCACTACCACTTTTGGTATCTCACTTGCTAACCTTATACTTTCAGCATCTCCTGATTTAACTAGGCTACATTCCATTGCCCTCGTTTTACTTACTTTTATGTCCATATTGTAACCTCTTTTCAACATCCATTCCATTCAACTGCTCGTGCAAATCTTTTACAACATCACAGCTTCATCAGCAGACTGCAATATTTTAGTTTCTTCGCACTGAACTTTAATTCCCTTTCCATTTTGTCCATAGCTTCCCCTTGCTTCTCACTCAATCTACATACTGAATAACAGCAGGAGGAGGTCAATTCGCATGAAATTTGTAGACATAAAAAAAGGTTGTCTATCTATTTTTATTGCTGGTGCAACAATTTCCGACTTTTTGCAAGAATTTCTGAAAAGCGTAAGTCTGAAAGTCGGTATGTCTTACACTCTTCACGCATGTCACTTTTCACTGGCTCGACTAGTCAGGACAAGTTGATGCTTGCATAATACATTGTCAGCGAATTAAGAACTGTTGATACCTTACTCCATCGCCTGCTTGTGATCGCCCTTATGGAAGACTTACATGTCGACATTCACTTTATTTTCGATAGACGTCATAAACTTCAAGCAATGATCCCTACTTCTTGAATATTCGCTTCAAGAGATATTATATGATTATTGAGTGAATTATTGCCAGCTTCTTTTGAAGCCTTCAAGGAAACAAACTGCTCTAACAAATCATTTGAGTCTTCTCAAGAGGGGCTGGCGATATCTATTGATGACTTGTTGGACAGAGTATTCCAGTCATGAACGTCATCATCCTCATTATGATCATTCTCTTCTTCTTCTTCTTCTTCATTATCTTCCTCATTCTAATAATAATGATCACCGTCATCTTCTTCTTCATCGTCATCATCATATTCCTCGCGGTAGTCAGCCTTTTCTTCTCCTCCAATATCTTCATGTTCTGATTTCATAAAGACATCGTTTTCTTTAGATTGAACGTCTTTTTCATGATCTGTCTTCTCCAATCGTTATAACTGATCCAATTTCTATAGCGCTCGAGAAACGGGTTTAAATGATTTCCCCAACACACAACATACAGATACATCTTGCATATCCTGCACCAACACCAGTTTCATGTTGATATTTAGTCGATATTTCTCCAAAACCTGGTGAATTTTTTTTATCCAACATTATGCGCAGCTGGGTTAGGCTATGGAGGTGAGAATAACAGCTGCTTAATAGCTCCTTGGTAAGGATATGCAATATTGGGCTTCAACATACTGACCTACTCTGTTTGGGAACAACTTAGAAGCGAAGATGTGGTCCAAGCTTTTTGAATCACATCTTCCAACTATTAGCTTCTGGTGATTTAACAAGGGTGCACATTTCCTTCCTAATCTCAGGTTCGATTAATTTCCATTGTTTAGTGCGGTTTGCATGGTGAGCATTATTACTCCATACCAGATGTTTATTAAAGAATGGTTGCCTGAAGTCAGTTGACTTCGACCTATCCATAACTAGAGATAACTAGAGAGCCCTCATTTAGGGCATTGTGATGGTAAATTTTAAAAATTTGAGTAGCCTTTCTAAACGCTGAACATTTGGAAAAGCATTTTTAAATTTCGGAGTTTATTTAGCCTTGTCTTTCTTCCTAATATATTTTCTTCGTCTCTTCAACATAAAAAATATATGTAACTGGATGCTACTGGGGCAGTGACTATCAGTTTGTAGGTTGTTTGCCGGTACTACTCGAACATGGTGACTACCATTACACTGGACGCATGGCTTCATTCAACAAACAGCTATGTGATACAAAATAGAACTTACCTTGATACTTTGTAAAAATTAGAATGAACCGCTGCAGTGGCACAGGCAGTTAATTTTATTTGTACTGTAGCTTTGGTTACAGTTGAAAAACGCTTCATCTCACACAGTATCCAACAAGCTGTCAATACGGCCTGTAATATGACTCTTCAATTTAGAAAGGCTTTTGGGCTGTGTTCACTCTTGTGTCAATGATGCTCACTTTACAGGGTAACTAAAACCACGCAGCAGACTATTTGGTGGGGGGGGGGGGGCAATAATGCTCAGCCAATCATGGGGATCATCCTTACGCTATACCAGAAGTTTATCAAGGAATGGCTGCCTGAAGTCAGTTGTTTTCCACTGATCCAGAACTTGAGAGCCCTCATTCAGGGTGTTGTGAACAAATGACAGATAAACCTAGTATATCGTTATCACCATCATATTATCAACCCCACATTTGGGTATTAAATGTGAAATTACGTATCCGATACCTTACGAAATTCCACTATAAATCTACGTTAACGCATTTTAAAGTAATAAAGACAGATTAAGAAAATCTTTTATGAAACTTAGCAGAATAAATGCAAAACAAATGTGTCAAGAAATACGAGTATGTTTCAAATTATCAAATAACTATCCTCTTCTAGACTGTTGAAATAAATGTCATCACGGCTCATACTCAGTTCAGCGAGCCAAATTCCAGTGAACACTACTGTAAAGTCACTACTGAGGATATGGTGAGATTAGTAAGAAGTTATAAGAGGGTTGCGACAAAGTATTGCAGTAGCAACCATTTGGCGGTAAACGTAAGTGTGATGACGTGTGGGTCAGAATAACATATACACGAAAGGAATGCAGGATGGGTTAGCTGTACTCGGTGGAAACTGGAACTGCAACGTTGTAACAGCCAAAGAGGGCAGAGCGATTTCAGCACACCACGGCAAGACCCTTGTTGTGAACTACTTGACCACCAGCTTGATAATAATGCAATGAAGACGTTACCAAGCCCACAGCTGACATTCATGTTAATGATTAATGAAAACCACTTTAGCTACATTCTTACATATGTATTGTGTTTAGATAATAAATGTGTAAAATTGCAGCTGAGGTGGTTTTCGTATGAATTTTGAGACAGATTCATTCAGGGTCCAGCAGTACAACAATGACACCAAATTCTTTCCAGACAATGAAATGATTTGGAACTGCCAACTACGGCCGTGGGTTAGAGACTGGATCGAGGCTGGCCTGCCTTCACTGTCTTCCTGCGGGACTTGGTGCCGTAGCATTGCTGACCTGTCATCAGCGCCTGTCGTCGCCAGACTCCTGCCTTGGGGGTAGCAGGTCATGTCCCCTGCACGGCAATCTCCGCCTCCCGTGCAATGGACGCTTACTGAGCCTGGTTCGCCGGGAGTTGCCGTTCCGTGGACGAACGCCTTAGTAGCAGACTGTCGACAAGGTCGCTGCCTGCTGTGGGGATGCTAGCTGCCGCTCAGTCTAACATCAGCATCGCAGGAGGCCACCACACGCGTCTCCTTGGCAGGGCAGAATCAGCCGCCAGAAGTCGATGTCTGGCAGGGTCGCTGGAGTGAGGCGTGTCCCCCTCGCATCGCTAACATGATCTGTACTTAAAGTTGAAAGAAACATTTATCTCGTTTAGCAGAGTGTCGCTGAGCACGCCAGCTTGTCACCACCACCTCTCACCCTACCGAGAGCCGTCTGCTCTCTACAATACGAAGGTTCTGTTTATGCTCCTAACAATCTAATCTGGCAGGTTCTAAGCCGCTGACAGTCTGCAGCTGCTCACGTTAAAAGTTCCACCATCTAAAGTCTAGGCTTTCTTACATGTCAACGACATCGAAAACCTTTCATCGTTCCATCTATCCAATCGTGCTGCCAATTACAAACCAAGAGTTCTGCTCAAAGGACAAACGTTAAGGTACAACCCTTTCCCAAAATATCTTGGAATCCCTCTAGATAGAAACCTGAGTTACAAAGAGCACATTACTAAGCTATCTCATAAAGTTGCTGCAAGGAACAACAAACTACATAAGCTCAGTGGTACCACCTGGGGAAACTCTGCTGACTGTCTGCGTTTAACTGGCATCAGTCTTGTGTACTCTGATGCCGAGTACTGTGCACCTGTCTGGTTGGAAAGTGTACATCTGAAGAAGGTAGACACAAAACTGAACAACACGATGCACTGCATTACTGGTTACCTGTATTGAGTCACATCCCTCCACCTCACTTAAGACGGAAACAAGCTCTACTAAAGGGAGGCAAAGAAAATGTCTGCATCACCCTCTCTACCACTGCACCAGGAATTCTGTCATCGGCCACAGCAACAATTGCGATCAAGAAGACCAGCAGGTGTTACTGCAGGTCAACTCATCGCGGATGGTTATGATCTGAATTAAAGCTGAAAACATGAATGATCAACAAAAACATTGGAAACAAGAGCCCATCACTATGAACCCACAAAGAAGCCTAAAGGTTTTGACCTATCGAGGAACTCCTGGTGCCGCCTCAACAGGTTAACGACTGGACATGGTTGTCGTAGCTACTTCAGGTGCAAATGGGGCTCGATCGGTTCACCAATGTGTGAATGTAATAAAGAAGAGAAGACTATTGAACATCTAGTCCAACGCTGTCCACTTCATTCATACCCTGGAATTCCCGACGACTTGTTCACCCTCACACCCAGCTTCATTAATTGGTTGAAAAACATTGAATATAAGGTTTATTCTTGTCTTATATGTATACTGTATAAAATCACTTGTCTTATATCAACTGTATATTGTATAAAATCACCATGCGATTAAATAAAAATCGTCATTTATAAAAGCAACGAGCATGTTTTGTTTTGAAATTAGTATATGGTATTTGATTTAGGTGTAAATATTTAAAAAATGCCGCCATTTTGGATTTATGTTGCACTAGTTTCGCACTAATATTTTTCCACTTATGCTACAAATAAGAGTTATTGTCTTTTTGAGCTACAGTTTAATATCACATACTGTATGTTTAGTAACGTTTTACTTCAAAATCAATAGTTTCTGACTTGAATCTCAATACCTGATACGTATCGCGGTTCTTTCTCGCCTCTCTTCTCGTCTAATATCTCGTGGCGCTTTACTGAAAATTATCCAGCACTCACTCGATATGCCGTGCCCCCCCCCCCCCCCCATAGGGGGTTCGAGTCCTCCATCTTGCATGGGTGTGTGTGTTGTCCATGGCGTAAGTTAGCTTAAGCCTAGATTAAGTAGTGTGTAAGCTTAGGGACCGATGACCTAAGCAGTTTGGTCCCATACGATCTTACCACAAATTTAATTTTTTATAGTCAATCGATGAGAGAATTTTGACTAGACAAGATCATAACATGACAATAAATAAAATTTATATAAAAACATTTGACCAGTGCTTACATTGCAGGATATGTTACTGACAGAGTAAAGGCTATCGACCAGTTTCTAATGACAAAGCTCATAACAGTCCACGCTTTTCTATTTTCTCGTACGTCACTTACATAGCGAAAGTGGAACTTTGAAGGAATTACTAATGTGTTGCTTCGTGTCGCAAAGCCTGAATATTTTAGGGTATTGCACGAAAGAAAACTAAGCGAATATGGGAATAGCCATTAATCGAACGCCTAAAACAATCTGCGGATGTAAGAATTTTGACGACACAGTCTGGGCCCGTAATAGCAAAAATATTCACTTATGGTGTCCCATGTAGAGGCATCGAGGTTTTGGCACTTAACCTGAACTTCGTCAGTTTTCTAGAAAAATCCGAGAATATATTATATAGTTTTTAAGTACACGGTGACAATTATTGAACTAAATGAAAAAAAACGTAAATTAGTTACAAAATCTGGCGTGCACAAAATTTTGTCCACATATAGACACCGCCACAGATATCCGAATTTAGGTTACGACATATTCGATATGCTTGCCATCATTGGCGAAGATGTGGCGAATAGCGAAATTCTGCATGACCCGCTGAAGTGGCGCTACATCGATGCTGTCCACGACCTCCTGAATGGCTGTTTTCAGTTCAGCAACGGTGTTATTGCTGTGCACCTTGCTATTAACATGGCCACACGAAAACGACTCGCATGTGTGCAGATCCGGAGAATATGGCAGGCAATCGAGGCCCACGCCATTGGCCTCTCGGTTCCCCAGAGACAGAATGCGGACCCTGAAGTGCTCCTCCAGGACGTCACACGCTCTCCTGCTTCGATGACGTAGAGCTCCGCCTTGCATGAACCACATATTGTCGACATCAGGGTCACTTCGAACAATGGGGACGAAATCATCTTCCTAAACCTCCACGTACCGTTCGGTAACCACCGTGCCATCAAGGAATATCGTACCGATAATTCCGTGACTGGACATTACACACCACACAGTCACCCGTTGAGGGTGAAGAGACTTCTCGATCGCGAAATGCGGATTCTCAGTCATCCAAATGCGCTAATTTTGCTTATTGACGAACCCCTCCAATGAAAGTGGGCTTTGTCGCTAAGCGAAACCATACACTGCATATTAGTCTCCGTCGTGCCCTGCGGCCAACCGTTGAGTTTGAACGTCCTAACGCAAACCGTTCAGGAGTTATAACGATTTTATTTCATGTAGTTCAATAATTGTAATCTGTGTTTGTAACGCTGTTGGTTCTTGCGTTCTGGTTTCAGAGTGTCGTGATTTTTTGTTTTTTTTTTGTTTTTGTTTTATGAGGCTGGCGTTCGTAACTCTTTTAAGTGGTCATGAGGAAAAATTGTTGCGAAATTCTGAAGCACAGGAAATAGATGTGTCTCGCTGCTAATACTACATGCATTGTAAGATGCAAATGCAGAAGGTATTGTTTGAATAATGGATCAGGCGGATCTCCTACCCAGTGACATTTCGAAGTGATACGGCATGGATTTGCACACAATAAGGTGCTTTCAAGTAAAATAAATAAAAGATTTACGGCATTCGCATTGTAGCGGAAGACTGCATAAGGCACGCGCCGCATCTTTCAAACCAGAGAGCTGACAGGTGCACAGCTCAAGGTGCGCATGACGACACACTCCGAGACTGTTCTGTCGCAGGTGCGCTGCCGCAGTAACACAGCCTGGGACGCGCAACAGTATCTGCATTTTATGTCACTGTCAGAAGTATCCAGACGATCTGAATTTTGCGTAAATTGCCGTTGCATTCAAAAGTTTTCCAAACGACGTTCGATGTTTTTAACAACACTTCAGTATTTATCATAATAAACAGTAATTCTATTGGCGTAGGTCAATGATTTGACCCTTGACGAAATAATGACTGATGTCCCGACAAGCCATTTCATTTCATTATATGACTCACGCTCTTTTCACCAACGCATTTGACTATTGGCTTGGGTTAATGTGACACATATGACGATTCCTTTGGGCAACCAGGGAGCCATCAGCAATTATAAACGCACTGAGTATGAGTTTTGCAGAACTCAACTTATCTTGACTTTTCAAGTAGGCTTTGTATGACATGCTTCAATAATGCGAAAGCATCTACTCACTGAGTCACGAAAGAATAGGTAATAAAGGGAGGCACGCACTAGTATATGTCAGTTATTTGATACTACTGTCCTTTGCGCATGTGCCACTGAGATTTTGCTTGTACGCCTACATAGTTTCTACAGTTTCAGAACGTAACTATTGAGGATTTTACTGCCCAGAGTCTAATTTTTATTTCAAAATCTTAACCATGGCTGTGAATCAGCAACTGTATAAATTTGAAGAGGTTGAAAGAATCAGCCAATCTGTTGCAAACCAAAGGTTTATTTATCTCTTGGCCTACATTTCGATATTTCTAAAAATATCTTCTTCGGAAATAGTGGGCCATGTTACATCACGTGGTGGTAAATTAAATTAGCTGAAGATCCGCTCGGCTTCAGCTAACGTAATTTACTACCATGTGATGTAACAAAGCCCAGTTCTTCCAAAGAAGATATTTTTAGAAATATCGAAACCTTGGTCAGGGGCTAAATAAACCTTTGCTCTCCAACTGGTTGACTGATTTTCTTCAACCTCTTCTAATTTGTATTTGTTTATTTATTTTTGTTCATATACGAGAGTGTTCACAGAACCATCTCCTTATTCCTGCAAGTAAAAACGTAACCAGCTGGATGACAACCAGGTTGTCCCAAGTGGAATGCCCAATATTCAGCGGTATGACAGGAAGGATCACACAACATAAAAAATATTCATATGAATAAATACGCTATTCTGCATGGTTAGAGGTACAACACATATAACGTAAGTTGTTATTTAGTTTTGCATTATTTATTGGAGAAAAATTATATCCAAACAGAAATTTTCTGTGTCCATGTGGCAGATTTGTCCATGTGATTTTAGTCTAGTGCAACATTTGTTTATCTGTATGTATTAGAAGAGACAGTAAAACACCAAGAATAACCAGTTATGAATGGCCGCTTTATAGAGCGCTGTTGGGGACGGTGTTGTTGTTGCTGTCCCTGAAGTCTTTGTCACTTGCAGGAATAGAATGTCATTTGACGTTTCTTCGTAGTAACTGATCGAGGTGATCTGCCATAGGTGCGGCATAGCGGATGAATTTCCCCTAGAAATTTAGATGACCTAACACGGACTGGGGATGTTTAGTGTCGTTAGGGACTGGAAGTTCCTGGTCGGGCTGAATGTACTGCAGTCAGTCTGGGCTTTGTTCCTGAGGCATTTAGGTCATGACCTAGACGTTCGACCTGTGATAAAAAGAAAGATAGAAAGATAGTATCTGTTTTTGATGCACTTGAGATTGGCCCTCCGGGGAATAGCAAAAATGCGTCTACGTTGGCTGTTAAAATTAGGGTATTTTTCCCCGTAAATATTGTCATCCAGATATCGGATTGTATAGAAAATCCTACAAAACTGTATTCTCGTCGCTGTTTCGGAATCCGATGTCGGAATAGCAAAAGTCAAAATGGCGAATCCAGTATTGAGGATCAAAAATTAAGCGGATTCAAGTAAACTTCGGGTATTGAGTGTTGTGAAGACATTGATAACGAATTAGAAGTCGAAATGCCCGTACTGAAATGATTCATTCTATATTTTACATTTTTAAAATCGAAATCATAATTACGTTTGTCGCTTTGTCATTATTGCTTTCAGAAGGGTCGCTGTCGGTGTGTCCACTGGGAGATGGTTCGAAAAGCAGATCTTTTACCCAATTAACATCTGTTTAGCTTCATCAATCATCATTTGCTGGATGGATCTGAAGATGGCAGAAGACGATGGAATACGAGATGCATCGTTATTTCAAAGGAATATCTGAGTGTAAAATCTTCTCGAAAACGCCGAATATCCTAATTACGAATTTCCTGTCCTTCCTCAGATAACCGACCAATGGACAGAATATTGTGCCTCCACTAAAGTTGGCATTCGACTTCCGGGAAATTTTAATCTCGTAAATATAGGTTATTTTCTAAATTGTGAAAAAAGATGATCGCAATCCCGAATACCACCCAAAGAATTGTGAACAAAACGCTAATAGCATTCTTTTTTGTGAGCAAATAATATTTTACTAGATAATTTCAATAATGAGAGAAAAATGACCGTCCGCTAAAAACGTACGAACATGTGCACCCACATACATTTGAACTCGTTAACTATACTGTTAAAGTAGTAGGAGCGCCATTTAAGAAGATGCAGTTACGCGGAGGAAATTTTGTTGCCAACGATTTCAGACAATATCGGTAGTCTTTTAGTTTTAAGTCGTATACATCATTACACCGGTCAAAAATATCACGAACATACCCTCTGGAATACTACCCACCTTATTTCATCCTGCCTCTAGGCAGAAGAGAAAATTCAGGGTGTGCTACATAACGATCAGTCTGATTGTAGGTAAGGCAAAGGCACCATAGGCAGGCAATTTTGCAACGACTGATAATGGAAGCAAGTCTAAAAAAAATCAGAACACGTTCGTAGAATTTGTCTGGGAAAAGCGTTGGTAACGTCAAATAGGCAAGATGTTCGAAATTATGAAAAAATAGAGGTAAGCTATAGTTAGAGACGGGTGACATGCAACATGTACGAGAGCCAAGAGGGAATAGTAAGAGTGGAAGATCAAGTACGAAGTGCTCGGATTAGGAAGGATATAATACAGGGATTAACATTCGTCCCCTTCTGTTCAAACTATACGTCGAAGGAGCAGTGATGGAAATAAAAGAAATATTAAGGAGTGGAATTAAAATTTAAGGTGAAAGGATACTAACGATATGATTCGCTGATTCCAATGCTATCCACAGTGAAGGTGAAGAAGATTACATGATCAGCAGAATATGGATTGAGAATAAATCGAAGGAAGACAAAAGTAATGAGAACTAGTAGAATGAGAACAGCGAGAAACTTAACATTAGGATCTATGGTCACGAAGAAGATGAAGTATTTTACTGCCTGGGCAGCAAAACAACCAAGGACGGACGCAGTAAGAAGAACATCAAAAGCAGACTTTAGCACTGGCAAAAAAGGGAATTCCTGGCCAAAAAATTCCACTAGTATCAAATACAGACCTTAATTTGAGAAAGAAATTTCTGAGAATGTACGTTTCGAGAACAGCATTGTATGGTAGTGAAACATGTAGAGGGTAAAAACTGCAGAGGAAGACAGAGATTTGAATACTGCCATCGAATAACAGAGGACTTTGTTACAAGTGCTACTCTGAGATGAAGAGATTGGCAAAGGAGAGGAATTCGTGTCGGCCTCGTCAAACTGGTCAGACGACCGGATCGCTGTCATATACTGACAGAAAAAGTACAACACCAAAAAATAATTCATGTAGAATAACGTAATTTAGGGAACATATTTGTCCAGGTAACATCATAAGTGACTGTTTTGTACGGGTGACGGATGTCACTTTGTGGGATGGAGTTCCATGCCTGTTGCACCAAGTCGTTCAATACAGGGACGGTTAATGCTGGCTGTGAATGACGAAGGGATTCGACAATGTTCCACGGGTGCTCGACTGGAGACAGATTTGGTGATCAAGCAGACCAATGCAACACATCGACACTCTATAGAGCATGCTGGGTTACAACAGCGGTATGTGAGGAAACGTTATCCTGTTGGAAAACACCACTTGAAATGCTGTTCATGAATCGTATCACAAGATGTCGAATGACCAGACTGACGTGCAAATTGCAGCCAGGGTACATGAGATAACCGCGGAAGTGTTCCTGCTGTCATACGAAATCGGCCGTCAGACCATAATTCGAGCAGTAGGTGCAGTGAGTCTTGCACCCGGACAAGCTGGCCTCCTTGCAACCAAAACACGACCGTCACTGGCACCCAGGCAGAACCAGCTTTCATCAGAAAACACAACAGACCTTAACCTTGCCCTTCAACGAGCTCTCAGTTGATACCACTGACGTTGGAAATGGCGGCGGTTTGGGATCAGTGGAAAGCACGCTACAGGGCGTCTGACTCGGGACTGTTTTTGAGGTAACAGATCTGCAACAGGTAGTTATATAACTGTGGTGCCAAGTGCTGCTCAGATTGCTGGAGCAGATGCTGTACGATGGACCAGAGTCATACGTCGGACGCGATGTCTTCCCTCTTAGTAGAGCGACTTGGCCGTCCAGATCTCGGTCTTCTTGCCGCCATACATTATCGTGACCACTGCTGCCACCAATCGTGTCCAATGGCTACATTCCCGCCAAGCCTTTCGGCAGTATCGCACAAAGAACATTCACCTTGTTATCGCGCTATTATACGATCTCGTTCGAAATCGTGACGTGTTGCTAATGGCGCCTTTGTCGCCTTTAAGGTGTTTTTGGCTGACATCCACTCACCAGGTCTAGTCGCGAAGGTAGCTAAATCCACGACTATGAGCCGTGTTGGCTCGTATTGAGTGCGGTACGTACATTGAATCTCTGGTTCGATTTCCATCTTGCGACTCGCCTTTGGGTTTGATATGTTTACGAGGCTGATGAGTGCAGATGGACAGTCGCCGGGGACGAGGAGGAAGAAAGTCTGTTGGAGAAAACGTCTGTTGACACTCGCCGGTATTCGAAGTCTTGACCGATTCGCTCTGAGGGAAGCGTTGCAACGGCAAGCGCGGGATAGCCGCTAGGTCCATGGAGCCTTGCCACGGTTCCCACGTCTCCTCCCGTCGGAGGTTCGATTTCTCCCTCGGCCATGGTTGTGTGTGGTGTCCTTAGCATAAGTTAGTTTAAGTTAGCTTAAGTAATGCATAAGTCTAGGGACCGATGACCTCAGCAGTTTGGTCCTATAGGAACTTACCACAAGTTTCCAAAATTTGCTACGGGAAGGACTCTGATTATGACTAGCTGATTCCCGTGCGCTGAAAGGCATCCCTTTCCTGTTGTCGAACGGTGTTGGCTGACCCGGTTGTTGCTGCGCTGCCCAATGTGATTCGTTCCTGAGGTTTGAATTTGTGCTTTCCGGCAAGTTTGGATCTGCCGCCTATAGAAGCCGTTTGAGCTTGCCACGGCCCTGTGTTACTTTTTTGAAAAGTAACTTCCTTGTGATACCTAGGCGTGACGATATTGGTGATAGTTTTTTACTGTTTTGTTAAAAGATACCTCCGGTAGCTCCTTGCCTAATGATTCCTAACATTATCTGTGCAAGCGGAGGGAATCTGAGGAGGAGGAGGAGGAGGAGATTAGTGTTTAACGTCCCGTCGACAACGAGGTCATTAGAGACTGAGCTCAAGCTAGGATTGGGAAAGGACTGGGGAGGAAATCGGCCGTGCCCTTTCAAAGGAACCATCCCGGCATTTGCCTGAAGTGATCTAAGGAAACCACGGGAATCCTAAATCGGGATGGCCGGACGCGGCATTCAACCGTCGTCCTCACGAATGTGAGTCCAGTGTGCTAACCACTGCGCCACCTAGCTCGGTAAAGTGGGAATCTGACGGTGGTCGCAGTTGCTACTGGAGCTGTCATGAAAATTTATGATTAATGTGCTCTTTTACTTATGTTTTAGATTATAATCTGGCCAGATCCATTAGTATGCCGTATGCGCTGCCGGAGAGCTGTGAAATTTTCTGTGTTGGCACCCCTGAGTGTTTTGTAAGGCGAGATTTCTTGTCTGATTCTTGATGCCTGATTGGGTCTGCGGGTCGTCTTGTACTAATATGTGACAGTTAAATTATTAAGAGAGCCTGGATTTCATCCAGAAGGGAGGTTCAGAATTGTTATTTAAAACCAACTTCAATTATTTTTGTAGCTTGGTTATGTTAACATACTTAGTCTTGGTTCTCGCCGGTTTTTAAATTGTACTATTCTTGAAATTCTCTGTTTAGTCTGTTAATCACTGTTTGCTGGGTGTTTTGCTCGTTCAGGCAGCTACACTCCTCGAAATTGAAATAAGAACACCGTGAATTCATTGTCCCAGGAAGGGGAAACTTTATTGACACATTCCTGGGGTCAGATACATCACATGATCACACTGACAGAACCACAGGCACATAGACACAGGCAACAGAGCATGCACAATGTCGGCACTAGTACAGTGTATATCCACCTTTCGCAGCAATGCAGGCTCCTATTCTCCCATGGAGACGATCGTAGAGATGCTGGATGTAGTCCTGTGGAACGGCTTGCCATGCCATTTCCACCTGGCGCCTCAGTTGGACCAGCGTTCGTGCTGGACGTGCAGACCGCGTGAGACGACGCTTCATCCAGTCCCAAACATGCTCAATGGGGGACAGATCCGGAGATCTTGCTGGCCAGGGTAGTTGACTTACACCTTCTAGAGCACGTTGGGTGGCACGGGATACATGCGGACGTGCATTGTCCTGTTGGAACAGCAAGTTCCCTTGCCGGTCTAGGAATGGTAGAACGATGGGTTCGATGACGGTTTGGATGTACCGTGCACTATTCAGTGTCCCCTCGACGATCACCAGTGGTGTACGGCCAGTGTAGGAGATCGCTCCCCACACCATGATGCCGGGTGTTGGCCCTGTGTGCCTCGGTCGTATGCAGTCCTGATTGTGGCGCTCACCTGCACGGCGCCAAACACGCATACGACCATCATTGGCACCTAGGCAGAAGCGACTCTCATCGCTGAAGACGACACGTCTCCATTCGTCCCTCCATTCACGTCTGTCGCGACACCACTGGAGGCGGGCTGCACGATGTTGGGGCGTGAGCGGAAGACGGCCTAACGGTGTGCGGGACCGTAGCCCAGCTTCATGGAGACGGTTGCGAATGGTCCTCGCCGATACCCCAGGAGCAACAGTGTCCCTAATTTCCTGGGAAGTGGCGGTGCGGTCCCCTACGGCACTGCGTAGGATCCTACGGTCTTGGCGTGCATCTGTGCGTCGCTGCGGTCCGGTCCCAGGTCGACGGGCACGTGCATCTTCCGCCGACCACTGGCGACAACATCGATGTACTGTGGAGACCTCACGCCCCACGTGTTGAGCAATTCGGAGGTACGTCCACCCGGCCTCCCGCATGCCCACTATACGCCCTCTCTCAAAGTCCGTCAACTGCACATACGGTTGACGTCCACGCTGTAGCGGCATGCTACCAGTGTTAAAGACTGCGATGGAGCTCCGTATGCCACGGCAAACTGGCTGACACTGACGGCGGCGGTGCACAAATGCTGCGCAGCTAGCGCCATTCGACGGCCAACACCGCGGTTCCTGGTGTGTCCGCTGTGCCGTGCATGTGATCATTGCTTGTACAGCCCTCTCGCAGTGTCCGGAGCAAGTATGGTGGGTCTGACACACCGGTGTCAATGTGTTCTTTTTTCCATTTCCAGGAGTGTATTTGCTGCAAATGTGTTACGTACTAATTGACCTGTGGTTGTTTCTAGGCATCTTCTTGTCACTTGACGCTTATTTTACTGAACGCCCTGCTTTTGCCAGATAGGTCAGCTACTGTTCCTGCAGTCAGTGCGTGCAATTGGCCCGGCCTGGCAAGGGTAAGCGCATCTTCGGCACGATGTGGGATTCGCCACTGCTGATACTTTGTGTGGATCAGGTCTACGGCACGGTGAGTGCTACTTCAGTAAAGTCTTGCCTTCATTGGTTCACGTGGGACTATATCTTTCCAGAGTTCACGTATTTTTTACCTTTTGGCTTGGATCTCTTCTCATGCCTTGTCCTTTCCGTATTAAGTTTTCCCTGGTCAGCCGGACCATCTGCTAACCCTTGTATCTGCTTAAATTTATCGGGTCGTAACACCGAAAATGCAGATAAAATAACTTCTGCACCATCCAAAATTTTTCGCCGTTTAATGTCCGTTGTTAACTTGTACACTATTTCTAAATCTGAATGTGTAAGCTTTATTACATAAATTATAGTCAATGTGTGATGAATGTGTATTTATTTCTGACGGTTTATAATTCATTGTAGTTATAATGTAAATATTGTAAATTGCTGGGTGATAGCCAAAGGAACTTTATTAAATGTATCGATAACAACGACAAATGGCAGTAGCTATGCCGTTGTTTATCTTTTTGTATGAAGGGTCTCTCTCGCGCTGCTAGCAGCGAGGAAGCACAGAAGCTTGAGACTTGTAAGAGTGCGGAAGGGTTTGTTGGGCGCTCCCGCACACACGGTGTGCAGCTATGATAGCGCCAGTGTAGGCACACCTACTTCGTTAAACCGCGAGTATTGAGAGTACGGTACGAGCGAACAGACGGAGGAAGCTGCAATTCTAACCACTGGCCGTCTCAAAAGTATCCGTGTCTCTGAAAACGACTCTTGGTTCGCAGACAGCAGCAGTTAAGCATTGTCGTCGGCTACATTCGTCCGTCGTGCTCACAGCTAGCAACATCGTAAGACTTCTAGCTGACGGAGTATTACTAATATTGTACAGGCACTACCCAGTGGCATTTCTTTCACAAACTTTAATAATTTTCTTGAATAATAACCAGCAATAGCTAAAACTTGTCGGCCACCTGCGTTGTTATCGTCCTCAGACATTATTAGCAAGTAGAGTCCCTTTCCTTTCCATGCAATCACCAAGTGTCGTAAAAATACGAAAATTGATTAGCTATTTACAACCAGTTCTGTTTCTTTACTAATGAAAAGTTTCTGTCTAAATTTGGCTTCCTCAGTATCTGTGCAATCCTGTACTGCATAACAGAGGCTTAACGAATTTGTAATTTTGAGTATTAACCCCAGTCACTTAAAATAATGAAAAATTTCACTGGCAACAACTTCTTAGCGAGTGACTTTTGCTGGCTTGGTAAGTATGTTGCTCTTATATTAAAAGTAAATTCAGTTACGTATTTGATTAAAGTAAATTCAATCCAGTCTTTCAATAATTCAAAATAAATTGTTTGACCTTTTCCAAATTTTGAATACGCTACGCTGAGGTTACTGAAAGTCTTTCTTTTTTACGTAACAAAGTTTCAGTTACAGCCAGCCAGTTATTTAATCAGTAACTTCATTTAACTTTGGTTTCAAAATATAGTATTTCAGATTAAGTAACTGCAGACTCAGTGCTTTCTGATTTGTTTATTTTCTCGTGAATTAATGTGTTGTTGAAAAGCGTGACAACGTTCTGTTGCCACGCCAGTGATTATTTACCTAATTTTCTTTGCCATTATCTTTCTTAAGTTTATGGAGAGTCATTGCCCTAATGGGCTGCCGACCGCTTAATTATCCCGTTTTTGCCTATCAGCATTCTTTTGTATTATCAGTATTTTTGTATTAAAAATATTACGTCGCACCCGTTTCTTCCTGTGTGGTTCGTGAGCAATTGCACTATATTCCACCTATTTCAAAATTATTCTCAGTATTTAAATTAGGTTTAGAATAGATTCTTCCTTCAGAAGGGTCTGTTGTATACGTTCCTCCTAATAACCAGTATTATTTTACTTCGGTAACGATAGCTTCACTCACTGTAAAATTTCGTTAGGCATACGCGATCACAGTCACTATATCGCAATCCAATTGGTCGATTAGAAGGGGAAGGTTACAAGGTCTGTTAAAGGACCGGTTTAAGTTTTGGTTTGTGGTTTAAAACTATTCTGTTAGCTTGCGACATTTAAATTTGTATAAACGTTTTATAAATGTGTGCTAGTCGTTGTCACATTTGATTTTTAAAATCACGCATTAAATTCGTCAGGTCTTTTAACACTTTTAGACCTGAATTTTATCTGGAGGTAGGACGAGTTGTATAAAGCTCTAGGGTGCTTTTTTAAATGCTTTTTCAAGCAATGTTTAGCGAAATATATGTGTCCGTTATCAAAACGCACTTCATACACTCAGCTTCATTTTGTGGAGAAACATTAATTTTGAGATATACACGTAGTAACAAATACACTGATCATTTAGCAATTACCATGCAAAAGCACAATAGTTTCCTTCAGCTATACAGTGAAATATATTATTAACCAAAAACTTCCGGAAATGCTTGTGGTCACTTGTAGATATTAACCACCAATTTCCCTGCATGCTTACGGTCACATGTTCATATTTTTATAGTGATACTGAACAGGAGGCGGCACTGGTGTACGAAGAAAAGATTCAACAATCGCAAATGAACACATAATGTTTCATTGAAGAAAAATGTTCGTGTTGCAGGTAACATACAGTAAAAATAGATGTACACAATTGCAGCCAAAGGGTCTGAAAGGATTAAATCACCGTGATTCTTCAATATTTCACGGCGTACTTCATTACTTCGTCTGAAAGTGTTAAATTTTGGTCGGTAATTTAAAACAACTCTGTTACATTGTACAATTAACTTTCTTTAAAAATTTTACCTGTAACTGAATTTTTGCTAGTCGTCATTACATTTGAACTTAAGAAATTTTGCTTTACATTTGTCAGGTCTCTTAAAGGACTGTGTTAAATCTTCGGGCTGTAATTTAAAATTGTTGTGTTAGTCTTGAACATTTAAGGTGTCATATTTGTTTAAACATTGTCCTATAATTGCTCAGTTGGTTAAGCCATTGTGCACCTTTGAATTTAAAACATTTCACTTACTGTTTTAAGAACTGCAGATATCTAAATGATTATTTAATCATATTTAAGTATTGTTGCCTTTAAAAAATAGTTTAGTAAATGTGAATCACTTGGAAAATAATGAATGATGTCACAACCCAGTGCCTGGGCATTCCATGAATTCCTGTTAACCTGGCTTGCTGGAGGTCAATTGAAAAGCGCTGCGTGTATTTAAAGCAGATCTGATCTGTATCTATCAGTGGCACTCTTGCGCAGCTGGGGCGAAATTCGAATAAATCACCTTTCAGATGTAGAAAAGCGCACACCAACTTTCGTCTATGTCGGAGAACCCCTTCTTGATGTTCCAATTTATTTTCCGACAGTGTATATTAAACTGGCAAAAAAAACAATTTCTGAAACATGCATCTTTTTCCGATTCTGTGTTTACAGCCAATAGTCAGGGCACGCATCACATCGACTCGAGACTGGAATGACACCGCGGCTTTCGGCGAGTGTACACCAGTACTATTTAGACCAGATTTCGCGGGACTAAAGTCAGAACGCTAAACTGTTTTTCCCACTCAAGTTCTGAAGCGAGTTGGCCCACAGTGTGGCGCCAGGATAAAGCCAGTTCTATTCGCGGCCGTGTGACCTGCGGAAGCAAGCAGGTCCAGGAGGCCAGTGACCTGGTGCGTCTTGTGCTGCGTCGTGGCGCCTGGTGATAGTGTGCCATCTTCTGCTGGTGTGACCGCTGTGGTTTGGATAGGTACACCACTCGCATGATGCTAGTAAGAGAAGTTTTGCTGGTGGAAAAGCCGAATGACCCGTACACAGAACAGTCCACATTTTCATTTCATTATAGTGATCCCAATTAGGATAGTACCCACTAGTACAATATATTTAGTATCGATTCCTGATAACGCTAACCTATGCTGAGAATTGCTGGTACGTGCTACTGAGTCGCTATAATGTTTGGGTGACTCTGAAAGCCTCGATTCTTGCCTGTATGAATGGTTATTCCTCCTGATGGGTTTTGTATTGAAGTTTTATGTAGTTTCTGCTGTCTGATAGCAGATGATGATGATGTTCTGAACTCAAAGTTGAATACATTAGTATGGGGTCATTGTAAGGTCACTCATTTGTTTGCCGCCACTTTCTATCTTTAATTTTTAATCCTTTTATTTAGAAATATCCGTGCGCCCTGATGATGTCATTGAAAGGGTACGTGTCTTGTGATGTTATAATGATCCAGACAGTACCTGAACATTTAACTCGCTTTCTTGTTGACCTCTCACCCGCAGTCACAGCTTTACTAGTAATATGGGATGTAATTCGTCTTTGAGACTGCAAGAACGTTTTATTTAGAACAAATAATTTCGCCTTATCTTAAAGTGTGAGGTTTTTTTTTTTTTTTTGACTTACACTCCGTTTCGGTTTATATCACTGCACTTCACTGATCCAGAAGACATTTGGGTTTTCATGTTTTTTCTTTCTTTTTTCTATGTCACTGATGTACAGTATTGTCAAACCGAACACCTTTGTACTGAAAAACATTAGGAGCCAATAAAAAGGTGACCATTGAAGATTCATTAAAAGATAACGAAACTCGTTTACTTTAAGTAAGTAATTGCAGCAGAAAATGTGAAGTATATTACTTATACCAAAGACTGAAGTAACAGTGTCTAACAGAAATGAGACACAGAGTAAACGTAACATCAAAACTGGGGGACACGTAGCACACGGCTTGAAAGAATTCTGCTACCCTTAATGCTCTAGTCAAGGAGGACGTAAGAAACACACTAGCACATTCCAAAAGAGCATTTCTCGGTATAAAAGGTCGATCAGCATCAAATATAGAAACATTTCTCTACTCGTACGTTTCGCAGTCCGGCACTCCATGGAAGTGAATCATGGACTGTAGAAATGTGCTACAGAACGATACTGAAAATTAAGTGGACTGATAAAATAATAAATGAAGTGGTTCTATATAGAGGAAAGGAATGTGTGGAAAACGCTGATCAGAAGGCCCAGGTTAATGGGACGTGTGGTAACCATCATAGTTTAGAAACCCTGGAAATATGGGAATGCGTAGAGAGTAAAAACTGTAGAGGGATACAGAGATTGGAATATACCCGACAAATTAGTGGAGGAGGTAAGTGTAAAAGTGTAAAAGCTACTCTGATTTGAAGGCATTGGCACAAGAGTCACAATCATGAAGTGCCGCTTGTGTTTCCAGTGGTTTATCGGCCATTATGTTACAATACCTCCCCATTCAAACAGCGTAACTTCAGGCGTGCCCCAGGGCAGCATAATAGGTCCACAGCTTTTTACGATTTACGTAAACAATCTGGTTGATGGTATTGACAGTGACAGTACACTGTTTGCCGATGATGCTGTAGTTTACAGGAAAGTAGTATCACAGAAAAGTTGTGAACAAATCAATGAAGATTTGCAGAAAATAAAAGCGTGGTATAATGTCGTGTGACGAGAGCCTCCCGTCGGGTAGACCGTTCTCCTGGTGCAAGTCTTTCGATTTGACGCCACTTCGGCGACTTGTGGTGTAATGACTGGCAGTTATCTCTCAATAGTAGTAAGTGTAACCTACTGCGTATAACAAGCCGAAAATACCCATTAACGTACGAGTATCAAATTAATGCCCAGTGTTTGGAAGCGGTAACATCCATCAAGCATCAGGGTGTGACTATTCGAAATGATCTCAAATGGAATGATCAGCTTACACAAGTAACGGGCAAGGCGGACTCTAATTTGTGGTTTATTGGTAGAATTCTGAAGCGATGCAGTCCTTCAACAAAGGAATATGCTTACAATACATTAGTTCCTCCAGTCTTAGAATATTGTTCGTCTGTATGGGACCCTTACCAGTTGGGTCTGATTCAAAAGATTGAGACGGTCCAAAGAAGAGCGGCAAGATTCATGACTGGTACATTTAGCCATCGTGAGAGCGTTACAAATCTCATAGTAAGTGTGAAGTGGGACACACTTGCAGGTAGACGACGCCCTAAACGGAAGGGGCTGCTCACTAAATTCCGAAATCCGATGTTCCCCGAGGATGTAGAGCATATATTACTACCACCAACTTTAAACTCGCGCAATGATTACCATTCAAAGATAAGGGAAATTAGAGCTCGTACTGAAGCGTTCAGACATTCGTTTTTCCCTCACGCGATCCGCGAATGGAACAAAGGGGGGGGAATACGACTGGCGCGAATTGTGCCCTCTGCCTAACACCGCTTGGTGGCTAGCGGAGTGTATATGTAGATGTAGATTTCCCCTTGTGTTAACATGTATGTGCCACTGTGTCTGTTTGTAACAAACAAACCGTACATGTGTGGATTGTGGTTGGAGACACGTGAATCCGTCACACCTCACACAGTATCTCCAGTGAACACCTATCTTCTAAAGACGCCCCTTTCGCAGCAGATGATACCACTAGGTCCTGGAGCCGTGCTTCAGCAGAAGCAAGCGATGACGTTGTTCTTAGGTGGATACCGCCGTGCTACGTCAGAAAACAACCACGGTGGAACTATTACATGTCCTTCCGCCAAGACTGTGGGTACTGGGACATATTACACCATGTTACTAGTCTTAGACACCCATTTTAACATAAATGTTACATTGTAATCGAATAGTGATCCGTGTTCCTACCAATGTGTGACACTTAGATGAAGTTCAGATGCCTATCCTCTCAAGCAGTTGCCGATAAACTTAAGGTAATCCATTCCATGGCGCAGTTGTCAGCGGCTCATTGGATCTCATGGACAAAGAGAGCGATATGAGTTTCACAAGAATATTGTTTCTACACCTGCATCTACATATATTATACGGTGCGTCGCGGAGGGTACGCCGCACCACTACTAGCCAGTTCCTTGCTGTTCCATTCACAAATAGAGTGACAGAAAGAACACTGTCTGTATGCCACCGTATGAACCCTAATTTCTCGTATCTTATCGTCATGAACCTTATGCGAAACGTGTGTCGATGGCAGGTGAATCGTTACACAGTCAGCATCAAATGCAGGTTCTCTAAATTTTCTCAATAGTTTTCCTCGAAAACTGCGTCACCTTCCCTCCAAGGATTCCCATTTGAGCTGCCAAAACATCTCCGTTACACTTACGTGTTGTTCGAACCTGCCGGTAACAAACCGGGCAACCCACCTTTGAATTGCTTCCTTTAATCCGATCTTGTACGGATTCCAAACACTCTAGCAGAACTCAAGAATAGGTCGCACCAACGTCCTACATGTGATCTGCTTTACAGATGAACCACACTTTCCCAAAATTCTCCCAATAAAGCCACCATTCGCCTTCCCTAACAAAATACTTACATGATGTGCAACGTTACACCCAGATATTTAAACGACGTGACAGTGTCAAGCTGGATACTAGTACGCCTTATCAGAATATTACGGGTTTGTTTAGAGCTACCTGCCATTAATCACACCACCTAGAAATTATGACTAAGTCATCTTGTATCCTCCTATAGTCACTAAACTTCGACACCTTACCGTACACCACAGCTTTATCAGCAAACAACCGCAGAGTGCTGACCACCCCGTTCTCCAAACGGTTTATCTATGCAGAGAACAGATTTCTGGAGCACTGCTGATGACACCATTGTCTTAATGCACACACGCGGTCGATGACAATATACTGTGTTCTATTCGAGCCACTCACGTACCTGTGGACCTATTCTATACGCTCGTTCGTTAAAAGTCTCAGTGGGGTTCGTCATCAAACACTTTGTGAAAATCTATAAATATGGAATATGCCTGTTGCCCTTCATCCATAGTTCGCAATATGTGAGGTGAGAAAAGGCAAACTGAGTTTCCCACGAGCGATGCTTTCTAAGAGCGTGCTAATTCGTGGACATAAACTTCTTGGTCTCACGGAAATTTTTTAAATTCGAACTAAGAAAATGTTCAGGACTTCTGCAGCAAACCGAAGTTAAGAATTTTGGTCTGTAACGTTGAGGGTACGTTTATTATTCCACTTATATAAAGGAGCAGCTGCGATTTTTTCCCGTCTCTCGGGACTCTGCGCTGGTCGAGAGATTGGCTATAAATGCAAGCACGCTAAGTAAGGGGCAAATGTCAGTGAGCACTCATTGTAATATCGAACTGGGTACTATCCGGACATGGCGACTTACTTGTTTTCAACTTTTTCATGTGATTCACAGTGAAGAGGCTTTTCAGTCGTAAAACACGAACACGATGTTTATTCATTAAATGGAGCCAGTCAAGCAGACGTCTGTCCGGCGACCCCTTTTGAATAAGGGCAAGAACCGCGCGCGTTCCTTCTGTTTTTAAGTGGCCCGATTGGTACACTGTTAGTTGTTTGATACGACTTGTAACCTTTCTATAAGATATTGTCTGTATGTGAGAAAACTGAATATAGTGATTTCAAAAACGTTATCCTCGTCTATTATGTACTTTAGGTATCGTAATCACTTGCTGAGTAAAACTGAATATTGGTTGGCACTGTGTTGTGCTTGTGAAGAGTGTCGTGAAATACAGCTTTATACTCCACGATATGTAAAGTTTGCAATAAAGAAAATGAATTTAATTAAACGCCAAAGGGAACTAATTGAGTGCTCAATGAAAACTAATGAGACGTGGGACTTGGGTAAAGCAGGAAAGGTGCGGCAGGAAAGGATGAAGGAAAGACTAGAACCAAGAACATATTATACACAGTACAATTCAAGAGGCTGTCGAACTACACGCCGTGTAGCACAGCATGAACACGACGAGGAAAGGTACACTGCTGGAAATGTACGCTAACCTTCAGGGCAGGTAACTGGGGCGTTAGTGGTCACAAGGCAGAAAATACCGCTGGCTGCACTTCACTAATAAGAATAATACTAAATCCAAACTAACATCAAGGAGTAGAAGGCGGCTAATACCTTCCGCCAACCTGACAGACTCGACTTGTTGCTGTTGGTCTCACCGAACTTGGGAGCAGCAACACGCAAACAACAGCGAGATCTCGAGAAGTGGAGGTTTCAGTACTGGACACGGTTCACTCAACTTCAGACGTCCTGGGTTCTGTCGTCAGCTACAGACAGCCCTTCGGTCCGACAGTGCCTGCACGCCGCCAGCAGTCCGAGCCTGCCCTAGCGCCGTGGACCTCCTCGTTGCTCCGTCCGAAGCCGAACTACCGACACCAAAACGCAGGCAGCATATAAACAACTGGATATTAAAAACCACGCAATACACACACGGATCCGCGAAGACTACAATGTCTCAAACAATACTAAAACCAGTTACTGTGAAACAACACGGACGAATTGCGAGTCTGCACAAACACAGAGAAGCCAGAACCGGTCGGAAAACCAAATGCATGTCGTCCACCGCAACGACCGACCGAACGACCAACCAACGGTCGTTCCCATTCAAGTCAGGCATGGAAAAAATCCCAATATAAATCGTCGACTGACAACTTGTTGCCATGAGGGCACTTCGACGGGCGGACACACACTCACACACACACAAACACACACACACACACACACACACACACACACACACACACACACACACACACATAAAAGAGGAGCAAGTTGCACTACTTGAATATCACGGTCCATTCAACTAAAACTCTCTGAATCCGGCCCTTGACGTGGTCGTGCACTCTCGCGACCACATCCTTCCGCCGGACAGTGCATGTGAGTCGCCAGCGGTCGGGCGAGTACTGGCTGTCCAGAGCTCACTGCTGCTCCGTCCCAACTGAACTCGCTCGACACACGACGACGGAAATACTAGCGGCCGCTCGAAAGATGGTAACACAGAACGCGCTATCGATAAGTGCTGCTGCTGCCACGCACAGAGAGGCAAGGCGAGCAAACTTAGTGGCGCCAGTGAACACACTTGTTGCCATGAGGGCACTTCGATGGGCGGACACACACACACACACACACACACACACACACACACACACACACACATAAAAGAGACGCCACTATCGCTATTACAAGATACCAAGCTATGAACGGCGTGAACGCGAGCCGTACACGGCTTAACTAAAACTCACAAAGGGAGGCCACGACTTCGGGATCACGGACTTGCTTCAAACTTTGTACAACTTTAGTAGGCTATTAAAACAACATAATGTGCACTAATCTGGCGTTTCCGAGAAAATCACAAAAGGAGTATGACGCGTCTATCATGTAACTGATGCATCTGTACGTAGGTGCCTGACCTTAGATTTCATGGTAGTCAAGTGGTTAGCGTTCGAACTTAATACTTTCCTGCAGCGTAGTCTCGGTAAGTGCTGGACTTGGACATGTCTATATGGAGATGCTCCTGAGTCGCTCCTTGATTTTTGGCAATACTTGCAGACTGCGCACACAGCGGTTGCGCACAGCTCCCGTTATCGAGCGTATTTTGCCAATTATCTTAAGAAAGTGTTTACAACGCCTCCATTCGCCAGCCTAGGTGGCCGAGCGGTTCTAGGCGCTACAGTCTGGAACCGCGCGACCGCTACGGCCGCAGGTTCGAATCCTGCCTCGGGCATGGATGTGTGTGATGTCCTTAGGTTAGTTAGGTTTAAGTAGTTCTAAGTTCTAGGGGACTGATGACCTCAGAAGTTAAGTCCCATAGTGCTCAGAGCAATTTGAACCAACGCCTCCATTCAGTTGGCGTGTTCCCGGCGTTGCAGGTGCCCGCCCGAGTCGGAACGAAACATGACGAGCCTACACCTTGGACTCGACCCACCTGCCATCCCGCATCACCTTGCGAGATTTCCAGGGTTCCGGATGGGTACACTTATTTTAATTTGTGTTCCTCTGTATATATGTGCAGAAAAACTGAAATGAATAAATAAGTACAATTAACATGAGAAGTGTGAGCGTGCAGCACTGCGGCTGGAAGGGGCAGGTATCGTGGCCAAGCCCCGGGATGCGACTCCTACCCACGTTGTGTCCTCCATCCAGTAGCTGACTGTGGCACTAAAAACCCGAAACTAAAAAAACAAATAAATAAAAATTAAGAAAAAGAAAATAATTAATTAAAGAGAAAGCTGTTCTCCTTATTTCAAGCATTGAGAAATTGTAAAAAAAGAGCTGATTTTTAACGTAAAAAATAAGAAAGCGGGAGAAAAAAAACCTTCGTAAGATTAACGTGTATGAGTCTACGGTTCGACTCCAGCTCAAACCTTATTTTTGTACCACAAGTGTAGATTCTGTGATATTAAAAAAATTTGAACCTACACTATTCGTTCTTGCTACATTATAAACGTCTCACCGCTACGCAGGTTAACTGCTAAATGGGACCTGCCTCTGTGTCTGCAGCTCGAAGTGTCGAGGTGCATAGTAGTTCCGTGCACTTTATCAGACTGCCTGCATGTATAAGGACTTTCGTAAATCACGACAGACACACATTTTCAGGAAAACTCTACGCAATTCTACATTTACTTGTCGATAGCTATAAATATGTTCGTTCTAATAATTAAATTTAATTAAAAATAGTAAGTAGTCAAGTAACATGAAATTCACTAAAACTTCATGCCCATACACGTCGTGGTTTTTAATTATATTGTCTCTCAATTGTCATATAAACTAAATAATATGATCATTGATGAAAAAAATAGATTAAAATTTAATCTTCAACGGGACTCGAACCGTCGTTTCATACGCGTTCTTGTTATGAAAGCTCGAACGCTAACTATTCTTTATTTGTTGATCTCGTTTTCTTCCATATTGTTCGTTGTATTTGTTCGGGGCTGACGTCCCATGACACCCGTTCAGGTTCTTCGTTGATCCGTTCACTCAGTTTTCTTTTTCTTATTACCGAGGGTAGCTAACCTTCTGACCGAACACTCTGAGCTACCGTGGCGACATCCAGTCGCCCACCGTGAATCTAACGTCCGGCACCCACGCACAGATACATCAGTTACATACTAGACGCGTAAAACTTCTCTCGCGATTTTCTCGGAGTTGCCACGGCGGTAAACCTTAGTACTCGCACATTATGTGGTTTATTGGCCTACTAAACATGCACAACGTTTGAAGTAAATCCTAACATCGCGGCCTTTCCTTGTCAGTAACGAAGTACGTTATGAACGTTACTTGATATTAAGTGCAAAATTTGTCATGGAGTAAAATGAATCTGAATGCTAGGACGACACCTGACAATCCCGACTACACATTGTTGGTCCAAGGACGCAGGCCGAGATCTGCTCTGAAATAAAAATGACTTACCTCTTGCTCTTCTTCTTGTGGCGTAAGGTACAGTGCGCATACAATAAAGTCCAACGCACACACTAGAAAATTCTTACAACTTTACTAACAATCATAGAGGGGAGTTTTACTCTAAAGAAAGTCATTCATGAGAAATCAAACTCTGTTTACAGAGAGAAAGACTGCACTACATAGAAAGCCTCTAAAATTACAAAATTCTCTCATTACATAAATTACAAACATAACTTCAAAATTCTTCAAAAATCTTCTCGTATATATAAAGGACAAGACAGTATTATAAATGGGCTTTCAAATCCATAATAAAATATTCCAGGTAGTTTCTCTCACATTCGCAAACAACAGATCTCCTTCTCTGAAAATATGCTACTATGCCTCAAATAAGAATGACCCAGCGCTGCACAAGTCGCTCACTTGCAAGTCAATTACAGATAAAACTAAACACAAAGTCAAGGATCTTATTCACTAACCATGCAGCGCGCTGATTTATCTTCGTCTCATTACAGAAAAGGTGAATTATTTGCAATATCATGAAACAAATGAGAACCTTACAACATTTACACTGCATCCCTAAAGGTGACCCGTACCACCTACCTGAAACTTCAGCCCAGGCTGCTCCCTACTCCGTGGCACTGTCGACTATATAAATGCTGGAATTTTTCCACACAACTCAAAGTCCGACACAGAGCAATGGGTGCTGTCATGCCGATAAGGTAACACAGTTCCGTTGGTATCAGTTATATTCGGAATTTTTTTTCTTTCTCAGGGATGCACTTGTTGTGTTGGCAGAAGAGTCAACACCGTGTTACTAGTGGGGGCCGAAATGCACGCTTTTTAGCTCACGCAGGCTGGCGTGAGGAGGGAAGGACTCTACTGACGTGAGGTCTGGAACATGACAATGAATTAGAATTCAGAAAGCGGACGTAATGAGTTGGATACTTCACTTTAATCCATTAATGATGAACGTCGCTCTTGACGGTATATGATTCACAATATTATCTGTTCAGAATAGTAACTGAATATGGCATCTTGCTAGGTCGTAGCAAATGACGTAGCTGAAGGCTATGCTAAACTGTCGTCTCTGCAAATTAGAGCGTATGTAGGTAGTGAACCATCGCTAGCAAAGTCGGCTCTCCAACTGAGGCGAGTGCTAGGGAGTCTCTCTAGACTAGACCTGCCATGTGGCGGCGCCCGGTCTGCAATCATTGATAGTGGCGACACGCGGGTCCGACATATACTAACGGACCGCGGCCGATTTAAAGGCTAACACCTAGCAAGTGTGGTGTCTGGCGGTGACGCCATAGCACTATGCACCCACTACTCTGATACATAATAATCACGCTCAGTCACATCACACAAGTAATTGGATACTCACACCACACAAGTAACTGGATACTGAACTATCTTCGGAGCTGTTACGAGACGCCCTCGTACATACACCACCACCAAACTGTCTATTAGCACTCAAATAATTTTTTCAGTCTCACGCTGCACTCTATGGTCCGACCAGGGAGCCAAGCTACCATTACTCTGTACTAGGAATCCCTACACACTCTTTTTAGCGAAAACCGCCAACGATCGAGCGCCATGGAAATAAACGTAACTGTCTAGCCACGATAGAAAGCCTACACATTGCTTCCTTTCGTGGCTCCTGGACACTAGGACAAACTGCTCCTTAAGAGGAGCAAGTTAGCATAATTTTCATTCTTCATACAGGGATCCTCATCGGTCTACATGTCTTGCAACTGTGAGGTAATTTTAACTAACTTGGTCTTCCGCTGTCACTACAATATTTCCATTCCTTCTATGATATTATACGGCTTTGATTTTGTCCAATATTTCAAAACTATTCACTACTCTTCTGCCATCGCCGCTTTTTAATCTATTCTGTCTTGTGCAGAATTCCACGTATCTCATGCACCTCATTTCACTTCTCTGTATCTTTCTATACTCATTGTTCGTCACGCACGTCTCTGAACCGTATAATTAAACTGGAACAGCCATAAATTCGTAAAATTCTTTTTTATTTCTTTTCTCTTTTTCCCAGATAAAATTCTTCGGTTTTTTCCATATATCGTCTGGTAAATAATCAATTTTGGATCCACATTATGATCGGTCTTGTAGGTTATCATACAATAAAGGGAATGGAATGGAGGCACATGTAAAAAAGATTTAACTTCTACATTTTTCTCTTCGGGGTGGATATTTAGCTGATACACAAATAGTCTTGATTCATTCTGCCGATATTTTCATAATATGTTCTGAACATATATGTTGAAGAAAATACATAGATCTCTCATCCTCTGTTTTTCGATAATAAGCAATCAATAACCAACAAATATAATTACATTTAAGTGCCCTCAGTTGTTTTAATTCCTGCGCTTGCTCTAATCGTTGCGTCCATGGACAGGGTGCCGCAGTATTAGAGTTGGAAAGAACTGTCGATAATAAAATTCTGTCATGGGTTTGTAGTCTTTTCGAAATCGTTTAATCAGCACCTGGACAGTCCACACTGAATGATTATCAGATAAAATGGGAGATAAAGCGTAAAGGGAGTAAACAAATGGAGAGAGGAAACCAGCATTTTTGGGAATCAGTTTGTGTTTTTCCATCTTGGTAATGATGTTTATTCATCGACAGCAAAGGGAAACTACTCCATCAGTTCGAGCAGAATGTATTACGGTCTGTCAACAGCCTTCGGAGGGATTCGCCGAAATAACGAAACCTCTGTGAAATGGGAACGCCGCCGCGGCGCTGACGTAAATTAGAGAATTCTGCTGCACCACGGCCGTCCTTTATTTTCATACAAATGGCAGCTGTCGAGATTCGAAAAGTGAGACAGCATTCGAAAATTTTCACAGCGAGAGAACGGAGCCGGTATTTGTGTTAGCTGCACGGTATTATCTTTGGTTCCTCGTTTGTTTTTTCCCTTTTTTATATTTTATTTTACCAGTTCTTTTCGAAGCATTAAGTCTCTCCACAAATATCAGAGCAAAATCTCGTACCGAGAACCCAATCTGGTATTCAACATTTTTCTTTAATTACGGAATATCCCATTGTCGAACCACGAAATACGTCATCAACGCTTTTCATGCACGATACCTTTTGTTTCTTCTAATTATATACTCGACATGAAAAGCGGAGGGATGCAGAAGAATTTCATTCAGTCCAAACCCTTCTTCGTCCTCACTGAAGAATAACCTCATTCCAAACGCAATTTTGTTATTGATTTCGCGTGAAAATCACTGTAAGAGGAAGGGACTGGTTTCCTTTCGAATTACAACATATTTAACAGATTGTTGAAAGGAGGCAAATATGCTTTTATTGAAACATGTGATCTACAGTTTCTACGATATTTTTAAGCAGGGTCAATGGTGCGGCGTTAAAGTTGTTCTTTGTGTTGATACGGGTTTTTCTAGAGGACGGATGGAAGGCGTTGTTTTGTGTACGAGCTTTGGGTAAACATATGGATGGAACAGGATTGTGATGGAAAAAGTACAGTTAATGTATATTGTGAGCTCAGCTAGAAATTTACAAGGTGGCCATTGAATGGGTCTGGGGTAATGGATCAGATTCTTATCATAGGAAATAGGAAAGGTTCTGGAATATGTGGCAGTGACTTTCAGGTAATGGGACAGATGAGGTTTTGCTTCAGTTACCGTAACCAGAGAATGACAAGAAATTTGTGCATAGATTAGCATCAGTCACAACTATTTTAAATATATCTGAGAAAGCTGACTTTCACGAAATTTGGGTAAGCAATTCGTTCATGCTTCTATAAACGACTAAACATATAATAAGACATCACGACAACAACGACATTAAAATTATAATAAAAATATTTTGGAAATGTCTGTGAATAATGATAGATAAGTATTTACTCACTGAAAATGACGGATCGAGGTAAATGATCGGATCGCTAATTGTATTACAGGCATCATTAACCAGAACAACTCCAAAGCAGACGACACTGCTGAATTACAACAACATTAATACCTACGTGCTAACTTCAAATAAATGATGCTTGCAAGAAACTGGAGTTAAGATTAAGACACTTGATAATACAAGTACGATCTTATTATGATAATTTTTTTATACTGCTGATTTCGCTATCATTATGCTGATTGGCAGCAGCTAAATATCAAATATTTATCATCAGTACTGGAAGTCACTTTTATTCATTATTCTTATTTTAAAAGAATGTTCGTACAGTCTATGAATTATAAAATGTTACTAATCGATTGATGACTAGACCATTTTGTTACATTTTAAAAAGCTGTCTCCTCATCTATCATTTGCAAAACACACAGTTCCCGAAATATCGTGTAGAAATAGTGTAAAATAGAAAAAAATCTGTTATTTCTTTTAAAATGCTACCTAGTTGTCCACAGCTGATGCCAGGATCATGGAGATCCAATTAGCTCTAGTTGTCTGGTAACAGTTCCTTCCAGGGTATAACGATGGTTATTTTCGTTACAATTTTGTAACGTTGCGACTTCGTCGATGGCCGTAAACACAGTAGGCAGCTAATATTACGATTGGAACTCATGTCTCAAATCAGTACTGACGAAGGATGACAGAATCGTTTTAGGCAACGACAAACGATCAGACAGAGTTCTAAATTAAACAAAAGGATTTAGTCGTGAAATCAAGCTAGGGAATGCCTCAGTGATGAGATACGAACTGCTTATCCTCCCGCTAGGCATCTAACTTATTTATTGTAGTGAGCCAACGGACATCCCCATGGCAGGCTTTTGTCGTGACCTGAGGAAGTCTCGGTTTTTGAAAACTGAACCGCCCTCCGTACAAATAACATGGCCGCTACTCTCTAGACTCTCTCATCGCTCGAGTGACAGGATATTAAACCGAAATACATTTCACTCTGTTTAGAGACAGCATGCAATAATGCATAGAGGAAAATTGAACCCGCTTTACGAGCCACCTCTTTCGGCCTTTCACCTCCTGTCAGGAAGCGGATTTCACCGTGGCACCCATTCTTCTGTTCCTGTCTGACCAGATTTGACTATGCTTCTGAAACTGTTCCACTCTTCTCTATCAGAATCAGAAGAAACCAAGATATCAACCGATAATCTGTATATGTTACAAATCATGGTCGTTAATCGAGAAACGCATTTTCCACAGAAATGATCGTTTCGAGTTTTCACAGGGAGTGTTATGTAGGATGTATACGTATTCAAAATATACACTTAGTTGAGGTGAGATGAAGGCCTAAGGTATCTGAACAGAGAACTGTTATCCGGAAATCGCTGTGCCAAAGTAATGAGGGAAAATGCGAAAATTTTCAGAGTCGTGGGTGGTTTGGTGACGGTGGAGATTCGCCAAGTACATACCTTTTCATAATAGATGTTACTTTGCCGCATAGCTTGCATCAACGTGCTACATCCTCACTGTAGTACAACATGGACTATCTCAGATTTTATGCACATTTGGGATCGTCGCACACGTAACTAACCCCTTCTGATGAACACCTTTACTATCTGATCAAAAGTATCCCAAAGCCAGCTACTGGACATCAATATGGGACGCGTCCACTCTTCCCCCTCTATGAAGATTTCAACTATGCTGGAGACATTTTCATTGATGTGTCAGTATGTCTGTATAGGAATGCCAGCCTATTTTTCCTCAGTACCCTAAACCAGAGAACGCAGTGATATTGGACGTTGCGGTTTGCACTGAAGTCGATGTTCTAATTCATCCGAAACGTTTTCCATTGGATTCGGGTCGAGACTCTGGGCAGGCCAAACAATTTCAGGAATGTTCTTGACGAAAAACCGTTGCATCACAGGTGCTGCCATATGAAAGAGTGTATTGTCATGCTTAGACAATCAGCGTCTCAGACCTGTCCCTGTACCGTACGCAGTACACAATGCTGTAAAAGGTGTTCGTATTCTTCGCATTTAGCGCCTCCTAAATGCACTGAGGGAATCACACCCTAACCATTAGAAACATTGCCTTACCTTAACACCATCTGCTCCGCACTTCACTGCCAATTAAAATTCTCCTGGCATTCGCTAAATCCAAACTCGCCCATCGCATTGCCAAAGGGCATAGCATGAATCATCATTCCAAATATCTCGTTTCCAGTCATCCACGGTCCTATGGTGTCGCTCTTTACACAATCTCAAGTTTCGCTTAGCACTGACCACAGAAATGCGTAGCTTACGAACAGTTGCTGTGCTATTGCGCCCTATTTCTTTAAAGGTCTCACGGAGACTCATTGTGGTAGCTGGACTACTGGTAGCACTTTGTAACTCACGAATGATTCCTTACTCTGATTTCATACGCGTTTTTACAACCAGCCTTCACAGTGCTCGATGGTTCCTGTCCGTTAATACAAGAATTTTACCCTTGGCGTTTAAACTTCACAATCATATCGCCAACATTCTTACTGTGCAGTCTTAGAAGTGTTAAAATGTCCCTGACGCATTATGAAAAAAGAAGAAAACCGCAGAACAGTTGCTTAATTTAGAGTCTTTCATTGGGTACACAACTGGTTTCGGTTCCCTGTCGAGCAGCACGCGGATATACTGTTATGGAATTTTTGTCCCTTTTATTCTTTTGACACGGAACTTTGGTTCCAGGACAACATTAGAGTGAGGATGACCTCAGCTAATTAAGTGATTTTATTTTTATCGTCGGATGACTATGTTGTTGTTGTTGTTGTTGTGGTCTTCATTTCAGAGACTGGTTTGATGCAGCTCTCCATGCTACTCTATCCTGTCCAAGCTTCTTCATCTCCCAGTCCCTACTGCAACCTACATCCTTCTGAATTTGTTTAGTGCATTCATCTCTTGGTCTCCCTCTACGACTTTTACCCTCCGCGCTGCCCTCCAATACTAAACTGGTGATCCCTTGATGCCACAGAATATGTCCTACCAACCGATCCCTTCTTCTAATCAAGTTGTGCCACAAATTTCTCTTCTCCCCAATTCTATTCAATACCTCACCATTAGTTAGGTGATCTACCCATCTAATCTTCAGCATTCTTCTGTAGCACGACATTTCGAAAGCTTCTATTCTCTTCTTGTCTAAACTATTTATCGTCCAAGTTTCACTTCCATTCATGGCTACACTCCATACAAACACGTTCAAAACCGACTTCCTGACACTTAAATCTATACTCGATGTTAAAAAATTTCTCTTCTTCAGAGCCGGCCCCTGTGGCCGAGCGGTTCTAGGCGCTTCAGTTCGGAACCGCGCTGCTGCTACGGTCGCAGGCTCGAATCCTGCCTCGGGCATGGATGTGTGTGATGTCCTTAGGTTAGTTAGGTTTAAGTAGTTCTAATTCTAGGGGACTGATGACCTCAGATGTTTAGTCCCATAGTGCGTAGATCCATTTGAACCATCTTCTTCATAAACGCTTTCCTTGCCATTGCCAGTGTACATTTTATATTCTCTCTACTTCGACCATCATCAGTTATTTTGCTTCCCAAATAGCAAAACTCATTTACTGCTTTAAGCGTCTTATTTCCTAATATAATAGCATATCACCCGATTTAATTCGACTACATTCCATTATCCTCGTTTTTTGCTTTTGTTGATGTTCATCTTATATCCTCCTTTCAAGACAATGTCCATTCCGTTCAGCTGCTCTTCCAGGTTCTTTGCTGTCTCTGAGAGAATTACAATGTCATCGGCAAACCTCAAAGTTTTTATTTCTTCTTTATGGATTTTAATTCCTACTACGAATTTTTCTTTTGTTTCCTTCACTGCTTGCACAATATACAGATTGAATAACATCGGGTATAAGCTACGACCCTGTCTCACTCCCTTCCCAACCACTGCTTTCCTTTCATGCCTCTCGACTCTTATAACTGCCATCTAGTTTCTGTACAAATTGTAAACAGCCTTTCGCTCTCTGTATTTTATCCCTGCCACCTTCAGGATTTGAAAGAGAGTATTCCAGTCAACATCGTCAAAAGCTTTCTCTAAGTGTACAAATGCTAGAAACGAACGTAGGTTTGCATTTCCTTAATCTATTTTCTAAGATAGGCCGTAGGGTCAGTATTGTCTCACGTGTTCCAGCATTTCTACGGAATCCAGCCTGATCATCTCCGAGGTCGGCTTGTACCAGTTTCTCCATTCGTCTGTAAAGAATTCGTGTTAGTATGTAAGTAGGCTGCTTACGTTTTTATGTTGGTAACGCCACGTAGCGCTCTATATGAAAATCACTGACTGTGCTGTGTGAAGGCTGTGGCTGGTTGGCATTGCTGTAATATTCGCTATTGTAGTGTTGGGCAGTTGGAGGTGAGCCGCCAGCAGTGGTGGATGTGGGGAGAGAGATGGCAGAATCTTGAGAGCGGATGATCTGGACGTGTGTCCATCAGAGGCAGTAAATTCGTAAGACTGGTTGACATGAACTGATATATATATTATGAATTTTGAACACTGTTAAGGTAAGTACATTGTTTGTTCTTGATCAAAATCTTTCATTTGCTAACCATGCCTATCAGTAGTTAGTGACTTCAGTAGTTAGAGTCTTTTATTTAGCTGGCAGTATTGGCGCTCGCTGTATTGCAGTAGTTTGAGTAACGAAGATGTTTGTGAGGTAAGTCATTCATGAAAGGTATAGGTTACTGTTAGTCAGGGCCATTCTTTTGTAGGGATTTTTGGAAGTCAGATTGCGTTGCGCTAAAAAATATTGTGTGTCACTTTAGTGTTGATCAGAATAAGTAAAGTGAGAAATGTCTGAGTACGTTCAGTTTTGCTCAGCTGTTTGAAAATCAAATAACGTACTAGGTTTATCAGCACAGTCATTCATTAATTTTTCTAAGAGGATGTTTCAAGTATTTTGCAGCCGTGGCTATGACTATGACTATCGCTGTTTCAAACCCGGTCGCGCGTAGAAAATAAAATTGTGCATTAAGCAACTATCCTGAGGTTTTCTTCATTTTCCAAAATGAACTTGTACAGCGGCGGCTGCCGCATAAGAATATCTCTTTGTGTCCCTTATGCGTTTGTTACTCAGGTGAAATCCAGTGATTTATCATTATTCAAAGTCACTTTGTTCTTCTCACCGAAACGTTGTGCTGTTAGTGCTCCTCTGCTGACAAGACGATGCTCCCGCCTCCTAATACACTGGCGGGTTCACCTCTGATCACATCTTGAGTTGCATAGAGGTGCCCAGCTACTTTTGATCAGCTCGCGTAAATGTCGCACGAACTCTCCTAACTACGTCGGTTAGTTATCACACAAATAACAATTTTTAGGTTCTTATATTTTATTCGCATAGTCGTCCAACCACACATTTCCCTTCCTTCCTTTTGACGTTCGTTTCTGTGCAGTACTACAGCATCGACTGCACACAGACTAGCGCAGTGCCGCGAAACGGCGTGAAGGAGGCGCTGATCCGCTCTCCAGGAAGACGGAGCTTATCGCTCCCTCCGCCTCTGGAGCGGCTTTTCCCCAACTGTCCACGAGCCGCAGTGCCGTTTGGGATCGGCGCGCGGCGTGTGCTGGAGTCACTGGGTGTGGAGTCAGTACGACCCCAAATCCACGGTTTTAGCCGTCTGCAACCATGGTTACTGGAGAGGCCCAGAATGATTTTAGAGTTGGTGCGGTACAGGAGAGATAGCACCCCTGCTTCAGCTTTTAATGCGATGTTTTCTGACATTTTAAACTGAACACCACGACTATGTCGCTGTTTTTACGGATGGATCGAAACAGGGGGATTCCGTTGGTTCCTCTGTTGTTTTCCCGAATCGTGTCCTCACGGTCCGACAGCCTGAAGACTTTAATGTCTTTGATGCAGAATTGTATGCAATCTTGCGGGCACTGAAGGAGATGAGACTTTCATCCAAGTGCTGAATCTGTTGTATCTTCCGATTCACTGAGTGTCCTTCACTCTCTGAAGCGTTTGTACACAGAAGATAAAGCAGTGCAGACTATCCAGGATAGCCTCTTCCACCTACAATGGCTGGGGAAGGAGGTTTCTTTGTGCTCGGTACCATATCATCTGGGAATTGTGAAAAATGAAAGGGCGAGATAGCAGCCGAGGAGACGTACCTTGTGAGGCGTGCGCAGCTCGTGTTCATGCCGTTTATTGCTCGTCGTCATGTTTTTTTGGTTCTGTCGCCTCGTTTTTCTTTTAATTCGATTTACTGGCGTCACTAGGTTGCTGGTTTGCATGCCCGTGAGCGGCAGCAGCAGCACTTATTGATATGTGCAATGTCGTACCATCTCTGGAGCGACTGCTGGTATTTCCAGGTCGTCCTGTGTCTACAGTTCAGTCCGGGACGGAGCGTCAGTGAGGTGCGAACAGCCAGTACTTGCCGACCGCTGGCCACATACACATGAACTGTCCGACGGAAGGAGATTGGAGCGGGAACGACCGCTGGCTGGTCGTTCGGTTGGTCGCCTCATTCGGCGACGTGTATGTGATCTTTTGACATTTTCTGGGCCTCGACAGTTGGTCATCTTGCCAGACGTGGGTCGGTTCCTTCTTCGAGCAGAGATGTTGTCGCCGATGGGCAAGAGTTACCTCTGCATGGGTGGGTCCGAGCCAGTGTGCCCGGGTTGCCGTGTCTGCGAGTTCCGAACGGACATCAAGTTGAGTCTGTTTGGAACTGCAGTGAGCTCCGGATAGCCAAGACTCGCCCGACCGTTGCCGACACTCATAACTTGAATGGGGACGACTTTGGTTGGTCGGTCGGTCGGTCGGTCGTCTCATGGGACGACGTGTATTTGGTCGCCGACCGCTTATGGAAACTCTATGTGTATGACTTGTCATTTCTCCTTGGTGTTCCACGGTGGTTGGTTTTATGATTGTCGTAATTCTTGGTGCAAGTGTTTACGTGGAACTGTGTGTACCTTCTGTGATTTCCGCTCAGCAGATGAATGCTGTCTGCGTACTGGAGTAGCCAGTCGGTCGGTTGCGACAGGGGGGATCTTCGTCTCAGCTGATATTTTTGGTTCTCATGCTGTTGGTCAGGTGGAAGGGAATTGAATAGGTTGTTGGTTGATTCGTCAGTCGTCGCTAGGTCGTGCTGCCACCCAATTATTTAGTGTTACGCCTGGCTGCCTGTCTCACCTAAACTGTTGTTAGTTTGCTCCCCAGGCCGACCCTTGGAACACTTCTGAACACCACTGTTCTGTTGTTTGTGATTGTGATTTTCTTTTGTCGCAAGCTCTGTGCCAGGCCTTCAGCCCTGTATTAATTTTGTCTGTTCTATGTTCAGTATATGGCCGTCAGCTGAAACTTATGTCAAGTATTTTAAAAGTAGGCCTTCAGCCGTGTTTTATTTAAAATTCTTGTTAGCTCTGTATTTAGGCCTTCAGCCGCGTTTGTTTTAAAATTTCTGACTTTCAGCCGTAATGTGTAAATTCCTGCCTCCCTTTAATAATCTTGAATTCTTAAAACGGCCTTCAGCCGTACTGTGTAAATACATATCTTGAGGTTGTCTTTAGTGAGTTTGAATGATTGTCTAGGACTTCAGCCGTTAAGATATTTCAAGTTCTCTTACGATATTTTTCTGTTGTATTGTGTAAATGCCTGTCTTTAAAGGCTGTTTTTTATTATGCTGAAATATTATTGGGCTTTCAGCAGAGGAATTAATTCAAATTTTCCTTAGTATGGCTTTTAGCCGAAACTGGTAAATGATTGCCTTTTAAGGAATTTCCTTTGTTGATCTGAAATATTATTCGGGCCTTTAGCTCTGAAGATATTTTAATTTTACTTAAGTAAGGCCTTCAGCCGTTTCTCTAAATACTTGTCTTTTATCATTGACAACATACTTCGCCCCTCAGCCGTGAATTGATCCTTACTGTTTTAAAGAGAAAACTGTGCATTGTGTTTTCGAGGAATAAAGTTCTGTGTTCTTGTGTAACACAGTAACTAGTCTAGGCCCCTTTCCACAACCTGATCCGCTCTCTCCTGCGAAACCTTGATCCTGACGTATTTCAGTGTGCCATTCACCTACGTGCTTTGACCTCGCTGTTGAACTCGTAAGTCTTGTGTCGGTGGGAGGATGAGTCGCTGGAAGTAATCGGCAATAAACTCCGTGTCGTAAAATTCACAACTAGGCCGCGGCGTACCTCCTCCCAGCCATGTCGACGGCACGAGGTCCTCCACACTCGCCTTCGCATAGGCCGCAGCCCTATGACGCATGGCTTCTTGCTTCGGAAAGAGGACCCTACAAGGTGTGGAACTTGTGGTGTATAGATCACTGTGCGCCAAATTTTATTAGACTACATTTTATTTTCTGACCAGCGGGACGCTGCTGATTTGCCGCCGGATCTGCAGTCTATTTTGGGTAAGGATAAAACGAATGTGGTTGTAGTTTTAAAGTTCTGTCAATTCAGAATGAGATTTTCACTCTGCAGCGGAGTGTGCGCTGATATGAAACTTCCTGGCAGATTAAAACTGTGTGCCGGACCGAGACTCGAACTCGCGACCTTTGCCTTTCGCGGGAAAGTGCTCTACCAGTTGAGCTACCCAAGCACGACTCACGCGCCGGGGACCCGAGGCGTGAGTCGTGCTTGGGTAGGTCAGATGGTAGAGCACTTTCCCGCGAAAGGCAAAGGTCGCGAGTTCGAGTCTCGGTCCGGCACACAGTTTTAATCTGCCAGGAAGTTTCGTTTTGTCAATTGCCCAACGTATTTACCAAGATTTTAGGGAGACGGTTTTAATATGTTCACGGGGTGACTGGCTCGCCCATGTTTTACGTAAATGGCTGGGCAGTAAAATTTCCTGTGCGTTCCTTGTAGCTCCTTTGTCGTTTTGCTTGTGTTTTAGTCTCCTGTATAGCATCTTTTATTCTTTCCCGTTGTCCTAACGTGCATGGTTACTTTTTACTACTTTTCTCTGCATTCGTTACTTTACTGATAACCTCGCCATTGAGCGCCCGTAAGCGCACACTCTCCCTGTCAACGCTGACTTAACCAGCCGCACATCGCTGGTCGGCCCCAGATCGGTCGCAGACTTCGAGAGCATCCGTACTGACAAGGGAACCTCCCCATCGCACCCCCCTCAGATTTAGTTATAAGTTGGCACAGTGGATAGGCCTTGATAAACTGAACACAGATCAATTGAGAAAACAGGAAGAAGTTGTGTGGAACTGTGAAAAAATAAGCAAAATATACAAACTGAGTAGTTCATGGGCGACATAGGCAACATCATGGAGACCGTAAACTCACGAGCGCTGTGGTCTCGTGGTAGCGTGAGCAGCTGCAGAAGGAGAGGTCCTTGGTTCAAGTCTTCCCTCGAGTGAAAATTTTACTTTCTTTATTTTTGCATAGTTATTATCTGTCCGTTCGTTCATTGACGTCTCTGTTCACCGTAATAAGTTTAGTGTCTGTGTTTTGCGACCGCATCGCAAAACCGTGCGATTAGTAGACGAAGGACGTGCCTCTCCAATCGGAACGAAAAACATTTGATCGCAAGGTCATAGGTCAACCGATTCCTCCACAGGAAAACACATCTGATATATTCTATACAACACTGGTGACGGCATGTGCGTCACCTAACTTCTACACTTGGCGAATGGGTAAAAAGGTTCTTCTACCTTGCCCGATTTAGGTTTTCTTGTGAATGTGATAATCACTCCCAAAAAGTGATGAAAACATAAGAGTTTGTTACATAAACTGAAAATAAAAAATCAAACTTTTCACTCGATGGAAGATTTGAACCAAGGACCTTTCGTTCCGCAGCTGCTCATGTTACCACGAGACCACGGCGCTCCTGTGTTTCCAGTGTCCTTGATGTTTCCTTTCTTCCCATGAACTACTCAGTTTGTATATTTTGCTTATTTTTTCACAGTTCCACACAACTTCTTCCTGTTTTCTCAATTGATCTGTGTTCAGTTTTTCAAGGCCTATCCACTGTGCCAACTTGTAACTAAATCTGAGGGGGCTGCGATGGGGAGGTTCCCTTGTGAGTAATATGAGGACGATACTCAGCCTGCGTTCTGCGATGAGTAATAGTGTGTAAAAGTAATTGCATTGAGGAGGCACAGGGAGCACATCAAGCCACCTCATAACGAGAAGTTACATTTATTTCCTTTTTAGTAGCCGGCCCTTGTGGCCGAGCGGCTCTAGGCGCTTCAGTCTGGAACCGTGCTACCGCTACGGTCGCAGGTTCGAATCCTGCCTATGGCATGGATGTGTGTGGTGTCCTACGGTTAGTTAGGTTTAAGTAGTTCTAAGTTCTAGGGGACTGATGACCTCAGCAGTTAAGTCCCATAGTGCTCAGAGCCATTTGCACCAACCTGTTTAGTATTAACGTGTTCTAGTAATTTGAAAGTGTTGTGTTCAGAACAGTTTGGATTCCTACCACCAGCCATTGCAACTTCTCTCCTTCCTTGTTTGTGTCGGTGCTGACTCCCACAGTAGCCGACACAACAGTTTCTGGCCCAGGTTTTCTATTCATTTTGCCGTATACAAAGTATGTACCGTAAACACGGACACACAGTGTATTTTGAAACCGTTTATCTCAGGAGCAGTACTGCAATTAAAATCAGTCTTAAGAGTAAATTTCGAGAGAGATACTCGTTATTAGTTTGGTATCGTTGGAAGATCTTCTTACAACATTGAAGTCGGTAATGTTCATCTGTAACATAGACACATGAGTGATGTCTCGCTGCAATGTGGAACGACGAGTGGGGGCGCTCCTGAAGACACACCCTCTCTGTCAGCACCGCACTGCCATCGCACTGAGATCAATATAGAACCAAGCTCTGGCCCAATTTGCGACCTCTTATGAAGCAACCAACATAATCTCATTAGGATACCAATGTTATTCAAGTCTGTACATTTATAAATGTTGAATTCGTACTGCAAAAGAACAGTGTAAAATTGTGTGCATGAAATGGTGCTTTACTGTTAAAACTCGGTTGTAAGCATTTGCTCATACCTGTGGCAGCGGAATGTGTAAAGTCCAGGAAATCTTTTAGCAGTCTTGCAATAAGGTGAATTTATTTTTCATGTGTTGTAAACCGATCATTCAAAGACCCACAGTTACCACAAGACGACTGCAGTTTCGCCAAGCCATAAGGATCTAAAAATACTTCATGCACTCTCTCGTGGGCAGCAAGTAAATTAGCGGGAATAAGATTACGAGAGGGTGAAAGGGGAGTTGCAAATCACATCGATAACCAACCATTTCCACTGGATGACTTTACTATTAAAAAAAAAAAAACTATGTTTCTGTCTTCGAGAGTCGCGCCATCAGTCCCAGGAAAGTATTACGATTTCAGGTTTTTGCGGCTGAATATTTCTTTACTGAGTTGATATTAGACTTCTTGTAAGCAGAGTGTATTACGTGGACATAGGAGACGTAGCACAGTGCTTTTATTCCACACAAACTACCAGAGAGAAAGTTCAGGGACAGCCATTTCGGTTGACCGTAGTTCACACATCGCAAGCTTATCCCGCGCTCATTGCAGTCACTTCTTTTGATCAGTCACGTGTCGCCTGTTTCTGCTAGCACAAGGGATCGTTGCCGTAACACAGCATTTGCATGACTCTGTTTGAGCGAGCTAAGGGATTAGATCAGTTCAACTAAGGGCAATGCGAGAGGTTACGTCCCTGGTTTCGCCATTTATGCTCTCTCCTACTTAGTGTGTTCGTCAACTGAGACAGATCGTCTTCTGTTTTGTTAGTCTACGTCTACATAAACGTTCCCGAAGCCACCGTATGGAGTACGGCAGAGGGTACTACTATGTGCCATTACAAGTCATTTCCTTTCCTGTTCTACTCAGAGCCTTGCATTCAGGTTCAGTTAATTGGGAACTATTTCTTACGATTTTCGTGGGTGTTTATGTGCAAACTCACGTGCAGAATATCGTGACTTTCTTCACATTTGTTTGATTCACAACAGGTTGTGATTTTATCTGATTTCGCTTTCGGATTAGGCATCCATAAATTCAGGTGTCTCACGTGCCGCATTTCACACTCACTATCACGCTTTCAGGGGAGTGGTAATATTATTTCTTTGTACATCTGAGGTGAGCTTCGAAGGGTGTATTATTATTGCTCTATGTCTGCCCGTCTCCACTTTGACAAAATTTTGTAGCTTGTCCACTGGAAAATTCTATGATTTCTTCCTTGCATTTAAATCTCATGGATTCATTAAGGTATACCTTTCTCTAATTTTACCAATTCCAAGTAGGTGTATTCACATCCGCAAAGGAATTCTCGCGTACTGACGTTGGGTAATGTCCTTCTTACTTGGCTCGAACTTATATTCAGCATTACATTGCACTCGTGTTCCTTGTTCAGTTTTTATATGATAGATGGCTTTATGCAAACAAGTAAACACCGATGCCGCTTTTACGACATCTTACAGAGCTGGCGCTACGCGATCGCTAATCACTGCATTCACCACACAGCATAAATGATATTTGTTACCAGGCAAAGTAGGTAACAGTTGGCTAAAACCTTTATCCCTGCACGAACTGTAAGCTGCAACGCATAAACGAGCGTGTGTTCTGTGTGCAATTACTTTACTCCTGGGTATCCTACAGTCCCACTTGCGTGAACTCCCTTCCCCCCATCTTAAAGAATAAGGTTATTCATGGGAAAACATGTTCTGTGCGTAAAATTCTGGGCATAAAATGTATTCATCACTTTGCATGAATACTTCCAAGTCCATAAGTTAAGTGAGCGTCTTATAAAGTATGTGCTCTTCCTTTAACGCAAAAAGACGTCAGCATATTTATTATAAAAATTCGAACCGGAAATTCTGGAGTGAGCGGTAAGGTCACTGCTAATCAATTTAACAGATATTCGAAAAGGTACCGGATTATTATAATTCAAATGTACCTACTCACAGAGATCCAGTGGGCTGTAATTATCGCGTGGTATTAAAACTTGGTAGATATTATAGTGCTTTTATTCGGAATCGATTTACACGGAAGAAAATTAGTCCCCATTCTGGACACCAGGTGTGAATATGGTAAATGGAATGTGAGGACAACCTATACAATGTTTCCCTATTTAATAGTTTCGGAATTGGACCCGAGCAGAAAACATCAAACGAGGGGGTTATTATTAACCACCGTATACACATTTTGTTCAGTATGAACACCGGTTACGTCGACGATATGCTGTACAATACCAGTTTAGCACCTGGTGGCTAAAATTGCAACTATTACCTTTCCTACGTAAATCGTTTCCGCATTAACGCATTAGAATATCAGTCAAGTTTATCATACGATAATTACATTCCACACTGGACCTCTGTGAGTAGTTGCACTTTAATTATAACCGCTCGGTAACTTTCTAGAATAAAGCCGAGCGAGTTAACTTATTTCCACCACATGCGACGTAACTTATTTCCACCACACAGCCTGCATGTATATTCTATAGCGAATGCTCTTGAGTTTTCCCACTTCTCAGGTTTAATCATTCGCAGGATGGGCCTACTCTTCCTGTTGGAGAACGACGCCCTCAACAAAAAATTCCCAGTATCAGCCCACGTAGGTTACTAGAAGAAAACAGCCAAAACAACAGCTAGCGTCCCGTCCTTTCACAATTAACACCGTGTTCCCAGCGCTGTAAAAACTGCGCCACACCTTCAGCATAGAGAAAAGTGAGGATCCGTCGCATGTCGTGAGATGCCCATCACGTGGTCACAGAATGGTGGTGGTCCCTGTTCCCTACACCTGCGTGACAGGACTTCCACGCCGCCAGAAGCAGGCAGGAGAGGGAACACGTGTTGTGATGCAGCGCAGTGGTCCAGCTTCCTGGGTCCCTGGCAGCAAAGAGGCGCGTGGCATAGCGATGATTACCCAATCCGTTCACACGCTTGTATGTCGCAGTTCGTACGTGGATAGAACAGAAACTGTTATTAAAAAACATAGCGAACAGAAAGATATCCTTCATTGGAGCGAAGTACATCTTTATTAACTACTTGCACAGTTGTATGCATATGTGAAGTTTTGCATGGTATTTTCGAAGTTATTTATAGGATATTTGGAATAGTTAATACGCGAAAAAGAGTGAAATTTAAAATGTGGCACTCAATGTGTTGAGTCTATATGTCTTTGTCAATACGTATCCCGTGTCACGGATATGGCGATTTCGAACTATACCGGTAGAAAAAAAATCGACTACTGTTTAGACAGTAAGGAAAGAAAGCGAATGCATAAACTTCCATCGGAGTGTCTTCTGTTAAATCTGTGGTAAAGTTAATTTGGGTTTACTCGGCTCTCTTGTTCTGCCCGACAGCTGCCGACAACCTCCTGTTGTCGTGGTCTTTAGACGGAAGAATGGGTTGTCGCACCTCTCCACGATAGTCTACCTTTGCAAGCCCCTTCATCTTTGCATATCTACATCCACTGCAACAAGCTTGCTGCAGTTGCGCCCTGCTACCTCACTGTAATTTTAAAACCTTCTTCCCCACCTACCTCCACCACCAAATTGACTATCCCATGCTATCTCAGGATGTGCCATGTATCTTACCACCAGATCCCTTCTTTTAGTTAAGTTTTGCCACAAAGTTCTTTTCTAGCCATTTCTATTTAGAAAGTTATCCTAACAACCCAACTAATCTTCAAAACTCTTATATAACATCAAATTTTAAAAGTCTCTGTTCTCTTCAGGTTTGAACTGTTAATCACCCACGTTTCATTTCCATACAACGCTGAAATCCAGGCAACTATCTTCAGAAAACACTTAGTAACATTTAAATTTTTGTTCGATGTTAACAAATTCTATTATTCAGGAATTTTTTTCTTGTTATTGTTTGCTGCCAAAACAGCATAAGGGATCTACCATTCCTAATGTCCAGTCGCCTAGTTTAATTTTTTTGGTACCATATGGCTTAAATCGATCCCTTTCCATTACTCCTGTTTCACATTTGTTCCTGTTCATATTTTACTCAAGAGAACGCCATTATCACTTAACCATGCTGTAGAGCTGGATGCCCTCAGGAAAAATTGCGGCTGTAGTTTCCCCTTACTTTCAGCTGGTCGCAGTACCATCACAGCAAAGCGGTTCTACTTGATGTTACAAGGCCAGATCAGTCAGTCTCCTAGACTGTTTCTCCTTCACCTACCGAAAAGCTGCTGCCCTTTTCAGGAACCGCATGTTTGTCTGGCTTCTCAACAAATATCCCTCCAATGTGGTTGCACACACCGTACGGCAATCTGTATATCTCAAAAGGAAACACTTCATCTCAGACGACGAACTGGACGCAGTGAAATACCGTTTCATCTACATTTTCATCTACATCATACTCCGCAAGTCACCTAATGGTGTGTGGTGGAGGGTACTTTGGATACCCCTATCTGATCCTTCCAACCCTGTTCCTCTCGCGAATAGTGCGTGGGAAGAATGGTTGTCGGTAAGCTCTGTATTGGCTCTAATTTCTCGAATTTTCTCGTCGTGGTTAATATGCGAGATGTATGTAATATGTTGTTTGACTTCCTGAAAAGTGCTGTCCCGAAATTTCAATAGTAAATCTCTCCGTGATGAACAACGTCTCTCTTGTAACGTCTGTCAGAGGAGTTTGTTTCGCATCTCCGTAACGCTCTGTCGCCAGCGAAACGATCCCGTGACGAAACGCGCCGCGCTTCGTTGGATCTTCTCTGTCTCCTCTATCAGCCCTATCTGATAGGGATCCCAAGCATCGGGTGAACAAGTGCCTTATAAGCCATTTCTTTCGTGGGTGAGTTACATTTCTTTAAGAATTTTCCCACTGTCTGTTTTATATGGTCATTCCACTTAAGGTCACTCTGGATAGTTAGCCTAGATATTTTATGGCAGACGCTGTCTCCAGCTGTTTGTCATCAATAGTTTAGCTGTACATTAGTGGATTTCTTTTCCTATGTATGCGCAATATGTTACATTTATTTACATTCAGAAACAACTGCCAGAGTCTGCATCATTCATCAATTCTCTGCAGGTCGTTCTGCAAATTATTACCGTCAACTGGCGTTGCTGCTTTGGTATAAACAACCGCACCATCTGCTGATAGCCTTAAGGAGCATCCTACGCTTTCTCCTACATCATTTGTACATCTTCTATCTGAAAGAAAGTCTTGAATCCAATCGCAGGCCTCCTCCGATACTCCGTAAGCTCTTTTTTTTTTTTTCATTAAACGGCAATGCGCGACGGTGTCAAATGCCTTACTGAAATCGAAGAACACGGCATCAGCCTGAGCGCCGTTGGCCATTGAGCTGTGGATTCCATGGAGGAACAGAGCGAGCTGAGTTTCGCGGGATCTCTGTTTGCGGAATCCAAGTTGATTTTTTTAGAGGAGCTGATCATTTTCCCAGAACTTCATAATTCTTGAGCATAAAAAATGTTCCATAATCCTACAGCAGATTGGCGTCAACGATATAGGTCTATAATCATGTGGATCTGTCTTACGGCCTTCCTTAAAAACGGGAATGACCTGCGCTTTTTTCCAGTCGCTAGGTACCTTTCGTTGCTCAAGCGATCTACGATAAGTTAGTGCTAGAAGGGGAGCAAGTTCTTTCGCATAACTTAATAGAATCTTATAGGTATATCATCTGGTCCTGAAGGCTTTCCACTACTAAGTGATTGTAGCTGCTTTTCAATTCCGTGTTACGATCTTCCGCGGCGAAACTACTTCGGAAGACCGAATTCCGTATTTCGACCATGTCTCTACTATCTTCCGTTTCTGTGCCGGTTTGGTCGCTGAGAGAATGAATAGATGATTTTGACCGACTTACTGATTTTACATACGACCAAAATCTCTTAGGGTTTTTATTCAGGTCGGTTGACAAAGTCTTACTTTCTAAATCACTGAACGCTTTTCTCATTGCTCTCCTTACGCTCATTTTCGCTTCGTTCAGCTTTTGTTTGTCAGCTAGGTTCTTACTTCTCTTGAATATGAGATGAAGTGCTCTTTGTTTGCGTAGCGCTTTTCTAACACGGCTATTAAACCATAGAGGATATCACCCATCCCTTAAAACCTTACTCGGGACGTACTTGTCTGGGGGATATTGAACGATGCCTTTGAATTTTTTCCATTTGTTCTCCACATCTTCGTCCTCATCACACAATATTTGATGCTGACTGCTGAGATATTCTGAAATTTGTATCCTGTTACCCTTGCTGAGCAAATATATCTTCCGACCTTTCTTAACATTCCTTGTAGGACCCCTCGTCATAGATGCTGTCACAACCTTTTGATCACTGATATCTTCCTCTACGTTAAATGATTCGATAAGTTCAGGTCTATTTGTTGCCAGGATGTCTAAGACGTTACCCTCACGAGTTGGTTCTCTAACTACACTCACGCTCATAAATTAAGGATAATGCTGACACATGGTGAAACCGCTCCGGTGGGCGGTTTGGGTGTTTAAATCACCTCGGTGTTTGACCATGCGGTGCATTTCACCTGCGGTCGTCGCACGGTGGCACTGGCAGCAGTCCACATACGCAGAGGTGTTTTGATGCATGTCGGAGTACGGATCAGTGAATAAGTGTGCAGACGTTTTCAGACATTGTAATGGTGACTGTGATTTCAAAATGCGTCAAAGAACACATATTGATGTTATGAGGGATAGAATACTTGGGCGACTGGAGGCTTGTGAAACACAGCAGGTCATACCCCGGACCCTCCGTGAGCCACAAAGAGTGACCTCAAGATTATGGAAACGATTCCAGCACACAGGAAACGTGTCCAGGCGCTACAGTACGGGACGTTCACAGCGTACAACATCACAAGAAGACCGATATTTCACCATCAGGGCCCGCAGACGGCCATGGAGTACTACAGGTAGCCCTCCTCGAGACCTTATCGCAGCCTCTGGAACACACACACAGTCTACAGACAACTAAACGGGTTACTCGCCTGGAGACCTGCAAGGTGCATTCCACTGACCCCTGGTCACAGGAGAGCCTGAAAACCCTGGTGTCAAGAACACAGTACATGGTCATTGGAACAGTGGTCCCAGGTTATATTCACGGACGGGTTGAGGTTTAGTCTGAATAGTGATTCTCGGTGGGTTTTCATCTGGCGTGAACCAGGAACCAGATACCGAACATTGAAAGGGACCTGTATGGAGGTCATGGTTTGATGATGTGTGTGTGGAGGGATTATGATTGGTGCACGTACACCCCGCATGTCTTTAACAGAGGAATTGTAACAGGTCAGGTGTATCGGAACGTCATTTAGCACCAGTATGTCCGCCTTTTCCGGGGTGCAATGGGTCCCACCTTCCTCCTGATGGATGATAACGCATGGCCCCACCGAGCTGCCACCGTGGAGGAGGACCTTGAAACAGAAGATATATCAGGCGAATGGAGTGGCCTGCCTGTTCTCCAGACCTAAAACCTCATCGAGCACGTCTGGGATGCTCTCAGTCGACGTATCGCTGCACGTCTTCAAACCCCTACGACACTTCAGGACCTCCGACAGGCACTGGTGCAAGAATGGGAGGCTATACCCCAGCAGCTACTAGACCACTTAGAGTATGCCAAACCGTTGTGCGGCCTGTTTGCGTGTGCGTGGTGTAACCTCCCCACCGCAATTTTTTTAAAGAAAATATAGCAATGCTTAATAGAAATGGGAGCCAAGTGTAACCTCCCCACAAAAATTTTAAAAGAAAATAACGATACTAATTAGAAATGCTGATGGACATGGCTCTATGCGTAACCTGCCCACAATCAAATGTACTGACAATGGCAACAAAAATGTGAAATACGCAATCTGACTCAAATATAAATTCCTGATGAAAAATTAAAGTCCATTCAGTGATAAGAAAATTTAATTAAACCGAAATATCGGTCTTTGGCCCTGTGTAAAACAATCAGAATTAAAGTCTTACCTCAGAATAAATGGATGTCACATATCTGCTCTTGTTGTTGCGCACCGCTTGGAGGAACTGCATTGCAAATAATAATATTCTCTTTTTTTGTGATTTTAGTGGAATTTTTCTTCAAAAGAAGTGGAATGAAATGGGAAGTGCAACGAAATCTTGAGTTCAATAAAAAATTAAATTTTTGACAAAATGCTTTTGAAATAAAAAATTATTATTGGGGAACTTGTTGGAGAATAATTACAATAAATAAAATTTTTCATTATCTAATGATTATATTAATTAACAGTATACCTTATTCCTCATCTTGACCATTGTTGCCGACCGCCTACATCACACAACCGCACTGGGCTGCTACTACTGACCGACCGCTCTGCATGACGACTACAGACTGAGAACCGCTCTCAACTAGACAGAGCTACAGACTCGCAACGACTGAACTGACAGACTCGCAACGACAGACTGACTGCTACTCTGCATAGCGACAACTAACTCGCAAAGACTACTACTGACTGAGAACCGCTCGCAACACTCGCGCGGTCAAGCGCATACTCTCTGGTCACAGATGCTACAATGCCTCGCCATCGCTGCTGCGTTACATACGTGTTTCATAACCCTCCACTCGGGGGGCAAAAATTTGGCAGCGATGGTGAGTCATTTGGACTTGCCAAGCGCGGCAAAATTTTTCTTTAATTAACAAAATCCTACAACTTACAGAATATTTAAATGTTGTGCACACGCACTAAGTACAAAATATATCAGACAAGGACAAAATGTGAATACTAAACATAGTAGCAAATCAGAAAAAAGTATATACAAACTTTTTGACAGATAAAGTGCACAGGCACTGAAAAAATTCTTTAGCATATGCAGAACAAATAAACAGACTGGCAAGAATAATTAGATGTAGTACATAAAGTAAATGTTGTGCACACGCACTAAGTACAAAATATATCAGACAAAGACAAAATGTGAGTACAAAACATAGTAGCAAATCAGAAAAGTATATACAAACTTTTTGACAGATAATAAAGTGCACAGGCACTGAAAAAATTCTTTAGCATATTCAGAACAAATAAACAGACTGGCAAAAAATATTATGTTGACAAGTGTACATGCACTGAAAAATGTCTTTAGCATTTTCACAACAAATAAACATAATGGCAAAAAAAAAAAATTCATGTCCAAAGTGCACATGCACTGAAAAATGTCTTTAGTATTTTCACAACAAATAAACATAATGGCAAACATCATGTCGACCAGTGACATAAGTGTACTCACACTGGAGTTTAGCGAATCGAAAAATGTATAACCTATGAACATAAATGATGTTACCAAAAAAAATTTTTTTCTTTATGTGACAAGAATCAGGATAGGAAAGGGAAGGATTGCATCATGGTTGTAGCACTTTAGATTGCACACAGCTGCTCTGAAAGTCCATATCTTTCCACAGTAGTACAACACCAAGTGACACAACTTGAAGTTCTTTTCCCATCAGAATTTATCAGTGTAGCCAAGACACTGAACTGTCGTAGTAATGTTCCATGTTTTCATTTTGGCAGTACATTAGGTACACCAAACAGTGGGACCATAATAATGTCTTCATCGCTCATGGTGGTGGACAGCATGTCGTGTCAACACCACACTCTTACAAGGCACACCAACGTAGAATTAGTGCAAAACCAAATATAGTGCTCCATGATCACTGGGATAAACAGGACAAATGGACATTGCAGTAATTCAGGGTAGTCAGCTTATGAGGTGAAGGACATCAAGTCACATAATATTGACAATTACAGTCTTCATTGATAGTTCGTGGCATTCATAGCCCAGTTATTGAACATTTCTGTACCAAGTATGTAGTATTACAGAAAAATGTTCATTAATTGTTTTACACAGAATCAGTAGCCTTCTTTTCCTGGTTACAAAGCATTATGAAATAATCGCATTCTTTTCAGTTACAGAGTATAATCAAGAATCATTAACCTTCTCCTAATTACAGTTAATTAATCATTTGTCTTTAATTAATCATTTGTCTAATTACAGTTAATTAATCATTTGTATAATTACAGTTAATTAATCATTTGTCGTTAATTAATCATTTGTCTAATTACAGTTAATTAATCATTTGTCGTTAATTAATCATTTGTCTAATTACAGTTAATTAATTAATCATTTGTCATTTCAATATACTAAGAATTATTAGCCTTAATTAATTACAAAGCATTATTAAACAGTACCATAGTTAATTAATTATGTGTCATTCCAATCTATTAAGAATCATTAGTCTTTTCCTAATTACAAAGCATTATGAAACAGTCACATTCATTTCCAACAACAAAGTATCAACATTGGAAACAAGAGCTAATCAATGGCATAATTAATAACAATTCGTGGAGTGACATTAATTATTGGCACTCAGTGGCCAGCAAGTATTGAATAAAATCATCATTCAGTATTATTCAGATTATTACGAAGTCATTATTAAAAATCAGTTAATTACAGTCAAATCATTAGTAATCACAGGCATTACAATAAACAGTGGCAGTTATTAGCTAGTGACAAAGCATTATTTTGAATATAGTCTCATTAAGAGGTCATTACTCGAGTGACATGCTATTCAGAGTTGATCAGTATTATTCAGAATTATCATAAACTAGTGACATTATGTGGGACTGGTAATACATTTTTTTGGTAGCAATGCATTGCGTTGGGATCGATAATTAATTGCTGAGGCATAATACTTTTTGCTTTTGACCTATTGCTGCAAATGAGGATAGGTAACGTCATTCGTCATGAGTCAGCTGTAGCAAGATTATGTAACAAGGCAGTACATGTGATCACATTTATAAATGATAAACACAAATGGGTAAAAAATATAAAAATGCAAGGACTAGAACAGGTATAATAAGTAACAGGTTTAGTAAGTGTCATGAAAAACTTCTCCTGGAAAAAATACAAAAACGGATTATTGACCTGAAAGAAGAAACGCACACTATGCTGAAAAGTAGTGAACTTCGAATTAACAAGTAGTGAAATGTGTATAAAATGTGTTCCATAGCTGTCCTTTCCAAAACTTTCCGTCATCCTACTATGCAATGTAACACCTGCTGTCAAAGCAAACCGCAACAAATACTTAAATAACTACGTAGCATAAATACATAACTTCAACATTATCCTCATCTGTAAAGAAAAAACTTCATTATTCATTATCCATATTATCATAACTTCACTATTATCATCACCTGTAAAGAAAAACTTCATTATTCATAACATCATATCCTTCATCATTATTCATCAGTATTCACTATCATCTGCAAAAAATCACTTCATTACTCATTACATAACTATTCCTTATCTCTAGCATATTTCATCACTAAAACTAAGATGTGTAGTTCAGTCTGACAGCCTGCATCAATCACCTTGTATTCTGAAAGAAAAAATTAGTTAAGACTGCTATTCTGTGATGAGTATAGTATAGTCTTGTTAATGCTTGTTAATCCTGATCCCTTTACTCTTCCTCATAAGGTTATTGCATCTCCTTTCGTTTATTCCGTAGGTGAAATTCCCATTTATGTTAAATTTATTTCTTAGAATCATCATTCCTTTCTGAAATTGATGAACAAAGATTAATGTCTTGCATTTAAATCCTATACCCACTAAATAATGACTGGTTTATGGTGACACAATTAACCATACAGCATAACATGACAGAAAACGTAATATGTCCAAGACATTGACAGTGTTCGGATGCGAAAAAATGTACACAGAATAATACAATGCAGTAGCAAAAAAAATGTGAAACAGTCACGATGTTGAGATGTCATAAGGCAAAAAAAAATGTCAAAGTCGACTGGTGTGTGTTATATCTTAACTATTTCATAGTGCATACAAACAAAACTGGAGTACAGTCATGTACACAAAAAAATGGAAAATGTGCACGGTCTGATGTGTAACGACAAGAAAAGCGACCTGCTAACCTTACCTTGCCGGGCACTTGCCAAGAAAAAAAAATACGATAATCATCAATAATTAGTCAGGTGAATAAATTGCATTAGTAAATGGCATCATAGTGTGTTGAATCATACAGTGGTTTCACTCAATAAACGGTTTAATGTTTGAGATATGGTGATTGCCTTTCGATTTTCTGGTTCTCAAAGTTTCGACGTGTACAACATTGGGGTGAGGGATACTGCGAATCCGATACGGACCTGCGTATAGAAGTTCAAATTTACTGCACTTACCTTTTAATTTGCTGGATAAATAGTGTGTACGTACTAATATCTTCTGTCCAACGTGAAAGTCGCGGCGTGTACAAACCTGTTTTTGCTGTCTTCTCCGGCGCTCTGCGGCACGTTTGATGTTGTTCAGCGCAATGTCAATTATTTCGTGGTGTCGTAGGCGACGATTTTTGGGGAATTCTATTAATTCTTTAATTTTGTTCGGTGGTTCAACGTTTTTCAGTATAACAGTCGGAGATAGCATAGTGGATTCATTTGGAATGGAATTAATTACATCTTGGAATGAGAGTATGTGTGTATCCCAATCAATATGTCTTTTGTGGCAGTATATTCTGCACAGCTTACCAATTTCCTTCATTAATCTTTCACAAGGGTTCGAAGAAGCGTGGTACTTGGATATATAGATCGGAGAAATGTTTCTAGCTCGTAACATGCGTGTCCATACACTACTACGAAATTGAGATCCATTATCAGAAATTACTTTCATTACATGCCCTACATGAAATAGAAAATGTTTTACAAATGCTTTCGAAACAGTTTTAGCAGTAGCTTTGCGTAACGGAGTGAAAGTAACAAATTTTGAAGTGAGCTCAACAGCGACAAAAATGTAGCAAAAACCTCTGTTAGTTCTCGGAATCGGACCAAAAATATCTACTGCGGCCATGTGTCTTAATTTCACAGGTATAATGGGATATAAAGGAGGAATATGTGAAGTGGTGTCTGATTTAGCTTTCTGGCAAATTTTACAAGACGCTAAAACTCGTCGTATACGTTTTTCCATGTTGGTAAAATAACAGTTCTGTCTCAGTATAAGAAAACATTTTCGTGCTCCGTAATGTGCGTAACTTAAATGAGTGTACCAAATTAGTTTGTTAACCAGTTCGTCAGGAATGCATAATAACCAATTGTTGCTATCAGGATGAGAGCGGCGAAACAGAATGTCATTGCGTACAGTGTAGTGGTTCCTAATCGTAACATTTTTCCTATCTTGCCAAAGGTGTTTAATTTCTTTCCACACATTGTCCTTATTTTGTTCTTGTGCTATGTCCTGTAATGACGATGAAATAAAATTTTCAAATGCAACCTGCTGAATGTACATGACACTGAAATTTGCTTTGCAGAAGTTGGTTGCTACGTCTTGCTGATTGTTACTGAGAGAACGCGATAGTGCGTCTGCTATAACATTTTGCGTACCGGGAATGTGAACTATTGTAAAATTAAATTCCTGTAAATATAGTTTCCATCTGCTTAACCTGTCGTGACTGAATTTAGCTGAAAGTAAAAATTGTATCGCTCTATGGTCTGTGTAGACGGTGGTATGTCTGCCGTAAAGAAAGTGCCTAAATCTCGTGAAAGCCCATACAACACATAATGTTTCAAGTTCTGTGACGGAATAATTTCGTTCAGCAGGTGACAAAATGCGACTTGCAAATGCGATGTTTTTAATTACTGTAGAACCATCTTCTTCTATTTCCTGGAAAATGTGTACGCCTAAAGCGGTGTTAGAGCTGTCAGTGGCAATGGAAAAATTTCTGGTGAGATCTGGGTGCGATAAAAGTAGAGCATTCAATAAAGCATGTTTCAAATAACATTCTCGTGAACAAAATTCTGCGTGTCAAAAGTAATGTTTGCGTTACTGTAGTATGCAATCTGTGCTGTATCTGGTTAAATTCTATCGTTCGTCCTGTTATTTACGGGAGGATGCTGTGGCATATCCACTATATGAACTGTTCTGTTATTTCTTACTGACGTGTTACGCTATGGATGACACCTATTGTCTGTTCCATTCATGATTATTTGTTGTTGCTGATGTTGTTGCTGCTCATAAGATCGACTGTTATTAAAATGTACGCTGAAAATTGTGCTCGTTATTTTTACGTCTGTCATGATAGTAATTTCTATACGGCGTATTGCTATGCGAGTTGAAATAGTGTGTTGTCTGTACGTAGTTATTTCTTTGCTGCCATGCGTTACTATTTGTTGGAGCTGAGACTATACATGCACGCGGCGAAACATTAAAGTTTGGTTGACCTTGTAGACTGCATTGTTGGTTAGGTATGCTAAGCGGTTGACTTTCATGCTATTGTGGTGAAAAACATCTATTGTTACAAAAATATGGTTCCGACTGCTCAAAATTTTATACATACTGATGATTACGATTTTATCTGTAATTAAAATTACGGCGGTAGTTGTCATTACGGGAGTGCCTACTGAAAATTGTCACATTCGGTAAAAATTTGTCATATGCGGTTTTCATTACTCATTTCTTAATTCTAGGTAGAGCAATAGTTAAAGAGCAGTTTGGATAGATATAAAGGATAGTAGAAGAAAAGGCAGCAGTGCAGAAAACTAAAGATGAAACAGCACTACTACAGCTCGGGGCCCTATGCTCGCTACGGCACATATTCATTAAAGCGTAATGAATCCCCTGAGGTCTATTACGCACTGCAAATAAATTTTAGCTTTTGCGTTGCACGCAATAGCGGTAAAAATTCAAAAGCAAATAGTTGTATCCATGTTAATTCTAGTTTCCTCATTACAGGCAATGCTGATGAAAATACAATAGCAATTTGTCGCTTCAGGTTCAAAGCTAGTTTCTCCATTACAGATAATAGCGGTGAAAGTACAAAAATAAATTGTCGTATACAGTGCAAATTGTGTATCTGTGTTCTGCCATTATTAAATTCCTTACATTTTCTTACAAATGCAAACTGCTTATTATCAACGTTCTCGTCACTGAATTTGAGAACACGTTCGGGTTTGTGTGTGAATCTGTTCGTCTCTGTCATTTCGGTTTTCAAGTTGCGTAGCTTTTCAGATTTTAATTCGCGTGGCTTTTCGGATTTTAAGTCGCGTAGTTGCTGTAAATTGCTCACATTATACACGCTGCGTGACTCTGACACATGTTCATAAAGTGGCGTCTGTTGTGTATTATTAACAGAAGTGTTTTTCATTTCTGTTACTTCTTGTTGTAAATTTGATAACTTCCGACGTAACGTGTTGTTAGATGAATCGATTTCATTAATTGTCAGCTGTAAATTTTGAAATTCAGGTGTTTGGATAAAAGAAACCGGTGCAGTATCGTCTGATTTATTGTCATTAGTATTTTCGATAACATCAATACGACTGGCCAATTCATCACATTTTTCAGTCAGTATTTTAACCTGATCATCGGTTTTAGAATCAGACGCATTAATCTGTTTTTGCAACTTGCGCGTAGTTTCGCTCAGTTTTTTAACATCAGCTTTGATGACATCGCAATCCTGTGTTACATCTAGTTGTTCGAATCTATCTGTCACTGTTTGAATATTTACTGTGTGTGTATCCGTTTTTGCTTTAAGATCAGAAATTTCATCCTGTAATTCCGCGTTCAATTGTTCTATGGTATTAATTTTGTCGGACACTGTAGTAATATTATTGTCTACATACGTCTTCGCTTTCGCGAATATTTTACGTTTGTCCTCTTGTCTCTGTGCAGTGATTGTTTCCATGACTTGTCGTTTTACTTTGTTTTGATCTTGAATAAATCTGCGGAAACGCGTATTACTGTTCTGTATGTGCTGACTAAAGCGCTCGTTAATCTGAGTGTTCTGCTGTTCGAATTTCGTGTCTATCTTTGCGTCCATAGCGCGCGAAAGTTCTACCGTCATTGCTCTAAACTCGTCCCGTAATTGTGTAGCTTTTTCAGAGCACTGTTTGGCGACTCCGCTAATTTCGTCTCTGAGTGTTTCTGTTGCGACTGTTTGCATTTCTCTTAATTCTTGCGCAACAGATTTAATTTCTTCGCTATTTTTTTGTGAACACGCCTCAATTTCCACGCGCAACTGTTCCTTAGTGTCATGGCACTGCGCGGCAACGGCTCTAATTTGTTCGCTAAGCTGTTTGAGATTTTCGTCATTATTGTCAAGTTTCTCATTTAAGTGTTTGTTATCTTGTTTGTTATCTTCCCTAAGTTGTTTGACCTGTTCATTAAGTTTGTCTTGTTTTTTGTCACTATTGCCAAGTTTTTCATTAATTTGGTTAAGTCGTTGCAGCAATAGTACCATAATTTGATCTGAGCCAAAATTAGCATTTCTATTCTCTGTGCTAATTAATGGTGGAACTGGAATTGTTTCGCTTTGTGTGACCATTTGGTCATTCTGTAATTTACAAAAAAGGTTTATCAGTCGAATGTAGACTGTCACACACTATTTCGGAATTAAATAAATCCGTCGTACTTTGTGTATCCTGTTCATTTTCATTAGACAAATTTGTCTGTACATTACTTGAATTTTCTAAATCGGGTGTGTTGAGCTCGGCAGCGCTCATTACAATAGAGCATTCTGCGTCATCAATTGTCGTCAAGTTAACAGACGAGACAATTGAGTTCGTTTGTTCATCATTAAGGTGAAAGTCATCATTAGTGGTTGGAATGCACTGATTGTTAGTGAACGCAGGATTGTCATCATTACGTTGCGTATCACAATTACTATCGGTCACGTTGTTTAAGTCGGTAATTTCATTCACAATACTTCGCGATACACTATTCACAGTCTTTCGCGGCATTTTTGCAATAGTCACAATTATTCACAAAACAAATAAGCACAATGCAAAAACAACACACAAATACAATAAAGCAACAAATTGCCGTTGACCTGTAGAAAGAAAGTCACAATATTATTAAAAGCGTTGCGCTAAATCCTAATTATATCTAAGCAAATAAGAGCAGATATCTGACTGTCGCTCAAAAGACTCTCAACGAAATACGATCCTGGACTGGGTGTCGCCAAGTGTAACCTCCCCACCGCAATTTTTTTAAAGAAAATATAGCAATGCTTAATAGAAATGGGAGCCAAGTGTAACCTCCCCACAAAAATTTTAAAAGAAAATAACGATACTAATTAGAAATGCTGATGGACATGGCTCTATGCGTAACCTGCCCACAATCAAATGTACTGACAATGGCAACAAAAATGTGAAATACGCAATCTGACTCAAATATAAATTCCTGATGAAAAATTAAAGTCCATTCAGTGATAAGAAAATTTAATTAAACCGAAATATCGGTCTTTGGCCCTGTGTAAAACAATCAGAATTAAAGTCTTACCTCAGAATAAATGGATGTCACATATCTGCTCTTGTTGTTGCGCACCGCTTGGAGGAACTGCATTGCAAATAATAATATTCTCTTTTTTTGTGATTTTAGTGGAATTTTTCTTCAAAAGAAGTGGAATGAAATGGGAAGTGCAACGAAATCTTGAGTTCAATAAAAAATTAAATTTTTGACAAAATGCTTTTGAAATAAAAAATTATTATTGGGGAACTTGTTGGAGAATAATTACAATAAATAAAATTTTTCATTATCTAATGATTATATTAATTAACAGTATACCTTATTCCTCATCTTGACCATTGTTGCCGACCGCCTACATCACACAACCGCACTGGGCTGCTACTACTGACCGACCGCTCTGCATGACGACTACAGACTGAGAACCGCTCTCAACTAGACAGAGCTACAGACTCGCAACGACTGAACTGACAGACTCGCAACGACAGACTGACTGCTACTCTGCATAGCGACAACTAACTCGCAAAGACTACTACTGACTGAGAACCGCTCGCAACACTCGCGCGGTCAAGCGCATACTCTCTGGTCACAGATGCTACAATGCCTCGCCATCGCTGCTGCGTTACATACGTGTTTCAGTGGTGATCATACCCCATATTGGTGTCGGGGTAAATGCCCAGCGTTTTGTAGCACATGTGTTTCGTGACGGTTTCCTCAACTTATCACCAATACTATGGACTTACAGGTCTGTGTCGTGTATTTTCCCTATGTGCCTTTGCTATTAGTGCCAGTTTTGTGTAGTCCCACGTTGTGTGGCACAACATTCTGCAATTAACCTTGATTTATGATCATGAGTGTATCTCCTCAAGGTAATTTTCGGACAAAACATCCAGGACAATGCCACACGATTCCCTGTCTCTGGCAATAGTTTTAATGGCATAACACTCCCAATATATATCTGGCAAGTTTAAGTCACCCCCTATTACAACGGCATGATCAGGAAACTTACTAATGATAATCCTTACGCAGGTGGTCGATAAAAATATCCGGTCACAATTTTTGACTGTTGTTTGATACTCAGTTTCACCCAGATTAATTCATATTCGGTATCGGTGATAACCTCGCTAGATTTTATCAAATTTTTTGCTGCAATAAACACGCTGCCACCATTGGCGACTTACCTATCCTTAAGATAAATATTCCAGTCTGAACTTAGAATTTCGTTGTCATTGGCGTCTGGCTTCAAGCAGCTTTCTGTTCCCAAGACTATCAGTGCATCATAACCTGCAATAAGTGATACTAATTCTGGGACCTTTCCTTGGATGCTCCTGCAGTTTACTAAAATCATATTAATCTTTTCTACTTCTCATCTGCGAGGACCTAGAATCTCTGAGGTCACTGTGGCTGATTTAACGGGCAAATCGTGCTTGCTCCCAAGGGAGCGGTCCTCTAACCAAAAAAAGCCCCATGTGCACGTCACACGTACTCCGCTACCCCAGTAGCCGCTTCCTGCGTGTAATGCACCTATTAAGGGGAACCCTATAATTCTGCACCCGATATCTTAGGTCAAGAAATACGCATCCAATACCGTCACAGAGCCGTCTGAGCCTCTGGTTTAGACCATCCACTCTCCTCCAAACGAGAGGACCGCGATCAACCCTCGGTACGATGCTACAAATAGACACCTTAGCCAGCATCCCGCGTGCGTTGCTAGTTTCTTCACCAAATAAGCCAGCCGCCGAAAGGAGTCGAGGATGGCCTCAGAACCCAAGCCGCAGGCGTCATTCTTGCCGACATGTGCCACTGCTTGCAGCCGGTTGCACCCACTGCGCCACCGGTAGGGCCTTCTCCGCATCACGGATGAGACCTCCCGGCAAACATACAGAATACACACTGGAATTCTTTCTCGCCTTGCCTGCTGTCACCCGCCTAACATTGGAGCACCTAACGACTAGCATACCCACCCTCTGTACTTGTCCCGACTGGGCTGGAAAGTCGACCGCTGGCCCAACAGGAGAGGCATCCCGAGCTGGTTCAGAGTTATCATCAACACAACTCTTTCGCCTTCCGCCCAGTACCACGCGAACCCACCACTGTCTGCCACCCATTCGAGAGTGAGGACGGAATGGTCAGATGTTGCATATCGGAAGCCGCAGTGACGTGCGGGCCACCAGGGGATTCCAGTGACACCAAAGGTACTGTAGCAGGGCTCGTCACTGGCGCCCCGACGTCACCGCAACTTCGAGCATTAGCTAGAAGCTTGTCGACGGTAGCCAACGCAGCTTCCAGCTGTTTATGGACAGCAGCCAACTCTCCTTGTGTCCGCTCACAACAAGCACAGTCCCTAGCCATATCGCAATGTGTATAAAATAGATATAAGGTCTCAAATGGCTCTACTGAGTTTGAAAATATACCAAAGGAGAATAAAGTAACACTAAAAGTTGGTGTGCAGATTTATCACTGAAATCTGCGAAATCAAACTATTAAACAGAAATAATTTTCCCTTCACGGAAAATTTACTCTAGGAAGCCGCCCTTCACAAGGATAGTCACAAGCCTTACTCAAAAACAAAAGCTACTATTAATTTTCTTACCACTAGTCTTCACAGTAAAATACACGTACAGTTCACTTCTTTGCAAAAGTACGTGAACAAAAAACAAAGACTAAATTAATTTACAGTTTATCACACAAGTGCTACTGCTGGTGCGCTGCTGTGCGTCCTCTCGTCCCGTCACAAGAACAAGAACTCTGGGAACACCGAATCCTTCGGCTCGTGACACAATGGGACAGTTGTGCTTAGGCCTATGGTGATTACTTTTGAATAAAGACTTCAATTATACCCACTGTGTTATTTCGTAATCTTTTCTCTTGAACACCTCTCATGTTATAAGCCCTATTCAAGGCTATTCCCATTTCGTTCACGTGCTCCTCCAAATCCAATATTATCTCTGGCAGAATCGTAAGGTTACTGATAGACCTCATTGTTATTATTTGACCTTCCTCTCACTCCCTCCTCAGATACTTCTTTCCTTTCACATTCTTTAACTCTTACATCTGCTGTGTCGTTTCTGTGCAAGTAGTAACTAACGTTTCGCTCCACTTATTTTATCCCTGCTTTCTCTATAAATTGAAAAAAATATATTCCAATCAACGTTGTTAAAAGCACCCTATTTATGTCATGTTCAAAGGCACGTGTTCGGTAAACCTTTTCTAAAGTTTTATCACAAGTTTCAGCTTGGAGCAGAAACAGTTACGACACAATATTTACATTTTTCAAAGTAAATATTTCTACGTGTCCGCAGGAAGAAAATCTTTCGTATGAGGCAACTAAGCACAACACTCCAGATTGTAAACTTGCAGTAGAGGTTGACTGTATCTTTTTACACCAAATAAGATACAAATTTCGGAATGAATAGCAGATCTACTCAGGAAATTTAATTCGTAGCTTTTAATGAGAACTTTGTTACGTGTTGGGTATTCAGCATAAATGAGAGCTAAATATAGACTTCTCCACCCCCCCCCCCCTCCTCCTTGTAATGTATCCTTATAAGAATCTGTAAAGTAAAAGGGTCCATTATGGAGCTTATTTTTCCACATAATACTGTAACTATGGATAATTCCGACTACAAATCATGAAGCCAGAGGCTGTAAATACCACTTCAGTTGTAAAGTTCTTTTATTATCACACGACCGGTTTCGGGACCGAGCGAGGTGGCGCAGTGGTTAGACACTGGACTCGCATTCGGGAGGACGACGGTTCAATCCCGCGTCCGGCCATCCTGATTTAGGTTTTCCGTGATTTCCCTAAATCACTCCAGGCAAATGCCGGGATGGTTCCTCTGAAAGGACACGGCCGACTTCCTTCCTCATCCTTCCCTAATCCGATGAGACCGATAACCACGCTGTCTGGTCGCCTTCCCCAGACCAACCAACCAACCGGTTTCGGGCTCTTAAAAGTCCATCTTCAGGTGTCGCAACTTGGAGCTGTGACCACCGAGCGCCCCGGTGGACGTGTACTAGTGTGTACTAGGGGCGTTGTGCTACCTACGAGCGCGGAACAGGGAGTCGAAACTTGACACTATAGCTCACTACCACCTCGTTGAGCATGTATGTAGCGAGGATGAGAAAATTTTGTTGTAATATCCTATTTATCATGTAAACAGCAACTATACACTGCTACTCGTTATTATTTTTATCATCAATTAGAATTCGCTAACGGGCTAATGTTTTGCAAAGGTGGGCACAAGATGAACCATAACTCCTCCTGCAAATGTCGACAGTATGAAGGGTGTATATCGTTGTATTACCCTGTGTTTTGTGATCTAAGTTTGGTGATTGCGTATTGCAAGTATTTTCACAGAAACAAGATTAAATGGTGTAACAAAAGGAATAAAACGAAACATTTCCAGTCGTTCCATTCTTGGACCCATTCTTTTTGCGTATTCTTGGCTAGTTATGACATTGTCATTCCCATAGGCTTTCACTCCAGATACACCAGCAAAATAAAGTTATGTAGATTCATTAAATGTTCTTAATTGAACCTTAGAGTGCTAACGATTTTAGTATTTGGTGACCGTAATTGTTTAAAAAACTCCATAATTTATTTTTCTAGTTGAAATCCTCAGTAGTAGAACCATCGAAAATTAGGATGGTAGGTTATCAGTTAAAAACTATTTGTCGCCTTCAACGCCTGCTTCTAAATCAAAACAGCCTACATCCTTTTGGTGCATTACGGTGCCCAACTACACGCATACGACATGGTCATGCATATTTTCTTATATGCTAACATTCAAGATTTGTAGAAAGAGTGTAGGGAAAGAATGCCCAAATAGCTTACCGCATAACCTGAACGCTGCGAGTACTTTTCCTTGCTACTGTACATAATCTCTTTGCAACCTATTAATTATTCATCAATTAATCTTTAGCACCTAATAAGTTTTTTTATCGCTCAGAGTTTTTTCTTTTATATTCGTTTTCAGTCGATTCATTCTTGAACACATAATTTTTTGCGTATTATTGCGTAGTTATGACAATGTCATTAGCATAGGCTTTCAGTCCAGATGCACAAGCAACACCAAAGGAATGCAGCTAAAATTGTGCCGTTGGAGAGAATGACGAAATATTTTAGATGTTGTCGACGCCAGGTACTTGCATTTTCCCACTAGAGCCGATGTAATTCTTGTGGCAGTCATCTATCTGGTAACCCTTGAATCTCCTTGGACATTTAAATCTCTAGGATTTAATTATGACATCTATGACTTTCGTAATATCAGCACTGGTATCGGTTATTACTCACTTATGCGATCTGTGACCGTCTATAAAAAGGCCAGATTTTGAGGCTTTTCCACGTCAATATTTGTTTTAGTTATCTCAGCAGCTTCTTCTAGGTTTGGGTGCATTTCTTCCTGAGGAACGTCTTTAGATAGGAGACATTTTACAAGTTGTATTTCAGATACTTTGGTACATGGAATTACCAATTCTGTTGTTAAGTCCCTTGCAACTCTTTATCTAGTCGTATTAGCACACTCTGCACACACACACACACACACACACACACACACACACACACACACAGATTTCTCAATTCCTGCTGACAACAAACTACTCGTTTATGACACAATTCGCAGAATTTTCGATGCTCTGTATAAGAGGTTAAGAATACTTGTCATCAAGCCGTGAAGGTTCTTTGCACACGAGGTTGGAATCATCTCCTAACACAAATGCCACTATTGCTACTAACATTGTTGACATTATTATTATTCTGTTATTTATCTTCATGGATAAACACTCACTTACCGAATCATGGCATGTTTGAACTGAGCTAACGACACAATTCACAAAGCAACAACAAACTTTATGCTTGAGACTCACTGTTTCAAACGGTAACAGGTGCCTTTAGTGCTGCGCCGTGTGCCCAGGTTGACACTATCAGGACTAAATTACAGGTTGCCTACACTTCATGATACCTTGTGGTCTGCTCTCTCTGATTGTGGAAATGTTTATGACGGTGCAAGTAGACTCGGAAGTGGGCAGTCGGTGTACGCAGCCAGGCGTTTACTCTGTAGGAGGCTTGCCGCTAGTTACGAATGCGGTTTGTTCTTGGGCCGGCCACACCTCTGAGCATTCACGTCCCTGCTGTATTGTGAATTCTGGAGGCAGTTAAGACTGAAATCACGACAGTGATTATAGTGTGTTTAACCGAGTGAGATAACGGAATGAATCCCGCCCGTGATGCATCTGTATGCTCTTTGAATCGAGTCTCAATGCTTCTTCCAGTTTGTCCCGTATACTAAGAGGGGCAGCTTTGACAGCTGATTTTGTATTGCCGGTTTGTAAATAGATGCCATACGCTTGAACAACATCTCAAAATCCATATTTGCTATGCACACGTCTACCAACAGTCATGGAACAAAGAACATTGAAGACCATGTGCAAGTATTGCACCATGGTTAAAAAGGTACCTTTATGAATTTGCTTGAGGAGATTGAAATATATGTACATAAAAGCAAATCACCACAATATCTCCTCAATGATTAAACCGAGTTAACCAGTATAGCCTTTCTTCAAAATATTATTCACCTGCTGTCCAATTTAACGTAAAAAAAAACAATGAAATGCCCGCTGTTGTAATATTTATCCCAGACTATTTACTGTGCTTTCAGTGTATTTACATAATATGTCCACAGTTGTAATATTTATTTATGTACATCTGGCCTGTATCATTTACTTTGGTTCCAATGCCTGCCATAATGTTAATGTAATATCACTGCAGTATCACTTTATTACGGATGCCTCAGTCATTTATCACAATTTTAATCAGTTCTCTTTCCATATAAATAGTAAGTAATGTAACATTAGCAATTTGTAAATTTCTTCGGTCACATACATGTACATAACGAAATATCTCTAAGAGTGAAAATCTTTGGCGTTGTTATGGTTAAAATAACGCCATCTTTGTATACATACCTACATGTGATGAGTCTTCCTAGTGTGTGAGTGGTGCTTTACATTACGTGCATATACACTCCTGGAAATTGAAATAAGAACACCGTGAATTCATTGTCCCAGGAAGGGGAAACTTTATTGACACATTCCTGGGGTCAGATACATCACATGATCACACTGACAGAACCACAGGCACATAGACACAGGCAACAGAGCATGCACAATGTCGGCAATAGTGCAGTGTATATCCACCTTTCGCAGCAATGCAGGCTGCTATTCTCCCATGGAGACGATCGTAGAGATGCTGGATGTAGTCCTGTGGAACGGCTTGCCATGCCATTTCCACCTGGCGCCTTAGTTGGACCAGCGTTCGTGCTGGACGTGCAGACCGCGTGAGACGACGCTTCATCCAGTCCCAAACATGCTCAATGGGGGACAGATACGGAGATCTTGCTGGCCAGGGTAGTTGACTTACACCTTCTAGAGCACGTTGGGTGGCACGGGATACATGCGGACGTGCATTGTCCTGTTGGAACAGCAAGTTCCCTTGCCGGTCTAGGAATGGTAGAACGATGGGTTCGATGACGGTTTGGATGTACCGTGCACTATTCAGTGTCCCCTCGACGGTCACCAGTGGTGTACGGCCAGTGTAGGAGATCGCTCCCCACACCATGATGCCGGGTGTTGGCTCTGTGTGCCTCGGTCGTATGCAGTCCTGATTGTGGCGCTCACCTGCACGGCGCCAAACACGCATACGACCATCATTGGCACCAAGGCAGAAGCGACTCTCATCGCTGAAGACAACACGTCTCCATTCGTCCCTCCATTCACGCCTGTCGCGACACCACTGGAGGCGGGCTGCACGATGTTGGGGCGTGAGCGGAAGACGGCCTAACGGTGTGCGGGACCGTAGCCCAGCTTCATGGAGACGGTTGCGAATGGTCCTCGCCGATACCCCAGGAGCAACAGTGTCCCTAATTTGCTGGGAAGTGGCGGTGCGGTCCCCTACGGCACTGCGTAGGATCCTACGGTCTTGGCGTGCATCCGTGCGTCGCTGCGGTCCGGTCCCAGGTCGACGGGCACGTGCACCTTCCGCCGACCACTGGCGACAACATCGATGTACTGTGGAGACCTCACGCCCCACGTGTTGAGCAATTCGGCGGTACGTCCACCTGGCCTCCCGCATGCCCACTATACGCCCTCGCTCAAAGTCCGTCAACTGCACATACGGTTCACGTTGAAACTTCCCCTTTGAACAATTCTACACGACTGTGCTTAACCTGACACAAAATATTTTTAGCGCAACGCAATCTGACTATCAAAGATCCCTGCAAAAGAATGGCCCTGACTAACATTAAACTATACCTTTCACAAATCACTTACCTCACAAAAATCTTCGCTGCTCAAGCTACTGCAATACAGCGAGCGCCACTACTGCCAGCTAAATAAAAGATTCAAACTATGGAAGGCACTAACTACTGATAGGGATAGTTAGCAAATGAAAGATATTAATAGAGAACAAACAATGTATTTACCTTAATATCATCACAAGTCATAATATATATATCAGTTCATGACAAATTAGAAACCTCCGCCATCTGTCTCCCCACATCCACCACTGCTGGCGGCTCACCTCCAACTGTGCAACGCTACGCGCTGTTAACAGCCCAGCTGCCGCTGCCCAACACTACAATGGCAGACAACAATGCAAACTAGCCACAGACTGCACACAACACAGCCAGTGATTTTCATACAGAGGTGGCGTTACCAATAAAAAACCTAAACAGCCTACTTACATAGAGAAAACATAAACAGCCTACTTACATAGAGAAAACATAAACAGCCTACTTACATAGAGAAAACATAAACAGCCTACTTACATAGAGAAAACATAAACAGCCTACTTACATAGAGAAAACATAAACAGCCTACTTACATAGAGAAAACATAAACAGCCTACTTACAACGTCCACGCTGTCGCGGCATGCTACCAGTGTTAAAGACTGCGATGGAGCTCCGTATGCCAAGGCAAACTGGCTGACACTGACGGCGGCGGTGCACAAATGCTGCGCAGCTAGCGCCATTCGACGGCCAACACCGCGGTTCCTGGTGTGTCCGCTGTGCCGTGCGTGTGATCATTGCTTGTACAGCCCTCTCGCAGTGTCCGGAGCAAGTATGGTGGGTCTGACACACCGGTGTCAATGTGTTCTTTTTTCCATTTCCAGGAGTGTATATGCACATAAAAAAGTGCACCATACAGTTTTGGCTGTTGCGATATCATAAGCAGTCTGCTCTGGAACATAATGGTGCGGATTTTTCGTGGTAAGTAACCATAACATCTTTCTCTAATAATTTGTTTACATCAAAATCGTTGTAAGGCACAGTTACAGTTAAAAAGACGTTGTCTAACATCTTGTTTTGGTTGTAGGGCACCACAAACCAAGAAAAATTTCGTCAGTTGGGGAAACAAAAGGCGGAAGCTAATGTAAAACGTGAACTAGCAGTTTGAAGATGAACCTGTTGGTTCGAAACCGGTAACGGCGCTGTTTGCATAAATAAATAGAATTGCAAAAAGAGGCTGGTTGCTGTTATCTTCTATGTAAGAGTCAACCAATATAAGGTACTCTACCTGAGGCCAGACAGTCAGGATGCGCGACTGGAAACAAACAGCAAACCACGCTAGGAAATGCTCGAGAGATGTCCACATGGCCGGAAGGAGGCCAGACCTATGCGGCAAGAAGACGCCTACACAGAACGCTCTTCCGGTAACTTGGTTGGATCTGTCAACAGACACCGAACAAAGATGTCTCAGTGAATTACACTACAACTGAAAGTTGTCGTATATCCACAACTGCACATACAGAACCTTTGTAATAATTTCATAGATCACAGGAGATAAGCCACGCCAAAAATGTAAGGTGTAAAAAGAGATCTACTCAAGGGGAGCTGTAAATTCTTCCAGGAAAAAATATAAATAAGAACTCGCTAATATCTAACCACTAGCTGGAGGTCATAACACACGAAACTTAAAGGTGTGAATAATAATAATATCTGAGAGCGCACCAGCTTCTGAAACATAGTGAAAACAAATTTTAAAATTAAGAAGCAGCTTGTTCTCTCACATAAAACAATTTAAAAACAAAGACTAAATTATAAAAAACGAGATAATTCATAGGCCTCTGATATAATTATGCGGGAAAGCTGGGCACATTACACAAGTCGCTATAATAACATTAACAATTGCAAGCTTTTAGAGAGAACACTGGCCAGCAGATTAACGAAAATAACTTCAAAAATCACACGGAGCAGACAGGGCAATAAATTGGTCCGAGAATGAGAGTCAAATGACAAAGTCGTGCATGACGACTTAGTATAAACACGAACAAAAAAAAAAAAAAAATGGTTCAAATGGCTCTGAGCACTATGGGACTTAACTTCTGAGGTCATCAGTCCCCTAGAACTTAGAACTACTTAAACCTAACTAACCTAGGGACATCACACACATCCATGCCCGAGGCAGGATTCGAACCTGAGTCCGTAGCGGTCGCGCAGTTCCAGACTGTAGCTCCTAGAACCGCTCGGCCACTAAGGCCGGCTAAACACGAACATTTCCTCAAACATGTAGAGTGGGAAATTGGTGCACTGTGCTGAACAACCAGATGTACACGGCATAGGCGAACCAAACCTTTTACCTTCTACCCAGTCCTGACGAAGAAGACCTCGTGTCGATCCGCACTGCTCGTCCGTTGCTCCAAGAGCTGCCCCTGGTCCCAGCACCACACTGCGCGAAGACTACAGGGAGACTGCCTGCACTGCGCTGCTCCAAGGCCTCTCTCTCGACGCCGCTCTAGAGGTCGTCTTTGAAGCCTATTCGGGGCAGCGATAACGGATAAATTAAGCAATACGCACCACCTACCTGGTAAGACGCCTGCTGGAAGCTATCGATAGTGGGACGGTGAAATGAGCCGCCACGGCTTACACAGAACTGATTCAATTAAGGCATAGGAAACAGTGAGACGCGCATATAAGAGATGCTGCCACTGGTTGCCAATTTACATATCTGTATTAGAATAACAAAAGCCGCTATGTCGAGATCTTGTTGCAGATAAATGTAACATAGGCTCATCACAATGAAACTTCACAATGTTTCTAGAAGTTCCTGCTATTATATTCATGCGGTCAGATTGTACGCAGTGTACAACAGTGTTTTTTATGATATACCGGTGAGCTTCCAAATGCTGTTAGGAAGGAGTTGCTCGTTTCTATTTTTATTCTATCACTGAGGGAAATATGGAGATCATAATCGACATCATAAAACATTTTTGACCACGTACAAGGGCTGCCCAGAAACTAATGAACCGCCGGCCGACGTGCCGAGCGGTTCTAGGGATTTCAGCCTGGAACCGTGCGACCGCTACGACCGCAGGTTCGAATCCTGCCTCGGGTGTGGATGTGTGTGATGTCCTTAGGTTGGTTAGGTTTAAGTAGTTCTAAGTTCTAGGGAACTGATGACCTCAGATGTTGAGTCCCATACTGCTCAGAGTCATTTGAACCAAACTAATGCATGGCATTTTTTTCTCAGCCGAAAACAATACTAAGAATGCGAAACGTTACGTGTTGTAAGGGATCCGTGATCCCACGATCATAGATATTAGAATCCGATATCCAGGTTGATTGCACATATGAGTCGATTGTCGAGCGTTGCAGGAGGCAGTGAGACGAGTGTTGAGTGAGTAGTGGTACTGGGGTGACGGGCAAGAATAGTGGTCGAGTGAGTAGTAAACGGTAAATTCACCGGAGTATGACAAATGAGCACGTCTCCCTGATTGTCGTGGGGTGGACCCTCATCGATACCGATTCGCGAGTGATATGAAACCAAAAGTGACAAGTGCCAAATTACATGTTTCGCGTCAACCGCGTCGGCCAGCAACAACTATGGATAGCAGTGAGGATTGTAGTGAATGTTAACCATCTACATCTACATCTACATCTCTACTCCGCAAGCCACCTGACGGTGTGTGGCGGAGGGTACCATGAGTACCTCTATCGGTTCTCCCTTCTATTCCAGTCTCGTATTGTTCGTGGAAAGAAGGATTGTCGGTATGCTTCTGTGTGGGCTCTAATCTCTCTGATTTTATCCTCATGGTCTCTTCGCGAGATATACTTAGGAGGGAGCAATATACTGCTTGACTCTGCGAAACTTTAACAAAAGCGCGTACCGAGCTACTGAGCATCTCTCCTCCAAAGTCCTCCACTGGAGTTTATCTGTCATCTCCGTAACGCTTTCGCGATTACTAAATGATCCTGTAACGAAGCGCGCTGCTCTCCGTTGGATATTTTCTATTACTTCTATCAACCCTATCAGGTGCGGATCCCACACTGCTGAGCAGTATTCAAGCAGTGGGCAAACAAGCGTACTGTAACCTACTTCCTTCGTTTTCGGATTGCATTTCCTTAGGATTCTTCCAATGAATTTCAGTCTGGCATCTGCTTTACCAACGATCAACTTTATATGATCATTCCATTTTATATCACTCCTAATGCGTACTCCCAGATAATTTATGGAATTAACTGCTTCCAGTTGCTGATCTATTTTGTAGCTACATGATATGGGATCTATCTTTCTATGTATTCAAAGCACATTACACTTGTCTACATTGAGATTCAATAGCCATTCCCTGCACCATGCGTCAATTCGCTGCAGATCCTCCTGCATTTCAGTACAATTTTCCATTGTTACAACCTCTCGATAAACCACAGCATCATCTGCAAAAAGCCTCAGTGAACTTCCGATGTCATCCACTAGGTCATTTATGTGCATTGTGAATAGCAACGGTGCTACGACACTCCCCTGCGACACACCTGAAATCACTCTGACTTCGGAAGACTTCTCTCCATTGAGAATGACATGCTGCGTTCTGTTATCTAGGAACTCTTCAATCCAATCACACAATTGGTCTGATAGTCCATATACTCTTATTTTTTTCATTAAACGACTGTGGGGAACTGTATCGAACGCCTTGCGGAAGTCAAGAAACACGGCATCTACCTGTGAACCCGCGTCTATGGCCCTCTGAGTCTCGTGGACGAATAGCGCGAGCTGGGTTTCACACGATCGTCTTTTTCGAAACCCATGCTGATTCCTACAGAGTAGATTTCCAGTCTCCAGGAAAGTCATTATACTCGAACATAATACGTGTTCCAAAATTCTACAACTTATCGACGTTAGAGATATAGGTCTATAGTTCTGCACATCTGTTCGACGTCCTTTCTTGAAAACGGGGATGACCTGTGCCCTTTTCCAATCCTTTGGAACGCTACGCTCTTCTAGAGACCTACGGTACACCGCTGCAAGAAGGGGGGCAAGTTCCTTCGCGTACTCTGTGTAAAATCGAACTGGTATCCCATCAGGTCCAGCGGCCTTTCCTCTTTTGAGCGATTTTAATTGTTTCTCTATCCCTCTGTCGTACGACAATCCAGAGAAGGAACTACAGTGCAGTCTTCCTCTGTGAAACAGCTTTGGAAAAACACATTTAGTATTTCGGCTTTTAGTCTGTCATCCTCTGTTTCAGTACCATTTTGGTCCCAGAGTGTCTGGACATTTTGTTTTGATCCACCTACCGCTCTGACATAAGACCAAAATTCCTTAGGATTTTCTGCCAAGTCAGTACATAGAACTTTACTTTCGAATTCATTGAACGCCTCTCGCGTAGCCCTTCTCACACTACATTTCGCTTCGCGTAATTTTTGTTTGTCTGCAAGGCTTTGGCTATGTTTATGTTTGCTGTGAAGTTTCCTTTGCTTCCGCAGCAGTTTTCTAACTCGGTTGTTGTACCACGGTGGCTCTTTTCCATCTCTTACGATCTTGCTTGGCACATACTCATCTAACGCATATTGTACGATGGTTTTGAACTTTGTCCACTGATCCTCAGCACTATCTGTCTTGAAACAAAACTTTTGTGTTGAGCCGTCAGGTACTCTGATTTTTGTCACTTTTGCTAAACAGAAAAATCTTCCTACCTTTTTTAATATTTCTATTTACGGCTGAAATCATCGATGCCGTTAGCGCTTTATGATCGCTGATTCCCTGTTCTGCGTTAACTGTTTCAAATAGTTCGGGTCTGTTAGTCACCAGAAGGTCTAATATGTTATCGCCACGAGTCGGTTCTCTGTTTGACTGCTCAAGGTAGTTTTCAGATGAAGCACTTAAAAAAGTTTAACTGGATTCTTTGTCCCTGCCACCCGTTATGAAGGTTTGAGTCTCCCAGTCTATATCCGGCAAATTAAAATCTCCACCCAGATCTATAACATGGTGGGGAAATCTACTCGAAATATTTTCCAAATTATCCTTCAGGTGCTCAGCCACAACAGCTGCTGAGCCAAGGGGCCTATAGAGTAGAGACATCCAATTACCATGTCTGAGCCTGCTTTAACCGTGACCTTGACCCAAATCATTTCACATTTCGGATCTCCATCAATTTCCTTCGATACTATTGCACCTCTTATCGCTATAAACACGCCTCCGCCTTCACTGTCCAGCCTGTCTCTGCGGTATACATTCCAATCTGAGTTTAGGATTTCATTACTGTTTACGTCTGGTTTCAGCCAACTTTCTGTCACTAGTACTATACGGGCGTTGTGACCGTTTATTAATGAGAGCAGTTCTGGGACCTTTCTATAGACGCTCCTGCAGTTTACTATTAGCACATTAATATTGTTATTCCCTGTTGCATTTTGCCTGCTCCTACCTTGCCGCGTCTCAGGAGGCGTCTTGTCGGGCCTAGGGAGGGAATTCTCTAACCTAAAATTCTCTAACCTAAAATTCTCTAACCTGCCCTTGTAGCCGCTTCCGGTGTGTAGTGCACGCCTGACCTATTCAGGGGGGACCCTACATTTCTCCACCCGATAGCGGAGGTCGAGAAATTTGCACCGCCGATATCCGCAGAATCGTCTGAGCCTCTGGTTTAAGTGGCCTTCCACTCGGCTCCAAACCAGAGGACCGCGATCGGTTCTGGGAACGATACTACAAATAGTTAGCTCTGATTCCACCCCGCGAGCGAGGCTTTCCGCCTTCACCAATTCCGCCAACCGCCTGTACGAACTGAGGATGACCTCTGAACCCAGACGGCAGGAGTCATAGGTGCCGACATGAGCAACAATTTGCAGTCGGGTGCACCCAGAGCTCTCTATCGCCGCCGGCAGGGCCTCCTCCACATCTCAGATGAGACCCCCCGGCAAGCAGACTGGCCTTCTTCCCCGACCTTTCCGCTATTTCCCTAAGGGGCTCCATCACCCGCCTAACGTTGGAGCTCCCAATAACTAATAAACCCCTCCCCCCGTGTGCTTGCTCGGACCTTGCTGAAATAGCAGCCACATGTCCACTCACAGGCAGAACGAGCGATGCCACACGGTCAGCCTCCACATTTACCCTACGCCTCGTGCGCCGCGAACACCGCTGAACCCGCCACTCCCCTTGGGGAGAGGGTGGCCCAACCGCGCCCGGTACCCGCGAAGATGTCTCGACAGCAGGGACAGTGGGTGAAGCATGTAACACCTGGGGTGTACCATGCGACGCAGCTGACTCCCCACTGCCGATACACTCCGAGGCAGCAGCCTGAAGACGGCTGACCGCGGCCATCAACACGCTCAGCTCTTCGCGAACAGAGGCCAGCTCCTCCTGCGTCCGTACACAGCAGTCTCACATCCTATCCATCATCATTGCGTGTGACGAAGTACTTAAAATCAGCAACCAATAAAAGATATAACTGTAATTAAATGTTTAAAGCGAAGGTACCATCTGCCTCAGAATTTTTGTGTTAGTAAAAAATACATATCAATGTGTACATAGCAATCTTTATGGTTTTTAATAATAGACAAACTTTCAATTAATAACTATTCAGTCTCAGAACAGCCGCACTCCGTTGAAATGCTCCCGAAACCACAGCAGGAAAACCGATAGCCTTCATCCATTAAGCACATGGTCATACAATCATAAAAATTGACGGCGGTGTTTCAGTGTGTATTATTTGAAGTCTCCTGAGTGAGCGCGTCAAGTTTCCGTCTCTTCCGTTAGATAGCGTAGCTGCAGGACAGTTTCAAAAAGGCGTTTCTAGGTGATGTACGTTACAAGCAACGTGCCGTCATTGAATCTCTCACTGGAGAGAAAGAAACTGTGGATAATACTCACAATCGCTGGTGCGAAGTCTATGGAGCATCAGCTGTCGACAGAAGTACCGTGAGCCGTTGGGTGAGATCCTCAGAAGGCGGTTCGGCGGAGCTCCACGATTTTCAGCGATCAGGCAGACCATCCACATCTGTCGCACCTGACATGCTGAAGTGAGCTTATGTTCGCGAGGACAGACGCATTACGACTCGGCAGTTGGCGCTGCATCTGCCAATCAGAAAAGGAAGTGAGGATGCAATTGTCAGCTCTCTTGGTTATTCAAAAGTGTGTGAAAGATGGGTCCTGCGGTGTCTAGCGGTCGATCACTCAAGACGCGCTTCCGGCGACTTCGGCGCCACAGAAAAGCGGGAGATGTTTTGCTGCAATACGATAACGCTCGGCCCTATACAAGTCCGAGGACTACTGAAGACATCGTGAAACAGGATTTGCCAGTGTTACCCCGTCCATCTTACAGCTCTGATCTAGCCCCTTCGGAATTCCACTTGTTTGGGCCATTAAAGGATGCCATTCGTTGAAGACATTTTCAGGACTCGGGGAGGTTATTCACACAGTGAAGCACTGGCTCCGCCACCGAGATAAGGACTGTTACCGACAGGGCATACACGCTCTTGTTTCGCATTGGAGGAAGGATATAGAAGGGGATGGAGATTAGCTGGAAAAATAAGGTGTGTGGATAGAACACCATTCACTCGTGTGTATAATTATCATTATGTTCAATAGAGAACTGTTGAAGAAAAAAATGCAGTGCATTACTTTCTGGACAACCCTCGTACTAAATATTTGGGCATCAGTTTTTGCAGTGCAAATGTACTATTGTAGGTACTCAATAGTTGACACCAATTTGCAAGACAATTACAATGTCTCGAGTTTCTACGTATGTTGGTAGAAGTGACGCATGTGTAAGTACTTGCGCACTAAAGATCTTTGTAGGAGTATGGTAATAACACATGTTTCCGAGAACAACCAGTTGTTGTTAACTCGTGATGGTATATATTTTTGTATTTACAATTAGGATACGAGGACCACGGGCATTTTTAGGTGTCCTCCATATAGACAAAAATATTTTGTTTCGATAAATCTACACTGAGGTTTGGATTTCCAAAACAATTATTTCGAGTGGCGTAAGCTCTGTTTAAGAGTTTCAAGGAATTCAATGATGTGGGTGCTACGATGGCTACTTACAAGTGAACTGAAACGTGCTACTGTGGGCATATAATATTGAAAGAGAGGATGTGAAGATAGTGAGAGTGAAATGTGGAGAAAGAAGTAATTAAACATTAATGATGACCAGTAAGTGCAGTGAGCTATTGGGAACAAGTGTCTTCATTTTGAGCGACTGGCTCAGGAGAAACAAATATTGATCGGTGGTTCAGAGGGGAAATTCTCCGAGGGTGTGTTGCCTGCGTAACACTAGAGGGACATGTATACGAGATTACACTTTCTAATCTTCTGGGGGACACGGCTTATGAAGAGGCAGGGATTACCACTTCAGGGTCCAGTGGGCAGCCGCTATGCACAGAGGCAGGTAGAGGTGGCCGTGGGGTGGCCAGTGAAGCGCACCAGCGGCAACCTGGCCGTTACGCGCTGCTCAACATTACGTTAGGATCGACAGATCGGCAGCAGCAAGTGCAGGCGCAGAGCGGGGTTGCCAGTTTACATATTGAACACACGCTTAAACTTACAATTCAGTCAACTCGCTGAAACCCGCAAATTATTCAGAGTACAAAAATGAAATTGTCATCAGTGAGTTATGGAAGAGATGCATTGTGTTTTCATTTTAGCATTGTTTGTAGCAGCAAATTTTAAGACTACAAATCAATAGTTTGAACATAAATTTTCTGATGAAATTACGTTACAGAAACGAAATCTTATTATTACAACATATTTTCACTTGCTCCAAATCGTACCTCTCTCAAAGATCTGTAGCAGGCGATAATTTGAATTAAAAGCGACGCAGAACTCTCCGCTTGTACGTCGAACGCTTTCATTACGGGAAACAGATCACTAGTTCTACAATCAAACTACTGTTATGTTGTCTGATGAAACGTTCAATTTATTTCTAGTATAGCAACTATCGTGTCCTGTCACAGGTCCTCTAGCCAGCTAGGATGAAGGTGTGGCCTGCATTGTGATGACAAAGCACTTTGAGGTCTACTAAGTCACTTGTAATGGCGTGAATAAGAGCTCAGGCACTCAACAATTCCTTTTACGAACAATTTATTTTCCCAATAGTTCAACCTTGTTTTAAGAAGTGTCATACAATGGCGGTATATCTTTGCATAGTACCACTTTGTGTGTTAGGCCTTTTCAGCAACTTCTAGTGCCTTTGTTCTACCTTATGCTATGGGAGATGAGCGCTCTGCTTGCAACTCATTCCACATTCCAACAGTACACAGTCGAACATCTCAACCACAACAGGTGGCAAGTGCTTGTTCCTCTATATACGCACTACAGCAAACGACGCACAAAGAAGGAATTATCCGACAGGGACGGAAATCGGTGTATGTGATGTATGTGTACAGACAAACAAATAATTAAAATTTCAGAAAAGTTGAATGATTTATTCAAGAGAAAGAGATTCACAAACTGAGCAAGTCAATAACACCTTGAACATCCTCTAGCCCTTACGTAATGAAATTATTCGGCTTGGCATTGATTGAGAGAGTTGTTGGATGTCCTCCTGAGGGATATCGTACCTAATTTTGTCCAACTGACACGTTACATCGCCAAGATTCTGAATTGATTGGATTGTCCTGCCCATAATGCCCCAAACATTCTGGACTGGAGAGAGATGTGGCCACGTTGCTGGGTGTAGCAGGGTTTGGCAACTACTAAGACAAGTAGTAGAGACCGTTGCCTGGTGCGGGCGGGCTATATCTTGCGGGAATGTAAGCCCAGGATGGAATTCCAAGCAGGGCGACAGAACCGGTCTTGGCATATATCGTCGACGTACCGCCGTGTTGTATGGGTGCCGCGGATGACAATCAACGAGTCCCGCTATGAAAAGAAGTGTCACCCCAGACTATCCATCCTGATTGTCGGGACGTACGGTGGGCAACAGTCAGGTTAGTATCCCACCGCTGTTCTGGGCGTGTCTAGACACGTCTTCGGCCTGGAATGTTATTAACTGGAGTGAAATAGTCCTTAAGTGATGATTCCCGCTTCGAATCGAGTCTGGATGACCAGCGAAGGTGTATCTGGAGACGCCACACACAGCGGTAGAATTCCAACCCTGGCTATCAATATTTTACATCAGACATAGTTCTGGCCCATAAATCCGCTTCCTGGTGCCCAACTTGACTTGGCTTTGTGCGCTGTCTTAAAATTACTGTTAATAAAGTTCCATTCCTTTCCTAGCAGCCATGACACCTCTTAGGTTCACAGAATACATCAATGACGCATCAAAATTTTATTCATCTTAATCGAGGTAAGGAAACTTATTTTACAGGTTTGGATGAAGTATGAGTAGTGTTGCAAAATACATTACCCCAGTATTACAGCAATAATAATGGAAACTGTGAGAGAGATTTCTCTTGTGTGGCAAAGACTAGGTTCCTCACGTGAAATTAACTCAAACTCGGCTATTAATAATAGTCTAGGTGTGAAAATACGTAAAGCTTGCATTTAGTTGAATGGGCCTTTGCGCTACAAGTGATTGCTAGCAATCTTGCAGTGACTTCCGAACAGTTTCGTTTGCGATTGCTTCGGCTGCAGACACAGTAATTTTGTTTATTATTCCTGGCAAATTAAAATTGGAAATATCAATTTATTAGATTGGAATTGCAATGAAAAGGCGGTCTCCTAGTGACTATATGCCATCTCGTCGCTTTCGCGTCTGCATCCTAAACATTATCCCGAATGTGGGAACTGGTGTCAGCTTTCAGTGAGATGGTAACGCCTTTCAGATTGATTCGAGCTGCCACCATTTCCAAAGGTGAGCATGTAGCACTAAACTGTTGAAAATTTGTTTAAACTGAACAAAAATTAGAGGATTAGCTCAAGTAATAACAAACGTTTCGGAAGAGACAGAGGGAATTGTTAACAAACGTTTCGGAAGATGTAGTGGGACGCGAAATTGAAGCGTCACCCATCCACCAGTGTCAGCCCAGTTTGCAGGTGAATATAAGTTTAATTTAGTGTTTTGTTTATGTATTTTGCAATATTTGTAATGGTTGTGAATTATCTAAGGTTTTGTATTTATTTTTATGTTTCATGTACGGAGAGGGCGGCGCAACGAACGGAGACAGCATCTTCACTGCCGGGACCAGAGAGAAAATTGCTGGCCAATATACGACGCGGGTCGACAGCCAAAGAGCAACAGAAGATCCTGAAACCGAGTTGTTGCGTCGTGCTTCTAAAAACTGAAAAAATAAGGATTTGTAATGTTTCTACAACAATGACGTCATAGAAAGTTTAATCATGTTGTAAATGTTCAGTCCTATCTTGTCAAGGCTCAGGTCCACGTCTATATGTAGTATATAGGAAGATAATAAACTAGTGTATACTACAAAAGTTTAAATACGTGTTCCGAGAATTTATTTATGAAGAATTATGTTAAGGTAGAAGTATTATTAATTTATTTGACAAGATTATTAATTTTTGACAACGTTCATCGCGAGTTTGAGTCTTGAAAGTTTATTCAATGTGGTTCTAATATTTATTAAAGCAGATAACTTGCATTAATATAATTTCTGAGAAGAAACAAACGACATCTAAATTGAAAAAAGTTTGCGCAAACCAATTGGACTGAGTGACGTAATTCTGCGCATACGACTCAAATGATGATGTTTTAATTACAGTTTCGTTCAAGAACCATTCAACGACCACTTTAAAAAGAGTTTAAGCAATTCTGAAGTGTTTTGTAACTGACGTTGGTGACGAAGTCTGCACATGGTCATATGTCAAAAGAAAACCATTTATACAAAACTTACGTCGTTACACTACACCGTGGCGACCGTGACAGGACTTGTGTGCAACTAAGGCACACAGGTACGAAACAAAACATCAAGAGTCCTTCGGAAGTCAACGCGAGTTTTCGTGGAGCCTTCACCAGCCAGCGGCGACTTCGCGGGTGTGGGCATCTGACGGAGCGCAGCCAAGCAGTACGATCACGCAGTTATTCCACGAGAAGGCCCATCTGTTGGGCAGCAGCTGAACGCTGCAAACCCCGACAACCTTTTTCTCCCTAAACTAACAGGCCCAGTACGTCAGCTGGGGGGCGTTCCTCCGGCTGGTATTAGAGGTGTTGCTGAGGGCTTCGCCTGTCTACGGTGCGGCCGGGCGTGGTTGCAGCCAGTGACGTCTCCGGTGTTCGACTCAGCGTCCTGCCGGTTGCGGAAACGGGATCGCAGCATCTCTGCGGCTGCATCGACGGCTGTTACTTCTGCAGCCCACAGCAGCAGACTGATCACCGAGAACTACAAACTACAATATTAGTGTCCGGTGAGACTGTTTTAAGTTGGAAGTGGAGTGTTGTACATAGGGAGAATGCTTTTAATAGGATTCTTGATTACAAGTCTGCGTGTGTAACTAGATAATATCTTACAATAATGTCGGGAAGTGAAGTGTCAGACGAAGAGCAATCTGTGTCCGATAGGAGCATGAGATCCCTTTTTAGGGCGATCGCTAAATTAAAACAATCTAACGAAAAGTCTACTGCTGGATTTAAAGATGAACTAAAACTGGCATTAAAACAGTCTAACGAAGAATCTACTGCTAGATTAAAAAAGGAACTAAAACAGGAATTAAAACAATCTAACGAAGAATCTACGGCTAGATTAAAAGAGGAACTTAAAGGGGAGCTAACAAAATCTATAGACAGGTTACAGGAACATCTTAATGAAACCAGTCGAGAATTAAGTGATAAAATAGAGGCTTCTAAAGTTGAAATGCAGGAAAAACTAGTAGGACTTGGTAATAAGATTGCTGATAATTGTAAAAGGTTAGAAGAACACATCCAGGAATTGCGTGAGGAAAATGCTCGCATGCGAAATGATATTACTCACTTAACCAGGAGACTAGATAATGTCAATGTCTTAGTTGTAAATGAAATAGGGAAAATTAACGATAAGTTACGAGATGAATTTTCTATGCAAACAGAAACTGTTCGTAGACAATTATTAGAATCTATTAAAGAGGTTTCTACCAAACCTGTAGAGATTTCTTCAATAGATAATGTAGAATTAGAGACATTAACTCATAGAGTAGAAAAAGATCATACTGAAATAGAAAATATGAAATTTTTAATTACCGAAATATGCAGTAACCTTGAGACTTCCAAAGATAATAACATTGACGAAGGTACAGAGTGTTCACATCGTGAACACAGTGAAGAATCGATATTAGCTAATCGGGTATCCAATACAGAAATGCGAATACAGGAAATTACTAAACGGTTATCGGAATTAGATAATAATGAAAACATTTCAAGCAGTAGAAGTAATAACGTAATCAGAGACAACAGTCGCATCGTGTTTGCTAGCTCGGACGACAACAACACAAATAAAGAAATCACGGCAAGCAAATCCGACGCAACTCCGTCTCTGCAATCTAAACAAAATCCAACTATGTCTCTCGCAGAATGTTGGGGTGATATAACGACAAATTCAAATGTAGCAAGTCGATTTCCTGTATTCAAACCAGGAGGCGAACTTCACCCTATAATCTTTATAAAAGCTTTTGAAACTTAATTATCTCCTAAATGGAGTAATGAAGAACGGATTCAATTTGTGATAGGACATTTAGAAGCAGAAGCTGTGGAATGGGCAATACTGCATAGAACTGAATTTTGGGACTGGGATGATTTTGTTTAGCAGTTTAAACAAAATTATTGGTCAAGGGGAAAACAACAACACTTTAGAGTTGTTAGACCCTCCTCCATATTCTAATCGGTAGGGAGGTTATAGGAATTATTTCGAATGGCATTTAAACCGTGCTAAATTAATTGAAAGCCGACCAGTGTGGCCGTGCGGTTAAAGGCGCTTCAGTCTGGAACCGCGTGACCGCTACGGTCGCAGGTTCGAATCCTGCTTCGGGCATGGATGTTAGTTAGGTTTCAGTAGTTCTAAGTTCTAGGGGACTGATGACCACAGACGTTAAGTCCCATAGTGCTCAGAGCCATTTGAACCATTAATTGAAGAACCAATTATTGAAAGTCATCTAATACGAGTCCTAATTAGTAGGTAACCGTATTATGTAAAGGAAAGAATGATAGAAAGGGAATGGTCACAACCTTGCGAATTATTAGGATATTTAGAACAGTTAGATATACTTAATAGAGAACGGGAAGACGAGACATTTAGATTTGGTAGAAATGAAAATCCTCGAAATAATAATAATTCAGAACCACGAAAATTTAACAACAACAACCATAGCCGGTTTTGTTATATTAAACGTCAATCTAAAGATAAAGAGAGCCAACAAAATCGGGGTAATAACTCTAAAATGCGGAAATTACATAATAACGATAATGAGATAAATAATCCTCAACTAATTAATGAAGGTCAAGTTGTAGGTGACATTACCATAGAAAGTTCGGAAAACTAGGAAAGTCCTTTAGTACAGGTCGACTAAAGGGAACTGTTAGTCAAAATTATACGTGACCCAATGGCAATTTATCATTAAGCTGCCAAAAGGAAGGTGATTGGCAACAAGATTTACTTCAGGAAGACAATCAGATAAGGGAGAATATAACTTATAAACCCGTTATTAAAGGTTATATTAAAGATACCGAAGTAAATATTATAATCGATTCGGGTGGCGAAGTAAGTATTTTATCTAAAGAATTATTTCAACTTTAAAGAAAATATTGGAATTTCCCAACCTTACCTGTAGCTGGGGTGAAAATTATAGGAGTCACTGGTAAAATAAGTCAAAATATTACTGAGGAAGTTTATTTAACTTTTGAAATTTCTAAACAATTAATTTCTCACTCTGTACTTAGCCAACTTAAATGTGGCCATAATTTTAGGTATAGATTGGTTGTGCAAATATAAAGCTATATTAGATTTTAAAGACTCTTCCTTAACCATCCATGAGGAGGCATGTGCTTTTAAAGTGAGGTTTTCTAATAATCAAGTACCTGAAAATTGCTACGAATCCTTACAGATTAAGTACACACAGACCATGAACCTATTAATAGATTCTAGTGATCTTGAATATGAAGTATACCAATTTGAGGCTAGTAATAGTATCGAAACCGAAGTGAAAGAAAAATGTTATTCTACGAATTGTCTATCCGAACAAGAAAAGGAAGAGTTGGAATCTTTATTGTTAGAATTTAGAGCCGTCTTCTCAGATGAACTGGGGAGAATCAAAGATTACGTTTGTAGACTTAAGATTAAAGATCAAAAACCATTCTTTAAGAAACCTTATCCTATTCCAGTACAATTCAAAGAACCGGCTAGTAGAGAAATAAGTAAGATGCTAGAACAAAATATTATCGAACGATCGGGTAGTGCTTTTAACAGTCCTTTGTGGGTAGTTAAGAAAGCTGCTGGTGGGGTACGACTGGTTCTAGATGCTCGTGAATTAAACAAAATTATAGAGATGGAAAGAGACAGACCTATTCCTACGGAGGACGTACTTCTGAAGATTGCTGGTTCTCGTTATGTGAGTACAATGGATTTAACTGCTGGCTACCATCAAGTAATATTACAGCCGGATTCACGGCAATATACGGCTTTTCTTTTTGAAGGCAGATCATATCAGTTCCAAGTTTTACCTTTTGGACTTAATATATCAGTGTCAACTTTCATTAGGGCATTAGATTCTGCTTTGGGTCAGCAATTATTACAAAAGATTATTTTATATGTAGATGATATTTTGGTAGCCACTAAAACGTGGGAAGAACACGTAACGATATTACGGGAATTGTTTGACCGTTTAATTGACAGAGGAATTACTTTAAAATTATCTAAGTCTTAATTCGGAAAGGAGGAAGTGAGATTTTTGGGTCATATAGTGGACAGTAAAGGTATTAGACCAGACCCAGCACGTATTGAAGCTATTGCTCGATGCCCGAGTCCTAGAAATCGGAAACAACTGAAATCATTCATAGGAATGGTAGTATTTCTGAGAAGATTTCTTCCAGGGCAGGATATTGTTAATCATAAATTACTGAATTTATTAAAAGAGAAATCAGTATGGCTCTGAGGAAAAGAGGAAGAGGAAGTTTTAATAAGATAAAAGGAGCATTAAGAGAAGCTAAAATGTTATACCATCCAGATTTCAATCAGGACTTTTGTATGTGCACGGATACCTCTGATTATGGTATGTCTTGCGTAATATTCCAAGGTGATCTGACCAATGAAAAGGGATTATATCAGCCTACTGGATTCACTAGTAGAACTTTAAATAAACATGAAAGAAATTATTTTGTAACCGAGAAGGTAGCTCTTGCAGTGGTATGGGTTTTTCAAAGATTTAGAGGATTATTAATTGGAAGAAAAACAATTGTATATACTGATCATCAGGCTTTAACCTTTTTGAACAATTGTCGGTTACTTCACCGTAGATTATTACGTTGGGTATTATGCTTGCAAGAACTTCAGTACGAAATTAGGTATATAAAAGGATCTCAAAATGTAGTTTCGGATGCTTTGTCGAGACTACCAGTAGGAATGGAGAATATTAACATTGCGGAAGGACCAGGAACAAATTACTACGTTTATTTCCTTTTATCTCAGGAGAACGAACGTAAGGTTAAACGGATAGTAACTGCTATTAGATGCAATCAAAGAAATGACAATCAATATAGGGAACTTATACAAAACCTTAATAATGGGGATGAAACAGTTAACACCCGGGGTTTGTGGTTATATTTCAACGACTTTTTGTATTGGAAAGCACAGATGGAACACCAGAGATGGAAAATCAGCATTCCGAAAACTGTTGTGTACGAATTAATTACTTATATTCATGAAGGTTATGGGCATTTTGGAACTCATAAATGTATTAAACATCTAATGAAGTATTATTATTTCAAAAATATGTCCCATATTGTGAGAAGTATTATTAGGACTTGTGAAACCTCTCAAAAGGTTAAAGTTAATAACAAATCTAAGCGTTATAAATTATATGCTGTAATTCCTCGAGGTCTGTGGGAACTACTGTCATTAGATTTTTTCGGCCCTCTGCCTCGTAGTTCAGGAGGATTTACTTATGTTGTAATGGAATGTTGGTCCAAACATGTGAAACTATATACTTTGAAACGAGCGAATACAGCAAGCGTTATACTTACTCGAGATTACTTTCTCAGCTGGGGCATTCCTAAATGACTTATGTCTGACAACGGTAGTGCCTTTATTGGTCAAAAGTTTCAAGATATGATTAAACAATATGGAATCAAACATATCTTAATTTCGAAATATCACCCTCAAAGTAATTTAGTAGAAAGAGTCATGAAAGAATTACGACGATTATGTAGAACTTATTGTGCATATAAACTTACTCGGTGGGCCAAACTAATGCCTGAATTCGAAAAGATATTAAATGAATTGCCTCATCTAACGACGGGATTATCACCTATAGAAATTTTAGGCAAACGAGTTATAGGTGAGCCTTTACTAGCTGCTCTACCTTGGCCACCAGTAAATGAGATCCAACAATGCATTCCAAACGAAAAAATTCGCGAACAGATTGTTAAAAATGCTGAACGGAGAATTAAAAGTTATAATCAACATGCTATAGAACCCTCATTTCAGGTATGAGATCTTGTATTAGTACGATCTCATCCGAAAAGTTCGAAGATCAATAAGGAATGTAGAAAATTCTTCTTTATCTTTGAAGGTCCATTTGTTGTTCATAAGATTGTACATCCCAAAGCGTTACTTCTTATGGAACCTTCATCAGGTGTAATTAAAGGATTATATAGTGTCGATCAAATTAAACCCTTCATTTCTAAATAAGTTAATATTTAGTATATGTTACATATGGACGAGCGTTCATAGTTTATTCATGTGAAGTTTTTCGTGATAATTACGTGTTATTTTAAAGAAATGACAGAAAGTTTAAACAAGTGTTCTATAATAATCTACCGGTACATCGAAAAGGGAAAGATAACTAAAAGGGGATTTATATGGAAGAATTTTTTGCTATTAGGTCAGAAAGAATTTTGCATATTTTATATTTACTCGGATAGTAGGAACCAAAGGGGATGGTTAATAATTTTAGGGACCATGGGCGTCCAGAGCTATATGGCTCACGAGAACATAGCAGAGTGCCTTTAATAGAGATTTGTAATAGTGTTAATATAGAACACACCAAACAGGGCTGTCTCGCTTGTTTCTCCTAAATAAATTGCCATTACCCAACAAAGTGTCCGAAGGTAAAGAAAGCCGTGCCGAGATTTTAAGAAAGTTTTGCTTGATTTCTTCTTGACCTCAGGCATAAATAAAGCATTAGGGAAAACAATAACGTAAAGTAAATAGTACTATTAGTTATTGTGAGAAACTTATTAGTAATATACATTTTGGAAAGAATAACTCTAGTAAACGAATAAAACTAAAACTAACCTATCACAATTTGAACGCTCTGTCCTAATGTAACAACGTTAAAGAGTGTACTAAATTATTATTTACTAGCAACTATTAAATGAAAAGGAGTAATCTCCATATATTCGGTTATGAATTACCATAATAGCACAATTAAAAGTAAATGACAAATAGTCACAACAATTTCGTCACAAAAGGATTGAATCTATCTAAGAGCAAGGACTTTAGATTACGGAAAATGTGAGGAAAATGTATAATATTAACAGTTAAATATTGTATATAGAAGGAGTTTTATTTTCTGTTAAAACCTGACAAACTGAGCTTGTGGGTGGGGTATGTAGTGGGACGCGAAATTGAAGCGTCACCCATCCACCAGTGTCAGCCCAGTTTGCAGGTGAATATAAGTTTAATTTAGTGTTTTGTTTATGTATTTTGTAATATTTGTAATGGTTATGAATTATCTAAAGTTTTGTATTTATTTTTATGTTTCATGTACGGAGAGGGCGGTGGAACGAACGGAGACAGCATCTTCACTGCCGGGACCAGAGAGAAAATTGCTGGCCAATATACGACGCGGGTCGACAGCCAAAGAGCAACAGAAGATCCTGAAACCGAGTTGTTGCGTTGTGCTTCTAAAAACTGAAAAAATAAGGATTTGTAATGTTTCTACAACAATGACGTCATAGAAAGTTTAATCATGTTGTAAATGTTCAGTCCTATCTTGTCAAGGCTCAGGTCCACGTCTATATGTAGTATATAGGAAGATAATAAACTAGTGTATACTACAAAAGTTTAAATACGTGTTCCGAGAATTTATTTATGAAGAATTATGTTAAGGAAGAAGTATTATTAATTTATTTGATAAGATTATTAATTTTTGACAACGTTCATCGCGAGTTTGAGTCTTGAAAGTTTATTCAATGTGGTTCTAATATTTATTAAAGCAGATAACTTGCATTAATATAATTTCTGAGAAGAAACAAACGACATCTAAATTGAAAAAAGTTTGCGCAAACCAATTGGACTGAGTGACGTAATTCTGTACGTATGACTCAAATGATGATGTTTTAATTACAGTTTCGTTCAAGAACCATTCAGCGACCACTTTAAAAAGAGTTTAAACAATTCTGAAGTGTTTTGTAACTGACATTGGTGACGAAGTCTGCACATGGTCATATGTCAAAAGAAAATCATTTATACAAAACTTACGTCGTTACACTACAAAGAGAGAGAGGGAATTGTTTACTACATGGCGTCTCATTGCTGGCGTTTCTAACACTCTGTCTTATTGGACAACCACTAATTTTTGGCTGTCTTTCCACAGGGAGCTCAGAGGAGCGTCGTTTTAACTTCACTCTTGGTTGAGAGGTGAAGCTGTGCAGACTCTTGGTTGGGACACAAAGCAGCAAAATACTCTTTCACAGGGTGTGATGTTGAGAGGTGGCATGAGCCCCCTCTCATATTTCTATCTTACGATTTTCCTCTCTAATTGCATGTAGTGAAAAGTTGCTATTCCTTCACACGCGGACTTCCCACGCAGCGTCTCTCGTCACCCAGGTGGTCCGGTGACAGGCGGGCTCTCCTGATCTTGAAAGGTTAAGCTGACGGGTGTGAGAGAGTCAAGTGAATGCTTTCCAGACGGCGACATTGTGAAAAGACACGCCCGTAGGGGCCTGAAGTAGCGGCTGGGCTAGAGGTTCCGTTACTTCACAGAAACTTAGCGAAAACACTTTCTGGCGGGCTACCAGCGAGGCATGGGAATGACTTGTGTTCCCAAGCAGCCTAGGTGCGCAAATTCCCGCGTTTTCTGCCGTATAGTAACTGTGATTGGCTTGCTCAGGACATAGCTCTGTGACGTAGCAAAATCGGCGCAGAAATTGGCGCCAAGAATCTCCATTGGTGGAATGGTAGTGCTCCGGCAATAGAGTGGAATTTTCCGCCGGTTTTCAAGTTACTGATTGGAACGGTTAACCACGGCCACTGTCATGAGGGCGGGAATGTTCTGTGTTCGGTTTGTACGGGTGCTCTTGTGGGAGTCGGCTCTCGCCTTTTGGTCGGAGTAAGTTACAAGACAGAGCTCTCGCTGCTCTGGACAGCCTGCCTTCCGTTGGCTGTCTAATATACTTTTATTTAATTGTAACTGTTTGACAAAGTTGCTGAAGTTTCGACTTCAACATAACTTTCCGAGTACAGTTGGCAATTGAGCATTCTGCGTACAAGCGGCCTATGTTGTCTGTCTTGAGCAGTTTTGGCTAAAGTTGACTGTATCGGAGTTACAGTGTGACTTCGCTTGTTAAATTCAATCACTGTACCATCAGTGATTGTGTGGCGAGCCTTCTACGTCTCCCTCAGAGGCGCATTTGCATTGCTAGGAAGTCTTTAGTCTGGAACAACCAGACCAGGATAATTAGTTTCGGGCTATACTCGCGACATTATCATCACCACGACGGGACGTCGAAGCAACCAGCCATCGCCTCCGGTACGCCAGATCGTGTTCTTGCTGTTAAGGAGACTGTTTGGTAATGTATGTCCGCAGCACCGGCAGATAGGGATTTTCCTAGGTGATAATCACCGAGCGGGGTGGCGCAGTGGTTAGACACTGGACTCGCATTCGGGAGGACGACGGTTCAATCCCGCGTCCGGCCATCCTGATTTAGGTTTTCCGTGATTTCCCTAAATCACTCCAGGCAAATGCCGGGATGGTTCCTCTGAAAGGGCATGGCCGACTTCCTTCCCAATCCTTCCCTAATCTGATGAGACCGATGACCACGCTGTCTGGTCTCCTTCCCCAAACCAACCAACCTAGGTGATAATCAGAGCTAAGCAGAGCGCACCTGTTCATCTTTTTCTAACTTTGATCTGTTTTGGGTGTTCATTGTCTGAGTTCTCACTAATGTAGCAGCAGTTAATGCTGGGTTGGTTGTGTGTCTCTCTTAAGACTTGAGTTGCAAGGAATTGGCTCCACATACCACTTCATCATAAATGTCACAATCTAGTTTAGGGACAACTTCACCTTCACAGCATTTATTTGAGTATCCAATTTGAGCCAATGGGATGTATTGTAAATGTTTCATGTCTTTTTGTATATGATTTTGAGTTATAATAAATCATATTGTTATTTTGGACAGAACTTTCATTCTGTTAATCTGTAGAGCAACCCTATCATTTCGCACTACGTTAATGAAACTTTCCTTTATTTAACTTATTTATCAAATGAAATTATTGCAGGTGCCAAACTCTTTTCTACTCCACTTGCCGGGTCGATTACCGTCAGGTCGCGTTTCTTTTTAATCCATGTGCAACAGCAAATGTCGGAGTTAGAATAGGGGGGGGGGGGGGGGTTAAAGCATCATTTACATATGTAGATTCTAGAAGAATTTAGTGTTAAATACACTCCTAGCCTCGGCACCTCGCAATGTTAGGACGTGAATGGGTCGTAGTTGTTCTCTTTGACTGTATCGCGGCCGGGATATTCATCCCCCCTGCAGATCGTGTCAGCTTTTACAGCGCAAATGTGATCTGCAGTTGCTGAGGTCACAGCTCATCTTTTCGCTTCTTAAATCTGGTAAGCAAAGCGAGGCAAGGTGTTAGTGATGAGGCGGGAATAGACGCATTTTCAGGTCAACCACAGGGTATCTTGTATTAAAGCACGCTATGGCAATCGGTAGTCTAATGATCAGTCAAATATAAACGTAGTCTTCCGCTGCCATTCTCACTATCAATAAAAAAAATTCCTAGTTGTGACCGCAGAAAAATTTTATTGGCCATCAGTCAGGTATTAGGGTTCCTGCTTGTCTTTTCCTATTAGCACCTGAACGACACAATGATCGTGTCCAAAATGAAACGGAGTACTTAATTTACTTATGTGATCTCGTCAATTATCACGCTACGGTCTTCTCTTGCCTGTGGACTTTGCAGCTCAGGTTCTGGTCACTGCGTAACTATACACCGTTCATGTTACGACTTCTTCACATCTTCAGTGTGTTGGTAAATTAGCTAGTGCGTTAATATTTCACATACTGTTCCTCCTGTGGAATATTTTGTAATAATAACCGCTCTTTCACTTCAGTATTTAAATATGAATCGCTTGACCCCTCTTAGCACTAGTAACTCCAAGAAGAACAGCCACCCTCGATTCATTTGTTAGGGCCATCCCCATCTCTTACCGTTTCCTCTGTGCGCGGTTTATTAAGGGGGAATGGCAGGGCGATGGACGAAAATACTGCTCAAATGCAGGACTTTTTTTCCGCACTGGAATGTGGTAGGCAAATGGGGTTTGTTGCAATGAATAAAGCACACATTGAAGTTTTTATTGGTATTTTTATTGAAAATATTAATATCTTCACTGTGTAATTGCGATTTACCTGAGGTAGCTCTGAAAGGAGGTAGATCGGACGGTTATCGCTGTTGCTCCGGTTGTGGTTATCTGAAACATGAAATGGTTGAAATGGCTCTGAGCACTATGGGACTTAACTTCTGAGGTCATCAGTACCATAGAACTTAGAACTACTTAAACCTAACAAACCTACGGACATCACACACATCCATGCCCGAGGCAGGTTTCAAACCTGCGACCGTAGCGGTCGCGCAGTTCCAGACTGTAGCGCCTAGAACCGCTCGTCCACTCCGGCAGGCTGAAACATGAAAATAAATTATCATTCTGATACTTACAGATGTAATTTTAGGTAATCATAGAGATTTGCAAAACAAAATGTTTTTGGCAAATTACAGATATCTGAAAAAATGGCCATTTTTTACCCCTGTTTATGGCAAAAAAATAGTAAATATCAACAGAAAAAAATCGAATACGATGAACAGAAGAAAATTCAGTTTGCTTCAAGGGAGGCCAAAAATCATTAAAATTGGTTGAAAATTTTGGCGTGGTCGAGATAACCATGCCGAAAAACATGGTTTTGTGAAAACTTGTTTGAAGTTTGACAAGTATTTATCATGTAAAAAAAGGGCCAAAGCTTGAAACATAAGGGATATCATCGATGCCCGGTCCATAATAACTATCGCCGGGGCTCGTGGATGGCCGCTTTCTGCTACTTTGACCCGATAAGCCCGCATTTTCTTCCTCATGGCCCCTTTCGTCGCTGGGGGCATCGCCGCTGGCGTCTCTATCTTCACAGAATCGGCGCATTTCATTTCTGATTTTAATTTGAAGGTCATTTGCCACGTGCATTAATGGTCTACATTGAATAGACATACTGGCAAATTCGAAGCAATGTTAACAATTTCGCTTCGGTTGGATGTTGTTTTTGGAGAATATCTCAAAATGAGACTATTGAAGCTTTCGTTCACATTTTGAGTAAAGCCGGCCAAACAGAGCTCCAGCATATCAGACTTACTCACATCAGTATAAATATAGGTGATGGCATGGACAGCAAGTTTTGGAAACCGGTTCTCTAATGCCGAGGAGTGCCTTGCACGCACGGCTTCAAATGCTCATAGGATCTTACTTTTTGGAGTCCGAGCATAATATTTTGGGGAATAATTGTTCGATGTATATAGGCTACATTCGAATACCGTAATAAAAAAATTTCGAGTTTTTTCCACCGTCACCCTGTCGTTCCGTCTTATATAACCTTAGTCCAGGCGGGGCGATCTGCATATCGAATGTGTTAATTTGATTAGATCAAAGGAACTGTTTATGTTCAACCGTAGCCCACTGGCGTTTTGCAGCAGCTGTTGCACTACACACAACTATCTGTACGATCTATCGCTATGGTGCTCCCTTGTACCAGTTATTCAACATTTCTCAACGTTCGAGAGATGAAAAATCTGTACTTGTATTTCCTTCTGGCACGCTGAATTGCGATCTACGCCTGTAAAGATACAGTAACGTCAGAAACGCCCTACAGTCATCACATACACAAACTGTTCATCATCAGCTGGAATACCTTTTCTCTGAATGGAAAATACTGAAGATCGTATGAGGACTAAATTATGATCATCCTATTACACGGGTATAGAAAGACAGAGTAATTGTTTTGTAGCGTTAGGTCATGGTTTCAGTAGTGTAGCACTCTCCATTTTCTCCAGCGTATTACCGCCTAGATAACCACTCGCCATCAAACGGGTTAAACCATTGTCCATTACCTCATGCTAGTAACCATTTTACTGAGTAGAACTGGGATGTACTAAGCAGTCTGAAAGAACGTTAAAAAACAGCTGTCGTATAATAAATACTTAAAATCACAGACTAAGATAGCAATTCCAGTAGTGCCCGATTGAGGCGACTGAAATATAAACCAGTTTTGTGGGCTCATCGCTGAGAGCTAGTCGTTTTTGACCATAAAATCGAGAACATAGCACTAAAAAACGTAACGATTAAAGAATCATCCTTCGAGAGTACAACTGAATAGCTACACTATGTAATCAAAAGTGTTCGGACACCTGGCTGAAAATGACTTACGAAGTTCGTGGCGCCCTCCATCCGCAATGCTGGAATTCAGTATGTTGTTGGCCGACACTTAGCCTCGGTGACAGCTTCCACTCTCGCAGGCATACGTTGAATCGTGTGCTGGAAGGTTTCCTGTTGAATGGCAACCCATTCTTCACGGAGTGCTGCATTGAGGAGAGGTATCGTTGTCGGTCGGTGAGGCCTGGCACGAAGCCGGCGTTCCAAAACATCCCAAAGGTGTTCTATAGGATTCAGGTCAGGACACTGTGGAGGCTAGTACATTAGAGGTATGTTAGTGTCGTGTAACCACTCCGCCACAGGCCATGCATTATGAACATGTGTTCGATCGTGTTGAAAGACACTACCGCCATCCCCGAGTTGCTCTTCAACAGTGGGAAGCAAGAAGGTGCTGTGATAGCGCCGCGCAAAACAACAAGGGGTCCGAGCCCCGTCCATGAAAAACAGGTGCACACCATAACACTGCCGCTTCTGAGTTTTACTGTTGGCATTACACACGCTGGCTGATGACGTTCACCGGGCACTCGCCATACCCACACCATGCCGTCGGATCGCCACATTGTGTACCGTCATTCATCACTCTACACAACGTTTTTCCACTGTTCAGTCGTCCAATGTTTACTCTCCTTACACCAAGCGAGGCCTCGTTTGGCATTTACCGACGTGATATTTGGCTTATGAGCAGCCGCTCGACCTTGAAATCCAAGAGTTCTCAACTCCCGCCTAACTGTCCTAGTACTTGTAGTGGATCCTGATGCAGTTTGGAATTCCTGTGTGATGGTCTGGATAGATGTCTGCCTATTACACGGAGCGCCCCATTCTGCTATCTCACGATGACTAATGACTACTGAGGTCGCTGATATGGAGTATCTGGTAGTAGGTGCCAGCACAATGTACCTAATATGAAAAACGTATGTTTTTGGGGGTGTCCGGATACTTTTGGTCACATAGTGTTCATATAGGTGAATTACACGGCTTGTTTGTAGAACTCTTCCTTTTCGGTTCTCCACAAGCGCGGTTTACAGCTCGTAGCGGGGAGGGGGTAGACGGTCTAGTTCATTCTGCGAATGTTCTCTCGTTCCACGAACTCCTCCACATGCTCTGTTCGATACGGACGCTCATGGGTGTCCATAAAAGTTGAACCAGGTGGAATTCATCCCTGAACTGATGCCCATGGGAAGAAGTATAGTGTCAGAATAACATTGACTGGCGAGTGTAACGTGTTCAAAGATTTGGAGACGAACTGCCTTTGCATCATTATGCGTCAGTACAGATAACACCTGGTCCATCAGAACAATCATGTTCGACAATGTCCCGGTTGCATTACGTGTTCCCACCTCTCACCTCATTGGTCTTGTCACACTATTTTTGGCACCATTGCAAACGATGCCGCCGATGTGCCATGAGACACAACGCTCTGTTCGTCGGGAAGAGAGACAATCACTCTTCTGTCGCGTTCCATTGTGGAGTGTGAGATTACGCGCCTTGCAGTCCTGTTAAATGTTATCACAGTTGCACTCGTTGTATGTTATAAGTGTCTTCTTGCTTGTTACACAATATAGCGGGCTTCTGCTGCTGATGAGCGAAGTTCACCACCTCTTCTCCTTTGGACAGCAGTGTCTGTGGTTCAGAACACTCCACATGGCCGCAAAACAACGATGTGAACGTTACGTAACTCTTGGACTACACTCGTCACACTTCGTTCTTCTGCCAACTTCCCAAAGCTTCTTCCCATGTGTGAGGTCATCCAGATTTGGCCCGGTCCATGTTGTAATGAAGAACACAAAAGTGCACCGTAGCCGTTGAGGAGCAAGCCTCGCTTGGATCTATAGTCACGCTGACCTAACTTCATGTGACGTCCAACTTTCCCTGCACGACTGGGAACCTAAGGCTTTTTCACTTTCATTCATTTCCACCGAATAGGCAATATGTTCCGTAACTGTATCTAGATCGTCCTTAACTTTTGCAGCCATCTCAGCTTTCAGCGATGAGAGAAAAAAAAAGTGACGGTCTTGGAGCCGCTAGTGCAGCGAGCCCTCACACTACTTGCTATTACCGGAGGTAGTGAGTTGGGGTGCGTTAGCTTTCTGCAGACATCGCTGACCGTGGAGGGGGTCCGAGCAGGTGTTGCTTTAGACACCTGGCGCTGCTGCACGTGAGGCGCTTCGCAATGGCCGGCACAGGTAGGCTGGCCACGTGCGCCGCACGTGCCTCCAGGTCCAGAACTCTCTCCCCCTGCTTTGAACCTTCGTACTTCACCCATCAAAGTAAGATGTTTCAAATCCTTCAGCCCGATAGTGTTCGTTTTATCTGCGTATGCGGAACCACGCATACATTCTATTTGGGGCTGCTTATATGAGGGATAGTCGTATTTTAATTACCGCTTCGAAAGCTGGCGTTAGTCCACCTCTACGTATTCTCCATTCAATGTGCCACATTTTCCCCAACGATGGATGACTTGTAAGAGGTCCTGTAGTAGAATTTCGCATTTTTGCCTTTCAGGAGACTTTCCACCTGTAAAATCATCCCGTGTCATTCAGGAAATGTCTGCCACGCTATGGTTTCATCATCCGAGGAGAGAGGAAGGTCTCTCTGTGTGCCATGTCGGCAGGAAACATAGGAAGGAGGAAGGGGTACCAGGCAAAATATGATAGACTAAGGGATAGCTAGCGGTGTCTTGTGCAGACTGAGTTGGGGCGTTGTCCTGGAGCAAACACGATGGACAGCCTAGCCTTGACAGCTTTCCGTGATCTCGTCAGGCGATTTCAGTTGGGTACTAACGTTAAAGTTCGTTCCTTACGAGCACAATCGGTTACCCTCACACTACTGCCGCGTCAAAAAACATTTAGCTTCACATGTGACGACGATATTTGCGTCTTCACCTTTCTCGGCAATGGTGTATCGTATATTCCCACTGCTTGGTTTACTTCTTTGTCTCTGTGTCGTAATTCTACTCCCAACACTCCTCGATGGGGATAGGGTTGCTAAAGAAGTAATTTTATTTGGACTGATAAAGCAGCAAAATTGCCACTGGCGCCCAAAATTCAGCATGTTAAAAATGTCGTGCAAGATGATAAAAACTGATCCATCACTGATTTTAACTTTTTACAAATCGCCTAATTTTGATACTGGGGTCTTCGATCATCATAGCCTCCACTTCTCTCGTGATTCCAGGTTCTTCCTAAGGAGATTATTTGGCCCTTTAGTCTTGTTTGACTACACAGGAAGCATTTGCAACCAAAGACATTGCGACTAATTACAGAACTCTGTTTGCCACCTGCCAAAAGCAGCTGGTAATCCGTAATAGTCAAAGACTATTTGTGCACTGGGTAGTTAGAATCATGGTGATGGAAGAAATTTTCATCTTCACTTTATCGGTAACGGTACTGAAAGCTGTAGAGCACAGTTCCTGATCAGGGGATATGCGATAGTGCCCTGCGCTATATTACTAACCTTCTCAACAACGTCTCAAGGAGTAAGGGTATACGTCACTGCCGATAGTGGTCTGTCTGTAGGACTGGGGTCATATGCTAGACGGTGCTGTTCGAGAGGGTTGGGCTGTTTCCACACCCTTATCTCCCTCTCATCGTCGGCAATAGCACATATACGGGGTGTTCAAAAAGTCTCTCCGCAGTACCGTATGATTGTCAGCCGCGCGTAGCGTTTGATTGTTCGCCTGCCTGTGAACTCTCCCAACATTCCACTGTTTCGTTTATCTCAGCCAGCGTGTCGTCGGTCTGTGTCGTTACGTGTTGACGTGAACGTTTAAGTTTAGCTCTTTTGCTCGTTTGTTTCGTTTTCGTCTCTGTTAAAATGCTAACCATTGAAGAACGTTTTTTTAGTCGAACAGGTGTTCAAAGCTGGCGGTAAATACACAGTTAGTCAGTCACTTAATTCAGTTTTCTCGGAGACAACACTCCCACATCGCGATACTGTGCGAGGTACGATTAACAAATTTCGATGTACGGGATCAGTGACAGATGCACTGAGAAGTGGTCGTCCTAGCGTTTTGTCTGAGGATAAGCTACTGAATTGTGTATTTAATAACAGGGGGGACACTTTCAACATTTAATGTGAAAATTTGTATGTAAAAATGAATATTCGGTAATTTAATAACTTGTATTTCACTGTGTTTCATTTCTGTGTATTCACTGCGGCATACGGCACGCGCGGCTAACAATCATACGGCACCGCGGAGAGACTTTTTGAATACCCCGTATGTTATTATCCACGAACTCATTACAATCACCTGTAACACAGTAGGTCGACACATCTATGGTGGAAAACAGTGTGATGGCATACACACGAATTTGACAATGTGATGTGAGATCAGTTTTAGTCATTTTTACTCGCAGGTTTGGAATCTTTAGGTTTCCGTATCCATCTGAAATGGAATTTTAGAACTTGATTATACAGCTATACTTGTAGGAAAAGAATCTTACGTTGTAAGTAGAATAGTTCTTAATGACGTAATTTATTACTAGTACTATTTTCTCAATGTAGCATCTTGCTTACGTCCTCTGTAGCAGGACATCAGCGCAACTCCCAGAAACTTTCTAAATCGGTAACTGCATAATAAAGTGTAGCTCCTGGTGGTTGTGACGGATAAATTATGCCAGACACGACAGTCTTCTCTTACATTAATTACATGTTGAGCCTAGTAGTTTCTACAATGACAACAAGCCTTTTTCTACCATGATAAGCGTTCAGTACAGAAAGCATGAAGTATGAGGGGCAGCCAAATGGAAACCGAACACCCGCCACAACGGACCATGGAATGGTTCCATTCAAAAGTAATCACCACATACGTTAAGACATTTATCCCATTTGTTTCGTTTCGGCCGATGACGGATCCACAACCGCATTAACAGTTGAACTTCCTCGTACGACTGAATTCGATGCCAGCGCGTGTCTTTCTTCCGGTCGCCGGGGATATGAAAATCACACTGCGAAAGATCTGGGCTGTATAGAGTTTGTTGCAGTGTTTCCCAACCAAGCCACTGATGCGAATCCTTCGATCAATTGGCTATGTGGGGGTGGGCATTATAGTGCAACAGGATGATTCTGTCCGAGGGCATTACTGAGCACTTTGACCTCGTGGCGCGTCGCAGTTTCTGCGAAATGTCTACACCGCTGCTTATTGAATGTGGCTCCACGCTCAAGGAAGTCGACGGGGAGAGGAAGCATCGTGTTGAACGATAGCGCCCGCCCCCAAACTACCAATGGGGTGAGGGCTACGCTTAAGCGACTTGGTTGTGAAACGGTGCAACATCCTTTGTACAGCCCAGATGCTTTATTTCTTTGGCGGTACACCTGAACATAGAGATGTGTGGGCGTCGTCCGTCGGACGAGGAATTGTAAGAGTCGGTGTAGTTACGGTTCCATCTATGAAGCTCGATCGTCTCGTCACCCACGGGGAAAAAAGTTTTAACGCTGGTGGTAATTAATTCTGAATGGTTCCGTTCCACGGACCCGTCATGGCGGGTGTTCGGTTTTCGTTGACTGACCCTTACAAAACAGCTGGATGAGGCATTCTTCCGGAGTGGCTATTGCGTGGCCTAACAAATGGTAGGCCGGCCGAAGTGGCCGTGCGGTTAAAGGCGCTGCAGCCTGGAACCGCAAGACCGCTACGGTCGCAGATTCGAATCCTGCCTCGGGCATGGATGTTTGTGATGTCCTTAGGTTAGTTAGGTTTAACTAGTTCTAAGTTCTAGGGGACTAATGACCTCCGTTGAGTCCCGTAGTGCTCAGAGCCATTAACAAATGGTATATATATATGAATATATGACGATGGTATCTGTTCTTTCGGACATGTCCGAAGAACAAATACCATTGGTGATCTCGCAGCTCTCGAAGAATGAAATTACAATGAAATCCAGACCATTAGCTGCTTACAGGCACTTATATATATCAACGGTGACAGTTGAAAATGTGTGTCTCGACAGGGACTCGAACATGGGATCTCCTGCTTATATGGCAGATGTTTTATCCGACTGAGACATCAAGGACACAAATGGTAATGCGACTGGCACGCTCCCCGTGAGACCCACATTTCCAACTTACTGTCCACACACTGCATTTTTAGTGCGCCTGCCCGCTATACTCATTACTCCTGTCAACCTAATGATTTCCGTAAGAGTTTGAGTAATGTCAGAGAATCTACAAATCTTAGTAAAAACCTATGTAAAGTACTAAAAAGCTCCCCAATCTTATTGTCACCACAGAAGGAGACCTCAATAAGCCAACAGTCAGCGGGAATATTACAGGTTTATAAGTGACGGCCGTGAGAAGACATCCTGTGAAACATTACAAAATGAGCTCTATGAGACGTAACATGAAAAAATTTTTTGGAAGTCCAGTTCCGATGGAAATATATTGGATCTAATAGCTGCAACTAGTCCCTATCTCTCTGAAGATGTCCACATAAAACTGAACGTGGAGCATTTGTAGCAAGAATGACTACCAATAGACAAACATGTAGAATGATTAACGTTTTCAACAAACTGGATAAAGAGACACGAGTGACCAATCTCATTAAGGAACTGGAAACAGCTCTGGGGAAGGGGGAGGGGGGGGGGGGAGCAAGTGGAAGAACTGTGGCTCAGAATGATAACTGTTGGCCATGCAGAATAGTTCATGATGAGTGGTATCCTCCAGCATGTACAGTCACTGTAAAGGAACCAGAGACCACTGCTTAATAGGTATAATACAAATCACAGGTCTACAGACAGAGAAATGAAATGGGTTTAGCTGCCAAGAGGATAATGTGTGCAGTCTTTAACATCTACCGTATTAAGATACATCAAATTATTTTCTGGTCATACCTAACTTAGTGTTCAGTACCATATATACAGATCAGCGGTGCTGAAGAATGTCTGAAAACGCTAAAATTGAACAAAACAACAGGGCCCGATGGAATCCCTACCTGATTATGTACTGAAATTTTCGGTTTGGTTAGTCCCTATTTTAACCACAATCCACCGTAGATTCCTCGAACGAAAAACCGTGCCAGTAAATGGAAAGAAGGACAGCCCACATCCGTCTGCAAGAAGGGCAGCAGAAGTGACGCCCAAATCTAACGTACCGCACCCTTTACTTCAATTTGTTGTAGCAGCTTAGAAAAAGTAGAGAAATCATAATGAGGTATACAAAATGAAATTTTCATTCAGCAGCGTAATGTGCTGCCAAATTAAAACTACGTGCCGGAACGAGATTCCAACTAAAGACCTTTGCCCTTCTCGATAGTGAAGACTTCGCATCTTGATTTCCCTCAGGAAAGTGTGTTTAGATCCTTGCTGTTTATGTCCTATGTCAATTACCTTGAATACAATATTGTGAGCAAACTCAGACTTTCCACAGATGATCAAGTTGCCTATAACGAAACGCCGTGTGAACAATCTTAATAAGATTTGAAAGTGCTACGAAGGTTAGCAACTTCCTTTAAGTGTTCAAAAATGTAAAACTGACTACTTCACAAAATAAAACAAAAAAACGTAGTATCGTATGACTACCATATCAACAAGATACAAATGAAATCGATAAACTCATACAAATACCTGGGTGTAACATTTTGCAGATATGAAATAGAACGGTCACATAGACTCAGTCGTACGTAAAGCATCGCTGCGACCGGAAAAAGGTCCTACAGGATGGGCACCAAAGACGACTGAAGAGAATCGTTCATCGTGACAGAAGGGCAACCCTTCCGCAGATTGCTCTAGAGTTCAATACTGGGCCATCAACAAGTGTCAGCGTGCGAACCATTCAACTAAACATCATCGATATGGGATTTCGGATCAGAAGGCCCACTCGTGTATCCTTGATGACTGCACGACACAAAGCTTTACGGCTCGCCTGGGCCCGTCGACGCCAACATTGGACTGTTAATGACTGGAAACATGTTTTCTGAGAGGACGAGTCTCGTTTCAAATTGTGTCGAGCGGATGTATGTGTACGGGTACGGAGACAACCTTATCAATCCACGGACCCTGCTTCTCAGCAGGGGGCTGTTCAAGCTGGTGGAGGCTTTGTAATGGTGTGGGGCGTGTGTAGCTGGAGTGATATGGAATCCTTGATATGTCTAGATACGACTCTGACTGGTGACACGTACATAAGCATCATGTGTGATCACATGAATCCATTCATGTCTATTGTGCATTCCGACGGACTTTGACAGTTCCAGCAGGACAGTGCGACACCCCACAGGTCCAGAATATCTACAGAGTGGCTCGAGAAACGCTTTCTGAGTTTAAACACTTCCACTGGGCACCAAACTCCCCAGACATGAACGTTATTGATCTGGGACGCCTTGAAAGGTGCTGTTCAGAAGAGACCTCCACCCGCTCGTACTCTTACGGATTTATGGACAGCCCTCCAGGATTCATAGTGTCAGTTAAAATTTTTTTGTTGTATGACGATGAAGATGAGAGAAGGGAGAAGGGAGAAGGTGAAACCCCGTGCCGGTACATTGGCTGTTCCCAGCGAATATCACCAGCGGGGCCGACAAAGCGAATCCATATTACGGACGGGTCACGATCACATGCCATCACTTCATGAGACACTGTAGAGAGAGGTTTGGTTTTTGAAACAGGACATTGGTGCAAAGTCTGGTGATCAGGAACTTCTCGCCACCACCTCTCCTCACCTTGTCGGCCAAATACGAGCAGTAGAAATTTTCCCCCCATCAAGATTCGAACTAGCTTACCCGCGAGTAGAGCGCCACCTCATCAGCTTATGTTAGCGACATCGGCCACGAAGGTGAGTATTTCGCACGTATAATTCGTCTTTACAGCAGATTTCTAACAGATCACTCGTGCGCCCCATTTTAGAATATTTGTCAAGTGTATGGGTGTCATTCCACGTAGGTCTAAGAAGAGAAAAAAGAGTGGGGCAACACGAATGGTCACAGGTTAGTTTGACGGTGGGAGACTGTCACAGAGGCGCTGAAGAAACGGAGCTGGTAGAAACTTGGGCATAGACGCACAGTTCTCCCGAGAAAGCATTCTTCAACAGTTTGAAGAACCAGCTAGGAAGTCTTCCTAGGATGGGTCTCGTTTATTCTGTCTATGTTGACACCAGCGTAGCTGGCCGCTGTCTGAGAAGGCTTCTCGCGTATATCAAGCCTACGTCTTTCGCTGTCTTTTTTTTTTTTTTTTTTTTTTTTTTTTGCCTGTTCAGTAATATGTGACTACAATTTCGTGTTGGAAGACATGTGACTCAATGATTTACCCTGATGGAGTCTTACGGACATTGCATATTGTAAGGTCAACGCTTTGTTACTTGCAGATGTGCTAATCATATCACGAAACTAGTCATGATATGTAAATCTTTTGACGCTGCTGTTGAAGTATTCATCAACAAAAATTTTCATTGTAAATGTAGTTGCCCATCACAGCAAGTGATTTACAGATACAGACACGTTATGGGTTTGAAGATAAAAGAAAGAACATAATATTGACCATAGAAAATGACGTAAATATCAAGACATAAAGGGGACAGTACAAAATAGAGAAGTTGCAGTAGCAAGGCAGCTGTACGAAGTTGGCTAAGAAAGTTGCCTAAGACATGTGAATAATTCAAAAAGTGGGCGTCCTTAGCCCAAAAGTTCATGCCATATCTCTTTTGTAATCCTGTTGCTATGTGTTTGTATATGGACTGACACTTTTGATTTGAAGCTGCACTTAAGTTAACATACATAAACTTTTCAAACTGGCCTCATGGTATTTCGTATTAGAAGATGCCCCTTCGAAGATATGGACAGCACTGGCTGAAAGACTTTATCCCAAGATACACGTATAGCATTAATTAAGTTTCCAGCCCTGTGATATGTGCCCTATCGAACTCCCAACTCTTGCCACTTTTCAGTTACAAAGAAAGAGAATCATGAAAAGGTGTCCTGAAACTTTAAACAGTTTATAATTAAAACGGAATTTATTATACTCTACTTGAATTTTCCATTGGTTTCAGATTCGAAAGGCCACCGTCCTGTAAGTTTTCTCAGCGAATAAAAAAGTAACTATTACACTCCGGTCCAGGATTGGTCACTCGCCATAATCTGTGTAGGCTCACCACAGCTGACCGCCCTTCTCCGAGCGCCACACCGGCTGGTGCTGGAACTGGGATGATAAAGCATTTCCGTGCCATCTGTGTAACTGGTCTCGTGACAGTCCTAATAACAGGTCGTGAGTGGACGCTGCGATTTACCACTGCAGAAAAAGCCGAAACGCTCCTGGCGCTTCTCTTTAAAAGTGTGATGTGATAGACACATTGTTGCTAGTGTCTGTTGTGTCACAGCATCTCAGAACTATTAGAGGAGGATCCGTTGGCTACAGGATGGTTAAACCGTTCCAGCAAATCGGTGCCCCTGCTTAATCTAGTCGTCAGGGGACAAATCACTTAGACCTAACATTCCGCGGAATACAGACAGTCAGAGATGGCCACTTTTTTGGCCACCAGTGTCACTGGCCCTGATGTCTATAGATTTTATGCCTATGGTTATCGCTGAAAGGCACAGTATACAACGAAAAAGCAAACAGAATACACTAAATCACCCTTCGGATTACGAATGGTATTACAGTCACAAAAGACGATAACTTAAATAAAAAATCCAGTTTTACAACCAACACTGTTTTGGAAAAAGTTTTCTAATTGGTCTTCTACCTACGCTCCACCCACAGGAACCAATGAATAATTTTTAAAGTTAACGGCCTCGGTAGCTAGGATGATTGCATGTACTAGTAGATGGGAACAATGGCAGGAGGGTGTCCACAATGAGGAAATCAAAGAAAAACTAGGAATGAACTGTATAGATGTAGCAGTAAGGGCGAACAGGCTTAGATGGTGGGTTCATGTTGCACGCATGGGAGAAGCAAGGTTACCCAAGAGACTCATGGGTTCAGCAGTATAGGGTAGGAGAAGTCGGGGTAGACCAAGGAGAAGGTACCTGGATTCGGTTAAGAATGATTTTGAAGTAATAAGCTTAACATCAGAAGAGGCACCAATGTTAGCACTGGATAGGGGATCATGGAGGAATTTTGTAAGGGGGACTATGGTCCCGACTGAACGCTGAAAGGCCTAATCAGTCTTAAATGATGATGAACGGCCTCGGTCTAACTTTCTCTCCCATGAAGATCCAAGTCTCGCCAAATGTAGGCTACGCTGTTCTTTATATTCTCCTTTGCACAAGTAGTAGAATATATATCATTGTTACACTCCCATATCTATAGTAACGATTCAAAATATTCGTACCACTGCAGCATCAGGATCACAAGTTCCATTCCTTACTTGGTCATTTGAGTCTATAGCTCGTTCATCGTCGCTAAACGGCTCTGGGTATGTTTAAGCTCTTGGATTTGATGTACGTAAAGCCATCGTCTCGACGGCAACCAGATCTCTCCTCGTCATATTTATTATGGAAAGTTGGATTATAGCTTCCCTCGCCAAAAGTGTCTCAGCAGAGGTCAGTTAGGTCGTAAAACGTCTTCAGGTACAATTGAAAGTCCAGGTTCTGTAGTTAGTGGATATTCCATTTTCTGCACAGCTATTTCATTGGAATTTGAAATATCCGATAAGGATGCATTTCCCAATTCTTTATCGGCCTTCAGGAATACATATAATTTCAGCACCAGTTTGCAATGCACCTTCGTCAACTCCTGTAATGCAACTCTGTGTAAACAGTTTTGTAATAAGATACCGCCTTTTTGTACAACTTCTAAAGAAACACGTAGCCTACTTCTGCATAAAATTTATGAAACAAAGTATGGGGGTGTAGAGATACGCTGAATGAAACGCGTTTGCATAGCAAGGGGAATTGCATGAAGCTTTCAACGATTACCGTAGCACAGTATTGTCAAAGAATTTTTTACAAAAGGCCAAGAAATTCTTATCGTATGTAAAGGATCATAGGGGTAAGGGCTGAAGGGACTGATATTGGGGATAACACAGCAAAATCAGAAACGCTGACTCTGTTTTCAAACATTCCTTAAAAAAAAAAAAAAATTACAGGGCTGTTGCTCCAGTTTAATTTTCGCAGCACTCTAAAGGTGATACATCTGTATTTTAGTATCAGCGGTGTTGCAAATCAGCAGAAATCGCCTAAACTGAACAGAGCTGCAGCGCTCTGCGGTATCGGCCGCTTTCCGCTCGACCGCACTTTCAAACACGTACGCCGCCAGTTACGCCGTCGCGGTTCCTACAGCCGCCACTGGGACACAAAGGCGCTGCCACGAACGATTATGCCTCTGCCAATGAGACGCAAGCATCCCCTCTCTGTAGATCCAGCGGCGGGTGTACTTAAGTTCCAGCATTCAAGCATCTTGGCCCAACCATCATGCAACGACAAGCGACAGGCTAGCACAGCTGAAGTCAAATGGGCCATCATGCGTACCACAACTAGAAAGGCCCCTGGTCACGATGGCATTAAAAACCGTGTCCTCCAGAAGTTCACGGATAAAGCAGTAGAATATCTTACACACATCACGAATGCCATCCTTAAACACCAACACTCCCCCCCCCCCCCTTTTTGGGAGACGGCCAAGGTCCTGATGTTCAGGAAGCCCGGGAAAGACCACTCTCTCCCACAAAATTACCGCCCCATCAGTCTGCTGAGCGCTCTCAGCAAGATCGTTGAGAAGGTAAAACAAAAACGACTCACTAGGCACTGTATTACAAACGACACCCTGAGACCGGAGCAATTGGGCTTCAGGAATCACCACTCGACAACACAACAACTCCTCCGTGTCGTTGAATACATAACACACGGATACAACACAAACAAAGCAACTGGGACAGTGTTCCTGGACATCGAAAAGGCCATCGACCGTCTGTGGCACAACAGCCTCATACGCAAACTCAGCAGCGCTGGGTTCCCCAATGGGCTCGTACGTCTCATACACTCATATCTCACGAACAGGAGTTTCAACACCAACGTGCAGGGCAAACAATCAACACGACATGGTATTCGGGCTGGAGTACCACAAGGAAGCATCCTAGGGTCCATACTGTTTAACCTCTACATTAATGACCTTCCAGCTACATGCAACACGATGGTGGCAATCTTCGCGGATGACACTGCCATCCTCACGCAAGACAGACTGGAATCCGTCTAACATTAAATCACGACTACAGACTGACTCAGAGCAGCAGAGCCTTGGTTGGTGAAATGGCGTGTTAGAGTAAACGTCGACAAGTGTGAAGCCGTTCTGTTCACTATAAGACCGAAACTACTGCGCAAACGTCACCACTGGAACCCAATAACACTACGTGCACGCCCAATAAGTTTCCGTGAAAAGATCAGATACCTCTGTGTCTGGCTGGGCCAGAAACTACTCTGGGGGGACCACATCCAACATATGACCCAAAAAAGCAAACGCGAGGCTCAAACAAATCTATCCTATACTTAACAGGCGTAGGACACTGAATAGAGGGGTGTCCAGGTCCGTGTACACCACACTTATTAGACCTCTGATGACGTATGCTGCTGCCGTCTGGGGATACGTTGCGCCCACACGCCTGCGCCGTCTGCAGCTCATACAGCTGGTCCCGGCGGAGGTTCGAGTCCCCCCATCGGGCATGGTTGTGTGTGTTTGTCCTTAGGATAATTTAGGTTAAGTAGTGTGTAAGCTTGCGGACTCATAACCTTATTAATTAAGTCCCATAATATTTCACGCAAATTTGAACATTTTTTGCAGCTCATACAGACCAAAGTAGAACCATAAGCAATATTCCGCGCTACACGCGCAACGCGGATCTTCACCTGGAATATCGGCTAGATACCCTCTTGCAGGTATTCCAAAAACTCTGGACCGATGGCCCTTGTAGTCTGGTTCCTTCAATCCCACAAACCAACGAACGAACCAACCAACCAAAAATTCTCCACATGACTGTACAGAAACACGAGACACTCGCGTAACCCGTTTATTCTTTCTCTGGGGAACTGTGACCACAGCCATAGATGAAACATAATAGACCAAAGACACTCTTAGCAAGGAACTAAACATCTATGGCCCATAGCACGCTAATACAACAGTACTGGCGAGACCCTGTAACACAGCTACTACTGGCAACCCCAGATGTTCGACCCGCCGAAAAACAGGCAATCGCAGGGAAGCCGTACTATACACAACACGGAAACTAGCCATACACACACACACCTTGATCTATGGCCGATCGCCCACGGGCTGTTACAGGGACGCAGCCGCTGCAGCAGGTCCAGGAGAATTCACAGGATACCAGCTGCAGCGCCCGGACTGACCCATCTACAATGAGCACCCGCCGCGGCAAAGCTAACGATACACGATACCTCGCACTAACATAGCCTCACCATGCATCCACTGTCGCAGCTAGCAAGCCTCTACTGCCCTTACTACCTGTACTACTGTCACAGAGGTTTTTTTCCCTTAACGCTTGGCCTACCGGTGTGGCCATGCGCTTCTAAGCGCTTCAGTCTGGAACCACGTGTCCGCTACGGTCGCAGGTTCGAATCCTGTCTCGGGCATGGGTGTCTGTGATGTCCTTAGGTTAGTTAGGTTTCAGTAGTTCTTAGTTCTATGGGACTGATGACCTCAGATGTTAAGTCCCATTGTGCTCAGAGCCATTTTTTGAACCTTAACGCTTGCCTTGACACTTTTCTCCTTCTGCCCTTACGAACCGTTACCCTTCGATCCTTTCGTCCACTTTCTGTCTCCTGATGAACCTTGTCAATGAGTAGTCCTACCCAGACACATGGACAATATCACAGCCCGCATCCTGTGACTCCTGATTCGAAAACTAACATGTTATACGGAGGTGACAGTAGAACTTTTAGTTTGGTCACCACGTAGGTGTTGGCGTGGAGGGGCCCCATCCTATATAAAAGCACTGACTTCATTTTGTGGGTGTGCCAGCTGAATAACATTTACAGGAATTGTGCAAATGAGTGACGTGTTTCTACAGTCAAATCTACAGTAAGCAACTGAAGCTACAACAACAGCAACCAACCTATGTATTATTTTTACTATATTGTTGCTGTTGTTGTTGTTGTGGTCTTCAGTCCTGAGACTGGTTTGATGCAGCTCTCCATGCTACTCTATCCTGTGCAAGCTTCTTCATCTCCCAGTACTTACAGTAACCTACATTCCTCTGAATCTGCTTAGTGTATTCATATCTTGGTCTCCCTCTACAATTTTTACCCTCCACGCTGCCCTCCAATGCTAAATTTGAGATCCCTTGATGCCTCAGAACGTGTCCTACCAACCGGTCCCTTCTTCTTGTCAAGTAGCGCCACAAACTCCTCTTCTCCCAAATTCTGTTCAATACCTCCTCATTAGTTATGTGATCTACCCATCTGATCTTCAGCATTCTTCTGTAGCGCCACATTTCGAAAGCTTCTATTCTCTTCTTGTCCAAACTATTTATCGTCCATGTTTCACTTCCATACATGGCTACTCTCCATACAAATATTTTCAGAAACGAATTCCTGACACTTAAATCTATACTCGATGTTAACAAATTTCTCTTCTTCAGAAACGCTTTCCTTACCATTGCCAGTCTACATCTTATATCCTCTCTACTTCGACCATCATCAGTTATTTTGCTCCCCAAACAGCAAAGCTCCTTTCTACTTTAAGTGTCTCATTTCCTAGTCTAATACCCTCAGCATCACCTGATTTAATTCGACTACATTCCATTATCCTCGTTTTGCTATTGTTGATGTTCATCTTATATCCTCCTTTCAAAACACTGTCCATTCCATTCAACTGCTCTTCCAAGCCCTTTGCTGTCTCTGACAGAATTACAATGTCATCGGCGAACCTCATAGTTTTTGTTTCTTCTCCATGGATTTTAATACCTGCTCCGATTTTTCTTTTGTTTCCTTTACTGCTTGCTCAATATAGAGATTGAATAATATCGGTGAGAGGCTACAATCCTGTGTCACTCCCATCCCAACCACTGCTTCCCTTCCATGCCCCTCGACTCTTATAACTGCCATCTGGTTTCTGTACAAATTGTAAATAGCCTTTCGCTCCCTATATTTTACCCCTGCCACCTTTAGAATTTGAAAGAGAGTGATGTTAGACGTAGAATAAATGGTTCAAATGGCTCTGAGCACTATGGAACTTCTGGGGTCACCAGTCCCCTAGAACTTAGAACTACTTAAACCTGACCAACCTAAGGACATCACACACATCCATGCCCGAGGTAGGATTAGAAGCTGCGACCGTAGCGCTCACGCTGTTGCAGACTGTAGCGCCTAGAACTGCTCGGTCAACACGGCCGGCGTAGAATAAGTAATTAAAATCTGAATTGTCTGTTCATGAACGGCATCTGTTCCCAGCTCCTGTATCCGCTAAAGAACCACACAGCGTGGAAGGAAGTTATAACAAGCCCGTAGAATCGCTACAAGAGTCTATCTAGAATCTGCATCTACGGGTGGGTTAGCCCTTCTTTTAACTGAAATCAAAACTCATGTTTCTCTCACAAGGCACCCTGAAAGTCAGGGATCAAGTCAGTCAGATATATTAAGTAGTTTTTGGCTTCCAAGCAGCATTCGGTCTACTACCACACTTAATAATTTTATCGAGGGAGCGATAGTTTGGGATATAACGTGAAATTTGTGAGTGGATTTATAACTTCCATGTAACAGAGGTCGGAGCATGTTATCTTGAATAGACTCTTAAACCGGTGCAGAAGTACAAGGGAGCCCCCAGGGTACCGTGTTGATACCGTTGCTGTTCATGTTGCATACTAATTACTTTGCAGAAAATATTAATAGTAATCTCGGCCTGCGCGGTTGGCCGTGCAGTCTAACGTACGACTTTCCGGATGGGAAGGAGCGCCTGGTACCCGGCACGAATCCGCCCGGCGGATTTGTGTCGAGGTCCGGTGAACCGGCCAGTCTGTGGATGGTTTTTAGGCGATTTTCCATCTGCCTCGGCGAATGGGGGCTGGTTCCCCTTATTCCTCCTCAGTTGATGTCGGTGATTGCTGCGCAAGCAAGTTCTTCACGTACGCGTACACCACCATTACTCTCACCACGCAAACATAGGGGCTACACTCGTCTGGTGTGAGACGTTCCCTGGGGGGTCCATCGGGGGCCGAACCGCACAATAACCCCGGGTTCGATGTAGGACGGCGGAGATGTGACTGCGGTAGTCGTCGTGGGGTTGTGGACCACTGCGGGTACGGCGGTGACGGAGCCTCTCCGTCGTTTCTAGGTCCTTGGTTAACATACAATACATACATACAATACAATAGTAATCTCAAAACATTTCGGCTGATGGCGCAGTTATATGTAATGAAGGAAGTTTCACAAGTGTTCAGCCAGGTCTTGATAAGATTTTAAAGCGGTATAAAGATTGGCAGCTGCCTTTAAATGTTCGGAAATGTAAAACTGTGCGTAAGTGCACCGCTCTCCGTTCTTAAATTTCCCTCCAAAGTATAGTAGCTCTGAAAGGCTGCACTGCCTGGCTGCGTGCAGTATTTACCTCTGTGCAGCTGCCCATGAGATGTCTCATGGAGTTCAGCCACAACCATTTAGAGAGCTTGCAGCGGATATTTCAGTTTGAGACAACGTGGTTCAGAAAGGAAGCTACCCTGGATTCGGCTTTTGTGTTGAGGGGGAAACATCGGTGCTAGTTTACGCTGCGCTGGATGATGCAATTCAGCCACCGGCTCATACCTGAGTGGGACCAGTGCATGCCCTTGGCTTAAACTGTCCATTTCACATGCGTCACTTTCGTTTCTTGCGGATCGTATTGCTCTTGATCCATGGTCGTACAGATAAAGTATAGCGTCAAGTATTTGTTGGAAGTATAACGAAAATCAGCAGCCCGTTGTGCCCGGTTCGGAATCACGTGATTTATTATATGGTGACTTTGATTAACACGGCCATGAACACTGGTTGAATTCAAACTCCCCCGCTCGACTAAAAGTAGAAAGAACGCTTTCACTGCAATAGATTTCGGCCTCCTTATATAACAACTCCACTGACAATTATTATCCGGCTGTTCCCGGCGGAGGTTCGAGTCCTCGATCTGGCATGGGTGTGTATGTTTGTTCTTAGTACAATTTAGCTTAATTAGTGTGTAAGCTAAGGGACTGACGACCTTGGCAGTCAAGTCCCATAAGATTTCACACACATTTGAACTTTTTTTATTATTATTATCCTTTACTTGAAACGAATCGTAGTCACCGACTAGGGGTCATCTGTCCTGTAAAAAACAACATTTGAATACCTTTCTGCCAAAATATGGGCTTGTCTTTTCATTGCATCAAGAGTGTTCTATTGTATGAATACAACCACGAGCCTTTATATTCTTGAACCAGTGCGTGGTTCTCACATGGTACCTATTCTATATTGGCTGGTTTGCTTCAGTAATGTATACACGTGCTTTTCTTCGCCAAATACTCTTGTGTCGTCTTTCGTAACATTTACAGCTATCAAATAAGTCAGCGTGATACAGTGTGCTGATGCACGCTGTTCGCAGCAGCCACGTGGTCAGGTCGGTCTCTCTTGAAAATAAATTTCGTCACTGGTGGGGTTTGAAAGTTCTTGTCCTGGGTGCTTGGTTTCAGATCGTACAGATGACAAATTCATTGTCTTATACGAATGTCGCGTACAATGTGAAGCCATTAGTCCCTTCATTAATGCAAAATCATTCCTAGATAAAACTTATTCATCTATTGATCTAATGGAAGTACGATTTACCGGAGACATAAAAGACTCAAATTTATCTTAGACAAGGATAGAATATGAAAAAATGAATTAGTATCTGTACCAAGACCAGGACTTGAACGCAGGTCTCGTGGTTATTAGGCAGAAGTGTTAACCACTAAACTGAACCACACGGATTGCGCTAGTCTAATTCCTTCCCTAGCGGCAACCTCAATGGAGGACTTCAGACCATTTTGCTCTTCTTAAATCACCAGTACTGCCGAGATTATCCGATGTGGAACTAGCACCCCAACTTTGTACATAATGGGGACATCATGACTGTACCTCAGATTAGGTGATCTTTTTATCAGAAGGAATTACATTTTCCTGGGGACATATGAGCTGAAAGATGTGTTAACAGGCTGAAGGCGCGAAATGAGGTATGTGATAGGGAGAGCTTTCGACAAGCCGGCCGCAGTGGCCGAGCGGTTAAAGGCGCTACAGTCTGGAACCACACGACCGCTACGGTCGCAGGTTCGAATCCTGCCTCGGGCATGGATGTGTGTGATGTCCTTAAGTTAGTTAGGTTTAAGTAGTTCTAAGTTCTAGGGGACTTATGACCACAGCAGTTGAGTCCCATAGTGCTCAGAGCCATTTGAACCATTTGAGCTTTCGACAAGGGTGGTCCGTGCAGCTATCCGAGCTACGATGTTACAGTGATGTAGTGGTTAGCACATTTTCCTAGTAAGTAGAATAGCCGTGCACAAATTCGAACCTGAAAAAAAAAAATTCATTACTTCCCCTTCTGTCACTATACTTATCCATCTATTTACATCATGAAAGATCCAATGAAGATCTCGTTGCACCTGGGAAAGCAATATGACGTCGTTAAAATTTCCACATCAGATTGCGTTATCATGGAATCATTCCTGAATATTGGCTAAAAATTAATATGAAACCTGTTTCAGAATATCAGTGGAACGTTTGACATTACTTCTGAGGACGACAAAGGGCTTCCATAATATCAAGTTTGTTTGCGTGGCCATCATTCGCAGCAAACACAGAAATATTCTTTCTGTCAATAAAAAGCCCCTCTTCCTTACTGCAATATGTGTCATTTGTTCCAGACGCGTTTCGCCTTTTACTTTAAGGCATCCTCACTGTAATCTAGAATGATACGATTTTCTCTCGATATGCGCTATTTAAAAAGTGTAAAACCGTTCACGTATTTATTTATTTATTTTTTTACGTAAATGAGTGATTATTTCCATTCTGATCTGGTCACAAGCTGGAGGTCACACTATAATTCCACTTACGAAACATAATCATCTTTACTCGTTACAAACTTTTTCTTCACGATTTTCACATTCTATGCGCTAGCTGCTGCGGAATACTGTCATTTTTCTGTCTATAGCTGTAGATATCTTACTGAAAACTGCGATTTAAAGCCTTAGCTACTGTGTTCTCACTTTATGTCTCTTCCTGTTTGGTTCCTTTACGTACGAGTTGCCAACCTGACTACTTATAAGCCTAAACCTAACGTCTTTTTATTTATACATGTTGTGTGTTGGCAACATGTACATAAACAGCCTAAACAGAAGGAGACATAAAGTGAACACTTTGTATCCGGAATTCGAGATCGAGTCTCGGTACGGCACACAGTTTTAATCCTTCAGTAAATTTCCTGTCAGCGTACACTTACTTGCAGACAGAAAATTTCATCCTGGAAGCGTCCCACAGACTGTGGTTAAGTCATGTCTTCTCAATGTCCTTTCAGGAGTGCTAGTCTTGCAAGTTTAGCAGGAGAGCTTCAGTGAAGTTTGGAAGGTAGGAGACGAGGTACTGGCGGAAGCAAAGCTGCGAGGACGGTTCGTAAGTCGTACTTGGGTAGCTCTGTCGGTAGAGTACTTGACGTGCGAAAGGCAAAGGTACGCACTTCGAGCCTCGTAACGGCACACAGTTTTAATCCACTAGTAAGTTTCTGAACACACAGATCTCGGTGTAAAATATCTGCAGCTAGTTAGAATGATAATAGTGCTCCAAAGCAGTTTCCGAAAATAACATGAAAACCGTGAAGAAAAAAGTTCTTGACTTGGAAATTTGCTCATTTTTCGTAAGTAAAGTTATAGTACGACCTCCAGCATATAACAGAAGAGAAGAAACGCAGAGGCAAGCCAAAAACTCTATCAATTGTAAGTAATCAATAATAAAGCCTGTCAGAAGGCACTAAAATCAGGCACTACAACCCAGTAACCAAAGCGACAGTCGCCTAAGCAAGTGAAACACTCTCATTGAATCAAAAACTAGACTTAAAAGAAATTAACTAAGTAGGAAGAAAGAACATTAGGAAAATTCATGGACCACGATAGGTACAAGATGGATACAGACTGCAAACCATCGAGACAACAGAAAATGTATCAAACATCCAAACTGACACCAGAAAGAGACAAATGAAGTTCTATGGACACCTAGACAGATTACCAGGAAACAGACTAGCTAAACGTCTATTGGACTATGTGACATCCCTTAAAGCATCAGTACCTTGGGCATCTAAACTTAAGATGAATTGGAGAAAAGCAAAAATTCACGTAACAAACACAGCAGACGGGGATACATTCAAAAACAAAATTGACAAAACTGATAAGTGGAAGTTTATTCCAGAGACGGAACCAAAACCGTACCGCCCAAAGTTGAACGAAGAAGGAAAGAAGGCCTTCGGGGAGAAAATGAAGAAATACAGGGAAAATAAGCGGGGTCCTAAGAAGAACTGAAGACTAACCTGCTTATTATTCTCCAATGGGAACATTCGCTAATAATAATAATAATAATAATAATAATAATAATAACCCCCGTGGAGGCCCGGGAAAAGAATAGGCCTCCGGTATGTTCTGCCAGTCGTAAAAGGCGACGAAAAGAACAAACCACTAATAGGGCTAACCCCCCTTTTAGTGTGATTAGTTGGTTCAGGACAGAACTAATGAAGCCTCGGACAAGCGCCGTCATGGTCGGGGACGACGCTTGAACCCTATGCCCGCCCACAATGGTAACGACACTGCTAGCCAACTGGAAAATGATTTAAATCCAAATAGAGGTGTTTTGCAGGGTATGCTTCCTGCAACCACCCTAGAAGGAAAACAAAGACAGAGGATGAGATGGTCAGATGAAGTTAATCGACACCTCATGTTCTGTTATTACCAAGCAACAAACCTAGGAACCAACACAACTGGATACAGATCACAAGTATACACAACATTTATTACCAGATACCCAGAATTAAAATTTTTAACAGAACAACGACTGGCTGATCAGATCCGTGTAATAATAAAAAATAACAGGATACCCCAGTCAGAATTAGATAACATCAAACAACAAGTACAACAAATACTGGAACAAAATAATGTGCAATCAGAAGAAGAAGAAAATACAGTAATGGACTCAAACATCCCAGAGCAATCAAACAAAGAACAACACGCACCAATTAAACAATCAGAGGAAAACGAAATCTTAAGGCAGCCACCAGAACAAGCACAAATAGAACACAAAGTGACACAGATATTAGATATAGAAGAAAAATTTCAGCTAACATATATAGAATACAAAGACACAAATACGGACATTAGACCATTCTTGCATAGACCACCAAATAACCCACAAGTCGAAACAACAATAAAAACTATCAACACAATCATACACAACAAAATAAATGAAAACACAACTATGGAAGAGTTACAACTACTGGTATATATAGGAGCACTCACTACACTAAATATACACACTAGGCAGAGATCAGAACCAACCAACACACAGAAGAAACCCACAAAACCAGCATGGCAACACAGGCTACAGATCAAAATAGAAAAACTGAGAAAAGACATCGGACAGCTAACACAATTTATAAGAAATGAAATCTCGGAAAAAAACGAAAAAGGTTAGGTAAAATCTCACAACAAGAAGCGACAGAGCAATTAGACGAAAAGAAGCAGAAATTACAAGCATTCGCCAAACGACTCAGAAGATACAAAAAAAGTGAAAATAGAAGGAAACAAAACCAAACATTCAACACAAACCAAAAGAAATTTTACCAGACAATAGATAACACACACATTGAAATGAACAATCCACCAAACATAACAGACATGGAACACTTCTGGAGCAACATATGGTCAAACCCGGTACAACATAACAGGCATGCACGGTGGATACAAGCAGAAACAGACACATACAAGATGATACCACAAATGCCTGAAGTGACAATTTTGCAACATGAAGTCACCCAAGCAATTAATTCTACTCACAATTGGAAAGCCCCTGGAAATGATAAAATAGCAAATTTCTGGTTAAAGAAGTTCACCTCAACACATTCACATCTAACTAAATTATTTAACAGTTACATTGCAGACCCATACACATTCCCTGATACACTTACACATGGAATAACTTATCTGAAACCTAAAGATCAAGCAGACACAGCGAACCCAGCTAAATATCGCCCCATAACATGCCTACCAACAATATACAAAATATTAACTTCAGTCATTAAACAGAAACTAGTGACACATACAACACAGAACAAAATTATAAATGAAGAACAAAAAGGCTGTTGCAAAGGAGCACGAGGATGAAAAGAGCAACTGATAATAGATGCAGAGGTGACATATCAAGCTAAAACTAAACAAAGGTCGCTACACTACGCATACATCGATTACCAAAAAGCTTTTGATAGTGTACCCCACTCATGGTTACTACAAGTATTGGAAATATATAAAGTAGATCCTAAATTGATACAGTTCCTAAACATAGTAATGAAAAACTGGAAAACCACACTTAATATCCAAACAAATTCAAATAATATCACATCACAGCCAATACAGATTAAGCGTGGAATATACCAAGGAGATTCATTAAGTCCTTTCTGGTTCTGCCTTGCTCTGAACCCACTATCCAACATGCTAAATAATACAAATTATGGTTACAATATTACTGGAACATACCCACACAAAATCACACATTTGCTATACATGGATGATCTAAAACTACTGGCAGCAACAAATCAACAACTCAACCAATTACTAAAGATAACAGAAGTATTTAGCAATGATATAAATATGGCTTTTGGAACAGACAAATGTAAGAAAAATAGCATAGTCAAGGGAAAACACACTAAACAAGAAGATTACATATTGGATAACCACAGCGACTGCATAGAAGCGATGGAAAAAACAGATGCCTATAAATATCTAGGATACAGACAAAAAATAGGAATAGATGATAGAAATATTAAAGAAGAGCTAAAAGAAAAATATAGACAAAGACTAACAAAAATACTGAAAACAGAATTGACAGCAAGAAACAAGACAAAAGCTATAAATACCTATGCTATACCAATATTGACCTACTCATTTGGAGTAGTGAAATGGAGTAACACAGACCTAGAAGCACTCAATACACTTACACGATCACAATGCCACAAATACAGAATACATCACATACATTCAGCAACAGAAAGATTCACATAAAGCAGAAAGGAAGGAGGAAGGGGATTTATCGACATAAAAAACCTACATTATGGGCAGGTAGACAATTTAAGAAAATTCTTTCTAGAATGAGGAGAAACTAGCAAAATACACAAAGCAATCACCCATATAAATACATCGGCTACACCACTACAATTTCATAACCACCTCTACAACCCTTTAGATCACATAACATCAACAGATACAAAGAAAGTAAATTGGAAAAAGAAAACACTACATGGCAAGCACCCGTATCATCTAACACAGCCCCACATCGATCAAGACGCATCCAACACATGGCTAAGAAGAGGCAATATATACAGTGAGACAGAAGGATTCATGATTGCAATACAGGATCAAACAATAAACACCAGATATTACAGCAAGCATATTATTAAAGATCCCAATACCACAACAGATAAATGCAGACTTTGCAAACGCCAAATAGAAACAGTAGATCACATCACAAGCGGATGTACAATACTAGCAAATACAGAATACCCCAGAAGACATGACAACGTCGCAAAAATAATACATCAACAGCTTGCCTTACAACATAAACTTTTAAAACAACACGTTCCTACATACAAGTATACATGTACTGGAGAATGATGAATACAAATTATACTGGAACAGAACCATTATAACAGATAAAACAACGCCACATAACAAACCTGACATCATACTCACCAATAAAAAGAAGAAATTAACACAACTAATTGAAATATCCATACCCAATACAGCAAATATACAGAAGAAAACAGGAGAAAAATTTGAAAATACATCCAACTGGCTGAGGAAGTCAAGGACATGTGGCATCAGGATAAAGTTGACATTATACCAATTATACTTTCAACTACAGGAGTCATACCACGCAATATCCACCAGTACATCAATGCAATACACCTACATCCAAACTTATATATACAACTTCAGAAATCCGTAATTATTGATACATGTTCAATTACCCGAAAGTTCCTAAACGCAATGTAACATATACCGTACAGTTAAAAGGAAGTGACGCTTGATCAAGGTCCGCGTCACTTTCATTCCGAACCAGACCTAAGGTCTGAGAAAGGAAAGGTAATAATAATAATAATAATATCGCACATTGAAAGAAAACTGTATCATTCCACATTCCACTGATGGTGTCTGAAAGTAAGAGGCTATGATCGTCTGAAACAAATAAAATACATTGCAGCAAGGAAAAGGCGCTTTGCATTGAAAAAGTGAATATTCCAATGTAACGTCGGAAAAGACAGTCTGCGTTACCGTCCTTGGCGCGGGACGCAGGGAGGGCTGGCAGAGTGGGTGGAACCGCCCACCCCCTGGTAAATTGGCCGCGTGATTACTTGTGGGGCGAGGTCCAGGTCCGGCGCCTATGCCCGCGGCCAGCTGCGCTCATTAGGGCATCCCCGACTCGGACACGCAGAGCTCTGCGACCGCGCCGCCCGAGGCCACGACTCCACCCCTCTCTGCTGCGCTGCCCCACGACTCGTTTTCCCCAGAAATACTGACAACACTGACAACACTCCGCTTTGGAGTCTGCCATGCAGGTTCGCCACCAGCTGTTTATCTTTAATCTTCTGTTCCCTCAAGGCGCAGTATCTTAGCTTTCATCCGCCGCTCTTTACCCTCGTTATTACGGGAAAAGTTGTAGCATCCACGGCTTTGCAATCAGGCGAGGGCTGATGTAACAGCCACTCTAAGGTTTGGAAATTTTTCAGTTAAGTCGCAATCGAGATAGAAATCACAGGGATTGCAGGCATATTATCCTCCTACCATGTGCTGTTCTTCATTCTCGTTGTACAAAAGTAATTGTTGTGTTGGCAGAAGAGCCAACACCGTGTTACTAGAGGAGGCCGAAATGCACGCGTTTTAGCTCACGCAGGCTGGCGTGAGGAGGGAAGAACTATACTGACGTGAGGTCTGGAACATGACAAGGAATTAGAATTCAGAAAGCGGACGTAATTAGTTTGATAACTTTAATCCATTAATGATGAACGTCGCTCTTGACGGTACATCATTCACAATAGTATCTGTTCAGAATACATTCTTGAGGAATATGGCGCCTTGCTAGGTCGTAGCAAATGACGTAGCTGAAAGCTATGCTAAACTGTCGTCTCTGCAAATGAGAGCGTATGTAGACAGTGAACCACCGCTAGCAAAGTCGGCTGTACAAATGGGGTGAGTGCTAGGGAGTCTCTCTAGACTAGACCTGCCGTGTGGCGGTGCTCGGTCTGCAATCACTGATAGTGGCGACACGCGGATCCGACGTATACTAACGGACCGCGGCCGATTTAAATGCTACTACCTAGCAAGTGTGGTGTCTGGCGGTGACACCACAGTAATCAACAATCCCAAAAGTTCTCAAGTGACCACTGTCTCCGACAAGTTCCGACGTAATGGACACATGGCCCAAAGGCGTCAAATAAATGAGTCAGTTTTCCCTTTGAAAATGCATACTGAGAGTTTGTTCACAGTAAAATTTACGCATTGAGAGTACAAAAATTAATTACATAATTCACTGAAGAACCAAAGAAACTGGCACGCCTGCCTAATATCGTGTAGTGCCCCCGCGGTCACGTAGAAGCAACACTACATGACACGGACTCGACTAATGTTTGAAGTAGTGCTGGAGGGAACTGACATCATGAATCCTGCAGGGCTATCCATAAATCGATAAGAATACGATAGGGTGGAGATCTCTTCTGAACAGCACGTTGCAAGGCACCCCAGATATGCGCAATAATGTTCATGTCTGGGGAGTTTGGTGACCAGAGGAAGTGTTTAAACTCAGAAGATTGTTCCTGGAACCACTCTGTAGCTATTGTGGATGTGTGGGGTGTCGCATTGTCCTCCTGGAATTGACGAAGTCCGTCGGAATGCACATTGGACATGAATGCGAGCAGGTGGTCAGACAGGATGCTTACGTACGTGTCACCTGTCAGAGTCGCATATAAACATATCAAGGGTCTCATACGACTCCAACTGCACTCGCTCTACACCATTACAGAGCCTAGACCATCTTGAACAGCCCCCTGCTGACAAGCAGGGTCCGTGGATTCACGGGGTTGTATCCATATCCGTACCCGTCCACCAGCTCGATACAATTTGAGACGAGACTCGTCCGACCAGCCAAAATGTTTTCAGTCATCAACAGTCAAACGTCGGTGTTGATGGGTCCAGACGAGGTGTAAATCTTTGTGTCGTGCAGTAATGAAGGGTACACGAAAGTCCATATAGATGATGTTTCGTTGAATGGTTCGCACGCTGACACTTGTTGATGGCCCAGCAGTGAAATCTACAGCAATTTGCGGAAGGGTTGCACTTCTGTCACGTTGAACGATTCTTTTCAGTCGCCGTTGGTGCCGTTCTTACAGGATCTTTCTCCTGCCGCAGCGATGTTGGAGATTTGATATTTTACCGGTTTCCTGATATTCGCAGTACACTCGCGAAATGGTCTTATGGGAAAATCCCCACTTCATCACTAAGTGGAGATGCTGTGTCCCATCGCTCGTATGTCGACTATAGCACTATGTGCAAACTCATTTAAATCTTGGTAACCCGTCATTTTAGAAGCAGTAATCGTTGTAACAACTACGTCACACACTTGTCTTACACAGGCGTTGCCGACCGCAGAGCCGTATTATTCCTGTTTACATATCTCCGTATTTAAATACGCAAGCCTCTACCAGTTTCTTTGGCGCTTCAGTGTATAATATTAATATTTCAAGAATAAATTCATTATTTCTGCTGAGAAAAAGCAATGTGAAGTGATACAAGTAGATTTTAGTCACAGATTTTGAACAAATGGACATTTTCGTTCCGACCAATATTCGTTCACTGTTCATGGATACCGACAACACATCATGGGCAACTGACCACAACCTCAGTTCAAATGTTCAAATGTGTGTGAATTCCTAAGCGACCGAACTGCTGAAGTCATCGGTCCATAGACTCACACACTGCTTAAACTGACTTACGCTAAGAACAACATACACACTAATGCCCGAGGGAGGACTCGAACCTTATGTGGGTGATGATGATTATTAGTGTTTAAGGGCGCACAACAGCGAGCCTTATGTGGGAGTGGGCGCGCAATCCGAGACATGGCGCCTCTAACCACGCGGTCATTCAGCTTGGCTCAACCTCAGTGTTTGAAACCTTTTTCAGATTACAAGAGCACGCATCCTTTCCATTTATTCTGCTATCCTTGTTAAACTATGAGGAAGATTATTCGTCTCGGATTGTTTATTGTACAGCACAGAGCCTTTAACTGTCACGTCAAAAAATCTAATTTCCAAAAGCATCGAATAGTCGTAAATTTCCTTTTCTTGTTTTGAGCTAAAAACGGAACGAAACAGTTCAAATACTTTATTGTTCTCATTAGAATGTTGATTTTTCCTCAAAACTCTGCTCTTTAACGTATTCCTTAGAGCTCTATAGGTGCTTGTATTGCTCTACCTATCTCACTTAGATCCCATGACTGACTGTCTCCTCTGCACTTACATGTACAGCATCGTTCAGTGGACAAATAGTTGTAGTAATAGAATTTCTTCGCTAAATATTATAGTTACCTTAAGTTATTAACATTACTATTGTGATTCATCGCTATACTTACTTTAATCCTTGTTCTCATAAACAAGTATAGAAAGCAAGTTTTGAAATAAAAATCAAACAGATATTTTCTGAAACTATTTGTCTACAAGTAAGAAACGAAATAGATTAGTGAAACATTTAGCGTACCTCGTTTGCAATACACGATTTCGATCATCATTTCGAGGTTGTCTCACTGAGAGAAGATGCTGTACTGGAAACAGATTTCTGACTTTAATTTGAAGTTGTTCCAATTAAAAAGAAATGTTACACAAGGACAGTAATTTACTCTAAGAGCTACACCTATGACGCAAAACACAGCGGTTGTACACGTTCCTTGTCATCGCACCTAGCATTACACTCTGGAACTACACCGCTTGCTCCAGTAATCGACCCCCTGTCTTCTCTACTGTCTTATCAACGAATGTTGTCCCTCGTATCTCTTCTCCTCCATCTTAAGGCTATTATCTGAAGAATGTGGAAGAAACATCCGTTCCCATCAGAGCAAAATCCTTTTCGTCCCACCCCATCGTTCAGCCACGTCTTCGAAGCCCCTCTCAGTTGCAGGAACCCGATTCTGGAATAACCGCCAGCATTATATTACAGAACTGAATACCATCTCCAGAAGACAGGTAATGACGTTTGTACTAAAGCAACAATGAGATTACCATTGTCCCTGTACTCACTCATTGCTCTTGTATATCCCTCTGTCCAGCCTGACCTTCCTGATTTCCTCGTATTCTTGGCCGATATTGTCTCCTCAGATTTCCTTTTCCCAGAACTCGCTGTATCAGAAAACATCTATTATGTAGACCTATGAACTCTTCCTATACTTCCTACTATCATTGTTGTTATTAATGTCACAGTTATTATTACTATTATTATCATTATTATTACTGTCACAACTAGTGCCCGGAGCTGCAGTAGTACAAGCAACGCCAGTATTAACGTGGCTGGTTCATAGTCAGTGCAGTTTACTCACACTGGCACTTCTGACACTCGAATCACTTTAATACAATTTGTCACATTAAATTTGTGATCTCTTAGGTTGCAATGTTGTAATACATAATACTGTGTAAAATCCTAGTTCGATGTAATAGATGGCCTGATGGCACAGTTTATCCAAGAACTACCTTAGGAAGAAACTGTCCCATCTGACAATATCGTATACAGGCGATATACGAAGTGTGAACGCACTCCATTACCAGTATTACGCTTAGGATTACTACTGTGTACATAGGTCTGCAGGGTGTTGTGATACTTGCGCGTAAATAGGAAGGGGGGGGGGAGGGAATACTGCATAAACAGTGTCCTTTGGGGATGGGGGTCATCGTGATCTCCTTCGGGTCCACTTGGGTAGGAGCCTGGAAACATTCTCAAGTCTTCACTGTTATTCAAATCATGTGAAATGCGTTCTCTGCGTACTCCTTTTGTATGTTGAATGTGCTAAATTTTTATGAGAGACTATTTGAAGTTTCTTGATAAAAATATCTTCTAACGTGTTCTCCATTTTAATTTTGATTGTCGTGGTCGACACCTGAGGGAAAGTCCCTTCAGTCAGTGAAAAACCGTCCCCCTGCCTTAGCATAAGCTGAGGTTCCTCAAAACTGCCCTAGTAGAAGGCGTCCTTTACGAAGTCCGACTCTTATTCTTTAGTTCTCTCTCATTCTACCTCTCAAGGGACGTCACTAAAGTCCGGCTCTTCGTCTTCAGAAGTATATACCGGTACTGAAAGGAAGGCTTCCCTTTTTGCCAGGCATCAAGGTACTTGGACCTGCGCTGGAGTGGTTCCCAGATACTTGGAAGTTAAGAATTTGCGCCCTGTTTTTGATTCAGCAGTACAGCTCATCTCGGAAGACTTTTTTGCAGATGTAGTTGATGATTTGACCGACGAGTCCAGAAAGACATTACGGTAACAAAATTTGTGCTGGATTATTACGCATCTGCAAACAACGTAATAAATGAAGTTTCTTCTGACGTTTCACTGTAGCTTCTACACCATTTTATGCAGCAACATAAAAAAAGTTTTCTGGAAACCCATATTCTCAACCTTTGAGGATAAAAGAACAAGAAATAAGCTGTTTCTGATTAAAAAACGTTTGTTGCAGTACTCGAATGTATTTCTCATCAAACTTTATATATCAAATTTGTCTTTATAGCTTCAAATGCAAAACCAAGGAACTTGGATTTTTCAAGGATGTGTCTCAAACACGACATGTGCTACACATTGTTAACAGAGAAAATCGATTGTAATAAGGTAGTTAGAATTCAGGACTGCTCATTACAGTATCTCCTAGTTGTGCCTCAACAACAAAATTACTCATATTTTGACAGTTTCACCCCTAACACAGAATGTGTGTGTGTGTGTGTGTGTGTGTGAGGAGGGCGTAGGGAGGCGAGGGAAGTGTGACGGATTCAATGTTTGCTTCAGCAGGTCTAAATTTGCCGATGTAATTCAATCTTATCCACATCTAGCGTTTGCTTGTACATTGACAATGACCTAGTGATGTCACAGACAACTGAAGGTCTGGTTCTCTTCCAGCTTCAACTTAAGTGTCACTCATTGCCACCATCCACCACCACCACACAACCAATTCACAGTAGTGATACTTAAAGGCCAAAAGTGGCTGTGGAACTATCACTGTCCTTATGCTGCTACGTGAGCTGTTGACTCACAACACACGTATACAGGGTGATTCAAAGAGTTACATAGAAGTTGAAGGAGTTGGTAGATCAGACGAAATATAGCTTTTCAATAGGAACTTACGGTCTCGGAAATAATCCTAAGCCACCGAGTGATGTGAAATGTCGAAAGTACCATGGACAATCAATGCACGTGCGCCACAACTGCAGCAAAGAAAATGTACCGTTCTTTGTACGTACGGTTGGACGCAACAAGACGAAGCATGAGCACACTTCCTGTGCAAGTATCTGAAGTAATTAATGTCTCACATCCCAGGTGTTGGAAGCAAAGTGCAGGTCCAATTGCGTGGCTCCTTTGCGTCCCTCATCTGACGCCTCTTAATATTTTTTTTTTTTTTTAAATCGAGTCCTAAGGAAATCCTCGTGTACATGGCACCAGTTTCTTGTAAAGAAATCTACAGATTACATTCAACGTCTGATTAGCTTCATACGGTGCTTGTGTGCTTGGCAGAGTACACCAGATGTATCTACCAATCTGATACGCCTGTACGGAATGTGGTGGTCGGCATTTGAAACACTGCCTGCAATGCGCAACACTGTTGTGTAAGCTGCACATCATCTTTGCTGAATTCAGGGCACATGTGAATAAGCTGTCATTTTTATTCCTCAAATGCCACAGCTTTCAGCAGCTCAGGACAGCTTCCAAGACCATAAGCTCATATTGGAAAGTTGTTGTAGTTAGATTCATCTATCACGTCCTTCAGTTTGTGGTCAACTTTTTTAATCATTCTTTTTATTCACGGATGGCGACTTGTCAAATGACACTGCACAATAGGACTGCTCATTAGTCAAGGTGGAGGTTGTACAACAGCTGTTTAATGAGACAGACGTTTTCTATTGCTATATTGGTGACCATGTATGTCGAAAAACCATCATACTGTCCACATCTAGTCATGTTCAGTGGGAACCGTTTCACATGTTGGTGGAAATCGGCTCTGTCAACCTATGGTTAAGTCGGTCTAATTTAAATCCATTCTGGGATGCATTGCGGCAGCTATTTTTGACAGATATCACTAACAATATATTATATAAGTAACCACATAGGTATACAGGAATAGATGGGCTAATATGAAACACCACGGATAAAAGACACCTGCGACAATGGACGAAAAGATTGAATTTTATTTTATCTCCTGACTGGGAAATGCATTCGGAAGGATTATAATCAACTTAAAAGTAATTTACGCATATCTCATCACAAGACTACCTCCACAGCCGTGTAATACTATGCAGACCTGCTTGCAACCACGGTATTTAACAGACGTCGGCTCCGGACAGAGAACTCCACCGAGCCCTCCTGGGACAGTAAATGTCTGAGGCAGAAGCCATTTGTTTCACAGATGCGCTTAACATTAAGCCCTCCTCTACTCATTCCTAACTGACTAATGGATGTGACAATTAAAAACACGGCGTCCCTCAGTAGTAACGCCTTTTACGGGTAGCTATAAAACTAAACGGCTAATGACTTCTGCCTCTGTTTCCGGTGCGGTCCCACAATCAGAAGCGTGAACTGTACAAGAAGAACTATGCACCTTTCTTCTCGGTAGATTTACAGTGCAGTCTCGTTCACTGCTGACTAATGTACCAGGGCGCTAATTCAATGGTCGGCCACAATTACCAGGGTTTAGTTACATAATTTGTCCGTAACAACCGCCATTTCTAGATTTATTAGCTGAGAACGTTAGACAACCATTAATAAAAAGAAATGTAAGAGACAAGTGGCCACGTCTTATACTTCCAATCAAGTGATTGAGGGATCTACACTTTCGGGAAACCTATTAGTGGACATTAATATGATAGCTTGAATTCTATGGGGACCATTTCAGTGAGGTCTTTGTATGTTCATCTGTTTTCGGTGGTGGAAGGACTCGGCTGTTCGACAGAGGATATCAAATTAAACATCTTTCAGCCGTCAGTTTTCAATTCGCAATCCTTCCGCATTCAGGGTTTTCTTAAGCGCAGTAAGAGGAGCACACCCTAACCACGAAAAATACCGCCATACCAGAACAGGACTGCCTCCATACTTCACTGTTGGCACTCTACACAATTGCAGTTTACGCTCTTCAGGCATTCACCATATCCAAACCCTTCCATCAGATGGCCACAGTGTATAGCGTGACTCACCACTCAAAGTCAGTCCTTTCCAGTCACCCATTGTCAGATGGCACCGCTCTTTACAATACATCAAGCGTCACTTTGCATTGACTTTTGATATGGGCGGCTTTTGGGGAGCTAACCGACCATTCTACTCCCTTTTTTTTAATACGTCAAGCATAGTCACTGTGCCAGGAGGTCTGCTGACGGAAGTTCAGAACTCGCGAAGGATTCCTTCCGCTGATTCCACGCGATTTTTTGCAGCCCATTTCCTGAAAGGCTCGACGGTCCCTGTTCATCAGTACATGATGTCTGCAGTGTCTTTCCATCCTTCGCTTTTCCACTCCACAATGACGTCACCAACAGTCGACTTCGATACTAGGTCCACAACTTTGCTTCCGCCGTTTTATCTCGAAGTTCGGGACCTTATTGTGAAAAACTTACAAAAAATTCACTATTCAAAGTATTGGTCATTGTTGGCCACTGCTTTCTCCTAGCTTTAGGGCAGCATACGAATCCCGCAGTGTATAAACTGGGCATCTTTTGAGGGAAGGTATGAATCGATCCAATTTTTCACTTGTTCTTATGACCGCAAGTGCTAGTCAGCTAGGTCGTGTGTCATACATCGAAAATGGTGGTAGTCAGAGGGAAGAATATCTGTAGAATACAGCAGATGGAGTAGAACGTCCCATTTCAACGTTTCCAAGTATGTTTTGACGGGATTTTCGACATGGGGTCGTGCACTGTCTTACTGCAAACTCATCTTTTCATGTCTGTCGCCGTAGTGTGGCCATTTGTCTTTCAGTGCTGGGCTCAAATACATCAATTGCTTTCGATAACGATCTCCTGTGATTGTTTCCATCGGTTGCAGTAGCATCGAAAGCTTTCTCTCTCTTTCACAACCATGCTGGTCTTCAACGTCAAAATAACCATTCTTGAAGCATGGAAACCATTTTCCGCCAAGTTCTGTTACTAACAGGTGTGTCATCATAGGTCTTACCCAGCTTTTTATGAGCCTCAGTTGCAGATTTCCTCATATCAAAGCAGTAAATTAAAACCTCCCGCAGATGGCGAGAATCGGGCTCATAAGTTGACGTATTCAGTCGAGAATAAATTTATGATACAATCAAAAATCGGCTGATATGTTCTCGAATGCCTAAGCTTACTGTATGACACGACAAACGACCTGCACCACTACTTTCAACTACAGCCGTCGATTACAAAACGGCGGAAGCAAAATTGTAGACCTAATAGCTTTACAATGATCAAAATGTCCGTGATGGATCTGTAGCAGAGGTGACATCCAGTGACCGGTCCACATTAAATGCCACTGAAGTCTCGGCCGACCCGCTTACTTACTAACAACACAACACTCATTACATGGTTTGCCACACGTGATATCCTGTAGTCGTTTTGCATTTCCAAGGGGACACTTTTGATCAGCTAGCGTATTTACGGAAAGATTTTGAGCACAGTCACAGTTTTCACAATTAGTAACGGCATTGCCGGTTTTAGCTACGTCGGAGATCTGAAACAAAATGAGGTACAGAACTTAATAGAGGGAGATGATGTGCAGCGCTGAAGTATGAAAACAGTGAGTTTGAGTAAGATAGTTGAGGCTTCAGTTTATAATACATAGCAGTGTATATGAACAATATGTAAGCAGAACATTATATAGTCAATTGATGTTAATGTGGAATGTAATCAAATTTTAGGGCAGAAACAAATTGTAGCTGATATTGTGAATGTGGATTAAAATGAGTGGCGTTCTGCAGTGGCACCATGGACTTGCCGTCCGCAAATGTCGCCACAAATGCAGTTGTGGAATACTTTTCAATATGGCGTCAGTTGACAAATTCCTCTAGTCTATTAATGTTGTAGTGTACGTTGCAGCATTAGATGTGAAGCAAGGGTTACATGCAAGAAAAAGGTCCTGATGTTTTATCCGAAAGAAGGTTTCGGGCAGGAATAAAATGGGGACGACAAAACCACTTCTGAAAGAAAGAACACTCAAAGGCAAAAATAATGTTGGCTCAAATAATGGTCGAAGTAGAGACGATATAAAATGTAGACTGGCAATGGAAAGGAAAGTGTTTCTGAAGTGGAGAAATTTGCTAACATCGAGTATAGATTTAAGTGTCACAAAGTCTTTTCTGAAAGTATTTGTATGGAGCGTAGCCATACATGGCATTGAAACATGGACGACAACTAGTTTAGACAAGATGAAAACAGAAACTTTCGAAATGTGGCGCTACAGAAGAATGCTGAAGATTAGATGGGCCGATCACATAACTAATGAGGAGGTACTGAATGGAAATGGGGAGAAGAGGACTTCGTGGAGCAACTTGACTAGAAGAAGGAATCAGTTGGTAGGACACGTTCTGAGGCATCAAGGGATTACCAATTAAGTACTGGAGGGCAGCATGGAGGGTAAAAATCGTAGAGGAAGACCAAGAGATGAACACACTAAGCAAATTCTGGAGGATGTATCACCAACCTTCCAAAATTTTTGAATTTTATTATATTCGCCAGTGCAGGTATTTTCATTTTCGCAACTGTCACATCACATTCGAAGGCTATTTCCTGCACACAAGCCACAGTGTCTGCAGTACTTTGTCTCTCAAACTACGATATACACCCTAGTCGCGTTTTTTGTTCAATATCAATATTATTTATGTTTTCACCCGAAAATCGCACCAGGTTGCGAGTTAAAAAATTCTTTTATTAATATTGTGTATGAACGTGCACCCACCCGTACAGAAACACACACATACACACACACGATCGTGTGCGTGCGTAGTAAACTGTAATATCAGATTGTTTCTCGCATAGACCCAGAAACTAAGAAGTTGAACCTGCCGGCACCACTGCGGTAAAGCCACTGACAACTTGTCCACCATGCGGCTGCGGTGCCTCTGCAGTATGCTTCGAGCAGTGAGACACTTAGGTTGCTTGTGTGAACGCTGCTTTTCAATCGCGCTCCCTGGAGATGATGTGATGAAAGTTTAAAGAGATGTTATTAAAGCTGAGGATTTCATAAATATATAGACACTCCTGGAAATTGAAATAAGAACACCGTGAATTCATTGTCCCAGGAAGGGGAAACTTTATTGACACGTTCCTGGGGTCAGATATATCACATGATCACACTGACAGAACCACAGGCACATAGACACAGGCAACAGAGCATGCACAATGTCGGCACTAGTACAGTGTATATCCACCTTTCGCAGCAATGCAGGCTGCTATTCTCCCATGGAGACGATCGTAGAGATGCTGGATGCAGTCCTATGGAACGGCTTGCCATGCCATTTCCACCTGGCGCCTCAGTTGGACCAGCGTTCGTGCTGGACGTGCAGACCGCGTGAGACGACGCTTCATCCAGTCCCAAACATGCTCAATGGGGGACAGATCCGGAGATCTTGCTGGCCAGGGTAGTTGACTTACACTTTCTAGAGCACGTTGGGTGGCACGGGATACATGCGGACGTGCATTGTCCTGTTGGAACAGCAAGTTCCCTTGCCGGTCTAGGAATGGTAGAACGATGGGTTCGATGACGGTTTGGATGTACCGTGCACTATTCAGTGTCCCCTCGACGATCACCAGTGGTGTACGGCCAGTGTAGGAGATCGCTCCCCACACCATGATGCCGGGTGTTGGCCCTGTGTGCCTCGGTCGTATGCAGTCCTGATTGTGGCGCTCACCTGCACGGCGCCAAACACGCATACGACCATCATTGGCACCAAGGCAGAAGCGACTCTCATCGCTGAAGACGACACGTCTCCATTCGTCCCTCCATTCACGCCTGTCGCGACACCACTGGAGGCGGGCTGCACGATGTTGGGGCGTGAGCGGAAGACGGCCTAACGGTGTGCGGGACCGTAGCCCAGCTTCATGGAGACGGTTGCGAATGGTCCTCGCCGATACCCCAGGAGCAACAGTGTCCCTAATTTGCTGGGAAGTGGCGGTGCGGTCCCCTACGGCACTGCGTAGGATCCTACGGTCTTGGCGTGCATCCGTGCGTCGCTGCGGTCCGGTCCCAGGTCGACGGGCACGTGCACCTTCCGCCGACCACTGGCGACAACATGGATGTACTGTGGAGACCTCACGCCCCACGTGTTGAGCAATTCGGCGGTACGTCCACCCGGCCTCCCGCATGCCCACTATACGCCCTCGCTCAAAGTCCGTCAACTGCACATACGGTTCACGTCCACGCTGTCGCGGCATGCTACCAGTGTTAAAGACTGCGATGGAGCTCTGTATGGCACGGCAAACTGGCTGACACTGACGGCGGCGGTGCACAAATGCTGCGCAGCTAGCGCCATTCGACGGCCAACACCGCGGTTCCTGGTGTGTCCGCTGTGCCGTGCGTGTGATCATTGCTTGTACAGCCCTCTCGCAGTGTCCGGAGCAAGTATGGTGGGTCTGACACACCGGTGTCAATGTGTTCTTTTTTCCATTTCCAGGAGTGTATATAGTTGCTTGAGAAATGAGTCAGAGAGTTGAAACCGGAAAATTCGCACAAACAAGTGTTTCGACTATTATGATAATTTTCTTCACTAAAACTTATCACTTTATTAATTCATCACTAAGTAGTAGCGCATTGTACTCGCATAAATGCTACTAGAAGCTCCCAGGTAAAATCCATGTGTAAGTAGGCCGTTCAGATTTTCATATTGGTAACGCCACGTAGCGCTCTGTATGAAAATCGCTGGCTGTGCTGTGTGCAGTCTGTGGCTGGTTTGCATTGTTGTTGGCTATTGTAGTGTTGGGCAGCTGGATGTTAACAGCGCGTAGCGTTGCGCAGTTGGAGGTGAGCCGCCAGCAGTGGTGGATGTGGGGAGAGAAATGGCGGAGTTTTGAAATTTGTAAGACTGGATGTCATGAACTGCTGTATATATTATGACTATTAAGGTAAATACATTGTTTGTTCTCTATCAAAATCTTTCATTCGCTAACTATGCCTATCAGTAGTTAGTGCCTTCCGTAGTTTGAATCTTTTAATTAGCTGGCAGTAGTGGCGCTCGATGTATTGCAGTAGTTCGAGTAACCAAGATTTTTGTGAGGTAAGCGATTTGTGAAACGCATAGGTTAATGTTAGTCAGGGCCATTTTTTTGTAGGGATTTTTGAAAGTCAGATTGCATTGCGCTAAAAATATTGTGTGTCAGTTTAAGCACAGTCTTGTATAATTGTTCAAAGGGGACGTTTCACATGTGCCTCCTGTTGTTCAGGTAAATTTCATAGCACCGGCTGAATGACTGATGCCTTTCGTGAAATTCTCGTGTGTGCCTCCTGTTGTTCAAGTAACTCCGTGATGTTACTTAACAGACTACGCATTTAAATAGAGGGAGCTACATAAGAATATTTCAGAAATGTTTGTTTCACTCACTCTGTGCAAAGTTTAGTTACATTCTTGCAGTTCATGGAACCAGACGAATAGATGGCTTTCTAGCCAAAAATAAAATAAAAATGAAATTAACTATGTACACGTAATAAATGATAGCTGAAGTAACATAAGTAATATTACTAAAGAATTACATTTTAGTTGTCACTACATTTTAGCAGTTGTAAAGGTAAACAAATCCTAAAATTTAGTGTTTATGCCGACGGCACTTACTCGTCATAACCAATTTCGTCAAATTAATGGTATATTAAGGGCTCGGCCAGAAATAGAAGGGGGTTGGGTGAAGCACGAGCCTTTACGTTAACATAGTTTCCAGGTAGCGGTTGTTCCAGTAGAGAAATTACTGAAAGGTAATCCGAGTAGCATGGTGTCGGGCTCCTGTGTGCAAACTTATTTTCTGTTTTTACTTTACTTCCATCGAAAAGAAACCTAAATAATGCTCAATATATTGCAGTTATTAATATTATCATAAAAGGCATGAGAAAGAAGGACAAAGGAAAATTTGGGATTGTAAATAAATTTCCAGGAAGGGATTGTAAGGGCATACACGAGAATTTAATATGCAAAATGAGATACTTTTATTATTTTGCAGTTGAGGATTTGCAAGCTAGCGTTATCCCTAACGGCCGATGGGACGACTTTACCTTCACCGGGAACATGTGACCGCGGGCAGATGGCGAGGGCTACTCGAAGGTAAAAATGAAACTAACGGGATACGACGTCCTGTACGCTTTAATTATAGCCCCTTGTTGGAAAGTTATTTGCAGAGTCCTTGTGGATGTTGTAAGTACAATCATTTGCTGGAGATTTATTTGCAACATCAAATTTCCATTGCATTTTCTTCTCATGCATTATGAACATATTAATAAGTACAATGCATTGAGCATTTTTTTCACTGATTTACAACGTAAGTAACGTAAAAATTAAAAACAAATCGGAGCTTTCCGCCTAGGGACTCGACGACAAGACCCTCGGGTAACAGTTCTGTACTCTTCCCGCTGCGTCAAGCGCTGTCTGTACACTGTGCCAGCTTAAATGACTCATGTCTCGCCTGACTCACACCATAACTGCTATTTTTTTCTAAATTCTTTGCAATTTGGTGCTCCCACTTCGTACACAATTTGGGCGGAAAAGGGCGACTACGAGCAGCCATGGCCCCCTTACAAGCAAAAACTTACTGAACAAAAAGTTTCGCGCTAAATGCGGCAGTATGTTGAATATTTTTCGCAATTTAAAACATAACTCCACGTATCTTTAGCTTGATGATTGACTATCTCCTTTCAACATAATGATATTCGTAAAACCTAGGACTTAAACAGTTAAATGTCGGAACAATTCCATGAAGTTTCGGTATTGCAACTCGGTGACGTCGACATCTTATCACGATTTATTGCCTCACAACACTGAGCTAAAGCTGACTGAATGGTTCTCAGCCGAAACACCGTGGAAAGATGTCGCTGTCATCCAGCTGCAATCGCGAAATTTCATGAAATTTTCATTCCACCTATAAAACTTCAAGAGCTGTGTCACAAGTAATGTTAGTTTCCCATCCAGAATTAATTCTGAATTCCACGGAAAACATCTTCCTATTCCTCTCAGTGGTATCCCGACAACATTTCAGAAAACAATAAAGAAGTGGGCTGTAACTTAGAATGAATTCCTGAACCGGGCAAAAAATATAGCCACGTGGTGCAGGAAGACTTCCAACTAGCCTCTGTGCCATCCAGAAGTTTCGGAATTTACTTTTGCAGCGTGTTGATCATACGTTTGGCCAATCACCCGTTCTGCCAAACCTCCCCTATGGCGATGTAATCCAACAAGGTGCGAGTACCGGAAACTGTACACAGACAGAACTAACCACGGATGCTTGCGTGTGTTTAATCTGCAACATAGGTCCACCTGAACAAGCCAGTCTTTCAAAGGGCCAGGCACGATAGCTGCGGCCATGCAAGTTATGTAGCTATCATAGGCCATGCCTACTTCATCGGCACTCACTGTATATATAGCACAATGCTTCACACCAGAGACCGATTAGATCTCGTCATAGTAACATTATTTTTCACTTACAAATCACGCACTAATTCTGCTCAATTGGCTTTAGAACGTCAAAATCCCGAGCTGGTTGGAGGGCCCAGCTGATGATGCTCCTAACGTTCTCAGTGGGGAAGCAGCTCAGCGGTACATCGAAGGTATTACACGCCCCGTTTTGTTATCTTTCATGTCAAGCCATCCTGACCTTACATTTCAGCAAAATAGTCCCCGCCCTCTTACGATCCTACATTGGCCAGCAAGGTTGGCCTATCTCTCCCTAGCTGAAAACTGGAGGATACGTCGCAAGTGTCACTGGTGGTCCGAACAGTGTTGTGTGTGCATCATGTTGAAGCTAAGTGAATTCGAACGTGGGCAAATTATTGATACACGTTTGGTGGTCGCTTTCGCAACCAAGTCAGCCAAAGTATTTGGTGTTTCGAGGAGCACTATATCTTACATGTACACCGTATACACGGGAAACGGAATGGAAAATTGATTTTTTGCAATTTTAGTATATGAATTCTCTTGTTAAGCCATGCTGATAAGCCATTACTAGGATTGGAATCCTACTATGATAGAGATATTATCAGCTATCGTACCTTTTCTATTGGTCTAAAAGGTGATACAAATTATGGTACAGCTGTTGTACTTACTGATAAACCATTCTCTTTATATACAAAAAAAAAAAAAAAAAAAAAAAACAGGAGACGTGTAAACTCTAATGAGAGAGTAAATGTTTGGGCTAAGATTGATGGAGTATTGACAAATTATATTAAAGTACAAGCTGATATTACTTTATATTATCATCCCTAATAAAGATACTATCCATAAAAAAAACAGCTACTGGAGCATCTTTATCTTCTGTGGGTTGCAGGGGTTACGACCCCTGGGGAGGTGGGTGGGTGTTTTCAATGGCTGTGTGCATATATTGCATAACGCTGTAGGAAGCGCGTGACCTTGAAAAGGAGAGGAGGAGGAGATTAGTGTTTAACGTCCCGTCGACAACGAGGTCATTAGAGACGGAGCGCAAGTTCGGGTGAGGGAAGGATGGGGAAGGAAATCGGCCATGCCCTTTCAAAGGAACCATGCCGGCATTTGCCTGAAGCGATTTAGGGAAATCACGGAAAACCTAAATCAGGATGGCCGGAGACGGGATTGAACCGTCGTCTTGAAAAGGACTTAGTCGCTGCACGAGGCGCCTGGCGGATCGCGCTAGAGTTTTAACTAAGCGCGATCCGCAGAATTGCTCGACTTCCGGTGCCGCCATTGCGCTACTGAGCGGGCTTACTTCCTGCCACGCCCAGATAAGCTAATCGCTATGACGTCACTGGACTGCTTATATCTCTCGAGAGAGAACAGCATGCTCATTCGACTCAGCCCAACCCCCTCCCCACCCCCACTTGTCTTCTTTAACCGCTCAAAATCACCCTGGCCCCATTTTGTAATATAATATTTTGTGCCGTTTATAGTTTACACTACTAATATTTTAATGAGCATTTATACATAATTACACTTTTTATTACTTGAACGAGCAAGACCTCTATTGTTGATTTTATGACATCCGGCACTTCTCTCTTCCTGGTTCCTTTCTCCTGCCCCAGCCACCCACTCTCCATTTTCCCAATTCCTCTCCACTTTCCCCCTTTCCAACCCCCCCCCACCCCCACCCCGAATTTAAAACACTGACCGCAAGTACAAAACACAGTTTTGATACCAGGTTATGAACAAACGACTGGTTGCTAACGCCACTACTGAGGTAAACTCCACATCTACGTTTAGTTCTTTTCTACTTATTGTAAAATATTATACGCTACATATTTGGTTTTAATTTATTTCAAATCTGAAGATAATACAGAGTGATCGAAGCGTCCTGTAATTAAAATTGTGCTACAAAGACTAAGGAATAAAAGAGAATTGCTTCTCTGTCCGGATGAGAATGTCAGCTACAGTGAAAGCGGAAGAAACATCTCAGGCAAAGTCACAACGTGGAAGAAAATGTGTGCTGGGCGGTCATGATACATGGCCTTTGATGAGGTCAGTGACGCAAGACAGAGAACGACCGCTGTAAAAGTCACTGCACATGTGAATGTCGCACTCGCGTACCCTGTCAGCACCAAAACAACACGAAGGGAGCTTCATAAGCTGAGAACTGCAGCGCGAGCTGGAATTCCAAACTCCCAACATCACTGATGAAAAGCTCGTAAGAGCAAAACGTGGTGCCGAAGCCATAAAACCTTAAACAGGCACTCTGGGGCAAAGGTAGAAAGTCATTTGCGCGAAAGAGTCTTGTATCATACTAACTTCTGGCCGAGTCATGTCCCGAAAGTAAACTACGTCCGGGTTTCGGTTATGGTTTGGGTCCCATGGTTGCTATCAAGTTCACATTAATGCCATGGCTTATGTAGTCATTCTGTTTGATCAGGTTCATCCCTTGGAATAAGGTTTGTTTCCTAATTGCTTCGTCCACGACTGATTTTGTGAGAAGAGGATGAATGGCCGTAACCCCCTCTGTCTATCACAGTCACTAGATAGCAATATTTTTGAGCCTCCCGTCTACTTTGGGGAGAAGTGTGAGAGATCGCTATTCAATTCCAGTTTTTAGAATCCAAGAGTATGTACCAAACTTATTTGAGGAGTAAATTCAAGAACATCATGCAGAAACGTGTTCAAGGAACTTCGTATTGTAATCACTGCTTCTCAGTATATTTATTTATTAATGAAATTTGTTGCAAATAATATCTCTATTTCCACCCAATATCTCAATACGTAGTATCAGTATTGGGAGTAAGAGCAATGCATATAAAGATCTGAAATGATGGCCATCATTTTAGTCAGACTGAAGTGAATAACGTTCATTATGGCACTTTCTTCTACTCCATTGAAGAGTCTCTTCACAGAATATTTTAAAACTAATTTTTAGTTTTCTGGAATTTTTAGGTTATTTTACAACTAATATTAATACTATAATGCAGTAATGCACTGGTGTTCCAAACTTAACGACGAAATTAGCTTCCCCATGATATGTTACTACTGGATGAAGCGTAGACTGGTATAGTATAGGACAGAAGGTAACTGAAAGAAATACGAGTACGAAATGGCGAACGTATATGACACTTTTATTCAGATGATAATTATGCTATAGTCATTGCGTTTGTGATGGTACCTTGTACATTACAAAAGGCAGGACATGGTTCGTAAATGGATATGCGATCACCACGTACGGAAACGCATACCCTGCAACGTGCTCCCATGCTAGCCGCAAGGTTGTTGAGGAGTTATTGTGATAGGGTGTTCCGTTCCTCCACCAGAGGGCAGTTGACAACTGTTGAATGGTCGTTGGTGCACATGGACGTGCTGCTATAACTTCTCCATAAAGTTGAAGTCAAGGCGGAACGCACCACTGAAAAGATGCGCATGGGTAGCACTACAGTGTCAGAGTTATGTTGCGTGGTGAGTGTACCGTGTTCAAAGATTTGGACGTCAGTACGCTCATGCAACATTATGCCTCCCACACCCTAATTCCTGTTCCACCAAAACGACCAAGTTCGATAACATCCCATGGTGCATTATGTGATTGTATATCTAGCAATACTGGGGCAGATTCATCATTTTCGAAGGTGTAGGTTTTGGTGGTCCCTTTGTTAAGAGGGGGGGGGGGGGGGCTGGAGCGTAAGTCACAACATTGCTGTGGCGTACTCGTACTGACATCCAAATCCATGCACACGGTGCACTCAGAGGTTAACAACGCACTCATCCCCTCCCCCCCCCCCCCCCCCCTTCCCCATATGTATCTTTTTAGGGACTTGATTTAAATTTTATGAAAACGCCCGACCGTATTAAAGCGCGGGTGGAGGATCTCTTGGAGTGACAGGATATTCGGCGAATGGAGTTGTTTGGCCTTTCCGTCGACGTAAGTCACACTGAGCACGTGTGGGAGACGTTAGAGAGACGCATTGCAGTCTCTCCACATGCACCACCGACCATCTAGTAGTTGGTAGCCGCGATGGAGGAATAATGGAACGCCCAGCCACAAAAATTCGGCGGAAACCTTGCGGCCAAAATGAGAGCACGTTACAGAGCGTGTTTTGCCGTCCATGGTCATCACACACCCTATTAAGAACCATTCCAATCCTTTTTAACGCCCAGTAGACCGTCATAATTCACTGTGACATTAGTGTATTTATTATATTTGATTAAAAACGTCATTTCTGGTTCATTGTGTATTTCTTTCAGTTACCCTCTGTATTATGCTGCATCAATTATTTCTATGTGTGGTCCAAGTTTCATAGAGCACTCATAGTTGGCAGTGATACTTCATACATTGGCTGCTCTCGCTCTTAAGCGTTGCACACCACTGTATTTCATAGTGTTAAGTCGTTTCACTGTATTTCTGTTAGAGAAGATACACATCCTTGACTACTTTCCATATCACATTGACTCCTCTCAGATTTATCCATTAAAATACGACTACCGTCACGTAATGCAAAGTTTGTAACAACAGTATTGTCTAACAACAAGTAATAGTGATCTTCAAATTTCTTTTGAATTTTATTATTACATCTGGATTGTCTAATGTATAACCGAATGTTGTGCATTCGCTTACATACCGGCATTTAGAATACTTTTCACTTTTTCATCTTTTAATTCATCTTAGTGTACATGCTGTGATGGCAAACGTTCGCATCTGCATTATTTTCTTTTTGGACTACGTGGCCTTTACACATTGCTTCTTTACACTATATCCACGTCTTACCTTTGGAGATACTAGAGATTTTTAAGTTCCTGGTTTGAGAAATATCTAAAGTACAGAAAATACAACAATACCTAGTAGCATGTCGTTAATAATAAAATGTTTCCTGTGGAGGTCCTTAATTCTTTTAGTGTTGGATATTATTTGACAGAGATATTTTCACTTATTTCTTCATCTATTGTGTAAGCGGAATGTAGACACTCGTAAAGTGATGCAAAAATCCTGAGCAGTTGAAATACCAGGGATCCGAAGCTGTTCTACGAAAAACCTGTAGTTCCGATCACATTAGGGTAGAGGTAACTTCATTACTTTCCCTATTAAGCACTAGGCTAATGTTAGTGAGAGAAATATGCCTCTTAGTATCTCTGTAGTTAGGTATGAGTTCGAATGTTATATGTATACAAATTTCATAAATTGAACCGAACCACATACATACAGTCTCCTCAGAAATTACTCAATGTAATCGAAGGATTTGACGTACATAAATGATTTTTAGTTAATTTTGAAAATTTCATACTCTTCTTCTACCTTTTATTCATAAGGGAATTGGTCAAATATTAAGTAGTTGCGTTCATGGCTCCTTGCCATGTAAGAGGTGGGTTAAGTTGTGGATAGAGGACGCTGTTATCGTTTCTTGTTTTATATTAGCGAATGCCACTATTATTTTCAAATAATGCCTTATTCTTCAAAAGAGGTTCCATAAGAGAGTAAATGTATTTGGAAGGTGTTGTTAGCGTGTCTAATTTTGTAGACGTATGCCTACAAAAAGTTTGAGGATAGTTTTGCTTTGATCTTCAGTCCTAAGAGTAGTTTGACGCAGCTGTCCATGCTATTCTGTCCGCTGCTAGCCTCTTCATCTCCGAGCAACTACTGTAACGTTCATTCTTCTGAATTTGCTTGTTGTATTCATCTATTGGTCTCTCCCTACTATTTTTACCCACCACACTTCACACGAGTACTAAACAGGTGATCCCTTGACGTCTCAAAATACGTCCTACCAAGCGATCCCTTCTTCTAGTAGTGTCACAGAATTCTTTGTTGCCCAATTCTATTCAGTATTTCCAATTTAATTACGTAATCCATTCATCTAATCTTCAGCATTTTTTTCTTTGTAGCACCGCATTTCAGACCTTCTATTCTCTTCTTATCTAAGCTGTTTATCGTCCGTGTTTCACTTTCATAATGGCTGCACTCCATACAAATACTTTCAGAAATACTTCCTGACACCATAATCTATGCTTGATGTAAACAGATTTCTCTCCTTCAGAAACGCCTTTCTAGCCATTGTCAGCCTACATGTTATATCCTCCCTAGTTGCCCATCATCAGTTATTTTGCTGATCAAATAGTAAAATTGATCTACTTCTTTAAGTGTCTCGTTTCCTAATCTAATTCCCTCAGTATCGCCTGATTTAATTCTACTACATTCCGTTATCCTTGTTTTGCTTTTGTTGATATTCATCCTGTTTTCTTCTTTTAAGAACCTGTCCATTCCGTTCAACTACCCTTTCAAGGTCTTTGGTGCCTCTGACAAAATTTCAGTGCCTTCACCAAACCTCAATTTTTTTATTTCTTCTCCACGGGCCTTAATTCCTACTCCAAATTTTTCTTTTGTTTCCTTTATTGCTTGCTCATTGTACATACTGAATAACATACAGGAAATTTCTGTTAAATGAATTTTTTATGTGTGTGAGTGACATATGTGCCCAGCTTATGTTTGGGAAAGCAAATAAAAATGTCTTTAATGAATATCTTCATAGTCAGCTCCAAGCATTCACCGCGGGACACAAAGATATTGAGCATCTTTGGTCGGAAATTAAAGGTATTGTCCATCATGTGCTAGAGAAGTATGTGCCTAGCAAAAGTATATAGGAGGGAAAGGATCCTTGCCGGCCGGTGTGGCCGTGCGGTTAAAGGCGCTTCAGTCTGGAACCGCGTGACCGCTACGGTCGCAGGTTCGAATCCTGCCTCGGGCATGGATGTGTGTGATGTCCTTAGGTTAGTTAGGTTTAATTAGTTCTAAGTTCTAGGCGACTGATGACCTCAGAAGCTGAGTCGCATAGTGCTCAGAGCCATTTGAACCATTTTTTGAAAGGATCCTTCTTCGTACAACAAACATATTAGGAAGTTGCTGAGAAAGCAGAGAATTTTGCACAGTCGTTTTAAACGTAGTAACTGCCACGCTGACAAACATAAATTATGCGAAATGAAAGCAGCTGTCAGCAGGACAATGAGAGACTGCTTTAACGAATTTGAAAGGAATATTTTATCTGCAGATTTCAAAAACAACCTCAAAAAATTTTGGTCGTACATAAAATCTATGAACGCTACAAATAACTCAATACCTTCTCTGGCTGACAGTACGGGTAATGAACTGATGATGATAAACAGAAGACCGAAATTCTAAACCTAGCTTTCAAAAACTCGTTTACGATAGAAGACTGCAGCACCACTCCCCCTTTCAATTATCGAACAAACGAAAGGATGGCTGACATAGTGTTTAGTGTATCTGGGATTGTAAAACAGTTAAGATCCTTAGATGCCAGAAAGGCATCTGTCCCAGACGGTATCCCCGTGAGATTTTATGTTGACTATGCTACAAATATAGTACCTTTCTTATCCGTCACCTACCAGAGATCATTGGAACGGCGGAAAGTTCCATGGGACGAAGAAAGCCCAGGTCATAGCAATCTATAAAAAGGGTAGAAAATCGGATGAACCTGCCAATTTCACTGACAGCGATTTCTTGTAGAATCATGGAACATATTTTCTGTTCAGACATAATGAACTTTCTATACTCTGAGAAGCTCATCTGCAGAAACCAGCACAGTTTTAGGAAACAGCGGTCATGCGAGACACAGCTGGCCCTCTTTGCGCATGATATACAACAGGCTCTAGATACCGGCTCCCAGGTTGATGCCATTTTTCTCGACCTTCGAAAGGCGTTCGACTCAATTCCGCACTGTCGCTTGCTACAAAAAGTGCGCGCTTACGGTCTGTCCAAAGACATATGCGATTGGATATAAAGTTTTCTAACAGACAGGGAGCACTATGTCGTCCTGAACGGGGTGACTTCAACAGAAACAAGCGTATCTTAAGGTGTGTCCCAGGGCAGCGTGATAGGTCCTCCGCTTTTTACGATTTACATAAACGATCTGGTTGATGGTATTGACAGCGGCCTTAGACTTTTTGCCGATGATGCTGTAGTCTACAGGAAAGTAGTATCACGCGAAAGTTGTGAACAAATCAATGAGAATTTGCAGAAAATAAATGCGTGGTGTAATGACTGGCAGTTATCTCTCAATATTAGTACGTGTAACTTACTGCGTATAACAAGGCGAAAATCCCCATTAATGTATGAGTACAAAATAAATGATCAGTCTTTGGAAGCGGTAACGTCAGTGAAGTATCTGGGTGTGACTATTCGAAATGATCTGAAATGGAATGATCAGATTACAAAAGTAACGGGTAAGGCGAACTCTAGATTGCGGTTTATTGGTAGAATCCTGAAGCAATGCAGTCCTTCAACAAAGGAAATAGCTTACAACACGTTAGTTCCGTCCAGTCTTATTGTTCGTCTGTATGGGGCTCTTACCAGTTGGGTCTGATTCAAGAGATTGAGAAATTCCAAAGAAGAGCGGCAAGATTCGTGACTGGTACATTTAGCCATCGCGAGAGCGTTACAAATCTCATAGGAAGTTTGAAGTGGGACACACTTGCAGATAGACGACGCACTAAACGGAAGGGGGTGCTCTCTAAATTCCGAAACCCCATCTTCATCGAGGATGTAGAGCATATATTATTACCACCAACTTTCAAATGGCGTAATGATCATCATTTAAAGATAAGGGAAATAAGAGCTCGTACTGAGGCGTTCAGACAGTCGTTTTTCCCTCGCTCGATCCGCGACTGGAACAGAGGAGATGGGGAGGGGGGGGGGATATGGCTTTATTAGCATGTAGAGCAGATACTGCTAGCTCAAGTCATTCAAATGATCTGTTGTATGTGATGTGCAAGTTCTGATCAATATGCATCGTAGTTTCTATCCCTGTGATGTATTGTTAATTATGATGTTACAAAAAAATGGCTCTGAGCACTATGGGACTCAACTGCTGAGGTCATTAGTCCCCTAGAACTTAGAACTAGTTAAACCGAACTAACCTAAGGACATCACAAACATCCATGCCCGAGGCAGGATTCGAACCTGCGACCGTAGCGGTTTTGCGGTTCCAGACTGTAGCCCCTTTAACCGCACGGCCACTTCGGCCGGCTGATGTTACACGTCACCTTGTAAAGAACTGAATTAAGTGCGTTTTCTGTAATCGAGGAAAAAATCAGTAATACCTTCCAATATTTCATTTATTGCCCATTCTGTTGTTCTATTTCAGCTGGATGCGATTACGGTGTTTATATCGCCAGCTAAGAACATAATTTCTGCTTTATTGGTGTAAGGCAGAAGATCGTTTACATACAGCATGGAGAGGAGTGGACGCTGAATTCAATCCTGTGGAATGCCAGTATCAGTTTAGCCCCATTCAGAAGAAGCTTCATCATGAATGCCACATCAGCTATCTAACACGGCCCTCTGCTTCCTATCAGTTTGATATGAAATGGAGCACTTACTCATTAGGCCTCTAAGGCCACGATCCTCACATTTCTCCATAAGAATGTAGTGATTTGCATAATCATATCGCTTCGATTACAAAATGATTCTAGTATATCAAATGTTATCATTGAAATGTTTTAATATACTATCAGTGAAATGGGAGAAACCATGCTCAGTGGGGAGTCCCTTCTGGAATGCAAATTGTGACTTTCTATGAATCTTTCATTTGCTGATAGGCTCAAACATTCTTAAATACAACTAGGAGCAAATTTTCTCACAAGTGAACATTTTCACTTGGCCTCTACACACTGTGCAAAACGTTTTTCGAGGGAACACGCTGCGATATCGACATTCCTCAGACTGGGAGGCGAGGGTACTGACGCGGCGCCAGTGGGAAGCTATTTCTCAGTTCAGTAGATCCGATTTTCCGCTTCAGTAGACCGTCATCATGGTCTCTGCACCCCTTCTTTCTTCTCCGTACTTTTGGAATGTGATCCTTCCTGGATGTATGAACGGCGAAAACTTTTATGAACTTCCTGCCAGAATGCCTTTCAACTCGCACCAGCGAGAACTTACAGAAACCTTAAATCTTTTTCCTGCGATCGTCAGATTTCTTCTAGTTAAAGTTACCGCATGGAAAACCGTAAAATGAAGTACGCATGTTTAATAGAATATGTATTTCAGCGATTTTTTTCGATACACCAGTGTACCAATAGCTGTACAACATTTCTTTCACCACTGAAGGGGACTCACCATAGCGAAAACTTCATTCGCAGTTATGACACTTCTAGATGCCGATGAAACCCTGACATTTATGTTTCTAATTGTGTTACCATTATGTTTGAAATTATAATCTGTAACTTACATGTGTGATGCTTTTATGTAATGCCTCTGCTACCATCTGAATGTGGAATGTGCTTGTGCGATGCTATACATGTGGAATGATACATATTTTTCTAAAAACGATGTTCTCAATCCAATACGAAATGTAACCCAGCATCTGTGACTGATATCCTTTCAGCAATGAAGACTTTGATTTTGACATATATGTAAAATATGCATGTGCAGTTAGTGATACTAATCTGAATCTATTTAGAAGTGTGTAAATATTTATTGTTCCCTTGACAATATGAAACAATGTTATAGTCGTTATGGCCCTGATATTACACCTTACCTGTGTAACAACGACAACGAAGATCTGCTCTGGTCCTCCGTCCGAAATGTAATCTATCTCCTCGTTGCACGTTGACCCCCTGCAATCAGCCACGCTACTTTTTGCAAAGTACTGTTAAGCAAATCCCTATTAAGTAAATCACCTAAGATGCAATACCTGAGCATCCTCCAAATCACGCGACTGTGCAATATGTGTGACAATAATCGTACCAAGTAGACTTTCGGTCGTCAGCTGGGAATGTGGAATTTCAAATTAAAGAGAACCATGAATTATTTCTGTCCAAAGTTATATTGTAGCTCAGAAGACATAAAGTATTTTAGTTCCTTTTGAATGAAGCTGCGAGCCTCTTTTACACATTCTTGCAAACAGTCACACGAACAGTTGCTGACTGCTTTCCAACGAGCATGTTTGCCCGTAATAGCTATTTCGAGACCAGTTAAAGGCACTGCTATATTTATAACACGAAAGTTACTGGATTGGAGCGGTGTAGGCCTGAAGATGACGTAGTGTAATGTTGAAACTGGTTGCCTAAAAATAAACCTATGTACAACAGCGATTGGTATTGTTTTTATTGGAAATCATTGGTGCATACTCCATCGCTGTGTATACAGTATCACATTTCCTTACCTTTCTCTTGATGACAATAAAGTCTCTGTCACAAACAAGTAAGGACTGACCTCACATGGAAGTACTGGTTTATAGAATGAAACCTGTCTTTGACAAGTGCAAGAAGAATTCTCACTTTAGAATTATTCCCGCTTCGGGCAGAACACCCATCTGTGAATACGTACTACTGTTTTACACTTTCAAGAACATATTTAAAATAGTCATTCAAGAATGAACATACCCCATCAAGTCCTTAGACGATTAGTGAAATTCTTTTTCATCTCTCACTATATTTCTCGATTCAATACCGGCGGGGGACAGCCCGAAACTATTATTGATTTAACAAATAAGAATCTTATTAGCCCACAACTGATAACGCAAGGAAGGGCTCCAGTAACCGACGAAGTTAGCCATCTAAGCTACATTCTTGATACGATCCACCTTAAATTTTTGAACTATCTGGATTATGCTCATTATGATGTTTAGATTCAATGTAGCGATAGTAAAAATGGTAGGGATTGCGGTCCTAATCATCAAACCTAATGCGAGAGGTTTTTCTCTTCGACAAAATTGTTTATTGCAACTTTCGTGCGAAAAATTGTTCAAATGGCTCTGAGCACTATGGGACTTAACATCTGTGGTCATCAGTCCCCTAGAACTTAGAACTACTTAAACCTAACTAACCTAAGGACGTCACACACATCCATGCCCAAGGCAGGATTCGAACCTGCGACCGTAGCAGTCGCGCGGTTCCGGACTGAGCGCCTAGAACTGCAACTTCGTGCACATAAAACTAAGGAAATGTATGCATTAACAATATCCTTGCGCTGACCGAATGGTCTCTTAAATACGGTATGCACGTAGATATCGGTGAGATCTAAGTTGCTATACTTGGCGACACTTAAATCTCTACCAAAAACAAATTTCCATGTGCAGTTCAGGCACGAATATCTCGAATATCTAGTTCCCCGTTAACCGACAACACTGGCTATGCAACGCCATTGAGAATGACGTTTATTGGCGGGAAATGAAAATTCTTCTCGGGTAAACACTAAGCAATTTGGACAGGAAAAGGGGCAAGCAGACTTGAATATTAATAGTAGCACGGATACATTACACAGTCATTCTTATCTACATTACTCACCGTTTTAAGGATACACTTGGACAACAGCAAAATCGTCATTCGTGAAACCCCCCACAGAAATTCCTCATGTTCTATGCTTTACTCACCCTCAGTGGTCGTTCTTGGGCTATATCAAATTAAAAAAATTCACATCATTTACCTACGCCTACTGAAATTAGGATTTTGTCAGTCAATTCTCCCGCCAGGGCTGCCCATGACGACAGACTGTAGAACAGTCCATTTAATAGCAAATTATTTCACACGCTGATATTTCTTAAACATTTCACACAGAGTGTGGCCTTAGCTCCCAGTTTGTGCACATTGACAGCGCAGAAAGATACGTACATAGCTTCTTTTCTTACGTACATTGCGTGTGAGTTACGTATAGGAGGTGTAATTTAGAGTTTTAGTTACTGTAGTCGTAAATTCAGGCAGATTGTAGCGCAGTCGTTAGGCATTTGTACAGGTTCGTTCATACATTCTTTGCATGTTTCCCTTGCGTTATCTAGGCACGGACTCGTGTTTCAGTAACTGTTGTTCAACATCGATTAGAATGGACAGGGACAGTGATTGCTGTGTTCTGATGAGGGCTGAGTTGGCATCCCTTCTCTCACAGCTGCAGGCGGCGCTGACTTCAGCCGGACTTGAGTGTCACTGGGATGTCAACCTCGTCCCGTCTGACCCCAGATAGGTCTGCCGCTGTGGTTGCCCCGGTTGCTGCCCGCAGTGGGGCTGAGCCCTCGCCTGTGGTTGATTGGGAGGTCGTTCCAAGGCGTGGCAGTAAGCGAAAGACGTCCCCGGAGGCTGATCAGAAAGCCTCCCCGGTGCGTCTGACAAACAGGTTTCAGGTACTGTCTCTGGCTGAGTCAGATGCAACTGCCTGCCCTGTTTCAGAGGGTGATTCTCAGCCTTCAAGGTCCGAACAATCGCAGAGGGTGGGCTTATTGGTAGTTGGGAGCTCCAATGTCGGGCGCGTAATGGGGCCCCTTAGGGATATGGAGGCTAAGGAGGGGAAGAAATCCAGTGTACACTCCGTGTACATTCCGGGTGGAGTCATTCCTAATGTGGAAAGGGTCCTTCCGGATGCCATGAAGAGCACAGGGTGCAGCCAGCTGCAGGTGGTGGCACATGTCGGCACTAATGACGTGTGTCACTTTGGATCTGAGGAAATTCTCCCTGGATTCCAGCGGCTATCTGATTTGGGGAAGGCTGTCGGTCTTGCTTACGAGATGAAGGCAGAGCTTACCATCTACAGCATCGTTGACAGAACCGACTGCGGACCTTTGGTACAGAGCCGGGTGGAGGGTCTGAATCAGAGGCTCAAACGGTTTTGCGACCGTGTTGGCTGCAGATTCCTTGACTTGCGCCATAGGGTGGTGGGGTTTCGGTTCCGCTGAATAGGTCAGGAGTTCACTACACTCAGCTGGCAGCTACATGGGTAGCGAAGGCTGTGTGGCGTGGACTGGGCGGTTTTTTAGGTTAGAAGGCCTCGGGAAAGTACGGGGTGGGCTGCAATCTCAAAGAGTGCATGGCAAATACAGGACGTGCTTGGATCAAGGAACAGTCGGAATTGTGGTTGTAAATTGTTGCAGTTGCGCTGGGAAAGTTCCTGAGCTTGAAGCGCTAATAGAAAGCACAGAAACTGAAATCGTTATAGGTACAGAAAGCTGGCTAAAGCATGAAATAAGTTCTGCAGAAATTTTTATGAAGTCTCAGACGGTGTTCAGGACAGATAGATTAGGCAGAATTGGTGGTGGAGTGTTTGTGTCTGGCAGTAGTGGTTTATCTTGTAGTGAAGTCAAAGTAGATGATCCGTGCAAATTGGTATGGGTGGTGGTTATACTTAACAGCTGAACTAAGTTAATAATTGGCTCCTTCTACCGACACCCAGACTCCGATGATATTGTTGCTGAACAGTTCAGAGAAAATTTGAGTCTCGTAAGAAATAAATACCCCACTCATATGGTTATAGTTGGTGGGGACTTCACCCTTCCCTCGATATGTTGGCAAAAATACTTGTTCAAAACCGATGGTAGGCAGAAAACATCTTCCTAGATTGTCCTAAATGCTTTCTTCGAAAATTATTTAGAGCAGTTAGTCCACGAACCCACGCGAATTGTAAATGGTTGCGAAAACACACTTGACCTCTTAGCCACAAACAATCCAGAGCTAACTGAGAGCATCATGACTGATATAGGGATTAGTGATCACAAGGTCGTTGTTGCTGGGCTCAATACCGTTTCTTCCAAATCCACCAGAAACAAACGCAAAATAATTTTATTTAAAAAAGCGGATAAAGTGTCACTAGAAGCCTTCCTAAGAGACAATCTCCATTCCTTCCGAACTGACTATGGAAATGTAGACGAGATGTGGCTCAAATTCAAAGATACAGTAGCAACAGCAATTGAGAGATTCATACCTCATAAATTGGTAAGAGATGGAACTGATCCCCCATGGTACACAAAACAGGTCCGAACACTGTTGCAGAGGCAATGGAAAAAGCATGCGAAGTTCAGAAGAAAGCGAAATGCCGAAGATTGGCTAAAATTTACAGACGCGTGAAAACTTGCACAGACTTCAATGCGAGATGTCTTTAATAGGTTCCACAACGAAACATTGTCTCGAAATTTGGTAGAAAATCCGGAGAAATTCTGGTTGTTTGTAAAGTACACAAGCGGCAAGACGCAGTCAATACCTTTGCTGCGCACTGCCGATGGTACTGTTACCGACGACTTGCAAGTAGGCTGTTTATGTTTTCTTATTGGCAACGGTACATAGCGGTCTGTGTGAGAATCACTGGCTGTGCTGTGTGCAGTCTGTGGCTGGTTTGCATTGTTGTCTGCCATTGTAGTGTTGGGCAGAGGCAGCTGGATGTGAACAGCGCTTAGCGTTGCGCAGTTGGAGGTGAGCCGCCAGCAGTGGTGGATGTGGGGAGAGAGATGGCGGAGTTTTGAAATTTGTCCTGAACTGCTATATATATATTATGACTATTAAGGTAAATACATTGTTTGTTCTCTATCAAAATATTTCATTTGCTAACTATGCCTATTAGTAGTTAGTGCCTTCCGTAGTTTGAATCTTTTATTTAGCTGGCAGTAGTGGCGCTCGCTGTACTGCAGTAGTTCGAGTAATGAAGATATTTGTGAGGTAAGTGATTTGTGAAATGTATAGGTTAATGTTAGTCAGGGCCATTCTTTTGTAGGGATTTTTGAAAGTCAGATTGCGTTGCGCTAAAAAAATATTGTGTGTCAGTTTAAGGACAGTCGTGTAGAAATTGTACAACCGGGACATTTCATATGGCGACCCTGCCAGGATACCTCACTGGAATCTTCTGATTTTTTTCTTGTAGTTTGTGTAATTAGTGTAGCTTTTGTTTATTGCTAGCGCGTAATTGTAGAGAGAATCTCCTTTGTAGTTGCAGTCTTTCATTGTTGTTGTGGCATGCATGTTAATTTGCACCAAGTATTTCGCAGCTGTGCTTGCAATTAACTAGATATTATTTTCAGTGCTATGTTAATGTGTTCTCTTATTTTTGCTCTTCAAATTGTGTTTTTCTGTGTTATCGTGTGAAATATTGTGGCAATAATGGCGTGTGAAAAACGTAACACTAGGCTCCAAAGTAAACTGAGAAATAATAGTGACGACGAGCATAGCTTGCCAGCACCACTGTGTAATGAATTAACAGACGTTCAAAGTAGTAATTTGGTAACTGTGCATATGGAAATGGAGTGGGCTGCAAACAATGGCGTAGACAGTGAAACAGGTAGTGAACAGGGAAGCATTATCGATCGATCGCTCGGCAGCAGCTCGCCTCAGGAATCCGAAATGACAGGACACAATTTTGCAAATACTGTAGATTCAGGTTTTGCGTCCTCACCGTTTTCTCAAATGAGTCAAGACATATTTTCCGCTTGTCAAAATGTGAATGTTGCCGGTGCAAATTCACTGCCGAAAAGCACTGAGGAACATGTTTCAGACACCAGTGCATTGTTATTACAATTAATGCAACAAATGGGACAAAAGCTTGAAAACTTAGACACAATGGAACAAAATCAGAGACAAAAACAGCAACAGTTAGACACAATGGAACAAAATCAGAGACAGACACAGCAAAAGCTTCAAAAGTTAGACACAATGGAACAAAATCAGAGACAAACCCAGCAAAAGCTTCAAAAGTTAGACACAGTGGAACAAAATCTTAAAAAGTTAGACTCATTGGAACAAACTCTTGAACAAACACGTGAAGATTTAACTACTGAGTTACATAACATTGAATCGAAATGTCAAAAAGTCTGTAATGACGTAAAACTCAAATTTGTGAGCATTTTCAACCTATTTTTTCGCGGCATGAAAATGCATTACAGAATCACGAAGCAGCCATAAAAGAACTGCAAACTTTTGTTCATGAAAATCATGAGACCTTGCAAGCTAAATTGGACTCAGTTGCATCTACCGATTCGGTTACGCAACTTGCAAAAACTCAGGAAAACTTAAAGAACACAGTAGATTCGATTTCAACACAAATGGACACTCTGAAACTTGGTTCAGAAAAACACACTAAGGAAATGTGTTCACTATCGGAGAAAGTAGCCCAACTTTCAGATCAGGTCACTAACGTATCTACAAAGGTAGATGATGATCTGAATGACACAAGACCTGTAGCCTTCACTGACACAGAAGAGTATGAACAAATTAGAAAATTCAAACAAAATCAAAATCAAATCAATACACAGTACAAAAGAGAAATCCGGGAAGTACAAGATCAGTTGACGCAGGTAATACAAGAATTACATACTTCAGAGGACACTCGCGCTCCAGTACGGGAAGAGGGACATAGAAATACGGAACAACCACAAAATAATAACACAGGACACTTTGGAAATTATGAAAGAAATTGGCAAGGCGCATTGGATTTTGAGATGGAACCGCCGACAAGACGTAACAATGACCGCTATGCTACTCGCCGACATGATGATTTTGACTATAAGCTGTTCATTACTACAACTAAATTCAAAACGTTTAAGAATTCTGCCAACGACATTCATCCACAAGTGTGGCTCCATCAATTCTCTCATTTTTTTCCTCCCAACTGGTCATTAGAGCACAGATTAGAATTTATGTGTGGCTACTTGGAGAATGAACCATCTGTAAGAATGCGATCGGTCATTCACGATTGTCACAGTGAAGGAGAATTTTATCATGCCTTCCTCTCAGCGTATTGGTCTCAAGCTGCACAAGACCGAGTAAAACATAGCATCATAATGATGAAACGTTTCGAACAATCTGAATTTTCCAGTCTTATGAAATATTTTGAAGACATGTTGCATAAGAATCAGTATCTTTCAAACCCATACAGCCCCTCAGAACTCATCCGCATTTGCTTACTCAAATTACCTGAACATTTACGGCATATTATTTTAGCAGGACGTTGCAAAGACGACATTGAAGGTTTTCAGGGACTGTTACAAGAACTAGAAATTGACACTGATAATCGCGGAACGCGAAAACAAGAACACAACAATTACAGGTCACATCTGTCGCAATTCCGCGATGAAAGAAATAATAACTGGACACGACAAGGCTATTCTCACAACACAAATCGTGACCAAAACAGACACCACCCTTATGACAACCACTTGCAAAGTAACAATAGTTACAGAGAAAGATCACATTTCCGTAGTAATGAATATGACAGAGATTACCTTAGAAACAGACAATATGGGAACCAAAACAATTATTATCAAGGGAGACACAATAACTTCACATGCAACAGTTCAGCGGGCAGGTACAATTCAGGGAGAAATTCTCCACCACTTAACCGACAAGAAAGAAACTACAGGAACTACCGACATGACGACAGACGATATAATCATAACGACAGATCTGAAATGCATCAGAACTGGCGGGATTTAAACAGGGCAGGGCCTTCTCGTCAAAGTGAATTTGTAGAAGTTAGGTCTCCTAATCCCAATAACGACATGCGCCAACAAAGAGACAGACAATGACTCGCACAGCAGGCAGCCGCGTGCGCCAGCTGGCTCAGAGATAAATTACATAGACGCTAACCTTGAGAAAAATTCCAGTATTCTTTACCGACGTATACCACATGATAATTGCGTTGAAGTTGAAACTCTGCGTATTAGGAAGAGTAAAGGTTTACACCACATTTCACATGCAAAACCGTTTATTGAAAGATAATCTGCTTTCTAACTTTGTCTTTGCCATATAACTTTTCACTTCACATTTCTAGTATGCATTGTCAGACTTAGAAACTGTTACCATGCAACAATGTTCGAAGTTAAATATCCAGTCAAGAACCAAGAGAACTTATTTAAACAGGAATTATGAATGCATTGTTATTGTGAACAGACGACACAGTGTTATTGTGTGTGTACATTCTTGCTTGTTAGTTGCACGTTTACGTAACGACTGTAAGGCTCACATACTTAGAACATTTACCAGTACTGCTAATGAGATTTTAATGCAACATTTTGGTTTACTTGCAAATACATTATGGATTCCAGGTGCTTTCTGAGAGATACCAGGTGACACAGTGGTTAGTTTATTTGACAGCTACACGACTATATCACGACACTACTAATGAGTGACAATTTACAATGTTGCTTTTGCGGTGTATCTGTTTTATATCTGCACAGTTTTTCTCTTTTATTCAGGAAAGTAAAACATGTTTTAGTAGTAACTTTTGTGGTATAGCTACAATGAGACTGCCTTTTCCGTAGCACAACAATACGTTACAGCACAGTAATTTCTTCATCACGGCAATAAGCGTAATAACTAAGATATCTATACGCAAAGCATTTCACTTTTGTTTATCATGAGGTAAGTACATTGACTTCTGCAGAGCTTAGCTCTGTGATGACCTACCTACCAATATTCTTCAAAACTTCGACTGACTCTGCTGTGGGTTTGCTCTGTCGTGGCGCATTACCTGTCTGCATGTCGAGAGTCAGCGCTGTCTTTCTGTTGGAAGGTCAACACTACTTCTTAAAGACTGCATGGAAATCCACTACTTCTGTGTGCATTTTCTTTTACTGCTCAGACTTTGAGAAAAACACTGCAATTTTACTGTGACGAATGATGAGGACTGTCTTTATGGACTGTGAGAATATTTTAGCTGTTGACCAACATTGTATCAATAAGTGTGTGCATTTGATTTCTTTGTTATTGTAAGTATGGAAAATTTTATCAAATCATTATTGGCCACGGCCCAAAACAATTTGTAAAATTTATTGTGGGGAGCATGGGGGCTATGTAAGTAGGCTGTTTATGTTTTCTTATTGGAAACGTTACATAGCGGTCTGTGTGAGAATCACTGGCTGTGCTGTGTGCAGTCTGTGGCTGGTTTGCATTGTTGTCTGCCATTGTAGTGTTGGGCAGCGGCAGCTGGATGTGAACAGCACGTAGCGTTGCGCAGTTGGAGGTGAGCCGCCAGCAGTGGTGGATGTGGGGAGAGAGATGGCGGAGTTTTGAAATTTGTCCTGAACTGCTATGTATATATTATGACTATTAAGGTAAATACATTGTTTGTCCTCTATCAAAATATTTCATTTGCTAACTATGCCTATTAGTAGTTAGTGCCTTCCGTAGTTTGAATCTTTTATTTAGCTGGCAGTAGTGGCGCTCGCTGTACTGCAGTAGTTCGAGTAACGAAGATATTTGTGAGGTAAGTGATTTGTGAAACGTATAGGTTAATGTTAGTCAGGGCCATTCTTTTGTAGGGATTTTTGAAAGTCAGATTGCGTTGCGCTAAAAAAATATTGTGTGTCAGTTTAAGGACAGTCGTGTAGAAATGGTACAAAGGGGACGTTTCAGACTGTGCCGCTAAAGCGGAGTTATTGAAAGCAGTTTTCCGAAATTCCTTCACCATGGAAGACGAATGAAATATTCCAGAATTTGAAATACCAACAGGTGCTAGCATGAGTTTCTTAGAAGTAGATACCTTAGGGGTTGCGAAGCAACTTAAATCGCTTGATACGGGCAAGTCTTCAGGACCAGATTGTATACCGATTAGGTTCCTTTCAGATTACGCTGATACAATAGCTCCCTATTTAGGAATCATATACAACCGCTCGCTCACCGATAGATCTGTACCTACAGATTGGAAAATTGCGCAGGCCGCACCAGTGTTTGAGAAGGGTAGTAGGAGTAATCCATCGAACTACAGACCTAAATCATTGACGTCGGTTTGCAGTAGGGTTTTGGAACATATACTGTATTCAAACATTATGAATCACCTCGAAGGGAACGATCTCTTGGTACGCCATCAGCATGGTTTCAGAAAACATCTTTCTTGTGCAACGCAGCTAGCTCTTTATTCGCACGAAGTAATGGCCGCTATCGACAGGGGATCTCAAGTTGGTTCCGTATTTCTAGATTTCCGGAAAGCTTTTGACACAGTTCCTCACAAGCGACTTCTAATCAAGCTGCAGGCCTATGGGGTATCGTCTCAGTTGTGCTACTGGATTCGTGATTTCCTGTCAGGAAGGTCGCAGTTCGTAGTAATAGACTGCAAATCATCGAGTAAAACTGAAGTGATATCAGGTGTTCCCCAGGAAAGCGTCCTGGGACCTCTCCTGTTCGTGATCTATATAAATGACCTGGGTGACAATCTGAGCAGTTCTCTTAGGTTGTTCGCAGATGATGCTGCAATTTACCGTCTAGTAAGGACATCCGAAGACCAGTATCAGTTGCAAAGCGATTTAGAAAAGATTGCTGTATCGTGTGGCAGGTGGCAGTTGACGCTAAATAACGAAAAGTGTGAGGTGATCCACATGAGTTCGAAAAGAAATCTGTTGGAATTCGATTACTAGATAAGTAGTACAATTCTCAAGGCTGTCAATTCAACTAAGTACCTGGGTGTTAAAATTACGAACAACTTCAGTTGGAAAGACCACATAGATAATATTGTGGGGAAGGCGAGCCAAAGGTTGCGTTTCATTGGCCGGACACTTAGAAGATGCAATAAATCCACTAAAGAGACAGCTTACACTACACTCGCTCGTCCTCTGTTAGAATATTGCTGCGCGATGTGGGATCGTTACCAGGTGGGATTGACGGAGGACATCGAAAGGGTGCAAAAAATGGCAGCTCGTCTTGTATTATCACGTAATAGGGGAGAGAGTGTGGCAGATATGATACGCGAGTTGGGATGGAAGTCATTAAAGCAAAGACGTTTTTCGTCGCGGCGAGATCTATTTACGAAATTTCAGTCACCAACTTTCTCTTCCGAATGCGAAAATATTTTGTTGAGGCCAACCTACATAGGTAGGAATGATCATCAAAATAAAATAAGGGAAATCAGAGCTCGAACAGAAATGTTTAGGTGTTCGTTTTTCCCGCGCGCTGTTCGGTAGTGGAATGGTAGAGAGATAGTATGATTGTGGTTCGATGAGCCCTCTGCCAAGCACTTAAATATGAATTGCAGAGTAATCATGTAGATGTAGATGTAGATCATACATTTTTCCTAAATAGCTGCACACGAGTTTTGTGAATCATTTAAATTTTCAGGTTCGACCAGACGGGTACTTCAATTGTTGAGGCCCAATTTACTAATAAAAATCTCCAATATTCATCAAAATGGCAAACGTTACCTGTCGTAAGAAAGTAAGCTGAGTTTGAAGCTAATCTAAGATCAGTTGTGCTTGTAGGACCAAAAGATTGACACCATTTTAACGGATGGCGAGAAGCTGCTTGTTTGTACCTGAAAATGAAAATTCTAATTCCTGAGTTTAATACTGAAAAATGCTACAAATGGTGTTCGTAACGAAAATTTAACCGTGAGTCGCCTGTAGGAGAGTGGTTTAGACATATAAATGCTATAATGCCTCTTCCCTACTCACTTCGAATCTTCATACGGCGGAGGCCATCAGTGGCTCCATGCACACCCTCTGGAATCCCGAAAACGAGTAACCAAAAGATGGCGACCACCCCCAATGGACTCTCTGCTTTCCCTGAAGGGGAACCGCTGCTAACCCACGAAGTCTAGAAGGTAACAGGTGCATCTTTTACTGAAGTCACACAAAGATTTATGTTGGCTCCACAAACTGAACAGCTAATCTATCTTTGATACCCTATCATATAGCAGACGTTCTTTCCCACATGACAACTCAACATTTAATAATACATAGAAACATAGAGGGAGAAGGGTAGGATGTGCATAATGTGAGCTATAACAAAGATTCGTAGTGATGTCCTTTCCTTCACCAGAGGTTCACGGAAAAATATGGCGGAGGAGACAAAGTCGGAAGTGGGTTGGCACACGACACGTATAGGTAACATGGAGCAAGGGATATTGAATGTCACTAGAACAGTACGGGAGTTGACGTCAAACCTGGAACGGTATGCAGCAAATACCAGGAAAGTGTTGAATGGGGATATAGAGGCTATACAGGCGAGATTGAGCCGAATAGACGGGAAAATACAAGTAGCAACTTTATTGAGGGCATTGGCAGACAGGGTGGATGATGCGCGTGTCGAACTGGAAGCGTTATATGAAGCTATGCATCACGCAGTGCATGGTCAATTGAGTGCCACTTTGTTAGGTCCAGATCAGATGCTGAAGGCGTTGCTGAAAGCGCAGAAAGAATTCTCGGAAGGAGTGCGTCATGTCGTGCCTCCGGCGAAGCGGAATTTACCGTTATTCTATCACATGTCTAAAGTGAGAGTAATTACGGATCAGGCGAGTATACACGTAGAAGTGCAAATACCAGTGATTGGTATCAATTCGCGGTACCAGTGTTATACAGTACACCGTATCCAATTAGATGGGGTGCACTTGGGAAGTGGCTGCAAGTGATAACTCGGGAAGTGTTGTTAGTGTCAAGACGGAGGAGTGCTCATGTGGTAATGTTATGGAAGATTTGACAGACTATTTCAGGGGACTGTTTTTATTTGTCCAGCAAAGGAGGTGGTAACCCACAACCATTCGTGTGAGATGCAGTTGTTCTTGGTGATTATGGGAACCTTAGAATGCGAAAAGAAGGTGTTACTTCCGAGACCGAAATTTCAGAAAGTTGGGGAACACTGGATTTACTCTGCGTTCGAACTAAGACCATAGTTGCCACTTGTTCCAGAAATGCTAGATTGACAGATATATCAAAGTTTGAATTGCAGGGCAGCATTTTCATCTACCAGCTACTTTCACGGGTACAACAATGATTAACGCGACACAGCCTATCTTGTGTTATCCAGAGGAACCACCACACATATTGCCTCGCCAGAACCTAACGTTTATTAACGAGTCCCTGGATCCCAAATTGCTACAATCTTTAGATAGCATGATTATCTCAGAAAAAGAGCAGATCTCAGTTAAACAACTATTGCAGCACCTGCTGCAATGTTGGGAGAAACGTAAGGAAAACACAATTATATTTGGTGTGTCAACGACTACCATAATCTTAGTTCTAGTGTTTATTTGTGCAACTTACTTTTGTTTACGGAAACAGATGTCTCGTTCTGAAATAACAACCATACATCAAATACCTATGGGATGTATCGGGAATAGTGGAACGTAAAATAAATAGATAACCAATGATAAGATTGGAATCAGTATTAAGTGTAAATAGATTATTAACAGATAAAAAATGTTTGACAGTATTGAAGGAGTAGTTGTAAGATACCTGTAGAGTGTAAGGAAGTATGGCGTGCACAACCAGTAATTCCAGAATTATAAAATTCGTGACGAATTTTCTTAAAGGTGGGGGATGTGTAGTATCGCAGAATAGTAAAGAGTTGGAAACGTAGAATATTGTCAAAGTTTCGTTGCCTATGCCGAGAGCAAGAGCTAAGAGGATTGCACATATATCGGAATGTGTCGTCACGCAGGGGCAATGGCTTGGTTACACACAGCAGGCGATAGAGAATTGCTTAGCATGCGGGTTTGTGTTAGATGGAGACTTTCGTAGAGTGTAAGACAGAGGTATAGCTTCAGCTGTTCTGCATTTCAGAATTTCGCGTAAGTCTGCCGTAACAACATGTAACTCTGTCGCAAGAACACCTAAGGGGCGAGTACGACAGATAAGTCAGCAGTATAAGTGGAACGAATGCATTCATTACAAACGAGCATGACGTCAGGACGTCGCTCGTGCTTCCTTTAAATACGCCAGCTTTGATAGCAACAAGGCACTCGCACTCGCACTCGCAGTTAGACTTGCAGTTAGATGTGTACTGCGTCGCTGCGTAGCGCTCAGCTCGGTGATCGACATGTTAATCTTTGTTAAGGAGATGTTGCAGTAAGGGCGGACCATCTAGCAGCAGACGTGAGGGGACAGTACCAGCTCTGGTCCTCTCTGCAGCCGCTGTCAATCATCAACCCAGGATTAGCAGACATCGCGGCAGACTCACTCGCCGCCAATGCTGACCACATCAGTTAGTCATCGTCGAGATTGTGCGGGGCCTAGGCCCTGTCCATCCGCCTTCATATCCGGGTGAGCCGACAACGCTGGGGGACTGCAGCCCGTTCCGACCGTCTACCGCGGACGAGCCACCAGGAGGAGCAGGGAAGAAGATGGGGTGGGATAGAGTACACTCCGCACTACGAGAACGCTTCTTGTGCCGACAGCGCCGGGACTCCAACCCGGAGCCTCCTATGCGCAGCCAGCCACGCGCCGCCGATGTAAGGGCATTCCGCCGCTACGTCACAGCATGCGGCGCTGCGCTAGCAAGACTGGTACGGCCCAGAGCTGGTGTCATCGCTACGAGTCAGCGAGGACTCATGGAAGGTCTTTGATATCACCAAGCTCAGCCAGCCTGTGTTACGCGGGCCACATTGTACTCGGCAGGAATAATGTTGTCATGAATTAATAATGTTTCTTTGGTGTTTCTGACGGGTCCACAGTCATTTCCTAGCATCCTGACAACTGGAGAGGTCACCGCTCGGCCTCCAGTCCATCGTAGGCAACCGGGACCCCTGGGGCGCCTACAGATTTGGTGTCAGAAGTCTTCGCGCCCACCGCCTACAGATTTGGTGTCAGAAGTCCTCGCGCCCACGGATTTGATGTCAGCTGATCTATCTTTGATACTCTATCATATAGCAGACGTTCTTTCACACATGACAACTCAACATTTAATAATACATAGGAACCTAGAGGGAGAAGGGTAGGATGCGCATAATGTGAGCTATAACAAAGATACATAGTGATGTCCTTTCCTTCACCAGAGGTTCACGGAAAAATATGAAATAAAATGGAATGACAGTTTACGTAATAGAGACAATAAAACTATTACGTCGTCGGATAATGTAATGAGACCAAATAATCGGTCCCGTATGAACACATCATTGTAACTGTAACAATATGAATGTGAAATCAGCTTTAATGCAGAACAGAGACACAGCATGGATATTACGCAGTGTGTACAAAAATAGCAAGTACATTACTCAAACTATTTGTATTATAGAAACATATATTTAGAAGGTTAATAATTAGGACTGAACAAATTAAGTATTCCCGAGGAATGTTTTTCTTGCGGATAATACTCATACATGTAGTACCCCACTGGGACGCTGGAACTGCAGTTCAATACCATGTCCTCTCTCCCAAGAGTAGTTGATGAAGGGACGTTTATATCTACTCCATCCTGTTTTCTCTTTGTTCTCTTCTTCAGTTATGACATAGATTTGTAATCTTTTACTTTCAAATCCATTTATTTTATTTTAAAATAATTACAGTAAGTCAAAAATAGACAATATTGAAGAACATAGCAGAATTCTGTTCTTTGCGGGTCGGCAGCTCGGTTGACGTACATACCGATCTTATAATTACTTGATAACCTAAATACATTAAATGTTATTAACCCCTATTAGATTAGATATAGTAAAGGAGCGATAAGTTGCATTCCTCCCACCCCCCCGTACTCTTTGTTAAGTCAGCAACATCCGGAACACTTTGTATCGAGTGTTCTATTCTCCACAGTGCTGCCACTCCCAGAATTCTTAAAGTCGTGACACTGTAACTGCTCGACAAATTATTGTTTTTTTTGTCTGCGTTAGTGGATGAATAACTGATTAATAAAAGTAACTGTACCTATTACAGTTAGCCGTCGTAATTTTGTATCAATTTTCTCCATTATTTGAAAATACTGGATAAAAACTAGGAATTACCCATCGCGATAGACAATGTAACATTTTTCGACTGTAGTTACTGCGACTGTAGTTACTGCGTGCTAGGGAAAGTGTAAATGTAAACTAATTATGCCATATTAGAATAAAATTTCAGTGTCAATACTGGTATAATTTGACTCAGTCATTCAGGTTAACTTCAGACGAGTTACGAAGTAGAAATCACAGAGGTAATAAAACTGTTACTTTTAATACAAAATAATGCAAACAGGTGTAACAACAGCCATTTGAAACGAAAGTAGTAAGCACTGCAAAGATACCCTTAGTGGCAAAATGTTACGCTGACTGGATATATGGAGTATAAGATCAAAAATACTTGCTAAATGTTTTGAATGTCACGTTTCCTATGCTCGCTGCATTTTATTACGACAGCCTTAATTAATTTAATGTTCCTTGCTACAAATATGTACCGTATTTAAAGATGAGAATCTATGTAATGCAGATTTGCAAATCCATGTTGCTTCCGTATCAACCTTTATACCACAGTAGCTGATCGGAACGGGTCGCAAACGTTGTCAGTTGTCAGTAACAGAAGACAGACAGCGAAACTTGCCTTCTCCAGTCCTCTAACCCTACAATGGCCGCGCTACTTACCGCCCTGCCCTTGGGGTAAGCGGCCAACCTTTTCTCAGATCACGGCTGAATTCACCAAAGTCAATTACAAATAAGCACATCCTAAAATATTACTGTCTTTGTAAGAATATATGTTTGTTTCTAAAACGGAGAGGTCCCACGTGGTGGGCTCGACTTTTGAAACCAAATACACGGCGATGTAGGTTAAGATCCCTGGTATCACAACATCTACATCTACATCTATACTCCGCAAGCCACCCAACGGTGTGTGGGGGAGGGCACTTTACGTGCCACTGTCATTACCTCCCTTTCCCGTTCCAGTCGCGTATGGTGCGCGGGAAGAACGACTGCCGGAAAGCCTCCGTGGGCACTCGAATCTCTCTAATTTTACATTCGTGATCTCCTCGGGAGGTATAAACCATTCACCCTGGTGGGCCCCAATTTGTGAGTAACTGACGGAAGAAATTTCGGAATTTTGCGTGATACTTATTAACGTTAAAAAAGTTGCGTGGTGTAATGGATAGGATAAAGGCTTCAAACGCAAGTGAGTTAGAATCTCGTCGGATTAAGTAACTTTATTTCATTTTAAAATCCTTATTGAAACAAATTTGATCTTTTCTTTTATTCAATTATTGGGTTTAAATGTGATTTTTTAAATTGTATTCCTTTGTCGTATTATTTTAATCATCGTGTGAACCTTATCATTTGTTTCATTTCTTCCCATATCATTCTTTCGCCAATCATATTGTGATGTGAATTTAAACGTGTTTATCTATTACAGCATTCAATTATTTGAAAATTACGATTTGTCAGTTCAAAAAAAGACCAAATCATCTACTTATATGGACTGTGCAGGGGCCCGAAAATGTATTTTTCGTTATCAGATGTGCATTTTTTTGCCTCGTAGCCATTATAAAGACATAAAGCATAACCTAAATACTTGTTACACTATGGACAAAATGATGCAGATGAAGATTTAAATGAAAGAAGGGTTTGTAATACAACGCAATCCAAATAAAATGAGAAATAAATACAGTTAATGCAATAATGCACACGAAAAAACATGTTGGTAAAAGAAATTAAATCGAAACTAATACGTAAAATTTATTAAAAACACACTGAAACGTCCCCTTTGGAAAATTATAAAATGACTGTGCTAGTAAACCTCGTACGTTATTTGAATATCAAACAGCGGAGCAAAACTGAACGTACTGAGACATTTCTTACTTTACTTATTCTGATCATCACTAAACTGACACACAATATTTTTTTTAGCGCAACGCAATCTGACTTTCAATAATCCCTACAAAAGAATGGCCCCGACTAACAATAACCTATAGTTCCGTGAATCACTTACAAAAATCTTCGTTACTCGAATTACTGCAATGCAGCGAGCGCCAATACTGCCAGCTAAATAAAAGATTCTAACTACTGAAGGCACTAACTACTGATCGGCATAGTTAGCAAATGAAATATTTTGATAGAGAACAAACAATGTATTTACCTTAATAATGTTCCAAATTCATATATATATATATATATATATATATATATATATATATATAAAAATTCATGACATGTATCTTTACAAATTTCCATTTTCTGGCGGACACACGTCCAGATTGTGCTCACATAGTAATCTCTCAAAACTCTGCCATCTCTCTTCCCACATCCACCACTGCTGGCGGCGCATCTCTAACTTCACAACGCTACGCGCTGTTCACATCCAACAGCCCAACACTACAATAGCGAATATTCCAACAATGCCAAACAGCCACAGACTACACACAGCACCGTCAGTGATTTTCATACAGAGCGCTACTTGGCGTTACCAACGTAGAAACCTAAACAGCCTACTTACAACACGAACAAACATTTCAATTGGAAAAAGAGCGATAGAAAGAAAAATGAGAGCAAATGAAGAAGTTGATATTGTGATTAAAATTATGTGATACAGGAATGGAAATAAAAAATTACTTTTAAACCAATTAACTGAATGAAAATGATGATGGAAGTCATTTCGAAAAATTTAAAAATAAAAAATTTAACACCGTGCGAAATTCGATGGCGCGAGCTCCAGCAAGTGAAGCTCCTATCCTATCCCTTACATCACGCGAACGGACTATCTTTTATACCATTTTTTAACGCTATTGAGTGTCACGCAAATTGTTTTTCGTCAATTACTCCCAAATTAAGGTCCATCAGGGTGAATGGCAGTAATATGCGATACTTGGGATCTGAATCTACATCACCGTATGTAAGGTTTCAAAAAGTCGAGGCCCCCACTTGGAGACCTCTGCTTGTGAGCAGAAAAACTGTGTTCTTTAAGAAGCTATTAGAGTGTTAGTTGTCCTTTTGGGTTCGGCGGTTAGTTGCTAGATGTGTATTATTATAAAATGCGGTTGAGGACCAGGGGCCGTACAAATACCTGATTCTGGCAGGATGCAACCCCGCGTGCGGCTGTTTGCTGCTAAGGTGTCCGTCTGGAGCGCTACAGCTAGCATAAAGTCATAAGATGACAGGCCCTATTAGTTACAATGCAAATTGGGAGAAAAAATTGGTATGGATATTTTTCTTTATACAAACGTGTCTGTATGGTATTGAATTACCGAACGATCAATGTCGGTCCCCTCGAGCGCTAGTCCTGTAAGGCCGTTGAGATCCTGCGAGGCGTTGACTATGGCTCTCCTGAACTCAGCGATTCCGTAATCGCATGAGAGTGAACACCTGTATCACACGATAAACCGCAGTCTCAACAAGCCATGATCATACCTCCGGTGGTTGGTAATCATTGTCCTTCTATTACACGAGGCTTAACACTATCTTCTCACAAACAAACTACATTTAAATACCATCTATAAATGAGTAGCTCGCAGTGTAATCTATCCTTACAGGCGATATCTACAGGACGTTACTTACACATCCTCCTTGACATTACATTGAATTTTAATCATTCGCCTGTCGAAGCATGTAAAACACTTCGTGACAATTAGGCGTTTGTCGCATGCCTTCTTCAGTTGGCTGCAGTTTCAATGGCCAGTAGAGTAGTTGCCAGTAAATGTTCGTGGGTATTATAATGTAGTGCTGATGTCCCCGTGCATGGCTGCGAAATGTTACGTAGAATACAGTAGGTACCGCTCCATTCCTTTCCTCGCTTATCGCGGAAAGACGTCTGCGCTGTGAATGGGCATCCGAAATTAACTGGCTATAGGGCCGGCAGCAGCTGCGCCTGAATAGTTCCCGCCGCAAGCGAGCCCTTGTGCTGTCTGCGGAAGCTCTCTGTCCCACGGAGCTTTCGCTGCGAAGTAATTTATTGGTTCCCGTACTCGAGTGGCAGACGAGAGAGAAGCACTGAATGAATGCCCCAAAGACTGCCGGAAGAGCTTCATCAGTTTAATTACACTGAGGTGTAATTGGACGGTTCGGCTGAAACGTTCCGGGCGCCCGGTTTAAGCATAGCAGACGCCGTATTTTGATCTATCCGAGCGTACCTGCTAGAGCGCGCATTGCCCCCGACACCTGGCGTTCCCCGCGGAATCAGGAAATTAATTAAGTCCCTCTCTAGATCCCGGGGAGATTTGGAGCCCTTATTGGAGATCGGCGAGTCATTTCAGACGTGTCTGTTAATTAGGTTGGCGCTGGCGGTTTGACAGCCGGTACGCAAGCATCTCGCCTCTGTACTCGCGGACTTGCTGCGAATTTCCCCTCGGCTCCTTCAGTGTCTACGAAACGCGAGTCCTTTTGTTTTAAACTGCTACAAACGGCGGCGCTCTAACACTGATGTGAATGTGCAACAGTTGTCGAATGTACAGACAATGCTCACAATTTTTCAATCTTATTCGTGGTACGGAACACAAAGAAGAAATGAGGAAAAGACACGGAGAGCATAGATATAATGAAAGCTCTTAAAGCACTGTTTTTGTATGTGATCGTATCGAACAAATCTAAAAAAAAAGGTAAAGTCTACTATCAATCATTTAATAGCGAATAATTTATTTTGCTTATCTAGTTCCAGGCTTACGTTAGTCGTAAGGTACTTACTGTAATACACCTCAAGAAAAATAAAAATTTATTCGTTGTGAAAAGCAATCCATTTCTGCTAAGCTGTATTATTCTGATGCTGGGAGTTTCCTCTTTTTTTCTTTTTTTGTCTTACTATTGAGTTACATAGTCACACACTGGTGACTCCTGTGAAAGGCACTTCCTACAGGCTCTACAATGATAAGTGCTAATATGCCTCTAGGGCAATGTTAACAGCCACGTCTGATGAGACCATCTCGCGAGTGTTTTCCTCCCAGTGATCGCCACTGTCCGAGCGAAGACGTAGGTAGATGTATCCACATTCCCTACTCACAGTAAAGATGGTTCTTACATCTTCGTATTTGAGGTAAGCGGTAGCTTCACTAGTACTCATTCTTTTTGGACCATCTGGATTTCCGTCATTCATTCAGGTGTTCTGTCTCTCCTAACACAGTATTCAAACCAAACTTTATAAGACACTTGTTCTTTGATAGGCGTGTCTTTTTAAGCATTAGGCCTATTTTACAACTTCACACAGCTGCATACAAAATCGAATTTTTACAAAGAAAAGTCAATCTAATAACTCACCAAGTGGTCAGTCAAACATCTACTAACAGATAGCAGGTCATAGTTTCACAGAAGGGCGGCACTTTCTCGTTCTGTAATTAAATTTTCTGAAAGAAAAAATATGTTGAGAAAAGCATACTGTCAGCATCATAAGAGCGGACTGAATCGAAGTGTTCCTCTTTCCTAACACAAGCATAGGGAATTTAAAAAAATAAGTTATCACTGAAAGTGTGTCTCAAAAGAACTGAATATTCCACTATTATTACCAGATTGGTTGGTTTTTTGGGGAAGGAGACCAAACAGCGAGGTCATCGGTCTCATCGGATTAGGGAAGGACGGGGAAGGAAGTCGGCCGTGCCCTTTGAAAGGAACCATCCCGGCATTTGCCTGGAGCGATTTAGGGAAATCACGGAAAACCTAAATCAGGATGGCCGGACGCGGGATTGAACCGTCGTCCTCCCGAATGCGAGTCCAGTGTCTAACCACTGCGCCACCTCGCTCGGTCTATTATTACCAGAGAACTGATGTGGTGCGGTAGTAGCTCACCACTAAAACGAGAATATTTTTCTGCAGAATAGGAAATCACATAATTAAATTTTCGATAATCACCTTCTCACCTTCGCTAATGCAATCAGAATATTTAACAAAGAGCTGTAGTAACGACTACTTCCAGACGTGGAGCTCAAATGTGACCAGCGTTGTGGAAAATTAAAATTAATAACACGCAGCACCGGCGCATGAGTGTCCATGAAAAGCTGTTTGCAACTACTTCTCAGTTGCCCATTCTTGACGAGTCTGAAACCCACTGAAGGGTAAGCAGTGACACTCGTCTCCGGTTAGGAGATTTTAACGACTACTGCCTCAACGCCATGTTACGTGGTTGTTTGTTGTTAATACGTTGGACAGCCTGGGCTGATACACCAAGAAATCAGAAGGATTGATTCACGATATGGTCATGAGCACGCCGAAAGGAGAGAGCTCCTTTCAATCATTCTGTCTCTCTTACTGCGCCAGCTGTATGCAACCAGCTGACATCTACACAGCACTTCACTGCCATGACTTACATTAGCGATGGGAGGGTGGGTTCTCATGACCATCTCGAACCAATGATAAATCGTTTACAGCATTAACAAACGAGCAGCGTGATCTTTTAAGGAATCGTATAATATTTTGTCCAGTGAGTTTCTAATACAGTCGTACACGCTACAAAAAGGAAAAAACGACGCACCACAACGAATTCTCCGAATGGAACGGAAATTGGTAGATGTGATGTGCATGTACAAACAAGCAAATGATTTTCGGAAGAAATGGATGATTTATTCAAGATAAAGAGCTTCACATATTGAGCAGGTCAGTAACGCATTGGTCCATCTCTGGCCCTTATCGCAGTAGTTATTCGGCTTTGAATTGACTCATAGATTTGTTGGATGAATTCCTGGGGATATCGTGCCGAATTCTTCGTGCCGAATTCTGTCCAGCTGTCCATCTGGGAAGTTAGGTCGGCAGAATCTGGGGATGGCTCGAAGGTCCTTCCAATAATGCCCGAGACGTTCTCAATTGGGGAGAGATCCGGCGTCGTTGCTATCCAACGTAGGGCTTGGCAAGCACGAAGGCAAGCAGTAGAAATTACTGCCGTGTGCGGGCGGGCTTTATCCTGCTGAAATGTAAGCCCAGGATGGATTGCCATGCAAGGCAACAAAACGGGGTGTAGAATATTGCCAACGCATCATTGAGCCGTATGAGTACCTTGGTTGACAACCAACAGGATTTATGCTAAGAAATGAAAAGGCATCCCAGACCACCACTCACGGTTATTGGGCAGCATGGTGGGCGACAATAAAGTTAGTACCCCACTATTGTTTAGATTGTGTCTCCAGATACGTCTTCGGTCTGGAACGTCGTTGACTGGACTAGAATTGTCTTCAGTGACGAGTATCGCTTCGAACTCAGCCCCGGTTACAGCGAAGACGTGGCTGGAGCGCCCTGGACAGCGGTGGGGTATCAATCTGACTGCCACCCGCCATGCGGCGCCATTTCATTACATAGGAGAACCACTTTCGTTGTCACCGCCGTACTTTACAGCACAGTGGTACGTCAACGGAATTCTATGCCCCGCTTTGTTGCCCAGGATGGCTTACGTTTCAGCAACATAACACATGGAGGGAGATTCTACTGCTTACATTCGTGCTTGCCAAACCCTACTTTGGCTGGCAAGGTCGCCGAACTTCTCCTCAATTGAGAACGTTTAAAGGATTATGGGCTGGGCCGTGCAACCAGATCGTGATTAGGACGATCTAACGCGCCAAATGGACAGAATTTGGCGTGATATCCGTCACGTGAAATCCAACAACTATCAATGACTGCCAAGCCGAATAACTGCTTGCTTAAGGACCAGAGGTGTACCAACTCGATTTTTGAAGTCCTTTGTCCTGAAAAAACCATCCAGTTTTTTCTGAAATTGCAGTCATTTGTTTCTCTGTACTTATAAGTCACATCTACCGATTTCCGTCCCATTCGATAATTCCTTGGCGGTACGACGTTTTTATGTCTTAGAGCGTATCATACAGAGTGAATAGGCGTAAGTTCTGATATTTTTGTTGGTCACAGAGGACGGTACACTAAACACCATTACATCACCATTACCTCACTTGCAGACAAGTAATTATAGCTACTGTAAGTCTTAAGTTCTTAAGTGTGGTCGCACTTCGAAGTGGATGTGCCCAGAGCAAGCCGTAAATGCTTACTTTCCTCTGGGCAGCAGGTCAGAAGTTGAAGTGTGGACGCAAAACTATTAGTTGAAAGGTGGCTACGCTGAGCCACAGCGCCAGAGAGTTTTGTTTCGCCGCCTCCACCGGCAGTGATTATTGAGAAGTAGCGGAGAGCAGTGCTTGTTGAGAACTCGTAGTTGGGAGTGCTTGCTGAGATGTCGTAGTGAAGAGTGCTTGTCGAGATGTGGCAGTAGTCAGTTCTTGTTGAGATGTGGTAGTAGCGAGTCGGTGTGGAGATATTGTAATGATTAGAGTGCTTTTCATCAATATAAATGAAGGTAACAAACTCCTTTTCTTTTTTTTCTCATTATTTCAATGTCCTGAATAATGCGTCATTACAGGTTCAGTCAACAAAGCATCTGGGCTGTGTTCTTGTATTAGAGTGTAATTCTGGTTTTATTGCGCAATTGTAGTATTTCTAATTTTTTTTATCACGTCAGTATAAATGGTATTTGAAATTTCTTGTCTTATTGAAGAAGAACCGTGCCAGATGTGTACGTTGAGTCATACATCCACACACAGAACAGTTATACTTGTGCTTTGGTTTCGTAGGTTTTATAGTTGCTGGGGACTTAATTAATTAATTGTGTTAACGAAAATTTTCATTTCATTCTTTGTTGTTGTTCTATGCAGTCAGATTGCGTAATAATACTAGTCAGGGCCAACCGTTTACGAGACACAGCGTAATCGGACATACAGCTACGAAAAATAAAAATGATTTTCAAATTTAATAATTAAGCCCCCATGCACGTGGCGACCGCTGCTTCGGATCGTCCCTTGGAATTCTTCTGATTGTAAAAATAGTAGACAGTAGTATTGTTGTAGTAATTTGCAGTTTAGTAATTGTAGTCTATATTGCATGTGTAGATTTGGTAATTGCCATTCTTCTAATGGTATTTCAGAATTTAATTTTATTGTCTTGTATACGCGTTTGACAATTTAGAGCAACTATTTCAATTGTTCGATTAATCGTGTTTGAGGGAAACATTTCGTGTAAATGGTATTGTTGGAGATAAAGAGTCATTGTGTGTAATTTTCGTACAGTGACGAGTTTTGTATGTTTTGTAAATGATTACGCGTTCGATGAAAAAGGCAAAAATGATGGATAGTGAGAATGACGAAATTGTTAACATGGTGAATTCGCCAACAGAGGAAAACAGTATCATGAATAATGAAGTGAAAAACAATTTAATAAGTCGGGAAGATAGTCCGGAACCATTTCAAAATTTTTCTAAATCAGAAAATTCACAGAATACGAGACTAACGATAGAAGATTCTGGAATAGTATCGAACACAGATAGCTTTACAGCTATGACGAAGGAAACTGGTTTTGCGGGAAATGGTAGGGGCGAAAAGAATTTCGAACAAGTTAATATGGAGCAGCTGATGCGTGCAATATTAAATTTGGGATCTCGGTTAGACTCACAAATGGAAACACGTTTAAGCTCACTAGGATCACAGTTACGATCTGAATTAAAAACAGATAGGGGAACAATGGAAACACGGTTAGACTCACTGGGATCACAAATAGGAACAATAAAAACAGAGATGGAAACAATGGAAACACGGTTAGATTCACGAATAGGGACATGTTTCAAAAACATGAAAGATGAATTAAAGAAAGAAATCAGAGAAGAAGTACAACCGATTTTGAATGCTCACAATAATAGATTAATTGCAGTAGAGATTAGACAAAGGGAACAGGATAGAGAACAGGAAGAAAGAGATCGCGTGATAGTACAGAAATTTTCAGAGTTAAATTTACAACGTGCAAAAGATAAGGAAGAAATACTTGAGAGAATCGAGGAATCCGTACCAAATGACAGATTAAATAACCTAACACAACAATATGAACAGTTAACTACCAAATGTGTCAATACTGAAACCCGAGTCGCGACACTTACAGAAGACGTAAATAAACAGAAAGAAAAAATAGGTGACTTATCGGAAAGAGTTGAGGATATTTCAGATAAATTGACAAGTCTTAGTTTAAATGGGGACAGAGATTTGGATGATACAGCTCCATTACCATTTGCAGAAACTGAAGAGTACCAGAACATAAATAAACATATTGAAAATCAGGAAAATTTAATGAATGCGATAAAAGGGAAGTTGAGGCATTACGAAAGCAAGTCAAACAAATTGAACGCGAAACCGTAGGAAAAGATAGCAGAAGAAATTTAGATTCACAGATAGCAGAGGGCTTTGAAGAAAATAATTTGTTTCATTTACGGGATGCAACAAGAGAGCGCCAGGCGCGTGAACTTGACAATAATCGACATTCGGACTGGAACAGTCGCGGTAGGTCTTTGTCGCCACGAGGAGAAAACTTTGACTATAAACACTTCTTGACTGTTAGGAAATTTAAGATCTTTCGCAATTCCAAGAATGACATACATCCATGTTCATGGTTAGATCAATTTATGTACGCACTTCCACCAAATTGGCCATTAAGTCACAAACTGGAAATTATGTGCGGCTATTAAAGTCCTCAGGGGATTCACTACACTAAGCGAATATGTGTCGTAGCGTGCATAGGGCCCCGAGCTCTAGTGGTGCTATTTCCCTTTTAGTTTTCTGCACCGCTGCCTACTCTTTTACTATTCTTTGCGTCTGTCAAAATAACTCTTCTACTATCAATCTATCTAGAGAATCGTTAAAGATTAACCGGATATGACTATTTTAACTAAAAGTGATTTCGGAAATTACCGTTTGGACTTACTGTATCTTCAGCAGCATTCATTCGTAGTTTAAACGAAATTTTACCTGTTTATCTTCGTGACAATATTACTTCATATGTTGACGATATTCTTATTGCTAAACGTTCTTGGAGTGAGCACAACAAAATTTTGGATTCATTATTACGTATTTTTGCAAGAGTTGGCATTACAGTGAACTTGGAAAAATCTGAATTTGGACGTTCACAGGTGAAATTTCTTGGTCACATTATTTCTACAGAAGGTATTCTTCCTGATCCAGAAAAATTAGACGCTATTCGTAATTATGCTGTTCCTACCACAAAACGTGAGGTTCGTAGTTTCGTTGGTGTCTGTAATTTTCTTAGACGCTTTGTTAAATTGGACGATTTGGCCACTCCTCGTTTATGTGAACTATCCGGAAAGAATTCTAATTGGTGTTGGGATGAGGAAGCTCAATCAGAATTTGAACAACTTCGTGATGCTTTAGTTGCTGCTCCACTTCTTTCACATCCGGATTTATCTAAAGATTTTTGTTTGGCGACGGACTCATCATACAAAGGCCTAGGTGCACATTTATTTCAAGAGATAGAAGAAAACGGCGTTGTAGTACAGAAAACTATTGCATTTGGAAGTCGTGTTCTCTCTAAATCAGAAAAGAATTATTCGATTACGGAACTTGAAGCTTTGGCTGTTGTATGGGCTTTCACAAAATTTCGCATATTTTTGTATGGCAGACATACTAAGGTTTACACCGATCATCGAGCTCTGGAATTTCTTATGTCGACAAAATTAACTCATGGCAGATTGTCACGATGGGCGTTGTACCTACAGGAATTTGATTTTAGTATTGTTTACATACAGGGTTCTTCAAATATTGTTGCGGATGCTTTATCACGTGCACCTATGGGTTTGAAACAAAGTGCTGACGAGGACTGCAAGGAAAACTATTATTGTTTGATGTCTATTCAAGGTGTTGCGTTTGAGAACTTTATTTCGTCTTCGCTCCAGGACATCGCTAAGGAGCAAAATAAGGATCCAATCTGGATGGACATTAAGGAGAAGTGGAGGAGAAAGGAAAGCGTAGCGATTAGACAGCATTATTTAGTTCGCAATGACATTCTTTTTAAACGAAAATCGGTCGACAACTCTGTTTGGTTAGTTTGTATTCCTGATGAGTGGGTTAATAAGCTGATCTGGTATACGCATTTCAGTTATGCACACTTTGGTCCCAGAAAATGCTTTCATAAATTACGGGAAATTTGCTACTTCAGTAATATGGAAAAACGTATTCGATCTGTTCTGGCCAAATGCAAATTATGTCAAAAGGCTAAGCCGCCAACAATTTCTCACAGAGCACCGTTGTTTCCTATCATTCCAGCGAAATTAAAGGACATGGCTGCAGTCGATTTGTTCGTTCCAGTGGTTCGTTCTACTAATGGTTTTGCGTACATTTTCGTAGCAGTGGAGTTGACATCAAAATATGTGTGTTTTACACCGTTACGCAAAGCAACAGCTCGTTCAGTATCTAATGCTTTCATCAAACATTTTCTTAAAGAAGTGGGTCATGTTGATAAGGTTATATCAGATAATGGATCACAGTTTCGTTCTAAAATTTGGCTTCGTACTCTACGGCGTCGTAAGATTAAACCAATTTTCATTTCACTTTTTCACCCTCAATCTAACGCTTCAGAGAGATGGATGAAGGAAATCAATAAATTGTGTCGTCTTTATTGTCATCAGAATCACAGAACGTGGGGTCAGTATTTTCATATTTTTCAAAACATTCTGAATGAACTTCCTAATGACTCAACTTCTTTACCGTCTACTGATATTAAAAAACAAAGCACCGACAAATCGCATATCTGAAATCGTTCCTTTTCCGCCTTCAAGGAAACTGCGGCATTCTGAAGTTGTCAACCTGGCTCTACAAAATATTGCATCTGCGGCTACTAGAAGAGAGAAATCAGCTAAGCGTCCTGGTCGTTTAAAAATCTTGTCAGTTGGTCAAAAGGTGTTAATTAAGTCTCATCGTTTGTCTCACAAAGGAAAAGGCATGTGTCGCAAATTTTTTCTGCTTTATAACGGTCCATATAGAATACGCAAAATTATTCATGATAACACTGTTGAAGTAGAAACTCTTAAATCACGACGCTCTAAGGGAATGCATCATATATCAAACGTTAAAATTTTTGTGGAATGACATACTTTCGAGAAACCAACAGTTTACGTAAACATGCAGAGAATACAAGGATACCGCGCTGTGTTTTGGCGGCGGCATATACTCAAAGCAACAGTCAAGTCTGCGCGCCGCACAAGGCAGTCGTTGACCGCAAACAATTGCTTCCTACGTCACGCGCCTACAGCTGATCGAGCGCTCAGTGCGAATGCACTGACAGCCGTAAACAAATACACAGTCCAATTTCTCCGACTAAATTCAGCATAAAGCTATAGTGACTTGATGAATTATGTTATTAACGTTCAGTATTTTTCAGGACACGGTTGTATAAAATATTTAAGAACTTCAGGTAAATTCTGTGTGTCTCCGAGGTTAAGACGACTTGCTATCGAGAAAATTTCAGAAAGAATGTAATTTCCAAGAAGAAACTAATAAACTAAAAAGGTAACTATTAATTGAGTTTATTTTTCAGGTAACATATTTCCACTTAGGTACGTACTTTAGACGTAATTTGCTGCTCGCAATTACGCGATTCATACTTTGTGCTAATTTCATGTTCTATGAATTTACTTGTGAAGCGACGTGCTTGCGTACATTAGCTGATTTTTGTCAATGTTTTATTAATGAACAGGGTTGTTATTTGTATATATTATGCATCGCTTGGCTGCAATGCTTTTTCACTGATGTCATATTTTTTTATTATGTGTCTGCTGTGCTTATTTATTTAAATTAGAATTGTCACCTGATTAATTGTGCTGACTGTGGTTATGTATGTAACTTATACTTTGTGATTTATCTGCTTGCGCCTTCACGTTTACTTATTAAGATGACATATGAACATTTATTTGCTTATGTTGATATGATGCTAATGACCTGTTTATTACGTAAGATATATGTTTGCTGCTATGAGTATGGATTGCATATTTATACATTTCTGTTTGTTGTCATAACTACTCTTTAATTTGGTATATAGAAATGCTGATATACTGTGTACGAACATAGAGTTTAGGTCACACTATTGTATTAATTATAGATTGTTCGCTTGGCAGAGCCTCGTTGTAAGAATTGTGCTGCATCCACTTGTTCACATTCTGTTCTCTATTGGTATATTTACTCGTTATTGCATATTTTGCTTACGCTCAGTGCCTTATATTTTTAAGATACGAAAATGAACTGCTATAATTCGACATAAACGACATTAGTACAAGAAACTTCATAGAAGTCACATGAGCTGGAGGTTTTATGGAAGCTGTATAAATTTATGCTAATAGGAAGGAAGCTAACGACATGACATACCAAAACTACGTTTAGACCATTGACAATTATTACACTGCATTTTTCGTGAGCAATTGAAATAGGAAGTGACACTTGACACAAGAAATACTCCACATGTTTGCTTCTGTTTGCCATAATTCTTGAAGTGGTGTACACACTGTGAAATATTATGATCATTCACACTCCGTAATCGTACTTAATTACTGAGAGTTATTCGAACTAAGTCTGTTAGAGGTCATGTATGCATTTCTTTTATTTAATGATGGACAAGATAACCAAAATCCATCTTATAATTTATAATGAGTAGAAGATTTGGGTCAGATGGATTACACAGAGGTTGTGTGTTGACAGTGTGTCTTCGGATTGTATGGGATGATGAGGTTTGCATTAGGATTTTATCTGTACTTGTTTGTGGAGACTGACTAGAGGAAAGAGTTGTTATGGAAGTGAAATGATATTGGCGATAAGGTTTATATGTGTCGACGTATTGAAGAGGTATTATTGAGGTATTGAGATTATATGAAGTTGATGATTATTGGAGTTTTTGTGGACAAGAGGTAAGGTAAATGATATTGATGATAAGATTTATATGTATCGATGTAAGAGGAATTATTGAAGTATTGAGATTATGTGATGCTGATGATTATTGGAGTTTTGGTGGATAAGAGGTGCATATTTTTTTTTTTTTTTTTTTGTTGGTCTATATGGAACAAGGAGGATGAAGATAGCAGACTACAACACTCAAGTAGAAGGAAGATTGTCTACACACACTTTGTTAAATCAATAAACAGTACTTTTTTTTTTTTTTTTTTTTTTTTTTTTTTGGGAGAGAGGAAGTAATTGCATATCTTGGCTCACTGACAGTTGTTCAGCAACCGTACATTTTGATCTGGCTTGGCAAACATTGGTCTTGACATGATGACTATGATGTTGACTTAACTATTATTGACTGTTATACATTGCTGCCACTACTACTTGATACACATGATGAACATCAAATTTTGACAGAATTGCATTTACATAGTTAACACTATTCAATTACACAGTAGTACTTAATGTGGATGAAAGATGAGTGAGTGTGTTTTGTGTGTTTTCCTTTCCTAATCCTACCCACCTATCTCCTAAATATTATTTTATTTGTTTGTAGTGGCTTGCACTGACACCCATAAATATTATAGGTTTACTGATATTTGAGTATTTGTAATAGTTAATATGACAATTATTTGATATCATTTGTGTGTTTATTAGAATTTGTATGTTTAGTGTAAGAGCATTGAGAATAATTTTGTAAAAGCATTTGTATGTGCATTCAAACTATTGTTCATGCCTGAACTGTCTGATTAGTGATGGTGAATATTATGAACTGTTACCTGCACTTGTTTAACATTGATGTGTGACAGTTACAAATATTTAATTTCTGCTGATGAACTGTGTGATTAGGATAGTGAATATTATGGACTGTTACTTGTACTTTTCTACATGATTGGTGCCACTAGGACATGTTTAATTTCTGCTTATAAACTCTGATGAACAGCGTGATCAGTGATAGTGAATGTTATGGACTGCTCTCTGCACCTGTTCAACATTGCTGGGTGCCACTAATGGAACTGCTTCTGCTGAGAAATGTGACTTGTTGCTGTGTGTACCTGTTCAACATTGCAGGGTGCCACTGATAGACTGCTTCTACTGAAATAATGTCACTTATTGGTGTCTGCACTGATGAACTGCTTCTACTGACATAATGGCACTTGTTGGTGTTTGCACCTGTTCAACATTACTGGGTGCCACAGATGGAACTGCTTTTACTGAAATGAAGTCACTTGTTGGTGTCTGTACCTGTTCAACATTGCTGGGTGCCACTGATGGACTGTTTTTTACTGAAATAATGTGACTTGTTGCTGTGTGTACCTGCTCAACATTACTGGGTGCCACTGATGGACTGCTTGTACTGAAATAATGTCACTTGTTGCTGTGTGCACCTGCTCAACATTGCTGGGTGCCACTGATGGACTGCTTGTACTGAAATAATGTCACTTGTTGGTTTCTGCACCTGTTCAACATTGCTGGGTGCCACTGATGGACTGCTTCTACTGAACTGATGTTGCTTCTTGCTGTCTGCACCTGTTCAACATTACTGGGTGCCACAGATGGATCTGCTTTTTTAAATGATGTCACTTGTTGGTGTTTGCACCTGTTGACCATTGCTGGGTGCTGCTGCTGGAACTATCAACTATTTTTTTTGAATAATTAAAAGTATTTTATGTGAACATTTGTATAAACTGACTTTTTGTGTATTGTGTAAACTATTATGTAAAGCCACATGTATGACACAATTTGTATTGCCTACTGTATTTCATATATTAGGTTATTGAAAGGTCAGTGCAAAGCCAAAATTTTATCTAATTATCTGATATTTACGTATTAATATTATCTTTTATTTTTGTCTGTATTTTTTTGACGAATTTGGTGGTATTTTCACCACCAATGCTGGCAAAAATACCATCAAATTCTAGCCCGTGGAGGAAGGGCATATGAAAGGTGGCTACACTGAGCCACAGCGCCAGAGAGTTTTGTTTCGCCGCCTCCACTGGCAGTGGTTATTGAGAAGTAGTGGAGGGCAGTGCTTGTTGAGAACTCGTAGTTGGGAGTGCTTGCTGAGATGTCGTAGTGAAGAGTGCTTGTCGAGATGTGGCAGTAGTCAGTTCTTGTTGAGATGTGGTAGTAGCGAGTCGGTGTGGAGATATTGTAATGATTAGAGTGCTTTTCATCAATATAAATGAAGGTAACAAACTCCTTTTCTTTTTTTTCTCATTATTTCAATGTCCTGAATAATGCGTCATTACAGGTTCAGTCAACAAAGCATCTGGGTTGTGTTCTTGTATTAGAGTGTAATTCTGGTTTTATTGCGCAATTGTAGTATTTCTAATTTTTTTTTATCACGTCGGTATAAATGGTATTTGAAATTTCTTGTCTTATTGAAGAAGAACCGTGCCAGATGTGTACGTTGAGTCATACATCCACACACAGAACAGTTATACTTGTGCTTTGGTTTCGTAGGTTTTATAGTTGCTGGGGACTTAATTAATTAATTGTGTTAACGAAAATTTTCATTTCATTCTTTGTTGTTGTTCTATGCAGTCAGATTGCGTAATAATACTAGTCAGGGCCAACCGTTTACGAGACACAGCGTAATCGGACATACAGCTACGAAAAATAAAAATGATTTTCAAATTTAATAATTAAGCCCCCATGCATAGTCTATACTGACAGGCGCAGTCCAATTAGTCGTGCAGTTATGGCTATGTAGAAAACCTCACGTTGTAAATTTTGTGACATGTTTCTCGGAAGACTGTTCGGCACTAAAGAACAACAACCAACACACTGATGCGCGTACATGTTAAGATACCACATATAAAAATTTCTGCACTTATACCTCTGTAGGCGGCCCGGTGGTCCCGGTTGCCTACGGTGGACTGGATGGCCGAGCGGTGACCTCTCCAGTTGTCAGGATGCTAGGAAATGGCTGTAGAAGCGTCAGAAACGCCAAAGAGACATTATTAATTCATAACACAATTATTCCTGCCGAGTACAATGTGGCTTGGTGATAGCAATGACCTTCCCCGAGTCCTCGATGACTCGTAACGATGACACCAGATCCAGGCCGCACAATCTTGCTAGCGCAGCGCCGCGTGCCATGACGTAGCGAAGGAATGCCCTTACTTCGTCCGCACGTGGATGGTGGCGCTCGGCTCGGAGGCCGGCTCGGCAGCGGACAGCAAGCAGCTGCGCGTGAAGGCTCCGGGTTGGAGTACCGGTGCTGTCGACATGAGAGGCGTTCTCGTAGTGCGGGGTGTACTCTATCCCACCCTGTCTTCTTCCCTGCTCCTCCTGGTGGCTCGTCCGCGGTGGACGGGTGAAGCGGGCTGCAGTCCCCCAGCGTCGTCGGCTCACCCGGTTGTGACGGCAGATGAGCAGGGCCTAGGCCCCGCACGATCTCGACGACGGCTCACTGATGTGGTCAGCATTGGCGGCGAGCGAGTCTGCCGCTATGTCTGCTAATCCTGGGTTGATGATTGACAGCGGCAGCAGGGAGGACCAGAGCTGGTACTGTCCCGTCACGTCTGCTGCTGGATGGGCCGCCCTTACTGCAACATTTCCTTAATAAAGATTAACATGTCGATCACCGAGCTGAGCGCTACGCAGCGACCCAGTACACATCTAACTGCAAGTCTAACTGCGAGTGCGAGTGGCTTGCTGCTATCAAAGCTGGCGTATTTAAAGGAAGCACGAGCGACGACCTGAAGTCATGCTCGTTTGTAATGACCGCATTCGTTCCACTTATACTACTGATTCATCTGTTGTACTCGCCCCTTAGGTGTTCTTGCGACAGAGTTACGTGTTGTTGCGGCAGACTCACGCAAAGTTTTGAAATGCAGTACAGCTGACACTATACCTCTGTCTTGCACTGTACTTTAGTCTCCATCTAACACAAACCCGCGTGCTAAGCAATTCTCTCTCGCCTGCTGTGTGTAACCAGGCCATTGCCCCTGCGTGACGACACATTCCGATATATGTGCAATCTTCTTAGCTCTTGCTCTCGGCATAGGCAACGAAACTTTGACAATATTCTACGTTTCCAACTCTTTACTATTCCGCGACACTACACCCGTTACAACCTGTACAATCCTCCTGACAGTGGAAGTTTAAACTTCTGAAACGTGTTGTGGAAATATCCGGATTGCTACAGATAAATGTTGCTATCAATTAAGCTCGAATATCCTTGGCAACAGAAGATTGAATTTCTGTTATTATTCAATAAAATTGTTGGATGTAAGGTCCGCCAGTTATGCAAAATACAGTTTTTCCCAAGTTCCCAAATATGTTTCATCTGTGCCATCATCAGTGGGTTTCTGTTTTATTTAATCTGTAATGCGAACATTTTTACCAAGTCATTACAAAATTATTGGTTATTTAGTTCCAACAATAATTCGTTTCTTTTTGTTAATACCTTTACACTTGGCTTGCGTAATCTTTCAGACCACCTGTGCATTATTTATTACTGGTAGCTTGTCATCTGCAACCAAACGATTTTGATGAGAAATTTTGTTGGGAGTTAACCAATCGTTTTATGCTCTAAACGTAATTTACTTTGTCGCGACATTTCGCTCCTATATTGGTTTTTACTTACGTTTTCGTGTGACAAGCCCTTTTATTCTCATCAACACGGTTTGTTTGCAGATGACGAGCTACCTCTAATAAATAATGCACAAGTGGTCCTGAAAGATCATGCACACCAAGTATAAAGGTACTAACAAAAAGAAACGAATTGCTGTTTGAACTAAATATCCACATAAGTTTGTAATCATTTTGTAAAAATGTTCACATTATAGATTAAATAAATCAGAAAGATGCTGATGATGGCACAGTGGTGCTGAAACATGTTTGGGAACCTGGAAAAAACGGTGTTTTGCATAACTGGCGGACCTTACATCAAACAATTTTAACTGCATGCACGGTAAACACAAGGAGCTGCACATCTAAAGGTGAATACGTTCAATAAAAGACGGCAGACGGCAAGCTATTATTAATTAAACACTTGTTTAACAGGGCCGCACGGTAATGTGGAAACAAAACAGGAACGATAACATTTATTAAGAGTTATTATTCAACATACTACTTGACTTAAGTGCAGTTACATGCATGGTACTCGATATCCTATACCCAATACATTGAAATCCAAATAACTTCGCTGACTCTTTGGAGTCTCTGACATTGTCACAATGGTTGAATGTTATTCTGCAGACATTCGTGATGGTCCTTTCACTTGGTATACAGGGAGAGCTAAGACGAAATGTTGTGTTCTCAATGGAGTTCACGATACTGCGCTCCGTAGCTAAATGTACACACTGAACTGAGGTGGTTGCAAGACTGAACCGTTTTGCTGGCGGCAAGAGCGTGACTGCGGGATCGGTAGTGTGCGAACATCTGCAGCGCGTTGTGTTTTGTCCCTGTTAGTTGACAACGCTCGCTTTGGTGGCTGGGAACGCTATGGGAGGACAAGTACATCACAGATGAAAGTGGTGCGGAAGCAGAAGTGGTCCACTTTTGTGAACGCAATCTGGAGGCTGCTCCAAGGAACTGTTAGGCAGCACTGTTCATGAACTCCTATGACCTGCACTAATGTGTGGAACCGTGACAATTTTGTAGTTGCATTTAGTGACTTATGTGGACCCTATCTGTGAAATACATTACTAACAGAGTAAGTAGCGCAGAAGCAATATATTGATGATGTGGCAGTTTTTCCGTATTTCATTGTTTACGATGTCACATCTCCTGAACTATGATACGCAGGTTGGTTCTTACCGACACAGCGATTGTTGTATGAGAATAAGGGATATGAGTAGCACGTTTTTTGGTTTCAATCGGTACAGTCCTTTAGGAGGAGGTGAGAAACTTTGTACAGTTTTCGTATGTTTCCTGCCATTGTACATAATTCACCTGTACTGTACTGGGACCAAGGTGCATGAACTCGCTGCAAGAGTAGTGGCGAGCAGTTGAATCTTCGAGAAGGAGATTTGTTATTTGTGAATCTCGCAAAAATTATCTGGAATGTTTTTAAGGAGATGAAAACTTGTTTATAAAATTATTTTACGAATAGTATTGATACAGATCCCCCTCCATGAACCAAGGACCTTGCCGTTGGTGGGGAGGCTTGCGTGCCTCAGCGATACACATGGCCGTACCGTAGGTGCAACCACAACGGAGGGGTATCTGTTGAGAGGCCAGACAATAGTCTGGTTTCTGAAGAGGGGCAGCAGTCTGGATGATGGACTGATCTGGCCTTGTAACACTAACCAAAAGGGCCTTGCTGTGCTGGTACTGCGAACGGCTGAAAGCAAACGGAAACTACAGCCGTAATTTTTCCTGAGGGCATGCAGCTTTACTGTATGGTTAAATGGTGATGGCGTCCTCTTGGGTAAAATGATCCGGAGGTAAAATAGTCTCCCACTTGCATCTCCGGGCGGGGACTACTCAAGAGGACATCGTTATCAGGAGAAAGAAAACTGGCGTTCTACGGATCGGAGCGTGGAATGTCAGATCCCTTAATCAGGCAGGTAGGTTAGAAATTAAAAAGGGAAATGGATAGGTTAAAGTTAGATATAGAGGGAATTAGTGAAGTTCAGTGGCACGAGGAACAAGACTTTTGGTCATTTGAATACAGGGTTATAAATACAAAATCAAATAGGGGTAATGCAGGAGTAGGTTTAATAATGAATAAAAAAAATAGGAGTGCGTGTAAGCTACTACAAACAGAATAGTGAACGCATTATTGTGACCAAGATAGACACGAAGCCCATGCCTACCACAGAAGTACAAGTTTATATGCCAACTAGCTCTGCAGATTACGAAGAAATTGATGAAATGTATGATGAGATAAAAGAAATTATTCTGGTAGTGACGGGAGACGAAAATTAAATAGTCATGGGTGACTGGAATTCGAGAGTAGGAAAAGGGAGAGAAGGAAACATAGTAGGTGAATATGGAGTGGGGATAAGAAATGAAAGAGGAAGCCGTCTGGTAGAATTTTGTACAGAGCATAACTTAATCATAGCTAACACTTGGTTCAAGAATCGTAAAAGAAGGTTGTATACATGGAAGACTCCTGGAGATACTGGAAGGTTTCAGATAGATTATATAATGGTAAGACAGAGATTTAGGAACCAGGTTTCAAATTGTAAGGCATTTCCAGGGACAGATGTGGACTCTGACCACAATCTATTATTTATGAACTGTAGATTAAAACTGAAGAAACTGCAAAAAGGTGGGAATTTAAGGAATCGGACCTGGATAAACTGACAGAACCAGAGGTTGTACTCAGTTATAGGGAGAGCATAAGGGAACAATTGACAGGAATGGGGGAAAGAAGTACAGTAGAAGAAGAATGGGTTGCTCTGACGGATGAAATAGTGAAGGCAGCAGAGGATCAAGTAGGTAAAAAGACGAGGGCTAGTAGAAATCCTTGGGTAACAGAAGAAATATTGAATATAATTGATGAAAGGAGAAAATATAAAAACGCAGTAAATGAAGCAGGAAAAAAGGAATACAAACGTCTCAAAAATGAGATCGACAGGAAGTGCAAAATGGCTAAGCAGGGATGGCTAGAGGACAAATGTAAGGATGTAGAGGCTTATCTCACTAGGGGTAAGATAGATACTGCCTACAGGAAAATTAAAGAGACCTTTGGAGAAAAGAGAACCACTTGCATGAATATCAAGAGCTGAGATGGAAACCCAGTTCTAAGTAAAGAAGGGAAAGCAGAAAGGTGGAAGGAGTATATAGAGGGTCTATACAGGGACGATGTTCTTGAGGACAATATTATGGAAATGGAAGAGAATGTAGATGAAGATGAAATAGGAGATGCGATACTGCGTGAAGAGTTTGACAGAGCACTGAAAGACCTGAGTCGAAAGAAGGCCCCGGAGTAGAGAACATTCCATTGGAACTACTGACGACCTTGGGAGAGCCAGTCCTGACAAAACTCTACCATATGGCGAGCAAGATGTTTGAGACAGGCGAAATACCCTCAGACTTCAAGAAGAATATAATAATTTCATTCCTAAAGACAGCAGGAGTGGAAAGTTGTGAAAATTACCGAACTATCAGTTTAATAAGTCACAGCTGCAAAATACTAACGCGAATTCTTTACAGACGAATGGAAAAACTGGTAGAAGCCGACCTCGGGGAAAATCAGTTTGGATTCCGTAGAAATGTTGCAACACGTGAGGCAATACTGACCCTACGTTTATAGCATTTGTAGACACAGAGAAAGCCTTTACCAATGTTGACTAGAACACTCTCTTTCAAATTCTAAAGGTGGCAGTGGTAAAATAAAGAGAGCAAATAGCTATTTACAATTTGTACAGAAACCAGATGGCAGTTATAAGAGTCGAGGGGCATGAGAGGAAAGCAGCGGTTGTAGCCTCTCCCCGTTGTTATTCAATCTGCAGATTGAGCAAGCAGTAAAGGAAACAAAAGAAAAATTCGGAGTAGGTATTAAAATTCGTGGAGAAGAAATAAAAACTTTGAGGTTCGTCGATTACATTGTAATTCTGTCAGAGACAGCAAAGGACCTGGAAGAGCGATTGAACTGAATGAACAGTGTTTTGAAAGGAGGATATAAGATGAACATCAACAAAAGCAAAACGAGGATAATGGAATGTAGTCGAATTAAGTCGGGTGATGCTGCGAGAATTAAATTAGGAAATGAGACATTTAAAGTAGTAAAGGAGTTTTGCTATTTGGGGAGCAAAATAACTGATGATGATCGAAGGAGAGAGGATATAAAATGTAGACTGGCAACGGCAAGGAAAGCGTTCCTGAAACAGAGAAATTTGTTAACATCGAGTATAGATTTAGGTATCATGAAGTCGCTTCTGAAAGTATTTGTATGGAGTGTAGCCATGTATGGAAGTGAAACATGGACGATAAATAGTTTGGACAAGAAGAGAACAGAAGCTTTCGAAATGTGGTGCTACAGAAGAGTGCTGAAGATTAGATGGGTAGATCACATAACCAATGAGGAGGTGTTGAATAGAATTGGGGAGAAGAGGAGTTTGTGGCACAACTTGACTAAATGAAGGGATCGGTCGGTAGGGCATATTCTGAGGCATCAAGGGATCACGAATTTAGTACTTGAAGGCAGCATGGAGGGTAAAAATCGTAGAGGGAGACCAAGAGATGAGTACAGTAAGCAGATTCAGAAGGATGTCGGTTGCAGTAGGTACTGGGAGATGAAGAAGCTTGCACAGGATAGAGCAGCATAGAGAGCTGCATCAAACCAGTCTCAGGACTGACGACTACACCACATTGATAGAGAAGATTTTTGGAGGAATAAATCAAGGTAACCAATGCGCGTGAAAGGATTAAACGTTTGTTTGTCAGAACTGTCAACTGAAGGAAATCCTTGTCCCTTAGATAACTAATGATATTCATAATTTGTATTAATCTGACCTCATTGTTTCCATTATATCACGAAGTACGCAATTGATTGCTATGTCTGCAATTTTTGTAATGAGAGAATCTAATAAATGTTAGTCTTCTTATTTTGTACACCTTTTTTACAATAATCCAAGTTTAATTTTTCAAGAGCGATTTTCTTTAAATCGAAACCCCACTCCGTCATTCTTAATGAAGTTCTGATAATTTGGTTCCTTATGCATTGCACCTTATGCGACACACAGACACATGTTGTTTCTGACAATTTTTCCTTTACTTGTATAGTTAATTTTCTGTCTTCTTGCCAAATTTCATGGTTGAAAGTCAAGGGAAATATCCTATAGGTTTTAATGAATGAGTTTGCGAGTGTGAAAGTATGTGACATAAATGGTCGTAGCTTTCGATTGCATTGGCTTAGAAGCTTAGCATTTTTACACCACCAAACGACTGTAGACCTCAGCATGTGACAAATTTTAACTTAGTACGTCTACCATTTCCTGAGCAAAAGAGGTCGTAGCAGACGAAGGGACGGACAGAGCAAATGGCAAAAAAAGTTTTTACGTGTAACATAATTACAAATTTACTAATTCAGATTTCTCCCTTTACCTGTAGGGCGAAAACTTCTTCTTGAGAAATTCATGATTATAGACCAAGGGGAAGCACTCTATAGGTTTTGATGAGTAAAAACAGAATGAGATTTTCCCTCTGCAGCGGTGTGTTCGCTGATATGAAACTTCCCAGCAGATTAAAACTGTGTGCAGACTAGAACTCGGGAATTTTGCCTTTCGCCTGCATGCGCTCTACCATCTGAACTACCCAAGCATAACTTACGCCGACTCCTCACAGCTTCAGTTCTGCCAGGACCTCGTCTCCTACCTTCCAAACTACACAGAAGCTCTTCTGCGAACGTTGTAGAACTGGTAGCCCTGGAAGAAAGGATATTGCGGAGACATGAACAGCTTCTGTGAAGTTTTGGAAGCTAGGAGACGAGGTACTGGCAGAACTGAAGCTGTGAAGACGTGTCGTAAGTAGTGCTTGGATAGCTCAGATGTTAGAAGACTTGCTCGAAAAAGGCAAACTTCCCGAGTTCGAGTCTCAGTCTGGCACAGAGTTTTAATCTGCAAGGAAGTACTTTGATGAGTAAGTTTGCGAGTTTCAAAGAATGTGACATAAACAGCCGTATGTTTTGTTGACTTAGAAGCTGACGTTCATTATACCCACAAGGGACCATAGACTTTAGTATGTGTCATAAATTTCAACCTGACACCTCTACCCATTCCTGAGAGAAAAAGGGTCTGGACAGACGGACAGACAAACGGACGGAAAACAAAGTGATCCTGCAAAGGTTCCATTTTTACCGACTCAGGTATGGAACGCTAAAAACATAGTCCAGTGGCGGCGTTGTTATGGTTTACAAACTTTTAAAAAGAATAAACTTTTTAATAAAAGTCGTGGTAAAGCGTAACCTAAAATTCTTCCGTTGAAAACTAAGGTCGTTGTAGATAAAATTGTTGAATGTTCTTAGACTGCAGAGAATATTTCGGGGGAGTTTTGATGTCTTTCAGTATAACAATACAGTCTACTGCATTGGCAGGGAGCAGGCCCTTTGTTCGTCCGTTCGCCCGATAACAAACAATGGCTGAACTGTGCGGCCAGCGAGGTCGCGGCTGTATGGGGAGTGGGGGGGTGGCAACGGCTGACGCGCACAGTGGCCACTTGGCCTGGATCGGCGGACAGCGTGACCCCGGAAAGCGGCGAGTGTGCAGAAAACACGGCGTGCTAAGAGGATTATCCGGCGCCGGCTTAGCGTGCTGGGCGGCTGCGCCCTGCAGATAAGGAGACAATGACGCGACGGGGCGGTCAGTCTGGCCCGCGCGACACCACCGGCCGGCACCGCCGGGACGCCATTCTCTGCGACAGCCCCACTCCCGTCTTCCCCAGGCAACCATGTGCCGAAGACAAAGCACGCAGCTAGGGCCGCCACTGCCAAAATCAGAAAAGTCCATCCTTGCATTATATTTTGCCGGACATTTTGCACTAGAAGTTGGACAACTTCAGTCGTTCGTTAACCAGCAGAGAAATGCACCTATTGGAGCACAAGGAAGGCGAATATGCTCCTGTATTAAAAGAGTAACAGAATTTTACGGTCCCATAAAGTACTTTTCATATGAGTGACATGCCTTACAACAGCAGGGAAATGAAGGGAAACGTCGAGTTAATGCTTCTGTGGGAACACAAAAAGGCGAATATTACGCATCTGAAAAGTGGGGTACGAATTGCCTGCCTTATTCTACCTTCTTCAACGCCTTTAAAAATTTTCTCAAAAATTTTTGCATGCAAACCTTTTGGCGCTGTTTTTAAAACGAAACATACCTCTCATTCCAACAAGTCCTCCCAACTGTAACTCGCTCAGACCCACTAGTCTATCGCTGTGAGTCGCTCATACCTGTCTACTCCCGCTTGCCCATTCTCGCTCATTCATTCGTACCAACTCATTATCATTATCTCTTCGTGTATCTCTAATTTTCACTCTCTCCTGCCCGATAGCCACAGTCTCCCTTCACAATAACTCTCACCCTCTCTCTTACAGCTACTGTCTCATTCATTCTTTCCCACAGCCACTGCCTATTCTCACTGTCGCTCTCTCTTCCTCATTGTCATTGTCATGGAATGTCTCTCATTATCACTGGCTCTTACCACCTTCTCCCTCTCTTCATTCTTCTTCCACTAGCACTGAACACTCCACTCTTTCCCTAGCACTGCTCTTTCACTAAGTTCCATTGCCACCATATACCTCTCTTTCTCTCATATTGCCATTGTCTCCTTCGCCCTTTGTGTACTGCAACCAAACACTGTCTACTGTCTCCCAATATTTAATACTTATCTGTCTCCATCCCACTTCCACAGTCTACTTCACGCTCAGCATAAAAAAGCGCGATTATACACACAAGCCACAATTTTTAGAAAAAAATTTAAAAGTGCTGAGAGTGGTGGCAGCTGGTACTCGTTTTTATTATTCAAGGTCTTTTAAAACAGATTTATAATCGCCATTTTTTATGTTCCAGTAGGAGCATTTTCCAGCTGATTCCCTTGATTTCCCTGCTACAGCTTGACGTGTCACTCATATGAAAAGAAATTTATCAGACATTGAAATTTTGATATTTTACTCAAGTGAAATTGAAATAACGCAAAACTACGTAATTTTGCATCTCAGACTGGACTTAATGTTGTGGATTGGCAGGAGCCAATTCACGGAGTTTGGAGGAAGTCGAAATGCACGCTTTTAAGCTCACGCAAACTGGCGTTAGGTCTGGAACAGGACAATGTAATTAATACAGCCAATAAGGTCCGTTGCTGCTGGAATACTTAACTTTAATCCATAATTGGTGTACATCGCTCTTGACGGTACATGTTTTACAATCTCAATATTAACTGGTAATGGCGCCTTGCTAGGTCGTAGCAAATGACGTAGCTGAAGGCTATGCTAACTATTGTCTCGGCAAATGAGAGCGTATTTGTCAGTGTAGCATCGCTAGCAAAGTCGGCTGTACAACTGGGGCGAGTGCTAGGACGTCTCTCTAGACCTGCCGTGTGGCGGCGCTCGGTCTGCAATCACTGACAGTGGCGACACGCGGGTCCGACGTATACTAATGGACCGCGGCCGATTTAAAGGCTACCACCTAGCAAGTGTGGTGTCTGGTGGTGACACCACACTTAATATGCATAAAAATTTAACATATGCGTCAGTACTACAGCAGCAGCAGCATGGTGTTTGCAGAACCTTGCTTCACTTTATAAACTATGCCTTCGCGACATTAATTTTTCGGTCTTCTTCCTTAGATAATCTTCTGCAGAAATAAACTAAACATTCTTCATTAAAAATACAAATAATGAACCCTTATTTTGGGATGCAAAACGGAAAGATGTTTAGTAACTTTCGTAATTTCAATGAGATTTATGAACAAATAAAAATAATCTGTTCTTAAGGAAATGGGAGAAGGGGAAAAACTAAGACCACAGGTGAAGCGGGACGTATAATAGCGAACTTTACGCTCGCTTGTGCTACCTATATGCAATTTGCTAAGAATGGTGCCCTAAGGCATACGTAGGATTAAATATAATGAAAGTAACAAGCTTTCAAATTTTCTAAATTTCTATAACGTTTAAAAAATAAGTAATCCGAAAATCCTGTTATACTATGAGATAAAATTAGCGTGGACAGTTTACGCTAACGCTAACATTCGCGATGAAACACTATAGAAATGTGGAGCAACATAACATCAGCGCTCATACTGAAAATCTTATGTGTACTAATATAGCCATAAACAAGCAAATTTTTCAAAACACGTAGTAATGTTCTTTAAAAACTAATATTGTATTATTTTGGATGAACTGTACACGTAAAAAATCTATAACTTTCTTTAAATATTATTATTGAATGCGTGACCGAGGACAGGATATATAACTCGAGTTATCTTGTGGTGTGTTGTAAATGCAAGTGATGCGCTTACTCTGCGTGATTGTTAGCAAAATTTTATACGAACTGATTGGGCAATCCAACTCCCAATATCAATAAAGAAATACAGTCACTGCAAAATACATCCAGCCCCTTAGACACTGAATCCTCGGGCCCTCTTCAGAACTGATAACTTTGGTCCCTTTGCACATAACAAATAAATTAAATTGTCTTACCTTTATAGCAGCAACGGTGGAACGCGATATATTCTGGTCTCTCATAAAAAAAAAAAAAGCTAGCTACAGGCTCAGTGGTGTGCAATGCTGACCGTAACAGTTAGGAATGTACATGAAATTCTTTCGGCTGATAAATTAAAACATTTAAGGAAAATCCAATGTCTTTTAAAAGCGTATGACCTGAATAGGGAGGCGGTACTGATCTTGGTGAATTGCTCTGGTATTTTTAGTGAATTATATTCCAAGTTAAGTCTGGCTTTTCATAACATGCGACAGTTGAAATTACATTACTCGCAGAATTATATCAAGTTTACTAATTGATCCACAAAGAATAAGATTTATACAGCAAGTATTATCTAACCTCACTAAAAATAGACGGCCGGTGTGGCCGTACGGTTCTAGGCGGTTCAGTCTGGAACCGCGTGACCGCTATGGTTGCAGGTTCGAATCCTGCCTCGGGCATGGATGTGTGTGATGTCCTTAGATTAGCTAGGTTTAAGTAGTTCTAAGTTCTAGGGGACTGATGACCACAGACGTTAAGTCCCATGACTGGATGTTGTGTGATGTCCTTCGGTTAGTTAGGTTTCAGTAGTTCTAGGTTCTAGGGGACTGATTACCATAGCTGTTAAGTCCCATAGTGCTCAGAGCCATTTGAACCATTTCCGAACTCACTAAAAATGCATAAATACAAATCATTACATTACATATACGTATGTTAATAAATCTTAGATATATTAGAAAAGGGAAATATCTAATTAGCTTTTTCTTCAAATCAGTTTACGTACATTCTGGGGCTACTCAACAATTGACAATTATCAGCCAACTCATCTGTACTAACGCCCTGGAAAGACGAAAGTCGTAATTATTTAACGTCTTTACTTTGCTTGCGTGAAGACTTCTGCTTCCATGTTCTCATAATTCCTGTATTAATCTAACACTTGGTGGCTTCACAGAACGCACCATAAAAACTGCCTACTTCGTCCTTTTTTTGCTCATAGATAGGTACCCACTACTGTGAGCCGCGAGCTCTCTTACTCCAGCACTACAATTTCAAACCAGAAGCGGTGTCTTTGGCTCTGCGGTCGTGCACAGTCAGCGATCCGCTTTGTAAAGCCTATCACAGACATTCATAGTTTATAGTATCATAGTTTCATATCAGTTTACTTTAATATTATTATCATATTCGGGTGCCACATACAAGTGTACCCTAGCAGACTCCTTTCAACGTTTTATTGATGAAAGAAGTACGGCAAGGGAAAGTCTGTAATAAAAATTAGTCTTAAAATTTTTCTGTTATGAAAATGTGAGCGCCAATTATTACTAAAACAAAAAATGTACAAAAGAAGGACTATAATGAAGGCAACCGTGTCCTCCAACAGGCGGTATGAAAATGTTGCAGTGTTCCCGCTGGCGCCGTCGCTGTGTTTACATTCGTGGTACTCAGCGGCGCGCAGGAAGCTCCATTTTCATTATTTTTGTGTATTTTGCTTCAGGAAGTATGCTTCGTAACACTCTCGCTCTGGAAAGCGCCAGCAGCCACAGTCGTAAGCTCGCTCACAACGCGCTTACTAGAAACGCTGGCGCTATCGCAGGAAGCTCTCGATAGGGAGCACTTGCCAGTCGACGCGACAGGACAAATCAAGCATTGCGCCAGCTGTCCTCTCGTAGCAGCTACGAACGAAGCGATCGGCGACTGCATAGCACTCGATGGATCTCATATCTGTTGCCACGTCGTACGATTAGCTTTCATTTGCTCATTTGCTTCTCGCTTGCCGCTCCTGGTAGTAGCAGTTCTGCGCCAAGAAAACGGCAAACCTTTCCGGTTAGGCGGCTCAGCCTGTCATTCGTGGTCTCCCAGCCTAACACGCCAAAAGATTTTTATTTCAGTAGATGGTATGAACATAATTTTTTTCTTCAGTCATTTCGGAAACCTGGTTCCATTTTCGTCTCCAGGGAATATAAACCTGTTTCTTTGTAATAGGATTAAAAACAGCCGACCAGTTGCAAAGGAAAAAGTAATATTTACCTAGGTTTCGATAGATTTAAATCTACCTTCTTCAGAAGGCGGCCTGAGGACAAGGAACATCGTAATTTATATTAAAAGGTATGAAACATAAGTTAAGAATAGAGTTTAATATATATTAGGAGAATCTTGTATTACAAAATATGAGAAAGATTCCTGGTACTTACAGTATTACATTAACATGGAGTGATCTGTCATTGTCGTTTTTACAAACATCTGCATAACTCCATTAGTCCAAATAAAATATGGCCCTGAGAATAGGATTTGCCAGACAAATAAAAATAAGTACATGGAAGTTGGAGAGCGCATAAGCGACTGGGTAAAATCGGCCAGCGTAGTAGCACTGCAGCCAGGGCAGGTGGCGCTCAGGTCGCGAACTATGTGCCGATTGGCGTACTGAAGCAACATGTAAAATATCCATATTAATTGCATCCTTAGATAGAGTGACAATAAATAAAAGGAAAGCATTTAACACTCCCGTTATGACATTGTGGGAGCCTTAGGAACAATAACGTAGATACATACATCAAAAAGGCAGGTGGCGCTTACGCCATGAGTTACATGCAGTGGCATATACAGCCAGAATATAAAAGTTATATTATCATATTAGTGAAGCATTCGAGGGTTGGATTCCCTCTCTTCTTCATCGAAGAGTTTCACTGCCTGGGCTACTCTCAGGGTGCAACTTCGACGTGGAAGCTTCCCGCCGTTTCCTTGCCGTGTCGTCTGCTTGCCGTCCATACTGCTCGCCGTCCGGCCCTCCTCGCCGCCGCCTGCCGGTGCTCGCCGCCGCCGCCGCCGCCTGCTGGTCGCCGCCGTCGCCGTCTGCGCCGCCGTTTGGTCGCCGCCTTCCGGTCCTCGCCGCCGCCGCCGCCGCCGCCGCCGTCGCCGCCTGCCGGGGCTCGCCGCCGCCGCCTGGTCGCCGCCTGCCGGTGCTCGCCGCCGTCGCCTGCCGCCTGCCGGTGCTCGCCGCCGCCGCCTGCCGGTCGCCGCCGTCGCCGTCTGGTCGCCGCCGCCGCCCTTCTCGCGCGCCGCCGCCATGTCCCAACCCACCACCACCACCACTATCATTTTCACCTCTCCCTCCGCTGCTCCAACCACCATCACATGGAGCTCCTCCTCCACCCCACTTCCCGTCCTTCCTTCTCTCCCTGTCCACCCCACCCCTGCACCACTTTCGGCTGTACCCACCCCCAACTCCTCCTCCCCTATCACTGTCGCCCCATCGACAGCTACTGACTTTCCGCCGCTCCCCGCACCGCCTCCGACAGGCTCCAAGCCAGCACGGATCTCTGCTCGACGTTCCACAGTCTCGGTGACACCCACGCCCCCTCTGTCTGCATCATCCGCTGCTCAGGGTGGCCCTGCCCCCCGCTATCTCCTCCTGCAACCCGTACCCCTGCCCCCTCTCCACCCGGTCGTGCCCACGAAACCTTCAAAGCGCCCGAATGTTGACCCTTCCCCCGCAGTCTCCTCCAAAAAAACCCCCAACCCCCGTAACCCACCCACCCCCATGGACGCGGCTCCGACCCCCGCCCCGCCTGCCACCCACACCTTTGTCCTCTCCAATCCTGACCCTCAATTCCTTGATGCCCGCTCCCTCACCCTCACCATCCGGAAATACTACCCCAATGCTCCCATCTCCCAACTGATTCCTCGCAAGGACTCGGTCCTCATCAAATCCCCCAGTGCTTCCCTCCACACCGATCTCCTCTCCCACATCCCCCGTATCCAATTTGGCCAACATGCAACCCTCACCCCCTACCACACCCCGTCCTCTCCCTGTCAGCCTCAACCTCCCCGGCGTCCGCCAACCTTCACCGCTGTGATCACGAAGCTTAGCCCCGTGATCACGGAGGCTGAGGTGTTGGCGGAACTCAACTCCCGGCCCGACCTTGAAATGCGCTCGGCCCGTCGCATCTTCAATGATGCTGGGCCGACTTTTCTCATGCGGATATTCACCGAATCCTTCTCCTCCATTGACCGCCTCCTCACCGAGGGAGCCCTCATCTACAATCAGCGCCATAAGGTGGACCCCTCCCGATCCCCCGTCCAATCCTACCGCTGCCAACGCTGTCTCACCTACAACGACCACATTACCTCAGCCTGCAGGAAGCCCCCTACTTGTCCCCACTGCAAAGCTTCCCACTTCCTCAAGCATTGCCCCAACCTCACCTCTCCCCCCTCCTGCAACACTTGCAACGAACCACATCCTACCTACTCCTCGAAGTGTAAAGCGATACCTCCACCAGTAACCCCTGAGCTCACCGTGCCTGTTCGTCCTGTTGATGACCCCATCCACCCCAACAACTCGTTCCGCCCTCCCCCTACTGCTGAGGACATCATCCGTTTCACCACCATTGTGCTCCAAAACATCCACCCCTTCCAGCGCTCACACACTCTTTCCCAAATCGCCCTCGCTGCCCGTTCCATCTTCCATCTTACCACCTGTGCCACATACTCCCACAACCAGGCCCACTTCACCTTCACCCCCCTCACCACCCTTGTCTAACTCTCCACTCCCATGGTACAACAACCGTACCGTATCCTGTACCACAACATTCGCTCCCTGCCCACCCACAAACTCCTCTTCCTCCACACCCTCCGTCAGCACCACGTGGATGCCTTCGTCCTAAATGAAACCTTCCTTCAACCCCGTATCTCCGTCTCCACGGCTCCTTACACTCTACACCGCACCGATAACCCGTACCCTCTCGCGCATGGCGGAGTTGCTATAGGCCACCTCAAGCACCTCCCTGTCCGGCCCCAACCTCTCCTTAACAATCCTGCCGAGCATCTCACCCTCAGCCTCTTCTTCCCCACCCTTACCATCACCTGTGCCACCATTTATGTCCGCCCTCGCACCCCCATCCCATACGATTTCCTGGCCCACATTGACTGCACCTTCTCCACCTACGTGATTGCCGCTGACCTCAATATCCACAGCCGTGATCCTGCCGACCTCTGGTGGTAGCATCAGTTTCTCACCACTCTCCAGGGAGACCTGGTTCCCCTGCCTCAGCACACCCGGCCCGAATCCAACACCACTCCTGATGTGGTCCTTGCCTCTCCAAACCTCCTTGGGCGCATCACCGCGGATGTCCTTGACCTCATTGGCAGTGACCATGCTCCTGTCTTCCTCACTATCCCTAACGGTCGCCATCCCCACCACGCTCCTCGCCCTGACGTCCCTCCTAAACTTGTCCATGATTACTCCCGTGCCAACTGGGATGCCTACCGGGATTCCATTCACACCCAGGTTGACGGCCACGACCTTACCCTCCAGTCTCCTGCTGACATCGCTCGCGCTGCTGCCTTCCTGCACCAGACATTGTCTGACGCCGTCGCCACCCATATCCCCACCAAAGCCATCCACCCTCACCGCCCCGCCCTGCCTCCACAGGCCTTCTCCTTCGAGAGTCCCGCCGCCTCTACCGCTCTTTTCTCCACACTCGTGACCGGGATACACTTACCCACCACCGGCAATTACAGTGACACATCTGCAACCTGCTTGTTGCGAAGAAACGCCGAGCCTGGCGCCAGACATGTACACAACTCAACACCATGCTCCCCATCAACTCTTCCAAGTATTGGTCTGCTTTCCACCGCCTTACTGGGAACCGCCCCACCCCCCAGTACCCTCTCCTCCTTAATGACCGTCCCTTTCCTGACAACCTCAGTAAGGCCAACCACTTTGCCTCCCACCTCTCTGATGTTTTTTCCATCCCAGATGATCCCCACTTCGATTATTCCCTCTTCCCTGATGTCGTGGACCGTACGAATACCTCTGTTCCTCCCCTTGCTCCTAGCTTCCAGTACTTGAGCCACACCCCACCTTCTGCACTTAACACTCCCATCACTACACAGGACATCAGCCTCACACTCCGCACTAAACGCAACACTGCTCCCGACCACGACTGCATTACCTACCGCCACCTCAAACACTGCCCTTCCTCCTTCCTTTCCCTCCTTGCCACCCTCTACAATGTCATCCTTGCCACTGGCTTCTATCCCGACCTGTGGAAAACCCCCCGTATCCTGATGTTCTCCAAACCCAATAAGCCTCCATCTGATGCTTCTTCCTATCATCCTATCTGTCTCACATCGGTGTTCAGCAAGCTCTTGGAATCCATCCTTTCCCGGCGCATCCATCTCCACCTCCACCAAAACCACCTCCTCCCAAACACCCAATGTGGCTTTCGACCTTCCTTCTCTGCTGATGACCAACTCCTCCGCCTCACTCATCTCCTCTCCCTCCAGCTTAACTCCCGTCGCTCCGCCATTTTTGTCTCACTTGACCTCGAAAAGGCCTACGACCGTGTCTGGCATCCTGGTCTCCTGTTTAAACTCCAAACCTACGCCCTTCCTATCAACTACATCCATCTGGTGGCCTCCTTCCTCTCCCGCCGCCCCTCCTATGTTACCATCCATCATGCCAATTCCCACACCTTCTACCCCTCTGCCGGTGTGCCCCAGGGCTCTGTCCTCTCCCCTCTCCTCTACCTCCTGTACACGGCAGATATGCCCCAACCCCCCCACCCCCCTCCAGTACACCTCTTGCAATATGCTGATGACACCGCATTCCTCGCCCTCGCTCCTACCTTCCAACGGTCCCAACGCCTTCTCCAGAATCACCTTGACCTTTTTGCTGCATGGTGTAACCAATGGCTCCTGAAAATCAATCCTTCCAAGACCCAGGAAATCATCGTAGGTCGTACCACTCACTCCTTCTGGCTCCTGGATTTCTCCCTTACTGTCTGCGCACATCCTGTCCGCCTCACCCCCACCCTCACCTACCTTGGCCTCACCATTGACCGTCACCTCACCTGGATACCTCATCTCCGCTCCATCCAATCCAAAGCCCACAACCGCCTCCGACTCCTCAAACTCCTCTCTGGCCGGACATGGGGGTTGCACCCCTCTACCATCCTCCACACCTACAAATCCTTCATCCGTCCCATCCTCTGTTATGCCAGTCCTGCCTGGATATCTGCCCCCCCCAAATTCTATCAGTCCCTCCAGATCCTTGAGCGTCATGCACTCCCCCTCGCCTTCCGTATCTGCCTCCCGTCCCCCACGCGGATCCTCTATGATCTCATTCCTTTCCCCCATCTGCTCCTCTTCCTCAAACATATCCGCATCCTCTACACCTCCCGCCGTCTTGAACCCCCTCACCCCCTGGTTGCTCCTCTCCTTTCCCATCCCCGCTCCCTGCCACGTCTTCACCATTGTGTCCCCCCTACCGTCCATCTCTACACCCTCCATCTCCTTTCCCAAGGTGGCTTCCGTCAACTCCCCCTCCCGGATGATGCCCTCTCTCCCTCCATTTATCCTTCCTATCAACTCTGATCCTCAATCCCCCTCCTTTCCTCTGTCCTTTCCCTGGGCTCCCTCTTCCCCCCCTCCCCTTCCGTCCTGTTTTCTCCCCACTAAACCTCTCCCTACCTCCCTTCTCCCCCCCAGTCCTTTTGTATTCCCCTCCTCTGCCTACCCCACTCCCTGTCGCGTCTGCTCCCCCACCCCTCTTATGGGTCCTCATCCTCCTTCAGCTCCTTTCGCGGCTCCCCCCTTCGCTTTTACTCTCCTTTCCTCCCTTTTTTGTTTTCCCATCTTCTGTCCAGTTTCCCCCCACCTGCTCTCGACTGTGGTGTCACATTTGCCAACTTTTTAGTGCAGTGTTCCAGTGACTATTCAGTGTTGTTTGTCTTTCTCGTGTTGCGAACTGAAACCATGCTGTCGCTAGGTGTGAATTTTATGTCCTTTGCGAACAGAATCCAGACTGTCGCCGTGTTTTTTTAATTGTCTATTGTTTTCCCTGTCTGCTTCGTATGTATTCTTATTAGCGTCATCATCCCTGTGTTGTTGTTTTAAGTTCCACGATTTCTTTTCGCCTTGTTACTCTCTAAGTCTCCGATTTTATCGCCTGTTTTTTATTATTTGTTCTCTTGATCTTTGTCACAAAATCTGTCGGCTGAAGAGCGGCATACTAAGCTGCTGCCAGCCCGCCCCCTTCGGGGGGAATTGAAATTCAATAAATGAAAAAAAAAAATTAGTGAAGCACATAGATCGTATATAAATCAAAACTTTAAGAATAATCAGTAATGGCTCTTAAGACATAAATTACGAAACCTGGTCAACAATCCAGTTAATATACATTCTCAGGGAGCCAAGGTTTTAGAATAAGAGAAAATTACATGAGGGCCGATGTAGTGGCAGCCATACATCGTGAGAATACCACATTACATAAAAGGTAGTGAGCTTAAAGATTTGAAAGTGCATTATAGCTTCCTGAGGAAATAGACTACTGAGGTTACAAACATTAATGTTATATATTAAACAGTACGGGTTTAAAGCCTTCGAAGAACTGTCTACAGGCAAGGTTCAACTGATCGTTCAGTATATTACCGTCTTTGAGCTCTAAATGTTTAAAAATAAATAACTCTTCCCACAGATCTAGTCTCCGTCCTTTGACTTGTCTGTGTAGGATAACCGTGTCTTCTAACTGTTTGGGCGTATGGCCTGCTATCAAGAGGTGTTCAGCAAAAGTAGAGTTGTGAATATTCGTTCCTTTTTTACCTAATAGATGTTCTTTATATCGTGTTTTCACAGCTCTGCCTGTTTGACCAATGTAGTATGAGGGGCAGTTATTACAGGTTAGTTCGTAAATACCTGAATTAGAAAACCAATCGCTGGCAATCTCTACTGACTGTATAAGATTTCTTTTTAAACTGTTATCTGAAGAGAAGGAGACGTTACAGTTATATTTTTTATTTAGAAGACGTTTAATCCTATATGATATGTTACCCAAGAAAGGGATGGAAATAAATTTTTTAGTTTCTGTGGTATCTGTGGGGAGGTTATTGCTCAAAGTCGAACAATTTTGGGAAATTTTCTTATTGAGCAGGTAATCGATCATATTCTGGTTGTACCCATTATTAACAGCAATTGCTTTGATGACATTCAATTCCTTCAGTTGATCCGCAGGCGATAAAGGAGTGGTTACCATTCGGTGAATGGCGGAATGAAAAAACGCCAGTTTATGAGATTTTGGATGAGTTGAGTCAGCAGGAATGACATTATCTGAATATGTTTCTTTGCGGAAGATATTGAAATGGAATCTATTATCTTGTATGGAAATTGTTAAATCGAGAAAATTAAGTTCACGTTTATCATTTTGAAGTTCTTTTGTGAAGGCAATTTTTTCATGTAAACCGTTGAAAGTATTGAAATGCTGCTCTAACTCATGATCAGTGCCATCAAAAGCGATGAAAATGTCGTCAATATAACGTGCATAATAGCGGATATTGTGGCGTAATTCTGAACTTGAATTTAAGAATGTTGTTTCCAAGGCATTGATGAAAACCTCTGCTAGAATACCGGCGAGGGGGCTACCCATTGCTAAACCATCTGGCTGTGCATACATTTTCCCGTTAAATGTGAAATAATTGTATTTTAAAATGACCTTAAGCAAACCAATGAGTTCCGCAATCTGGGTTTCACTTAGTTTTTTATGCTTAAGAAGATTCTCTTTTACAAGGTCTATGGTTTCATCAACCGGGACATTTGTATAAAGGCTGACGATGTCGAAGGACACCAGTCTAGTGTCAGGCGTACATCTTACAGATTGAATATTGTTAATTAATTCCTTACTGTTTTTTACAGAAAAGTTATTTTCAAATGTGAAAGCATCTTTAATTATATAATGGAGGCGCCCTAGCAAGAGTGTGATGTGGACTGCCTATACCATTCACTACAGGGCGGATCGGGTGATTTTGTTTGTGCAGTTTAAACTGACTTCTGAGCACGGGTGGTTTCGGGTTCATATTTATAAGCCCTTTCTTTTGAAACTTATTAAACAGGCTTACGGAATTAGTTAAAGTACGCCGGATTTCGTTTTGCAGTTCAGCAGTAGGATCTACAGTAACCTCAGTGATGTCGTTTTCCTCAAAAAACTTTACAGTCTTCTCTATATATTCATTTTTATAAGCCACGACAGCGGTGTTCCCTTTGTCACTCTTAGTGACTAAGGCGTCGTGCTCTCTAAGTTTATGATTAATGCTTTTTACTATACTATATTCGCCCGACTGCCTATTAGGAAGTAATTTAATTTCTTTTTCTATTATGTTATTACATTCGTAGGCACATTTGACTTGCTCCGTTTTCTCTAATTTCAGAGATTCTAAACCGATTTTTAGATCTACAATGAGATTACAGATAACTGGATCTTTGTCGAGTTTAGCAGGCAAGTTATATTTAAGGCCTTTACACAACAAGTCATTCTCAGCCTGCGTAAAAGTAATATTGGTTCTATTTAGTACTCTTTCGTAAAATAGGTGCTTGACACTATTGTCTGCTGTATTAACACTCTTACTTGTGGTCCTATTACTAAACTTCAAAAGCTTTCTTTCATGTCTAGCCTTGATTTCTTCTTTACGATTAAAGAGCCATTCATTAATACTATTCCACAGGTGGTCAATTTAAAAATTACAAAGATCTTTAAAGGCTTTAGTTAAAAATAGGTGTATACAGTAGGCTTCACTATTAAGAACATCTTTTTTCTTGTACAAATTGACTGTGCTATCCGAAATGACTAAATGCACTAACTTCTTTTTAATAGAAGGCACTCTGTTACACTGTTTAAAGTTTACGTACGCCTTCACATAATCAGGGATAATGTCTTTATCTAGGCACTGTTGATTAAAGTTAATAGCCATACCTGCTTTCACAATTTTTTAATTTGATGTCCATATACCTGGATGCAGCTTTTGATACCTCAGCAGGCAAGAATTTCAGTATTTTAAACATAGCTGCGCAACAGCAACGGTTCCACGTAATAGGATTAAAAACAGCCGACCAGTTGCAAAGGATAAAATAATCTTTACCTAAGTTTCGATAGATTTAAATCTATCTTCTTCAGAAGGCGGCCTTAGGACAATGAACATCGTAATTTATATTAAAAGGTATGAAACATAAGTCAAGAATAGAGTTTAATATATATTAGGAGAATCTTGTATTACAAAATATATCCCACAATGTCATAACGGGAGTGTTAAATGCTTTCCTTTTATTTATTGTCACTCTATCTAAGGACGCAATTAATATGGATATTTTACATGTTGCTTCAGTGCGCCAATCGGCACATAGTTCGCGACCTGAGCGCCACCTGCCCTGGCTGCAGTGCTACTACGCTGGCCGATTTTACCCAGTCGCTTATGCGCTCTCCAACTTCCATGTACTTATTTTTATTTGTCTGACAAACCCTATTCTCAGGGCTATATTTTATTTGGACTAATGGAGTTACGCAGATGCTTGTAAAAACGACAATGACATATCACTCCATGTTAATGTAATACTGTAAGTACCAGGAATCCTTCTCATATTTTGTAATACAAGATTCTCCTAATATATATTAAACTCTATTCTTGACTTATGTTGGACCTCGAACGTGCATATGACCGCGTATGGCATTCCGGTCTCCTCTTCAAGCTCCAAACCTTCGCCCTTCCCATCAACTACGTCCGTCTGATCGGCTCCCGCCGTCCTTCCTATGTCACCATCCATAACACCGATTCCTACACCTTTTTCCCCTCCGCCGGTGTGCCCCAAGGCTCCGTCCTCTCCCCCCTTCTGTACCTGTTGTACACGGCGGACATGCCGCCGCCGTCACCCCCCGTCCACCTTCTCCAGTTTGCCGATGACACCGCCTTCCTTGCCCTTGCCCCCACCCTACAGCGCTCCCAACGCCTTCTCCAATCCCATCTTGACTGGTTCACCGCTTGGTGCAACCAGTGGTTGCTCAAGGTCAATCCTTCCAAAACCCAGGCGATCATTGTAGGCAAAACCACCCCTTCCTTCCGCCTCCTTGATTTCTATCTCACCGTCTATGGCCGTCCCATCGCCCTCACTCCCACCCTTAAGTACCTTGGCGTCACCCTCGACCGTCGCCTCTACTGGACTCCCCATCTCCAGACAATCCAAGCCAAGGCACGTTCCCGCCTCCGTCTCCTCAAGCTCCTTTCCGGCCGTACGTGGGGTCTGGACCCCTCCACCATCCTCCACACCTATAAATCCCTCATCCGCCCCATCCTTCGTTATGCCCATCCAGCATGGATCTCCGCTCCCCCTACCTTTCATAAATCCCTCCAAATCCTTGAACGCCATGCTCTCCGCCTCGCCTCTCGCATCCGTCTCCCCTCCCCCACGCGGATCCTCTACGATCTCATCCCCTTCCCCCACCTCCTCCTTTTCCTTGAGAGGATACGGATCCTGTACACCTCCCGCAAACTCGATCCTCCTCACCCGCTCGTCTCCCCGATCCTCTCCCACCCCCGCCCGCTGCCGCGCCTGTATTCGCACGTCCCACCCGGTCTCCATCTCTCCACCCTCCTTACCCTCTTCCAAGGTGGCTTCTGCCAGCTCCCCCTCCCTGATGATGCCCTCCTCCCTTCCATCTACCCCTCCTACCAACTTTGATCCTCCCGCCCTCCTCCTGTACTTATTCCTCCGGGCACTCCCTCCCTCCTCTCCCTTTTCCCTCCCTCCTCCTTTTCTCCCCCCTCCTCCCCCGGGCCTCCCCTCCCCTGTTCCTCTCCTCCTGCCCCCGACTCCTCAGCCATTGGCATCCTTTTTCTCCCCTCTCCCCCACCTCCCCCTTCTACCCCTCTTGGCTGGCCCCCGGACTCGCACACGTTACGTGGACATTCGCGCGCCGGAGGTCGCCGCCATCAGTGTTTTGTGTGTTTAGTGTTTAGTGTTTAGTGTTCACCGTCCCCTCCATCGTTCACCAGTGCCATCATCATCTTCAGTGGTTGTGCGTCGTCTCATCAGCTAGCAGTGTGGATTATCGACGAGTGTGAACGGCTCCGTGATTGTCTCTATGTGTCTCCTGTTTTATTGCCCACCGCTCTGTGACTTATGTGTCTTCTCCCTGTTTTTGCTGCTTGTGTCTTCTATGGCTGAAGAGCAGCGTAGTGTGCTGCTGACAGCCTGCCTGTTGTGCAGGTTTTAAAATAACAATAAAGTAAAAAACAAAAAAGACTTATGTTCATCTAGAGGGTTGGATCCCCTCCTTCGAAAGCGTCAGATTGCAAAGCCTGGGGTGCTCTCAGGGTGGAATCTCCGTCTTCGAAGATTGTGTGTGTTTGTCTGTCTGTCTGTCTGTCTGTCTGCCCGCCGCTTGCTACTGTCGCTGTTCGTTCGTTCGTCCGTCCGTCTGTCCGTCCGCCTGCCTGCTAGCTGTCCATCGCCGTCGTCGTAACCGCTGCCGCCGCCGCCGCCGCCTGCTGTTCGTCCGTCTGTTCGCCGCCGAAGCCGCCTGCTGTTCGTCCGTCTGTTCGCCGCTGCTCATCGCCAACGCCGACGCCGACGCCGCCTGCTGCACGTCCGTCTGTCCGTCGCCGTTCGTCTGCAATGAGTACTCCCACCTCCACCGTCATCTACACCTCCCCCTCCCCCTCTCCCACAGTCGCTTCCTGGAGTGCCGCCTCTGGCCTCCCTCCTTCCACCTCCCCTTCCCTTCCCCCACTTACCCACCCCCCTATCTCCTCCCCTGCTGTATACCCACACCTCTACACCCTTCCTCCAGCCTCCACACCCTCAACAGCTCCCACTACTACCCCCACCCTCACGTACGCCTCTGTTGCTGCCTCTGCTGCCGCCCCTCAGGTGGTTGGCTTCCCCTCTCTCACCAACCCCGTCGCTTCATCTTCTGCATCTCCCGCACGCATCACGTCGCGCCGAGCCACCATCGCCACCACTGAACCAGCTGCTTCTTCCGGTGCCTCCACTACGCCACAGGGATCTGCCACCTGCCACCTCCCTCTCCTCCCCGTCCCTCTCCCCTCCCCCCAGCCTCCAGTCTCCAAAAAACCCCAAAAGCGCGTCCTTACCGACTCTGCTCCCGCCACTTCCCACAAAAAATCAACACCACCTCCCCCTCCCCCTGCTGTCACCATGGACACCACCCCTCCTCCTGCCACCCCTACCTTGGCCCCCACCCTCCACACCTTTGTCCTGTCCACTCCCGATCCTAAGTTCCTCGACGCTCGTACCCTCACCAAGGAAATACGAAAGTACTTACCTGGTGCTCCCATCTCCCAACTCATTCCCCGCAGGGACTCAGTCCTTATCAAGTCCCCGTCCCCATCCTTTCACACAGACCTCCTGCGAAAACTCCCACGAGTTATGTTTGGCCCCCACGCCTCTCTGACACCCTTCCTTTCCGCTTCCACTCCTCGTCAGTCCCAGCCTCCCCGTCGCCCCCCCCACCTACACCGCTGTGATCACCAAGCTCAGCCTGGTGATCACAGAGGATGAAGTGTTGGTAGAACTGAACTCCCACCCGGACTTGGAAATCCGCTCTGCCCGCCGTATCCACAATGCCTCTGGTCCCACCTACCTCATGCGGGTATTCTAAGAGTCCGCCCCATCCATAGACCATCTCCTCACCCAGGGTGCCCTGATATACCACCGTCGCCACCCTGTTGAATCCTCCAAATCCCCTCCCCAATCCTACTGTTGCCAGCGGTGCCTGATGTACAATGACCACCTGACTCCCAACTGCAAAAACCCCCCCCACCTGTCCCCATTGCAAGGCCTCCCACTTTCTCAAGAACTGCCCCAACCTCGCTGCTCCTCCTTCCTGTAATACCTGCAATGGCCCCCATCCCACATACTCCCACAAGTGTAAAGCTAAACCCCCTCCAGCCACCCCTGAACTTACAGTCCCAGTTCGTCCCGTCGATCCTCCTGTCCATCCTAACAATTCCCTCTGTCCACCCCCCACGGCCGAGGACATCATCCGGTTCATTACCGTTGTACTCCAAAACATTCACCCTTTTCAGTGCCCACACACCTTCCAACAAATATCCCTTGCTGCTCGCTCTATTTTCCACCTGAACACCTTCGCCACTTACTCCCACAACCAAGCCCACTTCACCTTCACCCGACTCAACACCCTAGTTTAGGTCTCTTCCCTTCCCTCTCTTCCCCCCCTCCTTCCCATCATGGCGCGGCACGAGTCTCGCATCCTCTTCCAGAACATTCGCTCCTTCCGCTCCAACAAATACCTCCTCATGCACACCCTCTCCCACCACCAGGTCGACACCTTCCTCTTGAACGAAACCTTTCTCCAGCCCCAACATTCTATCTGCACCTCCCCCTATATCCTCCACCACACTGATGCTCCTGGTCCTCGTGTGCAGGGTGGAGTCGCGATTGGCCACCTTAAGCATATCCCCGTCCGGCCACAACCTCTCCTCAATGACCCCACTGAACACCTTATCCTTAGCGTCTTCTTCCCCTCCCTCACCATTATCTGTGCCACCATCTATGTCCGCTCCACTGCTCCTCTTCCTTATGACTTCATCTCACACATTGACCACACCTTCTCCACCTATGTGATTGCTGCCGACCTCAACATCCATAGCCGCACTCCTGCTGCCCTTCGGCGGTGGCATCAGTTCCTCTCCACAATCCAGGGTGACCTTGTTCCCATTCCCCAGCACACCCGACCCGACAGTAACACCACCCCCGATGTTGTCCTTGCCTCCGCCAACCTCCTTGGGCGTATCACTGTTGCCGTCCTTGACCCCACAGGTAGCGATCACCTTCCTGTCCTTCTCACCATAACGTCTGCAAACCGCCCCCCTCCGGCTCCGCAACCTGCACCCCCTCCCAAGGTCGTCCATGACTATCGCCGTGCCAACTGGGATGCCTACCGGGACTCCATCTCCACCCAGGTCGAAAGCCGCCCTCTTACCTATCGCCATCCTGACGACATCACCCGCGCCTCGTCCTTCCTTCAGATGGTAATTACTGACGCCGTGGAGGCCCATGTTCCTACTAAAACCATTCACCCACACCGTCCCACTCTCCCTCCGCGGGCTGTCCTCCTCCTCCGTGAATCCCACCGCCTCTATCGCTCCTTCCTGCGCACTCGTGACAGGGATACACTCCAACGCCACCGGCAAATACAGCGACACGTACAGAACCTTATTACAGCAACGAAACCCCGGGACTGGCGCCAGACCTGCACACGACTCAATGCCACCCTCCCTATCAACTCCTCCAAGTACTGATCCGCCTTCCATCGTCTTACTGTTTCCCCTTCCGCTCCCCACTATCCCCTTCTCCATAACGATCACCCCCTTCCAGACAACCTCAGTAAGGCCAACCACTTCGCTTCCCACCTTTCCGAGGTCTTCTCCATCCCCCATGATCCCCACTTTGTTTATTCTCTTTTTCCCACCGTCATGGAACATGCTGATACCTCGGTCGCTCCACTTGCTCCTAGTCTCCAGTACTTGGGGCAGTTGCCCCCCTCCGACGTCAACACTCCCATCACAGCACAAGACATTAAACTTCTCCTCCAGTCCAAACGCAACACGGTCCCTGGTCACGACTGTGTCACCTACCGTCACCTTCGAGAAAGCCCCTATTCCTTCCTAACTGTCCTCGCCCATCTCTATAATGTCATCCTCTCTACTGGCTTCTACCCTGCCCTGTGGAAGACCTCCCGCGTCCTCCTATTCCTCAAACCCAACAAACCCCCTTCTGCTGCCTCTTCCTATCGTCCCATCTGCCTCACCTCCGTCTTCAGTAAAGTCTTTGAATCCATCCTCTCCCACCGTATCCATCGGCACCTTGCTCAACACCACCTCCTCCCCCTTACCCAGTGTGGCTTCCGACCCTCCTTCTCTGCTGACGACCAACTCCTCAACCTTGTTCACCTTCTGTCCCTCCAGCTCAACTCCCGTCGCTCCGCCATTTTTGTTTCCCTTGACCTCCAAAATGCCTATGACCGTGTATGGCATCCCGGTCTCCTCTTTAAACTCCAAACCTACGCCCTGCCTATCAATTTTGTCCATCTGGTCGCTTCCTTCCTCTCGCAGCGTCCTTCCTATGTCACCCTCCACAACACCAACTCCCGTATCTTTTATCCCACGGCTGGCGTCCCCCAGGGTTCTGTCCTCTCCCCTCTCCTTTACCTCTTGTATACAGCTGATATGCCCAAGCCACCCCCACCAGTCCACCTTCTCCAGTATGCTGAAGACACCGCCTTCCTGGCTCTCTATCCTACCCTTCAATGGTCTCAACGTACCCTCCAAACCCACCTTAACCAGTTCACCACTTGGTGTAACCAGTGGCTCTTCCGTCTCAACCCCTCCAAAACCCAGGCAATCGTCATAGGCCGCACCACTCGCTCCTTACGCCTCCATGATTTCTACCTCACCCTTTATGGTCGTCCTATCCAACTCACCCCCACCCTGAAATACCTTGGCCTCACCCTTGACCGACACCTCACCTGGACCCCTCATCTCCTAACCATCCAGCAGAAAGCCCATTCCCGCCTCCGCCTGCTGAAACTCCTGTCCGGCCGGACATGGGGATTGCATCCTTCTACCATCCTCCACACCTACAAATCCCTCATCCGTCCTATCCTCTGTTATGCCAGTGTTGCCTGGATCTCCGCCCCCACCCGCTTTTACAAGGCCCTCCAAATCCTTGAACGCCATGCGCTCCGCCTTGCCTTCCGTATCCGCCTTCCTTCCCCCACACGGCTCCTGTATGAACTGATCCCCTTCCCCCACCTCCTCTTGTTCCTCCAACATCTCCGCATCCTTTACATTGTTCGCAGGGTTGATCCCCCCCACCCTCTGGTTTCCTCCTTCCTCTCCACCCCCCGCCCGTTGCCGCGCCTCTATCGCTGTATCCCTCCCTCTCTCCACCTCCACACCCTCCATCTCCTTCATCAGGGCAATTTCCAACGCCTCCCCCTCCCGGATGACGAACTTCGCCGTGACATATACCCTTCCTTCCAACTATAACCCGGCCTTGTTCCCCCCCCCCCCCTCCCCAGGGCCCACTTCTCCTCTTTCCTCCTTCTCCCAGAGCGGATTTTCCTCCATCCCCCCCTCCCCTGAGACCCTGCACCCCATACTTGCATCTCTCCTTCCCACATCCCTCCCTACCTGGCCCTCTTCCGCGCGCCCCCCATTCCCCTCCCCCATCTCTTCCCCTCCCTCCCTTCTTCAGGTCTCCCTAATCTCCTAGAACCTGGCAGATCCTCTGTATTGATCGTCATCAGTGTGCCACATCAGTGTTGTGTTTAGTGCTGTTTCTCGTGTGCGTCAAGAGGTGTGATTTTAATTGTGTACTGCCTTGAGGTTCGCCGTCAGTGTTACGTTATGTGCTATGCCACCCGTCACCACCTTTATGCTCCAGTCATACTGTGCCTTGTGTTCTTTTAATCGTCGCAGTGTGTGGCTTTTTGTGTGTGCTACTTTTAAACAGTTTTTTCTCTCCATTTTAGTCACCCCATTTTTTGTCTATTGCCTTCCATGTTGTTCCCCCTTTTTTATATCTATGTTCGCCTTATTCTCTCCTTTGCTGTTTTTAAATGTCTTCTGTTGGTTTGTTCTGTGTCTTTCGGCTGAAGAGCAGCGCATATGCTGCTGCCAGCCCGCCCCGATGGGGAATTGAAATACAATAAAGAAAAAAAAAATTGACTTATGTTTCATAACTTTTAATATAAATTACGATGTTCATTCTTCTCAGGCTGCCTTCTGAAGAAGATATATTTAAATCTATAGAAACCTAGGTAAAGATTACTTTATCCTTTGCAACTGGTCGGCTGTTTTTAATCCTATTACGTGGAACCGTTGCTGTTGCGCAGCTATGTTTAAAATACTGTTTCTTTGTCTTTGCAGCTTACTAACCCATGGCTACAATATTGTAACAATCATCTGCAGTACTGAAACCACCTAATAAGTTGCAACTACGAGAAAGCACCACGTACAGCAATTACTACGGTACCGACTGAGAAAGACCCACAAGTAACATATATACAGGGTGGACCATTGATAGTGACTGGGACAAATATCTCACGACATAAGCGTCAAACGAAAAAACTACAAAGAACGAAACTCGTCTAGCTTGAAGGGGGGAATGGGGGAATCAGATGGCGCTATGGTTGGCCCGCTAGATGGCGCTACCATAGGTCAAACGGATATCAATTGAGTTTTCAAGAATAGGAACCCCCATTTTTATTACATATTCGTGTAGTACGTAAAGAAATATGAATGTTTTAGTTGGACCACTTTTTTCGCTTTCTGATCGATGGCACTGTAATAGTCATAAACGTATAAGTACCTGATATCACGTAACTTCCTCCAGTGCGGACGGAATTGCTTCGTGATAGATTACCCTTGTTAAAATGGACCGTTTACCAATTGCGGAAAAGGTCGATATCGTGTCGATGTATGGCTATTCTGATCAAAATGCCCAACGGGCGTGTGCTGTGTACGCTGCTCGGTATCCTGGACGATATCATCCAAGTGTCCGGACCGTTCGCCGGATAGTAAAGTTATTTAAGGAAACAGGAAGTTGTTCAGCCACACGTGAAACGTCACCCACGACCTACAACAAATGATGATGCCCACGTACGTGTTTTAGCTGCTGTCGCGGCTAATCCGCACATCAGTAGCAGACAAATTGCGCGAGAATCGAGAATCTCAAAAACGTCGGTGTTGAGAATGCTACATCAACATCTATTGCACCCGTACCGTATTTCTATGCACCAGGAATTGAATGGCGACGACTTTGAACGCCGTGTACAGTTCTGCCACTGGGCACAAGAGAAATTACGGGACGATGACAGATTTTTTGCACGCGTTCTATGTAGCGACGAAGCGTAAATCACCAACAGCGGTAACGTAAACCGGTATAATATGCGCTATTGGCCAACGGAAAATTCACGATGGCTGCGACAAGTGGAACGTTAGCGACCTTTGCGGGTTAATGTGTGGTGCGGCATTATGGGAGGAAGGATAATTGGCCTCCATTTTATCGATGGCATTCTAAAATGTGCAATGTATGCTGATTTCCTACGTAATGTTCTACCGATGTTACTACTGGTACAACATGTTTCACTGCATGACAGAATGGCGATGTACTTCCAACATGATGGATGTCCGGTACATAGATCGCCTGCGGTTGAAGCGGTGTTGAATAGCTTATTTCAAGGCAGGTGGATTGGTCGTCGAAGCACAATACTATGCCCCTCACGTTCACAGGATCTGACGTCCCCGGATTTCTTTCCGTGGGGAAAGTTGAAGGATATTTGCTATCATGATCCACCGACAACGCCTGACAACATGGGTCAGCGCATTGTCAATGTATTTGCGAACATAACGGAAGGCGAACTACTCGCTGTTGAGAGGAATGTCGTTACACGTAATGCCAAATGCACTGAGGTTGACGAACATTATTTTGAGCATTTATTGCAATAATTTTGTATTTACGGGTAATCACGCTGTAACAGTATGCGTTCTCAGAAATGATAAGCTCTCAAAGGTGCATGTATCACACTGGAACAATCGAAATAAAATGTTCAAACGTACCTACGTTCTGTATTTTAATTTAAAAAACCTACCTGTTATCAACTGTTCGTCTAAAATTGTGAGCCATACGTTTGTGTCTATTACAGCGCCATGTGCCACAAAGCGAAAAAAGTGGTCCACCTAAAACATTCATATCTCTGTACGTACTAGTAGAATGTGTAAAAAATATGGGGGTTCCTATTTAAAAAAACGCAGTTGATATTCGTTCGACCTATGGCAGCGCCATCTAGCGGGACAACCATATCGCCATCTGGTTTCCCCCTTCAAGCTAGACAATTTTCGTCTTTGTAGTTTCTTCGTTTGACGCTTATTTCGTGAGATATTTGTCCCAGTCACGATCAATGGACCACCCTGTATAGTTGACGTACTACTGTGTTATTTCCATATTATAAGATGTTGCCATGTGAGAGTCTCCCTTCAACTATCAATTCATGTAGCAACCACAAAACCATGAAATTTATGTAAGTGTCTTTACTTGTAGTCACTTTTTCTTCCGTTTTCTTGGATTAATATCGCCTGTGGTACCTGAAATATGTAAGTTTCTATAAAGACTTATAAGCCAGAACATAATGACCACCTATCTAATAGCTCGTATGTCCACCTCTGGCACGGATAACAGCGGCGACGCGTCGTGGCGTGGAGATAGTGAGCCCTGGTAGGTCGCTGGAGGGAGCTGGCACCTCATCTGCATACACAAGCCTCCTTCCGGGGAGGGAGCCAATGAGCTCTAACGCCACGTTCAGTCACATCTTACAAGGGAATCTCCCCATCGCACCCCCCTCGGATTTAATTATAAGTTGGCATAGTGGATAGACCTTGAAAAACTGAACACAGATCAATCGAGAAAACAGGAAGAAGTTGTGTGGAACTATGAAAAAAGTAAGCAAAATATACACACTGAGTAGTCCATGTGCACGATAGGCAACGTCAAGGAGTGTGTGAGCACAGGAGCGCCGTGGTCCCGTGAATAGCGTGAGCAGCTGCCGAACGAGAGGTCCTCGGTTCAAATCTTACCTCCAAAATTCCAGGACATGTTCAGATTTGCTTGGACATATGCAGGATTTGACGGTCTACACATGGAGAAGTTTGAAAACGTTAAAAACGTATGTTTTGACAGAGCACAGGGAAAACTGTGCGACTGTGAAACTGTTGCATTCACTTGTTGCAGTTTATGTGACAAACTCTTACGTTTTCATCACGTTTTTGGAAGTGATTATCACATCCACAAGAAAACCCAAATCGGGCAATGTAGAAGAATCTTTTTACCCATTCGCCAAGTGTACAAGTTAGGTGGGTCGACAACATGTTCCTGTCATGTGACGCACATGCCGTCATCAGTGTCGTATAGAATATATCAGACGTGTTTTCCTGTGGAGGAATCGGTTGACCTATGACCTTGCGATCAAATGTTTTCGGTTCCCATTAGAGAGGCACGTCCTTTCGTCTACTAATCGCACGGTTTTGCGGTGCGGCCGCAAAACACAGGCACTAAACTTACTACAGTGAACAGAGAAGCCAATGAACGAACGGACAGATCATAACTTTGCGAAAATAAAGAAAGAAAACTGTTCGCTCGGGGGAAGACTAGAACCAAGGACCTCTCGTTCCGCAGCTGCTCACGCTAATCACGGGACCACGGCGCTCCTGAGCTCAGCCTATCTTTGATGTTGCATATCTTGCACATGGACTACTCAGTTTGTATATTTTGCTTATTTTTTTCATAGTTCCACACAACTTCTTCCTGTTTCCTCGATTTATCTGTGTTCAGTTTTTCAAGGCCTATCCACTGTGCCAACTTATAACTAAATCTGAGGGGGGTGCGATGGGGAGGCTCCCTTGTTAGATGTGTTCGATCGGGTTCAGGTCTGGCGAGCTGGGGTACCAGAACATCAACTGGAACTCGCCACTGAGTTCCGCGAACTACTACGTCACACAATTAGCCTTGTGACATGGCGCATTATCTTGTTGATAAATACCACTTCCATCGGAAAACGTGATAGTCATAAGGCGTTATACGTGGTCTGCAACCAGTCATGATGCCGTCATGGTGTCTTGTGCGAGCTCCACTGAACTCATGGACCCCCACGTAAATGTTCCCCGGAGCACAATGCATAATGGAGACTCCGCCAACTTGTTTCCTTCCCGCAGTGTATATGTCAAGAGCTGTTTCCTTAGAAGATTCACACCCTCCCATCGGGTGATGAAGGAGGTATCGGGATTCATCAGAGGACGCAACGTACTGCCACTGGGCCACCGTCCAGTCCCGATAGTCGCGAGCCCATTTCAGTCTTAGCTGCCGATGTTGTGGCGTTAACATTGGCACATTCATAGGTCGTTGGCTGCGGAGGCCCCTCGTTAGGACGTGGTTTATTCTTGGTTTCGCCAAGTGTTGAAAACACTCACCACAGCATTCCTCGAACTCCCGACAAGCCGGGCAATCTTCGAAATGCTTTCGCCCATCCTCCTGGCCCTCACAATCTGCCCTCTGTCAAATTCATACAGATCGCGCGCTTTCCCCATTTTACAGACGGACGGCACACTCACTCGTGCGTGTGTGTGACTAGCAGTAATTCCCTGCCAGGTGACACTGCTATCGCCTGGACGAGTTTATATCGATAGTAGGTCGATGGTCATCTTGTTCTAGCTGGTTAGTATATGCAAGTGTTGTACACATAGCCTTATATTTTCTGTTGTATAGTTGCTACGCTCAGAGAGATTAATATCCGCGTAAAATCAGAGGGACGGAAATAAAGGACAGTGATTAGTGAAACCCTATTAGCTTGAGATGTGAATGTGTGGAGAATAAGGATATGAACAACTTAGGGACTAACTGTTACTGGAGAAAGGGTATACAGCTAGAGTAAGGATCGTGTGTTTCAAAGTGATAGTAACAGTAGAGATTCTGCAAGCGATTTATCAGCATGTACGAGCTACAAATGACGGAAGACTATGGCTTTTAATATAAAACGATGAGGAAGGACTGAATGCTAAACTACAATTTTGTCGAAGAATAGCACTTCTATTTGTCTTTTGCGTCTTTTCTGTTTAATAAAGGATCGCACCCTTGCCATTAAATGTATATTGGCCGTTGCGATCAAATACAACAGAAAATCGACGACAGTGACCACATTACAAATATGTGTCCCACTTAGATGTCGCTTCATGTACTGCTCTTAATTTATTTGTACTTTTCTGACAACGTATTTGATATAAGCCAGTTTGTCGCATTACATTGTTAATAATCATTTTTGTGTTTATCCGCACAAAATGAAGGAAAGCGCCTCACCATCTTTGCAAAATAGACGAAGGCAGAGACTGCAGCATCAGTTGTTGTCTTCATTAAGTCGGGGCGTAGGAGACACTTGTTTGCTTATATCTTTAGTCGTCGACAACAGGTATCATGGTAACTATTCTAAAAGTTTCTTCCAGTCTGGTCTCGCGGTTCGTAGTACTGCTGTACTACAAAAAGGTGATATCATCCTGTGAGAATTTCATTTTGAGGGTTTGCAGGCAATCGAAGATATTCTTAAGAATTATAATGGATATGTTCAAAGATCGAAACAATAGGCTATCAGAATTGTTTAAACTGCCACAGCGGTAATCCTCGAGAACACCAGATCACTCGTTTACGAAGTGGAGACATAGATCACTCGTTTACGAAGTGGAGACATAACGCCCCTTCAGACACTTTTTAGTTAAAGCTCGAAGCGACGATCCAGAATCACGGCAATTAATACTCGTAAAAAAACATTTGTCCAAAAACGAAATGAGACCGTTCGAAGCTAAAGACCAAAATCAGTGGCCTTGCACATGCAGTTATTTCTGCTGCAAGGCCTGGATCCTTCGTTTCTAACATGCAGCTATGTCTTGTAACAACGGGATGTAACAAGTATGGGTGAAGGGGTATTGTATACGTGCTTTCAGCTGTTGAATTCTTCAGTTCCATTAATGATACCAGACTGTTTGAAGTATCTAGTACACAAAAATCAATAGAAAACTCTCAAGACAGTTCTTTTATACATTCTGTATTCGGCAATGTGAACGTAAATATTGATTCTATTGACCGAAAAAACTTTTAACACTATGGTTGGTATCCGATGTGTAACACCAAAATCGTCAGTTAGTGCTGCAGCGCCGATCCCCAAACTGTCAAAAATTCCTGCTGCAACTGCCGTTGGAAAATCTTGAACTGTGTATGTAGTTTTATTTCAGAGAAGAGTCAGAGAACTGTCGAAAACATTCATATAAAGTACCGCCCAACTGAGGCAGAATTGTCAAATTATGGGATGCTATAGGTTTATAGCAAATGAAAATCAGTGCCAACATTCCAAGTTGGAAGAGACTTACTGAAGCAGAACACTCGTATGAGATTACACGGTTTCACGAATATCTGTCTGCCATTAGTGATTTCGCTTCCCTCATCATATGATACGGTACATACTGCACTTTTGGTTGCATCACTAAAGTCTTAAGTCACGTTATATGGAGCGCTGCTTCGTCACATTTGGCCAACCTGTTTAAAAAAAGGCTCGTGATATGGTTGATTCCTCCGGCTCTAACACTGAGCTGGAATCTGTCCTTGTCCACCTTGGAGGTTTTCACTTATTAATGTCTTTCCTGGGAGGTATATGATATATTACGGATGGAAGCGGGTTACAAGATGTGTTTCGTATTATCTACGCAGCCACATCGACAAAGAAGGTTACGCCTGGACACAACAAGTCATTTACGGGCCCATGAGTTGCCACACCTGAGTTTGGCCCATATTATTTTCTCGAAGATCGATCTAACGCTGGAAGAGCGTTTAGTACTGTAAACTATTCTCCGTGACAGGGACACTAGCAGCTTGGATGTAAATGCAAGTTTACAACAGTGGGCGAAAGATTTTCTCAAAAAGTTGAAGAAGTTGCTAACAATGGAGGTACAGCACGATTGTGGGTGTAATACTTCAAAACTGTAACTACTGTAAAGAAATTTGTTGGAGCTGAGAGGAGTGGAGACTGGCAATTGCATTTGTAATGTATTAAAGATAATCTCTATTTTCATGCCGGTAGTCACTGCCTTTACGCAAAATTATGTCATTTATGCTTCCAATACGTGACCGAAGTGACAATGAAACTTACTCGACAAAAGGGTTGTTTCACAATCAGACGGTCAGGAAAACTGAGGAAAAATTTCGCCTGACATGATAGTTGAACAAAACGCGAACAATAAAGTGAAGTTTTGGGTTAACGAATGGTTGAGAATTTTCAGATAGCACTCTGGCCAGATGGATTGCCTCGATACCTACAACAGTTGACAAGATTGTCCAAGTTGAGTAATTGTGTGGTGTATCGCTTGCAACCTGTGAGAAAAATGTGGATGCTAGAAATGCAAGAATACAAAGAGATGAAATGCATGCCAAATTGTTGTATAACTAGTTTTCGTCACATGATCCATTTCCTGTTCATAAGCGTATAATATCGATTAGCACTGGGATAGAAGGCGATGAAAATATCAGTTGCCACAAAGCTGATGAACTTGGCAATTTATGTATATCAAAGATTATTGGCATGGGCATTGATAGTATGAAATTTCAAAGAAATGTATGCTATCTAATAATCACAACGCACGACTTGGTAATTCCTATCAACGTTACAACGATTTTTCTCATACTTGCGTTCCAAAGAAGTCCAATGAAGACTTTCAGCACAATTTTGAGTACGGGCTGGCCCCGTATCATCTATCCACGTTTGATGACTTAAGTATGCAGAAAACACAAGAAGCTGCATTTTACAAGTTGTTTGTTGCCTTTAAAGGCCCCGCTGACTTCGAAAAGCCAACGTTCGTTGTAGATGGAGGATTTATGTTGCATAGAGTGATATGCTAGGCAAAAGAACTACTGTGGTCTTTAATTACAAAGTATGTAGATTACATCAAGCGTTGATAAGGCAGAAAAGTCACGATTGTTTTTGATGGATACCCTGATGTGACAAGCGACAGGAGCACGAAATCAGCTGTCAAGTTTAACTAAATATCGTCAGTAGCCATGGCAAAAGATAGCGACGGCAAAAGATTAGCTTCTGTCGAAAGAACAAAGTAAACAGTGCCTTATTTCTTTACTGAATACACATCTTCAGGGTGAGCACTTCAATATTAAGAAATCTCCCGAGGACCGGGGTAATGTAACTGTAGCTACTGCTGTTGACATTGCTCAGTTCTCTCTGTCGTTATCGTTGGGCAGGACACGGCCCTTCTTTTATTCTGTCACCTTCAGCGCCATTGTACTCCAGTGCTTTTCTAATGAAGGCGGGAATAGACAGCCAAGGCGACGTAGTCTACAGTCCCCCAAATTTAACGCTGCTCAAGTATCGAAAGACTACATTCTGTTTCAACATACCTTCAGTGGCTGGAACATGATTTCGTCCTTTTTCGGGAAAGGAAACCTGAAACTCCTCAAGGAAATGGAGACGAAAAACAAACTACAGAAAGGAGCAGAGATATTCAGCAACACCAATGCTACTGTTGATGAGACTGACGACGCTGGGTTAAACTTCACAGCAGCCCTGTACTGTGAAGATGATGCAAAACCCTTAAATGTGCTTCACAATTAAATATTTGAAAAGTGTATATCAAATACATAATTCAACTTCGGCTTTTGGCCTCCTAGAGAAAAAGCTGCGTGACAGCGTTCCCTGGGGACGTATTTACCGGTGAAAGCTTGGTATAACGACCACCTAGATCCATTGCGTTGGGGCCGGAAGGCTTCAAAATTCGGCCTCTTGCCCGCTACTAAAGAAGCAGCCCTGGAACCGTTTACAGCAGATGTTGCAAAGGTGGAGGTTGTTCGTGTAGGGAAAACGGTATTAAGTGAACCATCGTTTGGAAGATATCCGAATGCCAATTCCGCACAAATGTTTCAACTTAGTTCCCTGTTATTGACGTTGGTGACAGTGACACGGATAATGACGTATTGGAAGAAGGAATAAGAGACACCAACAGAGGATATGAATGCGGAAGAAAAGGAAGAATTAAGAGTTAACGTTATACGGACCTTCCTCCTCCAAGGCATGTAAAAAAATATTACTGTTAAATTAAGAAAAACAGATTGTACATAGTTGAACATTAATCTTATGCTCTAAGAGATGATACTTTGCTTTATAGTATTACTTTAACGCAAGTTTACATAATTATATGTGACTCACGTTGTCATTAACTGAACTATGTTTCTTTATTCAAATTAAACATTAATAAAGCTATAGCATTTCATCTCATTAAAACATTTGGAAACAGTTTTCTCGTTTTCATAATATTATTCTGCTGATTTCTAAATCTTCATGGTCACCCAAAGCGGTGGCCCTTAAACTGATATGTGCAAACTTAAGTATTTAATTATGATTTTCAGAATTTACTACCAAAACAGTTCTATTGCCAGTAATTTACTATTATTCAAGCTTCAATTAACATCAAGATACTCGGAATAAATTCTTTTAGGTAAGGACCCTACTGAGGTAAATGAAATAGGAAAATTACGGTTAAACACAAAGGTACATTTAACACTTATATTGCACTGATTGAAGATGGATGGTTCATACTGTGATACACTTCTAAATAAAGTGCTTTGCCTGTTACTGATGTCAAAGGTGGCGTGAGGAGGTGCTGCGTAATAACATTGGGCAGGTACGGCTCTTGATGTACATAGCTCTGTCTTCCTCCTGGTGGCGACGATAAAATTGCAACTCTCTGATCTATTAATTTAATGCCGTACTGCGCCTATCATGTAGAACACGTCCGAGGCCTAAACCCAGTCTTGCAGGTAAATTCGGGCCTCTAGTGCTTGACTAAAGTAATGCTTGTTCACTACTTGCAGGGCAGCTACCGACTGTCTGAGACACTTGCGCGCCAATTCTCACTCGCGTGCCCCACCACCATTTCCATTCCACCACAGAACGGAGTTCTGTTCTACCTATGATCCCTACACCTTTTCAGTATACACTTCTGCTTACAAAAACCCTAAGTATGAACCATCAACAATTGCGTGGCAACATATACATACAAAATTGACATAATAAATTACAGTTGTACTTGAAATATTACACAATTATTTACAAAATATGCTTTAATACATTTATTCCGCCTATGCCAAAGAGGTTATTTTAAACAGATAAACTACACTCAATTTTTCAAAATTATTACGGAACAAAAATTTTTAAAATATACAGATTAATGGCAGTATTATATTTACAATAGCATTACAAGTGTGTAGGGAAAGACTATCACGAGAATCCAGTAGTTAATAGCTCGGGGCCTGCCGGAGTGGCCGTGTGGTTCTAGGCCCTACAGTCTGGAGCCAACCGTTCCGATCGCAGGTTCGAATCCTGCCTCGGGCATGGATGTGTGTGATGTCCTTAGGTTAGTTAGGTTTCATTAGTTCTAAGTTCTAGGCGATTGATGACCTCAGAAGTTATGTCGCATAGTGCTCAGGGCCATTTGAACCATTTAAATCCCTCGGAAGCGGACCGTTCTAAACTTGGTGGAAATGTAGGCATTTTAGTTGTTTTAGTATTTCATAATGAGGCAGTCCAATACTCACAATGAATTATTCATATGGACGGACTTTCTTCAAAGCTTAAAGCTGGCCATTTGTCCAAAAGCAATAGTAACTTTCCCCACGATATCAGTTACTTCTGTTTCAGTTGGTGCTTCTTCGTGCAGTTAAACAACGACGATTGCATCATCTGCCACCAGGAGTAATTCTGCCTCCTTTACAAAAAAAAAAAAAAAAAGGAAAATCTTAGTTCATATATAAAGCGAAAACAGTAGCCTCCAATGTTCGAACCCGGTCGGACTCCCACTGTAACTTCTCCCAAGCTGATGATATGGCGCCCCTACTTGTATTCCTGTAAGATCCAAAGGTAACTTCTTGCATTCTCTTTCTTAAACAGGAACTAAACCAGGCACTGTAGCTGACACAGCGAAATGGCTTCAATAAGTCACAGAAGATCAAAATCGATGATATTTTATAATTTAAAAATTTTATATCTCTATAGGGTCCGTTATCGAGAAAAGACCTTAAAGGCAAGATGAGGAAAATGTGAGCTCGCACAGAGGGTTATCAATGGTCGTTCCTCCTACCCACCAAATGCGACCAAGAACTCTCCGCCACACATCCTAAGATGTCTTGCGGTGCATTCATGTAGGTTTACATTTGTGTGTCTTTTCATGCAATGATTAAGTCTTCAGCTGATGCGGAACTCCATCACTACATGATTAATTAACGATGCATTGAGGAGGCATCCATCGCAGACGAGGTGCTCTCGTAGATTTTGCTCGCCTTGAAGAACGCCGTAGGAATATGTAAAGGGGGAAAAAAGAAGAAATAAGAAAACGTAAACGATATATTATTTAAACACGTCGTTAAAGAAATTTTCTTAGGAATGCACGATGCTCGTTGCAGACAACTGGTTGCCTTGGGAGGAAAGGCGGTGGGGTATCATCTCGCAGTGGCCTTTGTGCACAGGCCGGGCTCCCACAATGGCTACGGAAACGAGAGGCTATTCAGCCGGCAGGGATCCCCGAGCGAGCACTCGGAAAAAAAGGGAAGAAGTGGAGCAGCAAAGTAAACACCGCATTAATTTTCAAAAATGGCGTAATAAAAGCACGGCCTGAGCTTGAATTCCAGAGTAAAAATTAAAAAATACGAGCATCAGCCATCTCCATGGACGACGCTAGCCTGCAGACTCAGTATAACAGGCGTTCCTCCCGTTTGATGCTAACATAGCATAGCATTCTCGTGAGAATTTAATATCTTTGACGAATTTGAAGCTAATTAATACGGGTTCTGATTGTCATTTAGAGTTTCAGTTAAGTCTGTAAACCTGTAGACTAAGAATATTATGTTGTGTCACAAGTATCCTCGTCTGTTCCACAGTTAATTACAGCAGACTCCTCTCACGTTTCATTGCGCAACCTGACACTTTTATTAAGAGTTCATTATTGTAATAATTCCAGCAGTGCCTTAATTGCCTACGACACAATCATCAATAATTGTCGCACCAGTTATTGCGGTACTAATCAGAGGAGCACTAGGAACACCTTGTTGCTACATTGTGTCTGCGGCAAAAACATTATCCAAACCACTTCTTTTTACACACTATTAGGAATAGGGACCACGTAAACTGTACTTGGGACTAATCACAGAGAACATGGCCACTACTTTCCAACTCGTCGCGACACCTCATTACCACTAATGACATAGCAACGGAAAGACTATTGTACGAGTTTGTAACCAACGCAGACATCTCACGGTGCTGCTGAACTAATAAAACGTGCGCGCTGACTTCGACATTTGGAAATTTGGAAAATTGTGGTAAGGTGTTATGGGACCAAACTTCCGAGGTCATCGGTCCCTAAGCCTACTTAATCAAACTTAAACTAACTTACGCTATGAACAACACACACATCCACGCCCGAGGGAGGACTCGAACCTCCGACGGGGGGAGTCGCACGAACAAGGCACCCAAGACCGCGCGGATACCCCACGCGGCCTTCAGCATTTGCAACGCTTTTAAATGGAGAGTCAAAACATGTGTCTCTGTAACTTTAGGTAGCCTACTGTATTGTTTTTAACGTAGATTGACGTGGAAAAATCGTACAGGTAGGTAGTGTAAAGGAGGGCTTATCAGTTTATGCTGCACGATTGGAGAGCCACTCAATGTATTCTATGTTTGTTCTCCATGTTGGTTTTCAAGATTCTACGTAAAAATTTGTTCTGCGGTAAACTTATGTGACTTGGTTCCAGTATGTCTATTGTAATATTACACAATTTTTAATATTGAAACGCGTATGTATTCAGTACCAGCGATGGCGAGGCATGACAGAATCTCTGACCAGAGAGTTGTTTATCGTTGCTAGTATGCGCTTGACTGCGCGAAAGTTTAGTTGCGAGTTGTACTCAGTCGGAAGTGGTGTGTGTGGAGTCGACGGGTGACGACATGGGTCTCTGGTCAAGGTTCGGGACGAGGTATATTGTTAAATAAGGTAATGAAGCAGCATTGCGCACATCTGATAATGTAACATATGTTAATTGTAATTAAGTTGTTCAAGAATTGCCCCAATAATAATTTTGTTTTCAAAGCAATCGTTTTTAAGAAAAGAATCATTCCAATTGAAACAATATTTCCTTTGCTTTTCCTCCCAGAATCAATTTATCAGATTAATTATTGCACAGGGCCTAAGGACAGCGCAGCTGCCCTTATAAAATTTATCAGGTTGATCTTAACGTTAATTTTGTGGGGACTTAACATTTTTGCACATTTTTATTATCATTGACTTTTATTACTGTGGGAAGCTAACATTTGGCAGTATTTGCAATTCTCTTCGATTCTTTTCATTTTCATATTTTTGTGGGGAGGTTACACTTGGCGACATCCGGACCAGGATCGTATCTCTTTGAGAATCTTTTGAGAAGTAGTCAGATATCTGCTCTTATTTACTTAAATGTAATTAGCATTTGGCGCAACGCTTTTACTAATTTTGTGACTTTCTTCCACAGATCATCGGCAATTCGTTGCTCTTTGTTGTACTTGTATTTGTTGAATTTTGCATTGTCTTTGTCTCATTTGTGAATAATTGTGATTTGTGTAAAAATGCCGCGAAAAACTATTAATAGTACATCGCGATGTGTAATGAATGAAATTACCGACTTAAACAACTTCACCGATTGTACTTGTGACACGCAGTGTAATGATGACAATCTTGCGTTCACTGACAATCCGTGCGTTCCAACCACTAATGATGATTTTTATGTTCATGATGAACAAACGAACTCAATTGTCTCCTCTGTTAATTTGACGACAATTGATGACGCGGGGCGTTCTGTTGCAATGAGCGCTGCCCAGCATAACACAACCAGTTCGCAAAATTCACGTGACGAACGGACAAATTTTTCTAATGAAAATGAACAGGATACTCAAAGTAGGACAGATTTACTCGATTCCGAAATAGTGACTAACTGTGCACATCCGACTAGCAAATCACAGAATATCCTAATGGATACAGAAAACGTGACAAATGCATATACAGCATCACACGGCACAGAGAATGCAGCGCTTACTTTTGGCTTGAATCAAATTATGGCTGTATTGCTACAGTTTAAGACAGAACAAAACGAGATTACCAAACAATAGAATGAAGATAACAAACAGTTTAAAGAAAATTTCAAACAACTTAGTGAACAGGTCAGACAACAGAGTGAAGATAACAAACGAGATAACGAAAAACTCAAACAATACTTTAATGAAAAATTAGACAACAATTCCAGACAGCTTAGTGAACAAATTAGAGACGTTGCTGCGCAGTTTCATGATACTAAGGAACAGTTACGCGAGGAAATTGAGGCTTGTTCAAGAAAAAGTAGCGAAGAAATTAGGTCTGTTGCTCAGGAATTAAGGGATATGCAAACAGCCACAACAGAAACACTTAGAGACGAAATAAGTGCAGTCGATAAACAATGCTCTGAAAAAGCTACACAATTACGCGACGAGTTTAAGTTAATGACAGCAGAACTTTCGCGCACAATGGATGCAAAGGTAGACGCGAAATTCGACCAACAGAACACTCAAATTGACGAACGTTTTAATCTTCACCTACAAAACAGTGATACGCGTTTCCGCAAATTTATACAGGATCAAAATAAAGTAAAACGTCAAGTCATGGAAACAATCACTGCACAGAGACAAGAAGATAAACGTAAAATGTTTGCGAAGGCAAAAACATACGTACACAACAATATTGCTACAGCATCGGACAAAATTAATACCATCGAACAGTTGAACACCGAATTGCGTGATGAAATTTCTGATCTTAAATCAAAAACAGATACACACACAGCAGATATTCAGACAGTGACAGACAGACTCGAACAATTAGAACCAACACAGGATTCCGATGACATCAAAGCTGACGTTAAAAAACTGAACGAAACCACACGTAAAATGCAAAAACTGATTAATGCCTCTGACACTAAAACCGATGATCAGGTAAAAATACTGACTGAAAAATGTGATGAATTGGCCAGTCGTATTGATATTATTGAGAGTAATAATGACAGCAAATCAGACGATACTGCACCGATTTTGTTTAACCAAACACCTGAATTCCAAAATTTACAGCAGACAATCAATGAGATCGATTCGTCTAATAACACATTGCGTAGAAAATTGTTAAGTTTACAGCAAGAGGTAACAGAGATAAGAAATATTTCAGTTAATAACACATAACAGCAGACGCCACTTTGCGAACATTTGTCAGACTCACGCAGCGCTTATAATTTAGGTAATCTACAGAGAGTACATGAGTTAGATTCAGAACAGTCACAGTCAAACAGATTCTCTTACAATCCTGAACCTGTTCCATCATACAGAGACGATAATTTTGATTACAAACATTTTCTGTCAGTGAGAAAATTTAAAGTGTTTAAAAATGACAGAACACAGATTCACCCACTGGATTGGATACAACAATTTAGCTTTGCTTTTCCACCGACTTGGCCCATAACGCATAAACTTGAATTTATTTGCAGTTTTTTGGAAGGCGAACCGGCAACTCGTATGAGACCGATCGCGAGACAATGCTGTTCGGTAGAAGAGTTTCAGAATGCTTTTCTATCAGCGTATTGGTCGAAGACGACACAGCGTGGAATTAAAGATCAACTAATCAGTTTACCAAATTATGAGAACACAAATTTTCCCAGTATCACGCTATTTTTTGAGCATATGGTCCAACAAAACCAGTACTTAAGTGAACCATATAGTGAATCTGCACTCATTCAATTATGTACTTCTAAATTGCCACGATCATTAAGAGTGTCACTTTTAACGGGTCAGCAAAAAGAAAATATTTCTGCATTCAGGGATCTGCTGCAGCTTTTAGAAGTGCAGCAATCAGATTATTCCTTCGTAAATAAAAATTTTTCATATAACAAGCAAGGCCAACAAACTTACAGTAATTACGGTCAACCACGTAATTTCAATAGCAAAGGTAACAGACGCTTTAGGAACGACAATCACCAGAACTTTAATAGCAGACAAAATTATGATTATCAGTATCGAGAAAATTATCAGCAAGAACCACATTTTAGTAACAATAGAGGTTTTCCACAACAACAGCAACAAAACCAGCCGGTTAGCATACCTAACCAACAATGTAATGCACAAGGTCAACCTAACATTAAGGGGCTCCGGAAAGGCTCAAAATCATGAAAAGCTCAATTCTTATTTTTTGCGTTTTCTGAATCTGCAGACTATTACCTTTCAATAGATATATAATTTATTCAATTCCGAAGACTACAACTATTTTTAAATTTTTTTTAAAATGAGTTCTACATGGGCGTGACCCACTGTGGCGCTGTTAAACTGCTGTCAAATGGTGTCATTATTAACGTCCGTGTTCATCAGGTACATTTTAGTGATGTGAGATAAAGCATGTGTTGTGGATAACCTGTGATGGGTCAATATATATCGCTGGTGTGACTGTCGATTGTTTCATGTTTATTTACTCTGTCGTTATCTCGAAAATATTCGTAATTAATTCTGTTTCTTGTGTCTCTGTTTTGTTGAAGTATAATAATGAGTAAAAGTAAAGTTATTAGAAGTCCTCTGAAGGCTTTTAAGAAAAGGAGAAATGTTGGAAAGCCAAAGGTATGTGTTATTACTGTAAACAATAAAGACGATAACCAAGTACACCTGCCCATTGCAGTCAAAGTGGGAAAGAAAATACTTCACAGAAGAAGCTTGGTTCAATGAGCGAAAACTATGAATGTTTTATGGGCGAATCGGATGTGAATGAAATATTTGATATGTCGGTTCTCAAAGGAATTTTTTCAAACTGTGTAAGATGTATTCATTGTAGTGAAGTTGGTCTGGGACTCTCCATAATAAAGCACGTAGGACTTGCTAGTGAAATACAACTGAAATGTGATAAGTGTTCATACATGACCACCTTTTGGAACAGTGTTGCAGTAACTGCAACTGAAGAAAATGATAGAAAAATCTACGAACACAACAACGAGCGATGCTTGCTTTAGACAAGGAACGCCTTCAGGCTGCAGACAGGGCTGTAAAGAGTCTAGAAATACAAGCAAGAGTAAACAGGAGGAGGAACAAGAGGAGGCTGGGGGAGGAGTTTGCAGAGGATGAAGATAATCCATCCTATGGACCTGGAATGCACTAAAAAGTTAATCCAATCTTTGTCGCTCGATTCCCAAAACTTTTATTTTCTCATACTAATTACATGTTTTCTAAGGATCTTCCAAACACTTTTTTTTCAAACTTTCAGTAAATGTTACACAGTACCTTCTGCATAATTTAACACAGCCTTTTTCCAAAAAACTGTATATTTTTGAATATATAAATAAAAAATTTCAAAAAAATGTTGTGAATTTTCATTACAATTGAAAAAAAAATCATCTTTAATAACTGAACTAAAATTTTGTAAAATCCCTGTGTTAAGTTGTAGCCCATATTCCAATAAATAATCTGTAAAACTTCAACTTCCTACCTCAAATACTTTGTGAGGAAAGATGTAATTTATAAGCGTTATTTTAACATTGCAAGTATAGGGCGTTCCGGAGCCCCTTAATGTTTCGCTGCGTGGACTTATAGTCCCTGATACAACAAATAGTAACGCACGGCAGCAGAGGAACAACTACGTATTTCAATTCCTATCGCAATGCACCATATAGAAATGACTATCACGACAGACGTAAAAACGATGAGCATAATTACCAACGTACATTTAATAACAGTCGGTCTTACCAGCAGCAAAATGATCAGCAACATATTCTCATGAATGAACCCGACAGTAGGTATCATCCAGAGCGTAATACGTCTGGAAGAAATAATAGAACAGTTCAAATAGTCGAAATGCCACAGAATCGTCCTGACAATAATGACACATCAGATAGAATTTGACTAGATACTGTACAGATCGCATCTTCCAGTAACACAAGCACTACTTTAGACACGCAGAATGTTGTTCACGAAAATGTAATTACTTTTGACGATATCAGAGACACTCTTTTGCAGGAAAGACCAATTGTGCAAAAATCCATTTCACATCCTGTCATCGAAATTAAAATTGGTTCATCGAAATTTTCAGCAGTAATCGATTCCGGATCACCTATGTCAGTAATAAATGAAGATACTTTTAACGAGTGTAACAAAGAGAATGCCTATCTTACATTACCATTAGGCAAAACGAAAGTGAAAGGAGCAGTGTCGAGTAAAGGAGTAGATGTTAAATCACAGACACATTTATCATTCTGTATTGCAGGTCACACATTTCACACAAATTTTTGGATTGTTCCTTTATTGACAACAGACGTTATTTTAGGTACGAATTTTCTGGTACAACACGACGCAGTTATCGATTGTCAGAATTCCTATTTAATGTTGAAGGATGAAAATTTACAATTTGCTATAAAATTTCAGCACTCACTATCTGCAGAAGAACAAACAATTAATCGCACAGAGGTCATTTCCGCATCATGTAACATAGACTACATAGACTGTAATTCCACATTGTTCACAGATACGTACGTACATAACTATAATACTCCAGACGAAGCTGACTATGATGTAATGCAGATGATTTCTGATAAAGTTAAGCAGAGCTGTGCAAATACAGACGACGAACGCACGCAACTACGCAAAATTCTTTTACAGCAAGCTCCAGTTTTTGACAACATTCCTGGTACTATGTCCGGTTTTATGTATGAATTTCAAGTCAAACAGCACGACACATTTAAAGCCAAGCATTATCCCATTCCATAAATCCATAGAGAACAGATCAAGAAAGAGTTGCAAGCTATGCTCGACCAAGGAATTATTGAACCGGCAGTTAGTCCGTACATAAACCCGCTACATATTGTTAAGAAAAAAGATGGCTCACTTCGCCTTGTACTTGATTCGCGTCACATTAATGACATTATTATTAATGAAACAGATCGACCACAGACACTAGAAGAACTTCTACAGAAATTTCACGGTACTGCTGTTTATTCTACATTAGATCTAAAATCGGGATTTCGGCAAATTCAGCTCCATCCGAACTGCAGAAAGTACACAGCGTTTCTCTGTTTTGGTGACTGTTATCAATTTTGTAAATTACCTTTCGGTTTAACTATTTCTTCTGCAGCTTTTATTCGCGGTTTGAATACAATACTTCCGACAGAGCTTAAAGACAGAGTTACAACGTACGTAGACGACATTCTTATTGCAGAAGCTAACTAGTCTGAGCACAAGCTGATTCGTGAACAACTGTTGCAAATTTTCGTGCACAAGGACTCACAGTTAATCTCAGTAAAACGCATTTTGGTAAAACTTCTATAAAATTTCTTGGACACGTAATTTCAGCAGAAGGCATTGCGCCTGATCCGGAAAAACTTCAAGCTCTACGTGACATTACAGTTCCTACAACGAAAAAACAATTACGCAGCTTTTTGGGTCTAATTAACTTTTTTCATAAATTTAGTCATTATTCTGCTTTAGACACCCCTAGATTATGTCAATTGACAGGTAAAAAACACTACTTGGTCCTGGGATAAGCAAGCACATTCTGAATTTATGAACCTGAAACATGCTTTGTTGAATGCACCACTTTTATCGCACCCAGATCTTACCAGAAATTTTTCCATTGCGATCGACAGTTCTAACACCGCTTTAGGCGTACACATTTTTCAGGAAATTGAAGAAGATGGCTCAACAGTAATTAAAAACATCGCATTTGCAAGTCGCATTCTGTCACCTGCTGAACGAAATTATTCTGTTACAGAACTGGAAACATTATGTGTAGTATGGGCTTTTACGAGATTTAGGCACTTTCTTTATGGCAGACATACCACCGTGTACACAGACCACAGAGCGATACAATTTTTACTTTCAGCTAAATTCACACACGATAGATTAAGCAGATGGAAGCTTTATTTACAGGAATTTAATTTCACAATTGTTCACATTCCCGGCACACAAAATATTGTAGCAGACGCACTATCTCGTTCTCTCAGCAACAATCAGCAAGACGTCGCAACCAACTTCTGCAAAGCAAATTTCAGCGTCATGTTCATTCAGCAAGTTGCATTTGAGAATTTTATTTCGTCGTCATTACAGGACATAGCAAAAGAGCAGAATAAAGACAACGTGTGGAAAGAGATTAACCACCTCTGGCAAGATAGGAATAATGTTACGATTAGAAACCATTACATTGTACGCAATGACATTGTATTTCGCCGCTCTCATCCTGACAGCAACAATTGGTTATTATGCATTCCTGACGAGCTTGTTAACAAATTAATCTGGTATACTCATTTAAGTTACGCACATTATGGAGCCAGAAAATGTTTTCTTATACTGAGACAGAACTGTTATTTTGCCAACATGGAGAAACGTATACGACGAGTTTTAGCGTCATGTAAAATCTGCCAGAAAGCTAAGTCAGACACGATTTCACATATTCCTTCATTATATCCCATTGTACCTATTAAATTAAGACACATGGCCGCTGTAGACATTTTTGGTCCGATTCCCAGAACTAATAGCGGTTTTTGCTGCATCTTTATCGCTGTTGAATTCACTTCAAAATTTGTTACCTTCACTCCGTTACGCAAAGCTACTGCTAAAACTGTTTCGAAAGCATTTGTAAAACATTTTCTATAATGGATCACAATTTCCGATAGTGGATCACAATTTCGTTCTGCTATATCGACACGCATGTTACGAGCTAGAAACATTTCTCCGATCTATATATCCAAGTACCATGCTTCTTCGAACCCTTGTAAACGATTAATGAAAGAAATTGGTAAACTGTGTAGAATATACTGCCATAAAAGACATATTGATTGGGACACACACATATTCTCATTCCAAGATGTAATTAATTCCATACCAAATGAATCCACTATGCTATCTTCGTCTGTTATACTGAAAAATGTTGAACCACCTAACAAAATTACAGAATTAGTAAACTTACCTACATCTCGTCGATTACGACACCACGAAATAATCGACATTACGCTGAACAACATCAAACGTGCCGCAGAGCGCCGGAGAAGACAGCAAAAACAGGTTTGTACACGCCGTGACTTTCACATTGGACAGAAAATATTAGTACATACACACTATTTATCCAACAAAGGAAAAGGTAGATGCAGTAAATTTGAACTTCTATACACAGGTCCATATCGGATTCGCAGCATTCCTCACCCCAATGTTGTACACGTCGAAACTTTGAGAACCAGAAAATCCAAAGGCACTCACCACTGGTCGAACATCAAACCTTTTATTGAATGAAGACACATTATGATTTAACATGCTATAATGCCATTTACTAGTTTTATGATCACTTATGCAATTATATTCACATGACTAATTACCAATGATTATCGTATTTTTTCGTGGCAAGTGCCCGGCAAGGTAAGGTTAGCAGGTCGCTCTTCTTGTCGTTATACATCAGACCGTGCATATTTTTCCAGATGAATTTACACATTTTATGACCATTTATGCAATTATATTTATGTGATTACTTACTGATGACTATCGTATTTTTTCTTGGCAAGTGCCCGGCAAGGTAAGGTTAGCAGGTCGCTCTTCTTGTCGTTACATATCAGACTGTGCACATTTTTTTCACAGAAGCTTACGTATCTTATGAATAATTATGCAATGCTATCTAGTGACATATTAATTTTATTAAATTTTCTCTCCATTAAAGTCTTTAATTCTCACCTCTATTAACTACACAACATACAAGCTGAACACAGCGAACGTCACATTTTTTGTCTTTCTTAGGTGTATACGATTTTTTCATGTTTTGTTTGTATGCACTATGAAATAGTTAAGATATAGCAAACACCTGTTGACTTTGACATTTTGCCTTATGATATCTCAACATCGTGACTACTTTACTGTTATATTGTGATACACTGAGTACATTTTTGCCTTTGAACACTATATAAGTTTTCACATATTACGTTTTTTGTCATGTTATGCTGTATGCTTAATTATGTTACCATAAACCAGTCATTATTTAGTGAGTATATGATGTAAATGCAAAATATTAATCTTTGTTCATCAATTTCAGAAAGAAATGATGCGTGAAAGAAATAAATAAAATAAAATGGGAATTTCACCTCCGGAATGAACGAAAGAGAATGCAATACTTCGTGATGAAGAGTAAATGGATGAGAATTAACAAGCATTAACAAGAATATACTATACACATCGTAGCATAGCAGTCTTAACTATTTTTTTCTTTCAGAATACGAGGCGACTGATGCAGGCTGTCAGACAGAACTACACATGTTAGTTTTAGTGATGGAATATCCTAGAGATAAGGAATAGTTATGTAATGAGTAATGAAGTAATTTTTTTTGCAGATGATAATGAATGCTGATGAATAATGATGAAGAATATGCTACTATGGATAATGAAGTTTTTCTTTGCAGGTGATGATAATAATGGAGTTATGATAATATAGATAATGAAGTTATGGATAATGAAGTTTTTTCTTTACAGATGAGGATAATGTGGAAGTTATGTATTCATGCTATGTAGTTATTTAAGTATTTGTTGCAGTTCGCTTTGACAGCAGGTGTTATATTGCATAGTATAATGACTGAAGGTTTTGGAAAGGACAGCTATCGAACACATTTTTATACACATTTCACTACCTGTTAATTCGAAGTTCACTACTTTTCAGCATAAAATGCGTTTCTTCTTTCAGCTTAATAATCCATTTTTTATATACTTTTGCAGGAGAAATTATTTATGAAATTAATGTGCTATAAGCAGTTGTTCATTAAATCTATGTCATTTATGAATGTGATTACATATACTCTACTTCTTTCATAACCTTGCTACAGCTGACTCATGACGAATGACGTTACACATTTTCATATAAAGGAACAACCCAGAAGCAAATTTTTTCTTTTTCTCTTCTTGCTTTCCCCTATAAATACCCAAAGCAATGCATTGCTAGCCAAAAAATGTATTACCAGTCCCAAATAATGATACCAGTTTAAGAGAGGTCTGAGTAATTCTGATTAGCTCTGAATAGTAGATCACTTGAATAATGCTACTGATTACTGTATTGAGATGACCAATGATTAATTAATAATGCTTTGTAACTGGGAAATGAATGCTACTGATTAATTAATAATGCTTTGTAACTGGGAAATGAATGCTACTGATTACTGTATTGGGATGACCAATGATTAATTATCAACATTATTCTGTAATACTGTGTTATTGACTACCTCCTGTTTTAAGTAATGACTTCTGATTATTTGTAATTAGAGAATGAGTGCCAATGTTCTCCGTAAAACAATTAATGAACATTTTTCTGTAATACTACATACATGGTACAGAAATGTTCAATAACTGGACTATGAATGCCGCAAACTACTAATGTAAATCCCAGTGAAGACTAGTATGTGACTTAATGTCCTTCACCTTCTGACCTAACTACCCTGAATTACTGCAATATCCATTTGTCCTGTATATCCTCTTGATCATGGAGCACTATATTTGGTTTTTGCACTAATTCTACGTTGGTGTGCCTTGTAAGAGCGTGGTGTTGACACGACATGCTGTACACCACCGTGAGCGATGGAGACGTTATTATGGTCCCACTGTTTGGTGTACCTGATGTACTACCAAAATGGTAACATGGAATATTCTACGACATTTCAGTGTCTTGGCTGCGCTGATAAATACTTTTGGGAAAAGAACTTCAGATTGTCTCACTTGGTGTTGTACTTCTGTGGAAAGATATGGACTTTCAGTGCAGCTGCGTGCAACCTAAAGTGCTACAACCATGATGCAATCCTTCCCTTTCCTATCCTAATTCTTGTAACATAGTGAAAATCATTTTTTGCTAATATCATTTGTATTCATGGCTTATACATTTTTTTCGATATATTTTGAACTACAGTGCGTGTGCACTTTTATCATTTTTCTAACATGATTTCTACTTATTGTATATACATTTTTTGATTTGCCGATATATTCTGAACTACAGTGCATGTCCACTTATGTCACTTGTCAACATGATTTTTTTGCCATTATATTTACTTGATGTGAAAATGCTAAAGAGTTTTTCAGTGCGTGTGCACTTATGTCATTTGTTAATATGTTTTGTACTCACATTTTGTTATTGTCTAATATGTTTTGTACTCGGTACATGTGCACCACATTTTCTTCATGTTCTACATCTGTATAATCTGTGATTGTAAAGTTAATCAGTCAAGAAAAAATTTGTTGCTCATGGCAAGTCCAAATGACTCACCATCGCTGCCAAATTTTTGCCCCCCCAGTGGAGGGTTATGAAACGCGTATGTATTCAGTACCAGCGATGGCGAGGCATGACAGAATCTCTGACCAGAGAGTTGTTTATCGTTGCTAGTCAGCGCTTGACTGCGCGAGAGTTTAGTTGCGAATTGTACTCAGTCGGAAGTGGTGTGTGCGGAGTCGACGGGCGACGACATGGGTCCCTGGTCAAGGTTCGGGACGAGGTATATTGTTAAATAAGGTAATGAAGCAGCATTGCGCACATCTGATAATGTAACATATGTTAATTGTAATTAAGTTGTTCAAGAATTGCCCCAATAATAATTTTGTTTTCAAAGCAATCGTTTTTAAGAAAAGAATCATTCCAATTGAAACAATATTTCCTATGCTTTTCCTCCCAGAATCAATTTATCAGATTAATTATTGCACAGGGCCTAAGGTCAGCGCAGCTGCCCTTATAAAAGTTCAGGTTGAGCTTAACGTTAATTTTGTGGGGACTTAACATTTTTGCACATTTTTATTATCACTGACTTTTATTACTGTGGAAAGCTAACGTCTGGCAGTATTTGCAATTCTATTCGATTCTTTTCATTTTCATATTTTTATGGGAGGTTACAACATTAAAAGCAGGGGAATAACAGAACACATGTATGATGGCTATATGGAAAAATTCCGATAGCCAGTAGAAAACTAAATACTCTTGCGGCATTATTAGCTTCCGTAAGACACAATAATAGATGTTTCGGATCAACAGGACACACAACAGATTTCCTAACACAGCGACCAATCAGATTTTTCTGTTTTGCATAAACTTCCATTGAAGAAGAAAAACGCTGGTAAATTTAGGTATCTAGTGAACTGACAGGTTTCTTGCTACGGCGATAAGCCTGAACCAGTAGAATTTAGTAACAGTAAGCTCAAGGAAATTTCTTTCCCAAAACGGAAATCGAGTTTACTTGACATTCTCAAAAGCAGATATAGTAACTTCTACAATCAATTCTGGAGATACGCCTGGAAACAGTCAAGCTATGCACAGATGACAAATATTATCTTTAGAGCGACTGCATGATTTCATGTTTCTTCGCTAATTTTAGTTATGGATTAAGTCGCTGTTCATTGATAAGTACATTTAGAATTTCAGTAAATTTTTTTTACCTCAAATTAACGTGGAAAATACTGACAGCTGTTATTGCCACATAGAATCATTATATTTTTTTGAGAAATATTTAGGACGCTTAGAAATTAAATCTATCAGAATCTATATTACATTCAGAATAATAGAAATTTTACGTACCTATACGTTAAGTCGCTGGTGGAGTACTGGTTATTCGTGGCGTTTTACTAATCCTGTTAATACATGTCGATAATCCGAACATCGCACCACAATAACGTGGAACAGCTACAGAGTGAGCACGTAAACTTCTGCACTTTCTTGTTTCCTTATCTACCTTTTTATTTCAATGGGAAACAAATCAACACTTTCCGTCATTGCTGGGCGTCGCGTGAAAGACGTGATGAGCAGTATTTACATGGACTGACTCACGCTACACACAGGAAAAACGAAATTGCCAATATCTGCTGAAACATCAGAGGATACGAATCTGACGTCACTTTGAATGGACGCCCTGCATAACATTCGAAGTTAAATGATACCTCAACTTTATCCTATAAAATGCCTTTATACTTGTGAGAGAACTACCTTCTCCAGTTCGAATGGTCATAGCTCAATAAAAATGATTTTAAAATCAAGGACTATGATTATTCTATCGTCTATTAAGGTCATTTTTCTTTGAAACTCGACCGTTTTGTACAATCGATGTTTGAAGCTAAGTGTATTTAAAGAGATTGGCCCACGACGCCGGAGATCAACTTACGTGGAACACAGTATAATTTTTTTTCCAGACAGTAAAAACACAACCGCACCCACTCTTGCACTTCCCCATACAACCGAAACCGACATTAGAAGAATAATTCCATCCGACACCATTCCTGGGCGTTTTGACTTGATTGCGTGTCTTTACAGTGCTGCACATTTATTGTCGTCCCACACTAGAGGAACTCGACGAACGGAGGGGCCCTGCATTCGAAGAAGAAGGGCTTCATGTCCTTACCTGAACTTGTGTGAGCAGCTTTGGATTTCGTTGTCGGGAGAGGTTTTCGAAGTTTCCACTGTGGGCTTTGCCGTTTGCCATCGGGCGTCGGAATACTAACGGACGGAATGATCCTGTTGCACGATAACGCCCGCCCGCTTATTGCCAATCGGACAAAGGCTGCGCTTCAGTGGTTTGGCAGAGAAACATTGCAGCATCCTATGTACAGCCCGGATCCTTTGTCGTGTCATTTTCACATATTTGGATAACTGAAGAAAGACATGCATGGAAGTCGGTTTCAGTCGGACAACGAACAGCAAGGGTGTGTGCGATTTGGGATCTCTCAGAAGCCGAAAGTGTCTTAACGCGTGTGATGATTACTCATGAATGGAAATGTTCCATGGTACTACTGTGGCATGTGTTCGATTTTCATTTGACCGTCCCTCACACTTACTATAAAGCTCAAGGTGGAATATACCACACGTTCATAACTGCAAGTATGTAAAATATAGTTAATGCTGAAAAAACAAGCCCATATTGATACGTGATACAGTGGATCTGGTGTACGTAATGCTTGTTCCTAGAGACCCATTTGCTTCCAGATCATTAACAATATTATTAACATACTTTGCAATTACCGCACATGGTAAATACCACTTTTAGTAAGTAATTAGCGATCTAACACGATTATAGTTGAAAATTGTCTGTTAGAAGTTGCTGGCGAGTACTCCATCTCCTACCGAAGCCACGTCTTTGGCTGCATAGTGAAATCACACTTGTTCACGGTACTTAGAAGGCTGTACCCCACTGACCAATACCGTAAAATGTGGGTCAAGTTTTGAGCTATGTGGAAGAACACAAAGGTAGCTGTTCGACAAGCATTCTTCTTCTGCTGAGCCTTGGACTAGTCAAACACTTCTCATTGCGTTGATGCTGCCTGCGAATTTCAAGTTTCTACTTGTTAAAATCAGACTCCTTTGTCATCTGTTTTACTTCGAAGGCCATTTCTAAACTGCAACATGAGGAATTTATGACGAGAACGTTACCGCTTGTGTGACTTGGAGGAATACATAATCGATTTGCGTGAGTCCGCAGCTCGTGGTCGTGCGGTAGCGTTCTCGCTTCCCGCGCCCTGGTTCCGCGGGTTCGATTCCCGGCGTGGTCAGGGATTTTCTCTGCCTCGTGATGACTGGGTGTTGTGTGCTGTCCTTACGTTAGTTAGGTTTAACTAGTTCTAAGTTCTAGGTGACTGATGACCATAGATGTTAAATCCCATAGTGCTCAGAGCCATTTGCATGATTTTCGGATCTATAGATGTAGGCTTCTTAAAGAAATGCAGTTCCCATCGACTGACATTGTTCCTTGTTCAAGGATCAATGTCGATCTTTCATAAAGATATCCATCAATATGGTTCATAGCTCAATTTACTAATCCACTTATTGAATATTACTAAGGGGATCAGAAATTATATGGAGTTCTTTTTATCCTGTTCCTGATGCTTTGTGCCACTGCTTTCCACGTGGTCTTATGGAAGATATTTGTAATTTCACTATTGAATTTTCGCACTCGTTTCCTGAGTAACAATCAAACTTTGTTTCAAATTCTCTGTAATTACTTACAATTTATTCAATTTTAATTGTCAGTTCCCATGTGCTCGCATATTCTTGTCTAAATTAGTGGATGGTGCGAGCATAATTCACTGAATATGTTCCGCTCCAGTGGAATCGTTAGTCAGATACGCTCCATCTCAAGATAGTGTATTTATTTCTTTGCACGCATATTACACTAATGCACTGATGCGGATAGGAGGGGCATGTGGTCAGTACACCGTTCTCCCAGTCGTTATGATGTTTTCTTTGATTGGAGTCGTTACTAGTCGGTCGAGTAGCTCCTCAATTGGCATCATGAGGTTGATTGCACCTCGGAACATGGCAACAGCGCATGGCGGCCTGAATGGTCACCCAGCCAACTGCCGGCCACGCCCGACAACGCTTAACTTCGGCGATCTGACGGGAACCGGTGTATCCACTGCGGCAAGGCCGTTGCCCTACGCATATTACAGTAACTATAAAATAGGTCTGAGCTGTTAAGAAACTCCACACACTGGTTGATCCTGAGTATGCTGAGAGCGCCTATTGTGATTAAGGTTTATTAGTAATAGGCGCTACGTTGTACTACGCATTTTCTCTATATGAGAGCATGCAGAATACTTCCAAATTGTGTTAGAAGTTTTCGACATAATCATGATAATTACCATTACTTAAACTTAGATTCAACATCTCTTTGTATTTTGCGGTGCGCTTTGAAAGTAATCTGATCAACATAAGACAAATCACGTTACTGTTCATGTATGAGTCAACACTTTGTATACGATGGGAATGTTCAATGGCTCTAAGCAACATGGGACTTAACATCTGAGGTCATCAGTCCCCTAGACTTGGAACTACTTAAACTATGGGGACTATTGGGGCTTATGGGACTTAACATCTGAGGTCAGCCGTACCCTAGAACTTAGAACTACTTAAACCTAACTAACCTAAGGACCTCACACACACCCATGCCCGAGGCAGATTTCGAACCGACTGACCGAGCGAGGTGGCGCAGTGGTTAGACACTGGACTCGCATTCGGGAGGACGACGGTTCAATCCCGCGTCCGACCATCCTGATTTAGGTTTTCCGTGATTTCCCTAAATCACTCCAGGCCAATGCCGGGATGGTTCCTCTGAAAGGGCACGGCCGACTTCCTTCCCCATCCTTCCCTAATCCGATGAGACCGATGACCACGCTGTCTGGTCTCCTTCCCCAAACCAACCAACCAACCATCGAACCGAATGGTTATAGGGCGACTACTTCTACGCAGTAACGATCGAAAGAACAAAAACTGTAAAGTAGTTGGTGAAATTTCGGATAATGAAGATAACTACTTTTTTAGTTTGAATGGCAAAGGCAATAGAAGACGGTTTTGCCAGATCAAGGCGTGAGCGGACAGTATTGTACAGCTGCTAATTACGTATTTATGTATCAATTAATTCCAGACAATCAGGCAGTAATGAGCAAACAACACTCGCTTGAGCTCAGATTCAAAATGACAGTTAGCAGCATGAAATAAATCTAATCGTGAAAATAGTAAAGCAAATTACGCTAAGCATATGCACTTGACTGCTAATTGTTTGGCATTCAGTTTACGTAATAAATAGCTCCACGCAACCTACCATAATGCCTATTGTTAACCTTTCCGCTATTGTAATTCTTCTTATAGAAATACTTTGTGTTAAGTAAAATATATTAGTGCGTAACTTTCATTAAACAATTACTGATTAACGTTTACACAATACCGTTACGTATTTGCGAAGTGAGAGTAGACATTGTTGACCACACAAAGAAATTAAATATTCTGAACTACAATTATCTTTAAAAACTCACTGAAATTAGTTTTCAATGATCACTGAATGTTTATACTGATTTTTCTAGTAAACATTTCACTGAGCAACTAAGTCTATTAACTTTATCTATCACTCCCAATTATTTTTTAAGTTTTGATAACTTTCACGTTGATAAAAAAATTATCGGAATTAATTTAGCTCATCAATTTTAGTTTTTACCATCAACAGCGACACTCAGTTTTAATTAATAACGACAGAATAGGACGCTACTCCGAAAAAGTTCAGGTTTACGCGCCTGTAACACAGCGTTAAAGTTAAGTTGCTAATTATAAGGAACGGAAACTACTAAGCTGACTGCTCTTTTAAAACATCTAAATATTAAAGTTGGTCTGGTCCTGCTTCAGAAGGTGGTGCTGCGTAAGGTAATAATCGCCGATACCGCATGGCAACACAATCTTCTTAGCGTCGCTTTGCAATAAACTACACTCCTGGAAATGGAAAAAAGAACACATTGACACCGGTGTGTCAGACCCACCATACTTGCTCCGGACACTGCGAGAGGGCTGTACAAGCAATGAGCACACGCACGGCACAGCGGACACACCAGGAACCGCGGTGTTGGCCGTCGAATGGCGCTAGCTGCGCAGCATTTGTGCACCGCCGCCGTCAGTGTCAGCCAGTTTCCCGTGGCATACGGAGCTCCATCGCAGTCTTTAACACTGGTAGCATGCCACAACAGCGTGGACGTGAACCGTATGTGCAGCTGACGGACTTTGAGCGAGGGCGTATAGTGGGCATGCGGGAGGCCGGGTGGACGTACCGCCGAATTGCTCAACACGTGGGGCGTGAGGTCTCCACAGTACATCGATGTTGTCGCCAGTGGTCGGCGGAAGGTGCACGTGCCCGTCGACCTGGGACCGGACCGCAGCGACGCACGGATGCGCGCCAAGACCGTAGGATCCTACGCAGTGCCGTAGGGGACCGCACCGCCACTTCCCAGCAAATTAGGGACACTGTTGGTCCTGGGGTATCGGCGAGGACCATTCGCAACCGTCTCCATGAAGCTGAGCTACGGTCCCGCACACCGTTAGGCCGCCTTCCGCTCACGCCCCAACATCGTGCAGCCCGCCTCCAGTGGTGTCGCGACAGGCGTGAATGGAGGGACGAATGGAGACGTGTCGTCTTCAGCGATGAGAGTCGCTTCTGCCTTGGTGCCAATGATGGTCGTATGCGTGTTTGGCGCCGTGCAGGTGAGCGCCACAATCAAGACTGCATACGACCGAGGCACACAGGGCCAACACCCGGCATCATGGTGTGGGGAGCGATCTCCTACACTGGCCATACACCACTGGTGATCGTCGAGGGGACACTGAATAGTGCACGGTACATCCAAACCGTCATCGAACCCATCGTTCTACCATTCCTAGACTGGCAAGGGAACTTGCTGTTCCAACAGGACAATGCACGTCCGCATGTATCCCGTGCCACCCAACGTGCTCTAGAAGGTGTAAGTCAACTACCCTGGCCAGCAAGATCTCCGTATCTGTCCCCCATTGAGCATGTTTGGGACTGGATGAAGCGTCGTCTCACGCGGTCTGCACGTCCAGCACGAACGCTGGTCCAACTGAGGCGCCAGGTGGAAATGGCATGGCAAGCCGTTCCACAGGACTACATCCAGCATCTCTACGATCGTCTCCATGGGAGAATAGCAGCCTGCATTGCTGCGAAAGGTGGATATACACTGTACTAGTGCCGACATTGTGCATGCTCTGTTGCCTGTGTCTATGTGCCTGTGGTTCTGTCAGTGTGATCATGTGATGTATCTGACCCCAGGAATGTGTCAATAAAGTTTCCCCTTCCTGGGACAATGAATTCCTGGTGTTCTTATTTCAATTTCCAGGAGTGTATTTAGGGTCCACGGTGCTCTTCTTTCATCTTAATTCCATTGATTCTTTTTGCAGTGTGCCCAATTAACAATCAGTGCCAACGTTTCCTAGTTAAAATATACTTTTTGATTGTTCTCACAAGGGAACCTCCCCATCGCACCCCCCTCAGATTTAGTTATAAGTTGGCACAGTGGATAGGCCTTGAAAAACTAAACGCAGATCAATCGAGAAAACAGGAAGAAGTTGTGTGGAACTACGAAAAAATAAGCAAAATATACAAACTGAGTAGTATATGTGCAAGATAGGCAACATCAATGCTAATGTGAGCTCAGCAGCGCCGCGGTCCCGTGTTTAGCGTGAGCAGGTGCGGAAGAAGAGGTCCTTGGTTCAAGTCTTCCCTCCAGTGAAAACTTTTATTTCTTATTTTCAGTTTATGTGACAAACTCTTATGTTTTCATCACTTTTTTGGGAGTGATTATCACAACCACAAGAAAACCGTAATCGGGTAAGGTAGAAGAATCTTTTTACCCATTCGCCAAGTGTACAAATTAGGTAGGGTCGACAACATATTCCTGTCATGTGACGCACATGCCGTCACCAGTGTCGTATAGAATATATCAGACGCGTTTGCCTGTGGAGGAATCGATCAAATGTTTTCAGTTCCCATTGGAGAAGCACGTCCTTTCGTCTACTAATCGCACGGTTTACCGGTGCGGTCGCAAAACACAGACACTAAACTTACTACAGTGAACAGAGACGTCAATGATCGAACGGACAGATCATAACTTTGCGAAAATAAAGAAATTAAACTTTTCACTGGAGGGAAGACTTGAACCAAGGACCTCTCGTTCCGCAGTTGTTCACACTAACCACGGGACCACGACGCTCCTGCGCTCACGTTAGCCTTGATGTTGCCTATCTTACGCATGGATTACTCAGTTGGTATATTTTGCTTATTTTTTCATAGTTCCACACAACTTCTTCCTGTTTTCTCGATTGATCTGTGTTCAGTTTTTCAAGGCCTATCCAGTGTGCCAACTTATATCTAAATCTGAGTGGGATGCGATGGGGAGGTTCCCCTGTCAGTAGTTCAAATGGTTCAAATGTCTCTGAGCACTATGGGACTTAACATCTGAGGTCAGCGGTACCCTAGAACTTAGAACTACTTAAACGAAACTAACCTAAGGACATCACCCACATCCATGCTCGAGGCAGGATTCGAACCTGCGACAGTAGCGGTCGCGTGGTTCCAGACTGAAGCACCTAGAACCGCTCGGGCACAACGGCTGGCTTCTCAGTAGTAAATCTCCCTGACTAAATCAGTGTTTCTGCTATATGTTAATATATAATTCCTTTTAGATAGTGAACTATTCCGTGAACGATTTTGTACTACTTTCTTCCTTTCTTCTCCTGTTAAACAAAATTTCAAAATCTAATTGTTAACTCCATTTTTCTCTCAACCACTGATAAATCCTAACAAAAGCAAAGTGAAAAGCGAAAGGATTCCTGTTCTGGATTGGTGACGAATCAAGAAAGCTGCATTATCAAACCGTTGTTACAAGTAAAACTAACTTAATCATTGCCTGTAATCCATTCTAAAAAAAAAAAAAACTATCGCACCAATGTAAAAATTAATTCTTTTTCTACCCGGAATAACTCTTTCACTGTTTCTTAAAATAATTGCAAAACTCTCCATTATTTGTCTCTTTCTGCTACTAGAACAAAACTCGACTGTTGACATATAATCCCAAAGCTAAAATAACCGTCTCCTCTCCTCGTCAACAACACATAAATCTGACGCGCATCCCCGCGGAGCAAAGATCATCTCAGACTCCGTGCGTCGCAGAATCTACGTCGAGGCTGGGCACATATGTCTAAGCAATTCACATCTGTCAAGCCCGATTTTGGTCATCCAAAAGAAGAAAAATGCCTAAAAAATTAGCAGGCACACATTTCATTCATTCCATTTCACTTCACTGACCCCCACTATATCTAGATTGAACCTTAACATTTACCTTTTCAGATTTTCTACCTTTCCTACCAAGTTCAAACTCCATACCAATTCCAGACTTGTAAAACGTTATCCCTCTGTTGGTTATTCAATCTTTTCCCCAAAATCAACTCCAACTTCGCAGTTCCCTCTCGGAGACACGAATGGGGAATTAGTCCGGAATCTTTTGCCAATCGTGAAATCATCATGACGGTGTCAGCTATTGCGCTGTGAACAGCGCGAAGCGGAGCCCTCATGCGAGTCTCCGTCGTTCTATGCAGCGAGGGAGGCCTCATTTCGTGTACGTGACAAAGTGTCAATGATTGCTTATATGGAACTACGGCATATGTTAATTTCTGGAGCATCAACTGGGACTTTGAAATACATTTTCAGAGGTTTGTACGTTTCCTGATGTTTGTGGAAACAACTACAGTTTCGTCACGTTGTTTTCCGTTTAAAGCCTACCCGTTGGTCGTTCCATATCTCATAATAGTAAAGAGCCCAGTTCATAGGAAAAAGGTAGCGACTGTATTAACTTGCTTAAACTAGAAAAAAAAGTTATAGTTGACCTTTATTAGTCAGGAGGCGTCTGATTGCTTTTCAAAGTAAACGACCTGCTGTCAGACAGCTGCATTCCACCCCATCCAACAGTCAGGACATTTTTCATTCAGAATTTTCTTTGCTACATGGAGAGGGTGAGCAGGACAGCGGTCGTTTTGGAACAACATAAACCGTCGCTTATCCACTGGTGTATCTTCTAGAAAGGGTTACAGTGTTCGGTAGAAAGTGTGCATACATACTTCCATTTAACACCTCTGGGATGAAGTAACGTCCCCCCAGTGGAATTTCTTATGATATCCCACCATAGGTTTCCACTTCACGGTCGTTGTTGTTGTACTTGACGAAGCCTTCGTCGATTTTCAGCTGTCCAGTAAAGGACAGTAAAGAGCACACCAGGGAAAACTTAGCTTCTTATCCCAAGCGCCGCAGAGCAAAATCACAAAGTTCAGTGCGACCTTCCACTCCACATCCTCCGAGTACCTGATATTGTGATAGATAATAATGGTGGAATTTACGTCATTGCAAGATGCTAATGCCACTTCTCTGGCTGATCCCACATTCCTTGGCAATATGTCTCGTGCCACTATTCGCCGTATAAAAGTATCTTGCTTAACTTCCCCTCATCGGTGTACATGTCTGCTTCCAAGGAAAGTTGAAGCAGAAATGACATGCCTATAGTGACACAGCTCTTGCTAATTTTCCGCCGCAAGCAAATAAACAGTTGCAAGGTTTGTACAACGGCACAGCCTAGCATTACCGTGTTTACAACGCAATACCGTTTTCGTCCGACGTGCCTTTCAGTTTTAGTAAATTTCTTCGATTCTTTTGCGAAGGATTTCAACCTCGACGTTAACAAGCTATCACTGTAATAGTCTTTTCAAGCACTTGCGGATGCTGTTACAAAAATTATTTCATTGACTTTCAAAGTCATACTTGCTTCAATATCTCAATTGATACACGCCCCTCAACATACTATCATTTCCCGAACACCTCGTTTCGATTGGAACCGTTCACGAATGTGGAGCCACGCCGACTCTAGTGCTGTAGCCAGCTGCACCAGGATTCTCAGTTCAGGATCCATGCCACGACCAGCCCGATCGAGGTAGACACTCAGATTCTCGATTAGGTTAAAATTCGGGGTGTTCAGTCGCCAGAGGAGCACGCTAAAGTCATCCAGGTGCTCTTACAACCACAGACGTATATTGCGAGCTGTGTGATACTTTGCTTTGTCTTGCTGGATGTTATTGTGCCGAGGAAAAGCAAACTACAAATAGCGTTGAACAAGGTCGCCATGGATAGATGCTTACTTATCTTGATCCATCGTGCCATAAATAATGACGACGTAACCCAGGGAATGGAACGAAATTCCCCAGACCATAATACTCCCTCTCCCTGCCTGGTCAATTCCGACGATTGTTGCAGGGTGCTTGAAACCTGGTGGCAGTTGAGGGAAGCCAGGATTCTGTTACGATTGTGGACGGGGACATAATCAGTTACTACTGGTTGCCTTTTGCAATAACATAAAATTTATTTTAAACCAGTAATTCCAGACTCAACAATAAATCAAAAAAATACCACACGTTATTAATGATGGAATAAACAACACTGTAAATAACAGTGTTTTCAGTGAGTTACAATTTAACAAATCACCATTAAAATACAGATACAACAGATAATGTTTTAAAAGAAAGCCACTATGAACTGGGCAGGAGGCCTTACATGCCAGGAATGGCAATAAATTACGAATTCCTTAAACCCACTTCAACTTACTACCTACATGCATTGAAAAATATTTCAATGCAAGTTGCCACTAACACTGCAGACGGCACCAGACGCCAGGAATGGCAGTAAATAAGGTTTTTAAGGCTTACTGCTAAAATACAAATACCAAATTAGAATTTTAAGACAAACGACCGCAATCACGCCTGAAGGCCTTACACACCAGGAGTGGCAATAATACAAGAAAAGTTTGAAACCTGCTGTAAAACAGCAAATACAAGAGCAAAAGTTAATTTAAGAAACGAGCGACTGATCCAGACAGTGCTCCAGGAATCGACGTCTGAGAAGGTCCGGCCACAAACGCTTTCGCGAGCGATGAGATAGGCAGCCAAGAGATGCATTCACTCCACAAGATGGAAACTCAGACAAGTGGCAGTCTAACGAATGACTAATGATAATCTTGCTAAAGCTACCTAACGTCCGATAAACCAAATGCAACGATGGAACAATATGCCAAAGCGGGAACCGGGGGTCTGTACTACGTCCAGACTACTGTCCTTAGAGCCCCCAGAACGAGAAAGGAATCAATATCACCAGAGTTAGGGAATCATCAACCAGCCTACAATCAAGAAAGCTGTGAAAAGTACACGCCTTACCGGACAGCAGCGGTAAGGCGAGAAAATGTACACTGTCGTTACATACACTAACCCCAGGGCAGGTAACTTGGGCGTTAGTGGCGACCAGGTAAGAAAAATTACCGCTGGTTGAACGTAACAAATTGTGACAAGCTGAACGCAGTAAATAGTAATAAGAAGTCAAGGAAAGCTGATCAGATCCGCCTTTCCCAAGCAGTCCACTCCCTGCTCTTCACCTCGGCGACACTACAAGTAGCAACACGAACTCAAGCCACTGGAGAATCGCGGGATACGCAGTGGTGGAGGTTTCTCTTCTTGGATTACAATGCACTCATTTTAAAGCTTGCTGGACCCGGTTTACGACGAAGTCGTGCACCCTCGTGAGCACAGCCCTTTCATCCGGCAGTCCATGCGTGCCGCCAGCGGTCCTGGCGTGTTTTCGCACTGCGCGGACCTGGCTTCTCCTCCGTCCCCAACCGAACTCGCCACTCACACGACCCAGCAGAACAAAGATGTCACCCCAAAGATAGGGCAACAGTTACTACATATCGATAACCGCTGCTGCTGCCACTAGCGGACAGGTAACGCTTGCGAAACCGAGTGGCGCCGGTCAACACGAGAAGAAGACAATCAACCGCAACCATGACAAGTAAACGATACCGTCAGGCCTCCAAGAGAGGGCGGAAACCTACAAAGGTCATCTGTCATCTGGAATGGTCATCTATCACCACTCAGTGAACGTCCACTTGCCGTATAGGCGTGCAAACTTCAGCCTTCGTCGCCGATGAACAGTTGTCAGCATGGATGCACGAACCAGACACCTGCTGTGGAAGCCCATACACAGCAACGTTCGTTCAACAGTCTTTGGGGATCCGCAGTCGTCCTTCGCCCCCGTCATCTCCAGACGTCATCTCCTCGGCGCAGGTTTTGGATAGCGCCATTTTGTCATGCACAGTATACTTTAACCATGGCGGAACGCGAACTGTATACACGCTTAGACGTTTCGGAAATAGTTCCAACGCTGGCACGAAAGCCAATGATGGTAGGCTTTCTGACGTCAGATAAGTCGCTCTGTATTCGCATTACGATAACGACTGCACTGTTTTCAGTGTCCCCCTGACACGCTTTATCTACCCTCCACTGCTAGTGCTGCCACCTGCCGTGTGTGAGTGGTTATTGCACGTTGATGTCTAATATTAAAGTGACTTCGTCGTGTATACGAGTCGTTTTGCACCAAGATGGAGAGCTGTGGTAATTCATGCGTGGCAAAGATCTGGTTACGAAGGTGACACTGTAGTTGCATCGCTTAATAATGTTATCTCTGTGTCATCGCAGTGCAGATGCACATAACATGATGTATCGTGTGTAGACGTGCCCCTTGTGAAGTGTGCATGCGGCTTCATTCCGCTGTGATTTAATTACTTCATTGAAAACGCCACATCTGCACTTCAATGACGAATAATGGAAGAGCGTACGACAGCACAGCAACTTGTGTTTTGGTAAATGTCACTCCGTAAGTACTGCGTGTGTTTTCATATAGACTACTGTTTAAATCAAATGTTTAGCATTATGAAAAACAATCCTCATCTGATTTTTGTAAACTTGGTGATCATAATCGCCCTACTGATTCTTCAAACCGTTGATCTTACGTAATATTTAGTTTCATTGACAATCAGGAATCGAATGTACACTGATACACAATTTTACGTTTACAATGATTTGTCCGGTAGCAGAAATATCACGTCTCCGTTTCCTTAGGACAATTATTTTTGGCTTTCTCTGTTACCACTAGCACTAATGGTATTGCTACACGTCCTGGAACTGCGTTCTTAATTTCTGTAGAGGACTTTACTCTAGGAAAAGCAGTATATTACCCTTTATATGGCCAGCCTACTCACTCAAGGCTAAGCCCTAAGTACCTAAAGCAGCGCCGGTACAATACATACCAACATAAATAAAAAAGTAAAATAAATAAAGTATTTGTATGGAGTGTAGCCACGTGTGGAAGTGAGACATGGACGATAAATAGTTTGGACAAGAAGAGAATAAAAGCTTCCGAAACGTGGTGCTACAGAAGATTGCTGAAGATTAGATGGGTAGATCACATAACTAATAATGAAGTATTGAATAGAATTGGGGAGGAGTTCGTGGCACAACTTGACAAAAAGAAGGGACTGGTTAGTAGGAAATGTTCTGAGGTATCAAGGGATCACAAATTTAGCATTGGAGATCAGCGTGGAGGGTAAAAATGGTAGAGGGAGACCAAGAGAAGAATACACTAAGCAGATTCAGAAGGATGTAGATTGCAGTAAGTACTGGAGGATGAAGAAGCTTGCACAGGATAGGGTAGCATGGAGAGCTGCATCAAACCAGCCTCAGGACTGAAGACCACAACAACAACAACAAATAAAAAAACGATATACGATTATTGCATGTGATGGAAACAGGCAACTTTCTCAAACATTCTGAAGACATTCAGTTATACAGTAGTAACGGCACCAAAACATCACTTTTGCCACCATAAACATCTGGAATGATATTTATTGCGTATCAGTGTGGGCACAAATACCGGTTGTCAAACTGAACACTAAGAAGTCACAGGAGATGCCTGCACTGATCAACCAGAACATTATGACCACCTACCTAATAGACAGTAAGTCCACCTTTGGCGCGGATAACAGACGCAACGCCTCGTGACATGGAAACAAAGAGGCGTTAGTAGGTCGCAGGAAGGAGTTGGCATCACATCTGCTCACACACAAGTCACCTAATTGTCGTAAATTCCGGGGAGGGGAGAGATGTGTTCTGACTCCACGTTCAGTCAGTCCCAGATATGTTCGCTCTGGCGAGGTGGGGGACTGTTAATTGGAACTCGCCACTGTGTTCCTCGAACCACTCGATCACACTCCTGGTCTTGTGGCATGGTGCATTATCTTGTTGCAAATGGCACTGCTGTCGGAAAACATGCAACCATAATACGATTATCTTTGGCCGTCATGGTGTCTTGCATGAGCTCGATTGGACCCATGGATGCACACGTTAATGTTCCTCAGGGCACATGAGCCGCCGCCTGCTTGTCTCCGCCAGGCAGTACTGCTGTCAAGGAGCTCCCCCTGGAAGACGACGAATTCGTGCCTTCCCATCGAAGAAGATAACGTCATTTATCAGATGATGCAACTCTCTGCAACTGCGACAACGTCCACTGTCGATGGTACGTGGCCATTTCAGTCATAGTTGCCGACGTCGTGGTGCTAACATTGGCACATGCGTGGGTCGTCGGCTGCGGAGGCCAATCATTAGGCGGGAGAACGATCTTTCAAACCTGCACCCGGCCATCGTGATTTAGATTTACCGTAATTTCCCTAAATGCCGGGATGGTTCCTTTCAAAGGGCGCGGCCGATTTCTTTCCCAATCCTTCCCTTAGCCGAGCCTGTGCTTCGTTTCTAATGACCTCGTTATCTACGTAATGTTAAACGCTAATCTCTTCCTCCTCCACCTTCTCCTCTCATCATTAGGTGTTTACAGTGCACTATGTGTTCAGAGACACTTGTACCCTGCCCAGCATTAAAGTATGATGTTAGTTCCGCCACAGTACGCCGCCTGTCCTGTTTTAGCAGTCTGTTCAGCTTTGGACGTCCGACATCTGTCATAAGAGGTGCCCATCCAACCCCACAAAGGCTGCAAGTGGTGTCACTTTGGTTTCGCCATGTGCTGAAGACATTTACCACAGCACTCTTCAAACACCCGAAAATCGTGTGGTGTCCGAAACGCTCGTGCCGAGCCTCCGAATTATCACAGTTTGCTCTCGGTCAAACAGATAGATCGCGCCCCTTCCCCATTTTACAGATGGTCAGCACGTCCACTGATACTACATGCACCGTGCATCTGTGTCACTAACAGTTATTCCTCACCAGGTGACACTCCTGTGGCCTGGACGGAGTTACATCGACGGTAGGTCGGTGATCATAAACTTCTTGTTGATCAGTGTATATCACACTGTTAATTATTTCCATAGTCATTCACTAAGATGAATTCTCCACATCATAAAACTTAGGAAACTACATCCACCGAAGACAAATGACAGCTCTCAAAACGATGAAACTGGTAAATCAAACAGAAAAAATGGCTTTTCAAGCAAATAACATCCAACAAGCAAAGAGAATAGAACACTGCAAGGACTTGTGGTATGAAGAAACGTGGTCCACAGAAAATATAGAGAATGAAATTGAAATAGGATGTGTGCATGATTTATATATGAACGAATTAAAACAAGCTCTCAAATCCACAAAAAAACAGGAAAGCTACTAGTGTGGATGGTATAAACGCTGAACTGATAAAATATGGTGGCACCTTGATACAAAAGAGATTACTGTATTTATTTAATGTATGCTGGAGAAGGGGATCTATTCCACAAGTATGGTCAAAGGCAACGTTGATATCACCATTTAAAGCAGGAGACCACAACAGAGGAATAAGCTTACTTGACACCAAATACAAAGTTTATGCAAGAACAGTGAACAAGAGGTTAAAGATTAAGGCTAAGAGTTTATTAGGGGAAGAACAAGTGATATTTCGGAGGTCATACCGACAACAGATGCAGTATTTGTAATAAAACAAATAATCGAAAAACAGAGACATTGTAGCAGGGTAACACACGTAACGTTGATTAATTTTATTAAGGCATTCGACGGCGGTGGTAGAAGGAAACTTTGGAGAATTATGAGAGAAAGAAGATATCTACAAAACCTAATAAACGTTTCAAACGGTCTGTGCAATACACTATTGTAATTTTAGATACAGATGGCACTCTAATTTCATTTAATTTGTGGTACTGTCTTACGGGACCAAACTGCTGAGGTCATCGGTCCCTAAGCCCTACTTAATCTAACAAACTAACTTACGCTATGGACAACACACACACACACACACACACACACACACACACACACATGCCCGAATGAACACTCCAACCTCCGACGGGGGGAGCCGCACGGACTGTGACGAGGCGCCCTTAGACCGCGGGGCTACACCGCGCAGCAGTGGCACTCTGTCACATCCTATAGTCACAAACAGTGGAGTAAGAGAAGGGTACACCACTTCACCTACACTTTTTAAAATTTATTTAGATGGCGCACCTTGGAAATGGAAGGAGATTCTGGACAGGGGAATTAAAGTTAACAGTAATTCCCGTTTGAATTTCTTTTATATGTAGAGGACACCACACTGCTGACGAATGATGAAGGTTACGTACAAAGGGGAATTAATTTACTAGGAGAGATTTTCGAAGAGGTAATATTTGACGATTTAGGAAAGAAGAGTCAGTGGCTTATGGACAAAAATTGTATGAACAGCAGAACAATATAACTGGTCAAATATTTTAACTGTTTAGGTTCTGATGTAGCATACGAGCATGAGGAAAACGCAGAGAAGAAATTAGCGAAGTTTGGAAATATATGTGGAAGGATAAACAAATGTCTAAACAATAAATCGACAAAGAAACAAACAGTTCAAGTGATTGTTTACTGAAATGAATCGTGGCTTATAAGTAAGTCGCGTGCATGCAGCGGAGATGAGGTTTCTAGGAGCAGAGAATTGATGCGTAGGAGCCAGCAGATTTCGAAATTAAGAAATTAAGGAAGAACTGAATGTATTTAACACTACCTCAACAGAATACAAGGAAGTAGGAGAAACTGGAACAAATAGAAGACACTGGAATGAACATCTCGAAAAAGTGAGTGGAGAAAGATAATCTCTCCATAAAAAGAGATTTAAGCCAGTTGGGAGAAGAAGTCAATGAAGACCGAGAAAGTTATGGGTCGCGTAACGGGTAAGACAAATAAAAGGCCTAATGCTGCAAGTGAAGAGGAATAAGAAGACGATGATGATGGTGTTAAATCTCTGGTTGTGTAAAACGGACTTAGTTTCCTCGTTCCGATAACATCAACATCTACATTTATGTTCCACAAGCCATCCTGCTCAGTAGGAAAATCGGCTGTCAACAACTTCGTGCATGCTCCAATTTCTCTGACTTTCCGGTCCCGGTCATCTCGCGAGGTTAATGTTGGGAAACCCAATGGTTGCCCCGCTCCTCTTGAAATGTACGTTCTCGTCATGCACATCGGCACTTTACCAGCGTCTGCCATTGGAGAATCCTAAGGAGATGTTTTTCACACTCCAGTGTGAACACATCTCCTTAACATTCTCGTGATTCCTAAACGGACGATAGATTAAGCACACCGTTCTTCGTAGGATCCTTCTCTATTGTTAATCGTACCTGCTGCATGTTTTGTTGGTTGATTTTGGGCAGGGGAGCGAACAGTGACGTCATCGGCCCCACAGGGTTAGGGAAGCGTGGGGAAGGAAGTTGGCCGTGTCTTTTCAAAGGAATCATCCGAGCATTTGCCTGAACTGATTTATGATAATCACGGAGAATCTAAACCAGCATGTGAGTTTGAACGGCGAGGAAGTAGGCCATGCCGTGTGCTGTGGGCTAACCATTGCACCGCCTCGGCCGGTTTCGCCTACGAATGTGCAATATGTTCTTTTTATTTAGGTTCAGGGTAAATTGCCTGCCACCATGTCGATTGTCGATCCTTTGTAGATCTTCCTACTCTTTGCTGCAGTCTCCTGATGTTGCAGCCTTTCTATACAGAACGACATCGTCTGCAAACAAAATCAGACTTTCCAATGTTAATAAGCCAAAAATAATTCTTTTGCGTTAGTCTGAAGTTAGCTTCGACTCTGTCAAATCCGTTCAGTGTTTAAATGCAGTCACTATTGACACGTAACCTGCTGACTAAGAAATTAGGGTATCCTCGAGAGAACAGTATGTTAGCTCCCAGATACTCCTGTTATCTTCCTTTACCATTCCACTGACAACTTCTCTGTTTCAATTCATGATATCAGATCGTCTGTGCTGGGCTGCTGTATCAAATCAGCATAGCTTAGTTTTTATGTTCTACTAGACCTCAATCTTCTAAAATGAATTCATAGCACAGTGAAAGTGAAACAGACTGCTGTGCTCCAAATGTACATTCTCCGAAATTAATTCCTCAAATTCAGGCGTGTTTTGATTCTAGTAGAATTCCCTTGACCAGGAATACCCTTTTTGCCAGTGCTGCTGTGCTTTTGATATCCAACTTGACCTGTCCGTTGCAGGTTATTTTGCTGCCAATGTAAGAGAATCCTTTAACTTCATTTACTTCATGACCATCAACCTTGACGTTTAGTTTCTCTTTGCTCTCATTCCTACTTCTCATTAATTTTGTATTTCTTCGATTTACTTTCTATCCATTTTCTGTGCTCATTAAACTGTTCATTCCATTCAGCTGATCTTGTAATTCTTCTGCACTTTCACTGAGGATAGCAATGTCATCAGCGAATCTTATAACTGATATCCTTTCCCTTTGAATTTTAATTCCACTCTTGATCTTTCCTTTAAATTCTGTCATTGCTTCCTCGATGTACAAATCCTTACCCATGGTTTCTTCGCAGTTACCTTCTTTGTACCTATGTTTTTCTTTCCAACTTCTGTGATTGCACTTTATAGAGACTTCCATTCCTCTTCAACTGAACTGCCGACTTAGCTACTTCTTGTCAGAGTATCTATAGCCTTAGAGTACTTCCGTATCCCACTTCTTTTCGTACTTTCAAACTCTGCTCCTTAAATATATCAAATACCGATGATTAAAGTGCTCTTGTGCCATAGATTTGTCAGAATTTGCTCACAGAAGTTGTCTGCAAAAAAACCTGTCATTCCAATGTGGATTAAAAGGGGCTCTGTCTATCAATAAATGTTGGCTACTTCAGACAAGATTTCTAAGAAGAAAACCCATAGCAGTAAGTAAAAACATTGATAACTAATGGAGCAAACAAATGGAAATTATTGGGCATAATGTGAACAGGATATTTTAAGAACTGTCATGTTGTAGTCGAAAGTTTTTTTATGTTACATCAGACTTAACTTTTAATGTATGAAGATTAATGTTAGATGGTCAAAAATATTTCAGTAAGAAGCAATACCTAAAACATTTCTGGAACTTTGCTACATATCTTTGAAAAAGAAAGTTGAGTGAAAGAAAGTAAATTTAAACGTACAGAACATAAAAAAGTCAAACAACATGAATTATTCCCTTGTAAAACTACGGACACACTTGCGCACAATTTAGAAATTCGTCTCAGGCCCAAGGTCACTTCCCAGTGTGTTTTGCAGAATGCAGTGGCATTTTATCTCAAACTTAAAAACAAATAGTTATTTTTTTACCGACAACCCTATCCTTTCATAAGTCTCACCCGCTTCACAAAGGTCGCAGTCACAGACATTCTGGCCTAAAAAAACCATGTTTACCTGTATATTAGCAATCGAATTTCAGGGGAAAATAGGAATGAAAAAGTTACAGTTCTGGGCTTTCGGCTTCGTCAGGAATGAGCGAAGCAGTTCTGCATTTGATACGTAATCTCGGCTGCTCCCCGCGCACCCGAACCTAAAATTTTAATACCAATTTCCGGCGGGCAGCGGCGCTTTTAATTTCTGAGTTTTACGAGTCCGCTGGGCCAAGAGGCTGTAGCCTCGCCAACGTGTGTGGCGCTCTCTTGCCCACGTGAATTAATTAAAAGGCGCCTGTCTGGCGAACGATACAGACCCATCGCCGGAAATTAGAAATCAGCAGGCAGCAGAAGCAGCTAGTTTTGCTGAGCAGCGCTGTTTATCGAACGCGATCAGAGGTGAGCGCTTTTTAAAATGCAGAAGCGCACATGAAAAGGAACCGCGGAAATCAACGGCGCTGCGTTTACTGGAATCAGATTACGGATTCACACTACCACAAAACCCTTTGGGTAAGCTTTAACCTCTTCCTGGGTGGGGTGATTTATTCGTAATATTCTCAACAATGAAACCAAGTCTGTCGTTATTTATTATGCTCCACGTTTGTTCCGATAATCCTAAAAATATCCGCCATTAATGCTTTTGCCAAAGATTAAAGACATGCGATTGTTTTACTAGTACCCACGTACTAAGGGACAGATTTCGGTTTATCTGCTCATTGTCAGGTGACAACTGAAGCTAATATACAATTGGATCAAACTTTATTCCAGGAGTGGAAGTCTATTAATGTACTCCTAAACATGATGCGAGTGATGGAGTGAAAACTAAGACTGGCTATTTAGATTCAGGCTATGGTTCGTGTCAAAATTATCCGAATTTCTTATAACAGACTCCGTTTTCTCCCGTCGTTAGCTAGGTTTAGTATTTCACCGCTCACTTGGTAAATCTGACCTTTGCTAATTGTATTCATCGAACACGTAAGTAAATTCTGCTTCTTAGTAACCTGCAGTTACACTCACAAGCATTTACTATAATTACTACACCTCTGATTATCTGACAAATATTTGATTTATAGGAAACTAGTCAACTATTTAACCTGGGTGGCAAAAAAAAGGGTTCTGTATTAGCAAAATGGAAAGAAGTCCTAAAAACATACGTCGAGAAATGAAAACTTGTTAAAATATAAAATAAACTAGCGGAAAAATGCTCCTATCGGAGCACAGAAAGGGCGAACATTCTACTGCCTAATAGATTCTGACCGAAAACTGGGGCACGAGCTGTTCATTCTTCCATCTTGAGCACTTTTAGTCCGCAGCTAGTGGTCTAGGAGCTAGCGTTGCTGCCTCTAGATCATGGGGTCCCTGGTTAGATTACCGGCCGGGTTAGACATTTTCTCTGCCCGGCCCTGGGTGTTTGTGCTGTCCTCATCACTTCATCATCATCATTTGTGAAAGTGACTAGATTGGATTCTGAAAAGAATATGGACTGTGTAAAAATTGGGACTTTGTACTGGCGCACAACAAACCAAACATCATCATCATCAGCAGCAGCAGCATTTTTAAAAATTTTCCCAAAATCTTTGGCTTACGAATATACTCGCGCTCTTTTTAATATGCAGCTCACCTCTCACTCGCACAAGCTGTATAACTGCATCTCGCTCACGATCACTAATCCTTCTCTGTAAGTCGCTCACACCTTTTCTCTCCCACTACCCATTATCACTCATGTATTCAGCCCAAATCTTGTTTTTTTTCTATTTGTGTCTTTCTAACTATCTATTACTTCACAGCCACTGTCTCCTTCGTTCTGTCCTACTACTAGTGCCTCCTCTCACTGTCACTACCTCTCACTTTCTGCTCGTAACTCTTTCATTCCTTCCCACTGCTCTCTTCTTATGCCTCTTCCCATGGCACTGTCTCCTTCACTCTTTTGCTAGCACTGTTATGTCAGACTCAACTAATGTATGTTCCATTGTCACCGCGTTCCTCTTTCTCTGCCACTGTCACTTCGTTTTTTCAGTACCAAAACCACTGCCTACTATCTTCCAGAATTTTGTTACTTTTCAGCCAATTTCCCACTGCCATTGTCTCCTTCTTTCTCTCAGTATAAAAAAGCGCAAATGTGCTCGCATGAAAAATTTTTGGGAAAATTTTTTAGAAGTGCTGAAGAAGATGCAATGAGGGAGTCAGTAACTCATTTTTTCTGTCAGACATTTTTGAAGAGGAGCACATTCGCCTTTTTTGTGCTCCGATGCGAGCATTTTCCCGCTGTTCACTACTTTTCCCTGCCACAGTAGGGAATGCCACTCACATTAAAATAACTTTATTGATCCACGTATGTGAAATTTAAATAACGCAAAACTAGTTTTACATCTCAGACCGGATTTTACATGCACAAAAATTTTGCTTGCATGTGCTTCAGTACTACAAGCCAACACCCCTGCCACAGTGCTAACACCGGTTCCCTTCAGATTACCAAAGTTAAGTGCTTGGCTAGCACTTGGATTGATGACCATCCGGTCTGCCGAGCGCTATTGGCAAGCGGGGTCCACTCAGTCCTTGTTACGCAAACAGAGGAGTTACTTCTTTGAGAAGTAGCGTATCCGGTCACGAAACCTGAAAACACTCGGGGAGCGGTGCGCTGACCACATGCCCCTCCATATCCAGTGGAATGCATATATGGAGGCCCGTAGTCTGAGGATGACACGGTGGTCGGTCGGTACCGTTGGAATTTCAACATCCATTCGGACGAAGTTTCAGTACTACAACATGGGGTTTTCAGAATACGTGTGATGAAGACTGAGACACTTTACAACATGTTTCTCCGTCTACGTTGCTTTATACTCTATGTTTTCGCCTCACACTGGATTTTACGTGAGTATTTTAGGTGTACAACTAGGGTAACTTGGAACCTCTGCACCTCGGAAACGGATAAAGATGTCAAGAAAATTTTCAAGGTAGTTCGAATCGTGATGTCAGGAATATATTGTAAAAAAGTTCACCCATTTGCTGCATATAGCCATCTAGTAACTCACGGTTGGTTTTGGTACCCAAAAAATGTTTTTAGAGTCGATAGCGGATAAAGATTTTTGAAAACAGGGAGCTGGCAGTTCTAGATAAACGCCTATCAATCAAACCGTTAACACCTGATCAATCTGATACTTATTTAGATATCCGCTGCCGACGGCGATAAAATGGTGAAAAATGCTTTTTCCAGGTATTCTCAGGAACCACCCATGAACTAAATGGTTCCTCCTTACGCCCCTTAAGGTGCACTGTCAACCTCGTCCATTTATCTAAACTAAAGGAAATGTCTAACATTCAAACTTTGACCCTGTACTGTAGGATAATTACAGTAGGAAGATGCATCGATTGAGAGAGACAAATGGTCCCTAGTTCAAGGACTGCACAAAACACTTGACCCTACGTTTCTGTCACCCACAAAACCCGAGGTACGAGCTGCGGAAAAATGCGGTTTTTATGCGCGGTGTTTTGAAGCAAACTGGTATGTATGTTGTCGCATGCGTATCGGTACGTAAGCTTTCGGGGCCAGTGTCATTGTCATTAAAATTCTTCTGGGTATCTCATCAGCTCATCGACACGTTGGTTGGTTGGTTAATTTCGGGTAGAGGACCAAACAGCGAGGTCACCAGTCTCATCGAATGAGGGAAGGATGGGGAAGGAAGTCGGCCGATCCCTTTCAAAGGAACCATCCTCGCAATAGCGTGAATCGATTTAGAGAAATCAGGGAATACCTAAATCAGGATGGCCGGATGCGGGTTTTAACCGTCGTCCTCCCGAATGTGAGTACAGTGTGCTAACCAATGCGCCACCTCGCTTGGACCGAGCGAGGTGGCGCAGTGGTTAGACACTGGACTCGCATTCGGAAGGACGACGGTTCAATCCCGCGTCCGGCCATCCTGATTTAGGTTTTCCGTGATTTCCCTAAATCAGTCCAGGCAAATGCCGGGATGGTTCCTCTGAAAGGGCACGGCCGACTTCCTTCCCCATCCTTCCCTAATCCGATGAGACCGATGACCACGCTGTCTGGTCTCCTTCCCCAAACCAACCAACCAACCAACCTCGCTTGGTCATCGACAATCTGGTCATTCCTCATGACCTGTAAGTGACTGATCAGGAATATATCGTTAACGCTTACGTCGAACACTACTAACGTACTTACAGGGAAAAGGATCCCGACGCTGGTGCGGAGGCGCCTCTGTAAGTGTGAGGGTGCGCGTAACGTAATTCAAGATGGTGTCTTCCGTATCAGCGTCGGAATCCTTTTCCCTGCAAGTACGCCAGTAGTGTTCGACGTAAGCCTTAACGATATCTTCCTGGTTAGTCACATACAGGTCATGAGGCGTGACCAGAGTGTCGATGACCCAACGAGGTCATCATGCGAAACGAAGTCGACGACGCAGCCAACAGATCTCCCGAGATCAACGGCTTAGAGATTGAGTTTTACGGAGCCTTCTGTGGGCTCAAAGCGAAGCGGTGGACAATTATGTTCCAGGAACTGGCGACATCTGACGAAGCAGTCCCACCCACCTTTTAACTAAGGGCAGCAACATTCCGGTCCACACACCAGCCCGTGGTTCGATTGTTACAAACTATTGACCGCTCACTCAAAGCAGATTACAAGTCTTCACCCGTTTACTGGCAGTACGTCACCGGACGCTATTCCCTCGTATCCTATCCCTGGAGCAAACGATGCCTGGAGGCATGTTAACATACAGAACGCCACAGGCCAATGCCGCGACTTAACTGCTTACGTAACTGCAATGGCGGCGACCTGCAGACTCCGTGCAGCGGCCGTTGCTATAGATTTCGATAGCGCATTCGATAAAGCGCGCCACCGTTTCCTATATTCGGTGACAACCCGCATGGGCCTCCTGTCTCTCTTGCTCGACGTCCTCTGGCGGCTTTACAGCGCTACCAGCTCACTAGTCCAAGTCAACAGTCGTTTAGCAAGGCTCGTACATACTGGCCACTTAATGGGAAAGTATGTCACTCTCTACCCTCTCGTACGCTATTGCCCTAGAGCCCCTATATGGGGCCCTATGGATGGAGCGCTCCGGACTCACTCTCTACCATCACACTTTTCGCTGCCGGGCATACGCTAACGACTTCTCCTCCTCGTCTGCACCGGTTCGGAGATTCGAGCAGTCCTTGATCTGACTACGAATTGTAGGGCTGTTGCAGGCATGCTATGAATGTGGTCAAGTCTTCAGCTATGTATATTGGACGAGGCCTCCAGGAAGGTGGTACCCATAGCACTAATGCGGCATTCTGGAACATAGGAATTAGCTTTATCCCACCGTCGCAAGTAAAGCTGCTATGAATTTCTGTCGGCTGTTACACTTCATTCGCAACGACGTCCGCCACATTCTCTTGCGCACCATGATACCCTTCAACGCCTTGAGTTCCTTAAATCCTTATATGGCATCAAATTAGGTCAATGTCGCATAATTGAGCGTAACCTTCAGGTGGCCCTCGGCTATTATGTTACGGCTGCTTCCATGTTTAAAGTCCGTTATGGGACTCTTACCCTGCCCCCACGGCATCGCGGCCTCGGACTCGTCAACGTCCGAATGCGAGCTGCAGCCTTGTGTATGAACACTGTGAGAAGACAATAGGTCGGATGGGGCACATGCTTAGCACGCAGCTTGCTTGAGGGACTCACAACCAGTGTCTGTCGGGCACGTCACACCTCACGTCTCATTTATCGGCCTTTTTCGTCGACTACATTTACGCACATACTAGCCTCCCACACACGTGTGCGCCCAGGACCAAGGAGTTTCGCAACTTACTATTGCATCGTGTTCCTCGTAACGTGCTGGAGGTCAAATAACCCTCCATCTGGTGGTCCATAATGTGCAGTCTTCCTCTCTAAGGACGTCCGGGCAGTGTTGTATCACAGGAGATTTGCCATGAGGCAGCGACTGCACAACATTGGTTTGTCAGAATTCCCTGTTTGTCTCCTTAGCCGGCAACGATGACCACCATCTAACTAAACCTCTCCGGAAGATATATGGAGATTCGTGCAGCAAATGACAGCCTGCAACATTCAAGTGCCTCCGGAAGCAATCGAACCGCTAATTTATTTTCTCGCCTTATATCATGCTTTTACTTGTGTCAAGAGTTGGGCGGTCAGTTACCTATTTCATGAGGTAGCAAAATCACCCTTCTGGACCTATTTACAAACAAGCCTTTTATGTCCCCCACGTACCTACGACCCACGGTTAGGCGGCGGTGATGGAGATACTGTGACTACAAAACAAGAAAAATCACCTAAATACAATTCAAAGGTATACGACAGATGTTGGGCTTTTAGTGATTGGGCACCCCACAATATAACCGTACTTTTCAGGATAAAGATTTCGGTCCGGAAGTTAAAAAGGCTGTTGAAGATACCCATCCACTAAACATACATTTGGAGATTAGCCCAAGTGGAAAAATGTCAACGATCGACCATTTAAAAACCTTTTTCGTGTTGTTACTGACAATACCGTAAATAACCAGATTTTTACATTACTTGGTGATTCTTAGAGTGGTCACAAACATACAATAATAGTAACTGAGTCAATTTCGGGTCAAGGCATTGTATGTACGATCATTATGCCAAGAACAACAAATTACGTACAGACTCTGGGATTTCTTCCAGCATTTAAGATATATGCAACAAAGATAAGAGACTCTATAAGGACTGTCTGCAGTGACTAAGTTAGGAAGAATCATAATAAAAATGCCCTCTGTTCTGCATAACCAGCTCTCTACTGCAGTGTAACAGGCGAAGCTTCAACACTTCTGGCAAGCGGCTGGGTACACTCTACCCCCGCACTTGTTGGTGAATTCAGAAATGTGATTCAGGTGGCATTTGATTTTGCAGCTGAAGAAAGTGACTTTGAGGATTGCCCAGAAAATTTTTTCGGCAAAGATGCCTATTGTTTCTTGCATTTTCTTGAGGAGCTTGAGGCGCATTTTCAAAGTCCGGTAGAGGATTAACTAAGGGTAACACAATCCAATGCTTTCACCAGCTTAATCACAGTGGTACGCAAAGCTTCTAAATACAAATGCAACAGCAAATGCCCTTCGTACTGAGAGACATTCCTTATAAGATGGAAAGTTAGGCTGATAGCAAAACCAGGAGAATGTCTATGTTACAGTGCTAGTTGGGCCACATATATCAAGGGGGCACCATGAGGCGTACGCAGCAGCCGCTGAGAGTGCAAGTATTTTACTAAAGTGAACACAAATTGATCACACAGTCAAGTTCCTTCATACCTTCCACCTATTAGGTCCTGTAAGGTGGATCTTACTGTCTGACAGGCCAGAGCGTCGGCCTCTCATCTGATCTTGATTTACATTACAAGATTCCCGATGTGCTATAGGAAACAGCCTTGGGGGATGCCACAAACAGATGTGTAAGTTACAGCTGATTAACAGCCAGAAAAATGCACTCTAAGGACATTAATTAGCAGTTTTTCTAGACAGGCTTAAATTGTGTGTCACCCTGTGTCAGGTAGCTCATTTGTGGATTTGGAACTGCCGCAAGGTGACGCACCACAAAGCAATTTTATGAACAGGACGGAATTCGGTAGATGTTATGTGCATAAATGGATTAAAAATTCAGATATATTTAATAATTTATCAAACCGAAAAAGTTTCACAAATTGGGCAATATATAATGCGTTGGTCCACCTCCGGCCCTTGTACAAGAAGTTAGTCATCTCGGCATTATAGAGTTGTTGATTGTCATTCTAAGCTTTATCACGCCCCATTCTGTAGGTAGTCAAACTCCCGAGACGGTTGGAGGGCCTTTCCTATAATGCTCGAAACGTTCTCCATTGGGGAGAGGTCCGGCGACCATGCAGGCCAAGGAAGGTTTAAGCCCAGGATGGATTTCCCTGAAGGACAACGAAAGGGGGCGAAGAATACCGTCGACGTACCGCTGTGCTGTGCTGTATGGTTGCCGTGAATGGCAATCAAAGGGGTCCCGCTAAGGGAAGAAATGGCACCTCCTGATTATCGGGTATTATGGCGGACAACAGTAAGATGGCTACCTCACTGCCACCTGAGGCGTCTCCAGACGCATCGTCGGACTGTAATCTCCGACTGGAGTAGAATTGTTTTGAATGATGAGTCCCGCTTCGAGCTGAGTCCCAACGACGAGCGAAGACGTGTCTGGAGACGCCCAGTGGAATAGGAACCTGATTGTCGCCCGTCATACGGCCCCAGACCAGGAGTGATGATCTGTGGTGCCATTTCCCTTCATAGCAGGACCCCTTTGTTTAGCATACCCAACACTTTTACAGCGCAACGGTACGCCTCCGGTATTCAACGCCTCTTTTCGTTACTCTTCATGGAAATTCATCTTGCTCTATATTTCAGCAAGATAATGGTCATCCACACACAGCGAAAGTTCCTTCTTCAATCCAAGCTTGACAAACCCTGCCTTGGCTTACAGCGTCACTGGGAAACTTTGAAGCATTACAAATGGCTCTGAGCACTATGGGACTTAACTTTTAAGGTCATCAGTCCCCTAGAACTTAGAACTACTTAAATGTAACTAACCTAAGGACATCACACACATCCATTCCCGAGGCAGGATTCGAACCTGCGACCGTAGCGGTCGCGTGGTTCCAGACTGTAGCACCTAGAACCGCTCGGCCTACCCGGCCGGCGAAGCATTACAGGAAGGACTCTTCCACCATCTCGGGATCTTAACGATCTAACTCATCATTGGACAGAATTTGCACGATTTCCTTCAGGGTGACGTCCAACAACTCTATCAACGCCGAGATGAATGACTACTTACGTAAAGGCTAGAGGTGGGCGAATCCATTACGGACTTGCGCAATTTTTGAAATTTCTTCTCTTCAATAAATCATTCAGTCCTTGTGAAATTGTAAATCATTTTTTGTTTGTACATGTACATTAAATTTACCGACTTCCGTCCCATTCAGATACTTCCTTTGTGGTACATCTTAGAATGTATAATACAAAAATGACATCACTCTGGGTCTATGAGTCGATGGACAGAGATGATGTATGCTCTCCCCCGAAAAAAGGTGATGTGATTCCCAGCCGGGTGGGTCAGGTGGACTGTGAGCTGAGCTCTGTGCTGTAGGGCGGTAATTTGCGCCGGGCCTAGGGTCTCAGTAGCGGAGGTATGTGGCGGAGTGCGATGTACCTAGAAAGACTTATTTTAGACCAAGTACTGTAAGAAAAAGTTTTTGCTAATTCTTTACTCCTTAACGGGAGTGACTGAAGTCTGTTAGTTCGCTGGAAACTGTGGTAACTTGTTTAACTGGCCGTTAGCAATCAGGTTACATTTCGTACTGAATGAAGTGTACCTGGCATGTTTAAATGTGAAACTATTCAGAGACTGTAGCTACCGTTTTGCATCATTATGTGGTTTTATAAAGGTTACGAATTTGGAAGAGGTTTCTTTACATTAAATTGGTGTTGTTAACAGTTTGTTGTTTCATGTAAACCCTTGAGTCATGCCTAATTATGATTTAAATTGATTGTTCAGCTACAATAATGGTGTAAATAGTCGACAGATAGAATGGAATCCGGCCGACGTTTAGTACCAAGCAGTTTCGAAGAAGATTGCCTCTGAGCCAAACCCAGAATCATCTAAGTTTATTGTCAAATCGGTGGTACCTTACTTAAAACTCGCTCTTGTGTTCAGTTTTAGTCTGAGAACTGTTATTTCTTGCGATTTGTTAAGTATTTTAAAAGCTGTCATTTAATTAAATGTACAAAATTTCGAAACTTGTAACTCAACTCTGTCAATCGGTTCTAGCCTTCTATCCTACTGCCCAGTGCTGCCCACAACTTTAATTCTCCCCTTAGCCATAAATCTCAGCCTCGTGGTCTGGGGCGTCTTGCCACGGTCCTCCGTCGGAGGTTCGAGTCCTCCCTCGGGCATAGGTGTGTGTCGTCCTTAGCGTAAGTTAGATTAGGTAGTGTGTAAGCTTAGGGACCGATGACCTCAGCAGTTTGGTCCCAGAAGACCTTTACCTTCTGTAAATGTAAAGCTCTCCAATTGTACAGGTGATATGATGTGCAGAAATCAGTGATAAACAGTACTAGTAAACTGCCCAGTAAACTGTACGCTCAGAAGATTCAGTGTCCATAATTCCTGCTCTCATATTGATACAAAAGTGAACCAGATGTCTTGTGTCCATAATCACTTGGGATGTGTTGATTAGTATTTCATCTTTGTACGAGTTTACTCTCAGAGTTTACAGCAGGGAAAAAAAGATATTCAGGAAGGTGAAGAACGTTGTGTACGTGATGGCTGCTGAATACCTTTGTCGTCAGACCGCCCGGCTGCTGAGGCCATCGGTCTAACGCGCTGCGTCCCGAAGGGGAAGGCGTGCCTGTCCCCGGCACAAATCCGCCAGGCGGATAAGTGTCAAGATCCAGTGTGCCGACCATTCTGTGGATGGCTTTTAGGGCGAATGCGGGCTGCTACTTATTCCGCCTCAGTTTCACTATGTCGGCGATTGCTGCGCAAACACTGTCTCCATTACGTATGCATACACCATAGTTACTCCACCACGCAAACATTTGGGGTACGCTCGTCAGATATGAGAAGTTCCCGGGAGGGGGGGGGGGGGGGGTCCGAACCGCACAATTGCCATGGGTTTGGTGTGGGGCGGTGATGAGGTAGGTGGGCTGCTGTGGCAGATATGAAGTTTTGAACCACTGAGGGCTACGACGGGACGAAGCCTCTCTGTCGTTTCTAGGTCCCCGGTTCAATGCACAATACAGACACCTTTATCGTCACTGAAGTTTTCAGCTGGAGATCGCTACACAGCCAGTATAGAAGATGTGCACATGCAGCTTACTGCTGTCTTTGGAACTTTGAGACAGGTTGGAGCATTGGCAAGAGCGACATACGCTCGTCATACCAACAATTGTGTCAGAGACAGCAAAGGATTTGGAAGAGCAGTTGAACGGAATGGACAGTGTCTTGAAAGGAGGATATAAGATGAACATCAAAAAAAGCAAAACGAGGATAATGGAATGTAGACGAATTAAGTCGGGTGATGCTGAGCGAATTTGATTAGGAAATGAGACACTTAAAGTAGTAAAGAAGTTTTGCTATTTGGGGAGAGAAATAACTGATGATGGTCGAAGTAGAGAGGATATAAAATGTAGACTGGCAATGGCAAGGAAAGAGTTTCTGAAGAAGAGAAATTTGTTAACATCGAGTATAGATTTAAGTGTCAGGAAGTCGTTTCTGAAAGTATTTGTATGGAGTGTAGCCATGTATGGAAGTGAAACATGGACGATAAATAGTTTGGACAAGAAGAGAATAGAAGCTTTCGAAATGTGGTGCTACAGAAGAATGCTGAAGATTAGATGGGTAGATCACATAACTAAAGAGGAGGTACTGAATAGGATTGGGGAGAAGAGGAGTTTGTGGCACAACTTGACCAGAAGAAGAGATCGGTTGATAGGACATGTTCTGAGGCATCAGGGGATCAACAATTTAGTATTGGAGGGCAGTGTGGAGGTTAAAAATCGTAGAGGGAGACCAAGAGATGAATACACTAAGCAGATTCAGAAGGATGTAGGCTGCAGTACGTACTGGGAATGAAGAAGCTTGCACAGGATAGAGTAGCATGGAGAGCTGCATCAAACCAGTCTGAGGACTGAAGCCCACAACAACAACAACAACCAACAAGGCATATAGGCATTAAACTTTAGTGGGATGACTGCAGTACGAGTTGTGACGAGATGGACTTGTGGCAGGAGAGCAGAAACAAGAACTTTATAAAACGACTTCAACACGAGAGGATCGTAGGAATATTCAGGAGACTCTGCTGAACATACGGGTGACAATAGTTGGAGTAGAGGCACAGGATACAGGCTGCATGTCACTCCTATTCGTGAGGAATTATGGTATCGCTTACTGATACCACCTCACGGCCGCCTTAGCACTGGAATCGTATGTTCCCGTCTGGATAGCGGTCGCGCGGTATCTGGCGGACCCAACGAGCCACGCCTCCAGTGGCTCTGTTCTACGAGCGCACTCTGTCGCCGCAATATAGGACAGCCCACGTCAACCGCAGCCGACTTTTGCACGGAGCCACATCACCAAGTGAAGCTATGCAGAGGCAGTCTAGTCTTCGTTTGCTTGGAGAAACGCAAGTTAAGCAAATCTGCTTTCTCCACTAATCATTTTTCCTCCTGTCCAGCTTTCCTATGACGACAGTTCCAACACTGTAGCTCAAATCTTATTAGCGTTGTTCGAAGTTTTACAGAAACAGAATAGGTTACCAAGGAACCTCAGGTTGCCATGCATCGTTTATCACTGACACAACGCGACAGTAGGTACTTGGATGGTGAACTGTAAGGACAGAGTTACTGATACGTTGTGCGATAGTCTGTAGTATTCATCGATGAGTCTCGTTTCCGTTTGCAGCCCTTAGGCATCTACACTGCCTCGTTACGAATTTTGCGTAGGTAGTTTGGTAAGTCTGGTAAACTTCCATGAAAGTATGGAATATTTTTGTTGTGCTTTCATGATTGGTTAGCTTGATAATTCCAAGAATCGTTTAAGGAATTTCAACAAAGCGTAGCATGCAACTCATTGTTGACAGCTCTGAATTGGTCAGCGTGTGGACTGCAATTCAAAACGGAGAAAACCTAGATTAGTGCTGTTATTAAATATTTTCTTTTGAAGGGTTGCACTACCATACAAATGAAAACAGAACTATATGAATTTCGTGCTCTTATCCATCATTGAAGACCTTTTACCTTTGCATTAATGAATTTAAACGTTGTCGGACAAGCAGCGAAGGCAAAGCATGCTCCGGCCAGCCAAATGAGGTCACTATAAAGGAAGCCATTGAGAAAATCCATGATAGGGAAATGCGTAACTGCCGAATAAAAATTCGCGAGATTTTCGAAGCTGTAGGCATCTCAATTGAGCAAGTGCGTAATATATATTACACGGAGATTTTGCCATCAAGAAGCTCTGTGTGAGATGGGTGCCGCAAGTGCTCACAGCCAACAGTCATCCGGCACAACATTTCATAGCAACCTCGGTATTCACGTTTATACAACACGGTTACGTGACCTTGGCTGTTCAGTATGACACTTCTACACAATGTCTAGCGATGATCAGTCGCGATCGGCAAGAGTTTTTAAGCCTCTTTGCGACTGTTGCTGAAACCTGTATCGTTATTACACACCAGAATCAAAACGGCAGTCAATACAGTGGAAAAAGTCTCGTGAAAGTGCACCCAAGAAGGTAAAGACTATTTTGTCAGCTGGTGAGGTGATGGCCACTATTTTTTGGGATTCCCAAGGAATAATCTGCATAGATTCCTTCGAAAAAGTAGAACCATAACTGGATCCTATTATGCTGCATTGTAGAACCGTTTGAAACTTACGTTGGCTGAAAAAGGACCAAGGCTGGCACGAAAAAGGGTGCTCTTTCACCAGAATAATGCACCGTCCCATACGCCAGCAATAATAATAGCAAAATTGCATGACTTGGGCTTTGAACTGGTTCTTCGTCCACCCTATTCACCAGACTTAGCCTCAACCCATAACTTGAAACTTTGGCTTCCTGGGAATCAGTTTTCATCAAATGAGGGAGTGATAGCTGTAGTCAACGACTATTTTTCGGAGTCTGACGGGACCTACTTCTTCACTATGAGAAACCTGGAGTATCGCTGGACAAAGTGTGTATCCTTCAAAGGAGAGTATGTGGAGACGTAAGGTGAGTTCTTCACGAAACAAACGGCTCTCTTCTTTCTTTATTACAAAACTTATCGAATAACCCTCGTGCGTCGAGATATTTTGGATATTACAGGTAGCTGTCGAGAGGAGGCTGAATGTTTCGTAGTATGTGGAAGAACTAATGGTTCACATGGCTCTTAGCACTATGGCACTTAACATCTGAGGTCATCAGTCCCCTAGAACGTAGAACTACTTAACCCTAACTAACCTAAGGACATCACACACATCCATGCCCGAGGCAGGATTCGAACCTGCGACCTTAGTGGTCGCGCGGTTCCTGTCTGGAGAGCCTAGAACCGCTCGGCCACACCGGCAGGCTGAGGAAGAACTGGTAAACCTTTGTTGTCATAACCTTTATCAGCTAGGTACCACATGGCGTATTCCAACAAGATAATTCAGGATTGTACACTGAGTTCCCACCACAGTTACCATGAAGAAAGTGAGAACCCTTGTCTGACATTGAAAGTCCCATCATTTGTCATTTGTAGAGCACGTGTAGCACACAATGGGAAATCGAGTTCTTTAATCAATAACAACAGGTGAGTGGTTGAAGAAAATGAGAGAGAAGTAATGAAAGAAAAATTATACATTTTCCTCAGTGAAATTTTGTTTGATGGTCGGTCGGTCGGCGTTTGCTTTGTTGTGGTATTTTTGTTTTTTGTTTATTATACAGGATTTTCTGGTGCCGCATAGCGTAATGCGACCCGCAATAAAACATTTATTTCTCTCACGGTACGCGAAGCTGATGACAAGCGCCAAAGAGCCCCTCTGGCCACAAAGAGCCCACGACACAAGATCTGCCTCGCTGAAAGTCTGCCCCGGCCAGCTCTCGGCTCCGCTGGCCGCCGAAAACACGGCGTTTCATCGGCGAATCCGGCCTGGCACTCGCCTAACAAAAGGCCACCAGAGCTGCGTTCTGATTAAAAGTCGAGCGGCCGGGAGTTGTTTTTCACTTTTAATAGGCTTTAAATTCGCTTTAATCTTGCACTCTGATGAAATCGCAATAATTAATACCCCTCTCGTCGCCTCCTCGATTTGTGTAAGCACGGGACTTATTAAATTGCGTTATTTAATTACACAGCGCCAGGCCACTCTGCACGCGCGACTCGCTCTTCTATGAGCACGCCAGAGCATGGGCCTTATTGAAAATTTCATAGGACGCTGTTTTCTTCCGGGCGCAATAGCTGTCGAGGTTTCAACAAAACACTCCACGGATTTCGACCACGTCTCTCCGATTGTAATTCCGTTACTGAAGGTCTAATGCTCATCAGTACCTAGAAATTCTTTCTGGAAGCATGTTTTCAGTGACTGAAAACTGCGAGACTATAGGACAGTCACTAATGTCCCTATTGTAACTTCCTTATATCCACTTGAACAGCTAAGTAATCGTTTTCTGCGCCGTTTCAGAAAGTGCCCACTATGTGAAGTTAGTTACACGAAAAGGTACAGTCAAATGTTCGGGAAACATCCGTCACACGTAGACAGAGAAAATATGTTACGAGGACATGGGTCGAGAAACCCTCTATTACCATGCTAGAACTCAGTTTCTACATCCCTTAGACGTATTAATCATGCGAAACACACACGAGAACAATGTATCAGCACAGTATGAAACACTTCCGTAAGGGAAATGTTCAAAATGCCTTCTTTTAGCAAGTATACATGCTGAACCCACCACAACGTTAAATCACTTGTGCTAATGTATCCCTGGAGAATTGTGTAAGGGGGGGACAAAGACTCTGTACATCTAGAACTGGGGCCCCGTACAGAAGAGCTCTCAAAGGCCTCCACATGTCTTGTAGGTGCAGGTCTGGCGAGCGTGAAAGTCAACGAACTGGTCCACCTCTACTTATCCCATCTCTTACAAAATATACGAGGTCTCTTCAAATAAATTCTGCAACATTCGTAATTTCCCGCCGATGATATTTAGGAGCGAAACGTGGTTGGCATCAATGCACACGCCTGTGTTTAATGTTTAACCCCGTAAGTGTCATTGTTCTATGTCTGTTAGTTATTGTTCCAGAGCTGTATTGTGCTTACAGAGCCACACAGAATGATGCAGGAAGGCTACGGCGATGAATGCTTAAGCTGTACTCGACGTTACAAATGGTTCAGACGATTTAAAAATGGCTGGACAAGAGTTGAAGAGGACCCATGTCCAGGATGGCCTTCGAGGGCTAGCGACGACGTTCATGTCAGGAACATCAAAGAAACCTTTCATTTTAAGCGAACACTGGCTGTCCGAGAGACTGCTTAAGATTGCAACATTTAAGTTGTCATGAAACCCTGAAACAACATCTGGGAATGCATCGTGTTGCCGTCAAGTTCGTATCACGGCTCATGAGTCAAGACCAGAAACACGTTCATCTCGCAATATGTGAAAAGCTTTTGGATCGCGCAAATGAAAACGAGATGTGTCTTAATAGAATCATAACCGGTGATGAGACGTGGGTATACAGCTATGACATTGAGACTGGGTTCAATCTTCACAATAGGTCGGGAAAGGTTCTCCAAGAACGAAAAAAGTTCTTCAGGTCAGTTCAGATGTCAACGCAATACTGACAGTTTTCTTTGACGTTCAAGGATTAGTTCACCATAAATTCGTGCCACAGGAAACATTGTTAATCGATGGTACTTTCGGGACGTCTTATCTCCAAAGTTGAAGATTTTGAACGAAAGATGACATAAAAGAAAATTCTCAGACAGCGCTTCACGCGATCCAGCAAGATACGTACCAGGACTGCTTCCGAAAATGGAAATGGCGTTGGGAGCGCTATATCAATGTTGCACAAGAGTATTTCGAAGGAGACCTTGCACAATAAATAAAAGGTAAGGGCTGAAAAATTTTGTGGGGAAAGTTCCGGAATTTTTTGAACAGTTCTCGTATTTAGATTTGTACGAACATTAACCCTCAAACGAGGAGGAGCTCCAACTTGCATAAAATACGTGTTTCGTCGCACTCGTAAAGGCATTTGTTTAACAGAACAGGTACTGTAGTGTCTAAGAAAACATGGTCAAGTTTTACATTGAACTTGGTTGGATGAACATTTGGCCCTAACAAACAGTCGCCAACAATGGCGGCCCAAACGTTGACAGACAATTTTTGTTGATGACGTGATTCCAGTATTTCGTGAGAATTCTCGACAGCACATGAGTACCGTTTGTGAAAGTTTACCGTCTGATGACGCCGAAACGAAGTCTCGTTTGTGAGCAGCATTAAAAGCGGGCGACACGATGTCGAATGAACCACTTGAAGAAGTGTCCTCGTGCAGAAAAATCAACTGCTGATAGTGCCTGCAGTCGCTGTACATAGTAAGGATACTGCAGGTTCTCACGTAGCACTTTCCACACAGGGATTTCGTCCCTAAAACGACGATCTATTGCTTCAAAAATCCATATTTAGGGGCACCGCCGTTCTGGAAGTCTCTCCCGATAGGAACGTTGAGCACCACAGCTATCATCACCTGCTAATTCGTACAGCAAAAGAGCATCTGCCACTTCCGCATTTGAGAGTACTTCGATGGCACTGTACCGGAAACCAAGTCTGTGATGAAGATTAAACACTTGATGCTACGTACTTGCGCAGTCCGTGATAAACACTAATCCGTTAACGATACATGCCAGACGCTAGTACACCAATATTAAGACAAGAAATGAAGTGGGTTGCATGTCAACATTACCTTAGTTCCACTGGAACAACAAACAGTGGCAGAGAACATAAGAAAAAAAAACTTAGTATAAATTCTACCCAAACGCAACCAAGGGATCATTTTTAAAATATCATAAAAGAAAATGTTCATAATGCTAGTACGTTCTCTTTCTATTTGTTTCTTATGATTAATATGATCATGAAGTGAAGTAGAAAATGAGCTCTAACATGGAAATAAAGCGTTTCTGGACACATGTCCATGTAACGCATTTTATTCCTCAACATGTGGTGAATGTTTCCTTAAAGTTTTGCCATATACACTCCTGGAAATGGAAAAAAGAACACATTGACACCGGTGTGTCAGACCCACCATACTTGCTCCGGACACTGCGAGAGGGCTGTACAAGCAATGATCACGCGCACGGCACAGCGGACACACCAGGAACCGCGGTGTTGGCCGTCGAGTGGCGCTAGCTGCGCAGCATTTGTGCACCGCCGCCGTCAGTGTCAGCCAGTTTGCCGTGGCATACGGAGCTCCATCGCAGTCTTTAACACTGGTAGCATGCCGCGACAGCGTGGACGTGAACCGTATGTGCAGTTGACGGACTTTGAGCGAGGGCGTATAGTGGGCATGCGGGAGGCCGGGTGGACGTACCGCCGAATCGCTCAACACGTGGGGCGTGAGGTCTCCACAGTACATCGATGTTGTCGCCAGTGGTCGGCGGAAGGTGCACGTGCCCGTCGACCTGGGACCGGACCGCAGCGACGCACGGATGCACGCCAAGACCGTAGGATCCTACGCAGTGCCGTAGGGGACCGCACCGCCACTTCCCAGCAAATTAGGGACACTGTTGCTCCTGGGGTATCGGCGAGGACCATTCGCAACCGTCTCCATGAAGCTGGGCTACGGTCCCGCACACCGTTATGCCGTCTTCCGCTCACGCCCCAACATCGTGCAGCCCGCCTCCAGTGGTGTCGCGACAGGCGTGAATGGAGGGACGAATGGAGACGTGTCGTCTTCAGCGATGAGAGTCGCTTCTGCTTTGGTGCCAATGATGGTCGTATGCGTGTTTGGCGCCGTGCAGGTGAGCGCCACAATCAGGACTGCATACGACCGAGGCACACAGGGCCAACACCCGGCATCATGGTGTGGGGAGCGATCTCCTACACTGGCCGTACACCACTGGTGATCGTCGAGGGGACACTGAATAGTGCACGGTACATCCAAACCGTCATCGAACCCATCGTTCTACCATTCCTAGACCGGCAAGGGAACTTGCTGTTCCAACAGGACAATGCACGTCCGCATGTATCCCGTGCCACCCAACGCGCTCTAGAAGGTGTAAGTCAACTACCCTGGCCAGCAAGATCTCCGGATCTGTCCCCCATTGAGCATGTTTGGGACTGGATGAAGCGTCGTCTCACGCGGTCTGCACGTCCAGCACGAACGCTGGTCCAACTGAGGCGCCAGGAGGAAATGGCATGGCAAGTCGTTCCACAGGACTACATCCAGCATCTCTACGATCGTCTCCATGGGAGAATAGCAGCCTGCATTGCTGCGAAAGGTGGATATACACTGTACTGGTGCCGACATTGTGCATGCTCTGTTGCCTGTGTCTATGTGCCTGTGGTTCTGTCAGTGTGATCATGTGATGTATCTGACCCCAGGAATGTGTCAATAAAGTTTCCCCTACCTGGGACAATGAATTCACGGTGTTCTTATTTCAATTTCCAGGAGTGTATTTGCGTTATCGCCTTTATGAAATAAAATAGCTACACAAATGCCAATTGTGACAGAAAAATTTCTTACCTTTTACAGTCATCCGCAGCTCCGTCTACTGTTTGATTTTCATTGTACTTCGATCACACATTCATGTTAAACATTTTTTTTAAGTTTAGTCACTGATCAGTGGAATTTTAAGAAATAACTTTCCTTAAAACAACTTTTGAGGAGTTCTTAGATACAATATCATCCCACACAAGGTAAAGAATATAATTAATTACTACATAAGGCATATGCATGCGAAAGATGATACGAAAAACACATCCAGTTAAATTTTTAACAGCAACAGTTACGTAAGAAATATATTTAGAACTTTACTGTACTGACTGCAGTTAAGTATTTAAAGTTAAAAATGAACTTAGTTCATTTAATTTATTCGTAACTGAAAGTAATATAAAAAATTAATATGAATGGAAATTATTATTATTACAAAACAGTTTGTTATAAAAATGTAGTTTTTTATTGTAAATGACTGCAACGAGTTGCAAGTTAGTATTTTCCGTGCAGAACTACCAGCTCACTGAAATTCGTGTTCTGAGGTGCACTTATCGCGCAGGTTGATTCATGTGCTGTCGCGGATACTTAAAAGACACACTACCTGTTTAAAATGTAACGTAGAAGCGGCATGGACCACTAGAAGTCACGAAAGGGGACCCGCGAGTGTAATATATGGAAGGGGGAAATTATTGTGCAGCCAGTAGAGAAGCAGTGACGGCTGGATGGCTCCTGTCGGGTGGGCTTATTAGGAGTTTTTACGTGCCTGTTTAGAATAACACTGAAGTTTGTGGGACAGATACCAATTAGGACTAAAAAGAGACACCGAACGTTTTCAAAGAACGGCAACAGGAATAAAGGCATGATGACAGTGAAAATTTGTCGGGACTGGGACTCGAACCCAGATTTGTCACTTCGCGCGAGCGGTCGCCAAAACCGTTTTTTTTTGTTATTATCTGAGCGACTTCGTACTATCATGAAACTTCAGTAGACCATAGTCAAAACATTTGACTATCAGTGCACGTTTCATTCCCTTATACAGCTGATGGCTTTTCCTATTCGCTAATGCGTGTAAATTTCATGTACTATCATTACGGAATGGCTGAAACGCAGGTACTCAAGACAAACGCCAGTTATTCCGCGAAAACCTGGTTAGAAACTTCAAGCACCAATATTAAGTGATGAACCTGGAAATAGACTTCAGTCTCCTATATACCGCCCACGTAGGTACCGCGAAGAGAAAAATAGACTATTACATCGCGTACGGATGCATTTAAGCCGTCATTCTTCCAACGTTCCGTATGTGACTGGAGCGGCAAAAGTCCCTAACTGGCGGCAAATCCCTAAGTGCGCATTGCACAGTGGTTTCCAGAGTATAGACATAGATACCGAGTGAATGCTGCATAAACTACAGCCCACAGTTCAGCAGCAGTAAAGTTCCCGCCTCACACCCGTGACGGTCGTTTGCACTAGCTGCTCGTGCAAGCAGACGTAACGCGCTCGTTCCATTTGGCAGTGTCGTTACAGTGGTCCGCGCCCGGGCGGGAACTTGTCACAGCAAACACAGCACGCGGCTCTAGGCGCACGTCAGCGCCTTTAACTGGGGACCGCGACTCGGCACGGTCCAGCGCTTGTTCCCCGCCGCTTGGTCTTCGGCAAATATTGACGGAGGCCGGAGGTTCCCGAGGCGTCTCGTTCCTATCTCAAATACGTTTGCGCCGTCACGATTCTGCGCCGGAGGACGTATTTTTAGGCTCGTCGAACTGTGGCAAACGGTAAGGAGCGCCGAGGGACGAAACGTTTCCGTGAAGTAACAAGAAATCACCGGCTAGAGTGCTAATTAAACATTTGGTACCGTTTTCTAGGGGTAGACACGCTGCACTGTGCCTTAATTTACACAGAACGTCGTACAGATTACCCATTGCTCTTATTTAGAAAGCAGTGAGCGAACAGACAACTTCTGTGGAGCATAATGGCAGAGAAATGTTACCCCAGACATTCCACACTCGTATTTCATTAAAGATCGAAACAGGCTCAAAAAGTCTGATAAAATGTAAGTGAATCACGGGGTTCGACGAGGGCACAGCTCGTTTTGTATACGTACACTACTGGCCCTTTAAATTGCTACACCAAGAAGAAATACAGATGATAAACGGGTATTCATTGGACAAATATATTATACTAGAACTGATATGTGATTACATTTTCACGCAATTTGGGTGCATAGATGCTGAGAAATCAGTAGCCAGAACAACCACCTCTGACCGTAATAATGGCCTTGATACGCCTGGGCATTGAGTCAGAGCTTGGATGGCGTGTACAGGTACAGCTGCCCATGCAGCTTCAACACGATACCCAGTTCATCAAGAGTAGTGACTGGCGTATTGTGACAAGCCAGTTGCTCGGACACCATTGACCAGACGTTTTCAGTTGGTGAGAGTTCTGAAGAATGTGCTGGCCAGGGCAGGCATTTTCTGTATCCAGAAAGGCCCGTGCAGGACCTGCAACATGCGGTCGTGTATTATCCTGCTGAAAAGTAGGATTTGCAGGGATCGAATGAGGGGTAGAGCCACGGGTCATAACACATCTGAAATGTAACGTGCTGTAAACAGAACCTGGATTCACCCGAAAAAATGACGTTTAACCAAGGTTCGTTGTTGAATACACCATCGCAGGAGCTCCTGTCTATGATGCAGCGTCAAGGGTAACCGCAGCCATGGTCTCCGAGCTGATAGTCCATGCTGCTGCAAACGTCGTCGAACTGTTCGTGCAGATGGTCGTTGTCTTGCAAACGTGCCCATCTGTTGACTCAGGGATCGAGACGTGGCTGCACGATCCGTTACAGCCAAGCGGATAAGATGCCTGTCATCTCGATTCCTAGTGATACGAGGCCGTTCGGATCCAGCACGGTGTTCCGTATTACTCTCCTGAACCCACGGATTCCATATTCTGCTAACAGTCATTGGATCTCGACCAACGCGAGCAGCAATGTCACGAAACGATAAACCGCAATCGCGATAGGCTACAATCCGACCTTTATAAAAGCCGGAAAAGTGATGGTACGCGTATCTCCTCCTTACACGAGGCATCAAAACAACGTTTCATCAGGCAAAGCCTGTCAACTGCTGTTTGTGTATGAGAAATCGGTTAGAAACTTTCACCATGTCAGCAAGTTGTAGGTGTCGCCACCGGCGCCAACCTTGTGTGAATGCTCTGAAAAGCTAATCGATTGCATATCATAAGATCTTCTTTCTGTCGGTTAAATTTCGCGTCTGTAGCATGTCATCTTCGTGGTGTAGCAATTTTAATGGCCAATTGTGTAATAAACAATTGTACGATTCTTTTGAACGTGCAAAATTCTGGTTCACCCATTTTTAACATGTCATATGAAACATTCATAAAAAAAACTTGTTAATTCGCCGATGATAAATTAATCCGTACGTGTGTATAGTAAAAAAGTATTTATGTATGTGTGTGTGTACGTTCTACATCTCCCCTTCAACCACTGGACCGATTTCACCCAAACTTGGGGCACATACCGCTTACTGCCTGGGAAGAAGCACTGTGCGGTTAAGGACCAACTACATCTCAAAGGAATGTGGGAAAGGAGCGCAGCTAACGGCACACGAGTTGAGAATGAGAGCGCTTACGAGGCATTTTCTCACTGACATCACGACAAAATGTTGCAAGGGAAGAAGTGCATCGCTTTATACATATTCGCTGCTCATGTAATAAAACAGCCGCATAAGTCATTATCTCTCAGTTTATCATTTCTATACCACTAACTCTATTTGCAACATATTTTGCAGACAGTATTCAAATATACCACTGAATGTACCGGCAAGAATTCATAATAGTACGACACATAGCTCAGGGTATATGAAGTCATAAACACTTAGTACGTGAAAAACTGTCACATCATGCATGACTTTACTACTAACTTTATAGGCAACATATTTCGTAGACAGTATTTACATACACAACTGGATGTATGCGAAACATTAAATCAATGTACGACTCATAATTCAGGAGATATGACGTCATAAACGTAGAGCTGCGTGATAGCGAAACTGCAGGGTGAAGTGCAAGAGATACAAGGAATATCTCTATGACACTAATTTCCTCGTTGTTTTCATGAAAGTATTAGTAGTGTAGTAGTAGTAGTAGTAGTAGCTTTATTCATTCGTAGATCACTTTTTACAAGGGCACAGGACAAGTCAAATAATTTACAAGTTTAGATCATACATATCATACATACATACATATCATACATATATATTTACTGACTTCTAGTTAGACATAATCATTAGATTTACTCCTAGTATAAATTTTTTACATTAAGATGAAGGTCAGCGCTGGCCGTAATATTGATGTTTTATTGATGGCAGAATCGGTTTTCGATCAAGTAGTGATCATCTTCAGTGCTGATATGTACAAATTAAACTCAGACGCTAGTGTCAAGTTATCAATAACCAAAACTGAGAAGCGATCACAATAATAACAACAACGTGATCGCTTCTCAGTTTTGGTTATTGATAACTTGATACTAGCGTCTGAGTTTAATTTGTACATATCAGCACTGAAGATGATCACTATGTGATCGTAAATAGATTCTGCCATCAATAAAACATCAATATTACGGCCAATGCTGACCTTCCTTTTAATTTGACATACATGGTCGTTGTGCACAGAGCACTCCATGGAGTCGTCAATCAATACTTTTTCTACAAATAACTTACAAAAATAATGTAATGCCACACCATTCACTCATATCTCACTATCAGTCACTGCGCACACTACACATTGTTTCATAACACTTCACTTACTACACAGACACACACACTGGTGACCTCTGGGCCACTTTCTGTACCGCAACTTCCAATTTGCTACCCTGAAAAACTGAGTCAGCATCCCTCCATAATGAGTGAGATGTTGAACTCAGAAAGAGGTAAAGGTGTTAGTATTGTGCTATGCATAGCCTGAGGGTAAGTATTTCTAGAAAGGAAAAAAGAAGGAAAAAAACATAAAGTGAAGGTCTTATGTCTAATGTTGGATGTTTTATAATTATAATTGTTATTATTACTATTTATTTGTACAACATTTTTTATGAAACCTCTATTCTGTTTTATCTAAGTAATCCTTCAATGTATAAAATGTGTTGTATAACAGTTACTTTTTAGCTTTCCATTTAAATAAGTGTATTTTTGCCATTTCTTGAATCTCTTTTGGTAATTTATTGTACAGTTTTATTCCTTGGTAGAAAATGCTGTTTTGAGTTTTATGTTTATTTTTTTCTTGGTATATGTAATTTGAGTCTATCTCTTGTTGCATGGTCATGGACAGAGCTGTTTGTGCGGTAATTACCAAAGCTATTTTTGATGTGTATAACTGACTGGTAAATGTATTCAAATGGAGCAGTTAAAAACCCCAGTGTTTTGAAGTGATCTTTACAATGAGCTCGACTAGTATTTTTCGTTATTATTCTTATGGCTCTTTTCTGAAGTTTGAAAACTGTGTTCATGTTATGTGCATTTGTTCCCCAACAAATCCAAGAGTGAATTGCTGATGTGCATCTTTGCATATATAAAACCACCAGAAGTCAGAATACGCCTACTAGCTTAGCGCCCTCTGCTTCGCTAGGGCTTGTGTAGTAATTACAACAAAAATTATTTTTTATCATTTATCAGACCTACTGAAAAAATTATGTACTACAGAGCTGTATCTTTTTCTATGCCATTCTGACAAACCAGTTTTGCGTTGGTCTCTGTTAAATAACTTTCTTTGATTTACTTTTCATACTGCAATACTTTCTAAGCTTTTCACGCTAACTGTAAGTGGGCTGCTTCTGCGTTGGCAGCGCTGTGTAGCGCTTTGCATTGGATCTCTGACTGCCCTTTCTGTGTAAGAGACTCTGTGGCTGGTCAGACTCGTTGGAAGTTAATCGCCAGTACGGGGCAGTTGAAAGTTAGTCGCCAGCAGTGATGGAACTACTGTTGGGCAGTTGAAGGTGAACAGCCTGCAGTGTTGGTTGTTAAATGTGAGAAGTTAGCATTGCTGGAGGGTAGAGGTCTGAAGTGTCAGCGTAAGCTAACGATCTGGAAGTATCCCACATGGAGATTGAAAATTCATGATGAAACTTCTTTATTTAAATGTGTGTGTCTGTACTTAAATTGCTGAATGACTGACAAGCTGAAACTTTTACGCTATTTTATTCTGAAACAGCTGAGTAAAACTGAACATACTGAACTTACTTTCTCTTTACTTTTCCTTATCGTGTCAACAATGACAATATAATAGCGCAACGCAATCTGACTACTCAAAAAAATTACAACCTGACTTCAAACGATTAATGCAAAAGAATGGCCCTGAATAAGAAGCCTGACAATAACCTATACATTTCATTAAGTACTTACCTCATAAAAATCTTCATTACGCGAACTACTGCAATACGGCGAGCGTCAATACTGCCAGCTAAATAAAAGATTCTAACTACTAAAGCCACTAACTACTAATAGGCATGTGGTCAGCAAAGGAAAGATTTTGTTGCATACCAATTAAAGTTTTTTTTACCTTAATAATGTGACATCCAGTTCAAACACGAATATAAATCGTCACTGAGATCCAGTACAAAGATATATAACCATGAATAATTTCCAATCTCTCAAGTCTGATACTTCCAGATCGTTAGCTTACACTTATACTTAAGACCTCTACCCTCCATCAATTCTAACTTCTCATATTTAACATCCATCACTGCTAGTTGTTCACTTACAGCTGCCCAACAGTACTTCCATCACTGCTGGCGACTAACTTCCAACTGCCCAACAGTTCTGGCGATTAACTTCCAACAACGAGTTCGACCAGCCACAGAGTCTCTTACAAAGAAAGCGCAGTCAGAGATCCAATGCAAAGCGCTACACAGCGCTGCCAACACAGAAGCATCCCACTTATATAACTAAGGCCATAGAAGCGTGGTCTTTTCCGAAAGCCGCTCAGGTAGCTGCAGTAATATGTTCTTGTTAACCTTGGCTTTCGAGTGTCTGTAGTGAAACTTCCATAGAAACTCTTATTCTCTAACACATACAGTGACGGATAAAAAATCGTAACACCAAGAAGGAGTTGCGAGACACAAACGAAAGATGGTAGGCGTGTTTCTACGTCTGAAATTAGTTTATTCATGTTTCGCGCAGTGGCATAAGTGTGACGTTAGTAGCCCTACTATGTGGATCCGTGTCAGGTTTGCTTTAAATACACGCTGTAACGGTTGTTACCATTGAGATTGGTCGTGTTGAGTTGATATTAGGCAAGAACGCCTTTAAAGTGACAAAGGCGCCATTATAATCACCTCGCTGGGTTCAAACGAGGTCGTGTAACAGGGCTACGACAAGCTGGATGTTCCTTTTGTGGTAATACAAAAGGTTTGGCGGGAATGTAGCCACTGTACACGATTGCTGGTAGTGGTGATCACGGGAATGTATAGTCGCAAGAAGACCGAGCTCCAGAAAGTCACTTGCTACTACCGTGAGGGAAGACCATAGTGTTCGGCGTATGGCTCTGGCACCTGCAGCGGCAATTTGAGTAGCCATTGGCACCACAGTGACACAAAGAGCAGTTACAGTTCGGTTACTTTAAGGACACTCCGAGTCAGGCACCCTGCAGGGTGCATCCATCCACCCCAAAAAGCACCATCATTTGCGACAACAGTGACGGCAAGCGAGAGCTAATTGGAAGACAGGGTAGTGGTCTGTCTGTTTTCTGATGAAAGCTGGTTCTGCCTCGTGACCGGTGATGGTCATGTATTGGTTAGGTGTCCAGCTTACGCCCTGCAACCAAACTTTATGCTTGCTAGACGCACTGGGTCTACACCTGGAGCTATAGTCAGGGGCTCAATTTCATATGAGAACAGGAGCACTCTCATGGCTGCAAATTTGTACGTCAGTCTGGTAATTTGACCTGTTGTGCTGCCATTCATGAACAGCATCCCATGACGTGTTTTCTAACGGGATAGCTCTCGCCTACATTTCGCTATTTTGTCCCAACATGCTCTACAGAGTGTCGACACATTGTCTTGGCCTGCTCGGTGACCAGATCTGTATCCAATGGAGAACATATAGCACATCATCTAACGGGATAGCTCTCGCCTACATTTCGCTATTTTGTCCCAACATGCTATACAGAGTGTCGACACATTGTCTTGGCCTGCTCGGTGACCAGATCTGTATCCAATGGAGAACATATAGCACATCATCGAACGACAACTCCACAAACAGCATTAACCGTCCGTGTACTGAGTGGCCAATTGCAACAGGCATGGAACTGCAGCCCACAAATTGACATCTGCCATCTGTAAAACACAATGCTTGCACGTCTGCAAGCTTGTAATCAACATTCTGGCGGTTACATCAGTTATTATTGTGCTGTATTTCAGCTGGCCGGTGTGACCGAGCGGTTCTAGGCGCTGCTGCTACGGTCGCAGGTTCGAATCCTGCCTCGGGCATGGATGTGTGTGATGTCCTTAGGTTAGTTAGGTTTAAGTAGTTCTAAGTTCTAAGGGACTAATGACCTCAGATGTTAAGTCCCATAGTGCTCAGAGCCATTTGAACCATTTGTACTGTATTTCACATTTTCAATGGCTTATCTTGCACTTACATTAAACTGTGATCTTGCAAAGATAACCACTCAAATACGTTACCTAGAGAAGTGAATTCCCGAAATTTCATGACTCTATCTTAATTCTTTTAGTGTTGTCATTATTTCGACCAGTGAATTTCTTTATTCCGAGCCGAGAAATCAAACAGAAGTTTTCATAGATTTAGCTTCAAAAATGCTTTCATAATGATATATTTTTATAAATACTTCCATTCCGTATTTCACCCCTCAAGCAATTGAATTTTCGAAAATATGGAAAACTTACTTTTTTATGTCCAACTGATAAACCAAGTAGAAATATTCATACATGCAGGTGTAAAGATGCGTTAGTAGTTCTTTGATTACGATTTATTTTTTAAAAGAAACTTCCACCCACTAATTCATTCCTGCGTAGGAGCTGAATTTCCAAAAAAACTGAGACACTTCTTTTTGTTTCTGAGCGAGAAACAAAATACCAATTTTTGTAATTCTAGCTACAAAATTGCCTTAATAGCTACATATTTTCGAAAATACTTTCGGCCCCTACTTCATCACCTTAGTGGGAGATTCTGAAAAATCCCTTCATAAACAATGCCTACAGTATAAGATCAACACCTCTCCAAATTTCAGCTGTCTTCCCTTGGCGGTTTGAGATGGACATGTTTTGTTAGTAATAAGTCAGGACATTTCCTTTTATATGTACAGATAATTAATTTTACTTTTGTATGACTATTCAAAATATTCGGTTTGTAATATTTAGAGTTTGAGGACTAAGTTAGCATACAAAGTTACCTAAATGAGAAATTTGAAATTTTGAGTAAAAGGCTCGTTATAAATCCTTTCCCACTGAAATAAAATTTATATCATACCAGCAAAATCAGTGCGGCAACTACCGGGTAGATTTTAATTATTTAAGTCGGTTCACGAAGCACAAGTGAGGCTTATGTCGTTCAACAAGGCAACATATATAAACGAAATTCAGCGCTGTTTCTCTATTTCGTATTCTATACAAAACTTTTGACAGGAAGAGTATGAAATCTGTGTAGTGTTCAATTTTTTTTTCTGTAGTAACAACAGAAATAAACCTTATTGTAAACTCCGAGCCTAAAGCGACAGCGAAAGATCCAGAGGAACGTTCGTAATGACAGCCAAGTATTTGGCGGCGCTTTGGAGGTTCTCTCTACGTTTTGCATTTCTCCTCTCCAAGTGCCCAGAGATTCGCCCGTAAATTAAAAACGGAGTACGGCGAAGTAAAACAAAACGCGTTCTCTCTCGTAACTTCCACTGTGATACTAAGATTAAAAGTTGCCCTTGACAGAGCCGTTCCTCGAGTTAAGGGGATGAAGTTGCCGCCGAAGAATTTCTTTCCGGTACACAAGAGCATAAATACCAGCAAAGGGCAGAAATTATTACATTTCTAAAATACATTTCTTCGGGCGGAGAACCTGGCACGACCTCATTTCGTTCCCTCTGAAGACAGAAAAAAACTGCCTCTCGAGTGTTATATTTGCCGGTGTAGGAAAATTTCTACAGCTGGCGATACAAACTGAATTACAAGGATTTCCCGATTCTCTCTAAAAGTCTCGGAGGGAAACATCGTATTAGTATGACAGCTTATGATCACAATCATCCATCTCGTAAGACGATTTGCTGTTTCATATACTTTTTAATAAAGATAAAATACTTTTTTAAATTACTTTGTCCAACACAGAACTTCTCACCACATTTTTTGTGTTGTTCTCAAGGGTTTTCCGCCGTTGCTTTACAAGAACAGAAATTATTTGCAACGACTGTCACATTTCCTCTGGTTTGTTCTTTGACATCTTTGCGTCACATCTGCCACACATGAAAAACATTCAAGATGATGAGTTTTAATTGCACGGTCCCCTTAATGCATTTATTCGTGCACTAGTTATAAATAGATTGTAGTTGAAGGCGCCACTTTAGTGAAAATAATGCTGTAATATTAATGTTCTTGGAATAAAATATGTAAGTCTCCTTGTGAGGTGGGGTCAACTCAACCAATCGCCGAAGACCGAACGAGTGACTAGGCATTGAGTTCAAAATTCAGATGCAGCTGAAAGACTCAATTACAAAAAAGTACCAGAGCGATTCCTCGAAGCAATGAGTACGTCCGAGCGACAGTCTATATACAGGGTAATTATGATTAAAGTTAAGCTTTCAAAACGCTGTCGAAATAATACCACTGGTCAGAATGACGTCATACTTAAATGAAAACACCTGTCCGCGCGCGAGCCATTGAAGTTGGTATAAACACGCCGGCTACACAGCTTTCCCTCCTTTCGCGAATGCTACGTTCGCCATGACTGTCTGAATGTAGGATCGCGCTCTGCTTCTAAAGCAGTATTACAGGAATGATGACTGTGCACACATCGCTCTGCAGAAGTTCAGGACACTGATGGGTCTGAATAAAGACTGCCATGGGGCCGGAGAAAACGATTCGGAAATTCGAAGAGACGGTTCTTTTGATGTGCAACCAGGTAGAGGGAGGAAACGAATTGATTCGACGTCAGTGGAAGCAGTGGCCACAGCAATGCAGGAGGAGACGAGTGGTGGTGTGCAAACGCGTAGTGCGTGGAGAATTGCCAGAATATTGGACGTACCCGTGCGTAAAATCCTACGAAGCATCCTTCTTTGGTATCCATTCAAAATTACCCGTGTGCTCGAGTTGTTACCTATTGACCTGCCAGCAAGAGAGACCTTTGCTTTAGAATATCTTGCTCGTATGGAAGTGGACAATGACTGGCCGTGCAAGATTTTGTGGACAGACGAAGCCCACTCTCTTCTGACAGAAAGGGCCCGGGCTCGATTCCCGGCTGGGTCGGAGATTTTCTCCGCTCAGGGACTGGCTGTTGTGTTGTCCTAATCATTATCATTTCATCCCCATCGACGAGCAAGTCGCCGAAGTGGCGTCAAATCAAAAGACTTGCACCCGGCGAATGGTCTACCCGACGGGAGGCCCTAGTCACACGACCTGACGGAATATGTCAGTATACAGAATTGTCGAATATGAGCAACGTAAAATCGACTTTACCCTCAAAAGGTCAATGTGTGGCGCCGGTTTAGGGCATAATTTATCATAGGGCCATTTGTTTTCGAAGAGACAGATGCTTCCCTTCCTGTTACCTGTACCATCACTGGTATGAGCTATGAGTTTCTTTTGCGCAACCACTTCATTCCAGCTCTCCAACCAACCAGTGTGCGATTTGTACTTTTACCAGTGGGGGGGGGGGGGGGGGGGGTTGTCCTAGGGGGTTAGTATAATTACATATGTTACTAGCTTGGACCGTGGCGTTACCCATGGTTAAACAGTCATTTATAAATAGATGTTAATGCCGAAACTCACTATTCACGCGTATGGCAAAAGCCATCCATTGTTATATCTTTCAAACTACATTATAGGTAAAGCTTATTTACAAGATCATCTACATACAGGTATACGACGGGAATTCAAAAAGTAAAGGCACATTTGTGAAAAGCTGTGCTTATTCTGATGATAGAAAACTGAAACATGCGTTATTTTCCTATGTAACCTCCCTGGACTTCAATGCAGTTTTCCAGACATTTTACGAGGTTTTTTTTTTTCCTTCAGAAAATACGTTTATCGCTTGCATCTGTAACCAATTTTGCATCGCAGCAATGACGTCTTCATCACTTTCAAATCTTCTTCCCTGTAGTGCTTCCGTTAAGGGTCCAAACATGTGAAAATCATTTGGAGCCAAGTCTGGACTGTATGATGGTTGTTCCAGCACCTCGAATCTCAACTCCTTTATTGCGTCGGCTGTCCGTTTAGCAGAATATGGGCGAGCGTTATCTTGCTGCAGGATGACACCTCTTCACAGTTTTCCACGACGTTTGGATCTGATTGCAGGTTTTAGTTTCGTTCGCAGCACATCACATCCACCATACAATACAGACCTCGCTCTAAAGCCTCGTTTACGCTGAGGCGACGACTTGCAACATTGTGCCATGCTACGGAAATGTGGCGTGCGTCGTCTTGTAGCATGCTACAACAGGCAACATCTTGCGGCGTATGTAGCATGCGGCAGGTTAATTTATACCAAAGCAACAGAATTTGTGCCACACATGTGTCGGTCTTGCAATATAAAGGATGATAAAGTATCGCAGCGGCGGCATACTTGGTACTTGCACATGCAGCTAACATCGGAAATGAAAGCCAAAGGAAAAGAAAAGGACGGTGGAAGAGAAGAGTATTTAAAGAAGGTCCACGAAATAGTATCCTAGGAACTAGAAGCAGACGATGGTGCGTTATTTAGTAATGTGTGCTTTCGTCCCAGGCGCGTTAGTCCGCGCCATACCGTTGCCAAAAGGTGGCCTAACGGTAAATGTTGGCACAGGAACCGGGCCGGTCACCACCCTGTCTCTGGGCCCGGGGTGGGACTTTCAGCCCCCAGCTCACCCAAATGGCTCTGAGCACAATAGGATTCAACTCCTGAGGTCATTAGTCCCCTAGAACTTAGAACTAGTTAAACCTAACTAACCTAAGGACATCACAAACATCCATGCCCGAGGCAGGATTCGAACCTGCGACCGTAGCGGTCTTGCGGTTCCAGACTGCAGCGCCCAGCTCACCCAACTCTGCGGTGCGACTGCTCCGGTATGACTGCCACACTACTTCCCTCGCAAGCTCGCAAGTAAACGGATGACGCACCTTAGACGAAATCAGCAATGACAACATGAGAATGATGATTTAGTTCTAAATGTTTTGAAATGCTTAACTTCTACATAACACTTTTTCAAAATTAATAAGCAAACATATTAATAGTATTAATAGTAAGACAGTATTAAAAACTTTCAGTGTTCGGCACCACAAATTTAAATTATATTTCAAGTTTTACTCCAGTGCGTGGGAAATAAACATCCCAAGTTGGGATGCATAAACTACAGCCAGAGGAGGGGATGGTCTGATGCAGAGGGGGGGAAATCCCCCCCATCCCCCCCCTGCAAATCGCACACTGTCTCCAACAGCGTGGATGTGTGGATGTGATCATTTTTATGCAACATGGTGCAGCTCCGCATATTGCAAATCCAGTTAAGCACCTGCTGAAGCCTCATTTTGGAAATGCTAGAATTATCAATTGCCATGTCCCCACAGCCTACCCGTCGCGATCGCCTGATGTTAATCAGTGTGACTTTCGGATGTGGGCTATCTGAAAGATGTTTTGTTCAGTGCTCCGATTGCAAACAAAGCTGTACTGAAGGCACGCATTACGCAACACATTCTGAACGTGACGCCGTAAACACTTCGATCAGTTGTGGAACATGCTGTTTCTCGATTTCAACTTGTTGCAGACAACGGTGGACAGCATATTGAACATACTTTGTGCCAGTCACATGGAAATTAATAATTCGATCTGATTTTTATTGATGCTTTTTATGCGGTTTTTGGCCCTAGGGCAGTGCAAAACCGATGTGGTTGATGCTATTTAAGCTGTTTTTGACCTCAAGACAATTAAAAACAGATTTTTCCCACTCAATGTGATAAGATCTTGCCGTGGTGGATGGGCTTACGTAACTAGCAATATCATACCTGTATGCCCATGCATACTGAGTAGTACAGTTTGTTTAACGTCACACATAAACCTTAAGCATTGTTGTATGATTCATTTGTCGTTTGTAGACGATCACTATTAAATGATGGTGCTTACAGTGCCATCTATTGTTATGGTTTGTTAATATTTATTTTTCTTCTCCCACACAATTTCTCCCTTCTCCGAAAATATTCCGTTGCTATTTGACGTCATCCTGACCAGTGGTCTTACGTCTACAGCGGTTTGAAAGTGTAACTTTAATTATAATCACCGTGTACACTGATCTGAAAAACTTAAGGAGATAGATACAGTACCGCGACGTATTAACTACACGGTGGAAATGAACGAAAGTGCGGGAGCGTGTTGCCAGAGGTCACCCAGTGGTGGATGTCACACGGCTTGAGGTCAGCGTGAGTGGTCCTAGAACACGAGGCAGTTGAAGGAACAGGGAAAAAAAGCTATGTATGTGTTGTGTACATAGTTCCGCGTAGTCAGCGCGTACGCAACATTCCCACTAGAGCGCACCCCGCTAAGCACAACAGCGCAGGCACAGCGCGCGTCCGTCTCCGCACTACGAGATGGCGCCGTCTTAGAGACGGACCAAATTCTGCTTCCGCCGATCCGCGTATTAATATGTAACGCAGCCAATGAGATTGCTGCTACCGTAGAACCTTTTTTTCTCGTGGATCACACTCACGCAGTAATACCTGAACACTCGAGGTATTATAACGAGTGTACAGACCTCCGATTAGTCAGTCTACATTAGTGTGCATTAGTCTGCATTAGTCTATAGTCAACTTTCAGTCTGCACATAATAAGACTATCATATTCCTGTTCATAGCCATGAAGATAAATGTATAGACACTTTGTCAAGTATCAGAGATATGTGAGAATAAGATTAAGATACCAAGACCAAAGGAACTTCAGATTGTCAATAGTAAACAGCATCCAGAATCAAGTTACGTAATATCTATGATTTTTACTGTTTTAATAAATGTGTGTGAAAATTAATCAAGTTCTGTTTAAAGTTGGTCACCGTCAATCTGCTACTCTAAGTGTGCAAGTGGCATTTCTATCGTCTGACCTAACGGCAGAAGATAAACACGCCATGATAAGACCACGAGACATATTGCTGACACTCGCCTACTTCGCTAGAGCGACAAGTCAAATAATCTGATGGTGTGTGTACCGAAGGTCTTACAGTACGCACACCACAGTATGTCAATTAGCGAGTAGTTACGATGCCCTGTCATTGGCACACGCCCGGAGACACATTTGGATAACATCACAGAAGGACGTATCATCGGAAAAATGGAAGCAGGACAAGTGTCATCCAGGCGTTTGGTATTGCTTCACTTGTATGGGGGCCGTTCCGAACCACAGGCACTGCTCTTATAAGGAGAAGTGGTGGTATATCATGGTCAGTTACCGCAGCAGACAAACTCAACACTGTGCAGCACTGAAGAAGGGAGTCACATTAAACAGCAGGTGCTATTGGAACAATATTTAACAGGACTGCAAGGCACGAAATCGCACACTCAGCAGTGGTATGGTGAATGCATGGGAGCAGTCTTTTTGCGGCGGCAACATTTACGACTGTGCCCGATCATACACACTGCACCGACCGGGAGTGGGGGTAGCATGCTCTACTCGGATAAGACCACATACGTTCTTAACATTGCCTCAAGACATACCACCATATGGAGAGACGCGGGAACAGATAATGTACCCATAAACATAGTCTAGTGTGATCGTTTTGGTGTTCCAAGCGTTAAGGTGTGGAGAGTCGCCAGCCGGGGTGGCCGTGCGGTTCTAGGCGCTACAGTCTGGAACCGCGTGACCGCTACGGTCGCAGGTTTCAATCCTGCCTCGGGCATGGACGTATGTGATGTCCTTGGGTTAGTTAGGTTTAAGTAGTTCTAAGTTCTAGGGGACTGATGACCTTAGAAGTTAAGTCCCATAGTGCTCAGGCCCATTTGAACCACTTGTGGGGAGTAATAATGTTGCATGGGCGTATTCGTCTCCAAATCTCTGAAGATGGTACACTCACCAGCCGACGTTACAGTGACACTTTACTCGTTTCCCACGTGCGTTTTTGAGGGTTCATTCGATCCCGAGTTCATTTTTAGTGACGAAAGTGCGCGACCACAACGAACAGCGCAGATACAGAAGCTCTTAAAAGACAGCTTTGGTGAACGGGCTCGCTTGCTCGGTCCCCCGACTGAAATGCCAGCGAACATTTGTGGGATGCGTTAGGGACACGTATTGACCCACGTGTCCACGCACCAACGACCATCTTGCGGTTGTCAACCGCGCTTGTGGAGTAATGGAACGCCCTGCCAAAATAACTTCTCATGGACCTTGTGGGCAACACATGAGCATATTGCAGAACATGCACTGCAGTCGGCAGTGATCATACACACCTCACAGCAGCTGCATACTGGCTGAATGGGGGAAGACGCGACAAAATAAAAGAAGTAACTATTTAAGACGTAGCCGCCAAGCGGAATTGAAACGAGTGGAGAACTGATACATGGTAGGCAGAATGAGACACAACTGGTAAGGGAAGTCTACTGTTTCGCCCGCAGTACACGAGACCGGATGAATTGGAAGTACATAAATCCAACATGCGGGATGATGCAGTTTCTGAAGGGCCATGTCCCGTGTCCTCTGCACCTCCACAGGTTTGATCTAAAATAGACTCACAGTTGTTCCTGTGGTGGGAACGGCACATCTGAACACATAGTGCTCATCTGCCATGCTCTGGGACACATAAGATCGTGTTTAGGAAATCAGGCCATACGGGAGTTAATAAGCAACATCGCAGGGGAAGAGCACTGTATGCAGTATACAAGCAGGCTAGACTATACTGCAGATCATTAGGGCGTAGTAACCGACACAAACATGAGCACGGACACGGAACCGGATGCTATATCACTCACAGGAGGTGGAGACGAGATAAACATACAAACGGCCCGCATCTCGTGGTCGTGCGGTAGCGTTCTCGCTTCCCACGCCCGGGTTCCCGGGTTCGATTCCCGGCGGGGTCAGGGATTTTCTCTACCTCGTGATGGCTGGGTGTTGTGTGCTGTCCTTAGGTTAGTTAGGTTTAAGTAGTTCTAAGTTCTAGGGGACTTATGACCACAGCAGTTGAGTCCCATAGTGCTCAGAGCCATTTGAACCATAAACATACAAACATAGCAAAAGTAAGGGAATGATCTACAACACTGCATCATTTCTTCTTCTTTCGCTGCATCAGGTGTGACTGGCTCGAAGTTTTACCAATCCCTCGCACCTGAAGCAGCTGACTACGTTTTACAGCTACTCCCAATATCCACTGTTATTTGGAAATTTTTTGTAAGTTCCTGGGGGACCAAATTGTGGCGGTCATCGGTCCCTAGGTTTACACAATACTTAATCTATCTTAAGCTAACTTACGCTAAGGACAACTAACACACCAATAGCCGAGGGAGGACTGGAACCCCCGACGGTGGGGGGAGCCGCACGAACTGTGGCAAGACGCCCAAGACTGCACGGCTACCCCGTGCTGTACCGCTGTTACGTTCGGCAACACATTATAACCTCACTAATCAATACATTAAATTAATTATTACCATGGTAAAGACAACATATGTAACAGGTGTAATCATACATGCAGAAAATGTAAAGAGAAGAACAGTCCCATCACATCAAAGTCAAATTTCCGTTTCTTCCATTAAATGCCCTTTTAATGAATTTTAAATACGTCCACAACCTATTATGTATCTTAGTTATTATCACTGTCTACGTTAGCAACAAGTTTAAACAGAATTGTGTATATGCATTTGTACTATTACGCGGTTGTGGATATCCTCATCGGGCGCCTCCCAGGGTGGCGGATAGGGGAAGCTTCCTAGGTATAGGTGGTACAGAGGAAATGAAATACTCAGGGTGGACCAAGTGATTCAAATGGCTCTGAGCACTATGGGACTTAACTTCTGAGGTCATCAGTCCCATAGAACTTACAAATACTTAAACCTAACTAACCGATGGATATCACACACATCCATGCCCGAGGCAGGATTAGAGCCTGCGACCGTAACGGTCGCGCGGTGCCAGACTGTAGCGCCTAGAACCGCACAGCAACTGCGGCCGGCCAGGGCGGATCAAAAACCAACAAAAAACGAGAAACCCAAAGGTGTCAGTTCAGCATCTGGCGACCAATGGTCAGCGTCCGTTCTTCTAGTTGAGGCGGTTGCACTAAAACCTTCTCGAACTCAAAAACCAAAATTCAACTTGAACTCATGATGGAAAAAACGGCACCAGGCACCAGTCGATAGATTGGATTCACATGATGATCGTATTCTGGGGCATCAGGGATACCATGCGGAGAAGACTTGGAGCTCCACAAAGACTTCTCACACTCTCAAAACGAAACGTAAAAACTTTATTGGCACAATTAACGTGAACACCCCTACTAAAACAGGCAAATTAAAGCACCTCACCAATGAAATGGGAAAATTTGACATGAAAATGGCTGCACTGCAAGAGACAAGATTCATGGCTGAAGGGGACTTTAAAACAGAAAATTACAAGATCCATAAGGGCAAACCTGCCATAAAGGTAAGAGACAAACTACCACTTTTCGGAACTGGATTCGCCGTACACAGGTATTGAATTCAAGTCTCCCAATGAAAGAGTTTCCCTGCTATCAGTAAAACCAGCTAATAAAGCCTACACTTTTATCAATGTGCACACGCCCAAAAATTGCCACAATAAAGTCGACCCTGAAAAAGTGGACAATCTCTGGGAAACGCTGGAAGAAACAACAAATAAAATACCAAGGCACCATGTGCAAATCTTATTAGGTGATTTTAATGCACAGTTAGGCAGGGAAAAACATTCAGAGATAGCACTGGTCTCCATACCAAACCCAAACGTACCAACAAGAATGGTGAAAAACTAATCGACTTTTGCAGAAACTTCAGACTGACAATTATGTGTACCCAATTCAAAAAACGTGCACATAAATTAACCACATGGAGATCACCCAGTCTTAGACAGAGTGAATACCAAATAGACCATGTCTCAATTTCTAAGGAAAACATAAATGAAACTATAAACATCAGAACCCACAAAGGTGTCTTTGAATCAGATCATCATCTTCTCCAAATAGAAACAAAATTCCAACCCAACCGAATGCTAAAAAGGCCATCCAAAAGTATCAAACTAGTTCCGGAATATCTCAAACTCAACAAAGAAAAAAATCATCATGCAAATCAATCAGGAAAAATCAACAGATTGGAAGAAACTAACAGAGAGAATTCAGGAAGCCATCAAATTAGGACAACCCCCTCTCCACCAGGAAACATCGTTGGTGGAATGAAATCTGCGATCAGGTCGTCGACAACCGAATAACCGCGTAGAAAAAATTTTGCAGTCACAAAACTGAAGGAAACGTTGATAACTTTCTTAAAACCTAAAAACAGACCTCAAAAATAATTAGAAAAGGAAAACGGGGATATGACAACAACAGATCCTGCGAAATCAGCAAGATTTCATCAAAAATAATACAAGTAATTTCTATAAGACTTTCAGAGAAAACTTGGGGTACCAAGCACCTAGCTTACGCTTTAAAAAGCCTGATCGTTCTTTAGAAACTAATACGAATAATAACTGCATAACCTTAGCCCAATACTTCAGTTCCCTCCTCAACTGCGAACCACCCCAAATAAAACTTGTCGTCTCTTCTCCAGTATTCACACAGCCAGACTCACATGCCCCGGATCTCGAGGAAATTATGGAGATAGTCAAACAGTCGAAAAACAGCAAAGCACCAGGAGAAGATGGGATCATCGCTGAATTCCGGAAACTAAACGATCCTATACGTATGCAGAAACTACGTCATATAGTACCAGACTTAAGGATGACGGAGCAAATACCAGAGGTCTGGAAATGCGCTATAATTCACTCGCTACTCAATAAGGGCGACAAGACAGACATCAACAATTACAGAGGAATTTCCCTGCTCCCAGTCGCTTACAAAATCCTTTCCAAAGCACTTTTAAACAGGATAGAGTCCCAAGCAGATCCGCTAATTGGTGAATACCAGGCCGGATTCAGAAAAGGACGATCAGGTGCGGAACAGGTCGGGTGCTTAAAGACGATATTACAAATGAGGAAATGCAGAAACACAGTAATTAGATTCATCGACTTCATGAAAGCATACGATTCAGTAAACCATAAAACCCTGTTAAAATCATAGAATAATTTGTGATAGACCGAAAGACCCGAAAAATCACAGAACAGACAATTGCAGGAACAACATCCAAAGTGAAATTCATGGGCGAAATATCGAAGCCCTTCGAAATAAAAACTGGAGTCCGACAGGGGGACGGACTAGCCCCAACGCTTTTCATTATTGATCTAGAAAAGATCATCAGGGACCGGGAATCTCATATAAAGGGCATCCAAATTTGTATAAAAAAAGAGAACCGAATTAAGCTCAAGTGCGTTGCTTTCGCTGACGATATTGCAACTATCACCAGTAACAGAACAGAAACGATAAACGCAGTGGAAAAACTACATGAAATTTCACAAAAAACAGGACTACAGATATGAAAAAAAATCAAAATATATGGAAAGACAGCCAATAAATAAATCCTCCTTAATCACAAAACATGGTAAAATAGCACAAGTCTGCCATTTTAAATAACCCGGAGAAACTATACAGTCTCCAGGATTAAACCGAATCTCCAATGAACAAAGAATCACCAATCTCCAGAAGGCCTACAAGCTAACATGGACGCATTACAACAATAAGTGCATTTCGACAAATCCAAAATTAAGGCACTATAGGACAGTGATTCTTCCAGATGCAATCTACGCAGCTGAAACAATGGTGATTGATGGTCATTCAAAAATTACGGAAACAGAAAAGCAAGAAAGAAAAATTATCAGGAAGATTTACCGGGCAATCAACAAAAATTACATTTGGATGAAGAGACTACAAAACAAGCTCTATATAACGACCAACAAAGTAACAGACGAAACCAGAAAACGCTGAGCCAAATTTTATATACATATCTATACGACAAAGACTCCAGAGCACCCAGGAAAATTTTCAATATTATAACAAAGAGTAGACGCAGCACAGAATGGCTGAAAGAAGACCAGAGGTATTTGCATCATATCAACATAAAAAATCTCCAAGGCTGCTCTGAGTACCGGAATAAAATCAGAAGTGTGAAGTCTGAGGAAAGAACATCGCGCAGACATGTAAAAATTGGACAGAAGAACGGAAGAAGGAGCATTGTGAGAGGATGAAGTGTTTTTGGGAAGCAAAGAAGAAAAACGTCCGGAGATGAAATTATGAATTCAAGTTCAATTGGGCTCCTAAAGGGGGACAATCGTTGTAATAGTAATAATATATATTCTGTTATTTTTTGATTTGTCCTTTTGTAAAAGTTTCAATGTACCAGTAATAAAACTGAATTTGTTTGATATAACACGTAAAATCATGCAATCTCTGAGCTACTTTATAATAACAGTCAGCAGGTCCTTATTTGAGAAATAAATAAATACGTAAAAGAAACCGTTAAGGCTCATGTTCATCGAGCGAGATGGCGTACTGCTCAGCGGATTGTACTCGTATTCGGATTGACAAAGATCGGCCATACTGATTTAGGCTTTCCGTGATTTTCCTGAATCGTTTCAGGCAAATGCCAGGATACCTGAGTTTTCCTGAGTGCCCGCGGCCCATCGAACGTTGGCTGGGGTGAGGAAGCACGCTTCTGACGTTTGAGCTAAGTACACCATTGGAATGGTACACACCTACCGTTTATATTACATTTTATGTGAGTCTTTTGCCCTTTTGGGCGTTCTGTATTAATGTAGGGCCATGCCTCTTTAGGCAGTTTGTAGTTACAGTGTGTTCCGAAGAAGGCGTGGTTATCCGAGCCGAAACCTACGTCAACATCCAGTTTCTATTTGCAATCGAGGCGGATCCTTTATAATCATTTCTTTGAGAGGACATGGCTGACTTCCTTCCCAATCCTTCCCAAATCCGGAGAGACAGATGACATCGTTTTTCGGTCCCCTTCCTCAAATCAACCAAGAATCATGTTTCGGCTTTTGTACTGTCCAGTGGGCTATTATAAATCGAGATGTGCTGTTGTTGTTGTGGTCTTCAGTCCTGAGACTGGTTTGATGCAGCTTTCCATGCTACCCTATTCTGTGCAAGCTTCATCTCCCAGTACCTACTGCAACCGACATCCTTCTGAATCTGCTTAGTGTATTCATCTCTTGGTCTCCCTCTACGATTTTTACCCTCCACGCTGCCCTCCAATCCTAAATTTGTGATCCCTTGATGCCTCAGAACATGTCCTACCAACCGGTCCCTTCTTCTAGTCAAGTTGTGCCACAAACTCCTTTTCTCCCCAATTCTATTCAATACCTCCTCATTAGTTATGTGATCTATCCATCTAATCTTCAGCATTTTTCTGTAGCACCACATTTCGAAAGCTTCTATTCTCTTCCTGTCCAAACTATTTATCGTCCATGTTTCACTTCCATACATGGCTACACGTCATACGAGTACTTTCAGAAACGACTTCCTGACACTTAAATCTATACTCGATGTTAACAAATTTCTCTTCTTCAGAAACGCTTTCCTGGCCATTACCAGTCTACATTTTATATCTTCTCTACTTCGACCATCATCAATTATTTTGCTTCCAAAATATCAAAACTCCTTTACTACTTTAAGTGTCTCATTTCCTAAGACCACAACAACAACAACAACATTTCCTAATCTAATTACCTCATCATTGGCCGACTTAATTCGACTACATTCCATTATCCTCGTTTTGCTTTTGTTGATGTTCATCTTATATCCTCCTTTCAAGACACTTTCCATTCCATTTAACTGCTCTTCCAAGTCCCTTGCTGTCTCTGACAGAATTACAATGTCATAGGCGAACCTCAAAGTTTTTATTTCTTCTTTATCGATTTTAATACCTACTCCGAATTTTTCTTTTGTTTCCTATACTGCTTGCTCAATACACATATTGAATAACATTGGGGAGAGGCTACAACCACTGCTTCCCTTTCATGCCCCTCGACTATTATAACTGCCATCTGGTTTCTGTACAAATTGTAAATAGCCTTTCGCTGCCTGTATTTTACCCTTGCCACCTTTATAATTTGAAAGAGCGTATTCCAGTCAACATTGTCAAAAGCTTTCTCTAAGTCTACAAATGCTAGAAACGTAGGTTTGCCTTTCCTTAATCTTTCTTCTAAGATAAGTCGTAAGGTCAGTATTGCCTCACGTGTTCCAACATTTCTACGGAATCGAAACTGATCTTCCCCGAGGTCTGCTTCTATCAGTTTTCCATTCGTCTGTAAAGAATTCGCGTCAGTATTTTGCAGCTGTGACTTATTAAACTGATAGTTCAGTAATTTTCACATCTGTCAACACCAGCTTTCTTTGGGATTGGAATTACTATATTCTTCTTAAAGTCTGAGGGTGTTTCGCCTGTCTCATACATCTTGCTCACCAGATGATAGAGTTTTGTGAGGACTGGCTCTCACAAGGCCGTCAGTAGTTCTTATGGAATGTTGTCTACTCCCGGGGCCTTGTTTCGACTTAGGTCTTTCAGTGCTCTGTCAAACTCTTCACGCAATATCGTATCTCCCACTTCATTTTCATCTACATTTTCTTCCACTTGCGTAAAATTGTCCTCAAGTACATCGCCCTTGTATAGACCCTCCATATACTCCTTCCACCTTTCTGCTTTCCCTTCTATGGTTATAATTGGGTTTCCATTTGAGATCTTGATATTCATACAAGTGATTCTCTTTTCTCCAAAGCTCTCTTTAATTATCCTGTAGGCAGCGTCTATCTTACCCCTAGTGATATAAGCCTCTACATCCTTACATTTGTCCTCTAGCCATCCCTGCTTAGCCATTTTGCACTTTCTGTCGATCTCATTTTTGAGACGTTTGTATTCCTTTTTGCCTGTTTCACTTACTGCATTTTTATATTTTCTCCTTTCATCAATTAAATTCAATATTTCTTCTGTTACTCAAGGAGTTCTACTAGCCCTCGTCTTTTTACCTACTTGATCCTCTGCTGCCTTCACTACTTCATCCCTCAGAGCTACCCATTCCTCTTCTACTGTACTTCTCTCCCCCATTGCTGTCAATTGTTCCCTTATGCTCTCCCTGAAACTCTGTACAACCTCTGGTTTGGTCAGTTTATCCAGGTCCCTTCTCCTTAAATTCCCACCTTTTTGCAGTTTCTTCAGTTTTAATCTACAGCTCCTAACCGATAGATTGAGGACACAGTCCACATCTGCCCCTGCAAATCGAGATAACGTTCCTGTATTGTTACTGACTTTGACGAAAAGTGTCATTTCTGTTTGTTTCTGCGTGTTTTTAAGTTTTGCACACCAGTGGATTTGCAACAAATGGTGGGAAGGACTCATAGAGCTTCATCTGTATGCTGCAAAGATCTGCAACAAGATGGAAGCAGTGAAAAATAGAACAGACTCCTTATAAGTGTTGTTTCCATAATTAAGAATAATTTAGAAAAGGTGGAAAGCTGAGAAAATAGGCTGAAAGGTGGTTTAGATTCAATAAATTTTGATTTCAGTGTGAATACATAGGTGCATTAATACAATTTTACGGGAGTGGAAAATGAAAAGTTTTGTTATCTTACGGAAGCAATAAAGCTGGACCTCTCCCGATGTTATTTACGAAAAACACAGGAAATCGAAGCCGTGTTTTCTAGACGGTATCATTCTTTTCGAATTTTGTTCCACGGCGATCATCCTCTAGCTTTATGCCTATCGTCCTCTTCCTTCCTCGACGAAAATTTTTCCTCCGTCTGTTCATGGTTCTTCCTGCATTCCGTCGTTGACGGAATCTTCAGCAAAATCGTTGGAATGTGTTATTACCCATTCGTTCAAAATCCTCTTCTCGTTTTATGTTAGAGTCCTTTGTTTTATTATTCATACTGAACATTTCTACTTTCTTCATTAAATCAGAATGTTTTTATCCTTATGTTTCCACAATGAATATTTTACACCACAGCAGAGTGCGCGTTGATACGAAAAATGGCAGATTAAAACTGTATGCCAGACACGGAATCGAACCCAGGACCTTATTTATTTTCGCGTGCGAATATTCCATCGATTGAGTTATCACAGCACAACTAAGGACTCATCTTCACTTCATTCACAGACGTTCTCCTGCGAAACTTGGAGGACTAGCTCTCCTGGAAGAAAGTATTTGCGGAGAGATGAGTCGTAAATCGTGCTTGGTTAGCTTAGTCGGTAGAGCACCTCCTCAAGCTGATACGAAACTTCCTGGAAGATTAAAATTCTGTGCCAGACCAAGACTCGAACCCTGGACCTTTGCCTTCCGCAGGCAAGTGCTCTACCAACTAAGCTACCCAAGCACGCCCAAGCACGGTTTACGACCCGCCCATAGCCATGACTCCGCAAATACTTTCATCCAGGAGTGCTAGTTCTGCACGTTTCGCTGGAGAACGTCTGTGGAATTTTGAAGTTGGGACTTGAGACTAAACCTGTAAAGATGAGTCCCGAGTAGTGCAGGGACCGATGACCGTAGCAGTCTGGTCCCTTTAATCCCACAAACCAACCAACCGAGTAGTGCTTTGGTAACTTAGTAGGTGAAATACTCACCCGTGAAAAGAAATAATGTCTGGGTTCGAGTCCTGGTCCTGCTTATTTCATATCAGCACACATGCCACTGCAGAGTGAAATTTTCATTCTATAAACATCATCCAGGTTTTGACTAAACCATGTCTTTTCAATATCCTTTCTTCCGGGACTGTTAGTCCTGCAAGTTTCGTAGCAGAACTTCTGTGAAGTTTGGAAAGGAGGATACGAGGTACTGGAAGGAAATAATGTGTGACGACATACCGTGAGTCGTGCTTGGGTAGCTCAGTCGATAGAGCATTTGCCAGCAGAAGGGCAGGTCGAGCACACAATGATTGAAATTTTCTTACGATTCTTTCTCACGTTAAACACTCAGTAGATACAGAGGAAGGACAAAAATATGGAAGAAAAATTATTACCGTGGCCAATATGGTTTAGGAAGCCCGTTGGCATTCAAAACAGGTTCCAGTCGTTTCGGTATAAATAAAAACAGGTTCTGTACGGCTTCCAAGTTAACCTTATACCATTCTTTTTGCAAAATAGTGCAAACTGAGACAACAGTGAAGGAGGTGCACCTAAGTAGACTACAATAGTTCAATACTACTGAAATTTGGTGACTTTGGCGGCCGGAGGAGATGCGGCAATTCATCCTCGCCCTTACATAACCAATCTCGGTGTATGCGAGCTGTGTGGAAACGGGCCTCGTCATCTTGGAACACTTCACCACCATTGTAGAACAAATATTTGACAATGCGGGGGACCTGATCAGCCAACAAGGTCACATAACCTTTGGCAGTAATGTGACTTTGCTGACTGACCGTGGGGCCTAAAGAGAACCACGATATGGCTGCCCAATCCACTTTCACCATTTTTCGCTCTTGGAACGTAAACACAGCCATAAGAAGGGAACAGTGTGAAACGAGACTCTTTAGACCTAATGATTTTCTCCCATTGGTCAATAGTCCTAGTTTTGTGGCTTCGGCACCACGTTTTCCTGATAAAGGCATTTGCATCAGTGATAAATTATTTTGGAATTCCATTTTGCCCTGCAATTCTCTGATTATAGTCCTCCCTTCGTGTTGTTTTGGTGCTTACCGCGTTCGCGAGAGCAACATTTAGCTCTGTAGTGACTTTTGCAGCTGTCTTCTAACTCGTAATTTTCGTCTCGATCTTCTTCCATGACTGCCACACGATCACTCAACACACACGTTCACCCGCGTTGTAACGTACTGGATGATGTTTTTCCACGTTCCCTTTATGCGGCATAAATCTTCGGTACTGTGAATCTTCAAACACGCAACACCGGCTACGATGTTTACAGAAGCACCTACAATACGAGCATTAACAGTTTGTCCATTTCTGAATTTACTTAATTCCGACATAATGCACTCAGAACCGCGAAGAGCACTGTTCGGTCCACGGCTGACATTTGTAACGTATTGAGGGCATTGCACAGATGCTGTTCGTAGTAGTCATATCCAACAGTGCAAGCTGGAGTTCTGGCTGCCATTTGCATTGATTTTCAAGCATGGGTTCCTCGCGCTTTTTTTCGTGTTTTTGTCCAAGCGCTGTACGTTAGTTCTCAGATATTGTTTTACTTGAAACCCGTTGTTACGGATCTTGTTACTAAAATCTTCCGGTAACAGAACAGGGTAATATTTTCCCGCTGATCTGCTGCTAATTGGAAATCTTCTTCTGGGTAACTAAAATAATTAGCTCATCTGCAAGTAAAAGGCTTTCGTTAAAGAATTTGCATTGCCGAAATTAAAATTATTTTTCAGAGTACTCTGCCACATCTGTGTGAATTTGCACGTAAGGTATCTCTTTTTTCCTTTTGTTTGTTTTTCTTTCTTCACGTGTGAGCGCTGAAAGCAAAGCCCCGTTATGTATAAGATACTGGAACAGAGCGTCTGTTGCTGCTACACGCTGGGTAAGATTTTGTTCACCTACATTTACATCTACATGGATACTCTGAAAATCACACTTAAGTGCCTGGCAGAGGGTCCGTCGGACTACCTTCACAATATCTCCCTATTGTTCTACTCTCGAACAGCGCGCGGAAAAAGCGAACACCTATAATTTTCCGTGCGAGCTCTGATTTCCCTGATTTTATTATGAAGTTCGTTTCTCCCTGTGTAGGTCGGGATCAATAAAATATTCTTTCATTCAGAGGAGAAAGTTTTTATTAAAATGTCGTGTGGCTATGTCCCCAGGTCGGGTAGACAGTTCGCCGGGTGCAAGTCTTTCTATTGGACGCCACTGCGGCGACTTTCGCGTCGATGGGGATGAAATGATAATGACTAGGACAACACAACACCCAGTACCTGAGCGGAGGGAATCTCCGACCCAGCCGGGAATCGAACCCAGGCCCTTAGGATTGATATTCTGTCGCGCTGACCACTCAGTTACCGGGGGCGGATTACTTTGTGATTGAAATTTCGTGAGAAGATCCCACCGTAACGAGAAACGTCCGTGTTTTAATAACGTCCTCCCCAAACTCTCTATCATGTCCATGACACTCTCTCCGCTATTTCTCGATAATACAAAACGTGCTGCTCTTCTTTGAACTTTCTCGATATACTCATTAATGGTATCTGGTAAGGATCCTACACCGGGCTACAGTACAGTACGGGAGAAGCGTAGTGCAGTCAGCCTCTTTAGTAGGCCTGTTCAATCTTCTACGTGTTCTGCCAATTAATCGCAGTCATTTGTTGCCTTCACCGCAACATGTTATATGCGTTCTTTTAAATTGTTCGTAATTGTAATTCATAGGTATTTAGTTCAATTTACGGCCTTTAGATTAGATTGATTTATCATGTAACACAAGTTTAACGGATTCCTTTTAGTCCTCTTTTGTATGACCTGACGCTTTTCATTATTTAGGCTCAATTGCCAATTTTCGCACCAGACATATACCTTTTCTAATTTGTTTTGATTTTCTGATGATTCACTAGACGATAAACGACAGCATCAACTGCAAAAACCTGAGACGGATGCCCAAATTGTCTCCTAAATCGTTTATACAGGTAAGAACCACAGAGGGTCTGTAACACTACCTTGAACAACGCCATAGATCACCTCTGTTTTACTTTAGGTCAATTACTACGAACTGTGATCTCTCTGACAGGAAATCACGAATCCAGTCCATAAGCACGCAACTCGATTACAATCCGCTTGTAAGTTACAGAGTGAAAAGCCTTCTGGAAATCTGAAAATAAGGAATCGATTTGAAATACATTGTCAACAACAGTCAAACACTTCGTGTGAGTAAAGAGCTCGTTGGTTTCCACAAGAACGATCTACTTTAAACCCGTGCTGACTGTACGTCAATAGACCATTCTGTTTGAGGTGATTCATAATGTCAGAACACAATACATGTTCCAAAATCCTGCTGCTTTCAGGAGTGTACAGATCTCGTGGCAGTGGAGATGATCGTTGACATCGAATCTCTCCTTGTACAATGGGCCTTAAGTATGTAATGTAACACTCTTCTTCTGAGAGAAAGTTGTTTTCATTCAGGATCACAAAATACGACATTATTGGCTACGAAACTCTATTTTTCTACAATGCAAGGGGCTAACGCCCTCGGACGGTCTGTATGCCCGCATGGTACCACTTTCCTGGTCGGCGTCGGAGCCAACATCTTGGTGCATCACGAAGTACTGCTTCCCGCAGAGTGCATCCTTTGTTGGGCCAAACAGAACGAAGGCGCGAGATCTTTGCTGTAGGGTGGATGGGAAAGATCAGGCCAATTAAGTTTGTAGCTCCACTGCGGTGCGCAGACTTGTGTCAGCCTTGCGTTGTCATGGAGTCTGTTTCCTGAAGGTAGCACAGTACTCTTCAGAGTTGATCATTGCACAATGAGGGAGGTCTTCAAACAGAATAACCACTTCAGCGTCCCAGAAGAGGGCTTTATCAGTGAGGGTGGGGCTATGAACATTTTCTTCGGAAGAGAGGTGGAGTGGTGCCACTCCATGGACTGGCGTCTTGTTTACGGATTGAAGTTATGAATCCAAGTTTCATCTCATGTGACTTTGTTCGACAAAAAACGTAACAACCAGCCACGTAGCGCAAACATTTCTTCACAGATGTCTCTTCCTTGCTATTTACGGTATTCTGTTATGCGGCGAGGAACCCAACGGGCACACACCCTCAAGTGGATGAGTGTGTCAGCATTACCAACAAGAGACGTCTCGTTGAGCAGCGGGGTGTTTGACTGTGATCCGTCGATTACCCCGAATGGGAGTGTCCACACGTTACAACAGTGCAGGAGTCACACATGTGTGAGAGAGACTGGACAGGTTTGCGCAACCCCGTAGCGATAATGACAGAAGTCTGGCCCAACGGCTCACAGTGCTTTTGTTCACTGGCAGGTCTGCGTAGACATTCTGCAAGCGCCTATGAACACCTGTGGTGCTCTGGTATTCCGCAAAAAGGAATTCAATTATAGCTCTCTACTTAGAACGCACCTCCAATACAGACCCTATTTTGAAGGCTACGTATAGTGCCGCACCTAGAGGAACTTCATGAAATTGTACTGGCCGAAGTGCAAAAATATTACAAGATGTCTCAGAAAAGTTTCACATTTTTTCAACCGATACTGGCCGAGAAAATACAGTGTTGTATTTCTTACAGAACGACCCTAATAGCATGTCGACCAATTGCACGCCAACAAACCGGTGCTCGAAGTGACCCTTCAAAAAAATGGCTCAAATGGCTCTGAGCACTATGGGACTTAACATCTGTGGTCATCAGTCCCCTAGAACTTAGAACAACTTAAACCTAACTAACCTAAGGACATCACACACACCCATGCCCGAGGCAGGATTCGAACCAGCGACCGTAGCGGTCACGCGGTTCCAGACTGAAGCGCCTAGAACCGCACGGTCACACCGGCCGGCGAAGTGACCCTTGACCAATCCCGACTATTCACATAATGGCTACATGAAGACCGTCTGTGTGTAGTGCTTCGTTCTGCTGCCGCTGGCATGGAATGGTACAGCAAAAATATCGTGCTTAGGGTCGTCGTAGATTTCCGCTCTTTACAGCATGAAACAAATAGGAAAAAAACCACACATTAGCACACCCATATAAGCTAGTCCTGTCAATAGATTGCCACTGAATTGCCCCCTCTGTTTATTGATTGTGTAGCCACTGAATTGCTATTTATTTGTTGTGAGTCAGCGATAGTGCAATGCTGCTCGCTTTGGAAAATACACATTTTATAAGAATTTTTTGGTCCAGGAAACACTTTGGCGATCACGGTTGCGATTAGACGGTATTCACGTAATTGTACTGATTAAAAGTTATCGTTTCCGAAAGACGCTGGTTCGATTAAAGCTGTGTGCACTTTTGTGCGTATAATGAAAATATTCATAACACGTCGCGTAACAAAAAAGAAACATGCGAATCACAACCGTGGTCAAACGAAGAAATTATACGATAACATAAATGTTCTTCGCTGTTATTCAGGACAGGCTCAGATTAGACCTTGCAATTTTTAGTTATAGGAAACCACAAGACATTACACAGGAGATATTTGTTTTGAATAAATTGTATTTACCTTCTCTCTCTCTCCTTTTTACAGCCTTTATACCTTCACATCGATTAATGAACTTTTCCTTCTCTACGACCAGTACGAGAACAAAATTCAGACTCAACAAAATGTCTTACATCGAATTATTACATCCTTAACCCTTAACAGTCATATATAGTTTCGTAGTACAAACAATGCTAATTTATTCCGTGCACTGGAAAGTCTTTGATACACTGAGCTCAAAAATGAAAATAATAAAATTATACTTACATTTTTGATATCATGAATACTTCTTTCAATCATGAAAATAAGGTTTGACATCGTCGTAATATTAATTTTCATCGTTGTAGCACTACATGTGGGGTCAAGAATTATGGCAAGTTGCGTTTAAGAAAACTTTAGACTGTTTTCAGTATAGTGAAAGAAACATACCAATTTATTATTTTGCTAACTTAGAATGTTTGTTTTGGAGGGCTATAACACGTTAACTGCTCACGAGAAAATCACGTTCACCAACAGTGAATGCTCTGACTACATACTGTCGTGAGAAGGAGTTACAGGCCACCATCTGAGGCTCCAATTTCTGCTTACCATAGGTACACTATTTCAGCACTGCCGTATCTTGATAGGTAGCTCAGTATAAAGATGATGGTTATCCGAAGACGGTACGTATACAATGATACGTTAACTGTATCGAAACTGTATTAAAGAGATAATTACTGTGCTGCCAGAACGTATCTCCCACACGAATTACTTGAGATGATGCGGAATCCCGTAGGACCTCTTCCCTGGTTAATAATTTCCGTACTTATCTTTTTAGACAATATAGTGATATCATTACAAAAGTAAAGTACTGACATCCATTTTCAATACGCAAAGAAAAAGTAGCTGACTCACTTACGTGTGGTGTTTATATCTCTGTTAGTGTTTACTGGTAAAACGTATGTCAGTAACTGGTGCGCTTATAGACATCAAGTAGCGATCTTCAATTGGTCACTCATCGCTGCGACCACTGTGCACTCTGCTACGCAAAATCTGACTAAGGAGTAATCAGCTGAGTGATCATACGCACACTTTGACAGATCTCTCCAATCAGGCGAATATTTATGTTAGGAAAACATGAAAATAACTTGGGTAAATCCAGTGACAGTCTGTCGTTCAAAACCCAGCTGTATGCTGGGAAAAGTCAATGTAATACACACTACCGTCACTTATGGAAGTTCAGTTACAGTCCTATCTAAATACTACTTAGTAAGAGATTGATTAAATTATCAGCAGGCATAATTAATTTTAAAGCGTAAGTTCTCACCCTTCGCTATATGATAGTCAATGCGAACTTCATTTTGCTGTATGAAAAGAGGATTTAAAAATTTGAAACTTTGTAGTAACTGAAACGGAGAATGTATTGTATTTATTACTCATTATACTTATTGCTCAAACACAACGTGCAATACACGATGGTTACAAACAATTTAATAAACGTCCTTACATAAGAGTCTCCTGGAAGAACATTTGCAGCAGGTAATTTAGGTTTCTGGGTTAATATCGGCGGGCTTAATTTGCAAAACTGAATAATGCATCGCAAACATATGCTACTAGTAACATTACTACTAATCATGAATGTTGTCAGGAATTAATCTTAGGATAAAATGCTGTTTAACATAATATAAACTTTTTGGTTTCCTGAGTTGACCTTCATAATGAAATTTTGATCGATTTTACGTACATACAGTATGTTGTAAAATGCATTGGAAAGATGATTAGATTCTCTTCCGATCATGCGAATTCTTTTCAAAAGCTCTGGGATTACCAGTGCCTAATTAGCGGTATTCACATCTGTCCAGTTAGCGCAGGGGCAGAAAAATGTTGATTGCTAATGCGTGACACGACAGTAAGACACTGTTTACCGCTGCTGATTGCTCACTCGCAATGCAAACTCTCTGACCTGGAGCACAAAGGCTCTCTCCATCACAGAAAAATTACCTGTATTCTTTGGTGCTGAAAGCATTCACTTTTTCGGTCTTCCAAAAATCGTTAAAAGTGGCAATATTGCCCACTTATTTCACTCCTGTGTAGCTTTGTTCTCTCACCCATCGTCCATGGACAGTGTAAAGCCGATCGAGTAGTAATAACTGATATAACTCAAAAATACTCTTCAGCACCCTCTAGAAACTGGGCAATACCCATCCATGTGTATTCGAATTAAATCAGACAAACTGAAAAAAGTGGTCTAGCAACATAACTGATAATGACCGAAGTAAAGAAGATGTGAAATGGAGACTGTCAGCAACCAGTAATGCATTTCTGAAAAAGAGGAATGTGTTAACGTCTAATATAAATTTCAGTGTTACAGAGTCTTTTGTGAACGTATTTGTCCGAAGTGTAGTCTTCTACAGTAGTGAAACGTGGACGATAAGCAGTTCAGACAAGATGAGTGTAGAAGCTTCTTGAAATTTTTATACTACAGGAGAATGTGGATGATTAGATGGATAGATCTAAAACTTAATGAGTTGCTAATGAATGCAAATGGGCGAAAAAGAAATTCAAAGCACGACTTGACTGAAAGGTGAGATCTCTTGACACGACACTTCGCGAGACAACCGATGGAAGTACTAAACTAAACTCCGCCCAAACAGTTCGTGAAGGCCCAATGTCACTGACTGGCCGCTGTGTCATCCTCGCCCTTCAGGCGCCACTGGATGTGGATATGGACATGGATGTGGTCAGCACACCGCTCTTCCGGCTGTGTGACAGTTTACAAGCCCGGAAACCGATGGAAGTGGGTGGGGTAAAAACTGCAGAGGGAGGCCAAATGGAGCAGGTTCAAATGGATACAGGTTTCGATAGCTTTGCAGAGACGAAGAGGCATGTTCAGGATAGTCTACTGCGAAGAGCTACTCCAAGCTAGTCTTTGGACTGAAAATCTCAACAATAGCATTTTTGGGAGTGGATAACCAGGTGCATTCTAAGATAGTAGTCGCCCTCAAAATTCAGAGATTTGAAGTGGAAAGGCGCTTTTGACAGAAACTCCTCAATCTGCCTTGCAGACTTTGCAGAGAGTCCGTTACTTAATTGTTCCTGTTTCTCACTCCTATCCGCCGTGCGTATTAAACATTCCCACTGGCTATGAATGATTCTTTTTTCTTGAAGAAAAAAAACCTCTTTTATCTACACTTTATCATAAGTGGAGATTGTGAAGACGCTGCTATTTGTGATAGATAATTTTTTTCTGCTTTCTTTTCTGTTACTTTCTTTTATTCTGCACTTATATCTTCGATGGCTTACAATATGTTTTGTTTTGTTCTATAGTGTGAATTATAAACGCTTTCTGCTTATATATATATATATATTTCACACTATAGAACAAACCAAAAAATATTGTAAGCCATCGAAGATATAAGTGCAGAATAAGATATATATATATATATATATATATATATATATATATATATATATATATATTAATTACGAAAAGTTCCAATTTATGTTTGCTCTTCTCTGTGTTCATTTTTTAAAATGCATCGTTTGAAACTAAATGTAACGTGTAGCGCTGTTGTATGAACTACGATGAGAGAGAAATATCGATAGTTGCGGTCGAACAGTCAGAATTGAGCAGTGTCGTGGCGTGGACGCGCGTGTGTCGTGTAATCGTGCTACACAGAAACACGGTAAATGTTATGACCGCATTCTTATTTCTCGATCACAGCGTGGACAAAATTTTAAAGTGGACGTTATCAAACAAAATGTTACACTATGTGAATGATGTGAGTTTCGCGGAGTGCTATAAACAGCAGTGGCTATGTATACGTGAATGGACAGTAATTGCCGTTGCTAGATCCAAATTCTTTGCATTTAACTGAGTTACACAGACTATTTTGTTTTAAAGTTTTTATCTTCTTTGTGTCTTAATGGAAAGCCACACACTTTAAAAGAATGGCTGTCGCCGCGGAGACTTCCAGACTGTTTACTGCGTGTGGTACGGTTTTCACAAGAACTGTGAATCTGCGATAGCGATTGTTAGAAGCGGGTGGACTGTAGTTTCGCAATCGGTGTATGAAAGTGAATGCTACAGTATTTTGTAACCCTTACGGGAGACTGCTTGTTTTGAGAAACGTTATTGTCGTGCATGTACAACTTTGAATACATACAGCAGTGACTATATCACCGCCTGGAGAAACATGTTTCAAGCTGTGGGACACATTCGCTGCTGATAGAGCTACTGTAATTACGCTGCCACCACTGACAAACTACCGTCGACGCAAAGGTGAGCTGCAATGCGTTCCTGAACCCGCTCTACTCTGCTCTAGCTGTCCTTGACGTGATTTGAGTATTCAACGTCTGACGGGGCAGGGAGGACGCTCTACAACGTGTCCACTAGGGTAGAGGGGGGGGGGGGGGGATTCTATGGAACTGGACTGCAGGGCTAAATTGATGAGTCTGGAATGTCGTCACAGGTTGTCACAAGCTCAGTTGTATGTCTAAATTAAGCCACACTCGCATATAGAGAATATTCCTTGGTTGCAGGGCCAGCAGTCTCTTCTTTATAAGTGGGCAGTTTACCAGAACAAGGGGCTTGAAGGTTCTGGAGAAACTAAATGCGACTAAATATAAGGCTGGAATATCTTGTGACATGAGTTTTCATCTGTGGGTATCTAACTTGCAGTCTTGATAAAGGAGCTACTAATGATCGTAGATGATGCGGTTGGTCGTAATAAGAGCATGAAGTCAGAAGACTACAGTGCATAGCGGGAAGACCAGCAGAGGATCTATAATTGGTGGAGAGACTGGCAGTTGACCCCGACAGTAAATAAATATAACGTAGTGTGAATAATTAAGCACAGAAATGCACTACTGTGTGATTACTTTATTCGCGACAAACGTGCTACTGTAGAATACTTAGGAGTTATGAGCCGAAGCTACATGGAGTTATCACATAAAAGAAATTTTTGGAAAAATCAAGTCTTTTTGAATCATCAATCTTCTGATCGGTTAGATGCGGCCAGTCAGCAATTCCTCTCTTGTTCCAGCCTCTTCATCTCAGAGTAGCACTTGCAACGGACGTTCTTAATTATCTAATGGATGTATTTCAATAACTGTCTACCTCTACAGTTTTACCCTCTGCAGCTTTCTCTAGTAACATGGAAACTATTCCCTGATGTCGTAACACATGTCCTACTACCGTGTTCTTCCTTCTTGCTAGTGTTTTCCACGTATTCCTTTCCTTTCCGATTCTGTGCAGAACCTCCTCATTCCTTATCCGATCAGTCCACCTAATTTTCAACATTCGTCTGTAGTACAACATCTCGAATACTTCTATTCTCTTTTTTTCTATTTTTCCCACAGTCTATATTTCATTACCATACTTCAAACGGTCATTCTCAGAAGTTTCTTCCTCAAGTTACGACCTATCTTGGATACTACTAGACTTCTCTTGGACGGGAATGACCTTTCTGCCAGTGCTAAACTGCTTTTTATGTCCTGTTTGTCCCATCCGTCATGTTATTTTACTGCCTAGGTAGCAGAATTCCTTAACTTCATGTACTCCGTGACCATCTATCCTAATGTCAATTTCTCGTTGTTCTCATTGCTGCTACTTCCCTTATTTTCGTCTTTCTTCGATTCACTCTCAATCCATAATCTGAACTCAGTGGACTGTTCATTCCATTGAGCAGATCCTGTAATTCTTCTTCACTCTCACTGAGGATACAATGTCATCAGCAAATTTCACCACTAATATACTTTCAACTTGAATTTTAATTCCACTCCTGAACCTTTCTTTTATTTCCATTATTGTTTCTTCGATGTATAGACTAAAAAGTAAGGTACATCGCCGTGTTGCCCCCGTTTCGAGTACTTCGTTCTTTATCTTACACTCCTGCTATTCCCTCTCGGCTCTTCTACATGTTCTATATTAGCCGTCTCTCCTTATATCTTCCCATCTTTTCCTTAGAATTTGAAAACCTTGCACAATTTAACACTGTCGAACGCTTTTTCCAGGTCGACAAATCCTATGAACGCGTCTTGATTTGTCTTTAGTCTTTCTTCCATTTTCGTCAGAACTGCCCCTCTGGTGATGCTACGCAGCTCACATGCTACACATCAAAGTGAATAGTTCTCAAAATGATTTTAGAAATTCTGATGGAATATTCCAAAAATTTTCAAATGTGTGTGAAATCTTATGGGACTTAACTGCTAAGGTCATCATTCCCTAAGCTTACACTCTACTTAACCTAAATTATCCTAAGGACAAACATACACACCCATGCCCGGGGGAGGACTCGAACCTCCGCCGGGACCAGCCGCACAGTCCATGACTGCAGCGCGTTAGACCGCTAGGCTAATCCCGCGCGGCTGATGGAATATTATTCATCCATTTTGCCTTATTTGATCTTAAGTCTTTGTGTGTTCTTTCAGATTCTGATTCTAAACCTGGATCTTATATCTTTTCTATATCGAATTCCGTTTCTTCTTGTATCATATCAGACAAGTCATACCTATCGCAGAGACCTCTAATGCACATACCACCTACCTTTCTCGCATTTAGCTGTAGAATTCCCGTTGCGTTACTAATGTTAACACCGTTGCTTGTCTGTATTCTTCCATTTCTCTGAACATTTTTGTACTTCCATCTTTCAGCAATCAGATAAACTAGTTTTTCTGTTAGCCATAGTTTCTTCGCAATTACTTTTTGTATCCATGTTTTTATTTCCAAAGTCTTTGATTGCCCTTTTTAGAGATGTCCATTCCTCTTCAACTCAACTGCCCACTAAGCTGTTCCCTATTGCCTTGTCACAACATCTTGGAGAACTTCAACGTATATCTTCCTTAGTACCTCCGTATCCCACTTCTTTGCGTATTGATTCCTACTGGCTAGTCTCTTAAATGACTTCTTACTCCTCATCACTACTAAATTGCGAACTGAGCCTATATCTGCTCCTGGGTTCGCTTTGCAATCCAGTATCCGATCTCGGTATCCCTTCCTGATGTAATCTAACGGAAATCTTCCGTATCTACCGATCTTTTCCAAGTATACCTCTTCCTCATGTGATTTTTGAGCGGAGTATTGGCTATTACTAGCAGAAATTTTTTTGCAGAAGTCAATTAGTCTTTTGCCTCTTTCATTCCTAGCACCAATCACATCTTCTCCCGCACCTCTTTCCTCTACTCTATCCACTACAGCCACATTCTAGCCCCACATACCTATTAGACTTTCATCTCTCTTTACGTATCGAATTACTCATTCAATTTCCTTATGTACCGGTACTTTCTCCGTCTCTTCATCTTCAATCCTGCGACGTCGGCAGATGTACTTGAACTATTGCTGTCGATGCTGATTTCCTGTCGATTGTGATGGGAACAATCGTATCACGGAACTGTTCACAGTAACGCACTCTATGCCCTACCTTGCTATTCATAACGAGTCCTACTCCCGATATAGCATTTGCTGCCGCTGTTGATATTAAACTTAATCACCTAACCAGAAATCCTAGTCCTCCTTCCATTTCACTTCACTGACCCCCACTATATCTAGATTGAGTCTTTAAATTTCCCTTTTCAGATTTTCTAGCTTCCGTATCACCTTATAATTTCGGATATTGCACTCCGAGATCCGAAGAACGTTATTCTTTCATTCGCTATTCAGTCCCTCTCTATGGTCACCTCCCCCTTGGCAGTCCCCTTCCGGAGATCCGAATGGGGGACTATTCCGGAATCTTTTGCCAATAGAGGGATCATGATGACATTTTTTCAGTTAAAGGCCACATATCTACGGATACACATTATGTGTCTTTAATGCAGTGGTTTCCTTTGCCTTCTGCATCATCGTGCCGTTGATCACTGCTGATTCTGCCGCCTTTAGTAGCAGTTTCCCACCCCAATGGCATGAGAGTGCCCTGAACCTCTGTCCGCTCCTCCGCCCTCTTTGAGAATGCCGTTGGCATAATGAAGCTAATACCGGAAGTGTTCGGCCGCCGAAACTGATGTTTTTTATTCAAAATTGAGGTGGCTGAGTTCAAACACTGGACGGAGGACGTATTAATAACATAAGACCATACCCCTAGACCACGGGTTCAGGAAACATAATCATCCCACAAAATACCTGAAATGCATTCGTAGTTGCGAATACGAACAACCATCAGCTGTATAGTGGTATGACGGAAATGAAAATCTGTGCTGTGTCAGGATTCAGACCCGTACTTCTGGCTTTACGCGACGGTCGCTTACCCGCTTTCGCTATTCGTGCAGGACCCATGGCCAAACGCAAATTTCTATATGTCGTCATTCCTGCGTCACAACCTGTACTCATGCACATGTTACGTGATTCCCGTTCAGGGAACGACATTTTATTTGAAAGTCGTTGCTCGGTTTCGGCGTATTAATATGATATTCCAGTGTCCGTATTGTTAAGAAGTACGATGCTTTCACTTAAGATGTGGCATATAAAAGCACTTGTAAGGTCGATTATTGAGTATTGTTAGTCAGTCCGCGTGCTTTACCTAGTAGAAAAGATTATGACTGAGGAGATACTATCAAGAGTGGCGCGTTTCATCATGAGATGAGTCGGCGTGTAAACTTGACGGAGATGCCCAACAATTTACCGTTACAGACCTACGAGGGAGGCATGGTGCTTATTGGGAGTACTATTAACATTCTAAACGACTGCCATCAACATTTATCTTTCCCATGCGTCATTCGGCAAATGAAGAAGGAAGAGAGGAACAGATAGTTGCAGCAGAAGAACCCCCCGCCACACACCGTACTGTGCCTTTCCGAATGTAAAGGAAGATGTAGAAATTACGGAACGGCGTGTGTCAGTGGTGCTTAGGGTAAATGGGGACGGATCGCGAGTCAGAGTGCTAAAGTAAAAAAATCGTCTAAACCACGCGGAGAGGTGAGAGGGGGAGAGGACAAATAGGTTCTGCTGCCCTGAAATGCCGTCCTCACACTTCACGTGAATTCTGAGAACATGGTGCTTTAGAGTCTCTGACGGCAGAGCGTGCAAAACGCACATTGTGGTTTCCGAAAGTGCAGAGCAATATCCAGACATATTGAACCCACACTGGAACACAAACCAATTCAGCTTAAGAACGGCACCTACGTCACATGAATGTCGGTTCTGGATTCAGTACGAGGTGAGCATCATGGTAGACGGGAATAATTATGCATACTGTGCATACTGATACACTTTTAAAATGATGCAATGCCTGTACTACGTCAAACGTACAAATTACCCTGATAAAAAGTGCCAGCGAAGGCTCTATCGCGTGTCTTTGGCAAAGTGAAATTTTAGTCTACATTTCAAGAACTCGTATTTAGTTCGCGCCGGTCAACCGTAGCCTTCATCTGCTGCTGCAGCAGCTTGCTGAGGTCGCATATGAAGAGGTCGCGGTACGCATAACGTAAGAACAAGCCGGATCGTTTCTGAGCGTTCAGCAACAAGATGAAGATTACGCCAACATGTAGGACGTTGGACGCAAAGTTCCTTGTGTAGGTGGTTGAAGGCTACACGAACCACAGACATAGAAAGTGGTAACGACCTTGCTTTAAAGGCAAAAATATTTTTTCTTTCTCTTTCAGTAGCATCGCATAACTTTTTCGGGTGGGTCAGACGTTGGTATTCATGGAACGTATGGATGTTGGCATCTCCAGCTAACAATTTGCAGTTCCAAGCACATTACAGCCATTGCTGGTAAAACTCTCATTAACACAGCCTCCGTTATGGGTAGGAGATGTTTACATAGCACTGTACAGGATCCGGGTTCGATTCCCAGCCGGGTTGGGGATTTTTCTCTGCCCGAGGACTGGATGTTTGCGTTGTTCTCATCATTTCATCATCATCATTCATGACAGTGGCTAGTTTGGACTATGTAAAAAAAAAATGGGATGTGTAAAAAATGGGACTTTGTACGGGCGCTGATGACCTCGCAGTTTAGCGCCCACAAACCAAACATCACTGTACAGGATAGCTATCTTAAATAGAGTTGCTCGTCTAGGGTGAGATATTATGTTTCGTGACGCTGCAGATGGATAACATAATTTCCGAATCTTAATCCTGAAGTTCCCCGAGACTTAACCCAATCATACCACCAAAATCATTGAGTTCAATGTCGATAGACACTTCGACTTACGTTGAAAGGGGAGATTCATCTGAAACTCAGTCACTGATTACTCTGCCGTCTCTTGTCTGTGCTACGAGCTCAGTTACGATATGGCCAGATGGGTATAGTAACTGGACTCGACACAATGCTGACACTTTCACCAAGTTATAGCTTTTATAGGAAAGAACATAAAATTTTACACACACGAGTAGTAAATTTTAATTTTCGAATGAATCATGCGACTTGACAAGGGTACATCTTTCACATTTTCGTACTTAATACGTAAGGTCGCCTTTTACAACTAACTTTAGGTTCAAAGATTTCATATACCTTACACAATTGTTCACTGTGACTTCTTCTGGTCACAAGACAAACATCGAGATGGTCAAGCTCGTCCCATATACGTTGGTGAACTTTCCGATAGTCATTCCATTCGCCAATCTTAGTCTTCGACGTAGCATATCACCCAGATTGTTAGCAGGGGAGGCACACTGACGGGTTCTGTCACAAAAATAAAAAGTCACATTCCTGCAAAAAGGGCGACATTGGATGCCAGTGGTGCAATGCGAGAGCCATGTGCTCCCATTCACTACGCAGGGAAGATCTGAAAGTAACACATGAATTTATTACTAGAACGTTAAATAAATAACAAAACAAAAAGACCGCAAATGAATATACATCATTTATGTACATTTCTACATAGTCACCAACGTTCTTAAGACATTTATCCCATCATAGTATCACTTTCAATATCTGCTTTTCCTAGAAGACCGTTTGGTTGGAGCACAGCCCTCTATGCACTGCTGATTTCACTTCCACATCTGTCGCAGAGCGTTGGCCGGCCAGGAATATCTTCATGGGATCAAATATATGAATGTCCGGCGGCGCAAGGTTCGGACTGTATGGTGGATGCTGTAGCGTACAGGAGCAGCGGCATGAGGGCAACCATTGTCTTGAAGAAGTTTAACAGCATCTGCATTAGTGTTGTGGCGATTGTCACGAAGGGCGCGACGCAACTTAACCAGAATTTTAAAGTGGGTTGCAGCATTCAGAGTGATCCCATGTTCAGCAAAGTCCACCAACAACACTCTCTCCAGCACTTTCCTAGCTGACCGAGTAGCTCTCTACGATTTTCGTGCTTGGAACCACCATGTTTCCAGCACACAGAGACCAGCTTGGTTTCGGACGTGTAGCTTTGCGCCCGTGTCTCATCACCCGGGACGATTCCTATCAGAAAGTCATGCCCTTTCACGGCAGAGCGCGTTAACTGATCCGAACTTGTCATCATTCGCTGGCCCTTGGGGTTGTCTATCATGTCCGTAGGCAACTAGCGACCATTAACATCACGAAATTTTAACGGGTCATGAACAAGATCGTACACCGCACCATAGTAAATGTTGAACTGCTGCGATAAGGTTCACAACTGCAGACGCCGGTCGTTCAAAATTGCTCCTCAATGGCTCGGACATTGTGTGGCGCTGTAGCTGTTACCGGCCGTCCGAAGCGTGGCGCATCACAAAGGTTCACACCGCCCTCTTGGAAGAATGCACATCACCTGGTGAAATTACTACGGTTCATACAGTCGTCCCCATACGTGCCACTCGTGCACCTGTGAGTTTATGTTCTTTAGCCCACAAATATCGAACTGTACCTCGGTGATCTTGAGAAGATGTGTGAATTTTTTGCGGCGTGCTTCATGCTTCTCCCACTAGAGCTGCGAATTAAAACAAATCTGTAGCGCAAACGTCAAACTATATCATTGTCAAATTTCAGCATTCCATCTGCAATACCAAAGGACAAAATAATTATTGTGCCTTACTTTCCGTTCGTCCCTCGTACAGTAGCAGACTCAAGGAGATAATCATGCCGCCCAGATGTAACTCAGCTGGACTTGTTGAAACGGAGAACGCAAAACGAATTTTGGCGCTTTGTTATCACTATTTATCCTTGACACACACACGGCAATGAACGGAACGATTGAGCGAGCTAGCTGCATTACCGTGACCTGCGTTAACAGGCAGCATACAACTGACGCCGTGGTAAACTTTTAATTTAGATGTGAGATTTAATATTCACATAAGCTTTTATCATCATTCATGTCCATGATATTGTCTTCTGAAATCGGAAGAATCTTTTATAACCACCTGTATATTATGCCGAAAGGCGTATGGACGTTCCCTCATAATTTAATAACGTGAAGTTCTCTACGGTGCAGTTTCTAAACTTGCGTGTCAGTCTTTCGCTAAGTGCAGTCTACGACCTGCCCAGTTCTCTTCTCGTGGAGGAAGCTTTTATCTGTGAAACAGTACCCAGAGATTTGGAGGGCCTTGAGCTTAATTTAAAGTTGGCTACCTGCTGTTGGGATGCTGCAATTTCAGTTAGCCTGCTTAGCATCAAGTAGTTGGGCAGCCTGATATTAAATTAACCTGCGCCTTTGAGGACAGGTCACAGTACCTTTACACTGGGGGTAGCGGTTCTCCCGTGACGCAGCTCCCACTGGAAATTATGTGCCGCGAGCCGAAAGCGTTATTCTGCAGGTGGATGGGGCGGCGGAGGGGAAGGGGGAAGGCGTTGTGGCTGAGAAAGGCGCCTATTGTGTCCGCTCTGGGCTGCTGTTTACCGTGGCCGACACCCGGCCAACTGGGGCCGAAGCGGCGGCGGAACTGAGTCGTGTTTGTGAGGGAGCTAAACGCCGCCCGGTCCCGTTGTTTGTGGTCGCTACCTGCGGTTCTCTCCCACCCCCCGCCCCTCTCTCTAACACCAAAACTCTCTCTCTCTCTCTCTCTCTCTCTCTGGTTTGCTGTATGGCATCGCCAGCCAACGTGTAGGGATGGTATCTTGATTGACTTCCTTTCGTCGTTTTGGTTATTGTAAGAGTTTTCATATATGTGTGTGTATATGTTGTCTGTCACGAAATCGGCCGCTGTTTGCTGTTGCCAGCGTAGGTACCATTGAAAGCGTTACACGTAATGTTCACAGCCCTAACAAAGAAGTGAATGACCCAGAAGGGGAGGAGAAATCGAAACGAAACTTTTCTGGTTTTCAGGGTATTTCGTGTTGTCTCAGGGATTGCAAAATCGAGACACATTTACCACCTCTGGTCTCGATACGTTCCCTCACTCTGTTGGAAGATTTGTTACAAAGCTGTGTGTTCCCTCCTGACACAAGCTGACCCAAAACTGTTATAGTTGGTATCTGATACGATAAATACTGGCACTGGAACTGTTCCGACATCGGTGCTGGCCCCAAATGTGTTATATGCGGGACAATCTGAGGATCTTGCTTGTCACAGAAGAGCCTCAACTTCACAACGTTGGTTCATAGAGCCGTGTGCCGTGTGTGGACGAGCACTTCCTATCGAGAAATGGCACCACGATGTTATAGCGTGAGAGGTAGCACATGAGGACACAGGATGCTTGTAACGAAACGTTTTACCATCATAATTCAAACAACCAATACCAGACATGACTTGAAGTCGTACCCGACAGCTCCACACGCCGAGAGCACTCAGTTTCTCCAAAATATTAGAAAAACATGACATCTCCACATAATGCCACCTCACTCATCATCTGGAACAGTGCAGAATAACGATACGTCGATGAAAACAATGCACAGTCCTTATCAGCAATTCATGCTTGGTCGTGGCACCATAACACGTGCAGCCATTCGTGTTGTGATGTGTGTGAGGTTGTAATTCCGTGTTCTGGCTGCTCCTAGATTCCGACCAATGGTGATGGATATCACGGAATGTTGCAGGGAGTCCATTACCTGTTCTCGGACGGCACATGCAGATATGATGGATTTACGATACGCTTGGTACACACTATGACAGTCCTCTCTTGTGATGGTCAGACATGGTCGATCAGGAACTTGACATCAAGTATATCTGCGGCACTTGCACATGCAGTCCATCACTGGGCCACTGTCACATCCAAATGCCCCAAATATATGGATAGTGCACGATTTAGTCAGCCGACCAAATGAAGACTCACAACGAACCTCTTTTCGAACACTGTCAGGTGCTAATAACGGTGGCTCATAAAAGTAAGCAGCATCTCCACATCCTTCACAGTGATCTCTAAGCATCTGATTCTGTTTATTCTCCTTAAATACCCTGCTCCGCCTTCTAGTAACGCAAAACCAAAACAACAATAAGACATTCCTGTATCTGTCACAGAGAATACCAACTCTAAACATTTACATACCCAAGAGTGTGCATAGGAAGCTACTCTGAAATTTCTATCATGTCTTCAAAGGGCTTTACTTTCTTTTTCATGTAGTATATTTTGCTCTAGAATAAATCTTTCACTCTGTAGCGAAGTGTACTTTGTTTTGAAGTTTCATGCTGGATTAAAGCTGTGTTTCCGATGACGAGTCAAATCAGAAACTCTTCCTTTCAGAGCTCCCTATGCTATCCCGTACTCGAAAACTTTGCAGAAGCTGTGATGCACTCCTGCATAGAGAATCTTATATGCGGTTCCTACTAAGGAAAGTTATAATTAGAAAGTCGGTCGGTATCGGACATGTAAGCTGTTTCGAATCTATAACTTTTTTCTGAAGTTGGAACATTCTTCACACTAAACAATACTATGGTACGTTACATAACAGAATTATAAAACTAATAGAATTATAAAACTGAATGCCATACGTTCGTTGATTCTTTATATTTTCTCTATCATTTGAATATCGACCGTTTAAATTTCCGGGGAGTTACAGCATATAAAAGTGGTGTAACAAAGCTCGTATGTAGTATAAAAAGATTTTAATTGAACCATAATTTGTTATAAACACTAAACTATAAAATGTTGTACATCTTAGCTCTGATTCCACGTCGGGAGAAAGTAGAGTCCAATAACCAAAAATTCATTACGAAGTTATTAAGATAAAGTTTTTGAACTATTATGGTGCTGGAATCTGTGAACAGAAAGCTGATGAGAGAAAACAAAACAATGATTGAAAGAAAATTATTTGTTTACGACAGAGGCCAGTCTTTAAATCGTTAAAGCAGTTAAGAGGCTTATTGTTCACAACTGAGGTAGTTCTAAAACAATTCTCTGGCTTCTGTAAAACACCCAAATTTTATCAATAATTTTCTCAATCACAATTTCTGCAATGCGCATCAGGAAATACCTGACAATATAAATGATACATACGTTTGTAAAGCTGACAGAATAGGTTGTAGAATCAGTAAATACCAAAACAGATAGACAAAGGATTAAGAAGTAAATATAACAGGCCAGAAGGAATTTGTATCCCATCAATATGCACTGTAGGAAATTACTTATTCCCTATAATAACAATTTCTGTGATATAAATTAACAGATACCCAAAACTCGAAATAATATACACATCTGTGAATTTGACAGGACAAACTGTAAAATCAATAACTACCAACCACGTAGACATTAGTCACAAAAATTAAAAAAAAATACACGCATAGCGACAAATTAACCAGACGGAATTGTCTGATTAGTTTGCACGATCATGGAAAGTAGGAAATCTGAAGTAATGTAAATGCCTGTGAAGCAGACACTTGCCTCAATAAATGGCAATAAAATAGATGAGAAAATTAGTACTAAACATTTTAAAACTTTAGATACACGGTTATGAATCAGGCAAAGAGAACTAATTTTTCACCAATAAGCGTAAACATAGGAAAAACAAAACTTAAGGGCCTATAGTACATTAATTAGGCAAGTACAATAAGGGCTCACTTTCGGCCAAGATCCCCGACAGTTGCTCATCAAGTTCTAGCGCATACACAGAGAACAAATTGAAAACATATACATCTTCTGAAACCAGTACAGTCTTGCAATTAGCTAACTATTAGTTTTAGTTAGATTTATCGTCGCCAGGATGCTGATTCAGATAAAGATATCGGCCAAACACAGCCAGTACAACGACTCTGAACAGCTAACTGTCAAAATAACAGATGACCTTCAGAAGTGACTGAACAAGGGCGATGTTATCCCGCGAAGTGAGACCCACAAATACTGACCACAAGAAATGATGCTCAACGTCATTCCTACATCAGGCCAAAGCGGGGTAAAGGTGATAAAAGGGCACCTTCAATATCAAATTCATATGATAATTAATTACATCCTCGCCTTCATGGCACCATGTGTTGTCGCCAGCCATTATGTGTCACCAACCACTCCTCTAGGAATCCCCACCCCTGCCCTCCTCTCCCTAGACTCTCCCTCCTGGAAAAAAATTACAGGAGACTCCCAACAGACTGTGTTGGGCTGCTAGACTGGGAGGATATCACGAAAATAATATATAGTTAATCACGTTGCATTAAATAATTTAAGACATTGGAACATTGTTTAAACGATTTGTGGGGTGAACTTCACATTGTACATTCAATTTATTTAAACATTTTGTTTATACTACCAAGTATTGCAAATTGGGGGAGGGGGAAATTTTTGTGCTCATAATATCGATGTTTATTTGCAGAAGCGAAGACAGTGTGGAATACAGTGTGGAATATAGTTTATTTAAATAATTTGCAGGAGGATGTCACATTACCAGCCTTGTTGGGCATATCTTTGCGCACAAATCGTATCTGAGAATCCCACATCTAAAACAGATAATTACAAATGTGTCCTAGCACTAATCAAATATGAAGTCTTCAGCAACGCTTGAGCATCACACACACACACACACACACACACACACACACACACACACACACACACACACATATATATATATATATATATATATATATATATATATATATATATATAAGTAAGTAATTAAATTCCGATCATAAAAATATTGATAGGTTATACTATATATTTCAGGGCATGGCGAATGCTGCTAAAGGTGCAGGCCATTTTTCATTGGCTATTGACTGCGTGAGTACTGGGAACCGCTACCATGCCAGCAAGCACATCTCGTATTCCTGCACTCGACAGCTGGCATAGGACTGGAGGACTACACGTGCATCAGCACCTCTCTGGTGGCTACATCCTGTCAAACAAAGCATCAGGTACCACGAACCCTTAGATATTTGATACCTGGGGAATTCTCTCCAAACCACCACCACTCAAGTGGCTACTTCCTGCTTCTGTGCCAGCAATAGTCTCCAAACAGGCGGATGGAGGTTTTTATCACTCATCAGAATACCGTGTTCCTCTTGGCTAATGATGGGGCAATGGGAGAGTTCGCGCTACTGCGATATCAAAAATCGAGAGAAATAGTGAATTTGCCTAACCAAATTAATTGTTTAAAATTTACAAGAGTCAAATAGGCCACTTAAAACGGTCACCTCTACCTTATGATGATCCTTCTTAATAGTAAAACATATTTTCAACATGTAGCTTTTGAATCCACCTGATTTCGACGAGTCCCTGCCAAGTCACAGACCTGTGACAATTCTTTCGCAATCTCAGGACTGTTCCATTAGTTAGAGGACTGTCTAGTCCTCCACACTTCGCCTGTGTTGACAACTATTCTATATCTGCAGTCAATTTTAAAATACGTGGCCGGAAGTCAGTTCATGATCACGTGAGCAGATGTAACATAAAATCGGTAAAAGTACGAAAACTGACCGAAAATACTCGTCAATTGAGGGAAAATACGACAAAATGCAGGAAAATTGGGGGGATATGAGTGAATACTTACATCTCTGCTTGGTGTAGGAAAATTTTTCTACATGGGAAGTAGTTTGTGACAGCAAGAGAAATATGTGAAAAAGTCGTCATGGAAATGCTGGGATCTAAGAAAACAGTAACTGGAATACATTGTTCATATTGGATGACCACCAAACGTATAGCAATAAACTTATATATGTCGGATCACAAGCCCAGGTGTGGCCCCAAAGTTATCAGCAACCACCTTATAGATTTCTACAAAGTGGCCAGACATGTGACTACGATAAACTTTACATCTTTCAGTTGTGAGGCAACAAGGACATCGCCCCACCCTGCGTTGTTGCCAAATTTATTCAAAATAGCGGATCCAAAATGGCAGCGATAGATGTAGCAACATTGCAATGATGAGATGTTCAAAATTTGGTGGTGAAATAGGTCAATTGGGGTACCTCCACTAACCTAAGCCCCCCTCTCCTCCCACCACCCTCCACAAGAAAATGGTGGGAAGTTCAAATTTTGGCGAGAAAAAGGTCACTTACGCTACCTACACTAACCTAAGAAAGTGGCGGGAAAATTTTGGGAGGAAAATAGGTCAGCTGGAACACATCCACTAACCTAAGTTATCTGACCACAACCTCTTCCTTGAAATTAATGGGAAAAGAGTTCAGCCTGTACTGGGCTGCTGGATACAATGGATGTAAGTCTTTATTTTACATGCTGTGTTTATTTAAACAATTTCAGTTGTCATAGGCTGTAGTTCCATCTAGTATGTTCACCATGAGGTGCAGAGTCCCTCTGACCTAGTAACAGTACTGCTACCGGGGGGAGCTGATGTCCCGTGGCGGTCTGGGGCAAAGTTGTGGGAAAAGGACTCAGTTTGTAACCAGCTACTGGAGAGAGGAAAGAGTGCACTTTTATTTATTTTTTCAATGGGAAGTAGGAACAATTTATTTAGGGATGCATTTTGCGCTGTATATTTATTACGCTGATACAAAACACTCGCCCTGGCGTGCTTGGGGTCACAGTAAACAGCTTACAGACATGGTAACTACTCGTAAATTACCGAAATAATGCACTACAGTGATGTGCAGACACGACAAACAACTCGTAAATTATCAAAATAATGGATGTGTACCATTCTGCAAACATGGTCACTAGTTGTAAACTGTTGAAATAATGCACTGCACAGCCCCCAGACCTACAAACTACTGGTTCAAAAAAAATGGTTCAAATGGCTCTGAGCACTACGGGACTCAACTTCTGTGGTCATTAGTCCCCTATAACTTAGAACTAGTTAAACGTAACTAAACTAAGGACATCACACACATCCATGTCCGAGGCAGGATTCGAACCTGCAACCGTAGCGGTCTCGCGGTTCCAAACTGCAGCGCCTAGAACCGCACGGCCACTTCAGCCGGCAAACTACTGGAAAGTTACCGAAGTAATACAGTATTCTGATGCGCAGACACATTCACTATGCATAAAATTGGTGAAATAATACATGTATTATGCTATGAAAACACGCTCACAACACTTAAACAGCTGAAATAATGCAGTGCACAAATACTCATTGCATGTAAAAACTCTTTGAGATTTTGAGTAAGACATTCGATCGCTACATACCAGTGAACTGTTCCCTACAGAGTTCCGAGGTGGACTGATGAACGGATGCATTCTTCCTAGTGATCCGTAAGGGACAGCCCATCCCACATGCAAGATGCGTCTGGCCGTGCACGTGTAAACATCAGGTCCAGCGCCGAGCGAGACGTTTGCATAGCAGATCACCCTCGCAGGCACATCTAAAAGGTTGTCAGTGTTATAGTGAAGTCACATGTCTACGTAAATAAGAGCCAAGTCTCGCTCTCCGAAATCGTTAAGTGTCGCAGAAACAGGTAATGGTGGCTTTTGTTGTTGTAGGAGATTTCATGATGTCTCAGCTTGTCTGCATGGAGATTCTTATTCTAATAGGACCTGTTCACGAAAATAGTCCAGAATAACAACGAATGCATTCTTCCTGATGGACCTATCGAGGCACACCACCCATCAGTGTTACCCCCTCTGGAAATCATAACGTCATGCTGTCAACAAATGTCTCCAAAACGGTAAACGTTCACACTGCTATGTAGAGGCTCCTATGTCCCAGTAGAAAGGATTTCTTGGGAATGAATGGAGCATTCTGACTGGCTCTTTCTGAATTTAGCTGCCAAATTATTGCTGCTGCTCAACTACACTGATCAGCCACTGGCGACGAAAGCTTGAACATTTCAGGATGAAACCGATCTCCAATCCGGCAATATATCACCACATTTCACCTCAGTGTAGTAAACACGCAGTTCGTATCCTGCACCAAATAAAATCATCGCTTCAGCATCCTGCATATAACTAGCGACCACCAGACACTTGTATATATACTGCAAAGACAGGTGGGAGAAAGCACATGGACCATATATAGTCCTCACAGTACTAGATATTTCCTGTGAGATAGGTAGGTCATCCACCGAAACTAACGAACAAGTCATCAGCCCCCACCCACACACACTGCCCCGACGTGTGACCAGAGCAACCTCAGTGGACCGAGGTCACTCTCTGAACTGTTGTACAAAGGCTGCGCCAGTTCTGCTTTTCACAAAGGCGTTACTGTTTCTGGTCCCGACCTGCTTGCTTGTTTGCTTTCTACACCCATCTACAGACTCTGGGATTACAAGAGTGTATGGACTTGCACATGGTTTGCCAGAATATCATACCATATCAAGTTTATAGCAATATCGCTTGCGTAGCAGTATTGCTTGCACAGTATAATTCCTAAGATATAGAGCGGACATTATTTCTCAAGAAAACCGAAACTTTACCTAGGTGCAGCGTGCTGTAAACCGCTGAGTAACTAGAAACGTACCCCTTCTGGGAAGATCTTTACATGGAAAGACGAAAAAATAGCGGAAACTGATATTTCCACTTGCGAATACCGATGTCGGTGATATGACAGATTCCAAATGATCCCTGTAATTTACAAAGTAATCTAAGATGGTTCCCATGTCTAGAGAACAAGCAAACGTGTCTTTCACCCGTCTTTCACCTTCTAGATGCACACACCACAATCGATGTTCTCTCAACCAGAAGGCTTTGATGAGTAATAAACCAGTTTCAAGGGTACGAGGGGCATTCAATAATTGATCTGGGGAAAAAACTGATAGTACAGCATGTTTGGTGCTTTTTTAGCTTTAAGTTGGCTTAACTGGGATGAGCCCTGATCGGCTGATGGATCGTCATTGTTTTGTTTATAACCTCAAAAATTCATTTCAAGATGGAGAGTCCGCTTGAAACTTCCACGTTAGTTAAACAACTTTCTGTTATTCGTTTCTTACTTGCTGAAGGCGAGAGACCAGTCAGTATACAGGGTAGAGAAAAATTGTGTCACTAAATTTTAACCCTGGATAGGTGATGCCAGTAGGAACCAAAATTACTAATGTTGTGTTGGTCGACAACGTACCATTTTTAAACTACGGAAATTTGGCGCCACGCCCTCCGATTGCCCTGTTGCCGTCAGTTGATGGGCAGCACTACTGTTGTGGGTTCACACATACAAACGTCCCTCGCCCCGTCACTGCCCCAACGTGGTACGCACACGTGTCGAATAGGTCTTGCTGTTTGTCACCACCTCACGTCAGATGCATTCACATGTAAGCTTCTCTCTGGAGCACACACTCGTCACGTGTCATTTATTCATACAGTAAGCATGGTGGCACAGTATTCGTTTGAAGAACAACGATATATGGTTTTGGTTTATGGACTAGCCGACGGTAATGCACATGAGGCTCGACGGTTGTATGAGGAACGGTACCCAGCAAGACGTCATCAACTTCCGCAAACGTTTACTGTAATTCACCGGGGACTTGGCGAAACAGGCTCGTTAGCGAGATATCATGGTGATGCTGGAACATCATGCTGTCCTCGAACACGATGGGATGTTGCCTTGAAAAGTCTGTTCCTGAGCTCTTCGAGGAAAAACCTGAGGCAAGTACTCGAGCGGTTGAACACGACATGGGGGTTGGTTCAAATGGCTCTGAGCACTATGGGACTTAACTTCTGAGGTCATCAGTCCCCTAGAACTTAGAACTACTTAAAGCTAACTAACCTAAGGACATCACACACATCCATGCCCAAGGCAGGATTCAAACCTGCGACCGTAGCGGTCGCGCGGTTCCAGACTGTAGCGCCAAGAACCGCTCGGCCACTACGGCCGGCACGACATGGGGGCCATTCATCAGTTAGTCTGGGAGGTTTTGACGGATGGCGGCCAACATCCATTTGTTTTCCCCTTGTCCAAGACCTATGAACACAGGCTAGGGTTTTGCCGTGGTTTCTGCGACGTGTTGCACGAGATTCCGCCATTGTGTTTTCCGACGAGTGCACCTTCCATCGGGATGGCCTTTAAAATACTCGAAACGTTCTTTACTGGGCACGGGGAAATCCTTAAGTCATGTACATCCACGAACACCAGGAAACTCTTGCTGGTTGCCTTTCCTCATACAACTGTCGAGCATCATGTGCATTACCGTCGGCTAGTGCAAATGTGTGAAATCTTATGGGACTTAACCCACTGATCGGGTACTTAGATTGTTTCTCGCGTTGTTTCTGCGTGTTCGTCTTTACCACAGTAGGTGGATCAACAATGTAGGCGGCCACAGTACTCTTCAGTGCTTGGTGGTCGGACACACTTGCTGCCTGGAGGTTGTACGATGGCGTCTGAGTCAAGGGACTCTACGCCTACTTCTTCCCTGCAGCAGTTGGCTATGACATCATACCTTCCTGTCCACGAACCTCTACTGCACTGAATATACAGAGGGGGAACGAGGGGGAACAGATACATGACGCTCGTCGAGCTTGCGTTCCGCATTCCTAGTGGGGTTGCGGTGTCGAAGGCTGCTTCTCTGTTTCTGCCTTCTTCTTCGCCTGCCCGTTTCTGCCCATTCTGTGGCGCGAGAACACGACAACTTTGCTGTGTCGTAATAACGACGCACGACAACTTGCACAGCGTCACGCCACAGGCGGAGCAAGGCTTCACAGCTCTTCTTCTAGCTCAGCACAGGTAGCGCGCTGTACCAGTGATGCGCGACCCTCCGCTGCTCGAGCGCAACTCGGTTCGTGGCATATTATCCACACGTTCATCAAGGCACTGTTGGTCCAGATTGTCACACTTCTCAACGGCGATTCGGTTTAGATCCCTCAGAGTGGTTGGTAGGTCACGTCGTCAACATAAACAGCCCTTTTCTGTCTGTCTAATAGGTGCTGCTCATGCAAGGTTGTTTACATCTTTGGGATGGTTTTGTGGCATCTCTGAACAGTCAAAGGGACTGTGTCTGTGATACAATGTCCACACTCAACGTTTCTATTCACGAGTTCTGAGAAACGGGCTGATGCGAAACTTTTTTTTTATTTGTGTATTTGCACACCATTGTAGTATCAACAGAAGTCTGTATTCAGTCAATCACACGAGTAATTAATCTGAAAAGTAATAAAATAAAGAATTCATATAGTTTTAGAGAATCGATAGCTAGTTCTACGTAACCTCTGTCCACCTTTAGTCTAATATTGAACTTTCGTGAGGTGATGTTACTGTAAGTTAGTGAAAGCGGCTAGGGCTAAAAAATCTCGGTTAGTGAACCTGACTGAATTTCCAAGAGCCTTCAAAAGACTCAAGTTGTGGTAGGCTGTCAGAGGTAGCCCGCTGTATCCTTGCTTCTGCGATTTCCTTGGGAACGTGTCTCTCCAGCAGCGATCTCCTTAGGACAGCCCTCTCCCTTATTGTGGCGCGTGCTCAAGCCTAATTAGCTGAGCCCCCTGAGGTCACAAACCCCTGCAAAATATTGACTTATGGCAGAGAGGGTGACCGTGACCCAGCGACTTTCTGCACAAAAGTTAAGGCTACTCTGAACGTAAATATCAGTCATAGTGCTAAAACGAAACAACAGAATGAATATGCAGTAGCATCATTGGTTCACGAGTCGCGTACATTTAGAGTTCTAGTAAAGATAAGTTTTAATTAATTATGTAATAACAATTAATTAAGGCAGTATTATATCATATATTAGTCAATTAGTATATATTGCAAGTTATCTATTGAAGATTTCAATTTCATTTGCGTATTTTATGGAAAAAGAAAACATTTCATAGGCGCGCATTTTGTCCTACGTTTTATTAACGTTATCTTACAGTGTAAGCTACGTGATTAATTCAATAAAGCCAAGTTTGTATTGTTAGTGTAATCTTACACGCTATCCATTGGACTCTCTAGTAAGTAACCAAAGTGAAAAAGTTCGGAAATAAGTGAAAAGTTCATATATTGTACGCTCATTTCCTTGTTTAATCTTGTTTCGTCACATAAACAATACAGATGTAATCGTTTCTATTTACCTGAGAGTTCTGAATTAGTATCCGAACTTTGAGCTACTCTATTATGTGAGTAATCTAGGAAGTTAATCTTAATTTTGGCTAAAGCTAAAATTTACACTCCTGGAAATTGAAATAAGAACACCGTGAATTCATTGTCCCAGGAAGGGGAAACTTTATTGACACATTCCTGGGGTCAGATACATCGCATGATCACACTGACAGAACCACAGGCACATAGACACAGGCAACAGTGCATGCACAATGTCGGCACTAGTACAGTGTATATCCACCTTTCGCAGCAATGCAGGCTGCTATTCTCCCATGGAGACGATCGTAGAGATGCTGGATGTCGTCCTGTGGAACGGCTTGCCATGCCATTTCCACCTGGCGCCTCAGTTGGACCAGCGTTCGTGCTGGACGTGCAGACCGCGTGAGACGACCCTTCATCCAGTCCCAAACATGCTCAATGGGGGACAGATCCGGAGATCTTGCTGGCCAGGGTAGTTGACTTACACCTTCTAGAGCACGTTGGGTGGCACGGGATACATGCGGACGTGCATTGTCCTGTTGGAACAGCAAGTTCCCTTGCCGGTCTAGGAATGGTAGAACGATGGGTTCGATGACGGTTTGGGTGTACCGTGCACTATTCAGTGTCCCCTCGACGATCACCAGTGGTGTACGGCCAGTGTAGGAGATCGCTCCCCACACCATGATGCCGGGTGTTGGCCCTGTGTGCCTCGGTCGTATGCAGTCCTGATTGTGGCGCTCACCTGCACGGCGCCAAACACGCATACGACCATCATTGGCACCAAGGCAGAAGCGACTCTCATCGCTGAAGACGACACGTCTCCATTCGTCCCTCCATTCACGCCTGTCGCGACACCACTGGAGGCGGGCTGCACGATGTTGGGGCGTGAGCGGAAGACGGCCTAACGGTGTGCGGGACCGTAGCCCAGCTTCATGGAGACGGTTGCGAATGGTCCTCGCCGATACCCCAGGAGCAACAGTGTCCTAATTTGCTGGGAAGTGGCGGTGCGGTCCCCGACGGCACTGCGTAGGATCCTACGGTCTTGGCGTGCATCCGTGCGTCGCTGCGGTCCGGTCCCAGGTCGACGGGCACGTGCACCTTCCGCCGACCACTGGCGACAACATCGATGTACTGTGGAGACCTCACGCCCCACGTGTTGAGCAATTCGGCGGTACGTCCACCCGGCCTCCCGCATGCCCACTATACGCCCTCGCTCAAAGTCCGTCAACTGCACATACGGTTCACGTCCACGCTGTCGCGGCATGCTACCAGTGTTAAAGACTGCGATGGAGCTCCGTATGCCACGGCAAACTGGCTGACACTGACGGCGGCGGTGCACAAATGCTGCGCAGCTAGCGCCATTCGACGGCCAACACCGCTGTTCCTGGTGTGTCCGCTGTGCCGTACGTGTGATCATTGCTTGTACAGCCCTCTCGCAGTGTCCGGAGCAAGTATGGTGGGTCTGACACACCGGTGTCAATGTGTTCTTTTTTCCATTTCCAGGAGTGTATTTGCCACAAGTGTGATGACTTGCCATAGGACTGTTATTTCCGGATTTTGGTGTGAGAGTTGTTGCAGTTTCTTTCATGTAGGGTGACTGTATTGGCCAGGCAATTGGCGAAACAAACAGAGCTTATTCGTTTTGTAGGATTTGCTGCAGAGATAAGAAGATAGTGGAACAGAAGGAGAAGTTTGCTGCCCTTCAGGCGGAACTAAACTAGGGATAACAACTAGCGATAAGAAAGGTTAACAGGGGAGAAGGGAAAAAAGACGTTGGACGTGACAACAGACTATAGAAGAAACCGAAATAAAACTTCCACATGTGGATAACATGTTTGATCCATTGTTAGAGTTGGAAACTGATGAGCCACAAACATATGTAGGAGTTGGCAGGACCCTACAAATTTTCAAAAAGTGTTTGAGAAGTAAGAAGTCTGGAAAAGTTGTGAAGAAAAAGAAAGTTTTGTTGTTAGCTAGTTCGCAATGCAGAGGTATTGGTGTCCAACTGTTGCAAAATGAACTTCGGGGAGGTTACTATATCACAAGTTTTTTTTAAACTAGTGTAAGACTGGGTGAGGTTTACTTTGCAAAGCCTTCACAAAGGAAGACACCGTGGTAATAGTGGGAGGGGTGGGCAACAGCACACACAGGAACCCTAATTATTAAATTAAGAGTGACCTGATAAAGACAGCTTCAGCAATGAGACATACTGGTGTTGAGCTTGTGTCTGTTCTGAGGCACAATGACTGACCACATTTAAGCTCTTCTATTAGGAGAGTTAATTTGAAGTTGGAACTACTGCTTTGATCAGGTATGGAGCCTCACATGGGTGTGGTTCCTGTTAACTATCAGTAGCTGGAGCTATACTAGGCGTGGCCTTTGCGTCAATAGGAAAGGGAAAGGAAACTGTCTGGACTCAAAGCAAAAATCTTAAAGTTTGTGTGTGTGTGGGGGGGGGGGGGAGGGAGGTTCACTACCATATGTGGTAAAGTACCGGTGGTTACAAGTGACAGAACAGCCGGTTTGTAGTGTAGGTAGTTCAGAAACAAAAGATGTTCAGAAACAAGATTAAAAAAGACATTACCCATTGATGAAATAGGCAACCAGAAACCGAATTTTAATTTACACAATTCATTTAATATACACGATTGATACTGGAAACGTAGAGAAGCTGACAGAAAAGCTAGGTCCATTCAGTTGTAATTCAACCAGTGCACAAAATCCGTTACCATTATTGCTTCAGAATATCCTAGAACTGGGAGGTTAGTTTAATTTGCTTATATCTTTTGAAGAATTAGAGTGGAAAAATTCAGTTGACATTAACTCCATTTCTGAACTGATATAGATATGTTAAGTATTACAGGATTCAAGCTAGCTTCTTACTTTTGTAGAGAAAATATAGAGAAAGGAAGAGTTGCCTCATTTGTCAGAATCCGTTTTAATTTTAAGAATACTGTTATTAATAAATTTTGCTCAGACCAGCACTTAGAATCCTGCTATACAGAAGTAGTATTTCATAATAAATCCTTTTTAATAGTAAGTTTACACAGAGTATCTTCAAGAAACTTTAACCTCTTCATAAAAATCTGGAACCTCTGTTGCTCTATCTCACAGTAGAAAAATACAAATAGTGGTTTCTGGTGATCTTACTGTGGATTTATTGAAATGTTCTGTCAGTGAAAAATTATTCCAATCAGTAACACTATCATTTAATTCCTACTGTGAACTTAGAAATTAGAGTATGTAAATTATCTGAGACTGTTCTTGATAATATCTCTGATGACAAATGTGAGGAAAAAAAGTCATGTCACAAGACCAATAGTAAATGGGCTGTCTGATCAAGACATACAGCATCCTATGTTTAATGTCGAAACTTGTTAGGATATAAAATCCATTAAATCTGAGTGCAGGAGGGTAATAAATCTGTAAAAAGTTGAGAGTTTTAGGAGATTGCTCAAAGACATGAACTGGTTAGACGTTTACAATACTTCTGACTCAAATGAAAAACACGAAGCATTCATTAATAAAGTTACTTCCTCATTTGAAAATTGTTTTCTTCTAAAGGCAACTCAGGCAGAAAGAAGCCAAAAATAAATTATGGATTACACAAGAAATAAAGGTATCATGTGGGACACTAAAAGAAACTACTTCTACTATCTGGGAACAGCTCTTGCATTAACATTGTAATTCATTACAATGAATATTGCAAAATATTGAAGCAAGTAATTCAGAAATCTAAGAAGTTTTATTGTGGGAATAATATAATTTCATCAGTCAACGAAATGAAAACTATATGGGATATAGTGAATACAGAATTAGGCAGGACCAGAAACGAAGAGAAACAGATAGCTCTAAAAATTAATGAAACATTGGTAACAAGTACATGTACTGTTGCAAACCTCTTAAATTAGTCTCTGTTTCTGTTACAGAACTTGGAGTTATCAGGTTCAAAAAGAGTGCAATAGAATATCTGCGACTAGTCTCTACAAATCATTAAAATTGATGTGACACTCATTTCTCCCAAACAAACAGCATCCAATACAAAATCCTTAAAATTAAAGTGTTCTAGTGGTTAAGACAACATATCAACAAAGTTAAACAAAGAGCTTTTCTGTGGATTGAGTTCCATCTTAGTTATTAGTATAATCAATGTCTTACCAGTGGAACATTTCCAGACTGGATAAAATATACTGAAGTTAAGCTTATTTACAAGAAGGGGGATAAAGAGATAGCATCAAACTAACAGCCAGTTTCACTTTACCAGGTTTTTAAAAAAAATATTTGAAACGGTTGTGTTCAAGTGTCTTCTTAAGCATTTTACTGCAAATGATATATTTTCCAAGTCACAGTTTGGGTTCCTTAAGGGTTCCATTACAGAAAAGACTACTTTAATGCATTGTCAGAATGTACTTAATTCGTTAGATGACAAATTAGAGATTGCTTGCATTTTCTGCAAGCTGTCAAAAGCATTTGACTGTGTGAATTACAGCATTCTCTTAAGTAAATTACACTATTATGGCGCCACTGGCAGTGCTGCAAAATGTTTCGAATCTTACCTAATTAACAGGAAACGAAGGGTTTCGTTGAGAGATAGTGACAATTACTGAACTATATGAAAAAAAACTTAAATTAGTTACACACTTCATTCAGCATGTAAACGTCACTACCGATATTCAAATTTACATTATGACATGTTTGATGTGGCGCAGACAAATAGCGAAATTCTGCATGACTCGCTGAAGTGTCGGAACATCAATGCTGTCGATGACCTCCTGGATGGCTGTTTTTAGCTCAGAACTGCTTTTGGGGTTATTGCTGTACACCTTGTCTTTAATATAAGCCCACAGAAAGGAGTCACATGATTTCGGATTCGGAAAATATGACGGCCAATCGAGGCCCATGCCAGTGGCCTCTGGGTATCCCAGAGCCAGAATGTAGTCCCCAATGTGCTCCTCCAGCACATCACTCTTCTGCCTCGATGGGGTCGAACTCCGTCCTGCATGAACTACACTCCTGGAAATTGAAATAAGAACACCGTGAATTCATTGTTCCAGGAAGGGGAAACTTTATTGACACATTCCTGGGGTCAGATACATCACATGATCACACTGACAGAACCACAGGCACATAGACACAGGCAACAGAGCACGCACAATGTCGGCACTAGTACAGTGTATATCCACCTTTCGCAGCAATACAGGCTCCTATTCTCCCATGGAGACGATCGTAGAGATGCTGGATGTAGTCCTGTGGAACGGCTTGCCATGCCATTTCCACCTGGCGCCTCAGTTGGACCAGCGTTCGTGCTGGACGTGCAGACCGCGTGAGACGACGCTTCATCCAGTCCCAAACATGCTCAATGGGGGACAGATCCGGAGATCTTGCTGGCCAGGGTAGTTGACTTACACCTTCTAGAGCACGTTGGGTGGCACGGGATACATGCGGACGTGCATTGTCCTGTTGGAACAGCAAGTTCCCTTGCCGGTCTAGGAATGGTAGAACGATGGGTTCGATGACGGTTTGGATGTACCGTGCACTATTCAGTGTCCCCTCGACGATCACCAGTGGTGTACGGCCAGTGTAGGAGATCGCTCCCCACACCATGATGCCAGGTGTTGGCCCTGTGTGCCTCGGTCGTATGCAGTCCTGATTGTGGCGCTCACCTGCACGGCGCCAAACACGCATACGACCATCATTGGCACCAAGGCAGAAGCGACTCTCATCGCTGAAGACGACACGTCTCCATTCGTCCCTCCATTCACGCCTGTCGCGACACCACTGGAGGCGGGCTGCACGATGTTGGGGCGTGAGCGGAAGACGGCCTAACGGTGTGCGGGACCGTAGCCCAGCTTCATGGAGACGGTTGCGAATGGTCCTCGCCGATACCCCAGGAGCAACAGTGTCCCTAATTTGCTGGGAAGTGGCGGTGCGGTCCCCTACGGCACCGCGTAGGATCCTACGGTCTTGGCGTGCATCCGTGCGTCGCTGCGGTCCGGTCCCAGGTCGACGGGCACGTGCACCTTCCGCCGACCACTGGCGACAACATCGATGTACTGTGGAGACCTCACGCCCCACGTGTTGAGCAATTCGGCGGTACGTCCACCCGGCCTCCCGCATGCCCACTATACGCCCTCGCTCAAAGTCCGTCAACTGCACATACGGTTCACGTCCACGCTGTCGCGGCATGCTACCAGTGTTAAAGACTGCGATGGAGCTCCGTATGCCACGGCAAACTGGCTGACACTGACGGCGGCGGTGCACAAATGCTGCGCAGCTAGCGCCGTTCGACGGCCAACACCGCGGTTCCTGGTGTGTCCGCTTCCCGTGCGTGTGATCATTGCTTGTACAGCCCTCTCGCAGTGTCCGGAGCAAGTATGGTGGTCTGACGCACCGGTGTCAATGTGTTCTTTTTTCCATTTCCAGGAGTGTATATATCTTGTCGAAATTAGGGTCACTTTGCATAATGGTGATTGAATCATCTTACAAAACCTTCATGTACCATTCGATAGTCACCATGCTATCAAGGAATATAGCACTGATTATTCCGTGAATGGATATAGCACACTGTCAGCCTTGGCGGACGAGCGGTTCTAGGCGCTACAGTCTTGAACCGCGTGACCGCTACGGTCGCAGGTTCGAATCCTGCCTAGGGCATGGATGTGTGTGATGTTAGGTTTAAGTAGTTCTAAGTTCTAAGGGACCTTAGAAGTTAAGTCCCATAGCGCTCAGAGCCATTTGAACCATTTGATATCTCACACCACGTAAGTCACCCGTTGAGGGCGAAGAGACTTCTCGATGGAGAAATGCGAATGCTCAGTCCCCCAAACGTGCTGGTTATGATTACTGACGAACCGGTCCCTAGGAAAGTAGGCTGTGTTGCTAAATGAAATCGTATTCACACCAACGTCCTGTTCGGCAGTTCTGTCGATAATAGCGTTCACGAAGAACAACCACTGTTCCATGGCCCTGGGGCATAATGGCTGATACGTTTGAATTTTGTATGGGAAAAGATTCAGGACATCTACAACAATCTGTCACAGTGTCTCTTATGTAGCTCGTCTGATCGATTTCCTGGGGCTGATCTGAAACACAGGGCATGTCTTATTGATTTTTTTCAGTCGTTTTCACCCTTTCTGGACGACCGAAATTCCCAAAGCTGTCATCACGAACGCTACCCGTCCTCTGAAACTTGCCAATCTAATTCTTGACTGTTAGCACACTTGGACCGGTTGCCTTCAGCTTGAAATCGGTCGAAAACTTCCTTTGAGCCGCAGTCAGGCTGTTATAGCTCGCATACGGGACCGCACAAGCACTATACGCCGACAACGCATGTGACAAGAAAAAGGCCGACAGCAACAATGTGTGTACAGATGCGCATATTAATTCCCGTCATCCCCGGCTGCCAACAGTGCAGTTTGAACGTCCCAACACAATCCGTTCAGAATTTATGACGATTCTGTTCCATATAGTTCATTATTGCTCACCCTGTACTTGTCAGGCAAACGATCGCTCTTCAGGAAATTAATTACATGTGGTGTTCCTCTAGGTTCCATCATGGGTCCTTTGCTTTCTCTTGTGTACATTAATGACTTCGCGTCTGTTACGTTAGCAGATGATAAGTTTGTTTTGGTTGTAGATGATACAAACTTTGCAATAAACGGAAAAGAGAAGTATAGATTTAGAAATGGCTGCTAACCAAATTTTGTCTCATATTAATAAATGGCTTAAAGTTAATTTGCTGTCTTTAAACTTCAAAAAGACACACTATACAAAATTTTAATCCTGTAAGAGATTTCCTTCCTGCATATGTATCACATATGAAGACATTCAGATAGAAGAGGCTGACAGTGTTAAATTTCCAGGATTATAACTCGATAATAACTTCAGTAGGGAAAAGCACACCACAGAATTGCTGAAGCGCTTAAACAAGTCTGTATTCGCAATGTGAGTGATGTCAGATGTAATAGATATAAATATAAAAACCTTGCACACTTTGGTTACTTTAGTTGTATTATGTCATATGGGATCATATTGTGGGGTAGCTCGTCAAACTGAGCAAACGTTTTAGAGTGCAGAAGCATGTAATAAGATTCATTTGTGCTGTTAATTCGAGGACATCATGTAGAAAACCCTTCAAGGGTGTAGGTATTCTAATTACTGCATCTCCAAACATTTATTTCATAATGGAAATGGAAATGAGCGTTTGGCGTCATTGGCCGGGAGGCCCCTCGCGGGGCAGGTCCGGCCGCCATATCGCAGGTCTTATTACATTCGGCGCCACATTGGGCGACCTGCACGCCGGATGGGGATGAAATGATGATGAACACAACACAACACCCAGTCCCTGAGCGGAGAAAATCTCCGACCCAGCCGGGAATCGAACCCGGGCCCAGAGGACGGCAATCCGTCACGCTGACCACTCAGCTACTGGGGCGGACTGATTTCATAATGAAATTTGATGCCAATAATATGTCGGTATGTCCAAACACTAGCTCAATACACTATCAATACTTACAATAAGAACAATCTACATAAAGACCTAAAAATCATTTAGCTTGGCAATTATTTTCAATAAATTGCCAGCAACCATTAAATGCTTGGTTTGAAGGAAAGCACACTTTGAACAGAATTTGAAAGACTTTTTGGTAGGAAACTCCTTCTACTCTACGGATGTTTACCTTAACAGAGACTGTTAGATTTCAGTTTTAACAGCACTTTATCTCAACATCCAATATTAGGTGTTGCGAGTATGAAAAATTCATTAAAAGTGTAATGTTTTGGATACTAGCAGTTCCAGTTTACTGTAATGTACTCACATACTTTGGGAATCTCCTGACAAATTATCAGGAGAGTGAGTATTATATTCAGATGTTCTGTGTCTTTACGTTATAGTTTCTGACATGTTCCACACTCACGAGATTCATATAATTTTTGGCCTATGGAACGAAAACTGAGTGTAATCTAATCTAAACTAACCTAACTGCAGCTAAGAGAATAACGTGAGTATTATATTCAGATGTTCTGTGTCTTTACGTTATAGTTTCTGACATGTTCCACACTCACGAGATTCATCTAATTTTTGGCCTATGGAACGAAAACTGAGTGTAATCTAATCTAAACTAACCTAACTGCAGCTAAGAGAATAACGTGGTTTTTTATGCAGTATTCTGGGTGGTTTTGCAAAGAGAAATACTGATGATTTCAACTCAAGTAGTATGTATGTATGAACAGTCGAAGCCTAGAAGAAGGCTGAAACTGTTAATAATAGTTGCTCTTTCACTATTTCTAGTAATACGATCCGTATTTTCACACATGAATTTGAAAACCAACTGACACGTCTATCAATAAAAAAAAAGTACTGTAACTATGACAGGAACAGACTCAAGAACAGCTGTACTGAAGAAACATAAGTGACTTAGTAGAGTAAAAGTTTGCGCCGGAAGGCTCCTTACAGTTTATTCCCGCAAAATAGCTCAGTTTTCAACAATCAAGTCAACCGCTGCTTAGACTAAAAACTCATACCCAGGACTGGGGAAGTACATAGGTCACACGAATACACAAGAAAGGAAACAGAAGAAATCAGGTAATTAGGGACCCATATCAGTAACAGTACTATCACTCTTGGTCTAGGGGTAGCGTCTTTGACTACTAATCAAATCACTTTCGGTCCTGGGTTCGAACCTCACTACTGCCTAAACTTTGGACAAAAATCACCATCAACGCCAGCCGACAACATCCATCATAAGAAGACACCCTCTTTCTGTCAACAACGTTGTCGAAGAGAGGGGAACTGCCACTAAGAGGAGGAGGAATGTCAATTACCAGCGGGATAAGGATGCAGAAGGCAATGTGAACCACTGCATTAATGACACACAATGTTTATCGTCAGGACATGTGGCCTGTAGTTGAAAAAGTGCCATGATGATCTCTCCTTTGGAAAAAGATTCACGACTTCTTCTTCATTTGAATCGCCATGAGAGGACTGCCTGGAGGGAAGTGATCATGGGAGAAGGTTGAATACAAACGAAAGGTTAAAGTTTACGAATTGGGGCGTGGAATGTCAGAAGTTAGAACGTTGTAGGGAAGCCAGAAAATGATAGAAATGAATTAAGGCTCAGGCTAGATAAAGAAGGAGATTTTTTATTTTTTCCACCGTGTACAAAGTCTAGGGACCGATCGACGAGAGGATACGGAACAAAAAAGTCTAATGAAAACTTACATGTGGAAATGCGTGGTTGTCGTTCTACAGACCATTTATTCAATCATACTTCCTTACGGAGACTGCGGTCAATGCGCGTTCTACCATGCAGCCCCAGTTTCAGTTGTTGTTGTTGCTGCTGTTGTTGTGGTCTTCAGTCCAAAGATTGATTTGATGCAACTCCTCACGCTACTCTATTCCTGTGTAAGTCCCATCATCTCCGAGTAACCACTTCAACCTACGCCCCACTGAATCTGCTCACTATATTCATCTCTTTGTCTCCCTCTACCATTTTAACCCACCACGATTCCCTACAGAACTAAATTGGTGATCCCTTGATGCCTCAGAATGTGTTCTGTCAAACGATCCCTTCTTCTAGTCAGGTTTTGCGACAGATTGCTATGCTCTCCAATTGTATTCAGTTACTCCTCATTAGTTACGTGATCTATCCATCTAATCTTGAACATTCTTTTGTAGCAGCATACTTAAAAAACTTCTTTTGTCTTCTTGTATAGCCGGCCAGTGTTGCCGAGCGGTTCTAGGCGCTCCAGTCTGGAACCGCGCGACCGCTACGGTCGCAGGTTCGAATCCTGCCTCGGGCATGGACGTGTTTGATGTCCTTAGGTTAGTTAGGTTTAAGTAGTTCTACGTTATAGGTGACTGATGACCACGGATGTTAAGTCCCATAGTGCTCAGAGCCATTTGAACCATTTGAACAAATTACAGTTGCAGTATGTGTCCGAGGTCTAGGACGTTGGTCGAGTTGGATGGCCTGCTCGTTCACCGGATCACAAGCTGTGCGATTTCTGGTTAAGGAGCCACCTCAAAAATATCGTGTATGCAGAGCCCATTCCATGTGTGGAGACACTGGAGCAGCTTACGCATGCTACATTTGACACTGTTCGGATGCAACCTGGCCGATGTGAACTCGTGAGACAGAACATGATGCAGCGCGTACACGCCTGCCTTGAGGCACAACAACTATTTCAGGAAAGCTGCAGTATGTTGAAAATGGTTTCCATGGATAACGTTACTCTGTCATACTCTCATGGTCATCCCCCCTTGGCAATCCGCTACCGTAGTTCCGAATGGGGGACTAGTCCTGATTCCTTTGCCAATGGAGAGATCATCATGACACTTTATTCAGTTATACGCCACATACTGTGGGTACTCGAAGGAAAAGAATGACACACAACCCTCACGGATTCAGAAAATATGATTTGTGTGAAACAGTTATTGATAATTATTGTCACGAAGTAATGAGTGTTATCGACAGGGGACGACAAGTTAACTTCCAGTTTCTAGTTTTTACAATGCTGTAGACGTCGTTCCCCAGACGTGACTTCTAACCAGATTACTTGCTTGTTGAGTATCTGGAAATCTCATCGCCTTATTTAATTGTCGCATTACAAAATAATACACTAAGAAGCCGTAATAAATTAATTCATCATTTCTCTCCCTGCGCCTTTGAGTAGCCCTATGTAGCGTAGGTCACGATAGGGAATCTGAGTGGAAGGTCATCGTTATTTGAATTCATTGTGTCTGTTCCTTCGAAAGAACAGACACCACGCAGATCCTGCAGCTGTAGATAGAAGGGGCATCACTTCCATCAGCTGCAGTGGGATATTAAACGAAATGCACATATACATACATACATTAATCCTTGTTCCATAGATCATGAATACAACACTTCAAAATGATGTAGAACGTGTCACATTAACATAAGTTTTCTTTACACAAAATAATTAATTAATTTTTTTAGTTTTTGATTATTTTAATTTTTTACTTTTTATTTTTATTTTTCTGCAGTACTACTTCACATCTAAGAATTCATCTATCGAGTAGAAGGAGTTATCATTCAGAAATTCTTTTAGTTTACTTTTAAATGTTGGTGGTCTACCTGTCAGTCTTTTCATACTATTTGGAAAATAACCAAATACTTTTATGGTAGCATAATTCACCCCTTTCCGTGCCAAAGTGAGACTTAATCCAGAATAGTGAACAGCACCCTTTCTTCTAGTGTTGCAGCTGTGCACTTCCCTGTTACTTTTGAATTAGAATGGGTTATTAATGACAAATTTCATAAGTGAGTATATGTATTGCGAAGGTACTGTGAATATTCCGAGTCCCTTAAATAAATGTCTGCAAGGTGATCTTGGGTGGGGAGTCAATGGCGAGGAGCGAAATTTTGTATCGGACGAGGATTCGAACCCACGATCACCTGCTTACTAGGTACGTGCGAAAACCACTGCGCCATCCGGGACACAGCGCTGTGGTACGGAATATCTCGGTACGCCTCATAGGCGATCCACACTCCCACAGAGTGGCCGCTGTCCGCCGTCCCTATTCATTATACTCCTGATTCGTATTTAGTGGAATTTGTAACAAGGCGTTTATCATTGCCAGGAAAGAGACCAGCTTCAAAGTCAGCCAGATGAGCAACGTCGGTTGAGGTAAAGGACCTTTTTAAAGGAAACTCTGCTCTAGACTTCATTGGAGTCGATGGTTTTTACGAGTGGCCTCTCCATATTTCTGAGCGCTGCGGTGTGGGCGGCAGCACGAAGTGTCGGCCATGCCATCCCGGTGTGCTGGGTGGCTCTGTGGGCAGGCGAGCATTTCTTACGCCGGAACTCCTCTCGTTATGCGCGGTGGGGCATGGCTAACGACACCTGGCCCGCCACGCTATAACCGATGGCGTGGCGAAGAACTCATCGTGCGGCGGATGTTTAAAGAAAACTGAAATGGAAACGCCTCGCCCTCTGATTGCATGTCAACATTTTATATTCGTTGCCCAACTGGAATCCAAGGATCGAGAATAACGTAGCAGGTACCTTCTTCATGCACCTGGACTGGGAGGGTGCGAACTACCTTCAAAATTTACACTGCCTGCCTAATACAGGTCCAGAAGGCTCCATAAAACTGTAGACGCTCTTTCACAGTTAAAATCTTTGGCACAAAATGACCTATCGTTGCTACTTTACACGCAGTAGATGGAAATGGAAATGAGCGTTTGGCGTCATTGGCCTAGAGGCCCCTTACGGGGCAGGTCCGGCCTCCTTGGTGCGGGTCTTATTACATTCGACGCCACACTGGGGGACCTCCGCGCCGGATGGGGAAGAAATGATGATGAAGACAACAGCCAGTCCCCGAGCCGAGAATCAAACCAGGACCACATAGAGCGGCAGTCCCAGCTATCGGGGCGGACCTCGCAGTAGATGACAGTGCAGCAATGAGTGAAGCAAGAACTTCTTCTGAACATCGTATCGCCTTATTGAAGAGGTACTGCAAAAACGGAAACATGATGGAGGTACAACGTCAATTGCATAATGTGTACGGCACTTAGCCACCAACAAGTGTAACTATTTATCGTATCCGGAATAAATTAGGAGGCTATACTCAGGATGTGAATATGGAAAGATCAGGCTGACGAAAAACATCAGCAACTCCAGGTTCCAGCGCTGCTGTGTTGCACGATTTTACTACGTGACCTCAAAAATCTGTGAAGCAGGGTGCATGTGAAGCCGCGGAAAGCCGATCGGCGTACCGCGAATTCTCAAGGCTGCAAAGTGGAAAGAATATATTCCAAGATTGGTGCACGCTATGAACGAGGACGACCCGGACAGAAGGATGCAGTACTGCGAGTGGTTTCTGTTACGGCACGAAGATCAAGAACGACACAGCCGAGAGCGCTGTGAGGTGACGCCAGCCAATAGCACGCTGACTAGGACGTCACCACGACAGGAACGACATCTACACGAAGAGAATAAAAGCGACGCGCCGCCTAGCTCGGACGCACTAGAAACTGAGCACTAGAAGAGAGCACTAGAAGAGAGGACTAGAAGAGCCGCAGTGATATTATCGATAGCAGTGACTTATGAACTTACGTGATTCGCTTACATGGAAATTGTATATATCAAAGGACACTGACTATTTGCTTGCAATCCATCATCTAGAAACGAAAGTTACGCATTATCAATTCAATTACTGTAATAAACTCCATTAATATGATTTGCTTCTATATTGTCTAGGTATCCGAGAAAGCAGCTTCTTAGCTACCCTATAAGACACAATTGGGCAGGATCCCACAATTTCGAGGCATGCTTTGCGAGGATGAACGGTTTGCAGGGATGGTTATGTGGCCTGACGAGGCGCAATTCGGACTGAATGGTGCTATGAACCACAACTACATGTAGTGAGAAACTGAACATCCTCACGTTCACATGGGCTAACATAAACACGTCAAAATAACTTTTGCATCACCTCGGGTCCGAGAGTTCCGGAACCTGTACTGAAAATTCGGGTAGAGAACAACATAAACATCATTTCTGCACTTTTTATTCCGCATGAAAACCACACATTGCTTATTGTATCACCATACAGCCAGACCTTCAGAGGTGGGGTCCACATTGCAGTACACAGCGGTTCCTCTAATACCCACTTGGGCGTCCTCTTGGATTGATGCATGCTTGTATTCGCCGTGGCAAACTATCCACAAGTTCATCAAGGCACTGTTGGTCCAGATTGTCCCACCCCTCAACGGAGATTTGACGTAGATATCTCAGAGTGGTTAGTGGGTCACGTTGTCCATAAACAGCTCTTTTCAATCTATCCCAGGCATGAGCGATAGGGTTCATGTCGAGAACATGTTGGCCACTATACTCGAGCGATGTTGTTATCCTCAAGGAAGTCACTCACCGGATGTGCACAATAGGGCTGCTAATTATCGTCCATGAAAACGAATGCCTCGACAATATGCTGCCGATATGGTTGCACTATCGGTAGGAGGATGGCACTCACATAACGTACAGCCATTACGGCGCCTTCCATCACCACCAGCGGCGCACGTTGGCCTCACATAATGCCACCCCAAAACAGCAGTTAACCTCCACTATGCCACTCGCTGGGCAGTGTGTCTAAGGCGTTCAGCCTGACCGGGTTGCCTCAAACAGCCTGACCGGGTTGCCTCAAACCGACGATTCTCTGGTTCAGGGCATATGCGACACTCATCGATGAAGAGCACGTGATGCCAATCCTGAGCGGTCCATTCGGCATATTGTTGGGCACATCTGCACCACGCTGAATGGTGTCGTGTTTGCAAAGATGGACCTCACCATGGACGTCGGGAGCGAAGTTGCGCATCATGGAGCCTACTGCGCACAGTTTGAGTCATAACACGACGTTCTGTGGCTGCACGAAAAGCAATATTCAACACGGTGGGCGTAGCTACCAGGGTAGCCCTTGGGCGGCCCGAGCGGGGTATATCATTGAAAGTTTCTGTATCTTCTCCATGTCCGAACAACACCGCTTTGGTTCACTCCCAGACGTCTGGACACCTCCCTTGTTGAGAGCCCTTCCTGGGACAAAGTAACAATGCGGACGCAATCGAACCGCGGTATTGACCATGTAGGCACGTTTGAACTACAGAAACACGAGCCATGTACCTCCTTTCTGGTCGAATGACTCTCCGTTCTTTAGGCGCTGCTCATGCATAGTTGTTTACGTCTGTCTGTGCCTTTAGTGACATCTCTGAAGAGTCAAAGGGACTGTGGGACTGTGTCTGTGATACAGTATCCACAGTCAACGTCTCTCTTCAGGAGTTCTGGGAATCGGGGTGATGCAAAACTTTTCTTGTTGTTTGTACTAATGTAACGAGTGTTAATAGGTGATGCGGTCTGTCATCGAGTGGTTTGTTTGACCTATTCTTCTTTGAAGGTACCGTAACTGTTGAAGATGCGGCAAACATAGATTTTACCTCCCATTCGAGAGTTTTTTGGAAATGAAAGATTTTACCTGCAATGAGACGGCAGTCCGCTTCAATATCACAGAAATGTTAGAGCCTTCTTGGATGAAAACCTACGTGGACGATGGATTGGTCGAAGAGGAGCTGTTGGATATCGTCCACGGTCTCCAGACTTCCCATGTCATGACTTCTGCCTACGAGGGATTTTGAAAAATGAAGTTTACCAATAGAACCCAGGTACAGTCGTGAACAAAACGAGCGAGACCCCTTGCCTTTTCATTCTGCTGATCCGCACAGCTTTAAAGTCTGCTACACAGCATAACGGGCAAGGAGACGAAGTGTTACTAACATACTATGCACAGGCGTGAAATTGAAAAACCATCCGAACTATTTCAGACTGTTTTCAATCATGTGTAAGACTATATTAAAGCTGATTAGTGTGTGAAACACAACCCGTAAACAAAAGATATAAATGAAAGAAGAAACGCTAATTAGTATGAACTGTACTAATAAAAATGAATTTCAGCTTATCGAGATAACATAACTGTTTTAGTAATACAAAGTACCCCAGATCGTTACGAATTAGCAAAATAACATGCGCATTCGGCCGCGAAACCGTCTGTGTCAACGTTCAGACCAGTCATACTGGAGTACCGTTGTTGACCTACCATGAAAGTGTGCAAATTTAGCAGTGCGTGAAGATTCATAACGAAATTCAGTTAAAAATCATTCAGTGCCACACTTAAGTCAATTCATATTGATATCCACAGGGCGCCGGTACAGAATAAAGGTAGCAATAAAACGTATTGGGGGTGCGATAATTTCTTAAAATTGCTTTACTGATAGTCTATCTGCCTCCATCGAGATTAGAACCGAAAACAAACCAGACCTTCCTTGCAGTAACAAACACATTTCACTGCGCTAGCAGACAACCCAGGCAAATAGCCCTCTATTATTACCCCAGACATGAATAAGTTCTGAGAACAAGCAGTGTGGTCTTTGGTTGTCAGTAGTATTGTTGTTGCCTGTGTAGCACTCGAGAGTATCAGGTGAGGGAGCCCGGTATTGGTCACGCTGCTCAGCGGGTTGGTGGGTAACTAGCAGAACAGAGAGATGAAAACGCTGAGGATCCTGATTTTTGAAATATGATTTTGTAAGTATTGATCATAGAAGTGTCAAGATATTCAGGCAGTGTTGTCGCTGGATTGCTTCATCACGAATTATTTATGATGATTTTGTGAAAAGCAAACTTTCGGTATAACTTCTCTTTATTGATTCAGGTCGGCTACCTTAACTGTAGAGAAGAGATTAAGCAAAATCATCCTCTCACGTAGCTTGGACTCAAAGTTACTATTACACCATTCGTTTACCATTTCATTAACAAATTACATAGCAGAGGTGTAGTTGTTCTATAAAAAGTGAATGTTGTAAATGTTGTTGTAACAGCTAAAGGTCAGTTTCATAATACAGTTTTTAAATTACAGTCTCTTCCATATAATTCAGTAAGTTCGGTTCCTTCCACCGATCCCTAACTAAATATATATTTTATAATCGAGTATCACCGCACTTAACGGAACACAGTTGCGCAAGATTGTAGTAGAATGTGCCTACCATAGTTCCTTTTCTTGCATTGCACTTGGACAAGGTTTCCTTTCTCTAAGCCAGAGATCGATTTCGAGCAGTACTGTTTCTGATACTGCATGGTAAGCCACGGAAGTTTGTAGGACCAGTTTAACAAAGCTAATGCGACAAAATAAGATTATTTACAGTCAATCATTGCACTTCAAAATTATCTTTTTGGTCACTCGTACAGTGAAGTGCCCAGTGCTGCGCGTTCTAGTGTGTGTGTCATTAACGTTCGGAATTTTAATTGGTCAGTTTTGCTAGGTAAATTTGTATGGCGTTTCTAAAACAAAGATTTTGAACATTTGTTCTTGCAAAGCTCTATTCGTAATTTTAAGCAAAATGTTTACATTTCGTAAATGTTCGGGAATCTGCTACGCTGAAATTTGTGTTTAGTTAGTTACTTCGTGCGGAGAAAATTAATAGTAAATTCGCGGTTTTGCGCAACACATGTTGGCTGGTCAACCTGAGTCCTTTGTAGTATTAGATAGTGATTAAAGAGGCCAGTATCCGTGTGGCTTTTATGAGATAATAATGTTCTCTCACCTGACATCGCCAGTTATTATTACTTGAGGCCGAGATGCTTTTCATTTTTTTAACTAGCTTAGATCCCGCTACTTCGCTCGTGTAGACTGTACGATCTGCACAGATTTTCTTTTCTTTAATCTCTTTGTTGTTTGCAAAATGGAATACATTCTAAATTTTTCGGCTAGTTAAGACCTTAGAAACGTGGTCTTCTCCGAATGTATTTCTGACCAAAAAGCGATTGTGGTAACTTTTGACCAGGGCGTTTGTAATCATACATTTTGCGTTCCTGTTGTGATGTTTCCTCAGAGATTTTCATCCCCCAACACATATTTCCTCATACATAACAGAGGGGTAAAATATCAGTTTTCGTAGATTTAGCGTTAATTTTTTAACGGAACGAAATGTTTTCATAAGGATTTTCATCCGCTTTTTCACCCCTTTTCGGTTGAATTTCTAAAAAACCTTCAAAAACGTATTTTTTATCCTAACACAGAAGCCAACCATACATTTCATCGATTTAGCTTCAAAAATACTTATGTGGTAAAATATTTCCATAGAAACTTCATCCCGTATTTCATCCCCATAGGCGTTGATGTCCCAAAAACAGTGAAACATGTAATTTTTTTATTTCCAACCGAGAAGCCAAATTCAAATTTTTTTAGATATTGCTTTAAAAATGCTTACATAAAACTTTGTATCCCCTATTTCACTTCCTGATGGGATTGAATTTGCAGAAATATTCAAACACGTACTTTTTTATGCCTAATGGGGAAGTTAAGTACCAATTTTTATAGAAGGTACCTTTAAAATGCTTTAGTAGCTCTTTAATAATGATTTATTTTTGAAAAAGCTTTCCCCCTTTTACCCTTTTAGTGGTCGAACTTCCGAAATCGCTGAAACATGTTGTCTTTACTTATTTTTTTTTTATTCCTGTCTGAGAAACCCGACACTAATTTTCATTGTTCTAGCTTCAAAACTACCTTAATAGCGACACATTTTCAAAAAGCCTTTCATCCCTTGTTTCATCATATTAGGAGTAGATTATCGAACAATCGCTTCTTAAACGATATTGACAGTTTAAGATCAACAGCCTCTTCCAATTTCAAGTTTTATCGATAGGGGTGAGGGCTGGGTGAAGATGAGTCAGTGATTCAGATTTGCCAAGTTTCAACCCCTTAGGGGTAGAATTTCCAAAAACAGTGAAACACGTATTGATTCATTTCGAAGCGAGAAGCCAAATAACAGTTTTCAAAGAGTTAGCTTGGAAAATACTTTCATAAAGGAATATGTTCATAAAAAATTTCGCTCCGTGTTTTAACCCCTTAGGGTTTGAATTTTAAAAAACAGTGAAAGGCGTTTGTTTTTAGTGTCTTAGAGAGAAGCCAAATAAAAATTTTCATTGATTTAGGTTCAAAAATGCTTCCATTACGAAATTTTTGTATAAAAATGTTCATCCCTTTTTTCGTCTCCCCATAGGTGTTCAATTTTCAAAAAATGTTGGAACACATATTTCTTTATTTCTTATCAAGAAAACAAATTGCAATTTTCATAGGTCTAGCTTCGAAATTTCCGTAATAGTGACATAATTTCAAAAAGCCTTTCATCCCCTATTTCACCCCTTAGGTGTGAAATACCGAAAAACCCCTTCTTGAAAGACGCCTACTGTGGTACCCCTATTGAAATTTAAAAAACGCAAAGTCCTTTGGCAATTTCAAGTTGATATACTTAGTGGTTTGGGCTCGGATATGACGAAACAGTGAGTGAGTCAGTCAGTCGGTACATTAGCTTTTGTATATAGATATCATGATAAACCGTTTCCCTCGTGGCGAGTGTGTGTGTTTGGTATAAACACTTTTTTCTTTACGACTTGCTGATAGCGTGCGATAAAGCTGGGAGGGTCGCCTTAGCGTATCTGTATCGTATAATTTCTGTTGTTAATTGGTTTTTTGGATACACGGTCTAAGCGAAACTAGAATTGATAAGATTTGGTTAGAAATTTCTCTTGTTCCTGAATGATTTTCCCCGCAAGATATAAAGAACATGCGTGCTTTTAGTTTTGTATAAACTATGCCGTTTACTGATATTATGCTCTCGTAATTTTCTCTTGTGTTTTGTTGCTCTTTTTTGAAGATTTCGTCACATATGTTTACACAAGAAGGTTTTTTAAGTTTTGGTAACTACGTGGACCGGACCTTGTTTATGACAGATTATGTGCGTATTCACTATCGTTGCTTTGCGTTTGTATATTCAGCATTCATCACTTGTTCTTAAATACCAAGCTTAGACAGATATGCTTAGGCAGTCAGTATCAGCAAGCGTTCTTCCAAATAATGAACATTAGTAACATGTTTGTAAATACCAGGTTTAATCAGTTACAACTGCTCGTCATACTCTTGAAACTTTCAATGTGCCTGCCACTCGATTTCAGCAAAGAAAACAAAAAAAAATATTTTCAACAAATGGAAGCCCCGCTCCCCGCGAGTTGCTTACTAATACGAAATTTATTCGCTATTACAGAAATAAATTTCGTAGTTGCATTATTCACCAAGCACGGCTGCATTATTAACACTGCTACATCGCTCTTTTCGCCTGCGCTACCGACGCTGCTATCTACCTATAACTCTACAAGCGAATTTCTGTCGGCATTTGAGTGGTTTGTGGGAAGGAGATGGCTGCCACAAACCATATATATGAACAACGTCTGACGTTTTACGCCGCCCCCCAAAAATTGGCCGAACTATTCTGTCCACATATATACATACCTTGCCCAGAATAATGTCTCATGGGTGTTCGTCGTTCCGTGGGCAGCATTATGGGGAGGACAGGGAGCGAATGATTGCAACAGTTAAGTGCTGCCTACGGAAGTTTCCCAGGTGACAGAGATGTGCCTCAACAATATTGTTTTCATCGAGGCTGTGACTAAGTCATGATCTGCACTCAGGGTGATGGCAATCTCTACACCGCCTTTACACCGGCTTTCTTATTGGAGCAATCCTGACATGGTGACAGACGTCATGCAAGGCTACAGTTAGAGGCAGGAACTTACGGAGAACTTCAGAGAGTGGTGGGTGAAGGAATCCCTTATATCGCTACGATCACGCAGCTAGACAGAAGAAAAGATTCACAGCGCGAAGAAATGGTTACGAAGCTGTATTGCACAAAGATAGTCCGTGTACGACACTTGTGGAAATGAGCCCGTTTTGAACAGTTGCTAAAAGGACGACTGGCTCTGAGCACTATGAGACTTAACATCTGAGGTCATCAGTCCCCTAGAAATAAGAACCACTTAAACCTAACCAACCAAAGGACAACACACGCATCCATGCCCGAGGCGAGATTCGAACCTGCGAGCGTAGTTGACGCGCGGTTCCAGACTGAAGCGCCTAGAACCGCTCGGCCATATTGGCCGGCGCTGAAAGGACGAGATGGAAAAACGCGCCCTAGTGATGTAATGCCCCATTCAGCCGATAATCTACTTAGTAGTTGACTAAGTTGGGAGCAGTATGAGTGTGACTCATAACATATGTGATCAGCAGATAAATCTACGCCTTTGTAGTTATTACGCTTTGTATTTACTGTCTTTGGAGTTCAATGAAGTATCAACTGCTTTTTATGGTAATTAATTCGCATTGGCCGACTTGCCAGCCCTGTAGTAGAAGCTTAATGCATTTTTATTCTATTCTGAAGTGATAGCGTTCATTTCACGTGTTGAAGTCTTTCTCTGAAATTTCAATAATTACTCCAGAAAATGAAAGAGTTTTCTAAACTTGAAAATATGTTCTAAGATGCAGCATTCTCGTGTATCTAGGAGCAAATAATCTATTGAAATTTGACGCTGAGATTCATTCGTTCCATCGTAAGGAGACCTTCCGTTTCAGGTTGCAGGGTGGTACACGACCGTCCACACGTTACACTGATCAACCAAAACATTATGACCACTGTCCACAGCTACGCTGTGTGCTACCTGGTGGCGTTGCGGACACGTGAAGCGATGACAAAAACTTGTGAGCGGAGCAGACACGGCGTGGGACACCATAGCAAAGATATGGGCTGCCAATGGGGAAATACTTTGTAATACGCGACTTAGACAAACGGCAAATTATTACTACGCAGAGCTTGTGAACCAGTATCTCGAAAACGGCTAAGATGATTGAATGTTCACTACTGTCGTAACTACCTACGCAAAGAGGTAGGACGGTGAAACTATCACTAGGTGCTAAATGCTGCAGTTCCACCACTCTTCACAGAACGTCTGGTTCGGAGGCTTGCCTGCTCTATAAAGTAGGATGGCATCTCTGTCGAAAGAGCGCAATGCTGGTGCACGTACAAGTGTTTCGAAGCACACCATTCATTGTATATTGTTGAACATGGAGCTCCGCAGCAGAAACCTCCCGCTACGCGTTCACATGTTGACTCAACGAAAATTACGACTCCAGTGAGCACGGGGCCATTGGGATTCGACCGTCGATCAATGAAAATTTGCGAGCTCTTCTGTTGAATCATATTTTTGGTATGCTAGGTAGATGGTAGTCTCTACAAATGCCATCATCGAGGTTAACGGCGGCTGGAAACGTGCAGCACGCCAGGGACACAGGCAGATGGGAGCAATTTTATTCTACGGAAGACATTCTCCTGCGCTTGCATGGGTCCGGTGGTAGTACTCGATGACACTCTGACAGCTACGGACCACCTGCATCTCTTTATGCTTGATGTCTTCCCCGACGGCAATGTCATCTTTCAGTAGTATAATTGTTCGTGTCTTGGAGCCGGAACCGTGCTACAGTGGTTCGAGGAGCATTACAGTGAACTCTTGTTGATGTCACACTGACGAAATTCACCTCTTGTGTATACTATGCAACCCATCTAGGTCGCTGTGGGGCGCTGTGGCCGCGTACGCAGATCACTGGCCCATTATTTACGCGAATTACGTGACCTGTGCATAGACTTCTGATGCCACACCCCTCCATAAACGTACCAACAAACTGTTGGATCCCTGATACGCTGAATCAGTGGCGTATTTTGTTACAAATACGAACAAACAAGCTATTAAGCAGGTGGTCGTAGTGTTTTGGCTAATCAGTGTATATAAATAGTTTTAAGCATGGAAAAAATTTTACTCACCATAAAACTCTGTAACTAGAATTAACAATATCCTCAAAACTGCTTCAGTTCATACACATTATAAAAATTGCAGGAAGTTTCATATCAGCGCACACTCAGCTGCAGAGTGAAAGATCTAGTTCTGGAAATACCCCACAGGCTGTGGCTAACCCATGTGTCCTCAATATCCTCTCGTCCAGTAGTGCCAGTCTTGCAAGTTTCGGAGGAGAACGTTTGAGAGGGGGCATGAGCCACTTCTCAATTTCTATCTTACGATTATCCTCTCTAATTGCATGCAGTGAAAAGTCGCTATTCCTTCACACGCGGATTTCCCACGCGGCGTCTCTCGTCACCCGGGTGGTCCGGTGACAGGCGGGTTCTGCTGATCTGGATAGGGTTAAGCCGACGGGTGTGAGGAAGTCGAGTGAATGCTTTGCAGACGCCGACATTGTCAAAAGACACACCCGGAGGGGTCTGAAGTAGTGGCTGGGCTAGAGGTTCCGTTACTTCGCAGAAACTTAGCGAAAACACTTTCTGGCGGGCTACCAGCGAGGCGTGGCAATGACTTGTGTACCCAGGCAGTTGTGGCGGAAAAATTCCCGCGCTTTCTGCAAAATAGTAACTGTGATTGGCTTGCTCAGGGCATAGGTCCGTGACGTAGCAAAATCAGCGCAGAAATTGGCGCCAAGAATCTCCATTGGTGGAATGGTAGTGCTCTGGCAATAGAGTGGAATTTTCCGCCGGTTTTCGAGTTGCTGATTGGAACGTTTAACCACGGCCACTGTCGTGGGGGCGGGAATGTTATGTGTTCGGCCTGTACGGGTGCTCTAGGGAGTCAGCTCTTGCTTTTCGGTCGAGGACGTCGAAGCAACCAGCCATCGCCTCCGGTACACCAAATCGTGTTCTTGCAGTTAAGAAGACAGATTGGTAAGGTATGTCCACAGCACCGGCAGACAGGGACTTTCCTAGGTGATAAGCAGAGCTCAGCAGAGCGTGCCTGTTCGTCTTTTTCTAACATTGTTCTGTCTTGGGTAGCAGCAATTAATGTTGGGTTGGCTATGTGTTTTCGCTTAAGATTTGACTTGCAAGGAATTGGCTCCACATACCACTTCGTCATAATCCTCACAATCTAGTTTAGGGACAACTTCACATTCACAGCGTTTGTTTGAGTATCCAATTTGAGCCAATTTGATGTATTGTAAATGTTTCATGTGTTTTTGTTTATTATTTTGTGTTTAGTCTTAATAAATCATATTGTTATTTTGGACAGAACTTTCATTCTGTTAATCGGTAGAGCAACCCTATCATTCCTCACTATGTTAATGAAACCTTCGTTTATTCAACTTATTTATCAAATTAAATTATTGCAGGTGCCAAACTCTCTTCTACTCCACTGGCAGGGTTGATTAGAGTCAGTTCGCGTTTTTTTTTTTTTTTTAATCCTTGTGCAACAACAAAAGTCGGAGTTAGAATAGGGGGGGGGGCTTAGAGCATCATTTACATATATAGATTCTAGAAGAATTTAGTGTTAAATACACTGCTAGCCCCGGCACCTCGCACGTTTGTGAAGTTTGGAAGCCAGAAACCGGTGAATAAGCTTTAAGGACAAGTTTTCAGTCTTCCTGGACAGGTAAGTCGGACAGTTTGGCTTTAAAATCCGAGCAATGCGGACTCGCGCTGTATCCCGCCTGCGAAGCGCACAGTTCGCGTTGTTTATTTGGAGAACTTACACTTCGCTTACTTTTGAGCAAGAACGTGCTTCAGGGTAGAAACACTTCGATTCACTTTTAACAATGAATATACACGACCAAAAGCCCTGGAAGCAGAACACTTTCTCCGTGGTGAGTGAAAGATATCACCTTCGGAGATACTGGGAATACATCTTACCACTTTTTGAAGTGTCATATAGGTCAGGGTCGTTGACAATGCGGCGTGCGGTAGGTTCTTGAAATATGCTCAGTATGCATTCCGGTTTTGTCACGTTGACGGAAACGTCTGCGTGATCACGCAGGCACATGTAGGTTTGGGCGTTCGTACCACACGCGTGTTTGAGTTGCCTTTCGAGCTGTCGGTGGAAGAAGTCTTAGCGGCTTTCCGGCCCTACGGGGTGGTTCACGGTCACACCGCAGAACTCTGGGTGGTGTTCAGTACGTTTCCCGTTTGAAACGAGTTGCATCAGATCGCATTCGATCTTCGTTGTCACATGATGTCGTATTTAAACATCAGTATTTGTCGCGCGGTCGTTATATAAGACGGTTAACCCAAGATCCACTCTGAGTGCGGCAAGTTCAGAATATATTCCGGCAGTTGCTTTGTCATTACTTTGTGAGCAAAGTGGAACCACGTGTTGATCAGTAACTATAAGATCATCAATCTTAAATGCGATTGTGCGTGAGATTATAATGTCTCGTCTAGACAATATTTTTCAATATAGTAACTTTTCTTTATGTTCAACCCACTTGGGGTGTACTTTGTGAGACCAGTACCACATGCTTATACAATTGTTTGACCCATCAGGTTAATAGTAAGACGATAGTAACCAGTTCGAGGTGTTTCTTTTGCAAATTGCTTTTCGAACTAGTTTATTTTAATTATCAAAATTATTGTTGAGTTACACTCTTTGTGTAAACCAAGTTGACCACGTGAAGCATGTGGTGAAAGCATCAAAGTAGCCCTCAGCAATTCTTTTCGGGCAGATTTCACAGAGAGTTAGTATGAATTTAGTATACCAGTGTGTGGTAATTACATGACGGACAGGATTGCGCCACGAACGTAACTTCTTTGGGTGAAAATTGAATTGGTTGGTTGTGGTTAATTTCCTCTTGCATATGTTTCAACGTTCTTCGTGTGTTATTTTATGAATGCAGTGTTGTATGCAGTCTCTCAATCTTGGCTCCATATTTGATGTGTTCCGTAAGATTACAATCTCACATTTTCACAATCCTAAATAAGGCACCAGTTTAGTTATGAATCAAGTTTAATATGCTGAAATTTCAAGGATCAATGTTAAAAAAAATTCCAAATATAAACTGATTCATTTCTTTTATTTTAATTCACTTTTTTGTATATATATCACCTGTTGTCATGTGACTAATAAAAGATTATAATTAATGTTAGTCTGGTTGAGAATTTGGTAAGCTACCCTGGATACCTGGTGAAACAGTTGCGCAGTAATGCAAGGTTAACTTCCTCAGATATCTCACAGGTTTTAACCCGCTTTTATTGTCTATCAGCACCGATTTAAGAACAAAGTAATGCAACAACATTAGACATGGTGGCAGTGGTTTGTGATAACGCTAGACTCTGGAATCTCTGAAACGTTAGATTGCGAGCGTTGTATAATCTTAATTTTTTTTTTCCCTGCAGCGCTCAAACAACTTCTGCGTTGTTCCTGAGCAGACTTTCAAGTGATTCACGGCGTTGGTGACTGGCGTTGTGTTGTTTGTCTTGTTGTTTTGTTCTCTATATTTGTTTGTTTTATATGTGTGTATGTTTTTTTTCTCGCTTGTAAATTGCACTTTTTCGATCAAAGTTAAAAATTTGTTTTGCGTGTGAAAAAGTGCGTTCTAGGTTGGGTACCTTTCGTGTAACTGTCGTAATTTTTGGGGGATACATTTATTGTGATTAGTGTGTTGCGTACTGGGTATAAATTGAACGAATGCAGACACGTAACCAAGCTAAAAGTAGGTGGTCCAACAAATTAAGGAACATGGACCAAGGGGATAATTTGTTTTCGAATATTAACGCGTCGGACGGTTCCGAAAATGCAATGGGGAATACTTCAGACGAAATGCAGAACAGGACGAACGAGCTCACAGCAGAGCCAGAAATTAATTTGCCTCCTACTTACCAAATTGATTTGGCAGAACTCATGAAAGCCTTATTGCAACAAAATAAAGAAAACGTAGAGAAATCAGAAAAATCGTTCCGAGAACAAAAAGAATCATCTGAGAAATCGATCCGCGAGCTAGGTGAACAAATAGACGAAAAAACATCCAGCAGACAAAGTCGACAAGTCGATGCAGAGAGTGTCCGGTGATATCTCACAAAGAATAAACAATCTGGCAAGTGAAATAAAAAGTGATATTATGAAAGGATTAGGCCATACATTTGAACAAATCGGTGACCATCTGCAAGCCTTAGAACAGGGCAAGCAGAGTCGCGTTGCGGAATCGAAAGAGAGAGAGGAACAGCTACTTAGGAATTTCTAAGCGCTGAGAGAAGAATGCCAAAGGGAACGCCAGCAGGTACTCTCGAGGGTCCAGGAGGCGGAACGCATTGTCCCGCGTCTGTTAGCAACTCAGTAGCGGACAACAGTCAAGCGATTCACGCACTCTAACAGCAAGTAGAACAATTGAAGCAGACTGGGGCGGAGGACAACAGACAAATACATGATAACATTGCGGCATTAGCGGACATCGTAGGCACGATGAAGGTGATGGAGAGCGACAACAATACTACACAGGTAGCGGTCGCAGAGACTGAAGAAGTGCGTTCGCTTCTTAAATTTCAGAAGGGACAGGTCGAAGTGAACAGGCGGCACAAAGTTGTAACAGGCGAATTACAAGAACGTGTGGCGCATCTGGAAAGCCGCATTGGGTGTGATTCCGAACTCGCCAATAGCACTAAAAATAGCCATACGAATAGTGCAGAGAGGGACTCCGGCCACGAGGGAGATTTTGACGACAGGGTAGAATGTATTTTGATGGGTAGACATGAGAAAAATAGAAACATTCAAGGGCCTCACTGGGAGGAAATGCGGGGATTTGATTTCATACATTTCCTTATGGTGAGAAAGTTTGAGATATTTCGAAATTCGCAAAAAGGAATACATCCATGAGCATGGCTCGAGCAATTTGAATTATGTCTTCCCCCTGACTGGGCAAGTTCACAAAAGATAGAATATATGTGTGATTATTTGGAAGGTGAACCAGTGATTCACATGAGGTCGGCAGCGCGTCACTGCAACTCCACTTGGGAGTTTAGACAAGCCTTTCTGTCCACCTATTGGTCGGAAGCGGCACAAGATAGGGTCAATCATGGCCTAATTATGATGCCAAATTTGAACCAGTCTGGTTTCGGCAGCCCAGCACGCCTATTCGACCACATGCTGCAGGCAAATCAATTTTTATACGACCCATACAGGCCTGCAGAACTAATTAGGATATGCATCACCAAATTGCCGATGCACTTGCGCCACGTCATTCTTGCGGGACGATGCAAAGAGGACGTGGAAACGCTTAAGACACTTCTCCAAGAGTTCGAATACAATACAGGATGGTGATGATGATGATGATGATGATTAGTGTTTTAGGGCGCACAACAACGAGGTTATCAGCACCCACCAATACAGGAGAATGCCCGCCTAATTAGGCACAAAGTTATTACGGGGCACAGCAGCGCGATCGCAGTCGTGGCCGTAGTACAAATCAATGGCGTGACTGGTCGTCGCGACGCGAACGGAACAATAATCGGGACCGGCCGTATAGAAACTGGGGTAACAGTCGCGAACACAGGTGGAACAACGGAAATGATAGAGGACGTGGACAGGATCGTGAGCGCTACAGGTACGACAACCAGAATCGATACTACGATGAACACGATGGGAATAGGATTGTAGGCGGAGCACCACATGATGTTGAAATTCGGCCGGCCAACCCTAGACATAATGCAGCAAATGGAAATGCACAAAACCGGCAATGACAAATGATCAGCGCAGAAGGCGCCCAGTCGGAACAATTGGGCGACGTGGCAAATGAGTACCAGTGAGGAGTAGAGAGAACGGTGAGGAGAAAGAATTGATTAGTTTAAATTTGTGACATATGCATTTTGAATAATATGTTGGTAAAAATAATGATAAAGATGTTTCCGTGTGATTGATTGAAGTGATGTTCGCGGTTTTTTTTTTCCTTGTGTCATTAGGATTTAGGTTGGTTCAAATGTGAAGATAAAAGGTTTCTTTGTGAACAAGTGAAATGCTGTTTATGGTTTTTTTTGTGTAAGTTGAAAAGAGTCGCTCCTGAGAGAAGCAAGATCTGTGTTGAATTAATGCAAAACTCAGGGGAATATCCGATCTGTGGGTATTATAGGGTCCCCAGCTGTTAGTAGCCTTGTTTCCGATTTTATGCTTTCAGTGCTACTATCTATCTATTACTATTCTATATCCATCAGTATAAATGAGGATCTCTTACTATAGTATGCGTGCTGTATGAATATTTTAAGATAGGAGAACTCTGAGAAAGGAATGAGTAAGTTTGGAATCTTGAAAACAGGATGCGATAATACGATTGTTTTACCAGTGGCTTCCCAATATGCGATGATATGTTAATATTGATGATATACGTCTTTTTTGTCCTTTATAGCTGAGTATGTAAAGTGCTGTCTGTGGATTTCGTCAGTATATTGATTCGCTTAAAGGTCAAAGAAGAGTTGTGGTTTGTGTAATTTACGTGGCCCAGAAATATTATTATGGTAGTCAAATGACGAGCAGTTTGCCAGCAAATGGAGAACTGAACAGAAATATGGATCCTTTTTGTAGTCTTGATTGATGTCGAGCCAGAGCCTGAAAAATTACTCTGCGTTAATACTTGTCCTAGAAAAGTGACGTTTATGTGTTTTGCTGATGCTGTGAGCATTACAGCTTACTGTTTTCGCTGGTGCGGGATGCACTGTAGCCTATATGAGTTGCACTGAGGAAATTTTCCTCTTGACGGTAGAGTAAGATTAAATAATTTTGACTAAGGGGCCGAAGGAAAGCTTGGTTTAATGGAATAAGGATGAAGCAAAACATTTGTCATTTAAACTACGGGAGGATTCGGATCTTTTGCGTCAGTTGTAAGTTCAATAGGATGTTAAGATGAAACTGTTTTACGGAATAGAGGAGACCACAATTTTGCCATTCATGAGAAATGAATCCAGAATAACCACCACAGGCGAAATAACTGATTTGGAAGCGAAAGGTAACTTAAAAAAGGAACGAAATTGCAGCAAAATGGGTAAGAAAATGTAGTATAACCTGTATTATGAAAATATTTTTACCCTTCTCAGAGTCATCTATGTTATTAATTCTTGTGATAACGTAGTTTTAGATGAAATTCTTACTGTTTTATGTATAAACATATGAGTATGATAAATGTATAATTGCGAGTCTCTTATCAGGTGTCAATTGGTATAAATGTTTTGGCGTGTAAATAACCATTGTTCTCTTTACTATGTATGTTTAAGGAAAGCTTCTCCATATTTATCATGTGACGAGACATATGACACAAGCGCCAAGAGGAGGACGAATTAGAACAATGTTGTAGTGGTATAAACACTGTGTTGACGTAGCATTGAAGTAGCCTGTTGGATTAAGTAGTAGTGGATTGAAGTAGAATTTTGAATAATTCATGTTTATGGGTAGTTATTTTGTAGAATAGACAACAGGTGTGCATGTGTGTGTGTAAATAACATGTGAACCCTATGCTGTGCTGACCCATACTTACACAAGGCATAATCTTATTCATTTTAGTGAATTAATAAATAGCATTTGATTTATTAAAACGCAAGTGAACCACATTAGTGATGTGAATTTAGGTATTATATTGTCAGTTCACTTAATTTTTATTTTTATACTGGCAAATCATTTCACTACTATTTTTTTATATTGTCAAGTCATTTAACTTTTATTTTTATATTATCGATTCATGTAACTTTTTTATTTGAAAAAAGAAAAGAATAAGTTTCACTTTTGTTCTTAAAAATTGTGAAAGACAATACTAAGCGGTATTATGTATGACATTTTGTAATCACATAACTATGATGAACAATTTCTGTGAATGCAGTTGAGAACGTGAAAACGAAACGGCTAAACTCTTACGAGACAGCGGGAGCAGCGAGGAGGAGGACTAGGTGTTAACAGGCGGGTTTCCCAGCAGGACACACTGTCAGCCGGGACACTTCTGGAGCATGCTCGCCAACTAAAGAAGGGCTGCAGGGCAAAAACTTTCCCTTGCACCCGGAGCTAATGGCCGGACGCACCAATGCGACCCTTCGTGGAGGCGATGACCTGAGATGGCTGAGTGGTCCACTGCGCGGAAATACATCTGCTGGAAACGCACCACACGCACACGACCGTGATGAGACGGCCGCATTGAAACGACAGAAGACAGGGGATAAAGGGGCGTGGAGCCTTTTGACAGGTACTGTCCTGAGAAAGTGGCAGACTTCAACGACGCCTATCAACATTTTCTGGCGGATGCCCACTGTCAAGCGACAGTAAATCATGGTTCGATGTTCTCTGGTCGCTAAGGGTGGCACAAACAAGAGCCATTAAGTGTCATCCTTGCCCAGGAATATCAAACCGGCGAGCCAATTGAGGAGAACTCAAGAATGTAACAACACAAGGGGCGTGGAGCCTTTTGACACATACTGTCCAGAGAAACTGGCAGACTTCAACGGCGCCTATCAACATTTCCTGGCGGATGCCCACTGTCAAGCGACAGTAAATCATAGTTCGATGTTCTCTGGTAGCTAAGGGTGGCACAAAGAAGAGCCATTAAGTGTCATCCTTGCCCAGGAATATCAACCTGGCAGGTGAAACAAGGATACCGCACGAATTTGACAACACAAACATGGAACCAAATCGAGATGTACGTGACACGAGCCACCAAGAGAAATTTCATGAGAGGGCAGAGACGGCGAGATTTCACGCAGCAGATGGACAAAAAAAAACCTTACCGACAGCTGTGGTGACGAGCCCCCCCCCCCCCCCCCCATCCACTTATATTGTGCCTCAGAACAGTGGAACTACTGAGTGTGTCAGTGAACAGTGCTTATACAGTTCTTAATTCAATGCATATACGTGTGTTTCTGTCAGAGAAATTTTGACTTGTGTGTTTTGCAGGGGTTCGATTTATTGATGTTTATTAGACTGACTCTTGTATTTTGCAGGTGTTTAATTTATTGGTGTTTTTTTTAGACGTTGACTATTGTACTTTCAGAGCTGTTTTATTGATCAATGTTTGTTCTTGTGTGATGTATCAGATTTGTGATATTTTGTTTCGTAAATTCATTCCTGTGGCATTGCTTCGTTTACCAGTCAGACAGCTATTCATTCTCGTTGTACTGTGATCGATTGGCCTTTGCTTGGGGCATATTTATAGTGAGGAATCCCATAAGGATATCAATCACATAATTAATTGTAGTTTCAGTATAATGACACAGTGCTCATTGTTTGCTAACTAACTGAAATATAGTAGAGTGATTAAATTAGTGCCACAAAGTTATTTAAATTCTACAAATTATTAGTTTTATAAGATACAGAATTTTTTTGCAATAACCACTTTGTAAAACATGTTTTTTTTCTCTTCTAATTTTTTTGCTTTTGTGAATTGTGCATTGTAATGTTCTGCTTTATAATACTGAAGTTATTTTCATGTTTTTTTTTTAAATTGCTGTGACACTTTTGCTATTTTCATAAATTTTACTTGTTAATAAACAGTCATAAATTTTCCTGTGATCAGTTGGCTCTTGCAATGAGCAAATACTGGTCAACTCCATAAGGGTAACAACCAGAAATTGTTTTCATATTAATGACACAGGAACCATTGTTTTTACTTGCTGACCGAATTAGGTCTACATTATCTTTAAATAGGTTCACACATTGTTTTTTCCTCTTTGAAATTGGTAGATTCTAAAGATGTGTTGCAATTATTGTGTTTTAGCAAGTAGCTGGTGACCTTTTGCCTTTTCTTTACATTTTTGGCTTAAGTTGGGTGTGGGAAACCTGCTAGGGAATGTCCTAGAATGGCCAGTCTTTTCCTGGAGCGTTGGGGCTATGAAAGGTCTCTGTTGGATTCCTTTCATGTTAATTTATTAAATCTGTTGTCATTTACAGCATAAATTCCTCTTCTAAATTTACTGTGGTGTTTCTGACTATCTGGGAGGAGACTGAGCAGTGAAACGTGTTACTTTTACACATAAACAAGAACGATCTGTCACACTACTACACTTTGAAACACAGTTCATATGTAATTCATGTCACACAGTCTCATACGGAACCTACATCCGCTTTCTTTTATATACTGTATGTGATAAGATACTGTCATCCCCCTTCCCTTCTGTGTGAGAGGATGAATGAGCAAATGTATTTCTAGTTGCATGCTGGATGGTAGCAGACAAGCCTGTCTGCTAGAGAACAGTAGGACCAACATTGGAACAGGTAGCTACGAATTCTAAAAGCAGAGAGGTTTCTATTCTTAGTATGGTCCTGTCTGTCCTTTGTCATGTTGGTATAGGAAGCTGCCTCTCTGGTCACTTTCGTTTGTATTTGGGAAGCACGCTCGGTAGGAGCCCAGGTCAGTCTGTCCACGGCAAGTGTCTGAAGTGGTAAGATCTCCGGCTAAGCGCGTGTCTGCTAAGTCCGTAGGACAATGGATTTCTTAAGATCAGCCTAACTGAAAATTTAATCACCTTTATTTCGGGTTTAGCTCTAAAATATCTAATGTTATCTTAAATTGCAACGCAGAGTAATTCGAGCGTAAAGTTCAGAATATATTCCGGCAGTTGCTTTGTCATTACTTTGTGAGCAAAGTGGAACCACGTGTTGATCAGTAACTCTAACTAGTATCATCAATCATAAATGCGAATGTGCGTGAGATTATAACGTCTCGTCTTGACAATATTTTTCAATATAGCAACTTTTCTTTATGTTCAACCCACTTGGGGTGTACTTTGTGAGACCAGTGCCACGTGCTTATACAATTGTTTGACCCATCAGGTTAATAGTAAGACGATAGTAACCAGTTCGAGGTTTTTCTCTTGTAAATTGCTTTTCTATCTAATTTATTTTATTTATCAAAATTATTGTTGAGTTACACTCTTTGTGTAAACCAAGTTGACCACGTGAAGCATGTTGTGAAAGCATCAAATTAGCCCTCAGCTATTCTTTTCGGGCAGATTTCACAGAGAGTTAGTATGAATTTAGTATACCAGTGTGTGGTAATTACATGACGGACAGGATTGCGCTGCGAACGTAACTTCTTTGGGTGAAAATTGAATCGGTTGGTTGTGGTTAATTTCCTCTTGCATATGTTCCAACGTTCTTCGTGTGTTATTTTATGAATGCAGTGTTGTATGCAGTCTCCCAATCTTGGCTCCATGTTTGATGTGTTCCGTAAGATTACAATCTCACATTTTCACAATCCTAAATAAGGCACCAGTTTAGTTATGAATCAAGTTTAATATGCTGAAATTTCAATGATCAATGTTAAAACAAATTTCCAAATATAAACTGATTTATTTCTTTTTATTTTAATTCTCTTTTATATATATATATCACTGGTTGTCGTATGACTATTAAAAGATTATAATTAATGTTAGTCTGGTTGGGAATTTGGTTAGCTGGACTGAATACGGTGAAACAGTTGCGCGGTAATGCAAGGTTAACTTCCTCAGATAGCTCACAGGTTTTAACCCACTTTTATGGTAATGAATATCAGCATCGCTTACACCTCAAATTAATGCAACGACATTACAAGGTTTCGCCTCTAGTTGTGCATCTGCCTGTCTTTTTGTGGACCTTAGCAATGTACGTGCTGGACTTCGATGTCCGCAACCGTCTACTTCAAAACATTTCTACATTCAATTACAGCGTGACGTACCTTGTAACTACATTGAAATCAAGTGTCGATTAACGAGGTGGACGTCAGTATGGCACAACCTTCACCGGCTGTACCACTCAGCCTCAGTCGGAGCAACGTGATATCTCGTCGTTTGTGGAAAATTAGTCACTAACAACGTTTACACGCTTTGGTTTAATGGAAACTCATTTACTACTTGTCACTCAGTAGACGATTGTGGTGACCGCCTGACCTGCACCGGTATTCGTGAAAGTCTGGACGCTAGAGCGGCAAAAGGTCGCCTGTTTGCTATACACCCCTCCATACGTGGTCGAACTGTATACTTTCGTTCTCTTGTAGGATGTGTGTTTCTCTGCAGCAAGATTCACGTGATAGTCTGGGTCAAGTTATGGACAGTCACCTACCTTTCGGCGGACGGGGACAAATCGCTGCTCAGTCTTTGGACACTCCTACAGCGTCAGCATGAGATGATTGAACGACGTCCTCTCTGAGAAGTGGAGGCTTCTGCGGGGCGCGCGGTGTCCTACTGGCGCCACTTGCGCGCGCGTTCCGTAGATTCTGGCCGCCCCCGTATCATCTTTACTTCGTTATGTGTTCCCTCTTGACCTGTGTGGTAGTGAGTGGCGTGTGGGACGCGTAGCAGAACGGTGTGTCTGAGTACTCCGCATCCTGGCAATTGCACCGAGTTGAAGCCGTTGGGATATATGGACCCGTATTTTCCTGCAGCGTTAACCGTTGCTACCGGCGTGTTCAAGTGGGCAAGCAGCGGCTCTCGTCGCGTGCAACCTGGTTACGAGTGCATCAGTCGATTGTGGTATGCTAAATTCGCCGATATGTATTGGAAAACTTGTTAGCAGCTACGAGCAGGAGGGCAGTCTTATGCGGCGCCTACCTAGAGTCCTGAAACTATTGGCCTTCTTGGCATTTATTTGAAATTCTGTATGAAGACTTTACTTAAAGACTGTTAATTCTGCTCCAGTGTGAGCTGGCCAGGAATCCGGTTAGTTAATCTCCATCAATGAGCCGGGGATGCGTGTGTCAGTCTTGATGTTTTTGTAAGCGACAAGTTAGTATTTTTCTATTTTTAATCTGGTACTTGTAATCATTATTAGCATTGAGTATTTGATGCTACTGGCTGTAATTTATGTTTGTTGTAGACTTAATGGCCCTTCCTGAGTGAGTTATTAGAGTTGGCCTGTAACTGAGGTTGTGTGCACTAAGCGTAGAGGTATGCGTATGTGTATTTGCACACTCTCTTACTCCGTGTTGAGGAGCCCTTCGGGTTATAGGTGTACTTTTTAAACGGGCGTCTGCCATTTGGTGACTATCTAAATTTCTGTTAATCACTAACAGGCCCTAGTAGAGGTATAGCTTGACTTATTTAACCTTGTTTGAATTATTACGTAATTGTTTTTTTAATGACTTTGCACATTGTTTCTTGTTGTTTCCTGAAAAGTTAAAGCGCAAGGTTTATGAGCAGGGCGCTCCTATACTGAAGTTTTAGTAGTGGTTTTCCCTGAAAATAATCTTTAATTGACCGTTTAAGAATTGCTGTGTATCAAACTTGTGTTCTGTTTATTGTTCGGTATTTGTTGACAGCTTTTTATCGGCAGCGGTTGACTCGTTGCTATTGGACCGGGACAGCGACACGTTTTTCTTCTGCTTCGGGGGCTTTCCTATCATTCCACGAGGCCTAGGTGTTGGCGGGTCACACGCACTTCTGTCGATCTCTAATTCAAGCCTCAAGTTGAGTAGTATATTGCCATTCTTTAGGTATCGTGCCGCGGTGGGAGTGTCGCCGGATTAGGAAGTATTTTACACAGTGTTTCTATTATCGTAAGGTCCTTGTGGACGATTGACGAAAGCCTGTGGGTAAACTGAACATTCAATGTACTCGATTTCTTAAAATGAGTTGGTTTATTTGTCATCATTACTTTAATAGAGTTTTAGGAGCCCAGTAATTTATTTAAGTACTTAACTTGATTTATGTGAAACAGGCTTGTGGTCAGTTAGTGAAGTACCACTGTTTTCTTTGCTTTTTGTACGTGCGTAGCTTTTGACCAGCCTGGCCCTGTCTTTTCAGTATGAGAGCGGAATAACCAGTGGAGAGGCTTGCGTTTTAATTACTTTTATTTGTCATTTGTTGAACTTATATTCAAGGCCTGTTGTGGGATTAGCGCACAGTTGTGATGCTAGTAGCGCGATGTGCAGCCGCAGGTTTATTTAATAAATTAACTGTTTGTAATTGGTCACCATTGTATTGCAAAGCTGAAAACTTCTTCTGATACTATTTGTAAGTTTATGTATAATGCAAATGTGGTTATGCATTGTGATTTGACCCGCCATGTTAGCCGAGAGCGCCATTGCGCTGCTTCCTGGACTCGGGTAGGCACGCTGGCCCCGTATCGAAACCGCCCAGCGGATTAACGATAGAGGCCGGAGTGCCAGCCAGTCTGGATGTGGTCTTTAAGCGGTTTTCCACATCCTACTAGGTGAATACTGGGCTGGTCCCCACGTCCCACCTCAGTTACAAGGCTCGCAGACATCTGGACACATTCACACTATTCTATGGATTACACTAGACACAGACAGGTGGGATACACTAATTCTGTCCCAGGGGTACGGATTGGCGGCAGGAAGGGCATCCGGCCACCCCTTAACCTTGCCAAGTCTGATTAACCATGCCGACCCTGCGTCACTGTGGGAAAAAGGCACAAGCAAAAGAAAGAAGTGGTTAAGCATCGTGATTTGAATTTAAAAACCTCAATTATTTGTGTGTTAATTGGCTTATTATAGCACTGTTATAAAATAAAAATATTTTTTTTGAGAATGATAGATGATGCATAAAGCTGGGCCATACCTCCACGTGTTTTCGATGAATCAATCCCGATCCTTACCCTGGGTCTCACTCGCTACCGAACTACTTCAATGGGGTATTGCGCTATCCCCCGCTCAGCTGGAATGTGTCTGGCGTGGTGGACTCGACTGCTGTCGAGGTGCACCACTAACATCTCCTTACGTTATTTGAAGCCCCTGGCGGGAGCAGTACTTGCTGCTACATTGTCCTTGTTTTCCCTTCCCCTCTGCCCTACCTACCACTGTCGTGTCACAAGATGAAATTTCATGGTTACAATTAAGTACCTCCTTCCCTGACTGTCCCGTCTTGTCGTCTTCCGGTTGGTCGTGGTGTTGGAGACGCCAAGACTAAGTATCTCGTGCTCGACCCTGCCCAATACCCCTCCCCGTACCCCCGTACCCTGCCATTGAACCAGAGACGACTTAACGTACTCTTATCCCATCATCCCTACCTTACATCTGGTTACAACGAATTGTCAGCTTCCCCAGTTTTTATCTTCTGACGTTATCTGCTGATTTGGCACAACTTTTTGTTTGCAAATGAAATTTACATATCATGTTCGTGTTACACAAAAAAGTGTAATTTCTAGAGGCTCCACGAAAAAATGATGGGTAGTGTATTTAAAAAAAAAAAAACCTAGGTAGAACACTTGATCGTGAAATGTAAAGGTCCTAGTCTGAGTTTCAGTGCGGCACACGGTTTTAATCTGCCGGAAAGTTTCATATCAGCGCACACTCTGCTGCAGAGTGGTAGTTTCACCCTCGGGAGTCCACCAATTTCAACAAAAATTGGTACACGTATGCCTATCATTGTTCAGGAGACGTAGTTTCGTAAACAATGAGATGTGTGGAAAACTGCTGCATCATGCTTGACGTCTAAATTCATTACTTCGGGGCTACTAAACCTTTCGCAATAAATTTTTCGGGCAGTATCCACAGATTTCGCTAGATGCACCTACAAAATTATATCTTAGTTCTACAGGTAGTTCAAAAGATATAACGTGAGAAACACTGAGGTGGGTGAAAATTTGAAGCACTGTGCGTGACGGTTAATTTTATTACTTCTTTGCTACTAACTGTATTCGCAAATTATTTCACAGACAGTGTCCACTTTAGCCACAGAATGTACCTGTAGAGATATATCATTGTTTGACACATCGCTTAAGGGCTATGACATCATAAATACCGAGATGAGCTAAAAAGTCGCATCATGCATTAAGTTCTAATACATTTATTCCTTACTACTTAGACACTCATACAGTCGAGTCAGCTTAAGGAAAACACTGACACCTGGCAGCGCTTTTAACAGCTGTGGAATGCAGATAGCTACAGGCGTAAACAAAACTTTGAAGAGGCGTTGCCGTAGGGACATTTACAAAATTGCGTTGTAGATACGCTAAGCGGCTGTACCCAGCGCAGAGAATCTGTCCAGGATATTACGCAACAAGTACAGCTCTTTGCTTATTTTTGTTTCTAATCGAAAATTATCGAAACTAATACTCGGGCCATGCCGGGTTTGTCAGCTAGTAAAGCTCTAAAATATGTAGAACTCGTAATGTCTGAAAAGACTGCACAAAACACAACGTCTTGTCTCATAACAACAGAAACAGCGGAGAATGTTAGGAAATGGTTATGGTATTGTATTGTTTGTTAAGCGGCGACCTAGAAACGACCGAGAGGCTCAGTCCCCGCCGTAGCCGCAGTGGTTCACAACCCCACGACGACTACCGCAGTCCACTTCACCGCTTCGCCGTCCCACACCGAACCCAGGGTTATTGTGCGGTTCGGCCCCCGGTGGACCCCCCAAGGAACGTCTCACACCAGCCGAGTGTAACCCCCTATGTTTGCGTGGTAGAGTAATGGTGGTGTTCGCGTACGGGGAGAACTTGTTTGCACAGCAATCGCCGACGTAATGTAACTGAGGCAGAATAGGAGGAACAAGCCCACATTCGCCGAGGCAGATGGAAAACCGCCTAAAAACCATCCACAGACTGGCCTGTTCACCGGACCTCGACACAAATCCGCTGGGCGGATTCGTGCCGGAGACCAGACGCTCCTTCCCAGTCTGGAAAGCCGTGCGTTAGACCGCACGGCCAACTGGGCGGGCAATGGTTATGGTGGTGTGTGGTGCCCATTCCTTCATCTGTTTCTAAAATCGGTCTGTCGACTGAACCAGCAGCCAGGAAACGTCATGAGTTCCCCTATACTAGATTTCAAATAGTCCTGTTAGTCTCTGATATGAAACAAAAAGAAACTACTTCGCATATGAGCTCCGCCACTAATTAGAACTGAGAAGAGGTAGCTGAAAGGCTAACACACAGTATAGAGCTCCGTACTACAAGTAATTTTTATGTGATTTTTGTGTGTGAGCGAGAGTTTAATGCGATTTAATATCGCCGAGGAGACGGCAGTGCTGCGGAGAGTATTTGTCGCGGCAACTTTGGACCTTAAACGTCAGTTGTCAACAAATTTAAATCAAGAGTGCACCACTTGTAGAAACGCTTATTTCATTCTGTAAGTTGCACAGTTCGTAAAATATGAAGCGTCTCCAAGTAATGTGGACCACCGTGTAATTCTCAGAGTTGTCACGCAGCACGTTTCAGAAACTCTGTGACGTTTTTCCGGGTACAAAACGTGACGTAATCTCGGGAAATGTGTAACATAATTTCACAAAACGCCAGTCAACTACGTTATCCCCTTTCTAGCGCTTATTAAATGTGCGGAATACGGCGAGGCACTAATTAATTACCGAATTCCGCCTGTGACAACGGCGAAGCAGAGGCGCAGACAACGGGCCGTTCCCGCCGTGCGGTCCAAGTTGGCGAAGCCGCGCCGTCCGCCCCACGGTCGCCGCTTTGTGCGCCGGTCTGCCTAATGAGCGGCAAACGTGGCGCGCACAGACGCGCAAAGAGTGCGTCCGGCGGAAGGCGGCCGCGTCAAAGGCCGCCTCGAATCTCTGTGTGGCAACAAACACGGCCGCTAACCGCGCCTCTGTAGTTCTGAGGAAGCGCCACTTGCCCTTTACGTACCGACACAAAGCGATGCCCCTCATCCGCGCGCAGTAACTCGCGCTAATATTCTGCCACCACACACATCTATACGTACTATACTAAATGATGGTCCACCGCCGCGTCTTTCTGTCTGTATTTTAAGGCTAAGATCAGGAACTAGTGATTTTGATACGATACTATGAAACAGACTGATTCACGAGGAACACTGTATATACAGGGTGGTCCATTGATAGTGGCCGGGCCAAATATCTCACGAAATAAGCGTCAAACGAAGAAACTACAAAGAACGAAACTTGTCTAGCTTGCAGGGGGAAACCAGATGGCGCTATGGTTCGCCCGCTAGATAGCGCTGCATAGGTCAAACGGATATCAACTGTTTTTTTTAAAAATAGGAACCCCCGTTTTTTATTACATCCTCGTGTAGTACGTAAAGACATATGAATGTTTTAGTTGGACCACTTTTTTCGCTTTGTGACAGATGGCACTGTAATAGTCACAAACATATGGCTCACAATTTTAGACGAACAGTTGGTAACAGGTAGGTTATTTAAATTAAAATACAGAACGTAGGTACGTTTGAACATTTTATTTCGGTTGTTCCAATGTGATACATGTACCTCTGTGAACTTATCATTTCTGAGAACGCATGCTGTTACAGAGTGATTACCTGAAGATACCACATTAATGCAATAAATGCTCAAAATGATGTCCGTCAACCTCAATGCATTTGGCAATTGGTGTAACGACATTCCTCTCAACAGGGAATAGTTCGCCTTCCGTAATGTTCAAACATGCATTGACAGTGCGCTGACGCATGTTGTCAGGCGTTGTCGGTGGATCACGATAGCAAATATCCTTCAACTTTCCACACAGAAAGAAATCCGGGGATGTCAGATCCGGTGAACGTGCGGGCCATGGTATGGTACATCAAAGACCAATTCACCTGTCATGAAATAAGCTATTCAGTACCGCTTCAACCGCACGTGAGCAATGTATCGGACATCCATCATGTGGGAAGTACATCGCCATTCTGTTATGCAGTGAAACATGTTGTACTAACATCGGTAGAACATTACGTGTGAAATCAGCATACATTGCACCATTTAGATTGTCATCGAGAAAATGGGGGCCAATTTTCCCTCCTCTCATAATGCCGCACCATACATTAACCCGCCAAGGTCACTGATGTTTCACTTGTCGCAGCCATCGTGGATTTTCCGTTGCCCAATAGTGCATATTATGCCGGTTTACGATACCGCTGCTGGTGAATGACGCTTCGTCGCAAAATAGAACGCTTGAAAAAAATCTGTCATCGTCCCGTAATTTCTCTTGTGCCCAGTGGCAGAACTGTACACGACGTTCAAAGTCGTCGCCATGCAATTCCTAGTGCATAGAGATATGGTACGGGTGCAATCGATGTTCATGTAGCATTCTCAACACCGACGTCTTTGAGATTCCCGATTCTCGCGCAATTTGTCTGCTACTAATGTGCGCATTAGCCACGACAGCAGCTAAACCACCTACTTGACCATCATCATTTGTTGCAGGCCGTGGTTGACGTTTCACACGTGGCTGAACACTTCCTCTTTCCTTATATAACGTAACTATCCTGCGAACGGTCCGGACACTTGAATGATGTCGTCCAGGATACCGAGCAGCATACATTGCACACGCCCGTTGGGCATTTTGATCACAATAGCCATACATCAACACGATATCGACTTTTCCCGCAGTTGGTAAACGGTCCATTTTAACACAGGTAATGTATCACGAAGCAAATACAGTCCGCACTAGCAGAATGTTACGTGATACGACGTACTTATATGTTTATGACTAGTACAGCGCCATCTACCACAAAGCGAAGAAAGTTGTCCAACTAAAACATTCATATTTCTTTACGCACTACACGAATACGTAATAAAAAATGATGGTTTCTATTTTTAAACAACGCAGTTGATATCCGTTTGACCTATGGCAGCGCCATCTAGCGGGCCTACCGTAGCGTCATCTGTTTTCTCCCTTCAAGCTAGACGAGTTTCGTTCCTTGTAGTTTTTTCGTTTGATGCTTATTTCGTGAGATATTTGGCTCGCTCACTATCGATGAAGCAACCTGTATAATTTATAAATTATTCGTCAAAATTGGTCGAGTTATGACTTAGAGTTGTAACACTACCGAAGGCTCCCGCAATCATGAATAGGACAGTTTTCCCAGTATCTTTCGGCACTTAAGGTTAGGTTCGTTGCACAAATGTCGGGCTTTACCTCATAACGATCGCTTTCCTCACATATGCGGCCAGTGTCTTACTACATTCAATTAAAAATTGGAAGCGGGGAACTGTCTAGAAACCTAGTGAAGATGTATATAAAGGACCGGATAACTTAAAGAACATTTTTGTTCTACATAGTTGTCTTCATGTCTGTTGCTTAAAAGTAAAAACTATTTACAGCAAAATTGAAACTGTCAATATTTAATTCAGGTTTCATTGGAAAACTGTTGATTTGTAACACGTAAGTGTTACTACACTCATGGAAATGGAAAAAAGAACACATTGACACCGGTGTGTCAGACCCACCATACTTGCTCCGGACACTGCGAGAGGGCTGTACAAGCAATGATCACACGCACGGCACAGCGGACACACCAGGAACCGCGGTGTTGGCCGTCGAATGGCGCTAGCTGCGCAGCATTTGTGCACCGCCGCCGTCAGTGTCAGCCAGTTTGCCGTGGCATACGGAGCTCCATCGCAGTCTTTAACACTGGTAGCATGCCGCGACAGCGTGGACGTGAACCGTATGTGCAGTTGACGGACTTTGAGCGAGGGCGTATTGTGGGCATGCAGGAGGCCGGGTGGACGTACCGCCGAATTGCTCAACACGTGGGGCGTGAGGTCTCCACAGTACATCGATGTTGTCGCCAGTGGTCGGCGGAAGGTGCACGTGCCCTTCGACCTGGGACCGGACCGCAGCGACGCACGGATGCACGCCAAGACCGTAGGATCCTACGCAGTGCCGTAGGGGACCGCACCGCCACTTCCCAGCAAATTAGGGACACTGTTGCTCCTGGGGTATCGGCGAGGACCATTCGCAACCGTCTCCATGAAGCTGGGCTACGGTCCCGCACACCGTTAGGCCGTCTTCCGCTCACGCCCCAACATCGTGCAGCCCGCCTCCAGTGGTGTCGCGACAGGCGTGAATGGAGGGACGAATGGAGACGTGTCGTCTTCAGCGATGAGAGTCGCTTCTGCCTTGGTGCCAATGATGGTCGTATGCGTGTTTGGCGCCGTGCAGGTGAGCGCCACAATCAGGACTGCATACGACCGAGGCACACAGGGCCAACACCCGGCATCATGGTGTGGGGAGCGATCTCCTACACTGGCCGTACACCACTGGTGATCGTCGAGGGGACACTAATAGTGCACGGTACATCCAAACCGTCAACGAACCCATCGTTCTACCATTCCTAGACCGGCAAGGGAACTTGCTGTTCCAACAGGGCAATGCACGTCCGCATGTATCCCGTGCCACCCAACGTGCTCTAGAAGGTGTACGTCAACTACCCTGGCCAGCAAGATCTCCGGATCTGTCCCCCATTGAGCATGTTTGGGACTGGATGAAGCGTCGTCTCACGCGGTCTGCACGTCCAGCTCGAACACTGGTCCAACTGAGGCGCCAGGTGGAAATGGCATGGCAAGCCGTTCCACAGGACTACATCCAGCATCTCTACGATCGTCTCCATGGGAGAATAGCAGCCTGCATTGCTGCGAAAGGTGGATATACACTGTACTAGTGCCGACATTGTGCATGCTCTGTTGCCTGTGTCTATGTGCCTGTGGTTCTGTCAGTGTGATCATGTGATGTATCTGACCCCAGGAATGTGTCAATAAAGTTTCCCCTTCCTGGGACAATGAATTCACGGTGTTCTTATTTCAATTTCCAGGAGTGTATTTGAAATAGTGTGTGAACGTAGCAGTCAGCATTCTCATAATTTGTTACCTCTGAGGGATCCAGTCATCAGTAAGGGGCTTCAAACGGATATGGTATGCATAAAGAAATTTATGTACTCTCTTTCTCACTGAACTGAGGCTATTATCAAGACTAGAGGTGGTTATATTTTATGTTAAGGAGTTCATTATTTATTGTACAATAATATTCTCTCAATATAGTGCGCAAAAGTGCTAGGCCAACAAAGGCACAATATTATTGCACAAGATGTATGCCCGGAACTCTGCTATCAGAAAGAACATATCGGCACTCGAGGAAGTGGACCTCGTATATACTGCGACTGAGTTGCTAGCATTTGAAAACACAAGCTGAACTTAAGTAGAACGGACGAAATAATTCTGAAAAGCTCAATAACAACTAATGAACGAATTAAACAAGTGGACTACGTAACTTATCGTGTACACGTGCTGTTTTCTATATGTTTCTCTGGTGTAACAGCTCTTGCGCACGAAATAAAACAATTATTTCCCGGTTCTAAATTGAGACCTTACACGATTTTATGTCTGTTGTGTGACAACTGTTACAAGGGAAAGAAACAGAAATGTTCACTGGACAGCGGATCCTATCTTATTTGCAATTTTGAAAACTGAAAACTGTTACAAGTAAAATAAGCATTTATGTTTATTTTCTTTATAGTACGGTCAACGGTTTCCTGTGCTCTTACGGGCAACTAAGTATCTATTGTTCCCGTTACAGTCATTAATTTAATTTCTTAAAGTACTGCAAAATGCTTTAATATACATCCTCCAGGGCACTCCCTGATCTTTTGTTATTTACATTTTTCAGTTCTTTGCGGAAATTTGCTCAGAGCAGGAACTGCCGACTATTTTGTAATACTACCCTTACACGTTACACTATATTGAGCGAAGGTAAAAATTTTTAAAGCTATAGTCTCCTTACCCTGTTGCGTAAACCGTGACCACCGCTCTCAGGTGATCAATGTTACTGTGCATTATTCAGTCTTAAGCAAAGAATACTGAGCGTGTGAGGGCCCCTTTGACCTGAAGTCTCCTGCAGGTGATTAATATTTTTATCCAGTGTGCCTAATGTTTAAAGTACAAAACTACAATGGAGCACTCAGAATCGTCAAGGACGTTTTCAATAGAGCAAAAGTTCCCGAACTAGAAGAATAAAATTTGTAAACAATCAGCATGGGCAACTAAACGTTGTGAAATTAATGACCATTAAAAATCAAAGTAGGTAATCGTTAGCAGCCGATGAAATCAAATATATAACTGATGAATACAATGTAGAAATGCAATGAAACCAGATCCAAATAACGCCTAGAAAAAAGTACTATGTAGAATGTGCGTGTTGTCCTTAGCGTAAGTTAGTTTAAGTAATGTATAAGTCTATGGACCGATTACCTTAGCAATATGGTCCGTTAGGAATTCACACACCTTTAGTTTACTTGTAAAAGGCAGAGTGATAGGGGAAGACTGCAGTTAGATTATAACATGGTCAGACAGATATTCCGAAATCAGATATTGGATTGCAAGGCGTATTCAGGAGCAGCCATAGACTCAGATCACGATAGAGTAGTATGAAGAGTAGGCTGAAGTTTAAGACATTAGTAAGGAAGAATCAATATGCAAAGAAGAGGGAAACAGAAGTACTAGGTAATCATGAGCTACGCTTTAAGTTCTCTAAGGCTATAGATACGGCAATAAGGAAGGGGAATGGACATCTCTAAAATGGGCCATCGCAGATGTTGGAAAGAAATACATAGAAACAAGGAATGTAACTTCGAAGACACGATGGATAACGGAAGAAATACTTCAGTTGATCGATGAAATGAGGAAGTACAAAAATGTTCCGGAAACTGAGGAATACAGAAATACAAGTCGAAGAGGAATGAAATAAATGGGGAGTGCAGGCAAGGTAAGACGAAATGACTGTATGAAAAATGTGAAGAAATCGAAAAGTAAATGATTGTCGGAAGGACAGACTCAGCATACAGGAAAGTTAAATCAACCTACGATGACATTAAAAGCAAGGGTGGTAACATTAACAGTGCAACGGGAATTCCACTGTTAAATGCAGAGGAGAGAGCGAATGGTGGAAAGAAGCCTCTATGAATACGAATATTTGTCTGATGTGATAGAAGAAGAAACCGCTGTCCATTTAGAAGAGAGGGGATCCAGTATTAGTATCAGAATTTGAAAGAGGTTTGGAGGGCTTAAGTCAAATAAGGCAGTAGAGATAGATAACATTCCACGAGAATTTGTAAAATCACTGGGGGAAGTAGCAACAAAACGACTATTCACGTTGATATGCAGACAGTAGGAGTCTGGCGACATACCATCTGACTTTCGGAAAAATATCATCCACACAATTCCAAAGACTGAAAGAGCTGACGAGTGCGAGAATTATCGCACAATCAGCTTAACAGCTCATGCACCAAAGTTGCTGACAAGAATAACTTAACGAAGAATGGAAAAGAAAATTCAGCATATGCTAGATGACGATCAGTTTGGCCTTAGGAAAGGTAAAGCCACAAGAGAGGCAATTCTGACGTCGCAGTTAATAAGGGGAGCAAGACTAAAGAAAAATCAAGACACGTTCATAGGATTTGTCGTCCTGGAAAAAACCTTCGACAATGTAAACTGGAGCAAGATGTTTGAAATTCTGAGAAAAATAGGGGTAGGCTGTAGAGTCAGACCGGTAATGTACAATGTGTACAAGAGTCAAGAGGGAATAATAAGAGTGGTCGACTAAGAACGAAGTGCTTGTACTAAAAGGGTGTAACAGAGAGATGTAATCTTTAGCCCATACTGTTCAATCTGTACATCGAGGGAGCAATAATGAAAATAAAAGTAAGCTTCAGAAGTTTCTAGGTGTATGGCCAAGATGTGCATTGCTACATGTTTTCACATTTGAAAATAAGAAATTTAATTTGCCAGCGTTATTTTGGTAATTGTAGAGAAAGACAGCAGTACATAAAAAATTAATGCCATCACTTAAAAATGGAATCGGGAAATATATTAAATTTCTATTACAAGGCTGGCTAGAGACGAAAGCTTGAAAGTATACGAAGGTCACACTGCCCTATCTTTTACATTTAGTTCAATGCGGCACACTTTTCGTTGTACCTTGTAAATGCATTTCGTAAAAATTGTGTCAAGTCTTTCTGTGGTCATCTTTAGTAACATAGGTTTCGAAAAACAAAGAGAAAAATACGAAATTCAGAGTCAAACAAATAGCAGTCGACTACGATGAAACATAGTCAATGTTTTCAACACGTGACATGACATAATCAGAACATTAAAAAACGCTCTTTCACTCAAAAACAACGTTTGAAGTACGCAACAAGTATGAAATAAGTAAATTCGGATGTATATGTTTCGTAGCATTATATTCTAGTTAAAATGATTTGCATTGCCGTTAAGTATGTCATTTATGAGCCAGAAAGGAACTGGCTGGCGTTATTCTAATGAAGAGCACAGCATGAAATATTGTGCCGAAGAAGTATTTCAGAAGCCTCAAGGACGTGAGAGGTTACTGACACACGAAGAAACCGTGGAGGACTGCATGTTAGACACACACACACACACACACACACACACACAGTAACGTGTATGCTGAGTGATTCTCGTCAATTCAAAACACGTTCGCTATACCTCTGCTAGCCAAACTGGAAGTTCCTGTGGAGAATCTGCGATCCATTAACATGCAGTCCCGTGGACATGTTGGCGACACTACTCAAAACGACGCCCGCATTGATGAGCAGAGAGCGAAACCGATGTGGCGCTAGTCTCGCATACTCATCACCTTCGTGAGACCTTCTGTTTGCAATACTCAATCATGTCACGCTTCCACTGGCTGCAGCAACGGCAGACCTTTTTGAGATGTGGTCGCATTATTATTCCCTCGATTGCATAACACCAAATATCTGACACTAACCCACATCACTGACTACGTGCGTCGTTTCTGAAATTTAGAAATTCCCAACCAAAATAGTGAAAGAGTTTACAAGAAAACGTAAACAAAAAGCAGTTTACTGAAGATATCAAAATTTTAAGTTCGTCAGAGTTTTTCATACGTTATCTCATCAAAAGTATCCGAACATCTATCAGTGGACATTAATAAGAGATGTGGCCACCATTCCCCTTTACAGCGGCTTGAACTATACTGGGATCACTTGTAATGAGGTGTCTGATTGTCTGTGATGAAATGGCAGAGCATTCTTCCTTAAGGACCTAAACCCAAGTAAGTTGTGATGATCGACGTGGAACCTGGAGGTAAGTCGACCTTCCAACTCATGCCTGGGCATGCTCGCCCATTTTAGGGATCTTATGTTCAAAGACTATTACCTCAAAGCTGCTTTATGACACGATGCAATGTCATTGTCCAGACTCTTCTTCTAATACACGTAGTCAACAGTGTTGTAAAGTATGTTCGTCGGTACATGAGTTCTTCCTGGTCTTCATTTGGTCGTGGCTATTCTTTTGCTTTCCGCATAGCATCACTTTACGAACATTCGCCTTGGACAGATTCCGACGGATACAGATGTTCCCTGTGGATTTGTCACTAAGACGGCGTCTAATAACTAAGCCACATTTGAAGCCATTGATCCCTCCTGAGCGACTCAATCTGCTGTTACTGTTTCTCTACTGACAATGTTCCCTCCACCTTCATTTATACTGGCCATTCCCAATTTTCTGTCATCTAGTGCTCAATGCCACGCTACATAGGGGTATCTGGATGCTTTTGATCCGATAGTGTAAGTGAATACTTTGGTGCTACTGTGGTCCTCAGTCTTAAGATTGGTTTGACCCAGCTAGGCTATCCCGTGGAAGCCTTTTCCTCTCTGCATAACAGCTTCAATATACGCTAATATTTGAACATGCTTACTGTACTCATGGATCGGTCTTCCTCTACAATTTTTAAACCCTTCACACCTCTCCATCACTAAACCCTCAATTCATTGGTACCTGAGGACATGTCCAATCAATAGAGCCCTTCTTTCACTCAAGTTCTGCCACAGATCTATTTTTCCACCAATTCGATTCACCACCTTGTCATTAATTAATCAGCTACGCACGTAATGTTGAGCATCCCTCTACAGTATCACATTTCAGAAGCTTCTGTTCTCTTCTTACATAGTCTCGACCTCCGTCCGATGGTACAGCGACCAGTACAATACTGAAAAAGTATGTGCTTTTGTCTATAGTCGCAATTTAATTATTTTGTCTACTAGCTACCGGCTTCTGTACACAGTAAAATTCTCAGGCAAACTCCTTGCACACTATCGTCGTACTCCATTGGAAAGTATTTGGGTAAATAGTATTTGACCGGCCTACTTCGGAAGCGAGCATGACTACTGCATACCTGGGGAATGCCTGAGGGGCCGGCCGGAGTGGCCGTGCGGTTCTAGGCGCTACAGTCTGGAGCCGAGCGACCGCTACGGTCGCGGTTCGAATCCTGCCTCGGGCATGGATGTGTGTGATGTCCTTAAGGTAGTTAGGTTTAAGTGGTTCTAAGTTCTAGGCGACTGATGACCTCAGAAGTTAAGTCGCATAGTGCTCAGAGCCATTTGAACCATTTTTTTGAATGCCTGAGGATGGAACTGTATACCGAAATCGGTAGGCAGCAGACAAAGTAAATAAACTGCGACTGCAACAAAAACATACACTTGTTTTCTCTTCTTGTTGAACTATCTTGCGTCTCTGTTTCTGTTCAAGGCTGAACTCCAGACAAATACCTTCAAAAATTACTTCCTAAGCAGTAAAGTTACGTTCTATGATAAAAAGTTCCATTTATTTACGGAATATCCGTCGGTACTTGCAGAAACACATACTTACTAAGAACTTGAATACATAATATTGATGTTCCTCAATATTTTTGTTTAATAGTCCCTTATGACGAAGTTTTCGGCTTCCTAGGCTTCGGGAGATATCTAATACCAAACGTCACACAATTCTACCGAGAGTTTATCGCCATAAAAAAATTATTTTTCAAATATACTTGGAATTTTACGACTATATATCGATATAAAAATCCATCTATGATGTAATACTAGCAGAAACTCTGACATATAAATCTTATATCACAGTATACTCGAAGATTAACAGTATATGAATACATAATCCAAAAACATTGTAAAAGTGAGTCACCGTTCAGATTATTGTGTTGTATGGTCAAACTGGTGAATGTGATGAACGGAACGAAAAAAGAGGGACAGAAGGGAGATAGTAGTGTAGGGAACATGTGCGTGGGAACAAGCATATTATCTAATGGTGAGAAAAATATTAAATGTCTGCTGCTATATAAGTAAGGATGAATAATGAAACTGTGTTTGGTTATTAATGACCAGGTGAGTAATGCTAATTTTCTACGTCTACATCATTAAGGAAGACATCACACATATTATCATAAGAATGACATCCATTCAGAGCACATTCAGTACAAGTGTTATCTTTCTTCTTCAGTCTCCAAAGCCCAACATGCTCAGTTAGGCTAGTAGTTGCAGCCCTACCTTACTGAATACACGTAATTTTCCACACATATTGCTGGAAATCCTAAAAATTCCACTTTGTTCTAAGTTATAATATGAATTTGCGAGTTTTAACAAGTTCTTCAGTCCATATTATATTTCATTGTGAAGTTGTTAGGAATGATTTGAAACTGAAGAACCGTATTAAAACCAGCTGATTTATTCTGATAGTGATTCCAAATATCTCACAGACATGAATCCAATAACAACCAGATTGTATGAGCTACCTAAGCTTCACAAACAAGGTATTGCAATAAGACCTGTAGTGTCTTAAGCTCCAGCTCCTCGCCATAAATTAACCGAAGAACTAGATTCACGAATTAAAACGGGGAATAAATTTCTACCAAATTTTGGTACACCTAATTCCCCCTTTATTAGTGAAAAAATTAAAAGATGTACCCATTCCACCCAGTGCTGTGCTAATCTCGTTTGGTGTCAGCAACCTATTTTTAAATATTCCTGTTGGACTGGATGCGGAAATTTTAACGGAATTGCTGTATAAAATCCAGTGGAGACAGTGGATATACAATTAGCAACTGAGACATGCTTAAGGCAAAATTATTTGAAATTTAAAAAGCTTCTGTACAGTCAGTCAGATCGTTTAGCAATGAGGTGCCCTGAGACCAGTATCAGCTGAAATGTTGCGGATGATTTTCAACAAAAACTTTTAGACGAAGTGCCCTTAAGTTCTAAAGTGAAATGCTGGAATAGGTATGTGGATGAAGTACTGCGCTTTTGGACAGGTACTACTAGACAATTAAATATCTTTCTGTTTCAAAATTTGAATTCACATCGCAGTGAAATCCCGTTTACAATGGAGTTCCGAGACAACTTTCTAGACCTTACTGTGGACATTAGTAAACAACAACATTTGTTAAAGACACACAGGAAAGAAATTTCTACACACACAAAACATGCAGCCTTTCATTCCATGGAGCAAAACCTACTAACTATAACACAAATCAAACCAGGGTTTGAAAAATCATGGAAAATAATTAAAGAAACTGCATACAGCCGTCCACTCTAATTGATAACATACTAAGTGGAAAGCAGATAAAGAAGGTAATAGCACTTCTGTATCCTCTTCAAAAAGCATTGGTCTTCACTGACAACAAATGGGGCACCACTCAATATGTAGGTAGAAATTCACAGCACTTACCTGAAAACTAAAATCCAGAAAATATACACCAGGTTTTTATACTATGACTACTGTTGCCCACATTCTGTTCAACAGTAAATATAAGATTCCAGATTTATAACAGAGTGCAGTTTATAGGATTTCCTGCACTGTGGGTGGCAAATCATATGTTGGTCAATCTTGTATGGCTATTACTGCTAGAGAAACTGGTCATTAAATGACTTGGAGACTGAAAAAACTACGTCTCCCGTAGAGGAAAGGAAGATAGAGAAGTAACACTACTTTTGGCCAAGACCAAACAGAGTTTCATTATTCACCCTTACTAAAATTTCAGCAGACAGTATCTTTCTCAACTTTAAATAATATGCTTGTTCCACACCACATTCCATAGCTTCCATTCTCTACTTTGCCCCTACTTTTTTCGGACTGTTCACCACATGCATTTGTTTGTCCAAATTACATAGAAATCTGTTCCTTCACTCACCGACATACCGGAGGAAGACAGTGGTGAAATAGCTCCATACGCGGATGACACTGCCATGTACAAGAACAGCCGAAACCTATCATTCACACACCGCGAAATACAGGAACAGGAAACAGAATCACACAATGTTGTAATGTTTGAAAAGTAAAAATTAATTCTTCAAAATGCCATGCCTTTCGTTTTACAACAAAACTCAGTCTTACCGACAGATAACTCACGACTGACGAACGCGACCTACCCTGGCGTGACTTAATCACGTAAATGGGAGTCGAAACTGACAGGCAACTCGCATGACTCAAGGACATAACTAAAACAACAAATGAAGTTGGCGCTCTCATGTACCGGTTGTATCCTCTCTTGGAGGGTGTAGGATTGTATATGCAGTGCAAACTCATCCTCTGGTGACAGGTCATTCTTCCGGTCATCCTGTATGGCTCGGAAGTATGGTATGTGGCACCAGACACAATGATATACACGACATAAAATTCCGTCTGAGGCCTGCGATCATTTTTATATTAATAATTGGCTACCAATGCTGTACAATCGCAATAAAGTCATGAGATGTTCAATTGACTCTTTTATTAGAACATGTTACGCGTTTCGGGATTACACCCATCTTCAGACATCATAAACTACAACTCCTTCCTAACCAAGCAGAGTTCTGCTTCAAGACTGCCTGTGTCGCAGTCATATGTTATTCTACACTTTCTTTGAGTTGTCAAGGCTGTACGCCTGATTGGTTAGGAAGGAGTTGAAGTTTGCGAAGTCTAAAGATGGGTGTAATCCCGAAACAAGTAACATGTTCTAATAAAAGAGTCAACTGAACAGCTCATGACATTATTGCGATTGTACAGCATTGGTTGCCAATTATTTACCACACACAATCCTCCTAAGCCTACAACGTTGGTATCCAGAATAAAATTTTCCTGATTATCTTCAGGTTCTGCCAGATACGTCCCAATCACCCACTTACGAGACCTATGGACTAGCTTCCCTATTACATGCTTATGAAAAATAGATCCGTCAAATTCTACGAAAAAACACAGACATCACCCCACAGCCTCATAACATTTAGGCCAAGAACCACCTGAAACTTCTCATAAAAGACCAAAATTAACACTTACGCGCCATTTTAGGCAGTAATAACACACACAAACACAGTCATTTGCATAAAACACACCCAGACATGTCCAGTCTCCATTTTCTTGAACTCCAAGGCCATTATGAAGTCAGACTGGCACAGCCCAGAGGCACTTCAAAATTCAAACTCACACTTTTGCCTCGTTTACGAACTTCCAGCAAGCTGGAGTAGCTTGGATCGGTAACTTACGTTAATGAGTAGAAAAAAACAAGTCCAAATTGCAAATCTTTACTTTTATTCACTCGATGAGTAGTTTCAGGCCGAGATCCATTTTCAAATCATCATAACGAAGTCGAAAATGGCATTTCCACAGATGTCAAAACTATGCAATGAACATTTACAATGCATACAGAGTTATCTGTATGCACTGTACTTTGCCTTGTCGTCCTTTCACCAGTTGTTTCAAGTTAAGAATTAACCTTAATTTTTTATTCTTTCTCGCGCAACTTTCATTCCATCTCCTTGGTTTTCTTTACCGCTCGCCGAATATACAGATTAAATAACGTCGGGCAGAGGCTCTAGTTTTGCTTTTCTCCTTTCTCAAGCCTTGCTTCTGTTTTCTGTTCTTTAACTGTTTTACCTTCAGCGTAGTTTTTTGTTAAACCTGTAGACAACTTTTACTCTTCTTAATTTTATTCCTAGTGCCTTCAGAATTCCAAAGAGCTTATTCCAGCCAACGTTCTGAAAAGCTTTCTCTAAACCATCAGATGCTGTAAATGTAGAATAATATTTCTAAGTCTGTTTTTTAAAATAAGTCTTAGTGTTCCCACATTTTTCAGGAACTCAGTATGATCTTCGCAGAGGTCGGTTTTTACCAGTATTTCCATTCTTACGCGTATAATACGAGTTCGCATTCCAGACGGGATATTTTTCTCGTGGCTCATTCTCCCAACGACCTAAATAATTGTGAGAAAAAGTCATCCAGTCTAAGGGTCTTGTTCCGACTTAGGTCCTTCATTACCCTGTCCAACTCTTCTCGCAGTACCCTATCTCCACCTCGTCTTCTTTTCATTCCTGCGCCCTTTCTACCTCCTAGTTCATTTCAGTGCACAGCCCATGTATACCGTTCCTTCATTCTTTTTAGATCTTATGCAGAAATTATTCCATTGAAGCCGAAGTTTATAAGCGTAGCATATCTGCTGAGTCAAGCACTCATGGTACTCATGCCGATATTCCTTGAACATTGTAGTTTTGACAATGCACGTTTTCCATTCGAAATCATGTGTATCTTCAATTTGATTCAGTCGTCATCAATTACGTATCAGAGTCGAGCAATGGTAGTGAGCAATAACTGAAATGAAGTGTGACAGTAATGTAGATGACTGGTGATGAAAGGCGAGGAACTTAATTGCTAATACATCTGAAGAGATTGTGATAGGAAGTTATTAAAAAGTTCGTTTGTGAATGAGTGTGACTCAAGCAATGAAGGGTAACAACAGCGTGAGGAATCTACATCTAGATGAAAGGTTAGCTAGTTTGTATTTGGTAATAAACCAGAATTGCACAAGTCTCAGTTAAAGATGTAATAATAACTATGAAAGCGGACTTCAACTGTTGGCTGAGATTTCATTCTTGTCAAATAAATAGTAACTTTACAACGCAACTGATTTCTGAATTATGGGGCACAGAACGTCGACCTACAATCTACTGATGATGAAAAAACTGCGTCTAAATGGTAGTTTGGATGTGGCAAGGGTACCAGAGAAATATTAGCAACTTTTAACTTTCCCGAGTGTACGTATAATAGAGCTCCACTCCATAATTAGTTCCATCTTTGTTAATTCATATTGTGACCGACGATATGCTTGAAAATAAGTTCGAGTGGTACGTGGAAGGTTACGTATTGTGCCAACCCTTAAGCCGTGCAGAGCTACTGGTATTTCCAGTCGGATCGAACTACTCTACTGGCCATTAAAATTGCTACACCACGAAGATGACGTGCTACAGACGCGAAATTTAACCGACAGGAAGAAGATGCTGTGATATGCAAATCATTAGCTTTTCAGAGCATTCACACAGGTTGGCGACGGTGGCGGCACCTACAACGTGCAGACATGAGGAACGTTTCCAGCCAATTTCTCATACACAAACAGCAGTTGACCGGCGTTGCCTGGTGAATTGTTGTTGTGATGCTTCGTGTAAGGAGGAGAAATGTGTACCAGCACGTTTCCGACTTAATAAAGGTCGGATTGTAGCCTATCGCGATTGCGGTTTATCGTATCGCGACATTGCTGCTCGCGTTGGTCGAGATCCAATGATTGTTAGCAGAATATGGAATCGGTGGGTTCAGGAGGGTAATACGGAACGCCGTGCTGGATCCCAACGGCCTCGTGTCACTAGCAGTCGAGATGACAGGCATCTCATCCGCATGGCTCTAACGGATCGTACAGCCACGTCTCGATCCCTGAGTCAACAGATAGGGACATTTGCAGGACAACAACCATCTGTACGAACAGTTCGACGACGTTTGCAGCAGCATGATCAATCAGCTCGGAGACCATGGCTGCGGTTATCCTTGATGCTCCATTACAGACAGGAGCGCCTTCGATGGTGTTCTCAACAACGAACCTGGGTGCACAAATGGCAAAACGTCATTTTTTCGGATGAATTCAGGTTCTGTGTACAGCATCATGATGATCGCATCCGTGTTTGGCGACTTCGTGGTGAACGCACATTGGAGGCACGTATTCGTCATCGCCATACTGGCGTATCACCCGGCGTGGTGGTATGGGGTGCCATTGGTTACACATCTCGGTCACCTCTTGTTCGCATTGACGGCACTTTGAACAGTGGACGTTACATTTAAGTTGTGTTATGACCTGTGGCTCTACCCTTCATTCGATCCCTATGAAACCCTACATTTCAGCAGGATAATGCACGATCGCGTGTTGGAGGTCCTCTACGGGCCTTTCTCGATTCAGAAAATGTTCGACTGCTGCCCTGGCCAGCACATTCTCCAGATCTCTCACCAATTGAAAACATCTGGTCAATGGAGGCCGAGCAACTGGCTCGTCACAATACGCCAGTCATTACTCTCGATGAACTGTGGTATCTTCTTGAAGCTGCGTGGGCAACTGCACCTGTACATGCCATCCAAGCTATGTTTGACTCAATGCTGAGGCGTATCAAGGCCGTTATTACGGCCACAGGTGGTTGTTCTGGGTTCTGATTTCTCAGGATCTATGCACCCAGATTGCGTGAAAATGTAATCACATGTCAGTTCTAGTATAATATATTTGTCCAATGAATATCCGTTTATCATCTGCATTTCTTCTTGGTGTAGCAATTTTAATCGCCAGTAGTGTAGCTGAATTGCACCATCATGCATCGATGGCGTTCTGGGACTTTGGGTGCTGCTCACGTCGTTAAGAGACCGAACACGGCCCCAAGCGCTGCCACGAGAACACACGATAACTGAAGGCAGAGTCACGCGCGTGCAGCGCTCAAGAGAGTAAGAGGTGCAGTGTGTTAATTATTTTGCACGCAAAGCCTAAAATCGCGAACACGGTAACAGCTAGAGTAATTAGGAAAATTTGAGTCATGTGTTAACTGGAGAAAATGCAGCCATCCGAATTTGTGTTACATGTAGGAACTGTTACACTGCAGAATAGAAATACTGAGACACTACTATGCGAATACCACTTTTAATCACCATGAAACAATTAACCAATGACAAATGATTGCAAAATTGATCTAGGCAATAACGAAGAGTAAGCAGATCCTTTTTAGTACGCAATAAAGAATCAGTTAATGCCATGAACTGTTCAGTTCAGATTTTTAGTTAAAGAAAGGAAATACACAAAAAAGTCAAACGTGAGAAAAGTCAAACGTGAGAAAACGTATGATATTAGGACCCTTCTCCACCTATTGTATTTAACAAAAGCGGAATACCCGAAGAGGTACAAAGCGATAAAATTAAGCAGCATATTTTTAACAATATCACACCTTAAGTTTACCAGTATAGTAGATATATGACAATATCTGTCGTTTTAAACCTGATACAAAAATTATTAAATGAAAACAGAAATTTTACTTAACCATAATATTGGCATGTAGTGCCGCCTCATACATTGAGATGTGTGTGTAATGCCATATAAATTTAATATCTAGTGGCAAGCTTGTAGTTTGTGCAGCTGACACAAATGAGACCCACAACTGCACCACATCCGCAAGTCCTTTATTGGCTTGCACAATTTTTTGTCAGCATCCCCAACCACGGATGTTTTTAACATGTTTTTAACACTTGCGATACGCCGGAGCTCCAACAGTAGGATGGCACTTGGTCTAAAGTTTCAGACTTCGTTATTCAAAATCTGTTGACTAACGCAGTAGAAGTAGATTACAGCAGCATTTCAATACATCATGATGTCCTGTATCCACGATACGTTCGAAGTAACAGATTTCTGTATCAATTATTAACAGAGACATATGTTGTTGATATTTTCAGGGGAACAGTTCGACAACATTGAAAAGTCAAAAGAAGCGGTGTTAGTAGTTGTTGCCACGTCCTGAATGCTGTTTAAGGTTGCTCATTATTTCATTAACAAATGTAACTTAATTCAACATAAGTTTAACTTATATTAGTTTGTCACACTTATCTCCACACATCAAAAAAAGTTTTGCATCCCTTCGGCTCCCGGATCTCCTGAAGATAGACGTTGACTGTGAATATTGTATCACAGATACCGTCCCTTTGACTGTTCAGAGATGGCGCTAAACCCGCTCAAACATGTAAATAACCATGCATGAGCGGCGCTTATTAGACGGAGGGGGTCCGATAGCCGATCTGTTACAGTCATTCCACCAAGATGGAGGTATACGGATCATGTTGTCTGTAGTTCAACCATGCCTAGACGGTCAATACCGCAGTTCGATCGATCGCGTCCGTATCGTTACATTGTGCCAGGAAGGGCTCTCAGGAAGGGAAGTGCTCAGGTGTCTCGGACTGAACCAAAGCGATGTTGTTCGGATATGGAGGAGAGACAGAGAGACAGGAACTGTCGATGACATGCCTCGCTCAGGCCACACAAGGGCTACATCTGCAGTGGATTGACCGCCACTTACGGATTATGGCTCAGAGGAACCCTGACAGCAACGCTACCATGTTGAATAATGCTTTTCGTGCAGCCACACGACACAAACTGTGCGCAATACACTGCATGATGCGCAACTTCACTCCCGTCGTCCATGGCGAGGTTCATCTTTGCAACCAAGACACCATGCAGCGGCGTACAGATGGGTCCAGCAACATGCCGAATGGACCGCTCAGTATTGGCATCACGTTCTCTTCACCGATGAGTGCCGCATATGCCTTCAACCAGACAATCGTCGGGGACGTGTTTGGAGGCAGCTCGGTCAGGATGAAAGCATTAGACACGCTGTCCAGCGAGTGGAGCAAAGTGAAGGTTCCTTGATGCTTTGGGGTGGCATTATGTGCGGCCGACGTACGCCTCTGGCGGTCATGGAAGGCGCCATAACGACTGTAAATTACACGAATGCCACCCTCCGACCGGTAGTACAACCATATCGGCAGCATATTGGCGAGGCAGTCGCCACCATGAACGAAATTCGCGCCGCCATCGTGCACATCTTGTGGATGACTTAATTCAGGATAACGGCATCCCTCGACTAGAGTGGCCAGCATGTTCTCCAAACGTGAACCCTATCGAACATACCTGGGATAGATTGAAAAGGGCTGTTTATGGACGACGTGACTCAACAACCACTCTGAGGGATCTACGCCGAATCACCGTTGAGGAGTGGGACAACAGTGCCTTGACGAACTTGTGGATAGTATACCACGACGAACACAGGCATGCATCAATGCAATAGGACCTGCTACTAGGTATTAGAGGTACCGGAGTGTACAGCAGTCTTTACTACCACCTCTGAAGGTCTCGCTTTACAATGGTACAACACGCAGTGTGTGCTTTTCATGAGCAATAAAAAGGGCGAAAATGATGTTTATGTTGATTTCTAGTCCAATTTTCTTTACTGTTTCCGGGACTCTTGGAACCGAGGTGATGCAAAACTTTTTTTGATGTGTGTATTTAACAAGCAGTTCATTGAGAGCTTCTAAATATACTGCCTGACAAGAAATGTGAAGCACCCAGCGAATATTTCTGGATGTCAATCTGATCTCGTAACTGAACACACAGTTGGTGAGTACGTAAATGACCGGAGTTACAATTCTCTGTGACAGGTAGAATGACCATCAGGGTGCGTTAGTGTTGTTCGTGTTTAAGGTTATTACTAGGCCTGCCAGAGTCCGGAAGGAGCGTGAACAGTGTCAGATGTTGGGTGATCACAGTGAAGGACACGGAGATGGCGCGCAGTCGTGTGGTACATCGTTATTACATCGTTATGAAGCACGTGATAGAGTTTGAAAAGGGCTTCACTGTGAGCCTCCATTTGGCCTGCTAGTCGAATGGTGCAATATCCACATTTATGGGGAGTTCAGATGCGACAGTAGTCCAATGTTAGTCTACACGGGAACGTGAAGCAGGTGCAGTCGTCGTTTGATCATCAGATGAGAGGATCGGGTATTGCACATCAACGATCCTCATAAATCCTGCACATCAGCGCCTGCTAACCGAGACAAAGTAATGCACTCCCAACAACACTCTGTGTCATCCCCAACCACTGGTCGGAGGCTAGCACTAGCTGTACAAGGGAATTACCGTCCAGTAAGGTGGCTGCTCTTAAGATTACAAGATGGGCAGCAGCCTCTGGAATACTTCGGTGCCTCGGAAGTGTAGAATGCTGACGAATTGCATCATATTGTATTCAGCGCTAAATCACTGTTCTCCTCTGTCACGGATGACTACCGTCGCAGAGTATGGCGGCGTCTTGGATAGATGTCCCATTTTTCAAAGATTAGAGGCGCTCAGCGAGTTACTTCTGGCGTCGTAGTATGGGGAGCCATAGGGTATGACCTCAGCTGGTGACTGAGGGAATTCTGACGGCAGAGCTCTATGTCATGGACAACCTACATGCTGATGTTTACCGCTCGTGTGGCAGCCTCTCTATAAACAGACTTCGGGATCCTGAGGTACTCCTGTGGTGAATAAGTTCCCCACATCTGTTCCCGATATAATATGTGTGGGGCTAGGTGGGATGTATTCTTCATTTCGGTGCCAGTATCCTGTATATTAAGGACGAATTACGGCACTTGTGACTCAGCTTGCCTCATGAGATGATACATTGGCTTCGTGACCCCCTCCCCAATCTAATCAGTGCATCCATACAGGGCAGAGGCTTGCAGCGTAATATAAGTGGGCTTATATGCCGAAGTTCTTTGTAAATTTGACTCGATTTGGCAATCGCTGAAATAAAGTCCTATAACCTCTCAACATGTGAAGTTTCATTTGTTCCTCCTCTTCTGAGTGCTTCACTTTTTTTTTTTTTTTGACAGGCAGTGCATTTAAAAGTAATGCCAAAGTTTCGCTTATTTCTCACAGTGAGTTACTTGAGAAGTCCTGCAGAAACGGGAGTCAGCCCAAGAACCTAAGATTGAAGTGGATGGAGTATTCTAAAATACTTTTCATGTCGCTTTGTTGGCTGTATTACTTCTAAATAAATAGGTATTACCCAGTAGCAAGACAGGTGTGGGTACGTCGGAATCATGATGTGCGTCTAATTATGCAGAAAACATAATGAATGACATGTCGCCATCTTAACAGTATAGATAGGAAGGGAACATTGACCTCTCCAGGGAATTGCGCTTTGGAAGACAATATGGTGACACCTTATCTTAAATGGGTAATAGTACACACCTTATCTTAAATGGGTAATAGTACGCTATGAAAGGCCAAATAGTGGACGTAAGAAAGATCTAGAGGAAAAGTGTGCTGCCATCGTTCAGTCAGTTGGATAGTCTCTAATTAATTTCAGTCGAAAACGAGCAGCTGACCCATGACCATTAGTAGATATTTGTAAATGAATGAGCTTATACCGCTGCTTGTGAATGAATTATCTGACAACGACATGACGCAATAACTATCACTCGGACGTGGTTTATTGCCAAAATTTCCAAGCCATGTGTCTCACTCATTTTCTGATGAATGTGCAGTTCATCGCTGTTCAGATAGGAGGTTATTGGCTTTCTGGCTTAAGTAGCTGAACTATATGTTTGTGAAGGGTACGTGAATTATTGGATAATAGTGGTATTCGAAGACAAGGGATTCACGGATCACGTGTGATACCAACAAGATGGAACTCTAGCTCTTTTTGCTGTTCAGGTGTGTGAGTTCCTTGATCAACAATTTCGAATCCGATGGTTTGGCGTCCATCAGCTGTATCTCCAGTCCCACTGAGGGACCCGCAACGAGGCTCGGACTTTACCAAGAGAGATATCTCATTATGGGGAATAAACCCCACGTGGCTCAAACTCAAAACAAAGCTAAAGAAGAACAGTACAAATGTGTTAAGGGTGATTTTCAACATGTAACTGCTGAATGCTCCGCAAGATGCCAAGGAAGCCTTTGAGGCACATAAGTCAACGAGTGAGATATTGTAACCTTAGCGGCATGGTGTGACTAGTGGTGACTGAATTCTCAGACTACAGTAACAACTCTTTGTTTAAGTTAGTATGCAGGCTTTCGTGGCCATTGCCACTGAAGTTGAAATCTTCTGGGTTATTAGGCCGCGTCATATTTCTTCTAAAATGATCGACGTTTCGACCCCTCTGCTGGGATCTTCCTCAAGATTTTCTGGTGTCCACTACTGAGATATTTTTCAGCCGCAGGTGCCGTTCTTGTTCCTTAATACGTTCCTTAACAGTTCTTTCCGTTTCGCCTGTATACACTCTGCCGCAGCCACATGTCACTTGATAGACGCCTGCATTGTGGAGGCAATCAGGTGCATCTGCTTTCCGTTGGAAAAAATCTTTTATTTTGTTTTCAGTTAAGAAAGATGTCTGAATACCATTTTTCTTTAGAATTCTGCTTGTGCGGTCAGTGACCCCAGAGACGAACGGTAACCTAACGGAGTCAGAAGGCGGTTCCTCATCATTCTTATTAGCGTTATAAATATTACGCCTAAAAGCCCTGTCAATTGAATAACTATCATTCCCATTTACCTTCAATGTCCTCTTTCAAAAATTAAACTCCGTTTCAAATTTGTCGTCATCGTTGATACGGAAGACACGTGAAGACAGTGTGTTGAATACTGTTTGCTTCTGTGATGGGTGGTGGTGCGAAGTGGAATCTAAATACCTGTTTGTGTTAGTCGGTTTTCTGCAGACTCTGTGACCTAGAGTATTATCAGATCTTCTGTATACCCACATATCTAGGAACGGGAGCCGACTTCACTATCAACCTCCAAGGTAAATTTGATTTTGGGGTGAACCCCATTTAAAAAATTCTGGAATGCATGAAGTTCCTCTTCGCTGTTTGGCCACATAACAAATGTATCGTCCACATAGCAGAGACAGCAAGAAGGCTGCAAAGGAGCCCGTTGCTGAATATGTTCCATAAAAACGTCAGCTGCAACCGGCGAAATGGGTGATCCCATAGCAAGGCTGTCTGCAATGTTCATAGAATTCACCATTGTATTTAAAATAGTTCGAACGAAGACATAATTCAGTTAAGTTACAAACATCTGGAGCAACAATCTCCCTTATGATCTCCATTGTATCTGATACTAGGACGTGAGTAAATAACTATGCCACATCGAAGCTAACAAGAATGTCACCTGCAGTATCTTCAGTGTGCCTATACTTTCTAAAAAAATGTTTCGAATCTTTTATAAAGGAATTTTTTATACCAACTAGATGTCTCAGTTTGCCAGGTAAATGACGTGCTAAAAAATAAGTCGGCGAGTTAATCCCACTGACGATAGGCCTCAAAGGAACCGATTCTTTATGCATTTTGGGTAGTCAATAAATTTTGAGTGAGACAGGTATCCGAGGAGATTCTTTGTAATAGAGGTGTCCAGTCTGGAGTCTGATATCAGGTTTTTCACTTTACCAACGATTCTGTTCGTCGGATCACTTTTTAACTTGCGATACACAGGGTCAGCTAGTAGTTGTTCAATCTTCCTGTGATAATCCACAGCGTCCAAAACAACAGTAGCATTCCCCTTATCCGATTTTGCTACCACGATGCTTTCGTTTCTCATGAGTTCAATAAGAGATTTCCTTTCCTGCGCCGATATGTTGCTTTTCGGTGGTTTCGATCTCCGTAGAATTCTCGACGCGTCTTAGTTCTTAGGCCTGCACCTTCGGAAGACGAAACAAGGATGCTTCGACGGCACTTACGATTTCTTCAACAGGTATTCTCTTCTTTATTTATTATCCTTGAACTACATTCAACACTGTTTCTTGATTATGTGCAGTTTGTGACAACTATGACTGAGCCGTGTGTCGGCTCTCGACATATATCGCGCTGTTAAGATTGCTCTTAGTCCTTCCATTCCATCGTTAATTGATTCTTTGATATTTATCGTTATGCTGAGTACGATTCTGTAGAGATTCCCCTCTGGCGGCGTGTCTGGTCTAATCGATCTTCGAGTCGTTGCTTCCTGTTAGCCTTGTGTAAGAGAATAAGATGTTTAAAGAGGGATGGCCGGTTGGTTGTCTAGCGGTGACGAGTCGGTCGGTCGCCTTTTAAAATCGGAAAGGAGAGAATCTCGGACGATTAGACCGCAGCCTGGCGTGGCGGTGGAGAGTTGGCTGTTGTTCCGAGAAGCCGCGTAGTCTATCCTGGCGGTGCGAGACATGTGGGACGAGTTGACGGGACAAGGCTGTAAGCTCTTGCTGTGAACACCTCGGAGCCACGGGTGTGGTTCCGAGTCACTACTTGGTGGGAGCGGCAACGGATGTTTTTAAATTTTTCTTCTGGAGGCGGGAATGATGGACTAGTAACTAACCTAACCTGAGGAGTGGTATTTCGCCGCCGTGGGTGCAGAGAAGACGAGGGCTCCGGTGACAGAGCGCGTGGCTGCGTGACTGTGCGCAGTTGGGTACGCTGGCGACGTGGACACGGTCGGGTGTGAGGAGTCTGTGCATCGGAGTTCACCTGCTGTTTCTCTGATAAACTGAAAGTTAAGTTGGTTAAAGGTTTAGATGTTAATTAAAGAATTTTGGTTTGTGCAACCAGCGTTTTTTCTGCCTTGTGGCCTCCTGCGTTCTGGTTTCCTGCCCCTGTCGCTGGTGTATTTATAGACAGTGACCTTTTTCGCTTCTTATTAGTACTGCCCGGTAGGAAGTGTATTTTTGGGCAGGGATTATTGTTTTAGATTACATTTTTTCTGCCTTGTGGCCTCCTGCGTTCGGATTTCCTGTCCCTGTCGCCGGTGTAATTATAGTGATCTTTTGACTTCTTATTAATACTGATTGGGAGGAAGTGTATTTTTTGGCAGGGATTATGGTTCCTGATTTAATTCCTCCTCATCCCCTGGCCTCGCGTGAGGTCGATGTGATTGCTGAATGTGAGGCGTTGTTGGTCTGTTAGTCCGCTTCTAGCATGAGCATCCTTCGGGAGACAGTTGTGGCCGCCCTTACACCCGGTCGGTTAATTATTTCTATCCCAGCACATTTTGGTGGCAGCACATGGTATTAAAGTTGTTAGTTATTGTAAAATGCTAAATGGTTGTATTTTACTCTGATTGTTTTTGGCCACTGTTTAAAAGATTAAATTTCCTTTCATTGGTGGGTTTTTTAAAATTGCGTGACTTTATAATTGTTAGTTTCTGTAATAGGTGAATGACTGTATCTTTGCTTTGATTGTTTTAATCTACTTGGCACCCTTTGAAAATGCTAGTTCTGCCTCCCTTTTAACGAGCCCTTCTAATTAAATATCTTGTTGTGTCAAAATTTAAAGGAAGCGGCTCCTTACATGTTCGGTAGCGAAATTGTAGGCAAATTGGTGTTTTTCTTTCATTACTTGGAAAATTTTGATTTGTTATCAAATGTTTTATCAAAGCCGGTTTTAAGTAAAATGGCTTGGCCGTTAACTGTAAAGTAAATTGTTTTAAAAATGCACTCATGCCTGCCAGCTTTTTTGGATCTGTTCCTGGTCAAGAGGTAAAAAAATGACTTTTAATAGTTGAAGTAATCAATAAAGAAATTGTAAATTGCAACTCGATAGTAACCAACTAATTTTGGCCCCGTTTCCCAACTGGGGGTTTTCCTTGATTAAGCGTAACACCCGTCTCAATGGCGTTGTACGCAGCCAAGGAAAATGGTAATTAGGCGGGCGATACCGTGGACAATCAGCTCCACAAACCAGGAGGCTGTGAGCTCATAGGACATTCAGACACAGGTCAAGGCGTGAGAGAGGCTGACGGACGTCCAGGAGCTGACGATTCCAACGAATGCGTGAGACGGCTGTGTCAGACGTGTAGCTGCAGTGGCAGGCGCTGTGGTTCGTTTCGTAGAGTGGACGGCGGCTGGCAGTCGGTCTGGAGCACAGAGCATAACTGGCTGTGGAAGGGCCGATCTGCGACCTAAGTACCTATTAGCGGAGGAATATAGCCATGGCGTCGCTTGGACTCGAGACAGCGTGGAAGCAGATAGGTGTCTGCGACTGTAGCGCCGTTCAACGGTGCCTCGCGTGCCGCTCATCGGCGCGACTAGCGCTCCTTGGTGCTGTGGCGGCTGCAGGAACCTTGGCAGTAAATAGCCCATCGAATATTCTGTTGAAAACAAGCCACCGAGGTGGAGCAGCGGCTATACCTGGCCATCAAATCACATCCGTTAGAGTAGTGTTCGAATACATAAGGTGTCCGGCCCTCCTTATACACCGACCAGTCACATTAATGTGATAAACTGTGAAAAGCCTGAATAACCACCTTTTGAAGACTAAACTGCTGCGAATAGTGCACGAAGAGAGTCGATAAAGTTCTGGAAATACCGACAGGGATGTGGAACCATAGTTACTCGAGATCGGTGGGCAGCTGCACTACGTTCCTCGGCTTAGGATCCATAGCGCGAAAAAGCCAACCGAGATGGTCCCACAGACACTCGAGTGGGTTTATATTCGGCGAGTGTGGTGGCCAGGGAAGTACATTAAATTCATCCTGATACTCTTCGAACTACGCACGTACACTGAGAGCTGTGTGACACGTTGCATTGTCTTGCTGGTAGATATCACTGTGCTAAGGAAAAACAAAACGTATGTAGAAGTGAACATCATCCCTAAAAGTAGTTATATACTTTTGCTGATCCATTGTTCCAGCAAAATTTTTGAGTTCACACAGGGAATCAAATGGTTCAAATGGCTCTAAGCACTATGGGACTTAACACCTGACGTCACCAGTCCCCTAGACTTAGAACTACTTGACCTAACAAACCTAACGACATCACACTCATCCATGCCCGAGGCAGGATCCGAACCTGCGACTGTAGCAGCAGCGCGGATCCGGACTGAAGCGCCTAGAACCGCTTGCTCACAGCGGCCAGCCACAGGGAATCACAGGGTAACAGTTGCTCAGAAGTTGCACTTCGATTGGCCTCTGCTTTTCTCCGAAGCCGTCGTTCGCCACTCTCGTCTACAACCCGTGGTGCTCCACAGTTGCCTCGGAGCCAGTTTAGAATAGCGCCATTTTTCCATGCATTGCTTATTTTAACCACAGCGGAAAATGAACAGGTTACAAACTTAACCGTTTCGGAAATGTTTTCTCCTTTGACATGAAAGCCAATGATCATGCCCTTTTGGACGCCAGATCAATAGCCCCATTTGTACATTACAATCGCCCCATTTGTACACTTCTAGTGCTGCCGCCTACCGTCTGTGAGTTTTTATTATGCATTCAGGTGGAACGTAGGTCGTGGTCACATTATTGTGACTGGACCACCACTGCGCAAAGCCCAATGGTGCCCAAATAAATAAGCTAGGTACGGACAGCATACTGTTTTGACAGATACTAAATGGTTAAACAGATATTAAATGGTTAATAATAATTAATATTATGATTTGCGCGTAATAGAAAAGATGAAAAATCATAATATGGACACGTGATTTAATTTTTAACTGATGGGTACTTTGTAGTTATTACTTGGGATACGTGTGGGAACCACATCCATCGATACCTTTAATACTGGAAGGGACAAATAAAAGTGACAAGTGGAGCATATAAATTGATTTTTGCGGCATTAACGGAGGCTACAGATACTTCCACCAGGATTGAGTAAATGCCCATACAGCCGGCCGAACCTTGTAACACATCTTCACGCCTGACAAAGTTGTTAGCAGCTATCAGACTGGGCGGGACTCCAGCTGGGCACTAAATTCACCTGATCTGTTAGTGTGGAGAGTCCTCAAGTCCAAGGTTTCTCACAACAACCCTCATTGTCTTCAAGAACTGCGAGCAGAACATTTCGGATGAGACTACAGCAATTCCAGCAACCCAACTTCGATCCGCCTTCAGCAACTAACCAGGGCTGAGAAATGCCAAGAGCTGAGTGGTGGTCACATTCAACATCTGCTACAGCCAGTTTCGTACTGCATTTCCATATCTGATGTGTTTCTTTGTATCCTGAAATTCTTTCCTCCGGGAACTTTTATTTTTCCCATCCTGTATTAGTAACAAATTAGTTCAAATTACATTCAACTGTGAAGGAAGGACGTTATTTCACCTGATGAGTGTTCTTGTAGGCCGGTCGGAGTGGCCAAGCGGTTCTAGGCGCTACAGTCTGGAACCGCGCTACCGCTACGGTCGCAGGTTCGAATCCTGCCTCGGATGGATGCGTTTGATGTCCTTAGGTTAGTTAGGGGTAAGTAGTCCTAAGTTCTAGGGGAACGACGGAAGTTAAGTCCCATAGTGCTCAGAGCCATTTGTTCTTATAGCGACCCTCCAGGGCACCGCACAGCAGCATTATCTGCGACTGGATAACTTGTCTGGCTTAGCAGTAATACGTCATATACACTTAAACATTTCTCGTTAAACACTATCTATTAATGGAAAACTTATGAAAATGCCTACAGTAGTTCCCGAGATTAGCGTTCATGTTAGACAGAAAAACGCGATGAGGACTTCAATTCATCGTAGGTCAGCAAATCTGAGAGAAATGTTTATAAATTATATACACAAAGCTTCCTCGTGAATAAATCTGTCTACCGAAAGCAATAGCTGAATCCTTGAAGTAGTTCCTGAGATTAGCCTTCACTCATAGGGAGAAAACACAGTTACGGACTTTAAATTTTGTAATATCCGTAGAAAGTCATGGATTCAGAAAGAAATCTCAGGAAAGGTTCTAAATGTAGTATTTTTTACTGATAACTACTTTCGGAGAAATTAATTAGACAGTTTAAGAGTCATATCAAATAACAACACAGTATGTGCAGGTTCGGAACTGATCGTGAGTGGTTTGTTAATTACTACAAGTAATCTAAACTTTTTGAAGTGATAATACACGAAGACACCCTTAGACAGATCGGCATGAGTCATTAACGGCAAATAAGCACGAGAACACTCCCAGCAGTAGATCAGAGCGCTCACCGCGATGCCGAATGTTTCGTCACACCCGCGCCGCTGCGCTTGCAGACAAATGCCGATCGTCCAAGTGGCGCCCGCGACGGCCCTCCGCCGACTTCTGGGCCGGGCGCGATATATTCGCCGCCTTCGCCACGTTCTCGCCCCCATCCGCCACCTGCCCTCGGATTTCCTCCCCGTGAAGCGTGACTAATAGCGCCTCCAGCCCTCCGACCAATTTTCGCCCGTCAGCCGACAGAAGGGCAGCACCTCCGCTGCAGCGGGGGCCTCATTCCATATTTCTACTGTCTACCATCGCGAACACTCTGTACGGTCTTCCTTCTTATTTCTCTTTCTCTTTATTTCCATTTCCGGAGCTTTCTTTCTCCTGACTGGACCCGTTTACCAGCTTCACACCTCATAAATCACAATATCAGGTATAACGGGCTTGATCTGGCACTAGCACTAAAGCACAAACCAGTTAAGGTGAATCTTTTATTATCTCTGCTTTTACACCAACCTGTCATTTTAGTTCCTACGTATTAATAACTTTTAAAGTGAATGCAAATTTACTCTTAACGCAGTCAGGATTAGAGCGAGATTATGCAAGAGTTAACTTTGCAGTGTTGCCCTCCCAGGCGAATAAAAATACACATTCTGGTGAACAAGAGTTCACATTTAACATTTTTCAGCTGTGGTCATAAGGAAACCTACTACACCTTCTTAAGTCGTACAATTCTCTTTCCGCCTTATAATCACACCTCGCGGAAATGACTTTTTTTTTTTTTTTTTTTTTTGCGGGATCGATTTTTTCAATAGTCGTAAGGAGTCAGCTTTTTGCTCTTTGCCGATCAGGTTTTTTTTTTCCTTCTGATAGATGCTGGCTTCTTTTACTCTCTTACGATACGTTTTCATTCTCCTTCTTATTCCTCCTTATTAATCTGTTTCTCCTCGAGAGGACACTTCACCAGTTTTAGCTTAGGATTTCCAAAGTTTGGGCCCTCCGCTTCCCTTTGCAAAGTGACGGAAATTTTGGCAAATGGCGCGTCAGAAACTAGCATGTGCACTTGCATGCTTATAGCACTGAATTTTAGCGCTCCTGTAGAGGTTCGTCCCAGGGTTCACTCTCTAGATCGTTGCCTGCAGTGGTGTTATTCTACTGATTTATGACGAACTGCGAGTCAGTCGCGAACTGAAGAGGCCCGATGGCTTAATTTGGTTCGTTCTATTGTTTCACGGATGTGGCAACAATTTACAAGAGCAAACCAATACCCCAAAGACCAGTGCAAGCCCGAGCACATGTAATATCAGAAAGAGAGGACCGTTATTCGGATGTAAGTGCACCACAGTACGGCCTTAATACTGCACCTGGCACCTGACCTCGCATCACCCAGTGGACGTGCTGAATGGAGCAAACGGTGTTCAGAAGGCTTCGGCAGAGTGGCCTTTACTGTCGGAAACCTGCCATGTGTGTACCTCTGACGCGTCTTCATAGTCGGGAACGTCTGGTACCTCGTCGGTCGAAGAGTGGGCCACTGTTCCTTTCACAGATGAGTCCCGACTTGGCATAAAGAGCGATTTTCGACGCATTCGCATCTGGAGGAAACGTGGAACACGATTTCGGGACCCAGTTGTTATGGAAAGAGACCGATATCGAGGATGATTCTCAGTGTTGTTGGCCGATCAGAGTGGCCGAGCGGTTCTAGGCGCTACAGTATGGAACCGCGCGACCGCTACGATCGCAGGTTCGAATCCTGTCTCGGGCATGGATGTGTGTGATGTCCTTAGGTTAGTTAGGTTTAAGTAGTTCTAAGTTCTAGGGGACTAATGACTTCAGAAGTTAAGTCCCATAGTGCTCAGAGCCATTTTTTAACCATTGTTGGCAGGGATTATGTCAACCACATGAAATTGTATGGGTGAATCGGAAAGGTTTAACTACTGTCAAGAATCGTGATGAGATCTTGGGATCCCACGTACGGCTGTTGCGATATGGTAGAAGCCCACACTTCATCCTGATGGACGACAATGATCGATCTCATAGAGCAACAGAAGTTGATGTTTTCTTGGAAACGGAAGATATTGCTCACATGGCATGGCCTGCTCGTTCTCCCAGTTTGATTTCCATAGAGCATATCTGTGGTGCTTTAGAGAGACAGTTTGCATCATGTCAGTATCCAATAACCTCTCTCCAAGACTGGCTTTCCAGGAAGAATGGGCATTATTGCCTCAGTATGAGATTGATGATATCATTGACAGCATGTTCTGTCATTGTCAGGTCTGTTTGGTGCTGAAGGTGGTCACACCCCATACTGATCACATTAACGAGTTGTCAGAATATGTATACAAATCCGTTAAGTTGGGAAAAACGTAGAATAATTTTGTCTATCGTTATGCATGTCGCGGTTGTTTACTCTCTGTATTCTTTAAACTATTTCTACTTTACTATCATCTGTTTATACAGCCTTGCAAAATTTCCGTTTGTTGCTTTCATTTTGGACACCATTGTATGTGGCATGCAGGACACCGACGAATATGGTCTGCAGCGCGGGAAGGCGAAGAATGTTTGTCACAGCGCGTCATGGCACTTCTCCAACGCTCCGACGACTCTGCCGACGGACGCTTTATTCTTCCCGGACGCAGCTTTTTCGCCACACACAAAACGTTGGCAGTCCGCTGGATTGTAGGACATGCTTTGCACTGCGTGCTCTCACGAACCGTGATATCTGGCGTGAGTTATTTGCTTTATCTACTAGAAAAACATGAGATCATCCGATGTCACTCTAAATACAAAACCCACTTCCTGAACTTTCTAGGCAGCGTGTTTCATGGCCCTCAAAGCGGTGGAGAGTCCCAGGATTGAGCAGTTTCACGGGCTAGGATATTCCTCCATCTGGAGTAACGAGGATATCACTTCAGTTTTACGTGGCTTTCTTTCGGCATATTTTGGTTTTTTTTTCCTTGGGATACAAAAGTAAAAAGATTCTGCATAAATTCCTGATACAGTTGACCTTCCGGCCCCCTACCCTTTTAACTACATAAAATTTAAATTTTGTTCAGACGATTTAGTTTGTCACTAACATACGAGAGCGTGCTGAAAAGCAATGTCTCCGAAATTTTTATGTGAAATCTCTTAAGGCTTCTAAATAAAACAAACATTATTAGCATTCTACATCTTAATTCTTCATGTCTACATATCTTCAGCCTTCTATCGCTAAAGAGCTCTGAATTTCAGTGTGTAACATGGTGGTGTCTAACGTAACTATGCCTGTGCTTGAGAAACATTGTCATGTTAAAAATGAAGTCCAAGGTGTTAAACACTGATTTACACTTTTGCCACTATCGCCTCGGTTATGCTACTATTCTTCGAGCATCAGGGTATCCACTTCTTGCGTTTCCGGATTCTTCACTGAGAAGCAGCCCATCAGTTCATTCTTTGTATTTGAGACTTGCCTCCACACACTGTAAGCCTCATACCGTATGACGGTACACATTGTTACAATTTATTTCCGCCAGATCAAGATAGATCGTGTCTGTGCTATTCTCCTTGGAATTTAAAAAGCCAGTTACCACTTTGGGTGTGATAAAAATGTACTGCTCAGTTCTGCTTTGTCTCCCCTATAGACGTGCTACGTTACTGTGTCGCGTATTTTCAGTGTGTTACAGGACTGCAGACATGAACCTACAAAGAAACAAAAATTTAATTACGAAAATTTATTTTTTGAACTTCTAATTGAAGGCCTCAGCAATAAACAGTAGTAAAAAGCAGTCGTCGAGAAACGAAGTTATTGCACATAAAACATGGTACGTGATGGGCTTTGTTCATAACGGCAACTTCGAAGGTATGGGTGCATATAAACAAACTAATTGCCATATAAATCTCTACCAGTAGTAGTTAGTTGTACAGTGTTTGTGCCAAGAGTTACTAATGAGGTATGAGGATAGTGTGGATACCTACCACGCAGATGAAGGTACTAAATACGTTCCTGGACGCGAATGTGCTTCAAAAGTTGTTGTTAATTAGATAAATTTGAATAATTTTCAACAAAGTAAACTACAGAGGGCAGATTGGAGACATCTGCATCTACATGCTCTGCATACTCTGCATATCACATTTAAGTGCCTGGCAGAGGGTTCATCGAACCATCTTCACAATTCTCTATTATTCCAATCTCGTATAGAGCACGGAAAGAATGAACACATATATCTTTCCGTACGAGCTCTGGTTTCCCTTATTTTATCGTGGTGATAGTTCCTCCCCATGTAGGTTGATGTCAACAAAATATTTTCATATTCGCAGGAGAAAGTTGGTGATGGGAATATCGTGAGAAGATCCTGTATCATTTCTGTGACACTCTCTCCCATATTTCGCGATAATATAAAACGTGCTGCTTTTCTTTGAACGTTTCCGATGAACTCCGTCAGTCCTATCTGGTAAGGATCCCACACCGCTCAGCAGTATTCTAAAAGAGGACGGACAAGCGTAGTGTAGGCAGTCTCCTTAGTAGGTCTGTTGCATTTTCTAAGTGTCCTGCCAATAAAACGCAGCCTTTGGTTAGCCTTTCCCACAACATTTTCTGTGTGTTACTTCCAATTTAAGTTGTTCGTAACTGTAAAACCTAGGAATTTAGTTGAATTTACTGCTTTTAGATTAGACTGATTTATCGTGTAACCGAAGTTTAACGAGTTCGTTTTAGCACTAATGTGGACGACCTCACACTTTTCGTTGTTTAAGGTCAACTGCCACTTTTCGCACCATTCCGATATTTCTTCTAAATAGTTTTGCAGTTTGTTTTGATCTTATGATGCCTTTATTAGTCGATAAACGACAGAGTCATCTGGAAACAACCGAAGACGGCGGCTCAGATTGTCTCCAAAATCGTTTATATATATAAGGTACAGCAAAGGGCCTATAACTCTACCTTGGGGAACGCCAGAAATCACTTCTCTTTTACTCGATGACTTTCCCTCAATTACTACGAACTGTGACCTCTCTGACAGGAAATCACATATCCAGTAACATAACTGAGACGATATTCCATAAGCACGCTATTTCACCGCTTGTGTAGTACAGTGTCAAAAGCCTTCCGGAAATCCAGAACTACGGAATCTATCTAAAATCCCTTGTCAATAGCACTCAGTACTTCATGTGAGTATAGAGCTAGTTGTGTTTCGCAGGAACGATGTTTTCTAAGCCCAAGTTGACTGTGTGTCAATAGACCGGTTTCTTCGAGGTAATTCATAATGTTCGAACACAATATATGTTCTAAAATCCTGCTGCATATCTACGTTAACGATGTGGGCTTGTAATTTAGTGGATTACTCCTACTACCTTTCTTGAATATTGGTGTGAACTGTACAACTTTCCAGTCTTTGCGTACGGATCTTTCGTCGAGTGAACGGTTGTATATGATTGTTAAGTATGGAGCCAATGCATCAGCATACTCCGAAAGGAACCTAGTTCGTATACAGTCTGGACCAGAAGACTTGCTTTTATTACGTGATTTAAGTGCTTCACTACTCGGAGAATATTTACTTCTACGTTAATCATGTTGGTAGCTGTTCTCGATTCGGATTCTGGAATATTTACTTCATCTTCTCTTGTGAAGGCATTACGGAAGGCTGTGTTTAGTAACTCTGCTTTGGCAGCACTGTCTTCGATAGTATCTCCATTGCTATCGCGCAGGAAGGCATTGATTGTTTCTTGTCGCTAACATACTTCACATACGACCAAAATCTCTTTGACATTCTCCCAAGTTTCGGGACAAAGTTCCGTTGTGGAACTGTTGTAGGCATCTCGCCTTGAAGTCCGCGCTAAATTTCGAGCTTCTGTTCAAGATAGCCAATCTTGAAGATTTTGTGTCTGTTTAAATTTGGTATGTTTGTTTCGTTGTTTCTGCAACAGTGTTCCGACCGGTTTTGTGTACCAAGGAGGATTTGCTCCGTCGTTTGATAATTTATTTGGTATAAATCTCTCAATTGCTGCCGATACTATTTCTCTGAATTTAAGCCACATCTGGTTTACAATTATATTATTAATTTGGAATGAGTGGAGATTGTTTCTCAGGAAGGCGTCAAGTGAATTTTTATCTGATTTTTTTGATTAGGTGTATTTTTCGCTTATTTTTCGAGGATTTGGGGATCACAATATTCAATCTCGCTACGTCAACCCTGTGTTTACTAATCTCTGAATCGGTTTTGGTGCTCCTTATTAAATATTTATTATTTTCAGAGAATGCGTGTAGACACTTCTGCTTGAAGTCAGGATCGCTGTTTGGAACATGCGAAACGTTAACGGGGCTAGTAAGATATTCTTATAGTTTTGCCTTTTATTCTCAGCATTTACAAGTCGAGGTTTTTCCGCACCAACCTCGGCTGTTGCTTATTCAGATGTGTGTTGGATTCCAGCTGACGTCCGTCGAGTCAGTTCAGCGGTTTCACGACCAGAAGTAGGCGTCAGCGAACTTAGCACCGCAACGGACTACTGGCGAACGGGCGCTGCCGTTGCCCAGCACGAAGTGATTCCAGGCTGGCTGCTGGAGTGAACTAGATTCCTCTCCGATTTGTATGACGACTTTTGATGACCCTTCCACGATGTACCTAGTGCCGGCAGTAGTGTGATCGGTCCCTGGCAAGTGTCAGCGCACGAATGCATCTGAGTGTTGAACAGGAACGTGGACCGCAAGAGACCCTGTTGCTGGCTTCAGTGTTGAACTGCAGTACTGGCAGCGCTCTGTGACGTAGTGTTGCCCATAGACAGTCTGTTTCTCCATCAGCCGATGGTACTGTTCAACGTTCCGTCGACAATGAGGTCTTGAGACACGGAAAACTAGCTCGGATTAGGAAAGGGTGGAGAAGGAAAGCAGCCGTGCCCTTTCGAAGGAACTATCGCGGCATTTGACTTAAGCGACTTCAGAAAACCCAAATGAGGGTTGCTGGACGCGGGATTGAACCGTTGTCCTCCGGAATGCGGGTCCAGTGTGCTTATCACTGCGCTGCCCCGCTCGGTATCTTAAGTACATCTTAGGCTAGTTTCATAGATTGCCCTGGATAGCAGGACATAGATTCACTACAGTATCGTAATCATGGAATCGAGTACTATTTCTGTGAATGTCATCGATCCCAGTGATCAACTCATGACGAGAGCTGGAGAATTTAAAGCATGAGGCTATGACGTGCATGACGAGAGCTGGAGCTTGAGGCTATGACGTGACTGACGAGAGCTGGAGCTTGAGGCTATGGCGTGAAGCTGACTTCATAATGACCGCATGTGTCTGATTCTGTTGTATTCACTTAACAGACTGTTAATTGTTGTCACAGTTCCTCGCTGTGTGCTCTTGTGAAAGACATTGAGTTCCTTTCGATGCGTCTTACAAGCTAACGAATGTGCTCTGTGTCTGTTTTAATACAATTTTCTAATTTCTAGCCCTCTCCAATTCTGTGCCGCAACAAAATACTGTTGATTTACATATCGTTGTTTACGTGTATTTACTTGAGTGTTTGAGGGCATTAATATTAAGTGTCATCCTGAACATTGTTTACGTTCTGTAGTAGGGTGACAATAAAATTAATTTTATATTGTGCTGAATCATAGATTAATTTTTTAGAGTGGAATACTTTATTATAGCAAAAATTGATATTACAAATCGTAGTATCACAAACCTACATATTTTGGAACATCTACATTTGTCTTTTGAATGGTTACACACTAATGCCTCGTTAAGTCTTCCGCAAAGGATACAGTGGTAGGTCTACTCTAAACCATATTAAGCGCACTCAGCTTGGAGGTAAAAATAATTTAAGTACGTATTTTTAAGAATATCAATTTTGATAGAACTCACTATTTTAAGAATTTACTCTAGAAATGTTAGAAAACAATGATCTACCCGAATAGGAAATCACAATGGATATACTTGAAATATCTTATTTATGAGATTTTATTGGATGTTTACTGCACAGTTTCTCAAGACAACAACTTGTGTCCCAACATTGCTTTAAAAATTTTAAGACTTACCTTTTTTATTAGCTACCCGCTAAGAAGATTTGTCAGAAACAGGAACCAATGATTAATTATTCTTCACACGTATGAAGATTTATCACATGATAAAGTTACTCACACGACAGAGAAACTTTTTCTTAAACTTCAGGGTGACAGCCAGAATAGCGTATACACCTCAAAATGATTGGGTCTCAAAACTACCTTGTGTCTGTAAACAAAAGATGCAACTCTGTGAAATTTTTTCTACTGAAGTATATCGACATTCGCCTTTGCCTGTAGTCACCCCACAGCTGTGTATACAGTATTAACACTTCGTCGCACGAATATTCTTTTTCCACTATGCTGCTTCCTCTGCGTATATCGAAAGATCACTGAAGAGTGTTACTGCGTGAAATCCTTGGAACTTTTACCGTTACGTAAAAAGAAGAATTAAGCTTATATTATTTAACAAATAGTATCAGTACTTATAGAACCGCGATATAATCTAAGATCCCACAACGGGCCACGTGACATAATTTCTATAAGTAGATCTGCGAGATATATTGAAGTGTTTAGCAAGTATCAATTAGCTATAATTTTTAAATATCATTTTGATATAACTGCGAGCATTCGAGTTATGCCTCCTTATTTTGTCTATTTCCACAATCTTCCAAAGATGATGGAAAAGTAGAGAAGCAGTAAAATACTACTATTTAATTTCCACGTATTCGCAGAACCAATTGAATGCTTTACGCGTTGTACTCCAAAGTGTTACGGAAAAATGTTCTAAAAACCGTAAATGGTTCTGGAGCTTTAATTTAGAGAAGCAGATGAAGTAAAGTCATTTTATGATTTTCCAATGTGATATTCGATACAGAGAGGCTCTGTACTGCAATACGCAGACAGTTCTCCTCATTACACAAGTTTTGACCCACAAATTCCCTCCTTTACCGAACTGATTAATCCTTGATGCGTTAGTAAGCTTCTTGTAAACAGATTCCGTCTTGCTTGTTCTGTTTATCGTCCACGTTTGATTTGCGTAAAATGCTACATTCCAGACGAATACAACTAAAAAATACATCGTAATACTTAATCTACATTTTGCGTTACCAAATTTCTCTTTAGAAGAAACGCTTTTCTTCCTGTAGCTAGTTTTCATTTCATATCTTCTCTACGTGACTGTAATCAGTTATTTTGCCGCCCTAATACGAGGGTTGTCCAGGAAGTAAATGGACACCACAGTGAAAGCTCGATGAAGCTTTGCACATATGTGTTGGGCAGTGTCTCTAGTAAGACCGTCGATCGCATCAAGACGCTCTTTTCAGTTGTGAGCGCACTGTGAGCGAGTAAAGGTGCAACGATGTCTGCCGCCAAGTAGGAGGGCCCACTGAGAGGCTTCACCTTAATGAATGCAGACCACCTAACCCAACTGCCACGCACTTCCTTCTTCATGGCAATTCTCAGCCATACTCTGCAGGGGCAGTGAAGACGCTCCTGCAGCCTTTTTGATGGGAAGTGTTCGATCACCCACAACACAGCCCTAATTGGCTCGTCCTGAGTATCATCTCTGTTCACATGAAACGCTGGATACGAAGACAACTCTTGGGCGCAGGTTACGTGATATAGACCAGCGTAGAGAATTATCGGGAAGCACAGGCGACTGCCTTCTGTGACGATGGTGTTGGAAATCTGGTATAACGCTCCGACAAATGTCTAAGTCGGAAAGGCGACCATGTAGAGATGTATCTGGGAAGTGTAGCTAACTCTTGCGAAAAAATGTTTCTGATTTTCACTGTGGTTTCCATTTAGCGACCGATCGGAACTTACTTTCTGGACAACCCTCGTAACAAAACAAGTCTGTGTGCCATTACCTAATGTCAACCTCTCAGAAGCATTTGATTCAGTTTGAGTACTCTCCATTACCCTTTTTTATCTTTTAACATTTATGTAAGACTCTGTTCATTTCGTTCAGCTGAACTCCTTGGTTCCTCTGATAGATTTACGAAGTCACCAATAGACTTGAATGCTGTTCTTTTTAGTCCATAAATTTTATTTTACCTTTACAAACTTACCTTTGGTTCCCTTTTCATGTCCTACGACTCATAGAGCGCTATCCTGTTTCGTATGTAGTTTGTCGATAAACTTGCGCTTCGCGCACTGTATCTCTACTACCTTCAGTCTTTCGAAGCTTGTATTTCAGTCAACATAGCCAAAAGCTTTCCGTACATCTCCAAAGGCTACACGTATTTGCCTGTCCTTTCTTAACCTGGCATCTAAGAAATGTCATACGGTTAGTATTTGCACATGTATTTCTAGATTTCTCCAGAAGCCTAAATGATCTTCCCCAAGTCTAGCTACTATCACTTCTTCCATTCTTCTGTAAAAAAACTCGTATTAGAATTTTTAAAACATGAATATTAAACTCCTTGCACGCTAACACGCACATCTGTCAGCATCTACGCTAATATGGACTACTGTCAGCAACTTCGTTCATTGGTATTAGAACTGTTACATCTTCTGGAAGTCTGAGGATATTTAGCAACACGGAACAGTTTTATAATGGTTGGTCCTCTCTAGAGTCACATTAATGCAGAGTGTACGTCATCTACTGCTGCTATCTTGTTTCGACTTCGATCTTTTCAAGCTTGTGAAATTCATCTCAAAGGGCCTCATTTTCCATCTCACAATTACTTACTATTTCTGTTTCTATTGGATTTCAGTATCTCTCTTTCGTATTGCTTTCCATATACGCCTTCAAGTCTTCCCTTCTCATTGGTAATAAGTGGATTTGATTGTAAAAATACTGGTAATAAGATATTATTCCACATCTTAATTTCTTTTAGCGTTCCAAAATTTTTACGATAGAGTTACTGTTTTTCAGAGTTACGGAGAATTAGTTTGCGCTACAAAGATTTTGTAAGTTTTTATTTATTGTCCTCAGGTGCTCTACGTTTCTGTTCACTGTGGAACGTACCTTGCCCTGTCACTACGGATGATATTTTCTTTCTGAATTACTGCCCATCTAACTACCCTACCAGCCGAGAAAATAAACGTTCCGTGTTATCGTGATTTCTTGTGGTGTTCCCACTAAATCCTCCTTCCGCAAATGCGAAAGCCTTGTACTCCCTCGACGCTGTACTCTCCCCAGCGCATAGCGGGCCAGAGTTTTAACGTGGTTCTGTTCACTCATAACTCGAAAGGGCCATAGTGGTGGAGAAACATTAGGGTGTTTTTATTTTACTGGACGGTCCAGAAACAAATGTGAAAGTCGTCTGAAGTTAGACACATTCCATGATACTTATTAATGCAAGCGTCAATAATCGCCTGCTTGTTTTAAAGAACCTGTAGTCACCTAGCAATAAGCTGGAGTACTAAGTCGCTGGGTGGCTAACATCTCAACAAGTCGTCTGACGTGCGTCAGCCGATAGGAAAGCTTGCCAGCAAAATCGGTTCTCGTTGTCACCAGACAAAGAGTCACTTCCGAACTGAACATTCTCGTCTTCCCCTTGCTTATGTGAGGACGTTTCGACCTGTTCCGTTCGGACGCTTTCTCTTGTGATAATGAAATGTGACAGTATACATGTGAGGTGTTACGACAGTAGAAAGAACCTGTGGCCACTGGGCACAGAGCCACAAGTTCCTCCAAAAATCGTAACACAACACACGCACGAATGTTATACTAACAAATGTAAAACCACCTGATAATGGAGGTTTAAACCTTTGAAACGAGTCGTGGAGATAGATAAGCAGTGACTGGTAACAATAAACTTTGTGTTTCATTTAATATCTACGGTTCTTTAGAGGAGAAAAAATCAAGTTCGCCATTAAGTGGTTCCATATATGCATTTACAGGCCTTTCCACTTCTAATTTTTCTTCTCCGATACAAATATTTAAAATTTTTTTAAACGTTGTTTTTCGAAACACCAACGGTCATAAAATACGACGAAAATATAATAAAACAGTCTAGACTGCATAAAATATTGTACTTTAAAAACGGTGCCCGATTTCAAACAATGTTTGATTATCCTCAGACTTTCACTCAGCGATGACTGCTGGAACTGGTGGCGTGGAGCACTATCTGCACTTGGTTGGTGGGAAAAACAACTGCCTAGGCAGCTTTTGTTACTCGTATGTTTTTGAATATTAGTTTACTTGTTGTAATTGTCTGGTACTATCGCGAACCGGTTGACTCGCATAGCTACTCGTAATATTGAAGGTGGAATACCAGCTCTTCGAAGCCACGAAATTAAAAAAAGAAGTACAAACACGGATATTTTTTAACACCGTTATCCACTGCAGTTGCACGCATGCTAAACAAACCTGGCGAATTCCCCGATCTCACTAATGGCGGAATCATGCGAGAATGTTCTGCACTGGTGGATGCGGTGCGAATCGCTGGACGCACTGACGCGTAAATTTTTCTCTGCCACTTCTCTCCGAGCTGACTGGCAGTTAAATCTGGAATTCAAATTACTGAAAAAACCCTGCGTTCTGTTTTCTGTGGGAAGTGTGTAGCAGATATTTGCAGCAACTAAAAAAAGTGTCACATTAGTGTACCTTTGGAAATAGACCACACAGAATATACCGGAACAAATTAAAGCTTTTTTTTTCTCGATGGCAGCAGTCGTTTACATATTCATTTTTTTGCGTTACCCACCCTCCCTATTTGTCTGCTGCATCAGAAGGCTCTTATAACTTACCTACAGAGTTCGAGGAAAGACAGGTTAGAGCAAAACACTAATTCACATATTTTATTCTAAGACTCCTCTTTATTCTGCAAACCGGTTCTCCCGATATCCTGTGTTATGACGTCAAACGTTTCCTATTCTGTTACTCACTACTTTTCAGCTCATCCTTGAAACTTTATGACGTAGTCTCCCAGACTGTGTTTGTGAGGTTGAGGGGAGGGAAGACGTAATATCATTGCTAAAATAGAAAAAAAACTAATCATCCGAGACCCTCTTAGCCAATAAGGAAAGAGTTTCTTTGCTTAGTTTATTCAGTAACTGTATATTTTGTATCATTAACCACGTCTTTAAGGTAATGCTTATATGTTTTCATAATAGTTATCACGATATCCATATCTATAACTCCTTTCTGATAATGACGTCTTCTGAATTTACTTTTTCATTGTTATTGATGACAAACAGCCAATCCATGTTTTCTCTGTGTGTTTATTTTACTCTTAATCTATTCGTAACCTGTGTGACGTCTGATGTCGCCACCCAACAACCCACTAGGTCCTCTTCCGGAGCTTTTCTAATCTCTTAGAATCCTGCAGTGCACTTCCTTTGTCCATTTACCGTTTTTAGTAACGATGTGTTTCAGTCAACTTTTAACTTTCGGTTTCGTCTCTTCCTTGTCTCATTCCTTTAACTGTCTCCCTTACTAAATATCGACAAGCATCTGTCCACCATCTGCTGAGCAGTCCTAAGATTTAGGCTGATTGTTGTATCAAAAGTGTGTATCGTATGGCTATTTACCTAAAATGGTAATTAACATTTCTTTTAATTTCACCTAGTTTCTCTTTTCATCACACTTCTTATATCCTTCTGACATTCTCAGCTACCAAGATTGGTGCTACAAAAGACGAAACCGAAAATTCTAGAATATAACAACACACATAACTATGTCCAAAATTTGCAGTACATGGAATAGCAACATACCTTGTTTAGATCACTATATAATCTCGCCATCAGTACTGTAAGTGATGCTATACAATTTAAGTCCATGGTGGTTTAGTGAGCTACCCTAGAAGTAGGCGTATTACTTTCAAAGTAACAGCTATGTACAGACTTATTATTGGGCCGATTACAAGTGCTCATATTCATCACCACTTAACAACTGAAAGGTCCTAGCGTAAACATTCTTAGTTATATATGAGAAAAACAGATGGCGCAGTGGTAGTACAAAACGATATTATCATCTCACTTCACATTAAAGCGTGGATCTACTGTTCGATACAGTTACACATCCCTAAATTATTATCATATCATTGTCAGTATTCCACATTTAAAAAGAAACTTTCTGTAAAACAAAGGGCAACATTCATGAAACTTTATTTATACATAAACCGTTTCATATCATTTTAGAAAATTTCTGAGAACATTTTATAAACATTCTTAATAATCATTTACCATACTTTCCTTCCTACAAAGTGACAACCTATACGACAACCTATAACCACTTAGAAACTCTACTAATGTATAGTAAGTGGTATAATATGTAGGTTGGCTGTAGTAAATCCGGGAACAGCTCGACATCTACAACCACAGATTTTATATTTCATCAAGAATCATTCTAGGCATGTGTATCAACAAAGGTTTCTGGTTTATCCTTTTGTTTTCAATTGCAATATTTATACTAACTCATCCAGGACAATACATTATGCGAGGTGTAGGTGGAAACTCGTCACCTAGCACCTACGTGTAATCTAATCACCTGATATCTAGCTGAACCTCTTCCTGTGTTCAATATAACCAGTGTATAATTATTACGACATATGAGATTGATCGCTCTTAAGCTGGGCCCATGATCTAGCATCAACGGCTCGGTTTACATATACCAGTGCTAGAACAAATATGTTCACATGAGATACATCTTAGATGACTAATGTCAAAATGCAGTCACTTAACAACATGTGTCCAAATCATCATAATTAACACTTTTACACAAAGAATCTTTAAGGTATCTTTTCATAGATAATTACATTGTATGCCTATGTTTATCTATAAAAAGTTTTTCTTAAGGTATTTCTAAATTTTTAACAATTCTTAATATAAAATTACAGAAAATTAATCTAAAACTGTTTCAAAAATTCTTATATATGTCTTATAATCTTATAATGCCTTATGTGAACTGGTTTTATTTACATCCATCCATGTTATTGTTGTGGTCTTCAGCCCAAAGAGTGATTTTATGCAGCTCTCCATGCTACTGTATCCTGTGCAGGCCTTTTCATCTCCAAGTAACTACTGCAAACCACGGCCATCTGAATCTGGTTACTGTATTCACTCTTGGTCTCCCTCTACGATTCTACCCCCACCCCCACCCCCACGCCCAAGCTTCCCTCCAGTACTAAATTGGTGATCCCTTGATGCTTCACAATGTGTTCTACCAAGCGATCCCTTCTTCTAGTAACGCTGTACCACAAATTTCTCCCCAGTTCTATTCTGTACCCGCTTATTTGTTACATGATCTCCCCATCTAATCTTCAGCATTCTTCTGTTGCACCGCATTTCAAAAGCTTCTGTTCTCTTCTTGTCTAAATAGTTTATCGTCCATTTCCACTTCCATAAATGGCTTCACTCAATACAAATACTTTCAGAAAGCACTTCCTGTCACAGAATTCTATACTCCACGCTAACATCTTAACCTAGACTCGCTGTTAACAAATTACTCTTCTTCAGAAACCTTTTCTTGCCATTGCCAGTCTGCAATTTATATCCTCCCTACCTCAACCATCTTAGAGTTATTTTGTTTCCCAAATAGAAAAACTCATCTACTACTTTAAGTGTCTCATTTCCTAATCCAATTCCTTCAACATTACATGATTTACTTCGACTACATTCCATTATTCTTGTTTTCCTTTTGTTTGAGTTGATCTTATATCCTGCATTCAAGACACAGTCCCTAACTGTCTCTAACAGAATTATAATGTCACCGGCAAACCTCAAAGACTTCATCTCTTCTCCCTGGACTTTAATTCCTACTCCCAAGTTTTCTTTTGTTTCGTTTACTGTTTGCTCACTAAACAGATTGAACAACATCGTGGATAGGCTCAAGCCTGTATCGTTCCCCACTCCGGTCGCAGGTTCGAATCCTGCCTCGGGCATGGATGTGTGTGATGTCCCTAGGTTAGTTAGGTTTAAGTAGTTCTAAGTCTAGGGGACTGATGACCTCAGATGTTAATTCCCATACTGCTCAGAGCAATTTCAACAAATTGTATCATTCCCTTCTCAAACACTGCTTCCCTTTCGTACCCCTCGACTCCTATAACTCCCATCTGGTTTCTGTACAAATTGTAAATGGCCTTTCACTCTGTGTATTTTACCCCTGCCACCTTTAGAATTAGAAAGAGAGTATTCTAGCCAACATTTTCAAAAGCTTTCACTAAGTCTACAAATACTCTAAGCATAGAATGGCCTTTCCTTAATCTGTCTTTATGAGAAGTTGTAGCTTTAGTATTTCATCGTGTGTTCCTACATTTCTCCGAAATGTGATCTGATCTCCCCCGAGGTGAGCTTCTACCAGTTTTTCCACGTTTCTGTAAAGGATACGTGCTAGTATTTTGCAAACGTGACTTAGGAAACTGGTGGTTCGGTATTTTTCACACCTGTCAGCGTCTCTTTCTTTGGAATTGGAATTATTATACTCTTCTTAAAGTCTGAAAGTATCTCATACATCTTGCTCATCAAATCGAAGAGTTTTGACATGCCTCGCTCTGCCGAGGCTATCAGTAGCTCTAACGGAAAGATGTCCTTTTGCCGGGACCTCGTTTCGAGTTAAGTCTTTCAATGCTTTGTCAAATTATTCTTCACTTAGCATAATATCTCACTTCCCATTTTCATCTACGTCCTCTTACATTTCCGTAATATTGCCCTCAAGTACATCTCAATTGTTTAGACACTCTATATAGACCCACCACCCTCCTGCTTTCCCTTCTTTGCTTGGGTTTGGTTTCCCATCTGAGGTCTTGATATTCATACAGGTTGTTCTCTTTTCTCCAAGGGTCACTTTAATTTTCCTGTAGGCAGCATCTATCTTACCGTGACAGACTTCTACAGCTTTATGTTCGTCCTCCAGCCATTCCTGCTTAGCCATTTTGCATTTTCACTCGATTTATTTTAGACGTTTGTATTCCCTTTCGCGTGCTTCATTTATTGCATTTTTTATATTTTATACTTTCATCGATTAAATTCAGTATCTTTTGTGTTACCCAAGGATTTCTAATAGCCTTCGTCTTCTTAAGTACTTGATCCTCTGCTGCTTCACTATTTCATCTGTTAAAGCTACCCATTCAACTTCTAATGTATTCGTTTCCCGTCTTCTTGTCAATCGTTCCATAATGCTCCCTCTGAAACTATCTACAACCTCTGGTTCTTTCAGTTTATCCAGGTCCCATCTCCTCAGTTTTAATCTGCAGTTCCTAACTAATAAATTGTGGTCGGGGTCCTCATGTGCCCCTGGAAATGTTCTACAATTTAAAACCTGGTTCTGAAATCTCTGTCTTACCATTATATAATCAGACACCTTCCGGGGCCTCCAGCTCTCTTCCGTGTATACAACAGTCTTTCATGATTCTTAAACAAAGTTTTAGCTAAGATTAAGTTGCGCTCCGTGTAAAATTCTGCCAGGCGTCTTCCTCTTTCATTCCTTTCCATCGGTTCATATTCACCTTCTACTTTTTCTTTCCTTCCTTTTCTTGCTATCGCATTTCATCCCCTAAGACTATTAAATGTGCGTCTCCCTTAATTATCCAAAAACTTCTTTTATCTTATCATACATTGTCTCAATCTCCTCCTCATCTGCGGAGGTATTTAGCAAATAAACTTGTACTGCTGTTGTGGGTGTGACTTAACGAGCATTGCGCTCTCATTTAAATATATGGCCAAAAGAGTCAGCCTACAGGAATTGTGAAGCGAACCCCGTCGTCCAAGACCGTGTGCCACAAAGGGCGCAGATTCACCACGACATGTGGAAACTCACAGGCTTTTATTGTCTATTGAGGCCTAAGCGCTGTATTGTGCGAGTGAGACAGACGAGAACCTACGTCATAGGGAAACCCAATAGAAATAATTGGTGGGCAGGGAGACGTAGCAGTGATAAATATGGCGGACCTAAGATCGGCCATAAAGGGAAACACTTACGGAAACTATTTAATTCTATAGTAATTCAGGGAATGAAGCCACGTAATTTTAATCTGACATCCTCCATAAATTTTAAAGGTGAACCCAAGAAAACTTGAATATTGATCATATTTATAATAGTTTAGGATTTACTGTTAAAGAGAAATTAACAAGTTTTGTAACAAAGACCTGAATGTTAAAATCTGAACGCTTTGATCGATCTTAACGATCGATATTTCATATAGAAGAGCATCATTAAAATGAAAAACGTTTAAATATCAATTCTGTAACTTTATTTGTTTAAAAGATATAGTAAATTTAAATTATCATTATTTTCAGTTAAGCATCAGATCATCATTTCCTCCACACAGGACAAACTGAACGACGACAGCATGACACCTTATTGAGTCACTAGGTATTAGAATATTTGTTGTGAAGTTTAGTGCATAATAGTTACTTTTGTTTTTTATTTATTTATCAGAAAGCACACTGGTGCACGGCTACTGGCCATGACATCCAAAGTTAAGAGGAAAATTATATTGGTTTATATAAAAGAATTTAACTTTTATTATGTAATAGATAATACTGTTACTTTATTTAGAACGTGGAAGTAGTCAAGCTTTGATTATTTAAATATATTACAACGTAAAATAATGTAGAATGAACTGTAGCCAATCAGATGGACGTTCAGGAAAATCAACTTCACTAGTCAGTTCTTCGAGTATGTTCGGCGAGCGGGAAGCGCGGCCGGGGACGGGCAGAGGGACAGTGCTGGTTCAGACGCGAAAGCGGACAGTTCGCTGGAGACCCCAAAGTGGAACGTTCGGAATGAGACACGAAAGCGGACAGTCAATTTTTAGGCATCTAGGAAGTGTAACGACTTGGAAAATTTTGCGTTGTGTGGTATCGCGGGGCAGGTCTCTGAGCGGTGAGCAGTCGCATGGCATGCCTGGTGTGAACTCTTACCTTTTCGTGTAAATGATGAGGTGGACTATCGGACTTGCGTTTCGCTATGAGATTGTGAATGATCGAACTGTGGCAAATGGATATGCGCTCAAGTGTAACAGTAACTGTATATACGATCACTTTAGCTATTAGTTTGCTTTCTGAATAAGCATTATTCTAACCAAATCGCAACTGAGTGGCCTGCATCATTTATGGGTCGTTAATTTAGTCCCCGATATTATTATTACTGCAATTATATGTTATGTTAACTCTGTTTCATGCAATTTCTCAAACTTACCATTAGCCAGACAATTTAACCAAAGGGTCACAAGTGTCTAATTTATGGCGTGTAATGCGACATGTGCGGTTCAACCTTAGACGAGTTTGAGCCAAGACATTTCGACGTAGAGGAACCGCATGTGAGCCCGAACATCTTTGGGATGTTAGCTCGCATGGGTATGGGCTTCTTGTCTATCTTGGCTACAATAATGCATTCACTATGCTGTTCATAGTAGCTTAACCATGTTCCTTTATTATTATTAAATCTACTCCTGCATTTCCCCTATCTTATTTTGTATTCATAACCCTGTATTCATCTGTTTGTCTCTAACAAAGGTTACCTGTGTTCAGTAAATTCACTACCCACAGTACTCTCCCACCCGGATTGGAGTACGGAAGTCCTGGGAATTGGCAAGTACGGTATAGCTCGAAAATTCCCGTTCATGAAGCTACTTGCCTGTCTGGGCGCAAAGAGTTTGGCTACCCATGTCAGCTGAACTTCGGCACAGCTATTCTACTAGAAACCTCGGTGCTCAGTTTGTGGGCTCAAGGATGGTAGCAGGACATAGGAAGTCTGTGGTTTTTTTTTTAACTGTATGTTGTTTACCATCCAGTCATATGCTCCGCAAGAAAGGTAATGGGTCAGGTGCTTTAAATGTCGTAGATACATGCTCTTCTGTGATTGTACAAATAGAATTACGTGCAAGCTGTATCGTACCAGAGAAGGCTTAGCAAAACTATTTCAAATGCGTGTACGTACTCACTCTTAAGTGAACTACTTTCGTGGAAACAAACAGATCGTATAGAAATGCGACTGTAAAACTGTGAAATGCAAATATAAAGCATATCGGAGTGGGATTTTCAGTTTAATACGTGAGATTAACATAAACGAGGGAGGAAAGGTACCCTGATTTAAATTAATAAATTAATGATTATTTAATAACGAAATGTTAGCAATAGATAACTAATTGAATAACCGTTTCACTTTAGTACACAATAACACTATCATTTTTAACTTTGAGCAACGGATAAAGCACTTAATCAGCATGAAACTTTGAATAAGGTTCTGGAGAAGGTTTGAAAGTTTTAAAGCATAACTCTCCTAAAATTTCCACATTAACAAACAAAAGCCGATCTTGATAAAGATGAAATGCATACACTTAGTCAAATGAAATGGCCCCACTTAAAAGAAAATACAACAAAATTCAAATAGAATAGTACCTCACTTACAATGCATTCCAGTACCTTTAGCCACATCATCACAGAGCACCTACGACAAGTACCTTTTCTTACCATGTTTTGCCGAAGGAGCGTTGATAAACGGCCGGCGGTAGCGGACCTGCTTAAAATTGTGGAGGGGGCAACTGCCCAGAGAGGGACCATTCACACTCGCCGAAGTAAATGTGCATCCTTGACCTAACAACCTCTCCTGTCGACTAAGTAATCCCTTCTTTCTACTGACATCCTCAAGTTGACGGGACTCATTTAGGCGACTACCGATATCTGTCATCCACCATGCAGTCTTCGGGCACCGAAAAAATGCAAGTACACAAAAACAGAGATAATGATGGACGATAACGTCCCTTTTCTTTCCTTGAGGTCTTTCATAAGGGCAGCCAGACTTCATTATAAGATATGGATAAGACATACCCATTTCACAAGTAAACAGTTTAGTCTTATCCGTATGTCCGTCCTCTTAGGGATGGTTGCAGCACTCGGCTGTTTGATAGAGGATGTCAAATTAAACACCATTCAGCAGTCAAGTTTCAACCCTATTTTATTGGACAACTAGTTTCAGCGTTTGGCTACGCCATCCTCAGGCACCTGACCGATGTATAGGAAGAATCTACCTCAGTTGAATGGTTTGGTACAAGGACGAAGCGAGGCAGGATACCACCCTTGGTGCTGTTTACGCCGTCTTAACTGGTTCCGACTGCCTTGCCCTATAATCAGTAGTGGCTGCTGTGTAGGAGCACAAGAGCAGGTGTACACCACAACTTTCGACAACTTGTCGATTTACCGATTACTTTTCTTTGGATGCTGTTAAACGTAACATAGATGTTGCTATCTGAAAGATACAACACTTAAATCTACCGCGCTACTGCTCCTCTAGACTCCGAGAAATATGGAATTGGAGACGCGAGGACACTTTCAGTGCCGCGCGTTTTAAGGAACTTTTGCGCATGCGCAACTCGCTTGAAGTAATTGCCTTACGGGCCAAATACATACGGAGTTGATAAACAATGTGCACGGTTCACGGCTAGCCCTTATCACTCAAGTAGAGGTTTACGCCGGTGCCACCAGGTGGTAGCACACTGCGGCAGACTTTTATCCACATTCGCTCGGCATAAATCCCGCTATATGATAGCACACTCCTCAAATATGCTAATTCAATCACTATATACTGCAGTAAAATTAGATCGGACGCCTTTACTTGTTGAAGTTGTGTTGACAGTGAACCTATTTTGTGAGTTTCTGAATGAGTTATAGTTTATTAAGTTATGAATTTTATCACACAGTAATACATTTGAGGCGCTGAGAACCATAAGAACCTAAAGCAAATCATCGTCGATTGTGAGACTGTAGCATTTATTCATGCTTCTGAAATCCATTGGTTCAAAAATGTTTCAAATGGCTCTGAGCACAATGGGACTTAACTTCTGTGGTCATCAGTCCCCTAGAACTTAGAACTACTTAAACCTAACTAACCTAAGAACATCACACACATCCATGCCCGAGGCAGGATTCGAACCTGCGACCATAGCAGTCGCGCGGTTCCGGACTGAGCGCCTTAACCGCGAGACCACCGCGGCCGGCGAAATCCGTTGGTGGAAAGTCAGGTTTGTCTGTGCTGTAGGCCCACACTGTATATGTGAAAATTCACTAGAAGCTGTATCACTTGGTTCTCTGATATTCACTTGAATGTATGGGATCGGCGGTGGTGTGCTTTCGGTCCTTATAGATCTCAGCGCCTCATTTGTATTCTAATCAGGTGACGATGTTGGTAGACTTCGCTGCTTGACTTCAGTCCTTTCCACAATGGCCACTTTGTGTTGGTTGTTTACTGCGCGGGAAACGACTTTCGTGAGCAGTGTAAACATGAACTATGTTGAATCTGTTTTAAATGCTAACATAAGGTAAAGCGGGAGACCAAGAGATGAATACACTAAGCAGATTCAGAAGGATGTAGGTTGCAGTAGTTACTGGGAGATGAAGAAGCTTGCACAGGATAGAGTAGATGGAGAGCTGCATCAAACCAGTCTCAGGACTGAAGACCTCAACAAGCTGTGAGGACGGGCCATGAGTAGTGCTTTTATAGTTGAGTCGGTAGAGCACAAGCCTACGAAAAACAAAGGTCCCGAGTTCGAGTCTCGGTTCGTCAAACAGCTTTCATCTGCCAGGAAGTTTCATATCGGTGCACACTCCGTTGCAGTGGGAAAATCTCATTGTGGGAATAGAAAAGTAAATTACCAGGACAAGTTAGCTGCAAAAGAACTAGGGCCTCCAAGAACATATCCTTTGATTGAGAGGGTGACGAAATCAAATGGGCGTGACTACAAGCGAACATTTAACAAGAAAGTGTACAGTTAGAACAAGTTGTTGTGTGGGTGCAGCTTAAGAATACCTGATTTTCAGCCCAAAAGTTTATTTGTGAACTAATACATCAAACAGGGATATTGCGCATTTGAGCGAAAATATGGAAAAGCACGAAAACTCCCACTTACACAAAAATGCGAAACGGAGAGTTGTGAAAGCATGCACGTTATTTCGTTATTGCCCTAAACTGTACTTAATTATGTACAAAACAACAGAATTCCACTAAACCAATTCTTTCTTTCGTCATATAAGTTAAGTTATGGTATGAAATCGTTGCAGTTACCTCAAAAAACCAAGTCGAATAATGTTTTAACTTCAGTTGGAAGTTATTATCTTTCTTTGCATTAAATAAACGAAAAAAATTTTACTAGCATAATTTCAAATGTGCTTTTAGGTCAAAAGAGAACTTTTCATCACTGATGAAACCGTTATGAAAGCTTTTGAGCTTGCAACAGTGACGACGAAGATAATCTGTTACAAGAAGAAGTGGATAAAATTTTTCTAGAAGGAGATATCGAAAATTAAAGAGTTCATTTTGTACATTGTAAGTGCTCAGTTACTTACTATGTATCTACTTATTTAGTTTAACGTTGATACTACATCAAAACTGGGTGTTGTGTGCTGTCCTTAGGTTAGTTAGGTTTAAGAAGTTCTAAGTTCTAGGGAACTGATGACCTCAGCTGTTAAGTCCCATAGTGCTCAGAGCCATTTGGACCATTCGAACCACCTCAGAGTTTAGTCGAGTCCATGACACGTCGTGTCGCGGCGCTTCTGCGTGCTCGCGGGGGCCATACGTGATATTAGGTATGTGTACCAGTTTCCTTGGCTCTGCAGTGTATCTTATATAATAAGTAACTATAGTTCCACTATTCTGAGGTGTGGATATGGGACGTACAGGCCTGGAAGAGATGATGCCAAACTGGAGAGACTTCTGCCTAGTAATAATGTAAGTATGCTGGTGAACAAATGACAGCTGGTGGTAACTATTTTCTTTCTTTTTACTCAGTGTTCTCCCGACGCGACGACGCTTGGATCACAGAGTTACTACTTATATTAAACTTAAAGGGGCAACACAGGTAATATTTTTTACATATTTTTAATATCGCTGTTTTTACTTTTAAGAGGATTTTTGTGTCGGTGCTTTTCTTAAATTTTTAATTTAAATATTATGCCAGTTTAAATTCGACAATATAGCTTTCTCTGATTCCATTTGCTAGTACAAAGGAGTTGTACGAAGTGGTCACAAACTGTTACTCATACAGGTATGCAAAAGTGTTAACTTTGGCATCCTATAGATGACTGTGTGATAGTGCTGCGTAATTTCAGCTCACAGCTTTCAGTGATAGTGAACAGGGAACATATCGACACCAAGCCATAAATTCTTTGCTAATTTCATTACGTGTACTCGCTTGGACAGTACCTAGCCTCGCAGAAAGGAGCGTGAGCAATATGCGCAGATGTCAGCATTTGAGAGAGACCTGTAGTTGGGCTTAAAAAAAGTCTGTTGGACAAATCGACGAATCCCTCCACATTTCAATGGGTGCCACTATTCGACTATATTAAGCGGGATGGGTGAATCAGTGCCGGATACAGCGTCAAGAAGGAAGCCGTTGACCTAGAGAGATAGCTGAATGTGAGGACCGAGCAATTCTCAGAGATCCAGTCAGAGCCTGCAACTGGTGTTTCAATGACCACAACGACCATTAGCAGGAAAGAAAGGGGGCTCACCTCACAGCGCTCCGTGTGCCGACTACCGTTGCTCTCTGTACTTTAACAAGACCGTTTCCGGTAGTGTCTGGCACTTTCGGATCGGAATCTCACTGATTCGTGTAGAACAGTCTTCAGCCATGAGATGCGCTTGTAACAGGCCCCGATGACAAGAAAAGACCTGTCTGGAGATGCCCCAGACAGCGGTGGGAATGAGTTCAACATATTGCCGAACACAGCTCCGATGGCGTCATATCGGAGCGACTCTTTAAGTGACAGACGCATACACGCATCCCTAGGCGTGGGGATTCGTGATTGGCCGTCTCGTACCCGAGCGCTGGGATACCGTCTCAAAATTTCAACCGTCAAACGAAATGGAAAACCTTAGGCCTAGAGAAACGGCCATTTCCTCTTCATTCTTCTGACTGCAGGAAACTCCTGCTACTTCTAAAAGAAACTGTCGGCGAGTGGTCACTATCCGCCATCAAGCTTTATAGCTCGCTGTACGCAGCGGCGAGGTAGTTCACGTTTTGGGGAAAATTTACCGAGACGTGGACCAGAGCAATCGAAGAGAGCAGTCTCTGTACCGTGATGAAGTAAGTAGTGATTCGGGCTGGGAGTTAGCTTCAATTTCGAGGCTAATGAAAATCATTAGGAGCAGTGTGGAATTCCCACGAGTGACGTTTGCAGAATCGTTTCAACGTAAATTCAGACCGAACCAAATTCGTAGTTCGTTTTCGAAGCACTTGATGCACGTATGAATGCACTCCGTCTTCAGGCCACAAGTGGCCCTTCGGGACCATCGGATCGCCGTGTCGTCCTCAATGGAGGAGGCGGATAGGGGCGTGTGGTCAGCATACCGCCCTCCCGGTCGTTATGACGGTTTTCTTTGACTGGAGCCGCTACTATTCGGTCGAGTAGTTGCTCAATTGGCATCACGAGGCTGAGTGCACCCCGAAAAATGGCAACAGCGCATGGCGGCCAGGATGGTCACCCATCCAAGTGCCGGCCACGCCAGAATGCGCTTAGCTTCGATGATCTCACGAGAACCGGTGTATCTACTGCTGAAAGGCCGTTGCCTGATGCACGTATGCCCAGTTGATTAATGACGTTACTTTCACTGTGAGTCAGAAGCTGGCTCAGTTAGTGACAGAATGTAGATAATTGTGCTTTCGAATCTTTCTGTGTATGTAATTCTGCGTCCTTGTTGCACTACCTCACACCGCTCGTTCTTTTACTGGACAATCATTGGCGTAGTTCTGTTTGCTCGCATGGGGCCATATAGGTGTAAATTTCTTTATGTGTTCCATGGAAATGTAGTCTTAGGAGGACAGCCTAGTTTTTTCATATAAATATTAACAATTAAGCTGTTTACTTCATTAAATTCCTCCTAAAACTGCGCGACAGCACATGTCCCTGTGACCTGTAATATTTAGCTTCGGGCGTAAGAAGTCACCCTCATTCTGCCAATTGCTTGTCAAAGACGGCGGAGGAACACAGAGAAGTTAAGGGCACACTCTTCTCCTAGGGGTGGAAAACTGCCCCTAAGGTAGGCAGAATAAGCATGAGGATGCAGAAGTCAATGGAAACCACTGCATTAAAGACACGTAAGGAGTATCCACAGGACACGTCGCTGTAATTGAAAAAGTGTCATTATGATCTCTCCATTGGCAAAAGATTGCGCAATAGTGTCCCATTCAGAAATCCGGGAGGGGGCTGCCAAGGGGGAGGTGACCACGAGAAAAAGCATGAATAACCATCGAAAGGGTATCATTCCACGAACCGGTCGTGGAATGTCAGAAGCCTGAACGCGGTAGTGAAACTACAAAATCTGAAAAGGGAAATGCAAAGGCACAATCTAGATATAGTAGGGCAGTGAACTGAAATGGAAAGAAGACAAGGATTTCTGGTTAGATCAGAACAGGGTAATATCAACAGCAGCAGAAAATGGTATAATGGGAGTGGGATACATTATTAATAGGAAGGTAGGGTAGAGGGTACGTTACTGTGAATAGTTCTGTGATAGGGTTGTTCTTATCAGAATCGACAGCAAACCAACATCGACAAAGATAGTTCAGGTATACATTCGACGTCGCAAGCTGCAGATGTGAGGATATTGAAAGAGCAATACAGTACGTAAAGGGAGACGAGAATGTAATAGTCATGGGGGAACGAAATGCAGTTGTAGGGGAAGGGGTAGAAGAAAAGGTTACAGGAGAATACGGGCTTGGGACAAGGAATGAAAGAGGAGAAAGTCTAAATGAGTTCTGCAATACATTTCAGCTAGTAATAGCGAATACTCTGTTGAAGACTAACAAGAGAAGGAAGTATACCTGGAAAAGGCCGGGTGATACAGGAAGATTTCAGTTAGATTTCATCATGGTCAGACAGAGATTTCGTAATCTGATACTGGGTTGTAAGGCGTGCCCAGGAACAGATATAGACTCAGATCACAATATAGTAGTGATGAAGAACAGGCTGAAGTTTAAGACATTAGTCAGGAAGAATCAATACAAAGTGGGATACAAAAGTAATAAGCATTGACGAGGTGCGCTTGAAGTTCTCTAAAGCAATAGATACAGCAATAACGAATAGCTCACTAGGCAATACGGTGCAAGAGGAATGGGCATCTCTAAAAAGGGCCGTTAAAGAAGTTGGAAAGAAACAGCGAAGAAACCACGGGTAACAAAAGAAATATTTCAGTTGATGGATGAAAGGAGGAAGTACAAAAATGTCCCGGGAACACAGGAATACAGACATACAAGAAGCTGAGGAATTAAATAAATAGGAAGTGCAGGGATGCTAAGACGAACTGGTTGAATGGAAAATGTGAATAAATTGAAAAAGTAAGAGTGTCGGAAGGACAAAGTCAGCTTACAGGAAAGTCAAAACAACCTTCTGTGACACTAAAAGCAAGGGTGGTAAAATTAAGAGTACAACGGGTATTCCATTTTTAAATGGGGAGGAGAGAGCTGAGAGGTGGGAAGAATACATTGAAACCTCTAGGAAGCTGAAGATTTATCTGATGTGATAGAAGAAGAAACAGGAGTCGACTTTGAAGAGATAGGGGATGCAGTATTACAATGAGAATATGAAAGAGGTTTGGAGGACTTAAGATCAAGTAAGGCAGAAGGGGTCGATATCATTCCATCAGAATTCCTGAAAACACTATGGTAAGTAGCAAAAAAAAAAAAAAAAGCGAATATTCAAGTTTTCGTGTAGAAAGACACTGGCGACATACCCATCTGACCTTCGGAAAAATATCATCCACACAATTCCGAAGACTGCAGGAGCCGACAAGTGCGAGAATTATTACACAATCAGCTCATGCATCCGAGTTACCTACAAGAATAATACACTGAAGAATGGAAAAGAAAATTGAGGATGTGCTAGATGACGACCAGTTTGGCCTTAGAAAAGGTAAAAGCACGAGACCGGCAATTCTGACGTAGTGGTTGATAATGGAAGCAAGACTAAAGAAAAATGAAGACACGTTCATAGTATTTGTCGACCTGGAAAAAGCGTTCGACAATTTAAATGGTGCAAGACGTTCAAAATTCTGAGAAAAATAGGGGTAAGCTGTAGCGAGAGACGGGTAATATACAATATGTACAAGAGCCAAGACCAAAAACGAAGTGCTCGGATTAAAAAGGGTGAAAGACAGGGATGTAGTCTTTTGCCCCTATTGTTCTAGCTCTACAGCGAAGAAGCAATGATGGAAATAAAAGAAAGGCTCAGGAGTGGAATTAAAATTCAAGGTGAATTGATACCAATGAAACGATTCGCTGATGACATAGCTATTCTGAGTGAAAGTGAAAATGCATTACATGATCTGCTGACTGGAATGAACAGTGTAATGAGTACAGAATATGGACTGAGAAGAAAGACGAAAGTAATGAGAAGCAGAAATGACAAGTGCGAGAAACTTAATCTGAGGATTCATGATCACGGATTACAAGAAGTTAAGGAATTTTGATATCTAGGTAGTAAAACGACCAATGACGGACAGAGAAAGAATAACATCAAAAGCAGACTGGCAATGGCAAAAAGGGCACTGAGCCGTGGCGCCATTGAGTTGATAGACTGTTCTATCTGGCTCCACTGGCTCAGGTCTAGCATCGACTGTCCCTCTTGCGGCTACATTCCCAATATATGTGAGGAAGCGTTGGTATCTGTGGGTTGTGTCCTTAGAAGGTCTTTGCTTGCCGGTCCTGCGCAGAGCGAAGATACCGGAGTACTTCACCGGGGTCAGCGTCGACTACAAGCAGCAGGCCGACATCCCGTCGGTTGATTGGAAACATTCGTGTCGGACGACCGCTCGTGGCCTGGCTGCCCTCTTCTACATGGTTTTCATCGGCACCACTCAGTAACCGTTGCGACCCACCGTGGATCCATGGAACTGCTTGCTGATAAAGGGGAGTAACATTCTGTAATTCTCGTGTTGATTTGTTTCTTTGCCTACCTGCCGCCCTTATTATTTTCTGGTTTATACCTGACCCTCAGAGTTTTACTCGGTCGGCTCTTTCGACGTAAATATAGGCAGCAGTATTGTACTAAGACACTGGTTCTCGTTTGAAAATTTGCCCCGCTATTATACTGCCTTTTTTCTGGTTTGTACCTGATCATTAATGTTCTAATTAATCATCTCCTGGTCGTAAATACAGACGGAAACAATGTACGAAGACACAAGTTGCCCTTAAACAAAAGAGGGACCTTGTAGTTTTATTTAGATGTTAAGCGGTTCAAATGGTTCAAATGGCTCTGAGCACTATGGGACTTAACTTCTGAGGTCATCAGTCCCCTAGAACTTAGAACTAGTTAAACCTAACTAACCTAAGGACATCACACACATCCATGCCCGAGGCAGGATTCCAACCTGCGACCGTAGCGGTCGCGTGGTTCCACACTGCATCGCCTAGAACCGCACGGCCACTCCGGCCGGCCTTAACCTGTTCAATCCTTTGATTGTAATTGCATTTCTCAGTCATTAGTTATAATCCGAACAACCCGTCGTACTAAGCTGTTCGTTCCTATGTTTAAAAGACGGGTTCATTATTGGTGTATTTTAGCTGTATCCTGTTGTTCCGCCGAGTGAGTTCTCTTGTATTAAGTGTTCACATGTAATGATTTAAGACGTTCCTTTAGAGCGATCTTAATAAGTGACAGCCAGTTTAACTTAACAAATACTGACAGCCAATTGTTACCAGGGCTTTAGTCAAAACAAAATTGTTAGAAGGGACGGGTTGTGGTCCAATCACATCTTGGTTGCCGATTGAAATTGAGAATTGGGTTGCTTTGAAGTAAGCCGTATCATTGTCATATTGTTTGGTAATCTGATTAACTTTTAAGCACAAGTGCGCATCTTAACCCCGAACCTTTCGACATACAGCTCTCATATTAAAAGTTAAGTCATCTGTCACTCTTGTTATCGAAGGTGCTTTTATAGTTTCATGTGATGCAGAAGGGCATTTAATAAGATAGACTGTGTCCACCGCGGTGGTAAACATCGCTGTTTCATCCGATATCGGGCGAGTTGCGCGTCCGGACGTCTTGTAATCATTGTCATATTGTTTGCTGTTTTGTAATACAGCACTTCAGATTTATTTTGCGAAGATTACGAGCTGATTAAAGTTATAGTTTAAGGTCAAAAGAATTTTCCAAATTTGTTCATTTTCAAAGAAAATTTTATGGTTACATGCTTTGATTATCTGTAAAACACAGTTTACATATTGTCAAATAAATAGGTTGTGTGAAAAGGAAGTTATATTGGTGGGTTCTCCCTTCCACGTTTTCATTAATTCCAGCAAGTGCTATATATCAGGCATTCCTGGCCAAGTGAAATCTACTAGTATCAAACATAATCCATATTCTGAGGAATAAATCTCTGAGAATGTACGTCTAGAGTACAGCATTGTATGGCAGAAAAACATGGACTGCGGGAAAATCGAAACAGGAGAGAATAGAAGCATTGAGATGTTGAAAATTGGGTGGACTGACAAGATAAGGGAGGTTCTGCACAGAATCGGAGAGGAAAGGAATATGTGGAAAACACTGATAAGGAGAAGGAACAAGGTGATAGAACATCTGTTAAGACACGAGGGAATGACTTCCATAGCCTACGGAGCTGTAGAGGGCAAAAGCTGTAGAGAAAGACAGAGATTGCCATTATATTAGCAATAAATAATGCAACAGATGTTATTTCTCGACCAGTTTCTGTTGACGAAAAGGTGAATTTCTTGTGGGACAGCATGGAATATTGTAGCATCAGCCCCTGCAGTTTCCTGAAGTTCCGACATGGGGCAGCTCTGTATGTAGCCACAAAATTAACGTCTGCAACGGTGGTGCGATCCAAGTAGAACTGTCGGTGGGGTTTCATGGGCGGAGAACCAGAGCGTCACAGACATTCATATGCGCTTGCAGAATGTCTACGGTGATCTGACAGTGAACAAAAGCACGGTGAGCCGTTGGACGAAGCGTCTATCATCATCGCAGTAAGGTCACACAAACGTGGCCGATTTCCCACGTGCCAGTCGGTCGCACACCCCTGTCACTACTGTAATGTTGGAACGTGCGGACACTCTCATTTGAGGTGATCGACAAATCACAATGAAACACCTCGTTGCAAAACTGGACGGGACCATCTGTGCGGGAACTCCATGCGCATTTCGTGGCTGATCTTGACAACTTTAGTCGAAGAACGCCACGGCGATGAAACATGCGTTCATCACTTCGAACCGGAAACAAGTCGACAGTCCAGTGAGTGACGCCACACCACCTATCCTCCTATAAAAATGTTGGAAACCGCTGTCTCTGCTGATAAAGTCATGGGAACGGTCTTCTGGGACCCTGAAAGGGTTACTACGTTTAATGTCCTCCCTCATGGTGCTACAATCAACATTGAAGAGTATTATGCAGCCCTCAGGAAACTGAAAAAGCAGTTTAAGCGAGTTCGTCACCACAAAAACGCAAACGAATTTCTCCATGACAACGCAAGGCGTCAAACAAGTCTGGAAACCCGAAAGGAGCCCACAAATCTTCACTGTACTGTTGTTCCTCATCCACCTTACAGCCCAGAAGTTGCACCTTCCGACTTCCACCTGTTTCTACCAATGAAGGATGCACTCCGCGGAAAGAAGTACGTGGATGATAGGGATGTTATTGGTGCAGCAAGTCGTTGGTTCCTACGTCTTGGCACCATGCGGGCATATAGGCCCCCCCAATAATGTGGTGTAAGGCTATCGTAGATTGAAGTGTAGGGTTTTACAGCTAAAAGAGTAGGGCATAATATGAAGTGTTGGAATCCTGAATAAAAATAGCGTGTTGCATTACTTATTGAACACATCTCGTAATGTTAATGATGGTGGTTGTGCACAGTTAGTTCTCAGCTACCAAAACATGAAGTTATTCACTTTTATCAAAAGTGTGGACCCTTTTTCTTCTTCACCCGAACTTCGTTGGCAAAACCTTTACTTGAGTGCCATCGAGGGAACATTGCATACGTGCCCTGGTATGTGTATGCCAAGTCTTGTCAATACGAACCTAGGCGTCTCGCCTGAAGCTGCTCTTTCCAGCTTCTGTGCGCAATTGCCTGGTCTGACGAAACCTTTTAAATCACTCTTGTAAACCGAAAAACTTTGACATTAATTATCGGCTAGATCGTTGGCTATGTGTACGTACCACACACACGTGGAGAGGCCTCAGCAACCGAACAGTCCAGTCGCTTTAGAAGGAAGAATATTTAATTGATAATTGTTGTTTGCAGTACCAGATCAGAATGGCGAACTAAACCATGGTTAAAATGATAGTAACAATGGGCCATCTGCAAAGTTAATTAATAAGTGGATAAACTTAATAGCCTAATTTATACTTTTTAATTATTTTTTCTGAGCCATCTGGAACCTCCGATTGGTTGCCTAGGAACAGGCCATCAAATGGTGACGGCAGAACTGTTTTATTATCCGCAGATGAATTGAATTAAGAAGGTGTTGTAGTATTCTTTAGGAAACTCTTCATTTGCCCAGATCGAAACGAATGAAAGTGAAAAGTTTTCATAAAAAAGACTACAACACTACATTTGAAGATCGCCTCCTACAACAGTGAAAATGTGAGGAAATTATAAATTAAGAAAGCCACAAGGGGATGTAAATCGGTAAGGTTAGGAACGGACGCATTCAAATCTGCGCTGCAGAGACGCCTGTGCGGAAGGGGACATTTCACTCTTGCTTGTCGTTCTCCTTGCTCCATCATAGGTTACCCAGCTTATGCACTAGATAGTATTCCCCTCCCCCCTTTCCCCACCTTCACCACCAGCCTTAAACCAGGAAAAATCTACCCCCCCCCCTTCCCGACATTGTTGGCTATAGCAACTACATTTTGTTGGAGTAGGTACACCACACCATTCTCTCCGCTTCCATAAAACCACAAAGAGACTGTATGAACTGGCAACCACTACCTCTGAACCAGGCTTTTAATTCACATGAGTAGTAGTTAGGTATCTTCGAGGAAATGCATGTGACTACTTCGCCCATCATAATTACGCCAGCAGGTAACTTAGTTACTTTTGATGGCTCTGAAATCCTTGGGCTAGCAGGTCAGAGCGGATGAGGTTATATCTGTGGAAAGGGTCAAAATAAGTTACTGTCAGTCACACTCAACATATAAACATTATTTGTTAAAACACACAATCATACGTACAAGCAAGAATCACAAACTCTCAAGGTTTCAGCGAAAGACCTCCTTTGATTTAATTTAGATCGGCTGAAGACCACATCGAAAATCCAAGGCACAAGGTACAAGCAAGGAATTGAGGCACAGGAGTTCTTCTGGAGGTTTCACTTCTTTAGAAAAAAAACATATTTCAATACAAATAGGCTGAAAGCCTTAGCTTATATTTTTCCCATAGAACACGGATGAAGGCCACACATTAATCCAGAACATTGATATGGCTTAAGACAGAGACCAAGATTTTCAATGTTTAGTCTAAACAGGCTGAAAAATCGGCTGAAGGCCGCATATCAACAAAACAATTTATCGGTTTAAGGCCTAGGAAGAAGAGCATTTAATTTGAAAAGGCTGAAGGCCATATCTTAAAATATTTCGTGGTTAACTCGGCTGAAGGCCTCATACTAAAGAATAACAATCTTATGACTTAAGGGCAAGAAAAGGAATCTGAATTTTTAATTTAGGAGAGATTAAAACTCGGCTGAAGGCCACACATCATGCAGAAAACAATTTTACGGCTTAAGGCCTAAAGGGAAGAGCTTCTAAATTTCAACTAAAATAGGCTAAAGGCTTTAGCATAAAACTCGACTGAAAGACACATACCAAACCCAAACAATCTCAATGCTTAAAGCCCAGACAAAGGAATTTCCAGTTTTTAATTTAAGCGGGAAATCACGGCTGAAGGCCACATACGAACTAGAAAATATTTCTTACGACTTAAGGCCTAGACAAAATTTTTCAACTTTTGATTTGAAAAGGCTGAAAACTCGGCTGAAGGCCACATACCAACTAGATACAGATTAACGGATTAAGGCCTAGACCCAAGGAATTTTCATTTTTAATTCTAAAAGGCTGAAACTCGGCTTAAGGCCTAAGAGGAAACGCCTTGCAATTTTAATAAGCTAAAACTCGGCTGAAGGCCACACAGAGTACTTAAGACTAAAAAAGAAATCACTATGTAAAACACAAGGAGCGGTGCCTAGAAGGTTCCAAAGGTCGGCCTGGGAAGGTAACACTTACCCACGTTTAGGTGAGACAGGCAGCCAGACCAACAACCTCTTAATCGGAAGGCAACCCAACCGCAAGCCAGCCAACGAACCAACCAACAAGATCAGTTCTGCTCCACCTGACCGGCAAAATGACAACAAGATGGCAATAGCACGACGTTCTCGATACTGATGCCCAATTCGACCACGTCAGAATAAATGCGCAAACCTACCAACACACCTCAGCTGTCGAACTACACGCTGTGCTGGACAGCAACAACACGACGAGGCGAATACACTGCCGAATATTACGTCAGCACTCAGGATAGGTAACTGGAACGTCAACGGCCACAAGGCAGAAGATACTGCTAGCACATTTCATTAATGAAGGAATGAATTAAATTAAGTTAAACACCACACAGGAAAATGGCTGCAACTCTAGCAGACTCCAATGCACACACGTTGTTACTCGCGGGAATCTCCCAGACAGCAACAACCCAGATCAAATGAAGAAATGTGATATTAGTTGAGGCTTGATAGTACGTAAAGTGAGCACTCAACTTTAGTGTCCAGGATCGGTGGGCGACGAACTTCGTAGCCTTCGCAAGAAGCGCCCCACAACTCCAACCGCGCGTGCACGCCGCCAGCGGCTCCGGCCTGACCCAACTGACAGACTGCCACACACCTCACAGCCGGAAAATATATCCGCCACACCAAGGATAGTATACCAGTACTAGTATTGACACACGCTGCTGCTGCCACTCAGGGAAAGAATACAGCAACGTTATGGCGGTAACAGAAATAAGACACCACTGGACTGCAACCAATGATAAAAAAAACAAGGCATGACGCGAGCCAGCCACGGCATGGGCTCGTTTCACTAAATAGTGTTCTCTAGAGAACTGATGACTGCTTATTCCGTAACTTATTATTTTTCTTGTGTTGCTTATGTTTCCTACAGAAGATCGGTCTACAGACAAGTAATAATTGTGGATTGATGTCAACAAGGCTATCTAGTGTTAAATCTATTCTTGATCGTCAAAATGATATCAAAATATATTGGATCCTTTCATTTACTGATTCTCTGTCACTGGTTTGTAGCTTTCCCCCTGTTCCTCATCCCGTCACTTATTCTGTCAACAGAAACACTGTAGTAAGATAGTTGTCGTCATGGTCAATGGACAGAAGATTTGCAGGTAATATCATTTTTGTTGTTAACAGAAAAATAGTGACAGATAGCGCAGCTAATTTACTTCTTTAATTTTCATGTCTACATAATTCAAGTGCGTCTCAAGAATAAGAAAATGGAAGAGAAATTAGCTTCGGAAAATTATAGCGGCTATGAACATCGAAAACTCGTTCAGTATAATGCAGCTAGTAGGCAGAAGAATAGAGGAATAGTGTGTATCTAAAAATTGTTTTAATGTTGCATTCTACACCTCTGGCTAAAGTAAACCAAGAGCGACTATTTACAGCGGTTTCTTTTAGAACTATCACGTTCAGAAATAGCTGCAATCTTTTAAAGAAAATCTGCTGTTTCTTCTTGTAAAAAGAAATAGTAAAAAAATTTTAGAAAGCTTTAATGTCTCGGTTTCTAAATTCATTGTTTACCGAATTGTCTCCCTTTCTTTGTTTTAATAAAGGAAATGTGTTGAAATTATAAACACATCCGAAAGTACTTGTTGCTCACTTAACCACCTTCTACGAAACGACCTCCTCCTCATGTTTTCTGATCCTTACGGGCAGAAACCGCCAAGAGGACAAGTAGGGAAAGACTTACTTATGGTCGAATTTATATTTGATGTTCGTGAGCCTCATCACTCAGGATAACGATATCTTCGTATGAATGGCCATGGTAAGGAACTACATACCGGTAAGTGATATTTTATGAAACGTGAGAATAAATTAATTTAAATTTGGACCTGGCATTAAATCAGTGTATAAGAACATAACAATAATTTTTCATTCCTAATTTAAACATCTTGGGTACATCGAATGTGGAAATAGCGTTATCGACAACCACAGTGTTCCTCGAAGAAAGTAGTTCCCCAAAATTCGGTCAAAGGTCCCTTTGTAAAATGAAAGGACCAAACAAGTCCAGAAAACAGAATTTCTGGGTATGATGATACTCAAATTACACTTATTTACCTGTGGGGCAGCTGACTGAAGAAAATCGCAGCATCAGGAGGGGAAAAAAAATTAGGTCTAGCAAATATTCTTAATCTGAAAAGTGAAAGGCCATCTAGAATAAAGAACTATTCGTGTTAGTTTACAACAGACAGAAGATAACTGCAAAGCTACTGTGCACTAGAGAAGTAAGGAATGATACGATTGTATTTTATTGAACTGGGGTCCTAGAAACCACGGAGAGGCTTCGTCCTCACCGTAGCCCGCAGTGGTTCACAGCCCCACAACAAGCCACAGCAGTCCACTCATCCCACCGCTGCCCCACACCGTACCCAGGGTTATTGTGCGGTTCGGCCCCCAGTGGACCGCCAGGCGAGTGTAACCCCAGTGTTTGCGTGGTAGAGTAATTATGGTACACTTGTACGTGGACACAGTGTTTGCGCAGCAATCGCCGACATAGTGTAACTGAGGAGGAATAAGGGGAACTGGCCCGCATTCGCTGAGGCAGAGGGAAAACCGCCTTAAAAACAATCCACAGACTGGCCGGCACAACGGACCTCGACACTAAGCCGCCCGGCGGATTAGTGTCCCGCCTTCCCGCCCGGAAAGCAGTGCGTTAGGCCGCACGGCTAACCGGGCGGGCGTGCGAGCATTATAATAGTGTGGGCAGTTCAGACAGCTCGTTCATTGGCTGACATTTTCATACTGTTCTTATGATGTAGTTTGCATTCCCCTGAGGTTAGTCCTTTAACATTCCAGCATACGCCAGTGAGTGGATTCGGATGACGTTAATTTTAATATGCTAATTTTTGAAAGGGCTTTTTCCAGCGTACTTTGGGTACAAAATTGTTTTTAGTTTCTTAACTGACACTGACCACAGTCAAAGGAGATGACTTACATCTGGAAATTTCGCTCATTTCGATGAAATATTCAGGTGTTTCTATCAATACCTACGCGACACATAATCAAACATTTTTATTGAACTGTAAGTACTATTGGCTATGCACATTGAAAGTGATTTTTATCTTCTTCAGGACACTAATTTCATTTCAAGTTACGTTACGAATAAAGGGGAGGATGAAATTATTTGGACGACCAGTACAATCAATATTTACAGGATGTCCCGATATTTACCAGAGGTCCCAAGAGTGATGCGACTGGGACGATTATTCGACGCAAAACAGTCCAGTAAGCTTGAGCTCTGGAACCCATACCTGAAGAGCTATGAGCACTTACTCATCTTCACTATGTGAAAAATATCTCTTCTGCTGAACACGTGCCCATATCTCTTCAGGGACGCATTTCAGAGTCCACCTTTACTGGACTTTTTTTATTCGAATAATCATTCCTGTCGTAACTCTGAATACAGACTATTCCTCATCGGGCTTCGTGTACTGTATATACTGTATAGAGAAGTGCCCTCACGCGAGGGACCGTCTTTCACAATATATTCAGGGAAAACATAAGAAAAGGGATTTCACCTGTCGCCAGAACTTGGATATTGAACAAATGCATCGAAGTTTGCCACTTACAGTAATCGTCATTGGCTGCTATATTTGACAGGGAAACATTTTCTGCTAAGTCTACGGAGAAAATCACTTTCTTTGTCGTTACCCTCGCCTCCAATTTACTGGGGGCCGCGACTGCATCAGAGTTCTGTTTTCTCTGGCCTCTAGTGGCCAGATGAGTCAGCACTGACTTGCCTGCTTATTTCCCTTAAAATCTGACTTACCTGATCCTCCCCCCCCCCCCCCCCCCCGGTTACTAAAATTCTTAGAATGCTAATATTTCTGGACTCGCTTGGTTTTTTCCCCCAGTTTTAGCCTCTCAACATGTGTGTATGATGAGTCTGAATCGAGCTGCAGTAATAACTCAGTTTTGAAGAAAATGGGTTTATCTGGTCCACTGACCGTATCTACTCAAAGCAGTTACTTATCGCCATAAAGAAATCCCTGATCCGCCCCATCCTTTGCGATGCAAATGTAGCACCAATACCTGCCCCACCAGTTCCCTTAAGTTCCACCAGATCTTCGAAAGCCATGCTTTTCGCCTCGCTTTCCTTTGCTCACGAGAACCCTTTAACAAGTCATCCAATACCACCTTTCCCCAGTCACACTGAACACTTTCGAATAACCTACGCTACCCGTGAACTCGACTCCAAAAACCGAATTGTGCCCCTCTCATTTCCAATCTACCTACACATACCACTAGCCCTCCAACTGCGCACCCTCCACGTCCTCTCCCAAAGAAATTTCAACCGTCTCACTCTCCCGGACCACAAACGCCACCCTGACATGTTCACATCCTATCGACTCTTAAGTCCACCCACTCTATCCACCCCTTCAAGGCCACCATTCTCGTCCTCTTCCCAAATTACATCTCCTCCTTTTGTCCTTCCCAATCACTCCCCACTCCATTTTCTTTCGAATTCATAGATCCCAATATCAACTACCCCTCTCTCTCAGTTCCCCATAGCCTCCCCTATCTCTTCACCACCTCTTGCGAATCCTCACTTATCATCACCCAGCATACTCACCTCTCCTTTCGTCAACAATCTACCGCTCCAGTGGAGGTCCTTTTCCAGTTTTAATGAAAATATACAGTGCTCCCTAGTTGCCAGCTTCGGTGGCCGAGAGGTTCTAGGCGCTTCAGTCTGGAACCGCGCGACCGCTACGGTCGCAGGTTCGAATCCTGCCTTGGGCATGGGTTTGTGTGATGTCGTTAGGTTAGTTAGGTGTAAACAGTTCTAAGTTCTAGGGACTGATGACCTCAGATGTTAAGTCCTATAGTGCTTGGCGCCATTTGAACCAGCTCCCTAGTTAATGGTCAGTGTCACTTCTGTCGGGTTCAATTTTTTTTCCATGTGCCTCGTTTTCTTCAAATGTTTTTTTAACAGTGCAGTCTGTCCGCCTTAGTGTCACTGTTTTTAAACTGTTCATGAGTGCAGTGTTATTCCCTAAGTTCTCCCAATAACATCGTCCATTAATTTTTTAAAAAATTCATAATAAGTGTCTCTTCTTATTTAGTGCTTAGCATTTAAGTTATTAATAATATCACCTGGCTGAAGAGCGGTTGATTGTACGGCTGCGAACCCAACTCCCTACCCACATAGGGCGGAAGGGGGGGATGAAATAACCAAGAATAAAAAAAGAGTTATTGAATAAGTATCAAAACAGTTTTCGCCAACTGCTTTCAGCTGAATGTGACCGGAATACCTCTGTTAGCTGCAACAGACTGGGCAAGAAGCAAAGCGAGTGTGTTATTAACTCGCTTTGTGGCGGACCGACCCCTGCGCCCGGGGCAGACGCTCGCGGCCGGGCGTCACTGCTTTGTGGGGCCGCCGCAGCAGCCACCGCTGACTGCCGCCGCTGCCGCTGCCGTGTTCTGAGGCGGCCGTCGATCCGCCTGCCGCTGACAGCCGCCGCGACCGCCCCAGGGCTCCTCTGCAGAAGGGCGCGGTTCAAAGCGCCGGCCCCGGCTGGAACAAAGGTGCGTGCGTGCTCGCCAAAGCGATCCGCTACTCAGTCTCAACTCTGACGGCAAACAAAGAAATTAAATTTCCGTGCGTGCTCAAACGTAACGAAACACATCAAAAGTTACTCCCACCGTCACATATGAAATAACGTAACGATTAAAGGAAATGCAAGATGTCCAACAGTCCGATTCTGACCACAGCTAGGTTCACGATCACTCTACGGGGGCATAAGCAATGTGTGAAGTAACCTTGCCTCCAAACAGATCTAAAGAAAGAAAGTCAAATTTCAAATTTTGGACGTTGGTGAGTACTTAGAAAACATGGTAGTATTTCAGGGAACGAACTCTTCAGAAAGCCCACTCATACAGACAGATGCCTTCCACAAAAACATTGATAGCCTGGCCTGAAGGGAACTAGGAGGAAGAGCTCAATCATTTAAGAGCTACATCCAAAAGAAATCGCTACTCAAACAACGAGGAAAATACATTTCTTTACACGAAAACATGAAGAGCTTTTGGTGAAAAAGAATCAGCTGATGCAGTAATTTTCCTCCCACTCATAAAAAGGAGTATCTGTCATATCAAGAGTTTGCTAAGAAAACACGGTATTGTAGTGAATGAATCATGAACGGTTGCCAGAAGAAAGAGAAATGGCAGTTGAGTATGAATAAATCTTAGGTAGAGGCGCTCAGTGCCGCTTTCAAAAATGGTTCAAATGACTCTGAGCACTATGGGGCATAACTTCTGAGGTCATCAGTTCCCTGAAACTTAGAACTACTTAAACCTAACTAACCTAAGGACACCGCACACATCCATGCCCAAGACAGGATTCGAACCTGCGACCGTAGCGGTCGCGCGGTTCCAGACTGAAGCGCCCAGAACCGCTCGGCCACTCCGACCGGCAGAGCTGCTCTCGTCACTCCTTTAAAGAGGTCGTACGCAACAGCCGCCTAGGATGAACGAACCCACAGTAGACGCTACGTAAGTGAACAGTCAGACTCAATAAACTTCGTGCTCCGAGAAGGATATCCAAAGCCTATCTGTACGCAACTCAGGGCAAGAGCTATCGGTTTCCATCGTACATTTGTCAACGTATACCTATATCTGTATGTCACTTACATTGTGACGAGTACCTCAAGCTAAGTGTTCTTTTGCATCAGCAGAATGTAGCACCTCCGTTGTTCGTGGTCTGCAGTACCATTCATTGCTGTCGATACCTGAATGTGAACAGAGTTATGGGGCGTGATGGCCACTTATTTCGGTAAATAGGTGTAACCCTCAACTACGTTTTACGCTTACTGGCGTTAGAACTGCATTTTCCTTGTTCGTAGACGAAAAAGCAATAGAAATCAGACCAGTAAGCCACTCCAGAATCTCATATCCGATCCCATGACCATATCTACCTCCATATCCGAATCATTCTGTACCGTCTAGAAGCACAGTGATTTGTCGCTATTTCACTTCTGTAAGCAGCTAGTAATAGCGAAGACTCTGTTCAAGAATCACAAAAAGAGGAGGAATACTTAGAAAAGTCCGGGAGGTACAGGAAGATTTCGATTCGATTACATCACGGTCAGGCAGAGATTCCGAAACCAGATATTAGATTGTAAGGTGTACTCGGGAGCAGACGTAGAGTCAGATCGCTGCTGAAGATCAGGCTGCAGTTAAAGAGACTAATCAGGACGAGTAAACGCGCAAAGAGCTGAATACGGAACTACTAAGGAATGAAGAGATCGCGTGAAGCTCTCTAAGACAATACACTACCGGCCATTAAAATTGCTACACCACGAAGATGACGTGCTACAGACTCGAAATGTAAGCGACAGGATATGCAAATGATTAGCTTTTCTGAGCATTCATACAAGGTTGGGGCCGGTGGTGACACCTCCAATGTACTGACATGAGGAAAGTTTCCAACCGATTTCTCATACACAAACAGCAGCTGACCGGCGTTGCCAGGTGAAACATTGTTGTGATGCCTTGTGTAAGGAGGAGAAATGGGTACCATCACATTTCCGACTTTGATAAGGGTCGGATTGTAGCCTATCGCGATTGCGGTTTATCGTATCGCGACATTGCTGCTCGCGTTGGTCGAGATTCAGTGACTGTTAGCAGAATATGGAATCGGTGGGTTCAGGAGGGTAATACGGAACGCCGTGCTGGATCCCAACGGCCTCGTATCACTAGCAGTCGAGATGACAGGCATCTTATCCGCATGGCTGTAACGGCTCGTGCAGCCACGTCTCGATCCCTGAGTCAACAGATGGTGACGTTTGCAAGACCACAACCACCTGCACGAACACTTCGACGACCTTTTGCAGCAGCATGGACTATCAGCTCAGAGACCATGGCTGCTGTTGACACTATCGTGATGGTCACATTCGTGTTTGGCGACATCTCGGTGAACGCACATTGGAACCGTGTCTTCGTCATCGCCATACTGGCGTATCACCCGGCGTGATGGTATGGGGTGCCATTGGTTCCTCGTCTCCGTCACCTCTTGTTCGCATTGACCTCACTTTGAACAGTCGACGTTACATTTCAGATGTGTTGCTGTCCAGCCCAGCACATTCTCCAGATCTCTCACCAACTGAAAAGATCTGGTCAATGGTGGCCGAGCAATTGGTTCGTCGTAATACGCCAGTCACTTCTCTTGATTAACTATGGTGTCGTGTTGAAGCTGCATGGGCAGCTGTACCTGTACACGCCATTCAAGCCCTGTTTGACTCAATGCCCAGGCTTATCAAGACTGTTATTACCGCCAGAGGTGGTTGTTCTGGTTACTGATTTCTCAGGCTCTATGCACCCAAATTTTGTGAAAATGTAATCACATGTCAGTTGTACTATAATATATTTGTCCAATGAATACCCGTTTATCATCTGCATTTCTTCTTGGTGTAGCAGTTTTAATGGCCAGTAGTGTAGATAGTGCGGAAGGAATACCTCAATAGGCGTTTCAGTTGAAGAGGAATGGATGTCTTTAAAAAGGCAATCACAGAATTTTGAAGTAGAAACGTAGGTGCAAAAAGGTGACTGCGAAGAAACCATGTGCAATAGAAGAAATACTTCAGCTGTTCGATGAAAGAAGGAAGTACAGAAATGATGAAGTAAATTCAGAAATACAAATGAAAGATTTCATTTATTTAGAAGTTCATGGCACACAAAACAAAACTTTGACCAACCATGCGCTTGTGTTCGTTTGCAATGTGTCCAGGTTACAAAACAAAAAAGGACCAACATTTATGTAACAATAAAATTGTTTGTTTCCCATGAAGAGTGTTTCATAGAAGTCGTCAGCAACGTCAGTTTGTGGTGGAACGCCCCTTTGGTCGAATGTAGGCTTGAGTCCGCAGTGGCATACCATCAATGAGATCATCAACCTAACTGTGGTCGAAATTACCCCATTCGTCAATGGCGATTCTGTATATTACGCGTAGACGTTATCGACCCCACAAACGCAAGTTTCAGTCGATCCCACACATGCTCGATTGGGTTCACGTCCGGGAAACAAGCAAGCCATTCTAAGCTCGTGATCAAAGCAAGCTGAAGGAACGTATTCATGAGAAGAGTACTATGAACACGAGAGCTATCGTACGGAAGGATGAAATTTTCACAAAAATGTCGCCGATACGGTCTTCCTATTGGCTGTACAATTTTGTCCCTATACTGTAGAGCAGTGACATTACCCACGACGACGAGAAATGTATGGTGGTCCAAGGTAACGACATCTCAGAACATATTCACCACCAAACCTTGTTGCACATGTGGGGTATAGCATTGGAGGTACTTGGTATTACCGAATTTATCCCATAAACAGCTTCTGACACCAGTCTTGGGCCGTCCATTCCGCATGATTCCTGGTACATTTGTAATAGAATCCATGGTGTTGTGGTATACGACGTGATGCTCACCATAGTCGTCGGGAAAGCAAATTCCCTTCATACAACCGTCTCGTAACAGTCTGATGCGATACATGACGTCCTGCAACATTTTCAAGGGCCGAATTCAATTCTGGAGCACTCAGTCCGCGTGAACTCTGACTCAAATAAGTCCATAAAACACTTCGGGGTGACTCCGCGGTCTTAGGAAGTGGTCTGATGATTTCGCTGAATGACTGCTGCTTGGATGCATGGTCTAATACCGGTATAACTGACAAGGAACCCCTTCAATGCGAGACCGAAATTTCAGTCTTCGTGAGCCCGATTTGAAAGTGTTGCGTTAAAAGTAATGACCGTAAAAATATTACCTCGTAATTACTCACTGTGTGCAGCAGGAGAACGACAGAAAATAGGCTTCCAGGAGCAGCAGATATCAGCCTTCTATGTGATGCATGTAATGTTGTTGTTATGGCCCTCAGTCCAAAGACTGGTTTGATGCAGCTCTCCATGCTACTCCATCCAATGGAAACCTCTTCATCTTCGAGTAACTGCTGCAACCTACATCGTTCTGAATCTACTTTGTGTATTCATCTCTTGGACCCCTCTACGAGTTTTATCCTCCACGCTTCCCTCCAATACTAAATTAGTTATCCCTTGATGCCTCTGAATATGTCCTACCAACCGATCCCTTCTTCCGGTCAAGTTGTGCCACAAACTCCTCCCCAATTCTATTCAGTATCTCCTCATTAATTGCGTGATCTATTCACCTAATCTTCAGCATTCTTCTGTTGCACCAAGTTTCAAAAGCTTCTACTCTCTTCTTGTCTAAACTATTTATAGTCCATGTTTTCCTTGCATACATGGCTACACTCCCTACAAATACTTTCAGAAAAAATGTCTAGACTCGATGTTAACAAATTTCTCTTCTTCAAAAACGCCGTCTACATTTTATATGCTCTCTTCGACCATCATCAGCTGTTTTGTGGCCCTAATAGCAGACATCATGTATTACTTCAATTATCTCATTTCCTAATTTAATTCCCTGAGTATCATCTGATTTAATTCGACTACATTCCATTATCTTCGTTTTACTTTTGTTGATGTTCGTTCTTTCAAGACACTGTCTGTCCCGTTCATTTAATCTTTCAAGTCATTTGCTGACTCTGACAGAATTACAGTGTCACTGGCAAACTTCGAGGCTTTTATTTCTTGTCCCTGGCTTTTAGTTCTTACTTCATTTTTTTCTTTTGTTTGCTTTACTGCTTGCTCAGTACGCAAATTAAATAACATCTGAGATAGGCTACAACCCTGTGTCATTCCCTTCTCAACCACTGTTTCCCTTCCAGCCCCTCGACTCTTATAATTGCCATCTAGTTTCTGTACAAATTGCTGGAACCCTTCGCTCCCTGTATTTTACCCCTTCCACCATTTGAATTTGAAAGAGAGTATCGCCGTCAACATCGCGAAAAACTAAGTCTATAAATGCCACAAATGTAGGTTTGATTTCCTTAATATATCTTCTATAAGAAATCGTAGGCTTACTATTGCCTCGCGTGTTCCTACATTTCTCCGGAATCCAAACCGATCTTCCCCGAGATCGGCTTCTAACCGTTTTTCCTTGCTTCTGTAAGGAATTCACCAGAGTATATTACAACCGTGACTTACTAAACTGATAATTAGGTAATTTTCGCATCTGTCAAGCCTGCATTCATTGGAATTGGAATTATTAATTTCTTATATGAACCATGGACCTTGTCGTTGGTGGGGCGACTTGCGTGCCTCAACGATATGGATAACCGTACCGTAGGTGCAACCACAACGGAGGGGTATCTGTTGAGAGGCCAGACAAACTTGTGGTTCCTGAAGAGGGGCAGCAGCCTTTTCAGTAGCTGCAGGGGCAACAGTCTGAATGATTGACTGATCTGGCCGTGTAACACTAACCAAAGCGGCCATGCTGTTGTGGTACTGCGAACGGCTGAAAGCAAGGGGAAACTACAGCCGTAATAGTCAAAATATCCGCGGGTGTGCTGCCGGTCTATAGTGTACTAGAGTTTTAAGTACCCCATTCCTATCTCTGACGCAGAGAGTCTACCCCAGGAATTGGAACATCTGAGAACTGTATTTCAAACAAATGGGTACTCAGAGTGGCAGATTCAACGTGCTCTCCGCCCAACCACTGCAGCACAACCTGTTGAGATGGATGAAGTCACGAGGGAGGGGGTAGGCACTGCATTTATTCCATACACAGGCGCACTCTCGGGGAAAATCGCCCGCATTCTGAAGAAACACGGGTCGGAACTGTGTTTTGTCCTCAAAATAAAACTCGTGCACTGGTGGGGAGCGCCAAAGATGACCTCGGTTTGAGGAAGGCCGGCGTGTACCAAATTCCGTGTCAATGTGGCAAGTCGTATATTGGTCAGACGATGCGTACCGTCGAGGATCGATGCCGTGAACACCAGAGGCACACTCGACTGATGTATCCCAGCAAGTCGGCGGTCGCTGAACATTGTTTGTCGGAAAATCACGCCATGGAGTATGACCGCACGAGGATTCTGGTACAGACGTCGAAATACTGGGACAGCGTTGTTAGAGAGGCCATCGAAATTCGCACCAATGACGACCTCATAAACCGTGACTGTGGCTATAATCTTAGCAAGGCTTGGGAACCAGCGATTGGGTTAATCAAGAGTAAATCGAGCAAACGTATAGTTGTGACGACCACGGCGGACAGAGCCATCACACCGACGTCATCTCAGACGCCGTCGCAATCTGTTCCACCGCGCGACCGTGGCGCGGGGCGTGGACGGCGGAGGGAGCGCGCCGCGGGCGGAGGGTATTTAAATCGGCCGCCGCCGCGACCGAACCCAGTTCCCTCTGAGCAGCCATAGCGTACGGATCTTCGTGCCGGCACGTTCACAGGGGCTCAGTCCGTCAGTTCGCCTGATGATGGCGACATGTATGATCGCCGAAATATTGTGCCCGTTGGACACTATAGACCGGCAGCACACCGTGGATATTTTGACTATCAAATACGCCGGGAGAAACTCAAGAATCACTACAGCCGTATTGTTTCCCAAGGGCATGCAACTTTACTGTATGATTAAATGATGATGGCATCCTCTTGGGTAAGATATTCCGGATGGAAAAGAGTCCCCCATTCGGATCTCCGGGCGGGGACTAATCAAGAGGACGTCGTTATCAGGAGAAAGAAAACTGGCGTTCTACGGATCGGAGCGAGGAATGTCAGATCCCTTAATCTGGCAGGTAGGAAAATTTAAAGAGGGAAATGGATAGGTTAAAGTTAGATATAGTGGGAATTAGTGAAGTTCGGTGGCAGGAGGAACAAGACCCTTGGTCAGGTGAATACGGGGTTATACATAGAAAATCAAATAGGGGTAATGTAGGAGTAGGTTTAGTAATGAATAAAAAAGTAGGAGTACGGGTAAGCTACTACAAACAGCATAGTGAATGCATTATTATGGCCAAGATAGACACGAAGCCCACGCCTACTACATTAGTACAAGTTTATATGCCAACTAGCTCTGCAGATGACGAAGAAATTGATGAAATGTATGATAAGATAAAATAAATTATTCAGGTAGTGAAGGGAGACGAAACTTTAATAGTCATGGGTGACTGGAATTCAACAGTAGGAAAAGGAAGAGAAGGAAACGTAGTAGGAAAGTATGGATTACGGCTAAGAAATGAAAGAGGAAGCGCCTGGTAGAATTTTGCACAGAGCATAACTTGGATCAAGAATCATAAAAGAAGGTTGTATACATGGAAGAACCTTGGAGATACTAGAAGGTTTCAGATAGATTATATAATGGTAAGACAGAAATTTAGGATCCAAGTTTTAAATTGTAAGACATTTCCAGGGGCAGATGTGGACTCTGACAACAATCTATTGCTTATGATCTGTAGATTAAAACTGCAGAAACTGCAAAAAGGTGGGAATTCAAGGAGATGGGACTTTGATAAACTGACTAAAGCAGAGGTTGTACAGAGTTTCAGGGAGAGCATAAGGGAACAATTGACAGGAATGGGGGAAAGAAGTACACTAGAAGAAGAATGGGTAGCTTTGAGGGATGAAATAGTGAACGCAGCAGAGGATCAAGTAGGTAGAAAGACGAGGGCTAGTAGAAATACTTGGGTAACAGAAGAGATACTGAATTTAACTGACGAAAGGAGAAAATACAAAAATGCCGAAAATGAAGCAGGCACAAAGGAATACAAACGTATCAAAGATGAAATTGACAGGAAGTGCAAAATGGCTAAGCAGGCATTGCTAGAGGACAAATGTAAGGATGTAGAGGCTTATCTCACGAGGGGTAAGATAGATACTGCCTACAGGAAAATTAAAAAGACCTATGGAGAAAAGAGAACCACTTGCATGAATATCTAGAGCTCAGATGGAAACCCAGCTCTAAGCAAAGAAGGGAAAGCAGAAAGGTGGAAGGAGTATATAGAGGGTCTATACAGGGCCGATGTTCTTGAGGATAATGTTATGGAAATGGAAGATGATGCAGATGACGATGAAATGGGAGATATGATACTGCATGAAGAGTTTGATAGAGCACTCAAAGACCTGAGTCGAAACAAGGCCCCGGGAGAACACAACACTCCATTAGATCCACTGACAGCCTTGGGAGAGCCAGGCCTAACAAAACTCTACCATCTAGTGAGCACGATGTATGAGACAGGCGAAATACCTTCAGACTTCAAGAAGAATATAATAATTCCAATCCCAAAGAAAGTAGGTGTTGACAAATGTGAAAATTACCGAACTATCAGCTTAATAAGTCACAGCTGTAAAATACTAACGCGAATTCTTAACAGACGTATGGACAAACTGGTAGAAGCCGCCCTCGGGGAAGAGCAGTTTGGATTCCGTAGACTTGTTGGAACATGTGAGCCAATACTGACCCTACGACTTATTTTAGAAGCAAGATTAAGGAAAGGCAAACCTACGTTTCTAGCATTTGTAGACTTAGAGAAAGTTTTTGACAAAGTTGACTGGAATACTCTCTTTCAATTTCTGAAGATGGCAGGGGTAAAATACAGGGAGCGAAAGGCTATTTACAATTTGTTCAGAAAGCAGATGGCAGTTATAAGAGTCGAGGGACATGAAAGGGAAGCAGTGGTTGGGAAGGGAGTGAGACAGGGTTGTAGCTTCTCCCCGATGCTATTCAATCCGTATATTGAGCAAAATAAAAGTTTGGAGTAGGCATTAAAATCCATGGAGAAGAAATAAAAACTTTGAGGTTCGCCGATGACATTGTAATTCTGTCAGAGACAGATCTCGTCATACATTTCTTCAGTCTCTTCATCATCTGAGGAGCTAGTTGGCATATAAACTTGTGCTCTAGGAGTGGGTATTATTTTCGTGTCTATTTTGGCTAGAAATTTGCGTTCACTATGGCGTTCATAGTAGAGTTTATTCATTATTAAACCTACTTCTGCACTACCCCTGTTTGAATTTGTATTTATAACCCTGTATTCACCCGACCAGAAGTTCTGTTACTCTTGCTAGCTAACTTCACTAACTCCAACTATATCTAGATTTAACACATTCCCCTATTACACTACACAAAATCGACGTTGTCGACATTCAAAAAATGTTTCACCACAGAGAGGATTGTGGCTCCCTGTCCGACAAGGATGATAAACTACTTGTCTCGATACCTGTTTAAGTATCGTTTTCACTTGTTAAGCACATATCGTCATCATTGACTCCTCATGTACATTGTCGTGTATAAGACACCACACATAACACTGACTCATTTTGCAGAAACGATAATATTTCATCTACCACTTCTACCTCACCCTACGAAATTTCTTAGGTTCCTTTCTGGCGAAATGCCAGCTTCGGCCACTGTTGTAAATATAACGCAATATTTGCTTTATTTATCATTGCCATTGCTCTGCCTTGTATCATCACCACTAGCACCGTGGCTCTAATGTGAGTTACTCGTTCATTAAGCAGTTCAACTACGCTCCGTAGCTTCATGCTGTGCGCACCATTGTATGCCTCTAGTATCGATCCCTGTTGGCATTAGCAGCCAATATTGGGGTTCCATGGTAGATAGTATGTGGAGCGTCGAATGCCATGAACAACATTAACCTTCTGCGATCTCGGACTCAGGGGGTTCCTCGCGAGACTAACAAAGTGACGAAACATCCTATTACACACTTTTTGGCCTACTGTTTAGTCTCTAATAATGGTCTAATGTTTTCTCTTTACTCTAACGACGATTAGAAAGCAAAAGTGATCAGAAAAACAACTGCACGCAGACGTCTCGCGGGAGATTCGCTGGTTCGTGTGGATAGTGTGCTATAGACGTACACTAAGAAAAATATGGCTCATTCTGTTGACGACCTTCGCCAAGTAGCTCTGCCAGCGAAGCCCAGAGGATGTACTGTGTTGTCAAAGTCACTTCTTCCATTTTGTGTGTTACGTGCTCAGTTCTGACAAAGCGTCTCCATGATATCTTTATAACGCTGTCACTTTAAGTACGAATTACTTTGACATTAATCCGACTAGCCGCTAGCTCCGCAATTATTGGTTTGCGTGAAAACTGATACACAGATACAGCATTTGATTTTCCGTACACATCCAAAATTAGCCCTAAACAGGGTGTCCATAAAGTCCCTTTACAACTTCAATATTTTATTACAACGGCATTTGTTGAAATATTTTAACAACATTTCTTTTATTGCAATCAGTGTTTATAAAAGTTTTTTGGCAGTGTCTAATAGACCTCCATATGGGGGTCTTTAGATGCACGAAGCAGCTCAAGACGGTACTCGATTTCTTGCCATGTTCGCTGTAGCATAGCGTCATCAGTGGTGGCAATGGCATTACGAGTCCTTTGCTTCAAGTCAGCGGTGTCCCATATCTGTGTTTTATACGCGATATCATTTACACATCCCATAGAAAAAAAGTCCAACGGAGTGATATCTGGCGAAAGCGGTGGCCAAGGAATTGACCTATCGCAATCCATCTGACTGGAAATGTTTCATTGAGGAACCCATGCAGTTCCCAATGTGGTGGTTCACCATCTTGCTGGAAAATGATGTTTGGTTGTAAGTCAATCAGTTGTGGTGCTATAAATTCGGTCAGAAGTTCGAGGTAAACATCTGCAGTAACTGTTGAGTCTTTGAAGAAAAAGGGACCAATTATTCGGTTTGACGTGATTCCGCAACACACATTCACTTTTGGACTATCCCGGTGAAGCTCCCTAGTCACATTAGGGCGTTCAGATCTCCAGATTCTCACATTGTGTCTCTTTAATGTCCTAGGAACATGAAAAGTTGCCTCGTCACTGAAACAAACTCGCTTGAGGAATGCTTCACCCTCCGAAGGGCGTTCCAGCATGTTGAGTGCAAACTCGGTCCATTTTGACTTGTCATTTGGCTTAAGTGTTTGTAACAGCCGCACTTTGTAAATGTACAACCGTCAGTTCTTGTGGAGGACCTTATTCACAGTTGAATGTGGTAGTTGCAACTGTCTGGCAGCAGTGCGGATGGACTTCGTAGATGAACTAGTGAAGTTTAAAACTCGATCGATGTTTTCCTCGGAGGTTCTTGGTCGCCCGCTCCTCCCTTTATCCAACACTGTCCCTGTGTCCATAAATTTTTTGTGCCAAGCACGGAATGAAGGGCGTGATGTTGGATCTCTGCCATACTTCGTTCTGAAGTTTCGTTGAGTCTGAACATTCGATTTTGTCTCAATAAACCAGGACACACATTGTGTCTTCCGTTGAGGAGTTGCCATCTTGTAGAGGTTCATTTCCTTCCATCAATAGAGAATCTGAAACACAAAATTTTAGTATATTTAAAAACTTTAGTAAACAGTGATTACAATACAAGAAATTTTGTTAAAACATTTCCACTTAACAGATGTATTGGACTGGAAAAATACAGCAACCGGTTCATGTCCTCTGATTTCACTTCCCAAGTGCTCGTATGCGTGTCATTCCACGACCATCTACTCACAGATTCTTATTTCATTCTTATATCTCCTCCACCCATCGATAACTTCGTGATATATCCACATTTATTGTGCGTCTACCTCTGCTGTACGTGTTGTTTGTACCTCCGTCTTCATTATTTGCTGCCTCATCACATATCGGCAGTATTCAACAGAATTGTTTTGACACTTCCACATGTTAAATTTATTTTACACTGTCACGTGCCTTCTCACCAGCTGTATCACACTATAAACAATTTGTCTCCTGAATGAATACTAGTCAAGCACTCCCATTTCCAATTAATTTCAAATTGTTTCAAAAGAGAAACCTCTTCAATGTCCTGAAATTGTGAAGCAAATTCTATCAAAACCCTATCTGTAGTCCATCTCTGAAGTTCACTTTTCCTGCACTCAAACTGATCATCTAATGTACTTTTTTTCCTAGCCTATGACCCATTCCTTTTTTGAAAAGTCCTAATTAATGTGTCTCATATGCATTTGATTTAATAGCTAAGAGGAAAAGGGCGCGTACTGCAAAAGCAAGCAATAGTAAACACAAATATGGTTGTAGTTATTTAATTGTGGCAGTTTTTGCATTGCACTGGCAACAGACTACAGGGTGTAACGGGTATAACTGCAGTTATTTTTATATGTGGTACCTTCGTAAGTTGATTGTAAGTGTTGGCTTTTTTGTCTCCGCCGCCAACAGTCTTCCCACAAACACGTCACACTTTATGACCTTATGTCTTCTGCACAGCCGGAACTGAATCACCAAGGGGACTACGTCTATCAAGACTGACCATCTTGCGTCCACGTACCCACACTTCAACATCTAACCTGCTGCTCAAGGGAAATAAGCAACAATGGCTTGCTCTTGGCACATGTACTTGCCGCTACTAATGAACGTAAAAGCATACGACTTGGAATAGCAGTAATCATTTGCTGAAAATGATGTAATGTTCTTCAGTACACTGTCCTCGCTCACAGATTTCTGCACTCATACCCATTACACCGTGTATCCACAAGATGTCTCTTCTAAGAGTCGTGATGCGTATTTGTTTCAGCTGTTATTTGTACTCTCGTTTTTCAGTGCGTTGCGGGAGTTAGCCCAAAAAAAATATTGCGCATTACGTCTTTCGTATGACGTCCATTGCCGGCGGAAAGCGTCGGTTTGCTTCCCAGCACAAACAAAACGATTGTTGAGGCGGAATTTCACATGCTAATTCGACAGAGTCTAGTGCGATATTCGTTCAGTCCATATGTATTCACGTGGATTGTAAAACAGATGAATAACCAACACTCCAGCAACGATTGAGCACTGTTGCTGCATGGCAGTAGCAGTCAGCATGGGCCACGGAAGTGCTGTCGCTGCTACAGTACTGCTAATTCTTCGTAATTTAATTCCCTGTTAATACAGCTACACACTGAAAAAACGATATTCCAGATATCACACAGCAGAGAAAATACGCTTCATGGCTATTAGAAAGGACACCAAAGTGCATTCGTTAGGAGCTATGACCACTTGTCGATCTTCGATAATGTAAACAAATCTCTACTATTGCAGGCTCTTTGCATTCCATATTTTGGGAGGAGGTAGTATTGACCAAATCAAGAAAAAATTTTCCGGTAAACATGTGCTCTAAAATGCGTTTCTTAATGGATGTGAGCACCAGTTCATTCTCGATATTATGAAAGGCATCTCTTTATACTTAAGGAGTGGTCACAGCTCTTAATGTATCCTTTTCGGGGCCCATGATTACTAGACTTTTTTTGTAGGTTTCGTTTCATACTAGCTTCTCTGAAAGCTGGTCGGTGGTGTTCTGATTCACCTTGTATATTGTTAAGAAATTACTTGATTTTATAATATCCTGTCGTAATCATGATCTACTACTTGTTCCCTGCTCTTTTCAAAAGTTTCTAACTTCAAAGAGTGTGGCTGTGTTAGTCTTTTAACAAAATATCATTATCATTTGGAATTAGTGGAAATTTCAGATTCTTACCTCTCTCGGATAAATGTAGTGTTGGCCTAACTAAACCGCAAGTAGCTATGCAAAAGATCTTAACGAGAAGAATGTTCCATTGTGAAAGGAATGCCAATGCAGTAAATTACTTTGGCTGCTCTGTTTCTCTGAAAGTAATCCTGGCAAAATAAAAGGAAACATTGTGTGCTGAGTTTGGAAATAAATCTCCAGAAGATGTGATTATTGATAAACGTAAAATTTAGTTCCTTCTTTTGTCCTGTATCTATTGCATTTGATAATACCACTTCGGTACAACATGTACTGCTCGTTATCTTTAATACACATAATATCTTACCGTTTCACACGAAATACATAAATCTATCTACTTAATTTTATCAATCTCGACTACCGCTCCAAAAGTACCACACACTATCATAATTCAACGACTTCGTGTTGTAGGATTTACGATTGTACATAATCCGATTGTGAATTATGCTGTATGTAAATCATCACCTAAACTACTCTGGGGAAAAACTTTAATTTCCACTTCCCGTCATTTACAGTGAACATCTTCAGTTGACGGTTGTGTTCAATCTTCAATTTTTGGTCACATGGAAATATATGTACAAGGATGTATCATACTTACATCAAGAAATGTTTTGCATGACCTGGGTTCCGAAAGTTAAGGAAACTGTACAGAAAATAGGAATAGAGATCAACATAAGCATCATTTCTGCCCTTTTTACAGCTCATGAAAACCACACATCGCATGTTGAACCAATACACAGCGAGACCTTCAGAGGTGATGATCCAGATTTCTGTATACGCCGGTACCTCTAATACCCAGTAGCACGTCCTCTTGCATTGATGTATGCCTGTATTCGTCGTGGCATACTATCCACAAGTACATCAAGGGACTGTTGGTCCAAATTATCCCATTCCTCAACGGCGATTCGGCGTAGATCCCTTCGAGTGGTTGGTGGGTCACGTCGTCCACAAACAGCCCTTTTCAATCTCTCCCTGGCATAATCGATAGCGTTCATGTCTGGAGAACATGCTGGCCTCTCTATACGAGCCATATACTTACCCCCAAGGAAATTTACAAGATGTGCACGATGGGAGTGCGAATTGTCGTCCGTGAAGACGAATGCCTCGCTAATATGCTGCCGATACGGTTGTACCATGGGCCGGAGGATGGCATCTACGTATCGTACAGCCATTACGGCGCCTTCCATGACCACCAGAGGTGTACATCGGCCCCACAAAATGCCACCTCAAAACAGAACGGAACTTCCACCTTGCAGCACTAGCTGGACAGTGTATCTAAGGCGTTCAGCCTGACCAGGTTGCCTCTAAACACATCCCCGACGATTGCCTGGTGGAAGGCATACGGGACACTCATGGTGAAGAGAACGTGATGTCCATTCGGCATGTTGTTGGGCCCATCTGTACCTCGATGCATGGTGTCTTGGTTGCGAAGATGACCTCGCCATGGACGTCGGGAGTTGCATCAAGCAGCCTATTGTGCACAGTTTGAGTCGCAGCACAACGTTCTATGGCTGCACGAAAAGCATTATACAACATGGTGGTGTTGCTGTTAGCGTTCCTTCGAACCGTAATCCGTAGGTAGCGGTCATCCACTGCAGTAGTAGCCCTTGGGCGGCCTGAGAGAAGCATGTCATCGGCAGTTCCTGTCTCTCTGTATCTCTTCCAAGTCAGAACAACATCGCTTTGGTTCACTCCGAGACGCCTGGACACTTCCTTTGTCGAGAGCCCTTCCTGGCACAAAGTAACAATGAGGACGCAATCGAACCGCGGTATTGACCGTCAAGGCATGGTTGAACTACAGGCAACACGAGCTATGTACCTCTTCCTGGTAGAAGTACTGGAACTGATCTGCTGTCGGACCCCCTCCGTCTAATAGGCGCTGCTCGTGCATGGTTGTTTACATCTTTTGGTAGGTTTAGTGACATCTCTGAACGGTCAAACGGACTGTGTCTTTCATACAATATTCTCAGTCAACGGCTTTCTTCAGGAGTTCTGGAAACCGGGTGATGCCAAATTTTTTTGATGTTTGTATATTCATGATTATTATTTCACGTCGTTCGGTTCGTTCTCAAAAATATCTTACCTTCATTCTCACAATTATCCTTATCCCAGTTACCACACGTGCGAAAGTTTCAGGCTGGTCCCTGGATTATGATTCAGCTTAACCTTATGCTATTTAGGCAAAGAAGAGCACGTTTCCCACGACTGAGTAAATAGCAGGATGCGTGTATGTTTACATTCATCTGTTTTCCTTTCCACCGAACCAAAGAAAGCTAGCTTTAACGAATACGATGGGTGTGATTCGTGTGGAAGAATTTAACAAATTAAAATATAAAAGTCTCATGAAGACGGCCGTTTGTTAAAGGACAAATTGTGTCCACAAGGCGGTAGCAACAAAATGTCTTATATTTTCTTCACTTGTGGAAGTACCCTAAGCCTTAAATTGGCTTTTTTTTTAAAGTGAGAAAACAGAGATCCCGATCATTAACAGTTAATGCTAATTCTTCATTTATTTGCTGCTGGCCTCGAGAATCATCAGCTACTTCACAGCGTCTTTCAGGGCGTCTACTCATAGCACCAAGTACAAGTGACATGTTCTTAGATGGATTCTACCATATTTCCTCAAGTTCTTTCCCTATGCTCTTATTCTTTTCCCTTTCAGTGAATCAGGTGGATGGATATGCAGTTTTTCTGCAACGAAAGTTCAAGCCTTGCTGTTTGATTCAAATGTGCCTGCAGTAAGTGATACTGGCAACAAGAGACTATCAGAATAGTTTGAAGGATGTGTAGTCATTCTGTAAGAGCTTTTACTGTCTCTAACATCCTTAAAATTAACACATGTTGATGCTATATGGTTTTCTAGCTCCTCGCTTAGTTATGGCAAGTATATGTTCGTCACTCGGATGGAATAACTTCCAAGATGTGTGACTCTCCCTAGTATTCTATTTGCCTCGATTTATCCGGTTAACTCTGAGCAATTTTAAGACGCATGCTGTGCCATTCGTCTTCTGGTGCTTGACTTAGTTCACACCACCTGAAGATCAAAGAAACAAAGTGGAATGGATTGAAGTATCGTACGCTAACTTCCTTTCATTTGACGATTTTTATTGCTTCTTGTTCGTTATGAAATAATTAATAGCACTTTTTTCCTAAAATTTGTTGAATCGAATAACGAGGTACTGTAAAATTGTTACTATCGGGTTACGTAGAACAAGGAAAGGATAAATCAATGTTCATATAAGCTTCCGCGTGTTAATGGCACTCTTATTGAAGTTGCATAAAAGGAATGTAGGTTTTTCACTCTTCTCTAGTGCAGCCATTTTCTTACCCATTATCTTTCAGGCTGAAAAAAATATCGGCCTGCCTCTGAGATGAACATACACGAATATATTAACTTTATTGTTACAATTTGTCTTGCTGTCTTTGTAGTACTTCTTTCTGGATCTGTGCTACATCTGATACTCATTACATTATCATTTTTTTGTGTGACAACCACTTGCATCACAGGCTTAGCATACAGACAATAAATGTTCTCTTAGAGCACTGAATAAAGTGTTTTTCACTTAACATGTCTCACATAGTTTGTGATTACATGCTATTTACGAATTTATACCCTCCTCTTACCTCTCGGTTCGTCCATGAGCTGTAAGGTTAGAGTCATTTCGGAAAGTATGTAATACACGGCACTAAACCTCAATATCCCGTAATATTAAATATATAGAGAACCGAATGATTTACTTTCAATGTAACCAGTCTGTGATTTTTTCATAATTCTAGCTTGAGGCGCTTACTGTAGTTACAAATTACCCTTTTTCCCCACGGGCCTGCGTTCCACACATACACTCTAAGATTTTATAAAGAAAGAAGAGACACTACGATCGAATTGCCCAAATGGGAACGATCGCTTGGTGTGATGTACATGTGCAGACAAACGTTTAACTACAATTTCAGAAATGTTATACGATTTATTCAAGAGAAAGAGCTTGCAAAATTGAGCAAGTCAATAACGCGTTGGTCGATTCCTGGCCCTTATACCAGCAGTGATCGGCTTGGCATTGATTGACATAGTTGTTGAATGTCCTTCTAGCGGATATTGCACCAAATTCTGTCCTATTGACTCCTTAGATCGTCAAATTACCGAGTGGTTAGAGGGCCCTGCCCATAGGGGTCCCTCGACCCTGCTGGTTAAGGTAGTGTGTGGCAAGCAGAAAGACAAGCATTCAGAAACTCTGGCCCTCTGCAGGCGGGCCTTATCTTGCTGAAATGTGAGCTATGGATGACTTTCCAGGAAGGTCAATAAAATAGGGCGTGGAGTATCGCCTTTGTATTATTGTACATTAATGTTGCAGCGCATGACTACCAAAACGGTATCGCCATGACAAAATGTGGCATGATTCCTGGTTGTCGGACCGTACACAAAGCGAAATTCATGTTAGTATTTCACTGCTGTCCAGGGCGCCTCCAGACATCTCTTAGTCACAGAAGACAATTCTACTACAGTCAGTGAGATTCTTGGCCGACGACGTTTCTGGAGATGCCTCAGAGAGCGATGGAATACCAACCTAATCGTCGCTCTCCATACTGCCAGAAAATCAGGAACAATTGTCTGGGGTGCCATTTCTTTTCATAGCAGAAACATTTTTTTGTCATCAGCCACACACATCCCTGCAGCACCGCGATACGTCCACGATATTGTACACTCCGTTTTATTGCTCTTTACAGCAAGCAACAGAGTGAGAGTTTGTATTGTTTGTCTTGGTGCTTGCCAAACCCTACCTTGCCCAGGAATATCACAGGCTCTCTCCCTAATTCAGAAACTTTGGAGCATTGTGATCGGGGCCCTCCATCGATCTTGGTATTTTGATCCAGCGCATGAAGTGAATGTAATTCTGCCGATATCCCTCAGGAGGACACCCAATAACTGTTTCCATTAATGCTAAGTCTAAATAACTGCTGGCATAAGAGCCAGGGATGGACCAACGTGTTACTGACTTGCTCAATCTGTGAAGTTCTTTTTCCTGAATAGACCTTCACACTTTTCTGAAACTGTAATAATTTGTTTGTTTGGACATGTATATCACGTCTACTAATTTTCGTTCCATTCGGATAATTCCTGATGGTGCGTCTTTTTCTGTAGTAGAGAGTATATGGAACAAATCTTCCCCTTCCCCTTTTTGTGCCCACCTTTTCTTCCCTCTATCCGTCAACCTCATACCACCTATCTGTCTACTCTTCCCCACTCTCACTGTCGATTTCCTTCACCTCCTCTTGTAACACATTATCTTGCGAATCCTTCCAAGAACACCACATGACATGAGGAGCGTATCGGTGGCCACGAAATGCCGGAAACAAGGAAAGAGCCGAGAAGTAATTAATGAATATTAAATCAGGTGACAGCTTCTGAACCTTTTAATGAGGACCAAACCGCTGCTGCATCCATAATTTGCTTATCAATTTTATTTCGAATTATTAAAAGGTTCAAAAGAGAATTAAACATCTAAATTATCACAGAAAGTTAAGGAACCTCATAATAACAGTCACTACATACGGAGGAAAGTAAATCCGTGTGCAGATTTCGGCTGCCGTAATTTGGAGAGGAATTAATAATTTGTTCAGCGTTGAAAAGAATCAAGTTAAAATGGAGTGTCTGCTTGGCCTTTAGGGGCGCACGACTACAGAAAAGCTCAGCGTTCCAACGGCCGAGGCTGCACTGGGGGAGGAAATCTCTGGGGAAAAAAAGAAGCAGCCATTTCTATAGACCAGCAGGTGACAGCTAGATGCCTTACCGCCCAGAAAATTGGTACAAGAACTACTTTTTTTAAGCCGTAGGTACATTAGTGTGAGGTATTGACAAGCTAACAAAACACCCGAGCACCGATACCTGTGACATTCTGCAACATCGACCTGCAAGGACCACCAGCTGCTGAATCGCTCGCGACTGCGTCTTGTCTATAGGTACGCTCTGTCATAGTGCGGTAAAGTTTAACGGTACGCAACTCAGCCACAGTCTATTAATGGTGCTGATATTTGGTCGCCATTTAGATCGTTTGGTGTTCGCGGGTATTTCGCGATACTACCGGAGAAAAGCAGCGCCCGTCATACGATAAGGTTCACCGATGTCTGCCACACCATTTTTTGTTGTGTAAACTTAGTTCTCATGGTTCACTGCGCTCTCTGTGAACAGTCCTCCATTTGAACGTGCGTAGTTACAGGTCAATGCTCTTTCTATATGACTTCTGCGAATATTTTTATGAGAAGCGGAGGCTGCTCTCGATTAAGAGTACCTTGTTCTGCACTAATTTCAGGATTATCTTCCCCGCTAGCTGGGGCAAGGTCTTTTCCTTCAGGCTACCTCGGGTAAAAGAATTGTGGTAGTCAATTTAGGTTAGGTAGCGCACTCTCTGACCAAGTCTTTCTCCTTCATCTCCTTCAGATTATATCCTTCTTCCCCTCTCTCTATCTCTGCCGCTCTCTTCCTTATCCACTAGCCTGCCGCCACTCTACAACTTCCACCCTGCCCCCTCCTACCCTCCCTCTATACATTTCCTCCTACCCCTCGTTTTGCACATCCCCTCCTCTATCCACCTCATCCTGTCCCCAGCCAGTCTCATCGCCACTTATAACCTCTGCAATACGGTTCAACGTCTCACTATGCCCGACATGCAGGGCAGGCTACACATCAGCAGCTTGAAACTCGTTTATTTGGCCCTGACATATAGGCCGCCATGAATAGCAGGTCGGCAAAACGGTCTAATAATATTCTAACAAGATACGTCTGTCATAAAGGACAGCCTACTTGTCAGAGCCCAGAAAACTCGCAGTGGTTAGCACACTGGACTCGCATTCGGGAGGACGACGGTTCAATCCCGAGTCCGGCCATCCTGATTTAGGTTTTCCGTGATTTCCCTAAATCGCTCCAGGCAAATGCTGGGATGGTTCCTTTGAAAGGGCACGGCCGACTTCCTTCCCCGTCCTTCCCTAATCCGATGAGACCGATGACCTCGCTGTTTGGTCTCTTCCCCCAAACAGTCCAGTCCAGTCCCAGAAAACTTTTCTTGCCCCTGACAGGTAGGATGTCCTGCAAAGCAGGTTGATTGGGCAGGCTGATACTGTTCCCACACAAAATGCCTGTTGCACACAACACTGTATATGCCAGAGGCTGAAAAAAATCCTGTTTTGCCTGCATCTCTGCTCCGATTGTAGCTAGGAGGTCATTAACACCAGTGTGCTGATACTCTTGAGGTCTGTTGTTTCTACGCTATATTTGTTTGAAATCGATCGATGGGTTTGAGAGGAGATTGCTGACGCCTGCACATTTACCCTCCTTTAATAGAAGAAGCTGTTGCTGTGTCAAAGGAAGCCTAGGGTAGGTCTTGATTAATGGTGTCTTGTAGAATTTAGCGTCCACATTGCGTACGAGATGGGTTCCATAAGATTCAAATTATGATACTCCATGATATGACCATAATGTGCATATGTCTTCCATCAAGCAGATCTTGTGAAGTGTCACCTTGATGAAGTCGAATTCTGGATACATTTAGAGTTTTCTTTGCTTCAGGTCGATAGCAATATTCTTTCCCCTATCATTAATATTGTAAAGCTCTGTAGGACCATCATATCATACATGGTGCTTTGAGGCACCTGAACCTCATTAACTCCATACAAACTCTATTCCATGGTCTTCCTGATATTTTGTTGGCTGCTAACATTTGCAGTATTTATATAGACCAACATCTCAACAGTGTTTACTGGTATAAACTTTCCATAACCCAGAAGTTATTACAGTTTACTCAAATACAAGACTGCATTTCTAAGAATATAACGTTTTCTAGAATGATGAGTAGTTAAGAAAAAAGTAGCTTGTTACTCTTGCCATTCACCATTTACATACAGCAAGCTGCCTGGTATTGGCCCACGACGCACACTTACAGTGATTCAGGACCATCACTAAGAGGCTTAAAATGATTCTTTCTCAGCTCGTTCAGCCAACAGTGCTCTCTCTGTATGAAACAGAGTCATTCACACATTCAGTCACTCTCCAGTCTCAATATATCCTATCACACTTATCCAGTTTAAGTTCTCCATGGCTTCCTTAAATCGTTTAAGACAAAATCCATACTTTCTGGTGTCTTGACCTATTCTTTCTGAGGGAACCGCTACAGTACTATGAATATGGTCAGCTGATGGCTCTAGAAGGGCCACGTTTCCAGTTGTCGGTCCGTGTTCTGAGATCTAGTTTGCTGGCGGTAGGGGGCTCTGTTGTTATTGCCCTACCCTATGCGATTCTTCCCTGCGCATTCCAGTAAGTTTCGATCCGCCTTAGTATCGTGTGTATCACTTACAGAAACTGTTTGAGCCTGCCCACATCTGCGTTCGCTGAGCGCCCTGTGTTGCTTTCCTGAAAGGTAATTTAGTTTAGATACCCACGTGTGACGATTTTGCTGATAGTATTTCATTATTTGGTTTTAATAATGTTTCCCCTTGCCAAATGAAACCAAACATTATTACTGTCACCGTCTCTGCTTAACCGAGAGCGCTCATGCGCTGCTTCCTGGACTCGTGGAGGCGCGCCGGCCCAGGATCGAATTCGCCTGGCGGATTAACGGCTAGGGCCGGTATGCCAGTTAGTCGGGATGTGGTTTTTAAGTGGTTTTCCACATCCCACTAGGTGAATACCAGACTGGTTCCCAAGTCCCGCCTCAATTACACGACTCGCAGACATCTGAACACGTTCGCACTATTCCACGGATTACACTGGACGCAGACAGCTGGGGTACACTTTTTGTGTCCTTGGGGGTATGGAGTGGCGGCAGGAAGGGCATCCAGCCACCCCTTAACGTTAACCTTGCCAAATCCGTCTCTCACCATGCCGACCCTGGGCAACTGCGGGATAATGGCATAAGCGAAAGAAGAAGAAGAAGAAGAAGAAGAAGAAGACTATGATTTGGCTAGATCTCTTAATATGCCGGGTGCACTAACGGAGAGCTGTGAAATTTTCTGTGTTGACACCGTACAATGTTCTAAGCCGTGATCCCTTATCTGATTCTTGAATTCTTCTGATTGGCTATCTTGGGTATTAACAAACCGCTTCAGTCGTATTTAGTCCTTTATTATTGGATCACTACCGGTTTGCTGACACTAAAAGGTAAACATATGTACAACAATAAAGCCAGAAGGAACAACGATCCTGAAACATACACTGGTATGGTAAACTGTTTTAATATTTTAATTTTTTTAAGTATTAGAAACTCTTACATGAGAATATCGAAATGATAGTACTCAAATAACTAAAACATCAGAACGGAAATGCTCTGAACATTCGTTGTCCGTCAGAACAAAACACCGCTAAAAGACGGTATGTCATTGACTAAAGCAGTCGGATTATGTATAATCATAAACAAATCATACCACTGTGATCCACTGGTAAGCAAACAATAAATGGAAAGTATTAAGACCTAATTTTGAGTCAGAATGAAAAACCAAGAAATCGTTGCCACAAAATGGACGAATGTTCTACTTGGACCAAATCCGTCAAGTACATACCTACTGATAGAAAAGCAGAGCAATCATAATCATAAATATATATCCGAGTGATGCCAAATGTTATTATCTTTGCATAAAAAAAAGTTTTATCTTCTCAATAACCTTCAAATCATGAGCTACACACTTAATTTTTGTGTATGAAATTCGGGAATCTAGTCATGGCACTTTTGTTGCTTATGTCTGCGGTCACTTACAGAACTCAGATTAATAATCACATTGACAAATTTAGTAAGATTGAATCTTGAGTTGCTGGCGTACCTATGCATCACCAGAAGAAGAAAAAGTGAATAACTGAGGGAGAGTGAACGAGAGAAGGGGCGTAGTAAAGTTTACAAAAATAATGACGTTTGTATTCATCCTTTTATAACTACAACGAGCCGACAAATCTTGCAGAAAAAATGGCAACCACATATCAGAAAAGGGCTGGTGCTTCATTGGCAAATCATTCGTTTGGGTGGAAGCTATACAAATTCTCCCCTTAATTAACCCCTTTTACAACGCAATCTAACTTCGCTTACATCATACCACTCCCAGACCCAACTCTGTTCAAATGGAATCAACTCGGAACAAGTACATCACACACAAACTATGGTTCACTGGAGCATAGTGGCTATGAATATCTTTTAACTACCCTACGCTGGTGCCGCAAAACTTCACCCTTTCACCTTGATTCAGTCGGCAGCAGAAAACAGCGCGCTGTGGGAGAGGAGCAGTATGCTACAGCAGCTGTAACTTCCTGACGCGTCCGTGATAATTTGAAATGTATGCGGTCTGGCATTCTGATTACTAGAACGCAGGAGACTTCCTTATCAGAACCCTAAAATCCCCGCATATTTCAGTACGAGATGCACCCGTTGGCTGGTCTGGCCAAACTAATTTGCCTCACAGGCACAACGGTGCATGCTGGAAGTGTCAAACGTCAAAGGGCCGTCTCCGGAAAAAGAAGTTCGCCCTCGTGACACACGATATTTCCGAGATGTTATGCAGTTTGACCACAAGCTACAGACCACAAGTCTCACCCACTAGGGTAAGACCTGAAAGTCTCCACCAGGGGAGAACCAGAAGACCAATCAAGAATCACAGCCACTTTCAACCAAGCTTCGGTTTGGAGCTGAATTATCAGAAACGAATCCGTCTCCACATTTTACAAACCAATGGAACTATCATCTACTTATTGAAAGCTCCATTTTTCATTCAGTCTTCATGGTGCAAGTTAATGATTTGTTTAGAACTTTTCTTGAATTTCGACGATGTCCATTTTGTGAAGTGTAACACATACGTTCCGTTGTAGACAACACAGTGTCAAGTGCTTGATGATAGCTAGCCCACGTGTGCTAGTAACAAGAATCTCACAGTAAATGCGCCAACGAAATCAAACGCTCTTTTGGCAGTGGTGGGGCCTGAGGAGTGCGGTAATGTTCCACCGAAACCAGTCGTGTGACAGAATAAAGACACTTTTAAGATACAGCTATGGTGGTATTTTTCCTCATTTACTCCACAGGAGGTTGATCTCTGCACCTCCCCGCCACTCATTTTCTGTCGCCTCCTGTTGCACACGGTGAGTCATTAGCAACTAATATTTTTTGTGTCATAACTGTAAACACAACATTTTCAAATGAGCCTCACTAAAGACCGAATTAATGAGCTACCAGTTGAGGGGTTCCTCGTAAGATAGCTGAGTACTGACTAGTGGTTATTCTCCGTTAGCTCTATTTCTTAGCACCCTCCACCGTTTCCATTGCTGCGCTTTTACCTGTTTAACACAGATGCACTTTCCTCCGGCTTTTCATAACCCATCGTTGTTGCTCTACCGCTCATCTACAATGACCAGTAATCACACAACATATTCACATATTACTTGGATTACACTGAAGTGTCAAAGAAACTGGTATGAGCATGCGTATTCAAATACAGAGATATGTGAACAGGCAGAATACGGCGCTGCGGTCGGCAAAGTCTGCATAAGGGAAAAAGTGTTTGGTGCAATTGTTAGATTGGTTACTGCTGCTTATCAAGATTTAAATGAGTGTGAACGTGGTGTTATATTCGGCGCGCGAGCGATGGGAAACAGCATCTCCGAGGTAGTGAGGAAGCGGGGATTTTCCCCTACGACAATTTCAAGAGTATACCGTGATATCAGGGATCCGGTAAAACGTCAAATCTGAACACCGCTGCGGCCGAAGAGATCCTGCAGGAACTGGACTAACGACAAGTGAAGAAAATCGTTCAACGTTACAGAACCCTTGCGCAAGCTGCTGCAAATTTCAGTGCTGGGCCATTAACAAGTGTCAGCGTGCGAACCATTCAACGAAAAATGATCGATATGGGCTTTCGGAGCTGAAAGCCCTCTCGCGTAGCCTTGATGACTGCACAACACAAAGTTTTACGCCTGGCTTGGGCCCGTCAGTACCGACATTGGACTGTTGTTACTGGAAACACATTGCCTGGTCGGACGAGTCTCGTTTCAAACTGTATCGAGCGGATGGGTGTGTACGGCTATGGAGACCACCTCATGAACCCATGGACCCTACATGTCAGCAGGGTCTGTTCAAGCTGGTGCAGGCTCTGTAAGGGTGTGCGTCGTGTGCAATTGGATTGATATGGGACCCCTGATACGTCTAGATACGACTCTGACCAGTGACACGTACGTAAGCATCCTGTCTGATCACCTGCATCCATTCAGGTCCACTGTGCATTCCAACGGACTTGGGAAATTCCAGCGGGACAATGAGACACCCCACACGTCCAGAATTGCTACACAGTGGCTCCAGGAACACTCTTCTAAGTTTCAACACTTCCGCCTGCCACCAAACTCCCCTGACATGACCATTATTGAGCATATCTGAGATGCCTTGCAACTTACTTGTCGCAAGAAATCTCCACCCCGTTGTACTCTTACTGATTTATGGACAGCCCTGCAGGATTCATGGCGTCACTTCCCTCCAGCACTATTTCAAACATTAGTCGAGTCCATACCACGTCGCGTTACTGCACTTCCGCGTGCTCGCTGGGGCCCTACCCGATATTAAGCTGGTGTACCAGTTTCTTTAGCTCTCTAGTGTTGAAGAACAGTGACGAAGTCCACACAAATAAGGGTAAACTATTGTCTATGACAACTGAAGTCTACAATGATATAAAATGTTAATGCTAACAAATGGAACGGTAGGGGTAATGGAAATGGTACATGGAACGTGCATGTGTTCAAACTGGACACAAAATAAAGAAAAATTATTTTACCAAACAATCTAGAAATTGCACTTCACTGAAAAAGCGAATTTACAGTCACCTAAAGTACCACAATCGTTGGTGGCACGAAAAGTCAAGCTTCATCTTAGAAAAACATAGGACATTATATGAATTTTATCCGTAATGGTTGCTGTTGAAATCAGTGACTGCTGCCGGCCGCGGTGGTCTCGCGGTTAAGGCGCTCAGTCCGGAACCGCGCGACTGCTACGGTCGCAGGTTCGAATCCTGCCTCGGGCATGGATGTGTGTGATGTCCTTAGGTTAGTTAGGTTTAAGTAGTTCTAAGTTCTAGGGGACTGATGACCACAGAAGTTAAGTCCCATAGTGCTCAGAGCCATTTGAACCATTTGAACCATCAGTGACTGTTCCTTTGCAGGGCGTAGAAAAATTTCCGCTACCAATCACGATAAAAGGTTATTTACTTGTCACACGTCCGGTTTCGGTCTTGCGCCCATCTTCCGGTGTTGATACATTCGTGTACATATTTATGGAGATCACTGTATAAATACAAAAAAATTATTTGCTGATGACAAAACAGATATAAGTGGGACACTTGAAAGTGGCAAGTCAGTATTTGTCGGAAATACATCTGTACTTGCATAAAGATGAAGTATCATTATTATACATATATTATACGTATATAATTATAATAATGATGCTTCATCTTTAGGTAAGTACAGATATATTTTCGACAAATGCTGCTTTGCCATTTATAATTGTCCCACTTGTATCTATTTAGTCAGCACAAATTTTTTTTTTTTTTTTTGTATTTATACAGTGATCTTCATAAACATGTACATGAATGTATAAATACCGGAGGAGGGGCCCAAGCTTGAAACCGGTCGTGTGACAAATGAAAAACCTTTTATTGTGACTGGTAGCGGAAATTTTTCTACACACAGTATAGGACGTTATGACAAGAACAGAAAGAGGTCCAGTTCAAAATGAATTGACCGCAAAATTTCATCAAGTGGTCACATCTGAACACGTGATCTTTGTTATATCTAAGGGAATTTAGATACTTGGTCATATTACAAATGATGTAGCTGCGTTAAATGAAAACTCGCAGCACCGGACACATTTCTCAGTGATCTCTCTCTCTCTCTCTCTCTCTTTCTCTCTCTCTCTCTCTCTCTCTCTCTCTCCCACTGTGTCTTTGTCTATAGAAGTACACACATTCAATGGCCTTTATATCATTTATGCCCCCTGGGAACACTAAATATTTAAAAAAATATCACTAGACATATACATACACTACTGACCATTAAAATTCATACACTAAGAAGAAATGCAGATGATAAACGGGTATTCATTGGACAAATGTATTATACTAGAACTGACATGTGATTACATTTTCACGCAATTTGGATGCATAGATCCTGAGAAATCACTACCCAGAACAACACCTCTGTCCGTAATAACGTCTTTGATAAGCCTAGGCATTGAGTCAAACAGAGCTTGGAGGGCGTGTACAGGTACAGCTTAGAGCTTCAACATGATACCACGGTTCATCAAGAGTAGTGACTGGCGTATTGTGACGAGCCAGTTGCTCGGCCACCACTGACCAGACATTTTCAGTTGGTGAGAGATCTGGAGAATGTGCTGGCCAGGGCAGCAGTCGAACATTTTCTGTATCCAGAAAGGCCCGTACAGGACCTGCAACATGCGGTCGTGCATCATCCTGGTGAAATGCAGTGTTTTGCAGGAATCGAATGAAGGGTAGAGCCACGGATCGTAACACATCTGAAATGTAACGTCGACTGTTCAAAGTGAGGTCAATGCGAACAAGAGGTGACCGAGACGTGTAACCAGTGGCACCCCATACCATCACGCCGGGTGATACGCCAGTATGGCGATGACGAATACGTGCTTCCAATGTGCGTTCACCGCGATGTCGCCAAACACGGATACGACCATCATGATGCTGTAAACAGAACCTGGATTCATCCGAAGAAATGACGTTTTTCCATTCGTGCACCCAGGTTCGTCGTTGAGTACACAATCGCAGGCGCTCCTGTCTGTGATGCAGCGTCAAGGGTAACCGCAGCCATGGTCTCCGAGCTCATAGTCCATGATGCTCCAAACGTCGTAGAACTGTTCGTGCTGATGGTGGTTGTCTTGCGAACGTCCCCATCTCAGAGTCAGGGATCGAGACGTGGCTGCACGATCCGTTACAGCCATGCGGATAAGATGCCTGTCTTCTGGACTGCTAGTGATACGGGGCCGCTGGGATCCAGCACGGCGTTCCGTTTTACCCTCCTGAACCCACCGATTCCATATTCTGCTAACAGTTATTGGATCTCGACCAACGCGAGCAGCAATGTCGCGATACGATGAACCGCAATCGCGATAGGCTATAATCCGAGCTTTATCAAAGCCGGAAACGTGGTGGTACGCATTTCTCCTCCTTGCACGAGGCATCACAACAACGTTTCAACAGACAACGCCGGTCAACTGCTGTTTGTGTATGAGAAATCGGTTGGAAACTGTCCTCATGTCAGCACGTTGTAGGTGTCGCCACCGGCGCCAACCGATTGTGAATGCTCTGAAAAGCTAATCATTTGCATATCACAGCATCTTCTTCCTGTCGGTTAAATTTCGCGTCTGTAGCACGTCATCTTCGTATTGTAGCAATTTTAATGGCCAGTAGTGTATATAATGGCCTAAAATAACGGGCAAAACATTTCTTTTTAACCGAAACACTTGGCTTGTATTCAACATCACACTTCTTCGGCTCTATCTTGGACGCTGATGATAACTGCACAGTTGACCAATGAGCAGGAAACGAAGTTAAACAGTAATTCTAAAGCAATAAGTCCAAGGAAGAAAATCTAGGAACTGCACGGTAAGAACACCCCCTATTTTTACTACAGGGAAGCACACTAGTCTATTTTAAAAGACATCACTCATTCTAGGAGGCAACGTGCAACCTTATCAACCAATGACACAACGTTGTAGAAACCTGAGAATGACAGCGCTGTAAGAGAATGTGTTGTCTGCAGAACCACCTCGCTCACGTATCAAACCGCACATTGCTGTGTTCTCACAAGGGAACATCCCCATCGCACCCCCATCAGATTTAGTTATAAGTTGGCGCAGTGGATAGGCCTTCAAAAACTGAACACAGATCAATCGAGATAACAGGAAGAAGTTGTGTGGAACTATGAAAAAATAAGCAAAATATACAAACTGGGTCGTCCATGCCTAAGATAGGCAATATTAAGGGCAATATGAGCCGAGTAGCGCCGTGGACCCGTGGTTCGCGTGAACAGCTGCGGAACGAGAGGTCTTTAGTTCGAATCTGCCCTGGGCTGAAAGTTTTGCTCTCTTTATTTTCGCAAAGTTATGATCTGTCCGTTCGTTCATTGACGTCTCTGTTCACTGTAATAAGTTTAGTGTCTGTGTTTTGCGACAGCACCGCAAAACCGTGCGATTAGTTGACGAAAAGACGTGTCTCTCCAATGGGAACCGAAAACATTTGATCGCAAGGTCATAGGTCAACCGATTCCTCCACAGGAAAACACGTCTGATATATTCTGTACGACACTGGTGACAGCATGTGCGTCACATGACAGGAATATGTTGTCGACCCACCTAACTAGTACACTTGGCGAATGGGTAAAAAGATTTTTCTACCTTGCCCGATTTAGGTTTTCTTGTGGATGTAATAATCACTCCAAAAAAAACATAAGGGTTTGTCACATAAACTGAAAATAAAAAGTTAAAATTTTCGGTCGAGGGAAGATTTGAACCAAAGACCTCTACTTCCGCAGCTGTTCACGCTAACCACGGGACCACGGCTCTCCTCGTCTCACACTGCCCTTAATGTTGCCTATATTGCACATGGACGACCCAGTTTGTATATTTTGCTTATTTTTTCATAGTTCCACACAACTTCTTCCTGTTTTCTCGATCGATCTGTGTTCAGTTTTTCAAGGCCTATCCACTGTGCCAACTTATAACTAAATCTGAGGGGGGTGCGATGGGGAGGTTCCCTTGTCAGAGCGCCCATACGACCACACTGAAAGTCTTTACCGGACATAGGCGCACTCATGAGCACCACAAACCACCAACAGTTTCCATTTCTTGAAAAACAGAGACAGCATTGGTCGTATATTTTTTACTATTGCAAAATCGATTTTCTGTCATTGAGTGACCATCTTCAGTGCTATATTGTATAACTTAAATTGGGATGCACTGTTGTCACTAAACTTACGGCAATCACATAGTTTCCATTTCACCGCTGTTTGCAAACCATGACCATTTGTAGACACTAAGAACAGTCACGTTAGCATTTAAATATCATTGATATACCGTCGTGACGAGCAGCACGCCTTCGTTGGTACACAGCAGAGTGAAGAAGCGGGAGATAGGAGCAGAGCGCTCTAACACTCTTTTCCTAGTTTATTTCTGCTGTTCCTTGTTGTCCACAAGCTGATCATTACCGGCCCAGTACTAGTCAACGCTCGCTCACTGCTTCCTTCGTCAAAGAGCGGTAACATTCCCTGCAGTGAAAGTTCTCTGGAATAACTCATCCGGCCCGCTGCAAGAAAGATTAAACAAGCTATATCTTTGAAAAAGACTCTACCATTCTTCTCCTTTCCGAGCTTGTGCTCAGTCTAGCGACCTCGTCGTAAATGGGCCGCCAAACGTTGATGTTCGTCTCGTACTCACCAAAATAGGTTAAATCAACCTTCGAGATAGTTTTCGGCATCTACACCTACACTTATACTCCGCAAGCCACCCAACGGTGTGCGGCGGAGGGCACTTTACGTGCCACTGTCATTACCTCCCATTCCTGTTCCAGTCGCGTATGGTCCGCGGGAAGAACGACTGCCGGAAAGCCTCTGTGCGCGCTCGATTCTCTCTAATTTTACTTTCGTGATCTCCTCGGGAGGTATAAGTAGGGGGAAGCAATATATTCGATACCTCATCCAGAAACGCACCCTCTCGAAACCTGGACAGCAAGCTACACCGCGACGCAGAGCGCCGCTCTTGCAGAGTCTGCCACTTGAGTTTGCTAATCATCGCTATCACGCTTACCAAATAAACCTGTGACGAAACGCGCCGCTCTTCTTTGGATCTTCTCTGTCAACCCGACCTGGTACGGATCCCACACTGATGAGCAAAACACAAGTATAGGTCGAACGAGTGTTTTGTATGCCACCTCCTTTGTTGATGGACTACATTTTTTAAGGACTCTCCTAATGAATCTGAACCTGGCACCCGCCTTACCACCAATTAATTTTATATGATCATTCCACTTCAAATCGTTCCGTACGAATACTCCCAGATATTTTACAGAAGTAACTGCTACCAGTCTTTGTTCCGCTATCATATAATCATACAATAAAGGATCCTTCTTTCTATGTATTAGCAATACATTACATTTGTCTGTGTTAAGGGTCAGTTGCCACTCCCTGCACCAAGTGCCTATCCGCTGCAGATCTTTCTGCATTTCGCTGCAATTTTCTAATGCTGTAACTTCGCTGTATACTAGAGCATCATCCGCGAAAAGCCGCATGGAACTTCCAACACTATCTACTAGCTCATTTACATATATTTTGAAAAGCAATGGTCCCATAACACTTCCCTGTGGCACGCCAGAGGTTGCTTTAACGTATGTAGACGTCTCTCCATTGAGAACAACATGCTATGTTCTATTTGCTAAAAACTCTTCAATCCAGCCACATAGCTGGTCTGTTATTCCGTAGGCTCTTTTGTTTATCAGTCGACAGTGCGGAACTGTATAGAACGCCATCCGGAAGTCAAGAAAAATGGTATCTACCTGGGAGCCTGTATCTAATATTTTCTGGGTCTTATGAACAAATAAAGCGAGTAGAGTCTCACACGATCGCTGTTTCCGGAATCCATGTTGATTCCTACAGAGTAGATTCTGGGTTTTCAGAAATGACATGACACGCGAGCAAAAACATTTTCTAAAATTCTACAACAGATCGATGTCAGAGATGTATGCCTCTAGTTTTGCGCATCAGCTCGACGACCCATCTTGAAAACTGAGACTACCTGTGCTCTTTTCCAATCATTTGGAACCTTCCGTTCCTCTAGAGACTTGCGATACACGGCTGTTAGAAGGGGGGCAAGTTCTTTCACGTACTCTGTGTGGAATCGAATTGGTATCCCGTCAGGTCCAGGGGACTTTCCTCTGTTGAGTGATTCCAGTTGCTTTTCTATTCCTTGGACACTTATTTCGATGTCAGCCATTTTTTCGTTCGTGCGAGGATTTAGAGAAGGAACTGCAGTACGGTCTTCCACTGTGAAACAGCTTTGGAAAAAGGTGTTCAGTATTTCAGCTTTACACGTGTCATCCTCTGTTTCAATGCCATTATCATCCCAGAGTAGCTGGATATGCTGTTTCGATCCACTTTCTGATGTAACGTAAGACCAGAACTTCCTAGGATTTTCTGTCAAGTCGGTACATAGACTTTTAGTTTCGAATTCACTGAACGCTTCACGCCTCTTTACGCTAACTTTGACATCGTTTAGTTTCTGTTTGTCTGCCCGCATCTCGTGGTCGTGCGGTAGCGTTCTCGCTTCCCACGCCCGGGTTCCCGGGTTCGATTCCCGGCGGGGTCAGGGATTTTCTCTGCCTCGTGATGGCTGGGTGTTGTGTGATGTCCTTAGGTTAGTTAGGTTTAAGTAGTTCTAAGTTCTAGGGGACTGATGACCATAGATGTTAAGTCCCATAGTGCTCAGAGCCATTTTCTGTTTGTCTGAGAAGTTTTGGCTGCGTTTAAATAAGCAGTGAAACTCTCTTTGCTTTCGCAGTAGTTTCCAAACTTTGTTGTTAAACCACGGTGGGTTTTTCCCGTCCCTCACAGTTTTACTCGGCACGTACCTGTCTAAAACGCATTTCACGATTGCCTTGAACTTTTTGTATAAACACTCAACATTTTCAGTGTCGGAAGAGAAATTTTCCTTTTGATGTGTTAGGTGGTTTCAAATCTGCCTCCTATTACTCTTGCTAAACAGATAAACCTTCCTCTTTCTTCGTACCTTAGCTTCTGTCGCTTTGCATAATAACACTTCGTGTGCTGTCACTCATGAGCTGATTTCCTCGCTATTAATATTTTTATCATTCTCAAAATAAGGGGGCGGAAAAGATGATTAGGAAATGCTGTACACGAAACAGTCCAATTTGCAGTTTGATAGCTGAGTTAATGAGACGCTAGACAAAGATACCCAATCAGATCATAGTTTTGACATACACTCCTGGAAATAGAAAAAAGAACACATTGACACCGGTGTGTCAGACCCACCATACTTGCTCCGGACACTGCGAGAGGGCTGTACAAGCAATGATCACACGCACGGCACAGCGGACACACTAGGAACCGCGGTGTTGGCCGTCGAATGGCGCTAGCTGCGCAGCATTTGTGCACCGCCGCCGTCAGTGTCAGCCAGTTTGCCGTGGCATACGGACCTCCATCGCAGTCTTTAACACTGGTAGCATGCCGCGACAGCGTGGACGTGAACCGTATGTGCAGTTGACGGACTTTGAGCGAGGGCGTATAGTGGGCATGCGGGAGGCCGGGTGGACGTACCGCCGAATTGCTCAACACGTGGGGCGTGAGGTCTCCACAGTACAGCGATGTTGTCGCCAGTGGTCGGCGGAAGGTGCACGTGCCCGTCGACCTGGGACCGGACCGCAGCAACGCACGGATGCACGCCAAGACCGTAGGATCCTACGCAGTGCCGTAGGGGACCGCACCGCCACTTCCCAGCAAATTAGGGACACTGTTGCTCCTGGGGTATCGGCGAGGACCATTCGCAACCGTCTCCATGAAGCTGGGCTACGGTCCCGCACACCGTTAGGCCGTCTTCCGCTCACGCCCCAACATCGTGCAGCCCGCCTCCAGTGGTGTCGCGACAGGCGTGAATGGAGGGACAAATGGAGACGTGTCGTCTTCAGCGATGAGAGTCGCTTCTGCCTTGGTGCCAATGATGGTCGTATGCGTGTTTGGCGCCGTGCAGGTGAGCGCCACAATCAGGACTGCATACGACCGAGGCACACAGGGCCAACACCCGGCATCATGGTGTGGGGAGCGATCTCCTACACTGGCCGTACACCACTGGTGATCGTCGAGGGGACACTGAATAGTGCACGGTACATCCAAACCGTCATCGAACCCATCGTTCTACCATTCCTAGACCGGCAAGGGAACTTGCTGTTCCAACAGGACAATGCACGTCCGCATGTATCCCGTGCCGCCCAACGTGCTCTAGAAGGTGTACGTCAACTACCCTGGCCAGCAAGATCTCCGGATCTGTCCCCCATTGAGCATGTTTGGGACTGGATGAAGCGTCGTCTCACGCGGTCTGCACGTCCAGCACGAACGCTGGTCCAACTGAGGCGCCAGGTGGAAATGGCATGGCAAGCCGTTCCACAGGACTACATCCAGCATCTCTACGATCGTCTCCATGGGATAATAGCAGCCTGCATTGCTGCGAAAGGTGGATATACACTGTACTAGTGCCGACATTGTGCATGCTATGTTGCCTGTGTCTATGTGCCTGTGGTTCTGTCAGTGTGATCATGTGATGTATCTGACCCCAGGAATGTGTCAATAAAGTTTCCCCTTCCTGGGACAATGAATTCACGGTGTTCTTATTTCAATTTCCAGGAGTGTAGTATTCGACCCTTACTTTGACAACGATCAAAATATTGTGTACAGTTAAAGATTTGGGTCTCGACATCTTCTGGTTCTGAGGCTGGATGAAGCCAGACAGCGATATAGCTGCATTAACAGACCCACGCCCAAGAGAGCAGACCAGCCTTATACTTTTGACTACTTAAATTTTTACGTATTAAATTTGCTGAACTGAGCATCGAGGTAAATTGTGCTTCCACGCTGGCTGCTCGCGCACTCAACGTTGCAAGTAAATTTTTTACATAGAGGAATGAGTTCCTCTTGGTTGCTGCGGAGTGAATTAATGAAAACCGACACACTGTTTTTCGCAAAACAATTTACAACGCTGCAAAAGCATGACGCACAACACCAAATTCATCAGATGAATTAAAAAGTACGTAATTTCGAGAACCATTAAATATTCCGTATGCTTTCCCAACCGCTCAAAATGAATTAACTGCAAATTTCATCAAGTGGCCACATCTGATCGCGTGTTCTTTATTATACCAAAGGGAATTTAGGTACATCGGCATATTACACGCGACGTAGCTGTGTTAAATTAAAACTCATAGCACCAGACATACATCTCGACACTCTCTCTCACTTTTTCTCTCATTCCCTGTCTCTTTATCTTTCTCCTTAGTAACCGCACCACTAGGTAACTACATGCATTTGTGTTTAGAGAACATTGGAACATATTTAGGATATTTACGATATTTGAAAATATTTTGTAACAAATACAGAAATTAGGGTCTAATATTGTTCGATAAGTAAATTTTTCATTATTTGGATTACATTTTGGGGAAATATACCGTTTTTCTTTCTTTTTTTTTTTTTTTTTTTGAAATTTCGATACTCTCTATCAAGTCCTAATTTTCCGAGTAAAAAATTCAGCAAAAATTTGTCAGTAGTCCTTGTTTCGATTGTAGTTTGTAGTGAATCCATGTGTTAATGATTAATATTCCCAGAGAATTAAAGAGTCGATGTCTGAAGTTGAATTTAACAGAAATTCTAGTTTTATTTTGAATTTCTAGTACTCACGATCTAGGATTACGTTACCGAGCGATGAATTCGGGATAATTTGGTTAAATGAACTTGTTAATGCAATAACACGCCAAAATTGTAAAGAAAATATGATACTGAAATTTCAAAAATGGTTCAAATGGCTCTGAGCACTATGGGACTTAACATCTGAGGTCATCAGCCCCCCAGAATTTAGAACTATTTAAACCTAACTAACCTAAGGATATCACACACATCCATGCCCGAGGCAGGATTCGAACCGGCGACCATAGGCAGCGGTCGCACAGTTCCAGACTGAAGTGCCTAGACCCACTCGGCCACATCGGCTGGCTACTGAAATTTTTTACGTTATATTAACTTTGGTTTACGTATGACCGACATAAGAGGTCTCGTGAACGTTACAGGTACCTCGCGTTATTTCGCTGGTTCTTCTTTTCAGTTTCACTGGCCACGAGTGGTAGGTGCATCAACTTCTCATGGGTAATGAAAAACATGATTAACTGTGCATCTTGTGGGAAATCGTTACGCAGATGTAGGGGGTGGGAGGGGGAATGCTGCGAGAAGATCATTGGGAATGTCGCAGAGGTCCTCTCTGGAACAGCACGGTATGCGGCAGTCTTAAGTTGACTAAGGGCCGGCCGTTGTGGCCGAGCGGTTCTAGGCGCTACAGTCTGGAACCGCGTGACCGCTACGGTCGCTGGTCCGAATCCTGCCTCGGGCATGGCTGTGTGTGATGTCCTTAGGTTAGTTAGATTTAACTAGTTCTAAGTTCTATGGGACTGATGACCTCAGAAGTTAAGTCCCATAGTGCTCAGAGCCATTTGACTAAGGAACATGAAGCGAAAATCTGTGCCACTGGAAATGCAGGAAGCAACGAAAGAACTGCAAGGGATTGAGGAAGACAGGGGACAAAGAACATAGAAGGGTAGTGCTAACTGGCGGAAAGACGTGGAGAAAGAGGACTAGGTTGAGAATTTCGTTTGGCATACAAAACACGCGTTGCAGCAGCAGGTAGAGTTTTGTAGAGAAGTGCTTCATGTTCAAGTGAGGGCAAAAATATGCAACAGACTCTAGTAGTGATTTAGAAGTGTAAGATTGTGAAAAATTCAGGAAGAAGAAAGTACCGCTGCTGGGTTGCAGCCACGGGCGATGTGTGAACCCTCAGTTACATGAGACGCTAAAGTCAGATTATCAGGTCACTAGCAGTTTTAAACCTAATGCGGGCTGAGTCAAGTAAGAAGGGACGTGATATTTTTACATAGGGAATCAACGATATAATAATAGCAAGTGCCAGCAAAAAGTTTGGGCAGGGACTGGTAATACGAAACAGGTGGTGACGTGAGCAGCATGGCCCCTCAGACTTTTGGCATTAACGTGCACTTGACTGAGATGTTCCAGCACCGTGATCAACCATTGCTTAACACGAAAAAAAGTGTTCCTATCGTAGCAAAAAAAGGCGAATATGTCCTGGGCAGAGTTATGGATGTAAAAAAAGGGAACTAGCTTTTCGAGTTACGTAACAGCTTCAAAGACATTTAGATCAAAATATCTTGACGTATTCGCGGTTGTATACTTGTTAGTGTTCGTACCCATGCCCCGTAATACAATGCATCGTGTCAAATAAAGTAACATGATACGTGATGCCATTTCGTATAACATGAAGTGCGCCATCATGTCATCCAAAATAGCTCATTTCATATCGTGTATTGTAACACAACGTCTCATTAGAGTTTAGGATGTACGCATCCTCACTCCAGTATTTTCGTATTATAGATTAAACATCATTTCCGGATACTTCCTAGTAAAGATGTATCCCACTCTCTGCAGCACATAAATTTGTGTCTCATTATTCTTATACTTCACCACGTACGTAACATGGGGTGGGTTTGGGACAAAAATATCAAAAAAATGGTTTTAGCGTCCCCCCCTTGACCAAACACACTCCCAGAAATTTAATCCCCACAGAAGAAAACTTTTATAGCCCTTGTTTGTATGCTCTTCAGGCATATGATATTACATATTATTTACTATAGCTGGTGATTCCTGGACTTCAGGCACATGGATCACGGACTTTAGCATATGAAGCTAAGAGAGCTTACTGCTCTCGGGGAGTAGGATTCACTAGTAAAAAAGCGCGGATATGTCAACATGCTTTGATTTAAATGTATCAGTGGCTGCCGGATAAGTCGAAAAGCTAGTTCCCTTCTTTTACATCCCTAGCTCCGCCCAGGACATATTCCCCTTTTTTTGTGGCATGACAGGTGCATTTTTCGTTCGGGTTCCCAACTCTTACTCTACAATAATTTTGATATTAGACTTCCATAGCTTCACAAGTGATGTGGATTTTTGTTGCCTTGGGCAACGACTGATCCGCTATACGTTATTTTACCGTCTCCCTAACCATGTTGCTTGAGTTGGGCATCGCTAGTCTGGCTCCTCTGTGGTGCGGTTGAATCTGTCCAGTTCAGCCTACTGTGTCCTCAAAGCACATAGGTCTCGCCAGCACGTCAAGGTCAGGTGGTCGCAGTAGCTTTCTTGTTTGATTTCTTTTTAAATTTTTGATATTTTATTTTTTATTATTTTTTCCCTTGTGTTCTATATTTTTTTTTTAAATTGCTGCTTTTTATTGTTCCTTCTTTAATTTTTTGATTTCAATTGGACACATTTTATTCCTGTACTCATGAGACTGTAGGTGCAAATATGAAAAATAACCTCAAATACTTAATACAGTACAAAAAATACCTGCAAAAACAAAGAAGGTACAGAACGAAAATATAAATACTGTGCGTAGTTTGTCATAATAATGCACGTACCTAGTTTATATTACGTGGGTGAACTTACGAAAGAACCATATCCATGTAAAAGGTTACTTAAAAGCTTATTATATCCCAAGCCGAACGATTCACGCAGTTAATAATAAAAGATTGAAAAGCATACATTTTGTTATCATCTCTTATCTTAAAATTCTTATTATTCTTTATTTAAAGTATCCAATAGTAAAAATTGAAAAATTTAGAAACCGTAGGCGGCAAAAATTAACTTGAATAATTTTGATGCGAAATATTGCAACAACCAATCCGAATTAAGTATGAGTATGATTGTCATCAATATGCAGAAGGACTGTGAAACACTATATTCACGACAATGTAGTATGAACTTTTCAATCCAGTACGAAAATGTAGGAACTTATGCTTGATTTGATCGAAAATAAATTTTGTACGAGGTAGCATAGTAGTTTTTGAAGAAAAAGTGAAAAAAAATCGTATAGTTTAGAAATAAGGTGAATATTTCTCTGATAATTATTTTTGTAGCGATTTTCAGGCTCGTTTAATTTTATGTGTGGTCATCGATAAAGCCTTAAACTCCCGAGCAAACAGTATATCATTTTGTACAGGGCTGCGGGTAGTTCTGGTTAAGCACATGCATTGATTTGCACCTCCAATGATTTTTCAATGATTTTACGCAATCGTGAACAAAATCCTTAACATATAAACAACTATAACAACCAATTTTTTAAATAATATGCAAATGGAGAGCTTAAAATGCAAGAAATTTCTGCCAAATACAGTTTCATGCGAAAACATTTGATCTTTCGCGCGTAATAGCCGAATGGTGAACGAGTTTTTCAAACGCTTGTTTTAATTACCTTAAGAAGATATTTTCTCCTGTCATGTTTACAACTTTGAACGATCTCAGCACATTTGATTAGCGTAAAAGCGGATTTTACTTGCATTTTATGTGCAACTTTAGATCGCTATACCTTGGCAAAGGATAAAGGTCTAACAAACAACGGAACGACCATTGATGACATGTGTTTGTCTACCTTCTAACAAAATTTGTACCTATCAGCGCAAGTACGAACAGAGAATTGGCGCGCGTAAAAAATTTCACAAAAATACTTTTTTCCTTGTGAAATCCGAATAAAGGTAGAATTTTGAAAATGAGTTTTTAATTTTATCGAAAGAATGAATTTTTATTTATTTCATTCGCTTTAAACTGTATCTCTGCATTCATTTCACGTAGGTATCTCGACAATGGAAAGAGATTACTTGGTGAAACGAAGTTATAGTTTAGACTCTATTCATTTATCTACCTCTGTGCAAATTTTAACCGATTCGTACAAGACTGAAGTACAGAAATGACGTGCTTCAAGATCCTTCGAGAAAAAGTGTGTTTTGCATGTGAAATCCAATCGAAGCGAAATTTTTTGACACACTTAACGCTTATCTTACACCTATGTTCGATACATCAGTAGACCAAATAAGTACCATCAGTCTCGATCCAGTCTGGAATTCTTTAAGGGTAACTGTTTTTGCACTTAAAATCCTAACGGGGATGACTGTTTTTGCACGTACAATCCAAAGAGTGCTCAAGCAAATGGCCCCATTAGCTCCATATTGATTTCAACCAAATTAAAATATTTTCGAAAGCGATTTAATCGATTCGCACGAATTGCATGGGAGCCAGCTCCGGTTAGTTGTTAAAACTTTGTTTAATATACTGTAACATACGTAGTACATAGTAAGACAGGCTATACAATTGGCCGTTGGTCCTGGCTAAACCGAAAACTTTTTACCGCATGTTCCTAGCTCAAACAAAAATCGAGGACTAAGACCGCCATCAAACTGCGATTCTGCGTTCGGCATTTTGAGACATTTTAAAGCGTTCTAACGACAAGATAAAAATGACGCCGATTGCTGACTTTCGGCATTTTGCCCTCGTAACAATTGGGGCTCTTAACAGACGGGTCCTCACGAGACAGGGTCTGCACATGAAGAGAACTGGGGAAGATAATTAGTGAAAATATAATTGGTGAGTGTCGCTCCACAGATCGTCAAAAACTTGTCATTGTCAGGAGGACTAGGCCCTTTATTTAGATCAACCCAGACAAAAGTATTAGTGTGGAAAGTTATCCAGTCAGCCCATTAAAGTTCTATCACAGCAAGAAGATTGCTATTATGCGTAAAAATTAGAAAAAGGCCACAGGGACAAATAAAACTGGAATTACAAATTACTCTCGGGAGGGAGGCTGAGCATAGCAATGCTAGGCGCACTAAATAAGCAATACAGTTACACGTCGAAATATAGAAGAAAATAATGCACCACAACAGGGGAAACGGGGAAACTGCCGAATAATATTCTAAGAACTGCAGTACACACTCCACTGCCTGGATCTGAGGAAAACAGCCAAAGCACAAGGATAAAGACGGCGCTCAACTAGTCCTAATAAGACCAGTAGCAGCAAGGTTTCGTCCTTCGGATAAACCAGCACCAGCATCGAGACCTGGAAACAGAAATTGCCGCAGTCCGCAGTCTTCTGGTCGCGGCGCGTCCCTATTGCATGAGCGACCTCCTTGGATACGTCGTTTCTCCTTACACGCCCAGCGAGCTCCGAACAGATGCCTTTCGTACAGAGCGACTTGTAGCCAAAACCGAGCGCCAACGACCTGTTTCTACGGCAACCACTAGAAAAATGTCTCTCTTCCCTCTGCTCCAGCCTGCTCTGTCCAAGCGAGCCGAAGAGAGTTTCACATCACATCACCACAGACATATTCGCAAGTCGAGTGAGAAATATCAAAAATGGCTCTGAGCACTATGCGACTTAACTTCTGAGGTCATCAGTCGCCTAGAACTTAGAACTAATTAAACCTAACTAACCTAAGGACATCACACACATCCATGCCCGAGGCAGGAATCGAACCTGCGACCATAGCGGTCGCTCGGTTCCAGACTGTAGCGCCTAGAACCACATGGCCACTACGGCCGGCTGTGAAACATCGATCTTCCACCAGGGCTCAAAGTTCTTATTACAAAAAGGTCAGCAGAGCATCTCCCACTGTTGCGGCTTACTTTGACGGAAGGAAAACATATGGCTAAAATACCTGTGGTCGGAAGCATCACGCAGACATCACTGACCTCGAACTCCACGACTAGGAAGCCCACGACACCACTGTCACGCACACAGTGCCTCAGGGGGCTCTGCTTCCCCCTGACCCCGTCTCATAAAGCCCGATCAAACTGGAGTAAGGTAGACTACTATGGTACACTGAAGAGCCAAAGAAACTGGTACACCTGCTACATGTCGTGTTGGGACCCAGCGAGCACTCAAAAGTGCCGCAACACGACCTGGCATGGACTCGACTAATGTCTGAAGTAGAGCCGGAGAGAACCGACACCATGAATCCTGCAGGGCTGTCCTCAAATCCGTAAGAGTACCGAGGGGTGAAGATGTCTTCTCATCAGCACACTGCAAAGCATCCCAAATATGCTCAATCAAGTTCATATCTGGGTAGTTTGGTGGCTAGCGGAAGTGTTTAAACTCGTAAGAGTGTTCCTGGAGCCACTCTGTAGCAATTATTAATGTATGGGGTGTCGCATTGTCTTACTGGAATTGCCCAAGTCCATCGGAATGTGCAATTGACATGAATGGGAGCAGGTGATCAGACAGGATACTTACGTACGTGTCACCGGTCAGAGTCATATCTAGACGTATCAGGGGCCCATATCACTCCAACTAGACCCATCCCACACTATTTCAGGGCCTTCACCAGCTTGAACGTCCCCTGCTGACATGATGAGTCCATGGATTCATGAGGTGTATAATCCTGTTCTCCGATATCAAATTACAATCACTTAGTGCTCTATGTTTCGAAGACGTCTGTGGGTGCTGAGGTATATGTTTGAGGCCCTGAATGTCAAATTTCTCACCTGAACCTGCTAGCAATATTGCGACTACTCGTTCTTCCCGGCAGGTAGAAGCCGCCTCTTACATGTGGACGCTGTGCTCTTATGACGTAGTCGGTCGGGCCACGCGAGCGCTGAGCCGGTGGCGTAACTCAGGCAGCGGGGCCGACGTTATCTGTGACAGCTGTCGGGCACTCGAGATACAAATTGGAAAGGCCCGGCCGGCTGGCTGCTGCCAATGGCCGCGTCCCCGGGACTCCGTCACTGTCGCAGCGGAGCACGCGGCCGCAGCCGCAGCAGCACTCTGTGGAGACGGCGCTCGCTTGTTACCATTCGTCCCGAGGAATGCGGCCGACGCGCCGCTCTGTCACGCGCCTTATCTCGCCACCGCGTCGGCTACACGAGCGTTTCAAAATAACAAACGTCTACTCAAGCAGCCGAATTAAATCACATACATAACGAGCTGGAGACAAATTTATACATTTTGGTATCTCTAATCTCCTGTACTACATGCGATAAACTCGTTTCAAATCACTGAGTTGCAAGTCGTTAATATTCCAGTAACATTATAACTGATTTTTTAAACATTTTGTCTTTGGAATGTAAGTAAAACTGGTGGTACAGATTTTTTAAAAATATTTTGTCTTTCTATTAAGGGGGAATGTAAATAAAATTGGTCAAAAATGATGATTTTTTTTGTGCCACCAGACTGTAGCACTGTGTAAATAATGTCTCCACTTTTCAGAGCTCAATTCGTACTACAAACTACGGAAAAACCATCTTCTTCCAACCAATGTGCAGTGCCACACCCAGATTTCTGCAGGACTCTCTCCTTTTTATTGTTTCCTGCCATCAGAGATGACATCTGTAGCGAATAGAAGAATGTGAGCCTATTTGCATCTAGATCTGCGTCATGATGAGTGGCGGAGGGTACTTTTTATATCACTGAGCCATCTAACCCTGTTCCACTCGCGAATAGCACGTGGGAAGAATGACTCCAGTTTCTCGAATATTCTCCTCGTGGTCATTATGCGAGACGTATGTGAGTGGAACTAATATCTCGTTCCATATTCCCGGAAAGGGCTCTTCCGACTTTTCAATAGTAAATATCTGCATGATGCACAACGCCTTTCTTTGTACCATCTTCCAATGGAGCTTATTGAGCAATTCGTTAACGCTCTCGCACCGACTAAACGATCCTGTGGCGAATCGCGCCGCTCTTTGCTGGATTGCGCGAAGTGGCCGTGCGGTTAAAGGCGCTGCAGTCTGGAACCGCAAGACTGCTACGGTCGCAGGTTCGAATCCTGCCTTGGGCATGGATGTTTGTGATGTCCTTAGGTTAGTTAGGTTTAACTAGTTCTAAGTTCTAGGGGACTAATGACCTCAGCAGTTGAGTCCCATAGTGCTCCGAGCCATTTGAACCATTTTTCTTTGCTGGATTATCCCTATCTCTTCTATCAGTCCTACCAGATAAGAATCCCAGACAGATGAAGAATACTCAAGAATTAGTCGAACTACCGCCGTATAAGCCACTTCAGTTGTGAATAAGTTACATTTAATTAAGATTCTTCCTATGGATCTCAGTCAGGAATCTGCTTTTCTCGCTATTTGTTTTATGTGGTCATTCCACTTAAGGTCGCCCTGGATAGTTACTCCTAGATAGTTTTCACTAGATACTGTTTCCAGTGGTTTGTCATCAGTATTGTAGCTGTACAGAAGTGGATATCCTTTCCTATGGATACACAATATGGTACAATTACTCACGTTCAGGGTCAACTGTCAGAGCCTGCACCATTCATCAATTCTCTGGAGATCATTCTGCAAATCGTTACTACTTTCTGGCGTCGCTACTTCATTACAAACAACCGCATCATCAGCGAACAGCCTTACAGAATATTCGACGCTTTCTACTAGACCATTTATATACACTGAGGAACCAAACAAACTGGTACACCTGCTTAATATCGTATAGGGCCCCCGCGAGCAAGCCACAATGCCGCAACACGACGTGGCATGGGCTCGACTAATGTCTGAAGTAGTACTAGAGGGAATTGACGTCACTAATCCTGCAGGGCTGTCCATAAATCCTTACAAGGATGAGTGGGTGGAGAGCTCTTCTGAGCAGCATGTTGAAAGGCGTCCCAGATGTACTCAATAATGTTTAAGTCTGGGGAGTTTAGTGATCAGCGGAATTGTTTAAACTCAGAAGAGTGTTCCTGAAGCCACATTGTAGCCGTTATGGACGTGCAGGATGTCGCATTGTACTGCTGGAATTGCGCAAGTTCGTCGGAATGCACAATGTACATGAATGGATGCAAGTGATTAGACAGGATGCTTACGTACGTGTCACCAGTCAGAGTCGTAACTAGACTTGTCAGGGGTCCCATATCGCTCAAGCCGCACACGCCCCATACCATTACAGAGCCTCCACCGGCTTCAACAGACCCCTGCTGACATGCAGGGTCCATGGATTCAAGAGCTTGTCTCCATACCCACACACGTCCATTCCGCTCGATACAATTTGAAACATTATTCGTCCGACCGAGCAATACGTTTCCAGTCATCAACAGTAAAATGTCGGTGTAGACGGGCCCAGGTGAGGCGTAAAGCTTTGTGTCGTGCAGTCATCGATGATGTTTCGTTAAATGGTTCGCACGCTGACACTTTTTAATGGCTCAGCATTGAAATCTGCAGCAATTTGGAGAAGGGCTGTGTGCTGGAAGAAGCTGGTACCAGCACGTTTTGCGCCATAGAGGTTACGAGAGTATCGACAGAGACCAAAAACACACTCGCAGGAAACGGTCTGCCAACGCCCTCTCGGCCGCCAGTTTTAAGATATCCGTCGCGGATCGGAGGGCCTGTTGGTTCGAATTAGTTAGAGTCTGCCTCTCCGAGTGAGCTCCAGCGTGTAACAGAGTGGGAGCCGCAGTCACAGCCTCTAGCTCAGAGGCAAGCAGCACTTAGCAACCAGAATAGTGGTCATAGCGGATTTTGTACTTCGACAGCAGTGAGGTTAAAGTGGACTATTACTGAGAGCTTGAAGCACAGAACATGGAAGCTTAAGCTAAGTGATTTTACATTCTTACGAGTAAAGAACCCAGTTAATAATTGCATGCAGTTTGTGTTATAGAAAGGGGATACCGGCCACCAAACAACATCCTCTCCTTGCTCCCACTGTACAGCTCTACAGAGGCAACGAGACAACAACTTCTGTACGTTGAGCGATTCTCGTTGTTGGTCCCGGTCTTGCTGGAGCTTTCTCCGGCCACAGCGATGTCGGAGATATGATGTTTTACCGGATTTCCGATTTCACGGTACACTAATGAAATGGTACGCACGGGAAAATCCCCATTTCATCACTACCTCGAGATGACGTGACTCATCGCTCGTGCGCCGACTATAACACCACGTTGAAACGCAATTACATCTTGGTAACCTACATTGTAGCAGCAGTAACCGATCTAACAACTGCGCCAGGCTCTTATTGTCTTATATAGACGTTGCCGACCGCAGCGCCGCGTTGTGACTGTTTATATATCTCTGTATTTGAGTACACATGCCTATACCAATTTCTTTGGTGCTTCAGTGTATATTGCAACCAGTAGCGGTCCCATCTCACATCCTTGTGGTACTCCTGAAATTACCTCTACGTCTGTTGATTTTGTTCCGTTAAGATCGAAGTGTAGAGTTCTGTCTGCAAGGAAGTCTTGAATGCAATTCCAAATCTGCTCCGACACTGGGTAATCTCGTTTTTGTCTCTAAACTGGAGTGCAGGACGGTGTCAAATGCCTGACTGAAGTCAAGGAACACGTTATCACCCGAACGTCGTTGTCTACGGCGTTGTGGATCTCATGAAGGAACAGAGTTTATCTAACTCTCTGTTTGCGAAATGTATGTTGATTTTTATAGAGGAGATTTTCATTATCAGAAAACGTCTTAATTCCTGAGCATAAAACATGTTCCAAAATTATTCAACATTTTGGCGTCAACGATATAGGTCTATAATTGTGTGTATCTATCCTACGAACCTTCTTATAAACAGGAAAGACCTGCACTTTCTTCCAGTCGCTACGTACCCTCCGTTGCTCAAGCGATCCGCGACAAATAACTGCTCGAAAGGAAGCAAGTTCTTTCGCATAATCATTGCAGAGTCTTATAGGCATCTCATCTGGTCCTGATGCCCATCCACTACTATGTGATTATTGTTCCTTCTCAGTTCCGCGATCGATTATCTCAATATCAGCCATTTCGACGTTCGTATGACGATTGAAAGAAGCGACCGCGTTACGAACTTCAACGGTGAAACAATTTCGGAAGACCGAATTCAATATTTCTTCCTCCTTTCTGTTACCTTCCTTGTCGGGTCAGTAGCAACAGAATAGACGATTTGGACTCACTTACTAATCTCATATACGATCACACTATTTTAGGGTGTTTTCTCAGGTCGGCTGACAAAGCTACTTTCAAAGTCACTGAACGCTTCTCTCATTGCTCTTCTTGCGCTCATTTTCACTCTCGTTCAATTTTTGTTTCTCAGCTAGGTTTTTACTTCTCTTGAATCTCTTTGTTTACGTAGCAGTTTTCTAACACAGCTATTAAACCATGGTCGGTCTTTACCATCCCTTAAGTCATTACCCGGCACATACTTGTCTAAGGCATCTTGCACGATGCCTTCGAATTTTTTCCATTTTTTTCTCCAATTCTTCGTCCTCATCACCGAATGTTTCATGCTGAATGCTGAGATACTCTGAAATTTGTGTGCCGTTACTCTTGCTAAGCATTTTTTGTAGGATCTAGTGTCGTAGATGCTAACACACTCTTTATGATCACTAATACCTTCCTCTTCGTTAACTGATTCGATAATTTCTGGTTTGTTTGTTGCCAGGGAGTCTAAGACATTACCTTAACGATTTGGTTCTCTAATTATCTGCTAAGAGTAATTTTCGGAAAAGACATCCAGAACAATGTTGTACGAATGCCTGTCTCTGGCACCAGTTTTGATGGCATGACACTCCCGATTTAAATCTGGCAACTTGAAGTTACCCCCTATTGCAAAGGCATTATCAGGAAAATTATTGACGATATCCTACAAATTTTGTCTAAAGCCCTCTACCATCAGAACTCCTGGCCCAAGTGGTCTATAAAACATCCGATTACCGTTTTTTGCCCGATCTTTGATACTTAACTTCACTCACATTGATTCACAATCGGAATACACGATAACTTTGCTAGATTTTATCGAATTCTTTACTGTTATAAACACGCCGCCACAACCGGCGACTTACCTATCATTACTGTAAATATTCCAGTCTGAACTTAGGATACCGTTGTCATTAACGTCCGTTTTCAAGTAGCTTTCTGTTCCAAATTCTATTTGTGCCTTATAGTCTTCAGTACGGGATGCTAATTCTGAGACTTTCCCGTGGATGCTCCTACGGTATACTAAAATCATGTTAAACTTTTCTACCTCTGATCTGAAACGACGAACATTCTCTGACGATAATTTCGCAAATCTTCTTTGATGCCAGAGGGGGCCTTCTCTAAACTAAAAAAAGCCCCACATGTACACCAAACGTACTCCGCTACCTTAGTACCCACTTCCGGCATGTTGTGTAATGTGGTGTCGGTAGCTGGGCCGACACCGTGACGTTGAGATGGCTGAAAATGAACTCTAGACTAACGCTGTAGCCGATAGGGCACGCAAAGCTAACGCCGACGGGCGTGAAGTCTGGAACATGAGAACTTATAAATGAATAAGAAGAAAAGTATGTAGATGCTTATTACTTATCTTTTTATTAGTCCTTGGAATACATCTCTCTAGAATACTCGTAAGCTATAGGCACTGATACAAATGGCGCCTTGCTAGTTAGTAGCCATTAACTTAGCTGATGGCTATTCTGTCTCTCGTCTGCGCAACGAAATTATTCACAGATAGAGAAAGAAGCTTTGGCTCTCGTGTTTGGTGTTACTAAGTTCCATGATTTCTTGTATGGTCGTCACTTTACCATCATCACAGACCACAAACCTTTGACATCGCTTTTTCATCCGACCAAGCCTGTACCTCCACGTACAGCGCAGAAATTCATTCGCTGGTCTATTTTCCTCGCGCAGTACCGCTACGATATCTTGTATCGGTCCACTGCTAAGCACGGAAACGCCGATGCGTTGTCCCGTTTGCCTGTTGCTGAGGATAAAGCATTCGATTCTTCCGAACTTGCTTGCATGTTCATTGATTCGGAAACCGATGAAGTGGTCGAATCGTTTCCGATTGATTTTCGTCGTATCGCTACAGCTACAGCTGCTGACCCTGTCCTTGCTACTGTTTTGCGTTTTGTTGCTACGCAATGGCCTTTGTCAAAGGCTCGGATCGAGGATCCGTTGGTTCGCCGATTTTTTGCTCACAAGGAGAGACTTTTTGTTCGACGTGGTGTTTTGTTGTTGCGTTCTGATAATGATCAGTCCCGAGTCGTGGTCCCACGTTCGTTACAGTCCTCTGTTTTACGGCTTCTTCACCAAGGACATTGGGGTATAGTGCGAACGAAACAACTTGCTCGTCAGCACTGTACTTGGTTCGGAATCGATGCTGCGATTACGAATATGTGTTCTTCGTGCCCGGCGTGTGCCGAACAACAGTCCGCACCGCCGCGGAAAGTCCTTGCGTGGCCAAAAGCCACTTCCCCTTGGCAACGCTTGCACATTGATTTTGCTGGTCCATTCTGGAATGCTCGATGGTTGGTTCTGGTCGATGCCTTCAGTAATTTTCCTTTTGTTGTCCGGATGTCTTCCACGACGTCCTCCGCCACCATCCAAGCGTTGTCTGCTATCTTTTGCATTGAAGGTCTTCCGCAGACTATTGTTACCGACGATGCCTTCCATTTTGCCCCATGGCGACGCGCCGCCGCCGCCGCAGCAGCAGCAGCCGCCGCCACCGCCGCCGCTTGTTCTCCCGCCGGCGCCGCCCGCATTCGACGCTTCGTTGCAGCCGCCAAGCGCCTCCCAGGGTCACGCGCCGCCGATCGCTTCCCGTGACCAGCTGTCCTCCGCAATGGAACTCCCGCCCGCTCCGGACCACATGACGTCATCGCGCGTCGGCTACCCCGACGCAATGGAGGTTGATCCTTCGGTCACTCCTGTCTCTTTACGGGCGCATACACCGCATGTTGACGTGCACCCTGGACTAGTTTTTCAGGCGTTTCCTAGCTCCCTTCGGACCGTATGGCCGGGTGCGGGTGGCACAGCCTCGCCTGTTGTTAGGCTCCCCACCTCATCGCATACGTCAACATGTGGTCCTCCCCACGGCGGGCGGAAGCCTTATCACACGACCGTTCGCCGATTTGCGGGGGAGGAATGTGGTGTCACCGCCAGACACCACACTTGCTAGGTGGTAGCTTAAATCGGCCGCGGTCCATGTAGTACATGTCGGACCCGCGTGTCGCCACTGTGATCGCAGACCTAGCGCCACCACCAAGGCAGGTCTCGTGATACGAGAGAGCACTCGCCCCAGTTGTACGAGAACCTAGCTACCGCCCAGTTGTACGAGAACCTAGCTACCGCCCAGATGTACGAAGCCTTTCTCTCAATAGCCGAGAGACAGAATAGCCATCAGCTAAGTTAATGGCTACGAACTAGCAAGGCGCCATTTGTATCAGTGCCTATAGCTTACGAGTATTCAAGAGAGATGTATTCCAAGGACTAATAAAAAGATAAGTAATAAGCATCTACATACTTTTCTTCTTATTCATTTATAAGTTCTCATGTTCCAGACTTCACGCCCGTCTGCTTTAGCCGTGCGTGCCCTATCGGCTACAGCGTTAGTGTAGCTTGCATTTTCAGCCATATAAACTTCACGGTGTCGGCCCAGCTACCGACACAACATTGTGCATGCCAGACCTATTAAGGGCCGCGCGGGATTAGCCGAGCGGTCTTGGGCGCTTCAGTCTTGGACTGTGCGGTTGGTCCCGGCGGAGGTTCGAGTCCTCCCTCGGGTATGGGTGTGTGTGTTTGTCCTTAGGATGATTTCGGTTAAGTAGTGTGTAAGCTTAGGGACTGATGACCTTAGCAGTTGAGTCCTATACCATTTCACACACACCTATTAAGGGGAAACCTGCAACTCTGCACCTGATTTAGACATCGCTCCAAACCAGAGGACCGCGATAAATCCTGGTTACGATGCTAAAAACAGAGCTTTGCCTGCACCCCGCGTGTGCTGCTAGTTGCCTCCACCAAATCAGCCATCAAGCGAAAGGAGCCTAGTATGCCTTCAGAACACAAGCGGCAGGTTTCATTCGTGCCATCATGTGCCACTATATGCAGCCGGTTGCATCCAGTGCGCTTTATAGCTGCCGGCAGGGCCTGCTCCACATGACAAACAATTGCTTCCAGCAAGCAAACCGAGTGCACACTCACATTCTTTCCCGTCTTGCCTGCAATTTCTGTGAGGGGCTTAATTACCCGCCGAACACAGTAGTTTCCGGTTACAAGGATACCCACCCTCTGCAGCTGTCTGGATTGGACAGGAAAATCGGTCCTAACAGGAGAGGCATCCCGAGCTGGTTCAGAGTTATCATCAACACTGGGTGAGACCCCTACCTGTTGCTAAGGCGCAGGCAGCCAGCCGTTCGACCTGCTCCCTCTTTCGCCTTCCTCCAGTCACACACGAACCCACCACTGTCTACATCCACTCTCGATTGAGGACAGATCGGTCAGGTGTTGCGTATTTATGGTGTGATTAATTATGTTTTATTGAGGAAATTCACACCTGGCGTAACAGACTAAAGTTAGTGAAGTATAGGCTCAGAGGGACAAGCCAGAAGGATCATAGGAGAAGATAAGAACTACAAGAAGACGAAAAAGACCAAACATATGTTTACGACCAGCATTAAGGTGCTTGTTTCTGGCATAAATGCTAATGTGTAAGCAACGTTTCCTGTAGAAAAACTGCAGTTGGAAAGGTGGAATTTGTTGCAGACTATGTACGTTCTGCAACATAGCTTCTTGAGCTACGAAACACTTCTAAGTGCATTAATATCAAAATTATTTTAATTTTTTAGAAACATAACTTGGCGTGTACCATAACTTACATTTCAAAAAATGTTGCGAGAGATCTAAGACATCTTAAAAATTTGTACACACGTTTGTTTATCAAATTGCTAAGAATAAGCTGCCGGTACCAGATTTTGAAAACGATAAATCAACCTTTGAGAAAATACAGCCTATACGATATTAAGCGTTCTAAAGCTACCGTGATCAAAGTATTTCACAAAAAAACTTGAAAAAATTGCAATTATAGCCAATAACATTATGAGAACATGTGAAAAATTTTCTTCAGTTATCTTTCAAACAGTTAGTTACTTATACATTAGTTCGTATGCATCCGTGTATTTCCTCATGCGTGCTCCCTTAATGCACTTTATACAATGAATGTAACGAGCGACAAAGCTATTGAGTACAGTGTAAATGCAGAAGGAGCAGTTACTAACGGAGTACTGTTATGTCCTGGACGGCCAGGAACGTAGCAGTGACTGTAGAACCAAGTGTGGGAAGGCTCTACAAGTTAGTATGCTGCGGAGATGTGAGCGATCGTCAGTAACGAATTGTGTGGAGCGTATTTGCTGTGCGGACATAACAAACTGTTTGAGTGGTTCGTGTGTTTTTCCGACAAGAGAACGGCGATTCCAGTGGAGGCGGAGAAAGGGACTTAAGCATGTCAAGAAGAGCGCTAACTGCTTACTTTAGTAGCTGACGGTTACATCCTGATTGGATGATTCAATGATTCAACGAAGAGCAAGCAGTATTACCCGTGGAAGTCCTGGTTACCGTGTGACAGGTTTCAGTTGTTTCTTGGTGGCACACTGTGCGTGCATGTGTGTTCTCTGACAGGGAGAGCTATTCTGATTTTGCTAAATTACACGACGTGAGATTGACTGATTTGTATTATAAAGAAAGTGATGACGTCTATATAAATCTGTTAAGGGGACTTATTTGTTGATACCGTTTGTACAATGAAACTCACCTTGTTTTCTCTGTGTCAATGATTAGTTTCTATGTATTAGGGCGCGGTAATTTATTGAGGTATTGCGTAAGTAGTTTTGTGGAGCATTGGTGGTAACCTGTCGTAGTATCTAGTCGGTGATGGCAGTACATGTAGACCAAAATCCGGTTACATGCTATGTGAATTCTCTTAGTTTTGTCTGAGAGTCTCATCAGTGTTTTAGGGTTTACTGCAGTAATTATATCTATTTTTCGTTGGTAGAAAAAAATTGCATCACAAAGAAGGAGTCTTGCCACTAAACGGGGATTGGCAGGCATTTTTCTACATCTGAAAGACGATTTCTATTAAAATTTCTCGTCAGTCGCATCAGAGTGTGGCTAATAACACCACTGTGAGGGTACAACACACGCTGAAACTGGCATGAGCGTTAGTTACCTTTGAGATTTTACGTCGTGTGTTGGTGAGTAAAAAATGCTTTTAAGGCGACAAAGACGCCATTGTAAACATCTCACTGGGTTTGAACGAGGTCGTGTAAAAGGGGTACGACAAGCTTGATGTTCCTTCTGCAATATTGCAGAAAGACTTGGAAGGAATCATGCCACTGTACATGATTGCTGGCAGTTATGGTCACGGGTAGAGTCGCAAGCAGACCGTGCTCCAGACGGTCTTTTGGTACTACCGTGAAGGAACACCATCGTGTTCGGCGTATGCCTCTGGTGTATTGTACTGCATTTGCAGCAGCAATTTGAGTGGCTGTTGGCACCATGGTGACACAAAGAACTGTTACAATTCTGTTACTAAAAGGACAGCTCCGTGCCAGATGTCCTGCTGCGTGCATTCCGCCGACCCCAAAGCACTACCATTTACGGCTTCAGTGGTTTCAAGTGAGAACTCATTGCAGGGCAAGGTGAAAGTCTGTTCCATTTTCTGATGAAAGCTGGTTCTTCGTCGGTGCCGGTGATGGTCATGTGTAAGTTAGAAGTCCAGCTCAGGGTCTGCAACCAAACGGTATGTTGGGCCCACTGAATCTACACCTGGAGTTATGGTCTGGAGTGTGATTTCGTATGACAGCACTCTCGTGGCCATCCCACGGACCCTGACTTCAAATTTGTACGTTAGTCTGGTGATTCGACCGGATGTATTGCCATTCATCAACAGCGATCCATGGGGTCTTTTCTGACAAGATAAGTCTTGCTCACATACCGCTGTTCTAACCTAATATGGTGTAGAGAGTGTGAACAGTTTGCCAAGGTCTGCTAGATGACCAGATATGTATCTAATTCAGCACGTATGGTACATCATCGGACGACAGTTCTGCAAACAGCATTAACCGTCCCTGCATTGACTGATCAAGTGGAAAAGGCATGGAACTCCATCCACAAACTAACATCTGGCACCTGTGCACACAATGTATGCACGTTTTCATGCTTTAATTCAGCATCATGGCTTCTTTTTAAGTATAGGTAGGAGCCCCTCCACGTCCACACCGGCATGATGGCCAACACAAAAGGTCTACTGCCATGTCTCACCAAGTGAGATCTCACTGGATGTGGCTACTGCGATGTTTGCGTACGTCTGGTTATGATAAAATACGCGCTCATCTGGAGATAGATTGGGTCGAAAGCTGAACGAAGACTAGCGGTTTTGAGGGCAGAGGAGAAAAAAGTACCAAGGCAAGAGCCAAGGGAAAAAAAACTCTGTGATAGATGGGTCGGGTTGTAAGAGCAGGACCGGTTTTCTTGCTGCCTGCGATAGATCATGCAAGGGCAGACCTTGTTAGTAGTGAGTATCATGCAGGCGGAAACCTTTGTCGTTGTGCAGCGGTATTACTCGGCGGCTGCTGCTGGGTACCGCTGTTGGCTTCTCGGTCAGTATAAACATGCCTGTAAAAGATGGGTTCATCATCGTTTATTGTCCGACAGCTCATGTATCGGATTCACATTGTAGGGTAGTATTTGCGATTTGTTTGTGCGATAGTGTGCGAGCTTGTTGGTTTCATTGCTGTTGCCTGTTCATCGACTTTAATAGCAGCTGGCATATCTAGTTGATGTTGCGGATTTCCAGGACTTGCCGATGTTGTCGCTTGTGATTGGAATGTTAGCTCGCCATATGTGGTTATGCTCTAGCTAGTTTTGTGTTCAGCCGCTTATGCTTCCCCTATGGTTGTGATACGTCATGGCAGTTACACGGGCTATTATTGTACCTTAATTGCACATTTTCAATGGCTTACCTCACGATTACATTAAAATTTCATCTTGCAACGTTAAACACTGAAATGTGTTACCTACACAAACATAGTCTCGAAAAATTCGTTACTCTAAATTAATAATTATTTGTTTATTTATAGACACAATCACATGTTTATGGCACAGTCATAACCGGTTTCGGCCATACAATGACCAACTTCAGATGCTAAAGGCGGCATACACTGAACACAGGCTCATGTGATTTTCCGTCTTTAGCATCTGAAGATGGTCATCGTGCGGCCGAACCCGGTTATGACTGTGTCATAAACATGTGATTGTGGCTATAAATAAACAAAAGAATTTTTACAAGAGAATCAGTCACGCACTCCATAGGCAAAATGTCGTTATTTCCTAAATTAATAATTATTTTGTTGCTGCGATTTTCTTTCCGTCGGTGTATTTTGTGTCTTGTTGTGACTGTTACTGTTCAACCCGATTCTGTGTGTTTTGGATTTAATTCAGTATAGTGCATTGAAGCCATTCTTTTGTTGTATTGACCTGCTTTCAAAATATATATGGGGTTCCATATTCAGCTATTTTATACTCTTGTTGTATTATTGGTCTGTTATTAAGAAAAATTTTGTGTTCAATAAATTGTTTGTGAAGTTGAGCCCATACTTACAGCCACCCGAGCCTGGACTGCACTCCTCCCAGAACTTACTCTACTGTGTTACCTGTAACCTTTCCACATCACAGTACTGGACTAGTAAGATTCGAAAGAGGGTTTTTGTGGTGTATGGAAATTAGGGTTAGTGTAATTTTAGATAGGTGATTTCATCAAGTTCGTGAAGCGAAACTCAATAGCACAGTCTGTAAGAGCAGCGCCTGTGAAAGGAAGGCTTACGATTTTGATATTTCGTCTCCCATAGAGTATCAGTATTTGACACTGTTCCATGAGGGTATTCACGCAGATGGAAAGCGAAATATTCATTCCAGACTATTAAAGAAAGTCACAGTCAAAAGGTACTGCCTGTTCCTTATATCTTTTGCTGACTGTTATTCAGTGACAGACGTGTTCCGTGTCATACTGATCCCTAGGTTCCATGGTTAAGCTCGACTTGACTTTATTTTTGCGGAAAATCCCATTAAATTATCTGATGCAAGAGTCAATATTGTTTTGTGCGACGTCTTACACAACGTTTAGGGGAGGTGGGCTACAGAGTGACGTGGTAACTGTCGTACTAGGGAAGCTGGACTAGAACAGAAATGATCAGTGAACGAGTTTACACAACAACCAGCAGATTTACTTAAACTTTCATTTCTCCAAGCGAAGGAAGATGCATTATAAATAAGCAACAAGAAACAGAGTCCAGCTCGTACAGTAGTATCTAGGATGAGACTTAAATGAACGGAGATATCGCAGCATAGTGGCTCAAGACACAAATGGGCTGAGCCACTGCCGACGGCCATGGCTCAGCGGGCATGCACCATTGGATCCGCCAGATGCCGAACGGTCTCTATCGGCGGTGGACGCAAACCTGCAGTTCCGTTGCCATCTTAACTCCCGTGGGGTGGTATCGATATGTGATGAGACGTATACAATTGTATTACAGGCTGATACTGAAATTAATTATGCACGTAATGAAAAACAGAAGAATGGAAAGCCAAGCAACACTACGTGCAGTAAATAGAGCAGCTTGTACCACTTCCCTTTACACTCATGAAATTAATCTGATATCTTCCTGCATTATTTCACTTTATTAAATTATCATTACGGGGTTCAACTACTCTCTGGATTAATACTTGTAGGGGAGAGTGGGGTTGAAAGAGAACTTACTGTACAGAATACACATTTGATCTGGAATTAGCAAGTAAAAACAGATCTACATTTAACTGACATGATTTAACAATTCAAGTTCACAGCATCAGTGGTAAAGAATTCAGTGAAGTTAAATTTTAGTTCCTTCTTAACTCAATAAAGGACATTTATGAAGTATGTATGAATGCAGAAGCGATTAATGACGATTTGTGCCAAAGCCGGTATTCGAACCTGAGTATCCTGCTCATCAGGCCGAAACACTAACCACTTCAGCACACTGGCACAGTGGCTTTGCACGACTGGCATACTACCCCAGCCCGCTTCCCTCCTCAATCCAAATTACCATTTCCACCTCAGACCACTTGGTATTCCCCCAAAACTCGAGCAGCATTGTAGAGGCTCTCCAACTGCAATGGAATAGTACCTCAACATCGGACGAAACGGGAGATCCTGCCTGAAATCCGGGCATAGGTGCTTTATGAACACGTAGTAAAAGCGAAGTAATTGCAGAGCGGCAACTTGTGTCAATCAGGTCCGCAGAATATAGCCAGACTTCCAAATTTCACGTTTTTTACTTGGTGACTAGTTTCGGGTCGGAACCTATTTTCAAATCATCCAGATACAATTTTGACTGTCTGGATTATTTGAAAACGGGATCGAAGCCGAAACTAACCATCAAGCAGAAGAAAACGGGAATTTGCAACTTTGGCACTTCTTGCGCTGTATAAATTCTCTTTTCAAGTCTCAAACACCTGTAGTGTATATATGCAGACTGAAGCAACGAATGAATAAAAAAAGAAAAAAAAAGCACGCGATCACTAATGGGCTTCTCTACACCACCTAGAAGATGTGTCTAAACACCTCACTGGGCGATAAGTGCACTCAAAGCATGTATCAGCTGAAGAGAGGCAACATAATAATTTCTCGGACGATATTGCATACCTCCTGTGAGCTACTGTCCGCCAAAGGCCTTATCGCGTTTGACACACCAGTTCTCGTACGATCACAGAAATTAAGCAATGTCTGGCCTGGTTTGCATATGGACAGGAGCATCTGTTGCCGTTTGGTCAGGGACGCGAAAGTCCCTGAAGTGACATCCAAGTGAAACAATTACACCAGGCCGTTGAGCCATTTAACATTATTGCAATTGTCAGTACTGTTCACTTTCTGTGTTCTTCGGCCCATGAACAGGCGCAATTTTATGTACCGCTGTGCGAAGCGTTATTTATCAGTTAATCGACTCTAATGTTCATTGCATGCAGTTCACTTCCTTCGATTTTTTCTCTCGGAAGCTGTTTGAGACAAACCTGCACTCATGACAATTGCAATTCCTATAGGGTTTAAAACCGACTGTCACTAGAAGGGTACGACACTTGTCTCTGATCTCTTTCGGTTGCAGTCTTCTTACGAGCAATGATCTTACGCAGTGTCATATGTCTAGAAGTGGTACACCATTCCATCTAGAAACGTTGAACAGACCACAATAACACATCAACAAATCTAGCAACTACATTAACTGTTTGGAAGCCTGTATGTTGTAACACAGTAGATCTTTCCCTCTAATCTACAACGTCTCTGTTCTGACCTAACTTAATGCACTGATTTCATACAGCCGAGTGGTACACACACACACACACACACACACACACACACACACACACACACACACACACACAAACACATCATTTCACCGCCATGATTTTTGCCAATGAAGGAGGCCCAAATGACGCATTTAGGACAGTTCTTCCTTGCTTTTAGTGCCGAATTTATGTCGCACATTGCTCTCACACCTTTATGATCAACCTACGGGAGAGAGAAGAGCCACTATATTCATTCATTTTCCTTGCACATATATATTACCATCACCCGTGTATGTCATAAAAGACAACAAATGATTAAGTGTGGACATGCATGTGGATTTCAAATGGTTTTGGGGGCCGTCAGAGTTAGCAAACGTAGCGTATGGCCCTTAACAGTTTAACCTTGGGCAGAGGTATAGCATAGAACGAAAATCGTGGGTTAAGCCCAAATATGAGTACTTGTTCCGGACGTTGATGGGGGCGTGGTTGGCCAGACGTAGCAGGATCTCTCCCCTTCAGCTGTTTGTAAAGAGGGACCGTTTCGGCCAAGCGCCGTGTTTCGCCAGTACTACGGTAGACCGGTAAGTGAACAGTCATGCTCATTTGAGTTATCTTGTTCGGGTGTCGATCCAGGTACTGAATGTGATAGTGCAGCTGTAGAATCGTTTAATCCAATCTGTTTCAGCTTCGTTACTTTAGGAGAAAGGTTCGTGATACCTTTTGCGATTCTGCTGTTTAAATCTTTGAGTTCAGAATTCTTTGATGGGAGCACGTTTTGTTCAGTCCTTAGCTGCCACCACGTGGGTCCTGAGTCCGATTTAGGAGGTATCGTGAACTCTCCCTCTTTATTAAAGTGATATTGCGATACATTCAGTCTGAAATCACTGTCTTTGTCCATTTGACCACCGTGTGTTTGTGATTCTACAGCTTTCAGTTAACGTGGCCATGCATCTAAACGCTCTTCCTTACGGGTACCTATATTCATGGAGAATTATTGTTCGCTGACTATTTTGTGAATTTTAACAAAATGTTTGTGACCAGATTCATTGACGCGATAATGCTCGCTGTCCACTCTGTTCACTCTTTGCTTGCCTCAGTGTGAACAGACGGTGGCACTAACTGTCGACCGTCCTCGCATGATATGAATGTGTGTGAATTAAAATTATCCCTCTTCCATGGTATGGAATTGATGTCTCGACCATAATGCCGAATCTACATCTACATCTACATTTAAACTCCGCAAGCCACCCAACGGTGTGTGGCGGAGGGCACTTTACGTGCCACTGTCATTACCTCCCTCTTCTGTTCCAGTCACGTATGGTTCGCGGGAAGAACGACTGTCTGAAAGCCTCTGTGCGCGCTCGAATCTCTCTAATTTTACATTCGTGATCTGCTCGGGAGGTATAAGTAGGGGGAAGCAATATATTCGATACCTCATCCAGAAACGCACCCTCTCGAAACCTGGCGAACAAGCTACACCGCGATGCAGAGCGCCTCTCTTGCAGAGTCTGCCAGTTTAGTTTGCTAAACATCTCCGTAAAGCTATCACGGTTACCAAATAACCCTGTGACGAAACGCGCCGCTCTTCTTTGGATCTTCTCTATCTCCTCCGTCAACCCGATCTGGTACCTATCCCACACTGATGAGCAATACTCAAGTACAGGTCGAACGAGTGTTTTGTAAGCCACCTCCTTTGTTGATGGGCTACATTTTCTAAGGACTCTCCCAATGAATCTCAACCTGGTACACGCCTTACCAACAATTAATTTTATATTATCATTCCACTTCAAATCGTTCCGTACGCATACTCTCAGATATTTTACAGAAGTAACTGCTCAAAAAGATTAATGTATCGTCATTCTTCCATCTTCATATATGCTAAGGGCCCCTACAAGGAATATAAGCAATTACGAGCTAAAATCGTATGTTTAACTGTCTGCTGATGTTTGCACATTGAAAATTTCTTTTGATAAATGTGGCTTTTCGGTACCAGTCCGAAGTTTTAGTTTGAATAAACTATCATGAATCATAATAAAGGAATTCCTCCCATCGGTAAATGGTTGTGCTACAAACCATACCGTTTCACATCCATGCACGTTCGCTTACCCAATCCACCTATACGAGATGAATGGATATAAAGTATTACTATATTTTTTAGAGATTGTGATAACCAGAATAAAAGATGTTCTATTAGACAAACCACGCTGCTTTTTTCGTGACGTACCTCCGCTGGCATGGTTGTTTAGACTTGCGTAATCCATTGTACTAAATTCCTTAACTGCTTTATGTGCTGGACCTTACTGGAATATGTTAATGATTCTGTAATACAGACATGCTTCGCAGTGAAAGAAACGTAACTCAAAGCGCAAGTTACTCGTCATATACGTACGAAAATCAGTCTCCATTCTTTAGCGTCCCTGGTCGGGACCTTTCGCTACCACACTAGTGCAAATCCTTCCACCCCCCCCCCCCCCCTCCATGCTTTCATGTGGCGGGACATTTGTCCATCGAATACACAAAATTTTACGTAGCCCACTTTCAAGTGCCAGCTTGGTGTTTCAGGGGCGTGATGAAGACCAATATCAAATAGCAGAGTTGAGACGTGTGCTTCTTCACATATCAACGTGGTCCTCGTAACTTGCACCACGTCATGCAACTGCCACGTCAGTTTTATGCAATAGAGACTGCGCATCTCCGCAGGCAGATGAGGTTAATGGTAGAAACTAGGGAAGATGCGCACCGGATGTACATATAACCATGATTTGCTCGAAGGACGGATACTTTTTTTTGTCAGGAGTTCATTTTGAATGCTCGTTCCGTAAGTTGAATGGTTTCGTCTGACGAATCCACTGGAGGAAATTTTTTCGTGACTGACGTCTGCCTCTGAGTTAGAAGAGGGTAGTCGTCACACACATTATGCGATTTAGCATTTTCTTACTGTGCGTCCGGTGACACGTATCAGCCACGCAGAGTAGCTCTTAGCTACCAATTAGTCGCTGTTTTCAAGGGATTTCCAACTCTTGACGAGTGCAGCACACGTGTCGACAAATAAGCCGCGGGAAGATCTGCCATCTGCCTACCGTATACCAAAATAGATTTTCGCTTATTTCACGTTTTGCGTATATACTCGTAACATGTGAACAGTTTGGTTTGTGTTAGCTATAGACAAAAACATCAATAACTCGAGTTAAAAAAATTTAGTGGATACCATAGTTCACTAAATTCAGGAGCTGTAAATAATTACCCGTATAACGTAGGCAAATGCATACTTGAGGGTTATAAAGGAAGGAAGATTTGTGTGTGACGTCAGTAGTTAGGGAGATCAGTGGAGTCAGAGAATTATTGAAAAAGAAGCAAACCTCTTCTTTTCAAGTAAATCATTGCGACGAGTGCCTTAAGTGAATTAGAAATCAGGATGGGAATGGCTGCATGGAGATATGAACCAATGTCGACAATTAGTGCTGTGTTAGAGAGCTCATAAAAAGCGACAGGTTTCAAAGGTATCGTTCTCTTGAAAAAATGCTATGCACAGTTATTTACAGATTCGTTTGCTTCTTTTGCAACGAGCAGGAAAGATGAGAAAATCTTGCTCCTCTTGATCTTAGACTGTGGTAATGAATTTCCAGCGTTACTTCCGACACCGAGACTGTTCACCCAAGGACGACGAAAAGCGCGATGTTGTCTGATGATCGAGATTGGCGTTATATATATTAAGCATGTGGATCTGGAGGATATTCCAGTTACAGTCATTGGTAAAGCTAGCCGCCAGAAAAATGATACCTGAAGAGGCTCTCTGTTCGTACGTAAGTGGGCGTTTTTACACATTTACACTGAACTGCGGAATTCCCTGATATGATGGAACTAGTTTTACCTTACTGAGAAACAAGGACACGTTATCATGCACAAAGTTTCCTCAGATTTTTGTCACTGAAAATCTTTTTTAGGATATTACCACTGTATGTGAATGCATATACCTCAGCGTCATTCCTCGCGGAACTGTATTTGCTTATCTCTACAGAAATGTATCCAAGACCCTGGCGTATGTCCTTATTATGACGCTAAGAAGACGATTTCAACTTCTCAGACTACAACGCTCGACCACAAAGATTCTTCTCGTGAGGGAATATCGTCCACATCCTGCCTTATTCAGCGTACGTAGAACCGAGACAATTCTTCCACAGAGTGTGGATGTGGTTATCTCTGGAGCGTGCAACTTCTGTATTGTCCAGAGTCCTGCTACGTTAATGCATTTTTGCCAAATAATAGCTATTTCATGTAATATTCAGTCAGTGCTTTGACAAATATAGACATATTAAAAACTTAAATAAACAATACTGATATTCCACAATAATATTTATTTTACAGTTAGTTACGAACAGGTTTTCAGCTCTCGAATCCATCCTCGGATAACTTAAAGGTTAAACAAATATTACAAACAACATCACCAAGTGTTGTGTTGTATGCCAACCATATATAGAACAAAATAAAACGTGCAAAATTTTCAAAGTCCCAGAGTGAAACTGTCTCGCCATTACAGCACTGTCAACAAGAGGCGGCCGCAATATAAACATTTCGGCACCGAGATTTGGTCGGGAAAGGACACAACCTCGTCCTTCTGGAGAGCCAGACAGCACACTTCAGCAGAATGTAGTGGGTCAAAGCATTCATACAGGGTCACGTCACCTTCGTTAAGTGACGAAAGAAAGGCTAAGGTGAGTGCAATAAATGGTACCAAGAGCTTTTCCAACCAGTTATATGCTATAACAAATTCTTTCTCAAGAGCGGCGGAAGGAAAAGCCCTGATGCCTTCGTAATAGCAAGCCCTGTGGGGTCATGATGTCGGGTAAACATTAGCCACTACTTCGCTCCATAAGGACTCCAGCGGTTTAGCACGTAAGGCCGTCGGTCAGACGGATCGATGGCGTCTATAACTTTCGCACTCAATTCCCTGATTGCAGTGAAGTGACGTTTGCCACAAGTCTGTTGTAGATATTCTCTACGCTAGTGACGAAAACAGCCGCTACTGGGAGAGATGGCTACTTCGTCATAATCACCAGTCACAGAGTTCAACACCATAATGGGCCTCTGTTGCAGATGGGAGGACCTGGAGGCTTCTCCGTCCCACCAAGATCAGGTAACTAGCGTTCCTGACATTCAGGCGGATTGAATAGGGCCTCCTCTATGGGAATTGACAGACGATGCCAACCACGAATCAAGATGCTACCTGCATTTTTATGGAAATCAATAATTGATTCTCAATCTTTTCTCACTGCACCTGCTGGCGACCACAGTTCCCTATCATCCTTCCGAGGGAAACTGTGAAGGAGCATACTGGGAGAGTGCCTTTGACATGGTAACAACTCTACTTACGCCTTACTTACGCTCCTTGAAAAGCTAGTCTTATGAAATGGTCGTGCTTCTGACGCTTGCCGCTTGCAGCATCTACATCAGAAGGCTGTATGAAGTGTTTCGTTACATAGCCACACTAGCAGTTACAAAAATTGTTGGGTGAGTCACTGAAAAGATTTGTTTCTCACAGAAGTATGTTTTAGCGGTGATCATGTCCAAAATTTAACACAGTGAGTTCAGAGATACTTTTTGTGAAGCGTACGAGGGGCGTTTGGAAAGTCCCTGCAAAGTTCGATAGATGACACCACCGGTGTTTATCGAGGTCATGTTTAGTTAGTAATATCTTTGGAAAGAACACGCACCAAATTTGTGCTATATTGGTCTATTTCTTTGTGTTTATCATTCGTGTGAAACAAGGAAGTCGAGTGCTTGTAAAAAAATGGATGAAAAAGAATTTCGTGTGGTGATTAAACATTACTTTACGAAAGGCAAAACGCCTCACGAGACGAAAGAGAAGCTTGATAAACATTACGGTAACTCTGCACCTTCGATTAGAACAGTTTATAAATGGTTGCAAAATTTTCGGAGTGGCCATATGGACACAAGTGATGCTGAACGTTCCTGTGGAGGTTACGACTCCAGAAATCATTGATAAAATCCATGATAAGGTGATGGATGACAAGTGAGTTAAGGTGAATGAGACTGCTAGTGCCGTGTGCATCTCGAATGAATGAGTACATAATATTTGGCACAAACAATTGGACATGAGAAAGCTATCCGTAAGATGGGTTCCGCGATTTCTCACGCTTCACCATAAACCGAATTGTGTGAAGTGTTGCAAGGATGGTTTGCACTTGCTCAGGAAGAATCCGCAGGACTTTAAGCATCGTTTCGTCACTGTGAATGAAACATTTATACATTACTATACTCCTGAGACCAAACAACAATCTAAACAATGGGTTACCAAGGGAGAATCTGCATCAAATAAGGTGAAGACCATTCCTTCGGCCAGAAAGGTTATGGGATTCGCAAGGGATAATCCTCATCGACTATCCAGAAAAGGGTAAATTTCTTTCTCGTGCATATTATTCATCGTTATTGAACCATTTGAAAACCGAACTGCAAGAAAAACGTCGGTGACTGCACCGAAAAAGAGTCCTTTTCCATCACAACAATGCACCAGCACACACCTCAGCAATTGTGATCGCAAAATTAATGGAAATATGATTCCAACTCATTTGACGTCCCCCTGTTCTCCAGACTTGGCTCCCTCGAATTACTATTTGTTCCCCAATTTGAAGAAATGGCTGGCGGGACAAAGATTTTATTTAAATGAGGATGTAACTGCATCAACTAATATCTATTTTGCGGACTTGGACGATGCCTATTGTTTGGAAGGGATCAACAAATTAGAACAGTGTTGGGGAAAGTGTATAAGTCTAAAAGGAACTATGTCGAAAAATAAAAAAGTTTTACCCCAAAATCGTAACTAGTTTTTATTTTACATGGACTTTTCAAACGCTCCTCGTAGAATCAGAATTTATGAGGAATTATAGTGAAGTGTACTTTGTATGGGTACATTTAAAATTTGTAATTGGTCTTGTAAATGGAGAGAGTCTTGTGACAAGTTTGTTCCTGCAATATATTCCACTTGAAGTATGGTCTTGCAAAAGAGAGCTATTGTAAAATTTGTAATTTGTCTTGTAAGTGGAGAGAGTCTTGTGACAAGTTTGTTCCTGCAATATATCCTACTTGCAGTATGGTCTTGCCAAAGAGAGCTTTGTTAAGAGGCACTGGATACCGATGAGATGAAGTAATAAGTAAATTTTGATGTTCATTGTAGCATATATTGTGTGTAGTTTATAAGGCTTATTATGATAGAAAAGGAAACTGAAGAAATGTGGCACAAACGCGATCAGCTACTGCAGCAGACACGTTATCAGCTCTGATAGAACATGTCAAATTTTTAAAGGAACAAGGCTAGCAAATTTCATAGCAATTACATACTCAAATTGGAGATCCTTCGCGGTCAGGTCATACTGAAGTTACATAAATACTGAAAGTACCTTCCCCAACTTTCTTTCTGGCAAATAATCGCAGGATCTCACTGTTTCTATTCCTGAATACAAACGTCTCCCAGGCTGCTGCAAGCCATGTCTCCGCAGTATCCTTTCTTCCTGGAGTGCTAATTTTGCAGGGTCGCAGAAGAGCTTCTGTAAAGTTTGGAAGAAAATAGACGACATACTGGCAGAATTAGGGCTGTGAGGACAGGTCGTGAGTCGTGCTTGGGTAGCTCAGTCGGTGGAGTACTTGCCCGGGAAAGGCAGCTGGCCATTCTTCTCCCGCTCCATGATGAACTTGATATTAGGGTGGCATGAGTTAAGATGTTCAAGAAACTCATTGAGCCTGTCCATCCCATGTGGCCAGATCACAAAGGTGTCATCCACATACCTAAAGAAGCATGTGGGTTTAAATGTGGCTGTCTCCAATGCCCTCTCCTCAAAACTCTCTATAAACATGTTGGCAACCACAGGGGACAGTGGGCTGCCCATAGCTACACCTCCAGTTTGCTCGTAATACTGGTTTCTGTACAGGAAATACGTGGATGTCAGTGTATGACTGAACAGGTCCAACAGAGCACCGTCAAATTTCTCTGCAATCAGTACTAGTTAGTCCTTCAGTGGGACCCTGGTGAACAGCGATACCACATCAAAACTAACCATGATGTCCGAATCTGTGATGTGCAGTTGCTTGAGGTGTTGCAGGAAATCTTCTGAATTGTGGATGTGGTGAATACATTTTCCCACATATGGAGACAGGAGACCTGCCAGGCGCACCAGACCGAAGATGGAACACCCAGAAGTGGGACTGGTGGGAGCGGACCGCAGAGGGAACATCCAGAGCCGCAGCGGACGAAAAACGGAGCGGCAACGCTCCAACAGGTCGTGGTGAGTGGGCACGGACCGCAGGGGGAACGCTTGGTACCCCAGACCGTAGAAGAAACCCCCAGGAGCGGGTTTGGTGGTCGCGGACCGCAGAGGGAACACCTAGAACTGCAGCGGACGGAAAATGGAGCAGCAACGCTCCAGCAGGTCGCAGAGAATGGGCGCGGACCACAGAGGAAGCGCCTGCAGCCGTTGGTGGAAGGGGAAGGCCATAGGCATAAATACTGGACCAGGTCCACTCGAGGAGCAAGAACACAGACGCATTTTGCGTGAGAGATGTCGAAGCGAACGGAGCTACGTACTGCGAAGGGTGTGGCAGATCGCCGTCCGGCGGAGCTTTCTACGTCGGCGGCCCCATCTGGCCCCCCACATGACGGACCACGCAACGAATGAGGAGATGATGGATATCGCTATGGATGCGCTTACAGTTCCGCTTCCGGAGTCGGAAGAAGACGAGCCGTCTGCCGTACCACCACCTCGTCGGCAATCCGGCAAAAGCAGAAGAGAAGACGATACGGCCCCTACCGGCGGGCGCAGCTCCCCGGCTGAGAAGCGATCGAAACGAACGCCTGCTGACGATGCTGACGGATTCACTCGCCCGAAGCGACGCCATACAGCGCGACGACGGGTGCTGTCCACCCACGAGCCGGCATCCACTGCCAACACTTTTGCTGCCCTCGAGGATGCCCCAGAGGAACCACCGCGCCCTTCCACGGCGCCAAGGAGGGATGCGCCACTTCCGCCGATCGTTCTGAAATACGAAGGGACCTTCCGGCAGCTGCAACAGCTTCTCAATAGCTGGACGACGGCAGTCTACAATGTGAAAGTCGCCGGACGAGACATGTACAAGATTACGCTGCGCTCAGCAGACGACTACCGACGCGTGACGCAGGAGGCGTCTGAAAGGGCAATCCCTTTCTTCACTCACGCCACCACACCGGACCGCGTCCTGAAGATTGTCATCCGGCATCTGCCCTTCAACATGAAGCCGGATCACATTAAAGAAGAAATCGAAGAGCTCGACTTCAGTGTCAGAACTGTGGTCAAGATGAAGCACCCCAAATCACGTGACTACATGCCCCTGTTTCTCGTCATCGCAACCGATACAATCGAGAACAGGAAGTTCTACCAGCTCACCCGACTCGCCAACGTCTCGGTGACCACAGAAGACTTGCGCGCCAAGAGAGGCCCTGTTCAGTGCTACCGGTGCCAGGGCATCAACCATGTCGCCCGGCATTGCTCCATGCCTGAAAAATGTGTGAAGTGCGCCGGTGCACACCCAGCGAAGGACTGCCCCATCCCTCGGAAGCAGCAGCCAACGTGCGCTCTCTGTGGGGGCGCTCACGTTGCCAGCTACCGCGGCTGTGAAGCTTGGAGACGCGCCAGTGCTCGTCAGCGAGGCCAGCCAGTCGCCGCGAAACAGAAGAAGTCTGCCAGGTCTGAACCTACAATCTCCCACGCCACGGTTGCCGCCAGAGGACTGGTGCCCCGCCGACCCAACAGCGATGACGCCGACCATGCAGGCCCACAGGCACGTCGCCGCAATGAAGACTCCCACACCCGCGATGTTTTTGAAGACGCAGGGGCACGACATCCACTACTAAACTGCGCCACTCCACCTGTGCAGAATTCGTCGGACCCGGAATCGGGCCCCTCCTCTGCTGCCCTACCCGTGACGTCTGGTGCACGCCCCCAACGCCGCGGCGGCCGGCGCAAGACGGGGGGTCGCACAACCAACGCCCCAGAAGAAGTCACATACAATGGCGAAGAGGTGGCCACTTCCATCGGCGCCAGAGAAGATACGGCTCCTGCCGCCTCCGCCACGGACATCGCCAATCTGATTACTCAACTCACCGCACTTGTGGCGAGCACAACAAAACTGCTTGATGTCCTCACGCAGCACCTGACCGCTGCACAGAAGATTGCCACTCCGGCAGCCACCAGACGCTCCTCCACTACTCATCATGGGAAGTGTTAGAGGACTCACGGTCGTCGCGTGGAACACCCTCTGTCTACGCACACAAGCTGGCGAATTTCGTCAATTTCTTCGAGATGAAGCCGTGGACATCTGTCTGCTCAGCGAAACCCGCCTTAAACCAGGCATTGCAGTCAAAGCGCCGAACTACTCCTGTTACCGTGCTGACAGGCCAACTGCCGGCGGAGGAATGGCCATCTACATACGGAATGGGATCCGTCACCACCAGATTCAACTGTCACCGCTCGTGACTCTGGAGGCGATTGGAGTTGTCGCGCACACGTCAGCGGGAGCCATAACCTTCATTGCCATCTACATACCACCGTCGCATCCATGGGTAGATGCGGACTTAGAATCTCTTCTCTCCATCGGAGGCAAGCGGTTCATCGCTGGAGACTATAACTCCAAGCACGTCGCTTGGCGTTCACGACTCACCAACAGAGACGAACGCCGCGTTCTCCAAATCGTGGATCGCAATGACGCCGTGGTAGTGGGTCTCTATGATCCCACCATCTTCCCCGCTAATGGACAACCGGACATCGTCGACCTCGCGGTCGTGAAAGGCATTCCGCACCGCATCCTCGCCTCGACACGGAATGTTCTCTCCTCTGACCATGTGCCAGTTGATTTTGACGTCGACCTCGACCCACTGCAGTTACCCAGGCGTGGGGTGTCACTCTCTGGAGTCAACTGGGATCTCTTTCGCCACACCCTGACCGAGTCCCTAGCTGGGATGCCACCTGTAGACGACGCGGAAGCTGAAGATTCCCTCCTCCACTTCACGGCCGCCGCCCTCGCCGCAGTCAATGACACGGCTCCGCCCAGACGCGAGCGCCAGGACCACTCTCGACAGCTGCCCCCCGATCTCCTTGCACAAATTGCCGAGAAGAACAGAGTGTACCGCGAATGGCAGCGTACACGGAACCCCGCCACCAAACGGCAACTCAACTGTATGCGGCGCGAAATCACGGTGGCTGTGGACAATCACCGCAACCGGGAGTGGGCTAGCCGTGTGGCGACTCTTCAGCTTGACGACGGGCCTGCCTGGAGGACCGCGAAACACTTCCTACGGCGAACGCAGCGTATGCCGCCTCTCCGAACTGCAACCGGAACTGTCTGTGAACCAAACGCGAAGGCTGATGCCCTCGCCGATGTTTTTGAAGAGAACTTCAAGCCTGTAGAGGATCCACTGGACGCAGAACATGAAGAGATGGTCGCTGCCCGGCTCCCTCGCTATCTGGAAACGGAGGGCGATGATGACATAGAGGCCACAACTCCTGAAGAAGTCTCGGCGGCTCTGAAGGCCCTCAATCCAAAGAGAGCTGCAGGCCCTGACGACGTCTCCACTGCCATGCTGAAACAACTGCCTGAGGACGCCTCTACTCACCTGGCTGCAATCTTCAACAAGATCTTTCGCACCGGTCACTTTCCCCTGCATTGGAAGCATGCTGAGATTGTGGCTATTCCTAAGATGGGAAAAGATCTCCGGCAGCCGAAGAGCTATCGCCCGATTAGTCTGCTGCCTGCCATCTCGAAAGTTTTCGAGCGCATCTACCTGAAGAGGCTACAGCAACACGTCACCGCCGAAGCTCTACTCCCAGATGCCCAGTTCGGCTTCCGTAAGGGCCACTCTACGGAGCACCAACTTCTCCGACTCGTGGAAGAAGCCTTCGATTCCCTGGAGAGGCGCGAATACTTCGGAGCAGTCTTCCTTGATGTCTCGCGCGCTTTTGACAGCGTCTGGCACGATGGGCTGCTCTTCAAACTTCTCGAAATGGGGGTCCCTGGATCCCACATCCGTCTGCTACGGTCCTTCCTCGATGGACGGACTTTTCACGTCCGTGCAGAAACTGGCCTGTCGACAGTCCGTCCCATCAGAGCAGGCGTGCCACAAGGGTCGGTCTTGGGGCCGATCCTGTACACGCTCTACACGGCTGATACGCCGACGGTCCCTCGTGTGCATCTAGCACTGTACGCCGACGACACTGCGCTCTACTCACGAAGTATGCGCGCGGACACACTTCGCCAGAGGTTGCAGCACGCTGTCGACACCCTAGCTGATTGGGCCGTCAAGTGGAAACTGCAGTTCAATGGCGCCAAGACGCAATTTTTCATTGCAACCCGTCGTGTCATCCCAGCCGCTCTGCCCCCACTCGTCGTTGGAGGCAGTCCTGTCAACTGGCGACCGACAGCGCAGTATCTTGGGGTCACCATAGATCGCCGCCGCACTTGGGGCCCACACGTGAAGGGCGTCGTAAACAAAGCAAGGGGTCGACTTCTCCAGCTCTACGCCCTGCTCAACCCGACGTCGACTCTTCCTCCGCGACTGGGCGTCACGTTGTACTGGGCGCTAATCCGCCCTGTCTTCGATTACGCGGCTGTCGTCTGGGGGAATGCGGCAGACGACCACCTGAAGAAACTACAATCTCTGCAGAACAGGGCTCTCCGCCTCGCGCTGCACCTGCCGCGGGACTTCCCATCTGGACCACTGCACGACCTCCCTGAGGTCCGCAAAGTCAAGGACCACGTCCGTATGGTTGCCCGCCGCTTCTACGAACAGGCGCGGCAATCCGAGAACCGGTACATACGCTCTCTGGGGCAGAAGATACAGCGCAATGCCAACACACGCTGGCCCCAGCTCCTTACGGCATAGGCTGTAACTGAAGAAGAAGACAGAGTGGAAACAACCAGAAGCCAATCACCTCTAGAAGACGCACCACCAGAATAAATAGGAGGCAAAACATGTATATGTTGTGAACTCCGCTTTACTCGAAGACTGAAGTTTCTTCGCGAAGAAGCCACGCAGCTCAAGGAGCAGTCTCAGGTCGCACCTGATGAAGGTTACGAGCTACGTGACCGAAATATCATGCAAGTACGACGCTGATATCCGGCAGAACACCCGATAACCCAAGATGTCATTAGATCGCGGGGAAAGCCTGAAGAGTTACATCAAAAGTCTCTACAGGGAGGAGATGTATCAGAATATCAAGAAGCTGGACAAGCTTCGGCAGTTGAAAGGGAAGATGCTGAGTTCTCTCAGTTTTTTGCTGAGGTGTCGAGATCGAGAAGTGGTACCAGTATTTGCCAGAATTAAACATCACATCAACTCCAGAGCGGCGAACAAGATAAAACGAATAGCCAGCACGACACAGGTGAGAGAGAGGATTCGAGATATGCGCCACAGGTTAGATGTTGTGGCCAGGGAGCTGTTACACATGCATCTGTACATGGCAGCCTCCTTAACAAGAGAAGATTGGGATTGGGTAGACCGTGCCTCCTGGTCTTTAGCTGAGTGTGCTAGAAGGAATGCCTCATCTTGCCAATCTGCAAAGTTTGAATGCATGAGTAAGAAAGCACAGCAGATGGAAGAGATACGCACTGTGACGAATCTGAGTGGCCTTTCAGTTTGATTATACAACCTTAAATGTACTCAGCAAGGGTCTCAACTTTGCTACGACCCCTAGAAACGTACCCATTTCAGGTTTTGTCAGTGCAGTAGAGCAAGTTGCAGCCACACTTCCACCTAATGTGGCAGAGGAAGTCCGCCGAGAGACCTGCAGGGCCCTCACCAAGGCCAGGCCGTCGAAATCGAACATCACAACCGAGGAGAGGCTTGCACTCAAGAAACTCCGGGAAGACAACAGCATTGTGGTACTGCCAGCAGACAAAGGGAACTCCACCGTCATCTTGCAGCGGGTGGATTATCATGAGAAAGTACGCCAACTTCTGGAGGCCCCTGCATACAGAACTCTGAAGTGTGACCCCACGGACAAGGTGGCCAAGATGACTAGTGCTCTCTTGAAGGAAACAGGGATGCCCGACAAGATCATCAGACAACTACGGGAAAAAGCGCCAGTGCCACCTAGACTGTATGGTCTGCCTAAAATACACAAGGAGGGCGTGCCCCTAGTCCAATTGTCAGTAATTCTGGGGCACCTACATACACAACAGCCAAGTACTTGAAAGGTCTCTGGTCTCCATATGTGGGAAAATGTATTCACCACATCCACAACTCAGAAGATTTCCTGCAACGCCTCAAGCAACTGCACATCACAGAACCGGACATCATGGTTAGTTTTGATGTGGTATCGCTGTTCACCAGGGTCCCACTCAAGGACTCACTAGAACTGATTGCAGAGAAATTTGACGGTGCTCTGTTGGACCTGTTCAGTCATACACTGACATCCACGTATTTCCTGTACAGAAACCAATATTACGAGCAAACTGGAGGTGTAGCTATGGGCAGCCCACTGTCCCCTGTGGTTGCCAACATGTTTATGGAGAGTTTTGAGGAGAGGGCATTGGAGACAGCCACATTTAAACCCACATGCTTCTTTAGGTATGTAGATGACACCTTTGTGATCTGGCCACATGGGATGGACAGGCTCAATGAGTTTCTTGAACATCTTAACTCATGCCACCCTAATATCAAGTTCACCATGGAACTGGAGAAGAATGGCCAGCTGCCATTTCTGGATGTACTAGTCCAGAGGAAAGCAGATGGATCGGTTGACCACAGTGTGTACCGAAAACCAACACACACTGATTTATATCTGCAGGCCAGCAGCTGTCACCACCCTGCACAGAGGAGTGGGGTTCTGAAGACTTTGGTCCACAGAGGACGTGCCCTGTCAGATCAAGAGAATCTACCTACAGAGATAGAACGTCTCAAAACAGTTTTTCTCCAAGAATGAATACACAGGCAGACAAATTGAGAGGGCACTCCAACCAGCCACTATACCACAGTTTCCTGAAGAAGACCAAGATGAAGCAAAGAAGGTGGCATATCTGCCCTATGCTGGCTCTATTTCTGCCAGAATCAGTAGGATCCTCCGTAAACACAATATCAAGTGTGTTTTCTGTCCATCCAACAAGATCGGGGGACTTCTGGGGAATGTCAAAGACGACCTGGGGTTATGAACACCAGGGATTTACAATATACCTTGTCAATGTGGCATGTCCTACATTGGCCAGACGACAAGAACTGTGGAGATCAGGTGCAAATAACATCAGAGGCACACTAGATTAAGACAGGTGACTAAGTCAGCCATTGCTGAACACTGTCTAGAACTAGATCATGTCATGAAGTATGAGGATACCAAGATTCTAGCACAAACACCCAAATTTTGGGACAGTGTTATAAGAGAATCGATAGAAATTAAAATGGCTGACGATCTTATGAACTGTGACACATGGTACCAGCTAAGCAGAGACTGGGATCCGGCTCTGGAATTGTTAAAGGAGCATCGGGGCCAGCTGCAACACTACACAAACAGAAGAACCAGAGACATGGAGATGGAAAACGAGCCCCTGACGGACTGCCAGGCGCACCAGACCGAAGATGGAACACCCATAAGTGGGACTGGTGGGCGCGGACCGCAGAGGGAACATCCAGAGCCGCAGCGGACGAAAAACGGAGCGGCAACGCTCCTACAGGTCGTGGTGAGCGGGCGCGGACCGCAGGGGGAACGCTTGGTACCCCAGACTGTAGATGAAACCCCCAGGAGCGGGTTTGGTGGGCGCGGACCGCAGAGGGAACACCTAGAACCGCAGCGGACGGAAAATGGAGCAGCAACGCTCCAGCGGGTCGTAGAGAATGGGCGCGGACCACAGAGGAAGCGCCTGCAGCCGTTGGTGGAGGGGGAAGGCCATAGGAATAAATACTGGACCAGGTCCACTCGAGGAGCAGTCTCAGGTCGCACTTGATGAAGGTTACGAGGTATGTGACCGAAATATCGTGTAAGTACGACTCTGATATCCGGCAGAACACCCGACAACCCAAGATGTCAGTTACAATCTTTCCTTGGATTAGCAAACAACTATAGAAAATTCATGAAGGGGTCTGCTGAAGCAGCACAACCACTAACAACACTATTGCATAAAGGTGTTAATTCAGCTGGACACCTGAGTGTCATACAACATTTCAATATTTAAAAGATATATTAATTTCAGATCTAGTTTTGATATTTCCCGATTTCACAAAAGAATTCCTATTGTCATGTGATACAAGTGGTACACCTTTCGGAATTGTTTTAGGGAACGTCTCTCATGAGAAAGATTACCTAGTTGCATATGCGTCTCATTAGCTCAATAAGGTTGAATAAAATTATTCTGCAGTTGAAATGGAGATGTTGGCATTAATATATGGTATTCCGTATTTTAGATGTTATCTACATGGACATAAGGTCACAGTGATCATGTAGCTTCAAAATGACTACTGGGACTACAAGATCCTTCAAGGCATCTAACAAGGTGAGCTTTGAAACTTAGTGAATTTCAATATGATGTGACTCATAAACACTGCCCTCCAACACTAAATTGATGATCCCTCGATGCCTCAGAACATGTCGTACCAACCGATCCCTTCTTCTAGTCAAGTTGTGCCACAAGCTCCTCTTCTCCAGATCTCTGTTCAACACCTCCTCATTAGTTATGTGATGTACCCATCTAATCTTCATCATTCTTCTGTAGCACCACATTTTGAAAGCCTCTATTCTCTTCTTGTATAAACTATTTATCGTCCACATTTCACTTCCATACACGGCTACACTCCATACAAATACTTTCAGAAACGACTTCCTGCAACTTAAATCTATACTCGATGTTAACAAATTTTTCTTCTTCAGAACCGCTTTCCTTGCCATTGCCAATCTACATTTTATATCTTCTCTACTTCGACCATCATCAGTTATTTTGCTCCCCATATGGCAAAACTCCTTTACTACTTTAAGTGTCTCAATTCCTAATCTAATTCCCTCAGCATCAACCGACTTAATTCGACTACATTCCATTATCCTCGTTTTGCTTTTGTTGATGTTCATCTAATACCCTCCTCTCAAGACACTTTCCATTTCGTTCAACTGCTCTTCCAAGTCCTTTGCTGTCTCTGACAGAATTACAATGTCATCGGTGAACCTCAAAGTTTTTACTTATTCTCCATGGATTTTAATACCTACTCCGAACTTTTCTTTTGTTTCCTTTATTGCTTGCTCAATTTACAGATTGAATAAAATCGGGGATAGGGTACAACCCTGTCCCACTCCCTTCCCTACCACTGCTTCTCTTTCATACCCCTCGACTCTTATAACTGCCATCTGGTGTCTGTACATATTGTAAATAGCCTTTCGCTGCCTGTATTTTACCCCTGCCACCTTCAGAATTTTGAAAGAGAGTATTCCAATCAACATTGTCAAAAGCTTTCTCTAAGTCTACAAATGCTAGAAATGTAGGTTTGTCTTTCCTTAATCTTTCTTCTAAGATAAATCGTAAGGTCAGTATTGCCTCACGTGTTCCAACATTTCTACGGAATCCAAACTGATCTTCCCCGAGGTCGGCATCTATCAGTTTTCCATTTGTTTGTAAAGAATTCGCGTTAATATTTTGCAGCTGTGACTCATTAAACTGATAGTTCGGAAATCTTCACATCTGTCAACACCTGCTTTCTTTGGGATTGGAATTATTATATTCTTCTTGAAGTCTGAGGGTATTTCGCCTGTCTCACACATCTTCCTCACCAGATCGTAGAGTTTTGTCAGGACTGGCTCGCCCAGGGCTGTCACTAGTTCTAATGGAATGTTGTCTACTCCGGGGGCCTTGTTTCGACTCGGGTCTTTCAGTGCTCTGTCAAACTCTTCACACAGTATCATATCTCCCATTTCATCTTCATCTGCATCCTCTTCCATTCCCATAATATTGTCCTCAAGTACATCTCCCTCGTATAGACCCTCTATATATTCCTGCCACGTTTCTACTTTTCCTTCTTTGCTTAGAACTGGGTTTCCATCAAAGCTCTTTATATTCATGCAAGTGGTTCTCCTTTCTCCAAAGGTCACTCTAATCTATCTTGCCCCCAGTGAGATAAGCCTCTACATCCTTACATTAACCCCTAGCCATCCCTGCTTAGCCATTTTGCACTTCCTGTAGATGTCATTTTTGAAACGTTTGTATTCCTTTTTGCCTGCTTCATTTACTGCATTTTTATATTTTCTCCTTTCATCAATTAAATTCAAACCCAAGGATTTCTACTAGCCCTCGTCTTTTTACCTATTTGATCCTCTGCTGCCTTCACTATTTCATCCTTCAAAGCTACCCATTCTTCTTCTACTGTATTTCTTTCCCCCATTCCTGTCAAATGTTCCCTTATGCTCTCCCTGAAACTCTGTACAACGTCTGGTTTAGTCAGTTTATCCAGGTCCGATCTCCTTACATTCCCACCTTTTTTCAGTTTCTTCAGTTTTAATCTACAGTTCATAACCAATAGATTGTGGTCAGAGTCCACATCTGCCCCTAAAAATGTCTTACAATTTAAAACCTGGTTCCTAAATCTCTGTCTTACCATTATATAATCTGATACCTTTTAGTACCTCAAGGGTTCTTCCATGTATACAACCTTCTTACTTGCAAACCCTTACACTCTCAAGCATAAGAGAAAAATGTTTTTGACGACCTTCCAGGGTCCTTACCAGATAGCCGAGGTAAATGAAACAATTATTAGGACAAACTGCTGTAGCCCATATTAGTAGAATTAAACCTTTTCTATTGGCCATACATTCCTTTCGTCAAGTACCAGCGGAGATGCCACATACTAAAATTAAGAAGCGAAAGAGTAAAGAGATAGCACAGAATAGGCCATATAGATTGACACAAGGAATACAGAGTTGTGAATGTAGATACACATGGGTAATAGCAGGATTTTTTTCTTGATGTTCATTTATTCATGGAGTATACTTAGGAACAGGTCTTTTTGGTGCATTCCTACTTTCTTCTCAGGAGGAAGCGAATAAATGGCTCTTAGCCCTATGGGACTTAGAACCACTGAAACCCAACTAACCTAAGGACATCACATACACCCATGCTTGAGGCAGGATTCGAAACTGCGACCGTAGCAACAGCGCGGTTCCGGACTGAAGAGCCTAGAACCGCTCGGTCATAACGGCCGGCGAGGAAGCGAATACATATAAATTAGTTCCTCTAGGTGATGGCGAGGCTGACGCCTAGATGATATATAGTGAGTGTTGTACGATTCCTGCACGTCCATTTCGATGGAGTCTTATCAACAGATGGATTAAATTTTCAGTTAATGATGTATTAATTGTATCTAAACAACGCGAAATGTACGTATTTCTATCAGTAGAAGATCTTAGTAAGTGTGCTAATAATTTCATTACCATTGATCCGGTACGAGTTGTTCAAACGGATAATCGATCGTGTGAAGTACAACTACTCTTGAAAAATATGAATGCATCAGAGTGTAAGAAGATTGTTATAAAGCTACCGACAGATTTTCAGTGTGTCAGAAATCACTGTACTGTTCTCTGAGTTTTGAGAAGGGTTTAAAGTCGGATGGGCCTAAGTCGGGACTATATGGACGATGACGAGTGACACTGAATCCTAGGGGACGGCTTGCTGCAGTTGACCCAGCGCTCAAGTGTGGTTTGGTATTGTCTTGCTGAAGAAGAGCCTCCATTTGTGGGAAAACTGTTTCTGCAGTTAGCAACTCGATTACAGACACTCTCACACACCGTCATAGCTACGTTACGTAAAATAAATAAATACGCGCTAGAATGCTGACGGCATCAGCAACCACGACCGAAGTGAGCACGTGAGCATCGGAACTGAACGTTGACGCAGTGGCATACTGTTTCATGGTCTGATGAACCCCGATGCCCTCTTCATCACGATGATGGGACGGCACGAATCCACCTGGAACAGTTAGTCGACACCTGTACTGCTGGACGGTGACAGGCTGGTGGCGGGTCCTTTATACTGTGGGCATCCACAGGTGCAGTGGAAATAGTGCGAGGCACTATGACAGCCAAGGAATTTCGGACACCGGTTGCAAACCACGTACACCCTTTCATGACGATCATGTTTCCTGATGACAGAGGCATTTTTCAGCAGGATAATGCACCATTTCACATGGACTGGAATGTGGTGGAGTGATTCGAGGAACACAGTGGCGAATCTGGAACCGTGCGACCGCTACGGTCGCAGGTTCGAATCCTGCCTCGCGCATGGATGTGTGTCATGTCCTTCGGTTAGTTAGATTTAAGCAGTTCTACGTCCTAGGGGACTGATGACATCAGATGTTAAGTCCCATAGTTCTCAGAGCCATTTGAAACATTTTTGAACCAATTTGGTGACTTCTGAGTGCAGATGTGGTGCCAGCTCCCTCCAGCGACATACCATGGCCCTGTTGCTTCCATGCCACGACGCGTCGCCGTTATTATCCGTGTTAAAGGAGACATTTAGGCTGTTAGGTAGGTTGTCATACCGTTCTGGCTGAAGATGAGAAGCATCTATAAGCTTAACACGGATACAAGTGATTCTGGCACATGCTACAATTTTGTTTTGACAAAATAACAGCTGAACGTGATGAACTCGAAATTGCGACTGTCAATAAACAATAGTCAAAGAATCATAACCTGTACCTAATGACCACTATTCCACCTTATTAAAGTGGTCGTAGCAAGGTAATATTTGTTCCACAATTAGATTTGTTCGCCACGCACCTTTCCACAGTTTCTTTTCTTCCCTCCCCTCTACACTCTTCTCCCCTTCCCCCCCCCCCCCCCCCCCCCGGCACATTTCGATCAGTTACATATATTCACCATATTGACAGGTTAAAATTGGCACCGGCATTTTGGTTCTGTATAACCGGTATTAGGTATTTGTTTGGTCTCAGTTATAACAAGATGTTTCTCATATTTTACTGGCAACTGGGTAAAGAACCAAAATTTATTCACAAAATTTCTATTGCTTTGAAATATTTGGGGAATTATAGAAACTGGGAATAGCGGTCAGCACTACTTTAATAACAGTGAAAAACTGGCACTAAACACATGACATAAGCTCCTGTACAGCATTGCAGACAAAATAATGTACGTGTGGCCGTGTTGACTGGTATATTACATGATACACGTCCCCACGCAGTCTAAATAGTGGTTTCTCACTATCTTCCTCGGACATCAGTTGTATTGCAGAACATTATGCAGAATGCCACCATCACTAGCTGCAAGTATTTTACGAAGTGCGGTAGTAGTGAAGCAAACTGCTGCATTTCATTTAAAACATTGAAGACGGGAGGATCACAACAAACTTGCGGGATCACATAAGGAGAGATCATCCTCAGTCGTCTTCGGAAGAGAAGGCAAATTTGATTGACGTACTTATAATTTTATTGATGTGGTATAAATTTGGGATAAGAAATGAACCCTCAGTTTTGCTTTAGGATGACAACTTGTTACCATCCAAAAGTGAGGATGCGGGGAAGTCATCAAATGGTGACCTTTCGCTTTCTCTATCGCCGCGCCCGTCTCCATCACCAGCTTCTCTGGAGCCAGTGAGACTGACTTCTGTCAGGGCCTCAACCTCATATCGATCACGAGCTCCTACGCCTTCACCTTTATCAGAATTTTTCAGTCTTCGTAAGAAGTGTAATTTTATGACAGGAAGTAACAGCAGTATAATACTGAAAATCGCTTATTTTAGAAAGCGGTTATTTTTAGCGGTTTTACCAGTAAGGTTAAGCAGGAGACGAAAAGATCCCATATAACATAAAACTGATTGTTTCAGTGATAACCGCCACCCCTAATTCACCAGTATTTTGTCCATATGACGTACTAGTTTCTGCCAATACTCTTTTGTACAACGTCTTTGAGTATAAAATATAAGACTTCTTTGTTTAAATTTATTCGTGAATTTCATTACATTTATGTTTTCTTAAAAATGTATATATTTTATAGGATCCTTTTTTTAGAAAAAAAGCTTTATTCCACCATAATCTTTCGGTGATGTTGCGTAGACTGTCTGTTTTGTTTGATACACCAGTTCTTTTTCTGGCAAAAGTACACATGTGTGTGTGAATGTGTGAATTTGTTTGAACGTGTGTACTTTACTAGGAAATGACCTAGTTTATACAATAAATGTTATTGTGGAACATAAGTACTGTTGATTTGTGTTATTAATAATGACTTCCTATGAAGATCGCAAGCCATGAATATCAAGAAGCTCGAGCCACACATTGGCGATCAGCGCCAGCAACATCGTCAGTTGTTGGTGTTTGTACTATGCATTTACTTTACTGTTTTCTCAGACACCTCTAGCGAGAAGTGAATATTATCTGACGTGAGTATTTATCTGAGGCAACTTCTGCTCAATTATATTTCCTAAGCGCGTGTGTGTTTTCTACGTGCATTAGCTCTTGCGCAAAGCTGAGTTTCTAGTGTAGCTTCTCGCCGCAATTAGCGCTGCTGTCGCCTTATTTACCTCTCAATGTCGCTACAGATGCAAACAGTACTTTAACAGCCAGTGCAGTCTCAACCATCGAGAGGGGAGCAGCGACAGCAAAAGCCCATTTATTTGTGTTTGTACACTGTTTCAGTTTAATGTTACCTCACAAGTCTATGTCAAGATGTGAATAATGTATGTGTGTTTATCTACGTTGCCTAGAGTTTAATTACGTTTCCTAAGTGCTTGTAGTTTCTAATTTTTGCTTTCTTTCTCTCCTTCGTGCATTAGCTTTCGTGTGAGCTGATTTTGTAATGGAACAACTAGAAGTATATATAACTGCAGTGCTGTAATTTATTCCTGTTTTGAGAGTATGTGGAATTTACAACCTTTGTGTAGAGTCACAACTTTGTAGAGAACGTTTCAAAGCTTGCTCTTTTACTTTTCTCGTTTACATTTTGTGTTGCGTCCCTACTTCAGTAGCACCACAGTCGGGTAATTGTAACTCTCGGTAAGACCTGTTTCGTATTTCTACACTACTGGCCATTAAAATTGCTACACCACGAAGATGACGTGCTACAGACGCGAAATATGACCGACAGGAAGAAGATGCTGTCATATGCAAATTATTAGCTTTTCAGAGCATTCACACAAGGTTGGCGCCGGTGGCGACACCTACAACGTGCTGACATAAGGGAAGTTTCCAACCGATTTCTCATACACAAACAGCAGTTGACCGGCGTTGCCTGGTGAAACGTTGTTGTGATGCCTCGTGTAAGGAGGAGAAATGCGTACCATCACGTTTCCGACTTCGATACAGGTCGGATTGTAGCCTATCGCAATTGCGGTTTATCGTATCGCGACAATGCTGCTCGCGTTGGTCGAGATCCAATGACTGTTAGCAGAAAATAGAATCGGTGGGTTCAGGAGGGTAATACGGAACGCCGTGCTGGATCCCAACTGCCTCGTATGACTAGCAGTCGAGATGACAGGCATCTTATCCGCACGGCTATAACGGATGGTGCAGCCACCTCTCGATTCCTGAGTCAACAGATGGGGACGTTTGCAAGACAACAACCATATGAACGAATAGTTCGACGACGTTTGCAGCAGCATGGACTATCAGCTCGAAGACCGTGGCTGCAGTTACCCTTGACGCTGCATCACAGACAGGAGCGCCTGCGGTGGCGTACTCGACGACAAACCTGAATGCACGAATGGCAAAAGGCATTTTTTCGAATGAATCCAGGTTCTGTTTACAGCATCATAATGGTCGCATCCGTGTTTGGCGACATCGCGGTGAACGCACATTGGAAGCGTGTATTCGTCATCGCCATACTGTCGCATAATAATAATGGCGTGTGACGAGGGCCTCCCGTCGGGTAGACCGCTCACCTGGTACAAGTCTTTCGATTTGACGCCACTTCGGCGACTTGCGCGTCGATGGGCATGAAATGATTATGATCAGGACAACACAACACTCAGTCCCCGAGCGGGGAAAATCTCCGACCCAACCGGGAATCGAACCAGGGCGCTTAGGATTGACAGTCTGTTGCTCTGACCACTCAGCTACCGGGGGCGGACATATTGGCTTTATCACTTGGCGTGATGGTATGGAGTGCAATTGGTTACACGTCTCGGTCACCTCTTGTTCGCACTGACAGCCCTTTGAACAGTGGACGTTGCATTTCATACATGTTACGACCCGTGGCTCTACCCTTCATTCGATCCCTGCGAAACCCTACAATTCATCAGGATAATGCACGACCGCATGTTGCAGGTCGTGTACTGGCCTTTCTGGATACAGAAAATATTCGATTGCTGCCTTGGCCAGCACATTCTCCAGATCTCTCACCAATTGAAAACGTCTGGTCAATGGTGGCCGAGCACCTGGCTCGTCACAATACACCAGTCGCTACTCCTGATGAACTGTGGTATCGTGTTGAAGCTGCATGGGCAGCTGTACCCGTACACGCCATCCAAGCTCTGTTTGACTCAATGTCAAGGCGTATCATGGCTGTTATTACGGCCAGAGGTGTTGTTCTGGGTACTGAATTCTCAGGATCTATTCACCCAAATTGCGTGAAAATGTAATCACATGTCAGTTCTAGTATAATATATTTGTCCAATGAATACCCGTTTATCATCTGCATTTCTTCTTGGTGTAGCAATTTTAATGGCCAGTAGTGCAAATTAGTACAGATTTCATCGTTTGTACTTTTTTAAAATTTCATACAGTTTTTTACAGCGTACAGAACTGTAGGGACTGTGCTCTTTGAGACAACTGGAAGCTGCGTTGACTAGGCGATATGCTCCAGGTCACTGCTCAAAGGTACAGCGACGTTAGGACACCGGTAGCGAAAGCTGAGACATCCTTACTGCCCCTGGAATACCCTCGAAACCCGGTCATCACTGCGACTTTCGACCGTAACATCTGACTGCTCTGCATTCACTCAAGAGTGTGTGGCGGACAGTTATTGCTTCGCATATATAACGGTGAAGGGTGAAAGTAGGTCCTGGATACACAGTTGCCCCTTCCCCCTTAGCAACAGGTAGGATGTGCTACCCCAGTATTGATAACACATTGTAGCTAGTACGAGATGCCGCTTCTGTTGGACCAATGAGATATTTTACTGCTCTTTCTGGACGGGTTCAAAGGACAGGTACCGAGCGAGGTGGCGCAGTAGTTAGCACACTGGACTCGCATTCGGGAGGACGACGGTTCAATCCCGCGTCCGGCCATCCTGATTTAGGTTTTCCGTGATTTCCCTAAATCGCTCCAGGCAAATGCCGGGATGGTTCCTTTGAAAGGGCACGGCCGACTTCCATCCCATTCCTTCCCTAATCCGATGAGACCGATGACCTCGCTGTCTGGTCTCCTACCCCAAAACAACCAACCAACCAACCAAAGGACAGGTAACGGATAACGTAGCCAACCAAGGACAGGTAACGTAGCAAGTCAGTTCTAGAAATAATGTCAGCGTGTGTTGTGTATCTTCTACGAAAGCTTTCGTCCAACATATGGAGGAGGCTATGTTTGCGTTTATTGAATACTCTGTGTGCAACCGACTGCACATCGTGGCTCATGTTAGTGCGAATGACGCCTGCCACTCACTACACACAGTGTTTTCAATTTCATTAGGACTGTGTCCATGAAAGATAAATGTTATAGTTACGGTATGCATTATGTTCATAAAACCACTATGTTTGTTCAAAACAATACACAGCCGAGATGGTTATAAAAATGTTTCAAACAGTTACCAAAGTCCTTTTTCGTAATTGCATTTAGTACTGCAATACAATTTTCATGGACTTCTTAAATTCATCATAACAGTGTCCTTTCATGGCCAGCTTCAATTTGGGGAACTGCTAGAACTCGCCTGGGACTAAATCCGGCGAATATGGCGGGTGACTCAGACTATGATCCATTTGTTGGCCAAACAATCACGTACTATCCTTGCTTTATGGGCTGGGGCCCTTTTCAGTCCACCCCAGGACCCTGCTTCACGATATTCAAGTCAAATTCAACGAATTCATAGGCCTATGGCCACTGAGATAAGTATAACCAGAACCAAAGGAGGTATAAATGAGGGTCACTTAAACCGTTTCTTCTAACGGGGCTACAGAAATATGAAAGTTGATTTTGTGAAGAATGTGAGCGATGCGGAGTGTGCTAACAGTGCTTATTCAGTGTTGTTTGTGCATGTACGCACATCAAAAAAAGTCTTGCATCACCTAAGTTAAGAGAGTTCCAGAACCTGTACAGAAAATTGTAATAGAGATCAACAAAAACATCGTTTCCGCCATTTTTATTGCTCATGAAAACCACATATCGCATGTTGTACCACCATAAAGCGAGACCTACAGAGGCGGTGGTCCAGATTGCTTTACGTACTGGGACCTCTAATCGCCAGTAGCACGTCCTCTTGCATTGGTGCATTCCTATATTCGTCGTGGCATACTATCCACAAGTTCATCAAGGCACTGCTGACCCAGATTGTCCCACTCCTGAACAGTGATTCGGGGTAGATCCCTCAGAGTGGTTGGTGGGTCACGTCGTCCATAAACAGCCCTTTTCAGTCTATCCCAGGCAAGAGCGATAGGGTTCATGTCTGGAGAACATGCTGGCCACTCTAGTCGAGGGATGTCGTTACCCTGAAGGAAGTCATTCACATGAGGTGCACGATGGGGGGCGCCATTTGTCGTCCATGAAGGATGGCATTCACGTATCGTACAGTCGTTACGGCGCCTTCCATGGCCACCAGCGGTGTACGTCGGCCCCACATACTGCCACTCCAGAACAGCAGGGAACCACCACCTTGCTGCACTCGCTGGACAGTGTGTCTAAGGCGTTCAGCCTGACCGGGTTGCCTCCAAACACGTTTCCGATGATTGTTTGGTTGAAGGCATATGCTACACTCATCGCTGAAGAGAACGTGACCCATCCTGGGCGGTCCATTCGGCATGCTGTTGGGCCCATCTGTGCCGCGCTGCATGGTGTCGTGGTTGCAAATATAGACCTCGCCATGGACGTCGGGAGTGAAGCTGCGCATCACGCAGCCTACTGCGCACAGTTTGAGACATAAGACGGCGTCCTGTGGCTGCGCGGAAAGCGTTATTCAACGCGGTGGCGTTGCTGTCAGTGTTCCTCCGAACCATAATTCGTAGGTAGCGGTCATCCACTGCATTAGCAGCACTTGGGCGGCCTGAGCGAGGCACGCCATCGACAGTTCCTGTCTCTCTGTATCTTCTCGCAGTCCGAGTAACATCGCTTTGGTTAACTCAGAGACGCCTGGACATTTCCCTTGTTGAGAGCTCTTCCTGGTACAAAGTAACAATGCGGACGCGATCGAACCGCCGTATAGACCGACTAGGCATGGCTGAACTACAGACAACACGAGCCGTGTACCTCCTTCCTGGTGGAATGACTGGAACTGATCGGCTGTCGAACCCCCTCCGTCTATGAGCTCTGCACTTACATTGTTGTTTACGTCTTTGGGTGAGCTTAGTGACATCTGTGAACGCTCAAAGGAATTGTGTCTGTGATACAATATACACAGTGGGACATCTATCTTCAGGAGTTCTAGGAAACGTGGTGATGCAAAACCTTTTTTGATATGTGTATACGCGCTTGCCCTAACAGTATGCAGTCAAACGAAATCTTAAATTTTAGCATGAAAGGTATAATTTGTAACTGATTACTGATTGGTAATATACGCAGTTTTTAGGACTAACAAATTGTAGCTAAACACGCGGTAAGTAACTAAACGTAGCAGAGTATATATCGAAGCAATTGCAATAAAAAATATATATCAGCCTATTTTATTTTTTAAGAAAGGAATGTTATTTACGTGTAATGCACTTGCAAGTTCCTTTCCAATCCACGAAATGAAGATAATTTCTTGCTGTCGGTTCTTCGGCTGCTGCATCGTCATAGACCTATTATAGATTTCAAAATATCATGATAACTTACAAGAAAGGTAAGCATAAGTTGGAACGTCCCCTTTGAACAATTATATATGACTGTGCTTAAACTGATACACAATGTTTTTAGCGCAACGCAATCTGACTTTCAAAAATCCGTACAAAAGAATGGCCCTGACTAACATTAACCTATACCTTTCACAAATCACTTACCTCACCAAATATCTTCGTTACTCGAACTACTGCAATACAGCGAGCGCCACTACTGCCAGCTAAATAAAGGATTCAAACTACTGAAGGCACTAACTACTAATAGGCATAGTTAGCAAATGAAAGATTTTGATAGAGAGCAAACAACGTATTTACCTTAATAGTCATGCCATCCAGTCTTACAAATTTCAAAACTCCGCCATTTCTCTCCCCACATCCACCACTGCTGGCGGCTCACCTCCAACTGCCGAACGCTATGCGCTGTTAACATCCAGCTGCCCAACACTACAATGGCAGACAACAATGCAAACTAGCCACAGACTGCACACAGCACAGCCAGTGATTTTCATACAGAGCGCTACGTGGCGTTACCAGTAAGAAAACCTAAACAGCCTACTTACAAAGTATAGTAATAAAGTTAGGTATAAAGTACAAACACAAATGTCCCGATTTTTTTCTCTTTGAAACCTGGTTAGCCTAGGCCACACAAGCTATGACAATCAATGGAAACCGGTGGTGTGCAATGGTAACACGTTTTGTGGCCTCGTTTCATTTGAATGAACATTTATGAGTTGTGATTTCAGCATGATGGAGCCACCTGTCACACATCCTGCGACACAGTTGCTCAATGAGTGGTTTCTGAGTTGTCCAATCTCATTAATAGTGATCGACATTAGCCACTAAGATGCTAAACTATCAAAATTCCATTGCATCTGAACACCCGTGGCCGTTATCTGAAACACGCCATACGTAACCGTAAACAAATGCAAACGGGACTACGAAAAACGCATCACACTGTGAATGACTACAAGACAGTTGTGCGTATACTACAATGTGCGTCAGAGTGTTCTCATGAAACACCACGACAAAAACTCACGATAAACCGACTAAAGTGCCCTGACTCGCAGGTGCATTAATATTGTGATCGACTAATAACGGTGGAACTTTTTGGTTGGATCTACTGTAATAAATACTAAAACGTCCCCTTAGCAAAATTATAAATGACTGTGCTGATAAACCTCTTACGTTATTTGATTTTCAAACAGATGAGCAAAACTGAACGTACTCAGACATTTCTCTCTTTACTTATTCTGATCATCACTAAACTGACACACATTTTTTTTTTTTTTTTTTTTTTTTTTTTTTTTTTAGCGCAACGCAATCTGACTTTCAATAATCACTACAAAAGAGTGGCCCTGACTAACAATAACCTATACCTGTCATGAATTACTTACCTCAAAAAAATCTCCGTTACTTGAACTACTGCAATACAGCGAGCGCCAATACTGCCAGCTAAAATAAAGATTGTAACTACGGAAGGCACTAACTACTGGTAGGCATGGTTAGCAAATGAAAGATTTTGATGGAGAACAAATAATGTATTTACCTTAATGGTGTTCAAAAGTCATAATTTATATATATCAGTTCATGACATCTGGTATTACAAATTTCATTTTTCTGACGGACACACGTCCATATCGTCCGCTCTCAAAACTCTGCCATCTCTCTCCCCACATCCACCACTGCTGGCGGCTCACCTCCAATTGCGCAACGCTACGCGCTGTTCACATCCAACTGCCCAACACTACAATAGCAAATATTCGAAAAATGCAAATCAGCCATAGACTCCTCACAGCACAATCAGTGATTTTCATACAGAGCGCTATGTGGCGTTACTAACATAAAAACATAAACAGCCTACTTACAATACCAAACTGTGTTGAAGGTAAAGGATGATATTCGATGTGTTTATTGCGAAATACACCTTTTTAGGGGGGATCTAACCTAAATTATTGATTTTTTAAATAAATACTAAACTGTGTCCAATTTGGACGATGATATTTGATATGTTGATTGCGAAATACAAGAGGAGTCTGGTCGGGCAGTTCATAGCAAACTTAACCGACAGAGCCCTAACATGTCAGCGCAGTAGAAGAGGTCGTGCCGGAAATGGCAACGTATCATGAACATTTTTGTGCACTTGGTTATTGCGTCTACGAAATTAATAATTTGATAAATCAAAAACAGTACATATTTTGAAGGACCCTCTTGTTACTAGACGACCTTGACCCTGCTTCATTGGTGCACCGCTCAGTACGAGATATTCTGCTGCAAAAGCCGAAGCTGATCAAAGCCCGCTCGGGCACTCCAGCAATCCCAGAGTTCCGGACGAATAATGGAAGTTATATCGCGGATCGGCACACGCGTAACGCAGCACTAGCGGCGATAAAAAGCGTTACGTCCCGTGGGAAATCACACAGAGGCCGGCGGACGTCGAACGCTTGTTTTATAGTAGGTCCCTCTCCACTCCGACCACGCCCCCCCCCCCCCCTCCCACCACCCACGTGCCGATACGCAAGGACGGGGAGGACGTGTTTCAGTGCACCGCTACAGCGGTCTCTCCCACTCTTAAACATTAGGATCTCTGCTACCTTTTAGAATTGCCGAAAGATGTGTTTACATTGTGGATGTTACTAAATAGCTTCCTGTCTGTCGGAGAATGTAAGGTAGAAACACCAATACCGTTCAAGATGACAAAGCATAAACTGCATATAGAAAGTAATCAGTTACACATTGTCAGAGGCGTTTAGTGCAGCGTATCTCGAGGCTTATCGCTGCATTAGCTGGCACATATTTCGAGAAGTACAGATTTCAATTATTGACACGCATCCGCCAGTGGCCTGGCTGATTCGTTTCATATGACACGAATTTTCACTACCGTAACAGGGAAAATGAATAGGGAATTCGAGAAGTATCAGAGATAATAGGGTAAGTATGTGACGATACTGTCACATCTCACCATGCGACCTTCAATAATTGCATTATGTGTTGTACTGAACTGGACATTCTGGGAGGACGTGCACAGGGGAGAAATTCTGTGTTCGCTAAAATTCCCTGCTGGTGGGACGAGAGTCGCGTGGCCGCCCATATACTTGAGGCTTCCTGTGGAGGAATAACGGCGTCTCGAGAGATTCCCATATTTTTTTGCGGAATAAGCCGCGCGAGGCAGCTGGCCGAGAGGGCTCTTCACTAGCTCCCGATATTATTAGCCACCTTTCTGATGCATGCTGGGCTGTTCTTCGGGTAGAACCAGAAGGTCTTAAGAAACAGCGTTGACCATACCCTGCAATCGTAGCAGAGGGGAAACCACCGCGGTATTTTTGCCCACAGCGTGGGAAACGAGTGACTTTCCGCACAGTAAACGTGCAGCCAATAAGCAAAGGGAACACCGCCTATTGTCAACTACTGACTACTCTACGGCAATACGAAAGGCGCGAAATGGACAATTTAGGCAGAAATTCCCTGCAAAGTTGTGTGGAGAAAGAAATTCACGCTTCTCATGGTGGCAAATATGGGGAATATTTGCCCCCGAGTTGGAGAGAGGAGTAAAGTGAGTTGGAGAGGAGTCCGGGAGCGATCAGGTTGCTGGGCGATCCAGTCTGGCAGCGCAGAGCGACATCTTTTCCACCGAGGTCACCAGTGGTGCCTGGTCCATCCTGGCACAATTAGTTACTGTCACCACTAAGTGTCGTTAGTGCTTCCCACAACTTGTGTTGATGCTATTTGATTCAGAATTTCTATTACGAAGATTCGCCAGTATTGCTGCATTTGTGAGCTACCCAAGCTAGGATAAATAGTCTTGCCAAAAGGTTATAAGTCTTCCAAATAGCTTTCAAGTGTCTCCTATTTTCAGATATCAATTCCATAGACCGTTTTCAGTTAATTTCCTCTTATAATTAGGATTAATCACTGTACTTTACGCTCAGTAATTTCAATTGTTTTAGAGATGTTATTGTATTGCCCAACACTTGATGCGTGAATGAAATTAATTTGAATCAGTAAATTCATGTTCCTTTTAATGATTATTTGTATTCGAGCTGTCCTACAATTACTCTGATGAGGTCATTCTCACATAACTTAAGACAAATATCACCAGGTTGATATTTCTAAATTTTGTGCACACTGTGTCAGTTCAGTGGTCGTGAGTTAAGCAGGTGTCACTACCTGAAACATTACTGATTAACTAACGGAAGATTACAGTTTTATTTGCAGTTTATATAATTATTTTTATTAATGTTTCTTGTTGATAAATTGAAATTCTCCTGATTCTGCAAGTAGCAATGAGACTGTTCTGCTTTTTCAGTGTAAAGGTAATGTTAGAGGCCCCTGCTGTTCCTTACCTATATAAACGAATTAGAAGGCATTCTGAGCAGCCGTCTTAGATTGTTTGCAGATGATGCTGTCGTTTATGTTCTAGTAAAGTCACCAGAAGACATAAAAAATTGCAGAACGATTTAGGAAAGATATCTGTATGGTGCGAAAATAGGCACTTAATCCTAAATAATGAAAAATGTGAGGTCATCCACATGAGGGCTAAAAGAAATTTGATTAGACGATAAATCAGTAGAATCTAAACGCCTCAAATTCAACTAAATACCAAGGAACTACAATTAAGAACAAGACGTAGAAAATGTTGTGGGGAAGGAGAACCAAAGAAAGCGTTTTATTGGCTGAATACTTAGAAGACATAACAGTAAAGAGACTGCCTAAACTACGCGTGTCCGTCCTCTTTTAGATTAGATTGCATTAGGTTTACTTCCAGTCCAATTGATCCGTAGTGAGGAGTAATCCAGGACGTAGAACATGTCAGATAAACAATAATACATGACAAATATTTATAAATGAAACAAGTAAGCTAACGAACCTTCCACAGGTCCCAAGTGGAATGTTAGTCAATTTTTTTAATGAATTATATGAAAGGATCATTTTACAACACTCATTTACTAAGATCGCATTAGTGCACTGAATTTAAAATTTTAAAAAATGTTTTTTTTGTTTATAAAGTAATAAACATATAATAGAACTACTACAATACTTGCCTACAGTGAACACATTACTGCACTGAAATGGTGCAGGAGTTAGATTTTATATATATATAATTAGTTGATTCTACCGAGAAATTCTTCAATATAGTAGAAGGATTTGGCCACCAATGCATCCTTTAGGCTTCTCTTAAACTGAATTTCATTGGTTGTTAAGCTTTATATCGCTGCTGGCAAGTTACTGAAAAGGTGTGTTTCTGAATAATGCACACCTTTTTGTACAAGAGTAAGTGGGTTCAAATCCTTGTGAAGATTATTCTTATTTCTAGTATTGATTCCATGGACTGACCTGTTGCTTTGAAAAACTGATGTATTTTGAATGACAAATTTTATTAAGGAATAACTGTATTGGGAAGCAGTAGTTAGTATTCCTAGTTCCCTATACAGGCCTCTGGAAGATTTTCTTGAGTTCACACCACATATAACTCTTACTCCACCTTTTGTGCCCAGAAAACGTTAGCTTGGCTTCATGAATTACCCCAAAAAATAATCCGATATGACATTATGAAGTGAAAGTAAGCATAATATGCCAGCTTTTTCATTTTTATATCCCCTATGTCTGACAGACAAGGGCTAGTAGAAACCCTTGGGTAACAGAAGAAATACTGAATTTAATTGATGACAGGAGAAAATATAAAACAGCAGTAAATGAAGCAGGCAAAAAGGAATACAAACGTCTCAAAATAGAGATCGACAGGAAGTGCAAAATGGCTAAGCAGGGATGGCTAGAGGACAAATGTAAGGCTTATCTCACTAGGGGTAAGATAGATACTGCCTACAGGAAAATTAAAGAGACCTTCGGAGAAAAGAGAACCACTTGCATGAATATCAAGAGCTTTGATGGAAACCCAGTTCTAAGTAAAGAAGATAAAGCAGGAAGGTGGAAGGAGTATATAGAGGGTCTATACAAGGGCGATGTACTTGAAGACAATATTATGTAAATGGAAGAGGATGTAGATGAAGATGAAATGGGAGATATGATACTGCGTGAGGAGTTTGACAGAGCACTGAAAGACCTGAGTCGAAACAAGGCCCCCAGAGTAGACAACATTTCATTAGAACTACTGACAGCCCTGGGAGAGCCAGTCCTGACAAAACTCTACCATCTGGTGAGCAAAATGTATGAGGCAGGCGAAATACCCTCAGATCTTAAGAGAAATATAATAATTCCAATCCCTAAGATTGGTAAAATACAGGGAGCGAAACGCTATTTACAATTTGTTCAGAAACCAGATGGCAGTTATAAGAGTCGAGGGGTTTGAAAGGGAAGCAGTGGTTGGGAAGGGAGTGAGACAGGGTTGTACCCTATCCCTGATGTTATTCAATTTGTATATTGAGCAAGCGATAAAGGAAACAAAAGAAAAGTTCGGAGTAGGTTTTAAAATCCATGGAGAAGAAATAAAAACTTTGAGGTTCGCCGATGACACTTTAATTCTGTCAGAGACAGCAAAGGACTTAGAAGAGTAGCTGAACGGAATGGACAGTGTCTTGAAAGGAGGGTACATGATGAACATCAACAAAAACAAAACGAAGATAATGGAATGTAGACGAATTAAGTCGGGTGATGCTGAGGGTATTAGATTAGGAAATGAGACACTTAAAGTAGTAAAGGAGTTTTGCTATTTGGGGAGCAAAATAACTGATAATGGTCGAAGTAGAGAGGATATAAAATGTAGACTGACAATGGCATGGAAAGCGTTTCTGAAGAAAATAAATTTGTTAGCATCGAGTATAGATTTAAATGTCAGGAAGTCGTTTCTGAAAGTATATGTATGGAGTGTAGCCATGTATGGAAGTGAAATGTGGGCGATAAATAGTCTATACAAGAAGAGAATAGAGGCTTTCAAAATGTGGTGCTACAGAAGTATGATGAAGATTAGATGGGTAGATCACATAACTAATGAGGAGGTATTGAATAGAATTGGGGAGAAGAGGAGCTTGTGGCACAACTTGACTAGAAGAAGGGATCGGTTGGTAGGACATGTTCTGAGACATCTAGGGATCACCAATTTAGTACTGGAGGGCAGCTTGGAGGGTAAAAGTCGTAGAGGGAGACCAAGAGATGAATACACTAAGCAGATTGAGAAGGATGTAAGCTGCAGTAGGTACTGGGAGATGAAGAAGCTTGCACAGGATAGAGTAGCATGGAGAGCTGCATCAAACCAGTTTCAGGAGTGAAGACCACAACAACAACAACATGTCTGACAGAATTCGCATTGCAAATATAGATTTGTTTAGACGTTTCAGCAGTTCTGTGGTGTGCTCCTCCTAGTTTATTTTATTATCAAGCTGTAATCCCAAGACTTTAATGTTCACTTCTTCTATCTGCTTGTCATCATATGTTAGGCATATACTCGTGGGACACCCCTTACAATTTCAGAACTAGATGTAGTGTGTTTTTTCAAAGTTTAGTGACACAGAATAGGTTAGGAACCAGTGATTGATGTCCACAAATATTTTATTAGCCGAACTTCTACACTTCATTTGCTGTTTATTGCAATGTTTGTATAATCGGCAAACAAAACAAACTGGACATTTGGTAACGTTACTGATGAAAGGTCATTGATATGCAGAAGAAAAAGTAAGGGCCCTAAGAGGGTACCTTGTGGGACCCCACACGTAATTAGTTCCTTGTTGAATCATGCCTGATAGCTTAATACATGTCTCTTTCGTAATACCAGTCTTTGATTCCTGCCAGAGATATTAGATCTGAAACATTTTGCAGCATTTCATGTTATACCATAATATTCTATTTTATTTAAAAGCATATTGTGATTTACACAGTCAAATGCCTTTGACAGAACAAAAAATATACCAGTTACCGCAATTTTTTTTTCTAATCAATTAAGTACATTTTCACTCTAAGTGTAGATAGCCTTCTCTGTATCAGAATTCTTTAGAAATCCGAACTGAGACTTTGACAGTATGTTATTCCGATAAGATAGCCTTTTCTAAAATTTTTGAGAATGCTGGCAGAAGTGAAATTGGACGGATATTTGATGCTATCTCTCTATATCCCATCTTAAACAGTGGCTTAACTTCAGCATATTTCAACCGTTCAGAAAATATTCTACTGATAAGCGACTCGTTACACAGAAACCTTAATATGTTACTTAATTCGGAATTACATTCTTTAATTAACTTTGTTGAAATGTTTTGTTGACGCCAACCTACATAGGGAGAAACGATCATCATAATAAAATAAGGGAAATCAGAGCTCGCGCGAAAACATACACCTGTTTGTTTTTCCCACGCTCTTTTCGAGAGTGGAATAACAGGGAATTCTGATGGAGCTTCGATCAGCACTCTGCAGGCACTGAAGTGTCATTTGCAGAGTATCCATGTAGATGTAAATGTAGATTCTGTGATGAGATAATTTCACAATATACTAATTTTGTTTTTCTTTTTTTTGTCATCAGTCTTCAGAAGGATTCGAGGCTCCCGCCACCAATTCCTCTCCTCTGCAATCCTCTTGATCTCAAAGGTAGCGAGACCTACGTTCTCAATCATTTGCTGGATGCATTCCAATCACTGACTCGCTCTACATTTTTTATCCTCTACAGCTTCCTCTAGTACCATGGAAGTTATTCCCTGGTGTCTTAACAGACTTACCATCCTGTCCCTTCTTCTTGTCAGTGTTTTCCATGTATCTATTTCCTCGCAGATTCTGCGGAGAACCTCCACATACCTTACCAGCCCACCTGATTTTCAACACTATTCTGTAGCGCCACTTCTCAAACGTTTTGATTCTAGTCTGTACTGGTTTTCCTACAGTCTACGTTTCTCTACCGTACAATGCTGTGCTCCAAAAGTGCATTCTCAGAAGTTTCGTCCTCAAATGAAGGCCTATTTTCGATATTAGTAGACTTCTGTCGGCCAGGAATGCCCTTTTTGCCAATGCTAGTCTGCTTTCTATTCCCTCCTAGCTCCACCCGTCATGGGTGATTTGCTACCTACTTCGTGACCACCAATCCTGATATAAGGTTTTTCGCTGTTCTCATTTCTACTTCTTCTCTTTACTTTCGCCTTTTTTCGATTTATTCTTAATCCATATTCTTTACTCATAAGAATTTTCACTCCATTTAGCAGATACCGTAATTCTTCTTCACTTTCACTGAGGATAGCAATGTCAACAGCGAATCTAATCATAGAAATCCTTTCACCTTGAATTTTAATTTAATTCTTCAACCTTTGTTTTATATCCGTCATTGCTTCATTGAAGTATAGATCCAACAGTAGGGGCGAAAGAGTATATCCCAGGATTACATCCTTTTTAATCTGAGCACTTCGTTTTCGGTCTCCCAATCAAAATTCCCAATTGGCTCTTGTACTTATTGTACATTACCCGTCTTTCCATACAGCTTACCCCTATTTTTCTAACAGTTTCGAATATCTTGCACAGTTTGACACTGTCGAACTGTTTTCCAGATCGACAAACTATATTAAAGTGTCTTTATTTCTCTTTAGTCTTACTTCCATATTCAACCTCAATGTCACAACTGCCGTTCCTAAAACCAGACTGACTGTCATCTAACACATTCTCAGTTTTCTTCCCCATTCTTCCATACATTATTCATGGCGAACACTTGGAAGCAAGACCTGTTAAGCACATAGTTCGATAATTCTCGCACTATTCGAGTGTTGCAACCTTCGGAATTGTGTGGATTATGTTTCCCAGAAAGTGACATGGTATGTCACCAGATACTTACATTCTACACGCGAACGTGAGTAGTCGTTTTGTTACCAATTGTCCCAGTGGTTTTAGAAATTCTGATGGAATGTTATCTATCCCTTCTGCCCTATTCGATCTGAAGAATTCCGAAGCTCTTTTAAATTCTGATTTTAGTACTGGATCCACTATCTCTTCCATATCAACTTCTGTTCCATCTTCTACCACAGCATACTGGACCTCCCCCCTATAGAGGGCATCAATATAATCTTTCCAGCTGTCCACTCTCTCCTCTGCATTTAACTGTGTAATTACCATTGCACTCTTATTTCTGCCACCCTTGCTTAATATCGTGGAAACTGTGTTGAATTTTCTGTATGCAGAGTCAGTCATTCCGATCATCATTTCCCTTTCTATTTCTTCAGATATTTCATGTAGCCATTTCGCATACGCTTCCCTGCACCTTCTACTTACTTCATTCCTAAGTGACTTGTATTTCTGTATTCCTGAATTTCCCTCAACACTTTTGAACTTCCTCCTTTCGTCGATCAACTGAAGTATTTCTTCTGTATTCGACTTTTTAGCACATCGTTTAGTCCCGAATAACCTCTTAAACTTCAGCCTATTCTTCATCAATACTAAACCGTGAAATGAGTCTATATCTACTTCACGGTACGCCTTACAACCTAGTATGAGATTTCGGAATCTCTGTCTGATAATGATGTAATCTAACCGAGATGTTTCGGTATTTCCCGGCCTTTTTCAAGTACACTTCCTTCTCTTCTGGTTCTTGAGCAGTGTGTTGGCTGTTAGTAGCTGAAATTCTTTACACATATCAATTCGTCGTTCTCCTCTCTCATTCCTGGTACCAAGTTCATATCTTCTCGTAACCCTTTCTTCTACTCCTTCTTCTACTATTAGATTCCCATTTCCCGTTCAATATCCTCGTATACTTTCTCTCTTCGGCTTTCTACGGCGGCATGCATAGGCGAATTATCGGTGTCGGTGTTGGTTTACTGTCGATTCTGATGAGAACGGATCCTATCACTGGACTGCTCACAATAAGCCACTCTTACCCTGCCTTCCACTTTCCGCTGCTGTTGATATTATCTTACACTCGCTTGACCAGAAATCCTTATCTTCTTTCCACTTCACTTCAATGACGCCCACTATATCTAGATTGAGCCTTAGCATTTTCGTTTTCAGATTTTCTAGCTTCCTACCACATTCAGACTCTGACAATCCAAGCCACGATTCGTAGAATGTTATCCTTTCGTTGGTTACTCAATCTTTTTCTCACGGTCAACTCCTCTTTGCCAGTCCCTTCCCAAATATTCAAATGGAGGACTAAACCGGAATTTTTTGCTAATGGAGAGATCTTCTTGACACTTTTCAATACGACACTTTTCAATACGGACTACATGTCCTATGGATACACGTTACATACACTTAATCAGTGGTTTTCATTGCCTTCTGCATCCTTATGCCATCGATCACTGGTAATTCTTCCGTCTTTAGAGGCAGTTTCTTACTCTAACGGAAAGAAAGTTTCCAGGGCCACTATGTGCTCCTTCGCAGTCTTCGACAAGGTCGTTGGCTGAACGAGAGTGACTTCTTATGCCGGAAGTCTTCGGCGGCGATGCCGATTATTTTAATTCCAAATGTAAGCGGTGGCGGGGTTCATATCCATTTTGATAGCTAATCAAAGGCGCTATCCTGTCTCCGGGCCCCGCCGTTGTTTTTCCTAGATCTCGGGTAACTTATTAGGTGTGAATTTAATTGTAAATTTAGTTGAGATTTGAGTTTTTGAGTGTGGTAGGCAGACTTCACTAACCTTTGATGAAACCCAAGCGACCACACAAAAAACTGAGTAGGAGCTGCAGGTTTCTTAGTTAGTACTTCATGTGTACCAATTTTCGAAGGAATTTTAGATTCATCTTCCTAGGTGAGGTGCGAAATGAGTGATATTATTAACGATTCTTATAGCATATAGGATGTGGCTCATAGTTAAATCCTTCTAGGCCGGCATGGCTGAAAGAGAAAGCGAGGCTCCATACTACCTTACGAACTCGACATCTGTCCGACCGGTGTCTCGCCTTCGATGGCGAAGCACGAAGGTGGCTAGTTACGCATTCAAGGAATGCTGGGGCTGGATGGTTTCAGAAAGTGGCCACTTAGTCTGGATAGCAGTGCTGCGCGCCGCCACACCGAAACACCGAAATAGCTAGTTTCGGTCCACTTCTCTCTCTATCTCTCCCTCTCTCTCTTACAGTGTATGGAAATCTTGTTGGGAGGGGGTTCTGAGTTGTCACCTGGTCTGACTGGATTACAGCTAGTTGCCCATTTTGATTGGATAGGAGAAGTTAGGGGAAGCCTTGTTGCACCACGCATTGGGAGAGTGTAGTAACCGATGTGGGTTTCTTTTTATTTTTATTTTTTTGGGTCGTGTGAGGGGGGGTTGGAGGGGATTTTTAGGGCGACGTTTGGGTGTTGGACCTCATGGATGATACTGTTGTTAGACCGAGTGAAGGAGGTTTTTTGATTCTGGCAACAGATCTTACCAGTGCAGATGTGATGTCTCTGTGGCATCACACTCCGAGAGCGCGCGGTTGATGTCTGGAGATGCTGACACTGACTTTCGCTTTGGTAAATGCAGCTTTACAGGACAGGTCGTAGGTCCGAGCAAGCACTCGTAATTTTGGTGGGGTTTTTACGGAGACGTGAGATTTACTTTGCCCGAAACCAGTGATTCCATCAGTGCCCTTGTAGGTTGCATATAAAGACCTCAACTTAAGAAAACGAGTCCAGACGACTGTTCAAGGTTGCTCATGCAGAGCCAAGAGAATGCCATTAGTGCTTTGAATGTCTGACTAGCATTCCTTTCAGATAATATTGTAGAGTCTAGGAAGGCTGCATACTCGGTTCGCTAGACAAATATGCAAACAAATCGTATTAATGAATTTTATTACAATAAGAAAACGTGAAATAATTAACTTTTGCGATTACACAGATGTGTCGCAAGCAAAAGGGTGACGTACAAAATAATAAATCTTCTTCAGTATGAACAATTCCCAATCTGTGCTACACAGAGAGTACAAGCGAAGTGAACGGAGTCGACGCTGCTGTACAAGTGCCTAATTTTGAAACTGCTATTGAACTGGCCCGTCATCAGTCGGTCACAACCCTTACGTCCTGTCGCTTTGTCGTCTTGGAGGGAGGTCCTGTCAGTGTGGAATTGGCTGGCTTCTTCTCACAGCCTCCTCTGCTCTATCGTTCCCGACACTGGCGATCCTGTGCCTGCCTTTACGCCGTAACATTCCCCCCCCCCCCCCCCCCAAAGTGACGGACCGTCGTCGTATATGTGGCACGACATCGAGAGGGGAGGAAGGAGCGTGGACGCTCTGATAGACCAGAAGCTTTGGCTGCAGGGGAGGTCAGACTCCCTGTCGTACCAGCCCCCCTCCGCTATCCGGTCTCCGCTCTGGCGGGAACGTTCCTGGAAAACGCCCAGAAACCCTTGAGGCCCATAGGAAGATGAAGATGGCGGCGACTGCTGCAGCGCGGGCGGGTCCAGCTCCATCGGTGGGACGAGAGGAGGTGGAGGAGGCGAAGGTTCGATCTCCATGGAGCCGTTCTGCAGTGTCGTGATGACACCCTCTGGCAGCTGCTGTGGCCGCTCTGTCCCCAGGATCCGTCGGCGGTGCAGTCGGTCTGGGCTTGATATGAGATATATGCATGCGCCAAGCCGACGAAGAATCTCGACTGGCGCCCACCGCTTGTTGTCGCTAAAAACCATTAAAAAAAAATTCCTTGTGGCCTTCCCTCGGCGTCGGATGCTGAGGAGGGTGGAGAAGTGTCTGATGGCGGCGGCCGTGAAGCAGTTCCACCGGCGATGGTCCGTTTCGTGGATGTGAACGATAGGAGGCGAGAAGCAGTTGCAATGCTTGAACCCAGGTGTGTGCGATGCGAAGTTGGGCCATCTGCTGCTTGAAGATTCTGTCAAAACGTTCCGCTTCGCCGTTTGACTGTGGATGGAACGTTACACTAGTTAGATGCTGTTTGTCACTGCGTTCACAGAATGTTTCAAATTCGTTTGACGTGAACTGAGGGCCGTTGTCCGACACTATAACTACAGGAGGCCTTCGAGGCAAAAAACAGAGGACAGCGCCTGAACTGTGTTACGTGACGTTGTCGAGTTCATTGGCACAGCAAACTGAAACTTGGTACAAGAGTCTACCACAATCAACCAACGAATGTTCCAAGAACGTCCCGCGAAGTCTACGTTGTCACTGTCATGGTGATTGCGACTGACGTTCTAGTTGGGTGTCCATACCCCGCCAAGTGCAGTGTAGACGCGCTAGCTGTTTCATACGAACAATCCCCCATTGCCCTTGGTGAAGTATCTGCGACACTTCATTTTGCAAAAGCTTTGGGGGTTAACACACGTCATTTTGAACCAGAATCACACTTTGCTGTATAGCGAGACTATGCCGATGTGCAAACTATCGGCGCACTACTGAGTTCTTCATGCTGTGCAGTGAGCGAGGCCAAGATGTGCGAATGTATTTAGCAAACTTTTCAAATCTGAATCAGCTTCGGTGGTCTGTGCAATTTTCCAACAGTTCGGAGGAAAGGATTAAAACAATGTAGAATCCTGAGCATCGATGTGACAACAAGATACAGCAGAAGCGTCAAAGGCTGTACCAGGGCCACTCGGAAGACGTGAAAGTGCGTCCGCCTTACCATGTTGAGCTGTCGAACGACACAAAAACTCGTACTGGTACTGAGACAACAACAAAGCCCATCTTTGCAATTTTTGGGCAGTTCGTACAGGAACCGACCTCATCGGATGAAACAAAGACTGCAGTAGTTTGTGACCAGTTACTAAGTAGAATTATCTGCCATAGAAAAAGAAGTGGAATTTGGTGACAGCCAACACAATAGCCAATGCCTCTTCCTGGTTTTTTTTTTTTTTTTTTTTTTGTAGTTACACTGAGCTTTGGCCAACATTTATGATGCGAAAGCAGAAGGCCTGTCTTTATCACCAAATCTGTGCGAAAGCACAGCACCGATTCCGCAAAAGGAAGCATCAACTTGCAACACAACTGGTTTGTCAGGATCAATGTGAACCAAGTATCGATCACTGAGCAATGCATCTTTAAAAGGTTCTTGGTACTCATCTGTCCCAAGAAAGGGTACGTTTTTGCGACGCAAGCGATGCAATGGAGGTGCCATTTGTGCAGCATTTGGTATTAACCAAATATAATAGTTCATTTTCCCTAAGACTGACTGTAATTCTGTGACATTGCGAGGAACTGGCAGGTCACGTATGACTAACAAATGTGAATGAAGGATGTACACCTTGACTGTTTATGACATAAGTAGTCCAGTCTACACTTTAGCCTTACATCACATAAAACACGAAACAAAGCATGCAAATTTGCAGTATGTTCTTTAGGCGTACGACCTGCTACTACAATATCGTCCAAATACTTTGAACAGTTTGATAAGTGAGCAGTCAGTTGTTCCAAATGTCATTGAAAAATGGTGTGTGCGGAAGTACCCTCAAAAGTGAAACGCAGATATTTAAGCAAGCGCAAATGAATGTTCCAAACACAAAAGTTTAGAGACTTTTCGTCTAGTGGTATTTTAAGATATGCGTCGCGCAAATCAAATTTTGAAAAATGGTGACCAGCGCCTAATCTGTCTATGAAATCCTCTGGCCTTGTCAATGGATAAGTATCAATCACAGTTTGTGGATTGCCTGTAGATTTAACGTAAGCACAGAGGGGAATGTGACCTGAAGGTATGGGTGACAAAACCAGTGGACTAGCCCACTGAGTGGCTTGCATGGGCGCAATAGCTCCGCTATCCTGCAATTCTTTACGTTTAACAGCGACTTAGTCCCGTAATGCAACAGGAACAGTTCTGGCCCGGCAAACTTTCGGCTCAGCATTGTCTTTCAAAGTAATATGTTCAATAAAATTGTTAGCCTTGCTTAACCTTTAGAAAATGAATTCTTTCAGCAAGCTAGCTACACTGTCTTTGGCTTTGAATGCAGTCACTGATAACACATTGTCCTGATTGTGAAAACCAAACAATTCAAACGAGTCAAGATCAAATATGTTCTTATAATCGCGCAATTGTATCACAGTGAAAGTCACAGTTGCGTGTGATACATGGCAGGCAATTATAAGTCGTTAGGTGTGTTATAGTCTCTACCCTACTCACAAAAATCTAGTTACAAGGCCCGTGTAATCAATGCAATGTATTCAAAGATTGCTGCAGGCACTAGCAAAACTAGTAAGCAAGCAGTTTCTCCAGGGCAACGCCAGTACAACAAACTTTTTGTACATTTGCATCTTAATGGAAAATCTGTGAAATTTCAGCTGGACACGGATTCCTCTGTTACATTGCTGAATCTTGACTCATATCAATTGTTAGCCACAACAGAATATAAAATTTAACAAACATCAATAGAAATTTAAGACTGCCTTTGTGAAGCTATGGCTCAGCTTTTGAATGCTAACTCAGACATTATCAGGAGAGAGGTAAAGAATGTGCGTGAAGAATAGATGGGAATGTGTCCAATATCAGTGGCAGAAGCACCAGAAGTGCCAGCATGTCTCATTTTCAAACAACACTAGAAAAAACAGCGAATTAAGCGCATAATGGTGGTTTCAGTAACAGGAAAGCAGAAGTACACTCCTGGAAATTGAAATAAGAACACCGTGAATTCATTGTCCCAGGAAGGGGAAACTTTATTTACACATTCCTGGGGTCAGATACATCACATGATCACACTGACAGAACCACAGGCACATAGACACAGGCAACAGAGCATGCACAATGTCGGCACTAGTACAGTGTATATCCACCTTTCACAGCAATGCAGGCTGCTATTCTCCCATGGGGACGATCGTAGAGATGCTGGATGTAGTCCTGTGGAACGGCTTGCCATGCCATTTCCACCTGGCGCCTCAGTTGGACCAGCGTTCGTGCTGGACGTGCAGACCGCGTGAGACGACGCTTCATCCAGTCCCAAACATGCTCAATGGGGGACAGATCCGGAGATCTTGCTGGCCAGGGTAGTTGACTTACACCTTCTAGAGCACGTTGGGTGGCACGGGATACATGCGGACGTGCATTGTCCTGTTGGAACAGCAAGTTCCCTTGCCGGTCTAGGAATGGTAGAACGATGGGTTCGATGACGGATTGGATGTACCGTGCACTATTCAGTGTCCCCTCGACGATCACCAGTGGTGTACGGCCAGTGTAGGAGATCGCTCCCCACACCATGATGCCGGGTGTTGGCCCTATGTGCCTCGGTCGTATGCAGTCCTGATTGTGGCGCTCACCTGCACGGCGCCAAACACGCATACGAGCATCATTGGCACCAAGGCAGAAGCGACTCTCATCGCTGAAGACGACACGTCTCCATTCGTCCCTCCATTCACGCCTGTCGCGACACCACTGGAGGCGTGCTGCACGATGTTGGGGCGTGAGCGGAAGACGGCCTAACGGTGTGCGGGACCGTAGCCCAGCTTCATGGAGACGGTTGCGAATGGTCCTCGCCGATACCCCAGGAGCAACAGTGTCCCTAATTTGCTGGGAAGTGGCGGTGCGGTCCCCTACGGCACTGCGTAGGATCCTACGGTCTTGGCGTGCATCCGTGCGTCGCTGCGGTCCGGTCCCAGGTCGACGGGCACGTGCACCTTCCGCCGACCACTGGCGACAACATCGATGTACTGTGGAGACCTCACGCCCCACGTGTTGAGCAATTCGGCGGTACGTCCACCGGGCCTCCCGCATGCCCACTATACGCCCTCGCTCAAAGTCCGTCAACTGCACATACGGTTCACGTCCACGCTGTCGCGGCATGCTACCAGTGTTAAAGACTGCGATGGAGCTCCGTATGCCACGGCAAACTGGCTGACACTGACGGCGGCGGTGCACAAATGCTGCGCAGCTAGCGCCATTCGACGGCCAACACCGCGGTTCCTGGTGTGTCCGCTGTGCCGTGCGTGTGATCATTGCTTGTACAGCCCTCTTGCAGTGTCCGGAGCAAGTATGGTGGGTCTGACACACCGGTGTCAATGTGTTCTTTTTTCCATTTCCAGGAGTGTATTAGGTTCGTGAAGTGGCGCCACAGACAATAATAACTGTGACTATGAAATTTTAAAAGTGTGCAGCAGTCTTGGGATGTGACATCAGGTTCCTCCAGATGAGTCAGGATTTATGATGGTCCTTGTATGGTGACCAGCACACAAACGTCATCACCTCAACTGGTATGATCCGACTATAAACCTTACTTGTCAGAAGGAAAGTTTCAGTCATTCAAAGATAGGGAGGACACTTAGGATCCCATAGCTTGGCACAAACAGTGTAACCAGTATTTTTCAACTTCTCGGTCATTGATGCAATGATTAGAAATAAATGGTCATAGCATTGAGATGTTTCTTTTTTATTCTTGATGGTGACTACCTTTGGACACCTGTGTCCATTTTCAGACCATCCGTATCGTGTTACAAATACAGGCGACAGGACATGTAAAAACCGGCCTCTGCAGTAAAGATCAAAGCGGCCTATGGCCGACTCAACAACAATAAATACACCACACACGACGGATATTTGAGTTCTCTAGTGTCCGTCCTATGTTGAAAATGGGCACAAGTGTCCAAAACCGGTCACCATCAAGAATAAAAAAGATACTTCTCAATGCAACTTACGACGAAACTACAACCATTTATTTCAATTATAAGACAAGTTTCTGACCTATTTTTCACCTGCAGCAGGCTGCAAGTTCGTAAACAATGATTAGAGTTCATCTGGGGCCTCCTGGAAACAGCGATATGAGTGTGTCTAATCGCCCTGTATTGCCCATCACATGAAGAGTTTCATGAAGCGTTCCTACGAGACTAATATACCCAAGCTAATCAAGAAAAGCCAGAGATTACCACTGGTCATGATTTAGAGGGATCCAGAACCGGCAGCCCACTGAAATTTCAGAAGTCTATACTAAATGCGATTCAGTTCCTGGATGTCCTCCTTAGATTATCCGGATTTATTAGCAGAAACAAAGCGGGAATTATATCAAAATGTTAGAAGTAGTCACTATCAAGCTACAGTAGCCCATTACAAACAGTACTGTAAGGTGCTTAAAAATGTTATTAGGAACGCAAAGAGTATGTGGTATGCAAATGGAATAGCTATTTCACTGGTTAAAATTAATATAATGTCGTCAGTCGCGAAGGAAGTGTCTGATCAGCAGCAAGTCAGTTAGTAGTAAAAATATTTCTGTTACTGATAAATCAGATATATGTACAGTATTTTAGAATCATTTTCTAAGCATTGCTGGTGAGTTAAATAAAATTTTTGTTTCTACAGGGAATCATATAACTCTCTTGGCAAATGGCTTTCCGATATTGATGTCTGAAATACATCTCTGTGATACAGACAAGAGGGAGTTCACTGAAGATCAAAGACTCTCATAGATATGATGGAGTGCCTAACAGAATGTTAAAGTAATGTGTTGCACATGTTAGCTCTGTATTTAGGCATATTTGTAATTTTTCCTTTAGGAATGATCAGTTTTCTGAACGATTATAGTACTCAATACTAAAGCCGCTTTATAAAAAAGCGATAAAGGGATAATGCAGACAATTTTAGGCCTATTTCTATGCCGTCAGTGTTTGCTAAAGTTATTGGAAAGTCTGTATATGTAAGGACAATTGATAATTTAGTATCACACAATTTTCTATCAAATGTACAGTTCGGCTTTAGAAGTCGTTTAGCAACTGAAAATGCTTATTATCTTTCGTCTGTGAGGTACTGGATGGCTTAAAAAATGCTTCAAACGCTAGGCATATTTTTTGATTTGACTGATGTGTTTGACTGTGCTGATCACAAAATACTGCTCCAGAGGTTGGACCATTACAGAATACGGGGAGTAGCTCAGAATTAGTTCACCTCTTACTTTAGCAACAGACAGCAAAAGGTCATTATTCCCAGTGTTGAAAATGGCTGTGATGTGGGATCTGAGTGGATTACGGTCAATTGGGTGGTGCCCAGGGATCAGTGTTAACGCTACTCCTGTTCCTTATTTATGTAAATGATATGCCCTCCAGTATTATGGGTAACTGTAATATGTTTCTGTTTGCTGATGACACTAGCTTGTTAGTAAAGGATGCTGTGTTCAACGTTGGCTCGGTTTCAAATAGTGCAGTTCATGACATAAGTTCATGGCTTGTAGAAAATAAACTAACACTAAATCACAGTAAGACGCAGTTTTTAAAGTTTCTAGCAAATAATTCAACAAAACCCGACGTTTTAATTTCACAGAATGGGCATATGGTTAGTGGACCTGAACACATAAAATTTCTAGGTGTTGAGATAGGTAGTAAACTTTCGTGGAAGGACCACGTTCAAGATCTTGCTCAATGACTTAATGCTGCCACTTTACTATTCGAACGGTGTCTGAAGTAAGTCATCGTTCGACACGAAAATTAGTCTACTTTGCTTATTTTCATTCACTTGTGTCGTCTGGTATTATATTTTGGTATGATTCTTCCCATTCTAAAAGGATATTTTTGTCTCAGAAACGGGCGGTTCGAGCAATAAGTGGTATAAGTTCGCGAACCCCTTGTCAACCCTTTTCACTAGTCTGGGTATTTTAACATTGGCCTCTCATTATACAGGGTGGTCCATTGAGCGTGACTGGGCCAAATATCTCACGAAATAAGCTTCATATGAAAATACTACAAAGAATGAAACTTGTCTAGCTTGAAGAGGAAAACCAGATGGCGCTATGGTTGGCCCGCTAGATGGAGCTGCGATAGGTCAAACGGATATCAACTGTGTTTTTTAAATAGGAATCCCCATTTTTGTTACATATTCGTGTAGTACGTAAAGAAATATGAATGTTTTAGTTCGACCACTTTTTTCATCATTTACAGTTATTCCGTAGATTGGTTCGTGAGTTCATGATATGATGGAATTAGTACTGATGTTCAGTTGTTATCACCATGAACAGAAGCCTAAGTTGGCAGTAAACAAGGAGACCTTAATGTATGTTGAAGTTATAGAAAGATGCTATGGATGTTAAATGTGGAAAATTCAGCAGGTGTTGAAGGCACTGCAGCCGGTATAGTGATGGGATATTTAAAAGTATTTGTATAGGAAGTTTTGTGAGAGGATATATTGTGGAGAATGAAATATGAATTAATTACTTGAGAACGTCAGGGAGGTGTAGTTCATGATTGAGATGATCTTGATCATGTACAGCTGCATGATACAGCAGAGGTAGTTGTCATTAATCGTTCAGTGGTAATTAATAGGTGGTAAGTAGAGCTCATTTATTAAAGGGGTCATATCACTTCATCCCTGAGAGTATCAGGAGTCGAATCCTGTGTATCGATGCAAGTTTGCAAGGGACTACTGCAACAGATCATAAGAACCAATCCATATTGTTGACATTTCGCTAAGTAAAGAACAGAACTGCCGCCACAGAGGAGTCTGTAGGACCTGACCGAGATTCACTGATTAGAAAGTGGTGGAATGAGAAGGATTACACTGAACTTTACCTCGTGTCTGGAAGAGTGGGAATTACTGTCTCTTTGCTGTCAAGATCCGCACTCTCGTTTGCGATATGAAACGCAATAAATGAATTTTGAATGCCTGTAGTGGTCATATTTCTAGAAATGTTTAGATAATGAAGAAAATTATGTGCTAGTTGACAAGCTTGTCTTGTTGTTTAGAGGTACGATTAACATTTTTGAAGAGGGTGTGAGTTTGCTCACGAGTAGACTTGGTGACCGCTTGCGGAGGCAGCGAGAAACGAGAAGACAGGATGAAGAGCGTCTGAAGCGTGTACAGGATTATGTAACAAGAACTGGAGTAGGCCATCATGTGAAAGGAGAGCCTTCAGGCATGTTACCTTATAAGTGATGCATCAGAGTCGCGACTAATGAGTGTAAGTGTCAATGATCAACTGGCCAATATGATTTTTTCCCTGTGTGTCTTGGCATTTATTGGTATGTTCCAGTGTTTTGATAGGGTCACAACTGAGTATTTCGTTTTTCTCTGTTGGCTTACTGCTCTCGGGAACTTCTTGTCTCCATTCTTGTTGGTTATATGGTGTATGTGAGTTAGTAACAAGACCCACTAAGCAAGAGAGATGGATTGTTTGAAGTGAAGGAAACTTGTGGATCACATCGTATCAATAACATTCATTGAAAAGAAGTATAGGAAATTTGACAAAAATCATGAAAGGTGTGGATTAGTAGACTAAGTTGGCCACTGTGGGTGAAGGTATTTCACTATGAGAAACGTTATAATTACCGGTTTACCATTAACTGTAACTTGTAAGTTTTATGAAAATGAAATGTTGATTACATTCTTTGGTCGAGTAGGATGATGAATTTTGAATGTCATGCTGGATCGTCTTCAGCTTCTGCCGTCTGCCAAGTAAGCAAAAGGAGCTACATGTTCCAATGAATTAAGTTATATAATTGTGGTAATGCTTCCGTCGCTTGAGATGTTGGTAGAGCCGCCTTTTGATATGAGAATTTCACAACACTAGTGAGTGTCTCTTTCAGGAGATATGTTAGCAGCATAAAATGATTAAGAATAGAGCCCTAATTGTTTGCTGAAGGCTGTGTGTGTGTGTTTTTGGTTATAAAACTAATGTTTATGTTCACAACAAAGCAACGTTTAGGACCGTTTTGAAGAGTTATTGGCCCAGTCGTGAGTATGAAAAAACTCTGTTGAAAGGATTAGAAAGTCTTCTGGTTGTCTGTGTTCTAGTCGTGAGAGCATGAAGCGTGATGATTGGTAGGAACTTTCCCTGCAATATATTGATGTGGAAGGTGTCACAGATAAGAAAGAATCTGATCATAACAAAACTTATGACACCAAGCAGTTATCCATGAAGAACATGTAAGTAGCAGGAAGTTAACTAACCAGCGTAACATGTATTTGTTTTTTTGTTCTTGAGATAGATTTGAGAGGACCACCTTACTGAAGAAAGAGAATAGATAAGCGAATATAACATTGTAGGAATGTCAGTGAAACATTACTAAAAAGTGAAAATAGTCCACCCAGTTCTCACAGAATAAGTAATGCCCAGTGTTAGAGAAAGGAACAAGAGTTTCTATTTGATGAATAAGAAAAGTAAGCAGGAAAAAGAAGATAAGGTAAAATCATGCTTCAGAAGTATGCTTTAGATGTGTGGTTGTTGATGCATAAATTAAACTTAAGTTTCTCTAAAGGGTTATTAATAGTAAATATAACGGAGTTTGCACCGGATTAAACTGTTTTGGTGCTGATTCTTTGTTGGATGTGTGTGTCGTGTTCTGCGAGATCTGTTACGGAATTTTAAGTACGTCTGTTATTTCGTAATTTCAAATAATTCTAAAAGAAGGGTCATTTTAATTGTACTTACAGAGTGTGACAAATTCATTTATTTTTATACATTTTAGTCTGAAACATAACACATCGTACTCAAAATCATATGAAATTCTTTTAGTGAAACAGCTGAGATAATTTTAACCCATACAAGAATCAATAGTATACATGGTATCGGTTTTTTCTATAAAAAGGTGATGTTAGAGGAGGGTGTCCCATTACAACTCTTCGTGTGGTTTGCGTGCTATTACAAAATACACAGTTTTGTCTGTTTGGTATGTATATCCTTGTACAATATGTTCTGTATTATATGCACTCATTTTAGTAACAGTTTTGTGAAAATTTTTAAACCTACTTTTCTGTCTCACAGGTCATCAGTTAAACAAATAAAAAAATTATTTTGCTGTCTTTTACATCATAGTGGGGAGCCACCTTGTTAAACTAAGTTGTGCTTTTAATCAAACTGAAAATTAGTTTTAGGGAATAATTTCAGCTTGAAGTGGTGAAACGTAAATTTGCATAATAATTTGTTTCGATGTCTACAATTTCGTGGCCATGTGTTCTCATGAACTCTACGTTGGAGCAGTAGCACTGCTGAGGGACATTGAGTCCCCAGCCTTTGCATGCTGATGAGTGACGGAGCCGTGTGGCTGCGATGTGCTCTGTGGCCGACCGGATTCTCGGCTAACTGGACTCTGCACCTGCTGTGAGCATCTCTAATAGTCAGCAGTGAGGAGGCACGTAAGTGTAAAACAGCGTATCGCAAAGCACAATAGTCATTAATCGTTTATGTTCACATAACTTAAGAACCATGAAGAGTTGAGAGATTATCTTCTGGTAAACCTTCCGGGATGTAAGGTCGTGGTCCATGAAACTCTTCAGCTCCTAACGTTTCGTCCAGAGCTGCGCTGGACATCTTCAGAGGGGTGTTTCTCCTCCGGTGAGTCTTGCCGGAGGAGAAACACCCCTCTGAAGATGTCCAGCGCAGCTCTGGACGAAACGTTAGGAGCTGAAGAGTTTCATGGACCACGACCTTACATCCCGGAAGGTTTACCAGAAGATATGTCATCCGGTCGTGAAAGCCTTCATACTATGATCAGTTGAGGGATTGTTAACTGTACAATAATAATCCGTCAAGTAGACACTGCCAAAAGCTACAGTTTAGTTAAATCAGAGGCAATAATAATTTCTGCGTAGCCCTAAGGCTAACTGCTGCTATGTTTATACGTTTGTCATCAAGACAAAAAAGTGCCACTACTGAACACAACACAAAACAGTATGTTATCTTCGAAGACAAATGGCCAACTTCGGTTCATTCGGGATATTCTAGGAAAGTGTAGATCATATATAAAGGAGACCGCGTATAGAATACCAGTGCAGTCCGTTATTGGGTTCTGCTCGAGTATATGGCATCTCACCAGGTCAGATTAAAGGAAGATACCGAAGGAATTGGGAGACATGTTCCCGATAGGTTCGTTAAACAACTATGTATGTAGATGTACTCGTGACAACGTGTGTAAAGCTTTTAAGTGATACGTGCTCTGCAGTCAGAAGATGATTTTAGGATTGATGCTAGTATTATAGTTATGCAGTATTTTATAATTGCCTCTAGCGGCGGTGTGGTGCAAATACACTGACGGGAAAAAATCGTAACACCAAGAAGGAGCTGCGCGACATAAAAGAAAGTTGGTAGGCGTGTTTCAACATCTGAAAGATAATGTCCATTGAAATTTCGCGCCAGTCTCATAAGAGAGGAGGTAGTGCCACTACGAGGATGCAAACAGGTGTGCTTTAAATGCACACTGTAACGGTCGTTTGGGTTAGTTACATCTACATCTACATCCATACACCACATGCCACCTGACGGTGTGTGGCGGAGGGTACCTTGAGTATCTCTATCGATTCTCCCTTCTATTCCAGTCTCATATTGTTCGTGGAAAGAAAGATTGTCGGTATGCCTCTGTGTGGGCTCTACTCTCTCTAATTTTATCCTCATGGTCTCTTCGCGAGATATACGTAGGAGGGAGGAATATACTGCTTGACTCCTCGGCGAAGGTTGTAACCTCCCCACAAAATAAATTCCGTAACCTTCCAACAGTAAAAACAATATAATTATTTATAATTCACATTCAGCGTAACCTTCCAATAATGTAATGTGACTAATCTCTCAATAAAAAATTGCGACTCACTTATAACCTTTGAATAATTGACTGTGAATTTAAACTGGTAAATTTGGACGTCAGCAGTGCTGCGTCATGGCCCTGAAAATTCAATCTGAATAAATTGAAAAATCTTACCTCAATTAGGTCGCCGGATAACGCGTGTATATCTGCTCCTATAAGAAATTTTTTCTGGCACAGCCCAGTGCAATGCTGGCCGATAGATTTGTCATGTATAAAAAGAAACACCTGATTCTTCTTCGCAATAATCGGGATTACCAAGGATTGGAGAAATTAGTAAATTCTTTAAATTGTAATGAATGATTGTCAAAATTTACTTTTTATGAGAAAGATTAATATTAAGAGATTTTTTGAAACATTTACTTGGGATTTGATATAACAATACTACATATGCGCGAGGCTGCTTTTACCTAACATTATATCGCTCAGGCTCCGCCATCGCTCCACCACGACCGGCCCAGCCAACACGATACACCAGACTGCTCGCTAGCAACTACTTACTCCAACTACTGACAACACTGCTCTCTGGTCTGAGATTCTCTTATACCTTACATATGTATAGCAGGCAGCACGTGAGCAATACATCGAAATTACATCTGCTCGAGTGCGCTAGCAACAAATTTCTTAATCAGGGACCTCTTACAAGGTATGTTCTCGAAACTTCTACAAAAACGCGTACCGAGCTACTGAGCGCGTCTCTTGCAGAGTCTTCCACTGGAGTTTATCTATCATCTCCGCAACGCTTTCGCGATTACTAAATGATCCTGTAACGAAGCTCTTGTATCAACCCCATCTGGTACGGATGCCACGCCGGTGAGCAGTATTAAAGCATTGGGCGAACAAGTGTACTGTAATTTATGGAACTGACTGCCTCCAGTTGCTAACCTGCTGTATTGTAGCTAAATGATAAAGAATCTTTCTTTCTGTGTATTCGCAGCACATTACACTTATCTACAATGAGCTTCAATTGCCATTCCCTGCACCATGAGTCAATTCGTTGCTGATCCTCCTGCATTTCAGTACAATTTTCCATTGTTGCAACTTCTCGATATACTGCAGCATCATCTGCAAAAAAACATCAGTGAACTTCCGATGTTATACACAAGGTCATTTATATATACTGTGAATAGCAACGGTCATACGACACTCCCCTGCGGCATACCTGAAATCTGTTATCTGTGACGCTGCACGTGGTGAGTTGAGGATAGTTAGGAATACCTCTAAGGCGGCAAACACGTCATTATCAACACCTCACTTGAATTTATACGAGGTTATGTAACGGGCTACTACAAGCTGGATGTTCCTTCTGCGACACTGTAGAAAGACTTCGGAGGAATGTAGCCAATGTACATGATTTAACTCTTTGTACCTGGGATTCACAATTACGTAGAACTTCATAAGAGACATCATATTTACGCCAGTGACTGTAACACTTCCTTTATTTCACGATTGCAATTTCGGCCTTAGGCCATTATCAAGTGCAAATTTTTGTGGCTTTAAGCCATCTCAACTTAAAATCAGCTGACACATTTATTTGTCGTTGTCATTACTATTAAATACATTCGTGACGCTGTTACATATTGCGAGCACACATATCCATATGTCATAAAACGACACAGTCTGTAGACATTAATGTTCGTTAGCCCATCACTAGTCATATGATTGCCGGCAGCAGTGGTCACGATAATGTAGGTCGCAAGAAGACCGTGGTCCCGACGGCTACGTGGCACTACCAAGAGGGAAGGTCATCGTGTCCAGCGTATGGCGCATCGTATTGCATCTGCAGCAACAATTTGAGCTGCAGTTAGTACCACTGTGACACAACGAATTGTTACAAATCTGTTTCTTGAACAAGTCCGAGCCAGACGTCCTATAACGTGCTTTCCACGGCTTCTAACCGCCGCCGTTTCCGATTTCTATTGTGTCTGGTGAGAGCTCATTCGAGAGAGCTGGTTGGAGATCTTTTGAGTTCTCTGATGAAAGTTGGTTCTGCCTCGCTGCCAGTGAAGCTATGTGTTGGTCAGTTGGAGGCCAGTTGACGACCTGCAAGCAACCTGTCTGCATGCTGGACGTAATGGGCCTTCTCCCGGACACATGGCCTGGTGTGTGATTTCGAACGACTGCAGGAGCACTCTCATGCTTATTCCACGCACCATGACTGAGAAACTGTACGTCAATGTGGTGATTCTACCTGTTGTGCTGCCACTCACGAACAGCATTCCAGCGGATGGTTTGCAACACATACCTCAGTCGTAAACAAACATGCTGTACAGAATGTTGACATGTTGCGTCAGCCTGCTCGATCACCATCTCTGTGTCCAATCGAGCACATATGCGACGTCATTGGACGATAACTGAGACTTCATCCACAACCAGCATTACCCGTCCATCTATACAGTTAACGAGCGAGTAGGCATTGAAGTCCACCCCACAAACTGACAATCGGCACATGTACAACACCATGCATTTACGTTTGCATGGTTCCATTCAACATTCTGGTGATTACACGGGTTATTAATGTACCAGAATTTCACATTTGCAATGACTTTTCTCGCATTTACATTAACCTGTGTTCTCAGAATGTTAGTCACTTAAATCTGTTTCCTAGACAAATGTTTTCCCGAAATTTTAGTACTTTACAGTAATTATATTTTCGTTCTGCAGTTTTTCTTCCGTCAGTGCATGACAAAGAATGAAAACGTTTAATGTTAGTAATTTAGGCTTTATTTAAAAAGCTTTAAGATTTTCACATAAAAACTTCAGAGGCATTAGTTTTTAGCACACCTTCGTAGTAAAACAATATTTAGGATATTATTAGTTACGGTTTGCTACTTTGATAAATGGAATGGCAAGTACATTCAAAACTACTAGCTGCAGAGATGGATTCCTGGAACCGTTCAGCAAGATATGCCATACTCAGAGACAGACCGAATGCTCGAAATTCAATTACTGATTTTATTCAACAGAAGTAATTACATATCTGGTGGTATGTCAACAGGATGGTGGAATAAAAGTTTTCAAAACCTATCGCGGTTTGGAGATGATAAAGTAAGAGGAAGAAATAATTGGGTTCAGGGGAATCCGGCGTTAATGAGGGAGAATTATATGCTTGAAGTGATACAGAGGAACGCAAAATAGTGAATAAACGTAATTAGGGACACTCATTAATCATATGTGTAGGTAAATTTGCAAACATTGTTAAAGCCAGTAATATGTTTATTGTACGGCGATATCTGATTATCATCCGAATATCCAAATAGCGCTTCACCAGTCTTTTGTATGGCAGTCCGGAGAGCGTGAATAAGGAAGATAAAACTCAATTTCGTACGATGCCTGTAGCTTCTTTTCCTGGTACAACTGTAATGCACTTCAATGTATGACCATAATTTATTGTGGAGCTTGTAGGGACGAAATTTAAAAAAGTACAGTAATGAGCTTGGAGAGGTGCAATAAATGTAAAGCATGTAGTGACCTAAGGAATGGAGGAAGCTGATTGAGGAAAACTTTTTGATATGAGGTTTTAAAGCGAAAATTGCAGAAATAATGAAGACGGGAGTAGAAGCGGAGGCGGCATATGATGTGACATCAGCTGTTCCGGAGGGGCGCTGCGGCGTGTGACTTGTGTGTGGGACGCGTCTTCCAATTTACATTTTTATGAGAATCTTGGTGAACATCGCTTCCGTTCGCCGTGACTTGCACAGGACGTTTCAATGTCCCTACAATTCTTTACGACGCGACCTCCAAGCAGTTTTCGTGTCGCTGGACGGTACAATGTCATTTAAAACCCTCGGTTCTGATTATGAGTGGTAGCTTCATGTTAAATGGAGTCCAGCTACAATTTTCACTGTTCGCCTGGCTACACAATGACCACATCAGGAATACAATAGCTCGTATTGAAGTATGTAGGATATGGATAGTTATAGACAAGTCAGGTTGTAAGCCTGACAGTCCTTCTGAAACGATGTCCGACTGTTCATACAATGTTATGAATACGGTTTACACTGAATATGACTTCCAGTAATGCGCTCTGATTCGAAAAGCGATTTCCGAGATGGCAAAATTTGCGCAAGTGCAAACAACAGGAGGAGTGGGAATTACGTTAAAGTCGAGGGGCACGAAATGGAAGCAGTCGGTGAGAAGGGAGTGATACATCTCCGATGTGGTTCAATCTGTGTATTGAGCAAGCGGTAAAGGAAACAAAGAAAAAATTGGATTGGGGATTAAAATCCATGGATAAGAAATAAAAACTTGGAGGTTAGCCGACAAGATCGTAAATCTGTCAGAGATAGTAAAGGACCTGGAAGGGCAGCTGAACGGAATGGAAAATGTCTTGAAAGGAGATATAAGATGAACACCAACAAAAGCAAAACGAGGATAACGGAATGTAGTCTAATTCAATCAGGTGACGCTAAGGGAATTAGTTTAGGAAATGAGACACTTAAAGTAGTAGATGAGATTTTCTAGTTGGGGAGCAAAATAACTGGTAATGGTCGGAGTAGAGAGGATATAAAATGTGTACTGACAATCGCAAGAAAAGGGTTTCTGAAGAAGAGAAATTTGTTAACCTCGAGTACAGATTTAAGTGTCAGGAAATCGTTACTGAAAGTATTTGTATGGAGTGTAGCCATGTATGGAAGTGAAACGTGGATGTTATATAGTTTGGACAAGAAGAGAATAGAAGCTTTCGAAATGTGGTGCTACAGAAGAATGCTGAAGATTAGATGGGTTGATCACATAACTAATGAGGGGGTCTTGAATAGAATTGGGGAGGAGTTTGTGGCACAACTTGATTAGAAGAATGGATCGGTTTGTAGGACACGTTCTGAGGCATCAATGGATCTTCAAGTTAGGATTGGAGGGAAGAGTGGAGGGTAAAAAACGTAGAGGGAGACCAAGGCATGAGTACACTAAACAGATTCAGGAGGATGTAGGTTGCAGTAGGTACTCTGAGATGAAGAAGCTAGCACAAGATAGAGTGGCATGAGAGCTGCATCACACTAGTCTCTGCACTGAAAATCACAACAACAATATAATTTGAGTACAGAACTAGAATATTGACAGCAAACCCTATTTTACAATGTCTCAAAGTATTAGAAAATCGTGCCTTATACGAGTAGGCTCATTTCTGCGCCGGACTAATTCTGTTGTATGTTACTTGCTCTAAAAACTTGGCAGTAGATAGTGTAAGTGTTCAGAATTTTCAAGAGCAGTTTAAATTCGAATTGGCCACTTAAACCACATTGGTGGTCAACTGTATGTGAATTAATCTTAATACTGTGAACATGTAGGCGAGTGTGTTGTGTGTTTCATTTATGTGCTCGCTTTAATGTTGTAGTTGCGGGCGCAATGGAATGCAACAGTACAGCGGCGAATAGACGGTTTGCAGCAAAGAGGAAAACAGGACCGCACGAAATAAATAATCCAACAACTCTTCACATCATTATCGACGGGGGACGGCAAATGACACCTGCGTAATAATTAAACATTGAGGTGATCGCTGTTCATTTGCTTGGAGAATGGTTCCGAATGATAACACAGTTAAACGTAACAGTTGCGACATTCCGTCTCGTTTTTGTTATCCACTACAACAGCAGCGACCTAAGCGGCCAACAAGCGACCCTTCTATATACGATATAGGATGGGTGCATATAATTACATTCGTAGCTGACCGTAGAAGAAAGATTGGTAGTCTTCAAACGAGGATTTTTATCCATTATTTGCCGTATGAAGATGGGAATAAAAATATAAGTTCTGAGTTTTTTGAAGAACATTACGTTAATGGCACAGCGTTTTGTGAGTATTTACACCACGGGCGGGTAGGTTATGTTATACAAAGTGAACTAACAACAATATAACCTGCGTGGCTGACCGCCATTTAACATTGCCGTGAATTGAATTTACTAAAGGTAAAAATTACTTCGTGTTAAGTTATTCTGTCCTAAGGCGGTCGTTGTGTAGGAGACTGATATTACTTATACGACTGAGTATTATCGTATTGACAACGGAAAGTTTTATTAACAAATTAGGATATTAAGTTGGTACTTCATTTATTTGGAAGACGTAACTAAATGAGAGGTATTCCGGACTGCATTTAGGTTACAGGTACCAAAAGTATTTGCGAGCAGATTAATTTATGATGTAACCCTAACATTATTGTGTACTATTACGAAGTTATCAGATAAACTGTGCATATACTGAGGCAATATACGAATATTTTGTCTAAGGAGTTAAGCATAAACAACTCTGAAGTCAAAGTAACTACGTTCATTGAAGTAGTTGGGATATAAGAACGATCGCGTGGTAAGGTTCTCCGGTCGAGCGCGCTTTACATTCGAAGTTGGCGCGGCTAGTACTGAAGTAGAGCACTGTAGGATTGCAGCTGCCTCCGTCAACAAGATCTTGGAAGTGAATGATTTTACTTTAGTGCGACATCTTGTAAAGCTCTTTTTACTGTGTTTGCCATTGATTTACTCGTGTGAGTGTATAACCCTTCCTACCGCTCTGGCTAGTTAGCCTTTCCTATATGGTCGTCTATCTAAAGTTCCTAATCTGTGGGGAAAAGGCATCTACTCCGAAAAATAATGCAAAACCGAGAGAAGTAGGTGAAGTTATAACCGAATCACCACTGCTCAGTACTTTAGCGATGATTATTAGAAACAAAGTTCGGTTAACTTGATATATTTTTATTCCGTAAACTCATTTTTAATTATCAGTGGTTAGTGGGAAATTTGGAAAAAAGGTTTTCAAAGTATGCCATTAATGAAAATAACCAACGTTCGCCAGTTCCTCACCGGAACAAGAATAAATAAATTGAAACTGAACTTTATACTCCTAAGCAATCTTAAGTAAGAACAGTTATTGGCGTCATGACGTAGGAACTGTACCTCACGCACACTTTCAAGTACTTCACACAATACATGTCACAGTAGTCGGATAGTGATCAAGTAGCAAACACATGCAACATATTGTACTAATTTTCTAAGATCAGGTACAGTAAGATTGTTTACTGGCTGTGGGCAGAAACTTTTTGTTAGGTTACTCACCGTAATTGTAGCAAGCAGAAAGATTGTTTGAATTTATTCATTGGTAAGGACTATCATTTATCTAGCAGTTACTCTGATATCTCTTTGTAATAAAAGTTATAAATTATGCCACAAACTACAAATTAGAAACTGTACTCTGACAGTGAAATTCAGTGTCCAAGTTACGTAAGGTTTTACTGTCACTTTTTATTATGAAAGTCATGCTAGTTTTAGCAAAGGAGTTAATACTGGCTTTTGCATCATTCTATTTCTAACATTATTCATACTACAGCCTAAGATTTCATTATTACGTAATTATCCAAAAGTTGGAAAAATTATCTTTTCATAATCTCATAAATTAATGTTCACTTCATTTTCAGTTCATTTTCTGAATATCTCGGATCATAGAGAGGGTGAGAATGGATACTACTTGGATAACGACTTAGGAAAATTATTTACGTGACAATATGCACGAAAACACAGGTTTTAAGCAATGAAATTCCAACTACTTTGGTCAGTCCATTACACTTCTAGTTATAAAAAGTCTAGAACTTACTTCAGTTTATCATGCCATTGGTTTGTCGAGCAGCTTCATTTAGCGGTAAAATAGGGCACAGGTTGATCTCCTTGCCGTACCATAGCTAATAACAAGGGCCCACAGTACTCTTGATGTTATGTGAATTACTCTTACTGCATTTGTATTGTGCCCAATAAATTCCATACACATAGCTTCCCCTTAATAAACATCAGCCAAAACAACCATTTTAGTTTTCACTGCTGCGCACTTTGGAAACAGACTTTTTATCTCCGCACTTTTGTATAGCCACACCGACGAATACACACGCCAACGACAACACCAGTCTCCTCGCGACCCCAAACTGCTAATTTTTTGCCGCGCACGCACGCCCAGCGGAAACGCATTTATAATTTATTATACTCTTTGACAATAGCTTGTCCCTGACTAGGCGAGCGTGTCATCTTACAAAATGTTAACATTCCTTCTGTATTTTCTTTCTTAAATAACAAATAACAATTGTAACTTGGCAACACATTTACAGGAACAATATTCAGCACAACTAGTGAAACAAACCTCACAAAATACGTAGAAAATGTATGATCATCGTGGTGTTACAAGTGAAACGCAATGTTAGAAATCCAAGACTCAACACAAGCTACCAGTAGTGGCGTGTTCTGAGGTGACACATCCGGTGTAGACGGCTGGTTCGTTAGATTATGCATCGTTAAGATGGAAGTTCTGCCATAAAACAGTGTTTGTGATCCAGGTAGTGAACGCTGTTTCGTACTACGCTCGGTTGAAGTGTTTAAGACAGACGCATGCCCACCATCATACAATACACATAGTTTTCTAGTGTATAGTGTTCATGGTTGCGTATTAAAGTACTGATCCTGTACCAGATAAAACAAGAATAGCCGGTATTCGGTATAAATCTTCAACAAGGCCTATAGCGGAAAAATGTATAATAGCATTTATATGGATTGAAACTGTGTGCCCGACCGAGTTTTAATCTGCCAGGAAGTTTCATACCAGCGTGCACTCCGCTGCAGAGTGAAAATCTCATTCTGGAAGTATTTCTATATCTTCACCTTGCATCCGTGTGTAGTGTTGCTCACTCGGTTAGGGATTCATTCGTTTATCCAAAAGTAAGACTATTCAAGATGTTGTCTGATGAAAGCAATAATTTATGACGTCTTCGTCTCCAACGATGTATAACTCGAAGGATTACATGCCTTGCCTGGACTGCTGAAAATTTCTTACTGAATTTATTTAGGAAACAGTTATGGTCGCAATAAGTTGTTACTTTTCGTATGTGCCTGATCGGTTTTGATCTGCTGCAGAGCTCATCATCAGATCTCCATTATGGGAAGAGGAATTAGACATTTTACTATAATTACAATCGAAATAGACATTCACATATAGCATACCCGTCCATGCTGTCGTTGAGAACACTGATGAATACGGCACTGCTGCCGGTAGCTAAATAGAGGAAGCTCCGCGCATTGTATCTGACATATCGTCATTTGTAACCAATGGCCATGAGACTTGACTACACCGTGTATTAGATGCATAATTACTAGGAGTTACGTCTTTGACGAAACAACGAAGGATATTTTGATTTCATGAAGGAGAACATACGTGATAAAAGCGACGAATTAGAAAAGCAGTCATTACCCAATGACAGGGCTCAGTTAAACGTGGTCTGCCCTGTGCAGCGCCTTCTAGTAAACGTTGCAAAGACGTTCGGTAGTACGTCAGCTTTGTAACTCAGGAGACGATATACGTACCACAATTCTTGCGAAAGATAACTGCAAGCACTGCAGGTATGTAAGGCGCAAACTCTAAGCAAATTGGAGATTAAATGAATTGGGTACTTTTGTATCAGACATATCTTATGTATTCAAACACGAAGGTGAGGTACACGCGGTGGAGCGGGTGAACAAAGGAAAAGTAGGACCTACAAGATATCGATTTCGAAAGCCCCAAATATATGAAAATTCAGTACAATACGTGGTCATTTCTGATATACCAAGCCAGTCTTTAGTATTGAGGTGAAACATAGCATCGGAAAATTTAACACCCCTTCGGAACATCATCGTATAAAATTACGTAAAAATAATTTTACAAACTTCTGAGAAAATCTGTAAGTCACTTGAATTTACAGTGGGTTAACTTAGAGAGGAAAGCAGATCAGTACATATTCTGAATTACATGAAAAACGAGAACAACAATACAACACTATGCACAACAAGACATATACCAAATGCAAAACGAAAAGAACACGATTTTACCTAACTTCAACACTTCTCCAGTTTCCGATAGCGTGAATGCAACCTGAGTGATCGCAGCCAGCTGCACTCTTTTGGAAGTCGTTGGTCGAATGCACCCATACCGAATATACAAGAGATTTTCTCCTCCGATGTGTTGCCAATGTTGAGAGACGATATAAAAGCCCTTTGTGTTCTGAATTGTGTGTGGTGACCAGCCGAATCACTCTCGCCCATCATTCTCATTGGCCGTCGTTTGTCAGAATTATTGCGTTGCTCCAAGAGATTCCTGCTCTTTCCTTTTACAAAAAGATGCACTGCTTCATCGGATAGCGCATGCTCATTTGTAAATCAAGTGACTTATGCATAGCGCGTGCGCGAAATGTATGAAAAGAACTCTGGGCAAAGCGATCGCCTTTCAAGGTGACGATAGGAAACTCTCCTTCGGGGAGGCAATGTTGTTCACCAATAATCGAAGGAAGGAAGAATGCAATTTTATGTCCCGATGGGATCGTTAGAGACGGAGCCCTAGTACCGAGTGAGGAAGGGTGGAGGAGCGAACTGGCCGTGTCCTTCTAAAACAGTATAAAACCGGTATTCACGATAAGCAATCAAAGAATATCATAAGAAATCTAAATCTGGTTGTCGGAAAAGGATTTGAGTCGTTCCTCACGAATGTGTGTCTACTGAGTCACTAATGTACCATGTCAATCGTTCATTCTCAATGGAAATGTAAGGGCATCGTAACTGTGAAACGTATATCAATATTTTTTCCTCAAGTCTCCTGCATGTGAGTTAGTCGATTAAATAGAAAGTGAAGGCGAAATACCACAGATATAGTTTGTGGTAGTCTTCGTTGTTTTCATACGATCGCCGTGCAGTCTAATGACAAGAGAGTAGTGTTTGACATCAAATGCGTAAAGATTCAGAGGAGAATTTACACAATAACTAAGAAAAGATTTGTGCGTTGCGACTCTGCCCCAATCTGCTGTATTGTATTCAGTATATAGAGGTCTGAAACTCATGAGCGATTGGTATCTTGCAGTCAACCTGTCTCTGATAGCGTCGGTCTTCTTACAAGGTTTTGTGAAGGGTACCCTCGATCTTATTTCCGAGTGATCTTAGTAGGTTCTTCATCGGTGAAATGACAGGCAAAGGGAGAGACGTGAAAGGAAAGGCCATATGGCGTCTTGGTGATACAGCCTCAGCCTTTCAGGAAATGTGGGGCAGAGGGTTGCGTTTTAGAAACATGTCAGTAGTGTCTTGAAGAGACGTTATGATTGGCAACAGAGAGCGATAATTCTCTCTGGTGCAACTGTAGGGACAACTTTGCTTTAGATATTTATTCCCTGCAGTGGTGCTATTGCTTCCGAATTCATACATCAGTTTCTGACGTTTATTTATAAGTCAGTATGTCTTTACCTATGAACTACTCGAGGGCAGCAATTTTCTGTGGACGTACGATTACTTACACCTTCCGCCACCATTGGGAGGTATGTTCCGACGATAGATTATCAGAAAACCAGGGTGGAATGTACTGCACGTTAATGCCACATATTAGTGTCCCACTGGAAAGGTAAACCTCCTAATTGTTTTCAAGTTCCTTATAATTGTAGCAGGTGTAGCTGCTGTAGGTTCTATTGTTAACCCTCAGCTCCATGTTGTCGTATCGAATTGCTCCACAAGTGCAGATAGGCAACCCGATGAACAGATTTGCAAGGCGGGCTGCCGACACGTATTCTCGGATAGTCTGTTTCACTGAACTACGCCCTTTTCACGTCGCAAATGGTGCTCGCCCTGGGCATGTGTAATGTGAGTTAAGCACTTGTACAGATGAACTATCCACTGTTCTTGCACAGTCCACAGTCTTCTTCTGAAACAGAAGATTCACTTTTATGAACATGACCTTGCGTGTCCCACCCCTTACCAAGTTGTAAAACGAAAGAATAGAACATATTTCTTTTTTCATATTGTTACTTGTGGCTACGGACTACTAACCATTGAAAGGTGGCTACACTGAGTCACAGCGCCAGAGATTGCGCCAAAGAGTATTATTCAGCCGCCTATGGGTTTGAAACAAAGTGCTGAGGAGGACTGCAAAGTTCAAATGGTTCAAATGGTTCTGAGCACTATGGGACTCAACTGCTGTGGTCATAAGTCCCCTAGAACTTAGAACTACTTAAACCTAACTAACCTAAGGACAGCACACAACACCCAGCCATCACGAGGCAGAGAAAATCCCTGACCCAGGACTGCAAAGAAAACAATTATTGTTTGATGTATATTAAAGGTGTTGCGTTTGAAAATTTTATTTTTTCTTCGCTCCAGGACATCGCTAAGGAGCAAAATAAGGATCCAATCTGGAAGGACATTAAGGAGAAGTGGAGGAGGAAGGAAAGTGTAGCAATTAGACAGTATTATTTAGTTCGCAATGATATTCTTTTTAAACGAAAATCGGTCGACAACTCTGTTTGGTTAGTTTGTATTCTTGATGAGTGGGTTAATAAATTGATTTGGTATGCACATTTCAGTTACGCACACTTTGGTCCCAGAAAATTCTTTCATAAATTACGAGAAAATTGCTACCTCAGTAATATGGAGAAACGTATTTGATCTGTTCTTGCCAAATGCAAATTATGTCAAAAGGCTAAGCCGTCAACTATTTCTCACAGAGCACCGTTGTTTCCTATCATTCCAGCGAAATTAAAGGAGATGGCTGCAGTCGATTTGTTCGGTCCAGTGGTTCGTTCTACTAATGGTTTTGCGTACATTTTGGTAGCAGTGGAATTGACATCAAAATATGTGTGTTTTACACCTTTACACAAAGCAACAGCTCGTTCAGTATCTAATGCTTTCATCAAACATTTTCTTAAAGAAGTGGGTCATGTTGATAAGGTTATATCAGATAATGGATCACAGTTTCGCTCTAAAATTTGGCTTCGTACTATACGGCGTCGTAAGATTAACCAATTTTCATTTCGCTTTTTCACCCTCAATCTAACGATTCAGAGAGATGGATGAAGGATATCAATAAATTGTGTCTACTTTATTGTCATCAGAATCACAGAACTTTGGATCAGTATCTTCATATTTTTCAAAACATTCTGAATGAACTCCCTAATGATTCAACTTCTTTAACGCCTATATTGATATTAAAAAATAAAGCACCGACAAATCGCATTTCTGAAATAGTTCCTTTTCCACCTACACGGAAACTGCGGCATTCTGAAGTTGTGAACCTGGCTCTGCAAAATATTTTATCTGCGGCTGCTAGAAGAGAGAAATCAGCTAATCGTCCTGGTCGTTTAAAAATCTTTTCAGTTGGTCAAAAGGTGTTAATTAAGTTTCATCGTTTGTCTCACAAAGGAAAAGGCTTGTGTCGCAAATTTTTTTTCCTTTATAACGGTCCATATAGAGTTCGCAAAATTATTCGTGGTAACACCGTCGAAGTAGAAACTCTTAAATCTCGGTGCTCCAAGGGAATACATCATATATCGAACGTTAAAATTTTTGTGGAATGACATACTTTTGAGAAACTAGCAGTTATACGTAAACACACGGAGAGTACAAGGATATCGCGCCGTGTTCCGGTGGCGGCACAATCTCAAAGCAACAGTCAAGTCTGCGCGGCGCACAAGGCAGTCGTTGACCGCAAACAATTACTTCCTACGTCACGCGTACCTACAGCTGATCGAGCGCTCAGTGCGAATGCACTGACAGCCGTAAACAAATACACAGTCTAATTTCTCTGATTAAATTCAGTATAAAGCGATAGTGACTTGATAAATTATGTTATTAACGTTCAGTATTTTTCAGGATACGGTTGTATAAAATATTTAAGAACTTCAGGTAAATTCTGTGTGTGTCCGACGTTAAGAGGAATTGCTATCGAGAAATTTTCAGGAAGAATATAATTTCGAAGAAGAAATTAATAAACTAAAAAGGTAACGGTTAATTGAGTTTATTTTTCAGGTAACATATTTCTACTTAGGTATGTACTTTATACGTAATTTGCTGCTCGCGATTACGTGATTTATACTTTGTGCTAAATTTTATGTTCTATGAATTTACTTGTGAAGCGACGTGCTTGCGTACATTTGCTGATTTTTACAATGTTTTATTAATGAACAGGGTTATTACTTGTGTATATTATGCATCGCTTGGCTGCTATATTTTTTCACCGATGTCACATTTTTTAATTATGTGCCTGCTGTGCTTATTTATTTAAATTATAATTGTCACCTGATTAATTGTGCTGATATGGTTATATGTAGGTTATACTTTGTGATTTATCTGCTTGCGCTTTCATGTTTACTTATTAAGATTACATATGAACATTTATTTGCTTACGCTGATATGATGCTAATGACCTGTTCATTATGTAAGATATATATATTTGGTGCTTTGCGTATGGATTGCATATTTACACATGTCTGTTTTGTTGTCATAACTACTCTTTAATTTGGTATATAGAAATGCTGATATACTGTGTACGAACATAGAGTTTAGGTTACACTATGGTATTAATTATAGATTGTTCGCTTGGCAGAGCGTCGTTGTAGGGATTGTGCTGCATCCACTTGTTGACATTCTGTTCTCTACTGGTATATGTACTCGCTATTGCATGTTTTGCTTACGCTCAGTGCCTTATATTTTATAATAAGAAAAAGAACTGCTATAATGCTACGAACGACATTGGTACAAGAAACTTCATTGAAGTCACATGAGCTGGACGTTTTATGGAAGCTGTATAAATGTATGCTAATAGGAAGGAAGCTAACGACATGACATACCAACACTAGGCTTAGACCATTGACAGTTATTACACTGCATTCTTCGTGAGCAATTGAAATAGCAAGTGACAGTTGACACAAGAAATACTCCACATGTTTGCTTCTGTTTTGCCATGATTCTTGAAGTGGTATACACACTGTGAAATATTACGATCATTCACACTCGGTACTCGTACTTAAACTTAGTTATTCAAACTAAAGGCTGTTAGAGGTCATGTATGCATTTCTTTTATGTAATGATGGACAAGGTAACCAAAATGTATTTTATAATGCATAATGAGTAGAAGATTTGGGTCAGATGGATTACACAGAGGTTGTGTGTGGACATTGTGTCTTCGGATTGTATGGGATGATGAATTGAAGTTTGCACTAGGATTTTATCTGTACTTGTTCGAGGAGACTGACTAGAGGAAAGAGTTGTTACGGAGGTGAAATGATATTGGTGATAAGGTTTACATGTAACGACGTATTGAAGAGGTATTATTGAGGTATTGAGATTGTGTGAAGTTGATGATTATTGGAGTTTTGGTGGACAAGAGGTAGGGTAAATGATATTGATGATAAGGTTTATATGTATCAACGTAAGAGGTATTATTGAAATATTAAGATTATATGATGCTGATGATTATTGGAGTTTTGATGGATAAGAAGTAAAGTAAGTGAGGAGCATATTTTTTTTGTTGGTTTATATGGAACAAGGAGGATGAAGATGGCAGACTAGAACACTCAAGTAGAAGGAAGATTGTCTACACACACTTTGTTAAATTAATAAGCGGTAGATACTTTTTTTGGAGAGAGGAAGTATTTGTGTATTTGGCACATTGACAGTTGTTCAGCAACCGTACATTTTGATTTGGCTTGGCAAACATTGGTCTCGACGTGATGACTATGACGTTGACTAACTATTATTGACTGTTACACACTGCTGCCACTACTACTTGATACACATGTCGAACATCAAATCTTTGACAGTTACACAGTTAACACTATTCAATTACACAGTAGTACTTAATGTGGATGAAAGATGAGTGAGTGTGTTTTGTGTGTTTTCCTTTCCTAATCCCAAATAATTGGTACCGACCTATCTCCTAAATATTATTTTACTTGTTTGTTGTGGCTTGCACTGACACCCATAAATATTATAGTTTTACTCATATTTGTGTATTTGTAATATTTAATATGACAATTATCTGATATCATTTGTGTGTTTATTATAATTTGTATGTTTAGTGTAAGAGCATTGATAATAATTTTGTAAAAGTAATTGTGTGTGCATTGAGACTGTTGTTCGTGCTTACACGTATTAACATTGATGGGTGCCACTTGGAAATGTTTAATTTGCGCTAATGAACTCTGATGAACTGTCTGATTAGTGATAGTGAATATTATGGACTGTTATCAGCACTTGTTCAACGTGATGGGTGCCACTTGGGAATGTTTAATTTCTGCTGATAAACTCTGATGAAGTGTCTGATTAGTGATAGTGAATATTATGGACTGTTACCTGCACCTGCTCAACATTGCTGGGTGCGACTGATGGAACTGCTTCTACTGAAATAATGTCACTTGTTGCTGTCTGCACCTGTTTAACATTGCTGGGTGCCACTGTTGGAACTGCTTCTACTGAAATGATGTCACTTGGTGTCTGCACCTGCTTAACATTGCTGGGTGCCACTGATGGAACTGTTTCTACTGAAATGATGTCACTTGTTGGTGTCTGCACCTGTTTAACATTACTGGGTGCCACTGATGGAACTGCTTCTACTGAAATAATGTCACTTGTTGGTATCTGCACCTGCTCAACATTGCTGGGTGCCGCTGATTGAACTGCTTCTACTGACATAATGTCACTTGTTGGTTTCTGCACCTGTTCAACATTACTGGATGCCACTGATGGAACTGCTTCTAATGAGATAATGTCACTTGTTGCTGTCTGCACCTGTTCAACAATGCTAGGTGCCACTGATGGAACTGCTTCTACTGAGATGATGTCACTTGTTGGTGTCTGCACCTGCTCGCCATTGCTGGGTGCCACTGTTGGAGCTGTTAAATACTGCTGATGAAATGTTATGAAACTGCTATTTGCACCTGTTGACCATTGCTGGGTGCTACTGTTGGAACTGTCAACGACTCTGAGGAGTGCTATTTGTTTATTAAACTATTGAGAAGATTTTATGTGAATATTTGCATAAACTGATTTTTTGTGTATTTACTGTTTATGAAATGTTATGAAACTCTTACCTATTCTTATTCGTCATTGCTGGTGCCATTGATTGGATGATACTTGTGTAAACTATTATGTAAAATCACATTTATGTAAGCATTTGCATTCCTTACTGTATTTTATATATTAGGTTATTGAAGGGTCAGTGCAAAGCCAAAATTTATTTAGTTATGTGATATTTCCTTATTAATATTATCTTTTATTTTTGTCTGTATTTTTTGGACGAATTTGGTGGTATTTTCACCACCAATGCTGGCAAAAATACCATCAAATTCTAGCCCGTGGAGGAGGGGCATATGAAAGGTGGCTACACTGAGTCATAGCGCCAGAGATTGCGCCAAAGAGTATTATTCAGCCGCCTCCACTGGCAGTGCTTGTTCAGAAGTTGCTGTGGGAAGTTGTAGTTCTGAGGTTGCCGTAGTCTGTGCTTGTTGAGAGGATGTCGATAGCAGTACTAGTTGTAAGCATGTCGTGTGCAGTTTTTCTGATGGGCTAGACAGCCGATGCTGTTCGATTGGGGATGTTGTAATGATCAGAGTGTATTTTTCGTCAATACATATGAAGGTAAAAAGCATTTCTTTTATTTTTTTTAAATTTCCTAACTAACAATGCCTCTTGGTCACAGGTTCAGTCAACAAAGCATCTGGTTTGTGTTCATGTATTAGACTGTAATTCGAGTTTCTATGTGCAATTATAGTATTTCTGCTTTTTTTATTACTTCATTGTAAATGCTGATTAAAATATTTTGTCGTATTGAGGAAGAACCGTGCCGGATGTGTACGATGAATCACACTTCCACACACAGAACAGTTACACTTGTGCTTAGTTGTTTCGTAGCTTTTATAGTTGCTGGGGACTTAATTAATTAATTGTGTTAACGGATATTTCCTTTCATTCTTTGTTGTATAAGTAGGCTGTTTAGGTTTTCTTAGCGCTCTGTATGAAAATCACTGGCTGTGCTGTGCGCAGTCTGTGGTGTGGGTAGTTTGCATTGTTGTCTGCCATTGTAGTGTTGGGCAGTTGGCTGTGAACAGCGCATAGCATTGCGCAGTTGGAGGTGAGCCTCCAGCAGTGGTGGATGTGGGGAGAGAGATGGCGGAGTTTTGAAATTTGTAAGATTGGATGTCATGAACTGCTATATATATTATGACTATTAAGGTAAATACATTGTTTGTTCTCTATTAAAATCTTTCATTTGCTAACTATGCATATCAGTAGTTAGTGCCTTCCGTAGTTTGAATCTTTTATTTAGCTGGCAGTAGTGGCGCTCGCTGTATTGCAGTAGTTCGAGTAACGAAGATTTTTGTGAGGTAAGTGATTTGTGAAAGGTTAATGTTAGTCAGGGCCATTCTTTTGTAGGGATTTTTGAAAGTCAGATTGCGTTGCGCTAAAAATACTGTGTGTCAGTTTAAGCACAGTCTTGTATAATTTTTCTAAGGGGACGTTTCATATGTCGACCCTGCCAGGATTCGAACCTGGAATCTTCTGATTTTTTCTTGTAGTTTGTGTAATTAGTGTAGCTTTTGTTTATTGCTAGCACGTAATTATAGAGAGAATTTCCTTTGTAGTTGTAGTTTTTCATTGTTATACACAGTTGTGGCATGCATGTAGATTTGCACCAAGTATTTCGCAGCTGCGCTTGCAATTAACTAGATACTATTTTCAATGCTATGTTAGTGTGTTTTGTTATTTTGCTCTTCAAATTGTGCTTTTCTGTGTTGTCGTGTGAAATATTGTGACAATAATGGCGTGTGAAAAACGTAATACTAGACTCCAAAGTAAACTGAGAAATGACAGTGAAGACGAAAGCAGTGTGTTAGCGCCACCGTGTAATGAATTAACTAATGTTCAACATAGTAATTCGGTAATTGTGCATAGGGAAATGGAGCGGCCGGCAAACAATGGCGTAGACAGTGAAACAAATAGTGAACAGGGAAGCATTATCGATCGATCGCTCGGCAACAGCTCGCCTCAGGAATCCGAAATGACAGGACACAATTTTGCTAATACTGTAGATTCAGGTTTTGCGTCCGCAACGGTCCACCGTACAGTGATAATTCGGGGAGAAATTCTCCACCACGTGACCGACAAGAAAGAAACTATGGAATCTACCGACATGACGACAGACGATATGATCGCAATGACAGAGCTGAATTGCATCAGAACTGGCGGGATTTAAACAGGGCAGGGCCCTCTCGACAACGTGAATTTGTAGAAGTTAGGTCTCCAAACCCCAATAACGACGCGCGCCAAATAAGGAACAGACAATGACTCGCACTGCAGGCAGCCGCGTGCGCCGGCTGGCTCAGAGAAAAATAACATAGATGCTAACCTTGAGAAAAATTTTAGCAATCCTTACCGATGTATACAACATGATAATTGCTTTGAAGTTGAAACTCTGTGTACTAGGAAAAGTAAAGGTTTACACCACATTTCCCATGTAAAACCGTTTATTGAAAGATAATCTGCTTTTTAACTTCGTCTTTGCCATATAACTTTTCACTTTACATTGGTAGTATGCTTTGTCAGACTTAGAATCTGATAACATGCAACTATGTTTGAAGTTAAATATCCAGTCAAGAACCAAGAAAACTTATTTAAACAGAAATTACGAATGTATTGTTATAGTGAACAGACGACACAGTGTTATTGTGTACATTCTTGCTTGTTAGTTGCACGATTACGTAACGACTATAAGGCTCACATACTTAGAACATTTACCAGTACTGCTAATGAGATTTTAATGCAACATTTTGGTTTACTTGAAAATACATTCTGGATTTGAAGTACTTTCTGTGAGATACCAGATGACACAGTGGTTAGTTTATGTGACAGCTACACGATTTTATCACGACGCTACTAATGAGTGACAATTTACAATGTTGCTTTTGCGGTGTTTCTGTTTCATATCTGCACAGTTTTTCTGAATTGTTCTGAAAAGTAAAACATGTTTTAGTAGTAACTTTTGTGGTATAGCTACACTGAGACAGCCTTTTCCGTAGCACACCAATACGCTACAGCACAGTACTTTCTTCATCACGGCAATAAGCGTAATAACTAAGATATCTATACGCAAAGCATTTCACTTTTGTTTATCATGAGGTAAGTACATTGACTTCTGCAGAACTTAGCTTTCGGAGGACAATAACTACGACACTTCCACAGAGATTATCTTACAGCAAGACGCACATTTAGCGCTACAGTACACGTATTTGAGTGATTAATTTTGTACTTAAATCAATTATTTTTAAAGATATTTGAAGTACAATGATACAAAGGTTTTCCGTGATACATTTCATTCCATTGCTGTAATCTGTAACACCTGAGGGTATAATTACATTAATCCTCAGGGGGGTACATGCCTACTTTGTGTACCATGTGTTTGGCAAGCACAAGGAGCCCTAGCTAATATGGTATTTACTTATACAGCTTTACACATCGGTACCATATTTCTCTAACACACAAATTACACAGCTATCTGAGAGATAAACATTTTTTTTACTACATCAGTGCCACATGTTTACGCAGTTACTCAGTTGGGTAACTTCACACTTATGAAATTGTATTTTGTGAACTGTTCATATTTTTTTGGAACCATTGTGATACTATGAGAGCTTTGAATGACATATTTGGTAAGGGAGCATGATTTTAAAGTATGTTTGAGGTAGATGACACTATTGAAATGAGCAGATAACTTTTTTTTTAGGTTTTGACATTATAGCTGAGAGCTATGACGTTTTTGAGGCTTGACTGAGGTGTTATGATGTTACTTTTACGTCGCTGATGTGTATTATGCTGTTGAGGTATGTTTATGATCAATAAGATGATGCTACCATAAATGAGGAATTTGATTATGCTACGTATTTATTTTGATGAAATACTGAAGAAGTGTCGACGAATACGTATATGAATAATGAGTAGTGGTTAGGGACTCTGACTTGTGAAAAAGGATGTTGGAAAACAAGAATCGTACTTTAAGAGTTATAAAATGTGTGTAAATGCGTGAATGTATCACAATGCCGACAAAAACTTTTTGAACACTGTTATATTCATAGGATTTTGTTTCTACACATTTGCAACGCAAACTCTCGACCTGTGAAATTTTTTATATGAGACTGTCACTGTAGTGCAAACTGCTGTCATCAATATTTCGGTAAGGAAGCTAAGTGACCCAGGTAGCGCCCAGGTGTGCCAGTCGCCTGGAGAAAAAGCCATTAGTGTGTGCCTTTCAGAGGCACAGGTAAAAAAAAGAGGGGAAGCCATTATCCTCGCTATTGACATTCCTTTGTAGAAAGCACCGCAAATACGACACGCTCATTACTTGGAAACATGATTACTCGTACTTTGTGCTACTTACTGAAATGCTTATGAATTGATGGGAAATATTCGTACATCTGCACACCTGATTATGACAAGTGTCTTTCTAAGAGAATTGAGAGAATTTCTACTACCTTATGAAATGCCATATGGCTAATGAATGATGTTTCATACCTTCCTTTGTACATATTTGCTCATTTTCTTTAATATCTAGTTTCTAGCTGCACTGCAGCATTGGTTAGAATAAAATGTAATAGATTTACTAGTATAGACATTTTATGCCTACAGATCCAGTAAATAATCACTTTATGATGTACTTAAAAAAAAAAACAAAGAAAAACGAAGGAGCACAAAAACATTTCACAGGAATTGCAAAAAAAAATCTCTTTTCAAGTACTTGGTAATTTCTTTTGTAGAATAAGTTGTGGTGCACCACTTTAATTACATAGACATTAAAATGTGAATATACATTTCCCTTATCTGCATTGTTGTCTTTAGAGTACTACTTTTTCTGCTTGAGCTTTGTCATGTTTAGATATTAGTTATTGCATTTGCTGCTGCTGTTTGCCAGGCATAGTGCTACTAAATTTCAATTTGCATTACCCTGTTAAGCCAGTTTTACTACTGATTTATTTTTCTTGTTTGCTGCTCATTGCCTTATATTGGTTGTAATATTGCTGCTTGCTTTGCCAATTTGAATATTTTGTCATTGTTGTTTGTGTTAATTGTTTTGTGCTGCTGCATTGCCTCGTCCCTTAGTTTAGCATCTGAGCTCAGCAGATTTAAGTTAGCTTAAGATGGGGTAGGCTATATGTGAGAACGAGTTGTGATAAATTGGAAGAAATGCATTGAGAAGTTATATGAAAACGATTTGGGCCAAAATGAGTATTGTACAATGAGCCATTATTATTTTGAAAGAAATATGGTTAGAATACAGAAAAAAGGTATAGATAGGACTTTTTGGGAATAATGATGAACGAAGGGAGATGTCCAAGAACAAAAAAGGTTTTGTTCGCAAAATACTGCAGTACCAGATGTTACACTGAAAACGAACCCTGTCCTTTCCATTGTGTTATCCCCCTATGTGTTTGTGTACCCTTGTGTATTTGTTTTCTTCCTGTCTCTGTGTACTGTTTCATAGAACTTTTTTCTATTCTAATACCAAGCTACATTCACTATGATGAGGAATACTGTTATCCTCAAATATAATTGGCGTTAATAATATGTTATTTACTTTGTAAAGATGTTTAGACATTATTTATTTTGTTTTGTTTTAATGCTCATGTGTGAAGTTGATGTTTCAAAATTTATTCTGACCTTTCATATATTTACTTATGTCATAATTCCTGTAACACTGTTGTATATGTCTATTTCTATTCTTTTGTAAAGCCTGTTTTACTACTAATGTTATCTGTATTGTTATGTTCTTTAATGATGTATTTTGTACCTTTGTAATTGTATTCTTATATTATAAAATTGTAATTGACACCAGTTCATCAAATTAAGTAATCTGTAAGTTACATTTCACTGCACACGTTTCTGTTGGTCATAGTATATGGACAATATGTGAGAAGTAGGGACTGATAGTGTTTGCACGTGTGTTAATAATTCAGCAAGGGACTGGATAACAGCATTGCTGGTTCTAAGGACATTGCAAACAAATTTTTTGTGAGTGTACAAGTGGTGGTTTATGGACTTGCTATATTCTCCACAAGACTCTTCGATGGTGATTATGCACCTGCACAGTCACAACAGATGGCTGCTGGCCGTCTCTACATGGACTACAGTGGGTCTGCATCTTTGATGGCCCACCAATACCATTATTTCTACAAGGACTGCTGTGGGTCTGCACCTCTGGTGGCCCACCAATACCATTATTTCTACAAGGACTACAGTGGGTCTACACCTTTGATGACTCACCAATACCATTATCTCTACAAGGACTATAGTGGGTCTGCATCTTTGATGGCCCACCAATACCATACTCTCTACCAGGACTACAGTGGGTCTAGTCTGTCATGACCGACCTACCAATATTCTTCAAAACTTCGACTGACTCTGCTGTGGGTTTGATCTGTTGTGGACCAATACCTGTCTGCATGTCAAGAGTCAGCACTGTCTTTCCGTTTGAAGGACAACACTACTTCTTCAAAACTGCACGGAAATCCACTACTTCCGTGTGCATTTTCTTTTACTGCTCAGACTTCGAGAAAAACACTGCAATTTTACTGTGATGAGTGATCGGGACTGTCCTTATGGACTGTGAGAAAATTTTAGCTTTTGACCAACATTGTATCAATAAGTGTGTGCATTTAATATCTTTGTTATTGTAATTATGAAAAATTTTTTCAAATCTGCATTGGCCAGTGCCCAAAACAATTTGGAAAATTTTTTGTGGGGAGCATGGGGGCTATGTAAGTAGGCTGTTTAGGTTTTCTTAGCGCTCTGTGTGAAAATCACTGGCTGTGCTGTGCGCAGTCTGTGGTGTGGGTAGTTTGCATTGTTGTCTGCCATTGTAGTGTTCGGCAGTTGGCTGTGAACAGCGCGTAGCGTTGCGCAGTTGGAGGTGAGCCGCCAGCAGTGGTGGATGTGGGGAGAGAGATGGCGGAGTTTTGAAATTTGTAAGATTGGATGTCATGAACTGCTATATATATTATGACTATTAAGGTAAATACATTGTTTGTTCTCTATTAAAATCTTTCATTTGCTAACTATGCATATCAGTAGTTAGTGCCTTCCGTAGTTTGAATCTTTTATTTAGCTGGCAGTAGTGGCGCTCGCTTTATTCCAGTAGTTCGAGTAATGCAGATTTTTGTGAGGTAAGTGATTTGTGAAAGGTATAGGTTAATGTTAGCCAGGGCCATTCCTTTGTAGGGATTTTTGAAAGTCAGACTGCGTTGCGCTAAAAATACTATGTGTCAGTTTAAGCACAGTCTTGTATAATTTTTCTAAGGGGACGTTTCATAGTTGTTATTATATGCAAAAAAAATGGCTCTGAGCACTATGGGACTTAACATCTATGGTCATCAGTCCCCTAGAACTTAGAACTACTTAAACCTAACTAACCTAAGGACATCACACAACACCCAGCCATCACGAGGCAGAGAAAATCCCTGACCCCGCTGGGAATCGAACCCGGGAACCCGGGCGTGGGAAGTTATTATATGCAGTCAGATTGCGGACTAATACTACTCAGGGCCAACCGGTTACGAGACTGCGTAACCGGACAGACAGCGACTAAAATTAAAAATATTTGCATTATATTTAATTAAGCCCACATGCACCATGCCCATGGGAATTAACTTAGTTGCGTCATTGATGATTTATGATTTATTATTTTTATTTTTTTGAGTCCCCAGTCTTCTAACTCGTTTCACTAGGATAAAATTGATAGTGAAACGATTAAATCAGTGTAAGTCTGTCATCATCATCTTCGTCGTCGTCGTCGTCTTCGTCTTCGTCTTCAAGGATTATTGCTCTTGCCGTTTTCCGCCTCAGAATTGTTCACGCCATTTCTTCGAGGAACTTCCAACGTTCCCCTTGCCGGTTGGATTATATTGCACTGCCGCTTTCGTTATCCTATCATTAGACATACTTTGGACATGGTCCTTACGCTACTATCGGTATTTTTAAATTCAATATTATAACTGATTCAACGTTTAGTTCCATTCTAACACCGGTATTTCCTTTAGGGCCCAACAATGAATATACCGCTGCGAAGAGTAGGAACATCGTCTCTGATGATTTGATTCGTCGTAGTTCATCAGATGTTAGGGTCCAACCTTCGCCACCATATAGCAGCAGGTTTAACGCAATTACTTTATTGAATTTAATTAAAGTTTAGTTCCGTACGTTGTACTATTATGTACGTTGCATAGTTCCAAAATGAATAACTGCACCCATGTTCAACTGTTTGCCTATCAATAACAATTCTGGTTTTTATGGGTTCCGGTCTCCGAAATTCCACCCCTTTATTTTATCTTTGATAATCCTACTCCGTATTTAGCGGCAGTTTTAGTCAATTTGTATACTGTAATTAGAAGCTTTTCTTCTAATTCATCCATTGTAATCTGATCTATAGCAAATAGCAGCGTAATAAAATTAAAATTGTCACTTCTCATTGTGTCGTTCTGTAAAGTCAGTCATTTGCGAGTGATACCGTCAATGTAAACATTAAAAAGATTCGGGGACAGTGGGCACCTCTTGACTGATAACGACAGATTCTGTCACATTCGACACGGTACAGATACGGACAAGTGCATAATGACTGAATTGCCGTTATCAGATGTTCTGGAACTCCTAATTCCTTAAGTAATTCCCACATCATTTTCCGGTTTACCTTGTCAAACGCATTTTTATACTCAATAGAAAGATAGTGAGTTGCCAAGCTACATTCCCCTCTTTTCTCGGTTACTAGTGTCAAAGTGAAAAGACAGTCAGAACATGATCTACCGTTCCTAAAATCATTTTGCACCTCCAACAAACGTGCTCCCGCTTTTGGTACTAACCTCTTGTTTATAATTTCAACATACAATTTATAGCAGGAATTTAGCACACTTATTCATCGGTAATTTGCGCATTGTGATTGATCACCTTTTTGTAAATAGACCTTACTAAAGCTTCATTCCATTCCTCTGGTACATGCCGCTCAGCCAGCATATATTCACAAAATTTAAGAGTACGTTTTAAATTATCAGATGTATATTTAATCAGCTCCATCTTTATATTATGAGTGTCAGGGGACTTTTTCCTTTCTGTTTCTTGGATCATATTTTGTAGTTCTTCCACTGTTATCAAATCTACAAGGTTGGTGGTATTGGTTTTCATTTCTGGCTCTTTTTCGTTTTCAATCCACAGACGTTTGATGTATTTTAGCCATTCTTTTTCGGATATTACATTTGATTGTAAAGTATCTTCTTCTTGTTAATTCAAGTGCTTCAGGATCTCGTCTGCTGTATTTTGTCTTCCATGAATATGATGTTCTATTTCGCTCACACACCGGTCCCGTCTTTCCTGTTTATTTTTCGTATTTCTTTCCCTACAGAGCATATTTACTTTTATAATCATCTATGTAAGTCACATTGTTAGATGATGGCGAAGTTTTAGTTACGCCTCCTTTTAGTCTTTCATTAACTTGCTAACATGGTTATCCCAAATCGTTAATCCCTTTTTAGAGTATTTCTTTTTCCTCATGTCTAATGCTTCAGCCGCTGCGTGTGTTATTATTTCTTTAATATCATTCCGTTCTCTGTTTATGACGTTGTTTTCTTGTTCCGTTTGACATTTCCCATTTAGTCTCTTTCGGTACAACAGTTTGACACTATATTTATGGAGTAAGTGCGCCTTGTAAGTTTTTACTTCTAACTTGATGCTTATGCATGGTTTCTTCCATATTTTTTTATGAGTGTTATGTCACTTATTTTAAAAAAAGTGATCTGATGACAAACCCAAGCTTCAGTAAACTCTTGTGTCTTTTATTCTTGCACATACCTTTTTATGTGTTAGAATACAGCCTATTAATGAAGCTGTGCATCGAGCTACCTATGTAAATTTATGGATGTCACTACTTTTAAAGAAAGTGTTTGGTCCATTGTTATTTAATGTACTTTCACCCTCTGTACTTACTATGTATTTAAGGTCTCTTTCACCCCCGTGGGCGTTTAAGTCTCACATGAGAAGGGTATATAATATGTATATTTTTAATTTTTCCTAGAGTTCTGTAACAGGTAAAAATAAATGGAACAGAATTTTGATTTCTTCCTTCTTCGGACGCATACAAAGGCAGACGTAGCACACGTATTCTTTAGATTATAAACGTGTACGAATATATTCCATTCTTTAACCCTTTTCGCACCAACATGGAAACTCCAGCAGTATATCTTTGTTCTTGCGAGACTCCGCAACAGATCACCAAGTACTTCTGCAATTCGATCGCTCCACGTAATTTCTTTTTTGTTTTAGTTGTGGCCACAATATCGATCTTAGCATTGCTTAGTTCCTGTCCTATTTCTGTTTCTTTATGTATCAGACCCCGGTCATTCTATGTTCCTAGTTTATACGTTTCTTAGGTATGTGGCTTTTCCTTGTCAGCATATAATTATCAGTACCACGTGGAATTTACTTCTGATTTTTAGCAATTCGAGTGTACCCTGGCCGCGTCGCAAATGCTGCGCAGGGTAAGGGCAGTGATGGGGCTGCTACATTTAAACTTCCGTCCCAGCTGATTTTATTTCGGGCTTCATGCGCCCTAGACTCGTGAATTCTCTACTCCTTCGAAATCTGTCCTCCCATTCTATTGGTTTAGTCCACCCCGGGTATTTTATCTCCCGAGTGCAGGCCATATCTGGTGAGCATTCACCTATCAACCACCTGATGATTATGCTGACATCGTATTTGTTAATGAAGTTATTAATAGGACTTCAACTTGTTAAGTGCTCTGCAGACTATTCCTCATCTGTGTATAGTCGAACATTGAAACGAACAAAATGTAGATGAACAGGATTACCGTTATTAGCCCTCACATCTACCGAGTGGGCGTCAGTCAGCAGGAAAAGCGGGAACCGCATGACACTGAGGTGATATATGTCGCGACGTGGTGCTGTGAGACTCCAAATGACTTAGGACGGGTACAGTCAGCGAGAGCACTTGTCATGTCGAATAGTGGGAATTAACTTAGTAGCGTCATTGATGATTTGTAATTTATTATTTGTATTTTTTTGAGTCACCAGTCTTCTAACTCGTTTGATGCGTCACGCCACGAATTCTTCTCCTGTGCCAATCTCTGCATCCCGGAGTAGCATTTTCTGGATGTACTAGTATCCCAATCTCTGTCTTCTGAAATTATTAGCCTCTACAGCTCCCGCTAGTACCATGAAAGCCATTTCCTGATGTCTTAAATGATGCTCTACCAATCTGCCCTTTCATCTTGCCAGTGTTTCCATATATTGCCTTTCTCACCGATCCTGCGAAGAATCCCTTCATTCCCTACCTTATCAGTCCACTTAAATTTCAACTTTCTTTTGTAGCACTTCATCTCAAATGCTTCGGTTCTCTTCTTTTTCTTTTCCGGTTTTTCTTGAGTGCATGCTTCACTGTCATACAATGCTGTGCTCCAAATGTACAATCTCAGTAATTTCTTCCTCCCGTTAAGGTCAGTGATTGATACTAGTAGACTTCTCTGAGCCTGGAATGCCCATTTTGCTAGTGCTAGTCTGCTTTTATGTCCTCCTTGCTTCTACCGTCTTGGGTAATTTTGCTGCCTGGGTAGTAGCATTCCCTAACTTCATCTACTTTGTGATCACCTACCCTCATGCTTAGTTTCTCGCTGTTCTCATTTCTGCTACTTCTCGTTACTTTCGTCTTTCTTCGACTTAATCTCAATACATATTCTCTACTGATTAGATCGTTCACTCCATTTAGCAGATCACGTGATTCTTCTTCGCTTTCACTGAGGAGGCAATGTCATCAGCGAGCCGTATCATTGATATCTTTTCACCTTGAATTTTAATTCTACTCTTGAACCTTTCTTTTCTTTCTTTTATTATTTACTGGTGAATACAGAGGAAAAAAAGAAAATTTGTTCACAGTTGGTACAGGGAAATACAAAAATTAAAGCTAATATAAAGAAGACTGTATTGGTGTGCTAAGTGTCTGCGTACGTCAATTAATTACGAAAATACAGAACCTTAAGTAGAGGTAATTATTACACATGGCATTACAGGGTTGGTCATGAACGCAACAGGGGAGCCTCATAAACAAGTTGACGTATGATAACAAGTCACGAAACCTTTCGTATGATCTAACGATGTATGAATGGATATTTGATTCTTGTCTGTTAGGTATGTACAAACGTAGATTTGAGCTATTAATTAAACTGTTTACAACAAAGGAAAAAATAAACAACTTGCGATTTTTATACAATGGTTAGCAATAAGGACGTTAGTTTAATGAAGCCTTTTCTGTGCAGTGTGTAAATAATAGTACTCATTCTTGTAAATCACATTAAAGTTAACAGGGAAACAAACTGGACTGATATGTCATATATAGTATGAATGTATTTTTTTCTGGCCTGTTTCTTTGTATTTAATAATGGGGGAATCATGATGTAATGTTAATTAAGTAATACTTATTAATAAATCTAGAAAAATGTTTGGATTATTTGAAACACGTAAAAATAGCGCATTCAACTGTGATCCTCGGCTTGAGACTGCTGTTTGTACCCGTACGACGCGGTACATAACCTGTGCCGAGAGCTGCTCTATGCGGCCGCTAGTGATGGTTGGGCTGTTAAGTGGCAACGGGGAATTATAAATTTTGGTAACGTTGCTAAGAGATCCTACGCTGATCTAGGTGTAGCAAGCCATGTAATTTGTAACAAATTTCCGGTGATACTATTCACGCGTGAATGCTGTTTTGGGGACACTGTCAATTTCGTGTTTTCAGTCGTGAAACTTTGAAAATTCAAGTGCAAATTCTGATTTTGGTAGTAGGATTTGGCGACCTCTCTTGGAATTAATTTTTTGTGAGCTGTTGAAGTTTGATAGTTCAATGACTTGCTACAATTGTGACTTCTTTTCAGAGAAAAAAATATTTTATGGAATGTCGGGTAGTGCTGTCAGGATGGCTATTTACGCGAGGTTAATGTCGGTTTTTAGCATTTAGGAAATTTTCTATATTTGCAGTTTTCCTAGTTTCTTCCCTCTTCATAATAAACGTTGTATGACAGCACTTGTGGTCTAATAATTAATACTGGTGACGTATTGCTTATACGTGGTGCAAACGAGTTAATTTCGTATGCGTACAGTTCCCTCTGTTGGTGATTATTTACCCCTAATAGATTGCATGTGATAAAATATTGTTAGATTATGATGTACTAATGAGATAGTTGAGAGGCTAGCCCCAAAGTAAGTTAGCATACTTCATTAAGTAAAACGCTGCCATACAAAAATCATGTAACATTATGGTAACATGGTTTTGTCAGCTTGTAGAATAGTGTGTGCTACCGATCGTCCGCGTCTTTTCGACTGGATATTTTGAAGTCGTAACTCGGAGTCTTCATCAGATGTTTCCTGAGAGTCAGGAAACATCTCATGAAGACGCCTAATTACGATGTGGTAAAATCGTGTTGGGAAGACACGGACCACCAGCAGTCCAGCCAGTTCTACGAGATGACAACAAATCGCGGGGAAAGTTTAAGCAATTATAGATTGGCTTTTCATTGTTAGCTGGTACAAAACTTGCGCGCAAGCGATGTTAACGAGGGCTTTATGCTAATGCGTTGCTGATAACTCTCTAGTAATTTCACTCTTACCGTTCACTGATGAATATACACGCATTAATGCAATGCAACCGATATTCGTAACTCAACATGCCCTTCAACTTCTTCATCACCTTCATCTTCTCTCTTCCCAGGAAGAGGCGATTCATCTCTTTCTGCCATCGCTTGTTTGTTCTTCACATGCCTCTTCAGCCATTCGGAATGTGTGAGAAGAATTACACTCCTGGAAATTGAAATAAGAACACCGTGAATTCATTGTCCCAGGAAGGGGAAACTTTATTGACACATTCCTGGGGTCAGATACATCACATGATCACACTGACAGAACCACAGGCATATAGACACAGGCAACAGAGCATGCACAATGTCGGCACTAGTACAGTGTATATCCACCTTTCGCAGCAATGCAGGCTGCTATTCTCCCATGGAGACGATCGTAGAGATGCTGGATGTAGTCCTGTGGAACGGCTTGCCATGCCATTTCCACCTGGCGCCTCAGTTGGACCAGCGTTCGTGCTGGACGTGCAGACCGCGTGAGACGACGCTTCATCCAGTCCCAAACATGCTCAATGGGGGACAGATCCGGAGATCTTGCTGGCCAGGGTAGTTGACTTACACCTTCTAGAGCACGTTGGGTGGCACGGGATACATGCGGACGTGCATTGTCCTGTTGGAACAGCAAGTTCCCTTGCCGGTCTAGGAATGGTAGAACGATGGGTTCGATGACGGTTTGGATGTACCGTGCATTATTCAGTGTCCCCTCGACGATCACCAGTGGTGTACGGCCAGTGTAGGAGATCGCTCCCCACACCATGATGCCGGGTGTTGGCCCTGTGTGCCTCGGTCGTATGCAGTCCTGATTGTAGCGCTCACCTGCACGGCGCCAAACACGCATACGACCATCATTGGCACCAAGGCAGAAGCGACTCTCATCGCTGAAGACGACACGTCTCCATTCGTCCCTCCATTCACGCCTGTCGCGACACCACTGGAGGCGGGCTGCACGATGTTGGGGCGTGAGCGGAAGACGGCCTAACGGTGTGCGGGACGGTAGCCCAACTTCATGGAGACGGTTGCGAATGGTCCTCGCCGATACCCCAGGAGCAACAGTGTCCCTAATTTGCTGGGAAGTGGCGGTGCGGTCCCCTACGGCACTGCGTAGGATCCTACGGTCTTGGCGTGCATCCGTGCGTCGCTGCGGTCCGGTCCCAGGTCGACGGGCACGTGCACCTTCCGCCGACCACTGGCGACAACATCGATGTACTGTGGAGACCTCACGCCCCACGTGTTGAGCAATTCGGCGGTACGTCCACCCGGCCTCCCGCATGCCCACTATACGCCCTCGCTCAAAGTCCGTCAACTGCACATACGGTTCACGTCCACGCTGTCGCGGCATGCTACCAGTGTTAAAGACTGCGATGGAGCTCCGTATGCCACGGCAGCCTGGCTGACACTGACGGCGGCGGTGCACAAATGCTGCGCAGCTAGCGCCATTCGACGGCCAACACCGCGGTTCCTGGTGTGTCCGCTGTGCCGTGCGTGTGATCATTGCTTGTACAGCCCTCTCGCAGTGTCCGGAGCAAGTATGGTGGGTCTGACACACCGGTGTCAACGTGTTCTTTTTTCCATTTCCAGGAGTGTATTTTAATATTCTCGTTTCTTCGTAGTCTATTCAGATCTTACATCCACCTGCCGTTATTTCCTATGATTCTATCCTCCTCTTTGCAAAACATCGGTTTTATTCAGCTTGGTCAACCACGTGTCTAAGGCGAACCGAACAATTCGTCCATTATCTCTAGCCGTTTCTGTTCGTACTTGACATTTGTCTTTAAAAACAGTGTCTCCAGAGACTTTTATAATGCTCTCGTAATCCGAGCACATCTGTTGATGATAATTCGCAATGTCTGTAGATCTGTAAGCAGTTTTTCATACGAAAAGGCACACATTATTCATAGTTAAGACACAATTTCCATCATCGTTCTTTAGAAACCACAGGCATTGTATGAACGAAAGTCAGCATAAATTTGCTTATGCTAGTATCGTACTACGGTATTGGCCCGACGTGTACAGATTTGCAGCATAATTATCTGGCACTATTACTGTAGGAGACCACTTTGCCTGAAGACATGTATTCAAGAGACGCGTGGCGACGTCCAGAGTTCGTAATGCATTATTTATAGAAAACACTGACCATGATCATGCATCCTCTAGTAAATAAACAGAAAACAGCAGAATGCTACGAAATATACATAACAATTATACCTTACGTACTTGTAGGTGTGACCATTAAAGATTAACTGCATCTGTGACAGAAAACTAAATAATTATAGGAATCAGCTATTGCACTAATCGTTGGAGCTAGAGAAACAGTATATTCAGAACATATTATTGAGCGTAATTGAGCCAACTGTCATTAAGAATGTAAACTAATGGACCTTTTAAATAAGAAATGCCTTACAGACACATCGGGGGCACCAGTCGAGCTTATTGATAAATGGATGAAAGGAAGAAAAATGAACGCAAGAGGAATTAGTTTCAGACAATGTGAACCGTGGTACAGCCAACATAGTATTTCTGAAGGTTTTATGAAAACTTAATTTTAAGTCGAGTAAAACATTCGTCCCCCCCATGAACCATGGACCTTGCCGTTGGTGGGGAGGCTTGCGTGCCTCAACGATACAGATAGCCGTACCGAATGTACAACCACAACGGAGGGGTATCTGTTGAGAGGCCAGACAAACGTGTGGTTCCTGAAGAGGGGCAGCAGTCTTTTCAGTAGTTGCAGGGGCAACAGTCTGGATGATTGACTGATCTGGCCTTGCTGTTCTGGTACTGCTAACGGCTGAAAGCTAGGGGAAACTACAGCCGTAATTTTTCCCGAGGGCATTCAGCTTTACTGTATGATTAAATGATGATGCCGTCCTATTGGGTAAAATATTCCGGAGGTAAAATAGTCCCCCATTCGGATCTCCGGGCGGGGACTACTCAAGAGGATGTCGTTATCAAGAGAAAGAAAACTGGCATTCTACGGATCGGAGCGTGGAATGTCAGATCCCTTAATCGGGCAGACAGGTTAGAAAATTTAAAAAGGGAAATGGATAGGTTAAAGTTAGATATAGTGGGAATTAGTGAAGTTCGGTGGCAGGAGGAACAAGACTTTTGGTCAGGTGAGTACCGGGTTATAAATACAAAATCAAATAGGGGTAGTGCAGGAGTAGGTTTAATAATGAATAAAAAAAATAGGAGTAGGGGTAAGCTACTGCAAACAGCATAGCGAACGCATTATTGTGGCCAAGATAGACACGAAGCCCACGCCTAATACAGTAGTACAAGTTTATATGCCAACTAGCTCTGCAGATGACGAAGATATTGATGAAATGTATGATGAGATAAAAGAAATTATTCAGGTAGTGAAGGGAGACGAAAATTTAATAGTCATGGGTGACTGGAATTCAAGAGTAGGTAAAGGGAGAGAAGGAAACACAGCAGGTGAATATGGATTGGGGGTAAGAAATGAAAGAGGAAGCCGCCTGGTAGAATTTTGCACAGAGCATAACTTAATTACAGCTAACACTTGGTTTAAGAAACATGAAAGAAGGTTGTATACATGGAAAAACCCTGGAGATACTAAAAGGTATCAGATAGATTATATAATGGTATGACAGATTTAGGAACCACGTTTTAAATTGTAAGACATTTCCGGGGGCAGATATGGACTTTGACCACAATCTATTGGTTATGAAATGTAGATTAAAACTGAAGAAATTACAAAAAGGTGGGAATTTAAGGAGATGGGACCTGGATAAACTGAAAGAACCAGGGGTTGTACAGAGTTTCAGGGAGAGCATACGGGAACAATTGACAGGAATAGGGGAAAGAAATACAGTAGAAGAAGAATGGGTAGCTTTGAGGGATGAAATAGTGAAGGCAGCAGAGGATCAAGTAGGTAAACAGACGAGGGCTAGTAGAAAACCTTGGGTAACAGAAGAAATATTGAATTTGATTGATGAAAGGAGAAAATATAAAAATGCAGTAAACGAAGCACGCAAAAAGGAATACAAAATTAGATCGACAGGAGGTGCAAAATGGCTAAGCAGGGATAGGTAGAGGACAAATGTAAGGATGTAGAGGCTTATCTCACTAGGGGTAAGGTAGATACTGCCTACAGGAAAATTAAAGAGACTTTAGGAGAAAGGAGGACCACTTGCATGAATATCACGAGCTATGATGGAAACACAGTTCTAAGAAAAGAAGGGAAAGCAGAAAGGTGGAAGGTATATATAGAGGGTCTATACAAGGGCGATGTACTTGAGGACAATATGAAGAGTTTGACAGAGTACTGAAAGACCTGAGTCGAAACAAGGCCCTCGGAGTAGACAACATTCCATTAGAACTACTGACAGCCTTGGGAGAGCCAGTCCTGACAAAACTCTAACATCTGGTGAGCAAGATGTATGAGACAGGCGAAATACCCTCAGACTTCAAGAAGAATATAATAATCCCAATCCCAAAGAAAGCAGGTGTTGACAGATGTGAAAATTACCGAACTATCAGTTTAATAAGTTACAGCTGCAAAATACTAACGCGAATGCTTTACAGACGAATGGAAAAACTGGTAGAAGCCGACCTCGGGGAAGATCAGTTTGGATTCCGTAGAAAAGTGGGAACACGTGAGGCAATACTGACCTTACGACTTATCTTAGAAGAAAGATTAAGGAAAGGCAAACCTACGTTTCTAGCATTTGTAGACTTAGAGAAAGCTTTTGACAATGTTGATTGGAATACTCTCTTTCAAATTCTGAAGGTGGCAGGGGTAAAATACAGGGAGCGAAAGGCTATTTACAATTTGTACAGAAACCAGATGGCAGTTGTAAGAGTCGAGGGACATGAAAGGGAAGCTGTGGTTGGGAAGGGAGTGAGATAGGGTTGTAGCCTATCCCCGATGTTATTCAATCTGTATATTGAGCAAGCAATAAAGGAAACAAAACAAAATTTCGGCGTAGGTATTAAAATCCATGTAGAAGAAATAAAAACTTTCAGGTTCGCCGATGATACCGTAATTGTGTCAGAGACAGCAAAGGACCTGGAAGAGCAGTTGAACGGAATGGACAGTGTCTTGAAAGGAGCGTTTAAGATGAACACCAACAAAAGGAAAACGAGGATAATGGAATGTAGTCGAATTAAGTCAGGTGATTCTGAGGGAATTAGATTAGGAAATGAGACACTTAAAGTAGTAAATTAGTTTTGCTATTTGGGTAGCAAAATAACTGATGATGGTCGAAGTAGAGAGGATATCAAATGTAGACTGGCAAAGGCAAGGAAAGCGTTTCTGAAGAAGAAAAATTTGTTAACATCGAGTATAGATTTAAATGTCAGGAAGTCATTTCTGAAAGTATTTGTGTGGAGTGTAGCCATGTATGGAAGTTAAACGAGGACGATAAATAGCTTAGACAAGAAGAGAATAGAAGCTTTCGAAATGTGGTGCTACAGAAGAATGCTGAAGATCAGATGGGTAGATCACATAACTAATGAGGAGTTATTGAATAGAATTGGGGAGAGGAGGAGCTTGTGGCAGAACTTGACTAGAAGAAGGGATCGGTTGGTAGGACATGTTCTGAGACATCGAGGTATCACCAATTTAGTACTGGAGGGCAGCGTGGAGGGTAAAAATCGTAGAGGGAGACCAAGAGATGAATACACCAAGCAGATTCAGAATGATGTAGGTTGCAGTAGGTACTGGGAGATGAAGAAGCTTGCACAGGATAGAGTAGCATGGAGAGCTGCATGAAACCAGTCTAAAGACTGAAGACAACGACAACAACAACAAAACAGTCTTATGCTTGTACATCATCAAACTACTTACGCACGTTTTAATGTTTATGGTTGTTATGTGGTTCGTCTTACGGGTATCATTCAAAAAGCTGCAACCCTAAATTCACTGAAAACTGAGCAGTTGCTATATATTAAATATGCATTGTCCATCCTATTTCTCACCTCTAAAAATGTTTAACGTTTTTCAAGAGGCACATAGCTACGTACGGAATTCGTCGTGCATTGTTCGTGGAAGCAAAAATTCTTATCCCGTTCATTCGTCGTCTATCAAATAAACAGAAAATGATAGATAACTACAAAATATACATAAAAACTAAATCTTACATACTTGTAGATGTGACAGTTAAAGATTATACGCAACTGCGACGGAAAAATAAATAAATAATAATTATAAGAATTACTTATTGCATTAAGAAGATATCATTGGAGGCAGAGAAACACCAAGTTCACATCATTCCTTTTATTACCATAGAACAGAAGGCATTAGCAGTGAACTGTTGGCAAACGTTGAAACGCTAATTCACCTCTGAAAAAACACACGTACTCCCACAGACACTGATACCACATGGCAATATATGCATATTTATTTGAACTTCACCAGTTGACAAATATTCGCATCGTGCGACCAGAGTAATGAAAACAGGATAGCAGAGCAGACGCGTACCTAGTTTATATCACCGGTGTTGATTTTCCAGAGGGAAATTAACCTGCAGCGTTTACATAGGAACAACGACCGCAATAAATATGAATGCAAGTAAATTAGAACTCGGAGTCCAGTGCAAAATTTCCATTTGAAAGAAAAACACATTGCAATATTTTAACCGTTTCCCGCTCCAACGAATTCGTAAATCCTTTATTTTCAATAATAAAACAGAAGAAAAAGTAAATACCATTGAAATGTCAGCGAGTATCACGTATTTTTATAGACCCATTTAATATTTATTTAGAGCATCTACTTGCTACATTTGTCACAAATTTGATAAAGAAGTCGTTTCTAAGGCAATGCCATCCCTCGCAGCTGGTTACTCATGGAGAAACAATTACACAAACATATTGCCCTTTATCTGCTATAAATTATCATTTCATGCTACAGAAGTTCGGGAACACAAGCAGGAACTGAAATGTATGTACGAAGCGCAGACTGAAACTGAAGTTTATTTAATTCTGCTTGCCGAATCCCAACAAAAGTATAACTGCACCATACTGAAATAAAGTGCCACCTACACCTGAACCGGCGTTAATACCTGTTACTTTTACTGTTTTTCATACTTCTTATTATTTTATGTAGTGACTTGAATTAAAGATTAAATCAGAACTTACAACGCTATCGAAATTCCATAGAACTGAACTGAACACGCAGTTACGTGGCTGTTTCTAGAGCACACTGAACACCGATATTTTCATTATCTACCTGTGCAACGGTTCAGTTTGGATTTAAAAGAAAATCTGTACGTTTTTGTTTAAAAATATATAGTCTAAGTCCGTCTGAATGTTAGTACTGCACAAAATTTGAAGTAAAAACGTCAACCAATTTTCTAGATTTTTGGTAACAAAGTTTCCCTTTATATATTAAGTATGTGTTTATGTATCACATATTTTTAAAAAATATTCAGCCAATGTACAACCGAATGTTTTAGAGCAACGTGAGCAACGTGTGAAAATTAGAAATAAATTGGTCGAGCAAGTTTCGAAATTTTTGCTAGCAGGAGCATTCATCTCTTCTTTTAAGCATTAAAAATATTGCTGTTGTTTGTAGTTCCCATAGTACTGAGTCTTGGGGAACGTCTGACACTACCTGCCGCCATTGTCATTTCATATTCCTGGACAGGATGCGTTGCAGACGAGACGTCATGTGTGAGCGAAACTCTTGCACTGCACTTGGTGAGAAATTTAGACCACTAAGTTTGGCTAGTAAGATGTCGAAGTCGACAGTATCAAATGCTTTGCTGAAACCTAAGAAGCAAATGATAGTCGCTTCTTGTCTATCCATGGCAAGTTTCAGGTCATCTGTCACCTTTATCAGTGCGGATGTTGTGCTTCAATGTTTACGGAAACTTGATTGGTATTCGTCTAGTAGGTTGATAGTAGTTAGGCAGTTTGTGAGCTGGTCATGGACTATATATTCTAAGGCCTTTGATAGTGCAGGAAGAAGGCAGATGGGGCGGTAGTCAGAGGGTGCTGTGGCAATGTCCTGTTTAGGCAGTGGCTTAATTTGTCCCAGTGTCCAGGCCTCAGGGAAAACACTTGTGATTAATGAATCGTTGAAAATGACCGTTATAGAGGGCAGTAGTTGATCAATAATAAGTTTTATCTGGATAGTGATTCCATCATGTCCAGTAGGTGCTGATCTAATCCGCATTATGGCTTTCTTGACAGTATTGCAAGTTACATGCCGTAGATAGAATTTTTCTTTGGTACAGTCGTTCATCCCCATGAAGTAATCAATGATTCTCTGTTTTTTTTTTTTTTTTTTTTTGCGATTCATTTGTGGTTGCAGGTAATGTGAAGAATCGGTTAGTTCTTCAGCTGGGACCGTGGGATTCTCTGCAACTTTTATTTTGCCTAAACCGAGACTACGGAGATTACACATTACAATCCTAATAAACGTTTTTAATTATTTCTTATTTGTGTTGCTACATCTTCCTTGTAGTTAGCCTTGTCACAGTAAGCTTTTACTTAGTAATCATAGTGCGCAACGACAACCGTCATGCCGGCCGGAGTGGCCGAGCGGTTAAAGGCGCTACAGTCTGGAACCGCACGACCTCTACGGTCGCAGGTTCCAATCCTGCCTCGGGCATGGATGTGTGTGATGTCCTTAGGTTAGTTAGGTTTAAGTAGTTCTAAGTTCTAGGGGACTTATGACCACAGTAGTTGAGTCCCATAGTGCTCAGAGCCAGTTGAAGTTGACAACCGTCAAGGAAATGTAACAGGGAAATATTTTTCTAATACACTGGTTACTTAGATTCAGTTATCAATAGCAATCAGTTACTAAATTCACAACATGCTCTGTACACAACCAGAATAATTTTTTCTACCAGCGAATATCGTAAACAAGAACAGAAAACTTCACCTTTCAACATGGCTGTATAGTGTCGATATGTTACAGTTAATTGTTTCGATCCACTATCCACATGAGTGTCACCTGGAATGTCTTGGCAGATAAAAATTACAGGCCTTCGTCTGTCGTGGAAAAATTAGCGACTGAACTGTACACGCGTGTCTCACCAACAGGTCACACAGTTTTACCTCCTCCAGTATCCCTCTTCTACCTCCGAAACGTCACAGAAAAATAGGCATGTCGAGAGTCGTTTGTGGGTAGTTCACTCGTTTGATGGTTTTCCGTCGACAGGCAAAGGTATCATGCTCCATCTCCGTCCGGAACGAAATGTCGCTCTGCTGGGATGTTCAGTCTGTTGGTTTAACAGTGACTTCTCTCCTTCCTATCTTCAGTTAATAGTTTCATATTTACGTAAGTGCTGTAGCCCATATCCTCTATAGATTTTTCATGTATTCTAGTCTTTATCTGCGTTCACTATTTTTATCATTAACTGCTCCTTCTAGCGCTAAGTACCCCAGTAACGCTTAGCTGTTGTCTCACTATTCATCTCAGCTCCTGCCTACGCGACAGATTTGTTTCCTTCCATATTGTTTTAAGTATTTCTTCGTATCTTACTGTTACCACTCATTCAGTTTTTTAAATGTCTCGATGGCGCTACAGTTCAAAAACTACCAGTTTCTTCTTCTCAGTACTTTTATAGTCCATGTGCTAGTAATTAACATTTCGGAAGCCCACACGTAAATTTTGGGAACTGCTTCGTCATTTCCGACAGAAGCGCTTATATATAGTTTCTCTCTCCCCTACACAAATCTGAGTCTAATACATTACTTACTTCGTCCATACTGTGTAGTCATAGTAACTAGATAGGAAAATTATCCCTCCTCTCTCTTTTTTTTTTTTTTTTTTGCCCGCCTGCTTAGTGGTAACGTTCTTGCCTCCCATGCAGCGGGCCCGGTTTCGATTCCCCGCCGGGTTGGAGATTTACTCCGCTCGTAGACTGGGCGTTGTGTTGTCCACATTATCATTTCATTCTCATCACCGGTGCGCGAGTCGCCCAATGTGGCGTCGACTGAAATAAGACTTGCACTCGGCGGCCTAACTTCCCCATATGGGGCTTCCGGGTCAACAATGCCACACGATCATTTCAATTTTTCTTTCTTTTTCTGTCCGTCTGACAAATCGCACCATGAATTCTTCTCCTGTGCAAGTCTTTCTTCTCAGAGAAGCAATTATTTTCTGGATATATTCCAACCTCTGCTTTCTTTACCCTCTACAGCCTCCTCTAGTACCATGGAAGTTATCGCCTGATACCGTTAACAGATGTCCTATCATCCTTTCTCTTCTTGGCAGTGTTTTCCATATGTTCCTTTCTTCGCCGATTCTGCGGAGAACCTCCTCGTTCGTTACCTTATCAGTCTACCTAATTTTCAACATTCGTCTGTAGCACCATATCTCAAATGCTTCGATTGTCTCCTGTTTTCCAGTTATGCCACAGTCCATGTTTCACTACCATACAATGCTGTGTTCCAAAAGCACATTCTCCGAAATTTCTTCCTCGAATTAAGCCTATGTTTGATACTAGTAGACATCTCTTTGCCAGTGATAGTCTGCTTTTGATGTCCCGCTTGCTCCGTCCATCAATGGTTATTTTGCTGCCTAGATAACAGAATTCCTTAATTTCATCTACTTCGTGACCATCAATCCTGATGTTAAGTTTCGCACTGTTCTCATTTCTGCTACTGCTCATTACTTTCGTCTTTCTTCGATTTACTCTCAATCTATAATCTGTACTCATTATACTGTTCACCCCATTCAGCGGATCATCTAATTCTTGTTCACTTTTACTCAGGGTAGCAATGTCATTGCTGATTGAAATCCTTTCACCTTGAATTTGAATCCCACTGCTAAACCTTGCTTCTTCGATTTTCAGATGGAACGGTAGGGGCGAGGCACGACATCTCTGAATTAAACCCTTTTAAATCCCAGTATGTCCTTATTGCTCTTCCAGTCTTATTGTTCCTCCGTGGTTGTACATATTGCATGTTACCCGTCCTTCCTTATACCTCATCCCTAATTTTCTCAGTATTTCGAAGATCTGGCACCATTTTACCTTGGCGAATGCTTTTTCCAGGTCTACAAATGCTATGAACGAGTCTCGTTTTTCTTCAGTCTTGCTTCCATTGTTTGTCAACTGTAACGACAGAACTGCCTTTCTCGTGCATTTAGCAATCATAAACCCAGACTCATCGTCGTCTGACTCACCCACAATTTTCTTTCTGATACTTCTATACATTATTTTTGTCAGCACTTTGGATGCGTGAGCTGTTAAGCTGATAGCGCGATTATCCTCGTACTTACTGGCTCTGGCTATCTTCGGAATTGTGTGGATGATGATCTTCCGAAAGTATGATGGCATATCGCTAGTCTCATGCATTCTACAGACCAGCGTGAATAGTCGTTTTATTGCCACTTCCCCCAATGACTTCTGAAATTCTGATGGAGTTTTATGCTCTGTTCTAATACTGGATCCCCTATCAACTCCTGTTTCTTCTTTTGTCACTCATCGGACCGGTCTTCCCTGTCGCAGAGGCCTTCAATGTACTCTTTGCACCTATCCACTGCATTTAACAGTAGAATTCCCACGTAACTCTTGATGTTACCACCCTTGCTATTAATTTCACTTAACGTTGTTTAAACTTTCGTATATGCTGAATCCGTCCTTTCGACAATCATTTCCTTTTCGATTTCTTCGCAGATTTCAAGCAACCACTTTCCCTTAGCTTCCCTGCACTTCCTATTTACCTCATTACTAAGTGACTAGTATTTCTGTACTCCTTTCTTATTTCGTAGATCAGCTGAAGTATTTCATCGATTTTTTCCTAGCAGTTGTCGTCCTTGTATTTACGATTACTTTCCAACTTCGGTGATTGCCCTCTTTGTAGATATCCAGTTCTCTTCAACTGTACTGCCTACTGAGATATTCACTATCGCACTGTCTATAGCCTAAGAGAACTTAAAACGTAGGTCTTCATTTCTTAGTATTTCTGTATACCATTTCATTGAGCATTGATTCTTCCTGACTTATCTCTTAATCTTCAGTCTACTCTTCATCATTACTAAACTGTGATCTGAGTCTGTATCTGCCCCTGTGTACTCCTTACAACCCAGTACTTCTTTTCGGAATCTCTGCCTGACCATCATGTAATGTAACTGAAATTTTCCCGTATCTCCTGGCCTCGTCTTAGTACATCTCCTCCCCTTGTGATTCTTGAACAGAGTTCGTTGTTACTAACTGATACTTTTTGCAGAGCCCAATTAGTCATTTTCCTCTCTCCTTACTACTACCAAGCCCATATTCTTCCATAGCCCTTTCTTCTACTCCCTCCTTACACACTCATTCCAATCTACGATGACTATTAGACTTTATACTAACTTTACGTTCTGAGTTATCTGTTCAGTATCGTCATACACCCTCTCTATTTGTTCGTCTTCAGCTTTCAACGTCGGCGAGTATACCTGAACCGTTATTGTCGTTGTTGGTTCTCTGCCGATTCTGATGACAAAAACCCTATCACTGACCTGTTCACGGTAACTTATCCTCCGCCCTACCTTCCTATTCATAACGGCTCCTACTGCCGTCATAGTATTTTCTGCAAATGCTAATGTTACCTAAACTTGTATGACTAAAAACTCTGTCTTCCCCAATTTGACTTCACTAGCCCCCACTATATCAAGGGTGAACCTCAGCATTTCTCTTTTCGGATTTTTCTAGCTTCCATACCACATTCAAACTGACATTCCACGACCCAGCTCATAGAACGTTACCCCTTCGTTGATTATTGAATATTTTTCTCATGGTCACCTTTCACTTGGCAGTCCCCTTCCAGAAATCCGAATGGGGGACTACTTCGAAATCTTTTGCCCTTGGAGAGACCATCACGACACTTTCTTCATTTACAGGCCACATGTACTGTGAGTACACATTATGTGTCTTTAATGCAGCAGCTTCCATCGCCTTCTGCAACCTCATGCATTCGATCATTGCCATTCTTCTGTCTTTAGGGACAATTTTCCATACCAAGTGCAAGAAAATGCCCTGAAACTTAGTCCACTCCTCCACTCTCTTTGACAAGGTCATTGACTGAATGAAGGTAACTGCTTATGCCGAGTGGTAGCACGCTGCGAACCCGAGACCAATGCTGATGATTTTTATTCAGGAAGTACGCGATGGTGGGATTGCAACCGGGGACCAAGAAGGTTTTGACTACGAAACAAGACACTACACCCGCTTCCCCTTTTTTTGCATTTTGTTCGTTATCGTTCATTGCATTTCGTCGTGGCAGACGTCACATGGCACTGTTATCACAGAGACCAACCAGCTGTCTGACCGAACATGCTGAGCTACCGTGCTGGCTCCCTCAGACCACGGGTTACTCTTCTTCCATTACTGTCATTCTCAGTTTTAATGTTAAGAAAGTCTTTATTCTCCTATGTGCTTCACCCCATCACCTTCGTCGTTCCCTTGTGTATCCTTAAACCGTTCTCTGTTTTGTGGAGAATGTATTTCATTGCTTTCAACAAGCTCTCCTTTCATCCACACGTGAGAACTGTGTCGTCCTCGAACCTCACTATTAGAATCTTCTCCCTCTGCAATAGTTTACAGTAGCTAACTACAGTACAATAAAATACATCTCTCGTTATGACATCTTTTTATTCATTTTATACTCTTTTCCCTCACATAAAGTGAACGTTTTAAAGCATGTGGCCTCTCATTAGGAGCTAGGAATACCATAACAACGGTCCCCTGCGGAAATGGTTCTGGGAACATAAAATAATTTCGCATTAATAATACACAGAAGATACAGGAATGATTTGTATGACACCTTATTTGTTTATTGTTCTTTATTCCGGGTATGCTTCTGCGGTAATACACATGGTATTCAGACACTATATAGTAATTCTGAGTATGCAGTCCTATATTATTATGAATAATGCAGCATATAACGGCGGTTACCGTGTAGTGATGGGCCAGTTTATAATACAAAACTTCCTGTTCTCAGTGCTCAAATAGAATTAAGTTCTCTGCCATCGTCTCAGACTATAACAAGAGGCAGCAAAGGAACGCTTAGAGAATGAGGACAGGCTTTACCTTACTTTATCGGCGGAGGTAAAAACTAATTAATTTTTCATATAATTAAGACTGGTTGCTCTGCTGGTGGCAGTAAGGAAGAACAGTAGACTACGTAACACTATTCTATTTCCGAGAACCACGTTGCTCCGTACCAGAGAGAGTTCTATGAAACTGAAATGTTACGTTTTGTATAGTACACATCCTCATACGTTTTTAAGTACTGAAAAGTCTTCGCTGTAAAGAAAACCGTTTATTGTTCCGGCAGTAGAAATCAATCTGTATGGTTTTTGAACAATATTGCCGGTTGTCGCAGTCCTGTAACTACTGTCTTTTTATTTTTTTCTTGTATCGGTGGCACAATACCATTCTACGCATTTGTGCGGACAAGATCAAATATTCGTTCTATGACACTGTCAATAACTTTGGTTGGTTGCTGTTGTGAAATTGGCAGCTTTGAGAGAAACTCGTTGGGGGAAGAGATGGGAAGGGGCGAATTCGTGATTAGGAACACTGGAGGAATGCCACATCTAACATGGAGTTGGTGGGAATGCGATTTGCAGAAATTGTGTACCCATCATATGCATTAAAATCATAGTTTTACGAAAGATCGACAAAATTTTCCTCGGTGAAATAACAAGAAGTCACGAAGCGTAAAATGAGAAGGGCTGGAATTTAATTCTCGGCCAACTGCAAGGAATACTCTAAGAGAACTTCTGATTGAAAAGAACTTACTTTCGCACTTGCTAATTACTTCTGTGATTACCGTTCCAGAATGCGTAATCTGATTCTAATTAATTTTTTGAAGTTTCCACGGGTAATATAGAATTTCCGCTCGCTAATTTATCGAAAATTTTTTAATGCGTAGGAATGTGAGTCAAAGGAGCTGGGGCAGCTGAAATTGCATCTTGTTGAGTTGCAGGCTCAAAAGCTCTTTACCGGAAAAAGAAAACATGTGATGCACCTTAAATTTTATGGTTGTGGTACTTCAAGCGTGCGTTAAAGGACCTTCCGAGGGCACAACCGTGATGCTATCAGCACCCTCCTAGTTCCTGTTGTTGCCTTAATAACAGTGTCTGACAGATTAAACGTGTTCACAACTAATTACCTGTCCCCAGCGATTGTTAGCAGATTTTACAACGTCTTGACGCGTACAGATCGTACCCAACTTTGACAGTAGAAAATGATTCCATTCACAGCTAAAAAAAATTATTTTTATTTTATGTGAAGATGGTTGTTGACGACAATAGAAACCCAGAGCTGGAAAAATTAACAAAATGTTGGATATTATGGAGTTTGATACGTAATAAAAGTTTAAGTAGGAACATACAAGGTTCACTCGCCATACATATAACGCAAACTATATCAGTTTACATATATCCCTATTGCCCTCAGGAAGTGCTTTGTGTATTTTAATGTGTTCATTGAACGTGTGTAAACGGTCCATCTAGCTGTCGATCGGACCTTACTACTTGTTATGGATTTTGTAAGAGCAGCGGACATTGTTCAGGTATGCGTTGGCTTACTATACGTTTTTAGTCTCTAAGGATATTGTCTTTCGGGTTTTCTTGTCGTGAAGCAGATAGTCTAATATCTTGACATACGGATGCATGAGAAGTTTGTCAAGTTCAAGGCTGATCAAGGGCAGGTAATTAGAAGTTAGCTGCCACTTGTAGTAGTAGTCCAACGTATCTCCCGCATACCGTAAGCAAACACCGCTTTCTTAGCAGACTGAGTAAGCGTAATGTGCATCAGAATTTCCAGTATTCTTCGTCATTATCACCATCTGGAGTGTGACACCGGAAATTTTACTAACACACCTGTGGTATGCCTGCAGCTGACTTGCCTAACAATGGATGTACGAGATCTGGTATAACTTTGGCACGAGTACTATCGAATATCTACCTGTACTTATGGGTCAACGAGATGCAAATGCCTATACTATATACTACTGTAATGCCAGTATTCAAGATTATTCTACAGCCGGCGTACTTCTGCTTCAATTATGTTCCTTTAATATGGACTGGATTAGTGTCTCCAGTGAAAGTTTTTACAATGACTGATTTTTTGCCGCATGGATGCTTCCTGTGGACGTTTCAGGTGAAGGAACCTGAAATAGACAACTATTCTTCAGACAATCTACTGCATTTAAATGGTTGTGCACCTAAGCATAGCAATTTAGTACCTCAGCAAATAGTTGCAGTAATTTAGGTATTGCTTTCATAAGGAAAATTCTGTTTTTCGATTACCTATCAAGTTATAAAAGTAGAAAATTTTTTCTTCACGAGTTGAAGAGTTACGTAAGTTGGCTATTTTTTGTTAATGTTATTGGATGTGTTAATATTTGTAAAGGAAAATCATACATTTGAAGTATTGCAGTCAGAGAATCGGTTCTTGGGAGACAGTGTCTGTGTCTCCGAGGGCAGCACTGTGGAGTTGTACAATCTTTGATAGTGAATAGCGGATAAGTGCACTGTGCAGCAGGTGCTGATTCGTTCAGCGTACGGCGTAATGCATGGATGCACTACTGGAACTATGTGAGTCACAGATTTGTTATGAGGAGGATCTATGACATAACAGCAGTTGGATAGCATGCAGACAAAAAAAGGTTTTGAAAACTGAACGAGGTCTTACGTGAAGAGTCAAAGAAACTGATACACATGCCTAATATAGTGTAGGGTCCCCACGAGCAAGCAGGAGAGCCGCAACACCACGTGGCATGGTCTCGACTAATGGCTGAAGTAGTCCTGGAGTGAAGTGACACCCGTGAATCATGCAGTTTTTGATAATTATCCTGTTGATTGAGCTTCTGAGTTAATTTACTGTACCGTGGAAATTATTACATTAAATGAATTTTCCTGTTAGAGTTTATAAGCTTTTTTTAGTTTTTGTAAGTTCCTTCCTAACTGAAATTTCAGAATTTAAAAGTCAAGACGTGTGTTTCATTGGTACTTTGTGTGAAGATTATTAACTCATTTTCCCAGGACCACCTGTAGTTAGCTTTAATCAATATTTTTTTAGCTGTTGGGGAGTCTTAATGTGTTGCTGTCTCTGCCAGTACTTCATTTTTCGTGTGAGATGCATAATACAAGATTGTTTCCTTTCCTTTGCGCAATGTAGGTCCAGTTACTTTCTTTATGTACCAAGGACATAACATTGCGTAACAGTTCGCATTGACCAAGTCTGCTGAAATTATTGGTTTCCTTATTTATCTGCTTATGAATGAGATCGGTTTTCACAAACGTAGGATTCTTTTCAGTTTCACTTAAGTGATGTGGGTTTCAGCTCATTAGCACATTTAGGTTGTCAGTTCATCTTCCTCATGTTTGTATTTACGACAACACACTCAGAAGTAAAGGCAACTCATTTACAAATATTTTCGCGTGAATCAGCAGAGTACAAACGACAGCTCAGCCAGTGCACTGCACTTTAGGCTTTATGTACGCGATACTCCCGCCATTTGTATAGGCCCACGTGCAGAGTATATCATCGCCCCTTACGATTTCTCCACAATTCTTCTTAAAAAGGAAATTATGAAGTTTTCAAAGTTACTTACCTGCTCCTCACTTGCGGTGAATTCTTCAACACACATCCTATAAATTAATGATTTAGGCGCTTTTTTAGGCGAATGCCTCCTCATTACCTATGAAGCATGTTAATGTCCCGTCAACATTGCCCTCATTAAGACGGAGCACAAGCTTGGATTACCAAAAGATCGAAAGAAAATCGGCAGTGCATTTGCCTGGATTGATTTAGCAAATCACTGAAAACCTCAAGCTTGATTATGGGAATTTGAACCTTCGTCCTCCCTATTGTTGCTATGTACCGGGGTTAAGGATTATTTTGTAGCTTGGCCACGCTCTCTACACCGCGCCTCCTCCTATTCCATAACTATAACAAAAGCTCAAGGTTAAATGCACGTGGAAGCAATTATTGAAGTGATACTGTAAATGACAACTGAAAAGAATTGAACACACGTGAAAATTTAACTTAATTATGAAGTAATTTATATTCTTAGCAGTTATTAATCACTATAGCAGGAAATGGCAGCTATTAGTTGACTACTAAACGATAAACAATTTAAGTATTACAAAGTGATTTATTGAGGTAAGGACGTGGAAAATATACTTCACATTACAATAAACTCTCATGCTAAGGGCACAACGATTGGAATATTGAATAAGAATGTGGTTAGTACGTGGAGAGAGGCTCCAACGCTCAAATAATGAGAAGAGCGTTCTGATCGGTCACTTCAGTCCACACATTAAATGCTACACCCCATCTGTGTCACAGTATGGCTATCGGTGATGAGAACTCTAATTAGAAAAAATGGAAAGTTTGGATGGTATTGGCGCCACGAACACATGCTGCTGAGGGCTTCAGTGCAAAAACTTTTACAAAGTCACTTCAATGTTGAAGCAGCCAAGATATTTTACCAGAAATTCTTCAGAAGTATGATGTTGGCAAACAGCAAACAAGTGGTGCAATCGCTGAGATCTACGCCACTAACTCTTCTAATATGCTCCATCCATGAGGAAAAACTTGATACGGAAATTTGGATATTTGTTGTAAGGTCTTACGAGACCAAACTGCCGAGGTCGTCGGTCCCTAAGCTTACACAGTACTTAATCTAACTTCAACTAACTTATGCTAAGTACAACACACACACCATGCCCGAGGGAGGACTCGAACCTCCGACGGGGGGAGTCGGTCGGGCCGTGACAAAGCGATTCAGACCACACGGCTACCCCGCGCGGAACTTGACACGTATTGCTTTGTTCGGATAATCGAGACACTGCACTTTTTAGCTCACGATAAAGTTTCTCCCGGAGGAAACATAGAGAAGAACGCCTAACACGCAATCTTGCACCTGGACGGTTCCAGGGTTAGATCTAAATTGCCCTCCCTAAAGCATACTACACTTTCCGAAGTTGAGCCACCTGCGACCCCCACCACTACTGCTGAAAGTTCCCAGTCGATGGCCACTGTGGGAACTTGCGCCAACCATAAGATTCTAAGCGATGTAGGAAACTGGCGAGAGGCACACTCATCTAATGGAGTCTTGTTCCGTCAATTTCAGGACAGGCTGTCTGACATCACAGAGTGTCATCGCGAGCTCCCCAGTCAATTTCTTACATCCACGCTGGCACAGGAAATATTCCCTCCCACCGCTACACGCGTAAGACCAAAAGTTCATCGAACTGAAGGTGTCAGAGTTGCACCCAGCAGGTTGTCTAGCTTCCGTTTCTGGGAAGATCGGAACACATTACTCGCTGATGGCACCAACCAAGTTAGGTCAAGACCCCAGAATGTCTTAAAGCGATTAATTACACTGACGCCGGGCCGTCGCCTTCCCAGTCGCTTCACAGTGCACAGTGTACAGTAGGCTGGAAAGCAAGTCTGGACACATGGACACATGCACTGAGGAGGGGACAGCCGCTATTCTTCGCTGACCCAAGGGAACTCACAGGAAGGCCACATAGTCAGCCCGTCTCTACCCTCAGCGTCCCCCCCCCCCCCCCCCCAGGTATCCTGGCTCTGTCGTAGACTACACAAATGAAGATTTGCAGAGCCACACAGGAAACAAACATAGTCCCACACAAACGATGATGACACTTCTCAATACTCATTTCATTAACCAGAACGAACTTATTCAGCCTTCTTCCACAGAAAAAAAAATGGTAAAGATGGCAAGAATGGGAGAGGGCAGATGAGAAATGGCCGGCAAAAGGTGCGTCACTTCTCAATGTGTACACAGTGAGCTGATTTCTCCTGCACTTCTTTCGGGGCTGTAGACAGCATGTATGATAGAATCATGAAATATTTCGCTAGCTGCTACCTTTTTTTCATCCGAAATTCGACGAGGTCAACAACTTATAGTTGGATGAAGTCACACAGGATGGGTGCAACCATATTGTAGATCACTAAGAGTACTGCACAACAGCTGTATTAGTCATTCAATAAGAAGCCACCAGCTGATAAACTAGTGACCTAATTTGATGTGTTTCAAGTAGAAGCTATCATATGGTCGTCTGCAAACCAGAAATTCATAGCAGATAACAGAAAATGTAACTTTACGTAAAATATACAAGAGTATGAAACTTCAGGTATTGCCAAAATTAAGACCTGAGGTACAAACCATGCAAATTTTGGTGATCGGGTATGTAAAAACACGTAACAAATAAAGCACTCAAGGCAGACTAACTAACTACATTGCAATATAGGCCACCAGAGGGCGGTGATCTACACAAAAGTAGCGCCATGAAAGCGGAAAGAAATGTAGAACACAGAATTAAACATTTACAAAATTTACGAAGTGTGAGTAATACAATGAACAGTTATTTAAAAAGTACCATCAGTAAGGAAGACGCACATGTAAATTGACGGATAAACACACTAAAAATTCCGGAACAGTTACACAAATCCAAACGTTTGTGCAAAATTACATAAATGAATTATGTGAAAGAAAACAATTCAAAAAGGTACAATAAAATAAATAAAGTATTAGCAAATATAAGAAGGATAGGAATACAGCAATCAGTCGCAGCCTCATTGCCTTCGTATTATTCTTGCATGTGAAAGAAAACACTTTAAAAAAGTACAATAAAAGAAATAAAATATCAGCAAATAAAAGACAGGGTAGGCATATAGCAATCAGATGCTATCCCACTGGTTTTTTGGTATTATTGCATATCGTGATTTCAACTATAAATCGTAATTCTTCAGTGCATTTGAATGTGTTATAATCCAACAAACTCCCAGCAGTAGATGTCACCATAAAACTCTACTGACTGTTGGGAGTTTGTTAGATTATAATTCACTGAAATGCACTGAAGGTGGCTATTTATAGCTGAAATCGGGATACGCAAGATTAATTTAAAAAAGCAATTCTGAGTGCGACTGATCCTGCCGTATAATAATATACTATCGGTGTGCACAACAGCTCCATATGGAATCAAACTTGGTGAATAACAGCAGTCGAGAGATAGGGCAATAACTCAAACCCTCACAAGAATTATGTGAGGGAGATAGTGCAAGAAAGACTCATTAAAAGGTAAAATACATAATGGGATAGTAAAATACCATAAGAACACAGAGGAAAAAAGAACATTAATTACTACAATATATGTTGTCAAAGAAGCCGGAAAACTGAACCCCCGAGCAACACCAATGACAAAAGTAATAAGTATGAGAAACAGCTGCGCGGAGGTAGAGATATAAAAATGAGACAGTAAATGTGGGAATGCTTGGAGTTACAGGCCAAGTATTTCAAACTTTCATACAAAATTGCTTAATAAAAACACGTGAAACAAAATAATTTAAAAAGGGCATTCAAACAGAAATAACAGCAATCGTAAGATAGGCCAAGGACTCAGACCCTCGCAAGACTAGGTGAAGGACATCGTTCAAGTAAAACACATTAAAAGAAAAGATACAGAATGTGATGATAACCCGCTTCTTTCCTGGGAAATATGTACACTCGAGCTTTTTTGAAGTTATTTTTACAACAAATTCATATAATGTGTTAAGTATTACATTTTTGGGAACGGAATGTCATCAAGAGTTGAATGAAACTGACTAGTCGAGGAAACAATTCAAATTCCCGAATGTCAGACAGCCGCTGACTTCGAAATGTAGAATGCCTGCAGTTTGGTCTGTCATGACAACTGCCTCGATGTATCGAGTGTTCAAAACACACAGGACTACTTGGATCAAGAGGCTTCACAACATATTCAGTCTAACTAGACATTCGACTTTTTTTGTGTCGATTTAATAACAGTCTGACCCATCTCGATAGACATGCGGTTTAGCTTTCGGTATTTGGGGAGGTCACCGGTCCTGAATCGAATCCGCAAGGCCGATTAACGACATGGACTGGTGTTTCGCCCACTCTGGATTCTGTTTTTAGGCGGTCTCCCACATCTATCGAGGTGAATACCAAGTTGTTATCCACGTTCTGCCTCAGTTACAGGATTCTCAAACATTACACAATCCCACACCTTGTCATGGAATAAAATTTGACGCAGGCAGACACAAATTAAAAAAAATCCGTCCAGGGGTTGGGTAGGGGGGGGGGGGGGAGGAGGTGCACCTAATACCCTCTACAGTAACATTCCCAAGTCAGGAAATAACATGCGGAGCCCGTAAATATACGGGTTAACACCAGGAAAAAGAAGGTAGAAGAATTAGTTTTCGTAAAGACAAGGCTTTTATATTTTCCGTGACATAGTCGGTGCACCTAGTCTCATTCATATTCAGCTTTCGTGAAAGTACACCATCACCAAAACAGCTTCCGGTCTGAATAGCGTTAACCTGCTATTATGAAAGCCTTTCCTACGAGCGGCGCCTTTAATAGAGAAACGGTTAGCGGCTCGTCCGTTTGCAGGAGGGGTCCGGTCTTCTGCAGGCACTTAGGAGCTTGTGGCCGGCTAACCGCTTTTTGTCTGACACCGCCAGTGTTTGTGGGATTCCTGCCGCCTCTGTTCTGTACGGCAAACAGACGCTACATCCAAAGGCAGCAGGTAGGCCGAGCAAACAGCGGCCAGTGGACAGAGAGCTTCTGCCGCCGAGCGCAGCTCCTGAGCAAACAGCTGTTCGGTCGCTTCACCTGCCCGCACCGCGCCGCGGCAGAATGTACGATGCGCCGACCTGAGGCCGCTGCTCGCACGCCGACCTACTGACACGGCTGCCCTCTGCGGTTTCCGTCGTACGTCATATGACAGACGGGGATACACTTCCGTAAGCGACTTTCCGATGTATCTTCCTAGAGAAGTTGTCTCCAATCTCTCTCTTTCTTTTTAGTTCTATGCCTTTAATTATATGCTGGATGTATTTCAATTTCCGTCTTCCTCTGCAGTTTTTACTCTTTGCATCTCCCTATACTCACGTGGAAGTTATTACACGATGTCTTAAGGGGGGGTAGGACGTCAAACTGGCCGACGTGGAGCAGGAGAGGCATCTCAGGACATTTTAATTTCCAATGTCTATACTTTTACAAATAAATTCATAAAACTTCGTTAGCATCACTAGGAAGGATTCAGAATTCACACTCATTGCAGTGGAAGTTCGAAAATATAACGAAATAATTTTTTTACGTGCGAAGTTTCATCATTTTTTCACTTACTAATGGCTGCATTTGTTGCTACAGGTACACTTTTCGTCATAAGTTAGAGAGATTCCTCGATGAAATTTGCACAGCATACATACCATACTCACAGGTGTATGAAACTCTAGAATTTATTTAATTTATGAAAAAACTAATGAACTGTTATATTTTAAACTTCATGTTTAGAAAAAAACACCAATTTTATAGTTAATTACCTCAATTTTTACCACAGTTTTTAATATATTTGGAAAATTCTAGAGTTTCGTACACCTTTAAGTATGGTTTGTATGCTGTGCAAAATTCATCGAAGAATCTCTCTAACTTCGTTATGTTTTAGAACTTTCACTGCTATGAGTGTGAATTCTGAATCCTTCCTGGTCATGCTGACAAAGTTTAATGAACTTATTTGTAAAAGTATAGACTTGGAAATGAAAATGACCTGTGTTGCGTCTCCTGCTCCAAGTCGGCCCGTTTGACTTCCTACCCCCCCCTTAACCGATGTCCTATCATATTCTCCCTTCTTTTTGAAGTGTTATCCTTACCTCACTTTCCTCGCCGATTTTACATAGCAGCTCAGCATTTCTTACCTTTTCAGTCCACCTTATTTTCAACTTTCTTCTGTAGCATCATATCTGAAACGATTCCATTCTCTTCAGTTCCGGTTTTCTTCAGTCCGTGTTTGTCTACCATACAATGCTGTGTTCAAAACAATTCTTAGAAATTTCTTCCTCAAGTTAAGGCAAATGTCTGATATCCACTAGACCTGTCTTGGCCAGGAATGTCCTCCTTGTCAGTGCTAGTCTGCTTTTCTGTCTTTCCTACTCCGTCCATCTTGAGTGATTTTACTGCCTAGGTAGCAGAATTCCTTAACTTCATCTATATCATGATCACCAGTTCTGATGTTAAGATACTCGTTGTTCTCATTCCTGCTACTTCTCGTTACTTTCGTCTTTCTTCGGTTTACAATCAACGCGTAATCTATATTCATTTGACTGTTCATTCCACTCAACAGATCCTGTAACTCACCTTCACTTTCACTGAGGATGGCAATGTCATCAGTGAATCATGTCACTGAATCCTTTCTCCTTTAATTTTAATCATACTCTAGAACATAGACTTATTGAGGATTGGGACTTGGAATGTTTTAACCCTTCTTCAGGAAAGGAAATTACAAAACGCCAAACATGAAATGACAAGAAACAATTTGGATGTACTCCGAATGTGTGAGGTGAAATTGGCTGGTTGTGGAGAACTAGAATGTTCCGACATCCGATTGTACTATTATGGTGAAGATAAAAATGGAATGTATGGGGTTGGAATTTTGATAGGTAAAAGATAGTTAAAAGACTGAAGGACAAGATTATCAAGGTTGAATATGTTAGTGGAACAATAATGATGACGAAAGGGAAAAACAAAGACGTAGTTATCATCCAGTTCTATATGTCATCAAGTAATCATTCAGATGAAGAGGTAGAAGACTATTACGAGAAGATAGAAAACTTAACAGAGAGAGATAAAATAAATGCATGTATTGTTATAATGGGTGGTTGGAATGCTGTAGTTGGTGAAGGAGCAGAAGGAAAAGCTCTGGGGAAATTTGGACTGGGAGAAAGAAATGAGAGAGGGCAAAAAGATTGTGGAAATACAACAATGCAAATTTCATGGTAGTTGGAAATACTCTATTTGATAACCACAAAAAAGCGGTACACATGGAAATATCTGTTTAAAAACAAAAGATATCAAATTGATTACATAATGATAAACCATAGATACCGAAATTGCTTTAAGAGTGTCAAAAGCTTTCCAGGGGCAGATATTTCTTCAGATCATATATTAGTAGTATCTGAGGTTCTAGTTAGATTGAAAATTACCTGGAAAGGACAGAAGACAGAGTACATTAACTTTGAGAAACTAAAAGACAAAGCCCATTGTGAAAAATTAATGCATATTGTGAAATCATGATGCAAGGACAGGAAACGGAATGCACAGAAGGAAGATGGGTTCGTTTTAAAAATGAGATCAGAGAGGCAGCTAAGGAAACGCTTGGAGTCAACGAGAGGAAAAAAGTGAAGAAAGAATGGGTAACACCAGATATGATAACCAAGATGGATGACACCAGGAAATGGAAAACTGTAAACACAGAAGAAGTGAAGCGCAACTACAGGACGTTAAATAATGAATTAAGAAGGATGATAGAAAAACCAAAGGAGAAAGGGCTGACAGAAAAGTGCGGCAAGGAAGAGAAATTAGAGAAAGAAGGAAAATATGATGTACAAGGAAGCAATGGATTTGACATTCAGGGAAAATGAAAACAAAAATGGACTAAAGTAAGTAGGGGCCGCAGACGGTAAAATGGTGAGTGAACACCAAGAAATAGTGAGAAGATTGGAAAAATATATAGAATGGCTATACGCTGTAGACAGCCGACCAAGTGAAGAGGAGTTTGGGATAGAAGAAGAATATAAAGTTGCAGATGATAATAAAGGAAATGCAATACTAAGTAGTGAGATTGAAGCATCTATGAAGAAGATGAAACATGGAAAGGCGATGGGAATTGATGAGATTCCTGCGGAACTGTTAAAGTCATTCGGGAAAGAAGGTAAAAGGGAGTTGATTGAATTGTGTAATCAAATATACATGACACGAAAATGGCCAAAGGACTTTACAGAAAGTATCTTAATACCTATAGAAAAAAAAAGAACAGCAAAAGTGTGACGAACATAGAACAGTGAGCCTGATATCACCTGCAGCCAAAGTCTTGCGGAGGACGCTCAACAGAGGGCTATTTGGAAAGTAGAACTGTGCAATAGGAGATGAATAATTTGGTTTCAGGAGAGGAGTGGGAACTAGAGGTGCCAGCGGGCTACTGAGAGTGGTAGGGGAGAGGTACGTGGAGAAGAAAAGGAAGATATATGCTGTGTTCATTGATCTTGAGACGGCTTTTGACTGTGTCAGATGGGACAAACTCTTGGAAATCCTTCAGAAACATGCAGTTGACTGGAGGGATAAACGGCTAATTAGAAATTTATATTTGTACCAGAGAGCGAGAGTAAAAATAGGAAGTGTGATGAGTGAAGAAACTGAACTGGGAAGAGGTGTAAGACTAGGTTGTTGTTTATCACCAACACTGTTCAATATCTATCTGGAGGAAATTACTAATGAAAGTTTTGATGGAAGGAGAGGAGTTTGTATAGGGGGTCGGAGAGTGGAGTGTATAAGATTTGCATACGACATGGTTATGATGGCAGAGTGTGCAAGAGAGATGGAACAAATGTTAGATCTAAACACAAAATTAGAAAAATATGGAATGAAGTTTATCAAGAAGAAAACGAAAAGCATGGTAATTGGAGGAAAGGGGAAAAAACGCCATATGAAAATAGGGGGAGAGGAATTAGAGCAAGTGAATAACTTCAATTACTTGGAAAGTGTAATAATGGATTATATGTATTGCTCAATAGAAATTAGGAAAAGAATGGCAATGGCAAAAGAAGGATTCTAGAGGAAACATAAATTACTTTGTGGAGAGCTAAACAAATATCTGAGGAAAAGACTTGCCAAATGTTACATCTGGAGCGTTGCTCTGTATAGTGCGGAGTTCTGGACATTGATGAAGGAAGATGAAAGACTGGAGGCACTAGAGACGTGGATATGGAGAAGAATGGAAAAATTGAAGTGGGAAGAACGAGTAAAGAATGAAGAAGCATTGAGAGAAAGAAACATGCTGAAAGTCATCATAAAGAGATAACGGAACTGGACTGGATATTGTTTGAGGAGGGACTGTTTATTAGAAGCAATAGTGCAGGGAAAACGGGGAAGAGGAAAAAGAAGTTATCAAAGGCTGGACAATATCAAAGGAGACAGTTATTCAGAAATGAAAAGATTGGCTATGGACAGACAAAAGTGGAAGAGGCTTAACCCATGACAAGACCTGCCCTAAGGCAGAATACCATACTACTACTACTACTACTACTACTAGAACATTTATTTTCGTCATTGCTTCTTCGATGTATAGATTGCATGAACAGTAAGGGCGAAAGATTACATTACTTTATCACACCCTTCTTAAACTGAGCACTTCATTCGTGTTCTTTCACTCTGTTCCCTCTTGGTTTTTGTACATATTGTATCCTTCACGTGTTTCCCTCTAGTTTACCCGTATATTTCACAGACTTTAGAACTCTAGAAAATTCTCAAGAATGTAGGCTTTAAAGCTTCCCGATTTTTTTTAATATCCTAAAATGAGGTCCACTTTTGGACAGGCAGTGTGGGTATGTGGCAGAGTGCTTGTACGCTACATGAGCGAACCACGTTCGACCCCCAACTGTGACAAAATTTTAAACAAAGGTGAGTGTTGGAAGTCTATTCCCAGGAAGAAATAAAAATAATTCAATGTGTTATGTCTTTCTTTAAATTTACGCAATCGTTTGTAAAAGATCTGCAATGGAGAAATTATATTTGCAACTAAAATTGGCTTTTCGTGCGTGTTATGTGTTTAGAAATATGAAAAAGTGCATATTTCGTAACAATGACAATTAGATACACTCCTGGAAATTGAAATAAGAACACCGTGAATTCATTGTCCCAGGAAGGGGAAACTTTATTGACACATTCCTGGGGTCAGATACATCACATGATCACACTGACAGAACCACAGGCACATAGTCACAGGCAACAGAGCATGCACAATGTCGACACTAGTACAGTGTATATCCACCTTTCGCAGCAATGCAGGCTGCTATTCTCCCATGGAGACGATCGTAGAGATACTGGATGTAGTCCTGTGGAACGGCTTGCCATGCCATTTCCACCTGGCGCCTCAGTTGGACCAGCGTTTGTCCTGGCCGTGCAGACCGCGTGAGACGACGCTTCATCCAGTCCCAAACATACTCAATGGGGGACAGATCCGGGGATCTTGCTGGCCAGGGTAGTTGACTTACACCTTCTAGAGCACGTTGGGTGGCACGGGATACATGCGGACGTGCATTGTCCTGTTGGAACAGCAAGTTACCTTGCCGGTCTAGGAATGGTAGAACGATGGGTTCGATGACGGTTTGGATGTACCGTGCACTATTCAGTGTCCCCTCGACGATCACCAGTGGTGTACGGCCAGTGTAGGAGATCGCTCCCCACACCATGATGCCGGGTGTTGGCCCTGTGTGCCTCGGTCGTATGCAGTCCTGATTGTGGCGCTCACCTGCACGGCGCCAAACACGCATACGACCATCATTGGCACCAAGGCAGAAGCGACTCTCATCGCTGAAGACGACACGTCTCCATTCGTCCCTCCATTCACGCCTGTCGCGACACCACTGGAGGCGGGCTGCACGATGTTGGGGCGTGAGCGGAAGACAGCCTAACGGTGTGCGGGACCGTAGCCCAGCTTCATGGAGACGGTTGCGAATGGTCCTCGCCGATACCCCAGGAGCAACAGTGTCCCTAATTTGCTGGGAAGTGGCGGTGCGGTCCCCTACGGCACTGCGTAGGATCCTACGGTCTTGGCGTGCATCCGTGCGTCGCTGCGGTCCGGTCCCAGGTCGACGGGCACGTGCACCTTCCGCCGACCACTGGCGACAACATCGATGTACTGTGGAGACCTCACGCCCCACGTGTTGAGCAATTCGGCGGTACGTCCACCCGGTCTCCCGCATGCCCACTATACGCCCTCGCTCAAAGTCCGTCAACTGCACATACGGTTCACGTCCATGCTGTCGCGGCATGCTACCAGTGTTAAAGACTGCGATGGAGCTCCGTATGCCACGGCAAACTGGCTGACACTGACGGCGGCGGTGCACAAATGCTGCGCAGCTAGCGCCATTCGACGGCCAACACCGCGGTTCCTGGTGTGTCCGCTGTGCCGTGCGTATGATCATTGCTTGTACAGCCCTCTCGCATTGTCCGGAGCAAGTATGGTGGGTCTGACACACCGGTGTCAATGTGTTCTTTTTTCCATTTCCAGGAGTGTATATAAATGGTGGTCAGAAAAAGCATGAAAAGGTTGTATGAATTTTCCAATGTATGTTGTGCTGAGAAATAACTGTTACGAAAAAACTTCGATATGTTTCGCCTTTCCGAGGTAGTTAGCATTGAAGTTAGCCAATCAGGTGGTTACGTGGACAAATTCAAGCAGCCCCCCCCCCCCCCCTCCTTCCGCGATACAATTATCTCCAGTTGTTCTCATAGCGTAGACGATAGCGCACGAGACTGATAAGACTTTCGCTCGTGTTCGATATTTGCTACCGTCCTATGTCCAATTTCTGTCTCGCTCTCTTTTCCAATTTTAGGAAACCAAACAAAGAACACGTTCTGCGACACCGTCTCTGGCAGGCCGCTATAATTTGCACGCGCAACGCTTAGAGTGGCTAACTTCAATGCTAACTAACTATAAACGGCACAACGTAACGAATTCTTTTCTGAATAACCATTTCGCAACACAACCTACCCCCAAACTCCATTACAAGCTTTTCAGGCTCTTTCTGACGACAGTGTATGTTAAGCATACATTTGGTCAATTTAATATTTCAACTAGCTTAGTGCCTGCTGCTTCACTTGCTTTAGCATAGTAATTACATCAAAAATAACTTTATAAACACACATTAGGCCTACTTAATAATTAATGTGATAATAAATCGTTTATTTTTCCATGCAATTCCGACAGTCGGTTTACCGCGGTGACTGCTGAAATGAAATAAGCGTGTGGCATCGATGGCCTACAGGCCCCATCCTGGGAAGTTCGGCCATCAAGTGCATGTCTTATTTCAGTCGATGCCACACTGGGCGTCTTGCGCTAGCTTTCTTTGATTTAGTTCACAAATAGCAACACCTTCTAAATTTTTCACATTAATTATGGCCTATAAAGCATGCATTTCTGACCAAAAAGCGATTCAGGTGAGCGGAGTGACAGGCTTTTGTTGATCACGACATTTGCGCTCTTGTGGTGATATTTCCACAGAAATTTTCATCCTCAGACACACATTTCTTTACGTCTGATCAAGAAGTGAAATACGAGTTTTCGTGTATTTATCTTTTTTTAATGTAATGAATTATTTTCTTAAAAATTTTCATGCCTTATTTCATCGCCTTGTGGACTGAATTTCGATAAACAGTGGAACACGTATTCTTTATCACTAACAGAGATGCCAATATGATTTCTCATAGATTTTGCTTCGAAAAGGCTTTCATAATAAACTATTTCATAAGACTTTCCATGCCCTATTTCACTCCCTTAGAGGACTGAATTTCCAAAACACGTACTTTTTTCATTTCGAATACCAATTTTGATAGAATTGAAGTTCGGTGGCAGGAGGAACAAGACTTTTGGTCAGGTGAATACAGGGTTATAAATACAAAATCCAATAGGGGTAATGCAGGAGTAGGTTTAATAATGAGTAAAGCAATAGGAATGCGGGTAAGCTACTACAAACAGAACAGTGAACGCATTGTTGTGGCCAAGATAGACACAAAGCCCACGCCTACGACAATAGTACAAGTCTATATACCTACTAGCTCTGCAGTTGACGAAGAAATTGAAGAAATGCATGATGACATAAGAGAAATTATTCAGATAGTGAACGGAGACAAAATTTAATAGTCATGGGTGACTGGAATTCGGCAGTAGGAAAAGGAAGAGAAGGAAACGTAGCAGGTGAATACGGATTGGGGCTAACAAATGAAAGAAGAAGCCGCCTGATTGAATTTTGCACAGAGCAAAACTTAATCATAGCTAACACTTGGTTCAAGAATCATGAAAGAAGGTTGTATGCATGGAAGAACCCTGGAGATACTAAAAGGTCTCAGATAGATTGTATAATGGTAAGACAGAGATTTAGGAAACGGTTTTCAATTGTAAGACGTTTCCAGGGGCAGATGTGGACTCTGACCACAATCTATTGGTTATGAACTGCAGATTAAAACTGAAAAAACTGCAAAAAGGTGCGAATTTAAGAAGATGGGACCTGGATAAACTGACTAAACCAGAGGTTGTACAGAGTTTCAGGGAGAGCATAAGGGAACAATTGACAGGAATGGGGGAAAGAAATACAGTAGAAGAAGAATGAGTAGCTTTATGGGATGAAGTAGTGAAGGCAGCAGAGGATCAAGTAGGTAAAAAGACGAGGGCTGCTAGAAATCCTTGGGTGACAGACGAAATACTGAATTTAATCGGTGAAAGGAGAAAATATAAAAATGCAGTAAATGAAGCAGGCAAAAAGGAATACAAACGTCTCAAAAATGAGATCGACAGGAAGTGCAAAATGTCTAAACAGGCATGGCTTGAGGACAAATGTAACGATGTGGAGGCTTATCTCACGAGGGGTAAGACAAATACTGCCTACAGGAAAATTAAGGAGACCTTTGGAGAAAGGAGAACCACTTGTATGAATATCAAGAGCTCAGATGGAAACCAAGTTCTAAGCAAAGAAGGTAAAGCAGAAAGGTGGAAGGAGTATATAGAGGGTCTATACAAGGGCGATGTACTTGAAGACAATATTATGGAAATGGAAGAGGATGTAGATGAAGATGAAATGGGAGATACGATACTGCGTGAAGAATTTGACAGAGCACTGAAAGACCTGAGTCGAAACAAGGCCCCCGGAGTAGACAACATTCCATTAGAACTACTGACAGCCCTGGGAGGGCCAGTCCTGACAAAACTATCATCTGGTGAGCAAAATGTGTGAGAGAGTCGAAATACCCTCAGACTTCAAGAAGAATATATTAATTCCAATTCCAAAGAAAGCAGGCGTTGACAGATGTGAAAATTACCGAACTATCAGTTTAATAAGTCACGGCTGCAAAATACTAACGCGAATTCTTTACAGACGAATGGAAAATCTGGTAGAAGCCGACATCGGGGAAGATCAGTTTGGATTCCGTAGAAATACGGGAACACGAGAGGCAATACTGACCCTACGACTTATTTTAGAAGCTAGATTAAGAAAAGCCAAACCTACGTTTCTAGCATTTGTAGACTTAGGGAAAGCTTTTGACAATGTTGACTGGAATACTCTCTTTCAAATTCTGAAGGTGGCAGGTGTAAAATATAGGGAGCGAAAGGCTATTTACAATTTGTACAGAAACCAGATGGCAGTTATAAGTGTCGAGGGACATGAAAGGGAAGCAGTGGTTGGGAAGGGAGTGAGACAGGTTTGTAGCCTCTCCCCGATGTTGTTCAATCTGTATATTGAGCAAGCAGTAAAAGAAAGAAAAGAAAAAATCGGATTAGGTATTAAAATCCATGGAGAATAAATAAAATCTTTGAGGTTCGCCGATGACATTGTAATTCTGTCAGAGACAGCAAAGGACTTGGAAGAGCTGTTGAACGGAATGGACAGTGTCTTGAAAGGAGGATATAAGATGAACATCAACAAAAGCAAAACGAGTATCACGGAATGTAGTCGAATTAAGTCGGTTGATGCTGAGGGAATTAGATTAGGAATTGAGACACTTAAAGTAGTAAAGGAGTTTTGCTATTTGGGGAGCAAAATAACTGATGATGGTCGAAGTAGAGACGATATAAAATGTAGACTGGCAATGGCAAGGAAAGCGTTTCTCAAGAAGAGAAGTTTGTTAACATCAAGTATAGATTTAAGTGTCAGGAAGTCGTTTCTGAAAGTATTTGTATGGAGTGAAACATGGACGATAAATAGTTTGGACAAAAAGAGAATAGAAGCTTTGGAAATGTGGTGCTACAGAAGAATGCTGATGATTAGATGGATAGATCACATAACTAATGACGAGGTATTGAATAGAATTGGGGAGTAGAGGAGTTTGTTTCACAACTTGACTAGAAGAAGGGATCGGTTGTAGGACATATTCTGAGGCATCAATGGATCACCAATTTAGTATTGGACGGCAGAGTGGAGGGTAAAAATCGTAGAGGGAGACCAAGAGATGAATACACTAAGCAGATTCCGAAGGATGTAGGCTGCAGTACGTACTGGGAGATGAAGAAGCTTGCACAGGATAGAGTAGCATGGAGACCTGCATCAAACCAGTCTCAGGACTGAAGACCACAACAACAACAAGGGCCCACCTTTAAAAATGCGTTAGTACTTCTGTAATAACAATTTATTTTCAAAAATACTTTTACATGCTATTTTACCCCATTAGTTGGTGAATTTCTAAAAATGTTGAAACACATATTTTCTTATTTCTGACAAGAGAAACCAAATATCAGGTTTCGTTGCCTTTTATATACAGACGACGTAGATATACGAACTGCACGAAAACAGAATAATGCGCGAAATGAGACTCGAACGAGTGGTAATCAGTCTGGAATGCGTTGTAAGATTCACCTGCCCCTTTGTTCAAGAGTTTGCATCGGCTGGGAGTAGAACCCACGCCACCCGAAATAGGCAAGCGCAGTTCCCTATTGTTTCCAACTTCATGCAAAAATTTAATTATTCTGAAATGCTCCTTCCTTTTCAAAATTTAAGCTCGATGGAGTTTTGTTGCTAACATACATAAGAGCTTAAAAAGTCATGGCAATGTAACGTTTTTCACTCATTGAATGATGTTTTCCTAGATTCCAAAACTCTGTATTCATTTTCATTTGATGTAGTTGTTAGGAATTATTAGGCGATTCATAGCGTATATTTATCTTATTGTAAATTTTAAAACATGTGAAGTACAGCGGATATTAGGTTATAATCATCTGCAAAAGGAAGTTGTTGTAACATATCAGTTTCCTTTTCTTAATATTCTCCATACTGACTTTATAAATATATCCAAAAAAACTTACACTAAAAACTAATGAACTCAGGTCTTCGACAGTAATCTTGAATTGGTAGTAAGATCACCAAACAGACGCACTAGAAAAGAAACAGACATGTACTCTGCAACTGCTACATTTAATGACTACTGAAATAAGTGTTTCAAATCTGTCTTGAGAATGGGTATAAGTGCGTACCGCAACTTGCTCTACGTTATACTCTTTAATGGTGGACTGCCTGATAATTTCAAGTTTCAGTTTATGTTTTATTTATTAGTGGAAGTCATGGACAATAATGTCCCAAAATTTAAATGACAGACTTACAAAGAAGATGATATACTCTCTTCAAGTGTACGACAAGGCTATCGGACTGGACCTATCGAGTGTAAGCGACATGAAAAATACAGTACGAGCTACATATTTCCACATTACGTCAAAGATGAGCATCCCGTCAGTCATCTGTGCCACTCATATTGTATAAATACCTAGAGGCTCAGAGGGATAACAACTTCTACATATGCAAGGAGAGGCTTCAAAATTGCATCCTGGATGTTGTTAAGGCCATTTACAGTTTTCTGGCAGATCCTGAACTTCTGTAAAATTGTATTCATAGCAAGGACCAGAATCCAAATGCAGTCACATGCAAACGATGGTTTAAAACCACATTTCATCTGCTACAGTTGTAAGAACTGCAAGTTATGATGCAGTTCTTGTTTTCCATAATGCGAATGTAGGGAGGATGAAGGTATTAGAGAGAATAGGTTTGAAGATAAGAAATTTCACTCATGAAATATTGAGAAAAATAGATTTGTAGCGCCTATTACCATTAAAACGTCAGTTGAAAACCTGATAAAGGAAAAAAAGGCAGAAAACAGAAAACTGAAGACAAGTCCGGGAGGGAAAGGGGAGCCTGAGAAAAAATCTGGGGCCTTCTGAAGATGTGACGTAAGAAAGAGTTTTTCTGTCTTTGATGATTGATATTTGGGTTCTAAACTACAAATAAACAAAGAAGAAGAAAAAAATAGCCGGCTGAAGAGTGGTGTCCTTGTGAGACAATATTTGCACACGTCTAAGCAGCTAAATAGGGCGGCCGAAAGTGTCCCACCAGTAGACGACCCATTAACCCCGCCATAAGGGGCCATCGACGGTTGACAGACTCAGATGGCTGTCGATTTATCTTTGGGGAGCCAGGAATTCATTTGTTACTAAGCGGATGCGGGAGAAAACGTACATGGCGGGATGTAGCGGCCGGCGACCGATATCGTATTCAGTGGCCTCCTACAGCTTGTGGCTGCTCAGCTGTAGATGAAATGAGTACAACGTGGTACTGTCAGTTGGGAAATACGTGGCTATTATCCATCTCCATAGCCTGAAACTCAGGGGGCAGTGTTAATATAGTCAGGAGACGTGGAGAGGCATTCAATCCGAATCCTTACAACCTTAGAAAACTCCCGCCTTTTCCCAAAAAATAAGAAGAGGTGGCAGGGTATAATTTAGCAGATGAGGGAATGGATGAGTTAACATGCACCGATATTCAGAGTTACCCCACAACTGTTGATTGCATGTTTACAAATCTTCAAAGTTGCTGTCTCCAACTATGTCATTTTCAACATCTGCACCTGCACCATGCTCCGCGAATCACGAAGCGGTGTGTGGCGGAGGGTACTTCTGGTACCGCTAACTGATCCCCCCTTCCCTGTTCCACTCGCTAATGGTATTTGGGAAGAATAATTGTGATAACCCTCTGTATTGACTTCAATTTCTGGAATTTTTCGTAATAGTCATTTCGCGAGATGTATGTAGGAGGAAGTAATGTGTTGTCCGACTCTTTCCGGAAAGTGTTCTCTCTAAGCATAAATGTTAAACCTCCCTGAGGCAAACGACTTCCTTGTAACGTCTGCCACTAAAGTTTGTTGAGCACCTCTGTAAGGCTCTCGCGTCGACTAAGCGTTCTCGTGACGAAATGCGCCGCTCATCGACGGATCTTCTCCGTCTCTTCTAGAAGTCCTACTTGGTAAGTACCGCAGACTGATGAACAATACTCAAGAACCGGTCGAACAAGAGCCCTGTAAGCCCTTCCTTCGTGGATGAGTTACATTTCCTTAAGGTTCTTCCTGGCATCTGGTCATTCCACTTAAGGTCGCTCTGGATAGTTACTACTGGATATCTTACAGTTGATTCTGTTTCCAGTAATTTTCCATCAATTGTACAGTTGCGCAGTAGAGGAAATCTTGTCCTATGTGTGCGCAGTATGTTACATTGATTTACGTTCAGAGTCAACTGCCAGAGCCTGCACCATTGATCAGTCTTCCGCAAGTCATTCTGCCAATCGATACTGCCTTTTGACGTTGCTGCTTTCTAATAGACAACCGCATCATCTTCGAGTAGTCTTAATGAGCTTCCGATGCTTCCTACTAGATCATTTATATGCGGTGTAAACAGTTGAAACGTGTGTGAAATCTTATGGGACTTAACTGCTAAGGTCATCAGTCCCTAGGCTTACACACCACTTTACCTAAATTATCCTAAGGACAAACACACACACCCATGCCCGCCGGGACCAGCCGCACAGGGTGTAAACAGTAACGGTCCTAAGACACGCCCTTGGGATACTTCGGATACTACTCGTACAGTTACATCTGTCAACTTTGTTCCGTTAAGAGCGACATGTTAATTTCTGTCTGCCAGGAAGTCTTGAGTCCAGTCGGAAATATTGTCCGATACTCGGTAAGCTACTGCTTTTTTGTTTTTACTTTTATTATTTTTTATTTTATTTAATTCTTTTATTAAATGGGTGTACGGGACGGTGTCAAATGCCTTCGTGAAGTCAAGCAATATAGTATCAACCTGAGCGTCGTTGTCACAACAATCTCATTGAAGAACAGAGCGAGTTTAGTTTCCCTGGATCTCTGTTTCCGAAATCCATGTTTATTTTTACAGAGAATAATTCTGTTCTCCAAAAACTTCATAATTCTTGAGCATAAAACATATTCCATAATTCTACATCAGACTGACGTCATCGATATAAGCCTTTAATTATGTGTATCTGCGTACGACCCTTCTTGTAAACGAGAATGACCCGCGCTTTACCCCAGTAGCTAAGTACCTTTCGTTGCTCCTGCGATTAAATCTTTCAGATGGTCATGCCGGACACAAAACTGTCACATAAGAAATTTTATTCATTCAAACGATATGCTTCTTCATTCCACCTGACCATTCTACTTCCTCTTCCAGACTTCAGTTCGTTCTTGTTGGTAAGTCTTACCATCAAGGATAATTGAACTTATTTACAGCATTCCAGGGATTAAAGGCTTAGGGGTCACTGTGCATGGGTGATACTTTAAGAGTGAAACCTGAAATATACAGTATGTATCAGCAACAGTTATCACTTATTTCTCTCTTCCATTTCAGTATTCTGTCACGCATAGACAATACTGTACACTACAATAATTTGGTTTTGCACTATCTGAACACTTTTCTTAGGAGATGCCCACTGAGTAAATTTTTGCGTGCATTGCTTGATTAGTTACACACAGTGTCCAGAATTACGAGCAGCTGTGATATTTTCCTTACACCTCATAATAATTTATTTCGCGGCAGTCTCTGTGAAATACAAGTTAATGTAGCGTGTGCAGATTTCTTGCGTTTGGAACCGTGATACTGTAGCCACGCGTTTCACACAGCAAATTATTGCGGAAACAAGTCATAAAACCAAACGACCATCCATCGGTAGCAGCCGATGTTAATTTCGCACTGTATCAATACCAGAGCAAAAGATAAAAAGCACTGGACAAAGCGCGCTAACTAAACAGGCGTTGTGTAGTTTGTGGCGCTCGTGCCACATTGAAAATCTGTAGTGGGAGTGATTATTTTATTTTTACGCAGTTCCTTATGGCTGGTCTATGTGTTACCGCTGGCCTGAAACGAACAGCTGCAGTATTTATCTACTAGCTTTTACTGTGTTGATCCGTCTACAATATTTTTTGTGCCGAAGAGACACCGTAACAATAGTGTAAAATTGCTATTATTTCGTAAAATAATGAATTTAATTACAAACCACATCTTATCAATTCGTCTCTTTATACTTAACACGCAGTATTCATGACGAATTAAACGTGTATCTTATGAACATTAACGCATGAGTTAATGAAACATTGAAATGTAAAATTTTCTCTCAATTTGTTAGTGGGTTCTAGGCAACAGCGCCCATTAGGAACTCGTTACTTTGACGAGCCAAAATATTACCACCGTTCCCATCATGGAAATGAATATCACATGGTGGCCCTTCGAGTACGTGATGCAGTAAGGAAAACATGTAAGCGGAGTGTGACGTGTGGTAGTCACTCCAGAAATGGTAATAACTCCAGCGAGGGAATCTGCTGACACAATAGACATTGAGAGAGGACTGATTGTTATGGCCTGAGACTTGGAACTAATATCTTAGAAACGCCGGTCCTGGTCGCCACTTGGCCTGCTGTATCGTGTCCATCTGTTGAAAACGGTTGTCGGGTGGTGAAACCATGAATACGCTACGTGGCGTCCATGCTTCATAAGCAGATGTCCCAGCTCTGTAAAACAGGACAGGAAGCGATCTGTGGCAGATCTGATGACAGAGTACAGCGCTGAGCCAGATGCAAGTACTTCGGAGCACACAGTTCATCACACCTCGTTGAACATGGGGTTCCACAATAGAAGACTCTTACGAGTATCCAAGGTGACCCAACGACATAGTCAGTTACGACTGTATTGGGCATTACAATTGAAGTGGGCGTAGCATCATCAAGATCGGACCACAGATCAATGGAAATGTTCCCAGCTGTATCATATTTCTTGTTACACGTGGCTCGATATTTCTTAATGCTGGTGAACGCTGTTCGAAACACATATCGCATTACGGTCGAAGGGCACTGGACATATGATTTTACTTTGGGGACATTCTTCTAAGGTTTCAAGGGGCAAGTGGTACAAATCGAAGGCACCATCACGGTTCTAGACTATGTGAACTTCGCTGTGGGCCACCTACATCCCATCATCTGTCTTCCTAAGCAGTGTCAGAGTCTTCCAGTGTCATAAATGTCCGTGACACAATGCCAGAATCACGATGCAGTGATCTGAAGAGGATGACAGTGAACCCACTTTACGAAAATTCTCCTCCCAACCCTCTCTCTCCTCTCCTATTCAAGCTTGTCACCTGGCTGGTCTTGCCGGTCTAATCACAGCGACAGATCGCTCTTCAGGAGCCAGTGGTGATTAATAATTTTATGAAACGGAATTTAATAAAAATGCTGTCTGTTACAGGCAGCCCTGAGCACTGTATCCTAAGTGCGTCTCACTAAATTTCTTGTAACTCCGATTTGTGGACATCGGATTCAGTGACTATGAAAGTAGAATCAAAGATTCAGAATTTAGTTTACAACCAACTTAGTAAACATTGCAGGGAATTAACATTCATTACCGACAATTTCGATTCAAATGGCACATGGGTAGTCACATTAATGACGGTCACTAGTTGTTGAAAAGGTTCCGAGATGGACGTGGATGGCAATTCGGAATGACGTTTCACTCTAGTGGTTACTGAATCATTAAGTCATGTGTTAGATATACAGTGATTGAAAGGCTGACGTGCAAAAAAATGGTTCAAATGGCTCTAAGCACTATGGGACTTAACATCTGAGGTCAACATCCCCTACACTTAGAACTACTTAAACCTCACTAACCTAAGGACATCACACACATCCATGCCCGAGGCAGGATTCGAACCTGTGACCATAGCAGCAGCATGTTTCCAGACTGAAGCGCCTTGAACCGCTCGGCCACAGCGGCGGTGGCGAGACTTGGACGGTGAACGAAGACCACTATCTTATTGCAGCAGAGCGATAGTTAAAGAAATAGCCGATTCCATCCATATTAACAAGTTATTGTGCCCACCTGCCCCTGTTGTACTGGTGCTGCGATGTAGTCTTACCGCAAGCCTCCATGGTCGGCACTGAACAGCAGTGACGTAACTCGAGGGACCCCTCCATCTCTGCTGGTCGAACATGCACTCCTCTGAATCTGTCCACCTCCGTGTCTACAAGTCCTAACTTTGATCCCAAAAAGTGTTCTAGATGCCAGAAAGCGAAACCTGTTACTCTAAAACCAAAGCCCGAAAGTCTGGAAAGAGCACTCCTTTGCAACTGACAATAGATTTTGGCACCCCTAAAATTTATTGTCAGTTACTCTGTTTACCGCCAACATAGGCGGTTTTTGTACATAACGTACACTGAGGAGAAAAACGCCTTGGGACACCTTATAATATCGCGTCGGACCTCATTTTGCCCGATGTGTGCAGCTAATCGACTTAGTATGGACTCAGCATGTTGTTGAAAATCCCCTGCAGATATATTCGGCCATGCTGGCTCTATAGCCACCCATAATTGGCGAAAGTATTGCCGGTGCAGGATTCGAGAATTGATCTCTGGATTGTGTCCCTTAAAAATTCGATGGGAATCATATGGGGCGATCGAGGTGGCCATATCGTCCGCTAGAATTGTCCAGAATGTTCTTCAATCCAATGATGAAAAACTGTGTCCCAGTGATATGGCACACTATCATCCGTAAAAATTCCATCGTTGTCTGGTAACCTTAAGTCCATGTACGGCTTCAAAGGTCAATCAACTGGTTAGTTGGACCAGAAAACTCAGTCCATTACATGTAAATACAGCCCACACCATCATGGAGCAATCACCAGCTTGCACAGTGCGTCGTTGACAATCTTGGGTCTATCGCTTCATGGGGTCTACGCCACACTCGAGCCGTACTATCAACTCTTAACTGAAATTGGGACTCATCTGACCACGCCATGGTGCGTCCTGTACAAGTTGGTAGGTGAGAAAATAAGATCCACTGACTCGCATTCGGGAGGACGTCGGTTCAATACCGCGTCCGGCCGTCTTGATTTAGGTTTTCCGTGATTTCCCTAAATCACTCCAGGCAAATGCCGGGATGGTTCCTCTGAAAGGGCACGGCCGACTTCCTTCCCCATCCTTCCCTAATCCGATGAGACCGATGACCACGCTGTCTGGTCTCCTTCCCCAAACAACCAAACCAATCAAAATAACATCGACAGTGGTGTTGTTCACTATCAGAGATGGTGACCGGAAGACTGAATCATGGCGGTAGACTGCCGAGGTCCTCCTCCAGGCACTATCGCCTGATGACAACGAAGAGGATGACTCTAATGAGCTACACCGATTTAGGATGGAGGATCATCAAGGATAAGAGAGTAACCCGTTGGTTTATCCCTTCTCGGAAGACGAAGTTGCTGCCCAAATTCTAACCCCAAAAAAGAGCAAAGCTCCTGGACTTGACAGCATTATAGCGGGAGTGATACAATTCCTCACCCTCAGTTGGTGGTGCCTCTCACTAAGTTATATGATGAATGTTTGAGGCTCAATAAATTCCCCTTTAAATGGAGAAAGGCAAATGTGGTGATAATAAAGGAAGATCAAGACAAAGACCCGAAAGAGGTAAAATCGTATAGGACCATCTGCTTGCTGAACCTGCTGGGGAAATTTTTTGAGAGGCTGCTGGCAGACAGATTGACAGCACATCGTGTACTGTGCGGGATGAATGACAGACTTTCGGTCGGGGCGATCGGCGTCTGACGCAGTCGCCCTGGCGGCGGATGTCTGTGACTCACAAGCTACATAGTCGGCATCATGGTGGCGGCTTTGACAACCTTTCGTGGCCTTTGCTCTTCTCCTGTCTGTGGGAGACGGGTGTCCAGGGCCGCTATATGGCTGTCTTAGGAGCTATTGTGAAGAAAGAGATATCTGGTGGAAAAATTGGGTGTAATGTATTGTAGTGTGGTCATGATATGCTAGAGGTCGTAGCATACGAAGACGACCTCCTCCTGCTGGCTGGCGGTCGTAGCCGCGAAGATTTGGAACCCTAAGTGGTAAGGGACAAGTCAATCTAGACAGCATGGTGCTGCAGAGCAAAGATGGCAATAGAACCCAGCCAGTCCACTTACCTACTATTAAAAGGACAACTCATCAGAAATCCCACAGTCAGAATAGACCGCTCACCAGTTCTTCGGGGCCGCAAGGCCCGATACTAGGGAGCAGTCGTCAGGAGAGGTGGAACAACGCGACACACGTGTCAATGGAAACGCTTAACAATGTACGTAATTGGAATTCGCCATAAAAGTTTCCACCTACCATGGGACCTAATAAAGTTGTACCGTAGCAGTATCCTAACTTCCATTGTAGGGAATGGTTCAGGAGTGTGGGCACACAGGCTCACAGGGCCTTGAGAAGCTGCAGTGGCGGAATATGCTCCTGCGCTCGGTAGGGACATACAGAACAACTCCTGGGGAGGAGGGGCACTGTTAGTGTTAATGGGACTCTGTCCGCTTGATATAAATATCAGGGAGAAGGCAGCTTGGTACTGGGTAAAGAGAGAAGATAGTTGAAATAATGAGAGTCCACTTAGGTAATAAAGCCGAATTCAAAAGGAGAGTTGAGGAACTATGGCAGGAGCAGCGAGATGGAGATGAAACCGGGCGCAGAACTTATGAGTTGCTGCCAAATATCAAGGAGCGCCTGCAGCTCAGATATTTCAAACCAAACCAACCATAGGATTGCTGCACTTTCTTACTGGACATGGACCGTATCCGCCATGTCTATGCCGGTCCGGGAAGCGGGTTACAGTATCGTATGACTGTGGCGCCATACAGAGCACTCCAGTCCATGTGGCGTACGAGTGCCCCCTTTTTGACAACGTTGCATCACAACTGAGGCAACAAATACCCAATCGCGACACGCACCATGTGCTCGGGAAACAGGACACATCCCAAATTCCAAACGAACTGTCAAACGAAATCTCTGGTAAAGTCCTAAGGGAATTCCAAAGGAACAACCATAATTAGCATAGCAAATCATACTGTTCCCACGGGAATCGGCCACGTCTCGGATGAGGGGAAGGATGCATAAATCACCAATCAGGACAAAACACCAAATATGACAGTAGTAATTAGAATTTAGGTTAGTTGTAGGTTAAGACAGGATAAACTGTTTGTATCGAACTGCAGCGAGTTCAAGGTCTTGGGACAGCCCAGTGCCATGGGCGTGCCCACTGTGATTAGCTCGGAGGGCACGGCCGATAATGTATGTTTGTACATCGTACTGGCACACCTGGAACGCTTCAGGTCGTATGGACTAGTTTAAGTATTGCACAAAGTAGTATAGAATTAGAAACAGACATCAATGAATTAAGCTTGTAGGTAGCTTAGCAAGTTACGGTAACATGGAGAATCAACAAAAATATCATTTTACAGACGCCCGTAGTGGAATAATAACAGCAACACACAATCTGTAATAAATAATGCAGCTGCAGCAACTATAACGTAAATGTAGAATTAGAAACCACTAATGAGAAATGTAGTGGGTTGATTTTGTATCAGCTGTTGTTTTGAATTAAGAAGTTTTTTTAAATGTACCCGACAGGTAATGTCCGTGGCGTGCATTGCCCCACGTAATGTTGGCTGAGATGGACCTGCACTCAGTGAGAGCCCAATGTCTGTTGGGCTTCAAGCGACGTCGTTGATAACGTGTCACACACGTCATCGCTCCCTCTCTGGTAGCATCTTTTTACAACCACTGTTGTTACGCTGCTTAAATGGCTGCAAGTGGTACACATTAGACGACGCTCTTTGGAACACGAAATTGGGCTACTTTGTTCACGATGTGGTCATTTACATGTCACCACATGATAGCTCCATTCTGTCATTTTGGCACGTCTCCACGTCGACTAATCTTACTGCAGTGGTTACATACTACTGATCAGAACATGCATTCCACTCTACTGTCATTACTTGCCTCAGCTGGGCGCCTGGAATAAGCTGTTCAGTGCTCCATAGCGGTCAGTATGCTAATAAGTGCCTAGTACACTCTAAGACAAAAAGCAACGCACCACGAAGCAATTATCCAAGAAGAACGGCAATCCGTAACTATGAACATGTGAAGACAAACAAATCACTACGATTTTACAAAATTTGGTTGATTTTTTTCAAGAGAAAGAGCTTCGGAAATTGAGCAAATCCATAACGCGTTGGCCTGCCTCCAGCTCTTATGCAAGCAGTTATTCGGCTAGGCATTCATGGTTATCCTCCAGGGAGATATCGTGCCAAATTGTGGCCCATTGGAACTTTAGACTGCCAAATTTCCGAGCTGGTTGAAGGGTCCTGCCAATAATCCTCCAAATTTTCTCAACTGGATAGAGATACAGTGACCTTGCAGGTCAATGTAGGGTTTGGACAACACGAAGACAAGTATTAGAAACTCTCATTGTGTGTTTGCGGGCATTATCTTGCTGTAATGTAAGCCCAGAATGGATTGCCACAAAGAGTGATGATGATGATAATGATGATATTTGGTTTGTGGGGCGCTCAACTGCGCGGTCATCAGAGCCCGTACAAAGACCCAGTTTCTACACAGTCCAATTCTTTTTTAGGCAATCTAGTCTAGCCACTGCGACGAATGAAGATTATAATGATGATGATGATGATGATGATGATGGAATGGTGAGGACAACACAAACACCCAGTCTCTGGCAGAGAAAATACCCACCCCGGCCGGGGAATCCATGTTTCATCAAGAGAGAGCATCACCCTATGTTAGTGCGGAGACGTAGTTGTTAGCGCTGTGGTAGAAAGTTTCATAGCAACGCCCAAATCACCGGAACAACTAATTTTTGTTCAATTTTTGGTGGATAACTGAATATTAATTCCGAAACAAAGTTTCTAGTGGTCGAGGGCATACTGACTCTCTTTGCTGTTGCCAGCTTATTCTTCAACAATACGTTCTCCCCTTCCTCGAGGAAATCGTGTACTAGTTGGACGTATTTCGATTGTCCTAAACATATGAGTATACTTTTTTTTGTCTTAGAAAGATCTCCAGTAATTTGCTCGAGGAAGTGGTTTGGACGAGACGAAAACTTAACGTCGTCTGATACACTGTGTTGTAGAAGGGTACATAAGCACTTCCAGAGCTTCGCGCATGTTAGTGATACATATTAAGCCTTTGTAGAGATGGTTATTTATGGCACGAATTGTATCATTTAATTCAAAATGTTTCTGTAACTACTGTTCCAGTATCGCCTTCAACACAGTCTACTGTTTTTATAAGTTGTTATTGAGCTTACTCGACGCCAAGAGAAGAGCCATAGAAGAACACACAGTTTATTATTGTTGACTGTTAATATGTGTTTAACACACACACACACACACACACACACACACACACACACAGGCAGGTGGACGCATCGAACATTCGTGAAACATTCCACGTGTTACAAATCGCAGCGTTTGTAGAGCTAAGAGTCGTCCTGATCATTGATAGAAAGGACTGAATGTTGTTTACTGGAAATTATCGGTGGGAAGATGGAGAGTGATTAATTCCAAATTAAAGCTCATAAGAGATTTATGGCCGCAGCAGAGCGCTGGGTAAAAATAAACGAGACATCGCTGTGAGTAAAAATAAACGAGATATCCAAAGTCAAATGCGATTAAACGACTGTGAGAACCTTTAATCATTTCAAATTGCTCCAGTATCGACTCTGAAAAGCAGAAGCTCTTTTGCATTTAATTCTTTTCCTTGGAAATTGCGATTGCTTCCTACTCACTCCTCAGTAACGGAAGGGTAACTTACGGAGCTGATGAAAGATTTTTATAATTGAGATAGTAGATCACGTCAAAGACGAATTAAGAACAACACTTTGTTTGAGTGCAAATTTTCTTTGTACGATGAAACGGTTTCTTCTATCAACTGGTCAATCGAAAGGGATACTACTTACTACTTAGTTATAATTAGACACTGGTCTGGCCTGTCACCTTAATCGCTTACCTTAAAATATTGGGGAGCAGCCCTTATGTCGTTATAATACATATATGTGTTCTAGTTTAGCAAATAATGAACAGCAATGATCATACTAACTGAAAATTTTATGAGTCCATCTTTCCTGCAGATAGCAGAGAATAATTATCATCATTATTTAATTGAGCTCTTGTAGTCAAATCGCAAAATAGTGTGTTAAACATTAAATTTTTGAATCTTCCACTTCAGTTGACAAGACTTTCGAAGTAGAACTCTGTTAACGAAGCTCTTCACAACGATGATTTCTTGAGGGAAATAGAAAGAAATCGTGAGAGAGCTATATGAAATAAAACAAATACTATAAATAAACACATCATTTTGCTTCCTTGAAATTAAATTCTTTATTGAAATTAATTCGTAATTAACTCATAAAAATACCCAGTTGTGCTGAAGGAAATGTGAACAGAATCTCCCACTAAACCACGTAGATTTCCAGGTATTTACTATAATATAAGTTATTTGTTTGACATTTCTAATAAGTTCGAAAGGAATCACATCAAACGCCACTGTAACACAAACGTCAACTGAAAATGTAATGTATTGTTACAATAGTGAGTTTCTGTTGGTTGGTTGATTTGAGGGAAGTGACCAAAAAGCGTGGTTCAAATGGTTCAAATGGCTCTGAGTACTATGGGACTTAACATCTGAGGTTATCAGTCCCCTAGAACTTAGAAGTACTTAAACCTAACTAACCTAAGGACATCACACTCATCCTTGCCCGAGGCACGATTATAACCTGCGACCGTAGCAGTAGCGCGGTTCCGGACTGTAGCGCCTAGGCCCGCTAGGCCACCACGGCCGGCAAATAGCGTGGTCTTCGATCCCATCGGATTAGGGAACAATGGAAGTCGACCATTCCCTATCAAAGGAACCATCCCTGCATTTGCCTGAAGTGATTTAGGGGAATCATGGAAAATCTAAATCAGGATGGCGGGGCACGGATTTCAACCGTCGTCCTCCCGTATGCTATTCCATTGTGCTGACCACTGCGGCACTTCGCTCAGTGAGTTTCTCTACATAGGCCAATGTCATTCAGATTTGGCGATGTGGAAAGGGAGCTGCTACAGAATAATAGTCTGTACTGTTACAAACTTTCGGATGGCAACAGACCGTTGTGATTACGGCTTAGGGTACACATTTTGAGATAAAGACCTGGTGTCAATTACGGGGAAGAGACGCGGAAACAGAGATGAAAACAATGTTGGAAGCACATGACGTGGTGTGTAAAAGAGATCAGAAATGAGCTCCGTATACTCGCTTTAAACTCACCAGCGAATCCTTTGACGTCATCTCCAGACTCACCCCCTACATTTGCTGGTAGACTCGTGTGTCTCTGCCGCTTCCCACTTTTCACTTGAGGCTGTTGTTGGGAAAAAGTGGACTCCACTAGCTCACAAAAGAGAGTGAGTACAGGAGTTCGCAAGTATAACCGCGAACTGGCGGTATTCCCGCTACATACGCAAGGAAATTTCCGCCATTAAACTGTAAATCATTATCTGTTTATTTTATACAGTCACGATACCGGCTTCATACGCATTCTCAAGTGCAAAATGAAATGTCAAAAAATGTCTGACCTCCCTAAATGTCAGGCACATTCAATAACAATATGGGTAGGCAGTGAATACTTTTCTGTTTATACGTACCTTTAAAGATAAAACTTTTTCGAGAATTGTAATGTATTTTATTTTAATATTTAATGTCTGCTCAGAAGATATTTTAAAATTACGTTTGTCTGTACATGATTCCAACCGTTATCAAGTCTGTAACGGCACCTTTAGAAAACATGATATCAGAATGAAGTTCAATCTCTAAATGGTGATTAATTGTTACAATAATTACACACATGAATGTTAAGTTACACACCCCATAAACAAAAGTTTCAATGACCAAATTACTACCGAAAATGCGCGCATATTTGTCACAGAGACATAATAATTGCGTTGCTCTTTGCCCAGTTTTCGTTTGCCGTAGCACAAATGTTTTCTCGTGGTTGAGGCGCAATAAATAAGAATACAACCATTTTGTTTGCACTGGACGAAACTTTTCGTCAGCAGCGTGGACTGTAGCGTGATATTTGTTCCAGGTATTGCACTTCCTCTAATGGAACACATTCCAGTTGTGTACTTTGCATCAGTTAATTTTCATCTTACGCCCTCTACAGTCTCACAAAAGACATCTTCGTTATAGCTCATCTGATAGCGACAGCCGGTCATTTCGCCTCGTCAGTGCTGTTTTACAGCAGTAAGATCGTGTATTCATCTTCCGTACTAACAGTACGCCACGACAAGCCTTATACTCCTGCATGCTTCGGTAAGAACGAGTCGACGCGTATGAAGCAACAGCATCGTCACAGTTCTCAGACTTGGCACACTTGCAGAACGGCAGCTGGAACGAAAGGAGGTCGTTAGCACTAACGGAACAGCGATGTGTGATTGTGTGAAGTATGGAGCCCGAACATCAGACTCGTAAATACTCTGATTCTGATCTCTAGTCAGCAAATGATTACTTTTAAAAAATACGATCATCGCCTTCACCACCTTTATATGCCCACTGCTGGACGTTTTAAACCGTTTGTCTTCAGTGAAATACCTCTCGGTTATTCCTGCATGATACAAATTTCACTTTATTAGGTCATTGTATCCGTCATCTTTTTACCTTAGAATCCAGCTAATAACTACCTTTGTCTGTCTATTATCTATTCAATGATTTCCTGCTCGAACAATCCACGGGTGTACTACCGGTTCATAGTGTCCAACGGGCATAACATTTCGGCGATCAGACATGTCGCCATCGTCAGGTGCGCTGACGAACTAAGCTCCTGAGGGTGGTCGGCCGGTAGTACACCCGTGGACTATTAGAGCAAGAAATACGCCTGGAGAAACTGAAGAATCACAATGATTTCCTGTCTCATTTCTACAGAGGGTACCCTACATCACTTAGCCATCTCATATATTTCCCAAATGAAACAAAATGCACCTGTGTAAGGGACTCACAAAATGGGCAGGCATGCATAATCTATAAAAGTGTACGAGTACCACTTTCAACACGAAGTTATGTTACATTTTTTTTAGTGGCAGATGTATGTTTTTTCTACAGAAATGAAAAGTAAAGATACAATTAGTGATGGCAGACTTGGCTTCACCGTTATAAACCTCACACTTTCTGAAATATTAGACTTTAATAGTTATGTAGAGGTTATCTCACGAGGGGTAAGATAGATACTGCCTACAGGAAAATTAAACAGACCTTTGGAGAAAAGAGAACCACTTGCATGCATATCAAGAGCTCAGATGGAAACTCCGTTCTAAGGGAAGAAGGGAAAGCAGAAAGGTGGAAGGAGTATATAGATGGTCTATACAGGGGCGATGTTCTTGAGGACAATATTATGTAAATGAAAGAGGAGGTAGTTGAAGATGAAATGGGAGATATGATACTGCGCGAAGAGTTTGACAGAGCCCTGAAAGACCTAAGTCGAAACAAGGCCCCGGGAGTAGACAACATTCCATTAGAACTACTGACAGCCTTGGGAGAGCCAGGCCTAACAAAACTCCACCATCTGGTGAGCAAGATGTATGAGACAGGTGAAATTCCCTCAGACTTCAAGAAGAATATGGTAATTCCAATCCCAAAGAAAGCAGGTGTTGACAGATGTGAAAATTACCGAACTATCAGTTTAATAAGTCACAGCTGCAAAATACTAACGTGAATTCTTTACAGACGAATGGAAAAACTGGATGAAGCCGACCTCGGGGAAGATCAGTTTGGATTCCGTAGAAATGTTGGAACACGTGAGGCAGTACTGACCCTACGACTTACCTTAGAAGAAAGATCAAGTAAAGGCAAACCTACGTTTCTAGCATTTGTAGACTTAGCGAAAGCTTTTGACAATGTTGATTGGAATACTCTCTTTGAAATTCTGAAGGTGGCAGGCGTAAAATACAGGGAGCGAAAGGCTATTTACAATTTATACAGAAACCAGATGGCAATTGTAAGAGTCGAGGGACATGAAAGGGAAGCAGTGGATGGGAAGGGAGTGAGACAGGGTTGTAGCCTCTCCTCAATGCTATTCAATCTGTATATTGAGCAAGCAGTAAAGGAAACAAAAGAAAAGTTCGGAGTAGGTACTAAAATTCATGGAGAAGAAATGGCTCTGAGCACTATGGGACTCAACTGCTGAGGTCATTAGTCCCCTAGAACTTAGAACTAGTTAAACCTAACTAACCTAAGGACATCACAAACATCCATGCCCGAGGCAGGATTCGAACCTGCGACCGTAGCGGTCTTGCGGTTCCAGACTGCAGCGCCTTTAACCGCACGGCCTCATGGAGAAGAAATAAAAATTTTGAGGTTCACCGATGACATTGTAAATCTGTCAGAGACAGCAAAGTACTTGGAAGAGCAGTTCAACGGAATGGACAGTGTCTTGAAAGGAGGGCATAAGATGAACATCAACAAAAGCAAAACGAGGATAATGGAATGCAGTCGAATTAAATCGGGAGATGCTGAGGGAATTAGATCAGGAAATGAGACACTTAAAGTATTAATGGAGTTTTGCTGTTTGGGGAGCAAAATAACTGATCATGGTCGAAGTAGAGAGGATATAAAATGTAGACTGGCAATGGCAAGGAAAGCGTTTCTGAAGAAGAGAAATTTGTTAACATCGAGTATTGATTTAAGTGTCAGGAAGTCGTTTCTGAAAGAAATGTATGGTGTGTAGCCATGTATGGAAGTGAAACATGGACGATAAATAGTTTGGACAAGAAGAGAATAGAAGCTTTCGAAATGTGGTGCTACAGAAGAATACTGAAGATTAGATGGGTAGATCACATAACTAATGACGAGGTATTGAATAGAATTGGGGGAAGAGGAATTTGTGGCACAACTTGACTAGAAGAAGGGATCGGTTGGTAGGACATGTTCTGAGGCATCAAGGGATCACCAATTTGGTACTGGAGGGCAGCGTGGAGGGTAAAAATCGTAGAGGGAGACCGAGAGATGAATACACTAAGCAGATTCAGAAGGATGTAGGCTGCAGTAGATACTGGGAGATGAAGAAGCGTGCACAGGATGGAGTAGCACGGAGAGCTGCATCAAACCAGTCTCAGGACTGAAGACCACAACAATAACAACAACAATAGATGGCAACGTCACCGCGCTTTTTGCCTCAATTCCCAGGGAAAGGGATGCTGCACTGTCCTACAGCCTGTTGTCATGGGCTCACACAACGGGTAGGAAAGCACACGCTATAAAAGTAAACAAACATCGGTTTCAACACAAAGTTACGGTTTGTTGTTGTTGTCTTCAGTCTTCAATCCAGAGACTGGTTTGATGCAGCTCTCCATGCCAATAAAGCTGCATGCCGTCGGGAAAAATTACTGCTGTAGTTTCCCCTTACTTTCAGCCGTTCGCTGTACCAGCACAGCAAGGCCGTTTTGGTTAGTGTTACAAGGCCAGATCAGTCCATCATCCAGACTGTTGTCCCTGCAACTACTGAAAAGGCTGCTGTCCTCTTCAGGAACCACACGTTTGTCTGGCCTCTCAACAGATACCCCTCCGTTGTGGTTGCACCTACGGTACGGCTATCTGTATCGTTGAGGGACGCAAGCCTCCCCACCAACGGCAAGGTGTCTGGTTGTTATCCCACTGCTGTCTGGGCCGTCTCCAGACACGTCTTCTCTGGTCATCGGGGCTCATTTCGAAGCGAGGCATCACTGAAAACAGTTCTATCCTAAAGTTTTTTGTGTCCATCCTTTAGGCAGAAGGTCTCTGGGACGACGGTCGTTTGCTATTGTGACTCCATGGTTGGAGTGCTGACACATTATCTGCGTATCCAGTAATTCTGGCAATTGATATGATCATATCTACCCGTACCACATCAACAGCAGCCTGAACATGACGCATTGAAACGTTGAAACTTGTCCGACAAAATAAAATCAAATCATAAGGACGGCTGTATGTGTTTTTTGATTTTATCCATACTGGATGAGAGGTCGTGGTTGTGAATGTCAATGTTAATGGATGAGCCGATATATTTTTTAACATTTTATGTATTTTGTTTTGTCACAATTCTACCCTCAGTGAGATTGCAGACCGAAGCCCCAGGCAGCAGTGGGATAACAACCTGATCGTCGCTCCTTATACGACTCGACAGCTACGTAACGTCCGCTCTCTTAAAGCGAGAGTTCCCTCGTTGGCAAGCAATGTCACCGGATATTTCCTAAACTCAGAAAGTTCGGAGCACCAGGGGCAGCGCTCTCCAGCCAGCTCGGAGTTTTGACGATCTGATGCGCCAGTTAGAATTCGGCACATTATCCACCAGGAGGACATCCCACAATTCTGTCAATTAATGGTGCGCCGAATAACTGCTTGCAAGAAGGCCAGAGATGGACCAACGCAATATTGACCTGCTCAGTTTGTGAAGATCTTTTTCTTGAATAAATCATCCAATGCTTTTATGAATTGTAATCATCTGTGTTTCTGTACAAGTGCATCACGTCTAGTGGTTTTCGTCCCATCTGAATAATTCATTCATGGTGCTTCGGTTTTTTTTCTCTTTGACTTGTATGTTTATTGTCAGAAACTGGATCTTGGAATAGAAGGTCGTGACCTTGTGGTTAGCATTGCTGACTCTCGATGACGGCGTCACGCGTTCGGTTCCGGTCGGCTTGGGCGTATTCTCCGTTCGGGCCTAAGTGCATATGTTGTCCTCATCATCATACCACCATCACCGAAGCGCAAGTCGTCAAAGTGGGATCACACAATAAGAGTTTACAAAAGGCGGCGGCCCTCCCTAGAAGGGTTCTTGTTGAGGATACCACATGTCCGTCTCCTTTTTTCGTCCCAAGGTAGATTCTTCATGCAATGAGTTAATGCACAAATTGTTGATAGAGTCTCATAAAACATTTTTCATTGCGTAAACATTCATTATATTCAGTGTCACCTGTACTAATAACTTACCTCAAAATTGGCGAAGTGCGGGTAGCACTCAAGCTCTGAGGGTTCCGTACAAAATTAATTATGTATACAGACAGTTCATCCATTCCGGGAATCGGGAATCTATAATCTCGAAGATTTTGTCGTGGTCTAGGGGTAGCGTCTTTGATTCATAATCAAAACGTCTTCGGTCCCGGGTTCGATCCCATCCTCTGCCTAAATTTTGATAAATAATCAGCATTGGCGGCCGAAGACTTCCGGCATAAGAAGTCAGCCTCATTCTGCCAACGGCCTTGTCAAAGAGGGCGGAGGAGCGGATAGAGGTTCAGGGCACTCTCTTGTCCTAGGGGTGGGAAATTGCCCCTAAAGGCGGAAGAATCATCAATGATCAACGACATGAGGATGCAGAAGGCAATGGAAACCACTGCATTAAGGACACGTAACGTGTATCCACAGGACATGTGGCCTGTAATTGAAGAAGTGTCATGATGATCTCTCCATTGGCAAAAGATTCCGAAATAGCCCCCCATTCGGATCTCCGGGAGGGAACTGCCAAGGGGGAGGTTACCATGAGAAAAAGATTGAATAATCAACGAAAAGATAACGTTCTACGAGTCGGGGCGTGGAATGTCAGTAGCTTGAACGTGGTAGGGAAACTTTAAAATCTGAAAAGGGAAATGCAAAGGCTCAATCTAGATATAGTAGGGGTCAGTGAAGTGAAGTGGAAGGAAGACAAGGATTTCTGGTCAGATGAGTATCGAGTAATATCAACAGCAGCAGAAAATGGTATAACAGGTGTAGGATTCGTTATGAATAGGAAGGTAGGGCAGAGGGTGTGTTACTGTGAACAGTTCAGTGAACGGGTTGTTCTAACCAGAATCGACAGCATACATGCCGACGTCGCAAGCTGAAGATCAACAGATAGAGAAAGTGTATGAGAATATTGAAAGGGTAATTCAGTATGTCAAGGGGGATGAGAATCTAATAGTCATGGGCGACTGGAATGTAGTTGTAGGGGAAGGAGTAGAAGAAAAGGTTACAGGAGAATATGGGCTCGGTACAAGGAATGAAAGAGGAGAAAGACTAATTGAGTTCTGTAACAAGTTTCCGCTAATAATAGCGAATACCCTGTTCAAGAATCACAAGAGGAGGAGGTATACTTGGAAAAGGCCGGGAGATACGGGAAGATTTCAATTAGATTACATCATGGTCAGACAGAGATTCCGAAATCAGATACTGGATTGTAAGGCGTACCCAGGAGCAGATATAGACTCAGATCACAATATAGTAGTGATGAAGTGTAGGCTGAAGTTCAAGACATTAGTCAGGAAGAATCAATACGCAAAGAAGTGGTATGCGGAAGTACTAAGGAATGACGCGATACGTTTGAAGTTCTCTAACGCTATAGATACAGCAATAAGGAATAGCGCAGTAGGCAGTACAGTTGAAGAGGAATGGACATCTCTAAAAAAGGCCATCACAGAAGTTGGGAAGGAAAACATAGGTACAAAGAAGGTAGCTAAGAAACCATGGGTAACAGGAGAAATACTTCAGTTGATTGATGAAAGGAGGAAGTACAAACATGTTCCGGGAAAATCAGGAATACAGAAATACAAGTCGCTGAGGAATGAAATAAATAGGAAGTGCAGGGAAGCTAAGACGAAATGGCTGCAGGAAAAATGTGAAGACTTCGAAAAAGATATGATTGTCGGAAGGACAGACTCAGCATACAGGAAAGTCAAAACAACCTTTGGTGACATTAAAAGCAGCGGTAGTAACATTAAGAGAGCAACGGGATTTCCCCTGTTAAATGCAGAGGAGAGAGCAGATAGGTGGAAAGAATTCATTGAAAGCCTCTATGAGGGTGAAGAATTGTCTGATATGATAGAAGAAGAAACAGGAGTCGATTTAGAAGAGGTAGGGGATCCAGTATTAGAATCGGAATTTAAAAGAGCTTTGCAGGACTTACGGTCAAATAAGGCAGAAGAGATAGATAACATTCCATCAGAATTTCAAAAATCATTGGGGGAAGTGGCAACAAAACGACTATTCACGTTGGTGTGTAGAATATATGAGTCTGGCGACATAGCATCTGACTTTCGGAAAAGCATCATCCACACAATTCCGAAGACGGCAAGAGCTGACAATTTCGAGAATTATCGCACAATCAGCTTAACAGCTCATGCATCGAAGCTGCTTACAAGAATAATATAGAGAAGAATGGAAAAGAGAAATGAGAATGCGCTAGGTGACGATCAGTTTGGCTTTAGGAAAAGTAAAGGGACGAGAGAGGCAATTCTGACGTTACGGCTAATAATGGAAGCAAGGCTAAAGAAAAATCAAGACACTTTCATAGGATTTGTCGACCTGGAAAAGGCGTTCGACAATATAAAATGGTGCAAGCTGTTCGAGATTCTGAAAAAAGTAGGGGTAAGCTATAGGAAGAGACGGGTCATATACAACCAAGAGGGAATAATAAGAGTGGACGGTCAAGAACGAAGTGCTCGTATTAATAAGGGTGTAAGACAAGGCTGTAGCCTTTCGCCCCTACTATTCAATCTGTACATCGAGGAAGCAATGATGGAAATAAAAGAAAGGTTCAGGAATGGAATTAAAATACAAGGTGAAAGGATATCAATGATACGATTCGCTGATGACATTGCTATCCTGAGTGAAAGTAAAGAAGAATTAAATGCTCTGCTGAACGGAATGAACAGTCTAATGAGTACACAGTATGATTTGAGAGTAAATCGGAGAAGACGAAGGTAATGAGAACTAGTAGAAATGAGAGCAGCGAGAAACTTAACATCAGGATTGATGGTCACGAAGTCAATGAAGTTAAGGAATTCTGCTACCTAGGCAGTAAAATAACCAATGACGGACGCAGCAAGGAGGACATCAAAAGCAGACTCGCTATGGCAAAAAAGTCATTCCTGGCCAAGAGAAGTCTACTAATATCAAATACCGGCCTCAATTTGAGGAAGAAATTTCTGAGGATGTACGTCTGGAGTACAGCATTATATGGTAGTGAAACATGGACTGTGGGAAAACCGGAACAGAAGAGAATCGAAGCATTTGAGATTTGGTGCTATAGACGAATGTTGAAAATTAGGTGGACTGATAAGGTAAGGAATGAGGAGGTTCTACGCAGAATCGGAGAGGAAAGGAATATGTGGAAAACGCTGATAAGGAGAAGGGACAGGATGATAAGACATCTGCTAAGACATGAGGGAATGACTTCCATGGCACTAGAGGGAGCTGTAGAGGGCAAAAACTGTAGAGGAAGACAGAGATTGGAATACGTCAAGCAAATAATTGAGGACGTAGGTTGCAAGTGCTACTCTGAGATGAAGAGGTTAGCAGAGGAATGGAATTCGTGGCGGGCCAAAAGAATAAATAAATAAATAAATAAATAAGGACATTAATACTGTTGTATTGGCAGAAGAGCCATCACCGTGTTACTAGAGGAGGCTGAAATGCACGCGTTTAGCTCACGCAGGCTGGCGTGAGGAGGGAAGAACTATACTGACGTGAGGTCTGGAACATGACAAGGAATTAGAATTCAAAAAGCGGACGTAATTAATTTGATACTTAACTTTAATCCTTTAATGATGAACGTCGCTCTTAACGGTACATGATTCACAATATTATCTGTTCAGAATACATTCTTGAATATAATAACTGAATATGGCTCCTTGCTAGGTCGTAGCAAATGACGTAGCTGAAGGCTATGCTAAACTGTCGTCTCTGGAAATGAAAGCGTATGTAGGCAGTGAACCATCGCTAGCAAAGTCGGCTGTACAACTGGGGCGAGTGCTAGCGAGTCTCTCTAGACTAGAGCTGCCGTGTGGCGGCGCTCGGTCTGCAGTCACTGATAGTGGCGACACGCGGGTCCGACGTATACTAACGGACCGCGGCCGATTTAAAGGCTACCACCTAGCATGTGTGGTGTCTGGCGGTGACACCACAAATACTGTCAAGATATCCGTCCCAGTCACTCCAAAACTTTCGAGGATATTTAATTTCAAGTTTGAGGTCGCATGTCCTATGACATAATTAGAAACTAACAAATTTATGAGGTTTTCCTTTGCTTGTACGGCGACACCATGTTTTCTGCACAATTTCACGATTATACACTAACGGAAAGTACCCTATAGGTTTCGATGAGTGAGACTGCGAATATCGAAATTTGTGACAGCAATGGCTGTGCAGTTTGATAGCAGCGACTTGGAAGGTTCATTTTTTTACATCATCAAGGGACCATAGACCATACTCTGTGACATTAATTTCAAATTCATACATCTCCACACATTAGAAAATTGCGGACATATAGTCGGATAGCAAAGTGTCCCTATAAGGATTCCATTTTCACCGATGGTGGCACCGAACTCTAAAAACGAGTATTTAACTGTGCAATATACAAATATAGTAGCAAGTCAAAATCTTACATAATTATGGATGTAATTCATCATGTACTTCTATCTTCCAAAGTAAGATTTCAGGACGTTTTGGACCAAACCTAGTGTCTTGTCTCCTATTACAACTTGTCAAAGGCATTATGTTACCGGTTCTAAACATTCCAAACATTTTGGCTGTTCGTACATTATGACCAGTAGCGTATCCAGGACGTCCAATTTCTCTACGATATAGATTCATAGGAGACACAGTTTACGTTAATTATTTCTTCTTTACACAGTAATAATGACTGAAATTAAATTGTTAGAATAATACCACCTCTGAAAACATTTAAAACAATGCATTCACATAACGAAAGTACCTCACACGGAAACAGTGTGACATAAGAAAGATAATACACAATCACAAGTAACTCAAAAAATGCAACTCTGAGATAGCAGAGAACTGAACAGTGATCCTCAGTGGAGAAATGACATTGGAAATTTTAGAGTTCATCATGAATATTACATCGCTGTCCTATGACATACTTCTTTAGAGTAACGCGCAACACGGTACCTTATGAGACAGGGACTTGAGCCAAGCCAGGATCGCATCCACGCAATGTATTAACAACCATCGCTGGTGCACCGGGCAATCGGAGTGTGTTTAAAAGGCGATGTCCCACGTTCGTTTCGGCAAATTCTGGGCTCTTCCCAAATATCCACCTCAGGGGATACGTTACAAAAACACACAAAAGGAAGGTTGTACAATTCTCCAACTTCTCTGCTGTAAGTAGTTGACGACTGCGACGACAGGAAGGGCATGAGACTGCAAAGTTAAACGAAATAAATATACCAAATATGTGAGTCCAGCAGATGCCGTACTATACGAGATTAATGCTAAGTGAAAGAAGAAGAAGAAGTATTGTGGTCTGTGTTATTGTACGTTCTCACGTCCATTGTTACAACTAGGTTCTAAAACCAATGTCTTCAAATAGGACGCTGATAAATATGTATTAAAGTATTTAATCTGAGTTTACACTAGTCGACTATCTTAATGAATTCAAAATAAATTTAATACCTCTTCCATCCGCACAAATAAATATATATGCCTAGATTCAGGTATCTGCACATATCCAGAACAGCGAAAACTTCAAAATTCATTTACAATTTCATTATAACATGGGACATTATACGGGATAATTCAGCTGCTCCTACCACTGGGTTTTATGCAACCTGCAACGCGGAAAAATACCACTTGGAAGATCTTTATACTCTCTGATTTGCGACGCGCAAATTAGCACCCCTACAGAAAAAGTGAACGGGATTTTATTGCAGGAAATTCGATGTAGTAAAATCTCGTACTGAGGTGTGTTTTCGAGAGAGTCCATGGTTCTTGAATTGTTCAAGAAAATGTATGACAGTGACTGTCAAACGCATTTTTCTTGGACAATTCGAAAATCGTAGCCTCCAACGAAAACGTATCCCTTCTTAGAATTTAACTACCTTGCATTTCCTACAAAGAGGCTATATTCATTTTTCTGCAGGACTAAAAGTTTGCGCAAAGCGAGCGAGAGAATATAAAAATTTTGCGCTTGATACTTTAAGGTACTGCGGACTGCATAAAACCCAGCAGCAAGGACAGCTTAATCACCGATTACCTCAGAAGAATTTCACTATAAAGTAAACTACACACACCAAAGATGTTTTGCATCGCCCGGGATCCCAGAACTCCTGAAGATAGACATTGACTGTGGATATTTTATCATAGACACAGTCCCTTTGACTGTTCAGAGATGTCACTAAACTCGCCCAAAGATGTAAACAACCATGCATGAGCAGCGCTTATTAGACGGAGGAGGTCCGACAGCCGATCAGTTCAAGTCATTCCAACAGGAAGGAGCCACGTGATCGTGTTGTCTGTAGTTCAAACGTGCCTAGACGGCCAATTCCGCAGTTCCCATTGTTTATTTGTGCCAGGAAGGACTCTAAACAAGGCAAGTGTCGAGGAATCTCGGAGTGAACCAAACCGATGATGTTCGGACATGGAGAAAATACAGAGAGATAGGAACTGTCGATGATATGCCTCACTCAGGCTGCCCAAGTGGATGACCGCTACCTATGGACTATGGCTCGGAGGAACCCTGACAGCAACGTCACCACGTTGAATAATGCTTTTCGTGCAGCCACATGACGTGTTACGACTCGAACTGTGCGCAATAGGCTGCATGATGCGAAACTTTATTCCCAACGTCGATGGCGAGATCCAGCTTTCCAACCACGACACCAGCGCGATACAGATGGGCCCAGCTACATGCCGAATGGACCGTTCTGGATTGGTATCTCGTTCTCTTCACCGATGACTGTCACATATGCTTTCAACTAGACAATCGTCGGAGACACACTGCATGTTGCACCACCGTACAGCGAGACCTTCAGCGGTGCGGGTCCAGGACTCTGTGCACACCGTTACCTCTAATACCCAGTAACACGTCCACTTGCATTGATGCATGCCTGTATTCGTCGTGGATATTACACACAAGTTCATCATGGCACTTTTGGTCCAGATAGTCCCACTTCTGAACGGCGATTTGTCCAGCGAGTGCAGCAACGTGAAGGTTCCCTGCAGTTTTGGGATGGCAATATGTGGGGCCGACGTACACCGCTGGTGGTCATGGAAGGCGCCGTAACGGCTGTACAATATGTAAATGCCATCCTCCGACCGATAGTGCAAAAATATCTGTGGCATATTGGCCAGGAATTCGTTTTCATGGACGACAATTCGCGCCCCCATAGTGCACATCTTGTGAACGACTTGCTTCAGGATAACGACATCGCTCGACTAGGGTGGCCAGCATGTTCTCCAGACATGAACCCTATCAAAGATGCATGAGATAGACTGAAAAGGGCTGCTTATGAGCGAAGAGACCCACCAACCACTCTGAGGGATCTAAGCCAAATCGCTGTTGAGAAGTGGGACAATCTGGACCAACAGTGCCATGTTGAACTTGTTTGTAGCACACTACGACAAATACAGCATGCATCAGAGCAAGAGGACGTGCTACTGGTGTGTACAGCAATCTGGAACACCACCTCTGAAGATCTCGCTGTATGGTGGTACAGCATGCAATGTGTGGTTTTCATGAGCAAAGAAAAGGGCGGAAATGATGTTTATTTTGATATCTAATCCTATTTTCTGTACATGTTCCGGAACTCTAGGAACCGAGGTGATGCAAACGTTTTTTTGGTGTGTGTATATGGCGTTATAATGATGTCCTTAAATATTACTACCCGATTCTGAGTTACAAAGAAAAGCGAATCGAACTGATTTTGGCTACTCCTGGCTGCGCGTCGGCGCGAGACGTTTGCTGCTGAAATTCCGGAAGTGTTTCCCGGTAGCGTAATGGGGGAAGCGCCCGGAGACTCGACCGGACGCTCCCGTATCTGGACGCCGCAGACAGGAGCCGCAGACCTGACAAATGGCTGAGCGGCTCCTCTCAAACGACGGGCAGTCCGAAGAGTCCGGACAGTCCGCCAGGTGGCCCCCAGTTTAAAATACGGCCCACTGGCCGCTGATGGCCGCCACATTCTTCAGCCAGTCTCGTCTCCGTTTCCCTCTGGACTTTTGCTGGAGCGACGCCGAGTCTTCTGCACTCCTCTGGGTAAGTCAGCCCTTCAGTAAACATTCACTCAACACAAGGTACCCCAAGAGAGAAGCGAGCAATGCTGAATACAAGTTTGAGCACGAAGAGGACAGTGCGCACCGGTATTGCCAATAGGAACTCCCGTGAGACAACACAACAAGTTTGCTTCCGAAAAGGCAACACAGCGCATACAGTCGATGTTTATACATTTGTGAAAGTATTTTCAGTGCGGTACGGATAGAAGATAAATGGGAGAAGATAATCAAATGTAACTGAATCATTCGTTAATGAGTCACTAGAGACCGCGAGTCTATCATAGCAACATACTCAAAAAGCATCCGAAATTTTCTCGTGTTGCTTACGGTTCATCTTGTATATCAATATTGATAATAATACTATAAAATGTAGATAACATGTGCTATCTTCGGTTAAAGAGTGGAAGTTTAATTTTTTCATCAAACGCATTTTCAGTACTACTGTGTATCCTGTACTCTGTTGCATGTCCCTAGACCTGATCCAGGCGCCAAACTGTGGAGAAAGTTTTCTAACACGTATTAGTAGGTGGCGCGAGGCATTTGTGCTATGCTGTGCATCCCAATGGAGCTGCCGGCAGGAGTGGCCGTGCGGTTGTAAGCAATTCAGTCTGGAACCGCGCGACCGCTACGTCGTAGGTTTGAATCCTGCCTCGCGCATGGATGTGTGTGATGTCCTTAGGTTAGTTAGGTTTAAGTAGTTCTAAGTTCTAGGCGACTGATGACCTCAGGTGTTAAGTCCCATACTGCTGTGAGGCATTTGAACCATTTCTGAACCAATGGAGCTCCAAGGCATAGAACACATAATAAGTGGTTTCTGTCAACTACAGTTATACCAGTTGATAACTAAATGCTGTATTTCTGTATGTCTCATGACATATAAATCGTAGTGCCTCAGTATTCATAGGTTTCGTTTTTAGTAACAATAAATGGGACTCAAGATCACAGAGATAGAAGGAACAGGAGATAGAGAGTTGGTGGTGGAGAAAGTGGAGAGAGATGTGGAAGGAGGAAGTGGACACAAAGATAGGTAAGGAGAAGAGGGGAAGGAGGAGGAGAAGATGGACAGTCAGAGAGAGGAGGAGGAGGAGGAAGGGGAAAAGGAAGGGATAGATAAAGAGAGGGAGCAAAGAAAAAGAGATAGATTAAGGGAGGGGATGAGGAGATGGAGAGAGAGGAGAAGAATTGCTGGGTTTGTCAGTGTAGTATAAACGTCAAAAGCCATCTGAAGATGAACCCGTGGGTTCGAAACTGGTAACACGCTATTGTCTACATGAATAGTATTATTACCAATGGCTTTGCAAGAATCGACTTGTAAGAACTTTCTTGTTGCCACTGAGAACTAGTCAGTATCCTATTGTGGAACTTAGAAAGCTCTTACGAAAGTATTTACTTCGTAGTTTATCTTAATATTTCTTTCAATGATTTGGTGACCAGCATTATCTGTACTATCTTAATTTTTTGGATACAAATCAGGTACATACAAACATAAATTGTTTTTTCATGCTCCTGTGCAATGTCAGATTTGTCACTTAGAAAGTTGTCCATTTCTACTTTTCAGTTAAATGGAATTAATAAAATCATTGTCAGTCTCATTGTACCTGACCTAGAATCTACACAAAATCACTTCATCCACATTTACTGTTACGACGCAGTCAGCGGCGGCACTCCAATGGGGAATGACAGAGAAGAGAAAGTTGTGAGAAGAGATCAGCCAATCACATGCTGACCGACCTCGCTCCAGGACAACAACGTGACAGCAGCGGCCCTAGATGAAGCCAATATATACGTGCCGATCCCGACTAAGATAGCTGCTTCAATATTGGCCAGTTCGTTAGCCAGTGCATCGTAGCTTCTTCATTAGCAATCTCTATGTAGCTCAGTAAGAGATCAGCAGTCACTGTAGTTCAGTTGACAGCCTGTTGTTAGTAGCTGTCGCTAGTACCAGAAATGTTATTTGCGTTTGTCTGTTCCGAAGAAGACTTATTATTTTGTACGTCGCCCTTTCCTTGTGACACATCTCTGTAATTGTACTTGCGAATGATCATGTATGAAGGACTACAAGAATTCTCAGTTCTAATTTAAATATTTGTACTAGTCTTGTTGTAGTAAAACTCATTAATAAGAGTTGTTTGATTGTCTGTCTGGTGAACTGGGTATGCAGGATTCAAATGGTTCAAATGGCGCTGAGCACTATGGGACTCCACTGCTGTGGTCATAAGTCCCCTAGAACTTAGAACTACTTAAACCTAACTAACCTAAGGACAGCACACAACATGCAGGATTCCTAGACACAACAACATGGCGACGAGACGTACAAATAACATGGTGCTGACGATATAGTAGTTGAACCTGTTAATGTTTAGAACCCAGAGGCACCAGCAGCCACAGATTGTCTCTGTTTTGTTTTGTCGTCAGCTTTTGTGGTTTGCTGGCGCCTTACATCTACCTTTTCTTTGCAGGGGTGTGTTTATTTGTTTTAGCAGTGTCTCTTCTAGTGTTTTCTCTATTCAGTGTTTTCAGGTGGGTGTTGCAGAAATTTTCTTTGCTTGTGTGATTATTTTTATTGCTTCCATTGTCTGTTTATTGCCTTTTCCTATTCCTAAAAGTACAATCCAACTCCCCCTCCTGCTCAGGCAGCTCAGCTGCTGCAATTGATAGATGCAATACAGCTCACACAGACGTTTCAGTTTCAACCGTAGCAGCTTGCAACCCTCCTAAACACAGTACAGCAGTTACCCGCAAACCAAGCAACAAACGCACCGTGACACCCGACTAATATCCAACAACTGCAGCTCCAAGTGTCATACCGGCTTTTCGCCAGTTTAACGAAAAAACGCTTTCCTTGCCATTGCCAGCCTACATTTTATATCCTCTCTACTTCGACCATCGTCAGTTATTTTGCTCCCCAAATAGCAAAACTCCTTTACTACTTTAAGTGCCTCATTTCCTAATCTAATTCCCTCAGCATCACCCGACTTAATTAGACTACATTCCATTATCCTTGTTTTGCTTTTGTTGATGTTCATCTTATATCCTCCTTTCAAGACACTGTCCATTCCATTCAACTGCTCTTCCAAGTCCTTTGCTGTCTCTGACAGAATTACAATGTCATCGGCGAACCTCAAAGTTTTTATTTCTTCTCCATGAATTTTAATACCTACTCCGAATTTTTCTTTTGTTTCCTTTACTGCTTGCTCAATATACAAATTGAGCAATATCGGGGAGAGGCTACAACCCTGTCTTACTCCCTTCCCAACCACTGCTTCCCTTTCATGTCCCTCGACTCTTATAACTGCCATCTGGTTTCTGTACAAATTGTAAATAGCCTTTCGCTCCCTGTATTTTACCCCTGCCACCTTTAGAATTTGAAAAAAAGTATTCGTATGGAGTGTAGCCATGTATGGAAGTGAAACATGGACGATAAACAGTTTGGACAAGAAGAGAATAGAAGCTTTCGAAATGTGGTGCTACAGAAGAATGCTGAAGATTAGATGGGTAGATCACATAACTAATGAGGAAGTATTGAATAGGATTGGGGAGAAGAGAAGTTTGTGGCACAACTTGACCAGAAGAAGGGATCGGTTGGTAGGACATGTTCTGAGGCATCAAGGGATCACCAATTTAGTATTGGAGGGCAGCGTGGAGGGTAAAAATCGTAGAGGGAGACCAAGAGATGAATACACTAAGCAGATTCAGAAGGATGTAGGTTGCAGTAGGTACTGGGAGATGAAAAAGCTTGCACAGGATAGAGTAGCATGGAGAGCTGCATCAAACCAGTCTCAGGACTGAAGACCACAACAACAACAACAACGAAAAAGAAGAGAAGTGGTTCGAGTGGTCGCAACAGAATGAAGCCCACATCACTGTTCACAAAGTATAAGGTACTGTGAAACTATATTATTTCTTATCCACGGTAAGAACTGCAGTCTTTCGCCTCATTCACAAATTGTTCCCTAACGCCACTCCAAGGGAACTTTCCGACGATCAGGTTGTAGGTTCATCATCTAGCATTTATGACCAACAAGTGAATGCGGTGGCAACTAGGTACCATCTCTTTCGTTGCAAGAAAATGTCATAACAGACGTATTGCCAGTGGGTAACAGATTTGAGGGGTATGCAGAGGAAATGAAAATTAAAATGCGCTTCTGGTGCTTTATATTCAGATGTTATGTTGTATGATGTGATCGTATACAATGTAACTGATGTCAAACTTAGAGAAGAGATTTTGAAACAGTTCCATCATTTCGTCACATATTGCTAACTCTAGATCAGTATGATTCAGGTGCCATAGTGGCTGATACATCTGAGCAGTCACAGGTTGAGTCGCCCCTTGCTTACGACCGGCCCTGTTGGCAGCAATAGCATGCACTCGCCAGGAGGCTACATCAGTTAATAGAATTAAGTCATGCCCTCATTGCTATTCATGGTACAGACACCAAGACTGCGCGTCCAGACAAGCACAGTGTCATCCTCGTGGCAAGAAAAGTTATGTACTATCCATGTGTTTGCAATGGAACAAACATAAGAATTCTGCCGACTCAAAAAAAAAAAATGGTTCAAATGGCTCTAAGCACTATGGGACATAACATCTAAGGTCATCAGTCCCCTAGACTTAGAAACTACTTAAACCTAACTAACCTAAGGACATCACGCACATCCATGCCCGAGGCAGGATTCGAACCTGCGACCGTAGCAGTCTCCAGTTCCGGACTGAGCGCCTGGAACCGCTAGACCAGACTCAAAAAAATCTACTCACAAGGCCCATGTAACCACTGCTGCAGGCATTAGCAAAACTAACAAGCAAAGAGATTCTTTAGCGCTGTACCAGTCCAACAAACTTTTTGTTCGTTTGCTTCTTTGTGGAAAACGTGTGAAACTTCAATTGGACGTGGGTGCCTCTGTTAGATTGCTTAATCGTAACACATATGAACTGTTAGGCTCCTCATGCCCGTCTAAAATTAGCACTCACCTGATGGTTTATAATGGACTAGAAATCCCCATTATCAGAAAATGTACTTTGCCTGCAATATATATCGCTCGTATACGCGAACTGTGACTTTCACTATACTACACTCAAGCGATTCTGAGAACATATTTGGCCTTGATTCGTTTGATTTGTTTGGTTTTGAAATTTAGGACATTGTATTGTCAGTGACTGCATTCATTGCCAAAGACAGAGTAGCTAGCTTGCTGAAAGAATTCCCTGAACTCGTTTCTGAAGGTTTAGTCAAGGCTAGCAATTTTGTTGCTCATATAACTGAAAGACAATCCTCGGCTGAAATTTTGTAGGGACAGAACTGTTCCCATTGCATTATGGGACAATGTGGCTGCTGAACTTCAAGAATTGCAAGATAGCGGAGCTATTGAGCCCATCCAAGCTAGTCAATAGGGAAGTCCACTGGTTTTGCCCCCCCTTACTTTCAGGTCGCATTCACCTTTGGGTTGACTGTAAGTCTACAGTCAACCCACAAACTGTGAATGATACTTATCCATTTGTAACGCCGGAAATGCATATCCTCCTATTTTCATCTATTGTACTATTATTTTTTTCCTTGTTTTGTTACCTCAAGATATGACATTTCTGTCTCTTTATATATTGTAATTGTTTTACTGTTTGTATATATATATTTATGCACTTATGTCGATGTATAATTGGTTTGTTTCGTAAATATTATTTGTATTTTTACGCTGGGTCTTGCCTAGGGAAAACTGCTATCGAACGATTACATCGATAGGTCGTGTGAAGACTCAAAGCGTGTAGGATCTTTGGTAGTGTTAACTCTGCCGCGTGGAGTGCGGGCAGAGCTGTGGGAGTCTGGCTGGAGTATCGAGTGGAGCAGGTGTGTTGTGTGACGCTCCCGCGAGTTGCCGCGCTTTCGGGGTTTGGCAGCATGTAATTGCGCTCGACTCGCGATGATAGTTTCTGACATGGTGTCGCGGACGGGAAGCATTAGCTGGCGCACATCAAGAGCCCGTTTCGCCTGGTGACCGTGTCGAGAAGAAGGCGCGCCAACATCCAGCTTCTGCAACAGCGACGGCCGACAATGAGTGACTGTCGCCACCTCCTCGATCGACGGCTTCAAACCTTCAATCTACCAACAAGGAAGACTAAAAGCACGTAAAGTTTCAGAACTGTATGGCAGACCTCAGCTTTTCAAATTGTTCCATTTGCCTCGCAAAATTACAGCAACTTAGCATGAACCTTTGTTGCTCATTGTCCCAATTGCATTGCCAAGCAGGGTCCCTTCCTTTTCCGAAATGAACCCGAGTGTCGTTGAAATTCAAACGCCAGCATAATTCCATTTTACTGCTTTAATTTCAAAGTTGAATTTAAGCATTAGCTGGCTACAATAGTTAGATTACACAAGCACAAATTAAGAGTGCCAGTTTTGTTACCGTATTTTAGCTTACCTGTGACTGCAGCTCAGCTTGGTACGTACTAAATTTTACTATTGTTAATTGTTCAGAATCGTTTAATTCAAGTTCAAAGTTAAATCTCTTCTTTCTAAATTGCGTAGATTCAAGTAGCTTTAGAAATGATTGTTGAGGTAGTCCAAGACTAACTGTATTTCGATGTGCTTCAGAAAGAAAGCTCACTATTAACTTCAGTCACTAAATTAACTTTCGATTTTCCGGTTTCATTAATTCTTTTGCTAAATTAAGTGTAGCGAAATTTATTACTTCTGACAAACTTTCAGTTTTCACACTACACGTGTCAACCTTCAGTTGCCACGCTTCTAGTGCTAATTATATGTGTAATAACCTTTCTTTTTCAGTTATTATAGTAATTGTCCATAGGACTGGCGACCGTAATTTCCCCCAAATCTCAAATATCTAATTACCGCTAGTTGATTGTTAACGTAACGGCCGCACATTTACTTTCTTCATTAACTTTACCCCTTTTCAAAATTAATTTCCACCAGTTTCATTTGCATTTTTCCTTTCATTTAGATGTAACCCTTTCCTCCCTCTTTACCGACAGATTAACTTCGGTGACGATTGCTTTTCCAAAATTCCCATTAGGTACACGCGGTTTCATTTTTCACTGTCATTAAGGTCGATAAGTGAGGGGGAGGTTACACATTGCCACGTCCAGAGGGTCTCATGGACAGATTAAGCGCTGATCGCTACTTTTGAAAAACTGATTTGCGCGACGCATATCTTAAAATACCACTAGGTGAAGAATCTCAACCCACGTGTGTTGTAAGCACTCATTTGGAGTGTATGTCCTCTTCAGTCACATTTTTTAGCCCTACGTGACCTACCAGTTCTGGGCATTGTCACTGAATTACAGCCAGTCCTAGGGAAAGTGAATTATTATATTCGCTTCATACCGAATGCTGCAGAAATCGCAGCTCCACTGCATCGCTAGCGTCGCGAGAACTTCCCCTTTGTTTGGACAGATAAGTGCCAAGAAGCTTCTCAAAATCTTAAAGATACATTGCTCAGTAATCGATGCTTGACTCACTTTCATCCCGACAAACCAGTTGTGTTGCAAGTTGACGCTTCCTCTTAAGGAATCGGTGCAGTGCTCTCGCTCAGATTTGGTGATAAGGACATGCGTATTGCTTTCGCATCAGTAGTAGTATCCAAGGCTCAGTATAGTTATTTACAAACAGAGAAAGATGCATTGGCTATTGTGTATGGTGTTACCAAATTGCCCAACTACTTTTATGGCAGAAAATTCTACTTAGTAACGGATCACAAACCACTGCAATCCTTCTTTCCTCCGATGAAGCTGGTTCCTGTACGAACTGCCCAAAGATTGCAAGGATGGGCTTTATGTGGTCTCAATAACAGTACGAGATTTTGTATCGTCCAACAGCCCAACATGGTATTGCGGACACACTTTCATGTCTTCCGATTGGTCCTGATATAGACTTTGACGTTTATATTGCATCTTGTCACATCACTGCTCATAATTCTGAATTTCTTCAATCCCTTCCTCTGATCTCGGTGAACTGCACAGACCACGGAAGCTAACTGAGATTTCAACATTTCGCTAAAATACATTCGCACATCTTGGCCTCGTTCATTGCATAGCATCAAGAATTCTGTAGTGCGTCGGTACTTTGCACGTCGACATAGCCTCGGTGCACACCAAGATGTGATTCTTGTTCAAAATGACAGTGGACAGTCACGTGTGTTGATGCCCAAAGCTTTGTAAAGAAAAGTGTTGCAGTTACTTCACTAAGGACACTAGAGGATTGTTCGTACGAAACCGTTAGCGCGTCGATACCCAAATTGAACAGATGACGACACAGTGTCATGCATATGCGGAAAATCAGTACGCTCCGCCACAAAAATTCTCTACTTGGCCTAAATCACAATCACCATGGCAACGTGTCCACAAAGACTTTGCGGGACCGTTTTGGAACATTCGATGGTTGATTGTGGTCGACTCATATAGTAAGTTTCCTTTTGCGTTGCTAATGATCTCGACAACGTCACGTAGCACAATTCAGGTGTTGTCCCCCATTTTTTGCCTCGTTGGATATCTGAAGAAATAATGTCGGACAACGGTCCTCAGCTCACTTCAAATGAATGTGAAACATTGGGTGAACGCAATGGCATACAGCGTCCAACTAGTGCACCGTTCCATCCACAGTCAAACGGCTAAGCGGAACGTTTTGTCAGAATCTTCAAGCAGCAGATTGCCAAACTTTGCACCGCACACATCCGGGATCAAGCATTGCAAATGTTTCTCGCCTCCTATCGTTCGCATTCACGAGATGGACCATCGCCGGATGGATTGCTTCACGGCCGCCGAGACCGGGCACTGCTCCATCTGCTTTACCCAGCATTTGTCACCGAAGGAAGGCCGCAAGTATCACTTCGCACCACAAGATTTTTTTTCAGGGTTTTTAGCGGTAGCAAGCGGTGGGCCCGAGGTGAGATCCTTCGTCGATTTGGCCAAGACAGATTGCAGCGCCGACATCACAATCAAATTCGCCACTGTCATGTGCACGGTGATCCTTCTGTATCGCTTTCCCCAGATTCACGGATCCCGAGGACAGGGCGGCCGCAGCAGCCGCCAGAGGGTGTCATCACGACATCACGTGACGACCCCATGGAACGGATCCTTTGTGTCCTCCGCCTCCTCTCGTCTCTCCCGTTGGAGATGGACCCGCACACGCCACAGTGGCCGACGCCTTCTACATCGTGGTATGGGCCTAAGGTGGATGCATATCCTTCTGGACGTTTTCCCGAGGACGTGAGGGTCCGATGGCTGGGTGCGACCGGAAGTCTCACGTCCCCTGCTGTCGCTTTTGGGGGGGGGGGGGAGGGGGGGGGAGGACAGAGATGAGAAGAGGTCAGTCAATCGCACGCACGACAACGTGACAGCAGCGGCCCCTAGGTGAAGACGACATAAGCGCCGCGCGCGACTGATGGCACCCCACTTCGATAACAGCTTCAACGTTAGCCATTTCGTTAGCCGATGCATCAGTGGCTCTTCATTATTAATCTCGATGTAGCTCTGTTAGAGATCAGCAATCACTGCAGTTCAGTTGACAGACTGTTGTTAGTAGCGGTCGCTAGGACCAGGAGTGTTACCTGTATCCGTCTATTCTGAAGAAGACTGATTATTTTGCATGTCGCACTTTGCTTGCGACACACCTGTGTAGTTGCACTTGTGGACGATCGTGTATAAAGGACTACACTTGCACTTGTAATAACACTCATTAATAGTAGTTGTTTGACTGTATGTCTAGCGAACCGAATATGCACGATTCCTAGACACAACATTTACCAACACTTTAAAAAGTGAGTATCAAACTACTCACCCAACCACGACAGTAATGCATTAGCGTGTTTACAATCAGTTATCGCACATCGTTCTGAAAACCATTTTGTGGGACGTGCTACGATATCCAGGAGCACCTAATGTGTTCCTGGAAATGGCAGAGTTGGCGGAAATGATGGAGGCTGTCGAACACTAGGGCTTGTTAACAGACAATAAAGATTATTGGATGTAATAAGTAGAGATGAAAAGATGGTACAAGACAGAAAAATACGGAAGGCAGTAACAGCTAGTCGAAAGATATGGTTGTAACGGAAGAAGCTCTTCCTTCCCAATTGGGGATAATTCTAAATCAGTGTACCTGAGTCTCTCGAAATTGTGATAAAAAATAACACTTTTATAAAATTTAGGTGGTTTACGAATTTGCATGTAGCGTGTTGTGATCAAGGTGGCTAAGTGAATGCGTTGCTCTACGAATGCAGTATGGCGGATAAAGAAAACTCAAATTCGGCACCCATAAAATGCTGAAAAATGAACCATCTCGTGTTTTCCTTGCTGATCTGATGCACGTTCAGTTATTAGAATGAGACTATAAAAGTGGTGAGGTAGTCCTGGACATGTACGACATGAATCGAACTTTTAAAACGTGTGCAATTTGATTTTTCAGTGCGTTATTTTTAATTGCAACTAGCGAAAACAGACCGCACTCTCATTGCAGACGCATGTAATAAATTTCTGTCTAAGAAAAAATACGCGTTAAACTGTAGATCACCTAATAACTGCATAAGTAAATCGGTTCGAATGTCGTACAAAAGCAGCGGCATATCACTTCCAATATGACTACACATAGTAACGCACTGTGGCGCACAAACCAGCCTTCGGATTCTTAAAAGCTTTACTACCGCACCTAAAGTTCACACTTCATTTTTATAAGCTAGAGAGGAATAGGTATCTGAAACCTATAAATAGCCACAGTTTTAATTCTAGTCCTTAAATTTTATTTCGATACTGGAAAAGAAAAAGTGGTAAACTGATTAAAATTTTCACTGACCAGGTTTGTTCCGTTCTTTTAGTCATATACTTTTTTCATTTGCATTTACTTTCGGTCGTCGTTCAGCTGCGGTATTTCATGCTGAGTGGATCCTCTGTGTATTTAATTAAACAAATTCCGTGAAACATTACTGCATTCGTTACGCTAATATTTTGTAATCCGCTTCCTTTTTTATTTGCATAAAATGGAAATCGTTTAGTCGGTGCGATAAATAATATTTGAAGCTGCTCTCTGGATGGCTCAGAGGCAATTACAAGTTTTAATTGCAATTATTTAATTGATTAGAGAGAAAATAAGCCGTGAGCGCTGTATGATATATTTGCGTTTCCTGCGCACCTTTATTATTAATGGCGGAATCAAATGGGAGTTTACTGATATTAGACTATACACACAAGCACAGGAAAAACCTGTTTTTTGGGCATTACTAAACTAGTGACACAGCATGAGAATAATCTTTCTGTAGCACATTACGTTATTTAGATTCTGAGAACTATACAAAATACATACTTCTCTAGGCTACCACAGTTTGGATTATGAAGCACTACCGTGGAATCATAAGAATCATTGTAGTATAAAAAAATAAAGTAATATTTTAGGGCTGTCTTGACAACTATACTCTTGAATGGCTTTAAGGAAAAATGCATTTTACACACATCCAGTGCCTGTGAATGCTGCAGCATCAGCTTCACTAAACAGAAGTGTGACATTTTGTTGAGTAATTTATAGATTAATAAATGTTCAAATCTCTACTATATTCAAATTTATATTCTCGAGACACAAGAGAGATGTTTTTCCTTAATCGGAAGTGTCTAAGGGCAATTTCATTTTTGAAGCAACTCGTTTCGATTTAAAATTAGTACTGTTTTACACAAATAAGGCAGCTCCCCTACATATGTCTTTTTATGCAACCTGCAATGTTATATCTGGCGTTCATAAACAACGCGTGAGGTTTTCATATTCTCTCGCTCGGTATGCGCAAACTGTTAGTTCTGCAGAAAAAATGAACTAGACCATTAAGTGGAAATTTAATGTAGTTAATGTTTTCGCTAGTTTTTCAAGAAAAACATACAAAAGTGGCGTTCAAAAGCTCACCCACACGCAGCCTCCTCCAGTCAGGAATTCTAGTGTTATTCATGGCGCTCCCTGCTACCACCGTGCTACAATTTGCGACTACATGAGTTATTTTCCTACATTCGACCTTTCTTGATCTTCATTTACTGACCTTATTACGGCATCAGCTTAGTCGAGCACTTACTTAACGTTTCTGTAAATTTTACCTACCAGTTTTGTAAATTTTAGCAGGATAGAATAAACACATTTATCGGTGCATTCGTAAGGCCTTATGACTACGAAGGTACCATGTTTGTAAGGGTTACATTTGGATCGAACTGTCAGCGTAATTACTTTTAGCGTAACGGTTGCAAAACTCGTTTTCATTTCATTACCCTCACGAACACGGTTACATTAATAATGTTGACGAAATAACTGACTATACTGGTGGCGAAATAGCCCAATCAATAGCGACGGAAAAGGTCTAATACCGGGAATAGTTCATGTAGGCGGATATATTCTTTATAAGTGTGATAATTGATGGAGTTGGTAAGCACGCAAGAGCTTAGCGTTGTCTTCTGCTACTGAGACAGTAATAACGAATTCCAGATTGTAGTATTGTTGTATGGTTTGCTCTGATAGGCTAAATAGATTGCTCTTGCTTAAGGTTTCTTCTTGAAGTCAAACTATGTAAGTACTATTGTGAACATTTAGCTGATTTTTAAAGCATTAATTTTAAATATACAGTTTCATTCGAATTTTGTCAGAAGTTATTTCTCACCAGTTAAAATTCTCGCCCTTCATTGAGTTTATTATGTACGTGTGCACGTTGTACTTTTGCTCAATAATTTTCAGTCGTAGTTTTTAATGCTACTTAGCTGCTGTATGCTGTGCCTGCTTTTGAAATACCTGCAAATATTTTTTTCAAGACAGGTAGTATGTGTAAATACAGTTTACGGCCAGGAGTTTCTTTGTTGGTCCACCTGCGCATTTATTTCCTAAGTCAGGCTACATTTAGGATAACACTGCATTTTTATAGAAACAGTTAGCTTCAATTTGTAGACAGTGATGAGTCTTTGTATAGTTCGATAAAGCCAGAGTTTTACACAGTACTCAGTTGTAAGTTAGGAATTTGTTTGTATAGTAAGTACTTTTAGGAAGTTTTGGTAGACAGTTTTAGGAAGATTCACTCAGATAGAGAGAAACAGATAAGCTACAGACAAGCTACACTTGGAAAAGGTGGCGGATACGGGAAGATACCACTTAGATTACATCAACGTCAGGCAGAGATTCCAATATCAGATACTGGAGCAGATTCAGACCACAGTTTAGAAATGATGAAGAGTAATCAGAAGTTTAAGAGATTAATCAGGAAGAACTGTTGTGCAAAGAAGTGGGATACTAATTACTAAGGAATGAAGAGACATTGTTAAAATTCATAGTGGAACCTTCACTTGTCTTTCATTTTGCAAAATTCGATACCTGTTCTAGGTCAAGTGACTATTATCAAGCGAAGCTAAGACGGCATAAACGACAGGGAAGTTATAACATTGGTATCATTTTCGTGCCATTTATGTCGGCTTAGCTTGATAATGATTATTTGGCCGAAAATAGTAGCGAATTGTGCAAAGTAAAGGACAGCTGAATGTTTCACCATGAATTTTAACAGTTATTTGGCGGCTGAATACCCTCATCTGCAAACATAATTAAATGAATAGACACGTTTGAAGTTCTCTGAGGTTATAGATCAGCGATAATATACAGCTCAGTAGACAGTTTAGTTGAAGAGGAGTGAAAATCTCCAAAAACGACAATCACAGAAGTTGGAACGAGGAACATGGGTACATTGAAGGTAAGTGGGAAGAAAGCACAGGTAATACAAGAAATTCTTCAGTTGATCGTCGAAAGAAGGTAGTACAAAAATGTTCATAGAAATTCAGGAATACAAATGTGCAAGTTACTTAGGAACGAAGTAAATAGGACGTACAGGGATGCATAGGCGAGTGGCTGCATGAGAAGTGAGAAGAAATTGAAAATAAATTATGGTCGAAGGACTGACTCAGCATATGGAAAAGTCAAAAGAATCTTTCGTCAAATTTAAAAAAAAAGTTGTGTAACATTAAGACTTCAACTATCAGATGCAGAGGAGAGAGTGCAGATGGGTGGAAAGAATATTCTGAAGTCCTCTATGAGGGGAAGGATTTATCTGATGACGTGATAGAAGAAAAAAACACAGGTCGATAGTGAAGAGATCAGGGAACCAGTTTTATAGTCAGGAATTAAAAAGACTTGGGACGACGTAAGTTCATATAAGCAGAAGGGTTAGTTAAAAATCCGATCAGAATTCCTAAAATTATTGGGAGTAGTGGCAAACACTTCAGACGTTGCTGTTGATAATTCAAGCAAGGCTGAAGCAAAATCAAGACACGTTCATAGCATTTGTCGGTCTGAAAAAAGTGTTGAATTACGTAAAATGATACAAGGTGTTCGAAATTATAAGAAAAATATGGATAATCTATGGGGAAAGCCGGTAATACACAATATGTACAAGAACCAAGAGGTAACAATTGGGAATGTCAAAAACTAAGTGCTCGGATTAAAACGGGGGTAAGCCAGGAATACAGCGTTTCCCCCCCTACTGTTCAATTTGTACATCGAAGAAGCAATGACGGAAATAGAAAAAAGTTCCAAAAGTGGGATTAACGGTGAAAGAATATCAATTAAAAGATTCGTTGATGACATAGCAATCCTCAGACCAAATGAAGAAGAATTACAGCATCTGCTGAACGCAAAGGTGCAATGAGTATAGAACAAGATTGAGAGTAAATTGAAAAAAGATGAGTGTAGTGAGAAGTAGCGGATATGAGAACAGCGAGAAACTTAACACCGGAAGTGGGGATCACGAGTAGACCAAGTCAAGGTATTCTGATACGTAGACGGCAAAATAACTCATAATGGACGGAGCAAGGAAGATATAAAAAGCAAATTAGCCCTTCCAAGAAGGGTAGCCCTGGCCAAGTGAAGACCTTTATTAGAGAAGACAACTTGTATCTATCATTGGACTTAATTTGAGAAAGAAATTCCGGAGAATTGTATGGCAGTGAGACTTGAACTGTGAGAAAAGCGGAACAGAAGAGAATCGAAGCTGTTGACTGTGATGCTACAGAAGAATACTGACATTAGGTGGAATGGTAAGGTAATAAATGAGGAGGTTCTCCACCGAATCGACGAGAAAAGGAAATTATGGCTAACAATGAAAAGAAAAAGGAATAGGGTGATGGTGCACCTGCTGAGACATCATGGAATGACTTCCAAGACACTAGAGGGAGCCGCAGAGTACAAACTGTAGAAAAAGACTTTCGTTTGCTTGCTACACTCGTCTTCCTGTATAACGTACTGAGTTCCGTTATTCAAATATTACTATCATATAATTGCACAGATATTCCACATGATCGTATCCTATCGTCTGTGGCATACGAACTACCTTCATCAATAACACGTTATTTTGTCTGTTGTTGAACCATACAGATGTCATCATATAACTACGTTTTCTACTGTAATTTACTTCCGTACGAATAAAAGCATTTAAAGCCGCGACGACGTCTCCTATAGAACTTACCTTCTCTGTAAACAGATGGGAAAAGTGAACTGAAGCGCTACCGAATTCACTGCTAGCTCCACAATTACTGATTATGTTCTTATCGACCTTTATTGGAATCATGATTTTCAGTACTCGACATGGCACAGCGTTACAGCCCACCCAAATAAACATGTCACAGTTCAGGTAATTTTCCCTGCCATTTTGTTTGTAAATACATAATTTGTTTTTTTCTGTACGAGAAAAACAAGTCCTAGAACTGCATTTAGATTTTCTTTCGGGCACGTGACTCTTTGTTTTGTTCGGTTTTGCTGACAAAATTTTTCGATCTCCGAAGATGCAAAGAAAGACGTCTTTGTTACATCGTGGCGTAGAAGACGGCGAATGGCTACCTCCATTTACTTTGCTAGGATTTTATACGAATAGGCCGTAAAATTATTGCGACGCTCTTGAAAGAAAATTGGCTTAAATGAGACAGCTTTCCTAGAAACAAAATTCGTATCAGGATATAAAGGGATATGCAGGTGGGACTAATATTCTTAGCTGAATCACAGTTGTGAATTTTCAAACATACCTGATCGCAAGACCCGACATATATTTGTATTGAGGATAGGTTTTTTAAACGAAAATACACACATTAAGCAATTAAATGTGCCACATTTTCATAAATTAGTAATTAATCGTTACTCATAGAGATTCAGTAAAATGACGCACATCTCTAAGCTCCTAAATCGCTTGCAGAATCTCAACAACGTATCATTTAATCTCACACGGACTATACACCACTTTTATACCTCTTTTTAGTCATTGCATCGTTGAAATTCTCATTTTCATCAATTTGCTGTCCAGAAGAAAAATCTCACGGCAGTCTCTTTGTTTTCTCTCCCTGCATTTTCCACTACAGAACACAAAAATTTCAGAAGTTACTATACGGAAACGGAGACCTACAGTACCGCTCCGAGTGGCCTGTCAGTGAAATTGGGAAAATGTAGAGAGATAATCAGTATTCTTGCTTTTTGAAATACGAGTACTAAATGATAATACTTTTCATTTATATTTTATGAGTGGGTCTGCTAATCTGGTGGTAAAGTGTATTTATATGTAAAACCTCCGAGTGCAATTTCGACCGTGTGGCTGCTGTTAAGTGGACATTGATGCCATCATTACGACCGTCTTGTGTGTATTACGCTCTTTGTGCTGCATTGTCAATATGTTGCTAGCATTCTGCTTAATTTTTGCTCTCATCCGTAATATGGAGGGTAAATGATTCCATATTTGTGTATGTTTCGTATGCAACGGAAGCTGGTTCTGCCGCATGGTATTCTGTGGACTCTATTTATTACTGCACACAAACCCATGTGTAAACCGCTCGATTTAAATGCACTGTTAAGTCTATTGCGAGTGTTCTGCTTTATCTTTGTTCCCATCCATTTTTATTACGCTACCATTTAATGGAGGCCACGGAAATTTTCATTAACTTCTGCTTAAATGTACTGTTTGTTGTACCTGTAATAACGTGTGAAAATATTTGCGCATCTACAGTCGCATTTTTAGCATTTACAAGGAAGAATACTCTCGTCACCAGCACTACAGAGCATACTCAACTACATCAATATCCATACTCTGCAGGCCACTGTGAAGTGCATGGCACTCAGTAACAAGAAACAACAGCATTCAGAGAAGAATTAACTACTCATATACACAAGATGCAATAAAGTTGAATACAAATACTGTCAAATTACTAACATAGTTCTCCATTAAAAGCGAGAAAGTACGCAAACCAGAAGCAAACAAAAGTAAAGTACAGTAAAAGCAATGTACTTAGCAGGCATTTAAATGTACTTAGCACGCGGTTCACACGAAGATCCGTAAGCTGTGACAAATACATGAAAGTCACAGAACACCATTTGACGAAACTAGCTTCTACTCGACATGAAAGAAAACCAAATATAAAATCATTTACCCCATTGTATATCACAGATGCGAGCAGTACTCAGTCAGAATACGAGCAACACATCTAAAGTGCAATTCATAGAGTGCAGTACACACATAAAATCGTACTCAGAAGCAAAATAGGATGAAAATAAATTTTGCTAACTATGGAACGAAAACAAACATGAAAGACTAAAAATCAGCCAGTAAGGAAGAGAGATAATGGATTGGTAACCTTTCAGCGCTCCAAGTGGCCTGGCAGCGAACCAACGTCGTGTTACAGGAAGTCACCAATGTGATTCACCTGTCTTCAGTCTTCCGTCAGTTGTTCGTTCCTCTGATTTTACATATATGTTAATTTGTTTGGGCACAGTTGCAACGCATATATACATTATTTTAGGTTACACAGATATTATTAATTAAAGGAGAAAATATATACAAATAAAGACGTTGAGAAAATTCCATTACAAGTCGACGATTGCCTGAGAAGACGAAAGCCGATTCCTTATCAAGTAAGTAATATTTTACAGAACATCAGGAGATTGCTTCCGAAATAGTATCGTTGTCACGTCCTCTCAAGCAACTGAATTATTGATATTCCTACACATTACGAAAACTTTGGTTATTTTTCGAAGTGAGTTTCAGAGTGGTTTAACTAATTTCGATGTGTGCTTACACCAACAGGGAGAAGTGTCACAGCGACAAGATTCCGCAGTGATAACGAGTTCGGTTGGCTCTCGCGCTAGTGTGCATGCTGAGCGGCCACGTGACGTCACATAGCATTCCTCGCGAGTCGGCGTTCCCTGCGTGCCGCACGGCCCAGCTGGTGCACCCAGCTACATAGCTGGGCTCTCCAGATGCCTCTGGTTGGCCCTGGTGTCACGAGGCCGGCCTGCGATGTAACCACTACTCCTGACTGTCTTGTCGAGTATTAACGCTACTGGGGTTGATGCTGGGGTAGCGGGAGAATTTCTCGCTCCTAACAGTGTGATACAACAGATATCGATGATACTTTGCTTTTGTCATAATGTAAGGAAAATGGCACCAAAATCTGATTAGCAATATTTTTGCTATGAAATTGAGATAGGCTAGACAGGTTTGTGTTTCGAAAAAGTGAATTGGAGTTTACCTTCCTCTTTTTGTAAAAAAAAGTCTACTTGTTACGGTCCCATCGTCGCTTTGGGAAGTAGCAACTCTCTCTTTCTCTCTCTCTCATTTTATCCTACTGGAATACTGAATTCGCATGCGAGACTGTCTTTCTTCAATTACTTTCCAATCCACATTTATTTTTTGGCTTTCCGGATGTACTGCGCCCTAATTACATGGTAATGTAGGTAATGGAATGTAGGTAACCCATCCATCTGCAACTAATATAACATTTCATTCTCGTAATAGCTTTTTCCTCATTATATCCATCTGGTCTTGACCAAGGGAACTATTTTTCGCTCGAGCGAAAAGAGGAGGAACTTTCACATGCTTTTCAAGAGATGCCGGTCACTTATGTGCAACGTCTCAAGATAGTGGGCCGCATGGACAGTCGGGCAAACCTGTAAGGCATTATCCTCCTGGATCAGCTTCTACAGACGATGAGCGGCGGAACGGAAGTCTTATGTCCTCAATAGCACAACTGGAAATAACTGAAGGAAGGAACGAGAATGCTTTGTTAGAGAACTTAAGTCCTCAGCTGTCCTCTTCCCGGTATGTTGCTGTGTGTGGTCTCAATCAAAGTATGTAGCCAATCGTGTGTCTGCAAATTTCTAAACTTTTCCCATTCCGTGGGAGAGGTGAGTGAAGTCCAACAAAATTTCCATAATTTCGGACAAACAAGTATGGACGTGGCAATTGTGTGTGACACTCGTGTCCTGTTACCATATACAGGGTGAGTCACCTAACATTACCGCTGGATATATTTCGTAAACCACATCAAATACTGGCGAATCGATTCCACAGACCGAACGTGAGGAGAGGGGCTAGTGTAACTGATTAATACAAACCATAAAAAAATGCACGGAAGTATGTTTTTTAACACAAACCTACGTTTTTTTAAATGGAATCCCGTTAGTTTTGTTAGCACATCTGAACATATAAACAAATACGTAATCAGTGCCGTCTGTTGCATTGTAAAATGTTAATTACATCCGGAGATATTGTAGCCTAAAGTTGACGCTTGACTACCACTCCTCCGCTGTTCGATCATGTGTATCGGAGAGCACCGAATTACGTAGGGATCCAAAGGGAACGGTAATGGACCTTAGGTACGGAAGAGACTGGAACAGCACATTACGTCCACATGCTAAAACCTTTTTATTGGTCTTTTTCACTGACGCACATGTACATTACCATGAGGGGTGAGGTACGCGTTCCACGGGCGTTTCATACCCGTTCTCCTGATCTTACACCTCTGGACTTCTTTCTGTGGGGTACGTTAAAGGAGAATGTGTACCGTGATGTGCCTACAACCCCAGAGGATATGAAACAACGTATTGTGACAGCCTGTGGCGACATTACACCAGATGTACTGCGGCGTGTACGACATTCATTACGCCAGAGATTGCAATTGTGTGCAGCAAATGATGGCCACCACATTGAACATCTATTGGCCTGAGATGTCGGGACACACTCTATTCCACTCCGTAATCGAAAACGGAAACCACGTGTGTACGTGTAGCTCACCGCTCATGGTAATGTACATGTGCGTCAGTGAAAAAGACCAATAAAAAGGTGTTAGCATGTGGACGTAATGTGCTGTTCCAGTCTCTTCTGTATCTAAGGTCCATCACCGTTCCCTTTGGATCCCTACGTAATTCGGTGCTCTCCGATACACACGATCCAACAGCGGAGGAGTGGTATTCAAGCGTCAACTTTAAGTTACAATATCTCCGGATGTAATTAACATTTTACAATGCAACAAACGGCACTGATTACGTATTTGTTAATTTCAGATGTGCTAACAAAACTAAAGGGGTTCCATTTAAAAAAACGTAGGTTTGTGTTAAAAAACATACTTCCGTGAATTTCTTTATGGTTTGTATTAACCAATTACACTAGCCCCTCTCCTCACGTTCGGTCTGTCGAATCGATTAGTCAGTATTTGATGTGGTTTACGAAATATATCCAGCGGTAACGTTAGGTGACTCACCCTGTATATATATCTCATTGGCGGATACATTTTAATTTTGTGGTGGAAGCTAGGGAATAGATCTCTAGATCCCTATCGGAAGAACACTTAGGTTCTTTCCGGAACTGGCTAGAAAAGACTGTGCACGATGCCGTTACAACGCCAGAAGAAAGGCTACACAAATTCACATAGATATTCGGGTTATTATGGGTATTCTGAGTTGAACTTGTGCTTGGTGATTCTACTCTGATCTCGGCGCTCGTACGAGTCCTTCTTGGATTCGGTCTCTTACCAAGACAAGCACCTAGAAATTAGACGCATCCGCGAAAAGTAATGAGGACGATCAGCAATTTGCACTCACATCACATCGGTTCAGTGCAGCAACACATAGCAGCTGCCGGCAGTTTGGCGCAGCGCGACTTTGCCGCAGACTCTGTAAGTAGGCTGTTTAGGTTTTTATATTGGTAACGCCAAGTAGCGCTCTGCATGAAAATCACTGGCTGTGCTGTGTGCAGTCTGTGTCTGGTTTGCAGTGTTGAAAAATTCTCTATTGTAGTGGGCAGTTAGATGTGAACAACGCGTAGCGTTGCGCAGTTGGAGGTGAGCCGCCAGCAGTGATGGATGTGGGGAGAGAAATGGCGGAGTTTTGAGAGCGGATGATCTGGACGTGTGTCCATCGGAGACAGTAAATTCGTAAGACTAAATGTCACGAATTTATATATATATATATATATATATATATATATATATATATATATATATAATGAATTTGGAACACTATTAAGGTAAATACATTGTTTGTTCTTTATCAAAATCTTTCATTTGCTAACTACACCTATCAGTAGTTAGTCCCTTCAGTAGTTAGAATCTTTTATTTAGCTGGCAGTAGTGGCGCTCGCTGTATTGCAGTAGCTCGAGTTACGAAGATTTTTGTGAGGTAAGTGATTCATGAACTTATACTTAAGTTATTGTTAGTCAGGACCATTCTTTTGTAGGGATTATTAAAAGTCAGATTGCGTTGCGCTAAAAATATTGTGTGTCAGTTTAGTGTTGAACAGAATAAGCGAAGAGAGTAATGTCTGAGTTCATTCAGATTTGCTCAGCTGTTTGAAAAGCAAATAATGTAAGAGGTTTATCAGCACAGTCATTCATAAATTTATCTAAGGGGACGTTTCATATGGCGACCCTTAGCCGAGGATACCTCGCTGGAATCATCTGATTTTTTCTTGTAGTTTGTGTAATTAGTGTAGCTTTTGTTTATTGCTAGCGCGTAATTGTAGAGAGAATATCCTTTGTAGTTGCAGTCTTTCATTGTTGTACAGTAAAACAGTTGTGGCATGCATGTAGATTTGCACCAAGTATTTCGCAGCTGCGCTTGCGATTAACTAGATATTATTTTCAGTGCTATGTTAATATGTTTTTTTTTTATTTTATTTTGCTCTTCAAATTGTGCATTTCTGTGTTATCGTGTGAAATATTGTGACAATTATGGCGTGTGAAAAACGTAATACTAGGCTCCAAAGTGAATTGAGAAATGATAGTGACGACGAACGTAGCTTATCAGCACCACCGTGTAATGAATTAACAGACATTCAAAGTAGTAATGTGGTAATTGTGCATAGGGAAATGGAGCGGGCTGCAAAAAATGGTGTGGACAGTGAAACAATTAGTGAACAGGGAAGCATTATTGATCGATAGGTAGGCAACAGCTCGCCTCAGGAATCCGAAATTACAGGACACTCTCGCAAATACTGTAGACTCAGGTTTTGGGTCCTCACCGTTTTCTCAAATAAGTCAAGACACATTTTCTGCTTGTCAAAATGTGAATGTTGCCGGTGAAAATTCACTGCCGAATTGCACTGCAGAACATGTTTTACACACCAGTGCATTGTTATTACAATTAGTGCAACAAATGGGACAAAAGCTTCAAAAGTTACACACAATGGAACAAAATCAGAGAAAAACACAGCAACAGCTTCAAAAGTTAGACACCACGCTTGAACAAACACGTGAAGATTTAACTGCAGGTTTACTTAAAATGGAATATAAATGTCGAAAAGTCTGTAATGACGTAAAAACACAAATTTGTGAGCATTTTCAACCTATTTTTTCGCGTCATGAAAATTCATTACAGAATCACGAAGCAGCCATAAAAGAGCTGCAAACAATTGTTCATGAAAATTACGACACCTTGCAAGCTAAAATTGACTCAGTTGCATCTACCGATTCGGTTCCGCAACTTGCAAAATCTCAGGAAAACTTAAAGGACACGGTAGATACGATTTCAACACAAATGGACACTCTGAAACTTGGTTCAGAAAAGCACACTGAGGAAATCAGTTCACAATTGGAGAAAGTAGCCGAACTTTCGGATCAGTTCAACAACTTATCCACAAAGGTAGATGATGATATGAGTGACACAAGACCCGTAGCCATCACTGGCACAGAGGAGTATGAACAAATTAGAAAATTCAAACAAAATCAAAATCCAATCAACACACAGTACAAAAGAGAAATCCGGGAAGTACAAGGTCAGTGGGCACAGGTAATACAAGAATTACATGTTTCAGAGGGCACTCGCGCTCCAATACGGGAAGAGGGACATAGAAATACGGAACAGCCACAAAATAATAACACAGGGCACTTCGGAAGTTGTGAAAGAAATTGGCAAGATACACCGAATTTTGAGATGGAACCGCCGAAACGAAGTAAGAATGACCGATATGCGACTCGCCGACATGATGATTTTGACTATAAGCTGTTCATTACTACACGTAATTTCAAAACATTTAAGAATTCTGGCAACGATATTCATCCACAAGCATGGCTTCATCAATTCTCTCATTGTTCCTCCCAACTGGTCATTGGAGCACAGGTTAGAATTTATGTGTGGCTACTTAGAGAATGAACCAACTGTAAGAATGCGATCGGTCATTCAAGACTGTCACAGTAAAGGAGAATTTTATCATGCCTTCCTCTCAGCATATTGGTCTCAAGCTACTCAAGACCGAGTAAAACATAGCATCATTTTGATGAAACATTTCGAACAATCTGAATTTTCCAGTCTTGTGAAATATTTTGAAGACATGTTGCACAAGAATCAGTACCTGACAAACCCATACAGCCCCTCAGAACTCATCCGCATTTGCTTAATCAAACTGCCTGAACATTTACGACATATTATTTTGGTAGGATGTTGCAAAGACAACATTGAAGCTTTTCAGGGACTCTTACAAGAACTGGAAACTGACACTGACAATCGCGGGACGCGAAAACAGGAACACAACAATTACAGGTCACATCCGTCACAATTATGCGATGAAAGAAATAATAACTGTACACGACCAGGCTATTCTTACAACGCAAATCGTGAACAAAACAGACACCACCACCACCACCAGAGTAATAGTTACAGAGAAATATCGCATTTCCGTAGTAATGAATATGACAGTGACAATCAAAAACAGACAATATGGCAATTAGAACTATCAGGGGAGACAGAATGACTTCAGATGCAACAGTCCACCATGCAGTGATAATTCAGGGAGAAGTTCTCCACCACATGAGCGACAAGAAAGAAATTATGTAAAGTACCGACAAAACGACAGACGATATAATCTTAACAAAAGACCAGAATTTAACCAAAATCGGCGTGATTCAAACAGGGCAGGGCCCTCTCGACAAGGTGAATTTGTAGAAGTTAGATCTCGAAATCCCAGCAACGACGCATGCCAACAAAGAGACAGACAATGACTCGCACCGCAGGCAGCCACGTGCGCCGGCTAGCTCAGAGAAAAATAACATAGACACTAGCCTCGAAAAAAATTTTAGCATTCCTTACCGATTTATACAACATGATAATTACTTTGAAGTTGAAACTCTGCGCACTAGAAAGGGTAAAGGTTTACCCCACATTTCACATGTAAAACCGTTTCTTGAGAGATAATCTGTTGTTTAACTTAGTCTCTGCCATAATATTTTTCGCTTCACATTACTAGTATGCTTTATGAAACTTAGAAACTGTTAACATGCAACAATGTTTTGAAGGTAAATATCCAGTCAAGAACCTAGGGAACATATTTAGTCAGTAATTACGAACGCATTGTTATAGTGAACAGACAACACAGTGTTATTGTGTGTGTACATTCTTGCTTGTTAGTTGCACGATTACGTAACGACTATAAGGCTTACATACTTAAAAAATATACTGCTAATGAGATTTTAATGCAACATTTTGGTTTACTTTAAAAGACATTCTTTATTTCAAGCACTGTCTGTGAGATTAAAGATGACTTAGAATTTGGTTTCTCTGACAGCTACACGATTATATCACGACGCTACTAATGTGTGACACAATTTACATTGTTGCTTTTGCGGTGTATCTGTTTTATGTCTGCACAGTTTTTCTGAATTCTTCTGGAAAGGAAAACATGTTTTATTTGTAACTTTTGTGGTATAGCTACGATGAGACAGACTTTTCTGTAGCACAACAATACATTACAGTACAGTACTTACTTCATCACGGCGATAAGCGTAACAACTACGATACCTATACGCATAGCAATTCACTTTGTTTATTACGAGGTAAGTACATTGACTTCTACAGAACTTTGCTTACAGATGACCATAATTACGACACTTGGCACATTTTTTAACCCTTAAGTAATGACAGAGATTGTCTTACAACAAGATGCACAGTTTAGCGCTACAGTGCACATATTTGAGTGACTGATTTTGTACTTAAAACATTTACGTTTAAATAATTTTGAATTACAATGACACAAAGGTTTTCTGTGATATATTTCATTCCATTGCTGTAATCTGTAACACCTGAGGGTATAATTACGTTAATCCTCAGGGGGGTACACGCTTACTTTGTGTACCATGTGTTTGGCAAGCACAGGGAGCCCTAGCTAATATGGTATTTGTTTATACAATTTTACACATCGGTACCATATTTCTCTAACACATAAATTACACAGCTATCTGATCATTTAACTGAGAGAGACAAACATTTATTTTATTACATCGGTGAATGATGTTTACGTAATTACACAATTGGATAACTTCACACTTATGAAGTACTATTTTGTCTGTACTGTGCGAACTGTTCATATTTTTCGGAACAATTGTGATACTAGGAGAGCTTTGAATGATATGTGGTATGGGATCATGATTTTTAAAGTACATTTGAGGTAGATGACATTATTGTAATGAGCGGAGAATTTTTTAGGTTTTGAATTATTGCAGAAAGCTACGACGTTTTTGAGATTTGACTCAGGTGTTATGATGTTATTATTACAACGACGATGTGTATTATGCTATTTAGGAATGTTTATTATGATATGTATTTATTATGATGAAATACTGAAGAAGTGTCGACGAATACGTATATGTGTAATGAGGTAAGGAATAATAAGTAGTGGTTAGCGACTCTGGTTTGTTAAAAAGGATGTTGTAAACCAAGAATCGTACTTTAAGAGTTATGGAATGTGTGTATATGCGTGAATGTATCAAAATGCAGCCGAAAATTTTTTGGACACTGTTATATTTATAGCATTTTGTTTCTACACATTTGCAACACTAATTCTCAACTTGTCAAATTATTTATGTGAGACTGTTACTGCTGTCGTAAATATTTCGGTAAGAAAGCTAAGTAACCTTGACGTAATGCGTTATGGACACCCAGCTGTGCCAATCACCTGAAAAAAGACAGCCATAAGGTGGAGAAAAAAAGAGGCCATTATCCTTGCGACTGACATATCTTTGTAGAAAGCATCGCAAATACAACATGCTCAAACTTGAAAACATATGATTACACTGTGGAGCTCTTAATTTATGATATTTACTAAAATTCCTAATGAAATGATGAGAAACATTTTACATCTATTGTCTTTCTAGCTGAGAGACTTTTTTTGCCTTTGGAGACGCCATTTGCCTAGTGAATGACGTTTCATATGTTGCTTTATATATATATATATATATATATATATATATATATATATATATATATATATATATATTGCTCATTTTGTTTAACATCTAGTTTCTAGTTGCACTTTTGCATTGGTTAAAATAAAATTTAATAGAGGTACTAATATCACTATTTTCTGTCTACAGACCCAGTAAAGAATACGTTTATAATGTGCTTTCTTAGAAAAGAGAGCGCAAATAGACATTTACCTTCACAGCAATTGCATAAATAATTTCTTTACGATTTGGTAACTTGTCTGTTAGAGTAAGTTCTCGTGAAGCATCACTCTAGTGTTAAGATGTGACATTGGTATTAAACATGTCCATTTTTACTGTAATATTTTTTCTGCTTGAGCTTTGTCATGTTTAGGTATAATTCATAGCATTTGCTGCTGTTGTTTGCCAAGCATAGTTCTACTGAATTTTACATTGTATTAAGCCAGTATTACTACTGATTTATTTTTCTTTTTGCTGCACATTGGCTCATATTAGTGATAATGTTGCATTTGGTTTCCTAATTTATATTTATTGCTGCTTTTTTGTCATTGCTGTTTGCGTTACTTGTTTTGTACTGCTGTATTGCCTCGTCCCTTAGTTTAGCATCTGAGCTCAGTAGATTTCAGTTAGCTTAATAGGGGGTAAGCTATAAAAGAGAATGAGCTGAGATGAATTGGAAGTAATACAGTGACAAGGTATAAAAAAAAGTGCAATAAGAGAAATATCTATCAAATGAAGTTTTGGGTTGGACTGTAGTAGCAAATGTTACACTGAAAACGAACCCTGTCTTTCCTTTTGTATTAATCCGCTATGTGTTTGAGTACCTTTGTGTATTTGTGTTTTTCCTGTTTTTATGTGTTTAGCTAATAAGATTTATGTTGTACAATTTTTCTAATACTCAGCTACATTCACTATCATGAGGAATACTATTATCCTCAAATATAATTTCCATTTATAATATGTTATTTACTTTGTAAAGATGTTTAGACATTATTTATTCAGTTTTATTTTAATGCTTACATGTGAAGTTGATGTTTCGAAAATTATTCTGACCTTTTATATATTTACTTATGTCATAATTCCTGTAACACTGATGTATATATTATTTAGATTCTTTTGTAAATACCATATTATTACAAATGTTATCTGTATTATTATGTTTTTAATGATGTTTTCTGTACCTTTGTGATTGTATTCCCATGTTATAAAATTGTAATTGACATCAGTTCATCAAATTAAGTTACATTTCACCGTACACGTTTCTGTTGGTCATCAAATATGCACAATATATGAAAAGAAATGGACTGTTAGTGCTTGCACATGTGTTGATAATTCAGCAAGGGACAGGTTAACAGCATTGCTTGTTCTAAGGACACACCAAAAAGTTTGTGAGTGCACAAGTGGTGGTTTATGGACTTGCTAAATAGTGCAAGACTCTTCGATTGCGATTGTGCACCCGCCCAGTCTCTACAGATGTCTGCTGGCGATCTCTACAAGGACTGAAGTGAGTCTGCAGCTTTGATGACTCACCAATACAATTTTTCTACAAGGACTGCAGTGGGTCTGCATCTCTGGTAGTCCACCAATACCATAATCTCTACCAGGACTACAGTGGGTCTGCTCTCTAATGACCTACCTACCAATATTCTTCCAAACTTCGACTGACTCTGCTGTGGGTTTGCTCTGTTGTGGACCATTACCTGTCTGCACATCAAAAGTCAGCACTGTCTTTCCATTGGAAGGACAACACTAATTCTTCAAGACTGCAAGGAAACCCACTACTACCATGTGTATTATCTTTTACTGCTCAGACTTTGTGCATAAAATTTTAAATAATTCTGTGATCAATGATCAGGACTATCTTTATGGACTGTGAGAAAATCTTTGCTTTTGACCAACAGTGTATCAGCAAGTGTGTGCATTGGATATCTTTGTTATTGTAATTTCTTCAAATCTGTATTGGCCACTGCCCAAAACAATTTGTAAAATTTTTTGTGGGGAGCATGGGGGCTATGTAAGTAGGCTGTTTAGGTTTTTATATTGGTAACGCCAAGCAGCGCTCTGTATGAAAAATCACAGGCTGTACTGTGTGCAGTCTGTGTCTGGTTTGCATTGTTGAAAAATTCTCTATTGTAGTGGGCAGTTAGATGTGAACACCACGTAGCGTTGCGCAGTTGGAGGTGAGCCGCCGCAGTGGTGGATGTGGGGAGAGAAATGGCGGAGTTTTGAGAACAGATGATCTGGACGTGTGTCCATCAGAGACAGTAAATTTGTAAGACTGGATGTCATGAACTGATATATATATCACTATTAAAGTAAATACATTGTTTGTTCTTTATCAAAATCTTTCATTTGCTAACTACGCCTATCAGTAGTTAGAATCTTTTATTTAGCTGCCAGTAGTGGCGCTCGCTGTATTGCAGTAGTTCGAGTAACGAAGATTTTTGTGAGGTAAGTGATTCATGGTAGGTACAGGTAGGGGTTATTAAAAGTCAGATTGCGTTGCGCTAAGAATATTGTGCGTCAGTTTAGTGTTGATCAGAATAAGTAAAGAGAGTAATGTCTAAGTACGTTCAGTTTTGCTCAGCTGTTTGAAAAGCAAGTAATGTAAGTGGTTTATTAGCACAGTCGTTTATAAATTTTTCTAAGGGGACGTTTCAACTCTCTACACTAGTTGTGGTAAATCCGCATTTGCAATGCGCGCTCTTGACTTTGGTAATCGCGATGTAGTGGAGGAAGAGGGGTTTATTCCCAGTTTCTAGTTTTTAGCCTTCCTAGCTTGATCTGCGCGCTTCACACGTTGGTGTGCAAGTAGTTCTGCAATCTAATTCTTGTTTCAAAGGGGATTTGCTTTTTTCGTTTTCTTTTGTAACCATTCATGTTTTGTTCCGTTGTCAACTCATTCGAGTTCACCCACCTGTTGATGTTTCTTTGTGAGTCTTCCTTTATTCACTAGTTTACTGTGCAATCTTTTCGAGTTCATACATTTTTTGGGTAATTACCTAATTTTGATGTCATTGTTGCAAACGTAACTTGTGTCCCCCGTTTGTCTAGGCACCATCTCAATCATGATTGTCCAACATCATGCTGGTGGTGGCCCGAACAACCATTCACTTTCTTATCATTTTGTAATTTAATTACATAAATTCATTCTCAAACTGTTTTATGACCTACTGGGTCAGCCGAGGGCGATAATGAGCTGCTTCCTGCACTCGGGTAGGTGCACCGGCCCCGGATCAAGCCCGCCCAGCGGATTAATGACGAAGGCCGGTGTCACGGCCAGTCTGGATGTGGTTTTCAGCCGGTTTTTCACTTCCCTGCACATGAATACCGGGCTGGTCCCCACGTCCCACCTCAGTTACACCACTCGCAGATACCTGGAAAATGTTCGCATTAGTGCGTGGCTTGCACTAGATTCTGTCCCGTGGGTACAGGGTGGCGACAGGAAGAGCATCCTGCCACCCTCCCACACTAACATCGCCAAGTCCATAGTAACATCCATAGTAACCCCGTGTTGAAGTGGGACAAAGGCACAAAGCAAATGATGATGATCAGTCTCAAACTGTTTTATAACCTCGACGTTTATGTGATCTATGCAGTTTATAGACATTTTTAATAAATAGAATAAATATTATTTTATCGTATCAAAGTCTATCATTCAGCAACCATTAAAGTAAATTATTCAACTGAATTGCCTAGGTCATCCAGCCATTAGCAATAGGCGAGGCTCCTGATGAGTTCAGGAACATGAAATAACGTTTTCCGATGAGCGCGGCATTGGATTTTTCAGGTAACCTGTTGGATTCATGGGGGTTATCTAAGCTTTTATATGATCTTTGGTGTCAGATCCAGTATCAGTCTACCCCACATAGCCGGCAGTAGTGGCCGTGCGATTCTAGGCGCTACAGTGTGGAACCGAGCGACCGCTACGGTCGCAGGTTCGAATCCTACCTCGAGCATGGATGTGTGTGATGTTCTTAGGTTAGTTAGGTTTAATTAGTTCTAAGTTCTAGGCGACTGATGATCTCAGAAGTTAAGTCGCATAGTGCTCAGGACTCCTTGACTGCGAGGCCTCTAACTTCCCATCATTTCTGTACATCATGTTCCCCGTGTGACATTTTGCCGGTGTAATTGTATCCTCGATAACGTACACGAGGTGCTCAGTCGTGGTATCTATGACAGACGAGATTTCCGTTGGAGGAGCGGCAAGGCGCAAAATGATACCTTTGTTCATGCCCAGTATGTACACATTTATGGGCTACGTTTTAAGAGGAGAACATGGATGCAGTACAAGTAACCACGAAATTCTTATTTTTTACATGTTTTTCTAGTAATTATATTACTGCGAAGACTTTGCTTGGATACAAGTTATTAAATGTACTGCGTGAAATGAAAAGTCTTGCATGTCGATATTACAGATGATGTAAGCATAACTTTCCAAACACATTAAATTGGTGCCTTTGCTTTAATGGGCCTGAGCCTGTATATTAGCTCTCATGTTTTTATAGCCATGGCCTCACACCCAATCAAAGGCAAATTTTAAAAAGCAATGTTTCACTGTCAGCCTGGGAGATTCTGTTCCCTCCATTGCAGAGCATTATCAGTTTGATTGTAAAAAGTATCGAACAGCATTTTGAAGCACGTAATTTACATCACCGGCTTCACACATGCTTGTGAAAGTTGAAAGCCTTCTGATAGAAAAACGTCTTTCATATTATTTATAATTACGCGAGTTAAAAGTCGCTGACGACGTGGGCTGTTCTCGTCTGGTAATATGGTCATATCTTAGGGGGAACAGTGAAAGCGTGTCTCCGTGCTATATTTTCATTTTTCTCTACATTTACAAATCATATACTGCTTCGAATGGATGACAGATATTTTCATGTGCAATGTGTTAGTCATTACGTAAAATTTGTAAAATACATGTGGGTTTGAACTGACAAATTATACATACATTATTATATTTCAATTCGCACCACAGATACATTTCTTCCTATCCAAGGGGCCTCTTGATGCCTTCTCACTTGTACTGTCTATGGCTTCTGATACCTGTCTATGTCTGATCTTGTCTTGCCAAACAGAATTACAAATCAAGTTGCATTCCTTTCCCAGGTAATCCTTTTAATAACTCACCCTTTACTACGTTATCAACACTATTTCTCTTTACGCCTGATATGTCTGCATGTAGTTCACACTCGAACACGGAGTGTTCAGTAGTTTCTCTTCGGAACTACGTCGCTTTCCTTCTATTTATCGTTTTCTGGTAGGTTAGACTCGCTCGGTCCATTTGCATATTGCAGCAAATACCGACAGGTAAATGTCACATAGTAACAATCTGTCCTCACTTTTAGGTAATATTACATTCATTCGTCTCTTACTTGCACTGCTTGCCAATCTAGTAATAACTCGCTTTGTCATGTCAGATATATTGTCTGCGTATTCTGCTGTAATTTCTTTAATTTTCTCTCTACCAGCGTTTCTTAACGAGTTCGGCGCATATGTATAATGTATGACGTAATTCATTGCTCAGATCCTAAGAACAATGCGAAGAGTCTACTGGTATCGTTGGATTTGGTACCATTAATCTTATCAATATAAATTTGAGCCTTTCGTATAACTGTGTTCAATTTGTTATCCTAAGTCTGTGAGTTTATACGGTTGCTTCATATCCCAAGGTATCTGGTAAAATATGTTCAGGGCGTATTTTTATTAATTGCAACGACAGTAAAAGTTCAAAATGTGCTACATTGCTTATCATTCACATAACTACAACTATTTTTCTATTTGCTTCTTTCACGTGGGGTAGAAAATTTGGAATCTAAATTGGATTAAAAATTCAGTTCTTTCCCAACGCCTGTTAGGTTATTTGTTGACACTCATTCTTGTAATTAATGAAGCTGCACTTGACGAAACGCGACTGGTACGTCAGAATTGTATATATGTACTCTATGCTCTTCATGTTATAGGATTCTCCCGAAGAGCGAAATTCACAAAAATCTAGTGAATATCTTTGAGCGGTCTTAAATTCTGTTTCATAAGTGCTAGAAAATTTGGCTTTTCATCAAAAGTGTAGGAATTCTTTTGGGCAATAAGCATTCTTTTACTAACATATGAAGTGTTTTTGTACATGTACAGTTTGCACTTCTTTGGTTTCTCATCGATTAATGTCCAGAATTCGCTGCACACATATTAAAATTGCACAGCCCCTGAGGTCTTTCGTACAAGGCACTTTCTCCAGTGAAGGTTCTTATTTTGTGTTCCAGGATATCGGCCCACTGTTTGTACGATGAGGGCAACCTTCAGTAATTTTCTTTTGTGTTCTTTTAGAGGGATATGTAAGCTTCACATATCGCTTTCTGGAATAGCCAACCAGGCAGCTTCGATCAAAAATCGGTAGCTAAGGTAGAATATTCAAAATTTCTAGGTGTATGCATTGACAAGGCGTTGAACTGAAAAAAACACACTGAGGATCTGCTGAAACGTTGGAGTTCAGCTACTTATGCTATTAGGGTCATTGCAAATTTTGGCCATATACATCTGAGTAAATTAGCTTACCACGCCTATTTTCATTCTCTGCTTTCGTATGGCATCATATTCAGGGGTAACTCATCATTGAGTAAAAGAGTGTTCATTGCACAAAAGCGTGTAATCAGAATAATTGCTGGAGCTCATCCAAGATCATCCTGCAGACACTTATTTATAGAGCTAGAAATCTTCACTGTAGCCTCACAATATATATTTTCACTTATGAAATTTGTTATTAACAATCCGAACGAATTCAGAAGTAAGAGCAGTGTACATGGCGACAACACTAGGAGAAAGGATGATCTTCACTACTCAAGGTTAAATCTAACTTTGTCTCAGAAGGGGGTAAATTATGCTGCTTCAAAGGTATTTGGTCACTTACTTAATAGCATCAGAAGTCTGACAGATAGCCATATAGCATTTAAAAGAAAATTAAAAAAATTTCTTAATGGCAACTCCTTCTACTCATTAGATGAATTTTTGGATATAGTAAGTGGGTAATTTCCCAACCTCAAAAAAAAAAAATAAATAAATAAATAAAATAAAATAAAATAAAATAAAATAAATTAAGAATAATGAGTGTCATATAATATTTTGTCTATTGTAATATCATGTGTAGACACCTTTTATTAACCTAACACGTTCCACATCATTACGAAGTGTCGTATTCATTATCTATGGAACAAGTACTAATCTAATCTAATCTAAAGGAAGGTAGGACATTCTGATCAGTCATCAGCGAGAACAAGGCCGGCGATAACATGCTGTTCACTGCACCTGCGATTTATATTATTACGCCATGGCGTTAAGTTTTGTTACAGTCAGAAACAGGGCTAACTGCCTGTTTATACCATATTTGACCGAAAGCTTATTTTTGAATCTATATTGAATGGCTCAGACCTTTAACTATCTCAGTTCCATAAACCTCGTACGTAAAAAGCGCTTTTGTATTTTTGACAAATCGAGGGGAACCACTGATATGACTGTGGGATAATAGGTTCACTACTTTCCTCATTTTTAAGGATGACAACTTATGCTTGTTACACGAGTTGCAATCCTTCAATGCAACAAATGATCGTTGATAATACTTGCCGGAAATGGTGTTAGGTTATCTTCCATCGCCTAAGATATCTCAGTAGTGATGTTATCACATCCCATCACAGAATTTTTGTTTGAACTTACTTTGCTTACTATTATTTATTCTTTAGTGAAGGGCATTGCTGCAATATAACAATCACAATTATCCTCCATCTCTATTCGATGGTCTATTATCATGGTCGTAGCTCTACCGTTTAGTTCGGTGATAACACTGCGTCAGTAAATCTGTGGTAAGTTCTCCGTATTCTCTCTTCTGAACTCATATCTGTATGAATGCCATTATTTTATTTGACATTTTCTTGCAGGGATTTAATGTCAGTTCATTATTAATATGGTTCCTAAACAAATAGTTTTAAAAACTTTCGTCTTTATTTCTGCCTTTACCGCTGATGTCTACCCCAGAGGAAGCAGATAAATGTGACAAATGTTTCTAATTTACTTTTCCGGTTTTTTAACTCCTCTGACCAACGAAAGACTTATCAGCACTACAGTGTGGGTAACCGATACAGCATTCCTCATCGCTGCTTTGATCAAATCTCTCTTTTTTCTCTGTTCACATGGGCTGCCTGAATTTGTAAAAACTAAACGCCCTTTTGAGTAATGAGCAATCTGGTTTGTTAAGTACAATCCTCTGTTTTTGCCACCTGCCTGTCCTTAATCATCATACTGACCATTTTGTGATCGCTTATGGTATCCCTCTCATCTACCAACCATTTTACAACATCTGAATACCATCATATGCTCATGTCAATATTTGACATGATTTCCCCCCCCCCCTCCCCTTTATTTTGGAATGAGAACTTTATATTTGACTTATTTATCACCATTGGATTGCATTTAATTACTGCTTCCATGATTTCAAATGATCTACCATTTGTGTAGCCACTTAACCAAATGTCAGTGTGTACTGTGTCTACTGAAATTACAAGTTCTTTCCTTTCTGCTCCCAACACAGCTCATTTCGTATGTTCCAAATAGTCCTCTATACTCCCACTGAATTCAAATTGAAGATTTGTTGTCACAATTTCTTTACACACACCATTTATTTCTGGTCTAACAATGTATTCATAATAAATCTGGCCACGTTAATCTTCAATTAAATTAAATTATTGCTACCGTTAAGCAATTACACATATTTATGAAATAGTTATTTTACTTCAATAATCCTAGTATTGCGACTGAAATGGATTTCTTAATATCAGTATTCTACGAACTTTGGAGCGTTAGTAGATTCATAAGCTGACAATAACTTAAAAATCATATCAGCATTTCGGGACGAGTGATTGAAAAAGCGGCTAATCAATGAATTGCTTGGTTTACAGTAAATATTACGCGTCTACTTTTACGTATCCGATCAGACTACATATCTAATTAATAATCGCTTTATGCTTCATTTAAGTTGTATTAACACAAAGATATCGTCAGGATCTACAAAACAACGTAAATATAGTGATCGCGGGGGGTATGGTCGCAACACAGACACCAATATTACATGTCGTCCACTTCGGCATCCTGAGCGCAATGAGCAAGGTGTTCAGGCATGAAGTTGCTAGTGCCGCGGCGACCCCAGAGTCAAGACTCTTACTCAATAACGTCAATTCTATTAACTGATTCCTCTAAACAGGAGGCTTGTGGTGGTGTGACAGAAGCCGGCAATGGCCACCGCACGGGAGATTGCTGTGGAAGAGTGACCGGTGTTGTCGGCGACGGCGTCCTTGCTGATGCAAGTCTGATCACAGCTCCGTAGTTCAGCGAGCTCACGGCTAGACTGAAATACACTTTACTTGGCCCAAGGCCGCTAGCATGGACCCAGACGCCCCGAGATGAACCCAGGACTCTCGGAGACTAGCTGGAGCACCAGGTGATGGTACGTAATGGATGGCATTGCCCATACGGCCCTGTTATAATCTTGGAACCATCAGGGCTGGTTGGTGGCGCCTGGACTGTGTCGCCTAGATTATGACGTCGCTCGATGAGGGTGAGGCGCTAGGACAGCATACGAGCGATGGCTGAAGCGGAGATGGTGTCTGTCGAATACACGGCCCCCAGTCTATGCTACTAACAGCTGAGCGGCGAGGTTATAGACACGCTCCTGCTGGAGTGCAATCACATTAGATCGATTCTTGCCTTATGGTCGGCTTTGGTATTGCGACCTAGTGCCACAGTATGTAGCAGTCCGTCCACTGCGAATGGTATCACAGTGCTATCCAGGACTATTCCAGAATTAATTGGTGGCTGATCTGCTTACCTCCTGGCTGGTTTCGACAGCTTGCCTAAGGGCGATGCCGCAATACGACAGAGAAGAGTATCAATTTGTACAACTTCGCTATAGTTCCGCTGACCTTCAGATCTCTGCCACACAAAAGTAACATCGGGATCGCGCACTGCTGGCTTGGATAACCTGGTTTGTCAGGATGCAGACAGAGAATCTGTGTGGTGTCGTTAAACGAAATGAAACCAGTATTCAACATAATTCCATGTGTTACTCTGATTACCAATCGTCGCTCTGTCTTCTGCGACAGCTGGTGGTTATATAATCGAGCGAGGAGTCTGCTGTATCCAACAGCATGCGGCGAACGGTCTACCCGAAAAAAAAAGACGAGAGGCCCTAGTCATACCACATTTACATTTTTCCCAGTACGGTAGGCTGTCAGACTACAGCGATCCCCTGGCTATAGGGCAGCATCTGCATTTAACCAGAGCCCTGTTGGTAGACCGCTTTACCACCCATCAGTTCTGGCTGCTGTGCTGACTTCAATATTGGATGCTGGATTTCATCATCCATGGCTACGGATAGCTGATATTCTCGCAAGACAGCAAGTGTGAAACCATCACTATAACAATCACAAACACAAGATGTTACCATGCCATAACCGGAGAATCGACTGGGAATGACATAAATGTAATCAGTCCTACTGATCGAGTGCTCTAGGTTAGTGGGTGTGGAGTATTTACGTCGTTGAAGAGAGACTCCTCTCTGTAACATCATTCGTAATGATCGAATCTCTTGTGCTTCCCCGAGCCATCAGTGGTCTTCAGCTACATTTGCTTAACGAATTTCTTACCGTTCTTTACCGCTCAGTCAAACTCCTGCTCGGAATTTTACAGACAGAGGCTTTGTAACTGTTCATTTGGACTTTGATATACGGATATGTTCGTTATTTACATATGGTTGTTATATTTTGGAAATACCATTTTTGGCTATCAGGATGATTTGAAACTAGGCTCCGACCCGAAACTAGTCATCACGCAACTGAAAGTGAAATTTGCATCTTTGACTGTTTATCCATTGTATTCATTAAAACCTGTTGCTGCCCTGCAATTAATCCATCATACTGGAAATTCATCATATATTTTCTGTCTCGTGATCAAATTATAATTTTAGAAACGTTAATCACATGAGCTGAAAAAAGATGGTTGTACTTAATACCATACAAATGAAGCTGTTTAATGTCACCGAAAGCTGCGAACATCAAGGCAGACAAGAGATATGGCTACCAATGTTTCAATGCTTGCGTCTCGTTTATGACGATTTTTCGGGACGTGTGTTGGACAGTTCATGTTTCAAATTCAGTTATTACAAGCTCTTTTAATTGCAAAGATTAAGAGCTTTAATCTTCATTGTTGTGAGTAGACTTGTTCAAAATGGCCTCTTCCGTGCAGAAAGAACACAAGATGGAACATGTTTGCCAGACTACTGATTTAATTTAGAGCATCCATGTACTCTTGTTGCTAGTAAATCAGTCTTGCAGAGCATAAATTAGACAAATCGTTTTCTGTTTATTGTATAATAACCAGTTTAAGCCTATTTCTTATAGTGCGGAATGCCTAAAATTGGAAATACAGTGGAAATGGTTGCGTTAAATAGTGAAAATGTTGAATTCGATGTTGACGGCGGCAGTAACGTCGAATCGGCAGTGCCAGAAACAAGCACAGCAATATCTGAGTTAGAATCTAACTTACAGGCACCCTCTAGTCCGGAGGTATCTCAGGTCAGTCAAAATTTCGATCTACAGGGAGTTGCCGTAAGAGCGCGCAAAAATGTAATAGGACATAGACAGTGCTCCACTGAACAATTTGACGTAGGGAACAGTGATCGGTGAACCCAGCTTAAGGAGATCGAGAAGCAAACTTGTCTACCGCTTTCTCCAGCATTACTGTTTTCCCAGTTTATTTACAGCTAACGTGCGTTCAAGTTTACACGTACTGTGCTGTTTCTTTACATGTACATTCTTTATTTCCTGCTAGGGAACAAGAAGGACGAGCCTGATTACTAGGAAGTCAAGGTGCAGTAGACTGTCTGAATGGCCACCTGCATTTGAGGTTCGCAACCATCTCAGTGCTGCATTTCCTGGACGCTGTATTCCATGTTCCATGGCCTGTGAGGTTATATGACAAGAATCCCTTTCATTATTTCGTATGAGTGTATCTAAAGTCACTCGTGTATGAGACGTCAGTGGATACAGAGATGGCATTAGTTGTCAGAACTGTAGCTGCCTGTGATGTGATTCGAAACACGCCTGGGATATTTGTCAGATGCGCCACAATCTTGCTCGCCGATGTCATGCATGCACAGACGTTGACTGCAGCCAGTTTTAACACATTCTGTAAGATGTAGTACAAACGGTGCGTTCATTGTGTCACTGAGAGTATTTGCAGTTAACTGTAACTAATTTAAATAAAAAACTATAAAATAATATGGTTTTATTTCTATTATCTCCCTAAGTTGTGTTCTCCGACCCCAGGTTTCCTACCTCAAATTGTTTAGTGGAGCATTCTCTATGACCTATTAAATTTTTGCACGCTCTTAAGCATGAGGAGTGCTCATGACAAAGAATGAACATTGCAAATTTCGACACGGATAAATACTTCGTAATCAATGCTGATGAAAAAGATGATGTAATGCTATACAGCATAAGATCAGAAGATGACAACGTAGCCTTGAGGAAACAGGTTACCTAAATCCAATTAATGCTTCACTGGTTATCTTAGCGTTAGAAGGTTTTTTCAGTGTCCACACTTTAGACCGCTCTCTCGCTCTTACAATGTCAGGAATATATATAGACATTTTATTGTGAATAAACTCGTTTACAGAATGTTATATTAAAAACATTCTGTAAAAACCAGAACGAGTTCCATTATAAAAGTGGTCATTAAATACGATTACAGTTATTGAAAAGATTAAGAAACGATGCTGTAAAGGGTAAGTCATACCAACAAAATAGTAGAGTAATTGGAAATTACTGTCCAAATATGCTTTTAGTGGAATAACAAGGTAAATGTAATCACATTGATTTTCTGGTTCATGGAGTGGATGCAAGACTTTATTAAAGCGAACCTGAAATTTGAAGCATCTGCAAAAGGTGCATTTTAATATTAATGCTTTTGAGAAAATAGATAATAAAGAACAGTGATTTTCACTGCTGTTGTTTCGAAGTTCAAATATCTAGAAAACTTGTTACTATGTGAAGTTATCACACTATCGGAGGGTGCACATGAAATTAAGCCCTGTCTAGTAGAGGTTGTATAGCCAAGTTCTTCTGGTTATCGCCATTACATGCTGCCATCAACAGTAGGAACACCCATTTCTGTTCTCTGAGTGGAAGAATAATGCTATACTTATTTCCTGCAGTTAGTCTAGTATGATGAAAAACAGTTGCCAAGGGTACGTTTAATACAATTACATTTAAGTTTCTCTGAGACAAATATTGCGTTGCGTTACTCATAAACTGCTTCAATAACGCACATCTCACAAGAAAAACATAGACACAAATACCAAAGTGAAATGTAGGGCAATGCCATCGTAAACAAAAGGTATCAAGAAGGACTATTCCTATATGTTGAGAGGCGGTAGTACTTGTCTAAACCAGAACAAGAAATGCATCGTACATGGGTCCAGAAACGAATACTTTCTGAGGTAAGAATATTTGTTTACTGGATGGGCTAAAAGCCGTCTGGTTGCAGATGTAAATACTGCCGTTGCATTCGCTCTTGATCAATGTGTCAAGAGAGTGCTGAGTTGTGTATCGCAGGTACACATTAGTCTTAGCATTAGGTGGTGTGCAGTCATTTCTCTGGTTGTGTGGTTGGAATTGTACTGTTGATTTATGTCCACTAAACATACCGTACAGTATTCCGTCTCAAGCATGTGGACTCATAAGGGGAGCGCCTCAGACAAGGCCACCGATTTGATTCATATTTGACAGGTCGCATGTATAAACCCCAAAACGAAAGACTAAGAAATTTTGATTTAATACTCCCTACCCCCCACCACCAACCCCGTTTTTAAGAAAACCATCCCTAAGGCTCGTGACGAGCAAACAGAATTGCAGGACCGATAGGTAATAAAAAGCTGAGCGTTCTTCGTTATCGTATATGGAGTCTGCAGACATATTTTTCTAGAAATCTAGAAAAATAACTTTTACGACTGCCATTATGCACCCATAAGGTAAACACCATTGCAAGAAAACGCCATAGAAAAGAAGAATGGCGCAACGACCAAGACAGTGGCACTTTTTCTGTACAGCGTTTAACTAATGGGTACATAACTGGCAATATTAAAAGTTTATTTCTTCGATTTCTAGGTAAATTTAGGTTTTGCGGAACCTATATACAGAGTGGCCCAAGAGAAATGGTCAGTATTCACGGATATGACAGACGATCATTCGAAGCAAAAGAGTGTAGCAAACACGTAGCATGAGAACATCTTCACTTCGAAACTGTGAAACAAATGCTTTCGACTGCAAGCGTTTTGCTTTTCATATTCCGGCAGCAGATAGTATGGACCAAAGCAAGAAAGAAATAATTCAGTAAACGTGGGCCCTAGAATTTATATCTTAAGAGCTATGAACAGTTGTTCTGTAGAAGAGATTTGTTTGAGATTAGGGAATACGAAAACATGCTCGTAACTCTTAATGTATGCGCTTTAGAGTCCATGCTTACTGGACATTTTTACCTTGCTTTGGTTCATATTACCACTCGAAAAACATGCAAAGCAAAGAGCCTGCAGTAGAAGAGATTTATTTCACAGCATCGAAGATGAAGTACTGCTTATAGCTCTTGAAGTACACATTTCACAGACGATGCCCACTAGCTGTTTATGCTTCGAATGATGATCATGCTTCAATGATGAAAACTGATCGACTTTAAATTTTCTATATATCCTGTCTATTCTGAGTCGATTGCCCGTCATGAACTTTAGGAGTGATTTTCTCAAAAGCTGCTGTGCGGGTGTGTGGACGGGTTGGGGGATGGCAAGGGGGTTGGAGGGTGAAGAGTACTGAACTCAAATTTATTACGGTCTCTCATTTTATGCTGCACACATGTGACCTGCCAAATATGAGCTTAATCGATAAGCGTACTACTTGTGAGTGATGCTTCCACAGTTGACTTTGACGGTACTAGAGAACTTGTGTCCCTTCGTCCCCTCAGAATATTCTACACATTTTAAGACCCCTCATATAAATATTTAATAAAAACGGAAGTGAAAAACTCCAAATGCGGACATTCATCGCCGTCCATCACATTTCTAGACACGTAAATACACTGACACCACTTTTAGTGATTTTCTTGAAATTTGCGGAAACGTCACCAGAGGTCTCCTTTACCGAACCGCGCCTCAACGGCGGGTAACGGAGACCTGGCTCCAGTGAAGAATGAGTTGCACGACTCGCATGTTAAGTGGCGCGCGCCTTTATTCTGAGAAATGGCGCCACTTGTCCCACGAGCACAAGAGTGAAGCATGGAGGAGCTACGTGAGCGCGCACTGAGAACTGGAAAAACTGTCGCTCGCGGTACAATATACACACGGACAATGAGAGAGAACCGTGGACGACACTGGCGACGCCTTTTCAGAAGTATCTGGAGAAGCTCTGTGACAAAGTGTGTAGACCTTGCTACACACTTTTGTTTCCTTTATATTGTGTAGGCAAGGCAAAGGTTTAATTCGCATTAAGCCACCAATGAAGGTTATTATATCCCCCAACCCGGTTTGGTTAATGATACCAGTACTCTGTTATTTTCTAAGATACTATGAAATTATTGAATAGTTGGAACTGATACCAAACCTGCAGCATCAACAAAGGTATCGATATTTACACATACAATAATATCTTTAATTATCAAATGTGCGATAGTAGTACAGTTCATTACACTGTGTGCCGCAGCAGAATGGAGTCCCACTACGGAGAACAATTACTACCGTCGCACTTTTTCTGTGATTCTGTAATTTTTCGCCGCTGCTACCAGATAAACACTACATCAGTCAGACCCATCTCAGTTAACTGACACCATAGTGCACCGGTTGCACCGGTAGGAAATGCCAACATGAGTCACTTGTAGTATCACTCATCTTCAGAATATTATCGCAAGTATTTACACTGTGATTGTATATTTAGTATACTGTGCACCAGTTCACGTTGTAACCTCCCCACAAAATTTAATTCCGTAACCTCCCAACAGAAAATATTAACATTAATAATATTCACGTTTAGTGTAACCTCAACAGAAAAATTCCTAAACCTCTCAATTAAGTTGTCGCTCACTTATAACTTCTCAATAATTGACTGTGAATATAACCTGGTAAATTTTGGACGTCAGCAGTGCTGCGTCATGGCCCTGAAAGATCATTCTGAATAAGAAAGAAAAATTCTTACCTCAATGAAGTCGCCGGATAACGCATATATATCAGCTCTTACAATAAATTTTTCTGGCACAGCCCTGTGCAATGGTGGCCGATAGATTTGTCATTTATGACAGGAAACAACTGAGTTTTCTTTTGCAATAATCGGGATGATCATAGATTGGAGAAATTAATAAATTCTTTAAATTGAAATGAGTGGTGGTTAAAAGTTACTTTTTAAGAGAAAGATTATTATTAGGAGATTTTTAAAACATTTACATGGGCCTTGAGATAACATTACTACATATGCGCGAGGCTGCTTTTTTACTTTATACGTTAATGCTCAAGCTCCGGTATCGCTGCACCGCGACCGGCCCAGCCAACACGACACACCAGGCCAGACCAGAGCAGACACCTCACTAGCAACAACTTACTGCTACAGCTACACAGTTCCTACTGCAGTCAACACTGCTCTCTGGTCAGAGATTCTCTTATACCTTGCATATCGAAGGCAGCGCATGAGCAATACATCGAAATTACATCTGCTCGGACCTCTTACAACGTTGGACTGAATCTACAAGGCTATCTTCTCCGATGATCAGATGGAATCTACTATTAGACCCACCCACACATACAATGAATCATTATTTTTTCTACACGATGTGATGAAGTATTCGTGAGTGTTTGTTCGTTCACACGTAAATGCCACAACGTAGTTCTGTGGCTAAAATCGTACCGACAGTCTTCACTTGCACATATCTGACAGTACACCGATTATTCACTTTCGACTAGATGTCTGACACAGCACTTCTCACGAGGACAGCAACGGCACTCCTACTACTCCCAGCCACCTAACAAATCTGCTGCTCGATAACGACAAAACCCAAAAGTGTATTTATGGGATACCAAACTCTTCTTCTCTTTGCAAACTGATCAGGCTTATGGCACACCAGATCATTCTACATTATTATAATAGTCTTGTCATGTTTCCTTCATAGTAATTAACAATGCTTCCTTATTTAGTTCTTAAGTTGTCTAGCCTATATGATTTTCAGCATCCTTCTGAAACATTGTATCCATCGCATGACACTGAAGCTATCTGTTCCAGTGTCTGGATTTCTGGTCAAGTAGGTGTGAACGCAGGTGATGACGCTGGTATTACCCTTTAGGCGGAGTGAGATCCTCAGGAATTTAACTTGGAATTTTTATAAGACAGGTTACACTGTTAGCACGAACAGCTGGCGGGAAAAGCTATAGAAATCGAGTGGAAATCAATCATCTCTAGAGAAAAAAATTTGGAGAACCAGTTGACAAAACTGAAGAGCAAATGTAAAATATACTTCAGACATTAATGTGTCAAGTAAATTTGGCAGAGATGGGGAGGGCCGCTAGTATTCAATAGCTGTGTGACAGCATTACTACGTAAGCAATGTCATCTCTACGAAGATTTTAAGTAATTCGAAGCCTAACTGAGGAACAAAACATGAATGAAGCCAAATTAACGTTAGGGGAGGATCTTCAAAGTGGTATGATACATCTGAAATACTTTTATGCCGACCAGTCTGACAGAGGAGCGTAATAAAATGTTGATTTCCGTAAAGTCGGAAAACGGACCACAGTCCTCTGCACGGTCACGAAATTCGTAAAATACTTTATTCTGTCAGTAATGAGTTCTCATATTTTTAATTACCGTATCAACAGCTACAGGAAACATATTAAGAGAAATGATACCGGAACAGGAAAGCAGTCAAAATCGATCAACAGTGGAAAGGCAACGGATCTAGTGAGCTATTAGTATGCTTCTGTGGATAGTACAGGAAGGAACTTGTTTCCTTTGTAACAGCACCTTATCGCAGGTCGCTGAGGAGCTTCAAGAGATTGGAGAAACAGAAGTCTTTGCACTTATTTATATAACTATAGGCACACACTGATCACGCTTATCTGTTGCTCAATTACGCAAGACGTTTTGGGAAGACTTGACGAATACCAGAATATTTTGTTAGTATGACATAGCGAGAAATTATTATCGTAATGAAGTAAGAGAAATAAGAACTCGCATAGAGAGATTTTTAAGTGCTCGTTACTCATACGTTCTGTTCTTCACCTGTTTTTATGTTATACTCCGCAATCCAAATGGTTCAAATGGCTCTGAGCACTATGGGACTTAATATCTGAGGTCATCAGTCCCCTAGAACTTAGAACCACTAAACCTAACTAACCTAAGGACATCACACACATCCATGCCCGAGGCAGGATTCGAACCTGCGACCGTAGCGGTCGCGCGGTTCCGAACTGAAGTGCCTAGAACCGCTCGGCCGCCGCCGGTTCCGCAAGCCACCTAATGGTGTGTGGCAGAGGGTACTTCTTGTACCACTGAGCTCTCCAACCCTGTTCCACTGGCCGGCCGTGGTAGCCGAGCGGTTATAGGCGCTTCAGTCCGAAACCGCGTGACTGCTACGGTCGCACGTTCGAATCCTGCCTCGGGCATGGATGTGTGTGATGTCCTTAGGTTAGTTAGGTTTAAGTAGTTCTAAGTCCTAGGGGACTGATGACCTCAGATGTTAAGTCCCATAGTGCTCAGAGCCATTTGAACCTGTTCCACTGGCGAATAGCGCGTGGGAGTGGTGATTGTCAGCAAGCCTCTGTACTGCTTCTAGTTTTTCGAATATCTTCTCGTGGTCATAATGCGGGACGTATGTGGGGGGAGGTAATAGGTTGTCCGACTCTCCCTGAAAAGTGCTCTCTCTAAATTTAAATAGTAGATCGCACCATGATACACAACGCCAGTCTTGTAACGCCCGCAAATGGAATTCGTTGAGCATCTCCGTAACGCTCTCGTGCCGACTAAACGATCCCGCGACGAAACGCGCTGCTCTTCGTTGGATTTTATCTACCTGTTCTATCAGTCCTGCCTGGCAGGGATCCGAGATGGATTAACAATATTCATGAATCGGTCAAACAAGCGCCTTATAAGCCAGTTCCTTCGTGGATGAGATACATTTCTTTAAGATTCTTCCTATGAATTTGAGTCTGCTTTTCCTACTATTTGTTTTACATTGTCATTCCACTTAAGGTCGCTCTCGGCAGTTACTCCTAGATATTTTAGGGTGGATACAGTTTTCAGCGGTTTTTCATCAATAGTGTTTCTGTACAGTAGCTGAATTATTTTCCTATGCATGCGCAGTATGTTACATTTATTTACGTTTAGGGTCCACTGCCAGAGCCAGCATCAATCATCATTTCTCTAGAGCACATTCTGTAAATTGTTACTATCTTCAGGTGTGACTATTTTGTTATAGACAATCACATCATCTGCGAACAGCCTTAAAGAGCATCCGACGCTTTGTACTGGATCATTTATATACATTATAAATAGTGCCGGTCCTGTCATAGTTCCTTGGAGTACTCCGGAAAATACTCTTACGTCTGTCGATTTTGTTCCGTTAAGATCGATGTGTTGCGTTCTGTCTGCAAGGAAGTCTTGAATACAGTCGAAAATCTCCTCCGATACTTGAGAAGCTCGTATTTTTTTCACTAAACGGCACTGAGGGACGGTGCCAAATGCCTTCCTGAAGTTAAGAAAGACGGCATCAACCTTTGTCTACAGCGCTGTGTACCTCATGGAGGATCAGAACGAGGTGAGTTTCTCTAGAGCTCTGTTTGCGGAATCCATGTCGATTTTTATAGAGGAGATTTTCATTCTCCATAACTGTCACAATTCTTGAGCATAAAGCACGTTCCATAATTCCGCAAGAGATTGACGTTAACGATGTAGGTATATAATTGTGTGCGTCTGTCCCACGGCCCTTCTTAAAACGGGAATGACTTGATTTTTCTTCCAAATTGCTAAGTACCCTTAGTCGCTCAAACGATTTACGATAAATTACTGCTCGAAGGGGAGAAAGTTCTCTCGCATATTCTTTGTGGAATTTTATAGCTATTTCATCTAGTCCTGAAGGCTCTTCACAACTAAGCGATTGCAGTTGTTTTTCTATTCCGCGATCGATTATCTCAATATCTGCCATTCCGACGTTCGTACGATGATTGAAAGAACGGATCCTGTTACTGTCTTAAGCGGTGAAACGATTTCAGAAGACCGAATTCAGTTTTTCGGCCTTCTTCCTCTTATCTTTCGTTGTGGTGCCAGTATTGTCACTGAGTTAATGAATAGATGATTTTGATCCATTTACTAATTTAATATTCCACCAAAACCTGCTATAGTTTTCACTCACGTCGACTGACCAAGCTTTACTTTCAAAATCATTGAACACTTCTTTCGCTGCTCTCCTTACGCTCATTTTCGCTTCTTTCAGTTTTTGTTTCTTAGTTAGGTTTTTACCACTCTTGTTACGTAGCAGTTTACGTAGCAGTTTCTCGTTCACAGATATTAAACTGTGGTGGGTCTTTCCCAAGCCTTAGGACCTTACTTGGGACATACTTGTCTTGGGCATATTGTACGATGCCTTTGAATTTCTTACATTTGTTCTCCACGTCTTCGTCCTCACCATCGAATATTTGATGCTTACCGCTCAGATACTGTGAAATTTGCGTCCTTTTACTCTTGCTAAGCAACAATATTTTCTTACCTTTCTTGAAACTCTATGTAACATCCGTTGTGATAGATGAAATCACAGCCTTATGATCACAGATACGTTCCTCTACTTTGACTGACTGGGTAAGTTGAAGTCTATTTGTGCCAGGAGGTCTAAGACGTTACCCTTATGAGTTACTTCTCTATCTGCTCAGTTTATTTTCGGACAATACATTCAGAACAAAGTCACACGAATCTCTGTCTCTGGCATTAGTTTTGATGGCATAACACTCCGAATGTAGAAGCCACCCCATTTACAACAGCATGATCAGGAAAATTACTAACGATATTGTGTAAGTCCTGTCTGAAACATTCTGCCACTAGTGCTTCACTCAGATTAATTCACAAAAGGAACCCTTGATAAACTAGCTAGATTTTATCGAATTTCTTACTGCAATAAACGCGCTGCCACAATTGGCCACTACCCTATTTTTATGATAAATATTCCAATCTGAACTCATGATTTAGTTGTCATTATGATCTAGTTGCCCAGTTTCGACTAAATTTCTGTTCCTAATGCAATCTGTATTATAACCTTCAGTAAGCGATACTAACTGTGGAACATTTCCTTGGATGAAACTTGCTGACAGATTCTGGATTCCCATGGATGCTCCTGCAGTTTACTAAAATCATATTAACCTTATCTACGTTTGATGAAGAAGAAAACATAAAAATGCAGTATATAAAGCTGGCGAAAAGGGAAACAAACGTCCGAAAAACGAGATCGACAGGAAGTGCAAAATGGCTAAACAGCGGTGGCTAAAGGACAAAAGGCATATATCACTAGGGGTAAGACAGGTACTGCCTACAGGAAAATTAAAGAGACCTTTGGGGAAAAGAGAAACATTTGTATGAATATCAAGAGCTCAGAAGGAAAACCAGTTCTAACCAAAGGAGGGAAAGCAGAAATGTGGAAGGAGTATATAGAGGGTATATAGAAAGGCGATGTATTTGAGGGCTATATTATCGAAAAGAAAGAGGATGTAGATGAAGATGAAATGGGAGATACGATACTGCGTGAAGAGTTTGACAGAGCACTGAAAGACCTGAGTCGATACAAGGCCCCTGGTGTAGCCAACATTCCATTAGAATTATTGACAGGCTTGGAAGAGCCAGACCTGACAAAACTCTACCATCTGGTGAGCAAGATGTATGAGGCTGGTGTAATACGCTCAGAATTAAAGAAGAATGTTATAATGCCAATCCCAAAGGAGGAGATTTGACAGGCGTGGAACTGACCGAACTATCAGTTTAATAATCACGGCTGCAAAATACTAACAAGAAGAATTTACAGACGAATGAAAAAACTGGTAGAAGCCAACATCGGGGAATATCAGTTTGATTCCCGTAGAAACGTTGGAACACATGAGGCAGTACTGACCCTACGACTTACCCTAGAAGATTGGTTAAGGAAAGGCAAACCTATCTTTGTAGCAACTGTAGACTTAGAAAAAGCTTTTCACAATGTTGAGTGGAATACTGTCTTTCAAATTACGAAGGTGGCAATGATCAAATACTATAGGCTATATACAATTTGTACGGAAACCAGATGGTAGTTGAAAAAAGTCGAGGGGCATGAAAGGGAAGCAGTGGTTAGGAAGGCAGTGAGACAGGGTTTTAGCCTATCCCCGATGTTATTTAAGCTGTATATTGAGCAAACCTTAAAGGAACGAAAAATTCGTAGTAGCAATTAAAATCCAAGGAGAAGAAATAATAACTTTGAGGTTTGCGGATGATATGGTAATTCTGTCAGAGACAGCGAAGGGCCTGGAACAGCAGTTGAACGGAATGGATAGTGTCTTGAAAGGAGGGTATAAGATGAACATCAACAAATGCAAAACGAGGATAATGGAATGTAGTCGATTTAATCAACTGATATTGAGGGAATTAGATTAAGAAATGAGACACTTAAAGTACTAGATCAGTTTTGCTATTTGGGGAGCAAAATATCTTATGATGGTCGAAGTAGAGAGGATATAAAATGTAGACCGGCTTTGGCAAGAAAAGTGTTTCTAAAGAGAAATTTGTTAAGATCGAGTATAGATTTAAGTATCAGGAGGTCTTTTCTGTAAGTATTTGTAAGGAGTGTAGCCATGTATGCAAGTGAAACATGGACAATAAATAATTTAGGTAAGAAGATAGCAGAAGCTTTCGAAATGTGGTGCTACATAAGAGTTCTGAAGATTAGATTGGTATATCATGCAACTAACGAGGAGGTACTGAACAGAACTGGGTAGAAGAGAAATTTATGGCATAACTTGACTAGAAGAAGGGATCGGTTGTTAGGACATGTTCTGAGGCATCAAGGGATAACCAATCCAGTATTGGAGGGCAGCGTGGAGGCTAAAAATCGTAGAGAGAGACCAAGAGATGAATACACGAAGCAGATTCAGAAGGATGTTGGTTACAGTAGGTACTTGGAGATGAAGAAGCTTGCACAAGCCAGAATAGCATGGAGAGCTGCATCAAACCAGTCTCTCGACTGCAGAGCACAACACAACACACACATGTTCGATGTGCAACGACGAATGTTTTCTGAGGACATTGGGGCTAATTTGTCAGAAAAATTGTCTTTGATGCCAAGGGAGCGTTCCTCTAACTTAAAAAAAGCCCCGTGTGCAAGCCACGCGTACTCCCTAGTAGCCACTTCCTGCCTATAGAGCTCTCCTGACCTGTTAAAATGATTATTTCAATTCTGCACCCGACAGCGGAAGGCAAGAAATTCGCTATCGATACCGTTGCAGGGTTGTGTGAGTGTCCGGTTTAGACTTTCCACTCTGCGCCAAACCAGAGGACCGCGGTCAACTCTGGGTAAAATGCTGCAAACAGACAACTTAGCTTTCAAGAGTAGAACAGTCGAGAAATAGTTTGAAAGTAATTCGATGAACCCTGTTCAGGGTACTTAAATGTGGACTACAGACTGGTCGTGTAGATGTAGATATTGACGCTTGGAGCAGATATAGTTGCTTCCCGGAGTAAATAAATATAACGCGCTGGATACCGGTTACAGGAAAGGCCCATTATCATTCAATTACGATTGTCAATATTATTATTACATAGATAAGAAACAGTAAAGGGCTTATAACACTACCTGGGGGAACGCCTGAAATCACTTCTGTTTCACTCGATAACTTTCCGTCAATTACTACGAACTGTGACCTCTCTGACAGGAAATCACAAATCCAGTCACATAACTGAGACGATGTTCCATAAGCACGTAATTTTACTACGAGCCGCTTGTGCGGTACAGTGTCAAAAGCTTTCCGGAAATCCAGGAATACAGAATCGATCTGAAATCCCTTGTCAGTAGCACTCAGCACTTCATGTGAAAAAAGAGCTAGTTTTGTTTCACAGGAACAATGTTTTCTAAACCCATGTTGACCGTGTGTCAATAGACAGTTTCCTTCGAGGTAATTCATAATGTTTGAACACAATATATGTTCTAAAATCCTGCTGCATATCGACGGTAACGATATGGGCCTGTAATTTAGTGGATTACTCCTACTACCTTCTTCGTTCCGGCGCTTTTGGTTACACCAGAACAAGTACTTTTATTTGTGAATCACAGAAGATGTCTGCGATGCTATGGGAAGACGAATATTTTGTACCAGTCTCCATCCAGAAGTATTCATGAAAGGATACAGCCTGTTTTACAGATACGGTCAGATTTTTAAAAAATGACTTTCTTAAGCAGCCGCAATGAATACTAAAGGGTATTCTGGCCTGTTTGTGTCTCACCTCATAGCGATATGGATGACGGACAAACGTTCTGAATGCAATGAAAGTTATTTCGATTTAATTCTCTTTATGTGGCTAACAATACCGCAAACTTCGACAGATGTTGGATTGTTGATTAATGGTGTAGCACTGTAAGTCCGTCAGCCTGCTTATGAAGGTATACACACTCACACAAGTTTCCTTTCTCCATAGGGAAATGAAATACGACATGAATGAGCCGTACTGGTGCATGGAACCCTGCATGACTTACTGCAAAGTGGATTGTACAGCTTACATGCACATGCAGACTTCGTACCAATTTTTTTCGACCTGAGAACTGGGTCAGCCTAGGAGCTACAGGGAGTGTTAAATGTTAGATTTGCCTTTTTCACGTAATCGAAGATTGCCGTGGTTGAAAATTACGTTATGAGAAACATAAAATTAATTAAACTCTGGACCTTTATATTTTCGTGACCAAATATTAAATTCGCCCATGTAACGTGTTGACTCAGTGGAAACACAATGGACTCTTATCTGCAAGGACAGTGGTTTAAATCCTCGTTCGATCAACCACATACAGGTTTTCTGCGATGTTTTTTACGGAGGAAACCGACATCCTTTCCCCACCTCTCCGAATCCGTGTTTGTTCCCCGTCTCCTAGCGACTTCGTCGCCGAGCGTAATAAGGTACTTCAGAAAGTGAAAAAAATCCATAGTCAACGTGAATTAAAGCACACACAAATAACAGAAAATCGTTTCTTTCGAGAAAATAAGTACCGTGCAAATTCGTTCAACCTACTAAAACTGAAACGTTTCATAAAAATATCAAAGTAAGGGACGCAAAGAAGCCAAGGTTACTATCGACACGTACGCAACGACCAGTACTTACACAGGTAGCAAATGTCGTTTCCTTTTCACTCGCGGTGGACTGCTTCATTTTGTGCTACAAACATGAGTGATGCCGAAGATTTGTTTGTTTTTCTGCAGTGTAAACGAGCAGTTCTACAGACCGAACGTCAGTGGTTAGCAAGCCTTTCAGATACTAGAGGACTTACTGACAGGTAATCACGTACTGTCCGCCTGTCGTAACGCTCGGAGCGAAAACGTCCGCCTACGCGCAACACAAAGGCTCGTCGCTACGGCTGTCAATCACATCGCTATAGCACTGTCCACCGCCTCTCGCAGGATGAAAAGCACACACCTGATCGCGTTAGAGACAATAACGGCCATAGTTTACCGACAAGATGCCTTTCCTTTATTTGTTGGCTGGCTCTGAGCACTATGGGACTTAACTTCTAAGGTCATCAGTCCCCTAGAACTTAGAACTACTAAAACCTAACTAACCTAAGGACATCACAAACATCCATGCCCGAGGCAGGATTCGAACCTGCGACCGTAGCGGCCACGCGGTTCCAGACTGTAGCGCCTTTAACCGCTTGGCCACACCGGCCGGCCCTTTATTTGTGCACAAAAACGTAATTTTCCATGTTAACGCGAGAAAAGTTTTAGTCAAATATCCGTTTTTTGTTGTTACATACGAAACAAACATTGCTGAAATGCGCACAACTATCACCTGTTGTCGAGAAGTTCCGAACTCAAGCCTAATTTAGTTCTTTAATTTCAGGCATATTTTTCATTTTGATGAATTAAAGTATATGTAATTTGTTGTTGCATCATATATTAGGGAATCACTTAAATTTTGATGATACCGATTTCAGGCCTTGGAAAAGTCATCTAATCACCGTACTCTTCACCTAATACTTCCGGGCTGATGGGCCGTGGTCGAAGTATAAAACTCTCTCCTGACGTTTCGTCTCCGACTGCGGGAGACATCCTCGGAGATAAAGCGGTGAACTGCGAAGATAACTCGAGGAAGTGCTGATTATACTGTATAGGCAGTACAGAGGGCGCCACAGTCAATCACGTGGCGTCGGCTATGAGATTGTCTCTGGTACTGCCAACATTCTCGATTGAAAGTAATCGATCGTCACGCTTGCGGTGCAAAGCTGACATCCAAATTTTATCCGGTAAACGAAGCTATCTTATGCATAACGGATATTTTTCCTACCGATATTGTGGCATTATTCCGACACTGCCTTACCACAACCGACTTTCAATAAAATAATAACTTTTATGAACAGATTGACAGGGTGGCTGTGGGCAGTCCTCTCAGTCCTGCTGTGGCTAACTTATTTATGGAGACTTTTGAACAACAGGCGTTGCAGACTCCCAGTAAGAGACCAGCCAGATGTTATCGCTACGTCGATGACACGTTCGTAGTATGGACATACTAAACAGAGGAGTTGGATGCCTTCCTGACACATTTAAACAGCATTAATCCGAAAATCCAATTCACTATGGAGATGGAAAGGAATTGGCAATTGAACTTCCTGGATGTGTCTGTAACTAAACGACGGGGCGGAACGTTGGGCCATAAGGTGCATAGAAAGCCCACACATACTGATCGTTATCCACACAAAGAATCAAACCACACCCTAGACAAAAAAGAGGTGTAATGAAAACTTTGGTAGACAGGGCGTACAAACGTTGTGAAACTGTATATTTAAAAGAAGATATTGAACATCTACGGTCAACTTTCGTGAAGAATGGCTATTCTAGCGAGAATATAGATCGAGCACTTCGCTCGAGGCAGAGAATCAGGAGTAACGACGAACAACAGTCGTCCAAGGGCAAAGTTTTTCTTCCGTTCATTAGTGAGGTTACAGACCGCATGGGGAAAGTTTTACGCAAGTATTGGGTGGAAACTATTTTCAGACCCAGCAGAAAAATAAAAGAATTTTTAAGGTCGGCAAAAGATGCATGAGACCCTTTGGCTACACCAGGGGTATATAAAATTCCTTGTAGTTGTGGACAGGTTTACATCGGTACCACAAAGAGAAGTGTGAACACACGTCTTGTAGAACATAAGAGGAATTGCCGCCTGGGTCACACGGATAAATCGGCCGTACCGGAACATATTTACCAGGAAGGTGACCATGAAATAAAATTCAGCGAGACGAGTGTCATATCAAAAACCTCGCATTATTATGCACGCTTGTATAGAGAGGCTATATCGTAATATTTTTAACAGGAAAGACGAAGGTGTTAAACTGTATAAAATTTGTATGTCAGCGTTGCACCGCAAGCGTGACGATCGATTACTTTCAATCGAGAATGTTGGCATTACCAGAGACAATCTCATAGCCGACGCCACGTGATCGACAGTGGCGCCCTCTGTACTGCTTATATAATCAGCGCTTCCTCGAGTTCTCTTCGCAGTTCACCGCTTTACCTCCGAGGCTGTCTCCCGCAGTCGGAGACGAAACGTCAGGAGAGAGTTTTATACTTCGACCACGGCCTATCTGCCCGGAAGTTTTAAGTAAAGACAGTACCGGCCATGAAAGCTTACATTGTATGATCACAGTACTCTGCAAATTCTGAAAATGTATAATAGAGAACCCTAATTGTGACGTCCCATGTAACGTTAACAGCAGCTTGAGTTCGAATCAGTACTGATGAAATAATGTAAATAATTTCTTAAAATGAAAAGATTGATTACAAAAAATGAAAATTTTGAATTTCGTTTAGGACAGATAAAGTATGTTTCAACAAATTTCATTCAATTTGACAAGATTATATCTTTTTCATGAATGAATTTTTTGTGAAATACCGATGATTAAAACGTACGATCTGCTTTATTAATAGAGTTTCACTCAATTTCAATCGCAAAATTCCAGTTTTCTGTAATAAATACTAGAAAAAACTTAAAACAACACAAGCACCTTCTCCACTTTCTTCGTGCGGTACATCTACGTAAGTCAGACGGACATGACTTTAAGTGAGGAAAAAAAAAAGAGCAGTAGGAAACTTGGACTGCCGAAAGACTCACTAAAGTTACGAGTAATGCCCTTATAATATACAGAAAAAATGGATTACTTAATGTAATAGGCTGCACAGGCTTTGGTTTAAAATAGACGGAAAAACTGGATTTTTTAATGTAAGAGGCTGCATAGACTTTCGTGACATCCGGCTAAAGTCCTCATACGTTACACAAGTCTGAAACGACAACATTTCTTTTCTGAGCACATCATGCAAATACTGTGTCACTACTGTCTTCCCTATTCCATGAGCGTCGCTGTGAAAGAAGTATTTATGTATGCTGCACTGCCTGGAACAATGAAAATGTTGTGCAGTGGACACAAAACACAGGAACTATAGTTTTTACTTTACTCCATTACTTAACTATATTATAATGAAACATTTCCTCTCTCGACAACATTCACACACAAAATGAGGCCGGCAGTGGCTATAATTCAGCTAAAAAATACTGTTTATCAGTCAGGACCATTTTATGCGAAGTATTTTATGATGATTTCTCAGTTAAGAGAGTTGAATAAATGTCAGGCAAATGTAGAATGTTAAGACTGTTGAATGCTTCGAAAGTTCTTAAGTATGATACATGTGGAAAAAAAAAATCAAGCTAGGGGAAAATATCTACATCAGCACTTTAATGAAAAAAAGTGGAGATACCAGTTTCAATGAGATAATCAGATCAGACGTGTACTGAACATACTCTACATATCACAAAAAGCAAAATCTTCTAATTCATCAGTAGCCAGTTTCGGAGTTTGTAGTACTGTTTAAAATTTATGAATTTCAGGTAAATAAGACAACGGCCTTGCCACATCGGTAACAACGGTTCCCATCAGATCACTGAAGATTAGTGCTGTTGGGATTGGCTAGCATTTGCATAGGTGACCGTCCGGGACTGCCGAGAGAGCAGGATGCACTCAGCCCTTGTGGGGCTAACTGAAGAGCTACCTGACTGAGAAGCAGCGGCTCCTTTCACGAAAACTGACAAAAGCCAGGAGAGCAGTGTGCTGACCACATGCCTCCCACATCCGCAACCAGTGGTGCCTCGCGGCTGGGAATGACACGGTAGTCAGTCGATGCCGATGGACCTTCCGAGGTCTTTCTGGACGGAGTTCATGTAAATAACATGACCTGGGCTTTATGAAGCATAGAATTACTTACTTGGATGTGATCTGGTATCAGCTGATCGTAATTAACGAAAAAAATTTGTATTGTTCAGTTCCTCATGAATATTAATTTGTCGAGCATCAAAACAAAGGGTACCAAATTCCAGATAACTGAACTGACAAATTTACGTGTCAAATGAACGCCCAGTACTTTTTCAGCAAAAGATCTCGATCTACTATTAGCTGAACCATCGTTGACCAGCAACAGAGTTTTGATAAATATTTTCTATAGCTAACATTTCAAGATATTCATTAATTATTTATTCCGTTACAACAAAGAAGAAGAACCTGAAGCTATCCGACTATAAAATTATCTTGTTGAACTATTCAGTGGGTAGCTATTTGGGGTCTGTTCTTACAAGCGATATAAAACGAGACGAATAAGTTAAATCTGTATTATGCTGTCATCTACACTACCTCATCAAAAGTCTCCTGACACCTATTAGCGGTCATTATAAGGGGGTGTGTCCAACTTCCGTCTTTGTGACAGCTCAAATACTACTGTGGACAGTTTCAGTTAAGTGTATGAGACACTGTGGAGCAATGGCAGCCTGAAAACGGTGAAGGTAATGATATCGGACGCTACAGTCTGGAACGAACCTGACTTTCATTCCAAAGGTATTCCATTGGATTAAGATCTAGATTCTGAAGAGACTAGAAAATTTCTACGAACAATGCCTCACAGGTGCTGCTTTAATACAGCGTGCATTGTCAAACTGATGCAATCATCTCCGAAATGTTCCTCTACTGTGCAATGCTGTAAAATTTGTTTGCAAAATCACCATCCTGTCTTATTCCGTCTCTAAGCTTACTAGGAATTGTACATATTGGGCTGCCTGTGTAAATAAACTACACTCTTCTAATCTTCCAGTTTTGATTTGAACATAAGCATTACAATATACTTGACTTTTTTTGATCATCATGCAAGAGATCTCACCCCATTTCATCAAAATCCTGATCCTTTATGCCTTTCTGAAATTTTTACTTTCTGACTGGTTTTTTTTTCATTGACAGACCAGGTTCCTGATTAACTGACATAGTTTCACGCTGGTTTAAATTTTCGTGATTATTAGAAAGTGACTGATCAGAAATTTTCTTCAGTTTAATTTTTCCATTACTGTCACTAAGATCACTATGTTTTCCCAGACTGCTTTTAATACTGCATCAGTTACATTCGTTGGACAAATAACTCCTCTGTTGTTTCAGTAAGCTTCACACACATACAACTTAATACTCATGCTGAATAGTTTTCGATTTCCTCGCCTGGCTACCTATATCATCATCGTTAACAATTACATCCTCTTTTACGTCCACAAAAACCATCCCATCTAACTCACCATCAAATTCTCTTATATCATCATAAACGTCGACAAAATCACCATCCCTGCAACCCTTGAACACAGGATCATCATCATGAACACCAAAATCATCATCACAACTATTATTAAATTCTAAATCATCATCATCACTACCACTACCTTGAGGAGCTATACCATTATCTGCCTTTGCCATCAAATTATCGTCAACTGCTTCAGCATGAACATTAGATTCATCAAAAATAACACCAGTGTTAACGTCATGACTTTCAGCAAGATTTTAAGTACTGTTCAATAACCTGTTCAACCCAAATTCATCATATCCTTATCTACAACATTCTTCTCATTTGCTTGAGAAATGTCATACGATTCTAGTAAAGTTGCAGTAGTTTCAATTTCTAATATTACATTCTTCTCAAATTCCTTTTTGTTGTTTTGTATGTTTTCAGCATTACTTCTAATTGTCTGCCAGAATTTTCTGTTGAAAAACCCTATTTATCTGGTATTTTCTCTTTTTATTCTCTGAAAGATAGATCTATCGCTATTCTATTAAACAGAGGTCTCTTTTATTAGGTCTGGTCCAGCAATTATTTGCTTCATTTGCGTATAAGTGCCTCGCCTCAAACTGACAGGCCTCCAATAGGACATCTAGAAGTTAAAATTCCTATTTCTACCGCCATGTGGTCCCTGATTTTCATTCCTCCCGTTAAAAAATTCCACGACCTGTTACGAATTTTCTGATCTTAATTTCAATTTCTGTTTCTGACATTGCCATTGAAATTATGCCTATTGCCAGTGCCGTGATAACCACGGAAATTATTCCCGAAATTTCGTCTTCCTTGATTCCCTCTGTTGAACTTCGATCTTCGGGTCCCTTCCCCCAATCCGCACCCACCCCCCCCTCTCCACTCCCCTTACTTGGATTCTTGCCTGTCAGTGGCTCTGTCTAACTTATCTACATATTTCACACATTTTTCAGTGGACTCTCCAGGCTCATAGATCAAGCCTCACTGAATCCAGTTTGGTAACCTATGTATTAGGGCACCAATAATCGTCTAATAATCGAAAGGTTTGTCGAAATGAGTTAATTTGTGTATCTGTTTCTCGAAAAATGATTTCATATTTTCATCTTTATAGCTCGAGCCATTTAGAAATACACTTTTGATTCTAGCTTGCTCAGTCACTGTAAAAATTTTCGACAAAAAATTTGTTTCGAAAGTTTCAGGGGTTATATCAGATCTTGCATTCCGGTTGGCCCATGAAAGTGCTTTGTCATCCGGAAACTTTTCTATATAATTCTGAAAGCTTCTGTCATATCAAAATTGAAATTTTTCTTACAATTTTTGATAAAAACTTTAGGGAGCAATATGCTGTCACCAGGAAAAGCTTTCATAGTTAAACTACCTAATTCATCACCACAACTAGTAATAAAATTTTTCTGCAAAATATCTTCCCGAAAGTTATGTAACCTTCTGTTAAACTTTTGTACATCAGTTTTGCCAAGTATTTATCCAGTCATGTACGATCTCTGCTACATCCCAAACACGTCTGTCAGTTTTCAAAATTTGTTTCTCAACTTTTCTTTTATAAGATTCTACTTTCTCTTCGAAAATTCGTTTGCCTTGTGTGACCTCTCCTCCAAGTTTGGCATTTTCTGCCTCTACAAGTGATTTTATATTTTGGAATTCTTTTCATTTTTGGTAAGTTCCAGTTCCACTTTCGTTTCGACTTCCCCAGTTCGGATCTCTACATTTTTCACGCGGTTACCAAGTTAATTCAACCCAGATTCAAATGTAAACTTGATAGTGGTGATTTCACGTCGTAATTCTTCGATTCGCGAGCTGTTTGCTGATACTTCATCTTTGAGACCTGATACGATTTGTTTCATGTCCGACATGAGTTCATTTTTAACTCAATTTTTTACTCCATTTTGGAGTTGACCTTACTAAACATTTGTAACATAGCTAACATGCTTCCTTCTGAATCTACTCGTGGAGTACCCATAGCTTCATTCGATTTTACTACGTGTGTGCTAGTAGCTTCTACTTTCACTGTTACCTGATCTACATTTCCACGAGACAAATCTTCACTGAAACTTTGTTCTAAACTCGATTCTACTTCTTCTTTTACTGGAAAAGCATCTACGTCTGGTAGGTCCCCACTGAGACTTTGACCTGATACGTTTTCTTTTCCACGCATTTTTGTTGACACGCACTAGAAATTGTCCTTTTTAAAATTAAAATAAAAATTACAGTACTTATCTTTTACTGTTGGAGTTGACGTCCATAGTTTATTCCGATTCACAGTTCTCCTTTCAGCCAAGCTAAATCCGTTTCAGGTATATACACAGCTGTTTTCAGTTCCTTCTTCGACCAAGTTCTTTTGTGACATGAGATTTTAATCAGATTGGCTGTTATTATTAGCACCTAAAACAAATGTCCATTAACAGCCAGTCTACACACGTGCTGTGATTCCAGCTAGCCTCAACAAGACCTAATGTTACACCAACTGCAGTTCTGGCTAAAATATTTCTCATTACGAGAGATTCATCGTAGTATGGAAAATATGTAGTTTTTACAGAGGAATACTTCTTTGAACTGTCGAATCTCCTCCATAAATAAAGTGCGGCAGATTTCGTGGATTTCTGTCATGATGAAACTTGGACGTTAAGATAATGTTTTCCTAGACAATGGTCAATCCTTTTAACAGCAGATGCATTTTCCGTAAGCATTTACAAAGATATCCGCGCATGACAGACAAAACAGCAACTAATACAGAATATGTGTCATTACATTGACCAAACTGCGACAGACTTCAAGTGCTTTGCATAGCTCAATAAATACCCTATCTTAACAATGAATGTTCTTTAGCCTATTGTCAAAAACAATTACTATTACTAATTTACAGTGAGAAATTAATGATTTACAACAAACGTTAGTACGGTTTTGAAGACAACAAATCCTGGATACGTCTCTAAATATAGTTTTTTTGAATTTCGCGAGGAAATTTCGATATGAAGTTACAATAACAATATCTATCGTAAAATCAGTAATTATATACTGAATTTACATTATATTTTATTCCTTACATTAACTGTGGTACAGTACAAAATGCCAAAACGGAATTTCAAGTTAAAGTTCTGTGTGGTAACTTCTTAGTATCAAAATCACTGAAAATTAGAAGTATTTACATCAGATTGCTCGTGAACGTTCATGAAAAGGTAAATTACGACTGACGTAATTGGTTTTTCGTTATTGATATGGTACATAAAGTGCACAATTCACGTTAGATGCATCAAATAACTGATAAATGTTCCAAAAGCCTGTTTCTATATAAGTCGAAATTTACGAATTTTGCTAATGAATTATTGCTTTAATTACAACATAGATATTTATTCTAACATTTCTTTGGGAATGTAATAATGCAATCACGAGTATGAGATTATAAATTTTGCTGAAATTTACTTCAGTACGTTAATTTATAACAACAGTTTTTCTCACTAATTATAACTTTCTGTTAATTACAGTTAAATTATCTGAAATAATTATTACATTATGTTCTGTAGTGGTGTTGGACAACATAAAAGAGCAAGCAAAGGTGTAACACTACTCATGCACAAAAAATGGGAAAAAGACATTCAAGATTGTTCTTACGTAAGTGAAGGAATACTTATAGTTATGCTGAAACTGATAAGGGGTAACGGCACTTTTATAAGTGTACAGGCACCTGAAGAAGGGAAAAAGATGAGTCCGAAAGCTTCTATGAAGAACTACAGAAGAATCTGAGTAAATATAGTGCTACTGATCAGATTATTATGATGGGTGATTTCAATGTCAGAATAGGAAATATCCCAGTAACAAATTTGTAGGTCCGTTTGGAGAACCAATATGTAATGAAAATGGAAAATTACTAAGAGATTTTACCACCTGCAATAATTTAAAAATCACAGATTCTCTTTTTAAGAAAAAGCATGCACACAAGTATACTTGGCCAGCAGAGGTCTTAGATCAATAACTGACTACATCTTAGTAAATGATAAACTAGTGGGCCCAGTAAGACATACAAGAGTTTATAGAGGACAAGATATAGGATCAGATCATTTCTTACTAATCTCCAGAACATATCTTTTTACAAAATGGAAGAAAATAACTAAACATGTAACAAACCAGCAAGATAAAAGCTTTTATAAGGTATATGTGCTTGAAGAGGACAGTATCAAATATCAAACACCTGTACCAAAGCAGACTAAATGAAGAACTGGCAAATTTACAAACTAAAGACAATATAGAAGAAGAATGGCAAACTCTGAAGAATACTGTATGCAGAGTAGCAGGAGAAGGCCTTGGTAAAAAAAAAAAAAAAAAAAAAAAAAAAAAAACGGAAAAGAAAAGGCCAAACAATTTGGAATGAGGGTATAATGAAAGCTGTCAAAGAAAAACAGGATGCGTATATAAAATACTTAAGCAACCCCACTATTGAGAACAAACAATACTATAAGGTGAAAAGAAATAACGCTAAATGCATAGTAAGGAAAACATATCAGGAACACTGGGATAAGTTTATCGCTAATATCGAACATGACATCCACGGAAGACAACAAATGGCGTATAAGGTTTTAAAACCCTTAAAAACTACAGAAAGAGAGAAGATACAGATAAACAGTATTGATGAAGAACAGTGGATAAATCACTACAGCGAATTGTGGTACGATCGTACAGCACAAGAAACTGAAACTCAACAACTAGAAGAGAAAAATTAGATGAATTACAGTCTGACGAATTAATATTTGCACTAACATCGTTTAATAACAGAAAAGCAACAGGGAAAGACGGCATTAATGCTGAATTATTAAAATATGGAGGAATGATGCTATACCAACGACTGCTACACCTCTTCAATGACTGTTGGAAGAAGAAGAATTTTCCCAAAGACTGGAAAACAGCCAGAGTGATATCAGTTTTAAAAATGAAGATAAAAGACAATGCAATAATTACGGAGGAATAAGTTTACTGGACTCAGCATACAAGGTGTACGCTAAGATTTTAAATACAAAACTTAAAAACATAGCAGAAGCAGTACTGCATTAGGAATGCGTTTTAGGGAAGGATGCTCTACAATAGATGCAATTTTTATTCTACAGCAAATAATAGAAAAACGAAGAGAGTACAATAAAGAATCACACATTGCTCTTATTGACTTTAAAAAAGCTTTTGACAAGGTCAATAGATAGAAACTTTGGGAAATAATGACGATTCGCAGATAGCCAAATTATCTAGTAAATGCCATAACAAATTTATATCAAGACACAAATATGACCCTAGATCTCAATGGCTAAACAATTAATAAGATACCAGTTAACAAAGGGGTACAACAAGGCTGCTGCATCACTCCAACTTTGTTCAACATCTATATCAATGAAATAATACATACATGGAAATTAGTATTTCACAATGGCATCTACCTAGATAGGAACATTCTTTTAAATAATTTACTACATGCTGACGATGCAGTGATCGTAGCAGAAAAGAAAGGTGACCTTCAGATAGGAATCAACTTGCTAAGACAAATAAGTGCAAAATTTAACATGGAAATTTCAAAAGAAAAAACTAAGACAATGGCCTTCATGGCGAAAGAACCAATCAGAACCAAAATACTGATAGATCAGAAGATTTTAGAGCAAGTAAACCATTTCAGTCACTTCGAATGTGAAATGACACCTAGCTACAGCAGAGATATTGAAATTAAGCTTAGTAAATTCAGCTGAGTGTGTGGAACAGTTAACATAAAACTAAGAAACCGAACCAGAAAAGATACTCAAATTAATTTTTAGAAAATCATTGCAGTTCCCACACTGCTAAATGAAAGTGAGACCTGGATGGTTACCAAGAAGCAAGAAAGCCGGATTCAGGCACAAGAAATGAAAATCCTTAGAGGTGTTAAAGGTAGCGCAAGAGAAGACAGGTTAAGAAATTAAGAAATTAGAGAAGAACCGCAAATCTTTAGCCTCAATGATACAATTAAAGATTGCAGAAAAAAATGGAACTAACAGCTACAAAGAATGGAGAGTAAGAGACTTCCCTTAAAGGCAAGAGAAATTCCTGCCTAATACCTGGAACGATGAGATGAGATGAATAATGATGTTGCTTTGATATCTAAGAGAACGATATAGTTTAATTTGCAGATTGAAATGAAGAAGAAAGGTACTTTCTAACTTTTGTAGATTATATGTTGTGAATCGGTGACATACAATCTGCTAAACTTTTAGTGATATCGAAGCATTCATTAATTACCCTATAATAGTCCTATTACAATAGCCTTCGGGGAATGAACCACAAGTAACCCTAAATTATGGAATTGGGTGCCAAGTTCCGTGCTGGTCACGATGCGCCACAAGACGCCAGACTGACTGGGTATTCCGCAATAGTTAAGCCACCATTCATGCACCTTTCCTATTTTCCTGATGCCTCCCCATGCGATACGTACACTTTTAATCCCGTAAAAGAGGCGTTGTAAGATTGACGATTGCTGTCTGGTGAGGATGTGCAGTGGGTGGATACGGACTTCTTCGTACAAAAGGACACGGGGTTTTACCAAAGGGGTAACTTCTACCTGGTCCATTGGTTGAATGATTGCCTAAATGCTCACGGAAAATTTGCGTCATTGACGTATTGATTTTGGACTGTGTAGCCTTCGTACGGAATCCTTTTGATCACCTCTATAACAGAATAAACAACGACAATCTTGGAATATTTTTGAATGGCTAAAACGCTTTTGAATGGCATAAATTATGTTTTTCATTCTCCTGGATCCGAAACAAATTTTGAAATGCTCCTATTCAATTCTGTGATCATTAAATAGAAAGCAATCTTAAGATTAACACTGGTGTTTCTTTTGCCTCTGCCTGTGTGCTGAATGAAAGCACAAAGTTATTTTTATGACAAAAGCATGAGCTAGAGCCCAAAATTAATTATAAGTTTAAAGTTATGCACATGACCTATAATGTAATATAATTTTGATTTACATATCAAGTTCGTCAATTTAACTTCATCTTAAAGTAATTACTCTGAAGCGCAAAAGAAACTGGTACAGGCACGCGTATTCAGATACAGAGATACCCTAAACATGTAGACTAAGGCGCTGCGGTCGGCATCGCCTCTATAACACAAAAAGTGTCTGGCGCAGTTGTTAGATCGGTTACCGCTACAATGGCAGGTTTTCAAGATTTAAGCGAGTTTGAACGTCGTGTTATAGTCGACACACTAGCGATGGGACACAGCATCTTCGAGGTAGCGATGAAATGGGATTTTTCTTATGACTCTTTCACGAGTGTACCGTGAATATCAGGAATCCGGCAAAACATCAAATCTCCGACATAGCTGCGGCAGGAAAAAGATCAAACAAGAACGGGGCCAACAACGACTGCCAACAATCTTTCAACGTTACAGGAGTGCAGCCCTTCCGCCTACTCGTGTACCTTTGATGACTGCAGGACACAAAGCTTTACGCCTCGCCTGGGCCCGTCAATACAGACATTGGACTGTTGATGACAGGAAACAAGTTGCCTGGTTGGACGAGTCTCGTTTCAAATGGTGTCGAGCGGAAGGACGTGTACGTGTATGGAGACAACTGCATGAATCCATGGACCCTGCATGTCAGCAGAGGACTGTTCAATCTGGCGGACGCTCTGTAATGCAGTGCAGTTGCAGTGATATGGGACTCCAGATACGTCTACATCCTACTCCGGCAGGTGACATGTACATATGCATTCTGTCTGATCACCTGTATCCTTTCATGTCCATTGTACATTCCGAAGGACCTGGGCAGTTCCAGTAGGACAATGCGAGACCCCACATGTCTAGAATTGCTACAGAATGGCTCCAGGAACACTCTTCTCCACGAACTCCCCAGACATGAACACTATTGAGCATATCTGGGATGCCTTGCAACGTGCTGCTCAGAAGAGATCTCCACCCCGTCGTACTCTTGCCGATTTATGGACAGCCCTGTAGGATTCATGGTATCAGTTCCCATTAGTTCTCGTTCAGATATTAGTCGAGCCCATGCCACGTCGTGTTGCGGCACTGCTGTGTGGCCACGGCGGCCTTACACGATGTTAGTCAGATGTACCAGTTTCTTTGGTTCTTAGAAAGTTTCCATTTGAAGGCGCTGCTGCAGCGTAAGCCTGTACGCGAGGAAGCGCGACTGCTGTGAGTGTATACAGGGTGTTACAAAAAGGTACGGCCAAACTTTCAGGAAACATTCCTCACACACAAAGAAAGAAAATATGTTATGTGGACATGTGTCCGGAAACGCTTACTTTCCATGTTAGAGCTCATTTTATTACTTCTCTTCATATCACATTAATCATGGAATGGAAACACACAGCAACAGAAAGTACCAGCCTGACTTCAAACACTTTGTTACAGGAAATGTTCAAAATGTACTCCGTTAGCGAGGGTACATACATCCACCCTCCGTCGCATGGAATCCCTGATGCGCTGATGCAGCCCTGGAGAATGGCGTATTGTATCACAGCTGTTCACAATACGAGCACGAAGAGTCTCTAAATTTGGTACCGGGGTTACGTAGACAAGAGCTTTCAAATGCCCCCATAAATGAAAGTCAAGAGGGTTGAGGTCTGGAGAGCGTGGAGGCCATGCAATTGGTCCGCCTCTACCAATCCATCGGTCACAGAATCTGTTGTTGAGAAACGTACGAACACTTCGACTGAAATGTGCAGGAGCTCCATCGTGCATGAACCACATGTTCTAGCAGCACAGGTAGAGTATCCCGTATGAGGTCATGATAACGTGCTCCATTGAGCGTAGGTGGTAGAACATGGGGCCCAATCAAGACATCACCAACAATGCCTGCCCAAACGTTCACAGAAAATCTGTGTTGATGACGTGATTGCACAATTGCGTGCGGATTATCGTCAGCCCACACATGTTGATTGTGAAAATTTGCAATTTGATCACGTTGGAATGAAGCCTATCCGTAAAGAGAACATTTGCACTGAAATGAGGATTGACACATTGTTGGATGAACCATTCGCAGAAGTGTACCCGTTGAGGCCAATCAGCTGCTGATAGTGCCTTCACACGCTGTACATTGTACGGAAACAACTGGTTCTCCCGTAGCACTCCCCATACAGTGACGTGGTCAACGGTACCTTGTACAGCAGCAACTTCTCTGACGCTGACATTAGGGTTATCGTCAACTGCACGAAGAATTGCCTCGTCCATTGCAGGTGTCCTCGTCGTTCTAGGTCTTCCCCAGTCGCGAGTCATAGGCTGGAATGTTCCGTGCTCCCTAAAACGCCAATCAATTGCTTCGAACGTCTCCCTGTCGGGACAGTTTCGATCTGGAAATCTGTCTCGATACAAACGTACCGCGCCACGGCTATTGCCCCGTGCTAATCCATACATCAAATGGGCATCTGCCAACTCCGCATTTGTAAACATTGCACTGACTGCAAGACCACGTTCGTGATGAACACTAACCTGTTGATGCTACATACTGATGTGCTTGATGCTAGTACTGTAGAGCAGTGAGTCGCATGTCAACACAAGCACCGAAGTCAACATTACCTTCCTTCAATTGGGTCAACTGGTGGTGAATCGAGGAAGTAAAGTACATACTGACGAAACTAAAATGAGCTCTAACATGGAAATTATCCACATAACATCTTTTCTTTATTTGTGTGTGGGGAATGTTTCCTGAAAGTTTGGCCGTACCTTTTTGTAACACCCTGTAGAAGCCGCGACATGAAGTCTAGGGGAACCGTGTGTCATTCATTGGCATTCATATCTTTCTGATGTGTGTACGGTAAATGCTGGAAACAGAACTACGGCTACGTTATTACCAAATTCATCCAAACGGGACCTCCGTGCTGTTATTCTTTTCTTGGCTGCTGGAGGACAAACATCGGTAGATCTCCATCAGAGAATGAAGAGTTTGTATGGGGCAGCTTATTAGTCAAACCACAATTTTGGAATGGGATGCCAAGTTCCGTGTTGGCTGCTATTCGCCGCAAGGCACCGGTCGATCTAGGAGTTACGCAGAAGTTTCACTAACTTTCGAGCAAGTGCAATATTATCCTGATCTAACCCTAAGCAACTGTCACTTCTTTGGTCCCCTAACCCAGTATAAATTTCGTTTTTGTATTTCTTTTTAAAATCATGTTTTTCGTCTTTTAAAGTTGAAAACTGTTCCTTTCACTCCATTTTAGGGTAAACAATATGCATCAGTAGCGTCCAACGCTACGATCACCACAACAAGCGTGATTAAAAATCGTGAAGTATAAGAAGTCGCATTGTTTATATTCAATGTACATGTACTTTGCTGACTAAAATGTCGGATATTTTGCTACATTTGATAACGTTGCGGATCGTGCCTCGGCTAATGCCAGTAAAGGCATAGCTGAGCCCGTTAAAACATGCGTGCGTTGTGGCCGCGCCTGCGACGGCGCTGGATCTAAGCTCGCAGCAAAATCTTCTTAAGCGGCGGGCCTGCCGGCTTACCTGATAGGAGGGAAAAACGGCCGCGGTACAGGGCTCGTATTTCACGGCCCGGCCGGTCGCTGGACATAATCGCTACAATTACGGGTACTCGGCCTGTACTCGCGGTGATTTATAAGCTGTGTCGCAGTTACGGCGGTACCGCTAAGGGCCTTTTAAAGGGTGCGTCGTAAATCTCGGGCCGACTCAGTATGCGTGTCTGGGCCGGCGGGCAGTTGCGGGCAATTTAGCGACGCATAAACGGGGAAACGCGTCCATCTGCTGTCACGGGAAGCGCCCAATGTGTAGCGACGGCTGTTCGTCCCTTGATGCGTTTCTTAATTACTCCGGGATTAACGGGCGGAGTGGGAGATATTGGGAGACGCACACGGTCAGCTAAATCGCTCACAGTCGTGTTTAATTCGGAGGGAGTGGGATCGGATCCCACCCAATACTGGGAAGATTGGCCTATCGCCACGTATTGTGGCTTATGTCGTGAGTTACGTTGCAGCGAATGATCACTCAAACTGACAGCAACCTGGGAACAAATGGTTCAAATGCCTCTGAGCACTATGGGACTTAACATCTGTGGTCATCACTCCCCTACAACTTAGAACTACTTAAACCTAACTAACCTAAGGACATCACACACATCCATGCCCGAGGCAGGATTCGAACCTTCGACCGTAGCAGTCGCGCGGTTCCGGACTGCGCGCCTAGAACCGCTAGACCACCGCGGCCGGCTCCTGGGAACAGGGAGTGCACAGGTGCCAGGCCAAAAAGACATAACACGTCACATAGAAAGAATAAATTTATTTTATTCCTGCAAGTCATGCATATTGTTATTACGAAATTTTTTAAAAACACGTAAAATTAAGCATCTCAGACGAATGAAGTTATATACAATAATCCAAGAAAAACAGCAATAAACATTTATAATTGAAGTTTGATCAATATTAATTTCAGATTTCAAATCGTGGTATTGTGTAAAGCTTCACCTCTCTGAGACAGTTCTGTTCAATAAAGCATAGTATGAATTCAGGTACTACAATAATACAGAGAAAAAGATACACTAAAATTCCAGATTAATACAATAAGCACCAGTCCGTCACTTAACAACATCTATAACCACAATGGATTACATCAGGCAATGAGCAGGTGCAAAAACAATGGGAAATACAGCCCTTACGTAAATCAGAGGAACATTATTTGAACTCTCATAAATAGGTGGTGGTTGCCTCGTTAAAGTACCAGAGATTAAGTACAGATAGCGCTCGCCCGGCTAGCCGCACTGCTTCACGAGCGGGAACGCGTGCCGGTCCCTAGCAAGAATCCGCCCAGCGGGTTAGTGTCGACGTCCGGTGTGCCGGCCAGTCTGTGAATGATTCTTAGGCGGTTTTCCATCTGCCTCAGCAAACGCGGGCAGGTTCCCCTAATTCCGCCTCAGTTACTCTATGTCGGCGATTGCTGGGCAAACACTGTCTCCATGTACGAGGGTAAGTCAAATGAAAACTTTAAATTTATAATAACAAATCGAAATTTCACGCCGTTATCATGTAAGTTGGTAAGCGTGCCACAAACAGCGTGCAGAATGCCCTGTAGGTGGCAGCATAGTGCAGATGCACACATACCGTCGCAGCATCAGTATAAAGATGGCCGCCCCACTTGCGATTTGCACCAGGGAAGAACAGCGCTCTTTTATTCGGTTTTGCGTAGTGAATGTGTGAACCTATTGAAATTCATCGACGAATGAAGGTTCAGTACGGTGATGCATGTTTGTCACACCAGCAAGTCTACAAATGGAGTAGGAAGTTCGCAAATGGTGTGACTTCAGTGGAAGATGCTTCTCGTCCAGGTCAAGCACGAGTTGTGACTCCACAGAACATTGTAGCAGTTGAAGCCATAGTGAAGGAAAACCGCCGAGTGACACTGAATGGCCTTGCAGCATGTTTACAGATTAGTCATGGGTCAGCGCACCACATTGTGCATGATGTGCTCCGGTCTCACAAAGTGTCTGCAAGATGGGTGGCATGACAGCTGACTCCTGAAAAGAGAGAACGGCATGTAGATGCTTGTAAAGGGCTTCTTCGGCGCTTTGAACCAGAAGATGATGTGATGTTTGAAACTTTCCATACATGAAAATATTAAGTTCATTATGGAAACTGAAAAAGATGGGTTGTCTGCCATATTTAGATGTTCTGGTACGGCGCAAGAATGATGGCACACTTGGTCATTCGGTGTATAGGAAATCGACCCATACAGATTTGTATCTGCAAGCTACCATTTGCCACCATCCGGCACAAACAATGGGTGTCCTTAAAACTTTAATACACCGTGCCCATACTATTTCTGACGTCGACAGTCTTCAAGCGGAACTGAAACACCTGCAAAAAGTATTCATGATGAATGGCTTTTCAACTAAGCAAGTGAACAGAGCTAAGCAGTCCTACAAACGACGCAACAAGGAAGAAGAAGAGGTCTTCAGGTCAACGGCTAATCTACCTTTTATTGGGAACATCTCGTCACAGATAGGTAGAATATTGAGGAAGCATCAAGTTAGAGTCATCTTTCGCCCTCCTCCTAAAATATCATCACTGGTGGTATCCGTTAAGAATGACCTGGGCCTACGTAAATCAGGTGTCTACAAGAATCCGTGTGATTGCGGCAAGTCATATATAGGGCAGACAACAAGAACAGTGCAGGAACGTATTGTGGAACACCAGCGGCATACTCGCCTTTTCCAACCCACCAAGTCCGCAATCGCTGAACATTGTATTTCTACTGGCCACTCTATGAATTACAATGATACAAAAATTGTGGCTCAAACATCAAATTTCTGGAGTTCAATTATAAATGAATACAGAAAAATAAAATTGTCAGACAGTGAGACTCTTATCAATCGAGATAACGGTTACCATTTGAATTCCGCTTGGAATACTGTTGTAGAGAAACTTCGTAGTCAACGTAGTTATCGGTATAAAGATGAAGATCGATCTGATATCGAAATGCCAAGTTTTCACCGCGGATGGCGCCAGGCGCAGCGCACGGAGTTGTGAACACGCACGCTAAACAGTACACGTGTAGCGCATGCGCAATGCAGCCCCCTTTGGCTTTAAATAACAGAGCTCGGCACGTATTCGCCAGTACTTCCACAGCTGTACTCACCTGAAGATGGCCAAAAGACTTTGTGCCGAAATATCGTGGCAAGATGTTTCTGACTTACGTCAGTTCTCCCGTGTTTTTATGGAACAGAAGATGATGGCTTCCTTGCAAGAGTCGTTGCTGGGGACGAAACCTGGGTTCACTTCTACCAACCGAAAACGAAGAGAGCGAGCAAGGAATGGCGCCATTGCTCATCACCAAGTGATTTCCGTATGTTTGGACCACTCAAAGACGCAATGGGAGGAAAGAAAATCCGTTCTGATGAAGAGGTACGCCAAGCGGTGCATCAGTGGTTGCGCGAACTACCAAAATAATTTTTTTTCTAAAGGAATTTATGCACTTTCTACGCGCTGGAGGACTTGCATTGAACGAGGGGGATATTATGTTGAAAAGTGATACAGCTTTGTACCACTTCTCCACAATACACAATATTTAAAAAAATATTTAACGATTTCATTTGACTCACCCTCGTATCTGTACACCATCATTACTCTACCACCGAAGCATTTGGGGTACACTCATCTAGTATGAGACGTTCACGGAGAGGGGTGGGGGGGGGGGGGGGGCAGGGTCCACTGGGTGCCGAACCGCACAATAACCCTAGGTTCGGTGTGGGGCGGCGGTGGGGTGGGTGGAATCCTGTTGCATGTTGTGCGGTTGTGAACCACTGAGGGCCACGGGGCGACGAAGCGTCTCCGTCGTTTCTAGGTTCTCCGGTCCAATACACAATACACAAGAACAGATAGCCAAACGTGTAATCAGGTGTATAGAAAAACTCAACCAAGGAAGGATGTAGCAGTGTATGTAGCTGAATTGTTAGTTGTGATAACTCAGGTTGGTTCTACAGGGCACAGACACTTTAATGTGAGCTCCATGTATGTTCGATTCCAACACGCAGTAACTACTCAGAGACGGCAGGTTACAGCACTGGCAGTGGACGGGTATATAAGACCATTCGGGTGAATGCGGTAAATAGTGCAGTCCTCTTCGTAATGCGGAGACGGAGCGATTTATCTGACGTATAGAAGGACGTGATCATGGGCTTTCGGGCTAAGGGTGGAAGCATTTTCGAAACGGCTAAGTTTGTAAACATTTCGCGTGCCGCCGTGGTTAAAGTATACTGTTCATGGCAAAATGGCGCTGTCCAAAACCAGGACTGAAGCAACAGTTTTGCATCACTAACCATGGATGATAGGGATGAACGACGGCTGCGGAGATGTGTACCGGGAACAGACGTGCAACTGTTGAGAAACTGACCACCCAGTCGAATGAACGGGCTACCAACAGCGTCACATCAACGATCATCCAGCGAACATTGATGTGTAAGGGTGTCTCCAGCAGGCACATAGTCCATGCACCCAGGTTGCCTGCCGTTCTTCACTAACGAAGGCTGGAATTTGTACGCCAGAACGTCAACTGGACGCCCACTGAGTGGCGACAGGTAGCCTTTTCACTTAAGTCACGTTTTAATGCTCCATCGGACACATGGGTGTTGGTGTGTACGACGTAAATCCTGTGAATACAATTTCCCTGCAGCTAGGAAGAAGCGTTGTGGTCTGTGGAGTGTTGTTGTGGCATTCCCTGGGTGAGCTTGTCATTCTGCAAGGCACAATGGATGAACAAAATTATGCGTCTATCCCCGGGAACCACGTCCATCCCTTCATGCAGTCGTCTTTCCCTTGGAGGATAGCATCTCCCAGCAGGAGAATGCAATGATTCACACTGCTCGCATTTTAGGCGCATAATTCTAAGAGCATAAGGATGACTTTACCAAGCTGCAGATCTTCAACTGAGAAATCTACTGCAACTGGCTACGGAAGTGATGTCGGCATGGCTCAGTATCCCCGTCGGTACTTCCCAGAACGTCATTGACTCTCCTCCTGCGATCTCACGCTGTAAAACGTTATTCAGCCTTTTGACAGGTGGTCACATTTCTGCGACTGGACAGTGTATAAAAGAACTGATAAATAAAATTTTACAGACCATGACTACACTCCTTAAACTAAAACATCAGGTAGCAAAATTTAACTTACATTGATCACGAGTGCAAAAGAAGTTACACGTGTCCAGCATATTTAATGTTCATACATTAACAAGGCACAAATCCCCTAAACATGAACGAGACAATCTGCTCGAATAACAGTGGTAACGTTAGCCAACTTGGGAACTATTTAAATAAAATAAAAGTTCACTGTAACGTAAAACAATACAAGGAACATGGGTTAAGGAACCCTACGGCGCAGGGGCTAGGTCCGAATACCTGTTCGTACCGTCTACTCTCAAGGGTGCTCAACAAACAAGTCAAAAAAGCATCGATGACTAAGGTTCGCTAAATCCAATTTTGCCGGTGATTTCTGTAGACATAAATAGCAGACAAAGTTCCAAGGCCGTCTCCCACCAAATACAAGTGATGTGCTTCCCGGGCTTGTAAGCTGCTCAATAAAGAATCACACACCATCTCAGTCATATTCAGCTTCGGTGAATATTCACAACATCCACGTGTCCCATGACTAACAGCAGATGTACTTAGATGGCATTCTGCAGTTATCGGTGATAAAGGACTGAGAATGGACTCATGCGCAGCGCCGTTAAGCTATCATGGTGGGGAGCACGGAAGCGCACTGGTGCGACACAAAAAAGGCGGACGCTTAGCTACAGTGACAGAGACAATATACCAAGCTGTCGTTTTCATAGCAAAGCACCGCATGGGTTAATTGTATGAGACCACAAAGCTAACAATCCCTACGCCGGAAAAAGAGTCAGCTGTGAACATTGTGTTTCTCGAAATCAAAAATGGTTCAAATGGCTCTGAGCACTACGGGACTCAACTGCTGTGGTCATCAGTCCCATAGAACTTAGAACTACTTAAACCTAACTAACCTAAGGACATCACACACATCCATGCCCGAGGCAGGATTCGAACCTGCGACCGTAGCAGTCGCACGGTTCCGGACTGCGCGCCTAGAACCGCGAGACCACCGCGGCCGGCTTCTCGAAACCATTACCTTGTATGACAGGACTAGATTTCGCCCTTTTCTTCCCTTTCACTCCGAGCCCATTTACGATAACAAACCTACAGAGGGAACAGAAACATTCTGAAATGCATGTGTGTGTGTTGCAGGGTAGGATGCGCTGAGCAATAATTGTTAAGAAAAAAAATTCGATACATTACGCAATTTCAGAGTCAATCAGCACTGAACTTAGCCCTTCAGGCCATTCTTCTTCTTTGGGTGCCTATCAGGGTTGAATGTTGGCGATCATGATGGCTATTCTTCTCTTGTTGGATGCAACACGGAATAGTTCTGTTGAAGACATTCTGAATGAGCATCTTAGGTTGTCAAGCCAAGATATTTGCATTCTTCCAGGACCTCTTTTTTTGTTGATTTTCCCTTCAAGTATTATTTGTAGCAAATCATGTCTATTTGAAATACACATGATATATCCAAGATATTGCAAATTTAGGTATTTCACTATTTTGATTAATTTAGGTGTTGTGTTCATTTTTTTCAAAACTTCTACGTTTGTCACTCTCTGTGTTCAAGGTACTATCGGGATCCACCTACAAAGTCACAATTCAAAGGCCTCCAGCTTCTTCTCCGTGTTTTTATTTAAGTCCAGGTCTCTACGCTGTATAGGAGGAGAGAATATACATAGCAGTGCAAACGTCTTATTTTTGTTCTTAGGTTATGGCTTTTGTAGACTATGGGGTCTTGCCCACTTGTCTCTAATAGGGTGTCTACGGGATGCAGCGTTCTCGGAATGCTATACAACAATCGAAACAAATAACATTAGTAGTTTTATTTCTATAAAGCAATTGACGATACTTAACTTCGGAGATACACCGGTGTCACAAGTAACATGCAAACAGTAACAGTCATCGGTATAGACAAAGTTTCTGCCAGTTACTGATAAGGATCACAACTACTGGTTCTTATAGCACGCTCCGCATATACGTTCCGCTAACGTCAGCACACTGTGGCGATCTGAGCCCCGAGGCTGGAAGGAGCGGCGCTTATATTCATTTCTTTCATATGTCGCTCCTGGCGCAGCGGGGTCCAATTCCGCGCACCATTGGCCGACGTTTCTTCATGTCTTAGTCGTTCTGGCGCTTGTGGTTACGCCAGCGCAAACACAGCACTCATTTTCTGAAACACACTTCGTGCTTTCCCGATGAGAAACTTGATTTTTTGCGAGTTGTCCCTATTTTCATTTACTATGGTTCCAAGGTATGTATATTGTTTTAACCTTTCTATAGTTCTTTGGTTTATTTTCCTTACTTACGACTATGAGTTTTGTCTTTGGGGTTTTATTTCAAACCCATAGCGCCTGCTAACTCTTACAGTTTTATCCATTACTAGTTGTAACGCTTGAATAGTGTCAGCAAATACAATAGTATCAACAGCACATCGAATATTGTCTAACCTTATTCCATTTATCAAAATTCCTTCTTCTCGTTCTTCCGGGAATTCTCTGAACATGAAAACTCAGTATATATTAAATAGTATGGGTGACAAGACCCATCACTGTCTTACTCTCCTGAGAATTTTCACTGCTTCAGAGCTTTCTCCATCAATGCGCAACACCGCTGTTTGATTTAAGTTCATGATGATTCGCAGATCTCCTTCCTCCACTACAATATTGCTTAAAATATCCATCAATTTCTCGTGTTTTACTCTATCAAAAGCATTCTGGTAATTTATTAGGCAAGCAAATACGTTTTCATTTGCACCTCTACACATCTGAAACAATACTTGTACAGGGAACAAGGATTCTCTCGTACCCACGGCATTAACAAACCCAGACTGATTAGTTGGTATCTGTTCTTCAGTAAATTATATATTCTTCTGTGTATCACCCTCAAAAACCATTTCAAGAGCCGGCCGCGGTGGCCAAGCGGTTCTAGGCGCTTCAGTTCGGAATCACGCTACTGCTACGGTCGCAGGTTCGAATCCTGCCTCGGGCCTGGTTGTGGGTGATGTCCTTAGGTTAGTTAGGTTTAAGTAGTTGTAAGTTGTAGGAGACTGATTATCTCAGATGTTAAGTCCCATAGTGCTCAGAGCCATTTAAATCAATTTTGAAGGTATGGCTAATATTTTAATATTTTAACATTTTATTTATTTATTTAATATTTAATATTTTAATATTTAAGTAGTTGTAAGTTGTAGGAGACTGATTATCTCAGATTTTAAGTCCCATAGTGCTCAGAGCCATTTAAACCAATTTTGAAGGTATGGCTAATATAAGGTTATCGTACGATAATCTTCGCATTGTTTTGAATTTGATTTTTTGGGCAGAGTAATGATGTTTGATTTCAGCCATTTATGTTGACTGTCTCCAAACACAAAATTTGGGTTAACCATTTTACACGATTTTCATCCAATCAGGCCGTTACGCGCGCAAATTCAAGCGGTCCGCCGGATACAATTACTGTCAGCCGAACAAATGGTTCAAATGGCTCTGAGCACTATGGGACTTAACATCTGAGGTCATCAGCCCTCTAGAACTTAGAACTACTTAAAACTAACTAAGGTAGCAGTCGCGCGGTTCCGGACTGAAGCGCCTAGAACCGCTCGGCCACAGCGGCAGGCTCAGCAGAACAGCGTAGCGTAGATTTGAGGGACGATGTAACGATTCGCTTTCATTTTCATTTTTTTTTTTTTTTTTTTTTGAAAAGGAATTCCCGCCATTCGACTGTCAGTTAATTACTGTTCATCTGCTTCAGACAATCATGATTTTTCTTCATAGCTGGCTCAAGTGAGAGTTAACCTGCATAACACACATTGGGGAAATTGTGTGCAGATTAGAAGAAAGGTACCGTGAACATCGAATTACGCCAGAGACCGTGGCGAAACGCACCACTGAAGGTAGCTGTACTACGTATTTCAACAACGCTTAAATACGGAGCCTCCAAAATTAAAGTTTCAGTTTCTAAACGTTGTAGAAAGAGAACTACTGCTCAGAACGACGTCAAATCTGAACAGTATGTTACTGACAGAGAGAGAAACGTCACGGAACAAAAAACTTTAGCAAAAATTTGACAAATAGATGAAGCTGTAATCGTCAGAACATGCACATCAACAGACCAGTAGCACACGACTTTTCTCAGTTTGGGTTCGATACATCCAACATGACTGTCTCCGCGAAAGCTCGAGCACTGCTGATAAGGCTCTTTTACAAGAATGGTGGCTGTGCGCCAGCAGCCCTGCAAAAGTTCCCAACGCTCAGGGGCATGAAAAAAGACATTGGTCCGTTGTCTGTTAAGGGCCTGGAGAAAATGATTACAAAATATATTGGAAAAGACAGGTTCTTTTGAAGTGCCATGTGGCACAAGGAACAAAGCAGTTGATCCGACGTCTGACGAAGATGTGGCCACGTCATTGTAGGAGGGGTCTAAATGTGGTGTGCAAACATGCAGTGCACGGGAAATTCTTCGAACGTTGGACCCATCTGCGAGCACGATGGATAAAGTCCTACGAAACATCATGTATTGCTGTCCATACAAAATCACACTTGTTCCGGAGTTGCTTCGTTGTGACCGGCCAACAAGACAAACGTGCGCTCTGGAATTTCTTCCTGACATGTAAGAGGACAATCAGTGGTCACTGAACGTTCTGTGAACAGACAAAGACCATCTTCATCTCCATGGGCATGTCAATATAGAGGACTGCAGAATGCTGGAAAAGAAAAATCCGCAACCGTATCTAACAGTACCACTTTATTCTTCAAAGCTGATTGTGTGGTGTAGGTTGACAACATCTTTTATCGTAGGGCTATATTTTTTCGAGGAGATGAATCCTGCGGGTCCTGTTACCTGTACCGTCACTGGTAAATGCTATGAGAGTCTTTTGTGCACCAACGTTTCTCCAACACACTTCAACAGTGTGGATGTGTAGGCTAGGATCATTTTTATGCAATATGGCGCTCCTCCGGACATTGCATAGCCAGTGAAGCGGCTGCTGCAGAGGATAGTTAAAAACCGACGTCATTTAGATTTTTATGCTGTTTTTGGCCTCAGGAGGATTAAAAACTGATGTTATTCTGCTTTTTATGCTGTTTTTGGTCTCAGGACAACGAAAAAGTGACTTTTCCCCCATCCGATACAGTACGACCCTTCCGTCATGCGTGGACTTAGCTAAACAACTGCTGACTACCGAACTTTTTCAGTCAGTCATGCACTTTCATAAGTACGGATGGTATAATGTGCAACTCGTACCATAGCCGTCGTATTGCGATTGATCTGTCAATTGCGGCTAACTCCATTTACTTTAAGAAGCTTACAGCGCCATCTGTTCGTCAAATTTTCGTTAGCTTTCTTTGTTCCATTCCGTTTCCTCCTGCGTCAATAATATGCTGTCCTAATATGACGGCATTCTGGTGATTCTCATTCTGTAACGTTTTGAAAATGGAACTTTAATTATGGACACCCTGTTCTTTGGCTAACTTTTATTCTGAGACTGAGTGATTAAAGAGCTCATTGAAATCAGAATCCAAAATCGGATAATTAAAAATGATAGCGATCTTCTATTGAGTCAGGCATGGAACCGTGCAGTCGCCTGCTGCCGGGTCTGGCAAGCTTGCACTAAACCTAGAGGAAAAGAAAAGCGTTCCCGTACATTGAGGTCCTCACCCGACAGCGGTATCACGGACTCTGAGAGCAGAGTTTGAAGCCGGGCGCTGTTACCCCAACTATCGCCAGCACGGAAAGCGATAGGAATGCAGGGGCAATGGCCAACATGTACAGGCCACCCCAAATATGTCCAGAATCAGTTAATACATGAACTGGATAAAAAGTATTGGTAACACGGTTATTACGTAAACCAGACGTTAGTCTGTCGCAAGTTCACCATATTACATGTCCTCAATATAATCATCCTGCCTCACGATCATCTTCTCCCACAGAGATGGAATGCGTCGTACACCATCAGCGCATCCATCTCTGTCGATGTCTTGGAAGGATCGCCCTATGGCGCGAATGATGTCTTGTCTTACGTTGTATCCCATTTCACGGAGAGGTTCCTTCACTCTGGCGAAAAGGTCGTAATCGCAAGGACCCATATCGAGTGAGTAAGGTCTATGTTCCGCTGTATACGGCCTCCGTGAAAGCAGGAGGTCCTGCACGAGGTTCACCGTGTGGCATCGTATACTATCATGAAGGATGACGGGATGCAGGGCGAGAAGGAAACACTGTTGTGAGCTTCGACCGCGTGCCACTTCACTCCTGATCTATCCACTTTGATCGTATTTCCTATACACAGGGCTCTCGAACTGGCCCTCGGCACTTTTACACAGTATACACTGCAGCTAAGTGAAACATAACCAGCGTCGCTCGCTGTACTACTTTAACTAACCTTCTGCCATCAGCTACATACAGCGGGAATGCCATGTGACGTATATCCCTCATGTTACGGTGCTATTACCATAACCTTTTATTTATATCTACATCAAACTCCGCAAGACACCTAATTGTGAGTGGGGGGGAGTAAATTTGTACTATTGAGGACTCCAACCCTGTTCCACCCGCTAACAGCACGTCGGAAAAATTAAAGTAAGACTCTTTATTGACTCTAATGTCTCGAATTTTCTCCTCGTGGTCATTAAGTGAGACATGTGCGGGAAGTAGTAATATGTTGTCTGATCTTCCCGTAAAGTGATCTTTCTATATTTCAATAGTAGATCGCTCCGTGGTGCACAGAGCCTCTCTTGTAACTTCCGCCAATGGAGTTTGTTGAGCATCTCCGTAACGCTCTCGTGCCGACTAAACGTTCCGTGACGAAACGCGCCCCTCTTCGTTAGATCTTCTCTATTTCTTCTATCAGTCCTACCTCTCATGGATCAAAGATAGATGCACAACACTCAAGAATCTATCGAATAAGCGCCTAGTAAGACACTTCCTTCGTGAATGAGTTACATTTGTTTAGATTCTTCCTTTGAATCTGAGTCTGGCATCTGCTTCCCCCACTGTTTATTTTATGATGTCATCCCACTTGAGGTCGATCTAGATAGTTACTGCTGGATAATTTTCGCTAGATACTGGTTCTAGCGGTTTGTCATCAATAGTGAATCTGTACCGCAGTGGATCTTTTTCCCTATGTACGCACAATATGTTACATTTATTTACCTTCAAGATCAACTGCCAGAGCCTGCACCTTTCATCAATTTTCTGGAGGTCGTTCAGCATATCATTACTATCTTCCGGCATTCCTACTTTGCTATAGACAACCGCATCATCTGCGAACACCTTTAAAGAACGTCCGACGCTCTCTATTGGAACATTAAACAGTAATGGGCCTGTCACACTTCCTTCGGGTACTCAGGAAATCACCTTACATCTGTCTATTTTGTTCCGTTATGAGCGACGTGTTGAGTTCTGTCTGCAAGGAAGTCTTGAATCTAGTCGCAAATCTACTCCGATGCTCGGTAAGCTCGTATTTTTTTCACTATATGGCAGTGCGGGACTGAGTCAAATACCTTCCTGAAGTCAAGACACACGAGGTGTGTATTTCCGAGAAGCTACAGCGGACAATATGGCGAATTTCCCCATGTTCGCAAGTAATATTTATCGATCTCTGTCTTTGTGTTTTCCTAATAGAGCTATATACTTTTCCCTGTGCCATTTGACAGAAAATTCTAAGAGAATTTTAACGACATAACATACGTGGTACCTGACCAATAGTATGAAGATAACAGAGCCGTAAACCACTGTCTCGCCGTCAGAGGAAGAGGTACCACAAACTCACGCCCTATTACACAAAATGCAACCAAAGACATAAATCAGACACTGTTCGTGTGTTTATCATCAGCGCTGTCATACCAAGTGCTCAGAACGATGACCTCAAACATTGTTACAGGCTATGAAGTGATTCCAGAGAAACAACACGGTGCGCTGAATTTCATCTAAAGCTAACAACGGAACAGGCCTGTGCTATAAGCCATTTCATGCCTTCGGGAGTCATCGATGTTTCCTGATATACTTTTGTGTTTCAGTTTTCGTCACTGATAAACGTACAGAATTGTTAAGTTTGGTGAGTCTGCAGTCCATTTTGCGTTTCCTGAACAACCGTTACAAAGCTATCCAAATGCTCTGTTAAGATGGTCTATCATCAAACGTGCGGAATGGGAGAAATATCCGTCATACTGGTACCACACTGACTGTCTTTTCTACTGTGTAATGTCTACCAACAACTGCGACAGCAGCATGTCTTAAAAACTCGCAGTACTTGAATGTATTTATATTCCCATCAGTGAAACAGGGAACAATGATGGGGGTCCTTTTTTATTATTTTTGTTTGTTTTCTTGAAATCTTGTTTTTGTATAATTGTTAATTACTTTTGATAAAATCTATTCTGTTAGCACACCAAACACTGATAAACCAAGACCGTTGCCTTTATCCATTTCTTTGAGTAATAGTGGATTTAAAACTGACGATTAGTGCATATTGCGAAGATTGACTTGCCCATCGTTTGTAAACGATGTCCTCATCCTTGAAGACAATTTCGCATAGATATGCAGCATCAATTTACACTTTTGGTAGGTAACTTTACGAGATCTCTAGCCATGTTGGGAGTCACTGCCATGAGGCTGTATCAACAACAAAATATGAAAGGGACGAAATGTCACAGAACACTAGTTTGATTGACACCTCTCGTACTTCCGAGTTCCCTCTTAGTGACATTTCCATAGTGTGTTACTGCTGCTAAAATGTGAATTTCATTTAATCAGTAACTTTTCTTTTCTCTTTGCTTATTTTATCCTCCACACATCCAGTTCCTAGTATCACTGACATATCCAATTTTGGTTCAGGCACCCAGTTCATTTCCAATTTCAAGTACATTGTAGCTAATCTTTCCATGTAATTTTAGGACGCCCAACATTTCTTTCCCCTTGAGGTGTATTTTTGTACATTATTTTAGGTATTAGTTCTTCTGGTGGTCTTTGAATGTGTTCATGCCATTTCATTCTGTGCTCTTCTGTTTTCCGACGTATGCTTTTGCCACCATGTTCATTCCTTGTTTCAATATTTGTTGGCATATCTGTGAGTTTGTAACCAACCAAAGGTCTTAGAAGTCTCATCTCTGCTGCCTCAATCCCCTACTCTGACTGGCGATTAGAGTCCAAGTGTCTGACCGATACATTAGACCCGGCACTACCATCAAGCTACAAAATTTTACTACTGTCTCTTTTCTAACTTTTTTAGAAGAGTGCGATTTATAGTGGCTATCATCTACCGGAATTTTTCCTGTTTTTATTCTTAATGATGGCGTGCAACACATGAGACTTCACATCCCAGCTATTTATAAATAATTATTTGTTCTAGCGGCTTACCATCAATTATTATTTTCGCTCTTAAATGATGCTAACACTGGAATGCCATTATATTAGTTTTACCCCCTATATACTGTCATATTATAACCATTTACCACTTTTTGCAAGAACCAAATTGCTCTCTGTAATTCATCTGAGTCCGCTAAGATTATTTGATCATCTGCAAACAGGAGTGCATTTGTAACTTCATTATTAACGTTTAATAGTGCACTACTTTGTTCTGCCATGTCTTTATGAAGTCGTCTATGTATGCATTAAACAATGTGTTTGGTCAAGGACACCGTTGTCTCGCTCCTTGAGAGATGTTTCTCGCAAATGGACTTCCTTTTTGTACTTTGCTATTGTTGTGTATGGACATATTCTAAATTACACTTGTTAGATGCTGGGATGTATCATTACTTTCCAAAATTTCCGATAATTTAACTCTCTTAACTTCATGTCATAGTCAACAAAGGCCATGTATGTATTCTTTGTGCATTTCGATAATTTGGGACTGAAAGACACTGTCAAAGCGAGATCTTCCAATCCGAAACCCATTGCGTTCGGTAAGAAACTTTTCCAAAAGTACCTTTATTTGTTATTAGCGCTGCACGTATCTTGTATCCAGAGTTCAGAAGACTAACACCTCGAAAATTCTCTCGTTTTCTGTAATCCTCTTTTTTAAATAATGGAATAACAACTACTGTTTTCCAATCGTCTAGTATATTGTTGTGTTTTTCCTAGCACTTTTCAGAAACATTTGCGCAGACAGATCGTGAATGCTTGGCACGACCTGGATACTTTTCAGCATACAACCGCACCCCTACTTTAATAGTTTGGCGGCATTCGCCGTAAAAGGTATTCACGTTTCCTCTTATCGTACACGAGCAAGTTATCTGACTACTAAAACAACGGAACACAGACTGCCGGGCTTCAAGGGCTCAGGTAAATACAAGAACCATACCTGAGTTAAGTGTTTGTTTTCATTTAGTATAATAGGGCAGACGTTTGTGAAACCTCTTCTCCTGACGGCGGAACAGTGGTCTCGTGTTATGTCACTGTTCTTAGTAGTTTTGAAAGCTTCTCTTAGGAGCTTTTCCATAGATCCACAGAAAAAGTATTTGGTTCCATAAAAAATCGGTTTCGCAATTCCGTGACTATAAACGATAAAAATTACCTGCAAGCGTCAGGAAACTCTTCATACGGTCGCCGTGTAGGGTAGCTGCGCAGTCTAGAGTGCTTTGACACGGTTGGCGCGGCTCCCCCCTTCGGAGTTCTCCCTTGGGCATGGGTGTGTGAGCGTTGTAATTAGCGTAAGTTAGATTAAGTAGGGTGTAAGCCCAGGGACCGATGACCTCAGCACTTTGGTCCCATAGGAACTTACCACACCACCATCCATATCGTCCGCTATAACTTACAAAAACCGCACCTCAGTATGTTTATTAATTCTGGACATATTTGAGGTGGCCTGTCTTACCTGCCTCCCTCCTTATAAGAGGCTGACAGGAGTGGAGCAGCAGGCTTGAGTGACCACCTGAAGATGGCAACGAGTCTCTTTGCCAAAATATCACGGAGTAATTACGACGTCACTCCGTTGGACAATCGAGAATTGTACAAAACTAAATGAACATTTTATTGTCAAATGGCGATAGTTCCATTAAAAAAACTACCTTATGACTGTGGTCCCCAACGCAGTAAAAGTAATTTCAGGGGGGACGAGTGGTGGTGTGCATACGTGTACTGCACGGAGACTTGCCCCAACGGTGTACATACCTCTAAGCACGGCGCATAAAATCCTATGGAACATCCTTCTTTGCTATCCATTCAAATTACCCTTGTGCGCGAGTTGCTTCCTGTTGACCTGCCAGCAAGAGAGGCCTTTGCTTTGGAATTTCTTGCTCGCATGGATGTGGACAATGATTGGCCGCAGAATATTTTGTGGACAGGCCAAGCCTACTTTCATCTGACAGGATATGTCAATACACAGAACTGTCAAATATGGGCAACGAAAAATCCACATGCAAATCAACCAGTAACACTTCATCCTGAAAAGACCACTGTGTGGTGCGGGTTTACGGCATCATTTATCATAGGGCCATATTTTTCCGAAGAGACAGGTGTTTCTGGTCCTGTTACCCGTACCGTCACTGGCAAGCGCTATGAATGTCTCTTATGCAAGCACGACATTCTAGCTCTCTAACATCGTGGATGTGTGGATGGCATCATTTTTATGCAAGATGACGCACATCCGCAAATCGTAAATCCAGTTAAGCACCTGCTGAAGCGCCATTTCGGAAATGCTAGAATTGTCAGCCGCTGCTTCCTTACAGCCTGGCAGTCCCGATCATCTGATCTTAATCCGAGTGACTTCTGGTTGTGGGGCTACTTGAAAGATGTTGTGTTCAGTGTTTTGATCGCAAACTTAGGTGTATTTAAGACACGCAATGCGCAACAGAAAACGTTTCGATCAGTTGCGGAACATGCTTTGTCTCGATTTCAACTTATTGCAGAAAACGGTGGACAACATATTGAACATGTTTTACGCCAGTGACACGGTAATTAATAATCCAATTTGATTTTGATTGATACTATGTATGCGGTTTTTGGCCTCAGGACAATTAAAAACCGATGTGATTAATGCTTTTCATGCGGTTTATGGCCTCTGGACAACTGAAAAGCGATGTGATTGGTGCTTTTTATGCGGTTTTTGGCCTCAGGACAATTAAAAAAGGAATTTACCCATCCGATGTGATATGACGTTGCCATGGTGGATGGGCTTACATAACTATCAGTATCACACCTGTACACTCGTGCACACTGAGTAATACAGTTTGTTTTTACGTCAAACGTACAGCTTAGGCATTGTTGATTTATTTGAAGACCTTGTACTTTTCATCAGTGGTAAAAAATATGGAAACAAATTGCCGAATGATAAAAAAATAATATGATTTTTTTCAGAATCTTGTCGGTACTACTCGTATACTGAAGCGGGAAAGAAACTGGTATGCCGGCCGTTGTGGCCGAGAGGTTCTAGACGCTTCAGTCTGGAACCGCGCGACCGCTACGGTCGCAGGTTCGAATCCTGCCTCGGGCATGGATGTGTGTGATGTCCTTAGTTATGTTTAAGTAGTTCTAAGTTCTAGGGGACTGATTACCTCAGATGTTAAGTCCTATAGTGCTCAGAGCCATTTGAACCATTTGAAACTGGTATAGGCGTAGGTAATCAAATAAAGAGCACGTAAAAAGGCGAAACATGGCGCTACCGTCGACAACGGCTACATAAGACGAGTGTATGCTGCAGTTGTTAGATCGGTAACTGCTGCTAGAATGGCAGGTCATCAAGATTTAAGTGATTTTGAAGTGGTGTTACAGCCAGCGCACGAGCTATGGGACACAGCATCTCCAAGGTACAGATGAAGTGAGGACTTTTCCGTACAGCCATTTCAAGGGTGTACCGTGAATAACAGAAACCCGGTAAAAAATCAAATTCCGACATCACGGCGGCCGGGAAAAGATCTGCAGGAAGGGGACCAACGACGACTAAATAGAATCGTGCAACGTTATAGAAGTGCAACCCTTCCACAAATTGCTGCAGATTTCATTGTTGAACCATCAACAAGAGTCAGCGTGCGAACCATTCAACGAAACATAATCGATATGGGCGTTCGTAGCCGAAGGCCCACTCGTGAACTCTTGATGTCTGCACGACACAAAGGTTTACGCCGCGCCTTGGCCTCTTCAACACAGACATTGCACTGTTGATGACTGGAAACATGTTTGCCTGGTCGGACAAATCTTTTTTCAAATTGTTTCTAGCGAATGGACGTGTACGGCTAAGGAGACAATCTGGTGAATCGATGGTCCCTGCAGGTCAGCAGGGGACTGTTCAAGCTGCTGGAGGCTTTGTAATGGTGTGGGGCGTGTGAAGTTAGCGAAATATGGGGGACCTGATATGTCTAGATACGACTCAGAGCACGCGTCCCGTCTGACTACCTACGTTCTTTCATGTCCATTAAGCATTCCGACGTACTTGGGCAATTCCAGAAAGTCAACGCGACACTCAACAAGTCCAAGATTGCTTCAGAGTGGCTCCAGAAACTCTCTAATGAGTTTAAACACTTCCGCTGGCCACCAAACTCCCCACACATGAACATTATTGAGAATATCAGGGATGCCTTACAACATGCTTTTCAGAAGCGATTTATGGACAAACGTGCGGGATTCATGGTGCCAATTCATTCCAGCGCTACTTAAACATTAGTCGAGTCCATGCCACGTCGAGTTGCCGCACGCGGGGGCTCTACATGAGGTAGGTGTAACAGCTTCTGTAGCTCTTCAGTTTACACTATATGTACACTAACAGTCATATGACTTAATTTCTAGACTGAAAAGCGTCACTTTTGCAATCTACAATCAGTCATATAGAAGCATGAACAAAGATGAGAAGAAACACACATTTTTTTTATGAAGGAGAGGGAAACGTTGAAATTACAGATTATTTAAAAAACAAGGAAAGTAAAAGAGCAGATTTACATTACAGCAGATCATTGAAAGGAGCAAAAAAATGTTTCTTCCTAAAGTCTAATAGCAAATTCAATAGGGTAGGTGGTTGCGTTTTATAGTTGCTGTGGCTGTGTCTGCAGCTCCAGTAGTACAAGTAGTCCCGGTATTCAGTTTATTATTGCATACTTAATACAGTCTACCCACACATAGATTCTCAAATCATTTTAATACTGGTTACCATACTGAAATTGTTATTTCTTAGGTGGCTATGACGTAATGGACACCGTATGTGTGAAACTCTCGTTCGATGTAGGAGACAGCCTTATGGTCCTAATCAGATGAGGTTAAATAAATAGACTAGACTCTCGCTAATCCGGCCGTTCCTGGCACATATGGATGCCTGATTAGCGAAAGTGCCGGATTACTGAGTGTGTAAAAAAATGTAAATGCCGTGTAACTAGGGCCTCCCGTCGGGTAGACCGTTCTCCGGGTGCAAGTCTTTCGATATGACGCCGCTTCGGCGACTTGCGCGTCAATGGGAATGAAATGATGATGATTAGAACAACACAACACCCTATCCCGGAAAAGAGGAAATCTCCAAACAAGTCGGGAATCGAACTCGTGCCCTTAAGATTGACATTCTGTTGTGATGACCACTCAGCTACCGGGGGTGGACATTGAGTGTGTGAAATTTATTTTATTCATGTATTTTGTTTTTCATTTATTTTGAAAACGTGGGGGCTAAAGTGTACTGTACTTTATTAAACCGAAGGACACACTTTTAAAAAAAGATGTTTATTTTAATAAATCCAAAAGTACATTAATTTTCAAAGAAAACTTAGTTCTTGAGTGTATAATTCTTGAGTGCATAATTCTACAGTCGTGTCACTCACTATGAAACATGTCCCTAATTTTTCAGTATCGTAATGATGATACTTGACGGTGGCATGCTTTTATCAGCAACCGCTCTACAAGCATTACATCGGTACTGCATGTGTCTGGTTGCTGCGTAGTGTACTCCAGGAAGACCTCGGCAGCTTCAGCATCAGCAGTGTGAGAAACCTTCATGGTCTTTCCCCCTCTAACATTCTGCGTGGTGTCTGTTTGTTCTACATCGTGTCTCCCTACCACTTTTACGCAACGACGCTCTGAGCGTGTTTTTTAGGGAATTGACTAGTTTGAACCTGGGACCTGTTGCTGGTAAGGAGACGCCAGACCACACGTGACATGTAGAATTCAGAAGAGTTCAGTGAGACTAGCGATGATATAACCAAATACTTAATTATTTCAGCGTCAGCTCCACTGCACTCCCTCTAAAAGAATCTTAATACTAACTAAACTTAGTGGAAGGGGTGCAAGGCTTTCCTATTTTTAGTTAGCTGGTAAAATAACGTCGAAGAACCAGTTAAGTTTACCATTGGAAATTTTATTCTACTCACAAAACATTGTTTATAAATTGCACTATTGATAAAAGGAAATGTTTTAATACAGGATGGTAAAAACCAACTGCATTCAACAAAAATGTGAACGAATATTCCCTGAATGGGTTTCCAAGTTCTACAATGCATCGAAGGATGACCTATGCCATATCACATCTATATTCTAGGTTTAAATTAAGTTTCACAAAAGAGAAAACTATCAAAATGGTCTACAGTGACCCTCAATTATCTTTAATTACTTATCTAACTTGTCGTAAATTGCAGTGGCTGATGTGGCTTCTCAATAACTATACAACAGAAAAATCATCGCGTTTCAGATTTTTACTTCAAGTGGCAAATGTGAACACCATGAGCTTTAATTGACGATCGACACTAGTATTACGCAAAAAGGGGGTGTAACAGATGAGACTTCTACAGTTCTGAGTGAAGCTTTATGCGCTGTTATGCGGCATCGTGTGCGTTCATTACCTTGTCGGTGTTCGTCAGGGGGTGGCGGACAGCACAGCTCCGCTCACCTCACCGTCTCGGAAGCAACTCTCCTCTAACTTCTCCTTACTACAATTTACCGAAGTTGGCTGTGTTTTCATCTGACCAATCAGGGCCTCAATGTTAACCTTAAGCTCCTCCTACAAAAATTCTGTGTATCCAATGAGAAACGTTATACTTTTCGTGGTGGGGCAATGTTTTTAAAGTTTGCAACGTAACAGAGACGCGAAAAAGTCTCACGCTAAAACTTGCAGCTGGTGTGGTCCTTTTAGCGTTATCGTAAGATATATACAGTTCTTCTGGAGGGCTCTATCTTATAACAAGGGCTGGGGGGTGGTCCTGAGTAACAGAGACGCGAAAAAGTCTCACGCTAAAACTTGCGGGTGGTGTGGCCCTTTTTGTGTTATCGTAAGATCTATACTGTTCTTCTGGAGGGCTCTAGCTTTTAACGTGGGCTGGGGGGTGGTCCTAACGTAACAGAGACGCGAAAAAGACTCACGCTAAAACTTGCTGGTGGTGTGGTCCTAGCGGTTAGCTGGCGACGTGGGTGTCCGTCCGTCCCTTATCGTAGGGCCTTCCATCTTAACATGGTTCTGCTCTCGGCTTCTGTTCTCGTTTCTCCCCTCGGAACTGTGTCTGTCTCACGGTGGAAAGGTATGACGTGCATTTAGACATTCTTGTGTCAGTCTGTGGTATTCCATTTGCTCACTCGTTACTCGTATTACTTTGGTTAATTTAATGTCACGATTTATTCGGAGCTATGAAACATATTACTGGATTTGCTTATCATGTCAGGGTTTTCATGTAAGGTGTTGGATTTGCCTGACACCTTACACCCCTGTGTCCTCTTCGTCATCACTTTCATCATTACTTTCTTGCACGCTTTTGATTATTTCTTCATCTGTTAAAGTATGGTCCATATCACAGTTTTCTTCATTCAGCCCCTTAGTGACATCTTCATCATCAATTTCTTCTTCTCATGGAAGGTTGTGGAATATGTCAGTGTGCAATGTAATTGATAATTCCGAACTGTCTGGTTCACCGCTGTCTCTCACTCCTGGATCCTACTCGGCATCAATGGATGGCCACAATTTTCTCCAGATCTTCATTATGGTAGCGTTCTCCACATTATGCCATGCTTCGGCTGCTTGGAGAACAACATCACGTATATTAATTGCTTTCCACGCCCTCAACATAGTCTCGATAGAGTCGTTTTCACTTTCGTTGAGCGAGGAGACGAGTAGTGAATGACGATAATGACGTTTGATTCCCAAATTCCCTGGTCAATGGGCTGAATTAGGGCTGTCACGTTGGGTGGAAACAAGAGTGATTGTATACCATCGTTCTTTAGAGATGCATCTGAAGGATGGCTGGGAGCATTGTCAGTTATAAGGATATCTTTCAGTGGCAGCTTTTTCTTCTTTAGCTCCTTTCTCACTGCTGGTACAAACGTTTCATGGAACCACCGAGAGAATATTTGTATGTTGATCCACGCTTTCTTCTGAGTGCAATGCTGCACTGATAGAGTTTTTATGTCAGTTTGTTGAAAACAGCGCGGATATTGGGATTTTCCAATCATCATAAGCGGTAGTTCATTGCATCACAACACTCCATTAATGTTACGCACTGTTTCTGTTGCTTGTAGCCATGAGCTTCCTTCTCGTTTTTGGCAGCTAATGTTTTTAAGGAAGCATCTTGTATAAGAGTCCTGTTCCATCAGCAGTTAAATTTTCTTCCTATATTATTATCCGTATCTTGCTTCGAAACTCATCAGCATCATTATCGTTAGCTGAGAGACTTTCCACGGCGACTGTGAGTTGCCGAATGATATGTCGTTTTTTTCAGTTTGATAGCCAACCTTCAGGCCGAGCGGCTCTAGGCGCTTCAGTCCGGAACCGCGCTGCTACGGTCGCAGGTTCGAATCCTGCCTGGGGCATGGATGTGTGTGATGTCCTTAGGTTAGTTAGGTTTAGGTAGTTGTAAGTCTTAGGGACTGATGACCTCAGATATTAAGTCCCATAGTGCTTAGAGCCATTTGAACCGTAGCCAACCCTCGCTCGCTACAAACAAGTTATTACCGCCAAGTTGTTTTGTTAAATGCAGCTGCTTTTTTTTCCTTTGTAATGGGCCACTGATTGGAATTCTTTTACTGCGTTGTTGTATGAACCATCTATAAACAGCTACGCCGTGCGGAATTAGCCGAGCGGTCTAGGGCGCTGCAGTCATGGACTGTGCGGCTGGTCCCGGAGGAGGTTCGAGACCTCCCTGGGACTGGGTGTGTGTGTTTGTCCTTAGGATAATTTAGGTTAAGTAGTGTGTAAGCTTAGGAGTTAAGTCCCATAAGATATCACACAATTTTTTTGAAACAGCTACGTCCAGTTCTTCATTCTCACTCATTCGTATAACCTTCCCTTTCCCCAAGTCACTATCCATTTGTCTTGAGTACTGTCGGATAACATCTTCTTTCTTTTTGATGTCATAAATAGTTGTTCGTACAATATTAGACTCAGCAACAATGGCTTTCTGCGAAAAACCTGGATTAAACTTATCTAAAATTTCGATTTGCTGCTTGATGGGTAGCGTAACATGTTTTCTTTTAGAGGACACGATTCCAAACTTTAAAGAAAGCTACAATTCCAAATGCAGTATATAAAGCATTGTTTAACTAATCATTGTTGTGAACGATAATTCATTGTGAACGTGTTTTTGGATGTGCGCAGGATTATTGAGAGGCCGGACTACTGAGGGCCGCTTTAGCGAGATTCTAGTGTAAATAAAATAAAAGTATTCAAGGCGCGCGGTCTAAGGGGTCTTGTCACGGTCCGCGCGGCATCCCCCATCGGAGGTTCGAGTCCTCAAAAACTGTTCAAATGTATGTGAAATCTTATGGGACTTAACTGCTAAGGTCATCAGTCCCTAAGCTTACACACTTCTTAACCTAAAGCATCCTTAGGACGAACACACACACCCATGCCCGAGGGAGGACTCGAACCTCTGCCTGGATCAGCCGCACAGTCCATGACTGCAGCGCCTCAGACCGCTCGGCTAATCCCGCGCTTCGAGTCCTCCCTCGTGCTTCGGCGTGTGTGTCGTACTTAGCGTAAGTCAGTGTACATTAGATGAAGTAGTGTGTAAGCTTAGGGGACCGATGACCTCAGCAGTTTGATCCCATAAGACCTTACCGAACATTTCAATTACAAAAGTATTCAAGAAAATGTTGTTAGTTAATAACGTAAAACGTGACTGCACCGGCTCTATAGGTCGTTGGTCAGTTTTTAAAATTACTGCAACAAATTTTCTTACATTAATGTAGAACTTCAGTAGGCTCTCTGTGCTGTTCTAATTATCGTGACCTTCTCCGAGACTCCCGCACTGAGGCAGAAACGTAGCCGCTGGCAAGCGCCAGGTGAACATTTTGCTTTTACGAGCAAAAGTTTGCGAGGCGAACCCACTGGTATCGCGCCAGCCGCATCACGGGCGCCGGGCCAACCGAACCGGGCTGCGACGAAGCGAGAGAGCAGCTGAGAACGCAGCAGCCACGGCGGCGGCCGATCACGAGGTCTGAGCCGGCTGCAGCCGCAGCCACAGCCGCCCATAATTACGGCCCGGCCTCGTGTCCGTGCCGCGGCAGAGCAGGAAGGTACCACAGAGAGGTATTTGATGTTGAGGCGGGGCGGAAAGAATCGCGCCCGTCACGGCTGGCTAGGCGCCCGCCGCCCGCCGCCAGGCCGCTGAGGAAGATGAGTCCGCCGACAAGGCGCGCCGTGGCGGACGTGGCCGCGCCGCGCCGCGATAAAGCGGCTCGCTTTCCGGGCAACGGGCGACCGCCAATACCCACTCGCCAGCGCCCTCCACTGCCCGCATGAGACCGCCAGCGTCCGCCTGCGCCGCACATGCTGCGCCAGGTCAGCTTTCGCCTCTGGACATGCAGGGCGGCCGTTTACCGCTCACGCGCTTCTCGTTGCATACGGCGGTATACACTTCACTCGCCGATGAACATTTCATTAATTGCATTTCGTTTTATTGCATATTTAGTGTTTTGTCGGCTGCTGTCGGAATCAGTACTGGCACAAACAAGGAAGACGAGAGGTTACGATGGCCGGTGGTAGGAATTCAGAACGGTCTGTACATGACACTTGCAGATTAAAATGGTTCAAATGGCTCTAACAAGGGAACCTCCCCATCGCACGCCCATCAGATTTAGTTATAACTTGGCACAGTGGATAGGCCTTGATAAACTGAACATAGATCAATTGAGAAAACAGGAAGAAGTTGTGTGGAACTGTGAAAAAATAAGCAAAATATACAAACTGAGTAGTTCATGGGCCACATAGGCAACGTGAGCTCAGGAGTGTCGTGGTCCCGTGGTAGAGTGAGCAGCTGAAGAAGGAGAGGTCCTTGGTTCAAGTCTTCCCACGAATGAAACTTTTACTTTCTTTATTTTTGCATAGTTATTATCTGTCCGTTCGTTCATTGACGTCTCTGTTCACTGTAATAAGTTTAGTGTCTGTGTTTTGCGACCGCATCGCAAAACCGTGCGATTAGTAGACGAAAGGACGTGCCTCTCCAATCGGAACCGAAAACATTTGATCGCAAGGTCATAGGTCAAACGATTCCTCCACAGGAAAACACATCTGATATATTCTATACGACACTGGTGACGGCATGTGCGTCATATGACAGGAATATGTTGTCGACCCACCTAACTTGTACACTTGGCGAATGGGTAAAAAGATTCTTCTACCTTGCCCGATTTAGGTTTTCTTGTGGATGTGATAATCACTCCCAAAAAAGTGATGAAAACATAAGAGTTTGTCACATGAACTGAAAATAAAAAATTCAAGTTTTCACTCGATGGAAGATTTGAACCAAGGACCTTTCGTTCCGCAGGTGCTCACGTTACCACGAGACCACGCCGCTCCCGCGTTCCCAGTGTCCTTAATGTTGCTTATGTTGCCATGAACTACTCAGTTTGTATATTTTGCTTATTTTTTCACAGTTCTACACAACTTCTTCCTGTTTTCTCAATTGATCTGTGTTCAGTTTTTCAAGGCCTATCCACTGTGCCAACTTATAACTAAATCTGAGGGGGGTGCGATGGGGAGGTTCCCTTGTAAGCACTATGAGACTTACGGGGGTAGGACGTCAAACGGGCCGACTTGGAGCAGGAGAGTCACCACAGGACATTTTAATTTCTACTGTCTATACTTTTACAAATATATTCATTAAACTTTGTCACCATGACCAGGAAGGGTTGACGAGACACACTCATAGCAGTGGAAGTTCAAAAACGTAGCAAAATACCTTTTTTTCACATGTGAAGTTTCATCATTTTTTCGCTTATTACTGGCTGCATTTGTTGCTATAGGTACACTTTTCTTCCTAAGTAAGAGGGATACTTCGGTGAATTTTTCATAGCATACAAACAGTAGTTACAAGTGTATGAAACTCTAGAATTTTCCAAATCTATTAAAAACTGTGGAAACAATTTAGATAATTAACTATAAAACTTGAGTTTTTTCTAAACATGAAGTTTAAAATGTACCAGTTCATTCATTTTTTCATAAATTAAATAACTTCTGGAGTTTCATACACCTGTAACTACGATTTGTACGCTGTCAAAAGTCATCGAAGAATCTCTCTTACTTAGGAAGAAAAGTGTACCTATAGCAACATATCCAGCCAGCAGTAAGTGAAAAAAATGATAAATTTCACATGTAAAAAAAATGTGTTTTGTTACGTTTTTGAGCTTCCACTGCTATGAGTATGAATCCTGAATCCTTCCTAGTCATGCTGTTAGTGTTTTATGAATTTCTTTGTCAAAGTATAGAAAGTGGAAATTAAAATGCCCCGTGGTGCCTCTCCTGCTCCAAGTCGGCCCGTTTGACGTCCTACCCCCCTTAACATCTGAGGTCATCAGTCCCCTCGCTTTAGAACTACTTAAACCTAACTGAACTAAAGACATCACACAAATCCATGCCCGAGGCAGGATTCGAACCTGCGACTGTAGCAGCAACGCGGTTCCGGACTGAAGCGCCTAGAACTGATCGGTCACAGCGTCCAGCACTTTCAGATTAATAGAACACTTTATTTCTGAAAAGGAAGTAAACGTAAGTTCTCGTTGTGATGTGGCTTGATACGCTTCCTGCGCCTCCTGCATGCGGTAACTCTCAGAACGTAGGCTAAGTATCGTATCCTGTTACTCAGTACTGATGCTATCGAAGGCTGTTACCGAACTGGCCGACCAGCGGTGGGCGTCTGGTTAAGTCAACGTTGACAGCGGGCACTGAGCTCGTCTTCCTGGAGGTGTGGCACTGCCGCTGTTCCCATTGGCCCGCGGGCCAGCGCCTTCTCGATGCCGTTTCGCGGTGCTGTGCTGGTCGGTGTGCTGTCGGTGCTTTAGCCCTGCATATTTATGGACCTGTTGCCTAGTTACTTAGTTTGAATCTAGAGCAAATCTCTCGTCCAGTTCAAAGGCTCAAGCGATTGGAAAAATGCTCAGATGTCTCCTGTATATAAGAAATGTAAGAGAGCGAATCCCCAGTATCCCTAACATCGGTTTGTTGCGGACTCCAACGTATTCTCAGTCCGAAGATTCCAAATATTCCAGAGACCGATATTCAGTACAAATCAGTACGGTTTTAGAAAGCTTGCCCTTTTCTCAGGTGACACACTGCGAACTATGGCTAAAGGGGAACAGGAAGATTCCATATGTCTTTCGAAGAACGTTTGACATGGTGTCACGTTGCAGATTGTTAAGAGAGATACGACTAAATAAAACAAGTTCATATGTGAGTTGCTCGAAGACTTCTTGAGTAATAAAACCCAGTATGTTGTCCTCGACTGCGAGTGTTCATCAGAGAGAAGTGTAACCTCAGGAGTGCCCCACGCAAGTGTAATAGGACCGCTGTTGTTCTCTAGATACATAAATGATCTGGCAATCTATGGTTGTTTGCTGACGATGAAGCTGTGGTGCACGAGAAGTGGAGTGACTGTAGGACCTTACAAGACGACAGACAAAATTTCCAGCTGGTGTGATGAACAACAGCTGTCTCTAAATGTAGAAAAATGTAATTTAATGTGCATAAGTAGGAAAAACAAAGCAGTAATGTTCGGATACAGCGTTAGTAGTGCCCTACTTGAAACAATCACGTCATTTGAATATTATAGCATAACGTTGCAAAGCGATATGAAGTGGAACGAGCACTGAGAATTCTGACAGGGAAGGCCGATTGGGAAAATTTTGGAAAAGTGTGGTTCATCTGTAAAGGAGATCGCATTTAGAACGCTGCTACAACTACTCTTTAACACTGCTCACGTGTTTGTGATCCGTGATAAGTCGGATCAAAGGAAGACATTGAAAATATTCGGAGGCGGGCTGTTAAATTTGTGACCATTAGCTTCGAACAATACGCAAGTGATGTGGAGATGCTTCGGAAACTCAAAGAGGTATTCTTGCAGGGAAGGAAAAAAAGGAAAAATTATATTTTTACAAATATATCATTTTCTTAACTCTACATTTGTATTTTATCAGTCTTTTCGTTTTGTGCTGCGTCAGTTTCTGTGCTCGACGATCCCCACTGAAATACTGGAAGGCGTCGACTCATTTGTATGGGTGTCGCAAATCATGAGAGAAGCACTCTAGCATGCGATGCCGAGTCTTACTTGTTGACATTGTCATCATTGAGTGGTACTTTCAACCGATGACGATGACTGCGGTTTACTGCATAAACAGTGATATCTTGGTACTCCTTTGGTGTCAGACCTTGGACGGTATGGCAGTTCGATGATTGTAGTTGACTACCGACGATTGTCACCCAATATTGTTCTCTGACGTCTTGGTACTTCCCACCTGGTTCGGTATGGCAATTTGATGATGTGGTAGGGAGAATACTGTTTATTTTCCTGAATCTATTTCTACATAATGTTGGTTGGTACTACTTAATATTCCATTTGCCGTTCGCTTGTATTTGTTTGACGATTCAAGGTTTACTTTTGGAGAGGTGGTTGTTGTAGTTGCCATGCCTCAAAGTTCATGGAAAGACGTTTGTAACAATTTGTTTTGTAGGATTGGAGAGAAAGGTATCTAGCTGTCTTCTGCCCTTCTTCATCTTACATCTTCTGTTCTTCTCTCCTTTCTTGAATTCTTCTGTTCCTCTTGGGCTAGGAATATGTGAATTTTAGTGTAGGAGTGATACAGGATTTGTAGGATCTGACTGCCTTTCCAAATGTTACTTGATGAGTTTGTAGATCAGTAATTTTTTGTACCTTCATTGTCGTCTCGTCGTATTATGATTCTCCCCACGCTCTTCCGTTGTGTAGCAGTGTCGTGACATATAAAATGTCCGTGCTGCACATTGTCCTCCTGAAGTCCAACCTGGTTGCAGCCTGCATTTCCAGTATGGCGTTGGCCTTAATGTTGTTGTTACTGCCCTAAGTGCTTTCTCAACATATCTGTACCCTCTCCGTCGCTATCTCAAAGCATCTGGTGTCAAGAGAGTTGGTTATTGGTGTTGGTGGCGATGTCCTTTTTTTCGTGTAGAGAAATTTTTTTACAACGTTTAGTTTTGTACAGACAACAAGAGATTTTGACTCTATACAATGCAATGTTTATAAAAATGAAGAAAATTATCATTTATTTCTCGTATCCTAATTTAATTGAAGCATATATATATCATTTTTATAGCTTACCCCTTCTTCATTCTTTTAATTGTTGTGTACCATTTATTGTCTGTGTGCATGTTGTAGTGTACTTGATACTACAAGAGTTTGTTAGTGTGTATTGTGTCTCTTTTTCTTTTAATTAATGTGTTATTTTGTTGATTCTTAATTTATTTTTTGATTTAGTGGTTAGTACACGATTTGCGATTGCCCCTCTGTCTCTTTCCCTTTTTTCTCTTTGTGTTTCTTAAGCTAGCTAGCAATGGGAATGTTCGCACTTCTAAAACGCGGTGGCATTAATACTGGGATGTGAATTACCACGTGCATAGGCAAATGGATTCTATTTGCATTCCTGTAAACGTGATTTGGATCGAAAGCGTAGCTACGATTACTATGCTGATGTATCGACTGCAACTAGAACATTTCGAATAAAGAGTAGCGGGTGTTATTTATGCGGCCCTCATCAGCTGTCGTAGCTGTTTTCGTTGTTAGGATTTCGTCACCTAAACCGGTAAAAACGGAACCCTACTAGTCTCACTTTCTTGACCGTCTATCGGTCTACCCAACCCTTAAAACCCGTTTACCTCCAGAACGGGTGGACATAATAAGCGGAAATGTATCGCACTTCTTGCGGTAACCGGTCCCTTGGTGGTGTAAAAAAGTGAGCTTCTATGTCAACGCAATCTGAAGATACGACCGTTTATGTAAAGAAAATTTACGCGAAAGGTCAAAAAATGGCTTCAGAACTATGCGACCTAACTGCTTAGGTCATCAGCCCCTAGACCTAGAACTACTTAAACCTAGCTAGCCTAAGGGCATCACAGACATCTATGCCCGAGGTAGGATTACAACTTGCGACTGAAGCAGCCGCGCGGTTCGTGACTGAAGCGCCTGGAACCGCTCGGCCACCGCACCCGGCGAAACCCTATTCACCTAATGTATAATTATAATATATACTGTCTAGTGAGGATAAACTGTATTCGCCAGCAACTCAGATCGTTTGATCACGGAACTTTTACCAAGCTACATTCAAACTTTGTTCGAAGTCGTCTGCAATATCCATTTATAAACACCCTAGGAACGTCGTATGCGATATCCACTTCTGAAGACGCTGGCAGATACTGCAGTACTATAACAAGTAGGTGGGAATTTATTGTTGTTGGTCTATGCACGACACTTTATTTCAATATCAATTTAACGCGCCTAGGTGTTCGTATATGGCTGAAACTAATGAACAAAAAGTAAATAAACAGCAAACAATTTCGATGTTCAAATCAAATGAAAGTCACATGTCGTAATTACAACATAATTTCGTTGTTACATCTACGTGACTACATCAACAGGATTTCTTTGCAATCCGGACTTACGTGCCTGGCAGAAGGTTCGGGTTATTTCTCTACCGTCCCGCTCATTAACAGTGTGCGGGAAAAAGGACCACTTAAATCTTTTCTTGCGAGCCATGAATTACATTATTACTATGGTTTCTTCCTGTGTAAGTTCTCTAGGAAATAATGTATTGGCATTCAGAACAGATGATGGTGACTGAAATTTCGTGAAAAGATCTCGTGGCAACGAAAAACGCGTATGTTTTCATGAATGTTACCCCAACTCGATTATCAAATTTGGGATGCTCTCTCCCCTATTTCGTGACATTGCAAATCGTGCTACTGTTCCTTGGACGTTTTTGCGTGCACAGTCAATCACGTCTGTCAAGGATATTATAGCAGTGGACGGACAAACGTAGTGTAGGCAGTGTTTTCAGTTGGCCTGTTGCGTATTCTTAGTGTGCGGCTAATAAAACGTAGTCATTCGTTTGCCTTCCCCACAAAAGTATGTTTTCTATCGTTCCAGTTTAAGTTTTACTGGGTACTGAGATGAACTGGCAGGGCTTCGACTTGTGTTTTGTTATATAACCGAAAGTTAATTATTGTTATTGGACGCAGCTTTCATGTTTAATGTATTCCTCATTCAACAGAGTACACTCCTCGTACACCAAATATAACTGTTTCAAAGTATTAAATTGTTACTGATCTTACCATGTTGCAGTGGTCAGCCGGCAGCGGTGACCGTGCGGTTCTAGGCGCTCCAGTCCGGAGCCGCGCTGCTGCTACGGTCGCGGGTTCGAGTCCTGCCTCGGGCATGGGTGTGTGTGATGTCCTTAGGTTAGTTAGGTTTAAGTAGTTCTAAGTTCTAGGGGACTAATGACCACAGCAGTTGAGTCCCATAGTGCTCAGAGCCCGTTGAACCATTTTTGCAGTGGTCATCTTAACTTGCCGTTTTGAAACAAAGGAAAATATTTTAGCGAAATGTAGCAACTAAGAAGCGGAGTATCCAAACAAACAAACATTTCCGGTTTAAGTATTGGCAGTAGGTCTACTACACAGTAACGTAAATTAGGAGCAAAGTCCATAAGTAGATCGTTATCAGGAAAACCAGCCCTCATAATGCAAAGTGCCGCTACAAGAAAGAAAGTTTCCAAACATGTCAATGAGTAGTCGAGGAAAGTGGACGCATTCTGTCTACTGAATCCCAACACACGTCACTTACGAGGGGACACGCCAAGTGTCACACCCCGATCTTGCTGAAACTTCGCTCAGTGAAGGAGGGGACAAAATAAGCGAACACGTGTCTCGGCTTATCTGCTTACACTCTACCGCTTCTGAGAAAACGACGGTTTAAGTGTCCAATGCGTTGTTGCTATAGTGTAGATACCTCTTAGCGGGTAAGGACTCAATTGAAGCGGTGGCTCTGCGGCTAGCATAGCGACTTCGGAACTTTGCGCTGCGAGTTCGAAACCCGGTTTTTCCTTTCGCCCCCCCCTCGCTCTCTGAATTATCTACGAATGTTTATTCCAACTTATGTTGAAACGCTGTTGTCGTTATTCGTCAGTTAATTTACTGTGTAAAGAAATAAGTTAAAAAGGGGACACACAGTGCGTAGTGGGGCGATCCCTCTGTTGTAGAAATAATTCAGAAGCCAAGATCGCTTAAATACTGTCTACTGAATAACCGGTTTCAACACACTAAAGATGCCATTATCGGAACTGAATGTAGATAAACATTTATAAACCATTTGGATATAACGATACATGAGGCAGACCAGATGATTTTAGATCAGCTTATCTTATTCGTTTATTATTTTTTAATTCATTAATTACACATAAAGTTAATTGGCGAATAATGACAACATTATTTCAACATAAATTAGAAAAAAACATTCGTAGATAATTCTGATAGAGAGCCAGGAAAAAAAAGCAATATGGTCTCGTTGATAACTTTGACCGTCGTTTTCTCGGAAACGGTCGAGTGTCTGCAGATAAGCCGAAACACATGTTCGCCTATTTTGTCCTCTCCTTCACTGAGCAAAGTTTCCGGACAATCAGTCTATGACACTTGGCGAGTTCCCTCGTTAGTCGAGTCGCTTCTTACGCCCGGCGACAATTATGTATGCCTCAGAGTAAACTGCGCCACTTGGAAACACGGCGAGCGGGGATAAACACGTTTTCCTTCTTGTAAGGCAACCTTTTATAGCTAAAATTCACGAAGTGTTCTTCAGGTTGCCTCAGATATTTCAGAAATGTTTCTTGCGTTAGGCCTGCCGCATATGCAAAACGTAAACATTTCATATCATGTAATATTTATCAGGATAAGACATGACAAGAGTGGACCAGTCCCTTCTCAGAAAAATTACAGATTCTAAGTTGCTCCACTATGTAATGACACCGGTACAGGCTTGCGATCTCTCGTTTATGCCATCGATTTCCATGTTACACATACTCGGCCACTGCGTTGTGGCTGCCATCGTGGAGGACGCAGTCTGTTTCCTGGCAGCGCTGTTTCCGCAGCCGATATTAACCGCGACGAATCATTCAGTCAACGCTAAATGGCCCATCTGGCTGAGGCAGACAAGGGCGCTATTATAGCACTTCATGCAGAGGGATTTTCAAATGGCTATATAGCAAGAACTATGGGTCTTCACAAGTCGACGGTAGCCAGGTGGGTCAGACGAAAAGAAGAGAGTGATAATCTGAATGGGAGGCCTCATGGCTGTCGTCGCCAAACAACAGCAGCTCAGGATCAGCAGATACGCCGTTTCAGTGAGAACCACCCATTTGTCAACGCACGACAAATTCAGCAAACTTTGGGTCTCAATGTTAGCAGTAAGACCGTCACTCGTCGTGTAAGGGAAGGTGGACTGAGAGCAAGAAGCGCTGCTGTGAAAGAGACATTGACTGTTTCCCAAAGAGAAGCTTGCCTTGCTTTTGCTACTGAAAATGGCGACAAACCTCTCCAGTTTTGGAGGCGAGTGATTTTCACGCACGAAAACGTTTTCTCTACGGTGCTAGGTATAATCGAAAATATATTTACAGTTGCCGAAGGAGTGGCAGGTAGTCGGTAACGGTATGGGCATGGATATCGGCCGAAGGGTGTGCGCTCCTGTGGGAAGTGGAAGGAAGATTCGATACGCGCAATTACATATCAATTCTGGAGAACGTGATGTTGCCTGCTGTGGCAGCAAGATTTGGCGATGATCAGATCATGTTCCAACAAGATAGCTTGCCTATTCATATGGCACGTGTGGTTAAGAGGTGGTTCGACGACCATAGTAATATTACTGTAATGGAATGGCCATCTAAAGGAGCTGACATGAATCCCATTGAGAATATTTGTGCAGAAATGGTCAGAGTAATACGAGAAAAGGGGCAGTCACCGTCGGCTCGCCGACAGCTTTCTGATGTGATTCATGACGCTTGGAATGAGTTACTTGAATCTCCTAGTTATGTGGCTCGAGTTGTGGGCTCAATGCCCAATAGACTTCGAGCTGTTGTGGAAGCCAAAGGAGGCTATACGCGATACTAAGCAGCATCAGCAGAGGTGTTTTTTTTTCACCTCTTCACCAATCAGCTGTTTCAAGCTTTTTTTTCTTTTTCCTTTTTTTACTTACAGACGTATATTTTATATAATTTCAAGGACAAGGCTTCATTTTGTGACGGCTAAACAGTGCTGCATCATGGGACCCGCTATTTGTCCACATGTGGCTGAACATCAGAGGTGTAAAAAATTTTGAGAGTTAACGTGTTTTAGACAAGGAGATGATTTTTAGTTCATTTCATTTTAACCATTCACGATATGTTTTGACATTCTAATCTTTGATTTCAATTTATTATTATGTATCTTTTCTCCAGTGAAAGTCGACGGTAGTAAGTTTCAAGATATCAAGAATAACTGGATTTTTTAATTTGTGGAACAGCGTATTTAACAGTTAATATTTTCAACAAATCTGTAGTTATAGGACATATTAAGAAGTAAGTCAAAAATGGCATTGTGGAAAGATCACGTTGGTCTCTAAAGGGTAACGACGGTAAAATAGCAAATACGTAACTATGGGTAACAACTATTGTTAATGGTGAGGAGCCATAATCGATATGCCACTTTTCTGTAATTGTATTTCTGAAGTTTATCGTCAGTCCTAGGACTGAAACCGATACCCTGTTTTACGTAAAGAATACAACCTTCAAAATTTATTTAGCAGCGTAGAATATTAAATCACAGTTTATAGATCAGGAACCTAATCCAACTGCCTTTAATTTTGTTTCCACGGATGACATTGAGACAGTAAATAACAAGAGAAATAACGAAACTCTCAGAATCAATATAGAGAATTCAGGTATCAAGTGGATTAAAAAGTTTGCTATAATAGCGAATAATTGCTTTTACAAACTCCTTCATGCCTACGTTTTCTGTCAGACAATGTTTGAAACTAGGACTAACAAGGTAAACAAATTGCCAAATTGGATGTCGGAGAACCAGTTACATAAATTACGATGACAACAAACGTTTTTCAAGTAACTGATCACAGGAGGCATCCAACGCATTTATTGTGTGTTACATGCACAGTATGTAATCTGGAAACGCCACCAACACACAATACCACTAACAGGGGAACATCCCCATCGCACCGCCCTCAGATTTAGTTAAAAGTTGGCACAGTGGATAGGCCTTGAAAAACTGAACACAGATCAATCGAGAAAACAGGAAGAAGTTGTGTGGAACTATGAAAAAAATCTGTGTTCAGTTTTTCAAGGCCTATCTACTGTGCCAACTTCTAACTAAATCTGAGGAGGGTGCGATAGGGAGGTTCCCTTGTTAGCTATGAAACAACTGTAGCAAAACGGAGCATCCTCGTTATCCATGTGATGGATAAGACGACTAATTCGCAACATAAATGTCAATGTAAGCATCAGTTTCTGTTGGAACATGCTGCCTGGACCAAATAACATATATTTCCTTCGTCTTCAATGCGAATCATGTAGCAAATGTAATTTAAAGGACATAAAACTATCGAGTGAATTTACTAACATAATTATGAACCACTCACAAACATAAATCGATGGTCACATAGTTGTCAAAAGTGTTCTACAGTATTTCCATTGTCCACTAGACTAGCAGCAGGAAGAAAACGTTCGCTCAGCTGTGCTGAGATATCTTGCACTGACGAAGCGCGTGCTTCGAAGGCGCCACAGCATCGTCTGCCACCATTTCATGGGAAACGAAATATCTTAAGTGTACAGTCTTAGACATAAAAACTGACCGCCGACCGGCCGCCACAGAGACTAAGTCCGAGTGGTTCACTTAACGTGGCCAATAAAACTGACCGCCCCTGATAACTATAAGTCCGGCCATCTGCACAATCTGGCAACACTGTTAGATGCGGAAGTGTTAGGAGGAATTGTTGTTTACTTCCGAGATGTTCTCGGATTGTGTGAGCCCATGGTCTAGTGACAGAGAGGTCTCCCTATTTGTGAGCACGTTACTCAAGCTATGGCACCGCCGTCCGGACAGTCTGACGAGTTTGTTAATAGAAGAACTAGCACCGCCCTCCCTGTTGCCACCTGTGTCGATACACCACGTCCCCTCCTTGCTCTTCTACATCGGTGTCTTTTACCTCGAACTCAGTTACGTTCGACTTGCCTTACCAGCGACCCAACTGGCGATGGCAAAGACGGTTTATCGGGTCCTGCAACGTGGACGACCCGATAACGTCGTGGAGAGGAAGCACCCGTACGTCAACTGGCGAGTAGTGTGGAGGACAATTCACCACGTAACACTGGACACTGACGTCACGGCGATGTAGTATATCACTGTCAACGGTAAGCAGGTGACCAGATCAAGGCTACATGCGATCCACGTGGTAGACTCACCCACGTGGACGAGCTGTGGCGTTCAAGACGACGATGAACACCGTCTTAGCTGTGGTGAGTCGGCGGCAGTGTGGCACTTAGTGAGGCAAATGTCAGCATACTTCCTTCGAGTATCGCCGAATCATATCGACCCCAAGACTATCTTATTCCCGGATAAGACGTATTACGCACGCACTAAAACTAATGCAATGACGTGGCTTCGTGGACATGCACTGCATTATTTGTTTCAAGGCGGCACTAAGAGTTCTTTAGACTTTTGGAACTATTTGCAGGAACGACCTTGCAAGATCCTTCGTAACCGAAATCTGGCTTTCAGCAAGTCTCGAAAGGCGAACGAAAGCAGCTTGCACCTGGTTACTAAGCATGTTACCTGGGAACTGTTTTTTTCCTAAAGTGGGAAGACATCCTTTTGTGGTTGAATTGGCAAATGTATTGAATTTGTACCAATGATTTTTCTACAGGTTTTTTCTGTCCCAAATAGAGAGTTGAAGTCTCCGATTAGTATTTTCACGTCATCTTGGTGAATTTTGCTCATTGTATTTTCGAGTGTGTTCCAGAATTTTTCGACATTGTCGGTGTTTTTCTTATTTTCGATGTTGGTAGGGACACGTGCATTGATGAGTGTATATTTTTTACTTGGGCTCTGAATGACCATAGTCATAAGTCGCTTGTTGATGGGCCGGCCGCGGTGGCCGAGCGGTTCTAGGCTCTTCAGTCCGGAATCGCGCGACTGCTACGGTTGCAGGTTCGAATCCAGCCTCGGGCATGAATTTATGTGATGTCCTTAGGTTAGTTAGGTATGAGTAATTCTAAGTTCTAGGGGACTGATGACCTCCGCTGTTAAGTCCCATAGTGCTCAGAGCCATTGGAACCTTTTGATTGTTGATGGGTGTGATTTCTTTGACAGAGTTGATAGATCTGTGTTCGAGAAACGCAGTGCCGAAGATTGGTACGCCTTTCGCTACCTTTTGTTGTATTTTGCTCTTGAAGATGCAATGGTTTCCCTAATGCAAGGTTTCATTGTCAGTTAGTCGTGGTTCTTGAAGAGCAAGGATGAGAATTTTTTATGGGTCGATTTCTTTTGTGAGATTATTTAGTTTTCGTGTTTGGATCAAGGCATCGATGTTTTGCTTGTAGGGAAATTTACCAGAGATCTTCGATATTGTCTGTCGTGCTAAGCTGGACTCCCCAGAATCCGAAAATCCAACTGCCGCCTGTCGACAGCCGGATTGTGTACCACCTGGGATAAAGTTGACTTTGCTTGCATAGTTCATGTTTACTTGTGTGTCATTGGTTGTGCTTGGGTGATACCAGGACGGGACAGGACCAGAGGGTGTTGAAGCCTATGAAAGCAAATATTTTCAGCCAAGTTCATTGAGCTAACAGACGGTGACCAGAGTAGCGGTGATTTTCACTCAGACGTGACTGGATTTTGGGTTCAACGGATTGAGTAGCCGTTCAGGATTGTGTTAGTATTTGGTTCACCCCTAGTATTTGATTTCCTCGGTACCACCCATATGGGGGAGGGTTTCCCCTATCCGCCACACGCGATTATTACTATTATTATTATTGTCATTATGTCTCAGCAAATCCGTTATGGTGTATCTTCCCACCACTGAAATAGATGTGTATTGTTCGATTCAGTATTTCCATCACATAAATGTGGGTTTTAATTACGTTACATTGCTACTATTAGACATATTTCTCACTTTTTCTTAGACAGTTGCTACCTGTTACTCCATCATAGGAATTTATGTGCGGAGCATTGTTGCAATACAGACGTTCAAATTATCCGATTTCTGTAATTTCATTTCGATACCAGATCGTTCTAATCGGATTCAGCCAGGTAGTCTTAATGTGGATATCCGACTACGACTCTCATAATATGATAGACTGGGTAAACCACATTCTTAATCGGACTGTTGAATATAGATCACTTATCTATGACAGGGCCTGAATTCTTAAACACTGTGGAAAATAATAATCAGTTAGTACGTAACCCTAACAAACTCAAATCAAAGGCAAATGAGGACGTTCAAAGTTGATTTTCAAAAATTCCCCCACCAACTTCAATGCACATTTGACTTCTCTTGGTAACACCACGTGTAGCTCTTCTGAGGTTGTCTTTGCGTTCTTTTGTGAGGGCTGCACTATTCATAGTCCGAACGATGAAATCAGCTCTTGGGTTTACTTTTTCTTTGTAGACTTTGCCTTTAAACATCCCCGCAGGCAAAAATCCAAAGAGAGAACGTCCAGGGACCTTGAAGGCCAAGAAAAGTGCCCGTATCTAATGATCCATTAGACACATGTTATCTGGCATTTCTTCTGCAATTTGTCTATACAACCACCTCCTACAATATTTACTATTTCTCCTGAAACATCCTGTATAATTATTTGGGTCTCGGCGGCTCATCTAATGTTTTCAGTGCTCGACGCACGACATCGTCCGAACCCACGCGGGAATACAGTGTGGGGGCGAGCGAGTGGAATAATGGCGGGGGGGGCTTGTTCTCATAAGTTCTTACCACAAATTTACAAAATTTTAAATCCAAAATACTGCATCTCGGTTCCTACAAAAGTGCAATAGGTGCGCGCTGATTAGATGTAACTGAAGAGAGTCTCCATCTCGGATTGTGGTTAAGGGCGAATCCCAACCGCATGGCCACGAACAATTGGGAGCGGAAACGTAATGTCATCGGAACCCTGTTGAAGGACCATGACTTGCGATCGTTGGACTGACGGCAGAAAGTTCAGTTTATGAATACATACATACTTAGCAAAATTTATTATGTCGCAGCAGTCTTACCGATACTGCAGGTCACTGCACATAAAATATTAGCTTTAGCCTCTTGGTATGTGTGGAAACAAAATATCTTCAAAGTATTCTTCCACACGGCGACTTTGCAGAGGAAAAACAGAGGACTTGGAATTAAAGACGTGCCTTTAAACTAATACATGCCACTAAGACAAGCATCACGAAACTTCTGTTCCTCTCGTTAGATCCTGGGGATAGGAACGCTCCTGTTAATGTAGCACGCCAGCTTAGATTACGTCCGAAAGTACTATGGCGATTGGAGCTGTATAAGACTTCCACCAGCACAAACCAACACTAGAACCGTCTATGATTATATTACCAGACATCGTCTATACAAATCAACTCCGGTAAATTAACCTACAAAAAACTGGAGGAACGTCTGGAAGAATATCAACAGTAAAATTATACCAACTAGAGTCAGTACCGTATGGTGCGACGTTGTAAACGAAACCATACCCACAGCGGAACGATTATGAAAAATCAAATTCAGACCATCTCCATACTGCGACAAATGTGGGCTTGTAGAAACTGTAGCGCAGACCTTCTTATGTGAAAATAGACTCAGAATTTAGAACTGGACTAAGAAGAAATTAGCACTATCAGCAGAAACGCAGAAAGTCATATACCGATAACTGAAGCTTTACGACCCGAAAATGTTACCCGTCCGCAAAGAATAACAGTTATTCGTGGCTCTTGGGACAGTTTGTGTTTTACGTCGGAAAAAACAAAACTTAGAACTTAGAAGAGTGCATGTTTTATATTGCAGAAGAACATTATAAGCTGAAGAAGAATAACAAATATAAGGAATGGTTTAAATTTTTTTAATCTATTGCTCTGAGTGGGCTACAAAGAGGAGGACAGTTTTATTGATTAGAAGCAGAATACTATTCTTCCACTTTTTTTCATTCCTGGAATATTCTTTTACGTTGGTTCTAAAATCAGAACTGTTCTAATTTGGCATAGCCCTTCCGGCTCCGAAACTTCTTCCATTTGTTGAAAAATAAATGGCTTCGTTACAGACCTCATATGCATCCAGTGCATAATAACTTAAATTGTGAATATATTTCTGAATGAATGTTTGTTATTTATTTTTCCGTCACCCTGTTCACTGTTATAAGTTATGTCCCACAAGGAACGCACGCCATTGGAGGCGACAATCTGTAATTTATTTTACCTTAATTACTACTTCAATATTGTTCTACAATTTAAAGGAATATATGGGTGCAAACATGGAATACATGGGAATAATGCAGCTGCTCAGTGACAGGTAGGGGAAGGCATTGTGGTCAGGCCTCGGATCTCCAACCACTGCCCTCTTTGCCTCTGCCTACCTGGTGCTGAAAGTTTTCTCAAACTTAAAAAAAAAAAAATTGTGCAGTGGTCAGCACGTCTGTCTAGTAAGCAGGAGGTCTAGGTTCGAAGCTCAGTCGGTCACAAATTTTCATCTGTCGTCGTTGCTGTATTTCAACGCGCTGTGACAGTGTGGACATCGGTCCTTCGATATTTTTTGAGGCGATAGAGGTGACTTGCGAACATTTGTCTTATCATCAAAATAACGGGACTTCAACGGCATCCAATCCTTAGTCATACCTTTGTGCTGGCGCTAACCCATGTCATATACATCCGAATTAGATTGTAGTTCATATTTAGTCAGATAACGAATGGACAGTATACAAGTATGCCGGCCAGGGTGGCCGAGTGGTTCTAGGCGCTACAGTCTGGAACCGCGCGACAGCTACGGTCTCAGGTTCGACTCCAGTCTCGGGCATGGATGTGTCTGATATCCTTAGGTTAGTTAGGTTTAAGTAGTTCTAAGTTCTAGCGGACTGATGACCTCAGACGTTAAGTCCCACAGCGCCCAGAGCCATTTGAACCATTTTTGAAGTATACAAGTATTTATAAACAGTAGAAGCAGGATTGCAGCGAACTGATCACTTAACCAAGTGAAACATAGAGTACCTGTGTAATGAGTCATTCCAGCTGCATAGCTGAGGGTAATATTTTTTAAGCAATTCATTGCATGATGATCTCTGTAGCCATACTGTATCATTAGCAGCCCGCGAATGTAGTACTATGTTCGTTAAATCGGATTACTCAAGCTGAGGCCAAATAAAGACAAGCGACGACGCCACAACACTATCTTTACTTAAGTAGGTAATCAGCGCTAAATTATAAGCGCCACCATTAACGTTGCTGTAAGCAGTTTGACAGCATAACACCACCACAACTACTGACAACCTGAAACATTATCATCACGCAGTTGTAGCTCGCAGCGATTATAAGTTTCTCATGTTTGTCAAGAATAGCGGAAAGCGCCTCTGAAGATCCATTTCCATTACGCCTAGGACGGAGAGAATCCTAAATATCAGTAATAGGTCACCAAGCAAGGAGAAGAGTCCACGTATTGTCTCAAGTTCTTGCTGTTTGATGTTAATGCAGTTCCAGATGGTTTCACACTAACGGGTTCTTTTGGCTATCGGAATACTCATATGGGAATTATAGAAGTGTAATTGCTAGAACGTTCAACTACCTTAATAACACCTCATTCTGGATTGAATACGACTCGGAAAGCAACGTTAATTTGACGTTTCCAACCATCTCCTGACGTCTTACTGAATGAAGTCTGAAGTGCACGCACAGTTATGTTGCCTGCCACAAGGATTCTGTGAAGTGTTGTGGCAGCTGGCAGTCATTGCTGAATACAGATATGTGCAAATATCCTCACTGCTCAAGGGGAACTCGTCTTTGTTGTATTTTTTCCATACCGTAATTAGCACAATAACATAAGGCTTTTTCTGCTGAAGAACTTGATGCCCACAAGTCCTTAAATAAGAATCTCCTAGCGTGAGTAATGCATGAAAGGAAACAGACTTTTGGACAAAAGAATGGATAGATCCCTGCTTTTTGCGTTTCCGATAGCGCCTATGATAAGAATCTGGTGTCATATTATGTTTCAGAACCCTAAACTGTTTATTTTTTTACCTCATACTAAAACAAAAGCTATGATATGAGAAGAGGAAATGACTTATATGCTTCTTAGGAACTTAAGTTTTTCGTGTTAATTTTCTCACTTCATTCTAAAACAAGGGCGTTAATATGAGAAGAGGAAATGAAATATACGCTTCTAAGACATAATATTTCCTTGTGTGCTACTACTGCATACATGAAAGCCCTGCAGTTAATTTTTGTATGTTGGATAAATTTTGATATCACCTCACATTCCTTTGTGAGAAGGTTCCTATTTTCTTGGGATTAAAATAGAGTGGACATTTCATGACTGGTTAATATTCTGATTACTAATGACATGATACCCGTTGCAATTGCTCCATGGCACCTGTGGGTAGAGTCTCCCGTTGGTTACTATAAGAACACGCAGGCAGTGATATCCTCTCACTGCAGTCAGAGCCAAGGTGATTTCTTTCGGTTTATGGCGAAGCGTCTGCTGCAGTGTCCACGCTCAGCCAACATAAACAAATCGCGGCGGCATTGGGCACTGCTAATCGCTGCACTTGTCGCGAGCCTCGACAACAAGAGATAACGATACTATGGAGTTAATACATCTTACTTAACGCAATATGCAGGACGTGGGTTGGGTGAAAATTCAGTTTGTAACTTCCCATCGCATTAACATACTTTACAGTCATATTTGATGCAATATTTATTGCCGGTTGTCTCTCTAATGTTAATAGTATTGATAAAGATTGTGCATGAACACGAAAACTCACTCACACACACACACACACACACACACACACACACACACAGACACACACACAGACACACACACACACAGTCATTGATTCCAGTGTGGGTGACAACTACTGTGTGTTGAACAACACATGCACCAGTCAGTTCCTCAGTTGGCGTCGAGTGAATGAGTTTTTTCAATTACCTTGCATTGCAAGAATTGTAAGGAGGAGCCTGAAAGTAAATGGGCTTGTATCCTAAAGAGCTGCGACAAATCAAAACTTGACCGATTATCAGATAGTTGTCCAAATGGGTTTTGTGGACGAGTATACTTTTAGTAGCCGTGCGGGATTAGCCGAGCGGTCAGGGGCGCTGCAGTCATGAGCTGCGTGGTTGATCCCGGCGGAGGTTCGAGTCCTCCCTCGGGCATGGGTGTGTGTGTTTGTCCTTAGGATAATTTAGGTTAAGTAGTGTGTGAGCTTAGGTACTGATGACCTTAGCAGTTAAGTCCCATACGATTTCACACACATTCGAACATTTGTTCTGCTCCCGTAAATAAACTTATCTCGTTAGTTCATATATTTATATTGAAGTAACGTATTTGTAATAAGCACATTGGATTATTATTTTCCACAGTGTTTAAGAATTCAGGCCCTGTCATAGATAAGTGATCTATATTCAACAGTCCGATTAAGAATGTGGTTTACCCAGTCTATCATATGATGAGAGTCGTAGTCGGATATCCACGTTAAGACTACCTGGCTGAATCCGATTAGAACGATCTGGTATCGAAATGAAATTACAGAAATCGGATAATTTGAACGTCTGTATTGCAACAATGCTCCGCACATAAATTCCTATAATGGAGTAACAGGTAGCAACTGTCTAAGAAAAAGTGAGAAATATGTCTACTAGTAGCAATGTAACGTAATTAAAACCCACATTTATGTGATGGAAATACTGAATCGAACAATACGCATCTATTTCGGTGGTGGGAAGATACACTATATCGGATTTGCTGAGACATAATGACAATAATAATAATAATAATAATCGCGTGTGACGGATAGGGGAAACCCTCCCCCATATGGGTTGTACCGAGGAAATCAAATACTAGGGGTGAACCAAATACTAACACAATCCTGAACGGCTGCTCAATCCGTTGAACCCCAAATCCAGTCACGTATGAGTGAAAATCACCGCTACTCTGGTCACCGTCTGTTAGCTCAATGAGCTTGGCTGAAAATATTTGCTTTCAAAGGCTTCAATACCCTCTGGTCCTGTCCGGTCCTGGTATCACCCAAGCACAACCAATGACACACAAGCAAACATGAACTATGCAAGCAAAGTCAACTTCATCCCAGGTGGTACACAACCCGGCTGTCGACAGGCGGCAGTTGGATTTTCGGATTCTGGGAAGTCCAGCTTAGCACGACAGACAATATCGAAGATCTCTGGTAAATTTCCCTACAAGCAAAAAACATGCATTTAAAAGTAAACATCGATACCTTGATCCAAACACGAAAACTAAATAATCTCACAAAAGAAATCGACCCATAAAAAATTCTCATCCTTGCTCTTCAAGAACCACGACTAACTGACAATGAAACCTTGCATTAGGGAAACCATTGCATCTTCAAGAGCAAAATACAACAAAAGGTAGCGAAAGGTGTACCAATCTTTGGCACTGCGTTTCTCGAACACAGATCTATTAACTCTGTCAAAGAAATCACACCCATCAACAATCAAAAGGTTCCAATGGCTCTGAGCACTATGGGACTTAACAGCGGAGGTCTTCAGTCCCCTAGAACTTAGAACTACTTATACCTAACTAACCTAAGGACATCACATAAATTCATGCCCGAGTCTGGATTCGAACCTGCGACCGTAGCAGTCGCGCGATTCCGGACTGAAGAGCCTAGAACCGCTCGGCCACCGCGGCCGGCCCATCAACAAGCGACTTATGATTATGGTCATTCAGAGCCCAAGTAAAAAATATACACTCATCAATGCACGTGTCCCCACCAACATCGAAAATAAGAAAAACACCGACAATGCTGAAAAATTCTGGAACACACTCGAAAATACAATGAGCAAAATTCACCAAGATGACGTGAAAATTCTAATGGTAGACTTCAACTCTCTATTTGGGACAGAAAAAACCTGTAGAAAAATCATTGACACAAATTCAACACACCGAAACGCTTAGACCAACGGCACACATCTGACTGACATTTGCCAATTCAATCACAAAAGGATGTCTTCCCACCTTAGGAAAAAACCAGTTCCCAGGTAACATGCTTAGTAACCAGGTGCAAGCTGCTTTCGTTCGCCTTTCGAGACTTGCTGAAAGCCAGATATTTAATTCTTTTGTAGCACAGCTACAAGCAGGCAGATAAAAACTCAATAACGGACTCGTAAGACAACGCTCAAGCAAAATTCGTCTTGCTACTTTCAGTAACTCTTAGTGTCAGAGCGAAAACCTTACCGTACTGCCAGATTCATAATGCCACTTTTGTTTTCCGCCGACATTTTTGTTGTTGTTGTGAATGCATAATTTTATCTATGAAATGTCACATTTTCATAATACTTACGAATGGTACAGGAAATGAAGTAAATACAGATCTTTCCGAAGTCAAAAGTCGGTAATATCCAACTAATTCGTGTTAAAATATGCTCAATCGTCACACAGGAACTTAATTCTTTTTAAGATAGACTGCCGTCGTGATGTTTCTGTAGTAAGCTGAATTTAATTTGTATTAGTACAGTGAATATTTTAATTGCATTTTCCATTAGTTTGCTAAACGCAACAGTAATTATCAAAGAGAAATTAATCAGCAGCAGAATTTTCTTTCACAATATCTAAAACGATATGACAATGCTAAAGTTGTTTACAAATTCTACTCCTGTAGAAACCTACTGGTTTTAACGATGTCATTAAACCAGAGTAGTTTTAAGAGTATTTTCGTCTAGAAATGAATTGCCTTGACGGTTGATCGATCAAGAGCGGGAAAGGTAAAATTTTACAAATATATGACGAGAGGGACAAGTCCTTGAGAGAGGACTTCCCTATCAATACAAGTGCCTGAGAGACGACTTTCCTATCAGTCTCCTGGATAATTTTGTTTCTCAAATCAACATAGTGCGTTATCATGCAGTAGCACAAGTGATGTAGTTTTGTTGCTCGATTTTCTTACACTTTGACAGAAAGGTGTCTCAGTTGTTGGCAACAAATTCCAGCAGTGTTGCACACACCCTGGGGGCAGAATTCGTAGCCCAAAAGATACTTTTGGATTTATCAGATGTAAAATATTATGTTCACACTACTCTTTCCTCGAGTTTACGTCTTCTGGTGGGGCTCAGCCTTTCATTTCTTCTTATGAAGTTAACGATAAAGGCGTCACAACACGTCACCAGTAACAGTACTGCATAGGAATGCTCGATGAGTGACCTGATGACGTTCAATAATAGTCACTCCGTTGATTTTTGTTGTTTAGAATTAGAGAATGCAGTACTCCTACACCAGACTTCTGAACTTTGCCTGTTGAATGCAAATGTCGTATGATGGTAAAATGGTAATCTATCACATATATCAGTAGTCGAGACTTCCTTAATGTGGAAAATCATTCATGCCAGAACGATCTTTGTTAAAACACGAATATCTTTTTCTGACGTATTTTTCCCAAAAGCACTCGCTCCAAACACAGTTCAAATCTTTCTAGCTGCCTCCTCTGCATTCACCCCTCAGTTATACCAAAAGTAAACGTTGTGTTGCAGATGTTACACCTACTTCCACTTGCGACTCAATTTTGCAGTGCTTAACTGTATTTCATGATTGTCAAGTATGCAAAATCCAGTGCTTAACTGCAAGTCGATAACTAGAACTTCAAATTCGAAAATGACAGTTGATACATACACTGAAAGCGTGGCGCCGCGTTCATATGGGCGGCCCCGGATTTCAGGCGGCGGGTGGCGTCTGGCCGGTGGCCGGTAGCCGCTGCAGCGCGAGGAAACGCTCGAGCGTAAGCTGCTACGATCGCGACGCATCCAGGAGTTGTCCTGCCGAGTTGTTTCTGGAATACTTGTTATTGCTGGTGGGTAGAATGTTTAGCGAATTATCTTCGATGCTCAATCAGACTCATAACTTTAACCGAAGTGTGGTAAAAAAAAAAAAAAGAAGAAAAACAGTTGGACTCGAACAGGCGACCATAAGATTAGAATGCACGAAGATTACCACTTTTTTTTTTTTAACAGTAAGGAACTGAAAAGTAGTAAGTGCACTCGTTGTGCTGAGTTGGGGACGCACATTACTAAAAACTTGCTAATGGTTGGAGAAAAAGGCATAAAGAAAGAGAACAAAGTGCGGGGCTAAGGAAACCATGAAACAAAACTGAAGGGTGGAATCCATACCACCATTAACCAGTGCTACATCTTGCACCGCATGGGAAACAAAAACTGCGAAAACCTTTATCACAAAAAATGGCTCTGAGCACTATGGGACTTAACATCTATGGTCATCAGTCCCCTAGAACTTAGAACTACTTAAACCTAACTAACCTAAGGACAGCACACAACACCCAGCCATCACGAGGCAGAGAAAATCCCTGACCCCGCCGGGAATCGAACCCGGGAACCCGGGCGTGGGAAGCGAGAACGCTACCGCACGACCACGAGACGCGGGCCCTTTATCACACCGGGGACAAAAAGAGGAAATGGGGCAAATACTGCTACAGAGTGGGAGGGTTCACGACGAAACTCTCCATCTGCTGTATCATCCAGGTATGACTTCTCGTAATGACCAAGGTAGATCCCACGTTGTACCGTGTAGTGTTCTATCATCGTCTTGTAATTTTAGCTTCTCTTACCCGTGATGTTCCAGCTACGTGGAGGGTCGTGGAACATACTCCACAAATAATCGGAAAAATATTGTCGATACTTTGGGTCACGAAGGCTCTTGCAATGTCGTTCCTGCAAATAGTTCCAAAAGTCTAAAGTACCCTTAGTGCCGTCTTGAAACAAATAATGCATTGCATGTCCACGAAGCCACGTCATTGCATTAGTTTTAGTGCGTGGGTAATACGTCTTATCCGGGAATAAGATAGTCTTGGGGTCGATATGATTCCACACTGGACTCGCATTCGGGAGGACGACGGTTCAATCCCGTCTCCGGCCATCCTGATTTAGGTTTCCCGTGATTTCCCTAAATCGCTTCAGGCAAATGCCGGGATGGTTCCTTTGAAAGGGCACGGCCGATTTCTCTTCCCCATCCTTCCCTCACCCGAGCTTGCGCTCCGTCTCTAATGACCTCGTTGTCGACAGGACGTTAAACACTAATCTCCTCCTCCTCGATATGATTCGGCGATGCTCGAAGGAAGTATGCTGACATTTGCCTCACTAAGTGCCATACTGCCGCCGACTCACCACAGCTAAGACGGTGTTCATTGACATATGGTCACGACACACTACAGATACGTCGAAAAACTCATAAAGTTTTGTTCGGCTGAAGCCGCACTTCAGGTTTCGGCCGCCAGAGCGCTCGAGAGCACAGTGAGACAAAATGGTGACAGGAGCCGAGAAAGCGTATGTCGTGCTTGAAATGCACTCACATCAGTCAGTCATAACAGTGCAACGACACCTCAGGACGAAGTTCAACAAAGATCCACCAACTGCTAACTCCATTCGGCGATGGTATGCGCAGTTTAAAGCTGCTGGATGCCTCTGTAAGGGGAAATCAACGGGTCGGCCTGCAGTGAGCGAAGAAACGGTTGAACGCGTGCGGGCAAGTTTCACGCGTAGCCCGCGGAAGTCGACGAATAAAGCAAGCAGGGAGCTAAACGTACCACAGCCGACGGTTTGGAAAATCTTACGGAAAAGGCTAAAGCAGAAGCCTTACCGTTTACAATTGCTACAAGCCCTGACACCCGATGACAAAGTCAAACGCTTTGAATTTTCGGCGCGGTTGCAACAGCTCATGGAAGAGGATGCGTTCAGTGCGAAACTTGTTTTCAGTGATGAAGCAACATTTTTTCTTAATGGTGAAGTGAACAGACACAATGTGCGAATCTGGGCGGCAGAGAATCTTCACGCATTCGTGCAGCAAATTCGCAATTCACCAAAAGTTAACGTGTTTTGTGCAATCTCACGGTTTAAAGTTTACGGCCCCTTTTTCTTCTGCGAAAAAAACGTTACAGGACACGTGTATCTGGACATGCTGGAAAATTGGCTCATGCCACAACTGGAGACCGACAGCGCCGACTTCATCTTTCAACAGGATGGTGCTCCACCGCACTTCCATCATGATGTTCGGCATTTCTTAAACAGGAGATTGGAAAACCGATGGATCGGTCGTGGTGGAGATCATGATCAGCAATTCATGTCATGGCCTCCACGGTCTACCGGCTTAACCCCATGCGATTTCTTGCTGTGGGGTTATGTGAAAGATTCAGTGTTTAAACCTCCTCTACCAAGAAACGTGCCAGAACTGCGAGCTCGCATCAACGGTGCTTTCGAACTCATTGATGGGGACATGCTGCGCCGAGTGTGGGAGTAACTTGATTATCGGCTTGATGTCTGCCGAATCATTAAAGTGGCACATATCGAACATTTGTGAATGCCTAAAAAAGTTTTTGAGTTTTTGTATGTGTGTGCAAAGCATTGTGAAAATATCTCAAATAGTAAAGTTATTGTAGAGCTGTGAAATCGCTTTAATCATTTGTAATAATCCTGTATATTTTGCTTACTTTTTTCATAGTTCCACACAACTTCTTCCTGTTTTCTCGATTGATCTGTGTTCAGTTTTTCAAGGCCTATCCATTGTGCCAACTTATAACTAATTCTGAGGGCGGTGCGATGGGGATGTTCCCCTGTTAGTGGTATTGTGTGTTGGTGGCGTTTCCAGTTTACATACTGTGCATGTAACTCACAATAAATGCGTTGGATGCCTCCTGTGAACAATTACTTGAAAAACGTTTGTTGTCATCGTAATTTATGTAACTGGCTCTCCGACTTCCAATTTGACAATTTGTGGAAACATTGTTTACCTTGTTAGTCCTAGTTTCAAACATTGTCTGACAGAAAACGTAGGCATGAAGGAGTCTGTAAAAGCAATTATTCGCTATTATAGCAAACTTTTTAATCCACTTGATACCTGAATTCCCTATATTGATTCTGAGAGTTTTGTTATTTCTCTTGTTATTTAATGTCTCAGTGTCATCCGTGGAAACAAAATTAAAGGCAGTTGGATTAGGTTCCTGATCTATAAACTGTGATTTAATATTCTACGCTGCTAAATAAATTTTGAAGGTTGTATTCTTTACGTAAAACAGAGTATCGGTTTCAGTCCTAGGACTGACGATAAACTTCAGAAATACAATTACAGAAAAGTGGCATATCGATTATGGCTCCTCACCATTAACAATAGTTGTTACCCATAGTTTCGTATTTGCTATTTTACCGTCGTTACCCTTTAGAGACCAACGTGATATTTCCACAATGCCATTTTTGACTTGCTTCTTAATATGTCCTATAACTATAGATTTGTTGAAAATATTAACTGTTAAATACGCTGTTCCACAAATTAAAAAATCCAGTTATTCTTGATATCTTGAAACTTACTACCGTTGACTTTCACTGGATAAAGATACATAATAATAAAATGAAATCAAAGATTAGAATGTCAAAACATAGTGTGAATGGTTAAAATGAAATGAACTAAAAATCATCTCCTTGTCTAAAACAGGTTACCTCTCAAAATTTTTTACACCTCTGATGTTCAGCCACATGTGGACAAATAGCGGGTCCCATGATGCAGCACTGTTTAGCCGTCACAAAATGAAGCCTCAAAAATCAGTCCACATTCCACTTACTGCGTTTCCTTGAAATTATATAAAATATACGTCTGTAAGTAAAAAAAAGAAAAAGAAAATAAAGCTTGAAACAGCTGATTGGTGAAGAGGTGAAAAAAAACACCTCTGCTGATGCTGCTTAGTACCGCGTATAGCCTCCTTTGGCTTCCACAACAGCTCGAAGTCTGTTGGGCATTGAGCCCACAACTCGAGCCACATAACTAGGAGATTCAAGTAACTCATTCCAAGCGTCATGAAACACATCAGAAAGCTGTCGGCGAGTCGACGGTGACTGCCCCTTTTCTCGTATTACTCTGACCATTTCTGCCCAAATATTCTCAATGGGATTCATGTCAACTCCTTTAGGTGGCCATTCAATTACAGTAATATTACTATGGTCGTCGAACCACCTCTAAACCACACGTGCCATATGAATAGGCGAGCGATCTTGTTGGAACATGATCTTATCATCGCCAAATCTTGCTGCAACAGCAGGCAACATCACGTTCTCCAGAATTGATATGTAATTGCGCGTATCGAATCTTCCTTCCACTTCCCACAGGAGCGCACACCCTTCGGCCGATATCCATGCCCATACCGTTACCGACTACCTGCCACTCCTTCGGCAACTGTAAATATATTTTCGATTATACCTAGCACCGTAGAGAAAACGTTTTCGTGCGTGAAAATCACTCGCCTCCAAAACTGGAGAGGTTTGTCGCCATTTTCAGTAGCAAAAGCAAGGCAAGCTTCTCTTTGGGAAACAGTCAATGTCTCTTTCACAGCAGTGCTTCTTGCTCTCCGTCCACCTTCCCTTACACGACGAGTGACGGTCTTACTGCTAACAATGAGACCCAAAGTTTGCTGAATTTGTTGTGCGTTGACAAATGGGTGGTTCTCACTGAAACGGCGTATCTGCTGACCCTGAGCTGCTGTTGTTTGGCGACGACAGCCATGAGGCCTCCCATTCAGGTTACCACTCTCTTCCTTTCGTCTGACCCACCTGGCTACCGTCGACTTGTGAAGACCCATAGTTCTTGCTATATAACCATTAGAAAATTCCTCTGCATGGAGTGCTATTATAGCGCCCTTGTCTGCCTCAGCCAGATGGGCCATTTAGCGTTGACTGAATGATTCGTCGCGGTTAATATCGGCTGCGGAAACAGCGCTGGCAGGAAACAGACTGCCTCCTCCACGATGGCAGCCACAGCGCAGTGGCCGAGTATGTGTAACACGGAAATCGATGGCATACACGAGAGATCGCAAGCCCGTACCCGTGTCATTACATAGTGGAGCAACTTAGAATCTGTAATTTTTCTGAGAAGGGTCTGGTCCACTCTTGTCATGTCTTATCCTGATAAATATTACATGAAATGAAATGTTTACGTTTTGCATATGCGGCAGGCCTAACGCAAGAAACATTTCTGAAATATCTGAGGCAACCTGAAGAACACTTCGTGAATTTTAGCTATAAAAGGTTGCCTTACAAGAAGGAAAACGTGTTTATCCCCGCTCGCCGTGTTTCCAAGTGGCGCAGTTTACTCTGAGGCATACATAATTGTCGCCGGGCGTAAGAAGCGACTCGACTAACGAGGGCAACTCGCCAAGTGTCATAGGCTGATTGTCCGGAAACTTTGCTCAGTGAAGGAGAGGACAAAATAAGCGAACATGTGTTTCGGCTTATCTGCAGACACTCGACCGTTTCCGAGGAAACGACGGTCAAAGTTATCAACGCGCTGTTGCTCTAGTGTTGATACCTTCTGCAGCCGAGAACGCAATTGAAGCGGTGGCTCAGTGGCTACCGTCGTTCCTTCTTAACTTTGATACCCGTGCTCGAGACCATATTGCTTTTTTTCCAGCCTCTCTATCAGAATTATCTACGAATGTTTTTTTTTAATTTATGTTGAAATAATATTGTCATTATTCGCCAATTAACTTTATGTGTAATTAATGAATTAAAAAATAATAAACGAATAAGACAAGCTGATCTAAAATCATCTGGTCTGCCTCATGTATCGTTATATCCAAATGGTTTATAAATGTTTATCTACATTCAGTTCCGATAATGGCACCTTTACTGTGTTGAAACCGGTTATTCAGTAGACAGTATTTAAGCGATCTTGGCTTCTAAATTATTTCTACAACAGAGTGATCGCCCCAGTACGCACTGTGTGTTCCCTTTTTAACTTATTTCTTTACACAGTAAATTAACTGACGAATAACGACAACAGTGTTTCAACATAAGTTGGAATAAACATTCGTAGATAATTCAGAGAGTGAGGGGGGAAAAAAAGGAAAAACCGGGTTTCGAACTCGCAGCGCAAAGTTCCGAAGTCGCCATGCTAGCCGCAGAGCCATCGCTTCAGTTGAATCCTTACCCGCTAAGAGGTATCTACACTATAGCAACAACGCATTGGACACTTAGACCGTCGTTTTCTCAGAAGCGGTAGAGTGTAAGCAGATAAGCCGAGACACGTGTTCGCTTATTTTGTCCCCTCTTTCACTGAGCGAAGTTTCAGCAAGATCGGGGTGTAACACTTGGCGTGTTCCCTCGTAAGTGACGTGTGTTGGGATTCAGTAGACAGAATGCGTCCACTTTCCTCGACTACTCATTGACATGTTTGGAAACTTCCCGCGAACCATACGCGACTGGTACAGGAAAGGGAGGTAATGACAGTGGCACGTAAAGTGCCCTCCGCCACACACCGTTGAGTGGCTTGCGGAGTATAAATGTAGATGTAGATGTAGATGTAGAACTTTCTTTCTTGTAGCGACACTTTGCATTATGAGGGCTGGTTTTCCTGATAACGATCTACTTATGGACTTTGCTCCTAGTTTACGTTACTGTGTAGTAGACCTACTGCAAATACTTAAACCGGAAATGTTTGTTTGTTTGGATACTCCGCTTCTTAGTTGCTACATTTCGCTAAAATATTTTCCTTTGTTTCAAAACGGCAAGTTAAGATGACCACTGCAAAAATGGTTCAAAGGGCTCTGAGCACTATGGGACTCAACTGCTGTGGTCATTAGTCCCCTAGAACTTAGAATTACTTAAACCTAACTAACCTAAGGATATCACACACTCCCATGCCCGAGGCAGGACTCGAACCCGCGACCGTAGCAGCAGCGCGGCTCCGTACTGGAGCGCCTAGAACCGCACGGTCACCGCTGCCGGCTGACCACTGCAACATGGTAAGATCAGTAACAATTTAATACTTTGAAACAGTTATATGTGGTGTACGAGGAGTGTACTCTTTTGAATGAGGAATACATTAAACACGAAAGCTGCGTCCAATAACAATAATTAACTTTCGGTTATATGACAAAACACAAGTCGAAGCACTGCCAGTTCATCTCAGTACCCAGTAAATCTTAAACTGGAACGATCGAAAACATACTTTTGTGGGGAAGGCAAACGAATGACTACGTTTTATTAGCCGCACACTAAGAATACGCAACAGGCCAACTGAAAACACTGCCTATACTACGTTTGTCTGTTCACTGCTATAATATCTTTGACAAACGTGATTGACTGTGCACGCAAAAACGTCCAAGGAACGGTAGCACGATTTGCAATGTCACGAAATAGGGGAGAGAGCATCCCAAATTTGATAATCGAGTTGGGGTAACATTCATGAAAACATACGCGTTTTTCGTTGCCACGAAATCTTTTCACGAAATTTCAATCACCATCATCTGTTCTGAATGCCAAAACATTATTTCCTAGAGAACTTACACAGGAAGAAACCATAGTAATAATATAATTCATGGCTCGCAAGAAAAGATTTAAGTGGTCCTTTTTCCCGCACACTGTTAATGAGCGGGACGGTAGAGAAATAACCCGAACCTTCTGCCAGGCACGTAAGTCCGGATTGCAAAGAAATCCTGTTGATGTAGTCACGTAGATGTAACAACGAAATTATGTTGTAATTACGACATGTGACTTTCATTTGATTTGAACATCGAAATTGTTTGCTGTTTATTTACTTTTTGTTCATTAGTTTCAGCCATATACGAACACCTAGGCGCGTTAAATTGATATTGAAATAAAGTGTCGTGCATAGACCAACAACAATAAATTCCCACCTACTTGTTATAGTACTGCAGTATCTGCCAGCGTCTTCAGAAGTGGATATCGCATACGACGTTCCTAGGGTGTTTATAAATGGATATTGCAGACGACTTCGAACAAAGTTTGAATGTAGCTTGGTAAAAGTTCCGTGATCAAACGATCTGAGTTGCTGGCGAATACAGTTTATCCTCACTAGACAGTATATATTATCATTATACATTAGGTGAATAGGGTTTCGCCGGGTGCGGTGGCCGAGCGGTTCCAGGCGCTTCAGTCACGAACCGCGCGGCTGCTTCAGTCGCAAGTTGTAATCCTACCTCGGGCATAGATGTCTGTGATGCCCTTAGGCTAGCTAGGTTTAAGTAGTTCTAGGTCTAGGGGCTGATGACCTAAGCAGTTAGGTCGCATAGTTCTGAAGCCATTTTTTGACCTTTCGCGTAAATTTTCTTTACATAAACGGTCGTATCTTCAGATTGCGTTGACATAGAAGCTCACTTTTTTACACCACCAAGGGACCGGTTACCGCAAGAAGTGCGATACATTTCCGCTTATTATGTCCACCCGTTCTGGAGGTAAACGGGTTTTAAGGGTTGGGTAGACCGATAGACGGTCAAGAAAGTGAGACTAGTAGGGTTCCGTTTTTACCGGTTTAGGTGACGAAATCCTAACAACGAAAACAGCTACGACAGCTACTGAAGATGAGGGCCGCATAAATAACACCCGCTACTCTTTATTCGAAATGTTCTAGTTGCAGTCGATACATCAGCATAGTAATCGTAGCTACGCTTTCGATCCAAATCACGTTTACAGGAATGCAAATAGAATCCATTTGCCTATACACGTGGTAATTCACATCCCAGTATTAATGCCACCGCGTTTTAGAAGTGCGAACATTCCCATTGCTAGCTAGCTTAAGAAACACTTCGGCTAATGAACGTTTTCTGGCTGTGGCGACTCTCCTGGAGAATTCGAAACAGTGTGGAATACGTTTGGCAGCTACGTAGCCGTTTATTTCCTGGGGTGGTGCAGAATTATCCTACAAAATTTACTCTCTAATAACAGTAATTTGTTATTTCGATAAACATCCCGAATGATTGTCACATAAGCGGTGACATAAAGGCAGAAAATTCATGTTTTTGAGTCCAGAAAGCTCTATGCAACAGAAACTGCAGATTTTCAATGCGAAATTGCCGGCTTGTTCATGTCTGGGGTAATAATAGAGGGCTGTTTGCCTGGGTTGTCTGGTAGCATAGTGAAAGGAAGGTCTGGTTTGTTTTCGGTTTTAATCTCTAGGGAGGCAGGTAGAATATCAGTAAAGCAATTTTAAGAAATTCTCGCGCCCCCAATACGTTTTATCGCTACCTTTATTCTATACTGGCGCCCTGTGGATGTCAATATGACACTCTTGTAGAATTTCATACATGTTACTGCCTCCTTTTTCCGCTTCTGCCAATAATGGAATTGACTTAAGTGTGACACTGAATGATTTTTAAGTGAATTTCGTTATGAATCTTCACGTATTGCTAAATTTGCACACTTTCATGGTAGGTCAGCAATGGTAGTCCAGTATGACTGGTTTGAACGTTGACACAGACCGTTTCGCGGCCGATTGCGGATAATATTTTGCTAATTCGTAACGGTCTGGGGTTCTTTGTCTTACTGAAACAGTTATGTTATCTGGATAAGTTGAAATTCATTTTTATTGGTCCGTTTCATACCAATTAGCGTTTCTTATTTCAGTTCTGTCTTATATTTACGTGTTGTATTTAACACACTAATCAGCATTAATATAGTCTTACAAATTATTGAAAACAGTCTAAAAAAGTTCAGATAGTTTGTCAATTTCACGCCTGTGCATAGTATGTTGGTAGCACTTCGTCGCCTTGCCTGTTATGCTGTGTAGCAGACTTTAAAGCCGTGCGGATCAGCATAACGAAAAGGCGAGGGGTCTCGCTCGTTTTGTCCACGACTGTACATGGAGAATAAAAATTTAGTTTTCAGCTGTACGCTACTTATCTAGGTCACTTGCGTAGTCAACTGAATTCTCTATATCTTTAACTACGCTTTTACATTTGTGGTTCAAAATTACATTCAAATGACGTAAATAACTTATGATAGATATTTTACTGCCTTTAAACCGATTTAGTTTATTAAAGTACAACTCGTTTACTGCACACTGTTTATTTATTTTTTCTTCAGTTAAGCACGATATATTTCAAGTTTATTATTTATCTTGAGTGTGAAACTGACATTCGTATGTGAAACAGCGATGTGCGCACTTTATGTGTATGAGACAGAATACCGCAACAACTAATGGCTAAGACTCGTGTAGCTTTGTGATTATCTGATCTGCGAATTCAGTATAACGATCTAGTGGCACATCAACCAACTAAAATGACCACAGACTGTAAGGAAGCCTACTACGAAAAAGAAATAATGTAAGGAGAGGACAAAGGAACCCAGGTAAGACAATCAGAACTTATGATCTAGGAAATTTTAATTTGATAAAAATTGGCCAACTCACAGTTACGATAAATAGGGCGTTTATTTGCTGAATTCTGTTCATATTCTGTTTGCGTAAACATTTGCGATAGTCATTGATTCACTTTATAGCATGCCTCAGGGAATTAATTGCCATTTTTGCTTGTGTTCATATCCTGTATATTTGCTTTCTTTGAATATATTCGTCATACTGAAACGATGTGGTTGCTTTTCTCATTTACTAGGTATATACTAATTGTTGTGTAAGTTCTGCAAATTAACACGGTCATCGTATTTAATTCGTGAGCTCTGTCCTTTTCCGTTACACAAGATGAATAACATAACCTGCAGTTTATTTAATACAGATAACCATCACATGTGATTCTGTAATCTTCAGTAGTCTTTAGTATCAAAAACACAATCAACACGGACTGATAACAAATAACCATTTCTCAGTGACAAGAACAAACGAGTTAGTAGATAATATAGCAGAAGTAAGAATTTGATTTCTGAACTCTCTCACTGCATCCCCATAAATTTAGGGCGGCTGCTCATCGAGTGTATGTTCAACAGAAAGTAAAAAAAAAAAAGTGTAGTTATTTATTGCTGAGCCTTAAACTAATCTGGTAACATGATATGTACGCCGTGTCGGCCAGTAGCTATCGGCCAAACAAGAAATATTGTCGAGCCAAAATTTGTGACCGTTTCCAACTGTATACAACGGCGCTCACGAATGAGGTGAGAGCACTTGCTCCGAATCTAATGCTACAGCACGCGCGTGCTCGCTGCAGTCCGAATAATGGCACGCTGGCAATTTACAGCACGTGCCGGCGACACGTGGACGCACCGCTGTTAGCTAGGAGCTATGGGAGCTGATACAAGCCGTGTATCAGCTCGGTGGCTCGGTGGGTGGGTACAGCGGAGGGAGCCGAGCGGTGGGGGGGGGGGGGGGGGGGGCGTCCAAACTTTGTGTGTGTGTGTGTGGGCGTGTGAGTGTGCTTGCCAGCGCTCTAGTGTTTGTGGGGCCGGGTGGGGGCAGAGGTAGTTTAATTTTCGTCGGCATCTCAGAGATGCAAACAGGCAATTACTCCGAAATGTGATGCTAATTTATGGCGTTTCCTTTCGGCCCCCGTCTGTGTGTGTGTGTGTATGTGTGTGTGTGTGTGGAGACAGGGGCTGTGATGTACGGTCTTCCTACCGACTGCTCGCACTCGTATGTCGCACACTGGGCAAATTCCGATTGGAAGCCCCATCCTAAGAGCAAAGGGCAGCTCCATAGTTGTTGCATTAGTCTAAAACGAGGTGACCAGTTACATCAGGCAAGGTAGTCATCGCCATAATTATTCATAACCGACGAACTATGACAAACAAAAATTATAGGATTCTTGTGTCAAACATACTTTGAGATACCATCGTCAATTTACCAACGACGACGATTGTATCTTCTTTCTTCGGCAGTGTTCTTCTAAAGGATTCATGTCTTTTGGACTAATTCGTTACACTGAAGTATTGACAAAAGTTATATGCTTTTCCAGATTATTTCGAAACTTTTTGAAACAGTATTTGTGTCTCTTGGCGTAAACGCTTTTCTAATAAAAATTGGTTATCCTATACATTTCCCTTTATCTGAGCTATAAAAAATGCCACATTGTTCGAATCTTCTTCCATGTGTAATATTTTGTGGAAATGCTTTGTTCACTAAACAGAAAACCATTATTATGTTCTAACAATACACTTCATTTTCTCGTAAATATTTCAGTATTCTGTAAAAGCTAAATTTATACCATCCTTTAGAAGTGGTATACTTTGGAATCCCAAAATTTCTGTTTTGCAGCTTTATAAAATATCTTTTACAGTTTTTTTTATTTTTTAAATATTGCAAGAGTACAAAAAGTTTACTTTACGTAGCCAAATACTTCGAAGAGGCACTCAACTGCCCACCTCCAACCACCAAACTAGAACTTCTGGCTCCTCCTGAGAAGCTAGAAGATGATATGCCCCAACAAAAGAAGACATAAAGAAAGCCCCACAAAGTCTCAAAAACAACAAGAGCAGGGAAGAAGACTGAATATCAGCAGAAATTCTGAGAAGGGCAGAACCCCGAAAGTCCTAGACAACTAACACCCGAATCTTCCAGAAAATATGGCAGACAGAAAAACTGTCGGATGAATGGAAAAAGGCGCTGATCCACCCACTTCATAAGAAAGGTGAGAAACAAAACGTAAACTATTACAGAGGAGTGTCACTAGTCCCAGTCACCAACAAAATCGTCTCAAAGATACTACTGAAGGAATACTAGATAAACAATTTAGAGAATGCCAGGGTGGGTTCCGGAAATTCCGCTCCTGTTCCGAACAAATTTTTAATTTAAAATCAATGGTCTCACACAGAATGCTGAATGGCAAAAATACAGTGGTGTCTTTTATTGACTTCAAAAAGGCCTTTGAATCGTTGGATAGAGAGACCCTAGATAGGATCATCGGAGAATTTGGGGTAGAAAAAAACTGGCAAACGTTATCAGAGAAACCTTAACAAGCACAACTTCCAAAGTGAAGTTTATGGGCGAATAGTCCCAATCATTTGCAATCAAGGCAGGTGTGCGACAGGGTGATGGATTATCACCAAGGCGATTGAACTGTGTTCTGGGGAAGATTGTGAGAATTGGGAATTCCGAAATTGAAAATCAAGGGATTAGCCATATCTGTCTAGGAATAAAGTTGGGAGAAATCAAAGTCAACTGCTTGGCTTTCACTGATGATTTTGTAGTACTTTCAGAGAACTTAGAAGAAGCGGCCGTACTATCAACCTATTAGAAAGAATCGCTGGCAAGACAGGACTTAGGATCTTGCAAGAGAAGACCAAACTCATGACAAGTGACAAACATGGACCACAATTCCTTGAAACAGAAATTGGAAGGATTGAGAGGGTTAAAAATTTCAAATACCTCGGTGAAGCCATACAAGAGAACGGACTGGAGAAAGCTGCTGTGGGGACCGGATTTCAGAAATGGAGAGAGTTCACGGATTAACTAAAATCATTTACAACAAAAATTGCATCTCTTGGAATGCCAAAAGTAAAGCAATGGAATGCTGTGGCAAAACAGAGTGCCTTTATACCAGCAAATGCCTCTCAGTGAACTACAAGTTGGAAAAGTTGGAAGTATTAGAACGAAGAATGTTACGGAAAATCATGGGTCCAAACCAGGTAGAAAGTGGGTGGAAGTTTCGAAGCAACAATGAAATCTACAAAGAGATGGAGAAAATCTCTGAGATCATGAAAAATAGGAGGTTATCATTTCTAGGACACCTGTACAGAATGAACAAAAGCAGACTAACCTAAAGTATATTCGAATACCTGTGGAAAAAGAAGAAAACAACGACGTGGATTTAGAAGTTCGAAAATATCAGGAAAGGTTCAACATTCAGCAAGTTCAGATGTTAAACAGGGATACATTTCAGACCATTATTCAAAATTTGGAAGTATTTCAAGTGGAAATAACTAAGAATAATAGAAGAGCCTGGCAGATGAACAGAAACAACAGCACAGTATCCATTTGTAGGAGTACTGAAAGAAAAAGGAAACTTCAGACAAAGAAGAAATGAAATTGTAGCGTGATCGTAAGGGCCAATTCGCAAATAAAAAAACCAGAAGTCATTATAATCAATAATTCAAACAATACAGCTTCTGTAACAAACTAGATGTTCATGTTTTAATATATAGAACTGAATACGCGCAGCATTCAGTCGATATTTGGCAGCAGTACGGGCATCAGTCTAAGTTTCAGCGCCTCTACAGAATGTCTTTTGCCTCTTAAAGGCATGAGTAAAAAGCTCGTTTTAATGCTAAAAAGACGAATGACGTATTTTTACTGTTGTGCAAATTAAAATGTGAAATGAAACATATGTCGTGATATAGTTAAAAAGTGTCCTAATTTTGTCAGTGAAAAACCAGAAGCCTGAGAAATCGTCTCATAGTAAAACACCGAGCACTGTGTTAAGGACAAACAAACAGTCTAGTGCATCTTCCTTTGGATTATTATTCATCTAACATCAACGTAAATGATCTCTCTTTCCCTGAACTTTCAAAATATACTTAATTAGCAGTTTGTGATGCTAGAAGAGTATACATAATGTTTACTCAAAGCTGCAAGAGACTTTTTCACGTAAATTTGAAAACGGGATCATTTTAACACGTCACCTAATACACACTTGCGAAAATGGAAGCCGTTGCACCATGAGGTACAAGTGCGTTGTCTATCAAACCTCGTGGGGGTATTCTTCATATAACTAGTACCTAATGATTAAACATAGATTAAGTTCGGAACTGACGTTCATTATCAACATCTGTACGAAGAGTAAACCACCTCCCACCTGTCCACACTTTTACGGATACACTCTTGTAGCAGAAAAATGTTTCAAGGATCGCATGCCATGACAGATGTCAGGTTTGTATTTAAATACAAGCCCTCGATGGCGTCCTTTGTTATCACGGTCAGCAGGCGTCTGTAGGCAGTGAGGTACTTTATATAATTGGATGTGGATAGGTAACACTCATCTCACAAGACTTTCTACCAACGTGACATCATTTTGACGTCACGCGCAATTTCGACTTTCGTTAGCGTTCAGAACGAGCCTCTCAAAACAGTTCATGCACGCATATCGGAGATTTATAGAAACACGACGCTCTTGTTACGCTTTATTACAATTATTGTTATAATTAAACGTCGTATAATGATATGTCGATGGTTGATGATTTCATATAAGAGTACCCTCTCAGCAGTGAGTTGTTATCGTCAACAATTTAAAATTAAGCATGAAAGACGCTTATGTTATAGTTTACAGGTCTAAGGTAAAGGCGCGTTGACAATTTATCAAAAACACGTCACCATTATCATGATAACGAAGACAGGAGACTAATACCACAATGACTAAGTGGTACATGGAGTCGAAAGACGTAGGTATACTTTCCGCCACATGCAATTTGTTTTTTGTCGTCTTAGCGTTAAAGATTTTCTTATCAGTGTAACACGGGTATGTTCTCCAATATTCGATGTTATTTACATACGCGTCTGATCACAGAATGGAATATGATATCAATATTTGCGAATTCCAAGTGTGTGGTTAGGAAGGAGGCTAAGAGGACAGTTTAACTTGCTGCGATTGAAACGAATAGCAGTAACATTCAAATTCTTTGTTCTCACAATATTTTACTCTTTATTTCCGAATATGTTCTGATTTACTACTCGTAGTGCGGGGCTGGGCAGGAAACTAAGAGAACAGCTTGAGTTGCTGGGAGCGAAACGAGGAGTAATAACATTCATGTTATGCCTTGTCACAAAGTCGATAGCAATTCCTGCGATTGCCGATACTGCCTGTGACGTCAAAATGACGTCACGTTTGCTTTGCATAATCATCCTTCTCTCATCCGAACCGCATTCAAAAATTGATCTTTGCAAGTATGAATATGTGGATACAAGCGTTGCAATCTGTCAGTGCGAGAAACAGAGACTTTTGTGTTGTGTAGTTGCGTAGTGCCAACAAGCCTCTCCAGGCACGTCCAGCAAATTGAGTATTTCCTAGTCAATGAATTACTTTGGTTTGTCTCCGAAAGACTGTCCAACGAGAACACCCCCACGCTCTTTAGTAAAATGACCTATACTCGAGGCAATAGCCGCTGACTAGGGGGATTGAAAGGTTAACAAAGTATGATTCTCTGTGAATCAGAACATATCCTGAAAAAAAGAAAGAAAATAAAAGTTGATTTCTAGGGAAACGACCGCTGACCGATGCCATATGATCCTTACTCTTAGTCCGGACACTGGTAGGTACGATGATCAGTAGAACATATTTTAATACATCTTTGTGTTTCAGTTGGTGAGGATGGAGACTTGCTTTTGGTTAGTAAACTGTTTCATTTATTTCATCAATAATTAAGATTTGTTTTTCGTTTTTAATCGTGAAGTTCTTTTTGCTCAGTTTCTGTGGATGATACATATACTATATTTCTCTCTTTTTTCAAGTCAACGTGAACTACGTTGACTTGAGAAACGAGTGGCTCTGAGCACTATGGGACTTAACAGCTATGGTCATCAGTCCCCTAGAACTTAGAACTACTTAAACCTAACTAACCTAAGGACATCACACAACACCCAGTCATCACGAGGCAGAGAAAATCCCTAACCCCGCCGGGAATCGAACCCGGGAACCAGGGCGTGGGAAGCGAGAACGTTACCGCACAACCACGAGCTGCGGACGACTTGAGAAACGCTTCGAATTTATTTAAAAAGGCAGCCTTATCAAATTCTTGATCATGATGATGCTGATACAAATTTTATTCCGAAGTATAAGGAGGTTGATGATTTCGAGTAATGAGCATTATGTACAATCAATTTAAAGTTTGCGGCTGTTCGGTCTGATTTATAACATTCGGTGATTAACTCATAATCTTAAAGTGGGATGTGTTTCGATTGGGAGATTTGAACTTTGTTCCTTTATTAGTGGAGTAGGGATTTTTGCACTACCCGACTGCCACGTATGCACAGATTGCGTAGTGCGCTTTAATGAGTGGTATAAATAATTCCATGTAATTGATTGTACGATTCTCAAATGTCATGGAAATTACGAAATTTATTAAATGTGGTGACAAAGCTTTGTCTTTGACTTAAGCCCCTCTGTAGCACGTCATCTTTCTCTGGTGTGATTCACTAGTGGTGGAGGATATTTTATTCTTTTATGTTACTATGTTGCATGTGTCCATTTTACCATTAATGCACAGTTGCTCTCTCTTTTTGCAAGGATTCCCCACTGTCATGCCATTATGTTTGGTATCGACGATGCTGGTGCTGTCTTGTACTTCCAGAAATGAGTTACTACGTAAATTAGTTGAACTAACGTTGGATCATGTATTCCATGTGGGTTATCATCTATCGCAGAAAATTCAGAATCTTAATTCAGTTACCTTTCAAATGTTTCCCCTCACCACGTACTCACATTTCTTCTACACGTTCCCCCGAAAGCTATAGATACTAAGTCAACAGATACGAAGTTAACTATTACTCAGATTTTATGCATAATGAATCTCTCTGAGAAGTGTATTGTGTTACCGTGCTGTCGAATCATACTATCGATATTTTACCCTTCTGCAAATTAATATAAGGGTCTTGAAGAAGCTTGAAGAACACCCCAGTTGGTCGACATTGACTGCATTAAGGTCGAAAGCGAAACGAAAGTTACATTAATTACTTAACTCCGAAACCTTATCGCAAGAATCAATGTCCATGATTCAAGGCCGCTTCCTTACTACTTTTGCACAACCATAGGCAGCCCTCGGCGATTAAGTGTCTCATGTAAAACAAGGTCAGATTTTAATAAACGTTCCATTAATGGAAGTAGCAGCTTTGTGTTTGCCGACTCCCATCACGGAGGAGGAGTACCCTTGCAATAATTGTATGTTTATTGATTGGCGACTCCACAGAGTGCTGTGTGCACAACGACCACATACGTGAAATTAGAAGGAAGGTCAGCGTTGGCCGTAATGTAGATGGTTTATTGACAGCAATAAACCATCTAAATTACGACCAACGGCGACATTCCTTCTAATCGTATGTTTGTTGATGAATCTGCGTTAGGTAACAGCCGCTGACAACAGCAGACTAGTCGAATTCGTAACATTCAGTGTTTCGTCTTTGTTCTGTAGAGTCTTTTTAAACCGTTTTTATTGACTTACCAATGTAAGTGCACCGCATTCTAAAGTAATTTTATAAATTTCACGAGCAATGAGGAGGCCAAAGCTTTCTACTGGAGTCAACTCATTTTAAATTTCCTCTTCGCTGATCGGAAAATAGAAGAATTCTAGGGGCGCCGAGGACCCTGCCCACTTTACACTGAAGCGACAGAAGTCATGGGATACCTCCTAACAGCATCGCACCTGCTCGTTGTAGTGCCGTAACTCGGCGTGGCATGGACACAAAACGTCGGTGGAAATCCGCTGTAGGAGTACTGACCCATGCTGCCTCTATGGCCGTCCATTGTTGCCGGTGCAGGATGTTGTGCACGGACTGAACTCTCGATTATGTCCCATAAATGTTTGGTGGGATTCATGTCGGGTGATCTGGTTAAGCCAATCGTTCGCTCGAGTTATCCATAATCTGCTTCAAACCAATTGCGAACAGTTGTGGCCCGATGACAAGCCGCATTGTCACCCGAAAAAATTCCATCGTTATTTGGCAACAAGTAGGCGAACACACCCATTTCAAACTAATGGTCGGTTCAGGTGGACCAGAGGACCCAGTCCATTCCATGTAAACACACCCCACATCAGTATGTAGCCACCAACTTATTGACAACTTAGGCCCACAGCTTGGTGGGGTCTTCGCCAAAGTCGAACCATAGCGTCAGCTCTTACTACCTGAAATCTGGACTCGTCAGAGTAGGCCACAGTTTTCCAGTCCTCTAGGGTCCAACCGAAAGGAAAAGCGGTGCAGTCGATGTCTGCCGCAATAGCCCATTACCGCGGTTCTTCGCCGCACTATCCTAATCGATATGTTCGTCGTATGTCCCACAATGATTAACACGGTTATTTCACACAGTGTTTCTTGCCTGTTAGCACTGCCAACTCTAAGCAAACACCGCTGCTCTTTATCGTTAAGTGAAGGCCGTCGACCACTGCGTTGTCCATGGGTGAAGGCCGGCGACCACTGCGTTTTCCATGGTGAGAGGCGATGCCTGAAATTTGGCATTCGCGGCACGCTCTTGACACTGTGGATCTTGGAATACTGAATTTCCTAACATGTCCGAAATGGAATTTCCCATGCCTCTAGCTCCAACTACCACTCCGCGTTCAAAATCTGTTAATTCCCGTTGTTCGGCCGTACTCATGTCGCAAACTTTCTTACATGAGTCACCTGAGTACAAATGACAGCTGCGTCAAAGCACTGCCCTTTTATACATTGTCCACGCGATACTACAGCCATCCGTGTATGTGCATATCGTTATCCCATAACTTTGTATCACCTCAAGTCATTTGCTGTAACATCGAATAAGGATAAGAGTGCTATAAGCAGATTCTGTTCTGGTGATCATATTCGTCTTTCATTTCTTAGAGATGGCTAAGCTAATATCTCCTTCACAATAGCCGTTCTTTCGTAACACGTTTTAAGATATCTGATCTCGGAATACAGTTGCCCCTTCTCGACAAAAGCTCGGTATTAATTTCACTACAGCAAATTGTCTGAGCTGTCTCGTCGTATCACGCGCCTATGACTCTCACAACAAAATTTTGACCTTCCTGAAAATACTGGAAAGAAGCTCCCGTGACGACGAAATTTTTGTGGACGTACTCAAAGGCATAGAAATACTGGACTAGCAGTATCTCAGGGTTCGGTCAAGTTATTAGTATTGATACACTTTCCGTGATTCTATGACGGTTAGTCTCGGTGACATCAACTTAAAATAGAATTTCCTTAACTTCCCTCATACTAAATGAACGAAATTCTAAGCGCTGGCAATATTGTACTACAATACATTTGATTTCTGATAATCAGTCGTTCACAATCTGTCTTTATCGACTTACAGATGTTGAACAATTTCCAGCTCCTTGCTCAGATTCAGATTTTTGTCCTTCCGAGCAAGGTACACTATTCTCAAATTTTTTACTGTGTGGAGGACTGGTGCCCGCTTGGTTTACGTTACTCAGGAAACGCGGAATTCCCTTTAACCTGACCTTTCTTAGGTAGCATGTGCTCACTGAACTTAGTCTTAATCCTTCTGCCAGTATAGTCTACATGACATTTCTCATTTACTACACACTAATTTGGCCGGCCGCTGTGGCCGAGCGGTTCTAGGCGCTTCAGTCTGATACCGCGCTGCTGCTACGGTCACAGGTTCGAATCCAGCCTCGGGCATGGATGTGTGTGATCTCCTTAGGTTAGTTAGGTTTAAGTAGTTCTAAGTTCTAGGGGACTGATGACCTCAGATGTTAAGTCCCATACTGCTTGGAGCCATTTGAACCATTTTTTACACACTAATTTGTATCCGCCCGAGACTGCATACTTGCCTTTACGTGGGCGTTCATTGTGAATATAATTATGCCGAATTTTAGTACCGGTAGTGAAGACAAAACGTAAATCCCGGTTTTTAAGAAGCTTAGACGTATCGTAAAAGACTTCGAAAACCGCTAGTACTAAGACCTCTGTGCTCGACTATTGATGTTTTACGTAATATAAACACTACGTCAAACAAATAGATTAAAACGGGTATAAGCAAACCATTGCAATCACGTGAATACTGAATGTTCGAAAATTCCATTTGCAGACTTCTAGGATTTGTAGAGGGGAGTTAGTACATAATATTTTGAATAGGGACCTATGTACGGAAACGTACTGTTTCCGTTCTATGACGGTTTCAATGCAGATGTGTAACGTGTCCACGCCTGTTGTGGGAAAGAGGAAATCATCAGAGTTGCTCGTCCTGATAAGCAATAGAGTAGACAGGATAGCCTGTACTACTTCTGACGCTCACCTCATGTCACTTTATAAGTATGCAAAGTTTAATTTACGAGATTCCCGTAGAGACACAGGAAGATCTGCTGGCACGAGTTGTGGTCGATCTACGAGAAACTGAAGAGACACCAGATTGGATGGAGGATGTGTACCAGAACATACTTCGTAGGAACAATGTCTGTAATAAGGTTGGTGATCGCAATACCGAGTTGCTGTTGTAATGCATCAGTTTTTTCTGTACATATAGTATGCTGGTTTTCTTGTTTTGAAATAATGTTAAGAAGTAACGTTTAAGCGTTATCACAAATAAATGTGCTTAGGTGATAAATAGCTGTTTCTTTATGTTTCCTTTTGAATTTTTGCCTAATAATTGCAACGCATCAGAACTAATTCAGTTCCTCAATCAAAAGTGAATGAGTTAAACATCTGTAGTGAAACCATCATAGAACGGAAACGGTACGTTTCTGGACATAGGTTCCCACTCAAAATATTATATACTCACTTCCCCGAAAAAATCCTAGAAGTTTGTAACGGGAATTTCCCAATACTATCTAGAGTTTATTAACTTTTGCAGGACTATACGTGTCAGAAATTCCATAATCCTTTTTCTGAGGAGGATTGGCTGAGCGGTATCTCACTAATGCGGTGCACCATAATTATGAAAAACTTCATCTTGTATAGATGAGAATGGCAGGAGGAGGCGTGGATTATTGAGTCGCTCGCTAGTCATGGGTTTACTGTATATGTCAAACCGAATGAAATCCCCAACAAGCTCAAGTTGTAAGTAAATGTAGTAAACGTCCTGTTATGGTCCATCGCTTCGTGAGTAAATACCATCTTTCCGTGTAAGGCATTACGTTCCTCAACTAGCAACATAATGTGAGGGATAGTGGATTTAATTACACTGAATTTAACGAACCACTGTATGCACAATTTTATTTAAATAGTCGGCTTTTGCTACCTGTGATGAACTTAGTATTTGTTCTCCTTTGTGTGACTGATTATTCTGGATGTATCAACGCTATTCTTTATAGAGCGTCAAATCTCACAGTTCCTGTTGATCATTTAATTAATTACATACATACTTCCTTGTGTGAGGGGCGTTAGTGCATGTTCATTCTTGATGTACTGAAACTTGTGGATGTGGAGAAACGGTTGCTAAACTACGGTGGTACAGAATCCCAAGCCTTTTGTCCATTGTTTGACTTAATGTCTTGATTTCCAAATTACCTAGGGCTTACTGTTTCATTTAATGTTGGTTTGGTACGACCCTTCCACATGCGGTGGGCGGCTATATAGTTCACAAAATAGTAACAGAAGTAAACATTTTTTGTAACGATTCCAGAGTAATCTCAGTTATCAAATAAAATCCATTTACTATGGTGAAAGACCTCAACAGGATAGCTGAATTTGAGGAAGGCGGGAAGCCAGTCTTGGGGAGCCCCAGATTATACACTGTACGACAAAAAGAAAATGCAACTCGTAGGAGTTACGCAAACAGGTCATAAATTGACATTTTTAGAGGTATCGACGAAGAAAGCAAGACTGTAAACTTTGGTGGCCGATGAATGAATGTGTAATGGTGCATCGCAGTTTCATCGTACAGCTGGCCCTGATAGTAAGGCAACATGCCTAAATCAGGATATAAAGTTATTGCGAATTTCATCCAGCGTACTCACTTGGATAGCAATTACGCCTCGCAGACAGGCGGCTGAGCAACATAAGCAGATGGCGGCATCAGAATGGTTCAAATGGCTCTGAGCACCATGGGACTAATCATCTGAGGTCATGAGAGCCTTAGAACTTAGAACTACTTAAACCTAACCAACATAAGGACATCACACACATCCGTGCCCGAGGCAGGATTCGAACCTGCGACCGTAGCGGTCGCGCGGTTCCAGACTGAAGGCCTAGAACCGCTCGTCCACCCGGCCGGCGGCGGCATTTGAGAAAGAACGTGTAGAAGGGGTCAGAGAAGCCGGATGGAGTAATTGGCGAATCGCTCGGCATTTGAACAGGGGAGATACCACGGTTCAACAGTGTTGGCAAGTATGGGTGAACCATGGTCGAACACAGCGTCATGATGGAAGCTGCCGAGCTAGAGAGATGACAGAGCGTGAGGACCATCAATCGCCAGAGAGGCACTCGGAGCCCCTGATTGATCATTATCATCGATACGACACGCAACTGGTGCTTCAGTGACCACAAGGCGACTCGCAGAAAGGGGGCTGTAATCACGGTGCCCCTTGCGCCGAGTATCACTCACCTCTATACACGAACGAGTCCCTTTGGATTGGTGTGGAGAATATTCACCCTGGAGGCTGGAAGCTCGTTCAATGGAGTAGAATTGTCTTTACTGATGATTCTCGCTTCGAATTGAGCACCAATGACCAACGAAGAAGTGACTGGCGACGCCCCAGACAGTGGTGGGATACCAGCCCGATTATCGTCAGCCACACCACCATACGGAGAGGGGTGACGGTGTGATCTCCCTTCCATTTAGCAGCAGGACGCCTTTAGTTGGTTAGGTTAGGTTAGGTTAGGTTAGGTTAGGATAGGTTATCCGTAGCACGCCTACAGCACAGCGGTTCGACGAAGATATTCTACACCACGTATTGGTGCCCTTCATGGCAACCCGTCCGAGGTTGTATTTCACCAAAATAATGGTAGCCTGCACACGCAGAGAGCCTCTGCTGCTTGTCTCTGTGTTTGTCAAACCCTACTTTGGCCAGAAAGGTCACAGAATCTCTCCCCAATTGAGAACCTTTGGAGAATTACTGGCAGGGCCCTCCAACCAGATCGGGATTTTGAAGATCTAACTAGCAAATTGAACAAAATTTGGCACAGTATCTCTCGGGAGGACATCCAGCATCTCTGCCAGTCAGCGCCAAGCCGAATAATTGCTTGCATAAGGGTCAGAAGTAGACCAACAAGTGGAGTTGCTCAATTTGTGAGGCACTTTCTCTTGAGTAAATCACTCATTTGCTCTGAAATTGTATTCGTTTCTTTGTGAACACTGAAATCTAGTTTCGCAAGGACAGAGCGGATCAGGTTGTGGAAAGGAGGCAAGATCAGTAACTGTTGGTTATACAAGAACACACACAACTTTATTCCTCAAAACAATGCGCAGTTTTCTCTTTAAAACAACAAAGATCAATTCACGGCTGAGGGCCCAAGTAACTTCTCCAGAATAAGTTTAAACGATTGCTTTCAAAACACCAGGATTCAAGGTAACGGCTCAAGGCCTTACTTAAGGAAAATTACAATATCTTGTCGGCTAAAGGCCAAAATAATATTTCAGATCAACTAAGGAAATTCTTTAAAAGCCAAGCATTTTCAAATTCCGGCTAAATACCATATTAAGGAAAACTCAAGTTAATTCTTCGGCTGGAAGCCTAATTAAAAACATTTTCTTTACATAATAAAAGAGAGACTTTAAAGATAAGCCTTTACACAGTACAACAGAAATCATCTTAAGAAATCTTGAAATATCTTGACGGCTGAAGGCACAAACAATTACTCAGGAATAATTAAAGACAACCTTAAGATTAACATTTATAGAACACGGCTGAAGGCCGTTTCAAGAATTCAAGATAATTAAAGAGAAACCTTACAGACAAGGATTTACATATTAAAGCCAAAGATTCTGAAAGAAACGTGGCTGGAGGCCTAAATGCAATGCCAGAAGAATTTTAAATGAAACACAGCTGAGAGCCTAATCTTAAAATAGTTGAGATGAAGTTCTGAAGTTCGGCTGAAGGCCATATACTAAACATAAAACAGACAATATTAATACATGGCTGAAGGCCTGGTACAGGACCTGTGACGAAATAAAACAACAAACAACAAACAGTGATGTTCAAAAATGTTCCAAGGGTCGGCTTGGGGAGGAAACTATAACCACAGTTTAGATGAGACATACAGTCAAGCGTAACACTAAATAATCGGGTTGCAGCACGACCTACAGACGGCTGACGAAGCAACCAACCATCTAATAAATTCCCTTCCACCAGACCAACAGCACGACAACCAAAAGTACCACTGAAGACGACTATCACATAAGGATTATGTCCTAATAATTAGCATGTAAACACAGTCAAGTCACAATAAACACTCAAAGAGAAAAGGAGAACAACACCAAGCTGTCGAAGTACACATGCCGGACAGCATCAACACGGCGATGAAAACACGCTGCCACAAAACTATGCTAACGATCAGGGCAGGTGACCAGAACGTTAACGGCCACAAGGCTGAAGATACCGCTGGTGCACTTCACTAATAAATTATCATCATTTGAAAGGTTAAACACCATACAGGGAGACGGCTGTATGCAAGTGAGGTGGGCGACAAACTTAAAGAGTTCTCGCAGCCAGTGCAGCACAACTCCGACACCGCGTGCACGCCGCCAGCGGCCCCGGCCTGATCACACGCTGCACAGACTTCCTCACTGGTCCGCCGCTCCCCCGCAACCGACCAACTAACTGCCCGCACACACCTTGACACGGAAATATAACTGCCGCACCAAAGAAGTTACAGCAGTACGAGTGTCGATAAACGCTGCTGCTGCTACTGTGGCACGTGAGCAACTCGTTCAGATAGGAACTGAGGGACGAGAAAGACGCCACTCCATGGTGACAAAATGCCCAAAAGGAAAAACGGCATTAACGTGAGCCGACCACGGCTCAAACACATTTACATCACATCTAACGATTTCCGCCCAGTTCGGGTAATTATTTCTTGATGCGTCGTTCTTTTTTTGTCTTAGTGCGTATTTAAGCAAGTACTGCCAAACAGGAAATTATTTCTCCCGCACAATCATGAATGATATCGGCTTTTGAAAAGTAACGGACCTCTTTTTGCCGCTCGCTTCAGCTCCGTACATAGTTGGCGGCTGAGCCCAGGATACACTGTATCTTGTTTGCTTTGAACTAGAGTATAGCAGTTAAATTAAAAGACAACCATCTCATTGCGTAATAAGAGCAACAGTATGAGAGTGATAACCATTACTGGGAATGAAGAGTGTGGATGGCAGTGATCTGAAAAGAGCGCGCGGGGGACAGAAACTCAACTGCGCGTCAGTTGTGGTATTTGTCTGATTCATTGCCCCGCCGTGGTGAACTTCGCAACCGCGAGGTGGCCTTAATTCAGACAGTCTCGCTCCAGGTCAAATGAAAATTTATGGCACTTCTCAAGCACTTAATCATTTTCTATAAAGGCGTTATTAGTCGGGTCAGCGCCTTTCGAAAGCAGACGACCAAAGAAGGGCCGCAGAACTTCCTGCAGAGAACAAACTCAGCCGTTTCCAATCTGTACGTGAATTTTTCTGTATTCTACGTCCGTTGATGGAAACCGTACCCCCTCACAAATAAGAGCTTATCTATACGCTAGATGTTTCAAAAAAGTTTAAAAGCACGAAACTGGTTAAGATTGAAAATAGTAAGGCATTTTACATCGTGAATACGTTCAGAAATGTAATTTTAAACTTGTTCGATCTCATTTTGCAGAACAGGCTGGTCAACGCTCTTAACTTTTATTGTTAGTGTGGGTTATTTGCAGGACTTTGTGGGAACAAAGACTTGGTTTTGTTGGAAAACTGTTGTAAATGGAGGACATCTGATGAGAAGGACGCATAGCACGACCTGTAGTGACCTACTTTAATTTGACGCTGTAGTAGTGACCTACTTCATTGTAACGCCATGGTGTTGGCAATCATTCTCATGACAGCCATTGGAATGAGACATAAATTTAGATATATGCATCTAGTATTGGCAGACAGTTAGCCCATGAGGAGGCTCTTCTCATGGAATTGTTAAGATACATGCTGGCCGGGATAGCCGAGCGGTTCTAGGCGCTACGGTCTGGAACCGCGCGACCGCTAAGGTCGCAGGTTCGAATCCTGCCTCGGACATGGATGTGAGTGCTGTCCTTAGGTTAGTTAGGTTGAAGTAGTTCTAAGTTCTAGGGGACTGATGACCTCAGAAGTTAAGTCCCATAGTGCTTAGAGCCGTTTGAACCATTTTTTGTTAAGATACATATTCCCCTAAAAGGTTGTTTCATACACTTGACAAGAACTGTTGCAGTTAAACTACAATACAACTGAGCTGTATTCATGCATTTGTCCACCTTATCATCCCCACACATTTATTATTTACCCACTTGGTACACGCATTCATCAGGAAATTTTCTCTTCATTTGAACGGAATGTATGCCATGAGAAACATTTGTGAGAAATTAAAAGTTGACTGTTTAGCTGGGAATCGCGCTCGAATTCCTTTTTCTCGTGGACAATACGATGTTTCTCGTGGCCAATACGATGCCGACTGCGGTATCCGTGAGCTCCTTTCTGAACTAAAGTTTCCCTCTACAATAGGAAAGTTCAGACAAGGTCGTTTTGTTGTGCCACAGTAAACTATGAAACAACCCCTCGAATGTCACTGACATAACCTTTGTGAAGTGTGCAAAAGCTGGTCGGAAGACACATGAAAAAAAGCTTCTCACCAGACAATGATACCCCATATCCTTCCCAGACGTCACTGGAGCAGCAGGAATCTTTTTTTTTTCTTTTTGTTAATTCGTAATGACAGCAAAGGAACACCAGTGGAGGAGTCTCAGTTCTAGCCAAGTTAGTGGTTTACTTTACTTGACATATGGCAGCATCTTGTTGGAAAATATTTAAAGAGCTACAGCATTATAAATCAGAAGGTTACAGAATTTATAGATTTTGTGGGATATATCGTCCAACTAAATAATATGTTGTGACGAATAATTCAGTTTATGGAATTCAAATGGTTAGTTTCCCACTCACAAGGTAAACTAACAGTTGGGTTGGATTATAAAGAACGTCAGGGGAATTGAGGGACGTAGGGGCACTCCTACGTAGGACACTGTAACGAAACCTGAAGTGAGACATTTCAACCCGTGTTGCAAGGTTGCTCAAGGAACTGGTCGTGAGCTTCAGCAAAGATGACAAACCAAAGCCATTCTGTTGGATGGCTAAGGTGAACGAATCGTTACTCTTATTTACATCATTGTGGAGCTTTGATTACATTAGAGTTTCCATAAGTACTGTTACGAATGTTATCGAACGCACGTTACAATTACGCAGCACTAACGAAGTACTTTTAGGGATGGCAACTAATTTATGCATAAGAAAGCATTAACTTCGAATTGTCAAGTATATTTTCAAGCACGTATCTGGACACAGTAAACTGGAGAGTCCGGAACGGACCTCACAGCAGCAACTAAACACTGCTGAAATGATACCGATTGGTAACGTGACGTGTCTTCTATCGGCTCCTCCATTCCAGTGAGTGTGTGAGATCATGCTCATACGAATTTTACGGGCGTCCCTTTTCTATGGCTCCGATATGCTTCAAACACCAGTGAGTCTCTTCAGTACCTTAATTTCACAATCAAACCTGCACTACAACGCCGTACTCATTCTGTATCTCACAAAGCACCACCTGCTACGAGTGCCAACAATCTAAAATTTCATAGAAAATCCTCATACACCCAACCGCAAGAGCAGTTATACGCTAGAATCTGGCAGAAATATAGTTCATGTTTTTAGGCCTGATCACTCATTAAACCACATGAATTATTTCACTAATCAAAAGGAAAGTTGTTTTAATCTGTTAAATATTAAGTTATGAACATGATTTTCAGCGAAGACTGGGCAATTATGACTCACACTCGGAAACTGAAGAATTCAGAATATGCAAAAACTAGAAAAGATGCAAAGTTCACCGCTGGTCATTAAAACAGCACAACAACCATTGCATATTTGTCGTGTTTAGGCTGGGGATTGTGCCCAATATTAGAGGTCTCTGTGACGTTCCCCATGCTGTTTTGACCGACCTCGATACGGAAGGTGTTTGATTCTTGCGCTGGAAAACATGATCTCCTGATCTCTCACTTACTGAAGATATCTGGTATAGGTTGGCGAGAGAACGGAACATAAGCACTCGCTAGCATCAGTGGTTGTGTAGGAGCAGCACTGAATGATCTTCTCGTATATCATCCATGCTCAGTCAGATGACAATGACGTACTAGCTGCTAGACGCAAGGTATCTGGATCTTTAGCGCCCTTACTCCATTAGAGCACAAATATTTTTCTTCTGAGATATATAAATATACTGTTTAGAATAATGTATTATGACAATGTATACGTGTAAAACCAGCCTCTGTAGCCGAGGTCACTGACGCACGACTGTGTGATGGCGCTCGGCTCCAAGGTAAGACCAAATGGAAAATTTTCGCGCACAGATCGAAGTGGTCTAGTGGATAAGACACTGGACTGGACGACTGTGTGATGGCGCTCGGCTCCAAGGTGAGACGAAGTGGAAAATTTTCACGCACAGACCGAAGCGGTCTAGGGGATAAGACACTGGACTCGTATTATGAAGAACAACGACTAAAATTCCCGTCCAGTAAACCATATTTAGGTTCTGTTTCGTTTTCTAGAATTACTTAACACAAATTTTTGCGTTTATTCCTCTGAATAGGACACGACCAACTTCCCCAATCCGAGCCTGTGCCAAGTCTCTTATGATCTAATCCTTGACAGGAGACTAACCCCTCAACTAAATTTCCTGCCTAATTAAAAGATGGGGGCAAGAGGTACAATATTATTTGTGCGACACTTTCATACAGCTGCAATTCGAATCTGGTTGAAACAAAGATTACTGGAGCGAACTCATTGTGGAGTAGCATCTCTGACCGGAATGCCAAAACACTTGTAAGAGGACTGTAAAGATGTATTACTAGTTTAGATAACATGACCTGATCTGAGCAAGTGGTTCCCAATCACGGATGAAGCCGTGACCCAAGTAATTAATTAATGAACACAGTCTGATTGAAACACAAAAATGGAAGTACGCCGAACAGCTCAACTTACTTTAACGGTACAACAGCAAATAGTGATCGTAGCAATATGAAACTGAAGGAAATTAAACATAAAAAATATGTGCAGGGAGGGGCAAATAAAAGTGGCCCGGAAAACAGAGTTCCAGCATTCGAGGAAACATAGTGAAGGAAAGGAAACACATTACTAACCTAACTACATCAGATGTTTAAAGAGGCCACCATTCATCTCTTGGCATTTTCGTGCCCTGGTCAGCAAGTTGCTGAAGGCGGATCAAAGCTGGACAGTTAGAATTGCTGCCGCTTCATCAGAAATGTTCTGCTGCAGTTCTTGAAGACTATGAGGGCTCATCACACAAAGTATTCTCTCACGGACAGACCAGGTGACCTGGGTGGCTAGCTATAGCCGCGAGCAGCCTGACCTCCGCTAACAAGTCTGTCAGGCATGAAGATGCTGCAGATGTGTTCCAAGGTTCGGCCGGCTGTAAAGGCGGTTGCTCCATCATGTTGGAAGTAATTGTAGGTCTTTTGCTCCTCCGTTAATGCTGTCACAAATTCACGTCCAATCGTATCCACTCGCCTGGGCCACTTTCATTTGCCCTACCCTCGATAAGGGACGATCAAAAAGTTTCGGTTTGCAGGCGTTGCTGCAACCCAGCGTGGCACGGATGCTGATGTATAAGCACCGACATGTAGCCAAAGAGTTAGTGTGGCCTTAGAAAGTTTTTGGTCCCCTCCATCGTGCACCTTAAGATTCCAGTTACAGTTTCAATAACTCGACTTATGGTCAGTCGTAGTGCAGTAGATACACAAACCCCAATTCGTAAATATTACACACTGCCCTTAACTTAAGCGTGAATTCCAGAGAATCATGTAGATGTAGACGTAAATTACAGTCACATATCCAACACCGAACATGTTGTCTTTTGTAGAGTCATGTACAGTGTCTCTGCAGGTTGTATCGGTCATACTCTTGCCTCATTTTCTGTGAAATTTCACGTAATATTCAGAAAAAATGGCTCTAAGGACTATGAGACTTAACATATGTGATCATCAGTCCCCTAGACTTGAACAACTTACACCTAACTAACCTAAGGACATCACACAGATCCATGGCCGAGGCAGGATTCGAACCTGCGACCGTAGCAGCAGCGCGGTTCGGACTGAAGCGCGTAGAGCCGCTCGGCCACTGTGGCCGGCATCAATATTCAGAAAATTGGGACCTAACTCCTATATGAATAATCATATGAATGTATGGTAATGGGTGCATCTGTGCTGCCAAAGAGTGCATATTACGTTGTGGTATCGGATAATGGCTGCAAAATATCACTTCCCTTAATGCAGTTAAATGAACGTCCGCCCCTGGTAGCTGAGTGATCAGCGCGAAAGAATGTCAATCGTAAGGGCCTGGGTTAAATTCCCGGCTAGGTCAGAGATTTCCTCCGCTCAGGGACTGGGTGTTGTGTTGTCCTAATCACCATCATTTCATACCCAAGTCATCGAAGTGGCGTCAAAACGAAAAACTTGCACACTGCGGTCTATCCGACGGGAGGCTCTAGTCACACGACATTTACATTTTAGTTAAATAAACAAGCGACTACGTAAAGCGAAATAAGCAAGAATGTACACCACTTCATGTAATTATTCATAAAATTAACTGAACAGATTAACGCATGCGTTTTTGACGCACAACAACACATCTCACCCAACAGCATTCCAGCTGCCGCCACGCTCGACCCTACTCAACAATACGCCTTGGAGAAGAAGTAGGAAACGTTAGAAAAAGTACATTACAGTATGCCTTGTCTGATAGGTTACAGCCTCACTGGTTCTCGACTCACGAAAGTGTTGAATTATGATTCTGCAAAACTTCACACAGAAAAAACTTAAGTACTGAATGTCTGTAGCCGATACTGGCATAGAATCATCATTGTATTAGTGCTGCGACAACTGCACTGACGACAAAAAAAGAAAGAAGAAGAAGCAAAACAGCATCAAAAAGGAGTTATGCGAATCAAACGAAAGTTGGTAGCAGTATTTCTATTTGTGAAAGATGAAATCTCCTCAAATTTCATTCCAATCGCTTAAGAGTAGCGCTAGTGGGAACACTATGAGGATAAAAACTAGATTTGAATTAAATACAAGCTGCAACGTTGGGGAGCGTTAGTTACCCTTGCGATTGGACGTGCTGGGTTGATGTCAATCAAGAACGCCTTTAAGGACAAAGGCGCCATTTTCAACAGCTCAGCGTGCTTGAACGAGGTCGTGTAATAGGGATACAAGAATCTTTATGTGCCTTCCGCGATTCTGCAGAGACTTGGAAGTTACGTAGCCACTGAATTTGATTGCTGAAGCGCATGGTACGGTCCCAAGAACGGGCTCTCGATGGCCACGTGACATTGCCGAGAGGGAAGACCGTCGTGTTCTGCTGTGGCTCATCGTACTGCTTCTGCAGCAGCAATTCGAGCTACAGTTGGCATCGCAGTGACACAATGAGTCGTTATAAATGCGTTACTTCAAGAATAGCTCGAGCCACGCCCTGTAGCGTGCATTCCACCCGCCCTCAAATCACCGCTGTTGGAGGCTTCGGTGGTGCCCAGCGAGAGCTCACTGGGGGGTGAAGTTGAGGTCTGTTGTGTTTTCTGACGAAAGCTGGTTCTGCTCGGTGCCGGTGATGGCCTTGCATTGGTTAGAAACAGGTCAGGTTAGCGCCTGCACCCAGCCAGTCTGCGGTCTAGACGCATTTGAGCTACACCTGTAGTTATGGTGTGGGGAAGGGGGGGGGCAGTTTAGTATGAAGCAGCTGCACTCTCGAGATTATCCAGTAGATTCCTCGTCCTACATGTAAGCAAATGCAAAAAAAAAAAAAAAAAAAAAAAAAAAAATAGATGCTCCATCTGCAGGAGCACTCTGACAGGAAATTTATACGCCAGTTTTGAGATTCCGTCTGTTGTGCTTCAATTCTTGAACAGCATTCCTCAGGGTGTTTTCCACCAGCACAATGCTTCCCCGTGTACGCTGTTGAAACCCAACATGTTCTACAGAATGTCGACGTGTCGTCTTGGACTGTTCGATCACCAGATCTGTCGCCACCCGAGCACATTGGAGACATCATCGGACGACATCTCCAACGTGATCCACAAACACCATTAATTGTCCCTGTACTCACAAGCCAAATGTAAAAAGCATGGAACTCCATCCCACAAACTGACATCCGGCAGCCCTGTACGCCACAATTCATGCATGTCTGCATGCTTTGAGTCAACATTGTGGCGCTTTCATCGGTTATTTATGTACCAGCATTTCACATTTGCAATGGACTACCCCACACTTATACCTGTTATATTGCAACGTTAGTCACTTAAACTTAGACTGACGTATTACGGCAGTTTCATTACTCGACAATAACTATTTCTGGTTGTTGGGACACTTTACCACCAGTGTATTTTATGAGGTAATGAAAATACAGACTAAATAAAACTGAGCATTGAAAGTGACGATTTCACAGCCAAATTTCACACTTTTCTGCTCAAACCGTCTGAATTGCCTCAGAAAACTAACGAGTTCAAAAACATTGGTGTCTGCATTAACTGAACTACACTACTGGCCATTAAAATTGCTACACCACGAAGATGACGTTCTACCGACGCGAAATTTAAATGACAGGAAGAAGATGCTGTGATATGCAAATGATTAGCTTTTCAGAACATTCACACAAGGTTGGCGTCGGTGGCGACACCTACAACGTGCTGACATGAGGAAAGTTTCCAACCGATTTGTCATACACAAACAGCAGTTGACCGGCGTTGCCTGGTGAAACGTTGTTGTGATACCTCGTGTAAGGAGGAGAAATGCGTACCATCACGTTTCCGACTTTGATTGTGGTTTATCGTATCGCGACATTGCTGCTCGCGTTCGTCGAGATCCAATGACTGTTAGCAGAATATTCAATCGATGAGTTCAGGAGGGTAATACGGAACGCCGTGCTGGATCCCAACGGTCTCGTATCACTAGCAGTCGGGATGACAGGCATCTTATCTGCATGGCTGTAACGGATCGTGCAGCCACGTCTCGATCCCTGAGTCATCAGATGGGGACGTTTGCAAGACAACAACCATCTGCACGAACAATTCGACGACGATTGCAACAGCATGGACTATCAGCTCGGAGACCATGGCTGCGGTTACTCTTGACGCTGCACCACAGACAGGAGCGCCTGCGATGGTGTACTCAACGACGAACCTGGGTGCACGAATGGCAAAACGTCATTTTTTCGGATGAATCCAGGTTCTGTCTACAGCATCATGATGGTCGCATCCGTGTTTGAAGACATCGCGGTGATCGCACATTGGAAGCGTGTATTCGTCATCGCCATACTGGCGTATCACCTGGCGTGATGGTATGGGTTGCCACTGGTTACACGTCTCGGTCACATCTTGTTCGCATTAATGGCACTTTTAGCAGTGGACGTTACATTTCAGATGTGTTACGCCCCTTGGCTGTACCCTTAATTCGATCCCTGCGAAACCCTAAATTTCAGCAGGATAATGCACGACCGCATGTTGTACGTCCTGAAGGGGCTTTCTGGATACAGAAAATGTTCGACTGCCGCCCTGGCCAGCACATTCTCCAGATCTCTCATCAACTGAAAACGTCTGGTCAATGGTGGCTGAGCCACTGGCTCGTCACAATACGCCAGTCACTACTCTTGATGTGCTGTGGTAACGTGTTGAAGCTGCATGGGGAGCTGTAACTATACACGCCATCCAAGCTCTGTCTGAGTCAATGCCCATGCGTATCAAGGCCAGAGGTGGTTGTTCTGGGTACTGATTTCTCAGGATCTAAGCAGCCAAATTGCGTGAAAATTTCAGTTCTAGTATAATATATTTGTCCAATGAATACCCGTTTATCATCTGTATTTCTTCTTGGTGTAGCAATTTTAATGGTGAGTAGTGTACCTATTATTCAGTGCCAATGCGCGACTTCAATGGTGCTGACACATTTCTGTTCATGGTGTCCTGGGGTGATACTTGGTAACAGTCTTCTGCCATTAGTAACCTCACCAATTCGACGAGGTGCACAGAGACGATCTATATATCGTAGGACTAAAGCGCTGCAGGTTGGTGTGCACAAGTGCAAGCACAGCAGCTGTTCTCCGCTCGAACTCCTACGGTCAGCGGCTGCAGCTCCAAGGTGGACTCAGGCTATAAACAGCCTGCCTTGTAAGCGCGCGGGCCACTCATATGTAAATGAATGCTGATGTCCCCAAATATATGTAAATGAATGTAAATAAGTCTATTATATCGCGGCACTAAGAAGAAGCTACTCCGTCTCCCGGTACGGCCAGGGCGAGAAGCAAGGTGGAGCACACACGCGCGTTTCTCCATTCGTTTACATCCTCAGAATACTCCCAGAAGTCCAATTACCTTGTGGGTGTCGCAGAAAAAAACAAGTCGTCGATACAACTGCCGCATCACGTACAAGTGTTTCCAATTAGTAAGATTGGAATTAAAAAAGAAAATGCCTCTGTGTTGAATCACTCTATGCTGTTGTTTTGTGTATCCGCAGATGGAATGAAAGATTGTTCCAGCCTACGGGACATTCATCAAACATTTCAAGCCAACGTTTCGTCGGCAACATCATGGATGATTTCACTGTTCGGAAGGCAGACAATCACATCAGGAATAGCTCCGTAAGTGGGCCCCACAACTGTCTTCAAGTGTTGCTGTCCACGAACAATAATATAAAAAAGTCAGTAGATATTTTCAGAACGAGCAGGTATAGTTTCCTAGAACACGCCAGGTAAAGCCGATATTGTTTTCTAATGAATGTATCAACGGAAACCTTGGTTACTCTGAGAGCTGTTCCCCAAAGGAGTCACACCTGAGGAACCCTATGGTGTATCTTTAAAAACTAAGGTGTTTGGGGTTATCGTTTCATCAATTGACGAATGGTATACTGTAGAAAAGTGTCAAGTATCAAGACGGATATATCGACAATGTCTTTTACAAATATGGACAGACAACATTGTCCAGAACAACCTTACTACGTGTAAAAGTATGTAAATGTCTCGATGAAGAACAAGGGATTTCATAAATATAACTCCTCCTACTCTATGGCCATGGTGCAGCAATTGTGGTATGTTTTCAGTAGGGAAAAGCAGTTTAGTTCCAAAAAGCTTTATAGACCATTTTCGCCTTTTTGACAAAACTTCAGGACTCGTTTAGCAACTTCGGGTTATACATTAGTCACAATAGTCAAAATATTCGTGAGTGCCTTCGTCGAAGGCATTCATCTATGCTTAGAGAGGGCCACACTTCTAATCCGGACACAAATATTGGTATACAAATTGTAGTGGCCGTGAATACATGACCGCACGTTCGCACGCTGCGTTAGTTCACGAAGAGTGCGCACACTTGACTATGTCTTCACGGTCCCTGTAGTTTGTACACATTTTTGTCCAAATCCGAAGTGTGGCCCTATCTAAGCATAGCTGAATGCCTTCGACTAAGTTGTACAACAAAATTTTGACGTCTTATGGCCAAAGCGTTACCTGCAGTTCCTGAACAAATACTGAAGATGCGTCAAAAAGGCGAAACGCATCAATAAAGCTTTTGTTGTGTGTGCAACCCAGACTGCTTTTTCCTTTCTGAGAATTTCGTTAACAGTGCCAGAGCAAAAACACCAATAATATCTATATTCAGCTGACACAATAACATTCCCCCAATATCTCATTATGACACGGACTCCTAGCTTCTAGCTTCATTTATAGGCACACAGTCTCGAGAATGGAGCCAAGTCAGTCCAACAGATAGTGTGTTGATGTTAATTGTTTGCCCGTTTTGTTCGCGTCACAACCAACTAATTTTGCTGTTAATTCCTAGAATGATAATATTTCATTTCATTTACAGATTCTGAGTCTACATTAACAGTTTCAGAACTCTCCAAGACGTGATGTTTAACAGTAAACTTGAAATATCAAGGAAATGCCTCTGTCTCGACGGTAGGGAATGCAACTTTGGCTCATATCAATCGAGTCCAAAATGTTGTTTGGAGGTAGGTGTTCTTTCCCTTTTGAAGTTAAATGCTGAAAATTAGTTTCCCAGTCTATGTACGTTTTCTGTATGAAGAGCCAGAGAGAAAATTTAAACTTCTATGCGAGCTACTAATCGATATCTCCAAAAGAAATTTGATTGTACGCAAATGAAAGGGAAGACATGATCACGTTGCAGCTAACATTGGAACTCTGTCCCCCTCGAAATAAGTGTAAGTGTTAGCAGATCGTCGAAAAAAGCGCTAAGAGAGAGGTTAGAATCTTCTCAGACATGTAATTGTGCGTGAATTTGTAACAGAGAAGTAGTAAGTCAAGAAGAAGAAATAATAGTATATTTGATGATACTTAAATTTCGTGACGATTCGATATTTGGAAACAATAACCAGTACTTCATCTTGACATATACTTGTTCCTGTCATTTTAGCTTCATTGCACATAAAATTCACTATCTATCTCGATCGAAAATGTGTGCTTGTATTCTACTTATTTTTACTTAACTCCTATTGATTATAAACAAATTGTACTTGTAAGTCAAATTTTGAAACACTGCGATCCGATTGGGCATCGACAAGGACGAGAAGAAAAGCATCAAGCTAGTCGTGGGGTGGTAGCATGAAAGTAGCATACAGTTATACCTGCTACGAGGGGCGTTTGAAAAGTCTGTGCAAAGTCCGAGAGATGGCACCACCGGCGAGTATCGAGGTCATGTTTAGTTAGTAGCATCTTTGTGAAGAACGCACCACAAGTTTAAGCCATATTGGTCTATTTCTTTGTGTTTCGCATTCGTGGGAATCGAGGAAGTTTAATGGTTGTGAAGAAATGGACGAAAAAGAATCTCGTGTGCTGATTAAACATTACTTTATGAAAGGTAAAGCGCCTCAGGAGACTAAAGAGAAGCTTTATAAACATTACGGTGACTCTGAACCTTTGATTAGAACAGTTCATAAGTGGTTTCAAAATTTTCGGAATGGCCATATGGGCATAAGTGATGCTGAACGTTCTCGACGCCCTGCGGAGGTTACGACTCCAGAAATCATTGATAAAATCCGTGATATGATATGGATGACAGAAGTGCTATGGGCGTGAGATTTCTAGTGCTGTGGGCATCTCGAATGAACGGGTACATAATATTTTGCATAAACATTTGAATATGAGAAAGCTATCCGCAAGGTGGGTTCCGCGATTGCTCATGCTTGACCAAAAACGGAATCGTGTGAAGTACTGCAAGAATGGTTTGCAGCTGTTCAGGAAGATTCCGCAGGACTTTAAGCGTCGTTTCGTCACTGTGAATGAAACATGGATACATTGCTATACTGATGAGACCAAACAATAATGTTAACAATGGATTACCAAGGGAGAATCTGCACCCATAAAAGCGAAGACCATTACTTCGGCCAGAGAGTTTTTGGCGACGGCTTTTGGGATTCGAAAGGGATAATCCTCATCGGCTATCTGGAAAAGGGTAAAACTACTACAGGTGCATATTATTCATCGTTATTGGATCGTTTGAAAACCGAGCTGCGAGAAAAACGCCGGCAATTGGACCGCAAGAATGTCCTTTTCCATCACGACAATGCACCAGCAAACACCTCAGCAGTCGTGGTTCCAAAATTAATGGAAAGAGGATTCCAACTCGTTTCACATCCGCACTATTCTCCAGACTTGGGTCCCTCGGACTACTATTTGTTCCCCAATTTGAAGAAATGGCTAGCTGGACAAAGATTTTATTCAAAGAGGAGATGATTGCAGCAACCAATAGTTATTTTGCAGACTTGGACAATTCCTATTATTTGGAAGGAATCAACAAATTAGAACAGCGTTGGAGGAAGTGTATAAGTCCAAAAGGAGACTATCTCGAAAAATAAAAATGGTTTACGCCAAACACGTAAGTAGTTTTTATTTTTGCACTGACGTTTCAAACGCCCCTCATTCAGGACGAGGAATTCCGCCTTATGCAAGACACCTTTTTAGTTTTGTTTTACCCAGACATGTTTCAGCACTCTCTGTGCTGTCTTCGGTGGGTTATTTTCTATTTTCGCACAGTTCTAAATGGTTCAAATGGCTCTGAGCACTATGGGACTTAACATCTGTGGTCATCACTCCCCTAGAACTTAGAACTACTTAAACCTAACTAGCCTAAGGACATCACACACATCCATGCCCGTGGCAGGATTCGAACCTGCGACCGTAGCAGTCGCGCGGCTCCGGACTGAGTGCCTAGAACCGCGAGACCACCGCGGCCGGCTTTCGTACAGTAAAATTGTTGTTATGTACTAACATTTAGCCAAACTTTTGGTACATAATATTTACAATTGTGAATGAATAATTGTTGTAAAATAGTATACATCATTTGTTCATAGCCGGCCGGTGTGGCCGTGCGGTTCTAGGCGCGTCAGTCTGGAACCGCGTGACCGCTATGGTCGCAGGTTCGAATCCTGCCTCGGGCATGGATGTGTGTGATGTCCTTAGGTTAGTTAGGTTTAAGTAGTTCTAAGTTCTAGGGGACTGATGACCACAGATGTTGAGTGCCATAGTGCTCAGAGCCATTTGAACCATTTGTTCATAGTTCAGAGTTGAGATATGTATTAACGACCTGATGCACTGTGTGTTGGTTATAACGTTGTGTCTAAAGTTCTACTTATAGCTTAAGTGGCAAAAGAGTAGATGTATGCATTAGCTTACATTTCTTACACGATGCCATTGGACATTTATGTTGATAACTATTCTGCTACACATTCTACAACTTCTCATCTGCAAACAGTAGAGCGTAATTTTTTATTTATTTATTTTGCTTTTTGCAGAATAGCAGTTGTAGAGTGTGTAGCAGAATAGCTACCAACATAAATGAACAATAACATCATGTAAGGTATGTAAGCTAATGCATACATCCACTCTTTTGCCAATTTAGCTATAACTAGAACTTTGGACACAATGTTATAAACAACACACAGTGCATCAGATCGTTAATACATATCTCAGCTCTGAACTATGAACGAATGATGTATACTATTTTACAACAATTATTCATTCACAATTTTAAATATTATGTACCGAAAGTTTCGCTAAATGTTAATATGTAACAAAGATATTACAGTAAGAAAATAAATAAGTAAACCACTGAAGATAGCACAAAAAAGGCTGAAACATGGCTGTGTAAAACAAAGCTGTGAAAGGTGTCTTAAATAAGACTGAATTACTCGTCCTATAGCAAGCACGGACATAAGAAGAAGAACTACAACGGCACAAAATGGTCATACCTGCTATTAATAGAAAAGGAATATGATATTATGGCACTAAATAATGAAAAGTCTTAAACATGAGTACTATCAAAAACCCTTTAGATATCGGTAACAGGGTGTACAGTGAGTCCCAAAAATCTAAAATTTGTAAATTCAACTGAGTACCTATGAATAACAATCAAGAACCACTTCAGTTGGAACGATCACGTAGGTAATGCTGTGGGGAAACAGCTGCATTTTCCTGGTAGGACATTTAAAAGCTGCAACTAATTCATTAAAGAGTAGCCTACACTTCTCCGTCAGAGTGCTACTGTAAGGTATGGGATCCTTATGAGATAGGATTGACGGAGAACGTGAAAAATGTCCAGAGAGGGACAGCTTTTTTCTATCATCGCGAAATAGGGAAGAGTGTCACTGATATGGTAAGCAGTTTGGGGTGGCAATCATTAAAACAAATATGTTTTTATTTGCGACAAAATGTTTTTATGAAATTTCAATCTCCAGTTTTGTCCCCCGAATGTGAAAATATGTTGTTGGTGGTCTCCTACACAGAGAGGAATGCTCGTCGTAATAAAATAAAAGAAATCAGAGCACAAAATTAAGTGTTCGTCTTTCCTGCGCGCTGTTCGAGAGTGTAATGGTAGAGAAATAATGTGAAAGTGATTCGATGAACCAATTGATAGTCTTTTAAGTGTGAATTGCAGTGTAGTCATGTAGACGTAGATGAACAGTCCCTGCAATTATTCATAGTTCAAATGGTTCAAATGGCTCTGAGCACTACAGGACTTAACTGCTGAGATCATAAGTCCCATAGAACTTAGAACTACTTAAACCTAACTAACCTAAGGACGCCAAACACATCCATGCCCGAGGCGGGATTCCAAACTCCGACCGTAGTGGTCGCACGGTTCCAGACTGTAGCGCCTAAGCTCGGCCACACCGGTTATTCATAGTTATAGTGGTCAGAAGTAGACATGTGTGGATTACACATACTTTGCGATATTGCACGAGGTTCTGTCTTACAGTGAACAGTTTGTGTAAGTAAAGCGTTTCGCTTGTTCTGTATTGACGACAAGTTATAGAGAGAATCGAAAGATGGACCTTAATCGTTCCGCACACACAGAATCACTTATTTCCTTTAGTGTAGAGCCTATACCATATAAATGTAATCTGAATCCCACTAGCGCCAATCTTAAGAATCTTTCTAAATACATGATTAGTGGTTAAGTTAATACCAACACTCGTTTGTTTAATTTCTGCGAAGTTGCTCCACCTTCCGTACTCTAATTGACAAAGCGAATAATATCTGACTGCAGCAGATGTGCATATTATGATTTATCATTTACTGTTCCCGCTAAAAATAATCTGGCGGGAATATATGCCGCGCAACTTACAGAATTTTGTAATGAAACCTTTCACTGTACGGATAAAAATTAAGTAGATGAAGCTATTGTCTATTTTGCTGGTTCCGTAAATTACTAGTTGGTGAGTTCCGATGAGCATCTACGCGAATACTTAAAAGTTAAAGAGTCGTGGTATACAGAGCATCGAAATGAGTGGTTAGGTGTCTAAGTTTTGGCTACACTACGATCAAGGAGTCAACCAACGCATTTGTTCTATTTATACAGTAAAATCGAGACTCGAAGTTCAAATAAACGCAAGCTGGATATTATGGGGAGAATTATGTTCACTGTTTTTAAATTTTTAGCAAAACTTAGTTTATTCAGTTTTCTGTAACACTCATCACGGATTAACAGCTGTTAATCTTTGAACCAATGAATGTTCGAGCAAGGGCTTAAACGAAACGCAACACTATCTCACATACACATAAATATCCGGGAAACTGTAGGAAAATAATGAAAGTTTAAAGTTCCACAGTTGCAAACTAACTAAATTCTTAGAGCAGATCGCTCGCAAAAATAACCACAGTGAAATTTTAGGTATCAGGATAGTACAAATAACGCGATATATTTAAAGTCCACAAGTTAAAAAATTTCAGAATAATCACTATTGACACTCATAAGTATCACAAGTCCACGGCACGACACAAATAACGATTTCGACTCACTCGAAACACCACATACTGCCGCACACACACACAGACACACACACACACACACACACACACACACACACACACACACTCACACACTGCCTGATCAGGATTTCTATACCATCTGCCGAATGAATGTCACCAGTGTCACCCAAAGGATGGCTGCCCTGTTTAGGTCCTCGCTTTGATGTGAGTCAAGTACCCACAATTTGGACTTCTGCAACATATTTATAAACTATAAATTTAATGTTCTATACATGTATCATAAATCAGTTAACATATAAATTTCTACAGCTTTCTATTGCTATTGTGTTTTGCTCTAAGTTAAATATTTTGTTCAGAAATAATGATAAACATTAACTTACATAGTGTCGATATTAACATACATGAACAACTAGAACTAAGTGCCTTCATACATCTCTATCTACGTCTACTTAGTAATGCTGCCACTTCTTATAATGTTTGATTTGTTATTTACGGGGAAGCTTGGATTTTTACGGACAGTATATACATTCCAGCCTACAATTAAAATTACGTAATGTCCATAATTAATCTGCTATGATAGACCAATAGTCCTCAATGAGTCCTCTCCGTAGACAATTTGTGTGTGCAAATCGCTGAAGGCATTGCTCAGATATTAATTTTCAAATTTCATTTTATACATGAAACTTTTAACGTGAAATAGCTTGCACACTACCTTTCGGTACAAGGGTGCGTTTCCACCCACACACTCATCTTAATTTTGTCTTTGTAATCATGTTACTGGCTAGAAGGGTTCAGCTTTTGTTGGATTTAATCATTTTTATATTTATTCTGGACCCTCATTTCATCCAAGTGCTGTCGTTCTTCCACGGTTCACGACGACGGCCGGACACCCAGATATCTCCGACCATGCTAACAGAGCCTGGTTTCAGCTGCTTGCCACGCACTTGTGGTCTGGGTAATTCTCATACTCAGAGTATCTGTCAATCACTGAGGCTCAAAGAGTGCCGCCATCCAATGATGACACCGCGAGTCTCGTGCGATTACCGAGATCCGCAAGGCTCGGCCTCCACGTCTCCTCAGCTGTCAAAACACTCATGCTGGTTACGCCACACTCGTCTCAAGACACAAGAGAACCTACAAGCACAGCGTTGCAACCTACATCTTCAGATATTTGCTTTATATATTCCAATCTCTGTCTTCACCGACAGTTTTTACCGTCCACTGCTCTCTCTAGTACCATGGAAGTTATTCCCTGACGGCTTCACACATGCTCTACCATACTGCCAGTCCTTCTTGTCAGTGTTTTCCATACAATCCGTTACGATTATGCGCAGAGTCTCCTCATTCGTTACCTTATCAGTTCATTTAATTTTCAACCTACGTCAGTAGGGCCACATCTCAAATGTTTGGATTCTCCTCTGTTCCGGTTTTCCCGCAGTCCATGTTTCACTACCAAACAATTCAGTGTTGCAAACGTATATTCACAGAAATTCCTTCCTCAAATTAAATCCTATATTCGATACTAGTATTGGTCAGGAATGCTCTTTTTGCCAGTGCTAGTCTGCTTTTGATGTCCTCTTTACTCCGTCCATCATGGGTTATTTAGCTGCCTAAGAAGCAGTAACTTCGTCTACTTCGTGATCATCAATCCTATGTTAAGTTTCTGACCTTATTTCTGCTGCTTCTCATTGTTTTCATCGTTCTTCAATTTACTCTCAGTCTAAGTTTTGTACTCAGTAGATTGTTCATTGCATTCAGCAGATGCTGTAATTCTTCTTCATTTTCACTAAGGATAGAAGTGCCATCCATCAGCGAATCTTGTCATTGATATCCTGTCTCCTGCAATTTTAATTCCACTCTTGAATATTTCTTTTATTTGCATCATTGTTTCTTCGAAGTATAGACTGAAGAGTAGGGGCGACAGACTATATCCCAGTCTTACATGCTTGTTAATCCGAGCACTTCGTCTTTGTCTTCCACTCTTATTCCCTCTCGGCTCTTGTACATGTGTGAGTGACGGGGTTGCTATTCTGTGATTCTGCACAATGGATTAATCTAAGATGTACCCTTTACCTTGTGGCTCCTGCAAGATGCAATTTCCAACCCCACACTACTACAGAAGTCAGACAGACGCTCCTAACGTTCTAAACAGAAATGCCTGAAAAACATTTCTGCAATAAATATTTTCTGGAGTTGTCCGCTGTAAGGAAATGACACAAAAACTTACAGAGTTTCTTACGTAACTAGTGGGATACTTGGGTACCAGAGTAGTTCTAGTTAGTGTAAGAAAAACATGAAACTAACGAAAATTATTATTTATTTTGCAAAAATTCTGAGAAATTACAATGGCACTTTTAGTTATGAATTGAACAAGTTATATCCTGGTTCTTTTTGGAATGTGAAGTTACCTCTCAAGGATAGGATTCGCCAATGAAATTTCTATACAAAGTTTAAGATTGTTATTGACTTGGCAGAATGGCTTAGAACTGCACCTACTCAACTTGAATAATTATCCGTTAGAATGTTGCTAGGTATGGTCGAGGCTGTCGCGTGTAAAATGCAGTGAAGTGTACTGTTGTGGAGGAAATATGGGGCTCGCAAGAACTGTGGCGCACAATACCCTAAGCTGCGATGACTGCTGTCTGCGGCGTTCGCTGCTGACAAATAAGATAACTCTCGCTCTATCTGGATTGACCTATGCCAATCAAACTCTCCCTACGCCTTGATGGAGTCAAGGACTCCTATTCGCCCCTAGTCTAACTATTGGCATGGTACACTGGTCAGGTAACCAGTCCACTGCGATTTCACTCAAAAATTCGCTCGCAGGCGTTTAATTATAACTCTGTCCACTCACACCGCACAATAAGTGTGTCGGCCAACACAGTGAATAACGCTTAATCACAATGACTCAGTATAGAGTCGCAATTAGATTTGCTCTCGACTGAGGTGCTCTCCCAGTGAAGTACTGAGGAGAGACTTGTTCCTCGCTCTTTGAGTACACGTACGAGCGCGCACGCTGTCATTATGTGATCTCGCTCCAAGAGCGACAACGGAACGGCCCCTCTCCACGCCAGACGTGAAGGGGTATATCTTTCGGTCTCTTCCATTACTCCTTCAGCTCAAGGCGTCAGAAATATCTTCTGCCAATCAGCATTGCTCTTCTAAAACGGGAGAATGACGTTTCGTTTAAGGTGACCAATCCGGAAATCTGTAGTATCAGCGTTTGGCGTTTGCTGTCTCCCTGTGAAAATCTCTGAAACTGCGTGCTATGTGTAAAGAATGCATAGGCTAGCCGCTCCCACACAATGTAGCGGAATTTGCTTTTAAGCCAAACACGGGGTCGTCCTTTCACTCGGGCAAATGCTGTCTGCTCTACGGGTAGTCACTGGCCAACGTAGATGGGTTGAGACCGGCCTCCTGACGTGTGCTTGCCTCTCTCGAACTAAAGGCTGTTGTGACCGTCGTGTCTGGAATGTATGTTTCTACGACACCCTCGAGTATTTCAACCACGGTGCACACGTGCGATTTATTAGTTATTTGCATATCGTTTACATGAATTCATACAACATTGACTTTATCTTATCGAGTTTGGGTTCGAATGAAGCGTCTTGATGTGCGGAATATGATTGTGAGGGCGGAATATGTAAGCAATGAAGGTCAGGAGACCACAACGTCTTACATATTTTGTAAATTACACATCTCTCTCTATACCTTACCCCAATTTTTCTTAGAATTTCGAACAGCTTGCACCATTTGACACTGTCAAACGTTTTTTCTTGGTTGACAAATCCTATGAACGTGTCTTTATTTTTCTTTAGCCTTGCCTCTCTTGTCAACAACAACGTCATAATTGCTTCTCTGGACCCTTTACCCTTCCTAAAACCAAACTGATCATCTACCAGTAAAACATCCTCAATTCTCTTTTCCATTCTTCTGTATATTACTTTTGTCAGCAACTTGGATGCATGACCTATTGCGGCGGCGCGATGTCGTTCTGTCATTCTTCTTTCATCTCCTTACTCTCTCACAGTAATTTTCGTCGAACAGTTCAGCTACCTCTATATTTCTTCCTTCCGACGTCACTTCACTCTGCATTAGTAGATACTCGCTAGGCAGTGTAAAGCAGCGTTGATGAAACACTACCTAATACCTACCACACAGAGGCTGCATAACTCAAGTTGCAGTTCCTCTAAGTTCATTTTCACAAATTTCGGAAGGTAGGAAAATGCAGTTTAATTGCAGTAAACATTTGAAAATTCTGTTAACGCCTTTTTATTCGTAAGCGAGCACATGAAATGGCTATCAAGTCCGTATTCAGTAACGCAAATGCTCTATCATTCTAAGTTCACTGTTTATCCAACATATTTCACTCGTAAAAGCAGACAGAATTCCTGCAAGTCCGACCCGGTTAATTTTGCGATCTAACAGTCACTGACCCACCACTATTACCGATTTGAACATTCGGTTGTTTCTGTGGTCTTCTATGTTAAAAGTACTCGCCAAAGTATTCCATAAAGAATGCGGAACATGCCACGCGGAATTGTCACTATGACTAAAAATTTCACACGCTCATAAATCTTCCATTAATTAATTCCGAAATATTACACTTCCATCAAAATGTTCATAACTTAAGCCGTTTTAGTCACGACACGTTCTGTCTGAAGTGATCTCACTAGCTCTTTATTTCACATACTACTTTCGCGGAGACGTCTAGCATAGTGTTACCCCGAAGCAGGTTAGCGAGCGACTCTCTCTATGCTCCTCCCCTCTCTGCCTATCTAACTCCCCCGTTGGAGGTTCGAGTCCTCCCTCGGGCATTGGGGTGTGTGTTGTCCTTAACGTAAGTGAGATTAAGTAGTGCTTAAGCTTAGGGACCGATGACTTCAGCAGTTTGGTCCCATAATACGTTATCACAAATTTCCAAATTTCCTATCTATCTGCACGCGGGAACCGCTTCATTCTAATTGGCTATTGATCTGAATGACCAATCAGAATGATCCTTCCAGATCATTCTCGCGGCAAAACTAGCCTTAGCCAACCACTAATCAGATAGTCATTTACGTCATTACAATTTCAATTCGTCGTATATAGTATGATAAAATAGAAAAAAATGCGAACTACTCTTTAAATTAATATAGAAACTTATTCGGCTTCAGGCTTTCATTCTAGCTGCTCTCTTACAAAACCAAGCACACATCGACATACGTCATCAGCATCGTGTTAGCAACACAATTTTGGCACCGTTCAATTTTATAAGGCTTTACATAAAATGACCTCCCCCCAAGAACCATGGACCTTGCCGTTGGTGGGGATGCTAGCGTGCCTCAGCGATGCAGATAGCCGTACCGTAGGTGCAACCACAACAGAGGGGTATCTGTTGAGAGGCCAGACAAACGTGTAGTTCCTGAAGAGGGACCGCAGCCTTTTCAGTAGTTGCAAGGGCAACAGTCTGGATGATTGACTGATCTGGCCTTGTAACACTAACCAAAACGGCCTTGCTGTGCTGGTACTGCGAACGGCTGAAAGCAAGGGGAAACTACAGCTGTAATTTTTCCCAAGGGCATGCAGCATTACTGTATGGTTAAATGATTATGCCGTCCTCTTGGGTAAAATATTCCGGAGGTAAAATAGTCCCCCATTCGGATCTCTGGGCGGGGACTACTCAAGAGGATGTCGTTATCAGGAGAAAGAAAACTGGCGTTCTACGGATCGGAGCGTGGAATGTCACATCCCTTAATCGGGCAGGTAGGTTAGAAAATTTAAAAAGGGAAATGGATAGGTTGAAGTTAGATATAGTGGGAATTAGTGAAGTTCGGTGGCAGGAGGAACAAGACTTCTGGTCAGGTGACTACAGGGTTATAAACACAAAATCAAATAGGGGTAATGCAGGAGTAGGTTTAATAATGAATAGGAAAATAGGAATGCGGGTAAGCTACTACAAACAGCATAGTGAACGCATTATTGTGGCCAAGATAGATACGAAGCCCACGCCTACTACAGTAGTACAAGTTTATACGCCAACTAGCTCTGCAGATGACGAAGAAATTGAAGAAATGTATGATGAAATAAAAGAAATTATTCAGATAGTGAAGAGTGACGAAAATTTAATAGTCATGGGTGACAGGAATTCGGTAGTAGGAAAAGGGAGAGAAGGAAAGAAGGTGAATATGGATTGGGGCTAAGAAATGAAAGAGGAAGCTGCCTGATAGAATATTGCACAGAGCATAACTTAATCATAGCTAACACTTGGTTCAAGCATCATAAGAGAAGGTTGTATACATGGAAGAAGCCTGGAGATACTGACAGGTTTCAGGTAGATTATATAATGGTAGGCCAGAGATTTAGGAACTAGGTTTTAAATTGTAAGACATTTACAGGGGGAGATGTGGACTCTGACCACAATCCATTGGTTATGAACTGCAGATTAAAACTGAAGAAACTGCAAAAAGGTGGGAATTTAAGGACATGGGACCTGGATAAACTGACTAAACCAGAGGTTGCACAGAGTTTCAGGGAGAGCATAAGGGAACAATTGACAGGTGGGGGAAAGAAATACAGTAGAAGAAGAATGGGTAGCTCTGAGGGATGAAGTAGTGAAGGCAGAAGAGGATCAAGTAGGTAAAAAGACAAGGGCTTGTAGAAATCCTTGGGTAACAGAAGAAATATTGAATTTAATTGATGGAAGGAGAAAATATAAAATTCGATAAATGAAGCAGGCAAAAAGGAATACAAACGTCTCAAAAATGAGATTAACAGGAAGAGCAAAATGATTAAGCAGGGATGGCTAGAGGACAAATGTAAGGCTGTAGAGGCTTATCTCACTAGGGGCAAAATAGATACTGCCTACAGGAAAATTAAAGAGACCTTTGGAGAAACGAGAGCCACTTGTATGAATACCAAGAGCTCAGATGGAAACCCAGTTCTAAGCAAGGAAGGGAAAGCAGAAAGGTGGAAGGAGTATATAGAGGGTCAGTACAAGGGCGATGTACTTGTGGACAATATTATGGAAATGGAAGAGGATGTAGATGAAGATGAAATGGGAGATACGATACTGCGTGAAGAGTTTGACAGAGCACTGAAAGACCTGAGTCGAAACAAGGCCCCGGGAGTAGACAACATTCCATTAGAACTACTGACGGCCTTGGGAGAGCCAGTCCTTACAAAACTCTACCATCTGGTGAGCAAGAAGTATGAGACAGGCGAAATACCCTCAGACTTCGAGAAGTATGTAGTAATACCAATTCCAAAGAAAGCAGGAGCTGACAGATGTGAAAATTACCGAACAATTAGTCTACTAAATCACGGATGCAAAATACTAACGCGAATTATTTAGAGACGGATGGAAAACTGGTAGAAGCCGACCTCGGGGAAGATCAGTTTGGATTCCGCAGAAATACTGGAACACGTGAGGCAATACTGACCCTACAACTTATCTTAGAAGCTAGATTAAGGAAAGGCAAACCTACGTTTCTAGCATTTGTAGACATAGAGAAAGCTTTTGACAATGTTGACTGGAATACTCTCTTTCAAATTTTGAAGGTGGCAGAGGTAAAATACAGGGAGCGAAAAGCTATTTACAATTTGTAGAGAAACCAGATGGCAGTTATAAGAGTCGAGGGGCATAAAGGGAAGCAGCGGTTGGGAAGGGAGTGAGACAGGGTTGTAGCCTATCCCCGATGTTATTCAATCTGTATATTGAGCAAGTAGTGAAGGAATCAAAAGAAAAATTCAGAGTAGGTATTAAAATCCATGGAGAAGAAATAAAAAGCTTAAGGTTCACCGATGACATTGTAATTCTGTCAGAAACAGCAAAGGACCTGGAAGAGCAGTTGAACGGAACGGAGGATATAAGATGAACATCAACAAAAGCAAAACGAGGATAGTGGAATGTAGTCGAATTAAGTCGAGTGATTCTGAGGGAATTGGATTAGGTAATGAGAGACTTAAAGTAGTAAAGGAGTTTTGCTATTTGGGGAGCAAAATAACTTATGATGGTCGTAGTGGGGAGGATATAAAATGTAGAGTGGCAATGGCTTGGAAAGCGTTTCTGAAAAAGAGAAATTTGTTAACATCGAGTATAGATTTAAGTGTGAGGGAGACGTTTCTGAAATTATTTGTATGGAGTGTAGCCATGTATGAAAGTGAAACATGGACGATAACTAGTTTGGACAAGAAGAGAATAGAAGCTTTCGAAATGTGGTGATACAAAAGAATGCTGAAGATTATATGGGTAGATCATATAACTAATGAGGAGGTACTGAATAGGATCGGGGAGAAGAGACGTTTGTGGCACAATTTGACTAGAAGAAGGGATCGGTGGGTAGGACATGTTCTGAGGCATCAAGGGATCACCAATTTAGTATTGGAGGGGAGCGTGGACGGTAAAAATCGTAGAGGGAGACCAAGAGATGAATAGACAAAACAGATTCAAAAGGATGTAGGTTGCAGTAGGTACTGGGAGATGAAGAAACTTGCACAGGATAGAATAGCATGGAGAGCTGCACCAAACCAGTTTCAGGACTGAGGACCACAACAACAACAACAACAACAACAACGACATAAAATGACATTAAGTTTTAAAGTATGTCCCACATACACTCTCGCATTCATTCCCATATATTCACACAACAAAATAATAAGTAAATAATAATTTTGACTAATTCCTTACACTACGTGACGTAGATCAACTAAAGTTTTGAAAAGAAAATTCCAATTAAATGGATTTATTTACTGTGAGCTGTGTTATGACTTCAAATGATAATAAAAGACATTTGGTTCTCGTTCTTAACTGAGTTTTAGAACATAAGTGTAGTTATTAGGACATTTAAGTAATTTTCTCAGTCTCAGTAACTATAACAGATAAACATCTGAAATTTTGAAAGGATCCCTTCCTTAATAACAAAACATTGCGTACCAAGTTTGAACAAAATCGGATGATATTTACGATGGGTTATTTAGATTCGTAGGGGGTACGAATTTGCATCCGACTGAATGTTACTTGAGACCGTTCTCTAGGCTGGTAACGTCAGCTGCGCTATGAGTCAGAGCGAAGAAAAAAACGTACCCATCCTGAAGCCACCGCCCTATACAGTTGTGTGCTTTACTGTAACGAATGTTATCTCGTAATAACTTGCTACGTTATACTGTTAAGCTGATTGTGTCGGCTCTTGCAGTATTGGAAATTGTGTAGATGATGTTTTTCCGAAAGTCAGGTGGTATATCATCAGACTCATACATTCTACACACTGACGTGAATACTCATTTTGTTGGCCCTTCCCCAAAAGACTTTGTAAGTTATGATGGAATTTTATCTATGCCTACTGCTTTAACTCTTCCACAGCTCTTTCAAATTCTGATTCTAATACTGGGTCCCCTACCTCCTCTATATCGATTCCTGTTTCTTCCTCTATCAAGCGATCAGGCAAGTCTTCCCCACCAAAAAGGCCTGCAATGCACTCTTTCCACCTATCCGCTCTCACTCTACTCTGCATTTACCACTGGAATTCCCATTGCACTATTAATGTTACCACCCTTGCTTTTAATTTCACCGAAGACGGATTTGAGCTTCCTATTTGCTGCGTCAGTCCTTCCGGCAATCATTTCTTTCTCGATTTTTTACATTTTTCTTGCAGCCATTTCACCTTAGCTTTCCTGTACTTTCGGTTTATTTCATTCCTAGGTGACTTGTATTTCTGCATTCATGATTTCCCTGAACGTTTTTATACTTTCTTTTTCATCGATGAATTGAAGTATGTCTTCCGTTACCCACGGTTTCTTCGCATTTACGTTGTTTATATCTATGTTTTGTTTCCAACTTCTATGATCGCTCTTTGTAAAGATGTCCATTCCTCTTTAACTGAATGGCCTTTTGAGCTATTCCTTATCGCAGTATCTGGAGCTTCAGAGAACTTAGAGCATAACCCTCCATTCCATAGTACTTCTGTATCCTGCTGTTTTGCTTAAAGATTGTTCCTGACTAGTATCTTAAATTTCAGCTTCCTCTTCATCATTACTAAACTGTGATCTGAATCTGTATCTGCTCCTGGGTACAGCTTACAATCCAGTATCTGACTTCGGAATCTCTGCCTGACCACGGCGTAATCTAACAAAAAACTTCACGCATCTCCCGGACTGTTCCAATCATTCCATCTCCTCTTGTGGTTCTTGATCGAAGTATTCGCTGTTACGACCTGAAATTTACTGATGAACTCAATTAGTCTTTCTCCTGTCTCATTCCTATTAGCAGGCCCATTTTCTCTCGCATGTCTCTCTTCTATATCTTCCGCTAAAACTGCATTCCAATCCCGCATGACCATTAGATTTTCATGTCTCCTAACGTACTGAATTACCCACTCAGTATCCTCATATTATTTCTTTGTCTCTTCATCTTCAACTATCGTTGTCGGAGTTGGTTTGCTGTTGATTCTGATGAAAACAACCCTATCGCTGAACTGTTTCCAGTAACGCACTCCCTGCTCCACTTTCCTATTCATAACGAATCTCACTCCATTATATCTGTTGTGTCTAGACAAGACAGCCTAGACACAATGAGAGGAAGCCGAAAGGCACGCGCTTAAACTCACGCAGGCTGGCGTGAGGTCTGAAACAGGATACGTAATGAATGCTATAAAGAAAAGCACGTAGCTTCTGGAATACTTAACTTTAATCCACATTTGTAGAACATCGCTCTTGATGATACATGCTTCATAATATTAATTATCAATTGAATACGGCGCCTTGCTAGGTCGTAGCAAATGTAGCTGAAGGCTATGCTAACTATCGTCTCGGCAAATGAGAGCGTATTGGTCAGTGAACCATTGCTATGAACGTCGGCTGTACAACTGGGGCGAGTGCCAGTACGTCTCTCTAGACCTGCCGTGTGGTGGCGCTCGGTCTGCAATTACTGACAGTGGCGACACGCGGCTCCGGCGTATACTAATGGACCGCGGCCGATTTAAAGGCTACCACCTAGCAAGTGCGGTGTTTGGCGGTGACACCACAATATCATTTTCTGCTGTTGCTGATATTACCCTATACTCACCTGACCTGAAAGTCTTGTGTTATTTCCATTCCATTTCACTGACCACCACTGTATCTAGACTGAACCTTAGCGTTTCCGTTTTCAGATTTTCTGGCTTCCCTACCACGTTCAAGCTTCTGACATTCCACCCCCGGACACGTAGAGCATTATCCTTCTGCTGGTTATGAAGCCCCTTTTCTTGTAGTCACCGCCCCCTTGGCAGTCCCATCCCGGAGACCCGAATGATGGACTAGTTAAAAAAAAAGAAGTTTCAAATGGCTCTCAGCACTATGGTACTTAACATCTGAGGTCATCAGTCCCTAGAACTTAGAACTACTTAAACCTAACCATCCGAAGGACACCACACATATCCATGCCCGAGGCAGGATTCGAACCTGCGACTGAATTGGTCACGCGGTTCCAGACTGAAGCGCCTAGAACCGCTCTGCCACGCCAGCTGGCTGATGGACTAGTCCGGAATCTTTGGGCAGTGGAGTGATCATCACGACAACTTTTCAGTTACATGCCACATGTCCTGTTGATACATATTAATTTTTCTTTAATTGTGTGGGTTCCATAACATTCCGCATCTGCATGTCGTTGTTTATTGCTGATCCTTCAGTCTTTAGGGCGGTTTCCCCCAACGAGCACAACAGAATGCCCTCGACCTCTGTCCTCTCCTCCATCACTGTTGACAAGGCCGCTTGGAGACTGAGAGTGAGTTTTTATGCCGGAAGTCTTCCGCCCCCAAAGGTGGTTATTGAGCAAAATGCAAATGGTGACCCGTTTTGAATCCGGGGCCGAGGACGTTTTGATTGCTGATCAGAGACGCTACCCCTAAACCACGGATAATTTTTTTAAATATAGAGTCACATTTTTACCAATATGTGCTATCAAACAGATGCCAATAATTTCGCTACTTAGCCTGTGTACATCTTCATTGAGATAATTTTAATTATTGTTGTTTCTCTCATCTGTCTGCATTGAATCTATTTATTGTAAAATACTTTTAACTTTTACTAAAGCGAAAGAAATTGCATTGTTTCTTATTTATCACAGTGCTCTAGCGGATCGTCTTCAACGACCAACCAAAACTTCATGGGTCCCAGGATTGGTCCCAGCCACCTCTCTTACTTCGAAAAATAGTCATCAGCAATGGAGGTCGAAGATTTCCGGTGTAAGTAGTTCACCCTTGTTCAGCAAAGGGCCCTGTCGATGCGGGCAGAGAAGCGGACTGAGGCTCGGGATACCCTCTTTCCCTTCGGCTAGGAAACTGCCCTTGAAAGCTGGTAAAAACACTAACGATCAACCACATGAGGATGGAAAAGGCAATGGAAACCACTTGTTTAAGGACAATTAATGCGTATGTGTCAGCAATCGGTTTGGAACATTGGGCAACAATGACATCTTACAGAAATGTAGCTTTCCACAAATAATGCAGCTGTGGTAAAATAAATTTGTTTTTAAATTCTAGGGAAATATTTTGCATCTTCTCCGATTAGAGGCTTCCCAGATATCCCCCATCACCCCATGTAACAGCATAATATTTTCTATATAATGTATTTGTCCATATTACATGAAAAGTATGCCACAATGCACGGAATAAGAAGAGTATTGAACACATAAACAGCATCTGAAATACCAATGAATTGTTAATCGTAATCTCTGATACGGACTTTCGTCAGTTCACAGTAGTTCCCTTACAGCATACAAGTGAGAATCGTATTTCGGAAATAAACTTCAACACACGTTCATGTGTCAGTGTTGAGTTCAATGACTCTGAAGTCATACTTGTTTTAACTTCACAAATTTACGCAACATGTTTCTACCGAAGTACCTGCTGTTGGCCAGGTATGTGTTTATTCCAATATTCTATTAGTTCATCTTCTCCTTACACCTCTCTCTGCCCATCTCCTATCCCCCCTCCCCTCATCTCTGTCGATTTCCTCCACTCCCTCTTTCACCTCCTCCATCCCCCATTCTCTGCCATCTACTCCTGCCTCACTCACTGTCTCTCCTTCTCTCTCCTCACTCTATTCATCTTCTCCTTCCTCCTCTGGTCCATCTGCTCCCTCTGTCGGTCTCCTCCTCTCCCCCACTAATGTTTCTTCCTCCCCCTTTCTTTGGCCACCTGTCCCTTTCTTTGTATATCTCCTCCTTCGCTCTCTGTCTGTGCATCTCCTTCTCTCCTCTTTCCATCCATTACTCATCCTCCTCTCCCTGTCCACCTCCTCTTCTCCCTCTTCTGCTCCTCCCTCCTCTCGCTGTCCATCACCTCCTTCTCCTCTTACATCCACGTCCTTCTCTCCCCTCCCTCTGTCTATCTGCTCCTAATCCCTTTCACTGACCACTTCCATCTCCTCCTCTCTAGTACATCGCCTCATCCTCCTTCTCTATGAGCACTCCTTCTCCTCCTCCATTTCTCTGTGCATCTTCTGCTCCTTCCTTACTCTGTGCATTTCCTTCTCTTCCCTGTGATCACTTTCCCCTCTCCCACTATCGGTTCATCGTCTCCTCACCATCCCCCACCCCAAAATCTATCTTCTCTGAGCCCCTTCTGTCTGTCCGTCTGCTCCTACTCCTCCTCTCTCCACATTATCTCTCACACCCCAATAGATTCTTATTGCCACAATACTTTTTTCAGATTGTAGCTCTCTGCCAGATTCAGGGCTATAGGCTGAGCTCTTTTACCTGTGACTTTGCCCAGGTATGCTGATGAGAAATATATTCCATGTATGTTTAACATATTTCAAACACATTTGTACAAATATTTTACCTGTATTCCAGTGAATTTAGTTCTGCAGTTTTATAGTCACTCATATCTCCTGTAGTATGTATTGTACAGTTATTTAATGTAACAGTTCCATCCAGTGGTGTATGTCACTGCTGTCGGTGAACTGTGATGTGAATAGAGTTAGCAGGAAAACTGCAATAAATTGAAACGTCATGCATGATGCAGTATATTTCTAGTCATCTCAGTGTTTATGACTTCATATCTGTTGAACACTGTGTCTTAGAATGATACATCTTTTTTACGTACATTCAATGACATATGTTGATAATGACTACAAAATGTGCTGTGATTTAAGTTAGTAGTAAAGAAGTAATAAACTGGAACTTCATTCGTGATATGGCACCACTTGACGTCATATCACCTGAACTATGTGTAGCACAATGACATATTTTTCAGGTACACTCAGCAGCAAAATTTTTGCGAATAACGTTAGTAGCAACGATATACTATATTTAAACGCCTTGCATGATGCTGTATTTTTCATGCATTCTGTGTATATGACGTCATATCTTCTGAATAAATTTTAGTATAATCATGTACTTTTCGTAGTACATTCGTTGGTATATGTGAATACTGTCTGCAAAATGTGACACGAATACAGTTAGTGATTAAGAAGTAATAAATTAAAACGTCGTACTTCAATTGGCAGTTTTCCTGGGTGAACAGCGAACATGTAGTAAGCTATAAACTCTTTTCCTTGCATCATTTGTGTGGGTCGTCAGTGAGAAATGTTTGAAAGTAGGTGCTAAGTTGGTTGCGAGTCAGTAAAAGCTATCATTCTCAAACACTGGATAACTAAAGTATGGGTCCTCTCGTGTCGAGGGCTACACTGCTTTTTCACTGCCACCCCTTTGACAGGTAGGTAATTTTTACCCTCACTCCTATTTTTACCAGACAGTAAGTGACAAGTGTACCAAGTTTGATTGAAATATATCTAGTAGTTTAAGAGGAAATGTGGAACATACGTACTTGCAAACATGTATACATAAATATGTGCGTCCATTTCTACAATTTGTTTGGATTTCAAAGCTGTTCACAGTGCGGCAGTAGTATACACACAACGATCAGCGTCGGTGCCAATTCCATAGTAATTTTAATAATGGTTGATAATTAGCTTTATAACGCTGAAGCTGCAAGAAAGCAGACAGCAGACATCAATTTTAAAACTCGCGTGCATTAGTCCCTAGGAAGTACCTATGCCAACGATTCCTACTAAGTTCCCAATCCACGGTATCATTTACATGATTCTACAAGTCTCTGGATACTTCACCATCAGTATTAAGTAGCACAATAGCACTTTTATTCCCTAACATATAAGTACAAATACGTTGTTCCTTTCCCAGCAGAAAAGTGGCTTCAAAATGGTTCAAATGGCTCTGAGCACTATGGGACTTAACTTCTAAGGTCATCAGTCCCCTAGATCTTAGAACTACTTAAACCTAACTAACCTAAGGACATCACACACATCCATGCCCGAGGCAGGATTCGAACCTGCGACCGTAGAGGTCACGCGGTTCCAGACTGTAGCGCCTTTAACCGCTTGGCCACACCGCCCGGCAAAAAAGTGGCTTCACTAACATACACTCCAAAAGAAGAAAAACACGGGGCTCCACGAAGGAATTACGCGATTGGGACTGAAATCGTTAGAAATTGTGTACATATGGAGAAAGACATATGATTACGATTTATGAAAAAAATGGGTGATATATTCAAGAGAAACAGCTTCATAAATTTAGCAAGTCAGTAATTCAACGGTCCACCTTTGGCTCTTTTGCTAACAGTTACTCTGTTTGGCATTGATTAAAGTTGCTGGAAAGCCTCCTGTGTGATATCGTGCCAAAATCAGCCCAACTGGTGTGTTAGATCGTCGAAATTCCGAGGAGAAAATCTCATCGTGTACGGGCAGGCATTATCTTGGCGAAAAATAAGCCCAGGATATCTTGCTACGAATGGCAGCAAAAGAGGCGTATAATATCATCGATGTACCGCCGTGCTGTAAGGATTCCGCGGATGACAACCAAAGAAATCCTGCTGTGTGAAGAAATGGCACCCCGGACGTCAGTCCTAGTTCCTGGCTTGTACGGCAAGCGACAACCAAGTTGGTACCCCATTGCTGTGCGGAGGTCTCCAGACACGTCTTCAGTCTGGAATCTCGTTAGCTGTAATATCATTGTCTCCAGTGATGAATCCTGCTCCAAACTGAGCCCCGATGACCTGCGAAGGCCTGTCTGCAGACCGCCCCAGACGCCAGCCTGACAGTCGCATGTCATACGGCCAGACAGCCAGGAATGATGGTCTTAGGTGCCATTTATTTTCATAGCAGGATACCTTATGTTGTCATCCAGGGTCCCTTTCCAGCACAGCAGTACGTCGATAGTATTACACGCGCTGTTTTGTGGCCCTTCAGGGCAATCCATTCTGGGCTTACAATCAGTAATATAATGGCCGCTCACAAATGGCAACAGTCTGTACTGCTTGTCTTCGTGTTTTCCAAACCCTGCCTTATACAGCAAGGTCGCCGTATCTCTCCCGAACTGAGAACGTTTGGAGCATTTGGGGGAAGACTTTCCAACCAACTATGGATTTAGACGATATAAATCTCCAACTGGACAGACTTTGATCAGCGCCAGAGGTGGACCAAAGTGGTATTGACTTGCTCAATTTGTGATGATTTTGAACAAATAATCCTATTTTTTCCGAAATGTTTGCCTGTAGCTGTACATCACGTCTGCTGATTTCCACGTCCGACTCGGATAATTACGTCGTGACATGTCTATTTCAATACAAATGTATGCTCATACTGCAACATTTCGGATCTTGGCCGATCCGTCGGCTATTCCTGGTCGCTATTGTCAGCGACAGCGCCGCTTTTCCAATTTCCGGGGACGAGGGCTATTCACTAGCACTGACGTAATGAGACAGGTCCTCTCTTAATCTGACAAAAAGTAAAGTTCTTTGAACCAACCAGTGGTCTCCAAAGGCGTGTGATTTCCATAGAACGTCTGGCGTTGTGGAAGTTTGTTTCAAACAGACATTAGGAATGTTTCAGCAGGTAACAGCGCCTCACAGCAGTTCTGTGAGCGTTGATAGAAAATGGTCAGTCTAAGTGGTTACATTCTGAAGTGAGTGGTTCTCTCTCTTTGTGGAATGTTAGGAAATTGTTCGGAAGTGTTGTGAGGGATATTCTGTTATTATGTAATTATCTGTTCTGATCAGGCGTTATTGTCTCAAAAAAAGGTTCATATGTGTGTGAAGTCTTATGGGACTTATCTGCTAAGGTCATCAGTCCCTAAGCTTACACACTACTTAACCTAAATTGTCCTAAGGAGAAACACACACACCCATACCCGCGGGAGGACTCGAACCTCCTACGGGACCAGCCGCACAGTCCATGACTGCCACTATTGTCTCGTTCACTGTCCTTATTTGAGTGCAAAATCTTTTCGTATGGTTAGCTTACGTCTTGTCCAAAGAGATGTCAAATATTTATGAACGGATTTTGCAATGTAAAATTGTTGTTTGTGAAAACTTTTCTTATTATGAAAATTTTGTAACGTAAGAAATTATTGTTAATTACTTTTGACGTACGATGCCAAGCTAGCAGTAAAAGTGTGATGTATGATTTTGAGTGAGGATGAAGGCGACAACAAAGTCAGGGAAAGTGAGTGGTCAAAGTACCCTAGGGAATGGAAGGTCACTTTATATCGATAGAAATCAAATAATTTTCAATAAAATTCAAACTGTGACTCGTGGGAGGTAATGATAAAGGAATGCAAAAGGAAGCAGCTTACCTAGAAGGTGATAAGTGGTAATTGGTCTGAAATAATCGCCTGTGTGGACGACGTTCTCGTGGGCTGTGCAGTGGCGTTGTGTTAATATGGTCTGGAAAATTTTATGGATCACAAACGCCTTTGTAAAGCGATCCAGCGAGTGAGGAAAAGCAGAAAAGTGTATTGGAAGGCTGAAAATCGGACAGAACTATTCTCAGGTGAAGAGTATACGATATAATCGTTACAGTGAAGAGAGCTAGCATCTATGTTGTTCCTGAGAGTTCAATAACTGATGGACACTGTTTCGGGATGTTCAATGAAGTGGAAACTACTGGTCATTAGCAAGAGGCAATAGTTTCTTAAGAAAAGTGCCAACACGTGTACGAACCGCATTAAGTGAATTAACTATGTATGCGGACGGTTAAATATTGTGAGGACATCCAATATGGCGACCATACATTGCTATTGAATAAACTGTAAAAGCACAGTGTGAACTTGGTGCAAGGTGGCGCTCTAGCCGTCTTAATCGCCTCGTTGTCGTCGGAGGATTCAACCCTAATGTTCCTTTTTTGTGTGACGTTTCAAATGAATGTGCAAGACATGAAGCAAATAAATTCAGTTTTGTAAGTACTGACTCAAGACAATAAAACCGAACACCGTGAACCAGACATGAGCAAACTTAGTGACCGACGGGCTTGATTCACGTACCTATATTAAGTCTGCGAGACGCCTCGTCACGTGACGTCAGGCGACAGCAGCGCTCCAGCAGCATAAAATCAAAACTCTGGCGTCTGTGACGTTAATGTTCGTGGCGTAACGCAATTATACTCGTGCCACCCTTACCCCGACATGCCACGCCAACAAATAATGTCCCAATACACGCTTTTTTGAGAGTACATAGAATTTATGTTGATCCTGTCTTCAAATGTTAACGTTTATTCATGGGTCGTGAACACTGCTTCTTTACTTACGAAGTTTTAGAACAGCTGCCTTAAGACTTCCGTTGCAAAATCATGCAGCCCCATTAGTAAAGAAATAATATTCACGGCATGCAAATGAATGTAATCATATAGGCGTCCTATGTCACAATGAAAAAATAAACCTCTATAAAAGCAACTGATTGCTGGTAATTTATTGTGAACTACCTTCACTTTCAACTTTTGCAATGTTATCATACATCCACAGTGCGAGAAATGGTAGCCAAGTGACTTAGACGGCAATGACATAGACAATTCCAGTCGACAAGTATCAGAGATATTTCGTCTGTTATTATCCACAAATATTTTTTTATGTTTGTGCAAAAATCTTATGTAAACTGATCGCGTATGCTTCATTTGTTTCTGTAACACTAAGTAAACAATGCCAGTGCCTCGTTCTCCCGTCCACCACGATTTTCTTCAGCGGGCTGGACTGAAACCAATGACGGGCTGGAACTGAAGGTTGCCCACTAGTGGTGTAAACAGTCTAAAATGGTAGTTGTTGTGGATAAATTATTAAAGCATGACAACACACTTAGAAGCTAAACGAAACAGTTACATAAAATAAATAAATTTCGTAATCAAAAGTCTTGCAACGGTGTCATAGCACAAGTAGCCAGTTTGAGTTGTTAGCTACAATGAATACGCTGTATAGTTCCTCGCAGTCCAAGCATATTAAACAATCACATGCTAACGTCGGTAAACTGCGATTGTATGTGTAATAATAGTTAAAATGTTATGAGGTGATTGAGATTTATACTGGATTTTGGTTATGACGTTCATTCGGTCGAGAAGAATATGTTCCTTCTGCATAACAGACTAGTAATCTACTTCAAATATTAAAAGCAATTTCCATGTATAGTTTAAGTGGTATGAGGTACTTGATGTTTACACTTGAATTAGGCTGTGGAGTTCAGTCGATCGAGAAGAGTATGTTCCTCTTGCATTACAGATTAATAATCCACTTCAAATGTTAAAAGCAATTTCCACGTAGCATGAAATGCAGCCAGAGCAGTTTTCATTTTATTGTATTGCACGTATTGACCACTGGTTGTAATACTGTCTGCTTACGTAAGAGATTACTCCGAAAGTGTCATTAAAAAGTTGCACCCTTGCTGAAGCATATTTGGCTCTAAGAAGACAGAAAAAGCTCCAACCCCCCCCCCCCAAAAAAAAAAAAGTAAACTGAAGTCTTCATCAGATTTATTTTAAATAGAATTAAAGATTCAGTTGAAAATCGATTGCTTAAAGGAAAGGCTGGTTTTCGGGTCCCACTCAGTTGTGTTGATCTTATTAATATTCTTAGGATCATATTAAAGCAAAGCAAAGAACTCGAGGCAACCATGTATCTAACATTTTTTGATACTGAAAAGGCCTTCGATTCTGTGAAACATCAACTGCTGTGGCAGGTGTTCTGGAAGCATGGTATACCGCAGAGGATTCTAAACATCATAAAGATCTGTATGATGTCTACAAATGTGGTGAGCTCCACAAGGGAAATCTCGCAGGTCCATTAGAGGTAACAGCTGGAGCCGACAACGTTGAATTTTCGGCCAACGTTCTTCTTGCTTGATCTTGACTCAGTTATGCGAAGAGTGACAGCTGGAAGGAGACGAGAAATCTAATTAGGGATCCATGTAGGTCTGGAGGGTTTGGATTTTGCAGATATGAAAGCTAAATTAAACGCACTGAAAAAAGAAGCAGAGGTTTCAGGGTTCAAGATAAACATGGGTAAAACGAAGGGGAATAAATTCTGCTTGTAGGGGAGCAGCAAGTGCAAATTATGAATTCATTCCTGTATCTGCGTAGTGTGGTGACATAAGATGGTGGAGCCGAAGAAGATCAGAAGAAACGCACAAACAAGGGAAATGCTGCCTTTATACAACTGTATCCAATATGGAGAAACTGGAACATCATATGCAGAATTAAAATTTGTATTTTAATACAGATGTGAAGGCTGTCCTTCTACACGGCAGTGAAAGCTGGAAAGGAGATAAAAAATAACATCACAGTTACAGAGCTTCGTAAATTGGTGTCCCCGGCACATAATGAATATCTGGTGGTAAAAAAAAATAAAAAAAATAAAAAATAGTAAGGATCTCTGAGGAAAAACAAACCACACAACCACAGAAGAACAGATACATGTGGAGATTGCTTGGGCACGTATTGAGAAAGCCAGATGGTGCAGTCGAAAAGAAAACATTGACATGAAATTCAAATGGTTCAAATGGTTCTGAACAATATGGGACTTAACTTCTGAGGTCATCAGTCCCCTAGAACTTAGAACCACTTAAACCTAACTAACCTAAGGACATCAAACATATCCATGCCCGAGGCAGGATTCGAACCGGCGGCCATAGCGGTTCCAAACTGTAGCGCCTAGAACCGCCCCAGCCGGCAGACGTGGAATTCCCAAGAAGCAAGAAAGAGAGGCTGTCTTACGATACATAGGATAATATCGTGGAATGGGAAACCAGGAGAGATGGCAAGACCTGGGTGGTATTGACGGAAATGGCCGAAGACAGAGATGGATAACGAGTTCTCATTGCGCCCATTGGGGTCAAAGGAATAGAGTAAGTCACGAAGTTTAGACACAACAGTTTTAAGTTTAATATATCATACATACGACCACTGCTTGTAATACTACGCAGTTAACTTTCATCACTGATTACTTTTGATGTGTACATCTGCTTAGACTAATTTATTTGTGGAGTACGTATTTGAGAGTGTGTATAAGGCGTACGTGTGGTAAACCGAGTCCTTTAACGGGGTTGGTTATTGTATACTGTACTTATCGGCTTTTCTCGTCTTACTGTGTGTGTGGAAGAGAAGCCTTTTTTTTGTAATTAGTTTAAACTCTGAGATGGTAGTGAGACTCAACAGTTTACTAGATAAGATAGCAGTTGTTTAGCGGAGGGAAAAGATCAAGAGAGATAGGGGTAATTTTTTTTACATTTTAGTGCGTTCTCGTGCTCGGGCACGAGCCAGTTGTAAGTTTTCAAAGGCAGGTATTGCTAATTAGTATGCTAATACAGGCTGTGTAGGAAGAGGCTGCCTAACAGGGCATGGAGCAGTTTGCTAACTGGAGGTGTTGTTTAATGGGCACAAAGTACTTGCCGAAAATTATTGGAATAAATTCCATTGTGCTTTAATTGAAATTGGAAACGTCGAGTTCTTGCCTGTGCATGTGTGTGTGTGTGTGTGTGTGTGTGTGTGTGTGTGTGTGTGTGCGTGTGCGTGCGAATTTAGCCTTTTTGAATTTAGCCTGTGACCCTGTGTTATTTTAAAGAGCAACTTCGTGACTGACTGCGGAGTTCGTCGTCCAAACTAGTTGTCGTATTTGGAAACTTTTTGAGACCACTGTTGGACTGCTACTGGGCAGTGGTCATTGGAATAGAAGAAGTAACTATTTCAATCCCGTATCGCACGGCTAAGCGAGTGTGGCGATCCTCGATGCAATTGATACTATATGTTTAGCGTAGCGCGATATACAGTTAATCAGGATGAGCAAACAAGAGCTTCAGAGGTTGCCTTTTTTATTTATCTTCTGCTTTTTTTATTTTTCTGTATCATGAGTATTCTGAATGGTTTGATGCGGAACGCTAGAAATACCTCTCCTGTATCTACCCTTTCATCTTACCGTAGCACTGCCAACTTACGTCTCAATTATTTTCTGGATGCACCCAACTCTCAGTCTGCCTCAACGGCGCCCTGTAGTACTATGGAAGATGATCCTTGATGTCTTAATAGGTTCCTTATTCTTGTCAGTCTTTTCCATATGTTCCTTTTTCTTTGCCGATTCTGCGGAAAACATTCTCATTCCTTACCCTTTCAGTCGACGTGATATTAACATTCTTCTGTAGAACCGCATCTCAGACACTTCGATTCTCTTCTGTTGTAGTTTCCCAACAGCCGATGTTACTCTGCCATACAACGATATGCCCCAGGCGCACAGTCTTAGAAACTTCGCGAAATTAAGGCCTGTATTTGGTACTAGAAGATTCCTCTTTGCAAACAATACCATTTTTGCCTGTGATGGTCTGCTTTTGTGTCCCACTTGCTCCCTCCGTCATGGCTTAATTTGTCGCTTATGTAGTAGAATTCCTCAACTTCATCTACTTCCTGCTCACCAGTTCTCATGTTGAGTTTCTCGCTGTTCTCATTTCTGCGACTTCTACTTTCATCTTTATTCAGTTCATTCTCAGTCCATATTATAAAGTCAATGGATAGATTATTCTATTCGACAGATACTGTAATTCTTCCTCATTTTCACTGCCGATAGCGGTGTCATCAGATAATCTTAACATTGATATTATACCATCTTGCATTTTAATCCCACTCTTGAAACTTTCTTTTATTTCCGTCATTGTTTCTTCGATGTACAGATTCGACAGTAGGGTGAAATATTACATCCCTTACACCCTTTTTAATCCGAGCACTTCGTTCTTGGTCTTGCAGTCTTATTGTTCCCTCTAGGTTCTTCCACATATTGCGTATAACCAGTCATTCCCTATCACTTACCTCGATTTTTCGCACAATTTCGAACACCTTGCATCATTTTACAGTATCAGACACTGTTTCCAGATCGGCAAATGTAATGAAGGTGTCTCCAATTTCTCTTTAGGCCCGCTTCCATTAGAAACCGCAACGTCAGAACTGTCTCTCTGGAGCATTTACCTTTTCTAAAGACAAACCAATCTTCATCTAATAGATCCTAAAGTTTATTTTCTGTTCTCCTGCATGTTATTCTTGTCGTCGATTTGGGTGCATGAACTGTTAAGCTGATTGTTCGACAATTTTCGCACTTGTCGGCTCTTATAATCTTCGGAATTGTGTTAACGATGTTCTCCCCAAAAGTCCCATGGTACAATGCCTACTTCTTACATTATACATACCAAAGTGAATAGCCGTTCTTTTGTCACTCCCACCAATGATTTTAGACATTTCTAGGGAATATTACCTCTCCCTTCTGCGTTGGTTGATCTGAAGTCATGCAAAGTTCTTTCGAATTCTGTCTCTAATACTGGATCCCCTGTCTCTTGCCTATCGACTTCCGTTCATTATTCTACCACGTCATCAGATAGGTGTGTGTGTGTGTGTGTGTGTGTGTGTGTGTGTGTGTGTGTGTGTGTGTGTGTGTGTATCTGTGTGTGTGTGTGTGTTCGCCATAGAGGCCTTCAATGTACTCTTTCCACGATTCCCCCTTGTCCTGTGCATTTAACAATGGGATTCCTAGTCACGATTCAAATAATGGAAACTGCGCCAGTTACTTATTTTTTGATGCTTAGCATAACGCGTTTCAAGAACTGTATTTGTGTATTTGTTCACATGAAAAATGTTTGGTGGCATCTACGTGTGCGATTTTCTGCCTCTCTTGTGTCTTTTTGAAGTCAGACTGCAGACCACAGACAATGAAAGGGCTCGCTGCAAGCCGCAACAATCACTGGGAAGCAGCCCAGAAGAAACAGTGACTAGCAAGAACATTATGATCACCGATCTACTGTCGATACGAACGCTCCAGGCGACAGCAGCTTCGCTAGGCGAAGAATGACTGCTAGTCAGACACACGCGCGGTGCATGTATTAACAGTGAGCGTGTTGTGTCTGTGTACAATGGGGAGAACGAGCAATCTACGCACACCAAAAAAAGTTTTACTTCACCTCGGTTCCGAGAGTTCCAGAAACTGGAGTAGACATCATTTCCGCCCTTTTCATTGCTCATGAAACCAACCCATTGCGTGTTATAACGCCATGCAGCGAGACCTTCAGAGGCGGTGGTCCAGATTGCTGTACACACCGGTACCTCTAATACCTAGAAGCACGTCCTCTTGCATTGATGCATGCCTGTATTCGTCGTGGCATACTATTCACAAGTTCATCAAGGCACTGTTGGTACAGATTGTCCCACTCCTCAACAGCGATTCGACGTAAATCTATCAGAGTGGTTTGTGGGTCACGCCGTCCATAAACAGCCCTTTTCAATCTGTCCCAGGCTTGTTCGATATGGTTCATGCCTGGAGAACATGCTGGCCACTCTACTCGGGCGACGTCGTTATCCTGAAGGAAGTTATTCATAGGACGTGTTCGATTAAGAGGCGAACTGTCGTCCATGAAGACGGATGCCTCGCCAATATGCTGCCGATATGGTTGCACTATCGGTCAGAGGATAGGATTTACGTATCGTACAGCCTTCCATGACCACCGGCGGAGTTCGTTGGCTCCACATAATGCCACCCTAAAACAGCAAGGAACCTCGAGCTTGCTACACTCGCTAGATAGTGTGTCTGAGGCGTTTAGCCTGACCGGGTTGCCTCCAAACAAGTCTCCGATGATTGTCTGGTTGTAGGCATATGCGACTCTCATCGGTGAAGAGAGCTTGATGCCAGTCCTGAGCGGTCCATTCGACATGTTGTTGTGCCCAGCTATACCGCGCTGCATGGTGTCGTGGTTGCAAAGATGCATCTCGTCATGGACGTTGGGAGTAAAGTTGTGCATCATGCAGCGTATTGAGCACAGTCTGAGTCGTAACGCGACGTCCTGTGCCTGCACGAAAAGCATTATTCAACATGTTGGCGTTGCTGTCAGGGTTCCTCCCAGCCCTAGTCTGTAGGTAGCGGTCATCCACTGCAGTAGCCCTTGGGTGGCCTGAGCGAGGCATGTCATCGACAGTCCCTCTCTCTCTGTATCTTCTCCATGTCCGAACAACATTGCTTTGGTTCACTCCGAGACACCTGGACACTTCGCTTTTTGAGCGCCCGTCCTGGCACAAAGTGACAATGCGATCGCGATCGAACTACGCTGCTAACCGTCTAGGCATGGTTCAACTATAGACAACACGAACCGTATACCTTCTTCCTGGTGGAATGAGTGGAGGTGATCGGCTGTAGGATCCCCTCCGTCTAATAGGCGCTGTTCATGCATGTTTTACATCTTTTGGCGGGTTTAGTGACATCTCTGTACAATCAAAGGGACCGTGTCTGTAATACAGGAGCTCTGGGAACTGGGGTGATGCAAACTTTTTTTGATGTGTGTTTCTTATTTTCGCCAACGATAGATTGTAATAGACCGGAGACTCGGCACGAGCATTTCGGAAACCTGCCTGTTCATCTACATCTACATGACTACTCTGCAATTCACATTTCAGTGCTTTGCAGAGGGTTCATCGAACCACAATCATACTATCTCTCTACCATTCCACTCCCGAACAGCGCGCGGGAAAAACGAACACCTAAACCTTTCTGTTCGAGCTCTGATTTCTCTTGTTTTATTTTGATGATCATTCCTACCTATGTAGGTTGGGCTCAACAAAATATTTTCACATTCGGAAGAGAAAGTTGGTAACTGAAATTTCGAAAATAGATCTCGCCGCGACGAAAACGTCTTTGCTTTAATGACTTCCATCCCAACTCGCGTATCATATCTGCCACACTCTCTCCCCTATTACGTGATAATACAAAACGAGCTGCCCTTTTTTGCACCCTTTCGATGTCCTCCGTCAATCCCACCTGGTAAGGATCCCACACCGCGCAGCAATATTCTAACAGAGGACGAACGAGTGTAGTGTAATCTGTCTCTTTAGTGGACTTGTTGCATCTTCTAAGTGTCCTGCCAATGAAACGCAACCTTTGGCTCGCCTTCCCCACAATATTATCTATGTGGTCTTTTCAATTGAAGTTGTTCGTGATTTTAACACCCATGGAGTTAGTTGAATTGACAGCCTTGAGAATTGTACTATTTATCGAGTAATCGAATTCCAACGGATTTCTTTTTGAACTCATGTGGATCACCTCACACTTTTCGTTATTTAGCGTCAACTGCTACCTGCCATACCATACAGCAATCTTTTCTAAATCGCTTTGCAACTGATACTGGTCTTCGAATGACCTTACTAGACGGTAAATTACAGTGGTGAGTGTCTTCAACACGCGACATAATCAAGGTAACAACCACGTCCAGATATCTTGGGGTTGGGAGGCCACCCCTCATTGCAAATGTCGGACGTCGTAGGCTGAACAGACTGGTAAAATAGAACAGGCCGCGAACCGCGCCGGAAGTAACATCACACTTCAATGCAATGTAGAGCACAAGTGTTTATGAACATATAGTGCAACAAACACTCCTAACGATGAGCTTCCACAGCCGACGACCCAAGCATGTGCCAATGTTAACATCACAACAGTAGCAACTACGACTGAAATGGGCACGTGACCATCGGCACTGTGCATTGGTACAGTGGCAGAGCGTTTCATGCATGGTCTGATGAATCCCGATGCCTTTTTCACCATGCCGATGGGAGGTATCGAATCCATCTTCTTCCAGGTGAACACCTGTAATGCGGGAAGTAAGCAAGCTGGCAGCGGCTCCATTATCATCTGGGAAACATTATCGTGATTATCGAAATATCCAGTAGAGTTCGTGCAGGGCATCATGACATCAAGGAGTATCATACACTTGTTGCAAAGCACGCACACCCCCTTCATAACGATCCTGATTCCCGAAGGCAGTGGCATTTTTCAACAAGATAATGCACCATGTCACAAGTCTGGGAGGGTGATGGAGTGGGTGTGATGAAGTGTTTCGAACAAGACAGGGGCGAGTTCCGATGGAAGTGCTGGTCACCTAACTCGCCAGGTCTGACCCAAGTCACACACATTTGGAATGTGATTGGACGTGACGTCAGAGCTCAATGCGCCTCCCTTAATATACGGGAATTTGGTGACTTTCATGTGGAGATGTGGAGCCAGCTCCCTCCAACGACCTACCAAAACCTCATTGCTTTCCTGCCACGACACGTCGCCGCTGTTAAGCGTACCAAAGATTGAGATACCGGCTATCAAGTAAGTTGTGATAATGTTCTGACTGATCACAGTATGACCCGTTATTCGCATAGGAGCCCTCGCACTGATGCCGGTATAATGTCAAGCATACAAGAGCTCTGCTCCACTTCGAGGTCTCAGCTATAGCATTCAGCATCGTCGTGTAGGACAGTGACAGTTAAATTTTCTGTTGTAATGTACTTTCGCGAATGTTGCATATGCAGTGCAAGAGAATTGTTCCTTGGTCTGTGTATTACAGCCAATGGAGGCTGTAAATTACCAATCATACTCTGGCAGAGAACTATATCAAAGTTAAGCAATCCTTCCATGTATTTATGTAATACGGTGAAGTGATATTTCATCTATTCTAGTTTGATGAGCCTTTCCTCAGAGCAATGAGAGAAGCCTGAGTTATGACCTGATAATTGTAATTTTATCTGACACGCAACACTAAGAGTCAAAGTTGGTAGGGTTTAAACATCGCGATTTCCTATGCAAGAAGGTTCCAGTAAGAAGGTCCACACCTGATAGAAGCTGAAGAATGACATCACCCTTGGTCTAGGGCAGTCGTGAGGTGAGCTCGCCTTGTTGCGGCCGGCCGCTGTGACAGAGCGGTTTTAGGCTCTTCAGTCCGGAACCGCGTTGCTGCTACGGTCGCAGGTTTGAACTCTGCCTCGGGCATGGATGTGTGTGATGTCGTTAGGTTAGTTTGGTTTTAGCAGTTCTAATTCTAGGGGACTGATGATCTTTGATCCATTTTAACCAAGACTTGTTGCGTCTCGCCTGTTGTGCAGCTTGCGAGCGCTCCAAGTTTGTTTACTTCTATGTAGCGGCATGTCTTCGTGTCCGAATTCACCGACCATCACAGTGTTTTCCTATCGCCAAGCCACGATTAAATTAACGTTTCCTTTGGATCATGACGACCCAAATCGTATGAAGTTGAACGTTATACACAGGCCGAAAAGTGCCGGAAGCTGTTCCCGGAATTCATTATTTGATTCTTAGTACTACTGTGTACATAAAGCTGGCGAAATTAGAGCTGTGCGCAGGTATTGTCCAGCACCATGCTAACGGTCTCAAGTTCCGACATTCTGAAGGCAATATAGGAGCTGTGGTGGTTGATCAGAGTGGTTTTGGCCTTCGAACGTTGCAGATTTTCGAACTCCTGTTTGAGGTACCGTCGGATGTTGTCGTTGCCGCCTTTAAACCTTACGGCAACGTCGTCGTCTCGTTGCTGAAATGTGGAAGACGTACGAAATCTTACGTGATCTCAATCGCGTCCATAGGATTGAAACTGAACTGAGGAAGTACCGCCTTCCTACTTGGTAAATGCCAGCTGCAGAGCCGTTGTCATGTAGAATGGCGAGCCACGCACTTCTTCAGGTCGTTGTCAGGACGGCCATGTAAGTTATGAATGTCTCCGACGTAGACTGGTTCAGACTCTGATCGGAGTCGTCGCTCTTCCTGCCTCACCCACTGTCTTACCTCTGTCTTATACGTTCACGGCTTGGCTGCCCGCTGCGCCTCTTCTGGATCAGTTGTCATCGACGTCGACGTGACGGACGTTTTGCCCGTCTCACCTACGCTGCCGCCGGAAGCAGTAACAACGGACGATGGCCGTCAGCAGAAGCAAGCAGTCCTTCCCGACCCCTAGTGTTTGATCATAGAGCTGTACCGATCTCGGCTCTTCTGCGATGCGGCCATATGTCGGACGATAGCCACCCGCTATCCGACACAACAACGTGTTAGGAAGCCAAGGAAACGGAAGAGACAACACTGAAACCTCTTCTGATGACTGCCTCCAGCGGTTGTGTGCATAGGATGCGCTGTCCTCTGACGCTATGGTACCTGACGACGCGACGTCCTTCCCCCCCCCCCCCCTCCCCTCCCCTCTCCGTATTCAGTCAGCATCCACCTACTGACACTGACCTTCCCCCGCCTGCGGCTGACGCGGTTGCCTCAATTTCTGTGTCTGATTCTACCTGTGGGCGCACCTCTGATAGTGTTTCACTAAAACCGCTCGTAGATATATCTCCTGGGCAAACGACGTCGATGCTGAGGATGGACGTTGTGGCGGTGTGCGGAGAGATGGACCCAAGGGTGTGGTCAGCTCCTCCCCGTCACAATGATGTGTGTTTCAATGGGGACCTAACAGGCAGCTTCCTGTGCTTCTCCCATGTTTGAATCGCCCGTCCTCCAGGCGGTGGCAGCTTTCCAGACATAGCCACAGTCAGTGTCAGTACCATTTCCGTACGCCACTAACTGCGTTTACTTCATGACACGCTATATCCTGCTCACTTACACTTCCGGCGTAGGCATTACGTTGCCCTCCTTCAGCAGGAGCACGTTCAACCTTTCGTGCTCCCTATGATTTTACAGCACATGTCTCACCCGCTTCCACTACTGGTAGTGGGATGGCGATCCTCCTACGTGACAGTATCCTCACTGATACAGCTGCCTGTCTCCCTGGTGCCAGAGATATCGCTCTTAAATTTAGCGCCATTAGGATCATCAACGTCTATGCGCCAAGTGGTTCGAGTCGCAGCCGCGGACGTTCCACTTCCTTCTCCGAGACACTCACGCCTCTTCCGGGATCGCTAGACGGATTGTTCTCGGGAGGCGATTTAAACTCCACCCAGGCACCAAAAGACCAACAACCACATCCCTCACCATGCGCTGCGCTAGTGACAACTTTCCAGCACGTAAACCTTGTGTGTTGTTGGGAGCACGCTCTTGACGATCGTCTGGGGTTTTCGAATTCCAATAGCCATCCTCCAACTACCTCGATCTTGTTCACATCTCCTGTGATATTGTCAACGGGGACGAGCTGCTGAAATTTGTCCTGTTGCGTTCACCGACCATGAAGCATGCACCTGTGCCATGAATCTCGAGTGGCGCGGGTACGGACCATGGAAATTCTGCCTTACTCACCCGACTGCCAGAAACTGATAGAGACCACGTTGACAGCTTGTATTCCACACGACGTTGCATGTCAGTATGCCATGTCATGGTGAGTGATCTGCACAAGCCTGCCCCCACAAGGTCTTGATTGGTTACGGAAGGAAGGTCGCGGCTTTTATATTTCATTATTCTCCGATGATGTACTATGATGCCGTATTCGCCAGAGCGCCAGGCGATGGTGAATCATGACAAGTCACATCTCACGTCCCTCTCTCGCCGCCACTTCGAAGGAGATGTCGTCAGGGTGCATACACACGACTGGTAACGCAGGAGCGTCCATTTGTGTATCATATGATAACGGAAGGGCACTACCGTCAGAGGACTTTGATTAACGTTCTTACGCATAGATACCCAACGCGATATAGAGTCTGCACATTTTGTTGTGCTATACTCTCAACAACGTCATCACCCTGCCAACATTACAGCGGTCTCCAGACTCTCCTTTGGCACTGTTCCTGGGTATATGTTTGCTGACGTCACGGAGGACGAGTAAGTGATGCTTTCCAGGCGGCCTCCCACAGGAGCTTTATCGGACATTATCACTTATTGGCACCGGTGTGGACGGAAATTTGACAGTACCCTATGTCATCTCTCACGCATATACCACACGATTTGCACATAGTCTACTCATTCCCATCCACAAGCCTCGATGTGCCCCACAGATATGCGATTACCACTCCTTGACGTTGCTCAACCACGACACAAAGGTATTTAGCTGGCTGTTGGCTGTACGGTTTAAACGGACGGCCCGGTACATGGTTTCCCATGATTATATTTCTTTGTGAGGTGCCAATAACATCTGCACTGTTCTCTGTCGCTTCTTTCTTTGTGCCCTCAATCTTCGGACTGCTTTGATGAGGGTCGCTACGAATTTCATGGTAGCACTTGCAAACTACGTCCGCAATTATTTGCTGTATGTATTCCAATCTCTGTCTTCCTCTACAGTTCTTGCCCTCTATAGCTCCCTGTAGTACCATGGAAATAATTCCCTGATGTCGTAACAGATGTCCTATCACCCTGTCCCTTTTCTTTTTGAGTGTTTACACATATTCCTTTCTTCTCCGATTCTGCGCATAACCTCCCCATTCCTTACCTCATCAGTCCACCTAATTTTCAACATTCGTCTTTAGCACCACATATCAAATGCTTAGATTCTCTTTTATTGCGGTTTTTCCACAGCTCCTGGTTCACTACAATACAATGCTGTACTCCAGACGTACAATCACAGAAAATTCTTCCTCAAATTAAGTCCTATATTTGATACTAGTAGACTTCTCTTGGCTAGGAATCTCCTTTTTGCCAGTGCTAGTCTGCATTCGACGTCCTTGCTCCGCCCGTTATTATTTTGCTGCCTAGATAGCACTACTTCGTGACTATCAATCCTGATGTTAAATTTCCTGCTGTTCTCATTTCTGCTACTTCTCATTACTTTTTTCTTTCTTCGATTTACTCTCAGTCCATATTCTGTACTTATTAGATTCTTATTCCATTCAGCAGATGATGTAATTATTCTTCACTTTCACTCAGGATAACAATGTCATCAGCGTAACTGATATCTTTTTAGCTTGAATTTTAATTCCACTTCTGAACCTTTCTCTTTTTCTAACATTGCTTCTTCGATGTACAGATTGAACAGTAGGGGGTGAAAGACTACATATCTGTCTTAGAGCCTTTTTAATCCGAGCACTTCGTTCTTGGTCGTTCACTCATTATTCCCTTTTGGCTGTTGTCCGTTGTACATATTGCATATTACCCGTCTCTCCTATTTTTTGCAGAATTTCGAATATTTTGCACCATTTTACATTGTCAAATGCTTTTCCTGGTCGAAAGGTCCTATGATCGTTTCTTGATTTTTCTCTAGTCTTGCTTCCAATATCAACAGCAATGTCAGGATTGATTCTCTGGTTCCTTTACCTTTTCTAAAAGCGGTGCTGAGGTTAGGCAGTCACTGGCATGGGTTACTATCTACGGCGAAGCTTCTGGTAGCTCCCTTAACGTCCGCAAATCGAGCGCCATGGCTACAGGTGCGGGACTTCCTACTAACATTGCTCCTCCTTTGCGTGTAGCTCTCCGATGCGTAGCAGTGGTGCAGTGGTGGTTTAGGTCTGTATCATGTGCCTGACAGAACGTAGCTCTTTTCGTTAGCTCTGACATGGCACTGTGGCCGTGTTGCCCCATGTGTCTTACCAACCTGTTGCTGGAGGCCCTTGCACCATAACTTATCTCGCCCTTCTTATACTTTCGCCACATTTTCCTCGACTCAGTTGTGTCCATCCTGCGATACTGTCAACGCACATAACATGTCGCCACACTTATACATTCTACACACCAACATGAATGGTCATTTTGTTTCCACTTCCCTCATTAATTTCAGCAATTGTGATGTAATGTTATCTATGCCTTCCATCTTATTTGATCTGAAACCCTCCAAAGATCTTTCAAATTCTTATTCTAATTCCGGATCCCCTGTCTCTTCAAAATCGACTCCCGTTTCTTCTTCTATCACATCAGACAAATCTTCCCTCTCATAGAGGCTTTCAATGTGTTCTTTCCACCTAACCGATCTCCCCTATTATTCCACGAAGGCGATCTACGGCTTATTTCAGCAGCACAAGTCACCGAATATGGTTGAATGGAAGCCATTTGGTGATTAGTGTGCGCTCCTTATCGTGACACTGACTTCCTGTATGAGTGGGACCTTACTGTCAATGGGAAGCATACAGGTCACGCCTTCGTGGGATTCAACTCACAGATGTGATGTTTTGGACATGGACGGGCATTACCTGGTACGCGGATCGGTGGGAGGTGACTGGTTCTTGGTGCGACAGATGCTGGCCCAAATTACCCATACGACTCTTCATCAGATACCAGCTCACCTGCTCCTCTTTCTGGGCGCGAGATATTTCCCGCAAGCCATGACGAACTCTGTCCAGCGGATTTGTGGACACGCAGTTCAGTACTTGTTTGCTGATAGCGAGAAAAATTGGCTTAATTTTTAGCACTTTTTTAATGAATGCGACTGTGCAGTTGTCCGCAGTCCCAAATACGGACGATTTTTATCGAGCCAACAACCAACTTAGTGCCTGATTGTCCGTCTCGAGATCAAATTTACCATGCTCAAGATAAAAAAATTGGTGCAAATGGCTCTGAGCACTATGGGACTTAACTTCTGGGGTCATCAGTCCCCTAGAACTTAGAACTACTTAAACCTAACTAACCTAAGGACATCACACACATCCATCCCCGAGGCAGGATTCGAACCTGAGACCGTAGCGGTCACGCGGTTCCGGACCATAGCAGCTAGAACCGCTCGGCCACCCCGGCCGGCTCGAGATAAAACTGAAACTTTTCTAAGGCAAAAAGCATAGCTAGTGCCTCGTTCTCACAAACGGAGTAATTTATCTTGGGACCCGACAGCCATCTAGCCGTCTTAATCCTTGATCCTCCTGCAACAGCACTGCACCAATACCGGCACTGGAGGCATCAGTTTGAACGATAAATCTTTTGCCGACCGGGACTGCTAAGTCAAGTGTGTTGGTGATAGTGGTCTTGATAGCTTCAAATGTCGTCTGTTCGCTCTCACCTCAGACAAGCTTCTCCCTCTTCCTACGTCGTTTATTCAGCGGAGTGGTCATCTGGGTACCAACAGGAACAAAATGACGAAAATAATTCACCATGCCAGTAAATGTGGCTATCTCCTTCCTTTTTAGAGGCTGAGGAATATTCTACAACGTGTTAGTTCGTTCCTGGTCAATGCCAATGCCGTCTCCGGAAATTAAATGGCACAGAAAGGACACCTGTTTCCTGGTAGGTGTAATCTTGAATGGCTTAATGGTCAACTCCGAATCATGAAATTGCAGAGGACCTCCTGAAGATGGGAAATGTGATCCTCAAACGAATGACTATAAATGACATCATCAAGCTAATTAAAGACACAAGAAAACTTCAAGTCGCCCGGATATGATCTAATAAAGAAGACCAAACCGCCGCCGCAGTGGACAAGCCGAATGGCACCCGGTTGAGCTCATAAAGGTTCCGATCAGTACAGAACGCGGTGACATGTTTAGACTCCTCTCGGTAAGAGGAATCTGATATTAAGTTTGGTTGCAATCAACCCCCGTGAACCACTTAGTCACCGAAAACAAGGAAAAGCAGTTGTGAAGTTCCTGTAAGAGGACACAGTCTAAGATAACCTTTTATTAAAGAGTCTATAATCAACCACCAGCATGTAGTCCTGATCCTTAGCCCTAGGGACGAGAAAAATCGATGACGTGCAGGGAGATGTAGGCGACCTAATGACTCACTCGTTCAACATGTTCAACATATTCATCAATTTCTGTCTCAAGATATTCATTTGGGGTGGCGAGAGGCAATAAACAGACTGTTGCATCGGAATATCGTAAGCCAAGCGTATGTGGTACTGTATGGCGTTATTGACCTCCAACTTATTAGAGGAAACCTCCGGAAACACGTCTAATAAAGGCAACAACTGCCCTGCCCGACTCTGCTCAAGATGGGCCATATCAGATTCACCGGTGTTACAGTTTACCAAATTCCCCACACGTGTGCAATGCCAAGAGCAAAAGGACACCTTGTCACTAGGCGAAAACCTAAAACAGAACATGCGGCTCGCAAAGACTAGAACTAATCCAATTTTTTGTATAAAATCACACCCGAACAACAAATTGAGCGCTAGATCGGTAACAAGCAAGAACGTAACGGGCCATGAGATGTTAGAAATGGGGAAACTACCGTGCATATCGCCTACCAGAGCCATTTCTTGCCCATTGACTACATATCTCTGAGGGTAGGGACGCAAGGAAGATAAGTTACACAAATGGCAAAACTCCAATTACCAATTGTAATTGAACAGGGAGACGGAACCACCAGAATCAAACAGCGCGCACGAGGATTCTTGTCCTAGACGGGCACAAATAAAAGGGAGGGCAGAACCAGAGGGAGATCGAATACGTACACGCCATGGCTCACACTTTCCTTTCCCTTCCCCCCCCCCCCCCCCTTCCTTTCTCACGTTCTTCACCTGGTGTCATTTGCCAGGTATTGGAGCTAGTTCTAAGGGACACCCGCGCACCAAGCGATCGCGGGCGCCCGGCCGAAAACAACCGTCCCCAGAAAATGTCTTGGATACTTGAGGAGCCCATTAATTCTCGAGTGGACGGAGGAATATCCAAGTGCTCCTCATGCCTCCGCTCCTCATAGGAAAATGACAAGGATTCAATGGAATCCACCAATGTTTGCAAATGGGGTGGGAAGAAAAGACCAAACATGACGTACCCTCGGGAAACATGCCCTCGAAAAGGTTTTGATACAGTATTGAGCTCCGAAACCAACATACCAAGAGCTAAGGTGGCTAGGAGCACTCGCTCCACATACTGGTTCATCAAGTAATACGTTCAAGCTCGTTCTGCATCCGCGGCGAGAGCTTTCTTTCGACAGTCAGTTCCTGTAGTTGCCCTGTTGAGTCCTCCCGCTTCAGAACTTCAGGTGTAAAATCACTCAGTGTACTTTTAGCCAAGGGGTAAAGTAATTCTAATATCACATCGTGAGGCGTCTCCAAGGCACCCGCAAGAAATTCAAATTGCTGGACACGGCCCAAAGCATTGAGCGAAAGCTCTGAAATATCGCTGAGTAGCAAAATGATGTTGTGTAGTCTAGCGAAGTTATTAGCCGGAGGGCTACCTTAACCCTGGGCCCCAGCTGCCTGATTAAAAATCTCATTAATGGGGATAGCTACTGCACTTGCTCCCCTTCCTGACTTTTCAAACTTAAGGACGCTGTTTGGACCTGCAAATCCCTCGCTCAATCACTCAGCTGTCCCACACTGGTAACTTCAAGTAGGTGGCCTGAGTTCCCAGCTGGTGCACATTGACAGCGCAGAAAGATACGTATATAGCTTCTTTTCTGTGTTTACTTCGTAGATTCTTACTTACATTGCATGTGAGTTTCGTATAGGAGGTGTAATTTCGAGTTTTAGTTACTGCAATCGTAAATTCAGGCTAATTGTAGTGCAGTCGTTAGGCATTTGTTTTGTTTTGATACGTCAGTGGTACTTGTCTGTCTAGTAGGCTCTCAGAGACCAGTGTGGCCTGAGCTCCCAGTTGGTGCACATCGACAGCGCAGAAAGATACGTATATAGCTTCTTTTCTGTGTTTACTTCGTAGATTCTTACTTACATTGCATGTGAGTTTCGTATAGGAGGTGTAATTTCGAGTTTTAGTTACTGCAATCGTAAATTCAGGCAGATTGTAGTGCAGTCGTTAGGCATTTGTTTTGTTTTGATACGTCAGTGGTACTTGTCTGTCTAGTAGGCTCTCAGAGACCAGTGTGGCCTGAGCTCCCAGTTGGTGCACATCGACAGCGCAGAAAGATACGTATATAGCTTCTTTTCTGTGTTTACTTCGTAGATTCTTACTTACATTGCATGTGAGTTTCGTATAGGAGGTGTAATTTCGAGTTTTAGTTACTGCAATCGTAAATTCAGGCAGATTGTAGTGCAGTCGTTAGGCATTTGTTTTGTTTTGATACGTCAGTGGTACTTGTCTGTCTAGTAGGCTCTCAGAGACCAGTGTGGCCTGAGTTCCCAGTTGGTGCACATCGACAGCGCAGAAAGATACGTATATAGCTTCTTTTCTGTGTTTACTTCGTAGATTCTTACTTACATTGCATGTGAGTTTCGTATAGGAGGTGTAATTTCGAGTTTTAGTTACTGCAATCGTAAATTCAGGCAGATTGTAGTGCAGTCGTTAGGCATTTGTTTTGTTTTGATACGTCAGTGGTACTTGTCTGTCTAGTAGGCTCTCAGAGACCAGTGTGGCCTGAGCTCCCAGTTGGTGCACATCGACAGCGCAGAAAGATACGTATATAGCTTCTTTTCTGTGTTTACTTCGTAGATTCTTACTTACATTGCATGTGAGTTTCGTATAGGAGGTGTAATTTCGAGTTTTAGTTACTGCAATCGTAAATTCAGGCAGATTGTAGTGCAGTCGTTAGGCATTTGTTTTGTTTTGATACGTCAGTGGTACTTGTCTGTCTAGTAGGCTCTCAGAGACCAGTGTGGCCTGAGCTCCCAGTTGGTGCACATCGACAGCGCAGAAAGATACGTATATAGCTTCTTTTCTGTGTTTACTTCGTAGATTCTTACTTACATTGCATGTGAGTTTCGTATAGGAGGTGTAATTTCGAGTTTTAGTTACTGCAATCGTAAATTCAGGCAGATTGTAGTGCAGTCGTTAGGCATTTGTTTTGTTTTGGTACGTCAGTGGCACTTGTCTGTCTAGTAGGCTCTCAGTGACCAGTGTGGCCTGAGTTCCCAGTTGGTGCACATCGACAGCGCAGAAAGATACGTATATAGCTTCTTTTCTGTGTTTACTTCGTAGATTCTTACTTACATTGCATGTGAGTTTCGTATAGGAGGTGTAATTTCGAGTTTTAGTTACTGCAATCGTAAATTCAGGCAGATTGTAGTGCAGTCGTTAGGCATTTGTTTTGTTTTGGTACGTCAGTGGCACTTGGATGTCTAGTAGGCTCTCAGAGACCAGTGTGGCCTGAGTTCCCAGTTGGTGCACATCGACAGCGCAGAAAGATACGTATATAGCTTCTTTTCTGTGTTTACTTCGTAGATTCTTACTTACATTGCATGTGAGTTTCGTATAGGAGGTGTAATTTCGAGTTTTAGTTACTGCAATCGTAAATTCAGGCAGATTGTAGTGCAGTCGTTAGGCATTTGTTTTGTTTTGGTACGTCAGTGGCACTTGGATGTCTAGTAGGCTCTCAGAGACCAGTGTGGCCTGAGTTCCCAGTTGGTGCACATCGACAGCGCAGAAAGATACGTATATAGCTTCTTTTCTGTGTTTACTTCGTAGATTCTTACTTACATTGCATGTGAGTTTCGTATAGGAGGTGTAATTTCGAGTTTTAGTTACTGCAATCGTAAATTCAGGCAGATTGTAGTGCAGTCGTTAGGCATTTGTTTTGTTTTGGTACGTCAGTGGCACTTGGATGTCTAGTAGGCTCTCAGAGACCAGTGTGGCCTGAGTTCCCAGTTGGTGCACATCGACAGCGCAGAAAGATACGTATATAGCTTCTTTTCTGTGTTTACTTCGTAGATTCTTACTTACATTGCATGTGAGTTTCGTATAGGAGGTGTAATTTCGAGTTTTAGTTACTGCAATCGTAAATTCAGGCAGATTGTAGTGCAGTCGTTAGGCATTTGTTTTGTTTTGGTACGTCAGTGGCACTTGGATGTGTAGTAGGCTCTCAGAGACCAGTGTGGCCTGAGTTCCCAGTTGGTGCACATCGACAGCGCAGAAAGATACGTATATAGCTTCTTTTCTGTGTTTACTTCGTAGATTCTTACTTACATTGCATGTGAGTTTCGTATAGGAGGTGTAATTTCGAGTTTTAGTTACTGCAATCGTAAATTCAGGCAGATTGTAGTGCAGTCGTTAGGCATTTGTTTTGTTTTGGTACGTCAGTGGCACTTGGATGTCTAGTAGGCTCTCAGAGACCAGTGTGGCCTGAGTTCCCAGTTGGTGCACATCGACAGCGCAGAAAGATACGTATATAGCTTCTTTTCTGTGTTTACTTCGTAGATTCTTACTTACATTGCATGTGAGTTTCGTATAGGAGGTGTAATTTCGAGTTTTAGTTACTGCAATCGTAAATTCAGGCAGATTGTAGTGCAGTCGTTAGGCATTTGTTTTGTTTTGGTACGTCAGTGGCACTTGGATGTCTAGTAGGCTCTCAGAGACCAGTGTGGCCTGAGTTCCCAGTTGGTGCACATCGACAGCGCAGAAAGATACGTATATAGCTTCTTTTCTGTGTTTACTTCGTAGATTCTTACTTACATTGCATGTGAGTTTCGTATAGGAGGTGTAATTTCGAGTTTTAGTTACTGCAATCGTAAATTCAGGCAGATTGTAGTGCAGTCGTTAGGCATTTGTTTTGTTTTGGTACGTCAGTGGCACTTGGATGTCTAGTAGGCTCTCAGAGACCAGTGTGGCCTGAGTTCCCAGTTGGTGCACATCGACAGCGCAGAAAGATACGTATATAGCTTCTTTTCTGTGTTTACTTCGTAGATTCTTACTTACATTGCATGTGAGTTTCGTATAGGAGGTGTAATTTCGAGTTTTAGTTACTGCAATCGTAAATTCAGGCAGATTGTAGTGCAGTCGTTAGGCATTTGTTTTGCTTTGATACGTCAGTGGTACTTGTCTGTCTAGTAGGCTCTCAGAGACCAGTGTGGCCTGAGCTCCCAGTTGGTGCACATCGACAGCGCAGAAAGATACGTATATAGCTTCTTTTCTGTGTTTACTTCGTAGATTCTTACTTACATTGCATGTGAGTTTCGTATAGGAGGTGTAATTTCGAGTTTTAGTTACTGCAATCGTAAATTCAGGCAGATTGTAGTGCAGTCGTTAGGCATTTGTTTTGTTTTGATACGTCAGTGGTACTTGTCTGTCTAGTAGGCTCTCAGAGACCAGTGTGGCCTGAGTTCCCAGTTGGTGCACATCGACAGCGCAGAAAGATACGTATATAGCTTCTTTTCTGTGTTTACTTCGTAGATTCTTACTTACATTGCATGTGAGTTTCGTATAGGAGGTGTAATTTCGAGTTTTAGTTACTGCAATCGTAAATTCAGGCAGATTGTAGTGCAGTCGTTAGGCATTTGTTTTGTTTTGATACGTCAGTGGTACTTGTCTGTCTAGTAGGCTCTCAGAGACCAGTGTGGCCTGAGCTCCCAGTTGGTGCACATCGACAGCGCAGAAAGATACGTATATAGCTTCTTTTCTGTGTTTACTTCGTAGATTCTTACTTACATTGCATGTGAGTTTCGTATAGGAGGTGTAATTTCGAGTTTTAGTTACTGCAATCGTAAATTCAGGCAGATTGTAGTGCAGTCGTTAGGCATTTGTTTTGTTTTGATACGTCAGTGGTACTTGTCTGTCTAGTAGGCTCTCAGAGACCAGTGTGGCCTGAGCTCCCAGTTGGTGCACATCGACAGCGCAGAAAGATACGTATATAGCTTCTTTTCTGTGTTTACTTCGTAGATTCTTACTTACATTGCATGTGAGTTTCGTATAGGAGGTGTAATTTCGAGTTTTAGTTACTGCAATCGTAAATTCAGGCAGATTGTAGTGCAGTCGTTAGGCATTTGTTTTGTTTTGATACGTCAGTGGCACTTGTCTGTCTAGTGGGCTCTCAGTGACCAGTGTGGCCTGAGTTCCCAGTTGGTGCACATCGACAGCGCAGAAAGATACGTATATAGCTTCTTTTCTGTGTTTACTTCGTAGATTCTTACTTACATTGCATGTGAGTTTCGTATAGGAGGTGTAATTTCGAGTTTTAGTTACTGCAATCGTAAATTCAGGCAGATTGTAGTGCAGTCGTTAGGCATTTGTTTTGTTTTGGTACGTCAGTGGCACTTGGATGTCTAGTAGGCTCTCAGAGACCAGTGTGGCCTGAGTTCCCAGTTGGTGCACATCGACAGCGCAGAAAGATACGTATATAGCTTCTTTTCTGTGTTTACTTCGTAGATTCTTACTTACATTGCATGTGAGTTTCGTATAGGAGGTGTAATTTCGAGTTTTAGTTACTGCAATCGTAAATTCAGGCAGATTGTAGTGCAGTCGTTAGGCATTTGTTTTGTTTTGATACGTCAGTGGTACTTGTCTGTCTAGTAGGCTCTCAGAGACCAGTGTGGCCTGAGCTCCCAGTTGGTGCACATCGACAGCGCAGAAAGATACGTATATAGCTTCTTTTCTGTGTTTACTTCGTAGATTCTTACTTACATTGCATGTGAGTTTCGTATAGGAGGTGTAATTTCGAGTTTTAGTTACTGCAATCGTAAATTCAGGCTAATTGTAGTGCAGTCGTTAGGCATTTGTTTTGTTTTGGTACGTCAGTGGTACTTGTCTGTCTAGTAGGCTCTCAGAGACCAGTGTGGCCTGAGTTCCCAGTTGGTGCACATCGACAGCGCAGAAAGATACATATATAGCTTCTGTTCTGTATTTACTTCGTAGATTCTTACTTACATTGCATGTGAGTTTCGTATAGGAGGTGTAATTTCGAGTTTTAGTTACTGCAATCGTAAATTCAGGCAGATTGTAGTGCAGTCGTTAGGCATTTGTTTTGTTTTGGTACGTCAGTGGCACTTGGATGTCTAGTAGGCTCTCAGAGACCAGTGTGGCCTGAGTTCCCAGCTGGTGCACATTGACAGCGCAGAAAGATACGTATATAGCTTCTTTTCTGTGTTTACTTCGTAGATTCTTACTTACATTGCATGTGAGTTTCGTATAGGAGGTGTAATTTCGAGTTTTAGTTACTGCAATCGTAAATTCAGGCAGATTGTAGTGCAGTCGTTAGGCATTTGTTTTGTTTTGATACGTCAGTGGTACTTGTCTGTCTAGTAGGCTCTCAGTGACCAGTGTGGCCTGAGTTCCCAGTTGGTGCACATCGACAGCGCAGAAAGATACGTATATAGCTTCTTTTCTGTGTTTACTTCGTAGATTCTTACTTACATTGCATGTGAGTTTCGTATAGGAGGTGTAATTTCGAGTTTTAGTTACTGCAATCGTAAATTCAGGCTAATTGTAGTGCAGTCGTTAGGCATTTGTTTTGTTTTGGTACGTCAGTGGTACTTGTCTGTCTAGTAGGCTCTCAGAGACCAGTGTGGCCTGAGTTCCCAGTTGGTGCACATCGACAGCGCAGAAAGATACATATATAGCTTCTGTTCTGTATTTACTTCGTAGATTCTTACTTACATTGCATGTGAGTTTCGTATAGGAGGTGTAATTTCGAGTTTTAGTTACTGCAATCGTAAATTCAGGCAGATTGTAGTGCAGTCGTTAGGCATTTGTTTTGTTTTGATACGTCAGTGGTACTTGTCTGTCTAGTAGGCTCTCAGTGACCAGTGTGGCCTGAGTTCCCAGTTGGTGCACATCGACAGCGCAGAAAGATACGTATATAGCTTCTTTTCTGTGTTTACTTCGTAGATTCTTACTTACATTGCATGTGAGTTTCGTATAGGAGGTGTAATTTCGAGTTTTAGTTACTGCAATCGTAAATTCAGGCTAATTGTAGTGCAGTCGTTAGGCATTTGTTTTGTTTTGGTACGTCAGTGGTACTTGTCTGTCTAGTAGGCTCTCAGAGACCAGTGTGGCCTGAGTTCCCAGTTGGTGCACATCGACAGCGCAGAAAGATACATATATAGCTTCTGTTCTGTATTTACTTCGTAGATTCTTACTTACATTGCATGTGAGTTTCGTATAGGAGGTGTAATTTCGAGTTTTAGTTACTGCAATCGTTAATTCAGGCTAATTGTAGTGCAGTCGTTAGGCATTTGTTTTGTTTTGGTACGTCAGTGGTACTTGTCTGTCTAGTAGGCTCTCAGAGACCAGTGTGGCCTGAGTTCCCAGTTGGTGCACATCGACAGCGCAGAAAGATACATATATAGCTTCTGTTCTGTATTTACTTCGTAGATTCTTACTTACATTGCATGTGAGTTTCGTATAGGAGGTGTAATTTCGAGTTTTAGTTACTGCAATCGTAAATTCAGGCAGATTGTAGTGCAGTCGTTAGGCATTTGTTTTGTTTTGGTACGTCAGTGGCACTTTGATGTCTAGTAGGCTCTCAGAGACCAGTGTGGCCTGAGTTCCCAGCTGGTGCACATTGACAGCGCAGAAAGATACGTATATAGCTTCTTTTCTGTGTTTACTTCGTAGATTCTTACTTACATTGCATGTGAGTTTCGTATAGGAGGTGTAATTTCGAGTTTTAGTTACTGCAATCGTAAATTCAGGCAGATTGTAGTGCAGTCGTTAGGCATTTGTTTTGTTTTGGTACGTCAGTGGTACTTGTCTGTCTAGTGGGCTCTCAGAGACCAGTGTGGCCTGAGCTCCCAGTTGGTGCACATCGACAGCGCAGAAAGATACGTATATAGCTTCTTTTCTGTGTTTACTTCGTAGATTCTTACTTACATTGCATGTGAGTTTCGTATAGGAGGTGTAATTTCGAGTTTTAGTTACTGCAATCGTAAATTCAGGCAGATTGTAGTGCAGTCGTTAGGCATTTGTTTTGTTTTGGTACGTCAGTGGTACTTGTCTGTCTAGTGGGCTCTCAGAGACCAGTGTGGCCTGAGTTCCCAGTTGGTGCACATCGACAGCGCAGAAAGATACGTATATAGCTTCTGTTCTGTGTTTACTTCGTAGATTCTTACTTACATTGCATGTGAGTTTCGTATAGGAGGTGTAATTTCGAGTTTTAGTTACTGCAATCGTAAATTCAGGCAGATTGTAGTGCAGTCGTTAGGCATTTGTTTTGTTTTGGTACGTCAGTGGTACTTGTCTGTCTAGTAGGCTCTCAGAGACCAGTGTGGCCTGAGTTCCCAGTTGGTGCACATCGACAGCGCAGAAAGATACATATATAGCTTCTGTTCTGTATTTACTTCGTAGATTCTTACTTACATTGCATGTGAGTTTCGTATAGGAGGTGTAATTTCGAGTTTTAGTTACTGCAATCGTAAATTCAGGCAGATTGTAGTGCAGTCGTTAGGCATTTGTTTTGTTTTGGTACGTCAGTGGCACTTGGATGTCTAGTAGGCTCTCAGAGACCAGTGTGGCCTGACTTCCCAGCTGGTGCACATTGACAGCGCAGAAAGATACGTATATAGCTTCTTTTCTGTGTTTACTTCGTAGATTCTTACTTACATTGCATGTGAGTTTCGTATAGGAGGTGTAATTTCGAGTTTGTTACTGCAATCGTAAATTCAGGCAGATTGTAGTGCAGTCGTTAGGCATTTGTTTTGTTTTGGTACGTCAGTGGCACTTGTCTGTCTAGTAGGCTCTCAGAGACCAGTGTGGCCTGAGTTCCCAGCTGGTGCACATTGACAGCGCAGAAAGATACGTATATAGCTTCTTGTCTGTGTTTACTTCGTAGATTCTTACTTACATTGCATGTGAGTTTCGTATAGGAGGTGTAATTTCGAGTTTGTTACTGCAATCGTAAATTCAGGCAGATTGTAGTGCAGTCGTTAGGCATTTGTTTTGTTTTGGTACGTCAGTGGCACTTGGATGTCTAGTAGGCTCTCAGAGACCAGTGTGGCCTGAGTTCCCAGCTGGTGCACATTGACAGCGCAGAAAGATACGTATATAGCTTCTTGTCTGTGTTTACTTCGTAGATTCTTACTTACATTGCATGTGAGTTTCGTATAGGAGGTGTAATTTCGAGTTTGTTACTGCAATCGTAAATTCAGGCAATTTGTAGTGCAGTCGTTAGGCATTTGTTTTGTTTTGGTACGTCAGTGGCACTTGGATGTCTAGTAGGCTCTCAGAGACCAGTGTGGCCTGAGTTCCCAGCTGGTGCACATTGACAGCGCAGAAAGATACGTATATAGCTTCTTGTCTGTGTTTACTTCGTAGATTCTTACTTACATTGCATGTGAGTTTCGTATAGGAGGTGTAATTTCGAGTTTGTTACTGCAATCGTAAATTCAGGCAGATTGTAGTGCAGTCGTTAGGCATTTGTTTTGTTTTGGTACGTCAGTGGTACTTGTCTGTCTAGTAGGCTCTCAGAGACCAGTGTGGCCTGAGTTCCCAGCTGGTGCACATTGACAGCGCAGAAAGATACGTATATAGCTTCTTTTCTGTGTTTACTTCGTAGATTCTTACTTACATTGCATGTGAGTTTCGTATAGGAGGTGTAATTTCGAGTTTGTTACTGCAATCGTAAATTCAGGCAGATTGTAGTGCAGTCGTTAGGCATTTGTTTTGTTTTGGTACGTCAGTGGTACTTGTCTGTCTAGTAGGCTCTCAGAGACCAGTGTGGCCTGAGTTCCCAGCTGGTGCACATTGACAGCGCAGAAAGATACGTATATAGCTTCTTGTCTGTGTTTACTTCGTAGATTCTTACTTACATTGCATGTGAGTTTCGTATAGGTGTAATTTCGAGTTTGTTACTGCAATCGTAAATTCAGGCAGATTGTAGTGCAGTCGTTAGGCATTTGTTTTGTTTTGGTACGTCAGTGGCACTTGGATGTCTAGTAGGCTCTCAGAGACCAGTGTGGCCTGAGTTCCCAGCTGGTGCACATTGACAGCGCAGAAAGATACGTATATAGCTTCTTGTCTGTGTTTACTTCGTAGATTCTTACTTACATTGCATGTGAGTTTCGTATAGGAGGTGTAATTTCGAGTTTGTTACTGCAATCGTAAATTCAGGCAGATGGTAGTGCAGTCGTTAGGCATTTGTTTTGTTTTGGTACGTCAGTGGCACTTGTGTGTCTAGTAGGCTCTCAGAGACCAGTGTGGCCTGAGTTCCCAGCTGGTGCACATTGACAGCGCAGAAAGATACGTATATAGCTTCTTGTCTGTGTTTACTTCGTAGATTCTTACTTACATTGCATGTGAGTTTCGTATAGGTGTAATTTCGAGTTTGTTACTGCAATCGTAAATTCAGGCAGATTGTAGTGCAGTCGTTAGGCATTTGTTTTGTTTTGGTACGTCAGTGGCACTTGGATGTCTAGTAGGCTCTCAGAGACCAGTGTGGCCTGAGTTCCCAGCTGGTGCACATTGACAGCGCAGAAAGATACGTATATAGCTTCTTTTCTGTGTTTACTTCGTAGATTCTTACTTACATTGCATGTGAGTTTCGTATAGGAGGTGTAATTTCGAGTTTGTTACTGCAATCGTAAATTCAGGCAGATGGTAGTGCAGTCGTTAGGCATTTGTTTTGTTTTGGTACGTCAGTGGCACTTGGATGTCTAGTAGGCTCTCAGAGACCAGTGTGGCCTGAGTTCCCAGCTGGTGCACATTGACAGCGCAGAAAGATACGTATATAGCTTCTTGTCTGTGTTTACTTCGTAGATTCTTACTTACATTGCATGTGAGTTTCGTATAGGAGGTGTAATTTCGAGTTTGTTACTGCAATCGTAAATTCAGGCAGATGGTAGTGCAGTCGTTAGGCATTTGTTTTGTTTTGGTACGTCAGTGGCACTTGGATGTCTAGTAGGCTCTCAGAGACCAGTGTGGCCTGAGTTCCCAGCTGGTGCACATTGACAGCGCAGAAAGATACGTATATAGCTTCTTGTCTGTGTTTACTTCGTAGATTCTTACTTACATTGCATGTGAGTTTCGTATAGGAGGTGTAATTTCGAGTTTGTTACTGCAATCGTAAATTCAGGCAGATGGTAGTGCAGTCGTTAGGCATTTGTTTTGTTTTGGTACGTCAGTGGCACTTGGATGTCTAGTAGGCTCTCAGAGACCAGTGTGGCCTGAGTTCCCAGCTGGTGCACATTGACAGCGCAGAAAGATACGTATATAGCTTCTTGTCTGTGTTTACTTCGTAGATTCTTACTTACATTGCATGTGAGTTTCGTATAGGAGGTGTAATTTCGAGTTTGTTACTGCAATCGTAAATTCAGGCAGATTGTAGTGCAGTCGTTAGGCATTTGTTTTGTTTTGGTACGTCAGTGGCACTTGGATGTCTAGTAGGCTCTCAGAGACCAGTGTGGCCTGAGTTCCCAGCTGGTGCACATTGACAGCGCAGAAAGATACGTATATAGCTTCTTGTCTGTGTTTACTTCGTAGATTCTTACTTACATTGCATGTGAGTTTCGTATAGGTGTAATTTCGAGTTTGTTACTGCAATCGTAAATTCAGGCAGATTGTAGTGCAGTCGTTAGGCATTTGTTTTGTTTTGGTACGTCAGTGGCACTTGGATGTCTAGTAGGCTCTCAGAGACCAGTGTGGCCTGAGTTCCCAGCTGGTGCACATTGACAGCGCAGAAAGATACGTATATAGCTTCTTGTCTGTGTTTACTTCGTAGATTCTTACTTACATTGCATGTGAGTTTCGTATAGGAGGTGTAATTTCGAGTTTGTTACTGCAATCGTAAATTCAGGCAGATTGTAGTGCAGTCGTTAGGCATTTGTTTTGTTTTGGTACGTCAGTGGCACTTGGATGTCTAGTAGGCTCTCAGAGACCAGTGTGGCCTGAGTTCCCAGCTGGTGCACATTGACAGCGCAGAAAGATACGTATATAGCTTCTTGTCTGTGTTTACTTCGTAGATTCTTACTTACATTGCATGTGAGTTTCGTATAGGTGTAATTTCGAGTTTGTTACTGCAATCGTAAATTCAGGCAGATTGTAGTGCAGTCGTTAGGCATTTGTTTTGTTTTGGTACGTCAGTGGCACTTGGATGTCTAGTAGGCTCTCAGAGACCAGTGTGGCCTGAGTTCCCAGCTGGTGCACATTGACAGCGCAGAAAGATACGTATATAGCTTCTTGTCTGTGTTTACTTCGTAGATTCTTACTTACATTGCATGTGAGTTTCGTATAGGTGTAATTTCGAGTTTGTTACTGCAATCGTAAATTCAGGCAGATTGTAGTGCAGTCGTTAGGCATTTGTTTTGTTTTGGTACGTCAGTGGCACTTGGATGTCTAGTAGGCTCTCAGAGACCAGTGTGGCCTGAGTTCCCAGCTGGTGCACATTGACAGCGCAGAAAGATACGTATATAGCTTCTTGTCTGTGTTTACTTCGTAGATTCTTACTTACATTGCATGTGAGTTTCGTATAGGAGGTGTAATTTCGAGTTTGTTACTGCAATCGTAAATTCAGGCAGATTGTAGTGCAGTCGTTAGGCATTTGTTTTGTTTTGGTACGTCAGTGGCACTTGGATGTCTAGTAGGCTCTCAGAGACCAGTGTGGCCTGAGTTCCCAGCTGGTGCACATTGACAGCGCAGAAAGATACGTATATAGCTTCTTGTCTGTGTTTACTTCGTAGATTCTTACTTACATTGCATGTGAGTTTCGTATAGGAGGTGTAATTTCGAGTTTGTTACTGCAATCGTAAATTCAGGCAGATTGTAGTGCAGTCGTTAGGCATTTGTTTTGTTTTGGTACGTCAGTGGCACTTGGATGTCTAGTAGGCTCTCAGAGACCAGTGTGGCCTGAGTTCCCAGCTGGTGCACATTGACAGCGCAGAAAGATACGTATATAGCTTCTTGTCTGTGTTTACTTCGTAGATTCTTACTTACATTGCATGTGAGTTTCGTATAGGAGGTGTAATTTCGAGTTTGTTACTGCAATCGTAAATTCAGGCAGATTGTAGTGCAGTCGTTAGGCATTTGTTTTGTTTTGGTACGTCAGTGGCACTTGGATGTCTAGTAGGCTCTCAGAGACCAGTGTGGCCTGAGTTCCCAGCTGGTGCACATTGACAGCGCAGAAAGATACGTATATAGCTTCTTGTCTGTGTTTACTTCGTAGATTCTTACTTACATTGCATGTGAGTTTCGTATAGGAGGTGTAATTTCGAGTTTGTTACTGCAATCGTAAATTCAGGCAGATGGTAGTGCAGTCGTTAGGCATTTGTTTTGTTTTGGTACGTCAGTGGCACTTGTGTGTCTAGTAGGCTCTCAGAGACCAGTGTGGCCTGAGTTCCCAGCTGGTGCACATTGACAGCGCAGAAAGATACGTATATAGCTTCTTGTCTGTGTTTACTTCGTAGATTCTTACTTACATTGCATGTGAGTTTCGTATAGGTGTAATTTCGAGTTTGTTACTGCAATCGTAAATTCAGGCAGATTGTAGTGCAGTCGTTAGGCATTTGTTTTGTTTTGGTACGTCAGTGGCACTTGGATGTCTAGTAGGCTCTCAGAGACCAGTGTGGCCTGAGTTCCCAGCTGGTGCACATTGACAGCGCAGAAAGATACGTATATAGCTTCTTGTCTGTGTTTACTTCGTAGATTCTTACTTACATTGCATGTGAGTTTCGTATAGGTGTAATTTCGAGTTTGTTACTGCAATCGTAAATTCAGGCAGATTGTAGTGCAGTCGTTAGGCATTTGTTTTGTTTTGGTACGTCAGTGGCACTTGGATGTCTAGTAGGCTCTCAGAGACCAGTGTGGCCTGAGTTCCCAGCTGGTGCACATTGACAGCGCAGAAAGATACGTATATAGCTTCTTGTCTGTGTTTACTTCGTAGATTCTTACTTACATTGCATGTGAGTTTCGTATAGGAGGTGTAATTTCGAGTTTGTTACTGCAATCGTAAATTCAGGCAGATTGTAGTGCAGTCGTTAGGCATTTGTTTTGTTTTGGTACGTCAGTGGCACTTGGATGTCTAGTAGGCTCTCAGAGACCAGTGTGGCCTGAGTTCCCAGCTGGTGCACATTGACAGCGCAGAAAGATACGTATATAGCTTCTTGTCTGTGTTTACTTCGTAGATTCTTACTTACATTGCATGTGAGTTTCGTATAGGAGGTGTAATTTCGAGTTTGTTACTGCAATCGTAAATTCAGGCAGATTGTAGTGCAGTCGTTAGGCATTTGTTTTGTTTTGGTACGTCAGTGGCACTTGGATGTCTAGTAGGCTCTCAGAGACCAGTGTGGCCTGAGTTCCCAGCTGGTGCACATTGACAGCGCAGAAAGATACGTATATAGCTTCTTGTCTGTGTTTACTTCGTAGATTCTTACTTACATTGCATGTGAGTTTCGTATAGGAGGTGTAATTTCGAGTTTGTTACTGCAATCGTAAATTCAGGCAGATGGTAGTGCAGTCGTTAGGCATTTGTTTTGTTTTGGTACGTCAGTGGCACTTGGATGTCTAGTAGGCTCTCAGAGACCAGTGTGGCCTGAGTTCCCAGCTGGTGCACATTGACAGCGCAGAAAGATACGTATATAGCTTCTTGTCTGTGTTTACTTCGTAGATTCTTACTTACATTGCATGTGAGTTTCGTATAGGAGGTGTAATTTCGAGTTTGTTACTGCAATCGTAAATTCAGGCAGATGGTAGTGCAGTCGTTAGGCATTTGTTTTGTTTTGGTACGTCAGTGGCACTTGTGTGTCTAGTAGGCTCTCAGAGACCAGTGTGGCCTGAGTTCCCAGCTGGTGCACATTGACAGCGCAGAAAGATACGTATATAGCTTCTTGTCTGTGTTTACTTCGTAGATTCTTACTTACATTGCATGTGAGTTTCGTATAGGTGTAATTTCGAGTTTGTTACTGCAATCGTAAATTCAGGCAGATTGTAGTGCAGTCGTTAGGCATTTGTTTTGTTTTGGTACGTCAGTGGCACTTGGATGTCTAGTAGGCTCTCAGAGACCAGTGTGGCCTGAGTTCCCAGCTGGTGCACATTGACAGCGCAGAAAGATACGTATATAGCTTCTTGTCTGTGTTTACTTCGTAGATTCTTACTTACATTGCATGTGAGTTTCGTATAGGTGTAATTTCGAGTTTGTTACTGCAATCGTAAATTCAGGCAGATTGTAGTGCAGTCGTTAGGCATTTGTTTTGTTTTGGTACGTCAGTGGCACTTGGATGTCTAGTAGGCTCTCAGAGACCAGTGTGGCCTGAGTTCCCAGCTGGTGCACATTGACAGCGCAGAAAGATACGTATATAGCTTCTTGTCTGTGTTTACTTCGTAGATTCTTACTTACATTGCATGTGAGTTTCGTATAGGTGTAATTTCGAGTTTGTTACTGCAATCGTAAATTCAGGCAGATTGTAGTGCAGTCGTTAGGCATTTGTTTTGTTTTGGTACGTCAGTGGCACTTGGATGTCTAGTAGGCTCTCAGAGACCAGTGTGGCCTGAGTTCCCAGCTGGTGCACATTGACAGCGCAGAAAGATACGTATATAGCTTCTTGTCTGTGTTTACTTCGTAGATTCTTACTTACATTGCATGTGAGTTTCGTATAGGTGTAATTTCGAGTTTGTTACTGCAATCGTAAATTCAGGCAGATTGTAGTGCAGTCGTTAGGCATTTGTTTTGTTTTGGTACGTCAGTGGCACTTGGATGTCTAGTAGGCTCTCAGAGACCAGTGTGGCCTGAGTTCCCAGCTGGTGCACATTGACAGCGCAGAAAGATACGTATATAGCTTCTTGTCTGTGTTTACTTCGTAGATTCTTACTTACATTGCATGTGAGTTTCGTATAGGAGGTGTAATTTCGAGTTTGTTACTGCAATCGTAAATTCAGGCAGATGGTAGTGCAGTCGTTAGGCATTTGTTTTGTTTTGGTACGTCAGTGGCACTTGGATGTCTAGTAGGCTCTCAGAGACCAGTGTGGCCTGAGTTCCCAGCTGGTGCACATTGACAGCGCAGAAAGATACGTATATAGCTTCTTGTCTGTGTTTACTTCGTAGATTCTTACTTACATTGCATGTGAGTTTCGTATAGGAGGTGTAATTTCGAGTTTGTTACTGCAATCGTAAATTCAGGCAGATGGTAGTGCAGTCGTTAGGCATTTGTTTTGTTTTGGTACGTCAGTGGCACTTGTGTGTCTAGTAGGCTCTCAGAGACCAGTGTGGCCTGAGTTCCCAGCTGGTGCACATTGACAGCGCAGAAAGATACGTATATAGCTTCTTGTCTGTGTTTACTTCGTAGATTCTTACTTACATTGCATGTGAGTTTCGTATAGGTGTAATTTCGAGTTTGTTACTGCAATCGTAAATTCAGGCAGATTGTAGTGCAGTCGTTAGGCATTTGTTTTGTTTTGGTACGTCAGTGGCACTTGGATGTCTAGTAGGCTCTCAGAGACCAGTGTGGCCTGAGTTCCCAGCTGGTGCACATCGACAGCGCAGAAAGATACGTATATAGCTTCTTTTCTGTGTTTACTTCGTAGATTCTTACTTACATTGCATGTGAGTTTCGTATAGGAGGTGTAATTTCGAGTTTGTTACTGCAATCGTAAATTCAGGCAGATGGTAGTGCAGTCGTTAGGCATTTGTTTTGTTTTGGTACGTCAGTGGCACTTGGATGTCTAGTAGGCTCTCAGAGACCAGTGTGGCCTGAGTTCCCAGCTGGTGCACATTGACAGCGCAGAAAGATACGTATATAGCTTCTTGTCTGTGTTTACTTCGTAGATTCTTACTTACATTGCATGTGAGTTTCGTATAGGAGGTGTAATTTCGAGTTTGTTACTGCAATCGTAAATTCAGGCAGATGGTAGTGCAGTCGTTAGGCATTTGTTTTGTTTTGGTACGTCAGTGGCACTTGGATGTCTAGTAGGCTCTCAGAGACCAGTGTGGCCTGAGTTCCCAGCTGGTGCACATTGACAGCGCAGAAAGATACGTATATAGCTTCTTGTCTGTGTTTACTTCGTAGATTCTTACTTACATTGCATGTGAGTTTCGTATAGGAGGTGTAATTTCGAGTTTGTTACTGCAATCGTAAATTCAGGCAGATGGTAGTGCAGTCGTTAGGCATTTGTTTTGTTTTGGTACGTCAGTGGCACTTGGATGTCTAGTAGGCTCTCAGAGACCAGTGTGGCCTGAGTTCCCAGCTGGTGCACATTGACAGCGCAGAAAGATACGTATATAGCTTCTTGTCTGTGTTTACTTCGTAGATTCTTACTTACATTGCATGTGAGTTTCGTATAGGAGGTGTAATTTCGAGTTTGTTACTGCAATCGTAAATTCAGGCAGATGGTAGTGCAGTCGTTAGGCATTTGTTTTGTTTTGGTACGTCAGTGGCACTTGGATGTCTAGTAGGCTCTCAGAGACCAGTGTGGCCTGAGTTCCCAGCTGGTGCACATTGACAGCGCAGAAAGATACGTATATAGCTTCTTGTCTGTGTTTACTTCGTAGATTCTTACTTACATTGCATGTGAGTTTCGTATAGGAGGTGTAATTTCGAGTTTGTTACTGCAATCGTAAATTCAGGCAGATGGTAGTGCAGTCGTTAGGCATTTGTTTTGTTTTGGTACGTCAGTGGCACTTGGATGTCTAGTAGGCTCTCAGAGACCAGTGTGGCCTGAGTTCCCAGCTGGTGCACATTGACAGCGCAGAAAGATACGTATATAGCTTCTTGTCTGTGTTTACTTCGTAGATTCTTACTTACATTGCATGTGAGTTTCGTATAGGAGGTGTAATTTCGAGTTTGTTACTGCAATCGTAAATTCAGGCAGATGGTAGTGCAGTCGTTAGGCATTTGTTTTGTTTTGGTACGTCAGTGGCACTTGGATGTCTAGTAGGCTCTCAGAGACCAGTGTGGCCTGAGTTCCCAGCTGGTGCACATTGACAGCGCAGAAAGATACGTATATAGCTTCTTGTCTGTGTTTACTTCGTAGATTCTTACTTACATTGCATGTGAGTTTCGTATAGGAGGTGTAATTTCGAGTTTGTTACTGCAATCGTAAATTCAGGCAGATGGTAGTGCAGTCGTTAGGCATTTGTTTTGTTTTGGTACGTCAGTGGCACTTGGATGTCTAGTAGGCTCTCAGAGACCAGTGTGGCCTGAGTTCCCAGCTGGTGCACATTGACAGCGCAGAAAGATACGTATATAGCTTCTTGTCTGTGTTTACTTCGTAGATTCTTACTTACATTGCATGTGAGTTTCGTATAGGAGGTGTAATTTCGAGTTTGTTACTGCAATCGTAAATTCAGGCAGATTGTAGTGCAGTCGTTAGGCATTTGTTTTGTTTTGGTACGTCAGTGGCACTTGGATGTCTAGTAGGCTCTCAGAGACCAGTGTGGCCTGAGTTCCCAGCTGGTGCACATTGACAGCGCAGAAAGATACGTATATAGCTTCTTGTCTGTGTTTACTTCGTAGATTCTTACTTACATTGCATGTGAGTTTCGTATAGGAGGTGTAATTTCGAGTTTGTTACTGCAATCGTAAATTCAGGCAGATGGTAGTGCAGTCGTTAGGCATTTGTTTTGTTTTGGTACGTCAGTGGCACTTGGATGTCTAGTAGGCTCTCAGAGACCAGTGTGGCCTGAGTTCCCAGCTGGTGCACATTGACAGCGCAGAAAGATACGTATATAGCTTCTTGTCTGTGTTTACTTCGTAGATTCTTACTTACATTGCATGTGAGTTTCGTATAGGAGGTGTAATTTCGAGTTTGTTACTGCAATCGTAAATTCAGGCAGATGGTAGTGCAGTCGTTAGGCATTTGTTTTGTTTTGGTACGTCAGTGGCACTTGGATGTCTAGTAGGCTCTCAGAGACCAGTGTGGCCTGAGTTCCCAGCTGGTGCACATTGACAGCGCAGAAAGATACGTATATAGCTTCTTGTCTGTGTTTACTTCGTAGATTCTTACTTACATTGCATGTGAGTTTCGTATAGGAGGTGTAATTTCGAGTTTGTTACTGCAATCGTAAATTCAGGCAGATTGTAGTGCAGTCGTTAGGCATTTGTTTTGTTTTGGTACGTCAGTGGTACTTGTCTGTCTAGTAGGCTCTCAGAGACCAGTGTGGCCTGAGTTCCCAGCTGGTGCACATTGACAGCGCAGAAAGATACGTATATAGCTTCTTTTCTGTGTTTACTTCGTAGATTCTTACTTACATTGCATGTGAGTTTCGTATAGGAGGTGTAATTTCGAGTTTGTTACTGCAATCGTAAATTCAGGCAGATGGTAGTGCAGTCGTTAGGCATTTGTTTTGTTTTGGTACGTCAGTGGCACTTGGATGTCTAGTAGGCTCTCAGAGACCAGTGTGGCCTGAGTTCCCAGTTGGTGCACATCGACAGCGCAGAAAGATACATATATAGCTTCTTTTCTGTGTTTACTTCGTAGATTCTTACTTACATTGCATGTGAGTTTCGTATAGGAGGTGTAATTTCGAGTTTGTTACTGCAATCGTAAATTCAGGCAGATGGTAGTGCAGTCGTTAGGCATTTGTTTTGTTTTTGTACGTCAGTGGCACTTGGATGTCTAGTAGGCTCTCAGAGACCAGTGTGGCCTGAGTTCCCAGCTGGTGCACATTGACAGCGCAGAAAGATACGTATATAGCTTCTTTTCTGTGTTTACTTCGTAGATTCTTACTTACATTGCATGTGAGTTTCGTATAGGAGGTGTAATTTCGAGTTTGTTACTGCAATCGTAAATTCAGGCAGATGGTAGTGCAGTCGTTAGGCATTTGTTTTGTTTTGGTACGTCAGTGGTACTTGTCTGTCTAGTAGGCTCTCAGAGACCAGTGTGGCCTGAGTTCCCAGCTGGTGCACATTGACAGCGCAGAAAGATACGTATATAGCTTCTTGTCTGTGTTTACTTCGTAGATTCTTACTTACATTGCATGTGAGTTTCGTATAGGAGGTGTAATTTCGAGTTTGTTACTGCAATCGTAAATTCAGGCAGATGGTAGTGCAGTCGTTAGGCATTTGTTTTGTTTTGGTACGTCAGTGGCACTTGGATGTCTAGTAGGCTCTCAGAGACCAGTGTGGCCTGAGTTCCCAGTTGGTGCACATCGACAGCGCAGAAAGATACATATATAGCTTCTTTTCTGTGTTTACTTCGTAGATTCTTACTTACATTGCATGTGAGTTTCGTATAGGAGGTGTAATTTCGAGTTTGTTACTGCAATCGTAAATTCAGGCAGATGGTAGTGCAGTCGTTAGGCATTTGTTTTGTTTTGGTACGTCAGTGGCACTTGGATGTCTAGTAGGCTCTCAGAGACCAGTGTGGCCTGAGTTCCCAGCTGGTGCACATTGACAGCGCAGAAAGATACGTATATAGCTTCTTTTCTGTGTTTACTTCGTAGATTCTTACTTACATTGCATGTGAGTTTCGTATAGGAGGTGTAATTTCGAGTTTGTTACTGCAATCGTAAATTCAGGCAGATGGTAGTGCAGTCGTTAGGCATTTGTTTTGTTTTGGTACGTCAGTGGTACTTGTCTGTCTAGTAGGCTCTCAGAGACCAGTGTGGCCTGAGTTCCCAGCTGGTGCACATTGACAGCGCAGAAAGATACGTATATAGCTTCTTGTCTGTGTTTACTTCGTAGATTCTTACTTACATTGCATGTGAGTTTCGTATAGGAGGTGTAATTTCGAGTTTGTTACTGCAATCGTAAATTCAGGCAGATGGTAGTGCAGTCGTTAGGCATTTGTTTTGTTTTGGTACGTCAGTGGCACTTGGATGTCTAGTAGGCTCTCAGAGACCAGTGTGGCCTGAGTTCCCAGTTGGTGCACATCGACAGCGCAGAAAGATACATATATAGCTTCTTTTCTGTGTTTACTTCGTAGATTCTTACTTACATTGCATGTGAGTTTCGTATAGGAGGTGTAATTTCGAGTTTGTTACTGCAATCGTAAATTCAGGCAGATTGTAGTGCAGTCGTTAGGCATTTGTTTTGTTTTGGTACGTCAGTGGCACTTGTCTGTCTAGTAGGCTCTCAGAGACCAGTGTGGCCTGAGTTCCCAGTTGGTGCACATTGACAGCGCAGAAAGATACGTATATAGCTTCTTTTCTGTGTTTACTTCGTAGATTCTTACTTACATTGCATGTGAGTTTCGTATAGGAGGTGTAATTTCGAGTTTGTTACTGCAATCGTAAATTCAGGCAGATTGTAGTGCAGTCGTTAGGCATTTGTTTTGTTTTGGTACGTCAGTGGCACTTGTCTGTCTAGTAGGCTCTCAGAGACCAGTGTGGCCTGAGTTCCCAGTTGGTGCACATTGACAGCGCAGAAAGATACGTATATAGCTTCTTTTCTGTGTTTACTTCGTAGATTCTTACTTACATTGCATGTGAGTTTCGTATAGGAGGTGTAATTTCGAGTTTGTTACTGCAATCGTAAATTCAGGCAGATTGTAGTGCAGTCGTTAGGCATTTGTTTTGTTTTGGTACGTCAGTGGCACTTGTCTGTCTAGTAGGCTCTCAGAGACCAGTGTGGCCTGAGTTCCCAGTTGGTGCACATTGACAGCGCAGAAAGATACGTATATAGCTTCTTTTCTGTGTTTACTTCGTAGATTCTTACTTACATTGCATGTGAGTTTCGTATAGGAGGTGTAATTTCGAGTTTGTTACTGCAATCGTAAATTCAGGCAGATTGTAGTGCAGTCGTTAGGCATTTGTTTTGTTTTGGTACGTCAGTGGCACTTGTCTGTCTAGTAGGCTCTCAGAGACCAGTGTGGCCTGAGTTCCCAGTTGGTGCACATTGACAGCGCAGAAAGATACGTATATAGCTTCTTTTCTGTGTTTACTTCGTAGATTCTTACTTACATTGCATGTGAGTTTCGTATAGGAGGTGTAATTTCGAGTTTGTTACTGCAATCGTAAATTCAGGCAGATTGTAGTGCAGTCGTTAGGCATTTGTTTTGTTTTGGTACGTCAGTGGCACTTGTCTGTCTAGTAGGCTCTCAGAGACCAGTGTGGCCTGAGTTCCCAGTTGGTGCACATTGACAGCGCAGAAAGATACGTATATAGCTTCTTTTCTGTGTTTACTTCGTAGATTCTTACTTACATTGCATGTGAGTTTCGTATAGGAGGTGTAATTTCGAGTTTGTTACTGCAATCGTAAATTCAGGCAGATTGTAGTGCAGTCGTTAGGCATTTGTTTTGTTTTGGTACGTCAGTGGCACTTGTCTGTCTAGTAGGCTCTCAGAGACCAGTGTGGCCTGAGTTCCCAGTTGGTGCACATTGACAGCGCAGAAAGATACGTATATAGCTTCTTTTCTGTGTTTACTTCGTAGATTCTTACTTACATTGCATGTGAGTTTCGTATAGGAGGTGTAATTTCGAGTTTGTTACTGCAATCGTAAATTCAGGCAGATTGTAGTGCAGTCGTTAGGCATTTGTTTTGTTTTGGTACGTCAGTGGCACTTGGATGTCTAGTAGGCTCTCAGAGACCAGTGTGGCCTGAGTTCCCAGCTGGTGCACATTGACAGCGCAGAAAGATACGTATATAGCTTCTTGTCTGTGTTTACTTCGTAGATTCTTACTTACATTGCATGTGAGTTTCGTATAGGAGGTGTAATTTCGAGTTTGTTACTGCAATCGTAAATTCAGGCAGATTGTAGTGCAGTCGTTAGGCATTTGTTTTGTTTTGGTACGTCAGTGGCACTTGTCTGTCTAGTAGGCTCTCAGAGACCAGTGTGGCCTGAGTTCCCAGTTGGTGCACATTGACAGCGCAGAAAGATACGTATATAGCTTCTTTTCTGTGTTTACTTCGTAGATTCTTACTTACATTGCATGTGAGTTTCGTATAGGAGGTGTAATTTCGAGTTTGTTACTGCAATCGTAAATTCAGGCAGATTGGAGTGCAGTCGTTAGGCATTTGTTTTGTTTTGGTACGTCAGTGGTACTTGTCTGTCTAGTAGGCTCTCAGAGACCAGTGTGGCCTGAGTTCCCAGTTGGTGCACATCGACAGCGCAGAAAGATACATATATAGCTTCTTTTCTGTGTTTACTTCGTAGATTCTTACTTACATTGCATGTGAGTTTCGTATAGGAGGTGTAATTTCGAGTTTGTTACTGCAATCGTAAATTCAGGCAGATTGTAGTGCAGTCGTTAGGCATTTGTTTTGTTTTGGTACGTCAGTGGCACTTGTCTGTCTAGTAGGCTCTCAGAGACCAGTGTGGCCTGAGTTCCCAGTTGGTGCACATTGACAGCGCAGAAAGATACGTATATAGCTTCTTTTCTGTGTTTACTTCGTAGATTCTTACTTACATTGCATGTGAGTTTCGTATAGGAGGTGTAATTTCGAGTTTGTTACTGCAATCGTAAATTCAGGCAGATTGTAGTGCAGTCGTTAGGCATTTGTTTTGTTTTGGTACGTCAGTGGCACTTGTCTGTCTAGTAGGCTCTCAGAGACCAGTGTGGCCTGAGTTCCCAGTTGGTGCACATCGACAGCGCAGAAAGATACATATATAGCTTCTTTTCTGTGTTTACTTCGTAGATTCTTACTTACATTGCATGTGAGTTTCGTATAGGAGGTGTAATTTCGAGTTTGTTACTGCAATCGTAAATTCAGGCAGATTGTAGTGCAGTCGTTAGGCATTTGTTTTGTTTTGGTACGTCAGTGGCACTTGGATGTCTAGTAGGCTCTCAGAGACCAGTGTGGCCTGAGTTCCCAGCTGGTGCACATTGACAGCGCAGAAAGATACGTATATAGCTTCTTGTCTGTGTTTACTTCGTAGATTCTTACTTACATTGCATGTGAGTTTCGTATAGGAGGTGTAATTTCGAGTTTGTTACTGCAATCGTAAATTCAGGCAGATTGTAGTGCAGTCGTTAGGCATTTGTTTTGTTTTGGTACGTCAGTGGCACTTGGATGTCTAGTAGGCTCTCAGAGACCAGTGTGGCCTGAGTTCCCAGCTGGTGCACATTGACAGCGCAGAAAGATACGTATATAGCTTCTTGTCTGTGTTTACTTCGTAGATTCTTACTTACATTGCATGTGAGTTTCGTATAGGAGGTGTAATTTCGAGTTTGTTACTGCAATCGTAAATTCAGGCAGATTGTAGTGCAGTCGTTAGGCATTTGTTTTGTTTTGGTACGTCAGTGGCACTTGGATGTCTAGTAGGCTCTGAGACCAGTGTGGCCTGAGTTCCCAGCTGGTGCACATTGACAGCGCAGAAAGATACGTATATAGCTTCTTGTCTGTGTTTACTTCGTAGATTCTTACTTACATTGCATGTGAGTTTCGTATAGGAGGTGTAATTTCGAGTTTGTTACTGCAATCGTAAATTCAGGCAGATTGTAGTGCAGTCGTTAGGCATTTGTTTTGTTTTGGTACGTCAGTGGTACTTGTCTGTCTAGTAGGCTCTCAGAGACCAGTGTGGCCTGAGTTCCCAGTTGGTGCACATCGACAGCGCAGAAAGATACGTATATAGCTTCTTTTCTGTGTTTACTTCGTAGATTCTTAATTACATTGCATGTGAGTTTCGTATAGGAGGTGCAATTTCGAGTTTTAGTTACTGCAATCGTAAATTCAGGCAGATTGGAGTGCAGTCGTTAGGCATTTGTTTTGTTTTGGTACGTCAGTGGTACTTGTCTGTCTAGTAGGCTCTCAGACCAGTGTGGCCTGAGTTCCCAGCTGGTGCACATCGACAGCGCAGAAAGATACGTATATAGCTTCTGTTCTGTGTTTACTTCGTAGATTCTTACTTACATTGCATGTGAGTTTCGTATAGGAGGTGTAATTTCGAGTTTTAGTTACTGCAATCGTAAATTCAGGCAGATTGTAGTGCAGTCGTTAGGCATTTGTTTTGTTTTGGTACGTCAGTGGCACTTGTCTGTCTAGTAGGCTCTCAGAGACCAGTGTGGCCTGAGTTCCCAGTTGGTGCACATTGACAGCGCAGAAAGATACGTATATAGCTTCTTTTCTGTGTTTACTTCGTAGATTCTTACTTACATTGCATGTGAGTTTCGTATAGGAGGTGTAATTTCGAGTTTGTTACTGCAATCGTAAATTCAGGCAGATTGTAGTGCAGTCGTTAGGCATTTGTTTTGTTTTGGTACGTCAGTGGCACTTGTCTGTCTAGTAGGCTCTCAGAGACCAGTGTGGCCTGAGTTCCCAGTTGGTGCACATCGACAGCGCAGAAAGATACATATATAGCTTCTTTTCTGTGTTTACTTCGTAGATTCTTACTTACATTGCATGTGAGTTTCGTATAGGAGGTGTAATTTCGAGTTTTACTTACTGCAATCGTAAATTCAGGCAGATTGTAGTGCAGTCGTTAGGCATTTGTTTTGTTTTGGTACGTCAGTGGCACTTGTCTGTCTAGTAGGCTCTCAGAGACCAGTGTGGCCTGAGTTCCCAGTTGGTGCACATTGACAGCGCAGAAAGATACGTATATAGCTTCTTTTCTGTGTTTACTTCGTAGATTCTTACTTACATTGCATGTGAGTTTCGTATAGGAGGTGTAATTTCGAGTTTGTTACTGCAATCGTAAATTCAGGCAGATTGTAGTGCAGTCGTTAGGCATTTGTTTTGTTTTGGTACGTCAGTGGCACTTGTCTGTCTAGTAGGCTCTCAGAGACCAGTGTGGCCTGAGTTCCCAGTTGGTGCACATTGACAGCGCAGAAAGATACGTATATAGCTTCTTTTCTGTGTTTACTTCGTAGATTCTTACTTACATTGCATGTGAGTTTCGTATAGGAGGTGTAATTTCGAGTTTGTTACTGCAATCGTAAATTCAGGCAGATTGGAGTGCAGTCGTTAGGCATTTGTTTTGTTTTGGTACGTCAGTGGTACTTGTCTGTCTAGTAGGCTCTCAGAGACCAGTGTGGCCTGAGTTCCCAGTTGGTGCACATCGACAGCGCAGAAAGATACATATATAGCTTCTTTTCTGTGTTTACTTCGTAGATTCTTACTTACATTGCATGTGAGTTTCGTATAGGAGGTGTAATTTCGAGTTTGTTACTGCAATCGTAAATTCAGGCAGATTGGAGTGCAGTCGTTAGGCATTTGTTTTGTTTTGGTACGTCAGTGGCACTTGTCTGTCTAGTAGGCTCTCAGAGACCAGTGTGGCCTGAGTTCCCAGTTGGTGCACATTGACAGCGCAGAAAGATACGTATATAGCTTCTTTTCTGTGTTTACTTCGTAGATTCTTACTTACATTGCATGTGAGTTTCGTATAGGAGGTGTAATTTCGAGTTTGTTACTGCAATCGTAAATTCAGGCAGATTGTAGTGCAGTCGTTAGGCATTTGTTTTGTTTTGGTACGTCAGTGGCACTTGTCTGTCTAGTAGGCTCTCAGAGACCAGTGTGGCCTGAGTTCCCAGTTGGTGCACATTGACAGCGCAGAAAGATACGTATATAGCTTCTTTTCTGTGTTTACTTCGTAGATTCTTACTTACATTGCATGTGAGTTTCGTATAGGAGGTGTAATTTCGAGTTTGTTACTGCAATCGTAAATTCAGGCAGATTGTAGTGCAGTCGTTAGGCATTTGTTTTGTTTTGGTACGTCAGTGGCACTTGTCTGTCTAGTAGGCTCTCAGAGACCAGTGTGGCCTGAGTTCCCAGTTGGTGCACATTGACAGCGCAGAAAGATACGTATATAGCTTCTTTTCTGTGTTTACTTCGTAGATTCTTACTTACATTGCATGTGAGTTTCGTATAGGAGGTGTAATTTCGAGTTTGTTACTGCAATCGTAAATTCAGGCAGATTGGAGTGCAGTCGTTAGGCATTTGTTTTGTTTTGGTACGTCAGTGGTACTTGTCTGTCTAGTAGGCTCTCAGAGACCAGTGTGGCCTGAGTTCCCAGTTGGTGCACATCGACAGCGCAGAAAGATACATATATAGCTTCTTTTCTGTGTTTACTTCGTAGATTCTTACTTACATTGCATGTGAGTTTCGTATAGGAGGTGTAATTTCGAGTTTGTTACTGCAATCGTAAATTCAGGCAGATTGTAGTGCAGTCGTTAGGCATTTGTTTTGTTTTGGTACGTCAGTGGCACTTGTCTGTCTAGTAGGCTCTCAGAGACCAGTGTGGCCTGAGTTCCCAGTTGGTGCACATTGACAGCGCAGAAAGATACGTATATAGCTTCTTTTCTGTGTTTACTTCGTAGATTCTTACTTACATTGCATGTGAGTTTCGTATAGGAGGTGTAATTTCGAGTTTGTTACTGCAATCGTAAATTCAGGCAGATTGGAGTGCAGTCGTTAGGCATTTGTTTTGTTTTGGTACGTCAGTGGTACTTGTCTGTCTAGTGGGCTCTCAGAGACCAGTGTGGCCTGAGTTCCCAGTTGGTGCACATTGACAGCGCAGAAAGATACGTATATAGCTTCTTTTCTGTGTTTACTTCGTAGATTCTTACTTACATTGCATGTGAGTTTCGTATAGGAGGTGTAATTTCGAGTTTGTTACTGCAATCGTAAATTCAGGCAGATTGTAGTGCAGTCGTTAGGCATTTGTTTTGTTTTGGTACGTCAGTGGCACTTGTCTGTCTAGTAGGCTCTCAGAGACCAGTGTGGCCTGAGTTCCCAGTTGGTGCACATTGACAGCGCAGAAAGATACGTATATAGCTTCTTTTCTGTGTTTACTTCGTAGATTCTTACTTACATTGCATGTGAGTTTCGTATAGGAGGTGTAATTTCGAGTTTGTTACTGCAATCGTAAATTCAGGCAGATTGTAGTGCAGTCGTTAGGCATTTGTTTTGTTTTGGTACGTCAGTGGCACTTGTCTGTCTAGTAGGCTCTCAGAGACCAGTGTGGCCTGAGTTCCCAGTTGGTGCACATTGACAGCGCAGAAAGATACGTATATAGCTTCTTTTCTGTGTTTACTTCGTAGATTCTTACTTACATTGCATGTGAGTTTCGTATAGGAGGTGTAATTTCGAGTTTGTTACTGCAATCGTAAATTCAGGCAGATTGTAGTGCAGTCGTTAGGCATTTGTTTTGTTTTGGTACGTCAGTGGCACTTGTCTGTCTAGTAGGCTCTCAGAGACCAGTGTGGCCTGAGTTCCCAGTTGGTGCACATTGACAGCGCAGAAAGATACGTATATAGCTTCTTTTCTGTGTTTACTTCGTAGATTCTTACTTACATTGCATGTGAGTTTCGTATAGGAGGTGTAATTTCGAGTTTGTTACTGCAATCGTAAATTCAGGCAGATTGTAGTGCAGTCGTTAGGCATTTGTTTTGTTTTGGTACGTCAGTGGCACTTGTCTGTCTAGTAGGCTCTCAGAGACCAGTGTGGCCTGAGTTCCCAGTTGGTGCACATTGACAGCGCAGAAAGATACGTATATAGCTTCTTTTCTGTGTTTACTTCGTAGATTCTTACTTACATTGCATGTGAGTTTCGTATAGGAGGTGTAATTTCGAGTTTGTTACTGCAATCGTAAATTCAGGCAGATTGTAGTGCAGTCGTTAGGCATTTGTTTTGTTTTGGTACGTCAGTGGCACTTGTCTGTCTAGTAGGCTCTCAGAGACCAGTGTGGCCTGAGTTCCCAGTTGGTGCACATTGACAGCGCAGAAAGATACGTATATAGCTTCTTTTCTGTGTTTACTTCGTAGATTCTTACTTACATTGCATGTGAGTTTCGTATAGGAGGTGTAATTTCGAGTTTGTTACTGCAATCGTAAATTCAGGCAGATTGTAGTGCAGTCGTTAGGCATTTGTTTTGTTTTGGTACGTCAGTGGCACTTGTCTGTCTAGTAGGCTCTCAGAGACCAGTGTGGCCTGAGTTCCCAGTTGGTGCACATTGACAGCGCAGAAAGATACGTATATAGCTTCTTTTCTGTGTTTACTTCGTAGATTCTTACTTACATTGCATGTGAGTTTCGTATAGGAGGTGTAATTTCGAGTTTGTTACTGCAATCGTAAATTCAGGCAGATTGGAGTGCAGTCGTTAGGCATTTGTTTTGTTTTGGTACGTCAGTGGTACTTGTCTGTCTAGTAGGCTCTCAGAGACCAGTGTGGCCTGAGTTCCCAGTTGGTGCACATCGACAGCGCAGAAAGATACATATATAGCTTCTTTTCTGTGTTTACTTCGTAGATTCTTACTTACATTGCATGTGAGTTTCGTATAGGAGGTGTAATTTCGAGTTTGTTACTGCAATCGTAAATTCAGGCAGATTGTAGTGCAGTCGTTAGGCATTTGTTTTGTTTTGGTACGTCAGTGGCACTTGGATGTCTAGTAGGCTCTCAGAGACCAGTGTGGCCTGAGTTCCCAGTTGGTGCACATCGACAGCGCAGAAAGATACATATATAGCTTCTTTTCTGTGTTTACTTCGTAGATTCTTACTTACATTGCATGTGAGTTTCGTATAGGAGGTGTAATTTCGAGTTTGTTACTGCAATCGTAAATTCAGGCAGATTGTAGTGCAGTCGTTAGGCATTTGTTTTGTTTTGGTACGTCAGTGGCACTTGTCTGTCTAGTAGGCTCTCAGAGACCAGTGTGGCCTGAGTTCCCAGTTGGTGCACATTGACAGCGCAGAAAGATACGTATATAGCTTCTTTTCTGTGTTTACTTCGTAGATTCTTACTTACATTGCATGTGAGTTTCGTATAGGAGGTGTAATTTCGAGTTTGTTACTGCAATCGTAAATTCAGGCAGATTGGAGTGCAGTCGTTAGGCATTTGTTTTGTTTTGGTACGTCAGTGGTACTTGTCTGTCTAGTAGGCTCTCAGAGACCAGTGTGGCCTGAGTTCCCAGTTGGTGCACATCGACAGCGCAGAAAGATACATATATAGCTTCTTTTCTGTGTTTACTTCGTAGATTCTTACTTACATTGCATGTGAGTTTCGTATAGGAGGTGTAATTTCGAGTTTGTTACTGCAATCGTAAATTCAGGCAGATTGTAGTGCAGTCGTTAGGCATTTGTTTTGTTTTGGTACGTCAGTGGCACTTGTCTGTCTAGTAGGCTCTCAGAGACCAGTGTGGCCTGAGTTCCCAGTTGGTGCACATTGACAGCGCAGAAAGATACGTATATAGCTTCTTTTCTGTGTTTACTTCGTAGATTCTTACTTACATTGCATGTGAGTTTCGTATAGGAGGTGTAATTTCGAGTTTGTTACTGCAATCGTAAATTCAGGCAGATTGTAGTGCAGTCGTTAGGCATTTGTTTTGTTTTGGTACGTCAGTGGCACTTGTCTGTCTAGTAGGCTCTCAGAGACCAGTGTGGCCTGAGTTCCCAGTTGGTGCACATCGACAGCGCAGAAAGATACATATATAGCTTCTTTTCTGTGTTTACTTCGTAGATTCTTACTTACATTGCATGTGAGTTTCGTATAGGAGGTGTAATTTCGAGTTTTACTTACTGCAATCGTAAATTCAGGCAGATTGTAGTGCAGTCGTTAGGCATTTGTTTTGTTTTGGTACGTCAGTGGCACTTGTCTGTCTAGTAGGCTCTCAGAGACCAGTGTGGCCTGAGTTCCCAGTTGGTGCACATTGACAGCGCAGAAAGATACGTATATAGCTTCTTTTCTGTGTTTACTTCGTAGATTCTTACTTACATTGCATGTGAGTTTCGTATAGGAGGTGTAATTTCGAGTTTGTTACTGCAATCGTAAATTCAGGCAGATTGTAGTGCAGTCGTTAGGCATTTGTTTTGTTTTGGTACGTCAGTGGCACTTGTCTGTCTAGTAGGCTCTCAGAGACCAGTGTGGCCTGAGTTCCCAGTTGGTGCACATCGACAGCGCAGAAAGATACATATATAGCTTCTTTTCTGTGTTTACTTCGTAGATTCTTACTTACATTGCATGTGAGTTTCGTATAGGAGGTGTAATTTCGAGTTTTACTTACTGCAATCGTAAATTCAGGCAGATTGTAGTGCAGTCGTTAGGCATTTGTTTTGTTTTGGTACGTCAGTGGCACTTGTCTGTCTAGTAGGCTCTCAGAGACCAGTGTGGCCTGAGTTCCCAGTTGGTGCACATCGACAGCGCAGAAAGATACATATATAGCTTCTTTTCTGTGTTTACTTCGTAGATTCTTACTTACATTGCATGTGAGTTTCGTATAGGAGGTGTAATTTCGAGTTTTACTTACTGCAATCGTAAATTCAGGCAGATTGTAGTGCAGTCGTTAGGCATTTGTTTTGTTTTGGTACGTCAGTGGCACTTGTCTGTCTAGTAGGCTCTCAGAGACCAGTGTGGCCTGAGTTCCCAGTTGGTGCACATCGACAGCGCAGAAAGATACATATATAGCTTCTTTTCTGTGTTTACTTCGTAGATTCTTACTTACATTGCATGTGAGTTTCGTATAGGAGGTGTAATTTCGAGTTTTACTTACTGCAATCGTAAATTCAGGCAGATTGTAGTGCAGTCGTTAGGCATTTGTTTTGTTTTGGTACGTCAGTGGCACTTGTCTGTCTAGTAGGCTCTCAGAGACCAGTGTGGCCTGAGTTCCCAGTTGGTGCACATCGACAGCGCAGAAAGATACATATATAGCTTCTTTTCTGTGTTTACTTCGTAGATTCTTACTTACATTGCATGTGAGTTTCGTATAGGAGGTGTAATTTCGAGTTTTACTTACTGCAATCGTAAATTCAGGCAGATTGTAGTGCAGTCGTTAGGCATTTGTTTTGTTTTGGTACGTCAGTGGCACTTGTCTGTCTAGTAGGCTCTCAGAGACCAGTGTGGCCTGAGTTCCCAGTTGGTGCACATCGACAGCGCAGAAAGATACATATATAGCTTCTTTTCTGTGTTTACTTCGTAGATTCTTACTTACATTGCATGTGAGTTTCGTATAGGAGGTGTAATTTCGAGTTTTACTTACTGCAATCGTAAATTCAGGCAGATTGTAGTGCAGTCGTTAGGCATTTGTTTTGTTTTGGTACGTCAGTGGCACTTGTCTGTCTAGTAGGCTCTCAGAGACCAGTGTGGCCTGAGTTCCCAGTTGGTGCACATTGACAGCGCAGAAAGATACGTATATAGCTTCTTTTCTGTGTTTACTTCGTAGATTCTTACTTACATTGCATGTGAGTTTCGTATAGGAGGTGTAATTTCGAGTTTGTTACTGCAATCGTAAATTCAGGCAGATTGTAGTGCAGTCGTTAGGCATTTGTTTTGTTTTGGTACGTCAGTGGCACTTGTCTGTCTAGTAGGCTCTCAGAGACCAGTGTGGCCTGAGTTCCCAGTTGGTGCACATCGACAGCGCAGAAAGATACATATATAGCTTCTTTTCTGTGTTTACTTCGTAGATTCTTACTTACATTGCATGTGAGTTTCGTATAGGAGGTGTAATTTCGAGTTTTACTTACTGCAATCGTAAATTCAGGCAGATTGTAGTGCAGTCGTTAGGCATTTGTTTTGTTTTGGTACGTCAGTGGCACTTGTCTGTCTAGTAGGCTCTCAGAGACCAGTGTGGCCTGAGTTCCCAGTTGGTGCACATCGACAGCGCAGAAAGATACATATATAGCTTCTTTTCTGTGTTTACTTCGTAGATTCTTACTTACATTGCATGTGAGTTTCGTATAGGAGGTGTAATTTCGAGTTTTACTTACTGCAATCGTAAATTCAGGCAGATTGTAGTGCAGTCGTTAGGCATTTGTTTTGTTTTGGTACGTCAGTGGCACTTGTCTGTCTAGTAGGCTCTCAGAGACCAGTGTGGCCTGAGTTCCCAGTTGGTGCACATTGACAGCGCAGAAAGATACGTATATAGCTTCTTTTCTGTGTTTACTTCGTAGATTCTTACTTACATTGCATGTGAGTTTCGTATAGGAGGTGTAATTTCGAGTTTGTTACTGCAATCGTAAATTCAGGCAGATTGTAGTGCAGTCGTTAGGCATTTGTTTTGTTTTGGTACGTCAGTGGCACTTGTCTGTCTAGTAGGCTCTCAGAGACCAGTGTGGCCTGAGTTCCCAGTTGGTGCACATCGACAGCGCAGAAAGATACATATATAGCTTCTTTTCTGTGTTTACTTCGTAGATTCTTACTTACATTGCATGTGAGTTTCGTATAGGAGGTGTAATTTCGAGTTTTACTTACTGCAATCGTAAATTCAGGCAGATTGTAGTGCAGTCGTTAGGCATTTGTTTTGTTTTGGTACGTCAGTGGCACTTGTCTGTCTAGTAGGCTCTCAGAGACCAGTGTGGCCTGAGTTCCCAGTTGGTGCACATCGACAGCGCAGAAAGATACATATATAGCTTCTTTTCTGTGTTTACTTCGTAGATTCTTACTTACATTGCATGTGAGTTTCGTATAGGAGGTGTAATTTCGAGTTTTACTTACTGCAATCGTAAATTCAGGCAGATTGTAGTGCAGTCGTTAGGCATTTGTTTTGTTTTGGTACGTCAGTGGCACTTGTCTGTCTAGTAGGCTCTCAGAGACCAGTGTGGCCTGAGTTCCCAGTTGGTGCACATTGACAGCGCAGAAAGATACGTATATAGCTTCTTTTCTGTGTTTACTTCGTAGATTCTTACTTACATTGCATGTGAGTTTCGTATAGGAGGTGTAATTTCGAGTTTTACTTACTGCAATCGTAAATTCAGGCAGATTGTAGTGCAGTCGTTAGGCATTTGTTTTGTTTTGGTACGTCAGTGGCACTTGTCTGTCTAGTAGGCTCTCAGAGACCAGTGTGGCCTGAGTTCCCAGTTGGTGCACATTGACAGCGCAGAAAGATACGTATATAGCTTCTTTTCTGTGTTTACTTCGTAGATTCTTACTTACATTGCATGTGAGTTTCGTATAGGAGGTGTAATTTCGAGTTTGTTACTGCAATCGTAAATTCAGGCAGATTGTAGTGCAGTCGTTAGGCATTTGTTTTGTTTTGGTACGTCAGTGGCACTTGTCTGTCTAGTAGGCTCTCAGAGACCAGTGTGGCCTGAGTTCCCAGTTGGTGCACATCGACAGCGCAGAAAGATACATATATAGCTTCTTTTCTGTGTTTACTTCGTAGATTCTTACTTACATTGCATGTGAGTTTCGTATAGGAGGTGTAATTTCGAGTTTTACTTACTGCAATCGTAAATTCAGGCAGATTGTAGTGCAGTCGTTAGGCATTTGTTTTGTTTTGGTACGTCAGTGGCACTTGTCTGTCTAGTAGGCTCTCAGAGACCAGTGTGGCCTGAGTTCCCAGTTGGTGCACATTGACAGCGCAGAAAGATACGTATATAGCTTCTTTTCTGTGTTTACTTCGTAGATTCTTACTTACATTGCATGTGAGTTTCGTATAGGAGGTGTAATTTCGAGTTTGTTACTGCAATCGTAAATTCAGGCAGATTGTAGTGCAGTCGTTAGGCATTTGTTTTGTTTTGGTACGTCAGTGGCACTTGTCTGTCTAGTAGGCTCTCAGAGACCAGTGTGGCCTGAGTTCCCAGTTGGTGCACATCGACAGCGCAGAAAGATACATATATAGCTTCTTTTCTGTGTTTACTTCGTAGATTCTTACTTACATTGCATGTGAGTTTCGTATAGGAGGTGTAATTTCGAGTTTTACTTACTGCAATCGTAAATTCAGGCAGATTGTAGTGCAGTCGTTAGGCATTTGTTTTGTTTTGGTACGTCAGTGGCACTTGTCTGTCTAGTAGGCTCTCAGAGACCAGTGTGGCCTGAGTTCCCAGTTGGTGCACATTGACAGCGCAGAAAGATACGTATATAGCTTCTTTTCTGTGTTTACTTCGTAGATTCTTACTTACATTGCATGTGAGTTTCGTATAGGAGGTGTAATTTCGAGTTTGTTACTGCAATCGTAAATTCAGGCAGATTGGAGTGCAGTCGTTAGGCATTTGTTTTGTTTTGGTACGTCAGTGGCACTTGTCTGTCTAGTAGGCTCTCAGAGACCAGTGTGGCCTGAGTTCCCAGTTGGTGCACATTGACAGCGCAGAAAGATACGTATATAGCTTCTTGTCTGTGTTTACTTCGTAGATTCTTACTTACATTGCATGTGAGTTTCGTATAGGAGGTGTAATTTCGAGTTTGTTACTGCAATCGTAAATTCAGGCAGATTGGAGTGCAGTCGTTAGGCATTTGTTTTGTTTTGGTACGTCAGTGGCACTTTGATGTCTAGTAGGCTCTCAGAGACCAGTGTGGCCTGAGTTCCCAGCTGGTGCACATTGACAGCGCAGAAAGATACGTATATAGCTTCTTTTCTGTGTTTACTTCGTAGATTCTTACTTACATTGCATGTGAGTTTCGTATAGGAGGTGTAATTTCGAGTTTGTTACTGCAATCGTAAATTCAGGCAGATTGGAGTGCAGTCGTTAGGCATTTGTTTTGTTTTGGTACGTCAGTGGCACTTGTCTGTCTAGTAGGCTCTCAGAGACCAGTGTGGCCTGAGTTCCCAGTTGGTGCACATTGACAGCGCAGAAAGATACGTATATAGCTTCTTTTCTGTGTTTACTTCGTAGATTCTTACTTACATTGCATGTGAGTTTCGTATAGGAGGTGTAATTTCGAGTTTGTTACTGCAATCGTAAATTCAGGCAGATTGGAGTGCAGTCGTTAGGCATTTGTTTTGTTTTGGTACGTCAGTGGCACTTGTCTGTCTAGTAGGCTCTCAGAGACCAGTGTGGCCTGAGTTCCCAGTTGGTGCACATTGACAGCGCAGAAAGATACGTATATAGCTTCTTTTCTGTGTTTACTTCGTAGATTCTTACTTACATTGCATGTGAGTTTCGTATAGGAGGTGTAATTTCGAGTTTGTTACTGCAATCGTAAATTCAGGCAGATTGGAGTGCAGTCGTTAGGCATTTGTTTTGTTTTGGTACGTCAGTGGCACTTGTCTGTCTAGTAGGCTCTCAGAGACCAGTGTGGCCTGAGTTCCCAGTTGGTGCACATTGACAGCGCAGAAAGATACGTATATAGCTTCTTTTCTGTGTTTACTTCGTAGATTCTTACTTACATTGCATGTGAGTTTCGTATAGGAGGTGTAATTTCGAGTTTGTTACTGCAATCGTAAATTCAGGCAGATTGGAGTGCAGTCGTTAGGCATTTGTTTTGTTTTGGTACGTCAGTGGCACTTGTCTGTCTAGTAGGCTCTCAGAGACCAGTGTGGCCTGAGTTCCCAGTTGGTGCACATTGACAGCGCAGAAAGATACGTATATAGCTTCTTTTCTGTGTTTACTTCGTAGATTCTTACTTACATTGCATGTGAGTTTCGTATAGGAGGTGTAATTTCGAGTTTGTTACTGCAATCGTAAATTCAGGCAGATTGGAGTGCAGTCGTTAGGCATTTGTTTTGTTTTGGTACGTCAGTGGCACTTGTCTGTCTAGTAGGCTCTCAGAGACCAGTGTGGCCTGAGTTCCCAGTTGGTGCACATTGACAGCGCAGAAAGATACGTATATAGCTTCTTTTCTGTGTTTACTTCGTAGATTCTTACTTACATTGCATGTGAGTTTCGTATAGGAGGTGTAATTTCGAGTTTGTTACTGCAATCGTAAATTCAGGCAGATTGGAGTGCAGTCGTTAGGCATTTGTTTTGTTTTGGTACGTCAGTGGCACTTGTCTGTCTAGTAGGCTCTCAGAGACCAGTGTGGCCTGAGTTCCCAGTTGGTGCACATTGACAGCGCAGAAAGATACGTATATAGCTTCTTTTCTGTGTTTACTTCGTAGATTCTTACTTACATTGCATGTGAGTTTCGTATAGGAGGTGTAATTTCGAGTTTGTTACTGCAATCGTAAATTCAGGCAGATTGGAGTGCAGTCGTTAGGCATTTGTTTTGTTTTGGTACGTCAGTGGCACTTGTCTGTCTAGTAGGCTCTGAGACCAGTGTGGCCTGAGTTCCCAGTTGGTGCACATTGACAGCGCAGAAAGATACGTATATAGCTTCTTTTCTGTGTTTACTTCGTAGATTCTTACTTACATTGCATGTGAGTTTCGTATAGGAGGTGTAATTTCGAGTTTGTTACTGCAATCGTAAATTCAGGCAGATTGGAGTGCAGTCGTTAGGCATTTGTTTTGTTTTGGTACGTCAGTGGCACTTGTCTGTCTAGTAGGCTCTCAGAGACCAGTGTGGCCTGAGTTCCCAGTTGGTGCACATTGACAGCGCAGAAAGATACGTATATAGCTTCTTGTCTGTGTTTACTTCGTAGATTCTTACTTACATTGCATGTGAGTTTCGTATAGGAGGTGTAATTTCGAGTTTTAGTTACTGCAATCGTAAATTCAGGCAGATTGTAGTGCAGTCGTTAGGCATTTGTTTTGTTTTGGTACGTCAGTGGCACTTTGATGTCTAGTAGGCTCTCAGAGACCAGTGTGGCCTGAGTTCCCAGTTGGTGCACATTGACAGCGCAGAAAGATACGTATATAGCTTCTTTTCTGTGTTTACTTCGTAGATTCTTACTTACATTGCATGTGAGTTTCGTATAGGAGGTGTAATTTCGAGTTTGTTACTGCAATCGTAAATTCAGGCAGATTGGAGTGCAGTCGTTAGGCATTTGTTTTGTTTTGGTACGTCAGTGGCACTTGTCTGTCTAGTAGGCTCTCAGAGACCAGTGTGGCCTGAGTTCCCAGTTGGTGCACATTGACAGCGCAGAAAGATACGTATATAGCTTCTTTTCTGTGTTTACTTCGTAGATTCTTACTTACATTGCATGTGAGTTTCGTATAGGAGGTGTAATTTCGAGTTTTAGTTACTGCAATCGTAAATTCAGGCAGATTGGAGTGCAGTCGTTAGGCATTTGTTTTGTTTTGGTACGTCAGTGGCACTTTGATGTCTAGTAGGCTCTCAGAGACCAGTGTGGCCTGAGTTCCCAGTTGGTGCACATTGACAGCGCAGAAAGATACGTATATAGCTTCTTGTCTGTGTTTACTTCGTAGATTCTTACTTACATTGCATGTGAGTTTCGTATAGGAGGTGTAATTTCGAGTTTTAGTTACTGCAATCGTAAATTCAGGCAGATTGTAGTGCAGTCGTTAGGCATTTGTTTTGTTTTGGTACGTCAGTGGCACTTTGATGTCTAGTAGGCTCTCAGAGACCAGTGTGGCCTGAGTTCCCAGTTGGTGCACATTGACAGCGCAGAAAGATACGTATATAGCTTCTTTTCTGTGTTTACTTCGTAGATTCTTACTTACATTGCATGTGAGTTTCGTATAGGAGGTGTAATTTCGAGTTTGTTACTGCAATCGTAAATTCAGGCAGATTGGAGTGCAGTCGTTAGGCATTTGTTTTGTTTTGGTACGTCAGTGGCACTTTGATGTCTAGTAGGCTCTCAGAGACCAGTGTGGCCTGAGTTCCCAGTTGGTGCACATTGACAGCGCAGAAAGATACGTATATAGCTTCTTTTCTGTGTTTACTTCGTAGATTCTTACTTACATTGCATGTGAGTTTCGTATAGGAGGTGTAATTTCGAGTTTTAGTTACTGCAATCGTAAATTCAGGCAGATTGGAGTGCAGTCGTTAGGCATTTGTTTTGTTTTGGTACGTCAGTGGCACTTTGATGTCTAGTAGGCTCTCAGAGACCAGTGTGGCCTGAGTTCCCAGTTGGTGCACATTGACAGCGCAGAAAGATACGTATATAGCTTCTTGTCTGTGTTTACTTCGTAGATTCTTACTTACATTGCATGTGAGTTTCGTATAGGAGGTGTAATTTCGAGTTTTAGTTACTGCAATCGTAAATTCAGGCAGATTGTAGTGCAGTCGTTAGGCATTTGTTTTGTTTTGGTACGTCAGTGGCACTTTGATGTCTAGTAGGCTCTCAGAGACCAGTGTGGCCTGAGTTCCCAGTTGGTGCACATTGACAGCGCAGAAAGATACGTATATAGCTTCTTTTCTGTGTTTACTTCGTAGATTCTTACTTACATTGCATGTGAGTTTCGTATAGGAGGTGTAATTTCGAGTTTGTTACTGCAATCGTAAATTCAGGCAGATTGGAGTGCAGTCGTTAGGCATTTGTTTTGTTTTGGTACGTCAGTGGCACTTTGATGTCTAGTAGGCTCTCAGAGACCAGTGTGGCCTGAGTTCCCAGTTGGTGCACATTGACAGCGCAGAAAGATACGTATATAGCTTCTTGTCTGTGTTTACTTCGTAGATTCTTACTTACATTGCATGTGAGTTTCGTATAGGAGGTGTAATTTCGAGTTTTAGTTACTGCAATCGTAAATTCAGGCAGATTGTAGTGCAGTCGTTAGGCATTTGTTTTGTTTTGGTACGTCAGTGGCACTTTGATGTCTAGTAGGCTCTCAGAGACCAGTGTGGCCTGAGTTCCCAGTTGGTGCACATTGACAGCGCAGAAAGATACGTATATAGCTTCTTGTCTGTGTTTACTTCGTAGATTCTTACTTACATTGCATGTGAGTTTCGTATAGGAGGTGTAATTTCGAGTTTGTTACTGCAATCGTAAATTCAGGCAGATTGGAGTGCAGTCGTTAGGCATTTGTTTTGTTTTGGTACGTCAGTGGCACTTTGATGTCTAGTAGGCTCTCAGAGACCAGTGTGGCCTGAGTTCCCAGTTGGTGCACATTGACAGCGCAGAAAGATACGTATATAGCTTCTTGTCTGTGTTTACTTCGTAGATTCTTACTTACATTGCATGTGAGTTTCGTATAGGAGGTGTAATTTCGAGTTTGTTACTGCAATCGTAAATTCAGGCAGATTGGAGTGCAGTCGTTAGGCATTTGTTTTGTTTTGGTACGTCAGTGGCACTTTGATGTCTAGTAGGCTCTCAGAGACCAGTGTGGCCTGAGTTCCCAGTTGGTGCACATTGACAGCGCAGAAAGATACGTATATAGCTTCTTGTCTGTGTTTACTTCGTAGATTCTTACTTACATTGCATGTGAGTTTCGTATAGGAGGTGTAATTTCGAGTTTTAGTTACTGCAATCGTAAATTCAGGCAGATTGTAGTGCAGTCGTTAGGCATTTGTTTTGTTTTGGTACGTCAGTGGCACTTTGATGTCTAGTAGGCTCTCAGAGACCAGTGTGGCCTGAGTTCCCAGTTGGTGCACATTGACAGCGCAGAAAGATACGTATATAGCTTCTTGTCTGTGTTTACTTCGTAGATTCTTACTTACATTGCATGTGAGTTTCGTATAGGAGGTGTAATTTCGAGTTTGTTACTGCAATCGTAAATTCAGGCAGATTGGAGTGCAGTCGTTAGGCATTTGTTTTGTTTTGGTACGTCAGTGGCACTTTGATGTCTAGTAGGCTCTCAGAGACCAGTGTGGCCTGAGTTCCCAGTTGGTGCACATTGACAGCGCAGAAAGATACGTATATAGCTTCTTGTCTGTGTTTACTTCGTAGATTCTTACTTACATTGCATGTGAGTTTCGTATAGGAGGTGTAATTTCGAGTTTGTTACTGCAATCGTAAATTCAGGCAGATTGGAGTGCAGTCGTTAGGCATTTGTTTTGTTTTGGTACGTCAGTGGCACTTTGATGTCTAGTAGGCTCTCAGAGACCAGTGTGGCCTGAGTTCCCAGTTGGTGCACATTGACAGCGCAGAAAGATACGTATATAGCTTCTTGTCTGTGTTTACTTCGTAGATTCTTACTTACATTGCATGTGAGTTTCGTATAGGAGGTGTAATTTCGAGTTTGTTACTGCAATCGTAAATTCAGGCAGATTGGAGTGCAGTCGTTAGGCATTTGTTTTGTTTTGGTACGTCAGTGGCACTTTGATGTCTAGTAGGCTCTCAGAGACCAGTGTGGCCTGAGTTCCCAGTTGGTGCACATTGACAGCGCAGAAAGATACGTATATAGCTTCTTGTCTGTGTTTACTTCGTAGATTCTTACTTACATTGCATGTGAGTTTCGTATAGGAGGTGTAATTTCGAGTTTGTTACTGCAATCGTAAATTCAGGCAGATTGGAGTGCAGTCGTTAGGCATTTGTTTTGTTTTGGTACGTCAGTGGCACTTTGATGTCTAGTAGGCTCTCAGAGACCAGTGTGGCCTGAGTTCCCAGTTGGTGCACATTGACAGCGCAGAAAGATACGTATATAGCTTCTTGTCTGTGTTTACTTCGTAGATTCTTACTTACATTGCATGTGAGTTTCGTATAGGAGGTGTAATTTCGAGTTTGTTACTGCAATCGTAAATTCAGGCAGATTGTAGTGCAGTCGTTAGGCATTTGTTTTGTTTTGGTACGTCAGTGGCACTTTGATGTCTAGTAGGCTCTCAGAGACCAGTGTGGCCTGAGTTCCCAGTTGGTGCACATTGACAGCGCAGAAAGATACGTATATAGCTTCTTGTCTGTGTTTACTTCGTAGATTCTTACTTACATTGCATGTGAGTTTCGTATAGGAGGTGTAATTTCGAGTTTGTTACTGCAATCGTAAATTCAGGCAGATTGTAGTGCAGTCGTTAGGCATTTGTTTTGTTTTGGTACGTCAGTGGCACTTTGATGTCTAGTAGGCTCTCAGAGACCAGTGTGGCCTGAGTTCCCAGTTGGTGCACATTGACAGCGCAGAAAGATACGTATATAGCTTCTTGTCTGTGTTTACTTCGTAGATTCTTACTTACATTGCATGTGAGTTTCGTATAGGAGGTGTAATTTCGAGTTTGTTACTGCAATCGTAAATTCAGGCAGATTGTAGTGCAGTCGTTAGGCATTTGTTTTGTTTTGGTACGTCAGTGGCACTTTGATGTCTAGTAGGCTCTCAGAGACCAGTGTGGCCTGAGTTCCCAGTTGGTGCACATTGACAGCGCAGAAAGATACGTATATAGCTTCTTGTCTGTGTTTACTTCGTAGATTCTTACTTACATTGCATGTGAGTTTCGTATAGGAGGTGTAATTTCGAGTTTGTTACTGCAATCGTAAATTCAGGCAGATTGTAGTGCAGTCGTTAGGCATTTGTTTTGTTTTGGTACGTCAGTGGCACTTTGATGTCTAGTAGGCTCTCAGAGACCAGTGTGGCCTGAGTTCCCAGTTGGTGCACATTGACAGCGCAGAAAGATACGTATATAGCTTCTTGTCTGTGTTTACTTCGTAGATTCTTACTTACATTGCATGTGAGTTTCGTATAGGAGGTGTAATTTCGAGTTTGTTACTGCAATCGTAAATTCAGGCAGATTGGAGTGCAGTCGTTAGGCATTTGTTTTGTTTTGGTACGTCAGTGGCACTTTGATGTCTAGTAGGCTCTCAGAGACCAGTGTGGCCTGAGTTCCCAGTTGGTGCACATTGACAGCGCAGAAAGATACGTATATAGCTTCTTGTCTGTGTTTACTTCGTAGATTCTTACTTACATTGCATGTGAGTTTCGTATAGGAGGTGTAATTTCGAGTTTGTTACTGCAATCGTAAATTCAGGCAGATTGTAGTGCAGTCGTTAGGCATTTGTTTTGTTTTGGTACGTCAGTGGCACTTTGATGTCTAGTAGGCTCTCAGAGACCAGTGTGGCCTGAGTTCCCAGTTGGTGCACATTGACAGCGCAGAAAGATACGTATATAGCTTCTTGTCTGTGTTTACTTCGTAGATTCTTACTTACATTGCATGTGAGTTTCGTATAGGAGGTGTAATTTCGAGTTTGTTACTGCAATCGTAAATTCAGGCAGATTGGAGTGCAGTCGTTAGGCATTTGTTTTGTTTTGGTACGTCAGTGGCACTTTGATGTCTAGTAGGCTCTCAGAGACCAGTGTGGCCTGAGTTCCCAGTTGGTGCACATTGACAGCGCAGAAAGATACGTATATAGCTTCTTGTCTGTGTTTACTTCGTAGATTCTTACTTACATTGCATGTGAGTTTCGTATAGGAGGTGTAATTTCGAGTTTGTTACTGCAATCGTAAATTCAGGCAGATTGTAGTGCAGTCGTTAGGCATTTGTTTTGTTTTGGTACGTCAGTGGCACTTTGATGTCTAGTAGGCTCTCAGAGACCAGTGTGGCCTGAGTTCCCAGTTGGTGCACATTGACAGCGCAGAAAGATACGTATATAGCTTCTTGTCTGTGTTTACTTCGTAGATTCTTACTTACATTGCATGTGAGTTTCGTATAGGAGGTGTAATTTCGAGTTTGTTACTGCAATCGTAAATTCAGGCAGATTGGAGTGCAGTCGTTAGGCATTTGTTTTGTTTTGGTACGTCAGTGGCACTTTGATGTCTAGTAGGCTCTCAGAGACCAGTGTGGCCTGAGTTCCCAGTTGGTGCACATTGACAGCGCAGAAAGATACGTATATAGCTTCTTGTCTGTGTTTACTTCGTAGATTCTTACTTACATTGCATGTGAGTTTCGTATAGGAGGTGTAATTTCGAGTTTGTTACTGCAATCGTAAATTCAGGCAGATTGGAGTGCAGTCGTTAGGCATTTGTTTTGTTTTGGTACGTCAGTGGCACTTTGATGTCTAGTAGGCTCTCAGAGACCAGTGTGGCCTGAGTTCCCAGTTGGTGCACATTGACAGCGCAGAAAGATACGTATATAGCTTCTTGTCTGTGTTTACTTCGTAGATTCTTACTTACATTGCATGTGAGTTTCGTATAGGAGGTGTAATTTCGAGTTTGTTACTGCAATCGTAAATTCAGGCAGATTGGAGTGCAGTCGTTAGGCATTTGTTTTGTTTTGGTACGTCAGTGGCACTTTGATGTCTAGTAGGCTCTCAGAGACCAGTGTGGCCTGAGTTCCCAGTTGGTGCACATTGACAGCGCAGAAAGATACGTATATAGCTTCTTGTCTGTGTTTACTTCGTAGATTCTTACTTACATTGCATGTGAGTTTCGTATAGGAGGTGTAATTTCGAGTTTGTTACTGCAATCGTAAATTCAGGCAGATTGGAGTGCAGTCGTTAGGCATTTGTTTTGTTTTGGTACGTCAGTGGCACTTTGATGTCTAGTAGGCTCTCAGAGACCAGTGTGGCCTGAGTTCCCAGTTGGTGCACATTGACAGCGCAGAAAGATACGTATATAGCTTCTTGTCTGTGTTTACTTCGTAGATTCTTACTTACATTGCATGTGAGTTTCGTATAGGAGGTGTAATTTCGAGTTTTAGTTACTGCAATCGTAAATTCAGGCAGATTGTAGTGCAGTCGTTAGGCATTTGTTTTGTTTTGGTACGTCAGTGGCACTTTGATGTCTAGTAGGCTCTCAGAGACCAGTGTGGCCTGAGTTCCCAGTTGGTGCACATTGACAGCGCAGAAAGATACGTATATAGCTTCTTGTCTGTGTTTACTTCGTAGATTCTTACTTACATTGCATGTGAGTTTCGTATAGGAGGTGTAATTTCGAGTTTTAGTTACTGCAATCGTAAATTCAGGCAGATTGTAGTGCAGTCGTTAGGCATTTGTTTTGTTTTGGTACGTCAGTGGCACTTTGATGTCTAGTAGGCTCTCAGAGACCAGTGTGGCCTGAGTTCCCAGTTGGTGCACATTGACAGCGCAGAAAGATACGTATATAGCTTCTTGTCTGTGTTTACTTCGTAGATTCTTACTTACATTGCATGTGAGTTTCGTATAGGAGGTGTAATTTCGAGTTTGTTACTGCAATCGTAAATTCAGGCAGATTGGAGTGCAGTCGTTAGGCATTTGTTTTGTTTTGGTACGTCAGTGGCACTTTGATGTCTAGTAGGCTCTCAGAGACCAGTGTGGCCTGAGTTCCCAGTTGGTGCACATTGACAGCGCAGAAAGATACGTATATAGCTTCTTGTCTGTGTTTACTTCGTAGATTCTTACTTACATTGCATGTGAGTTTCGTATAGGAGGTGTAATTTCGAGTTTTAGTTACTGCAATCGTAAATTCAGGCAGATTGTAGTGCAGTCGTTAGGCATTTGTTTTGTTTTGGTACGTCAGTGGCACTTTGATGTCTAGTAGGCTCTCAGAGACCAGTGTGGCCTGAGTTCCCAGTTGGTGCACATTGACAGCGCAGAAAGATACGTATATAGCTTCTTGTCTGTGTTTACTTCGTAGATTCTTACTTACATTGCATGTGAGTTTCGTATAGGAGGTGTAATTTCGAGTTTGTTACTGCAATCGTAAATTCAGGCAGATTGGAGTGCAGTCGTTAGGCATTTGTTTTGTTTTGGTACGTCAGTGGCACTTTGATGTCTAGTAGGCTCTCAGAGACCAGTGTGGCCTGAGTTCCCAGTTGGTGCACATTGACAGCGCAGAAAGATACGTATATAGCTTCTTTTCTGTGTTTACTTCGTAGATTCTTACTTACATTGCATGTGAGTTTCGTATAGGAGGTGTAATTTCGAGTTTGTTACTGCAATCGTAAATTCAGGCAGATTGGAGTGCAGTCGTTAGGCATTTGTTTTGTTTTGGTACGTCAGTGGCACTTTGATGTCTAGTAGGCTCTCAGAGACCAGTGTGGCCTGAGTTCCCAGTTGGTGCACATTGACAGCGCAGAAAGATACGTATATAGCTTCTTGTCTGTGTTTACTTCGTAGATTCTTACTTACATTGCATGTGAGTTTCGTATAGGAGGTGTAATTTCGAGTTTTAGTTACTGCAATCGTAAATTCAGGCAGATTGTAGTGCAGTCGTTAGGCATTTGTTTTGTTTTGGTACGTCAGTGGCACTTTGATGTCTAGTAGGCTCTCAGAGACCAGTGTGGCCTGAGTTCCCAGTTGGTGCACATTGACAGCGCAGAAAGATACGTATATAGCTTCTTTTCTGTGTTTACTTCGTAGATTCTTACTTACATTGCATGTGAGTTTCGTATAGGAGGTGTAATTTCGAGTTTGTTACTGCAATCGTAAATTCAGGCAGATTGGAGTGCAGTCGTTAGGCATTTGTTTTGTTTTGGTACGTCAGTGGCACTTTGATGTCTAGTAGGCTCTCAGAGACCAGTGTGGCCTGAGTTCCCAGTTGGTGCACATTGACAGCGCAGAAAGATACGTATATAGCTTCTTTTCTGTGTTTACTTCGTAGATTCTTACTTACATTGCATGTGAGTTTCGTATAGGAGGTGTAATTTCGAGTTTGTTACTGCAATCGTAAATTCAGGCAGATTGGAGTGCAGTCGTTAGGCATTTGTTTTGTTTTGGTACGTCAGTGGCACTTTGATGTCTAGTAGGCTCTCAGAGACCAGTGTGGCCTGAGTTCCCAGTTGGTGCACATTGACAGCGCAGAAAGATACGTATATAGCTTCTTTTCTGTGTTTACTTCGTAGATTCTTACTTACATTGCATGTGAGTTTCGTATAGGAGGTGTAATTTCGAGTTTGTTACTGCAATCGTAAATTCAGGCAGATTGGAGTGCAGTCGTTAGGCATTTGTTTTGTTTTGGTACGTCAGTGGCACTTGTCTGTCTAGTAGGCTCTCAGAGACCAGTGTGGCCTGAGTTCCCAGTTGGTGCACATTGACAGCGCAGAAAGATACGTATATAGCTTCTTTTCTGTGTTTACTTCGTAGATTCTTACTTACATTGCATGTGAGTTTCGTATAGGAGGTGTAATTTCGAGTTTGTTACTGCAATCGTAAATTCAGGCAGATTGGAGTGCAGTCGTTAGGCATTTGTTTTGTTTTGGTACGTCAGTGGCACTTTGATGTCTAGTAGGCTCTCAGAGACCAGTGTGGCCTGAGTTCCCAGTTGGTGCACATTGACAGCGCAGAAAGATACGTATATAGCTTCTTGTCTGTGTTTACTTCGTAGATTCTTACTTACATTGCATGTGAGTTTCGTATAGGAGGTGTAATTTCGAGTTTGTTACTGCAATCGTAAATTCAGGCAGATTGGAGTGCAGTCGTTAGGCATTTGTTTTGTTTTGGTACGTCAGTGGCACTTTGATGTCTAGTAGGCTCTCAGAGACCAGTGTGGCCTGAGTTCCCAGTTGGTGCACATTGACAGCGCAGAAAGATACGTATATAGCTTCTTGTCTGTGTTTACTTCGTAGATTCTTACTTACATTGCATGTGAGTTTCGTATAGGAGGTGTAATTTCGAGTTTGTTACTGCAATCGTAAATTCAGGCAGATTGGAGTGCAGTCGTTAGGCATTTGTTTTGTTTTGGTACGTCAGTGGCACTTTGATGTCTAGTAGGCTCTCAGAGACCAGTGTGGCCTGAGTTCCCAGTTGGTGCACATTGACAGCGCAGAAAGATACGTATATAGCTTCTTGTCTGTGTTTACTTCGTAGATTCTTACTTACATTGCATGTGAGTTTCGTATAGGAGGTGTAATTTCGAGTTTTAGTTACTGCAATCGTAAATTCAGGCAGATTGTAGTGCAGTCGTTAGGCATTTGTTTTGTTTTGGTACGTCAGTGGCACTTTGATGTCTAGTAGGCTCTCAGAGACCAGTGTGGCCTGAGTTCCCAGTTGGTGCACATTGACAGCGCAGAAAGATACGTATATAGCTTCTTGTCTGTGTTTACTTCGTAGATTCTTACTTACATTGCATGTGAGTTTCGTATAGGAGGTGTAATTTCGAGTTTGTTACTGCAATCGTAAATTCAGGCAGATTGGAGTGCAGTCGTTAGGCATTTGTTTTGTTTTGGTACGTCAGTGGCACTTTGATGTCTAGTAGGCTCTCAGAGACCAGTGTGGCCTGAGTTCCCAGTTGGTGCACATTGACAGCGCAGAAAGATACGTATATAGCTTCTTGTCTGTGTTTACTTCGTAGATTCTTACTTACATTGCATGTGAGTTTCGTATAGGAGGTGTAATTTCGAGTTTGTTACTGCAATCGTAAATTCAGGCAGATTGGAGTGCAGTCGTTAGGCATTTGTTTTGTTTTGGTACGTCAGTGGCACTTTGATGTCTAGTAGGCTCTCAGAGACCAGTGTGGCCTGAGTTCCCAGTTGGTGCACATTGACAGCGCAGAAAGATACGTATATAGCTTCTTGTCTGTGTTTACTTCGTAGATTCTTACTTACATTGCATGTGAGTTTCGTATAGGAGGTGTAATTTCGAGTTTGTTACTGCAATCGTAAATTCAGGCAGATTGGAGTGCAGTCGTTAGGCATTTGTTTTGTTTTGGTACGTCAGTGGCACTTTGATGTCTAGTAGGCTCTCAGAGACCAGTGTGGCCTGAGTTCCCAGTTGGTGCACATTGACAGCGCAGAAAGATACGTATATAGCTTCTTGTCTGTGTTTACTTCGTAGATTCTTACTTACATTGCATGTGAGTTTCGTATAGGAGGTGTAATTTCGAGTTTGTTACTGCAATCGTAAATTCAGGCAGATTGGAGTGCAGTCGTTAGGCATTTGTTTTGTTTTGGTACGTCAGTGGCACTTTGATGTCTAGTAGGCTCTCAGAGACCAGTGTGGCCTGAGTTCCCAGTTGGTGCACATTGACAGCGCAGAAAGATACGTATATAGCTTCTTGTCTGTGTTTACTTCGTAGATTCTTACTTACATTGCATGTGAGTTTCGTATAGGAGGTGTAATTTCGAGTTTGTTACTGCAATCGTAAATTCAGGCAGATTGTAGTGCAGTCGTTAGGCATTTGTTTTGTTTTGGTACGTCAGTGGCACTTTGATGTCTAGTAGGCTCTCAGAGACCAGTGTGGCCTGAGTTCCCAGTTGGTGCACATTGACAGCGCAGAAAGATACGTATATAGCTTCTTGTCTGTGTTTACTTCGTAGATTCTTACTTACATTGCATGTGAGTTTCGTATAGGAGGTGTAATTTCGAGTTTGTTACTGCAATCGTAAATTCAGGCAGATTGTAGTGCAGTCGTTAGGCATTTGTTTTGTTTTGGTACGTCAGTGGCACTTTGATGTCTAGTAGGCTCTCAGAGACCAGTGTGGCCTGAGTTCCCAGTTGGTGCACATTGACAGCGCAGAAAGATACGTATATAGCTTCTTGTCTGTGTTTACTTCGTAGATTCTTACTTACATTGCATGTGAGTTTCGTATAGGAGGTGTAATTTCGAGTTTGTTACTGCAATCGTAAATTCAGGCAGATTGTAGTGCAGTCGTTAGGCATTTGTTTTGTTTTGGTACGTCAGTGGCACTTTGATGTCTAGTAGGCTCTCAGAGACCAGTGTGGCCTGAGTTCCCAGTTGGTGCACATTGACAGCGCAGAAAGATACGTATATAGCTTCTTGTCTGTGTTTACTTCGTAGATTCTTACTTACATTGCATGTGAGTTTCGTATAGGAGGTGTAATTTCGAGTTTGTTACTGCAATCGTAAATTCAGGCAGATTGTAGTGCAGTCGTTAGGCATTTGTTTTGTTTTGGTACGTCAGTGGCACTTTGATGTCTAGTAGGCTCTCAGAGACCAGTGTGGCCTGAGTTCCCAGTTGGTGCACATTGACAGCGCAGAAAGATACGTATATAGCTTCTTGTCTGTGTTTACTTCGTAGATTCTTACTTACATTGCATGTGAGTTTCGTATAGGAGGTGTAATTTCGAGTTTGTTACTGCAATCGTAAATTCAGGCAGATTGGAGTGCAGTCGTTAGGCATTTGTTTTGTTTTGGTACGTCAGTGGCACTTTGATGTCTAGTAGGCTCTCAGAGACCAGTGTGGCCTGAGTTCCCAGTTGGTGCACATTGACAGCGCAGAAAGATACGTATATAGCTTCTTGTCTGTGTTTACTTCGTAGATTCTTACTTACATTGCATGTGAGTTTCGTATAGGAGGTGTAATTTCGAGTTTGTTACTGCAATCGTAAATTCAGGCAGATTGTAGTGCAGTCGTTAGGCATTTGTTTTGTTTTGGTACGTCAGTGGCACTTTGATGTCTAGTAGGCTCTCAGAGACCAGTGTGGCCTGAGTTCCCAGTTGGTGCACATTGACAGCGCAGAAAGATACGTATATAGCTTCTTGTCTGTGTTTACTTCGTAGATTCTTACTTACATTGCATGTGAGTTTCGTATAGGAGGTGTAATTTCGAGTTTGTTACTGCAATCGTAAATTCAGGCAGATTGGAGTGCAGTCGTTAGGCATTTGTTTTGTTTTGGTACGTCAGTGGCACTTTGATGTCTAGTAGGCTCTCAGAGACCAGTGTGGCCTGAGTTCCCAGTTGGTGCACATTGACAGCGCAGAAAGATACGTATATAGCTTCTTGTCTGTGTTTACTTCGTAGATTCTTACTTACATTGCATGTGAGTTTCGTATAGGAGGTGTAATTTCGAGTTTGTTACTGCAATCGTAAATTCAGGCAGATTGTAGTGCAGTCGTTAGGCATTTGTTTTGTTTTGGTACGTCAGTGGCACTTTGATGTCTAGTAGGCTCTCAGAGACCAGTGTGGCCTGAGTTCCCAGTTGGTGCACATTGACAGCGCAGAAAGATACGTATATAGCTTCTTGTCTGTGTTTACTTCGTAGATTCTTACTTACATTGCATGTGAGTTTCGTATAGGAGGTGTAATTTCGAGTTTGTTACTGCAATCGTAAATTCAGGCAGATTGGAGTGCAGTCGTTAGGCATTTGTTTCGTTTTGGTACGTCAGTGGCACTTTGATGTCTAGTAGGCTCTCAGAGACCAGTGTGGCCTGAGTTCCCAGTTGGTGCACATTGACAGCGCAGAAAGATACGTATATAGCTTCTTGTCTGTGTTTACTTCGTAGATTCTTACTTACATTGCATGTGAGTTTCGTATAGGAGGTGTAATTTCGAGTTTGTTACTGCAATCGTAAATTCAGGCAGATTGGAGTGCAGTCGTTAGGCATTTGTTTTGTTTTGGTACGTCAGTGGCACTTTGATGTCTAGTAGGCTCTCAGAGACCAGTGTGGCCTGAGTTCCCAGTTGGTGCACATTGACAGCGCAGAAAGATACGTATATAGCTTCTTGTCTGTGTTTACTTCGTAGATTCTTACTTACATTGCATGTGAGTTTCGTATAGGAGGTGTAATTTCGAGTTTGTTACTGCAATCGTAAATTCAGGCAGATTGGAGTGCAGTCGTTAGGCATTTGTTTTGTTTTGGTACGTCAGTGGCACTTTGATGTCTAGTAGGCTCTCAGAGACCAGTGTGGCCTGAGTTCCCAGTTGGTGCACATTGACAGCGCAGAAAGATACGTATATAGCTTCTTGTCTGTGTTTACTTCGTAGATTCTTACTTACATTGCATGTGAGTTTCGTATAGGAGGTGTAATTTCGAGTTTGTTACTGCAATCGTAAATTCAGGCAGATTGGAGTGCAGTCGTTAGGCATTTGTTTTGTTTTGGTACGTCAGTGGCACTTTGATGTCTAGTAGGCTCTCAGAGACCAGTGTGGCCTGAGTTCCCAGTTGGTGCACATTGACAGCGCAGAAAGATACGTATATAGCTTCTTGTCTGTGTTTACTTCGTAGATTCTTACTTACATTGCATGTGAGTTTCGTATAGGAGGTGTAATTTCGAGTTTTAGTTACTGCAATCGTAAATTCAGGCAGATTGTAGTGCAGTCGTTAGGCATTTGTTTTGTTTTGGTACGTCAGTGGCACTTTGATGTCTAGTAGGCTCTCAGAGACCAGTGTGGCCTGAGTTCCCAGTTGGTGCACATTGACAGCGCAGAAAGATACGTATATAGCTTCTTGTCTGTGTTTACTTCGTAGATTCTTACTTACATTGCATGTGAGTTTCGTATAGGAGGTGTAATTTCGAGTTTTAGTTACTGCAATCGTAAATTCAGGCAGATTGTAGTGCAGTCGTTAGGCATTTGTTTTGTTTTGGTACGTCAGTGGCACTTTGATGTCTAGTAGGCTCTCAGAGACCAGTGTGGCCTGAGTTCCCAGTTGGTGCACATTGACAGCGCAGAAAGATACGTATATAGCTTCTTGTCTGTGTTTACTTCGTAGATTCTTACTTACATTGCATGTGAGTTTCGTATAGGAGGTGTAATTTCGAGTTTGTTACTGCAATCGTAAATTCAGGCAGATTGGAGTGCAGTCGTTAGGCATTTGTTTTGTTTTGGTACGTCAGTGGCACTTTGATGTCTAGTAGGCTCTCAGAGACCAGTGTGGCCTGAGTTCCCAGTTGGTGCACATTGACAGCGCAGAAAGATACGTATATAGCTTCTTGTCTGTGTTTACTTCGTAGATTCTTACTTACATTGCATGTGAGTTTCGTATAGGAGGTGTAATTTCGAGTTTTAGTTACTGCAATCGTAAATTCAGGCAGATTGTAGTGCAGTCGTTAGGCATTTGTTTTGTTTTGGTACGTCAGTGGCACTTTGATGTCTAGTAGGCTCTCAGAGACCAGTGTGGCCTGAGTTCCCAGTTGGTGCACATTGACAGCGCAGAAAGATACGTATATAGCTTCTTGTCTGTGTTTACTTCGTAGATTCTTACTTACATTGCATGTGAGTTTCGTATAGGAGGTGTAATTTCGAGTTTGTTACTGCAATCGTAAATTCAGGCAGATTGGAGTGCAGTCGTTAGGCATTTGTTTTGTTTTGGTACGTCAGTGGCACTTTGATGTCTAGTAGGCTCTCAGAGACCAGTGTGGCCTGAGTTCCCAGTTGGTGCACATTGACAGCGCAGAAAGATACGTATATAGCTTCTTTTCTGTGTTTACTTCGTAGATTCTTACTTACATTGCATGTGAGTTTCGTATAGGAGGTGTAATTTCGAGTTTGTTACTGCAATCGTAAATTCAGGCAGATTGGAGTGCAGTCGTTAGGCATTTGTTTTGTTTTGGTACGTCAGTGGCACTTTGATGTCTAGTAGGCTCTCAGAGACCAGTGTGGCCTGAGTTCCCAGTTGGTGCACATTGACAGCGCAGAAAGATACGTATATAGCTTCTTGTCTGTGTTTACTTCGTAGATTCTTACTTACATTGCATGTGAGTTTCGTATAGGAGGTGTAATTTCGAGTTTTAGTTACTGCAATCGTAAATTCAGGCAGATTGTAGTGCAGTCGTTAGGCATTTGTTTTGTTTTGGTACGTCAGTGGCACTTTGATGTCTAGTAGGCTCTCAGAGACCAGTGTGGCCTGAGTTCCCAGTTGGTGCACATTGACAGCGCAGAAAGATACGTATATAGCTTCTTTTCTGTGTTTACTTCGTAGATTCTTACTTACATTGCATGTGAGTTTCGTATAGGAGGTGTAATTTCGAGTTTGTTACTGCAATCGTAAATTCAGGCAGATTGGAGTGCAGTCGTTAGGCATTTGTTTTGTTTTGGTACGTCAGTGGCACTTTGATGTCTAGTAGGCTCTCAGAGACCAGTGTGGCCTGAGTTCCCAGTTGGTGCACATTGACAGCGCAGAAAGATACGTATATAGCTTCTTTTCTGTGTTTACTTCGTAGATTCTTACTTACATTGCATGTGAGTTTCGTATAGGAGGTGTAATTTCGAGTTTGTTACTGCAATCGTAAATTCAGGCAGATTGGAGTGCAGTCGTTAGGCATTTGTTTTGTTTTGGTACGTCAGTGGCACTTTGATGTCTAGTAGGCTCTCAGAGACCAGTGTGGCCTGAGTTCCCAGTTGGTGCACATTGACAGCGCAGAAAGATACGTATATAGCTTCTTTTCTGTGTTTACTTCGTAGATTCTTACTTACATTGCATGTGAGTTTCGTATAGGAGGTGTAATTTCGAGTTTGTTACTGCAATCGTAAATTCAGGCAGATTGGAGTGCAGTCGTTAGGCATTTGTTTTGTTTTGGTACGTCAGTGGCACTTGTCTGTCTAGTAGGCTCTCAGAGACCAGTGTGGCCTGAGTTCCCAGTTGGTGCACATTGACAGCGCAGAAAGATACGTATATAGCTTCTTTTCTGTGTTTACTTCGTAGATTCTTACTTACATTGCATGTGAGTTTCGTATAGGAGGTGTAATTTCGAGTTTGTTACTGCAATCGTAAATTCAGGCAGATTGGAGTGCAGTCGTTAGGCATTTGTTTTGTTTTGGTACGTCAGTGGCACTTTGATGTCTAGTAGGCTCTCAGAGACCAGTGTGGCCTGAGTTCCCAGTTGGTGCACATTGACAGCGCAGAAAGATACGTATATAGCTTCTTGTCTGTGTTTACTTCGTAGATTCTTACTTACATTGCATGTGAGTTTCGTATAGGAGGTGTAATTTCGAGTTTTAGTTACTGCAATCGTAAATTCAGGCAGATTGTAGTGCAGTCGTTAGGCATTTGTTTTGTTTTGGTACGTCAGTGGCACTTTGATGTCTAGTAGGCTCTCAGAGACCAGTGTGGCCTGAGTTCCCAGTTGGTGCACATTGACAGCGCAGAAAGATACGTATATAGCTTCTTTTCTGTGTTTACTTCGTAGATTCTTACTTACATTGCATGTGAGTTTCGTATAGGAGGTGTAATTTCGAGTTTGTTACTGCAGTCGTAAATTCAGGCAGATTGGAGTGCAGTCGTTAGGCATTTGTTTTGTTTTGGTACGTCAGTGGCACTTGTCTGTCTAGTAGGCTCTCAGAGACCAGTGTGGCCTGAGTTCCCAGTTGGTGCACATTGACAGCGCAGAAAGATACGTATATAGCTTCTTTTCTGTGTTTACTTCGTAGATTCTTACTTACATTGCATGTGAGTTTCGTATAGGAGGTGTAATTTCGAGTTTGTTACTGCAATCGTAAATTCAGGCAGATTGGAGTGCAGTCGTTAGGCATTTGTTTTGTTTTGGTACGTCAGTGGCACTTGTCTGTCTAGTAGGCTCTCAGAGACCAGTGTGGCCTGAGTTCCCAGTTGGTGCACATTGACAGCGCAGAAAGATACGTATATAGCTTCTTTTCTGTGTTTACTTCGTAGATTCTTACTTACATTGCATGTGAGTTTCGTATAGGAGGTGTAATTTCGAGTTTGTTACTGCAATCGTAAATTCAGGCAGATTGTAGTGCAGTCGTTAGGCATTTGTTTTGTTTTGGTACGTCAGTGGCACTTGTCTGTCTAGTAGGCTCTCAGAGACCAGTGTGGCCTGAGTTCCCAGTTGGTGCACATCGACAGCGCAGAAAGATACATATATAGCTTCTTTTCTGTGTTTACTTCGTAGATTCTTACTTACATTGCATGTGAGTTTCGTATAGGAGGTGTAATTTCGAGTTTTACTTACTGCAATCGTAAATTCAGGCAGATTGTAGTGCAGTCGTTAGGCATTTGTTTTGTTTTGGTACGTCAGTGGCACTTGTCTGTCTAGTAGGCTCTCAGAGACCAGTGTGGCCTGAGTTCCCAGTTGGTGCACATCGACAGCGCAGAAAGATACATATATAGCTTCTTTTCTGTGTTTACTTCGTAGATTCTTACTTACATTGCATGTGAGTTTCGTATAGGAGGTGTAATTTCGAGTTTTACTTACTGCAATCGTAAATTCAGGCAGATTGTAGTGCAGTCGTTAGGCATTTGTTTTGTTTTGGTACGTCAGTGGCACTTGTCTGTCTAGTAGGCTCTCAGAGACCAGTGTGGCCTGAGTTCCCAGTTGGTGCACATCGACAGCGCAGAAAGATACATATATAGCTTCTTTTCTGTGTTTACTTCGTAGATTCTTACTTACATTGCATGTGAGTTTCGTATAGGAGGTGTAATTTCGAGTTTTACTTACTGCAATCGTAAATTCAGGCAGATTGTAGTGCAGTCGTTAGGCATTTGTTTTGTTTTGGTACGTCAGTGGCACTTGTCTGTCTAGTAGGCTCTCAGAGACCAGTGTGGCCTGAGTTCCCAGTTGGTGCACATCGACAGCGCAGAAAGATACATATATAGCTTCTTTTCTGTGTTTACTTCGTAGATTCTTACTTACATTGCATGTGAGTTTCGTATAGGAGGTGTAATTTCGAGTTTTACTTACTGCAATCGTAAATTCAGGCAGATTGTAGTGCAGTCGTTAGGCATTTGTTTTGTTTTGGTACGTCAGTGGCACTTGTCTGTCTAGTAGGCTCTCAGAGACCAGTGTGGCCTGAGTTCCCAGTTGGTGCACATTGACAGCGCAGAAAGATACGTATATAGCTTCTTTTCTGTGTTTACTTCGTAGATTCTTACTTACATTGCATGTGAGTTTCGTATAGGAGGTGTAATTTCGAGTTTTACTTACTGCAATCGTAAATTCAGGCAGATTGTAGTGCAGTCGTTAGGCATTTGTTTTGTTTTGGTACGTCAGTGGCACTTGTCTGTCTAGTAGGCTCTCAGAGACCAGTGTGGCCTGAGTTCCCAGTTGGTGCACATCGACAGCGCAGAAAGATACATATATAGCTTCTTTTCTGTGTTTACTTCGTAGATTCTTACTTACATTGCATGTGAGTTTCGTATAGGAGGTGTAATTTCGAGTTTTACTTACTGCAATCGTAAATTCAGGCAGATTGTAGTGCAGTCGTTAGGCATTTGTTTTGTTTTGGTACGTCAGTGGCACTTGTCTGTCTAGTAGGCTCTCAGAGACCAGTGTGGCCTGAGTTCCCAGTTGGTGCACATTGACAGCGCAGAAAGATACGTATATAGCTTCTTGTCTGTGTTTACTTCGTAGATTCTTACTTACATTGCATGTGAGTTTCGTATAGGAGGTGTAATTTCGAGTTTGTTACTGCAATCGTAAATTCAGGCAGATTGGAGTGCAGTCGTTAGGCATTTGTTTTGTTTTGGTACGTCAGTGGCACTTGTCTGTCTAGTAGGCTCTCAGAGACCAGTGTGGCCTGAGTTCCCAGTTGGTGCACATTGACAGCGCAGAAAGATACGTATATAGCTTCTTTTCTGTGTTTACTTCGTAGATTCTTACTTACATTGCATGTGAGTTTCGTATAGGAGGTGTAATTTCGAGTTTGTTACTGCAATCGTAAATTCAGGCAGATTGGAGTGCAGTCGTTAGGCATTTGTTTTGTTTTGGTACGTCAGTGGCACTTGTCTGTCTAGTAGGCTCTGAGACCAGTGTGGCCTGAGTTCCCAGTTGGTGCACATTGACAGCGCAGAAAGATACGTATATAGCTTCTTGTCTGTGTTTACTTCGTAGATTCTTACTTACATTGCATGTGAGTTTCGTATAGGAGGTGTAATTTCGAGTTTTAGTTACTGCAATCGTAAATTCAGGCAGATTGTAGTGCAGTCGTTAGGCATTTGTTTTGTTTTGGTACGTCAGTGGCACTTTGATGTCTAGTAGGCTCTCAGAGACCAGTGTGGCCTGAGTTCCCAGTTGGTGCACATTGACAGCGCAGAAAGATACGTATATAGCTTCTTTTCTGTGTTTACTTCGTAGATTCTTACTTACATTGCATGTGAGTTTCGTATAGGAGGTGTAATTTCGAGTTTGTTACTGCAATCGTAAATTCAGGCAGATTGGAGTGCAGTCGTTAGGCATTTGTTTTGTTTTGGTACGTCAGTGGCACTTGTCTGTCTAGTAGGCTCTCAGAGACCAGTGTGGCCTGAGTTCCCAGTTGGTGCACATTGACAGCGCAGAAAGATACGTATATAGCTTCTTTTCTGTGTTTACTTCGTAGATTCTTACTTACATTGCATGTGAGTTTCGTATAGGAGGTGTAATTTCGAGTTTGTTACTGCAATCGTAAATTCAGGCAGATTGGAGTGCAGTCGTTAGGCATTTGTTTTGTTTTGGTACGTCAGTGGCACTTTGATGTCTAGTAGGCTCTCAGAGACCAGTGTGGCCTGAGTTCCCAGTTGGTGCACATTGACAGCGCAGAAAGATACGTATATAGCTTCTTTTCTGTGTTTACTTCGTAGATTCTTACTTACATTGCATGTGAGTTTCGTATAGGAGGTGTAATTTCGAGTTTGTTACTGCAATCGTAAATTCAGGCAGATTGGAGTGCAGTCGTTAGGCATTTGTTTTGTTTTGGTACGTCAGTGGCACTTTGATGTCTAGTAGGCTCTCAGAGACCAGTGTGGCCTGAGTTCCCAGTTGGTGCACATTGACAGCGCAGAAAGATACGTATATAGCTTCTTTTCTGTGTTTACTTCGTAGATTCTTACTTACATTGCATGTGAGTTTCGTATAGGAGGTGTAATTTCGAGTTTGTTACTGCAATCGTAAATTCAGGCAGATTGGAGTGCAGTCGTTAGGCATTTGTTTTGTTTTGGTACGTCAGTGGCACTTGTCTGTCTAGTAGGCTCTCAGAGACCAGTGTGGCCTGAGTTCCCAGTTGGTGCACATTGACAGCGCAGAAAGATACGTATATAGCTTCTTTTCTGTGTTTACTTCGTAGATTCTTACTTACATTGCATGTGAGTTTCGTATAGGAGGTGTAATTTCGAGTTTGTTACTGCAATCGTAAATTCAGGCAGATTGGAGTGCAGTCGTTAGGCATTTGTTTTGTTTTGGTACGTCAGTGGCACTTTGATGTCTAGTAGGCTCTCAGAGACCAGTGTGGCCTGAGTTCCCAGTTGGTGCACATTGACAGCGCAGAAAGATACGTATATAGCTTCTTGTCTGTGTTTACTTCGTAGATTCTTACTTACATTGCATGTGAGTTTCGTATAGGAGGTGTAATTTCGAGTTTTAGTTACTGCAATCGTAAATTCAGGCAGATTGTAGTGCAGTCGTTAGGCATTTGTTTTGTTTTGGTACGTCAGTGGCACTTTGATGTCTAGTAGGCTCTCAGAGACCAGTGTGGCCTGAGTTCCCAGTTGGTGCACATTGACAGCGCAGAAAGATACGTATATAGCTTCTTTTCTGTGTTTACTTCGTAGATTCTTACTTACATTGCATGTGAGTTTCGTATAGGAGGTGTAATTTCGAGTTTGTTACTGCAATCGTAAATTCAGGCAGATTGGAGTGCAGTCGTTAGGCATTTGTTTTGTTTTGGTACGTCAGTGGCACTTGTCTGTCTAGTAGGCTCTCAGAGACCAGTGTGGCCTGAGTTCCCAGTTGGTGCACATTGACAGCGCAGAAAGATACGTATATAGCTTCTTTTCTGTGTTTACTTCGTAGATTCTTACTTACATTGCATGTGAGTTTCGTATAGGAGGTGTAATTTCGAGTTTGTTACTGCAATCGTAAATTCAGGCAGATTGGAGTGCAGTCGTTAGGCATTTGTTTTGTTTTGGTACGTCAGTGGCACTTGTCTGTCTAGTAGGCTCTCAGAGACCAGTGTGGCCTGAGTTCCCAGTTGGTGCACATTGACAGCGCAGAAAGATACGTATATAGCTTCTTTTCTGTGTTTACTTCGTAGATTCTTACTTACATTGCATGTGAGTTTCGTATAGGAGGTGTAATTTCGAGTTTGTTACTGCAATCGTAAATTCAGGCAGATTGGAGTGCAGTCGTTAGGCATTTGTTTTGTTTTGGTACGTCAGTGGCACTTGTCTGTCTAGTAGGCTCTCAGAGACCAGTGTGGCCTGAGTTCCCAGTTGGTGCACATCGACAGCGCAGAAAGATACATATATAGCTTCTTTTCTGTGTTTACTTCGTAGATTCTTACTTACATTGCATGTGAGTTTCGTATAGGAGGTGTAATTTCGAGTTTGTTACTGCAATCGTAAATTCAGGCAGATTGGAGTGCAGTCGTTAGGCATTTGTTTTGTTTTGGTACGTCAGTGGTACTTGTCTGTCTAGTAGGCTCTCAGAGACCAGTGTGGCCTGAGTTCCCAGTTGGTGCACATCGACAGCGCAGAAAGATACATATATAGCTTCTTTTCTGTGTTTACTTCGTAGATTCTTACTTACATTGCATGTGAGTTTCGTATAGGAGGTGTAATTTCGAGTTTGTTACTGCAATCGTAAATTCAGGCAGATTGGAGTGCAGTCGTTAGGCATTTGTTTTGTTTTGGTACGTCAGTGGCACTTGTCTGTCTAGTAGGCTCTCAGAGACCAGTGTGGCCTGAGTTCCCAGTTGGTGCACATCGACAGCGCAGAAAGATACATATATAGCTTCTTTTCTGTGTTTACTTCGTAGATTCTTACTTACATTGCATGTGAGTTTCGTATAGGAGGTGTAATTTCGAGTTTGTTACTGCAATCGTAAATTCAGGCAGATTGGAGTGCAGTCGTTAGGCATTTGTTTTGTTTTGGTACGTCAGTGGTACTTGTCTGTCTAGTAGGCTCTCAGAGACCAGTGTGGCCTGAGTTCCCAGTTGGTGCACATCGACAGCGCAGAAAGATACATATATAGCTTCTTTTCTGTGTTTACTTCGTAGATTCTTACTTACATTGCATGTGAGTTTCGTATAGGAGGTGTAATTTCGAGTTTGTTACTGCAATCGTAAATTCAGGCAGATTGGAGTGCAGTCGTTAGGCATTTGTTTTGTTTTGGTACGTCAGTGGTACTTGTCTGTCTAGTAGGCTCTCAGAGACCAGTGTGGCCTGAGTTCCCAGTTGGTGCACATCGACAGCGCAGAAAGATACATATATAGCTTCTTTTCTGTGTTTACTTCGTAGATTCTTACTTACATTGCATGTGAGTTTCGTATAGGAGGTGTAATTTCGAGTTTGTTACTGCAATCGTAAATTCAGGCAGATTGGAGTGCAGTCGTTAGGCATTTGTTTTGTTTTGGTACGTCAGTGGCACTTGTCTGTCTAGTAGGCTCTCAGAGACCAGTGTGGCCTGAGTTCCCAGTTGGTGCACATCGACAGCGCAGAAAGATACATATATAGCTTCTTTTCTGTGTTTACTTCGTAGATTCTTACTTACATTGCATGTGAGTTTCGTATAGGAGGTGTAATTTCGAGTTTGTTACTGCAATCGTAAATTCAGGCAGATTGGAGTGCAGTCGTTAGGCATTTGTTTTGTTTTGGTACGTCAGTGGCACTTGTCTGTCTAGTAGGCTCTCAGAGACCAGTGTGGCCTGAGTTCCCAGTTGGTGCACATCGACAGCGCAGAAAGATACATATATAGCTTCTTTTCTGTGTTTACTTCGTAGATTCTTACTTACATTGCATGTGAGTTTCGTATAGGAGGTGTAATTTCGAGTTACTGCAATCGTAAATTCAGGCAGATTGGAGTGCAGTCGTTAGGCATTTGTTTTGTTTTGGTACGTCAGTGGTACTTGTCTGTCTAGTAGGCTCTCAGAGACCAGTGTGGCCTGAGTTCCCAGTTGGTGCACATCGACAGCGCAGAAAGATACATATATAGCTTCTTTTCTGTGTTTACTTCGTAGATTCTTATTTACATTGCATGTGAGTTTCGTATAGGAGGTGTAATTTCGAGTTTGTTACTGCAATCGTAAATTCAGGCAGATTGGAGTGCAGTCGTTAGGCATTTGTTTTGTTTTGGTACGTCAGTGGCACTTGTCTGTCTAGTAGGCTCTCAGAGACCAGTGTGGCCTGAGTTCCCAGTTGGTGCACATCGACAGCGCAGAAAGATACATATATAGCTTCTTTTCTGTGTTTACTTCGTAGATTCTTACTTACATTGCATGTGAGTTTCGTATAGGAGGTGTAATTTCGAGTTTGTTACTGCAATCGTAAATTCAGGCAGATTGGAGTGCAGTCGTTAGGCATTTGTTTTGTTTTGGTACGTCAGTGGCACTTGTCTGTCTAGTAGGCTCTCAGAGACCAGTGTGGCCTGAGTTCCCAGTTGGTGCACATCGACAGCGCAGAAAGATACATATATAGCTTCTTTTCTGTGTTTACTTCGTAGATTCTTACTTACATTGCATGTGAGTTTCGTATAGGAGGTGTAATTTCGAGTTTGTTACTGCAATCGTAAATTCAGGCAGATTGGAGTGCAGTCGTTAGGCATTTGTTTTGTTTTGGTACGTCAGTGGTACTTGTCTGTCTAGTAGGCTCTCAGAGACCAGTGTGGCCTGAGTTCCCAGTTGGTGCACATCGACAGCGCAGAAAGATACATATATAGCTTCTTTTCTGTGTTTACTTCGTAGATTCTTACTTACATTGCATGTGAGTTTCGTATAGGAGGTGTAATTTCGAGTTTGTTACTGCAATCGTAAATTCAGGCAGATTGGAGTGCAGTCGTTAGGCATTTGTTTTGTTTTGGTACGTCAGTGGCACTTGTCTGTCTAGTAGGCTCTCAGAGACCAGTGTGGCCTGAGTTCCCAGTTGGTGCACATTGACAGCGCAGAAAGATACGTATATAGCTTCTTGTCTGTGTTTACTTCGTAGATTCTTACTTACATTGCATGTGAGTTTCGTATAGGAGGTGTAATTTCGAGTTTGTTACTGCAATCGTAAATTCAGGCAGATTGTAGTGCAGTCGTTAGGCATTTGTTTTGTTTTGGTACGTCAGTGGTACTTGTCTGTCTAGTAGGCTCTCAGAGACCAGTGTGGCCTGAGTTCCCAGTTGGTGCACATCGACAGCGCAGAAAGATACATATATAGCTTCTTTTCTGTGTTTACTTCGTAGATTCTTACTTACATTGCATGTGAGTTTCGTATAGGAGGTGTAATTTCGAGTTTTAGTTACTGCAATCGTAAATTCAGGCAGATTGTAGTGCAGTCGTTAGGCATTTGTTTTGTTTTGGTACGTCAGTGGTACTTGTCTGTCTAGTAGGCTCTCAGAGACCAGTGTGGCCTGAGTTCCCAGTTGGTGCACATCGACAGCGCAGAAAGATACATATAGCTTCTTTTCTGTGTTTACTTCGTAGATTCTTACTTACATTGCATGTGAGTTTCGTATAGGAGGTGTAATTTCGAGTTTGTTACTGCAATCGTAAATTCAGGCAGATTGTAGTGCAGTCGTTAGGCATTTGTTTTGTTTTGGTACGTCAGTGGTACTTGTCTGTCTAGTAGGCTCTCAGAGACCAGTGTGGCCTGAGTTCGCAGTTGGTGCACATTGACAGCGCAGAAAGATACGTATATAGCTTCTTTTCTGTGTTTACTTCGTAGATTCTTACTTACATTGCATGTGAGTTTCGTATAGGAGGTGTAATTTCGAGTTTTAGTTACTGCAATCGTAAATTCAGGCAGATTGTAGTGCAGTCGTTAGGCATTTGTTTTGTTTTGGTACGTCAGTGGCACTTGTCTGTCTAGTAGGCTCTCAGAGACCAGTGTGGCCTGAGTTCCCAGTTGGTGCACATTGACAGCGCAGAAAGATACGTATATAGCTTCTTTTCTGTGTTTACTTCGTAGATTCTTACTTACATTGCATGTGAGTTTCGTATAGGAGGTGTAATTTCGAGTTTGTTACTGCAATCGTAAATTCAGGCAGATTGGAGTGCAGTCGTTAGGCATTTGTTTTGTTTTGGTACGTCAGTGGTACTTGTCTGTCTAGTAGGCTCTCAGAGACCAGTGTGGCCTGAGTTCCCAGTTGGTGCACATCGACAGCGCAGAAAGATACATATATAGCTTCTTTTCTGTGTTTACTTCGTAGATTCTTACTTACATTGCATGTGAGTTTCGTATAGGAGGTGTAATTTCGAGTTTTAGTTACTGCAATCGTAAATTCAGGCAGATTGTAGTGCAGTCGTTAGGCATTTGTTTTGTTTTGGTACGTCAGTGGCACTTGTCTGTCTAGTAGGCTCTCAGAGACCAGTGTGGCCTGAGTTCCCAGTTGGTGCACATCGACAGCGCAGAAAGATACATATATAGCTTCTTTTCTGTGTTTACTTCGTAGATTCTTACTTACATTGCATGTGAGTTTCGTATAGGAGGTGTAATTTCGAGTTTTACTTACTGCAATCGTAAATTCAGGCAGATTGTAGTGCAGTCGTTAGGCATTTGTTTTGTTTTGGTACGTCAGTGGCACTTGTCTGTCTAGTAGGCTCTCAGAGACCAGTGTGGCCTGAGTTCCCAGTTGGTGCACATTGACAGCGCAGAAAGATACGTATATAGCTTCTTTTCTGTGTTTACTTCGTAGATTCTTACTTACATTGCATGTGAGTTTCGTATAGGAGGTGTAATTTCGAGTTTTAGTTACTGCAATCGTAAATTCAGGCAGATTGTAGTGCAGTCGTTAGGCATTTGTTTTGTTTTGGTACGTCAGTGGCACTTGTCTGTCTAGTAGGCTCTCAGAGACCAGTGTGGCCTGAGTTCCCAGTTGGTGCACATCGACAGCGCAGAAAGATACATATATAGCTTCTTTTCTGTGTTTACTTCGTAGATTCTTACTTACATTGCATGTGAGTTTCGTATAGGAGGTGTAATTTCGAGTTTGTTACTGCAATCGTAAATTCAGGCAGATTGGAGTGCAGTCGTTAGGCATTTGTTTTGTTTTGGTACGTCAGTGGCACTTGTCTGTCTAGTAGGCTCTCAGAGACCAGTGTGGCCTGAGTTCCCAGTTGGTGCACATTGACAGCGCAGAAAGATACGTATATAGCTTCTTTTCTGTGTTTACTTCGTAGATTCTTACTTACATTGCATGTGAGTTTCGTATAGGAGGTGTAATTTCGAGTTTTAGTTACTGCAATCGTAAATTCAGGCAGATTGTAGTGCAGTCGTTAGGCATTTGTTTTGTTTTGGTACGTCAGTGGCACTTGTCTGTCTAGTAGGCTCTCAGAGACCAGTGTGGCCTGAGTTCCCAGTTGGTGCACATCGACAGCGCAGAAAGATACATATATAGCTTCTTTTCTGTGTTTACTTCGTAGATTCTTACTTACATTGCATGTGAGTTTCGTATAGGAGGTGTAATTTCGAGTTTTAGTTACTGCAATCGTAAATTCAGGCAGATTGTAGTGCAGTCGTTAGGCATTTGTTTTGTTTTGGTACGTCAGTGGCACTTGTCTGTCTAGTAGGCTCTCAGAGACCAGTGTGGCCTGAGTTCCCAGTTGGTGCACATTGACAGCGCAGAAAGATACATATATAGCTTCTTTTCTGTGTTTACTTCGTAGATTCTTACTTACATTGCATGTGAGTTTCGTATAGGAGGTGTAATTTCGAGTTTGTTACTGCAATCGTAAATTCAGGCAGATTGGAGTGCAGTCGTTAGGCATTTGTTTTGTTTTGGTACGTCAGTGGCACTTGTCTGTCTAGTAGGCTCTCAGAGACCAGTGTGGCCTGAGTTCCCAGTTGGTGCACATCGACAGCGCAGAAAGATACATATATAGCTTCTTTTCTGTGTTTACTTCGTAGATTCTTACTTACATTGCATGTGAGTTTCGTATAGGAGGTGTAATTTCGAGTTTTAGTTACTGCAATCGTAAATTCAGGCAGATTGTAGTGCAGTCGTTAGGCATTTGTTTTGTTTTGGTACGTCAGTGGCACTTGTCTGTCTAGTAGGCTCTCAGAGACCAGTGTGGCCTGAGTTCCCAGTTGGTGCACATTGACAGCGCAGAAAGATACATATATAGCTTCTTTTCTGTGTTTACTTCGTAGATTCTTACTTACATTGCATGTGAGTTTCGTATAGGAGGTGTAATTTCGAGTTTGTTACTGCAATCGTAAATTCAGGCAGATTGGAGTGCAGTCGTTAGGCATTTGTTTTGTTTTGGTACGTCAGTGGCACTTGTCTGTCTAGTAGGCTCTCAGAGACCAGTGTGGCCTGAGTTCCCAGTTGGTGCACATTGACAGCGCAGAAAGATACGTATATAGCTTCTTTTCTGTGTTTACTTCGTAGATTCTTACTTACATTGCATGTGAGTTTCGTATAGGAGGTGTAATTTCGAGTTTGTTACTGCAATCGTAAATTCAGGCAGATTGGAGTGCAGTCGTTAGGCATTTGTTTTGTTTTGGTACGTCAGTGGCACTTGTCTGTCTAGTAGGCTCTCAGAGACCAGTGTGGCCTGAGTTCCCAGTTGGTGCACATTGACAGCGCAGAAAGATACGTATATAGCTTCTTTTCTGTGTTTACTTCGTAGATTCTTACTTACATTGCATGTGAGTTTCGTATAGGAGGTGTAATTTCGAGTTTGTTACTGCAATCGTAAATTCAGGCAGATTGGAGTGCAGTCGTTAGGCATTTGTTTTGTTTTGGTACGTCAGTGGCACTTGTCTGTCTAGTAGGCTCTCAGAGACCAGTGTGGCCTGAGTTCCCAGTTGGTGCACATTGACAGCGCAGAAAGATACATATATAGCTTCTTTTCTGTGTTTACTTCGTAGATTCTTACTTACATTGCATGTGAGTTTCGTATAGGAGGTGTAATTTCGAGTTTGTTACTGCAATCGTAAATTCAGGCAGATTGGAGTGCAGTCGTTAGGCATTTGTTTTGTTTTGGTACGTCAGTGGCACTTGTCTGTCTAGTAGGCTCTCAGAGACCAGTGTGGCCTGAGTTCCCAGTTGGTGCACATTGACAGCGCAGAAAGATACGTATATAGCTTCTTTTCTGTGTTTACTTCGTAGATTCTTACTTACATTGCATGTGAGTTTCGTATAGGAGGTGTAATTTCGAGTTTGTTACTGCAATCGTAAATTCAGGCAGATTGGAGTGCAGTCGTTAGGCATTTGTTTTGTTTTGGTACGTCAGTGGCACTTGTCTGTCTAGTAGGCTCTCAGAGACCAGTGTGGCCTGAGTTCCCAGTTGGTGCACATTGACAGCGCAGAAAGATACGTATATAGCTTCTTTTCTGTGTTTACTTCGTAGATTCTTACTTACATTGCATGTGAGTTTCGTATAGGAGGTGTAATTTCGAGTTTTAGTTACTGCAATCGTAAATTCAGGCAGATTGTAGTGCAGTCGTTAGGCATTTTGTTTTGGTACGTCAGTGGCACTTGTCTGTCTAGTAGGCTCTCAGAGACCAGTGTGGCCTGAGTTCCCAGTTGGTGCACATCGACAGCGCAGAAAGATACATATATAGCTTCTTTTCTGTGTTTACTTCGTAGATTCTTACTTACATTGCATGTGAGTTTCGTATAGGAGGTGTAATTTCGAGTTTTAGTTACTGCAATCGTAAATTCAGGCAGATTGTAGTGCAGTCGTTAGGCATTTGTTTTGTTTTGATACGTCAGTGGCACTTGTCTGTCTAGTAGGCTCTCAGAGACCAGTGTGGCCTGAGTTCCCAGTTGGTGCACATTGACAGCGCAGAAAGATACATATATAGCTTCTTTTCTGTGTTTACTTCGTAGATTCTTACTTACATTGCATGTGAGTTTCGTATAGGAGGTGTAATTTCGAGTTTGTTACTGCAATCGTAAATTCAGGCAGATTGGAGTGCAGTCGTTAGGCATTTGTTTTGTTTTGGTACGTCAGTGGCACTTGTCTGTCTAGTAGGCTCTCAGAGACCAGTGTGGCCTGAGTTCCCAGTTGGTGCACATTGACAGCGCAGAAAGATACGTATATAGCTTCTTTTCTGTGTTTACTTCGTAGATTCTTACTTACATTGCATGTGAGTTTCGTATAGGAGGTGTAATTTCGAGTTTTAGTTACTGCAATCGTAAATTCAGGCAGATTGTAGTGCAGTCGTTAGGCATTTGTTTTGTTTTGATACGTCAGTGGCACTTGTCTGTCTAGTAGGCTCTCAGAGACCAGTGTGGCCTGAGTTCCCAGTTGGTGCACATTGACAGCGCAGAAAGATACATATATAGCTTCTTTTCTGTGTTTACTTCGTAGATTCTTACTTACATTGCATGTGAGTTTCGTATAGGAGGTGTAATTTCGAGTTTGTTACTGCAATCGTAAATTCAGGCAGATTGGAGTGCAGTCGTTAGGCATTTGTTTTGTTTTGGTACGTCAGTGGCACTTGTCTGTCTAGTAGGCTCTCAGAGACCAGTGTGGCCTGAGTTCCCAGTTGGTGCACATTGACAGCGCAGAAAGATACGTATATAGCTTCTTTTCTGTGTTTACTTCGTAGATTCTTACTTACATTGCATGTGAGTTTCGTATAGGAGGTGTAATTTCGAGTTTGTTACTGCAATCGTAAATTCAGGCAGATTGTAGTGCAGTCGTTAGGCATTTGTTTTGTTTTGGTACGTCAGTGGCACTTGTCTGTCTAGTAGGCTCTCAGAGACCAGTGTGGCCTGAGTTCCCAGTTGGTGCACATCGACAGCGCAGAAAGATACATATATAGCTTCTTTTCTGTGTTTACTTCGTAGATTCTTACTTACATTGCATGTGAGTTTCGTATAGGAGGTGTAATTTCGAGTTTGTTACTGCAATCGTAAATTCAGGCAGATTGGAGTGCAGTCGTTAGGCATTTGTTTTGTTTTGGTACGTCAGTGGCACTTGTCTGTCTAGTAGGCTCTCAGAGACCAGTGTGGCCTGAGTTCCCAGTTGGTGCACATTGACAGCGCAGAAAGATACGTATATAGCTTCTTTTCTGTGTTTACTTCGTAGATTCTTACTTACATTGCATGTGAGTTTCGTATAGGAGGTGTAATTTCGAGTTTTAGTTACTGCAATCGTAAATTCAGGCAGATTGTAGTGCAGTCGTTAGGCATTTGTTTTGTTTTGATACGTCAGTGGCACTTGTCTGTCTAGTAGGCTCTCAGAGACCAGTGTGGCCTGAGTTCCCAGTTGGTGCACATTGACAGCGCAGAAAGATACATATATAGCTTCTTTTCTGTGTTTACTTCGTAGATTCTTACTTACATTGCATGTGAGTTTCGTATAGGAGGTGTAATTTCGAGTTTGTTACTGCAATCGTAAATTCAGGCAGATTGGAGTGCAGTCGTTAGGCATTTGTTTTGTTTTGGTACGTCAGTGGCACTTGTCTGTCTAGTAGGCTCTCAGAGACCAGTGTGGCCTGAGTTCCCAGTTGGTGCACATTGACAGCGCAGAAAGATACGTATATAGCTTCTTTTCTGTGTTTACTTCGTAGATTCTTACTTACATTGCATGTGAGTTTCGTATAGGAGGTGTAATTTCGAGTTTTAGTTACTGCAATCGTAAATTCAGGCAGATTGTAGTGCAGTCGTTAGGCATTTGTTTTGTTTTGGTACGTCAGTGGCACTTGTCTGTCTAGTAGGCTCTCAGAGACCAGTGTGGCCTGAGTTCCCAGTTGGTGCACATTGACAGCGCAGAAAGATACATATATAGCTTCTTTTCTGTGTTTACTTCGTAGATTCTTACTTACATTGCATGTGAGTTTCGTATAGGAGGTGTAATTTCGAGTTTGTTACTGCAATCGTAAATTCAGGCAGATTGGAGTGCAGTCGTTAGGCATTTGTTTTGTTTTGGTACGTCAGTGGCACTTGTCTGTCTAGTAGGCTCTCAGAGACCAGTGTGGCCTGAGTTCCCAGTTGGTGCACATTGACAGCGCAGAAAGATACGTATATAGCTTCTTTTCTGTGTTTACTTCGTAGATTCTTACTTACATTGCATGTGAGTTTCGTATAGGAGGTGTAATTTCGAGTTTTAGTTACTGCAATCGTAAATTCAGGCAGATTGTAGTGCAGTCGTTAGGCATTTGTTTTGTTTTGATACGTCAGTGGCACTTGTCTGTCTAGTAGGCTCTCAGAGACCAGTGTGGCCTGAGTTCCCAGTTGGTGCACATTGACAGCGCAGAAAGATACATATATAGCTTCTTTTCTGTGTTTACTTCGTAGATTCTTACTTACATTGCATGTGAGTTTCGTATAGGAGGTGTAATTTCGAGTTTGTTACTGCAATCGTAAATTCAGGCAGATTGGAGTGCAGTCGTTAGGCATTTGTTTTGTTTTGGTACGTCAGTGGCACTTGTCTGTCTAGTAGGCTCTCAGAGACCAGTGTGGCCTGAGTTCCCAGTTGGTGCACATTGACAGCGCAGAAAGATACGTATATAGCTTCTTTTCTGTGTTTACTTCGTAGATTCTTACTTACATTGCATGTGAGTTTCGTATAGGAGGTGTAATTTCGAGTTTGTTACTGCAATCGTAAATTCAGGCAGATTGTAGTGCAGTCGTTAGGCATTTGTTTTGTTTTGGTACGTCAGTGGCACTTGTCTGTCTAGTAGGCTCTCAGAGACCAGTGTGGCCTGAGTTCCCAGTTGGTGCACATCGACAGCGCAGAAAGATACATATATAGCTTCTTTTCTGTGTTTACTTCGTAGATTCTTACTTACATTGCATGTGAGTTTCGTATAGGAGGTGTAATTTCGAGTTTTAGTTACTGCAATCGTAAATTCAGGCAGATTGTAGTGCAGTCGTTAGGCATTTGTTTTGTTTTGGTACGTCAGTGGCACTTGTCTGTCTAGTAGGCTCTCAGAGACCAGTGTGGCCTGAGTTCCCAGTTGGTGCACATTGACAGCGCAGAAAGATACATATATAGCTTCTTTTCTGTGTTTACTTCGTAGATTCTTACTTACATTGCATGTGAGTTTCGTATAGGAGGTGTAATTTCGAGTTTGTTACTGCAATCGTAAATTCAGGCAGATTGGAGTGCAGTCGTTAGGCATTTGTTTTGTTTTGGTACGTCAGTGGCACTTGTCTGTCTAGTAGGCTCTCAGAGACCAGTGTGGCCTGAGTTCCCAGTTGGTGCACATTGACAGCGCAGAAAGATACGTATATAGCTTCTTTTCTGTGTTTACTTCGTAGATTCTTACTTACATTGCATGTGAGTTTCGTATAGGAGGTGTAATTTCGAGTTTTAGTTACTGCAATCGTAAATTCAGGCAGATTGTAGTGCAGTCGTTAGGCATTTGTTTTGTTTTGGTACGTCAGTGGCACTTGTCTGTCTAGTAGGCTCTCAGAGACCAGTGTGGCCTGAGTTCCCAGTTGGTGCACATTGACAGCGCTGAAAGAATCATATATAGCTTCTTTTCTGTGTTTACTTCGTAGATTCTTACTTACATTGCATGTGAGTTTCGTATAGGAGGTGTAATTTCGAGTTTGTTACTGCAATCGTAAATTCAGGCAGATTGTAGTGCAGTCGTTAGGCATTTGTTTTGTTTTGGTACGTCAGTGGCACTTGTCTGTCTAGTAGGCTCTCAGAGACCAGTGTGGCCTGAGTTCCCAGTTGGTGCACATCGACAGCGCAGAAAGATACATATATAGCTTCTTTTCTGTGTTTACTTCGTAGATTCTTACTTACATTGCATGTGAGTTTCGTATAGGAGGTGTAATTTCGAGTTTTAGTTACTGCAATCGTAAATTCAGGCAGATTGTAGTGCAGTCGTTAGGCATTTGTTTTGTTTTGGTACGTCAGTGGCACTTGTCTGTCTAGTAGGCTCTCAGAGACCAGTGTGGCCTGAGTTCCCAGTTGGTGCACATTGACAGCGCAGAAAGATACGTATATAGCTTCTTTTCTGTGTTTACTTCGTAGATTCTTACTTACATTGCATGTGAGTTTCGTATAGGAGGTGTAATTTCGAGTTTTAGTTACTGCAATCGTAAATTCAGGCAGATTGGAGTGCAGTCGTTAGGCATTTGTTTTGTTTTGGTACGTCAGTGGTACTTGTCTGTCTAGTAGGCTCTCAGAGACCAGTGTGGCCTGAGTTCCCAGTTGGTGCACATCGACAGCGCAGAAAGATACATATATAGCTTCTTTTCTGTGTTTACTTCGTAGATTCTTACTTACATTGCATGTGAGTTTCGTATAGGAGGTGTAATTTCGAGTTTTAGTTACTGCAATCGTAAATTCAGGCAGATTGTAGTGCAGTCGTTAGGCATTTGTTTTGTTTTGGTACGTCAGTGGCACTTGTCTGTCTAGTAGGCTCTCAGAGACCAGTGTGGCCTGAGTTCCCAGTTGGTGCACATCGACAGCGCAGAAAGATACATATATAGCTTCTTTTCTGTGTTTACTTCGTAGATTCTTACTTACATTGCATGTGAGTTTCGTATAGGAGGTGTAATTTCGAGTTTGTTACTGCAATCGTAAATTCAGGCAGATTGGAGTGCAGTCGTTAGGCATTTGTTTTGTTTTGGTACGTCAGTGGTACTTGTCTGTCTAGTAGGCTCTCAGAGACCAGTGTGGCCTGAGTTCCCAGTTGGTGCACATCGACAGCGCAGAAAGATACATATATAGCTTCTTTTCTGTGTTTACTTCGTAGATTCTTACTTACATTGCATGTGAGTTTCGTATAGGAGGTGTAATTTCGAGTTTTAGTTACTGCAATCGTAAATTCAGGCAGATTGTAGTGCAGTCGTTAGGCATTTGTTTTGTTTTGGTACGTCAGTGGCACTTGTCTGTCTAGTAGGCTCTCAGAGACCAGTGTGGCCTGAGTTCCCAGTTGGTGCACATCGACAGCGCAGAAAGATACATATATAGCTTCTTTTCTGTGTTTACTTCGTAGATTCTTACTTACATTGCATGTGAGTTTCGTATAGGAGGTGTAATTTCGAGTTTTAGTTACTGCAATCGTAAATTCAGGCAGATTGTAGTGCAGTCGTTAGGCATTTGTTTTGTTTTGGTACGTCAGTGGCACTTGGATGTCTAGTAGGCTCTCAGAGACCAGTGTGGCCTGAGTTCCCAGTTGGTGCACATTGACAGCGCAGAAAGATACGTATATAGCTTCTTTTCTGTGTTTACTTAGTAGATTCTTACTTACATTGCATGTGAGTTTCGTATAGGAGGTGTAATTTCGAGTTTTAGTTACTGCAATCGTAAATTCAGGCAGATTGTAGTGCAGTCGTTAGGCATTTGTTTTGTTTTGGTACGTCAGTGGCACTTGGATGTCTAGTAGGCTCTCAGAGACCAGTGTGGCCTGAGTCCCCAGTTGGTGCACATTGACAGCGCAGAAAGATACGTATATAGCTTCTTTTCTGTGTTTACTTCGTAGATTCTTACTTACATTGCATGTGAGTTTCGTATAGGAGGTGTAATTTCGAGTTTTAGTTACTGCAATCGTAAATTCAGGCAGATTGTAGTGCAGTCGTTAGGCATTTGTTTTGTTTTGGTACGTCAGTGGTACTTGTCTGTCTAGTAGGCTCTCAGAGACCAGTGTGGCCTGAGTTCCCAGTTGGTGCACATCGACAGCGCAGAAAGATACATATATAGCTTCTTTTCTGTGTTTACTTCGTAGATTCTTACTTACATTGCATGTGAGTTTCGTATAGGAGGTGTAATTTCGAGTTTGTTACTGCAATCGTAAATTCAGGCAGATTGGAGTGCAGTCGTTAGGCATTTGTTTTGTTTTGGTACGTCAGTGGTACTTGTCTGTCTAGTAGGCTCTCAGAGACCAGTGTGGCCTGAGTTCCCAGTTGGTGCACATCGACAGCGCAGAAAGATACATATATAGCTTCTTTTCTGTGTTTACTTCGTAGATTCTTACTTACATTGCATGTGAGTTTCGTATAGGAGGTGTAATTTCGAGTTTTAGTTACTGCAATCGTAAATTCAGGCAGATTGTAGTGCAGTCGTTAGGCATTTGTTTTGTTTTGGTACGTCAGTGGCACTTGTCTGTCTAGTAGGCTCTCAGAGACCAGTGTGGCCTGAGTTCCCAGTTGGTGCACATTGACAGCGCAGAAAGATACGTATATAGCTTCTTTTCTGTGTTTACTTCGTAGATTCTTACTTACATTGCATGTGAGTTTCGTATAGGAGGTGTAATTTCGAGTTTTAGTTACCGCAATCGTAAATTCAGGCAGATTGTAGTGCAGTCGTTAGGCATTTGTTTTGTTTTGGTACGTCAGTGGCACTTGGATGTCTAGTAGGCTCTGAGACCAGTGTGGCCTGAGTTCCCAGTTGGTGCACATTGACAGCGCAGAAAGATACATATATAGCTTCTTTTCTGTGTTTACTTCGTAGATTCTTACTTACATTGCATGTGAGTTTCGTATAGGAGGTGTAATTTCGAGTTTGTTACTGCAATCGTAAATTCAGGCAGATTGGAGTGCAGTCGTTAGGCATTTGTTTTGTTTTGGTACGTCAGTGGTACTTGTCTGTCTAGTAGGCTCTCAGAGACCAGTGTGGCCTGAGTTCCCAGTTGGTGCACATCGACAGCGCAGAAAGATACATATATAGCTTCTTTTCTGTGTTTACTTCGTAGATTCTTACTTACATTGCATGTGAGTTTCGTATAGGAGGTGTAATTTCGAGTTTGTTACTGCAATCGTAAATTCAGGCAGATTGGAGTGCAGTCGTTAGGCATTTGTTTTGTTTTGGTACGTCAGTGGTACTTGTCTGTCTAGTAGGCTCTCAGAGACCAGTGTGGCCTGAGTTCCCAGTTGGTGCACATCGACAGCGCAGAAAGATACATATATAGCTTCTTTTCTGTGTTTACTTCGTAGATTCTTACTTACATTGCATGTGAGTTTCGTATAGGAGGTGTAATTTCGAGTTTGTTACTGCAATCGTAAATTCAGGCAGATTGGAGTGCAGTCGTTAGGCATTTGTTTTGTTTTGGTACGTCAGTGGCACTTGTCTGTCTAGCAGGCTCTCAGAGACCAGTGTGGCCTGAGTTCCCAGTTGGTGCACATTGACAGCGCAGAAAGATACGTATATAGCTTCTTTTCTGTGTTTACTTCGTAGATTCTTACTTACATTGCATGTGAGTTTCGTATAGGAGGTGTAATTTCGAGTTTTAGTTACTGCAATCGTAAATTCAGGCAGATTGTAGTGCAGTCGTTAGGCATTTGTTTTGTTTTGGTACGTCAGTGGCACTTGGATGTCTAGTAGGCTCTCAGAGACCAGTGTGGCCTGAGTTCCCAGTTGGTGCACATTGACAGCGCAGAAAGATACATATATAGCTTCTTTTCTGTTTACTTCGTAGATTCTTACTTACATTGCATGTGAGTTTCGTATAGGAGGTGTAATTTCGAGTTTGTTACTGCAATCGTAAATTCAGGCAGATTGGAGTGCAGTCGTTAGGCATTTGTTTTGTTTTGGTACGTCAGTGGTACTTGTCTGTCTAGTAGGCTCTCAGAGACCAGTGTGGCCTGAGTTCCCAGTTGGTGCACATCGACAGCGCAGAAAGATACATATATAGCTTCTTTTCTGTGTTTACTTCGTAGATTCTTACTTACATTGCATGTGAGTTTCGTATAGGAGGTGTAATTTCGAGTTTTAGTTACTGCAATCGTAAATTCAGGCAGATTGTAGTGCAGTCGTTAGGCATTTGTTTTGTTTTGGTACGTCAGTGGCACTTGTCTGTCTAGTAGGCTCTCAGAGACCAGTGTGGCCTGAGTTCCCAGTTGGTGCACATCGACAGCGCAGAAAGATACATATATAGCTTCTTTTCTGTGTTTACTTCGTAGATTCTTACTTACATTGCATGTGAGTTTCGTATAGGAGGTGTAATTTCGAGTTTTAGTTACTGCAATCGTAAATTCAGGCAGATTGTAGTGCAGTCGTTAGGCATTTGTTTTGTTTTGGTACGTCAGTGGCACTTGGATGTCTAGTAGGCTCTCAGAGACCAGTGTGGCCTGAGTTCCCAGTTGGTGCACATTGACAGCGCAGAAAGATACGTATATAGCTTCTTTTCTGTGTTTACTTCGTAGATTCTTACTTACATTGCATGTGAGTTTCGTATAGGAGGTGTAATTTCGAGTTTTAGTTACTGCAATCGTAAATTCAGGCAGATTGTAGTGCAGTCGTTAGGCATTTGTTTTGTTTTGGTACGTCAGTGGCACTTGGATGTCTAGTAGGCTCTCAGAGACCAGTGTGGCCTGAGTTCCCAGTTGGTGCACATTGACAGCGCAGAAAGATACGTATATAGCTTCTTTTCTGTGTTTACTTCGTAGATTCTTACTTACATTGCATGTGAGTTTCGTATAGGAGGTGTAATTTCGAGTTTTAGTTACTGCAATCGTAAATTCAGGCAGATTGTAGTGCAGTCGTTAGGCATTTGTTTTGTTTTGGTACGTCAGTGGCACTTGGATGTCTAGTAGGCTCTCAGAGACCAGTGTGGCCTGAGTTCCCAGTTGGTGCACATCGACAGCGCAGAAAGATACATATATAGCTTCTTTTCTGTGTTTACTTCGTAGATTCTTACTTACATTGCATGTGAGTTTCGTATAGGAGGTGTAATTTCGAGTTTTAGTTACTGCAATCGTAAATTCAGGCAGATTGTAGTGCAGTCGTTAGGCATTTGTTTTGTTTTGGTACGTCAGTGGCACTTGTCTGTCTAGTAGGCTCTCAGAGACCAGTGTGGCCTGAGTTCCCAGTTGGTGCACATCGACAGCGCAGAAAGATACATATATAGCTTCTTTTCTGTGTTTACTTCGTAGATTCCTACTTACATTGCATGTGAGTTTCGTATAGGAGGTGTAATTTCGAGTTTTAGTTACTGCAATCGTAAATTCAGGCAGATTGTAGTGCAGTCGTTAGGCATTTGTTTTGTTTTGGTACGTCAGTGGCACTTGGATGTCTAGTAGGCTCTCAGAGACCAGTGTGGCCTGAGTTCCCAGTTGGTGCACATTGACAGCGCAGAAAGATACGTATATAGCTTCTTTTCTGTGTTTACTTCGTAGATTCTTACTTACATTGCATGTGAGTTTCGTATAGGTGTAATTTCGAGTTTGTTACTGCAATCGTAAATTCAGGCAGATGGTAGTGCAGTCGTTAGGCATTTGTTTTGTTTTGGTACGTCAGTGGCACTTGGATGTCTAGTAGGCTCTCAGAGACCAGTGTGGCCTGAGTTCCCAGTTGGTGCACATCGACAGCGCAGAAAGATACATATATAGCTTCTTGTCTGTGTTTACTTCGTAGATTCTTACTTACATTGCATGTGAGTTTCGTATAGGAGGTGTAATTTCGAGTTTGTTACTGCAATCGTAAATTCAGGCAGATTGGAGTGCAGTCGTTAGGCATTTGTTTTGTTTTGGTACGTCAGTGGTACTTGTCTGTCTAGTAGGCTCTCAGAGACCAGTGTGGCCTGAGTTCCCAGTTGGTGCACATCGACAGCGCAGAAAGATACATATATAGCTTCTTTTCTGTGTTTACTTCGTAGATTCTTACTTACATTGCATGTGAGTTTCGTATAGGAGGTGTAATTTCGAGTTTGTTACTGCAATCGTAAATTCAGGCAGATGGTAGTGCAGTCGTTAGGCATTTGTTTTGTTTTGGTACGTCAGTGGCACTTGGATGTCTAGTAGGCTCTCAGAGACCAGTGTGGCCTGAGTTCCCAGATGGTGCACATTGACAGCGCAGAAAGATACGTATATAGCTTCTTGTCTGTGTTTACTTCGTAGATTCTTACTTACATTGCATGTGAGTTTCGTATAGGAGGTGTTATTTCGAGTTTGTTACTGCAATCGTAAATTCAGGCAGATTGGAGTGCAGTCGTTAGGCATTTGTTTTGTTTTGGTACGTCAGTGGTACTTGTCTGTCTAGTAGGCTCTCAGAGACCAGTGTGGCCTGAGTTCCCAGTTGGTGCACATCGACAGCGCAGAAAGATACGTATATAGCTTCTTTTCTGTGTTTACTTCGTAGATTCTTACTTACATTGCATGTGAGTTTCGTATAGGAGGTGTAATTTCGAGTTTTAGTTACTGCAATCGTAAATTCAGGCAGATTGGAGTGCAGTCGTTAGGCATTTGTTTTGTTTTGGTACGTCAGTGGCACTTGGATGTCTAGTAGGCTCTCAGAGACCAGTGTGGCCTGAGTTCCCAGTTGGTGCACATCGACAGCGCAGAAAGATACATATATAGCTTCTTTTCTGTGTTTACTTCGTAGATTCTTACTTACATTGCATGTGAGTTTCGTATAGGAGGTGTAATTTCGAGTTTGTTACTGCAATCGTAAATTCAGGCAGATTGTAGTGCAGTCGTTAGGCATTTGTTTTGTTTTGGTACGTCAGTGGTACTTGTCTGTCTAGTAGGCTCTCAGAGACCAGTGTGGCCTGAGTTCCCAGTTGGTGCACATCGACAGCGCAGAAAGATACATATATAGCTTCTTTTCTGTGTTTACTTCGTAGATTCTTACTTACATTGCATGTGAGTTTCGTATAGGAGGTGTAATTTCGAGTTTGTTACTGCAATCGTAAATTCAGGCAGATTGGAGTGCAGTCGTTAGGCATTTGTTTTGTTTTGGTACGTCAGTGGTACTTGTCTGTCTAGTAGGCTCTCAGAGACCAGTGTGGCCTGAGTTCCCAGTTGGTGCACATCGACAGCGCAGAAAGATACATATATAGCTTCTTTTCTGTGTTTACTTCGTAGATTCTTACTTACATTGCATGTGAGTTTCGTATAGGAGGTGTAATTTCGAGTTTGTTACTGCAATCGTAAATTCAGGCAGATTGGAGTGCAGTCGTTAGGCATTTGTTTTGTTTTGGTACGTCAGTGGTACTTGTCTGTCTAGTAGGCTCTCAGAGACCAGTGTGGCCTGAGTTCCCAGTTGGTGAACATCGACAGCGCAGAAAGATACATATATAGCTTCTTTTCTGTGTTTACTTCGTAGATTCTTACTTACATTGCATGTGAGTTTCGTATAGGAGGTGTAATTTCGAGTTTGTTACTGCAATCGTAAATTCAGGCAGATTGTAGTGCAGTCGTTAGGCATTTGTTTTGTTTTGGTACGTCAGTGGTACTTGTCTGTCTAGTAGGCTCTCAGAGACCAGTGTGGCCTGAGTTCCCAGTTGGTGCACATCGACAGCGCAGAAAGATACATATATAGCTTCTTTTCTGTGTTTACTTCGTAGATTCTTACTTACATTGCATGTGAGTTTCGTATAGGAGGTGTAATTTCGAGTTTGTTACTGCAATCGTAAATTCAGGCAGATTGGAGTGCAGTCGTTAGGCATTTGTTTTGTTTTGGTACGTCAGTGGTACTTGTCTGTCTAGTAGGCTCTCAGAGACCAGTGTGGCCTGAGTTCCCAGTTGGTGCACATCGACAGCGCAGAAAGATACATATATAGCTTCTTTTCTGTGTTTACTTCGTAGATTCTTACTTACATTGCATGTGAGTTTCGTATAGGAGGTGTAATTTCGAGTTTTAGTTACTGCAATCGTAAATTCAGGCAGATTGTAGTGCAGTCGTTAGGCATTTGTTTTGTTTTGGTACGTCAGTGGTACTTGTCTGTCTAGTAGGCTCTCAGAGACCAGTGTGGCCTGAGTTCCCAGTTGGTGCACATCGACAGCGCAGAAAGATACGTATATAGCTTCTTTTCTGTGTTTACTTCGTAGATTCTTACTTACATTGCATGTGAGTTTCGTATAGGAGGTGTAATTTCGAGTTTGTTACTGCAATCGTAAATTCAGGCAGATTGGAGTGCAGTCGTTAGGCTTTTGTTTTGGTACGTCAGTGGTACTTGTCTGTCTAGTAGGCTCTCAGAGACCAGTGTGGCCTGAGTTCCCAGTTGGTGCACATCGACAGCGCAGAAAGATACATATATAGCTTCTTTTCTGTGTTTACTTCGTAGATTCTTACTTACATTGCATGTGAGTTTCGTATAGGAGGTGTAATTTCGAGTTTGTTACTGCAATCGTAAATTCAGGCAGATTGGAGTGCAGTCGTTAGGCATTTGTTTTGTTTTGGTACGTCAGTGGTACTTGTCTGTCTAGTAGGCTCTCAGAGACCAGTGTGGCCTGAGTTCCCAGTTGGTGCACATCGACAGCGCAGAAAGATACATATATAGCTTCTTTTCTGTGTTTACTTCGTAGATTCTTACTTACATTGCATGTGAGTTTCGTATAGGAGGTGTAATTTCGAGTTTGTTACTGCAATCGTAAATTCAGGCAGATTGGAGTGCAGTCGTTAGGCATTTGTTTTGTTTTGGTACGTCAGTGGTACTTGTCTGTCTAGTAGGCTCTCAGAGACCAGTGTGGCCTGAGTTCCCAGTTGGTGCACATCGACAGCGCAGAAAGATACGTATATAGCTTCTTTTCTGTGTTTACTTCGTAGATTCTTACTTACATTGCATGTGAGTTTCGTATAGGAGGTGTAATTTCGAGTTTGTTACTGCAATCGTAAATTCAGGCAGATTGTAGTGCAGTCGTTAGGCATTTGTTTTGTTTTGGTACGTCAGTGGTACTTGTCTGTCTAGTAGGCTCTCAGAGACCAGTGTGGCCTGAGTTCCCAGTTGGTGCACATCGACAGCGCAGAAAGATACATATATAGCTTCTTTTCTGTGTTTACTCCGTAGATTCTTACTTACATTGCATGTGAGTTTCGTATAGGAGGTGTAATTTCGAGTTTGTTACTGCAATCGTAAATTCAGGCAGATTGGAGTGCAGTCGTTAGGCATTTGTTTTGTTTTGGTACGTCAGTGGTACTTGTCTGTCTAGTAGGCTCTCAGAGACCAGTGTGGCCTGAGTTCCCAGTTGGTGCACATCGACAGCGCAGAAAGATACATATATAGCTTCTTTTCTGTGTTTACTTCGTAGATTCTTACTTACATTGCATGTGAGTTTCGTATAGGAGGTGTAATTTCGAGTTTGTTACTGCAATCGTAAATTCAGGCAGATTGGAGTGCAGTCGTTAGGCATTTGTTTTGTTTTGGTACGTCAGTGGTACTTGTCTGTCTAGTAGGCTCTCAGAGACCAGTGTGGCCTGAGTTCCCAGTTGGTGCACATCGACAGCGCAGAAAGATACGTATATAGCTTCTTTTCTGTGTTTACTTCGTAGATTCTTACTTACATTGCATGTGAGTTTCGTATAGGAGGTGTAATTTCGAGTTTTAGTTACTGCAATCGTAAATTCAGGCAGATTGTAGTGCAGTCGTTAGGCATTTGTTTTGTTTTGGTACGTCAGTGGTACTTGTCTGTCTAGTAGGCTCTCAGAGACCAGTGTGGCCTGAGTTCCCAGTTGGTGCACATCGACAGCGCAGAAAGATACGTATATAGCTTCTTTTCTGTGTTTACTTCGTAGATTCTTACTTACATTGCATGTGAGTTTCGTATAGGAGGTGTAATTTCGAGTTTTAGTTACTGCAATCGTAAATTCAGGCAGATTGTAGTGCCGTCGTTAGGCATTTGTTTTGTTTTGGTACGTCAGTGGTACTTGTCTGTCTAGTGGGCTCTCAGAGACCAGTGTGGCCTGAGCTCCCAGTTGGTGAACATCGACAGCGCAGAAAGATACGTATATAGCTTCTTTTCTGTGTTTACTTCGTAGATTCTTACTTACATTGCATGTGAGTTTCGTATAGGAGGTGTAATTTCGAGTTTTAGTTACTGCAATCGTAAATTCAGGCAGATTGTAGTGCAGTCGTTAGGCATTTGTTTTGTTTTGGTACGTCAGTGGTACTTGTCTGTCTAGTGGGCTCTCAGAGACCAGTGTGGCCTGAGTTCCCAGTTGGTGAACATCGACAGCGCAGAAAGATACGTATATAGCTTCTTTTCTGTGTTTACTTCGTAGATTCTTACTTACATTGCATGTGAGTTTCGTATAGGAGGTGTAATTTCGAGTTTTAGTTACTGCAATCGTAAATTCAGGCAGATTGTAGTGCAGTCGTTAGGCATTTGTTTTGTTTTGGTACGTCAGTGGCACTTGTCTGTCTAGTAGGCTCTCAGAGACCAGTGTGGCCTGAGTTCCCAGTTGGTGCACATCGACAGCGCAGAAAGATACGTATATAGCTTCTTTTCTGTGTTTACTTCGTAGATTCTTACTTACATTGCATGTGAGTTTCGTATAGGAGGTGTAATTTCGAGTTTTAGTTACTGCAATCGTAAATTCAGGCAGATTGTAGTGCAGTCGTTAGGCATTTGTTTTGTTTTGGTACGTCAGTGGCACTTGTCTGTCTAGTAGGCTCTCAGAGACCAGTGTGGCCTGAGTTCCCAGTTGGTGCACATCGACAGCGCAGAAAGATACGTATATAGCTTCTTTTCTGTGTTTACTTCGTAGATTCTTACTTACATTGCATGTGAGTTTCGTATAGGAGGTGTAATTTCGAGTTTTAGTTACTGCAATCGTAAATTCAGGCAGATTGTAGTGCAGTCGTTAGGCATTTGTTTTGTTTTGGTACGTCAGTGGTACTTGTCTGTCTAGTGGGCTCTCAGAGACCAGTGTGGCCTGAGTTCCCAGTTGGTGAACATCGACAGCGCAGAAAGATACGTATATAGCTTCTTTTCTGTGTTTACTTCGTAGATTCTTACTTACATTGCATGTGAGTTTCGTATAGGAGGTGTAATTTCGAGTTTTAGTTACTGCAATCGTAAATTCAGGCAGATTGTAGTGCAGTCGTTAGGCATTTGTTTTGTTTTGGTACGTCAGTGGTACTTGTCTGTCTAGTGGGCTCTCAGAGACCAGTGTGGCCTGAGTTCCCAGTTGGTGAACATCGACAGCGCAGAAAGATACGTATATAGCTTCTTTTCTGTGTTTACTTCGTAGATTCTTACTTACATTGCATGTGAGTTTCGTATAGGAGGTGTAATTTCGAGTTTTAGTTACTGCAATCGTAAATTCAGGCAGATTGTAGTGCAGTCGTTAGGCATTTGTTTTGTTTTGGTACGTCAGTGGTACTTGTCTGTCTAGTGGGCTCTCAGAGACCAGTGTGGCCTGAGTTCCCAGTTGGTGAACATCGACAGCGCAGAAAGATACGTATATAGCTTCTTTTCTGTGTTTACTTCGTAGATTCTTACTTACATTGCATGTGAGTTTCGTATAGGAGGTGTAATTTCGAGTTTTAGTTACTGCAATCGTAAATTCAGGCAGATTGTAGTGCAGTCGTTAGGCATTTGTTTTGTTTTGGTACGTCAGTGGTACTTGTCTGTCTAGTGGGCTCTCAGAGACCAGTGTGGCCTGAGTTCCCAGTTGGTGAACATCGACAGCGCAGAAAGATACGTATATAGCTTCTTTTCTGTGTTTACTTCGTAGACTCTTACTTACATTGCATGTGAGTTTCGTATAGGAGGTGTAATTTCGAGTTTTAGTTACTGCAATCGTAAATTCAGGCAGATTGTAGTGCAGTCGTTAGGCATTTGTTTTGTTTTGGTACGTCAGTGGCACTTGTCTGTCTAGTAGGCTCTCAGAGACCAGTGTGGCCTGAGTTCCCAGTTGGTGCACATCGACAGCGCAGAAAGATACGTATATAGCTTCTTTTCTGTGTTTACTTCGTAGATTCTTACTTACATTGCATGTGAGTTTCGTATAGGAGGTGTAATTTCGAGTTTTAGTTACTGCAATCGTAAATTCAGGCAGATTGTAGTGCAGTCGTTAGGCATTTGTTTTGTTTTGGTACGTCAGTGGCACTTGTCTGTCTAGTAGGCTCTCAGAGACCAGTGTGGCCTGAGTTCCCAGTTGGTGCACATCGACAGCGCAGAAAGATACGTATATAGCTTCTTTTCTGTGTTTACTTCGTAGATTCTTACTTACATTGCATGTGAGTTTCGTATAGGAGGTGTAATTTCGAGTTTTAGTTACTGCAATCGTAAATTCAGGCAGATTGTAGTGCAGTCGTTAGGCATTTGTTTTGTTTTGGTACGTCAGTGGTACTTGTCTGTCTAGTGGGCTCTCAGAGACCAGTGTGGCCTGAGTTCCCAGTTGGTGAACATCGACAGCGCAGAAAGATACGTATATAGCTTCTTTTCTGTGTTTACTTCGTAGATTCTTACTTACATTGCATGTGAGTTTCGTATAGGAGGTGTAATTTCGAGTTTTAGTTACTGCAATCGTAAATTCAGGCAGATTGTAGTGCAGTCGTTAGGCATTTGTTTTGTTTTGGTACGTCAGTGGCACTTGTCTGTCTAGTAGGCTCTCAGAGACCAGTGTGGCCTGAGTTCCCAGTTGGTGCACATCGACAGCGCAGAAAGATACGTATATAGCTTCTTTTCTGTGTTTACTTCGTAGATTCTTACTTACATTGCATGTGAGTTTCGTATAGGAGGTGTAATTTCGAGTTTTAGTTACTGCAATCGTAAATTCAGGCAGATTGTAGTGCAGTCGTTAGGCATTTGTTTTGTTTTGGTACGTCAGTGGTACTTGTCTGTCTAGTGGGCTCTCAGAGACCAGTGTGGCCTGAGCTCCCAGTTGGTGAACATCGACAGCGCAGAAAGATACGTATATAGCTTCTTTTCTGTGTTTACTTCGTAGATTCTTACTTACATTGCATGTGAGTTTCGTATAGGAGGTGTAATTTCGAGTTTTAGTTACTGCAATCGTAAATTCAGGCAGATTGTAGTGCAGTCGTTAGGCATTTGTTTTGTTTTGGTACGTCAGTGGTACTTGTCTGTCTAGTGGGCTCTCAGAGACCAGTGTGGCCTGAGTTCCCAGTTGGTGAACATCGACAGCGCAGAAAGATACGTATATAGCTTCTTTTCTGTGTTTACTTCGTAGATTCTTACTTACATTGCATGTGAGTTTCGTATAGGAGGTGTAATTTCGAGTTTTAGTTACTGCAATCGTAAATTCAGGCAGATTGTAGTGCAGTCGTTAGGCATTTGTTTTGTTTTGGTACGTCAGTGGTACTTGTCTGTCTAGTAGGCTCTCAGAGACCAGTGTGGCCTGAGTTCCCAGTTGGTGCACATCGACAGCGCAGAAAGATACGTATATAGCTTCTTTTCTGTGTTTACTTCGTAGATTCTTACTTACATTGCATGTGAGTTTCGTATAGGAGGTGTAATTTCGAGTTTTAGTTACTGCAATCGTAAATTCAGGCAGATTGTAGTGCAGTCGTTAGGCATTTGTTTTGTTTTGGTACGTCAGTGGTACTTGTCTGTCTAGTGGGCTCTCAGAGACCAGTGTGGCCTGAGCTCCCAGTTGGTGAACATCGACAGCGCAGAAAGATACGTATATAGCTTCTTTTCTGTGTTTACTTCGTAGATTCTTACTTACATTGCATGTGAGTTTCGTATAGGAGGTGTAATTTCGAGTTTTAGTTACTGCAATCGTAAATTCAGGCAGATTGTAGTGCAGTCGTTAGGCATTTGTTTTGTTTTGGTACGTCAGTGGCACTTGGATGTCTAGTAGGCTCTCAGAGACCAGTGTGGCCTGAGTTCCCAGCTGGTGCACATTGACAGCGCAGAAAGATACGTATATAGCTTCTTTTCTGTGTTTACTTCGTAGATTCTTACTTACATTGCATGTGAGTTTCGTATAAGAGGTGTAATTTCGAGTTTGTTACTGCAATCGTAAATTCAGGCAGATTGTAGTGCAGTCGTTAGGCATTTGTTTTGTTTTGGTACGTCAGTGGTACTTGTCTGTCTAGTAGGCTCTCAGAGACCAGTGTGGCCTGAGTTCCCAGTTGGTGCACATCGACAGCGCAGAAAGATACGTATATAGCTTCTTTTCTGTGTTTACTTCGTAGATTCTTACTTACATTGCATGTGAGTTTCGTATAGGACGTGTAATTTCGAGTTTTAGTTACTGCAATCGTAAATTCAGGCAGATTGTAGTGCAGTCGTTAGGCATTTGTTTTGTTTTGGTACGTCAGTGGTACTTGTCTGTCTAGTGGGCTCTCAGAGACCAGTGTGGCCTGAGCTCCCAGTTGGTGCACATCGACAGCGCAGAAAGATACGTATATAGCTTCTTTTCTGTGTTTACTTCGTAGATTCTTACTTACATTGCATGTGAGTTTCGTATAGGAGGTGTAATTTCGAGTTTTAGTTACTGCAATCGTAAATTCAGGCAGATTGTAGTGCAGTCGTTAGGCATTTGTTTTGTTTTGGTACGTCAGTGGTACTTGTCTGTCCAGTAGGCTCTCAGAGACCAGTGTGGCCTGAGTTCCCAGTTGGTGCACATTGACAGCGCAGAAAGATACGTATATAGCTTCTGTTCTGTTTACTTCGTAGATTCTTAATTACATTGCATGTGAGTTTCGTATAGGAGGTGCAATTTCGAGTTTTAGTTACTGCAATCGTAAATTCAGGCAGATTGTAGTGCAGTCGTTAGGCATTTGTTTTGTTTTGGTACGTCGGTGGCACTTGTCTGTCTAGTAGGCTCTCAGAGACCAGTGTGGCCTGAGTTCCCAGTTGGTGCACATCGACAGCGCAGAAAGATACATATATAGCTTCTGTTCTGTGTTTACTTCGTAGATTCTTACTTACATTGCATTTGAGTTTCGTATAGGAGGTGTAATTTCGAGTTTTAGTTACTGCAATCGTAAATTCAGGCAGATTGTAGTGCAGTCGTTAGGCATTTGTTTTGTTTTGGTACGTCAGTGGCACTTGGATGTCTAGTAGGCTCTCAGAGACCAGTGTGGCCTGAGTTCCCAGCTGGTGCACATTGACAGCGCAGAAAGATACGTATATAGCTTCTTTTCTGTGTTTACTTCGTAGATTCTTACTTACATTGCATGTGAGTTTCGTATAGGAGGTGTAATTTCGAGTTTTAGTTACTGCAATCGTAAATTCAGGCAGATTGTAGTGCAGTCGTTAGGCATTTGTTTTGTTTTGGTACGTCAGTGGCACTTGGATGTCTAGTAGGCTCTCAGAGACCAGTGTGGCCTGAGCTCCCAGCTGGTGCACATTGACAGCGCAGAAAGATACGTATATAGCTTCTTGTCTGTGTTTACTTCGTAGATTCTTACTTACATTGCATGTGAGTTTCGTATAGGAGGTGTAATTTCGAGTTTTAGTTACTGCAATCGTAAATTCAGGCAGATTGTAGTGCAGTCGTTAGGCATTTGTTTTGTTTTGGTACGTCAGTGGCACTTGTGTGTCTAGTAGGCTCTCAGAGACCAGTGTGGCCTGAGTTCCCAGCTGGTGCACATTGACAGCGCAGAAAGATACGTATATAGCTTCTTTTCTGTGTTTACTTCGTAGATTCTTACTTACATTGCATGTGAGTTTCGTATAGGAGGTGTAATTTCGAGTTTTAGTTACTGCAATCGTAAATTCAGGCAGATTGTAGTGCAGTCGTTAGGCATTTGTTTTGTTTTGGTACGTCGGTGGCACTTGTCTGTCTAGTAGGCTCTCAGAGACCAGTGTGGCCTGAGTTCCCAGTTGGTGCACATCGACAGCGCAGAAAGATACATATATAGCTTCTGTTCTGTGTTTACTTCGTAGATTCTTACTTACATTGCATGTGAGTTTCGTATAGGAGGTGTAATTTCGAGTTTTAGTTACTGCAATCGTAAATTCAGGCAGATTGTAGTGCAGTCGTTAGGCATTTGTTTTGTTTTGGTACGTCAGTGGCACTTGGATGTCTAGTAGGCTCTCAGAGACCAGTGTGGCCTGAGTTCCCAGCTGGTGCACATTGACAGCGCAGAAAGATACGTATATAGCTTCTTTTCTGTGTTTACTTCGTAGATTCTTACTTACATTGCATGTGAGTTTCGTATAGGAGGTGTAATTTCGAGTTTGTTACTGCAATCGTAAATTCAGGCAGATTGTAGTGCAGTCGTTAGGCATTTGTTTTGTTTTGGTACGTCAGTGGCACTTGGATGTCTAGTAGGCTCTCAGAGACCAGTGTGGCCTGAGTTCCCAGCTGGTGCACATTGACAGCGCAGAAAGATACGTATATAGCTTCTTTTCTGTGTTTACTTCGTAGATTCTTACTTACATTGCATGTGAGTTTCGTATAGGAGGTGTAATTTCGAGTTTGTTACTGCAATCGTAAATTCAGGCAGATTGTAGTGCAGTCGTTAGGCATTTGTTTTGTTTTGGTACGTCAGTGGCACTTGGATGTCTAGTAGGCTCTCAGAGACCAGTGTGGCCTGAGTTCCCAGCTGGTGCACATTGACAGCGCAGAAAGATACGTATATAGCTTCTTTTCTGTGTTTACTTCGTAGATTCTTACTTACATTGCATGTGAGTTTCGTATAGGAGGTGTAATTTCGAGTTTGTTACTGCAATCGTAAATTCAGGCAGATTGTAGTGCAGTCGTTAGGCATTTGTTTTGTTTTGGTACGTCAGTGGCACTTGGATGTCTAGTAGGCTCTCAGAGACCAGTGTGGCCTGAGTTCCCAGCTGGTGCACATTGACAGCGCAGAAAGATACGTATATAGCTTCTTTTCTGTGTTTACTTCGTAGATTCTTACTTACATTGCATGTGAGTTTCGTATAGGAGGTGTAATTTCGAGTTTTAGTTACTGCAATCGTAAATTCAGGCAGATTGTAGTGCAGTCGTTAGGCATTTGTTTTGTTTTGGTACGTCGGTGGCACTTGTCTGTCTAGTAGGCTCTCAGAGACCAGTGTGGCCTGAGTTCCCAGTTGGTGCACATCGACAGCGCAGAAAGATACATATATAGCTTCTGTTCTGTGTTTACTTCGTAGATTCTTACTTACATTGCATGTGAGTTTCGTATAGGAGGTGTAATTTCGAGTTTTAGGTACTGCAATCGTAAATTCAGGCAGATTGTAGTGCAGTCGTTAGGCATTTGTTTTGTTTTGGTACGTCAGTGGCACTTGGATGTCTAGTAGGCTCTCAGAGACCAGTGTGGCCTGAGTTCCCAGCTGGTGCACATTGACAGCGCAGAAAGATACGTATATAGCTTCTTTTCTGTGTTTACTTCGTAGATTCTTACTTACATTGCATGTGAGTTTCGTATAGGAGGTGTAATTTCGAGTTTTAGTTACTGCAATCGTAAATTCAGGCAGATTGTAGTGCAGTCGTTAGGCATTTGTTTTGTTTTGGTACGTCGGTGGCACTTGTCTGTCTAGTAGGCTCTCAGAGACCAGTGTGGCCTGAGTTCCCAGTTGGTGCACATCGACAGCGCAGAAAGATACATATATAGCTTCTGTTCTGTGTTTACTTCGTAGATTCTTACTTACATTGCATGTGAGTTTCGTATAGGAGGTGTAATTTCGAGTTTTAGTTACTGCAATCGTAAATTCAGGCAGATTGTAGTGCAGTCGTTAGGCATTTGTTTTGTTTTGGTACGTCAGTGGCACTTGGATGTCTAGTAGGCTCTCAGAGACCAGTGTGGCCTGAGTTCCCAGCTGGTGCACATTGACAGCGCAGAAAGATACGTATATAGCTTCTTTTCTGTGTTTACTTCGTAGATTCTTACTTACATTGCATGTGAGTTTCGTATAGGAGGTGTAATTTCGAGTTTTAGTTACTGCAATCGTAAATTCAGGCAGATTGTAGTGCAGTCGTTAGGCATTTGTTTTGTTTTGGTACGTCGGTGGCACTTGTCTGTCTAGTAGGCTCTCAGAGACCAGTGTGGCCTGAGTTCCCAGTTGGTGCACATCGACAGCGCAGAAAGATACATATATAGCTTCTGTTCTGTGTTTACTTCGTAGATTCTTACTTACATTGCATGTGAGTTTCGTATAGGAGGTGTAATTTCGAGTTTGTTACTGCAATCGTAAATTCAGGCAGATTGTAGTGCAGTCGTTAGGCATTTGTTTTGTTTTGGTACGTCAGTGGCACTTGGATGTCTAGTAGGCTCTCAGAGACCAGTGTGGCCTGAGTTCCCAGCTGGTGCACATTGACAGCGCAGAAAGATACGTATATAGCTTCTTTTCTGTGTTTACTTCGTAGATTCTTACTTACATTGCATGTGAGTTTCGTATAGGAGGTGTAATTTCGAGTTTGTTACTGCAATCGTAAATTCAGGCAGATTGTAGTGCAGTCGTTAGGCATTTGTTTTGTTTCGGTACGTCAGTGGCACTTGGGTGTCTAGTAGGCTCTCAGAGACCAGTGTGGCCTGAGTTCCCAGCTGGTGCACATTGACAGCGCAGAAAGATACGTATATAGCTTCTTGTCTGTGTTTACTTCGTAGATTCTTACTTACATTGCATGTGAGTTTCGTATAGGAGGTGTAATTTCGAGTTTGTTACTGCAATCGTAAATTCAGGCAGATTGTAGTGCAGTCGTTAGGCATTTGTTTTGTTTTGGTACGTCAGTGGCACTTGGATGTCTAGTAGGCTCTCAGAGACCAGTGTGGCCTGAGTTCCCAGTTGGTGCACATTGACAGCGCAGAAAGATACGTATATAGCTTCTTTTCTGTGTTTACTTCGTAGATTCTTACTTACATTGCATGTGAGTTTCGTATAGGAGGTGTAATTTCGAGTTTGTTACTGCAATCGTAAATTCAGGCAGATTGTAGTGCAGTCGTTAGGCATTTGTTTTGTTTCGGTACGTCAGTGGCACTTGGATGTCTAGTAGGCTCTCAGAGACCAGTGTGGCCTGAGTTCCCAGCTGGTGCACATTGACAGCGCAGAAAGATACGTATATAGCTTCTGTTCTGTGTTTACTTCGTAGATTCTTACTTACATTGCATGTGAGTTTCGTATAGGAGGTGTAATTTCGAGTTTGTTACTGCAATCGTAAATTCAGGCAGATTGTAGTGCAGTCGTTAGGCATTTGTTTTGTTTCGGTACGTCAGTGGCACTTGGATGTCTAGTAGGCTCTCAGAGACCAGTGTGGCCTGAGTTCCCAGTTGGTGCACATTGACAGCGCAGAAAGATACGTATATAGCTTCTGTTCTGTGTTTACTTCGTAGATTCTTACTTACATTGCATGTGAGTTTCGTATAGGAGGTGTAATTTCGAGTTTGTTACTGCAATCGTAAATTCAGGCAGATTGTAGTGCAGTCGTTAGGCATTTGTTTTGTTTCGGTACGTCAGTGGCACTTGGATGTCTAGTAGGCTCTCAGAGACCAGTGTGGCCTGAGTTCCCAGTTGGTGCACATTGACAGCGCAGAAAGATACGTATATAGCTTCTGTTCTGTGTTTACTTCGTAGATTCTTACTTACATTGCATGTGAGTTTCGTATAGGAGGTGTAATTTCGAGTTTGTTACTGCAATCGTAAATTCAGGCAGATTGTAGTGCAGTCGTTAGGCATTTGTTTTGTTTCGGTACGTCAGTGGCACTTGGATGTCTAGTAGGCTCTCAGAGACCAGTGTGGCCTGAGTTCCCAGTTGGTGCACATCGACAGCGCAGAAAGATACATATATAGCTTCTGTTCTGTGTTTACTTCGTAGATTCTTACTTACATTGCATGTGAGTTTCGTATAGGAGGTGTAATTTCGAGTTTGTTACTGCAATCGTAAATTCAGGCAGATTGTAGTGCAGTCGTTAGGCATTTGTTTTGTTTCGGTACGTCAGTGGCACTTGGATGTCTAGTAGGCTCTCAGAGACCAGTGTGGCCTGAGTTCCCAGTTGGTGCACATTGACAGCGCAGAAAGATACGTATATAGCTTCTGTTCTGTGTTTACTTCGTAGATTCTTACTTACATTGCATGTGAGTTTCGTATAGGAGGTGTAATTTCGAGTTTGTTACTGCAATCGTAAATTCAGGCAGATTGTAGTGCAGTCGTTAGGCATTTGTTTTGTTTCGGTACGTCAGTGGCACTTGGATGTCTAGTAGGCTCTCAGAGACCAGTGTGGCCTGAGTTCCCAGTTGGTGCACATTGACAGCGCAGAAAGATACGTATATAGCTTCTTTTCTGTGTTTACTTCGTAGATTCTTACTTACATTGCATGTGAGTTTCGTATAGGAGGTGTAATTTCGAGTTTGTTACTGCAATCGTAAATTCAGGCAGATTGTAGTGCAGTCGTTAGGCATTTGTTTTGTTTTGGTACGTCAGTGGCACTTGGATGTCTAGTAGGCTCTCAGAGACCAGTGTGGCCTGAGTTCCCAGCTGGTGCACATTGACAGCGCAGAAAGATACGTATATAGCTTCTTTTCTGTGTTTACTTCGTAGATTCTTACTTACATTGCATGTGAGTTTCGTATAGGAGGTGTAATTTCGAGTTTGTTACTGCAATCGTAAATTCAGGCAGATTGTAGTGCAGTCGTTAGGCATTTGTTTTGTTTTGGTACGTCAGTGGCACTTGGATGTCTAGTAGGCTCTCAGAGACCAGTGTGGCCTGAGTTCCCAGCTGGTGCACATTGACAGCGCAGAAAGATACGTATATAGCTTCTTTTCTGTGTTTACTTCGTAGATTCTTACTTACATTGCATGTGAGTTTCGTATAGGAGGTGTAATTTCGAGTTTGTTACTGCAATCGTAAATTCAGGCAGATTGTAGTGCAGTCGTTAGGCATTTGTTTTGTTTTGGTACGTCAGTGGCACTTGGATGTCTAGTAGGCTCTCAGAGACCAGTGTGGCCTGAGTTCCCAGCTGGTGCACATTGACAGCGCAGAAAGATACGTATATAGCTTCTTTTCTGTGTTTACTTCGTAGATTCTTACTTACATTGCATGTGAGTTTCGTATAGGAGGTGTAATTTCAAGTTTGTTACTGCAATCGTAAATTCAGGCAGATTGTAGTGCAGTCGTTAGGCATTTGTTTTGTTTTGGTACGTCAGTGGCACTTGGATGTCTAGTAGGCTCTCAGAGACCAGTGTGGCCTGAGTTCCCAGCTGGTGCACATTGACAGCGCAGAAAGATACGTATATAGCTTCTTTTCTGTGTTTACTTCGTAGATTCTTACTTACATTGCATGTGAGTTTCGTATAGGAGGTGTAATTTCGAGTTTGTTACTGCAATCGTAAATTCAGGCAGATTGTAGTGCAGTCGTTAGGCATTTGTTTTGTTTTGGTACGTCAGTGGCACTTGGATGTCTAGTAGGCTCTCAGAGACCAGTGTGGCCTGAGTTCCCAGCTGGTGCACATTGACAGCGCAGAAAGATACGTATATAGCTTCTTTTCTGTGTTTACTTCGTAGATTCTTACTTACATTGCATGTGAGTTTCGTATAGGAGGTGTAATTTCAAGTTTGTTACTGCAATCGTAAATTCAGGCAGATTGTAGTGCAGTCGTTAGGCATTTGTTTTGTTTTGGTACGTCAGTGGCACTTGGATGTCTAGTAGGCTCTCAGAGACCAGTGTGGCCTGAGTTCCCTGTTGGTGCACATCGACAGCGCAGAAAGATACATATATAGCTTCTGTTCTGTGTTTACTTCGTAGATTCTTACTTACATTGCATGTGAGTTTCGTATAGGAGGTGTAATTTCGAGTTTGTTACTGCAATCGTAAATTCAGGCAGATTGTAGTGCAGTCGTTAGGCATTTGTTTTGTTTTGGTACGTCAGTGGCACTTGGATGTCTAGTAGGCTCTCAGAGACCAGTGTGGCCTGAGTTCCCAGCTGGTGCACATTGACAGCGCAGAAAGATACGTATATAGCTTCTTTTCTGTGTTTACTTCGTAGATTCTTACTTACATTGCATGTGAGTTTCGTATAGGAGGTGTAATTTCGAGTTTGTTACTGCAATCGTAAATTCAGGCAGATCGTAGTGCAGTCGTTAGGCATTTGTTTTGTTTTGGTACGTCAGTGGCACTTGGATGTCTAGTAGGCTCTCAGAGACCAGTGTGGCCTGAGTTCCCAGCTGGTGCACATTGACAGCGCAGAAAGATACGTATATAGCTTCTTTTCTGTGTTTACTTCGTAGATTCTTACTTACATTGCATGTGAGTTTCGTATAGGAGGTGTAATTTCGAGTTTGTTACTGCAATCGTAAATTCAGGCAGATTGTAGTGCAGTCGTTAGGCATTTGTTTTGTTTTGGTACGTCAGTGGCACTTGGATGTCTAGTAGGCTCTCAGAGACCAGTGTGGCCTGAGTTCCCAGCTGGTGCACATTGACAGCGCAGAAAGATACGTATATAGCTTCTTTTCTGTGTTTACTTCGTAGATTCTTACTTACATTGCATGTGAGTTTCGTATAGGAGGTGTAATTTCGAGTTTGTTACTGCAATCGTAAATTCAGGCAGATTGTAGTGCAGTCGTTAGGCATTTGTTTTGTTTTGGTACGTCAGTGGCACTTGGATGTCTAGTAGGCTCTCAGAGACCAGTGTGGCCTGAGTTCCCTGTTGGTGCACATCGACAGCGCAGAAAGATACATATATAGCTTCTGTTCTGTGTTTACTTCGTAGATTCTTACTTACATTGCATGTGAGTTTCGTATAGGAGGTGTAATTTCGAGTTTGTTACTGCAATCGTAAATTCAGGCAGATTGTAGTGCAGTCGTTAGGCATTTGTTTTGTTTTGGTACGTCAGTGGCACTTGGATGTCTAGTAGGCTCTCAGAGACCAGTGTGGCCTGAGTTCCCAGCTGGTGCACATTGACAGCGCAGAAAGATACGTATATAGCTTCTTTTCTGTGTTTACTTCGTAGATTCTTACTTACATTGCATGTGAGTTTCGTATAGGAGGTGTAATTTCGAGTTTGTTACTGCAATCGTAAATTCAGGCAGATTGTAGTGCAGTCGTTAGGCATTTGTTTTGTTTTGGTACGTCAGTGGCACTTGGATGTCTAGTAGGCTCTCAGAGACCAGTGTGGCCTGAGTTCCCAGCTGGTGCACATTGACAGCGCAGAAAGATACGTATATAGCTTCTTTTCTGTGTTTACTTCGTAGATTCTTACTTACATTGCATGTGAGTTTCGTATAGGAGGTGTAATTTCGAGTTTGTTACTGCAATCGTAAATTCAGGCAGATTGTAGTGCAGTCGTTAGGCATTTGTTTTGTTTTGGTACGTCAGTGGCACTTGGATGTCTAGTAGGCTCTCAGAGACCAGTGTGGCCTGAGTTCCCAGCTGGTGCACATTGACAGCGCAGAAAGATACGTATATAGCTTCTTTTCTGTGTTTACTTCGTAGATTCTTACTTACATTGCATGTGAGTTTCGTATAGGAGGTGTAATTTCGAGTTTGTTACTGCAATCGTAAATTCAGGCAGATTGTAGTGCAGTCGTTAGGCATTTGTTTTGTTTTGGTACGTCAGTGGCACTTGGATGTCTAGTAGGCTCTCAGAGACCAGTGTGGCCTGAGTTCCCTGTTGGTGCACATCGACAGCGCAGAAAGATACATATATAGCTTCTGTTCTGTGTTTACTTCGTAGATTCTTACTTACATTGCATGTGAGTTTCGTATAGGAGGTGTAATTTCGAGTTTTAGTTACTGCAATCGTAAATTCAGGCAGATTGTAGTGCAGTCGTTAGGCATTTGTTTTGTTTTGGTACGTCAGTGGCACTTGGATGTCTAGTAGGCTCTCAGAGACCAGTGTGGCCTGAGTTCCCAGCTGGTGCACATTGACAGCGCAGAAAGATACGTATATAGCTTCTTTTCTGTGTTTACTTCGTAGATTCTTACTTACATTGCATGTGAGTTTCGTATAGGAGGTGTAATTTCGAGTTTGTTACTGCAATCGTAAATTCAGGCAGATTGTAGTGCAGTCGTTAGGCATTTGTTTTGTTTTGGTACGTCAGTGGCACTTGGATGTCTAGTAGGCTCTCAGAGACCAGTGTGGCCTGAGTTCCCAGCTGGTGCACATTGACAGCGCAGAAAGATACGTATATAGCTTCTTTTCTGTGTTTACTTCGTAGATTCTTACTTACATTGCATGTGAGTTTCGTATAGGAGGTGTAATTTCGAGTTTTAGTTACTGCAATCGTAAATTCAGGCAGATTGTAGTGCAGTCGTTAGGCATTTGTTTTGGTACGTCAGTGGTACTTGTCTGTCTAGTAGGCTCTCAGAGACCAGTGTGGCCTGAGTTCCCAGCTGGTGCACATTGACAGCGCAGAAAGATACGTATATAGCTTCTTTTCTGTGTTTACTTCGTAGATTCTTACTTACATTGCATGTGAGTTTCGTATAGGAGGTGTAATTTCGAGTTTTAGTTACTGCAATCGTAAATTCAGGCAGATGGTAGTGCAGTCGTTAGGCATTTGTTTTGTTTTGGTACGTCAGTGGCACTTGTCTGTCTAGTAGGCTCTCAGAGACCAGTGTGGCCTGAGTTCCCAGCTGGTGCACGTCGACAGCGCAGAAAGATACGTATATAGCTTCTTTTCTGTGTTTACTTTGTAGATTCTTACTTACATTGCATGTGAGTTTCGTATAGGAGGTGTAATTTCGAGTTTTAGTTACTGCAATCGTAAATTCAGGCAGATGGTAGTGCAGTCGTTAGGCATTTGTTTTGTTTTGGTACGTCAGTGGTACTTGTCTGTCTAGTAGGCTCTCAGAGACCAGTGTGGCCTGAATTCCCAGCTGGTGCACATTGACAGCGCAGAAAGATACGTATATAGCTTCTTTTCTGTGTTTACTTCGTAGATTCTTACTTACATTGCATGTGAGTTTCGTATAGGAGGTGTAATTTCGAGTTTTAGTTACTGCAATCGTAAATTCAGGCAGATTGTAGTGCAGTCGTTAGGCATTTGTTTTGTTTTTACGTCAGTGGCACTTGGATGTCTAGTAGGCTCTCAGAGACCAGTGTGGCCTGAGTTCCCAGCTGGTGCACATTGACAGCGCAGAAAGATACGTATATAGCTTCTTTTCTGTGTTTACTTCGTAGATTCTTACTTACATTGCATGTGAGTTTCGTATAGGAGGTGTAATTTCGAGTTTTAGTTACTGCAATCGTAAATTCAGGCAGATTGTAGTGCAGTCGTTAGGCATTTGTTTTGTTTTGGTACGTCAGTGGCACTTGTCTGTCTAGTAGGCTCTCAGAGACCAGTGTGGCCTGAGTTCCCAGCTGGTGCACATTGACAGCGCAGAAAGATACGTATATAGCTTCTTTTCTGTGTTTACTTCGTAGATTCTTACTTACATTGCATGTCAGTTTCGTATAGGAGGTGTAATTTCGAGTTTTAGTTACTGCAATCGTAAATTCAGGCAGATTGTAGTGCAGTCGTTAGGCATTTGTTTTGTTTTGGTACGTCAGTGGCACTTGGATGTCTAGTAGGCTCTCAGAGACCAGTGTGGCCTGAGTTCCCAGCTGGTGCACATTGACAGCGCAGAAAGATACGTATATAGCTTCTTTTCTGTGTTTACTTCGTAGATTCTTACTTACATTGCATGTGAGTTTCGTATAGGAGGTGTAATTTCGAGTTTTAGTTATTGCAATCGTAAATTCAGGCAGATTGTAGTGCAGTCGTTAGGCATTTGTTTTGTTTTGGTACGTCAGTGGCACTTGGATGTCTAGTAGGCTCTGAGAGACCAGTGTGGCCTGAGTTCCCAGCTGGTGCACATTGACAGCGCAGAAAGATACGTATATAGCTTCTTTTCTGTGTTTACTTCGTAGATTCTTACTTACATTGCATGTGAGTTTCGTATAGGAGGTGTAATTTCGAGTTTTAGTTATTGCAATCGTAAATTCAGGCAGATTGTAGTGCAGTCGTTAGGCATTTGTTTTGTTTTGGTACGTCAGTGGCACTTGGATGTCTAGTAGGCTCTCAGAGACCAGTGTGGCCTGAGTTCCCAGCTGGTGCACATTGACAGCGCAGAAAGATACGTATATAGCTTCTTTTCTGTGTTTACTTCGTAGATTCTTACTTACATTGCATGTGAGTTTCGTATAGGAGGTGTAATTTCGAGTTTTAGTTACTGCAATCGTAAATTCAGGCAGATTGTAGTGCAGTCGTTAGGCATTTGTTTTGTTTTGGTACGTCAGTGGCACTTGTCTGTCTAGTAGGCTCTCAGAGACCAGTGTGGCCTGAGTTCCCAGCTGGTGCACATTGACAGCGCAGAAAGATACGTATATAGCTTCTTTTCTGTGTTTACTTCGTAGATTCTTACTTACATTGCATGTGAGTTTCGTATAGGAGGTGTAATTTCGAGTTTTAGTTACTGCAATCGTAAATTCAGGCAGATTGTAGTGCAGTCGTTAGGCATTTGTTTTGTTTTGGTACGTCAGTGGCACTTGTCTGTCTAGTAGGCTCTCAGAGACCAGTGTGGCCTGAGTTCCCAGCTGGTGCACATTGACAGCGCAGAAAGATACGTATATAGCTTCTTTTCTGTGTTTACTTCGTAGATTCTTACTTACATTGCATGTGAGTTTCGTATAGGAGGTGTAATTTCGAGTTTTAGTTACTGCAATCGTAAATTCAGGCAGATTGTAGTGCAGTCGTTAGGCATTTGTTTTGTTTTGGTACGTCAGTGGCACTTGTCTGTCTAGTAGGCTCTCAGAGACCAGTGTGGCCTGAGTTCCCAGTTGGTGCACATTGACAGCGCAGAAAGATACGTATATAGCTTCTTTTCTGTGTTTACTTCGTAGATTCTTACTTACATTGCATGTGAGTTTCGTATAGGAGGTGTAATTTCGAGTTTTAGTTACTGTAATCGTAAATTCAGGCAGATTGTAGTGCAGTCGTTAGGCATTTGTTTTGTTTTGGTACGTCAGTGGCACTTGTCTGTCTAGTAGGCTCTCAGAGACCAGTGTGGCCTGAGTTCCCAGCTGGTGCACATTGACAGCGCAGAAAGATACGTATATAGCTTCTTTTCTGTGTTTACTTCGTAGATTCTTACTTACATTGCATGTGAGTTTCGTATAGGAGGTGTAATTTCGAGTTTTAGTTATTGCAATCGTAAATTCAGGCAGATTGTAGTGCAGTCGTTAGGCATTTGTTTTGTTTTGGTACGTCAGTGGCACTTGGATGTCTAGTAGGCTCTCAGAGACCAGTGTGGCCTGAGTTCCCAGTTGGTGCACATTGACAGCGCAGAAAGATACGTATATAGCTTCTTTTCTGTGTTTACTTCGTAGATTCTTACTTACATTGCATGTGAGTTTCGTATAGGAGGTGTAATTTCGAGTTTTAGTTACTGCAATCGTAAATTCAGGCAGATTGTAGTGCAGTCGTTAGGCATTTGTTTTGTTTTGGTACGTCAGTGGCACTTGTCTGTCTAGTAGGCTCTCAGAGACCAGTGTGGCCTGAGTTCCCAGCTGGTGCACATTGACAGCGCAGAAAGATACGTATATAGCTTCTTTTCTGTGTTTACTTCGTAGATTCTTACTTACATTGCATGTGAGTTTCGTATAGGAGGTGTAATTTCGAGTTTTAGTTATTGCAATCGTAAATTCAGGCAGATTGTAGTGCAGTCGTTAGGCATTTGTTTTGTTTTGGTACGTCAGTGGCACTTTGATGTCTAGTAGGCTCTCAGAGACCAGTGTGGCCTGAGTTCCCAGTTGGTGCACATTGACAGCGCAGAAAGATACGTATATAGCTTCTTTTCTGTGTTTACTTCGTAGATTCTTACTTACATTGCATGTGAGTTTCGTATAGGAGGTGTAATTTCGAGTTTTAGTTACTGCAATCGTAAATTCAGGCAGATTGTAGTGCAGTCGTTAGGCATTTGTTTTGTTTTGGTACGTCAGTGGCACTTGTCTGTCTAGTAGGCTCTCAGAGACCAGTGTGGCCTGAGTTCCCAGCTGGTGCACATTGACAGCGCAGAAAGATACGTATATAGCTTCTTTTCTGTGTTTACTTCGTAGATTCTTACTTACATTGCATGTGAGTTTCGTATAGGAGGTGTAATTTCGAGTTTTAGTTATTGCAATCGTAAATTCAGGCAGATTGTAGTGCAGTCGTTAGGCATTTGTTTTGTTTTGGTACGTCAGTGGCACTTGGATGTCTAGTAGGCTCTCAGAGACCAGTGTGGCCTGAGTTCCCAGCTGGTGCACATTGACAGCGCAGAAAGATACGTATATAGCTTCTTTTCTGTGTTTACTTCGTAGATTCTTACTTACATTGCATGTGAGTTTCGTATAGGAGGTGTAATTTCGAGTTTTAGTTACTGCAATCGTAAATTCAGGCAGATTGTAGTGCAGTCGTTAGGCATTTGTTTTGTTTTGGTACGTCAGTGGCACTTGTCTGTCTAGTAGGCTCTCAGAGACCAGTGTGGCCTGAGTTCCCAGCTGGTGCACATTGACAGCGCAGAAAGATACGTATATAGCTTCTTTTCTGTGTTTACTTCGTAGATTCTTACTTACATTGCATGTGAGTTTCGTATAGGAGGTGTAATTTCGAGTTTTAGTTACTGCAATCGTAAATTCAGGCAGATTGTAGTGCAGTCGTTAGGCATTTGTTTTGTTTTGGTACGTCAGTGGCACTTGGATGTCTAGTAGGCTCTCAGAGACCAGTGTGGCCTGAGTTCCCAGCTGGTGCACATTGACAGCGCAGAAAGATACGTATATAGCTTCTTTTCTGTGTTTACTTCGTAGATTCTTACTTACATTGCATGTGAGTTTCGTATAGGAGGTGTAATTTCGAGTTTTAGTTATTGCAATCGTAAATTCAGGCAGATTGTAGTGCAGTCGTTAGGCATTTGTTTTGTTTTGGTACGTCAGTGGCACTTGGATGTCTAGTAGGCTCTCAGAGACCAGTGTGGCCTGAGTTCCCAGCTGGTGCACATTGACAGCGCAGAAAGATACGTATATAGCTTCTTTTCTGTGTTTACTTCGTAGATTCTTACTTACATTGCATGTGAGTTTCGTATAGGAGGTGTAATTTCGAGTTTTAGTTACTGCAATCGTAAATTCAGGCAGATTGTAGTGCAGTCATTAGGCATTTGTTTTGTTTTGGTACGTCAGTGGCACTTGTCTGTCTAGTAGGCTCTCAGAGACCAGTGTGGCCTGAGTTCCCAGCTGGTGCACATTGACAGCGCAGAAAGATACGTATATAGCTTCTTTTCTGTGTTTACTTCGTAGATTCTTACTTACATTGCATGTGAGTTTCGTATAGGAGGTGTAATTTCGAGTTTTAGTTATTGCAATCGTAAATTCAGGCAGATTGTAGTGCAGTCGTTAGGCATTTGTTTTGTTTTGGTACGTCAGTGGCACTTCTCTGTCTAGTAGGCTCTCAGAGACCAGTGTGGCCTGAGTTCCCAGCTGGTGCACATTGACAGCGCAGAAAGATACGTATATAGCTTCTTTTCTGTGTTTACTTCGTAGATTCTTACTTACATTGCATGTGAGTTTCGTATAGGAGGTGTAATTTCGAGTTTTAGTTACTGCAATCGTAAATTCAGGCAGATTGTAGTGCAGTCGTTAGGCATTTGTTTTGTTTTGGTACGTCAGTGGCACTTGGATGTCTAGTAGGCTCTCAGAGACCAGTGTGGCCTGAGTTCCCAGCTGGTGCACATTGACAGCGCAGAAAGATACATATATAGCTTCTTTTCTGTGTTTACTTCGTAGATTCTTACTTACATTGCATGTGAGTTTCGTATAGGAGGTGTAATTTCGAGTTTTAGTTATTGCAATCGTAAATTCAGGCAGATTGTAGTGCAGTCGTTAGGCATTTGTTTTGTTTTGGTACGTCAGTGGCACTTGGATGTCTAGTAGGCTCTGAGACCAGTGTGGCCTGAGTTCCCAGCTGGTGCACATTGACAGCGCAGAAAGATACGTATATAGCTTCTTTTCTGTGTTTACTTCGTAGATTCTTACTTACATTGCATGTGAGTTTCGTATAGGAGGTGTAATTTCGAGTTTTAGTTACTGCAATCGTAAATTCAGGCAGATTGTAGTGCAGTCGTTAGGCATTTGTTTTGTTTTGGTACGTCAGTGGCACTTGGATGTCTAGTAGGCTCTCAGAGACCAGTGTGGCCTGAGTTCCCAGCTGGTGCACATTGACAGCGCAGAAAGATACGTATATAGCTTCTTTTCTGTGTTTACTTCGTAGATTCTTACTTACATTGCATGTGAGTTTCGTATAGGAGGTGTAATTTCGAGTTTTAGTTACTGCAATCGTAAATTCAGGCAGATTGTAGTGCAGTCGTTAGGCATTTGTTTTGTTTTGGTACGTCAGTGGCACTTGTCTGTCTAGTAGGCTCTCAGAGACCAGTGTGGCCTGAGTTCCCAGCTGGTGCACATTGACAGCGCAGAAAGATACGTATATAGCTTCTTTTCTGTGTTTACTTCGTAGATTCTTACTTACATTGCATGTGAGTTTCGTATAGGAGGTGTAATTTCGAGTTTTAGTTACTGCAATCGTAAATTCAGGCAGATTGTAGTGCAGTCGTTAGGCATTTGTTTTGTTTTGGTACGTCAGTGGCACTTGTCTGTCTAGTAGGCTCTCAGAGACCAGTGTGGCCTGAGTTCCCAGCTGGTGCACATTGACAGCGCAGAAAGATACGTATATAGCTTCTTTTCTGTGTTTACTTCGTAGATTCTTACTTACATTGCATGTGAGTTTCGTATAGGAGGTGTAATTTCGAGTTTTAGTTATTGCAATCGTAAATTCAGGCAGATTGTAGTGCAGTCGTTAGGCATTTGTTTTGTTTTGGTACGTCAGTGGCACTTGTCTGTCTAGTAGGCTCTCAGAGACCAGTGTGGCCTGAGTTCCCAGCTGGTGCACATTGACAGCGCAGAAAGATACGTATATAGCTTCTTTTCTGTGTTTACTTCGTAGATTCTTACTTACATTGCATGTGAGTTTCGTATAGGAGGTGTAATTTCGAGTTTTAGTTACTGCAATCGTAAATTCAGGCAGATTGTAGTGCAGTCGTTAGGCATTTGTTTTGTTTTGGTACGTCAGTGGCACTTGGATGTCTAGTAGGCTCTCAGAGACCAGTGTGGCCTGAGTTCCCAGCTGGTGCACATTGACAGCGCAGAAAGATACGTATATAGCTTCTTTTCTGTGTTTACTTCGTAGATTCTTACTTACATTGCATGTGAGTTTCGTATAGGAGGTGTAATTTCGAGTTTTAGTTATTGCAATCGTAAATTCAGGCAGATTGTAGTGCAGTCGTTAGGCATTTGTTTTGTTTTGGTACGTCAGTGGCACTTGGATGTCTAGTAGGCTCTCAGAGACCAGTGTGGCCTGAGTTCCCAGCTGGTGCACATTGACAGCGCAGAAAGATACGTATATAGCTTCTTTTCTGTGTTTACTTCGTAGATTCTTACTTACATTGCATGTGAGTTTCGTATAGGAGGTGTAATTTCGAGTTTTAGTTACTGCAATCGTAAATTCAGGCAGATTGTAGTGCAGTCGTTAGGCATTTGTTTTGTTTTGGTACGTCAGTGGCACTTGTCTGTCTAGTAGGCTCTCAGAGACCAGTGTGGCCTGAGTTCCCAGTTGGTGCACATCGACAGCGCAGAAAGATACGTATATAGCGTCTGTTCTGTGTTTACTTCGTAGATTCTTACTTAAATTGCGTGTGAGCTTCGTATAGGAGGTGTAATTTCGAGATTTATTTACTGAAATCGTAAATTCAGGCAGATTGTAGTTAGGCATTTTTATAAGTTAGTTCATGCATTCTTTGCGTGTTTCCCTTGTGTTATCTAGGCACGGACTCATGTTTCAGTAACTCTTGTTCAACATCGATTAGAACGGAGAGGGACTGTGACTGCTGCGGTCGGATGAGGGCTGAGTTGGCATCCCTTTGCTCACAGCCGCAGGTGGCGCTGACTTCGGTCGCACAGCTTGAGGCTGTTGCCAATGGGCACCTCTGCGGGGAGCCAGACTTGGCTATCACGGGGATGTCAACCTTGTCCCGTCTGTCCCCATATCGGTCTGCCGCTGTTTTTGCCCCGGTTGCTGCTCGCAGTGGGGCTGAGCCCTCGCCTGTGGTTGATTGCGAGGTCGTTCCACGGCGTGGCTGGTAGCGAAAGACGTCCCCGGAGGCTGATCAGAAAGCCTCCCCGGTGCGTCTGACAAACAGGTTTCAGGTGCTGCCTCTGGGTGAGCTAAATGCAGCTGCCTGCCCTGTTTCAGAGGACGATTCTCAGCCTTCAAGGTCCGGGCAATCGCAGAGGGTGGGCTTATTGGTAGTTGGGAGCTCCATTGTTAGGCTCATAATGGGGTCCCTTAGGGACATGGCGGCTAAGGAGGGGAAGAAATCCAGTGTGCACTCCGTGTGCATTCCGAGTGGAATCATTCCTGATGCGGAAAGGGTCCTTCCGGATGCCATGAAGAGCACAGGGTGCAGCCAGCTGCAGGTGGTAGCACATGTCGGCACTAATGACATGTGTCGCTTTGGATCTGAGGAAATTCTCTCTGGATTCCAGTGGCTATCCGATTTGGTGAAGGCTGCCGGTCTTGCTTACGAGATGAAGGCAGAGCTCACCATCTGCAGCATCGTTGACAGAACCGACTGCGGAACTTTGGTGCAGAGCCAGGTGGAGTGTCTGGAGGCTCAGAGGGTTTTGCGACCGTGTTGGCTGCAGATTCCTTGACTTGCGCCATAGTGTGGTGGGGTTTCGGGTTCCGCTGAACAGGTCAGGAGATCACTACACTCAGCTGGCGGCTACACGGGTAGCGGAGGCTGTGTGGCGTGGACTGGACTGGGCGGTTTTTTAGGTTAGGACTCGGGAAAGTACGGGGTGGGCTGCGATCTCAAAGGGTGCATGGCAAATACAGGACGTGCTTGGATCAAGGAACAGTCGGAATTGTAGTTGTAAATTGTTGTTGTTGTGCTGGGAAAGTCCCTGAGCTTGAAGCGCTAATAGAAAGCACAGTGCTGAAATCGTTATAGGTACAGAAAGCTGGCTAAAGCCTGAAATAAGTTCTTCAGGAAATTTTACGAAGTCTCAGACGGTGTTCAAGAAAGATAGATTAGGCAGAATTCGTGGTGGAGTGTTTGTGTCTGTCAGTAGTGGTTTATCTTTTAGTGAAGTCGAAGTAGATACTCTGTGCGAATTGGTATGTTCTTCTTTTATTTCAGTAGACTCAGAATCCGTATGTTATTACACCCTGCAAATCTGAATACCTTACTCTAAGATGTTTCTGAGATTTAGTGAAAAAATGCAACAGAAAATGTAATTTTTCAGGAACGGCTTCTAAAGTTTCAAAAGACTGTAAATCACTTCAGATATGCCTAGTTGTTTATTTTTAGTCACTCAGAAGCACCCTTCACTATACTGTATATCATCTTCTTGATCTTTCTCCAATTTTTTTCTTCTTTTCTTCTTTCTGCCCTCCTTAGTGGCCAACTATGCTCCATACTCTGCTTCAGTAATGCGAACCTTGTCCATCCATTCAAGTTATCTGATGCAGTTTGCTCCAGCATTAATTCCCATATTCTGTAGCACTTTCACCCTACCAATATTGCCATCATTGAAAGCAACAACAGCATTCCCCCCCCCCCCTTCCCCCACAGACACACACACTTTAGTGTCTTCATTCCAACGAAACAATTTTTTAGTGAGCAAGTCCATATAAGATTATTGAATAACTCATTGGATGTTTGAGTCTGACCTTGCAAACACTTCTTTAGTAATTCAGGATCAGCCAGGTCTCTGTAAATAGGTTTTATGATATCCATGACTGCTGCTGGGATGGAATTTTTATGGCTGTATGAACTGCTTGAGTACTGGGCATTTCGGTAATTACACCATGAATCAGGTCCGCCGACCACGGTGGCCGAGCGGTTCTAGGTGAGAAGTCCGGTACTGAGCGACTGCTACGGTCGCAGGTTCGAATCCTGCCTCGGGCGTGGATTTGTGATGCCCTTAGGTTAGTTAGGTTTAAGTAGTTCTCAGTTCTAGGGCACTGATGACCTCAGATGTTAAGTCCCATAATGCTCAGAGCTATTTGAACCAATCAGGTCCAGGAGGGAAAAGGTGGTGTACTGGTTATTCATGAGTTGACAGTTTGTGGAAGAAGGTAGCCCATACTGCCTCCTTCATTTTCGACAAATCCTCAATATTATTTCTAATGGCCATCCCATAATACTGCTCTAGTTTACCAATCATTTTGTCTGTCAGCCTGCATCATATTGTTTTACCATCACAGTTTCTTGTCTCTCAAACTTTGTTTCAACTTCCTCAATCTGGTGCCCATCCTCTTCTGCACATGACCTTTGTAACACAGCAGTCAACAGCCTTCTATATAAAAATTACCTATTTTAATAGATCTTGAAGTCACGCACGTAAAAATTTTAACATTTTCAACCGGTGTAGATTATATTTAAGAAATAAAATGAAATATTTCCATGTGATTTTGTAAGTGACAAATGTATCATTTTATTAGAAAAACTGCAAATTTTATAATGAGAGAAAAAGTCGAATTCGTGAAAAAAATTTGCGTTCTAACTGCCCTTATGTGAAGGCCGTCCAGTCATGGACTGTATGGCTGGTCGCGGAGGAGGTTCGAATCCTCCCTCGAGCATGGGTGTGTGTGTTTGTCCTTAGGACAATTTAGGTTAAGTAGTGTGTAAGCTTAGGGACTGATGACCTTAGCAGTTAAGTCCCATAAGATTTCACACACATTTGAACATTTTTTGAAGGCCGTCAGCCATTGCATTCTCCGCGGTGAGATGTAATGCCTGAAATGTGATACTTTCGGCACACTCTTAACATTTGGATCGTGGAATATTGAATTCCCTAACCATTTCCGAAATGCGTCTAGCTCCAGCTATCCTTCCGCGATCTAAATCTGTTAATTCCTGTCGTGTGTCTTTAATGAAGTCCGGAAACCTTTTGACATGAATCTCCTGAGTGCAAATGACAACTTCGCGGCCGGTGTGGCCGTGCGGTTCTAGGCGCTTCAGTCTGGAACCGCGTGACCACTACGGTTGCAGGTTCGAATCCTGCCTCGGGCATGGATGTGTGTGATGTACTTAGGTTAGTTAGGTTTAAGTGGTTCTGAGTTCTAGGGGACTGATGACCACAAAGTCCCATAGTGCTCAGAGATATTTTTTTTTTTACAGCTCCGCTAGTGGACTGCCCTCTATTACATTCTGTAATTTCCACGCGTGGTTCTCGCTATCCCACCACTTTTGTCACCTCAGTGTACACAGTTGTGTCTGGATACTTCTGATCAGATAGTGCAGCTGGTGGCGTCAGTAAAGGAATAGGTCCAATTTCGACCGTGTCCTAGTGCGACGGCACCGATACTTTAAACGCGGTACATCGAACGTTGGTGCGCTCGAGGGAGCGAGTGCTCTTGCCTGTCGGAGGGCACGCCCCGTCATTGCCTCGCGTCTGCGCCTGACAGCGGGCGCGGCGTTTCCAGTCCAGTGGCCGGGATCGACGTTCCGGCCTGCGGACCGTAAATACTGCGCCGCGATCTTCTCGTCCGGTGGGAGCGGGAGGGGTGCGGGAGGAAGTAATCGCGTCACGGCTGAGTTGTCGGCGCTGTCTGGACAGACCGCCGTTCCGTGAGGCAGATGCGCCCGCCGACAAGACAGAGCGGGCCCCACCACGGCAAAAAACCCACACCGCCAGATCGGCCGTCTCGCCTCGTTTCTCCTCTTTCTGCCCGGCCGCAACAGCGCACTTCACAGGCACAAGGGGTCCCGAGTTTTCAATACGACGTCTAGGAGAGCGCTCTGCGACTTAATCACGAGTGCAGAAGGATCGCTGCTTGGCTCTAGATCCCTGTAACTGCACCGCGGAGACGTGCACGGCCAGTGCGGTTTGAATATCCTGAAATTTTACTTGCTGCCTAAGGCAGAGACCTGCACAGATCCGAATATTCGCAGTAATAAGGTCTTAAGCTGACGCCGACGTGGGTATCTGGGATTATATAGCGGTTGCTAATCGTAATGACTTTCTTATTTAAAATGAAGGTGGAGGTGAGAAAGAAAATGGAAGAAACTAATGAAATCAGCTGCGTCGGGACTTTATGCGGATACAGCGGCGATGACTGAAAAACTCGTGCAGGACTGGAACAAGTACCTAGGATCTCCTGCTTACTGGGCAGTTGGGTTAACCACTCCGCTGAAGGTTATGGATTCGTTCCCCTCGAGACGAACCAGTTATGTGACTTTCCGTTTAAACGAATAGGATCTTTGCCAGTATAACGATTTTTGTCTGTTTTCGTCACAACCAGTAGGTCTGATGTGTCTTTTTCAGGAATTTCCGACAGATCTATTCAATACACTCTATCTGACTAGACGTATCCGGAGGTCGATATGAATTCCGTAATTCGCCACCAGATGTCACGACAGACAATCCCACTAGTATAAAAGGAGGCTGTATTGCTAATTGCTGATGACGGTACGCGTCGGTCAAGAGGGGTCTATCACTTCAAACCAGTCACTAGATGTAAAAAGGCCATCGGGTACATTTCAACACTTCCAAAGCCTGCCCAGTTAGACTGTTGGCGATGTGACTGTGGAATTCAAAACCTGAGTGAACACCCGCAGTTAAATCAAGTCTGGGCACACTCGATTATTCCTGAGGGTGTTTGTAAACGATGCCACGAAATCAGCTGAAGGAATCACTCATGAGTTCCAAAGCGTTGCTATAGTTAGTTAAAAATAGGGTACAATGGTAGAACAGCTCAGCTTCCTGGAAGCCACACATTTCTGTATCAGAGCTAAGCGACTCTTGAGTTGGTGGAAGGGGCGACGCCACTGATCACTGTGTAAATGTAAACGAGTAATTTGGAACCGCGAACCGCGCTATACCCCATGGCAATTCGATCGAACTTTGTGGGGGTAGGGTATGGCCCCTTTACTGCACTTCCCAAAATATCAACTGTGGAAGAATATGAACAAATTTCAGAGCATTGTGTGCTTTCCACAGTAGAGGGACAGTTGTTGATTGTATCAGCATGACAACGCAACCCGTCGTAAAGCAGCTTCCGTGACGCAATGGATTGTAAAAAACAATATTCCTGAAATTAACTGGCCTCTCGAGACATGACGTGAACCCAAAGCAGTACTTTTGGGAAGATTTGGGACGTCGTCTTCACTGCAGACCAATAGCGCCCAAGATCACAGCCTTCTGTGGTTTAGATTCTGACAAAGGGCTGCCATTCCTCCGCAGACACCTTAGGATAGTTTGCAACAGATTGACTGCTCTGAAAGACACATTCATCGTGAATTCCAATGAAAACGAGTCCAACAGAGAGAGCCAAATGAGGCAACGGAGGCACCTAGTGTCACGGCTCTCTTGCCGTACTTTGATGGTATTTTCTCAAGTATCGGAAGAGTCCGTAGTAGATACAGCATTCTCGTACATTGTTTCTCCTCCTGCGAAACTGAGGAATTTGTGTCCTCGTGGCCGGCCGCGGTGGCCGAGTGGTTCTAGGCGCTTCAGTCCGGAAACGTGCGACTGCTACGGTCGCAAGTCCGAATCCTGCCTCGGGCATGGATGTGTATGATGTCCTTACGTTAGTTAGGTTTATGTAGTTCTAAGTTCTAGGGGACTGATAACCTCAGATGTTAAGCTCCATAGTGCTGAGAGCCATTTGAACTATTGTTTTTTTTTTTTGGGGGGGGGGGGTCTTCGTGAAAATCACATGGCTTTAGGAAACCAGGTGTTTACGAGGTTCATTATGAGTGTGAAATGCCTTGTAGAGACCAGACGTGTCACACTCTGCAATACCACTGTGATGATCAGCATCGTCATGGACATCTGGCACTGCCAGATGAATCTGTATGAGCATTCCCTTAGTACTGGACACCAAATAAAGTACGAGGAGACAAGCACTGAACATTCGGTTTCACCCCTCTGCGACTGTCTTACAGATGACTGCCTCCTTTACAGCTCAGTCGCAGAAGAACGAAACGGAGCATTCGTCCAGAGGATAACCTAATAAACAGAAACTTTGATTTCCGCTTACTGCTGTCAGTTATTTTTTCTTCCGTCTTCTGACTGGTTTGGTGTGGCCCAACACGAAATTTCTCTGCCGTGCCAACCTCTTCAACTCAGAGTAGCCCATTAGATGTAGACAGCGGAAAAAACGAATTAGGGACGACAGTTCCGACGCAACGTAGTGGAGAACCTTCCTGGATGGCCTGGCTCCCGGTGACAGCAATATTTTGCTGCACAACAGGTGAGATGGCGATTGCACTGAAGGCCACAGTAGAGATCGGCGTGAGGGGCTCTGGACTAGGCAGTCATCCGCAGGTAGCGACTCGATCGCAGTGTGAGGCTTCCACAAACAAACCACAGAAGTGAGGACGCCGGCATTCTTGCCAACAGACGCAGGAATATTGTACGTATCGAGCGAGTCATTAGCTTTACTTTGTGTCTGCATAGAAACACACATATTCTGATACACAAGACTTTGAACTTTTTGTCTGGAGTTTACAGTCCTAGAATTAATTTAAAAATAATAGTCGTTCATAAGTTGCGGCCAAGGTTTTAGGGAGATTTACCTTGCTCCTAAGGCAACTCCTGGACCTACAGACGGGGGCTCAGGTACTCTCAACTGGGACTCCCCATCGTCTACTACCACTTTGCGTTGTCATCATCAGTGGCATGGTAGCCCTGTGGCCTACTATACAAGACTATCCCCTTCTTTCGGTGTACTGCCGATCTCCATTTCTGAATCCTAACTTTGCATACCCGTATTATGTCCTCTCTGACATCCTCCTCTCACCTTAGCGTTGTTTTTCCTACTTGTCAGTAAAATTTGACTGTTTCTACTTAGACTAGGATCTGTCCGTCCTATCTATTCTCTGTCCTGTCTACTCATTTCTGTTCTAACTGCCGTCACTCTCCCTGGAGCGTTGCATGCTAGTTTTAATCCATTCGCCCACAGCAGTCCCTAACCTGACGTTATGTTGATGGGCCCTCTTCATTTCATTGGCTCTAATCATGCTTTATTAGTTCGAAGTTGGGTTGAGGAAGGATGGCCTCTTTTGTATATTCATGCCCTGGACTTAATATAGGCTCTTGATGATGTGTATGTGGCCTTCCAGAGACTCTCTTCTTCATCCCTTTCTTACTCTCGTTCTGAATGATATTTATGGCTTACAGTGTTATTTCTTAAGTGCTGCTGCCGTTCTTATGGCCCCATCTGGCCGAAAAGATTTCTTCTACGTGACTTGAAGCGTGTGGCATTCTATGTCAGCCTTACTTGTAATAACTCTGAAGACTTGGTTGGCATTTCCATGGGTACAACACAAGTTGATGATTTTTAATGTATAATAAGTGAATACTGAAAGAAATGCAGACTATATAAAATGTGACGACCTGAGTTAAAAACACAAGACAGTGGAATCAGTTGTAACAGCAATCTTTATCCACATTAATAATAAAACTGTAGAACTGTTTATAACACGAACATTCATGGCATTTCACTGATAACATGAGCGTAGCATGGGGAAAAGTAAAGGCCTTATTTCATCACAATCAGATAACTAACCAAACAAAAAACAAACAAAAAAAAAACAAGATTTAAAGTTATATGTAAAATCCTCTGCCCAGCTTAGAAGTTCAGATGTTTGAACATCAAAGTGTAGTGCGCCAAGAAACCAATAGATAGCGCTGTTAGCTTGTTTAACTTCATCTTTATGAATAAAAACTAACAATGAATTTAATCGGTTAGAAAATACGGATTTACTGATTTTACTTTCTGTATTTCACACTTCACGACATCGCTTTGCTTCTTTCGATAACTCTTATTTATATTCTGGGCTAGGAAAAACGAATTCTTTAAATTTGGTTAGTGATTTGGATGCCTACTCGGTATATTTTGATTTTGCTTTGTTTACGAATGAAAATGCCTAGAAAACGTTTGAGTCTTTCTTAATACACCAGAACAACTAAAAGACTGACGGCTATGCATTCTCAAGAATCCAGTGAAAGTGGTGAGGTCAGACCTGCTCTGACACGAAAACATCCTTGGAAACTCCTACCGAAAGCGAGGGGCGATGTAACTCTGACCGAGAGCATCACGAATTATCTTGTTCCTCAGCACCCTTCACTTACAAAGACCTGAAATTACTTCTCTCCACCTTAACATTATAGAAGCGTAAATTATGATGGGAAGTGGTGCAGGTGAGCGGGTCCGAATCACACATATTCCTAATAGCTTACCATTTCGCTTTAAAGACGTAAGTTCCTGGTGAGATTACGTTGTGCCATGACCATAAACAAAGCACAAGACAAGACACTGCGGGTACCGACATGGACCTTAGTGTCAGTGGCATTTCGCACAACCACGTCTACGTGACTCTGCTATGTCAGTGAAGCAAACAAGCTCTTCGTTGATACTACTTCAAACATCTTTCACAAAGAGGCTTTATAAGTCAAAAGGAAAGACCTTGGAACAGCTATAAATAAATACCTGGGCAATGGTGGGCTTCTCAGCTAGTAAATAAATCAACAAATTATGAAAGAAATCGAAATTTTTCTTCGCATTTTATGTATTAGCATAATTAAAACACTGGCGGCAACCACAAGTACTCCCTCTATGTGAAAGGTTTTGTAGCCCACAAAAACATGTCGACTGGCTACAGATTATCTAGTGTGGACAGTACTAGCATTCTGTGCTTCGAAGACCAGTTGCAGGCATTGGCTCACTGCAGCCAGAAGCGCACCCACCCGTGTGAAAGGAGCGTAAGACCTGGAGGGCCACATAGAATAGGCTGGAGGCGCGGCTGCATGTTGTCACCTGCCAGTCACAGTGCATCTATAGGAACGTAAAATGCACCACTTGTTCATTAATGCTCTATGGGATGTTGTCGAGATTGCAACAGAAGTTTCTCAGTTCATGTTACTCACACTGGTTGCACAAATTTATTTAGAGGAGCACCGTCAGTGCCGACGCTACACAAACACCAACATTTATGCTAAGGCCACTTTTGCAAGATTGACATTCTTATCTCAGTTGACTACTGGAGACACGTGAGTTAACTGCAGTGTCCCTCGCCCTTTTTTTCCTATACTGAGTTCCGACTGACCCGAGTGTTAGTTTTCGATTACACTCTGGCACCTAAACTGCATGTGTTGCGAGAGCTGTCTGTTGTGCAGTTTGGCACTTGAATGGTGAAAGTGACGTAGGAACAGATTATCCTTCTGCGAAAAAATCGAAATATATGAACAAAATAAAGGGGCAAGCAATGATAATAGACTTTATTAATAACCAAAACAACAGTGGATGTTCTTGGCGAAGGTCGCGTATTACATTCTCCACACTATCGAGCACTGAAAGAATAGGAAACGTGTCATCCAAACATTTCAGAACACATAAATCCGTTTGCTCGAAAAATATGTACTTGTAAATAAATTAAACAACATCGAGAATGCAGCATAGAAGGACAGTAGTAGGTCAAGGACGGCATCGGTGCAATTTTATCATCAAATTGATCAATTAATTACAGGACAGCTGTTAGCTCCTACAGAACTCGCCAACCACGCCTGTAGTAGCCCTGCCAGCAAGCACACACCATGATAACAATTCACTGCAACAATAGTATTTAACGTCAATGCATCTCTTATAATCAAGCGTCTATTAAAAAGACAATCGTGAAGATAATAAACGTCCTCCTTCAACGAAAATAGGTGCAGTTCATTTTCTTCCAGTTCTGTGAGCAAAATCTGTGTAGTCTTTACATTTGAATGCAAGATGCAGTTCGAATTTAATTATTTTGTTACATACAAATGATCAGGCCATAAACCCGTTCACCATGCGAAAAAATGGGAAAAAACTTCCACTATTTTGCTGCGAAAACTATCGATCACCACAGAACATCCTCGTTATTTCGAAACCGTCATTGAAGTAAACTGAAAGCCAGAATTTTAAGTCCGAAAAAAATATGTGTTAAGCAATTTCCTTTACCCTGATGCTCAAATTAAATAACCTGAGAGCTTCTCTCTCATTCAAATCAGTGTCTGTGAATAAATTGTTGTGCATGTATGTATTACATACATTTCAGACATGTGAAATAACATTACAAAATAGAATCTTTCACGCCATTAAGCTCACATGTCAGAAAAGAAACCATCATTTTACGATCCACAACTACAAGCTATAATTCCAGAGGTCATCGATGTTTGGTGTACTGTGGCAGGTCCAGTGTTACCAGTGCGATGCCATATCACATTAGCGTTTACAAAACAAATGATAAGAGCCTGTCTTGTAGTAGAGCCTCCTATAGGATTTTACCATGTCTCTCTCACTTCTGTTACATTGAATTGGGTGTGTATGTTTGTCCTTAGGATAATTTAGGTTAAGTAGTGTGTAAGCTGAGGGACTGATGACTTTAGCAGTTGAGTCCCATAAGATTTCAAACACATGTGAACATTTTTTTTGTTACATTGAAACCAATTACTGTCTACGTGCTTACATTTGACATCAATTTCATCATTACAAACTGTTTCACGCAGTCTACTCATATGTGGGGAAAAAAGGATTATTATTTCTAGGTTCCACAACAAGTTATAATTCAAGTGGTGTGTACTTTATAATTAGAGGTTATGAAGTATGAAATACAAAGGACTTGTGGTGACACCTATTCCTTAAAAATGCAAGTGTGACAAAAATAATAAAAACCGTCATGACTCCAGGAGAACAGGTACAGCCGATTTCTATGTGTTATGAGCAAAAAATCGTTCAAATGGCTCTGAGCAGTGTGGGACTTAACTGCTGAGGTAATCAGTTCCCTAGAACTTAGAACTTCATAAACCTAACTAACCTAAGGACATCACACACATCCATGCCCGAGGCAGGATTCGAACCTGCGACCGGTTGCAAACTGAAGCGCCTAGAACCGCTCGGCCACGCAGGCCGGCTTTTATGAGCAAAACCGGTGTAGTTTTGAGAAAACTATCTGCATCCAAACTTCAACAAGTTACAGCACTTCTTGTTGTAGAACCTCCTGTAAGAATTTATCATGTCTTCGTGTTGACATCGAGCATATTAAATGTACATGTATCGCGCCATTGAAGCATGTGGCCAGTTTCGAAGTTGCTTGCATAGATCTGTGTAAAGTTTTGTCGACTGTACTGGAGGGCCGGTCGTTGTGGCCGAGCGGTTCAAGGAGCTCCAGTCCGGAACCATGCTGCTGCTACGGTCGCAGGTTCAAATCCTGCCTCGGGCATAGATGTGTGTGATGTCCTTAGGTTAGTTAGGTTTAAGTAGTTCTAGGTCTAGGGGACTGATGACCTCAGATGTTAACTCCCATAGTGCTCAGAGCCATTTGAACCATTTGTACGGGAGGAAGACCATATCCCTCTATCAATCACAAGAGTGGGTTCCTATGTTGGTCCTTCAGAACCTGTTTAATACTTCGTTTTTTTGGCTGTAACACAGCCAAGCAGTATGCAACTATAGCTTTGTTTTTGCACCGTGACTTCGAAGTCTGTATAAGCTGATGGTGCAAACTCTGCAATTCCTACAACACACAGGTTGGAAAAAATAAAACACAGAAGCGATGTTTGTAATCGACAATAATGCGGAAGACATCCTAACATATCTATACAGGATGAGTTTCTGGCGTAGTAGAGAGCTTACAATAACTATCCAAAGGTGATGACCTAAACAGTTAATCTCATCTTCCACAGTGAATGTGTAGCAGATGTCTCGGAGGTCCATTTCAAAGAGCATTGTTTCCTCATTTTGCAGTCATGTACAGGAATACTGTTCCTGCGATGACCATCGCCAGAGGATTCTGTTCACAACAAGCAGGAGGAAGTAGATGTAACAACAGGCACATCTTATTGATTAAAAGAAAAAAAAAACATGATGAGGGTATCGCAGCATATGGAAACAGGATTAGTCTGCAGCACTAAGGAACACTTCCAAACAACGGTCAGAAAGGGATGATCTCTACATTTAATATGAAGCTCCACAGCTATCTCGACCAAGTGGTTTCAGTCAATCACTATGTGGTGCTATACAGTGCACCAATGGCCAGCTGGGATGGGAAATACGCAGTTGATATGGGGCGATGTACTATAATATGTACTAGAGTTGATAGCTTGATAAATTTTGGCAATTTTATCAGTTGTTCTGCAATTTCAATGCCAGGTAATGTCACGGCAGAATGCTTCCCAGTTTCTGCATCATCACTAAATTACGCCTCCACTACTTTGAAAATACCATATACTCGAGTGAGAATGCTGCTAGGTAACTGTGCAGTACATACATTTGACCATGTACACCAAAGTGCCCCAGGCAACGTCCTATACCGATGTAATTAGATTACCTACATATTTCCAGCGTATCGATCATAGTGCAAAAATTTACAATTACATTTGGCTATTTTCCCCTTTGTGAATGGGTGTCACATAGAATTCTCACATTCGTAGGATAAAGTCAGAGATTGGCAGATCCCTCCCACATTGTCTTGACCAATCCTCACTGCAACACCAATCTTACCCACAGCACATATCCAAAAGCACGTGATCTCTCCGGATGTTTGCATGTTAAGGAGAGTAGCACCTCTTATAGTTGTATAGTAGACGTGAGAGTGTTATGGTAATATAACAGACAGTTAAGAATAAACGTGCAGTTTATACATGATGGAGCTCCAGACAGATGAAGTTTCAAACATTTCACGTAAATCAATCGTACTGTCAATTATGAAGCATTATTCCACTGCCTGGAGTCAGCACCAGGAAGATACTGGCATGAGAGAAATGCTCGTAGAGTATAAACACACACTCAAAGGGTTACATGGTTCTGCACCTAAAAGTGTTATGTTGTTAAAACCATACAGTTTGCAAAGTATTAGTCATGTTGGATGCAACGCTCTTAATCTCTAATTCAGGATGTATATCTCCAACATGTGACATAAAACCACCTCCCCCCAAGTTTCCTAACTTAGTCATTATAGTGACAAAATTTAAAATGATAAAGCTACCTCCTACTACATTATTCTGCTGTCCTAGGAAGGTGACACCACAAGTCCTGTGTTGTTACATACTTCATAACCTCCAATTATAAAGTAGACACCGCTTGAATTATAGCTCATTGTGGACCCTGGAAATAATAGTGTTTTTTTTAGCGACATGCAAGCAGATTGCGTGAAACAGGCTGTCTTCATCAAATTGTTTACTAACCTAGAACGCAAATATATGCTGTGTGATACAAAGTTTCGAGACGTGTCCGTAGAGGGGACTTATGGAGCAAAAATGTCAAATGTGAGCATGCTGACGGTAATTGGTTCTGATGTAACGGAAGAGGGAGAGACGTGGTTCAGTCTTACAGGAGGTTCTATTACATGACATGCTCTCACGTTTTGCTTCGTAAACGCCAGTGTGATGTAACATCACATTGGCTACTGGTAAAACTGGACTTGCCGTCTTGCAGAAAACAGGAATTTCGTCTTCAATTATAGCTTGTAGTTGTCCAACGTAAAATGATTGTGTATTTTCCGACCTATAAGCAAAAAATAAGGTTGTATTCTGGAATGTTATTTCACGTGTGAGAAATGCCTGTAATTCACGCGTGCATGATAGTTTATTTACAGACACTGATTTCAATAGTTTATTTAGACACTGATTTGAATGTGAGAGAGGCTCTCAGGTTGTGTAAATTGCCCGTATGGCTGAAGGACATTGCTTGACATACATTTTTTTCAGAATTAAAATTGTAGATTATTCTTTACTCCGTTTACGCTTTCGAAATAACAAGGACGTCCTGCGGTGATCGGTAGTTTCACAGCGAAATAGTGGAAGCTTTTCTCCGGATTTTACGCAGGGTGGACGCGTATAGGGGGTGTATAGCCTCATCATTTGCAATCGGCGGCGGTGCAGTTCGTTGGATTTTACAAAATAATGACATGCGAATTGCATCATGCAGTTCAACGTAAAAACTACATCGATTTTGCTCATAAAACTAAAAGGAAATGGGCTGTGCCTCTTTTTGTGGAAACAAGACATTTGTTATCATTGGTATTGTGTTCTAATTTTAAAAAGATGTTTGATCATGAAAGATACGTTGATTTACCTACAATTGCTACAGTGAATTGGTTTCAAGGCGTATGCTTGGTGGCGATGATACTAGAGTTATGGTGAGCGAGTTCTGTAGGGGATGTCCTTTTAGACAAAAATCGTTGTCAGGACAGCCGTCTTTTCTCCCTGTTTTGTTCTTTCGTTGGCTTCGATGACTCTGACCCCAATCCCCCTCACCCAGCCACGTGCTCGGCAAGAACGCATTGTACTGAAGACTACAACCAACTCAATACGTTTTTGAAAAACCTAAACAGTCAACATATAAAATATCCAGGTCACTATGGAAATTGGCAACAAATCCATAAACTTCTTAGATCTCACCATTGACATCAGTACACACATACAGTGTTTCAAAATTTACAGAAAAGCTACAACTACAGACACAGTAATACCTTCTTGCTCACAACAACCCATAGCTCACAAGCACGCAGCTTTCCACTCAATGGTACACCGTCTCATATCCATCCCCATGTCCAGAGATGATGTTAAAGCAGAGTTAGATACAATAAAATTTATTGCCGCAACCAGTGGCTACAATCCAGTTCTTATTGACCACATCTTGCACACGAAACAAAAATGGACAAGTATACCCCTCCTCTATTCCCCACCTGCTTCCCCATCCACTGTCAGCAAGAAATGGTGTACATTACCATCTCTAGGTCCGGTACCACAGACTGTAGCCAAAGCACTGAAATCCTGCAAGTATAGGGTTTCCTACTATGTCAGGAACACCAGCCCAGTGGGTTTTTAATAGCAAAGACAAGATCCAGTTATTAGCCAACAGTGGAGCATACAAAATCACCTGTTCTGATTGTGACAAATTTGGCATTGGTCAGTCAGGCAGAGACATATCAACTAGGTTGGCTGAAAATGAACGCAGTTGCAGGTTGCAGAATTCAGACTCTGCATTTGCTGAGCATGTATTGAGTGAGGGTCACAACTACCACCCCCAGTGTCCCATGTACTTCACTTAGCAAACAAAAGCCATAAACTCAACCTGCTGGAAGCCCTGGATATTAACAAACATCTTGCTCACAGTCCAGATCTCATCCTAAATGACCAGACACAGCTCAAACTTCATATAATCATCTCTGTTGTTCATTACTTCCCATACTCTCTCTTCCTGTTTATTCCCATTTTCCTGTATTCATTAAGTTGTTTTGTTGAAGTGGTCTTTGTATTCCATATAGACTGTAGTTTCAATAGTTAAGGCTTTCTTTTAACTTGTACTTGTATTACTGACCATGTTTAACATCCCTTGTAGTTGTCTCATCAAATACTGTTCATATTTTACTTTGCTCATTTATTTAATGAAAACTGTTACACAGCCACTGGTTTGATTATAATGTATAATGTATAATGTACCACCACACTCTCAAACTGTTGGTTCCCTCAAACACCTCCATTTTCCTGCATTTATTTATTCCTGGTTATCTTGTTGATATTGCTTTTTTCCTGCATTTATTTATTCCTGGTTATCTTGTTGATATTGCTTAAGTTCCGTATGTATTCTGTAGTTACAATGGTAATTGTTTCTTCTTTTAATTGGTTTGTTCAACTGGTTCAAATGGCTCTGAGCACTATGGGACTTAACTTCTGAGGTCTTCAGTCCCTTAGAACTTATAACAACATAAACCTAGCTAACCTAAGGACATCACATACATCCATGCCCGAGGCAGGATTCGAACCTGCGACCGTAGCTGTCCAGTGGTTCAAGACTGTAGCGCCTAGAGCCTCTCGGCCATCCCGGCCGGCAATTGGTTTGTGTATCACTCTCCATGTTTCATATCTCTTGATGTAGCCTTGTCTGGTACTAATTTTATTTTATTTAATTAGTTTTGTAGATTAATAGAAACTGTTATGTAGGCATGTTATTCCTATTTTATACTAAAGGTTTTCCTGTCTACTCCATTGTTATTTATGTACTGTAAAATTTTTACTTTTTCATTGCAACGATGTTACTTACTGTATGTTTCTACTTCAGTCTAGACGTGTTACTTGTCTTCCAATGTTGTTTGCAATCATTTTAACTTCTTTAATGGTAATACTCAGTAAATCTCTGAAGATGACCTCGTAAGTTCGAAAAACGGTTAACAATAAAAGTAATATTGTAGAACAAAAGCAAACTGGTGCTTTTCATTTATTATAACGTTATTCTACCAAGAACCGACGGAAGATTCTGTTAACATCAGTTAAGGCCTGAAGATGGTGCTTGAAGCACCGAAACTGATAACCATATAATAAATAACGTCGTAAGGGCGGCTGTAGGTGTTCCATATTATTACATATATTACAAGAGGTGGAATATGTTACAGAAATAGTGCATATCCCCGTCCGGTTAATGTTCCCTGATAAAAATATGGACTTAGAATACGGGTACCAAAGATACAGCAACGAAAATTGACTCGCCATTCCCGCTGATAAGGAACAGCGCGAAGCCAATGCGTATTTTGCTTGGACCGGTAGTGCATGTTCCGCAAATTCACATTCTCACAATTTTTTTGAACGGTGCTTCATCCGAAAACAATGAATCACGTAAGTTGTCAGGATGACCTTGCAACCATTGAACTGCAAATCGATAGAATTCAATGCGGGATTCAAAGTCATTCCCGTACAGTTTAGGTGGAGTATGATATGATACGGATGAAACGTTTTCCTATACAAAAATTCTCCACCTACTGCTACAACTTATTACAGAACTGCGGGCAATCTGTTGTACACTCACCTCAGAATTGTGTGCTACAGCAGCCAGAACAGCAATTTCGTTGTCATTGTTAACTGTTGTTTCTGTATGTTGACGCTACTAGGGTGCCCAACTACCCTGTTCCCGTGAGGCTTGAGCTGATGTTGGAAACGGTACGTCCGTATGGGTAGCCTTCAGCGTACACTGCTACATCCGTGGCTGCATCAATTAACACTGTACCCAGCCTTTTTTTTTTTTTTTTTACTGAAGATCGGCATATTGACAAGACTAGCGCAAATGTCACAAGCCGCACCAAAACAGGAAACAGGGAAAGCACTGACATGCTTCTCAGTGTACTTTCCTATGTGACTGCGACAGTAGCACAGCAGGCCCAAGCAAGAGACACTAGTAGGCTGAACAGTGTAGGCAGTACTTGCGTGCTGACACTGGTCTGTATACCACAGGCTGAAAGATAATGCAGCCAAACCTTGCCCTGCGCATTACGGCACCAACCACGGCGCCGTTGCCAAGTTTGAAAGTCTGATATTTCAGAATGTATGACGTGTACAATATTGACACCAAGTCTGCCATCACTGGTTGTACCTCTAGTTTTGATTTGTGCAGAAAAAAATTCACTAGTGCCATTCAGCAAACGCAACACTTTATTGAAAATGTTGTTCACTGACCTTTATGGATTACGTATTCCTGCCCATTGTGTGAGTCCCTGACGTAAGTGCATCACTGGCCAAATGCGTTTTTTGTTTTTTTTGTTTTTTGTTTTTTCACATTTTGTTTCATTTAGGATGTACGTGAGGTGGCTGAGTTAAGTGGGACCTCCTCTATATAGCATGAAGAAACACTGCAGCACTTGCTGGTCGGCATCCGAGTCCTCATCCGGACTAAAGACAAAAATTTATCTGGAAAAATCAGATCGGACACATTTTGAAAACACATGTATTAAAACGAGGGGCGCGCGTCACCGTCACATCGCGCAGCACTTCGGATTGTAGAGAGAAGCGCTTGTCATCATCCTTCACTACCGTACCAGCCGTCGTAGCTCCCTGAATAGATTTCTGAGACATAAAACCCACATTCTACACCGAGGAATGGTTCGTATTCTCGACCAGTCCAAACTCTGTTTTTTAGACGTCCGTTCCATAATTATCGTCGTTTATAAGTGGAAAATTGTGTTGTCACGTAATAATAGCCTTTTACATGACACTGAGATTCATTAAACCGTATGCAGACATGTGTCTATTAACCGTGCAGTGCACAACCATAACTGGTCCTGTCAAGTTCAAGTAGGATAACTTCCCGATGGAGTACACAAACGACGAATATGACAATATGCTTTTGGTGCTGGATATATCCGATAACCAAACTGCTGCTGCTGCTGGTGCATATTCTGCACGGTACCTGCAATTTCGTCATGCTGATACCAGTGTTTTTCGTCATCTGGAGCAACGCTTTCGGCATACCGATAATCTTCGTCTACCAGTTATAGACAGAGGTCGTCCAAGGACTAGACGTACTCCGCAAACACTGGACGTGATTCTTGAAACCGTTCACTGACCATCTCGGTAAAGTATCCGCGATATTAAGAGGCAGCTTCAAGTATCTCAAAGACTGGTTGACGGAGTGTTTCATGATGAAGAACTGCATCTTTATCGTTGCACTTTAACTCGACACCAGCGGCCGGAAGACCGCATCCGACGAGTACATTTTGTGAATGGGTTTCGCACCAAGTGGAAGTTAAGGAACATTTTGTAAATAACTTAATATGGACTGATGAATCTAGCTTCACTCATGAAGGTATCTTCAATCTCCACAACAGGCATTATCGGTCGCAACACAACTCACATGCCAACTGTGAACGTGGCTTTAAGGCACGCTCTGGCATAAAACTGTGGGCTGCAATCGTGGAAGGAGTGCTTCTGGGCCCTTATCTATTGCCGGACAAGTCGAATGCGCCCCTGTATCGTACGCTTCTTTTCAGTAATTTGACTGATGCGTTAGGAAACCTTCCACTTAGTGTTCGGCGACAGCTATGGTTTCAGCATAATGATGCACTACCACAGTTTGGAATGAACTGCGTAACGTTTAAATGAAGCGTTTCCAGGGAAATGGGTTGGTTGTGAAGGTCTAATTTCTTGTCTCCACGTTCCCTAATTCGTGGGGACATTTAAAGGAAAAAGTTTATAGTATTCCCTCTAGGCATTGATGTACACGACCTGGTATCTCGCATTCATGCAACATCGGAAATGGTGGGAGCAGCTGTGTTGCGTAGCATCTAGAGAAGTATGATCCAGTGAGTCGTGAAACGTTTCTAAATGCAAGGTGATGGCTTTGGACATTCTCTCTAAAGTGAACGTTGAGCGTAAGTGTATGTGCATGCTCTGTGAAGGTAACCTTGGACGTCAAAGGCACAGAATGGAGTCATTGTGTGTACATAATGTGCAATCTAGTGTAGTCCGCCTATGTCTCGTCTCACTGAGTTAATGAGACAGTTGCAGCACAGCGAAGCGTTCATGAAAACAGATACTGCCCTCGCTGCATGCAGTTACAGCGTTGCCAGAGCCTCGTATGTACAGGGTGAGTCACTAACTATAGCCACCATAAGAACTCCGAAAATATAATACGAGCTGAAAAGTTTGTGCGACAAAAGTTGCGTGGGACAACAGGGGCCATAATATTACGTTGGTTTTTATTGCTAGATGGGGTCGCTTCAGAGATATGAAGGTCAACTTTGTTTTTTTAAATGTGATGCTATAGTTTGGTATTAATTTTCTGATAGCGGCTATCGGGACAAATCCAATGATGTGTAACAGCAAGGTCTTTGATGGTTAACGAAGGTCACAAAAGTGGCATGAACGCACATTTACAGATGATGTTCGAAGTAATGTCCATTGTTATCAGTGCAGTGCTGCAATCTTCGTATTATGGATTGAGTGGTATTCCTTATCATATCGGCACTTATCGAAGCACATGCTCCTGCAATTGTCTCTCTCATATCTTCGGGTGTAATTGGAACGTCTTTGATGAATCCTCACAAGGAAAAATCCAGAGGCGTCAGGTCTGGCGAACGAGCCGGCGACGACGTATCTCCTCCACGTCCAATCTAACGATGTGGGAATTGTCTCTGCAACTAATTTCTAGCCATCAGCGAAAAATGTGCCGGACACACCTCATGTTGATAACACATTCTGTTCCTTGTTCCTAAAGGCATTTCTTCCAATAACAGACGTAATGTTTCTTGCAGGAAAGTGGTGTACTTCCTACCATTAAGATTTCCTTCGAAGAAATAGGGGCCTATAATTCTGTCCTCCAGAACCCCACACCATACATTCACCGACGACGGGTTTTGGCGTGCAATTTGTCGCAGTCAACATGGATTTTCAGTTACCCAATAATCCATGTTATGCAAATTAACATTTCCATGGTTCGTGAATGTTGCATCGTCAGTAAATAAAATGAAAATAATAAACGCGTCATCCCTATGAATCTGAAGTTTAGCCCATCGGCATAAGTCAATGTGACGCAAACAATCTGTACCAGTTAATTCTTGATGGAGACTTATATGGTAACGTTGATATTTATGGCGATACGGAACACGAACACTACTACTCTGGCTCATGCCAGATTCCCTTTCCATTTGACGCAAAATAACACAAGGGTCTCGAACCACAGTAGCAAGGTTCAAAATGGTTCAAATGGCTTTGAGCACTGAAGCGCCTAGAACCGCTCAGCCGCACCGGTCGGCACAGTAGCAAGGGTACCAGTTTCCGTTTCCTCGCTAGTAACTTTAGTTTGCCGGATATGTTTCGGATTCGTGAAGGATCCAGTTGTTCTCAATGTATCATACACATACTTAAGTGTACGAAGTATTGGGTGAGTACGTTTAAGATGTCATTCAGCGTATAAATCTCTCTCTGAATTTCGTTGGCATTCTCCGTAAATGAGAAGCATATCGAGTTGCTCTTCGAAGGAATACATCACTCACATTCGCTTGATTCGGCGATCCTAATCTTACCGTTCCTATAAGTGTTGTATTGCGAAACAGTCGAATGGTGTTTACATCTCAATGGCAAGTTAGGTGGATACGCCGTATTAGACTTACCTAGTGGTCACAGGATATATACGCGCTCAGTACGCGACATCGCTTCTCTTTTAATTAGTAGTTGGGTCATATGTTTTATACTTCATTACTCTTGCATTACTCTGAAGGCTAACGACACTAATGCCTACTTTCCTGAATTACTCATATTAGGTAGTACTCACAACTTTGCCTCACATTCTCAGTTGATTAGCTTAGTCATTTTCCCAATGCGACTATTTATTATTTTACTTTGGTATTGTGATATTGTTCGCGTTTCTTAGACTTCTACGTTAGTTATTTGATGCTATTCTTCATTACATATTAAAGGCAGGGTGCTTGTCGTTCATATCCTTACATATTTTTGGACAGTGAACGTATAGGATTAACGTCTGCACTACTGTTTTTATGAGTTATTTATGATACGTGACATATCTTGCTCTAAATGTGCAGACTATTTTATATATTCATAATGTGTCCTTGATTGTACCATGAATGTATTCCAGTACTGGTTTCCTTTTCCTTGTGTATATTAATATGTATCTTTTGTTTTGTTCATACTATATATGGCATCTTATTATGCATTTGTCTGATGTCTTGTAACTTTTACTGTGTAGTGCCTGAAGATGAATCTATTGAGGGGTCGCAACTGGTAGCCTAAATTAGAAGCTAAAAAGATAACGGCTGTTGGAATACCGTTTTAACAATTCTGACATGTTTGGTAAGAACTGCCACAAATTCGTCACATGGTGTACCTCGTTATATCAGAGTAGCACTTGTACCCAGCAGCATCGATTATCCCAAATATAATAATCTAGGCTTTCTCTTACAGTTTTTACTTTCTGCAACTTCATCAAGTACCGCTGAAAGTACTCCCTTGTGACTTAACACATTTCTTATCATAAGGACATTGTCAATGGTTTCCATACGTTCCTCTTCTCGTCTCGGTGGACTTCTTATTACTCCACCTATTTTCCAGCATCCTTCCATTGCACCATATCTCAAACGAGTCGATTCTGTCGTTTTCCTGTTGTCCCACAGGCCCTGGTTCTTTTCCATACAATGCCGTGCACCAGACGTACATTCTCAGAAATTCCGTCGTCGAATTAAGATCGTAGTTTGACAGGAGGTGACTTCTTTTGACCAGGAACGCCCTGTTTGCTTGTGCTAAATTAATTTTTATTTTCTCATTGCTACGTCCGCCATTTTTTATCTTGCCTTCAACGTAGCAAAATATCTTCACTTCGTCTACTTCACAATATCCAGTTTTGATGTTAAATTGATCGTTAATTTAATTTCTGCTGTTATACATTACCTTCACTTTTCTTCGGATTACTCTCAGCCACTCGGCTTACTTCTTGAACTGCTCAGTCCATTCAACAGTTTCTACAATTATTCTTCACTTTCGCAATGTCAGCACCAAATTTTACCAATTGTGTTCTTTCAGATCGAATTTTAATAACACACATGAATCGTTCTTTTATTTCTAGATTTACATCTATGTACGTACCTCGCAACTGGTACTGCAACTAATCGTCTCGTTTCCGATTCCACTTGTAGAGAGAGCGAGGGAAAAACGACTGTCTATATGCATCCGTATGAGCCCTAATTTCCCGTATCTTACCTTCATGGTCCCTACGCGAAATGTGTGTTGGCGCCAGTAGGATCGTCCTGAAGTCAGCTTCAAATGAATATGGAAATGAAGTCCCATGCTTCTTTACAGAGCGTAGGGGAACGATGCGGGAGACCCGCACCACCTTACTAGGCAAGGTCCTAATGGAGGTGGTTTGCCGTTGCCTTCCTCCGACCGTAATGGGGATGAATGATGATGATGAAGACGACACAACAACACCCAGTCAACTCGAGGCAGGAAAAATCCCTGACCCCGCCGGGAATCGAACCCGGGACCACGTGCTCGGGAAGCGAGAACGCTACCGCCAGACCACAAATGCCGGCTCTCTAAACGTTCTCAGTAGTGTTCTTTGAAGTGAGTGTGCCGGCCAGGGTGGCCGAGCGGTTCTAGGCGCTACCGTCTGGAACCGCGCGACCGCTACGGTCGCAGGTTCGAATCCTGCCTCGGGAATGGATGTGTGTGATGTCCTTAGGTTAGTTAGGTTTAAGTAGTTCTAAGTTCTAGGGGACTGATGACCTCAGATGTTAAGTCCCATAGTGCTCAGAGCCATTTGAACCATTTGAACCTTCCATTAGCCATCAAAAAGTCGCAAAGCTAGAACTGCCTGTCTTGCTGCCTTAGCTTCCCTAAATCCAAACCGTTATCTAACAGATCTTCAATTTTCTTCTCCAGACTCCTGTATATTATTCTTGTCCTCAACATCGATACAGGAGCTGTTAAAAAGATTGCGCGGTAGTTCTCGTTCGAATCTTCTCTTGCTAACTTCAGTATTATGTGAATGATATATACCGACAGTGTGATGGTATGTCTCGAGACTCACATACTCTACAAACCATTTTGAAAAGTCATCTTGTTGCCATTTAACGATTTTCTAAATGGAAGAGCAACGTTGTCTATCCTTTCCGCCGTAAACTATCCTTTCATAAACTGCGATTCGAGTACTGAATCCCCTATCTCTTCCATACCGACTCCATTTCTTCTATCATGCCATTAGACAGTTTCCTCCAGTTGTAGAGACCTTGATAGTTTTATTCCTTCCTGTCCACTCTCTTCTGTGTTTAAGTGTGGAATTCCTCTTGCACTCTTGATGTTGATACCTTTGCTCTTCATTACATTGAAGTTGTTTGCATTTTCTTTATGCTGAATGTGTCCTTTAGATGATTTTTTCGGTTTTTTCACTTTTGCCTCCAGCTATTTCACCTTATCTTCCCTGTACTTCCTATTTATTACATTTCTAAATGATTTATGTTGCTGTACTCCGTTCTTTTCCGCAGCATTTAGTACGTCCTTCACTCATCTATCAATTGTATTTATTCTAGAAATCAAATTTTCTTTGCAGTTACTCCTCTGTGTCTATATTTGTCTGTCGAAGATCTGTGATTCTCCTTTTTATAGATATTCATTCTTTATGAACATAACTGCCTACAATAATATTCATTACCGTAATAGTTCCAAGTTCGCAGAACATCGAACACATCTCATTATTCTTCAGTAATTCAGCATCCCACGTCTTGGCACATTGATTCTTCCGGAAAATTCCCTGGTACTTCCGTCTACTCTTCATCAATACTAAACTGATATCTGAATTTATATCCATCCCTGAGTACCCCTGAAAACAATCCCATATCTGATTACATGAACTTTGCCCGACCACGGCGTAATCCAGATGGAATATTCTTGTGCATCCAAGCTGTTTCCAAATGTACCTCATCCTCTGTGACTTTTAAACAGTGAATACGTTACTACGAGTTATTCTATCAACCCCTCTAATTTTCAACATTTTTTCTGTAGCATCGTATTACCAAAGCTTCTCTTCTTGTCTGTAGTATACACATCGCTCACGTTTCAATTACGTAAAAGGCTATAGTCCATACCAATACACTCAGACAACACTTCCTAACGCTATTTGATGTTAACAAATTTCTGATTACCGGAAAGATTTCCTTGCTAGTGGCAGTGTTTATTACTCTCTCCGCTTTGGCCTTCACCGATTGTCCAAATGTGTGTGAAATCTTATGGGACTTAACTGCTAAGGTCATCAGTCCCTAAGCTAACACAATACTTAACCTAAATTATCCTAAGGACTAATGCACACACCCATGCTCGAGGGAGGACTCGAACCTCCGCCGGGACCAGCCGCTCAGCAGCGCCTGAGACCGCTCGGCTAATGCCCTTCGCCAATTATTTTGTTATCAAAATAGCAAAATCTATGCAGCAGTTTAAGTGTCATAGTTCCAGACTTAATTCTATTAGAATTTCTGTTTTAAATCGACTAAATCTCATTATCCTATTTTACTTTTTTTTATATTCATCTGAATACCTCTTTTTCAAGGCACTACCAATTCCGCAAAATTCACCTTCCAAGTACTTTTTGTCGTCTCTGACAGTATTAAAATTTGTTGGCAAAGTTTAATTCCATTACGGAAATTCCTTTCTTGTTTCCTTTACTGCTTGATCATTGTCTAGACTGAATAACATCTGCGAGAGGCTACTAACTGGTCTCTAACTATTCCCACTTATTGCATCCGTTTCGAGCCATTTCACTCTCCAAATGCAGTCAGGTTCTGTACAAGCTGTAGAAAATCTTTCACTCCCTGTATTTTACCCCTGCTCCCTTCGTATTTGCAAACAGAGTAATCCACTCAGTATTGTCAGAAGATTTCTCTATATTTATGAATGCTAAAAATGTAAGTTTTGAAACATCTCAACTATCCATTTCGACTCGTTATATTAGCGCGCAAGCGTGCTTTGACCGTCTCCCGCATAAACTGAAGGATCGTGTGTGATGCGTCTCGTGTAACTCAGGAAATTGGTCTCGCAAAAGCCAGTCAGAAATATTGCAGCAAATTTCAGATTTCAGTTAGAAAGAGCGTGAAGACTGGTGTCAATAACCCATTCAGTTCGGACACTGGGCTGAGGTTTTTTAGTCACGTCGTCACAGAGTAAATTCTCGCGACACGTGTTCGTTTAAATTGTAAGTGTTAGGATGTCCAGTTGTGTTCTGCACGTCCGCGAGCCTTTGCGGCAGTGTCTCTCGCTTCCTCCCCCCCCCCCCCCCTCTCTCTCTCTCTCTCTCTCTCTCTCACACACACACACACACACACACACACACACACACACACACTCACTTTCTCCCTTGTAGCTATTAGTAAGCAGGCTGCGTCGGCCATGTTATTGTTTTTTGTTTATTAGGATTAGGAACTTTGTGTGACTTTTGCACAACATTTCAAACTGTTCGCAGTCGCCAGTACTTAACTTTCTTGCAACGAGGAATTCACGCCCTTTATATGGCCACGCACTAAACCTTCCTTTTATGTTACGTTTTAAGCCACTTGGTAAGTAATAGTGTTAGGGTTTGTCCCTGCATACCGTTTTTCGGGTAGCAGTGATTTGAGACCAGGAATTAATTTCGTCACTGATTATTAGGGTTCAAAAGTTAATTCTATTAAACACTTAGCTGCAGACTGTACAAAAGGCCACTACATTTGGGTTAGACTAATTTTCGTCTATAAGAGAGGAGCTCATTGCATTATGCATTCATTAACTCTGCAGAGTTGCATGCTATTGTTGACTAATTTTCCTTCAAAAACACATCAGTGAAATTCTCGTTGCACTTGATAAGTTTAACCATTTTTCTCCAAATTTCTCGAGTCAGATAGCTTTGTCACAGGGTTTTGCAGTTTACAAGCTATTTCAAAATTTGTATTGGGCATTGAAGTAAACTTACAAGTCAGCTGTTAGGTTTCAGTTAGATTTAAGAAAGACAATCTCCTAAGACAAATGGTAGGTTCAGCAGAGTTTCGCGTGTTCCTGTATTTCTTCAGTACCGAAAATGACCTTCGCAGAGGTCATCAAAATTCAGTTTTCCGGCCAGATGTAGATAATTTGTGCCAGCATTTGGCAGCCATGGCTTATTAAAGTGTTGATTAGGTAATTATATTAATACCTGTCAGGGTGTTTATTTATTAATTCTAAAATAAAGTAATAGATACTAGGTAGTGTTTCTCCACTAAACAGAACAGGTACACAAAACAGAGACTTTAATCATCAATTATATTTTTTTTCACTATTTACAACGGTCGGCCAACACGAATAATTTTTCGATTGGGCGACTGTGGAAGTCACATGATTCTGAGGTGAAGAAGTCATCGAGGAATGTTCGGTGTGCATTTCCATCATTAAAGGAAGTTCAGTGAAGGTTCTCCTTTAGAGAGCAGAAAATTTGAAAATCTGAGGGCACAAGACCAGGTGCAGAGGGTATTTTCTGTAAGTATAGCAGAATGCGGGCCCGCGTTATCACGAAGTAGCATCACATCACGTAGTCTTCCTGGTCGTCGTTCTTGGACTGCGTCTGCAAGACGTCCCAGTTGTTGACAACAAATTTCAGCAGTGATGGTTACTTCTCTCGAAAGCAAATCTTAGTACACCACACCGTCGCTGGTTCATCGGACTTCTAACATTATCTTTTACGGATGCACGCAAGTCTTTTTATGACGAGCCGCTGCTTTGCTTCGTCTCAACCATTTCTTCCTTTTCTTCGTGTTAGGAGAAATACACCATTTCTCGTCGCGAATAATGAAACAGGATGCTATTCACGAGCCAAACTGAGGAGCAAGCAGAGCTGTCCATCCGCTGACTTTTGTGATTTTTACTTAGTTCATGCGCTACCCATAGAAACGTAAAAGTCGCGCGATGGCGAAGTGATCACAGTTCATCACACTTGCCAGTTCTCCACTACACTGACGTGGATCATTGTGGATTGAAGCGTTTAAACGATCTTCATCAAACCCCGAAGGTTTTCCTAACGTTGAAAGTCACCAATGTCAAAACAATCCTCCTTAAAACGAGAAAACCCTTTTGTTGCCGTGCTCTTCCCAATGGCATTATCCCCATACACGGCGCAAATGTTTCCGGCTTCCTCCGCTGTTGTCACACCTCTTATGACCTCAAACCGAAGAATTTGTGGGAAATGTTCCAATTTCTCAACTTGGCATTCCATTTTCTACGGTCCACAGCTCCACACACTATATACAAATGACAAAATCACAATATGTAAACTAAAAAAATAACATTTAACTACAAAAGAAAAGGAAAAGGGCGATCGATAAATAAACCAACAGCAACCGGAATACTAACTTGCAACACAAAAATGCTACGAACTTATGCACCAACCTAATAATTCGGTTTTCCAATCGTATTTGTTGATATAATTACGTGCTGTTCATATTATACATAACTACTGTTGAAAAAAATTGTTTTGTTGCAGCGTTTTAATTACATATGTACGCAAATTTTATGCTGTATACTATAAGCAAAATGGACTGATTACACCTTATGTGTGATTTTCGGAAGAGGTTTCTGAAACTGGTAGCGTACCCAGGTCCGTCCCCACCAACTTAAATCGCAGCTCTGCAGGAGTTGTCAGCGCCTGTACTGCGCTATACCAGCTCATCCCTGACTGGGCGGCTCCCACTGCGAGGAGCGCCGTAATTTTCTTCGGACTCTCTGGGATGCAAATAAGTAATTAGCCGTTCGTACGCTGCTAATATATGGCGTTTCTCTGCACTGGGCGTCTGCAGTCTGTGCTCTCAAGTGTGTGTATTTTTGAGAGCGATTTACAGAAGGAAAAAAAAAGACACAGGAGACTGGAAAGGTTAATAACAGAGACGAAGAGCAAGGGGACGATACGATGCACCTGTAAGCTGTCCGTGTTCCAAGTACACTCGCTGAAGACTATGATACTTTACAGAAAACATAAACATAGCCAAAGCCTTGCAGACAAACAAAAATTACGCGAAGCGAAATGTAGTGTGAGGAGGACTATGCGAGAGGCGTTTAATGAATTCGAAAGTAAAGTTCTATGTACTGACTTGGCAGAAAATCTTATGAAATTTTGGTCTTATGTCAAAGCGGTAGGTGGATCAAAACAAAATGTCCAGACACTCTGTGACCTAAGTGGTACTGAAACAGAGGATGACAGACTAAAGGCCGAAATACTAAATGTCTTTTTCCAGAGCTGTTTCGCAGAGGAAGACTGCACTGTAGTTCCTTCTCTAGATTTGTCGCACAGATGACAAAATGGTAGATATCGAAATAGACGACAGGGGGATAAAGAAACAATTAAAATCGCTCAAAAGAGGAAAGGCCGCTGGACCTGATGGGATACCAGTTCGATTTTACACAGAGTACGCGATCCTTCCTATAATAACTTGGGCCCCTTCTTGCAGCGGTGTACCGTAGGTCTCTAGAAGAGCGTAGCGTTCCAAAGGATTGGAAAAGGGCACAGGTCATCCCAGTTTTCAAGAAGGGACGTCGAACAGATGTGCAGAACTATAGACCTATATCTCTAATGTCGATCAGTTGTAGAATTTTGAAACACGTATTATGTTCGAGTATAATGACTTTCCTGGAGACTGGAGATCTACTCTGTAGGAATCAGCATGGGTTTCGAAAAAGACGATCGTGTGAAACCCAGCTCGCGCTATTCGTCCACAAGACTCAGAGGGCCATGGAAATGGGTTCCCAGGTAGATGCCGTGTTTCTTGACTTCCGCAAGGCTTCGATACAGTTCACCACAGTCGTTTAATGAACAGGCATATGGACTATCAGACCAATTGTGTGATTGGATTGAAGAGTTCCTAGATAGCAGAACGCAGCATGTCATTCTCAATGGAGAGAAGTCTTTCGAAGTAGGAGTGATTTCAGGTGTGCCGCAGGGGAGTGTCGTAGGACCGTTGCTATTCACAATGCACATAAATGACCTTGTGGATGACATCGGAAGTTCACTGAGGCTATTTGCGGATGATGCTGTGGTATATCGAGAGGTTGTAACAATGGAAAATTGTACTGAAATGCAGGAGGATCTGCAGCGCATTGACGCATGGTGCAGGGAATGGCTATTGAATCTCGATGTAGACAAGTGTAACGTGCTGCGAATACATAGAAAGAAAGATCCTTTATCATTTAGCTACAATACAGCAGGTCAGCAGCTGGAAGCAGTTAATTCCATAAATTATCTGGGAGTACCCATTAGGAGTGATTTAAAGTGGAATGATCATATAAAATTGATCGTCGGTAAAGCAGATGCCAGACTGAAATTCATTGGAAGAATCCTAAGGAAATGCAATCCGAAAGCAAAGGAAATAGGTTACAGTACGCTTGTTCGCCCACTGCTTGAATACTGCTCAGCAGTGTGGGATCCTTACCAGATAGGGTTGATAGAAGAGATAGAGAAGATCCAACGGAGAGCAGCGCCCTTCGTTACAGGATCATTTAGTAATCGCGAAAGCGTTACGGAGATGACAGATAAACTCCAGTGGAAGATGTAAGCGTAGTCTTCCGCGGCCGTTGTCTTCTTCAATAAAATTCTTCAGGGTATCAGACCGCATCGTCATATTTTAAAATGCGCCAAGTGTGTTCATTTAGCAGTTAACGTAAGGCCCTGATGAAGGCTAGCTGCAACGCTGGCCGAAACGTTGGCGCATTTTAAAATATGACGATGCGGTCTGATACCCTGAAGAATTTTATTGAAGGAGACAACGGCCGCGGAAGCCTACGCTTACATTTAACCAACCTGTATGGGCAGGAAATCCACGGAAACATCAAGAAGTTAGAAGCACTGCGTTTAAAAAGGTGTAAACTGCTGAATGACCTTGCTTTTTTGAAGAGATGCAGAGACACGAGTGTTGTGCCGTATTCTTTGCGGTTGACGTCTCACATAAAAACGAACAAGGCGAGGAATATGTGTTAAAGCCAGTAAAGCATTGCTACGGGAAAGGATCCGCCATATCCGCATAAGTCTCGATGCTCACAACAGGAATTTGTGTGATCTGCACCTATTTCTGGCCGGAAAACTTCAGATGGAAGACTAGGATAAAGTCGACAGGTTAACCTTTCAGCAAGCATCAAGGACCAGCAATAGTATTACTAACCGCCAGATGAGAAAGTACGACAAACTACAACAGAAAGCCACGGACGAAACATTGACGCTGGACAGGCGACGGACAGTGGTCAACCTCTCCAGCCACACCTTGAGCGAAGCAACCACAGCAATTCTGGCCAAGGGGATGAATTTCGCAGTCGCACCTAAGCGAGTTCCAAAAGAAGATATCATAGAATCCGTAGAGGCTTCGGTACGTCATCTGCCATAGGCCGAGGCGGAGAAGATCCGGCAGGAAACGGTCAGAGTTCTGAATAAAGCAAAGCCACCGAAGCAAAACATCAACGCTGAGGAATACCATGCCATCAAGGAACTCAGGGACAACCCCAACTTAGTAGTGGTACAGGCAGATAAGGGCAACGCCACTGTAGTCTTGGACACAACTGATTACAACAAACGAATGGAAGATATTCTCGCAGAACCTATCTACAAGAAACTTCAGGGAGATCCGACGGCCAAGGTAATCAAAACGACGCAGGCACTGCTCAAGCACTCTAGAATCAACTTCGACAAGGCCAGAAGATTCATCCCGCAAGTGACACAGGCACCAAGGATATATGGTGTACCGAAGGTACACAAAACCGACTTCCCCTTAAGGCCCATAGTAAACAGTATAAATTCGCCGACCTACTACCTAGCGAAAGAACTGGCACCTAGGCTCCGACACCTAGTGCATCAAACCGAGTCCTACGTTAAGGATTCCACTCACTTCGTGTCTCTCCTAAAGGAAATGCGTGTTACGGACCAAGATCTGATGGTTAGTTTCGACGTCAAATCCCTAATCACGAATGTCCCAGTGTCAGATACTGTGAACATCCTAGAAGAACGCGTGGCACCTGATATATGTGAGCTTGTGCGCCACTGTCTGACGACCACCTATTTCAAGGGGAGAGGTCAATTTTATGAACAAACTGACGGTGTAGCTATGGGCTCACCCCTATCGCCTATCGCAGCAGAAATTTTCATGGAGGCATTTGAGGAAACAGCCCTCCAGTCCGCACCATTACGTCCAAATTGTTGGCTTCGCTATGTCGATGATACTTTCGTCATCTGGCCCCACGGAGAAGAGGAGTTACAGAACTTCCACAAGCACCTTAACCAACAGCATAGGAAAATTCAGTTTACAATGGAAACAGAGAAGAATGGGGTGCTGCCTTTTCTCGACGTGGAAGTTTATCGAAAACCTGATGGTAAACTTGGCCACAAAGTGTACAGGAAACCAACCAATACGTACAGGTACCTTCACGCCTCCTCCCACCATCACCCCACGCAGAAGAAGTCCGCCCTGCACACGTTAACGAAGAGAGCGTACAGGATAAGCGACGAAGAACATCTGAAGACAGAACTTGAACGCCTCAGGTCCATCTTCGGAACTAATGGCTATGGGAAGAGATGATAGACAGCACCATGTCGACAAGGGAGAAGACTAATAGGGAAGAGGAGAACGAGGCACAGAGCATTGCTGTGTTACCATATGTACAAGGGGTCACCGAACGTATTGGCAAAATTCTACGAAAAGCCGACATCAAACCAATTTTCCGAAGCAGAAACAAAATATCAGACATGCTCGGTTCTATCAAGGATGCAGTTGACAAACTACACACAGCTGGCGTGTATGAAATTGGTTGTGCGTGTGGATTAGTCTACATAGGTGAGACGGGACGTCCGATTAGCACAAGGCTCTCGGAACATGAAAGATATATCCGCCTGAAACAACACACTAAGTCAGCAGTGGCGGAACACAGACGAGTGCGGGAAACCAATATTTTTTCAAGAAGCCCGCGTCCTGGCGAAACAGCCTCTCACTTTCAAAAGAAAGATTAGAGAGGCGATAGAAATAGCCAAAAGACCCGCCAACATGAATAGAGAGGACGGGTACAAGCTTCCGAGGTCTTGGCTGCCTGCAATGGCAGGGCTACGGAGCGGCGGCAGAGCCGTGGCGGCCCATGCAGACACGCGGAGAGCCGCAGTAGTGGTCGCGAGCACACAAAGCAATGGCACGCCGCAGCCGGCTTCTGGACAGCATGGAAACAGTGTGACGTCACAGCCATCACCTGTTCGCTATTCGTCCGTCTCCTCCAATGGGGTCGATTAATATAAAGACCAATAGAAAACAGCTATTTCAGCCAATGACAGATAATAAAGGAAACATCAATAAAGCATACCTTTCACCCCTCCTCCTCCTCCTTTTGCAGCCAATCAAGTAACGACACGGTTTTCTCGTGCAGCTATTTAAGGAACCAAGTGTGTTCATTTAGCAGTTAACGTAAGGCCCTGATGAAGGCTAGCTGCAACGCTGGCCGAAACGTTGGCGCATTCTAAAATATGACGATGCGGTCTGATACCCTGAAGAATTTTATCCAGTGGAAGACTCTGCCGGAGAGACGCTCAGTAGCTCGGTACGGGCTTTTGTTGAAGTTTTGAGAACATACCTTTACCGAGGAGTCAAATGGTTCAAATGGCTCTGAGCACTATGGGACTTAACACCTTAGGTCATCAGTCCCCTAGAACTTAGAACTACTTAAACCTAACTAACCTAAGGACATCACACACATCCATGCCCGAGGCAGGATTCGAACCTGCGACCGGAGCAGTCCCGCGGTTCTGGACTGAAGCGCCTAGAACCGCACGCCCACCACGGCCGGCTTACCGAGGAGTCAAGCAGTATATTGCTCCCTCCTACGTATATCTCGCGAAGAGACCATGAGGATAAAATCAGAGAGATTAGAGCCCACACAGGGGCAACCGACAGTCCTTATTTCCACGAACAATACGAGACTGGAATAGAAGGGAGAACCGATAGAGGTACTCAAAGTACCCTCCGCCACACACCATCAGGTGGCTTGCGGAGTATGGATGTAGATGTAGATATTTATTCCCTCAATGTGTGAAGGTATCAAAGTTATTTTCCATAATCTGTATGTATGAGACAGTATGCGTACCTAAGATGATCCAAAACACTGCGCACAAGAACGGGATTTTCTGGTGCTTATTCCTCGGGTTCTGTTGGTGATAAAAGATAGTGACAAGTGTCAAGGATAGCGATTGGGGTACGGACCCCGTCTATACTTAACATGAGGCTCGTCCTAGTGTCAGAACAGGGTCAAAGTATGACTATTACACACTTCCTCCTGTTTGGGAAAATAGACCAAACTGGTACTTTTTGCATCTGATGAGGTCTACGGTGGTCTGTATGGGACTTTTTTTTAGTCATCAGTCTTCCCAGAGGTTTGATGCAGCACACCAAGAATTCCTCTTCTGTTCCAACCTCTTCCATTTCTGAGTGGCTTTTGCAACCCATGTGCGCTATTATTTGCTGACTGTATTCCAAACCCTGTCTTCTCTTATAGCTTTTGCCCTCTGCAGTTCCTTCTAGTACCATGGACGTCTTAACAGATGTCTTGTCATCCTGCCCCTTCTCCATTAAATATTTTCAGACACCCCCTTCCTCTCCGGCTCTGCACAAAACTTCCTTATCTTTTCAGTCCACATAATTTACAACATTCGCCTGTAGCATCACATCTAAAATGCTTCTGTTCACTTCTCTTCCAGTTTTCTCATAGTTCATGTTTAACTATGGTACAATTCTGTGCTCCAAACGTGCATTCTCATAAATTTCTTCCTCACATTAAGACCAATGTCTAATACTAGTAGACTACTTTTGGCAGGAATGTCCTTTTTGCCAGTGTGATTCTGCTCTTGATGTCCTCCTTGCCCCCTCCGCCTTGCTCCCTAGGTAGCTTAATTCCTTAGCTTAATCTACACTCCTGGAAATGGAAAAAAGAACACATTGACACCGGTGTGTCAGACCCACCATACTTGCTCCGGACACTGCGAGAGGGCTGTACAAAATGATCACACGCACGGCACAGCGGACACACCAGGAACCGCGGTGTTGACCATCGAATGGCGCTAGCTGCGCAGCATTTGTGCACCGCCGCCGTCAGTGTCAGCCAGTTTGCCGTGGCATACGGAGCTCCATCGCAGTCTTTAACACTGGTAGCATGCCGCGACAGCGTGGACGTGAACCGTATGTGCAGTTGACGGACTTTGAGCGAGGGCGTATAGTGGGCATGCGGGAGGCCGGGTGGACGTACCGCCGAATTGCTCAACACGTGGGGCGTGAGGTCTCCACAGTACATCGATGTTGTCGCCAGTGGTCGGCGGAAGGTGCACGTGCCCGTCGACCTGGGACCGGACCGCAGCGACGCACGGATGCACGCCAAGACCGTAGGATCCTACGCAGTGCCGTAGGGGACCGCACCGCCACTTCCCAGCAAATTAGGGACACTGTTGCTCCTGGGGTATCGGCGAGGACCATTCGCAACCGTCTCCAAGAAGCTGGGCTACGGTCCCGCACACCGTTAGGCCGTCTTCCGCTCACGCCCCAACATCGTGCAGCCCGCCTCCAGTGGTGTCGCGACAGACGTGAATGGAGGGACGAATGGAGACGTGTCGTCTTCAGCGATGAGAGTCGCTTCTGCCTTGGTGCCAATGATGGTCGTATGCGTGTTTGGCGCCGTGCAGGTGAGCGCCACAATCAGGACTGCATACGACCGAGGCACACAGGGCCAACACCCGACATCATGGTGTGGGGAGCGATCTCCTACACTGGCCGTACACCACTGGTGATCGTCGAGGGGACACTGAATAGTGCACGGTACATCCAAACCGTCATCGAACCCATCGTTCTACCATTCCTAGACCGGCAAGGGAACTTGCTGTTCCAACAGGACAATGCACGTCCGCATGTATCCCGTGCCACCCAACGTGCTCTAGAAGGTGTAAGTCAACTACCCTGGCCAGCAAGATCTCCGGATCTGTCCCCCATTGAGCATGTTTGGGACTGGATGAAGCGTCGTCTCACGCGGTCTGCACGTCCAGCTCGAACGCTGGTCCAACTGAGGCGTCAGGTGGAAATGGCATGGCAAGCCGTTCCACAGGACTACATCCAGCATCTCTACGATCGTCTCCATGGGAGAATAGCAGCCTGCATTGCTGCGAAAGGTGGATATACACTGTACTAGTGCCGACATTGTGCATGCTCTGTTGCCCGTGTCTATGTGCCTGTGGTTCTGTCAGTGTGATCATGGGATGTATCTGACCCCAGGAATGTGTCAATAAAGTTTCCCCTTCCTGGGACAATGAATTCACGGTGTTCTTATTTCAATTTCCAGGAGTGTATTTCTTGATAATCAATACTGATGTTAAATTACTCGCTGTTCTCATTTCTGCTACTTCTCATTACTTAATCTTTCATCGATATACTCTTAATCCATTTTCTGTACTCGTTAGACTGTTCATCCCATTCCGCAGATCATGCAGCTCGTCTTCACTTTCACTTAGGATCGCAATGTCATCAGGTAATCGTGTCATTGATATCTTTTCACCTTGAATTTTAATTCCACTCCCGAACCTTCATTTTATTTCCATCACTGCTTCTTCGATGTACAAATGGAACAGTACGGGTGCAAGATTTCATCCCTGTTTTACTCCCGTTTTAATCCGAGCACTTCGTTCTTGGTAGTCAACTCCTATTATTCCCTCTTGGATCTTCTTCCTATTGTATATTACCGTCTCTCCTTTAAGTTTACCCCTATTTTTCTCAGAATTTCGAACATCTTGTACTTTTTTTTATTTTGGTCATGAGTCTGCTGACTGGTTTGATGTGGTTAGCCATGAATTCCTTTCATGTGCTAACCTCTTCATCTCAGAGCAGCAGTTGCAACCTACGTTCTCAATTATTTGCTTGACGTATTCCAATCTCTGTCTTCATCTACAGTTTTTGCCCTCTACAGGTCCCTCTCGTACCATGGAAGTCATACCATGAAAGTCATTCCCATTCATCTTAGCAGATGTCCTATCATCCTGTCCCTTCTCCTTATCAGTGTTTTCCACATATTTCTTTCCTCTCCGATTCTGCATAGAACCTCCTCATTCCTTACCTTATCAGTCCACCTAATTTTCAACATTCGTCTATAGCACCACATCTCAAATGCTTCGATTCTCTTCTGTTCCGGTTTTCCCACAGTCCATGTTTCACTACCATACAATGCTGTACTCCAGACGTACATCCTCAGAAATTTCTTCCTCAAATTAAGGCCGGTATTTGATATTAGTAGACTTCTCTTGGCCAGAAATGCCTTCCTTGCCATAGCGAGCCTGCTTTTGATGTCCTCCTTGCTCCGTCCGTCATTGGTTATTTTACTGCCTAGGTAGCAGAATTCCTTAACTTCACTGACTTCGTGACCATCAATCCTGATGTTAAGTTTCTCGCTATTCTCATTTCTATTACATCTCATTACCTTCGTCTTTCTCTGATTTACTCTCAAACCGTACTGTGTACTCATTAGACTGTTCATTCCGTTCAGCAGATCATTTAATTCTTCTTCACTTTCACTCAGGATAGCAATGTCATCAGCAAATCGTATCATTGATAACCTTTCACCTTGTATTTTAATTCCACTCCTGAACCTTACTTTTATTTCCATCATTGCTTCCTCGATGTAGAGATTGAATAGTAGGGGCGAAAGGCTACAGCCTTGTCTTACACCCTTCTTAATACGAGCACTGCGTTCTTGATCGTCCACTCTTACTATTCCCTCTTGGTTGTTGTACATATTGTATATGACCCGTCTCTCCCTATAGCTTACACCTACTTTTTTCAGAATCTCGAACAGCTTGCACCATTTTATATTGTCGAACGCTTTTTCCAGGTCGACAAATCCTATGAGTGTCTTGATTTTTCTTTAGCCTTGCTTGCATTATTAGCCGTAACGTCAGAATTGCCTCTCTCGTCCCTTTACTTTTCCTAATGCCAAACTAATCGTCACCTAGCGCATTCTCAATTTTCTTTTCCATTCTTCTGTATATTATTCTTATAAGCAGCTTCGATGCATGAACTGTTAAGCTGATTGTGCGATAATTCTCGTACTTGTCAGTCTTGCCGTCGTCGGAATTGTGTGGATGATGCTTCTCCGAAAGTCAGATGGTATGTCGCCAGACTCATATATTCTACACACCAACGTGAATAGTCGTTTTGTTGCCATTTCCCCCAATGATTTTAGAAATTCTGATGGAATGTTATCTATCCCTTCTGCCTCATTTGACCGTAAGTCCTCCAAAGATTTTTTAAATTCCGATTCTAATACTGGATCCCCTATCTCTTCTAAATCGACTCCTGTTTCTTCTTCTATCACATCAGACAAATCTTCACCCTCATAGAGGCTTTCAATGTATTCTTTCCACCTATCTGCTCTCTCCTCTGCATTTAACAGTGGAATTCCCGTTGCACTCTTAATGTTACCACCGTTGCTTTTAATGTCACCGAAGGTTGTTTTGACTTTCCTGTATGCTGAGTCTGTCCTTCCGACAATCATTTTTCCTGCGGCCATTTCGTCTTAGCTTCCCTGCACTTCCTATTTATTTCATTCCTCAGCGACTTGTATTTCTTTATTCCTGATTTTCCCGGAACATGTTTGTAGTTCCTCCTTTCATCAATCAACTGAAGTATTTCTTCTGTTATCCATGGTTTCTTCGCAGCTACCTTCTTTGTACCTATGTTTTCCTTCACAACTTCTGTGATGACCCTTTTTAGAGATGTCCATTCCTCTTCAACTGTACTGCCTACTGCGCTATTCCTTATTGTTGTATCTATAGCGTTAGAGAACTTCAAACGTATCTCGTCCTTCCTTAGTACTTCCGTATCCCACTTCTTTGCGTATTGATTCTTCCTGACTAATGTCTTGAACTTCAACCTACTCTTCATCACTACTATATTGTGATCTGAGTCTATATCCGCTCCTGGGTACGCCTTACAGTCCAGTATCTGATTTTGGAATCTCTGTCTGACCATGATGTAATCTAATTGAAATCTCCCGGCCTTCTCCAAGTATACCTCTTCCTCTTGTGATTCTTGAACAGGGTATTCGCTAGTACTAGCTGACACTTGTTACAGAACTCAATTAGTCTTTCTCTTCTTTCATTCCTTGTCCCAAGCCCATATTCTCCTGGAACCTTTTCTTCTACTCCTTCCCCTACAACTGCATTCCAGTCGCCCATGACTATTAGATTTTCGTCTCCCTTTACATACTGCATTACCCTTTCAAAATCTTCATACATTTTCTCTATCTGTTCATCTTCAGCTTGCGACGTCGGCATGTATACCTGAACTATCGTTGTCGGTGTTGGTCTGCTGTCGATTCTGATTAGAACAACCCGGTCACTGAACTGTTCACAGTAACACACCCTCTGACCTACCTTCCTATTCATAACGAATCCTACACCTGTTATACCATTTTCTGCTGCTGTTGATATTACCCGATACTCATCTGAGCAGAAATCCTTGTCTTCCACTTCACTTCACGGACCCCTACTATATCTAGATTGAGCCTTTTCATTTCCCTTTTCAGATTTTCTAGTTTCCCTACCACGTTCAAGCTTCTGACATTCCACGCCCCGACCCGTAGAACGTTATCCTTTCGTTGATTATTCAATCTTTTTCTCATGGTAACCTCCACCTTGGCAGTCCCCTCCCGGAGATCCGAATGGGGGACTATTCCGGAATCTTTTGCCAATGGAGAGATCATCATGACACTTCTTCAATTGCAGGCCACATGTCCTGTGGATACACGTTATGTGTCTTTAATGCAGTGGTTTCCATTGCCTTCTGCATCCTCATGTCGTTGATCATTGCTGATTCTTCCGCCTTTAGGGGCAATTTCCCACCCCTAGGACAAGAGAGTGCTCTGAACCTCTTATGAACTCCTCCGCCCTCTTTGACAAGGCCGTTGGCAGAATGAGGCTGACTTCTTATGCCGGAAGTCTTCGGCCGCCAATGCTGATTATTTATCAAAATTTAGGCATTGGCTGGGATCGAACCCGGGACGGAAGACGTTTTGATTATGAATCGAAGACGCTACCCCTAAACCACGGGTACTATTTGACATCATAGAACGCTTTTCGACAAATCAATGAACGTTTATCGATTTTTCGTTAGTCTTGCTTCCATTATCAACCGCAACGTGATAATTGGCTCTCTTGTTCCTTTACCTTTCCTAAAATCAAACTGTTTAGGTTACAATCAATAGTCGAGATCGTAATGATATTTGTTTATTTACCGGTTTAGGCTTATGTTAAAACCGTCTCTAGAATTTATACTCCCTGTGGCTGGTACCGGCGGCTCGTCCGTTTTGTCGTGATAACACGATCGTACGAGTACTTTGTCGTGGTATCATCACGAGCAAACCGCTTTCGTTGAGACTGCATCGCATCTTAAAGGAAAACGTTACAGGTAATCAACAAAAACTGGGTATCACTGTTTAAAGAAATTCATTTTTGCTCCCTGTTTTGCTCACTAAAATGATTGTTGTTCTAACTGTAAGGTTCCACGTGGCGTTGACACTAAACAAAGGCCTATTCACCCGGTGTCTCTATGTACTGATCATGTGCACGGTCCGAATGACATTTTCGACGCGTTCGCAAGCAGTTTTTGACGGATATCAAATATCCTTTAAATTGGATATAGTGCGTAATTTATTCATTTTTGGAAGCTTGTCGGACTGGAATATTAATGCGCCGTTGTTAACGACCTCGCTGTCGATAGGAAATTAAAAACGAAGCTCATCATTTAAATGAGCCCGGTAATGTTATGTTAATCGCGGGTTTCCTCTCCATTCGTTCCACACAATGTGAGTAATTGTCGAACATTGCAGTTTTTCCGTTGCAGTTGTGATTGGGGGAATAGTAATTCGATTACAATGTCAATCACAAAGCATTACGTACAAATTTACAATCTGTAAATTACCACAACAGACTGTGATACATGGAGTGGTTGAAAAAAGAAGGAAATAGAACGCGCAAGGAATCCGAGGAAGAGATGAATTTCCGCAAAGACAATAATTTCCATCTGATAGCTGCCCTTAGCACTCGCATTTTAACTGATTTATAGCTGGAAATGAAGAGCGATTCCATACACTGTAGGGTTTATGAAACCGAAATAGTTTGGTTTACATTCGTTATATTGAAAGACTTCTACGTTCCAACTCAACATGATGATCCTGGACATTTAGAATTCAATGAATGGAAGTAAAATACGTAGCCAGCGTCCAAAGAAAATTCTTAAGCATGGACCAAATTGTGTTGTCTTGTGGAGAAACCTGACAGGTAACCCTCAAGTACCACACTTGAGAGAATACTCCAGACTTTGCTGAACCACATCATGCCACTACAGATATAGAAAAAGTAAATACATACTCAACTCGACAGATAATAAAGAATATAGAGTAATAGTGGATCATATTCCTCTTACCAAATTAACAAAACCCTTACAGATAGCAATTCGAGGACAATGGCACTACGCAACACGCAAGACAATTGTATAAATATAACCAGTTGCAGTACAAAACAACCTGTAAGATATTCAGAACGTCTTGTTTTGTTTTCAAAAAATGGCTCTGAGCACTATGGGACTTAACATCTATGGTCATCAGTCCCCTAGAGCTTAGAACTACTTAAACCTAACTAACCTAAGGGCATCACACAACACCCAGTCATCACGAGGCAGAGAAAATCCCTGACCCCGCCGGGAATCGAACCCGGGAACCCGGGCGCTGGAAGCGAGAACGCTACTGCACGACCACGAGCTGCGGAATTTTGTTTTCAAACATTTCGTATAAGAATAATATTTATATTTAAAACATTTATATTAAAAAGAACAATTGAGTTATTTTCACTATCGGCACACTCAGAAACTGTCACTCAAATTACTTGGCGCTGATATCCTCCACTAGCACGATCAAGACATTTAATCTTCTTCTTGACTGTGCTCTATTTAATGTCTCGAGGTTCTGTCTTCTTAATGTAACCCAAAATAAACATTCCAGAATGATATTCTGGAATCTCATTCTGGAAGCGTCCCCCAGGCTGTGGCTAAGCCATGTCTCCGCAATATCCTTTCTTTCAGGAGTGCTAGTTCTGCAAGGTTCGCAGGACAGCTTCTGAAAGGTTTGGAAGGTAGGAGAAGAGGTACTGGCAGAAGTAAAGCTGTGAAGTCGGGGCAGGAGTCGTGCTTTTTAATCTGCCAGGAAGTTTCAAAATCAACATTCTATCCATGTAAGTAATAATAACTAACTTATCTTTCCGAGTTATACGCAGTGTAGAAATCTTAATAGAAATCAGCATTGGCTGTTCTCATAATTTCAAACGAACACATTATTTTATTATTAAAAAATTAGCAGCTTATTCCGCCTCTTCAGTACAAAAACTGTTACGCCTACAGCATCGTGTGATACGCACAGCTCTGAAAAAAAGGCACATCTGATAGTCTCCTTAAAACATGAAATCCACCCTAACGAACCAAATACGGACACAGCCATCAATTACATGAAGTATACACTGTCTACTTGCCGATTGAGGAATTCGCTGCATCGTCATTTCTTTCAGATCTGTTGGCAGGTCCAAATGAAGTATCTACAAACTGCAACGTATCTCCAACGTGCAACCCTTGCACACGATTTGGTATCGAAGTAGCATATATAACACATTAAAATACTTTTGTTTAAGAGCATGATACGCAGTTCGAGTCTGTTACTACTACCAGCTTCAGTTTTACATCATGATCCCGGTATCTGCATACATTAAAAGAAAGCATGAAAGAACCAACATTCCTTTAAAGTCCTTTCAGTTACACAAAGGCGGTATAAACTAAAACTAAATGTCTAATACTATAAACTAAATACTAAAACTATAAACTAAAGCAATGGGTGATGCCTTCAATGACTGCCGTAGCACATTGTTATCAAATGGTATTTCACACAACCCAAAGAAATTCTCGTGTGTAAAGGCCGTTAGTGGCACGAAAGTTAGTGTCCACTCCCTAGCGCGTAAAACCGGAACTGAAATTGAGGGTAGCAAAGCAAAAAGTCAAATGCGTAAGTCCACTCTCAAACGTTCCTTTACGAAGCAAAAACCACGACAATTGCCCCAGTTTAATCCTCATACCAATGAAACGATAAATGAAATAAGTATTATTGTCAGTGCAGTGTTGAAGAACAGCTGAAATCGATAAAATCGAACAAAGCTCCACGTGTCCATGGAATCCCTATCAGATTCTATACTGAATTTGTCGCTGAGTCAGCTCCTCTTCTTACTATAACACCGTATATGCCTTGAACAAAAATTCGTGCCAAGTTATTGGGAAAAAGCACAGGTCACACCCGCCTACAGGAAGGGTAGTTCAAGTGTTAAGCCGCACTGGGTATCCGCGCGGTCAGAGGCGCATTGTCACGGCCCTCCCCACGTCGGAGGCTCGAGTCCTCCCTTGGGCCTGGGTGTGTGTATTGTCCTTAGCGTAAGTTAGAATAAGTTAGATTAAGTAGTGCGTAAGCTTAGGGACCGATGACCTATGAAGTTCGATCCCATTAGACTTTACCACAAATTTCAAAATTTCAAATGATAAACGAAACTACCGTCCAATATCCTCGACATCGATTTGTTATAGAATCTTACACCACATTCTGAGCTCAAACACAATGAGGTATACGGAACAGAATCACCTCCACAATGACAACTAGCACGGATTCCGAAAACATCGATCATGCGAAACTCGACTAGCACTTTTCTCACATGACATACTGAATGAGTTTGATCAAGGCACTCAGGTAGAGGCTGTATTTCTTGATTTCTGAAAAGCATTTGACTCAGTATCACAAAAAAATGGTTCAAATGGCTCTAAGCACTACGGGATTTAACTTCTGAGGTCATAAGTCCCCTAGAGGTATACGGAACAGAATCACCTCCACAATGACAACTAGCACGGATTCCGAATACATCGATCATGCGAAACTCGACTAGCACTTTTCTCACATGACATACTGAATGAGTTTGATCAAGGCACTCAGGTAGAGGGTGTATTTCTTGATTTCTGAAAAGCATTTCACTCAGTATCACAAAAAAATGGTTCAAATGGCTCTAAGCAGTACGGGACTTAACTTCTGAGGTCATAAGTCCCCTAGAACTTAGAACCACTTAAACCTATTTAAACTAAGAACATCACACACATCCATGCCCGAGGCAGGATTCGAACCTGCGACCGTAGCAGTCGCGTGGTTCCGGACTGAAGCTCCTAGAACCGCGCGGCTTCTGCGGCCCGCCTCAGTATCACACCTACACTTATTGTCAAAAGTATCTAGTGAAATTTGTACTGGATTTAGCTCTTTTTGGTAGGAAGGAAGCAGCGTGCTATCTTAGATGAAGATGTAGAGACAAAACAAGTGTGCCCAAGGAAGTGTGATGAGACCCTTTCTGAACGTGTTTTATGTTAATGACCATGCAGACAGTATTAATAGTAAACTCATATTTTTTGGCAGATGATGCAGCTGTCTGAAAGAAGCTCCATAAATATTCAGTCAGATCTCGACAAGATTTCGAAGTGGTGCGAAGATTGACAACTTGCTTTAGATGTTCAGAAATTTAAAATTATGCACTTCACAAAACAAAAAGCGTAGTATCCTACGACTATAATATCACTGAGTCACCTTTGGAATCGGCCAACTCATACAAATACCTGGTTGTAACACTTTGTAAGGACATGAAATGGAGTTATCACATACGATCAGCTGTGAGTAAAGCAGGTTGTAGACTTACGTTTATCGGCAGAATACTGGGGAAGTGCTATCAAGGAGATTGCTTACAATTCACTCTTGTAACCGGTTCTAGAATACTGGTCAACTGTGTGGGACCCCTCACTTACCAAACAGGACTAACAGGGGATATTCAACGTAGACAGAGAAGGGCAGCACGAATAGTCATAGATTTGTTTGGTCCGTGAGAGAGTATCACAGACATACTGAAGGAACTGAACTGGAAAACTCTTGAAAAAAAAAAAAATGGTTCAAATGGCTTTGAGCACTACGGGACTGAACATCTTAGGTCAGCGGTCCCCTAGAACTTCGAACTACTTAAACCTAACTAACCTAAGAACACCACACACATCCACGCCCGAGGCAGGATTCGAACCTGCGACCGTAGCAGTCCCGTGGTTCCGGACAGAAGCGCCTAGAACCGCACGGCCACCGCGGCCGGCAACGATGAACAATACGTAGGTAATTGCAGGTATCTTACGCTGAGAGCTTTCAGTTGAAAACAGTAACCACACATTTACGAAGAGGCTGCTTTCGATTCGCTGATGAATCGCCTCAGTCTTTTCCATTATCCTAGGAGACTTCCAAACAAAACTACCGATCATCAAACACATCGCTTCCAGCAATGGCAATAGCACTGTCCTGTTGATAATATACCACGAAGAAATAAAATGCGTTAAAATACACCAGGTCTGTACACTAACAGCAATCAGTCAGTGCTTGCATAGCCTGAGGCAAAATCCAACACATTGGCAATAAAGTTAAAGTCTCTCAACTACACAGGGATATTTTATAGCACCAACAGCATATTAAACATGTTATTCCATGGTAAAGACAAACTGTAGCTCTTTGCACATAGTGGTGTATACAAAATCACATGCAATCAGTATGAAAAAGAGATCAGTCACTCAGGCTGAACTCTGACATTTAGATTATCTGATCGTAACAGAAACCGGAGATCAAAGAAGAAAGATCACCTAGTAACAGAAAACATTCATATGTTATAGAATGTGTAGTTTTCCATACTGTTGAGAAAAGAAGGAAGATGAGCCCACAGAAAAAACTGGAAATCAACAAACGCGGCTTAGGGTTAAATTTTTCTGACTCAGTTTCCTTTACACTGTTGTTAAATTAAGTTCTCGTTACAAATACCATATTGCAATTGTAAATTCATTTTATTTCTCATCAGTTGTTATATGTATCTCCTCCTTTTTTAGTTAATGTAATCATTTCTATGTGAGAACAGTTGTAATATTTTGTTATGGAAACATTCACTTCATTCTTGTATCGTCGGTACAAGTAAAATCTGTGTAAGTCGCTTGTGACTTACCTGTTTTTGTGATATTCAGTTGACACCTGAAGATGGCCAGAGAGGAGCCGGAAACCCATTCGTGACCAAATTAATATAATTCTACGAAACAGTTAAGAGCTCTTTCGCCATTTAATATTAAATGACACGAGGGTCGTACAGTAAATAATCCAACCCGTTTTTTCCTTAAGCAGGTTGGTTTTATTCAGAATTCCAACCCACCATCTCGCTACAAAACCGTATTTTTCAACATAATCTCCGTTCAGTGTGACGGTTTGAGAGGGCTTGTATATCCGCATTATAGCACTCTTCTGGTCAACGTCGGAGCCAACGTCTTGCTGCGTAAGTAACCTCCCCATCAACCACATACTGTTTCCCGCGGAGTACATCCTCCATTGGGAAAAACATATGGAAGTGCTAGATTCGGGCTGTAAAGTGGATGGGGAAGAACGGTCCAGTGAAGGTTTATGAACTCCTCTCATGTGCGCAGAATTGTGTGAGGACTTGCGTTGTCGTGAAAAGGAGAAGTGGCGACGAACAGGTTGAAGTTGTTTCTTCAGTTTCCTGGAGGTAGCACAATACACTTCCAAATTGATCTTTGCACCATTAGGGAGGTTATCAAATGGAATAGCCCAGAAGACCGTCCCCATAACTTCAACCGCTGAGAATGCAGCTTTAAACTCTTTCTTCGGAGGAGAGGTGGTGAGGTGCCACTCCATGGATTGCGGGTATGTTTCACGGTTCGAAATGATGAAATGATGGTTCAAATGGCTCTGAGCACGATGGGGCTTAACTTCTGAGGTCATCAGTCCACTAGAACTTAGAACTAGTTAAACCCAACTAACCTAAGGACATCACACACATCCATGCCCGAGGCAGGATTCGAACCGACGACCGTAGTGGTCGGGCGGTTCCAGACTGTAGCGCACAGAACCGCTCGGCCACACCGGCCGGCGAAATGATGAACCCATGTATCATCGTCAGTGACGATGTTCGACAAAAGTAGTCACAATCAGCCTCGTAACGAGCAAGAAATTCCGCAAAGATGGTCCTTCGTTGTTCTTTATCATCTTCTGTTGGGTGGCGAGGAATTCAGCGAGCACACGCCTTTGAGAAACCCAACTGATGGACCCGTGTGTCACTATCAACACAGACGTTCAGTTACACTGCGAAGTGTTTGATTGTGATACGTCGATCACCTGAAATGAGAGTATCAACACATTCCAACACTGCTAGAGTCACTGCTGTGTACTGCACGCAGGAGATCGGACCGGTTTGGCGCGACTTGTTGAGATGATGACAGACACCTCGCCTAACGATGCACCGTGGTTTTGTTCACTGCAATGTCTCCACAGACATTCTGCAAGCACGTATGAATATCTGTGGTACTCTGGCTTTTCGCCAAAAGAAACTCAATGACAGCTTTTTGCTTCGGACACATCTCCGTTACAGGCGCCATTTTGAAGTGTACGTATAGCACTGCCACCTATCGGAACGTCATGGAACTATAGGGGCTGAGGAGGGAATGTTCCACGACGTCCCGCAACAAATTTCGTGTTTTTTGTACCGAATTTAGCCGAAAAAAGTTGCTTTACTTATTGAAAGCCCCTCGTAGAACGCTAGACTTTTGAGAATCTGTTCAGGGACCATCCAGCAAACGAGACCAAGACCAGTGCCACAATTATGTTCGTACAATGAAATTACGAATAGAGGAAATCGTGTTCGGGCACCAGGAGGGATCTAAGAGTGAACGTGTGTGGGTTTCTGGGTGCGTGCTGGGACTATTCATCTCACGTGGCAGGCACCACCCGGCCCTTCTAAACAAACCACGTGCAGCGCGTCTGCAGGAAGTTCCCGCAGGTACAAAGAGCTGTGACAGTTGTCACAGATAACGTCATAGTGGCGGCTACCTGGGAGCCACGGCGACAAGCCGGAGAGGGAGACCGCGTGACGCAGGCGGGCGCCAATGGGCGAATCGCTGTCAGGTCGGCGCGCCGCTGCATTCCCGCTTATCTCTGACACATTTACTGTCACCCAAGTAAATGACGACTGGGAGAAAAAGTACGTCAACTTTTGAGTACTCCATTAGTGGCAAGTTGTTTGACTCAGTCGCTTCACATAATTTACATACAAAAAATGAGTCACAGACGTTCAGCCGAAGAAAAATAAAGTCTCTCGTAGATGGCGTAGTCATGAGAATATGGAATACAAGTGACGTTGGACAAACAATGTGAAGGAAGTCATAACTGAACTATCCAAGTATATCCCAAACAGGCGCCAGGATGACTGGTCGGATGAGAGCCTGAAATATTCTCCTTCCAAATACGAATCAATTTTCTTAAGTGTTACACCCTCTCTCTTGGTAAATGCAGTGATAAGGAACACGAACTTACGAACTATAAGCTCTCAGCACAAAAAATTTGTCACTCGCTCGCCCTGGGAGACATTACGCTAATACGTGGGTCGTTTGAACAGTTCTCGGAATGGAAGAAAAGAAATGACTTACCTTATTAAAAAATTTTGTTCCTTATTTTAGTCGTCCTGTACAGTTACGAACTTGGTCCAGTGACGTTCCAGCGTCGACAATAACCATCCTCAAGGTCTGTTAAACACCCGTCAACTTCTGCTGTCAGATCTTCATAGAAGGAAAGCTCTGTCCATCGAGCAAAATTCTAAGAATGGAGCAGATATGGCAGTCTAATGGAGCGAAATCAATGGAATTAAGCAGCTGTCGGAACAATTCACATCTTAGTTCGTATATTTTGGCCATGGCTACAAGTGGGACCTCCTAGGTTTCTTCGACGTATACAATCTTGTTCCATGATTCTTATGCTCTGTGTGAAATTTTTCCAGGTGGCTTCCTCTTTCATTGCTTTCCCCCAGTCCACGCTCTCCTACTATTTTTCCTACTCTTCCTTTTTATGTCACAGAATTCCTCTCCTCAGTCTCAATTAACCACGAACCAAAGCGAAAACTAGGAAACTAAAACGACTCCCGTTCTATTCTTTAACATGCCTTGTAACGGCGATATTCACCGAGTATGTAAACTACTCCATGTCTATAAAAGAGGAAAAAATATTGGTCACATACACTTAGTATCTACGTTTTTTAGATTATCAGTCCAAACAAAGTAATTGAACTATCGTTATGAAGCCGATCGAGAAAGGAAAGAGTTTCATATAGTGGGATGTGAGGTCCGTCAGTTACGTCAAACACCGTTTTTTCTCACTACCCAAACATGTTTTGTCACCACTGTGCCATCTCTAGTGGGTTTTCGTTTTTATTTATTCTCTAATGTGAACATTTTTGTTAAATGATTATAAAATTATGTGCATCTTTAGTTCAAACAATAGCTTGTTTCTTTTCGTAAATACCTTTCCATCTGGTGTGCATGAATTTTCTGGATCACTTGTGTGTCTGGAAAACTCAAAGGAGTTAATCGACAGAATCAAGAACGTACACGTACCAGACACAGCAACCCTCATGTCATTCGACGTCACATCAATGTATACTTGTCTTCCAATAGATGAAACAATCAACATCATCACACAAAGATTAAAACAACAAGCAAACACTACAGACACACACCTCAATGAAATAACAACCATATTCAAGACCATAACATCACAAAATTGTTTTGTATTCAACAAAGAATTTTATTCTCAACGTGAAGGACTGCCAACGGGATCACCAATCAGTGGCCTCCTAGCTAACATATTCATGAACAACATGGAGAACTTGATCTTCAGACGCATAATAAAACCAAAAACTTCAAAGTTATATACTGGTACCGTTATGTCGATGACATAATATGCCTGATTGATGAACCACATACACACATAGAACAGCTACACAATGAAATAAACAACCTATTTCTCTGCCTCGTGATGACTGGGTGTTGTGTCCTGTCCTTAGGTTAGTTCGGTGTAAGTAGTTCTAAGTTCTAGGCGACTGATGACCATAGATGTTAAGTCCCATAGTGCTTAGAGCCATTTGATACAACCTAAACCCAGAAGTTAACCTCACATTAGAAACAGAAACTAACAACACACTACATTTTCTAGATCTCACCAGACACAAAACAAACAACAGACACAACTTCACAATATTCAGGAAACCAAAAACCACAAGCACCACCATTCACAACCTATCAAACCACCCACTGACACATAAGCAAGCAAACTTCAGATTTATGCTGCACAGATTAAACATAACACCCATGAACAAACAAGAACTAAACACAATAAAACAAATAGTAGTAGAAAAGGTTTATACTACCCATATGGTAACAAGTTAAATAAAAAATGTATGCAAACAGTAAAAAGATGGACATACCACACACACACACACGCACAAATTCTCACCGAGCTCAGAACAACACAAAACACAAACAATGACGACACACAAGACACAACAGAGCAACGACATACACACACAAAACGGAATGGCACATACTCACCTACAATAGCAAGATTGTTCATTGGCTAGGCAACATACTAAAGAAACAGGAACTCCAAATAGGATACAGGACAGAGAACACAACAGAGAAAAAGATCAGAACACAAGAAACACCCATGGATAAATTTAACAGATCAGAAATATATGAACTCACATGCAACACTTGTCAGTCAATGTACATAGGACAAACATGCAGAAATTTCAAAACCAGACATGCAGAACGTCTCAGAGCCTCAAAAAGGAAAGCTCCCATAGCACATTTGCTGACCACCTTGTAGCCCACAATCACCACCAAACCACAATTGAAACAGACTTAAGAATACTAAAACTCAGCCACAGCCTATACAGCAAACAGACCATTGAGGAAAACTTCCATATACAGAAGGCAATAGCAGAAGGAAAACAGATCTTAAACGAACACACTACACTCTGCAAGGGCACACTACTTCACACATTAAAGGAACTCTACAAATAATAATAGCACAAACAAAGAAGGTCTACACACACACACACACACACACACACACACACACACACACACACACACACACACACACACACACACACACCTACACACAAAGATACAATGCAAACAAAATTCAAATTTGGCGCCGAACTCTCTGGTGAACAAATGAGCACTGACTGGGCTGGGTCGCACATCAAACCACAATCACACTGTTTTTTTGGTGAAGTGAAAAGTGTTTTACTAAGTTATTTGTGGAAAATACTTTTTATAGTTACGTGTGCATCGCAACACCTCAGCACAATGCGGAGAATGGAAGTTCTTGTCACCCGAGAACCTAATTACAAACGAATATAGGCGCGAAAACATCGCGACAAACTAAATTACATTCTAGAAGATAGGTGAACTCCCAGCAAAATACTTTCTCATCAACATCGTTTGGTTGCAGATGACAAGCTAACTGTAGTAATTAACACACAAGTGAGCCAGAAAATTCATGCACACCAAATGTAAAGGTATTTACGAAAAGGAACGCGGTGGCCGAGCGGTTCTAGGTGCTTCATTCCGGAACCGCGCGACTGCTACGGTCGCAGGTTCGAATCCTGCTCGGGCATGGATGTGTGTGATGTCCTTAGGTTAGTTAGGTTTAAGTAGTTCTAAGTTCTAGGGCACTGATGACCTCAGATGTTAAGTCCCATAGTGCTCAGAGCCGTTTGAACCATTTGAACTGTTATGGTAACAAATGTTGTGGTGATTCCGCAAACTTTGTAAAACCGTCTCCAGCCTTGATAACGAGATCCGTTTAGGAAGGAGGAGAGCCCAGAGGTTTTCGTAGGTATGCCGTATCCAGGTGAGCCACTTCGTGATAACTAGGAGAGAAACACGTAGTTGCCCAGGTATTTATTTAGAGCTGTGCACACCACGCGGCGTCTGAACTATGTGTGGTACAATGATATAATTTTGTAGGTATCTTCAGCGCCATATGTGAATACAGTCTGCACAATGTGTTGCGAATGGAGTTAGTAGCAACGAAGTAATAAATTTAGACGTCATTTATGCTGCAACAGATTTTCAAGCATATTTTTTTTTATGGCGTTATATGTCCTGAACTACTTGTACTACAATCATATGTATGATAGGCACATTCAGAGACATATGTGGAGACTGCAAAATTTATAGCGAACAAAGTTAGTAGTGAAATGTAATAAATTTAAACGTCAAGCACGATGCGGCAGTTTTTCAAGCATCTCATTGTTTATTACATAATGTCTCCTAAACAGTGTCGTACAATGATATAATGTTGCATCTACATTCAACGGTATATGTGCATTCTGTATGCAGAATGCGTCACAAATACAGTGAGTAGTAGAGAAGTAATAAATTATAATGTCATGCCTTATGCGATGCTGTTACTGCTTTACGAATGCACTAAATGCACTTTACACACTTTTCACACTTCATTTTCGTTTTATATTCTTTATCACTTTAACTGCTCACACTTCACTGTTTGGCTTGATTCACTCACTGCACTACTTTTTCGGTTTCTCCCTTCGTCACTGATGAGAAACTGGCGTTGGAACCCACGTCGGGTATTGCTTTTCATACTCCTACCAAACCGTACCCCCACAAGTTGCGAATTCCAAAACACACCAAAAAGGCTTCGAATGGTCCACAATGTTGCAGAACATTTCACAATATTCGAGGGTGTTCTGGAATGTTCCACAATGATCCGGGATGTTCCTGCATGTTCACGAACATTCTGGAATCTTCCGGAATATATCAGGCTATTCACGAGCGTTACAGAACGTCCCGGATCATTGTGGAACTTTCCTGAACGTTCTCGAATATTTGGGGTGCTCTCGAATACTCTTGAATGTTCATAACTGTTCTAGAAATTTCCACAGGGCGAAAATTCCAAGCCCTTCTACCTTCAAAAGCACGCCTTTCTAATAAAAACGGAAACCATTGTCGTGGAAGCATCATATAACTCCCTTTATCCTACTGGGACCCGTTTCTGAGATTTATAGGCGCAGATTGTACACTTACTCTTGTAATAAATATCGCTTACATTCAGCAGAGCTACCAAATTGCGGAGATGTTGGTTGTTAGGTTCCACCAGTCGTTCCAAATCGACATATTCACTTTCTATTGGTCGCTAATCAGATGATTTAGAGGACCTTCGAGGTGTTATAAGAGTGTTAAAAAACCAGGAATGTATGCTTCCAGTTTTGTGAACACGGCAGTCATCTTAGATGTCGGGGGTATCTGCAACATAATTCTCGTCACGAAGACGTAGAAAAATCAGCATTTGGTCAAAGAGAATGTTGGAGCAAACATACTAGTCTTGTGCACGGTAACCTTAATCAGTGCGCCAACCTTACTGCGCTGAATGCATGCAATTGGCTCGCTCACGCACATCGCTTCACTATAATGAGTTAAATCAGGGGAAGATTCACGTGATCTGCTGGTGCCAATTATGCGTCATCAACATCGTTCCTGGGCGACCAGTGTGCTGTTTTGAGTAGGGGAGGGCGGACTATTAATTTTATCCGGTGAGATTTTAAGGGAATTCTAGTAATGAGCTCTTGTGCAACAGGAAGCCTACAGGTCTCTCACGTCACTTAATCTAAATTTCTACTCACTTAGTTGGCTTGGTGAACTATGGGATTCAGCGTGGTCTTTCAAGGAATTGATATACGTGCAGGTGCTGTTCATGCACCTTAAATGATAGTTTATAGAAGACGACAAATATTCTTCCCTAGGAACGCTGATCTGCCAGTACTCGACATAGAGCATAAAAGTAACTGCTGTTCACATCATACGTTTTACGGAGGAGCCATAACCACCAGTTACCTGCAAATGGGATACACGGGGGTGAGTAGGATCTCTTAGTTTGAGATCAAGTAGCGAGGGGTCAAGTAATAGATTAATATATGAAACCACGAAACGCATTGTATTTGCACTACGAAGTGCCTTACGTAGGGTAACGTAAAGTAGAGTGACAGCCAGTCATCGCTATAAAGCTAGTGTGAAATAATTAATAATTAATCACGTGTTAATTCCACAAATAAACATTTTTGCGTTCGGCAAAAGGCTGGACCGGTTAAAGGGGAACATCCTACTAAAACACAAAGTTTAATACATAGTAGTGTTTTTATTATTATTATTCAACAAAGTGATGCTCCAAACCAATTACTGAAGTAGACTTGCAACATTTCGCTATCGTCTGTACAGAAACTATTGTCCAACTGTGGGGTATAATCGCCTGTAACGTCATTTGATACGAACTTTTGCTTTTGAAGCCTATTGCTGATGTTTACGAACAAGTATCATATTAAGGAGCCGACTACATGGAAAGGGAAAGCAGACTACGACTCGCACTTGCAGCTTTGTGGGCGTTCTTCTGATTAAAGACAGCTTTCTTCTACGCAAGTCGATAGTTAGCCTGAATATAATCTTTCAGTCTATCCAATAATGAGACATAACCCTATTCGGTGATGGGTCTACCGTAGCAGAAGCAGCTGGTGAAAGCCACACCATTTCTAACCCAGAAGCGGTAGTCGTGATACGTACTGTAGGAGGAACTATTTATGCTTTTCGTAACTTCTGGTTTAGTCGTCCACTGTTTCGACTACATCTCCGTCTCTGACACATAACTGTTAATTCATTTCCTATTTGAGAAAAGCTTAAGAATTTCATTCGAACTAGATAGAACAGATACAATCATTGGCCAGTAATGTTCATTCGAATCCATTTTTCATCGAACCTTAACGAACGTGTCAGCACCGAGCGGAAAACTTTCTCGTACACAAGACCTCGTGTAAAGCATAGTGGACACGATCTGCCGAGATGTACTGCTAGTGAGCTAGCATCGACGGTCATTGGAAGTGGCACTGAGAATTTGTATGACGGTTTCGTTGCACCAACGAGTATTTTGATATCCAAGGCGGTTGTGATCTTCAGTTTTTGAACGATTACACTTATATTCCACAGTCTACTTGTTGACTGTGAAATATTAATGCTTATAATTGAATTCGGACTTCTCTTACGATTATTGCAACTCTTGATTCCCTACATGATAGCCAAAGGGCAGATATCTTTGACAATCAAAAGCACATCGTCTAAAGAGACAGATTTTACTAATATTATACAATGTTCCTCATTTCATTTCATAGACGTGATATACAACATGTTTAGAATATCCTTGGCATTGTGCAAAATAAACTGAATTTCCAGTCATAACGTTACAAGAAATATCACATTTCCACTCGGATTCCATCAAAAGGTGTCGGCCTTCGGTAACGATCTGTATGGAGCGATTTTTAGTAGGTCACGTGTAAGCTTCCACACACGCCAATTCCTTTTCAGTTGAGATAGGTCTGCAATAAGCCCATCAACCTGACTGTGAATGGCGTGTCAATGGTGGTATTGCGTACTCTGAAAGGGGGAAGCAGTGTAACAGGGCAACTTGACAACCTGGAGAACAGCATTTAGCCCCTTACCTGCAGGTATGATGTGTTGTCTGCAACTGATAGTGAATCTGACCCGTTGCGAAGCGTTTAAATTGGTGAAAACCTGATACGTTCTGGATAACTTACAGGCACCAAAGAGGCAATCCTGACATTGTGCAAGATAATGGAAGCATGAGAAATCAGACGGTTCTTAAGATATTTTGACCTGCAAAAAGCGATAGACAATGAAAAATGGTGCAGCCTGTCCCAGTTTGTGAGACAAATAAGAGTAAGCTACAGGGAAAGACGACGGGTGATACACAATATCTACAACAATCAAGAGAGAACAATAAGACTGGAAGACCAAGAATAAAGGTTAAAAACCATTCAAAAGTCAATATCCCACAAAATATTTTTGTTTCTAGTGTCAACAGTCCTCATATACAATAAACATGTTTTACTACAAAGAAATGTTTAAGACGTGTAGATGAGACCTAGGACTGTTGAAACCGGTTGTCTTCAATAAAAAATATTTTCTGGGAGCTTAGCCTTTGAATGGTTTTTGACAATCGAAACAGAATGCCCTTCAATATTCTCATAATCAGAAAATTTAATCAACAACGAAGGGCTTGGATAATAAGGTGTAAGAAAGGGATGCAGTCTTTGGTTCCTACAGTTCAATCCTTTTTTTTTCCTTTTTTTCCCAATTTCCCGTTTTCCAGCTGGGTCGATGCGACCTGCCACGAATTCCTCTTCATCTCAGAGAAGCACTTGCACCCTACATGCTCACTTATTTGCTGTATATAGTCATATTTCTGTCTTCCCCAATTGTTTTCACACTCTACAGCTCCACCTCTAGTTCATCGACGTTATTCCTTGATGCCCTGGCAGAAGTCCTACCATCCTGTTCATTCTTCTTCTCAGTGATTTCCTTATGTTCATTTCGTCACCGACTCTGCGTAGAACCTTCTCAAAACTCACTTATCCGCTAATCTAATTTTCAAGTTTCTTATGTAGCACCACATCTGAAACGCTTCAGTTCTCTTCTGTTTCAGCTTTGCCACTTTCCATGATTCACTAGCATATAATGTTGTGCTCCAAACGTACACTCTCCAAAATTTCTTCCTCAAATTAAGGCCCATATTTGATACCAGTAGACTTCTCTTGGCCAGGCAAGCGTCCTTTGCCGGTGTTAATCGCTCTTTGTCTTCCTTGCATCGACTGTCATGGGTTGTTTTGCTTCCAAGATAGCAGAAATTCTTACTTTCGTATACTTCGTAATCACCAATTTTTCATCTCTGCTACATCTCATTACCTTTCTCTTTTCCGGTTAATTCTCATCGATTATTTGTGCCCATTGGACTCTTCACTCCAGTCAACAAATCCTGCAGTTCTTCTTCATTACACTGAGGATAGCAATTTCTTTGGGGAATCTTATCATTGATATCCTTTCAAAGTGAATTTTAATTCCACTCTTGAAACTTTTTTTCGTTTCCTTCATTGTTTGTTCTATATGCGAGAGACTGCATCGCTGCCTTACACCCTTTTCATCCGAACACTTCGTTCTTTTTCTTCCACTCTTTCTGTTGCCACTTGGATCATGTGCATGTCGTAGATTACACGTCTTTCCCTAAAGCTTACTTTGAGTTTCCTCGGAATTTCGATCATCTTGCACCATTTATCACTGTCAAACGCTTTTTATATATCAATGAATACTATGAGCGTGTCTTGATTTTTCTTCAGCCTTGCCTCGTCATCAAGTGCAGTACGAGAACTGTCACTCTGATGTCTTTCAGTTTCCCAAAGCCCAACTGATCCTCATCTAACTGATCCTCAATTTTCTTATCCATTCTTCTGTGTGTTATTGTTGACAGTAACTTGGATGCGTGAGCTCCTAAGCTGATGGTACGATAGTTTTTGCTCTTATCTGCCCTTGCTGTCTTCGGAGTTGTGCGGATGATACACTCTCATCTGAATAGTCGTTTGGTTGACACTTCCCGTAATGATTTTAGAAATTCAGATGAAGTGTTGTCTACCCTTCTGCCTTATTTGATCTCAAGTCTTCCAGGGTGGTTTTAAATTCCGACTATAACACTGGATCCCATTTGTCATCCATATTGTCTGCAGTTTTCCCTTCTAACACATCGTCAGACGAGTCCACCACTTCATGGATACCTTTAATGTACTCTTTCCACCTATCCGCTCTCTCTCCTGCCTTTAATACTGGAATTCACATGGCTTTCAATATCACCGAGGGTCGTCTTGACTTTTCTATATGGTGCGTCAATCGATCATTTCTTTTTAGATTTCTTCACATCTTACCGGCAGCCATTTTGCTTTGAATGCCCCGCGCTTCCTATTCATTTCATTCCTAAGGCATTATACTGCTTTATTCCTCTTGTAATGGTACTTGAATTACGTAACCATTACGGCAGCTCACCTGAACCTCTCAATATCAGCAATATTCTACTGTATTTCTGTAAAGTAGTTAACATATTTCTGAGACAACATTCAGATTTGATTTCATTAATGTAGAGGTACTTTGATACATCGATATGTTTATGTTGCAATGATATTATTCTTATGTGTATTCTTTCTTTTGTCACTATGATCTTTGACGTAACTCTGATTTTTGGGCGCCTAAGCGATTATTAGAGAGTTAGAGAGTCGGACCTTGAAAAAGTCATGTCTTGGACGTAATGTTGGAAAGACGCATATTGTAGTCAGCTTATAAAATGCGAACTTTAACAGTGAGGAAGATGTTTTCAAGTATGTTTTGTATTGTGAAGTGATGTTTCGTGTGTTACGCGATATTGCAACAAAAGCAATAAAAAAGAAGTGTAACTTAAATTCGGAGTGCTGATTATTTTTTACATCACCATTGTGCTAACTTTCAAAGGTTTAATCTTCAAGCATGGTTTGTGAAACACATCTATAAAACTTTTGAATGTAACAGAATAAAACCTAGGCCTCTTTGCAGCTGAACTTGGAATCATCACCACCTAGATTTTCGACGATTGAGCCATGATTTTACAACGAGACCAGCGTGGGAAACACGAAAAGATGAGTGCCTAGTTTATTGATTATTACATGAAATGACTTTATTAACTGTGCTCTAATGACACCTGCCACATAATAACTTTGCTGTTTCCCGAAAATGCAGTAGTTAGCAGCGTGAGCAACACCACAATCATGATTAAATTTTGACCTTTGTTGTGGTAGAGTAGTTAGACTGTCTTTCCGTGAACATTTTTATACTTCTTTTTTTCGTCAACTAGTTGAGGTATTTCATCTGTTACTAAAGTTGTGATATCGTCCAAATATAGTGGTGCGATACTAGGGTCGGCAACTCGCATCAAACCGCAGAAGTTAGCGATGTCTCGCTGCAATCCACGCCAACGAATGGGAAGCGCTGATGGAGCCACGCCCTCGCTCCCAGTTCCGCAGCGCCAATGCATAGAGATGCCTACACTTCCTAGCACAGGACCTTCGATCAACAACATTACATGAAACTGTTCTTTTGAACTTTTTGACCCTATACTACAAGGGCAGAGTTTTGTAAACGTTGGCGTCAAGTGATGCCTTAATATTCAAAGATAGTTCCAAGTATTCAGCATATTACTGCGACAATGGATTGTTAAAGCTAAATAAACCTTTTTAACATTCTTGTAATAAAGTTTATTAGTATTTCATGTGTTGTAGTTCCTCTCAGAAATTTCCCTTAGCAATCAAAGAATCCACAGTTATGCCCAGACGATAGTAGTTTCGTCATATCAAGGTTTCTTCTTAGTCACCTTCCTTGTAGCTACGTGTGAGCGCCCAGCTTCTGTGACTGCCCTTTCAAGAGATGTCCACGCCTCTTTAACTGAAATGCCTACTCTAATGTTACATTTCACAATATCCAAATCCTTAGCGAACTTCAACCCCGTCTCGTCATTCCATAGTACTTTAGTATCTCAGTTTCTTCCACATTGATTCTTTCGGACATTTCTCTTCACCTTCATTCTACTATTTATCATTACTGAATTGTGATTTGAGTCTCTATCTCCATCTGGGTAAGACTTACAATCCAATATATATGCAATTTCTAAACGTCTGCTTGACCATGACGTAATCCACAGGAACCTTCCCATGGCTTCGGGTCTTTTCCAAGTAACCTCCGCTTCTTCTGATTCTTCTATAGAATACTCGCTATGACCATCTGAAATATGAATATTCTTAACATGGTGCAGCAGAGTCAGCAACTGTAAAATATATTAGATTTCAGCCTCTAGATGCATAAGCAAAGAAACCTTACCTAGGTTTCGGCTGTACTGATATAGCCTTTTTCAGAAACGTCAGAATATAAAATTGAATTAAAACATGCCAGATATTGGCCTTGTCAAACCTAAAATATTACTACTACAGTACATAGTCATAAGACTGTGTCACTTCTTCTAATGTTTTGCCAATAGGTCACACCAACGTGCTAGGCAGGTGGGCCGCGGGCGCTAAGTCGTAACCTATCGACAAAAGATTAGTAGAAGCGACGCAGTCTTATAACTATGTACTGTAGTACTAACATTTTAGGTCTAACAAGGCCCATATCTGGCATGTTTTAATTCAATTTTATGTTGTGACATTTCTGAAAAAAGCTATATTATTATAGCCGAAACCAGGGTAAAGTTTCTTTGCTTATGCAACTGGAGGCTGAAATTTAACATAATTACATCTTAATTTTATCGCAGAGCTCAATAAGTCTTTCTCCGGTCTCATTCCTCCTTCTCATACGATCCCGTAACGCTTTCTTCTATTCCTTCCACCAAAACCGCGTCCCAGTCCCCCAAAACTATTATGCTTTCGTCCCCCTTTACATACTGAATGATTCGTTCAGTGTCCTCATACATTTTATCTCTCTCTTCACAGGTCCTAGAGACACTTGCATATGTACCAGAACTGTAGTTGTCGGCATTGGTTTTTTTGTTTGCTGTCGGATTTAATGAGAACTCGTAGAACGATACAAACGATACCTTTTCGTTGTTTTCTATCATGGTACCTCCACCTTGGCATTCTCCTCTCGGAGTCCGAATGGGTAACTAATCCGTAATCATTTGTTATTGGAGAGAGCACCATGACACTTTTCAATTACACGTCACATATCCTGTGGACACACACCATGCTTCTTTATTTGAGTGGTTTCCACTGCTTTCTAAGTCCCCATTCCGTTGATAATTGCTCCTTCTTCCGCCTTTTAAGGGCCGCTTCCAACCCGAAGGGCAAGAGAATTCCCTGAAACTTCGTCCGCTGCTCCATTCTCTTTGACGAGGCCGCTGGCAGGACCATGGTGACTATGTCCACCGGAATTCTTGTGCTGCCATTGCTGACGATTTTTATTTAAAATTCAACCAGTGGCTGGGCTGGAAACCAGATACATAACGTTTTGATTGGTAGTCGAATACGCTACCCCTAAACCACAGGTGTGACGGGAACACTCGTGAAACGCAGGTTCAACAATGAGTTTAAAATTCAAAGTGAAAGGCTCTCAGTGATAATATTCTCCTATGTGAAATGAAGAATTCCACGTTTGTTTGAGTGGAATGGACAGTCTAAAGAGCACAGAATATGGCTTGAGAGTATTCCCAAGAGAGACGAAATAACTGAGCAGCATAAGTGAGAATAGCGGGAAGTTTAACATCAAAATTTGTGATCACGAAGAAGACGAAGCTAAGAAATTCTGCTACCTTGGAAACTGAATATCCCATGACGGATGAAGCTGGCAGTGCATAAAAGCAGACTACCATAGGCAATGCGTGCATTCCTGGCTAAGATCTGCTATTGTCTACCATAGCCCTTAACTTGAGGAAGAAATTTCTGAGAAAGTATGTTTGGGGTTCAGCATTTTATGATAGTGGATCGTGAAGTGTGAGAAAACCAGAACAGAAGAGAACTGGAACGTTTGGGAGGTGGCAGTACAGAGGAATGTTGAAAGTAATGATAAGGTTCTCCACACAATCGACGAGGAAAGCAACATACGAAAAGCACTGTCAAGAAGACGGGACAGAATGACTGGATATGTGTCAGTACATCAGAGAATAAACTCCATGGCACTAGAGGGAGCGTGAAAATTACCTATATAGCTGGGAATTGTAAGCAGAAATTTTGTGACAGAATTTCTCCCTAACAACCTAAAAACTGTCTGACTTCTAAAATTCCGATTACAGATTCAGATCTGGAATTTGTGTAGCTAGCCCACTTTCGAACACAAACTATTTACGCAAATTCCTTTTTTCTGGAATGTGATTTTACTTAATCTGAAATGCATCTAACTTTTGTAAATTAATTTGGTAAGAGAATGAGGCACAAGAGTACTCAGAATGACTAACTGTTACGTAACTTAAATGTGCCCTATTACAAAAATGCAACTGTGGAATTTAGATTAAATTTTACTGATTGAAAGCTGTTCCCAATATCCTGTCAAAAATGTTCATTTAGGTCCTACAACAGATTCTTACCTTGCAACGGATAAAGTGACTGTGCTCTTGCAGGGCTGAAAATGATGATCTGAAATAAAACACTACCTTGCAGCTTGCCTTCTTTCTCTTATATTATTTAAGTTGCTCTCTTAACTAGAAATTTTTCGTTCTATTATCAAAATTATTAAATATGGTTCACACAGAAGTGCAGCTAGTGACAAAATTCTACCGAACTTGTTTCTTTGAACAGTGGGCTATATACTTCGTGAAGTATTTATAAATGGCAGAAGGAAAGGCTTTAAAATTCTGTCCTGTCAGTGGTACATAAGTAAATTCCAACTATTATGGGTCATCAGCATTCTCTCTCTCTCTTTCCGCTTTGTCACACTGGAATATGTCTGGTTTTGTGAGCTGCTTCCACTAAAAAATTTGTTTTCTTTACTTTACTAATACAGTGTTATTTGACTAATTTAAAAGGAGGAATGCTAATAAGAAAACTGAATGCATGATTGATAGTTCTCCCTCATTACCTGCACACAGATATGGAACATAGTAATATCCTTGAACAGTAATATTTAATATAAGCTAAAAAACCTAAGGTAAGTTGCCTTTTTCTGAATTGGTGTCACTTCATACCATCGTCTAAAAAACTATCCTCCATCCTGAAACCATTTGGAAACCAGAGACAGTGTTTGGCACCCACAGATATTTGAAGTGATAATATTCTGAATAAGTATATAGTTTTCATTATATTTGCATTCAAAGATCCGCTAAGAGGTAATATATCAAAATGTAAATTATTAAAATTCTTTTTAGTATATTCACCTTTCAAGTTGTAGTAGGTAAAAACTGTAGGGAAGACAGAGCCGCTGGCCGGTGTGGCGGTGCGGTTCTAGGCGCTTCAGTCTGGAATCACGTGACCGCTACGGTCGCAGGTTCGAATCCTGCCTCGGGCATGGATGTGTGTGATGTCCTTAGGTTGGTTAGGTTTAAGTGGTTCTAAGTTCTAGCGGACTGATGACCACAGAAGTCCCATAGTGCTCAGAGCCATTTGAACCATTTTTGCAGACAGAGCCTGGAATACATCCATGCAATAACTGAGATATTAGTGTGCAGCTGCTACTCTCAGATGAAGAAGTTAGCACAGGAGAGTAAGTAGTGGCGGGCCGCATGAAACCAATCGGCAGAGTGATGACCTTAAAAAAATCACGTCAAAGCAAACGCACGTGGAGAGGAGTCTAATAATCGTAGACAGATCAAACGCAGAGCGAACGATGGCAAATAATGGAAGGTGAATCATATGCACTCAGTGTACAAGTTTGTGGCACTTTTTCGTAAACTCTGCAGAGGCCATCCCAGCAACAACTGCGGTCACGGTGCAAACGGTTGCTGATTATTACACATACGGAAAGAAACGATGCCAGTCATCTGCATTCTGAGGTAATGCTCAATCATCTGCATTCTGAGGTCATTCTCAGTTCATTACGTCGACTAGGAGAGGAAGTCACATCAACCAATCTCACATCTTTTGACAAAGCTCACAGCCCTGCTGTAAATAGTGACATATCCTCCTTTCTATATTGTCCTCAGGAGACTGCAAATAGCGAACATAAAATTATGTATGTATAAGTATTGTTAGATGTGATATAGCTGACATGTTGCCCATTCAGCTAGTGTTAGAACCTTGTCCTACTGTATGCATCGAGCACAATTATAAAAACACAGGCTTCACTGTTTCGCAGTGTACCGCAGTTATCAACTTCATCTTGAAAAGGCCTGTACTGGGACGCTCGCCTTCTCACACTGAAGCCCTGTTCCCGTATTAGATACCCTGCATCGATTCATTGTTCAATAATTTTGCGAGAGCCAGGAACATTAATTATGTTGGAGGTGAATCAGTTACGAGAGAGAGGTTTTTCAAAATTAAAAAAGTCCTAATTGGAATTTTAAGTAAATAATTGAAGAGTTCATGTGACCTCATTTTACTAGCTTCCCACACGCCGTGTCGTTCCAGTAGCCTACACACGGTCAACTTTAATGGTTCAGTTTTTTCTAGATTCCCTGATCATTCGTATCTATTTTTGTCGATTCGTCATCTGTGTGGTGTTCGAAAAGCGTTACTGTACGGCCATCTTCTTCAAGGAAGTAAATCAGAAAGACGGTTGTGCGCAGAAAAGTGTAAACAGTCAGTAGATTTGATCGCAACACCACAGATACTGGAGACATAATGATTCCCTAAGACTTTGAAACGCCGACCGTTTTTACTGACTGCTGTTAGGTGTTCCCCACGATTATCTGGATAATTTTTTCAGTTATCTCCCCACTTTCGTGTAGGCGTTTTGCTTTTTAGGGAAACAATGTCTCATTACTATAACATCAGGAATTATACTTGGGTGAACTAATGTGCTGTACTACAACTTGTTATAGTCTTCTAATTACTGAGTGCGTCATAGTAAAACGCAGTACTGTGTTTCTTGGGGCTGTTTGTGATAACGTTTCTCCCACGTATCCTTTCATGTTGGCTTTTGGTCTCTCCAGGGTTAAGCGATATTTTTGTGACTACATGCTATTCTGGTTGCCACCTCGTCATTCGTCCTAAAACCTGAAGGAAAATTGTTTACACAATTTCTATAGGAATAGTACAAATTTTATTTCGTGTGTTATGATTATGCTTGTGCTTCTCTCACGTAAATGAGAAACGAGGCTGGTACGCTTTCAGGTTGTGATATATATTAATTTTAATAAATAATCAAATAGGCTCACTGCCCTTTCTTTCAAAGTGAGATGAGACTTGATTATCAATGTAGAACAGCAAACGACTCAACACAGCAATCCACAGCACTAAACTGACATAGGAACACAACAGAGTTATGGTGAGGCACTGCTGATCACTGATACAGCGGAGTAAATAACTGTCCCTCTTTCTTTTAAAGCGAGATGAAATTATTAGTGTAGAACAGCAGAAGACTCAACACATCTGCAGCACCAAAATGACGTAGAAACGCAACAGACCTATTCAGAGACAATGTTTAAGAGTACATGTTCCACAGAAATTACACAGGAAGGAAGACAAGGAGTTAACATGCGTTGAAGAAAAGTTCATTAGTGACAGAGCGCATGCTCGAATTGGAGAAGAGAATCGACCGTTCCTTTTCAGACTCAGTCCAGGAACTGGTCTTAAATGATTAAAGGACATCGTAGAAAAATTTAACCTGGATGCTTGGAGGGGTTTGAATGTTTGTAGGACGTATCTTAACCTCTGTCTTCCTCTACAGTTTTTAACTTCTACAGCTCTCTCTAATACGTGGACGTTACTCCCACATGTCTTAACATACATCACACCACCCTACCTCTTCTTCTTGTCACTGTTTCCTGTATGTCCCTTTGTTCTCCGATTCTGAGGAGAACCTCCCAGTCCACCTAATTTTCAACATTCTTCTGTAGCACTCCATCTAGCGCTTCGATTCTCTTCTGTTTCAGTTTTCCCAGAGTTTATGATTCAATATCAAACAATGCTGACCTCCAGACGTACATTTTCAGAAATATGTGGCTCAAATTATGGCCTACGTTTTATATTTGTACACTAATTTTGATCCTCTGCGGCCGTGTCAATCTACTTTTTATGTTCTCGTTGCTTCGTCCGTCACGGGTTATTTTGCTGTCTAGGTAGTAAGATTCCTTCATCTACTTCATGATCATCTGCTACTATTCATTACTGTCACCTTTCTTCTATTTCCTCTCAGCTCATATTCTGTACTCATCAGATTGTTCATGCCATTCAGTAAAGTCTATAATTGTTCTTCACCTTCACTATGGACAGTAATGTCATCAGCGAATTTTATGGCTGACTTCCTTTCACCCTGAATTTTATTCGCACTCTTGAACCTTTGCGTCTTTTCTGTCATTGCTCCTTCCAGGTATAGACTGCATAGCAGGAGCGAAAGACTGTATCCCTGTCTTGCACTCGAGCAGTTCGTTGTCGGGCTTTCAGTCTTATTTTTTACTATAATTACTTGGATTTCTAATGCATTACCCGTCTGTCGCTACAGCTTACTGCTATTTTTCTCAGAATTTTCAAATTCCTGGATCATTTTGCATTGTTGAACGCTTTTTCCACGTCGACTATGCTACGAACGTGTTTTGTTTTTTTCTTAAGTCTTGGTACCGTTATCAACAGTAATGTCAGAATTGCCTCTCTGGAGCTTTTACCTGTCCTAAAGCCAAACTGACCACCATCTAACTCATCTTCAGTTTTCTCCTCCCTTCTTCTATTTATTATTCTTGTCATAAACTTGGATGCATGAGCTGTTAAGCTGATTGTGCGTTAGCTCTCGCACTTATTTGCTGTCGTATAATTAAGTAAAGGTGACCTGGAAACCAGCATCCGATTAGAGCAGGTTTTTATTCCCACGTATGCGAATGCTGTGACCTCTCGATATATCACTGTTTAAGCAAACAGGCAGGTGAAACACTACTTCTGCTAGCGCGTATGTTACTTTTGTGCGTGAGAGAGAAGGAATGTGTGAGAACGAGTGTACACGCGTACGTGTGTGTGTGTGTGTGTGTGTGTGTGTGTGTGTGTGTGTGTGTGTGTGTGCGTGTGTGAGTGTGCGCTGCGAGGAGAGGCCGGCTCGTTAGCAGGACTGGTTCGGCCGCGGGCAGTGAAACGAGCTGCCGTCATTAGTTCAGCGGGCGGCCTATTTGAGCAAACCAAGTGAAGCGATATTTTATGCCGCCCCGCCACCAATTTGAGCTTCTGAGTGGCTTCATCTTTATTTATTTGTTTGTTTAGTAAAACGTGAAAAATTTGTCTCGTCGGCCAAGCCGGGTGCCTGAATACAGATCTACAATTCCCGTCACTGGTTTCGTTCGGCGAAAGGGGAGAAGACGGAACTCGGGGCAATTACATGCGTGCACCATTCACTCAGGGGGCCTACAATGAAATTATCTACTTAGAGGAGCTGCAGAACACAATTTTTTCCATTGTTAGCAACGAAAACATGGTCGTGTGTAGAAGGGTAAAGTTCATGTGTCGTTCATCAGTTGTTTTAGTTGTGTGTCCAAGAGACTACTTCCTATCAGTAAGAGAAGAATGAGTGGAGTGGATGTCCCGTAGCAATCTTTCCCCTTAAGTTATACAAAGGAAGACCTGGAGTTACGAGTGCTTTATGTAATGGAGAGGCTATTTAGCCGGTGTATGGAGGTGCGTTTGAACAAAGTGAAATAAGATAGTCAAAAAATGGTTCTGAGAACTATGGGACTTAACATCTACGGTCATCGGTCCCCTAGAACTTAGAACTACTTAAACCTAACTAACCTAAGGACATCACACAACACCCAGTCATCACGAGGCAGAGAAATAAGATAGTCGCAGTGACGAGAGTAGCTTCCTGCAAAACCTTAGAAACTGTGGAAGGCACGGTAGGAGACCTGCGGGAAGTATACTACATTCGAGAAATGGTACTGAAGAGAACAGCAGAAAAGATTGACGAATCCAAGCACTACTCATATCTGACACTCTAGTAAAAGGAAGGTACCTTCGACACATGACCTCCGTTTCCCATCCATAGCTCGATGAAAAAACTTCTGGAACTTTACATTCGAAACGTGGCTCTGTTTGAAAATTAAATTTACATATTAAAAATACAAAACTGGATGATGACGTCGCTGAAAGAACTACTAGACAGATAACGAAATATCAGTAAAGTCAACATCCCGTTCACGATTAGGTTATTAGAGTTAGAATGAACGAAGATCGTACCAGAAAACTCTCGTATTAGTAGAACAAAAGAACTGTACAGTTCTTCTTGTTAAGTGCAGAGGTAAAGACATTAGTAGAGGTTTAAGCATGCCGTGCAATGTGAAAACCTACCGAATGACTTGGACCTATAGGAAACGGATGGTGCAGACGCTAAGAAATGCTGAGCTGGTATGTCTTCTCTCATGCTACAACTGACAAATTGAGGTTACGACGTTGGGATCACGAATTTACTTCGAACTTTGTACACCTGTGGTAGGCCATCAAACCATCATAACGTAAGGTGCACTGCTCCGATAATTCCGAGAAAATGGCAAGAGAAGTTTTACGTGTCGATTGTGTAACTGATGTATCTGTGCGAAGGTTACGGCCTTTAGAGTCCATGGCGGTCAAGCCGTTCCTAAGACAAACGTATACTAGGTGACGTTTCGATTCCCGTTCAAACCTTCATTTTTGCAGCACAAGTGTAAATTCTGTGATATTCTGAAAATTTGCGCCTACGCTATTCGTTCTTGCTGCATTAGCTACGTCTCACCGCTACGCCTGTTAAGGGGCTCCGGAAAGGCTCAAAATCATGAAAAGTTCAATTTTTACTTTTTTGCGTTTTCTGAATCTGCAGACTATTACCTTTTAATAGATATATAATTTATTCAATTCCGAAGACTACAACTATTTTTAAATTTTTTTTGAAATGTGTTCTACATGGGCGTGACCCACTGTGGTGCTGTTAAACTGCTGTCAAATGGTGTTATTATTAACGTCCGTGTTCATCAGGTACATTTTAGTAATGTGAGATAAAGTATGTGTTGTGGCTAACCTATTTTCAGAGACTTAGCAGCACCTGAACTGTTGAAAAAGTGTATTCACGGAAAAACTCAAAACCCCAATGAAAGTGTAAATAGTGTTACATGGTCGAGAATCCCCAAGACTGTATTTGTTGGAATAGAAACACTTCACTTTGGTGTGTATGATGCTGTTGCGACTTTCAATGATGGCAATATTGTAAGGTGCAAGGTATTTAGAAATATGGGAATGAAGATAGGTTCTAACATGGTACGAGCGATGCTTGCTTTAGACATGGAACGCCTTCGGGCTGCAGACAGGGCTGTAAAGAGTCTAGAAATACAAGCAAGAGTAAACAGGAGGAGGAACAAGAGGAAGCTGGAGGAGGAGTTTGCAGAGGATGAAGATAATCCATCCTATGGACCTGGAATGCACTAAAAAGTTAATCCAATCTTTGTCGCTCGATTCCCAAAACTTTTATTTTCTCATACTAATTACATGTTTTCTAAGGATCTTCCAAACATATTTGTTTCAAACTTTCAGTAAATGTTACACAGTACCTTCTGCGTAATTTAACACAGCCTTTTTCCAAAAAACTGTGTATTTTTGAATATATAAATAAAAAATTGCAAAAAAGTTGTGAATTTTCATTACAATTGAAAAAAAATCATCTTTAATAACTGAACTAAAATTTTGTAAAATCCCTGTGTTAAGTTGTAGCCCATATTCCAATAAATAATCTGTAAAAAGTTCAACTTCCTACCTCAAATACTTTGTGAGGAAAGATGTAATTTATAAGCGTTATTTTAACATTGCAAGTATAGGGCGTTCCGGAGCCCCTTAACTGCCAAATGGGGCCTGTCACCGCATCTGCAGCAAAGTAGTTGGGGGTGCGTTACCAAACTAAATGTAGAAGGGATTTAACAAATCACGAGAGGCATATATTTTCAAGAAAACTCTATGCGTTTCTTCAGTTACTTGTCGACAGTTACAATTTTGTTTGTTCCAATAACCAAATTTAATTAAAAATAGGAAGTAGTCAAATAACATGAAAGTCACTAAAACTTCATGCTAATTTACGTGATTATTTTTTTAAAATTATATTACCTTTCAAATGTCATGTAAATTAAATAATATGAACAATGATGAAAAAAATATAGATTAAAAATGAAGTTTGAGTGATTGTCTGTTGCCTCTTACGCAGATCGCACGCTTACCATTTCACCTCCATGAACCCCAACGTTCGGCCGCAACGCACAGATACATCAATTACATAATAGGTGCGTAAAACTTTTCCTGTGATTTTCTCGGAACTGCCACAGTAGTGCATCTATATACTTGCACATTATGTTGTTTTAATGGCACACTAAACATATACAAAGTCTGAAATATATCGGTGTCCCCAACGTCGTGCCCTTCCCTTGCAAGTTTGTGTGCCGGCTCTCTGGATATCGACCCTTACCCTCTTTTCTGATCTTTGGTCGCCGGTTGCGACTCAAGTGCGAGGTAGCGCGCTCTGGCTGAGAGAAAAGGGATTACTGGAGAGAGGCGAGGGCAGTACGACCTTACGAGCGCCTCACAAAGTGGCCATCTATTTGTCCGACTTCGGCAGTAAGGGTGCGGTGTGTTGTGGGCTATCCGGGGAGCCTAGGCGCTTGGGGGCCGTTGACGGTTGATGCTGTGCGGACTTGCTTCATTTATCTCCCAATTGGAGAAATTTTGCCGTTTGACGTGGTAAGGTGGTTTTCCTATGCTTACGTCTTTTTATTTGAATGTCTTTTTTGGCTTCTATATCTGCGCGTGTGTTTACCCTGAAGTAGTTTTTAATGCTGTTTGCTGTTTTATTTTGCTGTTTGCTCTGATTTCATTTTCGTTATTTATTGCTTGGGTCGTTGTTACGATCCTTTTTAGTTCGGAGTGGTGCTGATTAGTAATTCAAGTTATCTGCATCAAGACTTGAGTTGTTTCACTGTCACCGTTACCTTGAAACTCTGTGATCATTGTGGGTATTTGTTATTTTACCCTCTCTCAGTACTGTCATTTACTCTGTTCCTGGCAGCACTGTGTATTGCCGAGCAGAGGTCGTGTCCGACAGCCTTGTTATTCCACCAGATATTTTCTGCGGAGTTTTGGGTGTTGCCTCTGCACCACATAAGCAATGACTGTAAGGCAGATTTATAATTGGATGTTTGGTGAACAACTTCTACAGCAAATGTGATGTGGTTTTGACCCGAGTCTTTTAATATTTAAATTTCTTGGTCACTATGTGTTCGTAATTTATGTTTCATTCACTCAGTTGAAACTGTGTCACCGCAGAGGGGTTCCCTGTGGTGTACTAGGGCTAGCTGTGTTAATTTGATTTGGTATGTACGCGGTTTGGGGTGTCCGTAATTTAATAGTTACTAATGCTTTCCCTGTACTCCAGGTATTTAAGCTAAACTTGATTGCTTGTGGGCCTTGTAATGCTACGCGTGGAGATGATTGTTCGAGCCATGTTGGGGCTTGTGATTCTTGTTTCGCACACCTGTATTCTATCGGAACACTGTTTGTCCCCCCGGCGGCTGTCGGGTGGTCACGCTGGCGAAACTTTGACTGTGTCCACCGTTGTGGGCGACGGTGTTATCGGAGCCAACTCCGTGCACAGAATTCATATACAAGATAAGTTGTATTCGTTTTTTACTGCCTCTCAAAGTCTTCCACACAATTTTAGAGTTTAATACATAGTTTGTGCTCTCCTAGCGGTCACTAAATTCTATGTAAAACGAAAGCGTTTTAATTTTGTATATTACCATACCTTTGGGTTGTGTATTGAATAGGTATATTTTTTTATATTTCTAAAAAGAGTTTCATATGTTAATGCTTTCCTAAAAATGTTGGTGGGCACGAAGAGTGTCCCCATTGGTGTCAGCGATTACCACGTGTTGTTCAAAATTATTCTAATAATCATGGGTTGTGATCCCATCAGTTTCATTGATCGAATTCTTGTCCTTTATTTCCATCATCTTGTTTGTTCTAGGGGTAAATCATTATGGTTGCCGCAGCCTGGGGCTTGTTAGCTGTTGTAAATATATTTTGGGAATTGTCATTATTCGTTAGATACATTTTGTTATTTGCTAAAATTTTTATTAATTGGTTCATGTGAAATGAAGTGCTACTTGCTGATCTCTTGCTCGCTAAGGGGCTGTTATTAAAGTCATAGGAACCAATTTTGAGGTTCCTTTAAACTGAATTGCTGTTTTTCTGTCTAAAAGTTTCATATTCTCGAACTGTTTTAAAATCGTGAACTTTGTTTCACTTTAGAGAAGGTAAAGTTCATTGTTTGTTGTAATTCTGAAAATTTTCACGAGTATATCAGTCGGCGCACAATAAATACTGAATGATGATGCAAAACCTTGGGATCTAGTTCTGTCACTAAAATCCTTGTGGCGCCGAGGTTCCCATTACAACCATATTTGCCTTCATAATGTTACGTGAAATACTATTAAGAAAATGGGAGGGTAAATTTTTCTTAGTAGGAAAGGCGGAAGTATTAACAGCCGCCAACCTAGAAGCATAAACATTTCAGCATCGTTACTCGGTCAGAAAGACGGCAGCCTCAACACTCTTCAGAGAGACTGCGAGAGAGTTCAGCAGAAAATCGTTACATGGATGCACACCGAACAGCCTTCATAACGTTATGTAAGAGACAATAGGTAGGACGCACCATCGCCTACGAGAGGCTTGACTAAGCGGTACAGACACTTTAACGAATCCGTTAAGCAAATGTACCGGAACTGAAGACTGTTGACGACTCGAGTAGAGCAGAACCGATTCGGTCAATGCGAATTAAGTCGTAGAGTGGCGTCTCTGCCCGATGACATAAACACTCCACCCCCACTACACTAGAGCTGCCGATCAGTAGGATCAATGGCGTTCGTGTTGTTCACTCTCGATTCTCTGTTATGATGTGGTAACAACTCGTATGTGAGATGTTTTTAGTGTTTGTCTTACACTTGCTTCTTTGCGAGAAGAACAACGATCCTTAGCCATGAATGATGAAGTCCAGCAGGAATCGCTGAAGCCAGCTTAGCTGGCAGCATTGATGGGTAGGGCAGCAGTCTACCATAACGTCTCCGATCTATGGCAGAACCTATCCTTAAACTCCATCATTGCGTAAGTATATTGGCTTACTGTAGCGACGGGCCAGGTTCAGCATTCAGCACGGCACCACAGCATCCAACATCGTGGTCCACTGAGCACTAAGCACTCCACGAAACGGCAGGTGAATAGAACACACTCGTCGCACTCTGTGCCATGTCCAAGCTGGACTTGCGTAACCCGCCAGCGGGTAGCAAACCGCCGCACCAAGCTGGCAGCGAGTTCCTTTTCAAGCTGACACAGCCTCCTCGGCAGCCTCGATTCAATGGATTCCTGTCCGTTTTAAGTAGCCATCGAAGAAAACGTGGCAAAGATGAATAGTGTGAGTATTAAGTGGAATAATCTTGAATGCTGTTTTATTGCGTCCAACGACGACACATAGGTCCTCGGTCAGCATCCTAATGAAGCAGGACTTCCAGACAGGCATTGGGCGACCCCTACAATGGTCTAATTTCTGAACAACGTGTTCGAAATGTAAAGAATACAGCAGTAACAAGGAGACCTTAGGTGAAAAAAACACGAGAATCAACAAAGTTGGTTCTCTTTATGCCCGCACACCCACCGTCGTCACGACTGCACAGATATTGGTTTGCCGTCCCCCCCCCCCCCCCCTTCCCCGCTCCTCACCCCCCTCCCCATGGCAGCGGAGCTGATCTCAAACGTTTGTATGTATATTGTCCCGGCTAGTTGAGAACCATTGCCTGCCGTGTGAGTCAGGCATAAAACATCTCTGGATCATTTTGTGAAGCTAGTCGTGTGAAACAGCAGTTGAAAATTGATCGCGTTTTTCCAGAGATATTTCATACACTTTCAACCATGACGGATCCAAAAACAGCTTTGTTTTCAATTTTATAACTCTGGAGTAAGATATCAATTGAGTTCCAGTCCATTTTTACTAATTTGTTTCCCTGAGTAATTTGATTTAGTTACTTTAGCAGTCTGTATGCATTTGTTGAATCCTATTAAATCTGTTTGTAAAAAGGTCTATCAGCTTCCTTCAATAACCCTTGAATGTTCACAGATATTATTGTCTATGTACTAGCTGATTATGGAATTTAGTAAACACTGGCAATGTCTCGTATATTTCTGTTTTAATGGCACAATTAAGTACTTAAATTAATGAGATATTGCACTGGGGATCAATGAAAGGAGTAAAGTGTGTATCGTTTCGGTATGATAAGAGTCAGTCAGTATTAAATTCCTTTGTGTACCTATCACCAGAGATATGCTTTCCCATGAAAATGTTCTTTGCCATTAATGTCCGATAAATTATAAATATGTCGCTGGGTCTTACAATTCTAAGCTTCTCAATTCTCACGACACGATATTAATTATGGGTTAGAATCCTTTCAATATCTGTTCAACACAAGTTTAATCTTTTAACGGGCACCATTTTTCACGTCTTGTTTATTAGCGGAATCACCTTGACAACGAGCGGCAAAGATACTACTGTGATAAGGTCCAAACTATTTTCGGTCCCAATAATCTTTAATAATTCGCATACAGCGAATAAAGTCCAAATTCAACGTAAAAGTTTCCGTATTGTCAATTAATCTCTTCACAATCGTATGTATACGATCGTAGCGTTTCGTTTAATACGTACACTCACCATTCACTTGAATATCAATGTTCGTACACCCAATCCCCCCTTATTGACTCCGTCTCTGAATTTATCCCAAAGTAATCTATTCTCCACCACTCCAATGTCTAATCCAACTCTAAGAATGCAAATTGATTAGGCTTCTAATCTCAAAATGTCGATTACCACGGAAGAACTGTGAACACACTCACCACCGCTGAAAAAAAAAAACCAAGAGACCTAACAGTGCTGTGCATTGGTTTATACATTACATTCAAAACAAAACGCAGCTCTGTTATGTCTTCCTTGGATTCCCTTTGCACTACTCTGCGTTACTCTGTTTCCAATATATACTCTTTATAAAATTTTAACTAACTGTTACTTCGAAATACTACTACCGTTTTTTGGCTATTAGGTCAGTTCGTATTACAGAATTTAATCTAATTCTTCTTTCTGTATAACCACTCTCTAATGAGCGGTTACATCTTTTTATTCTGCAAATATTTCAACTTTGAGGTAATCATCTGCACAACTTTAAAATTCTTTTTGAATACCAGGTTTCTACAAATTATGAATACTTTTTGTAGCATTGTGCCAGTGCACTTCTTGTGCTGTGTAGCGACAAGGAGCAGCTTCACCTTGTGGCACGGTATACGGAGAATCCGCTAGTGGCTGTAAACAACTTCACGATACGATCATCCACTATTGTAGACAATCTTTTCATATTTTTGGCCACAGTCATGTAATAATGTTTGAAAGCCGTTTCCGCCAAATGACCAGACAACTTTATTTTGTATTAATATCATGGTTGCTGCCTTAGCCGTAATCAAGTACAGCAGTGTTGGGTATAATTAGAATCAACCAGTATATCTTCAGATCATTTTCACTGCACATGTAATGCCTGCACTGGTGTTCATTCTGTGGCTCTGTTGTTTTATCGTTGCAAATCATGTTTGTTACCTACTGGCCATACATTTAGTTTCTTTTGTTCTTATCTGCACACTGGGACACCCCGTTCAATAGATCTTCATGATCACTCTGTTAGAGTTTACCTGTATTGTTATACTTCATAATTCCTTGACGCCAAAATCATGATAGTAATATGAAATTGAGAAGTTGTACAGCAGTTGGTGGAAACATCATTCAGACTTACTCTGATCTGCTCCCATGAATGTTCTAGTGAATCACCATTTTGTTTCGTGAGTTAATCTTTCATTCTACAGCGGAATTTGCCCTCTTTTAAGACTTACTGGCAGATTAAAACAGCGTGCTGGACTGGTACTCGAACCGGGAATGTGACGTTTTGCAGGTCACTCTCCTACTGACTGAGCCATCCATCCACGAATCGCAAGCCACTCTTAATGACTTACTTCTGCCAGAACGGCTCTCCTGCCATCCAGACGCCACAGATGCTCTCCTGCGTACTTTACTGGACAGACACTCCTGGAAGAAAGAATAACGCGGAGAAATGGCTTGGCCACACAGCCTAGAGGATCGCTACCAGCATGCAGCAGAGGGTGCGTCGTTCTTAAACATTCCTGCAGATTGAGGGCATGTCGTCAGTCATGCCTGAACGACTCACTCGGGAAGAGCATTGCTCCATCCGAGAATCCTATCCACAATATTATACATTACAACTTCCGTGATTGTCGACCTTATCTGAACAAAATCGTCAGATGCAAAAGTAATTTCAGAAATGCCCCAAGACAGTATGGTCCATGTGGTGGTACGCAGATGATGTGGTTGTCTGTAAAGAGGTTAGAAAACTGCAGGAAGATTTGCAGAAGATGGACGATGATTGGTGCTGGGACTGGTAGTTCATCTACATCTGCAAGATTATTTTGCATTTCACCATTAAGAGCCTGACAGAGGATTCATCGTACCAACTTCAAGCTATTTCTCTACCGTTCCACTCACGAACGACACGCGGTAAAACGATTGCCACCGCAATTCACATATCATATCCGCGGCACTCTCTCCCCTATTTCTAGACAGCACAAAACGAGCTTCCCTTATCTGGAAATTTTTCGATGTGCTCGGTCAGTGATATCCGATGCGAATCCCACATCGGACAGCAGTGCTACAGAAGATGGCGGACAAGCTTAACCCAAGCAATCTCTTTAGTAGACATGCTGCATTTCTAAAGTGTCCTGCCAATAAATCACAGCTTTGGTTTTCTTTCCTCACAACACTATTCTTATGATCGATACAATTGAAGTTATTCATAATTATTATCGCTAAGTACTTAGTTGAATTAACAGCCTGTAGGTTGTTGTGATTTATAGCGTGACAGAAATTTATCGGATTACTTTCAGTTCATTATTTAAAGTCAGTTGCCACTTTTCGCGTCATTGTTGTTGTTGTTGTGGTCTTCAGTCATGAGACTGGGTTGATGCAGCTCTCCATGCTACTCAATCCTGTGCAAGCTTCTTCATCTACCAGTACCTACTGCATCCTACATCCTTCTGAATCTGCTTAGTGTACTCATCTCTTGGTCTCCCTCTACGATTTTTACCCTCCACGCTGCCCTCCAGTACTAAATTGGTGATCCCTTCACCCCTCAGAAGAGGTCCTACCAACCGATCCCTTCTTCTAGTCAAGTTGTGCTACAAACTCCTCTTCTCCCCAATTCTATTCAATACCTCCTCATTAGTTATGTGATCTACCCATCTAATCTTCAGCATTGTTCTGTAGCACCACATTTTGCCTACAGGAAAATTAAAGAGACCTTTGGAGAAAAGAGAACCACTTGCATGAATATCAAGAGCACAAATGGAAACCCAGTTGTAAGTAAAGAAGGCAGAGCAGAAAGGTGGAAGGAGTCTATAGAGGGTGTATACAGGAGCGATGTTCTTGAGGACAATATCATGGAAATGGAAGAGGATGTAGATGAAGATGAAATGGGAGATATGATACTGCGTGAAGAGTTTGATAGAGCACTGAAAGACCTAAGTCGAAACACGGCCCCAGGAGTAGACAACATTCCATTAGAACTACTGACAGCCTTGGGAGAGCCAGTCCTGACAAAACTCTACCATCTGGTGAGCAAGATGTATGAGACAGGCGAAATTCCCTCAGACTTCAAGAAGAATATAATAATTCCAATCCCAAAGAAAGCAGGTGTTGACAGATGTGAAAATTACCGAACTATCAGCTTAATAAGTCACAGCTGCAAAATACTAACGCAAATTCTTTACAGACGAATGGAAAAAGTGGTAGAAACCGACCTCGGGGAAGATCAGTTTAAATTCCATAGAAATGTTGGAACACGTGGGGCAATACTGACCCTACGACTTATCTTAGAAGAAAGCTTAAGGAAAGGCATACGTTTCTGGCATTTGTAGACTTAGAGAAAGCTTTTGACAATGTTGACTGGAATACTCTCTTTCAAATTCTGAAGGTGGCACGGGTAAAATAAAGGGAGCGAAAGGCTATTTACAATTTGTACAGAAACCAGATGGCAGTTATAAGAGTCGAGGGACATGAAAGGGAAGCAGTGGTTGGTAAGGGAGTGAGACAGGGTTGTAGCCTCTCCCCGATGCTATTCAATCTGTATATTGAGCAGGCAGTAAAGGAAACAAAATCCATGGAGAAGAAATAAAAACTTTGAGGTTCGCCGATGACATTGTAATTCTGTCAGAAACAGCAAAGGACTTGCAAGAGCAGTTGAACGGAATGGACAGTGTCTTGAAAGGAGGGTATAAAATGAACATCAGCAAAAGCAAAACAAGGATAATGGAATGTAGTCGAATTAAGTCGGGTGATGCTGAGGGAATTAGATTAGGATATGAGACACTTAAAGTAGTAAAGGAGTTTTGCTATTTGGGGAGCAAAATAACTGATGTTGGTCGAAGTAGAGATGATATAAAATGTAGATGGGCAATGGCAAGGAAAGTGTTTCTGAAGAAGAGAAATTTGTTAACATCGAGTATTGATGTAAGTGTTAAGAAGTCGTTTCTGAAAGTATTTCTATGGAGTGTAGCCATGTATGGAAGTGAAACGTCATAAAGATGTCTAAAGTTTCTATTATGTGCAACTGTTGTTTTTGGTGAACTTACGGAAAACGCTACGAACTTATGCCCCAGAGCAGTGATACGTGACACGTACTCCACAGTCTGAGTCCTTCGCCGGTGTGACACAACAGTAGCGGTAGCGAGCGACCGCGTCCTCACACCTCTCCAGCGGAGACCCACGCACAGCACCGCTCCGCCTGGCGGTGCTGCTGCAGCGACCCGCGCCGCGCCGCCTCTTGACAGACAAACTGGCCGTGTAGGGAACAGGACCCGCATAGTCCGTCCGCCGGGCTGTTCATTTAGTAGCGTAGCCGGGAGATGTGCCATCTGGCGCGCGACAGGGGAGGAGTCCCGGGATTTAGGTGCGGGTCCCGGCGTGGGAGACAACAAAAGAATGCGTGGGCCGGCGCGGCGTGGCGTGGTGTGAGCTGCGGCTAACGACGCGGACGCTACACCGACACAGCGGGCCGTGGGCCGTGGACGCCGCAGCCACACTGAGACACCGCGTGCCGCGCTGCGCCGCAGGTGTCTCCGAGATGCCGCGCCGATAGCGCCGCAAAGCCAACACCCGCCGCTGGCGGAGGGCGCGCTAGGCTCGTTATCCAGCGGGCTGGGGGTCCACGCGACTGACGAGGGGAGTGCGTCGCCTCGGACGCTCAGAACCCGCACGAAAATGCTCTTAGAATACAGTCTATGACAAAAAAGAAAAAAATATCCGACGCCCCACGAAGGAATTATCCGAGAAATGTACAGAAAAATGAATGATTACAATTTCAGAAAAACTGGTTGATCCTCAAATAGAAAGAGATTTCCAAGCTGAGTAGGTCAATAATGTGTTGGTCCTCCTCTGCCTCTTATGGAGGCAGTTACTCAGGGTAACATTACCTGATAGAGTTGTTGGCTGTCTTCCTGAGGCGTATCGTGCCAAATTCTGGCCAACTGACGCTTTAGATCGCAAAATCACAAGCTGGTTGGAGGCCCTGACCCTAACGTTCCAAGTTTTCTCACTTAGGGAGAGACCTTGTGACGTCGCTGGACGGGGTAAGGTTTGGGATGCACGAAGACAAGCAGTAGATTCAAATGGCTCTGAGCACTATGCGACTTAACTTCTGAGGTCATCAGTCGCCTAGAACTAATTAAACCTAACTAACCTAAGGACATCACACACATCCATGCCCGAGGCAGGATTCGAACCTGCGACCGTAGCGGTCGCTCGGCTCCAGACTGTAGCGCCTAGAACCGCACGGCCACACCAGCCAGCGACAAGCAGTAGAAACTCGCTGTGTGTGGGCAGGCATTATCTTGCTGAAATGTAAGCCCAGAAAGGCTGGCCATGAAGGGCAAGAAAACGGAGAGCATAGTATCTTCGACATACCCCCCTGTGCTGTAAAGGTGCCACAGATGACAGTGAAAGAGGCCCGCTATGAAAAGACGTGGTATCCCAGACCATCACTCCTGGTTATAGGACCATTTGGTGCCAACACTCAGGTTGGTATCCCACCTTTGTCTGGGACGTCCCTGCTCACAACTTAGACCAGTAACCTTACTGACAAGTAGAACTGTCTTCAGTGTTGTGTCCCGCTTCGAACTGCGCCACAAACACCGGCGAAGACGTGTGTGAAGATGCGCCCGATAGTGGTAGGTTTCCAAGCTGTAAGTATTTAGTTGAATATACAGGATTTAGATTAGTGTGCTCTATCCCGTAAACGGAATCTGTAGCACTTGCAACCTGCGTCCTCAATTATTTGCGTGACGTATTCCAATCTCTGTCTGCCTCTACAGTTTTTGCCCTCTACATCTCCCTCTAGTACCATGGAAGTCATTCCCTCACGTCTTAGCAGATGTCCTATCATCCTGTCCCTTCTCCTTATCAGTGTTTTCCACATATTCCTTTCCTCTCCGATTCTGCGTAGAACCTCCTCATTCCTTACCTTATCAGTCCACCTAATTTTCAACATTCGTGTATAGCACCACATCTCAAATGCTTCGATTCTCTTCTGTTCCGGTTTTCCCGCAGTCCAAGTTTCACTACCATACAATGCTGTACTCCAGACGTACATCCTCAGAAATTTCTTCCTCAAATTAAGGCCGGTATTTGATATTAGTAGACTTCTCTTGGCCACAAATGCCTTTTTTGCCATAGCGAGTCTGCATTTGATGTCCTCCTTGCTACGTCCGTCATTGGTTATTTTACTGCCTAGGTAGCAGAATTCCTTAACTTCATTGACCATCAATCATAATTTTAAGTTTCTCGCTGCTCTCATTTCTACTACTTCTCATTACCTTCGTCTTTCTCCGATTTACTCTCAAACCATACTGTGTACTCATTAGACTGTTCATTCCGTTCAGCAGATCATTTAATTCTTCTTCACTTTCACTCAGGATAGCAATGTCATCAGCGAATCGTATCATTGATATCCTTTCACCTTGTATTTTAATTCCACTCCTGAACCTTTCTTTTATTTCCATCCTCGATATACGGATTGAAGAGTAGGGGCGAAAGGCTACAGCCTTGTCTTACACCCTTCTTAATACGAGCACTTCGTTCTTGATCGTCCACTCTTATTATTCCCTCTTGGTTGTTGTACATATTGTATATGACCCGTCTCTCCCTATGGCTTACCCCTACTTTTTTCAGAATCTCGAACAGCTTGCACCATTTTATATTGTCGAACGCTTTTTCCAGGTCTACAAATCCTATGAAAGTGTCTTGATTGTTCTTTAGCCTTGCTTCCATTATTAGCCGTAACGTCAGAATTGCCTCTCTCGTCCCTTTACTTTTCCTAAAGCCAAACTGATCGTCACCTAGCGCATTCTCAATTTTATTTTCCAGTCTTCTGTATATTATTCTTGTAAGCAGCTTCGATGCATGAGCTGTTAAGCTGATTGTACGATAATTCTCGCACTTGTCACCTCTTGCCGTCTTCGGAATTGTGTGGATGATGCTTTTCCGAAAGTCAGATGGTATATCGCCAGACTCATATATTCTACACACCATCGCGAATAGTCGTTTTGTTGCCACTTCCCCCAATGATTTTAGAAATTCTGATGGAATGTTATCTATCCCTTCTGCCTTTTTTGACCGTAAGTCCTCGAAAGCTTTTTTTAAATTCCGATTCTAATACTGGATCCCCTATCTCTTCTAAATCGACTCCTGTTTCTTCTTCTATCACTTCAGACAAATCTTCACCCTCATAGAGGCTTTCAATGTATTCTTTCCACCTATCTGCTCTCTCCTCTGCATTTAACAATGGAATTCCCGTTGCACTCTTGATGTTACCACCGTTGCTTTTAATGTCACCATAAGGTTGTTTTGACTTTCCTGTATGCTGAGTCTGTCCTTCCGACAATCATATCTTTTTCGATGTCTTCACATTTTTCCTGCAGCCATTTCGTCTTAGCTTCCCTGCACTTCCCATTTATTTCATTCCTCAGCGACTTGTATTTCTGTATTCCTGATTTTCCCGGAACATGTTTGTACTTCCTCCTTTCATCAATCAATTGAAGTATTTCTTCTGTTACCCATGGTTTCTTCGCAGCTACCTTCTTTGTACCTATGTTTTCCTTCCCAACTTCTGTGATGGCCATTTTTAGAGATGTCCATTCCTCTTCAACTGTACTGCCTACTGCGCTATTCCTTATTGCTGTATCTATAGCGTTAGAGAACTTCAAACGTATCTCGTCATTCCTTAGTACTTCCGTATCCCACTTCTTTGCGTATTGATTCTTCCTGACTAATGTCTTGAACTTCAGCCTACTCTTCATCACTACTACGTTGTGATCTGAGTCTATATCTGTTCCTGGGTACGCCTTACAATCCAGTATCTGATTTCGGAATCTCTGTCTGACCATTATGTAATCTAATTGAAATCATCCCGTATCTCCCGGCCTTTTCCAAGTATACATCCTCCTCTTGTGATTCTTGAACAGGGTATTCGCTATTAATAGCTGAAACTTGTTACAGAACTCAATCAGCCTTTCTCCTCTTTCGTTCCTTGTCCCAAGCCCATTTTCTCCTGTAACCTTTTCTTCCACTCCTTCGCCTACAACTGCATTCCAGTTGCCCATGACTATTAGATTTTCGTCCCCCTTTACATACTGCATTACCCTTTCAATATCCTCATACACTTTCTCTATCTGTTCATCTTCAGCTTGCGACGTCGGCATGTATACCTGAACTATCGTTGTCGGTGTTGGTCTGCTGTCGATTGTGATTAGAACAACCCGGTCACTGAACTGTTCACAGTAACACACCCTCTGCCCTACCCTCCTATTCATAACGAATCCTACACCTGTTATACCATTTTCTGCTGCTGTTGATATTACCCGATATTCATCTGACCATAAATCCTTGTCTTCCTTCCACTTCACTTCACTGACCCCTACTGTATCTAGATCGTAACTTCGTAATAGTAGTCGTTTGCTGGATTTCAGTTTCTTCCATTGTAATATTTGCTACTTCTTGTCGTTAACTCCCATGATACTGGTCTTAGTTACTCTAATCTATAACTAATACCCTTCCAAAATATTTGACAAGATTGTATGGATAAAATTTTTTGTTTCAGAATATTTTTCAAGTTCAGTTATTGCTCTAGCAACTTTTCAATGAACAAATATTCTGGACGAATAATTTCCAGAAATACTGTATTGCCAAATCGCGTGTAAAACAAAATGTAATTAAGCAACAATGTGGTGTTTCAAATTTATGCCCTGTTACGTGCGTTAATCCTCGAGTAATTTCGTATTGTTGCTATTTTATGGGAATTCTCACTTATATGACAATAGCCCTAAGAGTGACACTGATGAATCATTAATTCCAATCTCCGAAACATTAATTACGACTCGGCATCAGACGATTCACATTTGCATGTAGATCCACAGTTCTTCGGATTTGTAAGTGCTACTTTATCAGTAATTAATTAAAAAGTTTAGGGCTTCCCATATAAAACATTATAACTTCAAAAAAGAATTTTCCCATCAGTCTGACAGATGTTTCATATTCCAAAGTGTATTAGGAAACTTTGAAGATGATAGACTCTCACCACGAATAGCTATTGACAGTGTGTGGTGCCATTCGCTGCATTGTTTCCTCATTTGGGTTTTTATTTATTTTCTTCATCCTGGCTTTATAATACCTGGATTGTCATGTAATTTAACTTAATGTTGTTTTCATAAACAAGTGAAATTATCCATTTAGAGAAAGTCAGCTATTTTATGGTAGATAACACTAAGAAGAATCGCTTCTCGGCTTTTGGCAAGATCAATGTGTAGTAATATGACTGAATTTCTGTATGTTCACATCTTGCTCGAATAAAGCATGGCTGTGTGCTTCGTGCTTCTTTCGATGGTCAGCCCCCCCCCCCCCCCCCGCCCCACACACACACACACATGAAATACACAAGCGTATTGTAGTATTCAACAGATTTATATCTATATTTCTCTTCTTCCTTCCCTTCCTCCTTACTTGAAAGTTACAATGTACAACTTAAGATAGGTCATATGTACGACAAACATACATACATGCATGTAGCACACCTGACCTAAAGAGACCTTTTTTGTGACAACAATGAATGATGTTGTTGTCGTCGTGGTCTTCGGTCCAAAGAATAGTTTGATGCACCTCTTGGCCCTACTGTATCCTGTGCAAACCACTTCGTCTCCGAGTAACTACTGCAGCCCACGTCCTTTTGAACCTGTTTACTGCATTCATGTCTTGGACTCCCTGTAGAATGTTTACCTCCCACATTTTCCTAAAATGCTAAACTGGTGATCCATTGAAGTCTCTGAATGTGTACAATCAACAAGTCCCTTCTTTTAGTCAAGTTATACAATTAATTTGTTTTATCTCAAATTCTATTCGGTATTTCCTCATTGATTACGTGATATATTCTTCGGAAGCACCACATTTGAAAAGCTTCTATTCTCGTCTGTTTATTGTCCATATTTCACTTTCTTACATACTGAAAAAACTTCTTCTCATTGGCAGTCTACATTTTATATCCTCTCTACTTCCGCCATCATCATTTATCTTGCTGCTCAAAGAGCAAAATTCATCTACTACGTTAAGTATCTCGTTCCATAGGCCAAATCCCCCAGAATCACCTGATTTAATTCTACTACGTTCCATTACACTTGTTTTGCTGTTGTTAGTGTTCATTTTACATCCTTCTTTCAAGAGAGTGTCTATTTCGCTGAACTGCTCTACCAAGTCCTTTTGCTATCGCTGACAGAATTACAATGTTATCGGCAATCCTCATAAGCTTTTATTATTTCTCCCCGAATTTTAATTCCTTCTCGAAGTTATTCTTTGGTTCCCTTTACTGATTGCCCAATATGGAGATTGAATAACATCGGGAATTGGCAACAATGATCTCTCACTCCCTTCTCAACCACAGCTGGCCTCCAACCCATCCGCCCTCCCTCCACCCCCCTTCCTCACCCAACTCTTCAATGCGGTATGATTTCTGTTCATAGTGTTTATAACCTTTCACTCCCTGCACTTTAGACCTGCTAAGTTCAGAATGTCTAAGAGTTGAAACGTCCCCTTAGAAAAATTATAAATGACTGTGCTTAAACTGACATACAATATTTTCAATATTTTCAGCACAACGCAATCTGACTCAAAAATCCGTACAAAAGAATGGCCCTGACTAACAATAACCTATACCGTTCATGAATCACTTACCTCACAAAAACTTCGTTGCCCAAACTACTGCAATACAGCGTGCGCCAATACTGCCAGCTGAATAAAAGATTCTAAATACTGTAGGCACTAACTAGTGATAGGCATAGTTAGCAAATGAAAGATTTTGATAGAGAACAAACAATGTGTTTACCTTATAGTGTTCAAAAGTCATAATATATATACATATCAGTTCATGACATCCAGTCTTACAAATTTACTGTCTCTGATGGACACACGTCCAGATCATCTGCTCTCAAAACTCCGCCATCTCTCTCCCCACATCCACCACTGCCGGCGGATCACCTCCAACGGCGCAACGCTACGTGCTGTTAACAGCCAATTGCCCAACACTACAATAGCAAATTCCAACAATGCAAACCAGCCACAGACTGCACACAGCACAGTCAGTTATTTTAATATAGAGAGCTACATGGAGCTTGCCGTTGGTGGGAGGGCTTGCGTGTCTCAACGACACAGATAGCCGTACCGTAGGTGCAACCACAACGGAGAGGTATCTGTTGAGAGGCCAGACAAACGTATGGTTCCTGAACAGGGGCAGCAGCCTTTTCAGTAGTTGCAGGGGCAACAGTCTGGATGATTGTCTGATCTGCCCTTGTAACACTAACCAAAATGGCCTTGCTGTGCTGGTACTGCGAACGGCTGAAAGCAAGGGGAAACTACAGCCGTAATTTTTCCCGAGGGCATGCAGCTTTACTGTCTAGTTAAATGATGATGGCGTCCTCTTGGCTAAAATATTCCGGAGGTAAAACAGTCCCCCATTCGGATCTCCGGCTGGGGACTACTCAAGAGGACGTCATTATTAGGAGAAAGAAATCTGGCATTCTGCGGATCGGAGCGTAGAATGTCAGATCCCTTAATCGGGAAGGTAGGTTAGAAAATTTAAAAAGGGAAGGTTAAATTTAGATATAGTGGGAATTAGTGAAGTTCGATGGCAGGAGGAACAAGACTTTTGGTCAGGTGAATACAGGGTTATAAATACAGAATCAAATAGGGGTAATGCAGGTGTAGGTTTAATAATGAATAAAAAAAATAGGAGTACGGGTAAGCTACTACAAACAGCATAGTGAACGCATTATTGTGGCCAAGATAGATACAAAGCCCACGCCTACCACAGTACTACAAGTTTATGTGCCAACTAGCTCCGCAGATGATGAAGAGATTGATGAAATGTATGATGAGATAAAAGAAATTATCCAGGTAGTGACGGGAGACGAAAATTTAATAGTCATGGGTGACTGGAATTTGTCAGTAGGAAAAGGGAGAGAAGGAAACATAGTAGGTGAATGTGGATTGGAGCTAAGAAATGAAAGAGGAAGCCGCCTGGTAGAATTTTGCGCAGAGCATAACTTCATCATACCCAACACTTGGTTCAAGAATTATGAAAGAAGGTTGTATACGTGGAAGAACCCTGGAGATACTAAAAGGTATCAGATAGATTATATAATGGTAAGACAGAGATTTAGGAACCAGGTTTTAAATTGTAAGACATTTCCAGGGGCAGATGTGGACTCTGACCACAATCTATTGGTTATGAACTGTAGATTAAAACTGAAGAAACTGCAAAAAGGTGGGAATTTAAGGAGATGGGACCTGGATAAACTGAAAGAATCAGAGGGTGTACAGAGTTACAGGGAGAGCCTGAGGGAACAATTGACAGGACTGCGGGAAAGAAATACAGTAGAAGAAGAATGGGTAGCTTTGAGGGATGAAATAGTGAAGGCAGCAGAGGATCAAATAGGCAAAAAGATGAGGGCTAGTAGAAACCCTTGGGTAACAGAAGAAATATTGAATTTAATTGATGAAAGGATAAAATATAAAAATGCAGTAAATGAAGCAGGCAAAAAGGAATACAAACGTCTCAAAAATGAGATCAACAGGAAGTGCAAAATGGCTAAGCAGGGATGGCTAGAGGACAAACGTAAGGATGTAGAGGGTTATCTCACTAGGGGTAAGATACATACTGCTTACAGGAAAACTAAAGAGACCTTTGGAGAAAGGAGAACCACTTGCATGAATATCAAGAGCTTTGATGGAAACCCAGTTCTAAGCAAAGAAGGGAAAGCAGAAAGGTGGAACGAGTATAGATAGGGTCTATACAAGGGTGACGTACTTGACGACAGTATTGTGGAAATGGAAGAGGAGGTAGATGAAGATGAAATGGGAGATATGATACTGCGCACTGAAAGACCTAAGTCGAAACACGGCTCCGGGAGTAGACAACATTCCATTAGAACAACTGACAGCCTTGGGAGAGCCAGTCCTGAAAAAACTCTACCATCTGGTGAGCAAGATGTATGAGACAGGCGAAATTCCCTCAGACTTCAAGAAGAATATAATAATTCCAATCCCAAAGAAAGCAGGTGTTGACAGATGTGAAAATTACCGAACTATCAGTTTAATAAGTCACAGCTGCAAAATACTAACGCGAATTCTTTACAGACGAATGGAAAAACTGGTAGAAGCCGACCTCGGTGAAGATCAGTTTGGATTCCGTAGAAATGTTGGAACACGTGAGACAATACTGACCCTACGACTTATCTTAGAAGAAAGATTAAGGAAAGGCAACCTACGTTTCTATCATTTGTAGACTTGGAGAAAGCTTTTGACAATGTTGAATGTAACACTCTCTTTCAAATTCTAAAGGTGGCAGGCGTAAAATACGGGGAGCGAAAGGCTATTTACAATTTGTACAGAAACCAGATGGCAGTTATAAGAGTCGAGGGGTATGAGAGGGAAGCAGTGGTTGGTAAGGGAGTGAGACAGGGTTGTAGCCTATCCCCGATGTTATTCAATCTGTATATTGAGCAAGCAATAAAGGAATCAAAAGAAAAGTTCGGAGTAGCTATTAAAATCCATGTAGAAGAAATAAAAACTTTGAGGTTCGCCGATGACATTGTAATTCTGTCAGAGACAGCAAAGGACTTGGAAGAGCAGTTGAACGGAATGGACAGTGTCTTGAAAGGAGGATATGAGATTAACATCAACAAAAGCGAAACGAGGATAATGGAATGTAGCCGAATTAAGTCGGGTGATGCTGAGTGTATTAGATTAGGAAATGAGTCACTTAAAGCAGTAAAGGAGCTTTGCTATTTGGGGAGCAAAATAACTGATGATGGTCGAAGTAGAGAGGATATAAAATGTAGACTGGCAATGGCAACGAATGCGTTTCTGAAGAAGAGAAATTTGTTAACATCGAGTATAGATTTAAGTGTCAGGAAGTCGTTTCTGAAAGTATTTGTGGGGAGTGTAGCCATGTAAGGAAGTGAAACATGGACAGCAAATAGTTTGGACAAGAAGAGAATAGAAGCTTTCGAAATGTGGTGCTACAGAAGAATGTTGAAGATTAGGTGGGTAGATCACGTAACTAATGAGGAGGTATTGAATAGGATTGGGGAGAAGAGGAGTTTGTGTCACAACTTGACAAGAAGAAGGGATCGGTTGGTAGGACATGTCCTGAGGCATCAAGGGATCACAAATTTAGCATTGGAGAGCAGTGTGGAGGGTAAAAATCGTAGAGGGAGACCAAGAGATGAATACACTAAGCGGATTCAGAAGGATGTAGGGTGCAGTAGGTACTGGGAGATGAAGAAGCTTGCACAGGATAGAGTAGCATGGAGAGCTGCATCAAACCAGTCTCAGGACTGAAGACCACAACAACAACAACACATGGCGTTACCAACATAAAAACCTAAACAGCCTACTTACAGAGTGTATTCTAGTCGACACTGTGAAAAGCTCTCTCCAATACTACAAAAGAGTAAACGTAGGTTTGCCTTTCCGAGTCAGTACAGCCTCTCGTTTTTCTACTTTTCAAGGGACTCCACACCGATCTTCCATCGAAATTCTCAGTGTTTTCTCACAATACACCTTGCTAACGGGTTAACGAAACCAGTATTTGCTGATGTAGAACGGCTGTTAAGGATTCAGTCATTCTCTGATGTTTACAAACCGAGTTTTAGTATTGTATAATGTGCAAATATTTGGTAATCTCACCCTTAGCTTCATTATACACTAACGGGAAAAGCGTAACAACAAAACCGAGTTGCGAGGCATGTTGTAAGGCAACATGCTATGCAGAGGGTGAACATGTTGCCTTGACCTGCTCGATCACCACATTTGTCTCCAATCTAACACATATGGGACACCATCAGATGAACAGTATCATCCACAACCAGCATTAACCGTCCCTGTATTGACCGACCATGTGTAACAGGCTTGGAACTCCATCCCACAAACTATCCGGCATCTGTACAACATAATGCATGGACATCTGAATGCTTGCATTCGACATTCTGGCGGTTCCAACTATTATTGATGTACCAACATTTTATATATGCAATGGCTTTTATCGTGCTTACATTAACCCATGATTTTGCAATGTAAATTACATAAATATGTTACCCAGACAAATGTATTTCCTAAAATTCGTTACTCCATTGTTAATTACATTTTGGTGTTGAGTTTCTTTCCGCCACCGTATTTTCGAAATACGTTCCGTTATTGCACAAATAACATATGCTAACGTGATGATATTGTTAAATTACAGGTCTGTGAGGATTTCGTTTACAGGGACCATTGTGGAGGTAGCTCACTAGACTAAATTACCAATGACCAGAGCCTCCTGGATGACGCGTGAGGAGAGCAGAAAGTGGGGCACTGGCGTGACTAGCCACACGCGACAGAGCTCTCGCGGGGAGGGGCACAGCACCCGGCGTGGATCAATGACCTATATCGGGAAGATGGATGGCCCTCGCTCCTTTGTGAGCGCGATTCCCAAGTCTTGAGGACACTCCCTCCTGCGTCTGAAAGGACGAAGGTAGCCTTAGCCGCAAGCCACGGGCGCTGATGTATCCACTAGAATCGTTAAAAAGCCATTGCCCACGGTGATATAAAAAACAGCGTATCGTCAGAAGAGACTGAAAGACATTTTATATTAGCTTAATATTTTACTTTATTTTGAACTACCTTAGCTCCACTTCAGCTTATCTCTTCAGAACACTGAAGACCAAACAGTCCTAGATAGTGAAAGAAATTTCCACGTCTCACTTTATTTACCTGCGTCAACAGTAAATTACACGTTTCGGCAGGCTGCCATCACCTGATTAGAGGAAAAAGAAATAACGAATAGATTGGGAATTGCCGCATTTTACATCACCTCGTCCAGTACAAGTGTAGGTACAAACGCGAACAAAGGTTTCGGTAAAAAGAAAGGCGACTGAGACATTTCTGTAATTGTACGCGTGCGCCATTTGCGCTGATCTAAGATTATACGTATTTTATAAATAAATAATGTCAGTCACACACTTTCATCAAGGATGTCGAACCCTAGATCGCGTCAGAGTTGGTGGAATCCAATCTGAGTACCCGACATGATACTGAAGTGCATCACTCTGTGAACGAACGATACTCAAAGCAGCTTCTTCTTCGAAACACCCCTGAAGTCCAAATCCGTAACGTAACGACTAATTCCGCAAGGTGCATCGTTACAGCGAGGATCACACTTCCGACAGTAAAATCCCAAACACATAACCTCAGTACAAAGTATTTCTCACCACCACTAACATATCTATTTCAATAACTGCAACCATTCAGTCTCATATAAATTGTAGGAGGAGGGGGGGAGGGGAGAAGGAATGGCAGAGGGCTGTTGATATCAACTGTGTCAGGACTTTGTGCCGCATCAGCGGCGACGAGCGAAAATGTGTGCCGGGCCGAGATTCTAACCCGGGATCTCCCACTACCCACGGAGTTGAGTTAACCACTGCGCCATCCGGATAGTGTTTATTGCAAATGCCCGGACTATCGCGGTATGCCTCTCGGCCGACCCACATTCCCACATAGCGACATCTATCTGCTGTCCCCGTCCATGTCCTCCTTGGAGATACCCGCACGAGGTCGCACTTAACTGTGCACCCACATTGAATGAGATGGATACAATGCCCATCGTGGCGAATCAGTTATAGGAATGCATTTGTCTTATCTTTCAGACATGTCCAAAAGCGAAAGATCCAGAGTTAGAAGTCGATCCAGCACAAATTTTCACTTGTCGTCCGACAAAATTCTGATGCAGCTGGTGTCAGTGGTCCCATCAATTTCGTATCCTTTCTCTCTACTCCTCCTTCAAGCTTACGTAATATATATAACACAGCATGGTGGCTGTTCTTTCGGAGTTGCCATTCATATAACTGATGAACTTCGACGGTCGATGGATCCACCACATTCAATGTGGTTGCACAATTACTTGCGATGTTCTGCGGAAACGCCGAGTAGCGAATATGTAGGACATGGAAAGGAACTGCAAATAAGTGGCGCTAGGAGGGAACGTGGGTCGGCTGAGACACGAGCCGGGAGGGTCCGTGCAATTGCGGGGAATTCCGGGTTCGGATCCCGATCCAGCAGATATATTTTCATTCGTCGTCGCTGATACCACAGAAAGCCCTGATGCAGCTGATATTAATAGTCCCTCCCCTGTTTTTCCTCTCTCCCCCCCCCCTCCCCCTTCAATCTACATGATATGTTCACAGCTGCAGATTCCACGTGGTGTCCCCGGTGTCTGTTCTTTCGCAGATAATCATTCTTCCATCTTGTCTTTCCAAGTGTGACGCAAACCCTACGTTTACTAAACCGTGCGCATCCATTCCCCTGATTACCCAATTTTTATACCTCCAGTTGCTGAAGAATTTTAATCACTGTTTTAACATTGCACTCTTCCTAATAATAATACTACATACGCCCAGCAAATTTGGTCCAAGTGCCATACTGAACCTAAAATTTGTAATGTCTATTTTCTCATAAAAGTACGTTTCGCGTTTCGAAAGTTTTTCAATGAAGTCTAAACTCGTTCCAGTCCTTACCACTTCCAAACCAACATAATTTATTGACAGCATTTTAGTCCCCTGATATAAAACATCTGCTCCTCTCCAAAACCATGTTCCATATCACTGTTCTCAGTGAAATCTTCTTCTGACCTTACCTCAGCCCTTAATGTAGACCTCAAGCGGTAGAGTACGTCCTTTTTAAGGGAATTAAGGATCTCTTTATAACACAGGAAACGCATTCAGAAAGTAATTGTATTTGTAATGTCATTATGCCATCTCGTATCTCAGCGATGTTATATTATCGATTACGGTAAGTTGTGAGTGCGACGTTATTCACCTGTTGTCAAATACATGAACTGTGCGTTGTGTATATATAATCGCTGGACAGATTAAAAGGGGGAAGACAGTCATGGAGTGAGACAGAGACGGGTTGCCTGCACGAAGCGAAGGTCTGGAAGAAACTGCGGTGACTGAGCGACAGAGAGCTTGCCGCTACTTTACTAGCCGTCCCTCTGCGCTCAAAGGCAGCCAGAGTGTGTGGACTCTGCGACTAGAGGTGAAGAGGCCAGTATTGTGGCAGCAATCTTGTCCTTTGACAGCAGCGCCACTGACGTAGATTATCGGTCATAGATCTGGTATGCAGCCACAATAAACGATGAAGGGAACTGGAGCTGCTGATCGACAACGTTGCTTAAGCTAACGCTAAATTAACCTTGGCAGTCTTTAAAAGGCATTGTGTTGTGTCACATCAGTAGAGAGTGTTTATGTTCGATAGCATAATTGAATTGCATTAAGGACATGTTCCCGTACAACGAATTAGTGCACTCGGTCTAATAATAATTAAAACTGGTAGTAAAACAAATTGGTTCAAACTTTGGTTCTTAATCACTAATACATCAAGTTAAAGTTTAGAACAAAGACTGGCAGTATTACAACTGGCTGTTCAAAAGGGAGGGTGAATAATGAGAAGTCAATTATTTTCGGAGTATATTTTAAGGATAAAGGCAGAATATATATATGAAAATTGCCATTGTGTATAAGCCTGTTAATAACAGAAGTGCTTTCTGTACTACGCTGACGGTAAATGGAATAGTTTTAAACTCATTTGTTTAAAGATGATTTGAGCTTGTATTTTTTTTTTTAAGTGGATAAATCAATTTATACATGTCAATCATGAAAAGGTTTATATAGTTGTGAACGTTGCTAGTTAAAAATAAATGTTGCTAGATTAATGCGACTGCATTTGTGTACACATAGCCCAAAGTGAGCTTAAGTAGTTTCCCACGCAGTCTGAATTATCAAATGTTAGTGCGCTCTGTAAGATATCAAATATAAATTCATTACGTGTTATAAGCACTAACTGTGATGTAGTGATGTGGCACAGCACTGTGTACCTGTTCAACAATGTTGTATTTTTGTCCAACTGGTGAGTGACAAATAAAGTGTTTAAAAGTATTTCTTTGACCACCACTAATCATCCAACACATTTCACTTCCCAAAATCCTTGTCTCTTGCCGTATCAGTATCCTACTGGGACGCTCTATAACAAGGAACTTTGGCGCAACTCACCTACCTCACTATTAGCTACGTAACAATCCACATCCACCCCATTCCATCTGTTAAGCTTTTGGAATATGTGACGGGACACTGAACTCAAACTATGGAATTCCGCGTTCGAAACCTAAACCGACCCTCTACGTTTACATGATCCGCAGTTTCATAAACTGATTAAGAAGAGTATCAGGATATTTCCGTTTAAGAAGTTTCTTCTCCAACCTAGTCATCCAAAGCTTGACTTTAGTCTCTAATGACATCATCGATGGGATGGTTCAAATGGCTCTGAGCACTATGGGACTCAACATCGTAGGTCATAAGTCCCCTAGAACTTAGAACTACTTAAACCTAACTAACCTAAGGACATCACACACACCCATGCCCGAGGCAGGATTCGAACCTGCGACCGTAGCAGCCTCGCGGTTCCGGACTGCAGCGCCAGAACCGCACGGCCACCGCGGCCGGCTCGATGGGATGTCATAGATCTAACTTACCTTTCTTTTCGCCCTCCATCCTTCCTTCTTTTCGTAATGTCAGCCCAATAACATAGATAGCTATTGTAGATAGATCTATATTGCCTGATGGGAATCAAGCAAAAAGCTATCGCTTAACCCTCCAACCACTCAACGATATCGTCAAGTTGCTTCTTTTCTTTTGCATACCTAGGCAGTCAGAATACAGTCCAACACTGTCGCTAACATCTGTTCGCACTAGGTCAGATTCCCTCCACGACCTCTACTTCTCATACGCAAATGTATCTTATTTGCCAATGGCTGAGACAGGTACACCAGCCTACGTAGCCATCCCTAATTCACGTTTGTGAAATGGTACTCAGTTCAGAGGTCAGCCGGTCAGAATGGTGGTAGAAAGGTATCACTGTCAGCATGTGGCTGGCAAATGGCTGACGTATAGATCCTGATAATCGGCCATTCCATAGTGTCCTTGATTAAACAGTAAACCTTCTTCTCACGTTGTGCAAAATTGCGGCTTGTGGGGATATTAAACTTGGCGACCGCCTTTGTGCTATTCGAGAGGAGTAGGTTATCTGGCAGTATTGGCTTTATCCTCCTCCATATTAACATAACCACAAACAAGTACTAATTACAATCATACTCCCCACACAAATATATCCGTGACACATCAGCATATGTCAGACGCAGGCAACAGTAAACCACTTCCTATAAGACATTGTATAGAACGGCAATGTAGGATTCCTTTGTCTGCCTCTTTCACTCATTCCCTCAATAGGGGACCATTTTGAATACAGATGAACAACACTGCTTTATCCATTACTTACTTCATGTGTTTCATTGGGAACTACTATATACGATACAAACAGTTTATAGGATCTGGTCCCAGACTCCTACAGCCGTCAGGAGAGAGCCTAGGAGGGTATGATGGTGACATCCTAGTTATTCTCGTAGCACCAGGGAAACGTCATTGACAATAATTCTTTTATCGGGCAGTAATACAGGATTGCCTTCCAAAGCATTGCACCACAGCTCCTCCGGCAGAGTGACGACTCGTCAGTGGCAGTAGGCCGGCTTCCTTTCGTCTTGCAGTGTCGCCAGCACAGCGAAGCATCAGATTGCAGCTGCTACGTCATTAGCGGCTGTCAACTGCGGAACCCGGTGGCCGCCAGCTCTGGGTATCGGTATCGAAAGTGCTCTCGTGGATGTCGAAGATTTGCACTCAGAAGTCTCGCCCCAGGTCCAACTGAAGTACTTGATGGTTCGCAGGGGTCGTGTCTCAACCCCATTAGGAAACAGCAGCCAGCAGCATCAATTCCTGTCGTAGGAACCGGATGAGCATCGGCGACGCCCACCAGTTCGAAGATGGGTGACGGACAGTGTGCAGGATGCGCAGATCAAGCCTCCAACAGGGTGATCCATGACCACTGCACCCATAAGTGTGGCCTCAGAAGTTGACAATGCAGCTGGCAGCAGCAGCGTCCTCCAGCCAGGCTCGTGGTTACGTGGTTCCACAGACAACTGAAGACAGCCAGGCAAGCTGAGGGTCGACCTCCATAGCCTCCACTCTCGCTGGATAGCTGTAACTGACACAAGGGCTCAGACTACGCACCGGGCAATAGGCAACCAGCACGCTGACAAGAAGAGTGAGGTATTTAAGTTAGCATTTCCCATGCGCTCTGCAGCAGTGGGGATGGCTAGGACGTCATGTATCCTAGTTTTCCCTCACTGTCAGCTCTCCTAGTGACTTCAGACTTTCACAACTTCACCTTTCATAGACTCTTTCATGCTGGCTTGAAACCTGGATACTTCAATTTGCGTTGTACCTAGCCTTCTTTACGAAACTCTGCTTTGTCACTGGTATGACGGTATCTCTTCGGTTCCATAACGTCGTTATACGTCGTTTGCAGACCTGGGCGCTCGGTTGTTCTGCCGTGCTGCGACAGCTTCGGTGTTCACCGCAACTCACTCGGTATTTCTCCTACACGGCAGTCTACTTAGGCAGTTCGCCTCCTAGGAGCTGCCAAGGCTGAACTTGGACGAATTTTTAAGTGTCCTCTGCGGATATTATCCTGGAGCTTAACAAATTTTACACTATGATGAGTCCTTCGCTGAGATTCTACGTTGTGCCTTTCCATTAAATTTATTTTGATGATTTCTAATTTTATTACTTCTGATTGCCTGCAGTCCATGGATGCAAAGCTACATCCTACTCTAATTCTTCACTTCCAGTTCCTAACCAAAATACTGCAGACATATATCAGATGAAATCAGGATTTTTCATAAGAAAGCAACACTGCCATCACTGCATAATTTTTAGGTACAGGAAGAAAGCCCGCTTCCTTCTCCAGTAATCCTTTCATGCAGGTTAAAACGTCAAAAGAAGACCATGTTCAACGCTCTCGCCCTAGACATGCCAATCAGGTCTAACGACCGCCATGTGCCAATGGTGCCACTGATTGTGTATGGAAGGGCGTGTGGTCACCCCAACGCTCTCCTAGCTGTTGCCGTGTATCTTGACCTCGGAACCGCTACAGGTCGGTCGAGTAGCTGCTCAGTTAAGAGGCACCGCAGAGCACTCCTCCCGCCATGAAAAATTCTTGGCTGCACCAGGAAACAAACCCAGTACCGTGCACTGCAATGAGCTGTGTTGGCCACTCAGCTACAGAGGTGGAGACTCTACATACTTAACAAATCCTATATTTTCTTAAAACCAAAAGACACATCAGTGACAGCATCTACTACTTACCTGTGAGTATCACCATGATCCGAAGACATCCACAAACACCTTGTTCAAATGGTTCAAATGGCTCTAAGTACTATGGTACTTAACATCTGAGGTCATCAGTCCCCTAGATTTAGAACTACTTAAATATGACTAACCTAAGGACATCACACACATCCATGCCCGAGGCAGGATTCAAACCTGCTACCGTAGCAGCAGCGCGGTTCAGGACTGAAGCGCCTAGAACCGCTCGGCCACAGCGCCCGGCAAACACCTTGTAAGATGACCATTTCTGCGGAAACCTTCGAAGTCACCTGAAATGTCATTCTGTGACAAACAAGAAGTCACCTGACATTTCATTCTGTGACAAACAAAAAGTCACCTGACATTCCATTCTTTGACAAGCAATTAAACTTTGTTTATACACAGTAACATTTCTGTTAACGAAAACTCAAACCGCCTGAATATGAGGCAGTTTGGTTAGAAGAAAGCACCACTTAGAAAATGGAATTACTGAAAGAGTATTGCAATCGCCGTTAAATTTTGTGCAGCGACAAGTTGTAATAAGTGGAAATCACCACGCATCATGTAGGACTCTATCCAGTGGCATCAGGCCGAAGATATACCCCTTGAGCGATGTCAGGCAAGCTTCGTTAGAGCCGAACATGAGTAGAAGACAGACTGGTGTTGGACATCATTAGTGAATTTTCGCTACTGGGTTCGAATCGTATGAGAAAAATAGAGAGATATTAAACAGTTCTGGGACAAAAAACCGAGGGAGGAAGATAAAGCTGCATACTGAATATAAGAACACTCAAATAAATTTATTTTTGACACTGTTTAGCATGGTGTATGGCCACAGTGTATGGCCACAGCTGGTATCGCAATAACACAGTGCAGGTAAAACGTGAGAATGCAAAATGAGTAACTGGAGAACTAAAGCTGCACACTGAATATAAGAACACTCAAATAAATTTATTTTTGACACTGTTTAGCATGGTGAAATCATGTGGTGCGTTAGGTAATAACAGTGTATGGACACAGCTGGTATCGCAATAACACAGTGCAGGTAAAACGTGAGAATGCAAAATGAGTAACTGGAGAGCTCTCTTATTTGAGTAACTAATTTACCAAAAATCTTGCGTCACCTTACCCTCCGTCGCTGCTCAATCTCGTCTTAAAAGTAACAAGGAACTTATTTTCACTGCGTGACTAAGCTAAACTGTAGTTCTTCAGTAGGACAGGATACATTTTCAGAACAAAGACTTGGGTATGTCAGCGTTCTTTGTAAGTTGCAGAATTTCTAAATAACTTTTCTTCCAGAGAGATTTCATCCGTAAACGCAATCATATTCAATAACATGGAGAGACATATTAAATCCGCTGCACTTAAAAGTTACCATTTTTACACACGTAGATAGGGATATTGTGTATGCCTTACGTATCAGAATACATTGTTGCAATGAAAGGCGGCATTATAACCTAATCCAGTCTCCCTGATAAAAATTCTTGCTATTGTGCTTCGCTTCAGCCTAATATTTCCGTTTTGTTTTCATTAATTTTCATATTGTTCGAATCAGAAAAGATGTTGCTTAAGTGATTTTTAAGCATCAGGAAATACTGTCATATCATCTGCATATATAAAATTTTTTTATGATTTCCTGCAAAATAAATATTTTTACATTCGTTTATTCTATCTACATAGTAAGTGGTCAACAACAAGGATAAAGGGTTGCACCCTATCGAACATCTTTAATCACTTTTGCCTCTGTGTTTTTCTTTGAACACTGTCGTTTCTTTAAAATGATCACAAAAAGGCTCGACTGCAAGAAATCTTTATTTTTGTGGTTACCTGTTTCGGTCAGTTACAGTCCATCTTAAGACCTCATGCTGAAATATGAACATAAGATGGATTAAGAGGGGTGTATGCAAATAGTTGTAACATATAAAATGCATCTTACATAACAAATAATAAAGGAAGAAATTATACCCATGTTCGTAGGCGTAGGTGGTGAACGGATCAGGCGTTACGAACTTCACGGACATACTTGCTTATGAGAGCAATGCAGCTGTTGAATAAATATTTGATGCTCCGCCCCACTGCACAACGAATTAAATCAGCAATATCCGATCAGCCATACAGGACGCAAGACAGTTGTTACAGTAAGGCATAGAGAGGATGATCAGACGAAAGGTAATAACAAATGAAGAACTGGGTGTCTCATATTATATAAAGTAACTGCTATACACAGCATTTCTTCAGTCCGTGATAAAAAAAAATTATATAAATAAACAGGTAACCAATCATAATGGTTTGTGAGAACCCTGACAGCCATCTGTGGGGATTTATCGCAAGCTCGTAGATGGTATGGCAGCAAATATGGTGGTTAAGTGACGCTAATGGCTTTCATGGAGACGGCGTGGTCATATCGATATCCGCCATCCAGAAGAAGAAGATTTCAGAGCAGCAACTGCGGTGGATATCAGATACGATCTGGCATGCAGGTCAACATGTAGAAATACATGCTAGGTGTCGCGTATTGCTACTAGATTGCAGTGTTAGTGGAAACGTCGCTTGAATGACGTCGTTATTTACCATCGAAGAGGCGTGCACGTTTCATAGCTGAAGACTTCCAAGTTGCAACAGTGACTAGTTGTTACAAAATACTAGCGTGCAAGGAAGACGAGTGGCGTATCGTGTGTCAGATCCCCTAGATGACATTGACCAAGTAACCAGCATGATAACAAGTAAAGTGAGGTACATGATGCCTAAAGCATGAAAATCTATCTGTTACATCGAGTTTGCCAACAAACACATAAATAGTCAATAGTTAAAAAGATATTGTGACTATATTTATCTACAGTCACAAAAGTCCTTAAAGTAACAAAATGACGTTACATTTATTATTTAGAGAAATAAATAAACTGAAACACACAGGAAACTGCAGTAATACCTACCTCAGTTCCGGTGTTTATAAAATATTATGTAAATATTGGGACAAACATCGCATTGGCCAGACACGTAGGAACTTCACTACTAGTTATAAGGAACACACTTCAGGTATGTCTCGTAACAAACCAGTATTTGGTCAACACCTACTAACTCACAATCACCCAGAAGTGCCTACAACGAATAATTTAGAAGATCTTCACAATGCTCCTAATGGATAGCTATTTAATACTTTAGAAGAAATAGAAATTTCTACTCACAACAAGAAAAAAAAAAAAGAAAAGAAAAGAAATGACCTCGTCCATGCTCAATGAGCAATTAGAATTCAGAGAAAGTTATTTCTGTGATCTTGTTGAAGTCTTGTTACAGAATGTTCCTGTTTTCCGTTCCTCTTTTATTTTATATGGGATGGTTTCATTTTTTTAATAAACGTTGTACACTTTATTTTAAAACCTTGGCTGCTTATGTTCTTATTTTCTGTTCATGACCATCCTAAGAGGCCAGTGTGCGTACAGTGCCTGTGTTCATGTACTATAATTTTTCCTTGGGCTAACTAAAGAATGCTATTTTGCTTCTGTCCACATTTATTTCTCTTCTATTTCTTTAAGCAATAATTCTAACGACATTCTCACTGTTATTATACCTACTTTCTGTTACTATAGAGAATTACAGACACAATATCTTTTTATCTATTGTCTGATTATGCGTTTGTTTTACATTTATGACTACTTAGAAGAATGTACTATATCGTAGTGATGTAACATATATTTCATTCATCTAACACTGCGTATGCATATTTTTTGGAATAACAGCAAACAACTGTATTCACAGTTCTTTTAAACTACAGTTCTCGTATGCTCGTTGTTTTATGTCGTTGACAACCTCGATGGGTCAATAATATTTTGTGCACTAGTTCTTATGAAGTAACTGATATTTTTTCATGCTTTAGGTATCACGTACGCCGACATCTTATCTTGTGGATGACTTGGTCAACGTCATCTAGGGGATCCGAAACACAATACGGCACGGTGTCTAACTTGCACGCCAATATTTTGTAACGACTACTCGCCTTCGCAACTTCCAAATCTTCTCCTGTGAAACGTGCACATCGACGCCTCCACGCCGCTTCGATGGTAAATAACGGCGTCAGTCAAGCAGTATTTCTTCTGCCACTACAACGTAGCAGCAATACGCATTACCTGGCATGCATTTCTACATATCGAACTGCATGCCAGTACATATTTGACGTACAGCAGCAGATGCAGCTCTTAAATCCTCTGCTTATGGATGGCGCATGTCGATATGACGACGCATTCTCTATGGGAACCATTCGCATCATTTAACCACCGTCTTTCCTGCCATACCGTCTACGAGCTTGCGATTAATCTCCACAGATGGCTATTATCTCTCACAACCGATTATGATTGTTTATCTCTTTGTTTATATGTATATTTTTAGCACAGACTGACTAAATGCTGTGTATAGCAGTTACTTCATATAATATGAGACACCTATTTCTTCATTTGTTATTAGCTTTCGTCTGATCATTCTGTATATATGTTGTTGTAACAGCTGTCTTGCGTCCCGTAGGCCTGATTGGCTGCTGCTAATTTAACCCTGTGTCCAGTGGGGTGGAGAATCGCATATTTAAGCAACAGCGGCATTGCTGTCCTTAGCAGTTGACATTCATGGAGTTCGTAACGCCAGCCCCGTTCGCCACCACTACCTACCAATATGGGTATAATTTCTTCTTTTATTATTTATTATGTGAGATGAATTTCATACGTTACTAATATCTGTCCCAATCCCTTTTAATGCATTCTATGTTAATATTTCAATATGAGGCCCGAAGATGGTCAGAAACTGACCTAAACAGGTAACTACAAAAATAAGAGTTCTTGCCGTCGAGTATTCTACACTCCTGGAAATTGAAATAAGAACACCGTGAATTCATTGTCCCAGGAAGGGGAAACTTCATTGACACATTCCTGGGGTCAGATACATCACATGATCACACTGACAGAACCACAGGCACATAGACACAGGCAACAGAGCATGCGCAATGTCGGCACTAGTACAGTGTATATCCACCTTTCGCAGCAATGCAGGCTGCTATTCTCCCATGGAGACGATCGTAGAGATGCTGGATGTAGTCCTGTGGAACGGCTTGCCATGCCATTTCCACCTGGCGCCTCAGTTGGACCAGCGTTCGTGCTGGACGTGCAGACCGCGTGAGACGACGCTTCATCCAGTCCCAAACATGCTCAATGGGGGACAGATCCGGAGACCTTGCTGGCCGGGGTAGTTGACGTACACCTTCTAGAGCACGTTGGGTGGCACGGGATACATGCGGACGTGCATTGTCCTGTTGGAACAGCAAGTTCCCTTGCCGGTCTAGGAATGGTAGAACGATGGGTTCGATGACGGTTTGGATGTACCGTGCACTATTCAGTGTCCCCTCGACGATCACCAATGGTGTACGGCCAGTGTAGGAGATCGCTCCCCACACCATGATGCCGGGTGTTGGCCCTGTGTGCCTCGGTCGTATGCAGTCCTGATTGTGGCGCTCACCTGCACGGCGCCAAACACGCATACGACCATCATTGGCACCAAGGCAGAAGCGACTCTCATCGCTGAAGACGACACGTCTCCATTCGTCCCTCCATTCACGCCTGTCGCGACACCACTGGAGGCGGGCTGCACGATGTTGGGGCGTGAGCGGAAGACGGCCTAACGGTGTGCGGGACCGTAGCCCAGCTTCATGGAGACGGTTGCGAATGGTCCTCGCCGATATCCCAGGAGCAACAGTGTCCCTAATTTGCTGGGAAGTGGCGGTGCGGTCCCCTACGGCACTGCGTAGGATCCTACGGTCTTGGCGTGCATCCGTGCGTCGCTGCGGTCCGGTCCCAGATCGACGGGCACGTGCACCTTCCGCCGACCACTGGCGACAACATCGATGTACTGTGGAGACCTCACGCCCCACGTGTTGAGCAATTCGGCGGTACGTCCACCCGGCCTCCCGCATGCCCACTATACGCCCTCGCTCAAAGTCCGTCAACTGCACATACGGTTCACGTCCACGCTGTCGCGGCATGCTACCAGTGTTAAAGACTGCGATGGAGCTCCGTATGCCACGGCAAACTGGCTGACACTGACGGCGGCGGTGCACAAATGCTGCGCAGCTAGCGCCATTCGACGGCCAACACCGCGGTTCCTGGTGTGTCCGCTGTGCCGTGCGTGTGATCATTGCTTGTACAGCCCTCTCGCAGTGTCCGGAGCAAGTATGGTGGGTCTGACACACCGGTGTCAATGTGTTCTTTTTTCCATTTCCAGGAGTGTATATTCATTTTAAAATACTAAGAAAAACTACTGTTCTCCACAAGAAATGGCTTCAAAAATAACTACCGTTTCGATCCTGTGAATGTGGCGGATTATTTTCCTGTCTTGATGGACTGACTTAATGTGTCCAAGAAATTTCTTCATTGACAGTGTTTATCGAACTACTTTTACAAACCAATGACGTCTTTTCTACATGAAAAATGCCTTCAAACAATCAGTTTCACACAATTTTAATAGGCTATTTATTGCTTCCCTAAAGACGTAAGTAAGATAATAGAAAACACTCCACAGAAACCCTATATCTATGGCGAAGTATCCTTTAGGGGCTACGAATCTGAACTCCTCCAAAGATCTCATGTCCTACCATTAGGCAGGAATGAACACAGTACTGAATTTGTGTGACAAGCACGATCAGTCATGAGAATCATCATCGTCCGTGTCAGCAATTCAGTTAGAAAATTCGTAAGTCTACAACCATTCCTTACGCGAGAATGAATCTGAAACACTGGCTAGAAGCTGTTCGACTAGATAGTGCAATGTACTGCTGATATATTGATATATACCAGTTACACAGAGAGTACAACGGACAGAACGGAAACTTTAAAGTAAAAGCTGTACCAGACTGATTCCGTCACTAATGACGGGACATTAAACATTATTCTCACTTCCTCCCGACCAAATTGATTTTTAAGTTGCCCTGCGGTAAAATAGGGTAGCGGTACAACTGGGCTGATCAAGTACGCTGTCCTCCACAATACTTATTAAAAACTAGTGCCTAGTATAGGTCTATATTAAGCTTTGCAATCATTTAAATCCTGAATAAGATAATAAAGAGAAAAGTCTTATCACACACAGTTACTGAACAGCATAATTTTACATATACGCAAATAACTTATTATATGACACATATGTACACGATTATTAACACTGAGCCAAAACTCATATTTATAATTTGATATAATAGACATGCCATTCTTCAAGAGATGATCTCTCGTTAGACAAAGACTGCGTGCCGAATGTTACCAACTGATTTAGGAACACAGTTCATATGATGCGTTACAATATACTAGGAAACTCTAGATTCATTTTGAATCGAATTCCCGTGTGCCAAACTGCTTCAAACGTCTTATTGCTTTACAAATGACTTAATGTTAAATATTTAACTTTAAATATACACTACTGGCCATTAAAATTGCTACACCACGAAGATGACGTGCTACAGACGCGAAATTTACCGACAGGAAGAAGATGCTGTGATATGCAAATGATTAGCTTTTCAGAGCATTCGCACAAGGTTGGCGCCGGTGGCGACACCTACAACATGCTGACATGAGGAAAGTTTCCAACCGATTTCTCATACACAAACAGCAGTTGACAGGCGTTGCCTGGTGAAACGTTGTTATAATGCCTCGTGTAAGGAGTAGAAATAAGAACCACAACGTTTCCGACTTTTATAAAGGTCGGATTGTAGCCAATCGCGATTGCGGTTTATCATATCGGCGGCATTGCTGCTCGAGTTGGTCGAGATCCAATGACTGTTAGCAGAATATGGAATCGGTGGGTTCAGGAGGGTAATACGGAACGCCGTGCTAGATCCCAACGGCCTCGTATCACTAGCAGCCGAGATGACAGGCATCTTACCCGCATGGCTGTAACGGATCGTGCAGCCACGTCTCGATCCCTGAGTCAACAGATGGGGACATTTGCAAGACAACAACCATCTGCACGAACAGATCGACGACGTTTGCAGTAGCATGGACTATCAGCTCGGAGACCATGGCAGCGGTTACCCTTGACGCTGCATCACAGAAAGGAGTGCCTGCGATGGTGTACTCAACGACGAACCTGGGCGCACGAATGGCACAACGTCATTTTTTCGGATGAATCCAGGTTCTGTTTACAGCATCATGATGGTCGCATCCGTATTTGGCGACATCGCGGTGAACGCATATTAGAAGCGTGTATTCGTCCTCGCCATACTGACGTTGTGGTGTCACCGCCAGACACCACACTTGCTAGGTGGTAGCCTTTGAATCGGCCGCGGTCCGTTAGCATACGTCGGACCCGCGTGTCGCCACTATCAGTGATTGCAGACCGAGCGCCGCCACACGGCAGGTCTAGAGAGACTTACTAGCACTCGCCCCAGTTGTACAACCGACTTTGCTAGCGATGGTTCACTGACAAAATACGCTCTCATTTGCCGAGACGATAGTTAGCATAGCCTTCAGCTACGTCATTTGCTTCGACCTAGCAAGGCGCCATTACTATTGATACTGTGCATAATGTACCGTCAAGAGCGACGTTCACCATTAATGGATTAAAGTTAAGTATTCGACCAGTTACGTCCGTTTTTTTCCAAATTCTAATTTCCTTGTCCTGTTCCAGACCTAACGCCAGCCTGCGTGAGCTAAAACGCGTGCCTTTCGGCTCCCTCTAGTAACCCGGTGTTGGCTCTCCTGCCAACCAAAACAGGCGTATCACCCGCCGTGATGGTATGGGGGGCCATTGGTTACACGTCTCGGTCACCTCTTGTTCGCATTGACGGCACTGTGAACAGTGGACTTTACATTTCAGATGTGTTACGACCCGTGGCTCTACCCTTCATTCGATCCCTGCGAAACCCTACATTTCAGCAGGATAATGCACGACCGCATGTTGCAGGTAATGTACAGGCCTTTCTGGATACAGAAAATGTTGGACTGCTGCCCTGGACAGCACATTCTCCAGATCTCTCACCAATTGAAAACGTGTTGTCAATGGTGGCCGAGCAACTGGCTCATCACAATACGCCATTCACTATTCTTGATGAACTGTGGTATCGTCTTGAAGCTGCATGGGCAGCTGTACCTGTACACGCCATCGAAGATCTGTTTGACTCAATGCCCAAGCGTATCAAGGCCGTTATTACGGCCAGAGGTGGTCGTTCTGGGTACTGATTTCTCAGGATCTATGCACCCAAACTGCGTGAAAATGTAATCACATGTCAGTTCTAGTAGAACATATTTGTCCAATGAATACCCATTTATCATCTGCATTTCTTCTTGGTGTAGCAATTTTAATGGCCAGTAGTGTATAAGCGACGAAGAGTTGAGGAAAAGTTAGAAATTGTGCTTAAATTTTGTTTGAATTCATCGAGTGCTGTTCTCATAAAACACTGAGTGCTTTCGTCATTTTATGCGGGCTGTCAGCGAGAGAAAGTTCCTTGAATGTTTAGAATCATGTGTAAATTTTGTTGGAGGTCGTCGAACGCTCTCCTTCTCAAATACTGGATAAATACAGTCCAGGTATTTGTGCGCCATCAGTTAAGGTGTTAGATGACAAACACATACTGTTTCTAACTGCAATACTTGCGTTATTGTGTTAACATTTTAACATTAGTTTATGCCTCTTAATGAGTGGGTTACGAATGCATTTTAAATTCTTATATACGGTCACTAACTACGCGAAATATTGAAAATCAGATTTGCATTGACCTGGAAGCTCTTAGGCCATCTGCAACTGTTCGTCTTCGAGATAACCGTTTTGTAATACAGACAACTTGCCAATTGACGTGACTTACGTGCCTGAAACCCTTTTCGAAAGAACCGCTGCTAGTGGCTTCACTGTAACTAGTACAACAACAGTCACAGAAAGTGCATGACTGTTAAGTTGAAGGCCCAACAAATTCACCGACACTTCGAACCTCACCGTAAGGTAAAACCGGCGCCGCTCGCCCAGCAGCAATCACGGACCCACCAGCTTGACAGCTGTGCTGTCCAAGTCGGGTCTGAGACACAGCCGAGGCGCATATTCTTCCATTTCTTCCACAGGGACAACCGTGCTCAATGCACCATGTGATAAAAAGTATCCGGATACCTCTGTATAACCCGGAACTGACCACTACGTGTCAGGAGACCCGTACCCTCCAGTATAAAAGGAAGCGGGGGTCTACCGTGCTGTCAGTAGAAAAGCAACAGCGTGGGGCGTCGAGGAAGGCCTTGTTACTTTGAACGCGGACTAGTCATCGGATGTCACCTGACTAACAAATACGTCTGGAACGTTTCAACGATTTAAAGCTGTCTGAATCGACTACTGGTGATGTGTTTGTGAACTGGAAACGAGAAGGAACAAGCACAGGTAGACCTGCTGTACTGACGGATAGCGAATGTCGAACGTTATGGACAGTGGCTGTAAAAAATAGCGCGAAACCACTCATCAGTTACAAAGTGCTACCAGTAGTCCAGTTAGCACAATGACTGTGCGTAGGGACTTAAAAAAGGGGTCCAATGGTCGATCAGCTTCTCATCAGATACAAAACTTCAGCGGCAATTGAGGTGGCGTAAGGACTACAGCCACTGGGCATGGATGACAGGAAACGAGTGATTTGCAGTGAGGATTCACGTTTTCTGTTTTATTTTAGTTTCATGCGGCACGCCACGAGTTTCTCTCCTGTGACCATCTTTTCATATCAGGGTAGCACTGGCCACCTACGTCCTCAAATATTTACTGGACGTACTCCAGTCTTTGTCTTCCTCTACAGTATTTACCGTCAACGGCTCCTTCTAGTAACATGGAAGCTTTTCCCTGACGTCTTAAAGAAGTCCTATCATCCTGTCTCTTCATGTTATGAGTGTTTCCCCTGTATTCCATTCCTTGTCGATTCTGCGGAGAACCTCCTCATTCCTAAACTTATCAGTCCATCAAATTTTCAACATTCTAGTACAGCACCACATCAGAAGTGCTTCGGTTCTCTTCTGCTCCTGGAAAAATCATGTTACAAACCAAAAATGAAACAAACTAAATTAAAATAGTACTATATTTTAAGAAAGTAGTGAGACATTCGATTTAATCACTTATCCAAAATTACGGAATTTGCTGAACGAGATACTGTGTACAAAGTAGCATTTAAATGAAGTAAATCATTCATGAACCACAAGACTAATTTCTACAGCTGGAGCCGAATGACTAAAATGGAGATAGATTTAGTGTTAAGCAACGGTACAGCCGAGATCCTCGACGTACTCCTCCTGATTCTGCACTTATGGATAAATGTCATGTGAGGAGAGGTGCTTACGACACCAGTGAAACAGGAACTGTTGGAGAAAACAGGACGTGAGAAAAATCACTTATTCCTGCACATCCATATGTAAATGAGCATAGGAAGTACCGACGTGATCAAACAACGGCATTTTACGCATATGTGTTGGGCTGGTATTCATAGCTAGGTCTAAATCGTGTGGAGTTATCTCTGTCTGGCCCATGTCAAACTACAATAAAGTAGTGCAGATTTAGTAAGATTAAAGACTGGAAAAATATTTCTGCGATACTGCATTGCGAGTGTTATTCAGAAGTACGATGCACAGGCACGCGGCGACTTCCACCGTTATGAAACACATGAAATGCATTCGTACTAGCGAATACACAGAACCATGAGCTGAATCGTGGAATGACGACGGTGAAAATTTGTACCCGACCGGAACTCAAACCCGGATTTCCAGCTTATTGCAAGCGGTCTTCTTACCTTAGTCTGTCCGAACACGGTTCACAGCGACACCCAAAGGTTCATATGTCGTCGCCGTGTCTACAGCCTGCACTCGTACATTCATTACGTATATTCCCGTACAGGGGAGACACTATAAGCGAAGGTCGCAAGCCCGGTATCGGCAGATAACTACGATATTGCAGTGCTGGTGTTGTTCCAAAGTACTCATGTCCGACGGAAAACTGCGTCATACAGCTGAATGACACAGGCACTACAACGTCGTATTTATATGCTGACACCGGGCGCTTCAGTCCGGAACCACGGGGCTGCTACGGTCGCAGGTTCGAATCCTGCCTCGGGCATGGATGTGTGTGATGTCCTTAGGTTAGTTAGGTTTAAATGGTTGGCCCGCTAGATGGCGCTGCCATAGGTCAAACGGATATCAACTGCGTTTTTTTAAAACAGGAACCCCCATTTTTTATTACGTACTAGTGTAGTACGTAAAAAATATGAATGTTTTAGTTGGACCACTTTTTTCGCTTTGTGATAGATGGCGCTGTAATAGTCACAAACATATGGCTCACAATTTTAGACGAACAGTTGGTAACAGGTAGGTTTTTTTTAAATTAAAATACGGAACGTAGGTACTTTTGAACATTTTATTTCGGTTGTTCCAATGTGATACATGTACCTTTGTGAACTTACCATTTCTGAGAACGCATGCTGTAACAGCGTGACTACTGTAAATACCACATTAATTCAATAAATGCTCAAAATGATGTCCGTCAACCTCAATGCATTTGGCAATACGTGTAACGACATTCCTCCCAACAGCGAGTAGTTCGCCTTCCGTAATGGTCACACATGCACTGACAATGCACTGACGCATGTTGTCAGGCGTTGTCGGTGGATCACAGTAGCAAATATCCTTCAACTCTCCCGAGAGAAAGAAATCCGGAACTTCAGATTCGGCGAACGTGCGGGCCATGCTATGGTGCTTCGACGACCAATCCACCTGTCATGAAATATGCTATTCAATACCACTTCAACAGCACGCGGGCTATGTGCCGGACATCCATCATGTTGGAAGTACATCACAATTCTGTCATGCAGTGAAACATCTTCTAGTAACATCGGTAGAACATTATTTAGGAAATCAGCATACATTGCACCATTTTGATTGCCATCGATAAAATGCGGGCCAATTATCCTTCCTCCCATAATGCCGCACCATACATTAACCCGCCGAGGTCGCTGATGTTCCACTTGTCGCAGCCGTCGTGGATTTTCCGTTGCCCAATACTGCATATTATGCTGGTTTACGTTATCGCTGTTGGTGAATGACGCTTCGTCGCTAAATAGAATGCGTGAAAAAAATCTGACATCGTCCCGTAATTTCTCTTGTGCCCAGTGGCAAAACTGTACACGACGTTGTAAGTCGTCGCCATGCAATTCCTGGTGCATAGAAATATGGTAAGGGCGCAATCGATGTTGATGTAGCATTCTTATCACCGACGATTTTGAGATTCCCGATTCTCGCGCAATTTGTCTTCTACTGACGTTTAGATTAGCGCGACAGCAGCTAAAACACCTACTTGGGCATCATCATTTGTTGCAGGTCGTGGTTGAAGTTTCACATGTGGCTGAACACTTCCTGTTTCCTTAAATAACGTAACTATCCGGCGAACGGTCCGAACACTTGGATGATGTCGTCCAGGATCCCGAGCAGCATACATAGCACACGCCTTTTGGGCATTTTGATCAGAACAACCATACATCAACACGATATCGACCTTTCCCGCAATTGGTAAACGGTCCATTTTAACACGGGTAATGTATCAGGAAGCAAGTACCGTCCGCACTGACGGAATGTTACGTGATATGACGTTTGTGACTATTAGAGCGCCATCTATCACAAATAGAAAAAAGTGGTCCAACCAAAACATTCATATTTCTTTACGTACTACACGAATATGTAATAAAATATTGGGGTTCCTGTTTTAAAAAAACGCATTTTATATCCGTTTGACCTATGGCAGCGCCATCTAGCGGGCCAACCATAGCGCCATCTGGTTTCTCCCTTCAAGCTAGACGAGTTTCGTTCTTTGTAGTTTTTTCGTTTGATGCTTATTTCGTGAGATTTTTGGCCCGGCCACGATCAATGGACCACCCTGTATATCATGAAAGTACGAGGGCAAGTTGTAGACACTTGGTTGACGACATATGGAAGTCTGGGCGCGGCCGTGTGTCGAACTCGGATAGAGTAACGGTAAAGCGACCCCTCGCGATAAGCCGGAAATCTGGGTTCGAATCCCGGTCTGGCACAAATTTTCATTGCCGTCACCTCATTAAACAACTGATGGTTCTCTGTAATCGAAACTGAGAATGAATTGCCATTATTCATTTAATTTAAGGTGGAGCTCGTTTTCTAAATATCTGGATTGATTGTATGCAAGAGAGGGATCTCCTAGAAGTTGCATTAGTTTATTCTTCCCAATTTAGATACTAATCCTAGAAGTGGGGGAAATACGAATAGATAGATTGATAGGTGGACACACACACACACACACACACACACACACATATATATATATATATATATATATATATATATATATATATATGAGAGAGACAGACAGAGAGAAGTGCGCCAAGTAACGAAACGGAATCGCACATAATGGTAACCGTGAGCCGGAAGCGGGTCGACGGATCATAACGCAAAGTAGGGTATTGGGTGTACAGGATCGGGCGTCTGGTATCCCCAGAGGTTTGTCGCCGCTGGCATTGTGGAGCGCACACACGTCGGGTCCCGGTTTACAACAAACAGCGGCTGAATGGGGGGTGTCCTTAATCCCGGCTGGCTGCGACGCGATATATTAGACCGGTCTGTCGCGCCCGTTTCTCACCTGGCCCCTCGACAAAAGAAGGCCGACGGCGGCGGCGGCGGTAGCGGCAGCTCGGTTTTCGCTTTTGTGACAGCCCGCGCGCTACTGTGGGGCGGGTCTCAGAGCTGGGTGCCGAGCGGGGGACACCTCTGCCCCCAGGACTCGTTTATGCCTTTGTCGCCTCCTGCTCCGGCTGTCATTTATCCGAACAATTTGCCAGTAGTGAGGCAGCAAACAGATCGCGACAAAAAGACGGATGCTACCGTGAGAGAGACTGTCAGGTAGCAAGGGCGTCGGTTGTAATTTACTTTGAATTTACATTGCTTATTCGTAAAAGAATTACAGGATCTGTTGAACGAAATGAGCAGTTTAACGGGTACAGAACATGGATTAAGAGTAAACCGAAAAAAGACAAAAACAATGAGAAGTAACATAATGAGAATACAAAGAAACTTAATATAAAAAACGGAAATGAGCGTACGGCATTGTGGGCCAGGAGTCCCCCATATGGTTACCACGAAGAAGACGAACTTCAGGAATTCTGCTACCCTGGAAGCAAAATAACCTATTACGGACGAAACATGAGGACACACAAAAACAGAGTATCACACAGGGCATTCCTGGCCAAGACACCTCTACTATCAAACACAGACCTTAATTTGAGGAAGAAATTTATGGGAATGTGTGTCTGGGACACAGCATGGACAATGCAAAAACCGGACAAGAAGAAAATCGAAGCTTTTGAGATGAGGTGTTACACAAGAATGTTGAAAATCAGGTCTACTGAGAACATAAGGAATTAGAAGGTTTTCTAAAGAATCGGAGAGCAAGAGAACATCAGGAAAACAGAAGAAGGGACAAGATGTTACAACTTCTGTTACGACAACAGGGAGTAACATCGATGGTTCTAGATTGAGTTGTACAGGGTAAAAGCTGTGAGGGAAGACAGAGATGGGAATACATCCAGCAAGTAGTTTACGATGTAGGGTGTAAGGGATACCCTGAAATGAAGAGGCCGGCACGTGAGCCACATCATACCAATTAAAAGACTGATGGTTCTAAAAGTTCCCTATAGTCGACGTAATTGGTCTTGAGTGATTCAGCAACTGTTTAGGCCATTTCGATAATTCTCATTTATTGTTCCACCTCTGTTGCACTTTTTTTTTTATTTCGATAACACGTCTGTCACTCTCGATCGCCTTCAGATCAAAATAGTTGCGCCAGTAACCCGTGTTGTCTACTCAAACCACATATCAGATGATATGTGGTTCCTAGTAGAGAAGACAGGTTGCTGACCCTACTACTTTGATCTGGAGATGATCCAGAGTGATCTAATGAAAAAAAAAAAAACTGCAAATAAAACGGAAAAAGAAATTAATATTATCTGAAATGATCTAAAAACTCTTAAAATTATAATGTGGTTTCTTTATAAGTTGTCTACAAATTGCGTAGATACTACACAGCAGTTAGAGCAGTCGAAAGGCTTGAAATGCAAGCGGTAGGCAATGCAGGGCCGCCGGATTGTTTCCCATCCCCGATGCTGTTTAATTTGTACATTGAGCAAGCAGTAAGAGAATCTAACGAGGAATTTGGAACGGGAATTTGTTCATGGAGAAGAAATTTAACCTTTGAGGTTCCCGAAGAAATTGTTACTCTTTCGGAGGCAGTAAATTAGTTGAAAGACCAGTTGAACGGAATGGATAACGTCTTGAGAAAAGGAAGATGAATATCAACAAAGGTAAAACCAGAATAACAGAACTTTGTCTAATTAAATCAGGCGATGGAAATAGATTAAAAAATGAGAAATGAGACACTAAAAGTAGATGCTATTTTTCAAGGTAGCTGATGACGGCCGAGGATGAGAGGATATAAAATGCGTGCTGGTAATAGTTAAACAAACTTTTTTGAAAAAGGGGTGTTTGGTAACATTGGACACAAACATAAAGTATCAGGACGTTTTCTCTGAAAGTATTTCCATGCAGTGTAGCCTGACATGGATGTGAAACGTGCACGGTTAACATTTCAGTCTATTGTAAGGTTTTGAAATGTGGTGTTGCAGAAGAGTTACTTGGATAGACTAGAAATTAAAGATTTTCTGAATCGCTTTGAGGAAAAAACAAATTTGTAATGCAGTTTTACGAAACAAAAAAGGAAGTGGTCGATAGGGAACATCCTGATGACGTTTCTGTTTAGAGCGAGAGAGTTAACGTAATTTCAAGCAGATGTAAGTTTCAGTAGTTAAAAAAGATGAAGAAGCTCGCACGTGATAGACTGCTGTGGACAGTTGCACCAAACGCGTCTTCGGAATGACGGCATTGACAACAACAATATTTCGACTGCAATATTGACTTAGGAAATCAGTCGTAAGCCACGTCTATCTACCTACATTCTCATCCTCGATTGTTTACATTTTCTGAGCAAATAATTAATATATATCTAAAATAGCAGAGGATCTAGTATAAGAGCTTGATATTCATCTTCTTTGAAACTAACTTCTTGTCCACGTTTATGAAATACACTGTCGTGAAAAAATTAGTATACCCTTTTGGAGGTTTCCAATTCACACAAGATTTATTGTTGAAGCAGTGCAAATTGAGTACATGAAATTACCTCTTTTACAGATCAACCACACAAACGGCTCTGAGGTACCAGGTATGTGCCGAAACACCCATATGTGGTGTAGTCTCCACAGGCTGCAATGCAGCCGCTAACTCTGGCATTCAGTCGATCGTACAGGTGGCAAACACAGTCCTGGGATGTGTTACGCCACGCCTGCCCCACATGTTCACGTAGTTCTGTATAAATTGCTGGTTAACGAGTCTCGCGAGTCACATCTCGTCCCGTCAAATCCCACAAGTGCTCCATTGGAGATGTTTCCGGTGATCGAGCTGGCCAGGGAAGTTGCTGCAAACCTTGCAGAGCACGTTGAGTTTCATGAACAGAGTGTGGGCGAGGATTATCCTGTTGGAACAACACATAATCTTCCTCTTGCAGGACAGCGCTCACCAGATCTATGACATACGCGCAAACGACCATCACTTGCGTGCTGGTGGAATCTGCTTTCATGACTGAAGACCGCGGTGCATTCCATCTTCGATGTGATCCTCTGACGGCACCAGTCGAGCCGACCAAGTCGATGATGTGCCGAGAGTGGAAGACAAGCTGTGGAGAGATTCAGCAATGTTGGAAGGGTATAGATGATAATTTATGTGGTCCTGACATCGACTAAAAATTAATTAAAATAAAATACTGTGTCTTAACGCTGAAATAGTCAGACACAGTTGCGAAATTGACGTGTTACACTGTTACTAATTTGAAAAGTTGTGAAGATGAGGTATAACGGCCGAAGTGTGTAACCTCACATACTAATTCGCAACTGTGAAATAAACAATGTTTTTAATACATTGACATTAGGTATTAGAGCGTGTTTGTGAAACGTAACGAGAGTCTGACATAAACCGGAGACTAAGTCGTCTGTAACAAGATATAACAGTATCACAAAATAAGAATTCCTAAATTTTTAATTGATAAGAAATGAATATATAGCTGTAACGTGTTACTGTGTACAAATTTAGTTAATTCGTACCTTGTTCTTAGGTTTGCGTTTATGATTACAAAAATTCCTGGTGATCCTCAAGTAGCTGAATGCACAACTTTTCACTCGCGAGAACCCAGCTTATTTTAAGAACCTTCGTTCACTCGCCATTAATAGGTACTAAACTGTCAGTTACTATTAACTGAGCGTCTATTTGCAACATCCGGTAGAAATATACACCCTCTCTTTCCTCTAGCAGCGAGTACTGTAAAGCTTTGTGTGCTAGAATACGTGAGAAGAGATCGTACGTCAACCTGGTGAGACATTCGTTTCACCAAACACTAACTGTGACACGAGACAATTCTGTCCATGGACGTACAGGAACACACATCTACTTCGCGCCAGCAGATGGCGTGACATGTTCTTTTATCCCAGATGCCATCGCTGTAGTTTCGTTGCAACTGTCCGCCATTATTTTTCTGCATCTTCAAACGGTTACGATCGACATCACAGTCAGCACACAAAGGGACACTTACTATTCCCACGATATTCTGTTTCGAGTTCTGCACGTGCATTTGTCTCTCACAGCGCTTTGAATATTACCGTTCGCAACGGTTTCCTCGGCGAGTTAGAACAAAATCAGATAACTATGGTGTAGTTCACGTACAATTGTCATAAACTGAAGTTATTTCTCAATGTTAGGATGACAGCGTAATTAAACGGAGGATTATGAACTTATAATATATGAAGTTACTTAATGATTTATTATTTAATTTTCGTTTTGTTATTGGTACAATATGCATTAAAATTTTAAGCCGTCATGAGAGCAACCGTGGCTTGATCAATCTAAATCAGTGTTGTCAACTATAGCGATGCACATGGACACATTTGCTGATTTTAGTAGTTCAGGGACGAAGCAAATTTGCTATAGTTTTGAAAATGTGTAGGTCAGATATCTCTTTCTGTGTCTTCTATACAGGGTGTTCGGAAATTTCCGTTACAAGCTTCTAGGACTTGTACAGGGAACGAGTAGACAATATTTTCAATTGGAAATTTCGTGGTTTTGCAGCCCTCGGCAATTTATCACAGACGCAAACGTATTTAACTTTTATTTGAGACGCCCACAGTCGATTAATATAATTTAGAACTTGTGTATGTTTATTGGCCAGCAAAAGTCTAATTTGTCTACTCTGATCGCGGTAAGAAATTATCCTGTTCAACTTCTGTTTTATTAATTTAAATGCTTTCTTTAACATGTATAAGATTATTCAAACACAAAAACATCCTCTTTTGCTTGTTGGCTCTGAGCACTAGGACTTAACTTCTGAGGTCATCAGTACCGTAGAACTTAGAAATACTTAAACCTAACTAACCTAAGGACATCACACACATCCATGTCCGAGGCAGGATCCCTCGGCCTAGAATCCCTCGGCCACTTCGGCCGGCTCTTTTGCATGTTATTTCCTTGTTGTTTCAATACGTTTATAATATACATTCAGGTCTTCATTTGAGGGTGCAATCGTGCACTTCTCATTCTTTCAACGCTGATGACTCCTGCTTTACCTTGCATTGTTCATCTCCTGAACTGTTTCAGAATGTTTTAAATCTTCAGATATCCAAATAATGATGTTCCAGCTACAGGGCACTTCAACAACTGTTGTAAAACAGTGGCTGAACATGAAACCGAGTTAACCGGGACACTATGACTTATAGTCGGATAAACGCTTAATAAAAAGTTGTCGAACGTCATGCGATTGCTTCCCAATAAACACGTGTGAGTATAAAGGCTATTAAATTTAACTTTTAAATTTTATGCTCTAAGTTTCAACAAATCAGTAAAAAAGGATTAGTCGAAATTTGTGGAATCTTGAAAAATGGAGATACCGAGTTTTGTGAAAATTTGCTACATTCAGGCTACTTTTACAACCGCAAATATTCAGTTTAGTCATATTTTCTTTTAGCCATTGCGTGAGGCTCGTATTAAAGTACCTGCATCCGTTGAAAAACGCACTTTGGGGATATTGGGATTCGTCCAGTTTTTTTAAATTATTCTCAGTTGGTGTTATTACTGTTAAGAAACTTATTCAATTAGTAGTAGTATATGCTAGTCACATTGGTGAGAAACAAGTTGGAGGGCAATAAATTTGGTAGACATGACAATAGTTAGGTGTGGTGGTTGAGGCAGTCTTCACTAATAGTAGAAATAAGCATGGTGACGGAAAGTATTAATTGGATGTAATAATGTGTAAAGAATCATTCGTCACTGATGACAGGAAAAGAAAAATTGTTGTTGGTAGTAATATCTGGAGTCTGAATGAATACGCCTGTGTTCAAATTATAAGTAACACGCTGTACTGTAATAAACAGATAAATAGGTTCCTGTTTCAATTGTCCAATTTCTTCAGGTCTTCCTGGGCTTCGCTATAGTTTTCTGATGCAGCGAATGTGCAATAGACAACAAAATCGTGCGTGAACAACCTTACGACGCCTCTTATGTTAATGTAATTTGTAAACAGTGGTGGCCCTATCCCACACTCTCAGGGTAGTCCCGAAATTACTTCTACATTTTTCGATTTGGTGCTGTTGACAACGACTTGCTGAATTCTAAGAAAGTCCTGTCTCCATTCACAAATCTAGTTCGATACTCGGTAAGCTCGATTTTATTCTCTAAACAACAATGGAAGTGTATCGAACATCTCCCAGAAGTCAAGGAAAACGACATTCACATCAATGTGTTTCTCTACGGGGCCCTTGATCCAATGGACAAACTGAGCAAGTTGAGTTTCGAAAAACCTCTGCTCGCGGAATTCGTACTGATTTTTATAGAGGATATTTTCATTCTCAAAACAATGTCATAGGTGTGAGCATAATAGAGGATCCATAAACCAACAACAACGTTAAGTTTTATAGAAATAAAATTATACAGGTCTCCCGGACGACCTGTCTTGAAATGAGGAGTAATCTGGTCTATTTTTCCTAGGACACCTTCTTTGTTCTACTGATCTACAATTAACCGCTGCTGGAATCTCTCTAGAATCTGCCAGCTGTCTCTGCTGGTCCAGCTGTCTTTTGCTTCTTGAGGAGTCAGCTTAATTCTCAGCATCTTTCTGCAACGTTATATCTTAGACTCTTTTGATCTTTTCGTTTCCGGTTTTGAACATGTGGGAAACATCAGTCTTTTGAAGTGTCCAAAAATTTATGTTTTGGAAGTACGAACAAAGTAATTTACTTCACGGTGTCACTAAAGAACTGAGGACAAGTCTTTGTTTCTATGTTGCCTGATATTTGCAGAGCGTATGGACTTTTTTATTGACTATTATGGTTCAATGTTTCACGCAAGTGTATTAAGTCTTTCACCATTCTTGCTGTCACTAGATACATTCCGTCTACCACTATGTATTTAGTTGTATTTAGTTTTATTGCCTATCCATACACCAGAATTTCGTAAAATAATGGCGGCGCCTAGTAGCGGAATGTTATAATCCTGCGCTTATCATACCAATACTCATTGAAAGTTTATCGTTAAGGTTTTTGTAGGGATGTAGCCAACAATGATGCTGCTTCGGAAGGTAATACTTCATCTTATGTGTAATTCATGATGAAACCAAGCAGTGGTTGACAGAGGAAACTGTAAATAGGTTGGTTGCTAATGTCTTTTATTGAATACCGTAAATTATTTGAAAACAACTTCATTCACACAACGAAGGTGTTAGAAACCTGTGATATGTTTTCAGTGATATTTCTGTGGTGTAATCTTGCATTTTTTTAGTAGTGACATGGTTTCACTTGATTCACGCAATTAATCTTATAGTACTGCTTCCTTTCCTTGCTCCACAAGCAGGGTGTTACAGACTTCTGAGAATCCATTTGAAACATTTGCTGTCATACTTAGAAATCTAAAAAGAATAGTGGGATTAACAGGCACCTAGCACTAGGAAGACGTAAGTTTGGTTGCTTCCCCTTAAAATGAGAACTGACTACGGTTAGGAAAGACTGAAACAACCGAAGAGTTCCATCACTCTTACGACCTCAGAAATTGAGAAAGAAAAAGTAAGAGTACCAACAAGACAAACAGATTTTCCTAGCTTAATAGCGAAATCTTGTTCAAAAAGAACTGAAGCAATTTAAATGTTTACATCGAATGAAACACCATTAACATTTTTCGCAGATAAATGCCCTATTGTTCTCGGTACAGCTCTCGTGCAATATTACTTCTTCTCAACAGTTCAGTGACCTGTCTGAAACATTACGAACGGTCTGCAACGTGTACATGTTACATGTCAACCGGCAGAGACACACTGTCGCACGTTAAGGTCCCTAATGTATTACTTCTCCCAGGCTCGGTACTGCGAATCCTGCCCGCTTTATGCATCGGACTGCAACGAGGAACACGAGCACTTCATCACGAGGTATCGTTTTTTCCGTGGACTGGGTAGTTGGCCACTCTGTGCGCGCTTGCACACACACACACACACACACACACACACACACACACACACACACACACACAGGGAAAGAGAGAGAGGGTGGGAAGCGTCTATGGGTTTAATGGACGATATGTAACCTGTGCAGGATGTGTAAATACAAATAAATGGTATTCTGTAGTGCCGGCAAATGACAGTTCAGTTGGTAGGAAATATAGTATTTCGATGGGCCTAATTTCCATAATTTTCGGCAGAAAGGTAGAGAATCGCCATTCATGATCGGATAAATATTCTAGATATAAACGTAGCATTTCTGATTTCCAGTTCTTACACTGCGTCTGTGTAACTAAGGAGAACTTCATTGAAACACTAGATAGCAGTCTTACGTTTATGTACAAGCAAAATCTGTTTCAACTATAAGGTCCTTCGAAACCTTTCTTCGACTCATACACGCGCAGAAGGAGTGAAAACCGAACGAATGCTGCAGGTTAGGGGTGCAGTGCTCGTGGTAACCTCTGCACACATCGGTCTCGCGAGTATTTGTACGAAAAAAAAAACGCAGGTCTACAATAAATCAGTTTTCAAAAGCTCTTCTAGCTCATCTGAGTATCTAATTAAACGTGGAAATAAAAAATTAAGAAGAAAAGTAGGGTTTACTGCCATAGGAATTACCTATGGTTGGATTCTTTGTGGAATGCTGGACTGTTCCTGTCATCATTTACAAATGTCAACGTATGTGCAAACCACCGAGTCAAACCTCTAGCGCTATGATCGTGAAACTATTGTGCTCAACAGCCAATACATGGTGGAGCGGGCAGCTAAGGCTGCATACGTACCAGTCTTTAAAAAAATCTTATGGGGCCAAGCTGCTGTGATCATCGGTCCTTAAGCTTACACACTAATATATTGAACTTAAACTAACTTAAGATAAGGTCAACACACACACCCATGCCCGAAGTATCTTGTTATTAATTGCTGGCCTACATGAATTAGTGTGTTATGAATTCCCAGTAGGCAAGGTCTTGATAAGTCGGCTGCCGGCCCCCAAAGTACTGATCGTTAAGAGTAGGAGCCTTTCAGAACACTTCGTGTCGACTGTTCTCTATTTCACACTGCTGCCACTCTCAGCGATACCGAAGATGTGATGCTGTAATTGCCTACCGGAGTGCTGCTGTTTCATTGTTTCAGCAGATATTTAACTGATTAATAACGGTATCTGCACTTATATGTAGAGGCGCTATGCAATATGAGACACTATCAAAAATGTTTACTAAGTGTTTTAAATGTAATTTTGTTCCCACTCATCGTGTCCTGTTACAACAGCATCAGCGTAATTTCATGTTCTTTGCAACAAATATGTACCACAACCGCAGATGGCCGCTTGTACAATGCGTATTAAAGAATCCATATTACTTCTCAAGGACAATTTAGTCTATAGCGCCTCGGCATGAGTGTGCACGCCCATTAAGTGTCAGTAATGTGAGACGTGTAAAGCATATTACTGAACTGCTCGAACTGTTAATTTCAAGTACTTTTTCTCTTCGTATAATTGGCAGTCTTGGAAACAAAAGAATCTGTCTCCTGACATATTTCGCATAATTTTACTCAGTGTCTTATGGAATAACTTACAAAGAAATTATCGACTATACAAAAGCGAGCAATAAAAATATATGTGGTTTTCACCAGCAATCGTCATGAAGGTACGGTACCTCTTGAAAAAAATTTGGCGTTCTAACTGCACCATCACAGTACATATATTCGCTACTGAAATTCGGTAGAGATAACCCGTCACAATTTAGGAAGAATAGTGACGTCGATACCAAGAACACCAGAGGAAAAAATTACGTTTATCACCAATTATTAAGGCTCCAAGTGCCTCAGAAAGGAGTTCGACACTGCAATAAATTTTTTTGATAAATTGTCCAATAACATAAAATGTCTGACAGGTAGCAAAGCAAGTTTTAAATATAACCTAAAATCATTTCTTCCTAGACAACTCCTTCTATTCCATGAACGAATTCTTATTTCGAAACAGTTAGACTGTATACAGAACCTAGTTTTTATACGTATTAATGTTAACGCTATTAATGTATACATACCAAGTAAGGTAACTCGTTCGATGCCATTTCGATATCGTCCAAATGATCTATGGATCATGTAACTAACGAACAAAAAGACATTCCTCTGTCACATCTTCCAATGTCGCAATGGCCGCGATACTTACTCCTCTGCCCTGAGGCAAACGGCCAGTTTTACTTACCTCACGCCAGAGTTCACTGACGACAATTAAAATTGAGCATATCTAAATATATTAGTGGCTCTGTAAGTATTTTTGTTACGAATCAAGAAAACTAAACTCTTAAGAAGGTTTTAACGTTAGCTCATCACTGCTGAATCGGCTGCTAGTTGCCAGATGCATACTGTTATGGAATACAACTGAGAACGACAGGCCGCACGAATACTTGATTCGGCATGTATGAAGATTGCGAGCCGCAGTTTGACGACCACTACCCTAGCGTAATCCACGTTGCAATTTGCTACTTGCAAACCTGTCACGGAAAGCTGATTCATGAACTGCAGGAAGGAAACTGCTTGCGAAACCACACCGTCTAGAATACTTACGAAATGCACGAAGTGTTTTTGCTTGATTCCTGCTGTATTCACGACATACACTGTACACTGAGGTCGCTAAAGTTATGGGCTAGCGATATTAACATACACAGATGGTGGAAGTATGGCGTACAAAAGGTGTGAGAGAACAGTGCACTGGCGGAGTGATCATTTGTATTCATAGTATACAAATGAGTTAACACGTTAAGTATTTGACTTTAACCACATAAGCGACAAAAATTTAGGGAAAGGTTTGAGATAATGCTTAAAGTTTGCTGAAAGTCACTAAGTGCTCTCATTATGAAACACTGGATGAGTATAGTGTGGGTAACTGGCACTCCATTTTAAGTATAAGCAAATTTTTCTCCAGTTTTAATGTTTATGCGAAATTTATGAAAAATGTTTATGACGTCACATCTTCTGAACTGTGTACCGCGAAATGATGTAATTTTGCAGGAAAATTCACGCATACGCGGATACTGTCTGCAAAGTGCACTGGGAATAGTTTCTGTAGTAGGGAAATAATAAATGAAATATCATCCATGAAGCTGAAGTTTTACTGCATGAACAGCAAAAATGTAGATGTAGTAAGGTATGAGCTTTTGTTTTCATTTCATCGTTTCATAGTGGGCGTCAGCGAAAATAAGTTTCGTAAAGACTTTAAATTATGTATAAAGTTTGTTGGAAGTCGCTAAGTGCTCTCTTCTTAAATATTGGATGTACACAGTCCAGGCACTGTAATAAATCCTAACTTATTAAAAATGTATGTGATGAATAAAGAGAAAAAATTGCACTTTAATTTCCCCAAACTTTATGGATCATATAAAAAGGAGAATTGTTATTGTTATTCCTTAAATCTTTGCTTTGAAAGTTCTTCAAGTTTCATATGAAGTTCATGTAAGTTGGATTATACATCAGTGTTAAGTAAATGATGTCAATTTCACACAATAGCACACGTAGCTATAGTCGAACGTCTCACAATAATTAATATTTGCTTACGATGTGGTTAGCTGCATAAGAGTGTAACGACGACTACTCTCTTAAACAGCAGATTAAGTACGAGAACATGAGCTATATCATTTCAGGATAAATGTGGTCTCTGCATGTACGGCTGCTGATGACCTCGAAAAGTTTTATAAGTAGCTGAAAAGAGGAAAAGAAAATGTGTCCCGTCGTTTTTTAACATACGCGGCTGGCTGCGTCCAAGTATACTTGAAATAATTAAAAATTCTGACCATTCTTACTTTTATTGCTTGCACAGTTTACTTCCCTTGATTAATGAAGCCAGTTTTTAGCCAATATGTGGGCGCCACGCCCATCTTTAGTTGAATTTAGACGCTGTTGCAGCAATGGCTGCCAACAATTAACGTACATCTGCAAGCACTGAAAATGGCAATAACTCTGAGGAAATGGGCTTCGCACACTTTTGAACATTGAATAAAAACAGTTATTTTATGTTGACGAAAATTAATTATATTCTGAGATAACGAACAGAAATTATTACGTCACAAATCTTTCCACTCGGGTAATAAAATGTTAGCGTATAAGTTGGCGTCTTACTCTTGCAAGGACTCGGACAGGAGGAAGCATTAACAGTATCACAGTCTTTACACAATTAGTGTGAACAATGAACATTGTATTTTCTCTGATTTTGTAGCATCGCAGATACGATTATTATCTTAGTCGATTGGATTTTATGCTTTCGTCACTTCGTGTCTTTTCACAAGCAAGAAAATATTTATTTATGAATTTTTCCATTTCCAAGTGACAGTGCAGCATTTCTGGGTCGGGAGCTACTTCTGATATTAGAGTAAACCCGGGAAACGTCGAGGATATTCCTGTGCTACTATTGTTATGAATGTCTTGGAAAGTGGCTGAAGGAGTGTTAAACCATATATATCGCTCAGCACACGCTGTTGACAATGCGACTCCGCACCAGTTGTCTGCGTGTTCCCTTCTTCACCAGCAGCTTTGTTGGTTATAGCTGCAGTCGGCTCGGTGTCATCAATATTTGACTGTGGATTATTGTTAAGCATGTCTTGTGGTCAGATTAATCACGTTTCTTGTTACGTCAGGTCGAGATAGTGTTTGGATACAGTCATCCGGCGAGCAGCTGCTCGAAACATGCAGCGTGCCACAGACGCTGGCTTCTCAGGAGGACATTATCCTGGGCATTCAATGGAACTACTGTTGTAATCGAAGGCTCCATAACAGCCGCGAAATACGTGCACGTTACTGCTGACCACCTGCATTACTTCACGATTGATGTCATCCCGGACGGCAATGGCATCATCCAGCAGGATAACGCCCCATGTCACAAGGCCAGAATGATGTCACAGTGGTTTGAGGAGCGTGACAGTAGGCTCACTCTCGTGTCTTGGTCACCAAATTCACTTAATTTGCATCGGGATGCAAATGGGCGGCATGTACGAGCACACAAATCATTGGCTCGTAATGTAAGGAAATAATGTGACCTGTGAGTAGAAACCCGGTGCCAAATACCTCTGGGATCCCACCAAGGAGTTATCGAATCCAAGCCGCTCGGCGTCATTGCTATATTGCCTTAGAAAGATGGACCAAGACTCTATGAAAGTTGCGGTCGTATCTGCCTACATCTGCAGTCCGCAAGCTGCTGATACTGGATGATATTTTTTGAGACAGTATGAAACACCAGTCGTCCTCTCCCTTCATATTCCCCCCCCCCCCCCCTCATTTCGTCTTCTTTTCTATGCCTTTGTCGATGGGGCGCAAATCATCTCTCAGGATATCCCAGAACTTCGTCAAAGTAACTTTTGTCATCATAATGTACGATGTAAATCAGAGAAATAATATGAATTTGGCTTGTGTTGGAATGAGTACTCTCGAAATGTAGAAAGGAAAACTATCTACGATGCTCTACATCTTTATTTTGGGTTTGTATAAGGTTTACTCGCTGACTAAACTAACCTAAGGCAGCCCGGCTAGCCGCGCGATCTAACGCACTGCTTCCCGAGCAGGAAGGTGTGCCGGTCCACGGTACGAATCCGCCCGCCGGCATTTCTCTACCTCGTCTGGTATAAGACGTTCGGGGGGGGGGGGGGGGGGGAGGGGGGGTTGAGTGAACCGCACAATAACCGTGGTGTCAGTGGTGGATGGACTGATGGACTGCTGCTGTCGCCTGTTGTGGGTTTGTGCATTTAGGGCTATGGCAGGGGCGAAGTTTCTCCGTCCTTTCTAGGTTCCCTGTTCAAATACACACAACACGCAAAACAAACCTAACACATATTAGGGAAAGAATCGGGTATCACAAACAGCGTGCAGTTTTGTGGGACCTGTCACACGATGTATTTGTTTATTTATTTAACCTGATCTAATTAGGACCATCAGGCCCTCTCTTACATCGGACAGGATTTCACACGTACTGCATCTCCTTTACATCCCAGTTACCTAAGAAATAACCGTTTTAATATGACAAATAGTATTCTCATGATTTGAGTGTCTACAGCGACAATGTGAGTCATTAATGCAACGAACTAATAAAGTTAATAATGGCAATACTTCTGCACTAATAATGATAATAATGTCACTTCTTCAGCCACTAATAACGTTAACGTCTCCATATCAAAGGCAGCGTTCCCACTGACTGACTGACTGACTGACTGATCGCCCGGCTCGAATCACTGAGGACAGAAACTTGAAATTTGGAAAGGGTGTTGATCTTACATTGTAGGCGTCATTAAAGAAGCGCATCTTCGAAATTATATCCATAAGGGGATGAAATAGGGGACGGAAGGTTCTTTGAAAATATGTCGCTATTAAGGTAATTTTGAAGCCAGACCTACAAAAATTGGTATTTGGCTTCTTGGTCAGAAACAAAGGAACATGTGTTGGAGCATTTTTGGGGATTTAACTCCTATGTGGGTGATTAGTGGGTGAAAGATTTTGAAAATAAAACGTTTTCAAAGAATTACTAAAGTATTTTTAAAACTACATTTGTGAAAATTAGTGTCTGACGTCTTGGTTACATATAAAAAACACTTGTTTCAGTGTTTTCAGATAGGAGATGAAAAGTTTTATGAAATATTTCATTATGAAGCTAATCGACGAAAATTAGTGCTTAGCTTCTTCGTTAGAATTAAAAAACACCTTTGTCACTGTTTTTGGAAATTCAACCCTTAGGGGATAAAATAGGGAATGAAATTCTTTGTGGAAGTACTTCATTATTGAAGCATTTTTGAAGCTACATCTATGAAAATTGATATTTGACTTCTTTGTTACAAATAAAAAAATACACATGAATGTTTTTCGAAAATCAACTTCTGATGGGATAAAACAGAGAGTGAAATGTTTTGTGAAAGTATTTCATTGTGAAAGCAGATCTGAAGCTAAGACTTTGAAAATTGTTATTTGACTTCTCAGTTAGAAATGAAAGAAAAACGTTTTTCAGTGTTTTTGGAAATTCAGTTCCTGAGGAGCAAAATAGGGAGTGAAAATTATTAAGAAAATATTTCATTATATTGAAAACTTTTGAAATCTAAAACTATGAAAGCTGATATTTCACTTCTGAATTAGGTATAAAGAAATATCTGTTAGGGGATGAAAATTTCGGTGGAAATATCAACACAAGCACACAGATAGGCATGATTAACAAAAATCTTGGACTCCGAGGACCAGAATCGCTTTTCTGGTCAGAAATACATTCAGAAAAGATCATGCTTCTATGGCCCTAATTAGCGTGCATAGTTTAGAAAGTGTTGCAATTTGTGAACAACAAAAATTGATTAAGGAAAAAAACTGTGCGCCCCATACAGACTACGTGAACGAAGCAGCGAGCATTAAACTACTACTAATAATAATAATGGTGCCAGCCAGAAAAATAATTTATAGGTGTACAAAACAGATGTTTTCTAATATACAGCGAGTCATTGGAAAAGGAAATTTAAGGAGACTGCACCAGCTGGGAATACTGGGAATTGAGGAAGATGTGGTTGGAAAGAAGGATGAAAAAGAGTAATGTGTGCGAATGGGGATATTGGTAACCATTATTTGAATTAAAGAAGTCTTAGGTTCAACTTATTCTTTTAGTAACCACGCGTTTCGTCTTCGTGGAATATCTTCAGACTATCTTAAAATTTTACTCATACAACTTTTTAAAAACCGCAGAACGGCTCTGTGGCTCTGTGCTGGACTGAAGCGCACGTAAATCAGATGAATGCACAGAGCCCTTTTCCTTTTACAACATTTTAAAACCCACTAGACGGCTCTGTCTGAATCAGATGAGGCCGCGTCGAATCATATGACCTCACAGAGGCCTTAATGAAGTCGTACTAGCAGGCAAGGATGGTGCAATGTTTCTACGTGTGCTTCAGTCTAGTAAAAAGCCGTCTTATGGCTTTTAAATTGATGTAAAAGGAAAATTTTAAGATAAGCTGAAATTGCCCCACGAAGGTGAAACGCGTTGTTAATGAAAGAATAAGCTAAAACCAGAACTGTTTCTGATTCAAGTATTGTACATACGGCTGCTGTATCAGACGGCCTAACGAAGTGGAAGAAATTTTATATAATCATTATTATTTCTTTAGTCGGTATGTCTTCTGAAGCTGGAGATGTTCTCTTATACAATGTGGGAGTTTTTTACAGAGTCACATGGCTGCTATTCAGAGGCACCTCGGGAAAATGGCTGAACGATCAAGTGGAACATAAATTATTTTGCTCTGGTAGGAACTGTTGTTTCTGCCATTTTGTTCACACAAGAAAGTTAAGATCGAGGAGGGATGGGAGGAACAGTATATATTGATGAGAAGGTAGAAAAGACAGAGGGTATGGAAACCTCTGCGCTTGTCTGCAAACAACCAGGATTGCTGTATATAATGGTGAAATGTGATCAAGGGATCTAGCATTACAGTTGTAACGAATGCAGGTATTCATAACCTTTCCAGGCTCCAATCAATAATCGGAAGTATTAGCGTTTCTAAAAATTTCTTTTCAGGTCAAGATGGAAGAGCTTTTTACATTTTTGTGGGAATAGAAATACGCTCATGCCTCCTTGCTGATTACAATTACGTACTCAGTCCAATTTAGACCTTCATCTATTATTACTTCTAAACTCTTTGATTAAGGAGAGAAGCTGATATTAGTCCCATTTATTGTTAAAGATGGTTGAGATTTTCGGTATTTCTGGCTTATGAGACTCGAATGACCAACCAGTTCCGCTTGGGTTTTGGATGAGCTGAGATTTAACCCTATATCCTGAGGCCATGTTGATAGTGGCTACTTAGATTCTCGATATATTCCTTCTGATTTACTGGTTTTGCACTTGCATACAACTGGAGGTCATCAGTATACCGAAACTGGGTGGAGGAAGGCGGAGGATTTGGGGGGGGGGGGGAGGGGGGTTGCATAATGCTACCTCTCTCCAATGTGACTTTATGGTGCCGTACACGGCGCGTTGCTGGGGAGATGTTAGGTATGAGAGAAACCATTGCACTGCACTAGACGACAAAAACTACTAAGTTTGGCAAGTAAAATTTCAGGTTCGACAGTGTCATAGCGTTTATTAATACAGATATTGTGCTACGATGTTTACGGAAACCTGATAGGTACTCTTCCAGTAGGTTGTTTTCAGTTAGATACGTTGTTAGCTGGTCATGGACTACATACTCTACCGATTTGACAGTGCACTATGAATGAAAATGGAACATTAATCTGGGGGTGCTGAGGCAACGTCTTTTTTTTTTGTCGTAGTGGCTTCAAGACAACACTCGTGGTTAAGGAATGGTAGAAGATATCAGTTATAGTGGGCAGTAGGGGCTCTATGGTAAGCTTCATCATTTCGATTGTGATCCATCGTGTCCAGTAGATGCCGATCTGATACGCGTGATGGCTTTTGTCGGTATTCCAAGCAACATGCTTTAGATAGAATTTCTCGTGGCTAGAGTTGTTTACCCCCGTGAAGTAATCAATGGGTCTATGTATTGTTTGTGGTTCAATTGTGCTCATAAGTAATTTTAAGTACACCTTCGGTTCATCGGATTGCACAATGAGATCAGATGCAGCTTTTACTTTGCCTCCACCAAAACGACGGAGGTTATTCCACACGACAGCTGGTGTATTTCCGTTGTCGGTTAATGTATGGGCTCATCTGAGTTTTGCGTCTATCACTCCTTGAACGACTTTGTTTTGCTTCAGCTTGTAAGCAAAATGATTGTCAGGCATCCGGTGGAGTATGTATGCCTAATTTGCAGCGTCTCTGAGATTCGTTACGTGTTTTAGTTCTCCAGTTATCCAAGGTGCGGGTTTTCTTCTCATTTTTTTCGGTCTGTAATGGACATATTTGTCATATGGTTGAATGAGTTTTTTAGTAGAGCCACGTAGTGTATCGTTTATGTTCGAAAAGAGAACAGAAGACGCCCTCCAAACTATAACTAGTGCCTCAGTTGCAAATTCAGATAAATCAATGCGTTTGAAGTCTAGGCATGTAATTAATTTAGTATTCCAGTTCAAGGATGGCTGAGAAACAAATAGGACTCTAAACCGAAGTTTTCTTTAGGTACCAACGAACATGGGTATAGTGAAGTTGTAGATATCATTATCCTCATAAGTTACGTTTTTGCGGAAATTTTAATATTATTTACATGTCTAGTTAACAGTAATAATCAATTGTAAGACAACGTTACCTCTGCTGGATGAAGCTACGATTAAAAATAATTTTTGGATGGACGCTGCAGTCGGTATAGAAGGAGTCTTCTTGAGCAAATCGTAATGGGCAGTTAACTCCTGTATCAGTATGGAATCGAGTGTTGATGAATGGTGACACGTTATGTCAATTATTCTCGAAAAAATTTCAATACTTCGTGCTCTGTACTCCTCTTAACTTTAGAATAAAGGCCAGAGTTCATTCGTCGTATCAGTGATTTTAATTTAGAAATCTAGGTCATGCCCAGTCATAAATAATAACCGGAAAAATAGTAATTAATTGGAAGTTGGGCAAATGTTATTAGCAGCAGAAGTCAAACAGATATACATTATGATGCAATGTTGGTTGTACTGTCAGAGCAAGATAGAAGGAGGCGGTTAGCTTCATGAAGTAAACCCATAGGTGTCTGCGTACCATTGATATACGATTAAATGAATTGTTTCACAAAATATTCACGTGACAACGGCACACTTGAAATTCAGCCAAGGATATTTAAAATAATACTTTCATCGAAGTAGGAGAGTAGATACGCCAAATTGTAATCACGAAAAGCAACAGAACGCTAACCAGCCAGCTAGCGGGAATACGCAACGGAGATGTTATTTCGGCAGTTGCTGAATTTGGAGTACTGGCGACCACACACAACCACAAAACTTTTATTCACCGCTGACGTCAAGGCCTCGAATCATTTCTCGAACTTTGATACCACAGCGAGTGTGGAGGTACAGCAAACCAGATAAGAAAAATAAAAGAACATCCAGCCCTGTCACACCTTCTTTCTTCCAGTGCAGAGAAATTATCTGACTCCTTCATTCGTACACAACCGCATCCCTGGCACTTTGTAATATTACACATAAATACAGATCAGGCCAGGCAACTCTCCTTGTTCCAGAAAACGAAGTTCGTGCTAAACGGACTAAATTGGATGCTTTAAAGACGTTGACTGGTACGAGCGACCACCTGCCTGACATGAGTTTCAAGTGTTACTATTATTGGGACATGTAAACGTGTACTGTGTTAACAACAACATTTTCAATTTAGAATATGGTGGGAGGTGATATACTGATGGTACTTGTGGTATAGAGATAATCCTAAACGTAATAATGAAATATCGTCCATTTAAGTGACAGTGATTACTCGTTCGGAGGAATCGCACACCTTTGCGACGAAAAAAGATTAAAGAAAGGCGAACATACCTATATAGCAACTGTCGATTTAGAGGATCCTGTTGTCAATGTTCATTCGAATACTATCTTTCAAATTCTGAAGGTATCAGGAATAAAATACAGGAAGTGTACCGAGACCAGATCGAAGTTATAAGAGCAGAATCAAAGTATATGAATCGATATTAGTGATTGACGAGGTGGTGCGACAGGGTTGTAACTTATCCGTGTTATTCTTCTGTCAGCACGTTGAGTAAGCAGTAAAGTAAATTAGGAAAAAGCTTGGAAAGCGAATTAAAGTTCGGGGAGCAGAAATAAAAACTTTGAGCTTTGCTGATGACATTGCCATTTTATCGTGGACGGTAAAGGTCTTGGAAGAGCATCTGAACGCAACAGGGAAGTGTCATGAAAAGAGTAATACAAGGGTACTGGAATGTAGTAGGGTAAAAACATGCTGCTGAGGGAATTAAAGTAGGAAATGATAAATTGAAAGTAGTAAATGAGTTATATTATACAGGCAGCAAAACGACTGCGCAGTGACAATACCGAGAAAGGTATATATAAAAAAGAATGATTTGCTTGCATGTAACAGTAACCTGTTAAATAGTCTTTTCTCACATGTTTGTCTGTAGTATACCCCTGTACGGAAGTGAACGATGGACAACAATAAGCAGTTCATTCACGAAGAAAATAAAAGCTTGTCAAATATTGTGTTTCTATAAACATGATCCTTTATGAAACCCCAAATGCAAAAACCGCTTGGTGTCACATCGTAAGTGAAAGTGGAGGTCATACAAAACAAGCTGTGTCATCTGACCCCTTGCGGTCAATCCAGCTGTTGAGCCCAGAGTTACGCCAGTGAGGCGGGTGCCATTTTGATGCCAAATAAAGTTCTGTGGGTCATCTTCTTCCAATTGAAGAAAGAGACATAGTTCTAGAGCGTCAAAATAAGAAACACAAGATATGGCGGTTCACAGAAAAAGAAAGGCCCATACTGAACCATCTCGTGGGAACTTGCTGACCGCCAGATGCGCACATTATGTTAGTCCACACTTCCACTTCAATGAAATGACAATTAATCAATGAAGGGGACACGAACCAGAAAGATCTTCAACGTCATGCAGCAAAATTTCGCTTGCAAAGTTGGCACGTAGATTTTAATCTAAAGGCTTTGGAGATTGTAACAACCACAAATATAAGGATGTAGTTGTGTCTCGTTGACCCTCACAGTACCAGGGAGGAGGGAGGGGGGGGGGTAACTTTTGAAAATAAGGCAATCTAGTTAGTTATTTTATACTTGAAATTCTGAAATAATATTATTTGTCTTTAACGAATTGTTCTATCAGATTCCATAAGTATTCAAAATTTTTCAGTCAAACTTAAACAAAAAATTTAAGTTTTAGTCCTGTACGTCAGCTCCCCATTGAATGTCGTATTCAGTAATTTCAGATTCAGTTGTCGGCAACTATTAACGAAATTCTCCTTTTTTAAATTTTTTGGTGAGTGCTTAAATTGACCCTTCCCCCCGGGTTGTATGGGTTGATGAGAGTGTGCTGATGTTGCCTAGTATGTGCCGAAAACTATTTTCATGTTCAGGAAACTACTAACACATCTGTACACCTTTGAAAAGTATTTTGTTAATACAAGTCAACAACAATTAATAAAATTAATTTTTTAAAAATGTTTTTTATGTTGGGCGTGAAGTACACCCCAATCCCCCTTGGTGATGTACATTATGGAAAATGCGTAGGTATTGCGAGGGTTAAAAGACTCCCCGGAGACGTCACTGGAATTCCTAATTTACGATTAGCTTTCCGGAATGATTTCTTTGGGCTACATGTGGAAGAATCTCAATCGTTCAGCCTGATCAAACAATACTGTTTGAGTTGCTTTTTCTTTTGATGTATTATTTATAATTGTAAGCGGAATGTAATAAATGCTACAATGCCTTAAAATTCATATATCCATTTTGATAAACCCTGTATTTTCGTATAATGTTATATCGATTCTTCTCCTATTCTCCTTTTTCTTTGCATCTGTGTGCTAAGGTTCCAGTCGTCTCCTCCAACAAAGCATTTTCACAATCTCTCTTTGAATGCCATCACTTTCCCTCTATCTCTCTCTCTCTCTCTCTTCCTCTGTCTTCATACCCTTCTCACGGCAACACTCCAGAAGATCGAGGAGATTATTCCCTGCAGTGTGCGGTACTTGAGGCAATCCTTAGGGAATGAGTTACAGTTAAGCCAGTCTCGATTTCTGCGCCCCCGGCACAAGCGTACAGGATATTTATCGATACGCATTCATTCGGCGCATCGTTTTACGAGCCGCTATAGGTTCGACAGGCCTTTGCAATGTCCATCCTAGACGGATGAGCATGCGTGTAGAACATGGCGCTTTGTCGGCACGCTAAATCTCTTCCCGACGTGCAACAACCGCTTGCAGCCGGCGGCTGTGCTTTATTTGTCGAGGGAACAGAGCTATACGCGGAAACAGATAGAACTAAATCATGGTGTCTCGTAATTACAAATTAAACGACCAACGCTATGAACATTATCACCAGTAGAAAGCCAAATATCTCTTTTGTCTGCTTGACTGGTAGGCGATTCAGTATCAGTGTATGTGTTGAGTTTTCAGAGAGCTGTCCATCACTAAGACGAATTTCCTTGATGAAATCGTTCAGCTTTTCTGTGTGCGAGTCCCTTTCGATGCTCGCCTGTCTGGACGTTCCTCCACCTAATAGCTCGTAAGGTTGACCAGAAACATGCCTTTTTATTTCTGCAGTCCAAATTTGCTCTTTGTTGTTCTTTACTCGATTAAATAGTCACGCACCAGCGAGTATGTTCTAGCGTTTGATAAACTGGATCAGTCGGCGAAATTTCTTACCATTCTGCCACGTGTGCCATTTTAGAGAAGCATTAAAATACATAAACAAACAAAAAATTGACGAAACAGGTTCCCCTCGCATTTTTTCCACCAGAAACGGCCTGTATATGAAATTTTAATAAATATACTATGTTTAACCGTTAACGCACAGTTCGGCCAAAAATTGTTAAAAAGCGAGAAGAGAGCTTCACACATTATTACTGGAACGAATATAAGATTTGTAGGACGCAGTCATTACCTTGGAATAAATAAAATATGAATATATAAACGTACTGATAATTCACTAAATATCACAGCCACTACGACTGAGGATAGTATTTATACACGGAAAAAGGTCAGCAATTTCCCACACTGACTTTGGAATACAGCAGTATGACCAGATCTCAGACACGAGATCTCACAATTCTCAGCACATCTCTTTTAAAATTACTCCCTCACAGTCAAAGTACTTTAATTTGCATTATAAATTTGGATCCAAGTCCACTAGTAGAACAGTAGTTTACATATCTTTCTGTTGAATCGCCGATTTTATGCTAATGGGGAGCAGCGTGTGGGTATATTACTAGAGACTTGTAGTGAATAGGCTGTCATAGAAGCATCGTTGGCGCATTCTTCAAATATGCTGTGAGAAATTCGTAACCATATAAATATAAATTTTCCGACCTTCCTTAAATTTCGAGTGACCCTTTTGAAATTTTCTGACTTTCCATCGTCCATAGTATACGTTGCTACGTAACGTATACCTATCAATTCGATCACAACGATACAGTGCGATCACTTCCGCCTTACTAAGACAGTATTGTTGGACACAAGGGCCGGCAAAGTCATGAAAAACAGACACCACCCAGCTGATGTATTCTATTCAAAGGAACACAAGGCCAACAAAGCGAGTACAAGGGATTGGGCACTTCGCGACTGTTACGGTGGGACACCAAAAGGTTGAGGAGTGCTGTGCTTGTTTAGATATGAGTTCGTAATCGGATTCTGAATCTGTGGTGACAGCGGCCAAAAAGGTGAAATATCCTATGAACGATACTCCCCAATGGGAAAAAGAAACAGTGTTGATCGGTTGGCTCAGAAGCAGCAGAATGGGTCCCTATAAATGCTGTGCGTGTGGTCGAGATGTAAAGATTACGTCTGGGAAAAATTATACAGTAAATCGCGCGAGTGGTACGAAGTACGTATTTAACTGTGGTGCCCAGCAAAGGCAACCTAAACTTACCAATACGTCGTCAGTTAATGGTAACTCAACATTACGTGACAATTAAGGCCAGTGAAATTCGCCTTGTTAGGTTTGTTATTGAGCATGATTTACCATTTCGGGTTGTTGAACATTCACCGAAACTCATCCAGATTGCGTGTCCTGATCCACAAGTTGCAAAATGTCTTCACTGTGGCAGAACAAAAGTAGCTGGAATCATAAATGATGTTACAGGCAAGGAAAGTTTTGTGAAAGTAATTGACATGCTTAAGACTAAACAATTTAGCCTTATTGTGGAATCATCAACAGATAACGGGTGCATAAAACATTTGTATTTGGCAGTCCGTGTTCTGAGTGAAGGAAACGTAATAAATGCGGCCTTTTTTCGACGACTGATTCCTCTTACTGATACTATTATTGATACCATACACCATGAGAGTGTCAAATTCTTCTGAGACAATAATATTCCTTACAAAGAGAACATGTTTCACAGCGGATGGAGAGAATGCTATGTTACGGCTTCGTCATTCCTTATCCACTTCGGTTAAGCAAGAAGTGTTCGTGATGACATGTATTTGCCGTTCATTTGAGCTGTTCTCTTCCTACGCTTGCTTCACCCTTACTAGAGGCATTGAAGACCTAGCAGCGGTATGTATCATTATTTCCAGTGTAGCCCTAAACGTATTGGTAAACTGAAAGAGTTTCAGAGCGTTTATATCGCACAAATTACTTCATCCCAGCCAGACACGCTGGTTCTCTTTTACGTGTAGTTGTATCCGGGCCTCTTGAGCAATATGATTCTCTGAGACCGCTTCTTATCGATGCTGTGGCTCACGGCAGGTACTGGCAAGCGATCCAATTCTTCAAAAAATAATTGATAATACTACAAGCCTCATTTTCAATTTTTTGGATTCTGTGTCGCCTATCTTCAACACACTTAATCTTAAGATTACACCATGTTTCAAGGCATTGAGGAGACTTTGAAAAGGAGTTACAATGTTACAGCGAGAAAAATTATTTAGAATCAACACCCTTAAAATAAGTTCAATATCGAAATCCCGCTCATTTGAAATCTCTTGATAAACTCTACTTAAGAGCAAAGGTTTCGTTAAACTCGATAAAAATACAAACCTTAGTTGTGACCAGTTGAAGAACTTTTTAACTTTGATGCTTAGACTTTTTGATCGAGGGTCTCAACAGATATTCAAACGGTTTCCTGTCATTGATAATGTTCTAAAAGATTTAGACACTTAATTTTCGTTAGAGACAAGAGAATTCTGACTGCGGCCAACCTTGCATCAAAATGGATACTTTGATTAAAAATGACATTCAAGAAATTGGAGGCTGTTGAGAAAGAAAGAAGAGTACAGATCCGGCTGAATTCTGGATTGCTGTCCGTAAGATAAATTGGGTAGACGAACACTTTTGTTTCCTAAGTTGTCAGCCATGATGATGTCGCAATTGTGATTACCTAATTCGTCGGCTAGTGTGGAAAGAATATTTTCTGTAACTAACAGAATGAAGACAAAAGTAAGAAACAGACTGAGAACTAGAACGGTAACAGGACTTTTACAGGGTTTTGTACTCTGTTACGACTTTCCTACTGGCACGGAATTTCTACGTATGATGACTAATAACATTTACAAGGATCGTGCGGAGGAAGAAGAAGAAGCACGGACTGATGAGTAAAAATAATATAACTTTCTCTCAACGTTGCTGATTGTTATTTTAAACTGTTAGTGGTATGGTGGGATCATGTGCAATGGAATATCTCTTTTTTTAGTCCTAATGTTTGTAACACTGTGTCGCCGTAGATCTCACAAGGCAGTTGTCCAATCCGACGTGTAGAAACCAACCCTGAACTTTTTTATGCAGGAAGAATACAACGAAAGAAATGCACTGCAAAAATTTTAGAAGCTAAGACGCACTATAAGCGTTAAAAATGTTTTAGCTGCTCAGTTTTGCCACACGGGAACCGCTTGTAACAGACTGTTGTGTTGGCAGAAGAGCCAACACCGTGTTACTAGTGGAGGCCGAAATGCACGCGTTTTAGCTCACGCAGGCTGGCGTGAGGAGGGAAGAACTATACTGACGTGAGGTCTGGAACATGACAAGGAATTAGAATTCAGAAAGCGGACGTAATTAGTTTGATACTTAACTTCAATCCATTAATGATGAACGTCGCTCTTGACGGTACATGATTCACAATATTATCTGTTCACGTTTATAGTAACTGAATATGGCACCTTGCTAGGTCGTAGCAAATGACGTAGCCGACGGCTATGCTAAACTGTCGTCTGTGCAAATGAGAGCGTATGTAGACAGTGAACCATCGTTAGCAAAGTCGGCTGTACAACTGCGGCGAGTGGTAGGGAGTCTCTCTAGACTAGAGCTGCCATGTGGCGGCGCTCGGTCTGCAATCACTGTTAGTGGCGACACGCGGGTCCGACGTATACTAACGGACCGCGGCCGATTTCAAGGCTACCACCTTGCAAGTGTGGTGTCTGGCGGTGACACCACACAGACATACAGCCCTTCCTGCCAAGTACGCGAATTGGCGTGGACAGTGAGTATAGCGCCACGTGGCGCAAATATACGGGATGATACACGTGAATTTTCAGCACCTAAACCATACAGAATTAATGTTTTGAATAATACGCAGTTCCAGTCAACAGCTAAGCTGTTGCAGGTGTAATTCTTACAAAGGTGACTAATGAAGGAAAATAAAGGCAGTGTTTAATGTTACATTACAAACGACTTCCACCTTTCGGGACTCTAATTTGTTGAAATGAAATATTTCTTACACATACATTATATTAAAATTTACGATAGTAAATTTACTATCCTAACTCTTGCATATTTTGTGCCTGTACAATTATTCTTTCAGTTGGGGACAGACTCACCCTACCATACCGAGCATGAGATTTTTCTAACTAAATATTTTCTTCTATCCTAGATTGTATGGCGTTACCTTCTCGTGATGAAATAAAAGTATCCGACCCTAAACTCGATGGATGTGTACAGTCAAAACTCGATAAAGTAGAAATCGAGTTCAGATTGAACGATGACGCCGATCTTGGTCAAAATTATAGAAACAAACGTGGCAGTGATGCAGAGTTAGGCAAGGGAGAGGAAAATGAAAATGACTTGGTAAATGAAAACGTGTTAGAAACAACAAGATCAAAAGATAGGAAAACAAAAGTTTTCTGTTTCAGTTGTACACAACAATATTCAGTGACTACTACAAAAAATGTGTAGAAACTTTGTAAAAATCTGTATATCGCTTTGTTTACTTCCTGATTGAAGAAATTTACAATTAATATCATTTCACTGCTACGGATACTTCTCTTATAATACGTCATTAATTTCTAACTTAACTATTTTATGATATTAAAAACATACCAATTATTCTTTGTGCAGAGAATTTTTGTTACTTTTAATTATTTATTAAAGAAGAAATTGTTTACAGTTCGTTGTATGTCAGGTTTTTAATTACGTTCACCATAAAATATTAATAATTGTTACGATTATATTGATTATAAGAGATTTATTTATTGCCATTAACCTAGTTACAGTTAGAGAATTTTTATGTATATACAAAGACTAACTTCAGAAACTTTTCCTGACTCTTTCGAAAGTTTTAAGCTTCATCTTCTGAAAGAAAGTTCGGACCAGGCAGCACTGACAGGATCCACTGATGTGAAAAAGGGGGCTACAAGCTGTCTGAAATTTGCTAAAAATGGGAACTTAGCTCACAAAATCATAGACAGCAAATAAATAAGCGACAGTGTCTAGCGATGTGAAATGGAAGTCAAGAATAACTAAACAGCGTACACACACAGAAATAAAATTTTAAAAATTTTTCAAATAATGATAAAATTATGTATACTGTTCACAGACAGCTTGACAACGGCAATTAGAGCCGAAATAGACATATCGAAATGGAGAAATGCGATTAGAGCAGCGGACTTGGATTCACTTTTATACCGTCATTGCAAGACTTCTACCACATTGCATGGTTACAATTACGCAGATTACTTCACTTTACTGTTGTATACATGCCAAAATTATGAAAACGTGGAGCGAAAAAAACACTATTATTGCAGAGAGCCTTGTGTAAGCATGTATATACCATAAAAACGAAATCAGAGTCAAAAATAAATTTGCTTACAGATTTAAATTTATATGAAAATAATTTAGCGACAACACAAATTTCATTTAAATTTCTAAAATTAATTAAAGTAATTGAATATATCTGGGAAATAAACTACGGTACATACAGGTAATAGCATGAGAAGTCCTAAATTCAGTAAACGTTTCTCCACCGTTTGAAAGTTGTAGCCTGCATAACACTTTTCAGATATCAAGAATCACTTCAATACATTGACAAATCTACATTACTTAAAATGTTAAATGGGAATCACTTTGTTCCATCTGGTATACTCTTAGTTCACACGCATGGATAAACGCCTCTATATAGCTGCGTTTCCTCGCTTACGAGCAACCAACAACATCTATCTACTTCTATACTCATATTACTATCGATTAACACTGCCAGCTATCGATACATTACTTAGCCGTCTCATTTGAAGAGTGTTAACAGAATTACACCTTTAAAAATTTTTTCATCCTGACAAGTAATTTAGAGAAATCTACATATAATCCCAGAAGAACAAAGCATGCTAAGTATTCTAAATGTGTAATTCCGATGTAGACATGTCGGGCTGCTGACACCACTGTGAAGATTTGTAGATGATGCAGGGAGACTGAAACAAGACATATCGTAAAAAAACTATGCGAGACGGAAAGGTAGATATACAAAAAATAATTTTTAAAGAACAAAACATGCAATAAATGAACATTAGTACAAAAATAAAGAAAAATAAGTATAAGGTTAGTGTAGTTTCGTCTTGAGACGCACCACTTTAGGCAGAAGCAGTTTCGTGTAAATGTTTTCCTGTGAAATTAAGTACAAAATAAATAATTACAGACGTTTTTGTATCATTTCGATATGTCTAATATCGAACACTCTCACTTCGATACTGAAATCCATGACCTTTCGTTAGCTTTCAGGTAACTTTTATTTTGTCTTATTTATGTAATCCACATTTAGTGACTCGTTAACGTATTTTTAATAACCTGGAAGTGTTAGATTGTACGAATGATTATTATGAAGAAAAATAGCTCTCTTTATTCAGTGGTGTTCACGTTCCGATGGAAGAGTATGACGCATCAAAACTCTGCATTTGCCAAGATTTGATCATTAGTCTTTAATTGTAGAAGAACAAAATTTCAACGTCATTACTTACCTGAAAATGGAGATTACCATTGAACATGCTGTACTTAGGAACATAACAGGCATGAGTCTACAGCGGCAGATCCCGTATGTGTCCTTACTGCTTGGTTTCCGACATGCACTATGGGTACTCATGGACAGATGCCTCAAGAAATAATTCCATGCTGTAAGTTTGAATGGTGAAGGCCCCAGCAGTTATACTAGTTTTGGGTTTTCGTCTAGCCTACAGGAAAATGATTTTTTTCCATAAGCATATATTTTGAGAAGTGAGATTCTGTTACGGCTTAGGATTGTTTTGTGTGTGTGATTGTGTATGTTGGGGGGGGGGGGGGGGGGAGGGGACGGGCAGCAAAATTAAATCATAATTCTAAGACAGCCAGCCTAGACTTCAGTCTTTATACATTTACCTCGAGCTACAGTTACACCACTTACGGAAATCATTTCGATGATACTTTTCGTGGAGAAGAAAAATATTTTAATGGATACGACAACCAGACAGTTTGTTATGTACTTTTATTTAAGCTAACACGTGTTTGAGGCTTTACGTGCCTGAGACCCAGCAGCATGGCGGATACTGGGTTGTTTTTGTGCAAAGTAGAAGTAAAATGTGTTTGTCCCACATCTATAAACGCGAAAATCGGAATAACTACAAGCACACTAGAAAGGCAGCTGCAGAATCTAGTTTTCCGTCGATATTGCAACTGTGTACTGATTGAAAACTCAAATACCCGTAACGCCAGCTGAAGATCAGAGAAATCCCGAAACGCATCTTAAGCTCGATAAAAATACATAAAAGAGCGGTTGGTTGGTGTGCTTATTTTTAACAACTAACACAGAACCCCGACGTTGCCCAGGTATTTTTTTTATTGCTGTGCGTCCACGTCATTAGCCCGCTGCGTCTGGCCTTGTCCTTAATGTTTATGGCGTCATATGTCTTGAAGTATATGACGTACGATGATATAATTTTGCAGATACATTCTGCGGTATGTGTGGATATTGTATACGAAACGTGTTGCGAATGGATTTAGTAGCAACGAAGTATTAAACTTAAACGTCATACACGATGTGGCAATTTATCTCACTGTTTATGACGTCTCATCTCCTTAACTATGATATTGCTGGTACAGTCAGCGGCATATGTGGTTACTGATTGCGAAATTTATTACGGACGGAATTAGCAGGAAATAAGTAATAAATTCAAACGTCATGCATGATGCGGCAGTTTTTCGTGCATGCGTCATATCTCCTGAACTACGTGTCGTTCTATGACACAGGTTTTCAGTTACATTTAGTGGTATATGTGCATACTGTCTGCAAAATACGTCGCTAATACAGTTTGTAGTAAAGAATTAATAAATTGTAGAGTTATAGATCATGCGGTACTTTCACTGCATGGACAGCGGAAAAGCATAAAGCTATAAACATTTTTCCTTTCACAATTTTGTAGGGCTTTCAGCAAGAGAAAGTTTAGTAAAAGTGTGCAATTATGTGTACACTTTCTTGCAAGTCATTAAGTGCTCTCATTCTCAAATATTGTGTGTTAAGTCTGTGGAAATCGTGCATCGCGGTCCACACTTCTTTTTCACCTCACCCCTTTGATAGGTAAGTGGTTGTTACCAACACAGCGATTTGTGTCTGACAGTTTGATGTATATGTGCCAAGCTAGACTGAGAGAAGATAAGGAGGCGATATGGAACATACGTACACACACACATACACCTGTACATACGTAGATCTTGATAACATGTACGGGTATAACCCCCGCTGCGGAGCTCAACACCCAGTAAAATAAGTACCGTTACATTAAAAACTGATGCGCTACTCGGCAACCTGCGATATAGCCAAAGTAGTGAGTCAAGGTTCTTCTACCCCATGGATTAAACAAACGAAGACTGACAGACTATTGTGTGGTGTGTAGAGTTCTCCCTGCTGGCACGCCTTCGGCGAATCAGTCGTACTGACACTGGCTTTCAGATTTAAAAAATTCAGCCATGGACGTTTAATTTTGAGCGCAATTAGTGCGTTAACTAAGCATTATTCATGTTTACTGCCCAACTTTTCTCATCATGACAGAGTAGTGGGCCATGGTTTGGTTTCTCTCCGGCCCTATGCCACGTTCCAATTACTGAAAACTGGATATCCGTGCCAGGTGCAATAATATTTGGAGCAGTGGACTCGGGGATCATCTCGATGGGTACACCCAACTGCTTCTACTCCCGCAGTTTGTTGCACGGTATTGTTGTTGTTGTTGTGGTCTTCAGTCCTGAGACTGGTTTGATGCAGCTCTCCATGCTACTCTATCCTGTGCAAGCTTCTTCATCTCCCAGTACCCACTGCAACCTACATCCTTCTGAATCTGCTTAGTGTATTGATCTCTTGGTCTCCCTCTACGATTTTTACCCTCCACGCTGCCCTCCAATGCTAAATTTGTGATCCCTTGTTGCCTCAAAACATGTCCTACCAACCGATCCCTTCTTCTAGTCAAGTTGTGCCACAAACTTCTCTTCTCCCCAATCCTATTCAGTACCTCCTCATTAGTTATATGATCTACCCACCTTATCTTCAGCATTCTTCTGTAGCACCACATTTCGAAAGCTTCTATTCTCTTCTTGTCCAAGCTGGTTATCGTCCATGTTTCACTTCCATACAGGGCTACACTCCATACAAATACTTTCAGAAACGACTTCCTGACACTTAAATCTATACTCGATGTTAACAAATTTCTCCTCTTCAGAAACGATTTCTTTGCCATTGCCCGTCTACATTTTATATCCTCTCTACTTGGACCATCATCAGTTATTTTGCTCCCTAAATAGCAAAACTGCTTTACTACTTTAAGTGTCTCATTTCCTAATCTAATCCATTCAGCATCACCCGATTTAATTTGACTACATTCCATTATCCTCGTTTTGCTTTTGTTGATGTTCATCTTATATCCTCCTTTCAAGACACTGTCCATTCCGTTCAACTGCTCTTCCAAGTCCTTTGCTGTCTCTGACAGAATTACAATGTGATCGGCGAACCTCAAAGTTTTTACTTCTTCTCCATGAATTTTAATACCTACTCCGAATTTTTCTTTTGTTTCCTTTACTGCTTGCTCAATATACAGATTGAATAACATCAGGGAGAGGCTACAACCCTGTCTCACTCCGTTCCCAACCACTGCTTCCCTTTCATGCCCCTCGACTCTTATAACTGCCATCTGGTTTCTGTACAAATTGTAAATAGCCTTTCGCTCCCTGTATTTTACCCCTGCCACCTTCAGAATTTTAAAGAGAGTATTCCAGTTAACGTTGTCAAAAGCTTTCTCTAAGTCTACAAATGCTAGAAACGTAAGTTTGCCTTTTCTTAATCTTTCTTCTAAGATAAGTCGTAAGGTTAGTATTGCCTCACGTGTTCCAACATTTCTACGGAATCCAAACTGATCTCCCCCGAGGTCCGCTTCTACCAGTTTTTCCATTCGTCTGTAAAGAATCCGCGTTAGTATTTTGCAGCTGTGATTTATTAAACTGATAGTTCGGTAATTTTCACATCTGTCAACACCTGCTTTCTATGGGATTGGTATTACTATATTCTTCTTGAAGTCTGTGGGTATTTCGCCTGTCTCATACATCTTGCTCACCAGATGGTAGAGTTTTGTCATGACTGGCTCTCCCAAGGCCATCAGTAGTTCTAATGGAATGTTGTCTACTCCCAGGGCCTTGTTTCGAATCAGGTCTTTCAGTGCTCTGTCAAACTCTTCACGCAGTATCTTATCTCCCATTTCATCTTCATCTACATCCTCTTCCATTTCCATAATATTGTCCTCAAGTACATCGTCCTTGTATAAACCCTCTATATACTCCTTCCACCTTTCTGCCTTCCCTTCTTTGCTTAGAACTGGGTTGCCATCTGAGCTCTTGATATTCATACAAGTGGTTCTCTTCTCTACAAAGGTCTCTTTAATTTTCCTGTAGGCAGTATTGAAACGTCCCCTTTGAAAAATTATACATGACTGAAACGTCCCCTTTGAAAAATTATACATGACTGTGCTTAAACTGACACACAATGTTTTCAGCGCAACGCAATCTGACTTTCAAAATTCCCTACTAAAGAATGGCCCTGACTAACATTAAACTATACCTTTCACAAATCACTAAATCACTTACCTCACAATAATCTTCGTTTCTCCCACTACTGCAATACAGCTAAATAAAAGATTCAAACTACTAAAGGCACTAACTACTGATAGGGATAGTTAGCAAATGAAAGATATTAATAGAGAACAAACAATGTATTTACCTTTATATCATCATATATAAATATAGCAGTTCATGACAAATTACAAAACTCCGCCATCTCTCTCCCCACATCCACCACTGCTGGCGGCTCACCTCCAACTGCGCAACGCTACGCGCTGTTCACAGCCAGCTGCCTAACACTACAATGGCGAGAATTACAACAATGCAAAACAGCCACAGACTGCACACAGCACAGCCAGTGATTTTCATATAGAGGTGGCGTTACCAATAAGAAATCCTAAACAGCCTACTTACATAGAGAAAACATAAACAGCCTACTTACATAGAGAAAACATAAACAGCCTACTTACATAGAGAAAACATAAGCAGCCTACTTACATAGCCCCCATGCTCCCCACAAAAATTTTACAAATTTTTTTTTGGGCAGTGGCCAATAATGATTTAATAAAATTTTTCATAATTACAATAACAAAGAAATCAAATGCACACACTTATTGATATTATGTTGGTCAAAAGCTCAAATTTTCTCACAGTCCATAAAGACAGTCCTAATCGTACATAACAGCAGAATAGCAACATGCTGACAGATAATGGGCCACAACAGAGCAAACCCACAGCAGAGTCAGTCGTAGTTTGGAAGAATATTGGTAGGTAGGTCATCACAGAGCAGACCCACTGTAGTCCTGGTAGAGAGTATGGTATTGGTGGGCCACCAGAGGTGCAGACCCACTGTAGTCCTTGTAGAGATAATGGTAATGGTGGGCCATCGAAGGTGCAGACCCACTGGAGTCCTTGTAGAGACGGCCAGCAGCCATCTGTTGCGACTGTGCAGGTGCACAATCACCCTCGAAGAGTCTTGTGGAGAATATGGCAAGTCCATAAACCACCACTTGTGCACTCACAAAGTTAGTTTCTAATTGTCCTTAGAACCAGCAATGCTGTTATCCAGTCCCTTGCTGAATTAGTAACACACGTGCAAACACTATCAGTCCCTACTTCTCACATATTGTCCATATACTATGACCAACAGAAACGTGTGCAGTGAAATGTAACTTACAAGTTAATAATATCATGAACTGGTGACAATTACAATTTTATAACATAAGAATACAATAACAAAGGTACAAAACACATCATTAAAAACATAATAATACAAATAACGTTTGTAGTAATAGGGGCTTTACAAAAGAATAGAAATAAACATATACATCAGTGTTACAGGAATTATGACATAAGTAAATACATAAAAGATCAGAATAACTTTTGAAACATCAACTTTACACATGAGCATTAAACAGAATGGAATTAATAATGTCTAACATCTCTACAAAGTAAATAACATATTATTAATGCCAGTTATATTCGAGGATAACAGTATTCCTCATCATAGTGAATGTAGCTTAATATTAAAAGAAGAAAAAATTCTATGAAACTACACAGAGACAGGAAGAAAACAAATACACAAGGGTACACAAACACATAGTGGGATAACACCAATAGGAAAGGACAGGGTTCGTTTTCAGTGTAACATTTGGTACTGCAGTCCAACCCAAAACTTCATATATCTTTCCTCTTATTTCATCCTTTGTTTCCACCAAAAAAATTCTATCTAAGCATGCTTTCTGTATTTATATGTTCACACATTTCTTACCTCAACATTTATTTCGAAGAAAATCCTACCTAAACCTGTTTTCTCAATGCATTTCTTCCAATTCATCGCAACTCATTCTCTTAGAGGCTACCCCCTCTTAAGCTAACTTAAATCTACTGAGCTCAGATGCTAAACTAAGGGACGAGGCAATGCAGCATCACATAACAAATCAACACAAACAGCAATGCAAAAAATGCAAATTGGCAAAGCTAGCACCATAAATGAGCAAAAGTCAAATTCAATAACATTATGCCTGGCAAACAGCAGTAACTTATACCTAAACATGACATAGCTCAAGCAGAAAAAACATTACACTAAAGACAACAATGCAGATAAGGGAAATGTATATTCACATCTTAATGTCTATGTAATTAAAGTGGTGCACCACAACAACTGATTGTAAAAAGAAATATTACCATGTACTTGAAAAGAAAATTATGTGTTACTGTTACTAGTTCCTTCTTATTGTTCTGTCCTTTCCAAGTGCTCCTTTTTTTTTAAAGAATGTGGATCATAAAATAATTATTTAATAGATCTGTTGACAGAAAGTGTTCACATTAGCAAATGCATTTCATTTTATAAAAGCAATGCTGCAACACAGCTGGAAACCAGATATCAAATGAAATAAGCAATTACGCAAACCAAAGCATAAAAATATCATTCAATAGTCATGTGACATTTCATAAGTTAGTAGAAATTCTCTCAACTCTCCTAGAAAGACGCTTGTCATAATCAGTTGTGCAGATGTAAAAATATTTCCGAGGATAATGGCCTCCCCTTTTTTTTTGTTCTACCTGTACTGCTGACAAGGGCTCGCAATAATGGCTTTTTCTCCAGGCGTCTGACACAGCTGGGTGCCCGCGACGCATTACGTGCAGGTGGTCACATAACTTTCGTACGGAAATATTTACGACAGCAGTTTCTGCTACCGTGGCAGTCTCATATAAAAATATTTCACAGGTCAAGAATTAGCGTTGAAAATCTGTAGAAACAAAATCCTATGAATATAACAGTGTCCAAAAAATGTTCAGTGGCATTGTGATACATTCACACATGATTCACACATGTCATAACTCTTAAAGTACGATTCTTGGTTTCCAACATCCTTTTTCACAAGTCAAGAGTCCCTACCCACTATTCATTACTCCTTACCTTATTACACATATACGTATCCATCGACACTCATCAATATTTCGTCATTATAAATATGAAGCATAATCAAATAACTCATATAGCCTCAGCCTATTAATCGTAAACATACCTCAGCAGCATAATACACATCGTCGTCGTAAAAATAACATCATAACACCTCAGTCAAATCTCAAAATCGTCGTAGCTTCCTCCAATAATTAAAAAAATTCTCTGCTCATGTCAAAAGTGTCATCTGCCTCAAACGTACTTTAAAAATCATAATCCCTTTACCAAATACATCATTCAAAGCTCTCATTGTATCACAATGGTTCCAAAAAAATATGAACAGTTTACAAAGTACAGACAAAATACAGTTTCATAAGTGTGAAGTTATCCAACTGTGTAATTACGTAAACATCTGTCACTGATATAGTAAAAATAAATGTTTGTCTCTCTCAGTTAAATGATCAGATAGCTGTGTAAATTGTGTGTTAGAGAAATATGGTACCGATGTGTGAAGTTGTATAAGCAAATACCATATTAGCTAGGGCTCCTTGTGTTTGCCAAACACATGGTACACAAAGTAGGCGTGTACCCCCCTGAGGATTAATGTAATTATACCCTCAGATGTTACAGATTACAGCAATGAAATGAAATGTATCACTGAAAACCTTTGTATCATTGTACTTCAAATATCTTTAAAAATAAATGTTTTAAGTACAAAATTAATCACTCAAATGCGTGTCCTGTAGCGCTAAATGTGCGTCTTGTTGCAACATAATCCCTGTGGAAGTGTCGTAGTTATCGTCCTCCGAAAGCTAAGTTCTGCAGAAGTCAATGTACTTACCTCATAATACACAAAAGTGAAATGCTTTGCATATAAATGTCTTAGTTATTACGCTTATTGCCGTGATGAAGAAAGTACTGTGCTGTAACGTATTGTTGTGCTACGGAAAAGGCAGTCTCATTGTAGCTATACCACAAAAGTTACTACTAAAACCTGTTTTACTTTCCAGAAGAATTCAGAAAAACTGTGCAGATATAAAACAGATACACCGCAAAAGCAACATTGTAAATTGTCACTCATTAGTAGCGTCGTGATAAAATCGTGTAGCTGTCACATTAACTAACCGCTGTGTCATCTGTTCGCAATAACAATGCATTCGTAATTTCTGTTTGAATAAGTTGTCTTGGTTCTTGACTGGATATTTAACTTTAAACATTGTTGCATGGTAACAGTTTCTAAAGCATACTAGTAACGTGAAGTGAAACGTTTTATGGCAAAGACAAAGTTAAAAAGCAGATTATCTTTCAATAAACGGTTTTACATGTGAAATATGGTGTAAACCTTTACTCTTCCTAGTACGCAGAATTTCAACTTGAATGCAATTATCATGAGGTATTCGTCCGTAAAGAATACTGGAATCTTGCTCAAGGTTAGCGTCAATGTTATTTTTCTCTGAGCCAGCCGGCGCACGCGGCTGCCTGCGGTGTGAGTCATTGTCTGTTTCTTTGTTGGCGCGCGTCGTTATTGGGATTAGGAGACCTAACTTCTACAAATTCACGTTGTCGAAAGTGCCCTGCTCTGTTTGAATCCCGCCAGTTCTGATGCAATTCAGGTCTGTCGTTACGATCACATCGTCTGTCGTCATGTCGGTAATTCGTGTAGTTTCTTTCTTGTCGGTTAAGTGGTGGAGAATTTCTCCCTGAATCGTAACTGTGCGCTGGACCGTTGCGTCTAAAGTTATTCTGTCTCCCTTGATAATAATTATTTTGGTTCCCATATTGTCTGTTTCTCTGATTGTCTCTGTGATAGTCACTACCACGGAGAGGTGAACTTTCCCTGTAATTATTACTACTCTGCCAACGGTTGTCATACGGGTGGTGTCTATTTTGGTCACGATTTGCGTTGTAAGAATAGACCAGTCGTGTCCGGTTATTGTTTCTGTCGTCACGGAATTGTGACGGATGTGACCTGTAATTGTTGTGTCCTTGTTTTCGCGTTCCGCGATTATCAGTGTCAATTTCTAATTCTTGTAACAGACCCTGAAATGCTTCAATGTCATCTTTGCAACGTCCTGCCAAAATAATATGTCGTAAATGTTCAGGCAGTTTGATTAAACAAATGCGGATGAGTTCTGAGGGGCTGTATGGGTTTGTCAGGTACTGATTCTTATGCAACATGTCTTCAAAATATTTGACAAGACTGGAAAATTCTGATTGTTCAAAGTGTTTCATCATCATGATGCTATGTTTTACACGGTCTTGTGTAGCTTGAGACCAATATGCTGAGAGGAAGGCATGGTAAAACTCTCCTTCACTGTGGCAATCGTGAATTACCGATCGCATTCTTACAGCTGGTTCCTTCTCCAAGTAGCCACACATAAATTCTAATCTGTGTTCTAACGACCAGTTGGGAGGAAAACAATGAGAGAATTGATGGAGCCACGCTTGTGGATCAATGTCGTTGGCAGAATTCTTAAACGTTTTGAATTTACGTGTAGTAATGAACAGCTTATAGTCAAAATCATCATGTCGGCGAGTCGCATGTCGGTCATTGTTACGTCGCTTCGGCGGTTCCAACTCAAAATTCGGTGCACATTGCCGATTTCTTTCATAACTTCCGAAATGCCCTATGTTATTATTTTGTGGCTGTTCCGTATTTCTATGTCCCTCTTCCCTTATTGGGGCGCGAGTGTCCTCTGAAATACGTAATTCTTGTATTACCTGTGTTAGCTGATCTTGTACTTCCCGGATTTCTCTTTGGTGTTGCGTATCAATTTGATTCAGATTTTGTTTCAGTTTCCTAATTTGTTCGCTCTCTTCTGTGTTATTAAAGACTACCGGTTTTGTGTCATTCAGATTATCATCTACCTTCGTAGATAAATTATTTAGCTGATCCGAAAGTTCAACTACTTTCTCTGATAATGAACTAATTTCCTCCATGTGTCTTTCTACTGTGTCCTTTAAGTTTTCCTGAGTTTTTGCAAGTTGCGTAACCGAATCGGTAGATGCAACTGAGTCAATTTTAGTTTGCAAGGTCTCATGATTTTCATGAACAATAATTTGCAGTTCTTTTATGGCTGCTTCGTGATTCTGTAATGCATTTTCATGCCGCGAAAAAATTGGTTGAAAATGCTCACAAATTTGTGTTTTTACGTCGTTACAGACTTTTTGACATTTCAATTCGATTTTATGTAACTCAGTAGTTAAATCTTCACGTGTTTGTTCAAGTGTGGTGTCTAACTTTTGAAGATTTTGTTCCATTGTGTCTAACTGTTGCTGTGTTTGTCTCTGGTGTTGTTCCATTGTGTCTAACTTTTTAAGATTTTGTTCCACTGTGTCTAACTTTTTAAGATTTTGTCCCATTTGTTTCTGATTTTGTTCAAGTGTTGTGTCTAACTTTTGTAGCTTTTGTCCCATTTGTTGCATTAACTGTAATAACAATGCACTGGTGTCTGAAACATGTTCCTCAGTGCTTTTCGGCAGTGAATTTGCACCGGCAACATTGACATTTTGACACGCAGAAAATGTGTCTTGACTTATTTGAGAAAACGGCGAGAACCCAAAACCTGAGTCAACAGTATTCGCAAAATTGTGTCCTGTCATTCCCGATTCCTGAGACAAGCTGTTGCCGACCGATCGATCGATAATGCGTCCCTCTTCACTAATTGTTTCACTGTCCACGCCATTGTTTGCCGCCTGCTCCATTTCCCTATGAACAGTTACCAAATTACTACTTTGAATGTCTGTTAATTCATTACTCTGCGGCGCTATCACACTGCTTTCGTCTTCACTGTCATTTCTCAGTTTACTTTGGAGCCTAGTATTACGTTTTTCACACGCCATTATTGTCACAATATTTCACACGACAACGCAGAAAAGCACAATTTGAAGAGCAAAAATAAGAGAACACATTAACATAGCACTGAAAATAATATCTAGTTAATTGCAAGCGCAGCTGCGAAAAACTTGCTGCAAATCTACATGCATGCCACAACTGTTTTACTGTACAACAATGAAAAACTACAACTACAAAGGAAATTCTCTCTATAATTACGCGCTAGCAATAAACAAAATCTACACTAATTACACAAACTACAAGAAAAAATCAGAAGATTCCAGTGAGGTATCCTAGGCTAAGGGTCGACATATGAAACGTCCCCTTTGAAAAATTATACATGACTGTGCTTAAACTGACACACAATGCTTTCAGCGCAACGCAATCTGACTTTCAAAATTCCCTACTAAAGAATGGCCCTGACTAACATTAAACTATACCTTTCACAAATCACTAAATCACTTACCTCACAATAATCTTCGTTTCTCCCACTACTGCAATACAGCAAGCGCCACTACTGCCAGCTAAATAAAAGATTCAAACTACTAAAGGCACTAACTACTGATAGGGATAGTTAGCAAATGAAAGATATTAATAGAGAACAAACAATGTATTTACCTTTATATCATCATATATAAATATAGCAGTTCATGACAAATTACAAAACTCCGCCATCTCTCTCCCCACATCCACCACTGCTGGCGGCTCACCTCCAACTGCGCAACGCTACGCGCTGTTCACAGCCAGCTGCCTAACACTACAATGGCGAGAATTACAACAATGCAAAGCAGCCACAGACTGCACACAGCACAGCCAGTGATTTTCATATAGAGGTGGCGTTACCAATAAGAAATCCTAAACAGCCTACTTACATAGAGAAAACATAAACAGCCTACTTACATAGAGAAAACATAAACAGCCTACTTACATAGAGAAAACATAAGCAGCCTACTTACAGTATCTATCTTACCCCTAGTGAGACAAGCCTCTACATCCTTACATTTGTCGTCTAGCCATCCCTGCTTAGCCATTTTGCACTTCCTGTCGATCTCATTTTTGAGACGTTTGTATTCTTTTTTGCCTGCTTCATTTACTGCATTTTTATATTTTCTCCTTTCATCAATTAAATTCAATATTTCTTCTGTTACCCAAGGATTTCTATTAGCCCTCGTCTTTTTACCTACTTGATCGTCTGCTGCCTTCGCTACTTCATCCCTCAGAGCTACCCATTCTTCTTCTACTGTATTTCTTTCCCCCATTCCTGTCAATTGTTCCCTTATGCTCTCCCTGAAACTCTCTACAACCTCTGGTTCTTTCAGTTTATCCAGGTCCCATCTCCTTAAATTCCCACCTTTTTGCAGTTTCTTCAGTTTCAATCTGCAGTTCATAACCGATAGATTGTGGTCAGAATCCACATCTGCCCCTGGAAATGTCTTACAATTTAAAACCTGATTCCTAAATCTCTGTCTTACCATTATGTAATCTATCTGATACCTTTTAGTATCTCCAGGATTCTTCCAGGTATACAACCTTCTTTTATGATTCTTAAACCAAGTGTTAGCTATGATTAAGTTATGCTCTTTGCAAAATTCTACAAGGCGGCTTCCTCTTTCATTTCTTCCCCCCAATCCATATTCACCTACTATGTTTCCTTCTCTCCCTTTTCCTACTGACGAATTCCAGTCACCCATGACTATTAAATTTTCGTCTCCCTTCACTACCTGAATAATTTCTTTTATCTCGTCATACATTTCATCAATTTCTTCATCATCTGCCGAGCTAGTTGGCATATAAACTTGTACTACTGTAGTAAGCATGGGCTTTGTGTCTATCTTGGCCACAATAATTCGTTCACTATACAGTTTGTAGTAGCTTACCTGCACTCCTATTTTTTTATTCATTATTAAACCTACTCCTGCATTACCCCTATTTGATTGTGTATTTATAATCCTGTAATCACCTGACCAAAAGTCTTGTTCCTCCTGCCACCGAACTTCACTAATTCCCACTATATCTAACTTTAACCTATCCATTTCCCTTTTTAAATTTTCTAACCTACCTGCCCGATTAAGGGATCTGACATTCCACGCTCCGATCCGTAGAATGCCAGTTTTCTTTCTCCTGATAACGACGTCCTCTTGAGTAGTCCCCGCCCGGAGATCCGAATGGGGGACTATTTTACCTCCGGAATATTTTACCCAAGAGGACGCCATCATCATTTAATCATACAGTAAAGCTGCATGTCCTCGGGAAAAATTACGGCTGTAGTTTCCCCTTGTTTTCAGCCGTTCGCAATACCAGCACAGCAAGGCCGTTTTGGTTAATGTTACAAGGCCAGATCAGTCAATCATCCAGACTGTTGCCCCTGCAACTACTGAAAAGGCTGCTGCCCCTCTTCAGGAAACACATGTTTGTCTGGCCTCTCAACAGATACCCCTCCGTTGTGGTTGCACCTACGGTACGGCCATCTGTATCGCTGAGGCACGCAAGCCTCCCCACCAACGGCAAGGTCCATGGTTCATGGGGGGTGCACGGTATTATTTGGGACAAATTGACATGGGTCTCAGAAACCAGTTGAATGTCTAAGTTTTGTTTAAGTACCGTATCTTGTTCAAATTTAAGATCCAATAAAGGTTGGTTGAGTCGGGAGCTAAGTAAGTGCAAATGCGATGTAGTCTTATGGATGGAATGTGGTGATGAAACGGAGAGTAGTCAGAATTATGGGAAGCAGTTATCTAACATTGCACAGGAAAATAAAGCGCAGGATATTCAGGTTAATGTAATTACATTAACGGCTTTCGACCGAAATCACTTAAACCTATGCAGTTCGGGGCTCACATTCCATTATGGAGCTATAAGCTATCGACGTTTCATTGCGAGAACAGCTAGCGGCGAATTTAGATGCAGTCGTAGGAAGAAACATAGAACGATTTTTCAATAGCGAACATGGCATATAACTGCAAATATGACACGGAATCTTCTTATATATCGCAACAATTTGCCGACAACAACACATTTGCCCTTAAAACATTCTTGTACAAGGAAACGTGGCCTGACTAATCAACCAATGAATAAATTATTTCAAACATTGTTTTAATTTAAAGCTATCAAAGGCTCATGGGTTGCAGGGTCAAAGCAGGCATGAAGGCAGACAGAAAGAATGAAAAACAGAAAAAAGGAACGAAGTATAACGACGAAAGTAAGCCACAAGTCGGCAGTTTAAAAAATAATGATTGTACATACATAAACATGAGAGATTATTATTTAATCATCGTGCACATGAGCACAGCAACATATCTTACACTTACGAAAAAATAAAAAATAAAAACAGAAAATCTCAAGTTCATTGAGGCTATTGTAAAAGAAAAGGTTATAGGTTATAATATCTGAAGAAAACAAAATAATAAGAACACACACAACGTGATTAAGAAATGTGATGGAGAGAATGTGAGATATTACAATAAAAAGCACAGAAGAAAACAAAAACATACTTATTTTTAGATACATTTCACTTGTCGTCGATCAGTATGGTAGATGACACAGCAACAGACAACAATCAGAAAACTTTTCAGTCATTTGATGTTACCTTTGAAAGAACGTGTAATCAAGTTTACACAGAACCAAAGACAGTGATTAATGGCATTGAAGAAGTAATGCCAGCAGAGGTGTACAATGACATTTGATGTACGAAGACGTGTTTGGGGTTGACAATGTTTCACTGGAGTAAGTTGAAAGTAAAGATTAAGATGTGCAGTAGGAGTCCACAAACTGTTTACATTATCTACGTGAATCAAGGAAGTTCTCTAAAACAGGAACAACAACGATACTTTTCCGCTGCGCAAGAAGAAATGAGAAACTATAGAACTTGTAGTCTCTAGTCAGTAGTGTTTAAGGTATTCGTCAACAGTACTCTTTTACGCATTTATTTCAGTGGGCGCCTCTTACCTCTGATCAGACTTCCTTAGTCAGTTGAAATGACATTGATAACTGTATAATAATAACAGTAATAGTAACAATAATAATAATAAAGGTAATAGTGATAATTATAGTAATGACAGCAGATGCAGCAAGGAATATATGGTATTTCTGCGATGCAATCCAAGTGTTATTGTACTCTGAAAACTAGCTACTACGTTACTGTTGAATGTGACGAACTGCACCTAACACAAACGTATGACAGAAGTACAGAAGAAATCAAATGTGGAGAAGAAGATGACTCGCTCGAAGATGAGTGAAAAATAATAGAGGAAGACTAGCAGATGAGATGCGACAATGAAAACATGCAGGGAGGAGGAAAGCCTGAATATCGGTGGTATTGTAACGTACTGGTTCCTCGTGTAAAATAATGACTGCGTCTTGAATATGTCGAGGGATAAACTATGATGATGATAACAACAGAAATTTTAATTTCCTCTTGAATTCCGAGTGGTTTTGATAAGACGAAATATTTGTGTATTCAGGGTCGTTCTGAAGTTGCAGGACTGAAATGGAGGAGCTGGATACAAATTACATGTTATCCATAAGCACAACCAAAATACTGGGAGTAGAATACAACGTACTGATTTTATGGGGCCGGCCGGGGTGGCCGAGCGTTTCTAGGCGCTACAGTCTGGAACCGCGCGACCGCTACGATCGCAGGTTAGAATCCTGGCTCGGGCATGGATGTGTGTGATGTCCTTAGGTTAGTTAGGTTTAAGTAGTTCTAAGTTCTAGGGGACTGATGACCACAGATGTTAAGTCCCTTAGTGCTCAGAGCCATTTGATTTGATTTTATGGGATGATGATAACCGATTAATTGAATTACTGTATGCCATTGTGAAGAAAAGAGACCAGGTGAACATAACGTCGCCTATCTGGTCGCATACACTCAAAATGAGTTTATAGCGGATTGACGTTTCCAACTAACCGACGCTACATTTACATTTACAGCAAGCATTCATGGCTAGGTAGGCTTTTTATGGGCACTCTTTATTTGTGGTGCATTCAACTATATCGCGGTAGTACAGGTTCCTTAGGATGAAAGACAGTCCTAGTTCTTTATCACCTAGATTCAAATATTTTCCTACATTTTTAGTTTGCACAAAGACAAGAGAGACGTAGGCTGAATGCTGTGAGAGTTGGTTCTCAGAAGTTTAAACGCTTATGCATGACTATTGCGATACATTTCATCGATTTTAGGGTGCCGTGCCTCAGTCGGTAGAAACGCAGCTCCTAAAGGATCGCTTTGATTTCTGTCTGTCATCTGACTGTTCGTCAGACTGAACCCTACTTCTCAGGACCGGGTAGACATATCAAGTGAAAGTTGTAATGTAACATATTATTATTTTTCTTTTTTTTTTTTCTTTTCTCCCTCGTTCTTTTCTGTAGATAACACTGACATAGAAACAAAAGAGGTAGAGAGATGATCTTCAATTTTTAATTGCTTTATATTTATCTGTTCACCTCAATAAGTCATAGCAGGCGGAGGTATTGGGAGTTCCGCGGAGTTAATATTGTTAAAAGAAAAATTTGTATTTCAATCGCACATTAAAAAGTATTATCAAGGTAGCAAGGTTTATACGCACAGCCATATTCTGTTCAATATTCCGCGACGCGCCGAGAATCCTACATTTAGAGGATCGAAGCTAAAAAGAAGAGTACTGAAACAGTATTGTCATACCAATCTCCATCCACAATAGCGGTAACAAGAAATGGATGTACGAAAACTTACGAATATTAAATGCTGAATATATGTATTGAATTTGAAGGTCGTTTAGATCAGTGCCAGTTAAATTTCACTCAGTAAATGTGTACCTTCCAAGTTTTTTAATGGTTCTTTCAAATTTTCCATTTAATTATTTAAGCTGCAAATTTTTACTGATATTTCCAATATATATAATATTTCCAATCCCCCCCCCCTACCTCCACTATTCAAACATTACGTCAGTTGCTGAGGTCTGTGGTCCCTTGTAAAAAACTGAAGCTTCGAAGTCAATTCAATAAGAAGTTACTGCCACTTATGTCACATGTCTTGATACTCGCAAACTGACTCATCAAAAGGTACAGGGTACTTCCCGTTTGTGTAGAATCACGTAATTTGGCAAAGAAAGCTTTCACAATACAGCAAAGCAAAAAAATCAAGAAACAAAAAATTTGTAATTACATCCCACGAAAAAACTGCTTTTGTCATTTCTTAACTGACTGTCTGTCTGTTCGTCCATCAGATAAGATGGCACGGTTAGACGTATCAGGTCGAAATTTACGTCACATGCTGCGGCTCATGGACCCTTGGAAGTGTGAAACATTGAAGCTTTTGTATCAATGCTGTCAAAAGATACAGCCATTTATGTCACATATTTTGATATTAGCAAATTCACTCATCAATACATATAGCATAATTCACGTTGGCGTAGAATCATGAAATTTGCCAAGAATACGATTTCACAGTAAAACCAAGTGGAAAAAATCCGAAAACTGTAAATCTGCACTTATATCACACGAAAAAAATTGTTTGCATAATTTGTTATGGGTCTGACTGTCCTCCAGTTAAGACCTCTTTTTCTCAGGAATGGGTTGATCTGTCAGCTTGTAATTTACTTAAGTCTATGGTCCCTGGGTAGCAAAATAAACGCTAGCTACTAAGACAACGCAGTCAAAAGGTACGACCATTTGTATCACACATTTTGATACACGCTAACTCGCTCATCAAAACCTGTAGCGTACTTCTTCTTGATCTACGACGATGAAATTTGGTAAGAAGTAACGTTTGACAGAACAAGTTAAGGAACAAATCAGAAAATTGTTAATCTGTAACTATATCACACGAAGAAATATTTCTTTTGGCATTTGTTACTCGACGTCGAACTTGAAATTAAAACAATCAGTAGTTCTGCATTCAGGCTGACTGGTCGCAGTGATAAATATCAAACATCGGCAAGGAATGATTTTATTTATCATATAACGCTTTTCGGAATTTACCCATCACCAGATGTCCAGGAGTGATCACTGAACGTACGTATGGCGTTTCAAGTTGTATGTGAAACAAACATCGCAGACTAGACTGCGAATTTTTGTTTCAGATACTGCTTGAAACGCCATATCTGCTTGCAGTAATAGCTCCTGGATACTTGATGGATGAGTTCCGAAACGCTTCATATGAGCAATAAAGTCACGCTTTGCCTGATGGTTGACTTTCACCACTGTGACCAGTCAGCCTGAATTGGAAACTGATTATTATATTAATGGTAGCCTGCTTCCTGCATGTCTGTGTTAAATCTACATTATCGAAATTAAAACATTCTCGAAAATCTTGGAATGTCTGGCACCGGTATCTTGCCAGTATCAATGACGATAATAGGCAAAAATGGTCGAGATTCTCGATTCACGGTAAGTTATATGCATAAGCGTACGGAACCCTCATTGTTCGAGTCCTACTCGCCGCTGGTTAATTTTTTTAATGGGCAATTCGGTACCAAGTCAGAGCACATGAACTGTTTTACGAAAGTGCTCGTTGATCAACCTTGTTCGTAATATGATGATGACTACGACATATCAGGATTTATATTGGGACATTTTCTGCTTCGATAATGAGACTGGACAAATATCGCCACACATACATATATAAAGAGTGTCACATGCCTTCCCTTCATGAGGCACTGCTGAATAATATGGAAACTTATGTAGGTCATTGGCGTAAACTCTACCAATAAGTCACTTTATATCACCACCATCTTGCCTGACCGGGAAATGCAGCACAGATTAAATACCATTGATATACAGCGCAAAAATCCACCAATGACCACTGACTTCAAACAAATGGGGCTCCTGAGAGCACATGTTTCTACGATGACTTCTCCGACACACTAAAGATTCCCGTTAATGTCTGTTTTTAGGGTAGCTTTGGTACCACAGCACTGCTCCGATTGAGAAATTTAGCTGTTTCATTTTCGTAATTACTATGTAAGGTCAACATTAACAAGGAAACAGTGTCAAAAAGGTCCCTCTCCGCCTCGCTGTGGTATGTAAGGTCGTTTGTAGCTTAATGGAGTGCTATGCTAAGGTGTTTTTGGAAGTCTGTTATTATCATTGTTATTATTAAATGTTCAATGTCAGGACTTCACATGGGAGCTCTACGTGTCTTTCTGTCCTCATTTCCATTTCCTTTAATGTCATCCACGATTGTTATTTCACACGCTAACCATTCCAATGTATCACCACCAAACATTCTCGTCCCAACAGTCTTATTTTTCTTTCTTGTAATGTCCATGAGTCTTCTTACAATCTTCTTCCAGCACCTACTCTTTCCAGACGCTCTTCATTTGACACACACTGTACCTAACTAACAGTTCCCATCCTTCCCCACAACCCACATACTCTTTACGCCCTCTCTTCTCAGGATCAACGTTTCAGTTCCGTAGCTGCCAAAGCTCCATACAAAACACCAGGTTAGTCTTTTCCTCAGCTCCCGTTTCTCGTTTCCTCAGCTCTTCACCTAGCTTTCCACGTAATGACGTCCTCTTTCGATAGAATGGATCCCTAGCTACTGCAGTTCGAGCTTTGACCTCATGGGACCTAAGATGCTTCTCGTACCCTTTTAATCTTTTGGTATCACTCATCCTAGGTACCTGTAAGCTGTCACTTGGCCAATTTTAGTTTCTAGTTTGTTGACATTGTCAATCAGGAGATGCACGATCTGCTGTAATTTTTTTTTAGGTTACGGATTGAAAGCCCATGTACTAACGTCACACTTGAAATCTTCTCTATTTGGGTAGATTACTAGTTTCGGCTAACAGCCCAGCCATCGTGAGATCATGAAACATTCTTGATGAATGTTGGTGCCATTACGGCTTTAGACATCGTTAAGATTTTTCTTAAAATGACAACAACAGTATATGACGTAGCTAAAAACAACTTTGCATCAATCGTGGTCAGTGTAATCGAATGATGGTCATAAAACAAATGTGTTATGCCGTTAAAATTTGGTATCTCACACAGTCAGTATTTACAACATATATATGGTGATCTCTGTTACGAGATGACGCACATATTCATTGTGTCCGTTACTTAATTGTAAAGACACAGCGCCTTTTTTTTATTATCATCGTTCCATTACACTGGCAACGAACGATGAAAAATTGTTTTTAACTACGTCGCGTTTGGATGTTGTCGTTTCGTGACGCCGTATTGGCACTAACATTAAACTAGACTGTTAGCCAAATCTAGTAATCTATCCAAATAGAGAAGATTTCATATGTGATCTCGACTCCATGAATTTTCAATCCCCAAGACAAAAAAAGATAATTTTGATTTCTGTTTTCCTGATTCCGACTATTTTACCTCCTTTGCCAGTCACCGTGCACTTTGTTTTTCTCTTACTGATCTCCATACCATAATCTCTACAGGTTGCATTAAGATATTTTCTCTCTATGTGTAAGCGACTTTAACTTCCTGCCACTAACACCACACCTTCCGTACATCCACATCTACATCTACATGGATACGCTGCAAATCTCATTTAAGTGCTTGGCAGTGGGTTCATTGAACCACCTTCACAATTCCCTACTATTCCGATCTTGCATAGCGCGCGGAAAGAACGAAAACCTATACATATCCGTAGGAGCTCTGATTTCCTTTATTTTATCATGGTGATCGTTTCTGCCTGTGTAGGTCGGCGTCAACAAAATATGTTCGCATTCGGAGGAGAACGTTTGTGATTGCAGTTTCGTGAGAAGATTCCATCGCAACAAAAATCCCCTTTCTTTTAATGGTGTCCATCACAAATCCTGTATCGTTTCAGTTACACTCTCTCCCACATATCGCGATAATACAAAACGTGCTGCCCTTCTTCGAACTTTTTCGAAGTACTCCGTCAGTCCGATCTGGTAAGGATACCACACCGCGCAGCAGTATTCTAAAAGAGGACGGACAAGCGTAATGCTGGTAGTCTCCTTAGTTGATATGTTACATTTTCTAAGTGTCCTGCCAATAAAACACAGTCTTTGGTTTGCTTTCCGAATAACATTTTATATGTGTTCCTTCCGGTTTAAGTTGTTAGCAGTTGTAATTTTTAGGTAGTTAGTTGAATTTGCGGCCTTTAGATTTGACTGATTTATCGTGTAACACTGAACACAACATCTTTCAGATTGCTCCACAGCCAGAAGTCACACGGATTAAGATCAAGTGATCTGGACGGCCAGGCTGTAGGGAAATGGCTGCTAATAGTTCTAGCATTTCCGAAATGGCGCTTCAGCAGCTGCTTAACTGGATTTGCAATGTGCCGAGGTGCGCCATCTTTAATAAAAATAATCCTATCCACACATCCAGGCTGTCGGAGAGTTGGAATGACGTGGTTGTGCAAAAGACACTCATAGAGCTTTCCAGTGTCGGTACAGCCAACAGGATCGGAAGCAGCTGTCTCTTCGAAAACAATATGGCCCTATGATAAATGATGCCATAAACCCACCCCACAAGTTGAAGTGGTACTGGTTGGTTTGCATGTGGATTTTCCGTTGCCAGTTTCGACAATTCTATGTATTGACATATCCTGTCAGATGGAAGTGGGCTTCGTCTGTCCACAAAATCTTCCGCGGCCAGTCATTGTCCACTTCCATGAGAACAAGAAATTCTAAAGCAAAGGTCTCTCTTGTTGGCAGGTCAACAGGAAGCAACTCGGGCACAAGAGTATTTTTGTACAGGTAGCAAACATGGATGTTTTTGGGTTCAAATGATTCTGAGCACTATGGGACTTAACTTCTGAGGTCATCAGTCCCCTAGAACTTAGAACTACTTAACCCTAACTAACCTAAGGACATCACACACATCCATGCCCGAGGCAGAATTCGAACCTGCGACCGTAGCGGTTGCGCGGCTTCAGACTGTAGCGCCTAGAACCGCATGGCCACTCCGGCCGGCGATGTTTTTGGGATTTTACGCACCGTGCTCACGGGTACGTCCACTGTTCGAGCAATTCTCCGTGAACTACACGTTTGCACCCCACCACTCGTCTCCTGCATTGCTGTGGCCACTGCTTCAACTGACGTCGAATCAATTCGTTTCCTCACTCTACCAGGTTACACACCAAAAGAACCCGACTTTTCGAATTTCCGAGTCATTTTCTTCAGACCCACGGCAGCCATCGGACCAAGCCATTTTTCAAACCATTCAGTGTCTGAAACTTCTGCAGAGCGACGTGTGTACTGCCATCATTCTTGTAATACAGCTTTACAAGCAGAGCGCGATCTTGCATTGAGACAGTCACGTCGAACGTCGCAAACGCGGTAGGAGGAAAAGCCGTGTACCCGGCGTGTTTATACCAACTTCAATGGGTAGTGAGCATGACAGGTGTTTGCATTTACGTATTCTGACACATACAGTGCTATCTATTGATCAAATTTAGCACAATTTGTTCCCTTCTGCCATACGTTTTCCCCATTGTCAAATGGTTCAAATGGCTCTGAGCACTATGGGACTTGACAGCTATGGTCATCAGTCCCCTAGAACTTAGAACTACTTAAACCTAACTAACCTAAGGACATCACACAACACCCAGGCATCACGTCCCCATTCTCCTATAATATTCCATTGCAATTTGAAAGTTTATCTTTAATTATAATCACCCTGTATATACCAGTCTGCTCTCGTTCCAATCATGTCCTTTCTTTTTTAAAATACTTATCATCTGGCTACATTGTATCCAGTTAAAAGCCTTTCCTAAATCAGCACATACTAAAATAACTCTACCTCTCTCAACATCTCTCTCACCTATCCTCCTCGCATTTCTTCTTCCTTTACGTTCCTAAATCCAAACTGTTTCTTTGTAATGTATCAGCCTAGCTTTTCATATAATTTGCTGTACAACATTCTCAATGACATTTTGCCTGACTGGAAAATTAACTACCTAGTCCTAATTTATTTTTCCCTTCTGTTTCTAATTTGGTAACGTTACTGATGGGATAAAGTCTTTTGACCATTCATCTGTTTGTTATGTAATTACAAAGATGGACTATTACTTTCTTCCTTCTGTTTTCCAAGCTCATCACTTCTGCTAACAGTTCACCAGTTTCAAATATCTTGTTATTTTATATTTCGATCTGTGCTTTTTGCACTTCTTCGTCCAGTACACAGTGCCCTTTTTCACTAACACATTTGCACATGTTTCACAACGACGCAAGGTAATTTTTCGTTGACGTTCCTGGTAAGATAAAACTAATTATAAAAACTGTATGAATTTCTATCAACCCAAGAGTGTGTTTGTGTTCCCTGTTTGTCTTATGGGAAAGAGACGCAAATTTTGTGCGAAATCATTCGAACACTGTTGATTTTCCCAACGAGCCAGAGTGGTACATGTTGAGAATTATTAAGGGAGTCAGAAAACAAAGAAATTTAACAGAGGGACAGACTGGAGAGGAAGCTGAGACTAAGAATGTCAGAATAAAAAGGAAAACGTGTAGCAGATGGGCAAAGGAATGTATTTTGCTGAATCCAATGGAAGGGCAGTAGATGTCATAATAAAACGTGCAGGAGTAACATAAATGGATATCAATGAAGGCTGGTTTATAACTTGAAGACTGTAGAAGTCCGTTGAAGACAGGAAATGGAAACCGTTCTAAGTGCCATTTTTTTCACACAACACTTTCTCAGTGCTACTGTGTTCTCGATACTGTGTTGTACGTCCAAGATTTGTTTCAAGTGTCAAATCATGAAGAAAATATTTCAGATATTCATTACTTGATGCCCCCTGTACTTAGGCCTCGAAGTGAATCCTAACGGAGTTAGAAGTCGCACGCATCAGGACGTCCTCCATTTAGTCTGCTATGGTCTGCACAGATAAGACATAAGTTATTGGTGAGTGGACAGAGTTTGGTGAACTGCGACAGAAATTTTGAAATCATAGAGAAACGAAGAAAGGTAAGCAAGATATTTGTTCTGTAAGATTTACTCTTGAGTCGGATGAAGCTATAAACCTATTACACTTAATTCAGGTGCATTCAGCTGACTTCTTAGATATTAGTGGTGCTGCTGAAACATTGTAGTCAATGCAGGCATGTAGGATCTCCAAATGCAGTATGATCAAAGTGTTTCATACGCCTACAGCTCAAATACCTATTAAAAATTCTTACTCTGAAACAGATGAAAAAAATATGTTAACATATTCAAAAGAGAAAAGTCCATGGCAGATACATAAATGACCTTGTGGATGACATCGGAAGTTCACTGGGGCTTTTTGCGGATGATGCTGTAGTGTATCGAGAGGTTGTAACAATGGAAAATTGTACTGAAATGCAGGAGGATCTGCAGCGAATTGACGCATGGTGCAGGGAATGGCAATTGAATCTCAATGTAGACAAGTGTAATGTGCTGCGAATACACAGAAAGATAGATCGGAATGGCAATTGAATCTCAATGTAGACAAGTGTAATGTGCTGCGAATACACAGAAAGATAGATCCTTTATCATTTAGCTACAAAATAGCAGGTCAGCAACTGGAAGCAGTGAATACCATAAATTATCTGGGAGTACGCATTAGGAGTGATTTAAAATGGAATGATCATATAATGTTGATCGTCGGTAAAGCAGATGCCAGACTGAGATTCATTGGAAGAATCCTAAGGAAATGCAATCCGAAAACAAAGGAAGTAGGTTACAGTACGCTTGTTCGCCCACTGCTTGAATACTGCTCAGCAGTGTGGGATCCGTACCAGATAGGGTCGATAGAAGATATAGAGAAGATCAAACGGAGAGCAGCGCGCTTCGTTACAGGATCATTTAGTAATCGCCAAAGCGTTACAGAGATGATAGATAAACTCCAGTGGAAGACTCTGCAGGAGAGACGCTCAGTAGCTCGGTACGGGCTTTTGTCAAAGTTTCGAGAACATACCTTCACCTAAGAGTCAAGCAGTATATTGCTCCCTCCTACGTATATCTCGCGAAGAGACCATGAGGATAAAATCAGAGAGATTAGAGCCCACACAGAGGCAAACCGACAATCCTTCTTTCCACGAACAATACGAGACTGGAATAGAAGGGAGAACCGATAGAGGTACTCAAGGTACCCTCCGCCACACACCGTCAGGTGGCTTGCGGAGTATGGATGTAGATGTAGATGTAGATGTAGATGTATGTCATGCCGTATTTCATCTCTAAGAGCAGCCACATTTATCAGTTGCAACACGGAAGCTTACGTTGATGATGTTACCATTTCTTCTTTAACAGCGGAGGAAGTATTATAATGAACTTTGAAACATCTGATCCCAAGAATGGAGCTCTGTAAAAAACAGAATTGAATACTGAGAGATTTCTTGAAGTTAGTTTCATTATTCTCTCGTAAAAAATTTAAAATAACTCATGAATGGCTTCTTGATTACATTTCTACTAGCGGTAATGTTACTGCTGTGTCTCTGTGCTTGTTTTCACACAAATACAATGTAATCCCTCTCTATTACTGGCATTTGAAACGAAAACTTTGTTATATGAGTACATGCTGTCTTTTACGGACATCTTCTAAAGAAGAGACATCGTTCGGAATTCTTTGCTATGATTCAGATTACGTAAATTGAAGGTGGATTGGTGAGAAGGGAACGGAAACGAACTGAAACTGATGATCTCAGCTGCAGCGGGACTGAAACAGAATCGGCGGTGACGAGTAAGTGTGTGTCGTATGGGGACTCGAATACGGGACCTCCTGCTTACTAGGCAGCTGCGTTAATCACTGTGCCATCCGGACGCATCGTTTATTTCACATGCACAGACTACCTCCGCAAGTCCCCGCCCTACCCACATTCCCCACATTCTCACCTAGCGCCACATATCTGAAGCCCCGTCCATATCCTCCATGCTCGCTAAATTTGTATCCCCACCGGAAGACGAACGATTTTGTGCACCCTAGCTAAAGTTGTGTAAGTGCTCGAGGGTCGAGGGTCGGGGGAACTCATCTAGCAGTGTCCATCCACCGCTATGGAGTCTGAAGATGACTCGTTGATAGATTCGAAACCGGTCACTCACTCCAATAAAAAAACAAGTTAACAAGATTTTAAATTTTAATTTTAAATCGAAGAAGAGCTTCGTTTTAAATTTTCGATAAGTTTTCTATTTTTTAACTTTAGCTAAAATGCAGTGTCCCCATGAAAGTTACCACGTACTTCATATTTGTAAGTTATAATCGTTGTAAGCTTTATCCTGTGGGATCCTTTACACTGAACAACTCAGAAAATAAAACATATAAAACGCAAAAATATTTCAGAAATGTGTAATCTTTAATCATGTACCTGACGCTGTTGTTTAAATAGATTAGCCACATGCAATAAATAACACGAAATGAGTTTAAAGCTGTGAAAATGTGGCATCGACTGGTGACACGAGTTGTGGCAGTTTATGGAGCCTTAACACCACATCAGGACCAGCGTCTACACTTTATGTCATCTTATAACTAAATGTTTCCCTGAGACATTAAGTCTCTTTTTATTGCTTGATAGGTTCCCGGGATTTACACCTGATAATATTGTAGAAGCCGCGCAATATTTCAGCGAGACAACTGCCCGCCATCTTCAGGTGCTACTGTCGCGTCGCTGAGAAGCGCGCCAATTTATATGCTGGCTTTCTAGAACAGCGCAGGCGCCAGCGGGGCATAACGTCATCGAAGACCAATCGTAGACAGCGTCGAATACCAGAGTCCTCTGCTGGAGAAACGGGTCGCGGTCTGCGGAAGCGCGCCGCGGCGCGGGAAAATGCGGCCGGGAGCGACGGACCCCGTTCGCGCGCGCGAGGTGTTGGCGCGCGTTTTAAGCATCTGCGCTAAGGCTTCCCATCTGCGTTGACCCGGTGCGGTTGCTAATCTGTGGCTGATGATTCCTTAATGCCGCCAAGGCTGGTTCCCAGGCTTTGCTCAGGTGAAACCACGTGTCTCTGTTTATTAGGTCACTGCTTATACGTATTTCGACCGCCTCTTTGATGATGGAGTCCCAGTATGTGGAAGCATGCGAGAGGATCTTGGTTTCTTCATAATTCATGCCGTGTCCCGTGTCAAGGCAGTGTTCAGCAACCGCAGATTTCTCTGGCTGACCCAACCTCGTGTGACGTTTATGTTCGTCGCATCTGTCTTTGACCGTACGACACGTCTGGCCAATATAAGATTTGCCACACTGGCACGGGATTTTGTATATTCCTGGTCTCCTCAGGCCGAGGTTGTCTTTAACAGAGCCCAGCATCGATTTCACTTTTGCTGGAGGCCGGAAAACACATTTAATCCGGTGTTTCTTGAAAATTCTGCCCACCTTAAAAGACACGCCACCGACATACGGTAGAAAAACCAACCCCGTGGTGTTATCTGCTTCTTCAGGTTGTTCTTGAGGTTTGGAGCGTGCTGGTCGAAACGCGTTCCGGATCTGCTTCTCGGAGTACCCGTTCTGGGCAAATACAGAGCGGAGATGGTTGAGCTCTGCCGATAAGCTGCCCTGATCTGAGATGGCTCTAGCCCTATGCACTAGCGTCCGTCTTTTTATTATCTACGATAATGATCGAAGCAACGAAATGAATTAAAATTTGTGCTGCAGCAGGGACTCGAACCCTGGTCTTCTTACTTGCTAGCAAACGATGTTGACCATCGGAATGGGGTGGTGTAATGGTTAGCATTTCTGCCTAGCAAGCAAGAGGAGCCGGGTTCGAGTCCCGGCCGCAGCACAAATTTTAAATCATTTCGTCTGCTTCGATCATTTTATACCATCGTTATCACTTAAAATATCTCTACTCTCTAAACAGAAATTTATTATATTTCGCAGGTACAAAACATTTTCTTTGAGGTTAGTTGTTAGAATATTTTAGTTTAAAATGGTTCCTTCAAGCAACACTGTTATTAAGGGCCATTGAGGGATCTCTACGTGACTTAAGTGTTCTAACTGGCAGACTTGCTCTCAGTTATGTTCTGACTAGAGGCTGCTGGTAGCTTCTATCCTCGCAGCACGGCATTTTGCTGCCAAATGGCATAAATACGGAGTGTTACATGATAATTATAAGCTGTCAGACAGCATATTCTTTTCTGACACTGCCTTAGAATGATGGAAGACTTCCACGAATGTATGGTACAGGTTTCATCGCCCTTTGTTAGTTGGCAATGACACATCCTATGGAAGCTGCTTTCGTTCTTTGAGTTTTGCATACCACTGTATCTTATAAAAGTATTGAACGAAAGGAGCGAAGTAGCAATATAAGACCTGATGTTATATATTTACACAGGAATATGTATTTGAAAGCTCCTCTGAAAAGATATTAAACTATCCATCGTTTACCTATTTCCAACATAACGTCAGTACAGGACCAGTAACTTCGAAAACAAAAATTCTTTGATGTAATTCAGTCACAGTTCTGGTTTACTATGCTGGCCGACTTGTTTCGAGCTATCAAGTTGATTTTCAAGTCACGCCTATTAAACCTGCACAAATAGCGTTTGGGTATGTGACATTCAATTCACGCATAGGTAACAAACACACAATACATACGATCAGATGGAATGTTGGATAAATTTAACGACGTAGACGTTTTAATGAAATGCAATTGAACGAGGCTATATCAGCTGCACCTCACGAATACGAGACGCGGATATAAAATAACGAGGCTATAGCTGTGAAGTATTTATTTTCAAAAATGTACGTAGTTATTGTCTGCTCCAATATACTGCCCTCCCCTCTCTCCTTAACAATGCTCCACACGAGTCTCTATTGACGGAAAATCTCTTTGATGTCACGTGCTGCTGTTTATTTCTTTGCTTCAACGGACTGAAATATAGTTCCTTTTAAGGCAGATTTAACCTAAGGATGTACATAGGTCACACGGTACTAGGTCAGGTCTTACACTGGGATCATTTAATTCCCTGGAAACGTCTCTTAGATAATGCGGTATGAGAGGGTGCGTTATCTTGTTGCAGGGTCTATGACTTTTTCTTCCACAATTCTGGTCATTATTTTTCTTATTTTTTCACGATGTTGAGCAATAACTTCAAGGTAGTGAAGTTAATTAATAGCGTGCCCTTCAGGAACCCAGTGAAGATACACATTTCCATGAATGTCGGAAAAAACGGTCACCTCATTGGATTTTAATTTGTTCATTCGTGCTCTTTTTGTTCCCGGTGAAGCTGGACCCTTCAAAAGCGTAGATTAGTGCTGCGTATTTTTATCATAAGCGGAAAACTAACATTTGTCAAGTGTTACTACACATTCCAAGAAATAAAGATCACTTCAAATAGTATTCAAAACGTCAGTACAAACGTTTTCACTACCTTCTTTTGTTCTGTCGTCAAAATTTCACTTTTATCACGTTAGATTAGTTACTTGAAATTTGTCTTACGCATTCTTTGTCAAATCCTGCAGTTTCAGCAATCGAGAGAATACTCAATCGAAAGTCAGTACGGATCAGATTACAAGGTTCTCTTACTGTATGTTCTCTGTTACTACAAATAATTCATCTTTACTGTATCGGGACAAGATGAATGACAACACCGTAAAAGTAGTGAATAAGATCGCAGACCCTGTGTTCAGTTTTATCCGTGTTTGACTTATTAGACAGTCACACAGACATATACTGAAGCGCCAAATAAACTGGTACAGGCATGCGTATTCAACTACAGAGATATGTAAATAGGCGGTATACGGCGCTGCCGTCGACAACGTCTATATAAGACAACTAATTTATTGTCTGGCGCAGTTGTCAGATCGGTTACTGCTCCTACAATGGTAGGTTAGCAAGTTTTAAGAGAGTTTTAACGTGCTGTTACAGTTGGTGCGTGAGCGACGGGACACAACATCTCCAAGGTAGCGATGAAGTAGGGATTTTCCCATACGACCATTTCACGAGTGTACCGTGCATATCAGGAATCCGGTAGAACGTCAAATATCAGACATCGCTGCGGCCGGAATAAGATTCTACGAGAACGGGACCAACGACGACAGAAGAGAATCGTTCAGTGTGACAGAAGTGCAACCCTTCCTCAAATTGCTGCAGATTTCAGTGCTGGGCCATAAATAAGTGTCAGCGTGCGAATTACTCAACGAAACACCACCCATCTGGTTTTTCAGAGCCGAATGCCCACTCGTGTTCCCTTGATGACTGCACGACACAGAACTTTACATCTCGCCTGGGCCCGCCAACACCGACATTGGACTGTCCACGATTGGAAACATGTGGCGTGGTCGGGCGAGTCTCTTTCCAAATTGTATCGAGCGGATGGACGCGTATGGATATGGAGACAATTTCATGAATCCATGAACCGTGCAAGTGAGCAGGGAACTGTTCAAGCTGACAGAGGCTCTGTAATGGCGTGTGACGTGTGCAGTTGGAGTGATATGGGACCCCTGGTACGTCTAGATACGACTCTGTCGGGTGGCATATACATAAGCATCGTGTCTGATCACATGCATCCATTCATGTCCATTGTGCATTCCGACGGACTTGGGCAAATCCAGCAAGACAGTGCGACACCCCACACGTCCAGAATTGCCACAGACTGGCTCCATGAATACAGAATTTAAACACTTCCACTGGCCAGCAAACACCCCAGACGAGAAAATTATTGAGAATATCTGGGATGCTTTGCAACGTGCTGTTCAGAAGAGATCTCCTTCACCTCGTACTCTTAATGATTTGTGGACAGTCCTGCAGGATTCATGGTGTCAGTTCCCTCCAGCACTGCTTCTGGCATTAGTAAAGTCCACGTCACAACGAGTTGCTGCACTTTTGCATGCTCCCGGAGGCCCTTCACGATATTAGGCTAATGTACAAGTTTCTTTGGCTCGTCAGTATACATTGTTAGACTGGCAAAGGCATAGGTTTTACTGAAGTCTGACGTCTGGTGAGGTAAGGTGGCTGGGATGGGAAGTTCGTTTGTGGTACTAACACGACTTTATAGAAGTAAATGGTGTTTTAAGCTTTACGAGGTGGCTTGCAGAATTTCGTGAGCTGATCAAATATTTGCGCACTAGTTGAGTTTAAAACATACGAGGTAGAACTGTGTTACGAGAAGAACATCAATTTACATATACGCACGTTTAAAGCAGACTGTAGTTTTCGTAGGAACACTCAAATGAATAAAGACGCTTGTTATCAAAAACAAACAGCACGTTCAGAGACAAACATCCTGTAGGAGCACTTTCATGACGAGTATACTTTTCGAAGAAAAGCCGAAGTCGATCAAAACTGGTTAAAAGCACATCATTAAGCTGCGTCTGTTGTTACTAGATTATTAAATCCATAAAATAGACATAAAATACTTAAACACTGCCCTTATTTCGTATAAGACGAACTTTTATAAGGTAATTTAGAGTTACTTGTAGCAAAAAAGCAAAAATACGTAAGATGTTTCTAGTTATTCTTGCATTGAGACATGTTCCTAACCTTGTTATCATCCGTTTGCTGCATGAAAAATTACAGTCAAACATGACGCTTTGTGTCAAAACCCAAAAGGAAACGTAGTTGTATCAGTTTACTCCCATTTCTTACGAGTGTCTTATCAGTAAATAAAGAGCTATTTACGAGTCCTTTGTACTCGTCGTCGTATTGCTGTTCTAAACTGCTGGCTTCAGTGACACCAGTGCTACCGTATATGGTATTGGCAGTCTCGTAATGTATCTCTGGTCAGTCAGTTGTGCAGCGCTGAGGCAACCTCATTCTAGGCATAGTAGCGTGCAGTTGAGTTTTTCAAAGGATGAGATGTGTTTTCTGTACATATGGGAGAAACTATCTAGAATACTTTATTATGGAAATGAAAGCTGACATATAATGTTTTCTTGATCATTTTATTGATAGAGAAGATTCTGGAGTAATTTTAAAGGTATATTTGTAGTTTCTTCGTAATGAGAGGATTTTTCAATAGTTGGAATATTATTGTGCTGTCTTTTTCTCAGTTATCAGCTTTTGATTTTTCAAGAAAAGTAAAGTAAAACCTACATTCATGATTCATAACAAAGTTTTCAAATTTTATCGTGTGTGCATTACACCTTAAGCCCTTTAGTTGCTGCCTGTGCTGATTCGAATTTGCTTTCGAGAAAGTTAGTACCCCAGACACTAAAACAGCATGCTGAGCAAGAGGTAAGTTGCTTTATTTCAGGGCAGATCTCACCTTGCGTTCTTGGGTAAACTGAGTGTAGTCGGGATTGTGAAGTGTTGTACTAGCAAGAACATTAATTATCAGCGAACAGTGATGGTAATCTCAGACAGTTATTGAGAAGAGCAGTTATATTTCTGTAGATATTCTTAGCCTAGCTTTGCACTTCATGTCATGCATCGTTCATAATGTACTTCGGTACCAAGGCTTAGTTACAGTTTTCATTGAGCACATAGTTTCTTTGACAGTTTTTTTTATTTCACATTTTGCATTTCATGAAATTTAAAGTCTGATTTTACGACGCTTTTCACACACACAACACATGACTTACCAACTGTCAGTTTTGTCCAGCAGCTGAATACAGGTATGTTTTGTTACATGACGAGAAAGTTTTCGAAATCCGTGTATTCAGTTTTCTCTTACATAGACAAAATTTTTATAAATAGTTTACAAGATTACCTTCGTTTTCAAAATATTCATCCTTCCTTCACATTTAATGCCGACCCTGGCGTGAGTCATATTCAGCGTCATCTCGGTCATCTTGGAATCGCTTAAATCACTCAAAAACTCGCGTACGTGATAAACAGTCTTCACCGTACACCTGTTTTAGTCAAAGACAGGTATCAGTAGAATTTTCACGACTTTGATGTGACAACAATTCGTTGCTCTATTATAATATTTACATTTTCACTGTAAAACAAAATAAAAGCTCTTACACAAAAAAATGTCTTAAAAGACGTTCTGTCATCCTGTGCGTTCTTCTCAATGTTTAACGTATAATACTTTCCTCGCCGATTCTCCGTTGAACTTCCTTATTCCTTTCCTTATTAATCCACCCAATTTTCGTTCAACATTCTTCTGTAACATCACATCTCAAACCCATCGATTCTCTTGTTTTCTGGATTTCCCACAGTCTATATTTCACTACCATGTTATACTGTGCGCTACTCAGGAATTTCTATCTCAAATTAATGCCTATATTTGATGCTAATAGACTTCTCTTGGCGAAGAGTGCCCTTACTGCCAGTGTTAGTCTGTTTTTATGCCCTCCTTGCTCCATTCGTCATGGGTTATTTTGCTGCCTAGGTATCAGGATTACTTAATTTCATCCACTTCATGACCGCCAATCATGATAGTAATTTTCTCGCTTTCCTCATTTCTGCTGCTTCTCATTACTTTCGGCCAGACGGTGTGGCCGAGCTGTTATAGGCGCTTCAGTCCGGAATCGCGTGACCGCTACTGTCGTAGGCTCGAATCTTGCCTCGGGCATGGATGTATGTGATGTCCTTGGGTTAGTTAGGTTTAAGTAGTTCTAAGTTCGAGGGGACTGATGACCTCAGATGTTGAGCCCCATAGTGCTCAGAGCCATTTGAACCACATTTCATTACTTTTATCTTTCCTCGATTCACTCACAGTCCATATGCTGTACTCATTAGACTGTTCATTCCGTTCAGCAGATCCTGTATTTCTTCTTCACTTTCGCTGAGGATGGTAATGTCATCAGCGAATCATGTAAGTGATATCCTTTTATCTTGAATTTTAATTCCACTCTTTAATCTTTCTTTTATTTCCGTCTTCGATGCATTAATTAAACAGTAGAGATGAAAGACTCCATCCCTATCTTACACACTTTTTAAGCCAAAAACTTCGTTCTTGCACTCCTATTGTTCCCTTTTGGCTCTTGTACATAGTGTATACCACGCCTCCACCCCTATAGCCTACCACCACTTTTCTCAGAATTTCTAACATCTTGCCACCATTTGACAGTGTCGAACGCTTTTTACGGGTTGACAGATGCTGTGAACGTGTCTCCATTTCTCTTTAGACTTGCTTCCATTATCAACCGCCACGTCAGTAGTGCTCTGTGGTGTCTTCATCTTTTCTAAAGCCGAACTTATCGCCAATTTTCTTTTCCACTCTTCTGTATACTGTTCTTCTCAGCAAATTGGATGTATGAGCTATTAACCTCATTGAGCGATAATTCTCGCACTTGTGGGCTGTTGCAATAATTGGAATTGTGTGGATGATGTTTTCCTGAAAATCAGATATTATACCGCCAGACTCATGCATTCTACACACCGAAGTTTTGTTGTCAGTTTCTCAAATGACTTTAGAAATGCTGATGGAAAGTTAACTGTTCCATCTGACTTATTCGATCTTGTATGTATGTATGTATGTATGTTAACCGGGGACCTAGAGAAGATGGAGAGGCTACGTCCCCGCCGCAGCCGCAGTGGTCCACAACCCCACGACGACTACCGCAGTCCACTTCACCCCTCCACCGCCCAACGCCGAACCCAGGATTATTGTGCGGTTCGGCCCCCGGTGGACCCCCCAGGGAACGTCTCACACCAGACGAGTGTAGCCCCTATGTTTGCGTGGTAGAGTAATGGTGGTGTACGCGTACGTGGAGAACTTGTTTGCTCAGCAATCGCCGCAATAGTGTAACTGAGGCGGAATAAGGGGAACCAGCCCTCATTCGCCGAGGTAGATGGAAAATCGCCTAAAAACCATCCACAGACAGACCGATTCACCGGACCTCGGCCCAAATCCGCCGGGCCGATCCGTGCCGGGGACCAGGCGCTCCTTCCCGTCCGGAAAGCCGTGCACGGCCAGCCGGGCGGGCTATTCGATCTTAGATCTTCTTTTTAAAGATCTTATTCTAATACTGGATCCCTTATCTCTTTTACATCGACTCCTCTTTCTTCTACCACACCATCGGATACGTGTTCCCCATTATAGTGTCCTTCTATGTACTCTTTCCACCTATCCTCTCTCTCCTCTGCATTTACCGGTGGAACTCCCATTGCAGTCTTCATGTTACCACCCTTGCTTTTCTTTTCACCGAAGATTGTTTTGGCTTTTCTATATGCTGAGTCATCCTTCCTACAGTTATTTCTTTTTCGATTTTTTTCACATTTTTGATGTAACCATTTCGCTTTCCTATTTATTTCATTCCTAAACGACTTTTATTTCTGTGTTACTGAATTTTTCTGAACATTTTTATACTTCCTTCTTTCATCGATCAGCTGAAGTATTTCTTCTGTTACCAACGGTTGTTTCACAGCTACCTTCTTTGACCTATATTTTTTGCTTTCCAGCTTCAGCTATTGCCCTTTTTAGAGATGTCCATTCCTCTTCAAATCCACTGCCTACTGAGCTATTCGTTATTGCTGTATCTTCAGCCTTAGAGAGCTTCAAGAGTGTCTCGTCACACCTTAATACTTCTTTGCCTATTGATTCTTGCTGACTAATCGCTTGAAATCAGCCTACTCTTCATCTCTAAGACATTGTGATCTGCGTCTATATCTGCTACTGGGTACACCTTACACTCCAGTAACTGATTTCTGCATCTCTGCCTGACCATGATGCAATATAATTGACCCCGGGCATTTCCAAGTACACCTTATCCTCTTGTGATTCTGGAACAGAGTATTCTCTATTTCTAACTGAAATTTATTGCAGAACTCTGTCTCCTCTCTCGGTACCTAGTACGTAGGGACTACGTATTCTGAGTATGTTGCGTATGTACTAACTGTTGTCTAACCAAACATTATTAGTTCATCTTTAATAGGTTTGACTTGAAAACAAACTTCGTAGCTCGAATATAACTGCCAGCATAATATAACGCAACTGTGACGGAATTATAATAAAGAATTTATCCATCGTTTACTGTATGGAGCTTTAGTGAATTCATAGATTTGTGTGTCCCCTTTGCATCAGATAGCAACCCAGAGTTAGCAGTGACAGTGGAACCACTTTCCCGGAAGGGGAGAGTCCTTTTGTAGTCTGTAGGAACGTGTGCTTTTGAGGGCACCAATGCAGACAAGCAATCCTGTGCGCCCTTTTGAATACGTCAGGCAAAGGAACGACAACACAGACAGGAATCTCTCTTTTCAAGAGGGCGGTTCAGTAAATCCGCCTCGAAATTTAATAGGCAGCCGTCCGTCCGCAGGGACCCCTCGGCGCGGAGTGGGCGGCTGCAGGAGCGAGGGTAAAAGGGAGGCACGCAGGGCCCGAGGGCGAGCGACGGGCGCCCCGCCCACGCCTGAGGGCGCTGATCCGCCAGCGTAGGACATTCGCCTCTGGCCTGGCCGGATTACGTCGCGAGCGGCATTCCGCAATCGAGCCCTCTTACTTGATGAAAGAATACTGCATACCAACAGTGAAAGTACACTTACTTTTCCAATTATAAACAGCTTTTTCGGGTCTTTAATACTTTAGGAACAAAGCGCTTTACGAGGAGACGTTATAAAGTTTCGATTACCACCTGGAAAAATAGAAGTTGCGACCATTAAACCCGATCTAAGACATTCGCTACGAATTCAGCTATCAAAGCAAAGCAGTTTTCCCAACCGTGGATGACTTGGGCAAGAATTGGTGGCGTAAGTTTGCATTCTTGCCAGCAACTTGGATGCATGAAATGTTAAGCTAATTGTACGATTAATCTCGCATTTGTCGGCTATTACGATCTTGGGAGTTGTGTGGATGATACTTTTCCGAAAGTCTAACGATATGTCGCCAGTCTCATACATTCTACACAGCAACGTGAATAATCGTTTTGTTATCACCTCCCCCCAACAATTTTGAAAATTTCAATTGAGTGTTATCTGTCCCATAAGCCTTATTTGATTTTTGATCTTCGAGAGTTCTTCTACATACCAATTCTAATACTGACTGTTCTATCTCTTCCCTACAGACTCCTGTTCTTCTCAAATCAGTTCGTCAGGTGAGTCCACCCCATTACAGAGGCGCTCTATATACTCTTTCAACCTACACGCTCTCTCCTCTGAGAATGGAAAAGGAAACTAAGGGTCTGTTAGATGACGATAAGTTCGGTTTTAGGAAAAGTAAAGGCACCAGGGAGGCAGTTCTGACGTTGCTGTTGATGATGGAACCAAAACTAAAGAAAAATCAATACACGTTCTTAGGATCTGACGACCTGGAGAAAGCGCAAAATGTAAAATGGTAGAAAACGTTCGAAATTGTGAGGAAAATAGGGGTAAGCCTAGGGAAAGAAGGGTTATACGCAATAGGTACGAGAACCGAGAGGCAACACTGACAGAAGAAGAGCAAGAACTATGTACACGGATTATAAAGGATGTAAGGCAGGGATGCAGTCTTTCTACCCTGCTGTTCAATTATACGTCGAAGAAGCAAGATTCAAGAGTAGGATTAAAATTCAGGGTGAAAGGATATCAATGGTAGGATATTGCTATCCTCAGTGGAAGTGAAGAAGAATCACAGGATGTTTTCAATGGAGTGAACAGTCTATTGAGCACAGAAAATAGTTTGAGAGTAAATCGAAGAAAGGCGAAAGTAATGAGAAGTACCAAAAATGACAACAGCAAAAACCTTAACATCATAATTGGTGATCACGAAGTAGATGAAGTTAAGGAATTCTGATCCCCAGGCAGCAAAATAACCCATGACAGATGGAGCAAGATGGACATTAAAAGCAGACTAGCACTGGTAAAAAGAGACTCCTGGCCAAGAAAAATCTACTGCCGTCAAAAATAAGTCTCAATGTGAGGAAGAAATTTCTGAGAACGTAATTTTGGAGCACAGCATTGCACTGGAATGAGAGATGGACTGAGGGAAAACCGGAACGGATGAGAGTAAGAGCGTTTCAGATGTGTTCCTACAGATGAATGTTCAAAATGAGGTGGACTGATCAAGTAAGAAGCAAAGAGGTTCTCCGCAGAATCTGCGAGGAAGGAGTATAATGTAAATTACTGACAAGGACAGGATGATAGCACAAGACATAAGGGAATAACTTCAATGGTACTAGATGGAGCTGTAGAGAATGAAAACTGTAGAGGAAGACAGAGTTTGGGATACATTCAGCAAATAACTTAGAACTGGTTTTGCAAGTGATACTCTGAGATGAAAAGGATTGCACACGAGAGAAATTCGTTGCGGACCGCATCACCCTTGTCAGAACAGTGTCGACTAAAAACAAAATGCGTTTTGACAAGTCAGTAAGCGATTTTCTTAGACAATTAGTTTACGGTCTTTCTGGAAATGCCTGGCAAGGTTTGTTCATCCGATAAAGCAGTTGGAAGTAAATGGACGCTATGTCAAGAGAAAATGAGTTACAGGGACAGAATTTGATGGACCAAATAAGCAGTGTGTGTGAGTGCATCCTATGCAATTTGAGCTGGGGCGTTGTCGTGGAGCAAAAACAAAAACAACCCACTGGTCATGTCCCCATCACGCTTCGTCTTGACCAGAGATGGACAACCTTTGGTGACATTTTTCAAGTGTGTGGGAGCTATATAACTCTTTAAATACACCTGCAATTGGGTAGGTGTTTTTTCTACTGTAGTAAGTACGATTTTTGCGACATACTTTAATTTCGAGAATGTGATGCAATGTTTTATAGCGACTTTTCGTCTCAAAAATTAACTTTTATTTCAGAGTGCCACCATTTTCTTAAAAACCATTTTTTAAATATCCCTTCGCACTACGTTAGACGATATCATCAGTTTCAAAGCAAATTTTGAAATTTTGTTCTTGATTGAAAAGTGAGGCGTTCAGAAGTCTACCAATCGCCCTCGCACTCCGCGAATGCCTTTTGTCGTTGTCGTTTAGTGTAATCGGGTTCCAAGCTATTTTACATAAAAAAATACATATTACAATGTTAACGGTGTACCATAGAGGTCTAAAATCAGTTTCATAATTTTTTGTTATTTTATTGAAAAAGGATCATGAATACCGATTCCGAACTGACACTGTCGTCTACCCCCTTTAGCTGGCGAGGTCGTCTCGTCAAGGGACGTGAGAGTAGCGCTGCTAGCGAGTGAAATCGAAACTATAGCGTCCGTGACATTGTTTGTGGGATAACACAATGATCGATATCAATGGCACCTCTTTGTCTTAACGACGAGTCACCAAATTATGCATCAACGTACAAGTTTTTGTCATTACATTCATTTTATTTTCATCCCAGATGTTTATATTTATTTACATTGTGACTTACTCACCACGATTTACAATAGCTTATTAGAAAGTTCTGTTGCAAAATACCGCATCTCCGTTGGTAAAGAAACAATGTTAACGGGACTGAAATAAATGTAAACATTTGAAGATGTGTTTTCAGGCATCTTTCAATGTCATAATGGAAAATAAACACTTGTAAAAGCAAATGGCTACAGCTAACTGATTGTAAATTACCTTCAACTTGAACAGTTGTAGTGATCTAACACGCATAAAACGCGTCAGTTTGGAATACATTGTGAATTTATTTCGCGGGTCAGATTTAGCCGGCAGGGCGCCGGTTGCTCAACTGTAGTGTTGACAGCCTCCCGCAACTTCGGCAGGAATAATAGATAGCATGCTCCTGTGCCGGTTTGTCACTTAGGAGCACAATGCGTTAGCACTTTAGCAGTGCCTAAAAGCACTCAGCGTCACTTTGACTGATGAAGGTTGGATCTTTGTTTTCTTATGCACGCATTTTACATTCTCGCTACGCTCCTTCATCTATTAATCACTGTACATACAGCACCCGTGCAAAGTCGCCAGGCGACTGAAGAGGTAGTCCAAATTGGCCTCGCACTGTTGCAAGATTTCCGATGCTTCATCGGTTCCATGGACGTTTCGAGTCGGCATGAACAGTAACGGAACACAGCATTTGATGTTCTTTGCACTTTTCAAATTGACTTGCAAGATGTTGAACAGTGATTCAATGCTGACAGTCGCTTTTTCGATTAGTTGATAGTCGCTTGTGTCACCGGAGCCCTCCTCATCTCTTATTAATCTCGGATAGAAATAGTTTACCACTTCGTTCTTCGTCATTGAGGTCTTTTTTGACCACAATGTAAGCGTCTTCGCCACCTAACCTCTGCGTCCTGTGCTGGAGCGTTGTCGCATTACATTACCACCAGCTCAGCACGGACTGTTTCAGCGTTGTCCTCATCCTTCTTATTCTTCTTGTCCCTATGGCTAACATAGGGACATGGTCGGCATGGTTATGAACAGACTTGGCTTGTTCAATTTAAGGGGTGGACGGATGTCCTTCATGTCGCCACCGTGAGTGCAGTTTTATTAATATGAAAGTGAGTCAAAGTTTTCTAAATGTTCACGAATCATGCAAATGCAGCTGGACTTGGGCACCGCTCCGCTATTCGCCTAGTGGGATGTGGGAAACTGCCTAAAAACCCCATCAAGTCTAGGTGGCACACCGAATGACGTCGATAATTCGGCGGGCGGATTTGATCCACGCCTGGGCCACTTCCCTGACAAGTAAGCAAAGCTGTAACACATATGGCTATGCGAACAGGTTTATTCCATAACAGATCAGTGGATAAATATATATCAAATAAATTACTGACTTCTAAATCCTTAAAATTGGTAGCTATTCTTACGTCACAAGTAGCCGAACCTAAACGTTTTACTAGGTCCATAATGTGGTCTTTCTAGTACAATTTTCACCCAACATGTACACCTAATTACTTCGAACTTTTAATGATGGTTACTATTTCTTATAGAGTACTAAGTTAATAAGAATTGGGGTATTTTTGGTAGTGAAACAGGGATGTGATGTGTGTTTTTTTTTTTTTTTTTTAAGTTTCAGTCTATCCTGTTTGTGAAAAAACAGTCAATAACTTTCACAAAAACCCCATTTATATCTCTGATCGCAATCAAAACAATGCCTGAATCACCTAAAGACGGCATTAATTCTGTTTCCTGGTTCAGATAATGCTTATGTCCGGTGAGCCAGTGATAGAGCATATACTAAGCACAGTATTTACTATGTGCCTTGAGGAAAGCAGGTGTGCCTCAGTATTTCAGCTGGGATTCAGAAAAAAATCAGTCACTCGTGTGAAACGCAGCTTCCCTTATTCATATACAAAATGCTGCAAATAAGAGATTCAGGTGAACTTACAGATGTCTGCATGTCTCCAGTCATAGTTTCTACAGACCGAGATGGCCGTTTCGTTGCCTTTTTGCCCAATGATTTAAGAAGCCGGGAGGAGTGGTATGAACCTCTTCGTTCTTATATGAGGGCTAATCTTTCAGGGATCTCTTATATTCTGACCATAGGATCACTTATGTCATCCATGTCGGCTCAATTCTTCCATCACGTCATCAGAAAGTTTCTCTCCTTCATTGATAGCACACCCCTTTGCGTTTAATTGTGAGATTCCCCTACCAAACTTAATGTTGACTACTTTGCTTTTAATTTTTTAGAAGACTAATTCCTTTCCAGTATCCTGAATCAGTCATTCCAATAACAATTTCTTTTCCGTTTTTATTCAGCTCTTCCCTGAACTGTTATGCTTTGCCTCCCCTACACTTCCAGTTTACTTCACTTCTATGTGACCAACATTTCGGTATTCCTGTTTTTTCATGAACGTTTTTGTACTTACTTCTTTCTTAGATCAGCCGAAATAATGCGTACAAGCGAGGTACGAAAATCTCGGTCATGTCTGAGAAACAACCAGATTTGAAAGGGCTCTCCAGTCAGCGTGAGAGCATTTCTCGTGGGCGCATAATTGCTGAAAACTACGAATGAAGAAGCGCCAGGTACAGCTGGAGCTCCTCCAATTACCTGCCTCTCCGCGTAACGACCGCCAGTGACGCAGCATTCGGTCGTTTGTGTGCGGACGCAGGCGCAGGCGCAGGGCGCAGAAAGCCAACGTGGAAGCTGCAGCCAGCACCCAATGCATCCGATTATTTCGAGGTCGAGATGTAAGATATAAGTATTCACTTTCAAAGTCTGCTGTTTGGAGATGCAAGGGGTTTTCATAATGCTTATGCAGTAACAGACTTAATTCCTGTCGCTAACATTTGTCAAACAAGGACATCTCTTGATCGAAGAGTCCACAGGTGTACTGCCTGTTCAAGTGTCCAATGGGCACAATATTTCGGCGATCAGACATGTCAGGTTGGCAGACGAAGTGAGCTCCTGAAGGCGAGCAGCCTCCTTATATCCACTACCCCCCCCCCCCCCCCACAAAGGCCGTTCCCTCCGTGGAGGGCAGTAGACCTTTTATGGTGGCCATGATGCCGGTGTGAACGTGGAGGGGCTCAACCTCTCTTTTTTTAAAAAAAAAAAAATCTCTGGTGCTCAGTTCGTCAGCGCATCTGACGATGGCGACATTTCTGATCACCGAAATATTGTTCCCGTTGGACACTATGAACTGGCAGTACACCCATGGACTCTTCGATCAACAAACACTCAAGGAGAAACTGAAGGCTCACAAGGCCATTTCTTAATCGGCATCATACTAAAATTCTTTGTGTGTCCGTCTTTGCCGAAGATAATGGTTGGGACGTCGGCTAGTCAGTTTGAAGGAAACAGCAATATACCTTCAGCCGTAAATTTTGAACCCTTTGTTAAGCTACCGGTTTCGATGTTACATTTCATCCTCATCAGACCCTTTGATGAAAGTAGCCTGGATAAAATCCACCTGTGTGTAGTCACTATAGAAGCCACACTGAGACAACCGGTGTCCGCATATCTCCGATATAATGACCTGATCACATACGAAGGAGCAAGCTGCCCACGTCGTTATATCAGAGATCTGTGGACCCCAGCTATCTTAAAGTGTCTCCTGCAATGAGTACAGCAATTGAACCTACTTTTATGTCAAGGGGCCTGACGGCGATTTAAGCAACATCGAAACCGGTAGCTTAAGCGGCGACGTTCATAAAATAGACAGAAAACGTCAATTTCATATTTATTTGTTATTTATTAGTACACCTCATGGACAATAACTTTCAAAATTTTAGTGATGAAACAGCATACGAAGTGCCTGAGAAACAACTAAATGTATGATGGCACCTTCCTGTCACACAACTTTTTTGAAGCAACACTTCAATACTAGCTAGGTAAAAAACGATTCCGTGGATTACTGACAAGGCAACTTGTGTGGGATACTTCTAGAAGGCAGAGAATCCCAAACTCCCAAAAAAATAGTGTGTCTATGGCAAGACACAGAATCCTAAGGAGTCTCTAAATTCGCTAATATGGAAATGATGACCTAAAACCTCATTTTCATCTGCTGCAGTTGTCTGAATCCCAACTTATGTTGCAGATCTTGTACACTCCTGGAAATTGAAATAAGAACACCGTGAATTCATTGTCCCAGGAAGGGGAAACTTTATTGACACATTCCTGGGGTCAGATACATCACATGATCACACTGACAGTACCACAGGCACACAGACACAGGCAACAGAGCATGCACAATGTCGGCACTAGTACAGTGTATATCCACCTTTCGCAGCAATGCAGGCTGCTATTCTCCCATGGAGACGATCGTAGAGATGCTGGATGTAGTCCTGTGGAACGGCTTGCCATGCCATTTCCACCTGGCGCCTCAGTTGGACCAGCGTTCGTGCTGGACGTGCAGACCGCGTGAGACGACGCTTCATCCAGTCCCAAACATGCTCAATGGGGGACAGATCCGGAGATCTTGCTGGCCAGGGTAGTTGACTTACACCTTCTAGAGCACGTTGGGTGGCACGGGATACATGCGGACGTGCATTGTCCTGTTGTAACAGCAAGTTCCCTTGCCGGTCTAGGAATGATAGAACGATGGGTTCGATGACGGTTTGGATGTACCGTGCACTATTCAGTGTCCCCTCGACGATCACCAGTGGTGTACGGCCAGTGTAGGAGATCGCTCCCCACACCATGATGCCGGGTGTTGGCCCTGTGTGCCTCGGTCGTATGCAGTCCTGATTGTGGCGCTCACCTGCACGGCGCCAAACACGCATTCGACCATCATTGGCACCAAGGCAGAAGCGACTCTCATCGCTGAAGACGACACGTCTCCATTCGTCCCTCCATTCACGCCTGTCGCGACACCACTGGAGGCGGGCTGCACGATGTTGGGGAGTGAGCGGAAGACGGCCTAACGGTGTGCGGGACCGTAGCCCAGCTTCGTGGAGACGGTTGCGAATGGTCCTCGCCGATACCCCAGGAGCAACAGTGTCTCTAATTTGCTGGGAAGTGGCGGTGCGGTCCCCTACGGCACTGCGTAGGATCCTACGGTCTTGGCGTGCATCCGTGCGTCGCTGCGGTCCGGTCCCAGGTCGACGGGCACGTGCACCTTCCGCCGACCACTGGCGACAACATCGATGTACTGTGGAGACCTCACGCCCCACGTGTTGAGCAATTCGGCGGTACGTCCACCCGGCCTCCCGCATGCCCACTATACGCCCTCGCTCAAAGTCCGTCAACTGCACATACGGTTCACGTCCACGCTGTCGCGGCATGCTACCAGTGTTAAAGACTGCGATGGAGCTCCGTATGCCACGGCAAACTGGCTGACACTGACGGCGGCGGTGCACAAATGCTGCGCAGCTAGCGCCATTCGACGGCCAACACCGCGGTTCCTGGTGTGTCCGCTGTGCCGTGCGTTTGATCATTGCTTGTACAGCCCTCTCGCAGTGTCCGGAGCAAGTATGGTGGGTCTGACACACCGGTGTCAATGTGTTCTTTTTTCCAATTCCAGGAGTGTATTTAATGATAATGCAGGGAAGATGAAGGTGTTAGAGGTAATGGGCTTTAAGATAGAAAAGTTCACTAAGACATCTTGAGAATAATAGACATACAATGCCTCTCTGCAGATGAAATGCCAGTTGAAGACCTGGTAAAGCAAAGAAGGCAGAAAATAAGAAACCAGAAGAGAAGCCTTGAAGGGAAAGATCACCCTGAGTGCTAATCTGGGGCCTTCTGAAGAGTTGACACAAGAAAAAACGTTAGGCTGTACTGTACGCTGCATTTTCTGATTTTTTTAAAGCTTATGTACCTTTTCCTCAGAATCTATTAAAGCTGGAGTTATGAAATTCTGTACACATAAACGCTGTAAATGTTGTCTTAAGATTAACTTTTAAAACTCTGAGTGTAAGCTGGTATATTGGGCTGAGTGCTAGGTATTTTGAGGTGAATTTTATATTATATTTACAGAATTATAAATAAAAATGGTTTGAATTCTCCTACTCAATATATTCAAGAAACTTTTTGAGAGAAGGTTACTAAATAGTACGACATTAAACAGAGGAAGCTACGTGGAAATCATAATCTATGTAACTTAACAGTAAATGTGTTAACTTCATGAAAAGCGTGGAACAAAATTTCAGCCTTATTTCATAAATTATGTATATTGTGCATCTTTTAATAAGTGACTGGAATAGAAGAGAGAACCGATAGAGGTACGCAAAGTACCCTCCGCCACACACCGTCAGGTGGCTTGTGGAGTATGGATGTAGATGTAGAGTTCAAAATTAGTGGCTGAAGATGCACTGCAGCTTACTTCAGTCTAAAATTGGTCTAATCTTTCAACACGACTTGCTATTAAAATTGGAACATCACGTAGCATACATCAAATCAGCATGAAGTGTCAGCCTAGCTGCACAAAGGAAGTGGGAGTAGCGTCGTTACATTGTGTATGCAAGGAAAGACATCGCAGAAGATTGTGTTATGCCTCGTGCAAGAAGGAGAACCGTCCAGCATTGGGATTTGAACAGTGGCAGGGTCGTGGTCTGCTGAGATTCTGGTCCGTTGTTGAGTGTCATGCCATGCTCTACACCCTGCCGAATTTCAACAGTAAAGTGTCATGCCTCAAGCGCAGGAAACTACAGACATGTTATTCGTTTGGTCTTGTAGGGTCGTACAGCCATGTCAGGAAATTTGCAACAAGACTGGTAATAACACGAAAAACCTCTGGAGCACTATGGACTGACAGCGCTTTGACTTGTGCGGCTTCCCTAGATGCTGCAGCAGTGAGACATGTGGCGACCATCGTACGCCTAACATTAACAGTCGATACGGGAGTGCCACCAAGTCGTCTTTTCAGACGAGTGCTAGTTTGGCACACAGCAGCACGATGTAGGTATCTGATGAGAAGGAACTGCGCCAGATTACATTTCACATGGTCATTCTGACTCCGGGCACAGAGGTAATGGGTACCTTGGCATGCAAAACTCAATTACCTCTGTTTCGTATAGCTGGTATTTCGGCCAGCAGGAGCTGCATTTCTGACGTATTATACGTGGGCTGTGCCATGCCTTTAAGGTCTCTGTTACATTATTTTTCAATAATAAAAAGGGATAAAGAAAGTTGTAGACATCTTTTGTTTCTTAATACCTTTGGGAAAAACTGACATATCGTTTAAGTTTTCGCGCGGTAGCGCAGTTCGGTGTTTTCTCAACAGATTTTGGCGCGCTTTCTCCATCAGAGGACACTGCAGCCGTGAATTAAGTAAGATTGCTGTTTGAAGAACGCAACACCTTATGGAAATGATACTGGAAGTACGAAAATATGATGGAGGTAGAAAGGCAATGGTGTAATGGGTATGGAAGTCAGCAACCAACATTACATTAATTTATCGTAATACTCATAAATTTGAAGCCGACGGCACTGTTCAGGATGCATATAAGGAAAGGTCTAGCGCGACCAAAAACATCAACAAGTCCAGCCTCCAGCGCTGCTGTGTTGCAACATTTTACCAGGTCACCTCAAAAATCTGTGAAGCAAGGGGGCACGTGGAAGCGGGACAGGCTGGTCAAGGTAAGACGAATTCTGAAGGCTGGAAAGTGGAAAGTGTTCATTCATGTACAGTGGATAGGTCCAAGAGGCACAGTTGAATATCCACCACGGTCTAAGACTTTACACCTCTTGACTCCTACCTAGGGGGGACCTTGAAAACCTCACCGGCAACACTAACATCCATAGTTCGGTCAACGGTTCAGCGATATCGACGGTGTTCGGTTGCTAATGGAGGTCACTTTGAACACATAAAATAACCTCCTCGTCCCCGCTCCCCCCTCCCCCCCCCCCCCCCTCGTGCAAAAAGTGTAACGGTATGTCATTTTGTTCCTTTAATGTTAACTACCAAATGTGTCTACACTTTTCCTGACCCCTCTGTATAAGGCAGAACTGCAAGGTTTTCGATTGTTGTCCTGGTCACCATATTGTCCAGGTCTCCCATCCACTGAAATCCTCTGATCATCAGATTCCGAGAGACTTGCACGTCTGCACTAGCCAGCCACTATGACCGATGGGGCCCGTCCGGTTAGCAGAGCAGTCTAAAGCCGTCGGCACACGGACCGTGAAGTCGAACGTGCCAAGTTCAACGTGCTGCTGAACGCTCAGGAACGATGTGACTTGTGCATACGGTACGTTGGCCCCAACGTGGTATACGCGATCGCAACGCACTCCAGCGGCAGTTGAGGGACGTTTCTAGTTCGTAAATCACACTGTTTACTCAAATTCCCACGTTAGCTCTATTAAAAAGCTCATTTCATCCATCGTCAACGTAAAGGAAAGTACCATGTCCAATCAATATGGACACAGGCTTATAAAAGTTCCATTATAAACAGTGCGGCACAAATTTGGAATACTTCTCCGCATAAAATAAACATTATTTCATGATTCCCACATTTTAGTAAAACCCCAAGGTCAGTCTTACTTAATCACTGTTTCTACCCAGTAGCAGAATCTTTGCAACATGTGAATTACGGAGCGTATAAGAAAAAGGAGCAAAATATCTTTATACAAGTAGCCCAAGCTGTCCTTTAGATTAAGCCAATCGAACTGTCACCCCTCAAAAAAAGGGTGAACTTATATTTACAAAACATAAAATATTATTGTATATACTTATATTAAACTAATAATAAAGTATCAGAACCAAATAAAAACGGGAATGTTAGAAAATAAAATTTAGGAGCGTCAGGACGCGTACCACCGCCCCACCAATTAACGCATTTTTTTTTTCCTTTATTAAAACAACCACATATGTACATAAGCACAGAAACGAAATATTGAAGTGCTGGAACTGTTTCAACACGAATTGTATCCTAAAATAGACTGAAGAACGCATTTCAATATAGTGCCATTTGTACGCTTACAAAATAGAACAAAATAATAAACTGACAATAGTCTCTTCAGTCCAGACAGAGACATAGAACCAAAACGCAAACATATGTATAATTGACTGTCTTAACTAGAATGACAGTTCTGTCATTTGATTCACAACCGTCCAAACTCAAAGTCATTTGGAGCATACAAACGGATAACAAGAGATGCACAGGAACATAAATTAATGAAAATATCATAATGAAGTTAATAACACCATTGAGAAGTCGGGAGTAGTCCTAGGAACAGGTATAACTCATAATTCGTTGTGTATTTTGTTCGCTACATAGTCTTGCATGTGATTTGTGTCCTTACCGGCATCGAGAATTACCCTACGCCTTGTTTTTCAAAAATTATGTCTAACATGTTAGCAAACATCTTCCTGAAATTTGGGTAACGTTTCATCTTCCAGCGCGCCGTTCTCATGTAAGCCTCGAAACTAATGAGATTATCTTCACTATTGTGGATGATGATATATGTCACAAACTGTCCTAACATCCACATCACGGTGTTGTTCTTGGTAGCGGGAAAATGTTTCACATCCGGAGCCAGCGTCGCTGCTCGTTACGCTAAACCAACATCTCAGCGTACGTAGGTATCATAGTATCTTACGCGTGGCAGAATGCCTTATCGTAGATATGTTACTAATTGAAATTAAGTTATAACAAACTGTACCAAGAACAATGCGTATTGGTTGGATCTTCAGTGTGTCGCTGCCTTCAAATAGCATACTTCCATAATAAGCAAGTTGCAATAATGGTTCAAATGGCTCTGAGCACTATGGGACTCAACTGCTGAGGTCATTAGTCCCCTAGAACTTAGAACTAGTTAAACCTAACTAACCTAAGGACATCACAAACATCCATGCCCGAGGCAGGATTCGAACCTGCGACCGTAGCGGTCTTGCGGTTCCAGACTGCAGCGCCTTTAACCGCACGGCCACTTTTTCCCATGAATATGATATTTCTCATTATTTTATTGGAAGGAATCACACAGTTAACAACTGGTTTTCCAGTGATTCTCAATTTGCTGTTGCTCAGAAATGGCACACATACATATAAGCTTGAAATGAATGCCAGTATGGCGCCTCACAACTCTGGACTGAAGGGAGACGGCGTGCGTGTGACGTAGGTGGCGTTGTGCCATCTCATTGGTCAACGCTCAGACGCACGCTCAGAATATCTGACATGCCAGATATCGCTCTGCACGTTTGGAAAGACCCCCGAACGTGCTATTGCACGCTATGAGGTCAGAAACTCGGCACGCTCAACGCTCAACGTTCGGATGCACGGTCTGTGTGCCGACGGCTTAACGTACGACTTTCCGGAGCGGGAAGGAGCGCCTGGCCCCCGGCACGAATCCGCCCGGCGGACTTGGGCCGAGGTCCGGTGAGCCGGTTTTTAGGCTGTTTTCTATCCGTCTCGGCAAATGCGGACTGGTTCCCCTTATTCTGCCTCAGCTACACAATGTCGGCGATTGCTGCGCAAACAAGTTCTCCACGCACGCGTACACCATCATTACTCTACCACGCAAACATAGGGGTTACACTCGTCTGGTGTGAGACGTTCCCTGGGAGGGGGGCGGGGGTGGGGGGGTGGGGGGGGGTCCACCGGGGGCCGAACCGCACAATAACCCTGCGTTCAGTGTGGGGTGGCGGAGGGGTGAAGTGGCCTGCGGTAGTCGTCGTAGGGTTGTGGACCACTGCGGGTGAAGCAGGGATGACCCTCTCCGTCGTTTCTAGGTCCCCGGTTAACATACAGTACAATTCAATGTCTGATGAACTACGGCAGAATGTTAAAGAAGCATGTTTACGAAAGCACACTGAAAATTAAAGCCTCCCTTTTACGTGTAGACTCATAAAGATTTTTAAGTAAAACAAACGTTATTAACACTCTGGATCTTTATTTTTCATGTCTAGATATTTATTTCTCGACGTACTCACTCTGGCACGAAACACATTTCCCCCAACGAGAGACCAGTTGGCTGATACGGCGACTGTAGACTGATTTCGTTGACGGAGCCAGGACCTCAGCTCTGCTTGTACTGCTTAATGCTGTCAAAGTGAAGTCCTTGAAGGCGATCCTCATATTTTGAAAACAGATCAAAATCGGATGGGGCCAAATCGGGACTGTATGGAGGATGATCGATGACGGTGAACCCAAGGCATCGTATCGCTGCAAATGTCGCAGCACTCGTGTGTGGTCGGCGTTGTCAAGCTGAAGGAGAGGGTGCTCAATGTGAGGGGGAACTCCTTGAACTCGAAACGCTGTTGCTTACTCACCGACATAGTTACGTTACACTCCGGCCACGGTGGTCTTGCGGTTCTAGGCGCTGCAGTCAGGAACCGCGGGACTGCTACGGTCGCAGGCTCGTATCCTGCCTCGGGCATGGATGTGTGTAATGTCCTTAAGTTAGTTAGGTTTAAGTAGTTCTAAGTTCTAAGGGACTGATGACCTAAGATGTTATGTCCCATAGTGCTCAGAGCCATTTGAACCAGTTACGTTACACACCGCCATGACACACACAAGAGCCCTGTATCGCAAGAAGGTGTCCAGTGTATAGACATGAAGAATATAGAGCTAGAATGTTAATAATGATTGCTTTATTTAAAAAGCATTAAGAGTTCGAGCATAAAAATTTTCGAGGCATTACTTTTCAGTGCGCTCCCTTACGTACCCCAATCTCTCATAAAGACTGAGATAGATTCGATGTCCATCAGGGTTACAACGACACGCAGCTCTGTGTACAAAATTTTGCACATCGTATAACCAAAATTACATACAAATTTAATCATATATTCTTTATACTGTACTTCATACGCAGAATAAGTAACTTTTCGTTTTCAGAACGAAATTTTCAGTCTGCAGCGGAGTGTGTGCTGGTACGGAACTTCCTGGATGATTAAAACTGTGTGCGACAGGAACTCGGAACTTTTGCCTTTCGTGGGCAAGTGCTCTACCAACTGAGCTACCCAAGCACGACTCACGACCTTTCCTCACAGGCATAGGTCTCATGTTCGAGCCTCACTCCAGCGAACAGTTTTAATCTTCCTGGATAAATTCCCCGTGCTCCATTATTTCCGTTACACGTTCTACATATATGAGCGGCAGCATTACGACAACTGTCCACAGCGAAATTGAACGCCACCTTGCGGCGATGAAACCACGTGACACAGTAAAGAATGACAGGAACTGCGACGAATGGGAATCATTCCAGCGACGACGATATGAGCCATAGACAGGGACATCCACTTACATTAGCGAATGTGAATAGAAGTACAGTGTTACAGCTCGTCGCCTGGGAATGAGTATCTCTGAAATGGTGAAGCCCCACTAAAAATGTAACTTGCGCAATATCCAGCACACGCCGAACACTAAAATGTGCTACATGCATTTTTGCCGGGGATATAGGGGAAAGTTTATTGATGTCGTGTCTAGTGTGCGCTGGTAAAACCGAAGGCCACTTTTTCACTGGATGTGTGTAAATCTTCGGATGATCGAGGAGTTTATCATAACAAAAATAAAATGAGTGTTTTAGCACCTTTACTAATGAAACTCAGTTCTAGTAATATACAGAAAGAGCGAATGCTCTGTTCGTTTCTTTCACGAAACAATAAGTAAATTGTCCTTGTAGTTGGCCACAGTGCATAACGACAACGCCAACGCAGCGAAATAATGCACTGAGTACACAATACATTATATTAATGTTTTTAGGGGTCGCTTAACCAGGACGGTTTGTAAGAGATGTAAAAAGATCTTGAAATTCAAGTCAAGATTGTGGTCAACACCTGTTTGCCATAAATAAATTACAATGTAATGAACGGAGGGCAAGGTTCCATACGATTCAAATCAAATTACAAAATGACGCTAACACGGTGGGGAGAAACCAAAAAGTGAGGAAGATTGTAAGCAGTAGGTGAAACAAGGTCTAATCATCTTGAGGTTGAAGCCCTCCGGTCCGAGTTTGTATACAAGCAGATTTTCCTTTGGAGAGGGTTCGCCTTCAGCAAAACACAGTTATTTTTTTAAATTTATTCCCCACACATGTTTCCCTGATGTTCAAGCATCTTCACTGGGTTCTTTATTACCTTATGCAAAAAAGTAAAAATGCTTCTTCCTACCGGTACACACGTAAATTTCAGTTTCTAAAGGCAGTATTAAATGTCTTAAGAACAGACAATCTTGTTTGTGTATATACTTTGTTACCAAATGCTGTGGATTTCCTGGATTTTATATAATTTAATGCTGTTGTTTTGTTTCACAGTTTATCTTCAACCATACAGAACTGTGTGTGGAACAGTTATTTACTTATAAGTAAATAACTGCTACTGTCGCAGGTTCTAATCCTGCCTCGGGCCTGGGTATGTGTGCCGTCCTTAGGTTAGTTAAGTTTGAGTAGTTACAAGTCTAGGGGACTGATGACTCAGATGTTAAGTCCCATAGTGTTAAGAGCCATTTTTGAATGAGACCATGCCTGGTGGTTGATTTAAAACTATTGGCAGTTGAATAGTGTGTTCTCTTTATGCATACCTATGAGATCAGGGCCGTGGTCCTCTGACCAGTGCTAAATGGCCAGTGGAGTCACGTTTCAGGTAGTATCGTTGCCAGAGGATGGCTCGATTACGCAGGCAGATAACAGAGGCAACCAACCAGGAAATCAAATTGGAAACAGGTGATAGTCATGGAAACGACCTGTTGGCAGCAGAATCAAAACTTAGATCATTATATGAGTCGGGTTCCAAATGCAGTATCAGGTGAGAGACAGAAGACTGGCTTCGGAAAGGCAAACAATGTCTAAGTCTCTAGAGAGAAAAAGCATCGAACTGGAATGAAATCCAGCAAAGGCTGGAGTGGGAGGCAGAGCAACGTAACGTAGAGCGATGTCATCACTGGATCCAGTTAGCATCAAGGGCAAGTGGGGACCATGTCCTGACTACCAGATCCAGTCCCAACAAGATGTCTCTAGAGAGAATCATTACGGAGTCTCACTCATCACTGGATGTCTCTGCCAAAAGGATCCACCAAAGTTCATAACCGAATTTCATCACTCAGCGTAACAAGCTCTTTCCACTCTACAGGTCGCCGATTTTGGTGCAGATCCATGTCTTGAGCGTCCAAAGTGCTGAAATTTTTTCGTCAATAGCTGGCAACATGTCATTGTTAGCCAAGTGACGATTCGCCTATCGCCGTTCTCTTCCTCTTGATTCCACGTTCCAGGGCAAAAATTTTCCGGAGAAGTCTGGTTGCACTTCACTTATATAAGTCCAGAAAGCTTACTCACAGTTTTTCCCGGGAGGATAACTGCTCGTGGCGCGTCGCAAACAAGGTTAACACATCGAGAAGTCTTGAGGCGCCTTCACCCGCAGTTGGGTTATTTGACATGCTATGTTTCTCATGAAGGCACTAGTTTAGCAATAGAATGTGTTTCTTTGGCACCGATAGAAATATTTACGTATCATTGCCCAGGGCCAAACCCAAGACTGTCGTTCATAAGCCCAGATGCGCTGCTTAGCACATTAAAAAGTGTACCTGTGTTTTATCAGACCGCTACGGTCGCAGGTTCGAATCCTGCCTCGGGCATGGATGTTTGTGATGTCCTTAGGTTAGTTAGGTTTAACTAGTTCTAAGTTCTAAGGGACTAATGACCTTAGCAGTTGAGTCCCATAGTTCTCAGAGCCATTTGAACCATTTTTTTATCGGTCATAACAAAAATTTTAGAATTATATAATTGCATCGTTGCGGCATGCATGGTGGCCGAAAAGTCCCATTCTTGTGCAGTTATTCAATTTTGCAAATTGTTTTCTTTCTGCACTTTTGAATTCACACATACCCACGATTGAAATACACTCCTGGAAATTGAAATAAGAACACCGTGAATTCATTGTCCCAGGAAGGGGAAACTTTATTGACACATTCCTGGGGTCAGATACATCACATGATCACACTGACAGAACCACAGGCACATAGACACAGGCAACAGAGCATGCACAATGTCGGCACTAGTACAGTGTATATCCACCTTTCGCAGCAATGCAGGCTGCTATTCTCCCATGGAGACGATCGTAGAGATGCTGGATGTAGTCCTGTGGAACGGCTTGCCATGCCATTTCCACCTGGCGCCTCAGTTGGACCAGCGTTCGTGCTGGACGTGCAGACCGCGTGAGACGACGCTTCATCCAGTCCCAAACATGCTCAATGGGGGACAGATCCGGAGATCTTGCTGGCCAGGGTAGTTGACTTACACCTTCTAGAGCACGTTGGGTGGCACGGGATACATGCGGACGTGCATTGTCCTGTTGGAACAGCAAGTTCCCTTGCCGGTCTAGGAATGGTAGAACGATGGGTTCGATGACGGTTTGGATGTACCGTGCACTATTCAGTGTCCCCTCGACGATCACCAGTGGTGTACGGCCAGTGTAGGAGATCGCTCCCCACACCATGATGCCGGGTGTTGGCCCTGTGTGCCTCGGTCGTATGCAGTCCTGATTGTGGCGCTCACCTGCACGGCGCCAAACACGCATTCGACCATCATTGGCACCAAGGCAGAAGCGACTCTCATCGCTGAAGACGACACGTCTCCATTCGTCCCTCCATTCACGCCTGTCGCGACACCACTGGAGGCGGGCTGCACGATGTTGAGGCGTGAGCGGAAGACGGCCTAACGGTGTGCGGGACCGTAGCCCAGCTTCATGGAGACGGTTGCGAATGGTCCTCGCCGATACCCCAGGAGCAACAGTGTCCCTAATTTGCTGGGAAGTGGCGGTGCGGTCCCCTACGGCACTGCGTAGGATCCTACGGTCTTGGCGTGCATCCGTGCGTCGCTGCGGTCCGGTCCCAGGTCGACGGGCACGTGCACCTTCCGCCGACCACTGGCGACAACATCGATGTACTGTGGAGACCTCACGCCCCACGTGTTGAGCAATTCGGCGGTACATCCATCCGGCCTCCCGCATGCCCACTATACGCCCTCGTTCAAAGTCCGTCAACTGCACATACGGTTCACGTCCACGCTGTCGCGGCATGCTACCAGTGTTAAAGACTGCGATGGAGCTCCGTATGCCACGGCAAACTGGCTGACACTGACGGCGGCGGTGCACAAATGCTGCGCAGCTAGCGCCATTCGACGGCCAACACCGCGGTTCCTGGTGTGTCCGCTGTGCCGTGCGTGTGATCATTGCTTGTACAGCCCTCTCGCAGTGTCCGGAGCAAGTATGGTGGGTCTGACACACCGGTGTCAATGTGTTCTTTTTTCCATTTCCAGGAGTGTAGTACCACTGGCTGTTTGGTGTTTAATTAGTTCCGCTTGTGAACAAGTGTGGATTAACGATTTGTTCACGTAACTGACTTATGGAGCCTAGTGTTAAAGGCATTTTGAACACCTACAAGCGAAAACGATTTTGAGCGTTTGACGCCCTTCCACCTGATTGTTCTGTATTCAAATAAGTGTGGCAGAGCGTAATCACTTGTTCTCCGTTAGGGTATGAGCTAGTGGAAGTTTTGCTGTGAGTTTGAATTATGTTGTCGAATGGTCCCCTAAGTGGAACTGTGTTTTGAAAAGAGTTGTATGAAGTCATCATTGAGTGCCATCCACCTTGTTTGTTTGACTACAAAATCTGTGTCTCGTACGTCTGTGGCGGATATGGCGGCTATTCTGTGTGGTATCTTATCTAAAGTAGTTACGCTAATCCCTGGCTAACTTAGGAGTGATGCGCCACTGTAGTTGGTCGGTTGACTGTAATTATGTTGACTGTAATTATTATTCCGAGTATCGTCTCACTGAATGTGTTTAACGTGCAGCACACACTTGATCTGATTATTCGACGGCATAGAACAACTGACGGGAGCCGTACACAGGAAATCTTATTACGACGCGGAGTAGTCAGTTAAGGCAGCGAGGCCGTTTCCTTACCCTAATCAAACTTGTGGCTCTGTGTGTGACTCTACTGGGCTAGCGCTGCGGAATGCAAATTTTACATTTCGGTGTGGTCCAGGCTCAAAGGTGTTACTTGAGGAAATTTACTATTACTGTTCTGATATTTGTTGTTTTATGTAATGGGCAGTTGCCCCGTCTGTTTCATAACACGGTGGTAGTATTTTGCGAATGTTTAAGTAGCCTATCTTGTTGCCGTCTCGGAGGTTGCTAAGGCTGCATTGAGTATTTTAAGTATTTTAGAAGTTACTTTATTATCACCAAATAAGTTATTCATTTATAATTCGCTTGATAAAATTATTATTGCTGCTTTAATTTGACTTGCCCGTTTTATTAACCTTATTTATGATGGGTGTTGCATCTGAAACTTTTGGAGGCGACTCTTTAAATGTTCTCGCAAAGATAGTAGTTATTAGTTTCAGGTATGCTGGACAGTCTCCTTAGATATACGTGGTAATTGTTTTGTCTCAGGCAAGGATTTGGTTAATTATTGTACTAAGCCTGTGGAACTGACATTTATGGGTTTTCTTACTGTCACGTGGGTGCCAGGGTCAGTACTCATCAGCTTCAAACACAGTGGTAGTGATTTATGGTGATGGTTCCAGACTTTAGAGGCAGTACTTTGAAGATTCCGCCGTGCCCGATGATGATGATGTTTGGGGCGCTCAACTGCGTAGTTATCAGCGCCCTTACATATTCCCAGACTTTGCTCAGTCCAATCTCGCCATTTGAGTGAATGATGAAATGATGAGCCCAACACAAATACCCAGTCATCTCGAGGCAGGTGAAAATCCCTGACCCCACCGGGAATCGAACCCGGGACCCCATGCTCGAGGAGCGAGAACGCGACCACGAGACCACGAGCTGCGGACCCGCTTTGCCCGACCCGCTGCAGCCATTCTCGGTGAAGACGACTTCCCACATCCATACCGTGATGGAGACACTCACAGGCCAGTCATCCTAGTGAAATTTACTTGTTTCTTCCCAACTCTTTTTTTTTTTTTTTTTTTTTTTTGTCATCAGTCTACTGACTGGTTTGATGCGGCCCGCCACGAATTCCTTTCCTGTGCTAACCTCTTCATCTCAGAGTAGCACTTGCAACCTACGTCCTCAATTATTTGCTTGACATATTCCAATCTCTGTCTTCCTCTATAGTTTTTGCCCTCTACAGCTCCCTCTAGTACCATGGAAGTCATTCCCTCATGTCTTAGCAGATGTCCTATCATCCTGTCCCTTCTCCTTATCAATGTTTCCCACATATTCCTTTCCTCTCCGATTCTGCGTAGGACCTCCTCATTCCTTACCTTATCAGTCCACCTAATTTTCAACATTCGTCTATAGCACCACATCTCAAATGCTTCGATTCTCTTCTGTACCGGTTTTCCCACAGTCCATGTTTCACTACCATACAATGCTGTACTCCAGACGTACATCCTCAGAAATTTCTTCGTCAAATTAAGGCCGGTATTTGATTCTCTTGGCCAGAAATGCCTTTTTTGCCATAGCGAGTCTGCTTTTGATGTCCTCCATCATTGGTTATTTTACTGCCTAGGTAACAGAATTCTTAACTTCATTGACTTTGTGACCATCAATCCTGATGTTAAGTTTCTCGCTGTTCTCATTTCTACTACTACTCATTATCTTCGTCTTTCTCCGATTTACTCTCAAACCATACTTGTACTCATTAGACTGTTCATTCCGTTCAGCAGATCATTTAATTCTTCTCCACTTTCACTCAGGATAGCAATGTCATCAGCGAATCATATCATTGATATCCTTTCACCTTGTATTTTAATTCCACTCCTGAACCTTTCTTTTATTTCCATCATTGCTTCCTCGATGTACAGATTGAAGAGTAGGGGCGAAAGGCTACAGCCTTGTCTTACACCCTTCTTAATACGAGCACTTCGTTCTAGATCGTCCACTCTTATTATTCCCTCTTGGTTGTTGTACATATTGTATATGACCCGTCTCTCCCTATAGCTTACCCCTACTTTTTTCAGAATCTCGAATAGCTTGCACCATTTTATATTGTCGAACGCTTTTTCCAGGTCGACAAATCCTATGAAAGTGTCTTGATTTTTCTTTAGCCTTGCTTCCATTATTAGCCGTAACGTCAGAATTGCCTCTCTCGTCCCTTTACTTTTCCTAAAGCCAAACTGGTCGTCACCTAGAGCATTCTCAATTTTCTTTTCCATTCTTCTGTATATTATTCTTGTAAGCAGCTTCGATGCATGAGCTGTTAAGCTGATTGTGCGATAATTCTCGCACTTGTCAGCTCTTGCCGTCTTCGGAATTGTGTGGATGATGCTTTTCCGAAAGTCAGATGGTATGTCGCCAGACTCATATATTCTACACACCAACGTGAATAGTCGTTTTGTTGCCATTTCCCCCAATGATTTTAGAAATTCTGATGGAATGTTATCTATCCCTTCTGCCTTATTTGACCGTAAGTCCTCCAAAGCTCTTTTAAATTCCGATTCTAATACTGGATCCCCTATCTCTTCTAAATCGACTCCTGTTTCTTCTTCTATCACATCAGATAAATCTTCACCCTCATAGAGGCTTTCAATGTATTCTTTCCACCTATCTGCTCTCTCCTCTGCATTTAACAGTGGAATTTCCGTTGCACTCTTAATGTTACCACCGTTGCTTTTAATGTCACCAAAGGTTGTTTTGACTTTCCTGTATGCTGAGTCTGCCCTTCCGACAATCATATCTTTTTCGATGTCTTCACATTTTTCCTGCAGCCATTTCGTCTTAGCTTCCCTGCACTTCCTATTTATTTCATTCCTCAGCGACTTATATTTCTGTATTCCTGATTTTCCCGGAACATGTTTGTACTTCCTCCTTTCATCAATCAACTGAAGTATTTCTTCTGTTACCCATGGTTTCTTCGCAGCTACCTTCTTTGTATCTATGTTTTCCTTCCCAACTTCTGAGATGGCCCTTTTTAGAGATGTCCATTCCTCTTCAACTGTACTGCCTACCGCGCTATTCCTTATTGCTGTATCTATAGCATTAGAGAACTTCAAACGTATCTCGTCATTCCTTAGTACTTCCGTATCCCACTTCTTTGCGTATTGATTCTTCCTGACTAATGTCTTGAACTTCAGCCTACTCTTCATCACTACCATATTGTGATCTGAGTCTATATCTGCTCCTGGGTACGCCTTACAATCCAGTATCTGATTTCGGAATTTCTGTCTGACCATGATGTAATCTAATTGAAATCTTCCCGTATCTCCCGGCCTTTTCCAAGTATACCTCCTCCTCTTGTAATTATTGAACAGGGTATTCGCTATTACTAGCTGAAACTTGTTACAGAACTCAATTAGTCTTTCTCCTCTTTCATTCCTTGTCCCAAGCCCATATTCTCCCGTAACTTTTTCTTCTACTCCTTCCCCTACAACTGCATTCCAGTCGCCCATGACTATTAGATTTTCGTCCCCCTTTACATACTGCATTACCCTTTCAATATCCTCATACACTTTCTCTATCTGTTCATCTTCAGCTTGCGACGTCGGCATGTATACCTGAACTATCGTTGTCGGTGTTGGTCTGCTGTCAATTCTGATTAGAACAACCCGGTCACTGAACTGTTCACAGTAACACACCCTCTGCCCTACCTTCCTATTCATAACGAATCCTACACCTGTTATACCATTTTCTGCTGCTTTTGATATTACCCGATACTCATCTGACCAGAAATCCTTGTCTTCCTTCCACTTCACTTCACTGACCCCTACTATATCTAGATTGAGCCTTTGCATTTCCCTTTTCAGATTTTCTAGTTTCCCTACCACGTTCAAGCTTCTGACATTCCACGCCCCGACTCGTAGAACGTTATCCAGTTGATTATTCAATCTTTTTCTCATGGTAACCTCCCCCTTGGCAGTCCCCTCCCGGAGATCCGAATGGGGGACTATTCTGGAATCTTTTGCCAATGGAGAGATCATCATGACACTTCTTCAATTGCAGGCCACATGTCCTGTGGATACACGTTACGTGTCTTTAATGCAGTGGTTTCCATTGCCTTCTGCATCCTCATGTCGTTGATCATTGCTGATTCTTCCGCCTTTTAGGGGGAATTTCCCACCCCTAGGACAAGAGAGTGCCCTGAACCTCTATCCGCTCCTCCGCCATCTTTGACAAGGCCGTTGGCAGAATGAGGCTGACTTCTTATGCCGGAAGTCTTCGGCCGCCAGTGCTGATTATTTATCAAAATTTAGGCAGCCTTACTTTAATAAATCCATATTTTAATAAATCCTTTAACAAATCAGAATCAAATCTATCTTCTCAGAATTAACATCCAACCACATACTCCCAGCAAATGATCATAGCCTGACTCCCATCGTGTCTTTGATAAAAGTCATTCCAAAACAACTTAATGTGCACCCTGCACAGTTTGTAACGTCTTTTTTACATCCCTATGGGATAAGTTCTTTTGTTAGAGATCAGATACAAGCTTCCCCTTGCCATGCACTTAGTTGCAGTTAATGCCTCACTAGTCTACACTTCTCTTATGTGATTGAATGGTTTTGATCTGACCAGTGCTCAATAATCTTGATAGTTTAATTGTGAGCTTTTTTTCATGAAAATTTCCTATGATGGAAATCACAGTGCGTGATCATCTTATGGTATTTCTTACTTCTGGACACTTACCTGTACAAGCCCCTGATTTTTCAGTTTTATCTTTTGTATTGGTTTTTTAAACATTTAACTATGAACAAAGTCTGTCAGGCGTCCTTCGTGCTATTTCGTTCAGTTTATTGACATAGGATACGTTGACTATATTTCTACTACGTTGTTACCATCCCACAGCTGAAAGGCGAAGATATTCACAGCTCAATAGTCATCAATATAACGCCCTGTGTCCTCAATTCCCTTCGGCTAGTTTATTCCCAATAGCCCTTACTTAGTAAGATGTATTCCTTTGTATGTAAATACGTGTTTGCATTCTGTATCTAGTGCGCTTCTTTCATCGTGCAGATGTAACAGAGTACAAGCAGAACAACTGCTATTATTTCAATTTTAAACTGTGAAAATTACACAGATCATGCAGTTGCCCCGTCTGTTTCATAACAACAGAATCCAGACATTTATAATCTTAAGACACAAAAAAATTACACATTTACTGCATCTGGGCAAGTACTGATATCAATGAGGAAAGTTGAAATCTTGTTCTCGACTGCGATTCGAACCCAGGCCTCCTGCTAATTAGACAGTTGCTCTGACCGCTAACCGATACTGACACAGTGGTCATCGCTACTTCGCGGACTACCTTAGCACGCCTCCCGTCACATCCAAATTCTCAACTCACCCACTGTCATAAGTGTATAGTTCAGATGTAAATATTCTTTTGGGCCATCTTTTACTTTTTCACAGAACATGGCGGAGAATAATAAAATGTTACCGACGAAACATATTTAATAAACGTCTACACAGTGATTCATCTCCTAGCGTCAAAAAAGTATCAAAAACAGTGATTTACAAGGACCATGAAACGGTTCTGATATCCAACTTATCACTTTAAAGACACCTAATATATTTTCAGAACGCAAGTTCTACCGACCCTACAGTAGAAAGAATGTGAATATCGTATTTACAGTTCTCCTGCAACTATAGCTGCTTACGAGAACACGTTAATAGGGAAATGCAATGGTGCTTGCGTTAAATGTATTTATTTAGTTGTATTTCACTCAATCTCTCCGCCATCCGCAAATGAACACAGAATACAGAATTTTGTTTTGTAGTTGCAATGTGTTTCTTTGATGTTTCTCTATATTTTATTTTATTCCAATGCGATGGCAGTTACTGGTAGAAGAAAACCTATTTCGATATTTGACCACTTCGGTAAGAAAATCACCCGTTGTAAAGAATAAACAACGTATGTACTCTCGCAAAGATGAGCCAGGTTGAAATGTGTCGTGTAGTGTTCAGTGGCACAGTAAATCAGATAACTGACAATAAGTGCGGGACCAAGGACCGAATAGGTACATGCTTCGATATTTAGTGTTTTTGTAAAGAGTTGTTCGGCACGAATATTCGCGTTAAATTCTTCCTACAGTCCAAACAAGCCGTCGTGCTTGCTCTGTGGAAATCAAGAAACAGGAGACTTGACACCAATATCATGAAGCCTGGACTTCCGAAACCCACCCATCTCCCCGACAAACATGCACCTGTAAGAAGCCCTGATGTAAATTCAGTTTTTGTTTGAGAGCAAAGTAATACTGGTGTGCGCTATACGCCTGATGAATATCGGAACTTACGAGAACTGTGTCGCATTTTTTATGCTATTACAAACTAATGTTAGGATGATAGGTAGCAAAAAATCTGTACAGGGTGAGCACAGAAGAACTTTATATTTTCAAATATTCTTACAAATAAAACAATATTATGAAAAGGAAAGTTGACACCATTTAGCGGAGATGCTGAATCGCAGACAGGCACCACAAAAAGACTGTCACAAATAAGCTTTCGGCCAACGAGGCCTTCCTCCAAAATAGACGACACACACATGCAACGCAACTCACACACACATGACTGCAGTCCCTGGCAGCTGAAGCCAGAAAGAGCTTGCTTGGTGTGCCTTCAGCTGCCAGAGACAACAGTCATGTGTGTGTGAGTTGCGTTTGCATGTGTGTGTGTCGTCTATTTTCGAGAAAGGCCTCGTTGGCCGGAAGCTTATTTGTCACCGTCTTTTTGCTGTGCCTATCTGAGACTCGGCATCTCCGCTACATGGCGAGCAGCAACTTCCGTTTTCATGATATTGTTGCATTCCATCCTGAATTTTCCATTGTTTGATACAAACGACTTATTCGCTTTAACTATTATTCTGTTAATGGAGTATCTCTGGAAGCCATTTATGCAGGTTTTAGGAGATCGATATGTGCTCCTCGAGGCAGACGGTGGAAATGGTTCAAATGGCTCTGAGCACTATGGGACTTAACATCTGAGGTCATCAGTCCACTAGAACTTAGAACTACTTACATCTAACTAAGTACATCACACACATCCATGTCCGAGGCAGGATTCGAACCTGCGATCATAGCAGCAGCGCGGTTCCGGATGAGGCACACGGAATACGTCGAAATGATATTTATGCTCTTTCCAAACCTTGGGCCACTTGTGGCTGGTGATGGACTCTACCGCATCTGCTATTAGGTGCCGCGGGTGTGGCAAGAATTGTGCCAGGGGTGGGACAATCACTTTTGCTTTCACATACCCCATAAAAATATCTCAGTGGTTTATGTCTGGTGATCATGGAGCCCATCTGCAACATACGTCGTCATCAGCACCTGCGTGACCGAGCAGTCGTCAAGGTACAATGTGTGTTTAGATGTTACCGTACAGCAAAGAGAAATTGGCGAGTTGCACAATTTCATTGCAAGATGAGGTTGTTGGAGTCTTTTGGCAGCTGAGGCAGAAACCGGAAAACAAGCATGTCGAGCTACTAAATGCCGGCGATGGTTTTTCCTGTAACAATTCCCTCGACAATGAGCAGAACACTAACGTTTTGTGAATCTCTTTCATATCCGATGAAGAAATGAGGGTATTCTTTTCCTCGAAAAAGTACATTGAGCCGATTAACCTGACTATTAGCGTTAAACCTTGGACTTTTTGAAGTGTCGTGATCGTTGTCCACAGGTTCCCACATCTCAGTACAGAAATCAGATGGTGCACCGTAAACTTTTGAGCCAAGCGTTTGAGCAGGTTTTTGGAAACGACTGTTTGAGGCATCTGGAGCTCGACGTTTGGATTTCTGAGGAGTTTGCTGGAATGCCGCTCGAAAGCAAGCAATATTTCTTTCTGACACAGGAAGCCGACCAGGACCTTCGCCTTTATAAAACTGTTTGTACCAGGCATAAAAGGAGATTCTGCTGTGTGATTTCTGGTGAAAGTGTGAGGAAACGTTAAACAGCAGTTCCCGAAACACTCAAAAAAAAAAAAAAGAAAAGAAAAGAAAATGGAAACGCACCACATCTTCCGTCGCGGTGTAGTTGCTATTTTCTACACTAGCACTCTCTGGTGGAGGCAGCTTGCAGCAAAAGAATCGCGCCCATGCGTGAAAAAAACTTCCAGAGACACTCTATTCGCAGTTTATGGCTTCAAACGAATACGTTGTACCGTTTCGTTTGTAAGATGGTTCAAATGACTCTGAGCACCATGCGACTTAACTTCGGAGGTCATCAGTCGCCTAGAACTTAGAACTAATTAAACCCAACTAACCTATGGACATCACACACATCCATGCTCGAGGCAGGATTCAAACCTGCGACCGTAGCGGTCGCTCGGCTCCAGACTGTACCGCCTAGAACCGCACGGCCACTCCAGCCTGCTCGTTTGTAAGAGTTTTTGAAGGTGTAAAGTATTTTGGCGCTCACGCTGTACAGTCGGTTCAATGCAGTCACCGTGTTCAGGTGCAGACAACATGAACCAGCCTTCACAGTAATATATGAGTTAAGAATCAGGTAGCAAAAATCACCTCTATCAGTGTACTCCTCACGCTGGTAGAACTTTCGCAACGGCTGCCGCACGTCGCTGCGGGCCTAAGATTTACTCAGCGGATCAGCTGGGCTCAGCCTGGTGCTGGACGTGACGCCGAATATACTCGGCGGATTGTGTGGGCGGTCGGTCTCCATGGAGACCGCTCCCCTCGCTCTATAGCTGCTCGAGATTAGCCCACTTGTGAAAGAAATTCTCCATGGCACCGAAAGGAACACCTTTGCGGTAAGAATGCTGAGTGAAATCTGATGCGATATCCAGTGGGATACGAAACATAGACGTACAGAACCAGACGTTGTTTCTCCGCAAATTGGTCAAGCAGGTAGGTCAGAGAACCCATTTGTAAGTAAAACTTATTAAAATTTGCAGGCAACAAAAGTTCTAGAAATTCAATATTTACTGCATCTAAAGTAAAATTTATGAGCGAAAATGTTAGATACGTAGGAATATATTTCAACTTAAAATTGACGAAATGAAACCATTCAAAAATACTGAGCAAATAGCAACAAACACTCAGTTCTGAGAGGGTGGGGATGTAGGGGAAGGAGAAGGGAAAGAGGAAGGGCTTTCGGATGTGGAAAATTTGGGGTACAAATTGTAAGTAGGCTGTTTATGTTTTCTTATTGGCAACGTTACGTAGCGCTCAATATGAAAATCACTGGCTGTGCTGTGTGCAGTCTGTGGCTAGTTTGCATTGTTGTCTGCCATTGTAGTGTTGGGCAGCGGCAGCTGGCTGTGAACAGCGCGTAGCGTTGCGCAGTTGGAGGTGAGCCGCCAGCAGTGGTGGATGTGGGGAGAGAGATGGTGGAGGTTTCTAATTTGTCATGAACTGATATATATATTATGACTTGTGATGATATTAAGGTAAATACATTGTTTGCTCTCTATTAATATCTTTCATTTGCTAACTATCCCTATCAGTAGTTAGTGCCTTCAGTAGTTTGAATCTTCTATTTAGCTGGCAGTAGTGGCGCTCGCTGTACTGCAGTAGCTTGAGCAGCGAAGATTTTTGTGAGGTAAGTGATTTGTGAAAGGTATAGTTTAATGTTTGTCAGGGCCATTCTTTAGTAGGTAATTTTGAAAGTCAGATTGCGTTGCGCTAACAAAATATTGTGTGTCAGTTTAAGCACAGTCTTGTATAATTGTTCAAAGGGGACGTTTCATATGTCGACCCTTAGCCGAGGATACCTCACTGGAATCTTCTGATTTTTTCTTGTAGTTTGTGTATTTAGTGTAGATTTTGTTTATTGCTAGCGCGTAATTGTAGAGAAAATCTCCTTTGTAGTTGCAGTCTTTCATTGTTGTACAGTAAAACAGTTGTGGCATGCATGTAGATTTGCACCAAGTATTTCGCAGCTGCGCTGGTAATTAACTAGATATTATTTTCAGTGCTATTTTAATGTGTTCTCTTATTTTTTATCTTCAAATTGTGTTTTTCTGTGTTGTCGTGTGAAATACTGTAACAATAATGGCGTGTGAAAAACGTAATACTAGGCTCCAAAGTAAACTGAGAAATGACAGTGAAAATGAAAGCAGTGTGTTAGCGCCACAGAGTAATGAATTAACTGATGTTCAAAGTAGTAATTTGGTAATTGTGCATAGGGAAATGGAGCGGGCGGCAAACAATGGTGTAGACAGTGAAAAAATTAGAGAACAGGGAAGTATTATCGATCGATCGGTCGGCAACAGCTCGCCTCAGGAATCCGAAATGACAGGAAACAATCTCGCAAATACTGTAGATTCAGGTTTTGGTTCCTCACCGTTTTCTCAAATAAGTCAAGACACATTTTCTGCTTGTCAAAATGTGAATGTTGCCGGTGCAAATTCACTGCCGAAAAGCACTGAGGAACATGTTCCAGACACCAGTGCATTGTTATTACAATTAATACAGCAAATGGGACAAACACAGCAAAAGCTTCAAAAGTTAGACACAATGGAACAAAATCTTCAAAAGTTAGACACAATGGAACAAAATCTTCGAAAGTTAGACACAGTGGAACAAAATCTTAAAAAGTTAGACACAATGGAACAACATCAGAGACAAACACAGCAACAGTTAGACACAATGGAACAAAATCTTCAAAAGTTAGACACCACACTTGAACAAACACGTGAAGATTTAACTACTGAGTTACATAACATTGAATCGAAATGTCAAAAAGTCTGTAATGACGTAAAAACACAAATTTGTGAGCATTTTCAATCTATTTTTTTCGCGGCATGAAAATGCATTACAGAATCACGAAGCAGCCATAAAAGAACTGCAAATTATTGTTCATGAAAATCATGAGACCTTGCAAGCTAAATTTGACTCAGTTGCATCTACCGATTCGGTTACGCAACTTGCAAAAACTCAGGATAACTTAAAGGACACAGTAGATTCGATTTCAACACAAATGGACACTCTGAAACTTGGTTCAGAAAAACACACTGAGGAAATGTGTTCATTATCAGAGAAAGTAGTTGAACTTTCGGATCAGCTAAATAATTTATCTACGAAGGTAGATGATAATCTGAATGACGCAAAACCGGTAACCTTTAATGACACAGAACAGAGCGAACAAATTAGGAAACTGAAACAAAATCTGAATCAAATTGATACGCAACACCAAAGAGAAATCCGGGAAGTACAAGATCAACTGACACAGGTAATACAAGAATTACGTATTTCAGAAGACACTCGCGCTCCAACACGGGAAGAGGAACTTAGAAATACGCAAAAGCCACAAAATAATAACACAGGGCATTTCGGTAATTATGAAAGAAATTGGCAAGGTACACCGAATTTTGAGATGGAACCGCCGAAACGAAGTAACAATGACCGACATGCGACTTGCCGACATGATGATTTTGACTATAAGCTGTTCATTACTACACATAAATTCAAAACATTTAAGAATTCTGGCAACGACATTCATCCACAAGCATGGCTCCATCAATTCTCTCATTGTTTCCCTCCCAACTGGTCATTGGAGCACAGGTTAGAATTTATGTGTGGCTACTTAGAGAATGAACCAGGTGTAAGAATGCGATCGGTCATTCACGATTGTCACAGTGAAGGAGATTTTTATCATGCCTTCCTCTCAGCGTATTGGTCTCAAGCTACACAAGACCGTATAAAACATAACATCATAATGATGAAACACTTCGAACAATCTGAATTTTCCAGTCTTGTGAAATATTTTGAAGACATGTTGCACAAGAATCAATACCTGTCAAACCCATACAGCCCCTCAGAACTCATCCGCATTTGCTTAATCAAACTGCCTAAACATTTACGACATATTATTTTAGCAGGACGTTGCAAAGACGACATTGAAGCTTTTCAGGGACTGTTACAAGAATTAGAAATTGACACAGACAGTCGCGGGATGCGAAAACAGGAAAACAATTACTACAGGTCACATCTGTCACAATTCCGTGACGACAGAAACGATAACTGGACGCGACAAGGCTATTCTCACCACACAAATCGTGACCAAAACAGACACCACCCGTATGACAACCGTTGGCAGAGTAGTAATAACTACAGGGAAAGATCACCTCTCCGTGGTAATGACTATCACAGAGACAATAAGAGAAACAGACAATATGGGAACCAAAATAAATACTATCAAGGGAGACAGAATAACTTTAGACGCAACGGACCAGCGCGCAGTTACGATTCAGGGAGAAATTCTCCACCATGTGACCGACAAGAAAGAAACTATGGAATCTACCGACATGACGACAGACGATATGATCGTAACGACAGACCTGAATTGCATCAGAACTGGCGAGCTTTAAACAGAGCTGGGCCCTCTCGGCAAGGCGAATTTGTGGAAGTTAGGCCTCCTAATCCCAGTAACGACGCGCGCCAACAAAGAGACAGACAATGACTCACACCGCAGGCAGCCGCGTGCGGCCGCTGGCTCAGGGAAAAATAACATAGACGCTAACCTTGAGAAAAACTCCAGTATTCTTTACCGACGTATACCGCCTGACAATTGCATTCAAGTTCAAACTCTGAGTACTATGAAGAGTAAAGGTTTACACCACATTTCACATGTAAAACCGTTTATTGAAAGACTTAGTCTTTGACATAAAATTTTTCGCTTCACATTACTAATATGCTTTGTCAGATTTAGAATCTGTTAACATGTAACAATGTTTGAAGTGAAATATCCAGTCAAGAACTAAGAGAACTTATTTAAACAGAAATGACGAATGCATTGTTATAGTGAACAGACGTCACAGTGTTATTGTGTGTGTACATTCTTGCTTGTTTGTTGCACGATTACGTAACGACTATGAGGCTCACATACTTAGAACATTTACCAGTACTGCTAATGAGATATTAATGCAACATTTTGGTTTACTTGAAAATACATTCCGGATTTAAAGTACTTTCTGAGAGATACCAGATGACACAGAGGTTAGTTTATGTGACAGCTACACGATTTTTATCACGACGCTACTAATGAGTGACAATTTACAATGTTGCTTTTGCAGTGTATCTGTTTTATATCTGCACAGTTTTCTGAATTCTTCTAGGAAGAAAAACATGTTTTAGTAGTAACTTTTGTGGTATAGCAACAATGAGACAGCCTTTTTCGTGGCATAACAATACGTTACTGTACAGTACTTTCCTCATCACGGCAATAAGCGTAATAACTAAGATATCTATACGCAAAGCATTTCACTTTTGTTTATCATGAGGTAAGTACATTAACTTCTGCAGAACTTAGCTTTCGGAGGACGATAACTACGACACTTCCACAGAGATTATGTTACAAGACGCACAGTTTAGCACTACAGTACACGTATTTGAGTGATCAATTTTATACTGAAAACATTTGTTTTTAAAGATTTTTGAATTACAAAGAAAGTTTTCCGTGATACATTTCATTCCATTGCTGTAATCTGTAACACCTGAGGGTATAATTACATTAATCCTCAGGGGGGTACACGCCTACTTTGTGTACCATGTGTGTGGCAAGCACAAGGAAGCCTAGCTAATATGGTATTTGCTTATACAACTTTACACTTCGGTACCATATTTCTCTAACACAGAATTACACAGCTACCTGATTATTTGACAGAGAAACAAACATTCTTTTTACTACATCAGTGACAGATGTTTACGCATTTACAGAGTTGGATTACTTCACAGTTATGAAATTGTATTTTGTCTGTACTGTGTGAACTGTTCATATTTTTTCGGAACCATTGTGATACTATGAGAGCTTTGAATGATGTATTTGGTAAAGGGATTATGATTTTTAAAGTACGTTTGAGGCAGATGACACTTTTGACATGAGCAGAGAATTTTTTTAATTATTGGAGGAAGCTACGACGATTTTGAGATTTGACTGAGGTGTTATGATGTTATTTTTACGACGACGATGTGTATTATGCTGCTGAGGTATGTTTATGATTGATAGGCTGAGGCTATATGAGTTATTTGATTATGCTTCATATTTATAATGACTAAATATTGACGAGTGTCGATGGATACGTATATGTGTAATAAGGTAAGGAGTAATGAATAGTGTTTAGGGACTCTGATTTATGAAAAGGATGTTGGAAACCAAGAATCGTACTTTAAGAGTTATTAAATGTGTGTAAATGTGTGACTGTATCACAATGCTGACGAATTTTTTTGGACACTGTTATATTCATAGGATTTTGTTTCTACACATTTGCAAAGTAAATTCTCGACCTGTGAAATTTTGTATATATGACTCTCACTGTAGCGGTAAATATTTCCGTAAGAAAGTTAAGTGACCACCTGCACGTAATGCGTCGCGGGCACCCAGCTGTGTCAGACGCCTGGAGAAAAAGCCATTATTGCGAGCCCTTTTCAGCGGCACAGGTAGAACAAAAAAAAGGAGAGGCCATTATCCTCGGAAATATTCTTACATCTGCAAACCTGATAATGACAAGTGTCTTTCTACGAGAGTTGAGAGAATTTCTACTAACTTATGAAATGTCACATGACTATTGAATGATATTTTTATGCTTTGGTTTGCGTAATTGCTTATTTCATTTGATATCTGGTTTCCAGCTGTGTTGCAGCATTGCTTTTATAAAATGAAATGCATTTGCTAATGTGAACACTTTCTGTCAACAGATCTATTAAATAATTATTTTATGATCCACATTCTTTAAAAAAGGAGCACTTGGAAAGGAAAGAACAATAAGAAGGAACTAGTAACTGCATTCATAATTTTCTTTTCAAGTAATTGGTAACTTTTTGGTAGAATAACTTCTTGTGGTGCACCACTTTAATTACATAGACATTAAGATGTGAATATACATTTCCCTTATCTGCATTGTTATCTTTAGTGTACTATTTTTTCTGCTTGAGCTATGTCATGTTTAGATATAAGCTGCTGTTTGCCAGGCATAGTGCTACTGAACTTTAATTTGTGTTACTCTGCTAAGCCAGATTTATTTTTTTGTTTGCTGCTCATTGCCTTATATTAGTTGTAATTGATGCTGCTTGCTTCGCCTTTTGTATTTTTTTTTTCATTGCTGTTTATATTAATTGTTTTATGTGATGCTGCATTGCCTCGTTCCTTAGTTTAGCATCTGAGCTCAGTAGATTTAAGTTAGCTTAAGAGGGGGTAGCCTCTAAGAGAATGAGTTGCGATGAATTGGAAGAAATGCATTGAGAAAACAGGTTTAGGTAGGATTTTCTTGGAAATAAATGTTGAGGTAAGAAATGTGTGAACATATAAATACAGAAAGCATGCTTAGATAGAATTTTTTTGGTGGAAACAAAGGATGAAATAAGAGGAAAGATATATGAAGTTCTGGGTTGGACTGCAGTATCAAATGTTACACTGAAAACGAACCCTGTCCTTTTCTATTGGTGTTATCCCACTATATGTTTGTGTACCCTTGTGTATTTGTTTTCTTCCTGTCTCTGTGTAGTTTCATAGAAATTTTTCTTCTTTTAATATTAAGCTACATTCAGTATGATGAGGAATACTGTTGTCCTCGAATATAATTGGCATTAATAATATGTTATTTACTTTGTAAAGATGTTAGACATTATTTATTCTGTTTTGTTTTAATGCTCATGTGTAAAGTTGATGTTCCAAAAGTTATTCTGATCTTTTATGTATCTACTTATCTCATAATTCCTGTAACATTCATGTATATGTTTATTTCTATTCTTTTGTAAAGCCTGTGTTACTACAAATGTTATCTGTATTGTTATGTTCTTTAATGATGTATTTGTACCTTTGTAATTGTATTCTTATGTTATTAAATTGTAATTGTCACCAGTTCATGATATTATTAACTTGTTAGTTACATTTCACTGCACACGTTTCTGTTGGTCATAGTATATGGACAATATGTGAGAAGTTGGGACTCTTAGTGTTTGCACGTGTGTTAATAATTCAGCAAGGGACTGGATAACAGCATTGCTGGCTCTAAGGACAATTCCAAAAACTTTGTGAGTGCACAAGTGGTGGTTACGGACTTGCTATATTATCCGCAAGACTCTTCAATGGTGATTGTGCACCTGCACAGTCACAACAGATGGCTGCTGGCTATCTCTACAAGGACTACAGTGGGTCTGCATCTTTGATGACCCACCAGCACCATTATCTCTACAAGGACTACAGTGGGTCTACATCTTTGATGATCCATCAATATCATTATTTCTACAAGGACTGCAGTGGGTCTGCACCTCTGGTGGCCCACCAATATCGTAATCTCTACCAGGACTACGGTGGGTCTGCTCTGTGATGACCTACCTACCAATATTCATCAAAACTTTGACTGACTCTGCAGTGGGTTTGCTCTGTTGTGGCCCATTACCTGTCAGCATGTCGAGAGTCAGCACTGTCTTTCCGTTGGAAGGACAACACTACTTCTTCAAGACTGCATGGAAATCCACTACTTCTGTGTGCATTTTCTTTTACTGCTCAGACTTTGAGAAAAACTCTGCATTTTTTACTGTGATGAACAATGTGGACTATCTTTATGGACTGTGAGAAAATTTTTGCTTTTGACCAACATTGTATCAATAAGTGTGTGCATTTGACATGTTTGTTATTGTAATTATGAAAAATTTTATCAAATCATTAATGGCCACTGCCCAAAAAATATTTTGTAAAATTTTTTGTGGGGAGCATGGGGGCTATGTAAGTAGGCTGTTTATGTTTTCTTATTGGCAACGTTACGTAGCGCTCAATATGAAAATCACTGGCTGTGCTGTGTGCAGTCTGTGGCTAGTTTGCATTGTTGTCTGCCATTGTAGTGTTGGGCAGCGGCAGCTGGCTGTGAACAGCGCGTAGCGTTGCGCAGTTGGAGGTGAGCCGCCAGCAGTGGTGGATGTGGGGAGAGAGATGGCGGAGGTTTCTAATTTGTCATGAACTGATATATATATTATGACTTGTGATGATATTAAGGTAAATACATTGTTTGCTCTCTATTAATATCTTTCATTTGCTAACTATCCCTATCAGTAGTTAGTGCCTTCAGTAGTTTGAATCTTCTATTTAGCTGGCAGTAGTGGCGCTCGCTGTACTGCAGTAGCTTGAGCAGCGAAGATTTTTGTGAGGTAAGTGATTTGTGAAAGGTATAGTTTAATGTTTGTCAGGGCCATTCTTTAGTAGGTAATTTTGAAAGTCAGATTGCGTTGCGCTAACAAAATATTGTGTGTCAGTTTAAGCACAGTCTTGTATAATTGTTCAAAGGGGACGTTTCATAAAATATAAAAGTATTGGAAACCACACGGTAGTGAAATATGTGCTATATCGGCATGCAAGGATGAGAAAGACCCACCACCGGTCAGCAGTAACGTGATAACAGAAGGCAGCTTCGTGGTGGATTCAGATCAAGCAGAAGGTTTGGAAACAAAAAATTAAATAACCGTATGGCTTTTATTAGCCGGTAGACCCCATCGTGATGCCTACTGCAAGTCTTTTCATTTGACGCGACTTAAGCCAACTAAACGTGAATAATGACAAAGCAAATTAATTCAAAAGCAAAAGCTTACACACCGACATGTGCAGAAATATATGACTATATGTAAAAACAGTAAAATCAGTTTTGTATGTAAATCATCTGTCCGCAGCCTTACTGACGAGGACAATTCGGATGTGCAAAGTCACAACAGTCACGAAAAAGTCGCAGGACTGTTGTAAACAACGAGAAACCCATCTCACTGACGCCTATTGTCTATACAGGGTGTTCTAAAATTCCCCTTACAAACCTCTAGGACTAGTACTTCTAGAGGATTGAGTAGATAATACTTTGAGTTGGAACCCAGGCCCGGAAACGTACCGCTTCTGTGCTACAGGTAATTGAAAACATGTTTTCTGGGTAAGTACGCAACAGATTAGTCTTGAGGGGAGGTGGAGGGGGTGGGGGGGTTCTTACGTCAGATTTGACATCAATCCTACCTGTCTGATCTGGTTACAGTCTCATTCAAACGCCTGTGAGTGTTAGAGCAACAAGATTCAATACATTCAGCTCACGTTTCCATAATACTCCTACATGATCCTTCTGTATGGTGAAGCCCACGCTAAAGTAAGCTCATCGCCTTTATCAAGATTGTTACCCACAGCAACCGACTCCATCGCACACCCTTTTCGCCACAATTACACAAAGGCTTCAACAAAGCATACCTTCACCGTCAGCAAGCCAAAATGAGACGCCGCACAGTCGAACCGTATAAGGGAGTAATGCATCATGTTGAAGAGGACAACATCGTTTGCAGCTACGACGTGTGCACCAAACTTGGTCTTCGCCACGTCAAAACATACTTCTAGCGAAAACGACAAAAAAGTTTTAATTTTAACTGTAAACAACAGTAGCTGTGAAAACTGACTGAGTTTCATTTATGTTTCTCTGCTTATTAATGAGCGGAAATGTAAAACATTGGACAGAGTCAGACCTAATAAGTTACTTTTAAAAATGGTTGTAGCACGGGAACTCTATATTTCCGGATATGGATTCCATTTCAAAATATTATCTACTCAGTCCCGTTTACAAGCCCTAGGAGTCTGTAAGAGGAATTTGAGACTTAGCTAAGGCTAAGTCTAAATATGGTGTTGGTCAGTGAAGTGGAATGGAAAGAAGACAAGGATTTGTGGTCGGATGAGTATAGGGCAATACCGACAGCAGCAGTAAATGGTATAACGGGAGTAAGGTTCGTTGTGAATAGGAAGCTAGGGCAGAGAGTGAGTTACTGTGAACAGTTCAGTAACAGAGTTGGTCTCACTAGAAGCGATACCAAACCGACAACTATGGTTTAAGTATACATGCCGAAGTCAGACCAAGATGAAGATATAGAGAAAAATATGACGATACTGAACGAATAATTCAGTACATAGAGCGAGACTCTATTCTTCTTCTTGGCTGACTCTACAGTCATTGAAGAACCTTGGCCTCCTGTATCACCTGCCTCCATTCTTCTCTGTCCATCGCCTTCTTTCCCAAATTTCTTATTCCCATCGCCTTATCCGAATATCCGTATTCCTTCTCTTTAACACTTTCTCTCGCCGGGTCGTCAACAGGCAATCCTTTCCATTATGAGTCATGTGTATAGTATCCGTAACAGCACTTTTTTCGGGGGTTGGGTTATTTTGCCTCACGCCCAACCCCCAACTTGGAGGACCTGGATTTTTTTTACGGTTTACTTCCCTAGGAGGGTTGGCTTCCTACGCCTATAGAGTGGCCCTCCCCCCCCCCTTCCCCCTATCCCACACTGTGGGACGCACTTTGTCTGACTCCTCCATCGAGACCAGTCCGGCTTGGGTGACCCTGCCAGTAACTAAGCTACCGCCGGTACAGCTCTAGACTTCGTCAGAGCGCGCAAACCCTCCGCCCGGCACTGGAGGTGCCTACGATAAGGTGGTGTCCCCTGGGAGGGGTGAAACTCTAATAGTCATATTAAATAGAAATGCGATGGTAGGGGAAGGAGAAGGTACTACAGGAAATATGGACTTGGTACTAGGAGCGAGAGAGGAGAAAGACTAATTCAGTTCTGCAATAAATTTCAGCTAGTAGTAAGGAATACTCTGTTCAAGAATCATAAGAAGAGGAGGTATACTAGGAAAAGGACGGGAGATACTGGAATATTTCAGTCACATTACATGATGGTCAGGCAGAGATACTGATACCAGATACTGGATTCTAAAGCTTACCCAGGAACACATATAAACTAAGATCACAATTTAGTAGCGATGAAGGGTAGACTGAAGTCTAAGAGTCTAATCAGGAAGAATCAGTGAGCATAGAAGTGGGATACGAAAGTAGTAAGGAATGGAGAGATACGGTTGGAGTTCCATGAGGCTATAGATACTGCGTTAACGAATAGCTCAATAGGCAGTTCAGCTGAAGAGGAATGGATTTTTCTGAAAAGTGCAATCATGGAAGCTGGAAAAAAAGAGGCAGGAAGACGGTAAATGAGAAAAAACCATGGGTAACAGAAGCAATACTTCAGTTGATCGATGAAAGGTGAAAGTACGAAAATGTTCAGTGAAATTCAGGAATACAAACATACAAGTCACTTACGAATTAAATATTTAGGAAGTTCAGGGACGTTAAGGCGAAATGGTTCCATGAAAAATGTGAAGAAATAAGAAAAGGAGTTGATTGTCAGGTGGACTGACTCGGCATATAGAAAAGTGAAATCAGGATTCGGTGAAATTAAAAGCAAAGGCTATAACATTAAAACTGCAGTGGGAATTTCACTGTTAATCCAGAAGAGAGCGCGAATAGGTGGGAAGAGTACTTTGAAGGTCTCTACAGGGTGAAAAGTATTTAAACCGACAAACACTGGGAGGTTGTAGGGGACATCAAAATAAATGTATTTCCCTAATGTCAATTTTTCCTATGTGGATTATTTAAACCGGTGGAGGCCGTATTACGCTCTTCAGTTGTTAGAGGGCGTATTACGCTCTTCAGTTGTAGGCGACTGCTGTCCACCAATGTAGTAGTGCATTGTCTCTGTTTACTAATGGAGCGTTACACCTGGAGTGAGTACTCTGATGTGGTTGGTGCGTACTACGTAGCGCACCACAACGGACGAGCTGCACAGCGGGTTTATCAACAACAATATCCTAATCGCCGTATCCCGCATCATACGACCTTTGCTGCTGTGTGCCAATGTCTGCGTGAGACCGGGTCATTTAGCATATTACCTGGACAAGGGCGCAGTCGCACGGTAAGAACGCTGCAATTTGAGGAAGCTGTCTTGCAGCATGTGGAGCGGGATCCTTCAATCAGCACTCGTACAACTGCACGTAACACGGGGACGAATCAGACGAATGTAAGAACAGTCCTTCGAGAGCAGATGTTACGTCCATTTCACTTACAGCGTATCCACAACCTGGAACCAGTTGATTATCCACCCAGAGCACAGTTTTCGCAGTGGTGAATGGAAGAGTGTGAAATGCATCCTACATTTCCATCCTCTGCGTTGTTTACCGATGAAGCAACGTTCGGGCGTGATGGAGTCTTCAATATGCACAATTCACATGTTTGCAGTGAGGATAACCCACATGCCACAATTACTAGCGCTCATCAAGTGCGGTTCTTCGTTAATGTGTGGGTCGGTGTTGTTGGGGACTGTTTATTGGGTCGTATCTGCTACCTAGGCCATTAAATGGCAGGCACTATTACAGTTTTCTCGCCAGAGCATTGCCAGAATTGCTGGAAGACGTCCCGCTCCTTACAAGATAACGCGTGTGATTCCAACATGATCGGGCGCCGGCACATTTCAGCAGTCGTGTGCGTCGATTCCTGGACCGACGGGTTCCAGAAACGTGGATTGGCAGAGATGGTCCTGTACCATGGCATGCTCGATCCCCAGATATGTCCCCGCTGGACTTTTTTGTGTGGGGACAGATGCGCAACCATGCTTACGCAGCCCCTGTTGCATCAGAAGAGGATCTATTTGCCCGGATAGTAGCAGCAGCAGGAAAAATTCAGGATACTCCTGGGGTTTTTGCCCGTGTCAGACAGAACATGATCCGACGATGTAACTTTTGTTTACGTGTCAATGGAAGCATTTTTGAAAATCTACTGTAACTGAAATTGGGTTGTGTTAATGTGTTGTCTCTTGGTTATAAAAAATGGAAAAGTGTTTGTTGGTTTAACTAATTTGCCGCCATAAAAATCTTCCTCTACCGGTTTAAATACTCCTCATAGGAAAAAATGACATCAGGGAAAAACATTTGTTTTTATGTCTCCTACAACCTCCCAGAGTTTGTCGTTTTAAATACTTTTCACCCTATATAAGGGGAAGACTTGTCTGGTGACGCCATAGGAGAACAAACAGGAGTCGATATAGAAGAGATAGGGGACCCAGCATTAGAATTTAAGAGAGTTTTGGACACTTAAGATCAAATAAGATAGAAGGGATAGATAACATTCCAACAGAAATTCTAAAATCATTGGGGGAAACGACAATAGCAGTGCTGAATGCGTGAGTCTGATTTTTGGGAAATCATCGACTCCACAATTCCGAAGACTTTAAGAGCCGACAAGTGCGAGAATTATCTCAAAATCAGCTTAACTGTTCATGCGTCCAAGCTACTGACAAGAATAATATACAGAAGGATGGAAAGGAAAACTGATGATGCGTTAGATGACGATCACTTTGGCTTTAGAAAAGATAAAGGCACCAGAGAGTCAGTTCGGTCATTGTGGTTAGTAATGGAAGCAAAATTGAAAAAAAAAAAAATCTAGTCGTGTTCATATGACTTGTCAACCTCAGAAAAAGCGTCCGATGGTGTAAAATCGTGCAAGATATTAGAAATTATCGGAAAAATAGGATAAGCTATAGGGATAGAGGGGTAATACACAATATGTACAAGAACCGATGGGTAACAGTAACAGTGGAAGGCCGAAAAAGAAGTGTTTGGATTGAAAAGGGTGTAAGACACGAATGTAATCTTTTGCCCCTTCTGTTCACTCTATATATCGAAGAGGCGATGACGGAAATAAAAGAACAATTCAAGAATAGAATTAAAGTTCATGGTGAATGGATATCGATGATAAGATTCGATGATGACATTGCTATCCTCATTGAAAGTGAAGAAGAGAGACATGCTATGCTGATATGCTGAATGGAATGAACAGTCTGACGAGTACAGAATGCGAACTGAGAGAAAATCGAAAGAATACGAAAGTAATGAGAAGTAGTAGAAATGAGAACAGCAAGAAGCTTAACATCAGAGCTGGTGATCACGAAGTAGATGAAGTTAAAATTCTACTATCTCCGCAGAAAAATAACGCATCACAGACGGATCAAGTAGGACATAAAAATGAGTTTAACACTGGCAAAAAGGGCCTCCATGGACAACAGAAGCTTACTACTATCAAAGACAGGCCTTAATTTCCGGAAGAAATTTCTGATAACGTACTTTTGGCCTACTGCATTGTACATCAGTGAGACATGGACCTTGGGAAAATCGGAACAGAAGTGAAGCGTTTGAGATATGGTCCTACAGAAGAATGCTGAGAATCAGGTGGACTTGAAAGGTATAGAATTAGTAGGTACTCCGCAGAATCGGCGAGGAAAACACTGTCAAGAAGGACGAACAGGATGAGAGGACATCTGTTGAGACATCATTACATAACTTCCATTTCCATGTTATTGCCGGGAGCTGTAGTGGGTAAAAACTGTGGTGCAAGACAGACATTAGAATACATCCAGCAAATAACTGAGGACGTTGGTTGTAAGTGCCACTCTAAGATGAGTTTGGTACACGAGAGGAAATCATGGCGGGCTGCATCAAAACCAGTCACAAGACTGATGACTTACTACTATCAAAGACAGGCCTTAATTTGCGGAAGAAATTTCTGATAACGTACTTTTGGCCTACTGCATTGTACATCAGTGAGACATGGACCTTGGGAAAACCATAACAGAAGTGAAGCGTTTGAGATACGGTCCTACAGAAGAATGTTGAGAATCATGTGGACTTCTAAGGTAAAGAATTAGTAGGTACTCCGCAGAATCGGCGAGGAAAACACTGTCAAGAAGGACGAACAGGATGAGAGGACATCTGTTAAGACATCATTACATAACTTCCATTTCCATGTTATTGCCGGGAGCTGTATTGGGCAAAAACTGTGGTGCAAGACAGACATTAGAATACATCCAGCAAATAACTGAGGACGTTGGTTGTAAGTGCCACTCTAAGATGAGTTTGGTACACGAGAAGAAATCATGGCGGGCTGCATCAAACCAGTCACAACACTGATGACTCAAAGAAAAAAGAAAAGGGAACATTTTAGAGCAAGCTGTAGAAATGGAACAGATATTTTTGATTACATACGATGCGTTTTTACGGACTAAGCAAATCTAATGTAGGAATCAGCACGGATTCAGGAAGCACTCATTGTATAATATTTGTTGTGCCTGGCTGTACGACGGGCGCCAAAATGTTCTTTTTCCTTTGTACAGAATAATAATATCACACTAAGGTTTTGAACAGTCAGGACAGTTCGTATGGCGTTACAAGGGTGGTTCGATTAATTCACTAATCTTGGGGCCAGGCTGTTTACCAAGGCCAATTAGTGCGGGTACTGTTCCGTAAGATACGCGATTATGATTTGGAAATAAGAAGTTTCAACATGAACGTTGGTAAGTCCATAAATAATTTGACTGAATCATTAAATCTGAATGGCTGAGAAATGAGCTGTTAACTGTGTGCTGAAAGTGCAAGCTTCTGTCAGGAAGTTTCGCCTGAGTAACACTAGAGACACGTATTATGTAGACACACACAAGTTTTTATCTATATGAGGAAGAGGCTTAAGAGAAGCATACGGACGTCATCAGAGAGCTAAGAGACAAAGTATGGATGAGGCTTGAAGCAAGGATCTCAGCTGAGCTGTGGAAAAGAGGGCTGCAGTGCCCCTGGTGTTCTGGCTAGGTGTGGCACATGGTGTGGTACATATCAGATTCAAAGTTCATGGTGCCACATCACAGAAGCAGAATGCGGACCAGTTGGCAGTGACAGACATGGCAAAGCTCAATGCAGTATTGGCAAGTGAAACATCCAGGCTCCTTCAAATAACTCCAACGGAGCTATGTCTCCAAGAGCTCTTCTCCAAAACTTCAACTGAATCCGGTTTCCAGTTTCTTCCTCTTTGGGACCTCAACTCCGCACATCTTTTCCTCAAAATGCTCTTCTCACCTTCTCTTATTTCTCCGTGTTTTCCACATTTGTTGCACATTCTCCAGTCAGTCAGGTGTTGCGTTAGAATGTTGTGACTTGCTCTGGCTCACCTTGACTCCATTTTGTTTTTCCAACACACGGACTTCTACAAATATACGGTTTGACGATAATTACCGTTTGTTTCTGGCCACAGAACAAGTATGACTCTGAAGAACACATTTCCATCACCTGGCTGTTTTCTAATGACGTTTTTGATGAGGCTGATCCGTTATTTTACAGACGTTCTCCTGGCGTGAAGGTTTCGTGCGTTTTGTAAGCAGTCTCCTTTGTAGGTTGATTAATTCTCCCTCCGTACATAAGAAAGAAATATATCAGTTCCGAAAGCTGGGAACTTTTAAGTAATTCCATCGACAATGACCCTAATCCCGTGCCCCACCACGAGCACTAGGTAGTTGTTTAGATATTCATATTAAAACCACTAGTCACATTTGTTCGTACTAAGTATAAGTAACTGAACTTTTAACAACAAGAAAAATCAGTTAAAGTCAATTAGTTGATGGACATATTCAAACATATTCTATTTAAAGATACATATTTGCGTTAATGGACTGTATCGCGATTCCTAGTAGAACATTTTATACATTATGAATGAATAAACACGTGACATTGGAGCAATATTCTAAAATATTCATTATTTTACAAACCGATTTCGGCTGTTACGCCGTCGTCGGACACAAAGGCAAATATGTGTGGCTGTGAAATTTTTTTGGGCCCACAGGTTTTAAAACATTGCAGCTGCAGAACACCTCAGTTCGTTCCATAGATGACAAGTATTAATGTCTGGCCAAAACTTGGAGGGGTTATTTCAGGAAAAATGCGATGTAAAATATTTAGGTTAGATCTAATATGTGACACATTAAATGTTGAACTACATGACAAATTATGACAATTGTTCTAAGAGGAACAAAAGTAGCAAAATTTTCGTGACGTGTTCTAAGGGGTGACTGAACAATGTAATCTTCCTTTTAAGAGGTCCAAAATTACAGATCCAAGATGATAATTGAGAGTAAATCGGTGAACGAAATAGTATAAATATTGGAAGTACAATATTTTTAACATTGGAAGTGATACTACAGTAACTGAAATACATGAAAAAATGTCATAAGTGAGTTGATAGCATAACTTACAGAATAGTTTGGATGGGGGCTATGAGCAGTATCGCACTTAGAATTGGAGAGTAAGGAAATTGTGTCTGGTCATTTGTTCACTCCTCAACGTTGCGTACAAACAACGGAAACGAAATTTCTAGGGTCTGTAGAATAATGTTCTAAATGAGGTACATTTAGAAATTAAAAGATTAGAGAAGAGCTGCAAACATATAACCTGAACAATAAAATACAACTAGTACTTTAAACATAGCTGCGCTACAGCAACGGTTCCACGTAAATCAGACTAAGAACAGCCGACCAGTTGCAAAGGATAAAGTAATCTTTACCTAGGTTTCAATAGATATAAATCTATCTTCTTCAGAAGACGGCAGTATTATAACATGAAGTGATATGTCCTTATCGTTTAGGCAAACATCCGCATAGTTACATTAATCATATAAAATATAGCCCTGAAAACAGGGTTTGTCAAACAAATAAAATAGGTACATAGAAGTTGCAGAGCGCCTAAGCGACCTTTTTTTTTTTTTTTTTTTTTTTTTTTTTTTTTTTTTTTTTTTTTTTTTTTTTTTTTGGAAAATATTGTATTACAAGATGTGAGAAAGATTCTTGGTACTTACAGTATTATAACATGAAGTGATATGTCCTTATCGTTTAGGCAAACATCCGCATAGTTACATTAATCATATAAAATATAGCCCTGAAAACAGGGTTTGTCAAACAAATAAAATAGGTACATAGAAGTTGCAGAGCGCCTAAGCGACTGAGTAAAATCGGCCAGCGTAGTAGCACAGCGGCCACGGCAGGTGGCGCTCATGTCGCGAACTATGTGCCGATAGGCGTACTGAAGTAACATTTGAAACATCAATATTAAATGCGTTCTTAAATAGAGTGATAATAAATAAATTGGCAAGCATTTAACATTCCCGTTATGACATTGTGGGAGGTATAGGAACAATAACGTAGATACATACATCAAAAAGACAGGTGGCGCTTCCGCCGTGAGTTACATGCAGTGGTCTATATAGCCAAATATAAAGTTATATTACCATATTAGTGAAGCCCATAGAACGTATATAAGTCAAAACATCAAGAACAATCAGTAATGGCTTTTAAGAAAATTACGAGACCTGGTCTACAATCCAGTTACTACGTAATATAGAATAAGAGAAAATTACATGAGGGCCGCTGTAGTAGCAGCCGTACATCGTGAAAAGAACACATTATATAAACGGTAGTAAACTGGAAGATTTGAAAGTGCATTATAGCTTCCTGAGGAAATAGACTACTGAGGTTACTAGCATTAATGTTATATATTACACAGTACGGGTTTAAAGCCTTCGAAAAATTGTTTACAGGCAAGGTTCAACTGATCATTCAGAATATTGCCGTCTTTGAGCTCTAGATGTTTAAAAATAAATAGCTCTTCCCACAGATCTAGTCTCCGTCCTTTGACCTGTCTATGTAGGATAACCGTGTCTTCTAACTGTTTAGGCGTATGGCCGGTTATCAAGAGGTGTTCAGCAAAGGTAGAGTTGCGAATATTCGTTCCTTTTTTACCCAACAGATGTTCTTTATATCGTGTTTTCACAGCTCTGCCGGTTTGACCAATATAATAAGAGGGGCAGTTATTACAGGTTAGCTTGTAAATACCTGAATTAGAAAACCAGTCCCTGGCAATCTCTACTGACTGTACAAGATTTCTTTTTAAACTGTTATCTGTAGAAAAGGAGACGTTACAGTTATATTTTTTATTTAGAAGACGTTTAATCCTATACGATAAGTTACCCAGGAAAGGGATGGAAATAAATTTTTTAGTTTCTGTGGTATCCGTGGGGAGAATATTTCTCAAAGTCGAACATTTTTGGGAGATTTTCTTATTGAGCAGGTAATCGATCATATTCTGGTTATACCCATTATTAACCGCAATCGCTTTGATGACATTCAATTCCTTTTTTTGATCCGCAGGTGATAAAGGAGTGGTTACCATTCGGTGGATGGCGGAATGAAAAAATGCCAATTTATGAGCTTTTGGATGGGTTGAGTCAGCAGGAATGACATTATCAGAATATGTTTCCTTGCGGAAGATATTAAAATGGAAGGAATTATCTTCTATAGAAATTATTAAATCGAGAAAATTAAGTTCACGTTTATCATTTTGAAGTTCTTTTGTGAAGGAAATTTTTTCATGTAAACCGTTGAAAGTGTTAAAGAGATGCTCTAACTCATGATCAGTGCCATCAAAAGCAATGAAAATGTCATCAACATACCGTGCATAATAGCGGATTTTGTGGCGTAATTCTGAACTTGAATTGAAGAACGTTGTTTCCAGGGCGTTAATGAAAACCTCTGCTAGAATACCGGCGAGGGGGCTACCCATTGCTAGACCATCTGGTTGTACATACATTTTCCCGTTAAATGTGAAGTAATTGTATTTTAAAACGACCTTAAGCAAACCAATGAGTTCGGCAATCTGAGTTTCACTTAATTTTTTATGTTTAAGAAGATTCTCTTTTACAAGGTCTATGGTTTCATCAACCGGAACATTTGTGTAAAGGCTGACGATGTCAAAGGACACCAATCTAGTGTCAGGTGTACAACTTATAGATTGAATATTGTTAATTAATTCCTTACTGTTTTTTACGGAAAAATTATTTTCAAAAGTGAAAGCATCTTTAATTTTAAAATGGAGGCGCCTAGCAAGTGTGTGATGTGGACTGCCTATACCATTCACTATAGGGCGGATCGGGTGATTTTGTTTATGCAGTTTAAACTGACTTCTGAGCACTGGTGGTTTAGGGTTCATATTTATAAGCCCTTTCTTTTGGAACTTATTGAACAAGCTGACGGAATTCGTTAAAGTACGCCGGATTTCATTTTGCAGTTCAGTAGTAGGATCTACAGTAACCTCAGTGATGTCGTTTTCCTCAAAAAACTTTACAGTCTTCTCTATATATTCATTTTTATAAGCCACGACCACGGTGTTCCCTTTGTCACTCTTAGTGATTAATGCGTCGTGCTCTCTAAGTTTATGATTAATGCTTTTTATTATACTATATTCGCCCGATTGCTTATTAGGCGATAATTTAATTTCTTTTTCTATTATGTTGTTACATTCGTAGGCACATTTGACTTGCTCCGTTTTCTCTAATTTCAGAGATTCTAAACCGATTTTTAGATCTACAATGAGATTACAAATAACTGGATATTTATCGAGTTTAGCAGGCAAGTTATATTTAAGGCCTTTACACAACAAGTCATTTTCGGCCTGCGTAAAAGAAATATTGGTTTTATTTAGTACTCTGTCGTAAAATAGGTGCTTAACACTATTGTCTGCTGTATTATCACTTTTACTTGTGGTCCTATTACTAAACTTTAAAAGCTTTCTTTCATGTCTGGCCTTGATTATTTCTTTACGATTAGAGAGCCATTCATTAATACTATTCCACAGGTGGTCAATTTGAAAATTACAAAGATCTTTAAAGGCTTTAGTTAAAAATAGGTGTATACAGTAGGCTTCACTATTAAGGACATCTTTTTTCTTGTACAAATTTACTGTGCTCTCGGAAATGACTAAATGCACTAGCTTCTTTTTAATAGAAGGCACTCTGTTACACTGTTTAAAATTTACGTACGCCTTCACATAGGCGCTCTGCAACTTCTATGTACCTATTTTATTTGTTTGACAAACCCTGTTTTCAGGGCTATATTTTATATGATTAATGTAACTATGCGGATGTTTGCCTAAACGATAAGGACATATCACTTCATGTTATAATACTGCCGTCTTCTGAAGAAGATAGATTTATATCTATTGAAACCTAGGTAAAGATTACTTTATCCTTTGCAACTGGTCGGCTGTTCTTAGTCTGATTTAAAATACAACTACATCAAAAAATGGGAAGACCACCTAGAACGTGTGAGTCAAAGTAAACTACCAAAAGCAGCGAGTATATACAAGCCAGTCGGAGGAGAAATTGTGTGAAGACGGAAGAAAAGATTGGAAAAAATCCTATGAAGCCGAAACTAGTCACTAAGAAGAGCAAGGAGGAGGAGGAAGAAGAAGAATATGTTCCTGATTAATCATATGCTGCACCTAAACAAAGAGCACTGAATTATGCCGCTCGCTAATAGAATCACCCATATACTGATTCACTAACTTCCAGGTTTAACACAACATGTCTGTTGCAGACGCTAGGAATGTATACTAACACAGCTAGTTATTGTCGACCATGAGATCTGCAAGGCAGTGCCTGAAAGGTGAGGCTGAGGGGTTGATTTAATTGACTTACACGAACAATTTGACACAATTCCGTACCGCCACCTAGTAAAAGTATTTGTATTTATAGAGCACGGAAACATGTAGGCGACTGGACATAAGTCTTGAAAACAAAAGCAAAAAACACTCAGCCGTTTTTAATTAAGAGGCATCGTCAGACGCAAAAGTAGCGTAAAACATGTAAAACAGGAAGATGTAAGGCCGACACAGTAGCAAGCAATTTACAAGACAAAAGTGACTGTTAAAAGCTTATAACTTCCGAAAATAATGACCTTGAGCTTGGCGCAGTCCTCAATGGGTGTGAATGTGGAAAATGGAGAAGACATAATGGAAGTGTTTCCAAAGGTTGGAAACGTGGTGTGGGAAGAGACTGTTCAAGGACAGATAGGAAAATGTCAAGCCACAAGCCGGCGTGGAAATAAGGAAAAAATGTCTGGTTAAGAAAATAATGGGCACAGATTATGAAATGAGTGATTACTGATAATTGTAGCTGAAGGAAAAATGAAAGAAAAGAATCCCAGGGCTAAGTCTAGATGTAAACAATGTAATGAAACGTACAGAGATCGTATATGATACAATAACTAATACACAACACGATACACAGAATTCATGTTTCATAGTTTATCATTCAGCTGTAATATACCTTCGTACATTGCTTTAGTGTTATTCAATTATGCTTAGTTTTCTGTAATTTTCATTTTTATTCCACTCATTTTTCTGTAAGTGAAAGAGCTACCTGTGTCATATAATGATAGTGATAAGTAAAACATTTTCTTGCTAACGTCACGCAGTGCAGGTAATCCATATAAAGACGTAAAATTTTGAAGAGCTCTGTATACTGGAAAGCTGTTTATAGTAGATAATACTCTATTTCTTGCAGGCGAATGTTGAGGACCAAAGAAAATAAGAAAAAATATTAAAATAAGTACTTGTGATAACTCTGGTAATTTCAAGGAGAGCAGAAAGTGAATGAAAATCGCTGTCGTTCTTGCGTGGTTTAAATTCAGTATGAAAAATCTATCGTGTATCTTATAGAGAAACCATTTAAGTTGTGAAATTATGATCATATCGTAAGTTGTAACAAAGAAGGAAACAATAATCTGAGCGTTAAAAACTTGCCTACGTGACTGCAGCTGTGACTCCACACTCAATTCATCTCACTTCAGGATGTTATCTGTTCGTCATACTTTCCCAGTCGATGAATGTGGATCATGTATATATGAACTTTATTTCAAAATGTTATTTTCGTATGAATGGAGCACAATACAGAAAGATACAAATCGCGGTTGTGCACTGAACGACAGTGTTGTGTTATTAAAAACCATTCAACAGCCAAGAACGCATAAAATATATTTTTTTAATTACGGCAACCGCTTTTAACAGTTGATGCTGTCATCTTCAGATCTTACAATTTTTCGCGGTAAAACATGTTCATTTTACGCTGACCTCACGCACAAGATTTTAAGTGGATAATATTCATATTGTGTTATTCCGAAATCTGGAATGTTACTCTTATTCGCAAGAAAGTAAAACTCACTAAACATGTGCACAATACACTCACAAAAAGAAACATGCTAATAACGCTCTTTACCCGCACTCAGCAATCAAGGAAACTAAAGTCACGCGTAATATTTCGCGCAAGGAATATATTTCGCGCGTCTTTTCCTCTAATCATTCGTAAAACTCTCGCTAGGTGGTCGATTAATGACACATCCTAGCATGACAGAGATATTGAGAGTCAAGGATTCGATGGCGACGTTGGAATAAGTTTGCAACTAAATCGCCAGAATGCACTAGAGTGAGTACCACTACCTAGCGAGAGTTTCGCGAATGTTTAGAGGAAAAAATGTACGAAATATGTTCCTTGAGCGAAATATGTCCTGTTACATTACTTTCCTTCATTGCTGAGTGCGGGTAACGGGCGTTATTAGCATCTTTTCGTGAGTGCATTTTGCATGAGTTTAGTGAGGTTTACTTTCTTGCGAATAACAGCAGCAATCCACTATTTCGAAATAACACAATATAAATTCAGTGTGCAATATAACAGGTAAAAGTTTGAAAAACGCAGTTGGGATGAAAGTGAAGGAACATGGTACGCCAAAACAATGATGTAAGCACGTATCAAGAAGAAAAACAGTGTAATTCCAGGCAATGGTATATATGCAATTTTAACAGAGCGATGTATAGTCCAGCTCAGTGATTGTGTGCGCTTTACCACTTAAAATGCACACTTTTGTAACACAAATTTATGACTAGTCACACGAAAAGATCCGTGGCGTGAAGGAAATATCACTATTTCGTCACGTGTACCCATAAACGTCGTGATTTGAGCGCACAACATTCTAAATATGTTAAGTTTAGAAATGAAAATATCAAAATCATTTAGCATACAATTAAGCTGACAAACACTGCATTAAAGATCTCTGTAAAACGTGTCTTTTAGCACGATTTGTTGTAGTAAACTGTTGGGAACTGTGGCGTTGGGGGATCAATAAGCTACCTACAGATTTTATCTTGGTATCAGCTTTTGATGTCAGTTGGTAGTTGATTATGAAAGGAAAAGAAGATATAGTATGTAAACATTCTGGAGAATGTGATATTGACCGCCCTCCCACCTGAAATCTTGGTTGTGGTGTCTGACTGACCTATAGCGTACCTCATCAGGGTTTAGGTTAGTTCCCCACACGTCGTAGCCTTGCCCAGTATGGAAACCACAAGCCTGCCCTGTAACAGGTACTAAAACGACTGAATCATAATAAATAGGTCAACTACTCAACAAATACTGAGAAGACGTATAATAATTCTTTAGAATGATGGTCTCATTGAGGATGTGTGGAATATCGTGCTTCTTTTTTTCAGGCAGAGGAGGCTGATTATAATAAGTTTTAACCAATCTACTCTCAGACTTACATGCAACAGCATAAATATCACTTCTATCTGCACCAGAACTGGCAACATCATCCTATTTCGTTATAGGATTTCATTACGGATGATGCATTTCTATAACACTGTAAGTCATAAAGGAATTTATTTATGCTCTTCCTATGCGGCCTCGTCACATGGAGTTGTTTCATAGGCTCCTTTTCTTTGAATACATACTTCATCAGAAGCATGTTCATGCTCTATATTATGGTGCAATATCACATACGAACACCCTGATGACAATATCAGTATTCTACATGCAAAAGGAACAGAAACTGAAATGTGTAAGCAGGCCACATTCTTAAAAAGTGACAACTCAGAACATCACAATCCTCTTCTTCAACACCAACACAGCTGAGAATGTAAAATATAATCCTTCTAAGGTGAAGCAACTCACAATATCAACAATGCATCAGTCGCAAATAGTGCAACTCAGCCTATAATCAACAGTATTGTATTCAACTGGGAAACCTAACGATAGCTGATTCTTCAAAAGTGGCATAATCCACTTTATTTAACCGTTCCGCTCTTACCATGGTCAATTTAAGTGACACAAATAGGAATATCACGTTGGTTTTTTGAGACTTCAATCCAAAAGAACAACACAACTCAAAATAAAACAGTTTTGAAAATCTTAACAAGTCAGTTTGCTATGGAATTCACTACCCAACTAACACTTTTGTTGTTATGAGCTCGTTCCTGCTCCAGACAATTAAAATGGCACAACCGCCCTCTAACGGCAAAATTATGAAATAACAGAAACACACTCTTGGAGCGTGGTCGAGTCTCGTTTCTTCAGCTCTGCTATAGTTACAATTCAAAACTGAAGGTTTTTAAAGTGTACCACTTTTGTAGAAAGGGTGTCTTATCAGCTAGCTGAGTCCCACGGGCAAGAGACACTCCCTCTTGCACCATGTCGTGTCAAGTCGCGCGGTCCCGTGGTGAATGGCTGTTCTCTTGTTGATAACCTATGCTGTTCGCTTGGACTCAGTTTGGTGGTCGAATCTGGTTAGATGTTTCACAGCATTTCCATGGATCTCGACTTTGTTAACAGACACTCCGGTCGCGCCACAATTTGATCCGTCTCAAAGCGCCTCATCGATAGTGGGTCTAAATGCCAGCAAGACTTTTCTTAACTGGCACGAACATTTTAACCTTCAACGGATTGAGAACATTTTAACCTTCAACGGATCGAGAACATTTTAACCTTCAACGGATCGATCGAGCACCTGTGGTAGTCGTGTCCTACAGTGGCTTGTGAATTATCGCCAGTGTTCGGCTAGGCATGGTACATTCCCACGTTGTGGCCGAGTGTGCAAGGTAGTCTTGGGACCTATCTACTTCTGGTGCATTCCTGCAATCCATTCTTGGCTGTTCGGGAAGCTTGTCGGAAAGGATGTTAGCTTAAGTGCCTTAAGTTTGGCACACGACTTTGAAGGCTATGTCTCCATTATCCAGGACGATCACAGAAGAATGATCATTTGGTGAAAAATTATCTTAAACTCGCATCAGATCTGATCTAAAAATTGACCCTCAGCATTTACTTTTTGTCCCTGTCTTGTTTAGTATTTTGCGAGTGTCTTCATCTTACTTTGTTCTGCTGGAACTGTTGAGAGCCGGCCGCGGTGGTCTCGCGGTTAAGGCGCTCCGTCCGGAACCACGCGACTGCTACGGTCGCAGGTTCGAATCCTGCCTCGGGCATGGATGTGTGTGATGTCCTTAGGTTAGTTAAGTTTAAGTAGTTCTAAGTTCTAGGGGACTGATGACCACAGATGTTAAGTCCCATAGTGCTCAGAGCCATTTGAACCATTTTTTGAACTGTTGAGAACAGTGTTTAATCTTTTGATTTACCCCCTCGGCCGGGGGACCTTGTTTTTTTCACAATGGTTGTGGAAACTGGTGTTAAGATAATATAATTTTTTTTTAATTGTGTTAGTTTGTATCACAATTTTTCATCATTTGCTGTGCTAATTTCTATTACTGTTCCAAGATTTCAGTGGCAATGCCTTAGAATTGTGCTGAACCAAAGTTATTTAATGACTTCAATTCGTCATTCGACACCTTCATTGTTTATTAAATATTGTTCTCTTATTTAACGTGGAGCTCCATTTTCTTATTGTGGACTTCCATGTAAAGAAATTTTATTTCTGGAGCAGGCTAAGCTACTAAATTGTTTGTGCAAATTGCACTTTCATGGCCTGGTAGCTTACCACTTAATCCTATTTTCCTGCTCCTCATCACCTACTTTTTACTTGGCGTCGAGGAGTTCATGAGAGATGTCTTTATGGCTTGATGCAAGATGCACCAGGTAAGCGCACAGGCTGTGGCATTCTTGGGCAAGAACAGCCAGAGGTGACACAACAAGTCGCTACTCAGGCCATAAACTGTAGGACATACGCAAAGTTATCATACGTCTAAGTCTGGCTGTCACCGGCCAGGCTGAGAACTGCTGACACAGAAGAAGTATGAGGCCAGTTTGAAGTAATTCTGACTGGACTTAGCACAGGGTCAAGTCCGCGATCAGTCTCCCCCTTGTCTTACGTGACAAACTGCCATAAATAGTGCCCACTTTAACCAAGCTGCATCAGTCGCCACTTGTCGCCAGGTACCAGACATACTGCACGCCAGTCGTCGTCGTGAAATGGATTATCTACATACTGTCATCACTAAACTGTAGGACTGCTTCCTGTATCAGAGTCCAGATGGTCCTGGATGTTGTACTGATGCCTTGCAGTTGGAAGGCAACCTGCCTGCTGACTTGTATCGACTGCAGTATGCCAGCTTAGTGGTCCTTTTCCGATCCCTGAGCTTCAATACATGCATTCTACCACTGGCTAGTGCAGCCATACTCTATTGCTACTGGTTCATCCTGTGTGGGGCCAACGCCACAACGCTACCGCTGCCATATGCTGTGACTACAATCTGTGTTGGGGTTTGTGGGTTAGATACGCAACCTGCGCTAAGCTGTGCATCAGCAGTCAGCAGAGGCTGCCTCTGCATCTACTCACCGCCATGCTGCTGATAGGTGGACGCCGCCCGCTATGGCCTGCTTTACGCCATCGTCTGCCAGTGTCAACGAAGACTGAGTGCTGTGTTCTGCACCCTCGAGACGACCAGGACGGGGGTCTGGAAATGGCTGCTGGCTGCGACACAGTGCATGAAGGAAAAATGTATTGTCACTTAAACTTTCTTCATTTGTTAGTCGCCTTCCAGTGGGCACCTAGCCATTGCCAAGTTGTAACTAACAAAGAGATTGGGAGCTGAACGACGTCATGAAAAATAGAAGAACTGCTCCGCCACCCACCGCGCATCTCTCTATATATTGCTGCCAGGAGTGTTCCGACCTCTGCAATGTTCATTATTTGCGTTACCGCTGTTGTGTCGGATGAAAATAAAATGACCAGTGCAACAATGGTAATTTATTTATTTGCTCCTGGAGAAGACTGAGTAGAAACCAAAACACATAACATATTAGTTCACTTTATTATACCCGTAATTAGAAGATGTATTTAACTTTGTACGGTCCAAGTCTACACGAATATTTTGACTATTTACAATTGTCTCCGAGTATTAACGTATCACAGACAATGTACAACTCTCTTCTCTTGAAGTACATGTGGCGCGACGTTCACATATGATGTGCCTAAGATACAGAATACAGTGGCCGCGTAATCTAAGATGATGCTATCGTCTTGATCGGTGTTTGCTCAGTTGTAAGTAGTCGATCAGTTATGGCAGCGTAGTAAAGCTCTTGGGAACGTGCCTACGCTGGCGTTGCCCATACGTCGATGAAAGTCGCAAAGACTGTCTTACTCTACGGTTTCGTTGCGAGGTACCAACGTTGTTTTGGTACCTCGCTCTTCGGACGACACCAGATGGTTGAGTTGTGCACCGAATTTTCAACTTACACCGATATTTTAACTAGTGTTTATCTTCAAATAAAGGAACAGAGCACCTTTCGAAGACTTATAAAGCTATTTCAAGAGGTAAAATCGTCGTTGTTTATTTACTTCATGTAAAGATATCACATCCTTTGGAGAGCACTGATGATAGCAGCTGGCTGGCTGTCTTTTGTGAAGTCCTGACACGAGGAGAGAAATAACATTTCAGTATAACGACTGAATCTTGCATAACCAGACAGACGGTTCTATTGTTCTGTCGTGGAAAGGAAAGATTTGTGCGGCTTGTGCTGTGCTGAACTACATCGCGTCACCGACAATACCTCGCGCCTCTGGCTCCCGTGCGCTGGAGAGACAGTCGCAGGTACACACCAGCAGTGGCAGCGGCCGTAAAAAGTTGGGAGCCGCGGCAGGAAGTGGAGAGTAAGTGGCGGCAGAAGCGGCCGTGACGTGGGCGCTGTGTTCGGCGGGCTGCGCGCGCGCCAGCCCCGCCAATAAATAGCGCTAACGACCCGAGTCCTGCGCAGCCGTAATAATAGGCGTGGACACAGCCGGCGGCCGCGGGCCGCTGCCGGCTACCGGCTACTGCCGTCTCCAGCCGTTTGTCTTGCCGGCACGCCCCCGGTCTGCAGCCGCGCCCAGTGCTAGCGAACGCACTCCCGGGACTTTCCCCTCTTCGTGAAAATTATTTCCGCTACTTCGAGAAGACCGCGCGTCCTTCCCACATCCCGCTAGCACGCCTACAAAGTTCAGATTTCTGGAAAAAGTGTCACACGTAGTAAAATCTAAACTTTTGGCAGTTCCTTCATTCAAATTCTTCCGCTGCAGATACTTAACAGCTTTGTAGTCTTCAGTTCGTGGTCTAGTGGCTAGCTTCACTGCTTCTAGATCGCCAGGGTCCTGGGTTCGATTCGCGGCTGGATAGGAGATTTTTTTCATTTGGGGACTGGGTTTTCGTGTTATCCTTTCCACTTCATCTGCATCGACTCGTAAGCCACCGAAGAGGCGTCAAATAGACTTGCACCAATGGCCAAACATGGTCTAATAGCCTCTGTCGCCATGTGTTCAATCCACTTCAAAGCTTAGCTTGTATGCATTCAACAATAGCTTTTTCACGGGAAACCTTCAATGCAGGCGAACCTACACTCCTATTGTTGTTTTCTGTGAAACCATTTATCTCATATTTTTTGTTTTTAATTTTTTTCGCAGAGGACCATGAGGGACAAAGCAACTTGTTCATGGAACAATCAGTACATAGTTTACAGAATGCTGATTTACAAAAACAAGGAAGACTAAAGAGACAGTGAGATATTGAGGGAGAGTACACAAATTCCTGTAAAGATGGGTACTCGTACGGTAAATACACTAGTGGCCATTAAAATTGATACACCAAGAAGAAATGCAGATGATAAACGGGTATTCATTGGACAAATATATTATACTAGAACTGACATGTGATTACATTTTCACGCAAACGTCCCAATCTGTTGATTCAGGGATCGAGACGTTACTGCACGATCCGTTACACCCATTCAGATAAGATGCCAGTCATCTCGACTGCTAGTGATACGAGGCCTTTGGGATCCAGCATGGGGTTCCGTATTACCCTCTTGAACCCACCGATTCCATATTATGCTAACAGTTATTGGATCTCGACCAACGCGAGGAGCAATGTCGCGATACGATAAACCGCAATCGCGTTAGGCTACAATCCGACCTTTATCAAAGTCGGAAAAGTGATGGTACGCATTTCCTTACACGAGGCATCACAGCAACGTTTCACCATGCAACACAGGTAAACTGCTATTTGTGTATGAGAAATCGGTTGAAAACTTTCCTCATGTCAGCACGTTGTGTTAATGATCTGAAAAGCTAATCATTTACATATCACAGCATCTTCTTCTTGTCGGTTAAATTTCGCGTCTGTAGCACATCATCTTCGTGGTGTAGCAATTTTAATGGCCAGTAGTGTAAAAAAAAATTACAGAGAAAAGTCCTCAGCCGATTCCATGAACTCATGTACTGAATAGAACGTATGGTATCATAGATCGATACCACCCTCCTCAACGTCTCACAGTCGGCAACGGAAAGGCAAGTTTCCCACAGATGCTGATAGCAGTTGCTCGAGGATCCAGCGGATCCAATGATGCGTGCCCACTGAGCCACGCCTCCAGCGATGTAGAACGACAGGCAGCAGTTGCACAGCCTAGCCCCAGACTTCGACAATCGTCAGTTTTAATCTTCCTTCGAGCATTACTGGCGGGAGCCCTCACACTGCATGACGCTCTTCAGTTTGCTACTTGTCATGACTGGACTTTATTGCTGTTAGTTCTTTTGTAAATGTCCTTCGCAATGTTTGGAGAAAGCCACAAATTAAGTAAAACCTCTATTTACTGTATTTACATGTTCGCTAATCATTTTTGCTCCTTTCCAGTTTCCCTATGACGACAGTTACAGCATCACTCTGTACCCCATCTCCCCTTACCCCTGTGTATGAATTAATACACAGCACAAGCAGTGTGCCACTACGAAACCTTCCAACTTCTGAAGGCTTTTGGTTTACACTTTCCTTTTCAGATTTCCTGCGTTCCCTACCACATTCACACTTCAGTATTCCATGCTCCGGGTAGTAGAATATTACCTATTTTGTTCGGCATTCAACATTTTTCTCATAGTCACCTCTCCTTGGCAATGTAAATGGAAAGACGTGTGCAGTACGAAATACTACATTACTGTCCAGCCTCCCTGACATCATCAGACTCTATTCCAGTTACGAGACACATGTCGTGTAGATACACATGTTTCCAAGGTTATTTTCACATGCTGCAGAAGGTCCTCTGGGAAGCCTTTACACATCCTCCAAACGTCCCGATCCCTCCTCATGCAATTTCCATATTTGTGGTACCCTAAAAAAAAGATTTTCGTGACTGTCGATTTTCTTCGGACAAAGAGGTGCTCACCTCGGTACAACCATGGTTCCGCAGGCAACTGCAAACATTTTTCCATGAAGACAATGACCGCTTTGTCCCACAGTGGGATAAATGTATTTATGGTTATGCCGAATACTTCTGAAATAATAGGAAATAATAAACGGTTGGATTGTTGCCAAACTAAAAGAGTTGATTTACTAGCTCACACAGATCCTCAAAGCAGATGACACCATAATAAGTTTCACAATGAGCAGTCGGCATCCTAATTTCCAGGTAGCCAGGTACACGACTTCAGACAAAGGAATAACTCTTTCATAATTTAGGAAACCATGATAACTCTGAATCTACCACAAGACGGTCTGAAAAGGTATTGTTCGTCACTATGTTTCAGCTTCCACAAAATCCAATTTTAACAACATAGGAGTATCCATTTTACCGGGCAGTTGAATACTGTCCCATGTCTAAACCTGAAATAATCTCTACCAAATGATGCAGAAATTTGGTCGGCAGTCCCGCATATTTCCTAACTGTTTCACCTCAAGTTCATAATCACTTCCCTCCTTCCTACTTCCATCTGTTGTCCACATTAAACAACGTCCAGTCCAAGTAATTAATAAGCAAATACTTTTATGATGATTTGAGACGAGTGAAGATTGCAATAAACTTTCTTAACAAATTAATTTCTACTAGTTTCCGTTACATTATAAATTTCGATTATTATTTCATAAATGAATCCAGAAATAAATATAGTAAACAGAAATAACAGAAATTTCAAACGTCCCAGTAATTCGTAATTTCAAATGTTTCTAAAAAAATAATTTTAACCTACATTCAGAACTAGTAGTTATCGATTGTAACGTCGAAACTAAAATATTTTATAAAGCAGTTCCATTTCATAAGTTTTAGCTTGTAATATAACATACTGTGTATAAGTTTTTAGAAAATCAGCTAAGGTAATATTGACCTGTCCAAAATTCGAAAAAAAGTACTGGTATCGACAACTACTGTTTAGGAAAAGTAATGCTACAGGAGGATGTCCCGTTACAAGTTCAACACAGAAAATAATTGAAACGATCTCATCAAATCCTTTAATAATTGTAGAATATCCATTAGAGCCTTTGTCATTTGCAGACAAAATCGTTCTCCCAAGTAGAAACGCAGAAGTGCTCCAAATACGGCAGCAGGAACGAGAATGGCGAACGCTTCCAAGCCACAGTTGCGTCTACTTGGGCGAAAGACAAAATGACTCCTCGAAGACACAATGTTCAAGTGGCTCTGAGCACTATGGGACTTAACAGCTAAGGTCATCAGTCCCCTAGAACTTAGAACTACGTAAAGCTAACCAACCTAAGGACATCACACATATCCATGCCCGAGGCAAGACCTGCGACCGTAGCGGTAGCGCGGTTCCAGACTGAAGCGCCTAGAACCGCTCGGCCACTCCGGCCGGCAAGACGCAATGTAGCCACAGTTAGTACACAGAGAGATTGCTCAAAGAACTTATATCGACCAATCCAGGATTAGTTAAAATACACCGTGCCTTTTAGTTTTCACTCATTTCGTGACCTTCTGCGATCTAAAACTTATCGAATATTTGTCTGACGTTCACATTTTCTTGTTGACGTGTGCCTGCCGTCCAGAATTTAGCTGAGCACTTCATCAGAAAATAATTATTCACGAGTTCTTACTTTTACACACATTTTATGTCTGCGTCATTGCTGTACGGTTTACTGTAGAAGTAGCGTGATAAATGAGAGTGCGGTCATAGATCAGTTAGTCAGGGAGAAAAACGTCATGACTATGGTGTAGTGCTACTTTGCGGTGATTGTAAAAAGAAAGGAAGGCAGATGAAGTTTAACGTCCCGTCGACATCGAGGTCATTAGAGGCGGAGCACAAGCTCGGATTGCCTCAAAGATGAGGAAGGAAACCGGCCGCGCCCTTTGAAAGGTACCATCCCGGCATCTGCATGGAGCGATTTAGGGAAATCATGGTAAGCGTAAATGTGGATGGCCGAACACAGGTTTGAACCGTCGCCTTCCCGAATTGGAGTGATCTTACCTTTTATGTAACCTTTGGCTGAAGAGCGGTTTTTATCCGCGGGGAGCCGCGGTCCCTCTGTGGGAAATTGAAATAACAATAAAGGAAAAAAATCCACCGTACTTAAAAAGACATTTTGTTTGGTGATCAGGCCATCAGACGATTAAATGAACCCGAAACGCGTCATGATGCGAAACAATAAATAAATTCAGAAAAAAAACAGTGAATAGTTTTGACCAGCATTATGGCCTTTAAAAATCTATTTCATGATTGCTATGATAATGGTTGCATTGCACTTTCAGGATTTTCAGTCCGGTTCATATTAGGTGCGCTGCAGTTTCCGAAAGAATCTAAGTCGACACCGCAGCACAAGTTTCCTTACTTTGATAACCTGCGTGCCGCGTGGGATTAGCCGAGTGGTCGAAGGCGCTGCAGTCCTGGACTGTGCGGCTGGTCCAGGCGGAGGTTCCAGTCCTCCCTCGGGCGTGGGTGAGTCTGTTTGTTCTTAGGATAATTTAGGTTAGGTAGTGTGTAAGCTTAGGGACTGATGACCTTAGCAGTCAAGTCCCATAAGATTTCACACACATTTTTTTGATAATCTGCGTTTCCAAATCACCTTAGATATATGCTGTGATAGGTCCTAAGAAGTAATAACTTCTTCTCTTACTCTTCATTTGAAACACAATTATGTGCACACAGACATTTTCTCGCAGCACTTCCCCATACCTTAGACTTACTTATATTGCCTGAAGAAAATAAGCATTTCGTACCTTGGGAGCATGAAAGTGCTTATATTCTAAGAACGGAAGTCTTATCCTCGTACTACGTGATCGGTGTCGAATAAATGCCGTCACAGAGACCACTTGTCACTCAAAGTTATTGTACTACTCTCCACAGAAATACTTTTATCTGGTGTCGAAATTTACGAGTCATGAAAAAATAAGAGCACTTAAATTAATTTTTTCGTTACTCTAGATCTGATAAAATTTAAATATTCTTGCTGCGAAGTTAATTCTTATTTACAGCGAATATAATATCTACCACACCAAAGAGGAGCAATCAGATCGTAAGGAGTCACTGCCAATTTGAAAGGTTACGTCGATTTGAATGGTACGTGAACTGGAAGAGTTTAAGTGGGAGAGTTATTTCGTCTCCGGGAACTTGTTATTTAACGCACGTTGTATTTCTTCCGTAATAGGGCTCGAGTGTTATGAGCAGGACACATCTACCTGTTACAAATCTATGTATTTTAGCTTTTGACCGAATTTCTTCTCCCTCGTACACTTCAGTACAGCTTTCATAGTCCGCGTGAATCCGGGCACCTTTAAGTTTGTTTGTGTATATGTTGTACTGTCTGTCCTTGAATTTTATTTTCCTACCGGCGGAAGGCTCCGTCCGATAATAATTCTTCCATAGGTGAGTCAAGACTGAATACTTTGTTCAAGCATGAAAATGAGTCAAATGAGGCCTGCGGCTGTGATTGGGACAATGTATAACGAAATTCAGCCCAGAATTTTTGATAAGGGCCACGCAACGGCAGTCTCGCTTAGTAGCTACTGATTAATCATACGAAGAGCACCAGCATCACACCCACATAACTGAATTCTCTTGACGTTATTTAAATATAAACCTAGATGTGGTAATGACCTGATGATAATGATCTTCGACTGAACTACCTATAATCAAAATTTATGCCACCATTCAGCCTTACTTATAGCACATACTAATTGTAATAGTATTGGCACTTTAGAATATATACGTTGGGAACTAGGCACATGTTGGTTCTCTCGTGAACCTGATAAGCACTTACACTCTATTGCAAAAATCTGTACTTGCTCCCATAGTCTCCATACACGAAGCTTGCGAGGTGCCAGGGATAGCAGTGTATTTAACACTAAATTCTTCTAGAATCTACATATGTAAATGATGCTGTAAGCCCCCCCCCCCTATTCTAACTCCGACTTTTGCTGCTGCACATAGATAAAAAACATACGCGAACTGACTGTAATCAACCCTGCAAGTGGAGTAGAAAAGAGTTTGGCACCTGCAATAATTTAATTTGATAAATAAGTTAAATAAAGGAAGGTTTCATTAACGTAGTGAGAAATGATAGGGTTGCTCTACCGATTAACAGAATGAAAGTTCTGTCCAAAATAACAATATGATTTATTAAGACTAAACACAAAATAATAAACAAAAACACATGAAACATTTACAATACGTCAAATAGGCTCAAACTGGATACTCAAACAAACGCTGTGAAGGTGAAGTTGTCCCTAAACTAGATTGTGACGTTTATGACGAAGTGGTATGTGGAGCCAATTCCTTGCCACTCAAATCTTAAGAGAGACACACCGCTAACCCAATATTAATTGCTGCTACATTAGTGAGAACTCAGACAATGAACACCCAAGATAGAACAAAGTTAGAAAAGACGAACAGGCGCGTTCTGCTGAGCTCTGGTTATCGCCTAGCAAAAATGCCTGCTTTGCCGGTGCTGCGGACGTACATTACCAAGCTGTCTTCTTAACTGCAAGGACGCGATCTGGCGTACTGGAAGCGATGGCTGGTTGCTTCGACGTCCCGTCGTGGTGATAATAATGTCGGGAGTATAGCCCGAAACAAATTATCCTGACCTGGTTGTTCCAGACTAAAGACTTCCTAGCAATACAAAAGCGCCTCTGAGGGAGACGAAGAAGGCTCGCCACACAATCACTGACGATACAGTGATTGATTTTAACAAGCGATGTCCCCCAGTAACTCTGATACAGTCAACATTAGCCAAAACTGCTCAAGACAGACAACATAGGCCTCTTGTACACAGAACGCTCAATTGCCAACTGTACTCGGAAAGTTACATTGAAGTCGAAACTTCAGCAACTTCGTCAAACAGTTACAATTAAAGAAAAGTATATTAGACAGCTAACAGAAGGCAGGTTGACCCGCGCAGACAACAACAACAAAATGTTTTGGGTTCAAATGGCTCTGAGCGCTATGGGACTTAGCTGCTGAGGTCATCAGTCCCCTAGAACTTAGAACTACTTAAACCTGACTAACCTATGGACATCACACACATCCATGCCCGAGGCAGGATGCTACCGTAGCGGTCGCGCGGTTCCAGACTGTAGAGCCTAGAACCGCTCGGCCACTGCGGCCGGCTGCAAAATGTTTTTGTGTTTTATATCATAGTAGTAGTAGTTGTTGTTGTTGTTGTTATGGTCTTCAGTCCTGAGACTGGTTTGATGCAGCTCTCCATGCTACTCTATCCTGTGCAAGCTTCTTCATCTCCCAGTACCTACTGCAACCTACATCCTTCTGAATCTGCTTAGTGTATTCATCTCTTGGTCTCCCTCTACGATTTTTACCCTCCACGCTGCCCTCCAATACTAAATTGGTGATTCCTTAATGCCTCAACACATGTCCTACCAAGTGATCCCTTCTTCTAGTCAAGTGGTGCCATAAACTTCTCTTCTTCCCAATCCTATTCAATACTTCCTCACTAGTTATATAATCTACCCATCTAATCTTCAGCATTCTTCTGTAGCACAACATTTCAAAAGATTCTATTCTCTTATCGTCCATGTTTCACTTCCATACATGGCTACTCTCCATACAAAAACTTTCAGAAACGTCTTCCTGACACTTAAATCTATACTCGATGTTAACAAATTTCTCTTCTTCAGAAACGTGTTCCTTGCCATTGCGAGTCTACATTTTATATCCTCTCTACTTCGACCATCATCAGTTATTTTGCTCCCCAAATAGCAAAATTCCTTTACTACTTTAAGTGTCTCATTTCCTAATCTAATTCCCTCAGCATCAGCCGATTTAATTCGACTACATTCCATTACACTCGTTTTGCTTTTGTTGATGTTCATCTTATACCCTCCTTTCAAGACACTATCCATTCCATTCAACTGCTCATCCAAGTCCTTTGCTGTCTCTGACAGAATTACAATGTCATCGGCAAATCTCAAAGTTTTTATTTCTTCTCCATGAATATTAATACCTACTCCGAATTTTTCTTTTGTTTCCTTCACTGCTTGCTCAATATACAGATTGAATAGCATCGGGGAGAGGCTACAACCCTGTCTCACTCCCTTCCCAACCACTGCTTAAATTTTCTAACATACCTGTCCGATTAAGGGATCTGACATTCCACGCTCCGATCCGTAGAACGCCAGTTTTCTTTCTCCTGATAACGACATCCTCTTGAGTAATCCCCGCCCGGAGATCCGAGTGGGGGACTATTTTACCTCCGGAATATTTTACCCAAGAGGACGCCATCATCATTTAACCTTACAGTAAAGCTGCATGCCCTCGGAAAAAATTACGGCTGTAGTCTCCCCTTGCTTTCAGCCGTTCGCAGTACCAGCACAGCAAGGCCGTTTTGGTTAGTGCTACAAGGCCAGATCAGTCAATCATCCAGACTGTTGCCCTTGCAACTACTGAAAAGGCTGCTGCACCCCTTCAGGAACCACACGTTTGTCTGACCTCTCAACAGATACCCCTCTGTTGTGGTTGCACCTACGGTACGGCTATCTGTATCGCTGAGGCACGCAAGGCTCCCCACCAACGGCAAGGTCCATGGTTCATGGTTCATACCATAGTATACGCATAAATTATTCAAATTTTAAATTCTCACTGCGTGTTAGTGCAGCAGTAGATGGAGACCATGAAAAAGGCTTAATACTTACTAAAATATAAGGTGACAGCAGCTTAGGGTATACAGCCCTATCAGCATTGAGCAGTGCTAGGAGATGGGATATCTTCTGTTTTTTGCGGTGTGTGATAATGTAGGAAGCTTTACAAGTTAATTTCATCGATTGTTCAGGGTATTCGGGAGTTCTTGTTACAAACTTTTAGGAAATTTGTAAAATTGTGGTAAGTTTTTATGGGACCAAACTGCTGAGGTCACCGGTCCCTAGGCTTACACACAACTTAATCTAACTTAAACTGACGACAACGCACATACACCCATGCCCAAGGGAGGACTCGAACATCCGACGAGGAATTGTTGAGGAACCGAATTAAGCGTTTGTATTAATACTTACACATTACATGTTTACCTTATTAACACGAAAACACTACGCGTTTACATTACTTTAGAAAAAAAACAACCAAATATACTCTACGTACAAGGCAGTATTGATGCATTACAAGAGCGGCTCGAAGTGGCTACCACCGATGTTGTTACAGACATTGTACCTATGAGGCTTTGTCTGGTACACACTCTCAACCCAACCGAATACCTCTTCAGTTTCTAGTGCAGCGGCCAGCACTCGTGCCAGCAGATCTTCCTCTGTCTCTACAGCGGTCTCGTAAGTTAAGCTTTATTTACAAGAAGCAGTCAGTAGGCATCTAGCCCATTGCATACCAGAGCAAGCAACTCAGACTTTTCTCTGTCCCACAGCAGACGTGGACGCGTTACACATCTGAAATGAAACCGTTGTGAACGGAAATTGTACGATTCTGCCGGCCGCAGTGGTAATGCGGTTCTAGGCGCTTCAGTCTTTAACCACCCGACCGCTACGGTCGCAGGTTCGAATCCTGCCTCGGGGATGGATGTGTGTGATGTCCTTAGGTTAGTTAGGTTTAATTAGTTCTAAGTTCTAGGGGACTGATGACCTCAGATGTTAACTTCCTTAGTGTTGAGAGGCATTTGAACCATTTTGTACGATTCCGGACATGGGTTCCTGTTCAAAATATTGTGTACCCACTCCCGTTCACAAGTCCTGGAAATTTGTAACGGGAATTTCTGAACGCTCTGTATAATGTTTGTGAAGCCCTGAGAACCTACTCAGTGGATATGTCTTCTGTAAAATATATTAAACCCCGTTTTAGCAAAATAAAACGTGTATCCTTGCCATCCAACATGAGTATATGTGTGGGAAAGCCACACCAGTAGTGCGTTTGCCCTGTATGATGCCGGAGAATTTTCAAACAGTGTGGAACAGTAGTCTTTCGTTTACCCTCGCCTGTGCTGGTATACTTCCTGCAGCATGAAAAATAACGATTTGATCAGAATATCTTCCAAGCCTGGGAGGTAGACCAGAGGGTTGCCAAGGATGGTCACTGTTGTGTAGAGTTCACAAAAGAAATATTTTCCTGACCCGTCTCCCCATTGTGACTTGTCTCACGAATTATACAATTGGGTCACGAGCACCCTCGCGCATCTTCTGAGATAAAAACTTTTCCTTTCCTTAGTCTTAAGCATCAGCCACTAGTATATTTAATCTCTCTCACAGTGTTCTGTAAGAATTTTCGTTTCGGGATTATGTGTCATTATTTCATTGTTTCGGTACATTTGAGAAATTGTGCTTCTATTACGATACTTATCAGCAAGAATCGCATTTCGTCAGAATTCAGGTTTTTCTTGGAAGCAATGATTCGCATTTTACCGCGCATTGTAGTGGTGTGCAGTCACAAGTCACAGTGTGCCAGATGCAGCGTCATTCTGCCACATCTTCCCGTAGTATGAGGTGCAGGGTGCGCGTAGAACATTTAATATTGATTTCCATGTTTGGGTTTATCCCGCAAATAGTTTCATTTATTCTCTGTAGTTCGCTTCTTCTAAGTGCTTTAGGCACACCAGATGAAACATGCAGCTTACCTCAGCAGTGTGTGATACACGAAAGTATAGAGTCCTTTCTGTCCTGGACTTTATTCCAAAAATGTAGCAAGGTATGTTACACATTAGAACTGTGAATTGTGAAAAGCAGGAGAGAGATACTAACGGAAACGAGACTTTAACACCACAGACAATGGAAGTTTAGTTTTCGATATCACCACTAGGCTGGGACTAAATCATTTCTCCGAGAATTACTTTCTTCTAAGAGAGCTAATCCAGCAACGTATGGCACGCATCTTTTAAGACGCTCGGAGAATAGAAGTACTAACAAGTAAGCTCTAAAGACAGGATGTTAAATGTTCTGAGATGGTGTTTGTTCCTAGCCGCAAAGGCTTGTGTGTATCTGTCATATCTATCCATGGATTATATGAGACATTTCAAACTGTTACACGTGAATTTAGACTTTCTCGGCGAATCTCGATGATGAAGTCTCCTTGGGTAGTTAGGCGAGTCAAGGCATCCTTCGGTGGCAACTTCGCCTGAACGAAACTTGTTGAAACGTTGGAGCTGAACGACGCCTTGAGTCGGCTGATGACTCGGGAAGATTTCATTTTCTCAGACTGTAGGGCTTCGCGGATTTATTATCTCACACCTTTGCTTTATTACAAGCTTCACCACGTGTACCTCCCTTCATGTTTGAGTATTTAATCTTGTTCCAGGTAAAAGTTTCTCCATTCTCTTAAACTGTTTTTGGTAGGGGTCTGCGCTACTTATTCACACACTGACTACGTTTATTTTCAGTAAGGTATTTCAGCATCCAAGTAAGGCGTCGATGATACGGTTTTCCAACATATACGCGATGGAGATGACATTGTTGTCAGTTATTGCCTTCATCACACAAGTTGTCTACTTTTAGATTATTAGGTATTGTAGACATAGGCACATAAACAATTGTCTCTGCAGAAATAGAACCTTTAAAGGCGCGATTTCTTACATTGTGAGGCTGCGTAAATCGACTTTGCAGTTCATTTTTCATATTCAGTGCTCAGTTGTGTTACCTCCGACTAATTTCCCCCGTTTCGCTGGATTCTGAGTAAGCTTTGCCATCTGCTATTATAATTCCTGTCATTTTGCGTTATTAATGGGTGACATTTACTATCTGGGGGCATATTTCAGGCCAGATACCGTGTTCATAATTTTCTACTAACATTCAGGCATAGTTCATAAAGGAGTGACACCTTACAAGTCCCTTCAAATTCATAGCCCATTCTTACTCAATTCCTCCACCAAATCGCTCCATCATCAGCCTATTGACATGTTTACTGGATTAAGTCGTATGATATTAGTGGTACGTCATACCGATACGATTATATGACGGCTGTGAGGTCGATACACCTCATGGGGGAACAAACCTCTGAAAATTTTAGAAAACCGAGTCTTTTTGACTGAAATGTTCTCTTGAAGGTCTACTTCGTTGTCGTGTACATTCTCAATTCGTTAGAAACTCCAGTGTCGAGTTACGAGGCTATTTGTGAAAGAAATGACTGCGAAAACCATACCCAGCGACAAAAATTAATCGACGTTGCGGCCACTGTGGTAGCATGTAATTGCAACGACAGCCTACCAAGCGCTCGAACTTGAGATCGAACCTGACTGTTACAACTTTTGCACAAAAGCAGACGAACATCGTATCGAGCGAGCAGAGCAGCGGATGACAGAAATTGCCAAAGAGTCTTTTCTTTTTGGCGAAGAAAACGACACTTATTTCGACACGGCGTCATTTTGTTTGAACTTGATATTTTTCAGTTAGAAAATATTTTTAAAATGACGTGTACAAAATTAGTTTGTTACAGATCCAATAGGAGGACTTCAGGAGTTCCCGCCGATGACCAATCTTCCGGCAGCGAGGGGTCCATCCACGTGGTCCAAGGGTTACAGAGGCGATGGAAGTGTGCCCAAATATGATTTCTTAAGTTCGGAAGCGTGAAGGCTAAAACTATACTATCAGATTTAAGATTATCTTGTATTCCCTTGATAGAAATCACAAAAGTTACCTATTTTTTATACATTCACTTAATTAATTCCATATAGACTTCTTTCTGCTACCGAATTCCTCCATTCACCTAGTGATGCGACGATGTTGATAACGCACTGAACTAATAATCCATAGGATTTCCGTTCCAATCCCAGACCGGCTATCCAAATTTAACAACTTCGTGAATTACGTAAGCATCTTATGGCTTATTCTGAGATGATTACTTTGAAGAAAACGACTTACCTCTGCCCTGACATTTCCTTAACATTTCGAGTGCCATGTCCATAATATTAAGTTCACTTCAATGTTGGAAAGAATGCCATGCCCGTAATATTTCGGGACAGCATCTTAGTGGGACCGCCACGCCCATATTATCATGGATACGGCATTCCTGATTAAGATGTTGTTCCCCAAATATTACGGGTATGGGTTTCTTTCCAACATTATATTATTTTTTATTACGGTCTTGGCAGTCAAAGTGGAAGTTATGGAAGGCTTGTCTGCGTCCATAATGACTTCATCGTCACCGGTACTTTAATTTCAAGCCTGTTATAGCAAAGACTAAGGTACAAGTGGCTAAGTTATTGAGGGACTGCTACGCTATCATAACATCACACGTCTGCAGTTGTGCTGTTCCAGAATGTTCCGCCCGCATATCTTCACCATTTCACAAATGTGAAATAAGAGAACATGAAAGTCAAACGTTTTCAACCTTCAAGTCTACTTTACCTGATGCATTTTATTTTGGCACTTGGTGATCGAAATAATCGATGAACATTTCCAAGCTATAACGCAATACAGTGAATACTTTTTACACCAAGAGTAAAAATTTTCACTCTAAACATCTATAGCATCTGTTTCGTGATACAATCAAAGAGTTTGTCGTTGCGATCACCCTCGACCTTATTATACTTATTATACATTGTTGGGCAGGTACAATCACAGGCAGTGATGGACGAGACGGAACACGGTACATACGTAACAGAGGTGGAGTGATATATTAGTAAGGAAAACGTACAAAAAAATGAAATTAAATTGTCGTATAGCAGTGATGGCCAGGAATCCCCACCCAGGGAAAATCGGCCGCCCAGTAGCAAGTCTTTGCAATTCATGCCATTTTGGGCGATTTGCGTGTCGGTGATGTTGAAATGATGATGAGAACAACACAACACCCAGTCGCTGAGCGGAGAAAAATCTCCGACGTGTTTGGAAATCGAACCCGTGCCTGCTGCATTGGAAACAAACACGCTGACCACTCAGCTAAGGGGGAGAATGGAAAAGCCGGATAACAGACATAAATAAAGTGCAAGTTTGATACATGTCATACTCCCAACGTAAGGATCCATATCGCACTCTTAGTGAGGAATATGCTTTCCTCGGTCACTAACGCATATTTTGCACTCTGGTTAAACTATTGAGAAGTCCTTGGGGAACATTGTCCCACTAATCTATCAAGGTTCAAATGGCTCTTCTCTGCTTCGTGATGACTGGGCGTTGTGTGATGTCCTTAGGTTAGTTAGGTTTAAGTACTTAAACCTAACTAACCTAAGGACATCACACACATCCAAGCCCGAGGCAGGATCGAACCTGCGACCGTAGCAGTCGCGCGGTTCCGAGGTCAAGCGCCTAGAACCGCTCGGCCACCGTGGCAGGCAATCTCTCAAGGCCGATTTCAGTTCTTATATGGTTCGGAGACGGGGTGATTGTTGATAAACATGTCTGCTAAGAGCTGTAGGGTTTAGGTTCGGGGAGCATGCAGGGCGTTATTTCGATCAATACCTTCACTTTCCAGTGTGCGCTAAACCTCAGCGGTCCGGCTTTATCGTCAATAACCAGAAAGTCGGGACCTACCGCACCTCTAAACAGACAGACATGATCCGGAATAATATCCCTGCCCTACTGCTGTGTTGTAACGGTACCTCAGGCAAAGATATAGAGCGGTGTTCGGCCACTGAGCATAACGCCAGACCATACCATGATGCCCAAGCTATATCGATGTCGCTCACGAACATTCTGAGGACTGTAACGTGCTCTCCTCTCTCTCTCTCTCCACATTAACTGATGGCTAGTATCATTTGCCACACTGGAGCGGTATTCGTCAGAGAACGTCACTCGTGACCAACATGCTCTCTACACCAACAGATTCTTTCTCTACGATAGCGTGGTTGAAGTAGGGAGCATTTACCAGCCTTCCGGGCAGACCTGCCTGATTAAATCATCACGAAATGGTTCTGGCAGAGACAAGTGTACCGGTAGTGGGTGCGAGGTCTGCAGCAATCTGCCTGTTCCTTTTTGCCACTAGGACTATATAACAAACCTCTACTAGTGTGGTGGTTCGTCTACGATGACCGGCATCCCGTAGCATTTCCACCTTCAGTGATTTTGTTAATCACGAGATATACTTCTGGACCACCCATTACTGTGGTCCAAGCGGTGACTCATTGACCGGTTTCGAGCCGTCCAACTGGTCGTCCACTATCGTGAACATTGAAATGATGTCTTGCACACGTATTGCCGTACCACACAAAATGTCGCAATAATCGGTTCTACAACAACGTTCGTCAAACAGCGTACTGCATGAACGGTAGCATGCAAATACAGCGTTCATGCACAGGCCTCGCTGCAGTTAACAGCTCCCGCCCTCTACATTTCATTTTTTGTCATTGGCCGAGTGTTCCATAGCAACTGTCGGTTGTTCCTTAGCAATTGTCGGTTGTCGCGTAGCAAGAGTCAGTTGTTTCTTTGCAACTGTCATGCAGTGTATTTTCGTAAACGAAGTCCAGATTTAGGTACACGACGTTTGTTATTCAATGGGCCATTCCAATTCGTGCAGCTGAATTGCGGATACTGCTAGCACACAGCGGCGCCCTGTTGGATCGCAATTTCTGCTGTAGCGCTTCGGAAGCCCTGATATACTGTTGTGCTGTATGCACACGGCGGCTTTGCGACCCAGCACAGAGAAAGATTCATTAAGGCTAGATCCCAGGGAAAACAACAACCGCCGACTTCATTGTCGATGCAACCACAGCAGGAAGCAGTTCACTGTCCTCTGCCGACCGGAACTAAAGCCCCGTGTCCGGCACAAAACCTGTAACAATGAATATGGTGAGGCATACCTAGCTACCACACACCATTATTATGTCATGAAAAGAACGGATAAAAAAATACAGAAAGAGGAATAGCATGATCGCACACACACGTAAATATTATTTTCTATCACTTCTGTTTCGTAGTCTGGATAGTACTCTGGCCGTTAGTGAATGCAAGTACCGTCTCTTGGCTGCCACGATAACTTCGGTATGTATAGTATTTGTCTGTAGTTGTCGCGATCTAAATGTTCACAACGATACGATGCGTAAGTAATCACAAAATACTGTCGTACAACGAAATTACAAGCAGAGAGAAAAGACGATTTTATTATCTCGGCAACCATATCTACAAAAATGTCGTGTTCTTGCAGATGCCACGCGGTTCTAGGCGCTGCAGTCCGGAACCGCGCGACTGCTACGGTCGCAGGTTCGAATCCTGCCTCCGGCATGGATGCGTGTGATGTCTTTATGTTAGTTAGGTTTAAGTAGTTCTAAGTTCTAGGAGACTCATGACCTCAGATGTTAAGTCCCATAGTGCTCAGAGCCATTTGAACCATCAATTTGGCTCTGAGCACTATGCGACTTAACGTCTGAGGTCATCAGTCGCCTAGAACTTAGAACTAATTAAACCTAACTAACCTAAGGACATCACACACATCCATGCCCTACGCAGGATTCGAACCTGCGACCATAGCGGTCGCTCGGCTCCAGAATGTAACGCCTAGAACCGCACGGCCACTCCGGGCGGCATTTCAACCATCTTGCAGATGACTAGCTGACCATTTAATGATGTTTATCATCATTTGCAGACTTAAAACACGGTGGGAAAAGTTATAATTTGTTTTGACTGTGAGGGTTTTCTCGTTGTGCCGATACAGTAGTTTTCATGGTTTTCTAGCCGCGTAAGATCGCAGTACAAGCATAAAGTTTCAGAAAGGTTTCTCTCTGTCTCTCTCTCTCTCTCTCTCTCCTCCTGTCTTATCTTCTGGATAAGTACCAGCGTGTCACACTTCGTCTACTTACTTAGGTACCAGCGCTAATGGTAAGTAGACTTACAGCAGTTACACACCGACGCTTCGACAGAAGACGAGGAGAGAGAGAGAGAGAGAGAGAGAGAGAGAGAGTAATCTCTCTGAAATGTCACGCTCACCCTGCGATCTTATCAGCTAAGAAACAAGTTAAGATTATATTGCAGTTTCAGTGTATTAACTGTTAACATAAATACAGCCTGTACAGTTGATCGTGCTTCTTGAAAAATAAAGCGTTTGCTAATGAGAAAGTTTTTTCTGTGTGACTTATTTTCATCTTAATGATCTTGACCACAATTTTTTAAAAGTATGGGAACAAACGTGTCTTAAGAAATATCACTGACGGATAATTATAGCCTTCTTGACGGCAGCTCAAAAATTTGTAGCTCCTTGTACACAGACAGACACTGTAAACCTACTTCCTTTCTCCGGGTGTCGTCTAACATCTAAATTGATAATTGGTATAGTTACAGAACTAAATTAAGGTTGCGGTGTATTATAGAGATATATCTACGCTGTCGGTCAAAGAAATATTCGTGTAGTTCTGTATCTTGTAAGATCCCCAAAGGCAGTTGTTACTTGCATGTAAGGCCAGTTACGTAATTCCTTGATTGTTATAGTCGTATTTGCGGTGTCGGTCAAAGAAATATCCCTGTAGTTCTGTATATTGTAAGATCCCCAAAGGCAGTTGCATGCTGCATGTAAGGTCAGTTGCGTAATTCCTTGATTATTATAATCTTATTTGGGTATGTTCTTGTGTTTATAAACGACAGAAAGGACAGAGAAGATACAATGAATGGCAGCCAGCACTTAGTCTAGTTCTTTTCAACGACTTTAAGCGGGAAACTCAGCATAAGACGATCATCAACAGCGTCTCAAACGTTCAACCTACGATATGCTGAGAATTGGAGTAGGATTGAACCCTTTGGGTACAGTTTTCTGATATATTACAATAAGCTGCTCATCAAATACTGATGATGAAAGTTTCTTCGGCCAGCAAGATTTGAACAGTTATCCGAAGTTGAGAGTCCCTTTGACTCGATAAACGTTGCTCACAAGTAACTAAAAGAGTCAAAAGTGATTACACACCCAGCAAACACAAAAAACTACACTTGTTCGACTCGACGTTCCTTTGGTGGCGTTCGTATTAAAGTAATTTATTCTGTCGTCCTCACATTTGGCAGGATGGGAACGAGTCGGCGTAACTACCGACCATTCCACTATATGAAAACAAGACGAAAATAGAAAGGTCTATTGGGCTACCTCGAGTGCTACCGATCTAATAGGCTTTAACTCATCAGCTGCAGAAGTGAAAACTGAGTTTATTTTTATTACTACTACTCAGCGACATTCCGTACTACAGTTTGTTTTATGGTTACCTAACATGTATGTAAGAGTTAATGAGATTTCATGAATTCAGTTATCGTGAAGGTGGCAATTCCTTATGAGCTAATACCTATGTGGGTACCGAAAGAGGAGGCTACGATCATCGACAGGTTTGTATATTCCTTATGACTTGTCGTAGAGTTCATCTCTCAGCTTTCCTTCCATCATAATCCAACCAGTGGATTTCAATATTTCGGAAACCCCAACCCACCCGTAATTCGCCGAAGACCGTGCAAACGCAACGGCCCTCCACGATGAGATAGTTTGTTTCACTCGTGGCGTCCGAGTGGGCTCATGCTGCAGAACGGCTGTGAATAATAGCTACGATCGTAAAAGACAAGAAAAACCCGGGCACGATTTCGGGATAATGGAGCTCCCACTTTGACGAATTACCGTTATTACTGCCGGGTGATTGAAACGGACCGGCTGGCGTTGATGGAGTGCACTTGCTCCATCTCCGGTCATTACGCGTGTTTGTGTATGCCTACCGCAGTCAGGTCCTCCCTTCCCCGTACCCCCGCCTCGCCGTCGCTATGGAAACGCTGTTGCTTACAAGGCGAGCAATTGACGTTACACGATGTATCTGGAATGTACACGAAACGTCCATCTGTTTACGTCTTTGGTGTTAGCCGTCGGTTTGCTGGAAAACTGATGGTCACTTTTACGACTTTTGTACAGATCTGATGCCCATTTAACCCGCGTGTGAAAAGTATGGCATCTGCCAGACTCTGGTACTAATGTGGGTTAAGTAAAATCGTAAATATAGGTAGAAACTTTAAGGCTAGTATGGTCCAAGTACCATATATTTGTATTGCGAACAAATTGTTTCCAATGGAGGCTTCGATAATATTACAGTGTAGAGAATAGGCAGTATTTAAGGAAACCTTAAGAACATCTAGAAAGAAATGATGGTGAACCGTTCTTATTCTACTGACGGTAATAGGCGAAGTCCAACTTAACTACTGAAAATGGAACACTCCCAAAGAAATGGCAATGTCACATTAATCCGCTTCTCCTGTTACAACTTCAAAGTCTCTATTTTACTGGAGATAGTTATATTGCTCTAACAATATTGAGATGTTCTTTTATTATTATCAGCCGATAATGTGCTCAATGTAGGCTGTAATTTAGAATAGGTGCACAATGAAACGTAGGAAATTTCGAGATTACATTTCTCGTTTGTTAAATGAAATCCAAAATGCAAATACATAATGTTTGAAGGCAGCCTGTATTCGATCCATACCAAGACCATTTTCCGGACTGAAACTTCCCCCCAACTATTTGAGCCATTAATTAATGACATTGGGTGCCACGACATATACATCGACGCGCCCACGGGTCAGCAGTGCAGCCAACTGCTACTCACTCAAATTTACTTGTTACTTAGATCATGCGCATCTCTCGAAAAACAGTGAAAAAACATGGATACATTGTCGATGGCAAAGACATTTCACAACTACGCACAGATGAACCACCAGTGCAGCATGACTATCGACACGCGTTGCGTTTATAGTTAACTTCCGCTGCTTGTGCTAGTGTAGAGGGAAAACTATTTACCGGACGAGTACCCACATTTACAGGAATGATGTTCAGACTGTGCGCTGCAGTATCTGTGTTGTCTGTAGTGTTAGTGTAATGACTTCCCGTTTGGCGCCGGTTGTGATGCGGCGACGTAGTGTTGAAACACAAGCGTCAACATGTGTCCGGAAAAGGTGAGCAGAGCTTCAGACGTAAAGCTTTCTTATCAAAACACCACCAACAACCACAATATGAATAGTTCTCCAGCTCTTCGCTCATATCGACACATGGAAGGGATATGTAGAGGACCTATTTCTGCACCGGGGTTTGAGGAATATGATTCGTAAGTTGAAATTATCTGAATAATTGGGAATTGCTGCTACGAGTGGTCGATGGGCAATTGCATCACAAATTACAGAACAAGTCACTGTAGCTATGGCTGAGAATACCGAACGCAGTGTGGTATCATAAGCATTAGACAAGTTGTGTCAAGGTAGCTGAACACTCCAAGGTTCTTCGAGCAGTTGTAGAGCAATTTCTAGGGACATTTCAGGATATCGTGCATTTAGACGCCAGATGGTCGTCACGCTGAGCAACGTTTGTAACGTGGAATGTAAACATGGTACACAGTTAACAAATGTTTCACTCTCATTTGGAAGTTAAAATGTGTTTCAGTCAATATTTTATTCTTTATTCCTCTACCACATGCCCTCACAAATGGTTCTACAAAGTTCGATCTTCCTACGGCTATCCGCTTTTCATGGGGGCCCTCTCAGGTAACAAAGTTTAAATTATAACCAGCCTGTATAACGACACATACAGCCGCAGGAAAGAATTGTCTCACTAAGAAATCAAGGAAAGTAACCGATATTTATAACGTTTGAGGTTAGAGCCTACAATCCCAATAATTCATACATGTTATCAAAATGGTTGGATGTATGTGTGTATGCGTGTGCATGTATGTTCCACATCTCCTCCTAATCCACTGGGCCGACTACTTTGTTGTTACTAACTCCATTCGCAACACATTTTTCACACAGTATCCACATATGCCGCTAAATGTACTTACGGAATTACATCATGGTAATGCCATTGTAAACATGAAACTCCAGGCTAGACGCTGCATGCATGCACAGCTGTAAATACATACCTGGGCTACAGTAGGTTTCTCTGCTAGTAAATGTTAATTGTAGCATGATGTATTACTACAAACTAGTCAAAAATTAACACGGAACTCAAAAATACGGTTATACACACAACAAATGGCGGCCGAGGTTTAACAGACTTCATATCGACACAATACGGAATATACAGAAATCAAATCTGAAGTAGTTGAAATACGGGTTCGTCATATCACTATAGGACACTTTTTGCAGAAAGAATGTGATGCAAATACGACTTTATGCAACGTTTTCTTGGAAACTGTGTATTACTTAAACGACAGTAAAAGTAAATATTTTTTTCAAATGCTATTTTTTCTATTGTTCCATTTCTTACAACGCTAAACACTTAACTCAGGAATTTTAGAATGGACACACACACAAGTAAGCATGACCACAGTGGGTAAATTATTTAATCACACTGAGGGAGAAAGATTTAACATATTAGCAGACTAACATATTAATAAAACAAAAAGTGACTCACAACTCGGATTAGGGGTTGTAAGTAGGCTATTTAGGTTTTTATGTTGGTAACGCCACGTATCGCTCTGTATGTAAATCACTGACTGTGCTCTGTGCACTCTGTAGCTGGTTTGCATTGTTGGAATTCGCTACTGTAGTTGGAAAGTTGGATGTGAACAGCGCGTAGCGTTGCGCAGTTGGAGGTGAGCCGCCAGCAGTGGCGGATGTGGGAAGAGAGATGGCAGACTTTTGAGAGCGGACGATCTAGACGTGTGTCCGTCAGAAAAACGAAATCTGTAAGACTGGATTTCATGAACTGATAAATATATATTATGACTTCTGAACACTATTAAGGTAACTACAGTGTTTGTTCCCTATCAAGATCTTTCATTTGCTAACTATGCCTATCAGTAGTTAGTGCCCTCAGTGGTTAGAATCTTTTATTTAGCTGGCAGTATTGGCGTTCGCTGTATTGCAGTAGTTTGAGTAACGAAGATTTTTGTGAGGTAAGTGATTCATTAAAGCTATAGGTTTTTTTTAGTCAGGGCGATTCTTTTGTACGGATTATTGAAAGATTGCGTTACGCTAAAAAAAATATTGTGTGTCAGTTTAGTGATGATCAGAATAAGTAAAGAGAGGAGTGTCTGAGTACGTTCAGTTTTGCTCAGCTGCTCGAAAAACGAATAACGTAAGAGGTTTACCAGCACAGTAATTCAAAAATTTTCTAACAGTGTGTTTCAAGGTATTATAACATTCTACTACTCCAAGGACATAAATGTATTGACAATTTCCGACCGTTCTCAAAACGCATCTCAGATTTGTTTTTGATGACCTCTGCAATCAACTCCACTTCCCTGGCTTCATGCCATATTGTTGTTTGCAATCAGTCAATTAATAATATATTTGCATTTCGTTTAATACATTAATTAATAGCATGTGTGCAATTTTACTCTCTAGATGCCACACGCTAGATAAAATAAATAAATAAACCTCAGATTTCAAAGAAACCCTCTTTAACATGGTCTCAGAGAGGTTAAGTTACCATATGATTTGTGCACTGTGGGTAGTAAAATGTGTGACCTACAGTCACAGAACTTAAAGAAAACGTTAACTCTGAATGTAAGACACTGTCTAAGCAGTGGATACACTATCACTCTTCCAGTGAGGCTAAACAATTCAAGTAGACGGTGTAAAACCGCAGAATGATTGTTACAGTTCTTTGGCATCGCGAAGTAATTTTGAGAACAGATTTGGTGAGAATACTGTGACTTCAATAAATGACGAAGAGATTGATGAAATGTGTGATGAGATAAAAGAAATAATTCAGATAGTGAAGGGCCATGAAAATTTAATAGTCGTAGGGCACTGGAATTCGATAGTAAAAGGAAGAGAAGGTGAATATGGAATGGGATTAAGGAATCAAAGAGGAAGCCGGCTGGTCGAATTTTGCACAGAGCATAACTTATTCATAGCTAACATTTGGTCCAAGATGCATCAAAGAAGGTTTTACCCCACGTGGAAGAGACATTGGATGGTTTCAGAGAGACTAAATAATGGTAAGACAGAGATTTAGGAGCCAGGTTTCAAATTGTAAGGCATTTCCAGGGGCAGATGTGGACTCTCACCACAATTTATTGGTTATGAAGTGTAGATTAAAACTGAAGACATTGCAAAAAGGTAGTAATTTAAGGAGATGGGATCGGGATAAACTAAAAGAATTAGAATTTGTAGATAGTTTCAGAGACAGCATCAGGGAACGATTGACAAGAATGGGGAAAGAAATACAGAAGAAAAAGAACGGGTAGCTTTGAGCAATGAAATAGTGAAGTCAGCAGAGTAGGTAAAAAGACGAGGGCTAGTAGAAATCCTTGGGTAACAGATGAAATACTGAAATTAATCGATGAAAGGAGAAAATATAAAAATGCAGTAAACAAAGCAGGCAAAAGGAAATACAAACATCTCAAAAATGAGATCCCCAGGATGTGCCAAATGGCTAAATAGTGATGGGTAGAGGACAAATGTAAGGATGTAGAGGCATAGGGGTAAGATAATTTCTGCCTACAGGAAAATTAAAAAGAGCTTTGGAATAAAGAGAACCACTTGTATGAATATCAAGAGCTCACATGGAAAGGCAGGTTTATGCAAAGAGGGGAAAGCACAAAGGTGGAAGGCGTATAAAGAGGGTCTGTACAAGGGTGACGTACTTGAGGAAAATGTTATGGAAATGGAAGAGGATGTAGATGAAGACGAAATTGGAGATACACTGAGAGAGGACAAGTTACTCTTTCACCTATTTTTCACATACGGAAAATTATTAAAAATTTCATTACAACATGATTCACTTTGAGCAAGACTCTGGAAAGATAATGGCCTGAGTAATGTTGATGAAGTCTGGTAGCGCGCTAAAATCATGAGGTAGTTTTGTGATTCTTAGCCGGCCGGTGTGGCCGTGCGGTTCTGGGAACTTCAGTCTGGGGCCGCGTGACTGCTACGGTCGCAGGTTCGAATCGTTCTCAGGCATGGTTGTGAGTGATGTCCTTCGGTTAGTTAGGTTTAAGTAGTTCTAAGTTCTAGGGGACTGATGACCACAGATGTTAAGTCCCATAGTGCTCAGAACCACTTGAACCATTTTTATGATTCTTAGCTCATAGAAACCGCTTGTTGGGAGTTGAAAGCAATTGGCTGTGAGCTCATCCCTTAGTAAATCTTGCCAGACAGGCCCACAGCCGTACAGAGCAAACAGGTCAGCCCTTCGTCGAGACATGACTCTAGAAGAACAATGCCGCTCTACCTGCTGGGGCACCAGCAGAAGCCTGGGCTGGGGCTATGGTCTGAAGGATTGTGTCTACACAGTGGAGTTGTAAACCAGGCATTGTGTGCAGAGCCATGCGTAATAAAAATTCACAAGTTTACATGTTCACTGATAGTGCAAATAAACCAGTGAACCACTTTGCCCAGCTGCCTCAGAAGTAAAAGAAAAATCTGGCATCTACAAAAACTTAAAAAAAGTCAGTAATTTGCGGTTTCTTTTTTGTCAGAGATGCAGGTTTCTTAACTCTTGCCTTGGTTCTACATGAGTTTTGTGCTGTATTGTGGGAGGGGAGATTTAGCGCCTCTACAGCCCTGTGATTGGCTCAAGATGGTGTCAAGGCAGTGTCATTCATGCACTTTGTGGGAAAAACGGAATTTTTTTCTGGAGTGGTGTGAATCACTCAAGTGCTGGACTTTGGTCTGGTAAGCACTTCTGGTCGAAGCTCTGGCATGTATGGTTGGTACTTGGGACCTGTCCTGAGACAGGCTTCACTTTCGAGTAGTTTAGATTAGGGAGCCTGTGGTGAAGTTGTTACTGTGCCAAAAGTGTGACTTCAAATGTCTCAAACTACTCGCTTACTGAGGGCACACTTAGTCTTCTTTTGGTTTACCAGTCTTGACATTTGGTATGCTTGTGCACTCTGTCATATAAGTGAGCCAGATTGGTCCTTGGTACAACCAGTGAATAGGTGTGCGTCCCACACTAAAATCTGCCATGATTTCAGGGTTCTGGTAGAGAGTTAATTGCGATCTTTCTGCTTGTTCGCCTGTTCGCTAGACTGTGAGATTTTTGCATATCTTTCATGACCGTGATTGATTCACAGGTGCTGCATCCATGTCTCTCCTCTGCCGCACGCAGCTCGCCAGTTGCAAATTACATTGCCGCATAACGTAAACAGGGTAACGTACTGCAACTCCAGCTCTGTTAGGGTGTACAGATCTCAATCGCCACTTGCTCTCAGCTGCACCTATGTACAGAAACTTCAGTAGATTTTGTCAGTCATAGTCTGCTTGTCATCAGATCAATTCAGCTTTCATTATCCACATTTTTAGGGCCAGAGTACCTGACTCACTGTTCACCTAGTTAAACTGTCTCTGATATCCAGGATCCACCCAGTGGAGTGGTAAATAACCTGTTAGCTGTTTAGTGCATTCAATCAACAACTTGTTTAGTATTATTTATAACTTGTTTTGGAAAAATAAATATTGTTATTACACTAACTTTTGCCTATATTCTCAATCATCTTAAATAGTCCCACTAGGGTTACCTTTCTTTGTGGCGACCCTGTCAGGGTCTCGGATTGATGACACATCCTGTGACCATCACACTGCCTAGCATAGTCATTCAATTTGATGTCCCTTCCACATATGTACGGTTGTATGATCGACAAGCCATAAGTCTTTGAAAATGAAAATTTCTGTCTGCACTACAATGTACTTCGAGATCTAGCTCTTAGAAAATTAAAAGGGCAATCATTATGGACTCAAATCTTGATGTTCGTCTTTCGCGCTCATCGTGTGACGTAAATAGTATGTTTATGTTTATCAGTACTGAGCGTTTGCTAGGTTGCACCTGTAACAAGTGAAACGGCTTCTGACATCAAATGTAACAGTTGTGTTACTAAATGTGACAGTTCTGTCACTCAAGGTAACTGGGTTTTCTCTTTTGATGCTGTCAATTGTCAGGAGGAGCATTCTAAAGCATTCTGTCAGGGTGAAAATATTAAATAAATTAACTTTTCTCTCTTACAACATGTGGGCAGGGTGGGTTCTCCCTTGGCTCGGGTATGAGGTCGAATGAAACATCATTTTTACATAAGATAACTTTTATTGAAAGTTTCGTACAACTGTATCTTACTGGGACGTTCTGGTTCGGAGAGCGGCAGCCGTGTCGTTTGCGTAGCCTTCTGCTGCGGCAGCGGCGGCGGCGGCGGCGGCGGCGGCGGCGGCGTCTGATTACGCGTAGTGGTGTGTATCTCGTGTCGCCGTCTCGCCCAGCTGACCAGAGACGCGCAGCGCGAGGTGGCCCGTTTAATTATTGCGAGCGACGTCGTGCATCGGATGGTGATACCTTGAATGTGGCGTCCCAGTGTTTCTCTTCTCTAAGCGGCCGCGTGTGTTGTGCGTCGACCAGCAGAGCGGCGCGGCGGCGGAAGACCAGTGTCCCGAACTCGAACCACGGACTCCCGCTTGCCAGTCTTCGGCTGTCAGGTCTTCATCCCAGCTCACAGGTAACTACTGATGTGAGGCCGTCTCCTTCCCGTCCTCAAGAGTCACCCGGGTATGTAAAAACCAGACTTCAAATACCTTTTAACTTCTGTCTTCTGGCGCTGCGGCTGCTGCTTGCTATTCCATTACAGCGGCGGACTTGGTGCGTCTGTGCATGATGCAGTCTCTTCTTGCATGACGGTCTTCAGCAGCGAAACTGACTGAACACTACTGCTACTCTTCTTTTCTTCCTTCGTCTCTCGTCTTCATCTCTGTTCCCTTCTCCGTCTTTGTCTTCGTCCCCGTCTTCATCTGTCTTCCTCTGTCATCATCTGTCTTCATCTGTCGGGCCCACCGCGTCTCGCGTATTTATTCACTTCAGTTCACTGGAGGTGAACGACTTCACGGCCATTGCCTCTTCTGTCACGTTGAAAAGCTTCTCGAAGAATCTTCCTGACCTCGGTCATTGGCTCTTGGAATGTAGGCGGGGGCCTCTGATCGCATGTGACGACTGAGAAACACATGAGCCGGTCATTGCCTCTTCCGTCACGTTGAAAAGCTTCTCGAAGAATCTTCTTAACGTCGGTCACTGGCTCTTGGAATGTAGGCGAGGGCCTTTGCTCACATGCGACAACTGAGAAACACGTGAGCCGGTTGGGCGATGCCCTGACGGCTGAATCGACAGCGCCCGCTTATGTGGAACTTGCTGACTTCATGGTCATTGTCTCTTCTGTTCTGCTGTTCTGCCCACTGAATGCGAGTATGTAACTCTCTAAACTAAACCAAGTTTTCCATTTATATTCTAATTTCTAGTTCACTTTGATTTCACTAATTTATTTACTTCAATACCACTCAACATTCCTCCACCCTTCGGAGAAATTCGCCCTCGAATTTACCACTCAACATTCCTCCACTCTTCACACAGAAAAAGCACAAGCACTGAAAACTCTCGACTTAGAAGATTACACACACTTCACATTAAGTATGTGGTAAATACTTTATCACTTTACAAAAGCACTGTACGGTCAGGAATCACATAGTTCTTACATAAATGGTTGTAATAAGTGTAACAAATCTTGATGACAATGAATAAACAAAAAATAGATTTTGCACTTAGAAAATTACAGAGCAACAGCTGTTTAAACTACCCTATACTAATGCAAGAATATCTATTCTACAGTATTGTTTATGTTAACAAGAGACTGTTTAATAAAGAATGAAGTACAATAAACAAAATTAATACACTAATGCTCAAAAGTAACTGCTGAAGTACACCAGTTAAGAGTGTGGTATCCAGTTAACAGGGATTTGATGAAGTGGTATATTATTATTTGGCTTATCTTTTCGTCTTAAATAAAAGGAAACTGTACAAAGCAGAAACACCAACACAAAGGTTCCAGATATACCCGTTCCTAGCATTCTAATTTTAGTTTTGTGTTCACCTTTTAATTTTAAGACATGTTGCATCATAACATTGGCATCAATTTTGCCTTGCAGTGAGTTTATGACTTCAGAAGGGAACTGTCAAGGGAGTCATTGAGGTAGGATAGGTTTTGTGTAGGAAATGCTTGCATGGCGTTTTCTGAAAAAAGCAAACAACATGTTTATGGACCTAACAACCTAGTAAAAACAAAAACAAAGAAAAGAAGGAATACATTGTTAACTACAAGATCTACATGTTTCTACGTTCAAGTTTTCTTTCTTAAAAAATAAACCATTATAATTTATTAATTATTTACATTTGTATACTGTCCACAGTCTACTAAGATTCAACTAGGACATTCGCACCCTTGAACGAAGATTGTATGGTGCCATGTCTGTATGTTGTGCTGGCGTGGCCACTCTTTTTCCTTTACGGGAACTTCCTCCACCCTTCGGAAAAGCAGACACTATTGTTGAAGGAATTACATCTGGAGCGCCCTTAAAAGGTTTTAAACGACTTGCATGGACAATGGTAGTTCGGGTGGGCAGTTGCAATTTAACGTTGACTGGTGACGTGATCTCAATAATTTGATAAGGACCTCTGTAGTTTGTTACAAATTTCTTCGTTTTCCCTTTCGCTATGTAAGGAGTTGAAAGCATAACCCACTTACCGATTTTGTAATTTGGATATTTAGCTTGGGCATTACCTAATCTTTCCTGTCGTTCCAAAGCTTTTGTATTAGATTTTTGAACCTTTTTCCATACATCCTTCATCATTCGACTGAAATCTCTTACTGTTTCTCCGACTTTTCCGTTTTTCTGCCTGATTACATCAAAAGGGGACGGCATTTTTTTCCCATAGACCACTTCATAAGGTGACATGCCAGTTGCTTCATGCGTTTTGACGTTGTATACTGACACGATTATTGGTAAATACGTATCCCAATTAGAATGTTGTTCGTTAATATAATAACTAAGCATCTTGCCAATTGTCCGATGAACTCTTTCTGTGCGCCCGTTGCACTGAGGGTGTAACGGAGTTGTGCGTAATTTACGCATTTTTAGTAAGTGGCATAGCTGTTTCATTAATTCAGACATAAAATTAGATCCCTGATCTGTGATAATAGCTTCAGGTACGCCAAATTTAAGTATCCAGTTGTTAACTAAAGCTTGGGCAACTGTATTTGCTTGCTGATCTGGGAGACTCACCATAGCTAGATAGCGTGAAAAGTGATCGATAATTGTAAGAACATACTTACTACCAACAGGTGTTTTATGAAATAGCCCGTAGAGATCCAGTCCGCAGATTTGAAATGGACATGAAGCCTCGGGGAGCCTCTGTAAGGGTATTTTTGAACGAGAAAGTTCAGCTCTTTGTGCGCACGCAATGCAATTACGAACGTACTGCGCAACATCCTGCTTTCTGGTTTGCCACCAAAATCGCTCTGCTACTCGTCTTTCGGTTGTCCGCTGTCCACCGTGTCCTGCAAGGATATGATCGTGGGCCTCTGCCATTATTTCTTGTCTAAGGTGTTGGGGAACAACAATTCGCGGTCCAAGTTTTGTTTTACGGCATAATACACCATCTTCAAAGCAAAATTGTTTTTGAGTTGCGTATTTTTTACATTCTGTATCCTCATCTTGTGCCTTTCTCCAGTCCTCAGTATCTCGGCCTGTTGCTTCCAAAAGTGCTATTTTCCGACTTAGGCAATCTGCATTCGTGTGTTTTTTGCCTGGTTTATGGATAACTTCGAAATCCATTTCGGAAAGACATAGGGCCCAACGGGTAAGACGACTAGACGGATCCTTTAATCCAAGCAACCATTTTAAAGCTGTGTGGCCTGTAATAACCTTGAATTTCCTACCATACAAGTAGCATTTAAAGTATTGGATACCATAAATAACACTTAACAATTCTTTCTCCGTTGTGGAATAATTTCTTTCTGCCATTGTTAGTTGTCTCGAAGCATAGGCTATGGGGTGTTCCGCGCCATTAATATTCTGACTCAAAACAACTCCTACTGAATGTCCACTTGCGTCACAGGATAAAATAAATTCTTTGTTATAATCTGGGTAGGCTAATACTGGACTGTGTGTTAACTTATCTTTAAGGGTTTGAAATGCTGATTCACAATCTTCAGACCAATGAAATTTTGCACCCTTTTTCAACAATTGGGTCAAGGGTCGGGCAATTTCAGCAAAATTTTGAACATATTCTCGGTAATACGATGCGAGACCAATGAAACTTTGTACCTCCTTAACGCGTTGTGGTGTTGGGAAGTTCTTAACTGCCGAAATTAATCGAGGATCTGTTTTAATTCCTTTTTCACTAATGACATGCCCTAGGTATGTAACCTCTGTCAATGCAAAAGTACATTTTTCCATATTTAATGTTAATTTAGCTTTTCTAAGTCTCTGAAAAACATTACGCAGACGCACAGCATGTTCATTAATGTCTCTGGAGAATACAATAATATCGTCTAGATATACACAACATTGCTGAGTTTTGAGTCCTCGCAATACTCCATCGAGTAGTCTTTGAAAAGTTGCTGGTGCATTTTTCAAACCGAAAGGCATTCTCTTAAATTGCCAGTGGCCTCCAGGGGTAGAAAATGCTGTTTTATGCCTATCTTCAGGAGCAACTTCCAATTGATGATATCCGCTACGTAAATCGATTGTTGAAAAGTATTTACTGTTACCCAAACTGTCAATGATATCTGTAATGTTTGGAAGAGGATAAACATCTGAGAAAGTTTGTTTGTTAAGGTGTCTGTAGTCACAACAAAATCTATATCGTTTCGTACCGTCGGGAGACTTCTTTGGAATAATTACAATATTTGAATTATAAGGCGAATCAGAATATTCTATAATTCCATCTTTTAGATGCTGTTCTATAAACTCATCCAGTACTGGCTGTAAGTGATGCGGAACTCTATAAGGCTTCCTATAAACTGGGGGGCTATTTCCTGTTGGGATCCTATGCTGTGTGATGTCTGTTGCTGGCAATGGACCTTCTGCATTAAATAAATCTTGGAACTCAACTAAAACTGCTTCTATCGTGTCTCTATCTTTTCCTTTCAAATGCTCAATCTTCTGGCGCAATGCGGTTTTATAGGCGTCTGGTTTCTGACCATTCTTAATATCTGACCAAATGAAATCTTCTTCTTCAAAAGTACTGACTGTAGCTACTAATATTCCCTTATGCAACTCTTTGTCCTCCACTCCGAAATTGTCAATATGTACCGGTACTTTTCTTTCTCCCTCAACGTCTTGAACCCGTACAACACTCCTACGTACAAAACAATGTGATACATCTAATTCCTCATTTTCCTCTAAAGGCTCTATTAGACACACTGTATCTGTAGGTACTTCGTGGTCAACGGTCATCCAGAGAAGTTTTCCTGAGCCAGATGGTATCTGATCCCGCGAATCAACCTTCAAGGACGTTGCACGCAGTATAGTTGATTTCACCTTCCGGTTAGGGAAATCTTGCGGCAGAGGGCCCTTTGCAGCGGTGTCACCTAGCTGAAACACTATTCCGCTAAGTTCTACAGTTTGCTGTCTGAGGTCGATTTTAGCGTGATGTTTATTCAGGAAATCCAACCCTAGGATCGTGTCGTACCCGCCAGTTACCTTTGTTACCACTTCTACATCTTCTTGAAATTGTTCACCGTGAATATAGAAAATCAGTGATGTACATCCTAATGACTTCACTGTACCTCCTCCTACTCCACTCAATCTATACCTTGGAGGGTCATATTTCTTTTCTCCAATACATTCATTACTTACTATTGATACGTTTGCGCCTGTATCCACCAGTATCCTTGCCTCTTTATCCTGTATGGTAGCAGATAACCAGCATTCCGCCTTCACATTCGCCTTAATGGCATGAAATTTTATTGGGAACGCCTGGCGGCGGCTCCGACATTCCCGTTTGAGTTTAACTGATTTCTATTTCCAAAAACTTTCTTAGACCTGCATTCCTTGAACGTGTGACCTATTCTTTGACAATTAGTGCGTTGAGGTTGTCTGCAGTTTTTTGCTTTATGTCCGTGTCGATCGCACCTAAAACATCGTACTCCTGCTGAAAATATATTTCGCTTCTCCTTGTATCTGGTGGCAATGTCAATTTCTTCAAAAGCTGTCGCCACAGATACAGCTTCTGCTAAATTTTTAGGAAACTCTGCCCTGACACGACGGGACGTTTCAGGAGGTAACCCACGTAAAAATGTATCCAGAGCTCTATCTTCTGCCTCTTGTAAAATAACTTTATTTGCTTCATCACTAGTTGTCAACTGATAGGTGTTAATATTAACTTTTCTAATTCTATCTACAAAGCTTTCTAACAACTCGTTTTGCCTGTAAGTGATAGTGTGTAATTTTTCCCTATAAAATCTACAGCTGTTCTGTTTTTGAAAACGTTTAAGTAATCCTTTCTTCAATTCCTCAAATGTTGGAGCATTCCGTCATTCTCCATGGTATAAGACGTGTGCTTTAGCCTCTCCTGTCAATCTTAACTTTGTCATTTGTAAGAGCTGTTCATGTGACCATGATCCTAACTTTGCAGCTGCTACTAAATCATCAAAAAAGGCTGTTATGTCCTCGCCAGGTTTACCTGAAAAAGGAGTTACTAAGGCTGCTGCTGAGGAATCTAGGGTGGGAGGGATTGAACTGGTTTGCCTAACCTCACACAACTGTTTAAATAATGCATTATTATCACTTTTAAGCTGTTCTATCTGATTAACTAAGATCTGAATAGCTTCATCAGTAGAAACCGCTTGTGGTGCTGACTCTGACTTTGTACGATTTCGTGTCATCATTTTACAAACTATTAGTTACACAATATTACCACACTGAATTCAAAAGATGTTTAAATATTTTCGACAAACTCTTAAAATCATGACAGAAAAAACACTTCTAAATAAAGAAAATATTACGACTGCTATGCAAACCTCTATCCCTTCACACATTAAAAAATACTAACTGGGAACCTTTAGTGACTGTCATTCACACCTCATATTGAGCCAAGGGTTTTTTCTCTGATACCAAATGTAACAAGTGGTACGGCTTCTGACATCAAATGTAACAGTTGTATTACTAAATGTGACAGTTCTGTCACTCAAGGTAACAGGGTTTTCTCTTTTGATGCTGTCAATTGTCAGGAGGAGCATTCTAAAGCATTCTGTCAGGGTGAAAATATTAAATAAATTAACTTTTCTCTCTTACAACATGTGGGCAGGGTGGGTTCTCCCTTGGCTCGGGTATGAGGTCGAATGAAACATCATTTTTACATAAGATAACTTTTATTGAAAGTTTCGTACAACTGTATCTTACTGGGACGTTCTGGTTTGGAGAGCGGCAGCCGTGTCGTTTGCGTAGCCTTCTGCTGCGGCAGCGGCGGCGGCGGCGGCGGCGGCCTCTGATTACGCGTAGCGGTGTGTATCTCGTGTCGCCGTCTCGCCCAGCTGACCAGAGACGCGCAGCGCGAGGTGGCCCGTTTAATTATTGCGAGCGACGTCGTGCATCGGATGGTGATACCTTGAATGTGGCGTCCCAGTGTTTCTCTTCTCTAAGCGGCCGCGTGTGTTGTGCGTCGACCAGCAGAGCGGCGCGGCGGGGGAAGGCCAGTGTCCCGAACTCGAACCACGGACTCCCGCTTGCCAGTCTTCGGCTGTCAGGTCTTCATCCCAGCTCACAGGTAACTACTGATGTGAGGCCGTCTCCTTCCCGTCCTCAAGAGTCACCCGGGTATGTAAAAACCAGACTTCAAATACCTTTTAACTTCTGTCTTCTGGCGCTGCGGCTGCTGCTTGCTATTCCATTACAGCGGCGGACTTGGTGCGTCTGTGCAAGATGCAGTCTCTTCTTGCATGACGGTCTTCAGCAGCGAAACTGACTGAACACTACTGCTACTCTTCTTTTCTTCCTTCGTCCCTCGTCTTCGTCTCCGTTCCCGTCTCTGTCTTCGTCTTCGTCCCCGTCTTCATCTGTCTTCCTCTGTCATCATCTGTCTTCATCTGTCGGGCCCACCGCATCTCGCGTATTTATTCACTTCAGTTCACTGGAGGTGAACGACTTCACGGCCATTGCCTCTTCTGTCACGTTGAAAAGCTTCTCGAAGAATCTTCTTGACCTCAGTCATTGGCTCTTGGAATGTAGGCGGGGGCCTCTGATCGCATGTGACGACTGAGAAACACATGAGCCGGTCATTGCCTCTTCTGTCACGTTGAAAAGCTTCTCGAAGAATCTTCTTAACGTCGGTCACTGGCTCTTGGAATGTAGGCGAGGGCCTTTGCTCACATGCGACAACTGAGAAACACGTTAGCCGGTCGGGCGATGCCCTAACGGCTGAATCGACAGCGCCCGCTTATGTGAAACTTGCTGACTTCATGGTCATTGTCTCTTCTGTTCTGCTGTTCTGCCCACTGAATGCGAGTATGTAACTCTCTAAACTAAACCAAGTTTTCCATTTATATTCTAATTTCTAGTTCACTTTGATTTCACTAATTTATTTACTTCAGTACCACTCAACAGTTCACCTAGTTAAACTGTCTCTGATATCCAGGATCCACCCAGTGGAGTAGTAAATAACCTGTTAGCTGTTTAGTGCATTCAATCAACAACTTGTTTAGTATTATTTATAACTTGTTTTGGAAAAATAAATATTGTTATTACACTAACTTTTGCCTATATTCTCAATCATCTTAAATAGTCCCACTAGGGTTACCTTTCTTTGTGGCGACCCTGCCAGGATCTCGGATTGATGACACATCCTGTGACCATCACACAGCCTAGCATAGTCATTCAATTTGATGTCCCTTCCACATATGTACGGTTGTATGATCGACAAGCCATAAGTCTTTGAAAATGAAAATTTCTGTCTGCACTACAATGTACTTCGAGATCTAGCTCTTAGAAAATTACAAGGGCAATCATTATGGACTCGAATCTTGATGTTCGTCTTTCGCGCTCATCGTGTGACGTAAATAGTATGTTTATGTTTATCAGTACTGAGTGTTTGCTAGGTTGAAATGGTAGAATAGTTTCCGTGGAAGAAAACAACAGGGCTATAATCCCAATTCGGCATATATTTTTAACCTTTCACCACCCTGCAATATTTATTTTCATGAAAGTGAAGCGAAAATATGCTAGGGAACCCTGTCTGCGAGTGTGCTTTGGTTACGAATGATTTATTGTTGATGAATGCTACAGGTTTCTGGCGAATACGGATGTATCCGACATAATAAAAATACCATGACGCAATCAAGCGCTGTGATGAGATCGAATCACGTGAACTGTTAAACAAGAACGACGCTTCTGTCGACAACAGGTGTCAATATTTGGTGCGTACTGTTAGCTTCCGAACATTCACCTCTGTATCACTATCTTTCACACTACTGATCGAACCCATCAAAGTATTATTCCTGAATGGATCCGTTTCAACCATGAAAACCGGCTATCAAAACCTTCCACGCAGAATTCTAGGTCTTCAGTTATTTTCCATTGACGATTGTTAGTGTTGCTACTAGACCAGCGGTTCCCAACGTGAGTGTGATTACCCGCTGCGGGGGTTAAAATATAATTTTTGAGTATTAGAAATAAAGTGTTCAGTTATTTTTCCGTCTTGGAACTAAATTGTTTTCAAAAGATTATTATCATTAACACCACTCCTTAAGACTGTAATACTGATTACTTAAGTTACAATTATCAATTTTAATCAAATATTAGCATTAGCGCAGGAGACGTTGTTGTGAGAGGTAACTTGAGAAACAAGTGTATTCACATCTTTCTCATGTAGTCCATCCACTACACACATACGTAGTACTTAGTTCCATGTGTATAATTCAGTGATGTATGCATCGTATATGCTAAAATATGCAACTGTTTGCTTGTTCAAAATCGTATACCACCGAAAATGCTTCACCTATTACATTGAAATCTTGATACAGCGTTGCATTTGAATCGATCGTAGTATTATGTGCCTACTGCAGCACCATATGGTATAAAAATATTTATATAATAGTAAAGGGGACGCATTGATAGTGAATACCTGAAGTTCATGTGTACAAAATCGTAACCTCCGGAAGTTATTCAACGATTCCTTTGAAATTTTGATGCAACGCTGTATTAGAACACGAGCGTGTGTTTGTAGACCAGTTTTTAATATGGTGTAGTAATAAATGTATAGTATATAATGGGGAAACGTTATTACCATAAATCTCTAAAAGTCTTCACCGGTTTACTTCAGATTTGTACAAAATACACTAATGAACATTCGGATTGTAGGATACATATTTTAGCATACAAAATATATAAACTCATGTATATATAAAATATATAGTATGAAACAGTATTAGCAAAAGAGTGAAGTTATATGTGTTGCTAAGGGCTTAGAATGTGGGTACTTCTTCAGAATCTGACCTTGCAATAGCAGTAAACAACCTCAAAATCAGCGAGAGTGGAGGAAAGAGAGATGGACAGAGGGGTGGGAGGAAATGGACATAGAAAGCAGAAAGGAGAAATGGACAGATAGAGGGGGCAGTAGGAGATGGATAGAGAGTGGGAGCAGAAGATGGACAGAGAAAAGAGGGAGGAGGTGATGGGGGCAGAGACAGGGGGAGAGACAGGGAGCAGGAGGAAATGGAGGGAGAGGGAGAAGGAGAGGAAGAGGGAGAGGAGACGATAGATAGTGAATGGTGGGAGGAGTGATGGCTAAAGAGAGTGGGAGAGAGAGGGGCAGGAGTAAGTAGGGAGGGGGAAGGAGATGGAGGAAGAGAGGGGAACGAGGAGATTGATAGATGGGTAGCAGGAGGAGATGGATAAAGAAATAGGGTGGACAACACGGACACAGAGAGAGGGGAAAGGAGGAGGAGATAGTCAAAGAGACTCGTAGGAAGCGATGGACAGACACATAGAAGAGAAGAAGATTAGGACGTACATTCCCATATATGCGAGAAACATGTGATACCTTTTTTTTTTCTTTTCCATTTAACTGGACTGGGCCACAGAAAAGCATTCATGAAACTGCATTCCCTCAGTTGTAGGTGGTTTCCACAGTGTAGCAGAAATAGCTTGTTTCTTGAGTTCACAGCAATAAACTAACGAATTGCTAGGACGATGATAACTGTTTAACGGCTATTACACGACTATACAGGCTACATAGTGTTATTGTTATTGTTACTATTAGTGGCGGTGGTCAGGTATAAAACATTCCGAAGTCTTCCATCTTCGCTACTGCAGAAGTAAGGTGTCCACTAATCAAGTATTTACAAACAGTAGGCCTAAGCATAGCGTACCCATATTAATGTAGATGATTTGAAAGGGGGTGCTGAAGCACGTGTTGCCAGGGAGGGAAGAGCTGGACAGCAATCATGTTTTGGAACAAGGATCTACCCAGAGTGTGCGCAGTTAGCTTCCGCCTCTGAGAAATATTTTAAGTAACACTAGCAATGCACTGAGAAATGCTTCTTTATTCTACAAAAAGCGGTTGTTAGAAATAAGCAGTGCCAATTGTGTCATTGATCCATTAATTCGTGGTTTAATGAAACACACCAACAAAATACAATTAATCTCCTCTCATTTTAAAAATGAAAGTGTTCAAATAATTTTTTATTCTAAAGTTTAGTTTTTGGGTGACACTGATAATGGTGGAGTAGAGGGGGGGTGGGGGTGGGAGGAGGATTCAATATCTAATTGGAGCGAGAGGTAATCGTCTTAGAAAGGTTGGAAACTACTGAACTGGACACAGGCGTTTTGATTCTGGCTCAAAATGAAATGTTCCAAATTCATCTCGGATGAGTCTTTTGTGTCAACAACATAGTGGCTGGTGTAATGCTGCTCGCCGTGAGTTTGTCCTGTGCCAGTCTCTTCAGTTCAAAGTATCACTTCCACCAAATCTCTTCAGTTTTTGGCTGATATTTTCCAAACTCTCTCTTTTCCTCTATTTGCCCTCTACAGCGCTACTAGTGACTGTTTCACCTGAAATGTTCCTCCGCAGTAAACGTTGCTGTCGGTTAATAATTTACGTGTCTAAATGCGCTTACACTTCTGCTCAGTGGTAAGTTTTCTTACCACCATTGTCGCACGGACCTTCCAACATTAGTGTTCGTCGTGGGTGGTTGGTGAGCCAGAAGTATTATCAAACTGAATATGACATACTGTCCCATCCAAGGTTACTCCCGATATCCCCATCAGCATTTCAACAGCTAGTGGAACACTTCCGTCACAGGTCTAAGCTAACCCTTTCGTGAACAAATTAATTCAAATTTCACATATTACTGTAGAAACTGTTCCTGGTTTTGGAGTTTATACTGAGTCAGGCCACATTTATAAATTACAATTTTTGTTTATAGTTTTATAATTATTTTATTTGGGACGTACGTGTCTTACTGGACTCAAGGAGGAGGAGGAGGAAGAGGAAGAAGAGGTGGAGGAGTAGCAGGATGAGGAGTATCTTGTTCCCTAAATCTATTCCTCCTCGCGTCCAGCAGAACATATACGTCGCACTTAAAATAATTTTGTGCAAGATATTAGGACCTGTAAAAAGATGAAAATAAGTACCATTATTATTTCGAACAAACAGCTGATTACGTAGTTCAAATGGCTCTTAGCACTATGCGACTTAACTTCTGAGGTCATTAGTCGCCTAGAACTTAGAACTAATTAAACCTAACTAACCTACGGACATCACACACATCCATGCCCGAGGCAGGATTCGAACCTGCGACCGTAGCGGTCGCTCGGCTCCAGACTGTAGCGCCTAGAACCGCACGGCCACTCCGGCGGCGATTACGTAGTGATACATCGCAGCAGCTACATACGAAATTAGTCCTTATCTCTTGCATCTGTTTTTTTTTTTTCTTTTGGACGTAGCAGTAGTAAACACCTTCATCGCGTGGAAAAATAGTAACGGACGAAAATGTAAGCAATTTTATTTTCGCCTTGCGCTTGTAAGGCAGCTTTCTATTGGGCGAATATAAAGAGAAGGTGAAGACAAGCTTTCACCACAAGAAACGAGCTAGGAGTTTGTGGAGTTTTCCTTTTCTTATCAAATCAAGGGAAATAAAATAAGATTGCAGCACCGAATAAAATTTATGACTATAACAATTTAGACACGAATATGAACGAAAAGCACAAACAGAAATTATCTACACACACTGGCCATAAGGCAAAAGCATCAGACGATTTAGATAAGTCAGGTTACCTTCCATTCAGAAGGCTGTTACAAGCAGCGACTGTTATATTGACTTGTAAATAATAGATTCCAGCTATCAGTTGTCCTTTTTAAATCTAAAGAGGACGACTGATAGCTGAAATCTGTAATTTAGTAAGTGTTTCATCAATAAACGTGTGCACAAATCTATATGTTTCAAACAAATAATGTGGAAAAGACGGCAAACACCTTTACTGAGGTATCTATTGCAGACAGGAAATAATACATAAAACTACCGGTAGGACGACGGTTCAATCCCGTCTCCGGCCATCCAGATTTAGGTTTTCCGTGATTTGCCTAAATCGTTTCAGGCAAATGCCGGGATGGTTCCTTTGAAAGGGCACGGCCGATTTCCTTCCCAATCCTTCCCTACCCCGAGCTTGCTCTCCGTCTCTAATGACCTCGTTGTCGACGGGACGTTAAACACTAACTACCACCACCACCATAAAACTACCTAACCACAAGGCACACAATACACAACTGAATCAATTAAGCGATATCTCACGCATTAGATACCAAAAAATGGAACAGTTGACAACAAAGAGTTGATATGGTAAACGCAAGATCGCAATACCACATAGATGTGGGACTTTCATATCCCTGTGAACTCAGAGAAGTAAAATTTTATGTGGGGGCAAATTTCCCCTCGTCACAAAAGGGATAAAAGTCAGAAGTGAAGATACTTCCCGAAGGTTGGTATGTTTATGTCACCATAGCAACAAGTGAGGTGATGAGACCGCGGCAGCACAAATCCTGACCGCCCGTAGAGTTTAAACAGCGCCACCAAATTTGGCATTTTGCCACAATAATTTTTTACGTACATTTACATTAGTAGGTACTTCATCTGCAGTCTTATCAAGGGTTTCTAGTTTTAAAGATACCAGCCAGTAAAATTAATTCAGCTTTGTTCTTCCGGTTCGTCTGTGACGTGTTATTTGCGCACAGCCCCGACGATTCCGCAACGCTGCGAGAGAGAAGCGTTTGCCGCGAGTCTGAGTCTGCTGATAACCGCAGAGCCGGGTGGGGCTCTTTGTAGCACAGTGCGACCGAGCCCAGCAAACAGCCACCAAAGGCTCGCGCACGGGCCCCACGCCTCCGCTGCCGACCGCACAACACACGCAGGCGCCAGCTAAAGAGGCCGGATTCTCTTTTGAAGTGAGTTGGGCGCTGAAAATCTGCATCGGAATTTAACGAGCGTTCCGACTGGCTGCCTCACGAAGGGCAGTGGCTGGGGAAGTCCCTCTGTGCAACACAGCGAGCCACATGGCGAGCAGCTGTGGAACACTGCAGGCGCGATCTGCCTCTTTCCAGCGGGGTGCCAAAATCTGAGGGGCGCTCGCACCCGACAACTGCATTTCGTGCGACGAAGGAGAACGTGCTGACGTGCAACAGCTGCAGGATTTGCGTTAGAATGGCAGATTTAACCCTCCGTCACTCGCGCGGATGAGACTCGTCTTCCACATGACTTTCCCGCTCAATTTTGTTTGACAGGGCAGGATTGAGATCGCACCATTTTCAGTACCTTTCTGTTAACTCTCCAGCAGTTAGCTCCAATCATTGGTGGCTTTCAGTTACGAAACATTATTATAGTCTGGAGGACTACAATCATCCGGGCGAGCTCTGCTGCAACAATCTGAAACAAAGTAAGCCTGTACTACTTTATTGCTTTCCTAGGTTCAATCGATCTTTCATGTGCGTAAATTGGACTTATTGAAACTGACTGCAGTTACCTTCCGTGTTACCTAGTATTCTCTATATTTTTAGATTGTAGAAGAAATCTCAAAAGCAAAAAAAAAAAAAAAAAAAAAAAAAAAAAAAAAAAAAAAAAAAAAAAAAAAAAAAAACCTCGGACAGAGTTTAGTAGAGATCATAATCTATGGTTGGAATGGTTCAATGAACTGAGTGAAGAAGGTGCTCACAGTGATAGCGCTAACTCGGAAACTGAGGACTGTGTTCATGAAAGCGGTCAGGATTCAGGAACAGAACAAGAAGTGCCAGAGAATGATGAATATGAGTCACAGGAAGAAGTAACTCAAGAGGATGCATTTCCTTTGGGGAAAGATGGAATAACCAAAAGCCAGGAAAAATAAATATCCTACCACTGTTAGAAACAGATCTTGTAATATTATTACGCATTTGCCTGGACCAAAAAATCAAACTTGTATAAAAACGACAGAAATAGAAATTCTGAATTTGTTCTTGGATGAAGACGTAATAAGCATTATCGCAACATGCACTAATACATCCATCAGTGAAGTTCATGGTGACTTCTCTAGGGAAATGGATGCTAAAGAAACAGATGCGATAGAGATCAGAGATTTCACTGGTTTGTTATATCTGTGAGGATCTTTGAAATGTTCTAGGAAGAGTATATCAAAATTGTGGGATAACTCAAAGGGAAACGGACTCGATTCATGTTATTTATGCATAAGTGAAAACCGATTCAGGTTTCTGTTGAGATGTCTTAGGTTTGATAATATCCGTGATAGAGGTGTTCGCAGAAAGACTGACAAGTTGGCTCCTATCAGAGTCGTACTTGAACCTTTCACGAACAATTGGCAAAAATATTTTTCACCTAGTGAATATCTTACTGTTGACGAACAGCTTTTGGCATTTAGAGGAAACTGCCATTCCATTCAAACAATATATCCGTAGCAAACCAGAAAAGTATGGGTTAAAAGTGTTTGCTTTGATTGATTTAAGTATAGCTTACACTTTGAATTTAGAACCGTACGTCGGTAAGCAACCAGAGGGACCATGTAATGCCAGTAATTCAGCTGAAAGTACTGTTCTTAGAATGGTCGAACTGTTTCAAACGTTACAGTATATTATAGTGTGTACGAATAAGAATGTATTACATTTAGATTTAATAAGAAATCATAAAATCAGTCATAGAGAGCGTTCAGAGTATACAAATAGACAGCTTGCTTTATGGATGACGCCTGTCATGTGTGACCGTGTCACGAATTTTCGCGCGAGTAACGGAGGGTTAAGAGCGGAGCAGACGTGTAAAGAAAACGGTAAAATCGTGATTCTGCGAAGGACATGGAACTGTCTTTCCCTAGCTCCTTAGACGTAAGAGAAAGGCAGTTACACCCATACCGGACACCTTCTAGTACAGACTCGGACCTCCTTCTCCCTGGTGTAATGCAGTAATTCGATATGGACTCAACAAGTCGTTGGAAGTCCGCTTCAGAAATACTGAGCCATGCAGCCTCTATAGCCGAGCGTAATAGAGAAAGTGTTGACGGTGCACGATTTTGTGGGTAAGTTGACCTCTTGATTATGTCCCATAAAAATTCGATGTTACCCATGTAGTGCTATCTTGGTAGCCAAACCAGTACCTCAAACTGTCCAGAAAATTCTTCAAACCAACTGTGTATAAATGCGGCCCAGTCAAATGACGCTTTGTCATCCATAAAAATTCCACAGTTCTTTTGGAACATGACGTCCACGAATGGCTGCAAATGGCCCCCAACTAACCGAACGTAACCCTTCCCAGTCAATGACTGTTTGAGTTGGACCAGAGGACCCAGTCCATTCCGTATAAACACAGCCTACATCTTTATGGAGCCACCACCAGCTTGGGTCAAATGGTTCAAATGGCTCTGAGCACTATGGGACTTAACATCTCAGGTCATCAGTCCCCTAGAGTCCCCTAGAACTTAGAACTACTGAAACCCAACTAACCTAAGGACAGCACACACATCCATGCCCGAGGCAGGAGTCGAACCTTCGACCGTAGCGGTCCGGCGGTTCCAGCCTAGAACCGCTCGGTCACAACGGCCGGCACCACCAATTTGCACAGTGTCTTATTGGCAACTTGGACGCTTCAGTCTGGAACCGCGCGACCGCTACGGTCGCAGGTTCGAATCCTGCCTCGGGCATGGATGTGTGTGATGTCATTAGGTTAGTTAGGTTTAAGTAGTTCTAAGTTCTAGGGGACTGATGACCTCAGAAGTTAAGTCCCATAGTGCTCAGAGCCATTTTGACAACTTGGGTCCATGGCTTCGTCGGGGCTGCACCGCTCTCGAACACAACCATCACCTCTCGCCAACTGAAATTGGGACTCATCTAACCAGACAACGGTTTTACACTTGTCCAGGGTTCAACCGATACGGTCACGAGCACAGGAGAGGCGCTGAACGCTATGTCGTGCTGTTAGCAAAGCCTATCGCTTCAGTCGTCTGATGTCATAGCCCATTAACGCCAAATTTCACCGCACTGTCGAAACGGATACGTTCCACGTTGATCTCTGAGGTTAGCTCATGTAGTGTTGCTTAGCACTGACAACTCTACGCAAACGCCGCTGCTCTCGGTCGTTAAGTGAATGCCGTCGGCCACTGCGATGCCCGTGTTGAGAAGTAATGACTGACATTTGGTGTTCTCGGTATACTCTTTACACTGTGGATCCCAGAATACTTAATTCTCTAACAATTTCCGAAATATGCGGCCCTAAACACGTCGGAAATTTTTTTACATGAATGGCTTTATCGCAAATTACACCTTCGGAGAGCGCTGCCCTTTTGCACTTTCCGTATGCAATACTACCGCCATCTGTATAAGTGCATAACGCCATTCCATGACTTCTGTCACCTCAGTGTGTAATAACATTGTTTCACAAATAATTTTCGTTCATTTCGTCCTTTATCTTTTTCCAACTAATTTAATTAATGCTGCGCGTATCGGATCAGCTGCTCTATAGACCTTTCCTATACTTTGTCTGGTTATGCGAAATGTACTACTTAGAGGTAATACATGTGCAGGGTGTCTAGCGAAGGAGTCACCGATTTTAAAATTAAGTATCTCGAAAACTAAGATCGACAGACGAGTGCAACAACAGGTGTTTCTTGTAGAAACCTCTAAGAAGTTTCCATAAGTTACATAAAAGTTCCCAAACAGTTCGACAGGCTGCTAATAGAGAGCGTATGCCTTGTGCTGGTCGTACAGTATCAGCTTGCGTAATTACCTTTAACTCACCAGGTGGCCTTTTGCAACTTACAACGTGGGCTCTCTATTACCTCTATGTATGACCGAGATTCGAGGTGGAAATCCTTTGGAATTTTTAATTAAAGATATTTAACATTTATTTTTAAAATTATGTAAGTGACGTTTAAATTCTCCTTGAATTTACTGCAATAAGTGAAGCCTGCAGCATCATACTTTTTACCGCACAAAATCACATACTTTCGTGCAGTGTTTTTTTTTTGTAATAGCACTTGTAAACGAACTCTTAGAGAGCTGGATTTTACATTCCCGAAAATTACAGTGTCTCAGTAACAACAAAATTTCCACAAAAACTAAATTCCAGTGTTTAAACTTCTACATAAATGTTGCACTCTTTAGAAAGAGAAAGAAAATTTGCAAAATATGGACTGCAATGTTTTGATCTACATCTGATTTTAATTAACACTTTGTAGAAAGAGATATGTCCCCATCACAATCGTTCTGAAGTCTTTCGCTATAATAAATGTGATGACTAACTATTGTGAAATCGTCGTCTTTCTCATCTCTTTCTTGTTGTGTATCGCAGAGATTTTCCTCCAACCACCAACTAACAATTTCATTAAAACAGAATTATTAAAACACAGATGTACCTGCGAATACATTTCGTGCTACACTAAGGAGGCCTCAAACGTGTCAATAACTCAGTCAACAACAAACAAAGAAGGCGATAATACAAACGAAAGCAAAATATTGCAGAGTTGGCAATTTAGGGATTGATAGCGAGATGTAGAAGCATTCTACCAAAACTGATCTTGGAGAGCGAGTTCGAAAATTTTTGTGCGGTCTGGTAGCCTGCAGTTCGTGAGTTAAGGGTTAAAACCGTCTTTTGCGAGCAGGCTTTGCAGTCACATCACAGTCTTTTCAAAGTGTCCACCACTCACAGTACTGTGATGGTGCAAACTAACAATGAAATATGCCATCACATCCAGTGGAGTGTCAACGGAAATGGATTCAGACGTCACAGAGGTCGCCGATTCATGTTCGTTCAGCGAGGTGGAATGTTTCCGGCAGCAGCGTGTTTCAATGTGCCCCACTAAAAATAATCACAGGGAGTCAGGTCGAGCGAATATGGAAGCCAATCCATTCCTTCACCAGTAAATTTGCAATAATCTTTCTCTTCCTGAAGAACTCATCAGGAAAGCGGAACACCTATTCCGTGTAATGTAATCTGGTCCTATTTCGCATGAACCACTCGATCTGAAGTCGACCCTCCAATGCAAGCGTGTAGAGACCAATTGATCGAAACTGCAGCGTAAAGTTCTATAGTGATCGTTTCTTCCATGAAAAAGGGCCCAACAATGCCTCCGCTGCATGCTGTAGCCCAAAGGGTAGCTTTGGGAGAATACAGTGGTTTCGCTTCACAAAAATGCTATTTCGAAACTTCTGTGTAACTTCTGAGCACAATTCTTTCAGTTTTCAGAATAAACATACCATTTGTTGCATTCGTCTATCGATCTAAATTTTAAAGATGTTTAATTTCGAAATCAGGGATTCCTTTGCTGAACACCCTTTATATAACGACCTGTTTTTTCTTATTTCCCAATTATTTTGTGCATGTGTTCTATTTTTTAGCTCTCTTGGAGTTCTTTTGAGTCATAATTTTTCAACAAAGACATTTCCACTTTTCGTGAACTAATTAATTTCAGTTGGAGCACACAAATGCACAAATTGTTGTCTTGCACATTCTTTTCCTAGTGCATTTCTTTTCATTAGAAATTTGAAATTCTTTTTGTGATCTCACAAGGTACGTTACTAGATTCACAGTTTCTTTTTTAATAACTAAGTATTTGCAGTGTATGAAAATTAGCTTCAAGTTATCGAGCTGAACAGTCACACCTCCACGATGGAGAACAATTCGTAATGTGAAAAATAAAAAAAAAATTGTAACTAAAGATAATTAAGTAAAAGAATTTTCCAGTACTTCAATAAGGTATTTCAAGAAAAATAGAAGAAACCCGCAAGTATCTTCGCCCAGCTGCGAAAACTACTGCAGAATGAAAGGGTGAAAAAGTACTGCGAAAATAAGAATTGCTTAGGTGGTACACCATTGACCACAGTGAAAATAAGAAGAAGAAAAGAAAGTTTAGTGACCTTGCATAAAAGTTTACTATGCCATCGGTACAGTCAGGAAAGGGGTGAGTTTTCAGTCACAAAGTATGTCGCAGTCGTAATCTCAAAAAATTAGCTAATGCAGAGCACAAAACTGCAAAGACGATGTTTACACAGATGACATGGGCTCTTTGTTTTAACTACTGTATGCGAGAAGAGACAATGTTGTCATGATTCCTGTGACGTTTATAAAGCCCTTTGCACGCTGCGCTTTCCCAGCAATGTCAAAATGAAAGCGTTACGAGCAGAGACTGACAACGTATCTTTCATCAAGAAGTCAACTGAAAATGAGGACGAAATCGACAAAGAATGTAAAAATATCTTGTGTAACTGTAAAATAAGTGCAGAGAGCTAGACTGGGATATTCTGTATAAACATTTCCTGAGAAACCAAGGATAATTGCAGTAAGTACATAATCTGCAACACAATAATTACGTAAGACCATGATATTTTTTGAAAACCTTAACAGAATGAGGACACTCCTGATTGAAGCACTCTTTTTGATGGTGATACGACACATTTGTAAGAAGAGACAGCATCCTCACAGAGCACAGAGATGTCGCTGATGTAAACACAGCTCTTGATGAAGAGTATATCTAACACTACTAACAGTTATGGCTTAAATAGAATGCAAAAGATACTTCAGTAGTAGGAAACACAGAAGTAAGAGTTCCCCTTGGAGTGTTAGTGGGTGTTTCAAGGGTGAAAACTAAGAACAGAAAGCCGTTCAGCATTTATGGACTATTTCTTGAACTCTCCAGAAGTTTAAAATTCTTACACTACTTTAATTCATTTTAGGGAAGGTATGAAATACCCTTTGCATGGGACACAGCAAAAGTCATCTTTCTTTCGAAATAAGTACAGGGATACCAGTTTTGTCAATCAAGCTTTGAGGACTGTGGAAAAATTAATAAATGAAAGGCTCCAAAAAGCTGTAAACATTGTTGTTCTAAGAATCAACAGGTGCCAGGAAATTAAAGGTAAATCGAAAATCATTAAAAGCAAAAAACAGGAATTCAGCGAGAGCCATATGTAGTGTAAAAAAAGATTTCGTAATATTTTTCAGCATTTTGACAAGAAGGCGTTTGGGGACATAATACCGGAAACAGGTAAACCAATATACTTACCGAGCTGATTTATTCTTGCACTAACACCATAGTCATCATAAACTTCTTGTAATTGTTGTTATTGCAGTCTTCCGTCCGAAGAATGATTTCATGCAGATCTCCCAGCTAGTGAAGTCGCTTCAGCTCTACGTAGCTGTTTCAGCCTACATGAAATTTTGCACTCAAAACATCCTTCCATTACGAAACTGACGATTCCTTGATAACTCAAACTGCATCTTATCAATTGATTCCAGATTTTAGTTGTGCCGTACAGTTCATTTTCGCCAATACTGCTAGGTACTTCCTCATTAGTAATGCCATCCAAACATGTAATCTTCGGAATTCTTCATACACAAGTACTCTTCTCCATTCTTCTGTAACACTACGTTCAAAAAGCTTCTATTCCCTTCTCATGTGAACTGCTTATCATCCAAGTTTCGCTTCCATACAAGGCTACGCTCCAGACAGACATCTTCAGAAAAAGGTTCCGAAAACTTATAAAAACTAATAAGCAGGCCATAAGGGATTTTTCATAAACCATAGGGTAAGCAGAGATGTAATATCTTTCCTTTAATATAGAACTATCTATACAGACATCTTCACTATAAACTATAAAGAAAAAATTATTCGTTTGGGATCAAACTGCAAAAACCTAGAAAGAAAACATTACTCATTTAGAATCAAACTATGAAACAAATACATGAAGAAACTTACTCTATGCATTCAACTCAGTTATTATTCAAGTAAATGAAGATGAACTGCAGGGGACTATATAGTATAAGTTACATTCTATCACGTGTGAAACTGGTTCTGACCATCTTCCTACAACAGTTGAGCAAGGACCCCTGTGAGTATTTTAGGAATTTGGTGTTGAACCCACAGCCTGCAAGGTAGGAAGATACCGTCTCACGCATGCAGAGTTCAGAAGAGTGCAGCAGTATGGACAGTGATGTAATCAGAAAATGATCTCAATGTCGGTTCCACTGCACTCCTTGTAAAGGAACCGTTATTGGTAAAAAAAAAAAAAAATTAGTGTACAGGTTCAGACGTAGCTGCTAGTTATCAAAAATGAAAATCTTAGATTTTCCTTATTAAGGTTTATTTTTACTCTAAGTATGACTTCATGACATAGAAACGTTAGCAAAATCATGTACAGGATGGTAAAATATTGATACTGGGTGCTCACAACTGTGAAGCGTAATTCCTAACAATTGTAAGGTTTTTTAACAGTAGCATGGCTAATGACCATGTTTTGGTGTCCATAAAAATACAAAAAAATTAAATACAATTGGGGCCAGAGATATCAATTACGCTAAAATGCACAATGAAAATACCCAAAATTGAATGGGGTCAATAAACAACTATCAAAAAGAAGTATACAATTAAAGCAATTCATAACTCTACAGTGGCTGCTCAGTCCTGTTTGTTGGATCGGAAATCTCGCGTTTCTGCTTCAGTTAAGCCCAATAATCATGAATATGTTTAACTACAGGTCATGGCTGAATGTACAAAAATAAGGAGAGACGGAGACCGCCACAATTCTGAGTCTCAATTGAGTATCACTTGCTGGCGTGGTGGGTGTGCATATGTGTTTACCTTGCATTGGTGGTGGCAGTGGCGGCGGTTGGTGCGAGCTGTGAATCTGAGAATCTATTCTAAATCTCTCTCGACTGTTAAACACCAGTCTGATACATTTATTACATCTTCGGTGAAGCTGAGACCCCTATTTATTCCCTAGCTAATTGCCATGGTACACACGATTTGGCTGGAATAGCAGGTACAATGTTGCCTTAGAATCGCTTGCAAGCGTTAGCTGTCAGTGCTTGGCGCAATTCTCTTACTAGGAGACTTTTCAGTTTAACTCCTTACGAGTTAAGACTAGCCTGTGAACAAGTGTTCACACAACGACTCCCACAATCGTCTCAACATGGCGTGAGTCGCCTTTCTCAAACACTCGACGTTTTTCTGCAAGAGAAGAGGCTCATTACTCTGGCTGTAATTTGCCTATATCAAAGCTGGTAGCCACGCGTTTCCTTTCTGGACAATCAGGGCATTCGTACTTCTTATATCTCCACCCACTAGACTTTTTTGTAGCCTATCACAGTCGTTGTTTCTTTCATAGGATAGAATTTAACTTCCACTACGTAATACTGAGATACACAGCTTTTTGTTTCATGAAAGTTTTAACGCAGGTGGCTACCGTGAGTCACCAATGTTTTGAATTGGGTTTATCTGGACATTTATCTCGCATCTCCCGCCGTGTTCATGTGGAAAGGCTTTCTGAAGGGTCGTCATGAAAAGCAGGGACAAGGAGTGGCTATAGCCGATGGCGTGTGCAGTGGCTTGGGCATCTCATTGTGTCTGCTAGATGTTCCACTGTTGGTTTCAGCCTCGCACGGGACAGCCACGCCATCATAAAATCCTCCTTCCCTCAGAACTGCGTCTTGTAGCTCTGGTTTGGAAATTTACTTCCGTGCAGTTAGTGTGAGTGTTAGTGGTTTATAATCATGAGATGTTGGTTTATTTATTGGGTCTCTAAATTAATAAGATTTGTGCAATTTCACGTAACTACACTCCTGGAAATGGAAAAAAGAACACATTGACACCGGTGTGTCAGACCAACCATTCTTGCTCCGGACACTGCGAGAGGGCTGTACAAGCAATGATCACACGCACGGCACAGCGGACACACCAGGAACCGCGGTGTTGGCCGTCGAATGGCGCTAGCTGCGCAGCATTTGTGCACCGCCGCCGTCAGTGTCAGCCAGTTTGCCGTGGCATACGGAGCTCCATCGCAGTCTTTAACACTGGTAGCATGCCGCGACAGCGTGGACGTGAACCGTATGTGCAGTTGACGGACTTTGAGCGAGGGCGTATAGTGGGCATGCGGGAGGCCGGGTGGACGTACCGCCGAATTGCTCAACATGTGGGGCGTGAGGTCTCCACAGTACATCGATGTTGTCGCCAGTGGTCGGCGGAAGGTGCACGTGCCCGTCGACCTGGGACCGGACCGCAGCGACGCACGGATGCACGCCAAGACCGTAGGATCCTACGCAGTGCCGTAGGGGACCGCACCGCCACTTCCCAGCAAATTAGGGACACTGTTGCTCCTGGGGTATCGGCGAGGACCATTCGCAACCGTCTCCATGAAGCTGGGCTACGGTCCCGCACACCGTTAGGCCGTCTTCCGCTCACGCCACAACATCGTGCAGCCCGCCTCCAGTGGTGTCGCGACAGGCGTGAATGGAGGGACGAATGGAGACGTGTCGTCTTCAGCGATGAGAGTCGCTTCTGCCTTGGTGCCAATGATGGTCGTATGCGTGTTTGGCGCCGTGCAGGTGAGCGCCACAATCAGGACTGCATACGACCGAGGCACACAGGGCCAACACCCGGCATCATGGTGTGGGGAGCGATCTCCTACACTGGCCGTACACCACTGGTGATCGTAGAGGGGACACTGAATAGTGCACGGTACATCCAAACCGTCATCGAACCCATAGTTCTACCATTCCTAGACCGGCAAGGGAACTTGCTGTTCCAACAGGACAATGCACGTCCGCATGTATCCCGTGCCCCCCAACGTGCTCTAGAAGGTGTAAGTCAACTACCCTGGCCAGCAAGATCTCCGGATCTGTCCCCCATTGAGCATGTTTGGGACTGGATGAAGCGTCGTCTCACGCGGTCTGCACGTCCAGCACGAACGCTGGTCCAACTGAGGCGCCAGGTGGAAATGGCATGGCAAGCCGTTCCACAGGACTACATCCAGCATCTCTACGATCGTCTCCATGGGAGAATAGCAGCCTGCATTGCTGCGAAAGGTGGATATACACTGTACTAGTGCCGACATTGTGCATGCTCTGTTGCCTGTGTCTATGTGCCTGTGGTTCTGTCAGTGTGATCATGTGATGTACCTGACCCCAGGAATGTGTCAATAAAGTTTCCCCTTCCTGGGACAATGAATTCACGGTGTTCTTATTTCAATTTCCAGGAGTGTATGTTGTGTGACATACAGAGTTAATCGGAATTGTTTCAGGAATTGAATGTATGGTGTGTTATGTCTTTATCTTTTATACATGTCTTTGTCTTTTATACAATTCATGATTCTATCAACTAAAATCATGGTAACAGCATTCATTAGAAGGAAACAAATAACACAAGAAAGTACGCTGACAGTAAAGCTTTGGATCAAATGCCTAAATTCAATTTTTTTGCCGGTAACATAATATATGAAGAGGATAAAGATACAAAAATTAAAATGAACCTTTTTTTTTGAGTCACCAGTCTTTTGACTAGTTTGATGCAGCTTGCAACGAATTACACCCCTTCATCTCAGAGTAGCACTTGGGACCTAAGTCCTCAATTATTTGCTAGATGTATTCCAACCACTGTTTCCTTCTACAATCTTTACCCCATACAGCTTCCTCCAGCACCGTGAAAGCCATTCCCTCATTTCTTAACAGTTGTCTTATCATCCTGTCGCTTTTTCTTGTCAGTGTTTTCCACATATTTCTTTCCTTGCAGATTCTACGAAGAACCTCCCCAACATTCCTTCCCTCAATGAAAGAAAATAGGGACCAATTGCCACAATGCTGGAAGGGGATGCCAGAAAAGGGTTTCAAATTAAATTCAGTGAATTGATGGCGTCCTACACCTTATTGTACAGAGGATAATGTTGGATGCCAAGGTAGGAACGTCTTAAGCTATTGGAAAAATCTGAAATAGAGTCCTTCAGGTTCGTAAAGTATTGCAGCAGAGAAAACAAAAACATTTACATAATAGTAGAATTAGGTGTGAAATACACAATAGAGAAAGCTACATATGACAAAAACGACATGGAAGAGACATGCTATGCTTCTTTCGTAGACCAGAAATCCAAAGGAAACTTTACATTACAAATCTTAGGGCTTGATCAGAGTGCCGAATGTGAACAAGCTGGAGAAACCTGCACAGACTCATGCACTGATGGACAATGGTACTTAGCCACCAACGCATTTAGGATGTGGTCATCGAAATCAGTTCGTCGAGTTAGTCATCAAAATGTAACAGTCAGAGCTACTTTCGCATTTATAATACTTAGTATGGATTCATTCACTGAAATGTGAGCAGGATGTCAGATGAATGAAACTACTCATAAGACACACATATTGCTTTGAAGTGCAGTGTAGTTAAATAAACGTTAAAAGAAGACAATATATACAGATGATATGAAAGATCATTTCCAAGTTGTGACATTGGATAATGTTTCTTGTGCCTGTACGACAGCTAGAGGACGACGATCAAATATTGCCAGGGGTTGAAAATACTGCTACAGTTGTAAGGTTATTTTATTTAACCCACGACCGGTTTCAGCCTCTTATACGCTCATCTTCAGGTGTTGTAACTTGTGGCACACCGTTCGTAGCACACCGCGTCTTGTGCACGTCCACCGAGGCGCTCAGGGTCACAGCACCAAGTTACGATTCCTGAAGATGGGCGTTTAAGAGCCCGAAACCGGTCTCGTGTTAAATAAAAGAGCCTTACAACTGTAGCGGAATTTCAACCCCTGGTATAATGCTCAGTTGTGGATGTTCCTCCGACAGGAATGTTCTTGATCAGATATTGCTTGGAGTAGGCATAGTCAGGGAATGAGACTGTTACGTCATAAGGAGAAATTTAACAGGAAACGGGGGTCAGACATAAGGCAGGATATGATACTGAGGTAAAGTCCCATCTTGTGCTTCTGAAGGGGATTCCGTGCTGTTGTGACAAATGTACAGCTCATGCAAAGCTGTAAGCGTGAGCAGATACAGTTAGTCAAGAGGCAGGAAATGAAACATTATGAGTGGTTACTGGAGAAGGAGAAATGGATTCAGAATTTTCTACTGTCATGTAATGGTGCTGAAAGGTCGATATTATGATTGACAGTCATGGCACATGAATATAAAAAGTTAATGGGAGTGAATGAGTGCTGTTTGCAGTGAAGCGAAGTAGCGTAGAATCAAGTGTGCATAGTTATACATGACGAGAGGTTGGTGGGTACAGCTCATTCATCTTTTATTGGCGGACCCTATGCGTTCCTCTTGCTGGAGGAAGTAGAGCATGAAAATTCACATATTTTACATCCCAGCGGGGACTCCATGTTGGTAGGGTATTTTGTGAGGTAACTGAATGCGCAGTGGGCTAGACAATCAGTTTAATCCATTAAACCAACAGAGACGTCAGTAACTGATACATAAAATCCACTAAAACACAGACAGTTTTAATCAAAGACGACAAGAAACGAAATCGTGGGGATTAAAATTACGGATGATTCTCCACAGAAACGATACTCATCTGGTCACTGCTGAAGTTCCTCTGCCCCTGTGGGTTCCGCGCATCTTATCGCCATTTACGAGCATTTTAAGAGCGATCCGACTGGCCTCCTAGTGGGCAAACGCTGTAACGCACTTCTTGAATTAATGTATGAACGCGATCAGCGCCAATTAAACGACAGTCGTGTCAGGCGATGGTGGATTAGACATGTATTCTGCACCTTTCCTCACCACTCAGTCACTCTTCACTGTTAACTGAATGTTGGATCTACGATAACGGATCCTATTTGCATTAGGTCTTGTCGTGACCCATATCACACGAAGTGAGAAACCCAGAGGAACTAGCTTTTATGGATTGATTTGAGACTGCTCTATCTTTTTATACACGTAGTTAATCTCTTCCTCTTTGTCCGGTTGCTTATGACACCAGCGTTCTGCCTTTTTGTCAGTACCCAAAAGTCCTGATTTTATTCACCTTTTATAACAAACTCTAGTCCTGCATGCCTTGCACGTATCCCACCATGATTAAGCTTCGTTAACGGGCATTGTATAAGATTTTCTTTCTAATATCTCTTTATTTTGAACCATAATCAGAACACATCAAGCTTCCACTCGTTCATATTGCTTCCTTCATTATTTTCAAAAATGGTTCAAATGGCTCTGAGCACTATGGGACTTCTGTGGTCATCAGTCCCCTAGAACTTAGAACTACTTAAACCTAACTAACCTAAGGACATCACACACATCCATGCCCGAGGCAGGATTCGAACCTGCGACCTCATTATTTTCAACTACCCGTGTTTCCATACGACTAAGTACAGTGTTCAAACCACAACGTTCAGAAATGCCTTCATAATTGTGATCCAATGTTACCTAGAAGCCAATGTGTTTCTTATTAGGTATCATTTTTAAGAACCCTGTTTTACCGAAGCTAATTGTGCTGAGAATCTTGACTGTGACTTTTTGAACCTCTTCTACCCGAGACGCGTGTCGAGGATTCACTGTTCTTGAGATGGCTAACTGCAATTAGATATTTTACTTTACCTGAAATTCAGAATCTTCTTGTAGAAGCAGTAAACAGCCCATCAGCTGGTAATGGAAAGTTTATTAAAACCCGTTTGCCATGGTTTCAATGTTCATAAAAAGTCTTCTTCAGAAGGAAAATACAGACAACCGGATTACATGCTGTGGCAGAAGTGCGTTAAAAAATAGCCGAAAGGCGTCGTCAAATATAACATTTCACCTCTATATTAAATTAAAAACATGCGCAATATGTTTGTTGTCATATGGTATTGTTTCACCAATGTAAAGCTAGTGCACTGGCGTCAAGTACGACAACGTTTGCTATAAGGAAAGCACATTTTCCTTTTCAAGAAGACGTTTTTACAAACGTTGAAAACATAGTACATGCTTTTACTATTTCTACAAGAAGCTTTCGTGTTACGGTTGCTGCTCTAGTCATTTCACAATTTATAATGTCACAGTTGACTTGCGTGAACTGATTTCTTTATGGGATTTTGTAGTATCATTGCCACAGATACTACCACAACGCCGCGCCAACACAAGGTTCGCAGCCCGTCGTCTGCCAAGCACAGAACACTCTAGCGGGCTGTGCAGCTCGACGGAACTGAAGTTTGCCTCGTTCACTTCTTAGCTAGATTTCACCCTAGGCAGACGCACTTTCATAATCAGCCCTCAGCCAATTCTGTAATGTTTGCATTGGTTCTCTGAGGAGGGCCCATCAGGCTTAGTCCCTGAGAATATGTTGTATTAGTTCATGGTATTCAATGTTACGAGATTGTCCGTTCATAGTCGCAGCTGCAGTCCTACAAACTACTGAAGATAAGTAATTTCATTGTACTATGTATTTCTTACATAATAATCCTTCTCTCTAACAGTGGGCCGTACCGCATATTATTGCAACCTGGACTCCTTCAGCTACTATCAACTCGGCCTCCTACTTATTTGCATTTAGTAACGAACTGAAAACACCCACGCGTTTTGTGCCTCTAAACAGTGAGACACAATAGCTTTAATATTCCAGTCGCAAATTAACGTTAAACTATAAGGGGCAGTAAAATGAAAACGAAACAGATGGAGAAAAGGTAAGTAAACCGTTTACTATTTTTAAATTAATTGCAATAACTGTTAATATATCTATCTCACCGCGAGACAACACGATCAGTACGCTCATGGAACAATACACTGAAGAGCCAAAGAAACTGGTACATCTGCCTAATATCGTATAAAGCCCCCTCGAACACGCAGAAGTGCCGTGACATGACGTGTCATGGACTCGACTAGTGTCTGATGTAGTGCTGGAGGGAACTGACACCTCGAATCCTGCAGGGCTGTCTATAGATCCTGAACGGCACGTTGCAAGGCATCCGAGATATGCTCAATAATGTTCAAGTCTGGGGAGTTTTGTGACCAGTGGAAGTGTTTACATGCAGAAGATTGTTCCTGGAGCCACTCTGTAGCAATTCTGGACGTGTGGGGTGTCACATTGTCCTGCTGGAATTGCCCAAGTCCTTCGGAATGCACAATGGACATGAAGGGATGCAGTTGATTAGACAGGACGCTTACGTAGGCGTCACCTGTCAGAGTCGTATCTAGGCGTTTCAGGGGTCCCATATCACTCCAACTGCACGCACCTCACACCATTGCAGAGCCTCCACCAGCTTGAACAGTCCCCTACTGACGTTCAGGGTGATGGATTCATGAGGTTGTCTCCATACCAGTACATGTCCATCCGTTCGATAGAATCAGAAATGAGACTCGTCCGACCAGGCAACATGTTTCCAGTCATTAATAGTTCAACGTCGGTGATGACAGGCCCAAGCGAGGCGTGAAGCTTTGTGTTGTGTAGTCATCAAGGATACACGAGTGGGCCTTCGGCTCCGAAAGCCCGTATCGATTACGTTTCGTTGAATGGTTCGCACGCTGACACTTGCTGTTGACCTAGCACTGAAATCTGCAGTAATTTACGGAAGGGCTACACTTCTGTCGCGTTGAACGATTCTCTTCAGTCGTCATTGGTCCCGTTCTTACAGGATCTTTTTCCGGACGCAGTGATGTTGGAGACTGATGTTTTACCGGATTCCTGATATTCACGATACACTCGTGAAATTGTCGTACGGGAAAAATCCCCATTCCATCGATAGGTCGTAGATGCTGTGTCCCATCGCTCATGCGCCGACTATAACATGAAACACGTATGTAACGTAGCAGCGATGGTGAGGCACGTTAAAATCTTTGACCAGAGAGCCTATAATCGTAGTTAGTCTGCGCTTGACCGCGCGAGTGTTGCGAGCAGTACGCTAGTAGTCGTCATGTAGAGCAGTACGCGAGTTGCAGTAGGCCAGTGCACTCTGTCGGTAGTAGCAGCCCAGTGCGGTTGTGTGATGTAGTCTGTCGGCAATACTGGTCAAGATGCTGAATGAGGTATATTGTTAATTAAGGTAATCATCAGATAATGTAAAGTTTATTTATTGTAATTAATTTCCAACAAGTGTCCCAATAATAATTTTGATTTCAAAAGCAATTTTACAAAAAAAAATTTATTTATTTGAACTAACGATTTCGTTCCACTTCCCTTAAAGAAAAGTTTCAGTTAAATTACAAAAAAAAAAGAATATTATTATTTGCAATGCAGTTCCTCCAAGCCGTGCGCAAGAATAAGAGCAGAAATTTGACTAGCAGTTACAATGAGGTAAGAATTTAATTCTGATTTTTGCACAGAGCCAAAGACCGATATTTCGGTTTAATTGAATTATCATTATCACTGAGATTTTCTTATCACTGAATTGACTTTCATTTTTTTGTGAGGAACTTATACTTGGGTCAGATTGCGATTCTCATTTTTTATTGTCATTAAATTTAATTGCTAGGGAGGTTACGTTTGGCTCCCATTCATTTATTATTTCTGTCTTTTTAAATTTCTGTGGGGAGGTTACACTTAGCGCAATGTCCATTAGCATTTCCATGTAATATTGTCTTTTAAAATTTCGGTGGGGAGGTTACACTTGGCGACACCCAGTCCAGGATCGTATTTCGTTGAGAATCTTTTGAAAAACAGTCAGATATCTGCTCTTATTTGCTTAGATATAATTAGGATTTGGCGCAACGCTTTTACTAATCTTGTGACTTTCTTTCTACAGGTCAACGGCAATTCGTTGCTCTGTTGTATTTGTGTGTTGTTTTTGCATTGTGCTTATTTATTTTGTGAAAAATTTTGACTATTGTAAAAATGCCGCGAAAGACTGTGAATAGTGTATCGCGAGGTATTATGAATGAAATTACCGGCTCAAACGACTTTACCGATAGGACATGTGACATGCAGTGTAATGATGACAATCCTGCGTTCACTAACAATCAGTGCATTACAACCACTAGTGATGACTTTTATATTAATGACGAACAAACGAACTCAATTGTCTCGTCTGTTAATTTGACGACAATTGATGACGCGGGACGCTCTATTGTAATGAGCGCTGCCGAGCTTAACACACCCGATTTGGAAAATTCAAGTAACGTACAGATAAATTTGTCTAATGAAAATGGACAGTGTTCTGAAAGTACGACGGATTTATTTAATTCTGAAATAGTGTCTGACAGTGTATATCCGACTGATAAACCTTTTTGTAAATTACAGAATGACCAAATGGTCACACAAAACGCGACAATTGCAAATACACCGTCAAATAGTACAGAGAATGGAGTAGATAATGTTACATTGGGTCAAATTATGGCAATATTGCTACAAGATAGTAAAAGACTAGAAATGATGGATGATTATTTCAAACAACTTAATGAACAGTATAAACAACTTAATGAAAACCTTAACGAACGGAGCAGACAAGTTAGTGAACAGATTACAGCTGTTACCATACAATGTCAGGACACTAAAGTACAATTACATGCGGATACTAAGGCTTGTGCTAATAACAGTAATGAAGAAGTTGGCACTGTTGCACAAGGCTTAGATAATTCAAATGCAACACAGATCCACGAAATTAATGTAGTCACTGAACAATGCCCTAAAAACGCAGTACAGATTCGCGACGAAGTTAATTTAGAGTCAGTGGAAGTTTCACACACTCCGAATACGGAAGTTGACGAGAAATTTGCACGACAGATTAACCAAATTGACGAAAGTGTTACAGTAACAGAGTTGAAAACTATTTCAGTCACCAATACGTCACAGAATCCGCCACTTTGCGAACATTTGTCTGACTCACGCAGCGTGTATAATGTGAACAATTTACAGAGACTACGAGACTTAAAATCCGAAAAGCCACGCGACTTAAAATCTGAAAAGCTACGCAACTTGAAATCCGAAATGACACAGACGAACAGATTCACACACAAACCTGAACGTGTTATTAAACTGAGTGACGAGAACGTAGATTTCGAGCAATTTGCATTTGTAAGAAAATGTAAGGAATTTAATAATGACAGCGTACAGGTACACGCTTTACACTGTATACGACAATTTATCTTTGTACATTCACCGCTATTACCTGTAATGCAGAAACTAGCTTTGAACGAGATGCGACAATTTATTTTTGTATTTTCATCAGCATTGCCTATAATGCAGAAATTTGAATTAGCACGGATACAACAATTTGGCTTTGGCATTTTACCGCTATTGCCTGTAACGCAAAAGCTAAAATTTATTTGCAGTGAGTAATAGACCTCAGGGGATTCATTACGCTTTAATGAATATGTGCCGTAGCGAGCATAGGGCCCCGAGCTGGAGTAGTGCTGTTTCATCTTTAGTTTTCTGCACTGCTGCCTTTTCTTCTACTATCCTTTATATCTATCAAAACAGCTCTTTAACTATTGCTCTACCTAGAATTAAGAAAAATAACTAAAGAAAACCCGATGTGACAAATTTTTACCGAATGTGACAATTTTCAGTAGGCACTCCAGAACCAGCGTAATTTTAATAACAGATAAAATCGTAATCATCAGTATGTGTAAAATTATTAGTAACAGGAACCACATTTTGGTAACAATAGACCTTTTCACCACAACAGCATGAAAGTCAGCCGCTTAGCATACCTAACCAACAATGCAGTCTACAAGGTCAACCAAACTTTAATGTTTCGCCGCGTGCACGTATAGTCCCAGCTCCAACAAATAGTAACGCATGGCAGCAAAGAAATAACTACGTACAGATAACACACTATTTCAACTCGTATCGCAATGCGCCGTATAGAAATTACTATCATGACAGACGTAAAAAAAATGATGAGCACAATTTTCAGCGTACATTTAATAACAGTCGATCTTATGAACAGCAACAACATCAGCAACAACAAATAATCATGAATGGAACAGACAATAGGTGTCATCCATAGCGTAACACGTCAGTAAGAAATAACAGAACAGTTGATATAGTGGATATGCCACAACATTCTCCCGTAAATAATAACACGTACGATAGATTTTAACCAGATACAGCACAGATTGCATATTACAGTGACGCAAACATTACTTTTGACACGCAGAATTTTGCTCACGAGAATGTTATTTGAAACACGCTCTGTTGAATGCACCACTTTTATCGCACCCAGATCTTACTAGAAATTTTTCCATTGCCACTAACAGTTCCAATACCGCTTTAGGCGTACACATTTTCCAGGAAATTGAAGAAGATGGCTCTACAGTAATTAAAAACATCGCATTTGCAAGTCGCATTCTGTCACCTGCTGAACGAAATTATTCCGTTACAGAACTTGAAACGTTATGTGTTGTATGGGCTTTCACGAGATTTAGGCACTTTCTTTACGGCAGACATACCACCGTCTACACAGACCACAGAGCGATACAATTTTTACTTTCGGCCAAATTCGCTCACGACAGATTAAGCAGATGGAAACTTTATTTACAGGAATTTAATTTTACAATAGTTCACATTCCCGGCACACAAAATGTTATAGCAGACGCACTATCGCGTTCTCTCGGCAACAATCAGCAAGACGCAGCAACCAACTTCTGCAAAGCAAATTTCAGTGTCATGTACATTCAGCAAGTTGCATTTGAAAATTTTATTTCGTCGTCACTACAGGACACAGCAAAAGAGCAAAATAAAGACAATGTGTGGAAAGAAATTAAACACCTTTGGCAAGATAGGAAAAATGTTACGATTAGAAACCACTACACTGTACGCAATGACATTCTGTTTCGCCGCTCTCATCCTGACAGCAACAATTGGTTATTATGCATTCCTGACGAACTGGTTAACAAATTAATATTGTACACTCATTTAAGTTACTCACATTACGGAGCAAGAAAATGTGTTCTTATACTGAGACAGAACTGTTATTTTACCAACATGGAGAAACGTATACGACGAGTTTTAGCGTCTTGTAAAATTTGCCAGAAAGCTAAATCTGACACCACTTCACATATTCCTCCTTTATATCCCATTGTACCTGTTAAATTAAGACATATGGCCGCTGTAGACATTTTTGGTCCGATTCCGAGAACTAACAGAGGTTTTTGCTACATCTTTGTCGCTGTTGAGCTCACTTCAAAATTTGTTACTTTCACTCCGTTACGCAAAGCTACTGCTAAAACTGTTTCGAAAGCATTTGTAAACCATTTTCTATTTCATGAAGGGCATGTGATGAAAGTAATTTCTGACAATGGATCTCAATTTCGTAGTGCTATATGGATACGCATGTTATGAGCTAGAAACATTTCTCCGATTTATATATCCAAGTACCATGCATCTTCGAACCCTTGTGAACGGTTAATGAAAGAAATTGGTAAGCTGTGCCGAATATACTGCCACAAAAGACATATTGATTGGGATACACACATACTCTCATTCCAAGATGTAATTAATTCCATTCCAAATGAATCCACTATGCTATCTCCGTCTGTTATACTGAAAAACGTTGAACCACCAAACAAAATTAAAGAATTAGTAAACTTCCCTAAATGTCGTCGACTATGACATCACGAAATAATTGACATTGCGCTGAACAACATCAAACGTGCCGCAGAGCGCCGGAGAAGACAGTAAAAACAGGTTTGTACACGCCGCGACTTTCACGTTGGACAGAAGATATTAGTACGTACACACTATTTATCCAGCAGAATAAAAGGTAAGTGCAGTAAATTTGAACTTCTATACGCAGGTCCATATCGGATTCGCAGCATCCCTCACCCCAATGTTGTACACGTCGAAACTTTGAGAACCAGAAAATCGAAAGGCAACCACCATATCTCAAATATTAAACCGTTTATTGAATGAAGACACTTTATGATTCAACACACTATGATGCCATTTACTAATGCAATTATATTCACCTGACGAATTACTGATGATTATCGTATTTTTTCTTGGCAAGTGCCTGGCAAGGTAAGGTTAGCAGGTCGCTTTTCTTGTCGTTACACATCAGACCGTGCACATTTTCCACTTTTTTTGTGTGTATATGATTGTTCTCCAGTTTTGTTTGTATGCACTATGAAATAGTTAAGATATAACACACCAGTCGACTTTGACATTTTTTCTTTTTGCCTTATGACATCTCAACATCGTGACTGTTTTACGTTTTTTGCTGCTGCATTGTATTATTCTGTGTAGAATTTTGCATCTGAACAGTGTCAATGTCTTTGACATATTACGTTTTCTGTCATGTTATGCTGTATGGTTAATTATGTTACCATAAACCAGTCATTATTTAGTGGATATATGATTTAAATGCAAGACATTAATCTTTGTTCATCAATTTCAGAAAGAAATGATGCGTGTAAGAAATAAATCCAACAGAAATGGGAATTTCACCTACGGAATAAACGAAAGAAGATGCAATAACTTTATGAGGAAGATTAAGTGGATCAGGATTAACAAGCATTAACAAGAATATACAATACTCATCGTAGAATAGCAGTCCTAACTAATTTTTCCTTTCAGAATACAAGGTGATTGATGCAGGCTGTCAGACAGAACTACACATCTTAGTTTTAGTGATGAAATATGCTAGAGATAAGGGATAGTTGTATAATGAGTAATGAAGTGATTTTTTTGCAGATGATAATGAATACTGATGAATAATGATGAAGGATACGCTGTTATGAATAATGAAGTTTTTCTTTACAGGTGATGATAATAATGAAGTTATGATAATATGGATAATGAATAATGAAGTTTTTTCTTTACAGATGAGGATAATGTTGAAGTTATATATTTATGCTACGTAGTTATTTAAGTATTTGTTGCAGTTTGTTTTGACAGCAGGTGTTATATTGCATAGTAGGATGACGGAAAGTTTTGGAAAGGACAGCTATGGAACACATTTTTATACACATTTCACTACCTGTTAATTCGAAGTTCACTACTTTTCAGCATAGTATGCGTTTCTTCTTTCAGCTCAATAATCCATTTTGTGTTTTCTTCAGGAGAAGTTTTTCATGATACTTACTAAACCTGTTACTTATTATACCTGTTCTAGTACTTGCATTTTTATTTTTTACCCATTTCTGTTTATCATTTATAAATGTAATCACATATACTGCCTTGTTACATAACCTTGCTACAGCTGGCTCATGACGAATGACGTTAACTATCCTCATTTGCAGCAATAGGTCAAAAGCAAATAGTGTTATGCCTCAGCAATTAATTATCGATCCCAACGCAATGCATTGCTAAAAGAGGTATTACCAGTCCCACATAATGTCACTAGTTTATGATAATTCTGAATAATACTGATCAACTCTGAATAGTATGTCACTTCAGTAATGACTTCTTAATCGATCCCAACGCAATGCATTGCTAAAAGAGCTATTACCAGTCCCACATAATGTCACTAGTTTATGATAATTCTGAATAATACTGATCAACTCTGAATAGTATGTCACTTCAGTAATGACTTCTTAATGATAAAAAAAAACAAAAAAAATATATAAAATAATGCTTTGTAACTGGCTAATAACTGCCACTGTTTATTGTAATGAGACTACTTAAAATGCCCATGATTATTAATGCTATGACTGTAATTAACCGATTTTTAATAATGACTTCGTAATGATCTGAATAATACTGAATGAGGAACAATGTTTTATTGTAATGAGTCTACTTATAATGCCCATGATTATTAATGCTATGACTGTAATTAACTGATTTTTAATAATGACTTTGTAATGATCTGAATAATACTGAATGATGAACAATGTTTTATTCTATTCAATACTTGCTGGCCACTGAGTGCCAATAATTAATGTCAATCAATGAATTATGTTATTAATTATGCCATTAATTAGCCCTTGTTTTCAATGTTGATACTTTGTAACTGGAAAAGAATGTGATTCTTACTATATTGAAATGACAAATGATGCTATGCTTTGTAATTAGAAGAAGGCTAATGATTCTTAATTATGCTTTGTAACTGGAAAAGAATGTGATTCTTACTATATTGAAATGACAAATGATGCTATGCTTTGTAATTAGAAGAAGGCTAATGATTCTTAATTATGCTTTGTAACTGGAAAAGAATGCGACTGTTTAATAATGCTTTGTAATTAGGAGAAGGCTAATGATTCTTACTATATTAGAATGACAAATGATTAATTAACTATGCTATACTTAGTAACTGGAAAAGAATGCGATTATTTAATAATGCTTTGTAACTAGGAAAAGAAGGTTACTGATTCTATGTAAAACAATTAATGAACATTTTTCTGTAATAATACATACTTGGCACAGAAATGTTCAATAACTGGGCTATGAATGCCGCAAACTACTAATGAAGAATGGTATGTGACATAATGTCCTTCACCTTATGAGCTAACTACCCTGAATTACTGCAATGTCCATTTGTCCTGTCTAACCTAGTGATCATGGAGCACTATCTTTGGTTTTGCACTAATTCTACGTTGGTGTGCCTTGTAAGAGCGTGGTGTTGACACGACATGCTGTCCACCACTGTGAGCGATGAAGACTTTGTTATGGTCCCACTGTTTGGTGTATCTAATGTACTGCCAAAATGAAAACATGGAATATTACTACGACAGTTCAGTGTCTTGGCTACGCTGATAAATTCTGATGGGAAAAGAACTTCAAGTTGTGTCACTTGGTGTGGTACTTCTGTGGAAAGATATGGACTTTCAGAACAGCTGTGTGCAATCTAAAGTGCTACAACCATGATGCAATCCTTCCCTTTCCTATTCTAATTCTTGTCACATAGTGAAAATCATTTTTGATAACATCATTTATGTTCATGGGCTATACATTTTTTTTCGATTCGCTGAACTCCAGTGCGAGTACACTTATGTCACTTGTCGATATGATTTTTTGCCATTATGTTTATTTATTGCGAAAATGCTAAAGACATTTTTTTGATTTGTTGTGACGTACAGTATATGTGCACTCTCATCTTTTATATTGTATATACATTTTTTATTTTGATGATATGTTCTGAACTACAGTGCATGTGCACTTATGTTAGGTGTTAATATGTTTTCTACTGAACTTCAGTGCCTGTGCACTTTTCTCATTTTCAATATGATTTGTACTCATTCTGTATGTTCAATACTTTAGTGCGTATGCACTTATGTCATTTGTTACTAATTGTATATACATTTCGTCATTTGCTGATATGTTCTCAACTCCAGTGCGAGTACACTCATGTCACTTATCAACATGATTTTCTGCCATTCTGTTTATTTGTTCTGAAAATGCTAAAGAATTTTTTCAGTGCGTGTGCACTCTGTTATCTGTCAAATAATTTGTATATACAGTTTTCTGATTTGCTAATATGTTTTGTACTCACATCCTGTCTTTGTCTGATATATTTTGTACTCGGTGCGTCTGCACCACATTTAACTTGTGTACTACATTTGAATATTCTGTAAATTGTAAAAATTTCTTGCGATGGCAAGTCCAAATGACTCACCATCGCTGCCAAATTTTTGCCCCCCCCAGTGGAGGGTTATGAAACACGTATGTAACGTAGCAGCGATGGTGAGGCACGTTAAAATCTTTGACCAGAGAGCCTATAATCGTAGTTAGTCTGCGCTTGACCGCGCGAGTGTTGCGAGCAGTACGCTAGTAGTCGTCATGTAGAGCAGTACGCGAGTTGCAGTAGGCCAGTGCACTCTGTCGGTAGTAGCAGCCCAGTGCGGTTGTGTGATGTAGTCTGTCGGCAATACTGGTCAAGATGCTGAATGAGGTATATTGTTAATTAAGGTAATCATCAGATAATGTAAAGTTTATTTATTGTAATTAATTTCCAACAAGTGTCCCAATAATAATTTTGATTTCAAAAGCAATTTTACAAAAAAAAATTTATTTAATTGAACTAACGATTTCGTTCCACTTCCCTCAAAGAAAAGTTTCAGTTAAATTACAAAAAAAAAAGAATATTATTATTTGCAATGCAGTTCCTCCAAGCCGTGCGCAAGAATAAGAGCAGAAATTTGACTAGCAGTTACAATGAGGTAAGAATTTAATTCTGATTTTTGCACAGAGCCAAAGACCGATATTTCGGTTTAATTGAATTATCATTATCACTGAGATTTTCTTATCACTGAATTGACTTTCATTTTTTTGTGAGGAACTTATACTTGGGTCAGATTGCGATTCTCATTTTTTATTGTCATTAAATTTAATTGCTAGGGAAGTTACGTTTGGCTCCCATTCATTTATTATTTCTGTCTTTTTAAATTTCTGTGGGGAGGTTACACTTAGCGCAATGTCCATTAGCATTTCCATATAATATTGTCTTTTAAAATTTCGGTGTGGAGGTTACAAACATCACGAACAAATTCACTTAAATCCCCATAACCTTCCATTGTAGCAGCAGTAGCCGGCCTTTGTGGCCGAGCGGTTCTAGACGCTTCAGTCCGAAACCGCGCGATCGCTACGGTCGCAGGTTCGAATCCTGCCTCGGGCATGGATGTGTGTCATGTCCTTAGGTTAGTTAGGTTTAAGTTGTTCTAAGTTCTAGGGGACTGATGACCACAGATGTTCAGTCCCATAGTGCTCAGAGCCAAGTCGAGGTTAACCCGTGCCTGTTGACGTATCTTGGTGAAAATGAGCAAAATTCAAAGAGAAGTAGCCAGTCGATCAGAAACTGCTGATAGTGAATTGACTGTGGAAGACCAGCGGGACGTTTGGCAACATATGGATGTTAGGAAAAGTCAAGTTATTGTCTACAGGGATCAGTAATGATTGAGAATAAAATAAGTAATATGCGAGATACTAAGGAGCAATCCGAAGCTAAGTCGTGTGAGGAGAATGTGACGATTTCACAGGCAACGGAGAACACCGTAGCCATTGGACGCAAAGTGTAAGTAGGCTGTTTATGTTTTCTTTATGTAAGTAGGCTGTTTAGGTTCTTATGTAAGTAGGCTGTTTAGGATTTCTTATTGGTAACGCCACCTCTGTATGAAAATCACTGGCTGTGCTGTGTGCAGTCTGTGGCTAGTTTGCATTGTTGTCTGCCATTGTAGTGTTGGGCAGCAGCAGCTGGATGTGAACAGCGCGTAGTGTTGCGCAGTTGGAGGTGAGCCGCCAGCAGTGGTGGATGTGGGGAGAGAGATGGCGGAGGTTTGTAATTTGTCATGAACTGATATATATATTATGACTTGTGATGATATCAAGGTAAATACATTGTTTGTTCTCTATTAATATCTTTCATTTGCTAACTACCCCTATCAGTAGTTAGTGCCTTCAGTAGTTTGAATCTTTTATTTAGCTGGCAGTAGTGGCGCTCGCTGTATTGCAGTAGCTTGAGCAGCGAAGATTTTTGTGAGGTAAGTGATTTGTGAAAGGTATAGTTTAATGTTAGTCAGGGCCATTCTTTTGTAGGGAATTTTGAAAGTCAGATTGCGTTGCGCTAACAAAATATTGTGTGTCAGGTTAAGCACAGTCATGTATAATTGTTCAAAGGGGACGTTTCATATGGCGACCCTGCCAGGATACCTCACTGGAATCTTCTGATTTTTCTTGTAGTTTGTGTAATTAGTGTAGATTTTGTTTATTGCTAGCGCATAACTGTAGAGAGAATCTCCTTTGTAGTTGCAGTCTTTCATTGTTGTACAGTAAAACAGTTGTGGCATGCATGTAGATTTGCACCAAGTATTTCGCAGCTGCGCTGGCAATTAAGTAGACATTATTTCCATTGCTATGTTATTTTATTTTTGCTCTTCAAATTGTGTTTTTCTGTGTTGTCGTGTGAAATACTGTAACAATAATGGCGTGTGATAAACGTAATACTAGGCTCCAAAGTAAACTGAGAAATGACAATGAAAGTGAAAGCAGTGTGTTAGCGCCACCGAGTAATGAATTAACTGATGTTCAAAGTAGTAATTTGATAATTGTGCATAGGGAAATGGAGCGGGCGGCAAACAATGTCGTGGACAGTGAAACAATTAGTGAAGAGGGAAGCATTATCGATCGATCGGTCGGCAACAGCTCGCCTCAGGAATCCGAAATGATAGGACACAATTTTGCAAACACTGTAGATTCAGGTTTTGCGTCCTCACCGTTTTCTCAAATGAGTCAAGACACGTTTTCCGCTTGTCAAAATGTGAATGTTGCCGGTGCAAATTCACTGCCGAAAAGCACTGAGGAACATGTTTCAGACACCAGTGCATTGTTATTACAGTTAATGCAACAAATGGGACAAAGGCTACAAAAGTTAGACACAACGCTTGAACAAAATCAGAAACAAACACAGCAACAGTTCACAATGGAACAAAATCAGAGACAAACACAGCAGAATCTTAAAAAGTTAGACACAATGGAACAGAATCTTCAAAAGTTAGACTCATTGGAGCAAACTCTTGAACAAACACGTGAGGATTTAACTACTGAGTTACATCACATTGAATCGAAATGTCAAAAAGTCTGTAATGACGTAAAAACACAAATTTGTGAGCATTTCCAACCTATTTTTTCGCGTCATGAAAATGCATTACAGAATCACGAAGCAGCCATAAAAGAACTGCAAACTATTGTTCATGAAAATTATGAGACCTTGCTAGCAAAATTTGACTCAGTTGCATCTACCAAAACGGTTATGCAACTTGCAAAAACTCAGGAAAACTTAAAGGTCACAGTAGACACGATTGCAACACAAATGGACACTCTGAAACTTGGTTCTGAAAAACATACAGAGGAAATGATTTCACTATCGGATAAAGTAGCCGAACTTTCAGATCAGTTCACTAACTTATCTACAAAGGTAGATGATGATCTGAATGACACAACACCTGTAGCCTTCACTGACACAGCAGAGTATGAACAAATTAGAAAATTCAAACAAAATCAAAATCAAATCAATACACAGTACAAAAGGGAAATCCGGGAAGTGCAAGATCAGTTGGCACAAGTAGTACAAGAATTACGTATTTCAGAGGACACTCGCGCCCCAATACGGGAAGAGGGACATACAAATACGGAACAGACACAAAATAACAACACAGGGCACTTCGGAAATTGTGAAAGAAGTTGGCAAGGTACGCCGAATTTTGAGATGGAACCGCCGAAACGACGTAACAATGACCGTCATGCGTCTTGCCGACATGATGATTTTGACTATAAGCTGTTCATTACTACACGTAAATTCAAAACATTTAAGAATTCTGGCAACGACATTCATCCACAAGCATGGCTCCATCAATTCTCGCATTGTTTTCCTCCCAACTGGTCGTTAGAACACAGATTAGAATTTATGTGTGGCTACTTGGAGAATGAACCAGTTTTACCACGCCTTCCTCTCAGCATATTGGTCTCAAGCCACACAAGACCGGGTAAAACATGGCATCATAATGATGAAACATTTCGAACAATCTGAATTTTCCAGTCTTGTCAAATATTTTGAAGACATGTTGCATAAGAATCAATATCTTTCAAACCCATACAGCCCCTCAGAACTCATCCGCATTTGCTTACTCAAATTGCCTGAACATTTACGACATATTATTTTGGCAGGACGTTGCAAAGACGACATTGAAGCTTTTCAGGGACTGTTACAAGAATTAGAAATTGACACTGACAATCGCGGAACGCGAAACCAGGAACACAACAATTACAGGTCACATCCGTCGCAATTCCGCGATGAAAGAGGTAATAACTGGACACGACAAGGCTATTCTCACAACGCAAATCGTGACGAAAACAGACACCACCCATATGACAACCGCTGGCGGAGTAATAATAGTTACAGAGAAAGATCGCATTTCCGTAGTAATGACTATCACAGAGACAATCAGAGAAACAGACAATATGGGAACCAAAACAATTATTATCAAGGGAGGCAGAATAACTTCAGACGCAACAGTTCGGCGGACAGTTACGATTCAGGGAGAAACTCTCCAGCATGTGGCGGACAAGGAAGAAACTACGGAATCTACCGACATGACGACAGACGATATATTCGTAACGACAGACCTGAATTGCATCAGAACTGGCGGGATTCTAACAGAGCTGGGCCCTCTCGGCAAGGCGAATTTGTAGAAGCTAGGTCTCCTAATCCCAATAACGACGCGCGCCAACAAAGAGACAGAAAATGACTCGCACAGCAGGCAGCCGCGTGCCCCGGCTGGCTCAGAGAAAAATAACATAGACGCTAACCTTGAGAAAAATTCCAGTATTCTTTACCGACGTATACCGCATGACAATTGCATTCAAGTTCAAACTCTGAGTACTATGAAGAGTAAAGGTTTACACCAGATTTCACATGTAAAACCGTTTATTGAAAGATAATCTGCTTTTTAACTTAGTCTTTGCCATAAAATTTTTCGCTTCACATTTCTAGTATGCTTTGTCAGACTTAAGAAACTGTTAACATACAACAATGTTTGAAGTTAAATATCCAGTCTAGAACCTAGGGAACATTTTTAAACAGAAATTACGATTGCATTGTTATAGTGAACAGACGACACAGTGTTGTATTTGTACATTCTTGCTTGTTAGTTGCACGTTTACGTAATGACTATAAGGCTTACATACTTAGAACATTTACCAGTACTGCTAAAGAGATTTTAATGCAACATTTTGGTTTACTTGAAAATACATTCTGGATTTAAAGTACTTTCTGTGGAATTAATGATGACTTAGCATTTGGTTTCTTTGACAGCTACACGATTATATCACGACGCTACTAATGAGTGACAATTTACAATGTTGCTTTTGCAGTGTATCTGTTTTATATCTGCACAGTTTTCTGAATTCTTCTAGGAAGAAAAACATGTTTTAGTAGTAACTTTTGTGGTATAGCAACAATGAGACAGCCTTTTTCGTGGCATAACAATACGTTACTGTACAGTACTTTCCTCATCACGGCAATAAGCGTAATAACTAAGATATCTATACGCAAAGCATTTCACTTTTGTGTATCATGAGGTAAGTACATTGACTTTAGCAGAACTGTGCTTACAGAGGACGATAACTACGACAGTTTCACAGAATTATCTTACAGCAAGACGCGCATTTAGCGCTACAGGACACGCATTTGAGTGATTAATCTTATACTTAAAACACTTATTTTCAAAGATTTTTTAATTACAAAGAAAGTTTTCCGTGATACATTTCATTCCATTGCTGTAATTTGTAACACCTGAGGGTATAATTACATTTATCCTCAGGGGGGTACACACTTACTTTGTGTACCATGTGTGTGGCAACCACAAGGAACCCTAGCTAATATGGTATTTGCTTATACAACTTTACACATCGGTACCATATTTCTCTAACACACAAATTACACAGCTATCTGATCAGGTAACTGAGAGATAAACTTTTTTATTACATCAGTGACATATGTTTACGCAATTACAGAGTTGGATTACTTCACACTTATGAAACTGTATTTTGTCTGTACCTTGTAAACTGTTCATATTTTTTCGGAACCATTGTGATACTATGAGAGCTTTGAATGATGTATTTGGTATGAGATCATGATTTTTAAAGTACGTTTGAAGCAGCTGACACTTTTGACATGAGCAGAGAATTTTTTTAGGCTTAGAAATTATTGGAGGAAGTTACGACGATTTTGAGATTTGACTGAAGTGTTATGATGTTATTATTATGACGACGATGTGTATCATGTTGTTGAGGAATGTTTATTATGCTACGTATTTCTCATGATGAAATATTGAAGAAGTGTCGACGAATATGTATATGTGTAATAAGGTAAGGAGTAATGAATAGTGATTAGGGACTCTGATTTATGAAAAGGATGTTGGAAACCAAGAAACGTACTTTAAGAGTTATGAAAAGTGTGTGTATATGCGTGAATGTATTACAATGCAGACGAAAATTTTTTTTGGACACTTATATTTATAGGATTTTGTTTCTACAGATTTGCAACGCTAATTCTTGACCTGTGAAATATTTTTATATGAGACTGCCACGGTAGCAGAAACTGCTGTCGTAAATATTTCCGTACGAAAGTTAAGTGACCACCTGCACATAATGCGTCGCGGGCACCCAGCTGTGTCAGACGCCTGGAGAAAAAGCCATTATTGCGAGCCCTTTTCAGCGGCACAGGTAGAACAAAAAAAAAAGGGGAGGCCATTATCCTCGGAAATATTCTTACATCGGCAAACCTGATAATGACAAGTGTCTTTCTACGAGAATTGAGAGCTACTGACTTACGAAATGCCACATAGCTATTGAACGATATTTTTATGCTTTGTACATAATTGCTTATTTCATTTGATATCTGGTTTCCAGCTGTGTTGCAGCATTGCTTTTGTAAAATGAAATGCATTTGCTAATGTGAACACTTTCTGTCAACAGATCTATTAAATAATTATTTTATGATCCACATTCTTTAAAAAAGGAGCACTTGGAAAGGAAAGAACAATAAGAAGGAACTAGTAACAGTAACACATAATTTTCTTTTCAAGTACATGGTAATATTTCTTTTTACAATCAGTTGTTGTGGTGCACCACTTTAATTACATAGACATTAAGATGTGATTATACATTTCCCTTATCTGCATTGTTATCTTTAGTGTAATATTTTTTCTGCTTGCGCTATGTCATGTTTAGTTATAAGTTGCTGCTGTTTGCCAGGCATAGTGTTATTGAATTTGACTTTTGCTCATTTATGCTGCTAGCTTTGCCAATTTGCATTTTTTGCATTGCTGTTTGTGTTGATTTGTTATGTGATGCTGCATTGCCTCGTCCCTTAGTTTAGCATCTGAGCTCAGTAGATTTAAGTTAGCTTAAGAGGGGGTAGCCTATAAGAGAATGAGTTGCGATGAATTGGAAGAAATGCATTGAGAAAACAGGTTTAGGTAGGATTTTCTTGGAAATAAATGTTGAGGTGAGAATTGTGTGAACATATAAATACAGAAAGCATGCTTAGATAGAATTTTTTTGGTGGAAACAAAGGATGAAATAAGAGGAAAGATATATGAAGTTTTGGGTTGGACTGCAGTACCAAATGTTACACTGAAAACGAACCCTGTCCTTTCCTATTGGTGTTATCCCACTATATGTTTGTGTACCCTTGTGTATTTGTTTTCTTCCTGTCTCTGTGTACTGTTTCATAGAATTTTTTTCTCTTCTAATACTAAGTTACATTCACTATGATGAGGAATACTGTTATCCTCAAATACAATTGGCATTAATAATGTGTTATTTACTTTGTAAAGATGTTTAGACATTATTTACTCTGTTTTGTGTTAATGCTCATGTGTGAAGTTGATGTTTCGAAAGTTATTCTGATCTTTTATCTATGTACTTATGTCATAATTCCTGTAACACTGATGTATATGTCTATTTCTATTCTTTTGTAAAGCCTGTACTACAAATGTTATCTGTATTATTATGTTCTTTAATGATGTATTTTGTACCTTTGTAATTGTATTTTCATGTTGTAAATTTATAAAATTGTAATTGACACCAGATCATCTTATTATTAACTTGTAAGTTACATTTCACTGCACACGTTTCTGTTGGTCATAGTATATGGACAATATGTGAGAAGTTGGGACTGTTAGTGTTTGCACGTGTGTTTATAATTCAGCAAGGGACTGGATAACAGCATTGCTGGTTCTAAGGACAATTCCAGAAACTTTGTGAGTGCACAAGTGGTGGTTTATGGACTTGCTATATTATCCGCAAGACTCTTCAATGGTGATTGTACACCTGCACAGTCACAACAGATGGCTGCTGGCTATCTCTACAAGGACTACAGTGGGTCTACATCTTTGATGATCCATCAATACCATTATTTCTACAAGGACTGCAGTGGGTCTGCACCTCTGGTGGCCCACCAATACCGTAATCTCTACCAGGACTACAGTGGGTCTGCTCTGTGATGACCTACCTACCAATATTCTTCAAAACGTCGAATGACTCTGCTGTGGGTTTGCTCTGTTGTGGCCCATTACCTGTATGCATGTCAAGAGTCAGCACTGTCTTTCCGTTGGAAGGACAACACTACTTCTTCAAGACTGCATGGAAATCCACTACTTCCGTGTGCATTTTCTTTTACTGCTCAGACTTTGAGAAAAACACTGCTATTCTCCTGTTATGTACGATTAGGACTGTCTTTATGGACTGTGAGACAATTTTAGCTTTTGACCAACGTTGTATCAATAAGTGTGTGCATTTTATATCTTTGTTACTGTAATTGTGAAAAATTTTTGTCAAATCTGTATTGGCCAGTGCCCAACACCATTTGTAAAAATTTTTTGTGGGGAGCATGGGGGCTATGTAAGTAGGCTCTTTATGTTTTCTTTATGTAAGTAGGCTGTTTAGGTTCTTATGTAAGTAGGCTGTTTAGGATTTCTTATTGGTAACGCCACCTCTGTATGAAAATCACTGGCTGTGCTGTGTGCAGTCTGTGGCTAGTTTGCATTGTTGTCTGCCATTGTAGTGTTGGGCAGCAGCAGCTGGATGTGAACAGCGCGTAGCGTTGCGCAGTTGGAGGTGAGCCGCCAGCAGTGGTGGATGTGGGGAGAGAGATGGCGGAGGTTTGTAATTTGTCATGAACTGATATATATATTATGACTTGTGATGATATCAAGGTAAATACATTGTTTGTTCTCTATTAATATCTTTCATTTGCTAACTACCCCTATCAGTAGTTAGTGCCTTCAGTAGTTTGAATCTTTTATTTAGCTGGCAGTAGTGGCGCTCGCTGTATTGCAGTAGATTGAGCAGCGAAGATTTTTGTGAGGTAAGTGATTTGTGAAAGGTATAGTTTAATGTTAGTCAGGGCCATTCTTTTGTAGGGAATTTTGAAAGTCAGATTGCGTTGCGCTAACAAAATATTGTGTGTCAGGTTAAGCACAGTCATGTATAATTGTTCAAAGGGGACGTTTCAAAAGATGTGACACGGAGTTTTGTGGATCGCGTGCCAACTCCTACATCACCGGCACTATTTGGTCTCCAATGTTTTATGATTGAAATGACGTTGGACAATAAGAAACAGTACGAGAAAAACGACAGTTAGTACAAAAAAGACGTAAGAGCATTGATCAGCAACCAACAAGACGACGGGGGAGCGCTTCATAGAGATAGAGGAACAATTCAAAGAAAACAGAGAACATTTTGCGAGGATGTACAAAAACTAGCGGATCATGTAAAACTGTATGAGTAGACGATCGTAGAAATCGACAAGAAAATAGGGGAAGAAATCGAGAAGTCAGAGGTCAAAACGACTTACTTAACTGATGAACAAGTGAGTATATGCGTCAATGAGTTTGGTACGTTGCCTCAAGAAGTGAAGGACACAAACCTGATTTTGATTTCTTGGGGAATACCTATTGCAGCCAAATAAAGTCATGGGCAAAGTGGTGGGTCTGAAGTGTGCATGGACACCTGAAACACCGGCGTGTAATGTTTGGCTATTACAACCAGCCCACATCCTTACGTTTTCGGCAGTTATGACTAGAGGAGTTGTTGCATATCTTAATACAAAATCCATACGTAAGCTTCATTATTCCCTGTGACTTATGTTATTGTAAGGTAGCTATAATTTCGCACCTTACAAGCACTCATCTACATACTTTGCCGTGATTTACAATCGGAAGCACTATACAGCGATGGCTGGCCGGTGTTGTAGTGGAGCCAGAAGGATAATTGGACAATACTTCGGAAACTTTGAAAATCTAGGACGCAGCAGAGAGGAACGAGGAAGCGTTACCTTGGAAATCGCAGGCTTATTTCCAAGGATTTTTACTCTGAGCAGCGTACCATTGTATGAATATAGGCATTTCCTCGCAAATTTTCCGCGATGGACGACAAAAGGTTAAAATAAGATTGGTCGGTGTTCGAAAGAATCTGTAGAGACGGAGAATATTCCGTGGTTTTGAGAATATGATTCGCCTTCTGAGTTACGAGGGAGGGGAGCCGAGCTTTGCTGGGAAGCCAGTGGTGGAGCGGAGAGGTCTTATTTTTCGAGCACCCGAGTTTGACGGTCATTCAGTATCAGCTTTTGTTGGTACAGATGGACTTGCTGCCTTTGCTCTCAGGAGATTTTATAGTTATAACGGTGGGGCACTGTACTGTTGCGAACTTATACGATTCTGGACTTCGCCTCTGGGTAGGACGTCGTCGTTGAGTTAGCAGCGTTGAGTGATTGAGAGCACTTCTGCCTATACTCACGTTGAGACGTTACCTGAACTCTATCCTTATGGCTGGGAGCTCGTGTTTCTCGTCTGTAGAACACAGGAGAAGATAGTATTAGACCAGCTTATGCCGACATAGTGTCTGAATGAGTTTTTTCTATATTTAGTGGCTGGAGTTCTTCCGTCGTCACAGACGTGTACGAGAATCATCACTCCGACGCACTGGACGCAGTACATACGGTGATACTACTGATTGCTTCGGCTTACTAGGGCTATAAGGCTAAACAGCTGTGATCATGTAAATTTCATTTCTACTTACGTTGCACACCACTGTAGATCATCTTTGAAAGTAGTGTCTTCTAGTGTTTTGTACATAGATGATGCCAGTCTTCTCGCGTTATTTATATTAGATCGCGCAGCCATAGAAAGGGACAGATTTGGGAAACTGATCAATGGTATTAGGAAATTCATTTGTATCTCTTTATGTCCATTGCACATTGATATATAAACCTTTGTAGTATAAAGGGATTTTAATCTAGAATAAATGTATAAGCGGAAACAGCATTTATCATTTGATTGTTACTAGTTCCATTAATCATTCACTTACGTTTATGTTACAATTTATATGTTAAAGAGGAAGTAGGACATAATCACCATTAACAGATCCTAAGATCTGCTTCAGGGGGTAGTCAAACAGGGCCAAATCTTCTTTCTTGCGTTCTGTACTTCAGTTGCGCACATTCATTTTACACCCGACTGGAGTAGCATCTCGGATTATCAGCACTATTGAACTGATAAGAAATTGGTAGTTTTATGGACTTTGAAATTTCGCTATTGCGTTGTGTACTTCGATGACAAATATTAAGCCCTGTGGTTAAAGATGTTACTTCTACTTGATTTCTATACTGGTATGTAAAACTGATGGACGGAAATAACTGTCACACGATATGTCACTGGCAAGTAAAGTAGGTCATGAGCCTTCGATCATACATAGAAAGAACTGTTAAATTGTGGTACAGAAGGAAACTAAAAGAAATAGAAAAAGAGACGAAGAGAAAACACATTTTCATTTGAAGACAATAATTACACTGAAGTAACTGAGATTTATGATGGTTCTTTGAACACTAGAAGAGGCGAGACATGGTTCTTAATAGGATGTGTGATCACCTCGGGCGGCACTGCAGGCTCTGCTGGCCGCAAGGTAGGTGAGGAGTTTTTGTGGTAGGGCGTTACATTGCACCACCAGCGCTGCTATTAACCGCTGGGTGGTTGTAGATTCATGTGGATGTGCTGGAATACATCTCCCTAACGCTTCGCTCACGTGTTTGATTAGATATAAGTCGAGGGAACGGGCAGGCCAGTCCATTCGCCGAAAATTCCCTCATCCCACGAGCTCCTCCACCTGCGCAGTTCGGTGCAGTGCCGCACTGTCGTCGCCAAATGTGGTCTGAAGCGAATGCGTCTCTGAAAAGACGCACCTGTGAAAGGAGAAATGTGTCGCAACGAAGTCGACTGGAGAGCGTGCCGCCTTAAGAGATTTGGAGATCCGTACGCCCATAAAACTGTATGCCTTCTCACACTGTACGTAGACCACCAAAACGAACATGTTCGACAACGCTGACGCGTGCACTACGTTTTCTCAGCTCTTGCCATATGGAAGTACTCCAGCACGCAGGATTCTACAGAGCATGCACTGCCGTGTGTGGTGATCAAACACTGTTCCGAGAACCCCCTGATCCGCCTTTTTTAATGGTCTGAGGACCATTATAAATCACGGAGACGTCAGCGTAATTGTTATCTTTCAATGAAAATGTCATTTCTGTTCATCTCATTATGTATTTCTTTCGCTTATCTTCTGTCCTGTTCTGTAGCAGCTCTTTCTATGAGTAGTCCACGTTCCATGGAGCCATGCACTTGACAAAATCATAAAATCACATTCGTCATTAAGATTGGCACGCCAACGGCCTTGCTGCAGCGGTAACACCGGTTCCCGTCGGATCACCGAAGTTAAGAGCTGTCGGGCTGGGCTAGCACTTGGATGGGTGACCATCCCGTCTGTACTGAGGACCATTATAAATCACGGAGACGTCAGCGTAATTGTTATCTTTCAATGAAAATGTCATTTCTGTTCATCTCATTATGTATTTCTTTCGCTTATCTTCTGTCCTGTTCTGTAGCAGCTCTTTCTATGAGTAGTCCACGTTCCATGGAGCCATGCACTTGACAAAATCACAAAATCACATTCGTCATTAAGATTGGCACGCCAACGGCCTTGCTGCAGTGGTAACACCGGTTCCCGTCGGATCACCGAAGTTAAGAGCTGTCGGGCTGGGCTAGCACTTGGATGGGTGACCATCCCGTCTGCCGAGCGCTGTTGGCAAGCGGGGTGCACTCAGACCTTGTGAGTCAAAACTGAGGAGCTATTTGATTGAGAAGTAGCGGCTCCGGTCTCGGAAACTGACATACGGCCGGGAGAGCGGTGTGCTGTCCACATGCTCCTCCTTATCCGCATCCAGTGACGCCTATGAGCTGAGGATGACACAGCGGCATGTCATTACCGTTGGGCCTTCATGGCCTGTTCGGGAGGAGTTAAGATTGGCACACCAGGGTAATTACAACACTCATGTCATGTCATTGTACTAGATGCAATCGAATAAGTTTTAATCACCTTTGATTGTACAAGGGTTGTCCAGAAAGTAAGTTCCGATCGGTCGCGAAATGGAAACCACTGGGTAAATCCGGTAAAGCTTTGCACAGATGTGTCGGGCAGTGTCTCTAGTATGCCCGTCGATCATGTCGCGTCGCTCTTTTCAGGTTTGAGTAAAAAGTGAGCACGTAAAGATGCTTAGGGAATAGCGTCTCCCGCAAAGTATGAGGGCCTGGTTAGAGATGTCGCCTGTGTCATGCAGCCCACATAACACAACTGTCGAGCAGTTCCTTCTTCATGCCAATTCTCGGCCGCACACTGCAGGGGCAATGAAGACGCTCCTGCAGCATTTCCGATGAGAACTGCTTGACCACCCGCAATACAGTCCGTAATTGGCTCCCCATGAGTGTCATCTCTGCTCACAAGAACCGCTGGCTACGAAGACAAAAATTTTTCCACAGACAACGAGCTGCAGATAACTGGCCGAAAGCACAGGTGGCTGCTTTCTATGACGAGGATATTTGAAAGTTGATACAACACTTCGACATCACTCGATGTTGGAGCGGTGACTATGTAGAGAAGTAGGTGGAAGGTGTACTAACTGCTGGAAAAAAAAACAAAAAAAAAAGTTTCTGGTGTTCACCGTGGTTTCCATTTCGCGACCGATCGGAACTTACATTCTGGACAACCCTCATATAAAGCTTATATGGATATGGTGTCTGTTCTTTCAGACATGTCCGGAAGAACAGACACCATATGCATATAAGTATATAGTATGTAAGTATGTAAGTATATAGTATGTAAGTATGCATATAAGTATATAGTTCTGGCAATACCATCCTTGACCTTCCTCTTCTATGCGGATGCACACATATTACATAAACTCTTACGTGACTTTGTAAGTATGTCTTCCACGAGTAATGAGTGTGTTAGGTAGGGACACTACGAATGTAGTGTGTAGACATACAAGGTGAGAAAGTGGGTCTCGCGGGAGGGGTGCGCGAGATAGTCCCAGCAGTTGCACTATACTCTGCGCTCTCGGTGGCTCAGGTGGATAGAGTGTGTGCCATGTAAGTCGAAAATCCCGGGTTCGAGTCCCGGTCGGGATACACATTTTCACCTGTCCCCGTTGATATATATCAACGCCCTTCAGCAGCTGAAGCTACGAATATAATTCTAATCTCGTATAAAAGGGTCTTCAGATAAATTTTCTTTGCTGTTTCGGCATATACATGCACTTCCTCTTTTGCAACGTGGAGCTGGAATCAGTCCACACAAATACAGCTCACTGAGCCTCTCATGCAAAGCCCGGCGCAGAGGGAATGCACCGGTTTCTTCCCCGTTACAAATAAAAGGATTTTTTAACAGCAGCTTACGTGCTCACTCTACAGAGCGGACCCTAATTAGTCTATTGGGATACTCCTTTCATCAGTGTGCATTAACTGGGGAAGTAAAACACGAAGAGTAACCAGTACTCAAGCAGCAGCCGGCCTTCGTGGCCAAGCTGTTCTAGGCGCTTCAGTCTGCAATCGCGCGACCGCTACGGTCGCAGGTTCGAATCCTGCCTCGCTCATGGATGTGTGTGATGTCCTTAGTTTAGTTAGGTTTAAGTAGTTCTAACTTTTAGGGGACTGATAACTTCTGAGGTCATCAGTCCCATAGTGATCAGAGCCATTTGAACTATTTGAACTCAAGCAGCGTCAAGACCGCCCTGACCCGCGCTGACTGCTACTGCCATGGAGAAACGCTGCCCAGTCGCTGCTGGAGTACTCATTGTTCTTCGTGTTTTTCTGTTCTTGTTGATACGTATCGATAAAACGAATAGCTCAGTACATTAATTTGGGGTCACTCTATCGACAGGACACGTAAAATTCCGCTTTCAACATCATTTTCTTTCTAACAGAAAACAAACTGACTCTTACCGTCGTCACTGGGCGTCCTGTGAAAGATGTGCTGAGCAGGATTTGTTTGGGCTGACTCCATATGCATGTTTCAGAAGCGAATTGAAAATATCTGCCAAAACACCAGAGAAAATGCTCCTTATGACCCATAGGAGAGACACCCGGCACAAAATGACGTCAAAACATCCTGTCCGGGAATCTGGTGTCATCGGGTGAATGAACAGCCGAAACGAATTTCTTCAGTATCAAACGAATAAAAGACGAGATAGAACTGTTTTCCACAGCTCGAGTATTCCTTGGAGCTGTTTTAGGCATAAACAGCAGGGAAGCACGGCCTGATTTTGCCTGCGTGTGCCTGTGCCCTTGTAACTCTGCGTTCGCCAGCTTGCGCCCAAAGAGCGGGGGAGATTAAACTCGTGTTTAGCGCGGCAGCTGCGCAGCTGGGGCGGCTCCCAGACGGCCCACGGCCGGAACTTGTGCGCCGAGGTTCCGGCACGCGTCGCGACGCTCGTTTGTCTCCCGTCCGGCCGCCTCTCACGCCGTAAACAGCTCCTTCTGCAGCCCGCCGTCTACACGCAACACACTGCTACAGCAGACCTCGAGACAGGATTTGAGACACGCGATGAACTCAAAATTACACGTACCGTTTTTACGGACTATAAGACGCACTTTTGTTCTTCGAACAATTGCCTACAAAATCCAGGTGTGTTTTTAATATAAATTAATATAAAAATGTATAGTGTTTGATTTAAAATTCCCGCCAGTCTTAAAACACGTAATATATTCGATGCCGCGGGAAAACTTTCTCTATAGGGCTACATTGGATACAACTGACGTAGCAATGCGCAGGTGCGACGAACATGAGGTGCCGGAATTCCCAAGCTTGCTAACACTGTTTTCCGTTCGCCCCGCCTTCACAAACCCAGAACACAGTCTAGCCTACGGTGGGACATTTGCAGTCCAAGCCACCAATCAACTTGAATTGAAAGTGATTTGTGTTTCCGATAACTATAGAATGTTTTTGTTATTAGCTGTTTCCGTAACGGAAAAAATATAAAAGGCATTCACATGACGCGGACTATAAACTGAAAGTAGTACCACGTGCAGAACATGGAAACAGAGCAGCTGAGTGACATTTCAGCCCTCCACCAACAGAAAAAAACATTCGCGATTGGCAGGCCATGGGTTCAATATTGTCTTCTCATCGCTTTATTGCTCATCCTCGAAAGAAAACCAGTGTGGGACTAAGTCAGAACTGTTGTCATGCAAGGTGCTAAAACTATAACTTTTAAAAACAAGCGGACATGAAAAAAGTGCACTACACTGTTCTTCTTTCATTATGTACTAAATCCAACGATTATTTTCAAGCGCAAAACAATGCCAAAACCTTCTGAAAGACAGCCAGGTGTTGCTGTTCATGTACATGACAAGAATTGGATGAACGAGGCTGGTGTGAAATTACGGATTTGCGGAGTGTGGACGAGATGGAAAGGTGCTTTATTGAAAAACAGTTCTCTTTTTGTACTAGATAAGTTTAGTAGTCATTTGTAAAATTCTGTCAAAGAAAAATTGAGACACGAATATACACAGCTTGCTGTTATTCTGGGGGGCTATTACTTCACAATGGCAACCTCCTGATGTTTCGTTAAAGTAACCATTTTAAGCGTTTATGAGAGAGGAATGGAACAAATGGATGATGGATGAAAGCTAACATAAACTCACACCGAAGGGAGATTCAAAACGACCTACAATCAAACAAGTGTGTCAGCGGATAAAACAGTGGTGGTCTAGAGTGAGGGAAGACATTACTGCCTAATCTTTCAAAAAGGACGGCATAAGTAACACTGTCGATAACAGCGAAGATCATCTTAAGGGACAACGATTACGCAGAAGAGGAAGAAGGAGAAGAAGAATAAAGATCAGACGAAGATTTTCAGGAATTTTAAAGGACAGTTCCATTCTATAAATCAAGATGTTTTTAAATCTGGCACTGAAATCTAATAATAAAAATGGCAAAAATGTTTTTTTTAATTACTTAAAAATTAATGTGATTCTTATGGTCCGCAGAGTCTTATCAGTAAAATACGCTAATGTAGGATCCATAGAAACGTGTGCCAGGCATTGTAAAGGGTTTATACTCGATATCGAAACATTAAAAAACATTCATATGAACGTGAGTCCGAATGTCCTGTGTTAGAGAGATATCAAACGATTCATTATTCGTGGCGCAAAAATGATGCCTTTACCAGACTCATTTAGATGTATGAAAGGATCTATTATAGAGAAATGGCAGCTAGTATAGACCACATAAGCAAACACTGGCACAAGACTGTTTTTGTTGCTTTAAAATGAGATATAGCTGCATAACACCTTTATATGAACATTTCTTTCATATTAGTCCTATCCTACAGGTTCACTCATATACATTCGACGTATATACCGAACACACCTCCTCCTCACCCTCACTCTCTCTTCCTCGTCCTCCTATCTGTCTATCTCTTCCTGTCTACTACCTCTGTCTCTTCACATACTCCACTTTGTCTTACTGTCCATTTCCTCCACCCCTCCTCTCTGATCATATCTTCCCCCCCCCCCTTCTCTATGGGTGTATCCTCCTGCCCCCTTTCTCTTTCCATCTCTGCCTCTTCTTCCTTTTCCATCTGCCCCCCACCCCACAACAACTACCACCTGCCTCATTCATCCCCCTCTCTTTCCTTGCTCTGTCCATCCCCTCCTCTATCCTTCTCAAAATTGCTCATCATTGTGTGTAGCTCCTGAGTTCATTTCAATGGATCAGGTTGATACTTCTCCCACAGCACACTCGCCACACAGGTAGGCTGCATATCAGAGCCTTGAAAATATTTTTTTTGCTTCTGAGGTACACACTGCCTTGCAAAGCAGGTAAATAAAGAGGGCCAATACAGCTCCAACACAGCACACCTGTCATTCAGGACAGGCTATGTGTCAGACATGGAATATAGTTTCTTGCCCCTGACATTTAGGCTGCCCTTCATATCAAGTTCATTTGGTAAGATGGAACTGTCTCCACACTATATCCCTACTGTGTCTGACAGCCTATGTTTCAGGAGCTTGGTAAAATAAGTTTTTGACTGCGTCTCTGCTCCTATAGAAGATAGCAGCTTATAAACCACACACTTCTGATACTTGTCAGGCCTGCTGTTACTGAGCCAGATTTGGTTGAATTCGATCCAGGGGTTTGGGAGGAGATCCTCGACATGCACACATACACACTGCTATATATAACACATATTGGAAAAATTATTTCTGGCAAAAATGACATACAGCAAGGAAAGATGTTCTGAGACTTACAATTCGAGATGTTAATAAAAGTGTCTGGTAGTATGGGCCATATAGAAAAATAAAAGTTTTGAAACAAAAATCATGGGTTGTCTGGTTGACACTCAAATATAATACATTTAGATATCCCTACTACCATATAAAAAATTAAGTAAAATTTTTAAACAGAAACGAAATTTTTACTGTGGAAAATAAAATCTTGACTGTTTTTCAGAATACAAGTTATATAAACTAGACTTGTAATTTTAAGAGTTAAAAGCAAAATATTTGGTTGGAGCATAAGTTCATGGGGTTTTTCCATAGGTCTGGAATCACTTCCCACCCAACACCGCCGGCTGCTGTGACCGAGCGGTTATGGGCACTTTAGTTCGGAACCGCGCGACCGCTACGGTCACAGGTTCGAATCCTGCCTCGGGCATGGATGTGTGTGATGTCCTTAGGTTAGTTAGGTTTAAATAGTTCTAAGTTCTAGGGGACTGATCATCTCAGATGTTAAGTCCCGTAGTGCTCAGAGCCATTTGAACCGTTTTGAACCACCCAACACCTGCACAATGCTGTTTGTCAGTCTAGCAGAATGCTGGTGGGTGTTACTGTGGAGAAGCATGACTTGTCTTCCTGATCGTAGTTCTTGGATTTCATCTGCAAGAGGTCTCAGTTGTTGAGAATACACGTCAGCAGTGATGGGTACACCGCGTGGAAGTTATCTATTGTGCACCACACCATCGCTCTTCCACCAGATGCGTAATACTTTCTTTTGTGGTTGCTTACAGGTATTTGTATGGGGAGTTGTTACATTGTTTGGGCTCGACCATTCCTTTCTTTTCCTTATGTTTGCATGAAGTCGCCATTTCTCGTCTCCAGTAACATTACAAGATAGAAATGGTCGGTGTTGTTCACGGACCACTTGATGACGAGCAAGTAGAAATGCACGTTAGACCACCTACTGATTTTTGTGAATTTGTCTCAGAGCATGCGCTAAACAAACCGATGTTTGAACATTACCCACTGCATGCAAATGTCAGACGATGGAGGAATGATTACAGTTCATTGCATTTGCCAGTTCTGGAGTACACTGATGTGGATTATTGTTGATTAATGCGCTTAACGATCTTCAAAAAACTCTGAAGATTTTCCTGAACGTTTGGAGTCATTAATGTCAAAACGATCCTCCTTAAAACGAGAAAACCATTTTCTTTCCGTGTTCTGTGCTAAGATATTAACCCCACACACGACACAAATGTTTCTGGCTGCCTCCGCTGCTATCACCCCTCTACTGAACTCAAAGAGAAGAATACGTCGGAAATGTTCCTATTTCTCCACTTGCCACTCAATTCTCTAGTGTCTACATCTCCATTCACTATCTCCAAATGACATAATGACAATATGTAAACTCAAGTAACAGTGAACTAGAAATAAAAAATTACAATCGATAAATAAATCCATAGTAATCTGAATATTCTGCTTTTACTGTAATGCAATGAATCCTCAATTTCCGCACAAAGTTTATCTGCCCAGCCATCACATCCTACACGTTGGATCCGCAAACAACATAAGTTTGAGAAACTCCATCTAAGGTGAAGTAGATGTCGGCTGATTCCCTGCAAACGATTTTGATCTACTTTTCGGTGTAAGGATATTAAAACGATCGACATAAGCCCTTATGGTCACTTTAACCCTAGCATTGTGTCCCAAAAACAAAAAACAAAACAGTTATATGTCTGCTACCACCCGAATGACATTGCACATTATAACGTGGCGGAAACAGAAATTCATTATTACATTCATTATTACAAAAAAAATATGTGTACGTTACACTGCCTAAAGATTGATACTGTTAAATTAATATAGTCTCTTACCTACAATCTCTTACCTACAACAGTAAAAACCTATCGCAAAAAATAACACCGTTCACCAGTTTCGATACTCTAAAACAAATCATGTAGGCCTGCAAAAATAGTTAGCTACGTGCCCCACGCATTAGGTGACCCCGCCACTGGTTGTAAAAAAAAAAAAATCGGTCAAATTAGATATGAATGATGCTCTATCGGCGGTCTAATGGATATATGGTGATGTCCCAATCTACAATGAAAAGTAAAAATTTTAGCTCATTTTTAAAAGTGGGCCCTGGCCACACCATACATTATGTGTCGGAAGTTGGCAAAACCGAAAAACGTGCAGGGGAATTCCCTAATGTTGTCTGAGCTATCCGCAGTAGTCCGATTAATTAGAGTTCTATTGTTTACCAACAAAAATGTAGTTAATGGATACCGTATTTATTTGTGTAAGTCTACTAACACAGCCGTTCGTTACTTCTGCAGTGTAGTTACTTGTCTCAGAGTGCTTATGATAAGAATCATGTAAAGTGAGGAATACTATCTTGTTAGTGGACTATTGTTGTAAAGGTGTTGTAGTTTCGCGATTCCTGCTTTTCTTGTGTGTCATTGTTTCTTTTCACGTCCTGGAGACTGATAGGGTACACCGCTGTTTAACAACAGCAGAAAATTCTGATATAACGTTTTATCCCATGTGTGGTGGATTTTCCTAGAGGAAAACGAGAAGCACTGAAGAATAGCATAAGCTCATTTGTCTTATTTGTATACATTAATGAAAAAAAAGGAGAAAGCGAATATTTCGGGTGTCTCATGCGACTTTGTGTGCTGCAGAAACTGAGATAAATATAGATGAATTATTTGCGTTTGTTGTGAATGTGGCCGGCCGGTGTGGTCCTTGCAATTTTGTGAACGTATCTTTCATCTTACAGCAGAGTGTTCGTTGTTTCTGGACTACCTACCATATAAAATCTGCTGGACCGGCATTCAAAACGGCACCTTGCCTTTCATTAACATCGTCGGCGACGGGACGTTAACCCTAGAATACTATTGGTGGTCTATTCGACGAACACATTTTCCTTCAAAAAGTCCCCCCCCCCAATCTTGTTGTGAAAGGGGGGGGAGGCACGCCGTCCTCAAAACAGTGCCTGGCGGGTCTAGTTGTCCCTGTGATTCCGCCGACGTAGGTGACCTACGCCTCTCTTCGATCAGGTAAAACAATTTCTTCCCAGGCCGGCCGGAGTGGCCGAGCGGTTCTAGGGCGCTACAGTCTGGAACCGCGCGACCGCTACGGTCGCAGGTTCGAATCCTGCCTCGGGCATGGATGTGTGTGATGTCCTTAGGTTAGTTAGGTTTAAGTAGTTCTAAGTTCTAGGGGACTGATGACCTCAGATGTTAAGTCCCATAGTGCTCAGAGCCATTCGAACCATTTTTTGTGATTGTGTGTGTGTGTGTGTGTGTGTGTGTGTTTGTGTGTGTGTGTGATTACGGGAGGCGATACAGTCATGGAAAAGAGCAATAGGGAAATAGAAGAGACTTAGAAATATCCTGTGTTTTCTCAGAGCGCATGTTTCTCAGTCCCTTTAGTTAGGTCTTTCTCCCTGCATTATACGCTTTCTTTTAGGAAGTTCTTGGTGCAGCTCATAAAGTTTGGGAAAATGTGTTTTGTAGCATAGTGCTGACTATTCGTCCATATCTCTCTTTCTTGTTTTACTGCTTTTCGCATGTGCATCTTCTCTTCCAATATGATTTTTTAGTAGAGCCTCTTTGTTTCTCTCCGAGTTTTACAATCAGTTTTAATATCTTACCCGAGAGAGCTCAGCATTATGTACTCTAGGATTTTAATATCGAAAAACAAGTTTAAAAAATGTTGTTGAGAATCTAAATGCAGCAGCTGCGCGAGGACTTCACGTACATCTTTGAAAAATATTTGGCGTGCGTGGCAGGCATAATAGTAGACAGTTCACATCTCGTACCTAACGAACTTCATTCGGCTGTAGCACTTTCCCAGTCCTACATGAAAATGAAGAAACAATACTGAAGAACAAATTTGTATGAAACTGTAAATAATATGTACTAACTTCACAACATATTAAAACCTAAACGTTATAGAATTCGGCTTCACTTGTGATTGAGTAAGTGGTTTGCCTACGAGTGCTGGTAGCCACAATTTTCCGATGCTACACTATTTCGGACTTAGAAAGGTAATAAGTATTAACTGTTAACACAGAGAGACGTTCTCCCGCGTAAAGTTACATACGTTTTCCAATACTAGTTTTCAGTGTGATACCTAAAGAGAGACTGTAATATGTCGCCACCACGTTACAGTTTGCAGAAGCAGCTATCGTATCTTTACTACCCAGAACCAATGAACCTACGCATATAAAGCACAACGATGGCGTAAAAAGTCGTACGTGTCAGTTGCCTTATAACATAAACTAAATTACGTACTGGTTTCTGAAGGACACAAAGTACGAGATTCAAAAAACAGGTGTTGCATGCTACATTTACAACTTGGACCCAGATTCTCTAATTGGCTCGTCTCACGGTGATTGAAAGCCACCCAGTTGCGTATCTCCCGAAGACATTCGGGTGGTGTCATCTAAACCGAAACACTTTCCTTATCCGTATTCAAGGCACGTTCTAGCCAGACGTGCGCCTTTCGTGATGGAAGCTTGCGTTCATCACATTCGATTCACTGCACCTCTGCACATCGAGGCACACTTACACTTCCGCATGCCAGCCTGTACCCTCCCTTTCCAGTCAGAAAGGCAGCCTAATGGACTGACAGACCTTTTTGTATCCAGCTCACGTGTAATTCTCGATCTTGCCTCCTCCTGTCGCAGCCGGAATAAAGGGTGAGCATTTGGCGTAGGAGATTGCGGGCTTTGAAATAATATTAATAGTGGCCCTCAACTACGTACCCCCTGATTCAGAGTTGAAATATTAAAAGTATTGGCTGGTTGCGTTGTCTAGGGGCTGGAATACCTAGCTGCCGCATTACAAGCCAAATACTATTGCGTATACAGTATACAATATGAATATACACATGAATCGAATGGTCGAAGGTTCCTATCACTCGGAAATTGCGAATTTTGAATGTAACACAGTAATTTATGAACGAAATATTGCAATTAAATAAAATCAGCAGGTAGTATTTTTAACGACTTTAAAATGATGAGTACGATAGCAGAAGTACCTTTAAGAACGCCGTTTATTACTGTCGAACACTTATTGGTGTCGATGGTCCAGCAATAAAATAAAATGTGAGTTGAATAACAGGGAAACAATAGATTCCTCCTTTATGTAATTAGTTGTGAGCAACAACATAGCTCGTCAGATATTCTCTGCCAAATAGTGTGGTAAACAGCTAGCAGGTATCTCTCAGAATACGAGGACACTAAGAGAGATGCCAACAAAGTGGTGAAGACCACCCACAAGTTAACAGATAGCACATCCACGTCCTGTGCTCGTTCCCGCTGTAGAGCGTTGCAGGGTGACTCACTTAGTATAAAGTTTTGTTTATTTTTGACGCAATCACATATTTATGACACAGTCATAACCGGTTTGGGCCCACAGCAGCAACGCATGAGCATTCGTTCGCTGAATTCCGCCCACAGCATCTCATTATGGCCGTTGTGGGCAACTCCTTAATGATAAGTAAATATTACGGCTCCATCACTGGCAAAGCCGTGAATGCAAAAACAAGACCCGCAGATGTCTAGTATAAAATGCTGCATTCGTTGTTAGATGAGGTACAGATGAGAACTAACCCCTGTTAAAAATTCTGCTGGAAGTATCTTTTTAGTGCATAAAAGGCTCCCGCTTTTCTTCAGTGGACTTCACTTTGAACAATCAATTCGGATTTGTCGCTGGCGCTAGCGGCAGATATCTGCTCCTCTAAAGTGTCGTATATAGAAAAAGTGTCGCACTGAGGATATCCAAATGATACATTGAAGGTATTGAACACTTCCCAGTAGATATTGTAGAGCACATTAATTTGATATTCCTCCAGAAGAACGTCGTGCATTTTCTTCACAATTAGTAATTTTTGTTCAATGAGTAATGAATGTTTTGAGTGCCCGAGGAACTTTACGCCGCCTGTAGTTGTACTTGATTCTCATATCCTTTGGAGAACCGTTGTTTGAGATCAGATGCAGTTGTACAGAGCGTAGTCGACCTCGACAGATTGCATAAAAAGCCAAAAGGGCCTTTATACAAACAGTTGTCTCTGTTGCAGCCTCATCGGCAGTCACCCGAACTTTTTAATAACAGGAAATGTGTCCAAAAGGGGTTCTCGACAGTGAACCGATGCCATCACAATCAGTTTCTCCCTCTTCACCCACTACTTTGTGCCACCTTCCTTGTTTCATGTTATCAATACTTGTAATGTCAGACAAATAGGAGTCTGGCGCGATTAGTCCGTTCCACAGAACTGTGAGAAAAGCAGTTGCCTTTTCTCAGCTGTTATCGTTTGCAAGCGCGGCAGACTTTTGCATCACAACCAAATGGAGAAGAGATCAAGTTATCTACATATCTACCAGTCAAGTAGAGCAGACGGAAAAATTTACTTTTTCCGACGTAGTTTTGGTGTCCCTCGTCCATCAGCTTCTTGTTCATTATTACATTTTTCATTCTTTGTTGACTTTTCAGCTTTTTAGGTCACTGAACACCGTCTTCGTAATTCACTAGAGGACCACATACGCTGAACCGTCAGTTGACTGCCAGTATCTGAAACAATCCAAAAGTACTACGAAGGCTACAATGAAAGTTGCAGTTGCACTGTCGCCTGCTTTCACACAAAAATAGCACTTGTCAAATGACAAAGGCTGTTTTTGTCAGAAATTGTTTTGACAAAGGCGGTTTCTATAGTACCTTAAAACTTTTGAGGTCTAATAACTTAAGACAAGGGACGTTCCTACCATATCCGGTTAGAACACATCGTAAGTCTCTGGGTCGGCTACAAAAACGAAAAACTTGACATGAGTGGTTTTTGTTATGACGTCTTGATTTGTCCCGTAGAAGAGATATCTTGCTTAGCAGTGAAGATGAACAAGTGCGCTTAGCTCTCAAGGTACACGCTTGAGATACCATGTTCATTAGAAATTTTTTGTCTTGTATAGATCTATACGACCCCTTCTCAAAATATGGAAAGCAAAGAGCTTGCAATAGAAGAAATACGTTTCACGGTGTCGAAGATGAAGAAGTGCTCTTAGCTCTTAAGGTGTGCATTTTGGAGTCCATGTTAAGTCGACTTTCTTGGTTCGAACTATCGTTACTGCCATATCGCTGAACACGACTTAGCCCCTTGAGGCAAAATTACTGCATCACCGATGTAGACTTTGTACTATGGGACATGACTTTTGAATCACCCTGTATGTCTTCACAGAGATTGCTTAAATAACAAGAAAAAATGACTGAATGTCATGGAAATACCACTGAATCTTGTTAAAACGATTACTAGCTGCCCCTGTCATTGACGTTAGCAAGTAAATGGCTTAAAATATGATGTACCACTACTAATTGTTCGCCTGAGTAACATGCAGGTCTGGTTTCGTAAGCTCGAACATCTACTATGTATGTTAGAATGACTTCTAGCTGTTACTGTCAGAATGTAACTCTCTAAATGTGGCATTTTCCCAAAAATTGTTCAGTACTAGACTAATGCTTTAGTTGACCGGTAGGCCACCGGCTTCTCTTCTGCTTTTTCTCTGACAGTCTACGTTAGACACAGATGTGTATTTCCACACTTAAATGTGAACAAATACAAATATAAAGTCACAGTGACGTATGTAAATGGAACTACTTGAATAGATAAACTGTTTCTCTGGGTTCTAGTGAACAGTTGTGTAGCAATACATTCATCGCGTCTTTTGGAGTATGGAGCTAAGAGTTTAACAAAATGATTTATAAACAGTTACTGAGTAATCTGTACGTTATATGACAATTTAAAAGAAGTGTCCAACAGGATTGCTCATCGAAATAGAGACTTTTACTATTGCCTGTTGTTTCGTGTACATTGCGTTTGTATGCATACCAAATATAATGCGCCTGTTATTATTTTAGATAGTTGCTTTTAATCTTTACTGCCTCTGGCGTTAGTCTAACTTTATTTAAAATTCACACGGAGAGTCTGCTACGTAAAAAAAGTTTACTGTGATGTAAAAGCAATGTTAAGTGCAAGTGACGAATGTTTGCAATGCTTCCTTGACTCCGGTGTGGCCGTGCAGTTCTAGGCGCTTCAGTCTGGAACCGCGTGACCGCTACGGTCGCAGGTTCGAATCCTGCCGCGGGCATGGATGTGTGTGATGTCCCTAGGTTAGTTAGGTTTAAGTAGTTCCAAGTTCTAGGGGACTCATGACCACAGATGTTAAGTCCCATAGTGCTCAGAGCCATTTGAACCATTTTTGAACTTCCTTGACTCACCTGGAATGTTGCTGGTGCTGATGCAATCGCTGGCGTCATCGAATAGCAGATTTTGTGTAGTACACGGGAAAAGGACAAGTTGCAGCTTCTATCTTGCCAATTAGAAAAATATGCATAAAAAACACCAAATAATTCACACCGTTGTTCCGATGCACTGTCTCGTCATAGAACTGTATTACAAACGGCCTTGGGACTGGTATGCGTTGGGGCTGAGATACGAAAACTGTTTTAGGCACAACAACGGACGTCAACGCAACTACGTATATGAATAACGTGTCTTCACTTTATTAATATTTCACTTTCGAATGACATGCGAACTTTGATCCTCACAACGGTTTATTTAACAGATAGACAGTCCACTCATAGCCCAGAAAGATCGATAATGGTGACTTTTCACAGTACCGGTTCTGTTACGCTGTGTTCCTTATCTCGATTCAATCAAAATAAAGCCAACAGTGTAGTACACTATCCCATCGAAAGTTCTCGGTTGTTGTGGAGGTAATTGGATTTTTCTCGTACTTTTGGCTTTTGGCGTCTTGAGTCTTGCGTTCTACTGCCTAGACATTGTAATCTCCCCCCCTCCCCTCCTTCCTACTTCCACCTATAGTCCACATTAAACAATGTCCAGTCCAATTAAATAATAAGCAAAGTCTTTAAGATCTGAGAGGAACTAAGATTACAATTAACTTTCTACTTTACTTCGCTTATCATGGAGAGATTGCTCCAGTACTTCTTGTCTAAGGGTCTCATTATTGAAACTGAAAATACCACATGAGGTCCTCACGGCTTGTTTGAACTAAATAAATCTGAAGATCGTTGTTGCAGCATTTTTTTTTACGTAAATATATTTTCTCACATTTCAGCATATCATAGTATATTGATTTTTCACATTAACAAAGCCGAAATTACATTGTTCATATAAAAATACAAAAATACGTCCGATCACATCAGAGGCATGCTTACGACTACTATACTCTGCGGAAATAACAATATTCCAAGGGATTTACAAATTTTCTTAATAAATGGATTCCTATTAGTTTTCGTTACATTATAAATTTCGACTATTATTTCATAAATGAATCCAGAAATAAACATAGTAAACGGTACAGGATTGTTAAATTAATAACAGAAATTTTAAGTGTGCCAGTAATTCGTAATTTCAAATGTTTCTATAAAAATAAATGTAACTGTAAATTCAGAACTAGTACTTACGGATTATAACATCGAAACTGGTCACAAATTGTAGCTTGAAATATAACATACTGTGTGCAAAATTAAATGAAAGTTTTCAGAAAAGCAACTGAGATAATACTGACCCGACCAAAGTTCGAAAAATATTACTGGTATCGAAAACTACTGTTAGAGTAAAGTAATACTAGATGAGGATGTCCCGTTACAACCACTTGCTGAAAATTTCATTTACTGAGGTTCTTCAAATTCTTGGTTCTTGCTTTCTTGTTTATAGCAGTCTTCCCATCTTCGCTGAAATGTCAAAGTCGTACTTCTTAACATTTTTGTCCTAGTGCAACAGCGCTGATAAAATAATTTCTTGGCGCTTGTCTCCACATGCTCCAACTGCGTCAACGAAACCGCCTTCTTTTTCTCGAAATTATCACTCTTTTCACTATTTAAACGATGCTGCCTCTCCTGTCCGTTATTAAACAGCCGAATCCCACTGTTGACTAACTCCTCTCAGTTGGCACTACCCCGTTAGCAGAAACTTACAGAAACGGTTTCCTACTGGACCAAAGCGTTTTTACACATAAAATGCTTACGGCTGAAGTACACAGATGACGCCACCGTACTTGCAGAATAGGCTTATATCAAGTTTCCTTTACATTAGAATACAGAATGAAGGAAATAATTGAGGACGTACAAAGCTTATAATTATACTTACATGTTTCGCTAAACAGTAAATGGTGCGATGTTATTTTGTGTCTAAGGAAATATCCGTTATAGCCTGAACAGTGAGATTAGCTTATTTTCTCTATTGTGTACTAACGTGAACTGTAAATTATGAGTAACTGGACGTGAGTAATGAGAATGTATCCACAAACCATATGGCCATGACATGTAAATACCAAATAATTTCAGCAGATAAAGACAAAATTCTATGTATTATTCGCAGATAGCATGATATTGGCAATTACAGCCAAAATAGGCGCATCGCAATAAATAAATTCAGTTGATATTTATAATGCCACTGCAAGACTTGCATCGCGCTGCCGGCCCGTAAGGACGGAAATTATTGATACTTCGTACGACACAATGGGGAATACCTTGGGCTTCAAACACTTAAAACTGAAAATGCTGCGACTAATTGAATCTATAAAATATAATAAGTTATGCATAAATGGCAAAAGTATCCCAAAATACGTGCACATCAAGACCACAGTAGCACGCAGACTTCTGTCACCAATCAGAAGCTATGCAGCAAAATTACGGATGCAACAACAAAGGAAAACTCCATCACACAAATAATCAAAACCAAAAATTGTTTGAATCTCATCCATTAATATACGATTATATAACTAGATCCATCAACAAATATGTATGCCACGTTATTCATCAGATACGAACAACACGCAACGATAAATCTCACCTGATGCACACACAAAATCATGCAAAAAACCAGGACAGAACTACACTTGCCAAATTCGGTTTTATATGGTTTTACACAGTTTTATAAATTAACAAGTATTGTATTACCGAACGAAGTATAAAAATTACTGGATAAAGTTAGAAAATAGAATGCGGAACCATAATCACACATGTAACCTATTGAAAACGTAATACCTATCGACACGGTAAATCTACCGATACGACAGCAGAATGCAGTAACATAAAAGGAACATATACCATAGAAAGAGATTTCCACTACAATCACACCAATCATAAACATACGCAAAACACTTATCCCAATATATCAGCTTGCTAATTGTATTGATAGTCCCACATATGTCATCGGTAAAAACTAAACAACCTGTAATTCTTCATGCTGTCCCGGCGATCTGTTGATATCTTGGATATTCGGGAATCCAGCGGGATATTCGCGTCGTTCTCGCACGATATTTCAACAGTGTGCCTCGCTGTCTTCTTCAGGTACTACCTGAGACTGGTCCTTGGGTCGATCGAGTCCAGTATTTATGCCTGGAAGGAGCTGGGCGTTCCGTCTTCGGTCCGCGCCGAGTCGAGTGTTCCGTCTGTGGTCCGCGCCCGCCATATTCGGCTTCAATGGACGCCTCCAGTCACGGATGTTCCGACTGCCGCCCGCGCCCATTTTGGCCGACCCCAACGGTTGTTGATGTCATCCGAGGTGTGTCAAACCCGATCTGAGATGTTGGGTACGCTGTCTCATCACTGTTACTATGATTTCCACTTCTGTTTCGTGCTGGGCGCTCCATAATCAGTCCACGCCGTGTCGTGTGTTTCGTCTGCGGTCCGCGCCCACCAGACGCCACTACATTGGCCCTCTTTGGTCGCCGTTGCTCCGACCGCCGTCCGCGCCCGGCCTGGCCGTCTTCTGAAGTTGAGATCATGCTCTGGGGTGCGTCAAATCTGGTCTCTAATGTCCGACACCTTGTCTCACTGCTGTTCTCTCGGTCTCCGCTTCTATTTCTTGTAGAATCTCGGAGAGTCCTGCGTTGAGTTTTCACAAGCTCAAGTGCTGGATTCCAGGTAGTGCTTATCTGGTATCTTGAGTCACCGTTGATTAGATTATCTGTGACCTTAATCTCAATAGCTTCTTTAATGACACTGTCCCAAAATCTTGAGGTCTGTGACACAATCTTAGTGTCATTGTAATCCACTGAGTGACCAAGTTCCAGACAGTGCTCTGCTATGGCTGATTTAGTTGCCTGTCTGAGTCTGGTGTGTCTCTGGTGTTATTTACACCTGATGTCCACAGTTCTGGTGGTCTGGATAATGTATGACATCCCACACTGGCATGGTAAGTTGTAAATACTGGCTTGCGAAGCCCCAGGTCATCTTTTACATTCCCCAGCATGGCCCCAATTTTGGTGGGTGGGCAAAATATGCTCTTGATGTCATATTTCTGGAGAATCCTGCTGATTTTGGCAGAGATAGGTCCCGCGTATGGCAGGTATGCCATCTTCTTTGCTTCTTCTGGTTCTTCTTCTGGATCCTTTAGCTGATTGGTCGGTTGAAGTGTCTTCTGGATATCTCTAGAGAAGTACCCATTCCTGCTGAACACTGATCGTAAGTGTTCTATTTCTGTGGCCAAACTATCAGGATCTGACTGAGTTTGTGCTCTGTGGACCAGTGTTTTGTGCACTCAATTCTTCTGTGCTGGATGGTGGCAACTGCTGGCTTGTAGGTATAAGTCAGTTTGTGTGGGTTTGCGGTACACACTGTGTCCAAATGTGCCATCTGCCTTTCTCTTCACTAGAACATCCATGAATGGAAATAGTCCATCCTCCTCCATTACCATTGTGAACTGAATATTCGGATGGCAAGAGTTCAGATGTAACAGGAATTCATCTAACTTCTCTCTACCATGGGGCCAGATGACAAAGGTATCATCCACATACCTATAAAGGTATTTGGGTTGATATGTGGTTGAAGAGACTGCCTCCTCTTCAAACCTTTCCATAAATAGTTTGGCCACCACATGATAGAGGGCGCCCATCGCCACCCATTCTGTTTGTTCGTAAAATTGACCCCCATGTAGGAAGTACGTCAAGGTCAGTACATGCCTGAATAAGTCAAGGAGAGCCCCATCTAAATTCTCTCCAATAAGCTCAAGTGACTCCTTCAGTGGTACCTGTGTGAAGAGAGACACCACATCGAAACTAACCATGATGTCTGTGTCTGTGATTTGTTGCTGGCTCAGCCATTGCAGGATATGCTCTCAGTTCCGGATGTGATGTGCACATTTACCCACATATGGTGTCAACATCTTCTTCAGGTATTTCGCAGTAGGGTAGGTTGCTGCGCCAGTATTGCTGACAATAGGCTGCAGAGGAATCCCATTCTAGTGAACCTTGGAGAGTCCATATACAGTCTAGGTGGTGCTGGCGCTTTGGGACGCAGCTTCTTGATGACTTGTTCTGTCAGGCCCGTCTCCTTCATCAGAGCCCTGTTCTTTTTGTCCACTTTCTCTGTAGGGTCGCTTCCTATTGACCTTTATGCAGGATCCTCCAGAAAACTGATTAACAAAGAATTAAAAAACACTTCTAAGTCAAAGATATAATTAGCTGCAAAGATCGACGGCTACTCAACTTACTTTGTAGACTATATAAAGCAACTTTGTAACCATATAGCATTATTGGTGCTACTGCCAAATGTGTTGTCAGAAATACATAACCGTATAAATATGAATTCATATGATTTGGACAACTTTCACTGATCTGGAAAAGGACCTACAAGCTGTCACAAATTTGCTGTTATACAAACATACGTCACAAAATGATAGACATCAGTGCAGTAAGTGTCGGTACCCACCGACATGAAATGGAAGTCAAGAATAACTAGACGTAGGTAAAAATGTCTACCCCCATGAACCAAGGACCTTACCGTTGGTGGGGAGGACTGCGTGCCTCAGCGATACAGATGGCCGTACCGAAGGTGCAACCACAACGGAGGGGTATCTGTTGAGAGGCCAGACAAACGTGTGGTTCCTGAAGAGGGCAGCAGCCTTTTCAGTAGTTGCAGGGGCAACAGTCTGGATGATTTACTGATCTTGCCTTGCAACACTAATCAAAACGGCCTTGCTGTGCTGGTACTGCGAACGGCTGAAAGCAAGGGGAAACTACAGCCGTAATTTTTCCCGAGGGTATGCAGCTTTACTGTGTGGTTAAATGATGATGGCGTCCTCTTGGGTAAAATATTCCGGAGGTAAAATAGTCCCCCATTCGGATCTCCGGGCGGGGACTACTCAAGAGGACATCGTTACCAGGAGAAAGAAAACTGGCGTTCTACGGATCGGAGCGTGGAATGTCAGATCCCTTAATCGGGCAGGTAGGTTAAAAAATTTAAAAAGGGAAATGGATAGGTTGAAGTTAGATATAGTGGGAATTAGTGAAGTTTGGTGGCGGGAGGAACAAGACTTTTGGTCAGGTGAATACAGTGTTATAAATACAAAATCAAATAGGGGTAATGCAGGAGTAGGTTTAGTAATGAATAAAAAAATAGGAGTGCGGGTAAGCTACTACCAACAGCATAGTGAACGCATTATTGTGGCCAGGATAGACGCGAAGCCCATGCCTACTACAGTAGTACAAGTTTATATGCCACCTAGCTCTGCAGATGATGAAGAAATTGATGAAATGTATGATGAGATAAAAGAAATTAATCAGGTAGTGAAGGGAGACGAAAATTTAATAGTCATGGGTGACTGGAATTTGAGAGTAGGAAACATAGTGGGTGAATATGGATTGGGGGAAAGAAATGAAAGAGGAAGCCGGCTCGTAGAATTTTGCACAGAGCATAACTTAATCATAGCTAACACTTGGTTCAAGAATCATAAAAGAAGGTTGTATACATGGAAGAATCTTGGAGATACTAGAAGGTATCATATAGATTATATAATGGTAAGACAGAGATTTAGGAACCAGGTTTTAAATTGTAAGACATTTCCAGGGGCAGATGTGGACTCTGACCACAATCTATTAAAACTGAAGAAACTGCTAAAAGGTGGGAATTTAAGGAGATGGGACCTGGATAAACTGACTAAACCAGAGGTTGTACAGAGTTTCAGGTTGAGGATAAGGGAACAATTGACTGGAATGGGGGAAAGAAATACAGTAGAAGAAGAAGGGGTAGCTCTGAGGGATGAAGTAGTGAAGGCAGCAGAGGATCAAGTAGGTAAAAAGACGAGGGCTAGTAGAAATCCTTGGGTAACAGAAGAAATACTGAATCTAATTCATGAAAGGAGAAAATATAAAAACGCAGTAAATGAAGCAGGCAAAAGCGAATACAAACGTCTCAAAAATTAGATCGACAAGAAGTGCAAAATAGCTAAGCAGGAATGGCTAGAGGACAAATGTAAGGATGTAGAGGCTTATCTCACTACGGGTAAGATAGATACTGCCTACAGGAAAATTAAAGAGATCTTTGGAGAAAAGAAAGCCACTTGTATGAATATCAAGATCTCAGATGGAAACCCAGTTCCAAGCAAAAAGGGAAGGCAGAAAGGTGGAAGGAGTATATAGAGGGTCTATACAAGGGCGATGTACTTGAGGACAATATTATGGAAATGGAAGAGGATGTAGGTGAAGATGAAATTGGAGATACGATACTGCGTCAAGAGTTTGACAGAGCACTGATAGACCTGAGTCGAAATAAGGCCCTGGGAGTAGACAACATTGCATTGGAACTACTGACGGCCTTGGGAGAGCCAGTCCTGATAAAACTCTACCATCTGGTGAGCAAGATGTATGAGACAAGCGAAATACCCTCGGACTTCAGAAGAATATAATAATTCCAATCCCAAAGAAAGCAGGTGTTGACAGATGTGAAAATTACCGAACTACCAGTTTAGTAAGTCACAGGTGCAAAATACTAACGCGAATTCTTTACAGACGAATGGAAAAACTGGTAGAAGCCGACCTCGGCGAAGATCAGTTTGGATTCCGTAGAAATGTTGGAACACGTGAGGCAATACTGACCCTACGACTTATCTTAGAAAATAGATTAAGAAAAGGCAAACCTACATTTCTAGCATTTGTGGACTTAGAGAAAGCTTTTGACAATGTTGACTGGAATACTCTCTTTCAAATTCTAAAGGTGGCAGGGGTAAAGTACAGGGAGCGAAAGGCTATTTACAATTTGTACAGAAACCAGGTGGCAGTTATAAGAGTCGAGGGGCACGAAAGGGAAGCAGCGGTTGGGAAGGGAGTAGCCTGTCCCCAATGTTATTCAATCTGTATATTGAGCAAGCAGTAAAGGAAACAAAAGAAAAATTCGGAGTAGGTATTAAAGTCCATGGAGAAGAAATAAAAACGTTGAGGTTCGCCGATGACATTGTAATTCTGTCAGAGACTGCAAAGGACTTGGAAGAGCAGTTGAACGGAATGGACAGTGTCTTGAAAGGGGTGATGCTGAGAGAATTAGATTAGGAAATGAGACACTTAAAGTAGTAAAGGAATATTGCTATTTGGGGAGCAAAATAGCTGATGATGGTCGATGTAGAGAGGATATAAAATGTAGACTGGCAATGGCAAGGAAAGCGTTTCTGAAGAAGAGAAATTTGTTAACATCGAGTATAGATTTAAGTGTCAGGATGTCGTCTCTGAAAGTATTTGTATGGAGTGTATCCTTGCATAGAAGTGAAACATAGACGATAAATAGTTTGGACAAGAAGAGAATAGAAGCTTTCGAAATGTAGTGCTACAGAAGAATGCTGAAGATTAGATGGGTAGATTACATAACTAATGAGGAGGTATTGAATCGAATTGGGGAAAAGAGGAGTTTGTGGCACAACTTGACAAGAAGAAGGGACCGGTTGGTAGGACTTGTTCTGAGGCATCAAGAGATCACAAATTTAGCATTGGAGGGCAGCGTGGAGGGTAAAAATCGTAGAGGGAGGCCAAGTGATGAATACACTAAGCAGATTCAGAAGGTTGTAGGTTGCAGTAAGTACTGGGAGATGAAGAAGCTTGCACAGGATAGAGTAGCATGGAGAGCTGCATCAAACCAGTCTCAGGACTGAAGACAACAAGTAAAAATGTATATAGCAAACATATAGCCACACATCTCAATACAAAAAAAATTTTTACGAATAATGATAAAATACTATTCATTATTCACAGATAGCTTGAAAATGGCAATGGGATCCGAAATAGGCTTATCACAATTAACATATTCAGTTGAAATAGCTGACTTGGGTTCATATTTATTCGGCTGCAGCATAATTTCTGCATGTCAGTGTTCCGGTTGCTGTAGGTTTATTTATCGATGGTAATTTTTCATTTGTAGCTCATCGTTGGCGTTTGAATTTACATATTGTCATTTGGAGATAGTGAGTGGAGCTGTGGGCGCTAGAAAATGGAGGGCCAGTTGGAGCATTTGTGACATAGTGAACTGTTTGAGTTCAATGGATGTTTGACAGCAGCCGAGAGGCAACCAGGAACATTTGAGCTATATATGGGGATAATGGCATTGGACAGAGCATGACAGAAAATGGTTTCCTCGTTTTAAGGAAGATCCATTCGACAATAGTGACTCTCCTCTTTCAGGAAGACCTTTGGTACTTGATAAAGATCGACAATAACCCACGTCAGAGTACTCGATGAATGGTAAATGTGGTGAACTGTCATCATTCCAAAATCTTGCGATATTTTCTTGCAACGGGTACCGCATATTCTACGCCTCAATCACAAAAATCAGATGGTGGCATCTCTGCTTGCTTGTCATCACTGAGCTCGTTCGTAAGACCGATTATTACTATCCTGTATCGTTACTCGTGACGAGAAATGCTGTCTTTATGCTAGCATAATGGAACGAAAGGAATGGTTAAGTCCAAACAAAGCAGCAGCTCCCCGTACATAGATCTGGGAGCATTGGCAAAAAATAATATCATGCATCTGGTGGAACAATGACTGTGTGTGGTGTTCTACGAGTTGCTTCCCCGAAGTGTAATAATCACTGCTGACACTGAGATGAAGTGAGCGTATAGCGTCGTTGGACGGATGCCCCATCCGGGGAAGTTTAGCCACCAGGTACTGGCATTTATTGCCAACGACTGAGACGTCCAGTCCAAGAGCAACGATCAGGAAAACTGCGTGAAGTGATGCTACTCAACGGTAAGGTCGGCTCCCAGTCCGGCAGATTGACAAAAAACATAATACAGGATTTAGGTAGGATCGTCACTCGCACCCACGTTATTCACCTGATTTTGCGCTTTCAGGTTTTCATCTTTTCCACTCTCCATCGGACAAGCTTCAAGGAACATCTTTTACGGATGAAAATGTGCTCCATGCATGGCTGGTCGAGTTCTTCGCCTCAAAGTCACCTGATTTATACAGGCGCAGAATCGGAAAGTTACCCCAGTGTTGACTGCCGTAAACAGCGAAGGGGAATATCTTAATGATTAACGTCTATGTTACGTATATATGTTGTGTTTATTAAACTTACTGAAAAGTGCTGTGAATTTAAGCACAACCCCAATGTAACGTAATTAATATAATGTTATTATCAGAAGAAAGTTATGGTGTTGGACTACCACAAGGGGACGCATAAAGGCATGGAGAAAATATCCATTACACGTAAATGTGCATTTACGTAAAGTAATATAATGAAAAGAATAAAAACCAATAATAATAGATCACAACCATATATGGAGCATGTCAAAGAAATAAACATTTTGGGATAAGAGTAAGTGACGTGAAATGCGGCGGACACTTAACATCAGGCGTAAGGAAAGCGCATGGAAGACTTAGATTTTGTTCGGGTTCTCTTGAAGAGAACGGATGCGTAAATAAACTTACGTACAAGATGACAGAGCTACCAGTTCTAGAATAATGCATCCACTAACGTTTGAGAACGCGAAAGAGCGCAAAAGGGCGCAAGATGCGAGGATTGTATCTGCGCCCACTGTTTCCATCTATGTATCGACCAGTGTCACGGCTTGCTGCTTCGGTCTGGAACCGCGCGACCGCTACGGTCGCAGGTTCGAATCTTGCCTCTGGCATGGATGTGTGTGATGTCCTTAGGTTAGTTAGGTTTAGTAGTTAGGTTCTAGGGGACTGATGACCTCGGATGTTAAGTCCCATGGTGCTCAAAGCCATTTGAACCGCGGTTTACTTTTTCCAAGGCCAAGTGAATAGTATTGGCGCCAGTGGATCTCTTCGTCTCAATCCATTTTGAATACTGAATGGCGGTGATATTTGGTTGTGGAACCGTACTTGACAAGTAGAATAACAGTTGAAAGCTGCAATTAGTCGGATGTATTTCGGTGGGATGTTAAAGTCCTCCACCTTTTTCCGTAACTTGGAGCGGTCAATGCTGTCAGAAGCGTGTTGAAAATCGATGAAGATGAGATGTAACACAAACCTACATCGTAATATTTTGATGACATTCGTTAATCTTGATTTAGAAGGCTGGAGAATTCCATTTAGATTGTTTGCCGACGATGTTGTCGTTTACCGTCATGCCTGATACACACTGACATTTTTCAACATTGCACTGTATAATGGCTCTACAGCCGTTATTTCGGCACAAAGTAAACTTTGTCACTCCCTGCACAGCGGCTTGTGGAGTATGTGTAGACATAAGCGCCCAGACATAGGAATGTTTATTAATGTATCAGGAACATCTTTTGACATTTCGTACAATATTGGATACAAGAACTTTTTTTATGTAGAACAGCATGAAGCTTTGTCTGAAGAAGCGAAACTTTTTGCATTGTGTAAACCCAGACGAATGGGAGTGTGGTTCGTAAACAGTATTACGAGGTGCAATAAATATTTTCTCTTGCTAATGGATGCGCTAGAGATCGCCTTTTAAAATGAAAACATCTGGAAGGCGAGAGAGAGAGTGTGTGTGTCTGCGAGGTGAAGTGCCGCAACGCGCGCTGTTTGTTTGGTGTACCCACTCAGCACTGCGCAGCGCAGCGCAGCGACGCCGCCGTAATGGAAGCTAAAACTATCCGCCTGCGACTCGGAAGGCGGGCGGGCGTTTGGCTCCTTGGGGAGAGCATTCCGCCGGGACGCTTGTTGCCAGTTCACAGTAGCAAACTCCTGCGTTTCTAGTTTCCTCACGCATGCGTCTTTCCATGCCGCATTACGGACGTTGGGTTGAAATAATCAAATTGGAATATCAAGTTACTCGTATGTCACCACAGTGGGCCACTAAGACACATTAAAAGCAACAATGACGTAAGTCATTCACTGCTACAACTGAAGTAATGTTTAGCCTCATAGATTGCTCTAAAATATTTTCTTTTTTGTTGTTTACTTCATTCTAGAGGAAATATTAATCTTATATAAGAAAACAGAGTGTATTCCAAACTAAAATTTACGGTCCTCGGTTATTTAACTTCATTAAAAGATGACGTATTGAACGCTGTAAATGATAATTCACTGATGATTCAAATTTATACTATTATCATTGCAGTGATTACTAGCAAAGGAATAAGATGCTTGTTATCAGTGACTTAAAAATATTATCATTATAGGCAGCTATTAGCACCACTCTCACATTTGTCAATTATTAACGAAATTCCTTTCAACACTCTAAGACTAAACAAAAAGAAAAACAAACGACGCATCACGAAGTAATTATTCGAATAGGCTGTAAATATGCAGATGTGATGTACGTGCACAGTCAAACAAATGATTACAATTTCAGAAAAATTGGATGATTTATTCAAGAGAAAGCGCTTCCCAAATTGAATAAGTATATAACGCGTTGATCCATCTCTGGCTCTTATGCAAGCATGTATTCGGCTTGACATTTATTAACAGAGTTGATAGAAGTCCCCATTTCTGTCCGCCTGGTGCGTTAGATTGTCAGAATCCCGAGATGGTTGGATGGTCCTGTCCATAAAGGTCCATATGCTCTCAGTTGGGGAGAGATCCAGCGACGTTACTAGCCAATGTATGGTTTGGCAAGCAAGAAGATAAGCAAGAGAAACTCTCGCCACATGCTGATGGACATTATCCCGCTGACGTGTAAGGCCAGGACAGCCTGCCATAAAGGCCAAGAAAACAGGGCATAAAATTTCGTAGACGTACCACTGTACTGAAAGGGTACCGCGTATGAGAACCAAAGGGACCCTGGAATGAAAAGAATTGCCACCCCAGCCGATCACTCTTGGTTGTCGGGCCGTATAGGGGGCACAAGACAGGTCGTATTTTGACGATCTAATGCTCCAATTGGACAGAATCTGGCACCATAAATCTCAGGAGGGCATCCAACAAAAACGCCCAGCCGAATAACAGCTTGCACATGACAAGACATGGACCAACGCTTCACTGACTTGCTCAGTTTGCTAAGCTCTTCATCTTGAATAAAAAAAATGGCTCCAAGCACAAAGGGGCTTAACATCTGAGGTCATCAGTCCCCTAGACTTAGAACTAAATAAACCTGACATCACACATATCCAGGCACGAGGCAGGATTCGAACCTGCGACCGTAGCAGCCGCGTGGTTCCCGACTGAAGAGCCTAGAACCACTCGACCACAGTGGCCGGCCCTCCTTAATAAATCATCAAATTTCTCTTAGATTCTAATCACTTGTTTTTCTACACATCTGGATCACATCTTCCGATTTCTGACCCATTCAGATAATTCCTTTGCGGTGCATCACTTTCTTTTTTTTTTTGTCTTAGAATGTACTTTGTTTGTTTAATCTTTGAGCAACCGATGGTAGCAATAATATAGTTGTATATGGGCAGATAATTCGTATTTCCAATGCCATTTTCTAGGTTTGGTATAAATTAGACTTGGAAATTAATGCCACATGGAAGATGTATGCCAATTTCGGTGAGCGGGGAAAAAAGTGCCGCCATCGTTTCAGTTGGAGGAGAAGATAGGCTGTATGTAAACATATTTGGTATTTGTGGACAAGCACATTGTGCAGATGTGTAAACGTAACTCGGACGTGCTAGAACATAACAGAGATCACACTGGTCGCTGGTAGTGCGGTACCCAGCATCTTGTGTGGCAGCCGGAATGTTTTCCTGGAACGAATCGTTGGCCTGCAAAGTACTCCATTTACCGAAGTCTGAGAACACGGGTTCATTTTCAGTGCACTTTCGCGTTGAACTAATTTATTTCGAAAAAGAAGGGAAACAAACACTGGTTCAACCCTAGAATACTACACCGATTTAAACCATCCCATGCCTATACCTGCGTCGATTCGAATACCATTCCTACGTTTCAGCAGTAAAATGGTTAAAAGCGACGCAAAGGTAGAATCGTAAGCCCTTTGCTGAAGGAAGGTTAGAGTGAAATATACTTCAAGATTTACACTGCCTTTCCATTGCAATAAATAACAAAAAGTCGCACCGCGCAGGTTCATAAACAAAAGGGAGTTAATACATGTTTTCCACCCAGTAGGAACACTATGGAATAAGCATCCAAAATAAAACTGCATCAAATCTTGTAAGATAATCTGAGTGATCGCGTCCCGAGAGTACTGAATACGAACAATAGTTACACACACAACAGCAGAAGAAAAATACGAGATCAGTTTATCTTACGAATCAAAAATAAATGGACAAAGAATGTGGAAACACAGAGAGTACGTATACCCAATGAAGTAACCAGATTAGCCGAAAAAAAAACGAATACAACATCCGAAAAAGGTAGAAACAATAAATCAAGGCTGGCCGCGCGGGATTAACCGAGCGGTCTCTGGCGCTGCAGTCATGGACTGTGCGGCTGGTCCTGGCGGAAGTTCGAGTCCTCCCTCGCCCATGGGTATGTGGGTGTGTCCTTAGGATAAATTAGGTTAAGTAGTGTGTAAGCTTAGGGACTGATGACCTTACCAGTTAAGTCCCATAAAATTTCACACATTAAATCATCATCATCATTTAAGACTGATTATGCCTTTCGGCGTTCAGCCTGGAGCATAGTCCCCCTTATAAAATTCCTCCATGATCCCCTATTCAGTGCTAACATTGATGCCTCTTCTGATGTTAAGCCTATTACTTCAAAATCATTCTTAACCGAATCCAGGTACCTTCTCCTTGGTCTACCCCGACTCCTCCTACCATCTACCTTTGAACCCATGAGTCTCTTGGGTAACCTTGCTTCTCCCATGCGTGTAACATGACCCCACCATCTAAGCCTGTTCGCCCTGACTGCTACATCTATAGAGTTGATTCCCAGTTTTTCTTTGATTTCCTCATTGTGGACACCCTCCTGCAATTGTTCCCATCTACTAGTACCTGCAGTCATCCTAGCTACTTTCATATCCGTAACCTCAACCTTATTGATAAGGTAACCTGAATCCACCCAGCTTTCGCTCCCATACAACAAAGTTGGTCGAAAGATTGAACGGTGCACAGATAACTTAGTCTTGGTACCGACTTCCTTCTTGCGGAAGAGAGTAGATCGTAGCTGAGCGCTCACTGCATTAGCTTTGCTACACCTCGCTTCCAGTTCTTTCACTATGTTGCCATCCTGTGAGAATATGCGTCCTAAGTACTTGAAACTGTCCACCTGTTCTAACTTTGTTCCTCCTATTTGGCACTCAATCCGTTCATATCTGTTTCCCACTGCCATTACTTTCGTTTAGGAAATATTAATCTTCATACCATAGTCCTTACATTTCTGATCTAGCTCTGAAATATTACTTTGCAAACTTTCAATCGAATCTACCATCACAACTAAGTCATCCGCATATGCGAGACTGCTTATTTTGTGTTCACATATCTTAATCTCACCCAACCATTTTATTGTTTTCAACATATGATCCATAAATAATATGAACAACAGTGGAGACAGGTTGCAGCCTTGTCTTACCCCTGAAACGACTCTGAACCATGAACTCAATTTACCGTCAACTCTTAACTGCTGCCTGACTATCTATGTAAAGACCTTTAATTGCTTGCAAAAGTTTGCCTCCTATTCCATAATCTTGTAGAACAGACTATAACTTCCTTCTAGGAACCCGGTCATGTGCCTTTTCTTGATCTATAAAGCATAGATACAATTCCCTGTTCCACTCGTAACATTTCTCCATTATTTGCCGTAAGCTAAAGATCTGGTCCTGACAACCTCTAAGAGGCCCAAACCCACACTGATTTTCATCCAATTAGTCCTCAACTAATACTCGCACTTTCCTTTCAACAATACCTGATTAAAGAGATACCTCTGTAGTTGTTACAATCTTTTCTATTTCCATGTTTAAAGATTGGTGTGATTACTGCTTTCGTCCAGTCTGATGGAAACTGTCCCGACTCCCACGCCATTTCAGTTATCCTTTGTAGCCATTTAAGACCTGACATTCCACTGTATTTGATGAGTTCCGACTTAATTTCATCCACCCCAGCCGCTTTATTGCACTGCAATATATTGACCATTTTCTCCACTTCCTCAAATGTGATCCTATTTCCATCATCATCAAGTAAGGCTAGCAACCTGCTTCCCTGGTACTTTAAATATGATGCTGGCAACAATCAGAGCAAAACAATTCACACATTAAAAAAAAAATGAAGGCTGCCGTTGACTAAAGAATATGGCTACATATCGCTAACGGCCTCTGGAATACAAATGTTGCGCTGAGGAACTGTACGAAATCGACTTCGAAGGAAAAAACCTCTGGGAGACAGGTAACTAATCCCGACATTGTGAATTTCTATGGGCCTCATGAGCGTTGCTGTTGGCAAGCATTACATACAGTCTTGTGATGTTCCCCACACACAGATACATCACACGTTACAGTGTTGCCTTTCGTCAGTTTTCTCAGCTTATTGCTGCAGTCTCAGAAAATGCGACGTTTTTAGGCTGAGAGGGTTGCGTTGGGATGCGGCTCTTTAACTTGCATTGGGAACTGCTGGAGGAAGAGTGGAGCTCCTCTTCATTTGTTTCGGACACCGTACAAACATGTTTGTAACCTCAACACGTTCTCTATTCTCTGCTACAATTTCTGATGTTGCCATAAAATACCTTTTCTTTCAATCACCCATTCCTGCGACAAAGCATCTGCAAGGGACAACACGAAATTCAGCGGAGACAAGCCATTCCAGGCGATTCCTGTCTTACACATTAACTCGTGTTTGGATAGCACCAAGATCTTTTGGAAGTTGTCCCCAGAGGGCAACATTCTGGCTAACAACTGGGAAGCTGCTAAGACACTTTTCTTCCTTGAAACATTCTCGTTGCTTATGTTCTGCACATTTTTCAGGCCAATGTTTTTTGACGAATCGTTGACTGCTTTGGCTTCTTCTTGTTTTTCCCAACAGAAGCTTCCTTCTCAATTTGGCTCACCGTTGCGTTGAGTGATACTTCATCTCAATCTGATGCAGAGTGAACAGTGTCATGGGAAACAGTGTGTTCTTCTCAATGATCAGGTCTGTGTCAGAATCAACAGATGATGATACAAAATGTGATAAAAAGTATCTGGACACCCCCAGAAACACACGTTTTCATATTAGGAGCATCGTGCTGCCACCTACTGCCAGGTACTCCATATCAGCGACCTCAGTAGTCAATAGACATCGTTAGAGAGCAGAATGGGGCGCTACGCGGAACTCACGGACTTCGAACGTCGTCAGGTGATTGGGCGTCACTTGCGTCAGATGTCTGTACGCGAGATTTCCACACTCCTAAACATCCATAGTTCCACTGCTTCCGATGTGATACTGAAGTGGAAACGCGAAGGGACACGTGCAGCACGAAAGCGTACAGGTCGACCTCGTTTGTTAACTGACAGAGACCGCTTACAGATGAAGAGGGTCGAAATGTGTAATTGACAGACATCTATCCAGACCATCACACAGGAATTCAAAACCGCCTCACGATCCACTGCAAGTACTAAGACAGTTAAGTGGGAGGTGAGAAATGGATTTCATGGTCGATCGGCTGTTCATAAGACACACATCACGCGGGTAAATACAAAAGGACACCTTTCTTGGTGTAAGGAGCGCAAACATTGAACTATTGAACAGTGGAAAAACGTTGTGTGGAGTGACGAACCACAGTACACAATGTGGCTATCTTATTGAAGAGTGTGGGTATGGTGAATGCCCGCTGAAAGTTATCTGCCAGCGTGCGTAGCGCCAACAGTAAAATTCGGAGGCGGTGGTGTTATGATGGTGTGGTGGCGTTTTTCTTGTCGGGGGCTTGACCTCTTGTGGTTTTGCGTCTATCACAGGACAGGTCTACATTGATGTTTCAAGCAACTTCTTGCTTCCCACTGTTGAAGAGTAATACAGGGATGGCGATTGCACCTTTCAACTCGATCGAGCACCTGTTTATAATGCACGGCCTGTGGCGGAGTGCTTGAACGACAATAATAGCCCTGTAATGGACTGGCCTGCACAGTGTCCTGCCCTGAATCCTATAGAATACCTTTGGGATGTTTTGGAACGCTGACTTCGTGCTAGGCCTCACCGACCGACATCGATACCTGTCCTCAGTGCAACACTCAGTGAAGAATGGGGCTGCCATTCCCCAAGGAACCTTCCAGCACCTGGTTGACGTATGTCTGCGAGAGTTGAGGCTGTCATCGAGGCTAAGCGTTGGTCAAGACCATTCCTGAATTCCAGCATTACCAATGGAGGATGCCACGAACTTGTAGGTCATTTTCTACCATGTGTCCGGATAATTTTGATCACATACAGATACAGAGATAGATTTATACACAGAAATAAGAGATGAAGAACAATGGGCACAATTAAACGCACTGACAAACAGTATTTCAAAAGCAACACGTGAAGAGAACATGCAGGCACGACATTACAGATATGCCTATGTGCAGCGTAACAACAATCTCCAGAGGATGGAAAGCGATACCCACAGTGACAGCGAAAATAGTGACAATGAGAGGGAACAGGAGGAGGAAGCTGAGATGTGACAGTAAATAAGCAAAAGTGCTGGCGATCTAGCCAAGAAAACACCATATGCTGTACATGGATGGGCACCTAAAGTAGTTAATACATAGGATTAGTAATAAATAGGATAAGCAACATTATTTCTCTACTAATAACCATTTTTGTGTGTGTGTGTGTGTGTGTGTGTGTGTGTGTGTGTGTGTGTGTGTGTGTGTGTGTGTTTGTGTGTGTGACTGGCGGTCAACGGCTCGAAGAAACCATTCTGAGGTATTCACCGTCAGTCACATTCGGTGATGGTACTAATAAATCTCTCCTCTATCACATCTTCTTTTTATATTCTTCTTAAAGAACAACAAAGTTTTATTTATATTTCAACCTTCAATTATTGTTATTTTGAAAATTAGCATTCTTTGTAAATGTTGTAGATAAAACAAAAGAAAAGAAAACTGTAAAAAGGTGAAAAACAAAAATTGTAAGATGTACGACCTGTTTTAAACATCAGGTAATAGGTCTATAATTTGGCAATAAATAAATAAATAAAAATAAATAAATCACATAGTGTATGTCAAAATCAGATTCCATTTCATCCTTAACTCTCAGTTTTGGTTAACTCGTCAGGACGTGAAAAGAAATTGAAAGTAACGGCATAGGTACCACAACACACTTGAAACCAAAACGTTTTTCCAACAAACAGTCAGATACCTACTGCAAATTGGTCGCTCATTACTAAACGTTCATCGAATCGAAGAGTGAATTTTGTTCGTGAATCCTATACGTTAATGGTTTCGACGTATCAACATTTCCGTACACACCTCTACCTTCGTCGATATGACGCTGTAACTTCGGGAAGAAATTGTTTTACCTGACCGAAGAGAGGTGTAGGTCACTTACGCCGGCGGAATCACAGAGATAACTAGACCCGCCAGGCACTGCATTGAGGACGGTGTGCCCCTCCAGTTCACAACAAGATGGGGGGCTGGTGGGACTTATTGAAGGGAAATGTGTTCGTCGAATCGACCACCAATAGTACTCTAGGGTTACCGTCCCGTCGCCGGCGATGTCAATGAAAAGCAAGGTGACGTTTTGAATGCCGGTCCGGCAGATTTAATATGGTAGGTAATCCAGGAACAACGAACACTGTGCAGTAAAATGAAAGATACGTTGGGTAAATACATTACTGGCCATTAAAATTGCTACATCACGAAGGTAACGTGCTACAGACGCGAAATTTAACCGACAGGAAGAAGATGCTGTGATATGCCAATGATTAGCTTTTCAGAGCATTCACACAAGGCTGGCGCCGGTGGCGACACCTACAACGTGCTGACATGAGGAAAGTTTCCAGCCCATTTCTCATACACAAACAGCAGTTGACCGGCCTTGCTTGGTGAAACGTTGTTGTGATGCCTCGTGTAAGGAGGAGAAATGCGTACCATCATGTTTCCGACTTTGATAAAGGTCGGATTGTAGCATATCGCGATTGCGGTTTATCGTATCGCGACATTGCTGCTCGCGTTGGTCGAGATCCAATGACTGTTAGCAGAATATGGAATCGGTGGGTTCACGGGGGGTAATACGGGACGCCTTGCAGGTCTCGTATCACTAGCAGTCGAGATGACAGGCATCTTATCCGCATGGCTGTAACGGATCGTGGAGCCACGTCTCGATCCCTGAGTCAACAGATGGGGACGTTTGCAAGACAACAACCATCTGCACGAACAGTTCGACGACGTTTGCAGCAGCATGGACTATCAGCTCGGAGACCATGGCTGCGGTTACCCTTGACGCTGCATCACAGACAGGAGCGCCTGCGATGATGTACTCAACGACGAACCTGGGTGCACGAATGGCAAAATGTCATTTTTTCGGATGAATCCAGATTCTGTTTACAGCATTATGATGGTCGCATCCGTGTGTGGCGACATATTGTTCGCATTGACGGCACTTTGAACAGTGGACGTTACATTTCAGACGTGTAACGACCTGTGGCTCTAACCTTCATTCAATCCCTGCGAAACCCTACATTTCAGCAGGATAATGCACAACCGCATGTTGCAGGTCTTGTACGGGCCTTTCTGGATACAGAAAATGTTGGACTGCTGCCCTGGCCAGCACGTTCTCCACATCTCTCACCAATTGAAAACATCTGGTCAATGGTGGCCGAGCAACTGGCTCGTCACAATACGCCAGTCACTACTCTTGATGAACTGTGGTATCGTGTTGTAGCTGCATGGGCAGCTGTACCTGTACACGCCATACAAGCTCTGTTTGACTCAATGTCTAGGCGTATCAAGGCCGTTATTACGGCCCGAGGTGTTTGTTCTGGGTACTGATTTCTCAGGATCTATGCACCCAAATTGCGTGAAAATGTAATCACATGTCAGTTCTAGTAAATTATATCTGTCCAATGAATACCCTTTTATCATCTGCATTTCTTCTTGGTGTAGCAATTTTAATGGCCAGTAGTGTAGCAAGGATAGTTCAACGAGCAGAGTTGAAGGTTTAAATGTACTCAGTAGGTGCTAAGCACAGGGAACCGTGCAGCAGTACAGTACAGTACAGACAGGCGATTAGTGAGGAACGGTGCGAGTTGGCACGCACCGGCCTTCAGGCGACCGCAGCCCACAGACACCGCAGCCGCAAACAGCAGGCGGGGCTGGCACACCTCTGGCCGGCAGAGGACACAGACTGCAAACACCTGCGGCCACCGCACGCCGGCCACCGCTGCTCTTTGTGCAGACGCGGGGGCGGCCGCATGGCGGGGGCCGCGGCGAGGCCAACGCGCTGGATATCGTCCATCTGCCGGCACCTGGTAATACGGCCGCCGTGTCATTTGCTACTGGAGCACCGGTCACCAACACATTAGCTGTAACCACCTTCACAACATGTCATGCTGCAGCAGATCCTTTGCAAAAAGTGTACGAAAGTCTGCTTTTTTTTTTTTTTTTTTTTTTTTGGTCCTCAGTCTACTGACTGGTTTGATGTGGCCCGCCACGAATTCCTCTCCTGTGCTAACCTCTTCATCTCAGAGTAGCACTTGCAACCTACGTCCTCAATTATTTGCTTGACGTATTCCAATCTCTGTCTTCCTCTACAGTTTTTGCCCTCTACAGCTCCCTCTAGTACCATGGAAGTCATTCCCTCATGTCTTAGCAGATGTCCTATCATCCTGTCCCTTATCCTTACCACATATTCCTTTCCTCACCGATTCTGCGTAGAACCTCCTCATTCCTTACCTTATCAGTCCACCTAATTTTCAACATTCGTCTATAGCACCACATCTCATATGCTTCGATTCTCTTCTGTTCCGGTTTTCCCACAGTCCATGTTTCACTACCATACAATGCTGTACTCCAGACGTACATCCTCAGAAATTTCTTCCTCAAATTAAGGCCGGTATTTGATATTAGTAGACTTCTCTTGGCCAGAAATGCCTTTTTTGCCATAGCGAGTCTGCTTTTGGTGTCCTCTTTGCTCCGTCCGTCATTGGTTATTTTACTGCCTAGGTAGCAGAATTCCTCAACTTCATTGACTTCGTGACCATCAATCCTGATGTTAAGTTTCTCGCTGTTCTCATTTCTACTACTTCTCATTACCTTCGTCTTTCTCCGATTTACTCTCGAACCGTACTGTGTACTCATTAGACTGTTCATTCCGTTCAGCAGATCATTTAATTCTCCTTCACTTTCACTCAGGATAGCAATGTCATCAGCGAATCGTATCATTGATATCCTTTCACCTTGTATTTTAATTCCACTCCTGAACCTTTCTTTTATTTCCATCATTGCTTCCTCGATGTGCAGATTGAATAGTAGGGGCGAAAGGCTACAGCCTTGTCTTACACCCTTCTTAATACGAGCACTTCGTTCTTGATCGTCCACTCTTATTATTCCCTCTTGGTTGTTGTACATATTGTATATGACCCGTCTCTCCCTATAGCTTACCCCTACATTTTTCAGAATCTCGAATAGCTTGCACCATTTTATATTGTCGAACGCTTTTTCCAGGTCGACAAATCCTATGAAAGTGTCTTGATTTTTCTTTAACCTTGCTTCCATTACTAGCCGTAACGTCAGAATTGCCTCTCTCGTCCCTTTACTTTTCCTAAAGCCAAACTGGTCGTCACCTAGCGCATTCTCAATTTTCTTTTCCATTCTTCTGTATATTATTCTTGTAAGCAGCTTCGATGCATGAGCTCTTAAGCTGATTTTGCGATAATTCTCGCACTTGTCAGCTTTTGCCGTCTTCGGAATTGTGTGGATGATGCTTTTCCGAAAGTCAGATAGTATGTCGCCAAACTCATATATTCTACACGCCAACGTGAATAGTCGTTTTGTTGCCACTTCCCCCAATGATTTTAGAAATTCTGATGGAATGTTATCTATCCCTTCTGCCTTATTTGGCCGTAAGTCCTCCAAAGCTCTTTTAAATTCCGATTCTAATACCGGATCCCCTATCTCTTCTAAATCGACTCCTGTTTCTTCTTCTATCACATCAGACAAATCTTCACCCTCATAGAGGCTTTCAATGTATTCTTTCCACCTATCTGCTCTCTCCTCTGCATTTAACAGTGGAATTCCCGTTGCACTCTTAATGTTACCACCGTTGCTTTTAATGTCACCAAAGGTTGTTTTGACTTTCCTGTATGCTGAGTCTGTCCTTCCGACAATCATATCTTTTTCGATGTCTTCACATTTTTCCTGCAGCCATTTCGTCTTGGCTTCCCTGCACTTCCTATTTATTTCATTCCTCAGCGACTTGTATTTCTGTATTCCTGATTTTCCCGGAACATGTTTGTACTTCCTCCTTTCATCAATCAACTGAATTATTTCTTCTGTGACCCATGGTTTCTTCGCAACTACCTTCTTTGTACCTATGTTTTCCTTCCCAACTTCTGTGATGGCTCTTTTTAGAGATGTACATTCCTCTTCAACTGTACTGCCTACTGCGCTATTCCTTATTGCTGTATCTATAGCGTTAGAGAACTTCAAACGTATCTCATCATTCCTTAGTACTTCCGTATCCCATTTCTTTGCGTATTGATTCTTCCTGACTAATGTCTTGAACTTCAGCCTACTCTTCATCACTACTATATTGTGATCTGAGTCTATATCTGCTCCTGGGTACGCCTTACAATCCAGTATCTGATTTCGGAATCTCTGTCTGGCCATGATGTAATCTAATTGAAATCTTCCCGTATCTCCCGGCCTTTTCCAACTATACCTCTTCCTCCTGTGATTCTTGAACAGGGTATCTGCTATTACCAGCTGAAACTTGTTACAGAACTCAATTAGTCTTTCTCCTCTTTCATTCCTTGTCCCAAGCCCATATTCTCCTGTAACCTTTTCTTCTACTCCTTCCCCTACAACTGCATTCCAGTCACCCATGACTATTAGATTTTCGTCCCCCTTTACATACTGCATTACCCTTTCAATATCCTGATACACTTTCTCTATCTGTTCATCTTCAGCTTGCGACGTCGGCATGTATACCTGAACTATCGTTGTCGGTGTTGGTCTGCTGTCGATTCTGATTAGAACAACCCGGTCACTGAACTGTTCACAGTAACACACCCTCTGCCCTACCTTCCTATTCATAACGAATCCTACACCTGTATACCATTTTCTGCTGCTGTTGATATTACCCTTATACTCATCTGACCAGAAATCCTTGTCTTCCTTCCACTTCACTTCACTGACCCCTACTATATCTAGATTGAGCCTTTGCATTTCCCTTTCCAGATTTTCTAGTTTCCCTACCACGTTCATGCTTCTGACATTCCACGCACCGACTCGTAGAACGTTATCCTTTCGTAGATTATTCAATTTTTTTCTCATGGTAACCTCCCCCTTGGCAGTCCCCTCCCGGATATCCGAATGGGGGACTATTCCGGAATCTCTTGCCAATGGAGGGATCATCATGACACTTCTTCAATTACAGGCCACATGTCCTGTGGATACACGTTACGTGTCTTTAATGCAGTGGTTTCCATTGCCTTCTGCATCCTCATGTCGTTGATCATTGCTGATTCTTCCGCCTTTAGGGGCAATTTCACACCCCTAGGACAAGAGAGTGCCCTGAACCTCTATCTGCTCCTCCGCTCTCTTTGACAAGGCCGTTGGCAGAGTGAGGCTGACTTCTTATGCCGGAAGTCTTCGACCGTCAATGCTGATTATTTATCAAAGTTTAGGCAGTGGCGGGGATCGAACCCGGGACCGAAAACGTTTTGATTATGAATAAAGACGCTACCCCTAGACCACGGGTCTTCCTAAGTCTGCTACTTCTCTTTAAAAAGATGCAAATGTAAAATTTATACACGGTGGCGCCCGAAATGTGTTACCATTTTGTGTTTGAATATAAACTTTCTTGTCAATACAATCTGAAGGGAACATGTACTACAACGAAGAGCCGTCCATGGAGATTTGTTCTAACTCAGCACATGCTCACTATGTCCACCATTGCGATTCCTAACTTCCTTCAAACGAACACTGAAGATAGTGATTACCCTACGGCACATATCTTCCGTAATGTCACTGCAAGCTTGAAGAATAAGTCTTCTGAGCTCCATTAAATCACGTGGAAGTTTCGGGAAAATTTTTTCCTTTAGCTACCCCCAAAGAAAAAAGTTACATGGATTGATGTCTGGACTATTGGGGGGCCAATTTGGTCCGTCATTGAAGCGACCTGGAAACCAGAGTGAAATGATCCGCATGTCGAAATGCTCGTGTAGAAACTCCAACACAGTGTTTGCAGTATGTGGCCTTGCTCCATCGTGCATGAACCACTGCGTGTTGAAAGGCAGGGCAGTAGTAAGAAGCTGTGGAATGAAGCTATTGCGAAGCATGCTCAAATAACGCTCGTTGTTCACAGTTTATTCAAAGAAAAAGGGTCCAATAAGTCCGTCACTGGAAATTGCTGACCACACTGTAATCCTCGGAGCATAATCTTGTCGTTCATGAAGCACTTGTGGGTTTTCAGTGGCCCAAAAGCTTACATTTTGTTTGTTAACCACACCGTCTAAATGAAAATGCGCCTCGTCTGAAAACCAAACGTTTTTGAGTGTTTCTTCTCTATCCTCCGCCCACTGAGCAAACAGTAGTCTCTGCTGCTTGTGTTGTTCAGTGTGCTTCTGTGCACAGGTCATCTTGTATCGGTACGTATGGAGGTCACTTTTAAGAATGCGCTGAACGGAGCGTCTAGATATTCCCAGTTGCACTGCTGCCTTTCTACACGATTTCCCGGGACTTTTCTGTACAGCAACTCGCACCGCTTCAGTATTCTCCGGCGAACAAACAGGCTTAGGCCGAGGTCGCTTCGCTTCCAATACTGTTCCTTCCTGTACTAATTTATCGTACAACTTGTGGATGGTCTTCTTGCAAGGGACCCATCGTGTGTTAAAGTGTTGTCGAAAACCCCTCTGAGTCACAACAAGGCTTTTCGTTTCATGAGAAAGTAGCACAATTGCCCATCGTTGCTGGGTCGTCAGTCTTCCAATGTCAACCATTGCTGCTCACTAGTCTCCTAGTGGCAGTATCGTGAATTACGCGTCATTTCGTAACTCATTTGTTTTTCCAAGCTCTGCTGATACTGCTGTAGAGATCCCAGCGGGATATTTAATGTGCGTCGTAAATTGTGAAAGAAACAATTGGTAACACCTTTCGTGCGCCACCCTGTACTTTGTCCATCATAAAAATAGACCTGATGTGAACAAACAAAAACTTGATGATTGGTTAGTAGCCCTACCACGCGCACACTGCGAAAAGAATTATTCACCATAACGATTTTCAGGAAGTTTTGACTATAAATGTAAAGGAAGTCGTAAATTTGATAAATGCACTCAACTTCCATAGTATCGATATAACCATATTATTTGTAAGTCTATTTCTGAGACCACAGACGTTGGGTCTAGTGAAGCAGGGGGTACAACCCGTCGACTTTGACCAATGACGTCATACATTACTCACAGATAATAATGTCTTCACCTTCAGCCATAGATAATCAAACAGTTCTGCGTTCTGGATAAGCGTTATCATTGTACATTAAGGGGGGTAGGACGTCAAACGGGACGACTTGGAGCAGGAGAGACACCACAGGACTTTTTAATTTCCACTATCTATACTTTTAAAAATAAATTCATAAAACTTTGTCACAATGACCAGAAAGGATTCAGGATTTACACTTATAGTGGTGGAAGTTCAAAAATATTAGAAAATATTTTATTTTTTTTACATTTGTATTTCACCTTTTTTCACTTACCATTGGCTGCATTTCTTGTTATAGGTATATTTATCTTCATAAGTAAGGGAGATTTTTCGATGAATTTGGCACAGCATACAAACCATACTCACAGGTGTATGAAAGTCTAGAATTTTCCAAATCTATTAAGAACTGTGGTAAAAATTGAGATAATTAACTATAAAATTTGAGTTTTTTGTAAACATGAAGTTTAAAATGTAACAGCACATTCACTTTTCATAAATTAAATAATTTCTAGAGTTTCATACACCTGTAAGTATGGTTTGTATGCTGTGCAAAATTCATCGAAGAATTTCTCTTACTTATGAAGAAACGTGTAACTATAGCAACAAACGCAGCCAGTAGAAGTGGAAAAATGATGAACTTCCAAGTGTAAAAAAAAAAATTATTTATTTTTTTTAACTTCTTCTGCTATGATTGTGAATCCTGAATCCTTCCTGGTCATGCTGACAAAGTTTTATGAATTTATTCGTAAAAGTATAGACAGTGGAAATTAAATTGTCCTGTGGTGTTTCTCCTCCTCCAAGACGGCCCGTTTGACGTCCTACCCCCCTTAAAATAATTGAATGTGATTTTGAAAGAGATCGCTACATATTGCTCAAAATATTCTTTGTGCGCATTTATTTAAATAATTGGTTGTTCGTAACTCATTCGGTACTTAATTTTATTCTTGGTGATATTGAGGTAATGTGGACTTTTAATTTCTTATTTTAGGCCAATTTTTAGTACCTCATTTTCGTTTGTTGGTAGGGATTTATCTCTACCCATGAGCCAGGATGATTTGAGAGAGACTATAGGCGTCGACATGTTGGCCACGATTTGTTTTTTACAAATCTGTGGTCTCGTTGCCGAGTATGTTCGATGTCGTGAGTATGGCGAACATAAATGCCTCACAAGTGTATCTCGTCGCCGTACTCACGACTTATTCGTATACCGCTGCAGCGAAGGTCGGTTGTGGCGGTCCGTTAGACGAGGGACGTGGTTCGAAAAATCTAAACTCGCCTTGAGAGACATTATGAAAGTCACGTACTGTTGGTGTCTGAGATATCATGTGTGGCTGTGTGTCCATGAATGTCGTGTAAGTAAGCGTACAGTTGTGTACTCATTTTGTAGGGAAGTTTATGGGGAATACATGAAAGATTGGTGGCTGTTGCGAGGGGGGAGAGGGGAGGGGGGTGTTATGGTCGCAATTGACAAGTCGCATTTTGGCAAAAGGAAGTACAACAGGGGGGAACCTCCGGTGGGATTTGGGTTTGGGGGGCTGGAGTTTCAGGTCAAGAGTGTGAAGTTCTAGTGTTTAAGGTAGTACCCAATCGAAGGAAGGTAGTTTTGGTCATCTTAATTGAAGATCACTTTGCAGAGGTTTCGATTCTAATTTCAGGTGGTTTTCGTTCTTATAGGGATTTAGGGGTAAGGAGTTATCAGCTTCTCGTAGTCAATCAGAATATTGAGTTCAGATCATTGTCCACATGGGCTTGCACAAATAGCATTGAGGGTTATTGATCAGCCGTGAAATCTCTTCCAGGGAAGGGGAAACGCCGGAATCCAAACTTCAAAGTTCAAAGTCACTTAGACGAATATTCATGGAGGCGTAGTATTCCCCAAACATTTTGCCCGTTTAAATGATTTTTTTTAACGTTTTGGGGAAATGTACCGTCCGAAATATGTTAGCTAATTTCATATTAGGAGGGGATGGGGGCAGGGGGTGGGGGGTGGTGGAATGTGTGTATCTGTGTCTGTGTGTGTGTGTGTGTGTGTGTGTGTGTCTGTGACTGTGAGTGTTTTCGTAATGTTTTGATTGTTGTGTATGTAGGTATGTGATTTTTGTTGATCTCTCTCTAGACGAGCTTCGGTTCTTTTAAGAAGTTCCCGTGTGGTAAGTTCAGTTTTTCATTTTTTTTTCTTTTACTACATTTCATTGTCGTATTACACCATTACGTATGTTTACGTGTACTCCAGTACGTAATAGAAATTTCGCAGCTGTCGATCTTCTTTCGTTTCCCAGCACTATATCAGTACGATTTTTTCGAATCTGTACTAGCAGTATTAACGGCGAAACGCCCGACACAACTAAAATTTGTATCCTGTCTTTCAGTTGAATTTTACACTGAGACTACCTATTCGAAAAGAACGACATATATAACATTGATGAGATATACCTATATTCGGCAACTGGAGAGCTGGATGCAAATGTTGTGTACAGCTATATAGCTCAAGTAAAGAATGGGATACTGTTTTCACTGCTGTGATAAAAAGTGTAACTTTCGGTCGATACTATTACCATCGAATGCGAAAAAGAAACTGTACCCCATAGTGAAGTTCAGGATACAAATTGTGTATGTGTCGTCTTATTGCTTCTTCGCGTAGTTCAACTGAGGTACAGCTTGCAAATGTAACGTACGTCCATTTCCACGTTTTCGTTAGCAGTGTACATATATATAGGTCAACGGAAGTATGGGATACAAATATTATGTACGTAGTTCCTTCTGCCATCGGTAGTACTACAATCTACGTAAGAACAGACTATTAGTGGTAGCAACGGTGGCGAAAGCAACAACACTTGTTAAATTTGCATCCCGTGCTTCAGTTGACCTATATACTTCAACTGAACAACAGTATATTAATGCTAACGACAACGAGAAATCGACGTAGGCTAAACTTGTATCGCGTACAGAGGTTAACCAATGCAGTTGGAGTGAGGTTCGAGATACAACCCATATAAATGTGACGTGAGATATTCTGTGCTACCAATATTTCCATCCATTTTTTCCTCTTCATTTTCCACAGAAATAATACGATACCGACGACGTTCGCTAAACTTGTATCCCGTACTGCATTTAACCAATACAGTTCGAATGAGGTTCGAGATACAACCAATATACCGTATATGTGACGTGAGTTATTCTATGCTACTAATATTTCTATCCATTTTTCCGGTTCATTTTCCACAGAAATAATACGATACAAACACGCGATATCCTTGACGTGAAAATACTACTTGCCTTGATATACGGCAATTATATTTTTCGTCTCTCGTATTTCTTTGTTTCTAACAGTCTTGTCAGTTCTTTCATCTGTGTAATAAATGCTCTCTGGCCAATTCTGACGTCATTTGTCAAAGCCGACGGTTTGTATCCCCTGCTTCACTAGACCCAAAATATTGGTCAGAGAGGTTACTTCTTCAGAAGAGAGTAGCATGTAGCGTGTTTTGGAGCAGTCTGTCTGCGTACTCCATTTAAAAACGATGGAAGCTGGCTTGCCGTGTAGTGGACACAGCACTGTCTAAGAAGTATTTTGTTCTAATATGTTTTGAGTGAAGAAGATCAGATTAAAACAGTAGACGAATGTTAGAAGGGGAAATGTCAAGGTAATTAAGTTTTTATATATATTTCTTATTGTTGGAACATTGCGTATGGTTAAACTTAGCTGTAGAAATTTTATAGTGAAGCACATGTATTTGTCTTATAATTGCAGTAAGTCTCAAAACAAGTAACTGTGCGCGGGAAAATTATTAAGAATAGTTTAAGTTGGAGACTTTGACCTTATTTATCAGTCATTAAGTTTAGTTCCTCAGTTTTCATTCTTTATCTTTATGAATGTGACTTTATACTGACACTGCACATCACGAATTGTGTGCTGCAGAAGCATTTTGTCTGAAACGTGATAAGATGTCTTCTTGCATTGCACATTGCAAGTACGGCAAATGAAATTTGATTTTTGACAGCTCCATCGTTTTCTTAAAGATACCACGTGGCAAAACAGACGAGAGTTCCGTGAGCGCAGAGAGGGCAACAAATATAATAATCGTTCGAATTTATGTCCACAGATAGGTACAGTGACTGTCGAAATGTAGTTGTAGAATCACCATATCAATTCAGACGTTTCAAATCACTTAAAGATTTCAGAAAACTGCTATCTTGTGAGTTTTCAAGCAGTTTTATCAGAAAGACAGGCACGTTCAATTTCGTGTTCATTTGCTGTGTAATTAAATTAACATTTTGGTACTGCCATTTTTTGCAAGACTTAAGATAAAGGATAACAATATACAGGGCCAACATTTTGATCTGAGTCATTTGTTTTGCAGTCAAATAGCATAAATAAATTTCGTTGAAAACGGGTTATCGCAGGCGAATTGTTTCATGAACTAGCTAGTCCGGATTTCGCATCGTGTAGCGTGTGCTTCACACACTCCCGTCAAAAATTTAATTTTTACACAGTTTTGTTGTTCTGAACTGAGATTTATGTTCTTCAATGTCGAAACAATTTTTATACAATATTTAGATAACAACCAGACACTTACAAACACGAGTTTCAACAAATACAAACACGAGTTTAGAATCGTCGTTTTTTTCTGTGTTCCGTCTTTCCGTTAGTTGCTCTAGATTCGTTAAGGTATGTACCGTCTGTGCAACTAAATGAAGGCAGTTTGTTTGTAGCCATACGCGTTTCGCTTCTTTTATTTGGGAAGCATCATCAGTGGCATGAAATACCTTTCATTTTATACATACAATAAACGTATGATGAGATATGTATAATATGTTGCTATATTACATTTTGTCGTGTTTTTCTCTTGCGTTTTAGGTTAGAAGTAACCTCTGTAGCACAAGTTCCGTATTTTGAATGTATCGTTTGGTGTTACTTACCATTTCCACCGCTGTTAATACATGTGTGTGGTCCTGCAGATATATTTCTTAGTTTTCATACTACTGCTGGCCGATTTCTGGCGTCCTTCCATCCACATTTGTCAGATCGCATGTTTAACTTTCACTTTCCATTTGGTGATCAACATATGTGTGTTTTGGTGCGTAATGTTGGCAGCTGTTGTTGAGATTTTGTCTGTCTTCTGTATGTGTCGCATTTGATGTTTTTCATTTGTTTTGTGTACGTGTGTGTATTTGCGTGTGCGTGCGCGCGCGCGTGTGTGTCTGTGTGTGTGTGTGTGTGTGTGTGTGTGTGTGTGTGTGTGTGTGTGCATTTTGCTGTGTGTAACTGTATTTTCTTAATATATATGGGTTTGTGTGTATGTGTGTGTGTGTGTGTGTGTGTGTGTGTGTGTATTTTGCAGCGTGTAAATGATTTTTTAAAATAAATATGAATTCATGTGTATTTGTGTGTTTGGGGGGCCGTGGGGGGGGGGGGGGGGGGGGGGGGGGGGAGAGGAGATTGGAAGAAGATTCATTAATTATTTTTCCTGGTTACATTTTGGATTTTGTTGTTTTGGTGGCTAGTGTGGTCAGAGAGTTATTATTTATTTAGATCTAGTCGTTAAGTATCTTCTTTTCCATTGCAATGGCTCTAAGTATATGAAAGTTTGAAATGACAACTAAATCGACACCCTAGCTGCAAACATGGCAGACACTCTATGCATCTGGGCCACCGAGGGCACAGAGGATAGTGCGTCTGCAGGGACTTATCGTTTGCACGCTCCCTGTGAGACCCACATTCCCAACATGTGCAAACCACTACATTCGTAGTGCGCCTAATAGATGTTTGCCCATCACACTCATTACTCGTTGCAGATAAATCTACAAAGTCCTCTACGTGTTGAGGCATAGCGTGTGCGTTCGCACAAGAAGGTCAGTGGTTGGGTAGCCCTATTTTAACTACATGTGAAGATAGTATCTGTTCCGGGAAGAACAAATATCACTGATGACCGTGCAGCTTCTCTAGAAGGAAATGATAGTTATATCGTCACTCTACTGCAAACAGGCGTTGATGTACATACTTGGGGATATGTTGAAAATGTGTGCCTTGACCGGGACTCGAACCCGGGATCTCCTGCTTACATGGCAGACCCTCTATCCATCTGAGCCACCAAGGGCACAGAGAATAGTGCGACTGCCGGGGCTTACCTCTGCACGGTCTCCGTGAGACCAACATGTCCTCCACACACTACATTTGTAATGCCCATACACACTAAACTCTTTACCTGAGGCAGTTAATCTACCGATTGCCGTAAGAGTGTGAGCAATGTGAGTGCATCCGCACTGAAGAAAATCATTGGCCGTTAAGCTTTATCTATATGAAGATGGTATCTGTTGTTTCGGACTTGTGCAAAAGAACAGCTAATGGTCTGGATTTCATTGTCATTTCATTCTTCGAGAGCTGCAACATCACCAATGGTATCCGTTCTTTTGTCCTGACTCAAAAAAATGGTTCAAATGGCTCTGAGCACCATGGGACTTAACTGCTGTGGTCATCAGTCCCCTATAACTTAGAACTACTTAAACGTAACTAACCTAAGGACATCACACACATCCATGCCCGAGGCAGGATTCGAACCTACGACCGTAGCGGTCACGCTGTTCCAGACTGAAGCGCCTTTAACCGCACGGCCACACCGGCCGTCTGTCCTGACTCAGCATCGCTCCAGTTCTACTGTAAAATGTGTATCGATGAAACAAGTGTTGTTCCTTTCGCCGCCGCTGCTACCACTAATAGTCTGTTCTTACGTAGACAGTAGTACTATCGATGGCAGAAGGAACTACGTACATAATATTTGTATCCCATACCTCAGTTGACCTATATATATGTACACAGCTAACGAAAACGTGGAAATGGACGCAAGTTACATTTGCAACCTGTACCTCAGTTGAACAACGCGAAGAGGCAATAAGACGATACATATGCAATTTGTATCCTGTACTTCACTATGGGGTACAGTTTCTTTTTCGCCTTCGATGCTAATAGTGTCGACCGAAAGATATAGTTTTTATCGCAGCAGTGCTAACAGTAGCCGGCCGAAGTGGCCGAGCGGTTCTAGGCGCTTCAGTCTGAAACCGCGCGACCGCTATGGTCGCAGGTTCGAATCCTGCCTCGGGCATGGTTGAGTGTGATGTCCTTAGGTTAGTTAGGTTTAAGTAGTTCTAAGTTCTAGGGGACTGATGACCTCAGATGTTAAGTCCCATAGTGCTCAGAGCCATTTAAACCAATTTTGCTAATAGTATCCCATTCTTTACTTGAGCTGAATAGCTATACACAACATTTGTATTCTGCTCTCCAGTTGACATATATAGTTAAATCTCATCAGTGTTACATATATCGTTCTTTTCGAATACGTAGTCTCAGTGTAAAGGCCAACTGAAGGACGAGATACAAATTTTAGTTGTGTCGGGCGCTTCGCGTTTAATATTGCTAGTATAGATTCGAAAAAATCGTACTGTTCTAATGCTGATAAACGAAAGAAGAACGACAGGTACGAAATTTACGTACTGGAGTACGCAAAAACATACGTAATGGTGTAATATAACAACGAAATGCAGTAAAAGAACAAAAATGGAAAACTGAACTTACCACAAGGGAGCTTCTTAAAAGAACTAAAAATCGCCTAGAAAGAGATCAACAAAAATCACATATCCACATACACAGCAAACAAAACATTACGAAAACACTCACACACACACATATACACAGACACAGACACACAAGTGCGTCTACAAGCCTTGCAATCAAATTGGGATTTTTCTTAGTTTGCTATTTCGAATGTAATGTGGTTTCATTTTCCTTCTACTTTTAGATTCTATTACAAAACATAAAAATAAATCAAAAACACAAAATAAAAAACATCAAAAAATTACTAAAAAAACCTAGAAAAATAATTGTTGATACACATCATGTGAGCCTGCTGGTGGTTCTTCGGCTATGTTATTCTGTTATTATTATTATTATTATTATTAAGTAATCAAAATTACTTTTTTCTCCCATTTGCAGCTTATATTAAATGATCAATTGACCACGGTCTGCTGAAGTGTCATGATAGTACCAAGTCATTCTCATAAAAAAAATTAAATATGCTGCTCACTCTGATAGAGTGTCTGCCATGTAAGCAGAAATCCCGGGTTCGAGTTCCGGAGAGGGCATTCATTTTTTACTCTCCCCTTTGATATTTATCAACGCCTGTAAGCAGGTAATAGTCTGGAATTCATTGTTATTTCATTCTTAGAGAGCTTCTCTGTGGTTGAACAACGTAAATATATCAAGTACTGGGGCCTTACTCACACAAAATATGAAATATTTTGCAAACTCCGGGCCACAGGATTACGACTACCTCCAATAGAGGCATTGTATATAGACACGCTAGAGCTCGGCAGCGCTACTGCAGAGCCCCTAGACAACACCATTTTTGCGCTAACCAGCGATCAGTCAATGAGAGATAACCTCGGCAGGGAAATTTATTAATTTTTTTTATTTATCGAGTAAAGGCCTGCTGCCTGTTGTTACATAGCAGGTCGTACAATGTGCCACTTTACATGTTATGACACACGGATTCAGTTTTTCTACTAGCACTTTTTTTGAGAATTTTACTGGAGGATAAAACAGATAGCCGTACCATAGGTGCAATCGCAATGGGCGGGTATAAGTGGAGAGGCCCTTTTCGGTTGATGCAGGGAAACAGTCTGGATGAGTGAATCATCTGGCCTTGTGACACTAACCTAAACGGCCTTCCTGTGCTGGCACTGACAACGCCGAAAGCAAAGGGAAACTAGACTCATAATTTTCGCCGGCCGAAGGGGCCGAGCGGTTATAGGCGCTTCAGTCTGGAACCGCGCGACCGCTACGTTCCGCAGGTTCGAATCCTGACTCGGGCATGGATGTGTGTGATGTCCTTAGGTTAGTTAGGTTTAAGTACTGCAAAGTTCTAGGGGACTTATGACCTCAGCAGTTGAGTCCCATAGTGCTCAGAGACATTTTGAACCATCATAATTTTCCCCGAGGGCATGCAGCTTTATTGTATGGTTAAATGATGGTGGCGTCCGCTTGGGTTAAATTTTACTGAGGTAAAACAGTCCCCCATTCGGATCTCCGGGCGGAGACTACTCAAGAGGACGTCGTTATCAGGAGAAAGAAAACTGGCGTTCTACGGATCGGAGCGTGGAATGTCAGATCCCTTAATCGAGCAGGTAGGTTAGAATATTTAGAAAGGGAAATGGATAGCTTAAAGTTAGATATAGTGGGCATTAGTGAAGTTCGGTGGCAGGAGGAACAAGACTTTTGGTCAGGTGAATACAGGGTTATAAACACAAAATGAAATAGGGGTAATGCAGGAGTCGGTTTAATAATGAATAAAAAAAATAGGAGTGCGGCTAAGCTACTACAAACAGCATAGTGAACGCATTATTGTGGCCAAGATAGACACAAAGCCCACGCCTACTACAGTAGTACAAGTTCATATGCCAACTACCTCTGCAGATGATGAAGAAATTGATGAAATGTATGATGAGATAAAAGAAATTATTCAGATAGTGAAGGGATACGAAAATTTAATACTCATTGGGGACTGGAATTCGAGAGTAAGAAAAGAAAGAGAAGGAAAAGAAGTAGGTGAATATGGAATGGGAGTAAGAAATGAAAGAGGAAGCCTCCTGGTACAATTTTGCACAGAGCATAACTTATTCATAGCTCACACACGGTTTAAGAATCATTAAAGAACGTAGTATACATGGAAGAGGCCTGGAGACACTGTAAAGTTTCAAGACAGAGATTTAGGAGCCTGGTTTTAAATTGTAAAAAATTTCCAGGGGCAGATATGGGCTCTGACTACCTTCTATTGGTTATGAACTGTATATTAAAACTGAAGAAACTGCAAAATGTTGGAATTTTGAGGAGATCGAACCTGGATAATCTGAAAGACTCAGAGGTTGTATTCAGAGAGAGCATTAGCGAACGATTGACAAGAACGGGGGAAAGAAATACAATAGAAGAAGAATGCGTAGCTTTGAGAGATTAAATAGTGAAGGCAGCTGAGGATCAAGTAGGTAAAAAGATGAGAGCTGTTAGAAATCCTTGTATAACCAGAAGAGATATTGAATTTATTTGATGAAAGGTGAAAACATAAAAATGCAGTAAATGAAGAAAGCAGAAAGGAATACAAACGTCTCAAAAGTGAGAGCTAAGCAGGGATGACTAGAGGACAAACGTAAGGATGTAGAGGCATTTGTCATTAGGGGGTAGATACTGCCTACAGGAAAACTGAATAGACCTTTGGAGAAAAGAGAACCAGTTGTATGAATATCAAGAGCTCAGATGGAAAACCAGTTCCAAGTAAAGAAGGGAAAGCAGAAGATGGAAGGAGTATATAGAGGGTCTATACAAGGGCAATGTGCTTGAGGACAATATTATGGAAATGGAAGAACATTTAGATGGAGATGAAATGGGAGATATGATACTGCGTGAAGAGTGTGACAGAGCACCGAAACAAGGATCCGGGAGTAGATAAAATTCCATTAGAACTACTGATAGCCTTGGGAGAGCCAGTCCTTATGAAACTCCACCCTCTGGTGAGCAAGATATGTGAGACAGGCTAAATACCATCAGACTTCAAGAAGAATATAATAATTCTAATCCTAAACAAAGCAGGTGTTGACAGATGTGAAAATTACGCAACTATCAGTTTAATAAGTCACGGTTGCAAAATATTAACATTTATTGTACACAGACGAATGGGAAAACCATTAGAAGCCGACGACTGGGACGACGAGCTTGGATTCGGTAGAAATATTGGAACACGTGAGGCAATACTGACCCTACAATTGTCTTGGATTAAGGAAAGGCAAATCTACGTTAATAGCATTTGTAAACTTAGACAAAGCTTTTGACAATGTCGTCTGGAATACCCTCTTTCTAAATTTGAAGGTGGCAGGGGTCAAATGCATGGAGCGAAAGGCTATTTACAATTAGTGCAGAAACCAGACGGCAGCTGTCGAGTCGAGGGGCATGCAAGGGAAGCAGTGGTTGGGAAGGCAGTGAGACAGTATTGTAACATGTCCCCGATATTATTCAGTCTGTGTATTGAGCAAGCAGTAAAGGGAACAAAAGAAAAAATTGTATAGGAATTAAAATCCATGGTGAAGAAACAAAAACTTTGATGTTTGCCGATAACATCGTAATTCTGTCAGAAACAGCAGAGGACCTGGAAGAGCAGTTGAATGGAATGGACAGTGTCTTGAAAGGAAGATATAAGACGAACATCAACAAAAGGAAAACGAGGCTAATGGAATGTAATCGAATTAAACCAGGTGATACTGAGGGAATTAGATTAGAAAATGAGACGTTTAAAGTAGTTGGTGAGTTTTGCTATTTGGGTGCAAAATAACTGATGATGGTCGAAGTAGAGAGGATGTAAAATGCAGACGGGTGATTGCAAGGAACGCGTTTCTCAAAAAGAGAAAATTGTTAACATCGAGTAAAATTTGTCAGGAAGTCTTTTCTGAAAGTAATTATGTGAAGTGTAGCCATGTATCGAAGTAAAACATGAACGATAAATACTTTAGACAAGAAGAGATGGTAGCTTTCGAAATGTGGTGCTAGAGAAAAATGCTGAAGATTAGATGGGAGTATATCACGTAACTAATGAGGAGGTACTGAATAGAATTGGGGAGAAAAGGACTTTGTGTCACAACTTGACTAGAAGAAGGGATCGGTTGGTAGGACATGTTCTTGGGCTTCAGGTGATTACCAATTTAGTATTGGAGGACAGCGTGTAGGTAAAAATCGTAGAGGGAGACCAAGATCTGAGCAGACAAAGCAGATTCAGAAGGATGTAGGTTGCAGTAGTTACTAAGAGACGAAGAATTTTGCACAGGATAAGTAACAGGGAGAGCTGCATCAAACCAGTCTCTACACTGAAGACCACAACAATAACAGCTGTGTACTGGATATCTGGCATATGTGGAGCCTGTCATACTCTAGCATAAGGACTGTTCTGTTTGTATGCAGCAAGTAGTGCTCGAGATACTTCGCCTGTGAAGTTGTTTATAGAGTTCCAGTCATCTCGTCTGTGCATTAACTGTCCTATGTCCTGGTTCCCTAAACTCGGTCTTATATGTCCTAGAGTATCGTAGATAAGCGCTATGTGTTCAGGTGTGCCAGTGTCGCTACAGGCACAAGTGCGAGTCTGTTTTAGGCCGGCGAGAAAGAGTAGACTCGCCTTCCCTTATCAGCTGTGTCCCACTCTGTCTGCCACGTATAAGTTTATAACACTACGGTCTGCTACTACTATGCCATAACCTCAAAGCCTAAGGCAGTTCGTATAAAGAAATTATTCTTATTCTAGTAATTATAGTGTGAAGAAGCAGAGCAGTGTTACTCTCTGAGAGGAATTTTGTTATATTGACCGCGTTGTACCTAACGGAGGTGGCTTATCGGAAGTGAAAGTCAGAAATACGTAATTATTCTAACAGCAACAAAAAATATTTTACCTGGCTACACTGTTTACAGAATAATGAAAACGGTCGCCAGCCTAATTAGGCAAGAGAATGATTAACGTTCTTGTTTAAGAAAATAGGTATGAGTAACTTCAACGGACGAACACAACCTATATTTTGCCACACGCGAGTGCAATGAACTCTGACACCTGCGTATGTTCACGGTTAAGACTGGAAGCTGACTGAACAGAACAAACTATTTGCATAAATATAGCAGATAACATTACACACTATTACTTTTCACACATTTTCCTAGCTGACATAAAATCGTAAATGTAGTTCACTGCAAATTTATAAACTAAATACTTTTCTATTAAGAATAAAGGTTAAATGGTATTCATTAACAGTTTACTTCTATATACAAACTGTGGATCCTGTTATACTGTTAATATGCACTTCCAATTCACAAGAGAGACAAACACTTAGCAAACATGAGTATATAACTTTCCATAAATGCAGTTCACGGCTTTTACTACAGTGAGACACAATGTTGACAAATTTACAAGAATTTGACTCACCTTTTAAAACTTACTACAGGCAGCACTATGATCATTAACTGAGCAAAACATTATAAGCCTCAGTTTTAAGAACTTTTAATCTTTGAAAGAAAAAGCAAATTGCCTTTATTAGCACAATCTTCTACTTTCAAGTAAATGATTCAATAGGTGACTTTAAAACTTCACAAAACTACATTTACTACCTCCCACAATTTCACTAAATCCACAGTAAATCTGAATATTCCCTTCTTACCAAATATTGAGGCTTTCAATTTTCCCACAAACTAGGACACTTGGTAATCATAGTTCACACGGAGAGGAACCTGAGAGGTGTTGTGATAGGGAAGAAAATCAAGGTAGGTACATGAATTCAATTATAAGTTACCTTATATTTGAGCACACTAACACATCCAATATGCTGATCCTTCACTGTACATTATTATAGTATTCCGCTACTGTGATTGCGCAATGTCGTGGCAACTGCATGTTGGTAGGTGGATTTGCAGGCAGAATTGCTGGATTCTGTCCTTGGTAGCGATGATGGATACCAATTCCAGAATCGTTCCAGCTATTTATCCATCCATCCTAGGCACTGGAAAGTGGCAGAAAAAGCCTCTCTCGGAACCAGCACAATATACAACTTTTACATGGCAGTGCACAGTTTGGTAGCTCGTCTCCGACTGACTCTCAGTTCCACCTTTTCTACCTAGGCCAGCCACAATTTGCGCGCACTACACAGTTCCGTTCCCGAGGGGAACCACAACTTTTACATACAGAATAACTAAAAACCCTAAGTGGGGATCAGCAGTTTACATAACAGCAACCAAACGCATTAAATAAAACAGAACATTTGCACATATTGACATTTCTACAAAAAATTATTCACACAGATATTACAATCATATACAGTAAGTTTTGTTCCCTCCAAATGGGACAAAGAATTTAAATGACAGATATACTACACTGCATAGAATCAAACCACGACATGAAAGTTTTAACAAAGAAAGGAGTATACAATTTAGTGTTCTCGATTCAAACACATTTACAGAAGCTCAACGATGTAACATTAAATAAAACAAAAGCAAACTACAGCAGTAGAGTATTAGAGATATGGTGTTACAAGTTACCCACTTGTTTAATTGCCGTTTTTCGGTTACGTCTTGTCCAGTTATTTCTCTTATTTTGCCGCCTCTTCCCCTCTTCAACCATTAGGCCGCTGCTCTGTCGCGAAATGTAAAATCTGTAAGGGAAACTCCCATTAGCACACGCAGTGCCTCAGTTGAGTTCGTGCCGAAAGCCTCCGAGATTCTGAGAACGACACTCCTCTGACAGCGCCTCACAATGGTTTTATGCGTAGCTAAGCATAATCGTTGTGCCGAAACACTAGCCGCAAAACAAGTTATTGACTCAAAGAGTGCTGTGTAGTATGTCCTCATCGTCTGAAAGGGTAGTCTGTATCTTATAGTGTTCAGTCTTGCAATTTTATGTTTGAGTTTCGTCGCTTTGTCAATTGCCAGTCTGGCATGTTCGTTAAAGTGTAAATATTCGTCAGTATAAATGCCAACTTATCTTGTCGAAACTTTCCTTTATAGACATGTTGTGCATGGGGGCTTAATTAAATATATGAAAATAATTTTTATCTTTAGTAGCTGTCTGTTCGATTACGAGGTCTCGTAAACGGTTGGCCCTGATTAGTATTTGTACGCAATCTGACTGCATAGAACAACAACAAGGAATGATAGGAAATTTCCGTTAACACAATTAATTAATTAAGTCCCCAGCAACTATGAAACCTACGAAACAACAAAACACAAGTGTAGCTGTTCTGTGTGTGGAAGTGTGATTCAACGTACACATGTGGCACGGTTCTTCCTCAGTAAGACAAGATAATTTAAACACCATTTATACTGAAGTAATTAAAAAAAACCAGAAATACTATAATTGCACATAGAAACCAGAAATACAGTCTAATACAAGAACACGAGCCAGATGCTTTGTTGACTAAACCTGTGACCAAGAGGCATTATTGTTTAAGACATTGAAATAATACAAAAAAAGGAATTTTTTTACCTTCATATATATTGACGAAAAGCACACTCTGATCATTACAGCATCCCCAATCCAATAACATCTGGTGTCTAGCCCATCAAAACAATACTACAAATTCTGAACAAGCACTCACTACCGCAACTTCTCAACTACGACCCACCACTGCTACATCTCAACAAGCACTGCCTACTACCACATCTCAACAAGCACTCTCCACCACGACTTCTCGATAAGAACTTTCCACTACGACTTCTCAGCAAGCACTGCCCACTACGACTTCTCGACAAGAACTGCCAGTGGAGGCGGCTGAATAATACTCTTTGGCGCAATCTCTGGCGCTGTGGCTCAGTGTAGCCACCTTTCATATGCTCCTCCTCCATGGGCCACAATTTGATGGTATTTTTGCCAGCATTGGTGGTGAAAATACCACCAAATTCGTCCAAAAAAAACACAAACAAAATAAAAGATAATATTAATAATTAAATATCACATAACTAGCTAAATTTTTTGGCTTTGCACTGACCCTTCAATAACCTAATATATAAAATACAGTAAGGAATAAAATACTTGCATACATCTGATTTTACATAATAGTCTACATAAGTATCATGTGGTTAAACAATTCAATCAATAGCGTCAGCCATGACGAACAGGTTCAGGTAAGAGTCTCATAACATCTTATAAACAGTAAACACACAAAAAATCAGTTCTTACAAATATTCACATAAAATGCTTTCCATAGTTCAATAAACAAGTACTTGACAGTTCCAGCAGTAGCACCCAGCAATGGTAAACAGGTGCAGACACCAACGAGTGACATTATTTCAGTAGAAACAGTTCCATCAGTGGCACCCAGCAATGTTAAACAGGTGCAGACAGCAAGAAGTAAAATCATTTCAGTAGAAGCAGTTCCATTAGTGGCACCCAGCAATGTTGAGCAGGTGCTGACAGCAACAAGTGACACCATTTTAGTAGAAGCAGTCCATCAGTGGCACCCAGCAATGTTAAACAGGTGCAGACACCAACAAGTGACATCATTTCAGTAGAAGCAGTCCATCAGTGGCACCCAGCAATGTTGAATAGGTGCAGACAGTAGTCCATAATATTCACTATCACTAATCACACTGTTCATTAGAGTTTATCAGCAGAAATTAAACATTTCCAAGTGGCACCCATCATTGTGGAACAGGTGCAAGTAACAGTCCATAATATTCACTATCACTAATCAGACAGTTCTTCAGAGTTTATCTGCAGAAATTAATCATTTCCAAGTGGCACCCAGCAATGTTGAATACGTGCAAACAGGAGTCCATAATATTCACTATCACTAATCACACTGTTCATTAGAGTTTATCAGCAGAAATTAAACATTTCCAAGTGGCACCCATCATTGTGGAACAGGTGCAAGTAACAGTCCATGATATTCACTATCACTAATCAGACAGTTCTTCAGAGTTTATCTGCAGAAATTAAACATTTCCAAGTGGCACCCAGCAATGTTGAATAGGTGCAAGCACGAACCACAGTTTGAAGGCACACACAATTGCTTTTACAAAATTATTATCAATGCTCTTACACTAAACATACAAATAATAGTAAACACACGAATGATATCAGATAATTGTCATATTAAATATTACAAATACACAAATATCAGTAAACCTATAATATTTATGGGTGTCAGTGCAAGCCACAACAAACAAGAAAAATAATATTTAGGAGATAGGTCGGTACTAATTATTTGGGATTAGGAAAGGAAAACACACAAAACACACTCACTCACCTTTCATCCACATTAAGTACTACTGTGTAATTGAATAGTGTTAACTGTGTAAATGCAATTCTGTGAAAGATTTGACATTCGACATGTGTATCAAGTAGTAGTGGCAGCAATGCATAACAGTCAATAATAGTTAGTCTGCGTCATAGTCATCATGTCAAGACCAATGTTTGCCAAGCCAAATCAAATGTACGGTTGCTGAACAACTGTCAGTGTGCCAAGATATGCAAATACTTCCTCTCTCCAAAAAAAAGTATATACTGCTTATTGATTTAACAAAGTGTGTGTGTGTAGACAATCTTCCTTCTACTTGAGTGTTCTAGTCTGCCATCTTCATCCTCCTTGTTCCATATAAACCAACAAAAAAAATTTGCTCCTCTCTTACTTTACCTCTTATCCACCAAAACTCCAATAATCATCAGCATCACATAATCTTAATACTTCAATAATACCTCTTACGTCGATACATATAAACCTTATCATCAATATCATTTATCTTACCTCTTGTCCACCAAAACTCCAATAATCATCAACTTCACACAATCTCAATACCTCAATAATACCTCTTCAATACGTCGACACATATAAACCTTATTACCAATATCATTTCACTTCCATAACAACTGTTTCCTCTAGTCAGTCTCCTCGAACAAGTACAGACAAAATCCTAGTGCAAACTTCAATTCATCATCCCATACAATCCGAAGACACAATGTCCACACACAACCTCTGTGTAGTCCACCTGAGCCAAAACTTCTACTCATTATGAATTATAAAATACATTTTGGTTACCTTGCCCATCATAAAATAAAAGAAATGCATACATGAACTCTAACAGCCTTAAGTTTGAATAACTTTCAGTAAGTAGGTGCGAGTACGTAGTATGAAAGATCACATAAGACTTTGAATGAATAAATCGTAATATTTCACAGTGTGTACACCACTTTAAGAATCATGGCAAGACAGAAGCAAACGTGTGGAGTATTTTTTGTGTCAAGTGTCACTTACTATTTCAATTGCTCACGAAAAATGCAGTGTAATGACTGTCAATGGTCTAAGCCTAGTGTTGGTATGTCATGTCGTTAGCTTCCTTCCTATTAGCATAAATTTATACAGCTTCCATAAAACCTCCAGCTCATGTGCCTTCTATGAAGTTCCTTGTACCAATGTCGTTCGTAGAATTACAGCAGTTCATTTTCTTATCTTAAAATATAAGGCACTGAGCGTAAGCAAAACATGCAACAGCGAGTAAATATACCAGTAGAGAACAGAATGTCAACAAGTGGATGCAGCACAATTCCTACAACGAGGCTCTGCCAAGCGAACAATCTATAATTAATACCATAGTGTGACATAAACTCCATGTTCATACACAAATATCAGCATTTCTATATACCAAATTAAACAGTAGTTATGATAACAAAACAGAAATGTGTAAATATGCAATCCATACGCAAAGCAGCAAATATGTATCTTACATAATAAACAGGTCATTAGCATCATATCAGCATAAGCAAATAAATGTTCATATGTAATCTTAATAAGTAAACATGAAGGAGCAAGCAGATAAATCACAAAGTGTAACCTACATACATAACCACATCGGCACAATTAATCAGGTGACAATTATAATTTAAATAAATAAGCACAGCAGGCACATAATAAAAAAATATGACATCAGTGAAAAAGTAGAGCAGCCAAGCGATGCATAATATACATAAGTAATAACCCTGTTCATTAATCAATCATTGTCAAAATCAGTTAACACAAAGTATGAATCACGTAATCGCGAGCAGCAAATTACGTCTAAAGTACGTACGTAAGTGGAAATATGTTACCTGAAAAATAAACTCAATTAATAGTTACCTTTCTAGTTTATTACTTTCTTCTTCGAAATTACATTCGTCCTGAAATTTTCTCGATAGCAAGTCCTCTTAACATCGGACACACACAGAATTTACCTGAAGTTATTAAATATTTTATACAGCCGTATCCTGAAAAATACTGAACGTTAATAACATAATTTATCAAGTCACTATATCTTTATACTGAATTCAATCGGAGAAATTAGACTGTGTATTTGTTTACGGCTGTCAGTCCATTCACACTGAGCGCTCGATCAGCTGTAGGCGCCTGACGTTGGAAGTGATTGTTTGCGGTCAACGACTGCCTTGTGCGGCGCGCAGACTTGACTGTTGCTTTGTGTATGTGCCGCCGCCAAAACACAGCGCGGTATCCTTGTATTCTCTGCATGTTTACATGTAGCTGTTAGTTTCTCAAAAGTATGTCATTCCACAAAAATTTTAACGTTCGATATATGATGTATTCCCTTAGAGCACCGAGATTTAAGAGTTTCTACTTCGACAGTGTTATCATGAATAATTTTGCGACCCCTATATGGACCGTTATAAAGCAGAACAAATTTGCGACACAAGCCTTTTCCTTTGTGAGACTGACGATGTGATTTAATCAACACCTTTTGACCAACTGACAAGGTTTTTAAACGACCAGGACGTTTAGCTGATTTCTCTCTTCTAGCAGCCACCGATGCAATATTTTGCAGAGCCAGGTTCACAACTTCAGAATGCCGCAGTTTCCGTGTAGGTGGAAAAGGAACTATTTCAGAAATGCGATTTGTCGGTGATTTATTTTTTAAAATCAATATAAGCGGTAAAGAAGTTGAATCATTAGGGAGTTCATTCAGAATGTTTTGAAAAATATGAAGATACTGATCCCACGTTCTACGATTCTGATGACAATAAAGTCGACACAATTTATTGATTTCCTTCAACCATCTCTCCGAAGCGTTAGATTGAGGGTGAAAAAGTGAAATGAAAATTGATTTAATCTTACGACGCCGTAGAGTACGAAGCCATATTTTAGAGCGAAACTGTGATCCATTATCTGATATAACCTTATCAACATGACCCACTTCTTTAAGAAAATGTTTGATGAAAGCGTTAGATACTGAACGAGCTGTTGCTTTGCGTAAAGGTGTAAAACACACATATTTTGATGTCAATTCCACTGCTAGCAAAATGTACGCAAAACCATTAGTAGAACGAACCACTGGACCGAACAAATCGACTGCAGCCTTGTCCTTTAATTTCGCTGGAATGATAGGAAACAACGGTGCTCTGTGAGAAATCGTTGGCGCTTAGCCTTTTGACATAATTTGCATTTGGCAAGAACAGATCGAATACGTTTTTCCATATTACTGAAGTAGCAATTTTCTCGTAATTTATGAAAGCATTTTCTGGGACCAAAGTGTGCATAACTGAAAAGTGTGTACCAAATCAATTTATTAACCCACTCATCAGGAATACAAACTAACCAAACAGAGTTGTCGACCGATTTTCGATTAAAAAGAATATCATTTTGAACTAAATAATACTGTCTAATCGCTACGCTTTCCTTTCTCTTCCACTTCTCCTTAATGTCCTTCCAGATTGGATTCTTATTTTGGTCCTTAGCGATGTCCTGGAGCGAAGACGAAATAAAATTCTCAAACGCAACACCTTGAATATACATCAAACAATAATTGTTTTTTTTGCAGTCCTCTTCAGCACTTTGTTACAAACCCATAGGCGCACGTGATAAAGCATCAGCAATAGTATATGAAGATCCCTGTTTGTAAACAATACTATAGTCAAATTCTTGTAGATACAGCGCCCATCGTGACAATCTTCCATGTGTTAATTTTGTTGACATAAGAAATTCCAGAGCTCGATGATCGGTGTAAACCTTAGTATGTCTGCCATACAAAAAGATGCGAAATTTTGTGAAAGCCCAAACAACAGCCAAGGCTTCAAGTTCCGTAATCGAATAATTCTTTTCTGATTTAGAGAGAACACGACTTCCAAATGCAATAGTTTTCTGTACTACAACGCCGTTTTCTTCTATCTCTTGAAATAAATGTGCATCTAGGCCTTTGTATGATGAGTCCGTCGCCAAACAAAAATCTTTAGATAAATCTGGATGTGAAAGAAGTGGAGCAGCAACTAAAGCATCACGAAGTTGTTCAAATTCTGATTGAGCTTCCTCATCCCTACACCAATTAGATTTCTTTCCAGATAGTTCACATAAACGTGGTGTAGTCAGATCGTCCAATTTAACAAAGCGTCTAAGAAAATTACAGACACCAAGGAAACTACGAACATCACGTTTTGTAGTAGGGATAGCATAATTACGAGTAGCGTCTAGTTTCTCTGGATCAGGGAGAATACCTTCTGTAGAAATAATATGACCAAGAAATTTCACCTGAGAACGACCAAATTCAAATTTTTCCAAGTTCATTGTAATGCCAACTCTTGCAAAAATACGTAATAATGAATCCAAATTTAGTTGTGCTCACTCAAAGAACGTTTAGCAATAAGAATGTCGTCAACATATGAAGTAATATTGTTACAAAGATAAACAGGTAAAACTTCGTTTAAACTACGAATGAATGCAGATGAAGATACAGTAAGTCCAAACAGTAAATTCCGAAATCACTTTTGGGTAAAATAGTCATATCCGGTTATTCTTTACTGACTCTCTAGATAGACTGATAGTCGAAGAGTAGTTTTGATAGATGCAAAGAATAGTAAAAGAGTAGGCGGCAGTGCAGAAAACTAATAGGGAAATAGCACCACTACAGCTCGGGGCCCTGTGCACGCAACGGCACATATTCACTTAGTGTAGTGAATCCCCTGAGGACTTTAATAGCCGCACATAATTTCCAGTTTGTGATTTAGTGGCCAATTTGGTGGAAGTGCGTACATAAATTGATCTAACCATGAACATGGATGTATGTCATTCTTATAATTGCGAAAGATCTTAAATTTCCGAACAGTCAAAAAGTGTTTATAGTCAAAGTTTTCGCCTCGTGGCGACAAAGACCTACCGCGTCTGTCCCAATCCCAATGACGATTATTGTCAAGTTCGCACGCCTGGCGCTCTCTTGTTGCATCACGTAAATGAAACAAATTATTTTCTTCAAACCCCTCTGCTATCTGTGATTCTAAATTTTTTCTGCTGTCTTTTCCTACGATTTCGCCTTCAATTTGTTTGACTTGCTTTCGTAATGCCTCAAAATCCCTTTGGACGCGTTCATTAAATTTTTCCTGATTTTCAACATGATTATTTATGTTCTGGTACTCTTCGGTTTCTGCAAATGGCAATCGAGCTGTATCATCTGAATCTCTGTCCCCATTTAAACTAAGACTTGTCAGTTTATCTGAAATCTCCTCAACTCTTTCCGATAAGTCACCTAATTGTTCTTTCTATTTATTTACGTCTTCCGTAAGTGTCGCGACTCGGGTTTCAGTATTGACGCATTTAGTAGTAACTGTTCATACTGTTGTGTTAGGGTATTTATTCTGTCATTTGGTACGGATTCCTCGATTCTCTCAAATATTTCTTCCTTATCGTGTGCACGTTGTAAATTTAACTCTGAAAATTTCTGTACTATCACGCGATCTCTTTCCTCCTGTTCTCTATCCTGTTCCTTTTGTCTGATTTCTATTGAAATTAATCTATTATTGTGAGCATTCAAAATCGGTTGTACTTCTTCTCTTATTTCTTTCTTTAATTCATCTTTCATGTTTTTGAAACATGTCCCTATTCGTGAATCGAACCGTGTTTCCATTGATTCCATCTCTGTTTTAATTGTTCCTATTTGTGAGTCTAACTGTGTTGCCAAAGTTCCCATCTCTGTTTTTAATTCAGATCCTAACTGTGATCCCAGTGAGTCTAACCGTGTTTCCATTGTTCCCATCTCAGTTCTAATTGTTCCTATTTGTGCGTCTAACCGTGTTTTTAATTCAGATCCCAAATTTAATATTGCACCCATCATCTGCTCCATATTAACTGGTTCTTTTCGCCCCTAATATTTCCCGCAAAACCAGCTTCCTTCGACATAGCCGTGAAGCTATCTGTATTCGATACTATTCCAGAATCTTCTGTCATTAATCTCGAATTCTGAAAATTTTTTGATTGTGAAAAATTTTGAAATGGTTCCGGACTATTTTCCCGACTTATTAAATTGTTTCCAACTTCATTATTCGTCATACTGTTATCCTGTGTTGGCGAATTCGCCATGTCAACAATTTCGTCATTCTGACTATCCATCATTTTTGCCTTTTTCATCGATCGCGTGATCATTTACAAAACATACAAACTCGTCACTATACGAAAATTATACACAATGACACTATATCTCCAACAATACCATTTACACGAAATGTTTCCTAACAAACACGTCTAACGAACAATTGAAACCTTCATAATTGCACAAAATTGTCAAACCCGTATACAAGACAACAAAAATTAAATTCTGCAAAAAATACCATTAGAAGAGTGACAATTACCAAATCTACACATGCAATATAGACTACAATTACTAAACTACGAATCATTACAACAATACTACTGTCTGCTATTTATACAATCAGAAGAATTCCAGTGGACGATACGAAGCAGCGGTCGCCACGTTCATGGGGGCTTAGTTAAATATATGAAGCAAATACTTTTTTTTTAATTTTTAGTTGCTGTCTGTTCGATTACGAAGTCTCGCAAACGGTTGGCCCTGATTAGTATTTGTACGCAATCTGACTGCATAGAACAACAACAAGGAATGAAAGGAAATTTCCGTTAACACAATTAATTAATTAAGTCCCCAGCAACTATAAAACCTACGAAACAACAAAACACAAGTGTAGCTGTTCTGTGTGTGGAAGTGTGATTCAACGTACACATCTGGCACGGTTCTTCCTCAGTAAGACGAGATATTTTAAACACCATTTATACTAAAGTAATTAAAAAAACCAGAAATACTATAATTGCACATAGAAACCAGAAATACAGTCTAATACAAGAACACGAGCCAGATGCTTTGTTGACTGAACCTGTGACCAAGAGGCATTATTGTTTAAGACATTGAAATAATACAAAAAAAAGGAATTTTTTACCTTCATATATATTGACGAAAAGCACACTCTGATCATTACAGCATCCCCAATCCAATAACATCTGGTGTCTAGCCCATCAAAACAATACTACAAATTCTGAACAAGCACTCACTACCGCAACTTCTCAACTACGACCCACCACTGCTACATCTCAACAAGCACTGCCTACTACCACATCTCAACAAGCACTCTCCACCACGACTTCTCGATAAGAACTTTCCACTACGACTTCTCAGCAAGCACTGCCCACTACGACTTCTCGACAAGAACTGCCAGTGGAGGCGGCTGAATAATACTCTTTGGCGCAATCTCTGGCGCTGTGGCTTTCACTTGTTTAGCTTCACAATTGTATTTCCTTTCAGGGTGCATCTTAGATGCAGGTAAACAGTTTTGTTAGTTGCTATGGTGAGTTTGTTGTTCGTGCACCATTCACAGATGATCGTGAGGAGCCGCGTTGTTACACACTCTAATTTTGATCTGGAGTTTGTAATACCAGACTGTAAGGTCATCCGCGTATACAACCACCTCGTTTGCAATGACTTTGTCATTTAGTGCATTCTTTAGTGATTCTATCGCTATCGGTCAGCATAAGGGTCACTGCGGACAATCACTTGTTACCCTCTTTATGACCTTTTGGCTGCCAGTCTTCCATTCCACTTTTCTGTTTTTACAATAATCTCTAAGGCTGTTGCATAGAGTCAGCGAACCATTGATCTCTTAGTCTTGAAACAGCGCTGGCCACCATAGGTTGTCGAAAGCACCGGCTATGTCAATTAGTATTGCTACTATGCATTTGTCATGTATTGTCTGTGTCATTTCTATGGTACTGTTTTCTGCGTCGTCGATGGATTTACGAGGTCGAAAACCAAACTGATGTGGGGTAAGGCCGAAGAGCTGCCGGTGCGTCTGAAGTCTGTCGCACGGCAGCCTCTCCTGTATCTTTGTCAGAATGTTAATAAGGCATATTGATCTGTATGTCTTAGGTGTAGTGGGGTCTTTGTCCTCTGCTTTCTCGATTATAGCCGGATTTGCCTTCTTCCTTATTTTTTGTGTTCGTCCTTCTAGTACAGCATCATTCAGTGAGTCTGCCAGGTATGGTACGATAGCTTCTCGTTTGATGGTTTCGAGGTGGATACCCAGAACCGGGAGCCTTTCTGTTGTTTCTTTTGTGTATTGTCAATGCAACTTCCTCGCGAGCAAAGGGGATAGTGACACCTTTGTTCTCGTATTTATCATAAGGTAGTCTGCGATGTACGATGTGAAGATGGCTGTCCTGAGTGTGATCATCTTAAGGAAGTAATTCGTTGAGGAGATACTGTGCTGTGCATCTACAACCTTCTGCTGTAGTGCCATCTAGTTTCTAAGCTGTTCATAATGTTTTTGAGGTGTTGATACGTTCAATTTGCAGTTTAAACGTTTCCCCTCAGACGTTGTTCTGTAAGTTTGTCCCAACATATGTGTCTCAGTCGTCTTTCCTGTTCTTATGTGGTTTGTCTTTATATCGTGCTTTAGCGTCTATCCTGTGCTGTCTTTGATTTTTGTTATATGTCGTTTAACTCAGTGTCTTTTCATGGTCGTCATGAGTGCTGAACATGGTGCCCTTTGTTTGGGTGTGTCACATGCTGTAGGTATTGCTGTAATTTGTGCTCTCTGTAAGACGACTGTAAGAACGTGAACTCCGAAGTCTATGCTTCCTTGGGCTACACATAAGGGAAACTCTTCAATCACGTGCCTTAGTTTTTGTCAATTTGGTTTGCATTGTAGCAACCTTGGGTGTGCCTGTGTCTTTGTTTGTTTTAGTGTATATAATTATTAAGTTTGATCAGTTGGTGCCTCCTCAACTATTTCCGTGGTAAGTTGGCGGTTGGCTTGATTTGTTTAAAACGAAAAAATTGCGTTGTTTTATAACGTCGACTGTTATTTGTCCTCCGGCGTCGGTTCTGTCAGAGTGCCAGAGGGTTGACCTAGCATTTATGCTGTTAAGATATGCAGTCGCCTGCCATTTGCAAATGGTGCAGTTTCTTCTATTACTTCAGCAAAAGACTCTATATCAAATGAGCAATGGGTTAGAACGACGATGTGATACATGTTTCCCTGCCTGATGTTATTTCGATTATAACCGAATGTTGTGTGCATAGTTAGTGAAAGCCAGTTTCCAACCATACAACTAGAATATATTTGGATAAGATGTGGAAAATTATTAGCAGTATACTGCTGCCCATTAAAACTGCTGCAACTGATCAGCATTTCGGAGAAACCAATGTATGTACGAAAATGTAAAGACATGAAAATTCTGTGGACAAGGAAATGTTACAGAGCGAGTTTATCATTCAGAAATTGCATTTGAATGATGGTTAATTTTTTCCATTTTGTATGAAAGAAAAATTTGCACCACACCTCTCAGAATTAGACAGTCACAACACGTAAGCTTTCGAGGCTGCAGCTTTTCGTTGCAATCGCGTCGGAGGTGATCGTACGACTTTTATTTGAATATGGAATGGATGGGCTTAGTAGTGCAATTCTCAGCACACTGCAGTATCCCATCGTCCCAATCGTACTAGCAGCCCAGAGCTCGCTCGTGAATGATCATCCAGCATTGTTGCGACTTCGGTTGATGCTGTACTGATGCTGTACGAAACGAACTGCCCTTCTTTGAATTTTTTCAATGTCCCCCGTCAGTCCCATCCAATGCGGATGCCCTACCGCGCAGCAATACTTCAAAAGCCGAACAAGAGTGCTGCAAGTGGTTTCTTTAGTAAACCTGTTGCACTTCCTAAGTGTTCTGCCAATAAATCGCAGTCTTTGTTTTGATTTCCCAAAACATACAGGACTAATGCGAGCAGTTAGCGCATAGCAAGAAGTAAGAGAATATGAATATCTCGCACCTGATTTTTGAAGGCTATATACAAAATTGCACGTTGTATAAAACGATACCAATAGGGGCGGCTGAAACACACTATATAGCCTCAAACATGATTTCCCTATACTATTTACACACAATAAGAAAAATTTCGTCAGGTGCTGCCCTCCATGGTGTTGCAGTTCTAAAGGCCTACAGTGTGTTAAGGGACAGGAGTACCAAATTATAAATTAAGAACCAAAGTAAAATTATGAAGAGTGCAGAACCGCTTTGTTTCCGAGTTATGACACTGTCAGCCGTTGTCGTTGTATCATTATAGAGTTGCAGTTAGTGCTTTTTTGGATAACGCATTGGTCTATTCCCGGTAGCACGCTGCCGCGTGATTTACGTTGTACACGAGTGTACCTCATTGCACGATATCCTGGTTAATGGATAGGAAAGATGGACACTCGACTTAAACCCATGGAAAGTGTTTGTTTGGTAATGTCGACGGCTTACGAAGTAACTCCTAATGATGAAGTTCTTCGTTTTTCGCGAGTTGTGGAAGTGCTTGCGATAGTACACTCTGTGCCGTTGAGTATATCATCGAATTCTGAGCTGACAGCAGCGACCAGTAGAAGCCTGTAATCAGGCGGAAGTCGGCAACGGTAAACACGAGGTGTGTGTTGTTGTGAACCATTATAAAATGCAATAAATCGCACATGTAATGAACAGTTACTTCAGCTAACACCCTAAGCATGACAGTTTCGTAACTGAGAATCTAAATATTTCCAAATCCATAATGACATACAGTTTTCTTCTTACTTTCCCATAAACACTGTTTTCGATACACCATACAAAATTGTGCAGTATTCATGCATCTGAGAAGTAATCTGATTTTTGTTCAGCATTAAACTACGTATATGGTGGATTTCATTTTATTTTGAGAAAACAAAATTAGCGGTGATCGAAGTCGACATTTTTATGCATACCTTCTAAGGACAAAACTAAATATCTTGGATTATCACGTCGTCGGGCTCTCTCTCCTTCCATTGTTGTAGACGGGCATACCTTCGAACGAGTTGACGAGTTACAGTACTTGGGCTCAATATTAACCAACGAAAATGAAGTGACGAAATCGGGTGTTCTTTAGTGTAAACAATCCTCGTCTGGTATCTCAAAAGAACGAAGTCCATCAGTACACGACACTGCTGAGAGCAGTACTTTTATACTGCTGTGAAACTTGGGTGACATCAGCAATGACAGAAGATTCAATATGTGCGTTTGAAAGAAAAGTACTTCGGAAGATTGATGGACGCGTCTACAACAGCATGGAAGGTAAATGGGAAAGAAGAAAGAAAGAAGACAAGAAGACCTATACCAGAGGTTTGGAAAGCCACACATTGCACAAATATTGGGGCAGAGGGGACTTCAGTGGTTTGGTCACATCTTACGAGCTGACGGATCCCTTCCTGAGAAAGTCCTCCACTCTCAACCCACGGGAAAACGCCCGAGAGGACGCCCAAGAACGCGATAGATGAATCGACTGACGACGATCCTTGAAGAAGTGGAACCGGTGGTCGTGGAGGATGACGCTAGAGACCGAAAAAGATGGAATGCCATCTGCAGTAAATACCTCCTCTTTTGTGATTGACAGACATTCCTTTTACTGAGGTTTTGTGTTTGTTATGCTTTTTTTTTCCTATTGTTCTGCTGCTGTATGCCTCGAAGGACCGTTAATGCAATAAATGATGAAATCCTTTTCATTTCCTACGTAATCTAGTACATTTCTCCCAGTAATAATTTGACCCGCATACCAGAGCCTCAGCCGTGGAGTTCAAAATCCCCGTGTAGTCCTCCTAATGTTGGTTTTCGGTGTTTAGCGAAGCAGGCTTACTGCTGATATCCTTCCTCTTTCTCCATTCCGAGTTGGTTCTCTACGCCAAGAGATTAAAATCATTCATAATTCATTCATTACTGCTACATGACTGACGTAATGGGAGCGAAATATGACTTGTATTCGATACGACAACGGAGATAATCCTCCTGAGTGAGTGTGGCCAATTTACAAGGGCGTGCTGAAAAGTTATGCCTCCGAATTTTTATGTGACCAATCTTAAAGCTTTCTTTTTTTAAAAAAAGTCATTATTAAAATTCTACATCTTGTTGATATTTGCAGCCATTTTCCTCAGTTGCCAATAATAGCTGCAATTATATTTTATCTTAAAAATAAGACCAATTCCCCGCCTTTTGCAGCTGAAATTTTGTTCTAGAGCATCGGACATGTTTCGCCATGTATCTTCAGTGGTATTCATTTTTGTATCCTGTTCATCCAGCCATTTGTTGTCCTGTACGTAATAAATGCCAACTGTATAAGTTTCTTTCAGTAAATACTTCATCGCACGTAACCAATACTGCAAAGAACATCATATGTTTGCGCTGCTCATGGTCACATGAAGTGGAAATATGTGCAGTTTTCTACAGTGTGGGTTATGTCCGAAGAAATATTTTTCTGAAATACATCTATACCATGTGCATTTAGCACGTATAGAACACCAAATGGTTGAATGAACACCACATAAAAATGACTCCACATAAAATGCCTAGCATGCATAGGCGGTACTCAGGAACAAATTTCAGTTATAAAAGAAGGAAGTTTTCTTATATTTCCAATAAAACACAATTGAATTTCTACGTCTTTAATGTTCTTTATGTCTGAGCACTGTTCTTTGGCGACGAACACCTTTGTCCCAACTGTTATATCCTAGCCAGTAATGCCACCCGAGCCCGCTGCCAAAAGGTTGGCAGCATCAAAGTCCGGACGCCGTCCGCATAAGCAGCGCCAGCGAGACAGGAAATCGCCGCAAGTCTGCGCGCGCCACCGCTGGCTTCTGGTTTCTTAAGCGCTGGAGTCGCGAGCGCTAGGACAGTTCTGTATTCGCCGCTCAGTTGTATACTCGCCACCGAATTGTGTACTTGCTAGTCAGTTGTGTGTTCATCGCAGCAGAGTTGTTGTTTGTCGTCAGCCGACGCTGACCTAGCCGCTCCGACTCGAACTAGACAGATTTCTGTAGACACGGAGTTCACTACTGTGTTTCTGTATCTTCGTTAATAAAGATAAGTACCGACTTTTATTTAATCAGAGTGTTTGGGTTTTCATCTTTCTGTTCACTGTTCCAGCGGACCGGTCGGCCCGCTATTAAAAGTGTGGCGGTGACTTCGTAAGCCGTTTCTACAGCGAATTGCTTGTCGCTACGAACACCGCCACAAAACTGGCGACGAGGGCTTCCGAACTCGTGTGCAGGGCTGGTTCAACTTGTTTCTGGTTATACTAATTATAGCGATAAAATTTTGGGGGCTGGTTTAATTTGTGTTCACTATGTCTGCCGAATTACAACAGTTGATCTTGTTACAGAGTCAGCAAATACAAAGTCTGGTGGAAGCAATCGCCAAACAAGCGGCTACTCCTCCAACACAAAAGGAACAAGCACAGGCAGCACCACCTTTCCGTGCTTTTGATGCATCAAGAGAAGAATGGCGAGAATATTTCGCGCAGTTGCAGGCGCACATGACAGTCTACGAAATCACGGGTACTGAGCGGCAGCTTTATTTAATTTCCACTGCAGGCGTGGAAGTCTATCGACTACTTTGTAAGTTGTTCCCGGAATCCAAGCCAGAAGCTTTAGACTATGACGTTGTTGTTAACAAGCTTGCTGAGTATTTCGAGTCGCGAGTTCATGTGGCAGCAGCCAGATTCAAGTTCTTCAGATTAAAGAAACTGCCACATCAATCTAATAAACAGTGGTTAACAGATTTACGGGGCCTCACCCGTCAGTGCCGATTTGTGTGTGTGGAGCTTCCTACAGTGATGTCATGTTACGAGACGCTATTACTCAAAACATTGCAGATTCTCGTATTCGTGCTGCTATCTTAAAGTTGCCTGACCCGTCATTAGAGACTGTGATGAACATCATTGAAGCCCAAGATACTTTTGACTATGCTGAGTGTGAGTTAGATCAGCCACGTATTTCTCAAATTGCCTGTGCTAAGCAAGTTATGTCACGCCCGCGGCCCCACCGGCAGAGTCAGACTGTAAACACTAGCCGGCCGCGTCATGTTAAACACATTCGTCAGCCGCGTGTGCAAAATGATAGAGTTAAGTCTTGCCCTAAGTGTGTTCTTGCTCATCCTCGTGAACGTTGCCCGTTAAGAAACGCGGTTTGTCACTTTTGTCAAAGGAAAGGACACATCCAGACTGTTTGTTTGCGTAAACGCAAGAACAATTCTAGTGCTGCCCAGCCCATGAATATTCATGTTCTTCAAATCCAGCCCGCCCAGAAGGTCGCGTTTAAAGACTCTTCCACGGTTCGTGTGGGTAATAAACTTGTTCGCAATAAGCCACCCGCCCAGCCCTCTGCTATGCGACCCAGGCGTAATTCAAACGCTGTAAAAAGTAATGTACAGAAGGCAAGTGAAGCGGGAGTTGTTGTTCCACCCGCCCAACCCACGAGTTGTCGTAAGCAGCGAACACGCGCTAAACGCGCTGATTTTGTGTTTTCCGCCTCCACTGCACCGATCCAGAGACAGTGTAATAAACTATTTGTGAAGCTACGCATCCAGGATAAGACCTTTAATTTTCAATTAGACACTGGTGCGTCTGTGACTCTCATAAATAGTGCTACGTATGCGGCTATCGGCCGCCCTAAACTTTGAGCGGCAAAACATTCTTTGGCTACTTATAGTGGAGAACAAATTCCTGTGTTAGGTGTATGTAGCGTGCCAGCCACATTCCGTGGCAATACAAAAACAGTTTCATTCGCAGTGCTCCGCGCTACAGACAGTGTAAACATTTTCGGATTAGACTGTTTTGACTTGTTTGGCCTGTCTATCCAAGACAATGTGTTGCAAATTAATTCTGTTGTTGTTCCTCAAGACAGCATAACCGATTTGTGTAAATAATACAGTGACATATTTAAAGACGAACTAGGTTGTGCTGCGAACTTTGCCGCTCATATTACGTTAAAAGATAATGCTCAGCCTCGATTTTTTCGTGCTCGTCCAGTGCCTCACGCCCTCCGGGCACCTGTAGCAGATGAACTTCGTCGTTGGCAAAACAACGGTGTTATTCAACCCGTTTCAGCGAGCCAGTGGGCTTCTCCCTTAGTTATTATAAAGAAACCGTCTGGCAAGTTACGTTTGTGTGCTGATTTTAAGTCGACAGTTAATCCTCAGACTGTCATTGATTCTTTTCCTTTGCCTAGACCGGACGAGCTGATGGATAAGTTAGGGGAAGCTCGTTTCTTTTCCAAAATTGATCTCCGTGAAGCATATTTGCAATTGCCCCTCGACGAGCAATCACAACAGTATTTTGTCATAAACACGTCGTTGGGGTTGTTCCGTTTTCTGCGTTTGCCTTTTGGTTGTGCGTCAGCTCCAGCTGTTTTTCAGCGTTTTTTGTCACAACTTCTGGCTAATGTGCCATCGTGTTGCAACTATTTAGACGATATTGTTGTGTCCGGTCGGACGCCTGCTGAACATTTCCGTAATTTGGAGTGTTTGTTTACAGTGTTGTCTCAGGCAGGCCTACGTTGCAACATCGATAAATGTTCATTTTTCCTTACGGAGATGGAGTATCTGGGACATGTTATTAATGCTCAAGGCATTCATCCCTCCCAGTCACATTTAGCAGCTATTCGTGATTTGCCCGCCCTCGCAATCTGCATGAATCGCAAGCAGTTCTTGGCAAATTGACATATTATATTAGGTTTATACCTAATGCATCACAGATTGCTGCACCGTTGCATCGTCTCCGCCGTAAGAATGTTCCGTTTGTGTGGTCAGCTGATTGCCAATGAGCCTTTCAGCAGCTTAAAGAGGCTTTATTGAATGATCGTTGTCTGGTCCATTACGACCCTAACAAGCCTCTGGTGTTAGCTTGTGATGCGTCTTCTTTCGGCCTCGGTGCTGTGTTGTCTCACCGAGTCGGTAACACCGAACGTCCTATTGCGTTCGCATCTAAATTGCTAAACAAAGCTCAGTGTAATTATAGCCAATTGGACAAGGAAGCGTTGGCTATTGTGTTCGGTGTCACAAAATTCCATCACTACCTCTATGGTAGACCATTCTATTTAGTAACAGATCACAAGCCCCCTGACGTCACTGTTTCATCCGTCTAAACCAGTTCCTCAGCGGACAGCTCAGAGACTACAACGTTGGGCTCTTTTGATATCACAATACCAGTATGAGATACTGTATCGCCCTACAGCTCAGCATGCAAACGCTGACGCGCTTTCTAGATTGCCGAATGCTGCGGATGATCTTCGATTCCTCTGACGACTCTTGCCATCAGATTGACGCCGATGAGCATCAATTCCTCCGGGATTTTCCGATTGATTATCGTCAGGTGGCACGTGAGACAGCAACGGATCCTCATCTGAGTTTACTATTACGTTTTGTTCAACGTGGTTGGCCGTCCAAGGCAAAGGACATATCGGATCCTGTGGTTCGTCGCTATTATCCGCAACGTCATCTGTTGTCTGTTTCGCACGGAGTTTTGCTGTTACGCACCGAGAATGACCAGCTTCGTGTAGTGGTTCCCCAAGTGCTCCAATCCAAGGTCCTCGACTTGTTGCATCAAGGTCATTGGGGAGTGGTCCGCACCAAGCAGCTTGCCCGCCGTCATTGTACATGGATCGGCATTGATAAGCAGATTACGCAGATGTCTACAGATTGTTCGACGTGTGCCGAACACCAAGCTGCTCCGCCTCAATGCTATTTTGAGTGGACACGCCCTGCCGGTCCCTGGCAGCGAGTACATATTGATTTCACTGGTCCATATTGGAATTCTCGTTGGCTCATCGTGATAGATGCATTTAGTAATTTTCCGTTTGTTGTGCCCATGCAGTCTACAACGTCTGCACAAACTATACAGACGTTGACTTCAATTTTTTTGTATTGAGGGTCTTCCAGAAGTTTTAGTGTCTGACAATGGTCCACAATTTACCTCTGCTGAATTTGAAAGTTTTTGTTCTGCCAATGGCATTCGCCATGTTCTTACTCCGCCGTTCCACCCTCAATCGAATGGTGCAGCGGAACGTTTTGTACGCACATTCAAGGATCATATGGACCGCCTTCGTGCTACGCACTCTCGTCAGCAGGCCCTCATCACGTTCCTGTCGTCGTACCGGACCACGCCACGCGACGGCCCTTCGCCTGCGGAGCTTCTCCACGGCCGTCGTCATCGCACCCTACTACGGTTGTTGCACCCCCCGGATCGACCCGCCGCTTCTGAGCATCGCACGCGTTTTCAGCTCAACGACGCCGTTTTTTTCAGAGTTTATCACGGTCGCCGTCGTTGGGAACGTGGTACCGTGATAAGTGTCCAGGGTCGCGGTTTTTATACTGTTCAAGGTGCTACTGGGGTGCACAGGAGGCATCAGAACCAGTTGCGCCGCGCTGGCCGCCCGGATTCTGCCGCTCGTTCTTTGTCCACAGATTTGGTCCGCGGCGGGTTCCAGCCGCGTCTTCCGACTTCGCTGCCGCCCCCAGGGCAGCAGCAGCCGTCGCCGTTACCACGCCGACAGCCCGTCCCGTTGATGCCTCCCGCGCAGCTTCATCCGGGAGCGCCCCAGGTGGTCGCTCCGGCGCCTGCGGTCCCTCCTCAGTCGCCACCGCCTTCGGAGCTGATGGACGTCGACCCCTCAGCCGGGCCGCCTTCCCAAGCGGTGGCTGTGCAGCCTGTCCTGCAGCCGCTTTCCTTGGGCACCCCCAAGGAGTCTGACCCCGCAGCGCCTTGTCCGGCGCCCACTCAGCTGCCGTCGACGCAGCGTCAGGAGACGCTGCCTCTCTTCGTGGGTCCCGACGCCTCGTCGCGTCCAGTACCAGAAGCTGCACCCGTGGTCACAGGCGTGCACCCTGACCTCGGTTTTCAGTCGGTGTTTCCCGAGGCCCCGCGCAGCCAATGCTGGGGTGCGGACCGGAGACTGCCACCGACAACAGTCTCCGCCCCGGTCTCTTCTGCTACGCCTGCGGCCAGACCCCTCCCCCGCCGTCGACGCTCGCCACGTCCTTATTCAACGACGGTGCGGCGATTTGGGGGGGGGGGGGGGAGGAGTGTTATATCCTAGCCAATAATGCCACCCGAGCCCGCTGCCAAAAGGTTGGCAGCATCAAAGTCCGGACGCCGTCCGCATAAGCAGCGCCAGCGAGACAGGAAATCGCCGCAAGTCTGCGCGCACCACCGCTGGCTTCTGGTTTCTTAAGCGCTGGAGTCGCGAGCGCTAGGACAGTTCTGTATTCGCCGCTCAGTTGTATACTCGCCACCGAATTGTGTACTTGCTAGTCAGTTGTGTGTTCATCGCAGCAGAGTTGTTGTTTGTCGTCAGCCGACGCTGACCTAGCCGCTCCGACTCGAACAAGACAGATTTCTGTAGACACGGAGTTCACTACTGTGTTTCTGTATCTTCGTTAATAAAGATAAGTACCGACTTTTATTTAATCAGAGTGTTTGGGTTTTCATCTTTCTGTTCACTGTTCCAGCGGATTGCTTCGCTTCTACAGCGAATTGCTTGTCGCTACGAACGCCGCCACAAAACCAACAAGAGACCAGTTTGTTAATGCCGCCACTGTAGAATATTTGTCTTTGTTGACAGAGCTACAACCTAACCTCTGTTTGCACCGCTTCTTTATTATCAAAGTGAAGTCCTCTAAGCTGTTCTTTAAGTTTTGGAAACAGATGGAAATCGGGCCTGGTCGGGACTGTATGGGGGATGGTCGATGACTGAACACAAGGCATCGTATTGTCGCAGGTGTCGCAGCGCTGGTATACTTATGCTGAAGGAGTCGGCGCTCTATGTGTGGGCGAACACACGCACAGGCATAGTTACGCTAAACCATCACCATGTCACTCGCTGCAGTTCGGAGCCGTCTGGTGTCCAAGGGTTGCAACTTACGTCATCGAAGCGGGGTTGAGTTGGGTTGTTTGGGGGAGGAGACCTGACAGCGAGGTCACCGGTCTCATCGGGTTACGGAAGGATGGGGAAAGAAGTGGGCCGTGCCCTTTCAAAGGAATCATCCCGGCATTTGCCTGGAGCGATTTAGGGAAATCACGGAAAACCTAAATCAAGATGGCCGGACTCGGGGTTGAACCGTCGTCCTCCTGAATGCGAATCCAGTGTGCCAACCACTGCTCCACCTCGCTCGGTAGCGAAGCAGGAAAGCCAATCGAGTAATATGCATGACATGTAATACCACAACCGATGTTGAGAACAGGATACAATAGTCGGAAGCATTACTTTTCAGCAACTTGTAATTCTACTGCTCTGCGCCACAATATAGCTGCCTGCCGTTACATTTTGCACATAATAGTGGATTCCCTGAAGTCAGGACCGTAACACGGTTTTTGGGACCGCAGTTACTTGCGTTTTAATGGAAGTTGCTAAAGATGATAATTCATAACTGCAAAGTCCTTTTCTCAGCGAGTATTTTTGATTGAAACGTCGTTAAAGACCAACATGCGATTAAATTAGTGTAGTGTAAACTATGTGTTGTGGGGATCCTACAGGAATGTCAAGATTGTGGTGGTAGGAGAGCAGGAAGCGATGGTGTGCAGCATTCCAGCGAGACGCAAGCTGACGCCAGCAGTGAGAGTCCAAAAGTAATAACGAGTCCCAAGTTCCCTCGCCTGAGGGGCAACTTATGAAGTTGGCAGTGCTACCCCAACAGGAATCTGCAATATTCGTTACTTGGAACATTAAGCCGACAGAAACGTAGACGGGGTGCCATCTTACAAACGTGATATTCGTTCCGCTCCCTCGCGCTACTAAATACGTGCTGCGCAGAAGGAACGAATACATTCTAGCGTAACAGATGAGCCAACAAATCTCCTAGCGAAGTTTTTAAATAACGCCCTTTGTTAGGGGACAGTCCCCAGTTATAGCCCGTATATCTTGCACTGTGTGGTGCTTCTGTTACTACTTTCAGTCAACAGTGTGGCCAACCCGATGACGTTACATTTCTTTATTTTGTGTCAGGCAAAAGAAAAATGTAAGCTACGTATGGTTTTGTTATTAAAAAGTAACAGAATTATCGTTTCGTTATCCCAAACTATGAATCAAATTTTTAAAGCGTTAACTTTTTCGTCTTCTGTGGCAGTTCACAACACTTTATTTAATGTCGAACGACGAAACATTTGGTAAGTGAAACGATAATAAATACAGTAATTCAGTGTAAATGCTAAAGAAATTCAAACGCTGTATTATTCTTGAATAATCAAGTTTTGGAAAATTTGATTCTTCGAGATTAATATAACCTTCAGTTTAACGCAGTGTCAAACAGATTTGATCGTGTCACGAGTAAAGAGTTTATTGTTGAATTAAATTTATGGTTTAGTAGAGTTTTAGATATGCTCTGTATTGTTAAAGAAGAAATTTAGTAATACAAAAATAAAATGCTGCGTATACAATTTTATGAGTCGTTGACACAGCATAAACAGTGTGCCATAACTTCAATAAAACATGAAAATATCATTACAGACAAGGAATTGATTTTATGAATGACTAGTAGCAGTTCGGATGTTTGGTATCTCCCACTTAAAGTGATTGACCCTGCACCTCGTTGATACTAACAGCGAATGCAAGCCACATAAGAAACTGCAATAGCTTTAAATCGAAGGGAATATTTGAGTCACGGTGTGAACAAAATGCAACGAATGAGAACGTCTTCCCTTGCGGCATTAACAGAAATCAGTTACTTACTTTTGCAAATATGCGCAAATTTCAAACAAAAACTTTAGTAACAATAATTACATTATAGATTATGTTTTAATTCCTTTTCAAATTACAAATTAAGCTAATATATCTGTAATTCATAGTGTGCTTTTCGAGATGTCTGGTAACAACGTAATTTCGTGCATATATATATATATATATATATATATATATATATATATATATATATATATATTGTGTATAGTAAAAATATGTTGCCTATTTCCACCCAAATGTTCATTACGGAATCGTTTAAATATTTCAAATAAATCGGCCAAGAACTTTTTCAGATTTTTGGTAACAACTTTCTCCTTTTTTGTACTACATACATGTTTGTGTCAATTTAGATTACAAAAGCTTATGTAGACATCCACGCAACGCCCCCCCGCCCGCCCCCCTTGAACCATGGAACTTGCCGCTGGTGGGGAGGCCAGCGAACCTCAGCGATACAGATGGCCTACCGTAGGTGCAACCACAACGGTGGGGTGTCTGTTGAGAGGCCAGACAAGGGTGTGGTTCCTAAAGAGGGGCAGCAGCCTCTTCAGTAGCTGCAGGGGCAACAGTCTGGATTATGGACTGATCTGGCCTTGTAACACTAACCAAAAGGGCCTTGCTGTGCTGGTACTGCGAACGGCTGAAAGCAAAAGGAAATTACAGTCGTAATTTTTCCTGAGGACATGCAGCTTTACTGTAAGGTTAAATGTTAAAGGTGTCCTCTTGGGTAAAATATTCCGAAGGTAAAATAGTCCCCCATTCGGATATCCGGCTGGGGGCTACTCAGGAGAACATCCTTCTCAGGAGAAACAACACTAGCATTCTATGGATCGGAGCGTAGAATGTCAGATACCTTAATCGGGCAGGTAGTCAGAAAAAATAAAAAGGGAAATGAATAGATTAAACTTACATATAGTGGAAATTAGTTCGGTGGCAGGAGGAACAAGGCTTCTGGTTAGCTAAATACAGGCTTATAAATAAAAAGTCCACAAAAAGTAATGCAGAGTAGATTTAATAATGACTAAAAAAAATAGGAACGCGGATAAGCTACAATGAACAGCATATTGAACGCATTATGGTAGCCAAGATAGACACAAAGCCCACGTCTACAACAGTTGTACACGATTATACGCCAACTAGTTCCGCAGATGATGACGAGATTGAAGATACGATGCAATAAAAGTAGTTATTCACATAGTTAAGGGTGAGACGAGATTTAATAGTCATGTAGGAGTGGAATTCGACAGTAGGAAAAGGAAGAGAAGGAAAAGTACTGGGTGAACATAGACTGGGAGGTAAGGAATGGAAGAGGAAGCCGCCTGGCAATATTTTGTAGAGAGCATAACTGAATAATAGCTAACCCATGGATTAAGAATCATGAAAGAAGGTTGTATACGGGGAAGAGGCCTAGAGACATTTAAGGTTTAAGACAGATTACATAATGGTAAGACAGAGATTCAGGAACCAGGTTTTAAATTGTAAGACATTTCCAGGGGATCATGTGGACACTGGTCACAATTTATTGGTTATGAACAATAGATGAAACGGGAGCATTAGGGAATGATTTCCAAGAACAGGAGAAATAAATACAGTAGAAGAAGAATGGGTTATTTCGAGATATGAAATAGTGAAGGCAGCAGAGGATCGAGTAAGAAAAGAGACGAGGGCCAGTATAAATCCTGGGGTAAGAGAAGAGATACTGAATTTAATTGGTGAAAAACGAAAATATAGAAACGCAGTAAATACAGCAGGTGAAAAGCACTACAAACGTCTCAAAAATGAGATCGACAGGAAGTGCAAAATGGCTAAGTAGGGATAGCCTGGGACAGATGTAAGGATGTAGAAGCATATATCACTATGGGTAAGACAGATATTACTTACAGGAAAATTAAAGAGACTTTTGTATGAAAGGGAACCACCTGTTTGAATATCAAGAGCTCAGATGGAAAACCAATCCTAAGCAAAGAAGGGAAAGCAGAAAGGCAAGGAGTATGTAGAGGGTCCATATAAGGGCGATGTACTTGAGGGCAATATTATGGAAATAAAAGAGAACGTACACGAAGATTAAATGGCAGATATGATACTTCGTGAAGAATTTGAGAGTGCGATGAAAGAGCTAAGTCGAAACAAGGCTCCGGGGGTTGAGAACATTCCGTTAGAACCACTGATAGCCTTCGGAGAGTCAACCATCTTGCATCTTGCATCTGGTGAGCAAGAATATGAGACAGGCGAAATACCATCAGAATTCAGGAGGAAAATAATAATTCCAATCCCAAACAAAGCAGGTGTTGACAGGTGTGAAAATTACTGAACTATCAGTTTAATAAGTCATGGTTGCAAAATACTAACACGAATTATTTACAAACGAAAGGAAAAACTGGTAAAAGCCGACCTCGTGCAAGCAATAAAGGAAACAAAAGAAAAAAATTCGAGTAGGATTTAAAATCCAGAGAGAAGAAATAAAAACTTCGATGTATGTCGATGACATTGTAATACTGTCAGAGACATAAAGGGACTTGGAAGAGCAGCTGCACGGAATGGACAGTGTCTTGGAAGGAGGATAAAAGCAAAACGAGAATAATGGCATCTAGTTGAATTAAATCGGGTGATGAACTGAGACACTTTAAGTATTAAATGAGTTTTGCTATTATGGTGGTAAAATAATTGACTATGGTCAAAGCAGAGAGGATATAAAACGTGGACTGGCTATGGCAAAGAAAGCGTTTATGAAGAAGAGAAATTTGTTAACATCGAGTATAGATTCAAGTGTTAGGAGGTCTTTTCTCAAAGTAATTTGTATGGAGTGTAGCCATGGTAGCCATGTATGAAAGTGAAATATGGACGATACACAGTGTAGACAAGAAGAGAATAGAAGCTTTTGGAAATGTGGTGGTACAAAAGAATTCTGAAGATTAGATGGGTAGATCACATAACTAATGAGGAAGTACTGAATAGAATTGGGGAGAAGATGAATTTGTGGCACAGCTTGACTAGAAGAAAGGATCGGTTGGAAGGACAGGTTCTGAGACTTCAAGGGATCACCAGTTCAGAACTGGAGGAATGAGTGGAGGCTAAAAATCGCGGAAGGACACCAAGAGACGAATACACTTAACAGATTCAGAAGGGTTGTCGTTGTAGTAGTTATTCGGAGATGATGAGGCTTGCACAGGATAGAGTAGCGTGGAGAGCTGCACTAAATCAGTCTCTGGACTGAAGACGACAACAACAACAATAACATATAGACAGTGATCTTCCTCTTGTCTTGAAGATAAAGTGTGTGTTACAGGTTATATGCTGTGGATTTCCGCGTATGAAGTGATTATTTTTGTTGCAAGGTAAGGAAAACTTGTTCTAAAATGCTCTCGTTGTCCATATATATTTTTAAATTTTTGATTTATATTATTGTAATAAGATCGTGCTAGTCACTCAACGTTCTACGCCAATTGCTCTTGAAGTTATTCGCCACAATGCCAGCAGTGCATGGTCGGGCGGTGCAGTCTGTCGTGAAGAAATCATAATCTAATAGTCTGGCACAATTATATGATCATTAAGAATCTTGTCACAATTAGTATGCACAGTCATTACCACTTCGTCTAGAGACATTAATTTCGTATGTTAAATTCGTATGTATTCGATGGATAGCTAAAAGCTACACACAGGAGCAGTCCATTGTTCCTTAGTTTTGTAGGCTACGGTCTGGAGGTATCTATAGCACACATCTAATGCGAACGCCGTAAGGAAGGACTGAATTCTCGGCGGGTAAAAGTTGCACGTCAAGGAAAAGCGATCATGCTGTAATTCATAGTGACCCACGAGAAGGTGACTTCCGATGATTCATCTAATAGGAAGTACAGTATGGGATCAAAAGTATCCGGACACCGCTAAAACATACGTTTATCATATTAGGTGCCTTGTGCTTCCATATACTGCCAGGTACTCCATATCAGGGGCCTCAGTAGTCATTAGATATCGTGAGAGTGCCGAATGGGACGCTCTGCGGAACTCACGGACTTCGAACGTGGTCAGGTGATTGGGCGTCACTTGTGTCATACATTTGTATGCAAGATTTCCACACTCCTAAACATCCCTAGTGCCACTGTTTCCGATGTGACAATGAAGTGGAAACGTGAAGGACACGTACAGCACAAGAGCGTACTGGCCGACCTCGTCTGCTGACTGACAGAGACAGCCGACAGTTAAAGAGGGCGAAATGTGTAACAGACAGACATCTGTCCAGACCATCACACAGGAATTCCAAACTACATCAGGGTTCACTGCAAATAATACGACGGCAGGTGAGAAAACTTGGATTTCATGATCGAGCGGCAGCTCAAAGGCCACACATCATGCCGCAAAATGCCAAACGACGCCTCGCTTGGTGTAAGGAGCGTGAACATAGGACGATTGAACAGTGGAAAAACGTTTCGTGCAGTGGCGATTCAACGGTACACAATGTAGCTATCCGATGGCAGGGTGAGGGTGTGGCGAATGCCCGGTGAACGTGATCTGCCAGCGTGTGTAATGCCAACAGTAAAATTAGGAGGCGGTGGTGTTATGGTGTGGTCATTTTTTTAGTGGAGGGGGCTTGCACACCTTGTTGTTTTGCGTGGCATTGTCACAGCACAGGCCTACATTGACGTTTTAAGGACGCTCTTGCTTCCCATAGTTGAAGATAATTTCGGGGACGGCGATTGCATCTTCAACACGATCGAGCACCTGTTCATAGTGCACGGCTTGTAGCGGAGTGGTTAGACGACAGTAACATCTCTCTCTCTAATGGACTGGTCTGCACATAGTCCCCACCAGATCCTAAAGAACAGCTTTGGGATTTTTGGAACGGTGACTTCGTGCCTGGCCTCACCGACCGACATCAACAACTCTCCTCAGTGCAGCACTCCGTGAAGGATGGGCTGCCATCCCCCAAGAAACGTTCCAGCACCTGATTGAACGTATGCCTGCGAGAGTGGAAGCTGTCATTAAGGCTAAGGGTGGGCCAATATCATATTGAATTCCAGCATTACCGATGGAGGGCGCCACGAACTTGTAAGTCATTTTCAGCCAGTTGTTCAGATACTTCTGATCACATAGTGTAGCTCACTGTTTAATAATACGGCTGAAATGAAGCTCTATAGAGAATTCGTGTGATCGCTAAAGAGGAAAAAGGTGATGTTTCGTTTCTTAGAAAGTCAAATGGGAAGGGATTGGGATACTTGCTTTGTCTGGTGTACGAGTGTGTGTGTGTGTGTGTGTGTGTGTGTGTGTGTGTGCGTGTGTTTGTGAAGGGGGAGGGGATGATCCGGCGGCGGTGTGAGGGAGAGGGGGGAGCGTGCGTTAGACAGACGGCAGACAATGCACAGTGGTCGACCGACAGCTGGGGGGAGTGCTGCACCGGATGGGGTCCCGTGTTCGACGCCAGACCCTTACTATCGAGCGCCGGATCTGGCAGCAGGGGACGGCGTGGGCGAGACAGCGACTGGGCGGTCCCGGGCTCGTTACCCGGTGCTGCTGACAGCGCTCCCGTAATTGTGTGCGCCCGTTCCCCTTGCAAATAAAAAGATACACGGTGCGAGGCGGAGTATAACAGTCTAGAGGGAGCACTATACCAGCACAGTTGCAGAGGAAAAATGTCGCCGAACGGGATTATTTTACTTTTTTCATTCCTGCAGAAAAAGGGAAGCTGGGACATTAGTGAGTGACTGGTCGTTTGTGTTGAATCTGTAGATATGGATTGGTTGGTAGATAAGTCGTACTAATTTCAGAAATCTGGATAAGTTATGCGACCCCAGCCGCGTCGCTTACCATCTACTTCGAATGGTCGATTCAGTATAGTTCGGTGATGAGGTGTGGCATAATGTGTTCAGAATATCCAATGGACGGATTCGAATACCATATCCACAGATACCAGAATTCAAGAGAACATGTATGTTGATCATAACGAACCTGCGGTGTTACTAAGGTCTGTAGCTGCATGTGTTTTCAAAATGCTTCAACAAAACTAAATTTTAGGCCATGGTGATCGAACGTAGTAAAGTATACTTAATGTCTGACTTGGACGAATCCGACGCACAGCAGCACCTAAGGTTGGTAGTCAATGAAAACCTCGTAACTCCATTTTGTTAAATTTTACAGGAGAAGAAAAAGGTGTCTTAAAATAATAGATAGCGGTACAGATGAAATTGTTACGTGTGTAAATAACTATGTAGTAGAAGCCTACTTATTCACAGGTTAGAGAAATCCGTGCTCTTTCAAACCCATCTTTGATAATGGATTACTGGTTACTGTAATTAAAAGATTTTCACCGTCACATGGAGTTACGAGGTTGTTTCAATGCCTACCACTGAAAAATGCAAGTACTAAGCCACATGTTCCTCTTTAATTACGTGAAAGGGTACGAACTTCCTCACGCTACACTTTGGTTACTCATGTAATACAAATGACCGACTTTGGAGTATACTTCTTTTATTGCTTGTTAACAGGGAAACCAGTCACATATGTTGTATACCAACTGTATATCGATTTTATTAAATACGTCCATGTTTAGTAAGCGGTTCTGCTGTTGATAATGGTGTGTTGTAGAAAATCGTACCCCTTACGCATTGGCGGTTATCTGGAACTTTCGGATCTGTGTTCGTCTTTCCTCCAGCAAGTGCATTGTACTTGCTGTTATCTTCACCGATTCCCCGGCGCTGTCTGTCATGCGCAGGATGTGTTACGTGAGTCGTTGGGGTTTCGCGCGGAACGGTGGCGTGCGGAAGAGTCGCATCGAAACTGTAACAGTTTGTAGATATGACTAAGTATGAATTTGGAAGTTCTTTGACAAATGGTACGGCAAGTGTCTGCGGTGCTTAGAGGGCGCAAGGTTGTCGTGGTGGCTGATGACAATGCTAAATCCCCCCTATGGCACAGTGGCACTCGGGATGAAAGAGGAAGAAAGCTGGAAGAGACCATCATGTCACTACAGCTGCTTATTGCTAATAGACCAGGTAACCCCCCCCCCCCCCCCACCACCACCACCACCACCACCTATACTGCGGAGGGGGAGAGACACGAACATCTATGTAACGTTAATGTCAGCAAATATAGCTGCCAGCATACAAGATGGTCAGAGATAGGATCACCACTAGTGACCACAATCTAATCACATTTACGCTTTTTGACAAAACGGAGCAACTGGGAAATGGGTGGGAAGTGCAACTTAATTATAATAAAACTAACTGGGAGCGCCTCGCAAGAGAGTTTAACATTCCGATATGGCCGGAAGGTCACGAAAACATCAACAGGCACGCCGAAGAGCTGGTGACTACACTTACCCGGGCGATAAAGGCTGCTGTACCATCCAGTAGGAGAGCCGTAGCGTCCTCTCCGTCACCATGGTCTGCGTAACTAGAGCAGATGCGTCGGTCTGTCAGGAGGGCGAGGAGACTCTACCAGCGAAGTGTCGTCTGGGATGAGAAACAACGCTGGTTGCAAATCTACAGAGCCGCTATGGAACAATTCCAGAAAGAGCTTATAGCTGTCAGGCTCCAGAGTTGGGAAAGGTATGTGCAGAGCCAATTAGCTATTGATCCCTGGGGCATTCCATACAAGACCGTAAGAGAAAAGTCCGGTCGCCAATGGCGCTCTCTACTGTCAGGGACGGGAACCGGATGACGGGATCTTGGCAGGAAACTGCTGAGGTCCTCCTCCAGTCCCAGCTCCCTGACGATAATGTGGACAGAGAAGAGCAAGGCCTAATTAGGCAAACAGTTCAGAAAGGATTTCAGAATAAGAGGAAGTGGCGGCACTGATATGCTCATTAAAGAGAGGAAAGAGCCCAGGACCAGACGGCATTATAGCGGAAATTTCCCTCCATTTGGAAACAGGCCAACGTCGTGATTATTAAGAAAGACAAAGACCCAAAGGAAGTCAAGTCCTACAGACCAATCAGTCTGTTGGACCTGTTGGGCAAACTGCTAGAGCGGTTGCTGGCTGACAGACTGACGGCATACCGAGTGCTGTGTGGGATGACCGGCAGGCAATTCAATTTCGGCAGGGGCGATCGGCGTCTGACGCAATTGTCCTGGCGGCCGAGGTCTGTGGGTGGTCCCTGACAAGTACACAGTTGGCTTCATGGTTCACATCAGTGGCGCCTTTGACAACCGGTGGTAGCCTTCGCCCTTCTCCTGCTTGCGGGAGAAGGAGTGTCCAGGGCCGCTATATGGCTGTCTGAGTAGCTATTCTATGGATGGGGAGGTCTGGTTATCGTCCCCTAGGGAGAGAGTTGACAAAAAGATCACAAAGGGGTGTCCACAGGGCTTTGTTCTGGGGCCACTGTTTTGGGACATAAACATGGGGCCTCTCTAGGAAAGCCTGGAGAGTAGTGAAGATGTGCTAGAGGCGATAGCCTACGCAGACGACCTCCTCCTGCTGATGGGTGGCCGTAGCCATGAAGATCTTGAACCAAAGATCGATAGGGTTACCAAAATACTAACACAATGGTGCCGAAGGACTAAAATGAAAATTGCGCCCAAAAATCATTGTACCTGTTACTGAAGGGCCAATTGGCAAGAAATCCGACAGTCAGGACCGAGGGCTCATCAGATGTTCGGCGTCGTGAGGCCTGGTATCTGCGTGTTATCATAAACGCGGAATGGAGCTTCGCCCAACATATGGAAGTGGTAACCCAAAGGTCGTTAGAGGCCTTGAATAACTTTATCATCATTGGGCATAGGAGATTTCACCTCCCTCCAGGTCTAATCAGACTATCACAACACCATTCTCGCCTCCATCGTGGGTTACGGGTCCGGGGTCAGGGCACACAGGCTCACGAGGATCGTGCCTGCCATGGCTGTGAGAAGGGAGCAGCACAATATGTTTTTACGTTCAATCGGTCCCTACAGAACATCTCCTGGGGGGGGGGGGGGGGCGGCGAGGGGCACTCTTAATTCTCATGGGATTATGGCCCTTGGACATTAAAATCAGGGAACCAGCAGCCTGGTATTGGGTTAAAAAGAGGAGAATTTGAAAAAACCGAACACATTCTCGGTGTGGAGGTGGGGAACAAATTTTCAATTAGAAGGAGAGGGGAAGAACTGTGGCAGGAATTCTGAGAAGAGACAGCAAGAACGACATACCAGCTGCTGCAAATTATTAAGGAACGACTGCAACTCTCGCACTTCAAACCGAGCAAAGGGATTGCAGCACTTCCTTACAGGTCATGGGCCGTAACCGGCATATCTTTGCGTTTCTGAAAGAGGGCTAACCCCTCGTCTGACTGTGGTACTGAAATTGGCACTCCGGACCACGTGATATACGAGTGTCACATTTTCGATGACGTAGCCACCGATCTAAGACTCGAATTACCCAATAAAGACACATAGCATCTGATTAGGGACCCAACCACATTCAAGATCATCGATAGTCTTGCCAGCGAGGTATCGGCAAAGGTCCTGCATGAATATCGTAGGGAAAATCTATAAATCGTGATCATAATATGACATACCCGCACCTATCCCATTTCGCGCGGGCGTGCACTGGCCGATCGCTGCGTTTTATTATAATTAAGTTACACTCTGGAATCCGACACGTCTTGGAATAGGGGGAAGATGCGAAAAACCCGGATTTGACTTAATGCACACCGATAATGACTCATAGTAGGTAGGTTGTTTTTAAGTAGACTGTAGATTTTGGACATCCATTGACAATACCTGCAGTGATTTCCAGGTTAAGGCCAGCCCAGTGCTAGGTTAGCTCGGTGGGCACGGCCAAAGTTGTAGGTTTATATATCAACCGGCACATCTGTAACGCTGCAGGAGTAGCTTGTTAGGACAACACAGTAGATAAAGTAGAAAATAAAACGTAGACTTACCCATAGCAAACAAACACTCTGTCATCCTGTAGCAAGGTAGAAGGTAGAAATCTAGTAATAGTAATAATGCTGCTAAAGTAAATTACTGTATTATGGTAATTAAGACCCACTAATATATAAGGTGGTGGGTTATTATCTATGAATATCAATGGTTGAATAAAGAATGTAAAAAATTATAAAGCAAGAGTGTGTAATTATTCCTTTTATTCGCGGATAATTAGCGCACGAAATCAGTCAGTAGCATCCGTTGGCAGAATCTATTTTTATTTAAACAGTAGTAAAGGCTATCGTGGAAAGCTGTAGCGTGACAGACGAATTTGGATAAGCATTACAGTAATGTAAAACTTCAGCGAGAAATACTAATTACAATTTAACCATTTATCCATATATGTTTGTGTCTGGACATTGTCAGAAAGTATATTACTTACGAATTCAATACTCGCATTGAAAAACAGTGCGTACAGTTAACCTTGAAAGCAATATTTTTCCACCTAAATTTGAGGCACTTCAATATTCGTAAAGTGACGCGCCATTCGTTTCAGGCATCACAATCAGATTTCACAAGTAATATATTGTGTTTCTTAACAATCCCAACATCTCCATCTACAAGACTACCCTGTAATTCACTTTTAAGTACCTGGCAGAGTCTTCATCGACCTACTTTCACTAAGTTTCCTACAATTCCACTCTCGAACAGCGCGCAGGAAACATGAACACTTCAATATTTCCGTGACAGCTCTAATATCTGTTATTTTATTACAATGGTCATATCTCCCTATGTAGGTGCGTGTCAACAAAATAGTTTCGGATTCTGAGGAGAACGTTGGAGATTGAAATTTCGTGAAAATGTCGCCGCAACGAAAAACGCCTTTGTTTAAATGAGTGCCACCTCAACTCGCGTCTCATATCCATGACACTCTCTCCTCTGTTTTGCGGTAACATAAAACGAACTGCTGTTCTGTGATTTTTTTTTTTATGCTCTCCGCCAGTCCTATCCAGTAGGGATCCCATTCCGCTCGTACTCTTAGCAGAAGACGTAAAAGCGTAGTGTAAGCTGTCTCTTCTAGACTTGTTGCATCTTCTAAGTCTTCAGACAATATAACGCAGTGGTTTCCTTCAGCACAACACTAGCTACGTCATCACTCCAATTTAAGGCGTTCGTAATTGAAATTCCTAGGTATATAGTTGAAATGACAGCCTGTAGACTTGTGTAATTTATCGTGTAACCGAAATTCAGTGGATTCCTTTTAGTACTGATGTGAATGCCTTCATACTTTTCATTATTTAGAGTCAATCGCCACTGTTCACACCATACCGAAATCTAGCCTAAATCATTTTGCATTTGTTTTTGAGCTTCTGATCGCTTTATTAGACAGTAAATGATTGCATGAACTGTACACAATCGAAGATGGCTGCACAGATTGTCTCCTAAATTATCTACATAGAAACAGCAGAGAGCCTATAACACTTCCTTCTGGAAAGCCAGATAACATTTCAGTTTTAATCGATGACTTTCCGTCAGTTACTGCGGTTTGTGACCTTTCTGACAAGAAATCACAAATCCAGTCCCACAACTGCGACGATACTCCATAGAAAGACAATTTGATTAGAGGCCGTTTGTGAGAAATTGTGACAAAAAAAAAAAATGGTTCAAATGGCTCTGAGCACTATGGGACTCAACTGCTGAGGTCATTAGTCCCCTAGAACTTAGAACTAGTTAAACCTAACTAACCTAAGGACATCACACACATCCATGCCCGAGGCAGGATTCGAACCTGCGACCGTAGCGGTCTCGCGGTTCCAGACTGCAGCGCCAGAACCGCGCGGCCACTTCGGCCGGCAATTGTGACAAAAGCCTTCTGAAAATTTATAAAAGTGAAATAAATCAGAGATCTCCTATTAATAGTACTCTTTACGTAGTGTAAATAAAGATCTAGTTGTGTTTCATTATAACGATATTTTTTGAATCCGTGCTGCCTGTGTCAACAGATCGTTTTCCTTGAGGTATTTCATAACGTTCGAATATAGGATATGTTCCAAAATCCTGCTGCTAATCGACGTCAATGATACGGTTCTGTAATTCATCATATAACTCCTACTTCACTTCTCGAGTATTGGTGTGACCCGTGTAACTTCCCAGTCTTTAGGCACTTCGATAATACCTACTCCTAAGTCACTGCTGTTGCCAACAGTTTTTACTTCTAATTCTGGAACTTTACTTCTTCTTCTCTGGTGAACGAATTTCGTAAATTCGGATAAGTAATTTCGCTTCATTAGCACTGTCAAAAGTAACATTACGATCGCTACAGTGCAGTGAATGTATTTATTATATCTTGGCGCTGGCGTACTTCATTTACCACCAGAAGCTCTTTTGATTATCTGCCGGATTTCGAGAGAGAGTTTCCTTATGGAAACTGTTATAAGCTTCTCACACTGTAGTTCGCACTAAATTTCGAGCTTATTAAACCTTCGCCAGCCTTCGGGATTTTACGTTCTTACCTAAGTTTCATTACCGGAAACTATTGTGATACAGGCGAAGGGAGGTTACAGCTTCGAAAACCGATGACAACCGGTATCCAGCAATAGCCCTTCATCCCTTGGGTGTAATAAAGTGAAGTTATGCGAAATCTTTCCTATTTGACAGCTGATCGTACCAGCTAAAGCTGAGCTTTTACTGTTTCTTACAGTGACATGTGTTGTCGCTACTGCGTCACCACTGTTAGCATTTTACGCTTATCCTAAAATCGACGAATGATGTTTATCCAATAAAAATCCGCTTCAGTTGCCAATAATTCTCTTAATTTATTCCACGACCCATGTCGAAGTATAAAACTTCATCTTCTGGTTTCACCAAATAATTACAAGAACACAAATGTGTGGTTCTGTTCATCTTCTTTGTTGATGTTATTTCGTTGTTAGTTTCACAAGGATGGTGACATGGCTAGTGTTGCCAATTGTTGTACATTCACACTAGCAATAGGTTACTCTCTGCGCCTATATTTTTTGTGTTTATTTTTCATTTAGTGTTACGAATCTGAAACTGCTTGGAGATGTGAGATTCATTACGTTCCAAGGGAATATAAAAGGTTGTCACATTTCAGTTCAGCAGTATAACATGAATATCTAGTTCTGGAGTATCCTCTTGTCTGGCTTTTTTTTTTTTTTTTTTTTTTTTTTTTTTTTTTTTTTTTTTTTTTGAGGCTGGCTGAGCTCACCGTTGTATGAGTGGCCACTAATCTTATTGTACTGAAGTATTAGCTTAAGATATTTCACGTCTATGTTTCCATTTATTTCCCATTCAACAAAACCTGATGACTCTGCATGTGATGTGATGTAAAATATAACGCATTATTTAAAAGGGAGCTATTTAGTCGCACATCTGGGATAGAGTAACACGAAGATGGACGTCAAAATATTATGAACTTTTGGCTGAAAAACCTTTGAGAAAAATAGAAACGCAGTTTGGAATATGAGCGGCTGGAGAAGGAAAGTTCAGAAACCTCCTTACGTTAGAAACTGTGGTATAATACGTTTGTCTCTCTAAAATGATTTCTATCAATGATGGACTTTAAGTAAAATCTGTTTATTCCTCTATTGGAGGCATTAAATATTATAATGAGATAAATATGATTCCATTACTGTCAAATACTACAGAAACTGAATTTAAAGTTATTTACTGGTATTTAAGAAATAGGCCAGCAGTGCGGTGTTTTGATATTAAATGGAAAACGAACTATAATCTCTTTATATGAAATGATATGAGTGAAAGGGAAAGGAAAGGTGGGAGATTCGTGACTTCCAGCCGCACAGGGCATTGTGGTGACGCGTTAGTGAAAGTTGAGAACGTGTACTGGACTTGGACTCTGCAGTATCGTTGCCACAGATACTACTACGTACAACGCCGCGCCAACACTAGGTTGGCAGTCCGTCTGCCGAGCACAGCGCACTCTAGCGGGCTGTGCAGCTCGACGGAACTGGAGTGTGCCTGGTTCACTTCTTAGCTGGATTTCAGCCTAGGCAGATGCACTTTCACAATCGGCCCTCAGCCGTTCTGTAATGTTTGCATTGAATCTCTGGGGGGGGGGGGGGGGGGGGGGGGGCCATCAGGCTTGGTCCCTGAGAATATGTTGTATTCGTTCATGGTATTCCATGTTATGAAAGTGTCAGTTCGTAGCCGCAGCTGCAGTCCTACAAACTACTGAAGATAAGTAATTTCGTTGTACTATGTGTTTCTTGAATAATAATCCTTCTCTCTAACAGCGTGCTGTACCGCATATTATTGCAACCTGGACTCCTGCAGCTCCTATCAACTCGGCCTCCTACTTATTTGCATTTAGTAACGAGCTGAAAACACCCACGCGTTTTGTGCCCCTGAACAGTGAGACACAATTGACTCGAACCCGGATGTTCTGCTTCTCTAGAATGATTGACGTAATCGCGTCGGTCCTATGGACACGCTGTGCTCCAACCCAGATTCTCAACTTATCGCCCACTGCAGTGCAGAGCCAATCGTCTATTAACGCCCTATTCCTTAGGAATTTGCACTATGTTTATGCTCTCACGAGATAACAAACGTGAAGGAGCCGTCGCGCTCTTACAGAAATGCTCTCGTATATATTTCAGTGTTGTCTGTTCTGTCGGACGTTTCTGTTATCTCTTTACAAACAAGGCAACCGCCGCCTTTGTGTCCCGCCAGGGGGTACGCACACTCTGCCGCGCCAACTTAACGGCGATGCGCATGAGCTCCCTCTCAGTCGTTTTCCACCTGTAACTGCAGGACTGCCATCCAAGGACAAGTGCTGCGAGTCATGTGCGACATGGGCGCTAGAAGCATTTTCTGTCAACTTATCTAACCAAGGAACACGTCGCTCGGATTTGGTGGAAGATAGCCTTGAAACTTTGTCTACAGAATTCACGGGCAAAGTGGGATTACTGAACCATAGCCATCCTCGCTTGTTCGACTTGTTTGAGGGGAACCTTAATGTATGGTATTGTACGAACAACTATTTGGAGTTATGTCTGCTGTGTCCTAGGGTTTTTTTTAATGCTATATGCAATATTGTTTTCGGTTTGGGTTAACCCAAAAATTATTTCAAGAGTTTACCGATTCCAACTTTCCAACTTACATTGCTAAAGCTATTTATGACACAGTTATTCCTGGCTGTCGGGTTTGAGCCCTATTGCTAATTCATGAACATTCTTTCTGCTGGTTTTTTTGTAATTATTTTGTACTCAAGATTAACGTAAGTTTACGTTTACTACCCATTGTTTCAGATGAAGCCACATGGATGTTGTTAAAATTTTATTTATATATTATTTTATGGTACTAGCTTGAGTTATCGCCGCTTACCTAGGTAAATTCTCTCTTGGCTGAGATTTTCAGTCTATTTAACGCCATGTTTCGCTAATGTAATGAGACAATCGCTACCTATTTATGAGACTTAAAGTAATATTTCTATGACAAGTTTGTTTGTGTGGCCATCCTCCGCAGCAAGCATATAAATACTTGTTTTGCAAATAAAACTGCATTTTCCTGCTGCTCGTTACTTTATTTATCCCATATACTTCTCGCCTTCTGCTGTTCTAAGGCATCACCAGTGGGATCTATAGCGATACAGTTTTGTTAGTTTTAGATTATTAACCAGCTCACTTCGCAATTTTTTTGTAAAAAAAAAGTAATTACTTACGATTTGTTGATCTGTGTATCCTCACATCTGGTCTGGAGGTCGCACTACCACTTTTATCACTGCCATCTAATCACATCTTTGTGTTCTGGCCTTCCATACACTGCTCACCATGTTTCTCACTCTTTTTTATGATGGACAATTGTTCTTTTGTCACTCGATACAACTATTTCATCGTACACCGTTTTTCACAACGTAAATATTGCGACTCCATTACGTTTTTCATCTTCATCAAAGATGTACGACGAAGTAGTTGTATCGAGTGACAAAAGAACAATAGTGAGAAACATGGTGAACAGTGTATGGAACGCCAGAACACAAAGATGTGATCATATGGCAGCGATAAAAGTAGTTGTGCGACCTCCAGAGCAGATGTCAGGAAACGCAGATCAGCAAATCGTAAGTAATTATTTCTTTTTGCAAAAAAATCGCCAAGTGAACTGTTTAATAATCTAAAACTAACAAACCTGTATCGTTATAGATCCCACTGATGACGCCTTAGAACAGGAGAAGGCGAAAGGCGTATGGGATAAATAAAGTAACTAGCAGCAGAAAAAGGAAGTTTTATTTGCAAAACAAGTATTAATATTTCTATGATTTACTTAGAGATTGTATTTCATGCGGTTTCATAGCTGATCAATGGCTTTGTTGATCTGATGTGCTTACAGATGGTAATTCATGTATTAACTGAATGGTTGCTGATGCTCTATGTACTTTTTTTTTATCTTATGGTAACTGATATATTTTTCAGCCTCTTCTGATAGAGCCTGAACTAGTCTTGTGCGTTATTGAATTCAATTTTAGACAGAGGCTGTACGCAATGTCATGATTTTAAACCTCAACAGAAAATGGTTCGGTATTCAGATATTAATTCTTTGTTACTAATTTTCTTGTACTCGTTTGTCAAATTTCATGAGTTGAAAGAAATTCATAGTAAGTGTTGGTTTCAATAAATATATCTTTTCTGGCTGAAGTATTTTGTTTTTTTGTGGCATGGCACCTTACCATTCCAAGCCTCACGCTTGATAACGTGTTTCAGTAAGTTTAATTGAAAATGATATTAACATGCATGCAGCTTGTATTGTGATGCTGTCAATCGAGTACAAACGAAACGCAGCATAGAAACAATGCTCTAATTGCCAATTGTTTTGGTACGGAATGCAATAATCATGTACTGCTGTAATTTGTCGCTATATTCTGCTCTTTATACATTGAAATGTAATTAGTTTCTGGATTGCATTAAAAGCTTGCTATTCGCAACGCTGATGAAGCGCCGTCGACGTTAGCGGTTCGTAAGCGTGTCTCGAAATTTTGTATGGTGCGACTACACGTATAGTAACTATGATTGTTTAGAAAAGGCCAAAGATTTTTTTTTTTTTTTTGAGTTACCTGAAGTTTATTCCCAAGCAACGCTCTTGTCTTAACTTGCCTAGTCACATACGAAAAACAATTTATACAAACGCAAGCTATTTGTTAAAACTCGTTTTTCGTAAGCAGTCTATGGTTAAGGAGGTACCATCTACTAGTATCTACAAACCACGGTGATGTGCATCTCATAGTGCGACATACTACGGTTTCTTTGCGTTCCATTAGCGCAGTGATCCACAAATCGGGGATAATTACCGTCTGGGGGTACAATGAAATTCTTTGAGGGGTGGAAACCTAAAGTTTTGATTGTATATCAGTGGCTAAACTATTTATGAAAGATCATTACTATTGTCATAAATATTCTAAGAGTCCAATGTTGATTGCATAAGACCGATTATTACTTTTTTCAACTATTGTCATTATTGCATGAAACGATGCGCTGGAGGTTATTGCTAGTTAAACGAGTGTCTTCCACATCGTACATACATACTTCGGGCTTTGTACTGTGCCCTTATAAAGAAACACGTAACTAATGATTCATGTCTCATTAAAATTTCTTCAAGTGATAGGTAGTTCCTGTAATTGATCAGTAATTGGCTTTTTACTCACTCTGAAACAGATGAACCAAATAATTGATAGCACGACATTAACTGCTTAATGGTACCCATAATTATTTTTAATACCATTAATGGCAGTGGTCAAGCCGGCTGCTGTGGTCGAGCAGTTCTAGGCGCTTCAGTCCGGAACCACACGGCTGCTACGGTCACAGGTTCGAAACATGCCTCGGGCATGGATGTGTGTGATGTCCTTAGGTTAATGAGGTTTAAGTAGTTCTACGTCTAGGGGACTGATAATCGTAGATGTTAAGTCCCATAACGCTCAGAGCCATTTGAATCATTTTGAGCAGTGGTCAAACACAAAGCATTAGCGACCTTGAAGCTTCCCATTTTTGCCATTCCAAAAGTAAGGAATCCCATAAGCAAGTGATTTAAAAACGGTAAGTATAGTGCACGCATTTTGAACTCATTGGTTTTAAATTGTGTACAGAGTGCATGTGAAGCAACTGCCACTAGGTGCATCACTGGTGAGAAGCATGTTTTGTAACAAGTGTCTACCTTCGTTGGGGATAGTTATCTTTCTTTTCTGAGAAAGAATGTGCCGAGAATTACTTAATCGTTTATTCTACCACACGCACCACTCGAACAGAGCACGTGGAAAAGAAACGTGACATTCAAGATTTATAGATGTGAAAGTAGATTCTTAACTATGATAGCAATGGGAACAAAAATAAGCAACTGAAAAGAGTTGGAGCATGAGCTATGATGTGCACTTACAGAAAACAAACCAAATATAAAAAAGCTGTTAGAAAAAGAAGTAATAATTTGTCTCTTTAACTCATTGGTTCTTGGTTTCATTAAATATCTAAAGAAAGAAAATATCATTGTCTTTCATTGTTTTAAAAATAAAAGTGTTCAAATAAAATTCGTTTTCATTTTTCATTGCTGCCTTGTTCCATGGCTTTCAGGAAAGTACCTGGGGAAAGCGCAAGTTGTGTTTCTCAACACCAATGTTTGTGAATTACAACCTCGTTAGGATAGAGAGGGTATTTCTGTTCTAGATACCGCGCAATAATTGAGCTCTTATCTTCTAAGACGGATGTCTGATATTGAGAGATATTTTTGTGCATCATTTATGCTATCCATCTCGTAAACTAACAACATACCATAAGTTCTGATGCACAAACAAAATGTGTAAGTAGGCTGTTTATGTTTTCTTATTGGCAACGTTACGTAGTGCTCTGTATGAGAATCACTGGCTGTGCTGTGTGCAGTCTGTGGCTAGTTTGCATTGTTGTCTGCCATTGTAGTGTTGGGCAGCTGGATGTGAACAGCGCGTAGCGTTGCGCAGTTGGAGGTGAGCCGCCAGCAATGGTGGATGTGGGGATAGAGATGGCGGAGTTTTGAAATTTGTCATGAACTGCTATATATATTATGACTATTAAGGTAAATACATTGTTTGTTCTCTATTAAAATCTTTCATTTGCTAACTATGCCTATCAGTAGTTAGTGCCTTCAGTAGTTTGAATCTTTTATTTAGCTGGTAGTAGTGGCGCTCGCTGTATTGCAGTAGTTCGAGTAACCAAGATTTTTGTGAGGTAAGTGATTTGTGAAACGTATAGGTTAATGTTAGTCAGGGCCATTCTTTTGTATGGATTTTTGAAAGTCAGATTGCGTTGCACTAAAAATACTGTGTGTCAGTTTAAGCAAAGTCTTGTAAAATTTTTCTAAGGGGACGTTTCAAATGTTCCTGCTGCTGTAAAAGCATGGATATTTTGTGAAGCAAAAGGAAACAATTTATGTATCAGGCGTAACAACTGTGGCAGAGCTTGGCGTTTGGACGTGGGGTCGGGGGGGGTGGGGGGGGTGGGGGGGGGGGAAGGGTGCGTTGGCCAAATCATTCGCTCGAATTGTCCAGAATGTTGTTCAAACCAATCGCGAACAATTGAGGCCCACTCACTTGGCGCATTGCTGTCTACAGAAAGTCCATCGTTGTTTGAGTACATGAAGTCCATGAATGTCTGCCATTCGTCTCCAAATATCCGAACATAACCATTTCCAGTCAATTACCGGTTCAGTTGGACCAGCGGACCCAGTCTGTTCCATGTAAACACGGCATAAACCACTACGGAGCTGCGAGCAACCTCTCAGTACCTTTTTGACCTCTTGGGTTCATGCCTTCTTGAGATCGAACCTTACCACAGCTCTTACCAACTGAAATCAGGGCTCATCCGGCCAGGCTATAGTTTTCCACTCGTCTAGGGTCCAACTGGTACAATCACGAGTCCAGGAAAGGCGCTGCAGGAGATGTCGTGCTGTTAGCAAAGGCACTAGCGTCCGTCGTCCTCTGTCATACTCCATTGAAACCAAATTTCGCAGCACTGTCCCCAGATGCGTTCGTCGTTTGACCCACATTGATTTCTACTGTTATTCCTCGCAGAGTTGCTTCTGTGTTAGCGCTACAACACTGCGCAAACGCCGCTGCTCTCGGTCGTTAAGGCCGTCGGCCAGTGCGTTGCCTTTGGTGGAAGCTGATGCTTGCAATTTGGGGTTCTCGGTATCATCTTGACGCTGTGGATGTCATAATACTAAATTCCCTTACGCAATTTCCGAAATGGAATGTCTCACGTGTATAGCTCCAGCTACATTCCGAGTACAAAGTCTGTTAATGCCCGTCCTTCGCCCACTATTACATCGAAAACCTTTTCACATGAATCACCTGATTATGCAACTATCGTGTTCACATGTTCAAGGGAATTTTGCTCAAAAATGAAGCCATGAAATTAAATTTGCCTTTCTGCTGTGCTACAGTCATACATATCCATGCTTCCGTAGCATTCCTACCGTAGGAGGTGTATAGAATCTGTGGAAGTCTTGATCGACAATGAGCGACCATAGGTTCTAGACTCCTCCCCGTCCTTTCCGATTAAGCCACGTCGACTTTCGCCTCACACAAACAATAGGTCTTTTATTTGGTGGACTAATCGTAGTTTCATGATAAGTCCTAGCCACGCTGGAACAGATCTTTTTGCCTTGGTTGCGTTATGGCAACGTGGCCAGGCGTTGCCTCCAGTACAAGGATGGCTGCAGGGGACTGGAGTCGCGGCGCTGCTATCTAGCGTCGCCTGGTGTTCGCTAACAGAGTTACGATTCGTTAGCGTCGCCGCCGCCGCGGGGAGCGCTAATCGAGTGTAGGCACCAAGTTCGGAAGGCAGGTCACCGCAGGGCGCGCCGGTGCAAATTTGATCAGCGCCGGCACGAGGTGAGGGTCCGCGCTGCGTCTTTGTTCGCTCCGTCTGCTTCTGGAGGCTGCCCTCCCGGTGGCCTCTGAGTAAACTTGGCACTTTCCAGGACAATACACCAAGTAGCAACTGTTGCAGCGGAAATTACTCGAAATAATAGCGAACACTGTTACATGTTCTAAATGTTTCACCAGTGCAATTGTTTGGCGTCTGATGGGATTATCAGAGCCCAAAGTATTCTTTTGGAAGACGAATGCGATTAACACGGAAAATATTATGGGTTCCAGGATATACAAATGGCTCTGAGCACTATGGGACTTAACATCTGAGGTCATCAGTCCCCTAGAACTTAGAACTACTTAAACGTAACTAACCTAAGTTAGGCAGGATTCGAACCTGTGACCGTAGAAGTCACACTGAAGCGTCAGGACCGCTCGGCCACCGCGACCGGCCAGGATATACAAAAACATTTATTTATATTTCAGTGCCAATTAAGGTATATAACTTAATTTGTCCAACGTTGTACATAGGAGCTCAAACATTTTTATGCATGACAAATTGCCTGTTGGCTTCTGTCTCCGGTTCTTCTGACGACGTTTGAAGGATGATTTTTTGAGGTTTTGCCAGCACGAGTGGCAAGGAGATAACCGCAAAGGAAGTCACCACGGAAAAGCCCTTGGACGTTGAAGCAGCAGGTTCACATAATCCCCCTGCCGCGAGCTCGACTCCATTCCACTATCAGCAGTGGACGGTGAAGCTTTGACAATGCCAGTCGTTCGTGCTGGTGAAACGTCAGGAAAATCATCAAACGTCGACCGAAGAATACGAGAGAAATGCAATCAGCAAATTTGTCAACAAGTGATCACGAAAACCTTAAGAGTTTTTGTGCATGTTGGTAGGCTGCAGTTCAATGTGGGCAAGATTTGTTTCTCGACAGATAGCGAAGCTGTACTTCACTTATTGTCACATGCTCTTAAGCGTGACAAGTACTGCGGCCTCTACTGCGTCATACATTCGTTGTCTCAAATCTACCACATGTCTGAAGCTTTGTTCTGTAAACAGTGTCCTTGACAAAACCTCGTGCACTGAAATCCAGTAGAGTCAGAGCAAGAAGTCGAGGAGGCCAGTCATTGCCGTCATCGCCCCCCCCCCCCTCCCCCTCCCTTACTATCCAACGGCCAAGAAACGTCGTCTTGCTAGAGAATGATGTCGGGAGGCATATGTGGAACTGCGTAGTTCGCTAACATGTCACGAAGGTGAGCCATATCACTTGCGGACATGCACCATGCGACTCAGTGGTGTTCATTAAATGGTGAGCATCACGTATTGGAAAATGTTTCTATCGATTGCGTATTTACCCAACAGCATAAATGTCGAGTTCTTTCGTTACGAGCTTTTGTTTGTGTGTACTTCTAGCCCCGGCACACTGTATATAGCCGGCGATTAAATTTGCAACATAAGGAAGGATAGCAGGTAACGAAATTATTCTGCAAGTATACTAGGAAGAACACGGGAATAAATCTGTGCCGTTGCAGATAAGGTGCGAAATACAGTACACGGAGATGCCACCTCTTCGGGGCCCTACCGACGGTTGGCGAGACGGGCGCCCGCCAATGGTTCAGGGCACAAAGGTGCGGAGAAAAAATAAAAATGACGTGAGTTCTCCTAACCCTAGTGTTCCTGTCTTCTGTTTACTAGACGAAGCATTTCCCTCAGACCGCGATTTTAAAAGCACCCTCGTGGCACAGAGTCATCTCTGCAGAGTAATTTCGGCCAGGCATCATAATTAAGAATCGCGGACATAGTTTATGTGACAACGGTGCGATTCGTTCCAAAACTGCCTTCCAGGGGCGCCCATACCCGTGGGCAAGGCGGGTCCGTAGCTCCCCTATAGCTCTTAGGGAGAGGAGAAAATATAGTACAGTCTGGTGCTTTTCTTTCAGTAAAATAAATTAAAAGTCGATATAAGACAGGTTTCTCACAGAGTCTGGAACTTTTTTGTGGCTACGTATAAGCATTCATTTTTCTTCCAAAGTATTGAAATTACTCCATACCTTCAGGGATGGTCACCCTCCCCTACAAGCCAACATACAGGCGCCCTTGCAGCCGTCTGCTCAGCTCGTTCATGTTTAACAACAGAGTTCTTGCAACTACTTCGCTACGATACTCTTGGATCTCAAAGGTCGACGAGTTGGCACCATGGAGGTATAAAATAAAAGTAGAGGTCCCGAAGTGACAACTGTGAAGCCAAGAAATTCAGTTTGTACCCACCTTGATCCGACCAAACTACAGGTGTTCTAAGCTTGTGTGATAAGTGTCGTCTCTAATTTTTCGAAGGATTTAGAATTATAGCTGAGAGAAGCGGTATTTTGGTCGGATCAAGATGGCTAACCACTGAATTTCTTGGCTTCACTGTAGTGGCGTCAGGCCCCCCTTTAATTTTGTACCTCCATAAAGACGTGTTAAGGTTTTTGGTGTATGAATCGTTCCGACTGTGATGTGAAATATAAAGGAATAACATTTCAAGTGTTAGCTGTCTCGATAGCATGCCATTTTGGCACGTTTACTGCGGACAGATTTGTGTTACTTCTTGTGTTTTTCCCTCGGCCGGAAAGCTCGGTGGGAGAATTCTCTGAGGAGACAGAAATGGCGAGTGTCTAAATGGAACACTGTACTTACGTTCTCAGCATTTTTGAGAAGAGAACATCGACTGATCGCTCTCAACCATTGACTTAGGAAAAATAGTGTGACGTCAAATTTTCCTGCTCACCCAAAACATTTGCTAAAGGTACGTTAATTTACAAATGTAAAGTTCACACTTCTGAGTAAAATATACGTGCGACAGATAGTCGAGAAGCATCGAATAATTTACATTCTCAATAGTTATGTTCTGCGATCATATACTCATTTTCAAAAGTTAACCATAATTTAACACATATAAATTATATATGGGGCGCAGTCTACTTTCACGATTCCAATTATTTCTATAAGTACTGGTATTTCTAGAAGATTGTTTCACAGTAACGTTACTTTACTTAACTATGCTTGTAGGTACCAGAAACAAGTTGTATCTATGTGGCCATGGAGGGGGAGGGGTGATGGCTAACTTAGTTTTCACCTGATATTCTTCTGTCTTCCAGAACAGGCCATGAAGGCCCAAAGGCCCTAAGGTACCGACCGGCCGCCGCGTCATCCTTAGCCCACAGGCGTCAATGGATGCGGGTATGGAGGGCTATGTGGTCAGCATACCGCTCTCCCGGCCGTATGTCACTTTTCGTAACCGGAGTCGCTACTTCTCGGTCGAGTACTCCTCAGTTTACCTCACAAGGTCTGAGTGCACCCCGCTAGCCAACAGCACCCGGCAGACCGGATGGTCACCCATCCAAGTGCTAGCCCAGCCCGACAGCCTTAACTTCGGTGATCTGACTGGAACCGATGTGACCACTGTGGCAAGGCCGTTGGCAGTCCACTGACAGTGTATCTAAATTACTTATCGTAAAAATACAAATCGTCCATTAGGCAGTTCGGTGATGGTGCTGTTGAATAGAGAGAAGTTAGTAAATTATAGCAGTATGCAGAAAGAGTTGCAGAGGATAACTGGTTGTTTCTCGTTGAAGTTATGGTTCTATTGTGAAACATCAAAAATATCGTAAAACTCTGCCACAAAATTAAATATAACGTGACACACAATTTTGTAACTATTATCTGTTGGACCAGTTACATTAACAGTATGTCAAGTGACATCACGCGTGGTGATACATTGTGCTAGTTAAAGAAGGCTCAGCCCTCAGAAATATTTTAGACGCCGAGGGGTTAAGTGTTCTAGTCTTTCCCTCAAGTGTTTATCATTCACAGCTACACACATAGGACAGATCTTAAACTGTCAGTTAAACACTACAACAATATTTTCTGTCAGAGTAATGAGAATTTTATAAAGGAACTAAATACATATTGGAAAGTAAGATTAATATTTCTGGAGAGGACTTAAATATGAGTACATTTTAGGCTTTAACATGTTATGTTTTGTTTAGAAACGGAAGAAGAAAGAAATCTCTATCTCTAAAGGAAAGACCTACCTACCCATCTTCAATGTTGGCTTCTACCAGCGAAATGCTGAATGAAATTTCTTCTCTTATTTGTCACTACATTTCAGGGGAACTAAACCTACCCAAGACATACTCAGAAACCGGTGAACTCAAAAGGAACATGAATCAGTCCGTAACTAAGAATTAACACTACAGAAAACGAATTAAAGCCCTTGAGCGGTATAAGCGACGACTGAAGAAGAAAGTGTCGTCTTCAAGTGCTACCCTTAAGGAACAGAAGGATTAAATGTTCTTGAAAATACACCTGTAATGCAAAGCGGTTTGCAGCAGGGATAAAGTGCGAAGGTAGTGGAGATGCTGCAGTCAGATCACATGGGCCAGAATTGCGCTACTCTACTCTGACTCTGCATTTTTATTCTTCCAGGACATGCTCTTACATTAGGCGCTGCTTTGATACAGGTCTACCACACCCTAGAACGATATCAAAGTGGTACCGTGTATGGGAGGAGCGCCGAGACTCTCATTTGAGGCATTTAATACAACTAAAATAAATCCAATTCATCTAGACGAAGTATCAAATTCTCTGTAGCTTATTAGTGGATGAAACTGCCGTAAATCAGCATTTAGGAATAAATGGTGTGTACTGTAACAGTTAGGTTGAAGTGGAGTTTTGCCAAAGTGGCATTTGTACTCATACTTGTTGCCATGAAAGGTTCTTGGAAGCTCCCAGTTGTATACTTATGGACTGGCGGTATTAACAGGCGCACAAAAAAAAACTTTTAGTTTAGTAATACATCAGTCTTATTAATTCAGGTGATTCGAGTTGCCTAACTCACTTGTGATGGTTCGGCCACAAGTTAATCAAAGGCTCGATGCCTAGGATGTGACCTTAGTTATAAATGCACAATGGGCATGAATGGATGCAGGTGATCAAACAGGATGCTTAGGTACGCCACCTGTCAGAGTCGTGTCTAGACGTATCAAGAGTCAGACATCATTCCAACTGCACACGCCCCACATCATTACAGAGCCTCCACCACTGCTGACATGCAAGGTCCATGGATTCATGAGGTTGTCTCCACACCCGTACACGTTCGTCCGCTCGATACAATTTGAAACAAGAGTCGTCCGACCAGGCAACACGTTTCCAGTCATCAGCAGTCCAATGTAGGTGTTGACGGGCCGTGGGAACGCGTAAAGCTTTGCGTCAGTCAGTTATCGAGGGTACACGAGGGGCCTTCGGCTCTGAATGTCCATATCGATGATGTTACGATGAATGTTTCGAATGCTGACAGTTGCTGATGGACGTGCATTGAAAACTGCAGCAATTTGCGGAAGGGTTGCACTTATGTCACGTTGAACGATTCTCTTCAGCCGTCGTTGGTCTCGTTCTTGCAGGATCTTTTTCCAGCCGCAGCGCTGTCGGAGATTTGATATTTTACCGGATTCCTGATATTCACGGTACACTCGTGAAATGGTCGTACAGGAAAATCCCCACTTCATCGCTATCTCGGAGATGTTGTGTCCCATTGCTGGTGCGCCGACTGTAACACCACTTCCAAAATCACTTAAATCTTAATAACCTGCCGTTGTAGCAGCAGTAACCGATCTAATAAATGTGTCAGACACTTGTCTTACATAGGCGTTGCCGACCGCAGCGCCGTATTCTGCCTGTTTACGTATCTCTTATTTGACTACGCATGCCTTTACCAGTGCTTTTGTGATTGAATGTATTTACAGATATTTTTAATGCAGTCGGTAGTCGTGGTGGTCGGAACAATAATCTCACTGCACGGTACTATGTGGCGTGCTGAAAAGCATGCATATTAATCGGTCAGCTTTCCCGCTCCATTGACGCAGATAGCAACTGTCTGTCGCTAGTGGGATCAGAATTGTAGCGTGTAACATAGCGATGACGATGTGTCGGTGCTTCAGAAACAGCATGCTGTATTCGAGTGTCTAACTATAGAGAACTTCGCACACACGTGGAGCACCTTCTGCTTGACCATGACAGTGCCATGCCTTGGGTTCACAGTCATTGTTATCGATGACAATACAGACTCAGCCACATACGATATTCATTTGTTTCAAAAACTTAAAGAACTTAAAGACAATCTTCAAGGACTTACCTTTGACAATGATAAAGTAGTGCAAACAGAGGCGGCTGGGCTGCTCTCGCGTTGGGTGAAGCGCGTTCACTGCCAGGGTCATTACGTTGACAAATATGTAGACACGAAGAATAAAGATTGAAAATGTTATTAAAGTTTGTTTTATCTAAAACGCTTTAAGAGTTTTCACATAAAAAATTCGGAGACATTATTTTTAAGCACGCCCTCGTAGTTCATGAAGCGGAAAAAGGCAGTTGTGTGCCTTTAGACGAAACTTTATTCCTCTCTTACAGCAGCTTCTCATGTTGAAGATCAGATCAGTCGTATTTAACTGAACTGTGACTTTTGGCTATGATTACTCTGCTTCCTGAATTTTTCTATCTTAAGTGTCAATCCATGTCGTTATGCATGTATCCGTATTTGCGCTACGTCACCTGGAGAAAAACTTAGGTGTTGAATATTGTTTATCTGTGTTGCGATGAGACGGAAGTAATGTTTCCTGCTCTCTTGTTCACGAGAAGAGCAGAGCATGGTTGACTTTACCATTCAATGATGTTATTCAGAAGGCAGATTACATGAATTTAAAAGTGTCACTGAGAAATCCCTTTTGTACATGTATGCCTGAGGTACTTGCTGAATTTATACTCAGATCAGTCTTTAACTACTTAGCAGAAGACTTTGTAAGTAAGCTGTTTAGGTTTTTATATTGGTAACGCCATGAAGCGCTCTGTATGAAAATCACCAGTTGGAGGTGAGCCGCCAGCAGTGGTGGATGTGGGGAGAGAAATGGCGGCGTTTAGAGAGCTGATGATCTGGACGTGTGTCCATCAGAGAGAGTACATCAGTTGGAGGTGAGCCGCGAGCAGTGGTGGATGTGGGGAAGTGAGATGGCGGATTTTTGAGACCGGATGATCTGGACGTGTGTCCATCAGAAACAGTACATTTGTAAGAATGGATGTAATGAACTGCTATATATATTATGAATTTTTAACACTATTAAGGTAAATACATTGTTTGTTCTCTATCAAAATCTTTCATTTGCTAACTATGCCTATCAGTAGTTAGTGCCTTCAGTAATTTGAATCTTTTATTTAGCTGGCGGTATTGACGCCCGCTGTATTGCAGTAGTTTGAGTAACGAAGATTTTTGTGAGGTAAGTGATTTGTGAAAGGTATAGGTTATTGTTAGTCAGGGCCATTCCTTTGTAGGGATTATTAAAAGTCAGATTGCGTTGCGCTAAAAATATTGTGTGTCAGTTTCGTGTTGATCAGAATAGGGAAAGAGCGAAATATCTGAGTACGATCAGTTCTGCTCAGATGTTTGAAAATCAAATAATGTAAGAGCTTTATCAGCATAGTAATTCAATAATTTTTCTAAGGGGACGTTTCAACTTCCAGAATCAACATCCTGTAGATGCCTATTTGATACTGATGATTATGGCTATTGCCAGAAAATATCTTCTGACACGTCAAAAACATGTATGTAAAGGAATAACGTGCATTATATAGAAATGAAATCCGGACAAGAGACACAGAAATTGTTCTTTCTATAGATCAGTAACTGACTTTCTACATAATTATTGTCTTCTCTACACAGGTCCAACATGTGACAAATGTCACATTAACATCAAACTGCAAAGTATGTATTATTCTTATCAGTGCAATAATACTATTTCATTTGTGTAGGCTTATATATGTAGGCTATGTAACTGTATTTTGTTTAACAAAACGTTTACAGTTCTTCTTGTTTCTTGCCATACCTATATTTCACATGTGGATTGCTTTGCTGGCATTCTCTTATATTACAAAGTGGATTTCTCTTTAGAATGTCTGATAGTCCAGTTAAATTTGTTAGTGTTTTTTATGCCAGTGACTAAATTTCTAAGGTAATTGTATGCGCACATCTCATCGTATGTCACAACTTTCTCCTCGTAACTTTTCTGGTGCTGTTTAGCTCACAACTTCCAGAAGTTCATAGTTTTATGTGAATGTAACTCATGAGTTTTTAAGTGGCTAATATTTTTCCCGATGAAACTGAAAATTAATAGGAGCGGCCTGTTCACATTTCCCGCTTTCCATATGTTTAGCAGTTTAAAATTTAGTCTACAACTTCTTAGGCTGTTCTCCTCAGTCTTTATAATAAACACCCTTTTGTTGTATAACAAGAACCTAATTCATATTTCTTGGGCTTTTTCAAAGTTGTGTTCCATTGACGCAACAGAACGGAACTGCGCACAATGAAACAAACTTGGACGACTATAGTCTATCAGTCATATTGTGTTAATTTATCAGAATGTTAGCGTATGCTTCTTCAGTATTTTAAAACGTAACAAAAAAAGCTATTCTCAAGGTCACATCATATGGTCTCATCTTCAGATATACGGTGTAAGTGGCAGTCAGGGCTGTAATCAGTTAATTAATTTGTGGGTAGCTTCAATATGATTCTGAAGTCAGAATAAAACATCACAATTTTTTCAACTACTTCATTTACTTTCAGGAGCTTCAACTCTACTGAGTAAGCAAAAAGGATGGCAAAATTTTATCTTTTTGTGACAAAATTGCAATTATCTGCTTGTGTTAATATTACACACCTGATAAATAGCTTCCTTATACATAAAGAATGTACCTGTAGTGAAAAGACATAGTAGCTCGAATTAAAATGCTATTTAGTTTTATGTTTTGCTGTAGCTTAATTCAAACAGGAAATAAGTACTCTATTCCATTCCTTAGACGGAGGTATCCAGTCAACGTGTCATCAATGGTGCCCTTACCAGAACCTTTAACAAAGCACACAATGGTATTTTGCTGGAATAAAATTCTGCATACAATGATCTGATGTCTATGGTTTATCTCATTCCTTTCGTTCACCTTTGCCAAATAGGGGTAGATGTGGATAGTAGCAGTGAAAGGAAGTAGTGTAAAGATTGGATTGAGCCAATGGCTTTGCAACTCAATTTGGAATCAGAATTGGCAAAATTTTTCATCATGGAAAACATTACAAGATACTGCTGTTTTTTTTTTTTTTTTCAAGCGAAGAGGGATCTGAACCACGTGTTTTTTCTTCAAATGAATGATACGTGTTCTACGTACACTGTGCATTTGCTGTAATACTTTAATTAGCTGTCATTAAAACAGATAAGATGGTACTCGTGGCACCTTACTCCTTGATTTCTACGGTTTCATTTAATGGCAAATAGCCACTGTGAATATGAACCAGCAGTTGAACTTCAGAAATTTCTATCTGATACTAAAGCACTCTTCACGCGGTAACGCGACTGTAAATTCAGACAGCGCTAAACACACCGGCAGTGTCTTGGTCAGAGGGGTATAGTTGCAAGCCACGCCCTCTGGCTTCAGAGCACACAGCAGCTGGAGTCCACAGCGCCACCTCCCTTTATTCTTATCTCCATCGTTGGTACTGAAGTAAATATGCTACTATAGCGAAGGCTTCCGGTTTCTACCGAGTTCCGCCGACTGAGGAGGAGGGAGTAAGCAGAAAAGGTGACGGGAATACGTTTTGTAATTTAGTTGCCTTCCAACTAATGCTAATGCTCTCTACCCAATTTTTGGTTTGTACGATCTGCTACAGAAATGAAAAAAAATATTTAAAGATAGGTCGTGATTCCCGCCGCCTCTACCGCTCTTTTCTCCCCACTCGTGACCGGTACACACTCACCCGCCAGCAGCAATTACAACGACACATCCGCAACCTAAATACTATGAAGAAACGCCGTGCATGGCGACAGACATGTACACAACTCTGCGTCACGCTCCCAATAAATATTCGAAGTATTGGTCTGCTTTCCACCGCCTTACTGGGAACCGCCCCACCCCCCAGTACCCTCTTCTCCTTGATGACCGTCCCTTTCCTGACAACCTTAGTAAGGCCAACGACTTTGCCTCTCACCTATCCGATGTTTTTTCCGTCCCAGATGATTCCAAATTTGATTATTCCCTCTTCCCTGACGTCATCGACCGTACGAATACCTCTGTTCCTCCCCTTGCTCCTAGCTTGCAGTACTTGGGCCTCATACCGCCACCTGAACTTAACACTCCCATCAGTGCACAGGACATCAGCCTCACACTCCGCACTAAACGCAACACTGCTCCCGCCCACGACCGCATTACCTACTGCCACCTCAAACGCTGCCCTCCCTCCTTCCTTGCAGTCCTTGCCACCCTCTACAACGTAATCCTTGCCAATGGCTTCTACCCCAACCTGTGGAGAATCTCCCGTATCCTGCTGTTCTCCAAACCCAACAAGCCTCCATCTGATGCCTCTTCCTATCGCCCTATATGTCTCACATCGGTGTTCAGCAAGCTCTTGGAATCCATTCTTAACTGACGCATCCATCACCACATCCACCGAAACCACTTACTCCCCAACACCCAATGTGGCTTTCGACCCTCCTTCTCTGCCGATGACCAACTCCTACGCCTCCCTCATCTCCTCTCCCTCCAGCTTAACTCCCGTCGCTCCGCCATTTTTGTCTCCCTCGACCTCAGAAAGGTCTACGACAGTGTCTGGCATCCAAGTCTCCTGTTTAAACTCGAGACCTACGCCCTTCCTGTCATCTCCGTCTGTCTGATTGCCTCCTTTATCTCCTGTGATCCCTCCTATGTTACCACCTATAACGCCGATTCCCGCACCTTCTACCCCTATGCAGGTGTGCCCTAGGGCTCTGTCCTCTCCCCTCTCCTCTACCTCCTGTGCACGGTAGATATGCCCCCCGCCCACCAATGCCCCTCCTGCAGTATGTCGATGACACAGCATTCTTTGCCCTCGCTTCTACCCTCCAATGGTCCCAACGCCTTCTCAAGAATAACTTTGACCTTTTTGCCTCATGGAGTAACTAGTGGCTCCTGAAAATCAGTCCTTCCAAGATCCAGGTAATCATCGTAGGTCGTACCACTTGCTCCTTCTGGCTCCTTCATTTCTCCCTTACCATCTGTGCCAATCCTGTCTGCCTCTCCCCAACCCTCACCTAAGTTGGCCTCACCATCACCTGGATCCATCATCTCCGCTCTATCCAATCCAAAGCCCACAACGGCCTCAGACTCCTCAAACTCCTCTCGGGCCGGACATGGAGGTAAAACCCCTCTACCATCTTCCACATCTACAAATGCTTAATCCGTCCCATCCTCTATTATGCCAGTCCCACGAGGATATCCGTCGCCCCCCCACCCCGAAATTCTATAAGTCCCTCCAGATCTTCGAGCACAATGCACTCCGCCTCGCCTTCAGTATACACCTCCTGTCCCCCATGTGGGTCCTCTATGACCTGATTCCTTTCCCCCATGTGCTCCTATTCCTCGAAGATATCTACATACTCTACTCCTCCTGCCGCCTTGATCCCCATCATCCCCTGGTTGCTCCTTTCCTCTCCAACCTCTATCCTCTGCTGTACCTTCACTGTTGTGTCCCCCCTACCCTCCATCTCTACATCCTTCATCTCCTTTTCCAGTGTGGCTTCTGTCAAATCCCCCCTCCTGGTTGATGCCTTCTCTCCTTCCATTTAACCCTCCTATCAGCTCTGATCCTCACCTCCCCCTCCCTTCCTCTGTCCTTTTCCTTGGCTCCCCCTCCCCACCTTCCATCCTGTTTTTTCCATGCCTACACTCGCTCTGCCTCCCTTCTGCCCCCCCCCCCCCCCGAGTCCTTTTGCATTCCCCTCCTCTACCTTTCCCCAGGCCTCAGGCCTCTCGCCTCTATCCTCCCCTCCTCTTATGAGTCCTCGTCCTCTGTTGTTTCCCTCCCCCCAACTTCGTTTTTCCTCTCCTTCCCCCTTTTTCTTTCCCATCATCTGTCCAAGTTCCCCCCCCCCCCCCATCTGCCCTCAGCTGTTGTGTGTCATCATTGTGTCAACTTTTTAGTTCATGTTTTAAGTGAGTATTCAGTGTTGTGAACTTAAATCATGCCATCGCTGGGTGTGATTTTTACATCTCTTGCGAACAAAAACCAGACTGTCGCCGTGTTTTTTGTCTGTGTATTATTTTGCCTGTCTTCTTCCTGTGTATTTCATTAGCACCGCCAACCCTTTGTTTTGTGTTTTAAGTTCTACAATTTTTCGCCATTTTGCCATTTAAGTCACCGATTTTATCGCCTACTTTTATTATTTGTTAACATCGAGTATAGATTTAAGTGTCAGGAAGTCGTTTCTGAAAGTATTTGTATGGAGTGTAGCCATGTATGGAAGTGAAACGTGGACGACCAATAGTTTGGACAAGAAGAGAATAGAAGCTTTCGAAATGTGGTGCTACAGAAGAATGCTGAAGATTAGATGGGTAGATGACATAACTAATGAGGAGGTATTGAATAGAATAGGGGAGAAGAGGAGCTTGTGGCACAACTTGACTAGAAGAAGGGATCGGTTGGTAGGACATGTTATGAGACATCGAGGGATCACAAATTTAGTATTGGAGGGCAGCATGGAGGGTAAAAATCGAAGAGGGAGACCAAGAGATGAATACACTAAACAGATTCAGAAGGATGTAGGTTGCAGTAGGTACTGGGAGATGAAGCAGCTTGCACCATTATGCAGGCCTGCAGAAGAGTGACGGCGTTTGGTTCAGTTGGTGCCAACTGACCTTCAACACAAACTGATGTAACGCATTCTGAACAGAAAAACACTTTATTGTGTTTACGCGATAGCAGAACAATCACTGCAAGCTGGTGCTTGCATAAGATATATAAGCACATGCGGGAGGAGCGATCTGAAGTGGAACGTGCACATAAAATCAGTTGCACGTAAGGCAGATGCCAGATTGAGATTCACCGGAAGAATCCCCTGGAAATGTTGTCCGTCAACAAAGGGAGTAGCATGCTAAACTATCGTTCGACTAATACTTTCTGGGAACCGCATCTGATAGGATTAATAGGGAAACAGAGAAGATCCAAAGAACAGCAGTATGTATTGTTACAGGGTCATTCAGTAACGGCGACAGCGTCACGGAGATGCTCGGCCAGCTACAGTGGCAGACTCTGCGAGAGAGGGCTCTTGCTTCGCTGTATCGTCTACTGTTAAAATTCCGAAAGAAGAATCAACCACTGTATTGCTTCCTTCTATGTACTGATCGCGAAAAGTCCACAAATACAAAATTAGAGATATTCGAGCGCACATAGAGGCTTACCAGTAATCGTTTTTCCGTTGGACGTGGAAAGGAGGTAACTGACAGGCGTAAGCAAAGTACCCTCCACCACACACAATAAGGTGGCGTGCTGAGTATAGATGTAGACTTGGTTGTAGATAATATTACGGGAGTTTTCAGTTGTTGAGCCTATATACACTTACACTCTGTTCATCTAAACATACGGTTTTCATATTAGATGCATTGTGCTGCGACCTACTGCCAGGCAATCCAAGTCAGCGACCTCAGTAGTCATTAGAGATCCTGAGAGAGCAGAATGGAGCACTCCATTGAACTCAAGGACTTCGAATGTCGTTAGGTGGTTGGACGTTACTTGTCATACGACTGCACGTGATATTTTCACACTCCTAAACATCCCTAGGTCCACTGTTTCCTATGTGATAGTGAAGTGAAAACCTGAAGGTACACATACAGCACAAAAGCGTACAGGCCGACCTCGTCTGTTGGCTGACAGAGGTTGCCGACAGTTCAAGAGGCTCGTAATGTATAATAGGCAGACATCTATCCAGACCGTCACATAGAATTCCAAACCGCATCAGGATCCATTGCAAGTACTGTGACAGTTAGGCGGGAGGTGAGAAAACTAGAATTTTATGGTCGAGTGGCTGCTCATAAGCCACACATCATGTCGTTAAATGTCAAACGACGTCTCGCTTGGTATAAGGAGCGTAAACATGGGACGATTGAACAGTGGAAAAACGTCGTGTGGAGTGACTGATCATTGGTACACAATGTGGTGATCCAAAGGCAGGGTGTGGGTATGGCGAATGTCTGGTGAACTGCATCTGCCAGCGTGTGTAGTGCCAACAGTAAAATTCGGAGGCGGTGGTGTTATGGTGTGGTCGTGTTTGGCTTCCAACCCTATCACAGCACAGACCTACATTGATGTTTTAAGCACCTTCTTGCTTCCCACTGTTGAAGAGCAATTCTGGGATGGCGATAGCATCTTTCAACACGATCGAGCATCTTTTCATGATGCGCAGCCTGAGGCGGAGTGGTTACACGACAACAACATCCCTGTAATGAACTGGCCTGCACAGAGTCTTAACCTGAATCCTATCGAACACTTTTGGGATTTTTGGAACGCCGACTTCGTACCAGGCCTCACCAACCGACATCGATACCTCTCCTTACTGCAGCACTCCGTCAAGAATGGGCTGCCATTACCCAAGAAACCTTCCAACAACTGCTTGAACGTATGCCTGCGAGAGTGGAAGATGTCATCAAGGCTAAGGGTGGGCTTGCACCATACTGAATTCTAACATTACCGATGGAGGCGCCACGAAGTCATTTTCAGCCAGGTGTCCGGATACTTTTGATCACATAGTGTACGTCTGTGCACCTCAGCTGGGAACAAAGGCCTTAACCTGGCTAGCTGCCAAGTCCAGTTCAGCCGGGTCACCGTGCTGACAGCCAGTGCTACTCCTGTGGTCGTCTTACTGTCTGTGTTTTACAAGCAACCCTATTTCGTGATGAAGATCCGTGACGCGACTGCACTAGTCTGCAAGCCAGGGCGAAATGTATTTCTGCACCCTCGGACACTAGTCGCTTCAGGCCATTGAGATATTGCATCGCTTTAGGTACATATCCTCTGAACCATGTATGAGTACGCATATCGATATATCTCACTCGCATCGAATCTCGTCCTTACTCATCTCTGTCGGGTGGCGGCCCAAAGGTTGTGCGGTGATGCCCCATCATTCGAAATGGATGTGATTTTGGAGCCAGCTCATATGGCGAGCGGGAATGAATCTGACTGGTCTGAGAGCGCCTAAAGAAAGCTTTCCTTTGGAATATGAAAACAAGAAATAGTTTATGAATCATGAGCAGCCTATAAGTTGCCACAAAAGGTGGTTTTATTTAACATTTGGCCAAGGTTTCGACGAACATAAACCCATCTTCTCCTGAAATACTTAAATTTCACATTAGTTACATGTATTTCTCAAGACGACGGGTTTACATCCGTCGAAACCATGGTCGAAGGTACAACAAAACCACCTTTTGATGCGAGTGGTTGGCTTGTTTACATTATTTTACCGATTTCTGACCGTTGCTGAAGCGCAGCCTCAGCCAAATTATAAAAACAAGTAATGTGTTATGGCGACAGTACTGAAACTGAATGCAATGGCTAACTCGAGAGTTATGAAACTGGGTAATGTTACTGGGATGTGAATGAACTTCAGTGATTATTGGGACTTTATTTCTCTGAACACAAAGTTTAATAACTTCATTTTCTAATAGAAACCGTGATTTTCAGAAACTTTTCTCGTAATTTTCATGGGTTTAGTGGTCTAGTCATGTGCAGAAGTGAGAATACTTGTTTGATAAGTCACTTGTCAAGTATACACACAGTTCAGAAGTTCGTTACTGTGACACTGGCACCTAAGGATACGGCTATCGACCCGGCCTGTAGATACATAGTGCGATGCCAACTAAAACTACAGCAGAAAAAATAATTCAGTTTTCAGAACCAACAGATAACAGATAGGGAGCACCAAAACATGTCAACTCCATATTCGTAAAACAATCTTCAATCTTAAAAACCACAAACCATGACAATTATTACTACCACGTTTCAATCAGTTATCAAGTAGTACACTCGCTTGTATGTATATAATTTGCTGATTTCTGATATTAGTATTAGATGACAGTGCGTTAACAGTTGTCCATGAAATGCTGCCCATAGGTATAGACCATACGCATGTTGATAGTACATTATTAAGCTCACAAGTAGATCTTTGAAACAATGGAGATTTGTGGTATGTTCGTATGGGACCAAACTGCTGAAGTCGTCGGTGCCTAGGCTTATGCACAACTTAATCTAACTTAAACTAACTTACGCTAGGGAGAATACACACCCATGCCCTAGAGAGGACTAGAACCTCTGACGGGGGAGTCGCGCGAACCGTGGCAAGGCGTCCTAAACCAAGCGGCAACCCCGCGCTGCAGATCTTTGAAAAGAATTGCACCAGTTTCACGTCTTAATTTAAGCTTTTCTGTTCTCTAATGTAGCACGGGAAGGCGGCCTTTGAAGGTCTAAACCAGCTATGATTCTATCTTAAAAAGGTGACTATGTCAGAAATTAAAAACATAAAACCTTACAATGAGTCAGTCGCCCCCTGCGCAAACGGAATGTCGCTTATTAGAGAGTGTCTTTAAATGTGCAGTTCTGCCTCGTTTTTCTCTTTCACATGGCGTCATTGTCTATTATGAAGCTTTATTAGTAACGCGTTAACTCATGTGGCAGCCGTGAAATAATTTGGCGCCATTATTTTACACCATCGTATTCCTCACACCACCCACCGTTCACACTGTCCACTCTCTCGAGATGCTGCTCGCACTCACCATCTTGTTTAATTGTTGTCCTTTACATAGCTGCAGAGTAGTTCGTAATCGGCACAGCCAGTAGCAGAGATTAAGGTGCCATCTTCTGTGGTGTGGCAGTTCCAAGACACTACCATTTCGCGGCTACGTCACACCCGCGCCGCCTATCGAAACCGCGCGAGTTAGCCTGCCTTCCGACACTCGCTATATCGTAACGTTTTGGCGCCGGCTTCAGCAGGCAATATGTTGTCACTCAGTTTCTTATTACATAGTTAGAAAAAAAATTATGCTTCCGTACATATTGCAAATTAAATTCCTCCAACCCCACACTTTCTCTTTGTATGTTCAGGCTAATGTCAGAAACTACTGTAGAGATTTTGATGTTTTCACTAATAAATAGATCGATTCAGAAGGAATGGTTTTCTTTTTAATACACAAAGAGGTGACAAAAATCATGGCGTTCCTCTCAGTATAGTGTCGGACCTCCTTTTACCCTATTTAGTGCAGAACCTCCAAGTGTCATGGACTTAACAAGTCGTGAAAATCTCCTACAGAAATATTGAGCCATACTGCCTTTATAGACGTCCATAATTTCGAAAGTGTTGCCGGTGCATGATTTTGTTAACAAACTGACCTCTCGATTGTGACACATAAATGTTCCATATTTACATCATGTCGTGCGGACTGGCTGACCAAATCAATCCCTCGAATTGTCTAGAGTGTTCTACAAACCAGTCGTGAACAACTGTGGTCCGATGACATGGCGTATTGTCATCCATAGAAAGTCCTCTGTTGAATGTCTGCAAATGGTCTCCTAGTAGCCGAACATATCCATTTTCAATCAATGAACGGTTCGGTTGGAGCAGAGGACCCTGTCCATTGCATGTAAATACATCCTACACGTATATGGAATCACCACCAGCTTGCACATTGCTTTGTTGACAACCTGGGTCAACGGTTTCGTGGGGTCTGCACCAAATTCTAACCTCACAGTCAGCTCTTACCAAATGAAATCAGGACTCGTACGACCAGGCTATAGTTTTTAAGCTGTCTACAGTCCAACCGATATTGTCACAAGCCCAGCAGAGGTTGCAGGTGATGTCGTGCTATTACCAAAGGCACTAGCTCCGGTCGTCTGCTGCCATAGCCCATTAACGCAAATTTCGCCAAACTGTCCTAACGGATACGTTCGTCGTACGTCCCACACTGATTTTCTCGGTTGTTTCACTCAATGCTGCTTGTCTGTGGAAACTGATAACAGTATACAAACGCCGTTACTCTCGGTCGTTAAGTGAAGGCCGCCGGCCACTACGTTGTCCACGGTAAGAGGTAACGCCTGAAATGCAGTGTTCTGGACACAGTCTTTACATTGCGGATCTCGGAATGCTGAATTCCATACCGATTTCCGAAGTGCAACGCCCCATGCACCTAGCTCCAACTACCATTCCATGTGAAGAGTCTGTTAATTCCTGTCGTGCGACCATAATCCACGTCGATAACCACTTCTCGTGAATTAAGTAAGTCAAATAAGAGCTCTGACAATGCACTGAACTTTTATATCTCGTGTACGCAGTACTACAGCCTTTTATACGTGCATATAGCTATCCCATGGCTTTTGGCACCTCAGTGTATTACCAGTAAGCAGTTATGAGTTGCGATGTTCCATATTTAATTGGCGTTTGGAATGACATCTTGTGGCAATGATGCGCACTGCGAGCTGGTCATCTACGGGGAGGGTGGTATCTGGCGGGTAATCAAAGGCACCATCAGAGTGGTTGATTACGTGAACATTATTGTGGACCACCTGAACTTTCCACTTTTTATGTCTTCCATGACGTACGACTACGACACTTCCAGCAGCAGAACTGTCGGCCTCACAAGGTCAGAATCGTCCTACAAAGGTTTGAGGGAACACGATAGTGAACTCGCGCTGATGTCTTGGCCATCTAAATCTCCTCATCAGATCGCAACTGCACACTCCTGGTACGCTGTAGGAATCCAGCTCAGAGTGCACTAAGCGACAGCCAGTAATTTACGGGAATTAGTCGATATCTGGTGCCATAAATCTCAGGAAACCCAACTAGGACTCGTCAAATTAATGGCAGTTACAAACGCCACTATATTACGTTCCAGAGGTGGAGTAACAGGCTATTATACACTCCTGGAAATGGAAAAAAGAACACATTGACACCGGTGTGTCAGACCCTCCATACTTGCTCCGGACACTGCGAGAGGGCTGTACAAGCAATGATCACACGCACGGCACAGCGGACACACCAGGAACCGCGGTGTTGGCCGTCGAATGGCGCTAGCTGCACAGCATTTGTGCACCGCCGCCGTCAGTGTCAGCCAGTTTGCCGTGGCATACGGAGCTCCATCGCAGTCTTTAACACTGGTAGCATGCCGCGACAGCGTGGACGTGAACCGTATGTGCAGTTGACGGACTTTGAGCGAGGGCGTATAGTGGGCATGCGGGAGGCCGGGTGGACGTACCGCCGAATTGCTCAACACGTGGGGCGTGAGGTCTCCACAGTACATCGATGTTGTCGCCAGTGGTCGGCGGAAGGTGCACGTGCCCGTCGACCTGTGACCGGACCGCAGCGACGCACGGATGCACGCCAAGACCGTAGGATCCTACGCAGTGCCGTAGGGGACCGCACCGCCACGTCCCAGCAAATTAGGGATACTGTTGCTCCTGGGGTATCGGCGAGGACCATTCGCAACCGTCTCCATGAAGCTGGGCTACGGTCCCGCACACCGTTAGGCCGTCTTCCGCTCACGCCCCAACATCGTGCAGCCCGCCTCCAGTGGTGTCGCGACAGGCGTGAATGGAGGGACGAATGGAGACGTGTCGTCTTCAGCGATGAGAGTCGCTTCTGCCTTGGTGCCAATGATGGTCGTATGCGTGTTTAGCGCCGTGCAGGTGAGCGCCACAATCAGGACTGCATACGACCGAGGCACACAGGGCCAACACCCGGCATCATGGTGTGGGGAGCGATCTCCTACACTGGTCGTACACCACTGGTGATCGTCGAGGGGACACTGAATAGTGCACGGTACATCCAAACCGTCATCGAACCCATCGTTCTACCATTCCTAGACCGGCAAGGGAACTTGCTGTTCCAACAGGACAATGCACGTCCGCATGTATCCCGTGCCACCCAACGTGCTCTAGAAGGTGTAAGTCAACTACCCTGGCCAGCAAGATCTCCGGATCTGTCCCCCATTGAGCATGTTTGGGACTGGATGAAGCGTCGTCTCACGCGGTCTGCACGACCAGCACGAACGCTGGTCCAACTGAGGCGCCAGGTGGAAATGGCATGGCAAGCCGTTCCACAGGACTACATCGAGCATCTCTACGATTGTCTCCATGGGAGAATAGCAGCCTGCATTGCTGCGAAAGGTGGATATACACTGTACTAGTGCCGACATTGTGCATGCTCTGTTGCCTGTGTCTATGTGCCTGTGGTTCTGTCAGTGTGATCATGTGATGTATCTGACCCCAGGAATGTGTCAATAAAGTTTCCCCTTCCTGGGACAATGAATTCACAGTGTTCTTATTTCAATTTCCGGGAGTATATATATATATATATATATATATATATATATATATATATATATATATATATATATATCTTCACTTGAGAGCAGCACTTGCACCTTCGTCCTCATTTACTTGCTGGATGTATTACAATCTCCCTTTACGGTTATTGCCCTCTACAGGCCCGTCTAGTATCATGCAGACTATTCCCTCATATCTTAACACAGGTCCTGTTATCCTCTGCCTTTTTCTTGTCAGTGTTTGACATCCTTTCCTTTCTTCGTCTTTCTGCCGGGTGTTCCCTCGTTCCGTATCTTATCGGTACATCTAATTTTAAATATTCTTCTGTAGCACCGCATCACAAACGCATCGCTTCTCCTCTGCGCCGGTTTTCCCGCTGTCCATGATTCACTATCGTACAATGCTGTGCTACAAACATACATTGTCACGTATTTCTTCCCGACATTTAGGCCTATGTTTGATACTAAAACACCTCTTTTGGCATGGAATGCGCTCGTTGCTTGTGCTTGTCCGCTTCTTTTGCCCCGTTGCTTCGTCCGTCATGTCTTCGAAGACACAGTCTTTTTTCAGTTCACTCTCAATCCATGTTCTGTACTAATTAGACGCTTAAGTCTATTCAACAAATCCTTCAACTCTTCTTCATCCTCACAAGCATAGCTATATCATCAATGAATGTTATCATTAATATCCTTGAACCCTGTATTTTAATCTCACTCTTGAACGTTTCTTTTACTTCTGTCATTGCTCCTTCGATGTATAGCTCGAGCATCAGGGGCGAAAGACTGTAACCCTGTCTAATGTCTACTATAAGTACTGGCACTTCGCTCTTGGTCCTCGAATTTTATTGTTCCGCCTTGGTAAATATTGTATGTTATCCATCTTTCCCTATGTTTAGTCCTATTTTTCCCAAAAGTTCAAACTTCTTGCACCATTTTACATCGTCAAACACTTTTTTTTTTAACGCCCGCAAACCCAATGAGCTTGTCTTGAATTTTCTTCAGCCTAGCTTTCGTTATCAAGCGCAACGTCAGCACTGCCTGTTTTGTGCCTTGTGCCAACTTGATCGTCATCTAACAGATCTTCATTCGCTTTTCCACACTTCTGTATATTGTCCTTGCCGGCGCCTTGGAGGCATGAGCTTTTAAGCCTATTGTACTTTAGTTCTAGCACTTGTCTTCTCTTGCTGTCTTCAGAATTGTGTGGGTGATATTTCCTCGAAAGTCTGATGGTATGTCGCCAGTCTCATAGATTCTGCCTACAAACTTGAATAATTGTTTAATTGCCACTATCCCCTATTATTTTAGGAACTCTGATGAAATTTTATCAATCACCTCTGGCTTATTTGATCTTCATTCTTTCATAACGCTTTTAAGTTCTGGCACTCACACTGGGTCCAATGAGTCTCCCACATCGACTCCGGTTTCTTCTTCTATGATGTCGTCAGGCAAGTCGTAGAGACCTACACCGTACTCCTTCCATTTGTCTGCTCTCTCTTCTGCGTTCAACAGTGAAATTTCCATTGGATTATTAATGTTTCCAACCCTACTTTTAACTTCACCAAGGGTTACTTTCACTTTTTTGTACGCTCAGTCAGTCCTCTCGGCGGTCATTTCCTTTTCCATTTCTTTAAAACTTTCCTGTACACGTACTGCCTTGGCTGTCCTCCACTTTAAATTTTTTTCATTTATAAAGGGTTTATATTACTGTATCTCTGTCGTTCCTTGAGCATTTTGGTTCTTACTTCTTCCGTTGAAGTACTCCCTCTGCTGCAGAAGGTTTCTTGGCAATTGTCTTTCTTGTACCAATGTTTGTTTGTGCACCATCCGTGGTCGCCCTTCTTTAGAGATATCCTGTTCTGTTCAACTATCTACTCTGGTACTCCTTATTATCGTATACCCTTCATAGTGAACTTAAGACGCTTCTCATTATTGCTCACTACTTCAGTATTCCACTTCGTTCCACACTTATTCTTCCGAACGGTTCCCTTAAACTTCAGCCTACTCTTCATCATTCCAAACTAAAACACTACTAAGCAGTTATCCGCCCTGATGCCCTATATGCCTCAGAATGCTTTAATCTGAACAGTAAAGGCTTGACAGATAAACTAGAGATTCAGGAGAGGAAGATCCTGAGAAAAATTCTGCGACCGATCAAAGTAGATGGTGAGTACAGAAGACAATCACAACAAGAGCTATACAATCATACTGAGAAAATCACAGATGTATTAAGGAAGAGACGTCTCGCTTTCTATGGACATATCACAAGGATAGACCAAACAAGGCTCACCAACCGACTTCTCAACTACTGGAAAGCAGGAAGACCGTGACACCATGGCTGATAGAAGTCAAGAAAGACAGCCAGGAGCTGAACATAACTGAAAGTGACATTAGAAACCGAGCACTTCTTAGAAGGATACTAAAAGAAATGAGGTGTCAGGACAGATCACACCGTAAAAAGACTTGTGGTCTTTGGACAAAGGAGAGAAAGGAGAAACATAGCCAGAGAATGCTGGATTACTGGGCAAGCATCAAGTCCCTCTCCAGGCTGAAAAGTTGAATATCGTGGTCGTTAGCTGGCCCATTCGAAAGTAGATGATGTGAGTCTATATCTGCTCCTGGGTACTCCCTACAATCTAATATCTGGTTTCGGTATATGTAATCGTCCCGTGTCTCTGCTTCTTTTCCAAGTACGCCTCCTTCTCTTGTGATTCTTGAACAGAGTAAACGCTGTTATCATCAGAAATTTGCTGCAGAACTCAGTCATTCTCCTCACTCATTTCTGTTACCAAGCCCATATCCTTCCTTAACGTTTTCTTCTAAACCTTTCCCTACAAATGCGTTCCAATCATTAGTTCATCTCGCTTTTCAAACCGAATTACCGGTACAATATCCTCACACACTGTCTCTGCCTCTTCATCATCTGCTTGCGATGCTGGCATCCACATCTGAACAGTCGCTGTCGACGTTGGTTTGATATCGAATCTGATGAGAAGGCCCAATCTCTAAACAGTTCACAGAAACTCAGTCTCTGCCCTAACACCCTATTATGAAGGAATCCTACTCCCGTTATACGATTTTACGCTGCTGCTGATGTTACGCTAAATTCGCCTGACCAGATGTCTTCACCGTATTTTCATTTCAATTCACTGATCCCCCTTATATCTAGATTTCGGCTTTGCATTTACCTTTTCAGATTTCCTAGCTTTTCTTACAATTTTCAAACTTCTAACATTGCACGCTCCGACACGCAGAGTCTTATCTCGTCGTTGGTTAGTCAATCTTCATCTCATGGTCACCTCAGCATTGGCAGTCACCTCCTGGACATTCGAATGAGAGCCAGAATTCAGTAATACACAATGAATTACAGACGTTCGTAAGAGCATATTACTTCTTACTAACCATGCATTCTTTGAATGTACTACACGTTATTTACCATAAGACTGTTAGCACTCAGTGGAGAGAATTTAAGCGCATGAGAACGCGTCATCAACAAAATATTACAAATTGCTCTCTAGAGTATCATAAACCTGTTGACACGTAGGAGCTTACTGTGAGCAGCATCAGCATGCTATAATGACGTACAGTCCTAACATACGTTGTGGTCAGGCAGCAAAACCTGGTATCTGAGACTGTGTCTTCTCGATGACATTTGCACTATTACCTCTGTTTCTAATTACGTCTTCGCCGTAGAATGTTTAACAATATTCCGTCCCTATTTTTGTCAGTAGATTGATAACCGCAATACCATATAGGAGTGCAGACAAATAATACGGCAAGTTTCTCTAAGAACGTGAAAGTGCGTTCAGGCTGAAGGTGGAATGTGTGAAGAATTACTTTGACGTATTGAAAATGTATCGAATGTAGCAAATTTGCAACTCGCCAATGAGGAATAACCAACAAATTTACGTCATAACAATAAAAATTCACGACTTTTATCTCAGGATAATTTCGAAATGGGACGCAGGGGTCTACGAACATTTTTGCTTCACCTTTCTGTGGTCCCTGCAGACGTTGAAAGATGTTAATTTGGACTATTTTGAAGTGAAATCATTTACCGACAGGCTTCAATGAAAACTGAATACACTGAAACTTACTGGAAATAACTTTGATATACAGGCAACACTCATAGCTACTATGACGATGTTTTAAGGCTAACAGCTCAATAAAATAAATCTTTCGTTGAAATTTTCACGGGGTGATAAAGAGCTAGGGTATGAGAGTTTACGAATCTAAACAGGAAAATGAATAACTGTGTTAACGTCAGATGTTGGCACAAAATGGTCGATTTTTGATTCTATAGCATGAAACTGACGAGCATAGCGCCATTGGAAATTACGTGGCACGTATTAAATGAAGCTCTCGGTTTACGTGGTTTGTGGTTTTGATTATAAAATTAGATTGGTTTCGTAGAAGATAGTGCCGTGATATACCTGTACTATGGATTACCTAATACCCATGTATCGGAAATAAAGGTGTGGTTAACAGACCAGTTGTGATCTCACAGTTTATTCAGAAATGTAAACAAGGGAGCCAAAAGCATAACTAGTGCTTCTGCTCGAGTCGTAACGAGACAGAGGGATAAGAACTTGTTAACTTGTAAGTCCTTCTGGTAAGGCCCTTGGTGACATTGGCTGTCAGAGGATGAAAAAAGATGTAGAGCATTACAACGGCGAAAGTGTCTACAGATTAGTAGAAAATACAGAAAAAATAATTTATTTTGGTTATCAGCGTACAGTGTTAAAGAGTCAATGCATGACTGAGAGGAATGAATGTCCAAATTAACTTGGGTTAACTGATTAAAAATTTGCTACAGGATTCAGCTTTGTTAAAGGTAAAAAAGAAAAGTTATTGAACGAAACTGCTGCTCTAACAGCCTTTATGAACTACAAGGATGCCCTTATATTACTTGAACTGAATTTTAATGAGAACGTAAATTGCTGATGCTCAGATGTCATTGAGCCTATTTGAAAAGGAAAATTAATCTTTGATGGTGGGCATAGCGATAATTATACAACCAGCAGATGTTTAAGTAAAATGAAAGTCCATAATGGGAGGATGCTAATTCTCCGGAGAAATTGCGTTATTGAATGGGAGAGGCTTCAATAAAGCAATTAAACGTTCCATTAAAGAGGTAAGAGCGAACGTTGATTCATTGCAAATCCTTTGAAAAATAAATTACCGAGATATAAAGCAGATGGAAGTCAAATGTTTCTGCCGTAAAATGTTTATAGAAGGCATTTAGATAATGGAATACCGCATAGTTGACAAGTTCGTACACGATTCCTGGATAAAACCAAAAAACCAAAACCGCAGTATACCATCCTAACAGATCGAATCAAACAAGTCCTACTCACATTAGCTCGAACTTAACCTAGTAGTTTAGAGCAAAGTGGCCTCCAATTTGTGGGGAAATTTCATTAGTCAAACGTAGACACGGACTTTAGAAAACTGAACGTAGAGTTGCGATGTACACCATCTAGTCTCCTTATTAAAGAAGCAAGATGCATTTCGACAGCATTCCGTACATTTCAAACACGATGCTTTAACATACAACTTTCAGAGAGTTACAATATGACCTGAATACGATCTGCACATAGTTGTGCAATTAGGGTAGTAAGAAGTATTACACATCTATGTTCGATGACTGTTTTAATGTACGAGGAGCTATATCATATGAACAAGATCTCAACCTGCGATAATTTTTACACAGTAGTGGTAATCTTAAATGCCACGCAGAGTAGGTCGTAGGTACTGCCAACTGCTTGTGTAATACGCACATCCTGCCGTCCGAAAAGAAATCGAAACATTTTCCCAAGGCGTGGCAATGTGGTGCAACTATTGCACAAGTTTAGAAAAGTAGTGACCAAACAAAATGCGCAGCTATGTACCTAGTAACACAATTCATTACGGGAAGAAGCGACCGCAGTATACAGTGTCTGTGAAGTATCTTCTGAACAAATAGCGAGGGCTGCAGTATAGACGTAAAACAAAGCATAGGGTTATAGAGAGCGGTCGGACATGAAAAAGCGTTGCGTGAAGCCTTCAGTGAGTACCGAAACAGAATATAATCGAAGATACTTCACAGTACCAAAAGAAATTCTTATGTAAATCGTAATTGATCGTAGCAAAACAAATTCAGATATGCTGAACTTAATTTTAAAAATGTTGCTTTTTGAAGAAAGACAGAGACGCATTCCGCCAGTTTAGTTCACGCCCCTCAAAAAAGAGTATTGTAGATATAAGTTTCAGGGGCGTTGAGATTTACCTGAATATTACTAAAACTAAACAAATCTTCAATGAGTCTGAATTAGCTGTAGTTTTAACCACAGTTTACTGTAGGTCCCTCGAACAGGTAACCGAATGCAGTTGGCGAAAAGTAGTATGGGTCACACCCATCTGCAGAAAGTACATGACAAAAAAAACTAACGTCTACTTTCATTGTTGTTGAAATATAGAATACAACTTGAGTTTAAATATAATGTGACATTTGTGAGATCTGGCATAGTTAAGGAGACACATGATCCTTGAGAGTTCGTTGTAAATTTATTTTTTCTTATATTAATATGAAGAAGCATTTAGATAACCGATTATAGTTATTAAAAACGATCTTCAGATGATAGCCTTCAATGCAATTAGTATCACAAAGCCTTAAATTCATAATGAATAGTATTTCAAACTCAGTGGCCTCCTCCATGCCTACCAGTATCGATCCCAGTAACATGAATCTTGCAAAACCCATGCCTCGGTTTTTTCACGGACATCGTATAAGCCATCGATCTAACAGCATTTCATTCGGTACCACAGGAACGCATATTAACAAACTACAATAATAAAAGACATCAAACTAAAACTGTGATTGGGATGAGAATTTCTTAAAAAAGAGAGCGTGATTTTATTTTATTTGTTGCAACTACTTTCAACGCTTCAGTGCACAATCTGCAGGCTGTTGTTGATGCGGTACGGGTTGATGTGATCCCTATATACGTATATCGCATTATCTGCGTATCCAATTATGCTGGCAACTGGTGTGATATATATATAGATCATACTAACCCGTACCGCATCAACAAGAGGCTGAAGATGGCACATTGAAGGGTTGAAGCTGGTTGCAACAAAATAAAATAAAATCATAAGGACGGCTGTAGGTCTTTTATTTTGTCACAATTGTAAAGTAAGTTGTCTTAAAAGACATGCGTCGTCATAGTTCAGTGTGAAATGACAAAAAGGAATGCATGTGGACTTTATTCGGTTTAGTTTAAGTAGTAGCGCGTTTAATTCTCCCTACTCAACATACATTTATGACGTGAAATGTATCATACAAATTATAGTTTTCACCCTTCTTAAGAGGAAACGATACAGCTTCTTAATGGAATAAAACAGCCCGAATCAAGGATGGAGACCAATTTTCAATTTACTTCACAATCACAAAATGTGTCAGACGAGATTGTGGGCGTATGCAGTATCTTCTTTGTCGTACGACTGGATTCGTGAGTTCCTGTCAAGAAGATCCCCGTTCGTAGTCACTGACGGAAAGTCATCGCCTAACACAGTAGTAATACCTAGCGTTCCCAACGGAATAGGGCCTTTACTGTTCTTGATCGACATGAATGACATAAGAGATAATCTGAGCAGCTCTTTTATACTGTTTGCACGTGATGCTGTCATATACCGCCTCGTAAAGTCATCATATGATAAAAACCAATTGAAAATTGATTTAGGCAAGTTACCTGCAAGGAACGACAGATGAATAATGAAAAGTATGGAATCATCCACATGAGTACTAAAAGAAATCCACTAATTTTCGGTTACACAAATAAATCACACAAATCTAAAGGCTTTAAATTCAACGAAATACCTAGGGACTACAATTACGAGTAACTTCAGTTGCAATAGTTACAGAGATAATGTGAAGAATGAAAACCAGAGACTGCGATTTATTGGCAGAACACTTAGAAAGTGCAAAGGGTCTTCTAAAGAGACTGCTTGCACCAATCTTGTCGGCCCTCTTCTGGAGTAATGCTGCGGGATGTGCGACTCGCATTAGGTGGGACTGACGGAAAAGTTCTAAAAAGTTCAAAGAGGGGCAGCTTGTTGGGTGCTATCTTGAAATAGGAAAGACTGTGATGGACATGTGAGTTGAGGTGGCAATCATTAAAAATAAAGGGTTTTTCGTTGCTACAGGATCTTCTCATGAAATTTCAATCAGCACCTTTCAGCTCCGTCGTCAAAATATTTTGCTGGCGCCCACCTACGTAGGAAGAAATGATCATCATAATAAAATGAGAGAAATCACAGTTCGCACAGAAAGGCTGAAGAACTCGTATTCCCGAGCGCCGTTCGAGAATGCCATGGTAGAGTATCACTTAAAGGCTGTTCGATGAAATCTCCGCCCGGCACTTAACTGTGAATTGCAGAGTAATCATGATCATGTAGATGCAGATCAGATGCACTTTTCAACTTATATTCTGTAGCAGTTTTTCGAAAATCATTTCTACATCTACATCTACATACATACTCAGCAATCCACCGTACGGTGCGTGGTGGAGGGTACCTCGTACCATAACTAGCATCTTCTCTCCCTGTTCCACTTCCAAACATAACGAGGGAAAAATGACTGCCTATATGCCTCTGCACGAGCCCTAATCTCTCTTATCTTTGTGGCCTTTCCGCGAAATATAAGTTGGCGGCAGTAAAATTGTACTGCAGTTAGCCTCAAATGCTGGTTCTCTAAATTTCTTCAGTAGCGATTCACGAAAAGGACGCCTCCTTTCCTTCAGAGACTCCCACCCGAGTTCCTGAAGCATTTCCGTAACACTCGCGTAATGATCAAACCTACCAGTAACACATCTAGAGTCCGCCTCTGAATTGCTTCTATGTGCTCCCTCAATCCGACCTGATAGGGATCCCAAACGATCGAGCAGTACTCAAGAATAGGTCGTATTAGTGTTTTATAAGCGGTCTCCTTTACAGATGAACCACATCTTCCCAAAATTCTACCAATGAACCGAAGACGACTATCCGCCTTCCCCACAACTGCCATTACATGATTGTCCCACTTCATGTCGCTCTGCAATGTTACGCCCAAATATTTAATCGATGTGACTGTGTCAAGCGCTACACTACTAATGGAGTATTTAAACATTACGGGATTCTTTTTCCTATTCATCTGCATTAATTTACATTTATCTATATTTAGAGTTAGCTGCCATTCTTTACACCAATCACAAATCCTGTCCAACTCATCTTGTATCCTCCTACAGTCACTCAACGACGACACCTTCCCGTACACCACAGCATCATCAGCAAACAGCCGCACATTGCTATCCACCCTATCCAAAAGATCATTTATGTAGATATAAAACAACAGCGGACCTACCACACTTCCCTGGGGCACTCCAGATGATACCCTTATCTCCGATGAACACTCACCATCGAGGACAACGTACGCCGGCCGCGGTGGTCTTGCGGTTCTAGGCGCTGCAGTCCGGAACCGCGGGACTGCTACGGTCGCAGGTTCGAATCCTGCCTCGGGCATGGATGTATGTGATGTCCTTAGGTTAGTTAGGTTTAAGTAGTTCTAAGTTCTAGGGGACTGATGACCTAAGATGTTAGGTCCCATAGTGTTCAGAGCCATTAGAACCATTTTTGAGGACAACGAAAAGATCCGAGAAATTAGAGCAAATACGGAGACTTACAAGCAGTCGTTCTTTCCACGCACAATTCGTGAATGGAACAGGGAAGGGGGGATCAGATAGTGGTACAATAAGTACCCTCCGCCACACACCGTAAGGTGGCTCGCGGAGTATAGATGTAGATGTAGATGTACTGGCTTCTATTATTTAAGAAGTCTTCGAGCCAGAGAACATATTTGGGAACCACTCCCATATGCTTGTACCTTAGTTAGGAGTCTGCAGTGGGGCACAGAGTCAAACGCTTTCCGGAAGTCAAGGAATATGGCATCCGTCTGATACCCTTCATCCATGGTTCGCAAGATATCACGTCCTCAACAAATACATCAAGATCAATGGGAAAGATATAACTAGCATCTGGTAGGCAAATGATTCTGTAATAACTGCTCGTAATATAGCAGACCTTAGGGTTCGTCTAAAAATAATAGTTAGAATAATTAGTAAAGAGTTTAAACTTAATAGCTGTCTTTAAAATGTAATGGTTAATATTAGGAAGAATATAGACGACAAGATCATAGACATGACTGGGTCCATGCTTATGTCAGAAATATCATATCATTAGGATGGTGACTAACTGAAAAATCGAATAATAACGAAGAGATAAAAATTAGAATTGGCATGTTCGTGCTTCTGTAACAGTTCTTTCAAGACTCAGTCAACACTGAGTCTTGAAAGAACTGTGACAGAGTCGCGAATAACATGGGACTGACCTACTGGAACATACATTGATACTATGAAATGGTGCATTGATAATGTCTAGGTATTAACCAAAATTTAGCTTTGCCGAATGAAACCTGCAAGAAATGGACGACTGATTGCTGTGCTCTGGCCTCGCGGGGTAGCCGTACGGTCTGGGGCGCCTTGTCACGGTCCGTGCGGCTTCCCCCGTCGTAGGTTCCAGTCCTCCCTCGGGCATGTGTGTGTGTGTGTGTGTTTGTGTGTGTGTGTGTGTGTGTGTGTGTGTTGTTCATAGCGAAAGTTAGTTCAAGTTACATTAAGTGGTGTATAGGCTTAGGGACCTTAGTCCTCAGCAGTTTGGTCCTATAAGACCTTTCCACTAATTCCCATTTTTTTTTTTTTTTTTTGCTGTGCTCTGTCATTTCAAACGTACAGTACAATTTTTAGATTTTAATTGCTTATAAAATAATGATTATAATGTAACAAATATTATTAAAATGATGTATCTATAGTGACAATGTGAGTAAATCATACTGACTACGAACTAATGAAGTAAATACTCGTACTACATCTGCTATTGCCACTAATAGTGATAATAATAATAATTATAAAAATAATAACAATGCCTTTTTTGTCACTGCTAGTCTGTTTTCATGTCCTGCCAATCCGTCCATCATAGGTTATTTTGCTGCCTAAGTAGAAGCACTCCTTATCTTTGTCTACTTCGCGATCATTAATTACGATGTTAAGTTTCTCGCTGTTCTCTTTTCTGCTACTTCTAATTATTTTCATCTTTCTTCGATTTACTCTCAGTCCATATTCTGTACTCATTAGACTCTTTGTTCCATTCAAAAAATCTTGTAATTCTTCTTCACTTGGTATAGCAATGTCAACAGCGAATCTTACCAATGATATCCTTTCACCTTTAATTTTAACCCCTCTCTTGACACTCTCTTTTATTTCCATCATTGCTTGTTCGATACATAGATTGAACAGTAGGGGCGAAAGATTACGTCCCTGTCCTACACCCCGTTTTCTATGCACTTAGTTCTTGGTATACAGTCTTATTGCTCCCTCTTTGTTCTTGTACATATTATTCATTAAACGTCTTTCTGTGTAGAGTACCCATATTTTCCTCAGAATTTCGAACATCTAGCACCATTTCACGCTGTCGAACGCCTGTTGCAGATCGACAAATCCTATGAAAGTGTCTTGATTTTCCTTCAGCCCTGCTTTTATTGTCAACCGCACCGTTAAAATCGCCTCTCTGGCGCCTTTACCTTTCATAAAGTCAAATTAATCGTCGTCTAACAGACCCTCGATTTTCTTTTCTGTTCTGCTGTATGTTATTCCTGTTAGTAGCTTGGATGCAAGAGCTGTTAAGTTGACAGTGTTAAATTCTCGCACTTGTCGCTTCTTGCAATATTCGTAATTGTGTGGATGATGTTTTTCCGAAAGTCAGATGGTATATCGCCAGTCTCATACTTTCTACGTATCAGCGAGATTAGTAGTTTTGTTGCTACCTCTCCCAATGATTTTAGAAATTGTGACATAATATTATCTGTCCCTTCTGTCTCATTCGATCTCAAGTCTTCCATGCGCTTTTAAATTCTGATTCTAATACTGAACCACTATCGCTCCTACATCAACTGTTTTTTCTTCTAACACTTCATCAGACAAGTTTCCCTCCTTATAGAGAGGCCTTCGGTGTCCTCTTTCCACCTATCCGCTCTCTGCTGCGCAGTTAACAGTGGAATTAGCACTGGATTCTTAATGTTAACACCCTTGCTTTTAATTTCACCGAAGATTATCTTGTATTTCTATATGCACTGTTGTAACGTACATTAAAAATCACAGAACTTTCAGGTGAAGGATTTTTTGTATCTCTTACCGTTTCAGCGGTATTCATTCAGAAATATTAATCATAATTTTAAGTGGGTTTTTCAGACCATCAGCAACCGTATGGGCAGATATAAAGAAATATTTGTGTTTATTTTGCTTCACACTACTACATACTCAAAGCCGATCAAAATCGAAGTTTATCCTTCGGATAGGTTTACTTCTGAGTTTCATGAGCTCCTTTACTTCTTCAGAGAGCCAATGTGCAGGCTTGCCTCTTACTTTTCCGGTATTAGGCGGTAGCTTTGTGTTTGTATGTGGGGGGATTCAAATTTATGTATGGTATCACCTACATTTAGCTAACTACAGAAAATGCTTATTATCAGTACCTTGACTAAATTTTAGTTCATTTATAATCCTAAATTGTGGTAATATTTTCCGAGTAAATATGTTAACACTCATTCAATATTTTATGTTATCAGGAGAGTACTCTAGCAAAGATGCAACTGTCCATACACGGAGAACTATACGAATATTTATTGGTCGAAAATACGCGTACGCTTAAAATTGGACGCCCCGCTTAAGACTTACGTCGGAAAAGATAACATAAAATGAAGTAAGAGACTGAATGAAGTAGACCCATAAAATATGGAAATTACGATTAAGAAATCAGTAATCCAGTGGCAGAAACCACTGAAAATGGCTCGAAAGGCCAAAATAAGGTCATGCTCACTAAAACAACATAATACAACGTTGTAGAGAAGTTACCACAAAAATTTTAGATTTATATCTCTAAAAATAAAGCACTAATGTAATAAATTATTTTAGTTTTGCATTGTAAGAAGGCATCTCGGTGTAATATCAATCTTTAAAGAACAGTTGATAGTGAATCGAAACACGCCACGATTTATTTAGTTTTTGGGAAGGACTTGAACGTAAGTTTCTGCTTAACAGGCATACAACCAATTACAGCGTTGCTTCATTTGGTATTCCTGATGTACTATGCTAAGCTAGATAGTCCGCTTTTGTTTGTAACTTTTTCATTTAATTTTCTAATGTCTGGCGAACTCAGATTCCCTCCAAAATATGAAAGGGAACAAATGTGGTGTCTTCTTGTAGCAGTTTATTGTCCCATACAAGCCGTTGTACAAACGTTGACAGGTAATAACGATGTTGTTGTTGTGGTCTTCAGTCCTGAGACTGGTTTGATGCAGCTCTCCATGCTACTCTATCCTGTGCAAGTTTTTTCATCTCCCAGTACCTACTGCAACCTACATCCTTCTGAATCTGCTTAGTGTATTCATCTCTTGGTCTCCCTCTACGATTTTTACCCTCCACGCTGCCCTCCAATACTAAATTGGTGATCCCTTGATGCCTCAGAACATGTCCTACCAACCGATCCCTTCTTCTGGTCAAGTTGTGCCACAAACTTCTCTTCTCCCCAATCCTATTCAATACTTCCTCATTAGTTATGTGATCTACCCATCTAATCTTCAGCATTCTTCTGTAGCACCACATTTCGAAAGCTTCTATTCTCTTCTTGTCCAAACTATTTATCGTCCATGTTTCACTTCCATACATGGCTACACTCCATACGAATACTTTCAGAAATGACTTCCTGACACTTAAATCAATACTGGATGTTAACAAATTTCTCTTCTTCAGAAACGCTTTCCTTGCCATTGCCAGCCTACATTTTATATCCTCTCTACTTCGACCATCATCAGTTATTTTGCTCCCCAAATAGCAAAACTCCTTTACTACTTTAAGTGCCTCATTTCCTAATCTAATTCCCTCAGCATCACCCGACTTAACTAGACTACATTCCATTATCCTTGTTTTGCTTTTGTTGATATTCATCTTACATCCTCCTTTCAAGACACTGTCCATTCCATTCAACTGCTCTTCCAAGTCCTTTGCTGTCTCTGATAGAATTACAATGTCATCGGCGAACCTCAAAGTTTTTATTTCTTCTCCATGGATTTTAATACCTACTCCGAATTTTTCTTTTGTTTCCTTTACTGCTTGCTCAATATACAGATTGAACAACATCGGGGAGAGGCTACAACCCTGTCTTACTCCCTTCCCAACCACTGCTTCCCTCTCATGTCCCTCGACTCTTATAACTGCTATCTGGTTTCTGTACAAATTGTAAATAGCCTTTCGCTCCCTGTATTTTACCCCTGCCACCTTTAGAATTTGAAAGAGAGTATTCCAGTCAACATTGTCAAGAGCTTTCTCTAAGTCTACAAATGCTAGAAACGTAGGTTTGCCTTTCCTTAATCTTTCTTCTAAGATAAGTCGTAAGGTCAGTATTGCCTCACGTGTTCCAGTGTTTCTACGGAATCCAAACTGATCTTCCCCGAGGTTGGCTTCTACTAGTTTTTCCATTCGTCTGTAAAGAATTCGTGTTAGTATTTTGCAGCTGTGACTTATTAAGCTGATAGTTCGGTAATTTTCACATCTGTCAACACCTGCTTTCTTTGGGATTGGAATTATTATATTCTTCTTGAAGTCTGAGGGTATTTCGCCTGTTTCATACATCTTGCTCACCAGATGGTAGAGTTTTGTTAGGACTGGCTCTCCCACGGCTGTCAGTAGTTCCAATGGAATATTGTCTACTCCGGGGGCTTTATTTCGACTCAGGTCTTTCAGTGCTCTGTCAAACTCTTCACGCAGTATCATATCTCCCATTTCATCTTCATCTACATCCTCTTCCATTTCCATAATATTGTCCTCAAGTACATCGCCCTTGTATAGACCCTCTATATACTCCTTCCACCTTTCTGCTTTCCCTTCTTTGCTTAGAACTGGGTTTCCATCTGAGCTCTTGATATTCATACAAGTCGTTCTCTTATCTCCAAAGGTCTCTTTAATTTTCCTGTAGGTGGTATCTATCTTACCCCTAGTGAGATAGGCCTCTACATCCTTACATTTGTCCTCTGTCCATCCCTGCTTAGCCATTTTGCACTTCCTGTCGATCTCATTTTTGAGACGTTTGTATTCCTTTTTGCCTGTTTCACTTACTGCATTTTTATATTTTCTCCTTTCATCAATTAAATTCAATATTTCTTCTGTTACCCAAGGATTTCTACTAGCCCTCGTCTTTTTACCTACTTGATCCTCTGCTGTCTTCACTACTTCATCCCTCAAAGCTACCCATTCTTCTTCTACTGTATTTATTTCCCCCCTTCCTGTCAATTGCTCCCTTATGCTCTCCCTGAATCTCTGTACAACCTCTGGACAAAAAAGTGGTCACCCCATGAAATAATACTAATTTTGAGCAACACCAGCTCCAGATTTTGTAACAACCTCAGTTCAGATACGCCCCTCATTGCTTATTAGATCTCTTAGAGACACCAATCTATCGGGATCGTGCATGTTACACTTCGCCCGTCACTTCGGAGAGTAAGAATCTTCTTTGGATTGGAAACCTTGTGTTCAGTAGGGTCAGTCGAGGCGTGATAGGTTTCTCGACTGTTCTTTAAACCATGAACGTATGCATGCAGCCCTGTAAGCAGAGCTTCGAAGAGGGAGTGCTGCTGTATGCTCCTCATGAAGATGTAGAAATTTGGTTAAAACGTTGTCATAGAGAATACTGAAATAACTTCCTGTTGCATGTTTGCGGTTAGGTGAGTGAGTGGTACCACGTCATATTACAAAAAATTCCCCAAAATATCAGAAAATCATTTCTGCTCAGAATTATATGCACTTCATAAAGGCCTTGCTGAAGAGTACACTACATGTCTCTAGTCAACAACAGCCCATTTTTTGTGTTGACTGACTATCTGAAGACGTACAGATTTATGTGCCACAGTTCACGAGATACCCGAAATAGTAGGACAAGGCCAGTTGTGATAAATCAGTAGCATAACAATATGTTAAGGGGAAGGGGATGTGGTTATAAACCAATCAAGACAGGAAGCTTCTGTCATGTGCCACACTAACCCCTTCTTTGTCCTCAACAAAGCCACAGATACCTGGGAAATTCCCAGCCCTTCCGAAAATTCTGGGGTGAGGGGGGTGTCTTGGAAGCATTCTCTCCCTCTGTCACAATGCTAGACTAATTAATTAAATTAATACCCTCCGTGTGGGACAGTTTTTCCTTGCATTCTGTTGGTGAATACTATGTCTGGTATATTTGGTGAGATTCAATGCTGCAACCACCCAGTTTCCAAACCCTTCTGAATTTTTTCTTTCTTTGCCTCCTAATGCTGGACATTGGCATAGGCACATTGTCTGGTAGGACGTTCATTACATTGGAGGTAGCAGAAAATTTCAAATCTCTGCTTAATTGCATGCTACGTCTTTATAAAATCTGTGGAGGAGATTCATTGATGTGTGTGCTCACAGTACCACTACCGGAAACAGTAAATTGACCAATTATGAATCTGATGTCTTGATTGGAAGTGGTGCTGTATAAAATGATAGTTGGAATATCAAATTTTGGAGTCAATCTATACTGTCATGGTTCTGGAATTCCTGGCCACTACTGATCTGCAAACTGTATTTTATAAAGCATTACAGAATTCCTAAGCTTTTTCTGTCAGCTACACCAGGATGAAGAAGGAGGAGGAAAGGGTCTACCACATGATATAATGGTAGAAACAGCAAATACCACTGCAAGACAGAGTGCATTGCAATTTACTGAGAAGCGCTAAACCACAAGCCTAGTAGTTGTCACAGATAGTTAGTTACCTGAGATCTCTCAAAAGACTCGTACATACATCCCATTCACCCTTCAGATGTCCACACACAGTGTGTCTGTCCCCTCGTACACTGCCATTGCCAACACTCAGAGGCCGGAGCAAGCTGCCGCTGTGACCGCAGCCAAAGTCTGTTGATGTGCATGTCTGCCAGATTGTACCATCCCAGCTGTGGAGGGACTATGGGTATGACTGGAGTGCTAGGAATTCGGATATTACCTCCTGCACCAACACTTGTTAGTGATCTATATTGATTCTTCTCAAATATCCATGTAAATATCGGAGAATACTCGCAACACACATGATCCGAATGCTGCCCAACACATACTGAGTATTAGTTCACTATTCACCTGCCTAGAGGATGACATAGTGGCCACGCAGCTGCAAGTAAGAGATGACTAATTGTCCAGCCAGAACTTTTCTTTGTACCTGCCATTCATTACAGCTTTAAGCTAGAAATGTCTGCTCATTCAAGTCACCAGCTATCTCTTCAACACACCCAGGTGGCAGGCAGAGTCGTCCTAGGAAACCAGCCATTACTGAATACTATGATTTCAGTCCCAATCCAGCGACATTCAACAATGAGCAATGTATCAGAAATATCTTCTCTTGACAACTGTGCTTCTGGAAACATCAGTTGCCCACGTAAATCTGTATACTTCTAATGACTGGACATAATTTTCCCCTGCCTGGCGGCTCGTCATTCATATCAAATTTATAGACTAATTAATAAAACTGATCATGAGGGGCACTTTACACAGTGAATAATTTCTTCGATCTGTTGGATTACACGTACCAGGTAGCTCAAACAGGAACCTCTGGAGAGAAGAATATGTTCTTTTCAAGGAACACTTTTGAGAACAGAAATCGTAAGCTGACCACAGAAAGACTGTACAGCCACTAACATACATTTTGCATTAGGACAACAAAGACAACATACGGGAAATTGGTATTCATAAGGACACATATAAGTAGTCTTTTTCCTTTGCTCTCTTTGTGGGTAGAATAGAAGAGGCAATGACTAGTAGTAGTATAGGGTACCCTCCGCCACACACTGCACGATGGCGTGTGAATTAAGCATATAGATGTGAATATAAATTTAGTCTATCTATTAAAATATCATTCCATCCATTTATAGCCACACAACCCACACAGAAATACGTTGTGTCTTATTTGTTGAGAAATCGAAAGACGAAACTTCTGCTGCTGACTGTCTCTCTGTAAAATTCTTCGTATTAGCTTTTAATCTTCTCAATGATGGTGTGAGACGTATGTAAAATGTTGTAAAATGTTTGTCCATGAAGCGTAGAAGAAGTAGTGTAGAGCTCACCTCTCAACCCTCCTTTCTTCAGAGTATCACTTACCAGTCATGTTCTCACGGATCTTCCAGTCTTTGATGTACAGCATTTGAATCCACATGATTTCCATGAGTAAGAGATGCCCAACACTAACTGACAAACCCCTGCTAACTCTGTCGAAATCCCCTCACATTCCAACAGCATTGTTCCATTAGCTAGAAAGATGTATAGTCCTCCTCCCGTCACTGATTAGGTAGGGACTATCACAATGAGACAAATACCACACTAATATACAGGAGGAAATTCACCACAGCACAAACAGGCAGTGCCTTTGATTGATAAAAATGTGGAAGATGTCTCAATATGTGGAAACTGGAAGAGTCTGCTACATTGCAGATCACTTCCGATTAACTATCCGAAGATGATGACCTCCACTTTTAAACTCGTGTTCTATAGTGACAGGATACCAGAAAACTCTGTGTTTCACTTTCGCAGAGAGCTAGAGCATTGCTTCACTTCTACGAACTGTATGAAGTTTTGTAACGTGTACTGTAGGAAGACCATATCCCAGAGACTATTAATCACAAGGAGAGGGTTGCTGTGTTGTTGTTTCATAAACATTGTGTAACACTGTTTTTTGCGGTAACACATCGGATCATTGTATGACAACAGATGTGTACACCGGCATACATTCCCTCTTTCTACTATTACTTCAAAGTCTGCATCTGGTGCTAAGTTCTCATTATACGTTTCAGTCCACTGGCTCTCACATAAACCTGGACATCACATGGCGCACACTGTGCTGCTCCCACAGCACACAGAATGGTTGAAATAAAAGACAGAGATGCTGTCTCTTATTGACAGAAATGAAGAATATATCGTCACATATGGAAACTGGAAGAGTTTGTGGCATTACGAAGGGTTTCTAAAAAGTTACATTTAATCTCATCTTCCATAGGGATTGGGTAGCGCATGTATCGATGTTCCATTTATAAAGAGACCTAGAGCATTGACACCTCATTTTGGTGGTGTATATTGCACCCAGGTATAGGATCTCTGTTACGGTGTCCAAGGTGGAAGACGTCCTGACTGCCAAATCTTTGGACACTGCATCTTTCATTATAATTAAGGGCACGGTGTGTGACCGCCTCACTGGACAATTAATAATGTGGCTTGACTTTGACACGGTTTGTACGACTGGTATTTTCGTTTAAAAAATATTTTAATTGCTTGCATGTAATGGCTCTTGGTTTCAGTGTCATCGAAATACCTAAGTGCGTACTGGTTGTAATGTATTTGTTTATAACTATATACTGTTTTAGATCTCAATTACTTCTTCATGATCACTTACGTTTAACACACATGAGTAATTTTTGAGCGGTGTGCTACTCAGTAAGCTTTTCTGATTTTTCATGTTTATAGGTTGTTGAGTCATCCTTTACGATACACTGCATCCTTGCGGGCTATTTAGTGTCCCTGTGTGTGCTTGTTTCATGGCAGTACATGATCTACAGATGCATTCGCACATTAATGTTTTCATCATGAACAGTTTCCTTGTGGGCTTCTTCATACGTTCTACGCATGTTATGATCTGAGGTGGATCTTACATTCGGTTTTATAACACATCTTGGACATTCATTTTATAGATATGCCATAGTGTATGCCCCTCATCTGTGTACAACTAAGCATTTTATACTTCGACACGACACGTAGATCATGTTATTTCTCTTTAACTGTTTGTGAGATATTATTTCCTTCCATTTATCACCTTCTATAGTTATTTTGTCTTACAGTAGGTTATTTGAGAGTTGTGCAGATAATTTATGTCCGACTGGTCAATAAAAATCATGAAGAGTTATTTAAAGAAGTTTTTAGTAGATAGTATAATTGTACAATGTATTCAGTGGAAATTCGTTATGGTATATTTTAAATATGTGACAATGGATGTATCTGTTCGTTCTATTAAATGTTCGGTGCAAATTCTCTTGCAATTGTTTCTCATAATGTTTTTAATCTGTTTCTATGTAACTTGATTGATAAGTTGATAATGTTACCGTTCTGTTTTACGCATAGAGGCCTGAAGATGGTGAAGCGTTGAAACTGGTTGCATAAAAATAAAATAAAATCATAAGGACGGCTGTAGGTGTTTTATTTTGTCACAATAGTAAACGTCCCAATGACCTCCTGCCAAAAGAATGGACATCCAAAACTTTACAAAGGATGGTACACTGTTGGCCGTAGTTGCCTCCTCCACTGGTCACGGACAGAGTCTAGAATTATGACGCTGCGGCATTCCTTGCGCCTGCATCCTAGCGAGACGTCGTTCCTCTTGCGTCGATACGGATGCTTTGCCCAGCCTGGTACAGCATGGATAGCTGCTATCGTCAGAGGGAGTGCGCTCGATCCCACTCCGTGCTTCTTTTTCAAGCGCTGTGGTGTAGGCAGCAGGCATTGAACCCAGTACTGCCGGCGTGGTAGGGCCCGCACCCTTAGGCGCTTAGGCGTACTGGACGGTGGTCCGCCAGGATCCCTGGTCGTCGTCTTCCATCCCACACTCAGAGAGTACAGCCCCTGGTGCTGCACTGCTGCTGGTAGTTCTTCAGCTCTCCCATCACTAGCTTTTGGTGTGACACAGTATGTTCGTCAGTGGAATTCAGCTCTGCGCCACTCCACGTCTGGCTGGTACTGCGCTGGTTGTTCTGAGACAAGACTTACTAAAACAACATGGTCATGGAACGGAATGTCGTTGCCACGGACTCCATCGTTCCCCTTGACCTGAACCGTTCTTCTCTAAGGAGCTGAGGCTCCGGCATTTAAAGAGCTCTCTGTGGTTCTGTGACGTGTGGTTTGCTAGCGATGACTGCTTGTTGCCTCGATATGCTGCCACTCTTGCTTTAATTCCCTCTTAGTAGCTAGCTAAATTGGTCTATGAGTCCAGAATGAGATTTTCACTCTGCAGCGGAGTGTGCGCTGATATGAAACTTCCTGGCAGATTAAAACTGCGTGCCCGACCGAGACTCGAACTCGGGACCTTTGCCTTTCGCGGGCAAGTGCTCTACCAACTGAGCTACCGAAGCACGACTCACGCCCGGTACTCACAGCTTTACTTCTGCCAGTATCTCGTCTCCTACCTTCCAAACTTTACAGAAGCTCTTCTGCGAAAGTTTGGAAGGTAGGAGACGAGATACTGGCAGAAGTAAAGCTGTGAGTACCAGACGTGAGTCGTGCTTCGGTAGCTCAGTTGGTAGAGCACTTGCCCGCGAAAGGCAAAGGTCCCGAGTTCGAGTCTCGGTCGGGCACGCAGTTTTAATCTGCCAGGAAGTTTCATATCAGCGCACACTCCGCTGCAGAGTGAAAATCTCATTCTGGAAACATCCCCCAGGCTGTGGCTAAGCCATGTCTCCGCTGTATCCTTTCTTTCAGGAGTGCTAGTTCTGCAAGGTTCGCAGAAGAGCTTCTGTAAAGTTTGGAAGGTAGGAGACGAGATACTGGCAGAAGTAAGGCTGTGAGTACCGGGCGTGAGTCGTGCTTCGGTAGCTCAGTTGGTAGAGCACTTGCCCGCGAAAGGCAAAGGTCCCGAGTTCGAGTCTCGGTCGGGCACGCAGTTTTAATCTGCCAGGAAGTTTCATATCAGCGCACACTCCGCTGCAGAGTGAAAATCTCATTCTGGAAACATCCCCCAGGCTGTGGCTAAGCCATGTCTCCGCTGTATCCTTTCTTTCAGGAGTGCTAGTTCTGCAAGGTTCGCAGAAGAGCTTCTGTAAAGTTTGGAAGGTAGGAGACGAGATACTGGCATAAGTAAAGCTGTGAGTACCGGGCGTGAGTCGTGCTTCGGTAGCTCAGTTGGTAGAGCACTTGCCCGCGAAAGGCAAAGGTCCCGAGTTCGAGTCTCGGTCGGGCACGCAGTTTTAATCTGCCAGGAAGTTTCATGGTCTATGAATGTTTTCCCTAGCTGTATCTATTGCTTCTCGTGACATCCCGCCGAGCGAACGAGCGTACGTGTTATTTTGCTTAGTCGCTGTCCTATTCTGTGTTCCCGCTGCGTGTGCTCTCTCTCATTCAGCTATTGCGGAGTTTCAGACTGTGCTGCCCTTCTTTCTTGCATCACCGTACTTTCTGGTCTGCCGCTAATCATGGTGTAACCCAGGCTGTCTTATGTTAAAGTGGTTGAACGCCGCTAAAAAATTTATTACTTAGAACCTGTATTACTCTGTTCCGTAACACGTCCCTGCCCTTTGTTAAAATTCGTCCCTAATTTTCGGCTTCACTTGTTCTTATTTAGCCTATACATTCTTTAACATTAATTTACATTTCTCGTAGTGCTACGTTACAGTGGAATACTGAATCTTAGTGGATTCTGCTATGCTTATCTAATTAAAGTGTCGTGTTTCTGCTTCCATCTCATGACTAGGTTGTATCCTTTTTACTGGCATTTGGTGGTTTGCTATTTCACCTGAATGTAACATTTTACGTTTCAGACAGAAGTAGATTGCACAAATAAGTATCAGAACCAAGATTACGCTCATGGTTGACAAACTGCAAAAGTTTTCTTCTCCTATGCTTTCATGCTACCGTTACACATGCTGCAATATTTGGTTTACTGAGATCTGTTGGTTTTCAGAATTTATCAAGTTCTCTATCGACTGTAATATAGTTGAACCCAGCGAGTTGTTGATAAAAGTCAGGTTTTGTGGGATAGAATGTGTGGGGAGTTTCTCCGGCCAGCATCTCGGCCTATAACCTGAGAGAGATGTAAACATTATCACTCCGCCCCATGCGAGCTAACATATCAGAGATTTTCGGGCTCACATGCGGTTTCTCTTCGTCGAAATGTCTTGGCTTAAACGCGTCTATGGGTTGAACCTCACGTGTCACGGTACACGCCCTAAATTAGACACTTGACACCCTTTGGTTAAATTGTCTGGCTGATGGCAAGTTTGCGAAATACAAAGTTAACATAACATATAATGACAGTAATAATAATATCACGAACTAAATTAACGACCCATAAATGATGTAGTCCACACAGTTGCAATTTGGTTAGAATAATGTTTATTCAGAAAGCAAACTAAAAGCGAAAATGGTCATATTTAGCGTTACTGTTACATTCGAGCGCATATCCATTTGACAGAGCTCGCACTCACAATCTCACCGCGAAATACAAGTTATCTACGCGAAAAGTTAGAGTTCACAACAGGCGTGCGGCTGCTCACAGCTCAGAGACTAAGTCCCGCGATACCACACAACGCGAAATTTTCTAAGTCGTTCACCTCCTAGCTGCCTAAAGACTGACTTTCCGCTTTCGCGTCTCAATCCAAACTGTACATTTGGTGTCTCCACCCGAACTGTCCGCTTTCGCGTCTGCCCCAGCACTGTACCCTTTGGTTTCTAGACCCGAACTCTACCCTTTGCCCGTGTGGGACCGCTTTTCCATCTCGCCGAACCTCCTCGCTTAACTGACTCGGGCAGTTCCCTTTCCTGAAGTTGACTGGCTACAGCTTATTCTACATTATTTTTCATTTTTACATATTTAAATAACCAAAGTTTGACCAGTTTCACGTTCTAAATAAAGTAACAGTAATATCCATTACATAACAAACGTTAAATTCCTTTACATATAACCAGTACAATTTCCTTCTTAGCTTTGAACGCCAAGGCCATTAGCCTTGCACCAATGTGCTTTCTGATAAATAAGTAAAGAACAGAAGTAACTATTATACACTAAACTTTACAACAAATATTCTATTACCTAATGATTCAATAAGGTGTCGTGATGTCATCGTTCAATATGTTGATCTGATGCTTAACTGTAAATGCTAATAACTTTTAAACAAATTAAGTTACAGAGTTGATATTTACGATTTTTGTCATTTTAATGATGCACTTCTATGTGAAATTTCGATGGTTAAGATCTACCAAAGCGTTCAGATTTTAGCATTCAGGTCTTTGTTACACGATTTGTTCATTTCACTTTAACAGTAAGTCTTAAACTATTATAGATATGATCAATGTTCAAATTTTATTGGAATCATCATGAAATTTTATGGAGGATGACAGATAAAAATTACTGTGGCTTCATTCCCTTCACTACTACAGAATTAAAGTCTTCATTGATGTTTCCCTTTATGGCCGATATTAGGTCCGCCATATTTAACACAGCCACGTCACCTTGGTCACAAAAGCCTTCTACTGGGTTTCCTATGACGTCGGTTCTCGTCTGTCTCACTCGCACACTACAGCGCTTAGGCCTCAATAGACAATAGACGCCTGTGAGTTTCCCTATCTCGTGGTAAATCTGTACGCTTTGTGGCATCCGGGCCTGGACGACAGGGTTCGTTTCACAATTTCGGATGGCTGACTCTTTTAGCCGTATACTTAAATGAAAGCGAAATGCTCGTTAATTCACACTTTCTCATTTAAAGAACTAACTAAAGACAAAACAGTATAGTAGAAGAAAAAATGATACTAACGAAGTACCAACAATCATGATACTTCGATTACACTGGAGAATCCTACTTACTTACTCCTAGATATAAGTAAAAAGGTATATCCTTGTTAGGTAATTGCTTATTTCAGTAGAAGAAAAAATGATACTAACGAAGTACCAACAATCATGCTACCTCGATTACACGGGAGAATCCCACTTCGCTTACTCCTAGATATACGTAATAAGGTATATCCTTGTTAGGTAATTGCTTATTTCGTCCTTCTGATCTTTCCGAAATGGTTGAAGAGATTTGTGGCAATGCGTCAACTGCGCCATTATATGGTTTGACTCGACTGACATACACTATCAAAGTGTTTGTTGGTAATTGCAATTTTACCTTGACCAGTGAAGTCATTTCAAAAACTTGGTACAGTCCTTGATACTTAGTCACAAACGTCTTGCTTTTTCCCATCGGAGTATAACAATACCCATTGTCCTATTCTATACTGTGGTAGTTACTTGCTATTTGCCCACTACACTCTTGTTACTCTAACGTTTTTGTATTGGCCCCTTTCACCATTTTCTAAATTTCTTTCAACTATTTTTGCAAATTCTTTCAGTCGTTCACCTTGTGGACCCAGTTTATATTGGAGCACATCGAAAGGTGATGGCATTTTCCTGCCATATACATCTTCGTATGACGAGAGACACGTTCCATAATGAACTTTTGCATTGTAGGCACAGACGGTTAGGTTCAAATAGACATCACAATTTAAATGCTGTGAATCGGCGCAACGGCTCAACACCTTAGAGAATGTACAGTGAAATGAGCTGACACGTAACTGCTAAATTTGTAATAACCGACATAGTTGTTTCAGTGGTTCAGATACAATTTTTTTTCCCTGGTCTGTGATAACAGTTTCAGGTCTACTGTACTTTAATAGCCACTTGTTCACCGTTGCTTGTGCTACTGTACTAGCCTTCTGATCAAGAATAGCTACCATAACCAAAAAATGTGAAAAATGGTCCAAAATTGTTAAAAGTATTTGTTCCCAGCAGGTGTTTTGTTAAAACGTCCCAGAATGTCTAATACAAAAAAAAAAATCTATCTGCTTCAGGTAATCACTGAATCTCTGTCTTTTAATGATTTAAATCGGATCGTCGCATGCACGGAACACAGTTTGTTACATTCAGCGCTACATCATTGCTACGTGTCTTCCACCAGAATCTTTCAGCTACTCATCGATCTTTTGTATATTTACCTCTGAAAGACCTGATAAAATTTGGTCATGAGCCGGACGTAACACTTCCTGTCTCAGTGCTGCAGGAACGACAAAGCGCGGTCCGCACTTTGTAGTTATATAGCAAGCCTTATTGTATTTCAAACAGTGGCAGCGTATGAAACAATGCACATTCCCTGTCAGCTAGTTGTGCCTTTATCCAGCCCGTCCAATCAAAACCTTTTACTTGTAAACCTACAACCTTTCTGCTTAAGGCATCAGCAATTTTATTTGAAGCTCCGGATTTATGAATCACTTCGTAATCGAATTCACTTAATTTCAGTGCCCATCTCGCCAGTCGGCTTTATGGATCCTTTAACCCGAGTAACCATCTGAAAGAAGCATGGTTTGTAACGACTTTGAATTTCCAACCATACAAATGACAAGGAAAGTATTGTGGAATAGTTTGTTCCTGCTTTATTTGCATAACTGGAGGCATACGCCACTGGATGTTTATTTCCATCTATATTTTGACTTAATGCACAACCCAACGCGATGTTAGATGGGTCACATGCCAATATAAATTCAAGTTCAAAATCAGGAAACACTAACACAGCAACTGACAGTAAAATTTTCTTAACTATCGCGAAAGCCTCTTGACACTGTGGTGACAACTGGAAACCAACTCCTTTCTTAAACAAACTGGTTAATGGTCGTGCGATTTCAGCTAAACCCTTTACAAATTTACGGTAGTAATCACATAAACCAAGGGAAGATTGCAATTACTTAGTAGTCTCTGGCGCAGGAAAATCACGTATGGCTGATGTAAGCCTAGGACCTGTTTTGACTCCATCTCTTGTAATAATATGACCTAGATACGTTACTTGTTCTTGTGAAAAACGACATTTCTCTACACTTAATGTAGGACGTGCTGCTTGTAACCTACTAAACACTTAATTTACGCTTTTAATGAGTTCTTCCATTGTTTTTGAATGAACTATTACATCATCCAGGTTGACCAAACAATTTTGGGTTTTCGACCACAAAGGACATGATACAGTAATCTTCGAAAAGTAACAGGAGCAGTCTTCAATGTCTCATTGTTCTGCAGTGGCTCAGACATACATAATATTTCCTGTAGAATATCGTCGTCCACCATTACCCAAGCTAACAAGTAACAGGAGCATTCTTCAATGTCTCATTGTTCTGCAGTGGCTCAGCCACACATAATATTTCCTGTGGAACATCGTCGTCCACCAATACCCAAGCTAACTTCACTGTACCAGCAGGTACTTTGTCATGCGTAACAATCCTTATTGCATGTGTACGCAGTTCATTTGGTAACACCTTAGCTAACGATGCACCTTGTGACATTGTAACATTTACAGGTGTCGTACCCACTGAAAATAACTTTCCGCCAAGTTCGACTGCGAAAGATTAATTTTAGCATGATGCCTATCCAGGAAGTAAAGTCCAAGAATCACAGAATGACCTTGTCCCACAGACGGCCATACTTCCGTTTGCTCACAGAATTCCTTACTTCCAATATGAAAAACGAATCGTGTTGTCCCTAATGACACGGCACCAATGTCTTCACCTAAATTATTTCTTGGAGTCGCTAATCTTCCCCTACCCATGAGGTGTATCCACAGAAATATTTGCGCCTTTATTGACCAGAAACTTATACTTCTTGCTATTTATGATGCCCATCCTGCAACAATCCGTCTCTACCTTAAATTCTGCAGTATTTTGAGTTACAGATAATGCTTTCCGACGGACGAAACATTCCCGCTGCGGTTAAACGCGTCCTATCGTTTGTTTCCGCCATTCCGCTTTCTACTCCTACATTCATTCGCTTTATGGCCAAAGTGCCCACACCCATAGCGTGTACCTGGTTGCATCGTGCTCTGACATGTTCCTTGTTTCCACAACGATAGTGAATTTACTCTGTAACAACGTTTCTCTATGCGTCCTCGCGTCGCCCTATCTACTTCCTGCAAATGCGTGGCAATACGCAGTGCTGCAGCTAAATATCCGGATCTTCCATCCTAACTCGTCGTAAAATTTCCGCAGGAATGCCCCTAAAAGCATATCTTAAGTCCTGTTCTCAGATTACCACAGGATAATACGATCGGCGTTTTGAATTCCCGTTAATTCATTTGTCTGAGCGTTCACCCCACGTATTCTGTCAGAAAAATTTCATACTGTTTCATTTGCTTTCTGAGTTAATCCACTCAACTGATCTCTAAAATACCTAGCACTATTCGGTTTACGGTACCTCTACCGTAAACATTCAGCTAATTGCTTGAATGAGATTGCTTTACCAAGTGTTTCATGATACATGACGTATGTCTTCGCTTTACCCACAAGGCGTAAATTAGTCAACCGTAACATAACCTTATCTGACAAATTACACATTCTGGCTGTAGCTAAGACATCATTAATACATACTGTGGCATCTTCAGTTGTCTTCCCAGAGAAAGTTGTGATCAAGTGAGCTGCAGGAGAATCTATTCAAAGTGATACTGCCCTACTGAAGATTTTGTTTCACCCGAACCTGGCTGTGAATTTAATGCAGCTGAAAAAGCCTCCAGTTGTGCCATTAATTCCTCATCACACTCTCTCTGCTGTGCATTCTCTTCCAGCAAATGTGATACTTGATCGGTTAAATAGAATTCGGCTACTGCCTCAGTGGTAGAAACCGACCTTGTGTCTGGCATTCTTGTGCCATTTACTACTATCTTCTAAACCACAACACGTAACAGGTACGTGTGACACTACACACAGAACAGATAAGAAACTTAATATTATAATACGTAAATGACCATGAATTACGGTCAACCCGACCCTTTAACCATCCTAGATCAAACTCCTTACACACCATAATTCTAACACTTCCACGTGACCCAGTAACTGGCACAACAACTCATATGGCTTAAACCAGATTAACACATGCTAATGAACACAACTTACAAATAATATTACGTAGAATTACTATTTCTTTAATACCATATCCCTATATTACTAAAATAATGACGACAGTATATGCTTACCACAGACTCAACCCATGACATAGCCACCAGAACAGGTGAAATATTTACATGTGCTTACCGTGTTATAGTTGCTGTCACGAAGTCTGGATTCTCGCTACAGTGATCTACTGCAAGCGCTGAGGCGAAGCACCTCCGATGCCCAACCTCCAGATGAAAATAGCGGAGTCGACTCTTCTGACGCCAATTTACAGAGGAGCCGAGCATTTGACGCCTCTGCACGGTGTCAGGAATCGTCTGGAAGCGCTCGCAGCGCTAATAAAACATGATTATTCAGTCAATCATTGTGACAACGTTACAAAGGGTGGTGCACTGTTGGCCGAATTTGCCTCCTGCCCTAGTCACGGAACCGAGTGAGGTGGCACAGTGGTTAGACACTGGACACGCTTTCGGGAGGACGACGGTTCAATTCCGCATCCAGCCATCCTGATTTAGGCTTTCCGTGATATCCCTAAATCGCTTGAGGCAAATGCCGGGATGGTTCCTTTGAAAGGGCACGGCCGACTTTCTTCCCCGTCCTTCCCTAATCCCATGAGATCGATGACCTCGCTGTCTGGTCTCCTTCCCAAAACAACCCAACCCAACCCTAGCCACAGACAGACTCTCAGTGTCGGACGCTGCGCCAGTCTTTGCGCCTGCGTCCTAGCGAGACGTCGTTCCTCTTGCGTCGACATCAGTGCTTAGCTGGTACAGCATGGATAGCTGCTACCGACTGAGAGAGTGTACTCGATACCAGTCCAAGCCTCTTCTTCCCTGGAGCACCCCATCCGCGGTGTCTAGTAGGCGGCAGGCGTTGAACCCAGTACTGCCAACCTGGTAGGCCCCGCACCATTAGGCGCTTAGGGGTACTGGAGGGTTGTCCGCCAGGAACACTGGTCGTCGCCTTCCGTCCCACACTCAGAGAGTACAGCCCCTGGTACTGCACTGCTGCTGGTAGTTTATCAGCCATCCCGTCAGTAGTGGTTGGTGTGACGCAGCATGATGTTCGTGAGTGGAGTTCAGCTCTGCGGCACCACGTCTGGCTGGTACTGCGCTGGTTGATCTGAGACAGGACTTACTAAAACAACATGGTCATGTAACGGAATGTCGTCGGTCGACACGAACTCCAGCTAAAGCAGAGTTGCCGACTGTGTTGCCCGTCTGTCTTGCATCACCGTGCTACCTGGTCCACCGCTAGTCGTGGCGTTACCAGCGTATCTTATGTTACGGTAGTTGAGCCCCGTTTAAAATTTTATAACTTGAAATCCGTATAACTCTGCACGGTAATACCGTCTTCTCGGTAGGTATACTACATTTTGGTCATATACAGTACAATATTTCCTGGGAAGGTACTGAGCATCTGCTTGGAATTTTTAGTAATCTTCACCTGTGAATTAAAATATAATGATCGCCAGCTACATTGCTTAGAACTTGGTACTGCCATTCGGTACTTTTCGAAAGACTAATGCACGTCAGACTGTGCGCGCTTGTTCAGTACATTCTCATTCCCATAAAAAAGCATTTCTTTTCCGTTCAGCAATTTATAGTGCAATTTGTCACCAGACAAGCTTCATCACGAAATTAATTTACTGAAAACTATTACAGTTAATACCGGTTATGATCACTCGCTACTTAAAAACATCTTCAAAGTTGAAGCTGACAAAAGAGTGAGAACATTAGATATCAATCCTCTTCCTGACGGTAACGAGTGCAAAAAACGTTTTTCGATACCTTTTTAGGCCCTATTCCTTATAGATTTCGTCATCTACTATTTAAAAAAAATATGGATCTAAAGTTTCTTTTTCTAGTAGAAATAACTTGCAGAAACATATTATTCACAATCTCAAGTCCACTTATGCTCCTATTCACAGTTTGAGATTATAAAATCACTTGTGATACATGTCATGTTTATTATGTAGGACAAACTGGAAGATCTTTTAATGTCAGGTATAAAGAACATTTATTGGGTAAAAGAGGTACTAATGTACATAATTCCACTTTTGCTGATCATCTGTTAATTTCCGATCACAAGCCGAAATGTGGTAAAGGAATTAACATTTTACATAGGGAAAAGAAAGGCTATAGGCTCGACGTACTTGAAGAGCTGGAGATTTTCAAGCATACTTCTAAGAACGATGACCTCATCCTCAACGACAGCTACAATTACGTAACAAGAATTTTTTTCAATGGCTTTAATCCACTGCTCGCGGGTTTTTGATTCCTTTATTTTTACTACATTTTCCTGCCTCTAGTTTCGAAACATCTTTTACTTCAAATCTCGCACAGATGTGGACTACTAAACTGTCCTTCATGTAGATCTTTTTGGACTGTGCAGCTGTATGTGAAAGCATTCTACAATACCCTGTACTTTACGTGATGAGCATTTCAGTAAAGCCTAATAAATGGCTCTTAGTTGTACTTGATTTACTTCATTACATTGTATTTTCTAAAGTACATTAATATGTCATCCTTTGATTTTTTAGTAATTAACTATTGTTTAATTCGTTAATTTCTGTTGTAATGTCTCAAATGGCCGTATGTCACTCTCCGAGACCGATAAGAGGCGCCACTTGTGTCTTGTTATCGTGGCAGCAATATAAGCCACTGGGCCTCTCCGTTTTATGTTATTCCTTGCAAGGGATACGTACCGACGGCTGGAAGGCATTTAATTTTTAATTTTTACTTGAGAATGTCTGCTCTAAGCTTTCACAGTTGCCTTCTCGCAATGTAACTGACCTTTGTGGGTCTGACATTTTTCATGTTGGTTAATGTTTCTGTCACATTTATCTTTCTAAGTATTATTTTGTACGGCTTTTAAATTTTTGTTCTGATGAAGACATCCGCAGGGGTGTCGGTACCTAGGTAAATGCATTAAACAATTATTGGCAACCGGTTGGCTGCGTTATTTCACCATTGATGATTAAAATTAATGTTATTTTTGAGGTAACTGACGATGTAAAAATTGGTCTGTGTTGTGTGAAACCCTAGTCCGATGTAAGAGACGACCTGAAGGCCCTAATCAGGTATATAAGTGACAGCTCTTGTAGTAGTGCATGTATGTGTTTATTTGTTCACCTACGACAGCCATGACTTCCTGAGAGACTGCTCGTTGCTCCCTTTTGGGTATCTTAGCATTTAAAGCGCAGTTTCCCACAAAGCAGTATCTAAGTTTACTTTAATAGATGGTACAACGGTAGCGTACATCATTTTTCCGCGTCAATGGAGGGGGACTCTGATTTCTCGTCACTAAAAGACACCTATCCTTCCAAGTGCGTCAAAACTAAAATAATTCAGTGTGCAAGAAATGATTTATCAAAACTTGTAAGCTTAACCCTGAAAAGTGAAAATTTTTTGGGAATTTTTATGATACCTTATTTCATAGCTACATATTGTTTAATTTAACTTATATCAGCTCAGTACTAACAAAAACCTTTGATATAATAGATAAAATAACTATCGATAAAATTTTATGTTTCTAGTGTTGTTAATATTCTGTTGAAACTACGCTGTACAGCCTGTGAACCTATCACTGTCTATAAGCGTGCAGTAATAGATATGTCACACGTATCTCTTTCAGAAAGTAACGAGACTGCCAAGAGTGTATAATGCGAAGTCTTGAACTTAGATAGTTCGTTTGGTGGTTCCACATGAGCCGTGAATGCAGTTTTGTCAGAATACGTTTATAAACAATTAGTAGGCGAGAGTGTTGTAGCTTGTAGCAGTTTTCACTCTGTTGCCTCTAATTATCCCTGTAGTAGAAGTTCAGTACATTTTCTTCTTACAGTTTTAGAAGATAGTATTCACTTTTTGTGTGCTGCAATCTTTTTCTGAATTTACAAGATCTACTCCGTAAACATGGTTTTCGAAAAGGCAGATCATGCTCCAGCTGTGTCATCACCGTGACACATCTAATAGAAAAATATAGTGAATTCAGTTTACCCACTTTTTTGCCTTCATTGACAAGAAAAAAAAGTGAGTCGAAACAAATTGTGATGAGTTTTAAGAAACAGAGGGAATCCATCTCATCTTATTAGAACTGTACTGGGTTTATATAGGAACAACAAAATATAAATGAACAGAGCTGGCAACACACATAATATGGCCGAAATAAACCAAGGAATTCACTAGGATGTCCTGTCTCACCCACTCTTTTCAATATGCATATCGACGATATAAACAGCACATGGTTACAGACAATTAAACATTTTAAAATAATCGCTGTGGATGTTAGTACACTACTTTTAGCTGACGACCAAGTCAGAATGGAAATGACTAACAAGAAGCCGTCTCTAATTTAACTAAAATAGCCAAAGAACGACTGCTGAACACTTCTATCACAAGGACAAAATCAATGGCATTTTCAGGACACCAGTCCATGCAAGTTAAGATTAAAATTGACAAACAGATCACAGATCAAGCTAATACACTGAAATATTTAGGGTGCAACATCACATACAGGATAAACAATGAAATGCTAAATAATTCAGATCTACTTAACTATTTCTGTCAAACTTCAAGCAAAACACTGGAAAAGAAAGTCCACAGAAATACTCTACTAAAGCTCTATTAGTTTTTGCATGTCGATCCTTCGGATTAGAGGTCTGAGAGAGTTCGGCCGTTCACTAATCTAATAAAACGGAAAACTTACACCAGTTCTTTCCATATTATTTATTATATGGCTACCAGTTTCGGTGCTTCAATGCACAATTATCAGGCCTTAATTTACCACCTGAAAGGGTTAACGCCAATCAACTTTCGTAGTTGGTGCTTGAGGCACAACATCGTTATTACAGGTAGTCTGCGAAAACCATTTCATAGATGTTGACCACCGATGTAACAGAGTTACGATTGGAGTTAACCCCTCAGCGTCAGTTAAGGCCTGAAAATTGCGTACTTAAGCAATGGAACCGGCATCCATATAATAAATATCACCGAAAGGGCGGCTGTAGGTGTTCCATTTTATTACAAAAGTTCTATAAAGTTGTGGCTATAAAAGAGAAATGGAAATTGAATAGAAGCATGTGAAATGAATTTCCTTAGGCATGTGGTTGCATAAACTGTGGTGGATAAAAAGAGAAATGATCACATCCGAGCGGAGCTGAGTATGCAGAACATGCCGGGTGATCAAAAAGTCAGTATAAATTTGAAAACTGAATAAATCACGGAATAATGTGGATAGGTACAAATTGACACACATACTTGGAATGACATGGGGTTTTATTACAACCAAAAAAAAAAATACAAAAGTTCAAAAAATGTCAGACAGATGGTGCTTCATCTGATCAGAATAGCAATAATTAGCACAACAAAATTAGACAAAGCAAAGATGATGTTCTTTACAGGAAATGCTCAATACGTCCACCACCATTCCTCAACAATAGCTGTAGTCGAGGAATAATGTTGTGAACAGCACTGTAAAGCATGTCCGGAGTTATGGTGAGGCATTGGCGTCGGTTGTTGTCTTTCAGCATCCCTACAGATGTCGGTCGATCACGATACACTTGCGACTTCAGGTAACCCCAAAGCCAATAATCGCACGGACTGAGGTCTGGGGACCTGGGAGGCCAAGCATGACGGAAGTGGCGGCTGAGCAAACGATCATCACCAAACGACGCGCGCAAGAGATCTTTCAGGCGTCTAGCAATATGATGCGGAGCGCCATCCTGCATAAACATCGTACGTTCCAGTAGGAATTTATCAGCCAGGCTGGGGATGATGTGATGCTGTAACATATCGACGTACCTCTCACCCGTCACGGTAGCAGTTACAAAACCAGAATTACGCATTTCCTCGAAGAAAAGAGGCCCGATAACGGTAGATGTGGTAAATCCAACCCATACCGTGACTTGCTCGTCGTGCAGTGGAGTTTCCACCACAGTTCTAGGACTTTCGGTAGCCCAAATTCTGCAGTCGCGGGCGTTGACAGACCCTCGGAGCGTGAAATGAGCTTCGTCGGTCCACAAAACGTTACTCAACCAATCGTCTTCTTCCGCCATATTTTGAAACGCCCGCACCGCAAATAGCCTCCGCTTCACTAAATCGCCAGGTAACAGTTCTTGGTGCCGAAGGATTTTGTACGGATAGCATCGGAGGATACGCCTCAGTGGCAACCAAACAGTAGTGTATGGAATGCCGGTGCGACGTGCGACTGCACGAGCGCTGACTTCCCCGTGCATAGACGAACCCGCTACAGTCTCCATTTCTTCCTGAACTGTCTCAGCAGCATTACGCCTTGTGCTCGGTCGGCCACTACGGGGTCTATCGTCTAAATAACCCGTGGCTTCGAACTTCGAAGTCATTCTCGCCACAGCTGCATTTGTCAACGGATCTTTACCCGTTCGAATCCCCTCCCTATAGCGATAGGATCGTAACGCTGAACTAGCACATTCCCCATTCTGATAATACAGCTTCACTCAAAGCGCCCTTTCAAGTAACGTCTACATGCTGCGGCTGCTGGCTCATCTGATTCTCTCTCTCATTACAGCTCCTTTTATACACGATTGTCATGCGCAGTCACTGACGTTTTGCTGTCCAGCGCCATCTGTCGGAAATTTTGGGAACTTTGTTTTTTTTTTTGGTTCTAATAAAATCCCATGTCATTCCAAGCATATGTGTCGATTTTTACCTCTCTATCTACATTATTCCGTGGTTTATTAAGTTTTCAAATTTATACTGACTTTTTGATCACCCGGTACTTGACATAATACAACAATATCAGTGAAGATGGAAAGAACAAGTAGACCTATGCCAGATGCTCGAATCATTAAATCCACAAAACATAAATCAAGAGGCAAAAGATCTTTAGGAAGAGCAATGAAGAATTTTGAAGGACACAGAACAGACAAAAAAGGCCATCTTTCATGTATATAATGATGATGATGATGATGACTCCGTAAAGGTGTTGTTTTTCCAAACACGAAAAAGGTACAACATGATCCTATACCTAGGAACCATGTAGTATGAAACTGTTGCAGTCGAGAATATCTTTCCAACCCGTGTTCAATAGTCTGCCTGTTACAGAATTAGTTTACTACACACCAATAATCAGTAAATAAAATAAAATTAAACAGAAATTTTATCAAAACCAGTTACAAGGTGAACAGATTTTAAAACAAAACCTATTGAAAATCAAGACGAATTTCCATTTTCAATAAAAGTAAAAGTGTTAAGACAAAACTCAGGTCCTTTGAAAATACCACATGTTCCATGACAGAAGACGTTCTTCTACTTGAAGGTACTAGATGACGTGCGTTTGGCAAAGTACAGTTTAACCGGCCATACGTCATGTAACTAGTTGAAAAATACGCTGTATTCTATTCAGCATAAAAATCGGTAAGAGAAGAACCAGCGATATCTTCCAAATAACTGTAAAATACTATGCACCCATTAAATGTATAGACCTCAGAATATTTACAAATGTTGCAACAAAAACGTGATCTCATATCTCACAACAACGAAAACAGTGGATAATGCCGGAAAATGCTTTTATAAAGACCTCCAGTGTGCACTCCTTTACATGATTCTAAAACTGGTTGAAACCCCGGCCAGGTTCCATGCTACGCAATCATCAAGGTACAGAATTCTCATCCTCTTATCTATCGTTCCCAAGTAGGCGTTTTCTGAAACACGGTCCCTCACGGACATGCAAATGTACGCTCGAACAAAGTTTCACGCGAAGTACAATTATTTGCTCATGAATTGAGTACCAGAGATCATGGTTCAGACGATACCAAAGGGATGTGAACCATCTGTGCCCGAAGAAGACGTTGTTCACATTTCTCTGGTGCTATGATATGCAATGGGAAGAAAAATTCACAGAATATATGCAAAGCTCAGATATGAGAAGAATTTGAAAACTTACGAACATAGTTTGTGCCGTCAGTCAACACTGATGATTTTATTAACCGCTCCACACGAATATAAGATGCTGTTGACAAATCTGCCCTTAACCTTGATTACATTTTATTATTCGTATTAACTCTATTTAATAGTTTAATATTTAAATAATATTTTCGAATGTATTTCAGTTCAGGAAGTGGCTCCCACTGAAGCTGTTGTTCCCGGAAAGTGTAATCTAATAGCCTAGTGATAACGGACAACGGTACTTTTATAGTACTTTTTTATCTAATGTGTAAAATTATTTATACTCTGATTCATCTGGTTAAAGCCTGTCGAGAACTTCGGCGCAACTTTGCTAGTAAGCTGGAGTTGCTAACTTTATCATGGCGATGGGATATTTACTGACTGTTCAAGACGTAGTAAAGCAACCACGTTCTTTGTGAGGTTTGCGATGGCTGCCAAATGCCGATGTGAAATGTAAGCAGCCATAGCAAAGATCAACAAACGCTACGTACAGCGTGTTCTCGGTATGAAAACAAGTAAACGCGTAAACCCCTGCGCGCAACGTAAACAAGCCTAGGCGCTTTATACACTCTGTTCTGAATGTAAACAACACAGAACTTCGCAAAAACAATCGAGCAAACGTACAAAAAGACACCAACCTAGACACACACACACACACACACACACACACACACACACACACACACACACAATGTTGTTCTGCTGCAGCTACCAGTTGAACACGCAACCAGATTGTACACAGAGCATTCCCTTACGTTGCAAAAATATTGCAGTTGCCAAACTGTTGTGCTGAATTAAAACAAAATTATGCTATTATTTCTCCAGTCTGTTTCTAAAACATGTCCACGAACTACCTATTCTCATAATTAATATCGTCCATATGAGTGTGTCAAAAATTATTTTTGCTAAATTGTTCACCAGGCGATGATCTTAGTAACTAAGGACACTTGAACACCGTTTTATACATCTTCTTGTTACCAATTTCAGGAGAAGTAGGTGTGGTTTTTCTGCGCTCCGATACATAGATTTAATTTGGTAGCTACACGTCTCTTTAACAGAAAGACTCGATGTCAGTTGCATCTTTGAGTGTCGTTACTGTTTCAAAACATAATTCAAATTTTACACTTTTTCTTACTTCCTGAGCAAAAATCTTAGTCGATTCAGTACCAGGAATATTAAAACACAAACTGCACTTCTCAATAAATTACAAAGCCTATCCATTAATGCGTTTGTGTAAAACTGGAAGCGTACAACGTCAAAAGCGATTACATCGCTTATACAAAAAGTTGTCGCACATCAACTAAAATATTAATTAGTTATCTACATGTAATTTTTGAGGATTTGTACGTACGTTTTGCTCACAGTTATAGTTGCAAATTAGCATCGTAAGCAGAGACTCATTCGCTACTAGCATCCTGAGTGGGAGCAGTTTGCCCTTTAACTGTTGTTATCAAGAACGATTTTTTTTCACCAAGGGTCCTAAAACAATGAGTTATAACTCTCAACAAGCAGTCTTGTCATCATCATCATCATCATCTTCATTTAAGACTGATTATGCCTTTCAGCTTTCAGTCTGGAGCATAGCCCCCTTATAAAATTCCTCCATGATCCCCTATTCAGTGCTAACATTGGTGCCTCTTCTGATGTTAAACCTATTACTTCAAAATCATTCTTAACCGAATCCAGGTACCTTCTCCTTGGTCTGCCACGACTCCTCCTACCCTCTACTGCTGAACCCATGAGTCTCTTGGGTAACCTTGCTTCTCCCATGCGTGTAACATGACCCCACCATCTAAGCCTGTTCGCCCTGACTGCTACATCTATACAGTTCATTCCCAGTTTTTCTTCGATTTCCTCATTGTGTACACCCTCCTGACATTGTTCCCATGTACTAGTACCTGTAATCATCCTAGCTACTTTCAAATCCGTAACTTCAACCTTATTGATAAGGTAATCTGAATCCACCCAGCTTTCGCTCCCATACAACAAAGTTGGTCGAAAGATTGAACGGTGCACAGATAACTTAGTCTTGGTACTGACTTCCTTCTTGCAGAAGAGAGTAGATCGTAGCTGAGCGCTCACTGCATTAGCTTTGCTACACCTCGCTTCCAGTTCTTTCACTATGTTACCATCCTGTGAGAATATGCATCCTAAGTACTTGAAACCGTCCACCTGTTCTAACTTTGTTCCTCCTATTTGTCACTCAATCCGTTTATATTTCTTTCCCACTGACATTACTTTCGTTTTGGAGATGTTAATCTTCATACCATAGTCCTTACATTTCTGATCTACCTCTGAAATATTACTTTGCAAACTTTCAATCGAATCTGCCATCACAACTAAGTCATCCGCATATGCAAGACTGCTTGTTTTGTGTTCACATATCTTAATCTCACCCAGCCAGTCTAGTGTTTTCAACATATGATCCATAAATAATATGAACAACAGTGGAGACAGGTTGCAACCTTGTCTTACCCCTGAAACTACTCTGAACCATGAACTCAATTTACCGTCAACTCTAACTGCTGCCTGACTATCTATGTAAAGACCTTTAATTGCTTGCAAAAGTTTGCCTCCTATTCCATAATCTCGTAGAACAGACAATAACTTCCTCCTAGGAAGCCGGTCATATGCCTTTTCTAGATCTATAAAGCATAGATACAATTCCCTGTTCCACTCATAACATTTCTCCATTATTTGCCGTAAGCTAAAGAACTGGTCCTGAGAACCTCTAAGAGGCCTAAACCCACACTGCTTTTCATCCAATTGGTCCTCAACTAATACTTGCACTTTCCTTTCAACAATACCTGACAAGAATTTACCAACAACGCTGATTAAAGAGATATCTCTGTAGTTGTTACAATCTTTTCTGTTTCCATGTTTAAAGATTGGTGTGATTACTGCTTTTGTCCAGTCTGATGGAACCTGTCCCGACTCCCAGGCCATTTCAAACTTGTATTATATGAAAATGAAATCGATGTGACGCGTATCGAAAGATTTTGGAAATTTCTGATAAGCTTCTATGGGACTAAACTGCTGAGGTCATCGGTCCCTAGACTTCCACTCTACTCAGTCTAACTTAAACTAACTTACGCTAAGGACAACACACATATCCATGCCCGATGGAGGACTCGACCCTCCGACGGGGTGCGCCGGGCAAACCGTGACAGGGCGCTCTATACCACGCGAGTATGACGCGTGGCGACGCGTATGTCTGCATCGGATAAAGTAAAGTGCAGGTCAAGATATTTCAGTGTCCATATCGGGGAATGCTCATTCTCCCTTCAGCATTTCTTAAACAGTTTACTTAAGAAGGTACAGTATGATCCATTCTGGCTGAAGTAGTTTTGCTTTGCATACCTCTCTAATTGTAGCACATGATTGTGACATGGAAACTACAGGTGAAACCGCCCAGCCTGCCATGCACTATAGACAAACACTTCCAGAAACCGACACGCTCCGAAAGAACTGCTGGAATTCCTCCAAACAAGGAGGGTGGGTAGAAGTATGCGACCTCGCGAAGTAGTCCGGGTTCCTCGTCCTATCGTACACACATTTGTGAGTGGACCATATTCACTCAGCGAAGAGCCACAGAATAATGGAGCAATGAAATATCTCGTGTTCATACGCCTCATCGAAGTAAGAATGGAAACTATCTGCAAGCTAGGATAATCGACCTCCGAGAAATGAGTTTTTCTTTGACAGTGATGCGCAAATGGAACTAAGCCGCAAAAAATGGTTCAATGGCTCTAAGCAATATAGGACTTAACATCTGAGGTCATCAGTCCCCTAGGACTTGAAACTACTTAAACCTAACTAACCTAAGGACATCACACACATCCATGCCCGAGGTAGGATTCGAACGTGCGACCGTAGTAGCAGCGCGGTTCCGGACTGAAACGCCTAGAAACGCTCGGCCACAGCGGCCGGCGTCCAAATACGAAAACTTACATTGATTGAAGTTTTCAGCTCAACTACTGAAGAAGAAAATAATATATTGAAATTTGATGCACCTAAAAAAGTTTTTAATATTTAAGTTGATTGCCAAAAGAAAACTGATTTCACTGCACAAAGCTAACAAGAGTTTCAATATTATCTTCAGGATTCCGTTGTTACAGATGTGACAGGTACAGAGGTGTTTAGGCTCTCGATAGCCGTGTAAGGTACCGTCAGTTTAAAACAATACACATTTTCGTGTCAGTATTCTTTTAAGAATGGAAAGAACCAGCATTCACTTACATCTTGTACCTGTATTTTAAAAAAAAGTCGTGAATTCAAAACTAAAAGTGCAAATTAATTTGTGTGTTACGACCCTTATTCTTAGTAAACCCGATCGCTTTTACGAATACAATAATATAAAAATAATATATATTCAGTAAAGGCAAAACAAAATTCCTAGGCATAACATATTAGCTCAGAGTAACTTCATAACTTACTGAATAATTCGATTCAATGTAAACCCGATTCCTGGGGGCTGTTTCATACCTGATCCTTGCTACGGTACTGCAGCCATTTGTATATTACCAGCAGTTGCATTTTTCACAGGTTGTAGCGTAGGTATGGGCCATTCTGTTGTTTCTCAAACGCTTTCTCCTTCGTATTCGATCGTGAACAGGCAATGTACAACAGAAAAGAAATAATGTATAAATTGCAGTCAAAAGAAAATGAGGCAAATGTAAAAAAGTAAGTAAAATGCTTATGCTTTCAAACGTAATCGCCATAATTATTAATACATTTATATCACTGTGAGGGAAAACGGTCAGTGCCTTCAGTGTGAGCCCGCCCACAGCTCGCCAAGAGTATTTCGAGTACGTGGCGGAAGTTTCGCCAGGAAGCCCTTACACATCCGTAATATAGTTCCGATCTCTCCCTATCCGATTTCCATATTTTTGGAGCCCTGAAGAAAGATATTCGTCGTGCTCGACATGCTTCGGGCGAAGAAGCACGCGCCTGGGTACGACCATGGTTCCGTAGGCAGTAGCAAATATTTTTGCAAGAAGGCTTCGACCGTCTTGTCTTACAGTGAGATAAATGTATTAACAGTTATGGCGATAACTTTTGAAATAAAGTTTACTTACTTCTCTCCATCGGTCTCTTTTTCAATTTACTGCATCTTATAATAGAACCACTAACTTTCTTAATTTACATGTGGACAGCAACACTATCAGCGTGTTTACAGGCGATGCTTTTGTCTGTAGGTTTAGTTGTTTGACGATTGTAAAGAAACGAAAACTGACTTGACAAAAATTCCCACTTGGTGTGGTGAGCAGCAGTTCTCTTTAAGTGTGGATAAATTCAAAGTAATAAAGTTTTGTAGTACAAAACAGCGTTAATAACTTAGCGGTAATACAAAGAAGATCAACGTCGTACGATAAAGGCATTCATTCAGTAGCATGGAAGGCGAATATGAGTCCTAGATTTTTTGAACGATATCTGATAAAATTCAGTGTGCCTGCAAGACATCACAGTTATAGCGTACGGCTCTGGTTTTGGAGTTCTTACCAAGCACAAACTATAAGAGATATCGAATGAATTCACAGACACTCTGTTAGTGTTGCAACAGGTGATAATGAGCTGCACGAAAGGTTAACTTAAATGTTAATAGTTTGAAGAAAGACAGCTTCGATCTCACAAGACGTTGTTGTTAAAATTTGGAGAATCAGTATTTGCGGAAGACCATGTGATGTTTCTGCATCCAACATGCCACATCCCGAGTGTAAAACATGAGACTAAGGCTTGAGCAATTTGTGGAAATATTGACAGTGATTTTTCCTTTGCTAAGAAGAAAGCTTCCTGACAGTGTTGCGAATCATCCTCCATCTTTAACTGTACATTTACGTGATGAGGATAAATATACGTACGTGGCGTTGTCTGGCGCAAGAAAGCAAATCAGAGCTAGTAATCGGCGTAATCTGTCTCACCCACGTGTGCGTTTCATTCTGTATCATGTCAGGGAGATGTTAACTACTGCAATGAATTCAGCTGTAATGAGTAGCTGTCTCCACTCCTCCTGCCACTAACTACGCCCTCTCCACCTTATTCGTGTACCACGTACACTCTGTTCTTCTGATGCTGGTTTGCTTCACACGTTAGTAGCTGCTTGCCATTCGTAATTTTTATTTAAATTATTTCACTTTTATCATGCTATGCGTTCCCTTCCATAATTTTTCGTGTTCCTTTTGTTTTGCGGCCCTGCGACCTTTCCGCAAAGAGTAACGTAGACTGTATCTGCATCAAGTAAGTTCGTCGCGGATTTCAGCGGAGAGCACATCGTTGCCTGGTGTCCTGCCCCACAAATCCTCCGGTCGACTTTCTCTGGTATTTCTGCAGTCAACCGCAGCCCATGCTTCTTCGTTGGCGGCCGCTGTCTTTCGCACACCATGGCAGAAGAAATATTGCCTTGAGCAGAGGATCTAATTTCCAAACAGTCAGCTCGTCGTCCTTGGTAAGTAATGGCTCCCTTTATACGAACAAGCGCCATTCCCTGTCACAAGAGAATCGTGGTACTGTCGAACAGCATTTGTTCCAAACCGAAGCTGACATCTTTTGGAAACTGTAGTAAATCTCCGGGCGTGAACTGGTGTTTCTCAAACCTAATGACATAATGAAAGGAAGTTTAAACTGCAGAGTACTAATATATTTCGTTAAGACGACGGTTCTGCTTTATTTCAGTAGAGCAGCAAGTCACAACAAGAATTTATGACTCCGTCAGCATACAAAAACGATTCACGTAGTTTCATAGCATTCAACCCATGGATGAAAATTACACGAATCTCTAAAATTCAAATAAGATTACTTACAGTAAAGCAGAATATGTTTCCTTCAATACAAACCATATTAATTTGACTATTTGCTACTATGGCACACCACACTACCTGACAAAAATGGTGAAGCACACAGGAGAAGCAACCGTAATGAAATTTTACGAGTTGAGAGGGTTGTTGTTGTCTTCAGGCCTAAGACGGGTCTGATACAGGTCTCCCTGTAACTCTATCCTGTCCAAACCTCTTCGTTTCCGAATAACCACTACAAACAACTACATCCTTCTGAATCAGCTTACTGTATTCATCTCTTGGTTTCGCTCTACAATTATTACCCTGCGCCCCCCCCCCCCCCCTACACACACACACACACACACACACACACACACACACACACACACACACACACACTTCCTCTAGATATAAATTGATGGTCCCTTGATGTCTTAAAATGTGGCCTCGCAATCGGTACCTTTTTTTTCAGTCTCCATAATTCTATTCAGTACCTACTCATTAGTTACGTGACCTACACATCTAATCCTCAATATTCTTCTGTAGCACAACATTTCAAACCTTCCTATTCCCACTTCATCAGAACTGCTTATCGTCCACGTTTCAGTACCATAAAAGGCTACACTTTGGACAAATACCTCAGAAAAATCTTCCAGGCACTGAAGTCTGTATTCGCTTAACAGATATCTCTTCTTCGCTGAAACGCTTTTCTTGCCATTGCTAGTCTACATTTTATATTCTTTCTACAACGGCCATCATCAGTTATTGAACTGCCCAGACAGCAAAACTCATCAACTGCTACTAATGTAATTCAACCAGCATCGACTGATTTCATTCGACTGTATTCCTATACCTATGTATTACTTTTGTTGACGTTCGCCTTATTCCTTCTTTCAAAGCACTGTTCATTCGGTTCAGGTGCTCTTCCAACTTGTTTGCATGCACAACCCTACCTCACTCCCTTCTGAAGCAGCACTTCCATTTCGTTTCCCGAAACTCTTATCACTGCCGTCGGTTTCTGGACAAGTTGTGAATAGCCTTCGGCTCCTTGTACTGTACCCTAACTACTTCCTGAATTTCAAAATCTTTCCTCAAATCTAAAATCCGTGTAAACTTATGTTCCCTTTTAACTTATCTTCTAAGGTAAATTGTATATTAGTTGTGCCTTGCGAGGGCCAACATTTTTCTGGAATTCAAATTTAGATTCCCTGTGGTCGACTTCTACAGTTTCTCCATTCTTCTGTAAATAATTCGTGTCAGTATTTTGCAAGCGTTATTTATTAAACAGATAGTTCGGTAATATACGTACCTGTCTGCGTCCACTTTCTTTACAATGGGAATTAATACAGTCTGCTTGATGTCTGAGGATATTTCGCCTGTCTTTTACAGGCTAGATGGAATAGTTTCGTCATGGCTGGCACTCCCAAGGATAATAGTAAATTTGACTGAATATCTGAGGGGGCCTTATTTCGATTTATGTCTTTCAGTGCTTTGTCACATTGTTTTCGCAGTATCGTATCTCCCATCTCATCAAAGTCCTCTTCCCTTTCTACAACATTGCCTTTAAGTTCCTTTCCCTTGTATATTCCCTAAGTATTCTCCTTGCACGTTTCAGCTGTCCCTTCTTTGCTAAGTTCTAGATTCCCTTCTGAGATCTTAAAATACATTCACTTGTTCGCCTTTTCTCCAAAGGCCTCTTTAATTATCCTGTCGATTTTTCCGCTAGTTTTATTTGCATCAGTATCCTTACATTTGTCCCCTAGTCATTTCTGCCTAGCCACTTTGCACTTCCTGCCAGTCTTATTTTATAGATTTTTGTATTTCATTTCACCTGCTTCATTTGCTATATTTTTACGTTTCTTATTTCATCATTTAAACTCAGTATTTCCCGTGTTACCCACTGATTACTACTAGATCTTGTCTTTTTTATTAAGTGAGCCACTGCTGGATTCACTATTACGTCTCTCATGGTATGTTATGTTACGTTAATGAGAGCAATACCGAGTGAGATTTACAAAGAACTTAATAGTATGAGCCAGCTTAGCCACATGATGTTGCAATGGCTCAGACGGTCCGACGCACTGATTCAGATGGGAAAGTTATCAAGAAGTTTCCTGAGGCAAACTGGTTGCCAGCTGTTGTAACTGGTCCTCGATATGCCGAATATTGACATTGGGATGGAAATGACTCTGAACTAATCCCACAGACCTTCTGTCGGGGATAAATCTGGGGTAGCTGGCCACAGCAGCTCAGCACCACCCCGTAGAGACATGTATCACGTCTGGAGGTGCATTTTCGGTTGAAAAATGACACCGCGATACTTTCGGCTCAGGAGTAATAACTGAGGGTACAATTGTGCCGTCAGTGTTTCATCACCCACTGCCATCCATGAGCTGAGTTCATACCCGATGCCTTGGCACCAGGAACAGCAATGCCGTGCCTCTCTGAAACTTTGGCAGAATGGGACCTCTCCCGAGGCCGCCACCATGCTCACGAACGATGTTCATTCGGCGTAGTGCAGAACCGCCGATTCATCAAACACAGTGTGACTCCATTTACCGGCTTCCCTGTCACGGTATCACTCCAAACGCAGCCATCTGTGCTGACGTGTTGATATCCGGGCTGCTGATAGTCTCTGACCAGTGGTGCAGGATAGCACAAAATGATGGAGTGAGTCCATTGCTTGAATGGAAAGAGCATATGTGAAGAAGTTACGATGTGCTTGCTGCGCAATGCGGTGATCCTCCCTTGTGGCGGTCAGATGTGTTCGACTGGAACCGTCCGACGAGTATACCTTGCTCTCGCGTTTCCATGCAGTCCAACAACGGGCCACAGTCACATCAGTGTGCCACACAAAACTGGATATGGCACATTTCAACCAATCGGCCAAACTGGAGACCCGCAATTAGACTCCTTTCAAACTCTGTCAAGTGAAGGTAACGCTGTCTGCGACATCTCCGTGTCGCTCACATTGATCATTCAAGTTCTGACGCTGTTCAGGCCCCGTTATATACGTTACCAGACCTGGTAATAACACTGAATGAGAACAACACTAATGTACTCTGGTAACAGTTTTATCTGTTCCACAGAAATGCTACTGTAATTATGTTCAAACATGGTTGAAATGGCTCTGAGCACTATGAGACTTAACATCTGAGGTTATCAGTCCCCTAGAACTGAGAACTACTTAAACCTAACTAACTTAAGTACATCACACACATCCATACCCGAGGCAGGCTTCGAACCTGCGACCGTAGCAGTCGTGTGGTTCCGGACTGAAGCGCCTAGAACCGCTCGGCCACCGCGACCAGCTAATCATGTACATACATACCGATAGTGTATATGTTTGCGAAGTTATATTGACTTCCGTATATGTCTTCTAAGAGTTTCACGGTTTTATCCTGCAGTTTATGATTGAAACTTGTGGTAATATAAAAAGAAATAAATAAAATATTCGGCAGCGTGAAATATACTGTATATCCCATAAACTGGTCGCTCTAATCGATAGCAAGCACTCTAATGATATCTGATGGAATTATCGTAATTTTCACCTGGAAATGGGTCCGATGTAACATGAGATACTTATTCATTTCTAACATAGGGTGCTTGAAATGTCCTTTTCGTTTTCATACCAATCATTTTTCACATATTTACTGTAACGGTTGTCAACGTATGATTGTCAATTACACTGCCTACGCTCACTTACAGAGAGAAAATTCATAATTACATAATCTAACTTAGTTTGTGGTGGACGGATTTTCTGAACAAGTTTTAACAAACCCCATACTGATGTGCAACCACATCCTGTTTTGATACACGCTTTAGGACCAGTTATAGAAGTAAGTGAGCTGTTTCAATCGAGGTCATCACGCCTGGATTCATGCCTTCACTGGATATATATATATATATATATATATATATATATATATATATATATATATATATCTGTGTGTGTGTGTTTTGTGCTTATGAAATTTGTTTTTGATAAGGGCCCCTAAACAGAGCTGAATAGCGCAGTGCATTCGTTTAATAGGGTGAACAGAGGCAGCCTGAGAAGCTTGTGAGCATATTGCACGATAGGTTGTGCTAGGAAATAGCTGTTAGGAAATAAATTAGATACTTTGCGCTGTTTTTGAGTTAATTAAAATCCAACTTAGCCGATCAGGCTGTTGCGCATGCAAATTCAAGAAGCTCGCCAGAAACAATTAGAGCCAGTTGATCTCAAAGTGTACATGACAGTGCACAAGACTGGTCAGCCTCACTACCACCCCATCTGAAATTTTTGTACCGATTTCTATGATTTTGGGAAATCAAACGAAGAACACGTTTGGAGATACCGTCTTCAACCGAACTGGGTGCCATGTTGAAGTCGGTTACTGATCAAAAATTTTTCGTAAGCATACACCAAAAAATTACGTAGGTACACACAAAAAAATAATGTTAAGGTAGTGACTTGCAGTATTTCAATGTACTTTGCTGGATGCTCAAAAGTATCTGAACGCTCTAAGCTTTTTGTTTACCGTAAATGGTGTCAGGCACAACGGGGCCTCAAATTAATTACCTGCCACATTTAAATCGTTCTATGATCCTTGTCAAGTGTCACAAGGTATACAGAGAGGCATGCATTGTCAATATCAAACCTCCTTAAAGAACTTTTTGAGTATTCTGATAGGTCTTGTCTTGCTGACATACAGTGCATTTGACCCTGGGTTGGCATAACATGATGTGCATGCCACAGTGTAAAACACACATGCGCACTACTGCTGATCTAACTTATAGCTTAAAACACACCTGTCGACGGAACTTGGCAAAGTAAACAATGTTTTTCTCACTTAAAACCTCGTCTCACACAGTCATCCTAATGTAATGCATATTTCGTACGGTGAACTTACTATGAAAAAGCTGACTAAAAATTCTCGTCAAATGGCATCTTCGGTCCTGCATTAGCTTTGATTCATCAGCATTGAACGAGGATACTATTAAGGATTTTGGATGCAGATGTCTTGTATTGACCTTGCAAATATTAGATACGTGAAATCAAACACAGCTTCTGAGGGAAATCTCTGTAGAAAGTGAGATTTCATTATACACACCAAACTTTACAAACATTCGAAACACTAGGTATAGAATCAATGTCAAAGAAGTTTAATTAGAGTTCAGCATAGAATAGTCAAGGGTACATGGACTAAGTCGCTGAGTTTTTTATCTCAATTTATTTGAGATATTGTCAGAGAACAGTAGATGGTAAAAGTTTCTCATTTCTAGGAATGACTACATTCTTTAATGAATTTTAATTGTCTCAGCAAATATAGAATGCAGTTTTTTATATTTCTTACATAGAATGTGTATAAAACATATTTTTCATAAAAGTTAAAAACCCATGTTCATTTACACAAATAAGTTAACGGATTAGAAATACATAGTATCTCAAGATGAAGTTTTCTTCAGCTACTACTCCACAGAACTTCAAATTTTAAAATAAAGTCAACTGCTGCTCTGTATGTCCATTGCTTGTCGTCACTGGGTAAACTGGTAAATAAGTAATGGTGAACAGTTAAAGGTAAACAGGTAATGATAAATGGCTACGTGGTAAAAAGATAATTGGGTAACGAGGTAATGGGTAATGGTAAGTGGTTGATGGGAAACATTTAATAGGTGACTGTAAACTGTAAATGGGCAATGAGTTATAGACCACGGTGAATGGACAATGGGTAATGAATAACAGATAACAGTAACTGGTTAATGGGTAGTACATAACAGTAGTGGATAATAGATAGTGGTAAACAGATAACAGTAAATGGGTAATGGTAGATAGGTAATAGTAAAAGGGTAACAAGTGAGATCCAACAGAGGTTACAGATATACACATATCGTTAAGCCTGCGTTAGATAAATTTGTTGGGTCGTTGTTGAGATACAGTAACATACATTTCGGTATGGGAGAGAAGGCTGTTTCAGAACCAGCTGTCCTTAACGTTGCATACAAAAAATATTTTTGTCAGAGAAGAATATGCAGTTCATGAAGTATGCGCTTCAACTTCCCATCAAACCCATTTCTCAGAGACTGGTTCAAGAAGGAGAGCTCATCCGAAAGAAGAACAAGAAGACAGATCAAGACAAGGACAAGGACATGTAAGTCAAAGGAAACATTTTACCTATGAAAGGTAGCGATACTGGAGAAAAAGAAGTGCTTGATTGCAATGAGGAGCATGATGATAACGATGAAGATGATTACAGTGATGAGGAATGATTATGATGAGGAAGATGGAATTCTCTGTTGAAAGACACTTTCCTACAAATCGCTAGCAGATACCAACTACACCCACTGGAATGATCTGAATTAATTGGTGGAGTGACCAGTTTTCTTGCTAGCTATGAAAGTGATAGGCAGTAATTCACATGATAATGAAATACTACCTACTGGAGAAGAACTTCAAAAGCAGCAGTCATTTCTTGTAATTTATGATGTGTTTTGGAAACAAACTGAACGTTATTAACAGTGTAATATAAATTATGTAACTGCTCCATGATGTCGATTGCACAGAGGTGATGGAGTAAGACATCAGTAAGTCTGAAATTGCTGACTGTGCATTTCGCTAGCCTCAACTAGTCCTGACTTGTTGAGTTAGTTAACTGTGAAATGCTTTGAAAAACTTACTGATTTGCTAGCTAAACGCTTTCCTTTGTGGGAACGTACTTGGGCAAGTCGGCAGCTGCCGCCTCAGCAGGACAATATGTCTATGTATGAGACCACTACTAGGAGTAATAAGTCATTGGTGGTGTTGCTGCTGATGTCCCTTCTGCGTGTATCATCAAATTATAACGAAAATGTCAGTCTAATACGCATTACTACTACTACTACTACTACTACCACTCTCTATGCAATTAGTGTTTTTTATTACTTTTTACAATTCATAAAGCAGGGACATTTCAGCTATAAAATTTACAGAACTTGATGCATGTGGTTGATGGTTGAAGTCCAATATGTATTGAAAGACTCATGGTATTGGAGAAGGGGAGTGGCACCCAATCCTTAGAGCTAGTCTACCTGAAGAACTGAGAAATATATCTACTAGCAATATTTGCAGCTGTCAGAGATGCAGAACTTGACTTTCCAAACAGCAGTATCATGTGCATGACATATCTTGCAAGGATGAACAACATGCACACAGTTGACTTCAAAAATAAAGACACATATTAACACATTTTTTCATGTACTTCTAGCAAAAATCCATGCATATAAAACGTCTCTAAAAAAAAGTATTGACAGTTATCAAATGTAAATCACAGGATTTGGTTGTACCCCAGAGATTTTTCAGAAATGAATTTGAAAATAATACAGTCGCTCAAGAAGACCTGCTTTGCAGGTTCTGAACAGTTTGTTGCTTTAAGTGTGTTATAAGTGTGCAAGGTGTCACCGACTGACACTGATACCTCTCCTCAGGGCAGCACTCGTTGAAGAATGGGCTACCATTCCCCAAGAAACCTTCCACCACTTGATTGAACGTATGTCTGCGAGAGTGGAAGCTGTCATCAAGGCTAAGGGTAGGCCAACACCATATTGCATTCCAGCATTACCGATGGAGGGTGCCACGAACTTTTATGTCATTTTCAGCCTGGTGTGCGGATACGTTTGATCACACAGTGTAAGTCTCTATAGGATTCCTAATGTATGAAGGTGGGTGGCGACTGAAGTGCAGTACGTGACGCTTCAGCTAATGGTTTCGTTCTGCTACGTATGTCTTAGCATGAGCTTTGGTGTGATTTTGGTTTTCAAGTTACTTCATTTATGGCGATGGTGTATAACCACTGAAAGGTTCAAAATGGGTGACATAAAGCAACATGGACAAGTAGACTACTACGTTAATAAGTGGCAGCGATAATCTCCCAAGTATTTAAATGTACCTAGGGACACTCAGAATTAATAGTAGTGACCTGTCGTGGTACCCGCTATAGCGTTGCCAGTTACCAACGTGGGCAACAGCTGGCGTATGAGCTGTGGGACAGACGGAGATCACGCTGGCGACACCACAAGGTATTTTCCATCTTTCTCTGCTTAGAATGGTTCAAATGGCTCTGAGCACTATGGCACTTAACTTCTGAGCCCATCACTCCTCTAGAACTTAGAACAACGTAAACCTAACTAACCTAAGGACATCACACACATCCATGCCCGAGGCAGGATTCGAACCTGCAACCGTAGCGGTCGCGCGGTTCCAGACTTTAGCGCGTAGAACCTCTCGGCCACTCAGGCCGGCTGCTTAGAATGCATCACGTAGCTGCCCACTTATCCGCACGCTATTATAGCATATAGGAAGTGCAAGATTGTTGCGAATATTAACGTCGTACACAGTTAAATGAGCAACTATGTTCCCACCTTTTGGTGTTAAGATTTAAGAGTGTCGTTTCCAAACGCTCAATTACATACTAGTCAACGGCAAACGGAACTCATTCTGGCATTCCAGGCATATCAATACATGTATTGTTTCGTCGTACCCTGATACCATCATCAGTAGCATCCAGAATGTTTTACTAAAAAAGAAAAAAAGAAAAAAAAAGAGTATCACAGACACGAGATGGTGCATACAACTTATTGCACGTGTGCAAGTTCTCCCATCTCCTACTTACCTCTACACCCATGCAAGCACGCATACACACACACACACACACGCACGCACACACACACACTCACGCACACGCACGCGAATTAGCTGAGTAAGAGGCGTAGCCTATATTCTTCCCCTCCCCACTCACTGCCCATCTCAACCTGCCGCTCTCCCCTCCATATGCTACTCTCTCCTCTCCTTGCCCATCTGTTCCTCGCCACTCTCTCTATCCATCTGCTACGCCTCATCTCTCTGACCATCTTCTGCCCCCTCTGACTCCATCTCCTATTACCCCGCATATCTTGTCCTTACCCCCTCTGCCTTCTCCTCAACACACATTCTGTGGCGTACAATGTTTAAATTTGGGAGGTATATTTAGCGGCATATGTGGATACTGTATGCGAAATGTGTTTTGAATAGCCGGCCGCGGTAGCCGAGCAGTTCTAGACCCTTCAGTCCAGAACCGCACGACTGCTACGGTCGCAGGTTCGAATCCTGCCTCGGGCATGGATGTGTGTGATGTCCTTAGGTTAGTTAGGTTTAAGTAGTTGTAAGCTCTAGGGGACTGATGAACTCAGATGTTAAGTCCCATAGTGCTCAGAGCTATATGATATTTGTGTTTCGAATAAAGTAAGCAGCAAAGAAGTAACAAATTTAAACGTCATATATGATATGACAATTTCTTACGCCTCAGAGCGTTTAGAAAGTCATGTCTGCTGAACTGTGGAACGTACGATGATATACATTTTCAGCACATTCAGTGGTGCATGGGAATATTGACTGCAAAATGTGTGGCAAATACAGTTAGTAGTAACGAAGTCATAAATTAAAACGTCATGCTTGATGCGACAATTTACTCCCTGAACAGCGAAAACAAAGTAAGCAATCGTTCGGCTTTTGCGGCGGGGTGGGGATGGGACTGTAGGTATCTAGTTAGATGTGTAAAGTTTGCTGTAAGTTTATAAGTGTTCTAATTCTCAAATGCTGTATGAATATCATCTGGGTGTTCACACATTGGGGCACATTCATTTTTCACCCCTACCCTCATACCTCTGATAATTAAATGGCTCTTACCGCCACATCGAATCTTTCCACACTATAAGTGATACGTATAGGACACTTGGTTGAAATCGGCCGAGTGGCTTAACAGGAGTTGTGGAACATACATACATATATATGTCGATAGGTACAACCTTTTCTGCGATATCCCTATCTGATAAAAAGAATCTGCACATCTGTTAGTGGACATCAATATGAAATGTGTCCACCCTTCTCCTTTATGACGGCTTGAACTCTGATCTCTGCTTGGGACACTTTTAATAAGGTTTGTGTATTTCTGTGGGAAAATGGCAGCTCATTCTTCCCCAAGAGCCGAAATCAGGAAAGGTAGTGATGTAGGACTTCGGTTTCTGAAGAAAAGTCGACGATCTGACTCATTAAAGAGACGTTTGTGAAAATTTAAAAAATTTTCACATAAATCTTTTAATGCCTAGACCGCATTTACATAAAAGAATTAAAATAAAGTGAATCCCTAGTTTTGATTGTAAGTAACAGAAAATGGTTCAAATGGCTCTGAGCACTATGGGACTCAACATCTGTGGTCATAAGTCCCCTAGAACTTAGAACTACTTAAACCTAATTAACCTAAGGACATCACACACATCCATGCCCGAGGCAGGATTCGAACCTGCGACCGTTGTAAGTAACAACTATCTTCAAATGATCCGTATAAAACGTAGGTTGACCACGAACTGGATATAACATTAGGAAATCATCATGTGATCGTGTAGGAAGTAACGTGAAAAAAAAAAATTCAACAGCAGCACCAAGATTGAAACCGCCTGTACACCAAATGCTTACGGCCGGCGGAAGTGGTCGTGCGGTTAAAGGCGCTGCAGTCTGGAACCGCAAGACCGCTACGGTCGCAGGTTCGAATCCTGCCTCGGGCATGGATGTGTGTGATGTCCTTAGGTTAGTTAGGTTTAACTAGTTCTAAGTTCTAGGGGACTAATGACCTCAGCAGTTAAGTCCCATAGTGCTCAGAGCCATTTGAACCATTTTGAACCAAATGCTTACGAGGGGCAAATTGAACAAACCCGCTGTATCAGTAAAAATGACATCAGTTAGTAACTTGTAACTGTATGAAAGAGAAAAAGAAAGAATTGAGAAAGTTGTGTTGAACCCTTCTCAGTTCTTGTGCCGTTGCGTAAAAGCATGTTTTCCGCTGAACTTGCCTTGTAATGTAACTAACCTTAGGGCTACCTATTTTCTACGTTACCTTGTTTTTTAAGCTAATGTTTTACTTTCAATTACTTTTTCGCCATTCACTTATCTTTCTCTATCGGATCGTTGCGGATGGAACATTTAAAATCCTTGTACTCTCACTCGCGAACTAATGAATTAAGTATTTATTATTTAGCTTTGTTTCATTTGTTAAGATCAGATGACAAACATTATATGAAATAATATTTCCTGCGTTCGTCAATATCAAAGTCCGATTAACTTAACTCCTACATTATTTTAGTGTAAGGATTTTAATTCTGAGGTCGAGTGTTACTGAACAATGTCAACAAACAACCCAAGACATGGTGTAGTGAAAGTTAACAGTTTATTCTTCCTTTCAGCCAGGAGAACCATCGATGATATCTCTTATTTATTCATATTACGATGGGTTTCTTATAAAATGTGATAATGCCAATTACAGGTCCATCGCTGCCTTTTTGACACGAGAGAAATACTTAAGCGAAATTGACTCATTCGCTTTCCTTAATGTTAAGTCGGAGGACTGTCCCATAACTGTCAGAATGTGTCTTCTTGACGCGACAAAATAAACACACGAAACTTTGAATCATTCACATTTCTCAATATTTAGTTGGAGGATTGTTCCATTGCAGAACTTTCTTTACTGGTTGGTGAGGAGAGAGGCGGGGGGAGGATGGCACATTTTCAACCTGCATTGTATATACATGATATGAAGATGGTTGGTAGCTATAACCGAAACTAGCTAGCCATCTTATTTTAATTGTTTTATGTAAATGGAATCTATGCATGGATTGATTTTTGTAAAAATTACATAACGATCACTTTCTCCATTCGTGGTATTACTCCATATCTCTCATTACTGAACAGATATTTCATTTTGTTCTGGTTAGGACTGTGGGTAGACCACTCCATTTCAAAGCTATTACTGTCCACAAACCATTGTTCACGTATCCCGGTTTGTGGAAGAGAGCATTGTCGTGTAAATACAAATGATCATTGTTCTCCAGGCATTCGCCAAACCCAGACATGCAGGTTATAGAGTCATCTACAATTCCAAATAACTCTTTTTCAGTAATTTACTTTCCCTTGGCGTCCCTCTTCACAACACTTTGAGCATCAAAGGCTCTGAACACTATGGGACTTAACATCTGTGATCATCAGTCCCATAGAACTTAGAACTACTTAAACCTAACTAATCTAAGGACATCACAAACATTCTTGCCCGAGGCAGGATTCGAACCTGCGACCGTAGCGGTCACGCGGTTCCAGACTGAAGCGCCTAGAACCGCACGGCCACAACGGCTGGCACTTTGAGCATCGGTTAGGATGACTACAAATACTTGTGGCTTATGAGGTGCTGCTCGACAATTGTACCCCAAACTCTGTATGCACATTCAGTATACTATCTGGTCTGCTGGTAGCCCTTTGGAGCTCACAGGAATGATTCCTTTCCCTATTTATGCATTTTTTTTATACCGTGAGGTGCCAAAGAAACTGGTACAGGCATGAGTTTTCAAATACAGAGGTATATAATCAGGCTGAATATGGCGCTGAGGTCAGCAGCCCCTATTAATGACAACAAGTGTCTGGTGCAGTTGTTAGATCGTTACTGTTGCTACAATCGGTGGTTATCAAGATTTGAGTGAGTTTGAATGTGTTGCTATAGTCGGCGCACGAGCGATGAGACACAGCATCTCCGAGGTAGCGGTGAAGTGGGGATTTTCCCGTACGATCATGTCACAAGTGCACCGTGAACATTAGGAAACCGGTAAAATATCAAATCTCTGAAATCGCTGTGGCCGGAAAAAGATCCTGCAAAAACGAGACCAACGACAACTGAAGAAAATCGTTCAAAGTGACAAAACTGTAACAGCAGACTGCTGGAGATTTCAGTGTTGAGTCATCAACAAGTGTCAGCGTGCGAACCATTCAACGAAACATAGTCGAATGGGATTTCGGAGCCGAAGGCCCACTCTTGTAACCTTGATGACTGAACAGCACGACAGGAAGCTTTACTCCTCGCCTGGGCCCGTCAACACCGACATTGGGACTGTTGATGCCTGGAAATATATTACCTGGTCGGAAGACTCTCGTTTCAAATTGTACCAAGCGGTTGGACGTTTACTGATATGGAGACAACCTCATGAATCCATCGTCCGTGCATGTCAGCAGGGGACTGTTGAAGCTGGGGAGGCTCTGTAATGGTGTGGGGCGCGTACAGTTGGAGTGATATGGGACCCCTGATGCGTCCAGATACGACTCTGACAGATGACAGGTACGAAAGCACCCTGTCTGATCACCAGCATCCGTTCATGTCCATTGTGCATTACTTCGGACTTGGGCAAATCCAGCACGACAGTGGAACACGTCATACGTCCACAATTGCTACAGAGTTGCTCCAGGAACATTCTTCTGAGTTTAAACACTTCTGCTGGCCACCAGACTCCCCAGACATGAACATTATTGAGCATATCTGGGATGCCTCATAACGTGCTGTTCAGAAGAGATCCCCTTGTACTCTTGCAGATTTATGGACAGTGCTGAAAGATTCATGGTGTCAGTTCCCTCCAGCTCTACTTCAGACATTACTCGATTTGTGGCACTTCTGCGTGCTCCCATGGGCCCTAAACAGTATTTGTCAGGTTTACCAGTTTCTTTGGCTCTTCAGTATTATTTTACAAGCAATGTTCGACGACATCTGTATGTTAGTAAAAGAGGACTATGAGGACTATCTGGTCTTTGTTGAGCTGTGGTTGTTCCTACACATTTTCATTGCGTAAACACACAACCAAACATCGACTTGGCCAGCGTTAGAAGGCCCAAGCTGTATGGTTTTATTACTTTGGTGCCATCCAGCGACTAGTGCCCGTTTGGAGTCGCTCAGTTCCCCTAACTGATCCGTCCTTCAGTTGCTGTACCTCTGCTGACAACACAACACCCACTGCCTCCTTTTATATTGGTGGGTCCGTCTCTCGTGACATCTGGTGGTCATTTCCACCTTACATTCGGGTGTCGCGATACTTTTGACCATATGGTGCACTCTTTTCAGGCAGGTTTCTGAGTTCTGAGTCACTTCACAATTGTTACAGGATTTACTTTCTTGAGAGTCATATTTATTACAGTAATGCCACCAACAGAGGAGAACGAACGTGACACACATTCTATTATCAATGAATAAGCTTTGCTTTTTTTTCTTAATGAGTTACCTCATTTTTAGCAATTCGATAAAACGAGCTAACTCTGAAATCCCATGTTAGACGGTTTTCCCTAGAAAACGAACGACATCCTACGAGAAGGAGCGGCCGAGGAAGAAAGAAGTTCCTCAAAGCAATTACAATGTAATTTCGTCTGATTAATTGCTTTTATTTCTTTTAGATTGTGGCTTCTTAACCACTGAGGCTAATGGCTTTTTATCGGCGAACAGAATCCGTCGGGGAACACAGCGTAATCCATTTTCGTTCTCCATTTGTCCGCCTCGAAATTGAAATTTGATTGGATTGCAGCAACTGGTAATTTTTTGCTCGGTGCTCCGCTATTTCTTTTCAACCAGTAAGTACTAGGAACACTTCTCTAAACGGAATTTAATATATTTGTTCTCGATTTATATGGTATTGTTCATTCGCTTCCACCGCTTCTTCAGAAAACTTCGTCAGAGAATTTTACGAGTAGTCAGTGTGAAAGTTCCGTACACAATAAAGTTGCCACCGAAAAACGGATGTAAAAGTACCTAGCAGTAAGATGAGGTACATAACCAGAAACAGGTTATAAATGAAGTACTTTTGCTTTACGATACCTTAACAAACCTTTGTAATACAGAGGTACGCTGCAAACATATATTTTACGTTTGAACTTGTTACGGGATGATATTTTACTACAAGGATGCGAAATTGCTTGTGGCAACATGAATTAGCGTACAGAAAAAACAAATGTTAATGCGTTTGAGCTGACAGTGGGACCACCCGCAAAAAAATGGTTCAAATGGCTCTGAGCACTATTGGACTTGACATCTGAGATCATTAGTCTCCTGGAACTTAGAACTACTTAAACCTAACTAACCTAAGGACATCACACACATCCATGCGCGAGGCAGGATTCGACCTGCGACCGTAGCAGTCGCGTGGTTCCGGACTGAAGCGCCTAGAACCGCTCGGCCACCGCGGCCGGCTCCATCCGCAAGACATGTTAGACAAATCTTACTGTATTCCTTTGTATACTCTTCACAGGCACAAACGGGAAAACCGTTTGTTCTAAACTCTACATCGAAATCTCAAAACATCAGCATTCGCCTTAAACCTTGAACTATCCAACTAGGTTCTTCAGGATTTTAGAGATTCACAAATTATTACCTGAATTCTTGTACGTAGAACAGCACCGACGCATGGAATGGAAGCGGAGTGTCGGGTTTAGTCTGGACTATATACCAGTATACAAGTGTTTGTTTTAGCTTGAGACAACTAAATATTTTGTAAACGACTCATGGCACGAAAAGAATATTCTAGGTGATAGGTTAATACACTCCTGGAAATTGAAATAAGAACACCGTGAATTCATTGTCCCAGGAAGGGGAAACTTCATTGACACATTCCTGGGGTCAGATACATCACATGATCACACTGACAGAACCACAGGCACATAGTCATAGGCAACATAGCATGCACAATGTCGGCACTAGTACAGTGTATATCCATCTTTCGCAGCAATGCAGGCTGCTATTCTCCCATGGAGACGATCGTAGAGATGCTGGATGTAGTCCTGTGGAACGGCTTGCCATGCCATTTCCACCTGGCGCCTCAGTTGGACCAGCGTTCGTGCTGGACGTGCAGACCGCGTGAGACGACGCTTCATCCAGTCCCAAACATGCTCAATGGGGGACAGATCCGGAGATCTTGCTGGCCAGGGTAGTTGACTTACACCTTCTAGAGCACGTTGGGTGGCACGGGATACATGCGGACGTGCATTGTCCTGTTGGAACAGCAAGTTCCCTTGTCGGTCTAGGAATGGTAGAACGATGGGTTCGATGACGGTTTGGATGTACCGTGCACTATTCAGTGTCCCCTCGACGATCACCAGTGGTGTACGACCAGTGTAGGAGATCGCTCCCCACACCATGATGCCGGGTGTTGGCCCTGTGTGCCTCGGTCGTATGCAGTCCTGATTGTGGCGCTCACCTGCACGGCGCCAAACACGCATACGACCATAATTGGCACCAAGGCAGAAGCGACTCTCATCGCTGAAGACGACACGTCTCCATTCGTCCCTCCATTCACGCCTGTCGCCACACCACTGGAGGCGGGCTGCACGATGTTGGGGCGTGAGCGGAAGACGGCCTAACGGTGTGCGGGACCGTAGCCCAGCTTCATGGAGACGGTTGCGAATGGTCCTCGCCGATACCCCAGGAGCAACAGTGTCCCTAATTTGCTGGGAAGTGGCGGTGCGGTCCCCTACGGCACTGCGTAGGATCCTACGGTCTTGGCGTGCATCCGTGCGTCGCTGCGGTCCGGTCCCAGGTCGACGGGCACGTGCACCTTCCGCCGACCACTGGCGACAACATCGATGTACTGTGGAGACCTCACGCCCCACGTGTTGAGCAATTCGGCGGTACGTCCACCCGGCCTCCCGCATGCCCACTATACGCCCTCGCTCAAAGTCCGTCAACTGCACATACGGTTCACGTCCACGCTGTCGCGGCATGCTACCAGTGTTAAAGACTGCGATGGAGCTCCGTATGCCACGGCAAACTGGCTGACACTGACGGCGGCGGTGCACAAATGCTGCGCAGCTAGCGCCATTCGACGGCCAACACCGCGGTTCCTGGTGTGTCCGCTGTGCCGTGCGTGTGATCATTGCTTGTACAGCCCTCTCGCAGTGTCCGGAGCAAGTATGGAGGGTCTGACACACCGGTGTCAATGTGTTCTTTTTTCCATTTCCAGGAGTGTATTAGTAAAGGCTACACATGTCTGCGCTACAACTGGCAGACTCCTGACCACGCCTCCTCCTGGGGTGGGGTCAGCTTTTTATTCTCATATTGGAAACCCCCATTGTTACTGCATATTCGGATTCCATGTACGGTTTACTCAAACCATTATTTCCCATTCTTAGTAGGTGGCTCTGTAATCTACAAATATCAAGCATGCCTTTTTCTGCAGTTAAGAACCGATGCATTTGATTCTACATTTCATTGATGACGTAATTGTAAAACATCGTGTTCTAACGGCTGACAATGATTTTCAAACGTTACTTGAGTGCTGCAAATGTGATCATACGGTACAAACAGTATAGTTACGCACTGACATGTCTGGTAAATAAGCTACTTGTGTGGTAACGTAGTTTTCTATTCTCTGCAGGAATGCTTAATTCTAGTGGCCACCCTCGAACATTCCCACCCGTCAGGTGGCTGATTTCGCTGTGTGTTTCCATCCAATCGCGGTACACTGTTTCGCTCGCGCGCTACGCGGCTACCGTTGTAGTATCCCGGTGGGAGCAGAAAATTATTACAAACGCGTCGTTGTTCCCTGATCATGTCAAATGTAGTTTAACATTGAAACGGCTAACAGTGTTATACTGTACAGTGAAATTTGCAATTCAAAAGTAAATTTCGAACATAAATGTCAGTCGTTAGAACGCAAGGGTTTACCTTTGCATTGTGAATGAAATATAGTATCAAATACGTCGGTTGTTAATTGTAAAAACAGGTACACTAGATATTTGTCGATTAGAGTGCCATCTACCACGAATGGGGAACAATGGTTTGGTAGACCGTACGTATTTTTTGGAGTGGAATCCGCATTTGAAATCAGATGGATGGCTGCAGTTTGAAAATACAAACCTGACTCCGACCGCACACGAGGCGTCGTTAGGAGATGACCAGTCGTAGCACAGACATGTGTACCCTTTGCCAATATTAACTTTCCATCTAGGAAATTTTTTCGTATGATGCGTCGTTCGGGAGCTACCTAGTTGTCTCAGTTTAAAACGTATCCATATATATGTATAGCCTTCCTGTGAGAGCAAATTCTGTCGAATTGGCTCGGTAGAGCGTCAAAAATCCCGAGGTGGTTGGTGTTCCACTGCTGCCTGCCGAATCTCTAGATACGTCTCCGCCTGTCTCCGGACAACAGCGGGACACCAATCTGACAGTGCTACGCTGAAATGAAAAGGTTAGCGCAGAAGAGGAATTCGTGGCGGGCCTCATCATACCAGTGAGAAAACTGATAATAAAAGAAAAAAAGGTTAATTAATTTTAGCGCACAGATCTCATATTCATGAGGTGCGTGTGTCTGTGACGCCCTACTTGTACAGGTACATCATAAGGATGTACTTAACATCAATAGCATTTGCGAAACTTACATAATTTTCGCTTATGAGACAACAACAAAAAAGATTTAACTTTGAAAGTGTTGGTTAATGCTGCTTCAACATAAATAAGAAATTAACTTGTTTCTATTATAGAATTCTGAGCTTTATCTCCCAATTTAGATTTTTGTGCGCGAGGATATCATTCAGTCTGTGTGTCCTACATAGGCACACCTGACCCTCATTTTGCTATTTCTATATATACCCCTCAGGAAGGATATATTCTGACCACGCTTTTGCACAACGAGCATTTGTTTACCTTGTTTGTACCGTGACACCCACATGCGTTGAACAATAACATTTTCTGGGGAAAGATTGTTAGTAGTATCTAGAGTTGTATACACAATGTTGTTACAGTATTCAGCAGTTCAGGTGCGCCTGCTCTTATTTCTTGCACAGGAAATTCAGTACTGAGTGAAAAGGTTGTTATCTTAAAACAAATCATAGCACTGTCTACACACGAATACGCAGCTAGCGACCACGGCCGGTTTGGGCCCTCTCTGTCTCTCTACCCCGGGCCAACGAGAATTACGGACCCCGTAACACCTATGATGTCACACTAGTCGTCTTGTCCGCTATAAATCGCGAACACTAGGCTCCATGCAGGGCCCACAAGAAATCAGTATGTTAATTGGAAGGAACATACTAATGATCTTTGCCTTGCCGTTTGGATGCACACTGTCCCTACTCCTATGCTTAAGTGAACTCAGGCAAAGCCTTTTTATGTGAATAATTTTTGTTATCTGTTTATGTAAAAAACTGTATACTAAAATGTGTTTCTTTGGTTGTTACGTGTGTTCGAGGAAGTTTCCGACAGTATGTTCCAGCAGTGTGGCCCTTGAATCAGCGTCTGCTGTGCTGGGTACTCCCTCTGATAGAGCCGACGCTCGTTATCGACGAGAACGTCGCTCCAACAATGTTAAAAGTCTATGAATTTCATGTTAAATTATTGCATCGCAAAAATGTTGTACAATGTACTTCTAGTTGGACTTCCAAACTTTACAGATGTTAATACTTATGATTGTATGTACCATTGTGAAAAATAAAACACTCAGTTCATCGTTAAAATTCAGGTGTTCTCAAAGACTTTATTTGACAACAATAGTGAAGAGTAACTTTTCTGAACACTGACCCTCCTGCAGTGTCTGCAGTAACATCAAGTTGAAAGGCTATAATTGTTATCTGTCATGAAACAGATGCCTACTGAAATTGGTGAAGACATTTCTCACAGTTAAACAGTTTTCTGAAAAGTTTCATATACGCCGTTCACGAAGTTTAACCAGATTGAATTTTTGCATGAATTTGGTTTCGGGAAACAGCCTTAATATAAGTGATTTCTAAAACTTCAGAAAGGCAATAGGCAATAAGACAGATTTTTTAAAATGTAATTTGTGATAAACGACTGAGGAGCTTAGTTATCAAATAGTGCTTTAGTTCACTTTTGCTCGACATAGTGACCAACTATCGATCTTCTGTAAGCTACGTACAAGAGGTTATCACTCGTTTAACAAAGACTTTAATATTGCAGCAAATCATATGGGACTTTCAAAACTAATTAAAGGCTTAAATTTCTGTTTAATCAAGTTACACTGACTTTTTAAGAACATAGGGAATTAATCGTTACGCTACAGCGCAGTTAAAGGCCAGGTTTTGCTAACTTGGTGCAGCCTTGTTTCACATAACATTACACAGCTCCAGATTAACAGTGAGGCAATATAAGCCACACTTTGAACCTCTCCTTTTCTCTAGGTCAGAAAAACGATACTGCGAAGTTTCATAAACTCAATCCGGAGTACAATTACCAATAAAATTTGTCCTGAAGCTAGCATAAAAACTTCGAGTGAGGCTTCGTCTCCCTCTGACACATACTGTCAGATTGTATGCAGGGGAATATATTACGAAAGAAGACAGCTTCTTAACGTCGTAATCCAGCATTTAATGGGGCAGGGGTTGCCATCGTGCTTTATTGACGTCTTGCTGGACACAGCTGCTGGCACTCATAAGACTTGTAGTATTACATGTGGTAGCTCACGCAACAGGGCCCATATATCTCGTTGGCCCTGCTCTTTCCCCAGTGGCGTCACTGTAGGCATCCATGCTGACTGCATCGTCGTGGACTGTCGGCTGTTGTCTACAAGGAATGAAGTACCATTCATAGTATTCTGACGTGGTGTAGTAGCATGGTTGTAAAAATATCTTAATTGACAGGGACCAAAGACTTGTGTTACACCTTCTCAACAGCATTCGCATTCAAATCCAGAAGGAACTGCTGCAATGAACATTTTAAACTGGATAGTAGTAGGGCAAAGTGGGTTCTGGGGCGGTTTGTTAGTACTGGTTGGATAGATTCAGGGGCAAACTTGACTGATTTATGACACCACCCCCGTACCCATTGTTACCCTAATTCATTTACGATACCTTCAGGTCTATTTATGACCCCTTGGGGATAATCCATCCTTCTGAGAAACAGCCAGCTGTCCCCCTTCCCCTCCCCTCTCTCAGTAATCCCCAAATTTTCCCCTTCCCCTCCCCAATACAAGAATACTTTTGCTATCAAATTAATTGACAAATTAAATAAACTTATCAATTAATTATTCCCTCTGCCTCCCACAGCTGTTCCACCTCCCCTGTCGCCAGCCACAGTGGCCATGCAGCTCTAGGCGCTTCAGTCTGGAACCGCGCGACCGCTACGGTCGCAGGTTCGAATCCTGCCTCGGGCATGGATGAGTGTGATGTCCTTAGGTTAGTTAGGTTTAATTAGTTCTAAGTTCTAGGGGACTGATGACCTCAGATGTTAAGTCCCATAGTGCTGAGAGCCATTTGAACCACCTCCCCTGTCCACCCAGAAAGAAACTGGTAGGAAAATCACTCAGTCCGTACAGAGCTGTTGGTGTGGAAGATGCAAGTATTATCCTGTCGAGTAAGTACATGCCCTCATTACGTAATTACATTGCTGCAGATACGAGATGCTGTCTTGTTGATGTGCAGGGATCAACTGAGCAAGCGCACGTCTCCACCAGAGGATGTGCCACCTATCACACCCTCCCTCCCCAGGCATTGCAGAAAAAATTGGAGAGAAAAGTCGCTGAGGTATTAGTGTGGAAGGACATAGGGCCTCACCTCTCCCCTTCCCTCTCAGAAGCCATGCACATCTTGTGATATCAAATAAATGACTAATTCACTAAACGTATCAGACATTGGTGGGAAATACATTGTCCACTCTTATGATGCCATAGGTTTTTTCTCACACATTTAGGTCAGAATCTTTACTGCGTCAATTCCCCGCTCCTCCGCTTTCGCACACCCTTCTGAAAAAATTGATACTGAGTTTTGACTGATAGACCCGCTCCTAATCCTTGCAGATCACTCCTCCGCTTTCGCACACCCTTCTGAAAAAATTGATACTGAGTTTTGACTGATAGACCCGCTCCTAATCCTTGCAGATCACTCTAAACATATCCAGTAGGACAGACGTTTTACAACAAAGTTTGAGAATCACGCATGTCTCACATAAAGCTTCCGATGGCAGTTTTTCCTGGAAGAAGAAACACGCATCGCTTGCGAGATCGAGAATTTAGAGGAGTTGGTCCGCCAGCTCTACTCGAATGGCGTCGATCGCATTTTCGCACGTACGCCAAAACACACCACATGCATAGGCCTACTGGCACCTGCTAAGTGCCAAGCGCTGGATAGCAGGCGTCGGTTGCCTGCAAATCTCAACGCAGCCAAGTAATGCATGATGTGGGATGTCGTACACACCTGGTTCAAAAAGGTTCAAATGGCTCTGAGCATTATGGGACTTAACTTCTTAGGTCATTAGTCCCCTAGAACTTAGAACTACTTAAACCTAACTAACCTAAGGGCATCACAAATATCCATGCCCGAGGCAGTATTCGAACCTGCGACCATAGCGGTCGCGCGGTTCCAGACTGTAGCGCCTAGAAGCTCTCGGCGACCCCGGCCAGCTACACCCCGGCCAACTACACACCTGGCACTGGCAGTCAGTGCACCCTATTGTTCTCACTCTTCCGTTCCCATCCAACAAAGACATCTGAGAAAAATTAGGTAGCGTCTGTTGTGTGTCATGCTAATCTTCCTCCTAGTCCCAAAATAAGCAGCAGATACCTAATAAATCCGCAGCTCTTCCGAACATGCTGTGATGAGTGGGATATCTTGGAAATATTCCCTTGCTCTATCAGATTGATTGACTAATTAATTAAATCGATACCCTCTGTTACTGATGGTTCTTCTTGCATCATACTGGTCGATATTTGGGCTGGTATATTTGACAGAATTACATCCTGCAACCACCTAGTTTCAAATCCTTCTTGATTTTTTTTCCTTGCCTCCCATTGCTCGATACTGGCACACTTTACATTTGCTGTAGCTGAAAATTTCTAATTTCAGTTCAGTTGCATACTGTCCTTAAACAGTCTGTGGAGGGGTTAGATTGATGTGTGTTCTCGCAGTACCAACACTGGAAACAATAAATTGACCAATTTGGAATCTGACGTCTTGATTGGAAGCGATGCTGTATAAAATGATTGTAATTTCAAATACTGACGTGAATTTATACCGTCATGGTTGTAGAATTCCTGACCAATAAAGGTCTGCCAAGTGTATATTATAAAGCACTACAGAATTCCTAAGTTTATTCTCTCTGCTGCACCAGGACGAAGAAGGAGGAGGGAAGGGTCTATCCCGTGATAGGATAGTAACAACAACAAATACCACTGCAAGACAGAGTGCTCTGCAATGCATTGAAAAACACTAAACAACAATTCTAATGGTTGTCACAGGCAGATACCTGCGATAGCTGAAAACACTTGTACATACAGCCCAGTTATGTTCACATGCAGCTGGCTCGTCCCCTCGCACACCTCCAGTGCCAACACTCAGAGGCCAGAGAAAACTACTGCCATGACCATAGCTAACGTCGTTGACACGTGTGTCTACCAGAGTGCATACCTCAGCCATGGAGGGCATCTTGGGACGACTAGACTGGTAGGAATTCGGATGTTATCAATACCTCCAGCACCAGCGCTTGACACTGAGCGGTACTGAATCTTTTGTCCCGCTGCTTAGCAGAGTTGTTAACCCGCAGCAGACTAGGGTTTGATTCCTGCCCGGTTTGGAGATTTTCTGTGCTTGTGGACTGGATATTGTGTTGTCCTCATCATCATTTCATTATCACCGACGCGCAAGTAGCCCAATGTGACGACACCTGAAATAAGACTTTCAACTCAGCGGCCTGACTTTTCCAGATGGGGCCTCCCAGCCGTCAAAGCCACACGATCATTTCATTTCACTGATCTTCTCAAATATCCACGTAAAAATCGGAGAATACCCGCAACGCATGCGATCACGAAAGCTGACCAACACATACTCAATATTAGTTCGCTGATTGCCCACCTAGAGGCGACATGGTTGTCCCCATGTCAGCGATCAAGAGCCGAATACACGGCCGTCCGGATTTTTCTTTCTACCCGCAGTTCGCGGCAGCCTTAAGGCAGTTGTGTCCATTCGTTCCCATCCCCGGCTACCTCTGCCACCTCACGGATATCTCTGCCACGACACAGAGCAACCGGCGGCACATCATTGATATGGAATCGATATGCTATTATAATTAAACTGATCATGAGAGTCACTTTGAACGATGAGTAATTTTTTACTGCTGACGGATTACACTCCGCTCGCGCTATTCGTCCACGAGACTCAGAGGGCCATAGGCACGGGTTCCGTGGTAGATGCCATGTTTCTTGACTTCCGCAAGGCGTTCGATACAGTTCCCCACAGTCGTTTAGTGAACAAAGTAAGAACATATGGACTATCAGACCAATTGTGTGATTGGATTGAAGAGTTCCTAGATAACAGTAAGCAGAATGTCATTCTCAATGGAGAGAAGTCTTCCGAAGTAAGAGTGATTTCAGGCGTGACGCAGGGCAGTGTCGTGGGACCGTTGCTATTCACAGTACACAGATAACATCGGAAGTTCACTGAGGCTTTTTGCGGATGGTGTTGTGGTATATCGATAGGTTGTAACAATGGAAAATTGTATAGAAATGCAGGAGGATCTGCAAGGAATTGACGCACGGTTCTCGAAATGGCAATTGAATCTCAATGTAGACAAGTGTAATGTGCTGCGAATACATAGAAAGATAGATCCTTTATCATTTAGCTACAATATAGCAGGTCAGCAACTGGAAGCAGTTAATTCCGTGAATTATCTGGGAATAGGTATTAGGAATGATTTAAAATGGAATGATCATATAAAGTTGATCGTTGGTAAAGCGGATGCCAGACTGAGATTATTTGGAAGAATCCTAAGGAAATGCAATCTGAAAACAAAGGAAGTAGGTTACAGTACTCTTGTTCGCCCACTGCTTGAATACTGCTCAACAGTGTTGGATCCGTACCAGATAGGATTGATAGAAGAGATAGAGAAGATCCAACAGAGAGCAGCGCGCTTCGTTACAGGATCATTTATTAATCGCGAAAGCGTTACGGAGATGATAGATAAACTCCAGTGGAAGACTCTGCAGGAGAGACGCTCAGTAGCTCGGTACGGGCTTTTGTTGAAGTTTCGAGAACATACCTTCACCGAGGAGTCAAGCAGTATATTGCTCCCTCCTACGTATATCTCGCGAAGAGACCATGAGGATAAAATCAGAGAGATTAGAGCCCACACAGAGACATACCGACAGTCTTTCTTTCCACGAACAATACGAGACTGGAATAGAAGGGAGAACCGACAGAGGTACTCAAGGTACCCTCCGCCACACCGTCAGGTGGTTTGTGGAGTATGGATGTAGATGTAGATGTAGACGACAGGTAGAGTCGTTTAAGGAAATCAATCACATTTTTATCAGTGTAATTACAATCAGATATTACGATTCCAACACCACCCTGGTGACATTTTACAATGAGCAATTTATCGGAAGTACCTCATCCTGAAGACTGTGCCTCTGGAAATATCAATTGCCGATGTAAATCTGTATCCTGAATGAGATTTTCACTCTGCAGCGGAGTGTGCGCTGATATGAAACTTCCTGGCAGATTAAAACTGTGTGCCCGACCGAGACTCGAACTCGGGACCTTCGCCTTTCGCGGGCAAGTGCTCTACCAACTGAGCTACCGAAGCACGACTCACGTCCGGTACTCACAGCTTTACTTCTGCCAGTACCTCGTCTCCTACCTTCCAAACTTTACAGAAGCTCTCCTGCGAATCTGTATCCTTCTTATGAATAGGCATAATTTTCAAACAACCGGCGGCTCATCAGTGATATGGAACTGATATGCTACTTAATTAAAGTGATCATGAGAGTCACTTTGCCCGATGAGTAATTTCTTTGCTGCTGTCGGATTACACTCAGCTCAAATGGGAATTTCTAGAAGGAAGACAACGTTCTTTTCGAGGAACACTATTGAGAACCAAGATTTGAAGCTAACCGCTGGAGGATTTTGCCGCCGCGAACATAAATTTCGCATAAGGACTACGAAGAGAAGATACGTGAAATTAGTGCTCATGAGGAGGCATATAGCTCTATTTGCGAGTGGAATACGAAAGAAAACGACTAGTAGTGGTACAGCGTACCCTCCGCCACGCACCATACAATGGCTTGCGAATAAGCCTATAGATGTAAATTGAAACATGATCTGTCTGTATATAGGCCTGTCTATTTACAGGCACACAAACCTCGCGACATAATGTTATCTCTTTATTTATCTAGAAACAAACGACAAACCTTCTGCTGCTATATGTCTCTCGACAAAAATCTTAGTATTAACTCCGAATTTTCTATTTCATGTTACTTAACTCCTTAAGTAACATGACATATGTGAGAGGTTGTAATATGTCTGCCCACAATACGTAGAAGAAGCAGTATAGAGTGCACCTCTGAGCACTTCTTTCTTCGGTATGTCGTTTACTGGCTGTATTCTCACGAATCTTCTAGTCTTCGATACATAGCATTTGAAGCTACATGATTTATACGAGTACGAGATGCAGTTGGAAAGTGTAAAAACATCAGAATAATTTAATGTTTGATCGTTTAGAATACGGGGCTTGCTCTCGTTCAACAAACTGAATAATGTACAAACTATACCGTGGCATAGATATCAATAAATACATCAATAATAGATTGTCATAGCGACCGAAAGAGCAACCTCTTTAATAAAAGCTTGAAATGTTGAAGATGAGGGGTGTTTCGACAGGTTACTGTTTCAAATATTACTGTTTCATGAAATAAATAATGAAAATGTCAATAAAAAACGGCGGAATTGTTCCACAGGAGATGGCTATGACTGTGTTATGTTTTACAAAGAAAACACTCCAAATAACGTTTTTGTTTTACTGCAATTACCGGTTTCGGTGCAATTAAGTCATCTACAGATGTAAAAAGGAAACACAGGAGCATGGCTAATACCATCAACGGCAGAAGACCCACGTCGGTACAACGAAGGAAATAGTGTTATTTGCATCACTTAAAAGAGAACGCTGTATAATATGAAATTCATGAGCCAGAAAATTATAAAGGAACACAAACAGCTGGCAGAAATACAAGGTGAAAGAGCTGAGCTACATACAGTATAAAAGAGATCTGTTTCTGTGGTTGGCAAATGTTGGTGTATAATATGAACTAAATTGCAAAGAAGTAGAAAAACTATGTTAAATGAAGTTTGCGAATGTGAAATCGACATGGAACAGTAAATTTTCACGTGCCATCGAGATTGGGAGAGTAATTGTAATTTTCTTGTATGCTTTAATTGTTGAGTCGTGTTGCGGCTCACGTTGGTGCTGTTGGTAGGTTGGCATTGTGTAATAGGGATAGTGGCGTCTTGTTTTCTTCTCTTGTTTACTGGCGTCACTACGTTTGCTAGCATTGTCTATCCACGAGTGGCAGCAGCAGCGATTATCGATATCTAGTACACTAGTACTATCTTTGGAAGGGCGTCAAGTGTTTTCCGGATAGGGTGTGTCGGGGAGTTCTGTTGGAACGGAGCAGCAGTGAGTTCCGGCAATGCGGGGACGTGCTGAGACCACTGGTGGCACGCCAGGTCGAGGGGCTGTAGTAGCGAAGGCGACAACCTCGTTCTGCACCGGACCCACGACGTTTGAGATGAGTGAACATTAACCCAGTAGTGAAACCTCCACTATTGTGAGATCACGCCGTTAGTTCGAGCGTTGCTGTTCGCAGGGTCGTTAAGACAAAGAGCAACGAGTGGAGTGTTTGGAGTTGACGAAAATAATTAGCTGTCCTCCACTTTTTACTATTAATCATTGAATTCCTTGTGTTTATTGATGAATTTCAACCAGCGGTATTTTGCTGCCTAGAGGCTGCTAACGCCCCAGTTACCTGCCCTGGAGGTTAGCGTATTTTCGCGGCAGTGTACCTTTCCTCGCCTTGCCGCTGCTGTCCGGTAAAGCGTGTAGTTTGATAGCCTTCTTGATTGTGTTTCGGATACTTGTTTCTTTTGGACTACTTTGGTCGTAGTGGGTCCTTCTGCTTCTGGATGTTCTAAACACCAGATTCCGAAAACGCAGTGCTGTCAACCGGCTCCGCCTTGCCTGGGTTATTCCATCGTTGTGTTAGTTATCAGACATTAGGTAGACATTGCAAGAGTGTCGCTAGTTTCAGTTGCAATCTGGTAAACTGAATACAACTGGTGGCCTGTCTCATCGTTTACGAAGTTGAGCCACTTTCCCAGGTCGATCCTTTGAGCACTGTCTGAGGCCCACTTCTCTCTTGATTTGGCCAGACTGTGCTAGTTGTCAATAAGGCCTTCAGACGTGAATGCAATTTACCTTAAGGACTTCTGTCTCTTAATAGTGAAAATTTGATGATTGTCCTTTTTGTAATATTTTAGTATCTCTTGGAGAAGTTTAATTTGTTCTTAAGAATTTGCTATCCAGGCCTTCTGCCGTCAAATTTTTTTTTTTTTTTGAGTTATTATTATTGTGGCCTTCAGCCGACAAATAAGTGGAATTTCTGGTCAATAAGGCCTTTAGCCATTAGTGCAACTTGCTTAAGAAATTTTTTTATTAGACTTTGTGTCTTAACAGTCAAATCTGATAATTGTTCCCTTTTGTCAACCCTATTTGCACCACATTGAATCCTGCCTTTCCCTAAGTACCACGTTTCAATTGTGTAAGGATGAATTCAGAAAGATATCAGTATAGAATTAATGCAGTGCCTTGGATTTGCTTTTATGGTTGCCACTCAAGATATAGAACATCAAGACTGAAGATAACCGGAAACGTTAGTCGATGGAGAGCAATACTTACTGAAAAAGAACAAATATGCAAAAATAATATTTTAGATTCAGAAACGCAGATGACCAAATGAAAGTTTCTATCGAATATCTTACGGAAAACCAAGACAAAAATATATCTTAAACTAATACTAACATGCACTACTCCAAGTTTTTCTGCACAACAAATAAATATGAAACTTCCTGACAGATTAAAACTGTGTGCCCGACCGAGACTCGAACTCGGGACCTTTGCCTTTCGCGGGCAATTGCTCTATCAAAACGTGGACAATAATTCCTACTTTTAATATGTTTGTCTGTGATGCATTATAGAGGTAGAAAAATCTTATTTTAAGTAAAGGGAGAAAATTTCGACGTAATTAGCTATTCAGGGACGTTAATTTGTTTGTGAACGTTCAGAAAGGGTATATAGAAATGGGATATAATTCGTCATTCGTTAGATGCAGGAGATGAAATTTGGCTACAAATTACAAATTTCAGAAAATAAGATTTAGATAATTCCTTTCAAAAGGGAGTTCCGATTTACATAAGAAAGTACTTATTATAATATCCTACATCATACGTTTCTACTTTGACGGTGTGTGACAACATTCATCAATGAGCCGGTTCTCGAACTGGAGGGAGAAAAGACAGTCACCCTCCCACGACTCATCTCCACCCCCCCCCCCCAAACCCCGCCCCCACCACCCAACGTATAAGAGATTTTTCCTTCAGACAGTGTACTGTGTTGTGATACGTAATTTCATGACTGCTTTGCATTTTGAAAGTTATCTTTCAAAGCTGCCTCTGACATTAAGACAGATGGTACATTATTAGAAAGTTACACGTGGAAGAACTAAGTCTTACTCGAAATTGGAAACTGTAAATAGTCTTAGCAACTTTTTTGTGAATTTATGGATATGTTTGCTCTTTTTGTGGAGAAACTAGAATACTAGTGATTAATAAATTATAAAGCCTTGTTGTTGCCTTCGTGAAATGCGGTTGAGACGTATCGGTCGCAGTGAAGCAATATGAAGTAACAGAAATTCTAAAACTGTTTATTCATAGAAATACCACTAAAAATGTTAGTTTAGATGGTCACATTTTGTTTCTGGCGCACTATTTTTCAAAGCTTGTCGCGGGAAGCGGCACGTTAATGTTTGTGACACAGAGAAATAATTCAGTTTCTTTGCAGATGATGGGAAAGCTGCTCATTTAGGTTTTGAGTCTTATCAATACAGTTCAGATTACCATGAACTGATCATTGGAATGACATACTGTGGAGAGCGTGGAGTTTGTCGGACATCGACAGCTTTCTGCCTTTAGCATTTGTCGAGAGTCGACGAATGACAGTCAGTCGCAAAGTAGGAGACTGACGCTGGATTTCCAGACTTCATGGAGAGGCATGAAATTCGTATGAAATTCGTAAGTTTGCATATTGTGTACAGCTGAATAGTTCATGTACAGACTAGTGATAAAAATGTCTTTTTTCTGTTGTGTAGTTCGTAACTAATGTGAAACCAGAATGAGTACATAAAGAATAAATGTACCACATACACAATTTCGCCCTATCCCGTCTATATGTATATATAAATGGTAATAAAGTCTCTCCAGCCAGAGAATGTGGACAACGAAAGTGGTGAAAACAACGACGGTAAATTGGGATGGATCAAAATTGTGTTTGTGGTACATTTAGTGTCTGTTTTTTATGTGCTCATTCTGGTTTCACATTAATTACGAACTACGCAACAGACAAAAAGACATTTTTGTCACTAAACTGCACATGAAAATTTTATGGATTATCATTATTAATAATAATCCGAAATATTAATTAAAATTTCGTGAAGCATAGTGGTCACATTATTCTTTATGGGAAATATAGGATGTTGACACTTGATTAAAAAACAAGCCGTGGTCCTCCTACAAATTTGATTTTCACAGGCATCTATTTATCTCAAAAGCTATTGTCTTGCTGTGAGCCTTTATGGTTCTCAGTGCCTAAGTTGTAAGCATATTCGAATAACGATTTATACAGCTAGATTTAATACAAATACAGGCTTACAAGGTCATTCTATTAGTACATGCGAGGAAAACATTTCCCAGCTTTAATTCATTAAAACAAAATTCACAACTTTATAATTTATGTGGTATAAAATTGAGGTGTGCACTAACCATTATCAGAATGTCATATAACTGATTAACAACTTCATAGCTTCACAAATTTGTAATTTACATGGTATACAATCGAGGTGTACACTAATCATTATAAGAATTTCAACCACCACTAAGACAGTAAACACGGATATGCCGACAATGGCCCAAAGATTGTGTAAATTGGAGGCTCGTTACTCCTTTCAGATATTTCAACTTATGTTCGAGGAAGACAGAGTTTCTGTAATCTTTCTCTATGTGTGAAAGGTTCTCTCATTCTATCTTGCCCAAATCAACTTCCCGTTATTAGCCGATTCTACCTGTGGACTGACCGTGTGTAATCTTTTATTGACAAAAGGTATGATCACTGTGTGAAACCACTTGATTTCCTGACTGAAATGTTTTTTGCAGGCGGTGAGGTTAGGCCAAAAGCAAGTAAGTATATATACAATTTCTGAGATCAGAAACAATTACGTTAAACAAGAATCCAGAAAAAAAGTAACCAGTTACATTACCACCTTTTTCTTTAAGCAAAGGCAACAGCAGTTTGGATACTAGCAATAGCTATAAAATGAAAGAGAATCTTTGATCAAATTATAACCCCTTGAAGACAAGTCTACAAAAGTCGAAACCACTAAAGTGAAATTGTGACCAAATTTTATTGTTATTTAAACCACAGACCGAATATATTTTAAGAACGGTTACAGCTAGAGAGTACAGTAACGAACACAATTAATTCAAATACAAATTTCCATAACGCTTCACAAAACCGTTACAGATTGCCCCACTGGGCTGACTCAACATTTAAACAATCATGAAACGAAGACGCGATGGCCTGAACATTAGAATTAAAAAGAACATAACAAATACGAAATGTCAGGACTTGTCACTGCCTCTGTATGTCTATCGAGAAACAAATTCCGACGCCGTAGTTAACACCAGCATTCAATGAGTGGAATAACAAATTTAATATTTGGCGCTGAGGCCTTTCCTTTTCCAAATTTTTTTGGAACAAACATTCAGTATCTCGGAACTCCAACCCGCGCAAGACCGGTCAGAGTTAACAACGCGCGACCAGAATTTTCGGCAGAGATAAATCCCTTAATCACAATATTTATGCCACGTAATACAAATTATATGCTTTTCTTCTTATAAGATTTGACTGGTAACAGCAAAGACAATTCATTCTCAATCCATATTCTGTACTCACTAGACTGTTCATTCCATTCAGATCATTTAATTCTTCTTCACTTTCACTCAGGATAGCAATGTCATCAGCTCTTCAAACTTTCTTTTATTCCGTCACTGTTTCTTCGAAGTACGGATTGAACAGTTCGAGCGAAAGACTACACCCCTATGTTACACCCTTCTAAATCCGAGCACTTCGTTCTTGGTCGTCCAGTCTTATTATTCCCTCTTGACTCTTGTACATGTTGTATATTACCTACGTCTCCCTGTGGCTTCCTCATACTTTTCTGAGAATTTCTAACATATTGCACAATTTTACATTGTCGAACTCTTTTTCCAGATCGATAAATCCTATGAATGTGTCTTAATTTTTCTTTATTCTTGCTTCTGTTTTAATCCGAAACGTCAAATGGCCTTCCTGGTGTCATTATCTTTCCTAAAGCAATACTGATCGTCACCTAACACCTCCTTTATTTTCTTTTCCGTTCTTCTTTATATTATTCTTGTCAGCAACTTGGATGCATATGTTCTTGAGCTGATTGTGTGTTAATTCTCCCACTCCTCAGCTCTTGCAGTCTTCGGAACTGTGTGAATGATATTTTTCCGAAAGTCAGATAGTATGTCGCAAGACTCATACATCCTACAAACCAACCGGAATAGTCGTTTTGTCGCCACTTCTCCCAACAATTTTTGAAAATCTGACGGAATGTTATCTATCACTTCTGCCTATTTTATCTTAATTCTTTCGAAGTTCTCTTAAATTCTGATTCTAATATTGGATCCCTATCTCTTATAAATCGACTTCTGTTTCTTCTTCTAACACATCAGACAAATCTTCCCCCTCGTAGCGGCCTTCAGTGTTCTCTTTCCACTCTATCTTTCCTCTGCATTTAATGGCGGAATTCTCGTTACACTCTTATTGATACCACCCTTGCTTTTAGTTCACCATAGGTTATTTTGACTTTCCCATATGCTGGGTCAGTCCATTCGACAATCATTTCTTTTTCGGTTTTTTCACATATTTCATGCAGCCATTTCGTCTAGTTTCCCTGCACTTCCTATTCATTTCATTCCTCAGTTACTAGTATTTCTGTATTCCTGAGTTTCCCGGAATATTTTTGTAACTTGTTTCTTCCATCACTCAGTTGAAGTATTTTCTCGGCTATCCACGGTTTCTTCGCATTTACCTTCTTGGAACATACGTTTTCCTCTCCAACCTCTGTGATTGTGCTTTTTAGAGGTGTCCGTTCCTCTTCAACTGTAATGCCTACTGAGCTAATCATTATTACTGTATCTGTAGCCTTACATAATTTAAAGCGTATCTCGTCATTCCTTAGTACTACCGTATACCACTTCTTTGCGTATTCATCCTTCATCACTAATCTCTTAAACTTCAGCCTACTCTTAATCAATACTACATTGTGATTTGAGTCTGTGTCTGCTCCTGTGCGCACCTTACAATCTTGCATCTGATTTCGGAATCTCAGTCTGACCATGATGTAAGCTAACTGAAATCTTTCCGTATAACCCGGCTTTTTCCATGTATACCTCCTCGTCTCGCGATTCTTGGACAGAATATTGACTATTACTAGATGAAACTGGCTATAGAACTCAGTTAGTCTTTCGCCTCTCTCATTCCTTGTCCCAAGCCCATATTCTCCCGTAAACTTTTCTTCTACTCCTTCCCCTACAACTGCATTCCAGTCTTCCATGACTATTAGATTTTCATATCCCTTTACATGTTGTATTACCCTTTCAATACCCTCATACAGTTTCTCTATCTCTTCATCCAGCTTGCGACGTCGGCATATATGCCTGAACTATCGTTGTTGGTGTTGGTTTGCTGTCGATTCTGACAAGAACAACCCTCGCTTAACTGTTCACAGTAACACACTCTGCCCTACCTTTCTATTCATAACGAATCCTACTCCAGTATTACCATTTTCTGCTGCTGTTGATATTACTCTATACTCAACTGACAAAAAGTCCTTGTCTTCGTTCCATTTCGTTCGCATGCCCTTACTATATTCTCCAACAGAAAGAGGTTCCTACTCAATGGTCTGAAGATGACCACAGTAGTGGTCGAAACCGGTCACCTTGTTAAATAAATCGTGATCAAGACTGTTCTTAATAGTAATTATTTATAAGACATTGATCACTGCTGTTCCCATAATGCATTTAAAAGTAATTCAAGACTGTTTTTAATAGTAATTACTTACTATATGTAGATTGAGCCTTTGCATTTCGCTTTTCAGATTAGCTAGCTTCCTCACCACGTTCAAGTTTCTGATATTCGACGGCCCGACTCGTAGAACATTACCTTTTCGTTGGTTATTCAATCTTTGTTCCCCCTTTGGCAGCTCCTCCTGGAAACCCGAATGGAGGACCTCTCTGGAACCTTTTGCCAATGGAAAGATCATGACACTTTTTCATTTACAGACCTCATGTCCTGTGGATACACGTTAATTGTGTTTAATGCTGGCTTTCCATTGAGTTCTGCATCCTCATGCCGTTGATCATAGCTGTTTCATCCGCTTTGAGGGACAGTTGCCCACACCCAGCACAAGAGAGTGCCTCGAACCTCTGTCCATTCCTCCGCCATCTTTTACAAGGACCTTGCAGAATGAGAGTGACCTCTTGTGCAGGAACACTTCAGCCGCCAATATTGATTATTAATGAAAATTCAATCAAGCGTTGGCGGGTTTCGACCTGGGACCTAGGACGTTTTTTTGATTATTAATCAGTGACGCTACCCTAGACGACGGGTTGCGATGTTACAAAGTAACGAATAACTAAAAACGATCTTTTTCACATAGGCACAGCGCCTACGACATAAACTGCGACGTGCAAAAGCCAGTGACGTTGCATCCCCAGACTTCAAAAGAAAGGGGAGGGGGTGGGACTGCCATATTAAATAAATTACTAAACCAAAAGAATTAATAGTTTACAACAGGAGCAGCTTCCCCCAAATAATTAAAAATACCTATTACAACAGGGGATACCAAACCTGCATAGAATAACTGGCCACTTACTAGAATACAGTTACGTAAGTTAGCGAGCGGTGACCTCCACTGGCGCTTAAGTCTTTAGAACGAAGAAAACAGCAGTTACATGAAAGTGTTAGTAGATTACAATGACAAAGCAAGCGGCGACCTCCTCGGGGTAGACGCACAGCTGCGAAACACTATTGTCCAAGAGTCCCATAAGGCTGCGTTCCACAGTGACGTTAAACCTGGAACAGACTAGAGGTGCGTCTAAATCCGGGCCACCAATGCACGCTCAACACTGCGTCAGTTACAGGGCTCAGGGAGTTGGATAAAGCTGGGGGTCTCTCAAAACAAAATGACAGGATACAAAAAATAATTCCAGAAGCACTGCCGAGCATGGGCTAAGAAACGTTAGCAGCCAGAAATCTTCAACTCGACTCGGCTCCTCTCCGATTTACAAAGGCACCAGGAACGAGAGACAGGCGAGGGAGTGAGACTCTTATACGGCCAGAAGAATCATGCTCACCTGCTAATGTTCCATCTACCGTTTCAGATGAGAAGTGTGTTTCTCGAAGCTTTTTCACACTAGGTGAACAAGCAACAAAGGGACTTAACTCCATGACTCAGCTACTACGCACAACCAGATTACCACACTGCAAATTAACCAGTTCAGGAAGACTTGAGTGAGCTCTACACTAAGAAAGTGCCTGGTCCCAGGAGCCGATGTTCATTCATATAAACAAACTGCTAAACGCTCAAAGTCAGTATGCCTCGCCATAAACTTGAGCCACGTGACACCCCTTGCGCCAAGAGAGAAGGACTTTGTGTACGTCCATCCTTGTGACTGGACGCCTGGGAGACGTCGGCCGTTCACTTATGTAAGAAAATGAAACACCCACGGCAGTCCTTACGGTGTCGTTCATTATATGGTTACCAGTTTCGGTGCTTCAGTGCACCATCTTCAGGTCTTAGCTGATGCTAAAGGGGTTAACACCCTCCGTACGCATGAACCATGACTGGTTTTCGTAGACTACCTGTAAACGCTATGTTGCCTCTCCAGCCATCAACTATCACATACCAAATTGATAGTTCATGGTTAGAGAGACGACAACGGGCTTACAGATAGTCTGCCAAAAATCTGTCATAGATGTTGGCCATTGATGGTTCGTGTATACGGATAGTGTTAACGCACCAAGCATGAGCTGGGGCCTGAAGACGATGCACTTAAGTACTGAAACTGGTAGGCATACAATAAATGACATAACAGGGACGGCTGTAGGTGTTCCATTTTCTTACATAAGATAAGAGGACGTGACAGACCAAGCACTACCGGTGTCAGCTCGTTAATACCCGCCGCAACATCTCGCTTCACTGACTGCGACACCACCAGCATGTCCCGTAGATTAACAGCGCACTGTACACTCATGCGGACGGAGCGACCAATTTGTAAAAGGGAAAGGAGGTGACTTGGCTCATCTATGTGTTTCAGTATTCATCAAGAAGTTTCGTTAAGTCTTTGTGATTCAAGATTGATTTCAGACTTCCACCTACGTATTTGGGCACTAGACACTGCAAGACATCTGCAAACTGTTGCGAAATAACAAATGGTGGTCTCTTTCGATTTGACTTGAAGAAAATGGTTGCCTCCCACCACTCCTGTTACTTTAAACGATAGTTCATGACAAGCTGTGGAACATTTCACCATTGTAAAGTTTCTGAAATGTACATTGTTACCACTAACATCAACACTTTGTTTCGTAGTGAAGTCGTTAACACACTTAAAGGTTCCGAAATCCTTAGCGTCCATTTTACAAACTGGAATGCTGAAAGTATGGAACGTGAGGACATGGCGAGGCATTCCTTCAATCGCTTCCAGCTTTTATAAGGAAATAGACATCAGTGTAGCTATATATGGACGCGAATACCAGATAAATCGGTGAAACAGCTCAAAAATGGTTCAAATGGCTCTAAGCACTATGGGAATTAATATCTGAGGTCCTCAGTCCCCTAGACTTAGAACTACTTAAACCTAACTAACCTAAGGACATCACACACATCCATGACCGAGGCAGGATTCGAACCTGGGACCGTAGCAGGCTCACAGTTTTGGACTGAAGCGCCTAGAACCGCTCGGCCACAGCGGCAGGCGGTGAGACAGCATTTCGTAAATGCTCGTATGTACAGTGTAAGTGTACAACATCGATAAAGCTGGTTCACCGTAAGATCAAACATGAATACATACTGTAATCTCAAAACCAACGAAGGTGTGTCTTGGGCCCTTACGGTCCTCACCGCCAGAGTTATTTTGCCTGTTTGAGGAGCAATACGAAACTGTCATCTTGCCCCACAACTTGTCAATGGGCCAAGATGACAGACTTGATAAGATCCGAGTGCGTTTCTATTCTCGTATATCATAATGACATGACATTAATTAGTTTAACACTACAGTGAATTTTTTATCGAACGGTATGTAAGGAAAGGATTATAGTCTTGAAATAAGTACAAATTAGAGCTTTGTGTCAACAAAAGCCACTCAGCGATTTCAATCTTTCTGGTGAAGTTTTCCATCCTATGCAGCCACCCTGGTCTTCCTGTTGAATGCACGTGAAATCTGACATCCCTGTGCGCACGGAAACGCTCGTCTTCTGCTCTGTAGCCTCGTCATACCAATAGCATTTTGTCCATGGCTGGTAAGTAGTTCTGGAAATCGTCTAACTGCACTTAAATGAAAACATCTCGCAGTCTACCACCTTTAATAAACATTTCCTAAAAATGTTTCATAGTTTAAAATTTTATGTTATCAACGTCTGCTGGGCTTACGTAAATGACTCGAACACACACACACACACACACACACACACACACACAGAGACAGAGAAGAGACGATCGTGAGCACACGCATGCACAAATACGTAAAGTGTCCGATTCTTACAGCGTCAGTTGTCTTCAAACGGCGACCGAGCGTTGCTTCGAAAATATAAGAAACACAGCGTTCCCTCTTTAACTTTCCAGAAGATATTACTTTGTTCGCATTCGCTTCTAGAAGCGTTTTTTTTCTATAACTCCTCACTGTATCTCAAACGTCAGGTGCATCAAAATACTAACTCGGAGCAAAAGGCTGCTTTACAATATTTTCTGTAGGTTGACAGGCTTTACAAACCCCATGGAAAAGTCGTGGATTATGTAGCTGAAAGAATCACACATAAAAATTAGAGAGGCGTATGATCGGTTAAATAAAATGGTGAAAAGCACTTACGGGAAAGACGACGAAGCTGAAAACACGCTCCAGTCAAATTACCTCCCTAAGTTGTCTTAATAACCTTTGACTCTGAAGCAGGATTAACAAAAACAAAATATATACAATATTTGCGGTGAGACGCATAATGTCTAAGGCAGCCACGTTAAAAAAGAATAATCAAATACTCTATGTGATCAAAAGTATACCGACACCTGGCTGAAAATGACTTAAAAGTTCTTGGCGCCCTCCATTGGTAATGCTGTTGGCCCACCGTTAGCCTTGATGACAGCTTCGCAGGCATACGTTCAACCAAGTGCGTGAAGGTTTCTTGGGGAATGGCACCCCATTCCTCACGGAGTGCTGCACTGAGGAGAGGTATCGATGTTGGTCGGTGAGGCCTGGCACGAAGTCGCAGTACCGAATCATCCCAAACGTATTCTATAAGATTCAGATCAGGACTCTGTGTAGGCCAGTCCATTACAGGGATGTTATTTTCGTGTAACCACTCCGACACAGACTGTGCATTATGAACAGGTATTCGATCGGGTTAAATGATGCAGTTGCCATTCCCGAATTGATCTTCAACAGTGGAAAGCAAGAAGGTGCTTAAAACATCAATGTAGGCCTGTGCTGCGATAGTGCCTCGCAAAACAACAAGGGGTGGAAGCCCCCTCCATGAAAAACACGACCACACCATAACACTACAGCCACTACAGCGAATTTTACTGTTGGCACTACAGACTCTGGCAGACGATGTTCACCGGGCATTCACCATACCCACACCGTGCCATCGGATTGCCATATTGTGTACCACGATTCGTCACTCCACACAACGTTTTTCGACTGTTCAATCCTCCAATGTTTAGGCTCCTTACACCAAGTGAGGCGTCGTTTGGCATTTACCGGTGTGATGTGTGACTTATGAGCAGCCGCTCCACCATGAAATCCAAATTTTCTCACCTCCCTCGTAACTATCATAGTACTTGCAGTGGATCCTGATGCAGTATGAAATTCCTGTGTGACGGTTCGGATAGATGTCTGCCTATTTCACATTAGGACCCTCTTCAACTGTCGGAGGTCTCTGTCAGTCAACAGACGAGGTCGACCTGTACGCGTTTGTTCTCTACGTGCCCCTTCACGTTTCCACATCACTATCACATCGGAAACAATGGACCTAGGGATGTTTATAAATGTGGAAATCTCGCGTACAGACGTATGACACAAGTGACACCCAATCACCTGATCACTTTCGAAGTCCGTGCGTTCCGCGGAGCACCCTATTCTGCTCTCTCACTATATCTAATTTTTGCTGAGGTCGTTGATATGTAGTACCTGGCAGTAGGTGGAAGCACTATGCACCTAATATGAAAAACGTATGTTTTTGGGGGTGTCCGGATACTTTTGATTACATGGTGTATCTTACTTCTTAGACCAAAAGATCTTATGCTGAACGTCTTGTGATTTATAACACATTTGGGAATATTTACCATAATATTATAACATGGAATGAACTGATGGTTTCTGTTTAACTGGGTAGTAGTTTAGTGGTTGTGCTGACACAGTTGATTATTGTCAGAGCTTACATTTAAGAAACACACTTCCGAAACATAAAGTCACAGCATAATTCTTGTATGAATATTTTTTAATTTCAGTAGGTAATTCAGTTTCACGTATTATGATGTGTGCGCTAATGTTCTGCAAATGTAAAAAAATAAGGCCTTATATTTGTAGCTTAGGGAACAGTTTCCATGAGTACTGTCATTTTTCTATCTGAGCAGACTAGTTATTACAGATAATATTATCTTTGTGATTCATTCTCCGAAAAGTTAAACAACACAAACAGTAAAATGTGTAAGAAAAAGAAACTAAGGAATGGAAAACATTTTGCTATGTCTGTAAAAGAATTGCACTAGTTAAGCAGAAACTTTATTTACCGAAACATAATCGAGTAGCAGTCTTTGTCTGACAGTCATGGAGTGGAAAAGTGCAGACCATTCCGCTTGAACTTCTGAAGGTAGTAGGGAGCGAACGATTGCACATAAATTGTACAGAAACCTGACGAAAGTTATAAGAGTCGAGGGGCGTGAAAGAGAACTAGTCGTTGGAAAAGGAGTGAGACAGGGTAGTAGCCCAACACCATTCAGTCTGTGCGTGTACCAAGTAGTAAGGGAAACCAAAAATAATCAGAAGTAGGAATTTAAGCCCCAGGAGGCGAAATAAAAACATTGAAGTTTGCCGATGACATTGTAATTCTCTTAATACGAACAAAGGACTTGGAAGAGAAGCTGAACGGAGTGGATAGTATTGTGAAAGAAGGATATAAGATGAACATCAACAAAAGGAAAAACAAAGATAATGGAATGTAGTCGAATCAAATCAGGTGAAGCTGAGGGAATTAGATTAGGAAACGAGGTAGTTAAAGTAGTAGGTATGTTTTACAATTTGGGCGGCAAAGTAACTAATGATGGCTGAAGTAGACTGGAGATGGCTAGAAAAGTGTTTCTGAATAAGAGAAGTTTGTTAACATAGAATATAAATTTAAGTGTCTGGAAGTCTTTTTCTGGAAGTACTTATACGAAGTGTAGCCATCCATGTATGGAAGGGAAATATGGATGATAAACAATTTAGACAAGAAGAGAATTGAAGCTTCTGAAATGTGGTGATAAAAAAGAATTTTGACGAGTGGATGGGTACCCCACGTAACTAATTAGGAGGTACTCAATAGCTTTGGGGAGAAAAGGAACGACTAGAAGAAGGGATCGGTTGATAGGACACATTCTGAGATATCAAGAGATCACGTCTAGTACTGGAGGGAAAGTGTGTGTGTGTTGGGGGGGGGGGGGAGCTAAAAATTGTAAAATGTTGTAGAGAAGACAGAGATATGAATACCGTAAGCAGATTCAAAAGGACGTAAGTTGCAGTAGTTATTCGGAGATGAAGAGGCTTTCTTAGGACACAATAGCAACGGAGAGCTGCATCAAACTAGGCTTCAGACCGAAGACCACCACAACAAGAACGATTTAAATTCTTTCATGAAGTACACTTTCATCTGGCATCGGTGTCTCATGCGAAGGATTCTCCAGACAGCTCCAGTCGCAAAATCATTACGTCTCAGGAATACCAGTCTCATCCCTAAATTGTACCACTTACAGTGCATGTATTTCCATAGAAGAGTTGATGGGCAATTCCTGCACATAGATAAGAACTAGTTTTGCCTACACTTGAAGATACTCCAGAGCTTTTCGTGCTAGTGCTATCTACAATGACAATACGTTCCTACTTAAGGGTTTGATAAAAACGGTAATTATATCATAAATAAAACATACGTGATGTATTTGGTGCTGTGCCCATTCATAGTGTCGACCGAAGACAGAAGCGAAAGAAATCCTGCACAGTCCAATGCTAGACGGCTCGAGACGTGTGCAGAGCACACGATATCCGATGATTCGAAGGGATGGCGCAGACAAACGCGAGAAGCAGCCGAGCGTAAAATCGGGGTGATTGGACTGGAAAATAGCTTCACCACTTTTGCGGAAGGTTCCGTTTTCGCGCACAACGCGATGCGACCACGTAATGGGCCGGCAGGGCTCACTGCTGACTCACGACTGGCGACTTTCCTCTCCGTGGTGAACTCTGTGCTACAGTCACGTTTTGTCACAGGGGGGAAAGAAGCGGCCGTCAAGTGGGTACTATGGTTGAGCAGATTTCGGATACGTTTCCACTACATAGTCGTAATTCCAAATTGTTGCAGTTACTAAAGTTACTAGAAACAAAATCTTCTGAGCTCTATTTCAGCATAGATCGGACGAGAAATAGTTCATCTCATATCGGGTACTCATCTCATTTCGTATACAGCCATTGTGGCAGTTCTGCATAGACTCCCCCCACCCTCAGTGGTCCTTCTCCCACATTCTCTGTTTACATCCTCTGGAAGTAATGTTCATAAACCATACATGGAAACTGTAATGTAATACCCTTTTATTTCATAGTCTATCTTTTGAGCTAGTCGATCAGTGAACGATCCGATACACCCGTATATTTTGTATCTATAGCAAGTCATTTCTGAGTCCTGGCCGTAATATACGATTAAGATTTTTTATTAACAGTCTGCGTTTTGTGTTTGGTCCTCATTTGGAATTTTAGTTTCAGCGTAATTTACACACAGGTGACAAGTACTTCAATATTTTACATCATATTAAGACTCCTTCTGTGATATAAAAATATGTTAATTGAGGTAAGACAACATTAAAATAATTGCAAGTGGCTGGTAATGAACGTATACATGAAATCATCAATTTAGACATAAATACTGAAGCAGGTAAAAAAATTAATTAAATGAGAAACACTAGATGTTCGTATCAAAGAATCAAGTTTTGTAAAAGTATTTGTAACTACTGAATTTCATAAAAGTTGTGGACTATTTATCACGTATTATTTACTGAAAAGATTTTCCTATACAATTAATTTAATTGCTAAAACAGAAGAAACTGAAAGAGAATGACATGAGGTGATTGTTGGAAATGGAAATGCCGTGTGGCTAGCGCCTCCCGTCGGGTAGACCGTTCGCCTGGTGCAAGTCTTTCGAGTTGACGCCACTTCGACGACTTGCGTGTCGATGTGGATGAAATGATGATGAAAGACACACACAACACACAGTCATCACGAGGCAGAGAAAATCCCTGGTCCCGCCGGGAATCGAACTCGGGACCCCGCGCGCGGGAAGCGAGAACGCTACCGCAAGACCACGAGCAGCGACATGAGGTGACTGTTGAAATAGCTTCTATATTTTGGCGGCTTCGTGAGCGAGAGCAGTGCCGAGAGCTGTTCAGCAGTAGTCGGTAGAGTGTCAGTTGGTTGCTATTCGTTCTTAGCTCTGTTTTGGGTCTTATTTGTCGTTAGCTTAATGTTGTTACACAGTCTCAACACTCTCAGTTGATTATCAGTGTTCTGACTATTTGTTTTGTAAAAAATGATAGGATTGAATTAACCAAGTTTCTTTTCTTTTCTTTTTTGCCGTCTGCATTTATGCACTAAGATCAAAGAACCTAAAATTATCCACATAGAACTATTTTGTTGTTTCTCTGCAGATATAGATAAACCCACCTTATTACCAGTATAGTTCACTAAAGGGTGCTCAGGCTTAATATTAATATTAATAAGATTAATAAAAATTCTGCTTGGTATGTTATAAAATTATAGTGACAGTGAAAGTTTAGAGTGAGGTCTGTAGACGTGCTGAGACGCAGACTGTTGATTAAGGTAACTTCCCGAGACAAAGTTTTAATATGTGCAGCGGAGCAGAACACGAACACCAGAAGACAAGTTCTATTACCACGTGCTGTGGTCATCTTCGAAGTAGTACGAACCCTAGTTCAGGAACTGGATGTATTTATTTATTTATTTATTACTTTGTAAACTGTTAACTGTAATTTAAACGCAGGCTGTATTCGTTATTACTCATGTTAGTATTATCCTTAGCAATATCTTCACCATTACATCGGCAGCTAATAATACAAACTGGATTATCACAGCCAACAAGTAATCACTGCATTTTCCTACACCTTGTTTCCCTCTTGTCTGTCACTATTTCACAATATAACTATTTACAAATATTAATTAGAGTTTTTTCGTCCGCATTCGACAAAGCTCTCCATCACTCCGTAGGCCATAGACACACACTACCGGTTCCGTAGGAGAGTGAAGGGCGTCTTGATGCAGTCTACTTCTTCCGTATACTGCCGGGTCTCTGTTTGCAAAGGATAACTCGCCTATTACAAGACAGCCGGCGCACCTCATTCCGGTTCTAGTTGCTTGGGTGGCGATCTGTGACCCACGACTGCGCCCCCATTCTGGTGTTCTTAAGGTCGCCGTGCATGTCCTCTTAGCCTTTAGTCTGTCGTAACTGTTGGCCTAACCATAGTCCAGCAGACGAGGGTAGATTAATAGTGCGACGCGCTACCCATGCGTTTCTTGTATTGTCGAGGACCAGCCATATACAGTCGCAAAGCAGTAATCCCCCTGATAGAGTTTTCCGTGTCGCTTCATCCATTTGCTGCCAATCGGTAACACCAACATCGCGATTCAGCGGGGATCTCAGATGCGTTCTGTCAGCCTTCTTCACCACAGCCAAGGTTTGTCTTCGCCCATTTCGTTGACAGCAGATGGCGTAAGCAACATGACTCGTCACGACGCATGTCACGTCTGTTAGAGATTCGAGTTCCTTATTCCCAGTACATGTTTTATGCTAGGGGATAACCACAGGTACGTCTCGCTGTCTGGACAACATGCCGTCGCTTCTGCCCCGTCAACCAAAGTACTCCATTTAATTACCTGTGGCTGTGTTATTAGCAGATGTCTGTGCGCACAAGCACAAAGCATGCTATCCCACTGCAGAAGTTGGGATAGTGATATACGTTATTATTCTTTGCGTTGATAGTTTACTATCACATGGGCTAGATTAATAATTTTGTTCATCATGTTCTTGTCTCTCTTGCTCGTTTCTTCAATTTGTGCACTTTCGACATTACCTCTTTTCCTACCTTTCATTCTTCACGGATGTTCTATTCGGGACTTGTGGGGCTGATACTCTAAGAGGAAAGGCGGATGTAGAACTGTGAGAGGGGGTCATGGGTCGTGTTTAGATAGCTCCGTCGATAGAGCACTTGCATGCGGAAGGAAAAGGCCTCTGTTGAATCACAGAACTTTGATCTGCCAGGAAGTTTCAAATCAGAGATCACTCAATTGCAGAGTGAAAGTGCATTCTGGAAACAATCCTCTAAGCTATGGCTAAGTAGATTTTCCTCTAGATGTTCAGGAGAACTGTCAATTTTGGGAGGTAGGATACAGGTACTGGTCGAAGGAAAGCTGCAAGGGTGCGTAGAGAGTATACTTCGATAGTTCAGTCGACTGAGCACTTGCCCACGGAAGCAAAGGTACCAGGTTCCAGCCGCGGTCTGCTGTATACTTTTAATCTGCCTGAAGTTTCAAAAGTCGCATTGCTGTGATGAACGGCAAAACACCGTACCCACCCATAAATACAGGGTGTATCAAATAGAATCATTCGATTTGGCTCATGTATATTTCTGAAACAAATAAACATACACAATTAATTTAGTTTTTTGAGGAACAGGAAACTCAAAAAGCTTTTTTTATACTTTTTGAAAGGTGTTCAATATGCCCCCCTTGAGATACAGGCCGTACGTCAAGGCGTTATTCAAATTGTTCCCACACTGCAGCTAACATGTCTTGAGTTACAGATTCCACAGCTGCTGTTATCCGATGTCTCTGTTCATTCATTGTTGTTGGTAACGGAGGAACCTAAACAGTCTTTTACGGACCGCCACAATAAAAAATCACACAGAGTCAGGTCAGGTGACCTTGGAGGCCAGTAATGTGAGGCTCAATCATTTGGTCCAGTGCGACCGATCCATCATTCAGTAATCCTTTGACTTAAAAATTCCGACACTTCCAGATGCCAGTGTGGCAGTGCCCCGTCCTGTTGGTAGATGAAGTCTTTCGAATCGGTCTCCAACCGTGGGAAAAGAATGTTCTCAAGCATGTATGGGCTTCCTGCAACAGTGTTTTTGGCAAAGAAAAATGGACCACACACCTTTTCCTGTGAAACTGCAGAAAACACATTAAATTTAGGAGAATCTCTCTAATGTTGTACAAATTCATGTGGTTTTTCCGTTCTTCATACTCTCGTATTATGACGGCTCACCTTTCCATGTAAATGAAATGTTGTCTCGTCACTAAACACTAAGTGTGGGAGAAAACTGTCGTCCTCCGTCTTGCCAGGAACGAAATTACAGATCTCCACACGTTGTTGTTTGTCACCTTAAAACACGAAGAGATTGCAGTAGCTGAATTTCGTATGGTTTCATGCGTAAACGTCGACGTATCACACGCCAGACGGACATCGGGGACATGCAGAGCTGTCGAACTGCACGGCGAACGGATTTCTACGGACTCCTTGTGACGGATGCGTTCGACATCTGTGTCAGACACTCGGAAACGACCGGACGAATTGCCTTTACCCAAACAATCTGTTTATCGGAATTGTGCTGTAAGAGGAACCACTACATACGTAGTACGAAAGTCACACTGAACAGTTATTATTAAGTCACACTACGCAAAACGTAGAACCATTTTTACTAGAACTGAAGTGGGCGCACCTGCTGCTGCCTAGCGCGAACCATGTAAAACCCGAGAGTTTGCTCTTTCCAACAGTACGTTGTTCACGTAGATATCTCAAATAATATAACAGTTACGATTTTTTTAATCGGATGATTCTTTTTGATGCACTCTGTATTTCTCAAGTGAGTGGTACCCACATAAAATAGGTCTAGCAAGGAAAACTGAACATGTTCAAATAAGGGTCAGTGCAGATGGTCATAGGTTTGCTTGACTCACGGGATGAGAAACCAGAAGTGGCTGACGCTTAAATATAAACGCTAACAAGGTCGTGAAAATCCTATTACCAAGCTCGAAGAACCCATATTGATTAGTCTAGTAGTATACTATAGCCCCCTAGGTATCGCTCCCATTGGGACCTAGAAGACTAGCTCGGGACTTTTAGACAGTCTTCCATCCCACTCTTATCAGATAAGTCTACTGCTATAGTAGTGACTGTGACAGGACACACGAGGAATAAATTTGTTACTTCAGTAGCGACTGTGTAGTATCACTGCTTCTACGTAGCAGACGGGGTAAATAGACACATGGAAGCTGAACCACAATGATTTTATACGATAAATATTAAAAGCGATATTATTACTGTTCCAGCATGGTAGACCACTTCCGTTCCGCAGTAGGCAACGATAAATATGAGCACTCACGCGATTTACCACCACCTCCAAGCTGTGCAACCTTAACCAACGACGCACAAACCGCCTCGTGAACTTACGAGATAAATGTTTAACCTGCAACAGCCACTACAGATACTCCCACGCTCAGAGATGCCACGCTGCGACGGTGGCGTCAAGGGAATTATCGATTGTGATGAATATGCTCCTCTCTTGCTTTCAGCAGCGGAATGACAACAGAAAATGACAGGCAGTGCTTGCACTTCAGATAACGCAGCAAGGCTTTTCTATAGAGGAGGTTTGGCTCTATTGAATGGCCAAATATAGTTTTATGCAGAACGATTATTGTTTGTCGTTAGGTACAAACCGACATTTCCCGTTAACAGCTGACGTCACGTGGAGCCCACTTCGTGAAGTATTTATTTTGGTTTATTTGGTTTATTTATTTCGGTTTCACATTGAAAAATAGAAATAGGAAACATCTTCCAACGCATGAGAGAAAGCGCACTGGCGACTCTTCAGAGGGCCATCAGATATGTAAAAGTGTGTGTGTGTGTGTGTGTGTGTGTGTGTGTGTGTGTGTGTGTGTGCGTATGTGAGAGATAGAGACAGATAGATCGATAGATACATTGAGAGAGAGAGAGAGAGAGAGGAATGGATGGAAGGAAATTTCGTTCGAATATACTGAAATTTGTGTTGCAGTACTTGGTGCAAGCCTCCGTCAAGCTTTCGATACATCTTTTACTCGAAATTTTCGACATGTTCTGCTCCCTCTTATGGATTTAGTATGGTGCTTTCTTTGCTTATTTGCATGATGGAACTGTGTTTTCACGCTCTAAATAGTTGAGTAACTCCTGTCAAGAGTATGTAAGCACAAGTTTCTAAATTGGCAGTTCATATTTTACAAGGGTATTTTCCAAGGCGAATTTACTGCCTGTAGTATGTCCGAACTCCTACTCTTTTCTCCGGTTTTGTTTTAGCTGTGATGGCAGTACGCGTGTCATTTTTATTTGTTTGTCCTGCATAGCAGAAAAGCTACTGGAAAAAGAAGAGGCAGAGTAGCGCTTGGAGGAGAGATTACTTTGTCACAATATTTTGTGTGTGGATATGTGTGTGTGTGTGTGTGTGTGTGTGTGTGTGTGTGTGTGTGTGGCTTCTATAAATAAGAATGGTGGCGGTAATGGTGGGAGGTGGGTCTAGGTGAACTGCTGGTAACTTTACAAACTCTGCAGTGCCTCTGTTGTGAAGAAGTACTACGCAATATTCCTTCGTACTTGCATATTTCTTCACGACACAGGCACTGTACTAAAGCACTCCGTCTTCAGGCCACGAGTGGCCTGCCGGGACCATCCGACCGCCGTGTCATCCTCAGTGGAGGTGCGGATAGGAGGGGCGGGGGGTCAGCACACCGCTCTCCGGGTCGTTATGATGGTATTCTTGACCGAAGCCGCTACTATTCGGTCGAGTAGCTCCTCAATTGGCATCACGAGGCTGAGTGCACCTCGAAAAATGGCAACAGCGCATGGCAGCCTGGATGGTCACCCATCCAAGTTTCCATCACGCCCGACATCGCGTAAGTTCGGTGATCTTACGGGAACCGGTGTATCCACTGCGGCAAGGCCGTTGCCGATAGGCACTGTAGATTTCGTATTTATCGCTGATACCGGGCCTGGGACTTACAAATAAAATATCTTCCCTTTACGGCAATAACATTAGCGGGCTGTACGAGTGCTGGTATGACAATGGGGGACGACTATGGAAGTTTGGGTATGGCCGTGCGTCGTGCTAGGACAGCCGAACACCCTTCTGTTGAAAGATGGACACACGAAATAAGTGTGCTTAAATTTTATATCAAGTTGATGTGATTTTACGTTACTTAAATTGTCTGCAACGTCTTCTACACAACAAAAACAATTTGTGTTAAAATTATATCTCTATCAGCCTTAAGTCAACCACTCCACTTAAAAAAAGAAAGGTGATTTGGCGATTTAACCAATCGTGGCACCTGCTCGCGTAAAACGGGAAATCCAGTTTCGAATCCCGTTCCGACGCAAATTTTCTGTGTCGTCCTTCAGTTACACAGCTGGAAGTGATTGATATTCAAAACCGCAAATGCATTTCATGTCTATTATTTACTATTGTTTTGTTTATTTTATGAGTTCTAAATGTTAGCGTGATAACCAATAGTAGAGAATAAGAAAATCATAATTATTTTACTTTTATCCGTGTTATATGGAACTTGTCGAAGTCTACGACAGCTTAACTAATTTTATAAACTACTGAGCTTTAGTTTCAATATCAAGTATGGCTCGACGCATTTCAGTTGCAGAAATCCAACATAAGAAGTCCTTCATCTGATTACATTTGCCGTAAGTGCTTGGCTATGGTTGCTGGTTGGTGTCTGGGCAACTAGTCTCAAAAATTTCCTAATTTTGGTCCACATAATTTAATGTCATTTACAAAAATTTGTAGCCTTTGGTACAATATTTCTTTTATTTAATTAATTTTTCTACTAGTGTGATGCTATCCTCTACCTGTTCCTGTCTTGTGGAAACCTATTTATCTGTATGAAATCAACATCCCCTACAGTCTGTTTCGCATTTCGTAGTCTTTATCTGCCGCTCTATATTTTCCCTTCTACTGCTCCCACCAGAATCAAGTCGGTTGTTAATGTTTGCAATGGTAACCAACCTCTTCCTTCTTCTGGTAGGAGTATTGTATAAAAATCGTTCTGTAAATGGTTCAACATTTTGTACCTTATTCGTCTACATAATTTGTCACGGTATTCAATAGTGCCACATTTCAAATGTTTCCAGTTTCTTCCTCTCCAGATATCCGATTGTTCATGTCTTACTTCCATAAAAATCCGTGCCCCAGCTCCACTCTTTTACGACTCTTCCAACACTGGTGCATTCTTTCATTCATCTGCCTCAGTATAGTATCGTTCTAAATGTTGGTATTACGCCTGGAGTTATTTTCCTCTCTTGTACCCTTAATCACCTCCGTCTTAGATTAGTTTATACTTTTCCGTATTCTGCGTTGAGAATGTTTTCAAGTCTCTTCTCCAGGTCTTCACATTAGGGCATAAGATCTATGTCGACTGCATATTTCGTCATTGTTACCTATTCCCCACTTTTTTCTAATATTTTTCCGAAACTTTCTTTCATTTGGTTTCTTCTTCGACATAAAAGACGAGCAAGAGTTAAGACACACTGTAAGACTGCTTTACATCTGTTTTGTAATAAACATTTACTCTTGGACATTTTAACGCTCCTTCTTGGGCTTTGCAGGCATCGTGGGGTGTTCGGTTGTCTCTGTACATTAGCCACAAATCTGCTAAGGACTGTGAATAACTTATTATAGCCCACAACCTCAAATGCTGTGGGTCCGGAAATTATAGCAAAGTACCACAATTTTTTTCCACCTACATTCAATTCCAGAAACCGTTCCAGACCCAAAATGTTCTTTGTGCTGTATTAAATGGAATAAATTTTACTTTAGGTTTGTTTGTGATGTATATTTCATTTCTGGCACGTAGATGACTAGTCAAACTTAAAATCATAGTTTACATTTACGCAGAGCTCAGTTTATAGTAATGACTGGAACTGTCAAAGATAATGCTCAGGTACTGTTACACTTACGTCAGATACGATGCTTGCCAATAAGACATAATTATTGCAGAAGTGACTGGAGTATGTCACACATACTAATTAAGTGGTTAATGAAACTACTTTTGTGACGAATTTCTCGAAAAAATTCCAATTGTTTCATTTTATTTGTCATTCAGCCACTTATTTTCATATTTTGTGCCGTTTACGAATCTTTTGAATCCTTTACATACATGCATTGATGGGTTTCACGGAAAACGTCAAGAGTATTTTTATTATTTTAGTGTAACCACTCAATATCATTAATGTAGATCGCTGTTGCTGGTTTGGAGTAAATATTTGTGTGACATTTACTGATCTGTTCTCTGTAGTTTACATGAAAATCTATCCCGCAGTGGACTATTCACGGAGCCGTATGTGTACCACAGACAAATTTGTATTTGTCTAATTGTATTTATTTATGCGTCAGCGTGTTACTATACGTCCCAGGGGGTTTTCTAGATTATTTTGTGTCACGAAAGCGATATAATGTTTAGAATTCTGAATATATGAACTACTCTGTATCAGAGGTTTTCAACATAATGTAGGGGTTCCTATATAAAACTGCGTTTAGCGATTTGTTTACCGTTGCTTTCATATTTAAATGTGTTCAAATGTTTGTGAATTCCTAAGGGACGAAACTGATAAGGTCATCGGTCGCTAAGAACAACACACACCCATGCCTGAGGGAGGACTCGAACCTTCGGCGGGAGTGGCCAAGTAGTCCGTGACATGACGCCTGGAACCACGCGGCCACTATTAGATTTAAATAGAGGCAGTCATTGAAGTTTTATGAGCAGTACTTTTCTGCAAGGCTTTATACGTTCTAGATTACCTTGATTTTTGTACATTCATCTTCATGGATGTTACCAGAATTCTTTCTTGCACACTGAACCACAAGTCGTGTCCTCATTTCATAGTTTCAGTACGTGTCAGACAGCCCTAATGTTAATTTGGAAAGGTTTTGAAGTCAGAAACAGTTCACATAAAAGTTACAAAACTGGAAACAAAATGAAACCAAAGCTGAGTTTCAGTAAATGGTTTAAGGGAATTTATGGAAATTGGCATTGATAATCGCGCTCAAACGTAAATTAAAGATCAAGAAAGCAAGCAAAAAAGCAAAGTCATCCTCAAAGAAGCCTGAAGAAGTTAGATAGCCCGAATTATTTGATGGGACCCTGGCGATTTCAGTTTATTGGTTCAAGAAGTAACAGCGTACTTCTAGTTCTGCAAATTCGGCATTTCTTAAACCGTCCCGGAATCGCCAGAGTGGCACAAGAAGAACAGCGGAAGTTGCCGAGGTCCGGAGGGTATTGTATAACTCCGACTCAATGGCCAATTCCGAAAGGCACTCTAGCCGGCCGGGCTCACGAGTGGACGGGACAGCGAAACTTGAGAGAGGCCTGACGGCTCTGCGCGGCACGGCGTCTGGGCAAACATTGATCGACAGCCGGCTGCAGGATAAAACTCTCCAGGAGCTGGGCGGCTCCCAGCTGTCAAGGGGCAGCCAGGTTTCACGTTACGCTGAATCTATCGCCACCGAGTGGGCAGGTCCGCCGGTGCAGGTCGGCTGTTCACGTCTCACGACACCGCTCAAAATCAGCGACGACTAAGACGACATAACGATCGTGGGTATTGAAGCTCAAACAGAACGTACTTCAGAAAGACAAAAGCTCCTGTCATAGCACAAAAAAGGGAAATACATCTTAGGCAGAGTCAGAGATGTAAAAGAAGGAAACTCGCTATCATCTTATCTTACAGCTTTTTTGTTGTTGTTGTTGTTGTGGTCTTCAGTCCTAAGACTGGTTTGATGCAGCTCGCCATGCTATTCCATCCTGTGCAAACTTCTTCATCTCGCAGTACCTACTGCAGCCTACATCCTTCTGAATCTGTTTTGTGTATTCATCTCTTGGTCTCCCTCTGCAATTTTTACCCTCCACGCTGCCCTCCAGTACTAAATTGGTGATCCCTTGATGCCTCAGAATATGTCCTAACAACCGATCCCTTCTTGTAGTCAAGTTGTGCCACAAACTCCTCTTCTCCACAATTCTATTCAATACCTCCTCATTAGTTATATGATCTACCCATCTAATCTTCAGCATTCTTCTGTAGCACCACATTTCGAAATCTCCTATTCTCTTCTTGTCCAAACTATTTAACGTCCACGTTCCACTTCCATACATGGCTACACCCCATACAAATACTTTCAGAAACGACTCCCTGACACTTAAATCTATACTCGATGTTAACAAATTTCTCTTCTTCAGAAACGCTTTCCTTGCCACTGCCAGTGTACATTATATATCCTCTCTACTTCGACCATCATCAGTTATTTTGATCCCCAAATAGCAAAACTCCTTTACTACTTTAAGTGTCTCATTTCCTAATCTAATTCCCTCAGTATCACCCGACTTAATTCGACTACATTCCATTATCCTCGTTTTGCTTTTGTTGATGTTTATCTTATACCCTCCCTTCAAGACACTGCCCATTCCGTTCAACTGCTCTTGCAAATCCTTTGCTGTCTCTGACAGAATTACAATGTCATCGGCGAACCTCAAAGTTTTTATTTCTTCTCCATGGATTTTAATATCTACACCGAACTTTTCTTTTGTTTCCTTTACTGCTTGCTCAATATACAGATTGAATAGCATCGGGGAGAGGCTACAACCCTGTCTCACTCCTTTCCCAACCACTGCTTCCCATTCATGCCCCTCGACTCTTATAACTGCCATCTGGTTTCTGTACAAATGTCTCTAGGTCAAATATGAACCGAGCACCAAGACCGCAACATCTCCCCCAATTCTGCGCTCGGCCTTTTCATACATATGTTACAGCGCTTCCTCATTTTCATCGTGTCGGCATTCGATGGATGAGTACGTCATGTTCCACGTCAATATCCATAGCAAACTGTATCGCTTTCGTCTTTAGCGCAGTCCGACCTGCCTTCTATACGGTAGTGCAAGGGACACAGCATATAATCGAACCCAAGATGACTTCTAACAGCCCATCTAGGAAGTTTCTCGCTGCTTGACACGTAGTCCACGGGGCATTTAGAAGGCGTACTGAGATGTGTGTTTAGGATACTGGGCACTCTTTTGAACACCTCACTTCAATAAACAAAAATGGTTCAAATGGCTCTAAGCACTATGAGACTTAACATCTGAGGGCACTAGTCCCCTAAACTTAGAAGTACCTAAACCTAACTAACCCAAGGACATCACACACATCCATGCCCGAGGCAGGATTCAAACCTGCGACCGTAGCAGCAGCTCGGTTTCGGACTGAAGCGCCTAAAACCACTTTTTTTATATATATATTTACTATGCAGGAGTTCTTCAAGGTACTATTTAACCATATACAAATGACTGTTAGTTAAACAAAAAAAATATTAAAAAGAAAAACATTAAATACAACAAAATATAACATATTCTGTCTTCTTCCTTTCTTTTTGTTAATTTTTTTTTTTTTTTTTTTTTTTTTTTTTTTTTTTTTGCTCGATGCAAGAGAACGTGGATAAGGGTGTTGCATCATGTGACAGGTAGGCATGGTACACCCCAACTGTGAGGGGGGTCAAGGAAGACGCTGCGGAGAAACAGGCAAAAGTTTGTCGGTAAGATGGCTTTCGGGTGAGGGTGCTATGCGCGGTCACAACTTTGTACCATAAGTCAAGGACTGTATGCGGACCACTCTGAAAGAGGTATTCTAAAGCCTGTTCTCGAAACCAGATTAGGGCATGGTGCTTAGCAAGAGGGTAGTGAAATGTCTGGGGCAACAACAGGAAATCCGGGGTTACCGTCGTTGGCGGGGCACGGAGGTAAAAGTCCACGATGCGTTGGATGAGGAGCCATACGTTTTGTTTCAGGGGGCACGTAAGACGGTGCTCGTCGGTGTCTTCGAGCTGACAGTCAGGGCAGAGTGGGGAGGTGGCCAGTCCTATGCGATAAAGTCGACTATTAGTCGGGAATTTTCCATAGACTAAATCGTACCATAGTGCAGACACAGACGACGGTAAAAATGGGGCATGCACACACCCCCAAACCGTGCGCCAGTTAATGTCAGGCTGCTGTAGCACCATGGGGTCGCAAGGGTTGGACACCATAAACAAACGATAATAATCTTTTGTACGGGGAGGACGGGTGACTGGAAGATCGGCCCGAACGTAGCTGAGTTCTATGAAACAATTGGCGACGTGGTACAATAATGGAGAAATAGGTGCCACAATGATCGGTGGATCGAGAGAAGCTGGTCGGAGGATATCTAAGAGACTGTGTGTTAAGGACGGGACCGGCCCCTGCCAGTGCCGCAACAGAGTGTGGACAAAGAGTGCAGAAGATCGTGCCCACACGTTGACGAGTCCGAGGCCACCTTTTGCAGGAGGCAGTGTTAGAGTGTTGTAGCGGACTTTGAAAAGTGCTCCTGCTGACACTAAATATCCAAAGGCCGATTGGATGCGGCGGCCAAGGGGTAACGGCATTGGGAGGATCTGGGCAACGTGTACCAGTTTAGGGGCGACATACATGTTGACATAGGACACACGTTGGAGTTGGTTTAAGTTACGGTGCACTTGACCGCGGACATGGTGCCGAATCGACTGCAGAAGCCGCCGGTAAGCCAGGGCCACTGTGCGGTGTGTGGAGCTCGTAAATTCGATACCCAAGTAACGAAGGGTGGCACTGACTGGGAGTGGGGTCGGCACCATAGCCGGGAGGCCGCCCCCAATGTGCATCATAGTCGATTTACGGACATTAAGAATGCTACCAGAAAGACGTCCATACTGGTGGATCCATTGGATGACGTCATTGAGTTCCGTGGAGGAGCAGGTGAGAAAGAGGAGATCGTCCGCATAAGCCCTACAGTGAAAGGTGTAGTCAAGCAAAGTGAGGCCCTGCAGTCTAGAGGTAAGTCCAGTGATGAGGGGCTCAAGTGCAATGGCATATAGTAAAGTAGACATAGGGCATCCTTGACGCACAGAGCGGAGTATAGGAATCGGTCCTACAAGCCTCCCATTGACTTGTACCATCGAGACCGCGGGAAGTAGTAACCGGCGAATGCCATCAACAAAAAGTAATGGGAACCCCATACGTGTCGCCACCATGAGGAGGAATGGGTGTCGAACGCGATCAATGGCACTCGTGAAATCGACGGATACCAGTGCTGCACGAAGGCGACAAACCGACGCCAGTGCAATGAGGTCATGGCATTCTCCTAGGGCTGTTTGTAAGGTGGCCCCACAACCACGTGCAGTCTGCTCAGGTGAAAGGACCGTAGGTAAGACGGTGCGTATGCGCGCTGCTAAGAGGCGTGCATAGATTTTATAGTCTGCATTCAGTAGTGTAAGGGGGCGATATGCAGAGACATGAGACCCTCCCTTAGGTTTAGGCACAGGTAGAAGAATGCCAGTGACGAATTCAGGTGGAATTGGGAAGGACGGAGTAAAGAGTTCCTGAATCATTTCCGTCCAGCGAGGAAGCAGTAACGTGGTGAACGCCCGGTAAAACTCCACTGGGAGACCATCTGGTCCGGGCGATTTGTTCTTGGCCCCTTTGTTGATCGCATCTACCACCTCTTCTGCGGTGATTGCAGAGATCATGGACGTTGACTCCGCTACGGTGAGGGTCCGATCAGGGGAAGGACGGAGATCATCAGGAATGGGCGTCGCCATCGGTTCATCATCTTAAAATTGGCGATAATGTTCAACACAGGCAGACACCACTGTCGCCTGTGTTGTGTGGTGAACACCATCGGAGGTCGTGATGTTGGGGACGAAAAGTCGACGACGACGACTATGGTCGGATGCGGCATGGATTGTGGATGGGGTTTCGTCATGGAGGAGGTCTTGTCCTCGGGAATGCACCACGACACCATGCAGTCGTGCACGTTGAAGAGAGAGGAGACGAGCTTTAGTACGTTGTCGTTCCCTATGGGTGTCTGGTGATGGAGGGAGCGCATCCAGCTCACGGAGGACGGCGTAGTGAAAATTTTTACTGTCTCGATGCCATGCTGCTGCTTCCTTGCCACATTGTATGAAGGCCTTTCTGATTGAAGATTTGGCACATTTGAGCCACCAATGGAACGTAGATGTGTACTGCGGAAGGCGTCTTTCGCAAGACGCCCATGTAGTGGCAATACATTGTCGGCAGTGTGGATCATTAAGGAGGGAGGTATTAAGTTTCCAGTAACCTCTGCTGCGCCACACTGACTGAGGTGGCAGAGCCAGGGAGCAAGTGACGGCGCAGTGGTCCGAAAATGCAAGGGGCCATCGTTCAGCTTGGGCGGCCTCATTGCCAAGGTGGGCAGAGACATAAAACCGGTCCAGTCTGCTCGCAGAATGTGCTGTATAATGGGTAAAACCGGGGGTATTGCCATGGATTTTCTCCCAAACGTCCACTAGATGAAAATTGTCGATTAAGGTGAGCAGCGCCGGGCATGGCGAATAACCAGGCATTTGGTCCTGCGGATGGAGGACACAGTTGAAATCGCCTCCCATGATAAGGCGATCATAGCGTCCAGAAAACAGTCATGTCCGAAGAAAGTGGACCTCTGCCGACGGTTCGTGGAGCCAGACGGAGCGTAGATATTGATGACGCGCGTGTCGAAGATGGTAACAGCCATGCCTCTTCCACAGGGAAGGATTGTAGTGTCCTTGAGTGAGATTCCTTCGCGTATGTAGAAAGCCACTCCACGCCCTGATTCATCACATGTGGACGTGTATGAGTCGTACCCGTAGACTGGTGGTAGTGTGGCAACGCGTACTTCCTGAAGAAGGGCGACGTCGACGTCAGAGGCCCGAAGCATGTCACATAGGAGTTGCAGCTTGGGTGCAGTGCCGATCATGTTGATGTTCAGTGTGGCAAACCGGTACGTTTGTTTCAGTGGTGGTGGACGCGCATCTACCATCACCAAGGGAAGTAAGAGGAGGGCACCGACAGGAAGTCCCGTCCCATCAGCTGCAGTGGCTCGCTTTTGATGTTAACAGGCAGCCTTGTCCGGCGGAGGCAACTCATTCGGACAAGGGGGTCTGTCCAATTGTAAGTAGGCTGTTTAGGTTTTTTTATTGGTAACGCCACCTCTGTATGAAAATCACTGACTGTGCTGTGTGCAGTCTGTGGCTGCTTTGCATTGTTGTAATACTCGCCATTGTAGTGTTGGGCAGCAGCAGCTGGATGTGAACAGTGCGTAGCGTTGCGCAGTTGGAGGTGAGCCGCCAGCAGTGGTGGATGTGGGGAGAGAGATGGCGGAGTTTTGAAATTTGTCATGAACTGCTATATTTATATATGATGATATCAAGGTAAATACATTGTTTGCTCTCTATTAATATCTTTCATTTGCTAACTATCCCTATCAGTAGTTAGTGCCTTCCATAGTTTGAATCTTTTATTTAGCTGGCAGTAGTGGCGCTCGCTGTATTGCAGTAGCTTGAGCAGCGAAGATTTTTGTGAGGTAAGTGATTTGTGAAAGGTATAGTTTAATGTTAGTCAGGGCCATTCTTTTGTAGGGAATTTTGAAAGTCAGATTGCGTTGCGCTAACAAAATATTGTGTGTCAGTTTAAGCACAGTCTTGTATAATTGTTCAAAGGGGTAGTTTCATATGGCGACCCTGCCAGGATACCTCACTGGAATCTTCTGATTTTTTTCTTGTAGTTTGTGTAATTAGTGTAGCTATTGTTTATTGCTAGCACGTAATTGTAGAGAAAATCTCCTTTGTAGTTGCAGTCTTTCATTGTTGTACAGTAAAACAGTTGTGGCATGCATGTAGATTTGCAAAAAGTATTTCGCAGCTGCAATTAACTAGATATTATTTTCAATTCTATGTTAATGTGTTCTTTTATTTTTGCTCTTAAAATTGTGCTTTTCTGTGTTGTCGTGTGAAATATTGTGACAATAATGGCCTGTGAAAATGTAACACTAGGCTCCAAAGTAAACTGAGAAATAATAGTGACGACGAGCGTAGCTTGCCAGCACCACTGTGTAAGGAATTAACAGACGTTCAAAGTAGTAATTTGGTAACTGTGCATAGGGAAATGGAGCGGGCTGCAAACAATGGCGTAGACAGTGAAACAGGTAGTGAACAGGGAAGCATAATCGATCGATCGCTCAGCAACAGCTCGCCTCAGGAATCCGAAATGACAGGACACAATTTCGCAAATACTGTAGATTCAGGTTTTGGGTCATCACCGTTTTCTCAAATAAGTCAAGACACATTTTCTGCTTGTCAAAATGTGAATGTTGCCGGTGCAAATGCACTGCCGAAAAGCGTAGAGAAACAGATTCCAGACACTAATACATTATTATTGCAATTAATGCAACAAATGGAACAAAATCAGAGACAAATGGGACAAAATCTTAAAAAGTTAGACACAGTGGAACAAAATCTTAAAAAGTTAGACACAATGGAACAAAATTAGAGACAAACACAGCAAAAGCTTCGAAAGTTAGACACAATGGAACAACACCAGAGACAAACACAGCAACAGTTAGACGCAATGGAACAAAATCTTCACACCACGCTTGAACAAACACGTGAAGATTTAACTACTGAGTTACATAACATCGAATCGAAATGTCAAAAAGTCTGTAATGACGTAAAAACACAAATTTGTGAGCATTTCCAACCTATTTTTTCGCGTCATGAAAATGCATTACAGAATCATGAAGCAGCCATAAAAGAACTGCAAACTATTGTTCATGAAAATCACTACACCTTGCAAGCTAAAATTGACTCAGTTGCATCTACCGATTCGGTTACGCAACTTGCAAAAACTCAAGAAAACTTAAAGGACACAGTAGATACGATTTCAACACAAATGGACACTCTGAAACTTGGTTCAGAAAAACACACTGAGGAAATAAGTACACTATCGGAGAAAGTAGCCGAACTTTCGGATCAGGTCACTAATCTATCTACGAAGGTAGATGATAATGTGAATGACACAGAAGACCGCAAACAAATTAGGAAATTCAAACAAAATCAGATAAATACGCAACACCAAAGAGAAATCCGGGAAGTACAAGATCAGCTGACACAGTTAATACAAGAATTACGTATTTCAGAGGATACTCGCGCCCCAATACGGGAAGAGGGACACAGAAATACGGAACAGCCACAAAATAATAACACAGGGCATTTCGGAAGTTATGAAAGAAATTGGCAATGTGCACCGAATTTTGAGATGGAACGGCCGACACGACCTAACAATGACCGATATGCGACTCGCCGACATGATGATTTTGACTATAAGCTGTTCATTACTACACGTAAATTCAAAACATTTAAAAATTCTGGCAACGACATTCATCCACAAGCATGGCTCCATCAATTCTCTCATTGTTTTCCTCCCAACTGGTCATTGGAGCGCAGGTTAGAATTTATGTGTGGCTACTTGGAGAATGAACCAGCTGTAAGAATGCGATCGGTCATTCACGATTGTCACAGTGAAGGAGAATTTTACCATGCGTTCCTCTCAGCATATTGGTCACAAGCTACACAAGACCGAGTAAAACATGGCATCATAATGATGAAACATTTCGAACAATCTAAATTCTCCAGTCTTGTGAAATATTTTGAAGACATGTTGCACAAGAATCAGTACCTGACAAACCCATACAGCCCCTCAGAACTCATCCGTATTTGCTTAATCAAACTGCCTGAACATTTACGACATATTATTTTGGCAGGACGTTGCAAAGACGACATTGAAGCATTTCAGGGACTCCTACAAGAATTAGAAATTGACACAGACAGTCGCCGGATGCGAAAACAGGAATACAACAATTACAGGTCACATCCGTCGCAATTCCGCGATGAAAGAAGTAATAACATGACACGACAAGGCTATTCTCACAACACAAATCGTGACCAAAACAGACACCACCCGTATGACAACCGTTGGCAGAGTAGTAATAACTACAGGGAAAGATCACCTCTCCGTGGTAATGACTATCACAGACACAATAAGAGAAACAGACAATATGGGAACTAAAATAAATACTATCAAGGGAGACAGAATAACTTTAGACGCAACGGACCAGCGCGCAGTTACGATTCAGGGAGAAATTCTCCACCATGTGACCGACAAGAAAGAAACTATGGAATCTACCGACATGACGACAGACGATATGATCGTAACGACAGACCTGAATTGCATCAGAACTGGCGGGAATCAAACAGAGCAGGGCCCTCTCGTCACGGTGAATTTGTAGAAGTTAGGTCTCCAAATCCCAATAACGACGCGCGCCAACAAAGAGACAATAGGCAATGACTCACACCACTGGCAGCAACAAAACGTACTTATGAAACTGATGACGTAGCTGCCGTAGCTAGTAATTACGTAAAAATGGAAGACATTAGGGACATCTTACTCCAGGAACACGACGTAAAACTTAACAACATTGCATATCCTGTGATTCACATTACTGTAAATGACGTAAAATTTACGGCAGTACTTGACTCTGGCAGTCCCATCTCAGTAATTAGTGAAACAGCCTTTAGCAAATGCAACAAATCGAACGATTGCCCCACACTTCCGTTACGTAAGATTAAATTACAAGGTGCAATCTTTGGAAAAAGTGTAGATGTACGCCAACAAACCAACTTAGAATTCTTTTGTCAAAGCCACAGCTTCTCTACAAACTTTCTTATTGTTCCATTATTGTCGACGGAAATTATATTGGGAGTAGACTTTTTGAGTGAATTCAAAGCAATCTTAAACTTTCACGATGCTGAAATAAGTTTAGAGAAGGAAGGTAAGTCAATAGCTTTGAAATTTGAAGATTGGCTCTCAAACCATGACGAAGAAATCAATCGGCTTTACCTTCTGTTGGACAACAGTTCGGAATTTTCTACGGAACTAGACACTAACAATCACTCTGCAAGAACTGACAGGGATGATATCGACGGCATATTTGAAATTAATGAGTTAATTCAGAATAAAATTCAAACAATTGAGAATTGTAATGACACTGATAGGCAGGACCTTTTTGAGATTTTACAACAACATTCCACAGTTTTTACTCATCAAACAGGAACAATCAAGGGATTTCAATACCAATTTTGTGTTCGTGAGCATACTAAATTTTGTGTTAGACCATATGTAATTCCAGCACAATATAGGGACCGTGTTAGAACAGAAATACAATCTATGCTTGACGAGGACATTATTGAGCCTGCAGTAAGCTCATACAACAATCCATTACATGTTGTTGAGAAGAAAAATGGATCGATCAGGCTTGTCTTAGATTCGAGACAAATCAATACGATCACTATTCCTGAAACAGACAGGCCGCAAACGTTGAAAGAACTTCTTCAAAGTTTTAATGGTGTAAAAGTGTTGTCTTCCATTGATCTCAGATCCAGCTTTTATCAGATCGAACTTCATCCAGAATGTAGAAAATACACAGCTTTCCTTTGTTTCGGCGTTTGTTATCAGTTTCGGAAACTTCCCTTTGGTTTGAACATTTCTTCAGCAGCATTCATTCGCGGGCTAAATTCCATATTACCTGAGTTCTTAAAACGTCACATCACCTTATATGAGGACGATATTCTAATAGCAGAAGCTTCATGGGAACTACATAATCGCATCCTCAACAATTTGTTACGTATTTTTGCAGAATCTGGAATTACAGTTAACTTGGAAAAGTCTGAATTCGGTAGGACAAAGGTGAAGTTTTTGGGACATATTATTTCTTCTGAAGGCATACAGCCGGATCCTGAAAAGTTAGAAGCAATCAGAGCCATTCCAGTTCCATCCACAAAAAGACAAATCCGCAGTTTTCTAGGTCTCGTAAATTTTTACCGTCGTTTTCTGAATATGCAAATTCTTGTTACACCAAAACTTTGTTCTCTCACTGGAAAAAATACTATTTGGAACTGGGACGAACAAGCACAATTGGAATTCAATTCTTTGAAAGAAGCGTTACTTCACGCGCCAATCTTAGCTCATCCAGATCTGTCACAAGATTTCTGCCTTAGCACGGATTCTTCTAAAGTCGGTCTTGGTGCCCATTTATTTCAAGAAGCCATAGAAAATGACACTACCATTCAGAAAACCATTGCTTTTGCTAGCCGAGTGCTAACAAAATCTGAAAAAAATTATTCCATTACTGAATTAGAAGCTTTAGCTATCGTTTGGGCATTTAACAAATTCCGTTTCTTTCTTTCTGGTAAGCACGTAAAAGTATACAGTGATCATCGTGCATTACAATTTCTTATGTCTTTAAAATTAAATCATGACAGGTTAAAACGTTGGGCATTGTTTCTGCAAGAATTCCGCTTCACAATAGTCTACATTCCCGGCAAGGAGAACATTGTTGCAGACGCACTGTCACGCGCACCGGCTGGGCTTGAGAAAAGTACCACAGAAGGCCACCTCGAGAAAAATTTCAGTATTCTTTACATTCAGAAAGTCGCCTTTGAAAACTTCATCACCACATCTTTAAAGGACATTGCTCATGAACAAGATAAAGATCCGATTTGGAAAGACATCAAGAGCAAATGGCATGAAAAGACACACACACAGATTCGGCATTATTATCTGGTAAAAAACAACATACTGTTCAAACGCTGCACTGTTGATGACAAGCTATGGGTACTTTGCATTCCTGACGATTTTGTTAATACGCTCATTTGGTACATTCATTTCAGCTACGCACATTTTGGTCCACGAAAATGTTATCATATTCTTCGAACGACTTGTTATTTTAACAATATGGAAAAAAGAATTCGAAGAGTCTTGTCTATTTGTAAACTTTGTCAAAAGGCGAAACCATCTACTGTCTCACATCGTGCTCCGTTGTTTCCTATTATTCCTTCTAAATTAAAAGAATTCTCTGCTGTTGATCTCTTGGGACCGCTTGTCAGAACATCCAATGGATTTTCGTACGTTCTAGTCGCTGTTGAAGTTACTTCAAATTTTGTTTCTTTCACTCCGTTACGTAAAGCCACTGGACGATCTGTCTCCAACGCCTTCGTTAAAAATTTCTTACGTGAAGTTGGCCACGTTGCTAAAGTCATTTCAGATAACGGACCGCAATTTAGATCTGCTGTTTGGTCACGCACGCTTCAGAATCATAAAATCAAACCTGTTTTTATTTCATTGTACTCACCACATTGCAACCCGTCTGAACGGATTATGAAAGAAATCAATAAGCTTTGCAGACTTTATTGTCACAGAAAGCATCAGCATTGGGACAGATATCTACAATTATTTCAAAATGTGCTGAATGAAATGCCTCATGATTCCACTGCTTTACCACCTACTCTTGTACTGAAGAATGAAGAACCACCGAACAGAATCAGAGAGCTTGTACCTTTCCCGAATACAAGTAAACTTCGACACAAAGACATAATTGATTTGGCTCTTAAAAATATAAAATCTGCAGCAGACAAAAGGAGAGAACTACACGGTAAAGCAAATGCAAAGAAATTATATATTGGTCAGAAAGTTCTCATTAAAGCTCATTCATTGTCACATAAGAAGAAACACTTGAGTCACAAATTCTTTCTAGTTTACAATGGACCTTACAGAATCCGACGTATACCACATGATAATTGCGTTGAAGTTGAAACTCTGCGTACTAGGAAGAGTAAAGGTTTACACCACATTTCACATGTAAGACCGTTTAGTGAAAGATAATCTGCTTTTTAACTTTGTCATTGCCATAAAACTTTTCACTTTACATTACTAGTATGCTTGTCAGACTTAGAATCTGTTAAGATGCAACAATGTTTGAAGTTAAATATCCAGTCAAGAACCAAGAGAACTTATTGAAACAGAAATGACGAATGCATTGTTATAGTGAACAGACGTCACAGTGTTATTGTGTGTGTACATTCTTGCTTGTTAGTTGCACGATTATGGAACGACTATAAGGCTTACATACTTAGAACATTTACCAGTACTGCTAATGAGATTTTAATGCAACATTTTGGTTTACTTGAAAATATATTCTGGATTTAAAGTACTTTCAGTGAGATACCAGATGGCACAGTGGTTAGTTTATGTGACAGCTACACGATTTTATCACGACGCTACTAATGAGTGACAATTTACAATGTTGCTTTTGCAGTGTTTCTGTTTTATATCTGCACAGTTTTCTGTTTTATTCTGGAAAGTAAAACAGGTTTTAGTAGTAACTTTTGTGGTATAGCTACAATGAGACTGCCTTTTCCGTAGCACAACAATACGTTGCAGCACAGTACTTTCCTCATCACGGCAATAAGCGTAATAACTAAGACATTTATACGCAAAGCATTTCACTTTTGTGTATTATGAGGTAAGTACATTGACTTCTGCAGAACTTAGCTTTCGGAGGACGATAACTACGACACTTCCACACAGATTATGTTGCAACAAGACGAACATTTAGCGCTACAGTACACGTATTTGAGTGATTAATTTTGTACTTAAAACATTTATTTTTAAAGATTTTTGAATTACAAAGAAAGTTTTCCGTGATACATTTCATTCCATTGCTGTAATCTGTAACACCTGAGGGTATAATTACATTAATCCTCAGGGGGGTACACGCTTACTTTGTGTACCATGTGTGTGGCAACCACAAGGAACCCTAGCTAATATGGTATTTGCTTATACAACTTTACACATTGGTACCATATTTCTCTAACACACAAATTACACAGCTATCTGATCATTTAACTGAGAGATAAACATTTTTTTACTACATCAGTGACACATGTTTACGCAATACACAGTTGGGTAACTTCACACTTATGAAACTGTATTTTGTCTGTACTTTGTAAACTGTTCATATTTTTTCGGAATCATTGTGATACTATGAGAGCTTTGAATGATGTATTTGGTAAGGGAGCATGATTTTAAAGTACGTTTGAGGTAGATGACACTATTGAAATGAGCAGAGAATTTTTTTTAGGTTTTGAAATTATTGCAGAAAGCTACGACGTTTTTGAGATTTGACTGAGGTGTTATGATGTTATTTTTATGACGACGATGTGTATTATGCTGTTGAGGTATGTTTATGTCAATAAGATGATGCTACCATATATGAGGAATGTGATTACGTGTTTATATGTATATGAATAATGAATAGAAGTTAGGGACTCTTGACTTGTGAAACAGGATGTTGGAAACCAAGAATCGTACTTTAAGAGTTATGAAATGTGTGTAAATGCGTGAATGTATCACAATGCTGGCGAAAATTTTTTTGGACACTGTTATATTCATAGGATTTTGTTTCAACACATTTGCAACGTAAATTCTCGACCTGTGAAATTTTTATATGAGACTGTCGCTGTAGCGGAAACTGCTGTCGTAAATATTTCGTAAGAAAGTTAAGTGACCACCTGCACGTGCGTCGTCGGCACACCGCTGTGTCAGACACCTGGAGAACAAGCCATTAGGGTGTGCCTTTCCGGAAGCACAGGTAGAAAAAAAAAAGGGGGAGGCCACTATCCTCGCTATTGACATTTCCTTGTTGAAAGCATACTGTGGAGCTCGTAATTTATGATATTTACTGAAATGCCTAATGAAATGACGAGAAATATTTTTACATCTGCACACCTGATTACGACAAGCGTCTTTCTATGAGAGTTGAGAGAATTTCTACTAACTTATGAAATGTCACATGACTATTGAATGATATTTTTATGCTTTGGTTTGCGTAATTGCTTATTTCATTTGATACCTGTTTTTCAGCTGTGTTACAGCACTAGTTTTATAAAATAAACTTAGATGCATTTGCTAATGTGAACACTTTCTGTCAACAGATCTATTCAATGATAATTTTGTAATCCACATTCTTTAAAAAAAAGGAGCACTTGGAAAGGAAAGAACAATAAGAAGGGACTAGTAACAGTAACTGGACACATAATTTTCTTTTCAAGTACATGGTAATATTTCTTTTACAGTAAGTTGTTGTGGTGCACCACTTTAATTACATAGACATTAAGATGTGAATATACATTTCCCTTATCTGCATTGTTGTTTTTACTGTAATATTTTTTCTGCTTGAGCTATGTCATGTTTAGATATAAGCTGCTGTTTGCCAGGCATAGTGCTACTGAACTTTAATTTGTGTTACTCTGCTAAGCCAGATTTATTTTTTTGTTTGCTGCGCATTGCCTCATATTAGTTGTAATGTTGAATTGCTTGGTAATTTAGATTTACTGTAGCTTGCTTTGCGATCTTCCATTTTTTTTCATTGCTGTTTATATTAATTGTTTTATGTGCTGCTGCATTGCCTCGTCCCTTAGTTTAGTATCTGAGCTCAGTAGATTTAAGTTAGCTTAAGAGGGGGTAGCCTCTAAGAGAATGAGTTGCGATGAATTGGAAGAAATGCATTCAGAAGTTATACGAAAAAAAGTACAGAAAACAGGTTTAGGAAGGATTTTCTTGGAAATAAATGTTGAGGTAAGAAGTGTGTGAACATATAAATACAGAAAGCATGCTTAGATAAAATTTTTTTGGTGGAAACAAAGGATGAAATAAGAGGAAAGATATATGAAGTTTTGGGTTGGACTGCAGTACCACATGTTACACTGAAAACGAACCCTGTCCTTTCCTATTGGTGTTATCACACTATGTGTTTGTGTACCCTTGTGTATTTGTTTTCTTCCTGTCTCTGTGTACTGTTTCATAGAACTTTTTTCTCTTCTAATACTAAGTTACATTCACTATGATGAGGAATACTGTTATCCTCAAATACAATTGGCATTAATAATGTGTTATTTACTTTGTAAAGATGTTTAGACATTATTTACTCTGTTTTGTGTTAATGTTCATGTGTGAAGTTGATGTTTCAAAAATTATTCTGATCTTTTATGTATGTACTCATGTCATAGTTCCTGTAACACTGACGTACATGTCTATTTCTATTCTTTTGTAACGCCTGTTTTACTACAAATGTTATCTGTATTGTTATGTTCTTTAATTATGTATTTTGTACCTTTGTAATTGTATTCTCATGTTATAAAATTGTAATTGACACCAGTTCATCTTATTATTAACTTGTAAGTTCCATTTCACTGCACATGTTTCTGTTGGTCATAGTATATGGACAATATGTGAGAAGTAGGGACTGTTAGTGTTGCACGTGTGTTAATAATTCAGCAAGGGACTGGTTAACAGCATTGCTGGTTCTAAGGACAATTAGATAAAAACTTTGTGAGTGCACAAGTGGTGGTTTATGGACGTGCTATATTCTCCGCAAGACTCTTCGATGATGATTGTGCACCTGCACAGTCGCAACGGATGGCTGCTAGCCGTCTCTACAAGGACTACAGTGGGTCTGCATCTTTGATGGCCCACCAATACCATTATTTCTACCAGGACTACAGTGGGTCTGCTCTGTGATGACCTACCTACCAATACTCTTCAAAATTTCGACTGACTCTGCTGTGGGTTTGCTCTGTTGTGGACCATTACCTGTCTGCATGTCGAGAGTCAGCACTGTCTTTCCGTTGGAAGGACAACACTACTTCTTCAAGACTGCATGGAAATCCACTACTTCTGTGTGCATTTTCTTTTACTGCTCAGCCTTTGAGAAAAACACTGCAATTTTACTGTGATAAATGGTCAGGACTGTCTTTATGGACTGTGAGAAAGTTTAGCTTTTGACCAACATTGTATCAATAAGTGTGTGCAATTGATATCTTTGTTATTGTAATTATGAAAAATTTTTTCAAATCTGTATTGGCCACTGCCCAATCCAATTTGTAAAATTTCTTGTGGGGAGCATGGGGGCTATGTAAGTAGGCTGTTTAGGTTTTTTTATTGGTAACGCCACCTCTGTATGAAAATCACTGGCTGTGCTGTGTGCAGTCTGTGGCTGCTTTGCATTGTTGTAATACTCGCCATTGTAGTGTTGGGCAGCGGCAGCTGGATGTGAACACCGCGTAGCGTTGCGCAGTTGGAGGTGAGCCGCCAGCAGTGGTGGATGTGGGGAGAGAGATGGCGGAGTTTTGAAATTTGTCATGAACTGCTATATTTATATATGATGATATCAAGGTAAATACATTGTTTGCTCTCTATTAATATCTTTCATTTGCTAACTATCCCTATCAGTAGTTAGTGCCTTCCATAGTTTGAATCTTTTATTTAGCTGGCAGTAGTGGCGCTCGCTGTATTGCAGTAGCTTGAGCAGCGAAGATTTTTGTGAGGTAAGTGATTTGTGAAAGGTATAGTTTAATGTTAGTCAGGGCCATTCTTTTGTAGGGAATTTTGAAAGTCAGATTGCGTTGCGCTAACAAAATGTTGTGTGTCAGTTTAAGCACAGTCTTGTATAATTGTTCAAAGGGGTAGTTTCACAATGTCCATGGGAATTGCGTCGTGATGAGAGAGATCTGGAGTTGTCGGCGGGGAGACAGGCGTCTCAACCGGCGCACCGATCGTTACATTGTGCGTGGCGACCTCCATGGTGGTCCCGTCCTGCGAAACGTCTTGTTCATCGTGAAAGTTGTCCGCCGACCTCTGTGTGGAAATGTCGGCTGGTTGGGTGTCGTCTTCGTCGTCGCGGGTGGCGACGCTTTGAGAGCCCGTGGGTGAACGGCGACGGCGTTTGCGCCTACGTGGTGAGCGTTGTTTGCGCACGTGTTCCTCAGTGTCGGACGACGGCAAGGAGGAGCGTCGACCTGGTTCGAAGGTGTCGGTGGGTACAATGAAATTGTCAAACAGGTGTTGTGAAGAAGTACTGTTCTCCTCAGCGTCCGGTGCGGGAGCCTGTTCGGCGGCGAGGTTGTCAGGTGGGACGTCCGAACCGTCCATAGGTGACTGGGACGGTGGGACGGGCCGATCGGAAGGACCGGGCGACAGACTGGACGAAACTGTAGACGTGACAAGAGCCGCTGCGTAAGTGACCGGTAGGGCGGCCATCGTGGGCGTGACGGACGCTTGCGACAACGGCAGCTGCGCGACACGTCGTTGAATGCATTCAGACCGTAGGTGACCTTCTTTCCCGCAACCGGAACAGGTCCGAGGTTGGCCGTCGTACATTATAATGGCACGGCAGCCTCCGATAGGTAGATAGGAAGGCACGTGTTTCTGCAACTCGATGCGGACCTGTCTAACACCGTTTAAAACGGGATAGGTTTGAAATTGTACCCATCGTTCGGCAACATGTTCCAGAACGTTGCCATAGGGACGGAGCGCCTCGATGATGACGTCTGCAGGCAGTTCGAACGGCAGTTCGAAGATCCTTATCGTCCGTGTGCCGAGACCTGCGTGATCGACGGTAATGGGTCCGACGTTGCCGTCGGAATGACAGAAGCGCAGTCCACGTTTTGCCTCTTGAAGCACCTTGTCGCACGCCGCATCGTTGATCATTTTGACGTAGACGGTACTGCTAACTATGGACAAGTGGATACCAAGTAGATCCGTTGGTGGTATTTTAACTTCATCGCGAATAAATCGTTCTACCTCCAGGGCCTTGGGTCGGGCGAAGTCGGAACAAAAGTTGAAACGTAATGTCGTCTTCCGATAGTTGTGCGCCATGGTGGTCTGGAAGGGAAAACGGCACTTACAGCGGCCGAAGTAAACACAAACACACCGTGCGCGCCCCGCCCGCAGCGCTCTGGCGCGTGACCGCTTCGCAGCACTGCCGGCGGCAGACTGTTCGGCCAAAACGGCCGCCTCAATAAACATGGTGACGGAATATGTAGAGCACTTAACATGAGAGTCATCATAATACACAAGAACGTAACTGACACACGTTTTAACTTCTCCTGACAGCAGGATGGTGTTTTGTAAGGCTACTATCTTGTTACTGGATGTTTACGTTATAAAACTTCTTGATGGGCTCTTTCCAATGGTACAGAAGAAAGTATATACTTTATCTTAGAAAAAGAAAGTTGGTGTTATGATTTGCCAGCTACAAATGTTAAAATCTACTTATGAACATTAGAAATTATGCCACATTGTCCTCTATATCTCTGAGGTGTGGGATTGATCTGTTATTCTGTTATTCTGCACAACGGATTAATATGAGATGTACCCTTTCCCCTGTGGCTCCTGCAAGATGCAATTTCCACCCCCACACCACTACAGAAGTCAGACAGACGCTCCTACCGTTCTAAAGAGAAATGCCTAAAAAATTTTAATCAATAAATACCTTCTGGAGTCGTCCGCTGTAAGGAAATGACACAAAAATTCACAAAATTTCTTACGTAACTAGTGGGATACTTGGGTACTGGAGTAGTGCTAGTTAGTGTAAGAAAAACATGGAACTAACGAAAGTTATTATTTATTTTGCAAAAATTCTGATAAATCACAATGACACTTTTTGTTATGAATTGAAAAAGTTATATCCTGGTTCTTTTCGGGATGTGAAGTTACCTTTAATGGATAGGATTCGCTAATGAAATTTCTGTACAAAATTTAAGATGCTTGTTGCCTTGGCAGAATGGCTGAGAGGCGCGCCTACTCAACTTGAATAATTATGCTTTAGAATGTTGTTAGGTACGGTCGAGGCTGTCGCGTGTGAAATGTAGTGAAGTGTACTGTTGTGGAGGAAATATGGGCCTCGCAATAGCTGTAGTGCACAATACCGTAAGCTGCGATGACTGCTGTCTGCGCCGCTCGCTGCTGACCAATAACTCTCGTTTTATGTGGATTAACCTTCACCAATCAAACTCTCCCTATGCCTTGATGAAGTCAAGGATTCCTATTCGTCCCTAGTCTAACTATTGGCGTGGTACACCGGTCAGGCGTTTAACTACAACTCTGTCCGTTCACACCGCACAGTAAGTGTGTCGGCCAACACAGCAAACAACGCTTAATCGCAAGGACTCAATGTAGAGTCGCCCTACGATTCGCTCTCGACAGAGGTGCTCTCCCTGTGAAGTACTGAGGAGAGACTTGTTCCTCGCTCTTTCGAGTACACGTACGAGCGCGCACGCTCTCGTTACGTGTTCTCGCTCCGAGAGCGACAACGGAACGGCGCCTCTCCACGCCAGACGTGAAGGGGTATATCTTTCGGTCTCTTCCATTATTCCTTCAGCTCAAGGCGTCAGAAATATCGTCTGCCAATCAGCATTGCTCTTCTAAAACGGGAGAATGACGTTTCGTTTAAGGCGACCAATCCGGAAGCTTGTAGCTTTGGCGTTTGGCGTTTGCTGTTTCCCTGTAAAAAAATCTGAAACTGCGTGCTGTGTGTAAAGAATGCGTATGCTCGCCGCTCCCAAACAACGTAGCGGAATTTGCTTTTAAGCCGAACACGGGGTTGTTCCCCCTTCCACTCGGGCCCACGCTGTCCGCTACGGGCAGTCATCGGCCGACATGGGCTGGGTCGTCCTCTGAAGGGCCTGGCGTCCCGTTGTGTGGCCTCTCTCCCGAACTAAAAGCCTCTGTCACCGTCGTGTCTGGAATGTATGTGTGCACGCCAGCCTCGAGTATTTCAACCACGGTGCGCTCACTTGTCAATTGCATATCGTTTACATGAATTCATACAACATTGACTTTGTCTTATCGAGTTTGGGTTCGGATGAAGCGTCTTGATGTGCGGAATATGATTGTGAGGGCGGAATATGTAAGCAATGAAGGTCAGGAGACCACGACGTCTTACATATCTTAGGCAAAATGGCACTCTTATGTATCTACTCGTTCGGCATTTGATCTGAGTGCCCTCTCTTAGCTAAGTCATCTTCTACGACGTAACAGAATACAAACATCTAGTGAAATTAAATCAGCTATCGTTTTGGAAATTTCATGCCCAATGGGGATGAAAAAATTCCTTGAAATACATAGGTGTGCAAAATTTAAGGACAAAAATAACTTTCACCTGATACATCACACCCATGTAATATAATCCCATGAAACTTAGACTATGTATAGAAAGAACTGCTAGAGTTTAGTGTAGTGTAGTGTAGAAGATAACAGAAAGAAATACGCAATGAGATGAATAGAAATGACACTTTCATTCAAGGGCAACCGTTACACTGTCCCATGGACATTGCAAAAGACAGGACGTGGTCGTCAACATGGTGTGTTCTTAATAGGGTGTAGGACCACCGCGGGCGGCAGTTAGTGGTCTGCAACATGCTCCCACGTTGGCCACAAAGTTGGAAAGGAGTTCTTGTTGTTGGCGGTTCTATTCTTGCACCAGCGCCGTTGAAAACATCTCGCCAACGCATCCCACGTGTTCGGTGGAATTCAAGTCATACGAGCAGGTCAGCCCATTCGCAGAATATCCTCTCCTACCAAGAGATCCTCAAACTATGCTGTTCGATGCGGTCAGGCAGTGTCACCGATAGAAAAGAAGTCAGAGCCGAATACATCGCTGAATACAGTGTCACAATAAGGTTGATCGAGGAATGTACCACGTTCAAAGATTTCGAAGTCAGTACACTCATGCAACAGTATGCCTCCCCGCACAATAAAGCCTGTAAAAAGAAAACCATCGCGTTGAAAAATGTTCCTGGATGCAGTAAGTGCTCTCATCTCTTAGTTTGTGAGGTTGCGAATCCACCCAGGAAAATTGTCAAACATGATCTTTCTGGTGCTCCACGTGTTGCGGTATGAGGTAGCAGAATGTTGCATCGGTGTACTGACTTCGGATGGACACTGTACCCTGTACTCCTTCACCCCCCCCCCCCCCTCCCGCTATGAGCCTTTTCAGGTAAGCATTCGCCCTCACTTAATTTTTATGGATGATAATGCCCTTCCATATCGAACAGCGTTCATGGAAGAGCTCTTGGAACGAGAGGATATTCAGATGGTTTTATCTATCTGTTCCCCCAACTGAAATCCTATTGAGCACGTGTGGAATGCTTTGAGGTGACGTACTGCAGCAAGTCAACATGCACCAACGGTCAGTTGTCAACCTCGCTACTACGAGAACTCCTTGCCGACGTAGTGGCCTGTATCAGGGCACGCTGTTATCCCACACCCTATTAAGAACCATGTTCCGCGTATTGTAATGTGCAAGGGATCGTCATACATGGCAGTGACGTCATTTTAATACTGTCTTTGATTAAAGTATCATTCCTATACGTCTCCCTCCGTTTTTGTTTCTCTTACCACCTGTACTACACTGTAGCAAAAAAATGGTTCAAATGGCTCTGAGCACTATGGGACTTAACTTCTGAAGTCATCAGTCCCCTAGAACTCAGAAGTACTTAAACCTGACTAACCTAAGGACATCAGACACATCCATGCCCGAGGCAGGATTCAAACCTGCGACCGTAGCGGTCGCCCGGTTCCCGACTGTAGCGCCTAGAACTGCTCGGCCACTCCGGCCAGCCACACTGCAGCAGTTTTTTATGTGTATGATCCAAGTTTCATCATCCTATGTTATTTGGAACTGATACATCATGTGAAAGGTACTTTTGTGTTTAAGTTATGCACACCAGTTTATTCATATTTACCTCCTTTATTATTTCACGGTATCTTCGTCATCCTTCCAAGTTAGGAACGGAACTCTGAAGAGGTTTATTAACTAGTCTTGTATGACTCATGTTACCTGCTACCTTTCACGTAAAATAATTGGATTGCAAAACGAAATAGCTTCTGTCGATTGGAACGTCTTTAACTAATAACGTAGATCTAAAAAGTATTTCAGTGACATTTCAACTACACGAAACATATACTTCCTGCAGTTGTAGTATTATAATTTTTTTAGGTATCAGACACACAAAATATATAAAATCGTGTAGATATCTCTGAGTTAATGCGCCGCACGTGTTCAGTTTTTTTTCTGTGTACGTGACAAAAATATTAAAATTTTGAAGAAGTCAGACGTGCACAATGTTTACGGTACTGTAACAGTCTGTCGAGATAGTTTTCATTACACTTGATATCTAGTAACTGAGGTGGTAGCATTACGTCATTTTCATTACATCAGATTTCAGAATTCGTATGGTATTGTAGACGACGTGAGAGCAAACCTATCGCTGTTTAGTCAGTCTAAAGCAGGTAAAAGGCTGCAATTTAATTAAATCCGTTTTAATTGCCGTGCCCACATAAAAGTAATTTCATCATAAACATTCAGAATGAGAACGTTTCAATACCATAAACTACCTTCACATACGACATTGAAGTGTGTGACTATGACAACAAAAATACTTCGTAACTTAGAATTTAAGCGAAGAGGTAGTCATTTTTCTTCTTAAATGTTCCTCAAACTGTCTACATCTTGCAGACCCAGTTCTTTTAACTAAATATATTGTTTCCGTACCAAAAGACCTGGAATTTGAAAAGGGGTGCAGTTGAATCGATGAGATAGAAAAAGTGTCATTTCCCCTTTTTTCAAATTATATTTATGGGAGATAATTGATCATTATACGTGTACGTGTCGTTTGGTGTAACACGGGATCATGTCGCATCAACAGAAGCGCTCGTCGGGAGAGTAAGTCAGAGAAGGAGGCGAATGTCAGTATCAACAAGCTTATGGTGGACTTGTTCCAATAAAAGAGGAACTAGACTATGTAAAGAAAATTCTACAACACGTAGCTTGTGCCGGTTGGTTTCCTCCTCCAGCAATTTCCATTTCGCGCCTTTGTGGTTCTACCAGAGTTCCTGTATTCCACGGAGCGCTGGTTGCGCCTAGCTGCGCGGGCGATGGTGCGGTAGCGCAAGAGCGTCAAAGGCGACAGCGTGGAGTAGTGCAAGCTAGGGCGTGCGCTTAGGCCGGTATTACACTATCAAATTTCTTTGTCCAATATCTTTGTCCAATATCTTTGTCAAAGATATTTGATAGTGTAATAGGGATCTTTGACAAATGTCGTCCAATATTTGATCAAATCTAGGCCGAGGCCGTATATTTGATCAAAGAAATCGCTTGTCTTCTGTTCACTGCAATGCGATATGTTACCACGCGGAGCGCTAGCATCGCTGCAGCGTTCTGTCGTCTGTAGTGTTTTTATAACCATTGCCGGTAAATACAATTGGTGTGTGCCGACAACTACAGAATTAATAGAGATGTCTGAAGCTTATCAGGTGCTTTACAACGTGAGGCACCCTGAATAAAAAATAGATTAAGAAGATTGGAGACCTAACCTGACCTAACCTAACCTAACATAACATAACCCTCTCCTGTAGCAAGGAATCGGAGTGTTATAGTGAGCCTGTCTTCTGAAGATGTAGCAGTTCTTAAGTGAAAATTGTGCTTTGTGATATGAGGATACACTTCATTGAGCACATACAGAAATGTATGCTCATCCATTCTTAAGTAATTGATGTACGACTTGACGTCTTCCACTGTAAGCTCACGTAACAAGTTTTGTTGAATGCTTTTATCGTGTCGTCGTAAAACCCACGGCTTCACCCAGATTAGATTAGTTTTTCGTTCCATAGATCCGTGCTGAGGAGATCCTCGTGGATGTGGAACATGTCGATTTTTTTTAAGCTGAAATAAAAATACTAATAGTATGAATAAATACATCATTTGTTTCTATTAAAAATTTCGCCAATGGAGTAGAAGGAGTTTGCCAGTAGTAAGTCTTTCAGGCTCCTTTTAAACTGATCTTTATTTCTAACTAAATTTTTTCTGTTTCCTAGCAAATTATTGAAGATGAGTGTTCCTGAGTAGTGGACCCCTTTTTGAACTGAAGTAAGTGCTTTCAAGTCCTTGTGCAGATCATTTTTGTTCCTGGTATTGTATGTATGAACTGAGTTGTTTGTTGGAAAAAGAGATATATTATTTACGACAAATTTTATTAAGAAGTAAATATACTGAGAGGCAGTAGTTAACCTGCGAGCCGGAAGTATAGTGAGACTGTCATTTGGGCCTACGAGAGTTATAGTTTTTTTGTTTGTTTCTCATGCCTAGATAACTGTACAAACATATCGTTGCATGTATTGTAATAATCATTACATATAATGATCCACATGCAACAATATCTCTACGGAAGTATCTAGGCATGAAATACAAAACAAAAAAGCGAACCTGCAAATCTCGTACGTCCAAACGACAGTCTCACTGTACTTCTGGCCCGCCAACAGTTTCATTTTCTTTCTTATTTTCCCCCGTACCAATGCAAGAATCTGAAGTACCCAGTTCTTTGAAGAGGTTTCTGCAGGAGGTCCGTGAATTTACTCCACAAATAATACGTATTACACGCTTTTGGACCTTGGAAACTTTTGTTTGACTTCAAGATTTACCCCAAAATATTATCCCATATGACAATGAAAGTATGCAAGCTTTTTCATTTTTATGTTGCCTATGTCTGCTAACACTCGAATTGCAAATACAGATTTGTTAAGGCGTTCTGCAGTTCTGTGGTGTGCTCCTCCCAACTGAATTTATTATCAAGTTGTAATCCCAGGACTTTTAAGACTGTCAACCTCGTATGTATGGTTCCATTTTCTCCCCCCACTTCTTTTCCGCATGTGCACACAATGCAATTGGAGTACGTAGAACTGCTGCGGTTAATAACAAGTTGTTGTCAGCCATCTTGAACTTTGACGAAAAATTTGATGACAGTGTAATACCCCTCGTAGCGCTACGTCAAAGATCTTTGTCCAATATATTGGACGGAATATTGGATCACATCTTTGATCAAATCTTTGACAAAGAAATTTGATAGTGTAATACCGGCCTTAGTTCTTGGTGAGGGTGTGTACAGCTGTAGCGTGGGATAGGAGCACCGCAGCGACGAGGCACAGTTGTATTGGCCAGCATAGTGGCTGCCGGTAAGAGTGTCCGTTGGCGTTAAGCTCTGCGAAAGTGTTGAAACACGACGGTGGTGGTTTAGTTCTGCGTTGCTTCTCGTCGTTTTGGTTATTAGTTAACTTAGGATACTGGAGAGAGTAATTCGTAGCCAAGATTTGTGGTTACGCTCCTCTGAACGTTCCCGTTGTCTTTCTTCAACTTTGCTGGCCGGAATCGGTCACGTGGTGAATAGTGTCGTTGTAATGTCTATTTCTAGCTAGCTTTAGAAGACAACACCGACAGACCACACCGAAGATAAGAAGATGGGGGTTGTTGCCACTGTGGTTGACTACAACTGGCTAAGTCAGCTACGTTGGTTCTTTAGTTTGTTGGTTGTTTTATATCGTATTACAGTGCCGGTAACCACTGCGAAAAGCGTTGTTCTGAAACTGGATGAGACGTGTTGATTTCCTTGTCTTGCTTTGAGTCACGGCCATTGTGAGTTACTGCAAGAGCTGGCTCCGACGACAGCTGTGCTTGATAACCTTCTTGCTGCTAAGGAGAACTACCGAAGTGTGTTCACCGTAGTAAAGTGATGCAAACGACCGCTACAGAGTAGCTCCTACCATTCTAGAGGAGCTGCGTTTGGTTATCCGTGTCTTGTTGTGGTACGGTGAGACCGTTGTGAAATGTAAGGATTGCCTCCGATGGCAACGTTGGTGGTAAAAGTTCCATTAGTTTCTACGGAGTGTTAGAACATGGACCCGTCATAATAGGCTGAAGAGAGAGTCGCTACTCAGCTGTGACACCATTCTTCGCTATGGCGATGCTGGATCGTCCATATCTGGTTGCTGCTACTTATGTAATCCAAAAGGGGAAATTACTGATCGTCTGTCGCGTGGTACGTTGTGTTCCTTTAAAGTTTAGACTTTGGAGACTTGAGACTTCCCTATATCCTGTGTTGTGTGGTCTCAATGTCCTGACAGTATGGTCATGGTTTTTATCGTATTGTTCCTTTGAATTGACTGGTTCAAATGGCTCTGAGCACTATGGGAATTAACACCTGAGATCATCAGTACCCTAGAACTTAGAACTTCTTAAACCTAACTAAACGAAGAACATCACACACATCCATAAACGAGGCAGGATTCGAACCTGCGACCGTAGCGGTCGCGCAGTTCCAGACTGAAACGCCTAGAACCTCTCGGCCACATCGGACGGCTTTGAACTAACTCTTAAGTTTTTATTATAAAGTGTGTATGTTGCGAAGTGTGTTCTTGGACGTTGGGCGCTTCGCTTCTGTAGAATAGTAAAATGATACATCAGCGCACTTAGTATAATTTAAGTAAGAGTGTTTGACCGCGACTGATGAGCTGGGAACGGTCGCTGCGGCTTATTTATCATGGCTTCGGCGCCTTGGCGCTGCAGTCATGGACAGTGCGGCTGATCCCGGCGGAGGTTCGAGTCCTCCCTCGGTCATTGGTGTGTAGGATAATTTTGGTTAAATAGTATGTAAGCTTAGGGACTGATGACCTTAGCAGTTAAGTCCCATAAGATTTCACACACATTTGAACATTTTTGAAGAATCTGCTATTATCTCTGAAGATGAGAATTCCTGCATTTATAGCATTTACCAAACATATTTCGAAATGCGCTTGAAAACGTTTTGTATCTCGTAAGCACCGTCACAATTATTAAGTTATGGCAGTACTCTTAACCCTGAATTATTTCACGCAACGTAGAAAAATGCGCAGATGATTGAGACTTGTCCTGAAACTTCAGTATTCTTATGAGGACAAAAGAGTAACACTGAAATCCACCGCAAGGAAAAAAATCTGGAATTTAGCTGATTTTTTTTATTATTATTATTTTTTTACAGGCACAGGCTTCCTGGAGTTCCTGTGCAGTACAGAGATAGGCCCACTTTCTCGTGGTGCACCTCGAATGTGTATAGTCGATGGCTATGTGGCGTAGCAAAAATTCAATATTAAAATGAGGAAAATGGAATAGTTGAATAGTGGTAGAAGACAAAACAATTTTCTATCAGCTGATTTCCTTGACAATGGATCCACAACTGCCATGAATTTATAAAAATTGTGTGAGAGATGTTGAGGTACTCCCATGGCCAGCCAGACCTCCAGATTTGTTCCTGATAGAGCACATGTGGGTTCAGTTCACAGGTCAGCTACGTGCCATTGCCATTAACATACTAAGGACGAGTTACGACAGTTGTCAGCCAGCTTGCCTCAGGAGAGAATACAATGGCATTATTACACCCATCCCAATCGAAGAATGGAGGGGAGATTCGGTTTAACGTCCCCGTCGGCTTCGGGGTCGTTATAGACGGAGCACAGACTCGGATTGGGTCAAGGATGGGGAAAGAAATCGGACGTGCCCGGTTTTTACCTTGATCGACTTTGGGACATCACAGAAAACCTAAACGGATGACCAGACGAGGGTTTGCACCGTCGTCACCCCGAATGCGAGTCCAGTGGCATCCCCACCGAATCATAGTATGCATACAGATCAGAGAGGATGAAACCTTACACTGCGTAGGTTTCCATTAACATCACAACAAAAAGGGCTGCTAATGAATGGTGTTGCACTGTTTTCAGCGATGAATCGTGTTTCTGCAGTACCCTGGATGACCTTATACTGATAAGTGGGCTCATACTGCCAAGTACTTTGTCAATTTGACTCGATTTTGTAATCATTGAAATAACATCACATAGCGTACCTATTTCGTAAGTTCCACTTCGTTTCTTACTTCCCTTTCTGGTTTCTTCATATTTTCTGTCAGGCAGTGAATTGGTCATCATAGGAGTTTGATGGTCAAACAGCCACTGTCAGGCACTTGAAAATTATGAAATCGTAATAGGAAACGCTGGTGTCAGTTTAGAGTTGATGTCGTCTCAGAGTGTTTGTAGCCACAGGAGTAGCACGATGGAAAAGCGAAATGGACAGCAGGTAGGAATGGTAAGGTCTTCTTTGAAGATACAGTATTCAGATCCCCTTTGCAACCAGGAAATAGGTGTACGTCATCTACTGAGATCAAGAGATTAAGGCTGTGACTTTGCCAAGAGATGACGAGTAGGGACCCCACCAAAACGATACAACAACAACGCCGTTGAAGGTCACGAAAAACGGAAAGATGACGTAAGCAAAGCGAAGGGACTCCTTACGTCAGAGTATTTGGACCCTTGTAACGCCGCGTGTGGTTGCGAAGTGCTTCAGTGCTCGAGTCTGTCGCCGTTTCCAATGTTTTATGAAGCACAAGACGTCCGTACGAATACCGGACGCAGATGCCGCTGGGTAACATCTACGAGATACGCACGAAAGTGGCTACAATCCGGTCATTTGTCAGAAGTTGGTGTACAGCACGAGTGGATCCTGCGGGCCGCGTACGTCGGCGACGGTGGTTATTAGCTGGCGGCCACCGCCCTCCACGTGGGAGGTTCCGGCGGCCCACCTGGAGGGGGGAGGACAGTGGAGGGGGAGGCCTGCACTGAGTTACTGCCCGCGGACCCTGCAATTAGTGACATCAGAGCCGCGCGCGCCGTCACGATGCCGCGGCCCGGCGTCTCGTCCACTGGCAGCGCCGCGGATCGTGGCCGCCGCTGAATTAAGGCAGCATCGTAATGTACTGTACCACACCGCACCGCACGTCTCCAGTGGATCACGCTCCAGCCGGGGCGCTCTACCTGCCAGCTGCACCTTTGGAAGTCATTGTCCGACGTCTGTGTATAGTTGTGTAACCGAGAGACTTTCTTCTATATTAGTTCTCCAACGCTCCAGATACACCTACAAAGAATACATCATTAGGCAGTTCACTTTAAGATGAATGAATATCTGAAAAAAGTGTAATCAGAGAAGTTGGGAGGAAAACGTGGTTACAAAGAAGGTAACTGCGAAGAAACCATGGTAACAAAACAAATACTTTAGTTGATCGATGAAAGAAAGAAGTACAAAAATATTCATGGTTATTCAGCAAGAGAAAAATATATGTAACTTGGGAAAGAAAGAAGTGCAGGATACCTAACATGAAATGGCTGCATGAAAAAGTGAAGAAATCGAAAAAGAAATGATTGTCAGCGGGACTGACTCAGCATACTGAAGAGTCAAAACAACCTTTGGTGAAATTAAAAACAAGAGCTGTAACACTAAGAACGCTATGCGAATTGCACTGTTAAATGCAGAGGAGAGAACGAAGAGGTGAAAAGGGTACTCTGAATGCTAGTATAAGGGGAAAGACTTACCTGACGACGTGACGGAAGAAGAAACAGGAGTCGATATAGAAGTGAGAGGGGATCCAGTATTAGATTCTGAATCTGATGACGTAATAGGAGAAGAAAGAATAGAATATATACGGGAACTAATATTAGAATGAACATTTAAAAGAGGTTTGGAAATGAGAGATCAAATAAGGTTGTAGGGATAGGTAACTTTCCATCAGGATTGCTAAAATCATTGGGAGAAGTGGTAACAAAACGACCGCATTGGTATGTAGAATATATTAGTCTAGCGATATAACATCTGACTTTCGGAAAAACATCCAGACAAATCCGTGGAATGTAAGAGCTGAAAAATGAGAGTGTTTTCGCACCGTCAGCTTAACATCTGATGCATCCAAGTTGCTGACAAGAAAAATACACAGAAGAATGGAAAATAAAATAGACTATCTGCTAGATGACTATCAGATTGCCTTTAGGAAAGGCAAAGGCACTAGACTGGCAGTTCTGACGTTGCTGTTGGTAAAGGAAGCAAGACCCAAGAAAAAATCAAGACCTTCAAAAGTGCTCGACTATGTGAAATGGTGCAAGATGTTGGAAATTCTCAAGAAAATAGGGGAAGCTATAAGGAAAGACGGGTAATGTACAATATGTAAAAAAGCCAAGCGGAAACAATAAGATTGGAAGATCCAGAACGAAGTGCTCAGATTAAAATGGGTGTAAGACAGGGATGAAGCCTTTCTCCCCTAATGTTTATGCAAGGTTCAAGAGTGGAATTAAAATTGAAGGTGAAAGGATATCAATAATAAGATTCTCCGATGACATCATTATGCTCAGTGAAAGTGAGGAAGAATTGCTGGATCTGCTGAATGGAATGAACTGTCGAATGAGTACAGAATATGGATTGAGAGTAAATCGAAGGAAGACGAGGATAATGAGAAGTAGGATACATGAGAACAGCGAAAAATTTAACGTCAAGATTGATGATCACGAAGTAGATGAAGTTAAGGAATTCTGCTTCGTAGGCAGCAAAGTAGCTCAAGTCGGACAGAACATGGAGGACATAAAAACAGACTAGAACTGGCAGAAAGAGCATTCCTGGCTAAGAGGAGTCTCCTGGTATCAAACATAGGCCGTAATAGGAGGAAGAAATTTCCGAAAGTGTACATGTGGAGCACAGTTGTATGTAGTGAGAAATAAACCGTTGGACAACTGTACATACGAGAACAGACGAGCCTTGGTGCTACAGAAGAATGTTGAAAATTAGATGGACTGATTAGGTAAGGAATGAGGAGGTCCTGCGCGGAATTGGCGAGGAATGGAATATATGGAGAAAGCTGGCAAGAATGAGGGACAGGATTGTAGGACATCTGTTGAGACATTGAGGAATAACTATCATGGTAATAGAGGAAGCTGTAAAGGATAAAAATACATCCAACAAATGATTGAGGTCGAAGGTTGCAAGTGCTACTCCAGGAGGTTGGCACAGGAGACGAATTCGCGATGGGCCGCATCAAACCAATCAGAAGACTGATGATGAAGATTATACTATTTAAAATTATATATTATGTGTGTTATAACGGGTATATTTACCTTTTAGTGACAGAGACTGGTGTACTGAAGAACATTACATCAGTATTTACCTCATTTGCTGAGTAATTAGCTTTTAGGCGTAGTATGTTTGTTGTTTCGTTAGTAACTTCAAGTACATGTGGCAAGAGCAACCCATTAAAGCTTATTTTTCCCTGAGCTGCAGGTCGATGTTGATGGGTGGGCGTGAAATGATTAGTCTATAGTAACCGTTGTAGTCCACTTAGTGAAGAGACGACCGTGCAGAAACCAGGTGGTAGTAAATTACGAGACTTATTTTTAGGAACGCTGTTCGACGCAGTGAAAAAACAACCAACAGACTGATGTGAGGTCATATAAAGGTACTATATATAAAAATACATGCTCCGACAGCCATTACACGTGGCAGCACTAGCAGTCGAGGTTATATAAATCATCTCGGTGGAGGCGGAAAAGATGACTGGGGTGTACGACTGTTGCGGGGATGTGAACTGGCAAACAAACGAACACATTTTGAGCAACGGGGTCCACTGATGAACCGAGGTCAGCACCAAGTGTCCCCTCAACGACCGTTCAGCGAAAACTGATGCGTGTGGACCTCCGCCGCAGGTGCACAATTCATGCTCACACACTGACTTGTTAATGGGCAACGCGGGCTGGAATTTGTACGCGGGTACTGCAGCTGGACGTCCGCTGAATGGCTTCAGGTCGTCTTTTGCAGATGTATCACGTTTTATGCTCCGCCGGGCAGACGGCCTTTGGCATGAGATATCTGAAAGCTAATACTCTGCAACAAGCGTCGGAAGGGTCAAGGAGGAGTGAGTTTTATAAGGTGAGGAATGTTTTCGTGGCATACCCTGGGCGACATCGTCATTCTGGAAGGTACAATAGATGAATACATGTATACATCTATACTTGGTGACCGTGGAGTTGGCCTTTCCGCGGAACAATGCAACGTCTCACACAGCTCGCAGGGTATATGCGTGGTTCGAAGAGCATTGAGATGAGTTTGCCGAGAAACCTGGTACACGTGGACGTGGCACTTGTGTCGGGATGGCTCCACATTCCTGTCGATATTTTCCAAAATCTCATTGACCCTCTTTCTGCACATCTCGCAGCGACCTGCTGTGCAAAATGTGATTATTCGGCGTACTGACGGATGGTCACATTAATGTGACTGCACAGGGTATATACAGGATGTCCTGGGAGGACTGGTCAATATTCAGGGAAATCACAAGAAAAATCATTTGAAGCAAAAAGTTTCATATGGACAAGTGCGCTATTCCAAACGGTTTCTGAAACAGAAAGTAATTAATACAGAATGAGATTTTCACTCTGCTGCGGTGTGTGCGCTGATATGAAACTTCATGGCAGATTAAAACTGTGTGCCGGACCTAGATTCTAACTCTGGACCTTTACCTTTCGCGGGAAAGTGCTCTACCATCTGAGCTACCGAAGCAGGACTCACAAAAAAATGGTTCAAAAGGCTCTGACCACTATGGGACTTAACGTCTGAGATCATCAGTCCCCAAGAACTTAGAACTACTTAAACCTAACTAACCTAAGGACGTCACACACATCCATGCCCGAGGCAGGATTCGAACCTGCGACCGTAGCGGTCGCACGGTTCCAGACTGAAGCGCCTAGAACCGCTTGGCCACCAGAGGCCGGCCACGACTCACACCTCATTCTAACAGCCGTAGTTCTGCGATTACCTCCTCTCCTACCTTCCAAACTTTACAGAAGCTCTCATGCGAACCTTGCACGACTAGCACTCCTGAAAGGAAGGATATTGCGGAGACATGGCTTAGCCACAGCCTGGGGGATGTTTCCAGAATGGGATTTTTACTCTGCACTTGCCTGCGAAAGGCAAAGGTCCCGAGTTCGAGTCTCGGTCCGGCACCCAGTTTTAATCTGCCAGGAACTTTCATGTTTAATACAAGTCACAGAAAGATCAGACATGTATCAAAATTTCAACTTGCACTTGAGAATGGCTACAAAGCCCAAATCATTACTGTGTACAATACATGAACAATTAAATCAAATGTCGGAAACTTCTTTCAAAAAATTCTGTGTGATTGTGCTGCCACACGAACGGAAGAACATTATATATATATATATATATATATATATATATATATATATATGTATGTATGTATAATTTCTGTCTTATTCATTACTTTGTCATTGTTCCCAGCATACGGCAGTAGTGTAGAGAAAGTCGTGACGAATCGTATCAGAAAAGTACCTCGAAATGGCCTGTAAAGACTAACTGAGCTACAGTGCATCCATCCACCTAGAACAAGATTTTCAGTATTGCCTCACTCTCTTCAATCAAACCATCAGCGTCGCGCGGGATTAGCCGAGCGGCTGGTCCCGGCGGAGGTTCGACTCCTCCCTCGGGCATGGGTGTGTGTGTTTGTCCTTAGGGTACTTTAGGTTACGTAGTGTGCTAGCTTAGGGACTGATGACCTTAGCAGTTAAGACCCATAGGATTTTTTAAAAAAAAATCAGCATCCGGGAAAAAAATGAATAGGTCGTTTTTTGTAGGAATTTTATTATACACACTAAAGCAAAACGAATAAGAACAACACACGGCAAAGGAATTGTGACGGAAATCAGCCGATGTGATGTACATGCACAGGCAATGAAATGATTATAATTTCAGACAAAATACGATGATATACGTACAGGAAGAGTTTCACAATTTGTGCAAGCCAGTGACGCGGTGGTCCACCTCTGGCTCTTATGCAATCAGCTATTGGGATCGGCATTGATTGATGTCGTGTGACTAGGGCCTCCCGTCGGGTAGACCGTTCGCCGGTGCAAGTCTTTCGATTTGACGCCACTGCGGCGACTTGCACGTCGATGGGGGTGAAATGATGATGATTAGGACAACACAAAACCCAGTCACTGAGCGGAGAAAATCTCCGACCCAGCCGGGAATCGAACCCCGGCCCTTACGATTGACATTCTGTCGCGCTGAACACTTTTTTTAATCTCATTTAGTTCTATACTGTTCGTTGAATTTGTTCGTGGCTGACATCCGACGACACCCGTTCAGGTTGTTCGCTGATCCGTTCACTCAGTTTTTTTTTATTACAGAGGGTAGCTAAACCCTCTGACCGAACACTCTGAGCTACCGTGCCGGCTCCACTCAGCTACCGGGGGCGCACGGCATAGATTGATAGAGTTGTTGGATGTCCTCCTGAGAGATATCGTGCCACATTCAGTCCGACTGCCGCATTAGGCCGTCAAAAATCCCGGGCAAGTTCAAGGGCCCTACCGGTAATGCTCCAAACGGTCTCAGATGGGGAGCGATGCGGCAACGCAGCTGGAGAAGGTAGGGTTTGGCAAATACGAGGTCAGCATCAGAAACTCTGAGGGCTGGCATTATCTTACTGAAATGAAAGCCCAGGATGGTTATCCGGCACCATAGCGGGACACAGGTTGGTAACCCACCGCCGTCTGAGCGTCTCCGGACACCTCTTCGCTGAACATCGGGACTCACTTTAAGGCGGGACTGCCACAGTTGTTAAAAATTCTGGCGGAGGAATTGAACGCCTTACAAGTACTCCCTACGAACGTCGTGGCCAGTACAGGACGTTGCAAAGCATACACTGTTTCTTTGAACCCAACTACACGTCCTCTCTGAAAAGCGTAGATAGTTCCCATCTGCGAGGGAAAGTTACTTTTCAGCTGAGTGCGCGGAATAAAATTTGCAAAGCCTATACTGTAAGATGACAAAAGTCATGGGATGCCTTCTAATAAGGTGTCGGACCTCCTTTTTCCCAGCGTAATGGAGCAATCTGGCGTGGCATGGTCTCAATAGTTCGTTGGAAGTCCCCTGCAGAAAAATTGAAACGAGCCAACTCTCTAGGTAACTGTAATTGCCAAATTGTTGCTGATGCAGTATTTCGTGCACGGAGTGACCTGTCGATTATGTCCCATAAATACTCGGTAGGATCCATGTCGGACGATCTGGGTGGCCAAATCTTTCGCTCCAGTTGTACAGAATGCTCCTGAAACCAGTCGCAAACAACAGTGGCCCTTTGACGTAACATCGTTTTTTGGCAACATGAAGCCCATGAATAGCTGCCAGTGGTCTCCAAGTAGTCGAACACTGCCATTACCAGTATATCATCGGTTCAGCTGGACCACAGTACACAGTCTATTCGCTGTAAACACAGCCCACACAATTATGGAGCTGCCACTAGCTTGCACATTGCTTTGTTGGTAGTTTGGGACCATGGGTCGAACCACACCTGAAATCGGGACTCATCTGGCCGAGCCACTGTTTTCCAGTCCTCTACGGCCGAAACGATATGGTCACGAGCCCAAGATGATAATGATTGAATTGTGGAGCTCTCAACTGCACGGTTATCAGCGCCCGTACAAATTCCCAATCTTTGCTCCGTCCAATCTCGCCACTTTCATTAATGATGCAAAAATGATGAGGACAACACAAACACACACTCATCTCAACGAGCCCAAGAGAGGCGTTGCAGGCGATGTCGTGCTGTTAGCAAAGGCATTCGCGTCGGTCGTCTGCTGTCATAGCCCTTTAACGCCAAAATTCGCCGCACTTTCCTAACGATTACGTTCGTCGTACGTCCAGCATTGATTTCTGCGGTTATTTCATGCTGTGTTACTTATCCGTTAACACTAATGACTCGACGCAAACACCACTGTTCTCGGTCGGCTACTGTGTTGTCCGTGGTGAGACGAACTGCCTGAAATCTGGCATTCTCGGTACACTCTTGACGCTGTGAATTTCGCAATATCGAATTCCCTAAAGATTTCCGAAATGGAATGTCCCCCGCGCCTAGCTCCAACCAACATTCCGCTTTCAATGTCTGTTGATTTCTGACATGCAATCATGATCACGTCAGAAACCTTTTCACATGAATACCTTAGTACAAATGACAGCTCCGCCAATGCACTGCCCTCTTACACCTTGTGTATACGATACTACCTCTATCTGTATATGTGCATATCGCTACCCAGTGACTTTCGTCAGCTCATTGTATGTCCCAGTATCGAGATACGTGATACCTCGTAAACCATTTGCAATAAGGCATACGTCTGACACGAAGTTTTTTGCTTGAAATTTCCCTGAATATTGACCATTCCTCCTGGACACCGTGTACACGGGGTGCATCTGAGGAAGGGGCTCCCACAGTCGTCAAGGTAACCTTAGGGAAGGAGACAGGGTGTGCCATCTTCCTGCAAATGGTGTAAACTTTGGTCTATGTGTTATCGTATTGAAGCGCTTTGTGTATCCTCTCTGAGGCGGAATTACGGGGACCAGCTCAGCATTTACCTAAAAACCACACTCAGTCCGGAAGGTGTACTATCCCGTGGTCATTAATCCGCTACGTGGATTCGACCCTACTGTGGTTAACCTTCCCGTCTACCTGCTTCTTATGCTGTAAGGGTGTAGGTCAACGGAAGTACGACTGAAAGTCACAATCTGGGTTGTGGGTTGCCAGTGCAACACTAAAACAAACTGTCGCTCCTATATGCATCGATTTTTAACGTGTCTTGTAATGAAGTCAGTCTATTCCAACCCCGTGATTTTTCTGGATTTAGAGCCACAAGATTTCTTCCCAAGATTCACTCTATAGTTCGGTTGATATTACAGCAAATGAGGCACGACGTAAGAGATGATGTGAGAGGGCACAGCAGATGGTAAAGTTAGTACCAATTCCTTGAGAAATAGCGTCGGGATGAGATAAATGGCAGTCGACGCTGGAGTTAGAGCGCCAAATTTGTTAAATTGGTCGATTTTTGATTAACAAAGGATAATTCAGATTTCACTCTCCACCATACCAAACTAATTGTCAATAGCAATTTCAGATCTAATTTTCATAACAGATTTCATCAATATTAGAATAACGCTATTCAGACGAATCTCTGTGTACCTTCGGCTTCCACCAATAGTGTGTTCTGAAACGAAGTGATTCGAGCCGTCTAGTCTAATCTGGAGCAAGAGGTTGAACGGTAGGGTAGCACAATTAAGATCTCGGATACGCACCAGATAATAGTATACACACAACGCGCACAAAGCAGAGAAGACTTGGGTAACAGTGTTCAACTTTTCTCGACATGTTTTTTCCCTGATTTAATGTCCCGATAGGACGTATTCTAACATGAAATGCGAAATGTGTGAGTTTGTAGTCGAACGTATGCAAAATGTCTTGTTAGCAGGTTATAGCTTTATCTGCTTTGTGTGTCAGAAATGAAACTGAAGAACTAGTGACATCCCCGATTTGGAACCTATCAGACCAATTAAAACAACTCAGAGCATTAGCCACTCCACCAGTTATTTTTACAGCTTCGCTTCAAGGACGACGAACTCACGTCGTGGGCTTTACATCTGCGCTGGATCAACGACATCTGTACAAAATATAGATGTGTTGATTTGGAGGCAGACTATGATCGTCAAATTTGATAACTTAACTCAGGTTTGGCTTGACGAAAATTCCATAACGCACCTCATTTTCATCCTACACTCATTTTTCACACCTCGACCTTTTTTTTTCCTTTTGTACTACCATAACCCTTTCTCATTACTAGCGTCGAAGACCGTCCTTATGCTGCAGTGGGGACACATCTATATGATTTGAATTTTTAACTAATTAATGCAAAAACGATTTTTAAAAGCGACATTGGATTGGTACCTCAAGTGAGTAGGTTAACTGCCGAAAAACGGATAGCCACACACTATCCCATTTATTCTGATGTGTGCCCCATGAGCAGCAGACGACTGTAGCAGAGCCCGCCCCCGCTCCCCTGCGTCATAGAGCGACTGTCCTTATTTGTGGTTCCGTCGTGAGGTACCAACTTTGATATGGGACCTCGTTCATCGGACGACACGATATTTTTCTTCTCGCTGAATCTTCGGAGAACTTGCTCATTTCTTACCAGTGATGCCACGTTATAAAATCTTTTATGTTAGCAGAAGAGCCAACACTTTGTTACGAGTGGAGGCCGAAATGCACGCGTTTTATCTCACGCAGGCTGTCGTGAAAAGGGAAGAACTATACTGACGTGAGGTCTGGAACACGACAAGGAATGAGAATTCAGAAAGCGGACATAATTAGTTTGATACTTAACCTTAACCCATTAATGATGAACGTCGCTCTTGACGGTACATGATTCACAATATTATCTGTTCAGAATACATTCTTGAAAATACACTTCTGGAAATGGAAAAAAGAACACATTGACACCGGTGTGTCAGACCCACCATACTTGCTCCGGACACTGCGAGAGGGCTGTACAAGCAGTGATCACACGCACGGCACAGCGGACACACCAGGAACCGCGGTGTTGGCCGTCGAATGGCGCTAGCTGCGCAGCATTTGTGCACCGCCGCCGTCAGTGTCAGCCAGTTTGCCGTGGCATACGGAGCTCCATCGCAGTCTTTAACACTGGTAGCATGCCGCGACAGCGTGGACGTGAACCGTATGTGCAGTTGACTGACTTTGAGCGAGGGCGTATAGTGGGCATGCGGGAGGCCGGGTGGACGTACCGCCGAATCGCTCAACACGTGGGGCGTGAGGTCTCCACAGTACATCGATGTTGTCGCCAGTGGTCGGCGGAAGGTGCACGTGCCCGTCGACCTGGGACCGGACCGCAGCGACGCACGGATGCACGCCAAGACCGTAGGATCCTACGCAGTGCCGTAGGGGACCGCACCGCCACTTCCCAGCAAATTAGGGACACTGTTGCTCCTGGGGTATCGGCGAGGACCATTCGCAACCGTCTCCATGAAGCTGGGCTACGGTCCCGCACACCGTTAGGCCGTCTTCTGCTCACGCCCCAACATCGTGCAGCCCGCCTCCAGTGGTGTCGCGACAGGCGTGAATGGAGGGACGAATGGAGACGTGTCGTCTTCAGCGATGAGAATCGCTTCTGCCTTGGTGCCAATGATGGTCGTATGCGTGTTTGGCGCCGTGCATATGAGCGCCACAATCAGGACTGCATACGACCGAGGCACACAGGGCCAACACCCGGCATCATGGTGTGGGGAGCGATCTCCTACACTGGCCGTACACCACTGGTGATCGTCGAGGGGACACTGAGTAGTGCACGGTACATCCAAACCGTCATCGAACCCATCGTTCTACCATTCCTAGACCGGCAAGGGAACTTGCTGTTCCAACAGGACAATGCACATCCGCATGTATCCCGTGCCACCCAACGTGCTCTAGAAGGTGTAAGTCAACTACCCTGGCCAGCAAGATCTCCGGATCTGTCCCCCATTGAGCATGTTTGGGACTGGATGAAGCGTCGTCTTACGCAGTCTGCACGTCCAGCACGAACGCTGGTCCAACTGAGGCGCCAGGTGGAAATGGCGTGGCAAGCCGTTCCACAGGATTACATCCAGCATCTCTACGATCGTCTCCATGGGAGAATAGCAGCCTGCATTGCTGCGAAAGGTGGATATACACTGTACTAGTGCCGACATTGTGCATGCTCTGTTGCCTGTGTCTATGTGCCTGTGGTTCTGTCAGTGTGATCATGTGATGTATCTGACCCCAGGAATGTGTCAATAAAGTTTCCCCTTCCTGGGACAATGAATTCACGGTGTTCTTATTTCAATTTCCAGGAGTGTAGTAATTATAGTAACTGAATATGGCGCCTTGCTAAGTCGTAGCAAATGACGTAGCTGAAGGCTATGCTAAACTGTCGTCTCTGCAAATGAGAGCGTATGTAGACAGTGAACCATCGCTAGCAAAGTCGGCTGTACAACTAGGGCGAGTGCTAGGGAGACTCTCTAGACTAGATCCGCCGTGTGGCGGCGCTCGGTCTGCAATCACTGATAGTGGCGACACGCGGGTCCGACGTATACTAACCGACCGCGGCCGATTTAAAGGCTACCACCTAGCAAGTGTGGTGTCTGGCGGTGACACCACAACATTCTTCCACTGTACTGCTGTCAGACGCTTCGACTCCCCTTGTTTTCCTTTTTTCCAAGGTCTATCATTCACTTCGATACAAATCTCTGCTCCAGGCGCACTTTCAGAGGAATTTCTTCCTCGAATTAGGCCCAATGTTTCATAATAGTAGGTTTCTTGACGAATGCCGTCTTTTACTTCTGTTAGTCTGCTTCCTACAATCACATTACTTCACACGCCAAACTCTATTTTCTTCCCGAAGGAACAGAATTGCTACACACGTCTACTAGGTAGATATACTTTATTGTTAAGTAAATTACTAATCTCATTTCTGAGTCTCCGACAACTTTCGTATTTCTTCGGTTTTCCGGCCGAAGTGGCCGTGCGGTTAAAGGCGCTGCAGTCTGGAACCGCAAGACCGCTACGGTCACAGGTTCGAATCCTGCCTCTGGCATGGATGTTTTTGATGTCCTTAGGTTAGTTAGGTTTAACTAGTTCTAAGTTCTAGGGGACTAATGACCTCAGCAGTTGAGTCCCATAGTGCTCAGAGCCATTTGAACCATTTCTTCGGTTTTCTCTCAGTCCATGCTCATTAGACAGTTCATTCACTGAATAAGTCCTGTAATTTTTCCTAATTTTAAGGGACTACACCACTGTCATCAGATGGTCTTATCACTCATATCTTTACACCTTGTAGTTGGATCCTATTCCAGAAACTTACCCCCCTGCGGGTTCGGGGGTAAGAATAGGCCCGCGGTATTTCTGCCTGTCGTAAGAGGCGACTAAAAGAAGTCTCACCTGTTTCAGCCTTCAATGTGATGGTCCACTAAGTGGTTTGACCACTCCATTTCCCAACTTTTCCGATAGTGCGTACCATTTGGGGAAGGACGCCTTACGTGGTGCATCCTATACCCATCTTGCCCTAACATCTGGCACATTCGTTTTTGCCATGGAGTTGTACTTACACTGAGCTTCCGGCCACATTGGCTGCAGTGTGGTCCGGGTAGCCTAGGTTCCCTCCATTGTGCACTTCCATCTTTGCTCCCTTTATTAACGGATATTCGACACCCGACAACCAGCACAGTAGCCAGTCCGTTGTGGTGGGTTCGTCGTGTACCCTCTTAGTGGTAGCCCCCTGACTACAAAGGGATTGCACTGCTGACGCCTGAGCTGCTATCTCCCCACGTATGCCGAGGAATAGATGCCTATCCCTCTGGGGCATCGGGACTCCCGGCAAAGGCCATCCTGCCAAGTGGTCTTTGCTGTGGCTGGGTGGCGCCTGTGGGGAGAGCCACTGGTCGGAGTGGGTGGCATCAGGGCGGATGACCCGCAATGAAACGTGGTACATCATCTCTCGCTGGTAGGCCTCCACCAGCAATCTCTAAGCGATCGAGGTCTAACCTCAATGGTAAGAAGTACGAACCAAGATCATTTTCCTCCCTGGCCACTCCATGGGAGGACCGTATGGCTAAAGAAGGCAGTGGAGAATATTCACCCCGGTACCTCGTGTGTACGCGAGTTGATGGGGAATCGCTTATGTCGACCAAGCCCCAGTTTTTTGTGGAGCATTTAGAGGACAAGTTCAGGGAGGTGGAGGGCATGTCCAAAATACGCTCTGGTTCTGTGCTCATCAAAACAGCATCCTCTGGCCAGTCACTCGCTTGTGACAAGTTGTGGGATGTTTCACTTAGCACCACGCCCCATAAGAGTCTCAGCATGGTCCAGGGTATTATATTCCACAGGAATCTTCTTCTGCAGTCCGACGATGAACTACGCGCCAACCTATAACGACGAGGTGTTCACTTCGTCCGGCGCGTCGATCGGGGTCTGAGGGATAATCAGGTAGCCACCGGTGCCTTCATCTTGGCTTTCGAGGGTGATGTCTTACCCGGAAAGGTTAAGGTGATGGATTACCGTTGTGATGTGAAGCCATATATCCCTCCTCCGATGCGGTGTTCTAAATGCTGGAAGTTCGGGCACATGTCATCCCCCTGTACTTCCGGCATCACGTGTCGAGATTGTGGGCGTCCTTCTCATCCCAATACTCCATGTGCCCTGCCTCATATCTGTGTTAACTGCAGAGAACACCATTCCCCCTGCTCACCGGATTGTAGGATATTCCAGAAAGAAAGGAAGATAATGGAATATAAGACCCTGGACCGCCTGACCTACACCGAGGCTAAACGGAAATACGAGAGGCTCCATCCTGTGCCAATGACGTCGACTTACGCCGCTGCTGCAACAACGGTTCTCCCATCATCACATATGGTTGGCTCTAAGATCGGTCAGCATCCACCGGCCCCCTTGATTGTGGGGGGCACTTCACTCCCTGTTGCTCCTGGTCCATCTACTCCAGGAGCCACACCACCCCAGCCATCGGGGATGCCAGTCCCCACTTCTAAGCCGGAGAAGCGTCAGTCTTCTTCTTCAGCTTCTCTCGTTCGGAAGGGATCCCTTGGGTCCCTCCCTTCCCAGGTTCCTACCAGCGGCACAGCAGACACCCACCAGTGGCTGAAGAAGCCACAGGTCGCTGGTCGTCGAGCTTTGTGCTCATCTTCAGTGCCAGAGACTGACTCCAATAAGCCCTCCCAGCAACGGCAACCTAAGGAACAGCGAGAGAAAGCGACATTGAAGACCTGTAAATCCAAGGCACCTGTGGTGGCACCTACTCCACCGCTACCTACAAGCTCTGCGTCTGAGGATGAGGTGGAGATTCTTGTGTCCGCTGAGGACCTCGATCTCGCCGGTCCCTCAGACGCAATGGATGGCAATTGCTCAGGTGCTCCATCAGAGGCAGCAGGTGACCCTGCGGCGTAATCTGCCTCTCTAGTCCTTTCACACCTTTCTGAGCCATGGATAATATCGTCCTCCAGTGGAACTGCAGCAGTTTCATCCACCATCTAGCTGAGCTCCGACAACTTATCAGCCTTCACCCTTTCTTCTGCATTGCTCTTCAGGAAACTTGGTTCCCAGCAATGCGAACCCCCGCCCTCCGTGGCTAACAGGGTTGTTATAAGAACCAGGCAGCTTATGAAAGTGTGTCTGGTGGCGTCTCCATCTATGTCCTTCACTCTCTTCGCAGAGAGTCTGTCCCTCTACAAACACCTTTAGAGGCTGTCGCTGTTCGGGTGTGGACGCCACAGGCTGTTACCACCTGCAGTCTTTACCTTCCACCAGATGATGATGTTGCGCAGCAGGTCCTGGCTGCGCTGATAGCGCAATTTCCGCCACCTTTCTTGTTACTGGGCGACTTCAACGCCCATAACCCTCTGTGGGGTCGGTCAGTGGCAACAGGTCGAGAGGCCACCGTTGAGCATTTATTGGCACAGCTCGATCTTTCCGTTTTAAATGATGTAGCCTTCACACATTTCAGTGTGGCGCATGGCACGTACTTCGCCATTGACCTTTCTATCTGCAGCCCTAGCCTCTTACCATCTGTCCAATGGAGAGTGCATGACGACCTGTGTGGTAGTAACCACTTTCCAATCTTTCTGTCACTGCCACAGCATCCGTCTTCTGGGCTCCCTTGCAGGTGGGCTATGAATAAGGCTGACTGGGACTTGTTCTCCTCCACTGCCGCTATTGAGCCTCTCTCTCGAATGACGACATTGATGCGGTGGTTCACTCGGTCACCACTGGCATCGTAACTGCCGCAGAATCTGCCATTCCACGTTCTTCTGGGTCCTCTCGGCGGAGGACTGTGCCTTGGTGGTCGCCTGACATCGCTGAAGCAATTAAAGATCGCCGGCAGTCGCTCCAGCGTCACAAGCGACATCCCTCCATAGAACACCTCATAGCCTTCAAACGTCTGCGTGCACGAGCCTGCAGCCTTATCTGCCAACGCAAGCAGGAGTGCTGGGAGCGGTATATGTCCACCATTGGTCTCCATGTCACTCCATCACAAGTCTGGGCCAAGATTCGACGCCTCTTTGGCTATCGAACCCCTGTCAGCATCCCTGCGCTCTCACTGAATGGAGCAGATTGTACTGACTCTGACGTAATTGCGAACCGCTTGGCAGAGCATTTTGCTCTGAGTTCCGCTTCTTCGAATTACCCACTGGCCTTCTGCTCCATTAAAGAGCGGATGGAACGTAGGAGCCTTTCTTTTCACACCCACCATCCTGAATCCTACAATGTTCCACTCAGTGAGTGGGAATTTCACAGTGCCCTCACCGCTTGTCCTGATACCGCTCCTGGCCCAGATCTAATCCACTGTCAGATGCTGAAACACCTTTCAGTGGACTGCCAGCGACGCCTCCTCGACTTTTACAACCGTATTTGGGTCGAGGGTGAGTTTCCATCGCAATGGCGGGAAGGTACTGTTATCCCCGTTTTGAAACCTGGCAAGAACCCTTTGGAGGTGGACAGCTACCGTCCCATTAGCCTCACCAACGTTCTTTGCAAGTTGCTTGAACGGATGGTGAGCCGGCGGTTGAATTGGGTACTGGAGTCTTGGGGCCTTCTGGCTCCGTCTCAGGGTGGGTTCCGTAAAGGCCGCTCCGCCGCCGACAATCTGGTGAGCCTGGAGTCGGCCATCCGCACTGCCTTTTCCCACCGTCAGCACCTGGTCGCTGTCTTTTTCGACATGCAGAAGGCATACGATACGACATGGCGTCATCACATCCTTTCTACACTTCATGGATGGAGTCTTCGTGGTCCACTGCCGATTTTCATCCGAAATTTTCTGTCCCATCGAACCTTCCGCATGCAAGTCGCATCCTCACATAGCTCCTCCCGAGTTCAGGAGAACGGGGTGCCGGGGGCATTTGTTTTAAGTGTCTGCTTGTTTTTAATGGCAATTAACGGGCTCGCTGTGGCGTTGGGAACGTCTGTCTCAGCGTCCTTGTATGCTGACGACTTCTGCCTTTACTACAGCTATATTGGCATTGCAGCCGCTGAACGTCAGCTTCAGGGCGCTTTCCACAAGGCGCAGTCTTGGGTTGTAGCGCATGGTTTCCAGTTTTTGGCTGCTAAGACCTGCGTTATTCATTTCTGCCAGCGCCGAACAGTCCACCCTGAGCTGCGGCTTTATCTTGCCAGCGAACTTCTTGCTGTGGTGGAGACACATAGGTTTTTGGGGGTTGTTTTTGATGCCCGGTTGACTTGGCTGCCTCATATTCGGCAGCTTAAACAGACGTGTTGGCGGCATCTAAATGCTCTGTGATGCTTGAGCCACACCAGTTGGGGAGCCGACCGATCTATCCTCTTACAGCTCTACCAGGTGTTAATCCAGTCCCGTCTGGATTATGGGAGTCTGGCTTATGGCTCAGCATCCCCATCTGCGTTGGGGGTGCTGGACCCAATACTACACAATGGGATATGACTTGCCACTGGTGCCTTCCGAACTAGCCCTGTGGACAGCATACTTGTGGAGGCAGGTGTCCTTCCACTGTGGTTGTGGCGCCAACATTTACTGGCCGCTTAAGCTGCCCATGTTTTTGGCTTGCCCGGGCATCCAAATTATCGTCTTTGTTCCCGCAATCGGTCGTCCATCTGCCAGAACGTCGGCTCCGGTCAGGTTGTACGATCGCGGTCCGCGTCAAAGAGCTTATCTCCGGGCTTGGGGTTTTCCCTGTTCCACCTCCTTTCCGGGCCCCTTTGCATACACCCCATGGTGTGTTCCTCCCCCTTGCCTTTGGCTCGACTTGGTACAGGCCCCTCCAGAGGCCTTCCGCCGCCGCTTTTATTCCATGCTAGCCACGTATCAGGTCTCTGGCGTTGTATACACTGACGGTTCAATTGTTGCTGGTCAAGTCGGTTATGCTCTAACTCTAGGGGACCACTACGAACAACGATGGCTGGCTGGCTGCAGCGTTTTTACTGCTGAGCTGGTCGCCATCTTTCGTGCCCTAGAGTATATCCGATCATGCTAAGGTGAGTCCTTCGTTACCTGTTGCGATTCCCTGAGCGGTTTACGAGCTATCGACCAGTGTTTCCCTCGTTCTCGTCTGGTGATGGCTATCCAGGACTCCCTGCATACTCTTGCCCGTTGCGGCCACTCTGTGGTCTTTGTGTGGATCCCCGGTCATGTTGGTATCCCAGGCAATGAACATGTTGACCGCCTGGCCAAACAGGCCTCCAGTGAACCAAACCTGGACATTGGCCTCCCAGAGACAGATTTGCGAGCAGTTTTACGCCGCAAAGATTTCGCGCTATGGGACGCTGAATGACGCGGTCTGACCACCCCTAACAAACTCCGTGCCATCAAGGAGACGACGACTGTGTGGTGGTCATCCATGCGAGCCAATCGCAGAGACTCAGTTGTCCTTTGTCGGCTCCGCATTGGCCACTCCCAGCTGACGCACAGTTACTTACTGCGCCGGGGGGACCCTCCTCTCTGTCGCTGCGAGGCGGCTTTGACAGTGGCCCACATTTTGTTGGCCTGCCCCCTTTTATCTGTGGTCAGGCAGACATTTGCGCTGCCTTATACGCTCCCTGCCCTTTTACATGATGACACTGCCATGACAGGCTTAGTTTTGCGTTTTACTCGGGCAGGGGGCTTTTATCATTTGCCCTAAGTGTCTATTTTTATTTAGTACTCAGTCTGGCTTCTGGCCTACAGTTTTTGCCTGAGTTTTTAATATGTTTCTCGGTGGTTGGCTTTTCCTTTTTTTTTGTCTAATTCGTTTTGTGTGGTCTTTGTCTCAGTTTCTCTTGTCCTGTGTAGTCTGTCATCTTTTCCATTTTTCGTTTTTACTCTGTGTCAGTGTTTTCAAGTCTTAGAGCAAGGGACCGATGACCGTAGCAGTCTAGTCCCTTCAATCGCCCAAACCAACAAACAACAACCAGAATCTTACATTTAATTTCGTCATTGTTTCTTCGATTTACGTATTGAACAGTAGGGCGAAAAGACCCCAACCTTGCCTTTCGCCCTATTTAATGTGATCAGTACGTTTTTCGTCTTATAATCTTACTGTTTCCATCGGGTTCTTCTACAAATGTCATACTATCCATATTCTGAGAATTTCTTTTTATTTTAAACCCTATGTAGATAACTTGTAGTAGCGCTTCGTCTTCACATTCTGACTTCCCAGGTTTAGACAACGATATAGCCTTGGATAATTTCACCATCCTATACTATAAATACCTACTCATCTTCTCCTCAAATGCTTACAATGTAAAGCTGCAGTTGGTTCCTCGTGTAAGATAAATGCAGACGTTGTATTGCCAATGGCTTTTCTTCCACATGACTAACAGATTTCTTACTCTTTTCTGCCCTGATTGTTTCATCCACGAAAACATTTTACAGATCCGAGGAACTTTATTTCTGGTGTATCCTGTTGCATAACAGCATTGTTTCGTGAATCATGGAAGCCTTTTTCACAAAAAGTAGAAAATTACCGTTAATGTTCAAAACTTCATTTTGGTCTCTATCGTATCATTTAGAATTCATGCAACTGCCCCACACATTCTCTTAAACTCCTCGTACCTAAAACATCCGCCATTAAGAGGTACGTGTTTCACGTAGCACGATTTTTATTTTAACAAATATTCAAACATTGTCTGTATCACTTCTATTATTACTGACTACCATTTTCAATCTGCACTGGAGATAATCTTCGGGTCCAGTTGGAACAGGAAAAAGAGGCAACAACAAAAGAATTTTTAAAAATGTGACATTACAGATATCACCATCAGAGACTGCACAATTAACGACGAAATATTATGAGATCCCACACATACGTGGTGCCGCAAAGTGTTGTGATCTAACGTGAAATACGAAGTTCGTGGATGGGGTCAAGTATTTTGTATAGTCACGTCCGTGTTCGTATATCAGAAGCTAGTATATTATAACAGCGTCAAAAAGATTCCTCCATCATAAACTAAACTGAGATAAATATTTAAGGGACTAAAAGACGTGGTCATGGACTAGATTTATGTAAACACTGAGAACCATTGCCGTGGGGGGTAGCGTCACGATCTGAAACGCCTTAGCACGGTCCGTGCGGCTCCCCCGTTGGAGGGCATGAGTGTTTGTGCTGTCCATAGCGTAAGTTAAAGTTGGATTGAGTAGTGTATAGGCTTAGGGACCGTTGACCTCTGTAGTCTGGTCCCATACAACCTTACCACAAATTTCACATGAGAACCATTTCTGTGAGATAAGAAACGCGAGAAGAGGGAACACGCTTACAAAACTATCTATATCTTTCTGCAGATACAGCAAATTACACAGACATTTGATGATACTAGTGAAAGAAATATAATAGAGTGGCCACTAGAGTGCGACAGATGCCATAATAGATTGAATAACGAGCGGTGCAGTAACATGTTTATCCGTGTCACAGGCTGCAGTCTGTGCCTCCTTCCTTCCACCTAGGCCAGATAAGAAGGTCGAGAAATCCTTTGCTTTCGTCAGTTATTCCCTTGACATAGCGTCAGATGAGCTACTGAGTGGAAGATCCAATATAATTTCAATAACACGGACTGGGAATGCCTAGCTCGGGAATGTGACGTTCCTCCATTGCCTGAGGAAGACTTAGAAATTGACAGATACGCTGAAGAACTGGTGGGGTCAGTAGTTAGAGCGGTGAAAGCTGCTGTGCCAACCAGGAGAATAGCTGTTGCGCCTCCCCATCACCATGGACTGCCAACCTTGAACGTATGCTCCAGTCTGTGAGACGGGCGAGGAAGTACTACCAGCGAAGTGCCGTCTGGCAAGAAAAACAGTTTTGGTTGCTGCAATACAGAGAAGTCTAAGAAATCTTCCAAAAGGAATTGAAGGAGGTAAGGATGAAGAGCTAGGAGAGATACGTATTGAATCAACTAGCCACTGAAGTCCTCCCGAGAACTCTGTTACCAGATGACGAGGAAAACGGGGAAAATGAACTTCAACAGCAAATCCGCAGGGAAGATCAGGAAGGGTACAGCAATGAGACCATGGTGTACCCCTTTTCAGAGGAAGAAGTAGCTGCACACATAAAATCACTCAAAAGCGGAAAGGCTCCAGGACCAGACGGTATAATAGTGGAGGTTGTACAGTTCCTCGCCGCTCAATTAATAGCACCTCTCACGGGATTGTTTAATGAATCCCTCAGGATTGGTAAATTCCCAAAAATTTGGAAAAGGGCAAATGTGATCATCATAAAGAAGAGGTAAAACAATGACACTACGGGACCCTACAGGCCTATATGTCTCCAAGACATCTTGGGGAAATTGTTAGAGAAGCTATTGGCTGACAGACTGACAGCAGCCGGCCGGTGTGGCCGAAGGGTTCCAGGCGCTTTAGTCTGTAACCGCGCGATCGCTACGGTCGCAGGTTCGAATCCTGCCTCGGGCATGGATGCGTGTGATGTCTTTATGTTAGTTAGATTTAAGTAGTTCTAAGTTCTAGGAGACTGATGACCTCAGAAGTTAAGTCCCATAGTGCTCAGAGCCATTTGAACCATTAAGATGCACTCATGTGTTCGCAAGCGCACAGTGCACAGCCATAACTGGTCCTGTCAGCTTCATGTAGGGTAGCACACAAACAATAACTACGTCGACATGCTTTTGGTGCTGGTTGCATGGGCGTTAACCAAGCTGACGCTGCTGCTTCTGCGTATGTTGCACTGTACCCTCAAAGGCGCCATTCCGGTGGGAATGGTTTTCGTCGCGTGGAGCAATTCCTTCTGGGAACCGGTAATTTTCGTCCGCAACTAATGGACAGAGGTCGTCCAATGACCAGAGGTACTCCACACAGGTTGCGATTCTTGAAATTATTCACCAATCGTCTCAGTGAAGTGTTTCTGCAAGGCAGTTCCAGATATCTCAAAAACTGGTCACTGAAGTGTTGCCCGCCGAACAACTGCATCCCTATCATTACACATTAACTCAACACCAAGGCCAGAAGACCGGACAGTGCAGTTTTGTGGATGGCTTTTGCACCACGTTGAATATAACGAAAAAATAAATTTTGTGATATAGACTGACGAATCTAGCTTCACTCGTGAAGGTATTTGCAACCTCCACAACAACCTACATATCACCCGTGAACATGGCTTTCAAGGAGGGCTGGCATAAACCTGTGGGCTCCAATCGTGGGAGGAATGCTTTTGGTCTCTTACCTATTGCCAGACAAATTCAATGCACCTGTAACGTTCGTTTATTAGCAATACTTTGCCTTACGCTTTGGAAAACTTTCCACTCGGTGTTCAGTGACAGCTACGGTTTCAGCTTGATGGTGCACTGTCGCATTTTGGAATGAGTGTGCATAACTATTTGAATGAAGCGTTTCGAGGAAAATGAATGATCGTCAAGGATCAACATTATGGTCTCCACGTTCTCGGGACCTTAGTGCACTAGATTTTTATTTGTGGTCGCATGTTCGAATCCTGCCTCAGGCATGGATGTGTGTGATGTCCTTAGGTTAGTTAGGTTCAAGTAGTTCTAAATTCTAGGGGACTGATGACCTCAGAAGTTAAGTCCCATAGTGCTCAGAGCCATTTGAACCATTTGAACTGACAGCACACAGGATACTGAGGAGGATAAGCGACAGGTTGTTCGGCTTCTGGCTGGGACGCTCGACGCTTGACGCAACTGCCCTGGCGGCTGAGGTCTGCAGCTCAGCCCCACACAAGTATGTGGTAGGCATCATGGTGGTCATCAGTGGTGCCTTTGATAACCTGTGGTGGCCCTCGCTCCCAGGCCCCTCTATGGCTGTATAAGGAGCTATTGTGAGGACAAGGAGGTCTGGTTATCATCGCCCTGCGGGAAAATATGTAAAGCTATCACGAAGGGTTGCCCCCAGGGATCTGTTCTGGGACCACTCTTCTGGGATGTAAACATAGAACCATTTACTAGAGCAATTACAACTCAGCGAGGACATGATAGACGTGACAGCCTATACTGACAAACTCCTCCTGTTGGTTGGCGGCCGTAGCCGTGAGGACCTTGAACCAAAAGTGGAACAAACAACAACTCACTTGTTGAATGGTGTCAAGAAGCGAAACTGAAGGTCGCACCACACGAATCCACATTCCTCTTGTTGAAAGGCAGTCTTATCGGAAATCCAGTGATTAGAATAGAAGGAACACCACTTCTCCAGCGACGTGAGTCAAGATATCTAGGAGTCGTAACTGATGAGGAATGGCATTACAAATCAGACATAGAAACTACGATACAACGAACCCTACAAGTTTTAAACAATCTTATTAACATAGGTCACAAGAGATTCCATCTGCCACCCAGTTTAATCAAACTCTACCATAACAATATTCTGATGTAAATAGTAGATCTGGGCACACAGGCCCACAAGGGTGATGCCGGCCATGACAGTGAGAACTGTACAGCGGAATATGCTATTATGTTCTGCTGGGTCATATCGAACGACTCCCGGGGGGGGGGGGGGGGCTTACTGGTGTTAATGGGGCTATGTCCATTAAAGATACGGGAGCAGGCAGCGTGGTACTGGGTCATGGGGGTACAAGTAGGGGATAAGTTCGCTGTTATATGGTTCAAATGGCTCCGAACACTATGGGACTTAACATCTGAGGTCATCAGCCCCCTAGAACTACTTAAATCTTTCTAACCTAAGGACTTCACACACATCCATGCCCGAGGCAGGATTCGAACCTGCGACCGTAGCAGTGGCACGGTTCCGGGCTGAAGTGCCTAGAACCGCTCTTCCACAGCGGCCGGCTCGATGTTAGAAGAAGGGGGAAGGAGTTACGGCAAGAATTGTGGGAAAATGAGGAAACGGGGAGAAGGGTATTCCAACTGCTGCCCAATATCAAGGAGAGATTAGAAACGAGTTATTTTGAGCCAAGCAGGGGTCTGCTGAACTTTCTCACAGTATATGGACCATATCCAACATACCTATGTCGTTTTGGTGAACGGGCAACACCAGTGTGTGACTGTGGCGCTCAAGACGGTACACCTGAACACATCATCTATGACTGCCCGTTATACGATGATGTGGTACATGAATTGAGAATCCAACTACCGTAAAGCGACACATATGCCTTAATACGACGTGCAGATACCTACAATGTCTTAAACAATTTGGCAAACGAGATATCACAAAAGATCACGAGGGATTTTATTAGAAATCAAAATGGTTGATAACACAATAATAGGCAATGACTGAGGTGCACCAACCCAATACCGCCGGGAGCGGAAGTGGCCTGTCGCCATTACCGCCGGGATCCGTCGCGCTACAGAATTAGGCAGGCAGGTGTATCAAATTTTCAATAACAGAAATCTGCACTTCCAATTTAGGTAGTAGGTATTAGTAGTAGAGGGTAGAACTTAGAATACTAACAACACTAACAAGAGTAGGGACTGAGCGGTTTTAAGTAATTCGGCCAGCCCAGAGCCAGGGGCACGTTCACTTTGGTTAGCTCGGTGAGCAGGCCACAAAAGTAGGTTTGTAGATCATGTGGCACAACTATAACGCTGCAGAGTAGATAAGCATTAGAGTAGATTAATAGATTAGATTAACTTTGTCCACAGCTTTGTGCCAGTTAATTAAGTATAAACTGCTTTTGTTTCTCTATTATATAAAGACCCATTAATTAGTTAAGGTGGTGGGTTATTTTGTATAGTTACTGTTGTATTGTATTCATAAGGATTTTTTTTTTAAATGAGGTATTGAGGGTCGCAATAGCAGATGTGCCTTTCTTCCTCTGCCCTCTTCTTCTGGACTTCCGTGAGTGTTTCTTTTCTAATCAGTTCTTTCTAGTATCTATCCTTTCGTACTTCATTTGTCCACCTAAGGCTTGAACAACTTTCCATAGGATGCAAGTTGCGTGTTGAACGACTCTTTCAGTCCCTCAGTAGGTTTGCTTCCTCCAACTCGCGAATTAGTCTTTGCTAACATTCCGCAAAGGCAGTGTGCAACCAGTATCAATATCGTGTGTAGTTTCTTTGAATTATGTCTCTTTGAGAAAATGCAACGGAAACATGTTGCCTCTGGCGGCTTACACACCAGTCAGATAACTGGCGGTTAGTTGGGCCATGCTTGCCAAGAGTCCGAATGACAACTTGTTTTCCGAAGTCGTGTGTGACCTAGACGACGCACTGTTGTAGTAGCAAGAGTCGAAGTTTCGGCGAAAACGTTCAGTTTATTGCAAAGAGGCAGGGTGATGCAGTCAGCTTACGTTTGTTTTACTTGTATTGCACTGTTAATTTTCGTTAATACCGTGTGGTAAACTGGTGACGATTTGCGAAGACGAACAGTTCGTTAGGCATGATTGCTACAAAAGTTCAGAGTCTTTCTTCTTCTCGTGAGCTTGAAGCTAGTTACAGGGGCATGCTTTGTTTTTTTCAGTCCTTTTTCAATTGTATCACTTCCTCCTACAAGTTAAGGTATTATCTATTTTTATGGCTGTCGAGTACGTAGATATGTATTTCAATGATTACTAAAATTGTTGACCGATAATCGAAGTGTATCTTGAAAACCAAGTGGCTAATGTTCTTGCTTGTTGAATTTGTAGTCAGTATAGATGATTTAATTGCAGTTCACAGTTTCTCTTTTCAACTTTCCTGAAACATTTAATATTGATTTACGCCAATTTATAATGCTATCTTGTACATAAATGTTTCAGGGCACTCTCTTTTACCTATTAATAGTTGCAAATAATGCAAATGATAATGCAATTCGGGTTTTATGTAATTTTCTTACATTAATAGTAGTAAATGATTCGTTCTTTGCACTCAGACTTTCAAGTGTGAAAGCAAGTTTTCTTATCGGTTGCTGAAGGCGGAATTGCTGAGACACATTTTCTTAGGTATGTAGCTATGTTTCACGAAGTAACTTGTACAGTGCATTACATTGATGTGTTCGGTACTCCGTAATCATTCTTCAAGGTTCTTTAAGAACCGCGAAATTATTTAAATAACTAGGAGGGGTGTTACCAGAAGTTAGTCATTGCCATATATAAGTACAGTGATTCCAAACAGGGATCAAGAACCCCAATGCATAGTGTTCGACTGCAGGCTGCTAACTACTCCGCTCTTAAACTTTTTGTACGATCTCCCGATTTTTTACAAAGGTTAATGTTCAGTTATACAACCTACGCCTTTGTTTTATTAGCTCCGCAGTTATTTGTAAGGATAAAGTATTGAATTTAATTTTTATTACTTCTTAAAGTAATTTTTCGTTGCTATATTGTTTACTGTTACAAGAAATTGTTTATAACAGGAATAGTAACACTGAAACAAGGTTTAGAGATACTACTGCATTTGCATTGGTAGTTCAATCTCCGGTAGCAGAAGTAGGCCAAAGACCTCCAACATCACGGCGCAAAGATAAATCGTCACCAGTGATCATGCTGAAAACGGACTTTCATGCTGTGAACTCGATAGCAACCTGACGACTACTCCGCGAAGCAAAGCTGTGACGCCTGACGACACAGCCGTCTTGCTAGGTCAGAGAAAGTTGTTAAACAGTTTTGCTATCAAGAAGAAATGAAATTATTCTGTATTGAAACTAACTGACACTTTCTACGTTCAATCTGAAGCATACTGAATGAATCACTTGAAATTCACAAACTAGGCACTGCTAACAATTATAAATGACCCTCGCTAACATGGCAACTCTACCAGAGATCGTCTTTGTTTTCTAGGCAGATAGACCTTCATGTAGTCTCTCCAGCTTGGTAGTGACGTGAGCTCACTACTGCATTCATGCTTCAGACACGATTCTGTTCCCACGAATTGAAGGATGACGCAAACATTTTAAATTAATGGTAATCATGCCAACATCGACACAACACTGACATTTCCCAATGATAACTCTGTTTCAGATTAATGTCTTTTTTCGTTTTTGGTAAATGCAGGCCACGGCCAATACGAATATTACACATTTACAGAGGAGAACAGTTAACAGAACAAATCAGATTTTCCTTATTTGTCAAATGTAATCCACACACTGATCAAATTTAGGATTTGTAGCATTTATGCAAGCAACGTAGATGTTTTTCGCGTAATAATCCTGTTCTGAAAATGTAGTAGTAGCGTTATTAGGCAAGTGTCAAAGCGTGCTATGAAGTACATAAACTGCGAAGGAACTCTAAAAGGCTACGAAGCACTTCACATCTCTTGCGTGTGACGTTTCTGCAACAGAACGTGAAATGTAGCTGAAACCATCATCACGTTCTCTGCCTAAGAAGTATGGCTCTCAAATTCTTGCACGTCCACAAAGCGGCCAACGACAATGAAAAAAACTGCAGCAGCGAAACGGCGTGGGAGAGGTCTAAACAGAATGCTCCAGTGGCCAATACGCTTGCCGGAGCGGAAAACACTGTTGCCGATAAACTCATGTAAACATTCGTATTTGCCTCCATAAACTGCGCCGGGGACACACAAACAGTCGCTGGGTTGCCCGCCCTGCAGAGCATTTCAGCCCTACCGGGCACACGTCGTTCAGCGTTCCGTGCTTATTTAGTAAACACGCCCGCGCAGCACTTCGGAGGGAACGATATAACGCAAATTCGGCAGCCCTCAGGTGGCTAACATCGAATTAATACGTACTCGGTTACCACTTATAGTCGCTCATACTTGACACTGTATTTGAGCTTTCCGTATACCTCGTAACACGTTACAAATAAACATGTGAAGTGCTTCGTAGCTTCTCCGGCTGTACACTGAAGACAGCGAAGAAACTACGAAAATACTAAAGCTGTCGTCCGAAAAAGAAACTGGCAATGAATATCAAATTTTTCTCAAGGTTAATAGGCGCTGAGAATGGTACAAGCTTTACACATGCAACACTGAAAAAAGCGTTATAGCTGTGGGGTCGTGCTAAAGTGGACACTGCCGATCGAGGTGCCGAACGGTTCTAGGCGCTACAGTCTGGAACCGCGCGACCGCTACGGTTGCAGGTTCGAATCCTGCCTCGGGCATGGATGTGTATGATGTCCTTAGGTTAGTTAGGTTTAAGTAGTTCTAAGTTCTAGGGCACTGATGACCTCAGCAGTTGAGTCCCATAGTGCTCAGAGCCATTTTAGGGTGGTCACTGTATTCAACTGCGAAGCGGGCAGGTCGGATTCTACGCCATTTATTTATTTGTGTATTTCTTCAGTTTTATGAACTGTCCATCCTGTCATTGAAATGTTTGTTCTTTTTCTAGTCTTGGTAGTTGTCGTACTATACATTCGTTGTAGAATATAAGTCTTGTGGTAAGAATACATTATTGTCACAAGTAGAAATGAGGGATAGTGACAGCAAGCGAGATACCACATAAATGTGTCACACAAATGAAAACAAGAAATAAACGGATGTGAACTACGTTACAAGAAGGGGATTCAAGATTCAAAACTTCGAAAACGGAACGCAACTTCTAAAACGACGAGAACATATGTTTTGAAAGAACACAGAGAAACTGTGTGACTGTGAAATTGTTGGGTTCAATTTTTGCAGATTATGTGACGCCCACCACGAATTATTCTCTTGTGCCAACTCTTCACCTCAGAGTAGCACTTGCAACCTACGTCCTCAATAATTTGCTGTATTCAAATCTCTGTCTTCCTTTGCAGTTTTTGCGCTCTACGGCTCCCTTTTGTACCACGGAAGTCATTCCCTCATGTCTTAACATATGTCCTATTATCCTGCCCCTTCTGCTTATCACTGTTTTCCACATATTCCTTTCCTCTACGATTCTGCGCAGAAGTTTCCCATTCCTTACTTTATCAGTCCACCTAGTTTTCAACGTTCCTATGTAGCACAACATCTCAAATGCTCCGATTCTCTTCTGTTCCGGTTTTCTCACTGTCCATGTTTCACTACCATACAGTACTGTGCTCCAGACGTACATTCTCATAAGTTTCTTCCTCAAATAACTGCCTATGTTTGATACTAGTAGACTTCTCCTGATCAGTAATGCCCTTTTTGACATTAGTAGTCCGCTTTTGATGTCATTACCCCCCCCCCCCCCCTTACTCCGTCCGTCACTGCCGCCGTTGGATAAGCGGCTGCAGCAGCAACTCGTATACTCCTAGCTCACTCATTTGTTACATAGTTTAATTCTTAATTTCTTTGCGTGTTTTTAGTACTTGCATTGTTTAATTCATAAATTTCGGGCGTATTATAGTATTTGAGAGTTGTAGCATCGCGTTTTAGTACCTGAATAGTGTAAAATCGCCTAGTCTCATTCCGCCACCGAGCAGTGTGTCAGCAGTGCGCAAGTAGCAGCATTACTGCATTTACTAGGCAATCTTGTATTTTAATAACCGTTTAAATATTGTGTCGATTTGTTTGCGCTCTCTGTAGATCAGTTCAGACGTTCTTTGCATATCAGTTTCAGCATGGATAGGGACTGCAACTGCTGTGTTCGGATGCAGGATGAGTTGGCATCCCTTCGCGCCCAGCTTCAGGCAGTGATGGCTTTGGTCACACAGCTTGAAGCTGTTGCCAATTGGCATCACTGTGGGGGTCTGGATGGGGGTTTGTCGGGGACAGCCAGCTCGTCCCACGCATCCCCCAATCGGACTACGACTGTGGTTGCCCGGGATACTGCCCGCATTGAGGCTGATCCCTCACCTGTGGTAGAGTGGGAGGTCGTCTCAAGGTGTGGCAGGGGCGAAAGATATTCCAGAGGGCTGAACGGAAGGCCTCTCCAGTTTGTCTGACGAACCGGTTTCAGGCTCTGTCTCAGGCTGATACTGATCTTCGGCCTGACATGGCTGCTTGTCCTGTTCCAGAGGTTGCCCCTCAGTCTGCAAGATCCGGGCGGTCGCAGAGGGTGGGCTTACTGGTAGTTGGGAGCTCCAACGTCAGGCACGTAATGGGGCCCCTTAGGGATATGGCAGCAAGAGAGGGGAAGAAAACCAATGAGCACTCCGTGTGCATACCAGGGGGAGTCATTCCAGATGTGGAAAGGGTCCTTCCAGATGCCATGAAGGGTACAGGGTGCACCCATCTGCAGGTGGTCGCTCATGTCGGCACCGACGATGTGTGTCGCTATGGATCGGAGGAAATCCTCTCTGGCTTCCGGCGGCTATCTGATTTGGTGAAGACTGCCAGTCTCGCTAGCGGGATGAAAGCAAAGCTCACCATCTGCAGCATCGTCGACAGGACTGACTGCGGACCTTTGGTACAGAGCCGAATGGAGGGTCTGAATCAGAGGCTGAGACGGTTCTGCGACCATGTGGGCTGCAGATTTCTCGACTTGCGCCATAGGGTGGGGTTTCGGGTTCCGCTCGACAGGTCAGGAGTCCACTTTTTTTTTTGGTCTTCAGTCAACTGACTGGTTTGATGCGTCCCGCCACGAATTCCTTTCCTGTGCTAACCTCTTCATCTCAGAGTAGCACTTGCAACTTACGTCCTCAATTATTTGCTTGACTTATTCCAATCTCTGTCTTCCTCTACAGTTTTTGCCCTCTATAGCTCCCTCTAGTACCATGGAAGTCATTCCCTCATGTCTTAGCAGATGTCCTATCATCCTGTCCCTTCTCCTTATCAGTGTTTTCCACATATGCTTTTCCTCTCCGATTCTGCGTAGAACCTCCTCATTCCTTACCTTATCAGGCCAACTAATTTCCAACATTCGTCTATAGCACCACATCTCAAATGCTTCGATTCTCTTCTGTTCCGGTTTTCCCACAGTCCTTGTTTCACTACCATACAATGCTGTACTTCAGACGTACATCCTCAGAAATTTCTTCCTCAAATTAAGGCCGGTATTTGATATTAGTAGACTTCTCTTGGCCAGAAATGCCTTTGTTGCCATAGCGAGTCTGCTTTTGATGTCCTCCTTGCTCCGTCCGTCATTGGTTATTTTACTGCCTAGGTAGCAGAATGCCTTAACTTCATTGCGTGACCATCAATCCTGATGTTAAGTTTCTCGCTGTTCTCATTTCTACTACTTCTCATTACCTTCGTCTTTCTCCGATTTACTCTCAAACCATACTGTGTACTCATTAGACTGTTCATTCCGTTCAGCAGATCATTTAATTGTTCTTCACTTTCACTCAGGATAGCAATGTCATCAGCGAATCGTATCATTGATATCCTTTCACCTTGTATTGTAATTCCACTCCTGAACCTTTCTTTTATTTCCATCATTGCTTCCTCGATGTACAGATTGAAGAGTAGGGGCGAAAGGCTACAGCCTTGTCTTACACCCTTCTTAATACGAGCACTTCGTTCTTGATCGTCCACTCTTATTATTCCCTCTTGGTTGTTGTATATATTGTATATGACCCGTCTCTCCCTATAGCTCACCCCTACTTTTTTCAGAATCTCGAACAGCTTGCACCATTTTATATTGTCGAACGCTTTTTCCAGGTCGACAAATCCTATGAAAGTGTCTTGATTTTTCTTTAGCCTTGCTTCCATTATTAGCCGTAACGTCAGAATTGCCTCTCTCGTCCCTTTACTTTTCCTAAAGCCAAACTGATCGTCACCTAGCGCATTCTCAATTTGCTTTTCCATTCTTCTGTGTACTATTCTCGTAAGCAGCTTCGATGCGTGAGCTGTTAAGCTGATTGGGCGATAATTCTCGCACTTGTCAGCTCTTGCTGTCTTCGGAATTGTGTGGATGATGCTTTTCCGAAAGTCAGAAGGTATTTCGCCAGACTCATATATTCTACACACCAACGTGAATAGTCATTTTGTTGCCACTTCTCCCAATGATTTTAGAAATTCTGATGGAATGTTATCTATCCCTTCTGCCTTATTAGACCGTAAGTCCTCCAAAGCTCTTTTAAATTCCGATTCTAATACTGGATCCCCTATCTCTTCTAAATCGACTCCTGTTCCTTCTTCTATTACATCAGACAAATCTTCACCCTCATAGAGGCTTTCAGTGTATTCTTTCTACCTATCTGCTCTCTCCTCTGCATTTAACAGTGGAATTCCATTGCAATCTTAATGTTACCACCGTTGCTTTTAATGTCACCAAAGGTTGTTTTGACTTTCCTGTGTGCTGAGCCTGTCCTTCCGACAATCATATCTTTTTCGATGTCTTCACATTTTTCCTGCAGCCATTTCGTCTTAGCTTCCTTGCACTTCCTATTTATTTTATTCCTCAGCGACTTGTATTTCTGTATTCCTGATTTTCCCGGAACATGTTTGTACTTCCTCCTTTCATCAATCAACTGAAGTATTTCTTCTGTTACCCAGGATTTCTTGGCAGTTGCCTCCTTTGTACCTATGTTTTTCTATCCAACATCTTTGATGACCGTTTTTAGAGACGTCCATTCCTCTTCATCTTTACTGCCTACTGAGCTGTTCCTTATTGCATTATCTATAGCCTTAAAAAACTTCAAGCGTATCTCGTCATTCCGTAGTATTTCCGTACCCCATTTCTTTGAGTATTGAATCTTCTTAGAATATGTCTGAAACTTCATCCTATTCTTCATCACTACTATATTGTGACCTCAGTATATATCTGCTCCTGGGTACATTCCAGTATCTGATTTCGGAATCTCTGTCTGACCATGATGTAATCTAACTGATAACTTCCTGTATCACCCGACCTTTTCGAAGTATATCTCCTCGTCTTGCGATTCTTGAACAGACTTTTCGTTATTACTAGCTGAAATTTATTACAGATCTCAGTTAGTCTTCCTCCTCTCTCATTCCTTGTCCCAAGCCCATACTCTCATATAACCTTTTCTTCTAATCCTTATCCTACAAGTGCATTCTCCAGTCCCCCATGTCTATTAGATTCTCATCTCCCTTACTCTTTCAATATCGTCGTATACTTTCTCTATGTCTTTATCTTCAGCTTGCGACGTCCACATACATACCTGATGTACCGTTGTCGCAGTTGGTTCGCTGTCGATACTGATAAGATTAACCCTATCACTGAACTGTTCACAGTGACACACTCTGTGTCCTACCTTCCTATTCATAACGAATCCGACTCCCGTTATACAATTTTCTGATCCTGTTGATATTATCCTATACTCCTGTGACAAGAAATCCTTGGCTCCTTTCCGTCTCACTTCATTGATACCTACGATATCTATATTGAGCCCTTGCATTTCCCTTTTCTTATTTTCTAGTTTCCATACCACCTTCAAGCTCCTGACACTCCACGCAGCGACTCGTAGAACGTTATCCTTTCGTTGATTATTCAGTCTTTTTCTCATAATCACCTTCCCCTTAGTAGTCCGCTCCGGAGTTTCGAATGGGGAACTATTCCGGAATCTTGTGCCAATGGAGAGATCATCATGACACTTTTTCCATTACAGGCGATTAAACGAAATCGACACGGACGGAAATAAATTAAATAAACGGTTTATTATTTCAAGTGTAATAGCTACAATTGGTAATATACTGATGGAAAAAAATTCAACACTGAAACATATTTAACGTAGAATAATGAAATTTTAGGAATACATTTATACAGGTAACATATTCAAGACACTGACATTGCAAGATCACAGCTTAATCTAAGCGCAAGGTAAGTCGTTGCAAATGTGAAATACCTGTACGTTAAGAACCAATGTAACTGCTGGAATGTTGATTGCAAGAACGCAGATGTGCAAGCATTGTACTGTACAGATGACAGATCTCAGTTTGTGGGATGGAGTGCCGTGCCTGTAGCACTTGTTCGGTCGATACAGGGGCAGTTAATGTAGGTTGTGAACGATGCTGAAGTTGTTGTCCGATGATGTCCCGTATGTGTTCCATTGGAGACAGATCTTGTGATCGACCAGATCAAGGCAACATGTCGATACTGCGCCAGAGCCACATGCCGAACACGATGGTCTTCCATCTCGATAGTGCCAGTGGCCGTCCGAAGCCCGATTTTTTTGCGACGGTACATTCCCGTGACCACCACTACCAGCAATAATGTACAGTGGCATTGTTGACTAACATCAACTCATCAAGTCCAGTCTCAAAAGGTAACTAACGCTACTATAGTTACAGTTGTTGTTGTTGTCGTCAGTCCTGAGACTGGTTTGATGCAGCTCTCCATGCTACTCTATCCTGTGCAAGCTTCTTCATTTACCAGTACTTACTGCAACCTACATCCTTCTGAATCTGCTTATTGTATTCATCTCTTGGTCTTCCTCTACGACTTTTACCCTCCACGCTGCCCTCCAATGCTAAATTTGTGATCCCTTGATGCCTCAGAACATGTCCTACCAACCGGTCCCTTCTTCTTGTCAAGTTGTGCCACAAACTCCTCCCCAATTCTATTCAATACCTCCTGCTTAGTTATGTGATCTACCCATCTAATTTTCAGCATTCTTCTGTAGCACCACATTTAGAAAGTTTCTATTCTCTTCTTGTCCAAACTATTTATCGTCCACGTTTCATTTCCATACATGGCTACACTCCATACAAATACTTTCAGAAACGACTTCCTCACGCTTAAATCTATACTCGATGTTAACAAATTTATCTTCTTCAGAAACGCTTTCCTTGCCATTCGCAGTCTACTTTTTATATCCTCTCTACTTCGACCATCATCAGTTATTTTGCTCCCCAAATAGCAAAACTCGTTTACTACTTTAAGTGTCTCATTTCCTAATCTAGTTCCCTCAGCATCACCCGACTTAATTCGACTACATTCCTTTATCCTCGTTTTGCTTTTGTTGATGTTCATCTTATATCCTCCTTTCAAGACACTGTCCATTCCGTTCAACATCTCTTCCAAGTCCTTTGCTGTCTCTGACAGAATTACAATGTCATCGGCGAACCTCAACGCTTTTATTTCTTCTCCATGGACTTTAATACCTACTCCAAATTTTTCTTCTGTTGCCTTTACTGCTTGCTCAATATACAGATTGAATAACATCGGGGACAGGCTACAACCCTGTCTCACTCCCTTCCCAACCGCTGCTTCCCTTTCATGCCCCTCGACTCTTATAAGTGCCATCTGCTTTCTGTACAAATTGTAAATAGCTTTTCGCTCTCTGTATTTTACCCCTGCCACCTTTAGTACTTGAAAGAGAGTATTCCAGTCAACATTGTCAAAAGCTTTCTCTAAGTCTACAAATGCCAGAAATGTAGGTTTACCTTTCCTTAATCTATTTTGTAAGATAAGTCGTTAGGTCAGTATTGCCTCACGTGTTCCAACATTTCTGCGGAATACAAACTGATCTTCGGCGAGGTCGGCTTCTACCAGTTTTTCTATTCGTCTGTAAAGAATTCGCGTTAGTATTTTGCAGCTGTGACTTATTAAACTGATAGTTCGGTAATTTTCACATATGTCAACACCTGCTTTCTTTGGGATGGAATTATTATATTCTTCTTGAAGACTGAGGGTATTTCCTTTGTCTCATACATCTTGCTCACCAGATGGTAGAGTTTTGGCAGGACAGGCTCTCGCAAGGCCGTCAGTAGTTCTAATGGAATGTTGTCTACTCCTGGGGCCTTGTTTCGACTCAGGTCTTTCAGTGCTCTGTCAAACTCTTCACGCAGTATCGTATCTCCCATTTCATCGTCATCTACATCCTTTTCCATTTCCATAATATTGTCCTCAAGTACATCGCCCTTGTATAGTCCCTCTATATACTCCTTCCACCTTTCTGCTTTCCCTTCTTTGCTTAGAACTGGGTTTCCATCTGAGCTCTTGATATTCATACAAGTGGCTCTCTTTTCTCCAAAGGTCTCTTTAATTTTCCTGTAGGCACTATCTATCTTACCGCTAGTGAGATAAGTCTCTACATCCTTACATTTGTCCTCTAGCCTTCCTGATTAGCCATTTTACACTTTCTGTCGATCTCATTTTTGAGATGTTTGTATTCCTTTTTGCCTGCTTCATTTATTGCATTTTTATATTTTTTCCTTTCATCAATTAAATTCAATATTTCTTCTGTTACCCAATGATTTCTACTAGCCCTCGTCTTTTTACCTACTTGATCCTCTGCTGCCTTCACTACTTCAACCCTCAGAGCTACCCATTCTTCTTCTACTGTATTTCTTTCCCCCATTCTCGTCAATTGTTCCCTTATGCTCTCCCTGAAACTCTGTACAACCTCTGGTTTGGTCAGTCTATCCAGATCCCATCTCCTTAAATTCCCACCTTTTTGCAGTTTCTTCAGTTTTAATCTACAGTTCATAACCAATAGACTGTGGTCAGAGTCCACATCTTGCCCTGGAAATGTCTTACAATTTAAAACCTGGTTCCTAAATCTCAGTCTTACTATTATATAATCTATCTGATACCTTTTAGTATCTCCAAGATTCTTCCTTGTATACAACCTTCTTTTATGATTCCTGAACGAAGTGTTAGCTATGATGAAGTTATGCTCTGTGCAAAATTCTACCGGACGGCTACCTCTTTCCTTTCTCTCCCCCAATCCATATTCACCCACTATGTTTCCTTCTCTCCCTTTTCCTACTCTCAAATTCCAGTCACCCATGACTACTAAATTTTCGTCTCCCTTAACTACCTGAATAATTTCTTTTATCTCTTCATACATTTTATCAATTTCTTCGTAATCTGCAGAGCTAGTTGGCATATAAACTTGTACTACTGTAGTAGGCATGGGCTTCGTGTCTATCTTGACCACAGTAATGCGTTCACTATGCTGTTTGTAGTAGCTTACCCGCACTCCTATTTTTTTTATTCATTATTAATCCTACTCCTACGTTACCCCTTTTTTATTTTGTATGTATAACCCTGTATTCACCTGACCAAAAGTCTTGATCCTCCTGCCACCGAACTTCACTAATTCCCACTATATCTAACCTCACCCTATCCATATCTCTTTTTAAATTTTCTAACCTACCTGCCCGATTAAGGGATCTGACATTCCACGCTCCGATCCGTGGAACGCCAGTTTCTTTCTCATGATAACGAGTATATTTAAACTAAAAGCGATCTGTAATCGTTATGATGGCGCTAGTACCGCGACTCTTACGCACCTTGGGCGAAATTTGAATATACATCATCTTTGAGATGTAGAAACACGCCTACCCACTTTCTTTTCCGTTCCACAACTCTTTCTTGGTGTTGCGATTTTCTTTTTAGCAGTAAACATTTATCCTATAATGAAACAAGACGGTCAGTGCCTTCAAGGAAGAATGTTTTCAGTTGCCAATTTCCGCATAGTTATCGAAACGATCTAGGCAATATGTAAGCGGACGTTTCTGTGCAACAAAATGATGCCGTCCGTCAACGTTCCTGGGCGTGTGGACTTACTGTCGAGCTTAAATGTTTGCTAAACGTCCACTCCACATACCTTTGCGCGTTAAATGTGGGGCTGTGTTCCGGAAAGCAATTGGTCAGCAGATCCTTGCATGCACGGAGAAGGATTTTATGACCTTCCATTAGCCAGCGTGCTCGGCTTTGGATATTTTCTTCCGTTGTTGACTCTCACGCTTGCCTGCTCTCCGGCCCAAAATATGACATATTTCATCTTTCGCGACAATACCGGTCATATCGTGATACTGTTGTGGGTGCTGCACTGATGTCGACATTCTGTTCAACCTCTGCTCCTCCGTTAAGCTGTGGGGGACTCATTGGGCACAGATTTTCCTAAACATCAGATACTCTGTGATGATGGCGTGAGTGGTACGGTGACATGCCCATCATGAGGCGAATTTATTCCACCGTAAGCCGTAGCTCACTTCTGACGGCAGCATCCACTGGAGCAGTAACGGAAAGTTTAATGACAAGATAGTTTTGTGCTCATCGATTGCTATGCGTGACACCGGGCTTTCTCAAAATCGCTCATTACGCGCAAACACCCGTGCACGTGACACTATGTTCGCCATTCACAACATACATTCGGACATGAATGTCACTTTCTGACACTCCTTCTGCAGTCAGAAACGGCACTAACCCTCGCTGTTCCTCTTTCTTGGCCTCCATAATGAACTAGAACGAACACACGACTCACTAATCCAGCGGCGGTTCTAGAAGTCCGTCAAGGGGGGGGAGGGCTAAAGTCGGGGGGGGGGAGGGGGGGAGGTTGGGGGGAATGGCATATCGCTTAACAAAAGGAGAGTTGGGGTCCCCCACCGACAAACTAGTAAAATTTGGAGTTTCTTAAAGTAGTTTTTGGTAACTGTTTTAGAGTTCAGGGTAAAAACGTGTCTGCCGGCCAGAGTGGCCAAGCGGTTCTAGGCGCTACCGTCTGGAACCACGCGACCGCTACGGTCACAGGTTCGAATCCTGCCTCGGGCATGGATGTGTGTGGTGTCCTTAGGTTAGTTAGGTTTAAGTAGTTCTAAGTTCTAGGGGACTGACGACCTCAGAAGTTAAGCCCCATAGTGCTCAGAGCCATTTTTTAGAAACGTGTCTACAGAATGTGCGTATCCTGGAAAATAATACGATTTGACCCAGATGTCCGGCAATTTCGCAGATTTTATCTGGGGTCAGCAATTTAGGTGTTGGTAGGTATAGTCGGCATATTTATCTTTCTTGATTATTGTAAGTGGTACTAGTACATTAATATACATCCTGTGTATATTAATAAATAATTGGGCGCCCATTTTAAGTTAAATGATAGGTTTAAATAGTAAGCTATTTGCAGCTCTTATTCTTTTGTTAAAATGTGTTTGAAATATATTGAAACCTATATTGCTACATAATTATAAAAGAATGATTGAATCTGTTGAAGTAATATATTCGCTGATTACTGAAATCATTTTATCCAGTGTAATATGATACTCCATTGGGGGGAGGGGCTCTAGACCCCATAGTCCCCTCCCCCCTTACCACCTCCCATGCGCTGATCTAACATCGAGCACGTCTAACAGACAAATGGAGCACAGCAGCGAGATTTCGTGCTATCCTTTTCTGATACAGAGCACATACACACACACACACACACACACACGCACCTGCATTACCAACGTCCATGTCATGCTCATTATATAGTCTGCCTTGTTTTCATTAGACTCCACCTTATAGAATCACTTTCATTTATATCATACGATCAGCCGTATGCTCTTGTGTGACATTGTCAAGTGTTTGTCCTACTGCTTTTTACACCAAAACTCTTTGTAGTGTATCCTAACGTGACTAAGTCATTTTAGTATGCAGACCCTTTTACATTACTGACGTATTGTCAAATATATGGAAAAATAATAATCCTGACCTACGACGATTTGTATAATGATTGTATTGTACTCAATTATGTCACTTTGAATTGCCCTGTGTTATACAATGAAGTGCCAAAGAAACATATAGGAGAAAAAAAGCGGTAAAGCTTCTAGTTTGACGATGCTATTTTACGTGACATCTATGGAATGGATCCATTGAGGTTGATATTCCTATGCTCTGAGAGAAGGAAATTTCTCTGGCCTCCACCGATATTTTTGAAAACACTCACCCATACAACTACGTCGTATAGAAATTATACGGGGTGTCGCAATGGAGAGATAAAGGTTTCCGATCTTAAAGGAAACAATACAAAGACGTTCCATTATATTCTTTCCCTAAGTATCAGCTCATGCTCGATTAGATAGCAAAGCAACATTTTTGAGACGTCAGTAATGCATGAATTTAAAAAATCAAGGAAGGAAACAAACTAAATACATCTTTCAATTATTTTGAAGAAGGACTCCAGGATAGGAGGTAGGTGGCAGTTGTGACCGACCACCACACAATAACAACCTAACAGATATGGAAACATTCCTCTGACCTCCCTCAAGACACACTGGTGTTATCTTAGTGCGACCGAGTCTTGAAATAGTACGCGGAAGAGTAACTCAGCCCCGCTTCTTTTGGTGTCGTCGTGCCGTCAACGGAGTCCGCGTGGTTGGTATCCATCGCCGTGGACCTCATTGTAGGTGCTACAGAGGCGAAAGTCTGACTCTAAGGCCTCATGCACTTGCATAGTGAGAGCCTTTGGTAAGTCAGAACGAAGTTTACTATTCGCTGTACGTGATTCTCGCGATCGTAAGTTTTGTATCCCGCCTGGAAGGCGGCGCGTGGGTAGGAGAAGGAGCAGGAAAAATACGTCGATACTGCAGTGAGCAAAAGTGGTTTACTGGTGCGAGAAAGAATACATAACTTTGTACAGATGCGAAGTCTTCGACCCGTCGTATGGAGAGCAAACTGAAGCGAAGTTTCCTGGCTGTCAGCACCTGATGAAATGCGCGAGGCAGGAGCGATGCTCGTGGAGCCGCATAGCTCCAGCTAGAGGGCGCTGTCGTCGGTGTCTCGTGGTAGCGCCAACATTTGAAACTATGCCGTGGCATCGTTGATACCACAGTAAGACATCGGTTTTGTGCCATCTGCATGACATAGTGGGATGCTACGGCCTTCAGGCTAGAGGTAACGCGTCGTCGTGCTCCGCTATTGCTCCTCATTGTTCGTATTTCTCTCTTTCACTTTTCTCGAGACTGTACCGGTTTCCTTGGTATCATTTTGTAATTTTCATTTTTAACTGATGTACACATGTGAAGCCAGAACACTCATTCACTCTTCCATACCGATTTGAACATGTAAATCTTAAAAGCAGAATCCAATCCAATTAATCAGTCAAATTTAGGTTCGTCCCAACGATATGATTGCACTACTGATTGATCTGCTTCTTCGCCTATGTTCTTACTAACATTTTTTAACACCATACCTTCTACTGTTTTCGTTGAGCGGTTTGTTAAGTAATCACTGACTATGTCCGACAGCGAGTAGATTCTGTATCTTTTTAATAATAGCGCTTCACAATTGTAGCGTGGATATTTTTTATGTGACAGACGGTTGTCCAGCATTCATTCTCTAGTAAAACAAGCTTAATCCAATATGCCGCATTCGGCACTAAAGTTAATTTGGTTATAACCTCTTTCGATACTGAGGTGACCCTACTGAGTGACTTGAGGCTTTATCTGTGCCAGAGCGGCGACGGAAGGCCGAGAGTCGCTCGTTAGAGTGATGGCGGGTAAGAGAAAAGTGCACGTCTCGATGTACACGCGGTCAGCACAGATAATTCGTTTACTTAGTTTATATATTGCTCAGGAGCGTGCCGAGCATGGAAGTATGTGAACGAATAAGACGTGTAGGCAGTATCTACCTTAACGGTGTTGGAGAGTGAGGGTTTTCAAGTATTGGGTAATTATCGGTCTGTCCCTGCTTGTGGCTTCTTGCTGTCTAATACGGTAATTGTTCTTCAAGGAATTGCTAGATTTGGTGCTCCATCTGAGATTATCATGTACACTTGCACACTTGCATTGCAGAAGCTTTTTTTTTTTCCCCCCCCCCCAGTGTATGCTGGTAACCTTAGTAAAATTGCAAACTTCCCTGGGTGCATACATTAGTCGAATATTACAGTGCCTTTCCTAGCACAGCGTTGTTTAAGATCTACTATGAGCTATTTTATATACTGTATGAGAGAGAAAACCGATCAGACGAGTATTTGCATGTAACGAACGGTACCTGGAAACTGAGCTAGTATTGAAAAACGGAAGGAGTTGTTTCTAATAATTTTGGTTGATATTAATAATTTCTAACGTGGATCTGGCAGTGAGATGAAGTAGGCATAATTTGCTCAATATACGATTATGCTCATTGCTGGTGTAAGATACTGATGGTTAAAAATCTGTTTTGTGATACAATTACCTACATTTATGGTGGAGTTTTTCTTTAAAATTGAGATCTCAGTAGAATTCTCAGCTGTACAGTCACGTTCCACAAAGATTTGAACTTTTGACTATTCTTCTCTATGTGGTGTAATTTCAATTCTGAAAGCTTACTTGATGGTCTTGTCAATAACTGTTTAATTTGTTCAACTGATTTTTAATTCAGTCAACTTCTTTGCTGTTGGGGCAATAATTGTTTTAAGAGAAGTTTAATAATAGATTAGTGCTAGTTTCAATAATTATGTTTCAGCTTATTAATTTGTTCTTATGAACTGTCTGATGATAAAAGGCAATTGTACAGTGTAAATCAGTAACAGGCTAAGTGTCAAGAAACTGATTCCGAATAATTCAGTTTTTTGTTTTGACAATGATATTAATGAAGAAATCTCAACAATGTTTTTAGGTTATTGTCTACAACAGGACTCTCACAACTATTGCAATTTTTTTTCAATCTCCGTTCCTTTTATCATTGAAAATAAATATTTTATTCTAAGTATTATACAATTATCGGCAAAACTACGTAAGCATTTATCCGTTTTCTAAATAATAAACATTTTACTGATACACTATCCTGTGACTAAATTATTTTTAATCCTTCCTTTAATTTTAAAGTACAGAAGGCAAATTTAACATTTAACTGTTCGAAAAGTGTTCTGTTCACTACTTTCAAATATGGCAGCATCTGTTGCAGATCCTTTTTATTTTTAACTGACAAGTTGTTTTCAGATTGTTGTGACGGTAAAACAAAGTTCTTTATTAGGTCACTGATAATTCTTTTCCTTAAAATCTTGTAGGTGCTCCAGTCATAAAGGTGGATAAACACTTTTCTCGTCTTGACGACATCAGGTACTTTTTTCACTTGAATCCAACTACATTTGGGAAGATTCACTGTCGTTGAGTTAAAATGTGTACCGCAGCCTTTTTTTTTAAGAAAAAAAAGGGTCCTCGTGCTGTCAAACTGGAGCGCAGTAACCAAAACTGAAGTGTTAGTTGTAGCGTTCTTAGTAAGTTCTATTAGTCCCGTAGATACTTGACACTCCGGCATTCTCACAGTCCCTACGTTTTTTCAATGTGGGCAAAATCTCCGTCACACGCTTCAAACAGTTTCAAAGCTTTGTGGGAGTTACCTGCTTTAGCCTCACCAGTGGGTGGGCACATACTGCTCGTAGAACACACAATTTTAATTTGCTGAGCTGCGAAATTTTTAATAAATATGTTTTTGTAATGTATTTATCACTCAATCAGTAGTTTCCACACTTTCCTAATCCATGGGTACCAATGCTGCTACACGTCGAGAGAAGAACATAGGCTAGGAGAGTGAACCTCGTCCACCCAGCGCTTCAGAATCCATTGGCTGATTGACGGGAGGGTCACTGAGTTAAAACCTAAATTTCTTTGAACGATATGGATCCACTTATTTATTTCTGTCCATAGATGAATGTGAACGACACCTGTTTCACGTTCAGCAGATCGAATCCTGAATGAAGCAAGAAATGCGTTTGCCAGCCTCCTTGGTTTCCTGTTTCCATTAACTGTAAGGTACTGGAGACAAAGTGTGCGTCGAATATCTTTAGTCGAAGGCCTACTGCGTGGGTACATTGCACTATTGAACCTTTCACATTCACTACAGTCCCCATCTGCTCGTTCACTTAAGAATATCCTAATTATTCAGAAAATTAACTGAGATTATCCGATTGTACGTTTCAGCTTGGAAATGCTGACAGCATTTTTGAAGACTTTTGAATCAGAATTCACAGTTCCAATGTATTCGACTAGTCAATAAGTAAAATGTAGTCATTCTCAGTAATTTCTTATTTAACGATACAGTTCACAACACGGGACCACACACAGCCCAAAGCCGCATTGTTGCCAAGGAAAACATGATTCCTTATTCATGGCCTCATAGCTGATCAACTCACACCCATGACAAACACAACAACCAATCACTTGATGATTTCATTTCGTACATCTTCACCCCATTCCCATTTTAATGCCTTCCAATTTTTTCCGTTCTTGTTCTTCCTCTTCTTCTTCTAACCACTTTTACCCCACCCTTACTTTACTCCCTTTGTTTTGCCCTTCTTCCTTTTCCGCTTTTTCCACGGAACAGCGTTTGCGTGGGAACACCACCGAGGAAGGCGTCCTTTACCGCCGTGCCCTAGCTACATGCCTGAAGTATACACATCATACGCAGTGTTTCAGCAGAGAGCTTAACCATGGAAATAGATCTTCAGGTCATATAAAACTTCATGTGCCACGACTTCCAACGTGAAAGTGCGCATAAAAGCATGTCATTCGTCGGTAAAACAACGGATGAACCGGCAGATAGACATCCGATCCGAACCATGCATGATCAGTAAAACATCTCTAAAACTGTATCAAAAGACGAGCTAGGATAGCACATTACAAACCACGTCTGATAAGATGGAAACCATCGTCGGTATCCGCGGGGAAATAAACAATTAAGAGAGGCAATGCTTGGGAATCGTCAACATAGTAAACTGGCACGTCAGATAGAACTGCACGTTACAGCGCAAGCCACACACTGAAACAAGTTACCGAAGAGTGACATGTTTTTATGGGCACTTGCACCTTTGAAGTCATAGCATATTATGTATTAGTTTTATATGACCCGAAGATATAACTCTACGATATGAAGTGGATCATCATACAGGGAAAAACGCAATAAACAGCTATTACAGCTTTGGACTTTTACTCAGTTTAATACAGACTATTTTACCATCTTTGATTGTGCTTCACATTATGTAAAAGGTCTTGAGTATTTTATCCATCCTCAGTAACTGCAGCTGCATATAACGAAATAATAAGCAACCAACTGCAAAATGGAAATTTAATTTTTTTGCTGGATTCGGGCACCTAATGCCCTTCTTCAGAAGGTTATACCTATCACATTATTTACGACTGCCACCAATAAGATGCATAAATCAAATTGCCGTGGTCATTTTGTTCATGAAATACATGACCACGGCATTTTGCTGTTCGTATATTATTTAATTTGGGGTGGAGCCTCTCCACTCTCCCACCGGCATGACGCCTACCACAGAAGGCCTACTGCCATCTCTGCATAGGAGTTGGCGTTCACCACGTGAGGTCTTCGCGGGATGTGGTACTGCGATGTTTGCATACATCTGGTTATGGTCTGGTTCACCATTAATACCCGCTCATCTGTGAGGGGGATCTGTAATTTTCTGCAACCTTGGAAGCTCTTTCTAACTGGCTCGAAACATGGAAATTAACCTAAAATATAGATTGGGTCGAAATTTGAACGATGGGTTGGGGTTTGAAGGGCAGAGAGAAAAGTGCCATGGCAAGAGCCAAGGAAAAAAACCCTCTGCGATAATCTGGTCAGGCAGTAACAGCAGTAGCGGAATGCTTGATAGCAGCGACAGACAGATCACGCAAGGTTTAGGTAAGTTATTAGTGGGTATCGTAAAGGTGGGTACAGTTGACGTTGCTAAGCGTTGTCACTCGGCGGCTACAGACCGACAGCGGCGTTGTTCTCTCGGCCAGCATCAGCATACGTGTAACACCTGAGTTCGCAATCGGTTAGTGTCCGATAGATCATATACCAGATACATAGTGCAGGGTAATGTCGGCAGCTTCTTTGTGCATTGGTGTGAGAGTTTATCGGTTTCCCTGCTGTTACCCGTTGGTTGTCTGTGATAGCAGCTTGCATGTCCAGTCAATATTATTGATGTGTAAGGGCTTGCCGACGTTATCGCTTCTGTGTGTTAGCTCGCCGTAGGTGGTTTTGCTTCCACCTATTGTCATAAAGATAGTTTCCCAGTTTAAGAATGAAAAGACTGTTAGAGAATCTCGAGTGCCTGTATAGTCGTGTGGTGAGTTTGTTGAATACTTCCTTGAAGGTATCAAGGCAGTATTCATTGTGAAGATCCGCGGTGCGAGTGTAACGGGGAGCGTTGCTAATGATATGTAGCACTTTGTTCAGTTGACCTGCAGGCGGCGCAGGCGTGTAGGAGCTGCGTGTCCCCAGACGGGAGCTGCGTACATCATCAGAGGTCTGACCAGTGTCATGTTTATGGACATCAGTATTCTCCTATTTAGTGTGCTTTTCCTGTTGAGCATAGGAAAGGGTTGTTTTAGCTTCGCGTGCGCTCTCTTGGTAACATAGTCTTTGTCGTCTCCCCATGTATGTTTCCGGTCCACTCAGGACACCGAGGTATCTAACTTTCTCTCGGAAAAATACTGGGTGTGCATGTAGTGTTACTTGTCTACAGTGTTGATGTGTGCTCAGTAGATTCGGTCTGCGTGTGAACAGAACTGCTTCCTACTTGCCGATGTTTAATACGACATCGTTCGAACCAAGGCTCGACAGTTCTGAGTGTTGTCTGTAATCGTGAATTTACTTTCTATGGTTTCCAATCTGGCCCAGGGATGCCTGTGTCATACACGTAGATGGCTAACGTCGTGTTTTGTCTTGCTGGGAGATCATTTATGTAGAGGTTGAACAAGATGGGACCCAGTATGCTTCCCTGTGGTACTCATGACTGTTTGTCCTGTACTTCAGTGTCGGAACATCTCTTGGTGAGATATGAGTGTAAGAGACGTACAAGCCCATTGGGGAAACCAGCATCGCTTAGTACGCGTATGAGGCCGTTGTGCGAGAGACGATCTAAAGCTTTCTCGATGTCCAGGAACACAGCCCCCGTGGCTTGCCCATGTGGTGACCGTGTGTTATATATTCAATTACGCGGAGGAGTTGCTGTGTTGTTGACTGGAGGTTGATTAAGCCGAATTGCTCCAGTCCTAGTGTGTCTTTGCCGATGCAGTGCCTAGTGATGCATTTCAGTATTACCTCCTCGACAATCTTGATGAGCGAGCACAGCAGACTGATGGGGCGCTAATTTTGTGGGAGGGAGTGTTCTTTCCATGGCTTCCTAAACATGAGAACTTTGGCTGCCTTCCAAACTTCAGAGAAGCGTTGATGTTGCGTGATAGCATTCGTTATGTATGTAAGGTATTCTACAGCTCAATCCGAGAACTCCTAAAGAACAAGGTTTTGGATGCCATCTGGACCAGGGGCCTTCCTAGCATTCTAGTCTGCTTCATAGCAAATGTGATTTTATTTGTACTAGTATGTCTGATCTCGTTCTGCTAGGGTTGGGCTAAAAGTCGTGTAACCTTCTGGTCCATTTCAAGTGTGAATATTGGATCTGATGTAAACAGATTTGGCATGAAAGATGCTGCAAGTGTTGCGGCCGTAAGCTGTGCCTTCTCCTTCGCAAAGTATACAGGCCGTCTGGGCCTTGTAGAGTAGGAATGTAGTTTGTCTTCCTGATGAAGTGTCTGTATAGCTTCCACATGCTAGGATGTGTTGGGTCTAGTCCTGCGAGTTCTTTCCAGCACTCTTCATTTCCATATGTTTGTATCTTCTCCAATATCAGTCCCTGGAGTCTGTTAACGTGCAGTTTATGGAACAGAAGCCTCGTACGGTGCCCTTATCTCTTACGATAATCACTCAATGACGTTTACAGTAATCAAAGTCTAACATTTGATTTCATGACATCCACGGCGAAATTTGGTTTGTACAGTGACCGAACAGTAAGAAAGCGGTCATACATTATCGTGTGCTTCGGTCTAGCACGATTATACAACACATGCGCGTACACCACCGACTGCCAACTATCGATATCACAGTTCATCCAACAGTGTTGCATGTTACATTTGGTTTCACACAGCGCGCTTCACAAAAGCATTGCAAAGAATATCAAGCCTACATTAACACTTTTGCATAATAAATTAACACTAGAAAGACTGGAAAGGTAAATCTAACTTGTAAGTGTAGTGTAATAATTATCAAACAGCTTAAGATTTAAATTAGAGGGCTTGTATTTCGTTACTTTTAATATACTTGTAAGGCTTATAATTTCTGTAAAAGACAAACAGCAGTTACAAAAGCTGAACTGATTATAAGAATTTTTACCTTAAAGGACGGCAGCCGGTCATTTTGACCAGAGTGATATTTTTTAGGTCTCATGCCTCTTAGCTTACTTTATTTCATCGTTGTAATCTCGTTCCCTCTTTTTCTTTACATTTTACTTTATTTAGTGAAACGGTCGACATGCTGTAGTTGCTGTGATCTGTCAATATGTTGAGCTGTGCGGAAGTTTACTGTCTCATTATTACGGTGCAATGGTGTTTTCATTCAGCTGAGTTACTGCATTTCCATAAAATCTGGAACTAATATTCTGGACCAGATCTCTCGTCCGTACGCTGTCCAGTATGGCTATCGTAGATGACCTATGCTCACTTTTTCAACTTGCTAGACCTTGCCGAAATCGGAGTACGGATCCTTTACAGGGAACAACAGGAGAAAAATTACCTGGCGAATGTTTCTTCCCACATTATCAGGAGAAATCTTCTTTTGTAAGTATAATTGAGGAAAGGGCCTATTCATAGATTCGCTGTGACTACTGGAATATACACTGAAGGGCCAAAGAAACTGATACACCTGCCTAATATCGTGTTGGGCCCCCGCGACCACCCAGAAGTGCCGCAACACGATGTGGCATGGACTCGACTAATGTCTGAAATAGTATTGGAGGAAACTGACACCATGAATCCTGCACGGCTGTCCATAAATCGTTAAGAGCACGAGGAGGTGAAGATCTCTTCTGAACAGCACTTGGCAACGCATCCTAGATGTGCTCAATAATGTTCAAGTCTGGGGAGTTTGGTGCCCAGCGGAAGTATTTAAACTCTTAAGAGTGTTGCTGGAGCCTCTCTGTAGCAACTCTGGACGTGTGGGGTGTCGCATTGTCCTGCTGGAATTGCCCAAGTCGGTCTGAAAGGACAATGGACATTAATGGATGAATATGATCACACAGGATGCTTACGTACGTGTCACCTGTCACACTCGTATCTAGACATATCAGGGGTCCCATATCACTCCAACTGCACACGCCCCACACCATTACAGCGCCTCCACCAGTTTGAACAGTCTCCTTCTGACATGCAGGGTCCATAGATTCATGAGGTTGTGTCCATACCCGTACACGTCCATCCGCTCGACACAATTTAAAACGAGACTCGTTCGACCAGGCAACATGCTTCCAGTCATCAACAGTCGGTGGTGACGGGCACAGGCGAGGGATAAAGGTTTGTGTCGTGCAGTCATCAATGGTATACAATTGGGCACTCGGCTCCGAAAGCCCATATCGATTATGTTTCATTGAATGGTTCGCACGCTAACACTTTTTGACGTCCCAGCACTGAAATGTGCAGCAGTTTGCCGAAGGGGTGCACTTCAGTCACATTGAACGATTCTCATCAGTAGTCGTCGGGCCCGTTCTTTCTGGTCTTCTTCCGGCCGCAGCGATGTCGGAAATTTGATGTTATTCCGGATTCCTGATATTCACGGTACACTCGCGAAATAGTGATACGGAAAAATCCTCACTTTATCGCTACCTCGGAGATGCGCCTACTGTAACAAGCAGCGGTAACCGATCTGATAACTGCGCCAGACACTTGTTGCCGACATCAGCGCCGTATTTTGTTTACGTATACCTGGATTTGAATAAGAATGTCTATACCAGTTTCTTTGGCGCTTCAGTGTATAGGATACCAGTGCGGAAGACTTTCCAGGATGCAGATATTCAAATAAAGCTTAAAATGTGCATGTCGAGTGCAAGAAATTCATGTTTGATCGATGTGTGGAAACTGTTCAGTACTGGTGTACAATACCTTTCGATAAACATGGTGGCTTTGACTGAAAACATGTCACAGAGAAAGGCAAGGTTATTTTCTCGAAAGTGACATAGCAGTTTACGAGGATTTTTTCTTTTCGTTTCCTAAGAGAAACGTGTTTACGGGTTGCTTGGGGTTTTGATTCAGATCAAGTCTTAGAATAAAAGCGACATTTTGTAATTATATGTTTATCTGGATTTGTAATTTTAGTAATATTTTTAGTTTTTATGAATATTGTATTTACGGTGTATCCCTCAGTCCCTTTTTCCTTTAATTAACTATAGTTTCTATAGGAAAATTTAAGCATAACACATCAGTAGCGTGAGAACAATATACTAGTGACATTTAAAGACACCGTACTGAATTAATTTAACGAGTTAAACTGAAAAAAATAAAGATTAACGTCACACGTCAAACTGAACGTTAGCGCTCCTTCTAGGTAGTTCGCTAACGCCGTTCTTCTAGGTGCTAAAAGTATTCATGTAGCAATATTAATAAAGCAAAAAGCAAAAGAACAAAACAACAAATATTCTAAACCATCATTTTTGCCACCAGTTACATCGCCTGGAGTCCAAAGTTCGATAGCACCGTGCCCTGTGAACATGATGGGCTACTTCCAATAACGAACTGCGTTAACCACAGTGGCTTCGCCCTGCAAAAATGCTGGGCTGTTATCGTCTGGCCACTAGCGCACCACAATGTCAACACGCCACCTCAGCTTTGTGCGTCTTCTCGAGGCACGGCATTCTCCACTGCACTGGCTGTCAAATCGCTATGGGTTGACGTCACGCTTTGTCCACTGGACGAGGGCACAAGCCTGTGTCAGCCCCAGCTCGTTACATCAATAATGTTGACTTTTGCTGAGCCGTCTTGATGCAGCCACAGTCACCTTCCATAGACTCCTCACTTCTTGATCCGCCGAAGACTGGCAACGTGTGCGTAGTTGAGGATCTACGAGAATATTCGAACGATCGAAACAACGCTCGACCACCTCTCAATGGCGGTCTTTGAAATCAACCGTTAAGTGGTCTGTTGAGAATGTGAGCCTTATCAGAAAGACAGCACTCCATATACTCCTCCCCCACTCGTGCTTAAATATTTGATTCTCTGTAGACACACCCCTAGATATAAGTCTCTATCTTCGACAAAGATCTCATCTGTCACACACAGCCACTTCTGCACGCGTTTCGCTTTTGGCTGCAAAATTTCACTCACTTATGCTCAGTATTTGTTAACTGCTGAAGCGCATTTCTCTCTTTGGAAACCAAATATATCCTCTATAGCTTTTGTCTTAATATCTACAAATTATTAATATGAGAAGTATCGAGAAAATCATGGAATGGAAGGGATATAAATGTTTGTGATGAAGAAATATTGAACTGTATTAATCCAGTAATACTGTTAGCCATTAATCAGAGATACCTTCATACAAGGTTACTGTACAATTATCGTTTCCTCGTCGTTGCTTTATTTGATTTATTGGTGTAAATACAGCTCTGCCACCGTAGCCAGTGTTTGCGGTGTCTAAGAAGCTGGGACGGCGGTTTTCTCAGTTAGCGCAGGGTGCTGTGTTTACCGTTGCTCCATCGTGTCCTCGCTAATACAGTGTGCCCCCAGTAATCGCGTTACCTCTCGTTAGCGCCTCCCCTGACTTCGTTGGAAATGAAGACCTGCCTCACAATTAGTAGCCTCAAAACCGCAGACCCGTTTGCAAACAGCTGAAGGATGCGTGTTCAGAAATTACGTTGTGTATACAAGCAAGAAATCGTGGCAGAATTATCAATTTTCTGACATGTGTAATGTAAATGACTCGTAAATTTATGAAGGACATCAATTAATCTTAAAACGAATTGTGTAACACATTTTCTTTGTTACATTTTACGTATCTTGAATAATATTCGTATTTTCGGTACAAATATTGCCACTTTGATATAGACCTTGTTCGATCCGTTTTACCTGCTGTGTACAGAAATATGATCTATAGCCGCGCGGTCTGCGGCGCCATGTCACGGATTCCACGGCCCCTCCCACCGGAGGTTCGAGTCCTCCCTCGAGCATGGATATATGTATTGTTCTTAGTATAAGCTAGTTTAAGAAGTGTGTAGGTCAAGGGATCGATGACCTCAGCAGTTTGGTCCCTTAGGAGTTCACACACATTTGAACATTTTTGAACCATGTCTTAAGATAGTAAGGCATTTTAGATATCTTTGTTCATTCAGTTGATTTTCGCCGACTCTTGCGTTCCAGCTTCTGGATCACTACTGGCACAAACCTGGAAACTAAATGGTGGCACTGTTACTTAAAAATTATCCGTTAATATATGCGATCACCTTCTGCAGTAGGTAAAATATCTTGAGAGATAATGACTTTAAATGGGAGCAGAAACTGGCAGCTCTGCAGAAACCTTTAGTTGGATCTAAAGTAGTACCTCGGTAGAATTGTAACTAACTCAGAGAGCTGAATCATAAACAGAGTTTTTAATACAGTTTATTTGCATTCTCAATTTTAATGATTGCATCCAATGATTTTGCGCTCGAATACTGCTATATAATCAAATTATCCGTGGGTCAGTCGTTTGAACCGTTATTAACAGAGTGATCTTTCGGCTTCTTACGTCGGATTGTGTTAGCTGGCACAAGCGCCCTGTAGGCTAACGCTGTTGCTGCGGAATAAGATTCTAAAAGTTAGTTTGCGTTGTTTATGTGTAGTGTATATATGGCATCTTGTTGAATTTAACAGAGCGGTGATTCAGCTAAGCCGTTCAACTCTAAACTGCATAAGATATCATATTTCTGAGCACACACAGATAAATTGTGAGAAAGTCCTCATTAAATGATGTATAGTTTCTTTTCATAGCAGTATCAATTACAAGTTTACCGATATCAACTTCTCTTTTTCGACTTTAATAATAGTTTCTACTGATTTAACCGTTGGAAATGAGACGAATATAATGAACTCTAATAAAACAAGGGCGTTAATTGTCAACTACAGCCAGAACATATTTAGATAGAAGAAATAACACTTCACCTTACAAAGACACCAAGTGTCTCATAGCCTCATGTGTGTGTGGTGGTCTTCAGTCCAGAGACTGGTGTGATGCAGCTCTCCGTGTTACTTATCCTGTGCAAGCTTCTTCATCTCCAAGTATCTTTTGCAACCTACATCCTTGTGAATCTGTTTCGTGTATTCACCTCTTGCACGTTGCTCTCCAGTGCTAAATTGGTAATCCCTTGGTGCCTCAGAACATGTCCTACAAACCGATGCCATCTTTTAGTCAAGCTGTGCCACAAATTTCCCTTCTCCCCAGTTCTATTCAGTACCTCCTCATTAGTTATGTGATCTACCCATCTAAGCTTCAGCATTCTTCTGTAGCACCAAATTTCGAAAGCTTCTGTTCCCTTCTTGTCCTAACTACTTATCGTTCATGTTTCACTTCCGTACATGGCTACACTCCATACAAAGAAACGACTTCCTGACACTTAAATTTATATTCGATGTTAACAAATTTCTCTTTTTCCAAAACATTTCCTTGCCACTGCTAGTCTACAATTTATACCCTCTCTACTTCGACCATCATCACTTATTTGGCTCCGCAAAAAGCAAAACTCATCTACTAGTTTGTGTCTAATTTCTTAATCTAATTCCTTCAGTTTCGCCCGACCTAATTGAACTACATTCCATTATCCTCGTTTTGCTTTTGTTGACGTTCATCTTATATCCTCCTTTCAAAACACTGTCCATTCCGTTCAACTGCTCTTCCAGGTCCTTTGCTGTCTGACAGATTAGCAATGTCATCGGAAAACCTCAAAGTTCTTATCTCTTCTCCATGGATTTTAATTTCTACTCCGACTTTTTCTTTTGTTTCCTTTACTGTTTGCTCAATATACAGATTGAATAACATCGGAGATAGGCTACAACCCTGTACCACTCCCTTCCCAGCCCCTGCTTCCCTTTCATGCCCCTTGGCTCCTATAAATACCATCTGGTTTCTTTACAAATCGTATATAGTCTTTGGCTCCCTGTATTTTATCCCTGCCGCCATCAGAATTTAAAAGATAGTATTCCAGTGAACATTGTCGAAAGCTATCTCTAAGTCTACAAATGCTAGAACTGTAAGTATGCCTTTCCTTAATCTTTCTTCTAAGATAAGTCGTAGGGTAAGTGTTGCTTCACGTGTTCCTACATTTCTGCGGAATCCAAACTGTTCTTCCCCGAGGTCGGCTTCTAACAGTTTTTCCATTCGTCTGTAAAGAATTCGCGTTATTATCTTGCAGCCGTGACTTATTACACTGATAGTCCGCTAATTTTTACATCTGTCAACACCAGCTTTCTTTAGTATTGAAATTATTATATTCTTCTTGAAGTGTGAGGGTATTTCGCCTGTCTCATACATCTTGCTCACCAGATGGTAGAGTTTTGTCATGGCAGGCTCTCCCAAGGCTATCAGTAGTTCTAATGGAATAATGTCTACTCCCGCGGCCATATTTCGACTTAGGTCTCTCACAGATCTCTCAAACACTTCATGCAGTATCATATCCCCCATTTATCTTCATCTACGTTCTCTTCCATTTCCATAATATTCTCCTCAAGTACGTCGCCCTTGTACAGACGCTCTATATACTCCTTCCACCTTTCTGCTTTCCCTTCTTTGCTTAGAACTGGGTTTCCATCTGATCTATTGACATTCAAACAAGTGGTTCTCTTTTCTCCAGGGGTCTCTCTAATTTTCCTGAAGGCAGTATCTAATTCGTCCCTCGCGATATGTGCCTCTACATTCTTACATTTGTCCTCTAGCCATTCCTGCTAAGCCATTTTGCACTTCCTGTCGATCTCATTTTTGAGACGTTTGTATTCCTTTCTCCGTGCTTCATTTACTGCATTTTTATATTTTCTCCTTTCATCAACTAAATTCAATACGTCTTCTGTTGCTCAAGGATTTCTACTAGCCCTCGTCTTTTTACCTACTTGATCCTCTGCTGCCTCCACCGTTTCATCTCTCAAAGCTTCTCATTCTTCTTCTACTGTATTTCCTTCACCCGTTCTTGTCAATTATTCGCTAATGCTCTGTCTGAAGCCCTCTACAACCTGTGGTTCTTTCAGTTTATCAAGGTCCCATGTCGTTACATTCCCACCTTTTTGCTTCATTTTTAATCTACAGTTCATAACCAATAGATTGTTGTCGGAGTCCACATCTCCCCCTGTAAATGTCTTACAATTTAAAACCTAGTTCCGAAGTCTCTGGCCTACCATTATATAATCTACCCTCAACCTGTCAGTATCTCCAGGCTTCTTCCATCTATACAACCTTCTTTCATGCTTCTTCAACTAAGTGTTAGTTATGATTAAGTTATGCTTTGTGCGAAATTCTACCAGGCGGCTTCCACTATCATTCCTTACTCCCAGTCCATATTCACTTACTAATTTTCCTTCTCTTCCTTTTCCTACTATCGACTTTCAGTCTCCCATGACTATTAAATTTTCGTCTCCCTTCACTATCTGAATAATTTCTTTTCCCTCATCATTCATTTCATCAATGTCTTCGTCATCTGCGGAGCTAGTTGGCATATAAACCTGTACTACTGTGATAGGCGTGGCCTTCGTGTGTATCTTGGCTACAATAATGCGTTCACTATACTGTCTGTAGTAGGTTACCCGCACTCCTATTTTCTTCATTTATTATTAAAATTACTCCTGCATTACCCCTATTTGATTTTGTATTTATAACCCTGTATTCCTCTGACCAGAAGTCTTGTTCCTCCTGCCACCGAACTCCACTAATTCCCAATATATCTAACTTTAACCTACCCAGTTACCTTTGTAAATTTCTCTCACCTACCTGCCCGATAGAGAGATATGACATTCCACTCTCCGTCCGTATAACGCCAGTTTTGTTTCTAATGATAACGACGCCCTGCTGAGAAGTCCCCGCTCGGATATCCGAATGGGGGACTTTTTTATCTCCGGAAAATTTTACCCAAGAGGACGTCATCATCATTTAACCATACAGTAAAGCAGCATGCCCTCGGGAAAAATTCCAGCTGCTGTTTCCCCTTGCTTTCAGCCGTTCGCAATACCAGCACGGCAAGGCCATTTTGGTTAATGTTACAAGACTATGTCAGTCAATCATCCAGACTCTTGACCCTGCAACTACTGAAAAGGCTGCTGCCCCTCTTCTGGGCATCGGACAGGGTGGCCGAGCGGTTGTAGGCGCAACAGTCTGGAGCCGCGGACCGCTACGTCTATGTTTAAGTATTTCTAAGTTATGGGGGACTGATGACCTCAGAAGTTAAGTCCCATAGTGCTCAGAGCCCTCTTCCGGAACCACACATTTGTCTGGCCTCTCAACAGATACCCCTCCGTTGTGGTTGCACCTATGGTACGGCTATCTGTAACGCTGAGGCACCCATGCTTCATCCACCGAAGTCCATGGTCCATAGTATTTACTTTTCAAGATTAGGCCCGGAGGATTGCCCGTAGCTCCAAGGTCCGTCTTGCAGTGGATTATATATCTTTCTTTCTGCCACCATTCATTCTATTTGTCGATCTACAGCAAGTCACCTTGGATTACGTTTTTTGCACCGTCTGCTTTGTTCCGTGGTCAATAATATTGAATGGCCATTGGGGGTTTATCCAACCGAGCGCTATGACTACCCGTAGAAGCTGATTGTTTCTCATTTGGTCTACAGCATTTCGCCTGTTGTAGATGTCATCCAGCACACAATTATAGAAGATCCTCCAATCCACAGTGATCTAATCTTGCACTAAACAACAGATTTTCCTTAAGGCTTTCCGCTCTAAAACGAGAAGATTATTTTTGTACGCTTTTTGGCACATTCGCTAGTTTCTCAACCATAAAGCCCTACGGGTTGTATCAGCGCTCTTTTTTTTTTTTTTTTTTTTTTTTTTTTTTTTTTTTTTTTTTTTTTTTTTTTTTTGCGACTGAAGTTTGAAATTCATTGAGAGACTCGCGCAATTCAAAAAATTCTGAGACTGTAATACAATCAGTAATCACCTTACATGTAAGTCAGAATACAAACGTTTGCTAAGTGCTTTGTGAGTGAGACGGAAGTTGCTCGTTTCAAATGACAGCTTTTAGCTTTTACTATTGCCCACATTTTCTAACTCTCGAACAAACTGCTGACATAATCTGTGCACAGTAATCGATGTCTGAAGCAAGGACAGTCTTGGACCTTTCCTGAAGGAAAGTCAGGGACACGTTCTTTGGTGAAAGAACTCTCAATGACGGCTCAGCACGGTTTCATGGCTCAAGGCATGGACAGCGTTCGAACAGAACAAATGGAGAGAGTGCTTGGAGGTATGTATGTATTTATGTATTGAACCGGGGACCTAGGCTTCGTCCTGCCGTAGCCCTCAGTGGTTCACAACCCCACAACAGGTCAGAGCAGTTCACCGTCCTCACCGCCGCCCAACACCGAACCCAGGTTTATGCACGGAGGTACTTACCAGTGGTTCGCTTCAGCGCTGGATGCGTGGCTTTTTAGTAGAGACCACTGATTTGCAAATTTACCTTGAGATTGCCTTCTGTCACTCTTTTCACAAGCTGCCTGTAAGGCGGAGGGCTGCGCAGCTTAACCAAGTAACTCACTGCAGCGATTTCAAGTTTCTAACGGGCCATTCCGAAAGATAGGATTTAACATGATTTCTACACTGAGATCCCCAATCTTGATTCATGTTTGACATAAATCAGTCTCTCAATTGTATATTCGAATCGCAGGCGAGCTATAGATATCTAATTGTCATTATTTTAAAAATTGTCGATATTTTCGAAGGATTTTTGTATAATTTCGTTATATGGTGGTGTAGAATGCCATGTGATTCATGAATGTATAACTGGATTCTGTCTTGTACTGGGTAATGTGGCATGAGTTGAATTAATGATTAAGTTCAATATAATCATTCCGAATTTATTTTCCTTGCCCCTGTTGAAATGATAGTTGAAACGCAAGGATTCTATGTAACATACGATGCGTTGCGAGTGCCTTTGCTAACATCGTATGCAGTGCCTTTCCTAGTATCGGCTAGACCATAGATGACTAGAGAACCGTGGCCTGGTGAGATGAACCCCAATTTAAGTTGATAAGAGCTGATGGTAGGGTTCCAGTGCAGGGCAGGCCCCACAAAGTCATGGTCCCAAGTTGTTACGAAGATTTTGCAAGCTGGTGGTGGCTCCGTCATGGTGTGGGCCGTGCTTACATGGAATGGACTGGGTACTCTGGTACTAGAAATGTGTATTCGTAAATGTTATCGTCCGTGACTGCATTTGTGGAGTACGCTACATTAATTAATCAAAAATACCGGGTGATCAAAAAGTCACTATACATCTGAAAACTGAATAAATCACGGAATAACGTAGATACAGAGGTACAAATTGACACAAATGCTTGGAATGACATGGGGTTTTATTAGAATCAAAAAAATACAAAAGTTCAAAAAATGTCCGACAGATGGCGCCTCATCTGATGAGAATAGCAATAATTAGCATAACAAAGTAAGACAAAGCAAGGAAGATATTCTTTACAGGAAATGCTCAATATGTCCACCATCATTCCTCAGCAATAGCTGTAGTCGAGGGATAATGTTGTGAACAGCGCTGTAAAGCACGACCGGAGTTATGGTGAGGCATTGGCATCCCTAGAGATGTCGGTCGATCACGATACACTTGCGACTTCAGGTAACCCCAAAGCCAATAATCGCACGGACTGGGGTCTAGAGACCTGGGAGGCCAAGCATGATGAAAGTGGCAGCTGAGCACACGATCATCACCAAACGACGCTCAAGAGATCTTTCACGCGTCTAGCAATATGGGGTGGTGCGACATCCTGCATAAACATCGTACATTCCAGCAGGTGTTTATCATCCAGACTGCGGATGATGGATTCTGTAACATATCGGCGTAACTCTCACCGTTCACGGTAGCAGTTTTGCTGTCCAACGCCATCTGTAGGACATTTTGTGAACTTTTTTTTTCCTAATAAAACCCCATGTCATTCCAAGCATGTCTGTCAATTTTATTATGTGGTTTATTAAGTTTTCAAATTTATACTGACTTTTTGATCACCCGGTATAATTACGAGTTGTATCAAAACTTCAGCGACTCGATAAACTGATTTCTGGATAGGACCATGTGAAACAAATTGTAATGACTGGTCCGCGGAATAAGATAATATTGTTGACAAATTAAGATTCTGAAATATGTGAGACAAATTAGGCACTTAAGTAGCTGTATGAAAATAACATACATCTGCATTTACAGCAGTTTTGGCACACGATCGCAGCTAACAGACCAAAAGTATGAATCATACCACCGGAAGAACGTTACAATATGTTATGAAATTCGGAAAAGTGAAACAATAGCATACCAGCTCTAGAAAAGTCCTTCAAACAAGTACGTGGATGGCTTCTGAAATTTCGCAGAAACAGAATGTTGCGTGTGCGGCATAAACGAGGGGCGTCGCTTTCGATTCCATTCATGCGGGTATGAATTCATTCCGCCCCACAGAAGCCGTCCTGTCGCATTTGACGCGTGGCTGCCTAAAAACGCGGGCGCTGTGAAGCTGCGGTCATTGCAAATCTCTCGTCGTTGCAGCGCATTCGCTGTTTTCAGGCACATTGAGTATCTCGTTGAAGTGTCCGTAATTGAATGGGTTAACGATCCATATTACCCAGCAATATATCTCATCTGTCTAACGTCTCATGTTTTACAATAACTTGATTATGAAAAATACCCTAAGAATAAAATTCGATCATAATAATTGTGTAAACCAGAATGTACTTTAGAAAATGTTAACAAAACAAAAAATAAACCAACTAAATACAGCAATGATTCCAAACACCCGTATCTCGACTCGTATACTACATGGGTGGCAGATTGTAAACGGTCGGAATCACAACTGTGAAAACAGGTCTGCCGTGTTATGCGATGTCACCCAGCTACTGCGCAATTCTCAAGTCACGCCTAGTGACGACCACAGAGAGATTTCGACGACCTTGACCAGTTCTGATTTTAAGAAGATGTCGCAATGTATCTCCTCAGTATTTCCCGTGTGCATAGCAATACATTATGTGATAAAAACAATCCGGACATCTAGTTGAAAATGACATAAGTTCATGGGGCACACCATCCGTAATGCTGGAATTCAATATGGTGTTGCTCCACCCTTAACCTTGATGACAGCTTCCAATCTTGCAGGCATACGTCAGTCAGGTGCTCGAAGTTTCTTGGGGAATGGCAGCCCATTCTTCAAGGGGTGCTGCACTGAGGAGAAGTATCGATGCTGGTCGGTGAGGCTTGGCACGAAGTCGGCGTTCCTAAGCATCGCAAAGGTTTTCTATAGGATTCAGGTCAGAACTTCGTGCAGGCCAGTCCATTACAGGATGTTATTGTCGTGTAACCCCTCTGGCACAGGTCGTGCATTATGATCAGGTGCTAGATCATGTTGAAATATGCAGTCGCCAGCCCCGAATAGCTCTTCAGCAGTGGGAAGGACGAAGGTGCTTAAAACATCTATGTAGGCCTGTGCTGTGACAGTGCGACGCAAAAAAACACGAGGTGCAAGCAGTTGGGAGGCAAGGTTCGTACCAGCGCACGTTGCATTGTGGCCAAATTTATTCAAGATGGCGACGATGACGTCATCCAAGATGGCGGATTTTGGCGGGAAAATAGTCCAGTTGTGCTATGTCCACCAACCTAACCTCAAAAAAAAATGGTGGGAAGTTTGAAGTTTGGCGGGAAAATAGTGCAACTGTGCTACGTCCACTAACCTAAGATTCCAGAACGAAAAATGGAGGGAAGTTTGAATTCCAACAGGATAATGCATGCTAAAAACAGCACTTGTCTTTTTATTATTATTGATTATCATTCATTAACATTCATTATTATTTATTATTATTTATTATCATTCATTATCATTTATAATCATTTATTATTATTTATTATCATTTATTATTATTGACCTGCCTCCACTAGAAAATTCCCTCCAAATTCAAATTCCAACACAATGTTGCTGTTGTTTTGGTCTTCAATCCTGAGACTGGTTTGATGCAGCTCTCCATGCTACTCTATCCTGTGCAAGCTATCCAACACGATAATGGCTGCAAAACCTTACTTCTGTTTATTATTTTTCATAATTATTTATTAACATTCTTTATCATTCATTGTAATTTGTTATCATTAATTATCATTTATTATTAGAGGCCTACATCCACTAGAAAATCGCCCCAAATTCAAATTCCAACACGATATTCTCTCGAACACTGTACTTCTATTTATTATTATCATTTATTATTTATTCAAGATGTCCGATTTTCTCAGTGAGAAAGCCATTTTCCTTACATCCATAACAAAAATCTATCACAACTTCAAATCCCAACACCATAATTGATCACATGTACGATCTTTCTCCCTCACTTATATTTTTTCACTGGTAGCCTATCATAATCACATCAAATAATAAACTGCTCTTATAGTACGGTAAGTCACGTCCTTTGATTTAGCAGGGGGGAAGGGACTGAAGACTTTATTTCAAGCAGTACGGTCATCACTCGTTCTCCAACAGAGTCAGCACACACATCTTTGATATCGCAGTGCAGTCACCACGACGTCCGCGCTCCTACTGAATTAGTACAAATCCTCGCCACCCCCTGGCCAGCGCATAGAGACACTGCCTACGCCTGTCACGTGAGGCGGCCGGCCACTAGTGCGGGGGGTGAGCCCAGCGATCGCTCCCACGTCGTAAACATGTTTTCGCTGGACACGCAGGAATTTGTCGAGTTTGACGTCACAGCGGCCCCTTGTCCGCTCACCACGTGTATTCGTCGGCCTCCACACGTTTCCCGCCAAAATTGTCTGCCTTGGAGCTGAATCGCACAACGGTTGGCCTTTTCGCTGCAACACGTTCGGCGCCACGTTCAAACCTGTCTATGCCGACCGCTCACCTTCCACCACGTGTCCCTGTGTGAGCGAGAACGCAGTGCTACATTTTTGGCGGCAAAGTTTGCTCGACAGTGGAATCCGCTATGACTATATAACAGCACGTTTGGACCGCACTAGAACACCCGCTAATTGACTCGCTCTCGCAAGCGCGTAATAACTGTACAATCGCTGTGCCGCCGCCCCACTTACGTCACACACCCTCCATACACGCGACGGACATAGCCTTCTGTAAATACCTGGAAAATGACTCTTTATTTCAGACATTACGGTCATGCAGGTGTGTTCCAACTAACTTCTCCATGCTCACACAGCGAAACTCCAGAGGGCAGCTGACGTACGCGCGGCCGGCTGAGCCCACTCCATCGGCAGCTCCCTGGCCGGCTGACGTCAAGTGACCAACGGTGCCTGCACACCACCACGGCCAGCGCGCCACGTAGGCGGCGAGCGGCGTCTGAGTCCAACTACGTAAACATCTTTCTGCGCCCGCGAGCACTTAACGCTGGACACGATGGAACCTGTCGACCGCGTAAAGGATACGTTTGGGGCCAGAGTTTGACCAACAGTAGAATACACCATGACCATATAACAGTGCGTTTGCTCGTCGCGAGAACGCTCGCTAATTCACTCTCAAATGGTTCAAATGGCTCTGAGCACTATGGGACTCAACTGCTGAGGTCATTAGTCCCCTAGAACTTAGAACTAGTTAAACCTAACTAACCTAAGGACATCACAAACATCCATGCCCGAGGCAGGATTCGAACCTGCGACCGTAGCTGTCTTGCGGCTCCAGACTGCAGCGCCTTTAACCGCACGGCCACTTCGGCCGGCAATTCACTCTCACCACCCCGCTATATTAAGTAATTCAATTTACAATTTCATGTACGTATGCAAACTTGTTCAAGTCCCTAATTTCAACTACCTTTCGAGGACCAGACAGCCACCTCCTCCTCCTAGGAACAAGCGCCAAGTTTGAAATCTGCCAATAATCAAAGCTCACTTGCGCTTCCGCCACCAACCTAAGAAAATTGTTTCGAACTAAGCCACCAGCACTCAACCTCTTCCTACACGTTTCTTGTAAAAGGACTCACTCTGCACTAGGTCCATTGACAGAGGAACGAATTTACATTATTTAGGAATGGAGTATATGTATCACACTGACATGTCCCACATCATACAGACCTGCAAAGCACCCCTACATAACTCATTTATAATGTTCTAGACACTCGCTTGGTAATTGTAAAAAGTTAAAAATAACTCATAGCACAGCCTACAGACATGCGAACCGCTCGTAAATAATGCAAAACATTTACCTCCAAATAGCCAAACAACTGCGTATTTTCAGAAATAATTTCAGTGCATAGGCTGATGGAAGGAGGAACGAGTGTACTTTATTTATTTGCAACATATATTTTTGAAACTTTTACTTCTCATAGGTTTTGATATGTAAGGCTGACATAAGGCAGTTTCTGAACTCCAGTAGTGCACTACATGTGGCAACACAACCACACCCACCAAGATATTCATCCCAATCCTGACCTCTAACTCCTCTAGAGGTAAATTTGTCCATTTGTTTTGTTGACTGACTCACAGTCTGACCAGATTGCAGTTTTTGCGCAAGAACCACTTGGACTGCGTTGTGCTGCTGGGGGAAGTAAGGAAGGGCTGCACTCTGTTTATTTGCAGCCCTTTTATTTAGTGGTGGAGTATGTTTGTCACAAAACACCCGCACTGATCCGGCTGTGGTCATCTGACACAGGCCACAAACACGTAAACAACTCCTAATTTCACCACACAATAGCAAACAGCTCTTAAATATGCAGTACACAATATCAGCAGACGAGCTCTGTACTCTTAAACTCTCCAAATAAAGCACAGCACAATGCACAGACATGCTCGCCAAATAGTGCAACAGACGCGCCCAAACACCACTAGCTGCCAAACCGACCAAAAGTCTCTGCTCGGCCTCTCCCAAACATGACCTCGGCACAGTCACATTCGCACCTATCACCGGAGAATTTGATATCGCCTATGCGCCTTAGATTACGCTCCAAGGCAGGCCGCGCGCGCGTGCAGTCGTCGGGGAAGGGGATTCCAGAGTCTCCAGCCAAGTTCAGCTTCCGAGCGCTCGTGACAGCCGACACATTTCAAAGCTTCATTGTTCTTCTCATGTATACCGCCGGCGTCTCAGGTCTCGACCTGCCTTCACGTCTATTGGCAGAATAGCTCATAGCTCGTTGACACACTAGATTAACGTGGCCGGGAAAACATTTACTACTCGCATACAACCGACATGGTGACGGAAAACCAATCACTCTGATCTGCGCTGCAGGCGCGTATAATCGTTGAGAACACTCTATTTATTTTTTTCGAACAACTTATTTAACCATACAGTATATCTAACAAGCTATCACAAAACACCAATCCCAGACGTGCCCTGGGCCATGTTGCACAGCCCACAGACACGCACCCAATCATAATTTCAGTACACACTATAGCAAACTGCTACTAAACAATACGTCACACAGATGTGTAGATACGCTCAGTACTCGTAAACGATCCTAATAACGCATAGCAGAGCCTGCAAAATAACTCAGCAGACGTGCGCAGGTACCCCCACTCTGCACCCTGCCCACAGGATCGTGAAGTCACCCATCCGCCTGATTTCAGACCTCGCATAGCCCCTGCTCGGCTTCCGCAAGCGCGAGTTGGTTCAAATGGCTCTGAGCACTATGGGACTCAACTGCTGAGGTCATTAGTCCCCTAGAACTTAGAACTAGTTAAACCTAACTAACCTAAGGACATCACAAACATCCATGCCCGAGGCAGGATTCGAACCTGCGACCGCAGCGGTCTTGCGGTTCCAGACTGCAGCGCCTTTAACCGCACGGCCACTTCGGCCGGCCAAGCGCGAGTTGGCGCGGTCAACGCGCTCGTCAGCGGTCAAAGCACACACATACGTCCGTTCAGGACCGCGACCCCGAGCCGCGACCACCGAACGCGGGTGAAAGTCAACTATATATCAACGTAGCATAATTCCAAAGCGCAGCCTCCATACGCTAGACACATCATTGCAGCACATGTCTTTACCTCCTGTGACACTGTAGCACACTGCGCATTGCTCCTCATACGACATTATACGGCCCTTTAACTAAACATAACTACACATCCCTGCTCTCGCCACGTCGCGTGACCAGCCATCTAAAAACCTTCTCAATATTATTCCTACTTTACACCCTTTTTTTTAAAAATAAGATCTAATTTACACCTCCCACCGCACCTAACCTCACACCTGTCCCACAATCAACATACGCAGACGTCCTCAACCCTATCTTCACACTCATATATCACCCCACAAACCATGCCCATCAATCAATTTACCATTCTCATGCCCTCTTTTCGAATTACAAACGTAGCCTCCATCTAAACACCAATCAACTCATCTTTCTCGCACTTTCAACAGTAAAATTAATTTTACACACACCCAGAAATACCAAACGCAATTAAAGACTTAAACTTTTATACAGAGCATCAATCACATACGACAACATTCAAAGCCTGGTCCATATGTACCACCTCCACCTTCAATTAAATATTATTACCATTGCCGCAACATTCTGCCAGCGCTCGATTTGTACCTATTTTTCCGCTCTTAACCGTTGTCACTAGCGGTCGACTATCACTATCTATAGATTGCATAAATTTCCACATAAAAAAAAATCTCGCCCCGCCGTTTAAGAGACTACTATATCCGAACACATAGCATCATTCAACTATCACTTGCTCTTATCTAATAACTCAGCCATCAGGTCTGGGGGCAAGGTCATCCCTTTCTTTCTTTATTTCCTTCTTTCAGCAGCAAACAGCAATTTTTTTTACAGTGGTAGCTAAACTGCGCCATCAACTTAACATCACCATTCGCGAAACGTATCTTCAAACACTTACTCAATTACACAACGGTCCCGCTGAGGACCTTCAATATTACATTTCTTAATCTACTAACCACCAAAACAAGTACTAAATGCTCAAATTAATCCCATAGCGCCTTCCAGAGTGAGTGTCTGCGCGCCGCCGGCGGCATGTCAAAGCCACATAGCTGTCCATCTAAACAGCCCTCCACTCAGCCCCAGGACCAGAATGCTGAAGTGGGCTCTCCCTATACCTGCTCTCCAGCTATTGTCTGACGACATACAGTGCACAAATGGATTCCTGAATAGCGCAGATTTTTATCTCCCCCTTGCATCTCTGGAGTTTCGCTGTGTGAGCATGGAGAAGTCAGTTGGAACACACCTGCATGACCGTAATGTCTGAAATATAGAGTCCTTTTCCAGGTATTTACAGAAGGCTATGTCCGTCGCGTGTATGGAGGGTGTGTGACGTAAGTTGGGCGGCGGTGCAGCGATTGAACAGTTATGACGCGCGCGCGAGAGCGAGTCAATTAGCGGGCGTTCTAGTGCGGTCCAAATGTGCTGTTATATAGTCATGGCGGATTCCACTGTCGAGCAAACTTGGCCGCCAAAAATGTAGCACTGCGTTCTCGCTCACACAGGGACACGTGGTGGAAGGAGAGCGGTCGGCATAGACAGGTTTGAACGTGGCGCCGAACGTGTTGCAGCGAAAAGGCCGACCGTTGTGCGATTCAGCTCCAAGGCAGACAATTTTGGTGGGAAACGTGTGGAGGCCGACGAAGACACGTGGTGAGCGGACAAGGGGCCGCTGTGACGTCAAACTCGACAAGTTCCTGCGTGTCCAGCGAAAACATGTTTACGACGTGGGAGCGATCGCTGGGCTCACCCCCCGCACTAGTGGCCAGCCACCTCACGTGACAGGCGTAGGCAGTGTCTCCATGCGCTGGCCAGGGGGTGGCGAGGATTTGAACTAATTCAGTTGGAGCGCGGACGTCGTGGTGACTGCACTGCGATATCAAACATGTGTGTGCTGACTCTGTTGGAGAACAAGTGATGACCGTACTGCTTGAAATAAATTCTTCAGTCGCTTCCCCCCTGCAAAATCAAAGGACATGAATTACGTTACTATAAGAGCAGTTTATTATTTGACGTGATTATGATAGGCTACCAGTGAAAAAAATATAAGTGAGGGAGAAAGTTCGTACATGTGATCAATTATGGTGTTGGGATTCGAACTTGTGACAGATTTTTGTTATGGATGTAAGGAAAATGGCTCTCTCACCTAGAAAATCGGACATCTTGAATAAATAATAAATGATAATAATAAATAGAAGTACAGTTTTCGAGAGAATATCGTGTTGGAATTTGAATTTGGTGCAATTTTGTAGTGATGTATGCCTCTAATAATAAATTATAATGAATAATAAAAAATGATAATGAATGTTAATAAATGATTATGAAAATAATAAAGAAAAGTAAGGTTTTGCAGCCATTATCGTGTTGGATAGCTTGCACAGGATAGAATAGCATGGAGAGCTGCATCAAACCAGTCTCAGGACTGAAGACCACAACGACAACAACATTGTGTTGGAATTTGAATTTGGAGGGAATTTTCTAGTGGAGGCAGGTCAATAATAATAAATAATTATAAATGATCATAAATTATAATAAATTATAATGAATGATAATAAATAGTAATAAATAATAATGAATACTAATGAATGATAATCAATAATAATAAAAAGACAAGTGTGGTTTTTTCATGCATTATCCTGTTGGAATTCAAACATCCCTCCATTTTTCCTTCTGGAGGTTGAGGTTAGTGGACGTAGCACAACTGGACTATTTTCCCGCCAAAATTCAAACTTCCCCGCCATTTTTTCTTGAGGTTAGGTTTGTGGATGTAGCATAATTGGACTATTTTCCCGCCAAAATCCGCCATCTTGGATTACGTCCTGCGATGTTACCTAGTCAACTTGCCAGCATCTTGGATGATGTCATCGCCGCCATCTTAAATTAATTTGGCAACAATGCAACGTGCGCTGGCATGAACCTTGTCCCCCTACTGGAAGCCCCCCTTCATGAAAAACACGACCGCACCATAATACCACCGCCTCCGAATTTTACTGTTGGTATACACGCAGATTGATGGCATTCGCCATACCGTACCCTGCCATCGGCTCGCCACATTGTGTACCGTGATTCGTCACTCCACACAACGTCGTTTAGACGGTTCAATGGTCGAATATTTACTTACGCTCCTTACACTAAGCGGGGTGTCGATTGGCATTTACCAGCTGGATGTGTGGCTTATGAGCAGCCGCTCGACCATGAAAGCCTAGTTTTCTCACCTCCAGCCTAACTGTCATAGTACTTGCAGTGGATCTTGATGTAGTGTGGAATTTCTGTGTGATGGTCTGCGTAGATGTCTACCTATTACACATTACGACTGTCTTCAACTGTCGGCGGTCTCTGTCAGTCAACAGACGAGGTCGGCCTGTACACTTTTGTGCTGTACGTATCCCTTCATGTTTCCACTTCACTGTCACATAGGAAACAGTGGACCTAGGGATGTTTAGGAGTGTGAAAATGTCGCGTACAGCCATATGACACAAGTGACACCCAATCACCTGACCACGTTCGAAGTCCATGAGTTCTGCGGAGTGCCCCATTCTGCTCTTCACGATGTCTAATGACTACTGAGGTCGCTGGTATGGAGAGCCTGCCAGTAGGTGGCAGCTCAACGCACCTAATGCGAAAATCGTGTGTTTCTGGGGTGTTAGGATACTTTTGATCACATAGTGTATAAAATTCATTCTGCTGGACTAAAAAAAAAATTCCAGAATTCTAGGTCACCCATTTTTCTATTTGAAAATCACTTGTTTATTTCGACGTCAGTTTGATCGTACAAGCAAATACACTTGAGTTATTATGTGTTTGTTTTGTAAGCAACACAAAATTATCAGTGAAACATGCACGCCAGAAAAAGCTGTAATGCTGACATCCTACATTTCAAGACAAAATTATCTCGCAAACGGTGGTAGTACACATTCCTCAGCTTTGCATAATCTCTCCTCTTGTCGTACACTGTTCTACTTAATAACAGAACTAGCTAGGTTACCATATACAGGTATTTTAAATAACAGTATTGTTAGCTGATTGCATGTATGAACTTTAAATTGTGTGCTTCGCGGAGCGACAGCTGTTTCATTACGACATGTAATTATCTGATTGAAATGGGTTCGATAAGAGGAGACTACAGAGGATATCACTTTAAAAATATATAAGTCTTCCACTATAATTTAAAATTTCTAAAATGCAGTGATTTGTAAGATAAGTCCTTTTGTAGGATGTACAAAGATTTTCATTTGTACACCCATATGCGTTTTGCCTTTCTAACTAGAGTGTCCTGAAATATTACATCATTCGTCTACAAACATAGGTCTTTACATTTAAAACAGTTCACACAAATATTTACAGTAGAAGGAAATGGTGCTTACAGTAAAACGTTTACTTTATTACTAGAAGACCATACGGTTTTCTCCCAACTTGAAGACCGACTGAAAGGGGCCCTTTTTGGCGAACAGTCTCCGAAATTTCGTAACACAACACTAATCTGCTGCCATTTTGGGTGTCTACAGGGGCATTGGTATCAGTAAGTGTGCTTATGAATGAAATAAATAGGGGATGGCGGGCAGTCAATGAGAAATGGCTGCAGTAAGAATATGAATAAATCGAAAAAGCTATGATCGTTGGAAGGGCTGGTTCAGCCGATAGAAAAGTCAAAACTACCTTCAGTGAAACTAAAAGCAAGAGTGCTAACAGTAAGAATTTACTGGGAACCTCTCTGTCAAACACAGAAGAGAGTGCAGATATGGGGGAAAGAGTATATCGACGCCCTTTATGGTGGGGAGCGCTTACCTGATGACGTGAAGAAAAAAAGAAATTGGATTTGTTATGGAAGACACAGTGGACCCTCTGTTTGAGTCAGAATTTAAAAGAGATATGGAAGACCTCGGATCAAATAATACACGATAGATAACATTCCATCAGAACTTCTAAACTCATTTGAGCAGTGGCAACAAAACGACTATTCACGTTGGTATGAACAATCTAGAGGGTTTGTGACAGATCGTCATACTTTCGGTAGAATATCATCCACACAAATGCGAAAATACGGAAGATACGAAGGGCCAGTAAGTGCGAAAACTATCGCACATCCAAGATATCAGGTCAAACACCCAAGTTGCCCACAAAAATAATATACAGAAGAATGAAAAGAAAACTAAGGAACTGTTATGACGATCAGTTTGGTTTTAGGAAAGGCAAAGGCACCGGAGAGGGAATTGTGACGTAGAGCTTGTTACAGAAAGCAAAACTGAAGAAATATTAATACACACTCAGAGGGTTTGTCGATCCACGAGATGCTTGTAAAATGATACAAGATATTCGAAATTCTGAGAGAAATAAGAGTAAGCTATCGGCAAAGGTGTTATACAACATGTAGGGAAACCAAGACCAAACAATAATATTGGAAGAACAAGAACGAAGCACTAGGATGAAAAGTGTGGAAGAACGAAATCCAGCCTTTCACCCCTGTTGTCGTACATCAGACAAGTGTTCAAGAGAGGGATTGAAATTTAGGGTAAGAGGATACCAGTGGGAAGACTCGCTGATGACATTGCTACCCTCAGTGAAAGTGACGAAGAATTGCAGGATAAACTGCATGAGATGAACGGTCTAATGAGTACGGAGTATCCATTGAGAGTAAACTGGAAAAGGACAAAAGTAATGAGAAGTAGGAGAAACGAGGACAGTGAGAAACTTAACATCAAAGTATTCTTCAGCAAGCAGACGAAGTTAATGAAATCAGCTAACTTGGAAGCATAGTAACACACGATGGAAGAAGCAAGTAGTATTAAAGCAGACTAGCACAGGCAAAGAGGGTTTTCCTAGTTAAAAAAAGTATTGATGTCAGATGTAGACCTCAATATGGGGATGTAATTTCTGATAATGTACGTTTGGAGGATATGAATGTATGGTAGTGAAACATCGACAGTGGGAAAACCGAAACAGACTGACAGTATGGTGAATGAAGAAAACTTCGTGCCAAGATCTGTCCAATTGGCGGGTTAGATCGCCAAAATTCCATGCTGGTTGAAGGAACGTCTCAAGACACGTCTTTCCTCGTCATCGGTGCTCAGTTCGAAGCGTGACTCATCACTGAAGATAATTCTGTTAATGTTAATGAGATTTCAGGCCGAAGACGTGGCTGGAGACCCCTTGGCAGCTGTTGGATACCAACCTCACTGAATCCCGCTATACGGCTCAAGAATCAGGAATAATGGTCTGGGATGCCGTTTCACTTCATAGTAGAACTCCTTTGGTTACCATCCGCGGCACCGTTATAGTACAGCTGTAAGTTGACGGTATTCCACGCCCCCCTTTCTGTTGATTTCCATGGCAAGACATCCTTTGCTTACATTTCAACGAGACAATGCCCGTCCGCAATCGGCGAGAGTTACTACCCTACCTCGGCCAGCTAGATCACCGGAACTCTCCCCAGTTGAAAACGTTTGGAGCATTACGGACAGGGCCCTCCAACCAATTCGGGATTTTCACGATGTAACGCGCCAGTTGGACAGAATTTGACATGACATCCCTCGGGAGGACGTCCGGCAGCTCTACCAATCGCTGCCATGCCGAATAACGGATTGCATAAAAGCCATAGGTGAACCAAAACGTTTTTGATTTGCTGAATATGTGAAGCTCTTCCTCTTGAATTGATCATCCACTTTTACTGGAATTGTAATCATTTGTTTTTCTGTACTTGTGCATCACATCTACTGATTTCCATCGCTTTAGAATAATTCTTTCATAGTTCACAATTACTTCTTTTCCTGAGAGTGTATAATGCATACGAATAGTAATTTAGCTGTTTGATATCCTTCGTGGTGTTATTATTTAATGGCCAGCAGTGTAGGTATAAATGCCAATACCAGAGTGGCAGTAACTTGAAATAAGAATAAAACTCTCGTCGTATGGAAACTTATGTGAGGAAATAGCTGAAAAATTACAAAAAGGGGAATGTCTAGCGCAGTGGTCTTCAACCATTCTGAGACCATTACGATCCAATGCAGCCAGATGATAGCAAGTGCCACCCAGCCTCCTTCTACTAACAGCATTTGCCAGCTTTAGAATTAAAAAGAATTTTCTTGAAAGATTCTCATTTTTAAAATGACGTGAGACAAATAATATTCAGTTTTTATTCCTTTTCTATAGAAAGAAGTGTTATCGAATCAATGAGACTATCGGTACCGCTTATTTCTACAAACCTTATTTAATAGAGCAAAGAAGCATTTCTCAGTGGATCGCAAGTGATATCTACAACTCCTTCTGAGAAAAGAAAGCTTGCCGGCCTCGGTGGCCGAGCGGTTCTAGGCGCTCAGTCCGGAACCGCACGACTGCTGCAGTGACAGGTTCGAATCCTACCTCGGGCATGGATGTGTGTGATGTCCTTAGGTTAGTTAGGTTTAAGTAGTTCTACGTTCTAGGGGACTGATGACCACAGATGTTAAGTCCCACAGTGTTCAGAGCCATTTGAACCATTTGAAAGAAAGCTTACTATCCTCATTTACAGTAGACAATTGTTACAAAATAAACATCCTCTGCACCACTCCTCTCCCTAGTGACATTTGTTTCACCCACACCTTGCACACTGCTTGACTCAACCAAATTAAACTCTGTGCACTATATTTAGGTCTACTATTTGTATATCACTTGATTGCTGGACTCTGTGATCTCATGTATTGATACCATCCCACAGGCGTCATAGCAACGGAATTGCAAGCTTCCGTGTAACGCCAATAGCGGTTATGTGGTATCCGACAGACCCAATGGAACACAACCAATGAGTCACACCTCTAGTGGCTCCGTACCACGAGCGCCCTCTGCCGCCGCAATATAGGACGGCCAGCGGCAGCCACACAGACCGCTCGCGCTTGGAGCCACTTCGCAACGTGATGCTACGCAGACGCTGCCTGGTCGCTGCTCCGTCTTCATCGATCGTGCTCTAGTAGAGAGAGAATTTTCTTGTGGACACTGCCATAGCTAGACTCCATTTCTTGCAACATTAATTGTAATGTGTCTTCGTACAAGCTAAGTAAACCTTCCGTTTTGCTATATTACTTGTTCACTGTACATTTCTCCTTCCGTCCAGCTTTCCTATGACTACAGTTGCCGCACCACTCTGTAGCAGACTCCTTACTCCTGAACTGGAAGAGATTAGAAAACTTCAGGCTGCCTCTACTTTGACCACTGGCACAAATAATAATAATTATAGTATAGTGTACGCCTCCTGCAGTGTAGTAGCCATTACATAGAGCAGTCAACTAGTTCGTTAATTATTGTGAAGTGAATAATGAAGCAATTTCTGTTTTGTTGTTGAAACTACTCACAAGTTGGAGATCGCATTTTCATGAGAATCTAAATGTATATGAAGTATATGATGCCATTTAACTATCGTAGACGTATGGTACCAAGTGTAAAGTATTTGTATAGTGTGTGAAGAAAGGCAAGAACATGTTCATGCATAAGTTTCACAAGTTGTAAACTCCAGCACATTGTGCTATGTGTTAATGTTCGTATTCATACTTAAAAATGTAATTACAGGTAACTGACGTAATTAGTATTACAGTCATTCGAAATAAAGATAATAGTACTTATCTTCTAAAAAAAAACGCAGTTTCGTGAAAGTAAAATAACTGAACCCTTTTGTTTTTTACTCTCAAAAAAATACATTTTGTCCCTCTGTGGAATTCCGACAGGTTGGGAACCATTGCTCTAGTAGTTTTGTGGTAATGTTTCCCTGTCTGTGTCCTTAAATACCGTAATGTTAAAAGCGGGACCTTTGATCAGTGTGGATATTGCTGAAACTACCCTCCAAATTCAATGTTCTTTGTTAAAGTACGCCGGCCGGAGTGGCCGAGCGGTTCTAGGCGCTGCAGCCTGGAGCCGCGCGACCGCTACGGTCGCAGATTCGAATCCTGCCTCGGGCATGGATGTGTGTGATGTCTTTAGGTCAGTTAGGTTTAAGTAGTTCTAAGTTCTAGGGGACTGATGACCTCAGAAGTTAAGTCCCATAGTGCTCAGAGCCATTTGAACCATTTTTTTTTCTTTTGTTAAAGTACGTTATTGAAATTTCCATATTGTATTCACAACGTAATAAAGGCCACTAACTTGTGTGCTACGAATCAGTCACTCCAAGAGCACGGCTGTCATTAATTCAACACAACGCAGTCAAAAACCTGCACGAATCTTGTGGCTTTCGCATTGCTCTCATAGGGCTCAACGGCATCTGTTGTGCCTCATTGACAAACAGCGGCGACCACCGAGTGGCCATTGCAAACTCCGTGGGCCTGCAGATTAAACACGTTTTATGGCTGCGGCCAACGCAATCTGGACCCATGTTTTAGCAAGTCGCAGTAAGAGGAGCTTCCAACCCACAAACCACAGAATGATTGTAAACGTAACGAAGCCGCAATAGCACTACTCGTATGTCAGGGACCAATGCCATATTAAAACCCTGTACTTTTATTTAAATTTCCTTAAGTTTATCGAAGGTTTCTCTCGATGATTATTGACAAGCTGTGGTAGCAATCTTGTTTCCTACTATGTTTACTCCTGCTAACTGACTGTATCCACCTCGCGACCTGAAGCAATGGTTAAGGCCCACAGTTGGGCTCGTCTTAAGAACGGCGGTTCAAATCATCGTCTTACCAACTAGATTTGGGTTCCCCTTTTTTTCTCAGTTCGCTTAAGACAAATACCAGCATGGTTCCTTTGCAAAGGACATACCCGTTTTAACTTGCCCATCCGTCACAAATCTGATCTTGTGCACAGTATCCAGTAATTATGTAATCCACAGACCTTTGGGACCTCGATGTCACACTTCGTCTGTAATCACGTTGATCTGTGCCATAAACCTAACAGCGCTGAATTATGTTGCTAAAAGGATAAACCCTCAGAAGACAAGAAAATTGGAACTGGAATATTATCAGGACTAACTACTTAACAAGTTGTACATTCACAGTGCTGATTGTATTTTCTTGGAGTACATTCATAGCACTGACTGCATTTTCCTTGGAGTACATTGAGTTGTTAGACATTCACTGGGTCATACTGTAGAAAGACATTTTTTCCTAAGTGAATCACATTTTTTCCTAAGTGAATCCGTGCTCGTCCGTCTACGTGGCTCAATAGTCAGCGCGTCAGCCTATCATCCAGACGATCCAGTTCCCCAAACGATAACTATGATTATGTGTTTTCCCAGTCAGCAAGGTCCATTAGTACAAGTTGAGTATTATCCAGTCGTCCCATTTTTTCGCTAACGTTTTCGTAGCTACGTACGATGCATTTTTTTGTTTGTTTTTTTGTTTTGTCAGTTAACTGGCATATACCACTACCTCTGCTCCTCTTTTCAGTCAATACTCCTTCAGCTGCATTCGTTAATAAACAGTTCTTTCTTATCAAGTTTTCTGACCAATTTCTTATTCTCTTTTTACTTGTTTGCAGTATTTGTCGTTTGTCCGCCAGCCTTTGTAACGGCATCTCTTTCCTTATTTTGTTTATCCATGTCACACCCTCCAATCTTCTGCAGATCAAAGCCTGAAAAGCTTGTAAGAATTTCGCCTCTTTCCGCCACTCTGTTCATGTTTCGGCGCCACTCAGGGCAATGCCACACAAAACACTCCACTAAAATTTTCCGTAATTTTTTACTTAGTGGTTTACAGAAAACAATCCTCCTGCCATAAAACGTTTCTTTCGCAAAGCTATCCTTTTTGTCCTCTTGGTTACCTTTCGTGTTACTACCAATTTTGCATATTAGTAAGTGAAGCTGTCAACTGTTACAATTATTCTTGACACAGTTTCACTTTTTTCGTCCTTGATTGCTTTGTGAAAAACACTACTTTAATGTTCTTCACATTTACCTTCATGATCTCTACAATTGGTGTTCATTTCTTTTAACAAATTGTTAATTGTATTTTTATTTTCACTCATTAAAACGACATCCTCAGCAAACGCCATACATTTTGCTATCTTTCCTCCACACCACACCTTTGTTGAAAGGTATTTTTAAGTAAATAATGCAAACAGATATTAAACATCACAAGTGAAAGATGATATCCTTGTCCAACCCATCATCAAGTTTTAATTCCTTCTTCACTTCATCTGCCATTCTTAAATTCTTTCCTGTGTGGGATTTATGAATTGTTTATTGATCTCCTTCCCCAGTTAATTCCAATCTTCATCACGAAATCTGAAAGTTTTATCCCCTAGCCTCTATCAAAGGCGTTTCTCAAATTAATAAAAACTGCACAAACATTCCTACATCTTTTTAGGTACCTTTCCCCTTTTTCGTTGCAGTGAACCAGCATCTCTTGTCCCTTTGCCCCTTCAGAAGCAGAACCGTTCTTCGTCTAATTCTTTCTCGACTGCTGATTGCAATCGTGTATTATATGTAATTGAATATTTGCATAATTAAAAATCCCAGTACTGCCAGGGAATTTGTTTCGTAGGAGCACTGCTACGACGTTCATTCAACCTCCTGTTGCCAACTGAGCAGTTAACTGAACTAGAAGTGGCGGTTCAAAGCGTGGAAAGACAACAACGGCCTGGCAAGTGGTGCGTTAAGCCGACGCTGCCCCATACCGCATCCGAATGACATTATAAAACGATACGGTGGCCAGTCGACATCGCACGGTCTTGTAGTCCTGATCGCGGAGATATCCACCCAGTTCTGCAAGTTCTCACAAACGAAGGGGGCTAAAGGGCAAAATTGATGCGTTATGTTTCATGATAGAGTGAGCCAAAGCGCTGTTCCAATATGCGGTACTCTGATACCTTTAAGTAAATACGGCTTTTAAATTATATCCTATGATTTTTAAAACATCAATATTCTTATGTAACAAAAAAGTTAGATGCTTTATGAGACTGAAGAAAAAGTCTGATTAATCATCAGCGTACCGCACCCAAGCAAGGAAAGTGACACAAATCGAGGAACGGCATCTTTAGTTTATGTCGCTGGAAAATTTGTGTGAAGTGCCCCAACGTGCACGAAAGATACGAAGGGCGTTCAATAAGTAATAAAAAACCTTTTTTTCTGAAAGCAGGTTGGTTTTATTCAAAATTCCAATATGCCATTTCATTTCCCTGTCTTTCGGTTACAAAATCCAATTTTCCAACAAAGTCTCTGTTCAGTTCGACAGCCTTACGCCGTCTTACTGGAAGGGTCCGTATTCTCGCGTGGTACCACTCCACTGGTCGACGAAGTCAACGTCTTGCTCCGTCGATAACCTTCCGAACTGCTTCCCGTTGATGTGAGACCCGGGCTGCACAGTTGCATGAGGACGAACAGTCCAATGAAATTCTGCGACCTCCTCTCGGGTCTCCAAACTTGTACGTGGCCTTACGTTGTCAACAAGAATCCGTTTGCATTTTTGTAGCGGCGAATACGCTGATCCAACATTTCAGGGTTCACAGTTCAAAAAATGGTTCAAATGGCTCTGAGCACTATGGGACTTAACTACTGAGGTCATCAGTCCCCTAGAACCTAGAACTACTTAAACGTAACTAACCTAAGGACATCACACATATCCATGCCCGAGGCAGGATTCGAACCTGCGACCGTAGAGGTCACGCGGTTCCAGACTGGAGCGCCTAGAATCGCTCGGCCAACCCGGCCGGCGGTTCACAGTTGTGTGTGGCCGGCCGACAAGCGAGAGTTCGGACATGTTTGCGCGTCCTTGTTGCGATGATGTCAAAACACCCCGCCCAACGACTCACCGTGCTATTGTTCACTACCAGGTTCCCGCAGCCATTCTGCAAGGGCCTATGAATATCTACGATGCTCCGGTTTTCCGTCAAAAGAAACTTAATGACACAATTAGTTTGGAAGACACCTCTTTTACAAACGCCCCTTTGAAGGAACGCTGCCACCTATCGATATTTCAAGAAACCGTAGAGGCTGTGGTAAAAACATCAACGATGTCCCGCAACAAATTCTGCATTTTTGCAAGTGAAATTTGCCGAGAAAAAAAAATTTCCATCACTTATTGAACGTGATTGTATAATGTAATTTGCTGCCAACAATACTTCAAATTTAAAGGAAGCTTGCACTATTTCAGATGGTGGTTTGAACTCTGCATCGAAACATGGAAGATCATTATTGTGCTTGGTAACAGCTGCTGGAGAATGATTTCCTCTTATGGTTTTGGATTTTCCCTGATGCAGTCATCGGAGTAGACCTTAAAAGCAATCAAAATACGAAGTACCTGTTTGAAATCATAACGGACGGAACTGTGAAATCCAGTTGGGTTGCAAAACGACCAAAGCTGTATTGCACCACAACGTTTCCCTTTAAATTATGAAGGGAGACCATAGAAGGCATATTATCGCTATCAAATGCCTTATCTTAACCGCTGCATCGTTTCACAAGTTTTCTTGAAAGTGAAAAAAGTTCGTACTTGACCCGGAGAGCTTCTTGACAGTTCGAAGCAGATCCTCACATTAAGCTATAATATGAAACTGGCCACTGGGGAATGGTGGTTTCATGTGCAGCTACTCACGCATAAGTGTCCATCATAATAGATCAAAATGAAACTAGGCATGTCAGTGCGTGATTTCTGTTTCTAAGAGCACACTGTAGCAGCATATTTTATCATCTTTGAATCAATTGTATATTGCACAAAGCAAAATAAGATCATGCAGTCTCTGGTGCAGTAGAAACTAGCGTATAGTCGGTACAAAGCGTCTCATCACAGTAAGTACCGATCGACGGCCCACCAATGCTATGTGTCAGTGCCATTCTGTGCTGACATCACATTTTGCCGTTTGTCGCTTCGGACCGCAGCCTCCATTAGCACGGCACTGTAGTAGCATTACTGCCTGTATAAGCCACAATTTCACACCCGTGTATGCCTATTGTTAATCGATATAACGCGTTGCTGCATAGCCATTCGGTTTCGACAGTAATCTAATCGACATATAATCTCCGCAAACCAGTTTACAATGTACTGTGGAGAGTATTTTGTACTAATAGTATCCATTCGTGGTTTGTTGCATCTGCGGATAGTTGTGCCGTACACTGCGTCGTAAAAGATTGAGGATAGGTCCACTAACGCCGCTGTCCGAACTCCGCACCTTGCAGTTAGAATAGCCGAGACCTCTTTCACGATGTTTTACTTTACAATTGCTACTAAGGAAGCGGACTGGAGACACACGATCAAGATTTGTAACGCAAAAATTTTTGAGGTCTGAAGCGATCAATATTTTCTTTTCTTTTCGGTGCAAGCACAAATTTTGTGTTTGTGATTAGATCTTTAGAAACTACAGTGGAAAACATAAAAACAAAATTACAAACACAGAATTTTATTCTCTTCTACTTGACAATGTGCACTTTAAAATAAATATTGAAAAAAATGTGGCCCATATCTGTGAATCAGTGTATGGTACCTATAACCCACAAACTAACTAAAAGACCAGGGATAGATGAGTTAAGCTTTTCTCACCACACTGCGAGAACAGCCGCCTCCTCCTCCCCCCCCCCCCCCCCCCACCACCAAAAATGTGTGTGTGAAATCTTATGGGACTTAACTGCTAAGGTCATCAGTCCCTAAGCTTACACAGTACTTAACCTAAATTATCCTAAGGACAAACACACACACCCATGCCCGAGGGAGGACTCGAACCTCCGTCGGAACATCCCCCACCACCACCACCACCAGTCATACTAAACCTCCTGAAAAGTCTCAATTTGACCAATGAGTCCGTAGATGGTGGTATAAGGGGCGTGCAGTACAACTGGCCACGCTTTCCGACCCGATTTTTGCGATAAAGCCATTTCGTCCTTGAACTGACTTAGTGAGCCACCGCGTAGGAATTCTTCCTTTATGTTATGTGGACATACTCTCGTAGTTTTGTGTCCTCTTGCAAAGCTGTGGCAGCGTCGTCGCAGTTTCGTAAGTGCAATACTACTGTCTATGTTTTACATATTGAAGCGGGAAGAAGTTTTTTGTGCAAATAATTTTTACACAGGACGCCATTATGGTGCGTTTATTTAAGAAACATGGTAAAATTAACTTTTTCGCGCTGATTATTATAAGCTAAATATTAACGATACGAGAGCATGATCAAGCAAATGACTATATCGAAAGGCATCCTATCAATGAATGCCACTACGGCGCCCAGCCTGTATCTTGAACATACAATCGGTATGTTCGTTTAAGGTCGTACATCTTCCGTTATGCCAAAGCTATTCATTTATTTATTAATATCAACGTTTCCTGGCATTAAAATTACTGAAAGGTAGTTTTTATGACCTGTAGACCCTCCTGACACCTGAATGGCAAAATACAACTTTCGTTAGCAAATATTTATTAGTAACAATTACTTGATTCAGGAAAGACTAAATATACTGTCTCTGCATATACCTTTGCTGATGTCACGAGCGATTTCGACATCGATACCTCATCCCTCTGGCTCTGGAAGCGCCAGATGGCCAACCGCCTCTGCTAGCCAGCGTGGGAACCTACCACTCGCTCGTTACTCCGTACTTACTTCAGCGCTGCTACAGCAGAATTGGAAATAAAGTAAAATACGCTCTTATCTGCAAATAAGGGGTATCTTACAACTTGTAGTCCTACGTGCGCGAGTCATAGTTACATGGCTTCAAAACATGACAACCATTTTCTTTATAATTCCGCATATTGTTGTTATTCATGTCATTCATTGTTATTAATGTCAGCTGAAAGATATGTGAACATTGTAAAATTGTATATTAAATAAGATATACTTTAAAAGCACAGAACATGTACCATAAAATAACTTAATGTAATGACAAACAAATAAATTTTTAAGGTGAGCGTGATTTTCGTATTAGGTCAGAGTATGCCTAATAAAAGAAGTATTTAAACATTTAAGCAACTAGGACAGTGCAGTACGCGTGAGTAGGAGAGATTATCGTAGAATTTTATGTCGTCCATTGCGGCAGGTGGATGTTTACGTAGAGGGCCAATTGCACGGCGACGTCGAATCGGCTAGGGAAGTGCGACACAGCACTTCACTGGGAGCGTAGGGAGCGTTACCACTGGACGAGAACACACAGGACGCAGGTACGCCGTGACTTACAGTCGGACAATATCTACTCCTCATCACTGATTTCGTATTTAATTGTTGCAGAACTCTTGTGGGAAAGCGCAGCCAGATACACCGTACGCCCCTCCTACCACCGTCTACGCACTCAACAGTATGGGAACTGCGAGTGTGTCTGCCTTGATGCAAAACACTTTTTGTCATTTATTTACTTATTTGTTCTCGAAACTAGTTTTAGCGACAAATATCGCCATCATCAGTACGTTCTTTAAATTTAAACATGCCGGAAATAGCATAGTTAAAAAACACAGTAACACATTATTACATTTGTACTGTTTGTTTTTTTTAAATATCATTTTCTATGGATACATTCATACTACCTTATTTATTGTACGTTACAGCATGGTTTCAAGAATTGTTATCGCTGCTTGCAGCATAATTTCAGTGCTTCTTCTGTTGCCGTTTTTCTCGGAGTACATCATGTCTTCTTCAAATGTGTTGGCGGCTATTAGTAAAGAAATAGTAAAACCAGAATTAAAATTTCACTCTGCAGCGGAGTGTGCGCTGATATAAAACTTGCCGGCCGAAGTGGCTGTGCGGTTAAAGGCGCTGCAGTCTGGAACCGCAAGGTGCCTCGGGCGTGGATGTTTGTGATGTCCTTAGGTTAGTTAGGTTTAACTAGTTCTAAGTTCTAGGGGACTCATGACCTCAGCAGTTGAGTCCCATAGTGCTCAGAGCCATTTGAACCATTTGAACCATATAAAACTTCCTGGCAGATTGGAAGGTAACAGACTAGCGGAATTAAAGCTGCGAGGACGGCAGTGAGTCGTGCTTGGGTAGCTCAGTTGGTAGAGCACTTGCCCACGAACGGCGAAGGTCCCGAGTTTGCGTCTCGGTCTGGCACACAGTTTTAATCTGCCAAAAAGTTTCAAATACTAAAACGTGAACTTACGGATGTCAGCGTCATGCAGTTGAGATTGCGGTAGCGTTGTGGGTACATTTTTGGTGTGTACACGGCTGTTACTTAGTTTGTCGTGTACTCACGTTCTTTGGACGGCTTGCGACTAATTTTATACAGAGGAAGACAGAACTTTCGCACCTCGTTTATGATCCAAAACAGTATGCCGTCTTGCTGTTCGCGTGTGTCGCAAGAAATATACCGCATGTTGCGAGAAGGCTATGAAAACTGTAGCGAGATTTCTGAAGACTACTGTTCCTTAGTTATGGCTCCGTGAGTGATGGGGGAGCGGTTCTTCTGCATGTGTGTGCTTTCTTTACTCTATCCTCGGTTAGTCATCTCAGAGCGGTAAAGAGTGTGTTGCTGCAAAGTGTTGTGTTTTCGTTTATTACGTTTTCCCCTGGCAATATTGTCTTTTATATGTAGTAATGTTCTTCTGTTGTTAGTTGCCCGTATAAACTGTTGCTGTGTCTCTGGATGGGTAGATCGCTGTCGATATTAGAGGGGTTATGGTTTTTGGTCATTAGGTATTCTTCGAAAGTGGAATGTGTGCTGTCACTCTTTAGAGCCGTCATGTGCTCTGTATATTTCAGTGCGCCATAAGACGTTAATATAATTGTTACTGTCATATTATTCATTTTATCTCACCTGTATGTTGCTCCCTGTATATAGCATAGTATTTACATAATTCCATGTAAGTAGCATTCACGCAAGCTTTTTACTACATCCGTCAACATCATCTGTAATATTATATGCTCCTAATGTAAGGTTTATTTTTGTGTTTTAATTTCCATTATGTTATGTCTGTTCTTTAAAAATAGTCATACTGTGAAATCAAAGTAATCTGTGTATTGTAATATCTCTGAGAGAGAACATCTCTGGCCCTGTTGTATTTGTAAAACTGCAATCTTTGTGTCAACTTCACGTGTGGCAAATTCTTTTTGATGTGTGTGTGTGTGTGTGTGTGTGTGTGTGTGTGTGTGTGTGTGTGTGTGTGTGTGTGCTTGTGTGTGAGTGTGTGTGTGTGTGTGAGCGCGCGTGTGTTTGGTGCTTTGCACAATATGGTGATGTGAAAATCATGTAAGTGTTGCTTACATTTTGGAATATTTGAAAAATACAATCCTGCAACTTCGCAACAAAATTTGCGCGGAATTTTCGATGTAACCTCATGTATTTGTTTACTCTGTATTTTATCGTTTGGAGGTTAGTTATGTTCACATAGGGCTCTTCTAACACTGTTTTCTACCGTGGGACACCAACACACCAAGAATAAAAACCGAAAACAGACGGTTATGTAAAGCTCATATTGTAAATCTTGTGAACAGCCGTCTGATGATGAACTTGTCACTTTGAAACCGGTTACAGCGCTATTTACTTAAATAAATAGCAATGTTAATAGTGGCTGGTTGCCGTCTTCTTCTTTGGAAGAATCAACCTACATTAACTGTACACATACACGGTCTCACCATGACAGTTTTAGACAAAATAGCAGTAGCCAACGTAGCTTTCTCAGTCAACACAAAGAAATTCATACCCTTTCGGTAGTCATACGCCGGCCGCGGTGACCGAGCGGTTCTAAGCGCTTCAGTCCGGAACCACGCGACTGCTACGGTCGCAGGTTCGAATCCTGCCTCGGGCATGGATGTGTGTGATGTCCTTAGGTTAGTTAGGTTTAAGTAGTTCTACGTTCTGGGGGACTGATGACCTCCGATGTTAAGTCCCGCAGTGCTCAGAGCCGTTTGAACCATTTTTTTGCTATTTCATTTTTAAGTTCGGTAGTTGAATTCATATACTTTTCGGAGTGGAGTCACGAGTATATTTTTCTGTACGTAGTAAGTTTTTTCACTCCTCGCTTTGTGTAAGCAAAACACGTGAAGTAGGAAGTTCGTTACGTAAGCACAGGTTTAAAAATTCAGTTGTCCGACTTTTCTTTTAACTGGAATGTATGTGCGAACTTTTCTCCTGTGTGTATTTGTTTTATTTCTTCTACTTTTCATTTGGCTTCTTTCATACCATGTGGTGATGATTTCATCATATGTAATTTCAGTTCCATCTTAAATAAATTTTATCCTTATTACGCGTGATATTTTATTTCCATTTGGGTCTACACGGTTTAGATCTGTATTCTTGAAGATTTCACGAGTCTTACTAATTTTGCTTTTTTCATGAATATTCACGGGATTTGTGAGTGTTTCGCGCCAGGACAACTTAGTTTCATGTGGAAGGTGATGCAGATAAGTTCCTTTGCCGGAAAGTGTTCCATAGTATTCTTATTCACAATACCTGAATCACAGCGATAGCGGTGAACTTGTGAGCCTTTGACTTATTGTGATGGGCAAAGTTTTTTGCATGTGTAAATCGTGTATGTTTGTGTGAACTTTTCCCATGCGCGCCCAAGATTGCCTTGTCATTTATCACCGCAATGTACTTCAACAGTTAACATAATGATACTGTGTTAACTAATTAAATAACAGGCTACGGCAGATCATAGTTTGGTATCACTTGACGATTTACTTTAATAAACTATGTTAAACTGTGGCGACTTTTTCTAAACAAGAAGAAAATTTTTAATACATCCCACCTGGCGATTCCAAATGGCAAAAGGCGGGCCTTGTTTTTGTAGACTTTTGTCTGGTTATCTTATTCCTTTTGCTGAGGCTTAAGCTCCTGCTAGCTCTGAATTATTTAATTCGACGTTTGTACTTAAATTGTTCCCGTATGCTCGTCCCTTGTATTCAGTTGGATCTTTTTATTAATTAGTTACGCTTACCAATTCAGTGATTGACTTATTTCTTATATTATACACTCCTGGAAATTGAAATAAGAACACCGTGAATTCATTGTCCCAGGAAGGGGAAACTTTATTGACACATTCCTGGGGTCAGATACATCACATGATCACACTGACAGAACCACAGGCACATAGACACAGGCAACAGAGCATGCACAATGTCGGCACTAGTACAGTGTATATCCACCTTTCGCAGCAATGCAGGCTGCTATTCTGCCATGGAGACGATCGTAGAGATGCTGGATGTAGTCCTGTGGAACGGCTTGCCATGCCATTTCCACCTAGCGCCTCAGTTGGACCAGCGTTCGTGCTGGACGTGCAGACCGCGTGAGACGACGCTTCATCCAGTCCCAAACATGCTCAATGGGGGACAGATCCGGAGATCTTGCTGGCCAGGGTAGTTGACTTACACCTTCTAGAGCACGTTGGGTGGCACGGGATACATGCGGATGTGCATTGTCCTGTTGGAACAGCAAGTTCCCTTGCCGGTCTAGGAATGGTAGAACGATGGGTTCGATGACGGTTTGGATGTACCGTGCACTATTCAGTGTCCCCTCGACGATCACCAGTGGTGTACGGCCAGTGCAGGAGATCGCTCCCCACACCATGATGCCGGGTGTTGGCCCTGTGTGCCTCGGTCGTATGCAGTCCTGATTGTGGCGCTCACCTGCACGGCGCCAAACACGCATACGACCATCATTGGCACCAAGGCAGAAGCGACTCTCATCGCTGAAGACGACACGTCTCCATTCGTCCCTCCATTCACGCCTGTCGCGACACCACTGGAGGCGGGCTGCACGATGTTGGGGCGTGAGCGGAAGACGGCCTAACGGTGTGCGGGACCGTAGCCCAGCTTCATGGAGACGGTTGCGAATGGTCCTCGCCGATACCCCAGGAGCAACAGTGTCCCTAATTTGCTGGGAAGTGGCGGTGCGGTCCCCTACGGCACTGCGTAGGATCCTACGGTCTTGGCGTGCATCCGTGCGTCGCTGCGGTCCGGTCCCAGGTCGACGGGCACGTGCACCTTCCGCCGACCACTGGCGACAACATCGATGTACTGTGGAGACCTCACGCCCCACGTGTTGAGCAATTCGGCGGTACGTCCACCCGGCCTCCCGCATGCCCACTATACGCCCTCGCTCAAAGTCCGTCAACTGCACATACGGTTCACGTCCACGCTGTCGCGGCATGCTACCAGTGTTAAAGACTGCGATGGAGCTCCGTATGCCACGGCAAACTGGCTGACACTGACGGCGGCGGTGCACAAATGCTGCGCAGCTAGCGCCATTCGACGGCCAACACCGCGGTTCCTGGTGTGTCCGCTGTGCCGTGCGTGTGATCATTGCTTGTACAGCCCTCTCGCAGTGTCCGGAGCAAGTATGGTGGGTCTGACACACCGGTGTCAATGTGTTCTTTTTTCCATTTGCAGGAGTATATTTTCCCAACTTTAATTGAAATGGTTGGCGACCCAGATAAATTTTGGGGCACACAAAACTTACAGTAGACTGCATAGTTCTACATTGGCTAAATTCCCATAGTTTGTGTTTGCAAATCGCTTTCCAGATAACTATTCATCCATTAATAACCATTTGACAGACATTCAGACACCTTATTGAAAGTGTGCAAAGTTTTCGTTGTAATAAAGGCAAAAGGTGGGCACACCCCACATTGATGTCATTAACAGGTGTCTGAATGCGTTTCATCGTATAGTTTATTGAAGCAAGTAAACAGGAAACATCAGTACCTCAGAAAATAATTGGAGCCCAGGCAGAGAACATGCAGTTTATAGTACCTAAACACTCACGTATTCTATAGAAAATAAGATTTCCGTCTCGGCAGCACTGCAGTCGAAAGTATGTACTGCAGCGTCAAAAGGTTTGAAAGGCTTATCACCTCAAAAAGTAAAGAAAGCACGAGAGATGTTCCACTTCACGATGAGCTGTTTCGCTACGCAGAGTAGGTGCGTGAAGATAAAATCTCCAAGGTAGAAGGTACCAGACAGAGGTAATTTTTTGGTAAACAATGAACTATGTGAAAGTCAGGAACCTAAAGTCACGGTTGAGAATAAATAAAAATATACGTGGGAGGCCTGGATCACTTCGCGACAGTTGCTGTGGTTCTCGAGTGGCTGACCGTCGGCCAAACAAGCTGTCTTTCCGCCTTCTGAGTTGTTGGAGAGAGCAATTTGTCTTATCGGGAGGCGGAAATTGGACCGCCATGACAGCTGTCAGAGATAGCGTCTGACGGTATTAGGGCGGCAGGGGCGACCGCTGCGTCGGTTCCTCTAGCGGCCAGAGTCTCTTACTGGCTCCGGCAGACGTTCCTGTTGTCGCGCAGCTATCTTCGGAGACAACGCATCTTAGTGAAACTGTATGGGAACTAAGGAAAGAAAAGTTTTGAGAAGGAATAAATGTGCATGGCTGACGTCAACGTTAATGAGTATTGGCACGCTGTCTACTTGGATGAAAGTAAGTAGGTTAATAGGGAAATTCGTATACTTAATAACAAATACGGGAGAGAACCGTTTGAAAATAAGTGAAGTGAGAATTAATGATGAATAATAACGAGGAGAGTGGAACCATAATACCGGGTGATTATAATTTTAGTGCAACTACTCATGGCGGTCCAGTGTGCGCTGTAATTCTTGTACGGCAGAGAAACTTGGTAGATACGCTAACGCTTTATTGCGGAACCGATTTACGCTGTAAAAACTTAGTTCCCGTGTTGGCCACGAGGTGCATATCTGGCGCTGTACAGCATCTCGTCGACGTCCCAGCGCTCGTATTCGGCAGTTTGTGTAAGAGTCGGTTAAAAATAAAATCTACAACATGCCTTTGTCACCTGTTTGACCTTTTATGCCCACGTCCCTTTCCTAATCCATTAAATATGGAAATATTTCTGTACATCTTTCCACCCGGTGGCCAAAATTGGAACTAATTTTATCCAGCATAAATCAGATTACAGTATGTACTAAGTTCCCTGCTATACAATAATTAAAGCCCACACTGGACATCTGTGAATAGCTGCACTTAAATTATAATCGCCTGGTCGAAACATCTAGAGAGGCGAGTTGCATAATTCATTCTGTTGACGTCTATAACATTAGTGACGGAGACCGAAGTTTAAGGAAGTGTCAGAACATCGGAAGTTATCGCTAATGAATATTAACTACCAACAGTTGAACACGTAACGTTCTGTCCCTCTGTTATTTTACGGAGATGAAAGCAGGTTTTAAAGCAGAATTTAAGCAAAAATCTCCATTTTTGTGATAACTTGGTAAGTTAATGACCATGGCCATCTCAGTGTTCTGCGACCTCAGATTTGCTGGGCCGTCGTAAGCGAGTGTGATGCTTATTTTCAATCATGAATTGGCTCAGTAATGAAATATAACAAGGTAGAACCTAAGTCTACGGCATATTTGCCTTACGTATGAGGTATTTCCAGTAACACTGGTGAAATTATGTGGAAACGTGGCATGAATCGCCGTTGTCGAACAACATTTAAGGACGAAGCCATTGAGGGCCTTTCAGGAATTATCTTGATTCGCCTAAAGTGTGTGTGTACCGTATCCCTCGCAGTTGCGGCGTGTCATACATTGCGCAGACATTTCCTACCATCGGGGCCCGGTGTATCGCGCGTAAGTATGAAACACGCTTCCAACAGCCGAACAAATCTTCATAGCTCAGCATACCGAGATTTTCAACTACCTAGCACAGCTTGTGCTCCGTCTCCAACGACTTCGTTGTATACAGGACGTTAAACCTAGTCTTCCTTCCTTCCATTAATAATACATTGTGTATTACAATAAACTACATCTAATTAACAATTCTATGTGCTGTACAGCTAAAATTTTACATAGTGCATCGTTGAAAAGTGTAACTGACCAGCCATTAGCATCATCTTAATAGAATGCCATCTGCGAGACTTAGTGTAGACCAAAGATAGGCGGAAGGACGCTGGCGGTTACCTAGCTACGTGGATGCCTAACCGATAGCGATCAAAGATGCTCCGCCGCTGACACACTGCGTTAGGTTCAAAAATGGCTCTGAGCATTATGGGACTTAACATCTGTGGTCTTCAGTCCCCTAGAACTTAGTACTACTTAGACCTAACCAACCTAAGAACATCACACACATCCATGCCCGAGGCAGGATTCGAATCTGCGACCGTAGCGGTCTCGCGGTTCCAGACTGTAGCGCCTAGAGCCGCACAGCCACACCTGCCGGCCACTGCGTTAGGTTCAACCGCGTATGATCTGTAAGTTTGCGTTGGTTGACGTCATACTTCAAAACCGACCGCCAACATTTTATGCAGTGCCATGTACTGCCGAAAATCATATAACTAGTGTCAAACATAGCCAGACACACAGCAACCCTACAAATACGTACAGAATGTTGTGTAATCATTGTCTTGCTAATAAAAAAAGACTTTTTAAAACTATTATTTGTAATTAAATTCAAAACAGTAATTGCACATCTGTCGGTGAGTGTTTTTATAGTGGCCGTAACGCGGGACTAGTTTTTCTGCAGTGCACGGCCGAACCACATCCCGTATGGCAGTGATGTAGTAACTTAGATCTCTATCGATAAGGTGCCAGCCGGCCAGTGTGGCCGAGAGGTTCTAGGCGCTTCAGTCTGGAACCGCGCGACCGCTACGGTCGCAGGTTCGAATCCTGCCTCGGGCATGGATGTGTGTGACGTCCTTAGGTTAGTTAGGTGTAAGTAGTTCTAAGTTCTAGGGTACTGATGACCTCAGATGTTAAGTCCCATAGTGCTCAGAGCCATTTGAACCATTTGATAAGGCGCCAACGTCGCTAGGTAACCAGTAGCGTCGTACAACCCATCTTTGCTGATATAGAGGGCATTGTAATAAGATGATACTACTAACTGGACAACTATAATTTTTACGGTATGCTGTCTAAAATTTTAATTGTAGAACATATAAAATATCATTTAGATGTAACTTCCTATAATACCAACATAGTATTAAGGTCTGTATTCATGCTGTGTGACATGTACCGCATATGTTGTATCCTATTGGCTAAAGCTGGCGTAGGGTGGCAGGCAAGGGGCGGGCCTTCTGACGTTTAACTCCATCAACCCGCCACACAGTCAGCAGTCGGCGTCAGTGAGTGGTAACCACAGTTCCTCCTCCGTGTCATTGTCTCCATACGTCATCACTGGATGAAACACAGTATAATTTACGTCGAACTTCATGTTTATTACATTACGTATTTCTCTCTATTCTGTTGCACCCTGTTTTAGAGGATATGGTCCAAGAATGATCCAATCCGGTCGAAATCGGTCACCACATATGAATAAAAGTATTTTATGCGATCAATAATAGTCTGCTATATTTTAACATTAGTTTATTACAACAATATTTTAGTTTAGTATAAACTACAATGTATTTTGTTTGTGTTTACATGTTCAGTATATGTATGGAAACTGGATGAGGGTGGACTGCTATACTTGGCCCGGCGGATAATACCAAATCTCGACCGTTGTCCATCTTAACACGGGTTGTGAAGCTTTACCACACCTCTTGCCCCTATTACATCCTTAAAATGAAATGAATCAATCAATAATGTGTGTCATGTATGCACTTAAAAATGCAGTCAGTCACCTTTTAGTCATTCGTGAAAAAATGTCAATTTTATAAAACAAGTTAAAATACTTTATTACGTGCCCAGGTTTCGTATATCATTGGGGTGAATAAACCGTGTGAAAGTGTTTTACGCACAATAATTAACGCAACGCTCATTCACTGTGCATACTACATTAGATACCAAAGAGATAAATGATTTCAGTTGTATTTATTATGGAAGTTTAAGTAACTGCTTAAAAGTATGTGAAAGATGTTATTTAATTTTGAGAAGTGCTGAAATTCTCAAATATACGTTTAGTCTGACAATAATTCGGCGACCAGAATTTACAAAAAAGTGTATTTGTGTGTCAAGGAGAGGAAAGAGCTACGTACGGAATGAAGTTCTTTTGTAACCACCAATGATCACAAAACGTTTGGTTCTTGGACTGCCGGCTCCGGTCAGCAATGACCATCTTCTTATCTGCAGCAAAATATGGGAATGGATGGCTACTAATGAACAGAACGTTCACGAAAAGTACACAGTCCAGTTACCTGAGAATCAATCCTATGGAATATATTGTTAAAAGTGTCACTTCCAAGTGTTAGTGCTAGTGAAGGCGGCAACGATTCATCAGTTTCATTGACTGTTCATGTTCGTACAGCGTCCTCGGTCGTCTGGGCCACGAAAGAAATCAATTAATGAATTTTACGACGATTTCGAAAAGTGACTGTAGAAGAGAATGGACCTTTACTTACTTTATTCTTCTTCAAATGGGCGACTCTACAGATATACAAGAAATTAACGACATACAGTCAACAAATTATATACTATTATTTATGATTACGACATTGGCTCCGACGTGAAAGTCCAATCCACAGCGTAGTTGTAACTTATTGAACTAAAATAGACAGTGTATCGTAATAACGGTAAACTAGCAAGTATGAAATGCAGTTGTGGTGATTACGTGACATCACAGCGTCACGGTGTCAGGATATTATAAAAAATATATTTTTCATCACTTTTTCATATCTAATAGGAACCTGTCACGTAACAAACTATGTATGCACTGCACCCAGCTGGACACCCGAAACAGTACAAGATCTTCAAAGATTACCTTCCGCTGGTTTCCGCCACTGCCCATCACCACTAAGATGGTCTGCCGAACCAAGGCAGCTGCGGAAATGTTGCAGATGAGTCATGTCTTCCCCGGTGATATCTTTAGCCGCCCGACCACCACGGGCGATAGGAGGTTGCATCACATTGATGCTGAGACAAAAGAGAAAACCAAACGGTGTAAACATGTTCATTTGTCACCGCCGAGAGCCGCGAAATCCCAGTCAAGGTTGGGGATGGTGATGCAGTTGTTTGTGACTGCCATGTCTGCTGCAAACAGATAATGCTTGTAAGAGATAATACATCGTCACAGCAACATACTACTGAAACCTCCTGACGAGGTTGCGGGCGGCTCTCAAGACGAAGAGTTAAACTGTCCGAAAGGGTATTTTTGGTGTGGAACAGTTCATTATATACAGGATCCCGTAGCACGCGTTTTTTATTTTATTTTTGTTACTACATTTTACCTCCTCTCTTCCTCCCTTCCCTCGTCTCCATATTCTGCTATTGTCATGGCGTCCATGAAGTTCTTCTTCTTTCCTCAGATGAAGAATCCATTTTGTGGTGGCAGTGTGGGGTTTCGTTTATGATGTTTTGCAAAACCGGAGAAGGTAAAGTCCGATCTCGGGTGACCTACAGAGAAGGGAAGCACCCCATATTAACATGCAGGTTAGGTATGGAAATAATAAAGTCACAGAGTGGGAACGTCTTACTGAACGATAATTAATAGCAGTGGCCCAAACAAACATAACAGTATGGATACCACACCACGGATATAGACATATTAATGAAAGGAAGACTTATTTAATCTATAACAGAGACCAGAAGTCACTGTAACAATTAGTTTCGTTACTGCAAAGTAAAACACAAGAATAACCCTTTGAGTTAAACAATGAACAATGGAAAGATTGTGTGGCTAGGGCTTCCCGTCGGGTATACGTTCGCCTGATGCAAGTCTTTCGAGTTGACGCCACTTCGTCGACTTCGTGTCGATGGGGATGAAATGATGATGATAAGGACAATGTAGCACCCAGCCCCTGAGCAGAGAAAATCTCCGACCCAGCCGGGAATCGAACCCGGGCCGTTAGGTACGACATTCCTTCGCGCTGACCACTTTTTTATTATATACAAAGCAACAGTTCTTCAAGGTACCAGTTAAACATGTACAAATGACTTTTAGTTAAACAAAACGTATTAGAAAAACATTAAATACAACAGAATATAACATATTGTGTCTTCTTCCTTTTTTTACTTGTTTTTTTTTTTCGATGCATGAGAACGTGGATAAGGGTGTTGCATCATGTGACAGATAGACATGGCACACCCCAACTTTGATGGGGGGGGGGGGGGAGTGGTGTCAAGGAAGACGCTGCGGAGATAACCGGCAAAAGGGTGCTATGCGCGGTCACAACTTTGTACCAGAAGTCAAGAACTGTATGTGGACCACTCTGAAAGAGGTATTCTAAAGCTTATCCTCGAAACCAGATTAGGGTATGGTGCTTAGCAAGAGGGTAGTGAAATGTCTGGGGCAACAACAGGAAATGCGGGTTTACCGTCGTTGGCGGGGCACGGAGGTAAAAGCCCACGATTCGCTGGATGAGGAGCCATACGTTTTGTTTCAGGGGACACGTAAGACGATGCTCGTCGGTGTCTTCGAGCTGACAGTCAGGGCAGAGTGGGGAGGTGGCCAGTCCTATGCGATAATGTCGACTATTAGTCGGGAATTTTCCATAGACTAAAACATACCAGAGTGCAGACACAGACGACGGTAAAAAGGGTACATGCACACACCCCTAAACCTTTCGCCAGTTAATGTCAGGATGCTGTAGGGCTGGACAGCATAAACAAACGATAATAATCTTTTGTACGGGGAGGAAGGGTGACTGGAAGATCGGCCCGAACGTAGCTGTTCTATGAAACAATTGGCGACGTGGTACAATAATGGAGAGGCTTAGCCAGCAGGGGCGGACAACAATGAACGATAAACTTGGACACGTGCCTCTAATGGTGAATTTAACCTTGGCACAGTTGGGTGGACACAATAAATGCAAAGTTATATGGTTAATACAAAAATACGGCCAGCGACTGTAAGCACAGTTAGTAAATTATATAAAGAACACGGAAGAATAGGACCGAACACCTGTGAAATCGCCAGAGTACGGATTGAAAGCAAATGAGCTGGTGTGATGTATTAATAACTGTCTTCAGAAGGGAATGAAATAGTATGGAATTCCTATGGAATCATGAATCACAATGATGGCATATCTTACAGAAGTCATAACGTAACGGAGAAGGCAGTTGCCTTAGCCGTTTCCCAGCAGCCTGTAACACTCTTATGTAGTCTAGTGTGAGATCGTTATCCTTTTTGTCTCCTAATGTGAGCAGGAACTCGCCAACCAATAGTGACAGACATTGTGAATTCCGTCTACCAAAACCGAAGTACAGATATTAAACTATTTCTTGCTATTTCCAACCAATAGTGCTCCGGGGCGGGGAGGAAGGCAGAAAATTTCCCCCATTACATGACCTGTGACATACCTGACATGTAGTCATAGCCGAAAAACTGTATGCTCTAAGCAATATAACAGCAAGAACCAAGCACCAAGTGATTCTAAAGTTTTAACCGAAATTTGTATTGTAGCATTGCTCCTGACGCAACGAAGATTCACACACTAACTTCTGTAAAGCGACACCTATATAAAGACTCCTAGTATTGCTAAATGCTTTTACAAATAATTCTGTGTTTTTTCGACAGAAAGTGATCATCTCGTATCCAATCTGGAGAACGGGGGATGAGGAATCTAAATGCCGGTCTGCCTATCTGCGGCTGTGATTTTGCTTTGCATTCTGAACACTTTTATGGTAGCCAACTTCTCTTAAAAAGTCTCTTATCGTTTTCTAGCCAGCTTGTAGGCTCCCAGATGTGCAGTCACTTTACCACACTGGAAAGAGAAGTGAACAGAGAGCAGTAAAAGTGAACAGTCACTGAAGGGAGTGAACTGTGATTGCAACCGTAATGCGATAGAGGTCGACTTCTTGTTCAAGGAAAATGAGCATAAAAATATTCTGAAATATGTTTTGGGGCTGTTTCAGAGGAAACTGGTTACCTAACAACAAAGATTTCCAAAGTGACGACGAGGTAGATGGTTAACTGAGCAGTCACTAAGGCACCCATTGCTCGAAAAATGTGTCACACTGAAGAATGCATATATAGAGTAGAACTAAAATCATCACTACGTTTCTTAGTCAGGGCGGGCTATTTTCGAGGTGACAATTAAAATTCGTCACTATCCCCTGTACATGTAGCACTGAAGTACACTGCTGCTTATCATGGTCTTCTGATCACCGCTGACAGGTGAAACAGGCTACTGATATGAAAACTATTGAAATGGAATCAGTTTTCAAACATTTTAAAGGTGAAACCTGGATCGACATACCAAAATGGATCTCCCTTGTGCGTAGAGTGCCCTCCCTACAAAGTAGGATGAGGCTCCACGAAAAAACGGCAGTCCACCAAGTTTCGTCGGGACTCCTTCCATTGTGGGCGTAAACAATACAAACCAGGGGCCACACATTTCTTTCGAGTGTCAGCATTTCATTTCTTCTTGTAACAACGAGGACAAATTACACCACACTCAACCTCTGCACCCCCTCTCCTAAATGAATAAATGCTGCACTATGATGTTCTAACGTAATTTTATATTTTTGTTCACGGTCCCCTAACTCATTTACCTTGTAAGCACAATTGGTTGCACTAATTTCATTGCGCTTGAGCACGAATAATAATGTAGGAGAGGAGACTCTCATTTTTAGAAAGAACAAAGAAACTTAACGAGACGAAATTACTGCCGGCGCGTGCCGACGTAATTTAGAAGTCCGAAGAGTTAATTCACTTGCAGTCTCACTGTTTGTTATGTACTATGCTTACTAATTCAAGCCATTCGCGACCTCTTGTGCCGTCTTCCTGCTGGTCATTCACAGACGTCTGTAAACATTACACTTTGATTATCACAGCTGGTCGCAATAAAACCAGAAACAGAAATTATAAACTGTTCGGGAAATATTTGGACGGTATGCCATATCTAAGCCAAAAATTGACATAAGTCGCGGACTGTGTTCGAATTTTGACAAGTCTCTCAGTCTTAATGAGCCAAAAATGGTCAACAAAGCGTACCTCCTCCCGTAAAGACGTAAACATTCCCGCTACAATTACATTACTGAGGCCGTGGTAAAGCTTTATTGCAGCGTATATCCATTCTCTTTGAAGTGCTAAGACGACATTATCACTGTAATGCCTCAGAGATCACGAGGTCTGGATGGAATTAAATGGAAAGCTGAAACTTTGACTGGATCCAAGGATCGTGTTTGGACGTACCATATAGAACACCCTGCTACAAGGAGCCGCGCAGTTATAGTCCCTTTTCGGCGCAAGATTATCACTTGTCATAAATGATGAATAAGAGATACTTCGACAAGAGTGAAACAACGTAATTGACAAAGCCAGTAGTAAACTCAATAGTACTAGTTGGTTTATGTTACGAGGGCTTTGGTGAGTCATGTTCCCTAACTGCACGAAACGAATCGACTTAAGAAAAATCTTTAGTATTTATTATAGGTGTAAAAAGGAAAATATGAACTAATAAAATCGTTTTTAGCCCTTTCGTCAGAAAATAGTGATGTAATAAGGAGCTCTTATCATGCTTTTATTACATAATTTGTTGCTGCCTTCCTAGTATTGGAACTAGTACTCCAGAGATATGTGTTGATCGCCGCCTGAATCCCGACTACTTTAATATATCTGTCCTAAATTATATTTTTTGTGTAAAATAGTACTGTGGCATTGAGTTCCAGAAGCGCAAATTGTGATGAAAATTGATACGATAATTTAACAGTGGGCGCAGTTCCGTATCAGACGTAATTTCAAATCGGCCATACAGAAGAATAGTGCACACTACTTATATAATGTAGATATCAAACCAACTTTAGGGCATTTTGTAATGTCGGGAAACAGAAACGTAATGAGTAGAGAATAAGTGAGAACTGTAAACTTCACAGAGACTCAAAACCGGATTTTGGCGTTCTGTCGGTTTCGCTCTGGCAACTGAGTTATCTGTGCACGCTTTACGCTTCATCTCAGAGTTTCAATCCACCAGTGCTTGTCACTTACTGTCCAAACTGTGAGCCGTCTCTTGTGCTGTATTACAATCTTTTGACAGTCAAATGCCTTGATTCGATTTCTAGTTCAGTTATTCCTTGGAATAACAGAGATGGACACCTCATCAAAGAAACAAAGCCCTTCAATGGCCTTTTCATAGCAGGTAATATCCTGAAACTTCGATAAAAAAGCCCTGTTTATACTGATACTTGCCACGGCCTTCTGAAATAGTCATATCTTAAATGTGTTGCTAGTAAAGGCGTTTCTCCTTAAATAATAGTCCACAGGCAATCTACTCCGTTTTCGAAAGCTATTCTTCCCAAAGAATCAAGAGCGCACGCATGAGATTAGCATGCATCCGTCGCTTACTAAGGCTGCCTGAATGAGTCATTCAGTCGTTTTTGCCAGGGGTGGTATAGTTGCCTTCATTGAAACCAGAAGGTAAAGTAGATCAGGCGAGATACAGATCCCAATGCGTATTTAAGCCCAATTGAAAAAAAAGAAGACGGACTTTACGTAACACTTTTATGTGGCTATCTCTCAGAGAATAAAAATACGGTCCTGCAAAATATTAGCAGTTCCGTTTTTCATGATGCTTGCTCGGAAAAAGCCGACAAATAACTCCAGTTACGAGTAATGTATGAAGTAAATGGCAAAATGTTCCACTTTTCTCCTGAAAAGTTTTGTGTGCTGCATATGTGGAATGCTATCGGCGAGAGTGGCACTCGTAAAAATTCATCGCGATTTTGTCAGTGCGATATTTGCGCATATATGATTGAATGAGTCGAGCAGCAGAGCATAAAAAATGACAGTGGAGTGCTCTATACAGCTCGCAATTAAAGGCTTTTAGACTAATAACTACCGTTTTGGCAACTGTGGAAGCTGAAAGGCAACAGACGATGGCCGAAGAGGAAGCGCCAGACGGAGGGGGATATAGATTCCAGACAATCGGTGGCCATCTCTGACCGCCAAGCAGTCATTTAGTAATACTGAAAAGAGGAACGTGAATAACCAAAGTCGTTTGGGTTAGAGGCAGCTCATTAAATATATTTATTATCAACAATTTTTCTGTCGCCATGTACTGTTTGGAAGGAAACGACTAACTATGGTTATAAGACAATTTATAACAAGAAAATAATCTTGCACCCTTGTGAGTTAACAATACATTTCATGAAATCCAATGCCAATTGCAGAAAGGTAGAAAAATGTTCGGCTTCGTGTATCAAATGGGAACTACAATTTAGGTCCAGTAAGTAATTTAAGATAAATGCAGGTTCTATTGTCGTATGGTAATTGTCAATTAATGGTAAATTATTTCAAAACTTCGATAACAGAGAAGAATTCTTGCAAACCAATTTTTATCTCAGTTAGGCGTCGGAAGATACCAAATGTGAAATGACTGAAAATTATCGAAGCAGAAAAATACCACTCTCAGCAAGGATCTCTTAATTTCACTAACAAGGGGAGGCCGCCAATTGTGAAATTCAGATTCGATTCATACTGCGCATAATAAAAGCTCATGGCCAGTGGTGTAATGTGGCAAATCACCAAGATGCACTTCTCAGCCGTTGTCGAGAAAATCGACAGTTAAAAGAAACCGTTGCGGTGAAATACTCTCGACGATTAATAGTTTTCTACAGCGTCGTGGCGCAGCGCTAAGCGGTCGGGCTCGTAATCCGAAGGTCGCCGGATCGAATCTCGCGCCGTGCAATTTTTTTTTATTATTAGGTTTTTGTAATTCAAATATATATATATATATATATATATATAAAGTATTAATGAATTGCTTATGCATGTTGGTGAAGGCGGATCGCTCTCCAATTGTACCGCCTCCATTTTTCCGTTTTTTTTTTATCAGGGTGTACCAAAGCTCTCCCGTCCGCACTGATTTTCGACAATGTTATAAGTTGCGCTAGGGACCGCATCTACCTTCTTTCGAAGTTAGCAGGCAACTACGCTGTTATGCGGCGGCTCGTTTCGGCCTATTCAACATCTGTCATTCAAGTGTAACGAGCGGGTAACGGAGTTTATATTTCATACCTGCCACAGCAAATTTGTGTTCGTGGGGTCTCTATTCTAATTCGAACGTTTGACTTACGCTACACGTATTCGTTTCGGAATATCGTTTCTACGTCTTCCGTTAGCTATACATGGTTAACATTATGAAGACAATTAATAACATTTGTGAAATACAACTTTGTTTGCGGAAAACATAATGATGTCGCCAGTTTTTCCACGACAAACGACTTTCAACAACTTATTATACGCATAATTGTTGCAACTGATTGCCGGGAATTGTATATATATATGTTTGAATTACAAAAAACAAATATTAAAAAAAGAAGGTTGCATAGCGCGAGATTCGATCCGGCGACCTTCGGAGTATTTCACCGCAACGGTTTCTTTTAACTGTCGATTTTCTCGACAACGGCTGAGAAGTGCATCTTGGTGCTTTGCCACATTACACCTCTGGCCATGAGCTTTTACTATGCGCAATATGAATCGAATATGAATTTCACAATTGGCGGCCTCCCCTTGTAAAATGTATGTAGCATTATACACTCCTGGAAATTGAAATAAGAACACCGTGAATTCATTGTCCCAGGAAGGGGAAACTTTATTGACACATTCCTGGGGTCAGATACATCACATGATCACACTGACAGAACCACAGGCACATAGACACAGGCAACAGAGTATGCACAATGTCGGCACTAGTACAGTGTATATCCACCTTTCGCAGCAATGCAGGCTGCTATTCTGCCATGGAGACGATCGTAGAGATGCTGGATGTAGTCCTGTGGAACGGCTTGCCATGCCATTTCCACCTGGCGCCTCAGTTGGACCAGCGTTCGTGCTGGACGTGCAGACCGCGTGAGACGACGCTTCATCCAGTCCCAAACATGCTCAATGGGGGACAGATCCGGAGATCTTGCTGGCCAGGGTAGTTGACTTACACCTTCTAGAGCACGTTGGGTGGCACGGGATACATGCGGACGTGCATTGTCCTGTTGGAACAGCAAGTTCCCCTGCCGGTATAGGAATGGTAGAACGATGGGTTCGATGACGGTTTGGATGTACCGTGCACTATTCAGTGTCCCCTCGACGATCACCAGTGGTGTACGGCCAGTGTAGGAGATCGCTCCCCACACCATGATGCCGGGTGTTGGCCCTGTGTGCCTCGGTCGTATGCAGTCCTGATTGTGGCGCTCACCTGCACGGCGCCAAACACGCATACGACCATCATTGGCACCAAGGCAGAAGCGACTCTCATCGCTGAAGACGACACGTCTCCATTCGTCCCTCCATTCACGCCTGTCGCGACACCACTGGAGGCGGGCTGCACGATGTTGGGGCGTGAGCGGAAGACGGCCTAACGGTGTGCGGGACCGTAGCCCAGCTTCATGGAGACGGTTGCGAATGGTCCTCGCCGATACCCCAGGAGCAACAGTGTCCCTAATTTGGTGGGAAGTGGCGGTGCGGTCCCCTACGGCACTGCGTAGGATCCTACGGTCTTGGCGTGCATCCGTGCGTCGCTGCGGTCCGGTCCCAGGTCGACGGGCACGTGCACCTTCCGCCGACCACTGGCTACAACATCGATGTACTGTGGAGACCTCACGCCCCACGTGTTGAGCAATTCGGCGGTACGTCCACCCGGCCTCCCGCATGCCCACTATACGCCCTCGCTCAAAGTCCGTCAACTGCACATACGGTTCACGTCCACGCTGTCGCGGCATGCTACCAGTGTTAAAGACTGCGATGGAGCTCCGTATGCCACGGCAAACTGGCTGACACTGACGGCGGCGGTGCACAAATGCTGCGCAGCTAGCGCCATTCGACGGCCAACACTGCGGTTCCTGGTGTGTCCGCTGTGCCGTGCGTGTGATCATTGCTTGTACAGCCCTCTCGCAGTGTCCGGAGCAAGTATGGTGGGTCTGACACACCGGTGTCAATGTGTTCTTTTTTCCATTTCCAGGAGTGTACTTCGGCAGCTCGCAGCACTCAGCAGTCGGCTATTCTTTCCTTATGAGTAGTATTTAATATAGGCATTATATCAATATATTGTTACTCTGTTACATTCAAGTCTACGGATATTGTAGTACTGACTTACGAGACAAGTTCACCGGTAAAAGTATAAATTACGCCTGGATAGCGCTGCAGACTGCCGAAACGTGTCACACATACTTAAGATACGAGAGCATATAGACCGAAGCAGACAAATTCATTAATATCTCGCCAGGTTACGGAAAATAGCAGATGTGATCCAGTTATTGAGGAAATAATATAAAATAATCTGGACTCAGTAATAACATGAAAAGTAAATGGAGGGTATTTGCGTACAAAATTTTCTGTCTGCGTCATAGGAATAAAAATTTGTAATGTATAGTATAAAATTTGCTAAGAGGCTCTTGGTTATGTTGCAAGAACACACAAGGGTGCATGCGCAGAGTCCAGTAACTTCTGTAAGTGAGAGCCAATGCCTATGTCGTTTTATTAAGTTGTTTCTTTGTTGGCTTTATTATATTCACGTCTAAAGGTATTATACAATGAGTCGATTGTGGCACAACGGCCATTTCTAAGTGATGAACTCGTGCACGTACAAGTGATCTTCAAAGAGTTAGTTACACATTGTAACGGCTTGTAACTTTTTTTTGACTACATCACTACATTTACGATTAACACAGATGCACGATATTACTTTTCAACCAGGCCTGTGCGAACATCCCTAGGAAAGTTGTACCAAACGTTCGGTTACTGTACGATAGAAGTTCGCTCTTTGGACATGGAACCATTCGACAACCGCTGTGTGAAAGTCTTCATCGTCGGAAAATGTGCGGTAGCTGCGAAACAGTTCGTCGACTGTCTGGATATTGTCGTCTGTGGCCGAAGTCTGCGTCCCTTCTTCCCGAACAGCATCACGCACGTCTGTGTAGCTTCGCTCAAATTGTTGGCACCACTTCACTGGCGTGGACGTGACACTGCGTTTGGTCAGTGAACCACCAGAATTTCACATTGAATCAGTGCGCAATTTTGATGTCTCGCCCACATGAATTTTACTGACCCGTGTTCTTTTACTTGGGAGACCATTTCCAGATATCGCACCATTTCACTCGCAGACTGAGGTGCATCTGTTATGCGTACCGCAACAGATGTGTTTGTGTAGGTGGCCTCAACGTGTTCTGTCATCTGACGATGTCCGTGTCGCTTCGCTATGTCCCAGTAGTGGTGATATACTCTCACAGTTGACAAGTAGAGGACCTTCCCTGAGTGTTACTGAGATCCAAGGCAGGCTCGTACAACGATAAATCTTTTAGACATGGTAGCGAAGATACTTCAGGAAGAACGTAATGATTGCAATTGGAAGGAAGGGAAGTGCTGACAAGTGCGAATGATGAGGAATCATCGGTTTAATAGCAGTTTCGTGAATTGCGCTGATGTTCAGAAAATAGCAGAACACCTTGAACGACTACAGATAGGACGTTCATATTCACAGGACATGTACACTCTTTGACATAAAACTCGACCGGCGGCCGGCCGCTGCAGAGGGTAAGTCCGCGCCGATCACGACATGGGACAAATAAACTGGCCAACTCGCTAATTCTCTAAGTCCGGCTATCTGCACAATCCGGCAACATTGTAGACTGCGGCACTTCCTGGAAGAAGTCTTGTCTGATATAAGGGAGAAAATACGCTATTTACGCCCGTGGTATAGCGGTCCCATGCGTTGTTTATATCTACCATGTCTGCGGATCGAAACTAGCTGGCGCCAAAAATTTTTATTGCCTCTTCCAACTGAATGCTGAAGACGTGAATTTAATGGCAATGTAGATTCAATCTATTTCACTATCTATCACACCGACAACAAACTTTTATCCAGTAGCCATTTTGCGGCAGATTTCTTGCAGTGTCCTCCTCTGGACGACGCATGCGGTAAAGCTCCGGGATCCATTTGCTGGCTACTGGCAGCGGCCGTGGCGACAGCAGCGGCGCTGCACTCCCCCGTTCTTTATCGAAAGCGCTTGCTACCGGTCATCGCTTGCGATAATTTAAAACGCTTTATTATTATTTCTACAATTTCCATTCTCGCTTGAAAGCAACGGAGACTGACGCCCTGATTAGTAGATGGGTACTGTATTACATTAATCGGCCAGAGCTGCGTATGGTCCGAAATTAATTTTATAGACTTAGACGAAATTAAACCAACTCACTACATTCGATGAATTTATAAATGCTTCATACCTCTTGCTTTTCCTTTCAAAGTCAATTATTTGTGCAAATTTTGGTCAATATTCGGATGTTTTCGTCAAGCCAGAGTGAGCGTCTAAGGTATAAAGTGTATAATAAAAATGGTTCAAATGGCTCTGAGCACTATGGGACTCAACATCTTAGGTCATAAGTCCCCTAGAACTTAGAACTACTTAAACCTAACTAACCTAAGGACATCACACACACCCATGCCCGATGCAGGATTCGAACCTGCGACCGTAGCAGTCCCGCGATTCTGGACGGCAGCGCCAGAACCGCACGGCCACCGCGGCCGGCAAAGTGTATAACAGTTTTTGTTTCATTCCTTATGGTAAGTCTATGCGATAAACTGTGTAAATACCTTCCAACGCATGCTCTGTAGCAGTGCAGCAACACTGCACACTTGGAGTTCCATGTATGGATTAATGAAGTATTTAACGTTGATCGGAAGTGATAGTTAAGGTCATCAGATTTCAACCAGAAAAAGTTATCGATTTTGAAGTTTCATAGAATGGAAAGGAATTGCTAACGCCGGTGTCAGCAAACGTCTACAATTGATTGCTATTGCAAAATTTAGAAGAGAGGAACTATATTTATCAACATATTCACTTCATTAACAACCTCCTGACGTGTTAGACGAACAAAGCTTAAATTCGAATTGTTGACAGTAGGTTTGAATCTTTTCAGAACTATTTTACAGTGAAGCACCTTGGCATTTGCAAAGCAGACATCCATGATATTAACATAATTTACTAAGTCGAAATTGCAAGGAGATTTTTGTGTAAAGGCATTTTCAGATTTAGCAGTTTGCAACTCCATTAGTTAAAATGGAAAATAAAACGTTGTGTTCAGCGGTCTTCACCGAGATTGGTCCTGCCATTTCATACAGCACCAGCATCGCAACGCATAATGGACTCGCTCAGCTAACGACACACTGGCGACAACAGTCATTGCGATATTGCCTGAGCCTCAAAACGCAACATTAAACACACAAACAGGTGTTACTTATGTGAAGAATGCCGTTCTTGGAGTCCAGAAATTAAATATACTTTCTAAGTGTCTCATCTTACAGTGGATTATATCGTATGAGTCTTCGATATGAAAAACGAATTCCAAGTGATTTTAGCGACGTAATGCCGGGCTATACCCGGAAGTAAATGCACTCTCACAGTGTTGACAAATACTTGCTACGACGCTGCCAATTCTCAGCTCTCTTACGAGACAGATCTTTAACGAAATGCATGTCGTGATTGTCCGATACGGTTCTTCAGAGGGGAGACGCGCGCGCACGTTTGGTTTTTATGCGGCGTTCTCCCCTGATAGTTTCTGACGTCGCCTTGTAGGCTATGTATACATCTGAGGCATTCAATCATCATTAATCCAGAATGAATTAAGTTTCAGCTTCCGGCGTGGAAGAAGGCTGTTGACGCCGACATTATATCATTACAACGTAGGGAAAGCAAAACGGATGATTCAGTGTTTCTCATTCAGAATAAAGCATGTGAGATAATTTTCCGTAACGTTCATAATCATCTCAAAATACAAACGAAGTAAAAATACATCGAAAGCTTATTTTAATGGAATATAATGTAAGATATCAAACACTTTGCACCTCGATGTCGAATGTGTCCACGTGCAATCTTTTGTAGCATTGCATGGGGGCTTAATTAAATACGATTGAAAATATTTTTAGTTTTTTAGTAGCTGTCTGTCCGATTACGCAAGTCTCGTCAACGGCTGGCCCTGACTAGTATTATTACGCTATCTGACTGCAAAGAACAACAACAAGAATGAAATGAAATTTTTCGTTAACACAATTAATTAATTAAGTCCCCAGCAACTATAAAACCTACGAAGCCAACCAAGCACAAGTGTAGCTGTTCTGTGTGTGGTAGTATGACTCAACGCACATATGGCACGGTTCTTCTTCAACAAGACAAGAATTTTAAATACCAATTTTACTGACGTGATAAAAGAAAATTACAAATACTATAATCGCGTAATGAAAGCAGAATTACACTCTAATACAAGAACACAAGCCAGATGCTTTGTTGACTGAACCTGTAATGATGCATTATTTGAGACACACAAATAATAAAAGAACATAGTGGTTTTTACCTTCATATATATTGACGAAATGCACTCTGATCATTACAATATCTTCATCAGAATAACATCTGATATCTCTCCCATCAAATAACTGGATAAAACATGGAACAAACACTCCCTACTACCACATCTCACTCCGACTTCACGACAAGCAGTGTCCACTAGCACATCTCAACACGAACTGTCTTCTACGAGCTCTGCCCACGGACTGCACGCTACGAGTTCTTAACAGGCACTGTGGAGGCGGCTTAATAATACTCTTTGGCGCAATCTCTGGCGCAGTGGCTCTGTGTAGCCACCTTTCATATGCCCCTCCTCCACAGGCCAGAATTTGATGGTATTTTTGCCGGCATTGGTGGTGAAAATACCACCAAATTCGTCCAGAAAAATACAGACAAAAATAAAAGATAATATTAATACCTAAATATCACATAATTAGTTAAAATTTTGGCTTTGCACTGACCTTTCAATAACCTAATATATAAAATACAGTAGGCAATACAAATTCTTTTCATACATGTGGCTTTACATAATAGTTTACACAATACATAAAAAATCAGTTTATACAAATGTTCACATAAAATGCTTTCAATGATTAGTTTATATAAAAAAAAAGACACCAACAGGTGACATCTTTTCAGTAGAAGCAGTCCGTCAGTTGCACCCAGCAATGTTGAGAGCAGGTGCAGACACCAACAAGTGACATCATTTCAGTAGAAGTAGTTCCATTAGTGGCACCCAGCAATACTGAGCAGGTGCAGACACCAACAAGTGACATCATTTCAGCAGAAGCAGTTCCATCTGTGGCACCCAGTAAAGTTGCAGAGGTACACACAGCAACAAGTCACATTAGTTCAGTAGAAGCAATCCATCAGAGGCACCCAGCAATGTTGAGTAGGTGCAGACAGCAACAAGTGACTTCATTTCAGTAGAAACAGTTCATCAGTGGCACCCAGCAATGTTGAGCAGGTGCAGACACCAACAAGTGACATCATTTCAGTAGAAGCAGTCCGTCAGTCGCACCCAGCAATGTTGAGCAGGTGCAGACACCAACAAGTAACATCATTTTAGTAGAAGCAGTCCATTAGTTGCACCCAGCAATGTTGAGCAGGTGCAGACACCAACAATTGACATCATTTCAGTAGAAGCAGTCCATCAGTGGCACCCAGCAATGTTGAGTAGGTGCAGACACCGGCAAGTGACATCATTTCCATAGAAGTAGCTTCATCTATGCACCCAGTAATGTTGAGCAGGTGCTGACAGCAACAAGTGACTTCATTTCAGTAGAAGCAGTTCCATTAGTGGCACTCAGCAATGTTGAGCAGGTGCAGACACCAACAAGTGACATCATTTCAGTAGAAGCAGTCAAGTCCTCTTAACGTCGGAGACACAGAGAATTTACCTGAAGTTCTTAAATATTTTATACAACCGTATCCTGAAAAATACTGAATGTTAATAACATAATTCATCAAGTCACTATAGCTTTATACTGAATTTAATCGGAGAAATTAAACTGTGTATTTGTTTACGGCTGTCAGTGCATTCGCACTGAGCGCTCGATCAGCTGTAGGCGCGTGACGTAGGAAGCAATTGTTCGCGGTCAACGACTGCCTTGTGCGGCGCGCAGACTTGACTGTTGCTTTGAGTATGTGCCGCCGCCAAAACACAGCGCGGTATCCTTGTACTCTCCGCATGTTTACATGTAGCTCTGAGTTTCTCTAAAGTATGTCATTCCACAAAAATTTTTACGTTAGATATATGATGTATTTCTTTAGAGCGTCGAGATTTAAGAGTTTCTACTTCGACAGTGTTATCATGAATAATTTTGCGAATTCTACAGGGTGAGGCAGTGAAACAGCACGATTTTGTAAAACCACCAAAGATTTATTTACAAGTAAAATCATAATAGTTGAACATGGATCTCAAGTACAAGAGTGGAAATTAAAGATTTAACTTATAAACAATCATTTTTTAAATATGGTGTCAGTGAGGTGTCGTCCTTGGTTTTGCACACATTGTCTAAGCCTGAGATGAAATTGTCCCATGACGTTTCGTAGCATCTGTACTGGAATGTTGTTAATTTCCTGTCGAATTCGCTCCTTCAGGTCTTCTTTTGTTCTTGGTGGATTTTCCTGGAAGACTTTGCACTTGAGGTAGCCCCAAAGAAAAAAGTCTGGTGCCGTCAGATCTGGTGAACGGGCAGGCCAGGGGAAATCGCCATTCCTGCTGATTAGACGTCGTGGAAATGCAAGTCTGAGCAATTCCATTGAGACATTAGCAGTATGGCTTGTTGCACCATCTTGCTGGAAGAGTGTTTCAGCATCTGGATCATGTCGATCAATTCCAGGCAGACCAAAAATGGTCAACATGTCAGCATAACGTCCAGAGTTTACCGTCACTGTGTTGCCATCTTCATCTTCAAAAAAATAGGGCCCCACGATTCCACGAGATGACATTGCGCACCAGACTGTTACTTTTTCAGAATGGAGAGGTTTTTCATGAAGTTCGTGCGGGTTATCTGAGGACCAATATCTGAAGTTTTGCTTATTTACGTACCCACTAAGATGAAAGTGGGCTTCATCACTCATCCATAAGTTATGCACTCTTTCTTCATTTCGTTCAATAACGTTAAGCATTGACTGGCAAAAGCGTATACGGTTATTGTAGTCATTAGGTTTAAGGGCTTGCACTACCTGAATTTTGTATGGATGATAGTGAAGGTCACTCTTCAAAATCCGTCTTACTGATCGATTGCTGAGACCAAGTTCTGCGCTGTGCCGTCTCGCGGATTTTCGCGGACTTCGTCCCAACGCTTCGCGCACACGATTAATGTTCTCGGGTGTCCGGATTGTTTTTGTGCTGCCGCCTCTTTTCTTTGTTGTGCTAGCAGTAGCTTCAAAGGTTTTAACCCAAAGGAGAATGGCTTTCCTTGATGGCACGGGAGCCCGTGGCGGCAGGTTGAATTCACGACGAAAGGCGCGTTGAGCACCAACCACACTATCCGCGTTTTTGTAATATGCCTTTACGGCATATGCACGTTGCGCACTCGACCAACGCTCCATGGCTACTGAAACTTCCACCACTCTAGACGCCCAAGGTCACTTCCCCCACTCTCGCAACCCCCCTCCGCGCCCGACAACCACTATCGAAATCGTGCCGTTTCACTGCCTCACCCTGTATATGGACCGTTATAAAGCAGAAAAAATTTGCGACACAAGCCTTTTCCTTTGTGAGACAAACGATGAGACTTAATTAACACTTTTTGACCAACTGACAAGATTTTTGAACGACCAGGACGCTTAGCTGATTTCTCTCTTCTAGCAGCCGCAGATGCAATATTTTGCAGAGCCAGGTTGACAACTTCAGAATGCCGCAGTTTCCGTGAAGGCGGAAAAGGAACGATTTCAGATATGCGATTTGTCGGTGCTTTATTTTTTAATACCAGTATAGGCGGTAAAGAAGTTGAATCATTAGAGAGTTCATTCAGAATGTTTTGAAAAATATGAAGATACTGATCCCACATTCTGTGATTCTGATGACAATAAAGTCGACACAATTTATTGATTTCCTTCATCCATATCTCTGAAGCGTAAGATTGGGGGTGAAAAAGTGAAATGAAAATTGGTTTAATTTTACGTCGCCGTAGAGTACGAAGCCAAATTTTAGAACGAAACTGTGATCCATTATCTGATATAACCTTATCAACATGACCAACTTCTTTAAGAAAATGTTTGATGAAAGCGTTAGATACTGAACGAGCTGTTGCTTTGCGTAACGGCGTAAAACACACATATTTTGACGTCAACTACACTGCTACGAAAATGTACGCAAAACCATTAGTAGATCGAACCACTGGACCGAACAAATCAACTGCAGCCATCTCCTTTAATTTCGCTGCAATGATAGAAAACAACGGTGCTCTGTGAGAAACTGTTGGCGGCTTAGCCTTTTGACATAATTTGCATTTGGCCAGAACAGATCGAATACGTTTTTCCATATTACTGAAATAACAATTTTCTCGTAATTTGTGAAAGCATTTTCTGGGACCAAAGTGTGCATAACTGAAATGCGTATACCAAATCAGCTTATTAACCCACTCATCAGGAATACAAACTAACCAAACGGAGTTGTCGACCGATTTTCATTTAAAAAGAATGTCATTGCGAACTAAATAATGCTGTCTAATCGCTACGCTTTCCTTTCTCCTCCACTTCTCCTTAATGTCCTTCCAGATTGGATCCTTATTTTGCTCCTTAGCGATGTCCTGGAGCGAAGACGAAATAAAGTTCTCAAACGCAACACCTTGAATATACATCAAACAATAATTGTTTTCTATGCAGTCCTCTTCAGCACTTTGTTTCAAACCCATAGGTGCACGTGATAAAGCATCAGCAACAATATTTGAAGAACCCTGTATGTAGACAATACTAAAATCAAATTCCTGTAGATACAACGCCCATCGTGACAATCTGCCGTGAGTTAATTTTGTTGACATGAGAAATTCCAGAGCTCGATGATCGGTGTAAACCTTAGTATGTCTGCCAAACAAAATGTCCGAAATTTTGTGAAAGCCCAAACAACAGCCAAAGCTTCAAGTTCCGTAATCGAATAATTCTTTTCTGATTTAGAAAGAACACGACTTCCAAATGCAATAGTTTTCTGGACTACAACGCCGTCTTCTTCTATCTCTTGAAATAAGTGTGCCCCTAGGCCCTTGTATGATGAGTCCGTTGCCAAACAAAATTCTTTAGATAAATCCGGATGTGAAAGAAGTGGAGCAGCAACTAAAGCATCACGAAGCTGTTCAAATTCTGACCAAGCTTCCTCATCCCAACACCAATTAGATTTCTTTCCAGATAGTTCACATAAACGAGGTGTGGCCAAATCGTCCAATCTAACAAAGCGTCGAAGAAAATTACAGACACCAAGGAAACTACGAACATCACGTTTTGTGGTAGGAACAGCATAATTACGAATAGCGTCTAATTTTTCTGGATCAGGAAGAATACCTTCTGTAGAAATAATGTGACCGAGAAATTTCACCTGTGAACGACCAAATTCAAATTTTTCCAAGTTTACTGTAATGCCAACTCGTGCAATAATACGTAACAATGAATCCAAAATTCTGTTGTGCTCACTCCAAGAACGTCTAGCAATAAGAATATCGTCAACATATGAAGTAATGTTGTCACGAAGATAAACAGGTAAAATTTCATTTAAGCTATGAATGAATGCTGCTGAAGATACAGTAAGTCCAAACGGTAATTTACGAAACTGGTAACAGTTACCAAAGGCTAAAAAGGCAGTATATTTTCTACAATCAGGGTGGAGTTCTATTTGCCAAAAACTTCCGCGCATATTGAAACGTCCCCTTTGAACAATTTATACATATGACTGTGCTTAACCTGACACACAATATTTTGTTAGCGCAACGCAATCTGACTTTCAAAATTCCCTACAAAAGAATGGCCCTGACTAACATTAAACTATACCTTTCACAAATCACTTACCTCACAAAAATCTTCGCTGCTCAAGCTACTGCAATAGAGCGAGCGCCACTACTGCCAGCTAAATAAAAGATTCAAACTACTGAAGGCACTAACTACTGATAGGGATAGTTAGCAAATGAAATATATTAATAGAGAACAAACAATGTATTTACCTTGATATCATCATATATAAATATAGCAGTTCATGACAAATTTCATAACTCCGCCATCTCTCTCTCCACATCCACCACTGCTGGCGGCTCACCTCCAACTGCGCAACGCTACGCGCTGTTCACAGCCAGCTGCCGCTGCCCAACACTACAATGGCGAGTATTACAACAATGCAAAGCAGACACAGACTGCCCACAGCACAGCCAGTGATTTTCATACAGAGGTGGCGTTACCAATGAAAAAACCTAAACAGCCTACTTACAATATTTTGTTAGCGCAACGCAATCTGACTTTCAAAATTCCCTACAAAAGAATGGCCCTGACTAACATTAAACTATACCTTTCACAAATCACTTACCTCACAAAAATCTTCGCTGCTCAAGCTACTGCAATACAGCGAGAGCCACTACTGCCAGCTAAATAAAAGATTCAAACTACTGAAGGCACTAACTACTGATAGGGATAGTTAGCAAATGAAAGATATTAATAGAGAACAAACAATGTATTTACCTTGATATCATCATATATAAATATAGCAGTTCATGACAAATTTCAAAACTCCGCCATCTCTCTCTCCACATCCACCACTGCTGGCGGCTCACCTCCAACTGCGCAACGCTACGCGCTGTTCACAGCCAGCTGCCGCTGCCCAACACTACAATGGCGAGTATTACAACAATGCAAAGCAGACACAGACTGCCCACAGCACAGCCAGTGATTTTCATACAGAGGTGGCGTTACCAATGAAAAAACCTAAACAGCCTACTTACAATATCAATCGTGGATAAAACTTTAATTCCATGAAAATGTTGAAGAAGTTCATCTAAATTTTGTGGACGGTCAGTTTCAGGAATGATGATATTATTTATCTGTCTGGACTCCAGAACCAAACGAATTGACCCATCCTTTTTAAGAACAACGTGTAATTGGCTAGTATAAGGACTGACTGCAGCCTCAATAATGCCCTGATCTAACATGTACTGAAGTTCATTCTTAACCTTATCTCTGTAAGCCAAAGGAATAGCGTACGTTTTCCCGCGAAATGGTGTGTGTTCTTTTACTCTGAATAAATATTGTAGGCCTTGTATAGTTCCTGTGTGATGACTAAACACTGTAGCATGTGAAGTCAAAATTTGGTGCAGCTCTTCTCTTGCAACGTCATTGGCACTTCAGCTTTCTTAACCTTTTCATTAAGTAATTCTTCGCTATTAATTATATCATCCATCGCGTCTCTGTATCGATTGTCATTGTCATGAATGAACACATCGTCGTCATAATGCTCAACGAAAACATCAGAAGTAAGAAACCTTAAACATTTTGTATCTGACTCAGATCTTGTTAAACACTCGAAAAATTTCAAACATTTCGGCATTCCAGCAACAGTCAAATTCATACTTCCTTCTTTAAAGTTCAAAATTGCCTTATGTGTGTTAAGAAACTCCATACCTAATATAATTTGTGTACTGAGTAATGGAACAATAATAAAATTAGCAGAAAATTCGTATCCTTGACAAATAAAATTTAAGTTGGTCTGTTGTTTAACTTCCACACTTTTTCCAGAAATAGCACCTCGAATTGTAGTTTTAGAAATAGGTAACACAGGACAGGCAATAGTTCTTTCACATATACGAAAAACTGATTCACTAATGACATTCAATGGGCTCCCAGAATTTAAAACTGCAGTGAACTTATTCTTACCCACACATACTTCAATAACAGGGTGTAAAAATGCGTCTACATTATTTTCCTTTTCGTCTAGCAAAATGTCTCTCATGTCTTCCAGGCGTACGTAGTGTAAAGTCGTAGTGTCACTACTTTCTGAACCGTCTATATTGCTGCCAGAAGCCGAAGCTGCAAGTCATTGTCGATTGTTTGCGTCACGTCTTTGAGTATTCGCGTCATTTCGCGGATCAATTTCTACGATTTGCACTTGTCTCTCTGAAGTTCTGTCACGTGGAGGATGCCAATTAGGTCCTTCCTGTCTGTTAGATGCAAATTCTTGGCTGTGTCTGTTATTAAAATTTCTGTTTTCTGGTCTGTCTGCATAACTACTTCTTGTATTTTTGAAACATGTGCCTATTCGTGAATCTAACCGTGTTTCCAAAGTTCCCATCTCTGTTTTAATTGTTCCTATCTCTGTTTTTAATTCAGATCCTAACCGTGTTTCCATTGTTCCCATATCAGTTTTAATTGTTCCCATCTCTGTATTAATTGTTCCTATCTCTGTTTTTAATTCAGATCCTAACTGCTCCATTGTTCCCATTTGTAAGTCTAACCGAGATCCCAAATTTAATATTGCACCCATCAACTGCTCCATATTAAATTGTTCAGAATTCTTTTCGCCCTTAACATCTCCCGCAAAACTAACTTCCTTCGTCATAGCTGTAAGGCTATCTGTGTTCGATACTATTTCAGAATCTTCTGTCGTTAATCTCGGATTCTGTGAATCTTCTGATTGAGAAAAATTTTGAAATGGTTCCGGACTATTTTCCCGACTTATTAAATTGTTTTCCACTTCATTATCCATCATACTGTTTTCCTCTGTTGGCGAGTTCGCCATGGTAACAATTTCGTCATTCTCACTATCCATCATTTTTGCCTTTTTCATCGATCGCGTAATCATTTACAAAACATAAAAAAAATTCGTCACTGTACGAAAATTACACACAATGCCTCCTTATCTCCAACAAAACCATTTACATGCAATGTCTCCCTCAACCACGATCAACAAACAATTGACACAATTGCACTAGATTGTCAAACGCGTATGCAAGACAACAAATCAAATTTTGAAAAATACCATTAAAAAATGACAATTACCAAATCTACACATGCAATACAGACTATAATTACTAAACTCAAATTACTACAACAATACTACGGTCTACTATTTTTACAGTCAGAAGATTCCAAGGGACGATCCGAAGCAGCGGTCGCCACGTGCATGGGGGCTTAATTAAATACGATTGAAAATATTTTTAGTTTTTTAGTAGCTGTCTGTCCGATTACGCAAGTCTCGTCAACGGCTGGCCCTGACTAGTATTATTACGTTATCTGACTGCAAAGAACAACAACAAGAATGAAATGAAATTTTTCGTTAACACAATTAATTAATTAAGTCCCCAGCAACTATAAAACCTACGAAGCCAACCAAGCACAAGTGTAGCTGTTCTGTGTGTGGTAGTATGACTCAACGCACATCTGGCACGGTTCTTCTTCAACAAGACAAGAATTTTAAATACCAATTTTACTGACGTGATAAAAGAAAATTACAAATACTATAATCGCGTAATGAAAGCAGAATTACACTCTAATACAAGAACACAAGCCAGATGCTTTGTTGACTGAACCTGTAATGATGCATTATTTGAGACACACAAATAATAAAAGAACATAGTGGTTTTTACCTTCATATATATTGACGAAATGCACTCTGATCATTACAATATCTTCATTAGAATAACATCTGCTATCTCTCCCATCAAATAACTGGATAAAACATGGAACAAACACTCCCTACTACCACATCTCACTCCGACTTCACGACAAGCAGTGTCCACTAGCACATCTCAACACGAACTGTCTTCTACGAGCTCTGCCCACGCACTGCACGCTACGAGTTCTTAACAGGCACTGTGGAGGCGGCTTAATAATATTCTTTGGCGCAATCTCTGGCGCAGTGGCTCAGTGTAGCCCCCTTTCAGCATACTTATAGAATGTCATGATTACCACGAGAATGAAGAAATATGTTAGTATGGATGGAAGCAAGAAGAGAAGCAATCAACAAATATTCGATTCCACATGGCATTCATTTCATTTGAGATTTAAGAAGAGGTAAAGCGGGATATTACTTTCGTTAACACGAAAGATATGCCACACATATGGACAACGAGGAAGTCTGTGTCTTCATAAGTTTCCTCCGTGAAATGTGTATGTTCAATTATATACTAAGTAGCCTGATCATTGATCCGTGATGTTATCCTCTTGTTTGGCCCCTAAACGATGAACAGATTCCAAATGCATATCTCTGCATGAAAGTAGTTGTTCGAACCCTTCCTGAGTTATTTTTTGTGTGTTTGCTTGGAATTCATGATGCAGACCGCTGTGCTTCCCTCCCCCCACCCCCTCGCTCCCTCGAGGGTTAGGTCTCCAAATTAAACCGTTTTTTATCCACTGGCATAATTTATTTAGACAGCATCGCCACAAAACTATCAAACGAAGCCTTCGTTTAATATCTTGCCTAATGACTGTCGTTTCTTTCTTAATAGTGATCCTTGACAAAGCATTTTAACGAATTTAATATTTGTGTGAGACAGATAACTGAAAAAAGATATTCTTTTATTTTGTTAGTCTTCGTTTCTCCACTGAGTTGTAAACGGTTCTCTTTATAAAACGCATAGTACCGTCACAAGTGCAACTGTCGCAATGTAGTCGCAGTGGAGTCGAGAGAGTAGTGTGCGTGTGGTTGCACTGACTGAGCATCGCAGCTACTCGGCAACAGAACCTGGAGGAAAATGTGGAGTAGGCAAGAACAGCTAGACGCTGGTGGAAAGGATACAAGGAAAGGGGCTATATAGGGCGGAAAAGAGGAGGTGGACGGCTCCGTGTGTCTACCGCAGCAGGTGACCAATGTGTTTTGGCGAATATACGTGCTAATCCATTCCTCAGTAGCCGTGCCCTGAAAGAGCTATCTGTTTCCCGGCAGCGGAAAGATTGTTACGAGGAGACCGAAAGACGCAGGATTACATTGTCGGAGAGCTGCTATAAAGCAGCAATTAATAGATTATCAGAGGGCTGACCGCATGGCTTTTTCAGCAAAATATATCGACTTTGACTGTAGTAGAGTAATCTTTTCGGATGATAAAATATTTTTTTCCTGTAGCGACTCCCCTGTTCAAGTGAGACACGAAATTTTCTCAATAAAGTTATCAGTTTAAGCTGTTAGTGACTTTACATTTGTAGTAGGCACCAAATAATAAATATAAACAGTTCCCTATATCATGATTTTAGTAGTTCATCCCTCATCTGATAAATAATTGTGACCCTTGAATTTGTGAATATTTGCATTAACACGCAAATGTTTTTAGCGTTTGGTATACCGCACACGAGGACAATGCTTTCAGCCATTACATTTTCTCTTCTTGGGCTTCTCTCCACAGTTAATTCTTATACGACTCTGCGATTCCTTTCTATCTCCTTCTACCTTGTTATGGTCATTTTCCGCTATATTAAGTATCCTGTGACCTGTAGGTGGACCATACTTTATTTTTTCAGATCCCATCTTTCACTTCCAAAGAAAAGAGTACTCCACTTCATCCATTTTGCAGTGTGTTTCTATATTTCTATCACTTGTGTGCTTACTTCAAAGAATATTATTCGTAAACATAAATGGTTTGCTATGCTGTTCTTCGCTTTATTTTTGTTAAGCATCTATTTCTCTCTCATTTTGGTCCTGAAGTGCTGTACTTTTAATTCCATCAGTTTTTATTGCTGTGTTCACATGCTTATTACTTTTTCTCATTTGCATTACCATTTGTCGTTGTTCTCACATTCCAGTGTTATTCTTTTCTCGATTTTTGGATAATACCTGCAAAATGTTGTTCATTCTGTTTCTAAATCTGGAACTATTAGGAAATTGTTAACAAATGTGATGCAGCGTATCTTTTCACAATTGAATTTAACTGTTAATGTTTCCTGTTCCGTTGGTTGTATTACTTCTGTATATATATATATATATATATATATATATATATATATATATATATATATATATATATATATATATATACGGTGTTAAGGAAAGTGGTATTCCATACTTTGCGAGTCGGTAGTATGGACTAAAAGAAGACAACCTGCATATTGTAAGAGCTACACGCACTTCTTCAGTACAAGATAAGTGTTTTAAGTAGAACAACAGATGTGTTTCACAGTAGTAAAGGTGAAGAAGTGCTCAATTATCTTAAGATATTGATTTCAGACTCATATCTCTTGTTTAGTGGATACGTTTGTCTTGTTTCTGTCCATCCTATCAGCTCTCGAAATGTGGATTACTTGTTTTTAATACCCTGTATCTGAAGCAGATATGTAGACAAAGGACGTCCATACTCATTTCCAGACCTTATATTCCTATTTTATTCCATTTGCATTTGTTATTGGGCTCTAATGTATTCAGAAATTGGAACCAATCATCTCAGTCCAGGCCAGTTTTTTATAATAGTAAAATTATACCTTCCATTTCGAACCATTCCTATATCAATGAAGGAATTATTTCTTTATCGGTTCATTTCTTCTCTTTTAACTAGCAGCACACACAAACCGGTAACTGATTTAGTTATTCTTATTTTGTTCCCGAATAGGCCTGCCTCAATAAACCGATCTATATTTCCTTTTATTAAAGTTGTACGATATTCGTATGTTTGTTGGAGGCATGCTGTACTTTTCACTGTTGAATGCCTTGACTGATTTTTCTTTTAAAGTTAAGCATAAGATAAAATATACTTTACAGTACTTTACTAACATTACAATCGTGATCTGTAACATATCCCCCATGGTATACACTCTTTTTCTCCAGGTCACGTCTTGTAACTTAGAATATAATTGCGCAGTAATGTCCACATGTAAAATTAAAATGTGTTCAACGTTCCGTAAGTGTATTGTCTCACCTCCTGGCATGGGTGAATGATAACACTTCTGACAAACAGGAGAGGCGAGGTCTGTATCACCTAATTTCAGGTCGTTCGCGCTCGTTCATGCCAGCCGCTTTGACATGGGAAGTGTCTGATGATGGGGCTAGGAATCGGAGTGTGAATGTACTGGTGACGTAGTCTTTGGTTCCCGGTGTCTCAACCTAAAGCTGTTCACCCTAGTGTGCTTTCTGTCAGGAAATATCGTCCTCGGAAAGTGGACAGGATGGTTTTCTCTTCCTTTGAAATTGTCAGCACGTTTCCAAGATAGTAGAAAGTTGTTCACGAGATTTGTTTCTCGAACATCTTTTTCTTTATTCCTCCTTTACATTCAATTTTGATATCAGCTGGCAACTGCCTGCATTACCTTGATTAAAAATTATATGACAAAGAAACAAATTGTTTTCATGTTTAATATTCCGTAGTCGCATGCAAATATATGAATTGGGTTACGATTTACAGATTTTATGACCTTAGTCATAACAGTAACGCTGCATACACGAATTGTTCTTGAGCAATGAGCATTACATAAAGATATGTACTCGTAATGGTATTTAGTTCTCACTAATATGAAGGGATGACTTATTTCACTAACATTCATGAAATCAACTGTTTATCTCAACTGTAGGCGTTTACTCCGAGCGCGGGCCGCGTTGACACGAGGTGTGAACAGGCGACGTCAGCGGCCGCGGTCTCCTTCAGTAAATGCAACACATTGAGCGAACGAGCACGTGTAAAGTCCGTAGAGAATATCTCGCTGTAAAACAGATTTCTTTCTTCTATGTATCTTTGTCATTGGAAAGATAGAAAAAAGAATTGTATAGTGAAGGCTAGCAATCGTTTTGTATAAGCGAAGCAGATTAGCTTTACAACCATGCAACAGAGTCCAGCAGTTCAACAGGCTGCTGCACTGTATTGAACAACTTACACGCCACCTCATCATTACCAAAGCATAGGAGAATGGTATATTCTGAAAGAAGTCCTGCCTGCGTCTTATAACTGACGCCTTAAACTATATTCTGATCCCCATCCCAGCACCCTCCCCTTGTCAATGTAGGTCTTTGTCAACAGCTATCACCAAAGGATTTTTCAATGCGGAATCCTCCGAATAATTTATAAACCTGTAGCTTACACTACACAGCCAATGCAGTTGTCGAATTTTTTCACATTATGGAAATTCAGAGTATTAGTCAGAAGTACTTAATTTCTAAGTTAATGGATGATCATTTCTTTACAGGACCACAGCCAGATTCATAACAGCAGAGCCGTCCAGAACTGGTTCCAAGGTCAGTAGAGAATAAAACTTCTTCCTTTCGTGCCAAAATCACCAGACCTCAACCCCACTTAAAATATGTGGTTCAAAAATGGCTCTGAGCACTATGGGGCTTAATATCTGAGGTCATCAATCCCCTAGAACTTAGAACTACTTAAACGTAACTAATCTTTGGACATCACAAACATCCATGCCCGAGGCAGGATTCGAACCTGCGACTGTAGCGGTCGCGCGGTTCCAGACTGAAGTGCCTAGAACTGCTTGGCCACTACGGCCGGCGGAAATATGTGGGCGGAGGTTACGAGGTCGTTACCACCTGGGTCAAGGAACTCAGAAACTCAGTGGGAAAATATAGAGAGTACATGGTGGAAGATAAACGATCATCACAATCTCTCGATGACTTTAGCCTTATCATTTCCCCGACGCTTTCGACCAATCATAGATAACGAGGGAGGACGGGTAGAGTGCTGAAAGAAAAATAAAAGCCAAGGCAGTTGCGAGGTCCTAAAGTGTTCCGGAAACCTGCTAATGCTAAATGGTCCATGTGTATTCCCATTAAATGTGTCACTGCGTGATTCTTACCCATAACAACTACTAATCAAATTCTTTACTCAAAGAAATAAATAAACAAATGCACGCGCAACGGATAAATGTTTAATTTTGTAGTATTAACCCCAAATTTGGTACACTGTTAATCACCCGACTGTGTTTAAACGAAATACGTAAGTAACAGGAATCGTAACTGGGCCTGCATAATAACTCCTCCGTTCTGTAAGTTATTTCTTTTCATTCTGTCTTACTTTCATCTCTCAAAACATAATAACGGTATTACCTGTAACATACAGGATAAAATTTCCTAACAGCTGATCTTGTAACAGCACATATAAAGATATTTTACTTGCAATGGTTTCTCACCCACGGGAAGGAATGGAGGATAGCCCACAATGCTTGATTCATAACGTCACAGCAACACACTATCACTCTTATTACCATTGGGCAAAGCAATGATCGTATCTCCACGGGGACCAATACTAGAAAAATTCTAACTTCTTCAATCACACCTCTCATTTATTGACGTGCCTCGATGTTAACTAAGTCTCACGTGGCTGGAAAGTTCACGCGGTCGCGATTCCGAAATTTATGTTCCCCTCATATTCGTGCGCGGCACGTTATTTCAACTGAAAAAAATGCCCTCCACAAGTTAACTATACTGATTTCCTAATTATATGTCGGCACCATTAAATAATATACCATCCAAAGCCTCCCCTCCAAAAGATACATAAAAACACACACAGAACTTTTCACAATACTTACAGTTCGTGTATAGCACGGCAACACGAATTACTATTATGCTGTTTCCCCTTTCCTTTAATTCAGGAAAGCTACCTCAGTGTTCGCACGTATCTTTCAAATCCCGTTGTTCTAAAAATCAACTTCACACGTAAATTTCTACTGACTCATTCCACAAAAGGTGAGTTCTTATTCTTTCATATTAAATTAGCAACCTTGCCTTTATCCATGAATTTCAGAAACTCGTCAAATTACAAATTAAAACACATACAAGCTACAAACGGCTTCTTTGAAAACTAATTCTTTCAGATCAAAATTAAGAGCATTACTTTCTACCATGAATTTCTGTTAGCAGCTTGATAGGTTAAAGCCACGAGATAATATTTTCCTAGACTTCCAGATCAGATTTTGAAACAAACTAACCAAAATCATTAATTTAAATTGACCATTACTAATAAGAATTATGGTAAATCAACACAATCCTACTTATAAACTAATGGTTTCTAGCACTCAGTCATCCACTCTTCATCATTTTCTTCATCAGCCCCATGTGGTGAGTGCCAGGTCTTTAGACTATAACAGCTCGTCACATGTATCCTATTTGTGTCGTACCTGCTTTACAATTGAATTCTAACACTTAATATTTCATCGAATTACTTAATCGAAATATCAATTTCCGTTAACTTTCAAGTTATTCTTCGCGGTCGCAACATAGTATTCTCACATTTGCCTATCTTTTACCTGTCTATAAACAATTTGGTTCCCTCAAAAATATTATATTAAATTAAATATACTCTGAAAGGGAATGTTACCACGTAAGGTGGAACATTAGAGCTTTAAATAACTCATTTCCTTTCCCTTTGCGGAGAGCATTTTGCTCCGCCACTTCCTCAGTCCATCCGGCTGCTTCAGTCGTCCCCAGGCAAGTGCCTTCCTCTTACCACGCTACCGCTCTCCCCCTGCCTACGGCGAGGGTGGTGTGCACCCTGGCCAATCAAGGCTCCAGAATTTCAAGCATTTGAAACTCCCGGCTGTCTTCTTCCCAGCACACAACGAAATCTGCCCGCGCTTTTCTACTCAATGAGCTTAGCGTAAGAATACAGACAAACCTAGCCCCCTTCTCTCCAATGTCAGAGACAGACCTTTACCTCAGAAAACTCTCATGTCACTGCATATCGATACATTATTGCCATCCCATGATTCTAATAATTTCGTTTCAATATTCACTCCCATTCTTTCCACAATGCATACTGTTTACCTTCCTCTCAACCCAATCGTGGACTATTTAGGATAAGGTAAGTGGGAAAACTGGGTTTTCATATATTGTACCAAAATAATAAACTCATCCAGTTGCTCTGATCAATTTCCTAAACACAGCAGGTTGGTTCATTAAAAATCAACAGCTCAGATCGAGCGTCTGATGACAGATACCTGATACCTGACGTAGCAAGATATTCTAGCAATTACGTGTGGATAGTAATTCCCGTGCGAATAGACTGATATTTTTGAAGTACAGCGCCTTTGGGCTATCAGGATGTTTGCTGCAAAGATGTGTCTTATCAATTCCTTTCGGTAAGTTTTAAATCAGGTGCTACCTGTCACATGTAAATGTGTCCTAGCAAACGGGCAGGAGTTGTCATGTACGTAGACCTCAATAATTTTAAGTCACATCAAAATTACTGATAAAATTACTGAACAGATTCGAAGCATCTATGAGAGTCACGAATTTTACTTTGTTCATCAACTCGGTCTGAAATAAGAGGGCAAAAATTACAGGGGCAATGACCAAGTTTGTTAGTATGCATTATCTATGGTAGATCTGGAAGTGAAAACGCACGAAAATGCACAACTGCACTTTTGAGAACTTGTGTTTTATTTTTGCATCAATATTGTTGTGAACCCACCATCTGGTATCAGCGCTTTACATTAGCATCCATGATATCTAATCATTTTGATAGTACACCTGATAATATAGATGAGTAGGACACAAGATAGAACGTAGATAATGTCCGTTTGACGCTAAAAGTTTGTGACATTTTACTTTTCTTGAATAGGACAGTCATTTGAGGTTTAGTTAAAATAAGCTTACGCTGCAAGGGAATTCTCTTGTATTTTTCAGTGTGTGGTCTGTTGTCGGTTTGAAGGCCTTCAATTACATCGGCAACTTAGTGCAGATCCACCGAGGGCTGTCTGGAGTGGGGTGGAGATAGCAATGTGAAAGTGGCGAGCTGTCGAAGACTATCTTCATATTATTAGTGTGATTGGGGTTTCGTATATTCTTGACGACGTTTAGCACCTTTGCGATCAGTCATCCAATTTCAGAATTCGTGTTGAGTAATCCTGCTAAATTGTCATAATATTGTCTTTTTATATTGATCAGTCATCTGGTTAGTCGTCACGTTCAAGTGCCATCTACAACGCAAATTTAATATTACGATCTTAGAAACTAATCTGCAATACGTTTTGTATTTCATAATCAGAACTATCTACATTAACCGTCATCAAAACAATATCAGGGAGCAGAAAGCAGCAGTACCTTGGTAACTACTTGGGGACCTGCTTTAGTCGTGTTCTAAGAAAAGGGTAGTTGCTGGTTCGTATTATATTACACTAGCGGGAAGTACCGAATTTTCCTTTTTCTCTGCAAACATCCAGAACTAAATTCAGTAGCAAAATACTAAGAAGATATCTGCATTGTGCCAGCTCAACGATCAACCTACTTTTATAGATTTTTATTTTACAGATATTCTCGTTCTGCATTGCAATAACCTTCATTCATTACTTGGTTGTTCTTGTTACGATTATTATTGTCATTCTCTCACTCGCAAGAGTTTTCACATCCATATTTGGTATCGATGCATATGGAGAGTGGCTATGAAAGAAAGAAATAATGAATGTTACGTCATGCAGGGTACACTCATTTACTTCGGCATCTCGTGATCAACGCTTCATGAGAAGTGAGATACGAGAAGATGTCAATAGGAGGTCAGATACGCTGGCACAACTCTGCAACTACTCCTGTTGATTTAACAGTGTTACCAGATAAACTGGTGCTGCGAAATCAAAAATGTAGTACAGACAATGCCACAGTAGCAGAGAGCTGCTAATTTCGGACCATGACCGTGAATTTGCATCCGCTAATGGAAGGCTTTGATTGATGTCTTGTGCTGATGCTGTCTGAATAAATTATGCCAGTGGATAAAAAACGGTTTAGTTTGGTGACCTAACCCTCGTAGGGCAGGGGGGAGCAAACGGACAAAAAATAACTCAGGAAGGGTTCGAAGAAATACTTTCATGCAGAGACATGCATTTGGAATCTGTTCATCGTTTAGGGGCCAAACAAGATGATAACATCACGGATCAATGATCAGGCTACTTAGTATATAATAGAACATACACATTTCAAGGAGGAAACTTATGAAGACACAGACTTCCTCGTTGTCCATATGTGCGGCATATCTTTCGTGTTAACGAAAGTAATATCCCGCTTTACCTCTTCTTAAATCTCAAATGAAATGAATGCCATGCGGAACCGAATATTTGTTGATTGCTTCTCTTCTTGCTTCCATCCATACTAACATATTTCTTCATTCTCGTGGTAATCATGACATTCTATATGTTCAAATGGTTCAAATGGCTCTGAACACTATGGGACTCAACTGCTGAGGTTATTAGTGCCCTACAACTTAGAACTAGGTAAACCTAACTAACCTAAGGACATCACACACATCCATGCCCGAGGCAGGATTCGAACCTGCGACCGTAGCGGTCTCGCGGTTCCAGACTGCAGCGCCAGAACCGCGCGGCCACTTCGGCCGGCATTCTATATGTATGCTACAAAAGATTGCAAGTGGACTCATTCGACATCGAGGTGCAAAGTGTTTGATATCTTACATTATATTCAATTAAAATAAGCTTTCGATGTATTTTTACTTCGTTTGTATTTTGAGATGATTATGAACGTTACGGAAAATTATCTCACATGCTTTATGCTGAATGAGAAACACTGAATCATCCGTTTTGCTTTCCCTACGTTGTAATGATATAATGTCGGCGTCAACAGCCTTCTTCCACGCCGGAAGCTGAAACTTAATTCATTCTGAATTAATGATGATTGAATGCCTCTAATGTATACATGGCCCACAAGGCGACGTCAGAAACTATCAGGGGAGAACGCCGCATAAAAACCAAAAGTGCGCGCGCGTCTCCCCTCTGAAGAACCGTATCGGACAATCACGACATGGCTCTGAGCACTATGGGACTCAACTGCTGAGGTCATTAGTCCCCTAGAACTTGGAACTAGTTAAACCTAACTAACCTAAGGACATCACAGACATCCATGCCCGAGGCAGGATTCGAACCTGCGACCGTAGCGGTCTTGCGGTTCCAGACTGCAGCGCCTTTAACCGCACGGCCACTTCGGCCGGCAATCACGACATGCTTTTCGCTAAAGATCTGTCTCTTAAGAGAGCTGAGAATTGGCAGTGTCGTAGCAAGTATTTGTCAACACTGTGAGAGTGCATTTACTTCCGGATGTAGCCCGGCATTATGTCGCTAAATTCACTTGGAATTCGTTTATCACATCGAAGACTCATACGATATAATCCACTGTAAGATGAGACACTTAGAAAGTATATTTAATTTCTGGACTCCAAGAACGGCATTCTTCACATAAGTAACACCTGTTTGTGTGTTTAATGTTGCGTTTTGAGGCTCAGGCAATATCGCAATGACTGTTGTCGCCAGTGTGTCGTTAGCTGAGCGATTTCATTAGGCGTTGCGATGCTGGTGCTGTATGAAATGGCAGGTCCAATTTCGGTGAAGGCCGCTGAACACAACGTTTTATTTTCCATTTTAACTAATGGAGTTGCAAACTGCTAAATCTGAAGAATGCCTTTACACAAAAATCTCCTTGCAATTTCGACTTAGTAAATTATGTTAATATCATGGATGTCTGCTTTGCAAATGCCAAGGTGTTCACTGTAAAATAGTTCTGAAAAGATTGACATCTACTGTCAACGATTCGAATTTAGGCTTTGTTCGTCTAACATGTCAGGAGGTTGTTTATGAAGTGAATATGTTGATAAATATAGTTCCTCTCTTCTAAATTTTGCAATAGCAATCAACTGTAGACGTTTGCTGACACCGGCGTTAGCAATTCTTTTCCATTCTATGAAACCTCAAAATCGATAACTTTTTCTGGTTGAAATCTGATGACCTTAACTATCACTTCCGATCAACGTTAAATACTTCATTAATCCATACATGGAACTCCAAGTGTGCAGTGTTGCTGCACTGCTACAGAGCATGCATTGGAAGGTATTTACACAGCTCATCGCATAGACTTACCATAAGGAATGAAACAAAAACTGTTATACACTTTGCCGGCCGCGGTGGCCGTGCGGTTCTGGCGCTGCCGTCCAGAATCGCGGGACTGCTACGGTCGCAGGTTCGAATCCTGCATCGGGCATGGGTGTGTGTGATGTCCTTAGGTTAGTTAGGTTTAAGTAGTTCTAAGTTCTAGGGGACTTATGACCTAAGACGTTGAGTCTCATAGTGCTCAGAGCCATTTGAACCATTTTTATTATACACTTTACACCTTAGACGCTCACTCTGGCTTGACGAAAACATCCGAATATTGACCAAAATTTGCACAAATAATTGACTTTGAAAGGAAAAGCAAGAGGTATGAAGCATTTATAAATTCATCGAATGTAGTGAGGTGGTTTAATTTCGTCTAAGTCTATAAAATTAATTTCGGACCATACGCAGCTCTGGCCGATTAATGTAATACAGTACCCATCTACTAATCAGGGCGTCAGTCTCCGTTGCTTTCGAGCGAGAATTGAAATTGTAGAAATAATAATAAAGCGTTTTAAATTATCGAAAGCGATGAGCGGTAGCAAGCGCTTTCGATAAAGAACGGGGGAGTGAGTGCAGCGCCGCTGCTGTCGCCACGGCCGCTGCCAGTAGCCAGCAAATGGATCCCGGAGCTTTACCGCATGCGTCGTCCAGAGGAGGACACTGCAAGAAATCTGCCGCAAAATGGCTACTGGATAAAAGTTTGTTGTCGGTGTGATACAAAGTGAAATAGATTGAATCTGCATTGCCATTAAATTCACGTCTTCAGCATTCAGTTGGAAGAGGCTATAAACATTTTTGGAGCCGACTAGTTTCGATCCGCAGACATGGTAGATAGAAACAACGCACGGTACCGCTATACCAGGGGCGTAAACAGCAGCGGCCGGCCACCGGTCGAGTTTTATGTCGAAGAGTGTACATTAGAATGTTCTATAGAAGTGATTCGCATTTCAGTCACCACGGTTCAGACCGTGTACTGTTGCCTACTAGACACAGGGTCCGCCATGGGCCCGGTAACTTTTTCCATGCGTGTATCGGGTGAATAGCGTCCTGTGGCATTCACTTGATTCCAAGGTTCATCTGTGTTTGGCTTTAGGTTACAGAGCTGCACACGTCTTTTCACTATACATCACACTTTTTCGATTGGCAATAAATCTGGTGACTTTACCGGCCAGGGCAAAAGGCTGACATAGGGTGACACCAAGAAGGCACGTGTTTGTGCAACAACATGTGGTCATGCAGTGTCTTGTTGAAAAATGGCGTTTGAGGTGTGCAGAAGCTGTATGGATAAGTGACGCAGGATGTCATTCACGTAGGTCACACTGGCGTCAGTGCGCTGTACACACTCCAACTGTGATTTTTTAGTTGTACCCAATAGCATTGGCGGCCGAAGACTTCCGGCAGAAGAAGTCAGCCTCATTCTGCCAACGGCCTTGTCAAATAGGGCGGAGGAGCGGATAGAGGTTCAGGGCACTCTCTTGTCTTAGGGGCGGGAAATTGCCCCTAAAGGCGGAAGAATCAGCAATGATCTACGACATGAGTGTGGTGTCACCGCCAGACACCACACTTGCTAGGTGGTAGCTTAAATCGGCCGCGGTCCATTTAGTACATGTCGGACCCGCGTGTCGCCACTGTGTAATCGCAGACCTAGCGCCACCACCAAGGCAGGTCTCGTGATACGAGAGAGCACTCGCCCCAGTTGTACGAGAACCTAGCTACCACCCAGTTGTACGAAAACCTAGCTACCGACCAGATGTACGAAGCCTTTCTCTCTCATTAGCCGAGAGACAGAATAGCCATCAGCTAAGTTAATGGCTACGAACTAGCAAGGCGCCATTAGCCATACAGTGATTGTACTTAAAGTCTCCTGTGTATCGTCAAGATCGATGTACCACCATGATTGAGTAAAGTTAAGTATTAAACCTGCTCCGTACTTTTCTTCCTAACATTAATTACGTATCCTGTTCCAGTACTTCACGCCCGTCTGCGTTAGTCTAGCTTGCCTTTTCAGCCATCTCAACTTCACGGTGTCGGCCCAGCTACCGACACAACAATGAGGATGCAGAAGGTAATGGAAACCACTGCATTAAAGACACGTAACGTGTATCCACAGGACATGTGGCCTGTAATTGAAGAAGTGTCATGATGATCTCTCCATTGGCAAAAGATTCCGGAATAGTCCCCCATTCGGATCTCCGGGAGGGGACTGCCAAGGGGGAGGTTACCATGAGAAAAAGATTGAATAATCAACGAAAGGATAACGTTCTACGAGTCGGGGCGTGGAATGTCAGAAGCTTGAACATGGTAGGGAAAGTAGAAAATCTGAAAAGGGAAATGCAAAGGTTCAATCTAGATATAGTAGGGGTCAGTGAAGTGAAGTGGAAGGAAGACAAGGATTCCTGGTCAGATGAGTATCGGGTAATATCAACAGCAGCAGAAAATGGTATAACAGGTGTAGGATTCGTTATGAATAGGATGGTAGGGCAAAGGGTGTGTTACTGTGAACAGTTCAGTGACCGGGTTGTTCTAATCAGAATCGACAGCAGACCAACACCGACAACGGTAGTTCAGGTATACATGCCGACGTCGCAAGCTGAAGATGAACAGACAGAGAAAATGTATGAGGATATTGAAAGGGTAATGCAGTATGTAAAGGGGGATGAAAATCTAATAGTCATGGGCGACTGGAATGCAGTCGTAGGGGAAGGAGTAGAAGAAAAGGTTACAGGAGAATATGGCCTTGGTACAAGGAATGAAAGAGGAGAAAGACTAATTGAGTTCTGCAACAAGTTTCCGCTAGAAATAGCGAATATACCCTGTTCAAGAATCACAAGAGGAGGAGGTATACTTGGAAAAGGCCGGGAGATACGGATAGATTTCAATTAGATTACATCATGGTCAGACAGAGATTCCGAAATCAGATACTGGAATGTAAGGTGTACCCAGGAGCAGATATAGACTCAGATCACAATATAGTTGTGACATTAGTCAGGAAGAATCAATACGCAAAGAAGTGGGATACGGAAGTACTAAGGAATGACGAGATACGTTTGAAGTTCTCTAACGCTATAGATACAGCATTAAGGAATAGCGCAGTAGCCAGTAGGGTTGAAGAGGAATGGACATCTCTAAAAAGGGCCACCACAGAAGTTGGGTAGGAAAACATAGGTACAAAGAAGGTAGCTGCGAAGAAACCATGGGTAACAGAAGAAATACTTCAGTTGATTGATGAAAGGAAGAAGTACAAACATGTTCCGGGAAAATCAGGAATACAGAAATACAAGTCGCTGATGAATGAAATAAATAGTAAGTGCAGGGAAGCTAAGACGAAATGGCTGCAGGAAAATTGTGAAGACATCGAGAAAGATACGAGTGTCGGAAGGACAGACTCAGCATACAGGAAAGTCAAAACAACCTTTGGTGACATTAAAAGCAACGGTGGTAAAATTAAGAGTGCAACGGGAGTTCCACTGTTAAATGCAGAGGAGAGAGCAGATAGGTGGAAAGAATACACTGAAAGCCTCTATGAGGATGAAGATTTGTCTGATGTGATAGAAGAAGAAACAAGAGTCGATTTAGAAGAGATAGGGGATCCAGTATTAGAATCGGAATTTAAAAGAGCTTTAGAGGACTTACGGTCAAATAAGGTAGAAGGGATAGATAACATTCCATCAGAATTTCTAAAATATTTGGGGGAAGTGGCAACAAAACGACTATTCACGTTGGTGTGTAGAATATATGAGTCTGGCGATATACCATCTGACTTTCGGAAAAGCATCATCCACACAATTCCGAAGACGGCAAGAGCTGACAATTGCGAAAATTATCGCACAATTAGCTTAACAGCTCATGCATCGAAGCTGCTTACAAGAATAATATACAGAAGAATGGAAAAGAAAATTGAGAATGCGCTAGGTGACGATCAGTTTGGCTTTAGGAAAAGTAAATGGACAAGAGAGGCAATTCTGACGTTACGGCTAATAATGGAAGCAAGGCTCAAGAAAAATCAAGACACTTTCATAGGATTTGTCGACCTGGAAAAAGCGTTCGACAATATACAATGGTGCAAGCTGTTCGAGATTCTGAAAAAAGTAGGGGTAAGCTATAGGGAGAGACGGGTCATATACAATATGTACAACAACCAAGACGGAATAATAAGAGTGGACGATCAAGAACGAAGTGCTCGTATTAAGAAGGGTGTTGGATAAGGCTGTAGCCCCTACTCTTCAATCTGTACATCGAGGAAGCAATCATGGAAATAAAAGAAAGGTTCAGGAGTGTAATTATCCTGAGTGAAAGGGAAGAAGAATTAAATGATCTGCTGAGCGGAATGAACAGTCTAATGATTACACAGTATGGTTTGAGAGTAAATCGGAGAAAGACGAAGGTAATGAGAAGTAGTAAGAACAGCGAGAAACTTAACATTAGGATTGATGGTCACGATGTCAATGAAGTTAAGGAATTCTGCTACCTAGGCAGTAAAATAACCAATGACGGACGGAGTAAGGAGCACATCAAAAGCAGACTCGCTATGGCAAAAAAAGGCATTTCTGGCCAAGAGAAGTCTACTAATATCAAATACCGGCCTTCATTTGAGGAAGAAATTTCTGAGGATGTACGTCTGGAGTACAGCGTTGTATGGTAGTGAAACATGGACTGTGGGAAAATCGGAAGAGAATTGAAGCATTTGAGATGTGGTGCTATAGACGAATGTTGAAAATTAGGTGGACTGATAAGGTAAGGAATGAGGAGGTTCTACGCAGAATCGGAGAGGAAAGGAATATGTGGAAAACACTGATAAGGAGAAGGGACAGGATGATAGGACATCTGCTAAGACATGAGGGAATGACTTCCATGGTACTAGAGGGAGCTGTAGAGGGCAAAAACTGTAGATGAAGACAGAGATTGGAATACGTCAAGCAAATAATTGAGGACGTAGGTTGTAAGTGCTATTCTGAGATGAAGAGGTTAGCACAGGAAAGGAATTCGTGGCGGGCCGCATCAAACCAGTCAGTAGACTGATGACCAAAAAAAAAAAAAAAAAAAAAAAAAAAAAAAAAAAAAAAAAAAAAAAAAAAAACCAATAGCACCCTGTATCATAAGTCTTTGAGTTCATGCTGTATGTCCTGTGCGAATTCAATCAATGAGATGCCACCCCCCGTGTGAGCGGCGAACCAAAATGCGACCATCATTTTGAAACAAACAAAACCTCGATCATATGTATGAAGATAGTAACTGTTCTCGAAAGAACAAAAACTGTTGATTACCGTGCAGCTTCTCTAGAATAAATGATAATTAACTGAGGCCCTCAGCTGTCGAGAGGTGTTGTTGTTATACCTCGATGGGGGCAGCTGAAAATGTGTGCCCCGACCGGGACTCGAACCCAGGATCTCCTGCTTACATGGCAGACTCTCTCTCCATCTGAGCCACGGAGGACAGAGATGAATAGCGCGACTGCAGGGACTTATCGCTAGTATGCTTCCCGTGAGACCCTCATTCCCAACTGTCCACAATCTACATACGTAATGTACCTAATAGATGTTTGCCCACCCACTCATTACTCGCGCACACTTAGCTGACGGTTCCCGCCGTAAGACCTTGACATTCGTCTGTGCGAATGCGCACAGGTTGCCTGAACTCTTACGGGAATCATCACCTTAGTGTACGCGAGTAATGAGTGGGTGGGCAAACATCTATTAGGTACTTTACGTATGTAGATTTTGGACAGTTGGGAATGAGGGTCTCACGGGAAGAGTGCAAGGGATAGGTTCAAATGGTTCAAATGGCTCTGAGCAATATGGGACTTAACATCTTGGGTCATTAGTCCCCTAGAACCTAGAACTACTTAAACCTAACTAACCTAAGGACATCACTCCCATCCATGCCCGAGGCAAGATTCGAACCTGCGACCGTAGCAGTCCTGCGATTCCGGACTGAAGCGCTTAGAACCGCACGGCCACCGCGGCCGGCAAAGGGATAGGTCCCTGCAGTCGCACTATCCGTCTGTCTCCTCGGTGGCTCTGATGGTTAGACCGTCTGCCATGTAAGCAGGAGATCCCGGGTTCGAGTCCCGGTCGGGGCACACATTTTCAGCAGTTCCTATCGAGCTATATCAATAACACCTGTCGGCAGCTGAGGGCTTCAGTTGATTATTATTTAAAGCCTGGATTCGTCCGAAAACACTTGCTGATGTCATTCCTGTCACCAGTCACGTCGTTCCATACACGATTGCCGTGTAGCATGCTTCTCACTTCATCGCAAACGAACAGCACTTTCCCGTATGGCTGCATCTCATTCTCTCATGCCCATAATGGCCTGGCAAATTTTACCGGTAGGTGGTGTTGCGCCGCGATATCGATGTTGATCTTGTACCCGCTGACTGACATGGTTCACATGCTAATCAATTCTTCATAACTTACTGATGTATATGTCATGTGAGGTCCAGTCTGCAGTCTTTCAAGGTGTTCTGTTTTTTCTGCACAGAGTGTATTTACAGAACAGTGGAAAGACGAGTAGAAGCAGACATCAGAGCGTTTGGTATACGGAGAACTGTAGGAAAACGTGTGAGGAATTTGTACTGTTAGGGTTATTAGTAGCTGGCTATATTAGTTTATACATTTCGTTTTATCCCATTATATATTTTCGTTTTCCGTTCAAATAACTGCACTTGGAAATGAACATACATCGTTGGTAGCTACAACACCACAATTTCCGCTGTATCTAACAATTTGTTGTCAAGAGTAACGAAATGTGACAAAAGAAGTAACACATTTTTATTGCCTCTTGCTCTCGCACACTCGCTTCTACCCTGCGAGTGGGTGTACGCTAGGCTCAGAACTAGTGATAGCGGTTTAATGATGAGGCAAATTCACATTAGTTGCCGTTCCAGAATAAAATTCGTGAAGAAAGGTTTCAGTAGCTCTGCTGCAAGCAACTTTCCTTATTGGAATGGAATAATGTCTAGATCACGGCACCAGTGAAGGTGAACTGTGACTGTGAGATAATAATACACGGAAGACATTCATGGCCGGCGTTTGGCTCTGAGCACTATGGGACTGAACATCTATGGTCATCAGTCCCCTAGAACTTAGAACTACTTAAACCTAACTAGCCTAAGGAGATCACATACATCCATGCCCGAGGCAGGATTCGAACCTGCGACCGTAGCGGTCACGCGGTTCCACACTAAAGCGCCTAGAACCGCACGGCCACACCGGCCGGCTGGCCGGTGTTTATTTTGTTGGAGACAACAAATTGTTTCTATGTCAAACTTGCTGCTGAAGAATACGTAAAAATATACGATGATAGGTCTTTACACTCTGCAAAGTTTGCTTCTGGCAGAGAGTTCATTGGTATAAATAGATCAGCTGAACTGTTTCTCTTATCAGTGCAACGGAAATCGTGCCATGACTTCATTCGCATGCTGATCGTGAAAGGAATCCAATTTCAGTATATTTTCTCCTGAAGTTATTGTCTCACTCATTAACACTTACTGCACGGTGCCCGTACGCTATATGGGCGCGGCCGCCCTGACGGTGGCGACGGCGCCCGTATGGCGTACGGGCGAGCCTTTATTTGGTTCCGTAAGCGCGTTTAGCGCATCTCCGAAGCAGTTTCGTCAACTAATGTGGAGGTATTTCATTCTTCTTCCGCAAGAGGCAAGCACTTATCGGCTATCTCATCCTGGGAGCGGCTGTGAGCACTGCAAAGACGACGTTACCTGCAGTTCATTCAAAGGTGTTTTCGTGAAAATATCGCGCAGCGAGTTGACGGAGGCAGAGATCTTAGATATTATTTATGGAGATGCAGGATCTGAAATTGACGATTCTGACAAAGAGGATTCGCACTCTCCTAACGAAAGTACAAGTGATGATTCAGATATGTATATGTCTCAATTGTTCATAAAGTGAAGAGTTCATTACGTCATTTTGTATTGTGAGTAACGTTCATTACTTCACTTGCATTTAGTACCTTTTAGTACCAATCTTAGCATTATTTTTTTTTCTATGCAGACAGTGGTACAGACCATCAGTCACCATCTGTGGTACCTGGTCGTATGTGCCTCACTGAGCACAAAGAGCAAGGTTGGTCGGAACTAGACGATCAGCCAGCACTGCCGGATTTCCAGGAAGTAGTCGGCGTAGCATCGTATTTTTCAGATGCCACTGAGGAGCTTCGATATTTTAGTTATTTCTTTGATGACGACCTTATTCGGCTCATCGAAAGTGAAACGAATCTGTACGATGGTAACGTTATTACGACAATGAAACGCAAAGGTAGCCTGAAAATAAACTCTGTTTGGCGTAAGTGGTCTACAGTAAAATTTCAAGAGATTTACTGGTCTCTCAGTATTATTTTGCATATGTGCGTCGTCAAATCGCCGAAAATCTGTGATTATTGGTCAACAGACCCGTTTCCGCAGACAGGATTTGCGAGTAAATTGTTGAGTCGCGATCGATTTTGCGCTACATTGTCGATGTTACACTTGAATGACAATGCTATGTTCATTAGCAGAGGCGAAGAAAAGCACGACGCACTTCACAAAGTGAGGCTTTTGTTTGATTCCTTTGTGAATAAAAGCAATATTAGTTTTCGTCCAGGCATGAATCTGACAGTAGATGAGGCAATGTGTCCCTTTCGTGGTAGAACAAGCTTCAGAGTATACATGAAATACAAACCCAATAAATATGGAATAAAATTGTATGCTCTCTCCGATTCATCAACTGGTTATATGCTAAACTGTGATGTATATACAGGTTCTGCAGGCAGTGTTGACAATAGTATCCAGGGCCTTGTAAAAAGGTTGTGTTCACAATACTTGGGCAAAGGAAATTGGATTTATATCTCGTAGATAGGTACTACACCAGTCCATCTCTTTTGGATATGTTGTGGGAAAATAAAGCTCTTGGAGTGGGAACTGTAATGAAAAACAGGAAAGGTTTGCGACGAATATTCTGAACACTAAAACTAAAAAAAAAGATAGTTTTTCAAAGGAAACACCGTCTCTTGGCAGTGAAGTGGAAGTCCAAACGAGATGTTTTTTGTTTTTCCACAAAGCGTAAGTCTACCAGCACTAGTATTCAAGTGAGGGCCAAAGGTGGCATAGCAGAAATTGTAAAGCCAGACGTTATTATTGATTACAATAAGAATAAAGCTAGGGCTGACAGAGCAGATCAGTTCTCCAGCTATTACCCGTTTGCGCAAAAAAATTTGAAGTGGTGGTAAAAGCTGTTTTTTCACTTGTTTATCGTGTCAACTGTCAACACTTTTATTTCATATAAAGAGAACACTAGGAAGAATGTATCCCTAGTAGACCTTATTCACAGAGTGGGGAAGAAATTGGCAGAGAAGGGCGGAAATATTTTTCAGCAACAAGCCGCTTCATCCTCACAAATTGAGAGGACATTTGCAAGGGACTTTCCAGAGAAGGTCCCACCCACTGCAAACAAGGTGAATACTACTAGGTATTGCAAAATATGTTCAGACAGGGAGAAGAAAGAGACGGGTAAGTGCATCAGGAAGGAAAGTAGATGGTGGAGTAAGGACTGTGGCGTTGGCCTTTGTGTCCCACAGCGTTTCCAGGATTTTCACACAAAGGCTAACTGCATCTGAACTATTAAAATACTCTAATTTACAGGTACCTGAAGTTAGACAGTGCAGTGATAGTTTGTTTTAAATTTAGATACAGTAATAATGGCATTACTCAAGAGAGAGATCATGTAAAATTTTTTTATCCACGATATTTTTGTGTTTTCTTTTTTTAATTATAGCACCCATTTGTATTTTATATTGTAAAATAAACTCACATTCACGTAAAGCTCTTACTTTTTCCTTTTAAATGATGCCAGAACCATATTCCTATCATTTTTCTGTTCTTTGCAATCTAATTTCAAACATCCATTAAATATGCCAGTTCACAGCCAAGTGCCAGGTGTAAAGAGGGCAGTGTTGAAAGTGTTAAATTCTGTGGCCGTTCTAGGCTTTCTAGAGATGTAAGTCGTTAGTCATATTAAGTGCACTCCAGGAAAAGCTGCAGCTCGAATTACAAACGTTGGTCCACTTAACTTGCTTACAGATGGCTAAATGCTAAAAAGTAATCATCGATATATTCGCTCTCAGTTCGGTAACGTTACTTTCACTGCTGGCACCACGTTCGCTAATTAAACTGTGTAGGTGTCTTCCATGATTCAAACCTTTTTCAGTAATGATAGTGTAACTTAAGGCCTGACGTCTCAGTCTGAATGGTCGAAAATTCGGTTTTTTATTACAGTTTTTGAAAAGTACATGTGTCTAGAATGTTGGGAGGAAAAGGTTTTTTTCATACGTGCGTTACAGAAGTTTCTATAGCCCATTGTTCGAAGTAGTGCCACGACCGCCGTGGGACGCTCTCAGCCGGATACGTCCGGTTCAGGTAGAAAACCTGTCGTGCCGTGACGCTCGTTCACAAAATGGTATATATTGCAATACGCATGAAAACATATTCACAGAAAAAGCTGACACACAACTAGTGCGGGCTGCCGAACGCACCATATCCTGCTCTTCCTGATCGGCTTTTCTAGTCAAGAAGAACGAAGGAATTGCTCTCCAGGAACAATTCGAGTCACAGGAAAGCTTGATATATGGTCGTAGAATCGCAGACTCAACGTAAGTAACGAAAACGCTTTTTTTGGTCAAATTTTAGTCAAAACGTAAGTCGTCCATATTGGATTAGCCATTTCGAATTTTAAAAATCTAACTTAGGTTTTGTGTTCAGTGGCATAAAAAATTTGTTATAGCATGTAGCTTTATGCAAATTGAACTACTAATACCTCTATATCTATGTAGATACTCCGCAAGCCACCGTACAGTGTCTGGCGGAGTGTATCCAGCACTTCTACTTGCCACTTTCTTTCCCGTTCCACTCGCAAACAGAGCTAGGGAAAAACGAATGTCGTTATGCCTCCTGAAGAGCCCTAATTTCTCGTATCTTATCTTTGCGGTCCTTACGCGCAATACATCTTGGCGGCAGTAGAATCGTGCGGCAGTCAGCTTCGAACGCCAGTTCTCTAAATTTTTTCAATAGTGTGTCTCGAAAAGAACGTCGCCTTCCCTCCACGGATTCCCGTTTTTGAGTTCCCGAAGCAACTCCGTAACACTCGCGTGTTGTTCGACCCTACTAGCAGTCTACCTCTGAATTGCTTCGACGTCTTCCTTCAGTCTGACCTGATACGGATCCTAAACACTCGAGCAGTAGTCAAGGACAGCGTCCTATATACGCTCTCCTTTACAGATGAACACTCTTTCCTAAAATTCTCCTAACAAACCAAGGTCGACCATTCACCTTCTCTACCACAGTTCTCACATGCTCGTTCCACCTCACATCCCTTTGCAATGTTATGCCCAGATATTTATACGACTTGGCTGTGTCAAGAGGTCACTAGTAATACTACATCCTAACATTACAAGTTTGATCTTCCTACTAATACGCATTAACTTACATTTTTCCTCATTTAGGGCTAGCAGCCATTATCACACCAACTGGAAAGTTTTTCTAAGTCGTGTTGTATCTTCCTACAGTCACTCAACTTTGGCACCTTACCGTACACCACGGCATCATCAACAAACAACCGCACATTGCTGCCCACCCTGTCAGCCAAATCATTTAAGTACATAGAGGACAACAGCGGTCCTATTACACTTTCTTGGAACACTCCTGACGATACCCTAATGAATATACTTGGTTCTACACTGAGGAGCCAAAGAAAATGATACACCTGTTTAAGGGGCTCCGGAAAGGCTCAAAATCATGAAAAGTTCAATTTTTACTTTTTTGCGTTTTCTGAATCTGCAGACTATTACCTTTTAATAGATATATAATTTATTCAATTCGGAAGACTACAACTATTTTTAAATTTTTTTTGAAATGTGTTCTACATGGGCGTGACCCACTGTGGCGCTGTTAAACTGCTGTCAAATGGTGTTATTATTAACGTCCGTGTTCATCAGGTACATTTTAGTGATGTGAGATAAAGCATGTGTTGTGGCTAACCTGTGATGGTTCAATATATATGGCTGGTGTGATTGTCGATTGTTTCATGTTTATTTACTCTGTCGTTATCTCGAAAATATTCGTAATTAACTCTGCTTCTTGAGTCTCTGTTTTGTTGAAGTATAATAATGAGTAAAAGTAAAGTTATTACAAATCCTCTGAAGGATTTTAAAAAAAGGAGAAATGTTGGAAAGCCAAAGGTATGTGTTATTACTGTAAACAATAAAGACGATAACCAAGTGAGTGAACCTAACCTCTCAAGTACACCTGCCCATAGCAGTCAAAGTGGGAAAGAAAATACTTCACAGAAGAAGCTTGGTTCAATGAGTGAAAACTATGAATGTTTTATGGGCGAATCGGATGTGAATGAAATATTTGATATGTCGGTTCTCAAAGGAATTCTTTCAAACTGTGTAAGATGTATTCATTGTAGTGAAGTTGGTCTGGAACTCTCCATAACAAAGCACGTAGGACTTGCTAGTGAAATACAACTGAATTGTGATAAGTGTTCATACATGACCACCTTTTGGAACAGTGTTGCAGTAACGGCAACTGAAGAAAATGGTAGCAAAATCTACGAACACAACAACGAGCGATGCTTGCTTTAGACAAGGAACGCCTTCGGGCTGCAGACAGGGCTGTAAAGTGTCTAGAAATACAAGCAAGAGTAAACAGGAGGAGGAACAAGAGGAAGCTGGAGGAGGAGTTTGCAGAGGATGAAGATAATCCATCCTATGGACCTGGAATGCACTAAAAAGTTAATCCAATCTTTGTCGCCCGATTCCCAAAACTTTTATTTTCTCATACTAATTACATGTTTTCTAAGGATCAGCCAAACATATTTGTTTCAAACTTTCAGTAAATGTTACACAGTACCTTCTGCATAATTTAACACAGCCTTTTTCCAAAAAACTGTATATTTTTGAATATATAAATAAAAAATTGCAAAAAAATGTTGTGAATTTTCATTACAATTGAAAAAAAAATCATCTTTAATAACTGAACTAAAATTTTGTAAAATCCCTGCGTTAAGTTGTAGCCCATATTCCAATAAATAATCTGTAAAAAGTTCAACTTCCTACATCAAATACTTTGTGAGGAAAGATGTAATTTATAAGCGTTATTTTAACATTGCAAGTATAGGGCGTTCCGGAGCGCCTTAATATCGTTGAGGGGCCCCGCGAGCATGCGGAAGTGTCCCTTGTCCCTGTATGTTCTCCACCCTAGTGCTTTTAGAGTGGAAGTTTTAATGTGACACAGAGTGGCTCGCTTGTCCGTTTTCTTCTCATGATCAGCCAGCCATGGTCATTTGCTCTCTTGTTTCAATTTCATCTACCTGTTCCTTGCACCTCTCTGTGGTTTTCTTGTGAGTTTAGTCCATTGTAGTGTTTGTTGTCCTTCTATCGTTCTTGTGGTTTTTCCTTTCTTCCAGCTTTGTGTTGTATGTCTTGTTTGTTTTACCCTCACCCTTGTGAAATTATTTTAATCGGAAACAGGTACCGATGGCCTCAGAGTTTAGTCCCCCCTCTCTTAAACCAATAACCAACTATCTCCCGATCACGGTTTACAGTCTGTTTAAACTTCGCCCGTAATTCCGCTACACCCATGTTACCGGAACTAAATGATGGCAATTCACTGTCAAGGTGAGATGTTAATAGCTTCTTATCTGCTCTAACAGAAACACTCTCCTAGCCTTTTTGACTGATTCATTAGCGTTCGTATTCGTAGTTGCTATAATGACCTCATGATCGCTAATCCCCGTTTTTATACTGACGCTGTCGATAACGTCCGAGCTGTTTGCAGCTACAAGGTGTAAGGTATTATTTCCATTGTGTGTGGCCTGCCGATTTAGTTGCTCAAGACAATTATCAGAGAACGGAGAACGTGTTCATAAGTATTTCGCATGACTGGCTGCCTGTACACCATTCCCACCCCCCCCCCCCCCCACCCCCCCCCCCCCACCCCTCCTGACAATGTATCCATAGACATCCCAGCCTATACTCGGTAGGTTAAAATCTCCTCCAATCAGTATTGCATGATTCCGCACTACTGACCGCAGACTTCCTTTGAATGATTCCAGAAATGTCACAGCAGAATCGGATGGTCGGTAAAATACCCAACAATTAACTTGGTTTCAATAACAACAGTTCCCTAAACTTTAAACAGGTTTTCCTCGAGAAACGATTTTTTAAAAAAACTGATACAGCATAAAATAAAAACGGTTCTACCCTTTTACTTCTCCCTTTGATCCCCGAAAAGCAAACACTTTTCTTGGGAGCTTATACCCACAGTAAAAGAAATTTGTATATATTAACTATTTTTTGTCAAGCCATAAACTCCGAAAAATCGAACTCATTCCAGTTAGCACCATATCGTTATATTTAGGGTTGTTTCATTGTGGTTAGGTAGAAGCTCCCAGAAATTTAGAGTATTATCGACTGATGTTATCCATTTTTGATTTCAGGTAGCTCCTGAGAAACTAAACTGCACGTACTCTGCGTACTTCAAACCCGCACGCTCTTAATCAAACCATAATTAAGGACGCCATTTTTTAAAATGAAAATGTAAATTAAAGTTGAAAGTATGATCAATCATAATCTGAAAACTGGTCCTTTGTATCTCTTTCACTGATCTCAAAAAAAATCCCCAACTTGGTCTATTTCTTGCTCATTTGAATGAGAACCTTGCCTTATCTGTGTCACCACGAGAAGCAGATCAATCGTTCGCTGTAAACTTTCAGGATAAATTCCTTCAGACTTTGAGCGACATCCAAATCGTATGATATCCCATATTCCTTCGCTTAACTAGCTAGCTGCTTGACATTAAGTCGTACAAGGGTGGCGCTAGTCTAACTGAATTGCCGTGGCAACGCAGTAATGTTATCATGTTATACGCCTTCTCCTAAAATCATATTTGTTCTGTTTTTGTGTGAAGAGCACGCATGTTCGAATTGTCTCGTCATAGGACATGCTATGTCTTCTTAAGTAATCAAGGGTTGCTCCTAAATGCAACACACTGTTTCTGCAGATTGCCTACGTTGGAAATACACTCACTTCCCAGTGTTAGTGGAGTTATCTGCCTATGAAAATCACCGATAATTGCGGCCGTCTTGTAATTGAATTCAACAAAGCCTTAATCTCCTCAACATGCTCAACAACAACCCTGATTGACGCATTTACGGTACTTATGCCCGATACAACGTTGCTATGTTGCCAGAATTTTCTGAAAGTTCGTATCAACCTACGTATCATCAACATGAAATGAAATGTCGTGTGGTTAGGGCCTCCCGTCGGGTGGACTGGTCGCCTGGTGCAAGTCTCTCGAATTGACGCCACTTCGGCGACTTGCGTGGGGATGAGATGATGATGATGAAGAACACAACAACCAGTCCCTGAGCGGAGAAAATCTCCGAATCCGCCGGGAATCAAACCCGGGCCCCTTTGAATGGCATTCTATCGCGCTGACCACTCAGCTATCGAGGCGGACCCCATCCACATGAAATACATTGTGCTGCAAACAGCGGATGGTCATCTACAGCGAAGTTCCACAGTTATATGACAAGTGCAAAGCCCCACCTCATCACAAATACAGATAAACAGTGGATGGTCAACTACAGTGAAGTTTCACAATTATTTTACAGCTGCAAAGCCCCACCTCATCACAAAAACACATAAAATACATTATTTAAAATCCCTACATCTTGCAAATAGTTTGCCCTCCAATTTAAAAAAAAAACTTCTTTTTTGTTTATAACTTTCTTCCTAAGATTGATTTTTCCACCCAAATCGCATTTCCTTCCGAATGCGTCTTAAAGTGTCTTTGAATTGCAAAACCATTTCATACAGGCAGAAATTTAACACATCAGGGTACGACTTTCAAGCAGCAACGTCTGTGAGGAAACCTGTTCATTTTTGAAACACCGCTGTGTAAATTTCTCCGCTCTTTTGCTTATACTTCCGCCGTGAAAATGTGTTTATCTTTCATTACTCTTGTAATTTATTCTTTAAATTAGTTGTGGTTCTTCCTTGTTAGTTCAGTCAGCCTTCTAAACAGCTATGTGCTTATGTTGGCTATCTACGAGAGCTTCCACAGAAGAAAAACTGCTGCAACGATGTTGTCGGTATCTATTCTTTGCAAAGTATCACGTTCTTCTACGATTTATTAATGCAGATCGTTATGAAACAGATGGAAATAACTTTATTCTGCGACATAGTAACTTTGCTTCGTGCTAACATTGATCATGCCTGGGGTGACAATGTCGTTTCATATTGCAGCGAAAGGAGACTACAACAAACTAGTCGGACATCTAATGATAGTAAATGCAGACTAAAGGTGATAAGAAACTTTTCTGTACGTCTGGGAGGATGTGTCGTCAGGTAACTTTTAGTTCAACAAGTGTACTGGGGACATTACCGATAGCAGAAATATACACAGCAGATCATAAAATGGCAACACCAGAAATGATATCAAAAGGTGAAATTTTACTTATTGTAAATGAAGACAGTAGCTCAAAGAATAGATTGTTCAATTTCTCATACCTCCTGCCGCCACTCTAAGTACAATGTAATTTGCTCTTGCGTTGGGCTCTATCCCCTAGACCAGGGGGTGTCCATCCTTTTAGCTTACCTGGACCTTATTAGAAGAAGACTAGTAATTTTGGGTCGCACAAAATACACTTACAAAATTTCCCGAGAAGTGATTATCGGAGGCATGTCGTTAACATAGAAGTAATTTACTAATTTACCGCAGGCCGGAATGGCCGAGCGGTTCTAGGCGCTACATTGTGGAACCGCGCGACCGCTACGGTCGCAGGTTCGAATTCTGCCTCGGGCATGGATGTGTGTGATGTGCTTAGGTTAGTTAGGTTTAAGTAGTTCTAAGTTCTAGGGGACTGATGGCCTCAGAAGTTAAGTCCCATAGTGCTCAGATCCATTTAAACCATACTAATTTACCATTCTTTTGTCTAAAAACTCAAGCTGGAATTAACTTGAAATATCATGAATAAGTAATTACAGATCATGGAATTAATGTGACAATTGACTTTGATTTTGAGAAACTTATGCATCATATCAGGTTCGATCGAAGTGGTTGCTATTCTCAAGGTGTTCTCAAGATTTTCATCTAAGATTCTCGTGTGATTTACTCTTCGAAATAATTTTTCACCAACTTACGTTCCGTTTCACAAACCTTACAAAGGTCACATTTAGAACGAGTGACTGCACAGCAAGGGATATTTGTCTCTGGGCTGCTTCGATTTGTAAAAGTCCAACGAAGATACGTGTTCAATTTTTTCTTTTATTTATTGCCAAACTGTAACTCTATGTATTTCATCTGAAAATCTCCTGGCAGCGTATCTATATTGTTTATAAAAGGTGCTGCATAAGTAGTAAAATTTTGATTATTTTCTCGAAAATCCTGAAATCGATTTCCACATTCTCGCATCAAATCGAAAATTATGGCTGCGTACTTCATCTCATCTTTAGGATTATGTTAGGCCAACGTGTTAAAATGAGAACACTTGTTTGTATTTTCTTGTGCTTGCGATAATTTCTGTTTCATTTGGAACTCGTTTATTGCTGGAAACATTGTCGTGATAAGTAAGTTTCTACCGTGAAGACGCCTGTTTAAGTCACCTAAATGAGCAATCAGATCTACCAAAAATGCTAAAACTGCCACCCATCTGCCATCGTCAAGCTGTGACACGTATTTCATTACTTCTGCTATAGAATCATTATAAAATCTCGTCAGTGCAACCTTACTTCTGTATAATATACGGTATCACCATACAGAGCATCCAAAGCTTTGGGAAATTCCTGGAATAGATGGTGATTCAGTCCCACAAGAAATTATTACGTGGGCTGTCGTATGGAGATATTGAATTGAATTAAAGCTCATCTGCTATGTTATAATCTGCACACTAAAGTAAAAAGACTCTGTGAAAGCCCACTATAGAGACATTCATTTTCAGACGTCGTTCTTATTCATGGGCAATGGATTGATATCAAATTAAATCCGTTGTAACAGAATTACGGTACTTTTTTTATTTATTTAGCGTATGGCTAATACAGACATATCATGAAATTACATATACATATGTACATATTGACACACAAGAAACTTAAGTTTGTCTTTACAATTGAATATCCAGTCCTTCAATCCAGCGCACTGCATATGGAGTTGCTAGTAGGAAGTCCTCTTTGGCGCCGTGGTAGGCTCGAATCCTGCATTCACTGACAATGTGGTAAACAGTCTGGTATGGAGCCCCGCAGTCACAAGCTGGATCCGGCAGCTTCTTACGGTACTATTAGACAGCAAACAAAGGCAGTAATTGCAATTCCCGTGAAGATTTCTAGTTTCTACCGACTTACGGTCATCAGAACTAACGTTTTTTATCACTATCGTACAGAAATAATCCCGAATTTTCTAGTAGTCCCATAAATTATTTTCATTACACGTCTCCAAATCTCTAGTTCCACAGTTGCATCTGAAGTAGCCGTAAGCTAACAGACCAGCAAATTTGAACGGATTGGCTGGCTGTAAGAACGAGACTCAGGGGATTCAAGTATAGCACGAGTGACAATGTTATGAACGAGATAGACCAATGAGGGAATAGCTTGAGGTGGCGGGAGTTTCAAACTGATAATATTAGGTTTATCATAACTTAACATCAATGTAATTTTATGCATTCTTTTTATCGGTGTTGTGATATATGCCCACTTCTTGGACCGCACTGGCACTCGCTTTGGGGCGCATGCGGCTCTTGGGCCGCGGGCTTCAGACTTTCCATGCGTAGTATCTTCTTGGTTTGTTTTATTTTGACAAAATTGATACAACGAAGCCTCAACTTTCATAGTACGCTTGAAACATAGGGGGCATGATTCTGGTTTCTCCTGTCCCACGTCATGGCGGTGCTCTTTGCGCCAGCGACTCATGCGCCGGACACTTTCCTTCAGTGCGTCGCTCCACGCGTGCAGTGCGGCCGTTGGTTGATACGTTGCTTTTGGTCCACTGTATCACTTTCGGTTTTTGTAGACGCTTCCTTGTTACATTGCATAGGATGTTTCCTGTCGCAAGCCTTTTTATTCATTGACTGTTCGCCATACGGACATCATGGTTTTAACTACAAAGTCTGGGTCTTATATATCCTCTGCCATGCTGTTTAGCATGCTTCAATCTTTGTAAGTGCATTTGTGTTTTTATCTGTTCCCATAAATGGCTTCCCCTGCGGGTTCGGGGGTAAGAATAGGCCTGCGGTATTCCTGCCTGTCGTAAGAGGCGACTAAAAGGAGTCTCAACTGTTTCGGCCTTTAATGTGATGATCCCCATTGGGGTTTGACCTCCATTTTTCCAAATTCTACAGAAGTACGAGCCTTTTGGGGAAGGACACCTTACGTGGTGCACCATCAGTCCTCTGTGCCCTAAGACCTTGGCACTCTTTATCCTCTTGGCGCTGTAACTGCACCCTCCATCCCTCATTTTGGGCATACACACCTGATGGATTGTGTAAGTTACGCCCTTAGTGCGTCACCATCTGCACCCACGATTACTATGGACTATCCATGGCACCCAAAATCCAGCACGGTAGCCAGCCCGTTGTGGTGGGGTCGTCATGTTCCCTCTAGGTTGTAGCCACCTGACGACACAGGGATCGTACTGCCGATGCCTGAGCTGACACCTCCCCACGTAAGCCAAGAAGTAGATGCCCGTCTCTGGGGCATCGGGACTCCCGGCAACGGCCAACCTGCCAGGTGGCCTTTGCTGTGGCTGGGTGGCGCCCATGGGGAGAGCCCCTGGTCGGAGTGGGTGGCATCGGGGCGGATGCCCCGCAATGAAGCGGGTGAAATCTCAATCTGGTGTTCGCCCGACCGCCCATGTCTCTAAGCGTGGCAAGGTGGAATTTAACGCTGTGACATATAACCCCAACTCATTTCCTTCCCTAGCCACACCATGGGAGGAACGTAGGGCTGCAGACAGACAGGAGCCATATTCACCGCGATACCTTGTATGCAGCAGAACTGATGGGGATTCGTTTTTGGGGACTAAGCCTCTTTTCTTTGTGCACAATCTCGAAGATAGGTTTGGGGAAGTGGCGTCTCTTTCCAAAATGAGGAGCGGGGCCATTCTGATACAAGCAGCTTCATCTGCACAGTCACGGGCATTACTCGCCTGTGAGAAGCTCTGTGACATCCCTGTTACCGTCACTCCCCATAAGTTCTTAAATTTGGTGCAGGGGATCATCTTTCATACAGAACTTCTGCTGCAGTCTGATGATGAGCTAAGGGAGAACCTGGCGCGACAAGGTGTACACTTTGGTTGGTTCAATTGGCTCTGAGCACTATGGGACTTGACATCTGAGGTCATCAGTCCCCTAGATCTTAGAACTACTTAAACCTATCTAACCTATGGACATCACACACATCCATGCCCGAGGCAGAATTCGAACCAGCGACCATAGCGGTCACGCGGTTCCAGACTGAAGTGCCTAGAACCACTCGGCCACAGGTGTACACTTTGTCCGTCGTGTCTTTAGGGGGCCCAAGGATAATGGGGTCGCTACCGGTGCCTTCATCCTGGCCTTTGAGGGCGACTGCTTGCCCGAGAAGGTCAAGGTCACGATCTACCGGTGCGATTTCAAGCCCTAGGTCCCGCCCCCTATGCGATGCTCCCAGTGCTGGAAATTCGGACATATGTCCTCCATGTGCACTACCAGTCCCACGTGTCGTGATTGTGGACAACCTTCGCATTCTAATGTTCCATGTGCTCTGATTCCCACCTGCATTAACTGTGGGGAGCATCATTCTACCTGCTCACCAGACTGTGCAGTCTACCAACGAGAGCGGAAGATACAAGAAATGAAGACCTTGGACAGTTTAACTTACCAAGAGCCAAGGAAGAAGCTGTAACGACTCAACCACACACCTATGTTGAAGAGTTATGCTACCGTCACACTGCCGCCAACCGTTCCTGCAAAGACTCCCCTCCGTTGGTCCACAGAGAAATCAAGTTACGCCTGCCCCACCGCTGGTATGGGCCACTCTCTCTTCCACTACTCCCGAAACAGTGTGGGAGCAGTGCGGCCCGAACAACTGGGGATGTCAGTCCCCACCTCTCAGCCGGAGAAGCGACAGCCTTCTCCAGCTACTCAGCCATAGAAGCGACAGCGCTCTCCGGCTACTCAGCCGGAGATGCAACAGCCTCCTCCAGCCTCATTCGTTCGGAAGGGGTCCTTTGGGGGAGTCCCTTCCAAGGACTCTACCAATGTCTCCCAAGACACTAGCCAGTGGCTGAAGAAGCCACCAGCTGCTGGTCGAAGGGCTTCACGCTCTTCTTCTGTTCCTGACAATACGTCAGGAAAGCCCTCTCAGCATGCACAACCTCCTCCCAAAGACAAGAGAGAGAAGAGGAAGCTCTCCAAAAAGAATAAGGACCCAGTGGTTCCCGCGCCACCACTTCCTGTCACTTCCGCCTCTGAGGATGAGGTCGAGCTCTTTGCGTCCCCTGATGACCTGGATCTCGCAGTCTCATCAGAAACGGTGGAAGTTGCGACGTCAGTCACTCAGTCGGTGGCAGCATGTTACTCTGCGAAGCAATTTGCCTTTTCAGTGCCTTCATGCCCCTACAGGACACGCTTTGTACCATCCTCCAGTGGAATTGTGGCGGTTATTTTAGCCATCTTCTTGAGCTACGCCAGCTTCTAAGCATGACACCTGCTTTCTGCATTGCCCTCCAGGAAACCTGGTTCCCGGCAATGCGGACCCCTGTCCTTCGTGGAAACAGGGGATATTACTCTAACTGTAGCACTTACCATAGTGTGTCAGGTGGAGCCTGCGTGTATGTCCTTACCTCTGTATATAGTGCCCTTCAAACATCATTGGAAGCTGTGGCTGTCCACGTAAGTACTACCCAGGACATAACCGTCTGCAGTGTCTATCTCCCTCCGGGTAGTACAGTCCCGCTGAGCGAATTGGCTGCACTTGTCACCCAACTCCCCACGCCTTTTCTTCTCCTGGGGGATTTTAACGCCCACAATCCCCTGTGGGGTAGAACGAAGATTACTGGCCGAGGCAGAGATGTCGAGAACCTCATCTCCTAACTCGACCTCTGCCTCTTAAACGCTGGCGCCACCACACATTTCAGTGTGGCGCATGGCACGTTCTCGGCCAGATCTGTCGTTGTGCAGCCCAGGGCTTCTACTATTGGTACACTGGAGGGTCCATGACGACCTGTGTGGTAGTGACCATTTTCCCATCTTCCTTTCACTACCCCAGCGTCGCTCCCCTGAACGCTTGCCCAGATGGGTATTTAGCAAGGCAAACTGGGAAGTGTTCTCCTCTGCTGCCACAGTTGACTGTCTCCCCCACGGTACCATCGATGTGGCGGTTGAGACACTGACTGCAGCGATTGTTTCTGCTGCAGAACGTATCATTCCTCGTTCGTTAGGGTGCCCCCAGTGAAAGTCAGTGCCTTGGTGGTCGCCGGAGGTCGCTGAAGCCATTAAAGAGCGTCGGCGGGCTCTTCAGTGACATAAGCGGCACCCGTCTTTGGAGAATCTCATTTTCTTCAAACGTCTCCGCGCTCAGGTCCGGAGGCACATCAAACGGTGGAAACAGGAGTGCTGGGAGAGATTCGTTTCCATCATTGGTTCCCGTACTTCACCCTCCCAGGTGTGGATGAAGATTCGGCGCATCTATGGATTGCAGCACTCTACAGGTGTCCCAGGGCTTTCCATCAACGGGGCGCTATGCACCGATGTCGATGTAATCGCTGAGCATTTCGCTCAGCACTATGTTCGGGCCTCTGCGTCGGGGAATTACCCGCCCGCGTTTCGTGCGCTAAAACGCCGGCAGGAAGGCAAACGGCTTTCTTTTGCTTCTCGCCACCCTGAGGCGTATAACGCCCCATTTAGCTCGTAGGAATTCCAAAGCGCCCTGGCACAGTGCCCCGATACAGCCTCTGGGCCAGATGGCATCCACAATCAAATACTCAAACACCTGTCCCAGGACTGTCAGCGATGTGTTCATGCCATCTTCAACCGCTGTAACCTCCCCACAGAAATTATGAACAAAGTTAATAAAAACTGAGCCAAGTGTAACCTCACCGCAATATGATCTAATGACAATGACAATTAAATGAGAAATAGCAATCCGACCCAAATGTGAGCTCCCCACAAAAATAATGAAAGACATACAAAATGTTGCAAAGTCAGTTCCCCACAAAATGAAAGATAATTCAATGATAATGAAATCTCAGTGACAATGAAAACGCAAATAGACCGAAATGTCGATCTTAGGCCCTGTACAAAAATTAGAATTGATTTCTTACCTCAGTAAAACTGCATCTGCTCTTATTTTTCGCCATAGCTTCGAGGAAATGCATCGCAAAATTTCTTTGAATTTAAGCAAATTTTTTCTTTAAGGAAATGAATGGGAAATATTCTTTCTATTAAATGATTCATTTGTTAAAAATGCTTTGAAAAATAAATTATTATTGGGGCACCTGTCGAAAATTAATTACAATAAATATACATTACATTATCTGATGTGCGCAATGCAGCTTCATTACCTTATTTAACAATAAACCTCATTCAGCATCTTGACCAGAGACCCATGTCGACGCCCGCGGACTCCTCACACACACCAACGACCGGCTACTACTCGCGACTGCACTAGACTACTACTGCCGACAGAGTGCACACTCAACTCTCGCGCGGTCAAGCGCAGACTAGCAACGATAAATAGCTCTCTGGTCAGAGATTCTGTCATGCCTCGCCATCGCTGGTACAGAATACATGAATACATACGTGTTTCATAACCCTCCACTGGGGGGGCAAAAACTTTGGCAGCGATGGTGAGTCATTTGGACTTGCCATGAGCAAAAAATTTTTTCTTAATTAATTAACGTTTACAATCACAGAATATTCAGAACATGAATTAAATGTGGTGCACATGCACCGAATACAAAACATATTAGACAATGACAAAAAAAAATATACAATGAGTACAGAACGTATCAGCAAATCAGAAAAATGTATATACAGATCATATTGATAAATGTCAAAAGTACACACTTACTGACGTTCAGCATAAAACATATTAACACATGACATAAGCGCACATGCACTGAAAAACTCTTTAGCATTTTCATAACAAATAAACATAATGGCAAAAAAATCATGTTGACAAGTGACATAAGTGCACGTGCACTGCAGTTGAGAATATATCAGCAAATCACAAAAGGTATATAAATAGAAATAATGTTAGCAAAAGTAATGATTTTTACCATGGTACAAGAATTAGGATAGGAAAGGGAAGGATTGCATCATGGTTCTAGCACTTTAGGTTGCATGCAGCTGCACTGAAAGTCCATATCTTTCCACAGAAATACAACACCAAGTGAGACAATTTGCAGTTCTTTTCCCAGAAGTATTTATCAGCGTATCCAAGACACTGAAATGTCGTAGTAATCTTCCACGTTATCATTTTGGCAGTACATCAGGTACACCAAACAGTGGGACCGTAATAACGTCTCCATCACTCACGGTGGTGGACAGCATGTCGTGTCAACACCACGCTCTTACAAGGCACACTAACGTAGAATTAGTGCAAAAACCAAATATAGTGCTCCATGATCAAGAGGATATACAGGACAAATGGATATTGCAGTAATTCAGGGTAGTTAGGTCAGAAGGTGAAGGACATTAAGTCACATAGTAGTCTTCATTGAGAATTACAGTAGTAGTTTGCGGCATTCATAGCCCAGTTATTGAACATTTCTGTACCATGTATTTAGTATTACAGAATAATGTTCATAAAATTAACTGATTATAGTGAACATTGGCATTTATTGGCCAATTATAAACCATCAGAAGTCATCATTGGAAAGAAGAGTCAATTATTAGCATAGAATTAACATAATTCATTTACTTATACTAATTATAGGCACTCATTGGCCAGCAAGTATTGAATAGTAAGAAACTTTTTAATTATTGGCACTCATTGGCCAGTTACAAAACATGAGAAGTCATCATTGAAAACAGGAGCTAATGAATGGCATAGTATTAACATAATTCATTTAGTTATACTAATTATTGGCACTCATTGGCCAGCAAGTATTGAATAGTACAAAACATTTTTAATTATTGGCACTCATTGGCCAGTTACAAAACATCAAAAGTCATCATTGAAAACAGGAGCTAATCAATGGTATAGTATTAATTCATTTAGTTACACTAATTATTGGCACTCAGTGGCCAGTTACAAAACATCAAAAGTCATCATTGAAAACAGGACCTAATGAATGGTATAGTATTAACATAATTCATTTAGTTACACTAATTATTGGCACTCATTGGCCAGTTACAAAACATCAAAAGTCATCATTGAACTGACATATTATTCAGAGCTGATCAGTATTATTCAGAACTCTCTTAAATTAGTAGCATTATTTGGGACTGGTAATTACTTTGTTTGCTTTTGAGTTATTGCTGCAAATGAAGATGTGTAACGTCTTTCGTCATGAGTCAGCTGTAGCAAGGTTGTGACACAACTGGGTAAAAAAAAATGCAAGTACTAGTATAGGTTTAATAAGTAACAAGTTTAGTAAGTATCATGAAAGGCTTCTCCTGGAAAAAATACAAAATGGGTTATTGAGCTGAAAGAAGAAACGCATACTATGCTGAAAAGTAGTGAACTTCGAATTAACAGGTAGTGAAATGTGTATAAAAAATGTGTTCCACAGCTGTCCTTTCCAAAACCTTCAGTCATCATACCATACGATATAAAACATACTGTCAAAACAAACTGCAACAAATACTTAAATAATTACATAGCATAAATACATAAACTTCAACATCATCCTCATCTGTAAAGAAAAAACTTCATTATCCATATTATCATAACTTCATTATTATCATCACCTGTAAAAAAAAAAAAAAAAAAAAAAAAAAACTTCATTATTCATAGTAGCATATTCTTCATCATTATTCATCAGCATTCATTATCATCTGCAAAAAATCACTTCATTACTCATTACACAACTATTCCTTATCTCTAGCATATTTCATCACTAAAACTAAGATGTGTATTTCTGTCTGACAGTCTGCATCAATCGCCTTGTATTCTGAAAGAAAAAAATTAGTTAAGACTGCTATTTTATGATGTGTATAGTATATTCTTGCTAATGCTTGTTAATCCTGATCCATTTACTCTTCCTCATAAAGTTATTGCATCTTCTTTCGTTTATTCCGTAGGTGAAATTCCCATCTCTGTTTAATTTAATTTATTTCCTTTACACGTTATTTCTTTCTGAAAATGATGAACAAAGATTAATATCGCGCATTTAAAACATATACTCATTAAATAATGACTGGTTTATGGTAACATAATTGAGCATACAGCATAACATGACAGAAAACGTAATATGTCAAAGACATTGACGGTGTTCAGATGCAAAAAATGTACACAGAATATCACAATGCAGCAGCAAAAAATGTAAAACAGTCACGATCTTGAGATGTCATAGGGCAAAAAATGTCAAAGTCAACTGGTGTGTGTTATATCTTAACCATTTCATAGTGCATACAAACAAAACATGAAATAATCGTATATACATAAGAAAGAAAAAAAAATGTGACGTTCGTTGTGTGCAGCTTGTATGTAGTGTAGTTAAGAGAGGCAAGAATTAAAGACTTTAATGGAGAAAAAATGTAACGAAATTACCATGTCACTAGATAACATTGCATAATTATTCATAAAATACGTAAGTGTCTCTGAAATAAAAGTGTGCACAGTCTGATATGTAACGACAAGAAAAGCGACCTGCTAACCTTACCTTGCCGGGTATTTGCCAAGAAAAAATGCGATAATCATCAGTAATTAGTCATGTAATTATAATTGCATAAGTGCTCATAAAGACTAGTAAATGGCATCATAGCATGTTACATCATAAAGTGGTTTCATTCAATAAAGGGTTTAACATTGTATGCATGGTGGTTCCCCTTACTTTTTCTGGTTCTCAAAGTTTCGACGTGTACAACATTGGGGTGAGGAATGCTGCGAATCCGATATGGACCTGCGTATAGAAGTTCAAATTTACTGCACTCACCTTTTATTTTGCTGGATAAATAGTGTGTACGTACTAATATCTTCTGTCCCACGTGAAAATCTCGGCGTGTACAAACCTGTTTTTGCTGTCTTCTCCGCCGCTCTGCGGCACGTTTGATGTTGTTCAGCGCAATGTCAATTATTTCGTGGTCTCGTAATCGACGAGATGTAGGAAATGTTACTAATTCTTTAATTTGTTAGGTGGTTCAGTATTCTTCAGTATAACAGACGGAGATAGCATAGTCGATTCATTTGGTATGGAATTAATTACATCTTGGAATGAGAATATGTGTGTGTCCCAATCAATATGTCTTTTGTGGCAGTATATTCTACACAGTTTACCAATTTCTTTCATTAATCGTTCACAGGGGTTCGAAGAAGCATGGTACTTGGATATATAGATCGGAGAAATGTTTCTAGCTCGTAACATGCGTGTCCATATAGCAGAACGAAATTGTGATCCATTATCAGAAATTACTTTCATCACATGCCCTACATGAAATAGAAAATGTTTTACAAATGCTTTCGAAACAGTTTTAGCAGTAGCTTTGCGTAACGGAGTGAAAGTAACAAATTTAGAAGTGAGTTCAACAGCGACAAATATGTAGCAAAAACCTCTATTAGTTCTCGGAATTGGACCAAAAATGTCTACAGCGGCCATATGTCTCAATTTAACAGGTACAATTGGATATAATGGAGGAATATGTGAAGTGGTGTCTGACTTAGCTTTCTGGCAAATTTTACATGACGCTAAAACTCGTCGTATACGTTTCTCCATGTTGGTATAATAACAGTTCTGTCTCAGTATAAGAAAACATTTTCTGGCTCCGTAATGTGCGTAACTTAAGTAAGTATACCATATTAATTTGTTAACCAGTTCGTCAGGAATGCATAGTAACCAATTATTGCTGTCAGGGTGAGAGCGGCGAAACGGAATGTCATTGCGTACAGTGTAATGGTTCCTAAACGTAACATTATTCTTATCTTGCCAAAGGTGTTTAATTTCTTTCCACACGTTGTCTTTTGCTATGTCCTGTAATGACGACGAAATAACATTTTCAAATGCAACTTGTTGAATGTACATAACGCTGAAATTTGCTTTGCAGAAGTTGGTTGCGACGTCTTGCTGATTGTTGCTGAGAGAACGGGATAGTGCGTCTGCTACAATATTTTGTGTGCCGGGAATGTGAACTATTGAAAAATTAAATTCCTGTAAATAAAGTTTCCATCTGCTTAATCTGTCGTGAGTGAATTTAGCTGAAAGTAAAAATTGTATAGCTCTATGGTCTGTGTAAACGGTGGTGTGTCTTCCATAAAGAAAGTGCCTAAATCTCGTAAAAGCCCATACAACACATAATGTTTCAAGTTCTGTAGCAGAATAATTTCGTTCAGCAGGCGACAAAATGCGGCTTGCAAATGCGATGTTTTTAATTACTGTTGAGCCATCTTGTTCAATTTCCTGAAAAATATGTACGCCTAAAGCGGTTTTAGAACTGTCGGTGGCAATGGAAAAATTTCTGGTAAGATCTGGGTGCGATAAAAGTGGAGCATTCAACAAAGCATGTTTCAAGTTCATGAATTCAGAATGTGCTTGCTTATCCCAAGACCAAATAGTGTTTTTAACCTGTCAATTGGCATAATCTAGGTGTGTCTAAAGCAGAGTGATGAATAAATTTACGAAAAAAGTTAATTAAACCCAAAAAGCTGCGTAATTGTTTTTTCGTCGTAGGAACAGTAATGTCACGTAGAGCTTGAAGTTTTTCCGGGTCAGGCGCAATGCCTTCTGCTGAAATTATGTGTCCAAGAAATTTTATGGAAGTTTTACCAAAGTGCGCTTTACTGTGATTAACTGTGAGTCCTTGTGCACGAAAAGTTTATAACAGATGTTCAAGAATCATATTGTGTTCAGACCAGTTAGCTTCTGCTATAAGAATGTCGTCTACGTACGTCGTGATTCTGTCTTAAAGTTCTGTCGGAAGTATTGTGTTCAAACCGCGAATAAAAGCTGCTGAAGAAATAGTTAAGCCGAAAGGTAATTTACAAAATTGATAACAGTCGCCAAAACAGAGAAATGCTGTGTATTTTCTGCAATTCGGATGAAGTTGAATTTGCCAAAATCCCGATTTCAAATCTAGTGTGGAATAAATAGCCGTACCGTGAAATTTTTGTAGAAGTTCTTCTAATGTCTGAGATCGATCTGTTTCATTAATAATTATGTCACTGATGTGACGTGAATCAAGTACGAGGCGAAGTGAGCAATCTTTTTTCTTAACAATATGTAGCGGGTTTATGTACGGACTAACTGCCGGTTCAATAATTCCTTGGTCGAGCATATCTTGCAATTCTTTTTTAACTTGTTGTCTGTGGATATATGGAATGGGATAATGCTTTGCCTTAAATGTATCGTGCTGTTTGATTTGAAATTCATACATAAATCCGGACATAGTACCAGGAATGTTCTCAAAAACTGGAGCTTGCTGTAAAAGAATTTTGCGTAGTTGCGTGCGTTCGTCGTCTGTATTTGCACTGCTTTATTTAACTTTATCAGAAATCGTCTGTATTACGTCATAGTCGGCTTCGTCTGGAGTGTTATAGTTATGTACGTACGTATCCGTGAACAATGTGGAATTACAGTCTATGTTACGTGTTGCGGAAATGACCTCTGTGCGGTTAATTGTTTGTTCTTCCGCAGATAATGAGTGCTGAAATTCTAAAGCCAATTGTACATTTTCATCCTTCAACATTAAATAACAATTCTGAAAGTCAATAACTGCGTCATGCTGTACCAGAAAATTAGTGCCTAAAATAACGTCTGTTGTCGATGAAGGAACAATCCAAAAATTTGAGTGAAATGTGTGACCTGCAATACAAAATCATAAATGTGTCTGCAATTTAACGTCTACTCCTTTACTCGATACAGCTCCTTTCACTTTCATTTTGCCTAATGGTAATGTAGGATACGTATTCTCTTTGTTACATTCGTTGAAAGTCTCCTCATTTATAACTGACATAGGTGATCCAGAATCGATTACTGCTGAAAATTTCTATGAACCAATTTTAATTTCGATGACAGGATGTGAAATAGTTTTCTGAACAACTGGTCTTTCCTGCAAAAGAGTGTCTCTGATATCGTCAAAAGTAATTACATTTTCGTGAACAACATTCTGCGTGTCAAAAGTAGTGCTTGTGTTACTGGAAGATGCGACCTGTACAGTATCCAGTCAGATTCTGTCTGACGTGTTATTATTATCAGGAGGATGTTGTGGCATTTCTACAATTTGAATTGTTCTATTACTTCTTCCAGACGTATTACGCTCTGGATGATACCTACTGTCGGGTTCATTCATGAGAATATGGTCTTGCGGATGATTTTGCTGTTGGTAAGATCGACTGTTATTATACGTACGCTGATAATTGTGCTCATCGTTTTTACGTCTGTCGTGATAGTCATTCCTATACGGTGCATTGCGATAGGATTTGAAATACTGTGTTTTCTGCACGTAATTATTTCCTTGCCGGCATGCGTTACTATTTGTTGTATCAAGGACTATACGTCCACACGGCGAAACAATAAAGCTTGGTTGACATTGTGCATTACATTGTTGGTTAGGCATGCTAACCGGCTGGTTTTGATGCTGTTGTTGTGAAAAACTTCTATTGTTACTAAAATGTGGCTCCTGTTGCCGAACATTTTGACGATATTGATAATCAAAATTTTGTCTGCTATTAAAGTTCTGGTGCTTGTCGTTCCTAAAGCGTCTGTTACCTTTCCTATTGAAATTACGTGTCTGATCATAATTGTTGTACGTCGGTTGGCATTGGTTGTTATATGAAAAATTTTTGTATACGAAAGAATAATCTGATTGCTGCACTTCTAAAAGCTGCAGCAGATCCCTGAATGCCGAAATATTTTCTTTTTGCTGACGTGTTAAAAGTGACACTCTTAATGATCGTGGTAATTTAGAGATACATAATTGAATGAGTGCAGATTCACTATAGGGTTCACTTAAATACTGGTTTTGTTGCACCATGTGCTCAAAAAATTGCGTCACGATGGGAAAATTTGAGTTCTCATAATTCGGTAAACTAATTAACTGATCTTTAATTCCGCGCTGTGTCGTCTTCGACCAATACGCTGACAGAAAAGCATTCTGAAACTCTTCTACTGAATAGCATTGCCTCGCGATCGGTCTCATACGAGTTGCCGGTTCCCCTTCCAAAAAACTGCAAATAAATTCAAGTTTATGCGTAACGGGCCAAGTCGGTGGAAAAGCAAAGCTAAACTGTTGTATCCAATATAGCGGATGAATCTGTGTTCTGTCATTTTTAAACGCTTTAAATTTTCTCACTAGCAGAAAATGTTTGTAATCAAAATTATCGTCTCTGTATGATGGAACAGGTTCAGTATTGTAAGAGAATCTATTTGTCTGCGTCTGTTTGGAATCTAAGTCCCGTACTCTCTGTAGATTACCCAAATTATACACGCTGCGTGAGTCTGACAAATGTTCGCAAAGTGGCGTCTGCTGTGATGTATTAAACCCAGAAACATTTTTTATCTCTGTTACCTCTTGCTGTAAACTTGACAATTTTCTACGTAAGGTGTTATTAGATGAATAGATCTCATTAATTGTCTCCTGTAAATTTTGAAATTCAGGTGTTTGGTTAAATGAAACGGGTGAAATATCGTCTGGTTTGCTGTCATTATTACTTTCAATAACGTCAATACGACTGGCCAGTTCATCACATTTTTCAGTCAGTATTTTTACCTGATCATCGGTTTTAGAATCAGAGGCATTAATCTGTTTTTGCAACTTACGTGTAGTTTCGTTCAGTTTTTTAACGTCAGCTTTGACGACATCGGAATCCTGTGTTAGTTCTAATTGTTCGAGTCTGTCGGTCACTGTTTGAAAATCTGTTGTGTATGTGTCTGTTTTCGATTTAAGATCGGAAATTTCGTCACGTAATTCTGTGTTCGACTGTTTGATGGAATTAATTTCGTCGGACACTGAAGCAATATTGTTGTCTACGTATTTCTTCGCTTTCGCGAACAATTTACGTTTGTCTTCCTGTCTCTGTGCTGTGATTGTTTCCATTACTTGACGTTTTACTTTATTTTGATCCTGAATAAATTTACGGAAATGCGTATCACTGTTTTGTATGTGTTGATTAAAACGTTCGTCAATCTGAGCGTTCTGTTGGTCGAATTTCGCGTCTATCTTAGCATCCATTGTACGTGAAAGTTCTGCTGTCATTGCTTTAAACTCGTCGCGTAATTGTGTAGCATTTTCAGAGCATTGTTTAGCGACTCCGCTAATTTCGTCTCTAAGTGTTTCTGTTGCAGCTGTTTGCATTTCCCTTAATTCCTGAGCAACAGACCTAATTTCTTCGCTACTTTTTCTTGAACAAGCCTCAATTTCCTCGCGCAACTGTTCCTTAGTATCATGACATTGCGCAGCAACGTCTCTAATTTGTTCACTAAGCTGTCTAGAAATGTTGTCTAATTATTCATTTAACTGTCTGGAATTGTTGTCTAATTTTTCATTAAAGTATTGTTTGAGTTTTTCGTTATCTTGTTTGTTGTCTTCACTCTGTTGTCTGCCCTGTTCACTAAGTTGTTTGAAATCTTCTTTAAATAGTTTGTTATCTTCACTCTGTTGTCTGAAATTTTCTTTAAATTGTTTGTTATCTTCACTATTTTGAATCAATATTGCCATAATTTGATCCAAGGTAACATTACCTACTCTATTATCTGTGCTGTTTGATTGCGTACCTGCAATTGTCACGTTTTGTGTGACCATTTGGTCATTCTGTAATTTACAAAAAGGTTTGTCAGTCGAACGTACACTGTCAGTCATGTCAGTCACTATTTCGGAATTAAATAAGTCCGTCCTACTTTCAGTACACTGACCATTTTCATTCGAAAAATTTGTCTGTACGTTACTTGAATTTACCAAACTGGGTGTGTTAAGCTGGGCAGCGCTCATTACAATAGAGCGCCCCGCGTCATCAATTGTCGTCAAATTAACACAGGAGACAATTGATTTCGCTTGTTCATCATTAAGGTAAAAGTCATCATTAGCAGTTGGAACGCACTGATTGTTACTGAACGCAGGATTGTCATCATTACACTGCGTGTCACAAGTCCTATCGGTAAAGTTGTCTTTTTTTTTTTTTTGTTCGTGCGATGGCTGGGGTTCTAGCTCCTTAGGAGCTTGGTGCCCCGTGTGTGCAGGATAGGTTTTTCTTAATTGGGGGCTCCATTTATTTATTAGCAAGAACAAATAATGGGGTCTCCTTTTTCAGCGCTTTGGGACTCACTGTGGACACTTTCGCCCTTTTGTGGTCCTCATTTAATGGTGGTTCATGGGCTTGAGTATTGTTTCTTGTGTTCTACTTGTTTGTGTTCTTTCTTCACTCTCATCGGTTCCTCTGTAGGTGCTTACTATTGTTGGTTCCTAATGATTGATAGAGGTACCTTGACTTTGTGCCAGGCGGTTGGTTCCACCGTGGCGATGTCTTCAAGCCTGTTGTTCGTGGGTCTGAGTCTCTCTATCTTTGTAACCAGTTTCCTGGTGGCTTCTTCGATTTGTTCAGCTATTCGTGGCATCTCGAGCTCCCTGTGGATTGCCTCTGTGCTGGTCCATGGAGGTGCGTGTAGGGTGAGTTTTAGGCACCTGTTCTGGAGTGTCTGCAGTTTCTTGATGTTCGTCTTGCACGTGATGCCCCATGCGGAGCACCCGTACAGGATGGCCGGCTGTATTATTGCCTTGTAAATCCGCAACTTAGTCCGGGTTGTCATTTCTTTGCTTGTCAGAAGTGGGTAGATAGCGTGGATTGCCCTTGTAATTTTCATCTTCTTCTCCTTGATGTGGTCTGTGAATAACATTTTCTTGTCAAGTGTGACTCCTAGATATTTTACTTTGTTTGTCCAGTTGATTCTATGTCCGTTGAGTTGTATTCTGTCTTGTATGTCCGGTCTGCGTCTTGTGAACAGGATGGCTTTGGTCTTTTCTGCGTTAATTTTTATTTTATTTAGCTTTGCCCACTTTTCAGTTAGGTTAGTTTGTTCTTGTAGTCGTCTCATTGTGGTGTCTAGTCTTCTGTGGCTTGTCAGTATTGCCGTGTCATCGGCGAATTGGGCCAGTACTGTATCCTCTGTTTTTGGAATGTCATTCACGTACACTGTGAAGAGGGTGGGAGACAGTACCGATCCCTGAGGAATCCCTTCCTCCAAGGTCTTGGTTTCAGATCTTTGCCCGTTTATTTTTACAAAAAATCGTCTGTTTGTCATGAAGCTGTTGATCATGCGTAAGTAGCACCTGGGTATGTCGGTATCTTCTTTTAGCTTCACCAGCAGATTGTTCCTCCACACCTTGTCGTATGCTTTTTCGACGTCCAGCATTAGTGCTGCTGTGTACTTTGCCAGGTTCATTGCTTTTGTGATCTCCTCTGTGATTCTTAGCAGCTGGAGCTCCGCTGATAACGTTTGTTGGTAAGCGAACTGTTCTCTCCTGATGACGTTCCCATCCAGGAGGGGTTGTCTTATTCGCGGGAGCAGCACACGTTCTAGAAGCTTCGACATGGTGCAGAGTAGGCTAATCGGGCGGTGGTTCTCGGGCTTCTTTAGATCTTTCTCTGCCTTGGGGATCGGTACTATCTTGCTGATTTTCCACGCATCTGGAAAGTAGTTTAGCATCATGCACGCATTTATGATGCGTGTTAGTAGCACCAGCGGTTTTCGTGGGATTTGTTTCAGCTGTTCGTTTGTGATGTTGTCTGGTCCAGGTGCTGAGCGTGTTCCTAGTCTTGCTATTATTCTCCGGACCTCTGTTGGTGTCGTCAGTTCTGGTCTATCATCTGCTGGTATGTTTTTGATTGCGTCAGCCTCCTGGTTGATGTGTCTGGCGGATTCTATCTCTTCTAGTGTTGGGTTACCCTCCTCTTCTATCTTGTTCTGCTCCTCATAGGTCTGGGCGAAGAGCTCTGCTTGTCGTAGTGCTCAAATACTACGGTGTTTCCGTCCATTAGTGCTGACTTTCTTGGTTTAGGGTTCTTTAGGCTTTTGATCAGCTTCCAGTCCTCTCTTCCTCTGAGTGTTAGCTCACTCATGCGGTCCTCCCACTTTTCCGCCTTCCATTCTAGCACTCTTTTGTGTATTTCACGCGTGAGTCTATTCACCTCTCTTCTGTCTTCTGGGTTTCTGTCTCGAATCCATCGCTTCCTCGCTCTGTTTTTGAGGTACTTGAGGTCTTGGATCAACGGTGGGAGCTCGCTGTTCTTTCCTTCCACGAATGTCATTTTGGTTGTGGCCTTTCTTTGCGCGTTTTTGATCTGGTCCGCGAGGGTACCAATCACCTCGTCAATTTGCTGTTCATTGTTGAGTGGGGCAGTGGGGTTAACGTTGTTATTCAGCCAGCGGCTGAATTGGTTCCAGTCTGTTGTTATTTTTTTGACTTTGTGGTGGGGGTTCTATTGTCTCGCCTAATTGAGTGATTACTGGAAGATGGTCTGATGTTAGGCTGTTTCTAACCTGCATTTCCATATCTGGATCCATGTTCTTGACCATGAATATATCCAGGACGTCTGGTTGGTGTCTGCTGTTGAAGGGTACATAGGTCGCTTCTAGGGGGGCTGTGACGACGGCTTGGAGCCTTTCTTCCAGGTTGTGTAGTGCTTCTCCTCTAGCGTTGCTCCTGTGTGCATTCCACGCTTCGTGCTTCGCATTTAGATCGCCTGCCAGTAGTATGCGGTCGTGGTTATCGAAGATCTGTGTTAGATCATTTTCTTCCAGGTTCGCTCTTGGGCTGAGGTATGCTGCTACTAGTAGCAGTTTGCCATTGGACGTCTCTATGTTCACCAGTGTTGCCTCCAGAGCTGTCATTGGAGGGGTTGGCTCTGGGTGATGTATTATGTTTTGTCTGAGGTATATGGCAGTTCCTCCACCCATCCTGTTTACTCTATCTGTGCGGTGACATATCATGTTCCTCAGTTTGCAGCTTTGGGATGGACGTAAGTGGGTCTCTGTGACTATTAGCACATCTATTTTGTTTTGCTCAATGAATTCGTTGAGGAGGTCCTTTTTGTTTTTGATACCACATGCGTTGAAGTTGCAGATGCGCAGTAGTTTTTGTCCTCTCCTGTTAATTTCCATTAAAGATTTCGAAAATTTTCATCGCTCCTCCAGCGATAGCCATCAATTTTGACATGGCGTCAGGTGCTGAGTTTACTTCTTGTAGTGTTGATCGTGCTGTGTTCAGTACTTGTCTCCAGTTGAAGGATGCCCAGATGGATTTTACTTCGTCAATGAAGCCCTTGACTCCTTCCATCATCCCTTGGTTTCCTGTTGTTTGTTCTGCTCCTTGTGTGTTAATGTTGCCCCATGCTCTTCTTCTCCCTCTTTGTTGTGCCTCTGCTGGTGTTGGCATCGCTGTCGGTCTTATCTGTTGTTGTTGTTGTCTTGTTTGTCTTTGCAGGTGTTGTTGGTTTTCTCTTCCGTACGCTTCTGCTGCTTCCTGATAAGCCCTGCAGCCTCTGTGGGACGCTGCATGCCCGTCTTCTCCACAGTTGATGCAGTGTGGGATGGCATTTGTTGGTAGCTGGCAATCTTTTGCTCTGTGATCACCTCCACATCTTGCGCATCTGGTGGGCATGCCACAGTATCCCGCTGTGTGAAAAAATCCTTGGCACTTCTTACACTGTGGCGGTCCATCTCTGTTTTTGTAAGTCTCAATTGTTACTTTTGTGTCAAGTAGGTATCTCAAGTTGTAGATGTTCTGGTTTTCAGGTTTTTTGTCTAGTGATATGCAGAACACGTCCATGGGTTTAAGCTCCCTTGTTTCAGGAATCCTTTTCTTGTACTGGTGTACATTATTCGGGTGGAAGTTGTTGTATCTTAAGTCAGCGTTGAGTTCGTCTTCTGTGACTGTGTCAGGCAGTCCTTTGATGACTACTTTCAGCTGTCTGTCTTCTTGAAGCTGGTGGGTGTAATTTCCGATTTGGTGGCGTCTGAAGAAGGCCAGTGCTGTTCTTTGGTCTCTGACCGACTCAAAGTGGTACTTTATTGACTTTCCTTTGTGTATCACCCTAATTGGTCCTTCCATTTCTTTTTTCAGTGCTGCGTTTAATGTCAGGTAGTGGCCTGCATACTGTATGGTTATGGGAGGTACCCTGGGCTTTTTCGGCGTTATTCTCTGCGATGTTGTCGGGTTTTGGCTCTGTTGAGGCGTCTCTTGTGGTGTACCGTTCCCTGTTTGCAGGTTTTGGGTATTCTGCAAGGTGTCAAATCTGTTCCTCGTTTCGATTGTGAACTGCTTGTTTTGGGAGTCGGTTTCAGCGGAGTTTTTCCTCTTGATTGTTTTTCTTGGCACTCTGAAGCCCTCGTTATCTTCGTATAGCTCCATTTGTTGCATTTGGTACGTGTTTTGATCTATTTGTGGCGTGTCTTGGTCCATTTCTTCGTCCTCGCTCGATGACGCATAATGTTCCGTTTTTCTTCCTTCCGCTCCCACTAGGTGGTTTGTTTCATGCTGGCTTTGCTGGTTGGTGCTATATATGTCTCTGATATCAATTAGGTGTCGTTCGGTTGGTGTTATAGCGCCGGCGGCCATCTTGGTTTCTTCCGCGGCGGCAGCGGCTGCGGCGGCCATCTTGCGCTTTTCCGCTTCAATGGCAGCGGCTCCGGCTTCAGTTGTAGCCGTAGTGGTTTTTCCCCCGTTGGGGGCAGTTGTCTTGGCTGTTTCCAGGGTTTTCGGGCGTTCCGAACTTTCCCTTCGTAGTTTTTCGATGGTTTGGAGCATTGCCTGTTCCATGGTGGGCGTCGTACCTGTTGTCAGTTCCCTCTCGGCGCTCGTGTGGTAGTGTCTTTCGACGGTACGATGGAGAGACTCAGACCTACTCGCGGAACTAGGCCTTGCCCTGCTTCTTGATCTGTGCCTGAAGGCGCGCGGACGTACCCCGCCCAGGGAGTCGGCCGCCTGTCGGTCGACTGCCTGGTGAGGAGGCCCTGGTGCCTCTTCATTCCCTATGCTAAACATTCCTTGCCCATCCGGCTATCCCGGAGGATCTCGCCTATCACTAGTAAGACGGCCCTATCAGGACACAATTGCTTTTTTAACACGCAGTGGGAGCACTTCAAACTTAAAAGTTCGTAGCGCACCCCCCGCGTGTGCACACAGCTCGGCTGCTCGGAGACCGATGGGTAAAGTTGTCTGAGTCGGTAATTTCGTTCATTACACCTCGCGATGTACTATTAATAGTCTTTCGCGGCATTTTAACACAAATCACAATTATTCACAAATGAAACAAAAAAAAACAATGCAAAATTCAACAAATACAAGTACAACAGAGAGCAACGAATTGCCGTTGATCTGTGGAAAGAAATTCACAAAATTAGTAAAAGCGTTGCGCCAAATCCTAATTATATTTAAGCAAATAAGAGCAGATATCTGACTTTTTCTTAGAAGATTCTCAAAGAAATACGATCCTGGCCGGATGTCGCCAAGTGTAACCTCCCCACAGAAATTATGAACAAAGTTAATAAAAATTGAGCCATGAAGCAATATCGTCCCCACAGAAATATTTAAACAAAATTAATAAAAATTGAGCCAAGTGTAACCTCCCCACAATATGATCTAATGACAATGACAATTAAATGAGAAATAGCAATCTGACCCAAATGTGAGCTCCCCACAAAAATAATGAAAGACATACAAAATGTTACAAAGTCAGTTTCCCACAAAATGAAAGATAATTCAATGATAATGAAATCTCAGTGACAATGAAAACGCAAATAGACCGAAATGTCGATCTTAGGCCCTGTACAAAAATTAGAATTGATTTCTTACCTCAGTAAAACTGCATCTGCTCTTATTTTTCGCCATAGCTTCGAGGAAATGCATCGCAAAATTTCTTTGAATTTAAGCAAATTTTTTCTTTAAGGAAATGCATGGGAAATATTCTTTCTATTAAATGATTCATTTGTTAAAAATGCTTTGAAAAATAAATTATTATTGGGGCACCTGTCGAAAGTTAATTACAATAAATATACATTACATTATCTGATGTGCGCAATGCAGCTTCATTACCTTATTTAACAATAAACCTCATTCAGCATCTTGACCAGAGACCCATGTCGACGCCCGCGGACTCCTCACACAAACCAACGACCGGCTACTACTCGCGACTGCACTAGACTACTACTGCCGACAGAGTGCACACTCAACTCTCGCGCGGTCAAGCGCAGACTAGCAACGATAAATAGCTCTCTGGTCAGAGATTCTGTCATGCCTCGCCATCGCTGGTACAGAATACATGAATACATACGTGTTTCACCACATATGGGGCGATGGTGTCTTTCCGTCGCAGTGGCGAGAAAGTACCATCATTCCGGTGCTGAAGCCCGGTAAGGACCCGCTTAATGTGGATAGCTACTGGGACGTATGGTGAGTCGACGGCTGTGTTGGCTGCTCGAGTCTCGGGGTCTTCTGGTTCCGTGCCAGAGCGGCTTCCATCAGGACCGCTCCACCGCCGATACTTTGGTCTTTCTCGAGTCTGCAATCCGCACTGCTTTTTCCAGGCGCCAACACCTTGTCTCCGTCTTTTTCGACCTCTCCAGAGCATATGATACGACGTGGCGGCACCATATTCTCGCCACGTTGCACGGGTGGGGACTCCGGGGCTCTCTCCCCATTTTTATTCAGAATTTTTTATCTGTTCGGACATTCCGCGTTTTACTTGGCACATCCCATAGTTCACTTCATGTCCAGGAAAACGGCGTATCACAGGGCTCTGTATTGAGCGTGCCACCTTTCCTTGTGGCCATTAATGGCCTTGCAGCAGCAGTGGGGTCATCTGTCTCACCCACGTTATATGCTGACGATTTCTGCATCTTTTTCAGCTCCTCCACCATTAGTGTTGCAGAACGTAGGTTGCAGGTAGCCATTCGCAAGGCGCAGGCGTGGGCCCTCGCCCATGGGTTTAACTTTTCTCCTGCGAAGACTTGTGTTATGCACTTTCGTCGGCGTCGAACTGTCCATCCCCACCCTGAGCTCTATCTTCAGGATGCCATGCTCAGGGTTGTTGACACTTACCGTTTTCTGGGATTGCTGTTCGATGCCCGGCTTACTTGGCTTCCACATATTCGTCAGCGCAAGCGTCAGTGCTGGCAGCATCTGAATGCCCTCCGCTGCCTCAGCAACACACCTTGGGGTGCAGATCCTAAAACGCTGCTGCAGCTCTACAAAGCCCTCGTGCGGTCCCGACTGGATTATGGGAGTGTGGCGTATGGCTCGGTGTCGCCCTCAGCGTTGCAGCTGCTGGACCCCGTTCACCACTGTGGGGTTCGACAGGCGACAGGAGCATTCCGCACCAGCCCTGTTAATAGCCTCCTTGCTGAGGCTGCGGTTCCTCCATTTCGCATCCGTCGGCAACAACTGTTAGCTATCTATGCTGCACACGTCCGTTGTTCGCCCCATCACCCTAACTACCATCTCCTTTTCGCTAATGCGGCAGTCCATATCCCACACCGGCGGCCGCGATCAGGCCATACAATTGGGATCCGTGTTTGGTCGCTCCTTAGTGAACTAGAGTGTTTGCCTCTTCCATCTGCTTTCCAGGTCCGCCCACATACACCACCTTCGTGTATTCGTCGGCCGCAGCTTCGGCTGGAACTTTCCCAATGGCCAAAAGATTCAGTTCCTCCTGCAGTCTTGCGCCGCCAATTCCTTGCTCTCCTAGGCGCATACCATGACTCGGAGGTTATCTATACCGATGGCTCGATGGTTGATGGTTGTGTGGGGTACGCTTATGCTCATGCGGACTATGTCGACCAGCGCTCCTTGCCGGAAGGCTGCAGTGCTTACACCGCAGAACTGACAGCCATTTTTCGTGCCCTTGAGCATATTCGTACCAGCACTGGAGAGTCCTTCGTCATTTGCAGTGATGCGCTCAGTAGTCTGCAGGCTCTTGACCAGTGCTACCCACGCCATCCCATTGTTGGTGCCATCCAGGGGTCCATTCACGCTCTTGAACAGCGTGGGCGTTCGGTGGTGTTCATATGGACCCCGGGACACGTTGGGATAGCGGGAAACGAACTCGCCGTCCAGTTAGCCAAAGAGGCTACCCGCAAACAGACGCTGGAGATCGGCCTCCCGGCAACTGATCTCCGAAAGGTGTTGCACCGTCAGGTCTTTGGGATGTGGGGAGACGAATGCCGCACTCTGTCTGCACCCAACAAGCTGCGGCAGGTAAAGGAGACCACGACTGTGTGGGGTTCCTCCATGCGGGCCTCTCGCAGGGATTCTGTTGTTCTGTGTAGGCTCCGCATTGGTCACTCTTGGCTGACACATGGTCATCTGCTGCATCGAAGGGACCCCCCTCATTGTCGCTGTGGTGCAAACATGACGGTGGCTCATATATTGTTGGAATGTCCTCTTTTAACAGCCCTCAGGCGAACTTTTAGTCTCCTGGGTGATTTATCATCTCTTTTAGGTGACAATGTCTCTATGACAGTTCGTGTTTTAAGTTTTATTCGAGCAAGCGGCTTTTATAGGTCCCTCTAATTTTATAGCGTCACCCTCTTTTGTGCTGTATATTTTACTTAGTTTTGTGTTGTAATTCGACTCCACCCTAATCTTGTAGGCTGGAGGTTTTAACATGTTTCAGAGTGGTTGGCTCATCCTATTATTTTCGTGATCAGCCAGCCACAGTCCTCTGCAGTACAGTTTTAATTCCTTCTGCCTTTCTTCTATGTTTTGTGTTTGTTGCTGTGCTCCGTTTCCCGTGTTGTCTTACCATTGACCTTGGGGCTTTTCTTCCCCCGGAATTTTTATTTTGGTGCTTCGCCTGACTGGTGGGTAATTTCAATGTGCTTTGTGTTTTTATGAAACAAGGGACCGATGACCTGTCCAGTTTGGTCTCTTTAATATTTAAACCAACCTACCAACCAACTATAAATGGCTCTGGCATTACTTTGATTTATAGGGGTTCAGTCGCTTTCATTGTTAATATCTTGTTCGTTAGATATGCACCACATGACGTGGCTATGAGGCACGAAAGAGTTGTCCTGGAAACAGCTAATTGTGGAGTTATTTCTGTAAAACGTTCTCTTATCTCGCCCGGACAGCTACGTCGATTACGCCGAGGAAAATATCGACGCTATCGAGACAAAGAGGTTGTAGAGCCCTATGGCGATTCATCTGGGCTCACCTTGAAACTTCCCCTTTGAACAATTATACATGACTGTGCTTAAACTGACACACAATATTTTGTTAGCGCAACGCAATCTGACTTTCAAAATTCCCTACAAAAGAATGGCCCTGACTAACATTAAACTATACCTTTCACAAATCACTTACCTCACAAAAATCTTCGCTGCTCAAGCTACTGCAATACAGCGAGCGCCACTACTGCCAGCTAAATAAAAGATTCAAACTACGGAAGGCACTAACTACTGAATGGGATAGTTAGCAAATGAAAGATATTAATAGAGAAGAAACAATGTATTTACCTTGATATCATCATATATAAATATAGCAGTTCATGACAAATTTCAAAACTCCGCCATCTCTCTCCCCACATCCACCACTGCTGGCGGCTCACCTCCAACTGCCCAACGCTACACGCTGTTCACATCCAGCTGCCGCTGCCCAACACTACAATGGCGAGTATTACAACAATGCAAAGCAGCCACAGACTGCACACAGCACAGCCAGTGATTTTCATACAGAGGTGGCGTTACCAATAAAAAACCTAAACAGCCTACTTACATAGCCCCCATGCTCCCCACAAAAAATTTTTACAAATTGGATTGGGCAGTGGCCAATACAGATTTGAAAAAAAAATTTTCATAATTACAATAACAAAGATATCAAATGCACACACTTATTGATACAATGTTGGTCAAAAGCTAAAATTTTGTCACAGTCCATAAAGACAGTCCTGATCATTCATTATGGTAAAATATAGTGTTTTTCTCAAAGTCTGAGCAGTAGAAGAAAATGCACACGGAAGTAGTGGATTTCCATGCAATCTTGAAGAAGTAGTGTTGTCCTTCCAATGGAACGACAGTGCTGACTCTTGACATGCTGACAGATAATGGGCCACAACAGAGCAAACCCACAGCAGAGTCATTCGAAGTTTTGAAGAATATTGGTAGGTAGGTCATCACAGAGCAGACCCACTGGAGTCCTGGTAGAGATTGTGGTATTGGTGGGCCACCAGAGGTGCAGACCCACTGCAGTCCTTGTAGAAATAATGGCATGGTGGGTCATCAAAGATGCAGACCCACTGTAGTCCTTGTAGAGATGATGGTATTGGTGGGTCATCAAAGATGCAGACCCACTGTAGTCCTTGTAGAGATGGCCAGCAGCCATCTGTTGCGATCTGTTGCGACTGTGCAGGTGCACAATCACCATCGAAGAGTCTTGCGAATAATATAGCAAGTCCATAACCACCACTTGTGCATTCACAAAGTTTTTGGAATTGTCCTTAGAACCAGCAATGCTGTTATCCAGTCCCTTGCTGAATTAGTAACACACATGCAAACACTAACAGTCCCAACTTCTCACATATTGTCCACATACTATGACCAACAGAAACGTGTGCAGTGAAATGTAACTCACAAGTTACTTAATTTGATGAACTGGTGTCAAGTACAATTTTATAACATAATAATACAATAACAAAGGTACAGAATACATTATTAAAAACATAATAATACAGATAACGTTTGTAGTAATAGGGGCTTTACAAAAGAATAGAAATAAACATATACATCAGTGTTACAGGAATTATGACATAAGTAAATACATAAAAGATCAGAATAACTTTTGAAACATCAACTTTACACATGAGCATTAAAACAAAACAGAATTAATAATGTCTAACATCTTTACAAAGTAAATAACATATTATTAACGCAAATTATATTTGAGGATAACAGTATTCCTCATCATAGTTCATGTAGCTGAGTATGAGAAAAATTCTACAACAAAAGTCTGATGAGGTAAACATATAAAGACAGGAAGAACATATATACACAAGGGTACCCAAACACATAGTGGGATAACACAAAAGGAAAGGACAGGGTTTGTTTCATTGCAGTATTTTGCAAACAAAACTTTCTTTGCTTCTTTGAGATCTCCCTTCATTCATCATTATTGCCGGCCGAAGTGGCCGTGCGGTTAAAGGCGCTGCAGTCTGGAACCGCAAGACCGCTACGGTCGCAGGTTCGAATCCTGCCTCGGGCATGGATGTTTGTGATGTCCTTAGGTTAGTTAGGTTTAACTAGTTCTAAGTTCTAGGGGACTAATGACCTCAGCAGTTGAGTCCCATAGTGCTCAGAGCCATTTTTTTTCATCATTATTCCCAAAAGTCCTATCTAAGCCTGCCTTCTGTATTTCGTTCACATCCTCTGTCAAAAATAGTTTTTCTCTCTGCTTTCTGTATTCTGTTCACATCCTCTGTCAATAATAGTTTTTCCCCACTGTACAGTATCCTTTTTATTTTGCCAGACCATTTTCTGATAGCTTCTCAATGCATTTCTTATAAATTTATAATAGTTAGTTTCTTATATAGTCTCCTCTTAAGCTAACTTAAATCTACTGAGCTCAGATACTAAACTAAGGGACGAGGCAATGCAGCAGCACATAACAAATTAACACAAACAGCAATGCAAAAAAAATGGAAAATTGCAAAGCAAGCTACAGTAAATATAAATTACCAAGCAATGCAACATTACAACTAATATGAGCCAATGTACAGTAGCAAGAAAAATAAGTCAGTAGTAAAACTAGCTTAACAGAGTAACACAATTTAAAATTCAGTAGCACTATGCCTGGCAAACAGCAGCAGCAAATATAAAAAATATATAACTTATATCTATACATGACAAAGCTCAAGCAGAAAAGATATTACAATAAAAACAACAATGCAGATAAGGGAAGTGTATATTCACATCTTAATGTCTATGTAATTAAAGTGGTGCACCACAATAACTGATTGTAAAAAGAAATATTACCATGTACTTGAAAAGAAAATTATGTGTTACTGTTACTAGTTCCTTCTTATTGTTCTTTCCTTTCCAAGTGCTCCTTTTTTAAAGAATGTGGATCATAAAATAATTATTTAATAGATCTGTTGACAGAAAGTGTTCACATTAGCAAATGCATTTCATTTTATAAAAGCAATGCTGCAACACAGCTGGAAACCAGATATCAAATGAAATAAGCAATTACGCAAACCAAAGCATAAAAACATCATTCAATAGCTATGTGGCATTTCGTAAGTCAGTAGCTCTCAATTCTCGTAGAAAGACACTTGTCATTATAAGGTTTGCAGATGTAAGAATATTTCCAAGGATAATGGCCTCCCCTTTTTTTTTTTGTTCTACCTGTGCCACTGAAAAGGGCTCGCAATAATGGCTTTTTCTCCAGGCGTCTGACACAGCTGGGTGCCCAAGACGCATTACGTGCAGGTGGTCACTTAACTTTCGTACGGAAATATTTACGACAGCAGTTTCTGCTACCGTGGCAGTCTCATATAAAAATATTTCACAGGTCAAGAATTAGCGTTGCAAATCTGTAGAAACAAAATCCTATAAATATAAGTGTCCAAAAAAAATATTGGTCAGCATTGTGATACAGTCACACATTTACACACACATTTCATAACTCTTAAAGTACGATTCTCGGTTTCCAACATCCTTTTTCACAAGTCAGCGTCCCTAACCACTATTCATTACTCCTTACCTTATTCGTCGACACTTCTTCAATATTGCATCATAACAGATAAGTATCATAATCAAATAACTCATATAGCATCAGCCTATTAATCATAAACATACATCAGCAGCATAATACACATCGTCGTCGTAAAAATAACATCATAACACCTCAGTCAAATCTCAAAATCGTCGTAGCTTCCTCCAATAATTAAAAAAAATTCTCTGCTCATGTCAAAAGTGTCATCTGCCTCAAACGTACATTAAAATCATGCTCCCTTACCAAATACATCATTCAAAGCTCTCATAGTATCACAATGGTTCCAAAAAATATGAACAGTTTACAAAGTACAGACAAAATACAGTTTCGTAAGTGTGAAGTAATCCAACTCTGTAATTGCATAAACATGTGTCACTGACGTAGTAAGAAAAATGTTTATCTCTCAGTTAAATGATCAGATAGCTGTGTAATTTGTGTGTTAGAGAAATATGGTACCGATGTGTAAAGTTGTATAAGCAAATACCATATTAGCTGGGTTCCTTGTGGTTGCCACACACACGGTACACAAAGTAGGCGTGTACCCCCTTGAGGATAAATGTAATTATACCCTCAGGTGTTACAGATTACAGCAATGGAATGAAATGTATCACGGAAAACTTTCTTTGTAATTCAAAAAATCTTTAAAAATAAATGTTTTAAGTACAAAATTAATCACTCAAATACGTGTACTGTAGCGCTAAATGTGCGTCTTGTTGCAACATAATCTGTGTGGAAGTATCGTAGTTATCGTCCTCCGAAAGCTAAGTTCTGCAGAAGTCAATGTACTTACCTCATAATACACAAAAGTGAAATGCTTTGCGTATAAATGTCTTAGTTATTACGCTTATTGCCGTGATGAGGAAAGTACTGTACTGTAACGTATTGTTGTGCTACGGAAAAGGCAGTCTCATTGTAGCTATACTACAAAAGTTACTACTAAAACCTGTTTTACTTTCCAGAATAAAACAGAAAACTGTGCAGATATAAAACAGAAACACTGCAAAAGCAACATTGTAAATTTTCACTCATTAGTAGCGTCGTGATAAAACCGTGTAGTTGTCACATAAACTAACCACTGTGTCGTCTGGTATCTCACAGAAAGTACTTTAAACCCAGAATGTATTTTCAAGTAAACCAAAATGTTACATTAAAATCTCATTAGCAGTACTGGTAAATGTTCTAAGTATGTAAGCCTTATAGTCGTTCCATAATCGTGCAACTAACAAGCAAGAATGTACCAATACAACACTGTGTCGTCTGTTCACTATAACAATGCATTCGTAATTTCTGTTTAAAAATGTTCCCTAGGTTCTAGACTGGATATTTAACTTCAAACGTTGTTGTATGTTAACAGTTTCTTAAGTCTGACACAGCATCCTAGTAATGTAAAGTGAAAAGTTATATGGCAAAGACAAAGTTAAAAAGCAGATTATCTTTCAATAAACGGTTTTGCATGTGAAATGTGGTGTAAACCTTTGCTCTTCCTAGTGCACAGAGTTTCAACTTCAACGCAATTATCATGTTGTATACATCGGTAAAGAATGCTAAAATTTTTCTCAAGGCTAGCGTCTTATGTTATTTTTCTCGGAGCCAGCGGGCGCACGCGGCTGCCTGCTGTGCGAGTCATTGTCTGTCCCTTTGTTGGCGCGCGCCGATATTGGGATTAGGAGACCTAACTTCAACAAATTCACTCTGACGAGAAGGCCCTGCCCTGTTTGAATCCCGCCAGTTCTGATGCAGTTCAGGTCTGTCGTTACGATCATATCGTCTGTCGTCGTGTCGGTAGTTCCTGTAGTTTCTTTCTTGTCGGTTAAGTGGTGGAGAATTTCTCCCTGAATTATCACTGCACGGTGGACCATTGCGTCTGAAGGTATTCTGTCTCCCGTGATAATAATAGTTCTGGTTGCCAAATTGTCTGTTTCTATGATTGTCTCTGTCATATTCATTACTATGGAAATGCGATCTTTGTCTGTAACTGTTATTCTGCCAGTGGTTGTCATACGGGTGGTGTCTGTTTTGGTCACGATTTGCGTTGTAAGAATAGACCAGTCGTGTCCGGTTATTGTTTCTGTCGTCACGGAATTGTGACGGATGTGAGCTGTAATTGTTGTGTCCTTGTTTTCGCGTTCCGCGATTATCAGTGTCAATTTCTAGTTCTTGTAACAGTCCCTGAAAAGCTTCAATGTCGTCTTTGCAACGTCCTGCTAAAATAATATGCCGTAAATGTTCAGGTAATTTGATTAAGCAAATGCGGATGAGTTCTGAGGGGCTGTATGGGTTTGACAGGTACTGATTCTTGTGCAACATGTCTTCAAAATATTTCACAAGACTGGAGAATTCAGATTGTTCGAAACGTTTCATCATTATGATGCTATGTTTTAGTCGGTCTTGTGTAGCTTGAGACCAGTACGCTGAGAGGAAGGCATGGTAAAATTCTCCTTCACTGTGACAATCGTGAATGACCGATCGCATTCTTACAGCTGGTTCATTCTCTAAATAGCCACACATAAATTCTAATCTGTGTTCTAACGACCAGTTGGGAGGAAAACAATGAGAGAATTGATGGAGCCATGCTTGTGGATGAATGTCGTTGGCAGAATTCTTAAATGTTTTGAATTTACGTGTAGTAATGAACAGCTTATAGTCAAAATCATCATGTCGGCAAGTCGCATGTCGGTCATTGTTACATCGTTTCGGCGGTTCCATCTCAAAATTCGGCGTACCTTGCCAACTTCTTTCACAATTTCCGAAGTGCCCTGTGTTGTTATTTTGTGTCTGTTCCGTATTTCTATGTCCCTCTTCCCGTATTGGGGCGCGAGTGTCCTCTGAAACACGTAATTCTTGTACTACTTGTGCCAACTGATCTTGCACTTCCCGGATTTCTCTTTTGTACTGTGTATTGATTTGATTTTGATTTTGTTTGAATTTTCTAATTTGTTCATACTCTTCAATGTCCGTGAAGGCTACAGGTGTTGTGTCATTCAGATCATCATCTACCTTTGTAGATAAATTAGTGAACTGATCCGAAAGTTCGGCTACTTTCTCCGATAGTGTACTTATTTCCTGAGTGTGTTTTTCTGAACCAAGTTTCAGAGTATCTACTGTGTCCTTTAAGTTTTCCTGAGTTTTTGCAAGTTGCGTAACCGAATCGATAGATGCAACTGAGTCAAATTTTGCTTGCAAGGTCTCATGATTTTCATGAACAATAGTTTGCAGTTTTTTTATGGCTGCTTCGTGATTCTGTAATACATTTTCATGACGCGAAAAAATAGGTTGGAAATGCTCACAAATTTGTGTTTTTACGTCATTACAGACCTTTTGACATTTCGATTCGATGTTATGTAACTCAGTGGTTAAATCTTCACGTGTTTGTTCAAGTGTAGTGTTTAACTTTTGAAGATATTGTTCCATTGTGTCTAACTTTTTGAGATTTTGTTCCACTGTGTCTAACTTTTTAAGATTTTGTCCCATTTGTCTCTGATTTTGTTCCATTTGTTGCATTAATAGCAATAATAAGGTATTAGTGTCTGGAATCTGTTTCTCTACGCTTTTCGGCAGTGCATTTGCACCGGCAACATTCACATTTTGACAAGCAGAAAATGCGTCTTGACTTATTTGAGAAAACGGTGATAACCCAAAACCTGAATCTACAGTATTTGCGAAATTGTGTCCTGTCATTTCGGATTCCTGAGGCTAGCTGTTGCCGACCGATCGATCGATAATGCTTCCCTGTTCACTACCTGTTTCACTGTCTACACCATTGTTTGCAGCCCGCTCCATTTCCCTATGCACAGTTACCAAATTACTACTTTGAATGTCTGTTAATTCATTACTCTGCGGCGCTATCACACTGCTTTCGTCTTCACTGTCATTTTTCAGTTTACTTTGGAGCCTAGTATTACGTTTTTCACACGCCATTATTGTCACAATATTTCACACGACAACACAGAAAAGCGCAATTTGAAGAGCAAAATAAAATAACATAGCAATGGAAATAATGTCTACTTAATTGCCAGCGCAGCTGCGAAATACTTGGTGCAAATCTACATGCATGCCACAACTGTTTTACTGTACAACAATGAAAAACTACAACTACAAAGGAAATTCTCTCTATAATTACGCGCTAGCAATAAACAAAATCTACACTAATTACGCAAACTACAACAAAAAATCAGAAGATTCCAGTGAGGTATCCTCGGCTAAGGGTCGACATATGAAACGTCCCCTTTGAAGAATTATACATGACTGTGCTTAAACTGACACACAATATTTTGTTAGCGCAACGCAATCTGACTTTCAAAATTCCCTACAAAAGAATGGCCCTGACTAACATTAAACTATACCTTTCACAAATCACTTACCTCACAAAAATCTTCGCTGCTCAAGCTACTGCAATACAGCGAGCGCCACTACTGCCAGCTAAATAAAAGATTCAAACTACGGAAGGCACTAACTACTGATAGGGATAGTTAGCAAATGAAAGATATTAATAGAGAAGAAACAATGTATTTACCTTGATATCATCATATATAAATATAGCAGTTCATGACAAATTTCAAAACTCCGCCATCTCTCTCCCCACATCCATCACTGCTGGCGGCTCACCTCCAACTGCCCAACGCTACGCGCTGTTCACATCCAGCTGCCGCTGCCCAACACTACAATGGCGAGTATTACAACAATGCAAAGCAGCCACAGACTGCACACAGCACAGCCAGTGATTTTCATACAGAGGTGGCGTTACCAATAAAAAACCTAAACAGCCTACTTACAACCTCCTGGGAGCCGAAACGCCTTTATAAACTGCGACCTAGAGCTCCACAATCACGCCGTTCGCCTGTGAAGACTTCACACATCGCTTCGAAATGCACTGTTGGAACCTGGCTGTCTGCTACTATACCGCATGTAGGACAGCTCTAAGGACTCTCTGTTGCTGTGCTGGGAACAACTTTCCGAGAACTCAAACTTCCTTGTTTCATTCTACCAAAATCAAGTTTGCTTGTTAACACCAACACAGCCCGTTAAGGTTTTCTGTGAACTATAGAGTGTACTGTGGACACCGGAAGCCGAGCAGTCGAGTACATTAAGAAATGGTAGGAAATTTGGGGGTACAGAGGGAGCGAAATTTAGTACACAAATTTGTGGCAGCAACTACGGCTCTAAACTGACATCAAATCGAATTGAGCTTGAACGACAGCTGCGTCGTTCCATTTTGCTTCCTCTCTATGCCAGACTTCATCAATCGTCATGACGAGCGGGAGATAGCTGGTCAGTGTATCGACAACCCACGACTAGATATTTACATTGGATGTAAGGAGAGCATGCAGATTAGGGCAGCAGTCGAACACCCGTTCTGTCGAGGAAGATCGGGATAACGTAACCCAGAAGACCCAGAGACGTTCAGAGGACGTAGCGAAATCTCTGTAGCTGCCCAGCCCTCTACCATGACAAACAGAGAGAAGAAAATAAAATCAAATTTGCATTTCCAATTACAGATGCGGACTGATTATGCAATGACGTGTTCTATGGTATGATGGACAGGGTTGTACACCCTTCAATTAAAAGGGCGTTGAATACAGTCACTCTTACTTATCCATTAAAAGTAATTTCTGCAAGCAAACTGAACACACCGATAGCTTGCCTAAATAGAAGACTATCGAATGACCGATGCAGAGCAATTTTCGTGTCACCAATCATTTCGATCTTAAACTACTCTCTAAGAAGCACCACGAAGGAATTTTCCGAATGTGAGGGCAATAGATAGATGTGAAGTACATAAACAAGTGATTACAATTTTAGATAAGATCGGATGATTTATTCAAGAAAAATAGCTTCACAAATTGAGGAAGTCAATGACGAGTTCTTCCACCTATGGCCATTATGCAAACAGTTATTCGGCTTGTCATTGATCGAAAGAGTTGTTGCATTTCTTCCTGAACGATACCAGCCGGCCGGAGTGGGCGAGCGGTTCTAGGCGCTACAGTCCGGAACCGCGCGACCGCTACGGTCGCAGGTTCGAATCCTGCCTCGGGCATGGATGTGTGTGATCTCCTTAGGTTAGTTAGGTTTAAGTAGTTCTAAGTTCTAGGGGACTGATGACCTCAGAAGTTGAGTCCCATAGTGCTCAGAGCCATTTGAACCATTTTTGAAGGATACCATCCCAAACTCTGTCCAACTGGCAAGTTAGATAGTAAAACTCCCGCTTGTCATAGAGGCTCAAGCTCAGTACGGAGCGAAACGCATCACTGAAGACAAATTCTGTTCCAGTCGATGAGATTGCAGGCCGAAAACGTGTCTGGAGACACGCCGAACACCAGAGGGAGTAATGGTCCGGGCTGCCATTTCACTTACTAGTAGGACCACTTTGGTTGCTATCCGTCGCACTCTTACTGCAGGGCGGTACGTCGACGATATTCTACGCCCCGTTTTGTTACCCTTCATGGCAAACCATCTTGGGCTTACATTTCAGCATAATAACCAGCGCGCATACGGCGAGAGTTTCTACTGCTCGTCTTCGAGCTTGACAAGCCCCATCTTGGCCATCAAGGGCGCCGGATCTCTACTCAGTTCAGAACTTTTGCAGCATTAGCGGCTGAACCCTCAAACTACCTCGGATTTTGATGGTCTAGCGCGCAAATGGACAGAATTTTGCTCGATATCCTTCAGGAAGACATCCAACAATTGTATCTATCAATGCCAAACCAAATAACTGTTTGTTCAAGAGATAGAGGTAGATCAGCGCTTTATGGGCTTTCTCGAGTTGTGAATCCCTTTCTCTTGAATAAAACATCCAGTTTTTGTGAAATTTAATTATTTGTTTGTCTATACACATAAATCTTGGATAATTCCTTCATGGTGTGTCGGCTTGGTTTTCCCTTAGAGTGTACACAATATGGCGAAAACCTACAGAAGTTCTGGTTGTCATTATTTCAAATTCAAGCTGATGAACCGGTTGCATGGAGGGACACTAGCCTGTGTCGTACACAATGTGTTGGCGCTGACAACAGAAACGTCAACCTGTGCTTGGGTGCGCCTAACTGACCCCCCTGCAGAAAGACTAAGCGACCATCCGTGTCTCTGCCACAATTCAGTTGGCTGCAGAAGACGTTTACCTTCCGCATTGTTGCGGTAGGTTTCAATAAAGACGTTCACGGTAGGAAGCTCGTAGCACTTCCTTCCATGATTAAGCTACAAATACGCGATTTGCACGGTCAGGATTTAGTCTCGCCGTATCAACATTGCTAGATGGGTTATCTTTCTACTGCTGCCCCTGTCTGTGTGCTCGCTATGCATGTCTGCTCGTTACTCATTACCTTCCTTTGTGATTCAAATCCTGGAGCTTCATCTCTAATTTACTGCTTCATTCTCTTTGGATAGGACTAGTCATCATTACTTCTCTTCTGTTTTAGGTGCTTTCATGTTCCTTTGTCTTGGCCCACAGCAAGCTTGCGGATCGCCTATGTAATCCAAATTTGTGAACTGGCAAGTCCCCAACATTTTTCTGCGTAACGAGACTGCCTTGTATTTCTATATGTTTTCTGCCCGTCTGCCTTCTACTGGCCTGTAGTTATCCCCTGTTCCATTGTAACACTGGAATGGGTCGTGGTATTTGTTTGTTGTGATCTGGAAAGGTCTACTGCAGTAGACAACCTCAGACACTAGACAAAACTTATTTAACTGGTCCTAACTGACTAATGATTTTAAATAACATATTCAAAATCAGTGGGATAAAGACTATTCCTAATTATATGAGAATAGTAGAATTCCACTGAGATATTTGTTACAAGGAGAAAAAAAAACAAGAAAATTGCCAAATACAATCTGTACAATTAAAACATTCAGTCAATTCTGTTGATCAGACTAAGTTTAAGATTGGCACAACACCTTTCTTCTATGCAAAAATCGCGCCTCCTCGCTTTCACGAAAGGAACATTTAAATGTTTTATACTGTCTAGGTTCTTCGTTAGTACAAACCTCCACCCCGAATGGCGCTGACAACAGAGAGCTCAGGGAACAATCTAGCGGAATTGAACACATTTATCATTAAGGCTCCCTATTTCTCAAGCCGTGATGTATGTATCACCATAAATAGCTGAGTGAAGAGCATGTTTGTCACATCAGTTTGCAGAAGGCTGAAGATGTGAATTTCACTACACAGAGAACATCTGATCGTGTCTGCAATCTGCTACATTGGGAGGTACTAAAGACAATATGCTTGCACACTAGCCAGGAGCAGACACTTGATTCAAGTACACAATCGTAAGTGAGCACTTTAGACTGCCTGAAACTCCATGGAGACGCACCAACTTGTTCCTCTGTTCACACACAAACAAAATGATCGTGCTACAATCGGCGCTTTCTCAGACTAGGTTTGGGAGTGATTATTGGACATTTTGCCAGCAATGTCTCAAACAAATTATACACTATGCAGCAATATGTATCAGCTGACACCCACCAGAGTCGTCGACACATTCTGCCTTGATAATAGCAAACCCTGGTTCCCTAATGTGGACCCACAATTCATACAATTATGGCCTTCTATATAATCTGATTTAACTCTTTTTAGACATGCAACCACTGGCCGACCCTGAGAAATTCAAACAAAATGTTCTGGAAGCTTCTCAAACAATTTAAAGATACATCTGCCAAAGAGGTCAGTCTCAGGGCCTCTATAGACTGTGGTGGAAAAGTGCTATCCATTCTGTGTGGAAAGAATTTCTAAACGTTTAACTGTTGTCTCCCAGGGCCTGCTTGGCGACGGGAGACACATTACAATGGGACTGAAGAAACTGCAAGCGATTTTTGTTGGATCGCTGTCTTTACTGCCCCCTTTCAACTTTCACCCGCACCCTCGACAATAGGAGGGGACGCTTGCCGTGCCACTCTACAGAACAATTTTGCAGAGGGCTGTGAAACTCTGCACTTCGGCCAATGACCAAAATATCCCACCTTGCCCCCACCCTGCACGAAAACAGTTGCATCCTCAGCCTCTCTCTCTACACTAGCCAGCACAAAGATTACTTTTGCAAAGTATGCAGTACTACAGTTGTTAGCGTGAAACTGTCGGCTATCAACCAGTACAATTAATAAGCAATCCCATCTACTCTTTGATCCCAAACGATAGAAATATGTTAAACTAACTGACCAAACTCATTATGTTAGTTGATACTGTAAGGAGCAAAAATTCACACTTCATTAATCACAGGATTTTAATATGCACTCTAGACCCCTACTAAAGGAAAAGAATCCTGATGCCACAACGGTCCAGAAAGCAGGAGAGGTAATCAAATCTGATAGCGGGAGGACTGTAACAGGAAGAAACACATGGCTTCCATAGTACCTTCAAAGCCAACCGATCTACACTAGCACACGAAGCATGTACGAGGAGTGTCCAGAAAGTAAGTTCTGACTGGTCGAAAAATGGAAATCAAGGTGAAAATCAGAAATTTTGTATTTGCAACAGGTGCAGAGAAGGTAAGTGTGAAGAAACCATGGGTAACAGATGAAATACTTCAGCTGACCGATGAAATCGAAGAAAGGAGCAAGTACAGAAATCTTCAAGGAAATTCATTTATAAAGAAAAATTCACTTAGGAATGAAAGAAATCGGAATTGCAAGGAAGTTTGGGCGAAGTGGATGCATGAAAAATGAGAGGAAATCGTAATAGAAATAATATGTTTGCTTGTGTGGCCATCCTCCGCAGCAAGCTTATAAATAGTTGTTTTGTAAATAAAACTGCCTTTTCCTGATGTTAGTTACTTTATTTACCCCTTCCGCGTTTCGCCTTCTCCTGTTCTAAGTCATCATTAGTGGGATCTATAACGATATAGTTTTCTTAGTTATAGATTATCAAACAGTTCACACGGTATAAACGTCATAAATAGAAGTTAGTAACGAACATATACTTCGTTAGGTTGGCAACAAATAGGTGAACATACCAAATAAGATGAAACACATAATGGAGTCGCAATATTTACCCTGTGAAAAGCAGTGTACTAGGAAATAGTTGTATAGAGTGACAAAAGAACAATAATCTACCACTAAAAAGAGTGAGAAACGTCGTGAACAGTGTGTGGAAGGCGAGAACACAAAGATGTGATTTTATGGCAGTGATAAAAGTGGTAGTGCGACTTCCAGACCAGATTTGAGGAAACGCAGATCAGCAAATCGTAAGTAATTACGTTTTTTACAAAAAATCGCGAACTGTTTGATAATCTATAACTACCAAAACTGTATCGTTATAGATACCACTGATGATGCCTTAGAACAGGAGAAGGCGAAACGTGTGTTGGATTAATGAAGTAACTAGCAGCAGGAATAGGCAGTTTTTTTTACAAAAGTAATGGAAATGTTTGTCGCAAGGACTGACTCAACATATAAGGAAGTCCAAACAGCCATTGCTGCAACGAAAAGCAAGGGCAGTAACATTAACAGTGCAATGGGAATGCCACAGTTAAATGCAGAGGAGAGAGTGCGTAGGTGGAAAGAAGACATTGAAGGCCTCTGTGATGGGGAGGATTTGTCTGATGAGGTGATATAAGAAGAAACAGCGGTCGACATGGAAGAGGTAGGGGATCCAGTATTAGAATCAGAATTTAATTGATTAAGTAAGGTAGGAGGGACAGATAAAATTCCATTGGAATTATTTTAGAATCATTGGGGGAAGTGGCAACAAAACGACTTTCACGTTTCTCTGCAGAACGTATGAGACTGGCGATATACCATCTGGCGTTCGGTAAAATATCATCCACATACCTTCGAAGACTGCAAGAGCTGACTAGTGCGAGAATTATCGCCCAATCAGCTTAACAGCTCAGGCAACCAAGTTGCTGGCAACAACAATGTACAGAAGACTGGAACAGGCTTCTACATGGCAGCCGTTCATGGGCAGGCGGGCTTCAACACGCCTCCTCACCGCTGCCCGTTCTCGCTCACGCTTTGGAATGCACTGTGAACCATCCACAGTGCGTTCCCCTAGTTTATCGACATTTTGTTTTGTTAGTTACATGCTCCATAGATCATTTGAAAATTTGTGTTTTCGAATTGATATGGAATGAGTCAGTTTACAGGATGTGTGTACATGGTTTGGTATATGTATACATGATTAAAGTTCATGATCGAGAATCATAGTCGGTCTGGAAGCAGGGAATTCATGCATATTTCTAGATCATGATACGTCAATTTCCTCTGACAGATATTTTCTTTTTGTGTGAGACAATTTCACCGAAAGTTGCGGCGTTACGACGAGATGACGGTACTCGAATCCTGTACTGCTCACGTTTGTGTAACAAGTTCCACAGTTTTCATAACAATAAAGATAAGTACGTGAAAGCGTTAGGGTAGGACAGCTACTGGGTCTCACCAAGTTTCGGTAGCTGCTCCCGTTTGTATCTGACACAGTTCACATTGCTCTTTCCAGAATTTTTGTGTCTTGCTAAATATTTACATATCTGTGGTCCTATTTATCATACAAACAGCATATAACAGAAATTCTACATCTCACGCGCTGTCCAATCTATCTTGTGCGCGACGAGTGTGTGTGTGTGTGTGTGTGTGTGTGTGTGTGTGTGTGTGTGTGTGAGAGAGAGAGAGAGAGAGAGAGAGAGAGAGAGAGAAGGGGCGTTCTGCAAATCGTGTGATGTAAATATTTGCATTTTTATGTGCTATTTCATGTTTACATGCAACTCACTGGATGTACTTCCGAATACAGATAGGACATTACCTACTGTACTGCACCCCAAGGTTTCCATTTTTCCTCCTAACGTTTCGCACAGTTGTATAAATACACGCGTCTTATTCAAAATCTATTACAGAAGCTTCTTTACTTTAGCGTAGTGTTTGATTTAATTCAGATAAATATAATACAGACACAAGAAAACCAAATACGATTGTAACGAGCGGGAATGTTCATTAAAATTTACCTTGTCTTCCCTGTTACTGTTCCTTCCCTTATCACCAGGGTAGTGCTTCAGCAGTGCATTATGGGTTATACGCTTCAGATACGTCGCAGAACATGGTGCTGCTACTGGCTCCGACACACACCCATCGACTTCTCCATCCCGCTAACTTTAAGAAACAAGCTACTCGCAATTCAACACAGGATTCCAGTAAATGATAACGTTATTCTGTTATGTAAAGAAGATAACGTGTTTCACTTCAAATTAATCTCTCTACACTCTTTCATATTGTACAAAAATCTCTGTAAAACAAATACGACAGTATGCTCTTTATGAGACGAGTTATATCCTTGAATGATTCGTGAATATCCCTTAACAGTTCAGGAGTGTTTTCACCACCGTTATCAACAACGATATCAAGAACGTACGTCGTATGGTATTTAACTAACCGCAGAATAATTCTACAATCTTCTGTTGGTAATGTCTAAGTATTCAGACGTTCGTTACAGATACAAAGGAAAACTACTCAGATATTACAGGTGGTTAAATCGATGTCAGTACGCTGGTGTCATACCCAAGATACTTTTCCGTACCGATCTGATTATTGGCTCTGTCTAACGTGAATCGGGTAACTCAGCAGTGCAGTGTCTTTCACTGGCTAGACTAAGAAATCGTCAGGACAAGTTCTGATTATCATAATCTAACAAAGGAGCTTCCCCACAAACATGTTCACGCTTAAGAGCCTTTACAAATAGTTCCAATGTCCTATTGACATTTAACTGGATATTTAAGAGTTCGTTACATTTTGCTGTTACAAATACAAGAACATTTATTAATAACTGAGTTGTTTAAGTAAGTATTATATAAAGCCGTAATGAAGGCAGAATCTAATACAGATCTTCGTATTGCTATCCGAGCTCTTATTGTTCATACAACTGCTTATCTTTTCTGCAAGATTTCTTCAATTTTCCTATAAGATGCATCTGAATTTTCACTGTCACACATGCTTCTACAACTCCGCATATGTCGTCTACTGCTTCCTGTTTTACGATTTTTCTTAGGTATATGTGATCTTTTTTAGACGTCTATATTTCCTGTTACCTGAGTCATTCGATGCATTTTCTATTTTCTCTTTCCGTAAATGAAATTTAGTAACTCATTGGTTATCCAAGGATTCCTACTGGACCTTGTGTATTAGTCCGATTCTATCTCTTCTGCCTTCGCTATTTCATGTATCGAAACTAACGCATTGATCTTCTGTTACATTTATTTTTCTTATTTCAGTGGGATGTTGCCTAACGCTCGTTTGAAATTCTCAAAAACCTCTGATTGTTTCTACTTTCCTGTGGCGGTTCTCCTTAATTACTTGCGTGTCTTCACTTCCTTCAGCATTAATTTGCACTTAACAGTCAATAAACTATTATCAAAATTCACATATGCTCCTGTAAATGTTTTTCAGTTTATAATTTGATTGCTAAATCTTTATCTTGCTGGGACAATTTATTTGTAATCTTTTCTCGTGCTGTCACTTTTATTGAGATAAAACATGTTTTTTTCGGACTGAATAAATGATACCAGTTTATAATTCATAATTCACTTTCCAAATTACATATGCTATTTCGTGACAGAGTCACTTCAATAAAACAAATATTTTTGTTTATCTAACCTTTATCGCAGTTAATTATTGCTATCATATTGAGAAACGCTTATGTAAATAAAAACCGAAACCATTATTTGAGTTTAAACTGAATATATTGTTCATTAGAAACTGATATAGTAAAAAAGTTTACGAATACGGTTGCTGAATATGTATGTACGAGTATACTCGACCCTATTATTTTATAACGCTTATGTTTTTATTGCGTAATTTCCTAACATTAAAAATTATTTGTTAACAGTATGTTCTGACAGCAACAAGGGAGATGGATATTTCCTTGTAAGGTATTTGAGAAAACAGAAGAGGAGTTTTTCCCCAGAGTTCCATTCGAAGCGGACGTTTTGTACTGCATGTTTATATTTAGCCTGCCACATACAATAGAATTAATCGCACTGCATTAAAAACCATGAAGACTACTCTAAACGTATTTCAAAGTACCCGGACGAAGATATGACAGCTGCTGAGGAAATTTTGGCTACAAACTCCCTCCGTGTGTGGAGTTAAGATGATTCATGGTTTTGGATTGCACAGTTTAAGCGAACGCACTCTTTGAGACACGCACGACTTATAAGTGAACGTGAGAGCCGAAAGGCAGGGACTTTCCATTACGTGTTTTTCCAGCCTGAGCTGAAAGAAACGCGCTCCCGATTTCTCATTAGAGCGGGCTCTCTTTCAGAGAACCACCGACCGTCGTCTTGCAAAAAGTTCTTTGCAACGGTCCGCTCTCATTCTTTACTTGTCATATCTTTTCCTTCTTTCTTTTTCCTTGGGGACATCATTAAGACCAAAAATTTCGTTCCTTGAGCTCGGCTGTGGGCCGGACGGACACGGTTCGCGGGACGCGGCTAGGAGCCGGTGCGTCGTTTAGTCTCTATAGACTTTTCCAGACTTCTGGCCCTCGCCGCACTGCAGTGGCCGTTATACTTGAGGAACTCTTTTTAAGTTGAAGTGAATGCTCACTTTTGGATGTAGACTCGACGCAAATTAATTAACTGTCACGCCGTGTAATGAAAAAAAAATGCGCATTTGCCGAATACGTTCCCAGGAATGCTAATGATCCTGTAGCTTACTTAGTTAAGAGAACTGGACGTGTTTTGAATGCGGACAGGACATAAGAAAAGCATGGCTAGTATACCAGACTGAAAGAAAATGATACTACAGTTATTCATGCTGTACACAAATGAAAGTGAGACTTTGTCAATACAGCTGTAGCCGGCGATGTCGTGATTTGCTGAAGAATCCTTTCGCTGAAAGGATGTTGCGAAACTTAGGAGCGTCATGCACAAAAGGCAGCTGAAACTAATAATGACAAAAAGCTGCAAGCACCATGAGAACGTAGCTTTCAATGAAATGAATGCGACATTTTGCCGCTATATTTATTTACATTTTTTCTTCGTCCCACATTTAGTTTCGAAATTTTAAGCCGTTATTAGATAAAAGAATGTACAAAGCGTGTAAATATGACAGCGTATTCACATTAAATGCTTCCGTTTGTTTTGGCTTACAGATTTAGCCATTCTTGATGGTTAAAGAACATTTAAATTCGTAAATCGCACTGAACGTTGGCATATAGTGTGAATACACAATTTTTATTATACGCATGGTATCTTCTTGTACCTAAACAATGCGCAATTTCTAAAAACGCCGAAAGTAAACTGGTCTGCAAAACTTACGGACGATATGTTTTGTGTTAGCAGAAGAGACAACACCGTGTTACGAGTAGAGGCCGAAATGCACGCGTTTTAGCTCACGCAGGCTGGCGTGAGGAGGGAAGAACTATACTGACGTGAGGTCTGGAACATGACGAGGAATGAGAATTCAGAAAGCGGACGTAATTAATTTGATACTTAACTTGAATCCATTAATGATGAACGTCGCTCTTGACGGTACATGGTTCACAATATTATCTGTTCAGAATACATTCTTGAAGATAGTAATTATAGTAACTGAATATGGCGGCTTGCTACGTAGTAGCAAATGACGTAGCTGAAGGCTATGCTAAACTGTCGTCTCTGCAAATGAGAGCTTATGTAGACAGTGAACCATCGCTAGCAAAGTCGGCTGTACAACTTGGTCGAGTGCTTGGGAGTCTCTCTAGACTAGACCTGCCGTGTGGCGGCGCTCGGTCTGCAATCACTAATAGTGGCGACACGCGGGTCCGACGTTTACTAACGGACCGCGGCCGATTTAAAGGCTACCACCTAGCAAGTGTGGTGTCTCGCGGTGACACCACAATATGTCAGTGCCAAATAACGTGGTTCGATGAAACTTGCAGCATACGTAGACAGAGTTTACAGATGTTAACTTAAGGAGATACCCAATGACAGGAATAAAAATGCCACTTTTATTCAAAGACAGTATCTACGCTAAGGTCACTGTGATTCATGATGGTCCCCTGGCTATTACAAGACGCGGGACATGGTTCTCGATAGTGTGCGTGGTCACCGCGGACGACAATGCATGCTCTGCAACAGGTTTCCATGCTGGCTACAGGACTGTCTAGCGGTTGTTGTGGTACGGGCTTCCATTTCACCACCAGTGCGGTTTAGGCTGCTGGATAGCGCATCTGCATGTCGACGTCATGTAACACGTCTTCCCAACGCATCCCACACTGCTCGATGGAACTTAATTCACGGAATCGGTCACGTCAGTCCGTATTCCGAATATCATCTCGTTGCAAGAGCACCTCCATCTGCGATGTTCGATGCTGTCGCTCGTTGTGGTCATGAAGATGAAGTTAAACCTTCATTCATCTCTGAAAAGACGCCCGTGGGGAAGGAGTACAGCGACAAAACAATGATTACCGGTGAGTGTACCGTATTCAAAGATTTGGAGCTCAGTACCACCATGCAACATTATACCTCTCCGCACTGCACCACCTAAACGATCGTATTCGACAATGCTGGACGTAATTTCATGTAGCAAGAGATAGGAACACGTAATTCACCCAGGAACATTGCTGAACATGATAGGTTTTGTAGTGCAATTATTATGGTGTAGGGAGGCATAATGCTGCCGTGGGGTTGTTGTTGTTGTTGTTGCTGCTGTTGTGGTCTTCAGTCCTGAGACTGGTTTGATGCAGCTCTCCATGCTACTCTATCCTGTGCAAGCTTCTTCATCTCCCAGTACCTACTGCAACCTACATCCTTCTGAATCTGCTTAGTGTATTCATCTCTTTGTCTCCCTCTACGATTTTTACTCTCCACGCTGCCCTCCAATACTAAATTGGTGATCCCTTGATGCCTCAGAACATGTCCTACCAACCGATCCCTTCTTCTAGCCAGGTTGTGCCATGTGATCTACCCATTTAATCTTCAGTATTCTTCTGTAGCACCACATTTCGAAAGCTTCTATTCTCTTCTTGTCTAAACTATTTATCGTCCATGTTTCACTTCCATACATGGCTAAAGTTCATACAAATACTTTCAGAAACGACTCCCTGACACTTAAATCTATACTCAATGTTAACAAATTCCTCTTCTTCAGAAACGCTTTCCTTGCCATTGCCAGTCTACATTTTATATCCTCTCTACTTCGACCATCATCAGTTATTTTACTCCCTAAATAGCAAAACTCCTTCACTACTTTAAGTGTCTCATTTCGTAATCTAATTCCCTCAGCATCACCCGACTTAATTCGACTACATTCCATTATCCTCGTTTTGCTTTTGTTGATGTTCATCTTATATCCTCCTTTCAAGACACTGTCCATTCCGCTCAACTGCTCTTAAAAGTCCTTTGCTGTCTCTGACAGAATTACAATGTCATCGGCGAACCTTAAAGTTTTTATTTCTTCTCCATGGATTTTAATACCTACTCTGAATTTTTCTTTTGTTTCCTTTACTGCTTGCTCAATATACAGATTGAATAACATCGTGGATAGGCTACAACCCTGTCTCACTCCCTTCCCAACCACTGCTTCCCTTTCGTGTCCATCGACTCTTATAACTGCCATCTGGTTTCTGTACAAATTGTAAATAGCCTTTCGCGCCCGGTATTTTATCCGCGGGGTACAAACCTCCAAATCTACGATCAGGGCAGGCTCACTGGCCAACGTTATTGGGACTCTGTATTTCTTCACCCTGTACATCTTTTCAGGAGAGCATCCAGCACGACCTTCATTTTTATGGCGATAATGTGTGGCTGCATCGAACAGTGTAGGTGGAGGAGGATTTGGAAGGAGAGGATATTTGGCGATTGGACTAGCCTGCTCCCCCGACTTAATTGGCACCAAGCACGTCTGGGATGCGTTGGGGAGACGCGTTGCAGCACGGCCACAGGCACCATCCAGCTCTTATCAATCCTTCTGATCGAGGAATGCAGCGCCCTACCGCAAGAACTCCTTGCCAACCTCGTGGCCTGCTAGGGAGAACGAAGCAGAACATGAACTGGCGTTCATGGTGATCACATACCGAATTAGGAACCATGTCTCGCCTTTGTTAATGTCCTAGGGACAATTGTGAATCGCAGCGACTTCAATGCAATTATTGCCTTTGAAAAAAAGTATATTTTTTCGTCTCATCAGGTATTTCGTTCAGGTAAATGCTGTAGCAGTTATTTCTATGTATGGTCCAAGTTTCATCGAGCTATATTACTCAGCAGTGACACATCATGTGAAAGCTACTATCATCCACACTGCACACCAGTGTAATTGTGCTGTGAAGAAGAAATTTTAATAAATAAATATCCTAATTTAGAAAGCGCTGTATTTATTTAGTAAATTGAAAGGGATATATATACACAAGCAAAAATTTTGAAAGAAAATTTTATATTGAACCACACATGGTGAAATGTAGTATCGATTGTTTAGCAGCGTCGCTGCTCAACAGCGATCGCTGGTTCAAGCTGTTATGGGTAATGTGTTAGAATAACTTTGGATAGAGTGATATATGGAGGACTGTAAGTGGAAAGACGTGTTGTATCTGATGTGTGCGAGATATATACTTACTCGCTATGGACAGTAATCATTTTTTATCAGCAAGATACCATACTGGAAATAATTAAGGTAAAGAAAGTTGTTTTGTTATTAATGCAATGCGCTTATTCATACGTGATGATTGAGACAAGGCATAGCACTCTCATCCAGTGATTTTGTAAAGCTAATTGTTAATGTTATCAGCAGTTTATTGCGTTTTAATTCAGAGCATTGTTAATTTTCGAAGAGTCCAAATACAAGTTTTAAAGTTAGCGCCAAGTTGTTACTTACCACAAGCCAATACCAGTTCCCAGATCCATGTCGATTTGATTAACCATTTAGCTCAAGAAGTTATTACCTCAATCATATTCGATTTAATTAAAATGTATTCTAAGCAACAGCTTTGCACAATAGCTGTATGCTAACTTGACAATTTAGAGTACTAACAGAGAGCAGGGTGAAGTGCGTTACCACTGCTCAGATAAAGCTAAGAAATTTTATTATTTCAGGGATAAAGTACAAGGACAATAACTTTCAAATTGATCAAGTTTTGTTTCAATTCCAGGGCCAATTACAAATCAATAGTGCTGTATCTGATTCATTTTTTGTGTTCTACATCTACATCTACATCCATACTCCGCAAGCCACCTGACGGTGTGTGGCGGAGGGTACCTTGAGTACCTCTATCGGTTCTCCCATCTATTCCATTCTCGTATTGTTCGTGGAAAGAAGGATTGTCGGTATGCCTCTATGTGGGCTCTAATCTCTCTGATTTTATCCTCATGGTCTCTTCGCGAGATATACATAGGAGGGAGCAATATACTGCTTGACTCTTCGGTGAAGGTATGTTCTCGAAACTTTGACAAAAGCCCGTACCGAGCTACTGAGCGTCTCTCCTGCAGAGTCTTCCACTGGAGTTTATCTATCATCTCCGTAACGCTTTCGCGATTACTAAATGATCCTGTAACGATCTTCTCTATATCTTCTATCAACCCTGTCTGGCACGGATCCCACACTGCTGAGCAGTATTCAAGCAGTGGGCGAACAAGCGTACTGTAACCTACTTCCTTTGTTTCGGATTGCATTTCCTTAGGATTCTTCCAATGAATCTCAGTCTGGCATCTGCTTTACCGACGATCAACATTATATGATCATTCCATTTTAAATCACTCCTAATGCGTACTCCCAGATAATTTATGGTATTAACTGCTTCCAGTTGCTGACCTGCTATTTTGTAGCTAAATGATAAAGGATCTATCTTCCTGTGTATTCGCAGCACATTACACTTGTCTACATTGAGATTCAATTGCCATTCCCTACACCATGCGTCAATTCGCTGCAGATCCTCCTGCATTTCAGTACAATTTTCCATTGTTACAACCTCTCGATACACCATACGTAAATTCATGCGGTTTTGGTTTGTTTTAAAGCTACTTACAGTTTACATTCTCGCAGTCAGAGAAGTTCAGTACAGGGCAAAGTGTATAAGCGACGAAATCATTTTCAAGCCCATATGTTTCAAATTCTTGTCTGAGGAACCAACTATGAACGAGACTTATACAACTGTTGACGTTCGTTTTCTTTAAGGTGCCTTGCTTGGTCCGTAAAATTCCGGTCTACAGCAAAACCAATTTCAATGTGACTGGAGTGAGAGAACTCAGTAATTACTCAAAGCAGATTCCATTTGACGGTATATGTTGGTCGGCCTTAATTCCCACTTTCCTCAGGCTTAAGAGATATATTCTTTCTCAAAATTAATTCTGGTTTTCCGGCCACAGACTTCCGGATCTTCTGAGCTAAATCTTTAATCCTTAAAGTCCACATTCTTCTTTTCAGAACAGGAAACTGGAGGATGCGAATGCAGCGAATATAATGGAACCTTATTCTGTTTTGTTTTTACTTTGTTTTCGGATACATATACAGACGAAAAGCCACATGAAACAAAACTTACAGTGTTGTCAAATGTTCAGCAAACAGTGAAACAACAATTTGACCCTAAAATCAATTCTTGATCCTGTCAGTGCACATGCTATGTTTTGTTAAAAATGCCGACTGTGGCACTGCGTCGTCTTACAGCAGAGAAATAAAATCACGAGAGCTGAAGAGGCCGCACTAGCATGTTGTGTTCCAACTAGCAAGCATCTTTAAAATATACAAGCGAATGCTTTATTTACTACTTTCTCTCGTTTTCGATGTGGTCGACGGCACGATTATTGCAGAACACGATCATACAATTCACTCTCATTTTTTGGGAGCGTAACTGTCTTATCACAGGGAAACCTTGTCACTCACTCATTCATATGCCTTTTGTTTAATCAGCGCATTCGTGTGCCTTTATCTCTGAAGGATCAGCTTTAAAACAAAATGTATTTGTTAACACATTTTCCCCCTCCTTGCCCACTTCCTTTCTCCCTCTCTCTCTCTCTCTCGCTCTCTCTCTCTCTCTCTCTCTCTCTCTCTGTGTTACACACACACACACACACAATAAAAACACACGTCAACATTACACAATTAATCAAATTATTGTATCACAACTTGGCTGCTCGGAAGACTTCCGGCTAAGTAGTTCAACAGTCCCCCAAAAAATATCGTTAATTAAGAAGGATGGAAAAAATATTTTACATAGAGTCGGGCAACGTATGAACCGTATTACGTTCATGCAAATATGCGTTTTACACTTTATTCGTGGTTGAGACCCTCAATGTAGCATAATGCCATTGTTATGATACTAGTAACATGCGTAATTGGACTTAAAATTTGAGAAACTGGATAGAAATATTATAATTTTAGCGCAACAGTTGTTCTCGGTGATTATAGCGTTATTCAGCTGCTGACATCATTTTTCACCGACTTTTGACAATTCCTTGGTGTCTCCTTTTTTGCCTTATTCACAGTCCCTACTGTAGGAGATAAATATTTCTGTATTTGATTATTACATATTCTTTCGCATGGAGTTTGGCTAGCTATCAATGGGAGTAATGTGACAGCAGGTCATACAGTATCCAGTTGTTGAATGAATAAGAAAAGTATATCCTTAATGTCCAACGAAGATTTGTAGACAAGCTGCTAGAACTGCTCATATTCGTAATACCTCGTTTTGACGCCGCCATGATGTGTAATTATGGAAAACAGATTAATGTTTAACAAAGTGTGAATCAGTGAGTGGTGGATTGCCAAATGAAGTCACACTTCCTCGTCGGACACAGATAAGAGCTCTAAAATTTTAGTGCGAATAGCCTGTGTGGTCGTTCGTACCATAATGCTACAATTCTTATATTAGAACCTTCAGTACCCATGTCGTTATGAAGGAGTCGCTGGACTGACGTGGAAGGGTCGGAAGAGAACTACTAAGGACCGCAAGGGGAGACGTATTGCGAATCATCGATTACATCATCAAAATGTCCCCATAAACGTCCCACACTCGGGGATGAATGTCGTCATCTTTGATACATCCTGCACACGGTGGATGACAACCTTTCTTAATTCGATGTAGCTTTGAATTAAAACAGCGTTTACTGCCAGCTAAAAAAAAAATTAAAAAATAAAAAAAGAAGAAGAAGAAGAAGAAGAAGAAAGTACAGAATGGCAACGTCACGAGGCTACTACCAGCAATCAGTGACGTAACAGGTGTTCACTTCACTTAAAAAATAACACATGGTTACAGACAAACTGATTCAGTGAACGAATGCTCCGAGTGTAGCCTGGTCAAGTGTTCAACGTATTCGGATATCATGGGAGTTTGATTAATTTCTTTTGCCTAATAGTGTATTGACTGCATTTCTCGTAAAATGTAGTATCTATGAAAGTTGTGAAAAGTTTTATAACTTTTTATTTTGTGCGTCTCACTTGCGTGAATATACAGTATATTGCTTCAGTCGAAATAAATCTCTGGTGAACAGCTTGGTGTGAGTGAACAAAGGACACAATATTTCGGCAGTCGACCTTGTTTCCATCATTAGGTGTGCTGATGTACTGCCAAGGGACAGCAGGCGTGAGGTATATATCTGATTCCCCCTCCCTCGGGCACTCTCTCGGCTGTCCGCCGTGGTTCGACGCCCGGCTGGTGGCCTCACATCTGGGTGTTCCCTCGTAGGTCCGCGCCCAGAGAGGTTTTCCGGCGGCTTTTTGGTGGTTCCTCCTCCCCCGTGCTTCAGTGTTTACCAGTTTGGGACTGTCTCACCCATTCTCAAACTATACATCTAATTATAACCGTAATTAGTTATACAATATGGCACCAATAGGCAGGAACACCTTTGTACGAGAAAGTCTAACTATGTGCAAAAAACTCCCTTACTAATTACGGTGTCTGCTGTCATACCTGAACGACGAGTTTATGTGTAACACCAGATCAGTGAGAGTACTTGTTGCACACAGTTAGACCTCCTCGTACAAAGCTATTCATGCCTTTTGGCACCAAGTTGTATGGCTATTTACGGTTAATAACAAGATATGTAGTTTGACAGTGGGCGAGTCAGCTGGAAGCCGATATCCACTGCAGAAATAAATTGTCTATTCATGCAACCAAGATGGACAAAATAAAAATTTATCCTACTTTCCTCAATACTACACATTTGCTGACCTACCATCCCGAAGAATCACGCCTCGAAACAGCATTTTGAAAGTGTTAGATACCTGTCCAGATTACATAGTTACTTTAAGTGAAATCATCTATTTGCGTTTTGTAAAGATTATTTGAATGATCTGGAAAGACATAGCTATAGTTACACCATCAGTTTTCCAAGTTAGCTTCTGTAGCTTGTGACTTGGCGTACCACAACGTTGCACACACATTCCGCTTTCAGACGCTAGAAAGGTGCCGATTTGACACTATAAAAGTCTGCATTCGGACACTAAAGCGAGCCAATAACCTATCGTCTTGCCCTGTTGCTGCTGCTGTTGCTTCTGAAGCTGGAAAATTGTCGACGCAGCATGGTATGAGGGCCAGTGGTGACTTGGCCTGGGCCTGGCTCTGCACCCGTCTTGAGGTCTGTGTGACAAACAGTGACGTCCTGTCACAACAGGCCTAGGCTAGCGGCCACAGAAACCACCCGTTTCGGCTATGCAGTAGCTGCTGCCAACCGCAGCCTATCCTGAGAGGTACTCAAGCAAATGTGACCCTGCCGAGAACCAAACAGACTCCAGTGCTACTAGACAATGCCTTTGTTAGCCATGGATGTATGGGAGCCATTTAGTCCTAACGTTGATGGGAGCTAAACTCGTGTGTTCTGGCTGGAGGCCTAACACAGACTTCACCTGACTTCAAGACGCCTTCTACGGGTCCTTGTTTCACTACGACTGAGGGAGCTTTGTTCTTGACCTATTGTCAGCGGTTTCTGGCGTTCGGCGGTTCTGCGCATTTGGCTACCGGCGAGCCGCTGGCGCTGCTTTGATCATAAGTGTTCTGTCGGAAGTGATTCCTACCGCTGGCATCAATACATAGTCAGCATTCCACTAGTGTTCTGCTGACACAGGCCCGGCTGCCTGAAGACATTGCTCATCACTGAGACGACGCCTTCAACTCTAGAAGGAATGCTGTTAAATAAACTTGTCAGTCTCACCGCTTGTATGATTCCTCAACCACTGAGGAAATCGTTCACTGTACGTTGCGCGTTATCTTCCATCCTGCCAAACATCATAACCTGTAATGAGGTCAACAACACTCGGAACAATCCTGACCACACTACAGCTGACTTCTGAAGTGACCAGCGACATCGAGCAGCATCGTGAGCTGCACACAGCCAATAGCTAAAATGAAGAAAAGCTATCTCTTCTGATTGTGATTCCGTCAAGTATCGACAGTGATACTTGAACTGGACTGGTGGAGTAATTTGCAAGAAAACTTTGTGAAGGTTAATGAGGAAATAAATTTGGACGATTTCAGGTCCCACGTGAACGGAGATTATGCTTATATACGGCCAGTCGATGGAATCAGTGTAATTTGTTATGTCATAGTGCCCTCAGTGACCTAGTTCACAAGTAGAAAGTATGTCCCCAGTGCCAGGCAGTGCGACGAGTGTGAATGGTTTATGGTTGGGTGGAAAGGGTTAATGGTATTGCTACAGTGCTAGAAGTAAGTGTTCTTCCGTTCATACTGTTGTCTCTCTCCTACTCTCGGTCCTAATGTGTTAGAGAAAGGTTTCCCAAAGAGTGAGTAAATTGCCTAGGTAATTGCAGGTAGCGATTCAGTCTTTGTTAAACAAGTCAGTGCCAGTGAGAATGTATAATACAGATCTGCGATATCAGTTAGATACTGTGAAAGAGGGCAGAACTTCATCAATTTCAGTCGTTTCTTTAGATTTGAGTGCTAATAGCCTAGATGATCCTTTTTTCAGGCAAGGTCCGTGAAAACAGCTGTTATTGATAACAACGTTGGTTATTTGGACGGAAGAGCCGTTGTAGCAAATAGCCGAAGTTAATTTAAGAGGGGACCATGGCTACTCATGTAATCTACCACGAGGACGTGAGAAATGTTCTATCGTATGATGAGCTGAGAAGAGGGCTGGTACAGCGATGTAGGAGTAAGCGCAGCTGTAGATATTATCGCGAGCAGTTCAGTGGGATACCACAGAATCGGAAGGAAACTTTCGAAGGTTTGTTAGATGGCATATGGAAAATTAATGTTAACACCTATGAACTGATGGACAGATAGGGTCCTTCCGCAGAAAGTGGAACAGAAGGCATTAGACTCACTTTCAAAGAGGTTCCCCAACTGATATGTCGAGAAGGGTGTGTGGAGAATTTCCAATGGACTCTGCAGGAGCCCAAGGCATAACAATAGTTTTTGAAGAAGTAGAGGCAATAAATAGAGGCCGTGCTAGGAGATATATCTTCTCCTCTGACATTTAAAGAATTGATATTCCATTATCTCAGTAACTATCAAACGTAGTAAAAGAAATGTCATACCTTACACATTCATTGATCTACTATCAAGTATGTAACTTCGTTAAGATATAAGAAATTAATTTTTAATGACGGTCTTAAAAAGTTTTGTAATTTTTTAAATTTTTTTAAATGATGAGACTGTGAATGCTATCTCTACCATTTGCGTTCCACATGAACACTATACCGCTGTCAATAAGACATAAGAATTTCAACGCTTTAGCCTATGTAGATTCTGAGATAATGGGAAAGAAGAGCAAAAAAAGGTTTTTTTTTCAGAAATCGCACTTGAAAGTTGAAGTACAGGAATATTCACTGTTCAATGTAGAGACAGCCTAAAAGTCACCAGCTTTGTACTCCTTATCTTACTGCATTCAGGTGAAGCCTGTTACTCTATCTGAGGGATATCTGTTGTATTTCTGACGATAGTTTCTGCCTTGCGGACTCGCTGTCTACCTTGATGTTGTAGGATTGCTTCTGCACTATGTCTAGAATTAACTCCAGATTGCCTCATAACCTTTATTCTGCCTACATTTCCATCACTGATGGTGATCACAGCATCACTGACACCAGTCTTCGGTGTTCTCAAGCCCATGAGTACATTTTTGGTCACCCCGGTCCATCAAACTTTTGATGAAAGACTCATTTGCATTTTGAGTTTTTCCCTTGAGTCATTTTTCTACACGCTGGCTTTATTACTGCTCCAGCACCTTCAGTAATGGTGTTTTGTAGTGGCTTCTCATCACTTGACGTCTTGTGAAAGAACTTTGCCCATACTGATTTTCTCATTCCTTCCAGGTTGTTTGTATTGTTTATGATGACTGGTCATAGCATTCACTTAGCTGACTGATAGTTGCGTCAGTCAAACGTCCTCTGATGGTCTTGTCTTCTTCAAATTTTACTATAAATATTCTGCCTGATTTTATGCAGTCGTGTACTCTTCCGTTTCTGCACCTGACGATAACACTTTGCACTTTGCCGTGATAGATCATCATAGGTTCTGCTGGAAGTTATTAATTAGAATGAACTGGAATCACCACCACTATCTACGGTCGTAGGTTCGAATCCTGCCCTGGGCATGGGTGTATGTGATGTCCTTAGGTTAGTTAGGTTTAAGTAGTTTTAAGTTCTAGTGGCTGATGACCTCAGATGTTAAGTCCCATAGTGCTCAGAGCCATTTGAACCACCATCAAAGAATTTAGCACAGCGAACCCCCTGTTGTTGTTGAGAGTGCTGAAAGATCTTCGCAGCTGAGGCCATTCCTCCCCTGGATCTCTCATATGTTATCAGACAGCTGTGTTCAAGCAGTTTCTTTTCATTATTTGTACCCACTTTCGTGCATCTATGTCAATGGTTTGACAATACTTCAACAACCAGCTCCTTCTTGGTATAATACTTAACGGCAACTGCACAAGAATTGTTGGTCTCTCTTGTAATGATACGTCAAATGTTATGCAGATGCTGTTGTTGCCTTCACTTTCTTCATCAGCTTCCTTAATTGCATAATTCATTGATTCTTCTGCAGTTAGCTTTACTATTTACTATCTCTGTATCTTGAAACACTGGTAGAAGTGCATGACAGATTCATAAGAGCAAATTAAGTTTTCCCAGCCGTATGATCGTTACCGAAGCCCACCGAAATTTCTGAAATTCTTCTCAAAAAGATTACTGATTTTACATTTTCAGGTTCCAAAATTCTTTCTTACTCCCACACCTCGAACAAAAGACTTCGAAACTAAGAGCTATACCGTTTCTTTTGAAGAGATTTTCACAAATTATCACTCCGCATGCAGTGTGATTAAACATTGTTTTTAACATACTTAAACCTAGTATTAAACTCATATCGCTGGCACTGGCTTCACTGTACAATTCATTACTACTCACAAGCTCCTTCTTGGAAGCACTTGGTGGTTAAGAACTTTGTTCAGCGCGTGCCTCATTCTCTGGATGTAAGCTTCACACAGAAAATGTTCTGTAGAACATATTTCCCTTAGTTTTTCTCTTCTTAAATATTCCCTTTGGTGGAGTCGTATTACAAAGAGGAACACAACTCGATGAGTGGCAATCACAAATACAGACAACGAAAGGTGCAATGCGCCTTAAAAAACGTGGATGACACCATGCATTATACCACTAACAGGAAGTGATATCACAGCGACAAATGTGGCTAATCTATGCAACAGGATGTTTAATATAAATCAATATAAATCACCTGCTTCTAGAGCAAGCAGTTCCTGGCATAACTTGTCGTAACCGAACAGGGGCTCATGAAACATATAGAAAGAATTTGTACAGTAAATTGTTGCAAAATTAAGTAAAAATGCTTACAATCATCCAAAATCGATGAAACATACATAAAGTTAGAGAGAAAGCTCCAAACAACAAAAAATCCATAAAAAAATTAAAATCGACATTTTATGCCCATACTATCAAATTTTACTCCCCTTAAATGCTACTGTTGAGGTCTTCCACATCACATGTGAAGAGACTGTTGTCAGCAAATATGTAGCAGTTGAGGCAGAGGTAGATATCAAGAACCAGACTGGAGAAGTAAAGGGCATAACAGGAAGAGACAAAATACGAATTAGCCAGCCGTTACAAAAATATGGTTCAAATGGCTCTGAGCACTATGCGACTTAACTTCTGAGGTCAGCAGTTGCCTAGAACTTAAAACTAATTAAACCTAACTAACCTATGGACATCACACACATCCATGCCCGAGGCAGGATTCGAACCTGCGACCGTACAACCGTTACACAACAACCGTTACACACCCAATAAATTTTAATGCTACAAATATGTGCGCATAGCCTGCATGACATAGTGAATGGTAAGGCACATAAGCCTTTGTTAGACACAGGTGCTCATGTGTCTGTAGCAGGTTAGGACCTATTGGAAAGAGAAAATTAAACATACCAAAGCATAATTTTTGTGGTGTTGGAGTTAACGATGTGCAGTCGCTAGGTTCAGCAATAGTTAGTTTTCCGGTCGGTGCACCGCAATACCAGGAATGAGACACATACGCGTATAGCAAACGATATTGCACAATCCTAGGACTTGGCTCCTTGGATAAACATTCTGCTAAAATTAGTCATAGGGAACGTGTTGTGGCTTCGGAGAAGCATTGTTCCATCTGATGGAAGCTGTTGTCTGTGCCATACGGCCAAATGGTTTCTTTCATGGAAGACGAATCAGTTAAACTGTATGCAGGATTACTGAGGATCAGTTCACATGATAAATTACCGCAAGGTCCCGGGAAACTGTTGTGTATTAAGCATGGTGAAACCACTGCGAGAAAATGATAACTTTGATAAGGGAGGGTCTTTTGTGTGGAGTATTGTACGCATACTGGAAATAGACGTGAGCGAATGGTGTCTGTTGGTATTGATAACATTGGGACTGAAGACACAGACATGCCTGGAGGATTGATGGTCATCACTTATGATGTTCTAAATCAAGGTTACCTAGACAGGATGAATTTAAATCTGAACCATAAGCATGACATTAGTATAAATGCATCATATGAAAAATGAAGTACTTGAAAGGAATAGAAATATAATCTATGGAGAAGTTACTGTTGGTATTTTAGTGCGTGTTTTAACCTCATGCAATGTTTAACAGCAGCGCCTCACACAACACAGCATCGTAACTGGGATCCGGTCACCTGTGTGCCATAAGTCATATTGGATGCGACATTACCTACAGCTAGTGATGCAGGATTTAATTAACCTAAAATATTACAATGGTATTATTGAGCAGAGTACAAGCTCATAGGGTGCAGCTGTTGTAATAATACCAAAGAAATGTTCAGGGAACAAAGAGACACTGATTACGCTGTGATTACATGCGAAGGGCATGAAAGGTACAATAACTGAAATATGTTTTTAAGAGATTATACTCAGCACAGATATCTCGTAGCATACATAAGTGCTATCTTACATTACAACAAGCGATTTACTTAGGGTACATAACCAGCCAAGATCCAAGATTGGTAAACATTGTACTGAGTTTTCCAACACCGTAGAATGGCAAGAAACTACAATCGCTTTTGGAGTTAGCAAATTACTACAGGAAATTTATCCCAGGATTTTCGGGAAAACAATGCATAAAATGCACTTACTAAAGAAGGGTATGAAGTTCCACTGGACACTGGAATGTGAAAGTGCTCTTTGCTCTTGAAAAATTGATGGAATTACTGACAGTCCAGTATTTATTTATTTATTGTGTGAGAAGGCATCCATAACATCGTGGGTATCTAGCAAACTTGAAGTACATTTTATTTCAAGTCAAAACATGGACAGTGAGAAACATCCAGTTGTCTGCACATCATGACAACTGAGGGAGGACCTATTCTACCATAGAAAAGGAGATGCCAAGCCTGCTGTAAGTGGGGCATACTTCTGTTGCTGTTTCTATGAGAGAAAGTTGAAGGTGACACTGTATCATGCAGCACTGAAGTGGTCATTGGGATTGAAAGATGCATCAAGTAGAATTACATGTTGACTGCTGAAGCTGAGCGATTATGATTTTTAAGCACTTCATAAACCAAGTAGGAAACATAGTGATGTATATGCCTTCCGATGGAAGATTTGTATGGTATGGATGGTTGGTTGTAACACTACAGAGTCGCAAAGAGTGCAAGAAATGCAACCACATTTCGTCATGCATGACAAAGCTTGGACAGCACATTGTGGCTCCTGTCACTGTGGAAGAAGATGTGTTAAAACAAGTATCTGTTCATGAGTTATTTGTTCATGGAGGATGTAGAAACACAGACTGAGAAGTAACTGAACATTAATGGTAGTGCATAAGTAGACAACACACAGAGCAGTATGTTAAAAATTGTGCACCATGTCCACAAAGGAAGAAATTACCCAATTAATGTGTTCACCTTGAGAGGTTACTACAAAGCAATAAACCTCTTGATGTGAACCTTTAGGCAGACATCCAGGGAGAATCATTATGGTTTGACAATAGTACAAATTTTATTTCGTCATATGGGGATGGTCACCCTATCCTGAATCCCAGAACCGGCACAGTAGCACACACAATACTGAAGTCTCGGTTACTGAAATTCAGTGTTCTGGAAACAGCAGTCATGGATTAGAGCAGCAACTTTATGTCAGGACTCATGAAGAGTTATGCCATTTATTGTGTATTTCGAGCTGAGAACAAGTCCAGTACATGCACAGACTAACAAAAGAACACAGCGTTTACATCAAATAATAACGATCGTCAGTAACCTACAGCAGCTATCTGACATTGTAGCATGTGCAATGGTGAACACCTGGTTACTGGAGTTCGGTGTTCCAGAAACAATAACCATGGATTAGGAAACCAATTTTATGTTTGAACTAATGAAACAGTTGTGCCATGTGCTGTGTATTTCGAAGTGAGAAAGAGTCTATTGCATCCACAGACTAACAGAAGATCTATAGGGAAAAGAACTATAGGGAAATGCTAAGTCATTATGTGAATATCGATAAAAATCACTGAGATGCCTTATTACCGTATGTGATTGCAGCTTATAATTCTAAAATACGGGAAAGTACAGGCATCTTGGCATAAATGTAGTATATGGTTGAAAAATGCAGTTCCCATTTGAAGTAATCGTACCCAAGGAAGGGAAAAACGCTCAGAGAGTGCGAAATTTCGTGAAAATTCAAGAGACGTACCGAAACAAACGCAAAATGCCAGTAGCAAGGCGCTTTAAAGTCAAAATAGAGTGAGGTAGTGCTACTGTAAGCTACTACAGTAATGTGCTTGTCAGTTAGTAATGTTGGCAAGCGCATATACCCTAAAACAGAACACGAAGAAATTCATCACCTGATAACACAGACGATATCAGGTTATTGAACTGACCTCACCAGTGAATGTCCGACTACAGCTGCCTGTATGCACGACTGTCGTGCACAGCAGATGCATCGTCCTCTTAGGGGTGCACCAGATTCTTTGCCATCGGTACTGATCGTGCTCCCAATGAAGGGGAGAAGGGACGGAAAGGAGAATGAGCAACCGACCAGACCTGGGCATACATTACAATATGCACTGAGATCACGGAAGTGATAGTAAATTGAACTGTTTATTTTTGGTGGGTGTACTTAATGTCACTTGTACCATGGAAAAAATGTGAGAAGGTTGTACACATTGTAAAGGAAGTAACTGGAGAATCCTAGCACCACAACACTATTTCCAAAAAGTGTAGCCACACTGGGTACATTCTGTATATAAACAATAGGTACTTACAATGAATAGTTATTAGCAGGAGAGGCAGAAGGCTACAGAACTGTTGGAGTTCTGAGGTAGCGGATATTTAACGACATTAAAACTTGAGATACTTTGGATCAAGATTTCGTCTCACAGCAACCATAATAGCTCCTAAGTTTCACACATACCCACTACGGTACTAGCCCGATAATCTTTAGATGTACTACTCGCCCATGAACTTCACCTGCCTGAACAGTAATTTGGAACCCTAACTAATTAACTCATTAGATGAGTTGACAGCGGCACACAAGGAGCATATTAGCACAGAGAAAATGCTTCAGCACGTGTAACTACATCGCAGAAATTACTATCAAAAAGTTGTGGCGTGTAAATTTCGAGTACCATCTTGATTTTGACTCGCACCAGTGCAGCCTATACCTATTTACGGCGTAGAAACACCCACACTTTTTAACATCCAATACATTATACAGGGTGGTCCACTGACCGTGACTGGCCAAATATCTCACGATATAGACGTCAAACGAAAAAACTACATAAAACGAATCTTGTCTAGCTTGAAGTGGGAAACCAGATGACGCTATGGTTGGCCCGCTAGATGGCGCTGCCATAGGTCAAACGGATATCATCTGCAATTTTTAAATAGGAACCCCCATTTTTTATTACATCTTCGTGTAGTACATAAAGAAATATTAATGTTCTACTTGCACCACTTTTTTCGCTTTGTGATAGATGGCGCTATAATAGTCACAAACTTATGGCTCACCATTTTAGACGAACAGTTGGTTACAGGTAGGTTTTTTAAATTAAAATACCGAATGTAGGTACGTTTGCACATTTTATTTCGGTTGTTCCAATGTGATACATGTACCTTTGTGAACTTATCATTTCTGAGAACGCATGCTGTTACAGCGTGATTGCCACATTAATACAAAAAAATGGCTCTGAGCACTATGGGACTTAACTTCTGAGGTCATCAGTCCGCTGCAACTTGAAACTACTTAAACCTAACTAACCGAAGAACATCACACACATACATGCCCGAGCCAGGATTCGAACCTGCGACCGTAGCGGTCGCGCGGTTCCAGACTGTAGCGCCTAGAACCGCTCGGCCACTCCAGCCGGCCACATTAATGCAATAAATGCTCAAAATGATGTCCGTCAACCTCAATGCATTCGGCAATACGTGTAATGACATTCCTCGCAACAGCGAGTAGTTCGCCTCCCGTAATGTTCGAACATGCACTGACAATTCGCTGACGCATGTTGTCAGGCGTTGTCGGTGGATCACGATAGCAAATATCCTTCAACTTTCCTCACAGAAAGAAATCCGGGGACGTCAGGTCCGGTGAACGTGCGGGCCATCCACGACTTCGACGACCAATCCACCTGTCATGAAATATGCTATTCAATACCGCTTCAACCGCACGCGAGCTATGTGCCAGACATCCATCATGTTGGAAGTACATCGCCATTCTGTCATGCAGTGAAACATCTTGTAGTAACATCAGTAGAACATTACGTAGGAAATCAGCATGAATTGCACCATTTAGACCGCCATCGATAAAGTGGGGGCCAATTATCCTTCCTCCCATAATGCCGCACCATACATTAACCCGCCAAGGTCGCTGATGTTCCACTTGTCGCAGCCATCGTGGATTTTCCGTTGTCCAATAATGCACATTATGCCGGTTTACGTTACCGCTGTTCGTGAATGATACTTCGTCGCTAAATAGAACACTTGTAAAAAATCTGTCATCGTCCCTTAATTTCTTTTGTGCCCAGCGGCAGAGCTGTACTCGACGTTCAAAGTCGTCGCCATGCAATTCGTGGTGCATAGAAATATGGTACGGGTGCAATCGATGTTGATGTAGCGTTCTCAACACCGACGTTTTTGAGATTCCCGATTCTCGCGCAATTTGTCTGCTACTGATGTGCGGATTAGCCGTGACAGCAGCTGAAACACCTACTTGGGCATCATCATTTGTTGCAGGTCGAGGTTGACGTTTCACATGTGGCTGAACACTTCCTGTTTCCTTAAATAACGTAACTATCCGGTGAACGGTCCGGACACTTGGATAATGTCTTTCAGGATATCGAGCAGCATACATAGCACACGCCCGTTTGGCATTTTGATCACAATAGCCATACATCAACGCGATATTGACCTTTTCCGCCATTGGTAAACGGTCCATTTTAACACGGGTAATGTATCACGAAGCAAATACCGTCCGCACTGGCGGAATGTTACATTGTACCACGTACTTGGCAGAAAATCCCAAGAAATTTTGGTCTTATGTCAAAGCGGTAGGTGGATCAAAACAAAATGTCCAGACACTCTGTGACCAAAATGGTGCTGAGACAGAGGATGACAGACTAAAGGCCGAAATACTAAATGTCTTTTTCCAAAGCTGTTTCACAAAGCTGTTTCAAGAGGGGACGTCGAACAGATGTTCAGAACTGTAGACCTATATCTCTAACGTCGATCAGTTGTAGAATTTTGGAACACGTATTATGTTCGAGTATAGTGACGTCTCTGGAGACTAGAAATCTACTCTGTAGGAATCAGCATGGGTTTCGAAAAAGACGGTCGTGTGAAACCCAGCTCGCGCTATTCGTCCAGGATACTCAGAGGGCCATAGACACGGGTTCACAGGTAGATGCCGTGTTTCTTGACTTCCGCAAGGCGTTCGATACAGTTCCCCACAGTCGTTTAATGAACAAAGTAAGAGCATATGGACTATCAGACCAATTGTGTGATTGGATTGAAGAGTTCCTAGATAACAGAACGCAGCAAGTCATTCTCAATGGAGATAAGTCTTCCGAAGTAAGAGTGATTTCAGGTATGCCGCAGGGGAGTGTCATAGGACCGTTGCTATTCACAATATACATAAATGACCTTGTGGATGACATCATAAGTTCACTGAGGCTTTTTGCAGATGATGCTGTGGTGTATCGAGACAATGGACAATTGGACTGAAATGCATGAGGTTCTGCAGCGAATTGACGCATGGTGCAGGGAATGGCAATTGAATCTCAATGTAGACACGTGTAATGTGCTGCGGATACATAGAAAGATAGATCACCTATCATTTAGCTACAAAATAGCAGGTCAGCAACTGGAAGCAGTTAATTCCGTAAATTATCTGGGAGTACGCATTAGGAGTGATTTAAAATGGAATAATCATATAAAGTTGATCGTCGGTAAAGCAGATGCCAGACTGAGATTCATTGGAAGAATCCTAAGGAAATGCAATCCGAAAACAAAGGAAGCAGGTTACAGTACGCTTGTTCGCCCACTGCTTGAATACTGCTCACCAGTGTAGGATCCGTACCAGATAGGGTTGATAGAAGAGATAGGGAAGATCCAACGGAGAGTAGCGCGCTTCGTTACAGGATCGTTTAGTAATCGCGAAAACGTTACGGAGATGATAGATAAACTCCAGTGGCAGACTCTGCAGGAGAGACGCTCAGTAGCTTTTGTTAGTTTCGAGAACATATCTTCACCGAGGACTCAAGCAGTATATTGCTCCCTCCTACGTATATCTCGCGAAGAGACCATGAGGATAAAATCAGAGAGATTAGAGCCCACACAGAAGCATACCGACAGTCCTTCTTTCCACGAACAATACGAGACTGGAATAGAAGGGAGAACCGATAGAGGTACTCAAGGTACCCTCCGCCACACACCGTCAGGTGGCTTGCGGAGTATGGATGTTGATGTAGATGTACTTACACGTTTGTGGCTATTACAGCGCCATCCATCACAAAGCGAAAAAGGTAGTCCAACTAAAAATTTGATATTTCTTTACGTACTACACGAATATGTAATAAAAATGGGGGTTCCTATTTAAAAAAACGCAGTTGATATCCGTTTGACCTATGGCAGAGCCATCTAGCGGGCCAACCATAGCACCATCTAGTTGCCCCTTCAAGCTAGACGATTTTCATTATTTGTAGTTTTTTCGTTTGATGCTTATTTCGTAAGATATTTGGCCCGGTCACTATCAATGGACCACCCTGTACATAAATCTAGTAGGTTGTCATCAGAGAATTAATAGTCGTTAAGTCATTAAATTTGTGTGAACTACACTGGTTAACGTAGGAGAAAGTGCAGCGAGAAGCATACATAAACATACACAATGTAAGATGCATTATTAAGTGATTTTCAGAAGTAAGACTAGCTTGTGATCTTGGTGGACTGAATCTTCTAAAGAGGGGAGGAATGTGTTGTAGCTATATTTCCATACCATAGTCTCTAACGTTAGACCAGATGTGCTAGAAGGTTGCCAGTGTGTTTTGCTGCCAGAAGCTGGTACGGTGCTGCGCTCACGTGATGAAAGTCTGCATCTGTATTCACATACTGGAATTACCACAAGTCTAAGCCATGCTGCTGATGCCTGGACTGGAACATTTTCGGTGCGGGTGGTATAAGGCCAGGCCATCGCAGTTGTGACTGGATTACACCAGGTGCTGTGATCTACGTGATCAAAAGCGATGTCCTATCTCAATAGGGCCAGGTAGAGGGTCCATAAATGTCACCTTCTCCAGCCAGGCAATATCTCTCTTGAACCATAGGCTACACTAATAAATAATTCAAGCCAGTTATCGACCCTCTGAGGGTCACCCTGTCTGCTCTACTACAAGGCACTGCCTTCACTAGCCATAGGTCCATGGGTTGCGCTTAGTTCTGTTGCTGCTGCGATCTGAAATGGTGTCTTCAGCCTCGGTGGCCAATTAATGGGTAACTTGAGCCGACTTCAGGACGCCACCCAGGTGTCCTTGTTACACCGAATGCACCTGAAGACATTTCTTTCCTGAATTGCTGTCTTGACTCTTGGCTGATGATGATGATAATAGCTTAGGGCGCTAAACGGCGACATCGTCAGCGTCCGTGTCTTTTGCTGATGGCGAGCCGCTGGTGATGCTTCTGCTCTTAGGTCGCTGACGCAAGCGACACCGACTGGTGGCGTCCGTGCATAACCAGCACGCGACCTGTGTTGTGCTAACGGGGGATGTGCGCCTGAAGGTGACGACTTCGGCTGCTGTATGAATACCGTTAAATAACCTCCTTGTTATCCTCACCGTCCGTAAGCTTCCTCCACGGCAACGAGCTGCTTCATCGTGTCTGCTCCCCTGTACTGCCCCCGCAATACTATCATAATAATGTAACCAAAATACTGGGCCACTTGAAAATAGTCCGCCCCCGGTAGCTGAATGGTCAGCGCGACAGACTATCAATCCAAAGGGCCCGGGTTCGATTCCCGGCTGGGTCGGAGATTTTCTCCGCTCAGGGACTGGGTGTTGTGTTGTCCTAATCATCATCATTTCATCCCCATCGACGAAAGACTTGCACCAGGCTGACGGTCTACCCGACGGGAGGCCCTAGTCACACGACATTTCATTTCTACTTGAAAATAGAAGACATGAAGGTAAATGTTGAAGAAGAACGCTGTTCTGTGATAATGGTGTCTCGACGTCTTTCGCCATAAGCCCGCCCGAAGCACGAATGATTGCGACTCCAAAAGAGTATTAAGAAATGTACTGAAAAACTTAATGAGAGCATTTTTTTTAAAAATAAGTTAGGGCTCTGAGCGGTTTGATACCACCCTTAACAGCTTCCTCTCTCGTACTCATCTCCTCACTTCAGAGAAGCGACTCTACCCAATGTCCACAATTATTGCTTGTTTATATTCCACAAAATCTTGCCTTTAGAAGCATGGAAGCTATTCCGTGACGTAACCTCCCGGTTACTTCCCCTAATTAGTTTTTCAGTCACTACTATTTCCTCGTCAATTCTGTGGAGAATCTCTTAGTTTTTTACAGGTTCACTTAATTTGCACCATCTTTCTACAACAGCACACTTCCATCAATTACTTTTCTGGTCCATTTTGTGTTCGGTTTCTGTTTAGTGTTCTCGTGTACACCATCTAAAAATTCTTAAACAACATGGCAAGGATTACACCTATCATACTCATTAGCCAAGTGCATTTTACGGACTTACTAGTTGTTGTATAGGTTACAGAATATGGAAGGCATAGTCTTAACAGACGGTCACACAACTGGTGCTCATTTGCTGTTATGGATATTGTGAAAGAGCTTTTATACGAAAGAGCTTTTATACTAAATGATAAAAATGACTGAGTTGCTCCAGAGAAACTTTCATTTAAATACTTTTATTATTGGTCATAATTTCGAATTTCTAACGTATTCTCTTCATTAAAATAACTGCATTGTCGGTGGCGAGTTTTCTTTTAACGGCGCAGAAGAAACCTATGTGGGAATACATTCGAAATTCCTTTCAATAATGAATGTGTAAACGCAAGCAAACTTGCTTTCAAATTTCGAAGTCAGCGAGGCACATTTTAAACGAAAATTTCGAACTCGATACGAAACAATACTGGGATAATTATAAATCCCGCGTCGAAGACTTCATAGACAAGTTTCCCATATCACAAGAGTGTAAGATATCTATTCCGGTTCGCAACGCCAAATGTCGTGTGGTTTAGTACATTTTATTTATTTATCGTGTTGTATTAGGTGTATTTGCTTAATACAGTTGAGAATGACTGAGATAACGTGTGTTATTGGGGGGGGGGGGGGGGGGGGAATGAAATGATTGTATGGCATTACTAGATGAAAGTCTCCATCTGGGGTTTTTCCGCCTTTTTATCTGACGCCATTTCGGCGACTTGTGCGTCAAAAATGGTTCGAATGGCTCTGAGCACTAAGGAACTTAACATCTGAGGTCATCAGTCCCCTAGAACTTAGAACTACTTAAACCTAACTAACCTAAGGACATCACACACATCCATGCCCGAGGCAGGATTCGAGCCTGCGACCGTAGCGCTCGCGCGGTTCCAGAATGAAGCTCCTAGAACCGCTCGACCACACCGGCCGGCGACTTGCGCGTCGAAGGTGATAAAATGACTATGAAGATAACACAACATCCAGTCACCGAGCAGATAAAATTTCCAGCCGAGTCGGGAATCGATTCCAGTCCCCCAACATGGCATTCAGCAACAGTACTTTCGTTTATTTCTTATTGCGGGGGCAGATTTTTGTTGGGAGATACTTGTCAGTCACAAGAACAGATAGTAAGGGGTTTTGTTATAGCTTCCGTCAAACTATCCCCGAATCGGAACAAGGTACATTGTATAATATTATAGTTAGAAATCGAGGACTGCGACAATGTTATAGCGAAATCAAAACCAAAAGGGGAAGTTAAAAAGAGAGAGATATAATAGGAGGGCGATATTATATCTCACGATAATAAAAGTCGAAAAAGCATGAAATCCGTAGCAGAGAAAATTGAAGTTTTGGGGAAAGAAGGAAAATGTTTAAAAACGGTACGAAGTCATAGTATGTTGTGTTGCGCGAGGCAGAACCTCTGGTGAATCATAAAATGTAATGCTTTGTGGAGGACGTCACACGCCGTAATAAAAGGCGCAAAGTGCCAACCAGGGCGGTCCCGTCGACTTGGGTGCCTTGTGGACGTCGAATAACTGGCCCAGTTAACGGCCATCAGCTGAAAGAGCAGCCCGATATTAGCGGCCGTGAGGGCGCTAAGCGACGCGGAAATAAAGACTACTAACTGCGAACAGCGGGAGGCGGCGAAATTGCGAAGCTCAAATAGCCAATATCCTCTCTCGTGCGCATCATGGATTTTAACAGCTCGCCGTGCCGCCGAATAACACGCTCTTCAACAAACGCTGATGTCGACGAGCTGCATTTTAAAGATTCTCTTCGAAAACAGAGGGAATACGTTCGGGTGAGTTTGAATGTTAATACGATGCTGCACAGTTGTCACTAGGAGCGAATAAGGTGATAGAAAACAGAGAACGAAACTGAGTCCCTGGCAAATCTTTGTGGGAAACACTATGACTTTCTAAAACTTGTGGTAATGTGTTTATGTAGATATGTAATGTCACCTACATTCGACGTAGATCAGGCAAAGTGAGCAGTGTTTTCCGTCTCGTGTTTCGGCGGGACGGAAGTGGAGCTATTCGTGCACTCACGGTGAATGGAAAGTGGTACGTTCTGTTTAGGCGTGTATCATTTTCATAGAAGTTAAATTACAAAGCAAGTAGCGCCGGAACAAAATGCAATCATCCTGTCACAAAACTTAGTTTGTAGTCTACAAACAAAGTTGTTTTGAGAACCTGTCGTGCACCCGTCACGTGATTTTGATACATTTTATGACGAAATTAATATTTACTAAATTTTGTCTGGGAGAAATTTTAGTATCATGAAGGTATACTACCCCACTTGGGTTTAAAGCAAGGTGATTGCGGTGGCAACTATAATATAGACTATGTGTGTATGTAAATATGGCGTATCGTTCTCAACGCTAGATACAGGAATAAGGCAGTAGCTGTATTATGCTTGTCAGAGTGCAGGATCAATATGAGCACTAGAGCTATATATGGCTATCGTTTTAAATTATATAACAATTACGACATATTTTATTGTATACATGACAACAGCAGCTATTGAGCTCAATAGATTATTCCGATGTGTAATGCTTGGTGGCTGATACATACTGAATTAAGTAATAATTTTTGTGGATCCTAAAATGGTTCGTTATGAGAAAAGGAATATCAGTGATCTTGTCTTAGGATTTTTATCCACACATTTCAATCCTGATAGGATTAATTACGTAAAGTCTTTAGAACAATTTAACATCTTTCGTTTTTTCCACAGAGAGAGAGATAGTGCAATGAATAAAGCATTCACTTAATAGAGTTCTGTTCAGCTCCTGGTCTGGTTGACCAGATTAATGATTTTCGTACCGAGTGAGGAGGCGCAGTGGTTAGGGCGCTGGACTCGCATTGGGGAGGACGACGGTTCAAACCCGCATCCGGCCATCCAGATTTCACTTCCGTGATTTCCCTAAACCGCTCGAGGCAAATGCTAAGGTGGTTCCTTTGACAGGGCACGGCCGATTTTCTTTCCTATCCTTGAAAAAATTCTATCTTGCGCTCCGTCTCTAATGACATCGGTGTCGATGGGTCGTTTGAACCCAATTTTCCGTCCTTCCTTCCAGGATTGCTGTAGTTTGCTTAATTAGCTTAGGTTGTTTCTCAGGTTGCCTCCTTTGTAAAGAATACGACGGACATCCTTCCCCAATCCTGTCGAATCCACATTCGTATTTCATCTCCAATAACTTTGTTGTTCAATGGATGCTAAATCTTAATATCTCTATTTTTGTAGTTACTACAGATTACCAGTGATACAGAAAAGGTAGTATGCTCCTAAAACAGCTATTGCCGTTGATATAAGGAGGTTAACATACCTACCATATGCAGCTTCCTGACAATAGAATCACCTACGGATACTATTGGTCAAAATATACATAAAGGCTTGCGAAGAGAAATGCAGGGAGAGAGGAAACAAGCTCTGCCAATCTTAATGGCAGTCGCGGAGATAGTAGCAGAGGCGGGGGAGGTGTGTAGAGAGTAGAGGCACCCACTTCCCTCCTCACACGGTGCAGTTACTCATGGAAGTAACCAATTCTTAAACTGTTCGTGGAAGTGCTTCATTGACTCTTTCAATTCCAACTATGGTATGTATCACTTCATTTGGCATTTTCTTAAATATTTTTCTCGCTATTACTCAATTATTTAACAAATACTTCCTGAGGAATTGTAGGTAGTTCCCGCGATGCACCTAGAACTGCTTCATGAGCATTTTCCAAGAAATAAACCTGTTACAACAACATTCATTACTTACTGTGACAGGAACCATACTGTTACATAGTGTGGTTTGATTTGCATCGCTGGCATCATCTGGTTTAGGAACACTACGTTGCGCAATATCTGGATATTGAACCGTGGGCAACTGCTTCAGCTCTCCCGCTCTCGTGTAAGCCGTTAACGTTTTGTAGATTTGGTGGATTCAGACTGAATACTCCAAATGTTCTATTTGAACGTCACTGATGTCAAGTCCAAAACGGTAAATTAATAATGTACAGAACAGTAAAACCAGCAACAGCCATTTCACGTCCACTGCTGAAGGGAGACCTTCTGCAGTTTTCCCCACGCATTACCGTTTGCAGCTCTACGCATTCTTGTAGCTACTGCATCTTTCATATTGTTATCCAACCTAAATAGATAGCTCCCTCCGTATTCTCTTCTTGCTTTGTATACGGCAAAGAACTTGTTTAGTCCATCTGCCATTAATTCTTCTGGTAACCTGTACCTCCCTGCCTCATTTCATCTTCATTATGGTCGTAATCACGTCTCCCCCTCGAATCTGTTTCTGATACATTTTACTTGTACTCCTGTTTGTCCCAGTAATTCCCGACATTCAGTTGCCCAACGCTACCAGAACAAGTTCTCGAAGAGTTTTCGCATTAAAAGTCCATGTGTCAAAGACATGCGTCAAAATTAGGTACGCACATTCATACCAAACGTTTTTGGGACGTATCGTAATGTTTGTCTTGAAAACCCTGTTTAGTTTACCAGTAGCGCTGGAGGCCATTTTTATCATCTTTCCTACTTTTAATTTGCTGTTTAGACAATCACTGCCTTCAATTGCCCTAAATGATACTTTTACATTGACTGAATAGCTACTTTTTGATAATGTTCATTTTTGTACTAGACGCCAACAGACTTAATATATTTTTATTAATATTACTATTAAAATATTATATATCACTTATTCCCTGACATGATTTTTTAACAATAATAACATATGATTTTTTAACAATAAGAACAATATATGATTTTATCCAAACTAAAAACGCAAAGAAAAAGCTAAATATTTGCTTTATATTATTTTACGATAAGTAGAACAATATTGTAAACAACTGTTGGGTTTACCTAAATGGCCCACGTGTCATGCAAAAAATACGCAACAGAATACTGTGATATGCAACTGTAATCTGTGGCTTAAACAACTAATCCATGGAGGGAGAGGTTGTGATGAAAGTGGGAGAGAGGTTGACGGGAAAGAATGGGAAGAGGAAGACATGGATATCAGAGAGTAAGCAGCGAGAGGGAAAGAGCGGGGTGACATCACCACAGCGGCATTTCGTTGACCAAAGCGTTAGAGTACGGTAACTTTTTTAAAAGAGATTATGTCAAATAAACTTAAAGTTTAAGTATAGAGTGTTAAAGAATGAAAGTATAAAACTGTAAAAGGAAATATAAAATTATAAACGTGGATTTATGTGAAGTAACTAAAATAAATTATACGTCTTAAAATACTAATATATACACATATTAATATAACAAAAATAATATATAATTTTTCAGTATCAACACAGTTGCGGAACTTTTTCGTGACTAATATGTCAGAAATAGTGAAAATATTCTTGCTATTGTTACTGTTATTATTATTATTATTATTATTGCAGATGTCAGAGATCTTGTATGGGCTGGTAAAAAGCTAGTTGCTTTATCACTCCTGCAACAGGACGTGACATTTGATTTAGAGCCAAGACGCTGTCACATCTCCTGCGCCCTCATGCACATCATGATAACGGACGGATGTGTTTCATGTAGTACAGTGGAGCGTATCGTAGACATAATACTATCTAGACTGAAGGAAGTATCTATTCTGGCTAAAGGAAAAGCTGAGACTAGCAATATCCTCTTTAAGTCGACGATAGCCTACAAAGACTACTGAACCTCCCTATTCAGTAATTAAACACTGTAACTATCACTAATATTAGTGTAATATATTCAATTTTGTTGAAAATTATTTGTCCTTTTGGAGAACGTCTTATGTACATACAGGTTTGTAAGAGGTCCGAGCAGATGTAATTTCGATGTATTGCTCATGCGCTGCCTGCGATATGCAAGGTATAAGAGAATCTCTGACCAGAGAACAGTGTTGACTGCAGTAGGAACTGTGTAGCAGTAGCAGTAAGTTGTTGCTAGTGGGCAGTCTGCTCTGGTGTATCGTGTTGGCTGGGCCGCTCGCGGTGCAGCGATGCCGGAGCCTGAGGATTATTGTATAAGGTAAAAAGCAACTTCGCGCATATGTAGTAATGTTATCTCAAGCCCCATGTACATGTTTTAAAAATGTCCTAATAATAATCTTTCTCATATAAAGTAATTTTTAACAAACATTCATTTCAATTTAAAGAATTTACTAATTTCTCCAATCCATGATCATCCCGATTATTACAAAAGACAAATCAGTTGTTTCCTTTCATAAATGACAAATATATCGGCCAGCATTGCACAGAGCTGTGCCAGAAAAAATAATTGTAAGATCAGATATATATGCGTTATCCGGCGACTTCATTGAGGTAAGAATTTTTCTTTTTTTTATTCGAATGATCTTTCAGGGCCATGACGCAGCGCTGCTGACGTCCAAAATTTACCAGGTTAAATTCACAGTCAGTTATTGAGAAGTCATAAGTGAGCGACAATTTAATTGAGAGATTAGTTACATTGTATTATTACCAGGTTGCTGAATTTATGTATATATTTATTTATTTATTTATTTTTGTTGGGACGTTACACTGAATGTGAACGACATAATTATAATTTTTACTGTTGACAGGTTTAGGAATTTTTCTGTTTTGAGCTTACATTAAATGTGAACGAATGTGGGGAGGCTAAAACAGAACAAATTTTGTGGTGAGGTTACACTAAATGTGAATATTATTCAGATATATTATTTATATTATTTTGTGGGGAGGTTACAGGTTCGCCTATTTTTTTATGTACTATATCCTCTCTCGCGTGTTCCCAACGCAAACAGAAAAACTAACATGATATATCGGTTTGCATAGGACCCGAACCGTTGCTTCGACTGCAAACGGCCGTTAATGAAGTGCTAAAAGGATGACATGTTCATTAAAATTACACCCAACCGCATCGAGAAGACATCGTATTTTAATCAGGGAATTGAACTTGCTTGCTTTAGAATTGGATGTAGCGTAGTGACTCTTGATAAAGTAAGTATGAACTTCCACTTTTCCTCGTTTAAGAAGTTTTGAGCAATCTTTTGAGTAAACAAACTCTGTATTGGCAGCTCTTGAGAAGCCAACATTGATTATACCCATGTTTTCACAATGAAGCATTTGTATACGAAAGCTACAGCTTCTATTACACTTCTAGAAGATAACGACAAAATTAATGAAGATAATGGCAAAATTCAAAATTGTTATGTAAGTCAAGCAAGATTACTCCATGTCAGCAAAATTGTCAGTCGTCCTCGAGGAAGCTTTCAGGACGTTAAAAAGGGAAAAATAACAATGAATACTTATCAGTAGAACATCTACGAACCACTCGCGATTTTCTTACAGCTTTGCACTGTTTGCCTTTGTTGCAGTTAAACGAGAAATAGAGGATCAGATAATAGGCGTAGAAATAAGATACAACAACATTAAAATAATGCACACACCAATACATCGAAAACAAAAAAAAGTACTAATTAATAGTGAAGAAATAGAACCATAGGATCAGTTTTTGTGTTAGGTCAGGTAAATGCAATGACTGGTTGGACAGAAAAAGATATAGACAAAATGGTAAACAAGACCTGGAGGAACGAAAGCAAACAAACGTGTAAAGGTGAAAATGAAGTGAAGGTGTGAGGGACATGCTGCCACGAGATTTAATTTCAGATGAATCAATGAAGTTATTTGCTGAATTCGATTACATAAAAAGGGCTGACACGACGACTTAATGAAAGGTGGGTAAATGATATCAGGAAAGTGGTTGGTTCAGCCTGGATGCTTATATCTGTAGGCCGTAAAGTCTACAAGAGTCAGTGGATGTCAAATGAATGATAATGATGACTGCAGACTCTCTGTAGCTGTATGTTACTCCGCATATTTATTTAGAGAAATACGTATTATTACTGTGTACTTAGAACAGAAGGTAAATCCCTAGTTTTCATTTTAGTTTAATAATAGCGCAACTCTAATTTATAATTTGTATCGTCTGTGCGTTCCACCTTGTAATGTGCTCCTACGCTTATTTCGTGTTTATTTTTCATATGCCCTATTAATAAGGATAAAGTTTCTCGTTAGTTTCACAACAAAACCTCTGATTGTATTGTTGTTAACAATTCTGACATTCTTGATAATGTTCCTCGGTCGTTATTTGATAATAATTACCGTATTCTACTAAGCATATGGCTTCGTCTGAATTATTCCTGTTTGCTGATGATGTGTTGATTGCTGTGTTGGTGTGAACTCGAGCAACGAAACAACAACGTAGGAAATAATAAATGTTGTTTTAACGAAAGTTACCGAGGGATTCTGCACGAATGGGGTACTTTTAATTGGAAGAAACACTATCTATCCAGTTTTGAGCTGTTAAAAATATCTCACTTTCTTTTCACCTAATGTACCTGCAAGAAATAACAAGCAGGGTGCAAAATTCTGGGTTCGTAGGTGAGCGTATTGTTGAACACTTAAAGTGGAGAAACTATACATACAGTAGACCTGCTAAAACGTGATGTTCGTTACTTTTGACATAAGAATAAATGCCATCTTCGGGGATATTTCCTTTCAGTAAAGCGTCGTGGGCTAATATTATGGTCTTAGCCTCAGAGTACACTTATTCTGTTTTGAAATTTATTATCAACAGTCCACCTGAGTTAAAGCTTAACAGAGATATTCCCAGGTACAAGACGAGAGGGTAAAATGATCTCCATTAACCTTTTAATGACTCTAACTTTCCCCTAGACAGGCGTGAGTTAACACACTTATAAAACTCTTTGACAATCCACTCATTTAAAGAAAATATCAGATACATAACTGTAGTGGTTTCTAAGAAGATATTTTTCTTTAACAGCTCCATCTATAAAATGAGGGAAATATTGAATAGAAATATTTAATTATTCTTACATAAAAAGCCTGTAAATTGCAAGCATGTAGACAAGAAAATGGTTTTCATATACATTTGTTTGTGTGTGGGGAGAGGGGAGGATGGTGTTTTATGTTTGTTATGTTGACACAGTCCACATAATAATTGTTACCGTGATTTTAATTTACAGAACAAGTAACCAACTGTCTAACTCTGAAGATAAAAGTATCCGATATAATTAACTGTAAGTCATGTTTAAAATGCATTAAACACTAAATGTTTAAACGTCTTCTGTCAGACAATTTTTTTTATACTGTATGAATGTACTAAGATGTGCATAGAAGTGCGTGTAATTCTCTTCTATCGCACTGGTAATGTTACATTGTGTCATATGTGAAACTTTACTAGCAAATTTAAGTATGAGAAAACATGCAGGATATTATAAAGCAATGTTAAAACTCGAAGAGCAAGTTATTTTACTTAGGCCGGGAAATGTAGTTGTCATACATATTCAGTTCTGCAACAACGACTAACAAATACACGATTTGGTTCAGATTTTATGTTTAGTAACATTCTTGCGTCATTAAACAGACTAGACTATAAACACTGAATTGCTATTCTTCTCCGTAGCTCATAGGTTCGTTACCGCTCGTTGAGAGATATTTCGCATCACAGCAGCTCGCGTCGGAGCAGCGTGTTAAAACTGTTCAACGCGTGTTAATTAAGGAAGTTGGGCTTAACAGCTGAAGGCGGTGGAACTTTTGCAGGCAAATTAACGTTGTAATAAGATTGCTTGTTCCTTGTAATATTTCACGGTAACTAATAAGAAGAGGCATTTGCGCAATAAAGGCGGACCATTACAGAAAACAGATGTAGCTCTAAAAGACTGGAAATTTTCAGAAAACAACTGTCAGAGTAAGTATGGAATAAAAAGAATCGCTAGAGAATAGATCACAGAAAATGATGAGTGTTTTGACTAAAGAAGTATAGCTTCTAAAGACGTCTCTGGTTTTTTAACAAAGCGCTATACGTTGGACTGATTTTCTGAAGCACATAAATGCATTCCTGACAGTCGTTGCTGAGGCAGTAAAAAAAGATCTAGATCCAGGACCCAGGATCCAAATCGAATATATTTCGGACAGTTGCTTTAAACAATAGACTTTGCGTCACAAAAACTCTGGTACATAAGAATTAATAGGCGGTTGGCGATACTGTGTGCATTGATAGTGGTAGACTCCTTAGAACCAACCATATAAAACGCCCATCATTCTTGTTCGTTCTAAACGACGAGAAGAAATAAAATTTATACATATCCAAGTAGACGGACTTTATTTGAATACATTTGTTCAATTTTCACTTAGAGATTTAGACATGTATTCGTTGCTTTTAGTTTATAACAAACGACAGACAGACTTATTACGAAATAAGCAATTCAGTCTGTACTTAAGGGGTCTCACTACTGTAACGCTGTAAGAAAAAGTGTTCTCTTGACTTTTCTCGGACTGAAGGAAAGCTGATAGAGACATATTACTTGGTGTAGTTATTGAGCACATACTTAAGCATATTACAAAAATATTATGTCGGACAATATTACGAAATGGCGATATTGTAACCATTCTCCCAAGGCCTGTTGATTTGAGACTACCTGCGGCACGTGCTTTACCTGGAGCCAATTTGAATATGGGGGCAAAAAATCTATGTAGTCTTGAAAGGTGGCTACACTGAGCCACAGCGCCAGAGACTGCGCCAAAGAGTTTTATTCCGCCGCCTCCACTGGCAGTTCTTGTCGAGAAGTCGTGGTGGAGAGTGCTTATCGAGATGTGGTAGTAGTGAGTCGGTGTTGAGATGCTGTAGTAGGGAGTGCTTGTTCCATGTTTTATGCAGTTGTTTGACGGGCTAGACAGCAGATGTTGTTCGAATGGAGATATTGTAATGATCAGAGTGCTTTTCGTCAATATATATGAAGGTAAAAAAATTCCCTTTTCTTGTTATTATTTCAATGTCTTAAATAATGCGTCATTACAGGTTCAGTCAACAAAGCATCTGGCTTGTGTTCTTGTATTAGAGTGTAATTCTGGTTTCCTTACGCAATTATAGTATTTCTATTTTTTTTAATTACTTCAGTATAAATAGTATTTAAAATTTCTTGTCTTATTGAAGAAGAACCGTGCCAGATGTGTACGTTGAATCACACTTCCACACACAGAACAATTACACTTGTGTTTTGGTTTCGTAGGTTTTATAGTTGCTGGGGACTTAATTAATTAATTGTGTTAACGAAAATTTTCTTTCATTCTTTGTTGTTATTCTATGCAGTCAGATTGCGTAATAATACTAGTCAGGGCCAACCGTTTACGAGACTTCGTAATCGGACTTACAGCTACGAAAAATAAAAAGTATTTGCATTTCATAATTTTTTAATTAAGCCCCCATGCAGTCTACATGAACATAGCTAGCGAGCCACTTACGGCATTTTAGAATGATTGATTTTTGTGTAATTGGCGAGCGTTTGAATAATGTCGCTCAGTTTTCACCAAAACAGGACATTCATTTGTTAATAAACAGCGTTTAAATTAACTAATTTAAAATCTACTACGTGGGACGCTGTTGTGGGTAAGTTTTCAAACAAAAAGGCTGAAGACGGTTCGAGTTATGGAGTGTACCCTTTTGAATAAATCATAAACCGAGCAAAACAACTTTCAAGATTTGAAATGTGTTATAGACATAAACGGAAAAATTCTACCTTTAGAAAATTCTAACCATTAACCTGCTATCCCAGGAATGACATGTCGTACTGTTGCCTTGCCATCGAAATCATATCCACTAGTTGATCATGAACGATTGAAGCATCGGTCATGGCGATTCCACGAACGCACAAAAAATTACGTTTAGTCCTGTTCCACGCAGGTCCATTGCTAAGACGATTCGACGGTTCATTTCATACGCGTTCCGTATAAACTTACTACTTGGTACAACAACTTCTGGTTAGTTTGGACAAACAATAGTTATTGTGGAACCGAAGCCCCGAGGACTTCATACGTGCAACATAATGTCTGCATTTGACGTTTTACACTTCACGTGTTGAGAAATAACAGAGAAAGCAGCAAGAAAATCTATAGTCCTATAGCTCAGTTCGTAATTCGCATCATAACCGTGATCACGGTCTTTCAGTCTCTAAGCAGAGGCAATGACTCCTTACGTAATGCTCTCACCCTCATATCCATTCTTCGGATACTTTGATGACATACTGCTTCGACACCGCGTCGGATACTATGTTTTCGTAGCTTTCCTGCCCGGATACACTTTCTCACCACTCATTCTTACATGGAAGACTAGACTCTGTTCTCAAACAAATTATCGAAAGTCAATACTGTACACAAAAATAAAGATTCGAAATCGAAGAATGGTCTTTTTCGTACACACATTGACACTTGACACGCCAAAATACCGCATTATCGTTGTGAAATGCTTCTAACCACACCCAGATACTACAGGAGATACAGAGTTGACGCAGGTAGGTCATTTCATGTCATCCGAGCCACTGGAAGAGAGAGTTCGGAATCTCATATAACAATTTCTTTTTCAAACTTTAGACTTTTTTCATCGTATTTTGGAAGGTTCAAAACATCTTTTAAGTCAATTTAAAAAAAAAAGATTTCTTAAAAATTCTACAGTGGTGTTACCACTCAAAGAATTGCCTAAAGCACATTTTATCCAAGACACTCTGAATCATCACGCTTGAGAAAAAAGGTGACTTCATATTTATCAACCATCGTGACTGTCCCTCTTCCTTTCTCATCCCATTTCTTCTTCTCTTCTTAGAATATCTTGCTTCAACTGTGTAGGTGCTAGTTTTAGTACATAGATGTCTACGCGTGCTACCTTGGAATCTGTACTAGTTCATTCATATCCCACTCTTTCTCTTCCTAGGGCATCTTATTTTAAATGTGAAAGGTATAAGTGCGTGTTTTAGAGCACAGTCGTTGACTTGTGTTATTCTTGAAATCCATATGATTCCGCAGCAACTCTCCAGCTTTTACTTGAAAAGTAAGTTTACACATGACCCTCCTAAAACTGTTACAGCAGGCCAACCAATGTTAAGCAGACGACGTATGAGTTGGCGATGCTCTATCGGGGAAGCGTGTCTGCACATATATAGCAGAATATCCCACTATCAAAGTATTGCGCGGCCTGAGCTAATCGTCAGTCTTTCCTCGGCAGAAACTTACGTGCACTCCGTTTCCTAGAAACTATGATGCTAGGATCATGTGGAGGACGATTAATCAATAATCATCTGCAAGCTTGCACGTCATGCAGACAGTAAAATACGGTAGGGATAATACTGGTGGGGAAGCAACTACTCGCCTATCATACACATTGGTGGGCGAAACGTTATTGCCGACTACTGTAAGGGATGCTGGTCGACCATCGGAACGCAATGCTTCTGCGATTGTGCACGGCATGAATCCCTTAAGTCCGTGGTAAGTTTCCACCAGATGTCTACGAATAGGTCGTGGAATTCCCATAAATTAAAGGCCTGCGGTTTGTGGGCGTAGAGCTGACGCCCAATTATGTCCGTATATGTTTCATCGTATCCACATTAGGCAAATTTGGTTGGCAAGACATCAACGTGATTTCGCATTCAAGCTCCTAAAACTAATTTAAGCATTATTTAGGCCTTGTGACATACACAGCTATCTCGCTGGAAGACGCCATCACCGTCACGGAGGTCCTCAAGCATGAAGGAATACAGATAGGCTGCTTTGGTATTCACGTACCCCATAGCTGTCGAGGTTGCTTCGACTATAACCACAGTTTCCATGGATTTCGACATGATTTTCCTCCATAGTATAAAACTCCCCCACCGACCTTTGACCGGGCGATGGAACGTTCTCGAACAGTCGTTCGCCTGCATCACATGAGCTCTGCCACAGGACGGATTATTGCCTCGTGGTTGTGTTGCGGTCACGTGACGTGGTAATGGAAGTGTGACAGCGGAAAAGGGATTAAGGTAAAATATAGACCAACTCATACACATCCCACACTTCCTTTTCTTGCTAGACGGTTTTAAAATTATATACAATTACAAAACCCTATTCTCGCACCCTGTATCCCTCCCACTAAGCACTAACCCAGGTACCTGCTTCGCCACTAACGCATATACTAGCTTATGCACCTTCATATCTTATGCATGCTCTCCAACCGGTATTTCAACCAGCTCTCACTCTCCAAAGATGAAACCGTCAGGAGATATATCTGTCCAGCCAACACTACCCACTACGTCCCTTCTCACCTCACCCTTCCATTTTACTCCCTCCAATTTCCTCCACCTCACGGACCCTTAGCTGCTGCCTGATGTTCCGCGGGATCCAGCTCCTTCACGATCTTAATCATTTCATGCACTATTAGGGTAGGTTGCTACAAAGATGCGCACTTAACACTTTCCTATTTCCCCTTCTGCTTTTATGGTCACGTGTATGATGTATTAAAGTTGTATTCAACAAACTGTCCAAAATGAAGAAGAACGATCTTTGTCCCAGACCTGGAGAAAACATCCTATAGGTAAGGGGAAAAATTCCACACAAAAAGAAATTACTATAGTTATAAAAGACTTAAGGATAATTAAACTGTTCGTCAGGTATGCTTTTATTAACCTGTATAATGTTTGATTATATCAAAATAATTACCGTCTTCACAATCATCATCATCGTGAGTATCTCCACCATCATCATCATTATCTTCATCATCGTCATAATTTCAAACATCAAAACATGAAATTAACATACCACTAATTTAAACACAAAACATTTTAACACAAGGAAACACATAGTATTATTATTATTATTATTATTATTATTTGGCCTTTTCTCGCCGCACTATACTGCAGTTATTCCGGTACAGTGCGCATTCGTGTTTCATCTTCATTACAGACTCGATGGGGCGAAAAATTGTATTTAGACGCCAAAGTTTCCAAGTTGCTGAAAAAACGTTCCATTTTGTGCTTTATTGAACCATATTATGCTCCCATTACTGATTTTCTACAGCTGCGACAAACTTAAATTGTGTCAAGCGATGAGTGAGCGCGCCCAGTCTTCCCCTGCCAGTTGGGTTTATTTATTAAACTGGTGGCTTACGCCTTTAGGCAAACCGGTGCTAAGTGTCAGAAGGGTTTATGAGGAAGGTTATTGGAAATATAATCCAGACTAAGACAGTGCTTCTCCAATTACATTTCTTCTGTCTCAGAAAATACCCTCTTGAAACGTCTCAATGATGTAACTACATAGCCTCCTTTAAGTCTTTTATGTAATGTTGATCTTTACATCCAAGCCTTTAACTGCATTTCTAATGGGAGATGGATTTACTATTATCTTCTTAACATCCTCTAAGGTTTTAGAAGACAGCGGGGTGGAGGACGTTTGTCTCTCGTAGTTTATGCAAAGTGAAGTGGAACTAGTCTTATTAATATTGAATCAGTCGGCGTGAAATAGCAAACTATACGTTGCGGTCTATTAAACATAACAAATAAACCAACCTGTTCAGAATTAAAACTGAAGAAAGAGAAGACAAACGTTTTGGGGCAAAGGTACGCATGCAGACATTTGCCCCAGCTGATGGCGATGCTTTCTTAGCTTCTGTTATCAGCTGATGTATGTGGCAACCTATTAAAATTACAACTAAACTCAAAGAAGAGATATTGGTAATTCTCTGGGATTTTGTTATAGAGGACCAATACTCATCAATTGCATGGTAATTACTTAGATGGAAACTTCCAAAAAACTGACGCACCTCATACTTCGAAAGCTGGAAAGCACAAACCAATAACATAACAAACCTGACTGCCACCAAAACATCTCTCAACTGAAGGCGCAGAGCCGCCACTCTAGGTCCACAAGTAGGAAAATCAGTAGATTCGGATCTTTGCCCGTGCGCCCTCCACTCCCCCCCCCCCCCCCTTCCGCCTATCCAACATAACATCGTCATTAACACTATCATCAGTGATTACCTTTCAACTGTAATATGAAAACAATTAAAACTTTTAATGATCTTTAACGTTATCCACCAATATGTTTTAAAAATAATTTTTCATATGCTTTTTTTGATATTTTAAAAATCTATTAAATTTGTGCAACCTTTGACTGAAGAGAGGTTTCATCCGCTGCCAGCCCGCTACTTCATGGGTATCTGAAATAACAATAATGATAGAAAAAGAATGAAAATCATTTTAGACACTGTAGGAACAGCAAATGGATAAATGGTTTCGGAGACAATTTGAGTGGTACTCCTAGATTTTTTGCAGATGATGCTGTCATTTGCTGCCCTATAAAGTCATCAGATGATCAAAACAAATTACAAAACGATTTAGACAAGGTATCTGCATGGTGCGAAAAGTGGCAATTGACTCTAAACAATGAAAAGTGTGAAGTCATCCGCATGAATACCAAAATGTTACACGATAAATCGAACAAGTCTAAAGGCTGTAAATTCTACTAAATGTTTAGGGATTACAGTTATGAATAACGCAGGCTGGACGATCACATAAATAATATTGTGGGCAAAGTAAACCGAAGACGACGATTTATGGGAAGAACATAAAAAATGCAACAGGTCTACTAAAGGTATTGCTTACACTACGCTTGTACGTCCTCTCCTGGAGTACCGCTGTGTGATGTGGGATCTACATCATATAGGATGGACAGACAACATCGAAAAAGTTTTAAGAAGAGCTCGTTCTGTACTGTTGCGAAATAGGTGAGAGAACCCCACGGATATAATACGTCGAGTGGCAATCGTTAAGACAAAGACGTTTTTCGTTGCGGCAAGATCTTCTCATGAGATTTCAATCACCAATTTTCTCCTGAGAGTGTGAAATTATTTTGTGGAGCCCACCTATATAGGGAGGAATCATCATCATAATAAAATAAAATAAATCAGACGTTGCAGAGAAGGAATTAAGTGCGTTTTTCCCGCACGCTGTTCGAGAGTGGAACGGTAGAGAAATAGCTTGAAGGTTGTTCCATGAATCCTCAACCAGGCACCTAATCATGAACTGCAGAGTAATCAAGCAGATACACATGAACTGCCTCAATTCTCTTCTGTTCCTGCGGTCCCACAGCCCATGTTTCACTGCCATACAACGGTGTGCTCCAAACGTACATTCTCAGAAATTTACTCCACAGATTAACGCCTGTTTTGAATACTAGTAAACTTTTCTTGACCAGGAAAGCCCTCTTTGCCAGTGGTAGTAAGCTTTTTATGTCCTCCTCGCTCCGTACATCATCGTTTATTTTGCTGCCTGGGTAACGGAATTCCTTAACTCCCTCTGCCTCGTAATCTGATATTTCTCGGTGTTCTCATTTCTTCTACTTCTGATTACTTTCGTTTTTCTTCTATTTCCTCTCAGTCCAAATCCTGTACTCGTTAGACTGTTAATTTCATACAGCAGAAGCTGTACTTCATCTTCACGTCACTGAGGACAGGAATGTCATCAGCGCTTCTTATCACTAATATCCTTTCACCTTGAACTGTAATCCCACTCTTGAACCTTTCTTCGGTGTATAGATTGAACAGTGGGGCAAAAGATTGTATCCCTGTCTTATACCACTTTTAATCCGAATACTTCGTTCTCTGTCCCTCTGTCTTATTGTTCCCTTTTTGGTTTTTCGTCATAAAGATTTTACCTGTCTTTCACTAGATTACATTGATTCTCTTCATAATGTCGAACTTTTTGCACCATTTTACTTTGTCGAACCCGTCTCCAAGGGTGACATGTCCTAAGAACATGTACTGATTTTTCTTCAGTCTTGCTTCCATTATCAACTGCAACTGCAGAACTATGTCTCTGGTGCCCTTACCTTTCCTCAAGCCAAACTGATCTTCATTTAACAGATCCTCAGTTTTCTTGTCCATTCTTCTGTAAATTATTCTTGCCAACATCATGGATGCTTGAGCTATTAAGCTGATTGTGCGATAACTCTCGCAGTTGCCTGCTCATGCGATCTTAGGAAATTGTGTGGACGATGTTTTTTTTCCAAAGCCTGATGGTATTTCTCGTCTCATGTATTCTGTACACCACCGTCAATAGTCGTTTTGCTACCCCCCAATGATTTTTGAAATTCCGAGGGAATGTTATTTATCGCTTCCTTCTTATTTGACCTTAATTCGTGCCCTATGAAGGGCAGGGGCAAAGCATACTACAACTTACATCGTTATACCAGAGCGAAAGATTCTGCTAAGACTCTGAGAAAATTCTGGTCATACGTAAATTCACTAAGCGAGTTGAAGGATTCTATACGGCCATCGCCGACCAGTCTTGGGTGGCAATAGAAGACAGCAAAAGGAAAGGTGAAGTTTTAAATTTCACGCTTAAGATATCATTCACGCAAGGGAACTTTACAAATATACCGTCGTTTGATTTTTTAGCTTCCCCGCCATGTTCATGCTTCTGACATCCCGCCACACGGTGCGTAGAATGTTGCCCTTTCCTTGATTGTTTAGTCTGTTTCACGAGTTCACGACTCCATTGACAGTCCCCTCCTGGAGATCGGAATGAGAGACTGCTCTGGAATCTTTTGCCAATGTATAGGTCATTATGACACTTCTTCAATGATCTGAAAGGGGAAATGCAAGCCGGCCGGAGTGGCCAAGCGGTTCTAGGCGCTACAGTCTGGAACCGCGCGACCGCTACGGTCGCAGGTTCAAATCCTGCCTCGGGCATGGATGTGTGTGATGTCCTTAGGTTAGTTAGGTTTAAACAGTTCTAAGTTCTAGGGGACTGATGGCCTCAGAAGTTAAGTCCCATAGAGCTCAGAGGCGTTGGAACCGTTGGGGAATGCAAAGGCTCACTCTAGATACAGTGAGGGTTAGTCAATTGAAGTGGAAATAAAACAAGGAGTTCTGGTCAGACAAGAGTAAGGTAATTTCAGTGGTAGCAGAAAATGATGTAATGGGAAGAGGATTCATTATGGACAGGAAGGTGCGGCACAAAGTGAGCTGTTGTGAAAAGTTCAGTGATAGCAATGTTCTGATCAGAATCGACAGCAAACCAACAAGGGAAACAATAGTTGTGGTATGCAATCCGACGTCGCAAGCAGATGCTGAAGAGATAGGGAAAGTATATGAGGATACTGGACGGGTAATTAGTACGCAAAGAGAGATGAAAGAGTAGAAGAAACGGTTACAGGAGAATACGAGCTTCGTGGTTGGAATGAGAGAGTAGAAAGAGCAAATGAGTTAAGCCATAAATTTCACCTGGTAATAGGGAACATCTTGTACAAGAACCGAAAGGTGGTACGCCCCCATGGCTGAGATTGCTCATGCACTCTTGTATAGTGACGCTCGACCTGGGGATAAGTCTGTTCCCAACCTAAAGGTTTTAACTGCCAGTATTTGATCGGCAAGAGGGGCAGAGGTGGTGGTGTTAAGCCGCATGCCCTGTGGATACACATGGGTCTTTGATGTTCCCATCGCCCTTTGAATTGTCATGCTGTTGGTCATTGCTCATTCTTCCGCCTTTTGGGGACATTTCCCATCTCAAGGGAAACAGAGTTCCTTGAACATCTACCTGATCTTCCGCCCTCTTGGACAAGGCCGTTGACAGAACGAGGAAGTCTTCTTATGCGGGAAGTCTTCGGCCACCATTACTGATTATTTTTATTGTAAATTTACGCAGTGGTGCGTTCGAAGGCGGGACTGAGGACATTTCGTTTATAGTCAAAGACCCCTATACCACAGGCCTTTGGCAACGCTAGTAATGTCAATAAATGTTATTGAAGCTAAGAGAATAGCACCTTTGCATTTGAATCCCTATAATTTTATGGAGAAGGTGGAACTTAGTTTTTCGGCGGCTGGAGAGAAGCTTATCGGATGTACGAACAGAGGTTGGTGAATTATTTAGCCATTTTAAGACTACTTTAAGAGAGAAGAAATTGATTTAATGTTGTTGAACCCTGTACAGGAGTTCTAAAGAGCTCTGCTGTCATACCGATCCCTGCCCTCAGGTAGCTGTACTGGAGTAGGGCCGGAAAAGAAGGATGCTGGTTTTGGCAATGCTAGGGTCAGAACAGGGGCGCTGCAAGATCCCACTTCTACTACCACTGAAGAGTTGGAAGGTTCCAGTGGAAAGACTTTTCACAGTTAAGAATGACTTTATTGACTTCAATAGATGAACTCGTGAGTTTTGGTAAAGGGGTGAAATAATATCGTGTGGGAGACACTTTAAAATTCATCCGGAAAGTCTTGCTCTGCTCCAAAAATCACGTGAAACATCAAAAATTCACGTGTCGTATAAATCTTTACATTGCACTATGCTTGTCAAAAATCTACTCTTATTTTTAATTAGGATCGGAGCTATGGTAACTTATGAGACATTGGTACCATTATACCATGTGGGAGACAGCGTGTAGCAGATCACGCAGAAAGCAGCGTGCGAGTTGGTTTGGAAAGCATTAATCGGCCTCTGCTTTAGGGATGTCCTATACCTAATAATACATTTAATTAATTTATAATGGCCGTGAAAGATTATTAAAGCTATCTGACTCATGTTGAAGATTTAAGAGTGTACACACAACGCACACTAACGTATAATTAAGCACAACGAGTAAAAACAGACGAGAGTATCTCAATACAGAAAATGTTACGTAAGTAAATAGGTGCACAAAAGCAACAGCTGTGACCATCTCGTCTCAGCTTCACGTTTGTAGCGATCTGCACTGCAGTGAGGAAGCTTCCACTGGTACTTATTCATCATCTCATAGAGAATGCAACAGCTAACAATAGCTTAATTTTGAAAGCTGCCAGTCTAACACTTCCACATTTACGTAAAAAGAATATGATGTAGTAATGCAGTGCTGCCACTCACACAGTCCGATATTCAGCAACAGCTACAGCGACAAACGTTGCCTTACCTTATGCGATAGCTGAAAATAACGAACTACTGTACAGATAATTTGTGCTACATTACATTAATTGGTTCCATCCGTGTCTCATGACGCAACTCTGACATAATTACCCTCAAGCTACTTTCCCTATTATTTATCTAATCTCAGTTCGACAAAACGGCGGCTACCTAAGTTCCATCTACTTATGTAGGCAAATGTATGACTGAAGGCTAGAAGTAACTGTTCAACACGAAACATTCCAGTCAAGTGAGTGTATTTCTTATCATCAGATGGAAACACAAGCCTACAGTTTCACAGTGAGAACCGTGATTCGGTTTCAGTTTGCAGAACAGCCTTACACGTCAAAAGCACAACACGATCTCTTAAACAGAGAATACATTCTATTTCACATGTAACTAACTTTGAATCTGCTAAAGTACTATGAAATATACATGGAAAATGATGCAGTAATCCGCTGTTCGATACATGATAATTCGTAAACTTCACCACCACATGTAAGGACGCATTCGTGAGAAGCGGTACACGGAGTAATACAAAATCTACCTCCCATAGCAGCACAGACTTCGCCACAAGAAATGACCTTGGGAATGTCTTAACCGGTAACACAGGCCAACAAAAAGTTTTTTTTTTAAATCTTTTTTTACTTTGATAGCTCATCTTCATTGATTTTTATGAACTGAATCCAAATCTAGCTTTAGTTTTTTTTTTTGTATCACCCATAGTTTTCGAGCAATATGTTTTTTTCTATATAGTATAAAAATCCGATGCTATATGGTAAACCGGGAAATTAATGAAACGCTTTATTACAACATAAGCATGGTTTGTATTTACAGTAAGCTACTTAAAACAATGATATGTGTTAATAGAGGTTTCACGTGACAGCTGGAATTGGTTTGTATTTTCTTTCTCTTTTTTTCTTTGAGACTTCTTGTGTAGCTTTTTCTACGATGAGTCGCCTGCTGAACTTCTCGGTGAAGTGACCATCAGTAGCCTCCCTTAATTTTGGTCTTCCAGTGGCCTTGGTATCATTTTTCCATCACTTTAATGTCCTGGTGGAAACGCTCTCCTTGCTCTTCAATACCGTCTCCCATATGTCCAGGAAATAATCAAGATGACTGTTCAAAAAGTGAATGTTCAGGCACATTAAACATCAATGTCCTGGTGAAAACGCTCTCCTTCCTCCTCATTAACATCCCCCACATTGTCCGAGAAGTAATCAAGGTGACTGTTCAAAAAGTGAACTTTAAGGCTCATTAAACGTCCTAAAGTTTTAAACTTCTTTAACATTGTAGGTATAATAGAAACGTATTCTGTGTCTTTTTCATGTCCTAAGAACTTTGTAACGACTTGCTTGAATGATACCCACATTTCTTTCTCATTTCAGGTCATTGTGGATTCAAAGTTAACATCAATCATCAATTTTCTAATGTCAGGTCCGACAAAGACGCCTTCTTTTATTTTAGCTTCTGAAAGCCTTAACAAACTGTTTCATTAGGCCTGACTTTATATGTAGAGGTGGTAGGAGTACGTTTTTTGGATCTACAAGGTTTTTGCGTAAAATGTTATTCTCACCAGGTCTTAAAGACTCTCTCACAGGCCACTTCTTTCTGTAAAATTGTTGATCCCTAGCCCTTCTGTCCCATTCATACAAGAAACATGGAATTTTTTTAAAGCCACCTTGCTGACCAAGGAGCATGAATTTTACTTTTAGATCGCCACATATCATCCAACCATGAGCAAAATAGCCTATTTTATTTAAAACTATTTCTAGGTTTTCATAGATTTCTTTCATATGCACAGAATGTCCAACAGGTATAGATGCATACATGTTACCACTGTGTAATAAAACAGCCTTTAAACTAGTTTTGGATGAATCAATAAACAGCCACCAGTGTTTCTTTTTGTATTCAATAACAAACTCATTCATCACACTGCGAATGTCTGAGCAGTACACTAAATCACCTTCTTGTTGAAAAAACTTGGAAAATTGCTGCTCTCTCTTTCTATACATGTATATTCCAGTTCCTACTGCCCATAAGTTCTTTTCTTTTAATCTAGAGCCAAGCAATTCAGCTTTTTCTTTCGTTAAGCCCAGATCCCCAACCTAATCGTTAAGCTCGTTTTGAGTAAACAGTTTTGGCTCTAGACTTTCTGTATTACAATGGAACTTATCATCGCCTGGTTCATCTATATCACATTGTACATCAGAAAATACTTCTGTTGGAATAGAATTTATATCATCTGGTGGTTCAGGAATCGACAAATCTACACCATGCCCTACTGGTCGGATGGCGGACGGAAGGTTAGGGTAGCTTATTACCTTCTTGTTTCTCGAATTATGAGCAGTCATATCAACGCTGCAAAATTAGCAATCATCTGAATGATTTCTTGGATCCATCCATACCATAGGAACAGCAAATCTAAAGGCTTTTTTGTCTTTTGGGCCATTTTCTCAGATCTTCAACACACACATAACATACCTTACGCAGCGCACAAAATTTATGTCGATAACCAACTTTAGATCCAAAGTATGATAGATAAACCATTTTCACAAAGTCTGTAACGTTTATTTGGTGTTTTTAACCACAATTACACCACAAATATAACAAAAACTGTCAGCAGAGTATTTACAACCACGATTAGACAATGTGCTGAACAAGTGAGGTTAGGTTGACAGTAAACAAAACACCATCTGTTAACACAAAAATAGAATAGACCTTTTTGCCAGCAAATGTTTTTCAGCAGTGCTACCAACGTCATTTACATTCATTACACCCCCTTTTTAAATTATTTATAAAAGATGTTAAATTCTTTAAAATATCGTTTAATTAACAGATTTAACTGTAAAATGTGACGAAATGGTGGGTGATACAGTTTTTTAAGTATCATAATTGGATTTCCCACCCTAAAAAGACATATGAATAAGGTATTTTCAGCAAAAACGTTTTTCCATCGTTGGTCTGTGTAATTTAATGCGTCGTACCATTATTCAACATTCTGGCTCGCCCTCCGGCAAATAAACGGTATGGCTCCACATCTCGCCATTACAAGAAACGTCGCTCGACTCCTCTAGAAGAAGACTAAGGAAAGAACGGGTGAATTCTTTCTCGAAGCAGAAGCCATAGCGTACACTACCGCCGAGACAGAGAAACGCTATATAAATCTGTACCGCCGTTACAGATCTATACAGTGTCTTTAGGCACGTCCTAATTTGTTCTTTATTTTATTTAGGGGCAGATTTGTGTTAATTTGTTGTAAACGGAGTTGGCTTAAATGTACAACGCCTCACAACTAAAACTAATGAACTCACTGAAGTAACTCTTTTATCGGAAACAGTTTCTCTCATTCCAATCTGCGGGTATAAAATTTGTCAGACATGTGATCATAGACTGCAATAAAAGAAACAACAATATATACGCCTCCTGGATCGCTGTTCTTATTCGCGACTTCATCTCAGTTTGCAAGACCTTCTCTCTCTCTCTCTCTCTCTCTCTCTCTCTCTCTCTCTCTCTCTCTCTCTCTCTCTCTCTTTCCCAATAACCCTCTCTCGACAAAGCATCTATCCAAAGCTGCGTATCGCACTGTGTTTGCTACGTACACGCATCGGAAAACTGAGTCTTCGTTTTTTTATATTTATATCAATATTTATTTCCTAACAAGTATGACGTATTGAGTCAACATCTTCTTCAAAAATGTAAAAACTGTGAAATTCACTAATGGTTGTAATAATACAGGACCTTACAGAACCTTTATTCTCACTGGTGAAGTATGCGATTCCACCTAAATTCTGGCGAGATTTTGTCTTGTTTTCAGTCATTAAACACATTATCCATTACTGTGGATGTTTACTATGTTTCTAGCTCTCAGTCTTAAATTTTGCCGTAATTGCATTTTTTGTTTATGCATCGATATGTTCACTTTAAGCAAAGATGCACTTTGAATGTTAGGTTACAAAAACAACAGCAAATCCGATTTAATCAAAGCTACATTATATATTAATAATCTTCACAGACTATTTCCGCTGCAGATGAAACTTAGGTTACCATTTATATTTTTATATTTCTTATATCGATATGTAACATAAGAAGAAGTTTCCAGTGGAGTTTTGAAACTACGTGTGAAGTTCTATATAGAATGATAAATGAACCACATTATTCTGGCGGAATAAGTATTCACTCCACGTCATGTGTTTTGACACCGTACACCTGTATGATGTTAGGCAGAATTTCAAGGTCTCTGTACGCTGACGCCGTCTTAAGAAGCTAAGTGACCTTTTTAGAATTGATTGCTGTTGCTTTTCTTGTACTTGAGTGTACGTTGTTTACGAAACAGTCAAAAAAAAAAAAATAAATAAAATAAAACGAAACAGTCAATGTTGTATGCTGTGTCAACCATGAACTATAAACATAAATTTCTTATTGCTAAAACAAGGGAGGGGTGTCATAAGGTATAGATCTCTATTTTTCCTCTAAGCATACCAAAAACCTTTTCTGTGTTCTAATAGGATCAGTAGTTACCTTTTTTTTTGCTGATATAGGCGAAATTATCACGTCCAGAAAAGTTTCTTCCTTGCGGACGACAGACACATTGAACTGCTTGGTTAAGTCAGGTCACGAACCGACTCCGCCCTGCTTCCTTCCGATGTCATCTTGAAGCCTTTCCCGCCTCTAATAACTCCTCGTCACTCCGCTGACGGGATGTTAAACTCAACTGCTTCCCTTCTCCTTCAGGTCCTATGGAAGCTATCGCTGAAGGAAAAAAAAACCTTCGGGTGTATTTTTACTTTTTCAAGAAATTCGCTGAAGTTTGCGTACATGATGCGGCAACAGATCCCCAAAGTGGAGTCGCGCTTATTTAAATAACTCTCGCGCGGCCATGTCGAGTCGCGTCGAGTCTAGCGTGCTGCCGGGCCGAATTCAATTTTCAGGCGAGGTCTGTTAGCTTCGGCGGCCCTTCTGTTAATGGAAGTCCGCCGCTCCATTTCGCAGTTTGTTCAGTGGAATAGGAAGTGGAAGCCGCAAACACGGCGCCGCGTTTCGAGCAGCTAGAAAAAAAAATCGACGACACCGACGTCGACGCGGCGCTCGCATTTCTCAGGATTCGTTCTTTGCCAAATATTGACGAACAACACCGGCGACCGGCGCAAACATGCGTTACTACGTGGGGCGAGTTGGTAGTCTCGCTTTACTGCGTACAGGTTATAACTTCCACAGCTCTACGACGCCGAGGTATGTACACAGAGCGTAATATTTCTGTTTTTCTGCCAGTAGTGGAGTTTATAACTGCAGTTGCAGAGCGCTTGGCAGTCGGGATATATATTCAGAGATGATGCTGAGAAAAAAAGTGTTTACAAATGACTACAGGTTGCATCTACTGTGTTTATTTAAGTATTTCGCTTCTGTTCCAACATGGCTTCGTTTGTAACGTTTCCACAAGAAAATACAGTAATGTAGGCACAGTGAAAGACTGAAAGCGATCCTAGGGCGTAAGCACCGTTGTTTTAGCTCTCACGGAGGCTGTGATAACAGCCTCAGGGCGTTAATACGTCCGTTATTCCGTATTTTTACGTGTGCAAATTCGAAAGGTTGTTTCCTCTCCTAGTTAAGGAGACCAAGTCTGCTATGATAGAGACACATTTTCCAGACAAAAGCGAAATGTTAAGACACTTGCTATAACCCAGGGTGGCGCACGAATAACCGGCCTCGAGTACTTGACTGCTCTTTGTCGCCCTTCAATTATCATCTATTATTTCGAAGCTGTTGGGTTCTACGTACGTCGCCCGTCAATTATCATCTATTATTTCGAAGCTGTTGGGTTCTACGTACTTTATTGTCAGTACAAAAGTCGTTGTGACTTGATTAAGACGTGTGAAGTAAATACCTCAGGGAGAAACATCCTGTCCAAGAAAGAATCGCAGTAGTAGAGGCGAGGGTGCCTACTAGTTCATTTACGGAGGCGCAGGACAATTTTGCAAAGAAGTTTCCGGGTGTTTCCACGCCAGCAAAGATCAGTACACAGCATTTGGTGAAAAAATGGCGTACTACAGAGTCAGTTGCAAATGCAAGAAAGAGTCGTCGTGCCTCTTCCATTCGTACACCTGCCGTGATCGCAGATATTCGAGCACGAATGACCCAGAGTCCAAAGAAGTCAACACGTAAATTGTCGCAACATGTCAACGTTTCGTGCAGGTCCTGATAATACGTTTTACACCATTTATGGACAAAGCTCTCCAAAATGACATGTGTCCAAGAACCGAAGGAGGAAGATAAACAAAATGTATGAATTACTGTACTTGGCTATGTCAAAAAATAATCGAGTGTGGAATATTGGCCCCACTGCTGCGGCCGTTTGGAGTGGAGGAGCGGTTCTTGCCGCTTCAGTCTGGAACCGCGCGACCGCTACGGTCGCAGGTTCGAATCCTGCCTCGAGCATGGATGAATGTGATATCCTTAGGTTAGTTAGGTTTAAGAAGTTCTAAGTTGTAGGGGCCTGATGACCTCAGATATTAAGTCCCATAGTGCTCAGAGCCATTTGAACCACTGCTGCGTTTCATGCGTAATGACGTCTGGTTCCATCTGACAGGACGTAACTCCCAGAACACCACAGATTAATGAGGATTAATAAGGAATGATTAATAAGGAACATCTTCACGTGTCAGCAAGTAGAATTGTGGGTGCCATATATTTTGAAACAACAGTAAATACTGGTGTGTATATGCGAATCTTTGAGGAAATGTACGCACAGTTGACCCCCCCCCCCCCCCCTGGTGGATGGAGTGACCTATCACACTTCACGCGAGTCAGTCTCATGAATTCATGAAAGATTCACAGGAAAAAAGGAAGGTTAGAAAAGGATTGTTGCTGTCGGGTTCGCCGGACCTAACCACCTGTGAGTTTTCTCTGTAACGCATTATAAAGGGAAAAACTGTACGCAAATAACCCAACAACCCTAGAGGACTTGAAGGACGATATTAGTAGTGAAATTTTGAGAGCTGATGTGGCAGAGTTGCGCAAAGTGTGTATTAACGTGTTAGGCCGCGTGCAAAAGTGCAATGAAGCACCCTATGCAATGCAATATAAAATACAAGACCAGTTCAGTAAATATAGACCTTTACATTAACATGTTTGTTATTTCTTAATTACCTAATTATTACACATTCATTTTTATTGTTGGATCTGTTCGAGGTGGGCAACAATAAGTGCATAATTGGCGAGCAGTCTGCACTAGGGGCAGGATTTTCGCGCACCACCCTGCGCTTAACAGATAGTATTTTTCATGCGTATGGGTTCTCCCGTTATTTCTTGGAAGGTTACATAACTCGAACTCCAGTTTTGCTGAACATTGCCTGATGAAGGTCATAGACATGAAGTCCACAGATAAGTACTGCATTTAGCCAATAAATGGGAAGAACGTAACCTATAAGAAACAATTGAGTTAAACAATCATTTAGCTCAACCCCGTACCCCCCCCCCACCCTCACCCCTCCCCCCACTGGTTCTGAATGATCAACTTCACAAGATCGAGTCGACCAGCCCCTCATTTCCATAAATCAGTCATAATGACCACATTCATATCCGAACTGGTACCACAATAGAACTGTCGTATACGTAACTTTGTTTTCCTTCACAACTTTAACTATTATACTGCTTGCACACTTTGATATTGTTTGTTTTGGCTATGTACTATGTTTGATATTACCTGTAATATAAATTGTAATTTAATGCTGTTTTAACGCACTTGTTTCACAATAAGACTGATGGATGCTCTGTTTGTCATTTCTCATCTAATGCCACAGCCGAAGAATCTGTTGAAAGTATCTCTTTTTTTTCTCCCCATTTGGGTCGTCAAAGTACCGTATGCCAATTTCAACTCCTTTTTCGTTGTTTCCTTTATTTATCCAGTACTCTTTCATCTTTTCACTATGATTTTTCTTCATATCATCTGACCACTTAATACCATCTTTTTCACTCCTCTACTTCGAAATCCTTCTATATGCAGTACTCATTCCGTAAGTACCTCTCTGTCAATTGTTTCTTCAGCTTTCATATTTTATTTTTCTAAATCTTTATTTACTTCACGGACCAAAATTGTTGTGGACTACTTATTCCACATTGCTTAATCTACTGGCTTGCATTCGATATACGTTCAAAAAATACCAGTCTCTTTTTCTCATTACTTCTGATATGTTTCTAAGTTTCTGTGTTTATCAATATTACGTCGTTTACGACCCTCCACAGCTTTTCATGAGCCTAATAGTTTCCTAATGATTCACCGTTATGGTATTTCTAATTTATTTACATTATAGTTTAATCCTAGACATTCACTTGTATATAGACATTCTGGCTTCGCTGCTGTACTGAAATGCCTTGTTTTAGCATTATTAGACAGGCATTTTCTATTGTAAAAGTCCTTCCCATTTTATGTATCCTATGGCAGCTTTGTCCGAACCATTTTCTTGGATTATATCCCCAAGTTTTTAACCTTCTCAGTTTGGCCAATATCTGTTCCCAGAAACTTCGGTCCGTATTTAATGTTCGCAAAAATATTTGGTTTGGTCTGCAGAAATTCCTGAGCTGTCCCAACTCACTATTTCTTATGAAAAGTTGATTTGTATTACTGTAGATGTCACATTTTCAGGAAGTCTACAAAGTTGTCAGCATATACGAGACAATTTAGTCCAATATGTCTCTTTTCTCTTACGAAGCTTATTAGTGAAATCTTATAATTATTCAGTTTTTCATTCCAAATTCTCACTATTTTTTCTGGCCCACAATTAAAAAGAAGTGGTGACAGACCATCACCTTGCAGTACTCTACTGTTTATTTCTAAGAGCTGAGATATTTCTTCCAAACATTTTAGTTTAGATACTGTGTCTGCAAGTGTTTCACGCATCAGATTTGTTAATTTACGTTTACACTGAATTCTGGGATTATTTTATCTATAGTTTGCCTGTCAACGGAAGCCCTTTTTGTAATTAACAAACATCACTACAATTTATTTTGAACTCAGTAATCTCTGGCGAATGTTTGACTTGTTCAGAGCATGGTCTGCCCTTCCTAGAACCACACTTTTAGCCACCTAAATGACTGCCCAGGCTTATGTCTAACTTTTTTAGTAAATTCTTGGAACTGTTTCACAATCAGTTGGTAGCAAAGGAATTTCTCCACAGTCCTTGATGTCTTGTTTTTGCTTGTATCAAGGCAACCTTACATTCTACTGGGATTTATTCCGTTTTCCAGATTTCCTCGAAGTTTAATTTAGTCCTTTTTTTGTAGAGACCAATTCAAAAATCCTGCTCCCATGGAATCTTCTCCACTACAATTATTTGTTTTTAAGATTTTAATTATGCCCTCAATGTATTTGATTTTGGTAGTCGGAGGTAAATCTTCTTCTTGAGTTTCATGAGTGTCGGACGATTCCAGTTTATGGATTGGTTCTGGATATTAAAAAGCAGATCAAACTATTTTGCAAGTATCTTCGATTATAATCTTTAGTTTCCTCACAGTAGTGTCTTCTGTGGATGCTAGTCAGCTGTTTACTGACGATGACCCAGTAAGCTGAAAACCGTTTCGAAATAAACTAATATTAGTAGAACAAGAACACAGTTGTTCGGGCAGAGCTGAGCATCTAATGACAATCTGGAGAGGAATCGTGATGTACATAATTTCTATTTCATTGTATTGATTGTAGATCTTTTTTTAACAAAATTTCCGGTTTCGGCTATGCAGAAGACTTCTTCAGAATTACATTAGAAGTAAAAGAAAGTACATTACCAGTTACTACATTAAGAGATTAAAAACAAGTGACAGTAGTTACAGAAAAACACGATATACCTCTCAATCTTCTGGACTGTAGTAAGTCGTAAGATGTAAAAGCAACACGACTGAAAAGTTCCATGCTATACAGGGTGTTACAAAAAGGTAACTTTCAGGAAACATTCCTCACATACAAAGAAAGAAAATATGTTATGTGGGCATGTGTCCGGAAACGCTTACTTTCCATGTTAGAGCTCATTTCATTACTTCTCTTCAAATCACATTAATCATGGAATGGAAACACACAGCAACAGAACGTACCAGCGTGACTTCAAACACTTTGTTACAGGAAATGTTCAAAATGTCCTCCGTTAGCGAGGATACATGCATCCACCCTCCGTCGCATGGAATCCCTGATGCGCTGATGCAGCCCTGGTGAATGGCCAATTGTATCACAGCGGTCCACAATACGAGCACGAAGAGTCTCTACATTTGGTACCGGGGTTGCGTAGACAAGAGCTTTCAAATGCCCCCATAAATGAAAGTCAAGAGGGTTGAGGTCAGGAGAGCGTGGAGGCCATGGAATTGGTCCACCTCTACCAATCCATCGGTCACCGAATCTGTTGTTGAGAAGCGTACGAACACTTCGACTGAAATGTGCCGGAGCTCCATCGTGCATGAACCACATGTTGTGTCGTACTTGTAAAGGCACATGTTCTAGCAGCACAGGTAGAGTATCCCGTATGAAATCATAATAACGTGCTCCATTGAGCGTAGGTGGAAGAACATGGGGCCCAATCAAGACATCACCAACAATGCCTGCCCAAACATTCACAGAAAATCTTTGTTGATGACGTGACTGCACAACTGCGTGCGGATTCTCATCAGCCCACACATTTTGATTGTGAAAATTTACAATTTCATCACTCTGGAATGAAGCCTCACCCGTAAAGAGAACATTTGCACTGAAATGAGGATTGACACGTTGTTAGATGAACCATTCGCAGAAGTGTACCCGTGGAGGCCAATCAGCTGCTGATAGTGCCTGTGCATGCTGTACATGGTACGGAAACAACTGGTTCTCCCGTAGCACTCTCCATACAGTGACGTGGTCAACGTTACCTTGTACAGCAGCAACTTCTCTGACGCTGACATTAGGGTTATCGTCAACTGCACGAAGAATTACCTCGTCCATTGCAGGTGTCCTCGTCGTTCTAGGTCTTCCCCAGTCGCGAGTTATAGACTGGAATGTTCCGTGCTCCCTAAGACGCCGATCAATTGCTTCGAACGTCTTCCTGTCGGGACACCTTCGTTCTGTATCTGTCTCGATACAAACGTACCGCGCCACGGCTATTGCCCCGAGCTAATCCATACATCAAATGGGCATCTGCCAACTCTGCATTTGTAAACATTGCACTGACTGCAAAACCACGTTCGTGATGAACACTAACCTGTTGATGCTACGTACTGATGTGCTTGATACTAGTACTGTAGAGCAATGAGTCGCATGTCAACACAAGCACCGAAGTCAACATTACCTTCCTTCAATTGGGCCAACTGGCGGTGAATCGAGGAAGTACAGTACATACTGACGAATCTAAAATGAGCTCTAACATGGAAATTAAGCGTTTCCGGACACATGTCCACATAAAATCTTTTCTTTATTTGTGTGTGAGGAATGTTTCCTGAAAGTTTGGCCGTACCTTTTAGTAACACCCTGTATATAGGATCCCAGAGGTCGCTGATGCATGCACAAGTACGAATAATTGTACAAAGAAATTAAAGGAAAGTTCGAGTATAGGTATAGATCTTTAAAATATTTTCAGTTGTATATCAGAAAGCAAGATAGTTTTGGAAAAGCTTAACCATTTGAAAAAAGAAATGTATTGGTTTTCTAACAGATTGAAGCTGGTCATAATTTACTATACCGTTTAAAAACTAAAATTGTTTGCTAAAATCGTTCTAAAATCGAAAATATTGAAATGGCTCTAAAATTAGTCTTATAAAAGTAGAAGACAGATAAAAATTCGAGAACGTGCATATTGTCCCCTTCTCATATTCCAGTTTATGTTCTGTTTTTTAACAGTAAGTAATAAAAATGAAAATGAAACAGCTAAAGACATAAAGTAATGAGAAGAAACAAACTACAGCAGTATTTCTTTAAAGTAAATGACAGACTGCATAATTTATAGTGGAAGGGAGTGAAGTGCACCGATCGTCTCTAGATGACCCAAATTACTCGCTGTTCCATGTAGCTTTTTTCTTGGATAAAGTTCTTGCCGTGCTGTTCGAGGTAGTGGACTTTCCTGGAAGATGCGGAACATTGCCGTGCGTACACGAAGACCTGTAGTTGATGAAGGCATTGTTGCTCTCCTGGAAGATGCGAAACACTATCGTGTGTCCACGAAGACCTGTAGTTGATGAAGGCATTGTTGCTCTTTGTAAGCCCCCGATGGTACACGATAATACTTATCACTAGGAACACAAATATTATGAAACAAGTTCTTCCGAAATTTCAAAGTAAAAGTTTTTTTGGAAGACACTTTGCTGCTTAATAATACAATCAAGATGCGGTCTCATACTACCAAAAATTTCTAATTACTCCAAGATGTTGGGGCACTTACTTCTGGGAGCGGTGTGCTAAATAATCAACTTGGGTGCTGAGCCATTGTTCTGTGTTTTTGATATTTGCAATGGTCACCAAGAGCTGTTTTGTAGCAAGTACGTGTGTACTCCTTAAATCTTTTTTCGAAGGTACGTCCTCCTAACTAATATAAAAGCAACTGCAATTGTTAGATGTAATTTTGTAAATGCTTGACTTCAGACATTTTCTATGATTATTGCCAATATTTACATCTAATGGCTTGTTGCAGTCCAGAAGACTGAGAGCGGCATCGTGTTTTTGTTGTAACTACTGTCACTTGTTTTTAATCTCTGAATGTAATAACTAGAAATGTATTTTGTTTTACTTTTGTTGTAGATTTTGAAGATGGCTGTTGCATGACCGAAACCACAATTTTGTTCAAAAAACTTTGTGATCAAGACAATTAACTGAAAATTATGCAGTTTTCTTGCTTTTTCCATTTTGAAAAATAATGCTGCTCTACGTATTTGCAAATCTAAAGACAACTTTAGTGAAGATTTCTTTAATATTTTCGTTAAATTGTAGTTTTATGAAACTAACACAAAAAAATGTAACCACATTATTTCATGTAGTTCCTGAGGCTATAAGACGTCTATCTTGAAATGTATAGTTATAGGAAAAGAGAAATGGAACATCGCAGTTTGTTTCTAATACATTCCGTTTGCTTTACCTGGTTAACTATCTTGTTCGCTGTTACATGATTTCCTAATACTGCGTTATTGTAATTACATTCCAAATGCTCAGAAGTTGACACCATCAACGCAGAATTAAATTCTAAAACTTCATAATATTCCTTCTACTAAAATTTCCATCAGTACGTCACATGTAGCTAATGATAATGAATAGTATTCAGCATAGAATATATTCAATACTCTGTGGACGTGATACCGTCAACTGAATCTCTTGAATTTTTTACATTCCAACGCAAATTTCTTCTCGTTCAGAGGAACACAATTTTTGTGAATGCATATATCTGTTGTCTTTTCTGTCTCATTGTACTTAACTACGAGACAAGGGTAGAGAATCGGATTTTGATGCGAGGAAAGGATTAAAGAGAACGTTGGGCAGAGAAGGTATTCACCTTCTTGCCGACTCTTGAAGTTTACTGTTGATATCTTGTCAGGCAACCTCTTCCTGAAAAAGGGCTCCGAACTTTGAGTTGGGTGCCTTTTAAATGATTTCTTAATATGCTAAGAGTTGGGAGCATAAGCACTAACAAGCCCACAACACGTTCCTGCTGCTTTTTTGTGCATCGTACGGCTTCAGCACTTGTCACCATCGCTCATATATGTTATGTTGCGAACAGTAACAATTTCAATAAAAGTTGTATATATAGTTAGTATATCTGCAGATTTTATGAAAACTATAGGATTTTAGACGTTAAATACTTATTAGTAGCTTTCCTAATACTTTCATGTTTTGGAGATAACCTTTTAATTACGCAGCTAAAGTCCACTACTTCGCTCCCAAATCCCATTTCAGTGAACTACTGTCTTCCTGTGATAATATCCCACAATTCGCAATGAAGCTACCTTTTCAGAACATTTATTTTTATAGTATGTATTTCGTTACAGATATAACAATTAAAAATAATTTTTCGTCTCACTGACTCACACGTACCTTAGGATTGCGTCTAACATCAGAATTACTCTATTTGTAATGCAATTTGTACACTTCTGTTCTCTATCAAGATAGAAAACGTAAATGTAGTGTGACTAGGGCTTCCCGTCGGGTGGACCGTTCGCCGGGTACAGGTCTTACGATTTGACGCCACTTCGGCGACTTTCGCGTCGATGAGATGATTAGGACAAAATGTCCGACCCCGCAGGGAATCGAACTCAGGCCCTTAGGACTGAAATTCTGTCACGCTGGCCACTCAGCTACCAGGGGCGGACTCTATCAAGATTGATAATTATGTCGTCTTCTTCCGTATTCCAGACCCTCCCTCTTCCTTTCTTGTTATTTGCTTGGTTAAATCTGTAAATACGCAGTTTCTAAATATACGAGCCACACAACCGTTCCACTGCCTGATTTCTCAGTACACAGAATGTAAAAGACGGATCGCAGCTACAGATGCAACGTATGTCTGTGAGTTATTTGGGTGTAATTTTTATTTGGGCGTAATTTCCTTATCTGGTATTGTGTATTTCTGTGTTTTTCTTATTAATGCGTGTTTCCACATACCGACATCTCTGAATCTTCTGTTAAAGTCTCATCCATGCACCTCATAGGTTAGGACGGCGAATGCTGATGTTGTACCTGCTGTCAACTTTTTCTTTGTTTACTCATTTTCTGCCTTTCGCTATCAGCACAGGAAACCTATGCAAGTACTGTCCATCGCCTCGTTTACTGTTCAACAGGCTTCGTACTTCATCTTACTGGAGTATTACTCTCCAACATAAAGCACCAGGTGCTACCTCGTAAATTGTCTACCGTAAATCTGCGGTTTGTGGTGATGCCAGACATGGTTCTTCATTAAGTACAAATAAAGCTTGCTAAGAAGTTTCTTTAAAAACATTGCTAAAATCTACTACAAAACTTCTGAAAATCACCTTAGATGTTGTTAATTTTTTATTCCAAAATCACGCACGGGTGGTTTCGCGACATTGTAATCACTTCTTCATGTGAAAAATTTCAATTAACATTAGACCAGTCAAACGGTACGGTTTTCCTTTGATCGGATGGCACCTGCCGTTAGCATTATCAGTTAAAATGGATGGTAAGTAACACAGAAACAGAAGAAAACCAAGAATTAGTAGTTGCAGGCTGCGTAAATGAACACCGTAAGTTGCGTTTATAGACTTAAAGCAGGGCATACTGGAAGAAATACGAAAAACTATGGATAAGCTAACTTACATTAAAGTGAAGCAATGACGACTCACAATTGCTGCAGAACCGGTGAAAAGAGCAAGGAGCCACACGTAGTGATCATGGCTAAGTCTGCAGCACGAACGTCGTATCACCGAACAGTGTTGAGGATAACTGACGCTATGCAACGCTCCGAGAGAGGGAAACTGAGACGTAGTGAAATGGGTCGACAGAGGGCATGAAAGTCGTGTTTTCAAAGCTACGGTTAGGAGCCGATACATGAACCGGCAATTAACGATAATAGAAGCGCAGTGTAGGTGATACAGCAACAGAACTATTGTACTAGGGTCGTCCAGAGAGTAAATTCCGATCAGTCGCTAAATGGAAACCACAGTGAAAACCAGAAACATTTTATTTGCGAGAGTTAGGTACACTTTCCAGATACTTCTCTACATAGTCGCCGCTCCGGCTTAGACATTTGTTCGAGGGTTATACCAAATTTCCAACACCATCGTCATAGAAGGCAGCCGCCTGTGCTTTCCGATAGCTCTCTATGCTGGTCTATAGCGCGAATCCTGCCCCCAAGTGTTGTCTTTGTATCCAGTGTTTCATGTGAGCAGAGATGATATTCAGGACGAGCCAATTAGGACTGTGTTGTAGGTGACCGAACACTTCCCATCGAAAACACTGCAGGAGCGTCTTCACTGCCCCCCGCAGAGTACAGCTGAGAATTGCCTGAAGAAGGAAGTGCGTGGCAGTTGCGTTGGGCGGGTGGCATTCATTGAGGTGAAGCCTCTCAGCGAGCCCTCCTACTTAGCGAGAGACATTGTTGTTCTAGGCACCTTTACTCTCACAGTGCGCTCACAACTGAAAAGAGCGTCTTGATGCGATCGTCGGTCATACTAGAGACGCTTCCCAACATATTTGTGCAAAGCTTCATCGGGTTTTCACTGTGGTGTCCATTTCGGGACCGATCGGAACTTGCTTTCTGGACAACCCTCGTATACAAAATAATAAAATTAGAGTAAATGCTATAAGAATTACTAAATTTAATTTATTTGAAAAATAATGGTACTGGAACATCAGTAACGTCAAAAATACAAAATAATCTAAGAAAAGCTAGTTTATATACAAAATTATTAATAATTATTAAAAACTCCCATGGGGACTAGAAAAGAAATATATTGAAAGGGGACAAAGATGGGCCCATAGCATGAAATAATAATTAGACATAAAGAGTGCAAATACGTACAAAATAAATACGTTTCTCTTATAACCCCCAGTGTGTGTCAATCAGAGAGCAGTTAGGTGCACTGTTATAGTGTTCTCTTTAGAAAATGGCCCGGAGAGAACATCTGGATGACTTCACAAGGGTGGGAATTATCAAAAACTGGAAAAAGGACGGAACGTAACGAGTGCAACCCAGGCCTTCGGCGTTGTTCCCATCATTGTCTGTTGCGTATGGAGAGCGTTCTGAACTGCAGACACTGCTGCCTGAAGAAAAAGAGGTGGTCGCCCACGGACAACAACAACAGGCAACAGCTATATTCTGCAACAGGTGAGAAGGGACCCACGACAATCAGCGCTTGCAATTGCAACCAGATTTAACAAGAAGCATCCAGACAGGACCAACGAAGAATTGAACCTAGAGCTCTTCTCAGCTGAGGACAGGTTCAGTCTGAGTAGTGATCCTGGAAGTACCCTCAAATGGTGAGAGGCAAGAACACGTAATGCATCCTGGAACATTGTCGAAATGACCATTTTGGTGCTGCAGGTGCGGGGAGGTAAATTGTTGTATATATGTACTAATTTCCAAATGTTTGAACACGATGTATGAACCAGTGAGCGATATTGTGACACTGTGTTCTTCCCCAGTGTGCGTTTTTTCGCGGTGCACTTCGCCCTGGCTTTATTTTCGTGGATAACAATGCGCGACCGCATTGAACAGCACAAGTGGAGGAGTTCTTGGAAGGAAAGAATATTCAGCGAATGGATTGGCCTGCCCGTACCTTCTACTTAAATCCCATCGAGCACGTGTGGGATGCATTGAAATGTATTGCAGCTACGTTCTTTAAAATGTTAGACTACCCAGCAGTTGTCAACCACGCTCGTGGAGGAACAACTCCTTACCAACGATATGGCCAATTGGGGGCACGTTGCACAGCAGGGATTGCCGTCCGTGGTGCTTACACTCCCTATTAGGAACAATGTCTCGCCTTGTGTAGGGTACCATCACAAACCGCGGTGACTCCAGGATAATTATTCTGCTTGAATATAAGCGTCATTTCTGCTCGGGTCATAACGTATTTCTTTCAGCTACCACACTATAGCTGTCTTTTGAATGTATCGTCCGAGTCTCATAGAGCTATGTTTCCTGGCAGTCACACATCATGAGAAAGTTCTGCATACCACAGATCTGTCAGATGCTATGGTTCAGTGGAGAAAGATCGTTCCGGTACTTCGTGATGGGCTAATTGCACTCCACGTCTCTTTTAATATAACACTGAAGCTCTTGTTGTAACTTATGAAAATTTTCAAAGGTGAACGTCCTCTGCAAATTTACGTACCCCGATAAATTCACTCACGCTTCGTCAAGAGAAAGAGGTCGTTTTAGGAGATACTTACGGGACATGAACAGAGCTGTCAACCAGCAGCGGTACTGAGGTTGATCAACAGTGCCAGTACTGCTCGCCAGATGCAGTGTCGTTACTGTGGAAGCCTTCAGTTTCAGTTTGTGGACAGCCCTGTGAGCAGATGCTGCCGGCAATCCACTGTCGGTGCTAAATGGTGCAACAGTTTTGATCGTTCTTCTTTCCAAGACTGCTCCTCACTCGTCCATTTTATTCTCCGTTAAAACAGTTAGCTTTCTACACGTTTGTTAATAAGCACAGATCCAGTCTTCCCAAATTTCGTTACCACTTTAAGTAACGTCGGATCGTCGGAAATAGTAATTTGTAAGAAGGCAAGGTAACATTCTCTTAAAATGTCTTCCACACCATTGAACCATCTGGTACAGCAGCCGTATGTAGAATATTTGAATTAAAAACCGTCTTGGTTGTAATTTATGCTTTTATTAACAAAGTGTTTCGGCTTCGTCGGGCGTCTTCAATTTATCTATAGGAATAACAAAATAAGCAAACATTAGGGTATTTTCCTAGTTGGCACGATTCTAAATCTCAACGTCCGTGTAGCTTTTTTAGCTCATAATAAGGTTCAGAACTCCTACTTGATTAACGAGCGGTATGCTAAATATTGGTATATTTCCTCTGGGGTTGACGATTTGGAATGAAATGTGTGCCACAAATTCTATATTTGTCAAACTGGACGAATATTCAGAACGAGATTTAGCGAGCGTTTGTGAACCGAAAAGTGGTCTCGCGGTTCTAGGCGCTACAGTTCGGAACCGCGCGACTGCTACGGTCGCAGGTTCGCATCCTGATTCGGGCATGGATGTGTGTAGTGTCCTTAGGTTAGTTAGGTTTAAGTAGTTCTAAGTTCTAGGGGACTGATGACCTCAGATGTTAAGTCCCATAGTGCTCAGAGCCATTTGAACCATTTTTTGAACCGAAAAAGGTCAAGTAAAGCAGCACTCTACATTTGCCGACATCAACTACCCACGTCTGATGATCTCTAAAAGTTACGTTGTGCTTGTAAAGACAAGAAGCTTGATTCATTAGATTAATTCTTTAGCATTCTATCCTATGATTAGACGAAATTTTATTAGTTGTCTTTCACTAGGTCTCTGCTTCAATCTAGCACAGAGCCTTTTTATATTTTTTAAAATGTAAAAGGAAAAAATCTTCGCGGGTTCATCTGATTCGATGGGTGCCTCAGACTATCACAGAACAGTTTTATCGTTTTTAACATACTGTTAAAGAATCGTGCAAGCTAGTACCATACCCTAAGTTTTGTTTCCGTTGTTATCCCTGTAGATAATTTGGAGCCACCCCACGAAGGAGAAACAAGTTATTAAGAAAAGAATAAAGTGCAGCCAGGAGTGTTATTAGCTCAGACAAACTCTCTATATCCTTGCACATCTCATTGTAAAACCACCCAGCCTGGAATCGAACCTGGCCCTTAGGATTGACATTCTGTCGCGCTGACCACTCAGCTACCGGGGGCGGACGGTTATCTGATGCTGAGGTACTACCAAAGATCTCCACCGAGTGGAACATGTCCTAACCAGCCAGTGCTAGTCTGTTGTGATCTAACGCACCACTTACTCATATACTCATAAAGGGAGGGGCCGCATAGGGTAATTGTTTCAGATGGTGTTTGAATGTGGAATTTATCGCGCACCTCCATTTGGCCGCCTGGTAGAATCACGCAATATCCGTATTTGTGTGGGGGTTCGGAAGTACAGGTGGCCTGATGTTGGACAGCGTGGGAACGTGGGGTCATGCGTACTCGACGTCCAAGACCCAATCTAGTCACCACAAGGGAGGACCGACGTATGGTGCACCAAGCCCACCGTAACCCCTTTACATCTGTGCCTGTCATCTGAGAACAAGTAAAAGGCTGCTTGCCACATACTGTGTCATCTCACACTGTTAACTGGAGACTGGAAGCAGCCGGATTAGTGAACCATGGTCCAAAGCGTAGGCTGCCTTTAACATAATAACACAAATGGATGCATTTTGAGTGTTACCACGGTCGGGACGCATGGACTGCTGATGAATGGAGTCGCAGTGTGTTCAGCGATGAATTGCATTTCTGCACTACCCAGAGTGACCACCTTCTCTGAGCATGGCGGCGACCTGGGGAGGGATCTCACAATTCCTATGTTTTGGAGAGGCACAACGCTGTTATTTCTGGCTTCATCTTGCGGTTGGTGACCGGGTGTGCCTTAAGGACACGGCTGGTAGTGACTCAGGTGGCACAACAATATGCCACAGATATCCTGCATCCTCATGTGCTGTCTCTCATGTGACAGTATTCTGGTACCTTTTTCCAACAGGGCAATGCTCCTCCAAACATGGCACATATCTGTATTAAGTGTCTATCTGATGTAAATGTAAATGTCATGTGACAAGGGCCTCCCGTCGGGTAGATTCTGCATCGGGTGCAAGTCTTCCGATTTGACGCCATTTCAGCGGCTTGCGCTTCGATGGCGATGAAATGATGGTGAAGAGGACAACACAACACGCAGTCCCTGAGAGGAGAAAATCTCCGACCCAGCCTGGAATCGAACCTGGCCCTTAGGATTGCCATTCTGTCGCGCTGACCACTCAGCCACCGGGGGCGGACGTCTATCTGATGCTGAGGTACTACCAAAGATCTCCACCGACTGGAACATGTCCTAACCAGCCAGTGCTAGTCTGTTGTGATCTACCGCACCACTTAGCACACAAGGAATGCTCTGAAAAGGAAACTTAAATCTTAACAGATGAATCAAGGCCCTGCTAGCCATGCAGATTATTAGACGTCTGAAGAATAGCTGCTGTTGGTGTACCTAAAATATGTCAGTGAGTAGGGTGGAAAAACTCTACTTTAGGACAAACTACAGTCCATTACCTGTACCAAAAAATTTACTACATGAATCACCATACACATTTGGTTTCAGGATGCGGAAATGGTAATTTAAGGAAAATCCTATGCAGACTAGGAAGATCCCGCAGACAAATAAACACGAGGAAAATACTGATTACATCTACATCTACATGTCTACTCTGCAATTCACATTTAAGTGCTTGGCAGAGGGTTCATCGAACCACAATCATACTATCTCTCTACCATTCCACTCCCGAACAGCGCGCGGGAAAAACGAACATCTAAACCTTTCTGTTCGAGCTCTGATTTCTCTTATTTTATTTTGATGATCATTCCTACCTATATAGATTGGGCTCAACAAAATATTTTCGCGTTCGGAAGAGAAAGTCGGTAACTGAAACTTCGTAAATAGATCTTGCCGCGACGAAAAACGTCTTTGCTTTAATGACTTCCATCCCAACTCCCGTATCATATCTGCCACACTCGTCACTCGTAAGTTAATATCGAAAACCTACTAAAAGTATTTTAATTCAAATTGCCATAAAAAATTGCATACTATGACAATATAAACTAAACTACTCTAGCTGGCCAATAATTCCGATCTGCCAAATCACATCTTCATATTTAGACCTCAATGTCGCATGTGAATTACGTGACTGACATGGACGCGAGGGAAAGCCAATAATTTCTCCAATCTAATGCAGATCTGAAGAGAAAACACGCTTGTGACGTGAACATTTACCGATTGAGCAATGGCTCGTTTATCTATTGCAGAATGCAGTGATAAGCTCGGCAGCGTCGGGTGTTGTGTGCACCACCGCTCGTTCCTGTTGACCTGACAAAACTATGCTGGCTTAGTATTATGTACATCCAAGCCACGCATGTTCTTATTACACTTAGTACTACACAAATTACCAAATGACGTTCAAAATATGTCTTCTTACGTATCAAACGAATCGGCTTCAAATGGTTCAAATGGCTCTGAGCACTATGGGACTTAACTTCTGAGGTCATCAGTACCCTAGAACTTAGAATTATTTAAGCCTAACTAACCTAAGGACATCACATACATCCATGCCCGCGGCAGGATTCGAACCTGCGACCGTAGTGTCGCGCGGTTCCAGACTGTAGCGCCTAGAAACCCTCGGCCACTTCGGCCGGCGAATCGGCTTAACGAGTAGAATCGACCGATGCAGCTAACACTTTAGGTGGTAAAAAGTAGCGTGTCACCTTAAAATATGTAGGACCAGCTAGGACTTCAACCCTGTGCCATTCTCTGGGGTATCAATTATCAGTTTCAGTTGTGGGACAGCTTGCTTTACAAGAGGATACAATGGCTTTATGACACACTTCCCAACCGAATCAGTGCATACATACTGGTAAGTGCGCTCATACTGTCAAATTCTCTGTAAATTTGATTCCATATTGCAACTGAAATGGCATCATGTAACCTCTCAGCAAGTCAAGTTTCATTTCAGGTCCGCGTCCCCTTCTGAGTGCTTCATTTTTTTGTCAGTTCATTAAACCTGTTCCTGTGAGACAGGAGCAAATATTAGGTGCTCTGATATTGCGATATTTCGTCGAATTACAGCAGCAGGGAAACAATACAGCTGCAATGAACGCTAACTCGTTTAACGCTACCTACAGCATATCGTCTGGGCTGCCACTATACAAAGGAGCGGCACAAGCGTAATTGCGTTTTCATCCGAGGGCTGAGGGCCAATGCAAAGAAAAATGTAGCACCAAGCGCCTACGAGGTATTTCTTTTATGTTTATAGCACCCGACTAGTGGATATGTAATTCAGGAAAGTAAAGTAGCAGAAATTTAGCGAACGAAGCTGAAACTTTTTACATTCATGAAAAATAACCACCCAGTGAACCCTACGCCAAAGCGATCGTTGTGGCACACTGCGAATGATGTCGTCAATCTCATGTTGAGGCAGTAACGCCCTTTCCTCCTGTACGAAGTTTTGTCCCACAGCACCCAGCAACAACCGCACATGAGGTCCAAAGATCTCGTCACGATACCTCACAGTAGTGAAACTTGCGGATCCACCGGTACAATTTCATGAAGAGTTGTTCGAGTGGTCAACATAATCCCTGCCCACACCATTAGCGACCTTCCTCGATCTTTTGGGTCCCGAAATTGCGTTTCACGTTCCTTCCAGATGAGAATCCGTCGTGAATCATTGTCCAAACCAAATCGGGACTCATCTGCGAAAAGAACATTGGCCCACTGTCAATCCGTCCAGGCGGCATGTTGATGGCTGCACCCTGGACGTTCCCTTCTTTGAAGACGCATCAGAGGTACACGTACAGCAGGTCTCCGACCGAAAAAGCACTATGCCGAAGCCTTCAGTAAGCCGTTTGCCTTTATACAACACGTCCAGTGGATGCTGCAAGATCAAATGCCAGTTCCCGTGCACTACTAATGCGATACTGCCATGCCCTTACAACCAAATAACGGTCCTCTGTTTCTGGTCTCACACGTGGTCGGCCTCACCCTAGTATTCGTGATTCAGTTTCGGTCTCTATGAACTGTCAACACATCTGAAAATTAACAGAAAGATTCACATCAAGCCATGGGGCCACATCATTTTGCGACTGTCCTGCTTCCATTCTTCCCATGGCTCTCCAACACACAGAGCCTGGTAAACGTCTTGTGAGACTACCCGATAAAAACTACCGCACTTGATAGGTGCCCTGACGTCATCATTGGCGTGGTTTCTCATTGACCAGAATGCCATCTTCTGTGCAGAACACAATCGTACGAACACCTGTTGACAGTTTATATGATTATATGGTGAATTATACACAGGACGGGGAAATAGTGGTTTGTTGCTTTAATTTTGGACACCAAGGTATGCTGATTCCGTTAAAGAGTCCTCGACATGTAGAGATGCGAATTAGTTTCTCCGGACAGGAAGTCAAAGATCCAACAGTATTTTCAATACACTATGTGATCAAAAGTATCCGGACACCCCATAAACATATGTTTTTCATATTAGGTGCGTTGTGCTGCCACCTACTGCCAGGTACCCCATATCAGCGAATTCAGTAGTCATTAGACATGGTGAGAGAGCAGAATGGGGACCTCCGCGGAACTCACGGACTTCGAACGTGGTCTAGTGACTGGGTATCACTTGTGTCATATGACTGTACGCGAGGTTTCCACACTCCTGATCATCAATAGGTCCACTGTTTCCGATGTGATAGTGACGTGGAAATGTGAAGGGACACGTATAGCACAGAAGAGTACAGGCCGACCTCGTCTGTTGACTGACAGAGACCGCCGAAAGTCGAAGAGGTTCGCAATGTGTAACAGGCAGACATCTATCCAGACCATCACACAGGAATTCCAAACTGCATCAGGATCTTCCACTGCATAGTGTGATAGTGTGATAGTGTGATAGTTAGGCGGTAGATGAGAAAACTTGGATTTCATCGTCGAGCGGCTGCTCACAAACCACACATCGCGCCGGTAAATGCCAAACGACTCCTTGCCTGGTGTAAGCAGAGTAAACATTGGACGATTTAACAGTGGAAAAACGTTATGTGGAGTGACGAATCACGATTCACTATGTGGCGATCCGATGGCAGGATCGGACACTCCCTCGGGCATGGGTGTGTGTGTTGTTCTTAGCATAAGTTAGTTTAAGTAGTGTGTAAGCCTAGGGATCGATGAACTCAGTAATTTGGCCCCTAAGAAATTCAGGCACATTTGAACATTTGATGGGAGGGTGTCGGTATGGCGAACGCCCGGTGAACGTCATCTGCCAGCGTGTGTAGTACCAACAGTAAAATTCGGAGGCAGTAATGTTATTATGTGATCGTGATTTTCATACAGGGGGCTTGCACCCCTTGTTGTTTTGCGTGGCACTATCACAGCAAAGATCTACATTGATGTTTTAAGCACCTTCTTGCTTCCCACAGTTGAAGAGCAAATCGGGGATGGCGACTGCAAAAGGATCGAGCATCTGTTCATAACGCAGGGCCTGTGGCGGAGTGGTTACACGACAATAACATCCCTGTAATGGACTGGCCTGCACAGAGTCCTGACCAGAATCCTACAGAACACCTTTGGGATGTTTTGGAACGCCGACTTCGTGCCAGGCCTCACCGACCGACATCGATACCTCTCTTCAGTGCAGCACTCCGTGAAAAATGGACTGCCATTCCCCAAGAAACCTTCTAGCACCTTATTGAACTTATGATTGGGAGAGTGGAAGCTGTCATCAAGGCTAAAGATGGACCAACACCATGTTGAATTCCAGCACTACCGATGCAGGGCCCCACAAACTTGTAAGCCATTTTCAGCCAGGTATCCGGATACTTTTCATCACATAGTGTATATCTACATACCACAAGTACTTATCTAACCCTAAGCAAAGAAATATCTGTGTGGAAATGGACTTAAGGACACTGGAAGATATTAGAAGCAGATAAAGGGAAGGTAGCTCTCAACCATCACTTACAAGTTAAATAGACGTGAAACTTTGTTGTATTCTTCGATCCTCTCAAATCTTCATAAAAGACTTTGCTTATTAATTACTTGGGTTGGGCATTGTTTAATGTGGACAACAGATGGAAGAAGGAAGGGGCGGGGGGAGGTTACAGAGTCATCACATGGCCATACGACTTCTATCGAAGCAGCTGCTCCCGTCAGCCACGGCGGCAAGAGTGAGCTCTATAGTGAGCAGACAGTGAGCTCTATAGTATTGACCTCACTGGTTAGAATGAACTATTATTATCTATGGTCTAAGACAATGGTCAGTGTTTCATCTGTGTCTCTCATTATCTCAGTTGTCCAATATTCTCAGATTGTTGCTTGGTGAAGCAGACGAGGTAAGCGAGAATGACGCTACACGTATCCTGTCACACCGATAATGTGAATTCAGTGTAACTTCAGTGTAGTTAAGGTCTGAATAAAAGTACCATTTCTAGTCTTCTCACTTAGTATTTCTTTCAGTTACCTTCTGTACTGTACAGCAGCAGTCCTTTCTTATATGTATGGTTCTAATTTAATTGGGCTGTGTTACTTGGCAGTGACTCATCATACCAAAGTTGCTTTCGTCCTAAAGCTTTGTACACCAATGTACATACAGGGCAATCAGAAACAGTCTGGAAAGCTTGTAAGGTGGTTCCAGAGTAGATTGTGCTGAGAAATAATTGTTCAGAAAAAATTCGTCACGTTGTGCGGTTTCGGAGTTAACTATCATTGAAATTAGTCACTCACGCTGTTATAAGCTCAAATTCAAACGATACTTCAGATACAGTTAGTGCCAGTTGTTCCCATGGCGTAAACGATAATTCCCGAGACAGCTCGGCCTTTCACCCTGGTTCGATCCTTACCTCCGCCTCACGCCCAGTTTATGTATCGCTCGCTGCTTCGGTTTTAGTAAACCAAACGAAGAACACATTTGAACACGTCTGACGACACCGTCTCTGGCGGATCGGTTGCGTGTATGCGCACGTAGGCCTGACTGGCTAAATTAAATGATAATTAACTCGATAACGGGTCAACGTATCGAATTTTTTTCTTAACAGTTATTTCCAGGACAACCTAATGATGTGTGTATGTGTGTGTGTGTGTGTGTGTGTGTGTGTGTGTGTGTGTGTGTGTGTGCGTGTGTGTATGTGTGTGTGATCCTCAGTTCTTTCATTACTAGATAGTCCATCGATTAGGTAGGAAAGAATACAGAAAAAGTAGATCAAATATTTATTATGAGACCTACGCTCACCCAGTCGAAGTGTTGATTTCTGGACTGCTGATAGCCTTCAAAGGAGGATTTAACTGAATCTACATAAATTTGCATTTTTAGTCACTCCTGCTGCTCGAATTATTTTTGCTGGTTGCTTTCTGCAAGTAGGTGACAGAGCAGTAAAAAGGATGTAGTAAACTGTCCACCCACTGCCACTCAGTTGGTCAGAAAAGGTCACAGCCTTTATGACCGTCCACTAACTCTCTATGACCGATAGTTGCTTAGTAATGCGAAACGTCTCATTACTCCTGTATGACATGAGATTTTCACCCTATTTTTGTCCATTCTCATCAATACAGTTCGATCACTTTTCATACTGCAGAACGAAATTCCTTAAGTCTCTTTGTTGTACTGTTGTTTTAATCATCCCTAGGCTGCAGTGTCGTACAATTGCTTAACTTCTAAATGTCAAAATGAGATAGACTGTGAATAGCAAGTAAATGTAATAACCACTGAATGTGACGAAATGATAGAGAATTTCCCATAAAAGTTCCAAACCAATTTGCCAGTGCAGGTTACAACTGTATTAAAAAAAGATGTCGTGCTTCAAGTTACCTGTTTTTCACGTCGCTATTTTTGAGTAGAGCACTTTTAGAAAATTTCTGATATTAAACATCGGAAACTGTTCAAGTTACGGGCTGCATGAAACACGCCAGTAGCATCACATTTTGCGGCAAAAACGTATTTGGTATAATTTTCAGCGCACGTTATTGGAGTATTTGTTTACAGTTTTTCTAAATTGGGGAACTGAGTAGAAAACGTTTCGTAGATTGTTCTTTAGAGATCACGTTGAGTAAAAAAACCTTTACTTTATTGTCAGTTGAGATGCAAGAAAGAAAGTAATTACTTTAGAATCAGCAGTTTAGACTGTTTGGTTCTGCTGCTATCGTTCAAAGAGAATATAACAACAGTGTCAGGAAAGCGCGAGCGCGGGACTTGTGCTGTGCAGCACGAGGGTTACGCTTTTTCACACAGATTGTCCTCGTGTTTTAGAGTTACCTCGAATGTATTCTCTCGAAGGAGGCTTAGAATAACTGTGATAACAGCCTGAACATATTTTCCACTAGCCTTGATAGATACAAACAACGTTTCATTGTCATCTGAAAATAGTCTCTGTTCACTTTGATAGTTGTTTAACGCCGGTTCTAACGATGCTATAAGACAAGGATATAATAAAAGTCACCTGTGAACTTGAATCACCCTCTAGCCCACCCCTCTCGTAGAGAATTCAAATTCCAGCCGGGCGGTAAATTCGAACATGCAAATTACGCTACGGGAACAAACCTCATCCTCCCCTGCAGAAAAATAAGAGTCAATTTCCACTATGTAAAAGATGATGAGAAATTCTAGATATGTTGGAGGCTGGAAAATTCGAAGAGAGAGCATTTATGCGAAGTTAAAAGGGCAGATTGTTCCCGCCTATGGAAATTTGGCGAGTAAGAGATACTTGGTTCAGGTCTCAGTGAGTGTGATGTGTTGCGTATTTTCCGCTGTTTCCACACTTCTCGACCTCTGCACAGATACCTCCCACCTATCAGCATCGCTTTCGAGGATGTGGTGTTCAATCTCAGTGCCGGAAATTTCCTTCAGATGTTGTCTTGATTTTTTGAACTTTCTGTAACTATCATCAATTACATAATTATGTCAGTACTTTCAGCTAGAGACTTGCATCCTAGGTCTATGGTCCGACGCTGAGGGGTGATTTTGTTTTCAAAATTCCAAACTGTTTCAAGATTCTGCACATCATATCAAAGACTTGAAGAGTTCAATGTTTCGATCCGTGACACTGCTGCTTTTTAGCGAAATATAATACATAAAAGTATTAACAACTTTTGGTTCTGGGATGTACTTCCCAATGGAATCATTTTGATGTAGTGATTTTTTCAGCCTTAAACACTATCATTAGTCGGAATTACGGGTTTGAACTCCACAGACGATAATTCAAAGTACTCTAAACCTATCTGACTCGGTTTTCGCAGAGGACCTTAAGCAAGCCTTAATGACAGGTACTCTATAATCATCACCATTCCCTTAGAGGTGAGAATGTGAGCTTTCCTTTTTCTGAATTTGCAAGTCGAATGGAAATGTGGGACTTGTAGTTCACACTTTTCATCATGTGAGCTATAATCCCTACGTTTTCTTCGTTTTTTCCAGCTACTCGTAAAACTGATAGTCACCCTCCTTACACGAGTTTCAGTCCTAGAAACTGAATTTCTCATTCTCTAAATATTGCACAAGTTCCTTATAGTTTTGACTTTCCGGAGAGAATGAAGCACTACGTATACATTTAATGACAGACAACTTCCGCTTTCTATACCGAGTCATGTCCTATAAACGGAAAATTAGACTGTCGCACTGAATGAATTAAAGTATCTGCTTCGGTAGGTATATGGACATTTCACGTACTAGTTATCTATTTTCTTTCGAAACGAGTCCCCTGAGCATTCAACGTAAAGTTAAATACCCCCTCGTTTCTCTTTTGTCCTGATGAATCAACACAGTCTACAGCCTGCGCTTCGTCTCAGTGAGTCTTCACATTCCCGTGCCTAAATTTCCCTAATATTACTGACAGTAACATACAAACGAGAGTTCCAAACACAAGTACTGTTACTCGGCTTGTATAAGGATTTACAGCACCTACTCTAACGTGTGATGTCGCCTACACACCCTCTCTTCACCCCTTTCTCCTACCCCATTCCAGTACCTGTAGTGGAAAATTCAATGTAGTCCTCTTGCCTTCAGGCAAGATGGCGAACAGTTTCCGCCCTCAATCAAAAATGGATTCGTGCCTGACAGATTGTGTGTTGAAGCCTAAAAGTTGATGATGTTTACAGTGCTCGAAAATATCGACGCTTAACATTGGAGTCTTACGGTGGAGAGGTGTCAAATAGTGGGAGTTTGCCAGTTTCGTAACGCATGTGCTCCTTCCGTGATACTTCTTTGCTCCAGGATTATATTGCTCGTTAAACCTTGGAAATATTATTTTCGTACCTGCAATGTGTTTTTTATATTAGTTACTCAGGACGGGATCATGACGACGGGGGCACTGCTATCCCCTTCTTCCAATAATGTCAGTAATAGCAAAGGCGTTGTGGTGGACATGTTTTATCATCTCGTCAATGAGGTCAGTTACCCTAGACGGTGGAAGTAGCTGCTGCGTCCAATAGTGCTTCTCAGTCATCCGGTGTTGTGCATGACATACAGTATGTACTGTAGAACACTTTTGCACACAATGGACCCTAACCGACGTTCATGATCCTGATGCATGAGAGCTACGCATCAGAAGTTGTTCTGGAAGAACTTACGAGATCCAGATAAATACAACGCACCCATTACAGGGTGTGTGATATTTCAATCATTGTTAGTTGCTCTTTTCCACTCGCATGTGGAACTTGATAATGATGTAAGCGTATCTTCTTGTGTTTGCATCCATATTACAGCAAAGAAAATTGTACAAGGAGGAAAACGAAATAGTTCCTACTCAGTCCCTTCCTTTATAGGAGGGTTATTCTAAAAGTAAGGAACGATCGGTCGCGAAATGGAAACCACAGTGAAAATCTGATGAAGTTTAGCACAGGTGTGTTGGACAGTGTCTCTCGTATGCCCGTCGATCGCATTGCGTCGTTCTTCTTAGTTCTGGGCACACAGGTTGCACATAAAGACATCTAGAACAGTAGTGTCTCCCGCCAAGTACGAGGGCCTGGTGCGAAATCTCGCCTGAATCTATGCAGCCAACATTACATAACTGTCGTGCGTTTTCTTCTTCAAGAAAATTCTCAGCCGCATTCTGCAGGAGCAATGAAGATGCTCCTGCATCGTTTTCAATTGGAAATGATTGATTACCCACAGTAGAGCCCGTAATTGTCTCCCTCTGAGTCTTATCTCTGCTCACATGAGCCGCTGGCTATGAAAACAACATTGTGGCCCAGACAACGAGCAGCAGGCCAGCGTAGAGAATTGACGGAAAGCACTGGCGGCTGCCTTCTACAACGAGAGTATTCGAAAGTTGGTACAACGCTACGACAAACGTCTAAGTCGTAACGGCGACTATGGAGATAAGTAACTGGAAATTGTAGCTAACTGCTGCTAATAAAACAGTTTTGGTTTTCATTGTGGTATCCATTTAGCGACCTGTCGTTCCTTACTTTCCGAATAGACCTCGTATAACAGGCCAGTTGTAAGTAGGCTGTTTAGGTGTTTATGCCGGTAACGCCATGTAATGCTCTATATGAAAATTACTGACTGTGCTGTGTGAAGGCTGTGGTTGGTTTGTATTGTTGGAGTAATATTCGCTATTGTAGTGTTGGGCAGTTGGATGTTAACAGCGCGTAGCGTTGCGCAGTTGGAGGTGAGAGGGGAGAGAAATGGCGGAGTTTTGAGAGCAAATGATCTGGACGTGTGTCCATCAGAAAGAGTAAATTAGTATGACTGGATGTCATGAACTGCTATATATATTATGACTTTTGAACACTATCAAGGTAAACACATTGTTTGTTCTTTATCAAAATCTTTCATTTGCTAACTATGCCTATCAGTAGTTAGTGCCTTCAGTAGTTTGAATCTTTTATTTAGCTGACAGTAGTGGCGCTCGCTGTATTGCAGTAGTTCGAGTAACGAAGATTTTTGTGAGGTAAGTGATTTGTGAAACGTATCGGTCAATGTTAGTCAGGGCCATTCTCATGTAGGGATTATTGAAATTCAGATTGCGTTGCGCTAAAAATATTGGCTGTCAGTTTAGTGTTGATCAGAATAGGTAAAGAGCGAAATGTCTGAGTACGTTCAGTTCTGCCCAGCTGTTTGAAAATCAAATAATGTAAGAGGTTTATCAGCACAGCAATTCATTAATTTTTCTAATGGGACGTTTCAGTTACAACCATGTCAATGAAATCATTCGAAAACTAGTGAGGGCGCTAACAACGAAGTGTTCGAATATTTGCTGGCTTATGAATGTTTCTCTTTAATTCATACTGCTACCTGTTAGTATTTAGCAGAGTAGACTATATCAAAAAGTTACTAGTACTGTACTTAAAAATCCTGGGATCTCTTCCCGTATTATTTATTCTTGTAAACTAAATCCCTCACAGTCCTTTGTCATACACAAGACGTTGTTGACAATATAACAAAGGAGAATTGTACAAATTGAGAGCAAGTTATCGCTGCCGCCATATGGCACCGCTCTACCCCAGAAATATCTCGTGGTGAGTGTCGGAAGTCGTTACATCGTCGGCGGAAGCTGCACACAATGCTGTTTCATGCAGAAGAATTGTGGAAACTTGCCGAGTCGGTCCTCCAAATGGTGGTCCAAATTGCGTGAAAATAATGGTCTTCCGCATCCGAGAAGTGGTGACTGTGTTCTTGACGACACACCACTGTCTCGCACACGTGCATTGCCGAGGGAATTTCGGGTCCCAGTCTTTGCATGCTGAGCAGGGAAAATCCGGTGCCGTTTTCATGAATCCAGCCACTTTGCTACTCTGAGCGCTGCTTGTACTTGCAAACTAGCTTCTGAGTGGGTTTTAGGATTCTGGCTGCAGGCCCACCGCTGATAAGGAACGATTCAGAATTAAAATGTGCCAGAGGGTATGCGGCCGTGGACGGGTAGACTTTTGTAAAATTTATCTTAGAGTACATATTTGCCATCCCTACTGCTGGCACGAGAGATCATTGAACTTTAGAACAGTTTTCAGACTTTCAGATCCAGCTAGCACAGTAATAGAAATTAAGTATATTTTCGTACTCCATTTTCAAATGATAGCATTCACTTCATGTGTGCTGTAGTCTTTTTTCGAAACTGCAAAAGTTACTCTCGAAAAATTACGTTTTTCCAAACGTCAAAACCTGTTCGAGGCACATGGTCATGTAACTAGGAAGAATTATTCTATTCGAACTTAAAAGTGGAGGAATCAAAGAAAAATCCATACTATATTTAACAGTCTGTTAAAAACGTTCTAAAGTGAAGATGGCCTAAATATTTCTTTATTTAAAACAATCAGATTCGACAGAGTTTTTTGTGATCTTCAGGTCTTAAAATATCTTTTTTGATACAAAATGAGTTCGTTTTAAATTGGACCTCACGCCAATTTGTCATAAGGATAAAAAAACCGCACGTTATAAAAGGTTTTTGCCGTTTTTAATCCATATGAGAACTTGGCGTGAGGTCCAATTGGAAATGAACATGTTTCATTACGAAAGGATTTTTTAAAACCTGAATATGACAAAGAAGTCAGCCGAAACCGTCTGTTTTAAATAAAGAAATATTTATCTGCTCTTGGCTTTAGAATCTTTTTAGCAAGTATAACAAATCGCCCTGTTTGTCTTCTCAAAAAAAGAAAATTCAATTAATAGTTTATGTAAGAGTATTAAATTATAACTCTACTGAAAGTTACCTTTAGAAATGTTCTTTCCTTCGATTTTTTGAACTTGTACTGACTTTTGTGTTTGGTTGCAGCTTTGCTGTTGTTAGCTATTAGTGACTGTGCATTTCCAACTGCGAGAGAAATCTAATATATCTGCCTGCGAGAATAAATATGAATTTAGCCCTGTTTTATAATCTTTCTACAAACGTTAATATAAAATTTACTTAATATTAAATTCACTTAAATTTTTAAACATTAACTAATCTAACTGATATAATTAGTAACTATAATATTATAATTACAATAACTCGCTGATTAAATATTAGCTTTACTATTAGTCTCTTTAATTAAACAAAGTGGTCTCGTTTATTAATTACCTTATAATGCTGTTCATGAAATGGTCATTGTGAGTTTATGATTTCAGTAGCAAACTCAGCCTGAAATTAAAACATCTTACCTCGTGATGTAATTGCTTGGAAACGTGGAGCTTGCTGCCGTCTGGCGCCAGCTGCAGAGTTCTAACTGCAGTTAGTGCAATGCTCCAGACAAGAAATAAACTGTTTTATACACATCATTGAGTGAGACATTCTTTAAATAAAAATGGCTTGGATTGAAGAAGTCGACAGTGCTGTTAAGTGAAAAATACCTGTAACAAACTGTTTTTAAATTATCTGATATATTATTAATTGTATTAAATTCAGATTACAACACTAATTAACGTTGACCATTTGTCAACACTGATATCAAACTCTTACCGTCACAAATGTTAGACAAATAACTGATAAACCTAAAAAAATCCTTAGAGTGAAAATTATACAATGTTTAATGAAAAATCTTACGTTCCCTGATGCGGATGTCTCATTCAACAATGGTTCTGAACTACGTGCTAGTGCAATGCAACTAAATAAATATTACCTTCACTCCTCTTCATACGCTTTTGTAATCTCATTACATGTCATTTCATTAAGAATCACTAATCGGATGTTTCTCCCCTGTTTCATAATAATCACACACAAATCATATTACTTAAACACAGATGCACTTAATTGCACGCCCACATTGCCACGAGTCCTCTGTTTGGCATGTCTCAAATGGTTCAAATGGCTCTCAGCACTATGTGACTTAACATCTGCGGTCATCAGTCCCTTAGAACTTAGAACTAATTAAACCTAACTAACCTAAGGACATCACACACATCCATGCCCGAGGCAGGATTTGAACCTGCAACCGGAGCGGTCGCGCGCTTCCAGACTGAAGTGCCTAGAACCGCTCGGAAACACCGGCCGGCGGCGTGTCTCACTACTCCTCTAACATACGAACTTCCACGCTCGACTGCCACGCAGTAATAACCAAAATAAGCACATCTCCCAGCGACACAGCTACTCCGACCAAAGACTGCACGCGAGTAATAAGCGATTCAGAATTGTCACTTAGCGTTTGAGACGTCCGAAATATGTTCAAATTCCAGAAATTCACGTAACAAACTTCCAATAGACCTGTTTCACTACCCCACGGCCTCTCCGGCCAGAATTTTGCAGGGTTATTTTTGCCTATGGCAAAGTTTACGCTCAAAAATTCATCTATACATATTACACAAAAGTAGTAATAAGTTAGAAGTCATTAAATATATCACAGAGAAACACAGAAAGTTTACAGAATATGCAATATATACGTGTGACGTATCTGTACGCACTGTGAAGAGGTTATGGAAAACTTTTTTTGATTTTTAAGTAGTGGTGCTCAGTCGCACATAAATTAACTGGCAAAAACCTTTCTACATTTCGTGCCCAGATGCAAGCCAAGTAAAGTTACAAATGTTGCTTACATTGGTGCGCTGGTGCACTTAGAATATGTTGCATTTCACTTGAAAGAAATGTGCTCAAGTTAAAGAAAATTGTTAAAGTCAGCAATTGTGGGAAAGAATAACATTCATGGCGCTATTATTTTCGTACTCATTGTGCACAAAAGCTCGTGTGATTGTGATTACACTGTCTTTTAGTCGTACCAAATATGTATCGAAACAATGTCTTTTCGTGGTTGTTGTACCCGGAGGTGTTTACATGAGCGTACACGGTACACTACCTAACACTTGCTGAACTGTATTTCAGCACTTTTAACGTTTTCATAATTCATCGGATGAAAACGCTTCATCATGATTGATTGTGAAGTGGCTGAGAGCAGACTCAGTGGATGCAGTACTTGTCCATAATAGATCCAGTGACAAATTAGAAGCAGACCACTCACAGAAGGTACGGCCATGTCATTTTAGCCAAATTTCTGTGAAATCATCTAAAATCATCATAATGGATGTGGCATGTCGTGGTAAAGAAAACGTTCATAATACGTCGAACTTTCTCACAGTACAGAGAGTAACTCTAAGTGAGTCCATGAATGTACTGCTTTTACAAAGCACGCATATTAGGTAACAATACACTGCAAGAAAATGAAGCTAAGACATTTATATAAAACTACGTATGGTAAATTCTCAAATTGCATGGGAAAGAATAAGGAACATCGAAATTACAATTTATACATATTTGTTGCTATTGACAGAGAGGAAAGAGAAATTAAAATATAGTAATTAGTACATTTGCGCTGAATTGTGAAAATATCAATAGGCAAACACTGTTATCAGTGTTGTTATGCGAGAGTACAATCTCAGTTTCTGTAGAATATATTTCTTTGTATAATGGAGTAAATGCCCATGAAAATACAGGGTAAAGGGAAGAAAAAGAAAGCACTATGCATAATAATTTACTGCTGTTGGAAAAAAGGAAGTTATTACTTTTAACTGTCGTCTGTCAGTAGCAAAATACGAAGCAAAAGAAAACGTGATCACAAAACCTTAACCTGAGCACGTGCCAGTTCCTTATAATTACTCCAAATGCAAAATTTAAGTGGCATCAGGAAGAGTACTTAGTACCAACGAACAAACAAAGTAAACATACAGAATGAAAATAGTTAATAACTTATGTCTTTCCGGTTAAATCGGTTAACTGTAGCTGAAAGAGACTGAGAAATAATATTATCCTGTGAATGAGTAAAAATCCGTTAGCTCAAGAAAATTCACAAATTCATCAAAGCAATTACATAGCAATAAGCGTCGTTAATTTTTCACGTTGCTATTCACAGAGGAGAAAATGCATACTGTTGTAACGAAGTACTTATCTTCCTATAAATTCATGGACTTTTGTTATCGTTTTATAACACCTTATTGTAAACCATTAGAAATGATACTCATCAAAGAAACACCCAAAACACAACAACGAATCTTGCACCAAGGGTAAAATCATAGCGTAATACCTAACAGCCCCTAAGATCAATATGCCAAACTTCATATCATAAATCATAAATGACCGCATAATAATCGTAAAAGGTTTGCAGTCCTCACTTCTTATTATCTCATCATATCCGCATTATAAAAATCCATAAAACATCGCTTCATATACTTCATCTATAATACATTCTTAAGTCTTCACTTCACATTTGACACCTACAGTGAAATTCTTACAGTCAATGAAGAAACCCTGGTTATATCTCAGTATCAGCGTATCTGAGTGCAAGACGCTGAAACTAAACAGCTCCTCCGATCATTGACAGTACATGTTATACCTGTGCAAATATATATAAGGTACATGTTTCATGATTCCTATGTGTAATCCACTATTGCATACTTCTGTACGTTAGCCTGTAAAAGAAAATAAATTATGACGCCCAAAATTCTAAGTTATTGTTTCTCACGTTGCTTTCATCTTCTGTGAGGCCTTTGTGTTTAACGAAAACATCATTGCTGTCTACGTTTAGATAACCTTTGCTTGTAACATGATAGATTGTAGAGATATGCGTCAGTTAGCTTAGAACTTGACGGTGTATACGCTATGTAACAATCATTGCATCTATTATGTAAAAGTCATGACACAGTAAAAATGAACTTACGAAATAGCTTATAATTGTAGAACTGTATGACGTAAAAAAAAATTATTGTTATGTATACATACATATGAATGAAAGAAAACCTGTCATACATATGAATGAAAGAAAACCTGTAGACAAAGCTAAACTACTAACTATGTACAAACTGAAACTTCCTGACAGATTAAAACTGTGTGCCGGACCGAGACTCGAACTCGGGACCTTTGCCTTTCGCGGGCGAGTGCTCTACCGACTGAGCTACCCAAGCACGACTCACGCCCCGTCCTCACAGCTTTAATTCCGCCAGTACCTCGTCTCCTACCTTCCAAACTTCACTGAAACTCTCCTGCGAACCATGCAGAACTAGCAATCCTGGAAGAAAGGATATTGCAGAGACATGGCTTAGCCGCAACCTGGGGGATGTTTCTAGAATGAAATTTTCACCCTACAGCGGAGTGTACGCTGACATGAAACTTCCTGGCGTGAGTCGTGCTTGACTAGCTCAATCGATAGAGCACTTGCCCGCGAAAGGCAAAGGTCCCGAGTTCGAGTCTGTCCGGCACACAGTTTTAATCTGCCAGGAAGTTTAATGTCAGCGCACACTCCGTTGTAGAGTGATAATTTCATTCTATGTACAAACTGTTGATGTCAAATGAAAATAAAATGCGTGTTGTCACAACGCGACTATTATATTGGTGCATTGTTGTCATCATTAGCAACAAAGAAAGTCAAATAATTATCCAAGAGCGGTTTTGTCTTGGTGATGTGATGATGACTTCGCGAAGCTTTCGTTCTGTGTGTTTCAAGATATGCTACGTTGAGATGTCGAATTCGTCGAATCCGAAACAGTCCATTACAAACTAATGCAAATTTCTTTACCTTACCAGAGAATGGGTGTGATGGAACTCAAACTTTTTATTCAACTTCGAATTTCCTAGTATGACTAGCCTTCTTTTGCAGCATTTTCCTCTTCTCTGCTGGCTTTTTTATATTAGTAATTGCAATGTCAAACAGTTCACATTGACGTAAACACTGTGCCTTGGGGAAACAAACAAGTTCTTTTATTTTGTCTGGCGGATTTTTATTCTTCAAAACTATATGCAGCTAATGGAAAGTTGAATGATTAGGAATTGAATTAATGGTGTTCTGGAAAAACTGATTATATTTAACCCGTTCAATGTATTGTTTGTGGCAATAAAGTGTACATAGTTTTCCTATTTCTTTCAATATTCTTTCACAAAGGTTGGAGGAAGCGTGGTGTAAGGAAATTAAAATGGGTGTAAGCTTTCTCTTGTAAAACGTACTTGTTCAAGTTGCGGAACGAAATTGTGTTCCATTACCAGGTATATCTTTTCTGCATGTCCTACGAGTGCTAAAAATTAATGAATGCAGCTGAAACTGTTTTTGCTGTAGCTCTGCAAAGTAGCATAAAGCCAACAAATTTAGATGTTACCACAACTGCAATAAATATGCGCGAAAAAACCTTTTTACTCTTTGGAATAGGCCCGTAGAGATCAACCGCCGCTAAATGACGTAATTTAATGAAGATAAATGGGAAAAGTTGAGTCTAATGTGATGTAGCGGAAGATTTTGCTTGCTGGCAGCTTTTGCATTTCTCCAGAGCGCGCCTAGCTCTTTTCTCCATTTTCATGAAATAGGATGTTGGCGAAATATAAGAAAACATTCTCTTGCTCCTTAATGTGCATTGCTAAGATGTACATACCATATCAATTTGCTGAGAAGATCATCAGGAATACAGAGAGGCCAAGGATGTGATCCCGTACCAGGTAATGATGTCTGATAGTAGCATTTTGTTTGTTATGCCTTAATCGTCTGATAGTGTGCCACACAAGATCCTTGTCCTGTCCGTTGTCAATGTCTTTTAACTCAGAAGACACGAAGTTATCTAATGTAACTTGCTAAATGTAAAAAAGACTAGTTTGACTGAGAAAATTGTGTGGAAGCAAACATTTGGGAACCAGTAAGAGATCCTGGTAAAGGTCATCAACTACATTTTGTGTGCCTGGAATATGGACGACTGTGAAATTGAATTCCTGTAGATAAAGTTTCCATCGTTCCAGACGATCATGTCAAAATTTAGCTGACATGGGGAACTGAATTGCAAGTTGGGTAGCATATACGTCCGTATGTTTGCCATACAAGAAGTAACGAAATTTGTTAAAAGTCCAGACGAGTGACAATGTTTCGAGCTCTGTAATGGAATAATTTCTTCCTGCTGGGGAAAGCACTCAACTGGCAAAGGCAATACTTTTCGTGACGATCACTTCATTTTTTTCTATTTCATGGAAGATATGAATGCCGAGGGCCGATCTGGAAATGTCTGCTGCAATACCAAAATCTTTGAGAAGATATGGCTGTGATAACAGAGGTGCATTCAATGAAGCATGTTTCAAATGCAGAAATTTATTCAGTGCCAAATCATCCCAGAACCAATTTGAGATGTAACCACTTAGCTGACGAAGTCTTGGTATATCCAAAACTGTATAATGAATGAAACGTCTAAAAAATTAATCATCGTAGTTGTTTTTTAGTTGTGGGAACAGTGATGTCTCAGACAGCTTGAAATTTGTCTGGGTCAGGTTAAATTGCATCAACAGAGATGAAGTGGCCTAAAGATTTAATAGATGATTTTCCAAACTCTGATTTACGTAGACAGACTGTAATATCCTGACGTGAGACTGTATCCAGTAGTCCATTCAAAGTACTATTGTGTTTATGGCAAGTTGCTTCCGCAAATAAGTATGCCATCGACATATGTTGTTATACTTTCTTTTGAATCAGATGGAAGAATAGTATTCATGCCACGAATGAAATCTGTTGACAGTATGGTAAGGTCGAAAGGTAATTTGAAGAACTGATAACAATTACCTTACCAAAATCCAGACCTTGAATATAATGTCGAAAATACTGCTGCTCCATGAAACTTCAGTAGCACTTCATCAAGTATCTGTGGTCTATCTGTCTCTGTAATTATAATATCATTAATCTGTCATGAATCTAACATTAGCCTCAACGATCCATCTTTTTCGGGAACCACGTGTATATGGGCCGACATACGGACTTGCTGCAGATTCAATAATGTGTTGTGTGAGCATAGGTTAGAATTCTTGTTTCACTTTGTCTCTATAAGTAAAGTGTACTGAGCAATGCTTTGAAACAAAATTCAGATGGGGCTTTACTTGTAATTCATATACAAATCCTCGCATAGTACCGGTTACATTACAGAAAACGTGCATGTGACTGTAAAACTTCTGGTAGCTGTCGTCTGTCTTCGTCTGTTGCTGCCTCAGAATTGTCTATCGTGGCTTTGATTGTCTGCAAAATGTCGAAATTAGATTCTTCAGCCTCATTGTCGGTAGCAAAAGACGTGTCAGTAAAAATTAGTGGAGACCATCGTGTATCTTTTGAGTATGAAAAAAGCTATAATTTGTTAATTTCCTGTTCCCCCATTGAAATGTTCTGGTGAAACTGTAATTCTAATTGCTCGTTATTATTGTTTAGTAGAATATAAGGGTCTTAAAAGTTAAAAATCGATTTATGTTCTGTCAAGAAATCAATACGTTGCATTATTTCAGTTGTTAAAAGTTATATGATACCAAAAAATGTAAGAAATGTGTGGCCATGAATAAATTTTATGTGTGTCTCAAGTTTTACAGCTACTCTGTTCCAGGAACTGCTCCTCCAGCTTTAGTCTTTTGTAATGGGAATGTAGAGCAAGAATTATTCGCACTGTATTTATTAAATGCTGCATCACTAATCACTGTAACTGGAGATCCAGAGTCACTTACTTTGATGAAATTAGGTGAGTCAGTTTGTATGTAGATAATCGGATGGTACACATTCTTTTATGGTTGTCCATTTTCCTGCAAAAAAGTGTCTTTTATCTTCCCGATTGATAATACGTTCTGTTACTCCGTTAATATTGTCTGTAGAAGACGATTTGCTGTGCAGATCTACAGTATGTTGAGATTCTAGTCATTGTCAGGAGGATGGAACAACTATCTGGTTCATTTAATTCGCTGTGTTGTTGCTGTCCGTAAGTACCATTTTACTTGTTGTCACCAAGGTTACTGTGTCTGTGATTTTGATTGTGGATCTGTTGTCTGTTGTGTAGTACGTGACGATTGAATGTAATTCATTATTTCGATGAACATAATTGTTTCCCTAGCTGTTGTAACTGTAATTCTGCTACGATCCATAATTTTGCTGAGGCGAATTGTGATTGCTGTTATCTTTATGCTGAAACTGTTCATTGTTGCCATCAATAATTTTGTTTTGTTGCTGACTGTACTGAGGCAGTCTGTTAAAACTGTTTCGTTTGTTGTAATTATTCTGATAGTTACGTCTGTTGCCGAATCATCTGTTGTCTGTTATTAAACGATCTGTTGCTGAGTCCTGTCGCCATTATAACACCTATTATTTGGAGAGAAATATTTGTTAACGAAAGAATAGTCACACCAGTGAATTTCATGTAAATGAAGTAGGTCGCGGAATGCATTAATACTTTATTTTTGTTGACCTGTGAAAAACGAAACGCGTAGTGAACGAGTAAGTGTTAGGATGCAAAGTTGAATGACAAATGACTGACTGTATGGCCTTGTTTAATGCTGGATCTGTTGCACCACGTATTCAAAAAATTGCATAACTGTCGCAAATTGTGAATTCTCAAAATTCGGTAGGCTGATTAACTATTTCTGACGCTTCGCTGTGTTGTTTCCGACCAATACGCTGCTAAAAACGTGTCCTGGAATTCTTAGACAGAATAGTATTGGCTGGCTAGTGGGCGCATTCACGTGGTGGGTGCACGTTCTAAAAAAATACAAATGAACTCTGATTTGTGAATTACTGGACAAAGTTGGAGGTAAAGAAAAAGATAACTGCTGGATCTAATCTAATGGATGCAAGTCAGTACTTCCATTTTCAAAAACTTCTAATTTTCGTACATAAAGAAAATGTTTATTGACGAATCTGTAGTGTCTTAGAGAATTTTTTAGATCGTTTCTGTTGTAAAATTTGGCGATTGTCGTTATTCTGTTTCTAAGTCCCTTATTCTGATCATTCTGCCTACGTCTTGTTCATATGTAAATCTATCTGACTGTCCATGAAAATTGTTTTGAGATTCACAAGTATTTTGTTCATATGACGTCCGCCCCTATAACTGAATGGATTGTCGGCACGGTAGCTCAGCGTGTTCGGTCAGAGGGGTAGCTGCCCTCTGTAATAAAAAAACTGAGTTAATAGATCAACGACGAACTTAAACGGGTGTCTTACGGCGTCCACCCTGAGCAGATGCGACTAACAAAAGCGAACAAAATGAGATTTACAAACAAAACAAAAATGGTCAGAGTGACAGACTGCCGTCATAAGAGGCCTGGTTCGATTCCCGGCTGGGTCGATGATTTTCTCCGCTCAGGGACTGGGTGTTGTGTTGTCTTCATCATCATTTCATCCCCATCCGACGCGCAGGTCGCCCAATGTGCCGTCGAATGTAATAAGAATTGCATCAAGGCGGCCGGACCTGCCCCGCAAGGGGTCTCCCGGCCAATGACGCCAAACGCTCACTTCCATTTTTTTTTTTTTGTCATATGACATAGTTTTCGAAATGCTTGCAAGATTACTTTTTAATTCGTTAATCTCTTGTGCGTTGATGGTGTTCACTATTTGCTGATCATGTTGAAAACGCTGTAATAAAAGAATTTTTTCTGTTTGTGTAATGGGTATGGGAAGTGTGTCTGCCGAATTTGAGTCTGTTTTGAGCTGCAATTTTCTGAGAAATGTCTGTTTGTGCTGTGAGAGATTCACTTGCGTTGTAGTGTCATTACTGACCTTACTAATTTCCGATTCCAAATGACAGATCTGTTCCGAAAACGTGTTTTTCGTTGTAGTGTTGCGGCAGCAGCTCTGTAAACTAGCTTATTTATTTTCTTGAGAAGCAAATCTTTCTCTTCTTGCACTGTTTCTTTAATACTCTTCACCTTATTATCTACTTCAACAACTCGTTGCTAAAATAAAGCCTGCTACTGTGCTTGATTTCCTGCAAGCGCTTCTGAATGGTCAGGAATTTATTTAATGCCATGTCTGTGTGATCTGTTAGCTGATTCCCATGTATTTCATTGTGCATTCGTATTTTTGTTCAGTATGACTTGATAGAATTTTGTTGTTTTCCTTCTGTTTTGTGTCAAGATGTATCCCTAACGTTTTGTTACTTTCTTGCTGTTGACTTGCGAAAATGTTGTAATTTCCTGTTTTTTGCCAAGATATGTCGCCAGTATTTTGCTGTTTTTTGTGGGTAAAATCTGAACCGTAGTGTCAAGATCATTGATCTGTACACAGTTGCAGTTGCCGTTAGTCATTGTGTGATGAGCGGATTGTTCATTAGTGCTGTCATGGTCTGCTTCTGTTGCGACCTGAATTTACAATGACTGTGTTGAGGTGAATTCCGCCTGTCTGGAATCTGAAGCTTGTAAAGCTGAAGTAGGTGCATGATTGACGAAAGAAATACTTAGACTTGCAACACATTGCTATCCGAATTCGGTAACGTTTCCGTATTTGTTGTAAAGTGTTCGCATGTGATGGACGAATCTGCGTCTTGTGTTGTCGAGTTTGACTTTCTAAAATAGGGTGTCATAATTCGGCAAAAATAGTGCTATTATTTTCTGTTTAACGGGACATAGCTAATGATTGATGAATACTGGTACTAGAACTATTGTTTACCGTTTTACACAGCAACGTAATAAAGAATTATATTTACAAGCAATCAGAAAGTGAAATAAAATTGAGAACAACAGTTTTAGAAATACACAGAATTTCGTGACTGCGTAAGCTTTCCCTGCGTAATAATTCTTGGTAGTCTCTGGGATTTGCTGCCAGATCGTGCTACGCGAAGTGCCTGCGCGGTCTAAAGGCGCCATGTCAAGGATCTCGCGGCCCCTTCCGCCGGTGGTTCGAGTCCTCTCTCGAGTATAAGTATGTTTAACTCAGTTTAAGTAGTGTGTAAGTCTAGGGACCGATGACGTCAGCAGTTTGGTTCCTTAGGAATTTTAACAGCGCCGGCCGCTGTGGCCGAGCGGTTCTAGGCGCTTCAGTCTGGAACCACGTGGCTGCTACGGTCGCAGGTTCGAATCCTGCCTCGGGCGTGGATGTGAGTGTGGTCCTTAGGCCAGTTAGGTTTAAGTAGTTCTAAGTCTAGGGGACTGATGACCTCAGATGTTAAGTCCAATAGTGCTTGGAGCCATTTGAACCAAATGCATAAACTGGAATTGGACGCGTGGGCTGCTGAGAAGTTCTGGATGGAAACCGGCGCCTAAAGGTTGTTGTTCTTCACAGCGGTGATTTCAGTGGTAAAGCTTCGTGTCGAGCAGTCGTCAAGGGTACACGAGTAGGCCTTCGGCTCCGAAAGCCCATATTGATGATGTTTCGTTGAATGTTTCGCACACCGACACATATTGATGGCTCACCATTGAAATCTGCACAATTTGTGGAAGGGTTGTAAATCTGTCACGCTGAACGGTTCTCTTCAGTAGTCGTGGGTCCCCTTCTTGCAGGATCATTTTCCGACCGCAGCGATGTCGCAGACCTGATGTTTTACCCGATTCGTGATATTCACGGTACACTCGTGAAATGGTCGTACGGGAAAATCCCCATATCATCGCTACTTCGGAAATACGGTGTCCCATCGCTCGTGCGCCGACTATAAAACTACGTTCAAACTCATTTAAATCTGCAATGTAGCAGCAGTCACCGATCTTACAACTAAGCCAGACACTTGTCTTATATAGAAGCTGCCGAACGCAGAGCCGTATTCTGCCTGTTTACATGTCTCCGTATTTGAATAAGCATCCCTATACCGGTTTCTTTAGTGCTCCAGTGTATTATCCATCACTTAAGTGTGCGAAACTAATAATATTTACAAACGATGTAGGCCTAAGAAGCACATCTCATGTTTCACGACAAAAAATAAATAAATAAATAAATAAATAAAAATAAACTCGAGGATATTTTTTTTTGGTAGTGTCTAACGCGCATTCCCTCAAGTAGATCTAAATCCGATCACTAGATGGAAACACCGATCACGAAATATCATGTTTTCGTAGGTACATTACCCACCAGGTATAACACTCTCATCTATCTTTTGTCAAAATGACCGTGAAAACTTGATGAAAATGACTTTGTATGCTGGTAACAGTGTTATAGAAGGACGACGACTGTAAATTTCGTCGTTAAGTGCATTCTGTTTAGTAATAATTTTCGCACAGCTCAAAAAGAGAAAAAATTTTTGCGTTAAAAACTATTTATCAACTTGATGCAAGTGCTGCTGATATCGGTTTGACGCTGCACTCATAGAATCTCTTCGAGCTCATCAGGTAGCAATGAACTGCTTAGCGAGTGAGCTCGCAATCCAGTTGGCAGTTGTTGTTTGAGGGTCGATGGAAAATGCTAGCCGGCCGCGGTGGTCTCGCGGTTCTAGGCGCGCAGTCCGGAACCGCGCGACTGCTACGGTCGCAGGTTCGAATCCTGCCTCGGGCATGGATGTGTGTGATGTCTTTAGGTTAGTTAGGTTTAAGTAGTTCTAAGTTCTAGGGGACTGATGAGCACAGCTGTTAAGTCCCATAGTGCTCAGAGCCATTTGAACCATTTTTGAAAATGCTAGGATTGCTTAAAGTATGATAGAGCAGACAGTGGTGGATCATAAGGCTAATTTTGTGATTTCGTCTACGATGACAGTGGTTTGCCTGATACTGAAGACCCATTTTTGGAAAATTATGCAGAGATCGTGATCAAGAGAGAATGCTAAAAGACAAATGGTTTGCCTGATACTGAAGACCCATTTTTGGAAAATTATGTAGAGATTGTGATCAAGAGAGAATGCTAAAATACAAATGGTACATCCACAAATAATTTTTATCCTTCAGTCGACGCCAGAACTGAGAACTAACGTTAACAGCTGCCAAGGAACTTAGTAGAATGAAGCAGAAAACCTGTCAATGTGCAGACGAAGTCAGACGTATGTGCGGTTGCATCAGACGCCCACAGCTTTTAGGTCCTAACGTGGGTTCATCAGCAGCATGCATGAGCACCACAGTCTGACATACACAGTCGCGAAACTCACTGTTATGAAAATTGTTACCGTCTTAAGAGATGGGACAACATAAGCGCTCTTAGCAGCCAGAAAGCCAGTTATACGATTAATGTTTGTTTTCAATTATTTTTCTAGTTAATTAACGAAACGGTTATTATAATTTTGCGTACCAAGCATTAGTTATCAAACGAAATGAATTACAGTTAAATAACTGTACAAACATCCGAATCTGTCTAATTGAGTGACTTACGCTACAGCTTATTAATTAAGAATTACTTTCGAATATGTGTATAATTTTTATTTACTCCGCTGAAAACATGAGAATACAGACATATATTACATGCATAAAAAGACTACACTGATCATCGAGAACATTATGACCACCGATCTTCTAACGATATAAACCTATCCAGGAGGTACCAACGTCACCTGGCGAGGAATGACTACTAGTCAGACATGTGCACGGTGCATGTCATATCAGTGAGCACGCTGTCCATGTGTAGCGTGGGGAAGGCGCCTGAACTGTCTGAGTTTGTCCTAGGGCAGACTGTGATGGCCCGGAGGCTCGGCACGAGCATTTCGGAAACTTCTCTACTCGTCGGGTGTTGGAGAAGTACTGTGCTGAGTGTCTTGAACACGTGACGAAACCAAGTTGAAACCACGTCGAGACATCGTGGAGTTGGGCGGCCACCCTTCATTACAGATGTCGGACGTCGTAGGCTGGGAAGACTGGCAAAACAGACAGACGGCGAACTAACAGCCGACTTTAATACTGGACAGAGCACAAGTGTGTCAGAACACACAGTGCAGCGAACACTGCTAACGATGGGCCTCCGCAGTAGACGACCCGTGCGTGTGCCAATGTTAACACCACGACATCAGCTACTACCACAGAAATGGGCATGTCATCATAGGCACTGGACGTTGGCAGAGTGTCAGAAAAATAGATCGTCTTAAGAATCCCGATACCTTACTCATCATGCAGATAGGAGGGCGCAAATCCGTCATCTTCTGGGGGCATCTCATGAAGACCTGTCCTGCGGGACAGAGACAAACTGGTGGCGACTCCATCATGCTCTGAGGAACATTCACGCGAGCGTCCATGGGTCCAGTGGAACTCTCATGTAAGGCACAACGACGGCCGTGGAGTATCGTATACTGGTTACAGACCACGTACACACATTCATGACTATCATGTTTCCCGACGGCAGTGGCATTTTTCAGCAGGATAATGCGCCTTGTCACAAGACCAGAAGTGTGGTGGAGTTGTTGGAGGAACAGAGGGGTTAGTTTCAGTTGATGTGCTGCCCCCCCACTTACCAGATCTGAACCCGATACCCGATCATCTCGGATGTTATTGAACGTGGCGTTAGAGCTCAATTAGGTGACTTGTGTGTGAAGATGTGGTGCCAACTCTCTCCAGCGACCTTCCAAAGACTCATTGCTTCCACGCCAAGACGCCGGTTCATCCGCAAAAGCCGCTGTTAGCCGTGCCAACGGTGGACTTATCAGCCGTTAGGTTGGTGGTCATAATGCTGAGGCTGATCAGTGTATATATCTGTTGCTGTCAGTCCCCATTATGATAGGCACTAACCTTGACACGCAACAGTATTCTATGATGTGTGACATATGTAGTCACGACAGCAGTGCTGCAAGTGGCCGGCAAGTTGCTTACGAACACAATATCCGATGAGTGCGAACAGTATCGCTTACATTGATTTGTAACACAGTTTTTACATTAGGGACCTATATACTGCCTTATAAATCGACACAAACTAAAAATGACACAGTTTTTACAATATGGAGAGTATATGTTACCACAAAAATCTACGCTAGCTAAACAATGACACCAAATCTGTTTTCCTTGAGTTTCCTAAGGACCCTGGGAGATGTGAAACGGTACATTTCAGAACAGTTTGTATACGATCCTCCTTTAACCTACAGATAGTTACTGAAGTATTTCGATCTGTTTTTAAGAACAAAAAATGGCAATAAACAGCAGAACACCTAACCCTTTGTAGAAAGCCGTCGTGCATATATTCAACAGCGTGAAGTTTTCTTCACCACACTTCCAGTTAAATTAGTGTATGTGGAACAAATGTAATTTCTACGGAATACAATATACCCATTATTTAACGTACCAAATAAGCTACCACAACTGTAGCACAAAGGAAAGCGATGAAGTTGTTATAATGAAACGTAGAGAGCAAGAAAACTGTTCCTTAACACAAAAGAAAGGTGTTCCATTATTGTTTCGACATCTAAGTCACAAACGCAAAGAATTTTCAACAGATTCGCTCTTGAAGCAAAGCAGTTACATCTATAAAAATATTTGTGCATTGGAAAGTCGAAATAAATGTGATAATTTAAGAATCATTAGCCTCAGTACATTACTTCTAAGCGTAGAGGAAAGGACCTAGCATAATACGAACAGACAACAACAGAAAAATATTTTTCTCATGTATCTAAAATACATAGTGTGAGTGGCAGCGTTGACCTATGTAGCCGTTGATGGCTATTTCATTCGTACTGTAGACAGAGAACAGCTTGCTTAGTCTGTCAATAACTGTATTAAATTGAGAAGGCTATATATAGTAACACTTGAATGTCCAAATTTTTTTCTACTGATGTTTTCACAAACATTTTAATCATATATCTTCACTAGTACACGAGTTTGATTTTGTTTCAATCTTTACTTAGAAAATATTTCCATCTTTTGTAAAATAACAAGAATATACACTCCTGGAAATTGAAATAAGAACACCGTGAATTCATTGTCCCAGGAAGGGGAAACTTTATTGACACATTCCTGGGGTCAGATACATCACATGATCACACTGACAGAACCACAGGCACATAGACACAGGCAACAGAGCATGCACACTGTCGGCACTAGTACAGTGTATATCCACCTTTCGCAGCAATGCAGGCTGCTATTCTCCCATGGAGACGATCGTAGAGATGCTGGATGTAGTCCTGTGGAACGGCTTCCCATGCCATTTCCACCTGGCGCCTCAGTTGGACCAGCGTTCGTGCTGGACGTGCAGACCGCGTGAGACGACGCTTCATCCAGTCCCAAACATGCTCAATGGGGGACAGATCCGGAGATCTTGCTGGCCAGGGTAGTTGACGTACACCTTCTAGAGCACGTTGGGTGGCACGGGATACATGCGGACGTGCATTGTCCTGTTGGAACAGCAAGTTCCCTTGCCGGTCTAGGAATGGTAGAACGATGGGTTCGATGACGGTTTGGATGTACCGTGCACTATTCAGTGTCCCCTCGACGATCACCAGTGGTGTACGGCCAGTGTAGGAGATCGCTCCCCACACCATGATGCCGGGTATTGGCCTTGTGTGCCTCGGTCGTATGCAATCCTGATTGTGGCGTTCACCTGCACGGCGCCAAACACGCATACGACCATCATTGGCACCAAGGCAGAAGCGACTCTCATCGCTGAAGACGACACGTCTGCATTCGTCCCTCCATTCACGCCTGTCGCGACACCACTGGAGGCGGGCTGCACGATGTTGGGGCGTGAGCGGAAGACGGCCTAACGGTGTGCGGGACCGTAGCCCAGCTTCATGGAGACGGTTGCGAATGGTCCTCGCCGATACCCCAGGAGCAACAGTGTCCCTAATTTGCTGGGAAGTGGCGGTGCGGTCCCCTACGGCACTGCGTAGGATCCTACGGTCTTGGCGTGCATCCGTGCGTCGCTGCGGTCCGGTCCCAGGTCGACGGGCACGTGCACCTTCCGCCGACCACTGGCGACAACATCGATGTACTGTGGAGACCTCACGCCCCACGTGTTGAGCAATTCGGCGGTACGTCCACCCGGCCTCCCTCATGTCCACTATACGCCCTCGCTCAAAGTCCGTCAACTGCACATACGGTTCACGTCCACGCTGTCGCTGCATGCTACCAGTGTTAAAGACTGCGATGGAGCTCCGTATGCCACGGCAAACTGGCTGACACTGACGGCGGCGGTGCACAAATGCTGCGCAGCTAGCGCCATTCGACGGCCAAGACCGCGGTTCCTGGTGTGTCCGCTGTGCCGTGCGTGTGATCATTGCTTGTACAGCCCTCTCGCAGTGTCCGGAGCAAGTATGGTGGGTCTGACACACCGGTGTCAATGTGTTCTTTTTTCCATTTCCAGGAGTGTAGTTATGCGTTGTTAAAAACAATGTCGAATGTTTTCAGAGGTGGTAGTGTTCATCGAAACAAAAACAAAAGAAACAAGTCCGGTAAATGTGGGTCTGGAAAGCATCCTTTCTGAAACACTTGTTCGCTGAGGGGCTGAGACACTCCTATGGACAATGTTTATATCTGAGAAAGTATACTTTTCCAGATATATGTTAATTTGAGTTTTCTTTCTTCACTCTCGCAAAATATTCCAATCTTTTTTTAATGCCATTGTCGCATTTCTCTTTGGTTCAATTGGAGCTGCATTCTTAGAGACTATCTGATAAAAGAGGTTAATGGATAAACCTGTTTATAGTGTCCCACCGTCATCTTCGTAGATAAAATTACCTAACTAAAGCAATTTATCAGCTTAACGAAACCGTCTGAAGTGTCACGTTCCATCGATTACCTGTAATGTGTGTATAATCTCGGGTTCCGTCAGAAGTCGTTATCTTTAGTACCGTCTCCTACCATTTCTCCCATCGTTATAGCTCGGAGACTACCAGCGTGCCGCAAATTCTTCATTGATCCGTTGACTATGTTGTAATGACAAGCGAGCCACAGCATCGTGCGCAGCGAGCCAGGATATTGTCCTAAGGGCGGCTAGATCATGGAGCGTCAGTGACGTAGTTGCTACGAGAGTAGTGTCTCTTTGTGGGGTAACAATGCATTACTTTGAACAACACATTCCAGAGCCCAGTTTTTGCTGGTCGTGATGTTGTAGCGATGTCAAGAACGCTGTAACACAAGAGCATGAGTTCAAAGGGAGGAATCATAACAGCACCTTGCTCTCTTGCTTTGTGCTGCTGTCAGAATTGCTACACGTCGTGCCATCGAATGTACGACGGCCTAGACGAATCTCCTTCCACACCGTTTGTGCGCGAGGCCACAATTCATCAACAATACGAGTATGTACAGTAAAATGAGGATGAGCAAGGTGGTGACATACCATAGACCACGCATTTATGATGACCATATCAACCAGTGCTTTTTTCCATATAGCGCTGTGTGTCAAGCACATTGTTTCAGACATTTCGTCCATCCTAAGCGAACCATTAACGCCTGTAGATATATTTTGCTACTGAAAGCTTCCAGTTCAGTTCACCTTCACAAGACGCCTTGAGATTTAGAATCAACTGGAGTCGCAAGACCACAAAGGTGAGATATTGTGTAAGACTACCATCTTCCACCCACCTCTCTCATTGTTGTTTCATTCGTGGCATGGTAATCTCAGAAAATAAGTTACACTCTTTTTAGAAAGACCCAAACTTCCCAAATTTTAGTCAGTGTCAAAAGAAAGAAAAAAAATCATGTGCTCAACTTGCACAAAGCTGGCTCACAGTTAATTCGTTGTGCTAAATGTATTCTTTGTTTTGTTTTGTCAATGACGTCATGGCATTTTTAATCGCCTCTCTTTCGATACCAAATGATCATATGGTAACGTTTGCATATTTCAGGATACAGTTTACACTCACACGTTGCGTTTGGTTCACGATATGAGGTGTTGTTGCAAATAAGGTGGTTATCGTAATTCAGATACCCTATGTGAGTTCTTCTATTAGCTTTTAAAGTTTATGTGGTCTAGAGGCAAACTCTACGACCTGATGCGTAAACTCTGGATGATTAAAACATGTTATATTAACATCTTATTTCTTATTAACTACATAATGAGCTTACTAATGACACCTAGTGTAGTATCTCAGCAAAGATGAAAAGGCTAATAACATCTTCTAAATTCACTGACCAAAATGGAAAGTGTTACACTGTGAAACACTACTTTCGTGCAGTATTTATCGAATTTTTCGGAGATGTTATTTCGATTGTCCATCGTCAACACTGAGTTATACTCCCCTCCGAATTTGTTGCGACATGAAAACGAACAGCCTTCAAATGTAGTCTTGAGGAACTGCTGTGACATTGCTGCCTGGAGGCTAGTATGGAAGTAAACATCTTCCAGTCGCTTCCCAAGCATGCTATATGACTGACAAGTTAGCAGAGCCGGTATGCAAATGAAGGATCCGTGCAAGCCTCAAGGTGTCTGGAATGTGAACTGCAGTGCTGTGTCTTTCAGTATCCTGCTGAAATATACAATTTGGTACCGTGGTCCAGATTATTATGGCAATATAGATCATTATTCATTCCACGTTTTGAAGAATATACCGCAAGGGGACTAAAATTTTATGAAATTTTCTGTAGTATTCTGAACATGAAAAGGTTGACTTTGAAGAAGTTTAACCAAAGTAAGCCCCTAAATTAAAGCACTTTTAAAGTAGTTGCATATGTACAATGCCCCCATCTCATGCCTACAGCTCTGCTAAAACCAGAATTCGGCTTTCCTTTGTTTGTTTTTTATCAATTTTTAATCTGTAACGTTGGCTGACATATGAGACCCTCGTATTTGCATCGCTTTTGTTTATATACGGGATATATTCATTGTTTTGTCTTCAAATTATGTCCTTTGTGAAAGACGGTATCGGTAGGCTACCTCCGTTCATGACACATACGCAGATGACAACCTTTGAATGTACTCTGTTCACCTTGAAATCAGTCATTTTGTGGATAACAGAGGACTGTTGTTTTAAGACCTAGATCCATAATCAATCTTTGCCACTTGCTATAATGGAAGCTGTAAAATATTTGACACAATATTATTAAAGAAGTGTTCGCGTTGTGGGACAAAAAAGCAAATAAGAGTTTTAACAAGTGAGTATGGGAACGGATACTAAAAACTTTAATGGTGGAACTACATACTTAGAAAATACATGTGTTGGGTGCTCTGCTATGTTTCAGTGACGGTGCAGTATCAGGGTATGGTGTTATACAATTGATAGGAGCTGTAATTGGCATTGCCCATAGGACGTTCTTCAAAGCAGAGATCACAGTGTTGGAAGAAACCAAAGAAGCAAGAACAAGAAGTATTATTGAAAAGACAAGGGAGGTAGAACCACATCAGGAACAAGTTGAACTTGGAACTCGGATGTATTAGAGTTTTTCAGATTACATAGAGGTAAAACGTTTTAACTGTATCTTGAATTTCCCAAAGTTCACTTTTTTATGTTCTGGTATACATTGGTGAAAAACTATTCAAGATTGAGAGCCGAAGTTTTATATACTGTCTTAGGGTACGCTTTACTAAAGAAGACACCATTCTCATGACTTACATCTGGAAATTGGGGATTTTTTAAAAAAGAATAACTGTGAGTTTATTACTGACATATTTGATAAAAATAATTTTTTTTTAAACATCGTTAACGACAGCAACATCTTTTCAAAGTTAATAATGTTGAGAACTTCCAGAAAGAATTAAAAGCGCTACTTTATTTTTATTTTAAGGTGTGTATGGCTATGGTATACATATATCTCACATCCTTTACTTCACTTGCAACGTGAAAAACAGTCCAGAAAAACGAGAGTAACCAAAACGTTCCCAAAAAACTTGATAGAAGATGGTAAGCATTACATGGACTTATAACTCCTATATTTTGTGCTACATTATTTAGAAAACTGACAATATTTTTAAAACTTCCGCCTTGCGTTGAAGCAGTTCATTAACAATTAGCTAAGCAGTCCGGTTGTCAACTGAAATAGTCGTCGTTGCCCCCCTCCCCCTTCTACCTCCACTCGTTTACGTGGTTTCTGAAGCCTTACAGAACTGCTGCTTCTTTCGATCTTTCACCACATCCTCTGCGGTCTATCAGAGTGCCACAAAATGTCGCTCAGTGTCCCAACAGACTGACTGTATGCCTCGTAACTCTACGCTGTCGATGTTGTCAGCGGTAGACAATGCATCTCTACTCAAGATTTCTGTTCCTGGCACTTGTTGGTGTCACTTAACCGGAAACCTCACCCCAAATATCAGCTGTAGTCACCTGTCTCGCCGTTAGAGTCAATGAATTTCTCGTGGTGGACACCTTCCAAAAGGGATCTTCTCATCTTGCCACACTGTTGATGTGAATCCGTCTGGTCACCACTCGTTCTGCAGACATTTCACTACAGCCAACTGTCTGTGCGGTACGGCTGTCTGATGCTCCCACACTCCTCGACCTTTCTCAAAGCCCCAAAGGTCACGATAAGCAGTATGTGCACGTCCTCTATACCCGGGCCGCTGAAACATTGCACTTGACGTTTGCGTATGAAGTTGGCAGCGTAACAGAGTAACAAGTGAAGAACGATAGGCGCTAGGCGTTCAGCGTGGGGCGCCAGCCAATCGTAGCGCACTGAGCACTGCTCCTACTCACGTGCTGTGACGTCAAAGTTCCCGCGTTGCCGGCTTTGTTTAGTGAATGTGTATACAACTTGAATTGTATGTTGTTTACCGCGTGTTTTCGTTGTACTGTGTGCTATATCGTTGTCACTTTTGTTACGTTGTGAGTTTACATACTTGGAAAATGCTACCGAAAAGACTTCGTTCACCTAGTGACAATCCTTTGCGTCGAGGGGTGCCGCTAAACAGCCAGGCACCGGAGTTACTACGCAGAACTCGTGAGTTTTACGAGCAGGAGAAAAACTACGTAAGCATTCATGGAAAGCCATCAATTCCTGCCGACAAAGTGGTGGAACGTACGTCGAAAACTCTTGGTATTAGTGCAAGAACCGTAGTAAGTAAGGGAGTATTACTACAAAACTTGGAAGATAAGTGAGCCGTAATGATTTCGAGCTGTCTGGATCAAATAATGCATTTTTATCAACCCCGGGAAAGAAGAAAAAGCGGCCTAGTCCTATCACAGATTTAGATTCTTTCCAGACTGATGCAGTTCGTAGGCATGTTTATGCTTACTACAGCAGAAAAGAGTATCCGACTGTAGCTAAGTTATTAATATCTTTAAAAGAAAGTGAACTCTTCAGGGGTGGTAAAACATCGCTAAAAATTGTGCTAAAAAATATGGGGTTTCGTTACAAAACGCTAGACGGACGCAAAGTACTGTTAGAGAGGGCACATATTGTTACCGCTCGTAGCATTTTCTTGCACAAAACTGTGGGCAGAGACATTCATTCCATAATTTGGCTAGACGAAACGTGGGTTAATGCCGGGGAAGCTGTCAGTAAATGCAGGACGGATAACGCACCCAGCAGTAGCGGCCATCAGCCGACGGGAAGAGGAGCTAGATTAATTGTGGTCCGTGCAGGCTCCTCAAGTGGTTTTGTCCCTGACGCACTTTTAGTTTTTAGATCAAAAAAGACTGGTGATTACCATGAAGATATGGATCACACACGATTTGTTGAGTGGTTCAGGAACCTTTTAAAACTATTTCCTGTCCCTACAACAATTGTAATGGACAATGCTCCATATCATTCGGTGATACAGAACAAAGCCCCAACCACAAATGATCGGAAAGAAATATGGTGCAGTGGTTACAGGTTCGAAATATTGCAGCGGATATGAGTATGACAAAGGTTCTCTTATATTCTCTTGTTAAAGAAAATAAGCCTACGACACCTACATATGTAGTAGACGAAATTGCCAAGGAGCAGGGTCATACTGTAATAAGGCTGCCACCATATCACTGCCATTTCAACCCTATTGAGTTAATATGGAGTGATGTAAAAATGTATGTAAGGAACAACAACAAGTCCTTTACAATAACAGAGGTGGAAAAGCTGTTGCGTGAAGCTCTTGTGACTGTGGATGCAGCCTCATGGAGAAAAAAAAAAGAACACGTCGAGAAGCTTATACGAGCAGCACAGACAATAGAAGGCATTATCAGTGGCCATGAACAATTAATGATTTGTCTTGCTGATGACGACGACGAAGACGGTTTTAGCGATGAATCGGACAACAGTGACGATGGCGAGCTGGATGGAATTGCGCCATTATCGCTGTAAATTGGTGAGTGAAATATTACTAATATTGGTTATTTATTGCAATCTCTGTTATTATTTATTTTGTAAACTACGTACATTATTGATTTTAAAGTACCAGTCGTCAGATGCATGTTTTCTGTATTTCTTTGCTCCGTTATCGAAAGGGTGCGCATTGTTATGCTTTTACATGCATTATTATACGGTTGTTTACTTCCTGTCATTGTAGTACAACTAAAAACGAGTTTTTATATACACTGTAATTACTCAATCGCTTGCATTTACTTGACGGGACGGAAAACTGTATCGTCTGCTGTGTGTATAGAGGCTGCTGTTGCGACATCGCTATTACAGTATAGCCAACCTAACTAGACAAAAAGCGAACTGTCAAGTGCACTGTTTCGCCGGTGGGGGTATAGGTGTGGTGTGTCAGACCATTATGACCACTTTCCAAAGCTTGAATAACCACCATTTGCAGCGTGTACCGCTGGGAGTCTTGCAAGAAGAGTGTCAGTGACGTTCTGGATTGTACTGACAATGATGCGGAGCTATTTGATTCCTGTACCATGGCCAGCTGAGCTAGGTTTCTCTCTTCACGACCATGGAGTGAACAGCCCAATCGAGGTTGTCTTACGGATTCTCTATTGGGTGTAAATCCGCCGAGTTTGGTGGCCAGGAGAGTATGGTAAAACGATCCTCGTGCTCTCCGAACAACTAAGGTATACTGAGAGCTGTGTGACATCTACATCTGCATGACTACTCTGCAATTCACATTTAAGTGCTTGGCAGAGGGTTCATCGAACCACGATCATACTATCTCTCTACCATTCCACTCCCGAACAGCGCGTAGGAAAAACGAACACCTAAACCTTTCTGTTCGAGCTCTGATTTCTCTTATTTTATTTTGATTATCATTCCTACCTATGTAGGTTGGGCTCCACAAAATATTTTCGCATTCGGAAGAGAAAGTTGGTGACTGAAATTTCGTAAACAGATCTCGCCGCGACGAAAAACGTCTTTGCTTTAATGACTTCCATCCCAACTCGCGTATCATATCTGCCACACTCTCTCCCTTATTACGTGATAATACAAAACGAGGTGCCCCTTTTTGCATTCTTTCGATGTCCTCTGTCAATCCCACCTGGTAAGGATCCCACACCGCGCAGCAATATTCTAACAGAGGACGAACGAGTGTAGTGTAAGCTGTCTCTTTAGTGGACTTGTGGCATCTTCTAAGTGTCTTGCCAATGAAACGCAACCTTTGGCTCGCCTTCCCCACAATATTATCAATGTGGTCTTTCCAACAGAAGTTGATCGTAATTTTAACTCCCAGGTACTTAGTTGAATTGACAGCCTTGAGAATTGTACTATTTATCGAGTAATCGAATTCCAACGGATTTCTTTTGGAACTCATGTGAATCACCTCACACTTTTCGTTATTTACCGTCAACTGCCACCTGCCACACCATACAGCAATCTTTTCTAAATCGCTTTGCAACTGATACTGGTCTTCGGATGACCTTACTAGACGGTAAATTACAGCATTATCTGCGAACAACCTAAGAGAACTGCTCAGATAGTCACCCAGGTCATTTATATAGATCAGGAACAGCAGAGGTCCCAGGACGCTTCCCTGGGGAACACCTGATATCACTTCAGTTTTACTCGATGATTTGCCGTCTATTACTACGAACTGCGACCTTCCTGACAGGAAATCACGAATCCAGTCGCACAACTGAGACGATACCCCATAGGCCCGCAGCTTGATTAGAAGTCGCTTGTGAGAAACGGTGTCAAAAGCTTTCCGGAAATCTAGAAATACGGAATCAACTTGAGATCCCCTGTCGATAGCGGCGATTACTTCGTGCGAATAAAGAGCTAGCTGCGTTGCACAAGAACGATGTTTTCTGAAGCCATGCTGATTACGTATCAATAGATCGTTCCCTTCGAGGTGATTCATAATGTTTGAATACAGTATATGCTCCAAAACCCTACTGCAAACCGACGTCAATGATATAGGTCTGTAGTTCGATGGATTACTCCTACTACCCTTCTTAAACACTGGTGCGACCTGCTCAGTTTTCCAATCTTTAGGTACAGATCTATCGGTGAGCGAGCGGTTGTATATGATTGCTAAGTAGGGAGCTATTGTATCAGCGTAATCTGAAAGGAACCTAATTGGCATACAATCTGGACCTGAAGACTTCCCCGTATCAAGCGATTTGAGTTGCTTCGCAGCCCCTAAGGTATCTACTTCTAAGAAACTCATGCTAGCAGCTGTCCGTGTTTCAAATTCTGGAATATTCCATTCGTCTTCCCTGATCCTGCTAGTAGACGCCATAGTGCAGAGGAAAAACAAACTGAATGTACACCCCTATACGCCTATATTCCTGGTCCCTATGAAAGTATGCATACTGAGTTGATACAGTAATACGATATCACCCGAAAAATGCCAGGAAAACATTTCCCAGACCGTATCGCTCCCTCCCACATCCCGGACCTTTCCAACGACTGTTGCAGGGCGTTTGCCTTCAGACGTTTCACATCGTACACTCCCACGGCGATCTCCCAGTTTGAGTACAAAACGTTATTCATCTGAAAAAGCCACCTGTCGCCACTCAGTGGACGTCCAGGTGCGGTACTGGTGTGCAAATTCCAGCCTTTGTTGCCAATGAACACCGATCAGCATGCGTGAATGAACCAGGTGCCTGCTGCAGGGGTCTGTAGACAACGATCGATGAATAGTCGTTGGGGAGACACTGTTGGTAGTACCTCGGTTCATCTGGGTAGTCAGCTACTCAAAGGCTGCAAGTCCATTCATTGGTACACATCTCTGCAGCCGCCGTTCACTCCAGTCATCCATGGCCATGGTGCACCACAGTTGACTCGAATGGCTCTGGGTTGGGTTATTTTGCCGTGCACGGTATATTTTTACCACGGCGGCACGCGTACAGTTTGCAAACATATCCTTTTGGGAAATGCATCCGCCTTTGGCACGATAGCTAGTGATCAGGCACTTTTGGACGTCAGATAAATCGTATCGTTTCCGCATTACGATAACGACTGCACTGCTTTCCACGTTCCCCCGACAAGCTTAGTATACCCTCCATTGATAGTGCTGCCGCCTGTTGTTGTTCTTGTTGTTGTTGTGGTCTTCAGTCCTGAGACTGGTTTGATGCAGCTCTCCATGCTACTCTATCCTGTGCAAGCTTCTTCATCTCCCAGTACCTACTGCAGCCTACACCCTTCTGAATCTGCTTATTATATTCATCTCTTGGTCTCCATCTACGATTTTTACCCTCCACGCTGCTCTCCAATACTAAAATTGGTGATTCCTTGATACCTCAGAACATGTCCTACCAACTGATCCCTTCTTCTAGTCAAGTTGTGCCACAAACTCCTCCTCTCCTCAATTCTATTCAATACCTCCTCATTAGTTATGTGATCTACCCATCTAATCTTCAGCATTCTTCTGTAGCATCACATGTCGAAAGCTTCTATTCTCTTCTTGTCTAAACTATGTATGGTCCACGTTTCACTTCCATACATGGCTACACTCCATACAAATACTTTCAGAAACGACTTCCTGACATTTAAATCTTTATTCGATGTTAACAAATTTTTCTTCTTCAGAAACGCTTTCCTTGCCATTGCCAGTCTACATTTTTTATCCTCTTTGGCACCTACCGCCTGTGAATGTTTGTTGCGGTTTTGGGTCGAACATCGTCGGTGGTCACATTAATGGCAAGAGACCGTGTGTCTCTACCTCAAAATCTCAATATATAGGGTGTTCATAAGTGAATATTGGGGTTTTAACGCTTTATAAAAACGCTTTATAATATTTATTACATTAAACTTACAGTTATAAGAAACTCAAACAGTTGTGTTTGGCACCAGTGCGCATAGGTTGAACTTCACTGGTTGAACTTCACTGGTTGAACTGGTTGAACTTCACTGTACTCAGGCGCTGGATAGGCTGCAAGGGGCTCAATGACAGGGCTTGCTTCGCATGGCCTCCACGTTCAGCCGATCTAACGCCATGCAATTTTGTCCTTTAGGGCTTCATCAAGGATCGTGTGTACGTGCCTCCACTACCAGCAAACTTCCCTGATTTAAGAAATCGGATTGAAGCAACTGTTGCTACAATCACTCAAGACACACTTATCAACGTTTGGGAAGAACTTGCCTATAGATTTGATGTGTGTCATGTGACAAATGGTGCTCACTTTGAACATTTAGGTTTTAGTAAAACTGTTTGAGTTGCTCTTTCATTTGACATGTCATTTATAGCTGTAAGCTTAATAGCCGGCCGCGGTGGCCGTGCAGTTCTAGGCGCTGCAGTACGGAACCGCGGGACTGCTACGGTCGCAGGTTCGAATCCTGCCTCGGGCATGGATGTGTGTGATGTCCTTAGGCTAGTTAGGTTTAAGTAGTTCTAAGTTCTAGGAGATTGATGACCTAAGATGTTAAGTCCCATAGTGCTCAGAGCCAATTGAATCGTTTGTAAGCTTCATATAATAAATATTATAAAACTTTAAAACCCCGATATTCATTTATAAACACCCTGTAGTTATACACATCCAATACCCGTGATTCACTCAAACCATTCCTACCATTTCTCATCGATGGATATGGTTTTGTTGTATGCTGAAAGTAATGAACGTTAGCTCGCACACTGTGACATTTTGATCAGCATATACCACAGGCATGAAATTAGAGTAGTATCACTTTGTCAGTGGTCGCTGAAGGTTGAAACACTTTCCATTTCTGTCCGTATAGTCGTAAGAAGAGAGAAATAAATTTTTGTCGTTGATGGCCGCTTCATCAACGAAATTAGGACAGTGAACACAATCTAGAAGCGACGGTGATCATTAGAACGTTCTCTCACTAGCAATTTGGAGGGCGAGAGCCCAGAGCCCACTAGGCACTAATGTTAGCAACCCTTTGCCTGTAGTGCGGGGGCCGTTCTCCAGGGGCGGACAGCCAGCCGGCCCGTCTGACACGATTTATAGGACACCGCCCTGCTGCCTCCACTCCCACTGGAAAACACAGATGTTTCTCGCCCAGTGCGCTAAAACGTTTCAAGCATTAACAGTAAAGCTCCTCGCCATTTTTCACGTCTTTCGGAAAGCCAGCAGAAAAGGTACACTATATCAGGTAGCCGGACATTTCAAAGTGGGCACAATATTTGTAACAGCACTAATGTACTGCAATGTCTACTTGTAAAAGTATGTCCAGAGAGTGCTAGGCTATTTAAAACGCACATTTATTTACGTAGATAAGTGTACAGAACTTTCGGCCTGAGTCATCCCCTTACTTAAACGTAATGTGCCATAGAAACCTCAAACAAAGTTTTGTTTCCAACTGCTATAGGATACACCTGTCAACAAGAAGGTAGAAAAGCTGACCCACAAAACTGCTGGCCAATAACTTTAACAGCCATCTTCTGCACTATCTTAGTAAGTGAGTTCAAACATTATGAAATATCTCGACCAGAATAATCTGTTCGTGCCAGCCAGCGTAGATTTCGAAAATATCAATGATGCAAATCCCTTCTCTCGTTTTCCCCACATGACGTCCTGAAACCAACGCATGAAAACCATTATTTGGATACAGTGTTTTTCAACGCCCCAAAAGCACTTGACCCAGCGCCAAATCAACTCTGATTTAGGACAACACAATCATTTCGAGTATGAAACATGATTTCTGACCGGACTGAGGATGTCTCGGTAAGGTGCATTTTATCTTGTAAAGAGAGTTATCGCCAGGTGTGCCCCAAGGAAGTGTGATGGGACCCCTGCTGTTCATGTTGTTCATTAATGACCCAGCAGACAATGCAGTTAGTTAAAATGAACTACTGTCTGAAAAAGCTGCACAATTATTCAGTTATATCTTGATAAGATTTCAGATTGATCTGAAAGTTGGAAATACGTTTTAATTGTTCACTCAACAAATGTTCACTCAACGAAAAGAAGAAACCTAGAATCCTCCGACTACAGTATCACTGAGTAACAAACGAAAGCAGTAATTCATGTAAATATTTGGGTGTAACAGTTTGTGCAAGTCTGAAACGGAACCATCACTTACGCCGTCACTCGTACAGCAGGTGGCAGGATTCAGCTCATTCGTTCAATACTGGGAAAATGCGGTCAGTCTACAAAGGACACTGATTACAAAAGACTTGTGCGTTCTATACTACAATATCCCTCCAGCGTGTTTGACCCCTACCAGAGGGATACATCCTGATTCTGTATGGTTCTCAAGGCAATATTGTTTCATTCTTCATGGAAAATAGTGCCTATTTCATATAACGATGATGGAGGCGAACAGCGACTACACAGCCTTCTAAATAGATCGCGAAGTCTCGGTAATATTGAGGGCTGGTGACTGTGGTCACAGCGGAATTTAAATGAGCAGGGCCTCTACCGTCTTGGAACACAGCATCCCAGCGGTGAACAAATATCGTATACGGGATGGACCAGAGTAACCAAAATGTTCACATAATCCTTTGCAGTAATGCAGCCTTGCAGAGTAACGATGGGACCAATAGCATACCACGGTAAGGCTACCCAAATCATTACAGAAGCCCCACTATGTTTCGATATTAGGAGGCAAACTCTGCCAGATATTAATGTGAAATAAGACTCATCCGACCAGATATTTTTCTTCCATTGCTCTGTTATAGAAGAGATTTATGTTTTCAGCTCCATATGGGTATTTGGCTCACTGAGGTGTGGGTCTGAAAACCCAGTTCCCCTTCCTGGTGCTGACAAGATTCGCGATTGCTAAATTTAGTTCTGCAGTGACATTTGCAGTTGTGGTCCTCTTACTTCGTCACTATCCTCTAGAATGACCGGCTCTCACGATCACTCGAAACACGTTTTTCGTCCACATTGTTAGTTATCGGAAGATGATTTTCTGTTTTCCCTGTACGCGGTCCCCCCCCCATCAACCAAGGACCTTGCCGTTGGTGGGGAGGTTTGCGTGCCTCAACGATACAGATGGCCGTACCGTAGATGAAACCACAACGGAGGGGAATCTGTTGAGAGGCCAGACAAACGTGTGGTTCCTGAAGAGGGGCAACAGCCTTTCCAGTAGTTGCAGTGGCAACAGTCTGGATGATTGGCTGATCTGTCCTTTTAACACTAACCAAAACGCCCTTGCTGTGCTGATACTGCGAACGGCTGAAAGCAAGGGAAAACTACAGACGTAATTGTTCCCGAGGGCATGCAGCTTTACAATATGATTAAATGATGATGGCGTCCTCTTGGGTAAAATATTCCGGAGGTAAAATAGTCCCCCATTCGGATCTCAGAGCGGGGACAACGCAGGAGGACGTCGTTGTCAGGAGAAAGAAAACTGGCGTTTTACAGGTCGGAGCGTGGAATGTCAGATCCCTTAATCGGGCAGGTAGGTTAGAAAATTTAAAAAGGGAAATGGATAGGTTATAGTTAGTTATAGTGGGGATTAGTGAAGTTCGGTGGCAGGAGGAACAAGACTTCTGGTAAGGTGACTACAGAGTTATAAACACAAAATCAAATAGGGGTAATGCAGGAGTAGGTTTAATAGTGAATAGGAAAATAGGAATGCGGGTAAGCTACTACAAACAGCATAGTGAACGCATTATTGTGACAATGATAGACACGAAGCCCACGCCTACTACGGTAGTACAAGTTTATATGCCAACTAGCTCTGCAGATGACGAAGAAATTGAAGAAATGTATGATGAAATAAAAGAAATTATTCAGATAGCGAAAGGAGACAAAAATTTAATAGTCATGGGTGACTGGAATTCGATAGTAGGAAAAGGGAGAGAAGGAAACATAGTAGGTGAATATGGACTGGGGCTAAGAAATAAAGAGGAAGCCGCCTGGTAGAATTTTGCACAGAACATAACATAATCATAGCTAACACTTGGTTCTAGAATCATAAAAGAAGGTTGTATACATGGTAGAATCCTGGAGATACTAGAAGGTATCAGATAGATTATATAATGGTAAGACAGAGATTTAGGAACCAGGTTTTAAACTGTAAGACATTTCCAGGGGCACATGTGGACTCTGACCACAATCTATTGGTTATGAACTGTAGATTAAAACTGAAGAAACTGCAAAAAGGTGGGAATTTAGGGAGATGAGACCTGGATAAACTGACTGAAACAGAGACTGTACAGAGTTTCAGGGAGAGCATAAGAGAACAATTGACAGGATTGGGAGAAACAAATACAGTAGAAGAAGAATGGGTAGCTTTGCGGGATGAAATAGTGAAGGCAGCAGAGGATCAAGTACGTAAAAAATAGAGGGCTAGTAGAAATCCTTGGGTAACAGCCAAGAAATATTGAATTTAATTGATGAAAGGAGAAAATATAAAAATGCAGTAAATGAAGAACGCAAAAAGGAATACAATCGTCTCAAAAATGAGATCGACAGGAAGTGCAAAATGGCTATGCAGGGATGGGCTAAAGGACAAATTTAAGGATGTAGAGGCTTATCTCACTAGGGTAAGGTAGATACTGCCTACAGGAAAATTAAAGAGACCTTTGGAGAAAAGAGAACCACTTGTATGAATATCAAGACCTCAGATGGAAACCCAGTTCTAAGCAAAGAAGGGAAAGCAGAAAGGTGGAAGGAGCATATAGAGGGTCTATACAAGGGCGATGTACTTGAGGACAATATTATGCAAATGGAAGAGGAGGTAGATGAAAATGAAATGGGAGATATGATACTGCGTGAACAGTTCAACACAGCACTGAAAGACCTAAGTGGAAACAAGGCTCCGGGAGTAGACAACATTCCATTAGAACTACTGACAGCCTTGGGAGAGCCAGTCCTGACAAAACTCTACCATCTGGTGAGCAACATCAATGAGACAGGCGAAATACCCTCAGACTTCAAGAAGAATATAATAATTCCAATCCCAAAGAAAGCAGGTGTTGACAGATGTGAAAATATCCGAACTATCAGTTTCATAAGTCACAGCTGCAAAATACTAATGCGAATTCTTTACAGGCGAATGGAAAAACTGGTAGAAACCGACCTCGGGAAAGATCAGTTTGAATTCCGTAGAAATGTTGGAACACGTGAGGCAATACTGACCCTACGACTTATCTTAGAAGCAAGATTACGGAAAGGTAAACCTACGTTCCTAGCATTTGTAGACTTAGAGAAAGCTTTTGACAATGTTGACTTGAATACTCTCGTTCAAATTCTAAAGTTGGCAGGGGTAAGACACAGGGAGCGAAAGGCTAATTACAATTTGTACATAAACCAGATGGCAGTTATAAGAGTCGAGGGGCACGAAAGGGAAGCAGTGGTTGGGAAGGGAGTGAGACAGGGTTGTAGCCTCTCCCCGATGTTATTCAATCTGTATATTGAGCAAGCAGTAAGGGAAACAAGAGAAAAATTCAGAGTAGGTATTAAAATTCATGGAGAGGAAATAAAAGCTTTGAGGCTCGCCGATGACATTGTAATTCTGTCAGAGACAGCAAAGGACTTGAAAGAGCAGTTGAACGGAATGGATAGTGTCTTGAAAGGAGGATATAAGATGAACGTCAACAAAAACAAAACGAGGTTAATGGAATGTAGTCGAATTAAGTCGGGTGATGCTGAGGGAATTAGATTAGGAAATAAGACACTTAAAGTAGTAAAGGAGTTTTGCTATTTGGGGAACAAAATAACTGATTATGGTCGAAGTAGAGAGGATATAAAATATAGACTGGCAATGGTAAGGAAAGCGTTTCTGAAGAAGAGAAATTTGTTTACATCGAGTATAGATTTAAGGGTCAGGAAGTCGTTTCTCAAAGTATTTGTATGGTGTGTAGGCATGTATGGAAGTGAAACATGGACGATAAATAGTTTGGACAAGAAGAGAATAGAAGCTTTCGAAATGTGGTGCTAAAGAAGAATGCTGAAGATTAGATGGGTAGATCACAACTAATGAGGAGGTATTGAGTAGAATTGGGGAGGCGTTTGTGGCACAACTTGACTAGAAGAAGGGGTCGGTTGGTAGGACATGTTCTGAGGCATCAAGGGCTCGCCAATTTAGTATTGGAGGGCATCGTGGAGGGTAAAAATTGTAGAGGGAGGCCAAGAGGTGAATATACTAAGCAGATTCAGAAGAATGTAGGTTGCAGTGGTTACTCAGAGACGAAGAAGCTTGCGCAGGATGGAGTAGCATGGTGAACTGCATCAAACCAGTCTCAGGACTGAAGACCAGAACAACAACAACTGTATACGGTAAAGATTTTCGGCACGATGCCTCTTGAAATGCCAGCAGCACTTGGGCTCCCTTTATTATTGTAGCATCCACTACACGACCACCGACGTTATGGACCCACAGCTACACAGGACACAGATTTGATCACGTCTGACACATACCACGTATCGAAGACATGGCACGGCTGCCGTTCGTGGTCAGATGCAACACCGCCACATGTAGGCTTGGCTAGTAGCTGCATTTATGTTCAAGCATTTATTCCTCTCGGTGTTTCCATATTTTTGTCCGACTCCTGTATATGTTGAGATCAGTGTGAAATATCTAACTTCTGCCGAGTTGTGACGTACTGCCGTTTAGAACCTCTCCAAAGCAGAAACTGCAATAGTGAACACAATGAACTTTATCTACAGGGTGATCATAATTAAAGTTAAACTTTCAAAGCGCTGTAGAAATAACATCACTGGTCAGAATGACATCGGATTGCAGTGGAATATTATCGGAGAAGGGGAAAAACGTATGGGAGAAGAAAAAAAAAAAAAGTGTGAAAATTGATCAATAGAGTGTGCTGCATGTGTCAGAATACGTAAATGAAAACACCTCTCACGCGCACGACCCATTGAAGTTGTTTTATACTCGCCGGGTACACGGCTTTTCCTCGTTTCACGTCTGCAACGTTCGTCATGTCTCAATGCAGGATCGCGCTCTGCTTCTAAAGCAGTATTACGAGAATGATGACTATATACACGTCGATCTGTTGAAGTTCCGCACACTGAAGGGTTCAAAAAAAGGCGTTGGTCCCATGACTGCCGTGGGTATGGAGAAAATGATTCGGAACTTGGAAAAGACAGGTTCTTTTGATGTGCAACCTGGTAGAGACGGAGAAAAGGATTCGAAAATTCGAAAAGACGGTTTTTTTAATGTGCAACCTGGTAGAGGGACGAAACAAACTCATTTGCCGACGGTGGAAGCAGTTGCAACAGAAATGCAGGAGGAGATGAGTGGTGGTTTGCAAACGTCTACTACACGGATATCTCCCCGAACATTGGACATACCCGTGAGCATCGTGCGTAAAATCCTGCGAAACATCCTTCTTTGCTTCGATTCAAAATTACCCGTGTGCACCAGTTACTTCCTGCTGACCTGCCAGCAACAGAGACCTTTTCTTTAGAATTTCTTGCATGGAAATGGATAGTGACTGGCTGCGGAAGATTTTGTGGACTGACCAATTCCACTACCATCTGACAGGATATGACAATAACAGGATATGTCAATACACAGAATTGTCGAATACGGGCAACGGAAAATCCACACGCAAACCAACCAGTACCACTTCATCCTGAAAAGATCACTGTGTGGTGCGGGCTTACGGCATCATTTATCATACTGCCATATTTTTTCGAAGGGACAAGTTCTTCCGGTCTTGTTATCTGTACCGTCACTGGTAAGAGCTATGAGAGTCTTTTGCGCAACCACGTCATTCCAGCTCTCCAACAGCGTGGATGTGTGGATGGGATCATTTTTATTCAGGATGGCGCACCACCGCATATTGCAAATACAGCTAAGCAGCTGCTGAAGCGCCATTTCGGAAATGCTAGAATTATCAACTGACATTTCCCTACAGCCTGGCCGTCCAGATCACTTGATCATAATCCGTGTGACTGCTGGCTGTGGAGCTATCTTAAAGATACTGTGTTCAGTGTACCGATTGCAAACTTAGGTGCATTGAAGTCACGCACTGCGTAACACATTCAGAACGTGACTTTGGAAACACTTCGATCAGTTGTGGAACATGCTGTTCCTCGATTTCAACTTGTTGCAGAAAACGGTGGACAGCATACTGAACACGTTTTGCGCCAGCACACGGAAATTAATAATCCGATTTGATTTTGATTGATACTTTTTATGCGGTTTTTGGCTTCAGGACAATTAAAAACCGATGAGATTGATGCTTTTTATGCGGTTTTTGGCCTCAGGACAGTTACAAACCGATTTTTCACGTTCGATATGATATGACCTTGTCGTGGTGGATGGGCTTACGTAATCAACAGTATCACACCTGTACAATCATGCACACTGAGTAGTGCAGTTTGTTTAACGTCTAACGTACACCTTAGGCATTCATTTATCATTTGTAGTCGACCACTATTAAATTATGTCGCTTAAAGCGCCATCTATTGCTACATTTTGTAACTATTTATTTTTCTTCGTCCATACGTTTCCCCCTTCTCTGTTGCAACTTGACGTCATTCTGACCAGAGGTGTTGTTTCTAGAGCGGTTTGAAAGTTTAACTTTAATTATAATTGTAAGAGGTCGGAGCAGATGTAATTTCGATGTATTGCTCATGCGCTGCCTGCGATATGCAAGGTATAAGAGAATCTCTGACCAGAGAGCAGTGTTGACTACAGTAGGAACCGTGTAGCTGTAGCAGTAAGTTGTTGCTAGTCTGCAGTCTGCTCTCGTCTGGTCTGGTGTATCGTGTTGCCTGGGCCGGTCGCGGAGCAGCGATGCCGGAGCCTGAGTATTATTTTATAAGGTAAAAAGCAGCGTCGCGCATATGTAGTAATGTTATCTCAAGTCCCATGTAAATGTTTTAAAAATGTCCTAATAATAATCTTTCATATATAAAGTAATTTTTTAACAACCATTCATTTCAATTTAAAGAATTTACTAATTTCTCCAATCCATGATCATCGCGATTATTGCAAAAGAAAAATCAGTTGTTTCCCTTTCATAAATGACAAATCTATCGGCCAGCATTGCACAGGGCTGTGCCAGAAAAATTTATTGTAAGAGCAGATATATATGCGTTATCCGGCGACTTCATTGAGGTAAGAATTTTTCTTTTTTTTTATTCAGAATGATCTTTCAGGGCCATGACGCAGCACTGCTGACGTCCAAAAATTTACCAGTTTAAATTCACAGTCAATTACTGAAAAGTTATAAGTAAGTGACAATTTAATTGAGAGGTTAGTTGCATTTTATTATTACCAGGTTACTGATTTTTATTTTTTTGTTGGGACGTTACACTGAATGTGAACGACATAATTATAAATTTTACTGTTGAGAGGTTTAGGAATTTTTCTGTTTAGAGGTTACACTAAATGGGAACGAATGTTGTGGTGAGTTTAAATGAGAAAGAATTTTGTGGGAAGGTTACACTAAATTAGAATCATATGCATATTATTTATTTTATTTTGTGGGGAGGTTACACTTGGCGACAACCGGCCAGGATCGTATCTTTTTGTGAATGTCTGAGAAGTAGTCATATATCTGCTCTTATTTACTTAAATGTAGTTTGCATCTGTCGCAACGCATTTACTAATTTGTCACTCTTTCTTTCACATATCATCGGCAATTTATTGCTCTTTGTTGTAATTATTTGTTCCATTTTTGCGTTGTCTTTGTTTCATTTTGTGCGTAATTTTGATTTGTGAAAACTGCCGCGAATAACTGTTAACAGTATATCGCGATGTGCAATGAGTGAAATAGCCGACTCGAATAATTTGACCGATAGTACTTGCGACACTCAGTGTAATAGTGATAATCCTCTAATTACAGATAATCAGTGCCTACCGATCACTAGTATTGAGTTAAATCCTAATGATGGGCAAACAAATTCAATTATGTCCACAGTAAATTTAACAATTGATGACGCGGCACGTTCCGATACAATGAACGCTGCGCAGTTTGACACACCCGTTTTGCAAAATTTGAATTGTGAACAGATAAATTTTTCTCACGAAGTTGAACAATGTAGTCAGAATACGTCAGATTTATTTGATTCCGATGTAGTGACCAACAGTGCACGTCCGATTGGCAAACCTTTTCGCGAGTCAGACAATGACCAAATGATTTCACAAAACGTGATAAATGCAGATACACCATCACACAGTACAGAGAATAGAGTTGCTAATTTTGGCTGGGATCAAGTTATTGCATTATTACTACAACTCCATGAAAAACGAGACAACTATTTCAAACAACTCAGTGAAAAACTAGACCACAATTATAAACAATTTACTGAATCGTGCAAACAATTTAATGAAAGTCTCAAACAGTTAAATGAAAAACACGACAACCTTAATGAACAGAACAAACAACTTAGTGAACAGATTACAGCGGTTACCGTGCAACGTTATGACACTAAAGAACAATTATGTGAGGAAATTAAGCCTTGTGCTAGGAACAGTAGTGAAGAAATTAGATCTGTGGCACAAGAATTAAGTAATACACATGCAGCCATAACTAAATTACTTAGAGATGAAATTAGTGGAGTCGCTAAACAATGTTCTGAAAACGCAACACAGTTAGGCGACGAGTTTAAATTAATGTCAGCAGAACTTTCACGCACACTGTATGCAAAAGTAGACGCGAAATTTGACCAACAGAACAGCCAAATTGACGAACGGTTTAATCACTACCCACAAAACAGTGAAACGCATTACCGTAAATTTATACAGGAATAGAATAAAGTAAAGCAACAAGTCATGGAAACAATTACTGCACAAAGACAGGAATATAAGCGTAAATTGTTTACGAAAACAAAAACATACGTAGACAACAATATTGCTACAGTATCAGACGAAATCAAACAGTTGAACACCGAATTGCATGACGAAATCTCCGATCTCAAAACAAAAACAGACACACACACATTAGACTTTCAGACAATGACCAACAGACTTGAAAAGTTGGAATTAATACAGGATCCCGATCCCATTAAAGCAGACGTTAAGAAATTGAACAAAACCACACGTAAAATAGAAAAACAAATTAATGCTTGTGATACTAAAAACGATGATCAGGTAAAAGCACTGACAGAAAAATATGATGAACTGGCCAGCCGTATTGACGCTATCGAAAGTAATAATGACACCAAATCAGGCGATACGTCACCAGTTTCGTTTAATCAAACACCCGAATTCCAAAATTTACAGCAGACAATCAGTGAGATAGGTTCGTCCAATAATACATTACGTAGAAAATTGTCATCTTTACAGCAAGAAGTGACGGGATGAAAAATATTTCAGCCTTTAACACATCACAGCACACGCCACTCTCCGAACATTTGTCAGACTATAAAGGCACATTTGCATGCCATGCGTGAGTTTCCTCGCAAACGCGATATCTTAATTAAATAATTAATCTCTGACAAATAAATAAAGCCCATGGCACAGAACTGCAGCGCTAAGCCGCTAATGAAACAAAATACAATTATGACACTCTTATGTTTCATTAAGAAGAAGTAGGTCTTGTAGAATGGCTGAGGCTGGAAGCACGTATATTTTATTAACTGTCACACCGCCATATTTGATGTTATATAAGAACACTGCGAGTTGCAATCTTACTAGGCACTCGATTCTGTAAAGAATTTATATTTATGAAAGTAAGTAGAATTATTTAACTGTAGGCTTATTCGTTGAATACATCTGATTTAACTAACTGTGTAAACTTTTATATGTTTAGTAGACAGTCACCTCTGTACGACGTATTGACATGGCTGGCAAATTATTCTAATATTGAGCCTTAGATTTTGAGTTCGCACCTACCGCAGCAGTCTTTGGAAACGATTTAAATACGAAGTCCAATTATTTGAGTCTTATTTCACGGTCAACTACGAATAACATTGCATTTACGAAAAAGCCATTGTCAAGCGTCTGGAACCAAATAATTAAACGTCCACGTCCCAGATAAGCAAATATTAATTACAACCAATCACTATCATACATAATTAATAATAAATATTTTATTTATTTATTTATTTTACATTGGCGACTGCGTGTCGGACTTGTTATTTTGTCATTTGTGACATTGTTCTCTTTGTTTCATGTGAAAAATCAACTTTCTGGACCTGGACTTGAATATATGAGAAATAACAAAAATCTGAAGATATTTTCCAATTCTAAAATTTTGCGGGAAGACGCAACGAAGCTTCCAGAAAAATAAGGTAAGACGCTGCATCTTTGCATTGGCAGGCTTGACCAGACGCATAATTCATTGTATTAACTCTTCAGTAGATTCTGTAATATTTCTTGCGCACGTAGCTGTTTTCAGTGATAAATTTCATACTCAGTACTTTTCCTTAAAAAATAACTTCTGCAACAATACCAATACACGAGTGTACAATATGGCCGACGTCTGTACGATACGTTGTAACATCGCCAGCAGCCATTACGAATAATCCGATATTCAGTTTACATTTTTAAATTAACAAACAGCCATTGTTGCTACGAGCGATTCATGTTCAACTGCATTTTATTTTAAAACTAGTGTCAAACTTTATTTTCTTGAAACATATATTATGTGCGACATGGTCATAACTAGAAAACAATACGCAATGATGGAACAGCAAAGACATACTATTCAGACGCAATCCGACTCGGACGCGAGACAAATGTTAGAAAATGACTTTTCGACAGCAACTGGTAGTGACGATTCATCAAATATTGACGCAAGTGTTAACGGAAATTTTGACAATAGGCCGTCCACTACAAAAATTTCAAAGTCTCAGTCAGAGCCCATTTTAATACATGACGTCACGTCTAATGATGCGGCGGGGGCAGAGACCTTGCAAACAGTAAACATTGCCACCATGTTACAAATGCTAATGAAACAAAACGCAGAAAATACGGCAATCTTAAAGACACAAAATGAACAGTTAAAGACACAAACTGACGTAATTAAATCTGATGCCATAGCAATCAAGACATGTAATGACGCTTTATGTAAACGTGTGGAACTTACAGATGCCACACTGACAAAACAGATGACTGATCATAGTACGAAATTTTCCAAGCTTAATACGATACAAGAAAAGCCTACAAATGACGTAGCACTTTTACAGACACAAGTAAAAAACCTTAATGTCACGCATGAAGCTCTTACTGAACTAATTCAAACATATCCTTCAGTACATGACAACCTTGAGAAACGAATTACTGACGTGCAGATTAAATTTGACGATGTTGAACAACTCCTGACTGACAGATTACAATCTGATGCCACAGCTCATTTTCAAAATATTAATAAGGAATTTCATGATTGGGTAGAGAACAAAGAGAAACATTTTGATAGATGCATACGTGAAAATTTACCAACAATTGTGCACGACTCCGTAGCGGAATACGTCACTAATAACAAACAGCTGATTAGTGACGCAGTACAGTCTGTCACTGCACCAATGAGACAATTCACCGATCAACCACTGTCTGAATGTAACGAAAATATCATTCAAAATGTACAGTTCAGGAACCAATATACATACGAGTATGACGCACACATACCGCACACAACAAACACACAAGAACAAAACACACCACGACAACAACACATACCACGTCGTGCAAACACAAACACAAGCTATTATCATGGTAAACCACAGCAACATTATCGTAATTACTCGCCATCTGAACATTACAGTAATTACAGTGGTACAAATCCATATCATAATGCAAAAGAAGAAGACAGCTTGATAAAACACACGCAATTTCAGACTTTTATCCCATAAAAACGAACCATTCATCCGGTGATTTTTCTTAAATCTTTCAGTAACGCATTTCCACGCACTTGGAGTGACCGGAAAAAGATTTCATATATTGTCGGTTACATCCAAGGCGATGCAGCTGTCTGGGCATACAGTCAAGCTGACGTATGTACCACGTACAGTGAGTTTGAGCGTGCCTTTCTGAACAAATTCTGGTCGCAATCCGTCCAGGAACGACTCAGAAGACAAATTTTAGAACCTGAAACTTTTAACAGTAAAAATGGTAACTTACGCAGATATTTTGAAAAATACTTGAACATGGGACATTTTTTGGACGAACCAGTGACATACTTCGTGCGTTGAAGGCCAAATTGCCTTTCAACATTAAAGAAAAACTCTTACATATTCCGGATGACGATCCAGATTATTTTTTAACAGCTTTAGATTCGGTTGACATGTTACTAGAAGACCAGCGCTTCGCGCGGCAAAACAGCAGCCACAATGTTTATACTAGTGGTATGCAAAACATGCAGGATTGCCAACTCAATTCTGACGCGCCCACAGTTGGATACGCGGTACAGCACAAACAGCAAACTCACATGCCGTCTCAATACGGAAATCAAAATCAACACGCGTATTCCAATACAAACAACAGTTACAACAGTAATAACACTTCATGTGGCAATCTATACAAAAGGCACCGCGGTAATAACAACGGTAACAACGGATACAAATGTAACAACAAAAACACAAACAGAAATAGAAATAATAATAATAACTACGAGCCAAGACAGCATCAAGGCTGGACTCGTAGCGATCAATACTTTCATTCAAACACTGCTATACCACAGCAGCCACCAGGACAAAATTGGAGCATACCTTACGACCGACAGGTAAGTCATAATGCGCAACAGCAACAACAACTGCCAAAGTTTGGAGATCACAACAGGCAATATCAGAATGTGAATATAATACAAGTAACACCTGATACACAACCTCAATCTGTGTCAGTACCTAATACAAATGCTAATCCAACAAACTAGAAACAGTCACTTCTATGCCCCGGGTCGTGGCTGAAGAATTCTTGGGGGGCGACTTCAATGTTAATCAGTTATTTGACACCACCATTGAACAACAAAATATTGATATGCCTAATAATACTAAACAAAAACTACCTGTTTTATTTATAAGATACAACCACAATGAGAATATATCAGATGAACTCTTGCAAGACGGTACACAATGTCGTTCAAACACAAACGAAATTGTTTTAGCATCTACTACTGGTGTAGTAGGTGGGATTCCAACTACTATTATCTTAGATACAGGTGCAGCTGTGAGCGTTTTGTCTTTTAATTTCTATAAAAAGATGTGTGAATTGGAGCCTGTGCCTGAGTTTCCCGCCCAAAAATGTAAAATAACTACTGCTCTAGGTAATAAGTCAAGTAGGGTTAAGAAGCAAGTTTTTGTAAACATTAAAATAGGTAATGGAACCGTAAATCAGCCATTCCTGGTTGTACAAAACCTTGTGACAAATTGCATATTAGGATTAGATATTATGAACGAGGACTGCATTATAGACTTCTCCAAAGGTAAATGTATTTTAAATGATAAAGGCAGTGTAATTATTATTGATTTGGACAGGAGAACTCTAAAGCGTGACAAACACTGTACAGGGTACAAGGTTCAGTTAGTACTTGACAATGACATTCAAGACATGCAAACACACTCATCTGACACAGAGCTAATGGACTTGAAAACATTGCTTGATCATAAGATAAATGAAGCTACAGCTCTCAGTGTACATGAACGTATGAAACTACAGGAAGTGTTATCCAAATATTTACAAGTTTTTACCAAACGATTAGGTGTTATCAACACGTATGTGTACAAGATTGAAGTTAAGCCTCACAAGATCTTCTACCACAAGACATATAACGTACCGTTATCTCAACGACCTGCTGTGTGGCAAGAACTAAAACAAATGTTAGACTGGAAGGTCATTGAACCGTCCACCTCACCTTACTGTAGTCCTCTACTTGTTGTCAAAAAGCAAATGGTAGCATTAGGCTAGTGTTAGACGCACGAGCAATTAGTGAAATAATTTTACCGGTTCACACAAAACCCGAAAATTTAGAAGAGCAATTACAGAAATTTCTAGATGCAAAATATTTTTCCACAATAGATCTCGCTAACTCATTTTAATATTGACTACTGACACATCACGCACAGATACGAAACAAATATCACACAAATATAATGAAAAGAAAACAAAAATTCAAGGCAGGAATGCTTGTACTACTTCGTACTCATCATAAATCTGTAGCACTCAAACGACGCAATGCTAAGTGGCGTCTGCTATATGAAGGACCTTATATTATTGTTAACATACCGCATCCTGGTGCGTGTCCTAGAACTAACAAAATTATTGGGCTGTATGCACACCGAGATCTTAGAGCATATCATGCTAAATAATGTCAAATCATATCCATGGAAACATTGCTAAGCACTCGCAAAACTCTATTTGCTACAACATAGATAATAAGTAGTATAGAAATTTTCATTTCAGCTGTACCAGTGACGCAGTTGAAGACAGAAGAACTTTTCTTTCAACGCTGCGGCACTACCAAGAAGACTGTATATTAAGGTAAAATTTATGATTACGTAGCAGTGAATGATATATTAATTTTTCACGGAACATTTGTGACTGTAGGTACCACTGACTTGGTATGACACCTGACGAACCGACAGACGTCATCTGTGAAGTGATCTTTTATTTCGAGAAATAGACTAGACGCACATCTCTCAGCAAGAAAAACATCTACCAGTAGCCAAGGCCACACAGACACAATACACACACGCACCAAACGCGAGGAATCTAACAGTTTTCCGTCTCTTATTATTTTGAATATTTATTGAGTAATGAAAACGCCTGGTCTTGCCTACTGATGTAATGAACGTTGTGTCTAACCAATATTAATTTCAGATGACATCACAAAAAACATCGATAAAATCCCAGCAAAACCGTTAAAGAGAACGTAAATATCTGCAATTCATGTAATCAAATGTGACATAATGTAATAATTTATAGCTATGTAATGATGATGTAAACATGCTTATGTGTAACTGTATTATGTTCATGCTAAGAAAATATGTGACGTGTATATGTATGATTACTTATGTTTTTTAAAAAATGATGTATAATGTAACTGTTACTATGTGAAAATTTGAACGACAACGGTGCCAAAATGTGAAAAACTTAAAAAAAAATTGCATAGTGAACCACTGTTCACGGACATTAACCTACATTACTAGGTCTGCAACTACGCAGAAACCTATGTGAAAGAAACTGTTAATGACATTCATCATGCATCGTACCTTTGTAAATGCGATGAACGATTTCTTTGATAAGTAACTACGAACATTTAGGTGAGCTATATTTAGCAAAAAAAAAAAACTGAAAATGTGAAGTGCGTAATTGGTGCATCGTCTAGTGACATTACTACAGTATCTAACTTCAAGATGTTAACTGGGTTAAATGGTGACAACGTGCCTGTCCAGAAACCAACACGACGACTGGAAGAATTTTTGTTGGAACTTCAGGGAATGGAATGTTCTCGAAATGTGACGGACACACTTACCTGTACTGTCCAAGGATCGACGCCAGCTATGTGCCATCCGAGGTTCTGCAACCAAGCTTCCACGGAATATCGAAAACGAACTGCTTATGGACCAATTACTCAACGGGTCACGTCCGATGTGTAATAAACAATGCTTTTTGTCACAACGAACTGCATCACAACGACTATAATGGAAATAGGAAATGGACATGCTTATGTATCAATTACGTTCTTATACAGCGATGTTACTGTGATCAAAAAACTTTACCACGACGACACTAACCCGTGAAACATCACTGTGCAGCAGATGGATATAAACTGTAATAACGACACGATGTGTATAGGTCAACGCACCTGAAACAAAAAGACATTTTTCTTTGAAGCATTTCAATGCAATACTATGTAACTAAGAACATTCAACAATCTAAAGTTGTATTGTATTATAACAAATATTGTAATTTTAAAATTAAGTTACCTGTCATAGGATGTACTCTTCATATGTAATCTTGGTGGAATATTTTCTTTGTGCTACGACTAAGATACGCGGGCGCACACAAACCATATGAACTGTAATACTGTGCCGCGTGATCTAAATTTAGGATATAATGGCAGTGCCGGAGTCAAATAGACGCTTCTGCGCATGTGCGCACTCTATTTTGCCAACATAAGAACTTTTACGGCGGACGCGCGTCATTCAAATTTTGTATATAATATACTGTATAATGTATGTCATGTAAATAGTTGTATATAACTTAGATTTTCTTGTGCCTTTAGGTGAATCGCTCGCCTGCAGATGTGTCCTTTCGCCTCGCAATTCAGGGGCACATTTGCATGCTGTGCGTGAGTTTCCTCGCAAACGCGATATCTTAATTAAATAATTAATCTCTGACAAATAAATAAAGCCTATGGCACAGAACTGCAGCGCTAAGCTGCTGATGAAACAAAATACAATTATGACACTCTTATGTTTCATTAAGAAGAAGTAGGTCTTGTAGAATGGCTGAGGCTGGAAGCACGTATATTTTATTAACTGTCACACCGCCATATTTGATGTTATATAAGAACACTGCGAGTTGCAATCTTACTAGGCACTCGATTCTGTAAAGAATTTATATTTATGAAAGTAAGTAGAATTATTTAACTGTAGGCTTATTCGTTGAATATATCTGATTTAACTGTGTGAACTTTTATATGTTTAGTAGACAGTCACCTCTGTACGACGTATTGACATGGCTGGCAAATTATTCTAATATTGAGCCTTAGATTTTGAGTCCGCACCTACCGCAGCAGTCTTTGGAAACGATTTAAATACGAAGTCCGATTATTTGAGTCTTATTTCACGGTCAACTACGAATAACATTGCATTTACGAAAACACCATTGTCAAGCGTCTGATACCAAATAATTAAACGTCCACGTTCCAGATAAGCAAATATTAATTACAACCAATCACTGTCATACATAATTAATAATTAATATTTTATTTTATTTATTTATTTATTTTATAAGGCTCACACAGCCAGTGTAATTTAGGTAATTTACAGAGAGTACGTGAGTTAGATTCCGAACAGTCACAGACAAATAGATCGTCATACAATCCTGAACCTGTTCATGCATACAGAGACGATAATTTTGATTACAAGCACTTTCTATCCATGAGAAAATTTAAGGCATTTAATAATGACGGAACACCGATTCACCCTTTGGACTGGATACGACAATTTGCTTTCGTCTTTCACCAGCTTGGCCTGTAATGCAGAAACTAGAATTGCTCTGGATACGATAATTTGCTTTTAAATTTTCACCGGCATTGCCTGTAACACAGAAACCAAAATTTATTTGCAGTGCGTAATAAACCTCAGGGGATTCATTACACTTCGATGAATATGTGCCGTAGCGTGCACAGGGCCCCGAGCCATAGTAGTGCTATTTCATCTTTAGTTTTCTGCACTGCTGCCTTCTCTTCTACTGTCCTTTATATCTATCAAAATAGCTCTTCAACTATCGATCTATCTAGGATTACGTATGAGTAAAGAAAACCTGATACAAGTTTGACAGGAAAGTGACAGTTATCATTATACGCTTCAGAAATGATAACCACCAGAACTTTAATAACAGACAAAATTTTAATTATTAGTATTGTCAAAATTATCAGCAACAGGAACCACATTTTGGTAACAATAGAGGATTTACCCAACAACAGCAACAAAACCAGCCGGTTAGCATACCAAGCTTTAATGTTTCGCCGCCTACACGTATAGCGTCGGCTCCGCCAAATAGTAACGCACAGCAACAAGGAAATCAGTACGTACAGAAAACACACCTTTTCAACTCATATCGCAATGCACCGTATAGCAATGATTATTATGACAGACGTAAAAGTAATGAGCACAGTTTTCAGCGTAACAGTCGGTCTTACCAGCAACAGAATCAACCACAACAACAGATTATCATGAATGAACCAGACAGTAGATATCATCCCGAACGTAATACGTTAGGAAGAAATAACAGAACAGTACAAATAGTTGAAATGCCACAGCATCCTCCAGCAAATAACAGCACGTCAGATAGAATTTGACTAGATACAGTGCAGAATGAATCTTCCAGCAACGCAAGCAATACTTTTGACACAGAGAATCTTGTTCACGAAAATGTTATTACTTTTGACAACATCCGAGACACACTTTTGCATGAAAAACCAGTTACTCAAAAAACCATTTCCCACCCTGTCATTGAAGTAAAGATTGGATTATCTAAATTTTCAGCAGTAATCGATTCTGAATCACCTATGTCAGTTATAAATGAGGAGACTTTCAACGAATGTAACAAAGATAATACCTCTCTTACATTACCATTAGGCAAAACTAAAGTAAAAAGAGCAGTATCTGGTACAGGAGTAGATGTAAAGTTACAAACACACTTATCATTTTGTATTGCAGGTCATACGTTCCACTCAAATTTTTGGATTGTTCCCTTATTGACAACAGACGTTATTTTAGGTACGAGTTTTTTGGTACAACACGACGCAGTTATCGACTTTCAAAATTCGTATTTAATGTTAAAGGATGAAAATGTACAACTGGCATTAGAATTTCAGCACTCTTTATCTGCAGAAGAACAAACAATTAACCGTACAGAGGTCATTTCTGCATCACGTAACATAGACTGTCATTCCACATTGTTCACAGATACGTACGTACACAACAATAATACTCCAGACGAAGCCGACTATGACGTTATGCAAATGATTTCTGATAAAGTTAAAGAGCAGTGCAAATACAGACGACGAACGTTCAGAACTACGCAATATTCTTTTACAGCAAGCTCCAGTTTTTGACAACATTCCTGTACCATGTCCGGTTTTATGTATGAATTTCAAGTTAAACAGCACGGTACATTTAAAGCCAAACATTATCTCATTCCATATATTCACAGAGATCAAGTTAAGAAAGAATTGCAAGCTATGCTTGACCAAGGAATTATTGAACTGGCAGTTAGTCCATACATAAGCCCGCTCCATATTGTTAAGAAAAAGGATGGTTCACTTCGCCTTGTACTTGCTTCGCGTCACATCAATGACATTATTACTAATGAAACAGATCGCCCACAGACACTAGAAGAACTTCTACAGAAATTTCATGGTACTGCTATTTATTCCACATTAGATTTGAAATTGGGATTTTAGCAAATTCAGCTCCATCCGAACTGCAGAAAGTACACAGCTTTTCTCTGTTTTGGTGACTGTTATCAATTTTGTAAAGTACCGTTCGGTTTAACTATTTCTTCAGCAGCATTTATTCGCGGTTTAAATAATATACTTCTGACAGATCTTAAAGACAGAATCACAACGTATGTAGACGACATTCTTATTGCAAAAGCTAACTGGTCTGAACACAATCTGATTCTTGAACAGCTGTTGCAAACTTTTCGTGCACAAGGACTCACAGTTAATCTTAGTAAATCACACTTTGGCAAAACTTCTATAAAATTTCTTGGACATGTAATTTCAGCAGAAGGCATTGCGCCTGACCCGGAAAAACTTCAAGCTTTACGTGACATTACTGTTCCTACGACGAAGAAACAACTACGCAGCTTTCTGGGATTAATTAACGTTTTTCGTAAATTTATTCATTACTCTGCTTTAGACACCCCTAGATTATGTCAATTGACAGGTAAAACCACTATTTGGTCCTGGGATAGCCAAGCACAGTCTGAGTTTGTCAATCTGAAACAAGCTTTGTTGAATGCACCACTTTTATCACACCCAGATCTTACTAGAAATTTTTCCATTGCCACCGACAGTTCTAACATCACTTTAGGCGTACACATTTTTCAGGAAATTGAAGAAGATGGTTCCACAGTAATTAAAAACATCGCGTTTGCGAGTCGCATTCTGTCACCTGCTGAACGCAATTATTCTGTTACAGAACTTGAAACATTATGTGTTGTATGGGCATTTACGAGATTTAGGCATTTTCTTTATGGAAGACATACGACCGTTTACACAGATCATAGAGCTATCCAGTTTTTACCTTCCGCAAAATTTACACACGACAGGTTAAACAGATGGAAACTTTATTTACAGGAATTTAATTTTACAATTGTTCACATTCCCGGTACACAAAATATTGTAGCAGACGCACTATCCCATTCTCTCAGCAACAATCAGCAAGACCAACTTTTGCCAAGCAAATTGTAGCGTCATGTATATTCAGCAAGTTGCATTTGAAAATTTCATTTCGGCGTCATTACGAGACATAGCACAAGAGCAGAGCAAAGACAACGTGTGGAAAGAAATTAAACACCTTTGGCAAAATAGGAATAATGTTACCATCAGAAACCATTACACTGTACGCAATAATATTCTGTTTCGCCGCTCTCACCCTGACAGCAACAACTGGTTACTATGCATTCCGGGCGAACTTATTAACAAGTTAATTTGGTATACTCATTTAAATTACGCACATTACGGAGCCAGAAAATGTTTTCTTATACTGAGACAGAACTGTTATTTTGCCAACATGGAGAAACGTATACGACGAGTTTTAGCGTCATGTAAAATCTGTCAGAAAGCTAAGTCAGACACGACTTCACATATTCCTCCGTTACATCCTATTGTACCCGTTAAATTGAGACACATGGCCGCTGTAGACATTTTTGGTCCGATTCCCAGAACTAATAGAGGTTTTTGCTACATCTTTGTCGCTGTTGAACTCACTTCAAAATTTGTTACCTTCACTCCGTTACGCAAAGCCACTGCTAAATCGATTTCGAATGAATTTGTAAAACATTTTTCATTTCATGTAGGGCATGTATTGAAATTAATTTCCGACAATGGACCACAGTTTCGATCTGCTATATGGACACGTATGTTACTAGCTAGAAACATTTCTCCGATCTATATATCCAAGTATCACGCTTCTTCGAACCCTTGTGAACGACTGATGAAAGAAATTGGTAAACTATGTAGAATATACTGCCATAAAAAACATATTGATTGGGATACACACATACTCTCATTCCAGGATGTAATTAACTCCATACCTAATGAATCTACTATGCTATCTCCGACTGTTATACTGAACAATGTTGAACCACCCAAAAAAATTAAAGAACTAGTTTCCTTTCCTACATCTCGTCGACTACGGCACCATGAAATAATTGACATTGCGCTGAATAACTTCAAATGTGCCGCAGAGCGCCGGAGAAGACAGCAAAAACAGGTTTGTACACGCCATGACTTTCACACTGGACAGAAGATATTAGTACGTACACACTATTTATCCAACAGAGGAAAGAGTAGATACAGTAAATTTGAGCTTCTATACGCAGGTCCATATCGAATTCGCAGCATTCCTCACCCCAATGTAGCACACGTCGAATCTTTGAGAACCAGAAAAAGCAAGGGCAATCACCATGTCTCCAATATTAAACCCTTTATTGAATGAACATACTTTCTGATTTGTCACACTGTAATGCAATTTCCTGATTTTTATATGACCAATTATGCAATTCTATCTATGTGACTACTTAGTGATGATTATCATATTTTTTCTTGGCAAGTGCCTGGCAAGGTAAGGTTAGCAGGTCGCTTTTCTTGTCGTTATATATCAGACTGTGCACATTTTCCATTTTTCGTGTATGTATGATTGTTTTCCTGTTTTGTTTGTATGCACTACGAAATCATTAACATATAACAAACACCAGTTGACTTTGACATTTTTCCTTATGATATCTCAATATCTTGACTATTCTACAGTTTTTGCCACTACATTATGATACTGTGTGTACATTTTTTGCACTTGAAAACTGTCTATGTTTTTGACATAATACGTTTTCTGTCATGCTATGCTGTATGCTTAATTATATCACTAGAAACAAGTTTTTATTGAATGAGTATATGATTTAAATGCAAGATGTTAATCCTTATTCATCATTTTCAGAAAGCAATAACGTGTAAAAGAAATAACTTAAACAAACCACAGTGGATTACTATGAAATGGGGATTTCACCTTCGGAATGAACGAAAGAAAATGCAATACCTTGTCATGATGAGTAAATGGATCAGAATTAATCAGCATTAACCAGAATATACTATACACATCGTATGATAGCAGTCGTAACTAATTATTTTTCTTTCAGAATACGAGGCGATTGATGCAAGCTGTCAGACAGAATTACACATCTTAGTTTTAGTGATGAAATATGCTAGAAATAAGAAACTCTATACTATGAATAGTTGTATGAAGTAAATGGTAATATGAATAATGAATAATGAAGTGTCTTTTTTTGCAGTTGATAATGAATGATGATGAATAGTTATTTGAAGAATATGCTAATATGAATAATGAATTTTTTCTTTGCAGAAGATGATAGTAATGAAGTTATGGTAATATGAATAATGAAGTTTTTCTTTGCATATGGGGATGATGTTGAAGTTTATATATTTACTGTTAGTTAAGAAATGCTATGTAGTTATTTAAGTATTTGTTGCAGTTCATTTTGACAGTATGTCTTATGTCGCATGGTATAATGACTGAATGTTTTGGAAAGGACAGCTAGAGTACATACATATTGAGTACACGTTTCATTACCAGTTAATTCGAAGTTCACTACTTTTCAGCATAATATGCGTTTCTTCTTTCAGCACAATAATCCATTTTGTATTTTTTCTAGGAGAAACTATTCATGAAATTCATGTGCTATAAGCAGTTAGTCATTAAACTGGTTCTAGTACTTGCATTTTTTTACCCATTTGTGTGTGTCATTCATGAATGTGATCACATATACTCTACTTGTTCATAACCTTGCTACAGCTGACTCATGACGAATGACGTTATTAATCCTTATTTCCAGCAATAAGTCAAAAGCAAATATTTTCATGCCCCAGTAATTAATTATCGATCTCAACGCAATGCATTGCTAGCACAAAAAAAAGTATTACCAGTCCCAAATAATGCTACCAGTTTAAGAGATATTTCTAGTTCTAAATATAATGCAAATTTCTCAGATGTATTGAATCCATTATATCTATGTATTATTGGACCACAGACCTTGAGTAATAGTTACAGTGTGTTACATTTTAAATATGTCCTATGTCACTTGAATGATGAGTTCTGAGTGATACTGAATGATGTTTTGTAATAACGCATAAATGCTATGCCAATAATTTCTGTAAATAATATTTTTGTTATACTCTATAAATGCTATGCCAATAATTAACTCTCATTTTGAATGATGACTTCTGAATAATACTGAATAATGTTTTATAAAACGATATGAATACTTTGTAACTGGCCAATAAGTGCCAATAATTACCACAATCAGATGAGTTATGAAAAATGTTTGTAATAATTAATACTTGCTACATGTTTAGTAACTGGCCAATGAATGCCAATGATTACTATAGTTAGATGAATTATGTAAATGCTATGCCATTAATTAACTCTTGTTTTGAATGATGACTTATGAATAATGCATAAAAATGCTTTGTAACTGGCCAATCAGTGCCAATAATTACCGCAATCAGATGAGTTACGAAAAATGTTTTGTAATATTCAACACTTGCTATAAGTCTAGTAACTGGCCAATGAATGCCACTGTTTCTTATATTTTAAATTTGTCTTATGTCACTTACATGATATTATATATGAATACCAGTAGCCTGATGCTACACTCATTAGCTCCTGTTTTGAATGATGACTTGTGAATTATGCATATAAATGGTTTGTAACTGGCCAATGCGTGCCAATAATTACCGCTATCAGATGAGTTATGAAAATGTTTTGTAATATTCAATACTTGCTACATGTTTAGTAACTGGCCAATGAATGCCAATGATTACTATAGTTAGATGAATTATGTAAATGCTGTGCCATTAATTAACTCTTGCTTTGAATGATCACTTCTGAATAATGCAAAAAAATTGTTTGTAACTGGCCAATGAGTGCCAATATTTACTGTAATCAGATGACTTATGAATAGTGTTCTGTAACACTCCATACATAGTACAGAAATGTTTAGTAACTAGGAAATGAGTGCCAACAATTACTCAAATCAGTTGATAGACTAGTGTAATTATCAATGATGACTAGCATAAGACTTAATGTCCTTCACTTTCTGACCTAATTACCAGAAATTACTGTAATATCCGTTTGTCCTTTCCATCCTCATGATCACAGAGCACTATATTTGGTTTTTGCACTAATTCTACGTTGGTGAAAGAGTATGGATTCTACAAGAATGTGCTGTTGGCACATCATGCTGTCCACCACCTTGAACGATGGAGATGTTATTATGGTCCTTCTGTTTGGTGTACCTAATGTACTACCAAAATGATAACATTGAATATTAATACAACATTTTAGTGTCTTGGCTACACTGATTAATACTTCAGGGAAGAGAACTTCAGATTGTTTCACTTGGTGTTGTGCTTCTGTAGAAAGATATGGACTTTCAGTGCAGCTACGTGCAACCTACTGTGCTACAACCATGATGCAATCCTTCCCATTCCTTTCCTAGAACTTGTAAAATGTTAAAAACATATACAGTGCGTATGCACTTTATGTCATTTGTTAATATGTTTTGTACTCATTGCGTATACATTTTGTCATTGCTTGATATGTTCTGTACTCAGTGCATGTGCACTCTATTTCATTTCACGTTCTGCACTTTTATATATGTATATACTCTGTGACTGAAAACTTAGTTAATTAAGTAGATTATGGAAAAATTTGTTTCTCATAGCAAGTCCAATTGACTCACAATCGCTGCCAAATTTTTGCCCCCCCCCAGTGGAGGGTTATGTAAGAGGTCCGAGCAGATGTAATTTCGATGTATTGCTATGCGCTGCCTGCGATATGCAAGGTATAAGAGAATCTCTGACCAGAGAGCAGTGTTGACTGCAGTAGAAACTGTGTAGCTGTAGCAGTACGTTGTTGCTAGTCTGCAGTCTGCTCTCGTCTGGTCTGGTGTATCATGTTGGCTGGGCCGGTCGCGGTGCAGCGATGCCAGAGCCTGAGTATTATTGTATAAGGTAAAAAGCAGCCTCGCGCATATGTAGCAATGTTATCTCAAGTCCCATGTAAATGTTTTAAATGTCCTAACAATAATCTTTCTCATATAAAGTAATTTTTTAACAACCATTCATTTCAATTTAAAGAATTTACTAATTTCTCCAATCCATGATCATCGCGATTATTGCAAAACCAAAATCAGTTGTTTCCCTTTCATAAATGACAAATCTATCGGCCAGCATTGCACAGGGCTGTGCCAGAAAAATTTATTGTAAGAGCAGATATATATGCGCTATCCGGCGACTTCATTGAGGTAAGAATTTTTCTTTTTTTTTTTCAGAATGATCTTTCAGGGCCACGACGCAGCATTGCTGACGTCCAAAAATTTACCAGGTTAAATTCACAGTCAATTATTGAAAAGTTATAAGTGAGTGACAATTTAATTGAGAGGTTAGTTACATTGTAATATTACCAGGTTACTGAATTTATTTTTTTTCTTGGGATGTTACACTGAATGTGAACGACGTAATTATAATTTTTACTGTTGAGAGGTTTACGAATTTTTCTGTTTTGTGGTTACACTAAATGGGAACGAATTTTGTGGTGAGTTTAAGTGAGAAAGAATTTTGTTGGGAGGTTACACTTAATTTATTTTCTGGGGAGGTTACATAATCACCCTGTATATTACCAATATTAGGATTAATCTCATGTGCAAGTTGCTTACAAATTTCAATGAGATAAAATTTCATTTTCAGACTTTCGTTTAATTTTGAATTGTTTTAAACATTTTAATGCTGTAATAATCTACTAAATTAGAGATATAACCTTACGTTAAAGGTTTAAAGCTATAAGCCAAGTATAAAACTTAGAAAATGTGTGTATGTTTTAAGAAAGGATATTTGACTCTGTGGAAATTACACAATATTTGAGAATGAGTGTACTTAGTGACTTAGAACAACCTTTGCTCATAATTTCAGACTTTCACGAAAAGTTTTACCCCAATACCGCACAGAATAAGGAAAGAAGTTTATGGTTTGCTATATTTTCACTGTTCATGTAGAAAAATTTTAGCACCAAGCGTGAAGTTCCCATTCATTATTTCTGTTTTACTAATTCTATTCACAACAGATTTTTCAGACAGTATTCACGTACACCAATGAATGCGCGTGCATAATTATATCATTGTACGATGTGAAAAGTAGCAATTGACTCTAAAAAATGAAACGTGTGCAGTCCTTCACGTGAGTGCCAAAAGCAAGTCGCTAAATTTGGATTAAACTTTAAATCACACAAATCTAAAGGCTATGGATTCAGCTGAATACTTGGGGAATTTCTGGAAATTTGTGGTAAGATCCTATGGGACCAAACTGCTAAGAGGTCATCGGTCCCTAGGCTTACACACTACATAATCTAACTTAAACTAACTTACGCTTACGACAACACACACACACCCATGCCCGAGGGAGGACTCGAACCCCCGATGGGGGCAGCCGCGCGAACCGTGGCAAGGCGCCCAAGACCGCACCGTTGCCCCGCGTGGTAATACATAAGGATTACGATTACAAATAGTGGATTAGTATTTCAGGCATACGGGGCCTACAAAAGCATTATGCGATGTTATGACAATACAGGCAACACTACATTGTTGCGTATCGAAAAAGTACACCCTCAGTTTCCCAGCGTCTCTCCATATCGAGATGCGGCTAGTGACCCGCTTGGCACGCTTTCTGGCCTGTAGCTCTTGGTCTCCGACGAAAAATGTGGCGTACCTCAGGAGAATGAATTATGCATTTTTGGAAGAAGAAATTATCTCGTCTCCCAGCCATGTATAAAGTGCGCGCGCGGAAAGAAATAGGAGTGGTGTCCGCCGGACAAATGTTATCGGCCCTAAACGTCAACAGCCAAGTTATTGCGGGCCGTTCGCTGTAAACGCAGAGCTAGCATAAATCCCTGGGAGCGAGCGGCCGCCTCGGGAATGTTTCCGTTATTGATACCAACATCTTTCTTCAGGGCACTAAAACTAAAATAAGTAAGAAAAAAAGAAAGAATGAGAAACTCTCTAGAATGACTAAGTCGCCATGTTTCAAGAAGACACAAGGTAGCAAGTTGTCAGACCTACGAAAAGCTCTGTCACGCGTCGGTCTACGACATTTACATTGGTATTAGTTGAAAACTGGTGGTTCTAAACCACAGCTTACTCCCAACTGCCATTTCTTTGCCTGTGACGATAACATCCATCTGACTGCCCCACGTTGTAGCGTAAATTAATGTGTCCACCAGTCAAAAGCCTGAGTTACCACCTTTTGCAGCGAGAGACATGCAAGGAAGACAGTCAGTGAGGCTTTGAAAGGTACAGCCACGGATGTAGAGTCATGCCGACTGCAGTCCAATGGCTAGATGCGCTAAGTTTCTCGGTTGGCCATCCATGGCACGAACAGATCGATCGAGGTGGTCTGACAGATACTCGGTTAGGTTTAAATCTGGTGAGTCTGGTGACAAGGGGAGTACGGCAAACCCATCCAGGTGCTCTTCAAACCACGCACTTACATTGCGAGCTGTCTGACAAGTGGCATTGTCCTGCTGGTAGATGCCATCGTGGCGAGGAAAAACAAATGCCTGTAGGGGTGTACACGGTCCCCAAATGTAGATACATACTTGTGTTGATTCACTGTGCCTTTCAGAACGCGGAGATAGACCAGCGAATGCCAAGAGAACATTCCCCAGACCATAACGATCCACTTTGGCTGCAAGGTGCCTACTTTCTAACGTTTCATGCCGTACACGCCAACGGCCGTCCGCCCAGTGGAAAATAAAAACATGATTCACCTGAAGTGGCCGTCTGTGGCCACTCAATGGATATCCAGTTGCGGTATTGGCGTGCAAAGTCCAGCCATCGTCGCCGATGAACATCGGTCAGCATGGGAGCATGAATCATGCGCCTACTGCGGAGGCCCATTCGAAGCAATTTTCGATGAACGGTCGTTGAGATAACGCTGATAGTTGCGGCATGGTTCATCTGGGCAGTCATTTTCACGTTTATCCGCCCATACATGTCTTCTCAGCCATCCATCACCTCTACCATCTATGGCCCGTGGCGCGCGACTGTTGCCTTGGTGCCAGTTTTAATAGCGCCAGATTGCCATCTATGGTATACCTTAACCACGGTTTCTCACGAAATGTGTGCAAACGTAGCGTTTTCATAAATACTTACACCGTTGGACCGAAAGCGAATGTTCATTCCCTTCTGGACCACCCAAAAACCGCTAAGTTTCCGCGTTACAACAACGACTGCGCTGTTTTCGGTTAACCGGCCGTTTTGACCGTGAGGTTCTAGGCGCTTCAGTCCTGAACCGCGCTGCTGCTACGGTCGCAGGTTCGAATTCTGCCTCGAGCATGGATGTGTGTGATGTCCTTAGGTTAGTTTGGATTAAGTAGTTCTAAGTCTATGGGACTGATGACCTCAGATGTTAAGTTCCAAACGAAACGCTATGTGCACCCTCCACTGCTACAGCTGTCACTGGTTGCCAGGTGGTGGAACAAGTGTTCTCGTGTCTGTAGCACTTATTTCGTTGTTAAATACTGGAGAAGTCTTGCTTCAGAATTATTCCCAAGATGAAGTCAACTCCGTATTCTATTTATTTTGCTAGTCTCACAAAAATGTAATCAATTTCAAAAATGGCTCTAAGCACTATGGGACTTAACAGCTGTTCAAGCTGTTCAAGCTAAAATTATCTCATTCTATAGTGTGATATTTCACCCACTACTTGCTCCAAACAGGTTACTAATGGCGGTATGCTAGTTCTTTCAGTGGCAATCAGAAACATTTCCAGTGAGCGCAATACCTATTCCACTCTGTAGGTGGATATATCATCATTTATCACTAGTTTCAACACATATATTCGCATAAGTTAAAAGCCGTTACTCGTCCATGGAGATCTCAGTTGGAAAGAACTTTTCTTGCGAAAGGCTAAATTCCAGGTTCCGTTCCCGATTGAGCACACAGTTTTAATCGGCTGGGTACTTTATGAAAGATCCGCTTTACCAGATATGACGTGTTAATGGTCTAAGAACTTCTATCACTGTACTCGATAACGGCGTAAAAGCCGAAATCTAGATTGTAGAGAAGAAAAATACATTAATATACAGTCAAACGGTGGTGAATTTTTCTTTAAAATTACTGTTTGACTGTGGCTCAGCATCATCAAAATTTCTAAGTACTGATAGTGTTCAGCGATGAAATGAACTGCAGTAGTGCCCAGCAAGACTCCGCCTACCAAGATGATGATGATCGTTGGTCTGTAGGGCGCTCTACTGCGAGGTTATCAGCACCCGTTCAAGTTGCCAACATTTGCTCAGTCCAGTCTCGCCAGTTTTATGAATGATGATGAAATGATCAGGACAACACAAAGACCCAGTCTAGGCAGGTAAAAAGTCCCTGATCCCGCCGGGAATCGAACCCGGGACCCCGTGCTCGGGAAACGAGAACGCTACCGCGAGCGCACGAGCTGCGGCCGCCTACCGAGAGAAGTAGTTAGCGTGTCTGACTGCTCTGCGAAGGACTGCGTTCGTTTCCCGGTACAGCCAGCGGTTTTATGTTGGTGGGAGGGCTGGAATGAGTTGCACTCTGCTTCTTGATGCCAAGCAAGGAGCTACTTGACCGACTAGTAGCTCCTCCAGGTTATCCAGGTCACGAAAACTGAGAACGGCCCGGAGAGTGATGTGCTGATCCCACGACCTCCCATGTCGTATCTAGTGACACCGTAGACGGAGGGTGACACTGTAGTTGGTCGATGCCGTTGGGCCCGGAAGGGTCTGTAGGCGGAGCTTCCGTTTACGATACCGAGCAAAAAACACTTATTGCTACACGGCATACACACCTTATACTGAGATGACAAAAGTCATGGGATATCGTGTCGGGGCCTCCTTTTGACCAGCGTAGTGCAGCAGGGACTCAACAAGTCACTGGAAATCGCCTGTAGAAATATTGAACCATGGGGCCCCTATAGCCGCCCATAATTACGAAAATGTTGTCGAGGAACGATTTTGTTCACGAAGTGACTTTTCGATTATGTCTCGTAAACGTTCGATGTGATTCATGTCGGTCGACCTGGGTGGCCAAATCGTACGCTCTAACTGTCCAGAATGTTCTTCAAACAAATCGCGAACAGTTGTTACCCAGTGGCATTGCCATCCATAGAAATTCCATCGTCGTTTGGAAACAGGTTTGAAAGGCTGCAGATGGTCTCCAGGTAGCAGGACATATCCACTTCCAGTCAGTGATCGGTGCAGTTGGACCAAAGGACCCACTCCGTTCCCTGTAAACCGAGCCCACTCCATTATGAAGCCATCACCAGCTTACACAGTGCTTTCTTGACAACCTCGGTCCATGGCTCGTGGGATCTGCACCACAGCTCTTACCAACAGAAATCGGGACTCATTTGCCCAGTCTCAGATTTTCCAGTCGTCTAGAGTTCAACCATAAGGTCACGAACCCTGATGAGGCGCTACAGGCGATGTCGTGTTGTTAGCAAAGTCACTCGCGACGGTCGACTGCTGCCGTGGCTCATTAACGCCACATTCGCCGAACAGTCCTAACGAAAAACTTAGTCGTACGACTCATTGATTTCTACGTTTGTGGTTTAGCAACTCTCCGCAAATGACGCTTCTCTCTGTCGTGAAGTGAAGGCCGTTCACCCCTGCCTTGTCTGTGTTGAGATGTAACGCCTGAAATTTGATATTCCCGGAACACACTTGACATTATGGACCTCGTAATATTGGATTCTCTAACTATTTCCGAATGGAATGTCCCATGCGTCTTCCTCAAAACACATCTTCAAAGTCTGTTATTTCCAGTCGTGCAGCCGTAATCATGTCGGAAGACTTTTCACATTGAGCACTTGAGTATAAATGACAACTCCATCAATGCATTGCCCTTTTATATCTTGTATACTGGATAAAATTGCCATCTGTGTATGTGCATATCGCTCACCCACGATTTTTGTCACCTCAGGGTAGTTAAGAGGTAGCCGCTGTGCTCGGAAGTTCTGGTGATAGCGACAATAAACAGGTCGCTATCTTATAAAACGGAGATTTCATCCCATATTTCAGCATCTATCGGTGGCAGTTGAGCGAGCAACACGTACTTTATCACCGCATTTTGTGGCGGCGGTGGTATGGGTGTCGCAGGCATGAACATACCTTCTCCATGATAGACCAGGATCGAATTTTTTCACGTGCCATAGCATCGGCGAAAACCGTAAACAATCACGTGTTGATGAGAGACATCGTCTGCAGCTGTTGAGTATTGGTAAACTAAGTGAACAGAGTGCAGCAAACCACAGGCCAGTCCACAGCTAGACAGTAAACATTTCGTCTTCATGTCGTAGGGAAGCCGCTGCCCCACTGCTGCTAAAAGTTTCAGAGGTCAGAGACTAACATGAACGTAACTCTTTATTAGATGAATTAGGGAACTGTTACGCGCACAGTAATGGGGATAATTAATATGTCAATCAAATTCATTGAGCCGGCCGCGGTGGTCTAGCGATTCTGGCGCTGCAGTCCGGAACCGCGGGACTGCTACGGTCGCAGGTTCGAATCCTGCCTCGGGCATGGGTGTGTGTGATGTCCTTAGGTTAGTTAGGTTTAAGTAGTTCTAAGTTCTAGGGGACTTATGACCTAAGATGTTGAGTCCCATAGTGCCCAGAGCCATTTGAACCAATTTCATTGAAATCAAATCAGTGAAGCCAATGGGGATGAAGTGAATAGAGATGCGATAGCATTACATGATATCAGTGAAAATCGTTCAGAGATACTGAACTAGCATTTTAATGTAATGTCGTGAGAAATGAAAATATTTGCGAGTATGGGATCCGACCCAAGGTTCCCTACGTATCCCAAGTACTGTACCTGGTCTTAGGGAAATATCTAGCTCCAGTGTTCGCAAGTAATGGAGGAAGCATCAATGACTGAAAATTTGAGTCAGGCAGGAAGCTGTACTCGACCCTCAGTTTTTATTAAGCTACATTTTTCGCGACGTTTTCATTATACGTAATTACCAATGAAAGATACGCTGAATTTCAGCGCTAAGTGAAAGGGAGGACATTTACAGAATAGGCCAAATGAAGTAAGCTGTCTAATGAGCACAGAATATAGACTGAAAGAAACTGTGATGATGATGAAGTCCCATGCTTTTTGACAGAGCGTAGGGGACGATGCGGGAGACCTGCCCCGCCGTACTAGGCAAGGTCTTAGTGGTTTGCCGTTGCCTTCCTCCGACCGCAATGGGAATGAATGATGATTTCGAGGCAGGTGAAAATCCCTGACCCCGCCAGGAATCGAACCCGTGACCCCGTGCTCGGGAAGCGAGAACGCTACCGCGAGACCACGAGCTGCGGACAAGGAAACTGTAAAACAAAACAAAAAAAAGAGTAATGAGAAGCAGCCTAAATAGGGTCAGTGGTATACTCAGTATCAAATCTGGATGCCACAACGTAGACAAAAATTTCTGCTACTTTGGAAGGAAGTCAACACATGGTGTGCAAAGCAAGGAGAATGTAAAAAACGGACCACCACAGGCCAAATGACAAATTATATCTGTTACTATATAAAATCAGCCAGACTTTTAAGTGAAATTTTACAATTTAGATTCGAACCACAGCTTATATGGAAGTGAACCATAGACGTTGAGAAAACCAGAAAAAAATAGAGTAGTCTGAGATATAGCAGAAAATTAGGTGATAAGAAAAGAGGTGGTTGTCCCTAGAGTCATCGAGGAAAGAAATGTGTGGAAAACACTGAGAAGAAGAAGGGACAAGATGAAATAGGACTTGTTAAGACATCAGGGAGTAACCTCCATTGTACTAGAGTAGCTGAGGATAAGAACTGTAACAGAAGACATAGACTGAAATACGCCCAACAGATAATTTAGCGTACCACGTGCGTGTACCACTCAGACATAAAGATGTGGGCACATGACAGGAAGCCGTCACGGGCCGCATCATTCCAGCCATAAACTGATGACTCAAAATAAAAAGGTATATCTGTTGGTTCTTATTAGATCCTTGGTTCTGAAATTAACTTGCTGGCTGCTCAGATCGTTTGAACATTTTGTTCCAGGTATACGGTTCTAATCATTTGTTCCTTATTCCGAAGTTTCAACAGAGATCACCTATGTTGAAGGAAAGTTGCGTTGCATTAGTTGTTAATGTTTCTGCGTTATCGCTTTTATTGATCATTAATTCCAATCGCACTTCCTAAATACTAGACCTCGTAGACGTCTGTTCCTAGTGTGATTTCTACAATTTTGATGCCCTGCAAGTGGCTATTGTATCTTGAATTGTTACTTAACACTACATTTCTTTACATTTAAATAAAATATTGTGGTAAGTAGCGTCTTTGGCCCTTTGAGGAGATCTACTGTTTCTTACTTTCAGTCACAAGAAGCTTTGTTGTGAGTCGGCTTTTCTATCTGAAAGTTTCACATTAAAATCCATTGAAAACTTTTGTCTGTTACATCATAATATCCTTGACAGCCGGCCGAAGTGGCCGCGCGGTTCTGGCGCTGCAGTCTGGAACCGCGAGACCGCTACGGTCGCAGGTTCGAATCCTGCCTCGGGCATGGATGTGTGTGATGTCCTTAGGTTAGTTAGGTTTAACTAGTTCTAAGTTCTAGGGGACTCATGACCTCAGCAGTTGAGTCCCATAGTGCTCAGAGCCATTTTTTATCCTTGACACTGACGCTAAGAAAAATGTAGCCATAAGCTGCTAGCCGTCTTACTTCTGCCCTTGGACTCTTTTGTGTTACTCTTATATCACTCTCCCGCGTTTCAGCAAGTTTTACTTAGTATTCACGTGTGTCCATATATGTTTCCTGTTCCTCTCAGAACTTCGTGATTCTTATTTCATTTCACTTTATCGAAAAATTTCTCAAAATCTGAATTGCTTCTGGCCTGTTTTCAACAAAAATTAAACGCCAGTGATATAGTACCCTCAAATTGTTCGGATCATTTGTGGTTGAAACAGAAAAGACAAAAGAATATCTTCAAATGGTTTTATAGTTTTTACAACGCGATGTTCACCAGTGTTTGCAACAACGCACTAAGGAAACTGTTTCGGTGTCCATCAGCGCCTCCCGGCTTTCTGAGCGCTCGTGAAAGCTATCAGCACAGTAAGTTGGTAGACTTTCTTGGCCTATGCCATTGAGTGTAACCTCATCAGTATTGTTGGCCTGTATCATGTTCCTCTTCAAATTTCTTCTTCACAGTCAGCATTTTCGACCCCAGTGCTGGGATCTTCTTCAGGATCTCCATATTCCTCATATAGGGAGCGGTTATCTCTATTGAAATGATTTCCATTCTTAAATATCTTAATCGCTTCTCGAGCTTTCTTCTATGAATGTTACATTCCTTGACGAGTACATGTATGAATCGTATTCAGAAAGTAAGGTCCGATTGGGCGCGAAATGGAAAACACTGTGAAAATCCGATGGAACTTTACACATATGTGTTGGGCTGTGTCTTTAGTGTGCCTGTCGATCGCTTCACATCGCTCTTCTCAGTTCAGAGCGTAGAAATGCCTAAAACAACAATGTCTCCCGCCAAATGTGTGGATCTGGTGAGAAATTTCACCTGAAGCTATGCAGCACACATAACATAAATGCCATGTCTTTCTTTCTTCGTGACAATTTTCAGTCGCATTCTGCATGGGCTATGAAGACGCTCCAGCAGCATTTTCGATGAGAAGTATTTCATCACCCACAATACAGTTCTTAATTGGCTCCCTCCATTGCTCATCTCTGCTCACATGAACCGCTGGCTACGAAGACAACATTTTAGCAGAAACAACAAAAGGAAGAAAATAGGCGCAAAGCAGAGGCCGCTGCTTTCTGCGACGAGGGCACTGGAAGATTGTACAACGCCACGAAAAATGTCTAAGTCGGAGCGGCGACTGTTTAGAGAGGCAGCTGGAAGGTGTTGCTAACTGTTGCGAATAAAAAATTTTTCATTTTCGCTGCGGTTTTCATTTCGCGAGCGATCGGAACTTACTTTCCAAACAGCACTCGTGCGTTGTTGACGATAGCTCACCAATAGTCACCGAAAAGTTTCACCAAATAACCCCACGTCTTCCGTACAACTGCTGCAAAACTCCCTACAATATTAAGTGAACTTGACACTGGTCTCTGACACTGTTGAGCTGACCGTGATAACAAGAAGATCCTGAAAGTGTTCTCAGCAGAGGGATCGAAACGGTGGCTGAGAACAAAGAAAGTTGAAAAGGAATTTAATGGGGACTTCCAGCTGGAAGAGTTATCATTCATAATAGCACTTCGTCCTAAAACAGTGCCGTCTGATTTCACTGCTCAACAAGGTACGAGGGGCGTTTGAAAGGTCCGCACAAAGTCCGAGAGATGGCACCAACAGCGCGTTTCGAAGTTATTTTAGTCAGTAGCATCTTTGGAAAGAACTCACACCAAGTTTCAGACAAATTGGTCTATTTCTTTGTGTTTGGCATTCGTGTGAATCAAGGAAGTCGAGTGATTGTCAAAAAATGGACGAAAAAGAGTTTCGTGTGTTGATTAAACATTATTTTATGAAAGGCGAAACGCCTCAGAAGGCTAAAGAGAAGCTTTTATAAACATTGCGGTGATTCTGCTTCTTCGATTAGGACAGTTTGTAAGTGGTAACAAAATTTTCGGAGATGCCATATTGCCACAAGTGATGCTGAACGTTCTGCAAACCCTGTGGAGGTTACGACTTCAGAAATCATTGATAAAATCGATGGTATGGTGATGGATGACAGTTAAGGTGCGTAGGATTGCTAGTGCTGTGGGCATCTCAAATGAACGGGTACATAATATTTTGCATAAACATTTGGACATGAGAAAGCAATCCGCAAGATGGGTGCTGCGACTGCTCACACTTGACCAAAAACGGAATCGTGTGAAGTGTTGGAAGAATGGTTTGCAGCTGTTCAGGAAGAATCCACAGGATCTCAAGCGTCGTTTCGTCGCTGTGGATGAAACGTGGATACATTACTACACTCCTGAGACTAAATAACAATCTCAACAATGGGTTACCAAGGGAGAATCTGCACCAAAGAAGGCGAAGACCATTCCTTCCCCGGAAAGGTTATGGTGACTGGAATTCGCAAGGGATAATACTCATCGACTATCCGGAAAAGGGTAAAACTATTAGAGGTGAATATTATTCATCGTTATTGGACCGTTTTAAAACCGAGTTGCAAGGAAAACGCCGGCGATTAAACGGCAAAGAAGTCCTTTTCCATCCCGACAATGCACCAGGACACACCTCCAGCAGTTGTGGTAGCAAAATTAGTGGAAATAAAATTCCAACTCTTTTCACAGCCCCCATATTCTCCAGACTTGGTTCCCTCGGACTACTATTTGTCCACCAATTTGAAGAAATGACTGGCGGGACAAAGATTTCATTGAAACGAGCAGGTGATTGTGGCAACTAATAGCTATTTTGCAGACTTGGACAATTCCTATTATTCGGAAGGGATCAAGAAATTAGAACAGCATTGGACGAAGTGTGTAAGTCTAAAAGGAGACTTAGTCGAAAAGTAAAAAAGGTTTACCCCAAACACGTAGTATTTTTCCACGAACTTTCCTAACGCGCCTCGTAGACATCAGAAACACCGACACCAAATCCACTGTTCTACTTTGATGTATTCATTTACCAGTCGCTATAAGCAGGCAAGGTTATCTGCAGTACTGATGGGAAAAATGGCTAGGTTAAAACCGATACCAGCATTTTGGTTCTGCATGCCGTTATTTTTCGTATTTTTTTGCTCTCCCTTATTACATGTGTATTTTATTTTCTTACTTATAACCAACTAAGAAATCAGGATTATCAGCCACAACAGCAATAATAAAATTTTTCGTTTGTAGATAAACCTTTTTTTAAAAAAAAATGAAGTAATATTTATTCACAAAATCTGCATCGGTTTGAAATATTGCGTTATTATACAGTATGGGAAAAGCGATCAGTGCTATTTTAATAAGAATGCCTGAAAAAAGACCAGCGAACACATGGCTTAGGAACTGGTACAGTAGTGCTGACACAATAATGTCGCTGTCGCCGTGTGTCGTGAATGAAGGTACACGCGTGCGAGCAGTGTGCGAGGCCTCCCCTCACCTGATCTACACGGTAGGTGATCGCTGTCGCCGCCGCACGCCCGTTGTACTGCAGAAGGCCATCAACCCTGGTCTGGAGGTATGTTTACGATGTGACTTAGCAATCAAGTACAAAACTTCATTTGCTTTAAAAGATTGAAGATTTGTTTATCATTTCTATTAAGAAGTGATAAGAGGGAGTAAGTTGTGGTAAGAGTAATAAATCAAAAACTTAACAACAGTTTACTCATAGTACACAGTAAACATAGGAAGTAGCTAATCTACATCTACATCTACATAGGTACTATGCAAATCACATTTAAGTGCCTGGCAGAGGGTACATCGAACCCCCTTCACAATTCTCTATTATTCCAATCTCGTATAGCGCGCGGAAAGAATGAACACCTATATCTTTCCGTACGAGCTCTGATTTCCCTTATTTTATCATGGTGATCCTTCCGCCCTGTGTAGGTCAGTGTCAACAAAATATTTTCGCATTCGGAGGAGAAAGTTGGTGATGCCTATGTCTGCATAATATGCCTTTATCTGCTTGTAGTCCTTGTAAATGGACAGATTAACACGAAAAACAGTGTTCTCCTACCTCAGTTTTCACCCTTTAGCAATGACTATTCGTAATGCACAAATACGTTATGATCTTCGATTACAACATGATTTTTGAGCAGAGCGTCAAGAAATAAAGTGAATACTCTTATAATTTTCCGAGAAAAGCTGCGAACGTTGGACGGACTAAATTTTCTTTTATTTGCCTACTTAATTTAATATTTTGATTTTATGTATTTTGAAACTGAGTGGGCAAATATTTTTCTTTTTTATTTCTACGTCTGTTACAGGAAATAATGCGAATTATAAACCGAAATTGGTTATTTCAGAAATCGATTATTTTGAGCGGTTTTTACAGTCAGGTTAAAGTAGCGTGGAAAGGAACCGATATAACTGGAAACCGGTTGTTTCAGCGATAACCGCCATACAGTCTACTGCTTACGAGGCCCGGAGAATTGTTCGCTGAGAAAAGGAACACCTTCGTCTCTTCGCGAGGATGCTCGAGACCCACGAATCCGGGTTCAAGTCCGGGCGCATCAAGCGGGTTGAATCGCCGAGAAAAGTTCATTTCTGCAGTACAAAGCACCTGTCCGCATTTGAGCGATGCTAATGTAGGTCGGGAACTCATCGGCGCGGTGACTGAAATTCGCATCAAGCCTATCCGCTTTCCCACCGCCGCCCATTTACTTAATCCGGGCGATAGAAAAAAGGCCATTAAACGAATTACGGGGTGGGCGGTTCCCCGTGTTCCAAAGGCGCCGCCGTCCCGGCCTCTCATCTGCCGGCCGTAGAGACAGTTAATAGATGGCCGCCATTAACGCGGCCCGGACCGGAATAACCGGGTGCCGGCGGGGAACCCCCACAAAAACGCCGCCCGCATTACCCTGTTTCAATAAAGGCCATGCGGGCAGCACCGTGATTTGCGGAATTTATTAATTTATAAGGGCACTAAGTGTCTCTCCGAGTTAAAGGCAATTACGCCGCACACCGTGGCCGGCGGCGGCGGCGACTCTGGGTAACACACTCCAGGCGGCAAAAAGCAGCCCTGGCGGGGAGGCGGGCGACCCGGCGTTTGTGGGAATTCCGCGCGTCGGCGTCGCGGATGCCATCACTGCGGCAATTCACAGCTTTACGGGGGCGGCGCTGCTTTTTGTGTGTGGGCAGAGGCGGGAGCGGTCGGAAGAAGGAACGAAAAGGAAACACTCAGGAACGTCGCGGAATTAGATCGGCTCCAACAAAAAGAGATAGGCTGGGGGGTGGCCAGAATAAACTGTGAAGGGTTATGAAATAGAGTTTTGATGTGTCACTAGCTCGAGAATGTTGATTGTTCAACTTATGCACTGGGTGTCCGAGGAGAAATGCTCACTACTCAGGGATATGACATGAACGATCATACGCAACAAAAAGTGTGGTTAACATGGCCTCTATAAGGCATATCATAGAGAACTAAGAGTACATTCATCTTCGCTAGTGTGGAGGGCATTCAATAAGTAATGCTTTTGTATCCCGCCTTGAAGACGGCGCGTGGGTCTGCTCCTGCAATCCGAGGGGTATTCCGAATGTAGGAAGTGAGTAGGAGCAGGAAAAGGTGAAATGCTTGGTACTGCAATTAGATTATAACTGTTTTACTTAACTTTGCGTACAGATGAGCACGTAGGTGCGAAGCCGTTCATCCATCAAATGTAACAGCTACTAGTAGTTCGACAAACTATCATTGAACTAACTGAAGTAACACAGTCTGTAATTGCCAACCCCCTATGAAGTAGAAAACAAGACTGCTAGGTCGTCTCCTCGGAATCAAATGGGCTGAATCTGGAGCGGAGCTCGTAGATCTCCAAAGCGCCGGCTAGAGCATAGAACAACAAGAACAGAGAAGCGCAACTCCTGTGTTAAAAGAGGGAAACACTGACCGATAACAGCGCCTCTAGTGGTATGGAGATGAACTACAAAAGGGTAAACACTGCGGGTTGCATCCCTCCTAGCTTATGTACGCTGCTTTTTTTTTTTTTTTTTTTTTTTTAATTTTCTTATCTCAGTTTTCTGGGCGTGCTGTGTAATTATTTTGGCTAGCATCATAATAAAATAACTGAAACACGGCTATAGCACATTGCAATACAACAGTGACAAACCAATTATTCAGGAATATTTATAGTCTAATTTAGTTGCAACAATTTTATTTAGCTTCAGCTATTTAAGCTACAAGCTTGTTTCGACTTACTGTCAGTTTCAAGTGTTGCGTCTAGTTTTTATAACGAAAAAAACATCCTGGAGCTTTTGTATGTTGATAGAAATCACTATAAGTGCGTCAGTTTATAAGTCTATTTTTGACGTTTGCGTCTGACAGTCGCTACTCCTATGATGTTTTCATTAGCAGGAAGTGTCAGGCGCTAACGTCAAGAAACACTGACACACTTATATTGATTTCTATCAACATATAAAAGCTCCAGGATGTTTCGTGCGTCAAAAAACTAGACCAAACGCTTGAAACTGACAGTAAGTCGAAACAAGCTTCTAGTCTAAATGACCGTCAGAAGCTAAATAAAAATTGTTGCAGCTAATCCCTGAATAACTTCATCTTACAAACTATGGGGTCAATGGAGAAAAAAAGAGAATAATCGGCAGTTAAAGAGGTTCAATTAAGAAATCTGTATCACAGCATTAATTAATGAAGAATTCTAAAACTGTTACAACTATATTTCAGGACTGTAATTTCTGAGTAATAGCCCAGGTAACTTGCACTACTGACCATTAATTTCTTAAAAAAATGTTCCTACATCTTACTATTGTAAATGCTTCAACACAAAAAGGAAGCCATAAATACTAAGTACCAAAAATAGGAAAGGTGGATAAAAACAGTGAAATGAAAACAAAACTTACTTTTTATTTCTCAAGCAGACAGTAAAAATTTCACTGTGAACAACAGTTTCATCGAGAAGAAGAAGTTCGTTTGCTTTTCTATGGCGACGAACACTCTGAAATCGTTTCTTCCATTTCCTCACGTTGGCGCAATACATTTCAGAGATACTCATTGTACAATGAGGGGGAGGCGGACATCAAACAGAACAACCCCTTCTATGTCCAAGAAAACCGCGCGTCATGATTTTACCAGCTAGGGTTGCAACTTTGAATTTTTTCTTTTGAGGAGAGATGGTATGGCCCCATTCCATAGATTGCCGTTTTGTTTCCGATTGGAAGTGATGAATCCATGTTGCAGTGCCTGTGACTACATTCTACAAAAAATTGTCACGATCAGCGAAGAATTTCTGCACAGATGGTCATACGTTGCTCTTTATGGTCTTCTGTTAGGAAAATAGTACCCCAGCGGGCACACACTTTTGAGTAGTACCCCAACTGGTGGAAGAGTTTCAGCACTATCAACAGAAACGTCCAGTCGTGCAGCGAGGTGTTTGATTGTGATCCGTCGATCACCTCGAACGAGAGTGTCCGAGCTTTCCGATACTCCAGGGTCACAGCAGTGGGCGGCAAGTCGCATCCTGGGTTATCAGACAGGTTTGTGCGACCTTGTTGCAGTGATGACAGACGCCTCGTCCAACGACTCACCATGCTTTTGTTCACTGCCAGGTCTCCACAGACGATCTTCGAGCTCCTATGAATATCTGCGATGCTGTGGCTTTCCTCCAAAAAGACAGATCTGCGCTTGAAACGCACCTCTGTTAGCGACGCCATTTTTAAGGCTACGTATTCGTATAGCGCCGCGACCTATCGGAACTTCATGAAACTATAGGGCCTGTAGCGCGAATATTCCACGATGTTTCACAACTAATTCCGCTTTCTTCAGCCGATACTGGAATATGTTGCATTACTTATTGACAGCCCCTGGTAAACGTCTACCACTGAGCGAGTTTGCATTCTCGAGTATGCATTCCCTTCGTAGATATTTTTGCTTCGAATGACCGTTCCTATCAAATCCCTGAACACTGATCATAATTCCTGGGGCTCCCAGGATTTCGTCAGGCATGCATGTTCTGTAACACTAAGAATTGTGGCCCAGAATATGCACTGAGAGTAAAGACGAAAGTAACGAATCGTAGCAGAAATGAGACTAGCGACATACTTGACAACAAAACCGAGGGCCACCAAGCCGAGGAAGTGAAAGAATTCTACAACCTCCGAAGCAAAATCATGCAGCCAGAGTGACTTACTGTGCAGTGGAGTGTACACTTATTTGTAACTTCCTAGCGTACTAAAATAGTGTGTTGGAGCAGAAACCTTCTCAAACCTTCAAAGTTTGGAAGGTAGGAAGAATACTGGTGTAAGAGATTATGAGGGCGAGTTGTTCGTTATTTATGCTGAATTAAGTCAGTGCAGGGCCTCCCCGTGGAAGGCTCCGACTCACAGCTTGAGTCTGCCACACAATTTTTGTCTGCTTTAAAATTATGGAACATGGACGAAGCAAGACGGATATAAAAGCAGACTATCACACCAAGTGTGACGGCCATTGCTCGCCCGTCCTTTTGGTGTTCTTATTACAGAACTTCACAAACACGATATCTCATACCGAGTGGTTCAAATGGCTCTCAGCACTATGGGACTTAACATAAATGTCTCTGATCACTATGCGACTTAACTTCTGAGGTCATCAGTCTAACTGACCTAAGGACATCACACACATCCATGCCCGAGGCAGGATTCGAACCTGCGACCGTAGCGGTCGCGCGGTTCCAAACTGAAGCACCTAGAACCGCTCGGCCACTCCGGCCAGTATACAGAGTGACACAGAACTCTGTGTATTTTCTATATTTTATATCCTTTTTCAGTATCTTCAGTTAGCCTTTGATCTATGTGTACTAACATGTAATAACAAAATGTTACGTAAATTACAAACAGTTCTACGATGTGAGCAACCGCAGCTGAGGTAATACATGTTTGACAAATAAACCGCTTCCAGCTGGATACATATAAGCCTTTATTTATTTCTATTCCTGTAAATAAAGATTCATATACAGCTGGAGGCAGTTTATTTATTGAATATGATTACGTAAATTGATGTTGTTATTTCGAGTTGCATTATTATTCGGAATGTACCTATTTATTTTGTCTGTGTTTTTCTGTAAGCTTAGGCTCAGCACAAAAAAAATGAGACCTGTGTAAAAGTTTGACGAATGAAAATGAAACAGTTGATGAGCGAGCTGGTTCCAGGTGGGACTATGGTGTGGAAGATGGCGAATGTCATTCCGTTTTGAGAAAGTCTCTTACCTTATGAAAAAAAATGTTATTTTAATAGTGTGGAAATAAGGAACAGTTTCATACAATTTCGTCGTGATTTCCACTGAGAAACCAACGGAGCTTCGATTTCGTTGTATAAAAGGTGAGTAGGTACTGTGATCTTTGTTGTTTCGCTTTAGTGACGAGCAGAAATATTACTGAACTCATTCTGAACATCGAAATGTAATTTACTTCATTAAAAGACTCTGTTTATAAGTGCCAGGGCCAGGCGTCCACCCGTAGATTCTTAGTGGAGTAATAAATCTACTAGCAAATACATTAATACATAATTAAACTGCCGTCATGGTTAAAGCGCAATATCTGTGTATCATTTTCTAAACCGGTAAGATCAAGTCCTCTATGTAGTTTGAAAAACTGTGAGATCTGCCACTAATCGATGCGACGAAGCAACCGTAAATTTTTTTTCAGGTTTGGTCAGCATTTTAGCAATTATAAAAAATGCCACCACCATCTTGCAGCAGATCAGCGATCTTAGATAGCAGCAGAGCGTCGGACCCAGAGTGCATTCTTCACGGCAGCGGAGACACAGGGTAAATAATCGGCTTCAAATCGCACGCCAGTATTCGTTTATGTAACGTAACCATAGAATCATTATCCTAATAACAGATAAACTGAGACGAGTTGCATGGACAGTGATAGAGATTAAGAAGTAAGTAACACCGTTAACCAGAATGTCAGCTTCATTACTAGCACGTAATTTTCCCTCGCAGTGCTAACTCCATTATCAGATAATATAATCGGCGATTGCCTCTGAGTTTATAGTCTGACTAACATCTTTTTTTGTCACACCTTGATTACTGTTTATTTAGAGACATTTTGAGACAGTTAAAGATGAGATTAAAGACTAGTGATGTACACAGCTATACCACATTCAAGTGAGATCATTGCAGAGAGCATAACACAATATTTCGTACGATTTCGTTTAGTTGACAGCTGTTTTGAGGTAAGACTACATACAGAGGTGTCATTAACTTTCACTGCATTCAAGTACTAACCAGTATTGCAAACAATCTAACTCCAGTTAGGATTCAGTTCGTCCGATGCCACTAGTACACACAATGGCTGACACTGCGTTTTTATGAGTGACCTGAAGTTTTGCTACATGAAGCTGCCAGACTCACGTAGTTGCGCACATGTCGTCATATATCCGTGGTCACTGTAATTTGTACACCAATATTTTTGTCAGCCTTGGAGGTGAGGTCCTGTCCAAGTACAGCTGCATGCCTTCGCAAAAGGTGCACACCAAAATTTCGCCTGCCTATGACTCATGCATTACCTGTAGTTCCTATACGATTTCTGAAGATGCATCAAAAAGGCGAAGCGCATCACTAATGCTTATGCTATTTTTTAACCTAAACTGTTTTTACAGACTCGCAACGACTGACTGACTGACTGAGAACCGCTCGCAACACTCGCGCGGTCAAGCGCAAACTCTCTGGTCACAGATGCTACAATGCCTCGCCATCGCTGCTATGATAACAAAGTGCACAGGCACTGAAAAAATTCTTTAGCATATTCAGAACAAATAAACAGACTGGCAAAATATATTATGTTGACAAGTGACATGAGTGCACATGCACTGTAGTTCAGAAAATAAAAAAATGTCTATACAATATAAAAGACAAGAGTGTACATATACTGTACTTCAGAACAAATCGAAAAATGTCTTTAGCATTTTCGCAATAAATAAACATAATGGCAAGAAAATCATGTCCAAAGTGCACATGCACTGAAAAATGTCTTTAGCATTTTCACAACAAATAAACATAATGGCAAACATCATGTCGACCAGTGACATAAGTGTACTCGCACTGGAGTTCAGCGAATCGAAAAATGTATAACGTACGAACAGAAATGATGTTACCAAAAAAAATGAGTTTCTTTATGTGACAAGAATTAGGATAGGAAAGGGAAGGATTGCATCATGGTTGTAGCACTTTAGATTGCACACAGCTGTTCTGAAAGTCCATATCTTTCCACAGAAGTACAACACCAAGTGATACAACTTGAAGTTCTTTTCCCATCAGAATTTATCAGTGTAACCAAGACACTGAACCGTCGTAGTAATGTTCCATGTTTTCATTTTGGCAGTACATTAGGTACACCAAACAGTGGGACCATAATAACGTCTTCATCGCTCACGGTGGTGGACAGCATGTCGTGTCAACACCACGCTCTTACAAGGCACACCAACGTAGAATTAGTGCAAAACCAAAGATAGTGCTCCATGATCACTAGGATAAACAGGACAAATGGACATTGCAGTAATTCAGGGTAGTTATCTTATGAGGATAAGGACATTATGTCACATAATATTGACAATTACAGACTTAATTAGTAGTTTGTGGCATTCATAGCCCAGTTATTGAACATTTCTGTACCAAGTATGTAGTATTACAGAAAAATGTTCATTAATTGTTTTACATAGGATCAGTAGCCTTCTTTTCCTGGTTACAAAGTATTATGAAATAATCGCATTCTTTTCAGTTACAGAGTATAATTAAGGATCATTAACCTTCTCCTAATTACAGTTAATTAATCATTTGTCATTCCAATAATAATCATTAGCCTTTTCCTAATTACAGTTAATTAATCATTTGTCGTTAATTAATCATTTGTCTAATTGCAGTTAATTAATCATTTGTCGTTAATTAATCATTTGTCATTCCAATAGTAAGAATCATTAGTCTTTTCCTAATTATAAAGCATTATTAAACAGTCACATTCCTTTCCAATAACAAAGTATGAACATTGAAAACAAGAGCTAATTAATGGCATAATTAATAACAATTCGTGGAGTGACATTAATTATTGGCACTCAGTGGCCAGCAAGTATTGAATAGAATCATCATTCAGTATTATTCAGATTATTACGAAGTCATTATTAAAAATCAGTTAATTACAGTCATAGCATTAATAATCACAGGCATTATAAGTAGTCTCATTACCATAAACAGTGTTCCTCCTTCAGTAGTATTCAGATCATTACAAAGTCATTATTAAAATCAGTTAATTACAGTCAAATCATTAATAATCATGGGCATTATAAGTAGTCTCATTACAATAAACAGTGGCAGTTATTAGCTAGTGACAAAGCATTATCTTAAATATATACTTTTTTTTTTGTCTCATTAAGAAGTCATTACTGAAGCGACATACTATTCAGAGCTAATCAGTATTATTCAGAATTATCATAAACTAGTGACATTATGTGGGACTGGTAATACATTTTTTGGTAGCAATGCATTGCGTTGGGATCGATAATTAATTGCTGAAACATAACACTATTTGCTTTTGACCTATTGCAGCAAATGAGGATAGGTAACGTCATTCGTCATGAGTCAGCTGTAGCAAGATTATGTAACAAGGCAGTATGTGTGATCACATTTATAAATGATAAACACAAATGGGTAAAATACAAAAAAATGCAAGTACTAGAACAGGTATAATAAGTAACAGGTTTAGTAAGTATCATGAAAAACTTCTCCTGGAAAAATTACAAAATGGATTATTAACCTGAAAGAAGAAACGCACACTACGCTGAAAAGTAGTGAACTTCGAATTAACAGGTAGTGAAATGTGTATAAAATGTGTTCCATAGCTGTCCTTTCCAAAACTTTCTGTCATCCTACTATGCAATATAACACCTGCTGTCAAAACAAACTGCAACAAATACTTAAATAATTACGTAGCATAAATACATAATTTCAACATTATCCTCATCTGTAAAGAAAAAACTTCATTATCAATCACTTCATTATCCACATTATCATAACTTCATTATTATCATCACCTGTAAAGAAAAACTTCATTATTCATAATACCATATCCTTCATCATTATTCATCAGTATTCATTATCATCTGCAAAAAATCACTTCATTACTCATTATACAACTATTCCTTATCTCTAGCATATTTCATCACTAAAACTAAGATGTGTAGTTCAGTCTGACAGCCTGCATCAATCACCTTGTATTCTGAAAGAAAAAATTAGTTAAGACCGCTATTCTGTGATGAGTATAGTATAGTCTTGTTAATGCTTGTTAATCCTGATCCATTTACTCTTCCTCATAAAGTTATTGCATCTCCTTTCGTTTATCCCGTAGGTGAAATTCCCATTTCTGTTGAATTTATTTCTTACATGCATCATTTCTTTCTGAAATTGATGACAGAGATTAATGTCCTGCATTTAAATCATATACCCACTAAATAAGGACTGGTTTATGGTAACATACTTAAGCATACAGCATAACATGACAGAAAACGTAATATGTCAAAGACATTGACAGTGTTCAGATGCAAAAATGTACACAGAATATCACAATGCAGCAGCAAAAAGGAAAAATGTAAAACAGTCACGATGTTGAGATATCATAGGGCAAAAAAAAAAAGTCAAAGTCGACTGGTGTGTGTTATATCTTAACTATTTCACAGTGCATATAAACAAAACTGGAATACAATCATATACACAAAAAAAGTGGAAAATGTGCACGGTCTGATGTGTAACGACAAGAAAAGCGACCTGCTAACCTTACCTTGCCGGGCACTTGCCAAGAAAAAATACGATAATCATCAGTAATTAGTCACGTGAAATAATTGCATTAGTAAATGGCATCATAGTGTGTTGAATCATACAGTGGTTTCACTCAATAAACGGTTTAATGTTTGAGATATGGTGATTGCCTTTCGATTTTCTAGTTCTCAAAGTTTCGACATGTACAACATTGGGGTGAGGGATGCTGCGAATCCGATACGGACCTGCGTATAGAAGTTCAAATTTACTGCACTTACCTTTTAATTTGCTGGATAAATAGTGTGTACGTACTAATATCTTCTGTCCAACGTGAAAGTCGCGGCGTGTACAAACCTGTTTTTGCTGTCTTCTCCGGCGCTCTGCGGCACGTTTGATGTTCTTCAGCGCAATGTCAATTATTTCGTGGTGTCTTAGTCGCCTACATTTGGGTAATTTTACTAATTCTTTAATTTTGTTCGGTGGTTCAACGTTTTTCAGTATAACAGTCGGAGATAGCATAGTGGATTCATTTGGAATGGAATTAATTACATCTTGGAATGAGAGTATGTGTGTATCCCAATCAATATGTCTTTTGTGGCAGTATATTCCACACAGTTTACCAATTTCCTTCATTAATCTTTCACAGGGGTTCGAAGAAGCGTGGTACTTGGATATATAGATCGGAGAAATGTTTCTAGCTCGTAACATGCGTGTCCATACGCTACTACGAAATTGTGATCCATTATCAGAAATTACTTTCATTACATGCCCTACATGAGATAGAAAATGTTTTACAAATGCTTTGGAAACAGTTTTAGCATTAGCTTTGCGTAACGGAGTGAAAGTAACAAATTTTGAAGTGAGCTCAACAGCGACAAAAATGTAGCAAAAACCTCTGTTAGTTCTGGGAATCGGACCAAAAATATCTACAGCGGCCATGTGTCTTAATTTAACAGGTATAATGGGATATAATGGAGGAATATGTGAAGTGGTGTCTGATTTAGCTTTCTGGCAAATTTTACAAGACGCTAAAACTCGTCGTATACGTTTCTCCATGTTGGTAAAATAACAGTTCTGTCTCAGTATAAGAAAACATTTTCTTGCTCCGTAATGTGCGTAACTTAAATGAGTGTACCAAATTAGTTTGTTAACCAGTTCGTCAGGAATGCATAATAACCAATTGTTGCTGTCAGGATGAGAGCGGCGAAACAGAATGTCATTGCGTACAGTGTAGTGGTTCCTAATCGTAACATTTTTCCTATCTTGCCAAAGGTGTTTAATTTCTTTCCACACATTGTCCTTATTTTGCTCTTGCGCTATGTCCTGTAGTGACGATGAAATAAAGTTTTCAAATGCAACTTGTTGAATGTACATGACACTGAAATTTGTTTTGCAGAAGTTGGTTGCTACGTCTTGCTGATTGTTGCTGAGAGAACGCGATAGTGCGTCTGCTATAACATTTTGTGTGCCGGGAATGTGAACAATCGTAAAATTAAATTCTTGTAAATATAGTTTCCATCTACTTAATCTGTCGTGAGTAAATTTAGCCGAAAGTAAAAATTGTATCGCTCTGTGGTCTGTGTAAACGGTGGTATGTCTGCCATAAAGAAAGTGCCTAAATCTCGTAAAAGCCCATACAACACATAATGTTTCAAGTTCTGTAACAGAATAATTTCGTTCAGCGGGTGACAGAATGCGGCTTGCAAATGCGATGTTTTTAATAACTGTTGAACCATCTTCTTCAATTTCCTGGAAAATATGTACGCCTAAAGCGGTGTTAGAACTGTCGGTGGCAATGGAAAAATTTCTGGTAAGATCTGGGTGCGATAAAAGTGGAGCATTCAACAAAGCATGTTTCAGGTTCATGAATTCAGAATGTGCTTGCTTATCCCAAGACCAAATAGTGTTTTTACCTGTTAATTGACATAATCTGGGTGTGTCTAAAGCAGAGTGATGAATAAATTTACGAAAAAAGTTAATTAAGCCCAAAAAACTGCGTAATTGCTTCTTCGTCGTAGGAACAGTAATGTCACGTAGAGCCTGAAGTTTTTCCGGATCAGGTGCAATGCCTTCTGCTGAAATTACGTGTCCAAGAAATTTTATAGAAGTTTTGCCAAAGTGCGATTTACTGAGATTAACTGTGAGTCCTTGAGCATGAAAAGTTTGCAACAGTTGTTCAAGAATCATATTGTGTTCAGACCAGTTAGTTTTTGCAATAAGAATGTCGTCTACGTACGTCGTGATTCTGTCTTTAATGCAAACGTGTGTCGGATGGCGTCAAAATTAATAACATTTTCGTGAACAAGATTCTGCGTGCCTAAATTATTGCTTACGTTATTGGAATATGCAATCTGTACTGTGTCTGGTCAAATTCTATCGTACGTGCTGTTATTTACGGGAGAATATTGTGGCATATCCACTATATGAACTGCTTTGTTATTTCTTACTGACGTGTTACGCTATGGATGACACCTATTGTCTGTTTCATTCATGATTATTTGTTGTTGCTGATGTTGTTGCTGCTCATAAGATCGACTGTTATTAAATGTACGCTGAAAATTGTGCTCATCATTTTTTTACGTCTGTCGTGATAGTAATTTCTATACGGCGCATTGCGCTGCGAGTTGAAATAGTGTGTTGTCTGTACGTAGTTATTTCTTTGCTGACATGCGTTACTATTTGTTGGGGCTGGGACTATACGTGCACGCGGCGAAACATTAAAGTTTGGTTGACCTTGTAGACTGCATTGTTGGTTAGGTATTCTAAGCGGCTGACTTTCATGCTATTGTGGTGAAAAACGTCTATTGTTACCAAAAAATGCGTTTGCTGTTAATTTTACACATACTGATGATTACGATTTTTATCTGTTATTTAAGTTCTCGTGATTCTGGAGTGCCTAATGAAAATTGTCACATTCGGTAAAATATTTCTCATATCGGGTTTTCTTTAGTCATTCTTAATCCTAGATAGAGCAATAGTTGAAGAGCAGTTTTGATAGATATAAAGGATAGTAGAAGAGAAGGCAGCAGTGCAGAAAACTAAAGATGAAATAGCACTACTACAGCTCGGGGCCCTATGCTCGCTACGGCACATATTCATTAAAGCGTAATGAATCCCCTGAGGTCAATTACGCACTGCAAATAAATTTTAGCTTTTGCGTTGCAAACAATAGCGGTAAAATTCCAAAGGCAAATTGTTGTATCCGTGCTAATTCCAGTTTCTGCATTATAGGCAATGCTGTTGTAAATACAAAAATAAATTGTCGCATCTGGTTCAAAGCTAGCTTCTGCATTACAAGCAATAGCGGTGAAAGCATAAAAACAAATTGTCGTATACAGCTCAAAGCGTGTACCTGTGTTCTGTCATTATTAAATTCTTTACATTTTCTTGCGGATAAAAATTGCTCATAATCTATGTTCTCGTCACCGAATTTGAGAACACGTTCGGGTTTGTATGTGAATCTGTTCGTCTGTGTCATTTCGTACTTCAAGTTACGTAGCTTTTCAGATTTTAAGTCGCGTGGCTTTTCGGATTTTACGTCTCGTAGTTGCTGTAAATTGTTCACATTATACACGCTGCGTGACTCTGACAAATGTTCGCAAAGTAGCGGATTCTGTGACGTATTATTAACTGAAATACTTTTCATTTCTGTTTCTTCTTGTTGTAAATTTGATAACTTCCTACGTAACGTGTTGTTAGATGAATCGATCTCATTAATTGTCTGCTGTAAATTTAGAAATTCAGGTGTTTGGTTAAATGAAACCGGTGCAGTATCATCTGATTTATTGTCATTAGTATTTTCGATAACATCAATACGACTGGACAATTCATCACATTTTTCATTCAGTATTTTAACCTGATCGTCAGTTTTAGTGTCAGTAGCATTAATCTGTTTTTGCAATTTACGCGTAGTTTCATTCAGTTTTTTAACGTCAGATTTGACGACATCGCAATCCTGTGTTAGATCTAATTGTTCGAATCTGTCTGTCACTGTTCGAATATTTACTGTGTGTGTATCTGTTTTTGATTTAAGATCAGAAATCTCATCCCGTAATTCCGCGTTCAATTGTTCTATGGTATTAAATTTGTCGGACACTGTAGTAATATTATTGTCTACATACGTCTTCGCCTTCGCGAACATTTTACGTTTGTCCTCTTGTCTTTGTGCAGTGATTGATTCCATGACTTGTCGTTTTACTTTGTTTTGATCCTGAATAAATCTGCGGAAACGCGTATCACTGTTCTGTATGTGCTGATTAAAGCGCTCGTTAATCTGAGTGTTCTGCTGTTCGAATTTCTCGTCTATCTTTGCGTCCATTGTGCGCGAAAGTTCTACCGTTATTGCTTTAAACTCGTCCCGTAATTGTGTAGCTTTTTCAGAGCATTGTTTAGCGACTTCGCTAATTTCGTCTCTGAGTGTTTCTGTTGCGGCTGTTTGCATTTCCCTTAATTCTTGCGCAACAGACTTAATTTCTTCGCTATTTTTTCGTGAACAAGCCTCAATTTCCGTGCGCAACTGTTCCTTAGTGTCATGACACTGCGCGGCAACGGCTCTAATTTGTTCACTAAGCTGTCTGGAATTGTCGTCTAATTTTTCATTTAAGTGTTGTTTGAGATTTTCATTATCTTGTTTGTTCTGTTCCCTAAGTTGTTTAAAATCTTCACTCTGTTGTCTGAAATTGTTGTCTGTTTTCTCACTCTGTTGTTTGATATTTACGTCATTATTGTCAAGTTTTTCATTAATTTTATTAAATTTTTCGTCCTGTTCACTAAGTTGTTTGCTCATTTGTCGCAACAAAGCCATAATTGGATTCGACTCAAGGTCAGCATTTCTATTCTCTGTGCTGTTCAATAGTGGATCTGGAATTGTTTCACTTTCTGTGACCATTTGGTCATTTTGAAATTTACAAAAAGGTTTGCCAGTCAAATGTATACTATCAGTCATTGTTTCGGAATTAAATAAATCTGTCCTACTTTGTGTGATCTGTTCATTTTCATTAGACAAATTTGTCTGTACATTACTTGAGTTTTCCGAATCGGGTGTGTTAAGCTGGGTAGCGCTCATTACAATGGAGCGTCCCGCGTCATCAATTGTCGTCAAATTAACAGAAGAGACAATTGAGTTCGTTTGTTCATCATTAAGATAAAAGTCATCATTAATGGTTGTATTGCACTGATTGTTAGTGAACGCAGGATTGTCATCATCACACTGCGTGTCATAATTACTATCGGTCACGCTGTTTAAGTCGGTAATTTCATTCAAAATACCTCGCGATACACTATTCACAGTCTTTCGCGGCATTTTTACAATAGTCACAATTTTTCAGAAAATAAATAAGCACAATGCAAAAGCAACACACAAATACAACAGAGCAACGAATTGCCATTGACCTGTAGAAAGAAAGTCACAAGATTAGTAAAAGCGTTGCGCCAAATCCTAATTATATCTAAGCAAATAAGAGCAGATATCTGACTGTTTTTCAAAAGACTCTCAACGAAATTCGATCCTGGACTGGGTGTCGCCAAGTGTAACCTCCCCACAAAAATTTTACAAGAAATGTAATGACAATACTTAATAGAAATGGGAGCCAAGTGTAACCTCCGCTAGCAATTAAATTTAATGACAATAAAAGTGAGAATCGCAATCTGACTTAAGTATAAATTTTTCATAAAAAAATTAAAGTCCATTCAGTGACAAGAAAATTCAATTAAACCGAAACATCGGTCTTTGGCCCTGTGCAAAACAATCGGAATTAAAGTCTTACCTCAGAATACCTGGATGTCAAATTTCTGCTCTTATCTTTGCGCACGGCTTGGAGGAACTGCATTGCAAATAATAATATTCTTTTTTTTGTGATTTTAGTGAAATTTTTCTTCAAAAGAAGTGGAATGAAATGGGAAGTGCAACGAAATCTTTAGTTCAATAAAAAATTAAATTTTTGAGAAAATGCTTTTGAAATAAAAATTATTATTGGGGGACTTGTTGGAGAATAATTACAATAAATAAATTTTTATATTATCTAATGATTATATTAATTAATAGTATACCTCATTCAGCATCTTGACCAGTGTTGCCGACCGCCTACATCACACAACCGCACTGGGCTGCTACTACTGACCGACCGCTCTGCATGACGACTATTAGCGTACTGCACTGCACGACTACTAATAGAGTACTGCTCTCAACTAGACAGAGCTACAGACTCGTAACGACTGACTGGACGCAACTGAACTGAGCTACTGCTACCGACACTCGCGCGGTCAAGCGCATACTCTCTGGTCACAGATTCTACAATGCCTCGCCATCGCTGCTATGTTACATACGTGTTTCAGTGTTCTCGCACTTAAAATGGCATCACTGCCATCGATTATAGGGTCGCCATGTTTGTCTTCCGCGATTCAGGTCGGTGGTCGGGTGGTTAACGAAGAGAGAAAACAAACAGCGGAGTGGAGATTCGCAGGATCGGAGGTGGCTTGTTGACGTTTACCGTGAGGCCTGTACGCTATGGGCAGGGTCAGCGAGAGATCCCGGCAGTGACTTGATGGGACCTTGGGTTTGGTATCGCGGTGGTCCACTGTTGTGTTTTGGGGCTTTTATGCTGCGAGGGCATGTATAGTTTCTTGTTACTGGCCATTGAAACTGAGATGTGTCTATAACGTGAGGGAGGAAATGTGTCATGCTCACCGCTGTTGCATGTGAAAACGGTTCGTCTGCCTTGTTTCTGTGCAGGAAATTATGTGAAGTAAATAGCTGATACCACGGCGACGTCTTGCTCTCACGCATTGTTGAATATATTTCGGAATTACTGAATGGTGAAGATATCCCACGTATAAAGCAAGTGAAGCCATTTGCGCCATACTAAGGTACTGTTTTATTCTCCTTAAATCTGTGTCAGTTATATGAGCATTTATATGACCTTCTTTAGTTGCAGAAGTTACAGAAGTGTGTAAACAGAGAGCTATGTGGAAGAGGATGTAAAGTTGAAACGCTTCCAATAAGTGATTGCACTCGAACTCTGTATTACTAAAGGTGCCTTTCGATACCAGCACCTACCTTGGGTAATAAGTGTTATTCGAAGGTTGTCACGGTACTGTAAGTAATTATTATATACAAAAATTGTTTATTCTGATTACACTAAATTTGAGATGTAAGGTCGGCTGTGTGCTGCTGTAAATTACTACTGTCTCCTCTGTGTGGCAGCCCAGCATTGTCAGTGGCTTCAATCATTATTTCTGTCATATTTCGAGTTTTGTATTCGCGGGTTTGCTTAAGCTGACACTGTTAAGTTTGTAAACGCTGCGCTTGTGCACACGATACTCTTTAAAGCCTGTACTATGGTAAGTTGACGGGCTTCATCTTATGAGAAAGGATTTTTGTATAGATATTGACCGCGTGTACCTGAATGGAGGCAAATCAGACTTACACCCACTCGGTAATAACAATGATACGTCAAGCAAGTCCGAAATGCAACTACACGTCAGGACGGACAAGAAACAACACAGAAGATACTACCAATTTGTTAATTATACGGTTGCCAGCCTAATTAGGCACTAAATGAGTTTCTTCCCTGTACAAGTTAATGTACGTTCATGCGAAACCACACGTAATAACACTGCATAATATGGTAAATTTTAGAACCAGAAAATCTACTGAACTGATAATTTCACTTTCTGTACTAATATGGATAAACCATAAATACATAACATTACACTATAATGTTTACTACAAAACTTCGTACTGTCTATTGATCTGATTAAAATCGGGCATAGGTTACCCTAGAAATAGCACTTTCGAAACACACACACAATGTCAATTTTGCTAAAGATAAAACACTAATAAAGTTTGGTTTCTATTTTGGCTTTGACTTTGCTGGTCAAATCAGTTTAGAACACTTCAGAATTCAAATGAATAAAAAAGGGGGGGGGGGGCACCCTGAAACTGTTATGATCACTGTATTAAAACAATTAATTACTGAAATCATTATGCCCTCAAGATTTCCAATATATGATTAACTACTCTTTTTGTCTTATTTCCTACTCATTTAAATACCATTATATCAGCCTCTAAATAATTAAACTTCATTTCTAAATCGATATCAAAATTATCTTCCAACTTTGTCAGACCTTTGTTATTCGTCTATTAGTTCATTAACAACAAAGTTCTTTAAACATCATTCTAACATAGCTAGGTCTGCAGGTAATTATTATTAACATAAACTTTAATTCTTCATTTCGGGACACTCGGATTGCACAACATTTGGAAAGGACCCTGTCTAGGTTAGTTGTGAGGATAATTAAATGATAGGACAGTTCTGGTAAAACTTAAGTTGTTATTGAACAGTATGGAATAAAAGTAACACTGGTCCATACGAATTCAGTACTAAAAAGTTCAACCTGTTCGTATCAATGCGGCAGTTGGCGGGCGGCGAGATGGCGAGGCACAGAGCACACATACAACCACAGCAATGGCTCTTGACGTATCGGCACTTTACTTCTTCTTAGCGTCGCAATACTTTCCCATTTAGTGCCTATGGAATTTTGCCATGCTGTATAGGAGTCGGAACGACATATCCGAGGCTCAATGAAACTACGTCTTCCAGGAGAGCCTCCTCGATCCCGGACGTATTGCTCAGACCAATGCCCAACTCCGACTACTACTACTGCTGAGCCCGTTATGCCGTGCAGCGCCCGTGTGCATTTTCCCGCGCTCGCCTGCCATCCACCTTTTACCGCTCCCTTACAGACAGGGTATTCACCAGAGATTTTGCATTCTACATATCCTAATACATCGCCTACGTATGGACCAGACACACAATTACAACTTTGACATCTTACAATAGTTTCAACGTTTCTTACATTTCAATTCTGTTATAATATTGCTTGAAATTTGACATAAACATTAATATTCACATCGAAATTTGTTTACAGTTTTCTTAACACAATGACATGAAACCAAAAGGAAATGAAATCAGAACATCGATTACACTAATTTATCGAAAAATCGGATGGAAAAATTATTATATGTACAATAGTACAGCGTTGTTGTTGTTACAAGTTGAGTTGTAAGACCTATAAACAGCAAGTCAAACTGACTATTCTATGAGCTCAAGACGATATTCTATTACGTGGTACCTTAGTTTGTTATAGGTTAGAAGTATTTTACGTGTTATTAATATTCTGCTGTTTTCTTTGTCTAAAGAGGATCTAGTTCTGTGAAATAGTCGTTTATATTTTATTAGTGTGTTACGCTTTGTGCCTTTTCATGTTAATTGTTTTTAAGAAGCTACAAATGACTCTGTGTATGTTGCGGGTAGCTGAAACTGACGTGTTCACGGGGGTCGCGTCCTGACGGGATTGATAATGGGCCTTTTTACTGCGGCACATCCGGCTATCCTCCTTCAGTACATTTGTCTCGCTTGTATAGTTACTACGATTGTCGAGTGGAATTAGGGCTTACTGTAATCACCTTATATGTTGAAGTTAAGTATCTCCCTTGCCAGGGCGCGAACCTTCGTGGATATAGTCGTATTCTCATCTGTGAAGATTGAGAGTGTTATTCATTTGTTCTCGTCACATGTATGATTAATTATCTTGTTATATTTAATGTCAGTAAAATGTAAGTGTTAGCGAGGTCCGAATTGAGACGTAGTATTCTCCTCTTGTGGAAACAAATTTAATTGATTTTATTCCTTTTTTAAGTAGCCTTTAGATGTGTACATTTTGCCTCCATGTTTGGTGTTTTTATGGCTTCCACGTTAATTAAAATTACAATAAAGGTAAATTTGGCAACGGAGGGTTTCGTGTATTTAAGTTCCTAAGTGGATCCTAAGTTAAGTGCAGGAACCCTACCAGTATCTAGTACGCTCGTATAACGTGTCATGTCGCACTTTTCAGTTCTGAGTACACTGGCCGCAGACTGCAGCTGTATTAAAGACGCTGCAGAATTTTTAATGGGAAATGCTTGATCACCCATCATACAGTCCGGACTCAGATTTTCGTCTCTGTACTCACATGAACCTCTCGTTATGAGGACAGCCTTTTGCTGCAGACAAGCGTAGAGAATTGGCGAAGGCACAGGTGGCTGCCTTATATGACGATGACATTGGAAAGTTGGTACGACGCTTTGATAAAGGTAGAGAAGTAGCCAGAAACAAAGTATTTTTGATTTTTCACCGTTGAATTCAGTTTCGGTACCACCCGGATCTTGAAAATCAAAACAAAAAAGAAGCCCTCATGTTACAAAGACGGATAGAAGAATTGCAAGTATATCAGCTAGCGCCAAAGTTAGGCTGAGACCCGAACTCATGTAACACATCGACTCACTTTAGTATACCTTAATATAGCGACATTGCTGGTAGTCACCTGCTTGACGTAGGTGAAGTGTGGAAAAAAATCCGTGATCAAAATAGGCTTGGGAAGGAGTTTTTTTCACACAAGCAAATAAAGAACCAAATATAGTACAATTTATGATCCAGACCCGGTGGTCTCTACTATTCTTGCTTAACATATGTTTCGATAGTGCTTGCCACCATATCACAGAGCTCCATCACAGAAAGCCATAAAGTTAAAACATGCCAACGTCTGGAACGTATAATCTTTACAGCATCGAGCATCAATATCCGCTCAAGAAATTACAACGCTATAAAGACTTTACTGCTACACGGGCCTTTAAACAGAACTGTGCAAGATTCATAATCCTGTACCTATCGTAATGAGATTCTGTTCACAAATTTTAAAAAGTATTATGCATTCACTAACAGCACTGTATCGCAACCATGTCAACATCTGCACTCACATGGAGAAGCGGAAACGACATAAGGAAAACTTGAGCCACAGGTGTACTTATTTGCTCTGGGCAGATTCGAATGACTTGATTTGCTCACACGAAGCAGCAGTGCCTGTGTTATTAAGAAGACATGCATGCATGTCAGAAGTAACAAGCACTGCAGTGACTACAGCTTTCAGTAAATATAGGAAATGTATTCGTAATTGCGAATATAAACCACCATCGGCTGCATATTGGAATGACAACAGTGAAAATACATGCCCTACCGGGACTCGAACCCGAATTTCCCACTTTAACCGCGTCGTCAATCCGAGCACGAATCAGGGCCAGACCCCATCGTCCATATGTCGTCGTATATGTGTCACAATATACATTCGAACATTACGTCTATTTACAGGAAGGACATATTTATTGGGCTTGGTATTGATTCGCCAACTCCAGGCCGTCGACTCTATATGTCCTGCCTGGACGGGAATATGTGTGACGTACGACTGCAGGTTGCAAAACACTGACGGCAACTTATGGAAGTTTGTGTATGGCAGCGATTCGTGCATGGATAGCCGAAACAATTAAGGTGACTGCTCGCATAAAGTGGAAATCTAGGTTCCAGTCCTGATCCACCACAAATTTTTTACTGTCGTCGTTCCAATAGGCAACCGCCAGGGCTTCATATTCCCAATTTCGAATTCATTTCCGGGATTTGCTAGAGTTTAAAGTTCACTTACGAGCTATACTTCTGAATAGTACCGGAATTCTGACAGGCTGCACAGTACATGTTTGCTTAAATATGCTACCTTCACCATACGCAAGCCGACCTTCCGTTTCCGTCGTCCACCAACCGAGTCTCCACTCAGTCCCCAAGATAAGTTCCTGTACCAACGACTATTACCCCTTCATGTTCCCAGCCAGCTCTTTTGACGACCTTCGACATTAGGAGTATATACATCTGACAACCTTCGACATTAGGAGTATATACATCTATGTCTATACTGCACAAGCCACTTTTCGGTGTGTGACGTGGGGTACTTGTGGTACGATTCTTTATTCCCCCACCTCCAGATCCACTCATGCTTGGAAATAAAGTTTCGAGACCCCCGAGGTCAGCCGGGTCCAGGGTGCAAAGATCAGCATGGCGGCGTCACTGTCCCCCTGAGATAGTTGTCCTTTCAGTACAATATCTGGGCAAGCACCCACGCCAGCAAAAGGTTGGCACGTGTACTAATTTTAAAATTAGAGTCCCGTGCGGTGACATATTTTAATCCTTATGTTTATATAAACGGAGATACTAGTAAATCCTTTTTAGTCAGCACAATGTCGTGGTTAAGTGAGTATTTAAGCACAGGACAACATAGTTCAATACAGTACTACGGAGGAACTTTATATCCAGGACTGGTGGACGATATTGAAATGGTGGAAAGGGGGAATAATTTTATTACTAATAGAAGCAACAGTATTAGGACCATTAGTAGGCAGGATGCTGCAAATGAAATTAGATTTGGTCAAAATTCAGCATATGAAGATTTAGATGAAGAAGTTGTTGAATCCACGGACTCAACCAACCAACCAACTCGCGCACCCGCGCCCTGACCGTGACATCGCTTGCCACAGTTCCTGTCGCGGCCGTCGGCGTCTCAGGGCGTTACCGCCGACGGAAGAGGACGCGCCATGGCTGAGCTCGGGTCCGCAGCGCCCTCTGCCTTTTGCATATAAGGAGGAGCGCTGGCCTCGAGACGGACAGTCTATCGTCGATTGTCTATTGCTACCCTTTCGTGGAGTTTATAGCGGAGCCATTGCAGTGTGATATTTGCTATTGTATTTGACAAGGCTCAGTACACTGATTACTCTTGGATATTACTTGGACTTGTATTGCTGGTGCACGTTTCGTCAGAAATAAAGATAAGTTATCTCTTCATTCTAGCTGGCGTAATTCTTGGCATCATTTATTTTTCGGTCAACAGACATAGCTACATCCTGGTCACTACCCACGCTTTATACAATTTGTGGTGGCTGCCCCAAAAGTACCGCCGAGGACCTTGGGTTTGGGAGCCGTCACAAAAGAGCCAAAGCTGGCACAAGAAGTCAATACAGGATTTCACCAGCGCCATCCATATCAGTACGGAAGGAAGGTCCACTGCAATAGAAATGGATACAGCTGAAACTACGCCGCTGTTACCTGGAGGGACTGAAACAGCAGTTGACGGCGCGACCTTAAGCACCTTGTTATCAACAGCGCAAATAGCTGGCCCTGCTGGTGTAACAGCTTTAGCAGGTGCTGGAGTAGCATACGGGGCAACGAAATTGATTGAAACAGTGAAAAATAAAGGATTAACTTTACCAGGTAGCGATTATGTTGGACCTGGAAACCCTATAAATATAGACGCACCACGAAGTGGAGCTGATGCCACTGCTATAGAACACGACGTTGGGTACGATCGCTTACTAATAGAAGCTCGAGAACATGTTTTCACTGAAGAAGAATTTAGGCAACGAGTACAGCAGTTGGATGCTAAAGCAATTATAGACTTTGCGATTGATTGGAGTCATATAAGAAATTGACATTCCTTTGCAGAAAAGTACGGATTGAAATTGAAAACATTTGTTGAAAAGAAACTTGAAAAGGTATTAGATCCGAAAAAAACTGATGCCAAACAACAAGGTATGTGAATTTCTTTTTCTTATGTCTTTGTTTATAATGGTTGTACTATATATCGAATATGATAAAACAATGTCGGTAAACATCCACATGAGCTCTTATTTACCGGATTATCTCGCTATGGTTATTGTCCAATTCTTTCTGGAAAGTGCTCTCTTGGAAATTTAATAGAAAACGTCCCTGTGATGCACACCGATTCTCCTGTAGCGTCTGCCACTAGAATTTGATGAGAATCTCCGTAATACTCTCGCGTTGACTAAACGATTCTTGGACAAATGCGCCGTTCGTCAGTGTATCTTCTTTAACTCATCTGTTAATCCAGTCTCCTAATGGTTCCAGACTGAGAAACAAAGGAATCAGTGGGATTGTCTTATAAACCTGTCTCCTGTGAATGAATTACGTTTCTTCAGTATTCTTCCAGTTAATCTCAGCCATTTCCTACAAATATTTTACAGTCATTTCCTTTGGTTCACTCTGAATTATTACATCAAGTGCTTTAAGATAATTACTGTTTCAGTGATATGTCGCCGGTACTGTAATCATACAGAGTGGAATTCATTGCTTTTTAAATCCACAATTCCTTACATTTACTTAAGTCTAGGGTCGTCTGCCAGTCCCTACATCAATCTTCGATCCGCTGTAGATCTTCTTGCAGTTCGCTTAAAAAAAAAAAAGAAAAAAAGTAAGACTGGTTTTAACGTTCCGTTCACATCGAGGTCATTAGAGACGTAGCACAAGCTCGGACTGTGTCAAGGACGGGGAAGAATATCGGCAGTCCCTATCAAAGGAACTATCCCGGCATTTGCCTGGATCTGTTTAGGGAAATCATGGCAAATTCAAATGTGGACGGCCAACGCGGGCTTGAATCGTCATCCTTCCGAATACGAGCCCAGTGTTCTAACCACTGCACCACCTCGCTCAGTAGTTCGCTTACACTCTTATATTCAAAATCGCATTATCTGCGAACTATCTCATGGACGTTCCGATGTCAAGTTCTTGATCTTTTCTATATGTCGGTAACACTAACAGTTCTATTAGACTTTCTTGGGGTACTCCTGAAATTCGGTTTACATTTTTCTATTAATATCCACCTGTTGAGTTTTACGCGCAAGGAAGTCCTGAATCCAGTCGGAAATCTCGTCCAATAGTCGGTAAGGAACTGTATCGAATCGCTCTCCGAAGTTTGTCACAGCATCACTCTGGACGCCTGTATCTACGGCGCTCTGGCTTTCATGGCCAAACAGAGCGAACTGAATTTCGCAAGAGCTCTGCTTGCAGAATCCATGTTGAATCTTATAGCATATTTCTATTCCCCAAAGCTGTCATGGCACGCGAGCATAGTTCACTCAAATTTAGGAGCTACTAATCCTTATGTTCGACGTTACGCTTCAACATGACGTTTTTATTGTTATTGCTGTGGTCCTCAGGCCTGGACTGGTTTCATGAAACTTTTATCCGAGATTGGATGTCAAATGGTTAATGCTGTTGAAGAGTATTACCGCTCTCTTTTATAACTTCAATTCACGTGGAAATAATGTAAATGAAGAATGCTTGACGTCACTAAAGCATTAGTGCGTTTAAGATTTGTTAAGGTAACTTTAATATTCTCTACAGATATCAATACTAGTGAAGACCAGGAAACAGTTGACAATATTGGGAGTGAGTCATAGCGAGTTATGTAGCGCTCCACCAACTGCGCGGTCACAGTAAGTCAATATGTCGCCTTCGATGGCGTCTGCTCTCTTGCATCAGTATTATCGTGACTACGGACTTGATTAGTAATATGCTCCGTTTTTGGACTCCTTATGTATTTATTTGCTATCGGCTCTTGGAAACGGATAAAGAAATCCTGTGTTTCTATGATCTTGTAGTATTGTTGTGTAACCACTCCCTGCGACCGTACGTGGATTAATAGAAAAATGTAGGTTATTTTCTTTTTTATGAATATTGTTAGCTTTCCCTGTTTAACATATTTAGTTTTCTGAGCACCGTAACATTATTTTTACGCATTACATCTTATCCAGTACCGACCAAAGTGTGCGGACCCATATTAATGGGCAAAAACATGGGTTGTGTCCAACTTTGGCCTTTATGACTGCTTATATTCTGCTGGGGACATTCTGAATGAGGTGTCTGAATGTCTGGGAAAATTGTAGGCCATCCTTCTCCAAGACGTCTGTGGAAAAATAGCAGCCCATTCTTTCTCAAGAGTCGAAACCAGAGAAGGTAGTGACGTTGGGCGTTAGGTTGAAACACGTATGTATTCATTACCAGCGATGGCGAGGCATGACAGAATCTCTGACCAGAGAGTTATTTATCGTTGCTAGTCTGCGCTTGACCGCGCGAGCGTTCAGTTGCGAGTTGCACTCTGTCTGCAGTAGTAGTCTGTCGGCAGTAGTTGTAGCGAGTGGACGGTGCTAGTCTGCGGGAGTCGGCATGCGTCGACGGCGTGCTGTTCTTCCGAATCTGGTCGGGATTGTGGTGGACGATGTGTATTATAGTAGAAGGTAAATAAAGCAGCATTGCGCTCAGCTAATGACGTATGTTAATTGTAATTAATTTGTTCAAAAAATGATGCCCCAATAATAACCTTTTTAAAAGTAACTCATTTAAAGAAAAAGATTCAAGTTAAATAATATTTCCTATGCATTTCCTCCAAGAATCAAAATTAAATATGGGCCAGCATTGCACGGAGCTGTGCCGAAAAATAAGAGCAGATATAGATGCAGTTTTACAGAGGTAAGAATTTTGGTTTTTCTATTCAGAACACAAGGCCGAAGGTCAACGATGCTGCCCTTATAAAATTTATCAGGTTTAATTATTTCTGTTGAGATGTTACATTCAGTTGATGGTTCATTATTTAATTAATATTATTGTGTGGGTTTATGATCAATTATTATTCTTTAATTGTGTGGGAAGTTTACGTTTGGGCCATTATTATTCTTTAATTTAGCAAGGAGGTTACACTTGGCTCACTTTTATTATTCAGTTTTGTGCGAAGACAACATCTGGCACATCATTTTTATAATCATTGACTTTCTAAATTTCTCACGGGTAGGTTACAAGGTTCTGAGATGATGTCGACAAAGGCGTTCAGCTGTGTTTAGGTCAGGACTCAAGGCAGACAGTCCACCTCTGGAATGTTAACGTCAACAAATCATTGCCTCATAAATATTGCTTCATGACAGGATGCATTCTCGTGTTAATACAGTCACCCGCTCTGAAATCTTCCTCTTCTTTAATGAGTAGGCAGTAGTATAAAATATGTTCGAATACTTCCGCATTTAGCGTTTTCTTAAGCGCAATAACGGGACCACACCCTAACCACAAAAAACAACCACATACTGTAACACCTCCTCCGTACTTCACTGTTAGTGATGTTGTTTGGATTGTGGGGCGCTCAGCTGCACGGTCATCAGCGCCCGTACAAAGCTCAAAATTTTTACACAGTCCAATGTTTTTACACAACCCAGTCTAGCCACTGTCACAAATCACGATGTTGATGATGATGATGAAATGATGAGGACAACACAAACGCCCAGCAGGGAACCTCCACCTCACTGCACTGGCTGGACAGTGTGTCTAAGCTGTTCAGCCTGACCGGATTGCCTCCAAACACGTCTCCGACGATTGTCTGGCTAAAGGCATATGCGACACATCGGTGAAGAGAGCGTGATGCCAATCCTGAGCAGTCCATTCGGGATGTTCTTGGGCCCATCTGTGCAGCGCTGCATGGTGTCGTGGTTGCAAAGATGGACCTCGCCATGGACGTCGGGAGTGAAGTTGCGCATCATGCAGCCTATTGCGCTCAGTTTGAGTCGTAACACGACGTCCTGTGGCTAGATGAAAAGCATTATTCAATATGGTGGCATTGCTGTCATTGTTCCTCTGAGCCATAATGCGTAGGTAGAGGTCATCCACTACAGTAGTAGCCCTTGGGCGGCCTGAGCGAGGCATGTCATTGACAGTTCCTGCCTCTCTGTATCTCCTCTATGACCGAACAACATCGCTGTGGTTCACTCCAAGATGCCTGGACACTTCCCTTGTTGAGAGCCCTTCCTGGCACAAAGTAACAATGCGGACGCGACTGAACCGCTGTATTGACCGCCTAGGCATGGTTGAACTATAGACAACACAAGCCGTGTTCCTCCTTCCCGGTAGAATGACTGGAACTGATAGGTTGTCGGACCCCCTCCGTCTAATAGGCACTGCACATGCATGGTTGTTTACATCTTTAGGCGAGTTCAGTGACATCTCTGAACAGTCAAAGGGAGTGTGTCAGTGATACAGTAATCACAGTCAACGTGTATCATCAGGAGTTCAGGGAACCGCGAGGATGCAAAACTTTTTTTCATGTGTGTATTATAATTGATTGTCCAGCCATTATCAGATCCAAAAGTGACGTAGCCGACCCAGAACTGCCACGCGCCCACGTGTCACTGCTAAATTTTAGATCTTATAACGACAGCAGAGTCGAAAAGGTTGTTCAGTTTCAACAAAATATTTTCGACCAAGAAACTGACTTCTATAATCTAATTGCGTCCATTGTTTGTTATGAGTGATTTACCAACTTATTTCTACACACTGTGTACATCATTATGTTTATTTCAGGGCAACTCTCTCCATTCACAAAGAAAATACTTAGCCCATGGAAGTGCGGTCAGTTCGATCTGCAGTGCTAGTTTTCGAACTGTTTAGCTTTCTCAAAATCCTAACTTTGTCACTCGCGTACGTATAATGCATCTTCGGATTTGTTGTTAGCAATGTTGACTCTTTCAGAAGGAACTTTAAGATTCATTTATAGAATGTAAACAGTATTACCATTTCCTGTTGGATAGCACTTCCTTAAGCATTGTTTCAGAATTTCCGATTGATTCAGTAGGTTTCATTTTCAATAAGAACTGTATAATTACCAAATAGTTTCGCATGTTGGAACTATGCATTGACGTCAGCTATTTGTGACGTATGAAAATTTGTGCCAGACCGGCACTAAAACCTGATTTTTCCTCTTATCGCCAGCGGTCGACTTGACCGCTTTGGATACCCGAGTACACCCTCACGACCCCTCCAAGCCCTCGTGTGTCACGTAGTTACAACTCTTATGCTGTTACAATCCGTAATCCCTGCACAGGGAGAATATCATTCGTCTTTGTTTTGTGAAGATGCAGATACTATATAAACACAGGCATAATAACTCTCAATGAGCGCTGAAGAAAATTAAACGATTAACCTGAAGCTCCTGAAAGCCTAAATTAAAGATTTCCTTCTAATATACTGTTTCAGTTCTGTACAGGAATGTCTTGTGGCATTTGAGAACTTTTCTCTGCACTGTAGTATTTATTCGGATACTCTCTCAAAATGTTTCTTTAAGCTTGTCCCGCTCCATGACAAAGTAGTTTAGAATCATACAGTCCTGATATATAAATATGTAAGTAAAATAACAAATAAGAATGGTACACTTACAAGTGGTGTACGTGGAATAACGTGATGTATTCGGTAGATGATAGGAAAGTTAGTTTTACGACCGTGGCTTATACAACCTATCTGAAGCTACGGCACAGGCAGTTCCTTCTTCCGCGGTAACGTCATCTGAAGATATGCTGATATGTTTCGTTACAACACAAATTTTACAGGGAAGGAAATTATGGGTGCTATTATACCGAGTAAGGTAAAGAATTATGGTAAAAAAACAGATCAGATCTGAAATTTACTCATTGTTAGGGCTGTTTTCTTCACACTCTGTTCTTATACATTAATCTGAGTCACTTTCACAGTTGAACCACAAAGGGCTACTGATCGCTCTCTCTGGAGCTTAATCAATGTTCCTGGTTCAGTCACAATGGCGCGAGAACTGTATTCAAATAAAAGATTATAGCAGATAAGAATCACCGTAATTTGTGCACTGAACGTATGGTTTGCACCATTACGCGGAACACACTTAACGCGCACCACCAATAATTGCCTTTTATCACTGAAGTACACTTTCTAGCTTCACGCTCCTGCTTAGACGAATAAGCCAGGCGTCAATTACACTCTATGATTGGGTGGGTGGTGGTGGGGGGGGACTCCGACGCTCTCTCCCGTGGCTATAGTCAACGCTCGCTCGCTAAAGAAACAAGTGTAACAGAGACAGCGTACTGTGTCATAAATACCTGAATAATGATAACAAAACCAGCGAATGTATTTTAGTCCAACGTCGTTTATTATTTTTAACACAGGTTACCAGTTTCGACACCAAATGATGTCATCTTCAGCCCCCAAGTGTAACCTGCCATCCGCAACCGTTTTCATGTGCATGAACAAGTTTGTATGCAGCGGTCCAAAATTAAATGGATTCCGTATCTTCCGTGGCAATAACAACCCCAGGACGGAAAAAAGAAATTATTACTGGCGATAGATAAAAATTTACAAAAGTCACTCTGTAGACTTGGTAATTCGATCTTACGTAACTGAGCTCCACTAATGAAATACAAAAATGCACGTGTGTATGAATTTACGATAATTTGATACCAAACTTTCCTTAAACCTTAAAACGTTCCACTGAAGCCATAGACCTCGAAATAAAATAAAAATAAAATATTATGGCAAAAACAAAACATGACAATAAAAGACAAAGCGATACCATGAAATCGCACCAGCATTGTTTTAAAACTCGTTAACTGTATTATAAGGATACCGTCCATAGATTGTACCTGGAAACGAATAGAAATCTTGGAACGCTTACACACATAGTTTGTATAGGCAGAAGAATAACTGCAGGGAGCAAAGATTTACGTAAAATATCACAGCCCTGATACAGTTCATTTACGCAAAGGCATGACAAAGATCCTAACAGAGCACGCACATTCCAAAGAATCAGAAGCGATGCTAACGGCGGACATTCTACACACACGATATGCAGCTTACACACTCGCTAGATTAACTGTGGATTCCTAACTTTTCTCCACATTCGTTTTGGCTTTACAAAATTTCTAGTTGGTGTGATGAGTGTGCAGCTAGGTAGAAGGTAGAAAAACGTAAGTTATTACAGATGAGTACGAGAAACCAACCCATAATGTTCGAATACAGTATTAGTAGTGTACCGCTTGAAAAGTCACGTCAGTTAAATATCTATACACAACGGTGCAAAGGGGTATGAAATGGAAAGAGGATGTAACGGCAGTAGTAGGAAAGGTGAATGGTAGATTTCGGTTTATTGGGTGAATCTTAGGAAAGTGTGGTTCATCAGTTACGGAAACCGCGTATCGGACGCTGATGTGACCCACTGTTGAGTATTTTCCGACTGTTCGGGATCCGTACCAGGTCGGATTAAAGAAAGACATCGTAGCAATTCATATGTGGGTTGCTGTATTTGCAACCGGCTGGTCTGAACAACACGCAAGTACTACGAAGATGCTTCGGGAACATAAACGGGAATCACTGGAGGAAAGGCGACGCTCCTTCCCGGGAGTGCTATTGGGAAAATGTAGAGAACCGGCATTTGAGTCTGACTGTCGAACGATTCTACTGCCGCCAACGTCCATTTCGTGTAAGGACCATGCGGGTAGGTATAGAGAGATTAAGGCTCGCACTGAAGCGTACAAACATTCGTTTTTCCCTTGCTCTACTTGCGAGTGGGACGGAAAAGGAAGTGACTAATGGTGATACAGGGTGCTCTCCTTCACACACCATACGGTATATATATGGAGACGGTATCTGTTCTTTCGGACATGTTCGAAAGAACAGATACCATCTTCACATATATACAGGGTGGTCCATTGATCGTGACCGGGCCAAATATCTCACGAAATAAGCGTCAAATGAAAAAACTCCATAGAACGGAACTTGTCTAGCTTGAAGGGGGAAACCAGATGGCTCTATCGTTGGCCCGCTAGATGGTGATGCCATAGGTCAAACAGATATACGCTGCATTTTTTTAAAAATAGGAACCCCCATTTTTATTACATATTCGAATGTTTTAGTTGGACTACTTTTTTCGCATTGTGATAGATGGCACTGTAATAGTCACAGACATATGGCTCACAATTTTAGACGAACAGTTTGTAACAGGTAGGTTTTTTAAATTAAAATATAGAACGTAGGTACGTTTGAACATTTTATTTCGGTTGTTCCAATGTGATACATGTACCTTTGTGAAATTATCGTTTCTGAGAACGCATGCTGTTGCAGCGTGATTACCTGTAAATACCACATTAATGCAACAAATGCTCAGAATGATGTCCGTCAACCTCAATGCATTTGGCAATACGTAAAACGACATTCCTCTCAACAGCGAGTAGTTCGCCTCCCGTAATGTTCACACATGCATTGACAATGCGTTGACGTATGCTGTCAGGCGTTGTCGGTGGATCACGATAGCAAACATCCTTCAGCTTCCCCCACAGAAAGAAATCCGGGGACGTCAGATCCGGTGAACGTGCAGGCCATGGTATGGTGCTTCGACGACTTATCCACCCGTCATGATATATGCTGTTCATTACCGTTTCAACCGCACGCGAGCTATGTGCCGGACGTCCATCATGTTGGAAGCAAATCGCCATTCTGTCATGCAGTGAAACATCTTGTAGTAACATCGGTGGAACATTACGAAGGAAATCAGCATACGTTGCACCATTTAGATTGCCATCGATAAAATGGAGGCCAATTATCCTTCCTCCCACAATGCCGCTCCATACATTAACCCGCCAAGGTCGCTGATGTTCCACTTGTCGCAGCCATCGTGGATATTCCGTTGCCCAATAGTGCATATTATGCCGGTTTACGTTACCGCTGTTGGTGAATGACGCTTTGTCGCTAAATAGAACGCCTGCAAAATATCTGTCATCGTCCCGTAATTTCTCTTGTGCCCAGTGGCAGAACTGTACACGACGTTCAAAGTCGTCGCCATGCAATTCCTGGTGCACAGAAATATGGTACGGGTGCAATCGATGTTGATGTAGCATTCACATCACCGACGTTTTTGAGATTCCCGATTCTCGCGCAGTTTGTTTGCTACTGAAGTGCGGATTAGCCGCGACAGCAGCTAGAACACCTACTTGGGCATCATCATTTGTTGCAGGTCGTAGTTCACGTTTTATATGTGGCTGAACACTTCCTCTTTCCTTAAATAACGCAACTATCCGGAGAACGGTCCGGACACTTGGATGATGTCGTCCAGGATACCGAGCAGCATATATAGCACACGCCCGTTAGGGATTTTGATCACGATAGCCAAACATCAACACAATTGATAAACGGTCCATTTTAACACGGGTAATATATCACGAATCAAATACCGTCCGCACTGGCGGAATGTTACGTGATACCACGTACTTATACGTTTGTGACTATTACAGCGCCATCTATCACAAATAGAAAAAAGTGGTCCAACCAAAACATTCATATTTCTTTACGCACAACACGAATATGTAATAAAAATGGTGGTTCCCACTTTAAAAAACGCAGTTGACATCCGTTTGACCTATAGTGCGAGACAATAAGTTGCGAATTTGAATTTCACAGGAGGCGCACCAGGGATAAGACTCTGTAGTCGCACTATTCCTGCGTGTCCTCTGTGGCTCAGATTTTTTTTCCGTTGTTGATTGTTGTAGCTGGTCGCTGCGGACGTCACAAGACAGGCGTTAAAGTTCGTTCGTTGATCCTTCCACTCAGTTTTTTGTTACAGGGGCCAATCAGCTCTCTGACCGAACACGCTGAGCTACGGGGCCGGCAAATAAGATGGCTAGAGCGTCTGCCATGTAAGCATGAGATTCCAGGTTCGAGTCCCGGTCGGGGTATACATTTTCAACTGTCCCCGTTGACTTGTATCAACGCCTGTAAGCAGCTAGTGGTATTCATTTTATTATAATTACACACCATAAGGTGCCATGCGAAATATGTATGTAGATGTAGAAATGTGCTGGTTTTACATCTGCACCACAAAAATGCGTCTTTGAAAAAACGTTGAAAAACGGTGACTTTACACGGTTCACTCTCTTCAGGTACAATACTTTGTGATGACATGTACAGCAGTAGCAGAGTTAAAAACGTAATAATTACTACGTCATGGGTGTGTGGCTACATGATTGGCCGAACCTTCCACGATGATGAAAAACTTGCGAGAAAGAGTGGGTGAGAGTTTACCCCTTTGATGATGTCCAGTAATTTGTGCTCATGCTGACATAAAACTCACGGTAGAAAAAATGGCGAGAGAGCTGGATGCGTCATACTAAGTTCAACTGGAAAATACGTTTTTATTGGCTCATGTCGCACATACTGCAATGGGTCCGAAGGTTCACGGGTTGGCAGCTGCGCCGTTTCGGACTTTCCCGTCCGGCGGTAGCGATGATAGGATGTGGTACAACATAGCGAACTCTACGGCTTTCCCATTTCCGCTGGCGGGCAGTGATGCGTGGACATTCTGCTCGCAGGCCGTAAACTGTGTGCGAGTGTGGAATGTGTGCCCCACTATGGTGGGGGATTCACCCACTGCCTGCTGGCGCAGACAGACCGAGTGTCGATTTGCAAGTACTATCGACAGCGTGCAGAACAACTGCACTCATCGATGAATTGTGGTACGCGCAACATTTACGTGTCGCTGGGAAAGGTACCGAATGATTTGTCGCGTATTGGCAGCGGCTGGGCCTGTATTTAGGTTAGAGCAATACGGACTCAATACTGGAACGTTTATGAAAACGGTGAGTACTGCAAGTTACGGTCGGAGCACTAATACGGCTACGCCAGCTAGTATTGAGAAAAAGCTATTTGGTGAAGACATGGTGAATAAACATTGAGGATCTGTATGCCGGAACACCTCTTCCGGAAGAAGTAATAGGAAGAGTAGAGCAAATAGAAGCAGATGGTAAGGGAGATGACATTATGCAAGAAGAATTTGACAAAGCTCTAAAAGAACTACGGACAACAAAGCAGCGGGAATTGATGATATCCCTGCAGAACTAATAAAGAATGCTGGTCACAGCATGAAAATGATGCTGATTAAACTTATTAGGTCCATCTGTAATACAGGAGAGATACCGACAGACTTCCAGAATCCATATTGTTCCTATACCAAAAAAGGCAGCAGCTACAAAATGTGAACACTACCGAACTTTAAGCCTAGTATCACATGCATCAAAAATTCTTATAAAAATAATTCTGAAGAGAATTGAAGGTGGAGGATATGTTGAGTGAAGACCAGTTTGGTTTCAGAAGGGGATTGGGAACAAGAGAAGCGATTCTGGCACCGAGAATCCTTATCGAAAAGCAATTACTGGAAAATAAACAAACTTATATTGCCTTTATAGACCTGGAAAAGGTATTTGATAACGTTATCTGCCAAGAGATGTTCAGAGTGCTGAGGAAAAGTGGAATGAAGTACTAGGACATCCGTATTATACCCCGTTTCTATAAGAATGAGATGGCAGTGATTAGGAACTGTCACCAGGAATAAGAAATAAATATTAGGAAAGGGGTAAGACAAGGATGTGCTCTCTCTCCTCTTATATTCGGCGCTTACATCAAGGAAGCTACAGACCAAGTTCGAGAAACTGCTGAGTTGGGGATTTAAATTAATGGCCAGAAGAGGGACATGCTACGTTATGCATATAATATTGCTATTATCACGGAGACTGTAGAAGATATAGAGGAAGTCCTCAGAACAATGGAAAGAATTCTAAGCAATTAGTATGGAATGAAAAAAAAACAAGAAAAAGATTAAAGTGATGGTATGCAGTGCAGAAGCAAAATATGAACCTCTGAGAATGAAAATTTGAAGAGAGGAGCTGGAAGTGACACAGGAATTTACCTACTTGGGAAGCAAAATCATAATGGTTGGGAGAAGCAGGAATGTAATTGTAAGTAGAATACAGCAAGCAAAAATTGCATTTAATCTGAGGAGGGACTTACTCACCAGCAAAAAACATCAGTCAGAAAATAAGGAAACGTATGATGAAAGATTTCGTTTGAAGCGTGGCCCTATACCAGGGCCGGCCAAATGCTGCACATGTGCGCACGTGTGCGACAGCGAGCGACAGCGTCATCTGTTATTAGACATGTGTCCTAAATGAACGGCGGCGGCTCCACTTCTCTGTGGTATAAGCAAGAGCGCAACATACCCAGTCTCGTTTACCCCTGGTAACCGAAACCTTAACAGGGAAGTACTGAGAAATGGCAGGTACTTTGAAAAAGCAAAGGACGGGAGATCTATGTTCTCAGTCGTTGAAAACTGACTGGGAACTGCAATTCTTTTTTGTAGCTGTTGGTGAAAACTCACAATGTTTGCTGTGCCGCCGAACAATAGGCGGCCAGCGTAAGTTTTCAATTGAAAGACACTACAATACATATCACAAAGACGAGTGTAGTGTACTCAACAGTGAAGAACGGCAAGCAAAATTAAATGTCCTTAAGAAAATCGACGAGACCCATCAACTCGATTATCATTTCTCATGACCAGTGATAAACGTGTCTGGATTTATTCATTTCATAATTAAAAATTATTGTTTACTAACCGTGCATTATTGCCTCATTCTGCTCCATGTTACATTATTATCAGGAATGTTGGTCATTAAAGCGATTGTTCCAATGTATACTTACATTTAGGTTTTTTTTTTAATGTGTGAAGGACTACGCTCAGCTGAAGTCGATAAAACTTAACATTCATCTAATTATCGGTTATTGTGCAGATTTCAGACGTAACTGATGAAAGATATAGCAATAATGGTACTGAAATAACAGGTGATCATCGAGAGGTCTGCGGTTATCATTCTGTTCAGAGGTCAGTGAGACAGAAATTATGTGGGTGTAACTGAGGGCACCGAGAATTAGTTATAGGAAACCTTGCATTAGTTTAATGTTATTTGAAATAATGAATAAGGTTCGTTGGAAGTCGCTAAGTGCTCTCTTTCTTAAATACTACACTCCTGGAAACTGAAATAAGAACACCGTGAATTCATTGTCCCAGGAAGGGGAAACTTTATTGACACATTCCTGGGGTCAGATACATCACATGATCACACTGACAGAACCACAGGCACATAGACACAGGCAACAGAGCATGCACAATGTCGGCACTAGTACAGTGTATATCCACCTTTCGCAGCAATGCAGGCTGCTATTCTCCCATGGAGACGATCGTAGAGATGCTGGATGTAGTCCTGTGGAACGGCTTGCCGTACCATTTCCACCTGGCGCCGCAGTTGGACCAGCGTTCGTGCTGGACGTGCAGACCGCGTGAGACGACGCTTCATCCAGTCCCAAACATGCTCAATGGGGGACAGATCCGGAGATCTTGCTGGCCAGGGTAGTTGACTTACACCTTCTAGAGCACGTTGGGTGGCACGGGATACATGCGGACGTGCATTGTCCTATTGGAACAGCAAGTTCCCTTGCCGGTCTAGGAATGGTAGAACGATGGGTTCGATGACGGTTTGGATGTACCGTGCACTATTCAGTGTCCCCTCGACGATCACCAGTGGTGTACGGCCAGTGTAGGAGATCGCTCCCCACACCATGATGCTGGGTGTTGGCCCTGTGTGCTTCGGTCGTATGCAGTCCTGATTGTGGCGCTCACCTGCACGGCGCCAAACACGCATACGACCATCATTGGCACCAAGGCAGAAGCGACTCTCATCGCTGAAGACGACACGTCTCCATTCGTCCCTCCATTCACGCCTGTCGCGACACCACTGGAGGCGGGCTGCACGATGTTGGGGCGTGAGCGGAAGACGGCCTAACGGTATGCGGGATCGTAGCCCAGCTTCATGGAGACGGTTGCGAATGGTCCTCGCCGATACCCCAGGAGCAACAGTGTCCCTAATTTGCTGGGAAGTGGCGGTGCGGTCCCCTACGGCACTGCGTATGATCCTACGGTCTTGGCGTGCATCCGTGCGTCGCTGCGGTCCGGTCCCAGGTCGACGGGCAGGTGCACCTTCCGCCGACCACTGGCGACAACATCGATGTACTGTGGAGACCTCACGCCCCACGTGTTGAGCAATTCGGCGGTACGTCCACCCGGCCTCCCGCATGCCCACTATACGCCCTCGCTCAAAGTCCGTCAACTGCACATACGGTTCACGTCCACGCTGTCGCGGCATGCTACCAGTGTTAAAGACTGCGATGGAGCTCCGTATGCCACGGCAAACTGGCTGACACTGACGGCGGCGGTGCACAAATGCTGCGCAGCTAGCGCCATTCGACGGCCAACACCACGGTTCCTGGTGTGTCCGCTGTGCCGTGCGTGTGATCATTGCTTGTACAGCCCTCTCGCAGTGTCCGGAGCAAGTATGGTGGGTCTGACACACCGGTGTCAATGTGTTCTTTTTTCCATTTCCAGGAGTGTAGATCAAAAACGTTACACGTATTTACGTGCCTTCAGTCAAACATCCTTAATAAAAACCAACGGTTGTTAACTGTATTACTTGTCTTACTGGGTTAAACTGTTAACATAAAAGTAGACGTCTCAATGAGTAGACTGTGACAGTATTTTAAATGTTTAATACGCGAAATACTTTCCCATGGTTGACTTGCAAGCTGTGGAAAGAGCACTAGAATGCGCCGGTACAGAGTATCCCAGCAAGTGGATAAAGCGACATTGTGCGTAGAAACATGTACTACATGAACTCTGACGGCTGCGGCGTGCACGCTGTGACCTGGAAGTTGCACATGTGCAGGAGCACCGCACGCGTGCAGAATTTTTGGCCGGCCCTGCCCTATACGGATGTGAAACTTGGACAATGGGAAGAGAAAAGAGAAGACGGCTAAAGGCCCTGGAGATGTGATGCTATAGAAGGAAGATGAAGATCAGCTACAGAGACAAAGTAACAAATGCAGCAGTGCTTAGAAGAGTATAGGACACCAGATCTCTGTGGAAGCACATCCAAACGAGAAGAGATAAACGGGTCGGGCACGTCCTAATCATAACAGCATCATTGGAACAATAGTAGAAGGAGCTATTAAGGGAAGGAATAGGCTAGGGTGACCAAGGATATCATACATGTAACACATCATGAAGGATATTGGATGTAGCACGTTCGTGGAAATGAAGACTGAAGGCACACAGAAGAGAGGAATTGCGCCTTGCTGCAAACCATCTTCAGGGTTGAACACTAAAAGGACAAGAAGAAAAGATTCTGCCATTCATGAACAGCATTACTGGGTGTGTTTTCAAACAGGATAACTCTCGCACACGTACCGCTGTTGTAACCCAACATGCTCTATAGAGTGTCGACATGTTGGCTTGGTTGTTCCATCACCAGATCTGTTTCCAATTGAGCGTATATATCATCGGACGGTAACTCCGGCGTCATCCGCAAATAGCATTAACAGCATCAACACCAAGTGCGACAGGCGTGGAACTCCGTCCCACAAAAGGGCATCCGGCACCTGTGCAACACATTGAATCCACGTTTGCGTACTTCCATTCAACATTCTAGCTGTTACACTAGTTATTAATGCACCAGCATTTCTCATTTGCAATGGCTTACCGCGCGCTTACGTGTGACCTTGCATGTTAATCACTTAAATATGTTACCTAGACAAATGTATTCCAGAAATTTCATCAGTCTCCATTCATTATATTTTGGTGTCTTGATTCTTTTTCCATAAGTGTGTGAGGAACAGTTGCGGACCTAAGACTGAGCCTTGGAGAACCCTACACTTCATTTCTTCCCAGTCTGAAGGATCTCCCCTGATTACATTGGCTGAATTTCTAAAGACAACTTCCTGCATTATTTTTGTTAGATATGGCATTATCGATTAGTTGGCTGGACCATCAGCTGTATAAACCATCAATTTATCTAGTAGATTGCCATGATTCACAAGTTCAAGTGTATTAGACGTATCACAAAAAATACAAGTCGGTACTATTTTTTTTATTTAATGCTTGTAAAATTTTATGACGGAACGTGTAAATGACGTTCTCAGAAGAACTTCTCTGAAATCTAAACTGTGATTTACTAAAGATATTATTGTTGCTCAGGAAAACTTCCTTGAGCTGCCTAGACGCCACTATACAAGAATTCAAGCGAGCGCTAGTTATCCGACGCTAAAGAGTTTATACAAGTACAGGACGGTTACTGTACACTGCAGACACATCTAATGTAGCTGCAAGTAGTGCCTTAGTGACCACACCATGAAACCACAGATGGGTGCGCTATGTCGTGGGCGAATGACTCTGGAATAGGCAGATCAAAGGTCTACGCCATACTCGGGTGCGTCAGTCACTCACATTTGAAAGGATGTACTCTCATCACTGAAGACAACAGAGTGCCATTCCACTCTGCAGTCAAGTCTTTCATGACACTAGAGTAGCCCTGCTTGGCGGCGTCCTAGTGCCAGTGGCAGCCCGGCCATAGGCACAGCTGATCTTAATCTCGTTCCAAGCTGACGGTTCCCTGTTGTTCCTAGTGACACAGCAGGTGTGAGATGTGCTTGAATTTCGTGCCCGGCCACCGTTGCTCGCAAATAGCGCCAGTCTCAGTGTGCATCTTTTACCAAGCGGACGTCCAGAATGTGGTCAAGAGATGTTGTGATGTTCCACAGAGCACTATTGACGCAGCTACATAACTACCCATATACTGTGGCAGCATGTTCTGCTGTACGTCGTTGCCTCCAAGCTTCCTGCAGGCCCAAAATTCAAAACTGTTAATGTGGCTGAAGTTTTTCGACAAGAGTATTTAACCATTAGTGGGGTTTGGTTGTACCCTAGAATAAATGTGGCGAACACTGTTTACATGTAAAAGAAGTTACATTTACTGCCTGCAGAGTCAAGACAGAGGGCGCACAACCATCTCTCCTGAGCGCAATCTGATAGCCGATTACCCTGACAAGTGAATCACTAAGAAGAAAACCCCAGTATGCACATAATATTCGCAGATGCCAATGAACACAGTTCTTGGGCGTGTTGATTTTTTTCCAGCAGTGTATGAAGACTTCAAGCACATCCATATTTGTGGAAACCACAATCACTCATATTTAAAGTAGGCTGCATTTCTGTTGAGTTTATTGAAACTTCTCATCGCAGGGCCACACTTACAATAATCCCTACACGCTGATTTTGGTGGTAGTTTTCATCCCGTTCCCCAAAGATGGAGTAATGACACGGTGGGGAGTAAATACTTTTCATCTAAATAGTGGTTAAGCTGGTAGTGGGGCAGAGGGAGTCCTCATTGGGACTATTTCGAAGATATTTCAAATTTAAAAAATTGTCTTATAATCAAGGAGAAATCTCACAAGAACCTTGGTCAGCACCATTAATTTATTTCTGCGACGATATGTTCCACATCAGTATTTGAAAATCACTTGTTTCTGCGTTTGTGTGTGTGTGTGTGTGTGTGTGTGTGTGTGCGCGCGCGCGCATGCGCATGCATGAGTAAGTGTATTTATCTAAGTGTACAAAGAGTAAAGTTGATGACCAGCTCCGTATGAGCAATACAATGAGGCAATAAAAGTCATGCGATACCTCCTAATATCATGTCAGTCCTTCTTATGGCCTCCTTATGCCAGCTCGACCTGACATGGATTCAACAAGCCGTTGGAAGTCCCCTGTAGAAATAATGAGCCATGCTGTCTGTATAGTAGTCCATAATGGCGAAGGTGGAGGATTTTGTGCACAAACTAACTGCTCGATTATGTCCCATAAATGTTCATGGGATAGCCAAATCATTCGGTCGAAATGTCGAGAATGTTCTTCAAAACAGTCGCAAACAATTACGGTACTGTGACATATGTCATTGTCATCCACAAAAAATTTGAAACATGAAGTCCATGAATGGTTGAAAACGGTCTCCAGTGACCGAACATAGCCGTTTATAGTCAACGATCGACTCAGTTGGACCAGAGGACCCAGTCCATTCCAAATAAACAGCCCCAAACTTTTACGGAACCACCACCAATTTGCCTTATGACTAATTGACAACTTGGCTCCATGAGTTCGTGGGGTTTGCGCCACGCTCGAATCCTAGCACCAGCTCTTACCAAGTGAAATCGGGACTTGTATAGGGTCCAATCGACAAGGTCACGAGTCCAGGAGAGGCGCTACAGCCGATGTTGTGTTGTTAGCAAAATTACTCTCGTCAGTCGTGTACTGCCGTAGCTCAGTTACGCCATATTTCACCACAGTGTCCTAACGAATACACACGTTGATTTCTGCAGCTATTTCACGCGAAGTTGCTTCTCTGTTAACTATGACAATTCTACACAAACGCCGCTGATTGGATCATTAACTGAAGGCCGTCGGCCACTGCGTTGCCAGTGGTGAAATGTAATGTCTGGTATGTGGTATTCTCGAAACACTCTTGACGCTGTAGATCTCGAATATTGATTTCCCTAACGATTTCCGAAATGGAATGTCTCATGAATCTAGCTCCAACTACAAATCCGCGTTCAAAGTCTGTTAATCCCCATGTGCGATCATAATCACGTCGGAAAACTTTTCACGTGTATCACAGAGTACAAATAAAAGCCCCACCCACGCACTGCCCTTTTGCACCTGCCACCATCTGTATATGAGCGTATCTCTATCCCATGACCTTCGTCGCCTCAGTCTGTACTTACGTCACTATCAGTAACAGTCAATCGCAGGCAAACAGTTGTATTCAAGGTGGTCCATTGACAGTAACCGGGCCACATATCTCACGAAACAAGCATCAAACAAAAAAATTACAAAGAACGGAACTCGTCTAGCTTGAAGAGGGAAACCAGATGACGCTATGGTTGGCCCGCTAGGTGGCACTGCCATAGGTGAAACGGATATCAACTGCGTTTTTAAACAGGAACCCCATTTTTATTACATATTCGTGTAGTACGTAAAGAAATATGAGTATTTTAGTTGGACCACTTTTTTCGCTTTGTGATAGATGACGCTGTAATAGTCACAAACGTATAAGTACGTGGTATCACGTAACAGTCCACCAGTGCGGACAGTATTTGCTTCGTGATACATTACCCGTGTTAAAATGGACCGTTTGCCAATTACGGAAAAGGTCGATATTGTGTTGATGTATGGCTATTGTGATCAAAATGCCCAACGTTCGTGAGCTATGTATGCTGCTCGGTATCCAGGACGACATCATCCAAGTGTCCGGGCCGTTCGCCAGATAGTTACGTTATTTAAGGAAGCAGGAAGTGTTCAGCCACATGTGAAACGTCAACCACGACCTGCAACAAATGATGATGCCCAAGTAGCTGCTGTCACGGCTAAACCGCACATCATTAGCAGACAAATTACACGAGAATCGGGAATCTCAAAAACGTCGGTGTTGAGAATGCTACATCAACATCGATTGCACCCATACCATATTTCTATGCACCAGGAATAGTATGACGACGACTCTGAACGTCGTGTACAATCCTGCAACTGGGCACAAGAGAAATTACGGGACCATGACAGATTTCTTGCACGCATTTTGTTTAGCTACGAAGCGTCATTCACCGACAGCGGTAACGTAAACCGGCATAATATGCACTATTGGGCAACGGAAAATCCACGATGGCTGCGACAAGTGGAACATCAGCGACCTTGGCTGGTTAATGTATGGTGCCGCATTGTGGGAGGAAGGATAATTGGTTCAAATGGCTCTGAGCACTATGGGATTTAACTGCTGTGGTCATCAGCCCCCTAGAACTTAGAACTACTTAAACTTAACTATTCTAAGAACATCACACACACCCATGTCCAAGGCAGGATTCGAACCTGCGCCCATAGCGGTCACGCGGTTCCAGACTGTAACGCCTAGAACTGCACGGCCACTCCGGCCGGCGAAGGATAATTGGCCCCCATTTTATCGATGGCAATCTAAATAGTGCAATCGTGATCCACCGACAACGCCTGACGACATGTGTCAGCGCATGTGCGAACATTACGGAAGACGAACTACTCGCTGTTGAGAGGAATGTCGTTACAAGTATTGCCAAATGCACTGAGATTGACGTACATCACTTTGAGCATTTCTTGCAGTAATGTGGTATTTACAGGTAATCACGCTGTAACAGCATGCGTTCACAGAAATGATAAGTTCACAAAGGTACGTGTATCACATTGGAACAACCGAAATAAAATGTTCAAACGTACCTACGTATTTCAATTTTAAAAAACTTACCTGTTACCAAATGTAAAATATTAACGCGAATTCTTTGCAGGCGAATGTAAAAACTGGTAGAAGCCGTACTTGGGGAAGATCAGTTTGGATTCCGTAGAAATATGGGAACACGTGAGGCAATACTGACCCTACGACTTATTTTAGAAGCTAGATTAAGAAAAGGCAAACCTACGTTTCTAGCATTTGTAGACTTAGAGAAGGCTTTTTACAATGTTGACCGAAATACTCTCTTTCAAATTCTGAAGGTCGCAGGGGTAAAATACAGGGAGCGAAAGGCTATTTACAATTTGTACAGAAACCAGATGGCAGTTATAAGAGTCGAGGGACACGAAAGGGAAGCAGTGGTTGGGAAGGGAGTGAGACAGGGTTGTAGCCTGTCCCCGATGTTGTTCAATCTGTATATTAAGCAAGCAGTAAAGGAAACAAAAGAAAAATTCGGAGTAGGTATTAAAACCCATGGAGAAGAAATAAAAACTTTGCGGTTCGCCGATGACATTGTAATTCTGTCAGAGACAGCAGAGGACTTGGAAGAGCAGTTGAACGGAATGGACAGTGTCTTGAAAGGTGGATATAAGATGAACATCAACAAAAGCAAAACGAGGATAATGGGATGCAGCCGAATTACATCGGGTGATGCTGAGGGAATCAGATTAGGAAATGAGACACTTACGGTAGTAGAGGAGTTTTGCTATTTGGGGAGCAAAATAACTGACGATGGTCGGTAGAGAGCACATAAAATGTAGACTGGCGTTTCTGAAGAAGAGATATTTGTTAACATCGAGTATAGATTTAAGTGTCAGGAAGTCGTTTCTGAAAGTATTTGTATGGAGCGTAGGCATGTATGGAAGTGAAACATTGACGATAACTAGTTTGGACAAGAAGAGAATAGAAGCTTTCGAAATGTGGTGCTACAGAAGAATGCTGAAGATTAGATGGGTAGATCACATAACTAAAGAGGAGGTACTGAATAGCATTGGGGAGGAGTTTGTGGCACAACTTGACTAGAAGAAGGGATCGGTTGGTAGGACATGTTCTGAGGCATCAAGGGATCACAAATTTAGTATTGGAGGGCAGCGTGGAGGGTAAAAATTGTAGAGGGAGACCAAGAGATGAATACACTAAGCAGATTCAGAAGGATCTAGGCTGCAGTACGTACTGGGAGATGAAGAACCTTGCACAGGATAGAGTAGCGTGGAGAGCTGCATGAAACCAGTCTCAGGACTGAAGACCACAACAACAACAACAACAGCCAACTGTTCGTCTAAAATTGTGAGCCATATGTTTGTGACTATTACAGCGCCATCTATCATATTTCTTTATGTACTGCACGAATATGTAATGAAAAATGGGGGTTCCTATTTTAAAAAACGCAGTTGATATCCGTTTGACCTATGGCAGCGCCATCTAGCGCGGCAACCATAGCGCCATCAGGTCTCCCCCTTCAAACTAGACAAGCTTCGTTCTTTGTAGTTTTTTCGTTTGACGCTTATTTCGTGAGATATTTGGCCCAGTCACTATCAGTGGACCACCCTGTGTAGTGACGCACACTGTCGAGTTAGGATGTAATTTTCAGATGGATGACTGTAGGTTTAATCTGAATATGAGCTTCTTGTCCCTCCATACAAAACAAAAAATTTAGACTGTTGCACATTAGTTATTAAAGTCCAGCCTTACGTTTCTGCTTCATTAATGCATACAGCGTGTAAGTAAATTCCCTTACGGACTTTGCGGACAGGTTCCTTATACCAATACGCGAAAGAAATGTGTAGGGAATATGGGTTGTCAAATGCATACTTTAAGAGTTGTGACCAATGTTCATCTTCGATACTGTGAAACACATCTCTTCTAGTGTAGGCTCTTTGTTTCCCATAATTTGGTAGGACCAAAGCAAAGAAGCTCGAAATTTAGCGTGGACTTCAATGCGTCATGCTTCTAACAGTTTTCACAACGAAACTTTGTCTCGAAACCTGGCAGAAAATGCAAAGAGATTCTGAACGTATGTGAAGCAGCGGCAAGACGCAAGCAATGCCTTCTGTGCGCGATAGCAATGGAGATACTACCAAAGACAGTGCTGCCAAAGCAGAGTTAGTAAACACAGCCTTTCGAAATGCCTTCAGAAAAGAAGACGGAGTAAATATTCCAGAATTCAAATCAAGAACAGCTGCCAACATGAGTAACGGAGAAGGAAATATTCTCGGATTATTGAAGCAACTTAAATCACTTAATAAAAGCAAGCATTTCTTTGAATGGTTTTGAGCGATCCCTTGTGGTTCCACATTGTACACCAGAGCACAAATTGCGCTCGCATTGCACTCAAAACGAAAGCGATTACGTTGAGTAACGTTGCTAGCCCACGATGTCCGTAGCTAAGGGTTGCAGCGTCCGTGGGGTGTCAGCATACCAAAGATTTTCAAGAATGTCGGCCTGCTACTCATCGCACGGTAAACTGTTGTTATCGAGTCAATGCCTTAAGGAAGGGATGCCTTCATTGACACCACTAATGCCACCCCCCTGTCGCTTCTGAGCGGCGGTGTGTCTGAAATGTTTCATCAGACACACATAAGAAAACTGCGTGATTTCAGTGCTGGGCGTCGTACTTGTAGCCTCCAACGCGGCGTAAAAAAAAAAAAAAGAAAGAAAGAAACAGTTGAAATGAGAGTAAGGCGTGGTTTACACCTCACACGAGCTTCTCAGCGCTGATCTTTTTTTTTTTTTTTCTTTTCGCGTGTGTCGACTTCTTGTTGCTGTTTGACGCATCGCGAAGCACGAGTTTGAAGTCGCAGGGCTCCACGCTTTTGCATCAGGAAGGAGAGCTTTACCCGTCATATAGTTCTGCCCGATGTCGCCTCTATCGCAGCACTGTGAGAGCTCCCTTGTTTGCCATCAGAGTCCAGTGAGTCGTCGTTTGAGTCACATCGTTGTTTGACTCCCAGGGCCTCGTGTTTCTGATTCTGATCGGACGCGGCGTTGTCTTGCGCCGTGATGTCCATGGCTACCAGGATCATTCCAGGCACACGTACCGTTGACAAGAGTGGACACCTCCGCAAAAATTGCACAGACAGTGTCATGGTCTTAAAATCCACTTATGAACAACGTAAAAGGCTAACTTAACCCTCAAACGGTAAGGTTGGGGTTGGATCCGATCCCAGCGAGTCTGTTTTGTTTATAACTCTCCACTCCCTTTTCTGAGAGCGCTGTGGTTCCAGCTACCCTACCAGCCAGTCGTCCCTAGAGCGCCGAGGAGGCAACGTCAGTTTGGTGAGTGACCTGCAGCTACCCTCTCTATCCGAAACCTACATTACCCGCGCTCGGTTTGGATCCGACCCCACCTTACTGTTTACGACACACTTATCAGTTTCTTTTGTGGGGAGGATTCAATCCCATATTGATGTTTATATTACATCTAAGTTTTGTTTTCTCTTCCATTATCTTACTAAAATGGCGTATCAACTCCTTAGAACTCCTGAGAGATATGCAACGAGTTTCTCCGACAGGAGGCTGAGTCAGAGGATGGCGACAATATCGATGCAGAAAACTGTTCAGAAACCGAGGATGATGTGGGGAGCATAAAGTTATTATATGCCCTGGCTGTAAAGAAACTGAGATGTGATAAATTGCGCCAAATATGTATTTTCAGGGCTGTATGTGATCGTTTCCAGGATAACATTATACATTTATTATTTGTTCCTATTACATTATGTGTACAAAGACATTTATTAATGAGAACTTCATATTTCGAAACTGCTGACACTATAATTATTTTCTGCAATTAGTAAGAGATGTTTCTCATTTAGTTCCTATCTTTAGACTTTCTAAAGCACTCAATTTCCTAGTTGATGACTGAATATATTGATTTTTACTATGTTTTCAATAATTTTATAGAGAATATTTCTATTAAGGTATTTATTTGTAATCAAGTTCCTATTTTTTCCTAAGTACTTTATATTCTTACCTATTGTCTTTAAAAATAAAAAAAACTTGTTGTTATTGCAAATATTATATGTGTTTAACAGATAATAAAACTTTTTCCTATTATTCATTTTTTATTTTACCACGAAAAATCTATATTTGGAGGGTGGGGTCTGATCCAACCCCACTTTACCGTTTATGTCAGGAAACCTCACCTTACCGTTAGAGGGTTAAGCGGACCTGGTTCCCCAAGTTACAATCATTGTGCTTAATCAAGTTTCTGAGGAGCAAGTCGAGCCTTTGTGTGATGGACGTAGCACATTTCCACAGTTAATTTCACCTAGGGACTTTGCCACTATAGCTTCCACGCCGTCATTATCTTCACTTCAGAACAAGCTTAGACGAACGCGAGATGGTGAAGAGTCACACGGTTCCTCTTCCATACTCCGCTCTGCTGAACAGATTCGTTCGAAGGAGGCCTCTCTCTTCCCCGAGTTCAGACCGGATGATAACATGTCTGCTGCTGCTCAGGATTCGAAAACGTCCAACATCCCCTACGATATGACTCCCGAGACCAAGGCCACCTCTTCAGAATCACGTGAGCTAAGATCTAATCAGGAGCTCCGAACTATGTTCCCAAACTTGCCAGACATCGCAGAGTCCGTAACGTCTTCTCACCCTTCTCCTGCGTCCTTCGGATGGGGAAAGCATGCCACAGGCTGAACCCGATCGGTAGATGTGTGCCGGTGGAAAATGTGGTGACTGTCAAAAAGGTACCGTCAGATTCCGTTTCCTTTGATCCACAGGAACAGCACCGCCCTTCTGTGGAATAGTGCGGTGTATCCTCTGTACCTGATACTCAATTTCCGCAGGACCCCCTCACGTTGCCCCATGCTACAGTCGTCTTCCCGCACAGCCGCAACAAACATCGTTTTCAACATGAGCGCACGGTATCACAAAAGAGAAAAAACAGAAAGACGGACAAAGAGAGGATACACCTCTTTACATTCAGATTCATCCGTTGTCTCTGCCGTGGACTGCGATACACGGCTATAAAGTTTACCTGGGCAATTAATAGTCGTTTGTAGATACTGCTAGAAAAAATTCTATCTGTTCACCAAAATTGTATGGCTGGGCGCACGATTTTGACATCTGCAGTCGAATGCCGGGACATTCTCTGGTTTGATGCGTCGACCTCTGTCTCTGGAGCGTTGCTGTTTATTGATTTCAATAAGGCATTTGACCGGGTCAGTTTCTGTTTCTTGATGAAAGTGCTCAAGGTGACCGGTTTCGAACATACAGCGTATCAGGTATTATCCAATATTTTCACTGGTATATACCCATCTGTCGGATTAAATGGGCAACTTACTAACCAGATCACCGTCCGATAGGGCTCTCCATGTCACCTGCTTCGCCGTACTGATCAGTTATGTGGCTAGAAGATAGTAAGAGAAAACTCGGATGATATTGGATTCCTTTTGTTTTCTCTCTGAGCTTCGCATTAATGAATGGAAATGTACCCTATTACCATTGCTGGGTTCTCAGCACGTTTCCATTTAATGGGAAACGGTAGCTACTCGCCGGAAATAGTTGGGGATTACCGAGGATCGCTGCCCGATGGAAGTGGCTGCACTCAACTGACGAATCAAATTCATGGGGCAATTCGTGAACACGATCACAGCTCGCTTAGTATTCTTCACAAAGTGAGGATGTTAGGATTCCCACATTTTATCCAATCATCAGAAGCTGCTGTCTCGGTTTGCCTTCTTCCGTGTCCTGACATCTCCGTCTTCCCTCGGACAAAGAGTAATTAGATTGTATGGATCCTCGGACGCTGTATCCACTATGTAGTTGGGTGTGAGAAAGATCCCGACCCCGTGTTTTGTCAGTAAATGGTTAACGCTGTTGGAAGTGGTAGAGGCTTCCACGTTATCGTGCTATATTTGCAAATAAGTTGCACGTTGTCTTTTATCGTCAAGGAATTGGATAGCTTCATATTTTTTCCCTTGTTCCGGAGACTTCTCTCAGTGTGTTCTTCCTAGAGAATTTTTTCAGTCCCTGAATTGCGGAAATTATATGTGTCAAAATATCTTTTCATAAAAAAACAAAAATAAAGAAAAAAATAAAAATGTAAAAAGTAATAAAATAATAAAAAACATGAAAAAAAACGAGAACCATGTCCGTGCGAGGGGCCAGCACAGTGACAGGCGAGGGGGAGGCATCGTGGCCAGGCCTCAGTTTTCGACCTCTGCCCACCTTGTCTCCACCCAGCCTCCTGAGAAAAGAAAGGTAAGGCGACTGATAGCGATAAGCGGGAAATCCGGGTTCGAGTCCCGCTCCGGCACAAACTTTCACTGACGTCAAAAGAAAAAAAAGAGGGGTACCGCTTTTGATTAGTAATCGAAACTTCCTCGATCCCGGGTTCGAATCCCACCACCACTTCAATTTTGGATTCCGGCATAAGAACCCAAAGGGGGAGGAGGAGCGAACAGAGCTTCAGGGCACATTCTAGCACTTGGGGTGAGAAACTGGCCCTAAAGGCGGAAGAATCAGCAATGCTCAATGGCGTGAGAATACAGAAGTCAATGGAAACCATTGCAATAGGCATACATTATGTGCACCCAAATGATGTGTCCTGTAACTGAAAAAGTGTAATGTTTATCTCTCCATTGGCAAAAGAGTGCGGAATAGTACCATATTCGGATCTCCGGGAGGGGACTACAAAGGGGAAGGTGACTGTGAGAAAAAGACTGAATAAGGAAAGAGAGAAAAACGTTCTACGAACCGGGGCGCGGAATGTAAGAAGCTTGAACATGGTAGGGAAGCTATAAAATCTGAAAAGGAAGTTCAAAGGCTCAATCTAGATGTAGTGTGAGTCAGTGAAGTGAAATGGAAGGAAGACAATGATTTCTAGTGAGATGAGTATAGGGTAATATCAACAGCAGCACAAAACGGTACAACGGGAATAGGAAACGTTATGAATAGGAAGGTAGGGCAGAAAGTGTGTCATTATGAACAGTTCAGCGATAGAGTTTTTCTCATCAGAATCGATAGCAAACCAACACCAACAACGATAGTTTAGGTATAAATTTCGACGTTGCAAGCTGAAGATGAGGAGATAGAAAAAGTACACGAGGATACTGAATGGATGATTCAGTACGTAAAAGGAGATGAAAATCTAATAGTCATGGGGGATTGTAATGCGGTTGTAGTAGAAGGAGTAGAAGAAAGGGCTCAGGGAGAATATGGGCTTGGTGGTATTAATAAGAGAGGAGACAGATTAATTGACTTCTGTAATAAATTTCAGCGAAATAGCAAATATTCCGTTCAAGTATCACAAGAGGAGGATTTATTCATGGAGAAGGTCTGGACATTCAGGAAGATTTCAGTTATATTGTAATGGCCAGACAAAGATTCCGAAATCAGATACTGGATTGTAAGGTGTACCCAGGAGCAGATAGAGCCTCAGATCACAATTCAGTGGTGATGAAGAATAGGCTGAAGTGTAAGAGACTAGTCAGGAAGAATCAATACGAAAACAAGTGGGACACGAAAGTATTAAAGAATCAAAATATACGCTTGAAGTTCTCAAATGCTATAGATATTGCAGTAAGGAGTAGCTGAGAAGGCTCTACAGTTGAAGAGGAATGGACATCTCTAAAAACGGCAATCACAGATGTTGGAAAATAAACATAGGTACAAAGGAGGAAACTCTGAAGAAACCATGGGTAACAAAAGAAATATTTCAGCTGATCGATGAAACAAGAAAGTAGAAGGACGTTCAGAGAAGTTTAGGAATATATAAATACAAGTCTCTGAGGAGTGAAATATGAAGTGCCGGGAAGATAGAACGAACTAGCTGCATGAAAAATGTGAAAAAATCTAAAGAGAAATGATTGTCCGAAGGACTGACTCAGTGTGCAGAAAAGTCAAAAGAATCTTCGGTGAAATTAAAGGCAAAGGTGGTAACATTAAGAGTGCAACGGGAATTCCTCTGTTAAATGCAGAGGAGACAGCAGATAGGTAGAAAGAGTACATTGAACATCTGTATGAGGAGAAAGATTTGTCTGATCTGATAGGAGACAGGTGACGATTTAGAAGAGATAAGGGATGAAGTATTAGAATCGAAATTTAAAAGAGATTCAAAAGACTTAAGATCTGATAAAGCAGAATGAGTAGATAACGTTCCATCAAAATTTCTAAAATCATTTTGTAAAGTGCCAACAAAACGACTATTCGCTTTGGTGTGTAGAATGTATGAGGACGGCGATATACCATCTCACTTTCGTAAAAGTAACATACACAGAATTCCGAAGACTGCAAGAGCTGACGAATGTGAGAATTATCGTACAGTTAGCTTAACAACTCATGCACCCAAGTGCTGACAAAAATAATATACATAAGAATGTAAAAGAAAATGGAGGTGTGTTAGATAACAAGTGGTTCGAGTGGCTCTGAGCACAATGGGACTTAACATCTGAGGTCATCAGTCCCCTAGACTTATACCTAACTAACCTAAGAACATCACACACATCAATGCCGGAGGCAGGATTCGAACCTGCGACCGTAGCGGTCGCGAGGTTCCAGACTGTAGCGCCTAGAACCGCTAGGCTACCCCGGCCGGCTGTTAGATAACAATCACCTTCGCTCTAGGAAAGGTAAATGCACCCGAGAGGCAATTCTGACTTCGCGGTTGGTAATGGAAGCAAGACTAAAGGAAAACCAAGGTATTGTTATAGGATTCGTCGGCCTGAAAAAAGTGTTCCACAGTGTGAAATGTTCTAAATTCTGAGAAAAATAGGGTAAGCTATGGGGAACGGAGAGTAAAATACTATATATTTATATATTACAACGAAGAGTGAACAATAAGACTGGAAGACCAAGAACACGGTGCTCGGGTTAAAAAAAAGGTGTAAGAAGGGATGTTGTCTTTCGTCTCTACTGTTAAATCTGTAAATCTAAGAAGCAATGATGGAAATAAAGTTAATTTTCGAGAGTGTAATTAAACTTCCAGATGGAAGGATCCGTGTTAGACAATTCGCTCATGACGTTTCTGTCCTCAGAGAAAGTGAAGAATAATTACATAACTTGCTGAATGGAGGGAAAAGTGTAATGAGCACTGAGTACAGATTGAGAGTATATCCAAGAAGGACGAAAGTAACGAGAAGTAGCAGCAATGTGAACAGAGAGGAACTTAACATCAGGATTGATGGTCGTGAAGTGGATGAAGTTCAGCATTTCTACTATCTAGGTCACAAATAACCCATGACGGACGGAGCAACGAGGACATCAAAAGCAGATTAGCACTGGCAAAAAGGGAATTTCTGGCCGAGATATGTCTGCTAATATCAAACATCTTAATCTGAGGACGAAATTTCTACGAAATTATGTCTGGAACACAGCAGTGTATGGCAGTGAAACATGGACTGTGGGAAAACTGGAATAGAAGAGATGCTGAAAATTAGGTGGACTTATAAGATTAGGAATGAGTAGGTTCTACACAGAGTCGGAAAGAAAAGGAACATGTGGAAGACACTGACAGTAAAAAGGGACAGGATGACAGGACATCCGTAAAGATATCAGGGAATAACTTCCACGGTACTAGAGTGGTGTAAAAGGGTAAAAACTTTAGAGGAAGACAGAAATTAGGATACATCAAGTAAATAATCGAGGACGTAGTCTGGCATGAAGAAATTGACACAGGAGAGGAATTCATGGCGGGCCGCATCATACCAGTCAGAAGACTGACGACCTCAAAAAGAAAAGAAAAAAAATCGAGGTTTCGAAAAAGTGGTACTTTAAGTCTGTTGCGCAGAGTTGTATGACTGAGATTATAAAGCAGCATGTGGAGTTATCAATGTCAGTCTTTCAGTGGGTCATCCGTGGATAGCGCTCGTTGTATACGCTACTTTCCTAATCTCTGAATATTATTACGGGACTCAGAAAGCATGTTGGCTTATTTTTATGCTTTTTGTGAAGGTGGGGCATTGTACAACTACATGGTCCATGAGAGGACACCATCTGTATTTCATGAATTTTCATGTCTGTTTTCTGAATAGTAACTGAAGTCCGTCTAAAACTGTTTACCTCCTGGAGTTATTTTTCAGTCCTACGAAACATATTGTTTACCAGTTGTGCTGACTTATGTTTTATGCGTATTGGTACCAGGTGCCAGTATCGTACTTAAAATAAACTGCCTTTAGTAGATATAATATTTTCATCTTTTACGGAATTTTCGGCCGAACAAGGTGAGTGCGAGTGGCAGAGAACTTGAACACATGCGCTGCATTAATGAAAACACTGAGATTTCGCATTTCAGTGAATCATTAACCTGTCGTTAGGCATTAGGACACACACGTAGTAGCTACATCTGCATGGCGCGCGTATTTCCTGCAAGAAGATACACATTTACGTTGATAGGTTGTATTAGGACGACTGAAGATGGTTCAAATGGCTCTGAGCACTATGGGACTTAACTGCTGAGGTCATCAGTCCCCTAGAACTACTTAAACCTAACTAACCTAAGAGCATCACACACATCCATGCCCGAGGCAGGATTCGAACCTGCGACCGTAGCCGTCGCGCGGTTCCAGACTGTGGCGCCTAGAACCGCTCGGCCACTACGACTGAAGATCATGGTCGTAATTCATGTTAGAGGTCCTTTTATATACTCTGTTGTGTTTTTAAAAATAGCCTACTACCTCATATTTCAGTAACTCTATTCAGATTATGTTGTTGTTTAATCAGGAGTCAAACCTCAAGAAGAATTGATGTGGGGTACCAGTACCGGAGACACAGCTTACTATGCACTTAGGTTAAATTATAACATATAGTAGTGGCTTTCAAGGCACACAAGTTATTGCTAATAACAATGGGTTGTGCAGATGTGAACCTGAATATTAAAAAACTTTGATAGCAAAAAGGAGTAGGAGGCTGACAAAGTTTATTGTCAGAAGCATATCGAAGGTCTAGAGACAGCGAATCTTCTTTGTTTCCTTTGTTCACGAGTCTGTGGATACACGTGTAGGGTGCGACTTGAGACTCGACAATGTGTCGTCACCATGCGCAAAGCAGAGTAGAATCTGCCTCTGTTTTCTCGCTGAGCACGGGGGCGTTGTGACTTGTAATAACGCTGTCCAGTCGGCTCTCGTAAGGAGCTGGTCGGCAGCTGTGGACGTGGACAGGAAGAGCAGGTAGGGCGGTATCGCATATCAGAAGCTCGCGGCCGGCGCTTTGTCCTTCTGTACACCGGTACCTCAGGGCAAGACGAACCGCCGGCGGCGCTTTTGAACTTCGGGACCTACCTCGAATGGCATATCGTCGAACAATCAAGTACACACACACACACACGCACACACACACACACACACACACACACACACACACACACACACACGGACCCGCTCGAGGAGTTAAGTAGAACATACACGAAGCACTTGAGAATTCTACAAGCTCCAGGTGCATTTCCCCTTTTGATGAACCGCGTACCATACAGAACGACCTATTAAATAAAGCACTCTCCAAACGGAAGAAAAAAGGTTGGCGGAGCGGTTAGAGCGACTACAAAGGCCGGGAGAAGAGTGCACGCAGAGGCGACTCCTGCTGGCGGCGTACTGCACACAGCTCGTGGGTGTTTCCGCGTGCAGCTGTTATTTCGTACTCCGTCCCATCTGTGCAGTCGGCAGTCGAAAAGGGAGAACCTGCATTTCAGATAGAAATCCGAACCCTTCAGTTGGCAAATTTTTATTCCATGAATACTTACTAATGAACGATCAAATCCACTGCCTATAATAGTGTGTGTGTATTACCGTTAATTGAGACAACTTTTACACGTGGAACAATTTTGCCGATTTTTGAAAATGCTTGTATTTGGCAGTAAGTCAAGTTACCGTATAGTCAACACAGACGCCACTGCATCGCAAGCCGAAGAACTTATCCTTTCAAATGTTGTTAGCTTTCTCAAGTATTTACTGGTCTTTATCGACATTTTTGATTCAGTCATTATTGATAGCGTGCAAGAGCTTCCCGTCCTTCACATTCACTCACGTCTAAATAAAAACGAATAGTTTTAGATATAAACATTATGTTGACTTATGGGTTAATAAAATCATTCTTGGAAGATGACTGCCAACAGCCGTTAAATAATGTATAAAATGCATATTTGAACCCTCCGCTGTTTTTATTTCAAATCAAAATTATACCCGTTTCGGTCTTGGATCATCGTCACGGATGAAGAGTTAAAATGGTTTAAGCCACCATATTGCATTAGTCATTACTTAAAATGAGTAGTGCATGCCAGGAATGTAAACATATGAGACAGGACTTTAAAAGCAAACATCCGAATTCAAAATGTACTGCTCTGTATACATTTAGATTTCGGATGTTTGCTTTGAAATTCCTGTGACAGATAACCACATTCATGGTATGCACTACACACTTTAAGTAATGACTTATGATGGCTTACCATTTTAACCCTTCATCTGTGAAGATGGAAACCTGTGGAATTAGGGTTTAAAATAAAAACAGCTGATCGCTGCAATATGCATTTTATACGTTAATAAAATCACTCGACAGTGTTGCACCAGAAAGCCTGGTGGAAACGAGGCTAGTTCAAAAAATGGTTCAAATGGCTCTGAGCACTATGGGACTTAACATCTGTGGTCATCAGTCCCCAAGAACTTAGTACTACTTAAACCTAACTAACCTAAGGACATCACACACATCCATGCCCGAGGCAGGATTCGAACCTGCGACCGTAGTGGTCACGCGGTTCCAGACTGAAGCGCCTAGAACCGCACGGCCACACCGGCCGGCGATGCTAGTTCATCACCTAGAATTTCACTGTCTTTTCTGTTTTCTGTTATTCGGTACTTGTTTCCTAATCATGGCTTTTTCATTTCGTTTCAGATGTTTTAAATTACCTAGGCGCATCAAAACTACAATGGGAGGTCGCAGATACCAAGAGCGTGAAAATATTACTTGGTAGCTTTCTATATCTGCAGTTGTTGGTAAGGTACTCAGTAGTACAGAGCTAGCCAAAAACTGTACCGTATTCTACAACACCATGGCGCCAAACTGCATACGGCGGAAGGAAGTCTCAATCAAGCAATTTTTTTCCCATTCCGTGGAGACAGAGTGATCGAGGTACAACATTTTTGATAAGCTGAAAGAGAATAGTTTTTAGTTGACTAGTGATTTATTCAGTGGGCAAGACAGGATTAGGCAACTAAGACAGGTTACCCAAAATATATCCAGAATGAATAAATACATCGATGTGCGGATTTCGCCAAGTTGTAGCGATCATATGGTGAATTTCCCGACGTTCGCATGTAATTTCTGCCGTTTGTAGTCGCCGAATTTTCACACCGACTTTGTTCTTTTCTAATGGAACTACACAGGGTGACTCAGCTGGCCCCACTGATGACTTTTACACTACCCGCAATGTTACGCCTGGCCTTCAAAAACTACGCACGGGATTCTCATACTGTCTCATTCGCTTTGCCCAAACAATTAGTCCGACAGAAAGAAAGAAGAGGAACTTTCTGTAGGAAATTTAATGCAGGTAAATTTTATATTGCGGTACGTTTTGGCTAGAGGCCGTAGTTTTCGAGTTATTCAAGGAAAACGTCCAGACATCATCCCTACTCTCACACTTAACCCCTATCGGCCAGGATTTCTAGTGTGTTGTTTATGGCACTCCCTCCAACGATTTATTTCCAGCATTCGATCTTGTTTCGTCTTCATTGATTGGCCTTATTACGCCACAGAATTTGTCCAGCACCAACAAATTGTAAAACTTACTTTTGTGTAAATTTCACTTAACAGTTTTGAGGATTGTGACAGCATAAACAACTACAGCATTGTATTCGTCAGGTCTTCTCTCTACGAAACTACTGTGCCTGCAAGGTTAAGTTTGGGTCGAACTGCCAACGTAGTTAGTTTTAGTGTAACTTATACAAAACTCGTTTTTATTTCATTGTACTCAAGGGCGCCATTAAATTAACGATGTTAACGAAATAGCCGACTTTCCTGGTGGCGTAATAGCCCAGTCAAAAGAGACAAAAAATGTGGAATATCGTGTAGTCGGAAATTTTTGTGCTGTGTTAGGAGAGAGTACCTGGCCTCCAGCAAAAACGTATCCCAGCCAGCACGAAAGTCTACAGTAAATGTCCTTCAGAAAGCTCTTGTAGCATTAATAGTTTGCGCATAATGGAAGAATATGAAAATCTCGCGAGTGGTTTTTGAAAGGCAAATATAACATTGCGGGTTGCCGAGAACGACTTCGCTAGGGGCAGCTGAATCACCCCGTATACTTTCTCTGTGGCATTTGAAAGATGTTTTTACGAGAGCGTCAGTGGCGTAACGTGTGTGGGACTTGATCAAATAGTATGAAGATAACAGTTCCGCAAAGCGGAGTCCCGCCGTCAGGAGAAGATGTTCCACAAACGTCTGCTTTATTTTACCAAAGGAAAGCACACGCAAAACTCTGGTATGGTTCTTGTGTTCACTTATGCACCTGCAGCCCATCGATCTGTGTTCAGATAACTTGCTAATAAAGCTATTGAGACATTCATAATATACACGGAACAGGAGAGAAAGTAAGTACCGTTTTTGGGCGAATGACGCCAAAGTATTAAAGGAGCGATTCGGTTTATGCTGAAGAGAATCCAGTTCTCGACAAGCACTCACAACCTGTCTTTGGAAACATTACAAAAAAGTGTTAGAAACTGGAAATTTGCTGAGTAAAATACACCAAGGAAAAAGAAGAGCAACTATTGAAAGACATGAAACTAATATTTTAGCATCATTAACACACAATGCCTATGTAATTAAGAGGCATCTCCGAAATACAGCTTCATGAATTGACTTCCAAAATTGGTTACAGTTCTCCGACTGCTATCTACAAAAAGTGCAAAGTGTTGTGGCATGTACTCGCATATGAAAATTTTGTTAGGGAAGAACCATGGTTTACAGACCATGCGCAAGTCGTCTTCGCAATGTGCACATTTCACCAGATTACAGATCCCACGCTAGCGCAAAGACTTAGATAAAGACAACGCTCTTAGTCTATCAGTTTCTAGTGCGCTTCTTTTCAGGACGTTCATCATTAGTCAGCGTTGTATTGATGGGAATCTAAATACAGTCTCTCGATTTCTAAGATATGCTCCTGCCGCAGTTTTGGAAGACACCCCACTGGACTTAAAACAATCAGTGTGGTGCCAACATGATGGATGTCGTCCCCCCCCCCCCTCCCCCCAATTCCGCTCATGTAAAGGCAGACCCACTTACGAGAACGTTTGGACAGCATTGGAACGGTCGTTCAGTAAAAGCAAAATGCTCTGTGGACTCACCAAACTTAACACTTCAATACTTCTATCTAAGGTGAAAATTAAAACAACAGGTCTGCTAACCTATGACTCCCGAAAGCCTGAAATGCCTTACAGTATTACAAGAGACTGCGCTGTTGTTACTCCAGTTGAATTTAATCGTGCAGCACTGGTTTCACCAGAATCTTATTATACCGTGTCGTCAACATTTTAAACATTTGGTATGATAACCGTGGTAATAAAAGCACGAACTGTATCAGAACTACGTGTTTGCTTACAAGTCCCACACATGTTACGTCATTAATATTTTCTTAGACCTTCTTCCAAATGTCACAGAAAAAAGTACACAGCTTCATTAGGAAAAAAAAAACAAAAAAACAAAAACAAATGGGCGTCGTAATTCGGCGACGATGTCCGCTATAACTTGGGAAAATCGCACCACGATGTACTTATTCATTCTGGATATATTTGGGGTGGCCTTTCTTAGCTGCCTCACGTTGTATAATAAACCCTCCGCACAACAAAATCTGGGGGCAATTTGTCTTCCACGAAGAAAATTTCTGGATTTGGGGAAGTTCGAAGTTTCTTGCATGTTTTGAATATTTATATATACATACCTTTCAAATGAAGTTTTATAATAATTTAAGTCATGTTTCTGTTTGTACTTTTGGTGTCTTTCATTTGTTTTTACACTTTTACTCAGTTGGTAAAGTTGTTGAGTCTCTTCGGTAATATTGGCATCGTTGTTTGCCACTTTTTCACGTGTAAAAATTTCCTTGCCTAATCATGTTTCAACAAAGTGTGAAACTATAGATTTACCAATAATCTGTCTTCTTAATAGTTTGTTAATGAAGGTTCCCTTCAGATCCTTAATTTTCGTCAATGATTGTGAGCCGGCCACTGTGGCCGAGCGGTTCTATGCTCTTCAGTCCGGAACCGCGCTGCTGCAACGGTCGCAGGTTAGAATCCTGCCTTGGGCACGGATGTGTGTGATGTCCTTAGGTTAGTTAGGTTTAAGTAGCTGAAAGTCTAGGGGACTGATGACCTCAGATGTTAAGTACTATAGTGCTTAGAGCAATTTGAACCATTTCAATAATTGAGATCTTTAAGGACGTGGGGCTGTGTTTCTGCTCTTAAGCAGCGTAGAAATGTGTTATGAAAAAGCAGTTTCCAAGTGATTCGGTTAGTTCGCCAGATGTTGTTGATAATACTCGTATATTCGTTTCACTTGTTTCATCAAGTTTTAAATATCCTTCTTCCCCGTCTAGAATGATTACTGGAACTGTTACGAAGAAGCAACTTCCTGACAGATTAAAAGTGTTTGCCGGACCGAGACTCAAACTCGGAGGAGGAGGGAGAAGGAGATTAGTGTTTAATGTCCTGTCGACAACTAGGTCATTAGATACGGAGCACAAGTTGGGATTAGAGAAGGACTGGAAAGGAAATCGGCCATGCCCTTTAAAGGAACCATCCCGTCATTTGCCTGAAACGATTTAGGGAAATCACAGAAAACCTAAATCAGGATGCCCGGAGACGGGTGTTAACCGTCGTCCTCCCGAATGCGAGTCTAGTGTGCTAACCACTGCGCCACCCCGCCCGGTCTCGAACTCGGGACCTTTGCCTTTTGCGGGAGAGTGCTCTACCGACTGGACTACCCAAGCACGACTCACGACTTTGCTTCAGCCAGTACCTCGACTGCTACCTTCCAAAGTTTCATATTCCCTCACACTCGGTTGCAGAGTGAAAACTGCTGTGAAGACAAATTCTCGTGAAGATATTTACGCTAGGTAGTCGGCTTTCTGTAGAGGTTATACCCATATGTTGCACCAGTACTTCTGATTATCTTTTCAACGTAAAATGAAATACGACCCCCTTTGTTTGTTTGCATTGTTAATGTATGTAAGCATTTAGGAACTATAGAAATTTAGAGGCCCTGTTTACTTTATAAGTGGGCTGCTTCGGTGTTGGCAGCGCTGTGTAGCTCTTTGCATTGGATTTCTGACCACGCTTTCTTTGTAAGAGACTCTGTGGCTGGTCGTCTCGTTGTTGGAAGTTAATCGCCAGTACTGTTGGGCAGTTGGAAGTTTGTCGCCAGCAGTGATGGAAGTATTGTTGGGCAGTTGAAGGTGAACAGTCAGCAGTGATGGATGTTAGATGTGAGAAGTTAGCATTGATGGAGGGTAGAGAACTGAAGTGTTAGTATAGGCTAACGATCTGTACATGTTCGACTTGCAGACCGAATATTATTCATGATTATATACCTTTGTACTAGATGTCAATGACGATTTATATTCGTGTTTCAACTGGATGTCACATAATCAAGGTAAAAAATACATTAGTTGGTTTGCAACAAAATCTTTCCTTTGCTAACCACATGCCTATTAGTAGTTTGTGGCAATAGTAGTTAGAATTTTTTATTTAGCTGGCAGTACTGACGCTCGCTGTATTGCAGTAGTTTGCGTAATTAAGATTTTTGTGAAGAAAGTGCTTAATGGAATGTATAGGTTATTGTTAAGATTTTGTTTTTAGTCAGAGCCATTCTTTTGAATTAATTATTTGAAGTCAGGATGTAATTTTTTTGAGCAGTCAGATTGCGTTGCGCTGGAATATTGTGGGTCAGTGTTGGCATGATAAGAAAAAGTAAAGAGAAATTAGACTCAGTACGTTCAGTTTTACTTAGCTGTTTCAGAATCAAATAACGTAGACGTTTCATCTTCTCAGTCATTCTGCAATTTAAGTACAGACAAACTCATTTAAATAAAGAAGTTTCAACTTATTCAGCGAAGCCGTATTAGAAAAGCGTCACCCATGTACCAAAACCCACCTCTTGGCTGTACCAAGGACTATTACTTTAAAGGTTTACGTGCAGAAATTCACTGCAACTGCGCTGATTCCGCCACAGCCAAATCATTAGAGCGCTCATAGAACTGGACGTACTATTGAAAACAGGGTCTACGTGAGTCAGTGTTTAGAGATCCACTTCTGATGTTGCTACACTTACAGTAATCTAACCACGGTGACAATATTACAGCATCAAAACGACCAAAATATAGTCTGGGTTGTTGAATGTTTTTGACTATTCGTAAAAGTGAGTAGATTTTCTTACGAAAGCATCAGTTTGCCTCTATGAATGGAGGAAATTCATGAAGTGGTTGACAATCACGTAGGTCGTTATCGACTGATAGCGCTGACGATAGGCCTCGAAGGCAGAGGTAGCTCGTGAAGTGTTAGCTGAACGTACAATTTTGGTCACAGCTTGTCTCCGTTGATTAGCAACCTCTTATCTGCGGGAGACATCGAAGACGATTTTGTTAACTAGTCCATTACCTTAAACACTGAAGGTGAGAGATATATCTCTGCATCCATGTTATTATCGCAGCATTGCCCGGGTCTGAAGAAAGAGTTCAGGACAATTTTATTCCTCGTTTTTTTTTCTCGACTAATTTTCCAGCTGTGGTAATTTTGACACTGCTGCCACGTACTTTTTGCTCACGTTAGGCAGTACATTTATGTTCTGGGCAACGACTTAACACCGTGCGAATCAAAAAGCATGACTGTAATATATACGTTGGTAACTATAACCGTTAGTGTTGTTATTCGTATTACTCTTATTAATATCAACAATAATAGTAATGATAATAATAATATCAAAAATAATAATGAAAATTATAATTTGCACATGGGGATATTGACGGATCTCTAACAATACCTGCTTCGATGTTAAACAATTTCAGGCCTCTACTCTTATTAAGTAAGATAAATACATTTTCGAATAAAACTAGTTCCTGGCGGTGTCGAATGAAACGGATATTTAAAAAAATCGTCACGACGTAGAGACGTAGGTAAGTAGATGGCCGAGTAGTTGACATACATTACGATGTGTAAAAACATCTGACTCAACACTATTCATTACGTAATGGTTATTCGGTTGGAGGACTGGGCTTAATGTTAATTGTAATTGTGTACTGTAATACATGAAGATCAACTATCAGATGAAGTGTATATAGTGTTGTGTTTTTATTTAAGAAGACTCCTAGGCCTCTTACTGTATGGTCTGCGGGGCAGTATCCCATATCCTGAAATAAGCTGACCGCCAGTGGACCACATGTTTATATTTTAACTCCTTTTTGTATGACATTGCGTAACTCAGGTTTACTCACCGGAGCCAGCCAATTTAATCACGGAACTGGGAATCTCCAAACAAAAACATGATCCTATTTGCAAGTTTACGTTGTGTAGTAAATTTAATAGTCTTCTTGGTAATATACCCTCTTTGAGGTCATTGGAGTGTTTATTACATTATTACATTCCGTGATTCTGACGTTATTAAGCAATCTGGTGATTCATTCTGGACGGCGTATGACGATCTGTGTAGAAGAAGTTACATTTTTCTGGTAGAGGACGAAGATTTCCGGTCTCTGACAGTTGCGCCATTATCTTCGTTCCTTGTATTCTCTTTTTTCTGTTTTCTTTGAATGTTGACTGCCTTTCGAACTTTATAACTGTCATAATCAGGTAGCAAAAAGCACCAGTCTGGAGAGGTTAAGTGGCAAACTGCAGACCCAAAGGCCTGGGGTTAGGTTTCAGATGAATGCGACAGATTTTTATCTGTCACGTACCACATTTTTCATCTCTTTCAATGCTGATTAATATGAAAAATGCCATAATTCACAGTCCACGTTATTCTGTAAATCCCAGTGTTACTGTCTTGCAAGTCACTCAGTTTTTGCATTACTTTTGTTGTATTTTAACAGAGTTCTCAAACATTCATAAATTGATGCTGACTCGGTCATCATGATTGAAGTATCTACTATTCCTACGTGAAGTAATTTCTGCTTTCTGCTCTTAGGTTTTACTCATGTTGTGCTGCTCTCATGTTTGGCTTTTAACGATGTTTGATAACAGAGGGCTAGACTTTCGTCGCAATATCACATGATAACATTTTTAAGTATTGTTACTACACTTTATGTATTTAACCTGGTACGATTAGGCCTAGAGGTCCTCTCTCACATCTAACTACTCATTCTATATGTTTTACATTGGGCTAGATACATTACGATAAGCATGCTATTCATTACACATGATATAGAGTACAACATTAATCAATTACTATAGTGCAGTACAAGAATACAAGAAAATAAAAATCACAGTAAGGCAGAATTGATCTAAGAGGGCCAATAGCATTTGACATGAGGGAAGAGTGGAAGAGGGAGAGAAAGGGGAGAATGTAACAAAACACGAACGATTAAGATAAGGGAAAATTTAGTGACGAGACGGATCGAGAAATGAAACAAGAAAGTGGAACAACTAGAAGAAGACGGAAGCATTTTGTGTTTAACAGAGGGAAAACTGAACATATACGTTATTACCTTATGTACATAATATTATATTAGATACTAGCTGGTGGAAGTTCCACAGTACCCAAGCGCGCTTACCGGCCCGTGGAGATGTTGGTCAGTACAAGGCATTGTAAACAAAAGTTGTCTGTAACTACTTCCAGGTGGCAACTGTAATGAGACACTGCACTCTGCATCAGAATTTGTACACCATGTTGATATGTTTTTCCTAAGCTCCAACTGTACGTTATATCAGACTGTAACACTACACTTTGTTTTATTGTAACAGTTATCATAATTGTAAGCTAATGTAACCAGTAATTAACTAGAACACTAAATATTCATGACTGTAACATTTAACTGAGTCGTATGTAATACATTGAATGAATCACTGGCTACACATTTTGGTAACTTTTAAAAGTAAAGATACAGATACAGAATATACATTATGTGATCAAAAGTATCATAACGTCCTTATGTAGTTTTGCTCAACTGACAACATGATGTCGCGAGAGGCAGGCCCCTCAGTATAAAAGGTGGAGTGCAGTATGTTTTTGTTAGCGAGAAGCAGTAGACGTAATCATTTTCTGTGTGCTCCTGTGAACAACTGATACGAATGAAGCTAACAATCATTGTATCATAAATCGTCAGATTAGTTTTCCTAATTTCAACGCCTGTCAGAGACGTACCTGCCACGTATGTTCATAAAGAGCAGTGGAGAAGGTCATTTGCAAAACTTAAGTTCATTACAAACAGGCCTCTACCTCCATGGCTCAACATTTTGGCTTCACTCAGTATTGGACGTAATAAGACAATTATGAATATATTATAAATAGCTCCAACAGATTTATGCGCTTCCCTCCGTGTGGGAAGGGGTGCAAGAGGGAGCATTCGTCCGACATCTCCTCCCCCCTCCCCACCCCTCCTCCCCTCCTGCGGAATGTGGATTACATACATCAAGGATAACCATTCTCTGCAGTATAAGAAGTTTATTGAATCACCTAAAAAGGTTAGTTCTTGTTATATGACACATCTGGAAAAACGCTCACTCATTTACATCAAAATTGTCAATTTTAAGAGAGTTGCCGGTTCCTGGATAAATTTGAGCGGACGCCCATGATTGGATATGTAGGCACAAACCAATTTCGTTTTATTTTATTTTATTTATTTATGCATCTATTTTACCTGGCAAGATTAGGGCCTTTAGGCCCTCTCTTACACCTAACCACGCTTACTCAGATTGAACGAATTTCAGTTTGTACAGAACATCAAGGACATATAACGTGTTATACAGCATTAATGTTAAAGAACAAAAATAGAGATTATAACTGTAGTACAATGATAATTATAACAATCAAAAAATAATTATAACAACCAAGAATAATAATAATAGTAATGACTATGTATATGAAAGTAAACATATTTTTCTTTTATGAATGTCAGTCCTATTGCTAGTTGGGAATTTTCTCGTTATGTTCTTGCAGCTTGTGAGTTATTCTCATCGAGCAGAGACATAAGACGATAGAATGGGGTGAAAGAGATATAGAAGAGGTAGATAGGTTAGAGGAAGAGAAATAGAATGGTAAAATTCGAAGCTATGATGGAGAGTAGAAAGAAAGAGATGAGAGGGGCACATCAATGGTGGCTATACCGTCCCTAATATGTAAGTTTTGAGTTCCCTCTTGAATGTTGAGTGGTTCTGGATAAGACGCAGATCACAGGGGAGCGCGTTCCACAGTCCGATGGCTGAGATGGAGAATGACACGGAGAAATATTTTGTGTTATGTAAAGGTACAGCCAAGAGCTAGACGTATCCGATCTGGTATTGCGGTTATGGAATGATGATAGGTGTTTAATGTAAGTACTGGGGGCACCAGTGACTAAGAAATCGATGACGTAAGCACATCGTGTGGAGATCGCATGCATGTGGGCGTATCCAACCTAGCTGGGAATATGAAGGACTGATATGATCATACAACCGTATATTGCAAACGTATCTAACGCAAGCATTCATCACTAGCTCGAGACATCTCTAATTTTCACTACTTGTGCCGTGTTGAACTACATCACATTAGTAAAGATAAGGCAAGACTAGTGATTGGACTAACTTTTGTTTAACATGGGTTGGAAATATTTTTCTAAATTTTTCAATTGCATGTAGGGAGGAGAGCGATTTCCGGCAAGCTGTGACTGTTTGTTCTTCCCAGTTTAGGTGTTCATCCAATATTATTCCTAGGTCTTGTACTGTTTTTTGGTATGGTAGTTGAGTACCATTGAGGAGTATTTTAGGGACTGTTTCGCGAAAGTACCGGCTGATTAACTTTGGATGAGATATAAGTATGACCTGGGATTTCTTGGGGTTTAGACCTGGGTTCTGTGTCCATCCAGAAACAGAGCAAAGGTCTGCGTTCATACTCGCTACTGCGTCAGCAGTGTTCTTGGGGCTTGAACTTATGTACAGTTGGATGTCGTTGGCATATAGAAGGTAGTTGCAGGAGTGAATCACTGAAGAAATATCATTAATGTACAGTGAGAAGAGTAATGGACCAAGGACGGAGCCTTGGGGAACTCTAGAGCGCAAGTTTTTCCATGATGACTTTTCCGACCTTCAAATGACTTGTTGACTTCTGTTTTTGAGGTAGCTGTCGAACCAGTCTATTGCGCTGTTTGAGAAATTCAGCTGTTTCATTTTAACTAGTAATACATCAAAGTCAACTGTACCAAAAGCCTTGCTAAAGTCAAGCAGTGTTAGGATGGTAGCTTCATGTCTGTCCATAGCATGTTTAATGTCATCAGTTACTTTGATTAATGCAGTTGCTGTACTATGGTGCTTTCGAAATCCTGACTGATATTTGTCATGGATGTTATGAGTTTTTAGGGAATCCGTCAGCTGTTCATGGACGATGTATTGTAGGGCTTTAGATGTTGCAGGTAGTATGCTGATCGGCCTTTAGTCACCTGGTGACTTAGGGATGTCAGTCTTGGGTGTAGGTTGAATTAAACTTTGCTTCCACTCAGTAGGATATGTACTACTGACAAGAGAAAGGTTGAAGATGTCTGTGATAACTGGAATAACAGTGTCTACGACGTTCATAATTATGCCAATGCTCACTCCATCATTTCCTACTGGCTCGGAAGAGATTCTCATAATGGCCTTGTGTACTGTGTCGGTAGTGACATGTTTTTGGAAAAACTTCTCTCTCGACTGTGTGGCAGTTTACAGCTGTTGAGAAGAAATGATTATTTGGGAAAGCTTTCAATTGTAATTTAGTACAGGTAAAATTTGCTTTCTTGATAGATTCCTTTTGTTAACGTGCCTGACAAACGTGTTTTCTTTAGCTTACTAAATCTTATTTTTGAAATGGCGATAATGATTTTTGCAAGGACATGAATCTCAATATTTAGTGTCTCTCTTAAAAATGTTAATGAACAGTTTCTACTACATTAAGGAATCCAGAGCTTTTTGTTTTTCAGTGTCATCAATCATATCATAAATTGTATAGTACAGTAGGGTGTTTCGCAGTAATTGCTGCAGGCTTCTAGGTGTCGTTTTGGGGACTTCGTAGATAAGGTTTTCACAAGGAACTCGTTTAAAAAAGGAACCATTAGGATAAAGGATAACTTTGAATTTCGGATCCATTTCGAATCCCCCACTTCACGACAGTGCTGTCGTCAGTCCCTGTCGCAAATATGACATCAAATATCGTTTTCGTCCGACTGCGAGACAGGAGTCGAGGAACTGGTGTGTTCGCCACTAGGAATACTGTGGAGCTCCACGGACGTACCGCATCCTCAACTTTGAAGAGGACCTCCTCTCAGCTTGAACGGTATATAAATAGGGTAAAATTTCGTAAGAAAATTTTGTATTGAACCAGAGTGGTCTAATGCAGTAGAAATTTTGCAGTAGCGTCGCTGCTCAACAGCAGTCGCTGGTTCAAGTTTTTACGGGTAATGTATTAGAGTAATTTCATATAGGGAGGTGTATGGAAGACAAACAAGTGTACAGACGTGTTGTGTATGATGTGTGCTGGATATATACTTACTCGCTACGGGCAGTAATGATTTTATATTTTTTTTGCAAGAAACCATACTGGAAACAAGGTAAAGGAAGTTGTTTTGTTACCAATGCAATGCGCGTATTCACAAATGACGATTGAGACAATGTATAGCACTTGCGTCCAATGATTTTGTAAAGCTAATTGTTAATGTATAATCAGTTTCTTGTGTCTTAATTGTGAGCATTATTAATTTTCAAAGAGTCAAATTACAAGCTTTAAAGTTAGTGTCATATTGTTACTTACCACAAGTTAATACCTTAATACCAGTTCCCAAGCCCATGTCGTTTTTGATTAACTATTTTCCTCAAGAAGCTACTGTCTCAGTCATATCCAATTTAATTAAAATGTATGCTGGGCAAGAGCCTTGTACAATAGCTGTATGCTAATTATACAATTTCAAGTACTAACAGAGAGCAGTGCGCAGATAATGCAAAGAAATTTTATTATTTCAGGGATAGCAATCATTAAGCACAGGGACCATTATTTTCAAATGCATCAAGTTTTGTTTTATTACCAGGGCCAACTTCAAATCAATAGTGTTGCATCAGATTCAGTTTTCATGTTACGTAAATTATGCAGTTTTGTTTTGGTTTAAAGTTATTGAAAATTTACGTTCTCGTTTTATTACCAGGGTCAACTTCAAATCAATAGTGTTGCATCAGATTCAGTTTTCTTGTTACGTAAATTCATACAGTTTTCCTTCTGTTTAAAGTTACTGACAATTTACGTTCTCGCAGTCAAAAAAGTTTAGTACATGACAAAGCACATAAGCGGCGAGATAAAATACACGTTCGCATGCCATCCTGATTCCAACAGATGTGTTGCAGGCTGCTATGTTATTTCGAACGTACATCTTTCCAGCTTTGAAGAGAATGTCCATTACGTAGAAGAGAACCCTGCGACGAGTACTCGAAACACTGCCCATGCCATGGGGATCTGTGGAGTAGACAGGTCAGAGCTTTTTGTCTCATCTGTCTGCGTACCTTGAAGCGGGAGGTTTGAAATCAATCTGGAATACTAACTTATTTTACGTCCATACGGTATGTAGATTTCTGGAGCTTTAGGAGCCTGTCACATGAAATGGGAAGTCCTCTGTCTAATTCAATAATAAATCTCAAATACTGCGTCGTAGGCCATCAGTTCGAAAATTTCTCTATCTCTGTGTACGTTAACAGAAACGTGCCAACATTGATTCCATAAAGAATAGCAGAACTACTGCTCCCGCTGCGACACTGTGCACACAGCTAGGGCTAGCCGTCCACTGGAGCCGTGTTCGTCCGACTAGCTGGACGGCCGCACTCGACCGACTAATCTCAAGAGATGTAGCGCCACCGACAAAGGTCCATTGCACACGACTAAGTCTGCCGTACACTGCCGGCTGACGGGCGGATCCCAGTGAAATAAGATTGGTCGGACGTGGTTCTCGGTGCAAGCGAACGCCCGACGCTGCTTCCGTTTAGGTGTATTTCTCACTTAATTACAATCTATGGGCGCAGACAAGCTTATACGACTTGTGAATGAGAACAGGCCACTGTGAGTTATATACTAAAACACGAGGTATCTCCACCGTTACTTACAGAGGAAGCTGTGGGTCAGAGTTGCAGAGGACGTTCGGTTGATGGTAGATGGAAAAGCTAATCATAACTTAGCAGAAGACATAGTATTTTGCTACCAGATTTATTGAATACGTGACTTACTAGAAACTGGTACGGACGTACGTGACGTATAGTGCATTTAAAATTAGATTGAGAAGAACGCCTCGAACCATACTTCCACCGTGTATAACGAGCATTTTGTAAAGAACTAGAAGAGCTTTCACTCGTGCACTTCCACTGTACAAAAGAACGTCATAATTTTTTCTCGGATGGGATGGGCTGCTTTCACGCCACCGCTCTCATCGACAGAAGCGTATCTTCTAGTCGGCTGTGAACAGCCGTGGTCGCTTGTCGTTAGAAAAGGCACACTGCAACACGTTCACTAGCACTGCTGATCACACATTCCATTCCACACAGCGTTGTCTAAAGCATGTATCACCATGCACGAATGCTCTGCCAGAAAAAACCACTTTCAGTCTCGCTTTGCGGTCCGGAGACAAGCCGCATAGAGACTGTCCATTGACCATAGAACGTCTCAACCTCCTCCACTGAAACCAAAACAATAGCGAGGAGGTGGAAGTAGCAGTGAGCCATTACACTTTAACATCAACACTGTCTTTACTATCAGGCTTTATTTGACTAATACGGGTCATCGGGCGTAACCCTCCCATGCTACGATAGCGATGATAGAATTTGCTCTCTACTAATGGTATTGAACAGCCAGAATCCAGTTGTGCACACGCCTGTTCGGAAATCAAACTCAGGCAAATGAAAGGCAAAGTATTGGCCTGAATGTCACTTACGTTACACTAACGATGCAGTGGCGGGCGCTTATGCTTCCTACGCATACGCGCACCATGGCGACATTGGTCTCCCCATGAAGGCGAACAAACATTATCCAAATTCCGTTTGATGACACTAAGAACATGACGTCTTCTGCCGGCCATTATAACCAGTTTGAGAGGGCGGCCGCACTCGGCTCGAGGTCTATCGCTCTGGCACCACCAAATTCTCACGAATATTATCCACCAATTTAACATTCTCTACCGTTGAAACCACAGAACAGAAACCAGCAAAAGACTTTGGACTTTCATAGAGCACTGCAGATTAAATTGAGGTAACAGTAATTCACTTGAGAACTGCAAAGGCCCACCAAGCTTAAACACTGGTAGCTCAGTTAAATCAGTTCATTTTTCGTATGGTAATTAAAAAAGTCTTGATCGCAAATTTCTTTTAATCGGACTGCTCGCAGTCAGTTCAGCGACGTGGATCGGCGCAGCCTGCTCTATGGTAGTCCACCTGCCGTTCCGGAGTCTGAAGATGATCCTTAAGGGTGGAAACCAGTCACTACGATTAAAAATGGTTCTAATGGCTCTGAGAACTTGGGACTTAACATCTGAAGCCATCAGTTCCCTAGAACTTAGAACTACTTAAACCTAACTGACCTAAGGACATCACACACATCCATGCCCGAGGTAGGATTCGAACCTGCGACCGTGGCGTTCGCGCGGTTCCAGACTGAAGTGCCTAGAACCGCTCGGCCACAACGGCCGGCACTCCGATTAAAAGAAATTTGCGATCAAGACTTATATTAATATAAGATCGCTGATAATGTTTTCAAAAAGTTCGTGTTTCATATTTATAATCGTAGAAAATAAATCTCATTTATGAACTACTACAAACCGCAGATTAGATTTAGACAGCCAGTATTCACTTAACAATTGCTAAGGCCCTCCAATTTTAAACACTCTGAGCTTAAAATATATAAACATAAAATCCTTAAAACATTCAAATTAACACTATTAACGATCACTTAATATCACTACTCAAACAGAAACCACCAAAAATTTCCCGGCGCCAACAAACCCCATACCTACATTCTATCGGTATGTAACGACACGTGCTTACCATGATCAATAGTGTTGTGATGTACAGTTCAATTGACACCACCGATCTCTCTCTCCACCCATTCTGAAGCCACGGTGAAATCAATACAGTGAGGTAATCTCCGCAGAATAACATTTTTTCTGCAGCACAGCTGCAAGGCTGCTCCAATAAGGTAGATAGTGACGTTTACTTCCGTGCAAATGCACCGACTCCAGAAAGGGCTGCCGCAACAGCTGTGGTCGCCCGTCGTTACAAAAGGTACACTGCAACAGGTCCACGTAACTTCGCTAGCACTGCTAATTACATATCCTATTCCACATAGCGTTGCCCGCAGTAGGTATCGCCTTCATCTACATCTACATCTACATCTACATTGATACTCCGCAAGCCACCCAACGGTGTGTGGCGGAGGGCACTTTACGTGCCACTGTCATTACCTCCCTTTCCTGTTCCAGTCGCGTATGGTTCGCGGGAAGAACGACTGTCTGAAAGCCTCCGTGCGCGCTCTAATCTCCATAATTTTACATTCGTGATCTCCTCGGGAAGTATAAGTAGGGGGAAGCAATATATTCGATACCTCATCCAGAAACGCACCCTCTCGAAACCTGGCGAGCAAGCTACACCGCGATGCAGAGCGCTCTCTTGCAGAGTCTGCCACTTGAGTTTATTAAACATCTCCGTAACGCTATCACGGTTACCAAATAACCCGGTGACGAAACGCGCCGCTCTTCTTTGGATCTTCTCTATCTCCTCCATCAACCCGACCTGGTACGGATCCCACACTGATGAGCAATACTCAAGTATAGGTCGAACGAGTGTTTTGTAAGCCATCTCCTTTGTTGATGGACTACATTTTCTAAGCACTCTCCCAATGAATCTCAACCTGGTACCCGCCTTACCAACAATTAATTTTATATGATCATTCCACTTCAAATCGTTCCGTACGCATACTCCCAGATATTTTACAGAAGTAACTGCTACCAGTGTTTGTTCCGCTATCATATAATCATACAATAAAGGATCCTTCTTTCTATGTATTCGCAATACATTACATTTGTCTATGTTAAGGGTCAGTTGCCACTCCCTGCACCAAGTGCCTATCTGCTGCAGATCTTCCTGTATTTCGCTACAATTTTCTAATGCAGCAACTTCTCTGTATACTACAGCATCATCCGCGAAAAGCCGCATGGAACCTCCGACACTATCTACTAAGTCATTTATATATATTGTGAAAAGCAATGGTCCCATAACACTCCCCTGTGGCACGCCAGAGGTTACTTTAACGTCTGTAGACGTCTCTCCATTGATAACAACATGCTGTGTTCTGTTTGCTAAAAACTCTTCAATCCAGCCACACAGCTGGTCTGATATTCCGTAGGCTCTTACTTTGTTTATCAGGCGACAGTGCGGAACTGTATCGAACGCCTTCCGGAAGGCAAGAAAAATAGCATCTACCTGGGAGCCTGTATCTAATATTTTCTGGGTCTCATGAACAAATAAGGCGAGTTGGGTCTCACACGATCGCTGTTTCCAGAATCCATGTTGATTCCTACATAGTAGATTCTGGGTTTCCAGAAATGACATGATACGCGAGCAAAAAACATGTTCTAAAATTCTACAAGAGATCGACGTAAGAGATATAGGTCTATAGTTTTGCGCATCTGCTCGATGACCCTTCTTGAAGACTGGGACTATCTGTGCTCTTTTCCAATCATTTGGAACCCTCCGTTCCTCTAGAGACTTGCGGTACACGGCTGTTAGAAGGGGGGCAAGTTCCTTCGCGTACTCTGTGTAGAATCGAATTGGTATCCCGTCAGGTCCAGTGGACTTTCCTCTATTGAGTACTCTGGCAGAAAAATCTCCTTCAGGCTCGCTTGGCAGACAGGACAGGCAGCGCATCAAGACGGTCTGTAAACGCTCTTAAAACCTATGCGGCCCCATCCCGCGCGCTACCGGGGAGGTAAACCTCGCGCGTAAGGAAATTATTGCTGCCATCGACCACAGACCGTGAAACAACTACAGAATGTCACATCTCGATAACCAGCTAACAATAGAAGATCACCTAAACAAGTGATGACGTAGCTGGTTAGAGGGCCGTCAGGTTGCGCCATTGTTCGGTGGATATCCCAGGTAATGCAAGAATGGCTCCGCCTTATCTTGAATAGATGCCTTGAGCCATGCATTGTGCTACACTGAGTTGCAACGTTCTTGGGAATAGTGTTCATGTTGGACGCGCCTGATAAATGGCGAGTCAGCAGAAGTGAAGTGGCTAACGAGAGATAACTCGGCTTCTCCGGAGTGAAACCCTTCTGATAAGTGTTTTCAGCATGCAATATTGTAATTCTCTAAACATTTCAAACAACAGAGGCCATTTTCTAGCTCAGTAAAGTCTGTGATTTTTGTACCGAGTGTACGTTACTTTTACAGTGCATTTATCCTTTCATGAGCAAGGCATTCAGGTGTTAAGAGAAGCGCACATTCTGCCTTGCAGTTGGGAGCAGGGTGTGACAATTTCCACCATTCTCATACTGTCCTGTCGCTAAATGTGTGCTTTCGCGCCTTGTACCTATCATTTGCAATGGGAGAAATGACACACGGAAGTAACAAGCGTTCATGAATATGCAGTATACATGAATTCATGTTCAAATCTGGTGCTCGTGTATAGTACTGAATATGAAATTAAATTAACCCCATTGTAACACATTTGCTGTCAGATTTCAAAGATTCGTAGTGGCTGGAATGGACATGGAATCTGCTGATGGTAACTATAGTGCCTATAATCAAGAAAAGAGAGAAAATTAAAATATCGCTTTCGATATTCTGTATAAAATAAGGGTGAACCTATATATCGAGAATTTTACTATCGACAGCAATAGTCACCCTTCTGTTACAAGATCGATATATTTTACAAACCCCTACAGTCGACGACCTCCATTGCCGTCGTAGTCGTACGACCCTACGGACAGCATGTAGTCGGACGAATACGGCCCCGGTGGACGGGGCCGCGATGGAAGTGGCGCCAACAAGGCAGACGCAGTCACCAGATGCAGCCCGATAATATCGGCGGACAGTTTGGTCCCAGTGGGTCCCATTTCCTACATCAGTTCCTGGCGGAAATAGTGAGATCAGAATCTATTCTGACGTGGAAAGTACTGCACACTTCTTCCTCAGCTACTGGAATAAACAGAAAGATAAATGTAAATTTTAGAATAAGATACTCTGAACGGCTAACGCACTGAAAAATAGAAACATATACACCACATTTGCAAACCACCTCACATAGCCGAATCACCACCATAATGGCATAAAAAACCAATAAGCAATAATAATGATTAGTAGACAGCCGTTGGCCACCTACCACAACCAACAAACGATCCACGAAATTGACATACGTCACCATTATCACTTGAGCAAAAAACTTTCTTCAGGTTTAGAAAATAAGAGGTTGAGACTAGCTGCAGACAGTTTAATATTCTTTAGGACGCCCGTCTCGGCTTTATTTCCATTCCCAAATAAGGTGTAGTTTGATTTTAGGTCAATACTGAATCTACAGTAAATTGTCACAGTACAATATACATACAGGAAATATAAACATGTGGAATGTGTTTCGACACGTATTTGACACTTCGTTTACTATAAAGTACGATCTGAAATTTATTTCACAGTTCGTTTACTAAGCATCTTAGCAAACAGACTGTCAAATAAATGTCAAATCATATTTAATAGTAAACGAACTGTCAAATACGTACATGTCGAATCGTATTCCACACCCCATAACTACTGTATGTCACGTAATCACTACAAAATAGACAGTGACAGTTTACAATATATTCAGTATGGACCTCAAATCAAACTAGACATACTTGAGAATGGCAATAAAGACGAATTGGCTGTCGTAAAGAGCAGTATACTTATTGCAGCTAGTCTGGACTTTTTATTTTAAAAATGTTTTAGTGTGACTTGTACTATTCCGAAGGTCAGATCAAATGTAAAAAAGTTTCTTGATTTTATAATTTCGGCCTACGATTTCCGACATTATCGTAACAGTTCGAGGAGAGCTAAACTGGCAACCTACAACAATAATAGATACACTATAGTAACATCGCTTCTCACGATAACAAATTATATTTTGAGGTTATAATTTACGCTTAAAACTGCCTACATGTAGTATCCAATAACTCTGCGATTTCAGTCCGTAAGTTCTAAGCTGTAACCCGATTTATGATATTTTCATCCTCAGAATGCCATAAAGCCATTCTTCCTTGGGTTAAACTTCTTAGCTTTTCACAGCCCATTTGTCGTGGGTGACAAATTCGGCCGATTCGAGCGAAGAATACAAACTGACATGTACTACATGAATGCATGGTTTCGCAGTGATATTTACTGATAAAATTCTTCCAGCCACGTCAAGTGGTTTAAAATCCACGAGCTTTCGGCCGAATCCTCCTCGGCCATTTTCAAATGACCTAAGAGTACTTGACCGAAAACTCGTGGATTTTAAACCAATTGACGTGAATGGACCCTCGAGATAATTTTATCAGATATTCGTGTTTCAGCGGTCGTAGTCCAAAGTCTGCATCTTCGGACGGTGAGATCGGTTGTACTGCGACTGCGGTAGCGATTTGAAAAGATCGGCCGGCCGTCTTCAGCCGATGTCGCTCGTTGGCGGAATCCGCCGATGTCGGTGCCACTTGCAGTTACCAGCGGGCTCGTACGCATGCACAGAGCTGAATTCGCGTATTAGCAGTGCCTTCTCCCGCTTCCGGCTACTTGAAGCGTGGCTGTTTGCCGTATCAAGAGTAGCAGCAAGTAGCCAGAAGCTACCCGGAAAAATTTTCTTGGCGCGCCGAAGCTGCCAGATTGGCGCATGCGCAGAGCAACCTGTATTATAGTAAGGGGGGGGGGTCATTCTGTCATTCTCCACGTGACCTGTGTATTATGTTTCGGGATAGTGATGGTCTGTCTTCGTTTATAGCTCTCACGTCAAATGAAAACAAAACATATTTCTGTGACCGGGAGCCATCAAGTAAATTAATATACATTCTCATAATCATGAAAGACTAAAATAAGTTAGTAGTTTCAATTTTCTGATTTTATATTATTTCCACGTTATTAGCAATCAACTATCAATGTCTTACTGAAGCTATTTCTGTCAGATTTGTAGAGATGTTTTCTTCTAGAATGAGATTTTCACTCTGCAGCGGAGTGTGCGCTGATATGAAACTTCCTGGCAGATTAAAACTGTGTGCCCGACCGAGACTCGAACTCGGGCTGTGGCTAAGCCATGTCTCCGCAATATCCTTTCTTTCAGGAGTGCTAGTTCTGCAAGGTTCGCAGGAGAGCTTCTGTAAAGTTTGGAAGGTAGTAGACGAGGTCCTGGAGAGAAGTAACGCTGTGAGTACCGAGCCTGAGTCGTACTTCGGTAGCTTAGTTGGTAGAGTACTTGCCCGCGAAGGCAAAGGTCCCGAGTTCGAGTCTCGGTCGGGTACACAGTTTTAATCTGCCAGGAAGTTTCATGTTTACTTCTATTAGTTTTTTCGGCTGAGGCAGTTAGTTTATTTGAAACGAAGTGTTTTATTCCGCACTACTGGCTACTTTCAACTTCGTTCAGTTTCAAGTGCAAATTTCCATTTTCTGGGACGAATAACATTATACCATAATAAAGAACCAAACATGAGAATGCAGTACTGGACCTCCAACAAAATTGGTATCCCGAAAACCACATACAAAAGCTGAATATCAGGTACTTCAGAGTGCATCTGGACATAGAAATGTACAATTAGAGCGGAATGAAGCATTTTATGAAACTCCGGTGCTGCTGGAGTAGTCTCTGATGTCCTGTTTATCTTATGACACTGTAAGATCCCTTAATGCTAAGTATATACGAACATACGTAAACATTGACTTGAAGCTGACTAAGCAGGCAAATTTGGTCAGTAGTTTGGAACTAAATATTTTGTTTGATATATATTGAGAGTTGCAGCAGAATTTTACAAATCAGCCTTCCGTGAAAGACAGAGTTTTTCGATCACAAGACTCAAGGCCAGAAGCTATTTCTCAACTTGTGTTTACATCTTAATTTATAGGATGGCATTCTATGCATAATTGTAGACTGGCAGCATACCATGTTTTATCGTTTTTAACTCCCCACATGGTTTCATATTTATTCCTAGAGTAGAATATAAATTGTCAGTTGTACAATTTCTTTGCCCCACAGTCAACCTTGTTAATTTTTAACACATTTTGAAACAGCCATGAAATTTATTGTCACTTATTCTGGTGTAAGCTACACAAGGAACTTCTCTCTTTTTTTTTTTTTTTTTTTTTTTTTAGATTTGTATTTCTTCTTACTAGCTTTTTCCAGTCTGTGTAGATGTATACGTGATTGCAAATGCTACATAACAATATTGCAGAGTACGAATTAAAAAAGAAATCTGTCGAAGTCACCACATAGCAAAATGTTATGGTACTTTGAGCTGTAGAGTCTAGTTTTGAAATGATATTATGCCCAGAACTGCTTCCTTATTTGCATCCTTAATCTGGATGGGGTATGATAAAACAACTGCTGTAAGTAAATCTCTGTATGTCCTCTCAACAACATGTCGCAGGACTGCACATGGTCACGTGATGCACCACCACGCACGAAATTCCCCACAGAAATACGACGAAAAGCGTACGAGCAGCGCAGGCACCAAGCGCGGGCTGCCTACGTCATCGTAGCTACGCATGCGCAGTACAGCCTGTTGTCTGGCCACTGCTCAAATGAACCCACTGTGACCGCAATCTCACGCAGAAAGGACGTCGCCCTGTTTCATTATTAAGCGTCAAGCATTTCATTATTATAATTTATGCCTAAATAGCTAAATCAGCGCTCTAAAATGAATAAACCGCCTTGTGATTGGCAACAGCGACAAACGAGAACGGAGTGCAGCAGGTTTTGGCGGTACCCGGCGGACCGCCATGTGCGAGCGCGTGCGCCTACTTGAGAGTTCTCTTCAGGCCGGAGTGATGGCGCCGACAAAGAGCCCTGCGGGGCTTCTTGCAGCAGACGGCGCCCCATTGGCGGCCGGCTTGCTCTTGAAACAATGAGCCGGCGGGGCGGGGCCTTTGTTGCGCGCCCCGACATCGCCCGCTCGCCTTTGACTCCGCCCTCTGCCATGCAAATCTCCTCGTGTCCGCGAGGCGCGCCACGGGACTCCGCTCGGTCTGTCCACCTGCTTGAGCTGCCGAGGTAGCGCAACAACACGGAAAGCGACGCGAGCATGTGGAGGAAACTCCACTCTCCTGTACTATAGTAGGAACACTGCAGGAGAATGAACTGAGATCCTCGTGAAGTCGGGAAATCCTACAAAACACCGGATGTGTTAATGATAGCGACAATACCGCTCTGCTTTCAGCAGTTACATCACCGTCTCCACTATTATTGCGATAGGGTGACCTGATGTCCGGACCGATTAGTTGAGAGTCTTTAAGGCCAGCGAATGTTTCACAATAACAAACCGAGTCCCAGAGAGGGATTAACGAAACTTTCAGGGTGGGGGTCGGTTCTCTGGCAAAGAAAGAAGATCCAGTGGTCCTCCACTTAAAAGTTAAGAAAACCAACCTTCAGAAAATATCGTCTGAAGCTGTTTTGATACTTAAAAAATATGAAAGAGGTACAAATACGTGCATTATTTTCGACAAAAAGTTTTAAATTTCTTGAAATTCGCAGCCTTTTTCTAAGGCTTAAATCATATATTGTGAAGTCGTGACTACATTTACACTGAAGATCTGCGGTAGTTTTTGTTGAAGTTATAAATCGCTTTTTTCGTTATTACAATTAAAGGGTGATATTTATATTATAGATATAGCTTTGATGATAGCGTATACAGTGCTTCGTAACTGTTCTTTCAAACGAGACAATATTAGAGGAACACGTAAAAATGTGTAATAGGGTAATAATACGAAATACTGTTGTTTCTCGCCTTGTAAGTGCTGTACTCTGGTAAGTCGTTTGAAAAGTATGTTCACCAAATGCAGATTGTTTTAGGATGCTTTCATATTGCGCTTGGTAGTCATTGTGAGTGAGTGGAGCCGTATTAACGAATTTACTAGGAGGAACAATTGTTGCAGGATGGTGGTTTTCAGTTTCATTCTTGTCATAACTTATTAATATATTTGCTAAACAGAGGTAAGCCGTAAGCAGTAAGCGGCGTGTTCGTGTCTATTAAAATTTCAGTTTCGATTTTATTTGCCCCTCTGAATTTCAGGACGCTTGTGTCATTAATAGTGTTCCATATTTGTGCCCAATCCGTATTTGCACAGCCATTTCACGTCCTGTTTTATTTATAAGTATTGCCTCAGAAATGACTTCAAGAGCTCGAAAACATTGGGATGAGTCTGCTATGCAAACAGTAGTTGAAGATGTTAGAGAAAATGGGCTTCCTGAATGGGGCGAAAGCTTTCCATGTCTCCAGGCAACTCTGTTTAGGCTAGTAAAATCAGATTTACTAGCTTATTTAGCTATAGAGACCGAACTTGATGCATAACTGTTCTGTCTCCCGAAAAAGAGCATCAGCTGATTGAATAGAGCATGACAATGGAAACTTTTTTTTTTTTAACTGCTCGTAAAGACCTCAACAGATGCCATTTCAGTTTACCTAAGCCAGAGGATGTCGTTATCAGGAGAAAGAAAACTGGCGTTCTACGGATCGGAGCGTGGAATGTCAGATGCCTTAATCGGGCAGGCAGGTTAGAAAATTTAAAAAGGGAAATGGATAGGTTATAGTTAGTTATAGTGGGAATTAGTGAAGTTCGGTGGCAGGAGGAAAAAGACTTCTGGTCAGGTGACTACAGAGTTATAAACACAAAATCAAATAGGGGTAATGCAGGAGTAGGTTTAATAGTGAATAGGAAAATAGGAATGCGGGTAAGCTACTACAAACAGCATAGTGAACGCATTATTGTGACAATGATAGATACGAAGCCCACGCCTACTGCGGTAGTACAAGTTTATATGCCAACTAGCTCTGCAGATGACGAAGAAATTGAAGAAATGTATGATGAAATAAAAGAAATTATTCAGATAGTGAAGGGCGACGAAAATTTAATAGTCATGGGTGACTGGAATTCGGTAGTAGGGAAAGGGAGAGAAGGAAATGTAGTAGGTGAATATGGATTGGGGCAAAGAAATGAAAGAGGAAGCCGCCTGGTACAATTTTGCACAGGGCGTAAGTTAATCATAGCTAACACTTGGTTCAAGAATCATAAAAGAAGGCTGTATACATGGAAGAATCCTGGAGATACTAAAAGGTATCAGATAGATTATATAATGGTAAGACAGAGGTTTAGGAACCAGGTCTTAAATTGTAAGACTTTTCCAGGAGCAGATGTGGGCTCTGACCACAATCTATTGATTATGATCTGTTGATTAAAACTGAAGAAACTGCAAAAAGGTGGGAATTTAAGGAGATTGGACCTGGATAAACTGACTAAACCAGAGGTTGTACAGAGTTTCAGGGAGAGCATAAGGGAACAATTGACAGGAATGGGGGAAATAAATACAGTAGAAGAAGAATGGGTAGCTTTGAGGGATGAAGTAGTGAAGGCAGCAGAGGATTAAGTAGGTAAAAAGACGAGGGCTAGTAGAAATCCTTGGGTAACAGAAGATATATTGAATTTAATTGATGAAAGGAGAAAATATAAAAATGCAGTAAATGAAGCAGGCAAAAAGGAATACAATCGTCTCAAAAATGAGATCGACAGGAAGTGCAAAATTGCTAAGCAGGGATGGCTAGAGGACAAATGTAAGGATGTAGAAGCGAGTATCACTAGGGGTAAGATAGATACTGCCTACAGGAAAATTAAAGAGACCTTTGGAGATAAGAGAACCACTTGCACGAATATCAAGAGCTCAGATGGAAACCCAGTTCTAAGCAAAGAAGGGAAAGCAGAAAGGTGGAAGGAGTATATAGAGGGTCTATACAAGGGTGATGTACTTGAGGACAATATTATGCAAATGGAAGAGGATGTAGATGAAGATGAAATGGGAGATACGATACTGCGTGAAGAGTTTGACACAGCACTGAAAGACCTGAGTCGAAACAAGGCCCCCGGAGTAGACAACATTCCATTAGAACTACTGACGGCCTTGGGAGAGCCAGTCCTGACAAAACTCTACCATCTGGTGAGCAAGATGTATGAAACAGGCGAAGTACCCTCAGACTTCAAGAAGAATATAATAATTCCAATCCCAAAGAAGCAGGTGTTGACAGATGTGAAAATTACCAAACTATCAGTTTAATAAGTCACAGCTGCAAAATACTAACGCGAATTCTTTACAGACGAATGGAAAAACTGGTAGAAGCCGACCTCGCGGAAGATCAGTTTGTATTCCGTAGAAATGTTGGAACACTTGAGGCAATACTGACCCTACGACTTATCTTAGAAGCTAGATTAAGGAAGGGCAAACAAACGTTTCTAGCATTTGTAGACTAAGAGAAAGCTTTTGACAATGTTGACTGGAATACTCTCTTCGAAATTCTGAAGGTGGCAGGGGTAAAATACAGGGAGCGAAAGGCTGTTTACAATTTGTACAGAAACCAGATGGCAGTTACAAGGGTCGAGGGGTATGAAAAGGAAGCAGTGGTTGGGAAGGGAGTGAGACAGGGTTGTAGTCTCTCCCTGATGTTATTCAATCTGTATATTGAGCAAGCAGTGAAGGAAACAAAAGAAAAATTCGGAGTAGGTATTAAAATCCATGGAGAAGAAATAAAAACTTTGAGGTTCGCCGATGACATGACTTGGAAGAGCAGTTGAATGGAATGGATAGTGTCTTGAATGGAGGATATAAGATGAACATCAACAAAAGCAAAACGAGGATAATGGAATGTAGTCGAATTAAATCGGATGTTGCTGAGGGAATTAGATTAGGAAATGAGGCACTTAAAGTAGTAAAGGGGTTTTGCTATTTGGGGAGCAAAATAACTGATGATGGTCGAAGTAGAGAGGATACAAAATGTAGACTTTCAATGGCAAGGAAAGCGTTTCTGAAGAAGAGAAATTTGTTAACATCGAGTATGGATTTAGGTGTCAGGAAGTCATTTTTGAAAGTATTTGTATGAGTGTAGCCATGTATGGAAGTGAAACATGGACGATAAATAGTTTGGACAAGAAGAGAATAGAAGCTTTTGAAATGTGGTGCTACAGAAGAATGCTAAGATTAGATGGGTAAATCACATAACTAATGAGGAAGTATTGAATAGGATTGGGGAGAAGAGAAGTGTGTGGCACAACTTGACTGGAAGAAGGGATCGGTTGGTAGGACATGTTCTGAGGCATCAAGGGATCGCCAATTTAGTATTGGAGGGCAGCGTGGAGGGTAAAAATCGTAGAGGGAGACCAAGAGATGAATACACTAAGCAGATTCAGAAGGATGTAGGTTGCGGTATGTACTGGGAGATGAAGAAGCTCGCACGGTATAGGGTAGCATCAAACCAGTCTCAGGACTGAAGACCTCAACAACAACAACAAGCCTATAATATACAGAATCCATTTTTGGTTGAACGAGCTGGAAGAGGATTGTTACACCTTTTCTTGAACTGGCACAAGAAAGGTTTTTCGATTTGAAAACCCTTTGCAACATTTAATAGATCTCTATATTTGACAAGAGAAAATGTAGCAATATTTTTTCCGTCTGCTTTCACAAGAGATGGTGAAAATCAGTTTCCCACGAGACAGAATAAACAGTCTAGGGAAAACTGGTCTAGGGAAGTGATGACTTTCTGCAGGACCTGACCATCATTATGCAGGACAATGCTCAAGTACGTGCAGTGCAATTTGTCACTGACTTGTTTGACTGATGGGGCTGCTAAGTGCTGTACCACCTACTGCACTCCCCTGACTTAACCCCTCGTAAGTTCAATTCGATTTCTAAACTGAAGGAAACACTTCACGGCATTCGCTTCGGAAGTGCTACAAATTCGTCGGGCAGTAGACAGCTCCGCTCGAACTGTTGACACAACAGGCACTGCTGAGAGTATCCTACGACTTCCACATCGCTGGTAACGGGTTATACACAATGATGGTGACTAAGGTCAGTAAAACTTTGAAACACGTATCTATTTTGTACGAGCTGTAAATAAATAGTAGCCACTATTAAAGTTCCAACCCTCGTACAAATAGCACAAGCAGAACTGCACAGCGGAAATATACTGACGATGTGAAACAATATGGAGAAGAGATTGGTTCAAATGGCTCTGAGCACTATGGGACTCAACTGCTGAGGTCATTAGTCCCCTAGAACTTAGAACTAGTTAAACCCAACTAACCTAAGGACATCACACACATCCATGCCCGAGGCAGGATTTGAATCTGCGACCGTAGCGGTCTCGCGGTTCCAGACTGAAGCGCCAGAACCGCGCGGCCACTTCGGCCGGCGAGAAGAGATTGCTAACCATCAATGTAGTAAGGAATTGTCTGTTTACGCTACCCGTTTAGTTTTCGAATTCACCATGTGTTGGTATCAACTACACAAAATTCGCTCATTACGTAGTCGACATGCAGAGATGATGCACAAAGGTGTCTTCAATGGCGTCCCACTGCTGTGCTAGCACTGAATCCACAGATATTACAATAATGTGTGTATGTATGATGTACATCTTGTTAACCATTGGACTGATTTCAACCGTACTTGGTGCACATATTCTATACCGTCAGCCAACAATCGCTGTAGGAGTAAGAACCACATACCCATCATTGTTCTGGATAATGACGTCATAAACAATTAGATAAATGAAAAACTGCTTGACGTTCATATTTATTCCTTCTTTGCTATTAACTGTATTCGCAACAGGGTATTTCGCTGATAGTATCCACATATGCAGCTGAATGTACCAACGCAAACGTATCACTGGACGACATATAGTTCAAGAGATACGACGACATAAGCACTGAGACATGTGAAAAAATTCCGCATCATGCATGAAGTTTTAAAACATTTATTCTTTATTCAAAATGGTTCAAATGGCTCTGAGCACTATGGGACTCAACTGCTGAGGTCTTCAGCCCCCTAGAACGTAGAAGTACTTAAACCTAACTAACCTAAGGACATCACACACATCCATGGCCAGGGCAAGATTCGAACCTGCGACCGTAACGGGCGCGTGGTTCCAGACTGTAGCGCCTAGAATATCCTTTATTACTAAGCCACTCCTACATTCCAGTAAACCTAAGAAAATCTCTGACACCTGACAACACTTTTAATAGCTTTCTACTGCGAAGCGCAAACAGCTGCAGGCGAAAAATAGCCATCTATACAGCCATGAAAAGGCGTTGCCATAGATACGTTTACAAAATCGCTGCCCCCATCGTAGAGAAAGTGTGCTTATTTATACATTTGAACATTGTGCATATCTCTTTCGTAATTTAAAAGTTGTTTTCAACACATGGAAATGAAATTTTTTCGATACTTCACTACAACTCAGTTCATGTTTTCTTTTCTTTTCTTTTCTAATAGAAAGGCAACGTCCTTGGCGCAGAGGATACACCGGTTCCCGTGACATCACCGAAGTTAAGCGCTTTCGGGCGTGGTCGGTACTTGAAGGGGTGACCATCCAGGCCGCCCTGCGCTGTTGCCATTTTTCGGGGAGCACTCAGCCTCGTGATGCCAACTGAGGAGCTACTCGACCGAATAGTAGCGGCTTCGGTCAAGAATACCATCATAACGAACGGGAGAGCGGCGTGCTGACCCCACGGCCCTTCTATGTGCATCGTCCTTTGAGGATGACACGGCGGTCGAATGGTGACCTGACGTTGGAGTGCTTTTTCCTAATAGAAAACTGGCAAAATGAATAATTCGGCACTGCCGGGTTTGTCAGCTAGAACCGAAATACTGCCAGAAATGAGAGAATACATATCCTTGCTGGCGATCATTGCATGTTGCTGTTAGAGTTCACGTACAACAGACTACCAATGACGTAAAACGACAACTGCGAGTTGCAGGTGCATTTACAGGAAACTGGCTAGATTATTCGTCTTGTATATGTTGTCAGTTATCTGTTCCTCGACTTGACGAGTTAGTACATTAGGAAGACGTAAATGTCGGCTGCTGGATCTAGATTGAACTGACGTTTCTCCTTAGTCGCCTACCCAATCGCCCGATATGGGGGTTAGGCTGTCAGCACCTAAGCACGAATGAGCGTGGTCAGTAGTCGTGAAGAGTGCTACTGCCAGATCTAAGGCACTGAGAAGTCACCGCAGAGTGTAACGGGAATCCAAACCGCATGGGACGGCGGCCGACAGCACGAGAGCACGTGTCAGCCGCAGTTGAACGCGAATCTCGACCGCAGGCCACAGTCTCCGCTCTGCCGCGTCACACACAGTTCCCAGTGACAGTGTCAGCGGTTGGGGGCTGAAAGGGGGCAGGAGGAGGCAGAGCTCTTTCACTAAATTGCGTTTTTGTCCGAGCCGGGACGCTAGAGTTTCCAAATAGGTCACCTGCAGTCAGTTCGTTCAACGAAAATGTTGCTACCGTAGCTCGTTTAACACAATGTTGCTATCACGGCACAGAGGCTTCCATATGTGCGTGTACATCTGTAGAAGCCACCTTACGGTGTGATGGTGCGTGGTAGGTATGCTACTGCTTTCTTTTTCCCCATTCTCTGTTTCATTCGCGAATGGTGTTTGGGAAAAATAGCTGTCTGTAAACAGATGTTGGTTCAGATGGCTCTGAGCATTATGGGACTTAAAATCTGAGGTCATCAGTCCCCTAGAACTTAAAACTACTTAAACCTAACTAACCTAAGGACATCAGACACATCCATGCTCGAGGCAGGATTCGAACCTGCGACCGTAGCGGTCGCGCGGTTCCTGACTGAAGTGCCTAGAACCGCTCGGCCACACCGGCTGGCGTCTGTAAACATCCATGTGAGCTCTAATATCCCTGGTCGTGGTCATTTCAGAAGACACTTTTGGGAGGAAGTAATATCATGCTCTACTCATCTTCGAACGTACGCTGTTCGCGTTTCAACAGGAATCCTCTCCGTGATACACAGCGTCTCTCTTATAGCGACTGAAACTACAATTTCTTGAGACTAGACGATGCCGTAACGAAACTTGGCTGCTCTTTGACGAATCTTCCCTGTCTCTTCTGTTAGTCCTACTTGGTAAGCATCCCAGACTGATGAACAGTACTCAAGAATCGGTTGAGGAATTGTTTTGTCAGGCACTTCTTTCGTGGATGAATTATACAAAAATTTCACTCCAATTACAGTCCAATGACATTCAAATGCACTCCAGCCTGTCCTCTACATATCCTGCAGTTATCTTTATATGGTCATTCCAATATGAGTTGCACAGTAAAACTCATAGGTGTCTGTTGGATGACTATATGGAAATATGGAAGCACTAATAAAGTGGAATTGTCCTACAGATTAAAACTGCACTGGAACTCGGACCTGGGACCTTTACCTTTTGTCGGCACGTGTTAACCGATCGAGCACACCCAACGATCCATGCTCACAGCTTTATTTTCGACAATTCTTCTTTTCCTATATTCCAAACTTCACAGAATTTCTCCTGCATACTTTGCAGGACAAACATTTTTGGCAGAAACGATACATGGCTTAGCCACAGCCTAGGGGTTGGTTTTCAGAATGCACTTTCACTTTGCAGCGGAATGTGTGCTGGTTTGAAACTCCCTGGTAATGTGCAGCGAATAATCCGATGCAGAGTGAAAGTTCGTTCCGGAATCAAACCCATAGGCTGCAGCTAAGCCATTTCTCCACATTACCATGCTGTCTGAGAGTGACAGTTCTCAAAGTATGGAAGAGAACTTCAGCGAAGTTTACAGTATAGAAGAAGAGGTACTGGCGGAAATCAGGCTGTGAGGGCACGTCTTGAGTTGCACACAGATAGCACACACAGTAAGGGATCGTTTACCCGCGAAAAGCGAAGGTGGCACGGTCAAGTCCCAGGCCGGCACATAGCTTTATTGTGTCAGGAAAATTAAGAGCAACGCACATTCCACTGCAGGATGAAAATTAACCGTGGATACTCTTCCTATACTAGCAGTAATATCTTTGTTAGAATTATTAAATTCTTAACATAGTCTAATAGTCGTCCCTGATGCGAAGACTCCCTGACCTGACCGTGACTCAGATTTCAGCTTCCTCCCATCCCGCAGCCTTAATTAAACTTTTTCCTCAGGCTTAACGCTGGGATTAAGTTCAACCCGCTAACAGAAATTGGAGACAAGTTGGGCGGAAGCTACATAAAGAAGAGTTGTATACAGACTCCAAGAAACACATAATTTCAGTAAAATCCTCAGACAGCAGTAGTAGAAGACCACTTAATTAAATTATCTGATAGCCCAGCTACGTATTATGGCGTCGGCCAAAGGTCGCACTGCCACACTAAATTTGGCAATGCGCGTCGATGCCACAAAATTTGCAACACCACGCTGCAATTCACTACGTCGAATGACAGGCTCTCCTGAAGACCTAGCGCCCTCTCTCAACACCACATCGCCATCGCACAAAAAAGTGTGAATAAATTTTACAACTCTAGCAGATTATTCGACCATTAGGGACTGCCTGGTCAAGACGAGAAAATCGCACGATAAATTCTGATCTACACGAGATAAAGCAGGCGAGGAGAGATTATGTCAAACAATGCTACATAAAATTTGGACATTTGTGATAAGTTCCTATGGGGCCAAACTGCTAAAGTCATCGGTCCCTAGGCTTACACATAATTTAATCTATTTTAAACTGACTAAGGGAGGACTCGAACCTACGAAGGGGGGGAGCTGCGTGAACCGTGACAAGGCGCTTAGACCTCGCTGTTACCCCATGCGGCAATTCATTAATCAAGTTGTTGCGAACAATTAGCAAGAAGATGCTTGAAGCGTTTTCTCGTTGAAAACCAGCAGCCTTTCATAAACTCTTGAGGCTGTAGCACTCAGGGACACTGTTACAAAATGGCGCCTAAACTGTAAATCCACGTGCCTGGAGGCTGATTATAGTTGTCGCACGTTGACATTTTCGCGAAAAGGGAAAAGGAAAATAACGGTGTAACACCCCGTCGATACTGAGGTCGTTAGAGACAAGCACTAGCTTGGATTATTTCAGAGATGGGAAAATAAATCGCCTGTGTTCCTTCAAAGAAGCCATCCACTCATCCGCCTGGAGTGATTTAGGGGAATCGCGTGAAACTTCAATCAGGAAGTTTGGACAAGGACTTGAACCATCGTCCCCCCAATTGTGAGTCTAATGTGCTAAATACTGGGCTATGTTTCTTAGTTTACTTACAGACGTCCAAGAAGATAGCAAGTGCTTGCTTTTGGTTCTACATAAAACTAAAATTCCTGAAGAAAGCAGTCCACGTAATTGCGTCTTTTGCAGCAGATCTGGAACATCCTCTCTGTGGCGTTAAGTTGCCAGGCTCTGTCCTCGCGTCTTCCCAAATGCCAGCCTCATCTTCCCTCTGCTTGAAAGCGTGCAAGTACCTGGAAAAAGAACTTGGTTTTAACGGAAATCGCCATCTTGGCGATAATTCCGTACCGTTTTAACGGAACTAGTTAACTACACGTAAAAATTTGTGGAAAGCTATATCCGCGAATCATCATTATCTGTTTATCATATTCTGGCCACCAACCACACGTTACACATGAACTTAATACGCCAAATTATCCAGTCATTAATTAATTTTTTGGCTCACATTCTTCAATTTCTTTAATCCATCTACTTATTGTGGTGTCGGCCAAAGGTCGCAGTGCCACACTAAAGTTGGTAATGCACATCGATACCAGAGAAATTTGCAACATCACACTGCAATTCACTACGTCGAATGAGAGGCTCTCCTGAATACCAAGCCCTCTCTCTCAACACCACATCGCCATCGCACGGAGAACGATGTAGAGCCGAGCATGGAGTTGCTCCGCCCCAGTTGGCTGATGAAGCAGCCAACATCATCTACTTAGGGAGTCCAGTGCTATTCAGGTCACAAATGGGACCTTTTTTTTGTGAAACTGTTGAACTAGCACTTCAGAAGAAGGGTTTGCAATTTCACGCTACGCCACGGCACCTCAGAGAACGATGCGTAGAATAGTATCAAATTTTATGGAGACTGAATCTGGCAGCGAAGGCCCATCAACTTACGTCAGTTCTTACCTCTCTTGCCTCTTTCTCTTTACTTACGACCAGTACCATGCAAGTCCCAATTTAATCTCTAGCTTACCAGTTCTAACTGTTCGAAGTACCTGTTTTAAGTCGAGTAACAAACGTAACAGTTACGTAATAGCAGAGCCATGGCGATCAGCGATAGCTACTGACCTCTAGTACACATTTCTCATTTATCCTGTTTTCTAGTTCATCGTTGTAGCTTCTGCTTCTTGTGCCCTCCACTCTCTGTAAGTGGTATCTTGTTTGTGAGTATACAGGGTGATTCACGAAGATATGCAATTATTTTAATGTGTTATTCTACAAGTAAAAATAAAGAAAAAGTTTCATATAAACATAGGTCCGCAAATTTTTAGATACAGAGTTACGGCTAATGAAGGATTTTTACCTGAAATTTAGCAACTTTGCTAATATGAAGCCATCGCAAATCTGTACGATGGATTTTTGTATAAGGGGATGTATGAAAGACATCGTTTATGAGAACGAAGTCAATAAACGTGAAGTATTACTTGCTCACATTATGAATGCGTTAGACGAAATTAACATCAGCCCTGTGAAACTGAAACGAGCAACAAAATGTGATCATACACGTGTAGGTAAATGCATTGAACTCGGTGGAGACATTTTTGAACATTTCTTGTGAATGCATTGGTAAACTTTGTGCTCTGTACACAATGGAGGATTTAAAAATTTTGCGCCCCTGGGCACACCATATTATATGCCTCCCCCCCCCCCCCCAAAACCATGTGTTAAAAAATAACTATTACACAATCACTTCACAATTGCCGTTTTGGGTGGGAGCGCTGTGGGCTGTTCCTACTATAGCATACTATTGCATAGTACTATGCAATTCGCTGTCCTGAAGTACGCGTCAGTGGTCTAGTTGCGCTCAATCGGAATGTAATATGGTTCCTGAATTGTAATTAGTGTACGGCAGTGGATAAAACAAACTTAAAACTGCATTGTGTTAACACATTCTTCTGTCGAAAGACAAAAGAACACAAGATAAATAAAGTTTTTTTATGGCCTAAAAATTCAGCAGAGCGACAGAGCGTGTGGGAGATGACGGATTTTTGTTATACATTCACTTTTAATATGTTTTTTTTTACACGAAACCGTTGAAAACGAAAATAAAAAAGTTGTGTTACGATCTAAAAATTGAAGCGAACGTGTCATACATTAGAAATTACTACTACTTTTACAGAGATGCTCTCAAAATTAAAATGTCGTTTCACGATCTAATAACTTGAATCTGTAGCAGATAAAAAAGATACGTTCAGTATTTCTATAGGAAGGCGTAAGAAATGAAAATGAAACAGCGATTTCGGTGCACGAACAAATAACTAAATACAGACTAACAAACACAGAACAGGATTTGCTATTACTTAATTTTATAGACTAGTATGGAAAAATCAAAATTTTTCTATAATCTAATAATTAATGTGTAATGCATTAGGATCTGTGTAGCTAATTCCTGCATAATAAGTTTACACAATACCTTTAATCCATGTAAGGGCTGAACAGTCTTGTGCTGCAGCTACTGCTGGCACCATAGCTCTTTCTAAAGGTATTATCAAAGCTTTTACGTATTTATCGACAGAACTGAACTACGTTATTTATTAACACTTTTTCATCTGAGCTTTATCTCTGATATTTCCGCGATAACTATACATTTCAGCAGACGCCAAGAGCACGCATCAGTTTTCATAAACAGGGTGTTTATAAATGAGTATCGGGATTTTAACGCTTTATAATACACTCCTGGAAATGGAAAAAAGAACACATTGACACCGGTGTGTCAGACCCACCATACTTGCTCCGGACACTGCGAGAGGGCTGTACAAGCAATGATCACACGCACGGCACAGCGGACACACCAGGAACCGCGGTGTTGGCCGTCGAATGGCGCTAGCTGCGCAGCATTTGTGCACCGCCGCCGTCAGTGTCAGCCAGTTTGCCGTGGCATACGGAGCTCCATCGCAGTCTTTAACACTGGTAGCATGCCGCGACAGCGTGGACGTGAACCGTATGTGCAGTTGACGGACTTTGAGCGAGGGCGTATAGTGGGCATGCGGGAGGCCGGGTGGACGTACCGCCGAATTGCTCAACACGTGGGGCGTGAGGTCTCCACAGTACATCGATGTTGTCGCCAGTGGTCGGCGGAAGGTGCACGTGCCCGTCGACCTGGAACCGGACCGCAGCGACGCACGGATGCACGCCAAGACCTTAGGATCCTACGCAGTGCCGTAGGGGACCGCACCGCCACTTCCCAGCAAATTAGGGACACTGTTGCTCCTGGGGTATCGGCGAGGACCATTCGCAACCGTCTCCATGAAGCTGGGCTACGGTCCCGCACACCGTTAGGCCGTCTTCCGCTCACGCCCCAACATCGTGCAGCCCGCCTCCAGTGGTGTCGCGACAGGCGTGAATGGAGGGACGAATGGAGACGTGTCGTCTTCAGCGATGAGAGTCGCTTCTGCCTTGGTGCCAATGATGGTCGTATGCGTGTTTGGCGCCGTGCAGGTGAGCGCCACAATCAGGACTGCATACGACCGAAGCACACAGGGCCGACACCCGGCATCATGGTGTGGGGAGCGATCTCCTACACTGGCCGTACACCACTGGTGATCGTCGAGGGGACACTGAATAGTGCACGGTACATCCAAACCGTCATCGAACGCATCGTTCTACCATTCCTAGACCGGCAAGGGAACGTGCTGTTCCAACAGGACAATGCACGTCCGCATGTATCCCGTGCCACCCAAAGTGCTCTAGAAGGTGTAAGTCAACTACCCTGGCCAGCAAGATCTCCGGATCTGTCCCCCATTGAGCATGTTTGGGACTGGATGAAGCGTCGTCTCACGCGGTCTGCACGTCCAGCACGAACGCTGGTCCAACTGAGGCGCCAGGTGGAAATGGCATGGCAAGCCGTTCCACAGGACTACATCCAGCATCTCTACGATCGTCTCCATGGGAGAATAGCAGCCTGCATTGCTGCGGAAGGTGGATATACACTATACTAGTGCCGACATTGTGCATGCTCTGTTGCCTGTGTCTATGTGCCTGTGGTTCTGTCAGTGTGATCATGTGATGTATCTGACCCCAGGAATGTGTCAATAAAGTTTCCCCTTCCTGGGACAATGAATTCACGGTGTTCTTATTTCAATTTCCAGGAGTGTATTTACTGTATTTAACTCACAGTTATAAATGATATGTCAGATGAAAGAGAAACTTAAACAGTTTTACGAAGAACCTTATAAATGTTCGATGGGAGCACCACTGGTCGCACGGCACGCATCAAGTCTATAGCCGAATTCTTCCCAAACATTGATAAGTGTGTCTTCAGTGATTGTAGCAACGGCTGCTACAATCCTGTTTCTTAATTCATTGAGGTCTTCTGGTAGCGGAGGCTCGTACACACGATCCTTGATGAAGCCCCATAGGAAAAAATCGCATGCCGTTAGGTCGGGTGAACGTGGAGGCCATGCAAAGCAAGCCCTGTCACTGGGCGCCTTGCGGCCTATCCAATGCTTGGGTACAGTGAAGTTCAACCAATCGCGTATTCAACCAATTGCGTACTTTGCTATGCCAATGAGATTACAAGGTCCTTGGTAAAACTGTTTGAGTTGCTCTTTCATTTGAAATATCATTTATAACTGTAAGTTTAATGCCATAAATATTACAAAGCGTTAAAACCCCGATATTCGTTTATAAACACCCTGTACTACATTATCAGTGTGACTTGGCTGTACAGTGCCGAGCGGCCCGGGTCAATCGGGCATTGTTTAGTACTGTCGGGCGCCTTCGGTCACGTCTGCACGTAAACGAGGTTTAGTTCCGCGTTCTGCCATCGGCAATTGTAAAATAAACACGTAATACGTAGTTTGTAAATCCAGTGAATGTTATCTAAGTTACAATAAAAATCACATTATAATCTTAAGTTTTTAAAATTAACATGAATAAATAAACAAACTCACCAGTCAGGAAAGTTTGCATCTGGCTTTGTCGACAGAAAACTCGTTGATCATATCGTCATAGTTCAGACTGTTATCGGTTAGGAGGTCGAGTTCGATGTGAAGAATGGACAAGGCGTTCAATCTCTCCTCAGACAACGTAGAACTTAGGTACGATTTCAGTTTGCCGGCCGTTGTGGTCCAGCGGTTCTAGGCGCATCAGTCCGGAACCACGCCGCTTCTACGGTCGCAGGTTCGAATCCTGCCCCGGGCATGCGTGTGTGTGATGTCCCCAGGTTAGTTAAGTTTAAGTAGTTCTAAGTCTATGGGACTAACGACCTCAGATGTTAAGTACCATAGTGCTTAGAGCCATTTGAACCATTTCTTTTATTTCAGTCATTTAATAGCCGAAAACGTGCGTTTTGCACAATAATTTGTAGGTGCCATACGTAGAAATATTCTAAGAGCGATGTCAACATCTGTAAACATGGACTGTAACCTCTTTTTTCGTAAAAATTTACTCATTTCGACTGGTATATCTCTAATCTCAGAAGATTTCAAAAGGTGCTCGAAATGTACATATTCACTAGGGAAGGATGGCTCTAAATCTGTCATATGACGCTCAGAGTTTTGCTGCACGTTCAGCAGTATCGTTAGGTGAACTGTTCTTAAGGTTACTGGAAACTGTGAAGGAGTCCAACAGTGTTCAATAGCTTTCCTTCCTCCTCACTAATTCGGCGTGCAAGTTGCCGAGCACTGGGAGAAATGTTTCGACTGTAAATTTTTCCCTTCCAATGAGAAAAACTTCTTCAGAGTCCGCTTCTTCGTCATCATGAAGTTTTGCGTTTTCATGATCTTTTATAGGTGCATTCATAGTTTGTATTAGTCACAATCTCCATGTATTTATTTTCATAATAGTTGAACATACCAAGAATAGATGCAATAAATCGTACAAGTGATTCACAAAATTCATGCTCTATTTTAGTATCAATATTTACACTTTGCAATTTCAGATTTACACTATTAAATCTCTGGAGCATGTCCTTCCGAACTGTGATCATGAATTGTTGTTGTTGTGGTCTTCAGTCCTGAGACTGGTTTGATGCAGCTTTCCATGCTACTCTATCCTGTGCAAGCATTTTCATCTCCCAGTACCTACTGCAACCTACATCCTTCTGAATCTGCTTAGTGTATTCATCTCTTGGTCTCCCTCTACGATTTTTACCCTCCACGCTGCCCTCCAATACTAAATTGGTGATCCCTTGATGCCTCAGAACATGTCCTACCAACCGATCCCTTCTTCTGGTCAAGTTGTGCCACAAACTTCTCTTCTCCCCAATCCTATTCAATACTTCCTCATTAGTTATGTGATCTACCCATCTAATCTTCAGCATTCTTCTGTAGCACCACATTTCGAAAGCTTCTATTCTCTTCTTGTCCAAACTATTTATCGTCCATGTTTCACTTCCATACATGGCTACACTCCATACGAATACTTTCAGAAATGACTTCCTGACACTTAAATCTATACTGGATGTTAACAAATTTCTCTTCTTCAGAAACGCTTTCCTTGCCATTGCCAGCCTACATTTTATATCCTCTCTACTTCGACCATCATCAGTTATTTTGCTCCCCAAATAGCAAAACTCCTTTACTACTTTAAGTGCCTCATTTCCTAATCTAATTCCCTCAGCATCACCCGACTTAATTAGACTACATTCCATTATCCTTGTTTTGCTTTTGTTGATGTTCATCTTATATCCTCCTTTCAAGACACTGTCCATTCCATTCAACTGCTCTTCCAAGTCCTTTGCTGTCTCTGACAGAATTACAATGTCATCGGCGAACCTCAAAGTTTTTATTTCTTCTCCATGAATTTTAATACCTACTCCGAATTTTTCTTTTGTTTCCTTCACTGATTGCTCAATATACAGATTGAACAACATCGGGGAGAGGCTACAACCCTGTCTTACTCCCTTCCCAACCACTGCTTCCCTTTCATGTCCCTCGACTCTTATAACTGCCATCTGGTTTCTGTACAAATTGTAAATAGCCTTTCGCTCCCTGTATTTTACCCCTGCCACCTTTAGAATTTGAAAGAGAGTATTCCAGTCAACATTGTCAAAAGCTTTCTCTAAGTCTACAAATGCTAGAAACGTAGGTTTGCCTTTCCTTAATCTTTCTTCTAAGATAAGTCGTAAGGTCATGAATACTGTTTCTAATCTGCTGAGTTGATCCAATAAAGCTGAAGCCTCATTTCGCACAAGTGGTTTTTCAAAAGTATTATTGGCAGTTTTCATATAGACTTACACATCCTTCCTCTCTTGCTGACCAACGTGTTTTTGATAAACTTTTTACCGTTTTGCTTCCTGGTTTCATTAAAGAAAGAAGTTTATCCCAGTGCTGTGAGCAAGCAGAGAAAAAATTATAAAGGTTTTGCACTACAATGAAAAATGAACATGCTTCGGGACAACAGCTTGCAGCACTTGTGCAGACTAAATTCAAAGAATGTGCTGCACAAGGCACATAATGCTCTTTCGGATTTCGTTCTTTAATGCGTGCCTGACGTATTGCTTGCGTTGTCATATGAATGGCCTCTACAGTCAGTAACATCAATGGAATTTGTAGACAGGACCTTTAGTACGGCCTCAGCTATGTTTTCGGACTTGTGTACCGGGAAAGGAAACCTTCAACAGGTTCACAATTCTCGTCCACATATCTTAATGTGAAAGAGAATTGATCAATATGTGAAATGTCCGCAGTAGAATCTACTATTAGAGAAAATATTTTTGGCCTGTTTTATTTCACTTATGATAATTCTTCTGTGTCCCTGCCCAGGATTTCCATATCGTTCAATGTCCTCTGGGAGAAAAGGACCAAACTCGGCTATAAGTTCAAGAGACATTATAAATTGACCATTATCTAATGAATTGAACCTTTCAACGTGACCAGGAAGGGGAAGTCCACGACTTGTTAGCTTCTGCACTACTGCGAACTCCCTTTTCAACACACTGCGCCAGTACATTTTTTTCAGCCTCAACACATGACTCGAAATGGTTATTTGTTGTTCCAAGTGATTTATTTCTTGCTAATAGTGATAACTCAGTATTTTTGTGTTCAAGTGAATTCTCATGATGAGATTAAATATCAGAAATATTTTTCCAATCTGCAATACCATTAGTAGCAATCGCGGCCTTACCTCCGAACAGTCTACATGGTGCACAAAAAACAGCAGCATCTGTGCTACAGGAGTATACTAGAAAATCACGCAAAGTTGATTCACCTTTTAAAAGTTTACGGTAAAACACATATTTTTCAAATATCTGGTTTTATCGCCTATTGATCTCCTTGAATTACAAAAATCACCGTTACAGTTTTGATTAATGGCACATTGTAACAGAAAGTCGAGTGTTGATTCATTGACACATCATTCTGCAGGCTCATCACTGTTTCTTTTTGTAATATCTGACTCGACACTTAGTTTTTTGCGAAACTCGAAATCAGGAACAATTTGTTTTTCTTCATTTTTAACTTTTGTTTCGTCTGCATTTACTTCTTTTACAACAGCTGCAGTGCCAGTAATATCACCCGTACTGCTTGAACTCTAAGTCGAACCAGCAACACATTTTGCAAAAAAATTATTTACTCTGCCAAGCGTTTTTAGAACATTGGCTTTTCGTTCTCGCCTTTCCTTCGATAATTTCCGTAATGCCGTCCCACTTCATTTTGCGTGTTTGCGTTTTTCACTGTTGTTCATGTCAAGGCACTTACAAAATTGTCAACCAACAGTCAAAACAAAAGCAAAAAATATTTAAAAGGAAAGAAAGGAAGACTGTATCCAGTTCAAATCGTACCACAACGCACATGAGTACAAAGCTTTTTACTTTAAACACGACACACGAACACAGAGATTTTTCCTTTAAACACGGAGCGATGAGCTGACCAACTCGGATTACTCGACGTAACTGTGCTATGAAAGAACGACAATGAAGAATAAATTAATTTCATTGTCGCCAGTTTCTGTGTTGTCAGTGAACAGTAGAAGTACACCTGCCAGCTGGAATTCGTCTCGTAAAGAAAATGGGTCACCTTTTCTGGCTTCTGTTTCCTGCATCCCCGGAATTTTAGCTGAGACTCAGATATGTTCTGAATAGTCTTGGCACTGTCTTTCTAATTTAAAAAGCAAATAATTTTTACACTTTTTTGCAGTGAGGTGTGCTGGATCGACTCTTATCCCACTTATTCTTATAACATTTTAGCGGTTTCTGTGGGTAGAGAAGACAGACTACAAAATTTAAGTAGTATTGTTGGCAGTTGATGTGGTGTGTTGTCATTTGTGTGAATAGTTTTGTTATGTCTTCTCGCAAATGCACCTTTTGTTCCAACAAGAAATAAAAATAACCTTTCCTCAAAGAAAAAAAGCTTAGTTAAGAAGTTTAATATAAAATTTGCAATGCCACGTACTATTCGATTGTACAGAGTTGCAACTTTGACATCATGCAGGCCGCAGCACAGTAAACGAGTCAAACAAAAGTTGGTTTCTTCTTCTTTTTTCGCCAAAAAAAAGTAACTAAGTAAATAAATAAAATTTTTAAACTATTGTGAAGTGTATTTCACACATTATCAGATATTCTGTTAATGTTTTTTTCGTTTAAAGATGTGTTTAAAAATCTAAAAATTGCCAGTATCGACATGTTTCATTAAACGGGTGTCATTAAATCAAAGCTCAGATATTGAAGACCTCAGAGCTTTCACATTAATTATAGTAATTGAGGGTTGACTTGATACTTCCCCGTAATTTGTACAAGAAATTTAAGTAGAGTCTTGTTTTACATACTGAGGCCCACATCTTTCAGCAGTTAAGAAACTGCTGATTAGTTTATCACACCTAGTTTATCACACCTTTCAGAGGGCCCGGTATTCTGACGGGGAGAATATGGTAGGTTTAAGTTCAAAAATGTCTGTGAGCACTGAGGGACTTAACATCTGAGGTCATCAGCGCCTAGAACTTAGAACTACTTAAACCTAATTAACCTAAGGGCATCACACACATCCATGCCCGAGGCAGGATTCGAACCTGCAAGCTTAGCGGTCTCGCGGTTCCAGACTGAAGCGCCTAGAACCGCTTGGTCACAGCAGCCGGCTGTTTAAGTAGAAGCCGACAATATTCTCGGAATAATAACGTGTCAAACATTGTATTGTAGATTGCTGTCCTGACAGCTTACTTCAAAATATCATGAAGATGGTACCAGAGAGAAGCCAAATGTTAAATTTCCATTCAGTCACCAAGTAAACTATGTGTATTTCCAAGCTTGTATTGTCGAATTTCGTTTTTAAGGCTTAATTAAACTAGCAAGTTGTTTAACAATATTAAAAAAATTTTGTCGTTTGTGAGGGCAGTTATTTTAAAATGTAAAAGGTTAAAATGAGTACAGAGCAAACAATGCTGGCCCCATTAAGGTGCCGCCCCTAGGCCCGTGCTTAGTGGGCCTGTATGTAGATCCGCCACAGCCTGTACATTTTCCTTAACATTTTTTTCAGTTTTTCGATGGCTTAATATTAGCGAAGTTGCTAAATTTCAGGCAAAATCTTTTATTAGCCATAACTCCGTAACTAAACATTTGCCGACTTATGTGTATATGAACTTTTTTCTTTAGTTTTCCTTGTAGAATAACATATTAAAATATTTGCATATCTTCGTGAATCACCCTGTCTAGTTCAGGACACTGATTTTTCGTTGATGCGTCTTTCTAAATTACACTGATGGAACGAAAAATCGCGACTTTAAGGAGTTTGTTTTCATGCCAGTAGCGTAAGAGTTAACGCCACTACGTATCGCTATTCCATTGCTTCTGTCACCTCACTGTATTGGAAAATTACACTATCTGTAATTTTAACAACAACACTGCAACAGCGAAAATTTATAACATCTGCAGGTATGCTCTGCCAGCCCCTTAGGCTGTATGGTTGTATGCCATGAGTACCACTGTCACTTTTCCCTTCTGCTGTGTCAGTTACGAGCGGTTCGCGGGAAGAACAGTTGCTGCTAAGTCTCCGTGTGAGTGTGAGTGCGAAGCTAATTATTTCCTGATACTATCTTCGCAAGATATACGCAGGAGGCTCCAATGTATTTGTTGACACTTGTAGAAAGTACGCTCTCGGAACTTACAGTAAACGACAGTGATGCTCACCGCCCCTGTTGTGACGCCTGCCACTCGGATTCGCTGAGCGTCTCCATGACGATTTCGTAGTTACGACATGAAGCTGCTACAAAACGCACAGATCTTTGTGGTTTTGACGGCGTCTTCGTAGTCCCAACTGGCTCGCTACGCACAGCTCAATCTTCCCATCTCTCGCTGAGTCCGACGGGGGACGCCACGCAGACACGCTACCAGAGGACGCCGGGTCACACGACCTCAAAGCCTGCGACTATGATTGACTGTCGCGTCTTTTTTAAGCAGCTGCACACACTGTTCTCGCCCCACACTCTTTGGATCCTCTGACTTCTATCAATCGTGTGTGGAACACTACAGTCAGAGATCACATCGACGTCGTACGGTACTACCAGACAGTATTTGTTTCAGTGACTTTTCCCCATCAGCCTTCAAGGATATTTTTTTCTATCAAGAACATTACTTTCATTTTATAGCTGAAGTGCAAGTCCAGTGTGGGCTGTAATGCGGAAGTGATTTATGCTGGAAAAAAATTAGTTCCAATTTTGGCCACCATGTACTAATCTGGCACTATGAATGCAAGGAAGACATACAGAAATGTCTCGTTGATCCGTTGCAGAACTGGGACAGCGGCCGGTCAGATACCAAGGAGAATCGTCAAACAGCAGTATCTTTTTGGAAGTTAGTTTCTTTAGGCGACAACCAGTTTCGGTATTTCAATAATGCCATCTTCAGGCCTCTGCATATTAAAAACGAGTGTACATGTAGTGTATATCAAGGTATATTACAGCTGACTCTACAGAAAATGAAGCGTTATAATAAAAGTCCTTGAAACCTACAGAATGCAACATGCCGACTTAAGACAACTACGCCGGCCGGAGTGGCCGTGCGGTTCTAGGCGCTACAGTCTGGAGCCGAGCGACCGCTCCGGTCGCAGGTTCGAATCCTGCCTCGGACATGGATGTGTGTGATGTTCTTAGGTTGGTTAAGTTTGGTTAGTTCTAAGTTCTAGGCGACTGATGACCTCAGAAGTTAAGTCGCATAGTGCTCAGAGCCATTTTTGAGCCAAGTCAGCTACCTGAGTGCGTACAGGACAACAAAGCAGAATACGTACAAATCCTGGATGGCACTGAAACTATTTTGACATCACACAGATGTGATGCTACTGTTTTGTTGTGCTACTGTCGTGCGTCACAAGTTTTGCTGTGCGGTGCGTGACTCCTGGCATATTTAGGCTTGAGTGTTACTACAGTGTTTGTTTTACCGCCTTGGTTTTCCTCATCATTTAGAAGGTTTTGATTTAGTATTGTTCCATCTCATGACTGGTTTAAAGTATAACACCATTTAATAACTCCTCTTCTGCTGACGACTGTTTCCCGTTTTTGCGCTAGTATGTTCCTTAATTAGTTTGAAAGTTCGACGCTCATGTTTCTTCAAAAGTTGGCTACTGATTCTGCTGTTGGGTGCACACACAAATTCAAAATCCGAGATATTATTATCGCTAGTGGTAGTGAGCCAACAGTTGCTGAGAGCAATCGGACACAGCCGCGCGTCAGGAGAGATAGCAGCCTACACGGACCGTGTTAGTAACGCCGAAGGAGATTTTGACATTAACTGAAAACTTTTTGGTAATTTGCCTTTTTTTGCACGTAGTTGTTGCTTGCTATCGCACTGGAGGAATTTTATCAGATTTGTATAAGCATACATTGAGAATAATACACTCCTGGAAATTGAAATAAGAACACCGTGAATTCATTGTCCCAGGAAGGGGAAACTTTATTGACACATTCCTGGGGTCAGATACATCACATGATCACACTGACAGAACCACAGGCACATAGACACAGGCAACAGAGCATGCACAATGTCGGCACTAGTACAGTGTATATCCACCTTTCGCAGCAATGCAGGCTGCTATTCTCCCATGGAGACGATCGTAGAGATGCTGGATGTAGTCCTGTGGAACGGCTTGCCATGCCATTTCCACCTGGCGCCTCAGTTGGACCAGCGTTCGCGCTGGACGTGCAGACCGCGTGAGACGACGCTTCATCCAGTCCCAAACATGCTCAATGGGGGACAGATCCGGAGATCTTGCTGGCCAGGGTAGTTGACTTACACCTTCTAGAGCACGTTGGGTGGCACGGGATACATGCGGACGTGCATTGTCCTGTTGGAACAGCAAGTTCCCTTGCCGGTCTACGAATGGTAGAACGATGGGTTCGATGACGGTTTGGATGTACCGTGCACTATTCAGTGTCCCCTCGACGATCACCAGTGGTGTACGGCCAGTGTAGGAGATCGCTCCCCACACCATGATGCCGGGTGTTGGCCCTGTGTGCCTCGGTCGTATGCAGTCCTGATTGTGGCGCTCACCTGCACGGCGCCAAACACGCATACGACCATCATTGGCACCAAGGCAGAAGCGACTCTCATCGCTGAAGACGACACGTCTCCATTCGTCCCTCCATTCACGCCTGTCGCGACACCACTGGAGGCGGGCTGCACGATGTTGGGGCGTGAGCGGAAGACGGCCCAACGGTGTGCGGGAACGTAGCCCAGCTTCATGGAGACGGTTGCGAATGGTCCTCGCCGATACCCCAGGAGCAACAGTGTCCCTAATTTGCTGGGAAGTGGCGGTGCGGTCCCCTACGGCACTGCGTAGGATCCTACGGTCTTGGCGTGCATCCGTGCGTCGCTGCGGTCCGGTTCCAGGTCGACGGGCACGTGCACCTTCCGCCGACCACTGGCGACAACATCGATGTTCTGTGGAGACCTCACGCCCCACGTGTTGAGCAATTCGGCGGTACGTCCACCCGGCCTCCCGCATGCCCACTATGCGCCCTCGCTCAAAGTCCGTCAACTGCACATACGGTTCACGTCCACGCTGTCGCGGCATGCTACCAGTGTTAAAGACTGCGATGGAGCTCCGTATGCCACGGCAAACTGGCTGACACTGACGGCGGCGGTGCACAAATGCTGCGCAGCTAGCGCCATTCGACGGCCAACACCGCGGTTCCTGGTGTGTCCGCTGTGCCGTGCGTGTGATCATTGCTTGTACAGCCCTCTCGCAGTGTCCGGAGCAAGTATGGTGGGTCTGACACACCGGTGTCAATGTGTTCTTTTTTCCATTTCCAGGACTGTATTCCTATCTTTGTTGTGACCAAATAAGTGATGATTGATTATAGACGTTGTGGAATAATTAAAGTTTTCAAATTATTCAATGAAAAGAAAGGTCTGAGTAAAGTTTGTGAACGTATGAATATTCATTTTTTGAATACAGAAAATTAAATGGTAGTATTGGTTCCTTTCATTTTTTACACCGCGGGGTAAGACTTGTTGATCAAACCCCTCCTGATCATTCGAATTCTATACAAAGAAACATGGGAGTAGTTGCATCAGTTGTTGTCATCATGTATTTGCACTCTGCATGGATCGCAGTATTTCTTTTGAACTGTTTAGCATGTTGCTGGTAACGCAGTGCCAGCGGCAGGACGAGGTGTCTGCTGCGAACAGGAGCGTTGCAGTACAATTGTTAGGAGACGTTAGCGAACATTTTAGAATTTGCAGTCTGATACGAGAGATCAGATTCTTTATGATTGGTAGAAAGAGTAATTAATCTCTGTTCTCTATCGGAGTACTGACTTGTCCAATAGTATGAGGTAGCAGGAGGTGTCTGAATACTGACACGTCGGAATACGGGTTTTCATGATACAAGTTGTACAGCGACAAATCAGATTTTATGATAACGATAGCAAAGTTTCACTAGACTGCCTTGTAGTTTTTTGAGAAAAGCATAGATAATGATAATATTGTCAGAGATGGAGCTTTATATGAGGGTGAGAGAAATGAAAACCTTACAATTGTGATAACAAATCGAAATTTCGCACCGTTATCTTGTAAGTAGGTGAGCGTGCTGCAAAGCGTGTAGAATGGCCTGTAGGTGGCAGCATAGTGCAGATGCACACATACCGTCGCAGTATCAGTATAAAGATGGCCGCCCCACTTGCGACTTGCACCAGGGAAGAACAGCGTTCTGTTATTCGGTTTTTGCGTACGTAGTGAAGATGTGAAACCTATTGAAATTCATCGACGAATGAAGGTTCAGTACGGTGATGCATGTTTGTCACAGCAGCAAGTCTACGAATGGAGTAGGAAGTTCGCAAAATGGTGTGACTTCATTGTAAGATGCTCCTCGTCCAGGTCAGGCACAACGAGTTGTGACGCCACAGAACATTGCTGCAGTTGAAGGCGTAGTGAAAGAAGACCGCCGAGTGACACAGAATGACATTGCAGCATGTTTACAGATTAGTTATGGGTCAGCACATGTTGTGCTCCAGTTTCACGAAGTGTCTGCAAGATGGGTGCTACAGCAGTTGACTCCTGAAATGAGAGAACGACGTGTTGATGCTTGTGAAGATTTTCTTCGGCATTTTGAACGAGAAGGTGATGGCTTCCTTGCAAGCACCATTACTGGGGACGAAATCTGGGTTCACTTCCACCAACCGGAAACGAAGAGAGCGAGCAAGAAATGGCGCCTTTCGTCATTACCAAAACCAAAGAAGTTTCGAACAGAACCAGCAGCAGGGAAGGTTATGCTGACTCTTTTCTGGGACGAAAAAGGCGTCATTTTGGAGCATTACGCGCCTAGAGGGACCACTGTCACCAGTGCATCATACACAGATCTCCTAAAAAATCATCGGCTGTCTGCAATCAAATCAAAGCGACGTGGATTGTTGTTAGTAGGTGTCTTTGTGCAACATGACAATGCAAGGCCCTACACTGCCCGTACAACATTTGCAACAATCACAGACCTGCATTTTGAGTGTCTTCCTCGTCCATCATACTTACCAGACCTTGCCCCAAGTGATTTCCATATGTTTGGACCACTCAAAGACGCAATGGGAGGAAAGAAGTTCCGTTTTGATGAATAGGTAAGCCACGCGGTGCATGAGTGGCTGCGCGGACTACCAAAAAATTTTTTTCTAAAGGAATTGATGCACTTTGTAAGCGCTGGAGGACTTGCATTGAGCGTGGGGGAGATTATGTTGAAAAGTGATACAGCTTTGTACCACTTCTATACATAAATAATATTTTTAAAAAATATTTAAGGCTTTCATTTGACTCACTGTCGTACATTTCCGTACGTTTTTCATCAGGCTGATAATAATTATTTTTGATAGAAACAAACAACTTTCAAGTTGGCTTATACCTTGGTGGCTTGTTGGTTTCTCATACTTACCGTACTTCTAACTTGTTCCACCCCCACATTACCTACTGCGATACTGCTTGCTATGTGTCATTTTCTGTCTGGATGTGTTCGTTATTTTATCGATAGGACGATAGTATGGTGCCCTACATTCCCAGCGAAATAGCAGTTGAACTGTCAGTTCAGATTTTGGAGGACTCCTCTTCGTTAATATGAGTTTGAGGTCATTGTTTGTTCCACTCTAGTATTTGTCCGCCTATTAGTTGATGTAAGGGATAACAAGCCACGTCTTTTTATTTTTGATTTGGTATATAACATATGCCGTTAGGTACTGTATGATTAGTCTTCGCATGTTCTTTGCACACATTTATTCACTTAATGTTTGTTGGCCATTGGGGTTTGCTTCTGTTTGCGTTCTTGATGTTGTGACAACTACTTCTTATAGATCACCAGTAAGGATAATATTTACACGATAGATATGCACACAGCTGTATACATCGTAGGTTATACCGCAACTTTTAGTTTGAATGAGGGCAAGTTTCTCAACTACAAGAATTATGTAGGCTTTTTATATTTAAAAATCATAACAAATATAAAAGAAAGATAGAAATGGGAGAAAAGAAACTAGACGAGCTTTATTCTTTTGTGCTTCTGTTTGCATTGTGTCCTCTTTTGTTTTTTTGTAATGTTTGGCATGTTCTGTAATAACTCTCTGATGTCAAAATAGTTTCAGTGCTAACCAGTATGTGTATATATTCTTCTTTGTTGTGCTGTATGAGCACAGATACTTGTCTTAACGGTGCATGTTGCATTCCGTAGGTTTATAGGGACTTTTATTATTACACTTGCATTTTCTGTAAAGTCAGCTGTAATACTCCGTAATATACGCTACATACATACTCGTTTTTAGTATGCAGGGGCCTGAAGATGGCATTATTGAGATGCCGAAAGTGGTTGTCTCCTAAATAAAATAACCCGTCAAAACATATGGCTGTTTGGCAATTTTCCTTGGTAAAAGTATAGGAAAGTTTCCATGTGTAATGGATTAGGATTGGGATATAGGCAGAAAAGATAAAATATGTGAGAAAGGCATAATGTTGATTCTTATTATAAGCCGCTGCTTACACAATTTGTTCAATACTAGCACTGGAGACGTCGAGGTGATCCTGTATCATAAAACGACGTGATCAGCAGTTGTTCACAGCACCTTTGAAGGAATCTGAGCGATGTGTTCCTGCATACTCGTCTTCAGATCAGGTAGAGCCCGAAAGTGCCGTTGATAAACGCTTTGTCTTTAATATCCCCAGAGTGAAAAGTCACATTGATTCAAATTAAGTGATCTGGCAGACCATGCATCTGCTAAACGTGTGCAGGTGACAGATTAGTGCAATGTTGCATTAAGCAGGACTTTCACTGGGCGATCGACGTGAGGTCGTGCCCCAACTAGCGTCAGAACGATGGTTTTCAAACAGTTTCGCTCTTCCAAAGCAGGAATCACATGTTCTACAATATGGTCTCGATATCGTGCCGACTTCACGATACACCTGGCAGGCTCTCTGGGCATATTCTCTTCAAAGAGCAACGGGCCTTGAATAAAGGTGCTTTTGAATCCACAACACGCAGTCGCATACAGCGAGTACAGTGGCTATTCGCACACAACACACAGTTAAACAGTACTCCTAATTGAGCCGTTCCGTGTATTCACTGCACCCTGAGGAGTAAAAATTGCCTCGTCACTCCACAGAATATTGGCCGGCCAAATGTCATCAACTTCGATCCGTGCCAGAAACGGGGAGCCAATTCAGATCATTGTTGCCGATCATCACTTTTCAGTTCCTGCACCGTCTGGATCTTGTACAGCTACTAGTGTAAGAGAGACCTCCAAACTTTCCGTAGCGTTGACCGGGGGATGGACAATTGCCATGACATTGCATGAGCGCTAGAATAACCGAGTGCATGTGCTACATGGACAGTTACAACGACAGCAACACTGTCAAAAACTTTCACCAGGATTGGGTGCCTACCTCTTACAGGAGACACATGAAGTTCACCAGTGTTTTCGAATTTCATTACCACCTTCTTTAAACAGTTTAATGATACTGTGCTTCTCCTCAAAGCTATCAGTCGACGGTGCTCCCTTAACGCAACACAGTAATGGCTGCCGTTCACATAAAACAGTTTCGCTAACATCGCACAATCTCTCTTCTCTGTAGCTATACTGTTCACTCACATTGTGGCTTCTCAAATGACAAGGTGGGTGTCATACCGCCATATAGACAGTGTAGAGCCCCAGACTTGCCAATGGGGTCAAAACTGGAATTAATTTTTTTTCCAACATAGATCGGATTTGCATTAACACATTAGCATGTCTACCAAGTTTCGCTGCCATGCGCTTATTGTCGCCCAAGCTGGACCTCCATGAGTGACTGTGCTTCAATCATAGCCACCAGAAAAACCCACTCCAATTCAAGTTACGTGTATATCAGCTACTAAGCGTACATATTGTAAATAACCTTACCAATATATTAACCTTTTGTAAGTATCTCAACTTCTTTATTTCCTGATCAGTAATATTTTGTGCAAATGCGTGACTGATGATCAGGATTCAAGTACTGGTCCAACGAGGGTTTTATAAGGCACCTCCTCTGAGGATTTCTGCAATAAATCGTAGCTTGACATCGACCTTACCTGCGTTTAGCTTCATATGGTCTTCCACACTGAATCCTAGCTATTTTATGCGAGCGACTACTTCCGGTGATTTTTCTGAAATAACGTAGTCATAAGGGTATTTCCAACTGATTATGTGCTGTAGTTATATTTGTATACACTGAGGGTCAGTTGTCAATCCTTGCACCGACTCTCAATCTTTTGCTGGTGTTCCGGCTTATCACTACACTTTTTTAACGTTATGACTTCATCCACTAGGTCATGTACGTACACTCTGAGAAGAAGATCGTTGCACTACGTCGACAGATGTGATGCACATGTACAGACAAACAAATGATCACAGTTTCAGAAAAAAGGGAATGATTTTTTCAAGAGAAAGAGCTCCACAAATTGAGTACACAACAATGCGATGGTCCACTTCTGGCCCCTATGCCATGTCAGTCCATTGTGAAACAATGTTGACTGATCTCCATGAATTCACCGACGAACGAGGATTTTGGTAATCAAATAATTCGCAGTCACTGCATTGGATGCGGCTGGTCATATCACAACTACTTTCCGTATGAGTGTAGCGCAGTGCATGCCATTCTAAAGTACTGAACGCTAGAAATGTACAATGGTTGAGTCAATATTATCATTACATTTCCTAGGATGATGTAAGATTTCCATATTACGACGCTGCATTTTTCTTTAAAGCAATTGATCAACAAGAAATCAGGATTTTTATAAAAAATGATGAAAAACTTGTGTACTTACGTGATACTTGCTAGGAAGCGTCGCTGGTCGACTTACAAAAACACTACGAACGACCGTCTCTGCATTACGTTAAGAAGAAGAAGCAATAGATATAAAAAATCTCAGTGTGTCTTACACATGAGAGTAAGCACTGGTGGTGGTCTAAATATATAGTTATATCAAATATCTGCGTTAAAGAAAATGTTACATAAATTTTTTTTAAAATGAATTAATCAATAATTTGTGAAATGGGTTGTCTAAAACTGTGAATCCAAATGCATTAAAGGGACACTTGACACATACATCTGAATGCTGTTGAAAATCAAGTACAACAGCTGAGATGCCGAAAGTTTGTCACACGAGGACACCATGGAGCCGGCCGGGGTGGCAGAGCGGTTCTAGGCGCTACAGTCTGGAACCGCGCAACCGCTGCGGTCGCAGGTTCGAATCCTGCCTCGGCCATGGATGTGTGTGATGTCCTTAAGTTCGGTTTAAGTAGTTATAAGTTCTAGGGGACTGATGACCTCAGAAGTTAAGTCCCATAGTACTCAGAGCCATTTGAACCATTTGAACACCATGGAGTTGTATTCCATCAGCGAGATTTTCACATTTTTAAATTTTTTTTGTTTTATCTTTTATTTGTCATCAGTCGTCTGACTGGTTTGATGCGGCCCGCCACGAATTCCTCTCCTGTGTTAACCTATTCATCTCAGAGTAGCACTAGCAACCTACGTCCTCAATTATTTGCTGGATGTATTCCAATCTCTATCATCCTCTACAGGTTTTGCCCTCTCTGCTCCCTCTAGTACCATGGAAGTCATTCACTCATGCCTTAACAGATGTCTGATCATCCTGTCCCTTCTCCTTGTGAGTGTTTTTCACATATTGCTCTCCTCTCTGATTCTGCGTAGAACCTCCTCATTCCTTACCTCATCAGTCCACCTAATTTTCAATATTCATCTATAGCACCACATTTCAGATCCCTCGATTCTCTTCTATTCCGATTTTCCCATGTCCATGTTTCACTACCATACAACGCTGCACTCCAGATGTACATTCTCAGAAATTTCTTCTTCAAATTAAGGTCGATATTTGATATTAGTAGACTTCTCTTGGCAAGGAATGCCTTTTTTGGCATTGCTAGTCTGCTTTTGATATCTTCCTTGCTCTGTCCGTCATTGGTTATTATACTACCTAGTTAGCAGAATTCCTTAACATCATCGACTTCATGACCATCAATCCTGATGTTAAGTTTCTCGCTGTTTTCATTTCTACTACTTCTCATTACCTTCGTCTTTCTTCAATTTACTCTCAATCCACACTGTGTACTCATTAGAATGTTCATTCCGTTCAGAAGATCATGTAATTCTTCTTCACTTTCACTCTGGATAGCAATGTCATCAGCGAACCGTATCATTGATATCCTTTTACCTCGAATTTTAATTCCACTCCTGAACCTTTCTTTTATTTCCATCATTGCTTCCTCAAAGTGCAGATTGAACAGTAGGGGCGAAAGGTTACATCCTTCTCTTACACCCTTTTTAATACGAGCAGTTCGTTCTTGGTCGTCCACTCTTATTATTCCCTCTTAGCTGTTGTACATATTGTATATGACCCATCTCTCCCTATAGCTTACCCCTACTATTATAAGAATTTCGAACAACTTGTACCATTTCACATAGTCCAACACTTTTTTCGGGTTGACAACTCCTATGAACGTGTCTTGATTATTTTTTTAGTCGTGCTTCCATTATTAACCGCAACGTCAGAATTTACTCTCTCGTGCCTTCACTTTTCCTAAAAGCATACTGATCATCATATAGCGCATCCTCAATTTTCTTTTCCATTCTTCTGTATATTATTCTTGTAAGCAACTTGGATGCATGAACTGTTAACCTCATTGTGCGATAATCTCACATTTGTCAACCCTTGCCGTCTTCGGAATTGTGTGGATGATTCTTTTCTGGAAGTCAGATTGTATGTCGCCAGACTCATACATTCTACACACCAATGTGAATAATCGTTTTGTTGCCACTTCCCCCAATCATTTTAGAAATTCTGATTGAATCTTATCTATCCCATCTGCTTTATTTAAACTTAAATCCTCCAAAACTCTTTTACATTTTGATTCTAATACTTGACCCCCTACCTCTTCTAAATCGACCCCTTTTTCTTCTTCTACCATATCAGACATATCTTCCTCCTCTCAGAGGCTTTCAGTGTATATTTTCCACCTATCTCTAGGCTGCATTTAACAGTGAATTTCCCGTTGCTTTTAATGCCACCGAAGGTTGCTTTGACTTTCCTGTATGCTAAGTCAGTCCTAGCGAAATTCATCTCTTTTCCGATTTCTTCACATTTTTCATGCAGCTATTTCGTGTTAGCTTCCCTGCATTTCCTTTTTATTTCATTCCACAGCAATTTGTTTTTCTATATTCCTGATTTTCCCGGAATATTTTTGAACTTCCTCGTTTCATCAATCAATTGAAGTATTTCTTCAGTTACCCATGGTTTCTACGCAGTTACCTTCTTCGTACCTATGTTTTCCTTCCCATCCTCTGTGAATGTCCTTTTTAGAGACGTCCATTCCTCTTCAACTGTACTGCCTGCTGAGCTATTCCTTATTGCTATATCTATAGCCTTAGAGAACTTTCAGCGTGTCTCGTCTTTGCTTAGTACTTCTGTATCGCACTCCTTTGCGTAGTAATTTTTCCTAACCAATCTCTTAAGCTTCAGCCTACTCTTCATCACTACTATATTGTGATCTGAGTCTATATCTGTTCCTGGGTATGCCTTACAATCCAGTATCTGATTTCGTAATCTCTGTCTGACAATGATGTATTTTAATTGAAATTTTCCCGTGTCAACCGGCGTTTTCCAAGTATACCTCCTCCACTTGTGATTCTTAAACAGAGTACTCGCCATTACTAGATGATACTTGTTGTTGTTGTTGTGGTCTTCAGTCCTGAAACTGGTTTGATGCAGCTCTCCATGCTACTCTATCCTGTGCAACCTTCTTCATCTCCCCGTACCTACTGCAGCCTACATCCTTCTGAATCTGCTTAGTGTATTCATCTGCTGGTCTCCCTCTACGATTTTTACCCTCCACGCTGCCCTCCAATACTAAACTGGTGATCCCTCGATGTCTCAGAACATGTCCTACCAACCGATCGCTTCTTCTAGTCAAGTTGTGCCACAAGCTCCTCATCTCCGCAATTCTATTCAGTACCTCCTTATTAGTTATATGATCTACCCATCTAATCTTCAGCATTCTTCTGTAGCACCACATTTCGAAAGCTTCTATCCTCTTCTTGTCCAAAATACTTATCGTCCATGTTTCACTTCCATACATGGCCACACTCCATACAAATACTTTCAGAAACGACTTCCCGACGTTTAAATTTTTATATCCTCTCTAATTCGACCATCATCAGTTATTTTGCTCCCCAAATAACAAAACTCCTTTACTACTTCAAGTGTCTCATTTCCTAATCTAATTCCCTCAGCATCACCCGACAATTTGACTACATTCCATTATCCTCGTTTTGCTTTTGTTGATGTTCATCTTATACCCTCCTTTCTAGACACTGTCCATTCCGTTCAGCTGCTCTTCCAAGTCCTTTGCTGTCTCTGACAGAATTACAATGTCATCGGCGAACCTTGTTATAGAACTCAGTTATTCTTCCTTTTCTCTCATTCCCTGTCCCAAGCCCATATTCTCCTGTAACCTTTTCTCTACTCCGTCTCCTACAACTGCTTACGAGTCCCTCATGACTATTCTATTTTCAACCCCCTTTACATACTGTATTACCCTTTCAATATCCTCATACACTTTCTCTATCTCTTCATCATCAGCTTGCGACGTCGGCATGTATAGCTGAACTATCGTTGTCGGTGTTGGTTTGCTATCTATTTTGAGAATAACAACCATGTCACTTACCTGTTCACAGTAACACTCTCTGCCCTACCTTCCTTTCCCTAGCGAATCCTACTCCTCTTATACTAGTTTCTGTGACTGTTGATATTACTCTATACTCATCTGACCCGAGATCCTCTTCTTTCCACTTCACTTGACTGACCCTACTATATCTAGATCGAGCCTTTGCATTTCCCTTTTCAGATTTTCTAGTTTCCCTACCACGTTCAAACTTCTGACATCCCACGCTCCGACTCGTAGAACGTTATCCTTCTGTTGATTATTCAGTCTTTTTCTCATGGTAACCACCCCCTTGGCAGTCCCCTCCTGAAGATCCTAATGGTGCCAATGGAAGGATCTTCATAACACTTTTTCAATTACAGGCCACTTGTCCTTCGGATACACCTTACGTGTCTTTAATGCAGTGGTTTTCATTGCCTTGTGCATCCTCATGCCGTTGATCATTGCTAATTCTTCTGCCTTTAAGGACAGTTTCCCACCCCCAGGTCAAGAGAGTGCCCTGAACCTCTGTCCGCTCCTCTGCCCTCTTTGATAAGGTCGTTGGTAGAATGAGGGTGACTTCTTATGCCGGAAGTCTTCGGCCACCAATGCTGATTATTAATCAAAATTTAAGCAGCGGCGGGATTCGAACCCTGGACCGAAGATTTTCCGCAGGACTCTTTCAAATGTAAGATTGTAAGTCAAACTTCCAATTCGCAGTTGGTACCTCACATACAGGACATTATTGCGACCTTTGTTGAAGCACACATATAATATTTCTCTAATCTTACTTACACAGATCATTTCACAAAACTTTTCCCATTTCATTAATTTTTTTTATTTTCGAGTTTTATTCAGAAGGCACGAAATATCATAAACTGATTATCGATTGGTATGCAATAATTATACATACTATACAGATAAAGAGAAAGCAGACAATTACCATTTAGTCTGTGATTCTTTATTTTTTCCTCAATTCATTTGCTTCTCCAGCAGCTGTTCGTGTCATGTATCAATTTTCCCTCAAACGAACCACTAATTAAATTTTTCATAATAACCCTGCTTACTTTCAAGCTATTACATCTTCGTAGCAAAACTAGGCCTTATGCTTTTCAGTCTGATACCACTTCTGTACAATTCTCTCTCTTCATTTTCAAGTGAAAATTCGGGCAATAGTTTTCCTCAGATCACTACTTAAGTTTTTCTTAATAACCCCGATTACGTTCAAACAATTAAATCTTTTTTTGCGAAACTAAACCTCACGTTCGTCAATTTGATACCCCATTCCTCACATACCACTCTTAGTTTCGCTATGAAAGTTCGAAGAAAAATCGATTGTGTAGTATCTAGTGAGTCTTGCTCTCCAATCCACTTAAATATTTAACCAACAAGCAGACATGTGTATTGCATCCTTAGCTTTATTTGACGACACCCAGATGTAATGCCCTTTACGGGAGAGTGCTTTCGATTCTAATGGCACTCACGTTCCACACCCAATAAGCAGAGATTTACCGTAATTTCATCAGAAGTTACCTCCAACAATGAAATGCTAATCTGATGTTGAACGGAGTGCTTCCAGGCGACCGTATCATGGTATGCTATTTCTTTTGTGTATACGGGGGTGGGCGAAAAATAATCCCTCTGAATTCTTTATGTGGAAAGACTTAAAGCTTTTAAAATAAAACAAATCTTGTTAGAATTCTACATCTTTATTCTTCATGTCAACACTCTCGCATGCACTAAACCAATTACGAGGGAAGATAGCTAATCAAGAAATTAAAACACAGAGAAAACAAAACATAGAAGAGCTAAAAGAAAAACACTCGTCTTGCAATCGACACAGGACTTCATACCTCAACAGCGAGATGAGAGCATTCACGGGGATAGCACACCGAAATACATGATGGTCACAACACGCTTCCTTGGCTGCTCGATCCGCCGTTTCCTTCTCCACAATTCCCACGTCCCTTGATACCCAGCAGAGAGACACTTCCTTCCCCAATCGCTGTAGTTGGAGGAGAGCATCCTGGATATTCTGGGTTACTTTATCTGCTGGTTACGAACATTGGAGGAAGTAAAGTGCGCTCAGAGAATCCGAACAGACGAGAAATCTAACACTAGGACAATGTCTCATCTGCTCCAATGCCCGAAAGATCGCATATACGAGGTGCGGCTAGAAAAAAACCGGACTGATGCTGGAAAAAACACTTATTTACAATTATTTACAATTTCATGTTATTTCCTTCAATGTACTCTCCTCCTCGCTCTCTACACCGCTCCATACGAATTTTCCACTGTTCATAGCAATGCTGCAGATCATTTTCGGTAAGTCCATACATTACTTCCGTCGCTTTTTCTTTTACTGCTTCAACAGTCTCAAATCTAGTTCCTTTCAAAGCTGACTTGACTTTAGGGAAAAGAAAAAAGTCACAGGGGGCCAAATCAGGTGAGTAGGGTGGATGATATAAGATGGGAATGTTGTGTTTTGCCAAAAACGTCTTCACTGACAACGCACTGTGAGCTGGGGCATTGTCTTGGTGAAGGATGCATGACTTTTTTCTCCACAAATCGTTCCGTTTTCTCCGTACTCGCTCACGTAGGGTAGCCAGGACGCTAATGTAGTAATGCTGATTCACTGTTTGTCCCTCTGGTACCCAATCAATGTGCACAATCCCTTTGATGTCAAAAAAAACAATCATCATTGCCTTGAATTTCGATTTTGACATTCGTGCTTTTTTTTGTCGTGGAGAACCAGGAGTTTTCCAATGCATCGATTTTGTAAGAAGGTGGGATCACTTTCAATGTTTTCCAGGATGTCAGAACAAATCATTCTTCGGCGTTCCTTCTGTTCAATTGTGAGACACTTTGGAACCATTTTTGAACACACTTTGTTCATGTTGAAACTTTCATGAAGAATCTGCCTAACACTTTCCTTGTCAACTCCTGTTAACTCAGACACTGCTCTGATTGTTAAACGGCGATCTTGTCGAACAAGTTTACCGATTTTTTCAATGTTTGCATCAGTTTTTGCTGACGATGGTCTGCCAGTGCGAGTGTCATCACTGGTGTCTTCGCGGCGATCTTTAAATCGTTCAAACCACTCAAACACTTGTGTTCGCGATAAACAATCATCGCCCTACACTTGTTGTAACATTACAAACGTTTCACTTGCAGATTTTCCTAGTTTGAAACAAAATTTGATGTTAACACGCTGTTCTTTCTGTACACTCAACATTTTCCGACGCACAGACAAAATGTCAACTACTTAAAACAGACGCCACGGGCAGACTGAGTGCAGGAGGCAGATGAAACTCGAGCAGTAGGCGGAGCGAGAGTCACGTGACAGGCCACGCGACTTTCAGCCTTATTGCATTCGTTTTATTGTTTCACCAGTACTAGTCCGGTTTTTTTCTAGGCACACCTCGTAATTCTGTGTCGAAGATAGTAAGTTCTGGAGACAGTCTGACCTTGAGCCCACGATCCAGGAAAGCGGTAGAGCAACCAACGGAGTCCCCCTGTTTAGACCCACCCGTAAAAACAGCTACATGGTTGTGGTGCTCAGATAAAACGTCAGAAAATACCGCATTAAAAACGGAAGCAGGAGTGCTATCTCTCCTGTAACACATAAAATCTAAAACACTCTGGGCCTCTCCAGTAACCAGGGTGGCAGAGGGCTAAAACCCTGGAATTAGGGTCAGACTGGCTCCACACGAAGTGATTTCATAACACGTTGCACAAGGATCTCAAATGGCATTGTGGCTCATAGCTGGGAAAAAGGCACCCCAGAGGTAGACGAGCAACAGTATGGTGCACAGGTGAAGTTGGAGTTGCGAGGAACTTACAATCTTGACTCACCACGAGGAGCTGGCGCCAGATGGTAAGTGGTGGTTCCCACGTCACAGCACAGAGGCTGGATATGGGACTGGTCGGATAAGCAACCATAGCCAGCCCAATACCCTCATAGTGGACAGCATCAATGATCCACAAATAAGAAGGCCTCACTGATCCATACATCGTGCACCCATAGTCCAGCTGCGAACGCACGAAATCCCAATAAAACTGGTGGAGACACGATCTGTTCATTCCCCAAGACCTATGGTTACGACACTTGATGATGTTCAGCACCTTGAGCGTTCTAGCATTCAGGTCTCGCAGGTGTGGCAACCACAACAATCTGCAGTCAAAAATAAGGCCCAAAAACCGCACTGTGTCTCTAAAATGTAGGGTGGTGTCCCCCATTTTCAAGACAGGCCAATTAAAAAGACGACGACAACGATTAAAATGAACACACACACACATTTATCCGCAGAAAACCGAAAGCCCGTCTTTGCAGCTCACTCCTTTAACATTTGCGCTGTAGGTTGCAACTGAAGGCTCGCTGTTGCGAAATTGGAGGAGGAACAGAAAACAACAAAATCGTCCACAAATAAGGAGCACTAAACAGGAATTTTCTGTAAATGTGATACTGTTGATGGCTAAGTCAAAGAGGGTAAAACTTAAACACTGCCCTTAGGAACACCATTCTCTTGCTCAGATCGATCATACAGCATGTAACCAACTCGCATCCTAAAAAACCTCTGAGAGAGGAAAAACTGTGTGAAGATGGAGAGGCGGCCGCAAAAACCTCGATGATGCAGTTGTGCGAGAATACAGTGCCTTCAAGTAGTATCGATGCCTTAATTATATCGAAGAATAGGCCAATAAAGTGATGCTTGCGGATGAAAGCCTGCTGAATAGCCACCCTTAGGAGTGTCAGGTTGTCGACAGTGGACCGAAATCATCGCAATCCACACTGAGATTAGTTAAGTAGTTGCCTCGTCTCTACTAACCAGACCAAACGACGGTTAAACATTGCTCCACGGTCTTTCCTACACAGCTCGTTAAGGCGATATTCTCATAACTACTGGAACATGTGCAGTCCTTTCCTGGTTTGAGAAGAAGGAGCAGAATTGCTTCCCTCCATGAGTTGGGGAAGTTGTCTGTCTGCCATGTTAGATTAAACATGCGAGGAGGATCTCCTTTGACGCCGCTGGCAAATGTCGAAGCATGCAGTACCAGATTTATTCGTGACGGGGTTCAGTGTCAGAAGTCTCAGTCAGTGCCGATTCGAGCTCCCGAATGGAGAAAGGGGTCTCAGAACTGTTGGACCTGAAGTCGAACTTTTCCCTCTCTACAGTCGCACGGTGGCAACGAAACGTCAGATCTTGGCTAGCATTGGCAGTAATTCGTGCAAAATGCTCGGCCAGCGTCTGAGAAATGTCTCTGGGTGTTGTTTGGAGGCATCCCTGTTTCAGCACTGCTGCTATTGGTAAACGGCTGTGTTTACCATAGATCCTCTGGATGGGTTCCCACTCGTTAATAGGAAAAGTGGAAAGATTGATAGAGTCCAGGAACACTTGCCATGACCTTTTCTTTCTCTCCCTAATGATGCGTCGAGCCTTGGCTCTCGTGACTCAAAAAGCTCTAAGATTGTTTGCTGTTGGTCGGCATTTAAGGTGTCGAAGAGCTATAGGCCTTTCCCGAATTGCAGAATAGCACTCATCTGTCGACCAAGGTACTGGTCGCCTCTCAAGAAGACCTGAGAACTGTGGGATGTAGAGGTCAGCGGCGTGATGGATTAGTGGTGTTAGGAGGTCCACCTGTCCTTGCATGCTGTTGCAGTGTTCTAACACAGACAGCTGGCTGAAACACGTCCAGTTAGCCCTGCTGACCATCCATTTTGGTGGCTTATCTTCAGGTCGCGAACCATCTGATTGGTGAAGGCGGATTGGGAAGTGGTCACTGGAATTAAGGTCGTCAATGATTTCCCACTGAACAGAGGTGGCGAGGGTAGGAGAACAGAAAGAGAGATCGATGGCTGAGAATGACTGAGTACCACTCAAGAAATGACTGTGAGTACCCGTCTTGAGGATTTACAGCTTGTGAGACGTCTTGAGGCTCTCCCAAATCCCGACCCTGAGAGCAAGTAGAGGCCACGCCCCACAAGAGATGATGGGCATTAAAGTCACCCAGGAGGAGGAATAGCCATGGGAGTTATGCTAAAAGATCTATGAGAGCCTCAGAATCATGTATCTTTTGGAGGTAAATACAGTGAGCAAACAGTAATCCTGTAACACATACGAGTCTGAACTGCAACTGCTTGCAGGTCAGTAGCTCAGGAGAGAGCGGAGGAGTGGTGCGCATTAGAGACAAACTCTGTGATCCCTCCCTCGGCTCTTTTTCCCAATAGGTCATGTTGCCATATAGCTTATAGCACCGTAGTACAAGGGCATCAGATGCCTTTAAATGTGTTTCCTGTATACACAAGCACAGGGGGCGTTGCTGTGCTAGGAGTTTCAGTTCCTCCACACGCTTCCTGGATCTGTTCATGTTCCACTGTAGTAAGGAAGCCATTTCAACGATGAGGGTGTTCTCTGTCTTTCCCATTCTCGATCTGCCTTGGTGGCAATACGGGAACAGAGGAGAGATCACTTGCGGGACTCGCTGCTACCCACAGGCATACCAGTGGTGCGATGATCTTCATCAGAACCATCAGACAACAGCAAGGTCGCATGGTCTGATGGCATTGGAGTGGACTCCTTTGGCCATTTGGCCTTCGACAGCTTGCATTTTGGGGACGTTGGCAAGGCAGGTGGAAGAGAAACCTCGCCTGATGTCTGCCTTGAGGGTTTACTGTTGATGCTGAGGTTATGTTCGGCAATATTCAATGCTTCAGCAATAGGGACCAGTAGTGCAGGCTGGCAACTACTTTCACAGATGTGCACTGCTTCACAGTCACAGTTTGAGTGCTAACACCGACCTTCTGCACAGGCTGAGTTAAAGCAGAGGCGAAAGTTTTGATGAAAATTGGGTGCTGAGTGGCCTTAAATTCCTTTTTTGCATATGAGTATGAGAGACGTAGTGTGACTTTAATATCTGGAATCTTCTTTTCTGTAGCATAGACACGACCATCCCTGCTCCAAACTGGATGGGCTCAGGAGAAATTAACACTCCTGGGGGGGCCTGGTGCACTGGAAACCCTGTTCGTGCGCCGTGCTGTCATATGTAGCCCGACCATTACAACCCATAGTGGTATGACCGAAGCATTGGCACTTGAAACTGTGTACTGGATTGGGTATATACGGTCTCACTTCAAGGCCGAGAACTCCTGATGCAATATAGTCTGCAACTTCGGAAGGCTTAATGTCACAATAAATTATGCTGACTTGCGGAGCTCCCCATCAACCTTTTTTATAACTTTCTGGACGTCCGCCACCTTTGAACTTGGCCATACCTGTTGCAGCTCCTTGATATCCATATCCATAATGTCCTGGCAAATAACAACGCCTTTAACATTACTCAACCCAGTGTGCAGCTCATTGGTGATGTGATATTCCCCAAGTAGCTTGGCATTCAGCATCTTTTGTCCTTGGAGAGCCTTCATACTATCCGGCAGAAGAGTACCATTCCGTAACCGCTTGACCAATTTGAGTTTCCCAGAAAGTCTTTCGAGTGCTTCATGGACATAAAACGGCGACATCTTTTCAAAAGAACCCTCCTCACATTTCATAATAAGAAAAACATTGTGCACCAGAGAATTTGGTCTGTTACAGAGGATACTGTCGTTAACAGCCAAAGATTAATGAAGTTCTATGGCTGAACGTTCACACGTAATTTTCATCATTTAACTGGAGGTTCTTATTATATTACACTTCCAGCCAATATAGGAAACAAAAATGCAATTTTTAGTATGCCACAGGCTAACATCTTATGTTTTTTCTAGTCAATTTTGTCTTATAAGAGCAAGTTCAAGAAAGGCTCTGTGAGTATTGGCGGCTATGTTGTTGTTGTTGTGGTCTTCAGTCCTGAGACTGGTTTGATGCAGCTCTCCATGCTACTCTATCCTGTGCAAGCTTTTTCATCTCCCGGTATCTACTGCAACCTACATCCTTCTGAATCTGCTTAGTGTATTCATCTCTTGGTCTCCCTCTACGATTTTTACCCTCCACGCTGCCCTCCAATACTAAATTGGTGATCCCTTGATGCCTCAGAACATGTCCTACCAACCGATTGGCGGCTATAATGTAAACAATATCCACAACTATTTCACACATAGTGATATTGAGTTCTGCATCAAAATCGAGATTTTCCGAAGTTTGAGTGGGAGAATCCTCAAGTTTCGATAAATATCTATGTCCTGGAGGAAAGAAAGTAGAACATGTCGTTCTTGGCCCACTTCATTTAACTTTTTAAAGTCTGTTATTGTGTCATTCACACAGATCTGTGGCTCATTCCCGATTATATTAATCCACATTACAACTGGGCTTCCTATCTGTTGTCTTCACAGAACAAGACGAAATTCCGAAACGTATTTGTAATATACTCGTATGTTTAGACTATTTTAATCACACTGGTCGTTGACGAAACAACAAATTGGTTGTAGAACGAAAGATCCTACTCAAATCGACTTTCAGAAGTCTGATCACATGAAGTGGGTGCCATTCGTTGTCTGTGCAGATTTTGAATTCCAGCTCGTTCTTTTGCGAAGCAGCTAGAGTAATCCCAGTGCCTCACACTCAACCCTTACACAGATCAATGTGCCAATTTTCCAGAGTATCAGGTAGTCTGTTTACACAGGCCTATCCACAGTTGTGGCAGAGGGTATTCATGAGAATGGTTGCTCTCTGAGCTTCATAAACTTGCTGGGGAAGTTGATGCGTTTTATCTTAAATTCAGTCCTATAACCATAATACAGAAAGTTAAACTTCACTTAAATAATGCAATAAGTGTTATTATGCAATCAAGCATTCTTGCTGTTGATAGAACAGTTACTACAAACCAATGTCATCTAACTGCAAGTTTCAGTGGGTGCTACACGCAAATAGCAATCTAGTTCATTAACTGCCATGCCAAATACTTGAATTTTACTGCATCTTGAGAATATATGTTGCTCAGTTCATCACTGAACTCTTGACAACGATGGAACCATGCTACTCACCTCTATGTGTACGGTCTGTGAGTACAGAGTGCGACATTTCGTTTTCATAGAAGGTTAGGAAAAGTACACTAGACTTCACTTCTTAAATTCGTATAGATTCGTGAAAACATCTCTTACAAAAGTAACTGAGTAATGAGCGTAGTTTTTTTTTAATGCTTGATATATTTAAATGGCGACCCTGAATCGCACCAAGTGCTAGTTGTCACTAAAACTGTCTCTTCCTTTATCTCGCAATAATGTTTTGCTTATCGGCCTTCGTTTTATTGACGGTATTTAGTCAGATTCAAGACCACAACATCAGCATGACCAAAGGAAAAGTAGGCAGTAGGCACTCTCAGTTCCCGCTGCACTGAAGTTGAAAACGCTGTACCAAAAGCTCTCTGCCCCTGGTAACAGGTTGCGCCTCAACCACAACCACTTTCACATTTCTCAAATGTGTTTTTGTAAGAAGCTGAGTCAACCTGTACGTGTATGAGATGAAAACTATATGTTTCTTATTAGTAATACTACTGAGTAGCAATGAAAGAAAGTGGTAATTAACAATCCAGCGACAAATAACATCAATAACAGATTTAATTAGGGAAAAGTAATTGCAGCATTTGAGTTTGTTGTTTGAAATTACATCAAGGATTGGACATTTTGGTCAAGCCACCTCTTCATTGGTTTCCCTAAAGATCTTTTGCCTCTTGGTTTATATTATTTTATAGCTTTGGTGAATCTTGCATCTGGCCTACTGTCTATATGTTCCTTCCATCCCAACTGTTTCATTATTTCAGTTACGTCCTGCATATTCAGTTCAGCTCGGATATAATCATCTATTCTTTTATCCATCAAAGTATATCCAAATACGTATCTCAAAAAATTCATATCACATGTTTCTATTCTCTTTTCATCTCTCATCTTAAGAGTCCTGTTTTCGCATCCATAGAGCAGTGCTGGTATAGCCGTAACCTTAGAGTAGAGGATCTCTCTGGATCTTATGTTCGCTGTAAAATTTCACAAAAGTAGTTAAACAGGTTTAACTTATTTTGTATTTCATCGTTTTCCCTGTATGTAATACGGAACCCTCAATATTTAAATATATTACCATGCTCTACGATCTACTTGTCAATTTAAATCTTAACTCGCATGGGCTGGTGTCCTAAAAATGCCATACATTTTGTCTTTGTGATGGAGACATTCAGATTGTATTTAGTGGCTATTATACTTAAATTAAAGACAGCTTCTTGTCGGTCATTTTCATTCTGACTAATAAATACTTGGTCGTCAGAAAAAGGTAGTGTGCTAACATCGACATTGTAAAGTTTAAATGTTTACTTGTCTGCAAGTAAGTTCAGGTTACATTGTCGAAAAGCATATTAAAATGAGGGGCTGAGAGGTGACACCCCTGACTAGTTCCTTGATTTATTTCAGCCACATTATGTCTGCGCCCTTCTACACGACTGGCCATTAAAATTGCTACACCAAGAAGAAATGCAGATGATAAACGCGTATTCATTGGATAAATATATTATACTAGAACTGATATGCGATTACGTTTTCACGCAATTTGGGTGCATAGATCCTGAGAAATCAGTACCCAGAACAACCACCTCTGGCCGTAATAATGGCCTTGATACGCCTGGGCATTGAGTCAAACAGAGCTTGGATGGCGTGTACAGCTACAGCTGACCATGCAGCTTCAACACGATACCATAGTTCATCAAGAGTAGTGACTGGCGTATTGTGACGAGCCAGTTGCTCGGCCACCATTGACCAGATGTTTTCAATTGGTAAGAGATCTGCAGAATGTGCTGGCCAGGGCAGCAGTCGAACATTTTCTGTATCCAGAAAGGCCCGTACAGGACCTGCAACATGCGGTCGTCAATTATCCTGCTGAAATGTAGGGTTGCACAGGGATCGAATGAAGGGTAGAGCCACGGGTCGTAACACATCTGAAATGTAACGTCCACTGTTCAAAGTGCCGTCAATGCGAACAAGAGGTGACCGAGACGTGTAACCAATGACACCCCATACCATCACGCCGGGGTATACGCCAGTATGGCGATGACGAATACACGCTTCCAATGTGCGTTCACCGCGATGTTGCCAAACACGGATGCGACCATCATGATGCTGTAAACAGAACCTGGATTCATCAGAAAAAATGACGTTTTGCCATTCGTGTACCCAGGTTCGTCGTTGAGTTCGCCATCGCAGGCGCTCCTGTCTGTGATGCAGCGTCGAGGGTAACCGCAGCCATGGTCTCCGAGCTGATAGTCCATGCTGCTGCAGTCGTCTTCGAACTGTTCGTGCAGATGGTTGTTGTCTTGCAAACGTCCCCATCTGTTGATTCAGGGATCGACACGTGGCTGCACGATCCGTTACAGCCATGCGGATAAGATGCCTGTCATCTCGAGTGCTAGTGATTCGAGGCCGTTGGGATCCAGCACGGCGTTCCGTGTTACCCTTCTGCACCCACCGATTCCATATCCTGCAAACAGTCATTGGATCTCGACCAACGCGAGCAACAATGTCGCGATACGGTAAACCGCAATCTCGATAGACTACAATCCGACTTTTATCAGAGTCGGAAACGTGATGGTACGCATTTCTCCTCCTTACACGAGGCATCACAACAACGTTTCACCAGACAACGCCGGTCAACTGCTGTTTGTGTGTGGGAAATCGGTTGGAAACTTTCATCATGTCAGCACGTTGTAGGTGTCGCCACCGGCGCCAAGCTTGTGTGAATGCTCTGGAAAGCTAATTATTTGCATATCTCAACATCTTTTTCCTGTCAGTTAAATTTCGCGTCTGTAGCACGTCATCTTCGTGGTGTAGTAATTTTAATGGCCAGTAGTGTATTTTATTTGTATATTTTTATTCCTACACACAGTGTACAATTCTTATAAGATGAGATGGAATCGCTAGGTTTCTTAAAATTTCCCAAGGTTTCTATCGATTTACCTTATCTAACGCCTTTTCGTAGTTAATGAAGGCCAGAAAAGTAGGGAAACTGAATTCATAGTGTTTTTTATTGGTTACGACACGGTTCAGGGAGACGGGACGGACCAAAAGATCCAATTCTTCATGTAGATGTGCAGAGGTTTGAAATTGCGCTCGTTACAGTTATAGGTGGACTGAAAATTCTCTTATACGACTCCTTCACACCACTGACCTATGCGGAATGGTGCCTGGCAGATTCCTACTGGCACCGGTATCATTCTCAGATATCGTCGCTGCTCAGTTATCCGGAAAAAGTTTTGCAATAGGCACAGAGACAGTAATTTACAGTGACTTAGGGAGACAATAAATCAGTGGTTAAGACATCTTTTTTGTACGTAGTATCCTCAGTAAACATGGTAGCTTATGTAAATCCAGCTGTGAACCATGGCTAAAACATTAATATGAGCTAATAAACTGTCCTGCTAGCAAGTCTTTGATGCTGCTGGGATCGTTTTACAAGATGGTGGCGGTCCCTTCCTTTATGTGCTGTAGGAAGCGGTAGCCAGCTTTGCTTTCGAGACTAATACCCGTCTGTTCCGCGCAGCCTACGAGTTACGAGTTGAATTAGCCCGTAATTCAGGATGAAGTCTCCAAAACGGCAGCGGACGCGTCATCTGCGATGGGAGCGTCAAGTGAGGCCAGGTGCCTCTTCCTCCTTTACCGCACCGCGCCGGAACTTCCTGCTGGTTGCGAAAGACGGCTGTGGAAACCGGTATAGGCATGCGTATTCAAATACAGAGATATGTAAGCAGGGAGAATACGGCTCTGCGGTCTGCTACGCCTATATAAGACAACAAGCGTCTGGCGCAGTTGTTATATCGGTTAGTGCTGCTACAATAGCAGGTTATCAAGATTTAAGTGAGCTTGTACGTGATGTTATAGCCGGCGCACGAGCGATGGGACACAGCATCTCCGAGGTAGCGATGAAGTGGGAATATTCCCGCACGACTATTTCACGAGTGTACCGTGAATATCAGGAATCCGGTAAAACATTAAATCTCCGACGTCGCTGCGGCCGGAAAAAGATCCTGCAAGTACGGGACCAACGACGACTGAAGAGAATCGTTCAGTGCGACAGAAGTGTAACCCTTCCGCAAATTGTTGCTGATTTCAATGCTGGGTCATCAACAAGTGTCAGCGTCCGAACCATTCAACGCCGGCCGAAGTGACCGTGCGGTTAAAGGCGCTGCAGTCTGGAACCGCAGGACCGCTACGGTCGCAGGTTCGAATCCTGCCTCGGGCATGGATGTTTGTGATGTCCTTAGGTTAGTTAGGTTTAACTAGTTCTAAGTTTTAGGGGACTAATGACCTCAGCAGTTGAGTCCCATAGCGCTCAGAGCCATTTGAACCATTTTTTGAACCATTCAACGAAACATCACCGATATGGGCTTTGGAGCCGAAGGCCAACTTCGTGTACCATTGATGACTGCAAGACACAAAGCTTTACGCCTCGCCTGGACCCGTCAACACCAACATTGGACTGCTGATGGCTGGAAACATATTGCATGGTCGGACGAGTCTCGTTCCCAATTGTATCGAGCTCAAGGACATGTGCAGCTGTGGAGACAACTTAATGAATCCAACGACCCTACATGTCAGCTGGGGACCGTCCAAGCTGGTAGAGACTTTGTGATGGTGTAGTGCGTGTGTTGGAGTGATATGGTACCCCTGATACGCCTAGATACGAATCTGACAGGTGACACGTACGTAAGCATCGTCTGCATCCATTCATATCCATTGTGCATTCCGACGGACAATTCTAGCAGGTCATTGCGTCACCCCACATGTTCAGATTTGCTACAGAGTGGCTCCAGGAATACTCTTCTTAATCACTTCCGCTCTCCACCAAACTTCCCAGACATGAACATTATTGAGTATCTCTGGGATGCTTTGCAACGTGCTGTTCAGAAAAAAATCTCCAACCCCTCCTACGTTTACGGGTTCATGGACAGCTCTGCAGGATTCATGATGTCAGTTACCTGCAGCACTACTTTAGACATTAATCGAGTCCATGCCACGTCGTGTTGCGGCACTTCTGCGTGCTCGCGGGGCCTTACACGATATTAGGCGGGTGGACTAGTTTCTTTGGCTCTTGCTTACCTTCGGTTTCTGCGGCGTCAACTTGCAGGTTTTCTTGAGGACGCAACGCCAGAGGATGTGATGAATGCACGATTGAGAACAGACACGTTTCTGATTGGTGCCCCCTTAAAGGTGTACTGTACGCCCATCCGGCTAACATAAGTGAGGAATTGGATCAGAGACTTCTCGGTACTTGCCAAGAATTTCGAAATGATCCAGGCGTGTTTAAAAGGATTGTTTACTCATAGAGGCGGCGGATACAGTGGGCGTCAGGGTACGACACATTGAATACCTCCTTTGACTACGAGTACACTCACGTAACTGTACTCGTGCGTTTACGCCAGAAATGATCCAGGCGTGTTTGAAAGGATTGTTTACTCATAGACGCGGCGGATACAGTGGGCGTCAGGGTACGACACATTGAATACCTCCTTTGACTACGAGTACACTCACGTAACTGTACTCGTGCACTTACGCCAGAGTACGTCCAATAACTTTTAATAATGCTGTAAAGTATTCTTAGCATTCCCTAACTCGTATGACTTTTACACAGAATCAACCCAGTGGCGGGCGGTAACGGCAAAATCCGAATTATCTAGCAAAATTATCGTACTCAGACGTGTTTACTGACACCTTTTGGCTTCTTTCAGTTCCACAGATAATCTCCCGTTTGCTAATTTACGTGCGCTTATGTTTTTGAGTCGACTGATGAGGGAAGCTAAAGTTTTCCTGTGAAGTCTGTACTATAGTATCGGTTCCATTAGTTTTTGTTTCAAAGTCTTGCGACGGTGTCTAATGATTACTGCTGCTGTAGTTACTCTTAAAAACAGAAGCCCTTACGTGGAAACCCGTGGCGTCCTTACCTGTGACTGGTCGTACTTTAGGTACTTCGGCTATGCCGGCTCTGTTTTAAAAAAACAGCTCGACCTCGTCATTGGCTTGAGCCGCGCACGACTGCTTAAATTGGACGAAACAAATAGAAAATGTTGTGGGGAAGGCTAACCAAAGACTGCGTTTTATTGGCAGGACACTTAGAAAATGTAACAGACCTACTAAGGAGACTGCCTACACTACGCTTGTCCGTCCTCTTTTAGAATACTGCTGCGCGGTGTGGGATACTTACCTGATAGGACTGACGGAGTACATCGTAAAAGTTCAAAGAAAGGCAGCACGCTCTGTATTATCACGAAATATAGGAGAGAGTGTCACAGAAATGATACAGGATTTGGGACGGAAATCATTAATTAAAAGAAAGGCATTTTCGTTGAGACGGAATCTTCTTACGAAATTGCAATCACCAACTTTCACCTCCGAATGCGAAAATATTTTGTTGAGATCGACGTACATAGGGAGGAACGATCACCACAATAAAATAAGGGAAATTAGAGCTCGTACCGAAAGATATAGGTGTTCATTTTTTCCGCGCTCTATACGAGATTGGAATAATGTATAATTGTGAAGGTGGTTCGATGAAACCTCTGCCAGGCACTTGAATGTGATTTGCAGTGTGTCCATGCAGATGTATAATGGTCCAGCTCGAATTGCGAATTAATGAAATACACGGAAATAAACAATGAAACTTAAATGAATAATATAATAATAAGGGTTCTGTTCAACGTTTCTAACTGATGCAGAGGACGGAGAATCATGTTGAATAGTGCTTATTCAAGAAAGGACGTCTCAGATAAACGAGAAGTGATCCTATGATATTCATTTGAAATGAAGACAGAGACTACCCTTATCAAATACAGCAAAGTTACGTTGAGAGCTTTACGAAAATTGTAGCAAAATCCCCAAACAAAATCGTAATCAAAGTTACTTGAAAACTAGGTCTATTTCGTAATCGCAATAAACGAAACATTCACCAGCTCAAAACAATACAGAGTTCAATATGATCACTCACAAACTGACACATACAGCACAAAGAATAATACCTCATACCCTGTCTCTCCTCAGTTCCGTTAATCAAGAGTCAAAAGTTAATGTCCTACTCTGGAGGACATTCATACCTCTCTAGATGCGAAGTCCCTTGAGAAATAAAAAGGTATGGTAGTGGACGTTCACTGCCCACAATATACTGTTTCGTAGCTCATTACATCAAATCTTCATTGTCATTGGTTTTCTCCAGAGTGACATTTTGTAGAGTTAACAATGAGATATTCCATGCCCACCGATTTTCGTTTTCACTAATTATTACGTTATACAGAGTTTCTTTTATTAAGGTCAAAAATTTCCTTAATTCGTAACAAATATAAAAATTTTCGTGAGAAATACATGTGGGGTCGATATGTGTCCCCTTCGAATGCCCATGCGTACATTTGAATATTGTCTATGATGGGCATAACATACGTATCACATAAATGGTATCTCACAGTTAGCGTTCGCATTTACTAGCAGTTCATGGTACGTTACTGATCATTCATGGTACGAGCATTGTTCATAGGCTTTTGCACATAACATCTGTGTAGCTCGTTAGTTAACGTTCACTTCACGAAAACTTGCATGAGATTTCATCATATGTAACTTCTTATAGGTTGCTATTAAAGCGTTTGAAACTTATAGACTAGTATTTGCTGTTGCTAGTTATTATATTATTGCAGCTTAAGTGGCGTCTACTTTTGAAGGCTGCTCGAAAGTACTCTGTTTTGGGGGCGTTTTTATAAACTACTTTAGTTTACTCGGATATTACTTTTGTCTAGCATTTATAAAACATTTGTTTCACTGAGACCTATTATGCTAACACTTTAGAGCTGTGTACAAATATACATATCAAACACGAACACATAATTATTTTTGCTCCAAGCATGAAGTTTTGCAGTATTTCTCCGACGAGTTTGTCTTTCCACTTGTAAAATGCAAATATTTAAAATTTTTCTGAGATCTTCTCCGTCGTCTGACGTCTCCGACGACGAAGCCGAAGTTTTTCTCTCGCGTCTTTGTAGTCTCGGTGCAGATGTTGAGAAACGCCCGGCAGGAACGTTAGATCGAACTCAAAACCCCGAAGCGGCGACTATTTAGCTGCCCCCGCCAACTTTTCTCTGCCTCGTTCCTGCGAACTTGGACTACTTTCGACTGTGCAACACTGTCAGTCGTGGCCATGATAATGCTTAAAGTGTAGCATTACACACTAACTTAGATGTTGCATGCTGAGAAATGAAACACAGGAGGATAATGCATTATTACTGTTTACTGCAGGTTTATTGTCAGGTATCTTCCACATTTATTGAACTATCTCGGTTTGTGCTACGTAGAATTTTATGCACGCAAACACACTGTTGTCCAATGACTTTTCTATCTTTGGTAAAATCATAGAGGGCGGATGTTCGCAGTTAAACTGCGTTCTGCACACATTCAGAGTTGCGATCGTACATTGTCTGCGCCGCGTCTCCGATCGTTGGCGTGATAGGCGGGTTTTTGTCTGCGAGTGAATCTCAGCAGTCTCTAATAGGTTGATCTCAACTAAACCATATGTAACCACTCCCTATACAGTTTTCACTGTCAATTTCAAAGAGGTTTTGTACATACGTCTTTAACATGTCTTGGTTTTACGAGAAAGCAGGCTCATATTGTCGTTAAATGTAGTCTATGGTTTTGCAAAAAAATGGTTCAAATGGCTCTGAGCACTATGGGACTCAACTGCTCAGGTCATAAGTCCCCTAGAATTTAGAACTACTTAAACCTAACTAACCTAAGGACAACACACACATCCATGCCCGAGGCAGGATTCGAACCTGCGACCGTAGCGGTCGCGCGGTTCCAGACTGTAGCGCCAGAACCGCTCGGCCACCATCGGCCGGCATGGTTTTGCACATAACGTTCAATAGAAACCAAGAAATATTCATTCTTCATTACATACGTTTTACCGATCACAGTTTCAAGTCATTAACACGCTTTTGTTAGTAATCTGCGTTTCTTTATCTTATTTCTATTCGTCTAATGGACGAGAACATCTTCTTTATAATCATAGTGTGCACAGGTCTGTTATTTTGACTTTGGTATACATGATTGCTTTATTCACCCAAGCTAAATAGCGGATCACAAGAGACGGCAGTGTATGTTCCCTATTACAACGACACATGCGCATACCGAAACACAAGAATCATTACTATTCGTCCATGAAATAAAACTTCCATATGAAGTTGGTGCGTGGAGAAGGCACACATGTTTGCTGTACGGTTTTACTCTTGTACGATGCACAGAAGATGTCTGGCTACTACAGTGCAAAATCTCTATATATAAGCTTCAAATTACGATTGTCTCTGTCTATGTGGGATTCATATATGACTATATTTTTCAATTAAACATTTACTTTGAACTGCAGTAGGTCTTGTCTACCAGGCAGACATTCCTTTGGGAAAATACTGTACATTATACTGCTGAAGGCAGTTCTTCCTTTATCTGCAAATTTTCAGTCCAAGTTGTTGGCCTATTAACACACACTTTCGTACTAAACACAATACACATTTCACAAGAAAGTGATTGGCAAAACACCAACTATTCTAAACTTATATCTACAGTTAAGCACTTACAACTGCTGTATATATTTCCTTAAGTCTTTGCAGGGCTTCTGTCCCTTTAATTTATTTATCTTAGTGTTAGCTAACAGGCAGCAACATCCATTTGGTATTCTTATTATCCTGTACGGCCCAGCATATTTCAGATGCTACTTCTTGCTTCTTTTGTTCGTAATGGATGACGTTCTGTGAGTCCTTAACAACAATAAATAATTTACTTCAAATGACAGTGCATTCCTCATCACGCTCGTATTTTAATTTTGTAGCTTGGAAACACTTCGACAAGTTACACAAGACTTCTGCGTAACCCTGTTCTTTGGACTTTTTTGTCCTTAGTGAGCGAGATAATGGAACTTATGAATCTTCTCGAAGATAGACACTTAATTCGCCACTTAGTGTGCTGATTGTGTATGTACTGTAGGTTCTTATAAATCTATTGAACTCCTTAAAAACTCTCCACTATACTTGCTTCTGGGTTGAAGCGTGATGTTAAAATCTGCTTCATTTCCTTTTAAATTAGGAATTGTTTCCACCTGAAGCCGGAAAAATGAGCAGCATTGTCAGACACTACAGCCCGAGTTTTGCCTAGTTTGGGTATGTAGTCCTATACCATATTTCGAATTATTGGCGATGCTGTGAACGTTCTTAGAGTGTGCAATTTCACATATTTTGTGAATATATTGTACACAGCAAAGAGGTTCGTAACACCACGTCTTGTCGTGGGTAGGCATCCCACTACAACAGTGGCACTGATTGTAAAGGACTAGTTGGTACTAACATATGTAATGTATTCTCACTAGATATGTTCATGGGCTTGGACTACTGGCATATTTCACTGGTTTGAATTACGATTTGTATTTGTCTTTTGAGGTTTTCGCATGAGGGTACCTTTTTATGACTGTTACACACTTATTAATTGCTACATCTTCCCCAAAGTCATGTGCGTGTAACAGTTGAAATCTTTCATGCATGACTGTGGTATAGACACACACACCACACATCTGTGTTTAGATCCCTCCTATAGAATAGGAGTGAATTTTCTAGTTCCATCGCTAGCTTAGGACCCATGTTGGATCTTGGGACAAGGATGTTATCATCTCATTCCAAGTCGGATTCGAGTTTTACAGCCACGCGGAGTGGCCGCGCGGTTAGAGACGCCTTGTCACTGACTGCGCGGCCCCTCCCGCCGGAGGTTCGAGACCTCCCTCGGGCATGGGTGTGTGTGTTGTTCTTAGTATAAGTTAGTTTATGTAAGTTTAAGTAGTGTGTAACTCTAGGGACCGATGACCTCAGCAGTTTGGTCCCTTAGAAATTCACACACACACACACACACACACACACATACACACGAGTTGGGCAATTTGGCCATGTCCTTACATATCTGCAAAACTTTATACTCAGAAGGAAGCTCATCCATACCACACTGTATGCCTGTGTGTTTGAAACCTAACTAGCAACACTTTATACTGAAAGCCTGTTCAGTCACATTGGTAATCTCATCCATACCACAAGGTAGGCGTGATAAAGCAACTGGCACTACGCTATCACATCATTTGATATACATTATTTTCAGTTCATACTCTTGTAAGGTTAACCACTGGAACAAAGTTTGCCCATAAGTAAAAAGCTCAGAGCTTCATGATCACAGTATACTTCCACTGGCTTACCATAGATGTAGCGATGGAGCTTTTTAATGGCCCAAAAGAACCCTAAGGCTTCCCACTCTGGTAGTGAATAGGATCGCTCACGACTTGTGGGCATTCGACTTGCATAACGGATCGCACTCATTTCTTTACAACTGTTCACTTCTACTTGAAGCCAGAGAAACGACATGTGGCCAATGAGAGCCTTTATTTATTTCTTTGTTCTTGTTTAAGGAAATTCCTCAGTCGCTTGCATTTTCTTAGGATCAGTAACAAAGCTTCTCGAGGTTTGCACCCAGCTGAATTTTCGCAATACCTTCTATAAAACTTCTATATGCTCTTCTCATGTTGGGGTGGCAATAAGTAAGTTATGCATGTATAATGTTAACTCCATCCAGGAATTCACAGCCAAGCTCTATATCAAGTGCTGTCTGAAATACACCTGCACTAACGTTCTGGTCGAATATAGTACTCCAAATTGGTAGCTGAGTTCTGTACACTTCTTAGAAGGTTCATCTAACGGATTATTTTTAATTTATTGGTGTCGGATATCCAACACCAAAAAATCTTTATATCTGTTCCTCCAGATTATCCAGTCCGGTGCAAACTTTTATGATTGTCCTATTTATGTCTCCAGTGTCTATAATTAGATGGATTTTCCTAATGGCTTTAGCTACAGCATCTAAGTGACTACTATACAGAGTATTTATAAATGAATATCGGGGTTTTAACGGTTTATAGTATTAATTACATTAAACTCACAGTTATAAATGATATGTCAAATGAAAGAGCAACTCAAACAGTTGTGTTTGGCACATCAAGCAAGATGGTGCGCCACCTCACTGGCATAGTGAAGTACGCGATTGGTTAAACTTCACTGTACCCAAGCGCTGGATAGGTCGCAAGGGACCCAATGATAGGGCTGGCTTTGCCTGGCCTCCACGTTCACCCGACCTAACGCCCTGCGATTTTTTCCTTTGTGGCTTCATCAAAGATCGCGTGTACGTGCCTCCGCTACCAGCAGACCTCCCTGATTAAGAAACCGGACTGAAGCAGCTGTTGTTACAATCACTGAAGACACACGTTTGGGATGAACTCGGCTACAGACTTGATGTGTGCCGTGTGACACATGGCGCTCACAGTGTAGATTTATAAGGTTCTTGGTAAAACTATTTGAGTTGCTCTTTCATTTGACGTATCATTTATACCTGTAAGTTTAATATAATAAATATTATAAAGCGTTAAAACCCCGATATTCATATATAAACACCCTGTATGGTGACAAGGAGGGTTCTGTTAGCCTCTGTTAAATTGTTTCTGTAATTCCTTGGTAACTGACTCCTTCTTGGCCCATGGTATGGACTATATGAAAAGACAAAATGTGTTGTGTACTTGTATCCCTTGATGCTACCTAGTTCGTCAGAAAACACCCCTATGTATTTCCGTAGGATTTAACCTAATTGGACTTGCTGGCCGCTAATAAAGTACTCTAATTCTCATGTCTTTGTGATAATACTCTTTCCCACCTGAGGCAAATTATCTACCCCAGTATATGAGTAGTAGAATCCCTCATTGTACATGATATTGCAGATTTGCACTGTGAGACCCTGCACCTAATTTGATTACTTTGGCAGTATTTACCATGTACTTCCTTTGTCCTGAACATTACAGTTACACTCTCCTTCCGTCATTGATAAAGCTTATTGGACTTTTGGATTGGTCAGAATTTGCTTTCTTCTCTCAGAGAACCTCGCAACTCAAGATACAGAGAAACGAGAGTCCTCCGACTACAAGAAAGGTGCTTTTAGTAGCTTCCTCTCCTACCATTATTACAATCTGAAAATGGTGTTTTATCAGTTGCAACTGATACAGTTTTTCGCCGGAAATGTCGGTAGCCTCTGGGTCTGAGAAAATTTCTTAAAGAATACTAGACACATTACGTTTCGTATTGAGAGGTATGCCACATATGGTCCCTTCCACTACAGCCTACGCAAATTCTCTATCCATCTTCGGACATGAATGCTGTTCATTCAGTAAATAATGCTGCATGTCGAGCCCATCGTTGTACCTCATCATTGCCATCATTGCCATTAGTGTCAGTCATGTTGCTCTCACTCCGTCGCACGGCCAACAATGAAGAGCGCATTGGGACCGAATCTAGTATGAAAGAGACGCATGGGCGGGCTTCCGTCCGTTAGCTTCACTATACGCGCCGTTTGATTAGAATTCTGCCATTGCTGTGTATGTAGGTTGAGCACTGAAGAAACTGGTAGGCGGTTATTCCTTTGCATGTTCGAATTACTAAACGGTGGTCCCTGATTTGTATTCGAGTTCCCAGAACATCCTCCATGACCAGTATTTCTCTATTTCACATTATTTTTAGGGTTTTGAATATCCTCCTTGCCCGTATTTCTCCATTTCTCATTATTTTTAGGAATTGTAATATCCTCCTTGTCCAGTACTTTTCCATTTCGCATTATTTTTGGGACTTGAAAGGTTTCTCTCCTTGTGCCGCCTTTTTCACTTAAATGACTGGTTATCATGACCATTTTGTTGACTATTGTTGTTGTTATTGTAATCACTGTTCCTACCTTCTCCAGTGCCATTTCAATGCGGCGAATGGTTGCGTTTATCTCGCTTGGATGGAGAGGCGTTACTATTCCTATGCTGATTACTATGCCTCATGTCTTTCCATATATGGTCGACAGAGTCAAGCACAGACATAAATCGCTCAAGAGCATTTTCGGGTACATTGATAACCTTTTCTCTGACACTGTGAGGCAACCTAGCTTCCAATAAGCGAATAAGGTCTCTAGTAGAGACTGGTTCATCCCATAAAGCGTTTTATTTATGTACCATTCCAAATACTTCCTCAAAGAACTCTATTTTGAGTTATATAATTCTGAGCTATAGATATATTTACAGAAACCTACTTGAATGCCAGTGACCAGAATTTCGCTAGAAAGATTTTTCGAATTGTTTTTATGTATCACAAGTCTCTACCACCTGTGTACCCCACAATCCTGGTTCACCTTGAAAGTGAGACAAAATAAATCGGATTCTCTGCCTCTCACTTCAAGCCCTAGGTAACATATTTTTAAAACCTCTAGTAATCACAACGGTTGAATAGATTTGTCTTCATCAATATAAAGTTGAAATCGTCTAGTTTTAATCAAGCCTTCATCAAGGAATAAGTCAGAAACTGTAGGCGTTGCCCCTGCAACTAGACTGTGACATTTAGACGTGCGTGTGTATTGCTGCTCGAATGGTCACGCACAATTGCGCTCTTTCCCCAAACTTATTTCAGCTTCCCACATCACAGTTTACAATTTTCCTAATACCGTTAATACGATCTACTGGACTACGATTTTTGTCAAATTGTCCGCAGCTCGTGGTTTAGTGGTTAGCGTTCTGACTCTTTATCACAGGGTCCAGGGTTCGATTGTCGGCCGGGTCGGGGATTTTTCTGCCAAGGGACTGGGTGTTCGTATTGCCCTCATCATTTCATCGTTATGTAGAAGACGGCGAAACTGGAAAGTGAAAATATTGGGAATTCGTACGGGTATTGATAACCACGCCATTCAGAGCCCCCAAACTAAAATATCATCATTATTAACAAATCGTGTGAAAACACTCAGTAGCGCTTCGCTGCCAGAGCGTGTTCGTGTGTTTGTATCGGTGTGCTCTGTCGTTTGACTCAACTGTAGCGGAACCCGAGTTGCCAACATTGTTGCTGGTGATTTCGTTTATTAGGCTCTGTATCGCACACTTTACTTGTGTTTCTACTCAGTCGGTAATCTCGTTATCTTTGCTGTCTAATAATTTACTGAATTCAGATTGTCTGTTCTTTGCTTCTGCAGCAAATTTTTATTAGACATTTTTATTTGAATCTACTGCAAAACAATCAAACCGTTCAGTTAGTGACGCTGCTTCTTGCTCTACAGTTTCTAGTTCCGTGGACAAGGACTGTCCCAATTCTGGTAAATCATTTTGGTGTCTCAGCACTTGTCCCTTCAATCATATTACTTTCCGTAAGGGAAGGTGCACCCATTTCACTAATTATTCCGGTTCCTTGACAAGTATCGGCTTAAGTATATCCTGGTAAGTTATCTACTTCGGTGTCGTATACTGTTTTTGGTGCAGACAAACCTAGGCTACCTTTTTGTTCTGTCTCTTTTCTAGGCCTAAACATGATTCGTCAGACGAAATACAGCACATATTTCGTACACAACACATTAAATCTCCATACAAATAAATGGTTCTGGAACCGCGCGACCGCTATGGTCGCAGGTTCGAATCCTGCCTCGGGCATGGATGTGTGTGATGTCCTTAAGTTAGTTAGGTTTAAGTAGTTCTAAGTTCTATGGGACTGATGACCTCAGCTGTTAAGTCCCATAGCGCTCAGAGCCATTTGTACCATTTGAGCCAAATAAATGGTCCAGTGCTGCGATACTACAAGCAATACTATCAACACCAGAAACTATCTTCTCTACATTCACATTAGTAATTACTTGACAACATGAAACACTAATCAGGCGCCCTTACCTGTTGACGATTAATCTTGTGATCCTTGTATAGCCTACATACAGTTAATATACGTTGTAGTGGTATACAATACAACAATATGTATAATGTATTATGTATGCATAGATATTTCTGGCCCCACAAAGTGTAAGGCGCAAATTTTGTTGAGTCTCGAGTTTGAAAATTATTTTAGTTTTATTGTAATGGAATGCTTTTATGATTTTCTTTGAATAAATCCAAGTATTGTTTGGAAATTGACTCGTAAAATATATATGGGTTCCGAGACTACAACATCCATTTGCGACGTAGTTTGCAAGATAATTCTTAGGCATGTTTACTTTAACAATCATGAATTGGGCCTTGCACCTAACTATTGTGATTTTGTGGCGTAGATGCTGTTATAAGTAATGAAAAAGAAAAAAACAGTCTCGTGACGATAAGCGTCAGCGTGAAGTACCTATTTTCGCATCATAAAATCGACTACACCACTGTAAATGACTCTCAATATAATATTTCACACTATAATAGTTTAGTTTAATAGTGCGTGGTCCCATACCTTTCATTTCCTCCAGGTTCCCAGGCTTCCGTGGAATAAAAATGGTATATTAGCTGCGCGAGCGGCTGCGAGACTGTAAACAAGAGTATTAAATCCAAATTTGCCACGTAAGGACGGCTATCACGTAGCTCCCACTATGCTACGTTGTCTCACACCGCCCAGCGTGCTTTAATTGCGGTAAATTCTTCGTTATTTGACACAGGACCATTAGAACTACTAAATGAAAGCATTAAATAACAGTTTAAGTTAAAAACCTATTTCACAATCAACAACCCATTATGCAGTTGTACCTTGAAGATGCACAGCGATCATATAACAACAACAGAGATAGAGCGCCAGAGAACGTCCAGGAGAGAAACGCTATCAAAGTGGCGCTTCTGTAAGTATAACAAATTTTGCGAGGCACAGATATAACTTCATGGTTTCGTAGCTTATTATATCAAGTCTCTGTTGTCACCGGTTTTCTCTAAATTTACCTTCTGTAGAATTAACAATCTTATATTCCATGTCCATTGATTTTCTTTTTCACGTATTAGTACATTACACAGTGTGTCCTTTATTAAAGTCATTGACAAATACAAAAATGTTGATGACAAATACGTATGGTGACGCTATAGGTCTCTCGCCTACATTTAACAGCGTAATTCCCATTGCAATCTTAATGTGACCGCCCTTGCTTTTAATTTCACCGAAGACTCATTTCTTATAAAATTTCTTTACGTTTTTCATGCAGCCATTACGCCTTAGCTTCCCTGTACTTTCTAATATTTCATTCCTAAATGACTTGTATTTCTGAATTTCCCTGAACATTTCTATACTTCCTTCTTTCGTTGATCAGCGGAAGTATTTCATCTGTTCTTCTTGGTTTCTTCCCAATTACTTTCCTTGTACTTACGGTTTTATTTCCAACTTCTGTGACTGCCCTTTTTAGAGATGTCCATTCCTCTTCAGCTGTACTGCCAACTGAGGTATCCATGTCGCCGTGTCTATAGCCTCAGAGAGCTTCAAACATATCTCTTCATTCCTTAGTACTTCTGTACCACACTTCTTGCGCACTGATTCTTCCTGACTGGTATCTTCAACTTCAGCGTACTGTTCATCATTACTAAATTGTGATCTGAATCTATATCTGCTCCTGGGTACAGCTTAAAATCCAGTATGTGATTTCGGAATCTCTGCTTGACCATGGTGTAATCTAACTGATGTCTTCCCGTGTCTCCCAGCCTTTTACAAGTATACCTACTCCTCTTTTAGTTCTTAATGAGAGTATTAGCTTTATTGCAGAGTTCGTAACCTCCCAACAGTCTATTTCGCATTAAAAATCTGACTAACCACCCAATGAAAATGTGACTCATATATAACCTTTCAATTATTAACTGACTGTGTATCTAAACTGGAAAATGTAGATGTCAGCAATGCTGCGTCATGGCCCTGAAAAGTCATTCTGAATAAACTGAAGATTCTTACCTCAATTATGTCTCCGGATAATGCGTACATATCTGCTCCTATAAGAAATTTTTCTGTCACAGCCCAGTGCAATGCTGGCCACTAAATTTTGTTATGTATGAAAAACAACTGATTTTTCTTTACGGTAATTGGCATGACTATGGATAGGAGAAATTAGTAAAAACTTTAAATTCAGATGAATGACTGTCAACAGTTATCTTTATAACAAAGATTATTATTGAAAAATGATTGAAAAATTATTTACATGTGACTTTCACATAACAATATTAATAAATGAGCTGTTGCAAATTACATATGCGTGTGGCAATAAATAATAATAATTTTTGCTTTTACCTTATACTACAGCGTTCAGGCACCGCCATCGTTCTCCCCGACCGGCCTTGGTAATTCCATACATGACACAAGTGCTCTCTATGAGCTGTACAACTAGACAACTGCTCTCTAAGAGCGAACTGACCCAACCGCCCGACTGCGGGCTACTGCTCCTACTGCTGCCGACACTGCTCTCTGGTCTGCGATTCTATTCTAGCTTACATATCGCAGGCAGCGCGTGAGCAATCTATCGAAGTTACATCTGCTCGAGTGCGCTTGCAATAAGTTAATTATTCATGGACCTCTTACAAGCTCAACTGGTCTTTCTCCTCTATCGTTTCTGCTACCACGCCCATAGCCTGTACCATTTTCTTCTACTCCCTCTCCTACAACTGAATTACAGTTCCCCATTACTATTACATTTTCATCTCTCTTTACGTAGTGTATTATCCATTCAGTATCCTCATATACTTTCTCTGTCTCTTCATGCCCTTCTTGCGACTTCCGCATGTATGCCAGAACTGTTGTTGACCACGTTGGTCTGCTGTTGGCTCTAATGAGAACAACCCTGTCACTGAACTGTTCACAGAACTGTTCACAGTCACTCCTCTCTGACCTATCTTCCCATTCATAATTAATCCTACTACCGTTGAACCATTTTCTGCTGCTGTTCATATAGCCCTACACTCATCTGAACAGAAATATTTGTCTTTCTTCCATTTCACTTCACTGACATCCCATTGTATCTAGACTGAGCCTTAGTATTTCCGTTTTCAGATTTTCTAGCTTCCTTACCACGTTAAAACTTTTGAGATTCCACGCCCCGTCTCGTAAAACGTTATCCTTTCATTGGTTATTAAATCTTCTTCTCAGAGTCACCTCACCGTTGGCAGTCCCCTCTCGGGAATCCGAATGGGGGACTGTTGTTATAGGCCCCGCGTCCCGTGGACAAGCATTATGTGTCTTTAATGCAGTGGTTTCCATTGCCTTCTGTATTCTCATGTCGTTGATTATTGCTCCCGCCTTTAGGGGCAATTTTCCAACCCGAGAGAAAGAGGGTGCACTGATCCTCTGTCCACTCCTCCACCCTCTTCGACAAGGCTGTGCGCTGAACGAGGGTGACTTCTTATGCCGAATATCGGCTGCTATTGCTGATGATTTTTATTCAAAAGGTAACTGTTGCGGGTTCGCCGTCTGGGCCGATTACTAATCAAAGACTCTATTCCCAGACCATAGGTGCACTACTTAGAAGAGACAATATAGCACACGAGATCATACTCGTTCTTTGCAAATTCCACAGATAATCTCTATTAAGAGATAAACCGGGCGGTTTGTCCAAAATTATTTAAATTGAGATCTGCACGTAATCACTTACACGATAACAAATTCAGTTTATTGTTTTAAATACTATCTCACCAAATCTGTCTCTTCTCTAAAGTATCACGTCCAATTAGCTGATAACTACGTAAGTTAATAAGAGGTAAAAAGTTTTCATGGCGTTGAGCAACAGATATGCAATACTTTCTAAAAGACTCAACCTCCAACTGACTGTGTATTATTGTATTTATATTTTTACCATCCACATTTTGGCTTTTATGTCATTATCAAGTACAGTGGTAAAGGTTGTAGACCATTGTTAAGTCATATTCGTTAACATAGCCCAAAGCAGCTAAACAAGGCTAACACATGTCTTTAAGATGTAATAGTTATATTTTAAATACATGTATTAGCCTTATTTACCTGCTTTGCATTCCCTTAACAAAAATGACTTAATAATGGTCTAACAGCCTTTGATATTGTACTTGATAATGGCATAAAAGCTGAAATCTGCATAGCACAAAATATAAAAATTATAATACACAGTCAAATTGCGGTTTACTCTTTCATAAACTAAAAAGAAATCATTAGCATTGTACTCGGTGTTGATTCTGTGCCACAGCCCTCCAATTATCATTTGCTACAACAGACAATATAATACACAACCTTACACTAGTTGTTTATAACTTTCACAGATAATCACTGTAAGGACACGAACAGGATATCTATTTACCATTTACGCAGACTCTGGGCCACTCACTTTCCTACGCTGGCAGTTCACCATTTCACATTATTCCCGACCATTCCTGACACACTTCGGAGTTCTTACTTTCCTCCTTGTCGATCAGGGTGCATCACTAACCTCAAAATTCAGAACTCAACAATACCATCGAAACAGCTGTTTCACGCCAGAGGAAGGCAACCGCTGATTTCTCGATTTCACAACCTCCAGGTACCTATCTAGAATACTAAAACGATCTCAGGATCAGACTCAGACTTTTGCATTAGTCATTCTTTATTCTCTCATTCCCAAGGAAAGCGTTACTTTTTCCAGGACTTTTCACAACTCGATTTCCAACACGTGTTGAGAAGTACCTACAGTCATAGGAGAGACGCTAATCCTCCGACGACAACCAAACTTTAGCTCATTGCGTGGACAAAAACCTACCACCTACGGGATAACAATAATCCCCATTTCCACCAGACGCCCGATGCCAGCTGTCATAACCTAGCACCCAAGAAGTCGAGCCTACCACATTGCTAGCCAGGAATGATGTGTTACAGGTGCTTCATGGAAATCAATGCACATTTTACGACATGACGTGATTTACAACCATGAATAGATCTGTATAAGAAAACATCTGGGGAAGGAAAAGGTAGACAAGATTTTTTTGCAATATTGTGTGAACATATATCGCATTCATTTCTATGAATCTGAACGATTTAATATCGGAAGGGTTAGAATGGGTCCATTAGAATCGTTTCATACAAAAAATTCCTCATTGAGAGCATTATCTGCGTTGACGTCAGGGATTACCTGTACATGATGGTAACAAGCCTATGGAAGAGAAAGGAGGTTTTACGCCCATTGTTGTTGATGTGGTCCTCATTCCAGATACTGGTTTGATGCAGCTCTCCATGCTACTCTATCCTGTGCAAGCTTCTTCATCTCCCAGTACCTATTACAACCTATATCCTTCTGAATCTGTTTAGTGTATTCATCTCTTGGTCTCCCTCTTCGATTTTTACCCTCCAAGCTGCCCTCCGATACTAAATTGGTGATCCCTACCAAACGACCCCTTCTTCTAGTCAAGTTGTGCCAAACACCCCTCTTCTCCCCAATTCTAGTCAATACCTCCTCATTAGTTATTTTATCTACCCATCTAATCTTCAGTATTCTTCTGTAGCATCACATTTCGAAAACCTCTATTCTCTTCTTGTCTAAACTATTTATCGTCCATGTTTCCCTTCCATACATGACTACACACCATACAAATAGTTTCAGAAACGACTTCCTGACACTTAAATCGATACTCGATGTTAACAAATTTCTCTTCTTCAGAAACGCTCTCTTTGCCATTGCCAGTCTACATTTTATATCCTCTCTACTTCGACCATCATCAATTATTTTGCTCCCCAAATAGCAATACTCATTTCCTAATCTAATTCCCGCAGCATCACCCGATTTAATTCGACTACATTCCATTATCCTCGTTTTGCTTTTGTTGATGTCCATCTTATATCCTCCTTTCAAGACACTGCCCATTCCACTCAGCTGCTCTTCCAGTCTTTGCTGTCTCTGACAGAATTACAGTGTCATCGGTAACCTCAAAGTTTTTATTTCTTCTCCATGGATTTTAATTCCTACACCGGATATTTCTTTTGTTTCCTTTACTGCTTGCTGATTGTACAGATTGAATAACATCGGGGATAGGCTACTACCCTGTCTCACTCCCTTCCCAACCACTGCTTCCCTTTCATGTCCCTCGACTCTTATAACTGCCATCTGGTTCCTGTACAAATTGTAAATAGCCTTTCGCTCCCTATATTTTACCCCTGCCACCTCCAGAATTTGAAAGAGAGTATTCCAGTCAGCATTGTCAAAAGCTTTCTTTAAGTCTGCAAATGCTAGAAACGTATATTTGCCTTTCCTTAATCTATTTTCTAAGATAAGTCGTAGGGTCAGTATTGCCTCACGTGTTCCAACTTTTCTACGGAATCTAAACTGATCTTCCCCGAGGTCGGCTTCCAGCAGTTTTTCCATTCGTCTGTAATGAATTCGTGTTAGTATTTTCCAGCCGTGGGTTATTAAACTGATAGTTCGGTAATTTTCACATCTGTCAACACCTGCTTTGCCCATATAATAAGAAAATGTTTAGTGCCTATACCCCTCCTGTGTATGAAAGCGGCCTCGTGGGGGCTCAGTTTGGCTGGAGTTGGGAGTATGAAAGGTTGAGATTAGCGAACACTCCGTGTAGTTTACGACATAGGACAATACTAGAAGTAATGAGAAAGAATACAGATAGACAGAAGATAAAACGTAATAACTGTACGGCAATATTGGCTGGGAAACTCCGTCGGCAGTTATTTGTCCGCAGGTCGTTCTATTTGACACTACTTGGACTACTTGCTCATCATTGTTATGAAGGTTACATGACATTGTTAGGGGAACATTATCAACAAGTCTCCGAGTGCAGAATATCTCTAAACCTGTCTGGAATCGAACTTAAGACTCCAACATCTAGTAACACTGACGCTACCCACTATACCACGAGCTGTGGACTAGAATGAAGAACTGAAGACTGAATACTATATAAATTAATGGTTGTTTAATTAGCGCAATGAGGATCTGTATCTACACTCCTGGAAATTGAAATAAGAACACCGTGAATTCATTGTCCCAGGAAGGGGAAACTTTATTGACACATTCCTGGCGTCAGATAAATCACATGATCACACTGACAGAACCACAGGCACATAGACACAGGCAACAGAGCATGCACATTGTCGGCACTAGTACAGTGTATATCCACCTTTCGCAGCAATGCAGGCTGCTATTCTCCCATGGAGACGAACGTAGAGATGCTGGATGTAGTCCTGTGGAACGGCTTGCCATGCCATTTCCACCTGGCGCCTCAGTTGGACCAGCGTTCGTGCTGGACGTGCAGACCGCGTGAGACGACGCTTCATCCAGTCCCAAACATGTTCAATGGGGGACAGATCCGGAGATCTTGCTGGCCAGGGTAGTTGACTTACACCTTCTAGAGCACGTTGGGTGGCACGGGATACATGCGGACGTGCATTGTCCTGTTGGAACAGCAAGTTCCCTTGCCGGTCTAGGAATGGTAGAACGATGGGTTCGATGACGGTTTGGATGTACCGTGCACTATTCAGTGTCCCCTCGACGATCACCAGTGGTGTACGGCCAGTGTAGGAGATCGCTCCCCACACCATGATGCTGGGTGTTGGCCCTGTGTGCTTCGGTTGTATGCAGTCCTGATTGTGGCGCTCACCTGCACGGCGCCAAACACGCATACGACCATCATTGGCACCAAGGCAGAAGCGACTCTCATCGCTGAAGACGACACGTCTCCATTCGTCCCTCCATTCACGCCTGTCGCGACACCACTGGAGGCGGGCTGCACGATGTTGGGGCGTGAGCGGAAGACGGCCTAACGGTGTGCGGGCCCGTAGCCCAGCTTCATGGAGACGGTTGCGAATGGTCCTCGCCGATACCCCAGGAGCAACAGTGTCCCTAATTTGCTGGGAAGTGGCGGTGCGGTCCCCTACGGCACTGCGTAGGATCCTACGGTCTTGGCGTGCATCCGTGCGTCGCTGCGGTCCGGTCCCAGGTCGACGGGCACGTGCACCTTCCGCCGACCACTGGCGACAACATCGATGTACTGTGGAGACCTCACGCCCCACGTGTTGAGCAATTCGGCGGTACGTCCACCCGGCCTCCCACTATTCGCCCTCGCTCAAAGTCCGTCAACTGCACATACGGTTCACGTCCACGCTGTCGCGGCATGCTACCAGTGTTAAAGACTGCGATGGAGCTCCGTATGCCACGGCAAACTGGCTGACACTGACGGCGGAGGTGCACAAATGCTGCGCAGCTAGCGCCATTCGACGGCCAACACCGTGGTTCCTGGTGTGTCCGCTGTGCCGTGCGTGTGATCACTGCTTGTACAGCTCTCTCGCAGTGTCCGGAGCAAGTATGGTGGGTCTGACACACCGGTGTCAATGTGTTCTTTTTTCCATTTCCAGGAGTGTATTTCTTGTTTACAGTGCCGCCTTTCTCCAGAAGATCTGCTATCTTATTCATGGTAAATTCAGTTGATAGTTGGACTAATTAACCTTGGAAATAAGTGACTGGATTAGATACTAGATGCTCCAAACAGCACAAATTCCTTCGTTTCACCAGTAAGCGAACGATAACGAGCGGCTGCTACAGCACGTTGACCACAGAAAGAATAGGAGGAATGAACAAAGAAATGATTGGGATGGTGGTTTAGCTGGTGGTTCAGTCGGAAGTTTAATTTACGTACCAGTTTTCATTTACCACTCGGTCTTAGAACACTTTGAACAAGCGTCCAATTGAGATTCTTGCACCAGACTATTGCATCATACGAAATTATTATTGCAATATTAGCGAAGATAGATTTGTTGGCAGGTTCCTAGGAAGTGCAGTGTACCTGGAAAGGAATCGTATATAAGACCCTAGTGGAGTAGATTATACTGTTTTGTTTCAGTGTTTGAAGACATTATGCAGTAGGCATAACAACAGGCATCGGACAAATTGACGGAAGTACTGCTGGTACCATAAAAGGTCATTATAGTCCATACGAAAGTGTAACAGAAATTTTGTGGGAACTAAGATGGCAGCTCTTGGAAAAAATACAACATAGTACTTACGAAACACTGTTGAGTAATGTAAATAAATTATACACAACTGCAACCAGTCACTTTTTCATTAATAATGCTTTATTACATTAACCGGTTTTCGAACCCTTTCAGGTTCATCTTCAGATGATTTCGGCAGAATCCGGGAAGTTACATCATTACTGGTAGTAGCATAATGCTGGGTGCTGGTTCTATGGCAGAGAGATAGGTCACTTCAATGTATCGCCATGACTATACCTTATCTTTCGATATCGATGTAAATTTAGTTTTTACTTACTGCGACAGTATAGGCGGCTTTTTTCGTATCTCTCTACCTCCATTTTGATGTCCAGAACACTTTCACACGAACTATATTAGTTCACACTTTAACAGTGACACTTTACCAGCATCCAGCATGCGCTTTACAACTGTTGCTTATACCAAAGATCTTGACAGAGAGATATGGCATAAGCCTACTTTGTACAGAGATGTAATTTGTTGTTCTTTACATGTGTTAAAGTCGATATAAGGGCAAGTATTTCCATTAGAATGTTGATAACATGAGAGCACTAGAGAAAATAATAATAAACTAATACAAGAATAAATTTCAGGTGATCTGTTATGTTATTTCTATTTGTATGTTACAGGCATTTTTTTTTTTTTTTTTTTTTTTACATGACTCCCTGGGAAACACTAATACAGAGTTATTGGTTCTGCAGTGAGGTGCGGTTGTCTGTATGACTAGGACCTGTATATTTAAATTAATAACAAATCTTCAGATGAAATGTTGGCTTATTTCTGTTGTTACGTTAACGTGATCTGGAGTATTATCAAGGGCAGATTTTGTTTATTTTAACTAAAGGTATATGTGTAAGAGTTAAAGTGTTTGTAATGGATTAAAGCTGTTTGAATGGCTGCACATTTAATATTTTTAAATCATGAACAAAAGATTCTTTAACTGTTGACTTATTTTTATTCTAACATTAGGGTGATCTGGGATATTGGTAAAGGCAGCTTATGTTTGTTCCAGCTAGAATTAATATGTATAGAGTACTGATTTATGTTAGCAATGTAGGGCTTTAACATTTAGAGATATGGTACATGTCTTATTGTGTGGTAGTATATTACATTGACACCATTGTGGTTAGGATGTAAGGTGAAGGGGGTGAGTCATTGGGAGGGGGGGTTTTGGGGAGCCGGTGTAGGATTTATTGGGTGGTTACTTGTTTTGAACTAGTAGATCTTCAAAGTTCTGAAGGAAGAATTTGTTTCTTAGTTCAGTTTGATCATTGAGTAGGTTGTCAGGTGCTGTATTTGTGTAGACAAATATTTCAATTTCTTCAAGAAGGTCAAGTATTGTGCCTTTGTTGGCAAAGTGTAGTATTCGGAGATTCTGTTCTATGTTGTTTGCAGAATGATTGTGTTGGGCAAGATGTGAGGCAAAGCTGGACTTGTTCAGGTTGTTAAGACGGAGTGCATCCATGTGTTCTTTAAATCTTGTTGTGAAGCTTCTACCAGTTTGTCCAATGTAGAAGCTTGGACATGAGTTGCAAGTGAGCTTGTATACACTTGACTTTTGATATTTTTGTATAGTGGTTTTGGTGCTGTGTATGATTTTATTTTGTACTTTATTGTTGGTGAAGAAACTTATTTTTATGTTGTATGTCTTGAAGAGGTTGGCAATTTGGTGAGAAATCTTCCCTAGGAAAGGCAGGCTAACAAATGTGGTTTTCTTGTTTGTGGGTGGTTGTTCAGCAGTTGGTTGATTTAGTTTTGCTGTATGGATCAGTTTATCTATTATTGCAGGGTTGTACCCATTGGTGGAGGCAATTGATTTAATAATTTCTGTTTCTTTTTGTCTTTCATTTGTGTCCATTGGGATTTTCAGCATGCGATTAACCATTGTTCTGAAGAATGCTTTTTTATGTTGGTCTGGATGGCAAGAGGATTTGTGTATGGTAACATTGGTGGTTGTTGGCTTTCTGAAAATTTGGAATTTATGCTTCTGATTTTTATTTGAGATTGTTAGATCAAGATAGTTAATACCTTCTGGTGTTTCATGTTCTACTGTGAATTGGATTTTATTGTGTATTTTATTAAGTTCTTTGGCTAGATTATCTATTTCTTCTGTTGCTCCATTGAACAGAATGAGTGTGTCATCAACATAGCGTTTGTAATAAAGCAGCTTATCTTTTAGTTGTGTTTGGGACCTGAAAAAGTTATTTTCAAGGTTATTGATGTATATGTCTGCTAGCAGACCTGCAAGACTACTACCCATTGCCAGTCCATCTTCCTGAATGTAAAACTTGTTGTTGAACAGGAAGTAGTTGTGTGACAATACGAGTTCTAGGATCTCTATGAGTTCATAGATTTCTGCTCTCCCCATTGTCCCATGTTTCAGTAAGTTATTTCTTATTAAACTAATTGTTTCCTTGACGGGTATGTTTGTATATAGGTTTACTATGTCAAGAGATGCAAATTTAGCTGTGACTGGAATGAGGATATCTTTTATACTATTGATGAGCTCATAACTGTTTTTAATGGAGTAGTTATTTTCAAATACATATGCCTTGCGGATAATATCATTAAGTTTTTTGGTGATTATATAGCTTGGGCTATTGATAGAGTTCACAATGGGACGTATCGGACATTCTGGTTTGTGGATCTTAGGCTGTGATCTCAGTTTTGGTGCTGAAGGGTTCATCACTATACAGTGCTTTGCTTCTAATGGTGTCAACAAGAATTTGCAGTTTTTAAGTAACTTTTTAATTTTATCATGAAATTTGGGAGTAGGGTCATGTGCTATTTCCTTTATATTATTCTTTCTGAAGAATTCACAAGTTTTGCTAATATAGTCTGATTCATACATGACAACAGCTGTGTTACCTTTGTCTGCTCTGACAATGAGGGCATTTTCAACTGAAAGTTTCTTATTTATGTCACATAATATCTTATGTTCAGTATTCAACTTATTGTACATTTTGTTCTGGTGAATGTTTCTCATAATGATGTTGTTTGCCTTATGAGCTACAGCATTTTGTTCATTGTGTTTTAGTTTAGCTGCTGTACATGCAATTTTTGTGTTAACTATGAGGTCTTTAATGTTGCTTTTATTTAGTGAGGGGGCAATGTTGTGCTTAAGGCCTTTGTTTAACAGCTTTAATTCATTACTACTGAAGCATATTTCTGTAGTATTTATCACTTTATCAAAAAACTTATGTTCCATTTCAGAAGAGATACTGGGGGAACTCACTGCATTCTTTGAAATTAGAGTATTTATCTTTTTCTCATGTCTATGTGAGATGATAATACGTTCTTTGTTTACATATATATTGACATAATCTAGGAAGACCATGAAGACATGAGCAACAAGTTTATGGCTAAGTTCTAAGTGCATATTATACAGCTTTGAATTGAGCAGATCTTTCTTTTTGTAAAGAGACCTGATTTCAGTTTTTAACCAAATAATTTCACATCGTGCTTTTGCTATCTTGGCTGACATACTTTGACTCGTTACTTTTATTCTGATATAATTTGGAGTCACGTTTTCTGAGAGACATTTTTTGTTAAATCTTATTGCAAGGATTGTTTTCGTTAGTTTAAGTTTACATTGCCGAAATTCGCGCATTGTTCTAATTACCTGGCGTGGTATCAACAGATTATGCTTATCCATTACGGATATTTTAGAACCGTGACTGTATATTAATGTAAATAAATTATACACAACTGCAACCAGTCACTTTTTCATTAATAATGCTTTATTACATTAACCGGTTTTCGAACCCTTTCAGGTTCATCTTCAGATGATTTCGGCAGAATCCGGGAAGTTACATCATTACTGGTAGTAGCATAATGCTGGGTGCTGGTTCTATGGCAGAGAGATGGGTCACTTCAATGTATCGCCATGACTATACCTTATCCGTAATGGATAAGCATAATCTGTTGATACCACGCCAGGTAATTAGAACAATGCGCGAATTTCGGCAATGTAAACTTAAACTAACGAAAACAATCCTTGCAATAAGATTTAACAAAAAATGTCTCTCAGAAAACGTGACTCCAAATTATATCAGAATAAAAGTAACGAGTCAAAGTATGTCAGCCAAGATAGCAAAAGCACGATGTGAAATTATTTGGTTAAAAACTGAAATCAGGTCTCTTTACAAAAAGAAAGATCTGCTCAATTCAAAGCTGTATAATATGCACTTAGAACTTAGCCATAAACTTGTTGCTCATGTCTTCATGGTCTTCCTAGATTATGTCAATATATATGTAAACAAAGAACGTATTATCATCTCACATAGACATGAGAAAAAGATAAATACTCTAATTTCAAAGAATGCAGTGAGTTCCCCCAGTATCTCTTCTGAAATGGAACATAAGTTTTTTGATAAAGTGATAAATACTACAGAAATATGCTTCAGTAGTAATGAATTAAAGCTGTTAAACAAAGGCCTTAAGCACAACATTGCCCCCTCACTAAATAAAAGCAACATTAAAGACCTCATAGTTAACACAAAAATTGCATGTACAGCAGCTAAACTAAAACACAATGAACAAAATGCTGTAGCTCATAAGGCAAACAACATCATTATGAGAAACATTCACCAGAACAAAATGTACAATAAGTTGAATACTGAACATAAGATATTATGTGACATAAATAAGAAACTTTCAGTTGAAAATGCCCTCATTGTCAGAGCAGACAAAGGTAACACAGCTGTTGTCATGTATGAATCAGACTATATTAGCAAAACTTGTGAATTCTTCAGAAAGAATAATATAAAGGAAATAGCACATGACCCTACTCCCAAATTTCATGATAAAATTAAAAAGTTACTTAAAAACTGCAAATTCTTGTTGACACCATTAGAAGCAAAGCACTGTATAGTGATGAACCCTTCAGCACCAAAACTGAGATCACAGCCTAAGATCCACAAAACAGAATGTCCGATACGTCCCATTGTGAACTCTATCAATAGCCCAAGCTATATAATCACCAAAAAACTTAATGATATTATCCGCAAGGCATATGTATTTGAAAATAACTACTCCATTAAAAACAGTTATGAGCTCATCAATAGTATAAAAGATATCCTCATTCCAGTCACAGCTAAATTTGCATCTCTTGACATAGTAAACCTATATACAAACATACCCGTCAAGGAAACAATTAGTTTAATAAGAAATAACTTACTGAAACATGGGACAATGGGGAGAGCAGAAATCTATGAACTCATAGAGATCCTAGAACTCGTATTGTCACACAACTACTTCCTGTTCAACAACAAGTTTTACATTCAGGAAGATGGACTGGCAATGGGTAGTAGTCTTGCAGGCCTGCTAGCAGACATATACATCAATAACCTTGAAAATAACTTTTTCAGGTCCCAAACACAACTAAAAGATAAGCTGCTTTATTACAAACGCTATGTTGATGACACACTCATTCTGTTCAATGGAGCAACAGAAGAAATAGATAATCTAGCCAAAGAACTTAATAAAATACACAATAAAATCCAATTCACAGTAGAACATGAAACACCAGAAGGTATTAACTATCTTGATCTAACAATCTCAAATAAAAATCAGAAGCATAAATTCCAAATTTTCAGAAAGCCAACAACCACCAATGTTACCATACACAAATCCTCTTGCCATCCAGACCAACATAAAAAAGCATTCTTCAGAACAATGGTTAATCGCATGCTGAAAATCCCAATGGACACAAATGAAAGACAAAAAGAAACAGAAATTATTAAATCAATTGCCTCCACCAATGGGTACAACCCTGCAATAATAGATAAACTGATCCATACAGCAAAACTAAATCAACCAACTGCTGAACAACCACCCACAAACAAGAAAACCACATTTGTTAGCCTGCCTTTCCTAGGGAAGATTTCTCACCAAATTGCCAACCTCTTCAAGACATACAACATAAAAATAAGTTTCTTCACCAACAATAAAGTACAAAATAAAATCATACACAGCACCAAAACCACTATACAAAAATATCAAAAGTCAGGTGTATACAAGCTCACTTGCAACTCATGTCCAAGCTTCTACATTGGACAAACTGGTAGAAGCTTCACAACAAGATTTAAAGAACACATGGATGCACTCCGTCTTAACAACCTGAACAAGTCCAGCTTTGCCTCACATCTTGCCCAACACAATCATTCTGCAAACAACATAGAACAGAATCTCCGAATACTACACTTTGCCAACAAAGGCACAATACTTGACCTTCTTGAAGAAATTGAAATATTTGTCTACACAAATACAGCACCTGACAACCTACTCAATGATCAAACTGAACTAAGAAACAAATTCTTCCTTCAGAACTTTGAAGATCTACTAGTTCAAAACAAGTAACCACCCAATAAATCCTACACCGGCTCCCCAAAACCCCCCCTCCCAATGACTCACCCCCTTCACCTTACATCCTAACCACAATGGTGTCAATGTAATATACTACCACACAATAAGACATGTACCATATCTCTAAATGTTAAAGCCCTACATTGCTAACATAAATCAGTACTCTATACATATTAATTCTAGCTGGAACAAACATAAGCTGCCTTTACCAATATCCCAGATCACCCTAATGTTAGAATAAAAATAAGTCAACAGTTAAAGAATCTTTTGTTCATGATTTTTAAAATATTAAATGTGCAGCCATTCAAACAGCTTTAATCCATTACAAACACTTTAACTCTTATACATATACCTTTAGTTAAAATAAACAAAATCTGCCCTTGATAATACTCCAGATCACGTTAACGTAACAACAGAAATAAGCCAACATTTCATCTGAAGATTTGTTATTAATTTAAATATACAGGTCCTAGTCATACAGACAACCGCACCTCACTGCAGAACCAATAACTCTGTATTAGTGTTTCCCAGGGAGTCATGTAAAAAAAAAAAAAAAAAAAAAATGCCTGTAACATACAAATAGAAATAACATAACAGATCACCTGAAATTTATTCTTGTATTAGTTTATTATTATTTTCTCTAGTGCTCTCATGTTATCAACATTCTAATGGAAATACTTGCCCTTATATCGACTTTAACACATGTAAAGAACAACAAATTACATCTCTGTACAAAGTAGGCTTATGCCATATCTCTCTGTCAAGATCTTTGGTATAAGCAACAGTTGTAAAGCGCATGCTGGATGCTGGTAAAGTGTCACTGTTAAAGTGTGAACTAATATAGTTCGTGTGAAAGTGTTCTGGACATCAAAATGGAGGTAGAGAGATACGAAAAAAGCCGCCTATACTGTCGCAGTAAGTAAAAACTAAATTTACATCGATATCGAAAGATAAGGTATAGTCATGGCGATACATTGAAGTGACCCATCTCTCTGCCATAGAACCAGCACCCAGCATTATGCTACTACCAGTAATGATGTAACTTCCCGGATTCTGCCGAAATCATCTGAAGATGAACCTGAAAGGGTTCGAAAACCGGTTAATGTAATAAAGCATTATTAATGAAAAAGTGACTGGTTGCAGTTGTGTATAATTTATTTACATTAATATACAGTCACGGTTCTAAAATATCCGTAATGGATAAGCATAAACTGTTGAGTAAATTTACAGACATTTTATTCGCGTTGTGTGTGACTATTACATCGGTAAAGTTGTAGATTCATGCAGGCATCATGTGAATACTATAATAATTATTACGGTACGTGCAGAGACATTTTTCGGTCGCTCAACACGTGAATTCAGTAGACCAGACAAATGTTAACATTGTTTATGCACTGTACAGTGGCTTGCGGTGTTGTTGATGTAGATGTAGAAATAGCTGTAGATGTAGTGCGTAACATCTCCAGTTTTGTCATCACAGCATGGGACTATGGCAGTCATCCTTTTAATGAAAGCTATAATTTATTTTGAAGAAACGAAACTACTAGTGCAAGAAAGGCGAAATGGATTAACGCCTCAAGCTGAGAACGTAACGGAAATGAACCAGCGCAGCAACGTCTTATAGTAAAAGTACTTCTTAATTATCCCTCTGAAGTTACGGACCCACTCTGTATCAACTCCCGGAAAAATCAACAGTCATTGGTGTCTTACGAAAGATAAGAACAATAAACTGGGAAGTAGACGAGACTTCGGCAGCAGTAAGATAGCGGGGAAAAATCTGTGAGAGATTAACCCCGGAGCAGATGTGAGCGCTTTCTGTCGGCCGTGGCTGGAGTGTGTGTCCGGCCTGCTCTTCTGTACGGGAGGTCCCCCCTTCAGCTTTCCGTGCCGCCACTTATTAGTCCTCCCACGAAATTACTCCTTCCTCGTTGCTTGATATATGTCCTTCGTTGCTGGCTTGGCGACAGCCCACTCAGACTCAAAAAGGGGAGCTCTTTTTAGAATGTACAGCATAATGAATAAAATAAATATATATATACGGTCTCGGCGCATTCAGACGTTCGCCTCCTCAACCTCGCGGACTCGGTGAAGACAAATAAGCAAATATGAAGTCCCTGGAAAGCCGAGCTTAATGGCGGATTTGCATAAAATATCGTTTCACTTAGCATGCTCACAAAAGCCGTCGAGTTAATGACTCTCCGGACTGAGCTTGGCGGCTCGCTGCCAAACCCGTCCCACTAACGAGCAGGCCGCTCCCACAACACACACATACACACACACACACACACACACACACACACACACACAAACACACGCAGACACACACAAGCACGCGCACACACACACGCACGAGTACACTGTATGACTGCGTCACTTAACTATTTCTACTTCCCAATTTTCTGAGTACTGCGGCAAAGACGTCGAATAAAACCATTGAAAGTAAAATCTGTCGATGAACTTCCAGTACTTTCGGGTGTAGTAATCTCCATTGCATCGTTTTCCAGCAACGAGCGTAGGAAATGCTCTTATACGATGAGCGCTTGGTACAAAGATTCGCTTTCATGTAATTAATATGTAGTGAAAACTGAAAAATGATTCCAGACTGTAGCTCCAAAGATTTCCTGCTTAACAATTTTTTCTCATATTTTATTCAATAACATTGTAATTCTGTCAGAGACAGCAAAGGACCTGGAAGAATAGCTGAACGGAATGGACAGTGTCTTAAAAGGAGGATATAAGATGAACATCAACAAAAAAATGGTTCAAATGACTCTGAGCACTATGGGACTCAACATATGAGATCATCAGTCTCCTAGAACTTAGAACTACTTAAACCTAACTAACCTAAGGACATCACACACATCCATGCCCGAGGCAGGATTCGAACCTGCGACCGTAGCAGTCACGCGGTTCCGAACTGAAGTGCCTAGAACAAAAGCAAAACGAGGATAATGGAAGGTACTCGAAGTAAATAGGGTAATGCTGCGGGAATTAGATTAGGAGATGAGACGCTTTAACTAGTAAATGAGTTTCGCTATTTGGGGAGCAAAATAACTGATGATGGTCGAAGTAGAGACGATATAAAATGTAGACTGACAATGGCTGAAAGAAGAGAAATTTGTGAACATCGAGTATAGGTTTAAGTGTCAGGAAGTTGTTCCTGAAAGTATTTGTATGGAGTGTAGCCATGTATGGAAGTGAAACATGGACGATAAATAGTTTGGACAAGAAGAGAATAGAAGCTTTCGAAATGTGGTGCTACAAAAGAATGCTGAAGATCAGATGGGTAGATTACATAACTAGTGAGGAGGTATTGAATAGAATTAGGGACAAGAGGAGTTTGTGGCACAACTTGACTAGAAGAAAGGATCGGTTGGCAGGACATGTTCTGAGGCATCAATTTAGTATTGGAGGGTTAAAATCGTAGAGGAAGACCAAGAGATGAATACACTAAGCTGATTCAGAAGGATGTAGGCTGCAGTACGTACTGGGAGATGAAGCAGGTTGCACAGGATAGAGTAAAATGGACAGCTGCATGAAACCAGTCTCAGGACCGAAGACCACAATAACAACATTTTATTCAACAAACAAACGATTTTCACTATCACGTTACAGTTACAGAAATAAACGTATTTCATAATTTTGCACACTGTATCCCACGTTATCTGCAGTTGTTATTAAAATCATTTTGTAAAAAGACTTCGCTCTTTGTTGAGTAAACCCTCTGGTAACTGAATTTTAAGCAAGTCTTAAAATGTAAATAGAAGTTGGTGGAACGGATGTGGCAATGCTGCGCCCGGAGAGACTAACTCAAGGGGTTTTGTGAGCATGCTAAGTACATATACGAGTAGTTCAATGTGGAAAGGTAATTCCAGTCCAAAACGGGAGCTAAATCTTTCTTGAATTGCTGATCTGTTCAAGAATTTCGGCGATCTTCCAACCGTGACAACGACATTTTTCATAGAACATTATTAACTGATAGAATATAAAGTTTCTCGTGACTGTATTCTTGTACAACATAGTCTCGGTTTTTCCTAATGCTTCCAGGCAGAAATCAGTTTTTCATTCACTGATATCCCCCCCCCCCCCCCCCACAATTACCGAATACTACTACCAGAGGTGTCTGGTGTAACACTGCAATAATATCTCTAACATCTTGTAGGCGGCATACCTAGAAACTGAAAGATAAGTCAAAGATACTTGAGCACGTCTGTTGTCTCCACCCGAAGTGCCGAGCTCTTTGGCATTGTGAAGATGACTGAGACCTAACGCGATAACTGGCATTACGGAGAGGCGAAGTAACCAATGTTATGTGGTCACTTACACAACACGAGTATGAACCAGGCAATGGCGACTTTTTCTTATTTTCATGAATACTACGTTAGTATCACTCACCAAGTAACGTTATGGTGGCAATAGCATCATTGAGAAAAAGAGTCGGTGGAGTACCGTTTTTCACCCTGCCACAAGAGATAATATATCGAAATTAATTAAGGGCTTAGATCGTTTCACTACATTTAGTGCTCATCATATCTCAGGGTCTGTTTTCCATCGGTCCATTTATTTAGTTTCAGAGTACTTAATTCATTACATAAAGGGTCCTACATTCTAAAAGAAAAAAAAAAAGAACGACGCACGACGAATGAATTATCCGAATGGGATTGATATCGGTAGTAGTGATGTACATGTAGAGGCAAACACATGGTAGTAGTTCCAAGAACCTTTGATGATTTATTAAAGGGAAAGAGCTCCACAAATTGAGCAAGTCAACAACGCGCTCATGCACCTCTGGTCCTTATGCAAGCAGTTATTCGGCTTGACATTGGCTGGTAACGTTGGATGTCCTCTTGAGGGATATCGTGCCAAATTCTGTCCATTTGGCGACTTAGATCGTCAGAATACCGAGCTGGTTGGAGGGCCCTGCCCATAATGTTCCACGCGTTCTCGACTGGGGAGAGATCCGACCACCTGTTGGCCACCGCAGAATTTTTCAAGCATGAAGACAAGCAACAGAAACTCTAGCCCTGTGCAGAAGGGCATTATCCTGTGGAAATGTCATCCCAGGATGGCTTGCCAACAAGGGCAGCAAAACGGGGCTTAGAATATCGTAGTAATACCACTGTACTGTAAGAGTGCCACGAATGACACCCGAAGGTTTAGTGCTACGATATAAAATGGTACCCCAGACCATCACATCTCGTTGCCGCTCCGTATGGCTGGCGACAGTCAAGCTGTTATCTTACCGCTGCCTGGGGTGTCTCCAGACAGTCATCGCTCGTCATCTGAGCTCAGTTCGAAGCTGGATTCATCTATGAAGACAACTGTACTCCAGTCTGGGATACCAATTTAAGTGGGGTGCTAAATTTGGCAACTAAAATGTCGAAGTCGATAACGTCAATTGCGTTCGCGGGCGGTGTTGGTGATGTTGAATGTCACTTGCTTATTACTGCTTCGTCGTTTCCTGAATCAATGGATCCGCAGTTTGAGCCTTCATGCTTCGCACTGCTGAGAGCTGGATGCATACTTTCAGTGTGGACATGGTGTATCCAGCTCCTGATGATTCTAGACAGGATGACATTGTACCAAATCCCAAGAACTTTCAACATGATTGATATCTGATCTCTAACATGAGCCCTGCTTGCATAGCGAATTGTCGGAATTGGGTTCTATCCGATAAGCGAACAACAACAGAAATATTAGTAATTACTTACTAAAATGTTTTTACTGCTAAAACATGTTTCACCATATTTATTTTAAACCAGGTCTTAGTGTGACGGATGAATGAACTTCGGTGGACCTGGTAGTGAGCTTACTGGTGCGAAGCAACTTGTGAATGGATATTATTACCGTCTGTTTCGGTTATTTTATTTGTATTTGGCGCAACGTAAGCCCAACACTCCACGAGCGCTAAGCATCGAGGCTCCATTAAGTGAGTGCGTGACATAGCGAGGCATCATGACCATGGTGTTTTGAATGTCACAGAAATGAATCAGGAGAGCTAAATTACTGGTTGAAATTTAATACATATCTTTACTTCTCGATACAGGTTTATTTTGAGAGTATACGTGTATCACATGTGTCCTCGATAACAATACACACGAGGATAATATTTTAAAGCAATGTGTTCATGTAATTGCATTTACACACCAACAAATCTCTCTGACCCTACCTTACGGAACGTAATGAAATTAAAAAAAAACTTAAATCCTCTCAACCTGATAATCTCGCAGCTGACTACTCTTTTCGTGAATTGATTAAGGTAGTAGATAAAATAGTTATGAACTGTAGATTAAAACTGAAGAAACTGCAAAAAGGTGGGAATCTGAGGAGATGGGACCTGGATAAACTAAAAGAACCAAAGGTTGTAGAGAGTTTCAGAAAGAGCATTAGGAAACGATTGACAAGAATGGGGGAAAGAAATACAATAGAAGATGAATGGGTAGCTTTGAGAGATGAAATAGTGAAGGCAGCAGAGGATCAAGTAGATAAAAAAGACGATGACTAGTAGAAATCCTTGAGTAACAGAAGAGATATTGAATTAAATTGATGAAAGGAGAAAATACAAAAATACAGTAAATGAAACAGGCAAAAAGGAATAGAAACGTCTCAAAAAAGATATCGACAGGAAGTGCAAAATGGCTGAGCAGGGATGGCTAGAGGACAAATGTAAGGATGCAGAGGCGTATATCACTAGATAAGACATTTGGAAAAAAGAGAACCACTTATATGAATATGAAGAGCTCAGATGGAAACCCAGTTCAAAGCAAAGAAGGGAAAGCAGAAAGGTGGAAGGAGTATATAGAGTGTCCATACAAGGGCGATGTTCTTGAGGACAATATTATGGACATGGAAGAAAATGTAGCTGAAGATGAAATAGGAGATACGATACTGAATGAAGAGTTTGACAGAGCAATGAAAGACCTAAGTCGAAACAAGGCTCCGGGAGTTGACAACATTCCATTAGAACTACTGACAGCCTTGGGGGAACCAGGCCTAACAAAACTCTACCATCTAGTGAGCAAGATGGATGAGACAGGCGAAATACCCTCAGACTTCTGGAAAAATATACTAATTCTAGTCCCAGAGAAAGCAGGTGTTGACAGATGTGAAAATTAACGAACTATCAGTTTAATAAGCCACGGCTGCAAAATACTAACACGAATTCTTTACAGACGAATGGAAAACTGGTAGAAGCCGACCTCGGGGAAGATCAGTTTGGATTCCGTAGAAATGCTCCAAAACGTGAGGCAATACTGACCCTACAACTTATCATAGAAAATAGATTAAGGAAAGGCAAACTTCTGTTTCTAGATTTTTTGACTTAGATAAAGCTTTTGACAATGTTGACTGGAATACTCTCTTTAAAAATCTGAAGGTGGCAGGGGTAAAATACAGGGAGCGAAAGGCTATTTACATTTTGTACAGAAACCAGATGGCAGTTATAACAGTCGAGGGGCGTGAAACGGAAGCAATGGTTGGGAAGGTAGTGAGACAGGGTTGTAGCCTATCCCCGACGTTATTCAGCCTGTATATTGAGCAAGCAGTAAAGGAAACAAAATAAAAATTCGGAGTAGGAATTAAAATCCATTGAGGCGAAATAAAAACTTTGAGGTTCGCCGATGACATTGTAATTCTGTCAGAGAGAGCAAAGGACCTGAAAGAGCAGCTGAAAGGAATGGACAGTGTCTTGAAAGGAGGATATAAGATGAACATCAACAAAAGCAAAACGAGGATAATGGAATGTAGTCGAATTAAATCGGGTGTTCCTGCGGGAATTAGATTAGGAAATGGTACACTTAAAGTAGTAAAGGAGTTTTGCTATTTGGGGAGCAAAATAACTGATTTTGGTCGAAGTAGAGGATATAAAATGTAGACTGGCAATTGCAGGGAAAGCGTTTCTGAAGAAGAGGAATTTGTTAACATTGAGTATAGATTTAAGTGTCAGGAAGTCGTTTCTGAAAGTATTTGTATGGAGTGTAGCCACGTATGGAAGTGAAACATGGACGATAAATAGTTTAGGCAAAAGAATAGAAGCTTTCGAAATGTGGTGCTACAAAAGAATGCTGAAGATTAGATGGGTATATCACATAACTAATGAGGAGGTATTGAATAGAATTGGGGAGAAGAGGAGTTTGTGGCACAACTTGACTAGAAGAAGGGATCGGTTAGTTGGGCATACTCTGAGGCATCAAGGGATCACCAGTTTAGTATTGGAGGGCAGCGTGGAGGGTAAAAATCGTAGAGGCAGACCAAGAGATGAATACACTAAAGAGATTCAGAAGGATGTAGTTTGCAGTAGGTACTGGGAGATGAAGAAGCTTGCACAGGATAGAGTAGCATGGAGAGCTGCATCAAACCAGTCTCTGGACTGAAAGCAACAACAACAACAACAGTAGAGGGAGTTGCAGAGCGTAAGACCCCTAGGGGAAGACGGAGATTGGAATACATCCAACGATTAATGGAGGACGTAGGATGCACGTATACTGTCAGATGAAGAGGTAGGCACAGGAGAGGAATTCGTGGCTGTCGTAAGAAACCTGTTAGTAAAATGGTGACTTAAAAATAAATAAATAAATAAATAAAATAGCCTATATAAAAGTCCAATATCGCTGCCAATACTTGGTGGATTCACATGTAAACCACGTAAAGCCAGGTTCCCTAGGAGTGTATTGTGGTATATCTTGATTCTATATCATGATGCTTAGTGCTTTTGACTATACCTCAAAGGGACTGCACGTCTTAATGAATTCTCAAGATGAGTGCTCCTGTACAGTTATGTAATTTTGCACTTTTGTGTGCTTCAGAGTACCTAATCTCGGGTCCGATATTTGTCAGTGAAGTGTTCCCTTATTTGAAAACGTCACTATCCTTCAAAAGAATTTCATCATTAGACACGGAAATGGACAAGTTAGTCTTTGGCGCGATTCTACGTTGTTGTTGTTGTGCTGTTGAGTGCGAAGACTGGCTTCATGCAATTTTCCTCGACTGTCTATCTTAAGCCAAACTCTTCATCTCACTGTAACTACTGAAATGAACTACCATTTGAACCTGCTTATTGGAGTCAAACCCTGGTCAACATCTACAATCACAGCCTCCATGATTCCTGTTATTATCAGTTTATGTTTTACAGATGCCTATTCATTTATCGCATCAGCCGATAGCTTCTTTTGGTCAAGTAGTGTCAAAGCTTTTGTTTTTCTTCGTTAGTTGTTCTATCTGCCAGTCAATTTTCACCAATCTTCTGTGGCCACGCATTTCAAAGCCTTCTATTCTTTTTTAATCTGAACTGTTTATCTCACATGTTTCACTTCCGTACGAGCCTACATTCCAAAAAAGTACCTTCGGCATGGACACTAAATTTATAAATCTACATTAAATGTTAGTAAGCATACCTTTTTCAGTAACTCTTTTTTAGTTGTTCGCAGTATACAGATTATACACTTTATAACCCAACTGTTTCGGCCATCGACAAGTGTTCTACTGCCGAAATTTGGAAACTCACCTGCTACTATTAGTGTCTTATTTTCTGGTCTAACACCCTCACTATCGGGTGATTTAATCCGACTACAGTAACGTTGCGTCCGATATTATTCTTACAGGAATGTTTCGAGACGCTATCCATTCAGTTCAACTCCTACTTGTTTACGTCTCTGACAGATGTGAATTACCTTCGTCAAGTTTCAAGGTTTTCATCAGTGTTTGGCTTTGTAGCTCTATTATCACCTTTTTTTGCTGGTTAAATTGGAATTCAGGACCTGAGATTTTTTTATTTATTTATTTATTTATTTATTTTTTTGCTTCTCACTGAATTTGTCTTTCACGGGACTGGTGCTAAGTACACAGGATTCTTTATTGCTAATTGACACACAGCTTGGAAAGGACGTCCGACATTTTAACAAGCTGAATACTGACTGCAACAACCAAAGACTTCACTTCACCCGGTTCTGCCGAGGTCAGCGATATGATTATGACCTCTGGCCAGCGGTATGTACCTGTAATTCGTTGAGTCTCAACAAACTTTTATTCCCTTCCAAACTCTCTCTTTGGTCCCATTTATTGTTTGCTCAGTTTAAAGATAGAATAGCATCGGGTACACGAAGTGTGACAATAAAGTAATGAGACTGACTTTCTTTGCAAGATGTGGCAACCCTACAGGCTTGCGTAGGCACAATATCTTTGACCTTGTTCTCTAAGCTGCTTCTAGTCCAAGCGGCACATTGCTGCAACTGCTCAGCCGTGAGTTGCGCTGTATTAAGTGAATGCGTGTTTGTGTCTCTCGTCACGGAAATGGAACCGCATAACATTGCGCAACAGTATGCCATTTCTTTTTGCGTTACATTGGGTGAAAAGGCGACGACAACTTACGGTAAGCTTCAGAAGGCTTTTGGGGAGGAGGTTATGTCAAGAGCTCAAGTTTTTCGTTGGCATAAAATGTTTAGTGAAGGCAGAACGAATGTAGAAGATGAAGATCGCAGTGGACGACCATCAGCCTCGCGGACGGATGTCATTTGGCCAGGGTGCGTGAACCCGTACGATCTGATCGAAGATTATCTGTGAAAATGATTGCTGAAGAACTGAACATCAATCGAGAAGTGGTTCGTCTAATAATAACTAAAGCTCTTGGTATGAGAAAGATTTGTGCAAAAATAGTCTGCATCACAATAATGGACTGCTCTGTCAGTACAGCAATTTGTAATCTCAAAACAAATTTCAGTTCTACCACAGCCGCCATATTCACCAGATATCGCTCCGTGCGACTTTTTTTTCTACTTCCAAGAGTCAAAACGGCGGTCAAGGGTCACCATTTTCAAACAATACAAGATGTCCAAAAAGCTGTGACGAGGGTCTTGGAGGATATTAGAGAAGATGAGTTCCAGAAACATGGGCGTACCCAGCGAGGGGCACGCCCATGAGATATTCGCAGTGTTTCACTAGTTTACTGTTTTATTTAATAAGAAATGCTCCATGTTTTCTCGGATTGTACAAGTGCATTCTTGTATTTAAAATGTTTATTAAAAGCAGTTTTTCACTGGTTTACTGTTTTATTTAATAAGAAGTGCTGTATGTTGTCTCGAGTCCTTCTTTTCTGAGACTAGTATGACCTGCCCCCCCCCCCGCCCCCCCTCCCCCCTAGTTCAGATCCTGGGTACGCACTTGTCCAGAAATGTTACCATAAATGGCAGAGGCGCTAGAAGTGTGTGCAATCAGAAGGGAACTTCTTTCAAAGAGACAACACTAAACATGACTAAAACGGTAAGCAACATTTTTTCTCACATCAGTCTCATTACTTTATTGTCGCACCTCTTACGCTACAACAGCGTCTCACTCTTTTCTATATTACTGCTATTCCATGTTTTGGCTGTACAGTTGGCTAGCAGGTGAGGTATTCCAGCTCTCAAGATCCAGGAAACTTATACCGCGTACATTACGACGGCATTTACAGCCCGAAATACCTCTCCGTTTTCGAGTTCTTGACTGCCTTTAGTAAATTCGACGTAGCTACTGCAGTAAGAAGGAAAGGTGTACTAAGCTGACATTACGCTGCTGCTGCTGCGTATCCTTTGTCATTCAGCACAGCTGTTTGCGAGAAATAAGAAAGCTGTTAGTAAGCTGAAACAGAATAAAGCCGAGCGTGTCTGAGGTTTCACGCTCGCCGGCTAAACAGCGCCACGGCTTGGATAAAGGCGCACATGAAAGCGGCCCGCCAATGCGATGGCTGTCTCCTATTTGCCCGGGGCCGCCGCGGGATTGCCTAGTGACGCGCATTCGCTCAGCGGGCGAATAAAGCGCGGAATTTATAGGGCTTTCTGCGTCGTCCCGCCTCCATCCGGCCAGGTGTGAAAAGCGGCGGCCACCTCAATGGACGGCCGTGCCTTTTCTGCCGCCGCACCGGCCGCCTTTGTGGCCCACAGCTGAGGAGCGACCGGCCGGGGTGTTTAGAGGCGCTACAGTGCGCGTCTGCGGGAGTCCGTTGCGTCGTGCCTTCCACAGGCGGGCCCACAGACTCGCCGGCTTAAGGTGGATTCACTCTCAACGCCAACGGAACGAGAGGAAAATTTGGCGCGTTCACCCAAGACCAGTGGTTTTCAACTTGGCAGTAATTACCAGAGGAGTACAACTTCTGCTTCCAGCCCTCGTGCCCCTGTTTTCTTCGCAACGCATGAAGCGGCTCAACCTGCCGCAACACAGGAATATACACTCATGCTCATAAATTAAGGATAATGCTGAAACAACGCTCTGGTGGACGGTTTGGGGGTTTAAACCATCTCGGGGTATGACCATGCGGTGCATTCGACCTGCGGTTGTCGCACGGTGGCGCAGGCAGCAGTCCACATACGTAGAGGTGTGTTGGTGCATGTCAGACTACGATGCAGCGAATAAGTGTGCAGACGTCTTCAGACGTGCTAATAGCGAATGTGTGTTGAAAATGCTCAAAGAACACATATTGATGACGTTATGACGGGTTGAATACTAGGGCCACTGGTGGCTGGTCAAACACAGTAGGTCGTACCAGGGGCCCTCCACCGAGCGAGGTGGCGCAGTGGTTAGACACTGGACTCGCATTCGGGAGAACGACGGCTCAATCCCGCGTCTGACCATCCTGATTTAGGCTTTTCGTGATTTCCCTAAATCGCTCCAGGCAAATGCCGGGATGGTTCCTTTGAAAGGGCACGGCCGACTTCCTTCTCCATCCTTCCCTAATTCGATGAGACCGAAGACCTCGCTGTCTGGTCTCCTTCCCCTAGCAACAACAACAACAGGGGTCCTCCGTGTGCCACAAAGTGTGAGCTCAAGATTATGGCAACGATTCGAGAAGATAGGAATTGTGTCCATGTGCTACAGTACTGGACATCCACAGCGTACAACACCACAAGAAGACCGATATCTTACCATTAGTGCCCGCAGATAGCCACTGAATGCTGCAGGTAGCCTCGCTCGAGCCTTACTGCAGACACTGGAACAGTTGTCTCCAGACACACAGTCTGCAGACGACTGAACAGACATGGCTTATTCGCCTGGAGACCTGCAAGGTGCATTCCACTATCCCTTGGTCACAGGAGAGCCCATAAAGCCTGGTGTCAAGAACACAGTGCATGGTCATTGGAACAGTGGTCCCAGGTTATGTTCACGGGCGAGTCCAGGTATAGTCTGCACAGTGATTCTCGCCGGGTTTTCAAAAAATGGTTCAAGTGGCTCTGAGCACTATGGGACTTAACTTCTGTGGACATCAGTCCCCTAGTACTTAGAACTACTTAAACCTAACTAACCTAAGGACATCACACACATCCATGCCCGAAGCACGATTCGAACCTGCGACCGTAGCGGTCACGCGGTTCCAGACTGAAGCGCCTTTAACCGCACGCCACACCGGCCGGCCGGGTTTTTCATCTGTCATGAACCAGGAACCAGTTACCACTCCCTTAATGTCCTTGAAAAAGACCTGTATGGAGGTCGTGGTTTGATGGTGTGGGGTGGGACACGTACACCCCTGCGTGTCTTTGACAGAGGAACTTTAGTAACAGGTCAGGCTCTCGGGACGTCATTTTGCACCAGTATGTCCGCCTTTTCAGGGATGCAGTGGGTCCCACCTTCCTCGTAATGGATGATAATGCTCGGCCCCACCGAGCTGCCATCATGGAGGAGTGCCTTGAAACAGAAGATATCAGGCGAATGGAGTGGCCTGCCTCTTCTCAGGACATAAATCCCATCGAGCACGTCTGGAATGCTTTCGGTCGACGTATCGCTGGTGCAAAAATGGGAGGCTATACCCCAGCAGCTGCTCGACCACCTGATCCAGAGTATGCCAACCTGTTGTGCGGCCTGTGTACATGTGCATGGTGATCATATGCCATATTGATGTTAGGATACATGCGTAGGAAACAGCGGCGTTTTGTAGCATATGTGTTTCGGGACGGTTTTCTCAACTTATCACTAATACCGTGGACTTACAGATCTGTGTCGTGTGTGTTCCCGATGCGCCTATGCTATTAGCGCCAGTTTTGTGCAGTGCCACATTGTGTGGCACCACATTCTACATTTACCCTTAATTTATGAGTGTGAGTGTATATGCATTGAAGCACAATGGTTACAGCAGGCCAATCTGGTTTTCCGCAAGCCCGGCAAGCTTCACGCGACCCGTGGAGCTTGCTGCACCTGACAACGTTTTGCGATATCAATCCAACGTGATTAGCCAGGTACACTGAAGTACCAAAGAAACTGGTATAGGGGTGCGAACATACAGAGATATTCAAATAGGCATTAAACTGCGCTTTGGTCGGCAACGCCTATGTAAGACAAGCGTCTGGTGCAGTTGTTAGATCGGTTACTGCTGCTACAATGCCAGCTTATCACCGTTTAAGAAAGTTTGAACGTGGTGTCATAGGCGGCGCACGGGCGGTGGACACAGCATCTCTAAGGCAGCGACGAAGTGGGGATTTTCCCAATCGATCATTCCACGAGTGTGCGGTGAATATCAGGAATCCAGTAAAACATTAAATCTCTGACATCACTGCTGCCGGGGAAAGGTCCTGTAAGAACGGAATCAACGAAGACTGAAGAGAATCTTTCAACATGACAAAGGTGCAAACCTTCCGAAAGTTGCTGCAGATTTCAATGCTAGGCGTGCGAACCATTCAACGAAACATCATCGATATGGCCTTTCGGAGCCAAAGGCCCACTCTTGTACCCTCGATGACTGCACTACACAAAGCTTTACGCCTCGCCTGGGCCCGTCAACACCGACATTGGGCTGTTGATGACTGGAAACGTGTTGTCTGATCGGACGAGTTTCGATTCAAATTTTATTGAGTGGATAGATGTATAAGGATATGAATATAACCTCATGAATCCATGGGCCTTGAATGTCAGCAGGGAACTGTTCAAGCTGGTGGAGGCTCTGTAATGGTGTGGGGCGTGTGCAGCTGAAGTGATACGGGACTCCTGATAGATACGACTCAGACAGATGACACGTACTGTCTGATGACCTACATCCATTCATACCCATTATTTATTCCGATGGACCTAGGTAGTTCCAGCAGGACAATGCGACATGCCAGACGTCCAAAATTCCTACAGAGTGGCTCCAGGAACTCTTCTGAGCTGGCCATCAAATTCTCCAGATATTATCATTTCTGAACATACCTGGGATACCTTGCAAGGTGCTGTTTAGAAGAGATCTCCACCACCTCGTACTCTTACGGATTTATGGGCAGCCGTGCAGTGTTCATGGCGTCAGTTCCCTCCAGCACTACTTCAGACATTAGTCGAGTGTATGCCACGTCGTGTTCTGGCACTTCTAAGTGCTCACGTGGGGCCCTACACGATATTAGGCAGACGTACCAGTTTCTTTGGCTCTTCAGTGTATAGGTTTGCGTAGGTTGTTTTTTCCTGCAACTCAGTTATCACAACGGTGGAAGCGGAAAAATTAATAAATCAAACTGAAAGGAGACTGAGGAGAAATTAATCACTAGGGAACATATATGTTTGTGTTGGTAGTTTCGCTGCAGCTCAGTTACCAGTCCATGTGTCTGAATGGAACTCTGAACTCTTCTCTGAAATGAGCTGCGCGATTCCTCTCAAGCAGCCCTCGGGGAATTCTAGAAATGCTGCTAAGGTGCTGCAATCCGCAAGCGTAGCTCCTCAACAGAGTTGACCTCGGTAGCATAGACCAGGCATTTGACGTAACTCCATATGCGGAAATCCATGAGATTTAAATCCGGAGACATTGGATCCCGTGGCACAGGCAGTCTTCTACATACCCAATGTCGACCATACGTCCGAGTCAGATGCTGGCACATTCGCAAGTGCAAATGTGCTGGAGCAACATCTTACAGGAACCACATGTAAACGTAGGCTTCCGCGGCCGTTGTCTTCTTCAATAAAATTCTTCAGGGTATCAGACCGCATACGCTGGCCGAAACGTTGGCGTATTTTAAATTATGACGATGCGGTCTGATACCCTGAAGAATTTTATTGAAGACAGGAACCACATGTTCATGCGTTGGTTCAGTGGGACATCATCATGTACATCTGGAAGTACAGTCCACAGATGCCGCATGTACCGCTGTATGGTTAGTCTCTGTGGTAGTAAGTGTGGCCAGTTATGTGGTCTCCGAGCAGTCCTGTCCAGACGTTCACTAAATAACGCTGCTGATGTCGTGATATGAGTGTTGCATTAGGACTGACATCGACCCAAATGTGACAGTTGTTGTTGCTGTGGTCTTCAGTCCTGAGACTGGTTTGATGCAGCTCTCCATGCTACTCTATCCTGTGCAAGCTTCTTCATCTCCCAGTACCTACTGCAACCTACATCCTTCTGAATCTGCTTAGTGTATTCATCTCTTGGTCTCCCTCTACGATTTTTACCCTCCACGCTGCCCTCCAATACTAAATTGGTGATCCCTTGATGCCTCAGAACATGTCCTACCAACCGATCCCTTCTTCTGGTCAAGTTGTGCCACAAACTTCTCTTCTCCCCAATCCTATTCAATACTTCCTCATTAGTTATGTGATCTACCCATCTAATCTTCAACATTCTTCTGTAGCACCACATTTCGAAAGCTTCTATTCTCTTCTTGTCCAAACTATTTATCGTCCATATTTCACTTCCATACATGGTTACACTCCATCCAAATACTTTCAGAAATGACTTCCTGACACTTAAATCTATACTCGATGTTAACAAATTTCTCTTCTTCAGAAACGCTTTCCTTGCCATTGCCAGTCTCCATTTTATATCCTCTCTACTTCGACCGTCATCAGTTATTTTGCACCCCAAATAGCAAAACTCCTTTACTACTTTAAGTGTCTCGTTTCCTAATCTAATTCCCTCAGCATCACCCGACTTAATTCGACTACATTCCATTATCCTCGTTTTGCTTTTGTTGATGTTCATCTTATATCCTCCTTTCAAGACACTATCCACTCCATTCAACTGCTCGTCCAAGTCCTTTGCTGTCTCTGACAGAATTACGATGTCATCGGCGAACCTCAAAGTTTTTATTTGTTCTCCATGGATTTTAATACCTACTCAGAGTTTTTCTTTTGTTTCCTTCACTGCTTGCTCAATATACAGATTGAATAACATCGGAGAGAGGCTGCGACACTGTCTCACTCCCTTCCCAACCACTGCTTCCCTTTCATGTCCCTCGACTCTTATAACTGCCATCTGGTTTCTGTACAAATTGTAAATAGCCTTTCTCTCCCTGTATTTTACACCCGCCACCTTCAGAATTTGAAAGAGAGTATTCCAGTCAACATTGTCAAAAGCTTTCTCTAAGTCTACAAATGCTAGAAACGTAGGTTTGCCCTTCCTTGATCTAGCTTCTAAGGTAAGTCGTAGGGTCTGTATTGCCTCACGTGTTCCAACATTTCTACGGAATCCAAACTGATCTTCCCCAAGGTCGGCTTCTTCTAGTTTTTCCGTTCGTCTGTAAAGAATTCGCGTTAGTATTTTACAGCTGTGACTTATTAAACTGATAGTTCGGTAATTTTCACATTTCTCAACACCTGCTTTCTTTGGGATTGGAATTATTATATTCTTCTTGAAGTCTGAGGGTATTTCGCCAGTTATGGTAGCTAAAAATACCGTCACTGCTGAATTCAGCGTCATCCGTGAATACTGCTTACAAACAGGGAATTCAGGGTACACTGTTGTGGCACCCATTGGTAGAAATTCTCTCTAGGAGGCAAGCCTGAATTGTTGAGGCCTTGCACTCACTGGAGATGATACGGATAGAATACTTGCCGACTTAATGCCCGCCGCACACTGCTATGACTCAGGACACGCTCTTGGGTAGCTACCTTCCTTGTTGATGTACACAGATCCCAAACCTTGAGATACCAACGAAAATACCGCGGTATCCAGGGGCGTTTAATATTGATTCCCAAGTCGAATTAACGCGATACCTCGGCAAAAGGTCATTTGCGGATCTGTGTTCGGAGCTTTTTAGCTACGTTAGTTTGTACTTTCCATGTGTGAATTATTGACCATTACTTCTGAAAAGGCTGTATGTCAGTCGTGAAACAGAGCCCAGATCCAGCAGGGAACAACTTGTCTTGTGTGTGTGAGGCAGATGCATGGATACTGGTTGGTGTTTCGCAGAGCCAATTTTGTAAAAAGTTACTAAACACTCATTCGGGAACCTCGAGTATGTTACGACATGTTCGTAAATTTGATCAGCTGTTTTCTCACTTAAATATTTTGAAAGAGGGCGTAGAGTTAGTGGCTGGTAAGGGTGTACTAAGGACTTGAATCATTTGACAGTATATACGCTTTCTGAATTTAGGACAAAAGTTGACTGAAACAGGAAAACATATTTCTCATTGGATTTTAAAAGCCAGGTTCTAGTGCTGCACAAAGTGCGAAGATAGTTTAGTACCAAAGGAAAGCATCTTCTTTCAGATGTGTACATAATACAAAAAATTAACTTCGTGTTTCGTAAAATGCATTTATGGGATTTAGAATAAACTATTTTGGCCACATTGAATGAATTCAGTGAACCCGCAATAGACGTCCTGGAAAAGGTAATTGCAATTGTTATAACTGGGGTCATATCTGGCTGGAACACAATAACATATACTAGAAAACCTTACTATATTTACAAGCTATGACAATGTCGCTAATGAAAAGTGACCCGAAAATGTTTTTATGAAACAGATCAGAAGATGATCATTATAGACCGAAATCGGTAGTCTGATGACATAAAAATTTGAGACCATAGACTCGAAGTAAAGGAAATTTAACCTTGCTATAGTTGGCGTAGTAGCACCTGTGGTCTGGCGGCAGCGTCTTTCAAGTCGCACCTTTGGTCTAGGGTTCATCCCCACCTAGATGAGAGAACAGACAATTGAAACACACGCACGCAACACATCACGCACACACAAACACACACACAGTCAGACACACACAACACAACACTACAAACACGACCAAAGAACTCGCTGCTTAAATTTTGATTAATAATAAGCATTTGCGGCCGAAGAATTCCGGCATAAGAAGCCACTTCTCATTCTGCCAACGGCGCTGTCAAAGAGGGCGGAGGAGTGGACAGAGGTTCAGGGCACTCTCTTGTCCTGGGGGTGGGTAACTGCCCCTAAAGGTGGAAGAATCAGCAATGATCAACGACATGAGAATGCACAAGGCAATGGAAACCACTGCATTAAAGACATGTAAGCTGTATCCACAGGACATGTGGCCTGTAATCGAAGAAGTGTCGTGATTATCTCCTCATTGCTAAAAGATTCCGGAATAGTCCCCCATTCGGATCTCCGGGAGGGACTGCGAAGGGGGAGGATACCATGAGTAAAAGATTGCGCAGTCGGCTTTTAGCCGTGAGACCCTTGCTGACGTGAGCAGGCGTTGTTTTTTTACGCGCTAGAGCGCGGTTGCGTCGTTGTATTGCCTTATAGTACCGGGAACGACTCGCCATGGCGTTCTCACATTGACAAGCTATAATCAAACTAACGTTCAACGCATCGTACACGAGACCGAAGGCCCATGAAATTGAACGGTTTCTTCGAGACATCATGCACATAGAATCGCAAGAACTGCATCCCCAACGAAACGGCATCAATCACATTGTGTGCGAGAGACGCCACCGCAAACGTCAGCTCATATGGCGGCAAACACGGAGGAGGTCTGCCGCGCAGTGACCCAAACGGACACAGCGCACACGTTCGCCCGACACTATGGGACCTGGTACATGGGAGGTCCACGAAACGTACGTGATTATGGCGAGCTGTTGCACGATTTTCCCGTCCGTAGGGACGTGGTACCGAATGATACTCAGCTGTTGCCCATTAAATCCGACGAGCTGACATCGACCTTGGCGCGTGGAGCACCGAACAAATCGCCAGGGCCGGACGGTTTACCCCTGGAATTCTACCGCACTTTTTATGGCCTTATGTGCGACGAGTCGCTCCAAATGCTTCAAGAACTTATCCGCCCTGATTTCACTGTCCCCACGGAATTCAGAGACGGCATCTTGATGCTAGTATAGAAACCGAATGGTGGTTGTAGGTGGCAGGTCTTTCATCCATTCACAACGACTACAAGATCTTCGCCAGTATCCTCGGCTCACGTCTCCACACCGCTGTCGGGAAAGCCATCCACACCGATCAGACATGTTTAGGTGGTGTCAGCAACATTCATACAGCGTCAGGAGCATACCGTGACGTAACTGCTTTGACCGCGGACTGCAAAATACGAGGCGCCCTTGTCGCCGTCGATTTTGACCACGCATTCGACCGCGTCGCCCACGGCTTCCAACGCGCAGTTTTGGAACACACGGGCCTCTCTCCAGAGTCTGCTTAGGTGGTCCTTCGACTGGTCCACGGAGCGCGCTCCTGCATGATGGTCAACGGTTACCAGTCTGGTCGCATTGTTGTTGGACGGTCAGTGCGACAAGGGTGCCCGTTGCTAGGTATATTATTTGCGGCACCGCTTGAACCAGCTTAACATGTTCTACGGCAGTGATTAAAAGGCATTTCCATGCGGGACGTGAACTTTCGTTGTGGTGCATTCTCCGATGATATGGTGTTCCTGGCCCGATCAGAAGATGAATTCCCTATGGCGTTTCAGTGGCTATGCCAGTACGGGGCGGTCGCTGGGAGCGTCATCAACGTGAAGAAGACACGCATTGGCGGTGCCCATCACGAAAGACTATTATCACCTCTATCAACAGCAGCAACTTATCAATACGGTCGCACACAGACATCCTGAAGTTGCCTGGAACACGGTGTGGCGAGCGGTACACACGCCTTTTCTACCTACGACGGTGCGTTCATTGTGGTACGTGGTTGTGAATGGGAACTTCAGAGGCTACATTCCATTTATCTGACGGACGACCCCTAGTGTCCGACATGCTCAGTCGTTAATACGGATGCACACCGTCTGACTTGTGCCGCGACCAGCGAGTGCTGGCTACTGACGCAGTGCATGCTGGCGTTACTCTTGCGGAGAATGCCGGAGTCTATCGCCCCTGATGATATCTTGAGCCCCGACGGCGTATACTTTCCAGGACAAACGCCGTTAACTGGCTAAAAGGCATGGCCGTTTACTACATATTTTGCGATGCTCCCAAAGGCACACTCGACTTTTGGTCCCTACTGATGACGACACATCCAGCTTTCAGCCGCCACCCGAAGTACAGAACTCGTTTCGCAAATTATTTAGGTTCATTATTTGCGGATCCTCCTGCTCACTGGAGCGTTCCGGGTATGAGACGCTGAAAATGAAGAAGAGTCCTCGAGCATATTGATCCTCTATGGACGGAATAGGGGGGGACGCTCGGCTGCGGTAGTCTTAGGATCTTGTTCGAACGAAACAAAAATAAATCCATGAATACAATAAAATATTTAAAAAAAAACAAAAATTATAAAAATTGAATAAATAAATAAATAAAACAACATAAACAATCCCGCTACATCCTCTCCCTGATCCTTCGATCCTAGAGCACGTTGCTTGGGCATGGCGGCAGGATGGCCAGGCTTCGGGTTTCGATCCCTGCCCTACCCGTCGTTCTGCTCCTGCTGAGGTACCTTAAAAAAAAAAAAAGGGTTACCGTCTTTGATTCGCAATCAAAACGTTTTCGGTACCGGGTTCGAATCCCGCTACTGCTTAAATTTTGATTAATAATCAGCATTGGCGGCCGAAGACTTTCGGCACAAGAAGTCAGCTCTCATTCTGCCAACGGCCTTGTCAAAGAGGGCGGAGTAAAGGACAGAGGTTCAGGGCACTCTCTTGTCCTAGGTGCGGGGAACTGCCCGTAAAGGCGGAAGAATCAGCAATGATAAACGGCATGAGAATGCAGAAGGCAAAGGAAACCACTGCATTAAAGACGTGTAAGGTGTATCCACAGGACATGTGGCCTGTAATTGAAGAAGTGTCATGATTATCTCCTCATTGGTAAAAGATTCCGAAATAGTCCCCCATTCGGATCTCCGGGAGGTTACCATGAGGATTGAATAATCAACGGAAGGATAACGTCCTACGAGTAGTGATGTTGAGTGTCAGAAACCTGAACTTGATAGGGAAACTTGTTAATCTGAAAAGGGAAGCCGCGCGGAGTGGTCGCGCGGTTAGAGGCGCCATGTCACTAATCGTGCGGCCGCTCCCGCCGGAGGTTCGAGTCCTCCCTCGGGCATGGGTGTGAGTGTTGTCCTTAGCGTTAAGTTAAAGTAGTGTGTAAGTCTAGGGACGGATGACCTCAGCAGTTTGGTCCCTTAGGAAGTCACACACATTTGAACATCTGAAAAGGGAAATGCAAAGGCTCAATCTAGATATAGCACGGGTCAGTGAAGTGAAGTGGAAAGAAGACAAGGACATCTGGTCAGATTAGTATAGGGTAATACCACCAGCAGCAACAGAAAGTGGTATAACAGAATTAGAATCCGTTATGATTAGGAAGGCAGGGCAGAGAGTGTGGTACTGTGAACAGTTCAGTAACAGGGTTGTTCTTATCAGAATCGATAGCAAACCGACACCGACAACGATAGTTCAGGTATGCATGCTGACGTCGAAATCTGAAGATGAAGAAACAGAGAAAGTGTATGGCGATATTGAAAGGGTAATACAGTATGCAAAGGGATATGAAAATTTGTCATTGGAGACTAGAATTCAGTTGCAGGTGAAGGAGTAGAAGAAGAGGTTACAGGAGAATGTGGGCTTGAGACAAGGTGTGAGAGAGGAGACAGACTAATTGAGTTCTGTAACAAGTTTCAGCTAGTAACAGCGAATACTCTGTTCAAGAATCACAAGAGGAGGAGATATACTTGGGAAAACCCGGGTGATACTGGAAGATTTCAGTTAGGTTACATAATGGTCAGATAGAGATCCTGAAATCAGTTACTGGATTGTAATGCGTACCCAGAGGCACACATAGATCACAATATAATAGTGGTGAAGAGTAGGCTGAAGTTTAAGACATTAGTCAGGAAGAATCAATCCGCAAAAAAGTGGGATACAGAAGTACAAAGGAATGACGAGATATGGTACCAGTTCTGTAAGACTATAAATACAGCCATAAGGAATAGCTCAGTAGGCAGCACTGCTGTAGAGGAATGGACGTCTCTTAAAAGGCCATCGCGGAAGTTGGGAAGGAAAACATAGGTACAAGGAAGGTAACTACGAAGAAACCATGGGTAACAGAAGAAATACTTCAATTGATTGATGAAAGGAGGAAGTAGAAAAATGTTCAGGGAAACTCAGGAATAAAGAAATACAAGTCTCTGAGGAATGAAATAAATGGGAAGTGCTGGGAAGCTAAGACGAAATGGCTGCAGGAAAGATGTGAAGACGTCGAAAAAGAAGTGCTTGTCGGAAGGACAGGCTCAGCATACAGGAAAGTCAAAGCAACCTTAGGTGACATTAAACCAAGGGTAATATCATTAAGAGTGCAACGGGAATTCCATTGTTAAATGCTGTGGAGAGAGCGGATAGGTAGAAAGAATTCATTGAAAGCCTCTATGAAGGGGAAGATTTGTCTGGTGTGATAGAAGAAGAAACAGGAGTTGATTTAGAAGAGATAGGGGATCCAGTATTGGAATCAGAATTTAAAAGAGCTTTGGAGGACTTAAGATTAAACAAGGAAGAAGGGATAGATAACATTCCATCATAATTTCTAAAATCATTGCGGGAAGTGGAAACAAAACGAGTATTCACGTTGTTGTGTAGAATGTATGAGTCTGGCGACATACTATCTGACTTTCGGAAAAGCATCATCCACACATTTCCGAAGACGACAAGAGCTGACAAGTGCGAGAATTACCGAAAAATCAGCTTAACAGCTCATGCATCAAAGTTACTTCCAAGAATAATATACAGAAGAATGAAAAAGAAAACTAAGGGCGCGCTAGGTGACGATCAGTTTGACTTTCGGAAAGGTAAAGGCACGAGAGAGGCAATTCTGAAGATGCGGTTAATAATGGAAGCCAGACTAAAGAAAAATCAAGACTCGTTCGTAGGATTTGTCGACTTGGAAAAAGCGTTCGACGATGTAAAATACTGCAAGTTGTTCGAAATTCTGAAAAAAATATGGGTAAGCTAGAGGGAGAGACGGGTCATATACAATACGTACAACAGCCAAGAGGGAATAATAAGAGTGGACGACCAAGAACGAAGTGCTCGTATTAAAAAGGGTATATGACAACTACTGTTCAATTTGTACATCGAGAAAGCAATGAAGAAAATGAAAGCAAGATTCGGGAATGGAATTAAAATTCAAGATGAAAGGATAGCAATGATACGGTTCCCTGATGACATTGCTATCCTGACTGAAAGTGAATTAGAAATACTGATCTGCTAATCGGAATGAACAGTCTAATGAGTGCAGAGTATGGACTGAGAGTAAATCGAAGAAAGACGAAGGTAATGAGAAGTAGTAGAAAAGAGAACAGTGAGAAACTTAACATCAGGATTGATGCTCACGAAGTCGATGATGTTAAGGAATTCTGCTACCATCATCATCATCATCATCATCATCATTTAAGACTGATTGTGCCTTTCAGCGTTCAGTCTCGAGCATAGCCCCCCTTATAAAATTCCTCCATGATCCCCTATTCAGTGCTAACATTGGTGCCTCTTCTGATGTTAAACCTATTACTTCGAAATCATTCTTAACCGAATCCAGGTACCTTCTCCTTGGTCCGCCCCGACTCCTCCTACCCTCTACTGCTGAACCCATGAGTCTCTTGGATAACCTTGCTTCTCCCATGCGTGTAACATGACCCCACCATCTAAGCCTGTTCGCCCTGACTGCTACATCTACAGAGTTCATTCCCAGTTTTTCTTTGATTTCCTCATTGTGGACACCCTCCTGCCATTGTTCCCATTTACTAGTACCTGCAATCATCCTAGCTACTTTCATATCCGTAACCTCAACCCTGTTGATAAGGTAACCTGAATCCACCCAGCTTTCGCTACCATACAACAAAGTTGGTCGAAAGATTGAACGGTGCACAGATAACTTAGTCTTGGTACTGACTTCCTTCTTGCAGAAGAGAGTAGATCGTAGCTGAGCGCTCACTGCATTAGCTTTGCTACACCTCGCTTCCAGTTCTTTCACTATGTTGCCATCCTGTGAGAATATGCATCCTAAGTACTTGAAACCGTCCACCTGTTCTAACTTTGTTCCTCCTATTTGGCACTCAATGCGTTTATATTTCTTTCCCACTGACATTACTTTCGTTTTGGAGATGCTAATCTTCATACCATAGTCCTTACATTTCTGATCTAGCTCTGAAATATTACTCTGCAAACTTTCAATCGAATCTGTCATCACAACTAAGTCATCAGCATATGCAAGACTGCTTATTTTGTGTTCACATATCTTAATCTCACCCAGCCAGTCTATTGTTTTCAACATATGATCCATAAATATATGAACAACAGTGGAGACAGGTTGCAGCCTTGCCTTACCCCTGAAACTACTCTGAACCATGAACTCAGTTTACCGTCAACTCTAACTGCTGCCTGACTATCCATGTAAAGACCTTTAATTGCTTGCAAAAGTTTGCCTCCTATTCCATAATCTCGTAGAACAGACAATAACTTCCTCCTAGGAACCCGGTCATATGCCTTTTCTAGATCAATAAAGCATAGATACAATTCCCTGTTCCACTCATAACACTTCTCCATTATTTGCCGTAAGCTAAAGATCTGGTCCTGACAACCTCTAAGAGGCCTAAACCCACACTGATTTTCATCCAATTGGTCCTCAACTAATACTCGCACTTTCCTTTCAACAATACCTGAGAAGATTTTACCCACAACGCTGATTAAAGAGATACCTCTGTAGTTGTTACAATCTTTTCTGTTTCCATGTTTAAAGATTAGTGTGATTACTGCTTTTGTCCAGTCTGATGGAACCTGTCCCGACTCCCAGGCCATTTCAATTATCCTGTGTAGCCATTTAAGACCTGACATTCCACTGTATTTGATGAGTTCCGACTTAATTTCATCCACCCCAGCTGCTTTATTGCACTGCAATCTATTGACCATTTTCTCCACTTCCTCAAACGTGATCCTATTTCCATCATCATTCCTATCCAATTCTACCTCGAAATCTGAAACATTACTGATCGTATTTTCAACTACATTGAGGAACTCTTCAAAATATTCCCTCCATCTGCCCAAGGCATCCACAGGATTCACCAGCAGTTTTCCCGACCTGTCCAAAATACTTGTCATTTCCTTCTTACCGCCCTTTCGAAGACTGCTAATTACACTCCAGAATGGTTTTCCAGCAGCTTGACCCAATGTCTCCAACCTGTTTCCAAAGTCTTCCCAAGATTTCTTCTTGGATGCTGCAATTATCTGTTTGGCTTGTTTCTTTCTACAACATAACTTTCTCAGTCTACCTGAGTTCTAGTATGTAGCCATTTTTTATACGCCTTCTTTTTCCTTTGACAGGCTGCCTTGACTGTGTCATTCCACCAAGCTGTTTGCTTCCTCCTACTTTTACACACTACTGTTCCAAGACATTCTTTAGCCACTTCTAGTACTGTGTCCCTGTACCTTGTCCATTCCTTTTCCAATGACTGTAATTGACTACATTCAACTAACTGGTACCTTTCTGAGATCGCTGTTATGTACTTGTGCCTGATTTCCTTATCCTCAAGTTTCTCCACTCTTATCCTCCTACATATGGACCTGACCTCCTGCACTTTCGGCCTCGCAATCCCAATTTCACTGCAGATTAAATAATGATCAGTGTCATCAAAGAATCCCCTGAATACACGTGTGTCCCTCACAGCCTTCCTGAATTCCTGATCTGTTATTATATAGTCAATGACAGATCTGGTTCCCCTGCTTTCCCACGTATACCGGTGAATGTTCTTATGTTTAAAAAAGGAGTTTGTGATTACTAAGCCCATACAGGCACAGAAATCCAAGAGCTGCTTCCCGTTCCTGTTGGCCTCCATATCCTCTCCAAATTTACCCATAACCTTTTCATACCCTTCTGTTCGATTTCCAATCCTGGCGATAAAATCACCCATGAGCAGAACACTGTCCTTGTCCTTTACTCTAACAACTACATCACTGAGTGCCTCATAAAAGCTGTCCATCTTATCTTGATCAGTCCCTTCACAATGCGAATATACTGACGCAATCCTAATTTTCTTGCTAGACACTGTCAAATCTATCCACATCAGTCGTTCGTTTACATACCTTATTGCAACTACGCTGGGTTCCATTTCTTTCCTGATGTAAAGCCCTACACCCCATTGTGCTATTCCTGCTTTGACTCCTGACAAGTAGACCTTGTATTCTCCCACTTCCTCTTCTTTCTCACCCCTTACCCGAATGTCACTAACAGCTAAAACGTCCAGCCCCATCTTACTTGCAGCCTCTGCCAGCTCTACCTTCTTCCCAGAGTAGCCCCCATTGATATTAATAGCTCCCCATCTCATTACCACTTGTTTGCCAAGTCGTATCTTAGGAGTCCCTGGTTTGTCAGTTAGAGGTGGGACTCCATCACCTCCAAAGGTCCGAGGCATTTTGCTCTGATTGTTGCCAGCATCATATTTAAAGTACCAGGGAAGCAGGTTGCTAGCCTTACTTGCCCCGAGTCCCATTGGGTTTTACCCCTAACGGCTGAGGGACTAACCGGTGAATTTGGTAGTCTTTGCCGTATGAGCACAAAGGTGACCACGACTCAGAATATGTCCGAGATGCCCAGCCTTATTCAAAAGTAACTGGTATCCCGACTGTCGGGACCACTTACTTGGCCACTCATACGTTGCCCATGGTTCATGAACTAGGACATGACTACAGGTTCCCACACCATGAACCACAATTCTAGGTTCTGCTACCTAGGCAGTAAAATAACCAATGACGGACGGAGCAAGGAGGACATCAGAAGCAGATTAGCAATGGCTAAAAGGGCATTCCTGACCAAGAGAAGTCTACTGATATCAATTATCGGCCTTAATTTGAGGAAGGAATTTCTGAGAATGTACGTCTGGAGTACAGCATTGTATGGTAGTGAAACATGGACTGTGGGAAAACAGGAACAGAAGAGAATCGAAGCATTGGAGATGTGGTGCTACAGACAAATGTTGATTATTAGGTGGACTGATAAGGTAAGGAATGAGGAGTTTCTACGCAGAATCGGAGAGGAAAGGAATATGTGGAAAACACTGATAAGGAGATGAGACAGGATGATAGGACATCTGTTAGGACATGAGTGACTGATTTCCTTGGCACTAGAGGGAGCTGCATCAAACCAGTCGTAAGAATGATGACCAAAAAATAGTAATTGGCATTGTAATATATTAGACATCTTCGGGTATTTTTTCTTTTTTTTGGTCATCAGTCTACTGACTGGTTTGATGCGGCCCGCCACGACTTCGTTTCCTGTGCTAACCTCTTCATCTCAGAGTAGCACTTGCAACCTACGTCCTCAATTATTTGCTTGACGTATTCCAATCTCTGTCTTCCTCTACAATTTTTGCCCTCTACAGCTCCCTCTAGTACCATGGAAATCATTCCCTCATGTCTTAGCAGATGTCCTATCATCCTGTCCCTTCTCCTTATCAGTGTTTTCCACATATTCCTTTCCTCTCCGATTCTGCGTAGAACCTCCTCATTCCTTACCTTATCAGTCCACTTAATTTACAACATTCGTCTATAGCACCACATCTCAAATGCTTCGATTCTCTTCTGTTCCGGTTTTCCCACAGTCCATGTTTCACCACCATACAATGCTGTACTCCAGACGTACATCCTCAGAAATTTCTTCCTCAAATTAAGGCCGGTATTTGATATTAGTAGAGTTCTCTTGGCCAGAAATGACTTTTTTTCCATAGCGAGTCTGCTTTTGATGTCCTCCTTGCTCCGTCCGTCATTGGTTATTTTACTGCCTAGGCAGCAGAATTCCTTAACTTCACTGACTTCGTGACCATCAATCCTGATGTTAAGTTTCTTGCTGTTCTCATTTCTACTACTTCTCATTACCTTTGTCTTTCTCCGATTTACTCTCAAACCGTACTGTGTACTCATTAGACTGTTCATTCCGTTCAGCAGATCATTTAATTCTTCTTCACTTTCACTCAGGATAGCAATGTCATCAGCGAATCGTATCATTGATATCCTTTCACCTTGTATTTTAATTCCACTCCTGAACCTTTCTTTTATTTCCATCATTGCTTCCTCGATGTACAGATTGAAGAGTAGGGGCGAAAGGCTACAGCCTTGTCTTACACCCATCTTAATACGAGCACTTCGTTCTTGATTGTCCACTCTTATTATTCCCTCTTGGTTGTTGTACGTATTGTATATGACCCGTCTCTCCCTATAGCTTACCCCTACTTTTTTCAGAATCTCGAACAGCTTGCACCATTTTATATTGTCGAACGCTTTTTCCACGTCGACAAATCCTATGAAAGTGTCTTGAATTTTCTTTAGTCTTGCTTCCATTATTAGCCGCAACGTCAGAATTGCCTCTCTGGTCTCTTTACTTTTCAAATGGTTCAAATGGCTCTGAGCACTATGCGACTTAACTTCTGAGGTCATCAGTCGCCTAGAACTTACAACTAATTAAACCTAACTAACCTAAGGACATCACACACATCCATGCCCGAGGCAGGATTCGAACCTGCGACCGCAGCGGTCTCGCGGTTCCAGACTGAAGCGCCTTTAACCGCATTACTTTTCCTAAAGCCAAACTGATCGCCACCTAGCGCATTCTCAATTTTCTTTTCCATTCTTCTGTATATTATTCTTGTAAGCAGCTTCGATGCATGAGCGGTTAAGCTGATTGTGCGATAATTCTCGCACTTGTCAGCTCTTGCCGTCTTCGGAATTGTGTGGATGATGCTTTTCCGAAAGTCAGACTCATATATTCTACACACCAGCTTGAATAGTCGTTTTGTGGCCACTTCCCCCAATGATTTTAGAAATTCTGATGGAATGTTATCCATCCCTTCTGCCTTATTTGACCGTAAGTCGTCCAAAGCTCTTTTAAATTCCGATTCTAATACTGGATGCCCCATCTCTTCTAAATCGACTCCTGTTTCCTCTTCTATCACATCAGACAAATCTTCACCCTCAAAGAGGCTTTCAATGTATTCTTTCCACCTATCTGCTCTCTCCTCTGCACTTAACAGTGGAATTCCCGTTGCACTCTTAATGTTACCACCGTTGCTTTTAATGTCACCAAAGGTTGTTTTGACTTTCCTGTATGCTGAGTCTGTCCTTCCGACAATCATATCTTTTTCGATGTCTTCACATTTTTCCTGCAGCCATTTCGTCTTAGCTTCCCTGCACTTCCTATTTATTTCATTCCTCAGCGACTTGTATTCCTGTATTCCTGATTTTCCCGGAACATGTTTGTACTTCCTCCTTTCATCAATCAACTGAAGTATTTCTTCGGTTACCCATGGTTTCTTCGCAGCTACCTTCTTAGTACCTATGTTTTCCTTCCCAACTTTTGTGATGGCCCTTTTTAGAGATGTCCATTCCTCTTCAACTGTACTGCCTACTGCGCTATTCTTTATTGCTGTATCTATAGCGTTAGAGAACTTCAAATGTATCTCGTCATTCCTTAGTACTTCCGTATCCCACTTCTTTGCGCATTGGTTCTTCCTGACTAATGTCTTGAACTTCAGCCTACTCTTTATCACTACTATATTGTGATCTGAGTCAATATCTGCTCCTGGGTACGCCTTACAATCCAGTATCTGATTTCGGAATCTCTGTCTGACCATGATGTAATCTAATTGAAATCTTCCGGTATCTCCCAGTATTTTCCAAGTATACCTCCTCCTCTTGTGATTCTTGAACAGGGTATTCGCTATTACTAGCTGAAACTTGTTACAGAACTCAAATAGTCTTTCTCCTGTTTCATTCCTCGTCCCAAGCCCATATTCTCCTGTAACCTTTTCTTCTACTCCTTCCCCTACAACTGCATTCCAGTCGCCCATGACTATTAGATTTTCATCCCCCTTTACATACTGCATTACCCTTTCAATATCCTCATACACTTTTTCTATCTGTTCATCTTCAGCTTGCGACGTCGGCATGTATACCTGAACTATCGTTGCAGGTGTTGGTCTGCTGTCGATTCTGATTAGAACAACCCGGTCACTGAACTGTTCACAGTAACACACCCTCTGCCCTACCTTCCTATTCATAACGAATCCTACACCTGTTATACCATTTTCTGCTGCTGTTGATATTACCCGATACTCATGTGACCAGAAATCCTTGTCTTCCTTCCACTTCACTTCACTGACCCCTACTATATCTAGATTGAGCCTTTGAATTTCCCTTTTCAGCTTTTCTAGTTTCCCTACCACGTTCGAGCTTCTGACATTCCACGCCCCGACTCGTAGAACGTTATCCTTTCCTTGATTATTCAATCTCTTTCTCATGGTAACCTCCCCCTTGGCAGTCCCCTCCCGGAGATCCGAATGGGGGACTATTCCGGAATCTTTTGCCAATGGAGAGATCATCATGACACTTCTTCAATTACAGGCCACATGTCCTGTGGATACACGTTACGTGTCTTTAATGCAGTGGTTTCCATTGCCTTCTGCACCCTCATGTCGTTGATCATTGCCGATTCTTCCGCCTTTAGGGGCAATTTCCCACCCCTAGGACAAGAGAGTGCCCTGAACCTCTATCCGCTCGTCCGCCCTCTTTGACAAGGCCGTTGGCAGAATGAGGCTAACTTCTTATGCCGGAAGTCTTCGGCCGCCAATGCTGATTATTTATCAAAATTTAGGCAGTGGCGGGGATCGAACCCGGGACCGAAGACGATTTTGATTATGAATCAAAGACGCTACCCCTTTTTTTTAATCTCATTTTGTTCGCTTTTTGATCGTTGCATCTGCTCAGGGCGGACGTCGTAAAACATCCATTGAAGTTCGTTGTTAATCGAGTAACTCAATTTTTTTATTACAGAGAGCACGTAACCCTCTGACCGAACACGCAGAGCTACCGTGCCGGCGCCCCTAGACCACGGCTATCCCTCTTCAGGTTCACAAGTATAAAGGATCTCGACTTTCAGAGACGGTTTCGCTTACGACAGAAAACGTGAGCCAAACATGACCTGATGATAGTTCCAACTGGGAACAGTTAGTACTAGTCGAAACAGTGTGAATTTTCAAAGGTAACGGTTGATATGGAAATTAAGAAATAATCCAAATGTTGCACACGTAAACTTTGATATCGAAATAAATAGGCAATTCGGAAATACGCTGGAAAGGAAAAATAGGACAAATAAAACCCACATTTTTTGACGTATAATGGCCGAAAATGAATATATATTTCTTTGAGCTTCGTCTTGTATTATTCGGGTTAGAAAGAGTTTTCATCGGCTACCGAAACTTGTTCGTAACACTACAATGAAAACGTGTAGAATAAACTGAGACATAACGTAGCACAGCGGGAAGACGGGCAAGTAAGCAAGATTACTTTAGCCTACTTGGGCTGGGCATAGCTTCGCTTGGACGGGAGTAAAGCAACCTATTCGTTGTGCTGATAACATGCGGCAGCTTGTCTGTCTAACAGACAAGCACGGACAGGTCAACAGCGGAATGTGTTCACTTCTGGCAACTATCATCTGACGGGGGCAAAGAAATTTTGTGAGGAGTGAAACCGATAAGTCTCAATTGACTTGTGGTCATGACACGAAATACTTCCATTTACTGACTGCAGCGATGTTATCGAGCAAGGGCTTCCTCTGGAAGACTGACGGCTCCTGGAACTGGTTATTAATGCCTGTGTTCGTTGTATCTGTGCTTTTCGACTCTCTGATCATATTTCACTTTCATAACCGCAACTATAGTGGCTGGGTGCAGACAAGTGCAGAGTTTTTTATATTGACCCAGTGATGTCTTGAGTTACGATTTTACCAAAAATGGGATAATCAAGTTGAAGACTGGACTGTGGATTAATGGAAACTCTTTGTGTGGTCAGATGAATGACGGTTCTTGTTGCCCCAAGTCGATGGTCCTGTCTGGATACGCAGTTATCCATGTGAGCGACTGCTCAGTACACAAACTGTCCCATGGACGCTGGCCGTAGTGACAGTATTAGGTTATGGGAGACACTGATCTTTGAAACATGACCAGTGACCTTGCATTGTTGAATTCACCGATTCTCGTTAAATCACCGAAGTTTAAGTAATGTCGGAAGCGACCAATACTTGGATGGCTACCTGTCTGAATACACCAATTGCTTCACAACAAAAGGTTGGACTGGTGGTGAAGTAAGGTTTCTCATCACCAGACTGCACCACGACCTGGATTAAATTCCAGGTGAGAGCATGTGTAATGAATGACTGTAATTTATCGGTCAGATAGAGATGTTAACCCCAGAAGCCCTGTTGGTGCCATTGGAGAGGAGCAGGTTATGTTCCAGAACTGGGCTTCAGCTTCTCCTATCATCGTCCAACACAAACGTGACACCTAGCTACACACACTTATTAGGCTAGGCGCAAATTTAGATGCGTATAGCGCGCGTGGCGCGGCGCAGCGCATCGCAGCCGCGTTTTTGTAACTTCAAAGGTTCAAATGGGACCTCCCAAATTGCGACGCGACCGACTGGGACGCAACACGCGACTGCGCCAGGTCGCGCGGCGTTGTGGTTGCCGCACAGTTCCTCGCGCCGCGCGTCACGCAAGCACAGCGTGAGGGGTGAGGCGGGGAGAGGGAAGGCAGTCCTGCCATATGCTCACTTCGGCAGAGTGCCTATGGGCAGCGGAAGTATTGCCCAGCCGAAAAATCAGCCTTATTGTATAATGAGTTTTATTGACACCGATTAGTGTTTCGTTTTCCGCCGATTAAGTGATCCATATCTTTTCGCTAGTTCATAATAGTTTTCAGTAACATATATCTGTACACTTTTTTGTTTTATTGTTTGTCGAAATCAGTGCACAGTTCAATAACCGGTGAGCCATTAGCCATTGGAAGTATATCTTCTGCCTCCACTATGTTTTCAGATCGTACGAAGGAACAGACGATTCATCGTGAGGGCAGTGAATAAGGAAGTAAGGAAAGTTATAAAATCATGTGATCTAGAAGCAAGGCAGGAAAGTAAAACAAGGTTATCTACTTGCTGCCTGTAATGCTGACGTATCTCTACGATCAGTTACGGCAAGAAAGGGAGAATGTATTGATTGTTGGTGTTAATAACGATCATCCTCCTTTACCTCCTCTGCATTACTGCAGATGACGTGTCACTGAGCACATTTGCTCTGTTCATGCAGTACACGTGAGGCGCCTAGTTGTTTCCACTGCACTCTGTGGAATACGAAGGTTCTGCTATAGTTCACTAAACTGCTGTCTTCAAGTTGATGTCCCCAGTGGAGAAAACAGCACGTATATTGAGGCTGAAACTGACTTTTAGCGAGGTTCTGTTCTGAAATAATGTATCACTTCTTTGGGATGCCACTCGCGAATTTTAATATAGCCACACGAGAAGACTACCCCTGATCTTAACACAACACCTACTGATACAGCAAAGTACATGATCAAACACAATGTTTACGAAAATGTATTTTTACACTATTTGTGTCACGTGTCTATGCCTTATGACTACCGGAGTGAATCTTTTAATACTGAATACTGGCAAACACATCCTGCCACAGACAACATGACTTTACATCGCGACTCCCTAAACCAGAGTGACGAACTGGAACTTAAATAAAAAATTGGAAACACATCCTACGATAGACAACATGTCTATTCTTCTCGACTGCCTAATCCAGAGAGACGAACAGGAACTTAAATAAAAAATTGGAAACACATCCTACGACAGACAACATGTCTGTTCTTCTCGACTGCCTAATCCAGAGTGACGAACAGCCCGAAACAGTTCACGCGCCATAAGGCGTGACCCGAACGCTTCCGAAGTGCTTTGCCTGCAATTTCGTCAGTCTTTTGTTTTTCATTTAAATTGTTTTTAATAATTCTAAAATGACTAATTGATAGTCAGCTGTTGAGAGATATTTATATTAAAAAGTGGAGTCATTCCAATGAGTAGTTTAACTAATAATAATAACTATACTTTAACGTTTTGGCGCCCTTGCTACGAACACAGCAGCCAATCACAGAGTAGTAGCATTTACGCAGGCGGTCTTTCTCACGGGAATGGTACCGAATCTAACATCTGTCACAGGTACCTCACACCAAATCCCGTCATCTATAGACTTCTTGCATCTTCACTGCTCTGAGAACAGCTTCTTGGAGCCTAATATGATGGCTGACTAGGCCAGATATATTACACTGTTACAAAAAGTTGGAAAGGCGTAATTTCCACAGGTATCTGAGCTCCTGGCAAAAAGGGTCCGAGATATGAAGTGCGTAAGTTTCATTATCATTATGTGGATGTGGGTCTAATAAGAGACATTATAGTACGTGTATGTAGACATCCAATTTCCACTGCAGGCTAGAAACAATCGAGAAGCCTTCACGAATAATAATGTTTTAATTGGCTCGTCGTGACAAGATAAAGTTTTTCAGTGTTTTGTATCCCGCCTGGAAGGCGGCGCGTGGGTAGGAGCAGGAGAAGGTAATACACGTCGGTACTGCAGTATGAATTTAAATCACCTTTACTCTAGCAAAAAGAATACATAACTTTGCAATGAGGTGCGAAGTGTCCGGCCGTCTGCTATTCATCAAATGGAGTGAATCAGGAGCTGAGCTCGTAGATCTGCACGACACCGACAAGAGGGCGCTGTCGTCGGTGTCTGTCGTAGTGCCAACCTAATCAATTTAATACGCCGTGGCATCGTTGCTACCGATACCACACAGTGGGTGCAGACACGCTAACAGCATTAATAAACTAATCATACAAATGACTCTGAGCACTATGGGACTTAACTTCTGAGGTCATCAGTCCCTTAGAACTTAGAACTACTTAAACCTAACAACCTAAGGACATCACACACATCCATGCCCGAGGCAGGATTCGAATGTGTGACCGTAGCGGTAGCGTGGTTCCAGACTGTAGCGCCTAGAACCGCTCGGCCACACCGGCCGGTAATCATACAACAGGCTACACAGATGAAGAAATTGTGAGTATTATTCGGAAAGTATGAATATCCTGAAAGTGTGTGGTGATTTGATATATTTAATTTGTTGAAATGTATTGCTGACAGAAACAGGTCTACTTTCTTGACGATGTTTTTCGAACAACGTGAACTCTTCCGCTCACAGTGCGCACTTGACTAGCTTCCGCATTCCTTCGCGCGTATTATTCTCAGCTGCTGACGATACACTACCATAGGGTTGTGCCACGTATCAGTTGTTTACATTTATCGATAACAACTATTTTATTTGCGAATCCCCATCTGCGGGTTCGGGGTGTTAGAACTGGCCGGCGCTATTCCCGCCTGTCGTACGAGGCGACTAAAACGAGTCTTACACGTTTTGGCCTTTATGTGTTGGTCCTCTCTTGGGTTTTACCTCCATCTGTTCCAAATTTCTGTTGCTAGTGCGCGCCATTTGGGGAATGACGCCATATATGGTGTTTTTTGTTTGTTCATCATGCACCAAGATCTTCCATGCTACTTATTGTTGTGTAGCGGGTTTTGCACCCAATGTCTTATGGGTTGCCTGCTTCTCGTCTCCTGCGCCATACCATCCTTAGCGCCCACGACAAGTCTGGACCATTTCGGCACCCGCCAGTCCGTCGTGGTGGGGCTGTCATGTACCCTCTTGGTGGTAGCCCCCTGACAACACAGAGATCGCACTGCTGATAAGAGAGCTGAGACCTCCCCGCGTATGGCAACGAGTAGTTGCCCATCCTTCTGGGGCATCAGGACTCCCAGCAATGGCCATCCCGCCAGGTGGCCCTTGCTGAGGCTGGGTGGCGCCTCTGAGGAGAGCCCTGGTGAGAGTGGGTGGCATCAGGACGGATGACCCGCAATGAAACGGGTTAAATCGAATCAAGGTGTGGTCGCTGGCCCCAGCAGTCTTTAAGCGTGTACAAAATGAATTTGCTGCTGCGGCATAAGACTCATGATCGTTCTCCTTCCTGGCCATGCATTGGGAGGACTGTAGGACGACTCGATCTCGTGTGCTGTATTGGCCGCGGTACCTAGTTTGCTGCAGGACTCATGGAGAGACCTTTCAGGCAACGAAGCCCCAGTTTTTCGTAGACCACCTCTAATGTAGGTTTGGGAAGTGGCGGCGTTGTCTAAGATGTGCAGCGGGGCGATTTTAATCCAGGTGGCCACCCCAACCCAGTCGCGGACGTTGCTCACCTGTGACAAGCTGGGTGATATTCCCATCTCGTTTACTCCCCATATAAGCGTTAACTTGGTCCGGGTTCTTTTTTTCCATCGCGACCTCCTTTAGCAGTCTGATGAGGAGCTACATTTCAACTTAGAGCGACGGGGTGTCCCATTTCTCCAGCGCATGCGTAGGGGACCCAAAGACAACAGGGTTGTCACCAGTGCCTTCTTTTTGGAATTTTAGGGTGACTCGTTACCTGAAAAGGTCAAGGTGTTGGTTTAGTGTTGTGATGTGAAACCACACGTCCCTCCCCCCATGCAGTGCTTCAAGTGCTGGAAGTTTGGTCACATGTCATCTTGTACTCCCAGCGTGACTTGCAGGAATTGCGGTCATCCTCTGCACCTGGGTACTCCGTGTATGTCTTCTTCCACTTGTGTCAACTGTGGGAAGCACCACTCCCCTTGCTCACCAAACTACCCTGTTCTCCATAAGGAGCGACGAATCATGGAAGAAAAAACACTGGACAGGTTCACCTACCAGGCTGCGAAGAGGAAATATGAATGGCTTCATCCTGTGCAGATGACTAAATCATCTGCCGTGACTGCAACTTCGTTGCCTCCAGTGGCGACGGCTGTCCTGCGGCTGTTAAGCCTCAAGTGGGCCCTCAGGGCTGCCCTGGCTCTTCCCCCATGTCTGTGATGGGGGACACTGCTTCTTCCGGTGCTCCCAAGGTACCTCCTTTGGGAGACCTACCCCCCAAATCGACAGGGATATCAGACCCCCAACCCCCCCCCCCCCCAGAGGTACACCAGCCTCCTCTGGCTTCTTTCATGTGGGAAAGGTACCTTGGAAGTCTACCTTCTAAGGTATCCTCCAGCGTGACAGCTGGACAGCTGACATCTGTCACTGGCTCAAGGTGCTGGGAGTGGCAGATCGCAGAGCTTGCCGCTCTTTGTCTGTCCCTGGCCCTCCTTCTGAGACTCACCCCCCACCCCAGTTTGCGCCTGAGGAACAGGAATAGGAGAGGAGGAAGAAGAAGAAGAAGTTGAAGAAGAAATAGCTGGTGTGATGGAAGAGGTTCAGGTTGCCTCTGTGCCGCCTGCATCTGAGGAAGATTTGCAGATTTTGGCGTCCCCTGATGACCTCAATCTCGCCTCTTCCTCAGATGCAATGGTCCTTGATTGAGGTTCTCCTTCTGTGACGGTAGATGACCCAGCAACCTAATCTGCCTCCTCGGTCACTTTATGCCTTTTTCTGCCATGGACAATGTCATTCTCCAGTGGAACTGTAGTGGTTTTTCCACCAACTTGCTGAGCTCTGACAACTTCACCCTTTCTTTTGCATTGCTCTCCAGGAAACTTGGTTTCCAGCATTGCGAAGCCCCGCTCACTGTGGCTATCACGGTTATTATAACAATTGGGCAGCTTATGAGAGGGTGCCTGGTGGAGTCTGCATCTACATCCGTAACTCTCTTTACAGCGAGTGTGTGCCTCTTCAATCGACTTTAGAGGCTGTTGTTGTTAGGGTGTGGATGTCTCAGGCTGTTACCATCTGCAGTATCTATCTTCCACCAGATGGTGATGTCCCACAACATGTATTGGCTGCACTGATAGCCCAACTGCCGCCACCTTTTCTGTTACTGGGCACCTGCAACATCCATAATCCTGGCACTGTCATTGAGCAAGTATTGGCAGAGTTCGACCTTTCTCTTTTAAATGATGTTGCCTCCACACATTTCAGTACTCAGCCATCAACCTTTCAGTCTGCAGCCCTGGCCTTCTACTGTTTGTCCAGTAGAGTGTGCATGACGACTTGTGCGGTAGTGACCACTTTCCGATCTTTCTGTCAATGCCCCAGCGTTACTCACCTGGGCGCCTCCCCAGATGGGCTTTGAATAAGGCTGACTGGGACTCGTTTGCATCCATTGCCCCTACTGAGTCCTTTCTCATGACGCCATTGATGTTGTGGTTCACACGGTCAGCACCGGCAATGTTTCTGCAGCGGAATCTGAAATTCCCTGTTCCTCTGGGTCCCCTCGGCGCCGGACTGTGTCTTGCTGGTCACTAGAGATCACTGAGGCAATTTGCGACCACAGGTGGGTCCTCCAACGTCATAAGTGGCACCTGTCACTTGACCACCTCATTGAATTTAAGCAGGTCGGTGGCTGAGCCTCATGCCTTATTCACTGACGGAAGCAGGAGTGCTGGGAAAGGTATGTCTCCACCATTTGGCATCTGTACCTCTCCATTGCAGGTTTCGGCCAACATTAGGTGACTCCATGGCTATCAGACCCCCTTCAGCGTCCCTGGGATTTCTCTGAATGGAGCAGTCTATACTGAATCAGACACAATTGCAGAACTCTTAGCAGAACATTATGCTCAGAGTTCCACTTCTACGAATTACCCGCTGGCCTTCTTCTCCTTGAAAGAGTGGTTGGAATGTCGAAGCCTTTAATTCCATAAGCTCCACCCTGAATCGAACAATACCCCATCTAGAGAGTGGGAATTCTAAAGAGCCCTCACTGCTTGCCCTGTTATGGCTCCCGGGCTGGATCGCATCCACCATCAAATGCTCAAACACCTCTCGGTGAACTGCCAGTGACGCCTCCTAGATCTTTCCAACTGTATCTGGGTTGAGGGTGAATTACCATCACAGTGGTGGGAAAGCATCATTGTCCCTATGTTGAAACCTGGCAAGAACTCACTGGAGGTGGACAGCTATCACCTCATTATCCTCACCACTGTTCCAAGCAATTTGGCTCAAATGGCTCTGAGCACTATGGGACTTAACATCTGTGGACATCAGTCCCCTAGAACTTAGAACTACTTAAACCTAACTAACCTAAGGACATCACACAACACCCAGCCATCACGAGGCAGAGAAAATCCCTGACCCCGCCGGGAATCGAACCTGGGAACCCAGGCGTGGGAAGCGAGAACGCTACCGCACGACCACAAACTGCGGGCTCCAAGCAATTTGCTTGAATACGTGGTGAGCCAGAGTTTGGGTTTGCTACTTGAGTCTTGGGACCTTCTGGCTCCATCTGAGGGTGGGTTCCGTAAGGGCCACTCTGCCATTGATAATCTGGTCTGCCTGGAATCTGTCATCCATATGGCCTTTGTCTGCCGTCAGCATATGGTTGCCATCTTTTTTGACACGCGGAAGGCATATGATACAACATGGCGACATCATGTCCTCAGCAAGCTTCATGGGTGGGGTCCTAGGGGCCCACTCCCGAATTTTTATTCAAAATTTCCTGTCGCTTCGTTCCTTCCACGTACAAGTTGTTACCTCCCATAGTACCTCCCAAGTCCAGGAGAATGGGGTCCTGCAAGTCTCTGTTTTGAGTGTCGGACTCTTTTTGGTTGCTATCAATGGGTTAGCTGCAGCTGTAGGAATGCCTATATCAGCATCTTTGTATGCTGATGACTTTTGCATGTAATATAGCTCCACTGGCATTGCGGTTGCTAAATGGGAGCTACAGGGTGCTATCTGCAGGGTGCAGTCTTGGGCCATCACACACAGCTTCCTGTTCTCGGCTGCCAAGACTTGCATCATATATTTCTGCCGATGTTGCACTGTTCACTCTGAGCCATGGCTTTATCTTGATGGTGAACCTCTAGCCAATGGTGGAGATCCATCGGTTTTTGGGCTTAGTTTTCAATACCCAGTTGACTTGGCTACCTCATATTCGGCAGTTTAAACAGACGTGCTGGCGCCAACTTAATGCTCTTCGTTGCTTGAGCCACACCAGCTGGGGTGTTGATCGGTCTACCCTTCTACAACTGTATGAAGCATTGATTCAGTCCCATCTCGATTATGAGAGCCTGGCTTACAGTTCGGCATCGCCTTGCGTGTTGCAGTTGCTTGACCCCATACTCCATTATGGGATCCGACTCGCAATTGGAGCCTTCTGCACAAGCCCTGTAAACAGCATCCTAGTGGAGGCTGGTGTCCCTCCATTGTGGATCTGGCACCAACGATTACTGACCTCTTATGCAGTACATGTTTGTAGCTTGCTTGGGCATCCAAATTACTCTGTCCTGTTCCCCATCTTGGTCGTCCATCTTCGCAAATGGATGCCCCTGTCAGGATGTCTGATTGTGGTTTTCATGCGCTCTCTTCTCTCTGAGCTTGCGTTTTTCCCTCTTGCACCTCTTTTCCGTGCCCGTATATGTCTACCTCCATGGTGTGTGCTCTGTCATGCCTTCAGCTGGGCTTGGCACAAGGCCCAAAAGACTCAGTCCCTCCTGAAGGCCTCTGCCAACACTTTCTTTCCATCTTTGCCACGTTTCCCAGCTCAGCCGAAGTCTATACTGACAGTTCAATTGATGTTGGCCGAGTTGGGTATGCTTTTACTCTTGGGGAACAATCTGAACAACGCTCATTGCTGGATGGCTGCAGTGTTTTCACAGCATAGCTCATTGCCATCTCTTGCACCCTATAGTACGAGGTGCATTCAAGTTCTAAGGCCTCCGATTTTTTTTCTCCGGACTGGAAAGAGATAGAAACATGCGCATTGTTTTAGAATGAGGCCGCGTTCATTGTCAATACGTCCCAGAGATGGCAGCACCATACGGCAGATGGAATTTTACCGCCAGCGGCGAGAATGAGAACTGTTTTAAATACTTAAAATGGCGACGTTTTCCTTACTTGAACAGCGTGCAATCATTCGTTTTCTGAATTTGCGTGGTGTGAAACAAATTGCGACAGTTGAAGGTGACATGTGCTGATGGAGTTATGGATGTGTCGAAAGTGCGTTCATGGGTGCGACAGTTTAATGAAGGCAGAACATCGTGTGACAACAAACCGAAACAACCTCGGGCTCGCACAAGCCGGTCTGACGACATGATCGAGAAAGTGGAGAGAACTGTTTTGGGGGATCGCCGAATGACTGTTGAACAGATCGCCTCCAGAGTTGGCATTTCTGTGGGTTCTGTGCACACAATCCTGCATGACGACCTGAAAATGCGAAAAGTGTCATCCATGTGGGTGCCACGAATGCTGACGGACGACCACATGGCTGCCCGTATGGCATGTTGCCAAGCAATGTTGACGCGCAACGACAGCATGAATGGGACTTCCTTTTCATCGGTTGTGAGAATGGATGAGACGTGGATGCCATTTTTCAAAGCGCCAGTCAGCTCAATGGAAGCATACAGATTCACCGCCACCAAAAACATTTCGGGTAACTGCCAGTGCTGAATAAATGATGGTGTCCATGTTCTGTGAGAGCGAGGGCGTAATCCTTACCAATTTCGTTCCAAAGGGCACTACGGTAACAGGTGCATCCTATGAAAATGTTTTGAAGAACAATTTCCTTCCTGCACTGCAACAAAAACGTCCGGGAAGGGCTGCGCATGTGTTGTTTCACCAAGACAACGCACCCGCACATCGAGCTAACGTTACGCAACGGTTTCTTCGTGATAACAACTTTGAAGTGATTCCTCATGCTCCCTACTCACCTGACCTGGCTCCTAGTGTCTTTTGGCTTTTTCCAACAATGAAAGACACTCTCCGTGGCCGCACATTCACCAGCCGTGGTTAAAACAGACTCCTAAAGAAGCCTTCGCCGCTGCCATGGAATCATGGCGTCAGCGTTGTGAAAAATGTGTACGTCTGCAGGGCGATTACGTCGAGAAGTAACGCCAGTTTCATCGATTTCGGGTGAGTAGTCAATTAGAAAAAAAATCGGAGGCCTTAGAACTTGAATGCACCTCGTATATCAACTCCTGCTCCTGTGAGTGCTTCGTTATCTGTAGTGACTCCCTGAGCAGTTTACGAGCTATCGACCAGTGTTTTCCTTGCTCTCGTCTGGTGATGGCTGTCCAAGAGTCCCTCCATACTCTTATCCATTGTGGCCGCTTCGTGGTCTTTGTGTGGACCTCAGGTCATGTCGGCATCCTGGGTAATGAATGTGTTGACATGCTGGCCACACAGGCTATCAGCGCACCGGCTCTGGAGATTGGCCTTTGGGAGTGTGATCTCCGGTCAGTTTTGCGGGAGTAGGTCCTTGTCACCTGGGGTGATGAATAGTGCACACTCCCTTCATCCAACAAGCTTCGGATCGGCAAGGAGACTACCGGTGTGTGGCACTCCTCGTTGTGGGCCTCTCGCTAGGACTCCGTTGTCCTCTGCCGACTACGCATTGGCCGCACCTGACTGACGCACGGTTATTCATTCCGCCGCAAGGACCCACCTCTATATCGCTGTGGTCCACATTTTGCTGGACTGTCCGCTTTTAACTGCACTCAGGCAGACGTTTGCGCTGCCTCATACGCTCCCTGCACTTTTAACAGATGACTCTGCTATGGCAGGCTTCGTTTTGAGTTTTATTCGACCAGGGGCTTTTATCACTCGATTTGAGGTTTTTTTTGTGTTGAGTCTGGACTTTGGCCTACGGTTTTAGATTGGGTTTTTTAGTGTGTCTCTTGGTTGTTGGCTTTTCCTTTTTTGTTTCCATGGTCGGCCAACCACTGAAACACTCTGTGTGTTTTTAAATCCTCTTTTCTGGTCTTTGTCTGTCTTGTTATGTGTCCTCCCTTGTCATCTTCGCTGCTTGTTTTTATACCTTGTGGGTGTTTCATGATCGTGGAAAAAGGGACCGATGGCCTTTGTAGTCTGGTCCCATCAACCCCCACCAACCAACCAACCATCCGCGAATCATGCATTATCAGTTTGGTAAGGCGTAGACGAGTTACCAGCATCAGGCATGTGCATGTCATTCCGCCTGAAGGGTACGCTCTTCATTAGTTTGATACTGCTCAGATGAAGAAAAGGAATAAAATCCTTTGGTATGATTCCATGCCAGTCACTCAGTGTTAAAAATACGATGGGTTACGGGATTCAACCAAAATTTCAACAGAATTGGCAATTTATTTTTTTTTAATTGTTAACCTTTTCTCATTCGAAGAAGTATCACCATTTACGAGTAACGGCGATATTTCTCTTGTTGACAGATTTGCGAGTACTTCTTTTGCCAAAACACAATATAATTTGCAGAAACTCATTTTTGCAGCAGCTATTGTGACAGTATTCTGAAACAGAGTGTCTGATTAAACAAGTAATTGGTGACCAAAGAGCTCGATAGCTTACGATAAACCTCATTGTGACGGCCTGTGGTAACATAAGAGAAGGAATTTCATGTTTACTTTCATATTAGGAAAATATTGCACCACTAGCTGTCGATAACTCTTAAAAATATAGTCACTGGAGTGAAAAAAATAAAAATGGAAGTGTAATTACTGATATATTGTCATAGATAGGAAAGTTCAGTGTGTTTCCGAACTGGCAAAGTACTCTCCTCATTGTGTGCTATTATTCTCCAAAGTCTCGTTTCGATGTCTCTAGCGGATTAGGAGATACAAGGGATGTAAGAATATTTCATTCGCTTGGGCGTTAGGTCGGCAGTGAACGCGCTACATAGGGTCCATTTTCTCGCAGACAGACAAGGACCTCCTCCCAATTCTAAACCAAGATTCAGTATGTTGGCTGTATTTCATACGCAGTGACATATGGTGTAATACGCACCAACCGCAAAATCATAGCGACCCCTTTTTTTCATTGCAAACTTCTTGAGTTTTGCGTAGTATCTTACTAAAATGTGTATATCACAATAAGCATGACCATTAGCGAGATGATGGGCACTTCGCCACGAAGCTGAAACGTAACGCTACAAATAAGGCAAAAATCAAATGTTTTCAGTGTAAAGTTTCTGTAAAATCGTTTGAGAAAGGTAAATGGGTGCACGCGCTTCGGTTCTGTCAGCGGAGAGCATCGCCAATCGGCGCGTGGAAGTATGTGTACGCGTCGCTTTATGCGCTGGACCAGTGCGACAAGTGCGTAACGTGTGCGTCGCGATGTAGTGTCTTGTCACGTCACACGTGCTATACGCGTCTCAATTTGCTCTTAGTCTCTATATTTCTAACATTAGCTTAAATACACAATTCTCAAACTTTGCAACGAGTAGGTGGCATTGAGGGCAAAGGACAGAGAAATCTTTGACGACTGAACTTGCCCTTCAAGGTCACCCACCCACCAATACCATACGAATTTACTTTTTACCATCTTTTCATCAGATCTGTGTCAGTAATCACAAACACAGACAGCTGTAGACAACGAGAACATTATTACGGACTACCTACATCACTTCATGCTTGATGTCTCCCCATATGGAAATGGCTTCTTCAGCTGGATAACTGGCTATGGCACAAGTCCAGAATTGTGCAACAATAGTTTGAGGAGTACAAGTGAAGTTCTGTTCGTGTCTCAGCCACCAGTTTCGCCTGATGTGAACGTAATGAAAAACTTGTGGAATACTATACACCCCAAATTCTGTTTCCTCAAAACTCCAGCCTGCAATTTCCCGGATTTCTATGACCTGTGTATAGACATCTGTTATTATCACTTACCTCATTAAACAAGAAGGGACTTGTCCGAATACATTCCCTGCAGAATCGATGTTGCACAACATTCCGAAAGGACCAATACTTTATTAAGTAGATGACCATAATGTTTTGGCTCATTGTGTATCCTGGGCCAAAGGGGTAAATGTGCTATAACAATTGCATTGGTGGAAGGCACCAGATGATCTACAGGGAGACATAGATAATATCCTCAGTGTCTTTTTTCTGGAACTGTGTGCTAGAAGAGGGAATACATATTAGCACAGCTGATAAATAAATAGACTCAAAATTCCAACCAAGTGTAGCCTGGAATCCAGCAGCTGCTACCGTCACATGACGAGAAAAAAAAGAATGTTCGGTAATTTCAGCCGCAACATAGAGGAGCATTCACCTAGCTACCAGTCTTTGATGTGCTTCCCAGAATGCTGCTTGGAATTAGCACCTGTGACCTGATGTACGTTACAACATAGTTCCCCATAAGGGTTTTGCACTAACTAACTTTTGAAAAATTTCTGTTATCTGGCAGTCTGTACTGTGTACCATTTACGTTTACCTTCCATATAAAGCTACATTCACAGAAACACTTTTATGAAAGACTTTCTAATGCTTAAATATATATCTAGTAGTAACACATCCGTCATTTACAGAAAATTTCATTTGTTGTTGTTACTTAACTTTCACTGTTGTGCCGATCTTACTGCCTAAATATCAAAAATCGTCTCTTACTTATTAATTCATATTTCCTGATTAATTTCTTCAACATCTCTTACTTAATTAGACTACACCCTACTACTCACAATTTACTTCTATTGATATTTATCTCATTATCTGTTGTCAAGACGCAGTTCACCACATTTAACTGATAATCCGCTTTTCATCTGTATGAGAATTCTGTCATCTGCAAACCTTAAAATTCACCCTGAATTTTAGTTTTCGTAATTTTCTCGTTAGTTTCTTTCTCTGCTGGCGATAGTGACATTCTGAGTAAAATGGAGAATACATCACAATTCTGCCTCACTCCTTACTTAACTGTAGCTTCCCTTTCACATCCTGCGATCATCTAATCTTCAGCCTGATTTCCCTGTAAGTTGTAGATAACCTTTCGTGCTCTATATTTTCTCCCTGACAACAGCAGAGTTCCAGAAAATATATTGTAGTCATGGTGAAAAATTATTTCTAAATCTAATAATGCTCTTAAAATTGGGTTGTCTTTCTTCACCCCATCTTAGAAGGTTAGTTGTAGGATCAGTATTGCCCCGTGTGTTGCTACATTTATCCTAAACACAAACTTATGGATTCTACCAGTCGTGCTGTCCTTCTGTAAGTTAGTGTTTACCACGAGTTTTTAAACTAATTGTTCGGTAGTACTCACACCTGTCAGCACCTGCCTTGTTTCATATCCGTGTTATTACATTTTTCTTCAAGTATGAGGGTATATCGCATGTCTCATGCATCCTGCATATCGTTTCCTCTTCTGTCAACTATAAAATTTAGTACCTCATGTGCCATTGATATTAAAATGGGTTTTGTCTTTTCATCGTTTTTGACTTATGGAAACTACTGATTCATCTTCTGTTGTATTCGCATTCACTATTTCGGATTGTCATTGTCTGTTGTTCCATTTACAACATTCAGCCATTAACCTATTTTTCAACTTAAGAAGGTCCTAACTCCTTAATTTACGACCAATGCGAGAAATTTTTTGCGTTTTAAAATCTTCCTGTGTTTCTACATCTCTTCCAACTATACAATTTTCTCTCAGGATTCTTAAACAGAATGTTTGCAGTGGTTAAATAGTGTGCTGTGGAAAATTCTACGAGGCGGAATCCCTTTTCATTCCTTTCCCGAATCCATGTTCTCCAACTCTTTTTCCTTCTTTCCCTCTTTTCACTACCGAATTCCAGTCTGTCGTCACAATTAAATTTTCGTCTCCCTCTATGTACTGAAGAATTTCTTTGATATGTTTACACAAATTTTCAGTATCTCGTTATGGCGAAGCTACTGGGGATTGTACTTGCATTATCAAAGTAGGTTATGGCCTTGAGTCTAGCTTGGCTGTGATTCACCACACTGTTCACAGTAGTTCAACCACACTTCCATATTCTTGTATATTACTAGACCTTTATCTTATTTGCCCAGAAATTCTATTTTTCTCCGCGTCGCACTACATCAAATCAAGCTGTATCTGAAGGACTCTAACTCACCAAGAAGATTAAGAGATGTAGTATCCCACCATCTGAAATGTAGAAAGCCATTTTGGGGTGGGGTGGGTGTCAATTATCACACTGAGCAAACCTCGTCACAGAGATCTTATGACTCAAGGACCACGCTGCATTGACGAAGCGGCCAATTATGGCGATGTTAGTATGTTTCTTGGTTCGTCTAACAATGAGAAATGCTTTTTATACTAAAGTACACGGAGATAGTTTCACTTACATATGTTTCTTGGTGTTGGTTCGTTGTGTCAAACTATCTGTACCAGTTGGCAACACCTACCTTTAGCAGCGTTACTTAAACATCGATAGCTGACACATCCGATATTATCAACAGTATTTTTAAAAATTTTCAATTGTTTTGCGCAGTTATATCAAATAAAAAATAGCTTCCTAAGAATTTTTGTTGCTTACAGTACAACAATACAAGACATGCAAATTTTGTTTTATAAAATTTGAGGTATTTAAACTCTTGTTTTTTAGTCTGCTGTTTAAAATACAATATTAAAAGGTACAAATAAGGTGTTTAAATTCTTCTCCTTTAGTCTGTTTCGTTTTTCAGTAATTATTTACCCTGCCTTGGAGAAAACCCTCTCTGCAGGAAGTGAAGTCGCTGGACACCACAAAAGTTTAGTGTCCATTACAAGCAACATGCTATTACATTTTGCGCAATATTCTAATACACAAAATATTAACGTAGGTCAATTATGGAATCGCTGATTGGTGTAACGACATCGACATTACTCTGTTCCTAATTGGGTAAAAAAAAGTAGATTATCCGATTTCAAACTTTTAGACATGTCCGTAGACGTATTAGCACTGCTCATGGATGCTTCTGTTTCAGGTGTTATTCTTTTAGTTGAAGCGATGATAGCATACTCTTTCTGAAATACTTGTACATCGTTCCCTGCCTATTAAAATGTCTTGAAACAAGTTTTTTAAAGCTGGGATCTAATAATGTCACAAGCATATTAACAGTCTATGAGTTAAATGGTTTCACTCTTTCATTGACTGATTTAGTAAAGGAATCCAGAATACATCGTTCTTCAGTAGTTGTTAAGGTGCCTTCCAAATCTGAAAACTTTGCAGCAATACATCGTATTACAATTAAGGAAGCAGTGATGTATGACTCCCCTGGGATCGTTGTCGTTGCTACTTCAAAAGGTTACAGAAGATCTATTACCTCTTGTACAGCTAAGTAGTTTTCTGCTGTGAGGATAGGCAGTGCTTTTGAACTTTCATTGATCGGAATCTCAAGCTCTCTTCGTCCTTCCAGAATTCTTTTAAGCGTGTGGCATGAGCTGTTCCATCGAGTCCGCACATCTTGTATCAGTCTCAGTTTTTTGTTTCCTCTTTTTTGAACATTGCGCAGTTTATCACTGGCTACTGTAGAGTTATGAAAGAAAGTCCAAATAGCCTTTGTTTCCATAAAATTTTAGAAAACGTTTCCGCCTTAAAACAATCTTGTACTGTTAAGTTGAAGTAGTGGGCAAAACAGGGTGAATGTCGAATCCTTAAGATTGGGGCAGCTTTTTCATAACTTCAGCGTTGTCTGTAACCACTACTATTGTCTTATCATGAATATTCTGTTCTAGTAAGATTTGGTTGATGACTTGAAAAAAAATGTTATATTAAAGTAACCTGCCAGTATCTCCGAAATTTTGCATAATATTGTCAAAAAAATTCTTTTTTTCACAGTCTTGTTATCTGATAAATTACTTTCATATATAAAAAAATAATTCTCGTAAAAATGTGACAATGTATTACTAGTCGATGTTGCGCTGAGCTTCACCGTCTTAGCAGCACGGGAAAAGCAGGAAGAGCAAGAAGAAGAAAAAGAAGAGGATAGTCACAGTAAGGAATAGGGATGACAGAGGGGAAAAATTTACTGGTCTGGCATGCAATGCTGCTACCTTAGTAGTGCATGCTTGCTGATGAACTGCAGCAGATATCGTATAAACTGCACACGGGAATAACATGATTGCGTTTGAAGAGACCAAGGGTGGGTTCTTCACTCATTATGCTTTTTCTCGGTTGAGTTGACACTCAGTACAAAACAAAAGGCCATCACTCCACAGCAGTGCTACATCTGCTACATCGCTCAGATCGGCAACACATGCGATCTTAGTAGTAGGCTCCAGTTAACACTACAACACAAATGGCTCTTTTGGAGTTTTGCTGTGACCTGGGAGCATGGATTGCTGATGAATGGGACGGTGTCACACTGTGTTCTGCAATTGATTGCAGCTCTGCACTATCCTGGACGACTATTGATGATGAGTACAGCTGTGACCTGAGGAAAGGTCCAATTATTCCAACATTCTTGATGGCACCGTGGTGTTACTCCTGGTGTCTTGGTGTGATGGAGATTGAGGGATTTCTGTCAGCACAATGGCACATTGTGGACATGTTGTGTTCTCATGATTTGCCTCTCTTGCAACTGTATCTCAGGGCCATTTTTCAATACGACAATGTTCTTTCACACATAGGTCTCTGTGAAATGTCTACCTGATGTAGAAGTGGTATTACATGTGTGGTACCAGCTAGACCATTAACTCCATTCCAGTGCCAGTATCCAGGATGACAGGACCATTTGCCACAGTTGTGGGCCAGCTTGCCTAAGGGGCTGATACACAGCTTTATGACACCCTTGCCACCTGAATCAGTACATGCATCCATGTCACAAAGCTTACAATGTCATACTGATATGTGGGCTCATACTGACAAGTTCTTCATAAATTTGACTCAGTTTTGTAATCAGTGCTACATGTCACATGCCCTCTCAACACGTTAAGTTTCATTTAATTTTGACCTCTCCCTCTGCATTCTTCACTTTTTATGTCAGGCAGTGTAGCTAAGCAGAATTTCTGAGATGGTGGTAATTTTGGTCATCTACACGTTTTGCTTTGCACTTGCCTTTAGCCTATGCAGAGTTAACATAATGATGCACACGCCAAAAACTTCGTCCAGCATTTAAAAAACCACTAATATGCTATATTCAGTTAATCAGAAAATCCCCACAAATGACACACTAAATTGCATTAATTTTGCTGAAGAAATATTCATCTGCTGCTGCGACATTCTCAGAAAAATTGGTAACAGACATTATCATCACACATCAAGAGCACTGCTTCATGATTGCCTCACACTTGCATCAGTTCTTTCCCTTTTTATTTGGAGTCATTGGAGCCGAGTAGTACTTTTGATAAGTCGACCTTCAGGAATGGTTACGGATGCCACTGAACAGTAAGGCATTTCACTGCAAGACAAGGATCTCAGTGGATGCATGGTGCAGGCATGCTCGTGGAAGTAGTAATACTCCAGTGTTGGGATTGGCATGACAGGCTTTTTATTAGGAGAAAGCATAGCCTATGTGCTACAGTTTGACATCTTCTATTTAACATAACTATGGTCAACTGGCCCACTTGCAGATATCTGGTCTGGTGCTGTACTTAGCTCATCTTACAACCACACCACACATTCAATGAAATCATCTTTGAAGACTCATTGTTTTTGGATTTTCTTGTAAATATGATTTCAGATTCAATGAAAAATGTTAACACTTTCATGGTCTCCCTATACAACTGTTTGTGATGACATCACTAGATAAGATACGCTCACTTATCCAGCAGCAGTAACAACTGAAGAACTGCATGTTGCACTTCAGGATATCTCACTGTCTTTCTGGCACTTTTTGGTGAAGGTGGTAGAGACAGTCATAGAAATCTTGATATCATATCAAAGTTGCACGTGACGGAAAACAATTTGTTTGAGTTTCATATTATGTTCATTTAAACCATGGAATGTTTTAAACTGTCTCACTTTAAATGGCATATGTATTATTTTTTACGTTTTGTATGGTGACATTCAGACACTTGACGGTACTAAAAAGATGCTGCAGGTAACATGGAACTAGAATAACTAAAAAAGATAATCATTTGTCTCGTATTTTTAATATCAATTCTATAATTTCGAATCCATTCTAATTACCAGGCAAATAAAACACAAAAATACATAAATGCTTCATGAAACAGTGGAAAGGCTGACAAGTATGTGAATTTTTAACCTTGGACGGTTCTCTAAATAGTCAAGCACAGCATTGCATGTTGAGCATAATGATAATGTTCTCCTCGTTTTCTTCTATTATTTATAAAACAATTGAAATTTACACTTTACAGTTTTGAAATGTTGTACAATTCGAGTTTTGTAACATTCAGGAAACATAGATTGATAAATTTGTAAAGATATGTTGCACATGGACAAAATATATACTTACAAAAATTACACAATTTCTCATACAGAAGCTTATCTAAAACTCGTACTAATGCAATTCGACAATAGTAAATATCATCTTATTTACTGAGCGTAGCAAGCGCCACTGAAAAACTGGATGGAAATAACTTTTTTTTCTACTTAGTTACAACACTAAATTAATCTTTTATTCATATTTACACGTGCACTCATTTCGCTGATATCTCGTATCACGCACCATACAGTAGTAGAGTTTATCCTCGCAGTTACCATGGGGTTATAACTCGTCTTTCGTTTTCATCAAATGAGTGATCTTTTTATCGTCCAAGACGCCTTTCTAATTATATGTACAACATTTCTAACAAACTAAAAACATTTTTTTGGAGTTGAATGTAAACTTTTCAGTTTCTTTGTCTCGTTCAACGTTGAGATGCCCAGCGCCTTTGGTGATGCCGAGTTGATCGCTCCACTTAGGTAAGTCGGTACTGCCTCTTGCGACCAAGTTTTGCTACAAAAACTTGTCTGAACTTCTGCGGCGCATTAAATGTGTTTTAACGTGGCAAAACGGACGTTCACGTTCGCGGTGGCGGACAGTCATGAGGCAGACGTATTGAGCTGGCTGGGATTGCGTCGCGCTCTTTTGCGGTCCACTGGGTCGAAGGTCGCCATGCGGCTTCTGACGGCCCGGAGGACGCGGCCGGCGCGCCGCGCTGACTAGAAGCTGACGGGACGCGCTGACGTCACAGGTGCGCAGCGCAGCCCGCGTCCGGAACACACTGTGGGCGAGAAAAGTCACATTCAGAGATGACGAGTCGTTCAGCGTAAAATACCCTGTACGGGAAACATGTGCATTGGGGCCTCAAGAAGGAAGGAAGAGGTCTTTAGAGACGGAGCTCAAACACTTTTATAAGGATGGGGAAGAAAATTGGCCATGCCATTTCAAAGGGGCCACCCCGGCATTGGTTTAGGGCGATTTGAGGAAACCACGGCAAACCTAACCCTAGATGACCAAATGTGGATTTGAACCGTTGCCTTCCCGAACCCAAATCCAGTGTGGTAACCCCTATGCCAGCTCTCTTGGTAAGCAGCAGAATTTCTTAATAAAAGTAGTACTAACGCTTAAACGTTAATTAGTATTTAACGTAGCTAATCTCACCATACAAATCAGATTCTTTTTGAGAGATGTGAAATGAATATAGCAGTATTGAGTTGAGGGTCGATTCAATTAAAGAACAAACAAAACCAAACAGAATAATGTGGCTCTCAAGTATCGATACGACGCCAGGAGGGAGATTTACAAAACTAATATACATCTTTAGAAAGAATTTTTACTCTGTAGTAGAATGCGCACCGTCGGCAGTGCCGCAGTGGAAAAAAAATGGTTCAAATGGCTCTGAGCACTATGGGACTTAACATCTGAGGTCATCAGTCCCCTAGAACTTAGAACTACTTAAACCTAACTAACCTAAGGACATCACACACATCCATGCCCGAGGGAGAATTCGAACCTGCGACCGTAGCAGTCACGCGGTTCCGGAGTGAAGCGCCTAGAACCGCTCGGCCACCGCGGCCGGCGCCGCAGTGGTAACACTGGTTCCCGTCAGATCACCGAAGTTATGAGCCGTGGAGCACGGCAAGCACTTGGATTGGCGGCCCTCCGCATCTGCCGAGTGCTGTTGACAAGGGGGTTGCATTCAGCCCTTGTGAGACCAATTGAGGAGCTACTTAATTAAGAAGTAGCGGTTCGGATCAAGAAAACAGACAACACCCCGCAGAGCGCTGTACCGAACGCAATACCCAGTGACGCCTATTGGCTGAGGATAAGAAGGCGGTCGGTCGGTACGTTAAGTCTTCCAAGGCCTCTTCGGATGGAGTTTAGGTTAGCTTTAGTGGAGTGCGCGCTGATTTGAAGATACAAATCAGCGCACATTCTGTTGCAGAATGAATATTCATTCTCGAAACAATCTCCAAGTTATATGTCTCCGCCCATATTTGGCTGGTCGCTTGGTACAATCTAAACTAAAATACATATTTTTGCTCAACTTCCCCTCTCCCCTATTTGAGAAAACCGCTGCTAAACTTCATGATGCGCAAATGACTGTCTATAGATAACTGAAACTTCAGCAGTTTTCGTCATCACACGGGGTCCGCAAACGCGTGTTTGCCTAGAGAGTGACGAAAGAAACTTTTTCGACTGCCGCTTGTGCATTCGTAAGGTAAACACTATTTAAAGAAAGCGCCGCTGGCGGCGCAACGACGGTCTGGCTGGGGAGCGGAAGGCATGTGCTCGATTCCCACATAAATTTTGCAGTTTCTTGTTTCATTTGTATTTTTCACTTATAGAAGTTGGTAGGAAGAGAAGGATTAAAATGGCAAGCAAATCAATAAGGAATGGTCAGAAGGTAGGCAAATAAACTTCTCAGACACTCAGATTAATAAAGAATTAAAATTTTAGTCCTCGTTGTTGTTGTTGTTGTGGTCTTCAGTCCTGAGACTGGTTTGATGCAGCTCTCCATGCTACTCTATCCTGTGCAAGCTTTTTCATCTCCCAGTACCTACTGCAACCTACATCCTTCTGAATCTGCTTAGTGTATTCATCTCTTGGTCTCCCCCTACAATTTTTACCCTCCACGCTGCCCTCCAATACTAAATTGGTGATCCCTTGATGCCTCAGAACATGTCCTACCAACCGATCCCTTCTTCTGGTCAAGTTGTGCCACAAACTTCTCTTCTCCCCAATCCTATTCAATACTTCCTCATTAGTTATGTGATCTATCCATCTAATCTTCAGCATTCTTCTGTAGCACCACATTTCGAAAGCTTCTATTCTCTTCTTGTCCAAACTATTTATCGTCCATGTTTCACTTCCATACATGGCAACACTCCATACGAAAACTTTCAGAAATGACTTCCTGACACCTAAATCAATACTGGATGTTAACAAATTTCTCTTCTTCAGAAACGCTTTCCTTGCCATTGCCAGCCTACATTTTATATCCTCTCTATTTCGACCATCATCAGTTATTTTGCTCCCCAAATAGCAAAACTCCTTTACTACTTTAAGTGCCTCATTTCCTAATCTAATTCCCTCAGCATCACCCGACTTAATTAGACTACATTCCATTATCCTTGTTTTGCTTTTGTTGATGTTCATCTTATATCCTCCTTTCAAGACACTGTCCATTCCATTCAACTGCTCTTCCAAGTCCTTTGCTGTCTCTGACAGAATTACAATGTCATCGGCGAACCTCAAAGTTTTTATTTCTTCTCCATGAATTTTAATACCTACTCCGAATTTTTCTTTTGTTTCCTTTACTGCTTGCTCAATATACAGATTGAACAACATCGGGGACAGGCTACAACCCTGTCTTACTCCCTTCCCAACCACTGCTTCCCTTTCATGTCCCTCGACTCTTATAACTGCCATCTGGTTTCTGTACAAATTGTAAATAGCCTTTCGCTCCCTATATTTTACCCCTGCCACCTTTAGAATTTGAAAGAGAGTATTCCAGTCAACATTGTCAAAAGCTTTCTCTAAGTCTACAAATGCTAGAAACGTAGGTTTGCCTTTCCTTAATCTTTCTTCTAAGATAAGTCGTAAGGTCAGTATTGCCTCACGTGTTCCAGTGTTTCTACGGAATCCAAACTGATCTTCCCCGAGGTTGGCGTCTACTAGTTTTTCCATTCGTCTGTAAAGAATTCGCGTTAGTATTTTGCAGCTGTGACTTATTAAGCTGATAGTTCGGTAATTTTCACATCTGTCAACACCTGTTTTCTTTGGGATTGGAATTATTATATTCTTGTCCTCGTTGTATGAAAGGTATTTCCAGTGAAAGTGTTGAGAAGACGAACATTCGACGCACGTTAGACATGAGGGAGGAAAACGAGGCCTTATCGCATTTAGTGATATACATTACAAAAATTTACACGCGGAACAACATTCCATCGCATCGTCTGGAAAATTGTTTCCCCAAGTTTTCGTGTGCTTACGTCAAATTATCGTTTAATTTGGTCCTTGGGGTATGCAGTAGATCAGTCGTTTAAAAGACTCATTAACAAATGTTTACATCACTTGTTCCAAATCCGAAAAATGCACAAATACAATTAACAAATTGTGTCTTCAGAACATTTCAAAACTACAAGTTGCTGGTAAAAAATTCCGTCTGGTATTGGACTTCTGTGGCGGACAAATAAATACCGTCATATATGATCTCATATGTATAGACGAAGAAAGTCAGCTGACTTGCACAGTAGAAATAATACCGTCAACCTGAACACGTGTGTGCCAGCAATGTGTTGCTTATTTTAGAAAGTTCATATGGAGGCTTCAAAATGGCAATCTGCAACTACATATAAATCCAGCGAGAATTGCACAAACGCGCAAATGCAATAATGATTCACGACGTAATTTAAATTTATGATCAACTTTCAGCACCGACTTTTCAGGATGTGTTATCTACTGCGGGATATGCATCAAAAGTAATTATAGAAAAAGAAATATTTTAAAATACAGACCAAGTCTGTTACGCTGAATCTTCGGGATGAACTATTCGATTGCGTAAAGATTACTTTGATGAGATGTTCTTGTTACTTCGAATATTTGTACGAGAAATGTCATCAGTCTTGTTGTTCTAAGGAACCCAAGGACATGTAAGAGAGTGAGTGAAAGAGCACTTTTGAAGGGACCAGGATTAATGTTTTAATTCTTTCCGAATGCAAGTAGCTTTAGAAATTTATTTTCCTACTTTGTTGTTATCCCTTATTGATTTATTTACTTTATAAACCCTCCTATTTCTAGCAACAAAGATGCAGAAAGAAGTGCGAATGAAAAATCTGTGGATATCGTTTGTGAATCGGACACAGATTCTTTGCTTCCCAGACAGATACCTTGGCCGCTAAAGCCACTGGCGTTTTTGTTAAACAGGGCCTTTCGGAAAACGTTCTTTCCTCCATTTCTACGAAAATATGCTTTTGCGGATGACATATGTAATGACGAAAAATTCTCAATTTTTAATTATCTTTGGATGTAGTCGATTTTGAGTAAATGCACATCGCGACATTTTGGAGCGATTTTCTTAAAAACGGAGGGGGCAGGATTGAGTAAAAATGTCTTAGACTTAATTTTTAGGTATTACACAAGTGTCCTGCCAAACATAAGCCGAATCAGTTGCATTTGTCTGAGGCCTTCACCTGGTAAGCTATGTCTCCGCAATATCTTTTCTTCCAGTCATAGTTTCACAAGGCTGAAGGAGAACTTCTGTGAGGTCGGAAATGAGGTGCTGGTTGAAGGAAAGCGCTGAGGACGCATCGTCAGTCGTGCTTGGGTAGGCCGGCCGAAGTGGCCGTGCGGTTAAAGGCGCTGCAGTCTGGAACCGCAAGACCGCTACGGTCGCAGGTTCGAATCCTGCCTCGGGCATGGATGTTTGTGATGTCCTTAGGTTAGTTAGGTTTAACTAGTTCTACGTTCTAGGGGACTAATGACCTCAGCAGTTGAGTCCCATAGTGCTCAGAGCAATTTTTTTTGCTTGGGTAGTTCAGTCGGTAAGCAATTGCCCGCTTAGAGTAACGGGCGGCACACACTTTTCACCTGACGTGTTTTTTTTTTCAGGTATTGGACTATAAACCAGAAGTAAACGAGATCCTCGAAGACGACGCAGGAGATGGGTGGACTGAGATCAGAACACTGGAGGCTTGTTGTTGAAGTGAAGAAAAAGAAGACTTCTGTCAACGTAGGCCCGAACTAATCCCATATCACAATATAGACGTTATGGAATTCGTCATAATTCAATAAAGCATCAAGCTTTTCCAGATGTAATATCTCTCCATGAGATAGATATTACAAATACATGACTGTTAAGGGTTTGTCTTTGCCATGTTTTGGCATGTAGCAATAAAATAAAGCGTGCAAGTAACCATTTCCCATTGGGCATGGTAATATTTTAATTTTGAAAACGCACAATTGCACAGTGGTTCGGAGTCTATGTTAAACTTTATATCTGCTTTAAGTAGCTGGCTAACGCATTTGAGAGGTCAGAGGAAGACGAGTGCATACAACCGCCAATTCGACCACGCCTAGAAGAACAGCACAGTATTTCAATCACCCTTAGATCTAGGGCTATAATTTAATTTAAAAATGACACTCCATAAACCTTAGATCTATTCGACACTCGTATTATTTGACATGTAGATAGTTTGTCGGAACCTGTACGTGACCTACCTATATTCTCTTAAAAGCAAAACAAATCAATGACAACTCCAACACGATAGTACCGAGTAAAGTGGTGTTCTCACGTGGTAGTTTCGTCATCACTTCTCGCTTGAGTCAAGGAGTATGGCTGGGGAAGCCCACCTGGTTAGCCGAGCGGTGTAACGCACGACTTACCGGAGTGGGAAGGAGCGCCTGGTCCCCGGCACGAATCCGCCAGGCGGACTTGTGTCGAGGTCCGGTGAGCCGGCCAGTCTGTGGGTGGTTTTTGGGCGGTTTACCATCTGCCTCGGCTAATGCGGGCTGGTTCCCCTTATTCCGTCTGAGCTGCACTATGTCGGCGATTGCTGCGCGAACGAGTTCTCCACGTACGCATATACTACCATTACACAACCACGCAAACATAGGGGTTACACTCGTGTGGTGTGAGACGTTCCCTGGGGGGTCCGCCAGGGACCGAACCACACAGTAGCCCTGTGTTCGTTGTGGGGCGGCGGAGGGGTGAAGTGGACTGCAGTAGTCGTCGTGGGGTTGTGGACCACTGAGGCTGCGGCGGGGACGGAGGTCCCCAGTTAATGTACAACATACAACATGGTTGCGGAGGCCTACCTGGGTAAGGAGCAGGCGGTTAGAAGAGCGGCAGCTTGTCCCGCGCCTGCGCCGCCAGCCGCTGCCGCCGGTAGCTGTGCAGACAGATAAAGGTGGCGACGAACGCGGCCGGCAGGCAGAGCCCCAGCAGCAGCACCAGCGAGAAGCGCATCGTGTCCCGCCAGCCCTGCAGGCCGGCTAGCGCGCGCCCGGTGTGCTCCGCCGGCGCCACCAGCACCAGCGTGGTGCCGTCTTCGCCGCCGCCGGTGTCCACCACCAGCGGAGGGCTGCGTACCAGCTTGTCCGCCCTCTTCGTCACCAGCTCCACCTGCCACACAATACAGCTGTCAGTGTTTCTAGTTTTCCAACAGGACAATGCGCTGCCACTATCTCTGCCGCCCAAGTCCACCACGAACAACGGAACTGCACACCAGAGAGCCTGCAAGGACAGTACACTAATGCCCACGGAATGGAGCATGCCAACTAGTCTGCCCTGTTCACCTCCAGCACCACCTGTCACACACCGCACCTGCCTTAACTTCTAGTGAACCAGTTGGAAAGCGTGGTGACTGTACCACCTGTGTCCATACCTGCTTTGCACCAGTGACCATTCTTCATCACACGTTCCACCTGCCCGAACAATATACCCGTTAATGTTTCTTGCATCAGAACTGGGCAGCACAGTGCCAGCTTCTCTGCCAGCCATGTGTACCTACACAGAAGGCTTCGCATCAGTTACACCTCCCTCCTCGTCTCCAGTCCAGCTGACACCCACTCTCCTCAGCACCTGCTCCAGCTGCCACACAACACACTTGTAAGTCATACAACGCAGGCTTTCACGGCTGGTGTTGTCTTCAGATAAAACTTCCAGGCTGAAGCCAGCTAAATGGTACTGCTACGTTGATGCCACATTTGTGGTGTGGACTCATGGTGAAGAAGAGCTGGATGTCTTCTTGGTGCATCTGAACAGTATTAACTCGAAGATACAGTTTACGGTGGAGAAAGAGAGCAACGGTCAACTCAATTTCCTGAATATGTGGATGGGACACTGGGCCACAATGTATATAGAAAGAACACTCATGCGGATCGATTCCTCCAAAAGGAATCAAACCACCATCCTAGGCAAAAAAGAGGTATCATGAAAATCTTGATGGACAGAGCCAACAAAATCTGCGAGCCGGCGTACTTGCAAGATGAATTAAATCACTTACGGTCAGCCTTAATGAAAAACGGATATACCAGCAACGAAACTGATCGAGCCCTCCATCAGAGAAGAAAAGAAGCGAGAAGTCAAGAGCAACAACGGTCACCGACTGGAAAAGTTTTCCTACCGTTCACTAATAAAGTCACGGACCGTATCGGGAAAGTACTGGCCAGGTATGGGATCGAAACAATCCTCAGACCCACCAAGAAGATTAAGGAATATTCAAGAACTGCAAAAGACGCCCGACACCCCCTAGCAACACCTGGAGTGTACTAAATTCCATGCATTTGTGGACAAGTATATATTGGAACAACGAAAAGAAGTGTAAATACCTGCTTAGCCGAAATAAAAGAAACTGTCGCTTAGGACACATCGGAAAATCGGCCGTAGCTGAGCATCTTTTTCCAGATGGGAACCACGAAATTAAATTTAATGAGACAAGCGTTCTAGCATGAACACTCCATTATCATATGCGCATGTATAGAGAAGAAATAGAGATTCACAAACACCATAATAATTTTAATAAAAAAGAGGAAGTTTAAAAGTAGGACAAAATATGGATGTCGACGTTGCGCCAGCAGAATGACAGTCGATTACTCTCAATCGAGAATGATGACGCCTTCCAAAGATAGGCATACCGTCGGCATCACGTGACGAATTGTGATGCCCTTTATGCGCTCTATAAATGCGAGAGTACCTGGACCCTCAGTGGCAGTAGCCAGATGACCTCAGAAGATGTCTCCCGCAGATGGAGACGAAACGTTTGGTGGAAATTTTATACATAGACCACGGCCTCTTAGCCCGGAAGTTTTAACTGAAGACACTTGTAAGTATTTCTGTTTTAGCACTTCTAGCCTTCAGTGTCACTATTTTCCATCACCAGCATCCTGTTGCACAATAATTGACCCACCCTACTCATCACCAGCTTCACCTGCCACAGTCTGCAACAGCAACATCTGTCAGTGTGTCAGATATCCCAATCGGACAGCATAGTGCCACCCTAACCGCTGCCTGTCTCCAGCACCAACGGAGCTTCACATCAGCGGGCTCACCGCCATCATCACCAACTTCATCTGCGATACTGCATGTTTGTCAGTGTTTCTTTTTTCTCATCTGAACAGTCTGTTTTCTCCATCGGCACTGCCTGTGTCAACTGCCATCAGGGGATTGTGCTCCAAAGAAACTGGCTGCTTTGTCACCACCTCAACCCAACACACTGTACTTCAGTCACTGTTTCTGGTTTCCCAGCTGGGCAGCATGGTTGTCACATTCACAACCGCCCTTGTCCTCCCCCCCCCCCCCCCCCCGTGTTATGTCACACCAATGATCTCGCCCTCTTCATCACCACATCAACCTGCCACAGCTACCATCCACAACACGGCGTGTATGATTTCCCAACTGGATTATCTCGTTTACGTGGATTTGTTCGTCACAGTTACCATCCAACAGACCAATATGATCTCTGCCAAAGTTTTGTTTTCCCAGTTTAACGTTTTAGTCTAGAGTTTAGTTTCCAACTTTGCTTTACACAACGTTGATCCTGGTTATTTGTAAACACATCAGAGCATGGTGACGTTCCACACTACAAAATAGAACCATTTCGTTGTATCCATAATAGACACTGAAGTCTTGGTTGTTGTAATCAGTTAACCTGTATACTCAAGCACCTTTCACAGTGCAAAATCGTCAAAATCGATGTGTTTCGAATTATTACACAAGAATCTATAAAAGCGATAAGGACACAAACATAAATAATAATATTTTATAGATTCGTATATAATAATTCTGATGAAGAAAGCTTGCTACATTTTAATACTGATACACAACTATCTTCTCTATTTTACTGACACACTGAAACATCTTAGACGTTCGATATTAACTTACACAGGAAACCCCACAGCTCACCAGACAACAAATAATACACTAAAACTATCGACAGATAAATTAGAGCGATAGGTAGGGCCTACCATATTCTTTAACAAATCATTCACATCTATGCGTCGTTTGGGCTCCTGTTTTTCCAGATTTCTAACTCTCTTAACAAGAATTGGAACTCTTTTTACTTCGCTTTCTGCATCAGTCTACGTTGTCCCACAGACATAATGTATCTGCTAATTACATACCTACTCTCTCTCGGATTTCTGAAACACGTTGAGAAACGCTATTCATTACCCTAACTTCGGTAATGGAGTCTAATCGTTTTCTTAGACATCACTAAATCCGAGTTTCTACCAACCAAATAGCCTCTCTTGGTTAACCTACACACACACACACACACACACACACACACATACACACACACACACACACACACACACACTCCACATTCATGCCTTCAAATCCAAATGTCAGTGCAAAAAACTATCCTCCCTACCCACTATAGATCCTTCATTTCGTGTTTCCTCAGACAAAACCAGATGTTTGGATATGGATATTGACACAAAGCGAGCAATACTCGTACTAAGTGGGGCACACCATGAGTGCATTGCACTACTACAATACCCCATTTCCTAAAACGACCACACTACTACTCTGGACGTGAAAGGCAATGGTTTTATGGCTTCAGTGTATTGTTTGAAACAACGAACAAGACCACTTCTCATGAGCCCTCCAGAGGAGTAGAAATGATTTTCTTCTGTTCCTTGAGGCAGTTCGCTAATACGTGGATATTGTCTGTGATAGTTATTTTTTGATGCTGTTTGTGACGTTCTGCTACGGCATTCAGCTTATTTTGGTTTCCTTCCAAAGATTATACGGTTATTATGTTGAGAAAGTACAGTATTACACATCCATAAACTAAATTGTCGGACTCAGGAGAAGCCATTGCCATGCATGACGCAGAGAAGGCATCTCCATTCCTGGAGCAAATATCTGTTAAAAGTTCACCATAAAACAGGGTTAATTCACGATGACAGCTACAAGTGATCATAGAATTTACCAAAGAATTCTGAGAGATTACCGGAGCCTGATAAGGATTTCTATATAAATAATGGTACATTTTATTTACGGTAACGCACGTTCTTCAGTGTTCTGAAGGCACTGACCTGTATGTGGAAGACAGTGTCAGATGACAGCGAGAGAGTGACGCAGGAGGAGTCTGTGTAGAGGTTCCCGGTGATCCCCCCGCCGTCCACCTCCCACGTGACCAGGTACAGCGGGGATCCCCCGTCGCTCCTCGCGGCCTGCAGCTCCTTCTCCGGCAGTCTCCACGACAGCTCGGCGATCACCAGCGCTCCTTGATGGATCACGGACGTCAGTCGCAACGACCACTGGCTGCCGTTCTGTCAACAGATGGAAAGGTTAAGCACTGGTCACGTAAGATACACGACACGTGCGCCATCAGTCGAAGCAGGTGCTAAAGACCTTGCTGTAGTGTGCCCACAGCATCTTATCATCATCATCATAGTCAGTCCAAAACAGTTTTGAGACTGGATTAACAGAAAATACAGAGCAGTTAAGATGGTACTCCAATCTCCTCCTCATTCCACACACTCAAACTTTAGTGAAACGCACAGAACGTTCTTACAAACATATGAAACTGTCAGAAACGTCTTTCTTTCAGGTTGTGTTGAACTCATGCGTCACATTCTTAATTCACTGACGTCGCTTGTACACCAGGAATGACATCAGCCCCTCGGAAAGTTTTGGACGGACAGTGAAGTTTATTATTACTTCTACGTACGTAATTACAATAATAAAAATAGACGATGTCTAGAGATAATACAGGTTACCCATCTAAGCTGCTACTGTGTTATTGTCACTGGCGATGTCTTGTCTAACGATTATCAGTTATGTAGTAGAATGTAGCCTCAATTGAGCGCTGTCGTCAGAAGTAAGAGCAAAAAGGCAATAATTAAGCAGCAATCTGGGCTAATAAATTTCTGTTTGCTTGCTGTATAAGCTTGTCTATTTCTTTATTTGAATGAGCAAGCTGACGCAATGGTTAAAGTGCAGGACTATGACTCAGATGGAGAGTGATTTACCCTCCCTTCCTAGCACCCATGCAAAGCAGGTTCTATTCAGCATAGTTTCTCTGCACCACATAGCACACTGCAGGGAAGATTCTTTTGAAAACTACTATGCCGAGTTCCTTCACTACCATCATCATCAGTTCTAATGTCACTTGTCGACAACACTAGCGTCGTCTCCAATTGTGGAAACTGCCATCGGGTATATCGAAGTAATGGTTCAGTAATTATATACTATGTGATCAAAAGTATCCGGACAGCCCCAAAAACATATTTTTTGCATATTAAGTGCATTGTGATGCCCCCTACTGCCAGGTACTCCATATCAGCGACCTCAGTAATCATTAGATATAGTGATCAGAATGGGGCGCTCCTCGGAACTCACGGACTTCGAACGTGGTCAGGTGATTGGATGTCTCCTGTGTCATACATCTAAACGTCAAATTTCACACTCCTAAACATCCTTAGGTCCACTGTTTCCGATGTGATAGCGAAGTGAAAACGTGAAGGGACGCCTACAGCACAAAAGCGTACAGGCCAACCTTATCTGCCGACTGACAGAGACCGCCGACAGATGGTGTAATGTGTAATAGGCAGAAATGTATGCAGACCATCACACAGGAATCCAAAACTGCATCAGTATCCACTATGACAGTTAGGCGTGAGGTAAGAAAACTTGGATTTCATGGTCGAGCGGCTGCTCATAAGCCACACATGAGGCCGGTAAATGCCAAACGACGCCTAGCTTTGTGTAAGGAGCGTAGACATTGGAAGTTTGAACAGTGGAAAAACGTTGTGTGGAGTGACGAATCACGGTACACAATGTGGCGATCCGATGGCAGGGTGTGGGTATGGTGAATGCCTGGTGAATGTCATCCGCCAGGATGTGTAGTTCCAATAGTAAAATTCGGAGACGGTGGTGTTATGGTGTTGTCGTGTTTTTCATGGAGGGGGCTTGCACCCCTTTTTGTTATGTGTGACACTATCACAGCACAGGTCTACATTGGTGTTTTAAGCACCTTCCTGCTTCCCACTAATCAAGAGCAATTCGGGGATGGCATTTGCAAGTTTCAACACAATCGAGCACCTGTTAATAATGGATGGCCTGTGGTGGAGAGGTTACACGACAGTAACATCCCTGTAAAGGACTGGCCTGCACCCAGTTCTGTCCTGAATCCTATAGAACTTCTTTGGGATGTTTCGGGACGCCGACTTCGTGCCAGGCCTCACCGAGCAACATCAATATCTCTCCTCAGAGCAATATTCCGCGAGGAATTGGCTGCCACTCCCCAAAAAACCTTCCAACACCTGCCTGAGCGTATGCCTGCGAGAGTGGATGCTATCATCAAGGCTGGTGGGACAACACCATATTGAATTCCAGCATTACCGATGGAGGGCACCACGAACTTCTAAGTCATTTTCAGCCAGGTGTCCGGATACTTTTGATCACAGATTGTAAATCGACTGCATGAAACTCATTAATGACCGCAATGCTGTTTAGCACTATGCTGTAAACAAAAGTCACGTACGATTTGCTTACAAAAGCGAAGAATCTTGTTTTATTTGCTTACTGTATATTCACTCTCGTATCAAAAGAGTGAAGAGGATGCCTAGGAGCAATCAAGTGAGCCGGTAAATACGGCTATCTCTGCACGGATACTAATTTTCACGGCGATATATGGATAATCTCAAACTTGTTTTCACAAATATAAGAGAAACATTCTTATGCAACTAACTAGAAATCTACTTCACATGCACTGTCTGATCAATTATGTCTAACAACTGTTAGTGGACATTTAGGGGTGTCTCCATCTTTCATCCGTATGGCGGCTTGAACTCTGCTGGGGACACTTTGAATCATGTGTCTGAAGTCTGAGGATAGATGGCAGCACATAGTTCCTCAATATCCAAAACGAGAAAAGATATTTTGTTGGACGCTGGATTCTGGAGCGTAGTCGACGTTCTAACTCATCTCAGAGGTGCTGCACAGGATTAAAATCGGCACTCTAGGCAGGTTAGTCATTTCACAAATGTTATTGATCACAAATGACTGCCTCAGAGACGCAGGCATATGACAGGATGCTCCTGTCTCCGAAATATTCCTCTACTGTTCGCAGTACGCAACGCCATAAAATTGTTCATATCATATCACATGCAGCATTTCCTAACCACGAAAAATGTTGAATTTAGCCTAGTCGTCAAATGTGGGCTGTCTTGGAAAACTGCCTTCTCGGATCGCTAGACAACATTCAGACAAATCGTATTAATGGGTTTTATTACGAAATGATCAATGACAATACTTAACTTTGACAATAGCTCATAAGCGTCGCAAGCCAAGGGCGACATGCATATAAGAAATCTCTCCAGTATATACAATTCTTAATACGAGTACAGTAATACAGTTTTCTATTCAGTTCGCTAGTTGTGAAGCTTCTCTAGAATCGTTATGTCCTCCTCGCCTAGAGGGCACTACCGTCACGTTGTCGTCCTGGAGAGGGGTCGGTCAGCGTGCGATTGGCTGACGTCTCCTTCATAGCCCTCTCTGTTCTGTCGTTCCCGACCGGCGAGCCGGCGCGTGACTTTACGCTGGAACAAATAATGCCCTCAGATCTTAAAACAACCTCCTCCATACATATCTGTTGTCACTACACATGATAGCATTCGCCAAAACCAAATCCGTCCACCGGATTGCCACAGGGTAGAGCGTGATTCGCCACTGTCCACTGGTGTTGCTTAGCACTGACTACAGGATATGTGGCTCATGAGGAGCTCACCAACCGTTGCACCACATTCTTCTTAACTCAGAATGCAATAGCTGGACTGCTGATACCACTTTGGAACTCAAGAGTGATTCCGTCCGCAACTTTCTACGACAGCCTTCCGCAATGCACAATGATCGCTGCCCGCCGGTACACGACGTCTTCATGGTCTTAGTTTAGCTGTGGGAGCTCCTCCGCGTTTCCACTTCACAGTCACATCACCACAGGAGACTTGAGCAGCTTCAGATGGACACAGAGCTCTCTTGACCGACCAAATCTAGTGTCACTGCTTCTATACTGCTTTTATGCTGGCGGGTCCACCACTTTTGACATATAATGGTCATGAGACTGGATTCCATTAGGAAGTACTCAGACAACTCCAGCATAGGTCGTATAAATTTGAAACTGTTACTTTATTATTGCATGTCGATATCATTCAAACGAGCCCTGCATAACAAGACTAACTCCAGTGGACTCATATAATCATCCACAAAATACAGAGGTATTTGCAGTGAAGACATGCCAACTAGTAGGTAAGAGTTTCAAATTGATATGCAATAATAAAACAACGGTTTCAGATTTACACGTCCAGTGCTTGAGTTTCCCTTGTTTGCAATCTATTGGTCAGTCTGAAATACATAGGGGTATCCAGATGCTTTCGTCAGGTGGTGTACATCTTAACTGTGAAAAAGTGGTTAATCATACTTTAAGCAAAATCAGTCAGATGATACCAGTTATGTCGAAACTAATGACAGTTATTGTGTAATAATCGTCCATATAAAATGTGATGTAATCTCCTCTGTAGGAAATACAGATACTAGTCTAATTAACAAATCTTTCAGCTGCTTTTACAGCTTCGTTTCAGCTTGACCTGTTTAAGGACGTGTTTCTTGTTAAGATTGTTAGACTGTTTCCTTCCCTAAGGCTCAGTGGGAAACTTTCGTTTTGTAGAAATACATTGTTCCTAAAATGATTACCTTCTCTACGAGGAGCCAAGTTCCGTCTCGTCGTAAATGGAACGATGAAAATTCCTCTTATATCTACCTTCCAAATTCTATATTCTAACACAGCTCACCTCCGTTTCATCCCCTCGTCAGCTGACGCTGCGTGTGCAGTTTGCTACTGTATGCCAGCACTGGTGTTGTTAAAACAGTGCACAGTGTAGCTTTTTGCGTTGTCAAGCAATGTGTGTAAATTGTGTCCAACGTGTAGAGTGAATGATGTTGAAGTATGAATGATAATGTAACACTAGTTTTTTACAGTATAATGCAAAAATGTGTAAACGGAACAAGATTCCACACTAGGTTGCGTTGACTTTTAATAGATAGGCCTTATATTTGGAAGGATGGAGACACAATATCCTTCCAGCCAACCTTAGTTAAGTATCCATGGCTCCTTTCAATTTCTCCAAGTAAATGTCGAGTTAGTGTCTGTTATAAGGCCCACTAATATACCATCATTCTCAAACTAGAACTAGAATTGCACTGCCTGACAAAGTAAAGCACCCAGAAAACATGGTCGGATGCCGATGTAACTTCGTATACGTACATACACGCAGCAGTAAATTAATGACTAGAAGTGCGTTTCTCTGTGACAAGTAAAACGGCGACCGGAGTGTATTAGTCTTGTTTGAGTTTAGTGTCGTTAGCAGGAGCGGTAGGGTGTACAAGGGGCATGAACAGCATCAGATGTTGAATGATCACTGTGAAGGGTGCCGCGTACTCATATGAGATAGCGTTATCAGGAGATGAACGTGTTTGAATGTGGCCTCATTGTGGGTCTCTATTTGGCTGGCTGATTGAATGGGGCAACATCCAGATTTGTGGAGCGTTCAGAAGCGCCGATGGCTCGATGTTGAACTGCGTAGGAAGGTAAGGACAGGTGTACTCGTCGACAACCCTACAGACGACCACTGCAAATGGTTCTAATGGCTCTGAGCACTATGGGACTTAACATCTGAGGTCATCAGTCCTCTAGACTTAGAACTACTTAAACCTAACTAACCTAAGGACATCACACACATCCATGCCCGAGGCACGATTCGAACCTGCGACTGTAGCAGCCGCTTGGTACCGGACTGAGGCGTCTAGAACCACTACACCACAGCGGCCGGCACGACCATTGCAATGGAGGACTCTGCACCAATCACATCGTAATCTCTTCACATCTGGGGCTGCCATGCTACAACATCCTGCGCCAGACTGGTAGAAGCCGGAGTACGGAATTACGTCCCATGCCGTTCACACCAAAACCGGCTGCATTTGGAATGGTGCCATGACGAGGAAGTACGGTCTGCTGATGAATGGCGTTACATTGTGTTCAGCCATAACTCGTGGCTCTGCACACGCCAGATGACCATTGTCGGGGATTATGGTGCTGATCTGGAAGGGATTCCAGTCTTTCAATGTTTTGAAGAGGCACATCAGTGTTATTGTTTGAGTCATGATGCGAGCAGGCACGGGGTATGGCTTCAAGGCACGGATGGTAGTGACTGATGGAACTTGTAACACAGCAAGTTATTACCAGATGACATTCGGTGCAGTAAGGCACGCAGCCATTTGGTACCGTGACTGCAGGATGGCTATGTTTCTTCCTTTTTTTTTCGCTTTGTTCACAGTGCAGCTGACGCTGCCTGCCGTGACAACTGCATAGCGTACTATTCAATCAGTTCGAAAATTCATACCCTCTAAGAATCTAAATAATCCATATTAGTTATTATCCGATTTTGTTCAAATTTGGTACACAGCCTTTTGTTATTAATGGACTGATGCTGCCAAAATAACAGATTTTTATTTATTATGGTTCTGCAGATAAAAAGAATTACCTAAAAGTCCTAAAACGTAAGCTAGTTTTTTAAAACCAAGTCAGGAATAAATACAGATTGACTTTCAATATCATTTGAAGCCATTACAAATTTACCAGTGCATAAAATATATTAATTAGAATTTCCTTTTCAAAACTGTAGTCCTGTGCATCACTTAATACAAAAATCGGTCAAAATTATTATCTGATTATATTTTGCTGCGTGAGTGCGTGAGAATGATTGAGAGAGTGCATGTGTGTCATACGTTAAAACTTAATATGCCATTTTTCATAAAACCTTGCACAAGTAGGCCGTGGGAAAGTTATGGTGCAACCATGATTCAGATGACGTACGTCGGTGTGAGCTTGCGTTTGTATAAAACCAGCCAGAAAGAAAGTTAGAGGTGAAATAAGTTTACTTATCAATTTGAAGACTAATTCGTACTTCGCTTATTTTGATTAAACAGTATACTAGAAATTGAAGTTTTAATGACGTTAATTACTATCAGATTATTGATTGAATACGGCAAGATTTGCCGCGAGAATGATCTGGAAGGAACATTCTGATTGGTCGTTTAGATCAACAGCCAATCAGAATTAGGCCGTCCCCGCGGGAATATAGTGAAGTGGGCAGTCAGTAGAATAGTTGGAGAGAGTCTCTTGCTAACCGGCCTACGAGTTACACCGTGTTAGATAGCTCCGTAAAAATACTCTGAAAAATGAAAGAAAAATATTGAGTTAAATTCGGTTCGAATACCTCGTAACTGAAGCGACTGGAGTTACGAATATTTTAATGAAAGTTTGGTGTTTCTAAATTAAATAGTTCGAAAGTTATGAGCGTGTAAACTTTCTGGTCGTAGTAACAATTCCGCGTGGCATGTTTCGTGCTCTGTACGCAATACTTTGGCGAGCACTTCTTTCGAAGAAGACCACTGAAATGACCGAATGTTTAACTCGCGAGTAGTTGTGAGTCGGTACCTGGTAGAACGTAAAAATTATTCGGGTCGGACTTGCAACAATTCTGGCTGTTTTTCGAGTGAAACTATGCTGTACAGACAGTGAACTTTGAATGAGAGAGCATTACCATAATAAATACGGATTTGATAGCCATTTCCTGTGTTTCCATATGAATAAAAAGTACATTCAGTCTAGTTTTAAATGCTTTCTGCAAGTAGACTGCATCCTCCGAAAACCCGATTTTTCTTAAAATGAACTTTCAGTAACTGACTTCCAACTCAAGTTACGCGTCCTCTGCGTGGTAGGTATTAGGTAAAGGTTTCATCAACGCAGCTTTACACTGCCTAGCACCACTTGCTACTACAGAGTGATAGGACGTCGGAAAGAATTATGTCGGGGTAGGTTTAATTTGATTAAACATGCCACAGTATTATCTGCCCATATGCCCATTATCATATGCCGATTTTTCCATATGTTGAAAGGTTCCCGAAGTAACTGGCTAATTCGTCCTGTATCTTATACATGTTTGCTGCTCTTACACCATTATAGGTGCTAAAAGTGATGCACCGATGAATAAATCTAGTATTACTACTACTGCTACTACTAAATCATCCGCTTAGACGAAAGACTTCCACTTGGAACAGGCTTATAACCCAGTCAACGGAGACCAAAAAAGATGGAATAGGGGAAAAATTTCGTGTAGTCGCAAATTTTCGTACAATTGTAAGAGACAGTGCAGTGAACAGCGAACTAAAACTTGTGACCGATGTGGTGTGATTCTGAGGGTGGGAGCGCGTTTGGAGGTGACGTTTTTATTGTTATCACGAATAACAAGGAAACCGCGGTTGCTACTGAAATGCTTCGAAGTACAAAATTAAACTACATTAAATTTTCTACAAAACAGTCAGTTATTTTGTCTCTAGGATCAGCAATTATCACGTGTCCAGGAATGAAAAAAATCGCAGATTTCTAGTGTTCAAAAGCTATGAAATGAATGTTTATTGTTGAATCAAGATGGATAAAGTTAATAATGTGTATATACCGCATTTAAATGAAGTAAAGATGTATGAAGTGATAAAATTTGGTGTTTGGATGTGACGACGAGGAGGGGGCGGGGGAAGGGCACGGGGGGGGGGGGGGCTAGACGCATTATGAAAGGTAGGTCACGAGAATCTCAATACGTCACAAGAAGCAACTAAAGAGTGTTTCAGAAAGTTATACCAACCCTTCCGCGGCAGGCTTCATAAATCATTGCTGACGCAATGTGCAAGCTCCCTGGGGAAGGGGAATTGTTTTATTTCTTCAAGTGTGTAGAAACGGTATTAAATGCAGACGTAAGTTACTATTGGAATTAACGCAAGAAAAGGGAAAATGGAGAGATTCTATGAAAATTTTCTGCACACTGTTGCACACTGCTAGAGGGGAAATGGATTCTTGGTCATCGTGTACGGTAGTTGCAGCATACTTCCATGAGTGCTGCTCGCTTAACAGTATACAGATGGATTATATATAACCAGCATTTCCTGTCCAGTTCTCTTACGTCAGTAGGAAAACTATCTTCACAGGACTCGGGTATATGGTGGAGTTACTTTCACGGCAGCAAGTCAGGACAGCCAACGCCTGGATATATAATTTTGAAAAAGTAACTTCTGTGTTTCTATGCGCGGCCGGTTTCACACCATTTCAGCTGCAATAACGGTTGACATTTGTACAACTTGGCATATAGAGACTAGTGTTAGTGTACAAATAAACAGTTAAAATGAAGATTTATATGCGTGATGAGCATACTGACAAAATCTAGTCATGCTCAAATCGAAAAAAGAGGATAGGATGACACATGGTTTATGTTGATGTTGTTGTTGTTGTTGTTGTTGTTGTTGTTGTTGTGGTCTTCAGTCCTGAGACTGGTTTGATGCAGCTCTCCATGCTACTCTATCCTTTGTCAGCTTCTTCATCTCCCAGTACCTACTGCAATCTACATCCTTCTGAATCTGCTTAGTGTATTCATCTCTTGGTCTCCCTCTACGATTTTTACCCTCCTCGCTGAGCTCCAATACTAAACTGGTGATCCCTTGATGCCTCATAACATGTCCTAGCAACCAATCCCTTCTTCTAGTCAAGTTGTGTGGCAAACTCCTCCCCAATTCTATTCAATACCTCCTCATTAGTTATGTGATCTACCCATCAAATCTTCAGCATTCTTCTGCAGCACCACATTTCGAAAGCTTCTATTCTCTTCTTGTCTAAACTATTTATCGTCCATGTTTCATTTCCATACATGACTACACCCCATACAAATACTTTCAGAAACGAATTCCTGATATTTAAATCTATACTCGATGTTAACAAATTTCTCTTCTTCAGAAACGTGTTCCTTGCCATTGCCAGTCTACATTTTACATCCTCTCTACTTCGACCATGATCAGTTATTTTGCTCCCCAAATAGCAAAACTCCTTTACTACTCCGATCCGTAGAACGCCAGTTTTCTTTCTCCTGATAACGACGTCCTCCTGAGTAGTCCCCGCCCGGAGATCCGAATGGGGGACTATTTTACCTCCGGAATATTTTACCCAAGAGGACGCCATCATCCTTTAACCATACAGTAAAGCTGCATTCCCTCGGAAAACATTACGGCTGTAGTTTCCACATTCTTTCAGCCGTTCGCAGTACCAGCACAGCAAGGCCGTTTTGGTTAGTGTTACAATGCCAGATCAGTCAATCATCAATACTGTTGCCCCTGCAACTACTGAAAAAGCTGCTGCCCCTCGTCAGGAACAACACGTTTGTCTGGCCTCTCAACAGATACCCCTCCGTTGTGGTTGCACCTACGCTGAAGCACGCAAGCCTCCCCACCAACGGCAAGGTCCAAGGGTCAGGGGGAGGGGGGGGGGGTGCAAGGTTCATAACGAGCAAATTATCGCTAAGTATAAGACGTCAAAAATCAAATCACCAACGACGCTTCCGTGGTACCTAGAAAGGAAGAAAACTAATAAAAAGAAAGTCCTAATAAGGGGCCGGCTGGAGTGGCCGTGCGGTTCTAGGCGTTACAGTCTGGAACCGAGCGACCGCTACGGTCGCAGGTTCGAATCCTGCCTCGGGCATGGATGTGTGTGATGTCCATAGCTTAGTTAGGTTTTATTAGTTCTAAGCTCTAGGCGGCTGATGACCTCAGAAGTTAAGTCGCATAGTGCTCAGAGCCATTTGAACCATTTGAGACAATAAGGGACCACCAGGTAGATAAATAATAATAAATTCACGCACGATGAATAACAGTATCTGGTGAACTAGTGGCGATCTCATATGCCGAATTGGTGGTCAAAGCATAGACAACAAACGATAATCTACGGAATAATGAAAAAATGAGCAGCTAATGATCACTCACTTGTCTAAAATGGATTAATAGATATATATTGGTAAAGACCCAGTTGTTCACTCTGTATTTAATTTCCGCAAAAGTATCCAGCATAAAATTATTCTGAAACTTAGCATGCAACCAGTACGAAGAAAGTAACGGGACTGAGAATCATCTCGAACCTGGACAGCTCAATCGGCAGAAAACAACGCACTGCGAGGCCAGGTGGCAAGAGGCTGAACACAATAACGTAAGGGCGCGCACGTGACTGTGTCCTAAAAACTGAAATTTTTTAGCAATTTGTAATTTGTGGCGCAGAACGCAATTGCGGAAGCGCCTGATAGCGCCATGGAGAGAGCGGAACCATGTGTAATGAGCATGCGCATCCATAAATAACCAGACCAGGAGAATGGTAGTTGAGCTGATACGAGGACTGGGTAATCCCTTACAATATGTTTAAAAAAAGGTAAATTCATAAAAACTGAGCGCTATGGCCTTGATTCAGTCAGCATGTGCATGGTAACCAATTTGTCTTGGCTTTACTTTAGTGCTATTTTCAAATACCTTGTGATGTTAATTATGTCTTCATGCTTTTTACTGCAATTTAAATCAAGCACTGATCCTGTATAGCGCATGACGCTAGTCTACAACCCGGCTTTTATTGGGTCCATTTATAAATTATGTTATATTTATCGGTTTATAGCTTTTAAATAGTTGTTACCTTGAGTTCATTTCGAAACCATCAACGCACTGCTTTTCCGTGGTCAACCTTTCACAACACTCGAGCTAATAATAGTGATTTTGTGAATATGTTCATCCCGCATATACCTTTTCAGTTTAGTTATGTTTTCTTGCTACTTCACTTGAGTATTTGTGTACCAGTTTGAAAAGATTGCATCTGATGAAGAACCCAAACAGCTGCGAAATCGGTCGTCCCTATAAAAGACTTACAGTCAAAGCGTCCTTATCCTTTCAAAATGAGTTATTTTCAGTTTATTAAGTACCCGTGGGTCGTCGTACTCCTCGCAGCTGCCACGCTAATACATTGCGTTTTTCAATGCGTGCTAATGGAGAAAACCACAGCGCCGACTGAACCTACGCGGCAGCTGCGCGCCAGTGCGTGACTTACCACGGTCCTGGTCTTCCAGCCAGGCCCTTCGGCCTCGTCCTCCGCCCCCGCGTCCGCCCCCGCCTCGGCAGCGAGTCCGTGGTCAGCGGGGGCCACGCCGGAGGCCGCGACGGGCGTATAGACCGCCTGCAGACCGGAGGGGCCCACGGCCAGCACGCGGGCAGAACCCGCGGAGGGCAGCCGCGCCCAGCAGTCCGCCGTCTGCAAAGTTCCAGGGGCGCTCAGTTCGTGTCCTCTGTCTCACTGGTACAAGAAGCTAGTACTGGGTGATTATAATTAAAATGAAAAAGGCCGAGTATTGGTTGTAATTATCGTATCGCAGCGAAAGTTGGTAGATATTCTAACGCATTACTGCGAACACATTTACGCTCGAAAGAAGTAGTTACAGTTCGTCCACCAGGTGCAAATCTGGCGCTGTGAATGTAAGAAAGACGTATAGAAATTTTTCTTTATGTAAAGGGCTAGGAATGGGACTAGGGCAGAAAAGGTCAAACAAGTGAGTAAGGCATAATGTAGATTTTATTATCAAGCGCCACTTCAACAGTTTGTTCACTATGAGCACGGGAAACGATAGCGAGATGCCGCAACGCCAGATGTGCATCTAGCGGCCAAAATTGCAACTAATTTTTCCAGAGGTAATCGATTCCGCATTAAAGTATTAGCATATCTACCAAGTTTCCCTCCCGTATGATAATTACAGCCCTCACTTGAGGTTTTTGGACAACATGGTTGTGGAGAGAAGCAGCGATTATTATGATTAATCAATAATTCGAAAACAGTCTTAATCGCATTTATTATTGTTATACCGCCAACCGGTTTCAACTCGACGTAGGGGTCATCTTCTGGGCGTTTACATCATTGGTCGACTGCTGGTGGTGTCTCTCCCGTCTACATAACGGCAGAAAATTTGTTTCTGTTTTTGAATTATTGACTCACTTGAGCTCCCTGAGTATCTGCACTAGAATTATAACCAGCCGGTACTTGGTACTTGTGTGCATCTCTTGTTGTTGACACGACCGGATGGGAGGCAGAAGAAATTTTAGTGATTGCGAAGAAACGAGGACAGGAAGACTTCGCTAACCCATGTGATTTTAATATATGAGTGGATATCCTGGGAAAAAGCGAAAATGAATGCATATCTTGTAGAATAAGATTCGCTACATCTCACAATTGAGGAGCTCTATTTCAGCCACGACCGGTTTCCAGCTTGCGACCATCTTAAGATAGTTATAGTTCGTTCTTATGTTTCAACATTTATTGTCGTAATTTGTAATATCTGTCTGGTAACATGACAAATCACTATTTGTATTAGGGAGCGTTATTTGGAAGCATTTGTGAAACGATTGCCTGGAAAATGTAGCCATAATAGCATAATTATTCTTTGGAATTTATAAAAAAAAGAGAAGGTTGTTACTCCATGGTTATTATAATTCAAGTTCCATTCCGTGCGCGAAGAGAAAATAAAATAAAAGGAAAAATACAAATTAAATTCATTGTTTACTGAACGTAGTGGTAGAGTCCTGTCACTCAAACGCCGATAATCTCCAAAAACCCGCCACTGACCACCTGGCTTTATAACAAGGTGTTGTGGACTGGCCCATTGTGATTCTGATGGACGTATAATACCATTATTTAACAAAAACTGAAATTTTTTAGCAATGTCTAATCTGTGTAGCTCCAATCTACAAGACTTATTGTTTTCTAGTTGGCCATTAGATGCAGTGATATAATGCTGCACTTTTTGCTTCAACAGTTTTGACATTGCGGATGGTTTTGTAAGTTCATGAAATTTCTCCAAAAGTTTAGAGAACTAGGACGTTGCATAAAATGAGCTTACTGAGTCTTCAGTATTCACAGCAGTTACCTCCGATAAAATTTATATTTTGGTGATACTATCAACTTTTTATATTTGAGATCAACGAGTAAACCATAATGATGAAGGAGATCAGCCGCCAGTATACCTTCTTATACGTCTGCTACAGTAACTGGGTATTCATAATTGCGTCTGAGCCCTAAACACCTAAGAGCTTTGAACCCTAGGTTTTGATCTCTGATCCATTTTGAAACTGGTATAATGCACAAATCTGCACCGCTCTATACCAGAAAATATCTTCCACCACTTCGATTTTTAACAGACAGAAGACATTGGTGGCTTGATGTGGGTACTGGGGTTGAACACTCAGCCGCTGTTGTGCCTACTGCAACATCGTAGGTTAAGGGTCGCCCTGCGACAGCAATCGCACAACTTGCGTACGGGCCGCCAGACGCCGCCGCGAGCGCTGAGAGTGCATTACGATCGCAGGCGCGCTTGTTGCGTACGTTCCGCGAGGTGCCGCCACGAGCGCAGCAGTATGTAAGTGCCGACGGAGTTCGGCCAGCTCTCATTTTGTTGGCATCTCATTTTTGCCTATTATCTTCTTTGCATAGTTGCTTAACTCTTACTCGTTTATGGCTCATGTTATTGTGCTCTCTTTCAGCCATTCTGATTGTTTTGATTTACTCCCAGTTGAGAAGTGCTCATTTTCCGATTTCACTTTTGCATATTTCTCATTTTGCTAATAATATGCTCCTTAGCTTTTTACAGTTGATTTGATTAACATAGTCTCATGTACTGTTTGTTGATTTCAGCCTGTTCATATTTCGATGTTCTTTAAATACTGTAATAATTATCGGAAGCATTTCTTCCCTTAAACTTGTGTAAAGTATTCTCGATGTAGGATTTCTTCTGTGGCACAGGTGTAAGATTTGGAATATAAATTATATATGAAACTGTGCTTTAAAAGGAATTTATTTTTTCAGTTTGTACTACATCAGACGACAATTTTGTGATATGAGGGAGAAATTTGAGGGGCGAACCCATGGAAATAGTCTTAAGCGATCCCCTTTAAAAATAAAAATTTGTGTGACACTGAAAGACGTGACACTGTAGGCACCGAAAATTTGTATATATATAAAATTATAAATCACGCTACCATCATAGTTATCTTGTTTTTCTACTGGCAAAGCCGAACACCTTTTTCACGCTGATATCGAGTGCCAATTTTATAATAACATTAGCAATATTTGTCGTTCTTATCGAATTTAGCTCTGCTTCTACTTCCACAGCGCGATCTTTGCCTACTTAAGTTTTCGATTCTTCAATCCTTAAGTCAGTACCTCGGACTGACATAGACGATGATGCTGACGGAGTTGACAGAACTGGTGCAATATGAACCTCCTCAACAGAGTGCATTTAGACCATACGATCTGCCATTTCAGTAATCTTATTCACTGTTTCGTCAGACGTAAATAAGATACTCCTGATGCTACTGGGAAGTTTTTCAAGAAAAACTGTGTTTTTAAGTTCTTGTCTGACATGAAAGTAATGGCATAGGTCCGCAGTTTTCTTAATGATTCATTAGGCTTCGTATCACCAAGTTCACTCAAGAATTTATTAATTTGACGCTCTTCACTTTCTTAAAATATGGTCAAAAGTCGTTATTTGGTAAGAGAATATTTATTGTTCTCGGCAATTGTAACTAGATCCCACATACTTTCAACAAATTTTGGCTCCAGATGAGCAAGCAAATAGTTGAATGTAATCGAAGCGGCAGCTGCACGAGCAATCATAAAATGCGCTTCGGGGCTTTAGAAAACCAGATGTCTGGTTTCTCATCCAAAACGACGGCAGATTAACGCTTATCACATGACTTTCTAGTTTACATTCAGGACTGTTCCCTTCATGTCCATTCTGTGTATTTTTAAACACAGTTGACGAGAATTCGCGTCAAAACAACCAGCTTGAAAAATTACATTGCAAATTTCGTCGTCTCGTTAATCACGTCGGGGTCACCAATTTGTTGCTCACTGCGTTAATTAAAGACTGAATTTAATTTGGATCTTTGCTTTTATTTTATTATCTTATCATGCACACAACTGAACTTGAAACACAATCACAATGGAGTAACAACCTTCTCGTTTTTCGTTTAATTCCAAAGAATAATAATGCTGTTAAAGCGACATTATCACAACAAACAATGTACAGACACATCTAAATACAAATTTTAATTTGTCATGTGCCCACATCTGTTATGTATACATGTTTGTAACATATCTGATCGTCCTAGATGTAAGTTATTTGACCATAACCTTTGTATTTCAATGCAAACATGTTGGACACTGCGAATTCATGGTTGGTTGGTAGATTTGGGGGTTGGGACCAAACAGCGAGGTCATCGGTCCCGTCGGATTATGGAAGGATGGGGAGGAAACCGGCCGTGCCCTTTCAAAAGGACCATCCCGGCATTTACCTGAAGGGATTTAGGGAAATCACTGAGAACTTAAATCAGAATGGCCAGACGCGGGTTTGAATTGTCGTCCTCCCGAATGCGAGTCTAGTGTGCTAACCACTGCGCTACCTCGTTCAATTCTAATTCATGTTTTATTACAGTAATTGACATACAAAGCGCCATTACAGTGCTAAAGGCGTAATGGGGCAGTTCCAATAATTATTTAAGTGACAAATAACATACAAAGCGCCATTACTGTGTTAAAGGCGTTATGTGACAGAGGCGTAATGTGACAGTTCAAATAATTGCTTAGATGACACTTGTGTGGATAATGTGTCAAAAACTGAATTTTTTTGTAAAAATATGCAATTAAGATTTGGATGCCCAAGCTATATGTAAGTACACTAATATTTTCAACACTTGTTAGTTCGCCACTTCCAGTACTTTCACTCTGAGCGTACTCTTTGTCGTACATGCTGACTCTGAATGTCGTCTCGCCCTGTAGCAGGCTCTAATGGTGCTCTCACAGAGGGGCAAGTACCTTTTGCGGCAGCGTATCACATCTAAACATGAACATGAATGAATAATCACCGGAAGATGGGGACATATCCGAAACCGGTCGTGTCTTATGTAAGTCACCTTCGTTGTGACTAGTAGCGGATCTTGCTCTAAAGACTGTAAAGGAAGAGCCACGGAGTTCAGCAGCATCCATTATGGATAAAATTCACAAAATGAGTATATGTTGCCATGGAAGGTAGCATATCCGCCTAGTAACTGTTCAGCATCATGTACAGCCTCTGGCTGTAGAATGGCCTTCAGTTTCTCTATTGAATCACAGAAGAGGCGACCACTGAGGAGTCACTTCCCGAGCGCTGTGGTGGACACAGGTTTTTGCACATTTATTGCCGGTCGATTAAAAAATTAATCGGGTGACATCGCTCTAATACCATGTAGCACCAGCTCTGGATTGGTAATGGTCTCAGTTCAGCGAGAAATAGTCCGAAATTTTCCTCCAGAATGCCGTGTCCCACTGAAGCAACGTGGTGCTGATCAGACTGTGTACAGCATCCTACTTCTAATCTGAGCTTTCTAGATAATACATTATTACGGTAAGTCAACACGAAGTACCATTCGGTGATGAACAGTACCTCGAACAGCAGCATCAATAAAATATGGGTGGAAGAAAACTGTACTACGTTGAAACGAAACGAAATACTATGTTCAGATATTGGAACTAAAATAAGTTGAGAGTTGTACAAGAACAGATAAGCGAGCAATCTATAAAAAGGATACAGGCCATTTTTGACAAGTAGATGTCGCCAAAGCTGCTTGTATAAATTTTTATTTTGTTTCTCCAAACCATTTTGTACCGGACCAATTTAGAGCTCCAGCTAGAGATCAAAGAATGAATATCTACTGAAGTGCATAATTTATGTAATATTGCATCAAAATAGCAGCTATTCCACTTTGGCAGCGATGGCGTGAGTGGGTGCTACTTTTCAACTTTTCCATGTGTTTCGTTACGCTAGTATCTACATAACTTTGGTTGAGCTCATCTAGGCGTTACATACGATATTATTTCGTGCTTACGTTTACGCAGCAACGACGCTGCAGATAGTGCACAGCTGGAACTCTACTTTGTAGATGGTTGTTTCCTATACCAAGATACAACAAGTTTTACAACTGGTTACAATAAGAGGCTACAAAGATGATGCATTTTGGTACCCACTAATGATTTACGCTCTAGCCACAGATGAAACAGCTCGAAACTGTTTCGGTAAACATGTTTCAACATATAAAAGAAAAACACCCAATATTTAGGTAGGTGGATGGACTTATAAAAAAAAAAAAAAAAAAGGTAAGACCACAGCAATAGAAAATGCCACATACACGTGCCGTTAGATTTAGTCACAACATTGTAACAAGCAACTTTTAACGGTACACACGTATCAGAAATGACCATCATACACACCTAAATTTCATGTACTTTTCTAAAAGTATATCAAGGCTAAGACTAGGTGGAAATGAGTAGTAGCAGATGAAAGAGAACGTGAAAGACAGACTTACGCTATTTCATGTACTTTTCTAAAAGTATATCAAGGCTAAGGCTAAGACTAGGTGGAAATGAGTAGTAGCAGATGAAAGAGAACGTGAAAGACAGACTTACGCTATCTGATCAGTGGACATTAAAGTTGTATGTAACCACCCTTCGCCTTTATGACGGCCTGAACCCTGCTGAGAACACCTTGAGTGCGATGTCTGAATGTCATGTGGATGAGTGGCAGCTGATTCTTCCTCAAGAGTGGAATCCAGAGAAGACAGCGATTTTGGCTGCTGGGATCTGGAGCGCTATCGACATTCTAACTCACCTCAGAGGTGAGCCACTGGCTTCAGGTCGGTATTCTGGACAGGCCTGCTTTATGACAGGATCAAATAATCATCGTCTCGAAACTGTTCCTCCAAGCAGTACACGAAGGTGTAAAATATGTTCATATCATTCCGCATTTTCAGTATTCTTAACCGCGATAAGTGGTCATACTCTTACTATTAAAAGACCCTCAAACACGACTTCTCCATAATTCACTGTTGGCACTACACATGGTGACAGGTAACACTCCCCAGGCGTTCTTCAAACCAAAAACCCTTCCTTAGATTACCAAACGGCATAGCGTGATACATCACTCCAAATCACTCTTTTCCAGACATCGCTCTTTACACCACCTCAAGAGTCGCTTAGCACAGACTACAGAAACGTGTAACTTATGAGGAGCTGCTTAACCATTGTACCCTGTTCTTCCTAGACCACGTACAGTCACTTGGTAGCTGGACTGCTTTTAACTTTTTGGATCTCTCGATAGATTCCTTCCGCTAATTTCATGCGGTTATCCAGAACCACCGTCCGCAGAGCTCACGGTTCTTGTCCGTCAGTACATGAGGCCTGCCTGGTTTTGGTTTCTTTCGCATTGCCACTTGGCAGTCACTTCGCCAACAGTCGACATGGGCAACTTTAGAATGGTGGAAGTCTCCCCTACGGGTTTGTTAGTAATGTAACATTCAATGACTAGTCTTTGTTCTAAGTCACTGAGCTCTCGTAACAGGCACAGTCTGTTGTTACTCCTTCTCGACTGACAACACAGCATTTCTCGCCTCCTTCCATATTGACCAGTTCGCTTTCCGTGACATCTAGAGCCCAATTCCACATTACATAGGGGTGTCCGGATACTTTGCATTAGATAGTGTAGGTGCGGCAAGGTGTACGGACAAACTAGAAGTTATCAAACTGCTGTGGTCATATATAACATTACTGTACGCTACAGAAGTACAAGGTCTTTCGATTTGAGATGTTGGTTACCTGCGTGAGCTGCGCCCATTGGTCCCTGCCACGTGGCCGCCACAGCACCACGTGGACGACAGGATGCCGGCCACTACACGGCCACTGGAGCTGGAGGCCGTGCGTCTCCAAGCGGGCGGCGGCGCGCGTCTCCAGCACCGGCTGCGGTGCCGGCGTCCCGCCGCGCGACGAAGCCAGGAAGTGGCACGCTGCACGACAACCCGCCGGCTGAGGGAAAGAAAAGGACGTGGCACCTACAGTGATGTCTGTTCTTCTTCACGTTTCAGTATAACTCGTGCAGTTTCAGTGGACATCTAGTTTTTATGCATTTTATTTATTTGCTAGCATTAACTTTTCACGTACTCTCTATGCATTGTAGCAAGTTCCACCTCTTATTGCAGTTCCTAACTGATTACGCAAGGGGCTTTCAGTAAGTAATGCAACACTTTTTTTTCTTTTTATTTACTGGAGGCAGCATTATTTAGGATTTCGTTACACAATACTTTGCCAGACTCTTTTGATCACAAAACCCAGTTTTTCAACATACTCTCCGTTCAATGCGACGGCCTCACGCCGCCTTACTGGGAAGGCCTGTATGACCGCATGGTACCACTCTACTGGTCGAAGTCGGAGGTCACGTTTTACTGCATCAATAACAACTTCATCATCCACGTGAAGTACAGCCTTCATTGGTCCAAACAAATGGAAGTCTTAAGGTATTGCTGCGACGAAACATGCTTCACCCAACGCCTCACCATGCATTTCTTCATTGCTGGGACTCCGTAGACATTCCGCAAGCGCCTAAAAATATCTGGAATGCTCTGGTTTTCCGCTAAAGGAAACTCAATGACACGCCTCTGCTTGGAACGCAACTCCATTACAGACGCCACTTTGAAGGCTACGTGTAAAGCTGCCACCCATCGAAACTTCATGGAACTATAAGAGGCTGAAGCGGGAATATTCCACGACACCCCACAATAAATTCCGCATTTTTTCAACCGAAATTGGCCGAGAATAAAATGTGTCACATTACTTATGGAAGGCCCCTCGTACATGTTTTCTGCTCTGATACTTGCAGATTCTATCCCGTTACGTTGTGTTAATGAGTTAGTAAACTACAACTACGTGTCTTGTTGAAATATGTCAGTGTGTCATGTGCCGAGTGGACCTGGCTTCCGCGAGGATTTTAAAATCCCGCTACCTACGGCGCGCGCCTCTGTCTGTCAAAGCGACGCTACCTGGCAGCTTTTTCCGCAACCTGCAGCTTGCAGAGGCCACAGAGGGGGTCTTCCCTCTCTCAGCTTGCAGTAGAACGGATCTTGCCAGCAGTACTGGCCGCTTCTAGTAGTTGTGGTAATAGTTTTTTCTCCATGTGCATCTGAGATATGAAGCCACGTAAGTCATGTTGTTGCGACAGGCATCCGTCGCCCCGTCATCCTAGCAGAGTGAAGTTGCGTACTTTTATTTTTAGTATTCTTCAAAGCGGCAGAAGTGCCTCGAATAGTTTACGCAGTTGTCCGATGCTGTGTTTACTCACTTGTGAACTGAGAAAACATCGAACGCGGTTGTTACTTCTACCGGCTGTAATAAGAGTTTATTTCCTGTTCTTCAGACCCGCAAGCTGACGTCTCCGTGGTTTCGAAGTGGGTTTAGTGCGTGCGCGAGCGCGCGCGCATGTGTGTGTGTGTGTGTGTGTGTGTGTGTGTGTGTGTGTGTGTGTCTGTGTGTGTGTGTGTCTGTGTACATGCGTGTTCCTAGTCAATCATGTATCACGTATTCGGCAACTGGTGTTGACTTCTAGGCGAGTGTTTTCTCAATGAAGCGTGGTTGGCGGTTAGGCATACGAGTAGCCTTTTTGTAGGCGAACCGCGTGAAGAATAGGTTATTAATAATAGTTGCCGGTTTGATGATACAAGCCAGTGAGCATGTAAGTTCCGGGTGGATTTAGACGACACGACTACGGAAATTAGTTCTGACACGCTCTCACAACGCTATGGACCGGGAGTTACAACTGATTTTTGCCAGATAATTTAAAATAAGTTACCAGAAATGGACATATTTGTCATATTGAGTTATTAGTGAACTTTCCTTGCCCAAAATAAACATATTTCCTATCTGTCAATAGCTATTTTTATTTGAACATTTCAGATCATGTCTCCTGGTTACAGAGTTACTATGAACTGTGGCAATGAATTGATACTTCCGTTACCACAGGTAAGCCTGTAATTACTAGATATGATCTGTAGACAGGAGGCACAGCCAGAAACCGGTCATTCCGAAAAAAAAAAAAAAAAGTTCAGTAGCCAGAAAACAAACCTATCTTGTTAGGGTAACTTGTCTCCCCGTAAGACAATTAGCATAACTGACTTGTCCCACTTGTTCGTGACTGTTAGACCAAGAATAGTTGATATGAGGATAGTCAGGACATGACGCTGCGTCAGCCCAGCGACGACAGAGTGAGAAACCCGGTGGGTCCTGAAATAACGAAGCAGACAAATGGGAGGTTCATAGATATATGGTAGCGCAGAGTCTTGGTTGTCTGGGAAAGGAGACCCGGTCATGCAGAATTGAATACATACAGTGCAACAATACACCATGCACTGAATGATCTTCATTGCTGTGGGCTAGTAAAAGTGTAACCGTTTACTAATTCCAATATTTCTGTCGATAAATAAATAGATTTTCAGTTCCTGTCCGGGGCACTGAGTAGGCTGATGGTTGCGCATTGTTAACTCTTTCATGCTTGTCATTATAATATTTGATCATAGTAAAGAATAAATAAAAAATTCGTTTGGCTTTGCTGGCTGGGACATCCACGGAGTGGGTTCAGTTGATTTTCGGTTTTCGTCCTTCGCGCAACCACATCCCCTTTCTCTGCGGATATGTGTGATTTGTGTTGTACGTGTATTTGTTGGGATCAGATGAGGGTAATGGATGGGTGTATAGTGTAGTGTTACGTTGTGTGGTATGATGATGATGTGAGAAGAGAGAGGGCGAAACCTGTTGCCCGCACATAGCCTACGTCTTCCGAATAGCACCAAGGGGACACCAAACTTAACGTCCGCAATCGACGGACGAATCGCCATTTACAGTGTCACACGCCCTCACTTCAAGATATACTGCGGAGAGGTCTGGAATTTAAATCAGGACATTGGCACAAGGACTGGTTGGTGATTAAGAACTTTATGCCGCCCTACCTGTCCTCTCCTTTTTGAACAAATAATGTCAGAGAAGATTTCCAACCGGTTTACCCCCGAGTCGAACACTACCGCAAGGGCGTGCGTCAGCGACCTCGGCTCCAAAGCCAAGTATAATAACAAATAACGCTTGTACCAAAGTAACTCAAAAAATGGTTCAAATGGCTCTGAGCACTATGGTCACATCTGAGGTCATCAGTCCCCTAGAACTTATAACTACTTAAACCTAACTAACCCAAGGACATCACACACTTTCATGCCCGAGGTAGGATTCGAACCTGCGACCGTAGCTGTAGCGCGCTTTCAGACTGAAGTGCCAAGAACCGCTCGGCCACACCGGCCTACAGTAACTCAGAGCTTCTGAGGATGTAGAGGTTCCGATCAACTTATAGGAGGGAAGAGTTGCAATCTACTTTTTCTTCTTGTGGTAAATAACTCTGTGGCAATATGCAAGTAGTTCCTTTAATAGAAATGTACGAACAACCAAAGATCAGCTGTGTTCAACGGCCAGTTAGACTAAGACAGCGATTAACTTGGCGGTGGGTAACAAAGATAACACCCAGTCTTCTTGAATATTAATAAACTGTTTCCGTAGCAGTTAATTCTTTACTTTTGGATCAATGTCGGTTTCATGGCATTAAGAACCACACCGTCGGGCGATCATATGCACAACAATTAATCAAGAAGAAATAATAACTCTGAGATATCCACTAATATGATAAGTTTATCTAAAGCTATTTTAAGATTTTTAAAAAACTTTTAAAAGCTTTTACATAAGAAGTTGTCAAACAACTAAGAAAAATTCCTTAAAGTGAATGTCTTACTGTTCTTATTCCTTCTTGATTTATTGTTATGCAGATCTTTACTTGAATGTGTGGCTCTTACACTTAGTGCCATGAAACCGGTAGTGATCTGCAAATAAAGGATTAAAAACAGCTAAAGCGGTTTATTAATGTCAAAATGATTAGGCACAGCTATGGTTGCCCTATCTAAAAGGTTGTCTGCAAAATCATGCAGTTATCACTCAGCAACTGATCGATCGTTAAAGTTAATTCACCTGAGTGAAAGTGGTGTTTCTCCACTATTTCGTCAAAATTCTACATACATCTGGAAAGCAGCATGCTTTGAAGCTGTTTCTACGCACACTCCTAAGATGTAACGTACTCTTCTTATAGCTACTGTGGAAAATGCACTCCAGACAGATGAGACGCTTAGCAGTGCCAAGGAGGGTGAGAGTTAAGCTCTAGACCTCACTAAGATCAAGGCAGATTCTTTTTTAGTTTTATGTGCTTATGAAAATTGGTGGGGGGAGGGGGGGGGGGAGGGGAGAGGGGGGAAGGAGAGAACGGAAAGAAAAAGAATTCATGATAGCAGCTGCAACAGGACTTTATGCTGAATCAGCAACGACGAATAAAAATGCATGCCCGGCCGGAATTCGAACCTGAGATATCCCGCCTCCTACGCAGTCGCGTTAACCTCTGCGCCACCTGGACACAGCGTTAATCGCAATTGCGCGGACTCTCCCTGTACGCCTCTCGGCTGACCCACATTCCCGCCTACCGCCACCTTTCCGCATCCCCGTCCATTCCCCCTTGCTGGATACTTGTGGATTCGTTGCCTATCGAGGCGAATCAGTTATATGAACGCTTGTTGCCTGTTCTTTGGTGAATGTCCAAATTAGGCATAATTAATTAGAAAAATATTGGTTTATCTGTAGAAAATGTGACTTTAAAATTGAGATACATTTATTTTTTACTATTGGCCTTGCTTAAAACAAGATTAATACGAAATATCGTTGAATAATGGTATGTCAGATGAATTTATTAGGTATTGATTTATAATGCAGACCAGGAAGCAGCAATACTTACGCAGATCGTCTTTCCTGAGCATATGCTTCCCCACACCGACCATCCAGACTGCAGCACGTCGCACGTTTGCCAACACTGTAACAAAATAGGAAAATGATTGGAAAATGCTAAAGTTATATCCTGAAGTTATGTCTTAACTTTATTAGGAAAATAGTGACACCGAAAAATAAGTGCAGTAATAGTCTATAATACTTAAGTAGCATGCTTCTGCAGATAAGAGTATATGGAACGTTAAATAAATTTTGATGTCTGTTAGGAGCTAGCTGTATTAGATGACGATCAGTTTAGCTTCAGCAAAGGTAAAGACACCAGTGAGGTAATTCTGACCTTGCGGTTAATAATGGAAGCAGGACTACAGAAAACTCAAGACACGTTCATGGGATTTGTCGACCTGGAAAAAGCGCTCGACAATGTAAAATAGTTCAAGGTGTTCGAAATTCTGAGGAAAATAGGGGTAACTTATTTGGAGAGACACATAATATACAATATGTAAAAGAGCTAAGAGGGAACGATAAGAATGAAAAACCAAGAACGAAATGCTCGGATTAAAAAGGATGTAAAACAGGTATGTACTCTTTCGCCCCTACTTTTCTATCTATAAATCGAAGAAGCAATGACAGAAGTACACTCCTGGAAATGGAAAAAAGAACACATTGACACCGGTGTGTCAGACCCACCATACTTGCTCCGGACACTGCGAGAGGGCTGTACAAGCAATGATCACACGCACGGCACAGCAGACACACCAGGAACCGCGGTGTTGGCCGTCGAATGGCGCTAGCTGCGCAGCATTTGTGCACCGCCGCCGTCAGTGTCAGCCAGTTAGCCGTGGCATACGGAGCTCCATCGCAGTCTTTAACACTGGTAGCATGCCGCGACAGCGTGGACGTGAACCGTATGTGCAGTTGACGGACTTTGAGCGAGGGAGTATAATGGGCATGCGGGAGGCCGGGTGGACGTACCGCCGAATTGCTCAACACGTGGGGCGTGAGGTCTCCACAGTACATCGATGTTGCCGCTAGTGGTCGGCGGAAGGTGCACGTGCCCGTCGACCTGGGACCGGACCGAAGCGACGCACAGATGCACGCCAAGACCGTAGGATCCTACGCAGTGCCGTAGGGGACCGCACCGCCACTTCCCAGCAAATTAGGGACACTGTTGCTCCTGGGGTATCGGCGAGGACCATTCGCAACCGTCTCCATGAAGCTGGGCTACGGTCCCGCACACCGTTAGGCCGTCTTCCGCTCACGCCCCAACATCGTGCAGCCCGCCTCCAGTGGTGTCGCGACAGGCGTGAATGGAGGGACGAATGGAGACGTGTCGTCTTCAGCGATGAGAGTCGCTTCTGCCTTGGTGCCAATGATGGTCGTATGCGTGTTTGGCGCCGTGCAGGTGAGCGCCACAATCAGGAATGCATACGACCGAGGCACACAGGGCCAACACCCGGCATCATGATGTGGGCAGCGATCTCCTACACTGGCCGTACACCACTGGTGATCGTCGAGGGGACACTGAATAGTGCACGGTACATCCAAACCGTCATCGAACCCATCGTTCTACCATTCCTAGACCGGCAAGGGAACTTGCTGTTCCAACAGGACAATGCACGTCCGCATGTATCCCGTGCCACCCAACGTGCTCTAGAAGGTGTAAGTCAACTACCCTGGCCAGCAAGATCTCCGGATCTGTCCCCCATTGAGCATGTTTGGGACTGGATGAAGCGTCGTCTCACGCGGTCTGCACGTCCAGCACGAACGCTGGTCCAACTGAGGCGCCAAGTGGAAATGGCATGGCAGGCCGTTCCACAGGACTACATCCAGCATCTCTACGATCGTCTCCATGGGAGAATAGCAGCCTGCATTGCTGCGAAAGGTGGATATACACTGTACTAGTGCCGACAGTGTGCATGCTCTGTTGCCTGTGTCTATGTGCCTGTGGTTCTGTCAGTGTGATCATGTGATGTATCTGACCCCAGGAATGTGTCAATAAAGTTTCCCCTTCCTGGGACAATGAATTCACGGTGTTCTTATTTAATTTCCAGGAGTGTATAAGAAAAAATTAAGAGTAGGATTAATATTCAAGGTGAAAGGATATCAATGATAATATTCACTGATGACATTGATATACTCAGTGAAAGTGAAGAGGAATGCTGAATGAGATTAACAATTTAACGAGTACAGAAGTTGGACTGAGAGTAAACTGAAGAAATGAGAACAGCGAGAAACTTAACATCAGTAGTGATGGTCAAGAAGTAGATGAGGTTAAGGAATGCTGCTACCTAGAAAGCAAAAGAACCAATGACGGACGGAGCAAGGAGGATATCAAAAGCAGCACTGGCAAAAAGAGCATTCCTGGCCAAGGGAAGTCTACCAGTATCAAACATAGGCCTTAATTTGTGGAATAAATTTCTGAGAATGTACGTTTGGAGCACAGCATTCTATGGTAGCGAAACATGGACTATGGTAAAACCTAAACAGAAGAGAATCGAAGCATTTGGGATATGGTGCTATAGAAGAACGTCGAAAATTAAGTGAACTGATAAGGTAATAAATGAGGAGGTTCGTTGGCGAATCGACGAGGAAAGAAATTTATGGAAACACTGACAATAAGAAGAGACAGGATAATAGGACGTCTGTTAAGATATCTTGGAATGACTTCCATGGTATTAGAGGAACCTGGGGAAAAATGGTAGAAAACCTGGGGAAAAATTGTAGAAGAAGACAGAGATTGGAATATATCCAGCAAATAATTGAGGACGTAGGCTGCAAAGGCTGCTCTCAGATGAAGAGGTTGGCACATGAGAGGAACTCGTGGCGAGCCAGATCAACCCAGTCGGAAGGTTTATGACTCAAAAAAGCTTAACAGCTGAAGTTCAATGAAAACAGACGTTCGTCTTAAATCCTGATTGACTAGTGCTTATTAAACGACAATGTGAGACGTTTCTTGCTGCGAACAATTGCGTTATCCTAATCTAGTTCAGGAAGAACGTATTTTGAAGTTGGATGTGCTCACTGATGAAAAAGCCATTAGAAACTGCTGAAAAAGGTACGAACCTCTAACGATGCGGCACGTGCCCAAGGGCTGAATAGACCTACAAATGACAGCCTCATAGACTCTCACACCAGTCAGTCGGGTTTCAGGGTAGTCGTGCCAAACAAACATAGAACCGGTCATTGTCCACGACGCAGAGCGTAAAATTTTAATTTTAGAACATCGGTGATAAGTTATACATACTGCTGTGATTTACTAAGAAATGTGTCGTACCTGAGTCTTAATGCAGAGGAAGCACATATGCGACACCGTTTCCGTATACGTGCGTTCTTTTACTGCACTAAACAAAACGTATATAAAATTGTCGCAAAAACCTTGGCCCAATATTGTACAGATGGTGGATAGTTGTTGTTTGTTTTGAGATTAACAATGCAATGAATGAGCAGTGTATTTAATGCTTGTGTCCATATGCTACTTGTCTATCTTCCATCAACGGGAGTGATGCTACTGAGATGAAATAGTCGTCTGCGATACCTTCGCAAAGGGGTTTACTTCTGTTAACAGTTCATTACTGGTTGCTAAACCAGCATAAAATGCGCTTTGTGTGCTTTAGAATCGATACGCACCGATCATTAAAGCTCTCTGCTCTTAGTATCCTAGCAGCTGGTTTGCGGACGTCATGCGAGCCGCGGTATGAGCACACGCGAGCTTATTTCGCCCGTTATGGAAGGCAGTGGAAAGTGAGCCTACCATTTTTTAAGAATTATTTCCTTCCTCTGCCTTCGTGATCGCGGGTTTGCTTTTTCAGAGTCGGCACATACCCCTTTTCTACTGCTTTGGTGGGTGGTTGCTGAGTTGCCAGTATTTGCACACGGCGATGAAGCGGAGTAGAAAGAAACACGGTTTCTGACTTAAGTGTTAGTGGTTACTCGCGAAAACATTTCCTTTTTTTCGTGAGGTTTTGCTATGGAGATTGAATTTAGATTCTCACGTGTAATTCTGTCTAGCTGTGAGTAATGACTAAATGATTTTTATTTAGGCATTAGTCGCGCAACGGGGATCAGTATTCAGGATTACCAGTACAACTCGAGTTATTTTGTTCTTGCTTGACAAAGACAAATAGAATTTAGATTTTAATGTTCATCGTTTTACGCGATTCTTATTGTACATTTAATTATTACTAACAAGAAATTAATTTCTTGAAATTGTGTGCTTATTTTTAAAGGCCTGTCTGTTGAAACTAGGAAGAAGTTAACCTTTGAAAGAGTTTGTTCTCTCGTAAGTATTTGTGTGACTCTGGCACTACTATTACGGTGCAACAGTTAAAATCTAAAACAAGCTTTGAATTATTTCTCTTGTAGTCACTTTGTATGTAGTAAAATTTTACTCTGTATGTGTTTTAGACAAACTGATAAGAGTTACCGAGTGATATCTGGGTATAGTTCAAGCTGGTCACCTTAAGTCAGCGCCTAAGATAATATTGAATGTGTTTGTTCCATGTCGCTGAATTGAAATTTTTCAAAATATAAATTTTGATAAGATTAATTCTCTTGCTGTTGCTCTTGTTCAAAAACTTATGTGAGCTAAAATTTGAAAATTTCTTTAAATGTTTGAATTGTTGTTCTGATTGCGGCCTCTGTTAAACATTTTATAAGGACTCGTTTCGTCTACGATAAAATCCCGCTGAGGCAAGTAAAATGTTTTCTTTTATTTCAGTACCTTACCCTTTCAAAGAAGATTGGCTCATAATAGTGTAATGGATAGCTAGGTTCGGTGATCTGGTTGATTCAGTCACTAACGGTCTCTGATTTTCCAAACCCTGCTTATCCAAACGTGTACTTTTAAAATGCCGCAGTAGGCCTTGAAATTCCGAATAACCATCCGTCTGACGACTGCCTCGCTATGCACGGCATGTCAGTATCCAGGGTACTGAAGAAGTCTTCCGAGCGCCAGGTGTGTGCGAGCAGCGCCACCCCTCGGCCCCCAGAACCCACCCCCACTGCGCGCAGGATGGATCAGCCTGCAGCTGGCGGTCACTCCCTACAAATTTCCCCCTCACACACAAACTTCCAATTCAATTTCACGCTAGTATTCTCCGGACACCTCGTGTAAAAGTCTCCTTTCAGAACGTACCCCCTCGTATTTGTCATAAGCCACCCTCTGCTACCTGCAACCGTGACAGATTGCCGGATGATTACGCGGCCGACCGGTTCACTACAAAGACCAGCTTTCGGGCTTTGTTTGCTTCTGATGGCGGCTGGCCTTCAGGGAGGCTGCACGCCATCAGGAACTCTAATACTGTCTTCAGGAGCCCCGGGACGCCGCATTCACCGAGGCGTCGAAGGAGATGTGGAGGTAAGCGCGGGAGGTTGGGAGGTTCTTGCACAGTCGAGGCTAGTAATTCAAACTTCTGAGGCAGTTTACTTTACAAGGAGCATGTTAGAATATGTTCCAGAATGACTGAGATAATAACTGTCAATGTTTTTGTAACAGCCGATATCGAGTGATGTTTTTTAAACAGGTAGCAGTTGAGGCTGCACTTGGTAATGCTGGTTAGTTTTGTACATATCTGCTTCTACCGAGTGCAGCTTTTATTGGCTTGCAGCAGCCTAAAGAAACTGAGCGTAAGGAAGCCTTTCCTAATTTGACATGACCATGTTCCGGTGATACGACAGGATACGGCCCTCACAACCAGTACGTAGACAGGATAGGAAAGAGACGGATCTGCAGTGTGTCACAATGGATATTTAGGATCCTCTGAGCATGTGGCTTTCACATGCCCATTCCAAGTGGAAGCTAGAATACATGACGGAAAGGCGTTCCTCGTTAAGAATTCTAACACATTCTAGTTATGGAAAATAGTCACAGACACTATATTTGGAAATGAGCTAAACAAGTAAAGAATAGATATTAGTGACAGAAATACACATATAAGAGACAGTAACAGAAGAAAACGAGTCGGAGGGAATATACTAATAATGAGCGGGGAATGGGGACAGTGCCGATCGTGCTGAAATGATCTCGCAGGTAGCGTAAAAACTCCAAGTGATCAGTGAAGTGCCTTGTTGTGTGGAATAATAAAAACATATGGATTTGTGATTTAGTTTAATATAAACACATCAGTTGTTAGTAATAGTACGATAGTTTAAATTACAAATAATTGTGGTGATTCAATTGCCGAGTCGCTCACAGCTGGACAATAAATTATAATCTGTAATACTTCACATTAGATGCATAGGCACATTATATCTGGGAAATGAATAGGTGGCTGAAATGTAATCTACTTCCCACTCAGCGCAGGCAAAGTTGAATAGTACAGCGGTAGCCGCAAACTGACGCTCAGCTAGAGAAATTTACGTACGAAGTAATGTAAAACATTTATTTCTTTTGTTCTGTTTCATTACTTTGTTCCATATTCTATTTCGTTGTTTACAATGAAGAGGAATCAAAAGAGTGGCTGAACATATAATCTCGAATGCCTGCCTCTGTATCTGTTCTTCTTTTTATGTTTCAATTACCAAAGTTTAATACTAATGATTTCACAATATTGAAGACGCCCTTTGGTCTTTGAAATTGGCAGTTATATCCACCGTACTAAAGACATGCGAAGTTTGTTAAGATCTCGCTCTAGAGCACTGGAATGCGGCATCATTTCACCACCCAGCGAGGGTTTCACGAAAGATCAGATAAAATAACGCAGTGAAACGTGTCGTTACTTTCAGTTGTTAAGAAGTTCCGTGCTACCTAATGGTGGTAGCTATATAAAATACTTTATTTCAAAATTCTTCTTCGTTTCTTGAGGTTGATTCTGACGCGTTTCCCAACGTATGCCTCGGATAGAACTGACAAAAATATGTTTCTTGAGAGATAACTGAGGGAATAATAGGTCGGTAGGACACTCCGGCACTTTAGCATTTGACCATGCTAGTAAAAACTCCACAGCAGTCACCATTAAAAAAATATCTTTTAGTGAAACAGTTCACATAAATTATCTGTAACTAAACTGGTCCAAATTACGGAATATTATGCACTAAAGACAGTTAACAGCTCACAATGTTTTGACGAATTAAAATATGAATAACGAGCGCTAAATATAACTTAGAGTGAGGGTGCCCGTGTCTGTTAATAGTGCGGCGTGTCAAGCTGCATCTCGTATACAGGCCAGGAATCATCCCGCACTGGTCGTAGCAACATGGCGCGTTCGCGGCTGAGTGCTATTTTCCCTATGGCGAATCTGTCATGAGCGTGCAACGTACCGTGCTGTCGTACGTGAACGCTGAGCGTCCCGAATTCAACGTGCTGCTGAACACTCTCAAACGATGCGACTTGTGCATGTGGCACATAGACCCCGACGTGGTATGCGCGAACGCAACGCGCTCTAGCGACTGTTGTCTGCCTTGTGTGGCTCGTAGATCACACTGTTTACGAAATAGATGGGCGTAAAATTCCTATATTAGCTCTATTAAAAGTACTTTTCTCCCTTGTCCGTATGCTGTTCTAGGCGCGCAGTCCGGAACCGCGCGACTGCTACGGTCGTAGGTTCGAATTCTGCTTCGGGCATGGATGTGTGTGATGTCCTTAGGTTAGTTAGGTTTAAGTAGTTCTAAGTTCTAGGGGACTGATGACCACAGCTGTTAAGTCCCATAGTGCTCAGAGCCATTTGAACCATTTGTCCGTATGCTAGTCAGGCTGTTCTGTCTATACTATACATAAATAAAAACTTCAATTCCTGTAACAGTGAAAATTCTATAAGTACCATGTCCAGTCATTAAGGACATAGGCTTCTAAACGTTCCATCACAACGAGTGCGACATAAATTTGCGACAATCCTCCACATAAGATAAACGTTATTTCATTGTTTTACTTTTTCATAAAACCTTAAGGGCATTCCTACTTGATCACCGTATCCTACCCACTAGCAGAATCTCTACAATTGAATTAAAAAACTTAAAAGAAAAAGATGGCAAAATATCTTACTGCGAGTAATCCAAAGTGTGCTGTTTATAAAGCCGATTGCACAAACTCTAACAAATTAACCCCCCAAAAAGAGAGCACTTATATTTACACTAACATCGAATATTGTAGTATATACTTATATTAAACTAATAAGAAAATGTCAGAGCCTATCAAGAACGGGAAGTTTGTAAAAAAAAATTTTAGGTGGAGAGGGATACGTACATCAACACTTCAAAATGTCACTATAAATCAATGATGCTACTCTTTGCGTTAAAGTGTCCACAATGATGGAATGACCACATCTAGGTGCTTAGCATGTCCTGAAAGTTTTACTTGTTACTATAATACTAATGTAAATTTATTTATAACAAATTGTACCCAGCACCAAGTATATTTAACGGATCCTCAACAGTCGTTGCTTTCAAATTGTATACTCTCATAATACGCAAGTTACAATAGTTATTTTACCACCAGTATGAAATTTCTCATCATTTTATTACAACGAATCATTCAATAAAGGGGGGGGGGGAGTTCGAGAGCTCACCAGTTTGCTGGTGCTCAGAAATAGCATATACACAGACGGGCTTCAACTGGAAGGAAATATGGTGCCTCACAACTCTGCAGTGAAGGGAGATGGTGTGCATGTTACGTAGGTACATTATGCCATCTCATTGGTCAAATATCAAACGCTCGTTCATAATATTTGACATGCTAGATACTGCTCTGCACGTTCGGAAAGACTCCCCAACCTGCTTTTCAACGCTATGAAGTCAGAAACTTCAACGGTATGACGTCAGAAACTCGGCACGCCTAACGCTCAACGTCCGGATGCGTGGTCCGTGTGCCGACGGCTTAAGTAATTCAAGGTTCAGCCGCGATGTCCAATTCCTGCTCGTGGAACAATACTGAACTGGGTAAGAAACTTCCGTCCAACTGCTAGTTTCTCGAATCGAAGGTTAACGGGCCCTCGGAAAACCGTCCGAACTCCCGAGATTGTCGAACGTGAGCGTAGCACTTTGCAGGTAAGCCGTCGTTTGTTACGAAAACGTGTCCAAAAGTTCCCCATGAGGCATTTGGTAACGGCATGATTTCCAAGCGCATTTCTGTCGAACGGCTGCCCCACCCGCCTGATTTAAGCGTTCCAAACTCTTTCTTGTGGGGTTATGTGAAGGTAACAGTGTACTTCGACCGGCCGAGAAGCTTGCAAAAGTTAATCCATCGCATTCAGAATATAGTCTCTGGAATTCCTGCAGCGTTCACGAAAGATGTGTTCAAAAACGGTGAGACATCTCGAGTATTGTGTAGCCGCGATTCGTCGTCATTTGTGCGATGTAGTATTACAGAAGTAAACTTGAATAAATGTCTTACCTTGTGTACAATGTTCCACTTTCTTTCGCGAGGAGGAGGAGTTAATGTTTAACTTCACGTCGACAACGAGTTCCTACGGTCGCAGGTTCGAATCCTGCCTAGGGCATGGATGTGTGTGATGTCCTTAGGTTAGTTAGGTTTAAGTAGTTCTAAGTTCTAGGGGACAGATGACCTCAGATGTTAAGTCCCATAGTGCTCAGTGCCATGACAACGAGTTCATTACAGACGGAGCACAACCTTGGGTTAGGGAAAGATGGGCAAGGAAATCAGTGGTGGCCTTTCAATGGAAACATCGGGTATTAGCCTGAAGCCTATAAGGGAAATTACGGAAAACGTAAATCAGGATGGTTGAAAGGGGATTTGAGCCGTCGTCCTCCAGAATGCGAGTCCAGTCTGCTAACCACTGCACCATCTCGGTCGGTCGTTATATCGCGATTAGTTTGTGCATTATTCAGATCTGAAATCGTCGAAACATTGTGAAACACCCGTTAGTTGAACAATGATAGTACACTGCATCATAATTTATTATTATGAATTTGGCTGAATTAGTTTTGTGTTTCATTTTAAACTATTTGGTTGTTAATATTATCACTGTAATGTAGCAGACATTATGTAAGTCCTTATAGTGCAGAATGTATTTCCCCATTGATACAAAAGGAGACGTGAAGGGACACTATAACAGAAATTTTGCACCATGACAACAGATAAAGTCGAGGCTGGAGAGAGTAATTTAACTGTTCAGTAACAATGTAGAACATTAGATTTACCATACTTTTCAGTCACGTATAAAAGTCTTAAAAAAGGCAACCAGTTCGTAGAAGAAACTGAAGTGATTACATTTCAATTTCTTCTACACGATCGACATTTCGACCCCTCAGTTGGGTCTTCAGGAACTTCTGGTGTTCACGGTTTGCTAGACACAAAAATATTCTTAGGAAGATCCCAGTAGATGAGTCGATACGTCGATCCAGTAGAAGAATAAAGCAGCTTGACAACCTAAAACATTTTACTTGTAATGACAACAAAATTGGGTTCAAATTGTTCTGAGCACTATGGTACTTAACTGCTGAGGTCGTAAGTCCTCTAGAACTTAGAACTACTTAAACCTAACTAACATAAGGACACCACACACATCCATGCCCGAGGCAGGATTCGAACTTGCGACCGGAGCGGTCCCGCGGTTCCAGACTGCAGCGCCTAGAACCGCTCGGTCACCCAGGTCGGAGTAATGACAACAGTCACGGAGACTTGCAGGCTTACGTAATTGCAAATATTTAATCTTGAAATATTCAAATCTTTAGAGCAGAAAGAGAATAAAGAACAGCAACTATGGGACACAGGAACGGATGAGATAAGAAATAGAATGAAGCATTAAAGTGAAAGGAGGAAGTGTACATGAAATGAATGTGTTGGGGCGTTTTATGCAGTCCATAAATGGATAAATTCTTAAAAGGACCTACTCGTTCTACGATACTGAAAATAAAGGTCAACGAATGTGAAAGGAGACAGCAGCTACATTTGTTACACTGAGAGATGCAGAGGTTCCACTCAGAAAAATTCCAATAATTTTTCACCTGCCTTATATGTATCATGCTTGTCAATTGAGGTCGCCTATTCGTATATGACTCAGCGCGCGTGAGAACACGCCATCGCTCTCCCCGAGACGCCTCCTGTGGGGAAGCACAAATCGTTGCCATCTGTAAATTACCGAGTTGGAAACGCAGCAAACGAGCGACTGGCGCTGCTACATCCGTTCTCTGACAGCGCGAAAAAAGAAAAAAAGTCCGCTCCGTAAAATACGTCCGCACCTCTCAACTTTCCCGGGGAGACACGAATGCTGCAAAACTGTGACTTCCCCGCTCCGTTCCCGGCGAGAGCAGGAGAGGACCAAAATGAGGTACGGCGACCAGAAATGCGATCATAACACGCATCTCCGACCTCCCCTGGAGACTGGCGGCACGGAAACGCGCGATCCCAGCGCCCCATCACGGAGTTGCCGCCGCCAGGTCGCTTGGAAGCGCGTTCCGGTCTTCTCCAGACTCTCGCGGGTCGATCGGTAACACCCTGCGGCGAAGCGACCGATGCTTTATATAAATTCCCGCCGACAGAGCGAGAACGAGAAATTATGCCTTCAGCCGCTGCCGGCCATAAAGCGTAAACAACGACCCGAACACGCGCGTGCGTGACAAATGTTTCCCGACGCACACACGCTATAAATGTAAATTATTGTTAAAGTGGGGCTACAAATCGAACTCCGGTCTCAGGGCACTGATTAATTCGTTGTCTTGTTTCAGGTTTATCTGCAGACCGCCGCGACAATAGAACTAGTGTGAGTGGTAATGCGACAAGCGTTGTCCTTGCGGTTACTGACATCCTCGGTGTAAAAGCAAGAAACTTAACTAGTCACGGACGTCCTTTTTCAGCCAACACGTTTCTGAAAGGCACGTCGTTCGACGCCGTTATTTAGGAAAATAGGAATGCACTAGCTCTTAACACGAGAACGACTCTTCAGAAATGTAAAACTAAAGTGACTTCTAACCAAATTGTTTGCCTGTGGAGTATCGGCTCATTTGTGCTGCTGCATTCGCAGTTTCGTGTCAGTAAGCTCACAGTCAGCAGAAATTGATGAAATGTCATCGAGGAAAACAGAAGTGATACCTGGTGTACCTTAGGGGAGTGTTACAGGCTCTCTGCTGTTACTAATCTATACAAACTATTTAGGAGACTATCTCAGAAGCCTACTTAGAATGTTTGCTGTTTTTGGTGACATTTACCGTCTAGTAAACTCATCAGCAAAATCAAGACTAATTGCAAACTGATTTAGGCTAGATATCTATAAGGTGCGTAGAGTGGTAACTGACGTTAAATATTGAAAAGTGACGAGTTCGTTGAATTCCGTTTACACGATATACTAAAAAAATTTAACCTGTCACTTCAACCATTTACCTAGAAATTACAATTACGATAAACTTAAACTGGAGCGGTCGTGTAAGGGTAAGGCAAACCAAAGACTGCGATTTATTGCCACGGGAACACTTAGAAGGTGCCACAAGTATACGAAAGAGGCTGTCTACAGCACGGTTGTCCGTCATCTGCTAGAGTACTGCTGTGTAATACGGGATCCTTACCATATTGGATTGACGGACTACATCGAAAAAGCTTAAAGACGGGCAGCTCGTTTTGTATTATCCTGAAACAGGAGAGAGAGTATTGCGGATAAGATACGCGAAACGGTGTGGCATTAAAACAAATGCGTTTGCGACGAGAGATTTTGATGAAATTTCATTCTTCAACGATCTCCTCCGAATGTGATAATATTACGTTGACTTCCACCTTCTTAGGCGGTAATCATCATCGTAATAAAATAAATGGGAGTTCGCGCGCGTGTTAAAAGTGGATCGGTAGGGAAAAAGTGTGAAAGTGGTTGGATGAACACTCTGCCAGGCACTTAAGTGTGAATTGCAGAGTAGTCATATAGACGTAGGAAGTAGCGTAACATCGACTGGAGTAAGGATATAAAAGCAAGAAGGATATTAAGTCCGCGAGACAGCTTCCACCGATAACAAAACATGCCAGCATTCTAAAATTTTTCAACTGGTAACAGACGAATGCTGTTGTAGTTGTCATCGTCAGACCGGTTTTATGCAGCTCTCCATACTACTCTATCTTTTGCAGTTCGCTGCTATCGACAAACATTTGGACATGCTCACTGTATTCATGCCTAGGTCTGCTTCTACAATTTGATCGACCACACTTCCCTCCATTACCAAACTGAATGTTCCTTCATTCCTCAGGATGAGTCCAATTAATTTTTTTCCTTGTTGTGCCTTAAAGTTCTTTTTTCCCCAGACTAGTTTCAATACCTCCTCATCACTTTTCGTCTACCTATCTAAACGTGGTCTGCATGCTTCTCTAGCACAGCATTTCAGAAGTGCGTATTGTCTCCTTGTTGGAACTGTTTATGTACCACGTTTCACTTCCGTACGGATCTACATTCCAGATATCTTCCGAAAAGATGTACTAAAACTTAAATTAGTATTCCATATTAATGCATTCCTCTTTTTCAAAAATTCTTTTGCTATTGTCAGTATGCATTTAGCTTCTCTACCTCGTCCAATGACTTTGCCACCCGAAGGGCAAAACGCACCTACTACTTTTCATACATCATTTATTAATACAATTCCTTCTTCAGCGTTTGACTTAATTCAGCTACATAGCATTATCCTTGTTTTGCTTTAGCTGATGCTCATTTTATCACCTCTTTTCAACACACTATCCATTCACATGGTTCAAATGGCTCTGAGCACTATGGGACTTAACTACTGATGTCATCAGTCCCCTAGAACTTAGAACTACTTAAACCTAACTAACCTAAGGACATCACACACATCCATGCCCGAGGCAGGATTCGAACCTGCGACCGTAGCGGTCGCGCGGTTCCAGACTGTAGCGCCTAGAATCGCTCGGCCACCCCGGCCAGCTCTATCCATTCTGTTCAACTGTTTTCCAAGTTCTTTGCTGTCTCTGACAGAATACGAAGTCATTTGCTGATCTCAAAATTTTATTTCCTGTAACAGGATTTTAAATTTGTTTCTAAATTTTTCCTTGGTTTCCTATAGTGCTTACTCGTTGTACGTATTGAATAACACTGAACATAGACAAAAAACCATTATCACTCCGTTCTCATCCAGTATTGTCCTTTCGCCCCTTTCGACTCGTATAACTGCAGTCTAGCTTCTGTACAAGTGCTAATTAATCTTTCGTTCATTGTACTGCAACCCTGAAACTTTCAAAATTTTAAAGATTCTAACCCAATAAACTTTCCCTAAATCTACAAATGCTATAAAAGAATTTTCATCTTTCTTCAGCCAGTCTTCCAATGGGAGATGAGCCAAATAGAAAATGTAGCTAATAAATGCAGGTAAGACAGAATGTTTATAGCATTTTCTCCGTGTCTTATTCATATACTGTAGATGGTGCTGACGTTAGTTGCGAATTGAACTGGATTGCAGTATCAGTACCGGAACAGTCTTTTGTATCTGCATGTGTCTCTGATTATCCGAGTAGAATAATACTGTAATAAATTGTTGACAGTCCATAGATTATTTTTGAGGCAATTTGGCATGATTTATGTTGAGTGTCGTCCTCTTTGAAACCCTGGCGGAATCGTATATCTCTCCATTATGATCTTGACGCTTGAAAAAAAAAAAAAAAAAATCGGAAAAGAGTATGCGGGCTTCGACTTGTGTATTTATCAAGATATTTCAAACCACGGTTTATATGCCTCAGGAATGTTTCCCTGCCGCGCGGTCTGATGCCCCTTGCACGGTTCGCGCAGCTCACCCCGTCGGAGGTTTGAGTCCTCCCTCGGGCATGATTGTGAATGTTGTCCTTAGTGTAAGTTAGTTTAAGTTAGATTAAGTAGTTTGTAAGCCTCAGTAGTTTGGGCCCATAGGAACTTACCACAAAATGCTTCACTCATCAACTGTGTTACCAAAATTTTACTAGGGCTATTCGGAAAGTAAGATCCGATTGACCGCGAAATGGAAACCACTGTGATAATAAGAAACATTTTATCTGCAAAAGTTAGCTACAGCTTCCAGCCGCTGCTCTACATAGTCACCACTCCGACTTAGACATTTGCCATAGCCTTGTACCAACTTTCCGATTCCCTCGTCATAGAAGGAAGCCGCCTGTGCTTCCCGCCAATTCTCTACACTCATCTGTAGCTCGTTGTCTGTGCGAAAATGTCTTCATTGCCAGTAGTCAATGCGAGCAGAGATGAAACACAGAGGGAGCCTATTACGGGCCGTAGTGCGGGTGATCAAACACTTCCCATCGGAAACGCTGCAGGAGCATTTTCATTGAGAGTGTGTACCGTAACTCTTTGTGCTTACCAAAGCCTACCTTGGCCAGATAGGTCGCCTGATCTATACCCAGCCGAGAGCTTTACAGCATTATGTAACCAGCTCGGTATTATGAAGATCTATAGCGCCAATTGGACATAATTCGACACGATGACATTCTATAACTCTGTCAATAAAAGCCAAGCCGAATAACTGCTCAAATGAGGGACATAGATTGAGCAACGCTTTACTGACTTACCCAATTTGCGAACCTTTTGAATTAATTATCCTGTTTTTATGAAATTGTAATCATTTGTTTGTCTGAACACGTACATCACATCTTTCGATTTCCACCTCACTCGAATACTCGCAGTTCCTTCTTGGTGCGTCATTTTTGTGTATTAGAGTGTTATACTTTCTCCTAAAAGCGTCTGTTGAGGTAACCATGACAACAATATCAGACAACCATTTGGAAATATTTGTAAATTTGTGGTAAGGTCTTATGGGACCAAACTGCTGAGGTCATCGGTCCCTAAGCTTACGCACTACTTAATCTAACTTAAACTAACATACGCTAAGGGCAACACACACACCTATGCCCGAGGGAGGACTCGAACCTCCGACGGAGGGAGCCGCGCGGCTACCCCTCGCGGCAAAACTATTTCCTTCCACCTTTGTGTAGATTGCAGATCAGTAGATGTAGATGATAATCGATGCAGACCTAACGAAAATGTGTGGTTCACAGCGATAACCTCTCTTCTAGGAAGGTTGCAGTAATTTGCAGGAAGCAGACTCAGATGTCGTAAAAGTTTCAAAGCTAATAAATGGAAAGTCGAGGCGGTGCGGGAAACGAGCCGGGGCCCTGCCGCCCTAATGTGCCGGCACGAGTTATTTTCCGGCCAGCAGGCGACGTGCCTGCGCTGGCGCGGCCGGGCCTGCAGTTAGTCCTGCCCGCCTGGGGCCGGGAGGAGGGGTCCCGCAGGTAGGCGGGCAGCTGCCCCCAGCCCCAACCCACAGCCCCCAGCTCCTGCCCCTGCCACCAGACCAGACAAATTGGGGCGGCACAATTCAGCGGGCACGCACCGGGGGGTGGCGATCCCCCAGCGGGCGGCTCCAGACGCTGGCCCAGGCGCAGCCGCGGGCGCAACAACTGTTCTGCGCGAGCAACGCGCCGCATTCCGGAGGAGACGGTGGGGTAGGGTAGTAGGGGAGAGGAGCCACATCACACCTGACGCGCTCTCTGGCTCCGCCTAACCCTAAATCATGCGGAGCGACCGTAAGTGGAATGACCACATAAAGCAAGTACCAGGTGGTTACAATTACAGTGCAGCTACTCACGGATGCCCAGCGATGGCTGTAATTACCGTATGACAGCGAAACTTGGTAGTTGACTTAACGTGTAACGCGGAATCGACTTAAGCTGGAAAAAAATTCGTTCCAATCTTTGCCACCAGGTGCAAATCCGGCACTGTACAACATCTCGTTGACGTCTCATACTGGACAAATTATGTCAGCAGCAGATAATAATAAGTTCAATATGAAGCCGTTCTCACTTTTTTGACTTCTTCTGTCCACATCCCGTTTCTAATCCATTACATATGGGAACATTTCCACTCGTCTGTATTGCATTCACAGTGCCAGATTAGCACCTGGCGTCCAAAATTGGAACTAACTTTCTTCCGCCGGAAATGGGTTCCGTTTTTGAATATCTTCTAAGTTTCGCTGCCGTGCGATATTTGCAGCCAACACGGGGCTTCTGAGAGCAGCTGCACTGTCATTATGACCAGCCGGTAGCAGCAAAAGCAGATGCCGGATTCAAAAAATGGCTCTTAGCACTATGGGACTTAACATCTGAGGTCATCAGTCCCCTACTACTTAGAACTACTTAAACCTAACTAACCCAAGGACATAACACACATCCATGCCCGAGGCAGGATTCGAACCTGCGACCGTAGCGGTCGCACAGTTCCAGACTGAAGCGTCTAGAACCGCTCAGCCACATCGGCCGGCATGTCGGATTGAGATTCAAAGGGAAATCTTGGGTAAACGTAACTCATCCACGAAAGGAAAGGCTCACAAAACACTTACTCGACCGATTCTTGAGTACTGCTCTTCTCTCCGGTATCTGTCCTGGGTAGGACTAATGTAAGACATAAAGAAGATCCACCGAAGAGCGGTGTTTCGTCACAGGGTCGTTTAGTCGGTGCGACAGCGTTACAGAGTACCCCAAGAAAATCCAGTGGCACGTACTACAAAAGACACTGTGCATCACGGAGAGGCTTATTATTGAAATTCCTAGTGAGTATACTGCGGGAGGAGTTTGACAACGTATTACTTCCACCTATATAAGTCTCCTAAAGTGACCCCAACGAGAAATTAGAGCTAATGCAGGGTTTTATTGACAATCATTCTTCGAACGCTCCAATCGGAAATTCGAAAAATTGGAGCTAATACAGAGTTGTACCGACAATCTTTCTTCGCACGCTCCACTCGCCACTGGAACAAGGAAATGCGTGTTAGAAATTATCACCAGACGTATCCTCCGCCATACACCGTCTGGTCGCTTGCAAAGTATTGATTTACATGTAGTAAATGTGCAGTTACCGAGGCCTTTGTCGAGAGTATTGCAGCAATACGAATTGCAGCCACACGTACGTCATCACCAGCCTCTACTACCTGACAATGATTCGGCAATACATTTCCACGCCCTGTTATAGTCACGAAATGGAAGAACGGGAGCCAGTGAAAGTCAGTGCAGCCCTATTACTTTTACAAGTAATAAAGAAGAAGAGAAATCGGACTTTATTGATGCGTTCTACTTTAAGTAAGCGTAATGCTTCAGAAAATTAAACACGTCAGTGATCCATAATTGTTCCAGAATTTTACCAGGATATCAAAACACGATTTCGAGTATCTCGTAGAAGCAAATGGTCCGAGATTTACTACAACCGATACTAATATGGGAGTGTCTGTCAGTTACAAAACGACTGGAGGTCACACTCCAGTTTTTACCTACTGGTGATTAGTACGGAAACTTTGTGTACCTCTTTAGAGTGCACTATTCATCTGATACCAAAAGTATGCTATGTTTTGACAGAAGGACTGAACGATTTCATTAAAGTAAGTATAAAGTATGAATGCAATTATCATTTCATCTACGTCTACATTATTACTCTGCAGTTCACGAGGAAGTGCCTGACAGATGGTTCATCGAACCACTTTCAAGGTTTAAACATGGCTGCGTTGTTCAGTGACCGTTTACAAATTGAAGTTAAAGCAATTATAGCACTCGGTCACAAAATTTAGCCGCGCGGGATTAGCCGAGGGGTCTGAGGCGCTGCAGTCATTGATTATGCGGCTGGTTCCGGCGGAGGTTCGAGTCCTCCCTCGGGCATGGGTGTGTGTGTTTTGTCCTTAGGATAATTGAGATTAAGTAGTGTGTAAGCTTACGAACTGATGACCTTAGCAGTTAAGTCCCATAAGATTTCACACACATTTGAACACAAAATTTAAAATTTTGTGACCGAGGGCTGTAATTGCTTCACTTTCAAGCTATTTCCCTATCGTTCTACTATCTAGAAGGTCGCCGAAGAAGGAACACTTACATCGTCCCGTGCGAATTCTGATTTATTTTATTGTGATGATCGTTCATCACTATGCAGGTGGGCGTCAGCAACAGATTTTCGCCTTTGGAGGAAAACAGTTGGTGACTGAAATGTTATGAAAAGACGATAACGCAACGAAAGACTCTTTTTCTTTAATGACTGCCACCCCAATTGGTGTATCATATGCGTGGCACTCTCTTCCCTCTTTCGCGATAATGCAAAACGAGCTGTCCTTCTTTAAACTTTTTCAACGTCCTCCGTCAGTCGTATCTGATGCGGATCTCACACCGCGCAGCAATACTCCAAGACAGGACGGGCCTGCTTAATGTAGGCAGGCTTTGAAGTAGATCTGTTGAATTTCCCAAGTGATCTGTCCATAAATCGCACTCTTTAGTGGCTTTTCCCAAGAAATTATCTATATGATCGTTCCAAGTTAAATTTTTCGTAATTGTAATCCTTGAGTATTTAGTTAAATTCTCAGCTTTTAAATTTATGTGATTTTTCGAGAACTCAAATTTAGATTTTCTTTTTTTCTACCAGTACGCACACCACTGCTTATACTATCAACCTCTACTGCAGACACGTCTCGACACTGTAAGGAACTTATGGTATTAAGCGCAAACCATACGAATGAAGAGCCAGCTGCCCTTCCACACTTCCTATACAAGTTCATTGTTTCGCATTTGGCCTAAGTTCAGTTACTTCGGAATTTCTTGTCTGCTTTATCATGTGTGATTCCGAGCTCACCGTTAAAAGCTTGCCAACTATCTTTTTGTACATTGCGATCTTTGTATACATCACTTTCGACTTTCCGTATCCCTCATCGTACATGAATGGCATTTATCTCTCGCTTATTCACGTCTCTATTGATGTACATAACAAACTTACAGCCACAAACAACCAAGATATCAGGCAGCTGTATGTACGAGCGCAAATTTTCCCTGAAAAGTGGAACGATATTGTTTTCGTTCAGACAACTGATTGCAGCGCTGTCGGTAAGAGAAATAGGAAACTCAGATTAGAGCGCTGAGGAAACATTTACCGGAAAACTATCTATTTCAATGCTGACGGCAACACAATTAGGGCTAAGTATTGCCGTAAAATATAGCTCATGTGAAAGTTCCTTAACTAACGTGCACGAATTCTGTTACTGAAAAACGATGTAAGAAATCCGTAGATAAGAAGCGCCACGTGGCCATACTAAAACAAATATCAGGTATCAAGACCAAACGCAAGACAAAGCGTTAAAGCCAACACCGGAAACGTGTGGATTCACCACCACAGAGAAAACTGAAGACCACTTATTGTCGGGCAGCAGGATGGCCAGTGGTCTTTGAAACTGTCATATTTTGATATTTGAATGGGTGATCGATCGCGGAAAACTGGATGCCGTTGGTTTTAAGGAACACGCAAGTCAGCGAAGAGGCGCGCCAAACCGTGGAGCCACACGAATTCTTTTTAGGTTTACTCATTTTGATACTGAGGCATTTATATGTTGCTTTATGAGAAAATAGTACGTATTATCTCAGCATCATATACGTATGTAAAGATCACATACTCTTTCCGCTTAAAACGACGTGTTCTCGAACAAGATTTCAGAACACATTCGCCAGACGTGATGCCCTCTCCCCTCCTATTCCCTGATAATCAAAATCCAGCGAATATGAGGGCTCTGGTTGTCACTACGCTGCTGTGTGCTTAGCGCTAGGGCGTTAGGCGGCTGCCGTGGTGGGGAGCAGGGAGGGGGGGGGGGGTGAAGAGAGAGAGAGAGAGAGAGAGAGAGAGAGAGAGAGAGAGAGAGAGAGAGAGTACCAAACAACCGGTCCGCGTGAGATTTAAAAGCTGCACTTTCAGATGGTCATAAGTGGATACTATGAGAATTTTGGCCCAAATTTTCGCTCGCGGTCGATTGCTGGGGCTAATATCTTTCTATAGTGTGCAGTTTTCTCGTTAAGATACACGAGGTGAAGTTGGATATATTTCCTTCTGAGGGAGCCTGCAGTGCGGCGTTATCAGTCACGCATCGGCGCACGGAAAGTAGGCACGAACAATAGTAATTGCTGATTGACCTCTGTTTTGTATGAATGAGTCAACAAATAATATTTTGTGCCACCACATATTGTATAGGAAAAGCAGTGGCTAGACTCGTGTTGAAGTTGTGGAATAGTGCAAATGCAAATTTACTGTGGATGAACTTTAGACACTGTAGGGACGTTTCCTATTAACTCAAAGTGTAATAGATACAATGTATAATACGAATTATTTTGATTTCAACAGACCTATCATTTTCGTGTGCCACTGTTATGTGCAATAGTGAGAGCAAGAGTTTCATTGGGCACGTGTCACATAGGGCTAAATTTGGGACTTAATTACCATGATACGTGCACCCTGGAAGTAAGGCTGCCGACCAACGCTATCAAGGTCAGGAGTAAAACGTCAAACCAATACTAAAGCAAAGTTTAGTAGTTACTGTACAATGATCAACTTGAATCTAAAACAGCGGTGAGACTTTACACCTGGCATCGGGCCAGAAGGACTATGTCATCTGCCAATTGTCTGACAATCTCGGCATCGATATCAGTTCCCTGACATTTCAATACTTTTTTCAAAATTTTCTTACACCTCCTCTTTGCGTCTTTGGGATACAAGTTGACCAGTTGCGGTAATGCCGTACCTGCAAAAGCGCACAGATACGACATGCTTGGACTGATTTTGGGAATCAGTGCAGTTCATCTCCTTGGCTTATTGTGCAAGCTGCAGCTGATGAGATGTGAAATTTAATTTACTTCGGAACTCATCAGTCTGTCATACTCTTGCCCCATAAACTGAGGTGAGAAAACTCATGGGATGCTTCCTAATCTCGTATCGGATCTTCTTTTTGCCCAGCGTAGTGCAGCAACTCGACGTGGCATTGACTCAACAAGTCGTTGGCAGTCACTTGCAGAAATATTGAACCATATTGCCTCTACAACCGTCCATAATTGCGAGAGTGTTGCCGGTGCATGATGTTGTGCACGAACTGACCTCTCGGTTATATGCCATAAATGTTCAACTGGACACATGTCGGGCGACCTGAGTGGCCTAATAATTAGTTCGAATTGTCCAAGTGATTCTTCACACCAATCGCCAACAATTGTGGACCAGTGAAATGGCGCATTGTCATCAGTAATTCCATCTTCTCTTGGAACATGAAGTCTATGAATGGCAGCCAGTGGTCTCCAATTAGCCGAACATAATCATTTCCTTTTCAGCAATCGGTTCACTTGGATCAAAGGACACAGTCCATTCCATGTAAACACAACCTTCACCATTAAAAAGCCACCACCAGCTTTGACAGTGATCTACTGGCAACCTGGGCCTATGAGTTCATGTGGTCTGTGTCACACTTGAACCCAACTCTTACCAAATGAAACCGGGGATCATCTGTTGAGGCCAGGTTTTCCAGTCGTCTAGGGTCCAACCGATTTGGTCATGAGCCCAGGAGAGATGCTGCAAGAGATGTTTCGTCGTACGTCTCACACTGATTTCTGCCGTTATTTCCCGCAGTGTCGCTTGCCTGTTAGCACTGACAACTCTACGCAAACGCCGCTGCTCTCGGTCGTTAAGTGAAGGCCGTCGGCCACTCCGTTGTCCATGGTGAGCGGTAATGTCTGAAATTTGGTATTCTGGGGACACTCTTGAGACTATGGATCTCGGAGCACTGAATTCCCTAACGATTTCCGAAATGGAATGTCCCCTGCGTCTAGCTCCAACTATCGTCAGACGTTCAAAATCTGTTCATTCTCGTCGTGGAGCCATAATCACATCGGAAACCTTTTCACATGCACCACTTCGGCATAAATGACTGCTACGCATATGCATTGCCCTTATATACCTTGTGTATGCAGCAGTACCGGCGTTTGTATATGTTCATATCGCTATCCCACGACTTTTGTCACCTCAGTGTATTTACCTATTTACATCACTGTGTTCAACACAAGCAACTTTTCTTCTCCTCATAGAGCGACAAGATACTAATAGCTCATTCTGTGGATACCTGGGTAGATCTGAGTTTAAACGTAAACCAAAATGACGCTGCAGTGAAGAAAATCGTTGGACGCAACGTGCGGGCTATTCCTTCTCGTTCTATCGAATTATAAATCAGTGGAACACCAACGGTTTTTCGTACCCTTTTCCAACTCGCGACATGTTTTTCTCAATAAATTTTAGTCTGTTTCCCAGAGTTTTCTTTCTGCCGCAATTGCTGCTTAGATTTCAACTGCCATCCACTCATCGTAGTGGCTGAATATCTTTCCTTTTATCATTGTACGAAAACAATCGCCTGCGCCAAAGCTATTGCGACTTACCAAACTACTCATGTTTTTCTACTATTGCTGCTGAACTTCGAACATCTACCAATAAGCACTATTTTTCTCGTTCTCAGCGCTAGCGTTCATTAGTATTTTTTTCGTAACTAATGAGTCTCAAGCAAAAATTAATTATGTGTCAGTTTCTCCGCATACAGGAAATCTCTAGTAACAATATCTTTTGTCACACTTGATAAAATGCTCAAGAAATAGACAACTTGTAAAACAAAGGGAGTTTTCATACCTTCGCACGTATTTGGTGGCAAGATACTGAACGGCAAATGTTCTCTTTTTAAACGATGCAAACAATTTTTAGCGGCTTTCGATTCCTCGCGGAAAGAATTTCGCCATATAACACGCTTTCATGAGTGCTACGAAAACAGCGTATTCTTACCACTACTGACACGTAAATGTTATGGCACAATGTCCGGCTATTTCTGAACAAAGTTGACTGCTGAGATTGACGCGTGTTGTACTGGCATTCTCTTGCTCTCTTTCCACGAGCTTGAGTTACCGAATGTACTGGTTTACTGTTCTCCGTTTAAGAGCTACTAGTTCCAGCTAATAACACATCGTCGTGTTAAAAACATAGATATAAAGATGCGAGATTTTTACTAAAGTGCTAAATCCTTGCAAAATACTTGTCACTTTATCGACCATCACTCTTCAACATGTATTCAACTGTTAATGCTGGTGTTGTCTATTTCAGAAGGGAAATCCTGTTTATTTTGACGGTAATATGAAGGTTGGTCTCCTGCTGTAAACTATTTTCCATTGAACTTAATTTTATTTCATTATTCCAGTTTTGAGCATTAAATTCTCTTCAGGATGGAAAGTGAAACTACGCTGATGAACTGTAAATTTGTCATTGCAGTGCCTCGGGTGAGTAAACGTTCTGCATTATTTATTTCCTTCGTGGAAGCATGAGTTATTTCTATCACGAATGTCGTGTTCTCAGTACCCGGAAACAGCCTTCGTAATGCACTGTTCCCCAGATAACTGACCTGTGTGTCAACAGGTGTTATAAATATTTTATTACTTGTTCGTTGTTTCCTTTGCATAACGGTGGTGCATCATTCGAAAGTCTGTGATTGCTGTGATCATTCCATCTCTTTAAATGGGCAATTAAAATTTCATCAGACATTCGATTTTCGTCATGTGCACAATCCATCCGGATGACGTAATACTGCAGATGCAGAGACAATGTCTAAATTATTCATAACAAAGGAAGTAGCTTTGAAGCACTAGAATATATTGTATGTAACGTGTAAACGTACCAGCCTATACGACACCAGTATGATGATCGCACACCATAAAATATAGTGTCTCATAAATGCTCCTACAACTATCACTAGGAAGAAGCCATTCAGGGAGATAACATGGTAAATTTATCGAATAGTTTATGCAGACACAGAATGATGATTTAAACTATGCCACTGAATTAGATGAAAATTATTAAGTGACGATGGTTCACAGAGGAAGTAACCCTGTCATAGCGATATTATGTAGTTTGACGGTTCAGAATCTGAAAGTGGACCGCCACACTGACAAGCTACTTGTGCTCCTAGTTAAACGCAGACTTGGTGAAAGTTACAGCCATTACTCCGCTCATGATACTGTTAGGAACGTTATGCTGGCTTTGAGGATTAGTCCAACGCTCAGTTACAGTGTGGCGTGATAAAGACGCTTTCGTTATTTCGTGACAACGTTAGAAAACAAGATGTTCTCGTCATTTCGCTGCAACGATCGAAAAACAGCAAAGATGTCTTGCTTCCACGACGCCCGTTGTCATTACCTGATTTCCCGTGAAGAACAGTTCTGGGGTGCACTAACGAGAGTAACTTATTTCGCATTACATTTTTTTCCGTTCCTTCTCCACGTTGTAGTTCTCTAGGTAATGGAAATAGCTGAACGGGCACTATTCACTCTAGCAACCGGGGCTGTCGGATGCCGGCGTCCCGTCGTGAAATGCATGCGGTTTGATTCCAAAAAAATTTTGTGGCATATATAACGCAGTGGAGCACTTGATTATTTCAGCATTTTTGTACTGGACTCTGTACTTCCAGGTATTTGTAAAAAGGCGCGTCAGCTGCTTTTAGGAAATGAATTTTCGCTACCGGTTTCTTTCATCGGACGTTCTCAAGTGATCTCCATTACACCGTAACAGATACGAACATTGGTGAAAGAAGCTTTCGTTACACCATAAGAACATTTAAAAAATCGTCACTACTCTCACAAATGTTTAGTACCTTGCCTATTATAATAGGCACATTAGAAGATGCTGTCTCGTACTCTCTTAGGTTACCAGTATTTGCTGATCGATATATTGTATTAGACTCTAAGACTAGAGTTACATAATGTCTTTGCACTGTTTTCCTATTGAGTGGCAGTGTCGGGCCGCAGACACGAACACTAATTGTTCTTCGTCACGTGCTTGGGGACACATGTTTGCATGCAACTGGCTCAGTAAGGCTTGTTTCTCGCTCTTTACGCTGTAATGGAATTTGTACTCGTTATCGTTCCACCATGGCTTAGGTTGGCATAAAATCACAAGTAACTGAAACCGTTTTCATGTGTACCAAACCACACGGTAACGTTTTAGAATGTTTTTATCTTGTTACAACACCTACTATAACTAATTTACGTATCTGTTACGTTATAATGCAAAACATCTGACCAGTGAAATAAATTACAGAATTTATTAACAGCAGTGAGGTGGTGTTTTACATATAACCTGCGGAACATGCATCAAATTACTAGTTGCTGTGTATGGGTGCATCCAGACTGTCTTTATTTGCTCGAAGGACAGTCTGTTTTACCGGACTCGTCGGTACAATGGTGGGTTTTATAATTTATTTCGCAGGGAGACCGAGTGGATTCCATTAACACATACAAAGATAATTCACTTTATTAGCCTATAAGTTAGATAGGAATCAGTTGACTTTGTACACTCCATTTCCACAGGAACGTCGTCAGTACTTACAAATGTACATGAGCATTATCGTACCACTTGATGTGTACAAAATACCTCTTACTTCACATTCAACAATAACTTTCACGTAGAGTTGTGCCAAATGCATTGATCACACAGCTGGCCTACTAGATGACGATGTTGTCATCTTAGTCTATGATCGCGAGATGGTCTGAGCGATCCTGTGCTCGGCCGTGAATGGAAGAGCGGTTGCGGTGGCGCATCGAAACGTTTGTGGCCGTGTCTTCTCTTGCGATTGCGTTCCGAGGTGTTAGCCTTGCTTTGGCACCTCGCTCTACAGACGACACCATAGAGTCAACCAAGTTCTTTTATGTATTACTGAAACCATTACCAGATGGAGTCAAAGACATTAATCAGAGCACTTGTTGTTGTTGTTGTTGTTGTTGTTGTTGTCCTGGTCTCCAGACTGAAGAGTAGCATGATTCTGCAAGCTAGTCTACCTTGAGCATGTATGTTCATTTCTGCATAACTAGCGTACCGCATAACGATGTGAAATTGTGTACTGTAAAGAAGTCGTGTTCTCCGTCTACTGGCCACCCCACCACTGCCCCATTTCCTTCCGTTACTGGAATTACTTTCAGAACGTGTCCTTATTTTAGGCAAACTGTACCACGAACTTCTTTTCTCCGCGATTCGATTCAGTGCCTCTTCTTTAGTTATCCGACATACCCAAGCAATCTCCAGCTTTCTTCTGTTGTACCAAGTTTCAAAAACTAGTCTGCTCTGTTTCACCGTCGTGTCAGGCTACACTCCAGAAAGATACATTCGGAAAAACTTTCAATACTTACATTTATATGACAGCCAGAGATAATTTTCTCGTTTTGGAAAAGCTTTTCGTACTATTCCAAGTTTGCGTTTGATACAGCCACATGTGCTACAGTCAGGCTACTACTTTCATTGATCTCCTACACTAATTACCTTCCCCCTCACACACACACACACACACACCGCCCCTCCTCTCCTTCCCCCCCCCCCCCTCACACACACACGCATATAGAGACACAACGGCCTGCGTCACCTGAATGAATTCGAATCGATTCCTTTATCCTTGTTTTTCCATTTTGTTGGTGTTCATCATACTGCTTCTATTCAAGACACTACCCATTCCGATGAACAGGACTACCCAACTCCATTGCCGTCTCTAATAAGATTACAATGTTATTATCAAAGAAAGTTTTTATATCTTATTTAGGATAAAAAAACACTGCTTTAAACTGGAATCTTCTGACATCATCACCAGATTTATCTTATCCATATACATCGCACCTATGCGCAGCGTGGTCATCTTAGGACCATGTCTTACTGAAATGAATTGCCCTTCTACAACGTGCCATATGAAGCCAGGGACTAAGAGCTACTCATTCACAGGCACCATTCGTGGCTGTCTGTCACAGCCAGCGTTTGGGTGGAGGCGATTCGAACCTCTGTACGATTAGTCATTTTTGAGCATTTCGCGATCCAGACAAACTGATTTAGAGAAACGCCGGGATAGTTCCTCAAAAAAAAGACAATGGCGATAGGTTTTCCCATTCTTGTCGTGTCGGGAACTTTGCTCCACCTTGTCGTCGACATGTCAAGTTCTGGTCGTCTTTCTTGCTCCAAAATCATATAAAAAGTATCTGTATCATAGAAGTAACATGTTCCCATAAGACACCTAATAATAACCGCTGGAAACTCATGCCATGGAATACCTTAACCTGCATGTTTAACGTGACTGTTGCACAGTCAAATGCGAAAGCTGTTCCTAGCATCCCCCACACGCCATTGTGATCGGAGGGCTCTTGAACCACACTATCATATCTCGCACGCCCCGTTGGACTCCATTTCCGTTATGCCTCGCTGATACTTCAACGGATGGACTTCTCCATAACTGCGGATTAGTTTCTACTCAATAACGTTTTCGTAAATGTGATGACATAGTCGTCGTTGCCGTATCGTCATGTTTAGTACGTTTGCTCTGGTGCATTTATCTCACCGAACGTAGTTGATGAACTTTCCCTAACAAATAACGCTTAAAAAGTAACATGCTGGGAAGTCGGTCAATATCCGTTTCTGCCTTTGGAATCCGTTCCCAGCCAGTTCAACAGAAGAATGTAATATAATATACTGTTTATCAAACATTGACCACCTTCCTTCAAAACTATAGAGAAAGATTTTAATGTGCCATGTACCTGCGCCATCTTTATGGTAGAAGATAATCAATTTGTTGTTGTCTTGTCGTCACTCCCCTCGTTAACTACTCGTGTTTGTTGTTTTCAACTCAAAGCAATTTCAAATAGAACCTATCGATGCTTGGCAATTAAAACCCTTAAATACCATCCTAAAGAACAGTTGCTAAACCAGATCGATCACACATCTGTAATTCTAACATGTAGTTCAGCAGACCCATTACTGAATCAATAAGATCCAAAACATCAGTAACATCACATGACAGAAAATTTTGTTGAACATCACTATGGTATATGCATTACTTACGAATGTCCGCCTTTTATGGTAATCTAGCCAGAGTTACAGGAGAGCGGCGACTATGATCGGTACATCAGAAACGGTCAGCAACAATGAAGAGCAACAGTCATATTAATTTAAAGAACGACGTTTTAGTCACATTGAGACGCAGAGTTATTGACAGTTTTAAAAATAATTTATGGTCCGACACAATAACACTAATTCCAAACGAAATGACCGGATATGACCATCTTTAGTTGAGAAAACAGATTTATGTTTTAAAGCCACCACTGAGGGAAGCAGCATTATATACGGCGTGAATCACCTAAAACTTGCACCGCAAATAATGCTGAAATTTGCCGTTTTCACATAATGGCTTGCTATCCAGGGGCTCGTATTATTAGCCAGTCAACACATTGCAATAATACTTAAAATGTAATGTTTGTACAAACATACACTTTCCTTTTTTTAAATGGAACAATGTCTCTTGAAATTAACAAAGTGAAAGTATTGCGTGTCGTTTACGAGATATCGTATTTTGAAAAGTTTCCACCCGGACACTTGTTTGTGAAATTCAACCTGTGTAATTGCTAGGTACGATTTTGTTGCTCTCAATGTGCTTGTGTGTTCCTTGAGTGTACTGCAACATGCTAGTCAGTTAGTGTGTGACAGTCCAAGCAATAGGACGTGAGTGGACGATGGAATGTACCAGCGCAGAAAAAGCCGACATGGTCATGTTGTATGGGGTGTGTAGGAAGAGTGTTGTACGCTGCATGTAGCAAGATTTCGCAATAGATGTCAACCATCTCGGCCTTTATTTGTCATCCTTTTCAAACCGTTAGATGAAAGTGTTAGTCTAACACATAGCGTAATAGAAGGAAACACGAGACGACAGAAGACGGGGAAATTAATGTTCTCGGCGCTGTTGCAGTTGATCCTCACCTTAGCTCCCGTACAATCGGATCAGGAAATGACATGAATCAGGCAAGTGTCCAACTCATTCCCCTACATCTACATCTACATCTACACGACTCCTCTGCAATTCACATTTAAGTGCTTGGCAGAGGGTTCATCGAACCACAATCATACTATATCTCTACCATTCCACTCCCGAACAGCGCGCGGGAAAAACGAACACCTAAACCTTTCTGTTCGAGCTCTGATTCCTCTTATTTTATTTTGATGATCATTCCTACCTATGTAGGTTGGGCTCAACAAAATATTTTTGCATTCGGAAGAGAAAGTTGGTGACTGAAATTTCGTAAATAGATCTCGCCGCGACGAAAAACGTCTTTGCTTTAATGACTTCCATCCTAATTCGCGTACCATATCTGCCACACTCTCTCCCCTATTACGTGATAATACAAAACGAGCTGCCCTTTTTTGCACCCTTTCGATGTCCTCCGTCAACCCCACCTGGTAAGGATCCCTTACAGCGTAACAATATTCTAACAGAGGACGAACGAGTGTGGTGTAAGCTGTCTCTTTAGTGGACTTGTTGCATCTTCTAAGTGTCCTTCCAAAGAAACGCAACCTTTGGCTCGCCTTCCCCACAATATTATCTACGTGGTCATTCCAACTGAAGTTGTTCGTAATTTTTACACCCAGGTACTTAGTTGAATTGACAGCCTTGAGAATTGTACTATTTATCGAGTAATCGAATTCCAACGGATTTCTTTTGGACCTCATGTGGATCACTTCACACTTTTCGTTATTTAGCGTCAACTGCCACCTGCCACACCATACAGCAATCTTGTCTAAATCGCTTCACAACTGATAATGGTTTTCGGATGACCTTACTAGACGGTAAATTACAACATCATCTGCGAACAACCTAAGAGAACTGCTCAGATTGTCACCCAGGTCATTTATATAGATCAATAACAGCAGAGGTCCCAGAACGCTTCCCTGGGGAACACCCGATATCACTTCAGTTTACTCGATGATTTGCCGTCTATTACTACGAACTGCGACCTTCCTGACAGGAAATCACGAATCCAGTCGCACAACTGAGACGATACCCCATAGGCCCGCAGCTTCGTTAAAAGTCGCTTGTGAGGAACGGTCTCAAAAGCTTTCCGGAAATCTATAAATACGGAATCAACTTGAGATCCCCTGTCGATAGCGGCCATTACTTCGTGCGAATAAAGAGCTAGCTGCGTTGCACAAGAATGATGTTTTCTGAAACCATGCTGATTACGTATCAATAGATCGTTCCCTTCGAGGTGATTCATAATGTTTGAATACAGTATATGCTCCAAAACCCTACTGCAAACCGACGTCAATGATATAGGTCTGTAGTTCGATGGATTACTCCTACTACCTTTCTTAAACACTGGTGCGACCTGCGCAATTTTCCAATCTGTAGGTACAGATCTATCGGTGAGCGAGCGGTTGTATATGATTGCTAAGTAGGGAGCTATTGTATCAGCGTAATCTGAAAGGAACCTAATCGGTATACAATCTGGACCTGAAGACTTGCCCGTATCAAGCGATTTAAGTTGCTTCGCAACCCCTAAGGTATCTACTTCTAAGAAACTCATGGTGGCAGCTGTTCGTGTTTCACATTCTGGAGTATTCCATTCGTCATCCCTGGTGAAGGAATTTCGGAAAACTGCGTTCAATAACTCCGCTTTAGCGGCACAGTCGTCGGTAACAGTACCATCGGCACTGCGCAGCGAAGGTATTGACTGGGTCTTGCCGCTTGTGTACTTTACATACGACCAGAATATCTTCGGATTTTCTACCAAACTTCGAGACAATGTTTCGTTGTGAAACCTATTAAAGGCATCTCGCATTGAAGTCCGTGCCAAATTTCGCGCGTCTGTAAATTTTAGCCAATCTTCGGGATTTCGCGTTCTTCTGAGCTTCTCATGCTTTCTCCGTTGCCTCTGCAACAGCGTTCGGACCTGTTTTGTGTACCACGGGGGATCAGTTCCATCTCTTACCAATTTATGAGGTATGAATCTCTCAATTGCTGTCGACATAGATTCCATCCCTATAAATCTCTCTCCATCAAGAGGTGCATGGAAACGATTACCAGAATTGCGTTAACTTATGGGCATATTGCAGATGTATCATGTATCTTGTTTAGTGATGAAGGCACAATTACCTGTCATGGCCAGGTAACCCACCGAAACATGTACTACTAATCTGTTGATAATCCCCGTTGGCTTCGTCACGTGGAACGTCACCGCCCACGGAATGTAAACGTGTGGTATGGGATTGTGAACCATCAGCTCATATGTCCGTTTTTCGTAGACGGAACACTGAACGCGCACAAGTATCACAGCCTCCCAACAGACCATCATCCACAGATGTTTCGAGACGTTGCTCTGCTGACTGTGAGGAACCTGTTCTACCAATACGTTGGCTGTCCAGCCCATGGTGCACGAAGTACTACAGGACGTCTTCACGAATCGTTTCTAAATCGTTGGATTGGACGCAGTGGATCTATGCCTTGGCCCATTCCCCGGAGTTGACGCCTGTAGGCTTTTTTCTGTGTGGGAAGCTGAAAGACACACTCTACATACTAACTATATCCGATGGTATGCAACGACGTTTTACTGCAGGCTGCTTGGACATCTCCGCTGAAATGCTAGCATGTCTGCAGCAGTTGTTCCATACGACATAGTCGCTGTCGTTGGTCATTTTGAACGAAACCTGTGATGGTCAGTTGTCTCTAAGTGCCGGCTGGAGTGGCCGAGCGGTTCTAGGCGCTACAGTCTGGAACCGCGCGACCGCTACAGTCGCAGGTTCGAATCCTGCCTCGAGCATGGATGTGTGTGATGTCCTTAGGTTAGTTAGGTTTAAGTAGTTCTAAGTTCTAGGGGACTGATGACCTCAGAAGCTAAGTCCCATAGTGCTCAGAGCCATTTGAACCATTTTATTTCTCTGAGTGGTCAGAATCCACGTAACTAGCGTATGCGCTTGTGTTGTGTGTGCTACCACAGGTAATGTGCAAGTGTTGGTGTGGGAACTTCACAAAATACGATATCTCGTAAATGAATGGCGCTAGAATCTTGCAACAAACTCCACTGACATTCTAATTTATCCTAAATTAGTGTCAATAGGCATTGTTTCATTTAAAAAAGTGCATGCTTGCAAACAAAAATAGATTTTCTAAATATTACTACAATCTTTTGATTTGCTAACAGAACGAGTCTCTGATTACCAATCCAATCTATGAAAACAGCACAGAAATAGCGCTTTTCATTCATACAATATTTGCGGAGCATGTTTTAAGTGTTTCACCCTGTATATGAACTTCGCAACTATCTACGAAGCAGATGATGCAGAGCCATCTATGAACTGTATGAGGGATCTCTACTTCATACTCACAGAGTGGGTATTATTTTACGGAAATTTATTTCTTTGGGGCGTGAAGAAGAAATCGATGAACAAATAGGAAAAAGCAGTAAAAATGTTCCACGAGTCATTCGTTAACGAAAATCTTGAGTTCTACCTACCGTGATGCAGTCGGACGTCAGCATGCAGGTCGAATCAGTACTCAGATGTCCCGAGAACTGGAAAAGAAGAAAACATCGTCAAGATACCAACACAGACGTACAATGCAATCACAGAAGGTATTAGATATATGCTTCCAAAATCCCTTCTCTTCTACAAATGTACCTAAGTATATAATTAACCCGGAAAAGGTAAGGAGGAGCAATGATTTCAAACTTCAGAAAATTTGTAAGTACGCTATATTAATGGTCGATTAACGTAATTTGTTTACGGAAGAAAATGCAGTTATACTTACACCAAAAGAAATATGTACCTACTAAATACAGAACACCAGTCCGTATGCTTTAATGAGATATTAATAAATGTATAAATATCTTCTCGGTGTCGAAGTCTTACGAGCACAATTACCTCTTCCTAAATCGACCATGGGTTTGAACAGGTCTGCCTACATTCTTCCACAAATGAATGCGTAATGAGTGAGTGTTACAAATATAATCTTAATTCGACAAAACAGACGTTGAATTACGCCCATTTTACCTCTAATTTACTCTATTAGTAATTTTTGTAGGATTACAGGGTCTGTCCAACGTTTCTATATTTCTTACATGTTTGTAAGCACAACATAATGAAACTACATAAATCCGACTACGCTCAGGAGTTATTTCGAAAACTCTTTTCGTAGATGGAGCTTGGGGCCTTCGTATGGGTCGTTGCGTTTAATGAAGGCGACATTTCGACGATGTCGAGCCCCACCGTGAAGGTGAAAAGGGAGCTGTTGAGAGACGGGGCGCATTAGACGCAATGACCCGGCGCGTAGGTTCGAAGCTCTGACATTTATCACTGACGTCGTGAATCGACGGGAAGGCGACGCCTGCAATGTGAAATCTGTTGCAGTGACTGCCATGCTTTACTGGCTCTGTCCCTTCGAGCCAGTTTCGGAAATACCGGTGACACGGAAACTGACTGTGTCACATTGACGAGTTCAAGATCAAACGATTGGAAGGCTAGAAACGAAGAGGACAACCAGATGCTTTATTATTTGTCACTAATGATGAATTTGTATTGGTTAATTGGTGTTGTCGGCTTTCACAGTAAGGACATTTAATGATTGAAAAAGTGACAAAGTGAATGTCTGTTTAACTATCTTGCTTTGTGTATATTAATGCGGCTACTAATCTTCTAAATGATGACTAACGGAAACACTCAGCTGCCGACAGGTGTTGATATACCTCTATGTGGACAGCCGAAAACGTGTGCCCCGACCGGGACTCGAACCCGGGATCTGCTTACATGGCAGACGCTCTATCCATCTGAGCCACCGGGGACATTGATGAATAGCGCGACTGCAGGGACTTATCCCTTGCAGGCTTCCCGTGATACATTTCCAACTGTCCACAATTCTACATATGTAATGTACCTTATAGGCATCGAGGTATATCAACAAAACCTGTCGGCAGCTGAGGGTTTCAGTAAGCCATCATTTATTCCAGGGAAAAGCTGCACGGTCATCAACAGTATCTGTTCGAGAACAGTTACTATCTTCACATATATACTAATCTTCTATTCTTCACTTCTTCCTACCCTAACCTCCACACGACATTCCCGAAACATTAACATGTCTGAAGTACCTCACTCTTCATCGTGCGTTTCTGATTTCTCGTTTATCACTTCCTGTATTGGCAAAATAACTAGTCCCGGAAGTTCTGACACATTTCCGAAGTATCTGCTTCTGGAATGGATTACTGAAGAGGACCGCTGCAAGTCGGCCGAAAAGTTGACAATTTAGCGGTTTTAGTAGTTACAATGACACGGCCCAATAGCAAAAACTATTTTATCCAAAATGACACCGGCCGTGGAAGCCAACGAACTTAAGTTGACAAATACTTTTTCAACCTAATTAAGCGATTTTTCAACACGTACTTTGACAGTGCATCCTAATTTATACATGTTCAACACACAGAATTTCAAGACAATCTAGTAGCACCATTTAGGATTATTCAACTGTTAACGTTCAACATGTACACTGTGCTGGGTCTCAGCACCTTCGTTTCCATATATTATTTCCTACATGAACATCTATCAAATATCTTCTGCAAGCTGAAACAAACTGGGTTTGGACTCGTATGCTATTTATGGAAGAGAATTCCTTGACTTCTACTCTATCTGTGCAAGTGGTGTTTTCAGTCTCGTGTCTTTGGCTGAAGCTCATCGTTCTCGTAATATTTGTCATTGTCTTGGAGCCAGGCAGATAATACGGAAGTCCAGGATTTGATCCCCAGTCGATCATAACATATTTTTTCTATCGCTTATCGCTTCTCTTACTTCTGGCAATGATTGACTTGTATGCAAATTGTCAAATTCTTCCGTGGATGTGGATCTACGTCTAACTGGCTGGGTAAGTCAGTCCAAAGGAATAAGGCAAGATTATACCATCTCCAATAGGTCCACGCCCAGTAAAGAACTGCGATGCTGAAACCAACCTTCCAGTGGGAGTCAGTTTTACTTTAATTTTAGGTTCCTTGGCAAAAATCTGTTATGACTAACGTTCATTTCATATTTGTTCCGAATCTTCCTTACTTTCAGATTGAATGGTAGTAAAGCGAGAGTATATGTAATGGAGCGCAGTCTCTTTGTAAAAACGTTCTGAGGCTATGTCTGATTTCCATTAATCGACGTTGCATTATCTAATGAATACTGGTTGCAATAAGCTTCCAAGTGTTATACTGGAGAGCCGGCCGAGGTGGCCGAGCGGTTCTAGGCGCTACATTCTGGAACCGCGCGACCGTTACGGTCGCAGGTTCGAGTGTGTGTGACGTCCTTAGGTTAGTTAGGTTTAAGTAGTTCTAAGTTCTAGGGGATTGATGACCTCAGAAGTTAAGTCCCATAGTGCTCAGAGCCATTTGAACCATTTGTTATACTGGATTTATCTCAATATTAACATAGCTCCGATATCAGAAGAAAATTTGATAACGATTTAATCCAACACAAATTTTCTACAGATGAATGTTAAGCTTAGCATCAGATGCAGTAAAGTAGTGTTTCGGCTGTGGAATTAACGATTCGCGTTTGCAAACAATTAACTTTCACATGTACTTTGCAGTGGTGGCAAAAAAGAGTATTAACGATCTAGACAGGTTGTACGGCTCGTTTCACTATCAGTAAACTGTGAAACCACAGCACACCAAAGAAAAATATTTGTTTACAAAATGCTTTCATGATCCACCTTCCGATACCGTAATAGTGTATGGGATTTCAGTAGAGCAGCATTAAAAGTGAAAAGAGAAGTGTGCAAGTGGCATCATGCATTAACACAGCTCACTGTACAGTGTTGAAATATTTTCGATGTTTGTCTAAAGGTTAAAAGATCTGTCAAGTCTGCCAACTATTGATTTCTAAAATATCAAACAGGTCACAATATTCAAACTTGCGTAGTACGTAACATATTGCTCCTGGGTCGTTTACAATGTGCCATAAATCGCACAATGTTAGCCACTGTTATTGTAGAATGGCGATCGTTTCTTGTATTAAATACTGGAAATATTCGCATCCCTTTGCTGTAGGCCATTTCAGAAACTTTATGCGCTATAAACGCTCGTTTGGAACCAAATCGTGGAATAGGGTAGAATGTCTCGGATATTATACGCGAGTAGAAGCGGCAAACATAAAACAAAGACGTTTTCCCGTTGGGGTACGATCTTTTTAAAAACATTTAATCTCCATCTTTCTCCCCCAAATGCGAAAATCTTTTGTTGACGCCCATCTACATAGGGAGAAATGAGCATCGTAATAAAATAAATTAGAACTCGTACAGAATGGCTTGAGTGTTCCTTTTGCCTGCAGCTTTTCAGAGTGGAACGGTAGAGAAATAGTCTGAAAATCATTCGATGAACCCTCTACCAGGCACTTTAATATGAACTACAGGGTAGTCTATAGATGCAGACATACTTGTCGCCCCAGCCGGCCATTGTACAAGAGGTGTTCGATAAGTACTGCAACACTTTTTTTTTTTTCAGAAAGCACGGTGGTTTTATTCTGAATTCCTGTACGGCAAGTTACTCCCAACTTTTTTGGATACATAACCCTAATTCTCAACGTAATCTCTGTTCAATGCGAAGACCTTACGCCACCTAACCGGGAGGGCTTGTTCTCTACCGGTCGACGTCGGAGTCATCGTCTTGCTGCGTCCATAACCTCCCCACCGTCCATGTAATGCATCCCGCGGAGTGCATCCTTCATTAGGCCAAACGGAAAGTCGGAAGGGAGAGATCCGGGCTGTAGGGTGGATAAGGATGAGCAATCCAGTGAAGTTTTGTGAGCTCCTCTTGGATGCACAGCCTTAAGTGATTCTTTGCGTTGTCGGGGGAAGTTCGTTTGTATTTTTGTGACGACGAACACTCTCAAGTCGTTTCTGAAGTTTCCTGAGGGCAGCGCTATACAGTTTAGACCTGATAGCTGCACAACGAGGGAGGACATCAAGCAGAACAACATCTTCTGAGTCTTTACCGGCTTTCAATGTTTTCTTCGGATGAGTGGGGCCTCTCGATGGATAGCCGTTTTCCGATTCGAAATGATAAAACCCTGTTTCATCGCATGTGACGACGTTCGACATAAAAATGTCACGATCAATCTCGTAACGGACACGCAGCTTTCTCACCGGTGGTCTATCGTTCTCTTTATGGTCAGTTGTTAGGCCGTGAGAAACTCAGCGGCACGTATCTTTGAGGTCTCCAACTGATGAACTAGTGTGTCAGTATTACCAGCAGAGACGTCTAGTTGAGCAGAGAGGTATTCGACTGTGGTTCGTTGATCGCCTGGAATGAGAGTGTCCGCACATTCCAGCATTTCAGGAGTCACAGCTGTGTGCGGCCGTACGGGACGCGAAGATTGGACAGGTTTGCGCGACCTTGTTGCGATGACGACAGACGCCTCATCCAACGACTCACCGTGCTTTGATCACTGCCAGGTTTCCGCAGACATTCTGCTTTGGTTTTCCGTCAAAAGCAAGTCGATGACAGCTCTCTGCGTGGTGCACACCTCCGCTCCATACCCCATTTTGAAGGCTACGTATAGCACCGCCCCCTGTAGGAACTTCATGAAGCTATAGGGGCTAAAGAGGGAATATTATACGATGTCTCACAACATATCCCGCATTTTTGCAACCGAAACTGACCAGGAAGCAAAGCTGTCGCATTACTTATTGAACGCCCCTCCTATTTCGTGTAACAGAGCTGTCTGGTCTTGATTGCTCGCTCCGTGAAACTGTTTTTCTCGTATAACAGCTCCAAACCTAGTAACTACTGTATGTGCAATGTGTATGCCCCGTGGCTCTTAAACCTGACTGCAAATTGTAATTCTTTCACTTGGAAAACCTGTTTTCTAATGTTCTCGAAGCACTGGAGAGGAAATTAAAAAACCACACACGTAAGGTCTTTATGTACTTTAGATATTATGTCACTACCTTTTTCGCCTGAGTGACAATAACGAGTATTAGTGCTCTCCTGCGGTTGTAGGTGCACGTATATCACACACTGATTCATCTCATGTGCGTAATTTCGGTATGGAACGAAACGATGCTTCTAGATACGAGTATACGGGTACGACTCTTTCATTAGGTGTCGACCTACGATAGGAAGTGGATTTTGACGAAATGCTCTTCCAGATGTAACATAATCCCGGGCGATCGACAATTTCGTCATTGCAACACAAAATTCGTCATGGCATCGTTATTCAAGGACAACTGAAGTCAGTAATAATGGGATCTACGAAGATTTATATCAGGTGCGAGGGTCTCAAAAAGAAACTTATTATTACGTCTGGTCAATCCGCGGTGATAGGTTACGAAGATCTTTAAGACCAGGCTAATTGGATAGGTGATGATTACAAGTAAACCACCGAGAATTAGCTATCACGGAGAGCATTGAAATCGAACAGTCGGTGTTTACAACTTATAGAACTTCGCATTGATTATCGCCCACGCATTTGCGAACTGCACCCCTTCAAAAGTTGTTCAAAAACTTTTATGCCACATTATACTTAAAAAGTGACACTGATACGCGACAATAATTTTGACGTCTCTTTAAATGACGGTCCGAGCGTCGTTCAATTCCTCCCCGACAGAGATCCGTTCCACGGTCACGGAGCCATTCGAGAACCAGTGTGTGAACGTCCTCATAGTTGGACAATCTCTTTCCACCGAGATGTTCTTTCAGCTTGCCGCAAACATGGGACTCATGTGGTGCAAGATCTATAACTACCGATCAGCATCACGCACGTTTATGCTGCCTCCTTGAGATCGTTGTAATCACTTCGCTACAGCTGGACGTGAGATTGAATATGGTCCATACGCCGCGTGAACTTCACGGGGAGCCTGTGTGCGATGGAGACGTTTTGCCGACAAGACTCGTATTGCTCAGACTATTCCAACATTCCAGTTGCCGCGCCATTTTAGACGCATGCTGAGACGGTACCAGAACTGTAAGCAGTAAATCCGGAATGACAGTGCCCCACTCATAATTACTTTGTAAAGTCGTTAGTAAATGTGATGATGCTAGGAACGTCCACGTCCTTCGATATATGATAAAAATGAGCATTTAGTATCAAACTGAGGCAATTTACTTTTTTAATAATTGTCTCACCAGTACGAGGAAGGTATCCAAAAAATCTATATATGTAAAAACGTTTACAAAACAACTTTATTCTCTTCAAATTACACTCCATTACAACTAATAGATTTGTCCCACCGGTGCTCCCACTGTTCGAAACATTTTTTGTAGTCAGCTTTAGAAATGTCTGACAGCACCTACCTCGTTTTTTTCTGGTCATCTTCAATTTTTTCAGATCGGTGTCCTTTCATGCCCCCCCTTTCCATGCGTAGAGATAACAGAAAGTCGCACGGAGCTAGGTCAGGCGGGTAAGATGCGCAGGGTAACGGAACCGTGCCATTTTTTGGCCGAAAACGGTCTACCAGAGATGGCTGTATATGCGGGTCCGGTGTCATGGTGGAAGAACCAGTCTCCTGAAGCAAATCGGGTCTTTTTTGACGAAAACTGTTACGCAATCTTCTTAAAACATCTACATAAGAGGCTTGCTTGACGGTCTGACCTTGGGGTACAAACTCTGTATGCCCTTGGCATCGAAAAAGCAAATCATCAGCACTGCTTTGATTTGGCTTGAGGAGTTTTTTTCCGTAGTGGCAATGACGTCTTTCATTGCCTTGACTGTTACTCTGTTTCTGAGTCGTAACCATTGCACCATTACTCACCACCAGTAATGACCTTGACAGAATATCTCGATATAGCAAGCTGTCGTTTCAATGCACCACAGGTTTCAACTCGACGTTTGTTTTGATTGTCACTCAGAACCCGAGGAACAAACTTGGTGGCAACTCTTTTCATTCCCAGATTCTCCTACCACGTTTTTTTCTTGCCTTCTTTAGTATTGCCAAATAGGTGTCCTCTCATGCTCTCATGCGTGGAAGTAATAAAAAGTCGTACGGAGCTAGGTCAGGCGGGAAAGGTACGTGGGGCAAACTCTAGAATTTTTTCAATATTTTGGTGGATCCGGGCGGTTGATGGACGTCCGGAACGAGTTTTGTCATCAATCGACATGTCGCCAGTTTTAAATCGAGCAAACCACAGGAGCAGGAGGATCTGCAACGAATTGGCGCATGGTGCAGGAAATGGCAATTGAATCTCAATGTAGACAAGTGTAATGTGCTGCGAATACATAGAAAGAAAGATCCTTTATCATTTAGCTACAATATAGGAGGTCAGCAAGTGGAAGCAGATAATTCCATAAATTATCTGGGAGTGGGCATTAGAAGTGATTTAAAATGGAATGATCATATAAAGTTGATCGTCGGTAAAGCAGATGCCAGACTGAGATTCATTGGAAGAATCCTAAGGAGATGCAATCCGAAAACAAAGGAAGTACGTTACAATACACTTGTTTGCCCACTGCTTGAATATTGCTCACCATTGTGGGATCCGTACCAGATAGGGTTGATAGAAGAGATAGAGAAGATCCAATGGAGAGCAGCGCGCTTCGTTACAGGATCGTTTAGTAATCGCGAAAGCGTTACGGAGTTGATAGATAAACTCCAGTGGAAGACTTTGCAGGAGAGACGCTCAGTAGATCGGTACGGGCTTTCGTTGAAGTTTCGAGAACATACCTTCACCGAGGAGTCAAGCAGAATATTGCTCCCTCCTACGTATATATCGCGAGGAGACCATGAGGATAAAATCAGAGAGATTAGAGCCCACACAGAGGCATACCGACAATCTTTCTTTCCACGAACTATACGAGATTGGAATAGAAGGGAGAACCGATAGAAGTACTCAAAGTACCCTTCGCCACACACCGTCAGGTGGCTTGCGGAGTATGGATGCAGATGTAGATGTAGATACACTTGAGTTTTTCCCACATTGTCATCTCGGTAAGCTGTTAAACATTAAAACAGTTTCAGCAGCATTTTTACTAAGTAGAAAACGGAACTTCACAGCTGCGCGTTGTTTACTGAAATTTTCCATCATAAAAACGAAACACGAGCAAAACAGCGCTAGCAAAAACAATCACTGCAGATGAACAGAACAAGCCAGGTCCACATTTGAACTGGCGATGAGTTGCGCTACACAAGCGTAGTGGCAGGAATGAGTACTACACACGCTCCGCCCACGGATATGCTATTCCAGTTTTTATGTGTGCCCTTTTACATTAAGAGAAGTTTTCTTCTGAAATAGGCTACCACATATCGGTAGCCCTCTTATAACACTCTGTTTTCTACGTGAGATGTTACCTGTCAACAGTAGTCTATACAGCCAGAGTTTAGTTTGTCGCTTACACTGGCTGCACAGCTATTCTTGTTCGTTTATTTTCGAGTTTATCGTACTTTGTTAACTCGTCTACTGAGTGCCAGTTCTGTATACTTACGTACTGCCTCGCAACGGTACCCTTACCGAAAACAATGTATTTGTGTGTACGGAACCAGTAAGTCTACAGTACCACTAAAAGCAATGGAAATTCCACTGAGAAACGTCATTGAGCTAATGTTGCTGTAACGTGATATTGCCGCCCCATCCCCATGCTTGAATGACGCGACACTACCATACGAAACATCGTAAAACGCTTTCAATCTGACAAACAAATATTTCTCTACGCGTGCAGCAGATTCTTAAAACACAGAGACGCCTGCCGTCGTCAGCAAACACTTACCGGGTTGCGAATAACCGCACAAGTTTACACTCGGACCTGGCCGCATTACCCGTCGACTCTAGCTGCCCCCAGCCTTCAAGGTTCTTCTCTCAGAAGCGGTGACAAGCACTCAGCAATATCAATTTGGTCCAAGTGGATCAACATTTCTGCCACCGAGTTATGAAAGTACTGTAACTGTTATAGGCGTCATTCTACATACATTTACACTCTACAAATGTCGTATTCGGCCGTACGAAAGAAGTTAGCGGCAACTATCAACATCAACATGATTCATCTTCTTCATTTTCATAATTTCATCCAATTAAGACCAAGTGCATCCATAGTTTTGTACGTACATAAATAACTTATACGTATCGAGGTAATAGTGTTGCATAGAAATCTCTCTGAATTCTATTGCCGTTACAATGAACTACCATAAACATGGATGGATTGCTTTTCTGAATATCATGTGTGGTACCGTCCTAAGATCGTGGTGCCACACCAGAGTCAGCAATGTACATTTGCACCACAAACATTAGCGATGTCTTGCTGCAGTCTGCAACGACAAATGGAAGAGTCTCATGAAGACACACCCTCCCTTTCAGCTCAGCAACCCCTCGCACGGAGGTCAATATAGAGACGAGCAACGAAGCTTTCTATCCCAGATCGTGGCCACAGATGAAGCAATCAACATCAGTAGCACCAGTACAGCAGTTACTAGGTTTGGAGCTGTAATAAGAGGAAAACACTTAGGACTGAAAACAGTTTCACAGAGTTAGCAATCAATATCACGCAGCTCTGTTACACGAAATACGAGGAATGTTCTGGAACTAATGCGACAAATTAGCATGTACCGTTCCAAATACTTAACAGCTTGCTTCAACAGAAACGCTTGTGACTATATGCACCAAAGGATGCTTTAATAATCAAGGAAAGTTGTAAATGGTCACGCACTCCTGTGGCAAAGTATTGTATGAGGTTAAGTAAATTTTTTTATCGTTCATGTAATACAGTGGAATAATGTAAATAAGTTACATAAAACTGCAACCAGTAACTTTTTTCAATAATTATGTTTTATTCCTTGAACCGGTTTTCGAACCTTTTCAGGTTCATTGTCAGATGGTTTCTGGAAGTTACTTGATTATTTCTGACAATGCTGGGTGCTGGCTTGCGACAGTTTGGGCGGCCTTTTTCCGTTAGTGTCCATCTGTCTGCCTCCATTTTAATGTCCAGTTGTTATATCACTACATACACTTTCACACAAACTATATTAATTTACACACTGACAGCGAAATTTTGCCAGAATCCAGCATGCGCTTTACAACAGTTGTTAGGTAGCGATCTCTGCTTCAGAGTCAGATTATTGTACACGCTTCAAACGCATTGACAAGTTGAATTACTACTTTAGTAATGTACACTTTGGAGTGCATGAAGGGTATTCGAAGAAAGCTGCCGATCATAACTGGAAAGAAGATCCCACAAATGAAGGCCCGGCAAATGTTTGCCTGAAAACAAATACCTGTTGACACACGGGCCATTACACTTGCATGAGCACTGACAGTGCCCAATGGTAGAGGCTATCTGGATGTTGAAGTTCATTACGACGGTGATGGGTACCAATATGTTCCAAAAATTCGTGCACGAAAATGTGATTTTTTCAGAGGGTCATATCCCGAATTTGACTGATTGCAAATATTAGAGGTCAAATGTTTTGGATAGCCCTTGGCCTAGCGACCCTTTTTATACCTATATACCTATCGGAAGACCGGGCATACTCTAGCTATCTTACAGTACGGGGCGGCTTACAAAAGCTCCATTTGTTCATGGACGCTACCTGAGAAAACCCCGAAAAACCATGATTTTTGACTACCAAAACTACCAGTTGCGGGGATGGCCACTTCCATTATTTCTGTTAATGGCAGAACGTCCATATTTTTGCTGTATGGTCTTAGGTTAGTAGTCGCTGGGAAGTTCGAAACTTTTTTTAACGAGATCCACATGTCCAAATTTACCGTCCTTATAAACGTGAGACATGCACGTAACATCCGGTCTGAGGCGTAAATGTAGTTTTAACTGACGTAGTTAACGTACGGAAAGGGTTTTCGGGTCATCGCAAGGATACCAAGGCCATCAAGGTCACCAAACTATGTTTTCAGTCAGCATTTTTTAACCAATAAAAGTTTATGACGCGCTGTATCTGTGTAAAGGGCACTTCAAACCTATAGAAGTATCCCCAAAGTCGTACTGCAATGGCCAAAAATTGCCAAAAACGAGTGCTGAAATGCCCTAAATGAACTTAAAATGTCTACCAGGAATTACATACCACTGGAAAGGCAGCAGATTCAGTAAAGTATATCTAATAAAAATAATCTTACTCGTTTAAGGTTACCTTCCAGCAGGTAATGAGAAGTAGCAGAAATGAGGCGCGAAAAACTTAACATGAAGATTGATCGTCACGGAGTAGATGCAGTTAAGAAAGTCTGCTACGTAGGCAGCAAAATAACCACTGCCGGACGGAGTAACGAGGACATCAAACGTATACTAGCACTGGCAAGAAGGGCATTCCTGTTCAAGAGAAGTCTACTAGTAATTGAGGAAGAAATTTGTGAGAATGTACGTTCGGAGCACAGCATTGTATGGTGGTGAAACATGGACTGTGGGAAAGCCGAAACAGAAGAGAATCAACGCATTTGAGTTGTGGTGTTACAGACTTTATATTTGACCTCTGCTAAAGACAGTTTTACTACTCAGGGCACATATTGGTTGAAAGCACCGATGATGGCTGTTCGTCAGTTGAAATCGATTTGAAAAGTTAATAAATAAAACATGATTTTGCGACTGGTTGCTGCACATTTGGTAATTGAATGTTGAAAAGTTGGTGGACTGATAAGGTAAGGAATAAGGAGGTTCTGGGCAGAATCGGAGAGGAAAGGAATATGTCGAAATCACTGACAAGGAGAAGGGCAGGATGACAGGGCATGTGATAAGATATCAGGGAGTGACTTCCATGTTAATAAAGGAAGCTATAGAGTGCAGAAACTGTACAGAAAGACAGAGATCGGAATCCATCCAGCAATTAATTAAGGACGCAGGTCGCAAGTGCTACTGTGAGATGAAGAGGCTAGCACAGGAGCGGCATTCGTGGCGGGTCGCATCATACCAGTCAGAAGACTGATGACCCCCTCCCCCCCCCAAATAAACCTTATTTGAAAATACAACAAACATAATTCAGTAGTTTTCGATGAACTGCGATCGGTGAGCAAAATATCCAGAAAATATATAAACAGCAAGCGATTTTCTGTTAGCCTTCTATTATAGGTACTATTAGTTGCTTACATATGTCAAAGTACATAAATGTGTCGAAATATATAAATGGAGTGTCAAAACTTTACTGACCTACAGAATTCGTTTTACAAAAGCAGCACGCCCTGCTGTTGCAGGTAAAGGAAGGGAGCCAGTGGAAAAATGCTGAAGTTCTGAGCACAAAATAGAAGAAAATGTTCACCTCCAAAAGACCGTGACAGAAATGTGGGGGACTAGCGGCTTCAATGCAGCTTCATCATCACAAATTTTAGCGTGCGAACCTATTTGCGATTTTTTGTGCTTGAAGAGAGTAACAGGGACACAGTGGCGGTGGAAAAGAGAGGAGACGGCGCCAATGGGAGAGAAAGAAAGAGGAGACAATGATGAAGGGAAAGAGAAACAGTGAAAGACAGAGATGTAGCAGTGTGAGCCAAGGAGAGGGGGGATAGTGATGGCCAGTGAGAGACAGTGGCAGCAAAAGAGAAAGAGAGATGGATGGATACAAAAGCAGTGCGAGTAAAAGACCTAGGAGACAGTGGATACGAAAAGTGCAAATGACTGGAGATCGTACATATGTTCTTTTTTCTTGGGAGGGCGCGTGGGAGGGGGGTGGGGTGGGGGAGGGAGGGTTACTGGACCCTCCCAGATCGCTGAACTTTAAGGTATAGGGAAAGGCACATTATCGACCAAAATTTTAAACACATGAGCATAGGGGAAAATAAATAGGACCCTTCAGGATTTCCGAGTTACCGAGGTATGGTGGCGATGGAGGAATGAGAAAGATAGACAAAAGGAGACTCTACAAGGAAGAGAGCAGACACTGGCAGTGAGATTACTGTAAATTAAAGGGAGAAGAAGGAGAAGACATATATAGCCAGTGTAGTGATAGGGAAACGTTGTGTGTGAAGGCTTCACTAAAAAGAGAGGCTTAACTAAAAAGAGAGACTGAATAAAAGGATTTCGAACGCTAGGGTGCTAATATGTTCGCCTGCCAAAACTTTTGGCGAAGAACGTGGAATGAGGTCTGACGCAGCTGGTTCCCCACTTTTATTTTACTTTCTTTTAGAGAGGAAATATTCACTCTCTCTCTCTCTCTCTCTCTCTTTCCGTCAGGAGAACATTTCTGCGGGTTTGCTATTGGCTGTATTTCGTACTCTGTGATGCTGTCGCCAAACATAGCACAACAGCCATCAGCCATACTACACCGATCGTTTCGACGTTGTACTTCCATCAGAACAAGATACGTGATTCCGTGTGAGCATCGTGAACAGTGTAATCGAGTCCAGTTATTTTACGCATTGTTGCTGAGCATTAACCTTGCACAAATACCACGAATTTGCGTCATACATCATCCGATTTTCAACTCCACGCACCTAAATAAACGTATTGCGCGTCATAGTCTGGTTAAAGAGATCCAATAATGAGAACCATCATACCGTCTACACTTGACCTTGATCCTTTAGGTTTCTGCTAGGGGGGGGGGGGGGGGGGGGAAATTAAAAGGCGTTGTAGCACAGTACACCAAACGAAGACAAGCGCACATTACAGGAGCTCGTGCCCTATATGTCAGAAAAGACGAGTTACTCGTGTTTTAACCCTATCGTGATCCTTTGAGTAGGATCGTGGATATGTGTTACGGCGTAAAGTCGGGAACGATACAGAAGAGATGGCTGTGAGGAGACGTCAGACAATCGTATCCTGACCGACTCTTCTCCAGGACGACAACGTGACAGCAACGGCCCCTAAGTGAAGAAGACTTACGCACCGTGACCGACTGGCGTCGCCCCAGTCAAATAGCAACTTCAAGAGTAGGTACTTGTAGCAGCGACTTAGGATTGTTTGTACTGAAGACGATTGCTTATTTATTTCAGCCTTTGCTTGCGACACATCTGTGTACTTGACAAAGTTAAGTATTGGATGTTTTATTTTTGTAATAAAAGTCATTAATGCGATTTTTTAAATTGTTTGTCTGGTGAACCAATAAGGCTGGCTTCCTAGACCCCACGTATTTGACAACGAGCATGGAGACATAATAATACGAGAATGAGTGGTAACCACATTGAGCACCTCGTGCAGTGTCGACAGAATGGCTCACATCTGAACAAGTGTATATTTCCGGACACACTTCTACACCACACACTTTTCTAGTTTTCACTTGTACTCTCTCCTATAACAATATAGCATATTTTCTCAAAACATGCTTTGTATAAATGACAACCACTGCGTAACAGTCACGATGAACAAAGCAGTCATTAAGATAAGCATTAGTATGCAATTTATTTTATCAACCGAAAAGTAACTATACTTAAAAAACGTTTGTTTACACTGTGTCCGTATATGCACGTATCAAAACTAAAAGTCGATTAGAAGCGAACCACGGAAATACTTTCTACAAAGGTTGCAAGCTGCGTATGGGTTAACGAACTCTGTGAGAGACCTATGTGCACAATGGACGACGATGTTCCGGCGCGTGTACACCTCCGCACATCCAGCCTGGTTGTCCGAAGGAAATCGCGTGTCTTCCTGACGTTAGGGTCGCGGTAAGAGGTTCCCCGCTCTGCATTCGCACAATGCATTTACTACCAGCGCCCGCCTGTGACCGCTTCCCTTCCGTATAATCGGTGTATTATTTGCTAATCGACTAGTTCAGTGGCCCCTTGCCGAATATGCACCATGTTCCTATGCCCAAGGTCGACAGTCCCATCATCATCATCATCATCATCATTAGTGATACATCACGTATTCCTCATCCTTGGCCTTAAGTAGGATATCTTGCATTGTTTCCTTTTGGTCCCGCACTGCTGCGATTCTGACTCTAATTCTAACTTTTATTATTTGCCTCCCCCGGCATTGGTTTTTCAATCCTCCTGGTTACTTCAGGGACTGTGTTAAATATCTTCTTAATAATTCTTCTCAGTATCTTAATCTTAATGAAATTGACAATGCCTGTTTCATTATCCCATAAATCATAGTTCCAGCTCCTCCACTCACCATTTCATTCCTCTGGCCCAATAGTTTGTCTGAAGATCTTTCTTTACAATACGCCAACCTGCTTTTCATGGAATTTCGTGAGTCTTTTTGAGCATCGTTTAGTAGCAATGGCCTCAATAAAACTTTATACATCACAACTTCACTTTTTCTGGAGAGTAACCTAGGTTTCTGTTGTTTTCTGAGGCATTGGCAGTATCTGTCAGCAGATAATATTCGTTTTAGGATTTCAGAACTGACATTAAAAAAAAAATTAAAAGCTTGTTGGCCTTCGGTTGCATCCATACAGCCAGTCCATAAAAGTTTTTCGACGGAAAGCACTTCAATTACAAGATGAATAATTCAAAAATCAAATATAAAACGTCTTAGAATAATATTGAAATAAATATAACTTAAGTTAGCTGATTTCAGTCCGATTTAAAGAGCACCTTTTCTCACGCACATTGTTCTTACTTTTATGTGTGGTCCAAGGGAAGTTAAAACTACGTGCCATATAAAATCTACATAAATCAGTTCCAGTAAATGGGGATTCATTAGGATACTCTTTTTTAGTTGCAGGCGTAAGTCAGTTTGCCCTTTCTTTATCTGTAGGTTCATCTTTCTAGCAATCCCCTCAGGACGAAGACGTCCAGTGACGAATTTTTTTCGGGATATCAGGTGAGTAAACTGATCGATGCTACAGTTTCTTTGTTGGCATCTTCTAACGTAGTATGTCAAATAGCATACTACTTATACTAGGTAATAAGTATGGCATCCTGATATTAACAGTGTTCACTCTGTACTAAGCATCTGCATGCAGGAACCTGTTATTTGAACATGTCAAGGAATTCGTTTATTGTACGTATTTTAAAGGGGCTCTTTATCGTGTATCTGTGGTCACATATGACAGTGACAGTGGGTACAGAACATCACCTGTAACATAGGGACGTTACGCGTAATAGTCCCCTTGATGCCGTTAGAGGGTTTGGGTGTGTGTGTTTGTCCTTAGGATAGTTTAGGTTAAGTAGTGTGTAAGCATAGGGACTGATGACCTTAGCAGTTAAGTCCCATAAGATTTCACGCACATTGGAACATTGGATGCTGTTAGAAAAGGGTAAACTTTGTTCCCATCATCTGGTTTGTATCTCTCCCTGTATCTTTCGCCGGCCGCGGTGGCCGTGCGGTTCTAGGTGCTGCAGTCCGGAACCGCGGGACTGCTACGGTCGCAAGTTCGAATCTTGCCTCGGACATGGATGTGTGTGATGTCCGTAGGTTAGTTAGGTTTAAGTAGTTCTAAGTTCTAGGGGACTGATGACCTAAGATGTTAAGTCCCATAGTGCTCAGAGCCATTTCAACCATTTGAACCTGTATCCTTTTTCACGAAAAATACAATCACAGATCTAGAATGTCGTAACACTCGTTAGTGTGTCCCATATGACATATATGCAAAGACCTTTCCTCATCTCTTGCACATATAATGACTATATATATCTAACAAGTAGCGTAAGCAAGAATTTATGTCTCTGTGGATCTTTGACGTCAACTGTTCGTACAAAAACTTCACAATTCAAACACCAAAGATGTTAGTCAAATTTATGAGAATATTTTCTTATTTTAATATACCGATAAAATCGACAAGAAAGCAATATAGAGAATTTGTGGGCTATGTCAGTGGCACTGGGAACTAAGCTTCACGCAAGCCTACTTGCAAGTAGGCTATGTATCTCTGTAGGATTAGCACGTAAGCCTTGGAAGTTCTCACAGACACTGCTAAACTAATAATTTAAACAGTAAGTGTCCGGTACAAGAAATTAGTTGATCGATCGTTGCCTCTCTGCTCTTGCCAATTACTTAACGGAAATGCTTAGAGATGGAATCTCAAACTTTGTTGAAAAACGTGCCCTCACATGGATTCGAAGCTCTAACTGCAGGATGGGAAGCATCAACGCAAGCTGTAGGCAGACGAGGGAAAAGAAGAGGAGAAGGAGGAAGAAAATGTATCGCGAATGATGATGATGGTTTAGGAGAATTTGACGTTACTCTTGTAATAAATGAGTCACAATTTTAATCTAAATTACAAGAAACTAGCACCGTAAAATTAAATTAAAAGCAAGAATATGAAACACCCGGTAACTCAGAGCCGCGAAACCATACAAGATCAGCTTTCCCCAGCAGGTAATCGCCTTTCCGACTCGGAGATCCTCGCTCATGTCCGTCGTGGCATTTACGGCCACGTAGGGGAACTTGATGGATGCGACGATGTGAACTGTCTGTAAGAGAGTAAAATGTACAACATATTTCAGCAGGAAGCTAATAAGCGCTTTTTCTTTTGTCTTTAAACCAGCAAATGCTTAATGCAGCGAACCATGAACGTAAATTCAACGAAATGAGAAACAGGAATACTTTAGGGGGTGAAACTAAATTCAAGGGACAAATTGCTTCGTAATCAGTTATTAAATTTTAAACAGACATTAGTTACCCATAAAAGTCCTGTGGAGAACAAATTATCAGATTGTAATGTAATTTGCTTCGTGGCCTCATAAGTCTTATATTTGCTCACTACGCAAGATACAGCAAAGCGTTACAGCTAGTGACCGCGGACCAATATTTAGGCATGCAGTAATTTAAGATAAATGTCTCAAAATATCACATTCTTGCAAAACCACATGCTGGGTTCAGATTCTTTCGACAGTAACTCTAACTCCTAAAGTTATCAATGAAGCGACTGAGCCGTTCTGTAGTATCGTTCCTAGGTTTGAACTTTTACCTACCGCAAGAATTACTTTGTACAGCCGCTGAGAGTGAAGTTTTGCAAACACCCTATCTTCCACGAACACATTGTGTAATTTGAGACTTTCGAGGAGCTCTGAGGCTGCATGTGGGCTGAGTACTGTAATATCAAAGCTGAGAAAATATTTCCCAATGTGTACAGGTGATTTCACTTAGAAATACTGCACATGAAGGTAGTTACAGCTTCCTGTAGAGTTCATATTCCCTCTTACAACTCGACAGAATGCTGTCGCCTAACTACGAAGGAATCGCTGACTTTTGTCCGCAGCTCGTGGTCGTGCGGTAGCGTTCTCAACTCCCGCGCCCGGGTTCCCGGGTTCGATTCCCGGCGGGGTCAGGGATTTTCTCTGCCTCGTGATGACTGGCTGTTGTGTGATGTCCTTAGGTTAGTTAGGTTTAAGTAGTTCTATGTTCTAGGGGACTGATGACCATAGATGTTAAGTCCCATTGTGCTCAGAACCAATCGCTGACTTCCAGCTGAATACCTAATTAACAGAGTTTTAGTAGACATATGAAAGCAGTGCAAGTAGCGTTTGTGAAACGGTTTACAGTTCTAAAGGTGCTGATGAACACTTCATTAGGATTATTTAATTTTATGTGTAAAGAGTTTGCGTATGATGCAAGAAAAGATGGTCATATTAATATTCGCACAAAGCAAACTAGAGCTTAGAATTTTCTTACTTTTTTTCACGTGTTAATTTTTTGTAATGCGCAGACCACTCTCGGGATGAAAAAGAGCATTAATGTGTTCTTCAAAATATAGGTTTCAATCCTGAATGTGTAGCCTGCATGTAACTAATCAACCACTGTGGTTGATGGTAGAAACTTTTCTACGGCGCTGTTAGAACTTTTAGCTCATACTCACACGACTGGCTTCGAGTCATTCGATCTACATACAAAGTTGCCCTTTATAACCCGCATCAGCCAGCATCACACTGACAAATATGTGTAGGTGGAAATCAGTCGAAAATTAACAAACAGAAGGACACCGTATCGTTGGTACTGTCATCAACAATTTTGCGTCATCAACCACACCCTAAACAGCCAGAACAAATCCGTAATTACGATGATGGTGTGTAAATAAATATAAAGGACTTAAAGTGGCAGCGGATTTTTTTATATTTGTTTCTTAACTACTTTAGCTGCACTCTCGGTCATGTGAACAAGATGAACCAAACGTTATAATCTACTACAGTAAGAAGGAGACTGAAAACTAATTTCGTCGCATGCTTTTTTTTAATGTAAGGAAACTGAATTTTTATTTGTGCCCAGATTCTAGAAGTACTATTGTATATTTCAGACAAAAAATTAACGTTTACCCGTATACTCATTTTTACAACATTTCCTTTGTTCCAGTTTATTTTCTTCATCATTAGACTCTAGAAGGTCAGCGATTTAGCCACGTGTGGGTGTTGTAAGTTTTCCAGTGGATCCAACACGTTTCCATTGAAACAGCGAAAAACCACATTTATTTTCGTTCACTACAGAATCTGATAAAGTGGAGCTGGTTTCCATGAAACTATCATTCAGTTTTGCTTGTGGAGTCTTAATCCTGAGTGCAATTGTTCAAAACTACGTACTATATAACCAAGAGGTAGGACCAATACCCTTCTAATCCACTATGGCTACAACGTCCATAACACACATTCTCCATGTCATTAAGTGAACAATGGGATTGCAAAATGTATGTTGCACCTTATTATGACAGGCCATGCTGCACTACACTTTAAAGTGACACAAATATTGACACTATTTTTCAACGTAGTCACCAAGGATCTGTAAACAACTGTTAGAACGGTCGTCCAATCGTTCTATTCCCCGACGGCAGAAATCCGCTGTTTGGTCAGGGAACCATTAGAGAACTGTTTCGTGAAGGTCCTCGTCGTCGGAAAATCTGCAATTACTGTGAATCAGTTCCTCGTCTGCCTGGACATTTTCGTCTGTGGTCGATGTTGACGGCCTTCCTTCCTGATCAGCATCATCCGGATCTGTTCGACGTTGGTCAATTTGTTGCCGGCCTTGCCGCAGTGATAACACCGGTTCCCGTCAGATCACCGAAGTTAAGCGCTGTCGGGATGGGCTAGCACTTGTGATGGGTGACCATCCAGTCTGCCGAGCGCTATTGGCAAGCGGGGCGCACTCAGCCCTTGTGAGGCAAACTGAGGAGCTACTTGATTGAGAAGTAGCGGCTCCGGTCTCGCAAACTCACATACGGCCGGGAGAGTGGTGTGCTACCACATGCCCCTCCATATCCGCATCCAGTAACGCCTGTGGGCTGAGGATGACACGGCGGCCGGTCGGTACCGTTGGGCCTTCATGGTCTGTGCGGGAGGAGAGAAATTTTTGTCACCATTCCATTACGAAAATGCATTTGGTCCATTTACCGCCAGGATCTAACGGTGAATCTGTGTGCAATACGGACGTTTTGCCAAAAGGAATCCCTCGCTGTGAAGCATCTGTTATTCGTACCGCAGTAGAACTTTGTCAGCAGGAATCAGGAATATGTATTCTTTTCTGAGAACGCGTTGCTCTTTTTAATGCTATTCTTAGCGTGGGTCAACATGTGTAACGTAATTTTTGAAGTCTTCCCATATCTACGAATTCCGTGGTCCGCTGGTCTCCGTAAGATGTGTCAAGAGTTACCAATAATAGATAATTTTCCCCGTCTGTTTAGTATTTTATTTTCATGGACACGTTATTCTTGTACTTGAAACCTCCATGACCCAAAGATACGTTAGAGAATAATGCTCATGTCATTCCCATCTGAAACGAAACGTAGAAATTCGCTTCTGCTTTCAACTTTCTATCGTCCACGTCATCATTTTTTCCGCAGTAGTTACAACAGAATGAAAGCTGTAACAGTTTATCTGAAACAGTTAAATCTCGCGAAACCAATCTGACTACAATTTAGTTAACGCCATGTTGTCGTGAGAGATCTATTGTATAACCGTTAGTCGGTTGCTATTTACGGATTTTCTCAGTCGACTTTGAAAGATTAGGTACCAAATGTAGTCCGCCCATTCCCGCTCATATAAGTTATATACATTAGAGCAGACCCGAATGCGAATGTTTTACTGCCAGCAACGATAAACTACGCTTTAAATTCGAAATGCAGAACATGTAGTCAGTTTTGTGGAACCTAATCTCTTCAATAGTGAGTTTTCGTTGTAGTTACGTATTTCATTAATAGTATACACCTTGCTACATAATGACAAGTGATCAGCAAAGTAATGAGAATGGAAGAGAGTTGTTACTCGAGCGATGGAAAGAGCCAAGTATTACAACTAAGTTAAACTGATTTGAGTTCAGAACGATTTCCGAAAAATACATAGGGTATGGGTGGTTGACAATAACTTGTCACATAACTATACTCATGAGAATGTCTACTTTCACTGGTGACGTGATGCACTGCATACGATTGTGACATCGACGGTTCAATTGAACGCCGGTGTCGAGAAACATATTCTAGGAATCGATGGCAAGTTACGGTAGTCAGGAAACTCAGTGGTTTATGTTAACCGAACTGTCTTTCAGATCGTACGAATCACGACATGAGAAGAGTGAAGATAACAGTCACTAACCAGGTGTTGGTGAATTTCTTCTGTGCCATTACTACATAAATATCCGAGGTTACATCATGCCTCGGTTTTCAATATGTCACAGATCTGTAACTGGCTGGGTGAAGTGCTAGAAGGGCGGCGGCGTATCACGTATAGTGAAGCGTTATGCAATAAATGTATAGGACTATACGCTCCAGTACACGAATTTCCAGCTTAACGTTTCCAGTCAGTACTCCGCAAGCGAGCGTGGAATATTCTTCGCAAAATGTGAAACTTGAGATAATGAATACATTAAGAAAGTTAACTGATATTCACGTCAGAAGCATAATTTTTTCGTATTCGGATGCAGTACAATGAACACACAATGGACTCGTAAATTGTATTTTCGCAGTGACAAGTATTTGCACAAGTGTATTGGGTCAAAAGTACCGAAAAAGGTGTCCTGCCAAACGTCATAAAAAACTGGCTTCTTTGTTTGAAGTTTTTTAATTATTTCAAAAAGTAGATCATAAATTAGCTCCGAAAGTTCAGAGAAAACAGTGGTCCCCGGAAATATGGAAAACTATCTGTCCACCTCTATGGTCTACTAATTACACCCAGAAACTGTGAGATGTCGGAAAGTTATGGCCGAATCCCGCATTATCTAGTTACTCGATGGAGATGTTTACAGGTTCTTTATAGCCATATGACCATTAACACCATAAAATGCAACTGTAAGTATTAATTAATTAAAGTTTAATTAGTATCGCTTTCTAGTATCGCAATATGTTCTAAAGCCTGGAGCTCACATGGAGATTAGCTACCGTTAAAGACGTAGAAATTAATTAATTTCCGCTGGTTTCTGTGTAATATATCATATCCAATATGTAATAATGGGGTCTGGTGAGCTGTTGGTGCAGGCGCGGTAATTCAGCGCATTCGGTCAGTGGTTGACCACCCTCAGTAATATAAAACTGAGTAAAGTTTCCAAGATATGCCACACACGATACGCGGTTCGGATTTCACGGAGGTCCCCCCCCCCCCCCCCCTCCTCCCCCTGGGTATCTGGAGTAGGTTAGGAACGCGAATGTCTCCGAAATGGCGTCCAATAGAAAGAGTTGCACGAGGCCCCTGAACCTCACGAAATTATTATTTCGAGGGCCATTCGGAAAGTAAGGTCCGATCGGCTGCGAAATGGAAACAATAGCGAAAATCAGAAATGTTTTATTTTCAACAGTTTCTTAAACCTTCCAACTTCTTCTCTACATAGTTGCCACTTCAAATAAGACCACTGTCGTAGCCTTGTACTGCCCTCGTTATAGAAGGCAGCCACCTGTGCTTTCGCCACTTCTGTACGCTGATCTGCAGTTCGTTGTCTGTGCCAAAATATTGTCTTCACAGCCAGCGGTTAGTGTGAAGAGAGATGACCATCAGAGGGAGCCAAGTCCGGGCTCTATGGTCGGTGATCATTTATCTTCAAACACGCTGCAGCACCGTGTTCATTGCCCCTAGATTGTGCGGCCGAGAATGGCCACGGAAAAGGAAATGCATGAGAGGTACGTTATGTGGCGTTGCATGAAATCGAGCGAAGTCTCGCAGTGGACATCCATACTTGGTGGGAGACGCTATCGTTCTGGACATGTTTACGTGCTCACTCGGTTTTCGGAAGTGAGAAGAGCGACGTGGCTCGGTCGACAGGCATGCTAGAGAAACTGCCCACCACATTACATTACATTTTACGTTTTTCGTGGATCCCTTAGAAAGGAGTCCTGGGATGTGGAAAGAGTCAATGAGTCATTTTTTTTGTACAATTCTAATGCAGACAGAGTTGTGAGTTATAATCTTTGTGAAGAAATTCATCGATGGAGTAGAAGGAGTTGGCCAACAGGAAGTTCTTTAATTCACTCTGAAACCGGTCTTTATCACTTACAAGACCTTTGATATGCTCCGGTAAGTTTTTGAATACATGATTACCCATGTATTTGACTCCTTTTTGTACTAATGTTAAGCTTTTATAGTTCGTATACAGATTGTTTATGGTTCTGGTATTATAATCATGTTCTGCGCTATTTTGTATAAAAACAGACGTGTTGGAAATGACAGAGGACATCAATGAGTATATGTACTGAGAAGTAGTAGTAAGAATACCAATTTTCTTAAAGAGGTCTCCGCATTATGAACTAGGACTGACACCAGATATAATTCTAATGACTCGTTTCTGAATTTCTCTTTGTTAGAGGAGTTTCCCCAAAAGATGATTTCATAACTCATTACTGAATGGAAGTAGGGCGAATAAACTAACTTCTTCATTTTTAAATCACCTATTTCTGGTATCAGGCGTATCGCAGATGTAGCTGAACTACGGCGTTTCATTAAGTCTAGAGTGTGAGTTTTCAAATTTAGGTTGTAGTTAATTTGTAACCCAAAAAATTTGACTCTCTCTACAGCTTTAATTTTATTGTTTGAATACTATACTAATAGGGTCCGGTATTCTTTGTGAGGTACTAAACTGTATGCGCTGGGTCTTGTCAAAATTCAGTGACAATCCATTTGCTGTGAACCACCCATTGATACTTACAAATATTTCATTAGCTGATCGCTCAGTGAGATCACGAGTACTGTTTTTTATACCAATACTTCTATCATCTGCAAATAAGATAAAATTTGCATTTTGTGACACTGCATATTGAAGATCATTAATATATAATAGGTACAAAATGGTTCAAATGGCTCTGAGCACTATGGGACTTAACATCTGTGGTCATCAGTCCCCTAGGACTTAGAACTACTTAAACCTAACTAACCTAAGGACATCACACACACCCATGCCCGAGGCAGGATTCGAACCTGCGACCGTAGCAGTTGCGCGGTTCCGGACTGAGCGCTTAGAACCGCTAGACCACCGCGGCCGGCTATAATAGGTACAACAAGGGACCTAAAATATAGGCCTGGGGCACCCCTTGTCTGATGGTTTCATATTTTGAATGACTGTTGTTACGTGGAAAGCCTGATACAGACATACAATGTTGCCTATTAAAAAGATAGGATGAGAAAAAATGGCTCAAATGGCTCTGATCACAATGGGACTTAACTTCTGAGGTCATCAGACCCCTAGAACTTTGAACTACTTAAACCTAACTAACCTAAGGACATCACACACATCCATGCCAGAGGCAGGATTCGAACCTGCGACCGTAGCGGTCGCGCGGTTCCAGACTGTAGCGCCTAGAACCGTAGGATGAGAACCATGAGCCTGCTATTCCTGTTATCCTATAATATTTTAGCTTTTGTATAAGGATATCATGCTTAACACAATCAAAAGCTTTAGCCAGATCACAGAATATTCCAAGTGGTAATAACTTTTGATTTATTGATTCTAATATATCATCTGTAAAAGTGAATATAACTTGATCAGTTGTCAATCCTTTCCAAAATCCAAACTGATTGTGAATGAGAATATTTTTCTGTACTAAGTCTTTAGAAAGTCTATTGCACTTACCCCTTTAAAACATTTTTGAAAATATTGACAATAATGAAATGGGGCAGAAGTTTCCCACTGATGATTTGTCTCCTTTTTGTGTAATGATTTGACAATAACATATTTAAGCCTATCTGGAAAAGTACCACTGTGGAGGTATTCATTACATAATTAACTCAGTATGTCACAAAGTTCTGAGGAGCAACATTTGATTATAGTAGTGCTGATTTCATCATAGCCACTGGAACATTTGTTTTTAAGAGAGATAATAATATTAGAAATCTGTTTTGGTGAAGTAGGTTATGGTTGAATTTTGTCAGACTTCTGCAGAAATGCATTTTTTAAATATTTTAAAGCTGTCTTGTGAGGAACAATGCAAACCTAAGTTTCTGAAAGGAAATAGTTGTTTAAGTGTCGGCCATTTCGGAGGTATCTCTAGTCAGTTCATTATTTACATTTATCATTATTTCCTCATTTGCCTGATCAGTTTTTCCTGTTTCACTTTTTACTCTTTTTTTCTTGATAATAAGTACATTTTGAGGTTCTGATTACTTTGTTTAGAATTTTACAATATAATTTATAGTGTGATTTAGCTCTGTAGTCATCGTTTTCCCTTGAAATTAAGTTCAATCTTCTTTTTGTTTTGCAAGATACTTTTATTCCATTTGTAATCCAAGGTTTTGAGACATTTAATCTATTTGATTTGATTACTTTCTTAGGACAGCTGTTTTCAATGTGACCTACGACTGTATTGGAGAAACAGTTACGTTTTTCATTTATCCTGAGTGAATTGTATATATCTTTCCACTCTGTACTCCTCAAACAGTTTTTTATACCTTCAATTGCTGTTCTATTTATTATTCGTATAGTTTCCCACTTCCTATTATTAGTTGAATCAGACCCCACTATATTAATGGTAAGCAACTGGGCGTCATGATCTGAAAGACCATTAAATTTTGGATTTATACTATGATTTGCTAGTGTGGTAGTATCTATGAAAATGTTATCAATAGCAGTGCTGCTGGTACCCATAACCCTGGTTGGAAACTGTATTCTTATGGAATGACATTATACGAAGTGGTAAGAGACTCTAGTATGGATCTTGAGTGACTATCCTCCAGCAAATTTTAATTAAAATCTCCGTTTAGTATGAGTTCATTATTTGTAGAAGTTAAGAAATTTAATACTGCATCAAGATGTTTAGTGAATAGCTGGAAATTACCAGTTGGAGCCCTGTGTATTGTGCCTATAATTATTTTCTTTTGTGTGTTTTTACTTGTGTGGCACAGGCTTTAAAATGCTGATGACTACAGTATTTGTGAATGTCAATGTTTCTATAATTGTGACCCTTTCTAATGTGTGTGCAAACTCCTCCTTTCTCTATCTCTTTTCTATGATACTTTGAAGCTAAGGTATACCCTTCCATATTAAGCATTTCTGTTTCACTACTTAAATGATGTTCGGAAATACAAATAATATCAACAGGATTTGTAGACTGTAGCTCATCTAAACAGATCTGAAATTTATTAATTTTGTTTTTAAACCTCTGATATTTTGATGTAGCAAATTTACTGTTACTTTTTTTTGTCTTCACAAGTATTATGCTTAACAATTTCAGATACATCTTGTTTCAATATTGAATGTGTAGATAATGAGGTTAACCTAAAAAAGAACTACTTACGTGAGTTGCAGTGTCCCCCCTTAAAGAATTTGCTATCGACCTAGCCAGTATATCCATCCTTATTCTATTGAGATGCAGGCCATCAGAAGTAAAGCCCCACCTACCAGTAGTGTCAACAGGGAACATCTGTGCAAAGCTTCATCTGATCTTCACTCCATTTCGCGACCTATTGGACCTTACGTTCCGAATGGTCTTCGCATTATTAATGTGTCGTAAATCAAGGGGCACAAGAAATTCAACACATTGCAATTACGTAGCAATAAGAGACCTTACAAGACAGTGCACGTTTAATCAGCCTTTTGTCGATGGACCACGCCTACGACTGTAGAATTCCTTCAGTAACTTTATCATCTCCGAATGCGCACTAATATCAAACTTGCGGGCATGAATTCGATCGCAGTGTCCGCTAAACAAGAAGTAAACCGACCACTCATGGACGGTGGCACCCTTGCATCTGTAAAAAGCCGCATAATAAGAAAACTCACAGGATTGCATGTAATCAGACTCCATTGTAAGATTTTTTATTGTTCCTCGTACCAATATGATGCTTCGCAGCCCCATCAGCGTTGCATCCATCCATTTTCTCGAAGACCTCTCGTGACAGATCACAGCACAGTCAGGACCCGGGATATTGAAACAGTCCTGAGATGGCTCCTGAACAATTACGCGCGAACTGGCAGCAATTTTCTTAGTTCTGCATAGCCTATTCCTAGCTGTCAGAACAGCCGGTCGTTCCGCACGAAACGTATTGTTTACAGAATTCTCATTAGATTTCCCTTTACGACGTGTTACTCGGTAGCCTAGGAAGGGCAATTTCACCGACGGCAATCTCCGGGTAACTGCAGACGCTCCACCGTAACTGGATTGTTTCGTGCTTAGTTATGCAAGATTTGTGCGAATCATGGCTGGAATGGCAACTTATTTCGTCGCGTGCGGAGGCTTCATAAGTAAAACCAATATTTTCCGTCGACGTGCGCAGACTGCACACAACGAGACTCGGAGAATGGTGACGTGTGAATGACTTCTTTTTTTTATGACGCTATATTGATGCTGCCATAAAAGTTTGATTCAGTACAGGAATTTCTTGGATTCATTCTACTGTTAGTTTATAGTTTGTCACGTAACAACGAACAATTATTGAAGTTCGTGCGTAGAATCGATGAAACTGAATGCCTGGCATCGCACTACAGAAGCCTGCATTACCAAGAACTGCTGAAAGCCAGAACTATCGTACAATCCCCACCTCACACATTCGAACTTCTGTACGGAATTGCCGTGTTTGGCTCTAGGAAAGGCCACAGGCATCAAGAGTTCTATCATTTCCTTTGACAATGAAAGCGATGTATAAGAAAACCCTCAAATCCTAGGAGGTTTTGTCCACCTAAAGAAAGCATTCGACGAAAAATCTTTGAAAACGTCTGAAAAATAAATATCTTTGTAAGAGAAATCGAGTAAGGTATTAAAGAAAGTGCAAGAATCAAGAAAAGTCGAGAAAAATTAAAGGTGAACCGCAACGTCCTCAGATTGAAAGATGTGGGCCTCCTCTAGCGTTAAACCTGTATATCGAGGAAGCAGTGAAAGAAATAAAATAAAAGTTCTGAAGCGGGACTTAAGTTCAGGACGACAAAATATCAATCATATAGCGATCTTTGTAAACATACATGAGACACCACCAGTGGAAAATCATTATTTTGCCAGTACCTAACCGAAATAATCATTCCGAAGGGTCCATTACAGGGAATTTAAAAATTCTGTATAATGCCCTCAAAGGACTCACACATCTATGAAGGATGTGGGCAAACAGATTTCTGGTAGCTACTGCACCTCAGTAGGTTTTGTACAATAACGCCAGTGGTCTATTTTACACAATATTTTAGATCTATGTGACGATGCTATGCTGAGTGTATTTATATGTTTAGACGATGCCATTACGGCTTTATGACATTAGGAAATGGTGTAGAACAGGTACGCTTTACCTTATTATATCTGTACATTTCCCAGTTTGTATGATAGTGTATTGTGATATGAAATGCTGTATTGTGTTGAAAGATAGACTGCCCACTAGGTGTATATATTTTTTTTATATTGTAGACCTGAAAATCGTCATCACTGACTGAAACCGGTCATCACCAAAGGAATTTATATTGCGATCAAAGACTGGAATAAAAAACATTTGACTCATACTGAATACTCTAGAAGAGGTAGAAATTTATGCACATAAATAAATAAGACTTTATCTTTTAGAGTAAAATACGAGGGTTGGAACTTAAATAGTGGCAACTATTTATTCACAACCGATACGAAAGAGTTACATGTTTGCACCTATTACTGTTCTTCAAAGTAGTCACCAGCGTTGTGTAGAACCCGTTGGCAGATACGTGGAAGGTGCAGTATACCATTAGCTATACCATTAGCCTATTCTATTGGTGATGCGAATGGAGCGGTGTACTGCCTGTCGAATCTCTGGAACAGTTCTGAAGCGAATGCCACGAAGTGGTTCCTTCATCTTCGGAATCAAAGTCACAAGGACTTAAGTCCGGGGAGTATGGTGGATGGTACAGTATTTCCCAGTCCCATCGACCGAACAGAGCAGCCACAGATTGCGCTGTATGCTGCCACGCATTATCGTGCAAAATGATGGGTGGGTTGCGCAGAAAGTGTCGCCGCTTCTTTCGCAAAGCTGGTTGCAGGTGATGCTCCAAAAACGAACAGTAATACTGCGTATTGACAGTCTGCCGTGGAGGAACGTAATGTGTACAGTCGTACACGAGAATCACCATAACCTTAGACCGCTCCATTCGCACCATCAACAGAACAGGCTCTGCTAACGGAATACTACGCCTTCCACATCGCTGTCAACGGATTCTACACAACGCTGGTGACTACTTTGAAGGACAGTAACAGGTGCAAACATGTAACTCTTTTTTGGTTGTGAATAAATAATTGCCACTATTTAAGTTCCAATCTTCGTATTTCTGTGGTCTGTTTGATGATCTGTTGTTGGTTGTACCTGCTCTTTTGTTTTCTGTTTTAACGTTTGAGGCCTTTTTTTGAAGATTTTAAGGTTGCATACTTCGCTTATGCGATTTCTATTAATATTTGTGTTATCCTTTATCGTAAGTCTCTAATTATTTCATCCACTGATTTTCCGTTAAACAATATTGCTATTACAACTATAACTGCAGCTTTTATATATGTATATACTAAATTGTAGGTCTGTTGACAAACGACGCTTTTACTGGTCGTCACTGCAAAACTCGACACTGCATTTGTGTCGTTGCAAACACGCCTGACACGTTATTTTAGCTTTATTGACAATTCATCGTGATGTATACATCGCGTTGACTAGTAGTTGCGTCTGACCACATATTAATGGATCTTCGTCTCTGCCGTTCCACGTAAACATTAGCAGTTGGTCAGTCGCTGGTACATCTCTGAGAGCATCACCTTGTTGCCTCACACGGTTCATATCGATACTCCAAGGCAACTAACGGCGTCTCCTTAGTTTACCTTTTGTGTGGTTACGCACTGTATATCGAAGTCGACTTTACGAACTGGTCATAGAGGGCAGTCTCCGGTCTCAGAACCAATTACTATTGATTTACTGCCTGTAACTTTAACTGGTATTTTGATATCTCTTCTAGCAGTTATGTTTTGTTGTTTTTTAGTTTAGATTTCACCTTTTGTATTTCATTTTGTGCTGCTACCTTGTATCTATGTAACTTCTGCAACGTTTTTACTTACTATGTGCCCTATCAGCTGCTGCTGACGTCATCCGAAATGTGGTGGGCGGAGCCGCTTCTTCTTACCCTATAGCCTCACCACAGTATCCAGAAATTGACGTTCGTTTCTCTACATACAGTACCTGCTCCGTCGACCATCTCCGCCTCTCACCATTGAGTGTATATTGTTTTAATTATTCTTATGTTTATATGTTTCATTTGGTAACCCTTGTTGTTAGATGTTCCTCCAAACCTGAAAATGTACTTATATTTCAGACAATGGTCTGAAGATGGTCTTAGAAACAGCTTGAAAGCGGTCATCATTTTAATAATTGTTTTTATGCGCTCAGGACTGTTAAAATAAAAATCAATTATATACTTCGGTGATGATATTCCTAACATTGGGCAGGTGAGAAAGATTGGCAGCATCTGCTGAATGCGATGAACAGTCTATAGATCACAGAAAATGGATTGAGAGTAAAACAAAGCATGTCGAGAGTAAAGAGAAACAGCAGATACCAGACACGTAACAATCTGGACATCAAGACTGGGAACCATGTACAAGAGATGAAGGAATTTTGCTGTCATGGATACGAAATATCGTACGAGTAAAGAAGTAAGGAGGGCACAAGAAGCAAAACAGCATAGGAAAATAGAGTATTTCTCTCCCAAAATAAATCCGCCAAAACAAATGTAGCCCTTAATTGTGGAATAAAACTTAATCATGAACCAAAGGAAAAAGGGAAACGTAAATACCTGAAGGGATTGAGATATTATGTTATATTACATAGGGTCATAAACAATTATGTTCGTGAAAAATCGATGAGGAAGGGAATATGAGGGAAAATTTAAGTACAAGAAGGAGTAGACTTATGGGGCAAATATTGACATTTGAGAATAACGTTCATATTACTAGAAGAAGAAAGAACACGCAAAAATTGCAGGGTGAGGGTAATTGTAGCATATACTACAAACAACGGAGGACGTCGGCTGTAAGTGCTGCTCTGAGATCATGAGATAAACGCAGGAAAAGATAGTGTGCAGGATGGCATCAAACCAGACTACACAAAACAAAATTAGAAAACAACCATGTTTATTGTGAAAAAATGAAAAAGAGAACGCTGAAGGAGCTACATTCGCAAATAAGCCCCTTGTAATAATTATTTTTGTTGTTTTTCATTTTCTTTGTCCGATCTGTTAGGCAGAAATTTTTCTTCTTCTGAAATTATTAACCTGTATTCTTGTTTACAAAATGTTGTGAAACAGCGCAGCATTTTGTAGTTCGCCCAAGGTGCTAAATCGTACAATAGCAACCTGGACGACAATTACGTTGACACTTGAATTTGTACACATGGTATTCTCAAGACCGGTAGTGGTTTTATAATGCCTTGAAAGAACTTTACGTTTTCAAATAAATCCGACAGCAATATTAAGGCCTATACGACGTTTTTTATTGCAGCAACAAACAATGATCCGGGCAATGTGGCTCCTGTCTTTTTTAGTCGGTTTTACATATCTTTAACATTGGTTATGACTTCTCATGTTGGCTACTGAACCTTTCTAAATTGATTTACCAAATTATTCAAGGGTTGTGTGGATTCACCATGTGGTGGACGTGGGCGGCCCCGCAGAATACAGATTAATAAACCACCGCCTTGACTGGTACATGTCGGTGCCGCCATAAATCGTCAGAATTGTTTGTTGTGCATGTATGCAAGCCGCTCTCACTCTTCAATTGGCGATTTAGTGTCGCTGTAATTTACTGCACCGTGTGACGCACTGTGTAAATCACCGGAGTCGTATTCGACTAGGGCATCATTCGGGTCCTAATACGGCCTTTCTAGATCGTATTTTCAGTAAAGCATTAAAGTAAGTGCCGTACAGCTCCTTCAACGTAACAATCGAATAACAAATATAATTCCCCCCCCCCCCCTGGCCATTTCCAAACCGATTTGGCATTCGCTCTCTACTCATATGAAGTCACCAACATTAGAAGTCCTTATATATATATATATATATATATATATATATATATATATATATATATATATATATATATATGTTACGCATTGGTTTGTACATCATAAGACGCAACTCAGAATTATACGTAAGTAAAGCTATCGTTGCGGAAGTCAATTTTGCATACCACAATGGATAAAAACACACAATTACACAGACTTTTGAAATGATTTTAGTTCATTAGTAGTTCACAGTAACATCTTTGCGCAAGCTAAGAGAGAAGAGGGCGAAATAACCTCCTTTTCAGAAAACTGAGTTATTGCAGTTGCTCATATACAACTTGAACACCCGTTTTTCCCCCTTTGTTGTACAATACGTGTAGTCTTGGTATTCTGATATCATGTTTTCTTTGTACATTCACCAAAGGACTTCTACGAAAAAAATTGGTAGTATTTATATGAGCTAAGCTCTGTTATATACGAACTGTGAACCGCATGAGGACAGAGATGTGAGAGCAAATACTTTTTCTTTAAAAATCCTAAAGTTAGAATTTTAAATTTTGGTAGCAAGTAAAACAGCTTTCTTTACTAAGAAATGTACTGTCGCACGTCATCAGTGAAGTAATTAAGAAAGTTTCCCGTTCTACAGCAGCAACATAGGGTAGAAATTAGTTTAAGACGCAAGAGAAATATTTCAGTACTCTGAATATGGTTGGAGGAATAGTGATTTACCTGCCACATAGCTGGTCTAAAGTTTATGAGCGTATGGTCATCTGAACATACTGCCTAAGGATAGATAGTCGCACTACGTTTAGGGTAATACCTGGTTACATGTTTAAGGAACATATTTTGCACAAACGAACTGTTTTATAGTGCTCTTTCAGTCCTCGCCTCTCCTCTGTATATAAGTTTCAGTTAAGATGGTCGTTAATCTACGCTACACATGCAGTCACAATCGTCCTCATCGCTTTCTACATTAACTGGATCAAAGATCATAAATAACGTATAATTCGTCTTCTGAGAATTTATCACAAAAACTTATCTTCGTGTGTTATTTCTCCATACACTAAATTATCTGCACATTTAGTCTCTAAAAGAGTCCCTTCCGTTATATTGTTAATACTGACTACCATCGTCCCTAGTTCAACCTTCTCGTCGTTTTACAAAAGGGTAACTTATCACCCTTATTGACAAGAGATTGTTAATAGTGGTTCTTACCTAGAGTATAAAACGCGTTTTCTAGATTCTTGTTTACTCTTATTCTCAATTCATAGCATCTTAACTGTCATTTGCTTTATTTTCAAAACAGTTTTCACATTCTCAGAGCAATGCTCAGCACCGTTTCCTTTACAGCTCAACAGTTCCTATAGTTATTTGTTCCGCATAGAAAGTATACGCTTTTTGTGGAACTCGTTATCTACACTTGCTCTGAACGTGAGTTCAGTCCGTTATTGCGTGTTTCTATCTCTCCATCGCTGCACCTTCGCTACACAAACTGAAGAGAAAAAATGCTGTTCCTCATTCCTGATAATACTTACATGCCGAAACTGGCTACATATTTCTCTTTTTTAATAAAATTGCTTTGATGTAGAAGAGAATGTTGGGTCTGTCTGACTTTCATGCTTACCAAAATTGCAGCAACTAATCTTCGTAACGGAGGACGTGAAGTCTAGCTGTGTTGATTTCTGTCTGCTAACCCCTTCGCTTGTGAAAATGATGCAATACTATTTATTGGTGTTGTTGTTGACGAAATGATGATGTAGTTATAGTCTACAATCATCAGACTAGTTAGATGCAGCTGTCCACTCTACTATGTCCTGTGCAAGCCTCATTTCAGACTAACTTTTCCTACTTACAGCCACTGCGAAAAAAAAAAAAATTGTTCTGAGGACTATGGGACTTAACTTCTGAGGTCATCAGTCCCCTAGAACCTAGAACTACTTAAACCTAACTAATCTAAGGACATCTCACACATCCATGCCCGAGGCAGGATTCGAACCTGCGACCGTAGCGGTCGCGCGGTTCCAGACTGTAGGGCCTAGAACCGCTCGGCCACCTCGTCCGTCACATCCACTGCAACTTAACCTTGTTCTACCTCCACAAGTTATAGACTTTTCCTTAATTATTCGCGATGTGTCCTACCAATTGAAACCTTCTATCAGGCAAGTTGTACCATAATGCTCAATGTGCCTTCATTTTTTTAATTTTTATTTGATCTCTTCACTTAATCTTCAGCCTTCTTCTGTACCACCACATTTCAAAAGATTATATCATTTTCTTGTTCATGATCATATCGTCTGTTCTTCTCTTCTTTTCAATGCACTATTAATTCCGTAGAAACGACTCACAGAGTTTCTGCTGAATTATAATGTCATGGGCAAAACTTAAGGTTTTATTCCCTTTCCAAATTGCTCCTTTGTTGCCGTTGTTGCTTGTTCAGTATACAGATTGAATAAAATCAGGAATACGCTACAACCCCGACTCACTCTCTTCTCAGGTACTGGCTGCCCTTCATATCCTTTGACTCTTAAAACTGCGATCTGTCCGACGTAGCAGTTGAACGTTTCACTCCCTGTATTTTGTTACTGCTACCATTAGAATCTGAAAGATTCCTATCAGCACTTTCGAAAGCTTTCACTAACTGTAAAATAGGTTCAATATTGTCCCAGTGCTCCAACGGATCTCCAAAACCCAAACTGATCTTCCCCGAAGTCAGCATCTAACACTGCTTCCATTATTCTCTAAATAATTCGTGTCAGTATTTTTCATCCGTGACTATTAACCTGAATGCTCTGCAATCTAACCTTCACACCTGGCAGCACCTGTTTCATTTGGCACTGGAGCTAAAAACGTTCTTTTTTAAGTCTGAGGGCATTTGCTGTGGCTTTTATATCTTGTATACGAGCTGAAATAATTTTGTAATGTTTTGCTTTCCCAAGGGTCTGTTGACAGTGCATGAACAAATCAGAATACTAATTGCTCCCTAACTAATCGAGATACAATAAGGAGTGCAATTGGATTTAAAACTTTTACCACACAGTTCCTGGATGGGGCGTCGTTGTCAAAAGCGTTGGTAGTGTGTGGCGTACCTGGAAATAGTATGAAGGAGTCGCTGATGTTCTGATGTCCACAGCCTTGTGAAGAGGTTCACAGACGTCGCAGTTCTGTACTAGAGTATGACTTCGTTAGGATTTGGAGGGCTCACCGAAGTTCAACCCAAAGAAAAGTTGTGTTAAGTGTGAAACATTTAGAGGAAAAAATGAAACACTCGCTTTACGGCAACGGTATTTAATGCGGCATTAGACTGCCCCTAGTTGACACACTTGCTTCGCAGTGAGGTCGCATTATTCCCACCATGAGCACTTGTTCTTCTGCACTATTGTGAAGTGCATCTGTTCTACTGAACAAGTGCTCATATCTCTTAAGGTAAGCGTTTTTGAGCGCGTGTCCACTCCAAAAATATGTATAGTGCAGAGCCTGCAGTACAAGTATAGTAATGACGTGTCACGATTTTTCAGTGCATAGACTACAGTGCTTGCGTGTAGCGAACTCCTGAGAACCATCTGCATCCCCTTCTTCGCTGACAGCTAGCAATTAGGAGAACTTGACACTGTTGTGTTATTGAGAGCAGTCATTATATGCTGGCCTCAGTAGACAGACTTTAGTACCAACATTCTCTCATAAAGCGGACGGGTTCGAGTCACACTTTGAGCGTGCTGTTGCTGTGTTCTTGAGTGCTCTACGCTGATAAAAATGGTTATATATGGCTATATGATTAATACAATATTATTTGTATATACGGATACCACTAATACGAGGTCGCTTCTCAACAGTGAAATTGCGTTCAGTTCGTTGAACGCCAGCATTTTAAATTAGACCTAAAAGTGACTATATCGAATATCTGCTGAAATACATAAACAAAGATTGGACGTACGGTTTTTTTGGGCAGACTCTGCAACGTCTTTCTGCGATCGCGGATTACTTTCCAGATTCTTAGTTAGGTTGCACCTGTCATTGTTTCTGTCAGATAAGTGATGTGTAACGTGAAGTATGATTCGGAAATCAACCTTTGACCAGTGAAGGACAATGCCACAGGTTTCACAAAAAACTAAAAGTAAAAACTGCCTGCGTTACATCAATTAAAGTTATTCGATTTGAAAATAAGCAACAGAAATTGATTACAGGTACTTGTGTACTTCCGTTTCTTTAGTTTCACTGTCAAAGATACGCGAAAAACGCTGTGATTATGTTTTAGACAAAGATGATGTCTGAAATATGCAGAAGTTAATGAGTACAATCACTCACATGACCAGAATATTTTCTTCGGCATCAAATCACTGTGATGTCATTAGCAAGTGAAACATTTACATTTTGTACGTGATATTGAAAACAGTATGTTTAATCTCTGTTTTTAATATTGATACGAGTTAAATACTGTACCACCGGGAGAGGTTATTTTGTTTCCAACACCTCCCATTTTGTAATAACCTACAGCACAGTTTGTTTTAGTCGTACGCTTTGTGTTAGATGTTACTCAATATGTGAGTGACCTCCTTTACAGAACACTAATAATTTAAACGCAAAATCAGAACAAGAGTTCGCATACACTCTAGAAATGGAGATAATTTATTGCTAGCAGTGTTCGAAACCCGATATTTCTGGTAACTTCCAGCATATTAATACCTCTGTGCGCCTATATGACAAACAAGAGGTTGTTGAATTAAATGAACAAATGCAACCCTGCTATTTATGAGTTATGCATTATCCTCTTGCAGCGAGCAACGCTATTCCCCCAACTTAGAGGTTCAAGTTCATTTGATTACTTTGACCGTGGTATGCGAAATAGTGAAACGTTTTCGTAATTAAATTATTTTCATTATTATGTCTACACTGTTAAGAACTTAAGAAATAAATGTACAAGAAACTGCTGTGCTTTGTGCCTGTAGAGCTATATCGTGTATGATAATTAATTTCACGTTACACAAAAGAGGATTTAAAATATTTTGAAGTTATAGGCGTTTGGAGATTGTTTAAAAAAATGTGTTCCCGAAGCTTCGAAAATGGCTTGAAAAAGTTAACCACAGGAATGGAAAAGAGTCTCTTGCACTTGGAACACTTTGGAATTAAGACGCATCAGTTACAAAATACAATCGGATTACGTAGATAACAGACGCTTCAACACTACAACGTTTAAGAAATGTACACGAGTATTATTTGTATTATTCTGCTGCTTCACATCAACGTCAGCATCTCAATATTATTCAAGCAACTACCTCCATCTTAAGAATATTATTCATTATAATTTAGAGACTTGTGAAGTCAACGCAGAAAACATTTGTGCACTTTGTGTGGCATTTAACTTAACTCATTCCGATATCATAAACGAAGTGGAACCATCTGTATATATGCATATAAATATATATGTAGATGCCCTCAGTAGCCAATAACCTAACAATAACTGATTTATCCCTGTTATCTATCAGAAATAATTTTTTTTTAATATTCAAATGACACGAAGAAACTAGTGTTAGGAAGACTATATCTGAGTAGCTGCAACACTTATTATGGCCCCAATACGTGAGGCTTTAAGGCTGAAACGGTTCAAAAGATAATCACCTGTAAACTAATATATTTTTCTCTGAGAAAATAAAAAATTGCTCCAGAAGTGTCTGCTAGTCGAGTACAGATACTTCGGCCTTCGGCCTTTTGTATCACACTCTTCAGTAAACCACACTACTCTCTCACCTCGCATTCGGGAAGACGACGGTTCAAACCTGCATCCGGCCATCCTGTTTAGGATTTCCTGATTTCCCTAAATCGCTTCAGCCAAATTCTGGTATGATTCTTTTGAAAGGGCACGGCCAACTTCCTTCCCCATCCTTCCCTGATCCGATGGGACCGATGACCTCGCTGTTTGGTCCCCTCCCCCACTCAACCAACAATCAAGATTCTGTCACATTTCGTTACCCTCTACTCTGTATACACTTCAGTCCTAGCTGACATGTATCTCCCACTTGACATTCATTGAAAAAGATGCCGAAAACGCATTTCAAAAACAATCACCCTTATACATAGTGAAATTCCGAGTAGCGCACTGAATGGCTACATGCTATTGACTTTGCGAGACCGGACCTATGAAGCTGATGGTCACTGCGTACTGACATTTTGTCAGCTCCATATATTTGCACGACTTACCTGACTACAACTGTGATATTGTAGACGAAGGCTCTGTTGCCATGTTGATTTCTTCATGGCGATAATTCTGAAGGACTAGAATGGCCTAAAAGACAGTGACTCAATCTTTGATATTTATCTATTATATTTTGTGTTCATTCCCATTGTTATTATTGTTTCATTTTTTTTCACGCTACACTTTTTGCAACTGATACTAGTTGGGAGTATTTAATACTACATGCTTCCATTGGAGCTGATATTTACAAATCTTACTAAGTATGTACAGAATCAAGCGTTGTCACAGTGAAAATAATAACCTGCCTCTCCACATTACTTCGTAGTTCCGAAACTTGCAACGGTATAGTTTAGGTAAATAATAATAATATAGCGGGACTGTATGCCATTAAGAACAACAAAGTAAAATACATCTGCTACATTAAGTACTCTCAGGTGAGTCGTTGCATATTTGTCTTCTTTTTCAACTGGTCGTTAAAATATCAGTCATACCGATAATACACGTAACTGTTGCAGAGCTCGCTAGCGTACACCTGTGCGAGGCGCTTGGCTCGGAGGTCAACTTCTTCGAATCCTGTGATGGATGAAGTTTTCAGTGAGACTAGTGCTTGGCCAGCAAATGGAGGAAAGGCGGTGGCGGAAAGTTCCTGATCAACAGTCTTTGAGCGAATGTCTTGGACTTAATTCCAAACCTTTCCGCAGTGTCTCACGCGAAGTAAGAGCATGGAACACTACAGTTGGTGATCTGTTCGTCGGATGGTGACATTATGCTCAGCGGCTGCGTTGGTACTATTACAGAGAGAGGTAGGCTATGTGTCGGCACTGTTTTTCACCCTTTCTCGTCTCTCATCCTCATCATCATACAACACAACCATAACACTATATTATAAACGCATCCATTACATTTACCTGGAATCTGAAAATACACATACGACAAACGCTTCATGTATCTTCAACGAAACGGGCAAATTTGCGGGGAGGAAGAACATTCTTTCCGACACACAGAAATACCAACTCTGCAGAAAATTCCAGCCAGCAATGCCATACATCAAGATCTGAATACATACCTTATTCTGTTGAATACCTGTTAATCTGTAACTATGTCATCTGCGAATTGTCAGAGATTGGACCATCATTTTCCGCTAAGCCATAAGTAAGTAACATGGGAAGCTCTTGACCTACCATGCATCCCTGGGTCACATCCGATATTTTTTACGTGTTTATAGATGACTCCTTTCTTCATAGTAAAGGCTTGCATCTTCGATATGAAGACCATCTGGATGTATCTAGATATGATGGTGATTACGAAAATGTGTAGCTCACTACAGAACAGTATTCAGTACCTACTAGTCGAATTGTTTAAAGCAAAAATGTTCAACAAATTAAAATAACATACATTATACTCTGTCGGCGAATTCTTTTCTAATCAGAGGCCAATGGCTACCTAATTTGCAACTCATAATCACTGCTATGAAATTAGCAACAATTCTGATATTCAACTTGTTACTATGATGGCTGTTCTCTTGTATTATAACTGTAATCGTGACGCAACCAAATCAGTCCAAACTGGTCAATGACGTAGCACTGGCAATACTAAAATGAAACTGTCCCATGCTAGAGTACTTTCTTTACGAACCATCAGTGAGGTGCCGATTCAAAAGATTTTCAAAACACAGTTCCAAATTCTACTCGTTCCCTCTACAAATCAATGGCGTTCGTGATATCCTGTGCGATAAACATAATATGAATATGGCACAACGAGGTTTCGGAATCCACGCTTGTTATTACGCAGCATGTTCATTGTTGTATCTGAACTCAAGAGTATGTTATAAGCGTCTGCTGTAGAAGCAGATGAGTGATACAGGATTGTAATTCTGCGGACCAGTTCCTCTTCCCATTTTGTAGATTGGTGCTACCTGCGAACTCATCTCTGCTCAAATAATGTAGTATAAATTACAATTTTCCGTAGGCGATAAGGCAGCTACTTTGGAATAATGGTGGGATCACTTAATTCTACAAACATCCGCTGATTTTCAACACTCTGTGTCCGGATATCTATAGCATTTTCCCTTGCAGCAATGAACCAATGTCAGTTACATACTTTCCTTCGCGTGTTTGTAATGGCACGGTCAAAATTGTTGCACCGCTGCTTTATTTCTCTTTCTGAAGAGCTTTGTCAACATCAGATATCTGGCATCTACAGCTGGATAATATCTGCCCCTAGAAGCTTCACACATATTACGATTTTCCGAATCCACGTCACCGCTCTGTGTCTTGAAGATCTTTTCTCTTGGAGTTCAGTGAAGAACTGATTTGGCTCATATACCATCCCTTCATCGATAACAGCCCATATCCATTTCGTTTTCAATACAGCCATCATCGCATCTACGACTTAAGTCTGCTCCCTGTTCCGTTTGATTGTATTCCTGCTTCCCCAGTAATTCTCAGTGTTTTATCATCGCTCGCTGCGGAGCCCTCAATGTGCGATTAGTTATGACATGTAAAAATTGTGTTTCACTGCTAAGAGGAAAAACTGTTAACACATACTGATTGTAAAATTTCCATTTCGAATACAATAAGAATTTAGTTTCTATACTTATATTTAGTTTCACAGGAGCCTAAAAAGCTACTTACAGTGAAGCAACTAATTAAAAAAAAATAACACTCGGTTCTTCTTTTAGTAGTTCCTAAGTAATCTGTCATATAATGGCCAAATTTGAATGGATTACTTAGGTGATCATGCGTCGCAGCTTTTAAGTCGGATATTCCCTCCTTTTACAGGGAAAGTAAGTTATCGATGTGAAAGTCTTGATCACTGCAGCTCGGCAACAGCACATCAGTAGTATGAACGTTTGACTATCCTCTAGAGAATAGATTTTGTAACGCTCGTATCGCGTGAATTAAATTACAAATAGCATGGCGGCGAACTTACTTCTTAAATAAAAAGTTGGACCGTGACAGGTCGTAAACAGTTATAAAATTGGCAGGCATCTCGGTTATATTACTCGCTTCGTATGCATTCCTTATATCTCTCACTATTTCGTGAAAAGCCTGACTTCATTGCTTCCGTAGCTACTAATATTCACCGTTTTCCACGCATATCGAGTATTAGTGGGAATTCCATCCAGTGCTGTGGCTTCTGAAATTTGTAGCATAGCTGTTGTTCTGTGTCGGCGTATATCGCAGGTTAGAAACTGAAACACCCCGGCTATGAATAATCCCCTACGAACATGAACACACAAACACACACACACACACACATATTATATATATATGATCCTTTTAGTTACCAACAGGTCAAATTACAGACCACGCGTATATTGCTTACACTGCATCATAAAGTCGTATACTAATGGTAAATTAAATCTATATTGTAAACTTTGAGAAAAAAAAAAAAAAGGATAATGATCTTCGAATTTCATGAAGAAGGAAATAACTCGCAATCTGCGTGATTATCAGATGTGGATAATTTCACAAGATTTCCGGGAACTAAATGAAGGTCTCAGTGGTAAGCTTCAAAACATATCGTATTATGATTTTTTCATGCATACTCAGACTGCAGGTAACAAATTCTTGCATTGAAACTGCAAGGAATAGTACATTCAGTGTACCAGGTATATTTAAATAACATTACATCTCTTTGGTAGTTGCAGTGCTCCGGTATTCAGAGTGTTTAAGCTGAAGGTAAATTTCTGGATACCTTTTCATACTTATCTCTGGGTTACATATATCACGTTTCATTGTACAATGCTGTTTCGAGAACCTTCGCCCTAATAATTAAAATACATTTTTAAGGTTTGCGAGATTAAAAGTCACTGACGTACACTCGCTCAAAGCTTAAATTGGCTTATTTTCGGGCACTTTTTGTTCAGTGAATGGCGTTGGAACTAAAGAAAAGCACGATATTCACTGCTGAACATTATTTAAGAGTTTGATCGACCTTTCCTGAGACTACAATAGAGTCAACAGCCGTAGCGGCAGCGAGGTCCTCTTAACCAAGCTGAAAATAATGACAGTACGTCATGGAAGTACGTCATCTGCTGCATTGTTTATGTAGAGGACTATTTGAGAACTTGCGTTACCAGTCGAGATATTCATAATTAATACGTTGACGTAGATGTGACGGTTGTCGATTGACTAAAGCGAGCTATAGATTTCCAATGGCGGCTCTGAAGGCGTAGTGCGTGTTGCCTGCACATTCAGGCGTTAGCCGTTGTGGAAGTTCATGGCCAAATGTTATGCACCAGCAGAAAGCGGCCAGTATATTGCGCTCAGTAAATCTGTGTTTACGATGAAGGCAGGCGCGGAGCAAATGTAGCACAGATGTCTGTTGTCAAGTCTGTTTGGCACCTGTATTTACTTCCTGTGAATGATTCAGAGGCATTTATTGGGTACTTTTGTTGTAAAGTACTGGGGTATTACTTAACGATAGTTTACCTACTCAGAATATGTTGCAAGTGTACTAGTACGCCATATTAAAGTAATGAGCTCTTATGCTACATTTTTCTGTATCATTTTATCTGTCACTCCCCAACTGAGACTTAAACGCATTTCGACGTAAACGAGAGCATTACGTAGACGTCAAAATGCTAAACATTTCAGTTTTTATACACTCCCACGTTACATATTGGCTTAAAATCTGAGTCACAATTCAACATGTAATTGAGAATTTTGTACACGCTGAAACATGCACTAAAAAGCACCAAAATATGTAAATTACAGGAAGACACGAGTGGCGGGCTGCAGAACACTTTACCACCTTCAGGCATATTTTATTATTATAATCCCGCAAAAAAAAAAAACAAAAAAAAAACATCGAAGTAGATGATAGTAATAGGTATAAAGGTAAGATGTAACTATAGTACCGTGTTATCTGTCGGAGTAATGTCGGATATCAAATTAAGCGATACCGTGCAGATCTTAAAGCATCCTAAAACTAGTGTTTACTCTCAGAAATATTGACAGAATTCACATCAATGAATGCACATTGTTACAGATAGAGCACAAGCCCAGGGTGTTTTACAATATGAAATTTTTAGTTATTTGCTTGTTTTTACAATTCCAGCTGTTATGAGGTTTACACACTACTAACCGACAATGATCTACAGAAATATTCGCTCTCTAATAACATTGGGAGAGAACGAACATGGAATGAGCAAATATGCGATGATTTAAAGGTATTAACTAATTGTTAAAATTATGTTTTGGCACAACAGTTGTACGTCACTTCTATGTTAAAACAAGTTTTTGTCAAATAACAGACACACCTGACGACGACCTGCTGAAACAGGTAACTTGATGTTATTGTGGCAAATCATGCTTTTTTTTTTTTAAATAAAGAAAAACGTAATTATTGTCAGTTGCGATAACGGCAGCTATTTGGTGAATGTGGTAGGATCTTGACGACAAAGAGTCGTATGAAACCAGAGAAATATCATTAAGTATGCAAGTTAGATATAATTTTACAAAGATGCTGGGCGTGATCAGTGAAGAAACATCGCCTCTTTGAAGAAAGTTTTCAGCGAAAGCTGCGCAAATATTTGGTGGTAGCGCACTGTTATGGTGTCCGACATGTTGCTCTACTCAAACTACTGTGAAGTGGGTGTATGTGGCGCGCGCGCACTCGTGCGGGAGTCCCATTGATCAGGTGACCAAGGTCGCCAGCTTTGTAGTACAAGTGTTGTGTACAAACAGGCCGGCCATACTGACCTCTCGAAGGCACGTGGCCCTGCACTGGGCGACGGTGAGCGGCGATCGCGCGGAATTCTCCTTGCCGGCGCCTCCAGGGGCGCTCTTCGTCCAGAGGGCCGCGTACAACGGCGTCCCCCTGGACATCAGCACCAGAAGCCACAGCGAAACCATGACGCGATCCGCAACCTGCAGCATGGTCAGTCCTTCCACTACCGTTCTCCACAAACACAAGAAGCCCCGTTACTGCTCCGAGCGACGTCCGCAGCTAGCATGCCACGTAATTCTGCACAAGACTGGAACAGCGTCTTCAGTACTTGGCTGGAATCATCGATTCATAACACACGGTCGGCGGGCTTTGCCAAATATAGAAATAAACGGGTGATAAGGCGCACCTACACTCACACACGACCTACTCTGGCTTCGCGCGCTTGCGCACTGAGTCCATCGAGCAGGGGCAGCGCGGGGTCTGGCGGGGCATCACCCCCACTCCGTCGCCACGGCTGGTCACGTGAGACGCGCCGACCCGGCCCCCTCCTCCGCCGCGACTCAAACTTGTTTCGCAGCGAAAGCAATTGTCGGGGGCAGCTGCCTCCTGTTCACGGAAGAAGACCGCGTCTGTGTGACGCAGTCGAGCGGAAAACCATTTAGGCAGAAAGACGACGCCAAAGAAATTTCCTTCCGAGGTGCCTACCGAACTGGCGACTTGTGCGCTTGAACGGACGGCCATTTTGAAATTGTGCGGAGTCATTTGGGAGCGCAATGGAGGGCGTTACCCGCACGTGACGATTAGCGCGAACTCTATATCCAGAAACCTCGTTCTGTTGGATACTGTATGACAGTAGCGAAAACGGGCACACATGAAAGCATCTAATGATAAACGCAAAAACGTTCCCAGTAAACAAGTATCCGCAAATGACCCATTTGGACATGGGTGGTGCATGTGTAATTACGAGGTGCCAGTAACTTCGTCGTAAATGTCGTTATGCTCTGCTCTATGCGCACAAAGAAGAGGCCGGCAAAGTGATTTGCAGAACCGGAAATTGTCGAGGATTAGTAATTAAACCACTCTTACAGGATGGACAGGGCAGTCGCAGCAGACGCGTCATTTGTCAGACAAGTATAGCCACTGGGGAACTTTATAGCAGCAAAGAGTATGCGGACTCAGATTTCATGTGTGTACAGTTGACAGCAATGCGCCGGTAGCTCCGCGTTTCTACCCACAAAAATATCCTTGCTGCTTTGTGAAAATCTGACGTTTTGAGACTGTGCCTGTGTACAAATATAACCGTTTATGTTTGCAAGAATGAAAGCAGTAACCAGCGCTCTTAAACAGTGATATTTATTCACACATATATTGCCGTTACCGGATTAGAACCGAAACGTTCATTTTCGAACGACTATTCACATTCTATGCACATTTATTGATGTTCACATAAGCTTTCAGTTTCTTATTCTCCTATCCGGTGAAAGTTTCTAGTAATGATGGTTCCTCAAATCTCAAAACAATTTGAGATAAGGCCTGGTTTACTGTACTGTAGCCAATAAAGATTGAAAGAGGCGTAAACAAATCTTTAAGGAAGAACTGTTTCGTTTCAGGTTACTTACATCGTTTTTTGGTGTAGGGCACCACCGCCCCAGGGAATTTTCAGCACAATGGGGGAATAAAGAACGGATATGAAATGTAAACATCTAAAAATGTGCACATAAACTTGAACTGGTCTCTGAACATGAGCCTGTCGGTTCGAAACCGGTTACGGCGCTATTTGTGTAAGTAAACAGAATCATTAAGAGTGGTTGGTTGCTATTTTCTTTGTTTCTTTCTTTCTTTTTACGAATCAACCTGTATATAAACACCTTTGTTGAATACATCCCGATAGTAACATATTTACAAGGATCTGTACTTATGTCGACAACAGAAGAGTTTCGCACGTAGCGGATACCGCCGGAAGGTTCAAAATCAAATGTGTGTGAAATCTTGTGGGACTTAACTGTTAGGGTCATCAGTCCCTAAGCTTACACACTACTCAACCTAAATTATCCTAACGAGAAACACACACACCCATGCCCGAGGGAGAACTCGAACCTCCGCCGGGATCAGCCGCACAGTCCATAACTGCAGCGCCTGAGACCGCTCGCCTAATCCCGCGCTCCCGCCGGAAGGCATTACACCTGAAGTTAAGGATACAGTTTTGGAAAATGCATCAGTCTCTCCAGGAAATCGACAGGGAAATAGCGGCAAAAGAGACTGCACTAATCAATACTAGAGCATGTTGAGTTTTATACCTCAATCCACACTACCCGCACCATCTGCAACGACTGCAGTGTCTCAGTTAAATGGACTTTGGTCCTGCAGTGATTTAATGTCAGTGTAGGCAATAACAGGATGAAGTAAACCATCGGACCACAAGTACTATTTCATTTCCATACGAAGCGGGGTTGTCACGTGATGGTATTTTTAAATTCACAATACATTTTTTACATGTGACGCAGTTCATGAGTCACCATATCAGCAGCAACATTTCTCACGGATAATGATTTTCGATTTAGTATTTAATTATGCCATTCCCGTTGATCTCTTGCGAATGCATTTCACTTTAGTAGTGCTAGTTTTAAAATCAAAAAAGTAACGTACAACAGCGATGTTAATAATTGAACAGCACCAGGCTTCTTATTTAACCACTCACTCACTCGTTTCATCGATTTGAGTGCATTTGACATAATGAACAAAGTACATTACCAGTGACAAAACACTATCTTACAAAGCTCATACTCACTCCGCTCGGTTGAGGCGACTGCAGCGGAGCTTAGTGAGTGACAAAAAACCAGTGACACAACTTCAGAAGGTGCGCACTGTCAGAATTATGACTCAAGTTTTCTCGCGGAATCGATTTTTGGGACTGAAACCTTGCAATTATGCTTTTACTCCTTAAAATATGATGTATGTCGCTTATGTTTCCTTGTAAGATACGTTTGTTCCAACTCGCCAATTTTCCCAATCAGCTCGTTTGCGGAGCCAAGGAGCCATGATTACTATTCGTTTTGATTTATCTCCGTATATTCAAACCTTCCTTCTGTGTCCGTTTTTCGTATTAACTGCGATACAGTCGATATAGGTTGAGCCACCCGCACTGTCGGACCTAACGTTTATGAATTCTTCACCCAAGGATCAATGAAAGATTTTCCCTAATGTGCTTCTTACGTTAGAATTTCCAGGAATGACTATATACGTTATCTGTGTTCTTCAACGCAACAGGCAAATAAAAAAAAAAGCCATAGATGTACATAACTCCACAGATCTCGCGTTTGTGCCAAGTAACGACCATAAGCAAACCGATAATTCTGTAATGAGTTTGAATCCTGTAGAAACAGCAGCTAACATTGACTCGTCGCTGAAGAGCGGATCAACAGTGTGTGATATTATTGCTGTTCATTTCATCAGTGTTTCACCAATTTTAAAAAATTACTTATAAGTGTAACAATATTCACTGTTAGAAATGCATAGATGGAAATACACCTTAATTCTTTGTAGTGGTGTGGTGTCATTATGTACACACCTACCCATACGGATTAAAAGTGCAACACAACGTGGTTCACACAGCAGACGACATACTAGTATAGCAGATGTTCTGCACCTGCCGCCGGCGTTACTCACAAATTTCACTGGAAGTATCATTAACACAGAGTTTTAATAAGACTATTTGGCTCGAAGTCTTAAACGTAAATAAACTTAACACCTACGAAACACGTATCACGTCTTACGTCGAACGGGAGGACAGTTCTTGAATGGATTACTTAAAAACAGGCCAATTTCGAGAAAAGTGGGAAACATGTTTTAAAAACACACTGTAGGTAAAACAAAACGATTTTATCTTTCTTACAACAAAATTAGTTTTTTTACATTCAATGGAAGGAAAGCTATATTCTTTCGCTTTCTGTAAAACAAGGGCATTGAAACATGACGTAAACAGATAGACATACGCAAGAGAAACAGCTCAAAACAATACGCGCACAAAAAACACTGGATTCTTCATTGTTGTGTAGTCATTTTCACCGAAACAATGTCACTTGGAGTAACAAACCGAATAAATAGTAACTTCTTTATTACTGTCTAAAGAGCGACCAAAGTCTACGATCCATTCTATCTGTGAACACACTTCGGAATTTTGTCGATGGAGTACCGGTTGAATCCGGTCATGTTAATGCTGCAATTTTCATTTGTCTTCACTAGCATAGCGATAAATTTAAAATAATTGAAACCAGAGTAACGCTAGAAGATTCTATACTATCAAAAATGTGCTCAGCAGTACAAGATGAAGTTTCTAGATTTTTAGACTGGAGGAGTGAAGAAGGAATAGACAGGTGTTAAACGTTAAGCTGTCATCAACCATAGGCTGTTTTGAGCATCATTGTGATTTACTAGGCAGTTCTGTAGGTGCTGGTGTGCCTTCCTCCGACCTCGGATATGACCTTGCCAACAGTTCAACATGCATTCCGAACCACGGTGCAACTCGGCAATTTTGAGGTAAACGAACACTGAATGTGTGTTAACTGAACTTGAATCAAAAATCGCCGTTTCGCTGATTGGCGTAATATTGTTTGCCTCCACCGCAGATTAACAACGGACGGAAGCACACAGTAGAACAGGTTCGAAAGTGGGCCTGTAAATCAGTTAAAATGAGGCTTACGAACAACTAGCATATGGAAATTAAAATTGTACAAATTGACTATGAAAGTTACTGATAAAGTCGAAAGATTTTTTTCTGTTTAGGACAGTTGACGATCTGAGAGACATCAGAAAATTAAAAGTAGCAAGAAGTGCTTTTTATTTACACAACAGCGTTTTATAAAGAAGACCACTTGTGTCGGAAAAGTATATTTATTATCAAACTACGTTACCCGTTCGACGCATGGCAATTGAACACCTAATCCGAAGACAATTCTGCAATGTATAATTTTCAGATCGACAGGTATACAGAGAAAACAAAGAAATGGAAAAGCCAACGGATATCGGTGAAAGACGTATGGTGAGGTATGCCCAATTTGTACCACTTTTGAGATTGTACTTATTATAGCCCACACAACGAGTTATAAAATTGTTTAAACAATGTCATTCTGAACTGCAAGATGAGGTTCTTGGTACCTGACATAAAGAACAGGAATTCTGAGAAAACCAAACACATTACAATTAATTTTCTGATCGTCTGAAAGCGGTACAAATCAGGAATCTGGTTTCCTAATTTGTTCCAATAGGTGCACCACCTTCATAATCTGTGTACCGGGACTTAAAGATATGTACTAGTGTAAGTTTAAGGTTATGTTCCATACTTTACACCACAGCTTGCAGGCACTGCAATATAACTTCCTCACTCCGTTCGCCACCCTCCACATTTTGCATGTCATGCATCTAATCAATTCTTACATTCGATCTTCTTCGTAGAATTCCCTATACCATTCTTCTGTATTAAGAATGAGTTTCTGTAGAGGCTTTCCCGCAAAGTCTCTAGAAAACTTTCTTTTTCACACGTGGAGCTATTGTTGTCGATTTCTTATCCTTTTTTTCGGTTAGTTTTTCATAGACTGCTAGTCAGCGCGTAGGTTTCTTGGCTAGCACTAGAAGTTTGGATTAAAGCTTTTTTTTCCCCTTTGATACGGCGCTATTTGTTCGGTTCACACCTTCAGCCCACGTTTTGTCTACCATAACTTCCGTATTGAAATTATGGAGCAATCCGCTACTCTCTGCAAGGTTGAACGCAAGCGTTCTTACGTCGCACATGCTTGAACTGAACATCGTCCCTGCAAATGTAAAAATATACTCATCCAGTTCGTTTTCAACTCCGTCGAAACACACTTCAATGCGGCAAAAAATTTCTAAATCCACATTTTCATTTTTGTTTTTGTTTTCAGCATGCCCATTCAGTGTTGGCATATACACATTTTATTTGGTGCACGTTAGTTTAATCCATGATTCCCATTTAGATGTACTGCTACAGCTCAATATAGCTCATCTTTGCTCCACTTTCTATAATGAATTTCTATTGATATAATATGATACAAAATAATTGTTTAATTAAAAGTGTAGGGTAAAATTCATCACACTATTTCTGAACATTATGTGGCACTAATAATAATAAACGCATGTTTTTCAGCTTGCTATACGAACAAATACCTTCAACTGTATCGGTACAGTAACCAATGTTATTGCGATATGTTATGGGTAAAGTCGCCATATTCACATTGTCAGGTTTCTACAAACGAACCACAATAAATACAGACACACGACTGTCTAAAAAAAAAAGGCTATTCCAAGTGCATTCACCCATAAGTAAATTACCTACCTTGTGACAGTAATTCTCTTCGCCTCGTACACAAATAGTTAGATTAAAACTACAATAAAACCAACAATGTCTTCAGTTGTTCACCAACACACAGAAATCGTAGCTCATAATAAGGCTCAAATGAGCACGTACTTCACAGTGACTTCACTGAGTGTCGGATAGTACAAGGTAGGCGAATTTTGTAGTAGTGTTACGCATTAGGATGCGACACAAATATGGATAACTCTTCCCTTATTCCGACCGTAACAGAAATTAAATAGGCGGAATATGTTGCCAGGCGAATTAATGGACTAAAGGCATTACTGCATGTTACAAGAGGAGACGAAAGACTATGGCAACAAGCTGGTAGCTTATATGCCAACGATTTTAATAAGCTTGATGACCATAGGGTCAGAGCACCGTTCTCCCGACTGTTGTCGGCTTTTCAAACGTTGGAGCCGTTATTTCTCATTCAACTAGCTCATCAACCTGCCTCACAAGACTAAGTAGATACTGTTCCAATCTTCACACGAAGGAAAAATACCTGACGATGATTATAAACATCATTATCAAAAATTATAGAACCTCTCTCATAGGAATATTCTCTTTCAACTCATACACATAAAAAGCTTTGGACGACTTAAGAAAATATAAGGCAGGTGAGCTAGGCAACATTCCATCGGAATTCCTAAGATCATTGGGGGAAGTGGCAACAAAACGACCACTCATGTTGGTGTGTAAAATGTATGAAAGTAACGACATACCACCAGACTCTCGTAATAACATCATTCACACAATTCCGAAGATACCAAGATCCGAAAGTGCGAGAGTTATAGTAAAATCAGTTCAACAGTTCAAGCATCCAAGCTGCTGTCAACAATAATAGCCGACCGTTGTGGCCGTGTGGTTCTAGGCGCTTCAGTCTGGAGCCGCGCTGCTGCTACGGTCGCAGTTCGAATTCTGCCTCGGGTATGGATGTTTGTGATGTCCTTAGGTTACTTAGGTTTACGTAGTTCTAAGTCTACGGGATTGATGACCTCAGATGCCAAGTCCCATATTGCTTAGAGCCATCTGAACCATCAACAGTTATATACAGGAGAACGAAAAGAAAATTGAGGATCTCTTAGATGACGATCAGTTTGGCTTTGGGAAAGGTAAAGGCATTACACTGGCAGTTCTGCTGTTGCGGTTGAGAATGGAAGCAAGACTGAAGAAACATCGAGACACGTTCACGAGATTTGTTGGCTTGGAAAACGCGTTCGACAGAGTAAAATGATGCTACGTGTTTGAAATTCTGAGGAAAGTAGCAGTAAGATATAGGGAAAGGCGAGTAACATACAATGCGCACGAAAACCGAGAGGAAACAATAAGACTAGAAGAGAAAGAATGAAGTGTACGGATGAAAAAGGGTGTAAGGCAGTGATGCAGCCTTTCGCCCCTACTGTTCAATCTATACGAAGAAGCAAAAACGGAAATAAAATAAAGGTTCTAGAGTGGTATTAAAATTCTGGGTGAAAAGATATCAATGTTAAGATTCGCTTGCGATACTGCTATCTTTAATAAAAATGAAGAACAATTACAGGATGTGTTGAATGGAATGAACAGACTAGTGAGTACAGAATATGTACTGAGAGTAAATCAGAGTAAGACGAAATTAATGAGAAGTAGCCGAAATGAGAACAGCGAGAAACTTAACATTAGAATTGGGAATCACGAAGTTAAGGAATTCAGCTACCTAGGCAGTAAAATAACCAATAGCGGACGAAGCAAGGAGGACATGAAAAGCAGACTAGCATTGGTAAAAAGGACATTTCTTGCTAAGAAAACTCTGTTAGTATCAAACACGGGCCTTAATTTGAGATAGAAATATCTGAGAATGTAGGTTTGGAGCACAGCATTTTATGGCACTAGACATACACTGAGGGAAAATCGGAACAGAAGAGAATCAAAGTCTCTGAGATGTAGTCTATAGAAGAGTGTTGAAAATTAGGTGGACTGGTAAGGTAAGGAATGAGGATTTTTTCCGTACAATCGTCAATGAAACGTGTGTATGGACAAAAAGAAAGAATAAATCTTCCGTTGAACTACGGGGAACTGTACAGGGTAAAAACTGTAGAAGATGACAAAGACTGGAACACACCCAGCAGATAACTGAGAACGTAAGTAGCAATTGCTACTCTGAGATGAAAATGTTGGCACTGGAGAGGAACTCGTGGCAGGCCATAGCAAACCAGTCAGACTTATGAAAAAAAAAAAAAAAGAAACGCATAAAGATAAACTCTCCTTGCTAAAGTACACCTCGATTGCTTTTTTGACGTCTGTAGTTTCTTACTCCGTCACATTCTCTTTACCTACTAGTACGGGGGTGTGCTGAAATTAAATGCCTCCAAAAATGTTCAAATGTGTGTGAAATCTTATGGGACTTAACTGCTAAGGTCATCAGTCCCTAGGCTTATACACTACTTAACCTAAATTATCCTAATGACGAACACACACACCCATGCCCGAAGGAGGACCCGAACCTCCGCCGGGACCAGCCGCACAGTCCATGACTTCAGCGCCTTAGACCGCTCGGTAAATGCCTCCGAATTTCTATGTGAACACTCTAATAGTTATTTATATGAAACAGACTTTATTAACATTCTACATCTTCATTCTTAATACACACATTTTATTCAACACAGTCACCCTGTCGGCAAACGAGAGACCACTTTGATGATACCGTCATTGCAGAATGTTTGACTTTTTGACGGAACAGAAACCTCACCTCTGCTTGCACCGCTTCATCACTGTCAAATTGAAGTCCCTGAAGGTGTTCTTTATGTTTTGGAAACAAATAAAAATCGGATGGGGCCTAGTCGGGACCGCATAGACAATAATCGATGACAGTAAACCCAGCGCATCGGATTGCTGCAGATGTCTGGCACTTTGATGCTCAAGGAAATGGTACTTCATTAGTGGACAAACTCTACGAATTCGTGCTTTCCATTTTCACAAAGACGTTACAAACCGCCATGTTACACGCTAAAACTCGTAGCGGTTTAACGTTGGTGGGTTGCAATTTCCGTCGAGAAACTGGTAAGTCGCCAGTGTGATACGCAGGACATGAAATACGACAATCGTTATCGAGAACAGAATAAAAAATTCGGAGACATGACTTTTCAGCAGGCCGTCGTAGATTATTACGTTGGACGCTCCCAATGAACCGTAGTAGAGTTTTCTTTCCTTAACAATAAGGATCAGCAGCGTCGGTTTAGATATCTTCCGGTGTTTGATCTTTGATATGATCAAGCAAGACGTTGCGAAGGAAAAGAGATACCCTGTGTCAGAGAGTTTCCTGAATGAACACCACATTCTGTAGCTTAGATGTGATGTACGCTGTTGCGGAAGATACAAAACGACGGGTAGAATCGGTTTTGTTTTCCTTTATGAATCTCAAGTGAAGGAACATTTTAACAGAAGCTTACATATTTGTAGCTGAAGCGAAGTGACTCAGTATCTCATTTGAACTAGAAAAGAATTCGTCCAGTGGTGAGAGATGAAGCATTATGTTCGCCCGGAGAAAAAAATATGTGATAATTCCGGACAAAAGGAGAGATTTCCTTTAGCTCCTGGTGGTACGGGTGGCCTCCTCCTTTATGTGAGACCTGATACCTCCCTGCAGAAGTAGCACAAGAGCGGGAGGGGCCTTTGTCGCAGTCGTGGGAGCGCGGGGTCCGTATAATCTCTCCGACAACAATGTGGGGTGGCCTCCGGCATTGCTGAACAGCTGACGGGGCGAAAGTGACGCTCCGGAGTGAAGACGTTTTAATTGTTACTGACTGAAAGATAGGGCTCAAAAACCAATGATTGTCAAAGTAGTTGCGCACAATCATACTGTATATTTCACTCGAAATGTTCACAGTAAATTTGGAAACAAACATGAGTCCATATGTGACCTACACACTCCACGGCAGATATTTCGTTCCCACTGTCAATATTATTCCGAAGAAACTGCAAGTGAAATTCATACATTGCTTGAAGGAAAGAACTTTTAGTGTGTTGACTGCTATCACTGATAACATGCTCGCGAATAATACCTTGTGGATGGTTACTCATTGTTACAAACTGCGTATCTCTATAATACATAACATAGATATGAATACAGAATAACCCATAGATAAAAAGAGATTTAAGCCTACTTATGTACTCCGAGCTTCTTTTCGCAGATTGAAGTGCACAAGATTGTTTACTATTACAACTTAACTGTGGTTTATCTTGATTGAATACTTTAATATACACGCTCTGTTGTGTACAAATTCAATAATTTTTAAAAGCTTGCAAGGGAACGTCTTAGGGCGCAAGAAACTCCTTGAAACCATTTCTTTTTGTAGTACTGGGAATGCAAAAGAGCGCCTCACATTCAGAACAGCAAAATCATTTAGGGTTTAGCAGCACACCCCAGCAGCTTAACCGTTGTTCTGCTGAGCAGTCATTTCCGTTATGTGCAAATTCAGTTTTTATCTTTCACCCAGTGGAGGGTAGTCGCTGAACTGATACCCTCTATTTCGTTCTCCTCCCCTCTTTCAATAGCATTCTATTCTTCAGGTTCCAGATTTCCTAAGACAGCGCTTCCTTTTCTAAAACGATATGAAATATACATGGAACCACGAATAAACGGAATAAAAATGTTTATACTATCGGTTACTCAATGGTGTAGGACATGCAGTCGCTAAGCCAAAACACATCAAATACGATACAACAAAGAAAATATTTTTGACGAACTAAAATCAACGTTCACTTCATCATTCTGTGCTGCAAAGGGAATCATGAAATTGTTAATAATTCTATAGCACTGTTCTATAAGGAAATACGGTAAATCAGTAATCTCAACCTGTCCCTCGTGTAGTCATACTTTACTTATACCACCGGGTACATAGTGCACCTATCAACTATCGGATGTTCCGAGAGTGACAAATACGGTCGCTCTAGAAAGTGTTTTGCAAGAGATACAGTTGATGTTGATAGAAAATACAGTGCACTTCGCGAACGAACGTAATTTGAATCTGTTATATGACATAACTGACATTGCTGTCACTTGTTACGGCTCAACTATTAATACCTTGAATCAAAAAGGTAACGTTGTCTATATTGTAAATGTTTCACGACAAGATCTCTTCCTTCACCGCTTCAGTTTGTAAAAATCGAAGCGCCCAGCAAGAATGGCCCGAAGAACAACGACCTCCGAGTGCAACACTGCAGGTTTTGCCTGACATTGATATCATGAAAATTCATTAATTGCGATATCGTAAATATGAAAGGTTTCTTTATATAGATTGGTTGATATAATGCTCGGTGCTTTCTTTGACGTTCTTTCTTTCTATCGATAATTTTCCAGACATTACCAGGCTTTAGCAATTGAGGAATTAAAACAGTACATCACTTCACTGAAACTGCATTTGAATATATTTTTGAGATAGTCTCCCTAGCATTTCATGGAAGTACAGAACTTTTTAATTCAGTTAATGCTGGTGTGAGTGTACCAAAGGCCGCTAAAGGGGAGGTGACCATGAAAAGGTTGGATAACCAACGAAATTGTGACATTCTACAAGTTGGAACGCGGAATGACAGAAGTCCCAACGAGTTACGTAAGTTAGAAAATCTGAAAAGGTAAAAAATAGCTACATATAGAGGGAATCACTGATGGAATTCCGTTTAAGCTAATATAGGGTAATATCAACAGAGACAGAAAACGCAGTAACAGCAATATGATTTGTCACGAATAGAAAGGCAGCGCGGGGAGTGAGTTATATGGACAGTTCAATTATAGGGTTGTTCTCGTCAGAACGGCAAGAAAACCAGCGCCAGCAACAACAGTTTTTTTATAGACGCAGATGTCACAAGCAACAGATGAAGAGACAGAGAGGTGGATAGTATGTGAGGATACGAAACGGGTAATTCACTACATCAAAGAAGAGAATTTAAAAATATTGGGGGATAGGAACGCACAGTTGGGGAAGGAATAGAAGGCAGTGTTATGGGAAAATATGAGCTTACGTGTAGGAATGATGGAGCAGAGAGACTAATGAATTTCTGAACTAAAATTCAGCGAGTAATATCGAATAAACTGCTCAAATTTCTGAAGAGCGGGTGTTACACCTGTAAAAGGCCATGAAAAACGGGGAAATTGTAGTTGGATACAGTATTCTGAAATCATATACTGGATTGTATCTTTAGAGCTTTAGCATCGCCACAGAATGAAAGTGATTGTGTCCAAGTATCCTGAAGAAAATCGAAAGGAATAGCAAACGTGTTTCATGCGTGATTTACTTTCTGACGATGTGAAAGGCTGTATCGATTCCGTGTAAATAACAAGACATCCATAAAATTGGTTTCATGCAGGTCTCAACGTTTATACAAGGTGCGTTCAATAAGTAGTGCAACACTTTTTTTTTCTGAAAGCGGGTAGGGTTTATTCAGGATTCCAGTACGCTATGTTATTCACCACTCTTTAGGATACAAAGCCTATTTTTCAACATAATCTCCGTTCAATGCGACCGCTTTACGCTACCTCACTACGGAGGGCCTGCACGTCCGCATGGTAACATTCCACCGGTCGACGTTAGAGCCAACGGCTTGCTGCGTCAATAATCTCCCTATCATCTACGTACTGCTTCCCGCAGAGTGCATCCTGAATTGTGTCAGACAAAGTCGGAAGGTGCGAGATGCCGGCAGTGGGTGGTTGAGGAGGAACAGTTGAATGAAGTTCTGTGAGCACCTCTCAGATGCATTTTTGTGGCGACAAACATGCTGCAGTCATTCCTTCAATTTCCTAAGGGTAGCAAAATGAACTTGAGAGTTGATCGTTGCATCATAAGAGAATACATCAAAGGTGGTAACTCCTTGAGAGCCCCACAAGATCGTCGCCATGAATTTACCGGTTCAGGGTCCGGCTTTGAAATTTTCCTTCGGAGGAGAGATGGTGTGCTTCACTCCATCAGTTGTCGTTTGTTTCCAAAAGTGTTGTCATGATCGGCCTGATAATGTGCAAGCAATTTCGCACAGATGGCCCTTCGTTTCCCTTTATGCTATTCTGTTAGACGGGGAGGAAACCAACGTGCACACACCTTTGAGCACCCAAACTGATGGACGAATGCGTCAGCACTGCCAGCAGAAATGTGCAGTTGAGCAGCGAGTTGTCTGACAGAGATCCATCGATCACCTCGAATGAGAGTGCCCACATTTTCCAACACTGCAGGAGTCACAGCTGCGTGTGACCGGCCTCCTGGCTGCGTGGGAGATCGGACAGATTTGTGCGACGTTTGTGCAGTGGTGACAGACGTCTCGCTGAGAGACACTGCCAGGTCCTCGTAGCCATTCTGCAGGCGCCTCTAAATACCTGCGATACTCTGATTTTCTGAAAAAAAAAAAAGAAAACTCGATGACAGCTCTCTGGCTCAATCGCACCTCCGTTAAAGACGCCATTTGGAAGACTACGTATACCTATCGATATTTTATGAAATTATAGGGACTGAAGCAGGCCTTTTCCACGATGTATCACAACAGATTCAGCATTTTTTAACCGAAACTGGCCGGGAAAAATGTGTTGCATTACTTATTGAACGCCCCTCCTATATCCTGATCAAGTCTCTTCATCTGCGTCTCTACAGAAATTTACCAATCTTTTTACCCATCATGACGACCGGGAGAGCAGTGTGTTGACCCCACGCTCCTCCTATCCGCATCCACCTCTGAGGATGACAAGGCGGTCGGATGGTCCCGGTAGGCCACTCGTGGCCTGAAGACGGAGTGCTTTTAACCTGTTCCCTGTTTTCAGACTCTGATATCCCTACACGGTTTTAACCTCCAACGGGGGAACCCTGTGTTCACTAATCCCTGTGTTCTTTGTGATGCTCGTTATTAGCTCAGGATTATTTGTTGCTAAGAGGTCAAGTCTGTTTTCACAACCGTTTACTATTCACGTGGACTCATGAACTAACTGCTCCAAATAATTTTCGGAGAATGCCTTTAGCACTATTTCGGATGATGTTTTATGCTTACCTCCGGTTTCCTGTGTGTACATCACATTTACCAATTTTCGTCCCATTCAGATAATTCCTTCATGGTGAATCGTTTCTTTTCTCTTTCCTACAATGTATGTCACATCATGTCTTCACTTTGCAGCAAAGACTCAAATGATAATATGTCTATTCTAAAAAATCAATGATTGCCTTCGGCTGAATATTATACGTCTGAAGAAACTCTGGATCTCTTTCAGTTGCCAAATCGAGGTGATTATTAGAGGCAGCGTTATACGATATTAGCATAGTCTAACGTAAAGGGTCTGAATCAGAGGGTCAGGCGGTTCTGTGAGGGCGTAGGCTGCAGATTCCATGACTTGCGCCATCGGGTTCTGGGTTTCCGGGTTCCGCTTAATAGGCCAGGAGTCCATTACACACAGGAACGGGCTAGATAAGTATCGGGGCTATGTGGAAGGGACTGGGCGGTTTTTTCGGTTAGAGGGTCTCAGGGCGTCCGTTTAAAAGGGGGCAGGCAAAACACAGTAATGTAGTTGTAGAAACGATCGGTATTGTAGTTGTAAATTATCGCAGCAGTGTTGGGAAGGTACCAGAGCTCCAAGCCCTAATAGAAAGCACTTAAGCTCAAATAGTTACAGGTACGGAAAGATGGCTAAAGCCGGAAATAAGTTCAGCCGAAATTTTTTCAGACGACCTAACACTGTTCAGAAAGCATAGATTAAACACAGTCGGTGGTGGAGTGTTTACTACTGCCTTGTAGTGATGTTGAATTAGATAGCTTCTGCGAAATAGTATGGGTAGAGGCTATACTCGACAATCGGACTAAGCTATTAATTGGATCGTTTTGCCGACCCACCCGACTCAGAAGATATAGTTGAACCGTTCAAAGAAAACCTGAGTCTCATTTCAAATACTAATAGGTATCTCACTCATACGATTACAGTCGGCGGCGACTTCAATCTACCCTCGATATGCTGGAAAAATTATACGTTTAAAGCCGGCGGCAGGCACAAAACGTCATCCGAAATTGTACTGAATGATTTCTCAGAAAATTATTTTGAACAATTAGTTCATTAGACCACTCGAAGCGTAAATGGTAGCGAAATTATCCTTGACGTCTTAGCAACAAATGACCCTGGACAAATAGGGAGTATCGTGACGAACACAGGGATTAGCGACCACAAGGCAGTCGCTGCTAGGCTGAATATCGTAACACCCGAAACCATCAAAAAGAAACGCAAAGTACATCTGTTTAAATAAGCTGATAAAAATACTCCTAATGCCATTTTAAGAGACAGTCTCCGCTCGTTCCGATCTGATCACGTAGGCGTAGAAAAGATGAGGAATGATTTCAAAGAGATAGTATCGACGACAGTTGAGAGATATACACCATATAAATTAATAGTGATATTACTGATCACCCATGGTACACAAAACGAGTCAGATCTTTGTTGCAGAAATAATGAAAACAGCATGCCAAATTTAAAAGAACGCAAAATCCCCAAGATTGGCGAAGTTTTGCAGAAGTTCGAAATATAGCTCGTACTTCAATGAGAGATGCTTTTAATAATTTCTACAACGAAACACTGTCTCAGAATCTGTCAGAAAACCCAAAGAGATTCTGGTCGTACATAAAGCACACCAGTGGCAAGACGCAATCAATACTTTCACTGCGCGATAACAACGGTGAAGTCACTGATGACAGTGCCACTAAAGCAGAGCTATTAAACACGGTTTTCCGAAACTCCTTCACCAAAGCAGACTAAGTCAATATTCCTGAATTCCAATCAAGAACAACTGCGAAGATGAGTAACGAAGCCGGCCGGAGTGGCCGAGCGGTTCAAGGCGCTTCAGTCTGGAAAAGTGCGACCGCTACGGTCGCAGGTTCAAATCCTGCCTCGGGCATTGATGTGTGTGATGTCCTTAGGTTAGTTAGGTTTAAGTAGTTCTAAGTTCTAGGGGACTGATGACCTCAGACGTTAAGTCCCATAGTGCTCAGAGACATTTGAACCATTTGAGAAACGTAGAGGTAGATATCCTCGGTGTAACAATGCACCTTAAATCACTTAATAAAGGCTAGGCCTCCGTTCCGGATTGTATACCAGTCAGGTTCCTTTCAGAGTATGCTGATGCTATAGATTCATATTTAGCAATTATGTACAACCGCTCGCTCACAGAAAGTTCCGTACCTAATTGCTGGAAAGTTGCTAAAGTCACACCAATACCCTAAAAGAGGAATAGGAATATTCCGCTGAATTAGAGGCCCATATCATTAACGTCGATTTCTGTAGGGTTTTGGAACGTATACTGTATTCGCACATAATGAATTACCTCGAAGGAAACGATTTATTGACACATGAGTACTAAAAGAAATCGGCTAAATTTCGTTTACGCTATGTTGTTGTTGTTATGGTCTTCAGTCCTGAGACTGGTTTGATGCAGCTCTCCATGCTACTCTATCCTGTGCAAGCTTCTTCATCTCCCAGTACCTACTGCAACCTACATCCTTCTGAATCTGCTTAGTGTATTCATCTCTTGGTCTCCCTCTACGATTTTTACCCTCCACGCTGCCCTCCAATGCTAAATTTGTGATCCCTTGATGCCTCAAAACATGTCCTACCAACCGATCCCTTCTTCTAGTCAAGTTGTGCCACAAACTTCTCTTCTCCCCAATCCTATTCAATACCTCCTCATTAGTTACGTGATCTACCCACCTTATCGTCAGCATTCTTCTGTAGCACCACATTTCGAAAGCTTCTATTCTCTTCCTGTCCAAACTGGTTATCGTCCATGTTTCACTTCCATACATGGCTACACTCCATACAAATACTCTCAGAAACGACTTCCTGACACTTAAATCTATACTCGATGTTAACAAATTTCTCTTCTTCAGAAACGATTTCCTTGCCATTGCCAGTCTACATTTTATATCCTCTCTACTTCGACCATCATCAGTTATTTTACTCCCTAAATAGCAAAACTCCTTTACTACTTTAAGTGTCTCATTTCCTAATATAATCCCCTCAGCAACACCCGATTTAATCTGACTACATTCCATTATCCTCGTTTTGCTTTTGTTGATGTTCATCTTATATCCTCCTTTCAAGACACTGTCCATTCCGTTCAACTGCTCTTCCAAGTCCGTTGCTGTCTCTGACAGAATTACAATGTCATCGGCGAACCTCAAAGTTTTTATTTCTTCTCCATGGATTTTAATACCTACTCCAAATTTTTCTTTTGTTTCCTTTACTGCTTGCTCAATATACAGATTGAATAACATCGGGGAGAGGCTACAACCCTATCTCACTCCTTTCCCAACCACTGCTTCCCTTTCATGCCCCTCGACTCTTATAACTGCCATCTGGTTTCTGTACGAATTGTAAATAGCCTTTCGCTCCCTGTATTTTACCCCTTCCACCTTCAGAATTTGAAAGAGAGTATTCCAGTTAACGTTGTCAAAAGCTTTCTCTAAGTCTACAAATGCTAGAAACGTAGGTTTGCCTTTTCTTAATCTTTCTTCTAAGATAAGTCGTAAGGTTAGTATTGCCTCACGTGTTCCAACATTTCTACGGAATCCAAACTGATCTTCCCCTATAAGTCACACAAATCTGAAGGCTGTAAATTTAACTCAATACTTATGGATTACTATTACAAGTAACCTAAATTGGAGCGATTACATAGATAATGTTGTGGGTAAAGCAAATGAAAGACTGCGATTCATTGGCAGAACACTTACAAGGAGCAACGGATCTAGTAAAGAGACTGCTTACACCACACTTGTCCGCCCTGTTCTGAAGTATTGCTGTGGCCCCGCATCAGGTGGGACTGACGGATGACATCGAAAAACTTCAGAGAATGGCCGCTCGTTTTGTTTACCTCGAAATAGGTGAGATAGTGCCACAGACTTGATACGTGAATTGGAGTGGCAATCATTAAAACAAAGGCGTTTTTCGTTGTGACGGGATCTTCTCATAAAATTTCAGTTACCAGTTTTCTCCTCCGATTGCGAAAACATTCTGTTGGTACCTACCTACACAGGGAGAAATAAGCATCACGATAAAATAAGAGAAATCAGAGCTGGCACAGAAAAATTTAAGTGCTCGTTCCCCCCCCCCCCTCCCCCCGTTCGAGAATGGAACGGTAGAGACAGCTTGAAGGTGGTTCATTGAACCCTCTGCCAGACACTTAACTGTTAATAGCAGAGTAATCACGTAGATGTAGATGAAACGGTCGCGACGCTTCTCATTTTCGTTACCCACAGCGATAGGAGCGCCCAAAGCGGCAAGAAAGCACATTTCTGAATACAATATCTGGTGAGTGCGCGTACTAACGTTTGTATTGATCTGTAACGTAGTTTTCACAATAGGAAGAGTATGTAACGCCATAAAAATTAACACTCATTACACCACAATTGTGATTATTTAGTTTCTTGAGGAACCTGGGAGATAGAAACATTGCATTGCTGGCAGTTTACTTATGAGCCCCTTGTGACGCACAGACATTTACTAAATAATATCGTTCTCCTTTATTAACAAATAGTTGCCAGTAAACACCAGAAGACCAGACCTTTTGCAGGAGGACGTCGTATATGCACCAAATAAAGTGGAATTTTGTTCGATACACTTTCAGGCAGTTCAGTGGATGTGGAACGTAAGAAACGTATATGGAAAGTAATACCTACATTATTTAGCTTACCAAATAAGCCACCTCAACTGTACCTTAAAGAAAAACCACACAGACGGGATAGTAAATCATCAAAAGCAATAAAGCTGTTTCCCAATACAGAAGAAACAAATTCCATAATTGTTGATAAGTTTGAGCCACAAACCGCAAGAACCTTCAACACATTCGCTTTCGAAGCAAAAGTAATTAGATTTACAAAAATATTCGTGTATTAGACAGTTGAGTGAAGTGGAAGAAATGGAGCTTCATTGGACTCCATGAAAATTTTTGTGCATCAGGGAGAGCGCCTACGGTAGCAGCAACAGACAACAACAGTAATATATGCTTCTCGCTCGTGAAACGTATTTATATTCACGTGCTTTCAGCGGAATAACCAGTAAATGCAGACATATTCGAAAGTACTTTTTCATGAATGAATTATGGCTTATGTTATTGAATCAGTGTGATTCAGCTGTTTTTACATGTATATCATTGTAATCCATCTCTTAAGTTAACTTACCAACGCGTAGACTGCAAAAATATAACAACTGCTGAGTTAATTGAGTAGAAAATAATTAAAAACAAACATTATTCTTGCGACGCATGTGACTGTTTTCTCATAGTTTCTAGCGCTAGTGTCGTTACAGCTGTCAAATGGTAACGACTTTAGCTCCAGAGAGTGTCGTGACTGTATGTACTCGTATTAGACTGTGGTACGAGCGTGAGGTACCCTGGAGAGTGCCTATTTTTTTCTCCCTTGTGCTTATTGTTTGCCCTCAGAGCTTTCTCGGTACCACACAGCACCAAGCAATAATTTGCTAAGGAAAAATGTTAAAAATTCACAGTCGAACCAATATTCTGATGAGCAGTGAATCTGAAGTGAGTCCATTATGGATAACATTTACTTCGAGCGTTTTGCCGTGCACACTTGTATAATTAATTTCATGTAATTTTGCAGTCATGATTCTGATATGTACAATGGCCAATTACAGTCAAAGTTTGTAGCTGTTCACTAAGTAAGTTCTATTATTATATTATCTTGGGTGAAGTACAGGATTTTGTCATCAGAAAATTTCTGCAGATGGTACGATGCAGCATTAGCTGGCCGTGCTATAGAAGTTCGTTAATGACAGTCCAAAACCAAGTTCGAAGTTGTTAGAGTTAGGGCCAAGTTACGAGAACTCTGTCCTTAATGCATTGTGTACATCGTCAGTTACCGACCGATTGGCTACTTACGAGATACTTTCACTGCTAAATCTCAAACTACGGAATGATGACCGAGGGAGTCGTTATCGTCGCAAACGAACAACTAAGCGCAGCCGGTTGTTACATCACGCGTATGGAATACTTTTTCTATTCATATCACTCAGATGTGAATTGTGAGACATTGCAAAAAACTGTACTCCACAACTTTCTGATTCCGCCGTGGTTCGAGTCCTCCCTCGGACATGGGTGTGTGTGTTGTTCTTAGCTTAAGTTAACTTAATGTTACTGAAATAGTGTGTAAGTCTAGGGACCAATTACCTCAGCAGTTTTGTCCCTTAGGAATTCACTCACACATCTGAACAACTTTCTGAACAGAATTACCACCTAATTTTACAGTGTATTTATTATAAATAACTTTTCTGATACGTGTTAAGATTTTTCGTTAGTTTACATTTTACACGACGCGTTTTGGGAAACGATTAACTTTTTGCAGTGCAGTTTCTCTGTGTACTGTGCTGTTTTTTCGTACTTTTCTTGACGTGTGAGGTTCTGCTTTGTTCTACTGACTTTACAGCAACACACAAGCGACGAGCAATTTTTAGTTGATTATCGTTCTTTATACATACTTAACGGAGAAATTGGAACAATTAGTACTTACAGTTTTCTTACGATCCCTCTGTACGTGTTAATCATCACACACAATTTTCTACGCACAGTACAAATCGAGAAAGACAAACTTACATAAGCAAGGAGTTCCAAAGACGTGGTCAACAGAGATAATGTTACAGATTTTCCGCAGAGTATGATATACTTTTTTACAGAGGGTATTTATCATAATTTGCTTATAACTATTTACAGTGGTGCTTATTTCCATGTGGGTATATGTCGTCCGTAAGGGACCTGATGATAATGGTGTGATCCATCGAAACGAGCAGTGTCAAAATAAACAAGTGACCGACGTGGAAGCTGTTTTATGTTTATCTCTGTTACTTAAGTATATTGTCGAAGCATTTGAATACCTTTTGTACAGAAGCATGTCATACTCTGTGGAAGAGCTATAACATTATCTCAGTTGACTACATCTAAAAACGTCTTTGGAACTGCTTGTCTGTGTAAGTTTGTCATTCTCTATATAAACTGTACACAGAAAATTGTGTGTGATGATTAACATGTGTGAGATTCTGCAAAAACGGACAGTAAGAAAACTGTAAACACAAATTCTTCCAAATTTCGCCACTAACTATTCATAAAGATCTATCAGCAACAAAAAACTGCACGTCTTTTGTATATTGCGGTAATGTCATTAGAGCAAGGCGGAACTTCACACATCAAAAGCATTACGAAAAAATGGCATAGCACACAGAGACAAACACACATAAAAATGTGAATCATTTCCCGAAACGCATCATGTAAAATGTAAATAAAAGTAAAATCGTGGCTGCGGTCAGAAAAAGTTATTTATAAACAAACCCATTATTTTCACAGACACAGGCTTCCACAAAACATTTCTAATGGATCAAATCAGATCCTATACTTATTCACCTACGCTGTTGTGAGGTTTAATCGCTCTTCTTAACTTTGTCGTGCTTGCAGTTAATGGCCAACCAATTTTTAAGTGAGGGTTGCTTAATACATTGACTGGTACGAGGCTGCCAGCTGACACAGCGAATCCTCACGCCTGATGCCAGTGACCACTCAACAAAGTGGGGCGTGTGGCCGCTGGCGACCGCAATATACAAAAGAGGCTCTGCTGCTTTCCTGATTTTTTAAGTCAAAGAAAGAGTAGCATTAACCCAGATGATACAGTTTTATTCCTTTCACTTTTGTCTTTATGAAATCATTTCTGTGTGCACATAGTTATGCTCGCTGTAACCACTGCAACAGGTGGAAAGACTTCTTGTGGCCGGAAAATTTGTCATCGACGGGAATTCCCGAAGCCTTCTTATTAGACCTGTAACAAAATAATATTGTATAATTCATTTTTAATATTCAGGATGTGTCCAAATGAATGTCTGGGTTAAAAGTTTTTGTAGCATTTATTGCGTTCAACGGAGGAGGAGGAGGAGGAGGAGGAGATTAGTGTTTAACGTCCCATCGACAACGAGGCCATTAGAGACGGAGCACAAGCTCGGTTTAGGGAAGGATGAGGAAAGAAATCGGCCGTGCCCTTTCAAAGGAACCATCCCGACATTTGCCTGAAGAGATATAGGGAAATCACGGAAAATCTAAATCAGGATGGCCGGACGCGGGATTGAACCGTCGTCCTTCCGAATGCGAGTCCAGTGTGCTAACCACTGCGCTACCTCGCTCGGTGCGTTCAACGGACTGTAGTACATCAGATGAAAGATGACTCAAACAGTTTTTCTTACAAGTGTTCAGTGTGACTACTATTCGTCAAACCTGAGTCGATAAACGAGTTCATCCCAGACCTTGATCAGTTTGTCTGTAGTAATTGTAGCAACAATTCTGTTTGTAAAGTACAGTGTATCAGCTGGGAGTGGATACATACACACACACACACACACACACACACACACACACACACATGATCCTTTATTAACCCCCGAAGGTCAATATCACATGGCGTTAGATCGCGTTTGAACGTTCAGGTCACTCAAAACAAGCCCTGTCATCCAGGCCCTTGCGTCCTATTTTGCGGTCGGGTACTGAACTGCGGTAGTACCCGTGGTCTAGGGGTAGCGTCTTTGATTCACAATCAAAACGTTTTCGGCCCCGGGTTCGATCCCCGCCACTGCCTAAATTTTGATACATAATCAGCACTGGCGGCCGAAGACTTCCGGCATAAGAAGTCAGCCTCATTCTGCCAACGGCCATGTCAAAGAGGGCGGAGGAGCGGATAGAGGTTGAGCGCATTCTCTTGTCCTAGGGGTAGGAAATTGCCCCTAAAGGCGGAAGAATCGGCAATGATCAACGACATGAGGATGCAGAAGGCAATGGAAAACACTGCATTAAAGACACGTAACGTGTATCCACAGGACATGTGGCCTGTAATTGAAGAAGTGTCATGATGATCTCTCCATTGGCAAAAGATTCAGGAATAGTCCCCCTTTCGGATCTCCGGGAGGGGACTGCCAAGGGGGAGGTTACCATGAGAAAAAGATTAAATAATCTACGAAAGGATAACGCTCTACGAGTCGGGGCGTGGAATGTCAGAAGCTTGAACGTGCTAGGGAAACTAGAAAATCTGAAATGGGAAACGCAAAGGCTCAATCTAGATATAGTAGGGGTCAGTGAAGTGAAGTGGAAAGAAGACAAGGATTTCTGGTCAGATGAGTATCGGGTAAATCAACAGCAGCAGAAAATGGTATAACAGGTGTAGGATTCGTTATGAATAGGAAGGTAGGGCAGAGAGTGTGCTACTGTGAACAGTTCAGTGACCGGGTTGTTCTAATCAGAATCGACAGCAGACCAACACCGACAACGATAGTTCAGGTATACATGCCGACGTCGCAAGCTGAAGATGAACAGATAGAGAAAGTGTATGAGGATATTGAAAAGATAATGCAGTATGTAAAGGGGGACGGAAATCTAATAGTCATGGGCGACTGGAATGCAGTCGTAGGGAAAGGAGTAGAAGAAAAGGTTACAGGAGAATATGGATATGGGACAAGGAATGAAGGAGGAGAAAGAGTTCTGTAACAAGTTTCAGCTAGTAATAGCGAATACCCTGTTCAAGAGCGCCCGGGTTCCCGCGTTCGATTCCCGGCGGGGTCTGGGATTTTCTCTGCCTCGTGATGACTGGGTGTTGTGTGATGTCCTTAGGTTAGTTCGGTTTAAGTAATTCTAAGTTCTAGGGAACTGATGACCATAGATGTTAAGTCCCATAGTGCTCAGGGCCATTTGAACCATTTAAACCTGTTCAAGAATCACAAGAGGAGGAGGTATACTTGGAAAAGGCCGGGAGATACGGGAAGATTTCAATTAGATTACATCATGGTCAGACAGAGATTTCGAAATCGGATACTGGGCTGTAAGGCGTACCCAGGAGCAGATATAGACTCTGATTACAATATAGTAGTGATGAAGAGTAGGTTGAAGTTCAAGACATTAGTCAGGAAGAATCAATACGCAAAGAAGTGGGATACGGAAGTACTAAGGAATGACGAGATACGTTTGAAGTTCTCTAACGCTATAGATACAGCAATAAGGAATAGCGCAGTAGGCAGTACAGTTGAAGAAGAATGGACATCTCTAAAAAGGGCCATCACAGAAGTTGGGAAGGAAAACATAGGTACAAAGAAGGTAGCTGCGAAGAAACCATGGGTAACAGAAGAAATACTTCAGTTGATTGATAAAAGGAGGAAGTACAAACATGTTCCGGGAAAATAAGGAATACAGAAATACAAGTCGCTGAGGAATGAAATAAATAGGAAGTGCAGGGAAGCTAAGACGAAATGGCTGCAGGAAAAATGTGAAGACATCGAAAAAGATATGATTGTCGGAAGAACAGTCTCAGCATACAGGAAAGTCAAAACAACCTTTGGTGACATTAAAAGCAACGGTGGTAACATTAAGAGTGCAACAGGAATTCCACTGTTAAATGCAGAGGAGAGAGCAGATAGGTGGAAAGAATACATTGAAAGCCTCTAAGAGGGTGAAGATTTGTCTGATGTGATAGAAGAAGACAGGCGTCGATTTAGAAGAGGTAGGGGATCCAGTATTAGAATCAGAATTTAAAAGAGCTTTGGAGGACTTTGAAAGGTGGCTACACTGAGCCACAGCGCCAGAGATTGCGCCAAAGAGTATTATTCCGCCGCCTCCACTGGCAGTGCTTGTTGAGAACTCGTAGTAGGAGTGCTTGTCGAGAACTCGTAGTAGTCAGTGCTTGCTGAGATGTCGTAGTGAAAAGTTCTTGTCGAGAAGTCGTAGTGGAGAGTGCTTGTTCCATGTTTTATGCAGTTGTTTTATGGGATAGACAGCAGATGTTGTTCTAATGGAGATATTGTAATGATCAGAGTGCTTTTCGACAATATATACGAAGGTAAAATATTCCGTTTTTTTTTCATTATTTCCATGTCTTAAATAATGCGTCATTACAGGTTCAGTCAACAAAGCATCTAGCTTGTGTTCTTGTATTAGAGTGATTCTGGTTTCCTTACGCAATTATAGTATTTATTTTTTTTAATTACTTCAGTATAAATGGTATTTAAAATTTCTTGTCTTGTTGAAGAAGAACCGTGCCAGATGTGTACGTTGAATCACACTTCCACACACAGAACAATTACACTTGTGTTTTGGTTTCGTAGGTTTTATAGTTGCTGGGGACTTAATTAATTAATTTGTGTTAACGGAAATTTTCTTTCATTCTTTGTTGTTATTCTATGCAGTCAGATTGCGTACTTAAACTAGTCAGGGCCAACCGTTTACGAGACTTCGTAATCGGACATACAGCTACTAAAAATTTAAAAAGAATTTGCATTTCATATTTATATAATTAAGCCCCCATGCACGTGGCGACCGCTGCTTCGGATCGTCCCTTGGGATTCTTCTGATTGTAAAAATAGTAGACAGTAGTATTGTTGTATTAATTTGTAGTTTAGTAATTGTAGTCTATATTGCATGTGTAGATTTGGTAATTGTCATTCTTCTAATGGTTTTTTTTTTTTTTTTGTAGAATTTAATTTTGTTGTCTTGTCTACGGGTTTGACAATTTAGTGCAATTATTTCAATTGTTCGTTAATCGTGTTTGAGGGAAACATTTCGTGTGAATGGTATTGTTGAAGATAAGGAGTCATTGTGTATAATTTTCGTACAGTGACGAGTTTTGTACATTTTGTAAATGATTACGCTATCGATGAAAAAGGCAAAAATGATGAATAGTGAGAATGACGAAAATGTTAACATGGCGAACTCTCCAACACAGGAGAACAGTATGAAGAATGATGAAGCTGAAAACAATTTAATAAGTCGGGAAGATAGTCAGGAACCATTTCAAAATTTTTCTCAATCAGAAAATTCACAGAATACGAGATTAACGATAGAAGATTCTGAAATAGTATCGAACACAGATAGCTTTACAGCTATGACGAAAGAAGTTGGTTTTGCGGGAATTGTTAGGGGTGAAAAGAATTTCGAATCAAACTTCCTGGCAGATTAAAACTGTGTGCCCGACCGAGACTCGAACTCGGGACCTTTGCCTTTCGCGGGCAAGTGCTCTACCATCTGAGCTACCGAAGCACAACTCACGCCCGGTACTCACAGCTTTACTTCTGCCAGTATCTCGTCTCCTACCTTCCAAACTTTACAGAAGCTCTCCTGCGAACCTTGCAGAACTAGCACTCCTGAAAGAAAGGATAAAGCGGAGACATGGCTTAGCCACAGCCTGGGGGATGTTTCCAGAATGAGATTTTCACTCTGCAGCGGAGTGTGCGCTGATATGAAACTTCCTGGCAGATTAAAACTGTGTGTTTTAATCTGCCAGGAAGTTTCATACCAGCGCACACTCCGCTGCAGAGTGAAAATCTCATTCTGGAATTTCGAATCAATTAACATGGAGCAGTTGATGGGTGCTACATTAAATTTGGGAGCACGAATGGAAACACGATTAGACTCACAAATAGGATCAATTAGAACTGAGATGGGAACAATGGAAACACGGTTAGACTCACTGGGATCACGGTTGGGATCTGAATTAAAAACAGTGGGATCACAGTTACGATCTGAAATTAAAAGAGAGATGGAAACAATGGAAACACGGTTAGACTCACGAATAGGGACATGTTTCAAAAAGATGAAAGATGAATTAAAGAAAGAAATTAGAGAAGAAGTACAACCGATTTTGAATGCTCACAATAATAGTTAGTTTAATTTCAACAGAAATTAGACAAGAGGAACAGGACAGAGGACAGAAAGAAAAAGATCGCGTGATAGTACAAAAATTTTCAGAGTTAAATTTACAACGTGCACACGATAAGGAAGAAATATTTGAGAGAATCGAGGAACCCGTACCAAATGATAGATTAAATAATCTAACACAACAATATGAACAGTTAACTACCAAATGTGTTAATACTGAAACCCAAGTCGCGACACTTACGGAAGACGTAAATAAACAAAAAGAACAAATAGGTGATTTATCGGAAAGGGTTGAGGAGATTTCAGACAAATTGACAAGTCTTAGTTTAAATGGGGACAGAGATTCAGATGATACAGCACCATTGCCATTTGCAGAAACCGAAGAGTACTAGAACATAAATAAGCATGTTGAAAATCAGGGAAAATTTAATGAACGCGTCAAAAGGGAATTTGAGGCATTACGAAAGCAAGTCAAACAAACTGAAGGCGAAATCGTAGGAAAAGACAACAGAAGAAATTTAGAATCACAGATAGCAGAGGGCTTTGAAGAAAATAATTTATTTCATTTACGGGATGCAACAAGAGAGCGCCAGGCGCGCGAACTTGACAATAATCGACATTTGGACTGGGACAGACGCGGTAGGTCTTTGTCGCCACGAGGCGAAAACTTTGACTATAAACACTTTTTGACTGTTCGGAAATTTAAGATCTTTCGTAATTCTAAGAATGACATACATCCATGTGCATGGTTAGATCAATTTACGTACGCACTTCCGCCAAGTTTGCCACTAAGTCACAAACTGGAAATTATGTGCGGCTATTAAGTCCTCAGGGGATTCACTACACTAAGTGAATATGTGCCGTAGCGTGCATAGGGCCCCGAGCTGTAGTGGTGCTATTTCCCTTTTAGTTTTCTGCACCGCTGCCTACTCTTCTACTATTCTTTGCATCTGTCAAAACAACTCTTCGACTATCAATCTATCTAGGGACTATCTAAAGAATAACCGGATATGACTATTTTACCCAGAAGTGATTTCGGAAATTACCATTGGGACTTACTGTATCTTCAGCAGCATTCATTCGTAGTTTAAACGAAATTTTACCTGTTTATCTTCGTGACAATATTACTTCATATGTTGACGACATTCTTATTGCTAAACGTTCTTGGAGTGAACACAACAAAATTTTGGATTCATTATTACGTATCTTTGCAAGAGTTGGCATTACAGTGAACTTGGAAAAATCTGAATTTGGTAGTTCTCAGGTGAAATTTCTCGGTCACATTATTTCTACAGAAGGTATTCTTCCTGATCCAGAGAAATTAGACGCTATTCGTAATTATGCTGTTCCTACCACAAAACGTGATGCTCGTAGTTTCCTTGGTGTCTCTAATTTTCTTAGACACTTTGTTAGATTGGACGATTTGGTCACACCTCGTTTTTGCGATCTATCTGGAAAGTTCTTTTTAAACGAAAATCGGTCGACAACTCTGTTTGGTTAGTTTGTATTCCTGATGAGTGGGTTAATAAGCTGATTTGGTATACGCATTTCAGTTATGCACACTTTGGTCCCAGAAAATGCTTTCATAAATTACGGGAAAATTGCTACTTCAGTAATATGGAAAAACGTATTCGATCTGTTCTGGCCAAATGCGAATTATGTCAAAAGGCTAAGCCGCCAACTATTTCTCACAGAGCAACGTTGTTTCCTATCATTCCAGCGAAATTAAAGGAGATGGCTGCAGTCGATTTGTTCGGTCCTGTGGTCCGTTCTACTAATGGTTTTGCGTACATTTTCGTAGCAGTGGAATTGACATCAAAATATGTGTGTTTTACACCTTTACGCAAAGCAACAGCTCGTTCAGGTATCTAATGCTTTCATCAAACATTTTCTTAAAGAAGTGGGTCATGTTGATAAGGTTATATCAGATAATGGATCACAGTTTCGCTCTAAAATTTGGCTTTGTATTCTACGGCGTCGTAAGATTAAACCAATCTTCATTTCACTTTTTCACCCTCAATCTAGCGCTTCAGAGAGATGGATGAGGGAGGTCAATGAATTGTGTCGTCTTTGTTGTCATCAGAATCACAGAGCTTGGGATCGGTATCTTCATGTTTTTCAAGACATTCTGGGTGAACTCCCTAATGATTCAACTTCTTTACCGCCTGTGATGATATTAAAGAATAAAGCACCGACAGGTCGCATTTCTCAAATCGTTCCTTTTCCGCCTACACGGAGGCTGCGGCATCCTGAAGTTGTGAACTTGGCTCTGCGAAGTATTGCATCTGCGGCTGCTAGAGGACAGAAATCAGCTAAACATCCTGGTCGTTTGGAGACCTTGTCAGTTGGTCAAAAGGTGTTAGTTGAGTCTCATCGTTTGTCTCACAAAGGAAAGGGCTTGTGTCGATAATTTTTTCTGCTTTATAACGGTCCATATATAATTCGCAAAATTATTCATGATAACACTGTCGAAGTAGAGACTCTTAAATCTCGGCGCTCTAAAGGAATACATTATATATCTAACGTTAAAATTTTTGTGGAATGACATACTTTTGAGAAACTAACAGCTACATGTAAACATGCAGAAAATACAAGGATACCGCGCTGTGTTTTGGCGGCGGCACATACTCAAAGCAACAGTCAAGTCTGCGCGCCGCACAAGGCAGTCGTTAACCGCAAACAATTACTTCCTACGTCACGCGCCTACAGCTGATCGAGCACTCAGTGCGAATGCACTGACAGCCGTAAACAAATACACAGTCTAATTTCTCCGATTAAATTCGGTATAAAGCTATAGTGACTTGATAAATTACGTTATTAACGTTCAGTATTTTTCAGGATACGGTTCTATAAAATATTTAAGAACTTCAGGTAAATTCTGTGTGTCTCCGACGTTAAGAGGACTTGCTATCGAGAAAATTTCAGGAAGAATGTAATTTCCAAGAAGAGACTAATAAACTAAAAAGGTAACGATTAATTGAGTTTAGTTTTCAGGTAACATATTTCCACTTAGGTACGTACTTTAGACGTAATTTGCTGCGCGCGATTACGTGATTTATACTTTGTGTTAATTTTATGTTCTATGAATTTACTTGTGAAGCGACGTGCTTGCGTACATTAACTGATTTTGACAATGATTTATTAATGAACAGGGTTATTACCTATGTATATTATGCATCGCTTGGCTGCTCTACTTTTTCACTGATGTCATATTTTTTATTATGTGCCTGCTGTGCTTATTTATTTAAATTATAATTGTCACCTGATTAATTGTGCCGATGTGGTTATGTATGTAGGTTACACTTCGTGATTTATCTGCTTGCGCCTTCATGTTTACTTATTAAGATTACATATGAACATTCATTTGCTTATGCTGATATGATGCTAATGACCTGTTTATTATGTTAGATAACATATTTGCCGCCTTGCTTATGGATTGCATATTTTCACATTTCTGTTTTGTTGTCTAACTACTCTTTAATTTGGTATATAGAAATGCTGATGTACTGTGTACGAACATAGAGTGTAGGTCACACTATTGTATTAATTATAGATTGTTCGCTTGGCAGAGCCTCGTTGGAAGAATTGTGCTGCATCCACTTATTGACATTCTGTTTTCCACTGGTATATTTACTCGCTATTGCATGTTTTGCTTACGCTCAGTGCCTTATATTTTTAAGATAAGAAAATGAACTGCTATAATTCGACGAACGACATTAGTACAAGAAACTGAGCTGGAGGTTTTATGGAAGCTGTATAAATTTATGCTAATAGGAAGGAAGCTAACGACATGACATACCAAAACTAGGTTTAGACCATTGACAGCTATTACACCGCATTCTTCGTGAGCAATTGAAATAGCTAGTGACACTTGACACAAGAAATACTCCACATATTTGCTTCTGTTTGCCATAATTCTTGGAGTAGTGTACACTCTGAAATGTCAAGATTATTCACACTCCGTAGTCGTACTTAATTACTGAGAGTTATTCGAACTAAAGGCTGTTAGATGTCATGTATGCATTTCTTTTGTTTAATGATGGACAAGGTAACCAAAATGTATTTTATAATTCATAATGAGTAGAACATTTGGCTTAGGTGGACTACACAGAGGTTGTGTGTGGACATTGTGTCTTCGGATTGTACGGGATGATGAACTGAAGTTTGCACTAGGATTTTATCTGTACTTGTTCGAGGAGACTGACTAGAGGAAAGAGTTGTTATGGAAGTGAAATGATATTGGTGCTAAGGTTTATATGTATCGACGTATTGAAGAGGTATTATTGAGGTATTGAGATTATGTGAAGTTGATGATTATTGGAGTTATGGTGGACAAGAGGTAAGGTGAATGATATTGATGATAAGGTTTATATGTATCGACGTAAGAGGTATTATTGAAGTATTGAGATTATGTGATGCTGATGATTATTGGAGTTTTGGTGGATAAGAGGTAAAGTAAGTGAGGAGCATTTTTTTTTGTTGGTTTATATGGAACAAGGAGGATGAAGATGGCAGACTAGAACACTCAAGTAGAAGGAAGATTGTCTACACACACATTTTGTTAAATCACTAAGCAGTATTTACTTTTTTTTTTTTTGGAGAGAGGAAGCATTTGCATATCTTGGCACACTGACAGTTGTTCAGCAACCGTACATTTTGATCTGGCTTGGCAAACATTGGTCTTGACATGATGACTATGACGTTGACTAACTATTATTGACTGTTATACATTGCTGCCACTACTACTTGATACACATGATGAACATCAAATTTTGACAGAATTGCATTTACACAGTTAACACTATTCAATTACACAGTAGTACTTAATGTGGATGAAAGATGAGTGAGTGTGTTTTGTGTGTTTTCCCTTCCTAATCCCAGAAAAGTGGTACCGACTTACCTCCTAAATATTATTTTACTTGCTTGTTGTGCCTTGCACTGACACCCATAAATATTATAGGTTTACTGATATTTGTGTATTTGTAATAGTTAATATGACAATTATCTGATATGATTTGTGTGTTTGTTATAATTTGTATGTTTAGTGTAAGAGCATTGAGAATAATTTTGTAAAGGCAATTGTGTGTGCATTCAAACTATTGTTCATGCCTGAACTGTCTGATTAGTGATGGTGAATATTATGGACTGTTACCTGCACTTTTTCAACATAATGGGTGCCACTTAGAAATGATTAATTTCTGCTGATGAACTGTGTGATTAGGATAGTGAATATTATGGACTGCTACTTGCACTTGTTCTACATGATTGGTGCCACTAAGACATGTTTAATTTCTGCTTATAAACTCTGATGAACTGTGTGATTAGTGATAGTGAATATTATGGACTGCTGTCTGGACCTGCTCCTCATTGCTAGGTGCCACTGATGAACTGCTTCTACTGACATAATGTCACTTGTTGGTGTCTGCACCTGCTCAACATTGCTGGGTGCCACTGATGAACTGCTTCTATTGAAATAATGTCACTTGTTGGTGGCTGCACCTGCTCAACATTACTGGGTGCGACTGATGGAACTGATTCTACTGAAATAATATCACTTGTTGCTGTTTGCACCTGCTCAACATTGCTGGGTGCCACTGATGGACTGCTTCTACAGAGATGATGTCACTTGTTGGTGTCTGCACCTGTTCAACATTGCTGGGTGCCACTGATGGACTGCTTCTACTGAAAAGATGTCACCTGTTGGTGTGTGCACTTGCTCAACATTGCTGGGTGCCACTGATGGACTGCTTCTACTGAGATAATGTCACTTGTTGGTGTCTGCACCTGTTCAACATTGCTGGGTGCCATTGATGGACTGCTTCTACTGAAATGATATGACTTGTTGCTGTCTGCACCTGTTCAACATTGCTGGGTGCCACTGATGGACTGTTTCTACTGAGATAATGTCACTTGTTGGTGTCTGCACCTGTTCAACATTGCTGGGTGCCATTGATGGACTGCTTCTACTGAAATGATGTCACTTGTTGCTGTCTACACCCGTTCAACATTGCTAGGTGCCACTGATGGACTGCTTCTACTGAGATAATGTCACTTGTTGGTGTCTGCACTTGTTCAACATTGCTGGGTGCCACAGATGGAACTGATTCTACTGAAATAATGTCACTTGTTGGTGTCTGCACCTACTCAACATTGCTGGGTGCCACTGTGGAAGCTGTTCCTACTGAAATGATGTTACTTCTTGCTGTTTGCACCTGTTGACCATTGCTGGGTGCTACTGCTGGAACTATCAACTACTTGTTTTTTTTTTTTGAATAATTAAAAGCATTTTATGTGAACTTTTGTATAAACTGTTTTTTTGTGTATTCTGTAAACTATTATGTTAAGTCACATGTATGAAAGAATTTGTATTGCTTATTGTATTTTATATATTAGGTTATTGAAAGGTCAGTGCAAAGCCAAAATTTTATCTAATTATGTGATATTTACGTATTAATATTATCTTTTATTTTTGTCTGTATTTTTGTGGACGAATTTGGTGGTATTTTCACCACCAATGATGGCAAAAATACCATCAAATTCTGGCCCGTGGAGGAAGGGCATATGAAAGGTGGCTACACTGAGCCACAGCGCCAGAGATTGCACCAAAGAGTATTATTCCGCCGCCTCCACTGGCAGTGCTTGTTGAGAACTCGTAGTAGGAGTGCTTGTCGAGTACTCGTAGTAGTCAGTGCTTGCTGAGATGTCGTAGTGAAAAGTTCTTGTCGAGAAGTCGTAGTGGAGAGTGCTTGTTCCATGTTATATGCAGTTGTTTTATGGGATAGACAGCAGATGTTGTTCTAATGGAGATATTGTAATGATCAGAGTGCTTTTCGTCAATATATATGAAGGTAAAATATTCCCGTTTTTTTTCATTATTTCCATGTCTTAAATAATGCGTCATTACATGTTCAGTCAACAAAGCATCTGGCTTGTGTTCTTGTATTAGAGTGATTCTGGTTTCCTTACGCAATTACAGTATTTATTTTTTTTAATTACTTCAGTATAAATGGTATTTAAAATTTCTTGTCTTGTTGAAGAAGAACCGTGCCAGATGTGTACGTTGAATCACACTTCCACACACAGAACAATTACACTTGTGAAACTTCCTGGCAGATTAAAACTGTGTGCCCGACCGAGACTCGAGACTCGAACTCGAACTCGGGAGACCTCGGAGACCTCGGAGACGAGGTACTGGCGGAAGTAAAGCTGTGAGTACCGAACGTGAGTCGTGCTTCGGTAGCTCAGTTGGTAGAGCACTTGCCCGCGAAAGGCAAAGGTCCCGAGTTCGAGTCTCGGTCGGACATATAGTTTTAATCTGCCAGGAAGTTTCATATCAGCGCACCCTCCGCTGCAGAGTGAAAATCTCATTCTGAATTACACTTGTGTTTTGGTTTCATAGGTTTTATAGTTGCTGGGGACTTAATTAATTAATTTGTGTTAACGGAAATTTTCTTTTATTCTTTGTTGTTATTCTATGCAGTCAGATTGCGTACTTAAACTAGTCAGGGCCAACCGTTTACGAGACTTCGTAATCGGACATACAGCTACTAAAAATTTAAAAAGAATTTGCATTTCATATTTATATAATTAAGCCCCCATGCAACTTACGGTCCAATAAGGCAGAAGGGATAGATAACATTCCATCAGAATTTCTAAAATCATTGGGGGAAGTGGCAACAAAACGACTATTCACGTTGGTGTGTAGAATATATGAGTCTGGCGATGTACCATCTGACTTTCGGAAAAGCATCATCCACACAATTCCGAAGACGGCAAGAGCTGACAAGTGCGAGAATTATCGCACAATCAGCTTAACGGCTCATGCATCGAAGCTGCTTACAAGAATAATATACCGAAGAATGGAAAAGAAAATTGAGAATGCGCTAGGTGACGATCAGTTTGGCTTTAGGAAAAGTAAAGGGACGAGAGAGGCAATTCTGACGTTACGGCTAATAATGGAAGCAAGGCTAAAGAAAAATCAAGACACTTTCATAGGATTTGTCGACCTGGAAAAAGCGTTCGACAATATAAAATGGTGCAAGCTGTTCGAGATTCTGAAAAAAGTAGGGGTAAGCTATAGGGAGAGACGGGTTATATACAATATGTACAACAACCAAGAGGGAATAATAAGAGTGGACGTTCAAGAACGAAGTGCTCGTATTAAGAAGGGTATAAGACAAGGCTGTAGCCTTTCGCCCCTACTCTTCAATCTGTACATCGAGGAAGCAATGATGGAAATAAAAGAAAGGTTCAGGAGTGGAATTAAAATACAAAGTGAAAGGATATCAATGATACGATTCCCTGATGACATTGCTATCCTGAGTGAAAGTGAAGAAGAATTAAATGATCCGCTGAACGGAATGAACAGTCTGATGAGTACGCAGTATGGTTTGAGAGTAAATCGGAGAAAGACGAAGGTAATGAGAAGTAGTAGAAATGAGAACAGCGAGAAACTTAACATCAGGATTGATGGTAACGAGGTCAATGAAGTTAAGGAATTCTGCTACCTAGGCAGTAAAATAACAAATGACGGACGGAGCAAGGAGGACATCAAAAGCAGACTCGCTATGGCAAAAAAGGCATTTCTGGGCAAGAGAAGTCTACTAATATCAAATACAGGGACAGGATGATAGGACATCTGCTAAGACATGAGGGAATGACTTCCATGGTACTAGAGGGAGCTGTAGAGGGCAAAAACTGTAGAGGAAGACAGAGATTGGAATACGTCAAGCAAATAATTGAGGACGTAGGTTGCAAGTGCTACTCTGAGATGAAGAGGTTAGCACAGGAAAGGAATTTGTGGCGGGCCGGATCAAACCAGTCAGTAGACTGATGACCAAAAAAAAAAAAAAAAACTGAGTTACGCCAGTGAGGCAGCGCACCATCTTGTTGCCAAACGAAGTTTTTGTGATCCAGCTTCTTCCAGTCTCTCTTCCAGTTGAGGAAAGAACCATAGTTCATAACATCAATATAAGAAACACCAGCTACAGTTGGTCCATCGAGAAAGAAAAGCCCATAAACTTTCCGCCGGTATGTGGTTCAAAACCCATTCTGTTTGTTGGAGTATATTTGCAGCTGTAACATGTCACGGTGATTTTCTGACCCTCAGATGCTCACATTATGTATGTTTACATATATATATTCGGTGAAATGACGTTTAATCCCTGAAGACGACACGAGCCAGAAAATGTTCACTGTCTTGTGGCAACTATCGTTTGCAAAGCTGACACAAAAACCGAAGTCTATAGGCTCTAGGGCAATAAGGACGTAATTGTAAGCGTTTTCTTGCGGCTACGCGTGAAGGTTCCACTTGTTCAACATGTTCTTCAGTCACTCTCGGTCGTTCTATACTCTTCCCTCCCCACACTGGTATACAAAGAAAGCTATTCATGTATTATTTATTGCTGAAAGTTGAATATAATGAACGCTACAAAGCCCCTTATATTCATTTTGAAACACCCTGTATTTTCTATCTGCCTACATAGGATGATTGAAAAGACATATTTCTAACATAAATGTCATTTTGTTCTCCTACAGAATCGAGACAAAAGCGTGCATGGTGATTCTGCGGGCCTCTTTGGCAGCGTCTGAAATCCACTGTTCTGCTCATTCGGTAGGCTTTTCGTCCGTTTTTGTGCAGAAGTTGGAACCGGCTGCTCCGATCTCAAGTTGGAGCGCGTTCATTTTTACCATAAGGCTTGTTAGTCCTTCGTTGAAATTACATGTAGATTATTTTTGTTTCCCCCCGTAAATGGTTTTTGGAGGCACTTTTTCAAAAGTCGCAACGCAGTTTCGGGTTACTCGGGATGAACACTACGATAAAGCAAACCAGAGAACTTTAAAAAAAAAAAGAGTTTTTCAAATTTTCAAAGAGGACTACCTCCTTACATGGACCGTAGCCTCATCATTAAACGCTATACGCCCAGAATAAACTCTCAAAATCCCGAATCTTGGAAGAACATGTGGGGCAACAAGTATGCTTCCCTCTGTATAAGTAGGCTGAATTTCGAAACTTGTAGTGCCGTCGTGGAATGCTCTGGGTGGTACGAGGTATACTCTCGACAAAAATCACGCCTTATATCTGTAACTGAACTGTACCTGTCAAAAGGGAGAAAGTAGCACATTGTGACTGTACGTCGCATAAATGGACATTTGGAGAAAGGGAAAAGAAGTTTTTGCTATGAGAAGTGTGAAGCATAAATTATCTAAAGACTAAGTACGTCTGCGGGATGTATAATAAATAGTGAAGAAAGTAAGTTATTATTATCAAAACAATTGTTGATTTAATTAACAAAACACAGTTTTTTGGTATAATCTCTGTGTAACATAGGCCATGAAGATCAGAGACAATGCTTTGATTGAACCATCTCTCCTGATTTTGTTTCGTCTAGACGTAGGCCGCCATTGTAGCGTTGGATAATAATTAATGTAATTTTTTATGTATCTTTGCAAAATATAACAGAAATTGTTATGAGAAAGTGTGTATTATTGACTTAGTGGGCACCTCTCATGGTAGTAATCATTAATTATAATTAACAAAGTTTTTACAGAACTTCATCTCCGCTAGCAGTACGTAGTCAGCCATTACGCTGACAGTCTTATTTAATTAAAATTTCATATAGTATTAAATGTAAAAGCGAAAGACTTTTAATTTTGATATTTCATTAATTTTAAAGATAAAAAGAGTACTGACAGATTTCATTTACCAAAATTCACAGCACTGAATGAGATCAGTATGTTTCATTTTGGCCGCCTAACGGCAGATGAGATTCTCTCCAGTTTTGCCTTGCAAAACAAGAAATATTGAAAATATTTTCATTCAATAAGCTCCGCAATATCTTAGTTAACTTTATGTAGTTTGGCACATAAGTAACCAGTAGCCCCTGAGACCCATATTAAAAATTACAGTTTGCGTAAGAATACGCACTTTCTTTTATAAATAGCAGCGCTCACGCAAACTATTTATTAGAAGGCGGTGAGTCGCACGTTGTGTTTAAAAAATATTATATCGTACGTGCTTCGGGGCAGCCGATGTCCGTACAAGTGTTACCGCGGTATAAGTTAATTGAAAGTCTCATGCTAGCCCAGAATATTTAAAGCAACCTCAACCAAAATCATAAAATATAATTATAAAAATGAAAATATATAATTATCCCGTGATAAAGTGGCCACATACATACACACTTATACCGTGATAACATCTTTTCTTGCTGTATCATCAGTGTCAACAGCACTCATACTGGGAAACGAACGAGCAAACGAGTTAACTAGATGTACCAGGGAAACCTCATCCGGGAACGCTACGAAACTTGCAGTTTCTATGCGTCAATTACAGTTTACCCTACGCTTCCATCTTCATTCACCTAGAAGATATGCCCTTCTGATATCGGATGAATCTTTTCCGTACACATTGTATTGACTGGGTCGTGGGTTCACAAATGGCAATTAGCCATACCTTGATAACGCTCATAGTACTTACTCTAAGGTACTGCTCCCCGCCAACGTTCTCAGAAGTTTCTTTCTGAAAGGTTGTTAGGAATCAGAAGCAGTCACTGGACAGAACAGTCACCCATTTACCAGGGTTAAGTGAAGTCCTGCCCATTATCTGTAGGCTGGAGACTAGCCCTAGTTCCCCGGAAAATGGAAAACCTGTGCTGTTATTCACAACAGCAACTAATACTAGCAGTCGGGTGTGGCCAGGAAATGGCATATTACAATGTCAACCCAACAAAAAATATTCCAAATCAATTCTCAAAACTACAGAAACAGCTAGAAGATTTCCGGGAATTTTGATGAAGAATGAGAAGGGAAACTTGGCATATTTTAGATGTTTAAGCAAACGAGTTGGTATTCATCATCGTGCACTACAGCCTTGCGATCACACGGCGTGGTTCTCCATGACGATTGCCGAAATTCATTACGGTGAACACATCCACTGCGGATTCCTGTGTAGATAAAAAAAAGAAATGGTTCAAATGGCTCTGAGCAGTATGGGACTTAACATCTATGGTCATCAGTCCCCTAGAACTTAGAACTACTTAAACCTAACTAACCTAAGGACAGCACACAACACCCAGTCATCACGAGGCAGAGAAAATCCCTCACCCCGCCGGGAATCGAACCCGGGAACCCGGGCGTGGGAAGCGAGAACGCTACCGCACGACCACGAGCTGCGGACCTTGTGTAGATCGAAAGGCTTTTCTAGTTTTCAACTTTCATTTTTCATTATTGCTTTAGTGTCTTGAAGCCAATCACTTACAGTGTAATGCATTCCGTGTTTGCATAATTTCACTTTACCAGCAGTACAGAAAGTTATGACCATCAAAAATTTGGCAGTTCCTTTACTGGTAGTTCGTTTAACAAAAGGAGAAGAAATAACAACCATAATAAGTACAAAAACGCACCCAATCCACAATATTCACCTGTTCTACCACTTAAGAAGGTGGCCTAGAGGCAGTTCCTCAGAGTAGCCACCGGAAAACTTGGGAAATAGGAAACATCCGTTCATCAGTACACATCTGTTCTGGAATTACTACAACTACGAATTTTTTGAGTCATCAGTCTTCTAATTTGTTTCATGCGGCCCGCAACGAGTTCCTCTCCTGTGCCAACATCTGCATCTCAGAGTAGTTATTGCGACCTACGTCCTCAGTTATTAGCTGGATGTATTGCAGTCTCTCTCTCACTCTACAGTTTTTACCTGCTACAGCTTCCACCATTACCATGGAAGTTATTCTATGATGTAACAGCTGTCTTACCATCCTATCCTTTCTTCTTGTCAGTGTTTTCCACATATTCCTTTCCTCGCCGATTCTGCGGAGAACCTCCTTATTCCTTACCTTACCAGCCCACCTGATTTTCAGCATTCTTCTGTACCACCACATCCCAAATCCTTCCGTTCTTTTCTTTCCTGATTTTCCCACAGTCCATGTTTCACTGCCATACAATGCTGTGTTCCAAACGTACATTTTCAGAAACGTCTTCCTCCAATTAAATATCTGATACTAGTACACTTCTCTTGGGCAGGAATGCCCTTTTCGCAGTGTTAGTCTGGTTTTTGTAATATTTCTGCTTCGTCCGTCATGGGTTATTTTGCTGCCTAGGTAGCAGAATTCCTTAACTCCATCTACTTTGTGATCACTAACGAGGATGCTAAGTTTCTCACCGCTCTCATGTCTACAACTTCTCATTATTTTAGTCTTTCTTCGATTTACTCTCAATCCTTATTCTGCACTCATTAGACTTTTCATTACATTCAGCAGGTACTGTTCTTCACTTCCACTGAGAACAGCAACGTCATCAGCGAATGTCATTGATATACTTTCATCTTTACTTTTAATTTCACTCTTGAACCCGTTCAAAACCCTCACATACTTTCTCTATCTCTTCATCTTCTGCTTGCGACATTGGCATGTATACCTGAACTCTCGTTGTCAATGTTGGTTTGCTGTCGTTTATGACGAGAACAGCTCTATTGCTGAACTGTGCACAGTAATTCACTGTCTATCCTACCTTCCTACTCTTAACGAATTGTACTCCTGTTACACTATTTTCTGCTGCTGTTGATGTTACCCTGTAGTCATCTGAGCAGAAATGCTTGTCTTCTTTACATTTCACTTCACTGGCCCAACTGTATCTAGAGTGGGCCTTAGCACTTCCCTTTTCATATTTTATAGCTACCCTATCGCGTTGAATCTTGTGACATTCTCCCAGACCTAGAATGTTGTCGTTTCGTTGCTCATTCAGTCTTTTTCTCATGGTCCTTTCCCCTTCGCAGTCCCCTCCGGGAGATCCGAATAGAGGATTATTCTGGAATCCTTTGCCAACAGAGAGATCATCATGATACTTTTCAATTACAGACCACATACCCAGTGGTTACTCATTACGTCTCTCCAATGCAGTGGTTTACATTGCCTTCTGTATCCTCATGCCGTTGATCATTGATGACTGTTCCGCCCTCTGGGGCAGTTTCCCATCCCAAGGGCAAGAGAGTGCCCTGAACCTCTGTTCGCTTCTCCGCCCTCTTTGAGAAGGCAGTTGGCAGAATGAGGGTGACTTCATATGGAAGAACTCTTCGGCCGGCATTGCTCTGGGCCTATTACGCTGGTTGAAAGGCTAGCGACTTAGGCGGTGCTGTTTCTCCAGCACCTGCTGCAAATTAACATTTTATAAGTCTCGGCTGGAAGCAGTACTTTGCGGAGAAGTGTTATTATTAGGAACAAGAAATAACCAATGACAATCCTGCAGTATACTCTGAAAACTGATCGGATATAAGGGAAAACGTGGAAACAGTTTTTGCGGAGCTAGCGAAGTCGGGACTTTCGAACAACTTGCACCATTTGACATTATCGAATGCTATCTCCAGGCCGACAGATCCTATGAACGTGTCTTGATTTTTCTTTAGTCTTGCTCCCATTATCAACCGCAAAGTCAGAACTGCCTCTCTGATGCCTTACCCAGCCCACTAGATCTGAACTCCGCTAACTACCTTATGATGTGTGTCGAAGGGTACTTTGGGTACCGCTAATTGTCACCCCCTTCCTTTTCCATTCGAAAATGCTGTGTGGGAAGAATGACTGTCGGTAAACCTCTGAATCACACCCATAACGTCAGATTTTCTCGTTGTAGTCATTGAGCTGGACGTATGTGAGAGGAAGTAGTATGCTATCCAACGCTTTTTGGAACGTACACTCTCGTAATTGCAGTAATAAATCTCTTCGTGATGCACAACGACTCTGTTGTAGCGTGTGCCGATGGAGTTGATTGCGCATCTTCGTAATGCTTTCGCGGTGACTAAACGGTCCTGTGACTCTTCGTTGGATCTTGACTCTATTTTTTATTAAATCAACCTGGTTAGGAAACAACGTGTACGAGCATTATCCAAAAATCGGTCGAACAAGTGTTTTGTAAGTCATTTCTTTTGTGAATGAATTTCATTAGCATAAAATTCTTCCTATGAATGTAAGCCTGGCATCTGCTTCTACTACATTTAGTTATACATGGTCTTTCTATTGTAGGTCGTTCGCGTAGGTATGTCACGGTAATGACACCCGTGATTTGTTAGCAGCAGTGCAATCATACTGCAGTGGATTCCTTTGTCTGTTCCTGCGCGCACTTCGCTACAGGTTTCTGACATTGCTACCGTCTTATCGGCAACAGCGTCATTTCCACACAGCATCATGGAAGTTTTGACACTATCCACTAGATCGTCCTTTCACACACCCCTGAGGCATTTCTGAAAGTACCTTTACATCTGTCGATATTGATCCAGTGAGAGCGACCTGTTGAGTTCTATCTGCAAGGAATTTCTGAGTCCATTCACAAATATAGTCCGGCATTAGGTAAGTTTTACTTTTTCTCTAAAAGATAGTGGAGAACTGTACCAAATAATTTCCTGAAGTCAACGAATGCTGCATTAATCTGGCTGTCAGTGTCTGTAGTGCACTGTATCTCATAGACGAACAGAGAGAGCTGGTTTAGCAAGACCTCTGTTTTGCAAAATCCATGTTGAGTTTTAGAGAGGAGAATATTTTACTCCAAAAACGTCATAACACGCGAACATAAATCGTGTCCCGTAGTTTTGCAACAAATTAGAATCACCGATATAGGCCTGGGCGACAGTTCTACCACCATTTTGCAAAACGGGAGTGACCGACGCTTATTTCCAGCCGCTAGGCAACTTTTGTCGCTGCTGTAACCTACGATATGCTGCTGCTAATAGGAGAGCAAGTTCTTTCGCATAACCTCTTTAAATTTCACACGCCTGTCGTCCTTACCAGGTGCCTTTCCAGTATCATGTATGAAATGTCGTGTGGCTAGGGCCTCCCGTCGGGTAGACCGTTCGCCTGGTGCAGGTCTTTCGATTTGACGCCACTTCGGCGACCTGCGCGTCGATGGGGATGAAATGATGATGATTAGGACAACACAACACCCAGTCCCTGAGCAGAGAAAATCTCTGACCCAGCCGGGAATCGAACCCGGGCCCTTAGGATTGACAGTCTGTCACGCTGACCACTCAGCTACCGAGGGCGGACAGTATCATGTAAATGTAGTTACCCTTCTCTTCCGTGATCACTTGTTTCCAAACCCACTATTTCGGCGTTCGTGCGATGATTGAAGTGATGAACCGTATTACGATCTTCCGCAGTGCAACGTTTTCAGGAGATCTAAATCAGTATGTCGGCCCTCCCTCTATCACCGCCCACTGCGGTGCCAGTATGGTCACAGCGCCCTGCTTTAAAATAACGCGTGTTCGAAACGGCTGGAACACAAGTGTCTGCATACTTTCGTAAAATTCAGGGGGCACTACAGGGGGAGGGGAGGAAGTGAATCCCAGCCGCTTACTCTTTACGTAAGACATAAGACCAACGCTCCTTAAGATTTTTAGTCAAATTGTGGATGTAGAAGACAAGTTGTGAACCCTACGGGGAGAAAGTGTTATTTTAAGAGTGCTGGGTACATAAACCCCAGAGTGAGTGGTCCTCAGTGATCAGTAATTTTTTTCGGCCGGTAAAATGAAATGAGTGTATGGCATTGTTGGCCGGGTGGCCCCATTCGGGTAAGTTCGGCCGCCGAAGTCTTGTTTCAGTCGACGTCACATTGGACGACTTGCTTGTCGGTGATGAGGATGAAATGTTGATGAGACAACACAACACTCCGTCCACGAGCGGAGAAAATCCCTAACTCGGCCGGGAATCGACCCGGGTCGTCTGCACGGGAGGGACGCACGTAACTACCCAGCTAAGCAGCCGGAATTTTCGGGCGCTACGGAATATTTTCAAGGAGGTTCGCGGGTGCGTTTACCCTTCGTAGGCGTGATATTCGGCGTAGTCTTCAAATTTCTCAGCCAGTTCTGCGATTTTGTTAGTGTCCATGCGCTCACTGGTTAAAGGTCGCCGCAGCAGAGGTTGGAAGCAATGCCTAGCTGGTGTAGGGTATTTAACAAAACAGACAGACCTGGCGAGTTCAACTGAAACACATCACATTTGTTCCTATAGCAACATGAAATATTTTTGTTTTTCTTAAGATGAGGATGATCGACAAAAGTTCCTGGGAGTCAGCATGAAACTGTGTGTAGATGTTTAGCCGTGTCGTTTTTCCAGTCCAGTGGCTGGAACTGACAATAGACTGATGTTTCGTCTGTTATATAGAGTGTCCATGAGTTAATGAGAAACATTTCCTCTACAAAGAACTGGCAGGAGATACACGGTGTCACTTCTATGCAGTGAGTCGGTAATCTGAATAAGACGATTATTCAACAAAGAACAATATGACAGCAACTTTGTAATTCGTTTACATTGACCAAATATACCCACCTTGTCACTGGCAGAACATACATTATTTTTATTTTGGTGATTCTGCACTTTAATTTCTTTTTTTTCCGGTCTTAGAAATAAAACGTGGAATATTTAACTTAGGAGAAGAGTAGCTACTGCTAGCATCTACTGACTCAACGAGGTTTTTATGGCTCAGTGGGGTCGTGCGTTCATCATAAAGGCATCCAGGTTCTGTCATTAAGGTTCAAATTAGTTAACTGCGATTGTAAGCAAAAGGAACCATCTGGTGGAACTCGTTTAGTTCCTTCATATGCACGTCCTCAGTTTGACAAAGACAAACAATATAGGGTCAGCACCACGGAAATATCGTCCTGCTTACCGCTAGTGCCGCGAATCAAGATGTTTTCCTCTGTTGAATTGAGTGCTTGATCAGGGAAGATTTGCCGAAGTGGGAAGCCCCAAATGAAACAGAATGGACTTCCCTGACGCTAAAGACAGTTCTCTTACGAGAAGAGCCATGGCAACACCCACTTAACTACGTATCTGGCCCTTCTATCTTGACGGTGAAATACGATCTTAGTTACTGCTATGCGTTACGCCACAGATAGCATCTTAATTACTTAATTTTCTGAATTACTCACGTAGATATCTTTGTAATCTGGACGGAAGCGTATTCTTGTCCTGGATGTAGCAGGTAACTGTTACCGGGCTTTTAGGTGTTGCAGGGCTGCTAATTCCTTTTCACTCACAGGATGTACACCCTTCGCTAAGGATCTGTGTCGCCGCAATTGCGCTCTGGGTTCTTTTATCGTCAGTTACCTATATTGCCATGGTTTTAGCTTATGTGTGTTTCACTGCACTTACAGTAAGGAAAAGAAGTCACACTAGTTAAGTGTTATACAGCTGTGTGCTGTGCTTTTCTTAAACTGTAGGAACATAATACTGTAAAGAATGTTCGGAACGTAACTGCTCAGAGTAAAGTATAAAGAGAATAAGTTTACAGTATACTAAGCAGTTCCGGTCAGTTACGTTTAAAACTAGATCTGGCCACATGAACGAACATTCTATTGTCGCATTTCATTCGGTGATAAATACCAACGATTACTAGCGAGGAAAAATTTTTAAGAGTAATGAATGTTTTTGGCAAGGATCCAAGCGTTCCATTGACAATGGATTGCTAACTTTGAAGATGCTGTATATTGATTTTTTAAGCTACATATGTTGAGCAAATATTATACATCCTTAAAACATAGCTGCAGAAGGTGTAGCAGTATTAGCCGAATGTGAACGTTTTCCAAAAGCCCATAGAAGACATGAAAAAGTTTTTCAGAAGCATACGAATGAAATAAGAGAACTTACGTCTTGGTACGTAGAACTATCTCTCGATGATAGATTCATCTACGACTCTATGTCACATCAGATTTAATGCAGAATTGCATTAGCAAAACAGTATTCAACAATAATAAGGAAGTATTAACATCTTATTGTATCAGCTTAAACACCAGGATACGATACTGGTACGTAAAAAGTTTAGTTTACAGCGTTGTTCCTGTAGCATAGAGACTTGGACGATAGGGGGGTCAGAAAGAAAAGTCTACAGTCCTTTGAAAGGTGGGATTGGATAGTCTTAAAGGTATGATCGGCAGACCAAATTTACACTGAAGAAGTCTTCAGTAAGAGAGAAAGACACGACGTGGAAAACAATCATGAAATGGCGAGGCCGGTAGAATCTATACCGGCATAATCCCTTCCATAATGAAAATCGTTAGGGGGTATTACCAGAAAAATTCGCGATGAAGACGAAGGATTCAATTCACGAAGCAGATTGCACAACACCTAAAACGACTTGTGGTCGATGTCAGTGGAAGGTGCGACACACCGATTAGTTGTTGCACACTTCTATACTATCTATACCGTTGTTGTTGTTGTGGTCTTCAGTCCTGAGACTGGTTTGGTGCAGCTCTCCATGCTACTCTATCCTGTGCAAGCTTCTTCATCTCCCAGTACCTACTGCAACCTACATCCTTCTGAATCTGCTTAGTGTATTCATCTCTTGGTCTCCCTCTACGATTTTTACCCTCCACGCTCCCCTCCAATACTAAATTGGTGATCCCTTGATGCCTCAGAACATGTCCTACCAACCGATCCCTTCTTCTGGTCAAGTTGTGCCACAAACTTCTCTTCACCCCAATCCTATTCAATACTTCCTCATTAGTTATGTGATCTACCCATCTAAACTTCAGCATTCTTCTGTAGCACCACATTTCGAAAGCTTCTATTCTCTTCTTGTCCAAACTATTTATCGTCCATGTTTCACTTCCATACATGGCTACACTCCATACGAATACTTTCAGAAATGACTTCCTGACACTTAAATCAATTCTGGATGTTAACAATTTTCTCTTCTTCAGAAACGCTTTCCTTGCCATTGCCAGCCTACATTTTATATCCTCTCTACTTCGACCATCATCAGTTATTTTGCTCCCCAAATAGCAAAACTCCTTTACTACTTTAAGTGCCTCATTTCCTAATCTAATTCCCTCAGCATCACCCGACTTAATTAGACTACATTCCATTATCCTTGTTTTGCTTTTGTTGATGTTCATCTTATATCCTCCTTTCAAGACACTGTCCATTCCATTCAACTGCTCTTCCAAGTCCTTTGCTGTCTCTGACAGAATTACAATATCATCGGCGAACCTCAAAGTTTTTATTTCTTCTCCATGAATTTTAATACCTACTCCGAATTTTTCTTTTGTTTCCTTTACTGCTTGTTCAATATACAGATTGAACAACATCGGGGAGAGGCTACAGCCCTGTCTTACTCCCTTCCCAACCACTGCTTCCCTTTCATGTCCCTCGACTCTTATAACTGCCATCTGGTTTCTGTACAAATTGTAAATAGCCTTTCGTTCCCTGTATTTTACCCCTGCCACCTTTAGAATTTGAAAGAGAGTATTCCAGTCAACATTGTCAAAAGCTTTCTCTAAGTCTACAAATGCTAGAAACGTAGGTTTGCCTTTCCTTAATCTTTCTTCTAAGATAAGTCGTAAGGTCAGTATTGCCTCACGTGTTCCCGTGTTTCTACGGAATCCAAACTGATCTTCCCCGAGGTTGGCTTCAACTAGTTTTTCCATTCGTCTGTAAAGAATTCGTGTTAGTATTTTGCAGCTGTGACTTATTAAGCTGATAGTTCGGTAATTTTCACATCTGTCAACACCTGCTTTCTTTGGGATTGGAATTATTATATTCTTCTTGAAGTCTGAGGGTATTTCGCCTGTTTCATACATCTTGCTCACCAGATGGTAGAGTTTTGTCAGGACTGGCTCTCCCCCGGCCGTCAGTAGTTCCAATGGAATATTGTCTACTCCGGGGGCCTTGTTTCGACTCAGGTCTTTCAGTGCTCTGTCAAACTCTTCACGCAGTATCATATCTCCCATTTCATCTTCATCTACATCCTCTTCCATTTCCATAATATTGTCCTCAAGTACATCGCCCTTGTATAGACTCTCTATATACTCCTTCCACCTTTCTGCTTTCCCTTCTTTGCTTAGAACTATACCGTACTACGATATAATGTGGAACTAAAAGGGGGAAGAAAAGATTGAAGATAAATGTCCCATGTCCTATGGGGTAATATGAAACCCACCAGTATGTTAATTGGAGAGGCGGACGTGAGGAATCCACTACGAATTTTCTAAGGCACCGTCTTGGCATTTGCCTGTAGTGACTTACTGGTCTGGGAAAATACAAGTCAGGACGGATATGTGGTAATTAGAAGCCCACTATTCTCGAATACAAGAGCCGATAATTACTGTTCTAGTCAGGTATTTCGATTACTCATCCGTTTATGTAGTTAACCACTGTTTATCTCATAATTCAGTACTAACTTCACTATTTTACATCCTCCAGCATATTGGCTGCACTCAATCGACACCGAAGTGAATAAATCAGACTATCTCTGAAACTATCTGTGGAGTGAAACTTATGCGTTCTGTGCTAGGTACAAAAGGCAGAAACTGCCTACTGGGTACTAAAAAATAGTCACACAATCTAACAGGCTTAGATTTACCAATCGCTGGAACAAAAACCAAAGATGTGGCAGGAAGCAAATACTTGTTGAGATATGGTCTACTTTATTACAGCAGAAACGGTCAGAACTCTTTGTTATACACTATGTTAATGTTACCGTTCATTGCTTGTTTCTTATTGAATATGTTTGTATCTGTACTTAGACATCTGACAGTGACACTAATGTCAGTCACAACTACGTTATAGTTATTGCAGTAAGTACTGAAGTTGTGTTCTGACGGTATTTTATTTACCAATGAGGTCGGTTTCAGAGAGAGTGGTATAACAGATTACTAAAATAATAACGTATACACTGAGCGAGGTGGCGCAGTGGTTACCACACTGGACTCGCATTCGGGAGGACGGCGGTTCAAACCCGTGTGCGGCCATCTTGATTTAGGTTTTCCGTGATTTCTCTAAATGGCTTTAGACAAATGCCGGGATAGTTCCTTGAAAGGGTATGGCCGACTATCTTCCCCATCCTTCCCTAATTCGGTGAGACTGATGGTCTCACTGTTTGGTGCCACCTCCCAATTGAACCAGCCAACTAACACGTACAGGTAGATATACAGGGTGTAAAAGAACTAAGAACATAAATGTTGACGACCAAATGCAACAATAATTTTTTTGTCTGCAAATTTACATCACATCTACCGATATCCGTTCCATTATGTTAAATCCGCCCCCCCCCTCTCTCTCCCTCTCCCTTTTAGTCTTACAGTGCGTAAGTATACACTTATACCAAACTTGTGGTTGGTAGCTTTAGCCCATAGTGGATATTAATTTAAATGAAACATCATAAAAATGTAAATAACTCGCGAACTACCGATAGCAAGAGTACGAAGTTCCCACTCTTGGGCCTTTATATATCCTGAACACGAATCAGCAATCAAAATAATAGGATGTCCTTTGTTTGAGGCGTCAGTACTGCGACTAATTTGATGCAGTGCGCCACAAATTCCTCTCCAGTGCTAACCTCTTCCTCCCAGAGTACCATTTGCATCCTACCTTCTCGATTCCTCTTGGGTGTATTCAAATCTGTGTCTTCCCCCTACAGATTTTCACCCCTCCAGCTCACTCTCGTACCATGGAGGTTATTTTCTGACGCCTTAACACATGTCATATTATCGTGTCCGTTCTAAGTTTTCCACATATTATTTCTCCGCCGACTTTGGAGAACCTTCTCATTCCTTATTTTATAAGTCACCCTATTTTTCAACATTCTTCTGTAGCACAACATCTCAGACGCTTGGATTCTCACTATCCATGATTCGTTACCATACAGTACTCAGCTCCAAACGTCCACGCGAGAGGGGTAGCGCAGTTGATAGCACTCTGGAGTCCCATTCGGGAGGACGACGGTTCGGTCCTCTGTGCAACTTTCCTGATTTAGGTTTTTCGTGATTTCTCTAACTCGCTTAAGGCAAATGCCGGGGTGGTTCCTTCCACGGGACGTTAAACGCTAATCTCCTCCTCTTCTTCCAAACGTACATCCTCAGAAGTTTCTTTCTCATTTTAAGGCCGATGTTTGATACTAGGAGACTTCTCTTGACAAGAAAACGCATCTTTGCCTGTACTAGTCAGCTTTTTATGCCTCCTTGCCCCGTTCACCATGGGCTATTTTGCTGCCTGACTAGGTTATTTTGCTGCTTAACTTCATTTACTGTTTGATCACCGGTTCTGTCTAAGTTTCTCACTATTCTCATTTCTTATTACCTTGGTCGTTTTCCGGTTTACTCTTAATCTATATTCTGTACTCTTTAGGCTGTACATTCCTCTCGACAGATCCTGTAATTCTATTTCACTTTGCTGAAAATAACAATGTCATCAGCGAATCATTTCATTAATATCCTTCCTCACTCAATATTAGTCTAGTCTTCAACCCTTCTTTTATTTTCGTCATTCCTTCTTCAATGTTTATAAGCTAAAGATTGCATCCCCGTCTTACACCCTTATTAATCCGAGCACTTTGTCCTTGGTCTGCCAGTCTTATTGTTCCCTCATTGTTCTTGTACACTGTGTATCAGCCGTCCTTCCTCTTATTTTCCTCAGAATTTCGAAAGTGGTCGAATGGCTTTCCTAGATCGACTAATCCTTTGATCATTTTTTGATTTTCGTTCTGTCTTGCTTCGATTATCAAGCGCTATGCAATAACTGCCTTTCTGGTGCTATTAAGTTCCCTAAATTCAAACTGATCGTCGTCTAAAAGATCCTCAATTTCCTTTCTATTCTTCTTTGTATTATACTTATCAACTGCTTGGATACTTGAGCTGTTAAATTGATTCTGCGATACTTCTCGCACTTATCCGCCATAATAGGATATAATAGTCCGCAATTTCAGTATCCGAAATATTTTTAAGTGGAGTGCATTCGAGAGTGGCGGTTCAAATCTCCATTCGCCATTGCAGATTTACGTTTCCCTAGATTTCTCTAAAATGCCGGGATGGTTGCTCTGGAAATGGCACGGTTGACTTCCTTCCCAATATTTATGTAATCTGAGGCCGCGGTCCGTCTAGGATGACCTCGCTGTCAAGCTAAAGCTTAATACTAATCTTCCTTCCTCGATAAATTGAGAGTGAGAGATCACGGGTAACTTCCCCCTCCACAACAGCTGCACCCCCACAGGTCATGGTAATGACCAAGCAGATCTCACACTCCCATAGTGTGTAGTTTTTAGGTTTTCCCTTAAAATTTGCTATGCTTTTACACTTACTCTTAGTAAATGTTAGCAACGTATTTTTGGTTATAAGCAATCGTATCATTTCATGTTTTGTGATTCTTCAATACTGGCCATGCGCTACGTGGTTCAGTAACTTTTCAGTCTTCTCATTCCTCCTGTTACCTTGCTTCTTTAATTTAGCACTTGCGGTGGTACCACTGATCAGCTGGACATTTATCAGCCGCATATTACTTAATGTCATAGACTGCAGATGGTGCAGTCTTTTCAAAGTAATGCCAGAGAGAGGTAGTGGGCGTTCATTAAATTCAATTCCTTGAACGTAAAGGGCATGTCGTTAACTAAACTTTCCGCACTGCTTAATTACTGACGCAGTTCCAGAACAAGAGAGAATGGTTCCGAGTGAGGCACTGAACGTCAACGCACGAGATATATCTCCCGTAAACAAAGTTACACCGTGCCCCACCCAGCACTAAAATTCAGAATGACGTTGTTCAGCAACACGGACATGGCACCGAAAACGGACGGCTTGACTGCGGACACGGTTTCATACGGCGGTAATGCGTCTGCGAGCGAGCAGATGGTCCCTAATATCCTTGTCCATAAAACCGTAATGGACTTCACAGACCGGTTCGCCCGTTCCTGAGCTAGCTTGTCGCCGCAGCAGACGACACACGTAACAGAGCGATTTGTTCGTGGCGAATGACAATACTTGCATCACACATGGTGCGAAGCTTCGCCCATGCGTGTGCGTGTACACACTAAACGCAAATGGCCAAATATCCACATATATTCTGCTCAACCCCCTGTACCAGTGACGCACATTAACATTATCCGTACGTCGCTCCCTCGGCATCAACTGGTTGCTCTCATTCACGAGCCATCAAAAGACGTAGATTATTGGCGACACGTCCCTTGCTGTTCAGAAAAAAATGTGGGTGGGACATTACTTCTCTCTACACTAATTCGGTGTTAAGTATATGTTACGGAATACAATTGCTCTCATTGTTTTATGTGCACTTGTCAAGGAAATGTTAGAACTACTATTGCCTTTCTACACTGACGCGCCAAAGAAACTGATACAGGCATGCGCATTAAAATACAGAGATACGTACAATGCCCGGTTATCAAGATTTAAGTGAGTTTGAAGGTGGTATTATAGTCGCCGCATGCGCGATGGGACACAGCATCTCCGAGGTTGCAATGAAGTGGGATTTTCCTGTACGACCATTTCAGGGTGTACCGTGAATATAAGGAATCCGGTAAAACATAAAATCTCCGACATCGCAGCGGCCGGAAAAAGATTCTGCAAGAACGGCATCAACGACGACTGAAGAGAATCGCTCAACGTGGCAGAAGTGCAACCCTTCCGCAAAATGCTGCACATTTCAGTATTGGGCCATCAACAAGTGTCAACGTGCGAGCCATTCAACGAAACTTCATCGATGTGGGCTTTCGGAGCCAAAGGCCCACTCGTGTACCGTTGATGACTGCACGACACAAAGCTCTACGTCTCGACTGGGCCCGTCAACACCAACATTGGACTGTTGATGATTGGAACCCGTTGCCAGGCCGGACGAATGTCGTTTCAAATTGTATCGAGAGGATGGACGTGTACGGTTATGGAGACAACATCATGAATCCATGTATTCTGCATATCAGCAGGGGACTGTTCAAGCTGGCGTAGTCTATGTAATGGTGTGGGGCGTGTGCATTCGGAGTGATATAGGACCCCCGATACGTCTAGATGCGACTCTGACAACTGACACGTAAGTGAGCATCCTGTCTGATCACGTGCATCCGTTCATATCCATCGTGCATTCGAGCGGACTTCCGCAATTCCAGCAGGACATGCGACACCCGAAACGTCCAGAATTGCTACAGAGTGACTCCAGGAGCACTCTTCTGGCCACCAGACTCCCAGACATGAACACTATTGATCATATCTGGGATGCCTTGCAACATGTTGTACAGAAGAGATCTCCAACCCCTCGTACTCCTACGGATTTATGGTCAGCCCTGCAGTGTCCATGGTGTCAATTCCCTCCAGCACTACTTCAGACATTAGTCGGATCCATGCCACATCATGTTGCGACACTTCTGCGTGGTCGCGGGGGCCCTACACGATGTTAGTCAGGTGTAGCAGTTTCTTTGGTTCTTCCGTGTATATTAGGAAATTAATTTCATTATCATTCGACAATTACTAAAAAAATTTTTTTTCTTACAATTTTCCCGTCTGCTTGTAGGGCGCAAACTTTCTTTTAATGTCCATTGCAGTCGTTCATCTTTCAACGAATGACAAAAATGGCTCTGAGCACTATGGGACTGAACTTCTGATGTCTTCAGTTCCCTATAACTTAGACCTACTTAAACCTAATTAAGCTAAGGACATCATATACGCCCATGCCAGAGGCAGGATTCGAACCTGCGACCGTAGCGGTCGCGCAGTTCCAGACTGTAGCGCCTAGAACCGCTCGGCCACTCTGGCCGGCAACGAATGACATGTGTCACCTGCTTGAGATAAAGCGACCGACGTCAAGAAATAAACGACTGTACACTATCAGAATAAAAGTACACGAACACCACTATGTAAGGCGGAATTAGCCGCTAGATGTGACGAGGGAGGGGGGGGGGGGGGGGTGAACAAGGATGTACAAAATGACGCCGGGAGGATTATGTTTTCAGCAGAGAAGGAGCAACAGGAGAATGGGTCGGTCAGGCGAGCTCAGAGACTTCGAACAAGGACTTGTCATTGGATGTCACCTGTATCAAATCCATTAGGGACATTTCTACCCTTCTAAAGCTATCCCAAGTCCAATGCTGGTAATGTGACTGTGAAGTGGGAGCGAGAAGAACCAACCACAACTAATCCTAGACCGGACAGACCTCATGTACTGACGAACGAGAATCGTCGAGCATTGCAGTGGTGGTGGATTCCAAAGCGCTACCAGTAGTCCAGGCGGCACTGTGGCTGTCTGTAGAGAATTAAAATGAGTGGAGTAAAATAGTGCAACAGCTTTACAGAAGCCACACGTTCCTGCAGTCGGTGCTAAGCGACGTTTGAGGTGGTGTAAGAAGTGACACCACTGGACCGTGGATGCCTGGAAACGAGATATGTGGAGTGGTGGAACGTGCTGTACCCTGTGGTAATCCGATGGAATTAATTGCATTTGGTGAATGTCCGTAGAACGCTACCTGGCATCATGCGCAGTGCCAACAGTAAAGTACTTAAAAGGTGGTTTCGGTAGTAGTGGGATGTTTTTCGTTGTTAGGGTGTGGTTCCTTTGTTGCGCTTAAGGAAACGCTAAATGCGGGAGGATACGAAAAATTGTACAGCAAGTGTACTGCGTACAGTAGAGGAACAGTTCGGAGACGATGACTGTTTACATCATCATGATAATGCAGCCTGTCATAAAGGAGCGTCTATGAGGCACTAATCTGTGGACAATAATTTTCGAAATGGACTGCCCTGCCCAATCCAGCGTTCCGGAACCCAAAGAAACACCTTTAGGATGAGTTAGAACTTCACCCTCGTTCCTGATCCCAACTATCAACATCACTACCTTCTCTGGTTTCGGCTCGGTTCACTGCCATTCCTGCAAAGGCATTCAGACACCACAAAGTATCCCCAGCACTGTTAAAATGTTCATGTGGACACACCCCACGTTGGTTCAAAATGGTTCAAATGGCTCTGAGCACTTGTGAGGTCATTAGTCCCCTAGAACTTAGAACTAGTTAAACCTAACTAACCTAAGGACATCACACACATCCATGCCCGAGGCAGGATTCGAACCTGCGACCGTAGCGGTCTCGCGGTTCAGACTGCAGCGCCTAGAACCACACGGCCACTTCGGCCGGCCCCCACATTGGTATCCAGTAATGTGTGTCCAGATGCTTTTGATGAGATATGTATTAATGTAGCCACATTCGCAATAAATACATTGTGAAAGTCTCTATAGCTCCATTTACAAACTGACTGAAAGCTGGAGTAGCTGAGCTGAGACAGATGGTTTACGAGCGCATTGATAAACTCACGATCCGTACCACAGTTACTTGTGTGCTTAATTTTGGTTTGGTAAGACCGAGATTTTACCTGATTGCAGGTAAGTCTTTTGCGACGTTTCATCTTACTACTCTCTGATTAAAATCTACACATGTTGTTTCCAGTGAAAAAGGGAAAACTATATATATCCATTTAAAAAAGCGATGTCATAATTCCGCAGCTATAAAGGTTAAAAACTAATGGCGCACGTAAGAAAAATCACCACAGTGTCCAATATGACTTACGAAAAGCCCAAGGAAGATATATTTAACTGAAGACAAAATCTTCGAGGGTGTTGCCGTGACGTTCCTTTTATATGATAAATGTTTGGAGCCCTCTGCTGGAATCATCTTCAGGATATTGTGGCGTCACAGTTAGTTTAACCGCGAACACCACAAGACTCTGAAGATGATCCCAGCGAACGGGTCGAAACGTCGATCGCATGGAAGATACAAAACGCCAGCTAGCAAACTGGAAGACATTACCTTCATCACAATGTCCACGATAGCCTCAAGACATACATAAACTTATTGACTTGTTCTGATTAGATATGTTGCATGGCTTGTATATGACGCCAACGATCTTCCCGCAATGGCAACATCTCTCATCCAGTCACCGGGGTTAAGCGTTGTCGGACTTGGCAAGTACCGAGCGAGGTGGTGCAGCGGTTAGCACACTGGGTTCGCATTCGGGAAGACGACGGTTGAAGCCCTCGTCTGGCCGTACTGATTTAGGTTTTCCGTTACTTCCCTAATTCGCTCCAAGCAAATGGCGGGATAGTTCGTTTGAAAGAGCACGGCCATCTTTCTTCCCCATCCTTCTGTAATCAGATTGGACCGATAACCTTGCTGTCAGGTCCACTCCCCCAAATTAACCAACCAACCAACCAACTTGGCTAGCACTTGGATGGGTGACCGTCTTTGTCTACCGAGTGCTGTTGGTAAGCGGGGTGCACTGAGCCTTTTTGGGTCAAATGAGAAGCTACTTGATTCAGAAGTAGCGGCTCCTGTCACGAAACCTGACGACGGTAGGGAGAGCGGTGTGCTGATCCGCTTCCAATGACGCCTATGATCTGAGGGTGACACGGCGCTTGGACGGTATCATTGGGTATTCCGAGGCCTGTTCATACGGACTCTGTAGATGAGAGGATTTTGTTCCAGTACTGATTACGTGGTAATGCTAACCTAGATTATTTGACACATTTTAACTTCAGGGTTACTAATTAATTCACTCCTATTACAATCTCTTCGCGCATATTGTAAGATCCGACCCGATAGCTGAGTGGTCCTACGCGCCCGGGTTCCATTCCCGGCTGGGTCGGAGATTTTATACGCTCAGGGACTGCGTGTTGTGTTGTCTTCGTAATCGTTTCATCCCCATGCGGAGAGTTGGTCGTCCAATGTGGCGTCGAATGTAATAAGACCTGCACCAAGGCTGCCGGACCTGCCCCGCAAGGGGCCACCCGGACAATGACGCCAAACGTTCATTTCCATTTTCCACATATTGTAGGAAATGAATGTCACAGTGCTGTATTGTAAATTGACATTTATTCCGATCGGTTTTGGTCCTTCGTCTTTATCCAGGAGCTATACCAACATGAAAGAAAGACAACAAAGTGTAAAAAAGGGAGCAATGTCGAGAGCTCATGTGATACAATAATCGTAATTTGGTACTTACAGGAGAAAAGGAACGAAGCCTGCAGATGTCACACATCCCGCAAGATCAGAATAACATCCTTAATAAAGGCAGAGTTACTGTGCACAACAGAATACCAAAGCTTGACGACGAGATGTGGCCCATTCAGTGGCAAATGACAAACCGAACCTTACGGTTTTAGGTGCTGCCAAAACAGGTTTGTATGGTACCAGACCAAAGAAGCTACACGGGAAAGATACAACCTTGGCATTTATCGCATCGACTGAAGTAAATTCCTAAAATACTTCACACAAAAACATTGGTCTAACCGGACATCTTAAGCATACAAAATACGTTTCGACAGTGTACCTTTTTACATTTTGTACTTTATTTCACCTTGGTTTAGTTCTAAGATGAACGCCAAAGATCTAAATCAGTCGGAATAAATACGATTTGGCAACACAGCTCTGTGTCGCGCATTTTCTACGATATATTTCTGCTGCTGATTGTCGTCTGAAAAAAAAAAAAAATTTCGTGTTCACATGTATTATTAATTAGTTTCGGAAATTTGTGGTAAGTTACTGTGGGGGCAAACTGCTGAGATCATCGATCCCTAGGCTTACACACTGTTTAATGTAACTTGAAGTAACTTACGCTAAGGACAACACACACACCCATGCCCGAGGGAGGACTCGAACCTCCGACGGGGGCCACCACGTGATCCGTGGCAAGACGCAATTGACCGCGAGGCTACGCCGAGCGGCTGTCAATTAGTTAATTTTTTTCTTTTGCCGTGCTTCCTAGCTTTGTGGTCCATTTACATTGCTGCCACATTCATACCAATTGTTGTTCCCTGCAGACTATTAAGTAACTCTACAGCTTAACTAGAACCCACAGCTCACAGCGGCAAGATTCAAACTAACTTACAGTACTTACAAAACGATCTCGAATGGAAATAGAAAGGAAAACAATATTGTCAAAACGACAGTGCCCAATAAACACCTCTCTGGTTTGCAAGAAATAAAGCTCGATACGTGTGGTATGTTTACGATAGTTACAACGCTCTCAAAAATTATTTCTGCAAAAACATGTTAGAATAGAGATGAGAGTACCTTGATCACGTGAATGTAGGACAATAGTTGGCCGTGCTACTTTGAGTCATCCCAGTGAAGGTAGCTTTGATTACAAAAGAAAGCTAGACAGGACGATGGTTTTTTGTACTGGAGATTCTGTGTTTTGCCTGTGTCCGTGTGCGTGCGCATTCTTCCTGTGCAAGTGTGTTATTTATGCATGGTTCCGGACGTGCAGGTTCTTCAATGCGCGCGCGCCGTGTGTGTGTGTGTGTGTGTGTGTGTGTGTGTGTGTGTGCAAGGTAGAGAATGGAGGGCGTTACCGCCCTCGTGCCTCTCGATCAGGATACGGGCCGTTTACTGAATGTACTCCCGGATTGGAAAGTTACATTGTTCCGTTTTCCGCTGCACCTGTTTCCCAATATCACGCACACGGCTCCCCCTATTTTCTATCGGGACTCCTTCGAGCTGCAGCGAGCCTGAGAGACTGCTTTCCGAATTCAATACAGCCGGACGGCAGGCAATCTCCACCAGTTGGGACCGAACCGGGGTCCAGCCGCGCAGTGCACCGTCTAGTCACCCTTGTCACGTAGCTCCGTATTGTGTCCGGGAAAAAAAAAAGCAGGCGATACGTCACTGGCTACGGTTTGCTCTGTCCCCATGTCGAATATTACAAAAATACAATGTGCGTGGAGTTGACTTCACTACGCTGCACTGCAGTATGTTGCACAGCAATATTTCAAATGAAATTTAAAAGACAGAAATATTAAAAAATAATACAATTTTTCTAGTGAAAACAAAGTTTCCCATTTATGATTATATGAATACGTATGGTTACACAGACGTTCAAGTGAATAAATCGCTTGTAGGAACAGAGTAGCGCATGTGCGCGCATAGAGAAGTAACACTAACTCAGCAGATTCCGTTCTAAGAGCACACTTAAACGAAACAAGGAACACGAACAAAACAAGGAACACAAGAGGGCATGGAAATATGGGACAAACCACTCCACATATGCAGAACACCTAAGAGAAAATGACCACAAACCAACCACTAAAGAAGATGACACGAGAATAATTAGAATCAACAAAAAAGCGCCCTCTGACCATGCAAGAAAATTACCACATACATAAAACCAAAGCACAGGGGAAAATCATGTTGAATGACCAAGTATACATGCCAAGTAATTCATTATTTACACTAATAGATGAAATAATAGAATAATGTTCGCAAAAAGGATAAATATAAAAATAGTGTTCAGTGTGATAATAATAGAACCCAACGTCTTTACTCTCACTCATCCATGACCCCTCCCCAGAATATTGAAACGAAATATCAAAACAGCTATCACCAAAGTTTCAGCCGCTCGCTAACAGCTAGTACAGCCGCCCCGCCCCCCCCCCCCCCTCAAAAAGAAAAGAGAGGAAACCGCTCTTTCCCCCCCCCCCTCTCTCTCTCACTTATACGCACACACACGGTATAAACAGCATAAACAGTAGTTAGTAACGAGCATATACTTCGTTAGGTTGGCGACACATAGGTAAACATACCAAAGACGATGAAACACGTAATGGAGTCGCAATGTTTACGCTGTGAAAAGAAGTGTACAACGAAATAGTTATATCGAGTGACGGAAGACCGATAGTCCACCACAGATAAGAGTGAGAAACATGGCGAACAGTGTGTGGAAGGCGAAAACACAAAGAGGTGAATATAGAACAGTGATAAAAGTGGTACTGCGACCTCCAGACCAGATGTGAGGAAATGCAAATCAGCAAATCGTAAGTAATTATATTTTTACCAAAAATCGTGAACTGTTTGATAATCTATAACTAACAAAACTCTATCATTATAGATCCCACTGATGATGCCTTAGAACAGGAGAAGGCATGGATTAAATAAAATAACTTGCAGCAGAGAAAGACAGTTTCATTTTCAAAACAAATACTTATATGCTAGCTGCGGAGGATGGCCACACAAACAAACTTGCGTTAATACTCCATTCAGTCATGTAACATAACGTAAGATGAAAAAACGTACTCAGTATTAGTCTATAAAATACGGGCTGTAACAGGTGTAATTGAATATATTTTTATATGCTGTACCTTAACATGTACACAAATCAATGTACAGGCTGTTATTTTTCTGCATCGACCAGTCTTACCAGAAACATACAAAAACTTCAAGACCCGATGTTTTCTGCATGTCTGTAACTGCACCACTAGGTGGACTGTAACTGTCAGTACAGACTAGCGATGTTGTATCCACACCTGATACTTCAACAGCTGACTTGCTGTTCAGGGGAAATTAAGCATTAATGGCTTGCTCGTTTCACATGTATCCAGAGGTACTAACCTACCTAAAACATACTACTCCTAATAACTAAAATTATCAGTCGGCAAACGAAGTAATCACTGATTTAATATTATTCTGTACGCTGTCCTCAGTCACATTAGAAATATATGCACTCTTACCCATTACACACTTGATAGCTCAGCCACCAGTAACAATGCTGCTGGTTTAAGCAATCGCACAAAATTTGCAAGATAGCCACGTGTAAAACACCATTGTCATCTCCTCTGTTACACACTAATACATTAGACATGCATTCATCAAACTCTTTCACATCGACTGACATAGCACTACGCTTAATGCACTGGGTGGGGGAATATTGGGAATAGACTGACAGAACGACCAGTTTAGGTTTGAGGGACGTCCTGAAAATTCTGCGCCCTTTCCCTAGCTATCTAAAGGTTGGTAGTAAACAATAAAATTTCTCCTAACACTTTATATTTAGGGACAGTAGATTGCAGAAGTACAGGATATGAGGATAGGGTAGTGAAGCTGGAAGGGGAGTTAGATAAGATTTCCTGGGATATGGAAGTGTTATTAGAAATGTGCTACAAAAGGAACATCAATAAGAATTAATACCAGCTCATGCATTTTACTAAAGAGAAACGGAGATATGAGGAGATTTAGTTGGAACTTTTATTGTAATCATGAAATCTAATAAAAGTGTTACGAGTACAGACGATGTAGAGCAGAATAGGTAAACCAATTAAAATCCAACCAAATATTTTACGACTAAATAAATAAAATCTAAGCACCTACATATTTAGTCCCTGATGAGGATGCCGACAACCTCTTTGAAGAAGCTGCTGTGGTCTTCAGCAAAAGGCTGCTTTTTGTAGATCTTCGCGCTAGTGTATGCAGGCCTAGGATCTTCCTTTCTGCGTAACTTCTGAAGCCTACGTCCATTTGAACCTCGTCACAACAGTCAAGCCTTAGTTCCTCTCTACAATTTTTACCCCGTACATGCTTTCCGTTATCATACTAAAGATACCTAGTTGCTTAGGGTGCGTTCTATCAACTTTCCCATTATTTGAATCAAGTTGTGGGATATATTTCTTTTCTCTCCAAGTTGATTGAGTGCCTTCTTAGTACCTACCCGATCTATCTAAACTTCAGCATTCGTCTGTAACATCACATTTCACAATCGTTTAATTTTTGGTTGTCGGAACTTGTTACCGTCCCAGTTTTGCTTCTGCACAGTTCTGTATTACAAAAGCTTTCAGAAAAAACTTAGTACACATGACTTTATATTAAAAGTTAACAAATTTCTCTTTTTCTTGCTATGGCGAGTCTGAATTTTCTATCCTCTCTACTTCGGCATTCGTTCGTTGTTTTGCTGTTCAAATAGCAAAACACATGTATTACTTTTAGAGTCCTTTCATAATCCAAATACCCTAGCATCACCTAATTCACTTCGATTTCACTCTGGTATCCTTCTTCTATTTTTGTTGTTAGTTATCTGATAACCTTTTCTCAAGACTCTATCCACAATATCTTCCACTTTATGGCAGTTAATGTCACCAAGAGATGGTAATAGTAGATATGAATGTGAAAGTGAGACAAAAAGTGTAAAAAGTAACTTTCTGTGTGATACTTTGGGGACGAAGACAGCCATCGTGCAGTAGTGGAATTTGCAAGGCGGAATTTGCAAGTGGGAAGAAAAATAAAAGAACGTATACAAAATCTTAAAATAGATGTAGTTTTAAAATAAATTGACTGATTATTTTCATTAAAAACCCTTACTTAGAAAAACATCACTCCTACTTGTCGCAACGGATATCCGTTTACATCGGAAATGATTTACTCTTGTAAACCGAGCAAATTTCTCATCACTGAATGTAATCTTGGATCCCATACGGATCATCTACGTTACGCTTAACGGGCATGACACATACCATAAATGAGAATTCATTTGTAATCTGAAGTATTTGATTGTTCGTAACCGGTAATACATCGTTCCTACAAAATTTTGTATCAGTACGGCAAAACAGCCACTTGTCCCGAGTGCTCAAGAAAAACATTTCTCCTTTAATCTGGAAACGTCCGCCCCCGGTAGCTGAGCGGTCAGCGCGAAAGAATGTCAAACCCAAGGGCCCGCGTTCGATTCCCGGCTGGGTCGGAGATTTTCTACGTTCAGGGATTCAGTGAGTGTACAGAAAATCGATTAGTGGGCGCAGATATGACAGCCAAGATTGTTCGTGAGCTGCAGATACGTAAAACATCATTTATGGAAGTTGCACATTATAAAAGACAATTTTCATCCTTAACATAAGTTATTGGTAGAAACATATATAAACTATGCTTGCCAATGAGCTATTGCAACAGGTGAATACACTTTGTTAAACTTTGCATGGGATGTGGACGATCAAAACCATCATCAATTGCATGTGATCATCTACTCAACTAACACAAGATGCAAAGATACGCTGGTGTTGAAATTTAAGGCAACAAACGGAAATTTTGCGAGGTTGCGTTTATTTTGCCACGAAACAGTATAAACAGGTGATGGTAAAGTAGAGACATTGTAAAAAATGAAAATGAAGTCCCATACTTCTAGACACAGCATAGGGGAACGATCCGGGAGACCTACTGCGCCATACTTTTTTTTTTGTAACCATATATATTTATTTAAATATATTAACAACGATACAATTAAAAAAGCAATATTATTCTATTAACCTATTATATTCCTAGTGTCGGTTAATGTTGCTGTCATTTTATAGGTTATCGTTTTTATATTTTTTCGTTTTTCTCTTATTGTTGTTCCTTGAACCCTTTTACATGGCCATTCGTCATGGTTTTTTTTTTTTTTTTTTTTTTTTTTTTTTGTAGACATTGCAGGACAGGCATAATAATTTATATGTAGCATTGACACATTGATTTTGAATTCATGTTTCTGTATGTCTTGCACTTGTGATGCCACAGGCACATTGTGCATTCTGGTTTGTTCTCTTCCTCTAGTTTGCACTGTTAGGTGGGACAGTATGAGCGAAATATCACCATGATAGATGGAGCAGAAGTGGAAGAAAATTTTTTACATATACTACAGATTATACATAAATTGAAGAAGAGAGAAAATTTTGTCATATTATATCAGAGAAGCAGAAAGGAGAGTGTGAGTAAACAATATAATCTTATAGGGCACATAGTAAAGGAAATCATTTAAAAAATTATAAGTAGTTGGCACTTTCCAATAAGTAGTGCTTGTCTCCTAGACAGTGTAGCACAAATAATGAAAGAAAAATTAAAGAACTGGTAGTACTACTTGGCATACTTTTGACACCGTACTTTGGCTGCGAGCATGACAGATGTTTGGTGAGAAGCACTTTGTATCACTGATTTCACTAAGAAGAAACACTTTATGCTACTACACTTCACTATTTGAGGCGAGAGGAGAAAGCACTTCGACTTTTAGGTGGTTTGCCGTTGCCATCCTCAAACCGTAATGGGGATGAATGACGATGATAAAGACGACACATCAACACCCAACACATTTCAGGGCAGGTGAAAAATCCCTAACCCCGCCGGGATTCGTACCCGGGCCCCCACGCTTTGGGAGCGAGAATGCTTCTGCGAGACCGCAAGCTGCGAACATTATATATAATGCAGAACATGAATAAGTGTTGTATGCTTTACGGCAGACAAAAATGTTTTTCGTTTCTTCCAAGTAAACGGATTTGCACACGCATTCCGACAACTGCTTAATGTTTTTAAACAACTTAAGGTAATTCAACCGGGTAATATTTACAGCGACCGCCGATATTTCGGCGGGAGTACACTCCGGCATTTTCAAGGCACAAACTGCAACGTACAGGCGATGTACAAGCAAATCTAAAATCTCGGTTCTCGGAGTAATTGAGGAAAGGTAAAACATACACACACTCAACACTATTGTCAACAAATAGAACCAAAATCCGAGGTATCGATAGTCAAAGACTTCGAACTAGCAGGTGAGGTAACATTGACTCTGTCACTCTGGTTTTTGACAAGGGAGAGAGCAGGGTTTGCCGGCCAGGGTGGCCGAGCGATTCTAGGCGCTACAGTCTGGAACCGCGCGACCGCTACGGTCGCAGGTTCGAAACCTGCCTCGGGCATGGATGTGTGTGATGCCCTTAGGTTAGTTAGGTTTAAGTAGTTCTAAGTTTTAGGGGACTGATGACCTTAGATGTCAAGTCCCATAGTGCTCAGAGCCATTTGAAGAGCAGGGGTCCAAGCAGAGTTGCTGGTTAATTTAATCACAACAGCTTCCGTAACAACACTATCCCAATAGCTGGACGTGCATGCAAACATCTCGGTATTCGTGTATAACATAAGGTGACCAGTATCCAAACAATGTTCGGCAATAGCAGATGTTTGTTTTACAGGTCCGTCGTGATCACACAAACTCCTACACTTCACTATTACCGGTTTTGGCTACTGCCATTTTCGGATCTGTTACAAACAAAAATAGTGTGTAGCCAAAAAAATGGTTCAAATTGCTCTGAGCACTATGGGACTTAACTTCGAAGGTCATCAGTCTCCTAGAACTTAGAACTACTTAAACCTAACTAACCTAAGGACATCACACACATCCATGCCCGAGGCAGGATTCGAACCTGCGACCGTAGCGGTCGCGCGGTTCCAGACTGTACGCCTGGAACCGCTCGGCCACTCCGCCTGCCCTGTGTAACCAACTAAGTTCGATTTGCTTACACAAAATCTATAAAAATCTGGTGCTACATAAGAAAGATAACATGATTAACAGCCATGTATACTAGCTATACATACCATAAAATACTCTAATGTAATATCAACTTCAAACTAAACATGTACGTACATAGTAAGCGCTGGTGATGATCAGAATGCGTCTGGTATTTATATAAGGAAACTGAGAGCAGCAGAGGGCGCTATAGCTTGGGTACATGATTAACCAGTATAACAAATGTATAAGTTAAAAGGCGGTAAACGTAGTCATTAATTAAAATTACTTCACATGGCAAAACGAGCGTCTGCCAATAAAACATTGTAAGTAGGTTATTTAGGTTTTTATGTTGGTAACGGCACGTAGCGCTCTATATGAAAATCAGTGACTGTGCTGTGTGAAGTCTGTGGCTGGTTTGCATTGTTGGAATATTTGCTATTGTAGTGTTGGGCAGTTGGATGTGAACAGCGCATAGTGTTGCGGAGTTGGAGGTGAGCCACCAGCAGTGGTGGATGTGGGGAGAGAGATGGCGGAGTTTTCAGAGCGGATGATCTGGACGTGTGTCCATCAGAGACGGTAAATTTGTAAGACTGGATGTCATGAACTGATATATATATATATATATATATATATATATATATATATATATATATATATATATCATGACTTTTGAACACTATTAAGGTAAATACAGTGTTTGTTCTCTATCAGTATTTAGTGCCTTCATTAGTTATAATCCTTTATTTAGCTGGCTGTATTGGCGCTCGCTGTATTGCAGTAGTTCGAGTAACGAAGATTTTTGTGAGGTAAGTGATTCATGAAAGGTATAGTTTATTGTTAGTCACGGCCTTTGTTTTGTAGGGATTATTGAAAGTCAGATTGCGTTGCGCTAAAAATATTGCCTGTCAGTTTAGTGTTGATCAGAATGAGTAAAGAGAGAAATGTCTGAGTACGTTCAGTTCTGCTCAGCTGTTTGAAAATCAAATAACGTAAGGGATTTACCAGCACAGTAATTCATAAATCTTTTCTAAGGGGATGTTTCAACATGTACTGACGTACTATATGTGGAATGGATCGATACTTAAAATTCATATAAAAAGAGCTAATAGTAATAATTAAAAGCTCCTATCTTGTCAAGATAAGACATGCCATTGTATAAAAGCCAGTATAAGAAGTATAAGATTAAAAACATCTCTAAAATAATATCTTCCAGCCTGACAGATCAGTTACTGTTACAGTTTTAAGGTAATTAACGAAGCTGTGACTATTAATTAGAAGTTAAAAAATCAATAGTCGATAATATACCTGGAGTGTGGTCTCAATGGCGGTAGATCATCGTTTCTCTGTGACGTTCTTGTTTTTCTGGGGTGGAACTTCGGATGGAGGCCCAGTCTCCTCGTCGCCAGCGGCTGGGGCGCTTGACGCTGCTCAAACTAGTAGGTTTCTGAATACATAAAAATAAACATTTAGGTTAAACTTATTCTGTTCATTTATCAGTAATTCCGGTTGCCGTTTTCTGTGCACATAAATCTCCATTTCCTCGTGTAGGTTCAGTGAGTGTCCCTTTGACGACCTTATTCTACCCTTTCATATTATTCTCTGTTTTTCCTACCTCAGGCGACGAGGTAACAGGGCCTTCCTCCGCAAGACCATATCAAAACTTACTAAAATATCACAGTCATTCAACCGCATTCTCTCCATTCCTTTGAAACCTGCTTGTTTCTTCAGATATGTTGGTGACCCTTGTGTTTTTTGGCCTCGTGGTAGGGAGAATTTGAGTGCCTTTATAGATTATCTGAACTTGATCCACCTAAACATCCTTTTACGATGTAGGTGGAAGAGGAGGGTTGCCTTTCCTTTCTTGACTTGTATTTACAGGCTGATAGTTGTCACCATACGGCTCAGCGTGAAGGCGTACTTCGCACCTTGGTACGCATGGCACATATCATTTCCGACACTGAAACTTTGCTAGCTGAGCTGGCCCATCTTGAAGCTACATTTCGTCAGAATGGGTAAAGTGAATGACGAACTGAACATGTGTTGCGCTATCGACCAACTGTGCATCGGGTGACTGACGAAAATACTGAGTCCACACCTAAGTCTACTGCCTTTTTGCCTTACGCAGGAAGCACTTCCAACAAGATCGGTCGCATTTTACGGATATACGATGCGAAATGTGTTTTACGACCTCCATCTAAAATGAAAGTGCTTTTGGGTACTGTTAACGCTGGTCTTTTTTTTGCGTAAGGCGGGTATATATCGCATTCCTTGTGGCTGTGGCATGACATACATTGGTCAGACTATCAGGACCGTGGAGGACCGATTTACTGAGCATAAACGGCACACACGATTACAGCAGCCAAGTAGATCTGCTATTGCCTAACACTGTTTGGATACTGGTCACCCTAAGTTATAAAACAATATCGAGACATTGAAATGCACGGTCAGCTATTGGGACAATATTATTAAGGAAGCTGTTGAGATTAAATTATCGAGCAACCTTGTAAATAGGCATGCAGGTTTCTGTTTAAACTCTGCTTGGAATCGTGCTCCCTCCATTGAAAAAAAAAAAAAGAAATTACAGAGGGACTGAGTGTTACCTCACCTGCTAGTTCGTAGTTCTCCACTATCGATACCTCTGACTTTGGTCATCTTTGGTGGCACTTGTCTTGTGTGTGTGTTATCTTTCCTGACTTACTCCGAGAACCGAGGTTTTAAAGTTGCTTGTACGTAGCCTCTAAGTTGCAATTTGTGCCTTGAAATTGGCGGGGTGTCCTCCCGCCGAAATATCGGCGGTCGCTGTAAATATTACCTGATTGAATTCCCGTAAGATGTTTGAAAATTGTATACCCCAGGAGACACTCAGGCCTCACAACTGCTTAGTGTGCTCAGTATGAGGTGAGACCACCTCCGGCAACAATACGGGTCCGACAACGACAGGGCATGCTGCGAATGGTGTCATAATTCTCTTGTTGAGGCAATATATACCATTCTTCCTATAGAGCTGCTCGGAAGTCTTGGAGAGTGGTTGGTGGATGCTGGCGTGATGCAGTCTGTTTCCCTAGTGCATCCCAGACATGCGCTATGGGATTCAAAACGGCAGAGCGAGCAGGCCACGCCATGCGTGCAATATTTCCGTTTCCAAGAAAACATCAACCACCCGTTCTCTATGCGGTCGAGGATTATCGTCCATCATATGAAGTCAGGGTCCACACTACCTCGTAACAACTGCACATGAGGTCCCAAGATCTCGCTACGATATCTGACAGCAGTTAACCCTTGCCGATTCACCCGTACAATTTCAAGAAGAGGTGTTCGCGAGATCCACATAATCCCTGCCGACGCCATTAGGGATCTACCTCGAAATCGGTCTCTTTGCACAATGCTTGGGTCCCGAAATCGTATTCCACGTTCCTCCCGGACGCGAATGCTTGGAGAATTACTCTCCAGACCAAACTGAAACTCATCTGTGAAAATAACATTGGCCCACTGTTCGACGTCCAGATGGTATGTTGACGACTCCTCTCTAGACGTTCCCTTCTGTGAAGACACGTCAGAGGTACACATGCAGCAGGTCTCTGACAATAAAAGCTACTCTGCCGAAGCCTTGTGTACACCGTTTATCTCCATACGACAAGTTTAGTGTATGCTGCGAGGTCAAATGCCAGTTACCGTGCAGTACGAAGGCGGTATCTTTGTGCCCTTACAGACAAATAACGCTCCTCTATTTCTGGTATCACACATCGTCGGCCCTGCCCTGCTTTTCAGGTTAGGGTTTTGGTCTATATAATTGTCGCTACATTCGAGAAACAACAGAACGATTCACATTTAGCCATCGCGGCACATCAGTTTGTAACTGTCCTGCTTCAATTCTTCTTATGGCTCTCCACTGCAGAGAGTCTGGAAGGAGCCTTCTTTGTGCCATACCGCAACGTCTGTGACTGTATACGCAGCGATTGTGGATGTGGGACTACCCGGTACACACAACCTCCTTTGTTAAGTGTCCTGACATCATCGATAGCGTGATTTTCCATTGACCGGAATGCCATTTTCTGTGCAGAACGCTATTGTACGGACGTCTGTTGACAGTTTGTATGATTATACCGCGAATTAGACACAAGCGGGGAAATAGCGGTCTGTTGCTGTAATTTTGGACGCCAGTGTAGTTCCAAACCACACATAAATCAGGATATTCAAGTAGCTAATCGGAAATGTACATTTTTGAATGTTCTAAAATCTGAGAATGTACACCATATTCAACTTAGCAAGTAAATCAGCATATTAAACAATGAAAATGATGCAGACTTAGACGGTCAGGTGATTTTTTAACAAAGACAATTTACTTAACTCTGCTATTTAGGCCAAATAAAATGTTTTGGATGTTCTAAGGAGCCAAAGGATAAATAATTTCAAGTGCAATATTGCTCTTCCAAATAGCGTCCCATATGAGTAATCCAGCGGCTTGTTTACCTGGAGTTGCTCATACTTTAGGTACTTGGGCTGTGCATGAGTCTGTTTAAGATGAATAACTCTATGTACTCAGAGAGTCGAGCCACGCTTGTCTGCTTTCATGCCCCACATTTAACTCGCTACAGATAATAAATGTAGCAGTTATCCTGCAGTCAAATAGCTTATGCATTTTCTAGAATTTCGAATTAAAATAAATAGAAATACGAGGTGCATTCAAGTTCTAAGGCCTCCGATTTTTTTTCTAATTAACTACTCACCCGAAATCGATGAAACTGGCGTTACTTCTCGACGTAATCGCCCTGCAGACGTACACATTTTTCACAACGCTGACGCCATGATTCCATGGCAGCGGCGAAGGCTTCTTTAGGAGTCTGTTTTGACCACTGGAAAATCGCTGAGGCAATAGCAGCACGGCTGGTGAATGTGCGGCCACAGAGAGTGTCTTTCATTGTTGGAAAAAGCCAAAAGTCACTAGGAGTCAGGTCAGGTGAGTAGGGAGCATGAGGAATCACTTCAAAGTTGTTATCACGAAGAAACTGTTGCGTAACGTTAGCTCGATGTGCGGGTGCGTTGTCTTGGTGAAACAACACATGCGCAGCCCTTCCCGGACGTTTTTGTTGCAGTGCAGGAAGGAATTTGTTCTTCAAAACATTTTCGTTGGATGCACCTGTTACTGTAGTGCCATTTGGAACGCAATGGGTAAGGATTACGCCCTCGCTGTCCCAGAACATGGACACCATAATTTTTTCAGCACTGGCGGTTACCCGAAATTTTTTTGGTGGCGGTGAATCTGTGTGCTTCCATTGAGCTGACTAGCACTTTGTTTCTGGATTGAAAAATGGCATCCACGTCTCATCCATTGACACAACCGATGAAAAGAATGTCCCATTCATGCTGTCGTTGTGCGTCAACATTGCTTGGCAACATGCCACACGGGCAGCCATGTGGTCGTCCGTCAGCATTCGTGGGACCTACCTGGATGACACTTTTCGCATTTTCAGGTCGTCATGCAGGGTTGTATGCACAGAACCCACATAAATGCCAACTCTGGAGGCGATCTGTTCAACAGTCTTCGGCGATCCCCCAAAACAATTCTCTCCACTTTCTCGATCATGTCGTCAGACTGGCTTGTGCGAGCCCGAGGTTGTTTCGGTTTGTTGTCACACGATGTTCTGCCTTCATTAAACTGTCGCACCCACGAACGCACTTTCAACACATCCATAACTCCATCACCACATGTCTCCTTCAACTGTTGATGAATTTCAATTGGTTTCACACCACGCAAATTCAGAAAACGAATGACTGCACGCTGTTCAAGTAAGAAAAACGTCGCCATATTAAGTGTTTAAAACAGTTCTCATTCTCGCCGCTGGCGGTAAAATTCCATCTGCCGTACGGTGCTGCCATCTCTGGGACGTATTGACAATGAACGTGGCCTCATTTTAAAACAATGCGCATGTTTCTATTTTTTTCCAGTCCGGAGAAAAAAAATCGGAGGCCTTACAACTTGAATGCACCTCGTATAGAATAATATCTGAAGAAATAATTTAATAAAAAGGGTTCTGTTCTAACATCTGTAACAGGTGTAGACGACAGAGTATTCAGTTGAAAATGTTTATTCAAGGAAGGGCATCTGAAATAAAGTGGTCCTACGATGATAAAGTATAATACAGTCAGAAATACTCTTCAAAAACGCAGTAATGTTACGTTGAGAACGTTACGAGAATGGTAGCAAAATCCCCACGCTTAATAGTCATCAAAGATACACATAAGCCAAATCCATTTCGTGATCACAATACACGAAACATTCATCAATTCAAAACAGCCCAGAGTTCAACGTGATGATTTAGAAATCAACACATACGATACAAAGAATGTTAACCTCAGTTCCATAACAGAAGTGGGAAAAGGTAGAATCATTCTCTGGAGCACATACAGATCTCTTCCTTCAGAAGTTAAATTATGGTAGCAGCTACTCACCACCCAGAATGAAATACCTCCATAATTGAATACCACTCATTCACTCCCTTGTGCTCTTCACTCAAAAAAGTACCCATCTACGCTTGACTCCCGTAGTGCTCTGCTGTTGTCTGATTTTTCCATTCGCTGAAGGCTATACCCATCAAAAATACATATTTCTTTTGTTCTACAGACATTATTTGACTCAACTTTACCATTTCCTAGATTAAACTAATACATTAGAACTAATACATTACAACATTCAATCAAAGAAATGTTATAAAGATTTGGTGACACTCAAACCATTCACAATAAATATAAATAAAGGTTTGTCCACAAATAAATAAGCCATTACTCTTGTGGAAGTATGCTTATGATAAATGACAACAGACGGTCGTTAAATAATGTTTAAACAATTATATAGGCCTACCTATTAGAAGCATCTTTTGGCGCTCCTATCCAAAAGTGGTGTCAACTGACTCAAATGACTGACCACTTCTTAAATTACCACGAGCTTGCATTATGAGTTGTAATTAATATTTGACAACAGTTTCTGGCAATATAGTAACATATTCATTAAATAAATGTTGAAATGTGAGGTATTCACGCTGTTTTCATCTTCTGTGTAATTGAGGAGGATATCATGTTCTCAGAAACGTCTACATAATGAAAGGATATAAACGAAAGGTAATAAATCAAGAATTAAAATGGGTACAGATTTGTAGCTCTCAGAGGCAATAGCTGCAGTTCAATGCTATCATATGAGATATCGTTTGTTGAAATAGCACGAAGCATATAAAAGGTTTTAATTCAGAGATTAGTTGTAAAAATGTTTATTCATAGTGAAATATTAGCTTTTGTAGTTTAAAAGATACTGAAATATTGTTGTGTCACTGGATGCAGCTCACTTTTCTGGGATAGCAGATGTGTCCATGTTTGCTTTAATACTTGACTATTATTTGACTATTATACTTGACTTATTTGACTATTATACTTGACTATTATAGATTTTCAGAAAGTTGCAAGAAGCCATATTCTCACATGTCTGACAGTCTGCCAGTTTTGGTGCAACTCTTGCACAAAGCCCCGCTTTGGAATTTACCCATTTCTAGAGACGCTGTTCGTCTTTGTTCCTGGTTTCGCCCGTACCGCTCACCTAGATGGAACTGCTCTGGCCTTCCCTGGGCATTGGACCCGCTAGTGTACAGCCGTACAACAAACTCCTCTTACCTCATACCAGTACTGAGCGGTCAACTAGCTAACCTAAATACATGAAACATTACAAGCATCTTTGAAAGGATTTGAGTAAGTACAGTCGAAAGCTGTTGAGAGGAACTGTTTCAAATATTAAGAGAATGAAAGTAACAAAACAGATTGTTATAATGAATGAACATCAGATTTCATTGTTAAAATGAGAAATTGCATATTAAGGAGAGACAAAGAGTAAAAAGTAAAATTAAACAAAGATTTCGTGAAATTTCCTACAGCTGAAGATATGAATTACGTAGTGAATAACGACAAAAGAAGGCTTCCGAAATGACCAGAAGCAGGAAGCCGCGTGACGTGTACAAAATCAATCGAGCATGTAAGGAAGAATGATGCCAGAAGATGACTGCGTTTAGTTACAAATATATGGCGTGCCGCAAGAGTATATATAACCGTGCGAATGGTGCAGCCACATCGGAGAAATATCTGTGTAGAGATCAGACTAATATATGGTTCCTGAAGAGGGACTCCAACTTTTCAATAGGAGCGTGAAACAGCCCGAACGACTGATACGGCCTTGTAATAACAACCAACACTGCTATGCTATGTAGGTAGAGCTAAGAGCCTGAAGTAATCAACCAGCTGCTGACGTTATGCTTCCCGAGGATATTTAGCTACACCATATGTCTTAATAATGATGGCATTCTTTTGAGAAAAATACTGCGCATGTAAAATAGACCTCTACGACGATTACTGGGTCGTAATTAAGTTCTTGGATGTTGTGAGAAGGAGAAACAAAACTGGTATCATACTGGTCGAAGCCTGGAGTGTTAGCCGGCCGGAGTGGCCGAGCGGTTAAAGGCGCTACAGTCTGGAACCGCACGACCGCTACGGTCGCAGGTTCGAATCCTGCCTCGGGCATGGATGTGTGTGATGTCCTTAGGTTAGTTAGGTTTAAGTAGTTCTAAGTTCTAGGGGACTTATGACCACAGCAGTTGAGTCCCATAGTGCTCAGAGCCATTTGAACCTGGAGTGTTAGCTCGCTTAACTGAGTAGATAGTTAAAGAATTTGAAAGGAGACATTGGTAGGATTTAATGGAGGAGGGCGAAGAACAGAGCTTCTGATCTGGTGAGAACTGGGGCAGACTAGAACTTAAAAATTTTGTGGAATGAACTTGTAAAAAGGTACTGTATTAACGATATAGAAACTGGAGAAAGTGAAAGAACTCTTGTTTTTAAAAGCACTATTAGGCAATAAGCGACGGAAATGGGGGAACGGAACGCAACAGAAGATAACTGGATAGCTATGTGAGATGAAAATATGACCACAACAGAGGATCAAATAGGCAAAAAGACAAGGCTCAGAAGAAATCTTTGAAGAATGGACGAGATAATAAATTAACTAGCGAAAGGAGAAAGCATAAGAATGCTTCAGTGGAAACAGACAAAGGGAATACAGACGTAAAAAAAGAACGTTACATTGACCGCAGCTGCACGATGGTAAAGCAGCAATCGCTGGGCGATAAATGTAAAGGTGTAGCCAGTTAGGTGCCACCTATACTAAAACTACAGAGGCAGCCTAAGAAAAGAGAAGCAGCTGCTTGAAAATTAAGAGTCGAGGAAAGAAGGAGATGCTGAAAGGGGAAAGGTACGTACAGGGGTGAGTACATCGGATAGAAATATGATGACGATCTTATAAAATGGTACGAGAAAACAGATGTATCGGGACATGAGATATGAGTTATGATACGGCGAGAAAATTTTAGAGTACCGAAAGACCTAAATCGATAAAAGGCACCACGAGTAGACGATGTTCACTCAGAATTATTTAGATCCTTTGGGGAACAAACTGCGGGAAAACTTTCTGCGTTAAAGAAAGATGCGATTCTATAATAATACTGTGCATCACCTCTGTTACACACTAATACATTAGACATGCATTCATCAAACTCTTTCACATCGAGTGACGTAGCACTGGGTGGGAGAATATTGGGAATAGACTGACAGAACGGCCAGTTTAGGTTTGAGGGACGTCCAAAAAATTCTACGCCGTTTCCCTAGCTATCTAAAGGTTGCGTGGTAAACAATAAAAACCCTAAATCGATAAAAGGCGCCACAAGTAGACGATATTCACTCAGAATTATTTAGATCCTTTGGGGAACAAACCGTGGGAAAACTTTCTGCGTTAAAGAAAGATGCGATTCTATAATAATACTGTGCAGTATTATTGAAGTTCTCTCAACAGCGCCAAAAATGCACATTATCTAGTCCAGCTCGAAATGTCATATGATAATGATGGCTGCTGTTGTTGTAGCTGCTGTTCATAGATGTAAGAAGAATAAAGAAAGGCAAATTACAAATTGGTATAAGAAGCGGCATGAACCTCAGTGAACAATAGGTGAGAGAATTGAATACAACGGAGCAAAACAATTTCCATTATTTTTTACCGTTTGATGGCTCTATGTTGGATTTTTTTGTTTTGGAAACTTGTGGTAAGGTCTTGTGGGACCAAACTGCTGAGGTCATCTGTCCCTAAGCCTACACACTACTTAAGCAAACTTAAACTAACTTACACTATGGACAAAACACACACACACACACACACACACACACACACACACACACACACACCCATGCCTGAGGCAGGACTCGAACCTCCGACAGTGGGAGCCGTACGGACCATGACAACGTGTCCTAGACCGCGTGGCTACCCCGCGGGCCCTCTAAGTTTGATAAATTAGTGACCATACACACGTAATTAACGCAGAAAATATAATTCGAATCAATGAATTGATAAATCGAGGGAATTCTAAGTGACTAACGGTGAAAGCGGTAGGAACGAAAATTAATTTTGTAAACTGGCTCACAGCCTGTTCACGTAACTCACCTAAGCTCAAGTGCAACTGATTAGAGTATTGTGCAAAATTGTCCACAAGGAGCACAATATTTATCGTGTAGTGCTAATTGTTCCACTCGTTAACTGTGGACTATTTCGATCAAACCAACAAAGATTTAGTTTTATTCCACAGTTGTGAACAGCGTGCAATAACACTGAGCCTCTAGGGTCGCTTTAGACTAGTTGCCGTTAGAGAAAACTGATTTTATGCCCCAAACTAAATACGGACGCTCACTGTAAGCAGAACCATGGCACTTGGGTTGCTTAATGCAGTGGATATTGCGTTAGAAGTGATATTTACTTCAGTTTGCTAATAATAACACTGATTGATAATAAAGGTAGACGGATTTCATGTTTTTGTCTTCGGTTTTCTTGATAACATAAATTTCTTACTAAACTGAGTCTATTTCCCCACAGCACGTCAGAGTTTTGCACCGTCATCATCATCATCATCATCATCATCATCATCACCGTCATCATCGCCAACATCATCATCCAGATCTGTACCTAATGAAATCGGAAACCTATTACAGGAGGAATAAGAAGGCGAAATGCAACAATAAAGTGATAAAACAGGGGTAACGTGAAGGACATATGAATCATAAGCAGCAAATATGGCGATTTGGACACTGCTCACCTAGTCAATTTCTTCCGTCTAAGTTTGTCCGTGCATGAACGCTAATGTTCTTCCTTTTTTGTGTCATATCTCGTTCACATGTGATACATCAGCAACGGTCAAGCATCATGTTTATTTCCAAACTGTCTTGATGACGATGTACCAGAGTATTAACTTTCAGGTGGAAACATTCACCATGTTCTGCTGATTTGTCAGCCAAATCATCCTTAATTTTTCTAGAAAATGTAGATTGAAACGTAAATGTTTAAAGACTTTGGAACATATACCATTATTTCCTTGTAAGTACGCAACTCGTGAGCTCGCGGTAGCGTTCTCGCTTCCCGAGCACGGGGTCCCGGGTTCGATTCCTGGCGGGGTCAGAGATTTTCACCTGCCTGGGGATGAATGGGTGTTGTTGTGCCGTCTTCATCATCATCGTTTATCCCCATTACGGTCGGAGGAAGGCAAGGAGTATGGGACTACATCCTTCTCCTCATTTCCTAATAATGAGGCTGCTTATTATGTATTTGCATTGTTCCAATGCACATTTCTAAACGTCCCTACGCTTGTTGTTCTATTAACGTTATTGTACTTTCCAATTGTTCATTAGGTATGAACTTATGTATGTCCGGTCGAACAAATATCCCTTTGGAGCCGATAGATTTCGCAACTGGTTGCACAGGTATGGGAAGCAGCTTGCTGTTTTGTCTACTGCCTTCACGTAATGCCTCTTCAATCCTAATTTAATGTGTAACGGAGGCCACAAAATGTGACCTTGACGTATCCAGTTTTCTGAGCGAAACTCACAGCATACAAGCCACTGGTTTTCTTCGTACTTAACGTTACGGAGGAGTACTTTCATGGAACTGTATGTCTCTTTTAAGCGTACTGGATACACAATTGACATTGATGTTAGCTCATTTCAAATATGCAACAGTGCTGCTTTCAAACTACACTTTGAATAATCTATGAATAACCTCCCAAGTTGTCATACTTTTGAGCTCTCAGTTTTGGTGATGTCTTTGCAAAACATCATGAAACTAAAAAAGTTCCCGTAGTTTTTGTCACGGTTTATGTGCAGTGAATATGATGTATCGTGCGCAAATAAATTATTTTCAATGAGACGCGGTTCAAGAAGTTGAAACTTTCTTATATATTTAAATTCATGTTCGTATGTGTCAAGTTGGTATCTGAGAAATGTGCAAAAGTAATTTTTTATATCGATGTATGTTAGGGTGTCCATTTCATTTTCATTGAAAAAGGGAACATTTAAAATAAATTAGAGAAAAACCTGGGACAATGAAGAAAAAAAAACGGGACATAAATATTGTATTGACTAAATTTAAAACACATACAAGTTTACCTTTACAACGTGCACTCAGATGATCCCAAATCACTTCTTACAATTATTCTGCCACACTATCACCATACTTATCATTTTTATGTACTTTATCAAGAAGTGCATTTTCGTTTGAAGTTGTATCATAGCAAGTCAGTACACGATACACCATTAAAGTGTGTTTTGACAATGAGCAAGGCCCTCACTGTTTCAACTTTCATTCTGTTTTTTTTTTCATCTGACCACAAAGAGTTCACTAACGAAAACACACGTTCCACAGCACTATTTGACCCAGGAATTGCCAGACAAAACTCCACCAAATGAATCATGTTTTTCATGTTAATGTTTTTACTTTTGAAATAAGCAAATATTTCACAGCCAGTTTGTAAGGAATTGTGCACCACATGTGCTGGACAGCCAACACCTACTATATTATTCACTGTGTTCTGTTGCAGTTTATAGAACAAATTGTTTTTTCCTTTCCTCTGCTACCACCAAAATTGGTGTTAGTGTTGTCTGCAGAAACTGCAATCACCTTTCCCTCAAGATCGTATTTCTTTAAAACCTCCAGCACATAATTCTGAAGTAAATCTGAAGTTTCTCCAGCAAAATTAACCAGTTCGAGCACTTTCACCATGATGCCATTTTCAGGGTAAAAATACCTGATAAGGAGCGGAACTAACTTCAAATCCAGATGATTCGATGTATCAATCATTACAGAAATGAATCGAGCACTTTTCAATTCATTTAAAACCCGCTGAGCTGCATACGTTGCAATAACATTTGAAATGATTGCATTACATTTTGTGTGTCCACATGTGAATTTAGGACTGAAAAGTTTTTTTAACAACTGCTGTAGTACAGTCGATTGACTTAAAGCTATGGTTATATATTGCACTGTGGTATCCAAACGTAGCTTCTTGTGCTGCCAACTGCCTATCCATTTCTGTTACTGATTTTAAGTTTACATAGTAGTCACTCACGCATTTATTTGCTCTTTTCATTTGATCACTCATGCGATGTTTCTTCGTCTTAATGTGATTCACAATGTCAGACCCTCCACCATGGCCAACAGCAAATTCTGATCTGCACAACGTACATTCTAGTTTCTCGGTTACCAGTGATAAAAGGAAACTCGCCTTTTATATTGCTGTTAAAATTACACTTTCGTTTTGGCATAATGAAACAGTGATTGCACAGTGCAAAACATTAACAGTGTGGTGACGAAAGCCAGAGAGCAAGTATCAGTGGTGTAGAGTATCTCTGAACCGAAAGGACGGATTCATTGGTTCGATTTAGAAGAGAACAATCTTCGTTGTTATTCGTAATCTATAGGGCGTTTAAAATTACTTGCGATTTTTGACAGTTCGGTACATGTTTGGGGTATGCTGAAAGTCATCACACGCTTCCTAGCGTAAATAATTGCGCAGTTAATAGCAAGTCAAACAACCAGTAGTGTAAAATCTTCTAACCAAGCGGAATCATAAAAAAACGGGACATTTGAGCGTCCCCAAAACAACCTTCGGGACAGCGGGACATTTTGGTAAAAAACGGTACTGTCCCGGGAAAAACGGGACGAATGGACACCCCAATGTATGTAAATCTCAGTGCAGGGCAACAGGAGTACGCGAAAATTTATTTTTGGACGCAAGTATGTTGAACTCACGCTACACTATGCGAAATCCACACTAGCCAGTACATCAAACAATTCGTCTGCGAGAAAGCAATCATCTGACAGAAAACCAAAATAACTCAGTTTAAGATGTTGGCCCAGAATGTTGCTAATATTTATCTTTAGTCTCGAAAACAATCATTGTACCAGAACTGTTATTGTAATTACACAGCAAACGAACATAAAAATTAATGCATCTGACTTTCTTACAGAACAGCTTGAAAATTCACAAGTCACTTTACTGGATTGTTTTAATGGTGTTACGCCTCTGAACTGACGATGATATTACTTTCTCAGGTACAATCTGCCAACCACTGTGCCTTACAGCGGACATGAACTTCGATGGTAATTAAATTTATTGGTCTACCTGTACACACTGAACAGCTCATCCACTGTGCAACTTGTTGCTATAAGGGATAATGATGTGACTGTCGAAAATTAAATTTCATTTGATGTACATGCGATGTGAAATGCAAGACAGTGTTTTACCTATATTCATAAAAGGTTCTCAGTATACAGCTCGCGACGTGCAATGTGAGTGTGCGAACAGTCATGAAAGTAAATGAACATGGGGCACTGATCTTGACGACTAATAATTCTGAAGAAAGACTGCAAGTTTAACTGAGCTTCATTAAGCCATAACTGCAATACACCTTTTTCATGAAGTTCTGTCGTCTAGACAATTTAGCAAAATATTTCTTAATAACTCTCCAGTGTACAACTGCCTCCGTTGCAACTTGTTTCGACTATGAAACTAGAAATACAAAATTCCTACTGCAACCTTCAACCATACGCAATGTTCTAACAATGAGAAGCTTCATAGCTAAAAATATGAGAGACGGAGTTCATTTAAAAGTTAGCTTTTATCATTATCCATTAATATAATCTCATTTGCTTAATGTCTTTCCTCAAAACATGTTACTACGAAGTTCTTCTTATGCTGGCCCCACTACACAACAGGCCCGCTTCCATCCTGTTTAAACCAAGTACGTGGCTAGACTGTCCAACACACTCTGCCGCTGGTACTCTCTGACTTACTCTCACAACGCAAAGTTAACGTCTCTGACCAACATCTCTGGTGTCAAACATAGTCTTACTAAGAATATGATTATATCGGTATTACGAACGTTGAGTACATTTATCAAATTCGCAACTTCCTTCACACTTATGCCCAAAACTTTCTGAAAATCTTCATGGCAAATAGGACAGTCCCCTTTCAAATTTGTGGTGCATCTTTTGAAAGTCCCATGTATTTCACCAAACTGTCAAGTTCTGTTTGAGTAACAGGTTTTGCGTTGCAATCAGTATCGTTCTCCGAATTTTTAGATTCACTACTCTCATGAATTAACTCTGGTTCAAAGAATTAAAATGTATCAACTGATGTTCGTGGAGAGAGGATCGCCAACCATAGATCATGAGACAGAGTTCAATGGCTGAATCTAAGTTTGGATACAATATTTTGTTCACGTAACATATACTGCATGGAGTAAAATGTTCAAATGTGGGTGAAATCTCATGGGACTTAACTGCTAAGGTCATCAGTCCCTAAAGCTTACACACTACTTAACCTAAATTATCATAATGACAAACACACACACCCATGCCCGTGGGAGGACTCGAACCTGCGCCAGGACCAGCCGCACAGTCCATTACTGTGAAACGTCACCTTAGAACAATTCTACATGACTGTGCTTAAACTGACACACAATATTTTGTTAGCGCAACGCAATCTGACTTTCAAAATTCCCTACAAAAGAATGGCCCTGACCAACATTAAACTATACCTTTCACAAATCACTTACCTCACAAAAATCTTCGCTGCTCAAGCTACTGCAATACAGCGAGCGCCACTACTGCCAGCTAAATAAAAGATTCAAACTATGGAAGGCACTAACTACTGATAGGGATAGTTAGCAAATGAAAGATATTAATAGAGAACAAACAATGTATTTACCTTGATATCATCATATATAAATATAGCAGTTCATGACAAATTTCAAAACTCCGACATCTCTCTCCCCACATCCACCACTGCTGGCGGCTCACCTCCAACTGCGCAACGCTACGCGCTGTTCACATTCAGCTGCCTAACACTACAATGGCGAGTATTACAACAATGCAAAGCAGACACAGACTGCCCACAGCACAGCCAGTGATTTTCATACAGAGGTGGCTTTGCCAATAAAAAAACCTAAACAGCCTACTTACAACTGCAGCACCTGAGACCGCTCGGCTAATCCCGCGCGGCTCATGGAATAAAGATCGTAACCGCTTGGCGCAGTGAAGCTTGCCCTATAAAACTCATACTAAGCTAGTAGCACGCAATGTGATGAAAAATACCTCCTGAAATCAGAATAGTTCGTACAAAAAACTGTGGAAAATGTCCGTACGATATCTAACGTGCATTCACAGTAGATCATTATTCATATGAATCCATAATTCCACTCGAGTTAGGTATTGCTTTTATCATTCAGCCCTGTCAGTGCAAAATTTTGCATGTTGCCTTATTTCATACACAACTAACGAACGTTAAGCAACAATTATCAGCGTTCACGCCTAATTTTCGCACTCCGATTCGTGACTGTGCACACCGCTCTTGCGTGCGGCTCACTCAGCAGACTTGATCAAAGCAACACATACAGACGTATTTATTCATTTTTGTTGTGACTATGGAGTATCTAAGTTCACCGGACCAAGCTTTAGTCAGAAACGAATCGCTACGCCTTTACTGATGGCGCAGCCATGGAGTCACATGCTCAACCACTTACGCTCCTCTACGTAAGCATAAGGCAGTAGCAATCAGTGAGACATTTATGTTTGAATCTGACATTATATGTAAACATGAGTAAATGTAGGTACGTGGCAAAGTGGGAAAAAGGAGCAATAATGTTTGGCCGTGCCCATGACCAGGGGCTGCGTCAAGTTGCTGGATTTGTTGGACTTCGCGGCGGACTTTTCAACTTGTGTATGTCCAGTAGTGTAACGTACGTGGCTACGAAATACGGCGTCGGTATTGTGGAGACGCGTTTCATGGCTTGTGAATCAAAATCGCTTACAGACCTAAACAAAAAAGGTGCAGGCAATGAATGAAGGTCGGTCCCAAGCTGTCAGCGAAAGCACATTGCGGCGGGAACTACATGCAATGAACATCTGGAGTGTGTCACCTGCCAACGGGCCACTGCTCTCATAAGGACGCAAGCAGGAAAGTTCATCGGGCTGGAAGAAAATATGACTGGTTTTCTGAACACTGTTCCACCCTGATACATTTCTACGCCTCTACTGATGGCGCAGCGATGGAGTCACGTGCATAGTCATCTGTCTTGACCCTCACAGACCATGTGTGGTGCATGTTAAAACAGCGGGTAAAACACCGACATTAGTTTCGCCGGGATTTGGTGGAATTGGTCGATCAAATCCTCAATGAGTGGCTTAACCAGCACAAATTCATGGCCTCACTTGCTAACCGTATCCAGGCGGTTATCAAATACAGCTGTGGAATTGCAAGATATTAACTGATGTTTGCAATGATTTCTCTGCGGGTGACTAATTATTTGTCTGGTGAGCTTATGTTACTGAAGCAGCGGAAACATCCTTTTCTTCACTGAACCTATTGCAGTGAGTTAAAGCTTAGGAAGAAAATGAGAGGTATCTCAGCACCGATTCAGTGATGAACAAAGAAAGTAAACAGAAATACTACTTACGTGGTGATTTGTGATTGACACATAACTGAATATACACACAGATATAAAGAGCAACGAAAGGAGGACACCACGAACACAATAACACAGAGAGAAATCAAGGTGTACTAAAATACTACGATGGTACAGTGCTATATATATCTGATTACGTTGAAGTGAGCCGTTGGTGCGTAGGTGTCCCTTACAAACAGGATGCGATCCAAAAGGTCAAAGTTCGTCCATGTGCATTCCATTTCACTACGTGCGTCGGTGTTGTTTTCTACCATCGGTGTTTAATTAACAACGTCGCATCGCGATATGCAGTGCTTTGACACTGGAATAGTGTAAAGAGCACCTTATGTAAAAGTGTAGCTGGAAATGCTTCTAGTGCACGAAACATTCGGACTGAGAATGAGTATGCTCATCGACTTCAGTCTCATAGTTACTCACAGGCGAAAAAGGTGGAATCCATCTTGTATTTCCTGGTCAAGATGTTTCGTTGTTAGTTTCCTCCCGTAACGCAAGGATATGTCACATGTACAAGTGTTGGTTCGACGCAGAGAAGCGGTGCTTCTAGAGTGGAATCCTGTGTTTGTATTTTAGTTGATGACTATTAAACTACGTTTCGGAGAGCTTATAAGACTACACATAAATAAAAACCTCGAAAGATGCAATTTAGATTGGCACTATGCCCAGATTCAGATCGTCTTAAAGTTGCCTGTGCACTCAGTTCATACTACATTGTGCAGACAAGCGGAATTTAAGTCTGGACACTGATGAAGGATTGATAATTACGCACCGTACTTTTGGTTAATACTGCCGACGAAAATTTCGTATACAGTCAGAATATGAGCTACTTAGCGTGCCAGTAGGCGCAGGGATACTGTGATTAACTATTTTGGCTCACGGAGGCGACTATCAGTACTTTTTCAAGTACAGTATATGTGTACACTGCGCTGAATTTAATATCTACTGCCACATCCAAATTTACAGGCCCACTTATTATCGTGTAGGAGTCGAAAACAGCCAAGATTATGGCAGGAATCAATCCTACTCTTTAAGTCATTAAAATGAGGTGTTGTGCTCAGCTGTAAACCTGAGCGGCTGCTCTGCAAATATAAAGGATCTGAAGATGTTCGGCATATGAACAAAACCGGTTATCATTACGAAGGCAAATGCGAAAATATACCGCAATAAAATGTACTTTATTGAAGTATTTTTACTTCATTAATATTATTTATCACTTTCTCTATATAAATTTTAATATATTATATCATTGGAAAGTGTATTACGACACCATAGTGCTTCTAGATTGACCCTGCTGTTGCCCGTTATTATATTTTTAGCTGATACCTGATCACAAAATTATTAATCGTTTTATTACAGTACTTTGCACCGTTGCTCCAGTCTCGTACATCGTACTGCAATTCTGAATAGCTATTCAACGACAAGTTGATTGTTGAGATGTAGTAAGTCTTTTATGCACTAATAATTTAATTTTCCCCTCAACATCTGTAGTATTACTGCTGACTTTTCCGTCTATAATGGCAGTTTTCCACCCCCGTGACAACAGTGTGTAGAGGACCTCCGCTAAGAAGCAGCAGCTTTAAAAGTGTGCTTCATAAAGTAGAGTAATTTGCGAGTGAAGCTCCACAAAATTTCAGTATGTGTGGTGTTAGTCTGTGCATCAGATGAAAACACAGATAAGAAATTATATTTGTAAATTGGCTATGGTAAGCTATCAATATCCAATAACGTACGAAGAGTCTTTCATAACTCAATAATATCCGAAAATTAAGAACTGAATGAGGAATACCCACTGATGACAGCCCAAAGTTGCTGAAACATGTTTGGGTTTACATACTGTAAAAACCATTGCCTGCGTAACAGGTGGACTTCATATCCGGTAATTTTGTCTGCAAACACGACTGCTACAAGAGCTGCAAAATCAAATGATGAATGCCTTACGTGAGAAACACCGATCATCGAACTTGATCAGTTCTTCCCCTGTAACTGTCACTTGCTGCCAAAAGATATGAACCACCACAAGGATAACGGATTCGCATGCGTTCAGGAGGACAGTGGTTTACGTTCCTGTCCAACCATATTGATTTTGGTCTTCGGCGGTCTTCCATCATTGTGTAATGAAAATGATGCGACGGTTTCCTTCCTCATCTTTCACCAGTGCGAGTATGTGCTCCGTCTGTAATGGCCATTTCGTCGACTGGACGTAGAACCCTAACCGTCCATCATTTTTTTTCCTCCGCCATACCAATCGGCGTGCGATCGTCCAGTTCAGGTTTTCCGTAAATGGGTCAACGCCAATGTCGGGAGGGTTCATTTGAAGGACATGGCCGATTTCGTTTCCCATCCTTGAAATATTCCGAAGTTGTATTCCGTCTCTAATGACCTCGATGGCGACGGGACGTTTTAAACCCTTATCTTATTTCCACATCGTGTACCGCAGCTGACGAAAAAGGACGGATACAATTTTTTTTGGAAATATTCCGACAACGTCGTTGGTTATGGGCTAGAGTGTCAAGGCGGCTGTGGATTTCTTACTCATCTCCTTGATCAATGTACGATCTCTAGGCTCGTCCGCTACCACCAAAGCAACGTAAAGAGTTTGCTTTCCAGTACTTTTGTTCACACGAATACGGTAACCTCTTTAGCTCAAGGGAAGCGGGGGGATGAGAATTTTGTCCAGCAGTTGCTGGCAGAGCGAGCTCCTGCTTAGCAGCCCTCTGGAGATGGCTTCCTCCCTCCCAGAACCCACCCCCTCTCCGGCCCCGTCGTCGCCGCCACGACACCGCAGCCCTAATAGACGTCGCTGCCTCGCTCCCGGCAGCCATCACAGTACGGAATCTAATTTTCTCCGTGAGTGACTTCCGACCCTGTCTCACCACGCCCTGCATCACGTTGCCCCATGTGCCTCCGAGGTGGCGGTTCTGCACCATAAACTCGTGTAACACGTATTGCGTTCGCCTGCTGCAGACTACATTTTGTATCCGCAGATCAGCGGTCAGGATTCAAGTAAGCGTATACTGGTGGGCCTGCGACGAGAACAGGGAGTGTAGCTTGCAATGTCTCTAGTTCGTTTTTCGTATTCAACGAAAGTGATGTCAGCTTTACATATTCATCGGGTGTTTCCTATTTCATTTTTCAAATAGTGATTTTCAATTGTCAATATGTTGCGTCACAGAAGTTAGTACGCGTAAAGCTGAAAGAATAAACACCTTTTTCCAAAGCTGTTTCACAGAGGAAGACCGCACTGCAGTTCCTTCTCTAAATCCTCGCACAAACGAAAATATTACTGACATCGAAATAAGTGTCCAAGGAATCGAAAAGCAACTGAAATCACTCAACAGAGGGAAGTGCACTGGACCTGACGGGATACCAATTCTATTCTACACGGAGTACGCGAAAGAACTTGCCCCCCTTCTAACAGCCGTGTACCGCAAGTCTCTAGAGGAACGGAAAGTTCAAAATGATTGGAAAAGAGCACAGGTAGTTCCAGTTTTCAAGAAGGGTCGTCGAGCAGATGCGCAAAACTCTGACATTGATACGTTGTAAAATTTTAGAACATGTTTTTTGCTCGCGTATCATGTCATTTCTGGAAACCCAGAATCTACTCTGTAGTAATCAACATGAATTCCGGAATGAGACCCAGAAAATATTAGCTACAGCCTCCCAGGTAGATGCCATTTTCCTTGACTTCCGGAAGGCGTTCGATACAGTTCCGCACTGTCGCCTGATAAACAAAGTAAGAGCCTACGCAATATCAGACCAGCTGTGTAGCTGGATTGAAGAGTTTTTAGCAAACAGAACATAGCATGATGTTCTCAATGGAGAGACGTCTACAGACGTTAATGTAACCTCTGGCGTGTGTTATTGGACCATTGCTTTTCACAATATATATAAATGACGTAGTAGATAGTGCCGGAAGTTCCCTGCGACTTTTCGCGGATGATGCTGTAGTATACAGAGAAGTTGCAGCATTAGAAAATTGCAGAGAAATGCAGGAAGATCTGCAGCGGATAGGCACTTGGTGCAGGGAGTGGCAACTGCCCCTTAACAAAGACAAATGCAATGTATTGCGAATACATACAAAGAAGGACCCTTTATTGTATCATTAGATGATAGCGGTACAAACACTGGCAGCAGTTACTTCTGTAAAATATCTGGGAGTATGCGTACGGAACGATTTGAAGTGGAATGATCATATAAAATTAATTGTTGGTAAGGTGGGTGCCAGGTTGAGATTCATTGGGAGAGTCCTTAGAAAATGTAATCCATCAACAAAGGAGGAGGCTTACAAAACACTCGCTCGACCTATACTTGAGTATTGCTCATCAGTGTGGGATCCGTACCAGGTCGGGTTAACAGAGGAAACAGGGAAGATCCAAGGAAGAGCGGCGCGTTTCGTCACAGGGTTATTTGGTAAGCGTGATAGCGTTACGGAGATGTTTAGCAAACTCAAGTGGCAGACTCTGCAAGAGAGGCGCTCTGCATCGAAGTGTAGCTTGCTGTCCAGGTTTCGAGAGGGTGCGTTTCTGGATGAGGTGTCAAACATATTGCTTCCCCCTACTTATACCTCCTGAGGAGATCAGGAATGTAAAATTAGAGAGATTCCAGCGAGCACTGAGGCTTTCCGGTAGTCGTTCTCCCGTGAACCGTGCGCGGCTTGGAACAGGAAAGGGAGGTAATGACAGTGTCACGTAAAGTGCCCTCCGTCACACACCGTTGGGTGGCTTGCGGAGTATAAATGTAGATGTAGAAATTCTGAGTTCTGTGATCTTTCAACAAGCATTCTGAGAGTAGCTAGCGTGAGAATGAGATATTGGCTGCGCTACTGTGCGGATAGAAATGGCTTGCAGAGCACAGAGCTAAAGATATAGGCAAAGATGAACTCTAAATTATGATTCTGTAAGGACTAAGACGACAAGTGAAGTTTTTGAGATAAAGTTTATTTTCATTGCTTCCTTGACGTAATTGTGATGTGTTTGAAAGACGGGCAGTTAGTGAAATTTTTCTTTGTTTGTTTGGATTAGTTGGTTCACTGTTCAGACGAGAGTAACTGATCATTTCACATGCCTTGCACGCAGAGGTTATAAATTTTACCTCTCCTTTACCATTTTTAATAGTTAATATTATGGAAGAAGAATATTTCTTGTAAAAGATAATTTTTTAAATGATGATTGTAACAGTAAGACATTGTATTTCAGTTTAGATGAATTTTTCGAAGGTCAATCATTCAAGTTGAAGTTTCAGCACCGTCTCCTCACTAAAGAATTTTATTTCCTGATTAAATGTGTCGCCCTTTGCAAGGGGCTGCACACAGCTGCACAAAGCAAAAGCAAAGCATTCATGATCTGTCTCGAATAGTTGCTTGTCCTCGCACTGATCTGCGCAAGGCTGCCTCTCCTATTTAGCTAGCACACTGCTGCGCTACATATTTTACGTCCATCAAATGGAGCAGTATCAAGTTTGCCACAGGTAAGTTGCATAAAAATTTCTTAGGGCCATTTACATTATACTCAACACAGTAAGATCATTTTGTTAGCTCTCGTTTTCAAAATTAATTTTCAGAGTCAGTTGAAGTAAAGTTTATTTCAGTTTACATGTTTTATCTAGACAGTTATTCTTACAGTGCAGTGTTACATTTGCGTGTTTATTGTTCAGGGTTTGAAACTTGGTTCAGATATTGTACGTAAATTGCGAGGGCATTTTTCAGAAACATTTTGGTAATTTTTCTTTCAGAATTCGACTGGCAATTTTATATAGCATTTTCAGTCTGTTAGCTTGTTTGTTGGAATTGCAAGTCGCGCATTGTGACGTCATGCATTGTAACACAGCTCACCGTACCGCACAATACAGTTTCTCGGGATAGCTTATTTAGTTTACAGTTCTTGGCTGTCTAATTGCTTGGACAATGTTAATTTAAATACAGTTATACAGTTTCAGTTTTGCCGACTTATTTTGTCAGTTAGTGCTTGCGTAAGCTATGAAGAATAGCAGTTCAGTTTAGTTTTGGTTCACAACATTAAACATAGAAAAGTTACATTTCATAGGCAGTGCAATATTTTTCTATGAATGAAGGCAATTGTTTGCTTGAATGATAAATGGTACATAAACTAACGAGCAAGTTGGAAAAGAGTACAAAATTACAGCCGAAATTCAAACGATTGGATGGGACGACGTTTTCGACTAACTTAACAAATCAGCAATTTATACAGCAACTTTTTTGATAAGTAAACTTCCGCAGGCAATGCTGCTACTTTTTGTTATAAGAAGATTTGATCTGAAATATTGTCTGAAATATCATATTATGAATGACATAAGTGCCTTCACGGAAAGCGAGTTGTTATTAAAGATTCAATGATCTACTGTCCACGCAAGCAGATACGCTGATGAACCAAAGTATTATGACCACTGCCCACCGTGAGACTGGATGCTGTGTTCTGGCATTACCAGAACTTCAACCCATGAGTAGTTGACGAGATACTGGACCGCACACCTGGAACGTGGATATCGGAGACCTGCCCGCTCTGTAAAGCGTGATAAGCGAGGATGTGTGGCTGATGTGGCGATGAAGCACAATGCTGGGGCACAAATATTTCAGAGCACACCATTCAGCTCATATTGCTGAACACGGGGCTTTCCAGTTGACGACGGCTAAGTGTTCCCACGTTGAACCAATAACATCGACAATTACGACGGCAAAGGTCACGGCATCATCAGGACTTGAACGTCTGTCAAAGAGAACGTGTCGCCTAGTCGGAGGAACCACGTTTCTTGTGACACCAAGTGTTCTTTTACACTGCTATCCTGCTCGAAACGGGCACCACATCAGGGACGCAGCTCGGAGAAGGCAGTATCATTTTGCGGAGGACATACGTCTGTGGTGGTGATCGAAGGCACCGCGACAGCTGTAGACTTTGTGAACAATAGTGTGGACCTTCTGAATCCCTTTATCTCGATATATTCAGCAATGAAGATGGTATTTTTCAGCAGGATAGCTGTCCGTGTCACAGGGCCAGAAGCGTTTTACAGCGATTTCAGGAGCACGATTGTGAATTTGACCACCAAATTCGAGTGTTCTGAACATGATGAAACAGATCTGGCAAGCTATCGGCTCTGCAACCGTGGATAACCTGCTATATACTTCCTGAAACCTGTCAAGGACATGTCGAGTCCATCCTAACCAGAATAGATGCAGTGCTGCGTTAGGATGGTGCAGGAAAACATTGTTAAACAGGCCGTCATAATATTTTGGCTCATCAGTGTGAGTCCAAAATGAATTCTGCAGTATGTGAGAAAGCGAGAGCAGAAAATAAAGCTTTGTTCGCTTTTTCCACCAATACCTAACAGTACACTCTCATTACTGACCGTTGGCTTCATCCAGAAAAGGGCTATCTGTCCTCAATGTTACATCAGTGTGTCTGTTAGGAAGAGATTCGATGAATGCATCTAGTCTCTGTAGCACTTCTTGGTTGGATAATGAACATTACTTATATTCCTATTTGCATTATATGTGCCTTTCCTTACAGTCTTGCTCAATCTTTCCCACAAGAGATACCTTTAACCTTAAATGCTCGGAACCGCACGAAACAATGCTTAGACATAATACTCGGTCATAACAACAACAGTGGTCTGCGTCATTCGCATGCAAAACGCCGCAGTTTTCTGCTAGCGCCATCGGATGATGGCATGTTGTACATATCTGCAGTACGAATATTTCTCATTGAGGGTTCGCATGCAGATTGCTGTGTAAACTGTGTACAGTAATATCACGAAGAGAATTACTCATAAGAATGCAGCCTAAATATTAGGGACAAAATTGCGACATGCTCTATACGTAAATGAAATTGGAGCCGAGGAAAGGAAGTTCGCGAATGTATTACATAACATAACAATTCAGAAACATAATGGGAATGACACAGATATGCATGACGTTACGTGGATAAATATAAAGATTTTGAAGGACACGACGTTCATCTCCAGAGTAACTGGAACATTCTAGTCAAAGTGATTACGAACCATTTCCACCCAAACAGTCGACGCCCAGTGTATCAGAAGATATTATTTGGCAGCTTAGTGGATAACATTTATGCGGACTATTACAATTGTGTCATCAATTCGTACAGCAAACTAATGAGGTGTTCTGAGTATACTGAAAGTAAATCAAATTGCAGATTAATTCTAAATTACGTATGTAGCCACAGACGAGCAGGAGCTCGTTTCAAAGGAAACAGACTGTTGCAATTAAAAACTGTAAACGAGCATGTAATGCCGCAGTTGGTAGAGCATGGTCCTGTGGATCTACAGATGTTTATTGGCATCTGGAAATGTGAGCACTAGAAGCTGCTAAATGGTTGGCTTGAACAGTTACAAAGCTTCGACAATCTTAAGGCCGAATATGGCATTTCACCCAGGCCTATTACTACATCTGTCACTCGTATGGACATAGAAGACAATAATGTATGTCAGAAGGCACAACAGCTTGTGGAGGAAGTGAACATGTTTATGACAGAGCAGAGAGTGGAGAAAGGAAATGTTTGAAACAGTGACCAGAGTCATTCCCAATTTGAAATGTATTCATTATCAACTCTGTCTCACAGAGGAGGGAAAACTACAGCTAGTGTCCAGTCGTCTGTTTGTAGCTCTACTCACAGCCAAACAACTGATGTGGCTTTATCAATGATAAGCAGATATACTGTGCATCTGTTTTCAAGAGGTTCAAGACACTTTCAGACCAAATATTTCAAAGGAACGTGAAACAACGTGCCCACGAAACATTCATGTGGAGGCAAGCAAAAGTGGAATAACGACTAAAGAACACACGAAACATTTTCTAACCTTAGTCATTGGCGAACATGCAACATGTGAAAAGAGCTTATTGCTGTGTGATTCCTGTCCAGGCCATATAGATTGTACTCTTCTAGGCTCAACTTTTCCAAACAAGGATACTGCTCTGAATATATTGCCACCGAATAGAAAAAAATATTGGCAACCGCTAGATGTTTAATTCTTTCGGCAGTATAAACTCTTTATCACAAGGATTGCTGATTTGTAAGACTACAATGAGAGACCACAAGAGAAGGTTAATGAACGTTATATAATCATAAAATTTTACTCTGTGATTTACAATTAATTTTTTGCACCAAAGTACACGCTTATGCTGCGATATGCTTGGCGAAAGGCAGATTATGACACTGACGTCATTTGAGACTGTAACTAATGTAGCCTTTGATAATGGACTGCTTGAATGCGCAAGTGATTTTGAACGTAAACACGGGGCTTTAATGAGGAGTGCAAATTGTTCTCTTCCACTTTGTTTTAACCAGTTCATCGATATCGATATAAACAGCATGAGATGTGTAGCATATGTTTATTTTGCGCCATTACAATTATTTTACCTTCCCAGGGTTTTTGGTACTATTGATTGAAAATGTAATGGTTCAAAAATGTTCAAATGTGTGTGAAATCTTATGGGACTTAGTTGCTAAGGTCATCAGTCCCTAAGCTTACACACTTCTTAACCTAAATTATCCTGAGGACAAACAGACACTCCCATGCCCGAAGGAGGACTGGAACCTCCGCCGGGACCAGCCGCACAGTCCATGACTGCAGCGCCTCAGACCGATGGGCTAATCCCAAGCGGCATGATTATGTGTAATTTCCCTCCAAAGATACTGATGTCTTATTACGTTGTTTCTTTACATTCAAGTGTTACTTGTTGTAGAATGCAAAGTTTTGCATCTAAATGATACAGATCACTGTTTTTCTTTTTATGATCGAGGATTAACATAAGCACGGTTTCATGCGGTATCAAGTGCTCGAGGTAAAGGGGTGCCCTGTCAGTGGTTATTACTCAGGTCAGTATTTATCATCTGTGGACCACACATTAAATTCACATGTACCATAATGTTGACATTCGCTACATGCAGCCTGTTCTTCCTTGATAATCCCTGTATATCTTTTTTCTTTACTACTATCACATTCTAACTACACTACTGGCCATTAAAATTGCTACACCACGAAGACGACGTGCTACAGACGCGAAATATAACCGACAGGAAGAAGATACTCTGATATGCAAATAATTAGCTTTTCAGAGCATTCACACAAGGTTGGCGCCGGTGGCGACACCTACAACGTGCTGACATGAGGAAAGTTTCCAACCGATTTCTCATACACAAACAGCAGTTGACCGGCGTTGCCTGGTGAAACGTTGTTGTGATGCCTCGTGTAAGGAGGAGAAATGCGTACCATCACGTTTCCGCCTTTGATAAAGGTCGGATTGTAGCCTACCGCGATTGCGGTTTATCGTATCGCGACATTGCTGCTCGCGTTGGTCGAGATCCAATGACTGTTAGCAGAATATGGAATCGGTGGGTTCAGGAAGGTAATACGGAACGCCGTACTGGATCCCAACGACCTCGTATCACTAGCAGTCGAGATGACAGGCATCTTATCCGCATGGCTGTAACGGATCGTGCAGCCACGTCTCGATCCCTGAGTCAACAGATTGGGACGTTTGCAAGACAACAACCATCTGCACGAACAGTTCGACGACGTTTGCAGCAGCATGGACTATCAGCTCGGAGACCGTGGCTGCGGTTACCCTTGACGCTGCATCACAAACAGGAGCGCCTGCGATGGTGTACTCAACGACGAACCTGGGTGCACGAATAGCAAAACGTTATTTTTTTGGATGAATCCAGGTTCCGTTTACAGCATCATGATGGTCGCATCCGTGTTTGGCGACATCGCGGTGAACGCACGTTGGAAGCGTGTGTTCGTCATCGCCATACTGGCGTATCACCCTGCGTGATGGTATGGGGTGCCATTGGTTACACGTCTGGGTCACCTTCTTGTTCGCATTGACGGCACTTTCAACACTGGACCTTACATTTCAGATGTGTTACGACCCGTGGCTCTACCCTTCATTCGATCCCTGCGAAACCCTACATTTCAGCAGGATAATGCACGACCGCATGTTGCAGGACCTGTACGGGCCTTTCTGGATACAGAAAATGTTCGACTGCTGCCCTGCCCAGCACATTCTCCTTATCTCTCGCCAATTGAAAACGTCTGGTCAATGGTGGCCGATCAACTGTCTCGTCACAATACGCTGGTCACTACTCTTGATGAACTGTGGTATCGTGTTGAAGCTGCATGGGCAGCTGTACCTGTACACGCCATCCAAGCTCTGTTTGACTCAATGCCCAGACGTATCAAGGCCGTTAATACGGCCAGAGATGGTTGTTCTGGGTACTGATTTCTCAGGATCTATGCACCCAAATTGCGTGAAAATGTAATCACATGTCAGTTCTAGTATAATATATTTGTCCAATGAATGCCAGTTTATCATCTGCATTTCTTCTTGGCGTAGCAGTTTTAATGGCCAGTAGTGTACATTCATCTCAGACAGGATAAATTTTCCTTAGCTTCAGTCAAGTTTGAAGCAGCTGTTCTACTATTAGATTGACCTGATAGTTGTAACATGACCGACAAATATCGCTAAGCAAATATTGTTTCATTTTGTGCCACTTATTTCCTGGTTAATTTATTGCTTGTAGTAGCCATGTGTGCCTACGAGAAATCTTAGAGCTTTTCTTGCGAGGAAGGTGTACTCTTGGTATGGCCTCAGTTCCTGTTTGTCGGCAGAAGGCAGTCGGCGAGCTTCATTAGGAGTGGTGAGCATCCTGGGGGAGGTGGGCAGCTTGGTGGAAGCTGACGCTGCTGCCTGCTCTGTGGTTTTGTTAGCAGTGTCGGCAACTGTCCTTCCTCAGGGCAGAGGGAAATTGTGCTGCCTCTGCCATCCCCAGAGAATAACTGATCGTGAAATACTTCTCTCCTCTGTAAGTACCTGAAAACACAGGACGCTACCAGTGTGGAACACTCGGTTGCTTGTCCTACAGAATTTTGGTTTATCCAATCAAGTAAGTTGCCCTCGCCATCATGCTTGGCGTGAAGAGGATGACCAATTGAGGAGACACTGCCAACGTTGTGTTTGTTAATGTACATTTTCTATATTAGGAGTGGAAAGTGTCTGCTGCATTTCCCTGTCTCCTGTCTCGTTCGTCGCACTGACAACGACATTAAATCTTGCCCTCAAAGGTTTTTTAAGAAAGGTTTAGGACAATTCTTTTCCTGGCCACTGTGGCACTGTCAGGTGCTGACTGGTGCATGCTAACTGATTTTTTGGGACATGTAAGTTTCACAATCGTAGTATTGTGATACATATCCTGGGCAGTTTTATGTACTTACTTTGGCATACACCTTCCGTTGGGTAGTTGTTTATATATGTGCCATTCTTTTGCCTCATCAACTTTGAACTCATGAGCTGCCCAGATGAAGAGATCTTGCATTTTCTCCATAGTCCTCCAAATAATTTATTACCTGTCACACTGTTAGCGTCATTTAATAATTTCATTTGAACCTTTAGATATCTTTGCTCTGTGTTGATATGTAAGTCATTTAGAACAAATAGATAACTGCTACTCTTAGTCTCGACTTATATTTCAAGATCCCTTACTATCCTACAATCTTTGCATAGTTACGTGACCCATATATAACGCATGTAACCTTGTGTGTTACTAAGTTGCTGATCTCCCTGTGACTGTGTTTTCACTTTGCACAGTGGTTAAAATCGATGATGATTTATTTAAAAATTCAGAGAAGGGCACGAGCATTGTGTTTGCCCATCTTGTTTGACTATCGATTTGTTGTCAGTCTTATCCGTAATGGGTGCTATTGAACTCCGTGAGTGTTCATTTATATAGTGCAGAGTAATATCCGCTACCAGTTGCAACTAAAATGATTTTTTAAGACATAACTGATTTCGGGCTTGTGCGCAACTTCTTGGATATACATTCATTATGTTTCCACATTCAGCGTTGGAGTTCACTTTAAAAAATGGAAATTACGTGATGTGAAGTAAATAGAAAGAACTTGAAGTGTCGAAGTGACATGTGTTGAAAATATTAGTTTTCTTACGTATTGCTGTAGTATCCATATTGTAATTACACATTTGTCACTTTCGTTACAAACACATTTAGATTTTCACAGATTAACTGCACATTTGTCATCATAATATTTATTTGAACTTCCATATTACACCTTTAACACAGTAATGACTCTTCAGAAGCTAATAACTGTAAATGAGAAATTAACTCGCAACATAGAATAAGTTTACATTGGAATACAGAGATTATGGTCAAAGAACTTAAATCTAAGAAGTACAGAGGTGTTACACAGACGAAAACATAGTAGCTATTACAAATGACCGAACTGAAAGCTGTGATATGATTGCGGATTACTACGGTGTCAAATGTGCAATTAATGTGTGATCTCAAAATCATGTAACAACTGTCTAATACAGCTATTCGATAATACGTCAGCTATATGTAGATACACAACTATATACAACATACGTCGCTTCGCCACTTCCACTTATCCCACTTCTGTCTGTTTAGTCAACATCACTTAATTTGTCTTTTACTCAAACAGTGAACTCCAACACTGAATGTAAAAACCTGAAAATGAATATATAATCAGTCGAAGATGCGGACAAGACCGAAACCGATAGTGCCTTAATTAAATCACGTTCAATTGTGGCTGGTAGCAGGATTTTTTCTACACCCTGTAAAGATATTTTTTTTTTTACCTCAAGAGAGGGTTTCGATTTCCCCTTGGTCGATAACGTGATTTTGTGTTATTTCATGACACTACTGAGAAAGATATTTAAGTCTGAGATCACTGTTTGAATACTGTTTAACATTCTGCAACTGTACCTCCTTCCTGGGTGATGATTAGTGACGATGTACGTGATACATACTGCTGTGTCTAGGAATTCTGCCAACTCGGTTCGCTAGACAAACAAACAACTCATATTAATGAGTTTTATTACCACATGAAAATTGCAATACAATAAATGTGTCGCAAGCAAATAATCAGTCTTCTTCAGAGTAGACAAATACAAGTCTGTGCAACGTTGAATACTAGGGACGTCGTTAACGTTGACGCTGCTACCCAAGTGGGCAGCCACCAGCCGGGCGCGGCGCTTGTGTCCTCTTCACGTAGGGGCCGCTGCTGTCGCGTTGTCGTCCTGGAAGGGAAGTCGGTCGGCGTTTGATTGGCTGATCTCTTCTCACAGCTTTCTCTTCCCTGTCGTTCCCGACTAGTGTGCCGGCGCTTGACTTTACATCTTAACACATACTTCATTTTTAGACAACTTAGTCTTTTGTCCCACCACATTATTTTCAATCGTTGTGTCACTCTTCCCCTGTCACATTCATACCACGTTATTCCATAAGCTTTTCATCTTTCCGTACACCACTAATGATTCGAAAGACGTACACTTCCTACTCTTGCAATTTTTGAACTGTGTATTCACTGACAACAGTTTTCTGAGTATCTTACCACGTCATAATGTAAATATTCATAAACCCACAAGAAGGCCACTGTAATTGTGGCCGAAACGTTGGTTCGCGCACGATAGTTTTTCACATTACGAAGCGGTACGACAATTAGAAAACTTATATGTCAAGTGACTATGGCTGCGGACTCCTACGCAGTTATGTGTATTCCCTGTTACAAGATGAAGCTTACTGCAGCACACTATTTGTTTTTCTCCACTCTTATTCGAGTTAACAAGTCCATTCTCTTCCGTAAAGCCGTCTTCAATTCCTTTCCCGACCACTGCGCTCCATAGCCCATGATTATTATATTTTAATCGCCATTTACATTCTTCGTTACCACTTCAACGCTCTCATAATTAGACAGACATTGAACAAAGAAGTAATAGTCTTACAAAGATCTGAGAACATCATTGCTTCTATTATTTGAGGCCTCCCATAACTACACAATATTTCAGAGTAGAAGAAATATACGTTGTCTTGTCAAAAGTTGGTATTTTGAAAAATGTTGCTGTAGAACCGCTATAAGATTTATAATTTATGCAGCAACCAGCCACAGGTATGGTTTAAAATATGGTACGATTTAATATTTACGCTATTCATGGTCAGTCAGTAAAGCATTTTATATTACTGCTTGTAACGTATACCACAACTGTGTATTAAATGTTCACAGTTTTATCTCTGCAACAGAAAGCTTCTGATATGAAGTTTTGTTATAGCTTTGATCACGTGGATGCACACTGGGTTGTTAGTTCCGACAGTACTAAGCTGCCATCTTTTGATCTGCAAGGTTAAAAAAACTACAGAAATATTTTCAGTACATTGTAGTAGCTGTAATCGTAAAAGAACGATTTTATATAAGTTCTTTTTGGCTTACATACAGAGTACATGTTATGAAATCAGTCTGTGCTATAAATCTCAGGTTGGTTTCTTACTATCAAAACGGTATGTGAATTTCGGATAAAATAAAATTATCTTTACTTAAGTTAGTATAGTTAATACACAAACATAGCCTAAGATACCACTACCTCTTAACAGATGGAGAGTAGAACATTAGAAAATAAGGCTGTCTCCTCATGGCCATACAGAGTCATACAAGTGTGGCAGGTCAAGAAGAGCTGCATGTGAATGTTTCCAATATTTCGCGGTCTTGCCAGCAACTGTATAAATATTAATTTTAATTTTAATAATCAAAAGCCTCAGTTGCAACGTTTACCTAGACTTACCTAGGTTTCAGTCGAGATAATCCAACCTTCTTCAGAATAAAAGTAACTACCGTCAAGCTAAAACTACAAATCCATAAATTATCCTCAGACTGTAAAAACTTATTTGAAACTGCCTCAGCCCCAGTTCGCGACCACGATGCGGCAGCCACTGATCGTAGCGTCATGAGGCCCGCGTTGGCCGAAACAATACCTTGCGCCTGCGTATAAACTGTGTGTTAGATACTTGTTGGGACAAGACGCGAACCTAACTCCTGATCTTGAATTTACTAGTAAAGTGAAATAAAAGGTATAGCTGAGGAAAAGTGCGTATATGTTATCTGTGCAGAAAGTACTTAGATCGACTGTCTTAACATTTATGAAATATTGGTCGTGATATTCGGAAGACATCATGTGCTTACAAGGTATGGCCTGTCTAAGAAAATGTTGTGCTTAAGCACGAAGTTAAATCACCTAAAAAGAACTTGGGAGTGGGAAGGATAATATAAAGTCAACACCGTCATTATTATGACTAGGTCTAGAAATTTTTGAGAAGTAAATGTTAAGCACTTGCTTAGCTATGGTTACAACGCATGAAGTGGAGCCGAGGCAGTTTCAGGTAAGTTTTTACAGTCTGACGATAATTTATGGATATGTAGTTTTAGCTTGACGATGTCCAACATGGACAAACGGTAATTACTTTTATTCTGAAGAAGGTTGAGTTACCCCGACTGAAACCTAGGTAAATCTAGGTAAACGTTGGAACTGAGGCTGTTGGTTATTAAAATTAAAAATGTGTCTGGGTTGACAACTGGCTGTATACTGTCGCATATCTGTCAGGCTAACATAGCAATACAGAACATTGCCGCCAGATGGCACCAGCCTCATGAAGAATAATAAATTTTTTATTTTTAAAATCGTACATGGAACGATATATGAGAGTATAAAAGGTGAATCATTTTCAGTGGAAAATAATACAATATCAGTCATATAAAATGGAAAATACACTAGGTAAGAATACTTCGTCGATTTTTAAGGTCGTTAAAATTATTTCCAATGAGGCAGTTGACATTAAACATTTTAAAATACATATGGATTCTTTATGTAGGCTCATCTTACTACTTCACTAGGACGCCATACCAAAAATTATTGTACACAATTTTACATCTCTTCTCGCCTGTAAACTATTTTCATCGCTATGTCAAAGACATAAACAGATGTACAAAATTTAGGACTAAAGTAATTTTCTCATGACGTGTGACTGCCAAGTAACACAGGTCGATGAATCTTGGGCCATACATAGAAGGAACTGCTCCAGCGTAATACAGAAGGTAACTGAAAGAAATACGCTATGAGACGAAAAGAACTGATAATTTTATTTGAAGACAATAGTTACACTGTAGTGACCGGGATCATGACGGTCTCCTACATATTTCAGAGGGCGGGACAGGGTTCTTAATACGGTATGTGATCACCTCGGACAGCAGTTCATGCTCTGCAAGGTGCTCTCAAGCTGGCCACAAGGCTGGTAAGGACTTCTTGTGATAGGTCGTTGCATTCCTCCACCGGTGCTACTGACGGCTGCTGGGTGGTCGTTGTTGCATGTGGACAGCTGAAATACATCGTCACAACGCACGCCACACGTGCTCACATGGATTGCAGTTGGTGTAATGAGCTGACCAGTCTACTCAGCGATTATGCTGTCATTCCAAGAGCCCCACCATCTGCGCTGTTCAATGTGGTCGCGCAGTCTCATCCTTGAAAACGATTTCAGGACCCAGCGCACCTCTGATAATGCACAAATTAGGAATGACTACACTATCACAATAATGTTAGGTGGAGAGTGTACCGCGTTCAAAAATTTGGAGGTCGGTACCTCCTTGCAACGTTATGCCTCCCCACATCGTAACACCATGGAGAATGAATATACCCATGTTCGACAATGAATTGTATGTTCCAAGCTTCCGCGATATGAAGGCACGTCCAGTAATGTCAAATTAAGAATCATGTCCTATCATTTTTAGTGTCTGGGGGCCATCATGAGTCGCTGTGATCTCAGTGCAGTAACTGTCTTTGAATAAAAGTATAACTTTGATATTTATTTACTTACTTACTTTCCGTGTCCGAAACTAGTCTTCAAACTTCCAAAAATCAGCAGCCAATATGGCCTTGTCATTTGCCTCCCATAAGTCATTCATTGTGCAGGGCTGGTCTAAATATGGACAGATAAGCAGGTGTTGAGGATCCTGGACAGAACCACACAGACAGAGAGCGTTCTCATTCTGTTTTAGGAAACCCCATTGCTGCAGGTTTGTCTTGCACTTTGGTTCTCCAGACTGTGTATGGTAGGTCTCCACCATGGGCCAGTTCTTCTTTTACTTCTTTATGGGGATTTATCAGGTCGATTTCCCACCTTTTCAAACGACTTTCTGCAGCCGACAGTTCGGGTACGTGACAGGAAACTCTTCCGCGAACAAAACCGTCGGTCAGCAGGCTGGTGTCCATATAAAGGGTGAAGCATGTCCTTTTCTTGCTTGGTTTTTTCGGCTTCGGCAGCGATGTCACGTCGTATGTTGGGCGGTGCGATCCCCATGATTGAGTACATCTTGTGCACTGGGGTTAGCCTCAAGCATCCGGTAACAATCCGTGCCATTTCATTCACCGCGACATCGACTTTTCTCGCATGTGTTGATGCAGACCATACTGGAGCGGCGTATTTCGCGGCTGACACACTGAGCGCAAGAGCTGAAGTTCTCAGGACTTTTGGGTTTGCACCCCAGGAACCGCTGGTTAGTTTCCTGATGATGTTGTTTCTAGCTGAGACTTTTTCGCTTGTGGCATTACAATGATGTTTATAGGTCAGAGTGCGATCCAACGTGGCACCATGATATTTGGGCGTTTTACATTGCTCGAGACGTTCACCTCTCCATATTACATTTAATTCACGATTTGCCTCCCTGTTCTTTAAATGGAATGCACAGACCTGCGTCTTGGAAGGGTTCGGCCTTAGGTGGTTTGCCTCATAATACTGGGAGAGAGCTTCCAAGGTACTGGTTAATTTCTCCTCTGCATCCATAAAGTTGTTAACTTGGGCTGCAACTGCAGTGTCATCGGCATACATAAATTGCCGCGTGATGTTTGGCACTGGTTGGTCATTTGTATATATGTTATACAGAGCTGGGGCGAGGACGCTTCCCTGAGGTAGGCCATTCCTCTGATTTCTCCACGTGCTCTTCTTGCCCTGGAGACAGACGAAAAATCTCCTATTATGCAGGAAAATACCTATCAGTGATTTTAAATGGTAATCTCTTGTCACATTATATACTTTCCTAAGGAGCCTCCGATAGTCTACAGTATCATATGTAGCTGAAAGGTCTATGAATGCCACTCCCGTGATCTCTTTCCTCTCAGACCCATCCTCGATATGTTGTGTCAGGTTCAGGACTTGACCGCAGCACGATTTGCCTGTACGGAAACCTGCCTGCTGTGGGATGATCTGTTGTTCCAAGACGCTTTCTATGCGACTTAGCGTCAGGCGATCCAATATCTTAAAAATTTGTTATTTGACATTGTCCCTTAGCAACATATGGAAATAGACGATCTGTTGTGCTAACACAAGTGAATAAACCATCATATGTCAAGATCGCTAAAATTCCATTACTTAATTAGTTTCAACTCATTGGTGCACCATCTACAGATCAATAAATTTTTTTATAACTTGATTCCATGTATGTCGACCATCAGGCATTATACGTCGTCATAATCTGTTTAGCTGTATCACTGTTAGGGGAAAGAGGGGGAATTCGGTGCACCTAAGGCATTTTGACTACAACCTTTAATCTATAATACCTAGAGGCTCAAATTTCCGTGTAGCGTTAGCCGTATGTGTTTACTGTAACGTATCGTAGGATAACAAATATACAGCGTGACACGTTTTAGAAAAGGAAAGACAGATAATTATGACATCACGGCACTGCGTCATTTTACCCTGCGTACCGGGTAAAATGACGCGGTAAGTGGGGTAACTTGGGACAAGAAATGGTATAAGGTAATTAATTTCACACATCTTATAGTACGAACTATATGTGTCGAATGCTGTGTTTATTAAACAAAACACTGAACAACATGCTTTACAAAAAGAAGAAAGCGAAAATACCAGCTTAATTAGCTGTGGAATAGATACAAAACAATAATAATAATTTTCTTATGAAATAGAAAGAAAAATGAAGCAGAGGACTCGGGTGTAAGTGTACTCAGTAATTTTCACTTGCATATCAGTAAAACAACTAACGCTGCTTCAGAGAGAAGTCATAGTTATCATTTTCAGGACTGACTCACCACGCACAGATCGTTGCCTCTGGTATTTTGTGGTTGATGGTGCTAAGTCTAATGTAAGTCCCACTATGAACAGCACTGACGGCATTCCTTAATTCACCCGCCAACCAAGAAGCTCTCTCTCGTTTATGAGTGTATGTCCTTGGCCTCTGAACAGAGGATCCCTATCTCATTTATCTACCTACTTTCATTAGTCTAAAACTGAAATGTGGTAAAATGACGCATTCGGCCTCTGTGCGTCAAATTACCACGGGAAGCATAAACACTAGCGCTTTGCTTAAGAGAAATAATACTTTTATAATCGTGGGTGTTGATGTCCAGAGAGAGGCATCACAACAAAAGCTTATTTTTTTAACGTAACAGGAAATCTCTTATCTCTTAGAAACTGGAGATCAAATATTAGAAGAAATATAGACAAACCACACTCTTGCCTCTTGTGCCGACAACTTGCAAGTAACGGTTCCCGCGTTCTGTATGCCTTTCGTATAAGTGAGCACCAGATGGCAGAACTGATCAGATAAGACTAGCCCCAACACAGCGCCCAATTCCCCCCTCCCTCCCCCCCCCCCCCACACACAATCTCCTCTGTTTTCATGTACTGGAAGAAGCATTGCGACCTAATTTAGATGAGATCACAGATATATATATATATATATATATATATATATATATATATATATATATATATATATATATATATCACTTACCAAATGCACTTGTACGCATTTATTTTATCACACTCCATGTACCCCCCCCCCCTCCCCAATTTGTATATGACAATAACAGTGATTCAGCCGAACAGATTACGACACGTGTAATGCCTGGTGGCAGGTGTACTGGAAATCAAGTAACGAAAATATTATTAATCTGAAGATGGCTTGTCGGTGATCTAAAATTAGTTAACAAGTAATGGAAATTTCAGCAGTCTTTATCTGGGAATTTTTATCCCCATATTTTAAAAGTGTCATTTCCGTACGTCTCAGTGAGTATTGACTTCAGTTACCTTCACTAATATATTGTAGAATATCTTTCTAATGCAATGGTTCCCAGCCTCCAGTTGATTACCCGCTGGGGGTAAAATGAAAGATGTAAAAACAGAATGGTTCTATAGTGTTCCAGTCATGAAATTAAATTATTTTTAAAAGATCATTAATTAGAAACTAAATAATTTTTAAAAGAGCATTATTATCACTTTTCATGAGGCTGCAATACTGATTACGCAAGTCACCAATAATTATATATATACATATATTTTAATAATGTTTGTTAACACTTGACACAATGTGATGTATGTTAGACATGTGAAAGGAATATGTGAACATCTTCCTCACATGGTTCACCCACTACACACAGACACATACACACACACAATATACTTTGTACTATCCGTCGGTGACAGTAAAACTGAGGTATACACATCATATATGCTTAAACAGTTCATGAAAATGCCTTCTCCGAGTTGTGAGTAGTTCCCGCAGAGGATCATAAATTGCTTCATTATTCACTTCGCAGCAAATAAACGAAATAATCGACAGCACAGTACACAGCAACTATGTAATAGCCATTACACTGCTGTAAGGTCACACAGTATTGTTATTATTATTAATATTAATATTAACACTCACAGTAGTGGTTAGACATACTGGATTTACAGCCTGACGTCTTCCAATTTCTGCCACTTCAAAAGCAAGGAGTCCAGCAATCAAATGGTTTAGGAACAATAAGCGCAGTGTACACATTTTAACATGATTAATTTTAAATGGTCGGGAAGAAGCAGGTCTCATTAGGGGGTAGAGTGTTGCAGAGGAAGCGTGTTTTGTAAAAAGTGTCTATCCTCCGTGAGGATAGATACGTAGTTTTCATTTCTCAGAAGATGTAGGTAGCACTCGGGATGCACTGTGAATTGCATCATTACGTAAAATAAAAAAAACGGTGGCTACAGATAAGTATTATCGGTTGTCTCATTGACTCATTAGTTCAAGATTTAATAAAACGTCATTTATCTTTCACCATTTTACAAATAAATAGTTCAAAGTATACATTTTTTCATTCTAAAGATTAGTTGGTCGGTAATGTTTATGGTGCTGTGGGGAGGGGGATGGCGTACCAGTTAGTATATGATTACACTTAGGGGTTTCAGAAAGGTTGTAATGTATGGTCCAAGCTATCTCACTTGGCAGAGTCCCATCAAGCGAAAGTTACTTTCGTCTATAAGTCTTACACTTCAGTTTATTTTACCGTGCCCATAAACTCTATATATCATCTGTATCCTAATACCTCCGCAAAACTGACATCTCTGAGACTACTGTTTTGCTACTCAAATGAGCTAGGCAACGTTTGTAAATCCTGAGTACATGTATTCTCATAAAATATAACTTGGGGTGTGCTAAAGCAGTTTCCAGCGAATAAAAGACAACTTGCATAAAGCATTTGCGAAACTATGTTAACTTCTAAATACGTAAAACAAATATACGAGGAATTTGTCGCATGAAAACTCTCACCAGGCGAGTTTTCGCTGAAATTCATGTTTAATTAACATAAATATCATTTCACGAATGTTTGTAATAAAGTTAAAACGAAAAAACCTCTAATACGTTTTCCAAATTAGAACGAAAACATTTCTGTTTATCTCACTGCAACACACGAATAACGAATATCAAACGAGACACCACCAGGAAAGCAAAGACACCTGTAAGACCCACATGAACATGGATTTGTAATAAATCCGAAGTCGGCAAAGGTTCCAGTTAAATAAACTTCTTTAAGTTGCTGGTTACTGGTTAAATTATAAACCTTACAAAAGAAGAAATGTGGTTATGCGTGAGTACTTGATACTCTCTTCCTAGCTATTGTGCTATGAATATTCGAATGAACAAGCATGGACAAACCCAACTTCTGGGGATTGGTTAATTGTTACTAACACAACGTGAAACGAGAATGACAAATTTTCATTATTAAAGTAAACAATGTTTCTGAAACAGTGGTGATTATTATATCATATGATTAATATGTTCATCTCTGGGACTTCACTTGCCCACACGTAAATCACCATTTCCGCAAGACAGTAACAACTGCTACGTTCTCAGTTATTTGTTGGGTATACTACAATTTCCGGCTTACTCTACTGTTTTTACCCTCTACAGCTCCCTCTAGTATCGTAGAAGTTATTCCCTGATGTATTCTTAGGTGTCCTATCACCCTGTTCCTTCTTTTTGTCAGTGTTTTCCATGTATTCCTTCCTTCGCTGATTCTACGGAGCTCATTGTGTACGCCATCAGCCCATTTCATTTTCAACATTCTCCTGTTACACCACGTCTCAAATGCCTCGATTCTTTTCTATTCCGGTTTTCCCACAGTCCACGTTTCACTACCATACAATGGTGTGCTCTAAACGTACGTTCTCAGAAATTTCTTCCTCAAATTAAGGCCTATGTTTGACACTCGAGGAAATCTCTTGGCCCTTTTTGCAACGGCTAGTCTGCTTTTCATTTCCTTCTTGCTCTGTCTGTTATATCTCTTCTCTGGCACCCAGAGTCGTAGAACGTTACCCTTCCATTGGTTATTCAGTCTTTCTCTTATGGTCACCTGGCCCTTGGTAATCCCCTCGCAGAGATATGAATGGGGTACTAGTCCAGAATAGTTCAAAATGTTCAAATGTGTATGAAATCTTATGGGACTCAACTGCTAAGTTCATCAGTCCAGAAGCTTACACACTACTTAACCTAAATTATCCTAAGGATAAACACACACACCCATGCCCGAGGGTGGACTCGAACCTCCGCCGGGACCAGCCGCACAGTCCATGACTGCAGCGCCTAAGACCGCTCGGCTAATCCCAGACCCAGACCCAGACCCAGACCCAGAATAGTTTGCCGGTGGAGAGATCATCATGACAGTTTCTCAGGAGCAGGTTACATATCCTGTGGACACACAGGATATGCACTGCTTTCCATTGCCTTCGGCAGCCTCGTGCCGTTGATGACTACTGATTGTCTTCCAGGGAAAGTTTTCATCTCAAAAGGGCAGCTGAGTGCCCTGGACCACATTCCGCTCCGCCGCCATCTTTGACTAGGCAGTTGGCAAAACGAGAGTGACTTCTTATGACGAAAACATTCGGTCGCCATTACTAATGATTTTTATTCAAAATTTAAGCAGTGGTGAGGTTCGAGTTCGAGACTGAGGACATTTTGATTACTGCTCAGAGATATTTGTACAGGCCTACATATTTCAGCTGTATCTGTGGTGAATTTCAGCCTGCAGTTACATCTGGATCTTGAGGATCCTGCAATTCTACCTGAGTAAGAGTTATATAAAAAGTTGTGGATTGTAGTTCCACTGTTTAGATGTGAAAATGGAAAGAAAGGTCTTTAACTTTTGGTCTGGTTAAGTATTTCATCTCATTTCTTTATTGCCCTTTTTTTAAAATTTTGTCCGTCGTGCGAGTTTGAGTTTGATGGAAGTTCGACCACTTTTGAAAGCAACATTTATTTCAACTTGGAAACAACACCCCAAAATCTTTGTATGTTTGGTATTTAGTCGTGTAGCATGTCTTTGGCCTCGAAACACGCTGACAAAATAATTCACTCACTGCAGAGCTAATTCTCACAACTTCTGCACTGAACAAAAATATCAGATGGATTGCGTTGAATACTTTCACAGTATTCCAAATCAGCTAGATATAGGGAAACAGAAAAGCACCAACAGGTAGTTTTCGAAAATTTTTTCGTGGTACCCCTAATAGTATGATTATTAATCATACTACTGTTACTGTGTTTTTAGACGAATAATCAGACTTGTATATATACAAAATCAACTTTGCCCAAACGCTCCCAAGTTGAGATCATATTTCATCCCCCTTTCTCTTCCCGCCACCCCCCTCCACCTGTGCTTCTTTCTACATAGCAATATTTGTGCCAGGAGTGGCTGAAATCGATCTAGAGATTTTGGAGGAGATATGGTACATACATACATACAAACACACAGACAATTTTTATAAATATGTGGAAATAGTTAAGTCTGCGCTGGCGTTAGAGAACCCTCATCGATCCAGAAAATTTATTCACCGACATCAAAGCTGCATGCCCGCTACTCTGCTACCGTAGAGTGTCATGTGACATGGCTGTGGACAGATGTTAATAAAACAGTATGCATCGGACAAGCAGCGACCGTGCTAATGCTCGCCTGATGCGACGGCTCCCACTAATGGAGCCGTGCTAAGCGCGTCCCGACGAGCATTAACAGATCAGCACAATTACCCGCCTGTTCCCGACGTGATGATCAACTCCACAGTCTGCTAATGGCAGGCAAACCCACTGTCTATGCCGGTAGCGTCAACAAGGGCTCCTGGTTCCATATAACATCGGACATTTGCGAATTAAACAGAAAATTCAACTTAACTGGGAAAAAGTCTCTACACAACGTTAACTGGTGTGTTTTACTTTTTCAGCTACCTGTTGTTCCAAAACCAGTCTAGACTGAATCATGAAAACACACAACAGGTGACAAAACGACGGCGGAGTCAACTGCTCTCCTTCTCAAGCATTTTAAAGCAGTTTCTGGCGCACCGGTGAGGCTACAGTTAGCAGGAGCCCTCAACATAGCCGCCATCCTCCTCTTCTTGTTGCAGCTCCTCCATGTAGCACGTGCGTTTCGTAAGGTGGTGCAAACCAGTATGAGACCTTCAGTCTGGATAGGACGTAGACGTGGTGCAAAAGGTGGCACAATGGCTTAATTACTGTCAATCAAAGTGCATATCGTAATCAGAAGAAAACATAAACAGTCGACAGAGAGTTGACGATCCTAATTATTAAATAGGACGCGAATGACCATATTATATTGTGTTATTAATCACCACTGGATTAAAGTGCGGTGTGACATCAGTGATTATAAAATTATTTTGATATTGTGCTGCGGCACCAATTGGCGACAGTTACTAAGGGTGGCATCCCTAAAATTTACACTTGAGTTCTTCATTACAGGAGTGAAATTCCTCACCATCCCACTATTCAGTAATGCTCCGACATCTTAGCGAGTCAATGAGTCCATGATCTAGTGGTATCAACTGCTGCGAAAGGCATATCATTCGAGAAAGATGCCAGATGGGAAACCCCAACAGATGCTCTTCGTGTGGTTTCCGGATCTGCACATCTCCAAGCACGACTATCGCGGAACAACACAAACCGGGGCAGGAACGTTCTTATTAACGTTAGGGGAGTCTGGTATCCAGATCTTATTCATTTTTATGTTCATACTGCATCTACTAGATTTTTTTTGTTACTTTCGCTTACCACATTAAATAGTGCAGTTGTCAATGCACTGCCCGCATCTCGTGGTCGTGCGGTAGCGTTCTCGCTTCCCACGCCCGGGTTCCCGGGTTCGATTCCCGGCGGGGTCAGGGATTTTCTCTGCCTCTTGATGGCTGGGTGTTGTGTGATGTCCTTAGGTTAGTTAGGTTTAAGTAGTTCTAAGTTCTAGGGGACTGGTGACCATAGATGTTAAGTCCCATAGTGCTCAGAGCCATTTGTCAATGCACTGTTGAGAAACACGAAGGTCGGCTTTACTCTGAGTTTCCCTAAACCATTTCAAGTGAATGCGCGTTACTGTCAATTTTCTGCCCCCGTATTGTTTAATGCGATTTTTCCCACTACTTCGAATGACCTTATGGTCAACAAGTCATTAAGCTGAGAACTGATTCCTCTTTTTATTCGTCGTTATACCATTTAGCCTCTTTCAGAGTTTCGGAAAATCGTGCATATCCATTCTAACTAATTATTAGGTCTTTATTTCATAAGTTCACCAGTCTCGAATTTATGTGCTGTAGACAACCAAAGGGTCTCCCACTGGACACTCTCTGTGCCATACGCCTTCAGCACACTCCAATATTTATCGAACCTCAAATATGTTGATCTCGATCCTCTCCTCAAGGCGAGGTTACTAAATCATTAAGTTATCAAATGTGATTCTACGAGGTTCTTCCTCCTCCTGGTTGTACTTTATGTTATCATAGGTACTTTATGTCTTACCTGGCCACGTTAAACACCAGCCTCTGGCTCTGGAGACCCCGGGTTCCATCCTGGGTAGAGGAGGGGACTTTTATAGATCCACTCTCCACCCATCAGTTGAGTAACCGGGATCTCTCTAGCGAGTAAAACCCCCACCCCTTCTACTGCTGTGCCGAAGGAAAGCTGTATTCTACCTGTTGTTAGTTGGAACAGGTAGCTGCGAGAAGTACTGCTCAATGAACGTAAACAGTGCATGCATCCAAGTCGGAGACTACAATAGTATACATAAGATTGGAAAATAAAATTGGGGATTTGTTACGATACGACCATGTTACGCTTTTCAAAAGGTCAGGCCACAGACATATTTCCGGAGCTGCGGATCATAATGGAAGCAAGACTTGCGGAAAATCAAGACATGTCCACATAATTCGTCGACCTGGAAAAAGCGTTCATGAGTATCAGCTGGTGTAAGGATTCAAAATTATGAGGAAAACAGGTTGAAACTAACTCTTTAATTTTTTTTATTAAGCACTGACCAACAGAATTTTCCCTGACAAAGACAACTCAGACTGAACCTCTTCATTTATTACTCACAATATACAAGCCCAATGCAGTCTGACTGCTATACATTGACAACATGACTTCTAATAATTAACACAAAAGAATAGCCCTGAATTGTAAGAAATGCTAACAATAATACAAATCCAAAATAATGAAATTAAAGAATTATGAAACTTCCATGCAGCTCTGTTAATTGCCTAAACACATTCCAGTCACGATTTCCGATCGTGGAAACCCTATTCCTATTTCATAAGTCCCTTACCTCACAGAAAATCTTCATAACACGAACTACAGCAGGTAGCAACAACAGCCAGCTAAATAAAAGGATTCTAACTACTGTAGACTCTAACTACTACGAGGCATATGGCTAGCAAAAGAAAGATTTTGGTGAAGAGCAAACAGTACATTTAGAAAATTTTACTTTATTCATGTGACACTCAGTTCCAAAAATTACATATTTGTCAATAATTCTGCTACCCAAAGATTATCAACCACACATCCATAATCCAACCTTTCCTTGTATCTTTTCTTATAAGAAATTTCGTCTCACTTTTCAACACAGAGTCTCCACTAAGAAAAACATGTCCATACACTTCTATGTCCACTCGCTAAATGCTAGCCCGTCCAACCACAGAATGTCTTGCCAAGGGTGCAGAGCACTGTCAGAGATATTAACACAGTCTATTGCGCTGCCAACATACAGACAGGCTACTTACACAGCCTCTCTGCTCCCCTCAAAAAATTTTACAATAAATTTTTGGCAGTGGCCACGACTAAGTTGTTAAAATTCTTATATTAAATATATCAAATACATAAGATGTAGACAAAGGTTAAGTGATATACTCTTGGTGAATAATGTAAAAATTCTCCTCAAGTCACTAAAGACAGTCCTAATAATTCATCAGAAGTGAGGTCTACTCCAGTTTTACGCACAAAGGCTGAGCAGTATATGAAAATGCACAAATAGTAGTCAACAACCATGCAGTCTTGAAGAAGAGGTGTTGTCCTACTCACGGGAACACAGTGCTGACTCTTGACTTGAAGATTTCAGTTGGTATCGTAAGATTGGTAATGGGCCACCACAGAGCAGACCAACAGCAGTATTAGTCTAAGTCTGAAAGAACATTGGTAGTATTGGTGGGTCACTGCAGAGCAGACCCACTATAGTATCAATCGAAGTCTTGAAGAATATTGGTAATATTAGATGGTCACCACAGAGCAGACCCACTACAGTCTTGGTAGAGATTATGATAGTAGTGAGCCACCAAAGGTGCAGACCCACTGAAGTCCTTATAGAGCTGGACAGCAGCCATCCGTTTCAACTGTGTGGGTGCACATTCACAATTCAAGAGTCCTGAGGATAATATAGCTAGTCAGTACTGATGCATATTACAAGTCCCTAAGCCACCACCTGTGCACTCACAATTTTTTTTTTTTTTTTGCAGTGTCCTTACAATCAACAATGCTTTAACCAGTCCCTTTCTAAATTATAACACATGCTCAAGCACTAACACAGTCGAATAATCACTGGGATTTGATACATATAATACAACACACAGGCAAATGTGTGCAGTAAAAAGAATCTCTGCTATTTACCTAATTTGACAAACCGGTGTCTATACAATTACAGTTTTACAGCATAAGAATACAATTACAAATGTAAAGAAAATATCATTATAGGAAAGAACAAAAAAATGGCTCTGAGCACTATGGGGCTTAACTTCTAAGGTCATCAGTCCCCTAGAACTTTGATCTACTTAAACCTAACTAACCTAAGGACATCACACACATCCATGCCCGAGGCAGGATTCAAACCTGCGACCGTAGCGGTCGCGCGGTTCTTGACTGTAGCGCCTAGAACTGCTCGGCAACCCTGGCCGGCAGTAGAGAACAAAATAACATAAATAACATTTGCAGTAATACAGGGTTTACAAAAAGAACGGAAATGAGAGTATATATGAGTATTACACGAATTATCACATAAGTAAATACATGAAAAATAAGAATATCAGTAGGAACATTAACTTGGCACATGAATATTAAAAGAAAACATAACAGAATAAATAATGCCTGAACATCTTCGTAAAGTAAGGGACATTGTACAATAACTGAAATCAGATTTGAGGATAACATTATTCCTCATCATAGTGAATGCAGCCTAGTGTTAGAAGGAAAAAAATTCTACAAAATTTATCTGTCAGGTAAAAACGAAGAGATAGGAAGAACACAAGATATAAGGGTACACATAAACATATCGGAATAACAGAAAAGGTAAGGACAGGATCTGTTTTCAAGTGTAAATGTGTGAAAGTGTAAGTGTAACATTTGATACTGCAGTACTTGTGGTGTGCATTTTACACCTCCATAATTTTTTCTCTTTTTCAAAAATCTACTTCTCGTTCAAACTTCTTTTATTTTCAACCAAAACTACTTCAATTCCAACCAAAAGTTCATTTAATTCTCGCAGACCTCTCTTACTTCAACATTTGTTCCCACAAAAATCCTACCTAAGCATGCTACCTGTACTTATACTTTCAACCAGTGCTTATACTTCCATATTTTCGTACCTCATCATTAGTTTACAAGAAGATCATACCTAAACCTGTTGTCACTATAGCCTACTTATGTATGTTCGTTTAATGTTTTAAAATAATTCTTCCTCATTATACAACACTCTTTGGCCAAACCTTTTCCTTATAGCGTCTCAATGCATTTCTTCCCATTTAATTACAACTCATTTACTTACATAGCATACCCCCTCTTAAGCTAAGTTAAATCTACTGAGCTCAGATACATAAACTAGAGAACGGGGCAACGCAGCAGCACAAAGAATTAATACAAACAATAACGTCAAAAATGAAAATAGGCAAAGGAAGCAGTAGAATATCTAAATTAGCAAAGTATAGGGAACATTACAACTAATATAAGGCAATATGCAGCAAACAAGAAAAAAATATCAGGGGTACAACTGGTTTAGCACTGTAACACAAAGTAAATTTCCGTAGGACATCACCTGACAAATAGCAGCAGCAAATGGAATAACTTATACCCAAACCTGACAAAGCACAAGCTGAAAAAATATTATAATAAAGACAGCAATGCAGATACGGGAAATATATATGTACACTTATAATAGCATGTGTACATTTGTGATCATCAAAACTCTGCAAAGCGCCAGTACAAGGAACAAAATCTATACTATCTTCCATGTCAAATGCAATGATTCTATGTCACATCTTAACACTAAAGTCGTGTACCACAACAACTTATTATACCAAAAAAAAACACCAAAAAGGTGAGTTGAAACTAATTTTTTTATTATATTTATTTATTAAGCACTGACCAACAGAATTTTCCCTGACAAAGAAAACTCTAACTGAACCTATTCATTTATTACCCACAATATACACTCCTGGAAATGGAAAAAAGAACACATTGACACCGGTGTGTCAGACCCACCATACTTGCTCCGGACACTGCGAGAGGGCTGTACAAGCAATGATCACACGCACGGCACAGCGGACACACCAGGAACCGCGGTGTTGGCCGTCGAATGGCGCTGCGCAGCATTTGTGCACCGCCGCCGTCAGTGTCAGCCAGTTTGCCGTGGCATACGGAGCTCCATAGCAGTCTTTAACACTGGTAGCATGCCGCGACAGCGTGGACGTGAACCGTATGTGCAGTTGACGGACTTTGAGCGAGGGCGTATAGTGGGCATGCGGGAGGCCGGGTGGACGTACCGCCGAATTGCTCAACACGTGGGGCGTGAGGTCTCCACAGTACATCGATGTTGTCGCCAGTGGTCGGCGGAAGGCGCACGTGCCCGTCGACCTGGGACCGGACCGCAGCGACGCACGGATGCACGCCAAGACTGTAGGATCCTACGCAGTGCCGTAGGGGACCGCAGCGCCACTTCCCAGCAAATTAGGGACACTGTTGCTCCTGGGGTATCGGCGAGGACCATTCGCAACCGTCTCCATGAAGCTGGGCTACGGTCCCGCACACCGTTAGGCCGTCTTCCGCTCACGCCCCAACATCGTGCAGCCCGCCTCCAGTGGTGTCGCGACAGGCGTGAATGGAGGGACGAATGGAGACGTGTCGTCTTCAGCGATGAGAGTCGCTTCTGCCTTGGTGCCAATGATGGTCGTATGCGTGTTTGGCGCCGTGCAGGTGAGCGCCACAATCAGGACTGCATACGACCAAGGCACACAGGGCCAACACCCGGCATCATGGTGTGGGGAGCGATCTCCTACACTGGCCGTACACCACTGGTGATCGTCGAGGGGACACTGAATAGTGCACGGTACATCCAAACCGTCATCGAACCCATCGTTCTACCATTCCTAGACCGGCAAGGGAACTTGCTGTTCCAACAGGACAATGCACGTCCGCATGTATCCCGTGCCACCCAACGTGCTCTAGAAGGTGTAAGTCAACTACCCTGGCCAGCAAGATCTCCGGATCTGTCCCCCATTGAGCATGTTTGGGACTGGATGAAGCGTCGTCTCATGCGGTCTGCACGTCCAGCACGAACGCTGGTCCAACTGAGGCGCCAGGTGGAAATGGCATGGCAAGCCGTTCCACAGGACTACATCCAGCATCTCTACGATCGTCTCCATGGGAGAATAGCAGCCTGCATTGCTGCGAAAGGTGGATATACACTGTACTAGTGCCGACATTGTGCATGCTCTGTTGCCTGTGTCTATGTGCCTGTGGTTCTGTCAGTGTGATCATGTGATGTATCTGACCCCAGGAATGTGTCAATAAAGTTTCCCTTTCCTGGGACAATGAATTCACGGTGTTCTTATTTCAATTTCCAGGAGTGTATTAGCCAAACGCTGGTTGACTGCCATACATTGACAACATATAGCCCTGAATTGCAAGAAATCTTATTAACAAAACAAATCCAGAAAATATGAAAATAAAGAAGTATGAAACTACCACCAGCTCTCTCAATTGCCCAAACCTCTTTTAATCACGAATACCGATAGTGGAAACGCCATTCTTTTTCACAAGTCACTTACCTCATAGAAAATCTTCATAACACCAACTACAGCAATTACAGCAAGTAAGAACAACAGACAGCTATATAAAAGGATTCTAACTACTATAGACTCTAATTACTAGGAGGCATATGGTTAGCAAAAGAAAGATTTTGTTGAAGAGCATACATCGTATTTAGAAAATTTTACTTTATTCATGTGACATCCAGTACCAAAAATTACATAGTTGTCAATAATTTTACTACCGAAACATTATCAATTATACATCCATTATCATACCTTTCCTTGCATCTTCTCTTACAAGAAATTTCATATCACTTTCCATTGCATGTCCTACCAACACAGAGTCTCCACTAAGAAAAACATGTCCATACACATTATCCACTCGCTAACTGCTAGTCCGTCCAACAACAAAATCTCTGCCGAGAGCGCAGAGCTCTGTCAGCGATATTAACACAATCTATAGCTCTGTCAGCGATATTAACACAATCTATAGCTCAGCCAACATACAAATAGGCTACTTGGACGAGGAGTAATGAGAAATATGTGTGAAAACCAGGAAGGAGCACTGAGAACGTAAAACCAAAGACGTACTCCAATTAAAATCGGTGTAAGGTAAGAGTGTAGTTCTTCTCGTCACAGTTCCATCAGTGCATCGAAGAAGCTATGACGGAAATAAGGAAAAGGTGCAAGATTAAGGTTAGGATTCAGGGTCAAAGAATATCGACGACAGGAATCCCTGATGACATTTCTGCCCTTAGTGAATGTGAGGATGAACTACATGACGTACGGAATGGAATGACAAGTCTACTGAATGCGGATTGAGAGTAAACCAAAGAAGAAAGTAAAGGAACATAGTAGAAATGAGATTTGTGATACATTTAATACCAAAATAAAGCTACCTTTGAAGCAAAATAATGTATGATGGGCGAAGTAAGAGGACATAAAAAGCAATCTAGCATAGACAAAGAGGACACACCTTGCAAAAATAAGTCTGCTACTATCTAAAATTGGCCTTAAGTTGAGGAAGAAAGTTCTGAGAAGTACGTAAGTTCGGAGCACGGCTTTGTGAATCATGGACTATGGGGAACTACAAAAGAAGAAGATCGAAGCGTTTGAAATGTGGTGCTACAGAACAAGGCTAACATCCGAATTACTGATTCGAGATGAGGAGATCCTCAGTAGAATTCTGCAGGAAAGAAGTATGTGGTAAACACTGACAAGAAGAAGGGACAGGATGATGGTACGTGGTACTACAGGGAAAGGCCGAGGTGGAATATATCCAGTAAATAATGGAGGCAGTTGGATGGAACTGGTGTCGTGGCGTGAAGAGACCTGAATAGGAGAGGAAATCATGGTGTGCCGCATCAAACCAGACAAACGACTGGTGACCACCTAAATAAATGTACATAAATATGCCGAAAGTCGATACTGTAACTCATTTACGCAGAATGCTTCCAGTAGAAAATATGGATCCGAATTTATACGGTACCTCAGTTAGACAAAAGCAACTATTGTCCGTACATTGCTCATCTTACCATAAATAGCAATAGTAGTTCTGGTTATTGATGGAAGCAATTTCCTTTGCGTTTAGTAAAGTCGTGAATCAACATCTTACTGTTACTTTCGCATGTTTCCGCTGTCGTTCCCATCTTCATAAAGCTTTCGCCAGAAAAGTGCATATATTCACTTATGATATTTGTCATTAATAACCCATCCCAATTCAAAAATGACAGGGAAGAGCAGAGCTGCAGCAGTGGAAGAAAGGATGATCTTCACTATTATGAATTAAATCTCACTTCGGCACACAAAGGAGTGAATCATGCTGTCACAAAAATCTTTGGTCATTTGCCAAATAGTATTAAAAGTCTGACAGATAGCCAACCAACATTTAAAAGCATAATTTCGGAATGATAACTCCTTCTAGTCATTAGATGAATTCTCAGGTATGAAGTAGTAACTGTAAAAAAAAAAAAAAAAATACAATAAAAGCAAAAAACTAATTATGTATTTTATGTAAAGAAAACATATGTTAAAGTGACACGTTCCACATCATTACGAAATGTCTTATTCATGATCTATGGAACAAGAGTTAATGTATGTATGTATGTACGTAAAACTACTTTGTGGTACGGACTAATGTTTCGACCTTTAGCTACAGAGTCTTGGTCTCTACTAAATTACGGTGCAGTCATCTGACAAGAAAAGTTTTATGTAAAACATGTCACTAATTTACAGAGAACCAGCTAACAGAAATATTCACCTATTGCGGTTTCCCTAGGAAATGTTTGGGAGACACCACAAATGGATTCGAAATGATATGGTAATATGGTCATTGTAATTCAAATTGTACCGAGTGAGTCAAAAAGAAAGAACAGATTTAAATTGTTTATTACAGACGAACTACAGAATTTAAGACAGAAACACACTGCGCATGTCACTGGATAGAGGATTGTTGAAAGTTTTAAGTTCGCACAGACGCTATACCATACATTAAACGTAATCACGGTGCGTTTTTCGAGAAACAGCGAAACAGTTGTCCATTTCATTCCAGTGACAAATCAAAAGGTCGCTGTTCACTGAATCGACAGCTTAACAAGTCAACTTCTTAGCTCTTGAAGGTTAGCTGTCATAGATGGACAAAGACTCTGTCTTTTACGTACACCCACAGAAAATGGGATCGCAAGGTGTGAAATATGGTGGCCTGGGAGAGCAAAAGCAATGAACAAGATCTTGTTGTTCACGTCTTCCAATCCAACGTTGTGCGATGGTGTCATTAAAATGACGCGTGAAAGTGAGTCGGAGCGACCTCATGCATAAACGTGAAATCACTGAAATCTTCGTTAAGTTCATGAAGCTATCAATTTAGCCTCAAGTCCAGGTATGAAATTTCTGTCACAGTTTCCTCTACAGAAAAAAGTGGTCCAAAAACTTTTTGCAACGGCGCAAAACACACTCAGTTTCGGTGAGTCTCTTTGATGTTCGATGACGACGCCAGGATTTGGTGACTTCAAAATTCTTACATTATGGCGGTTTAATTTACTCGACAGATGAATCGTCGATTCGTCAAAATAGACGAGTCGTTCAGAAAAAGTGTCCTCTCCCCTATCCCGAGGAAATGAAATACAATATTCGTACTTTTTGTTATGGTCCTCCGGAATGCAATTGCTGCAGTATCTGCCAATTGTGAGGCTGCATATGTAGGCGTCGTTTCAGAACTACAACTCCGATAGAGGGGTGAGAGAAGGGGCTGGAAAGTGGGTTACATAGCAGCATAACTCGGGGAGGCCTTGAGTGGTTTAAATCCTTCTTGTATACGCTTGACTCATCATTTGCACATTTAACTGTATATAGCTACAGTGCGGTTAGTTCATCGTTACCATACCTAGAGGTGGGTGTGGTGATGAGACGCCATCACATAAAAATATTCGGCAACGACTCCGGTCAAGATTGTATACCGGTCAGGTTCCTTTCAGAGTATGCTGATACAATAGCTCCATATCTAACAATTATATACAACCACTCGCTCGCAGGTAGCTCCATCCCTAAAGACTAGAAAACTGGTCAAGTCACATCAATACCCAAAACGTAGAATAGGAGTAATCCGCTGAAGTACATGCACATATCACTAAGATCGATTTGTAATAGGAGTTTGGACCATATACTGTGTACGAAGATCATGAATTATCTCGAAGAAAACGATTTATTGACACATTATCAGCACGGATTCAGAAAACATCGTTCTTGTGAAACATAACTATCTTTTTATAGTCATGAAGTAACGAGAAGTGTCGACAGGGGGTGTGAAATTGATTCCATACTTTTAGATATCCAGAAGGCTTTCGACACCGTTCCTCGTAAGCGTCTTCTAACCAAACTGCGTGTCAATGGAATATTGCCTCAGTTGTGCGACTGGATATGTGATTTCCTGTAAGAAAGGTCACAGTTCGTAGTAATAGACGGAAAGTCATCGAGTAAAACAGAAGTAATATCCGGCGTTCCCAAGGAAGTGATATAGGCCCTCTATTGTTCCTGATCTATATTAACGACATAGGAGACAATCTGAGTAGCCCTATTAGATTGTTTACAGACGACGCTGTCATATACCGTCTTGTAAGGTCACCAGATGACCAAAACGAATTGCAAAATGATTTAGATAAGATATCTGTATGGAGGGAAAAGTGCCAATTGACCCTGAATAAAAAAAAAGTGTGAAGTTATTCACATGAGCAGTAAAGAAAATCCTCTAATTTTCGATTACGCCATAAGTCGCACAAATCTTAAGGCTGTAAATTCTGCTAAATACGTAGGGATTACAGTTACAAATAACCTACATTGGAACGATCATATAGATAATGGTGTGGGCATAACAAAGCAAAGACTGCGATAAATTGGCAGAAAACTTACAAGGTGCTACAGATTACGGAAGAGACTGCTTACACCACTCTTGTCCATACTATTATGGAGTATTGCTGCCCGGTGTGGGATCCGCATCAGGTGGGACTGACGGATGACATCGAAAAAGTTCAAGGAAGGGTGGTGCGAAATAGGAGAGATAGTGCCACAAACATGATACGTGAACTGGAGTGGCGTTTTTACAAAATTGTTAAGGTATTCGTGGCCAAGCTGCCTGTTGGTTTCTGTGCAGCTTCCCCAGTTCATCACCGGCAACGGAGGGTGAAGCTTTGACAATGCGACACTCGTGCTGGCGAAACGTCAGTAAAATCATTAGATGAACGTCGGCCGAAGAACCCGATACAGAAGCCAATAGGCAAAGGCGTTTTTCATTGCGACGGGATCTTCTCATGAAATTTCAGTCACCAGTTTTCTCCTCCGATTGTGAAAACATTCTGTTGGTACCCACCTACACAGGGAGAAATGATCATCACGATAAAATAACAGAAATCAGGGCTCGCACAGAAAAATGTAAGTGCTCGTTTTTCCCTCCCGCCTTTCGAAGGTGGAACGGTAGAGAGACAGCTTGAAGGTGGTTCACTGATCCCTCTGCCCGGTACTTTATTGTGATCAGCAGTGTGATAATGTAGATGTAGATGTAGATATTAGTATCGAATCCACGGTTTTCATGGTAGTAGACACATTGGACCGGCAGTAGTGGCCGAGCGGTTCTAGGCGCTTCAGTCTGGAGCCGCGCGACCGCTACGGTCATCAGTCCCCTAGACTTAGAACTACTTAAACCTAACTAACCTAAGGACATCACACACATCCATGCCCGAGGCAGGTTCGAAACCTGCCTCGGGCATGGATGTGTGTGATGTCCTTAGGTTAGTTAGGTTTAAGTAGTTCTAAGTCTAGGGGACTGATGACCTCAGAAGTTAAGTCCCATAGTACTCAGAGCCATTTTTTTAGACACATTGGTGATCTGCACCCGTACGAGTGGAGTGGGGTTGAAAAAACAGTGACCTCTAAGCATATTTTTGTAACGAATGTAGCAATTTCCGTCAAAGTTGGCTCCTATCACGGGAAAAAAATACTATTACACTAAGATACCCCTAACATTGCTATGGTTGAAGGTGGGAAACAAGAAGGAGTGACATGCAAGCATAGCTCAGTAACGCATGGTGCAATGTCAAGCAAATTTGTTGTATACTTGTAGATGAATCATTATCTGTAAGAAATTACTGTGGGTGCAAGGTAGCCCACTACCCCCAAAGAATTGTGTTTGGATGAGAAGGGTGGCGTGTAAAAGTGTTCGAAACTGATTTGCTGGTGTTTCTGTCCTGTGTTTAGTCGACCTGCAATGAATGAAAAGTATGAAAAGCCTTCTGTCTCTAACTTATGTTGCTCAGTGCGTCAACAACGTCACTGGAATGAGCACTGCAGCAAACCAATAGTTTTGTCCCGCAGGCGAAGCTGCGGGAGAAAAACTGATGCCATACGTCATCTAAAAACAAATTCCGAATGACGAGTCCAAAGGAGAAGATGTGCTTATTCTACGTATTCATATCATTCGAAGAGACGTGCCATTTGTTTTCACGCCATTGTAGTTCCTTGTTCGCCTTGCATTCTGAATGATCATCAACTAGGCACAAGATCAGTCGCTTCAAGTGTGTGGAATAAATCTGCAAAACCCATGGTTTTCACATGGTCAATTATATGTTGCATACTGACGGGTGGGACACCCGAAAAATTTATTTGTCCTTGCAGACGACGAAAAGACCAAAAATATTGTGTATACCGAAGCACTTGAATAACTTCTTAAAATCTAAATTATTGCGCAAAAAATAACTATCTTTCATTTATTTTCCACATACAAATGTTCCTTGCATGCGGATACTTACGTCGGAAGGAGAAGAGGAATTGCAGCGCATGTCAGGCACAGCGAGTCTCAAAGAAAAATCATCAGGAATGACGTCCGAAGACTTTCTGTGTAACGAGTCACACTGTTGTCAATTAGGGTGGAGGAGCGGACAGGTTTTCGGGGCAACCTTTTAACCTTCAGTTATGAAAATGACCGTAAAAAATATAAAAAACAGCTATGATCAGCGGCATGACGCTGCAGAAATAATTAAAGACACAAAATACAAACATAAAAGAAGTTTTGTATCACATCGTTCCAGAGCCGCTACAGAAAATTGGAACAGATATCAAAATAAACATCATATCCGCCCATTTTAATTGCTCATGAAAGCCACACATTGCATATTGTACCACTGTACAGGAAGACCTTCAGAGGTTGTGGTCCTGCCAGCCGTGGTGGCCGTGCGGTTCTAGGCGCTTCAGTCCGGAACCGCGGGACTGCTACGGTCGCAGGTTCGAATCCTGCCTCGGGCATTGATGTGTGTGATGTCCTTAGGTTAGTTAGGTTTAAGTAGTTCTAAGTTCTAGGGGACTGATGACCTAAGATGTTAAGTCTGTAAGTAGGCTGTTTATGTATTCTTATTGGCATTGTTACGTAGCACTCTGTATGGAAATCACTGGCTGTGCTGTGTGCAGTCTGTGGCTGCTTTGCATTGTTGTAATACTCGCCATTGTAGCGTTGGGCAGCAGCAGCTGGATGTGAACAGCGCGTAGCGTTGCGCAGTTGGAGGTGAGCCGCCAGCAGTGATGGATGTGGGGAGAGAGATGGCGGAGTTTTGAAATTTGTAAGACTGTCATGAACTGCTATATATAATATGACTATTAAGGTAAATACAGTGTTTGTTCTCTATTAAAATCTTTCATTTGCTAACTATGCCTATCAGTAGTTAGTGCCTTCCTTAGTTTGTATCTTTTATTTAGCTGGCAGTAGTGGCGCTCGCTGTATTGCAGTAGTTCGAGTAACGACGATTTTTGTGAGGTAAGTGATTTGTGAAACGTATAGGTTAATATTAGACAGGGCCATTCTTTTGTAGGGATTATTGAAAGTCAGATTGCGTTGCGCTAAAAAATATTGTGTGTCAGTTAAAGCACAGACTTGTATAATTCTTCAAAGAGGGGACGTTTCAAGTCCCATAGTGCTCAGAGCCATTTGAACCACTTTTTTTTTGTGATCCAGACATCTGTACACACCGGTACCTCCGGTACCCAGTAGCACGTCCCCTTGCTTTGCTGCATGCCTGTAATCGTCGTCGCATACTATCCACAAGTTCATCAAGACACTGTTGATCCAGATTGGCCCAATCCTCAACGACGATTCGGCGTAGATCTCTCAGAGGGGATTGTAGGTCACGTCGTCCGTAAGTAGCTTTCACTCAGTTAATACTCGGTAGAAATCAAACCTGCACTTGGATCAGACCTCCTTAACTCTTGTGCAGAAAGGTGTGCAGTATACTGCCACATCCACTTTCACTAAGGAACCGGTCGAAATAAAAAATCTTAGCAGTAATCCACTCGCTTTCAAATCGAAACTGAAGAGTTTCCTCGTGGGTCACTCCTTGTATTCTATCGAAGAGTTCTTGAAAAATTAAGCTAATTCCTATGTTACATTGTTGATTGCATTTACTTAAACTTATGGCTTGACATTTTCGGGTTCATAAGCCTTTTATTTTTAGGTGTTATTACTTTTATGTTGTAATTTCATGTACTGACATATTCCATGACCTTGGGAATTTGCTCCTCAATTTGGTCTTATAGAACTTGACGTGTAAATAAATAAATAAAACAAGGACGACATCAAATGAGAAATCTACTAGTATCAAACACAGGCCTTAATTTGAGGGTGAAATTTCTGAGAATGTACGTTTGGAGCACAGTATTGTATGGCAGTGAAGCATGCATTGTGAGAAAACCGGAACAGAAGAGAACCGAAGCGTTTGTGATGTGGTGCTACAGACGAACGTTGAAAATTAGATGGACTCATAAGGTAAGCAATGAGGAGGTTCTGCGCAGAGTCGGAGAGGAAAGGAATATGTAGAAAACACTGATAAGAAGAAAGGACAGGATAACATGACATGTATTAATACGTGAGGGAATGACTTCCTTCGTACTAAAGGGAGCTGCAGAGGGCAAAAACTGTAGAGAAAGACGGAGGTTGGAATACATCGAGTAAATAGCTAAGGACGTGGGCTGCAAGTGCTACTCTGAGATGAAGAAGTTGGCACAGGAGAGGAATTCGTGGCGGGCAGCATGAAACCAGTCAGAAGACTGATGACTCAAAAAACTTGAGATGTGGTACTATAGAAGGATGTTGTAAATTTTGTGGACTGATTAGAAATGTGGTGATTCTCCCCATGTAGAAAAATCTTACAAGAAGAAGGGAAAGGACCACAGAAGAGGTGTTAAGACTTCATTGGTTAACTTCCATGATACTAGAGGAATTTACAGACAGTACAGTTTAGGGGAAGACGGAGACTGGAATGCAAAATGTAAACTTTCACGGCCGGAAATTGTACAATAAAGTGTTCGGGATGTTATGCCGTGCTCGAATGGATTACACCTTAAGACCGTGTTTCGTCTCCATCTTGCTACTGAGCCCGGGTATGACTCAGACATTCGAAGTAGCTACTATTCCTCTTAGAAAATGTCCTTCGCAGATGAGGACGTAACGTAGGGTTTGAAGACGAAATCCACACGACGACGCCGTAATATCCCGGAAGATTACATTTACTGTGCGAGCCTGGAATACATCAAAAAAATACACTGAGGTGAAAAAAGTCGTGGGATGCCTCCTAACATTGTGTCGGACCTCCTTTTGCCTGGCATAGTGCGCCAACTTGGAATGGCGTGGACTCAACAAGTCGTTGGCAGTCACCTGCAGGAATACGTTGCCTCTATGACCGTCCAAATTGGCAAAGTGTTGCCGGTGCAGAGTTCTGTGGACGAACTGACTTTTCGATTACGCCCAATAAAAGTTCGGTGGGATTCATGTCGGGCGACCTGCGAGGCCAGACCATTCCCTGAAGTGTCCAGAATGGTGTTCAAATCATTCTCGAACAATTGTGGCACACTGACATGGTGAATTGTCATCCACAAAAATTCCATCCTTTTCTGGGAAGATGAACCCCATGAATCGCTTAAAATGGTTCCCAAGTTCCCGAATATAGACATTTCCCGTCAAAGATCGATTCCGCTGGACCAGAAGACTTATTCCATTCCATATAAACGAAGCTCATACCATTATGGAGCCGCCTCCAGTTTGCACAGTGCCTTGTTGACAACTTGGGTAAAGTGACTTCGTGGGGTCTGCGCCACAGTTGAACCCTACCATTAGCTCTTACCAACTGAAATCGGGATTCATCTAACCAGGCCGCGGTTTTGCAGTCGTCTAGGGTGCAACCAATATGGTTACGAGTCCATGAGAGGCGCTTCAGGCGATGTCATGTTGTTAGGAAAGACACTCGCGTCGGTCGTCTGCGGCCATGGCCCATTGATGTCAAATTTCGCCGCGCTGTTCTAACTGTTATGTTTGTCCCACATTCATTTCTGCTGTCATTTTCCGCATTGTTGCTTGTATTTTAGCTCTGGCAAATCTACGTAAACGCCGCTGCTTTAGGTGGTAAAGTAAAGACTATCGGTCATTGAGTTTTTTGTGGCGATAGATAATGCCTGAAATTTGGTAGTCTCGGCAGACTCTTGACACTGTCGATCTCGGAATATTGAATTCTCTAACGATTCTCGAAGTGGAATGTTCTACGTGTCTAGCTTGAACTACTATTCCGCGTTCAAAGCCTGCGGCAATCATCACGTCTGAAAAGTTTTCACATGAATCACCTGAGTATAAATGACAGCTCCGCCAATGCACCGCCCTTTTATACCTTGTGTGAGCAATACTGCCACCATATGTATGTGTGCAAATCGCTATCTCAAGACTGAGGACGTAGGGTGCTAGTGCCACTCTGAGATGAAGAGTGGAGCACAAGGGATGAATTCATCCAGGACCGTACCGAACCAATCAGCAGACTGATGTCGCAAAAACAGTAATTTCAGTGTTACTCCATTAGCATTAAATGTTGTACAGTAGTGACAACGATTTTTCCTGTTCACGGATTTCGATAATTGGGATGTATTTTAGTTTTCTCAGTGAAGAGTTTTTAATTTCACCTGTATCTCATGCGACCACATGCGGTGATTAAGATGTCTGGAACCATTAGAGTAATGTTTTCGGCCAAAAATTTCCGAACGAGGGACGATGTTTGAGTGAGTGCACATTGTGGTGAACAACTATGTAATACCTCTTACTGATCGACTTTGTGGCAAGAACTGATGGTCCAATATGCCGTTAAAATCGAACAACACATTGGTAATAACCCTCAAATTAGACGCACTTGTAAATTTTATTCCGTTCTTCGCGGTCCAGAATGTTTCCAGTCTCTAAGTCATATCAGTACATTCGTTTCATTACCAGGTGACTATCCTGTTATGACACGTTTCAATATCTCTTGACCTCATATACCGACCACTGAGCAACTTGCATTCGCCACTGTTTTTGTTGGAGAGTCAACATTTTTGAGCAAGTTTTTCTAAGTCTCGTAACCATAAACCCAAAAAACTTAATATCATGAACCGACTGGTATGTCAACATCATCAGCGCCTTCCCTGATTCAGATTCAGCGATCACTCATTATCGTTTCTTTCGCTTTTTTCACAATTTCATCTGTTGCTAATGTGCTATGGCATCAAGGGTGCTCGTCATCTTCAACATATTCACAGCCTTCTTCGTAACATCTCATCCACTCACCGAAAGCGGTATATAACGTTTCTAAAGTTTTGCTGCATTTTATTCGCTTCTTACAGAAAAAATCTGTGCAAATTTTCTGAACAATTTTTATTGAACATAAATTATCGGCGATGCTACCAAAACAAATGTGATCTTATTGACAATGGTAACAGACCAAATATCTGAGACGGCTTTTACAGCAAAGTAACGAAAAAATCACTCGAACCTGACTGTTACAACACACGAAATTACAAAATTCTTGTTTCTTTTTGAACACAACATGTACACGGACCACGAAGAGCAGGCATGCCAGTAGGATTGAAGACATCGATTCTTCTGCTTAACCTTGTCTGGAGATGGGATTTCATGACTGACGTAACTAACACACAGAGCGCAGAGTGCTAACAGCTGTGCTGTGTTTCGATGAAGAACGTTGATGGCGCGGGGGGGGGGGGGGGGGGGGCGGTGAGAATTGAAGACGCTGGCGACCTCCACCTGAGTTGCTGCGCGTCCCATCAAGACGAAGTTTACATGTTTCTGCACTAAAAGGGCAGATGTGACACACGCCTAAAAGAAGGCAGCGTGCAAGAAACACTTTAGTTGCACAGTTCTTCTGCGTGCAAGTGTCTCCGAGGAAATAGGCATACGGTGCTGAGTGTTTTACGCAGAAGAAACATTGTCCGTGTTTCGGCCTAGACCACCCTCTGCGAGTCGCCGCAGGAACAGTTTCCCAGGGAGTGAGGGGCACAGCTAATGCCCTTGCGTCAGCCACTGCTTTATATCGTGAAAAAAGTTCTGCAGTGTTTTGTACCAAGAAGGTATTAGTGAAAAGAACTTACGATTGGCAACTTCTTAAGCCCAGACTGGGAAGCTAAACTGCTAAAAAAAGCAACGCCATCACGACAGGTATAGTTTGTGTCCTTTGGATCGGAAAACTCTTCCTCAATACTCTTTTGACCACAGGAAATGGCTACGGGTAGACGCCTGTGCGGCGGTGCTAAAAGTAAACCTGAATTGTCAGTGCCGTTCACTAGAGCGCTTTGTGTGTCCAATCGTGAACGGGACAATGTGGATTGTGTACAGTGTTCGACCTATCAACGCGCCTCGAATGGTGGTTTCCAGCTCACACAGTGTGCGCTTTGTAACTTTACGTCAAGAAGAGTTGCCAGCACGAGACATTGTTCACCAAACTTGCGTACAGCTGACCGATGTTCCCCACAACTGTAGTGAACGCCCGTTCAGTAGTACCTCCTGATATCCCTACATTCCTACATACAAATTATGACTCGTCTGAAGGAAATGTGTGCTGCCATTTCGGAGGCCATCGGGAGGGCTGTGCCGACACAGAGCACTCGTCATGGAGTGCATCAGACCCTCGAAAAAGCTCAAGTTTTTCTCTACAGAAAGGAATGTAACGTTGGGTTTCAACAGTTGTTTCATTAGATCACCGCGTAGAGTGCTGTAATATTTTAGCTAGTGTGAAGAAAGATTGTGAAACAACTGATTGATTTCCATTATGTACTGAGATTTTACATAAAACAGTAATGTTCTTAGGCCCGCTCTCCAGGGTGTTAATACCTCGAAACAAATAGAATATAGGTGTACGGGTTTTTATATAAGTGTTGCAGAGTGTATTAATAACACACAACATGTGATAAACATGCTGGCTTTAAATGGCTGGTAACGTGATTTGGCAGGCGGCTATCCTATCAAAAGCTGTCGTGCATGTAAATAATGTAGTAGTACTTCGCCGAGCATTAACGACATTTGATGGCTATTACTTACGCCCACAACCAAAGTCTTGGGTGATCTCCTAACATATGTCAAAGTCGTACAATGCAAGCTTTCACAGACGGTCTTCGCGATATTGTTGATATTTGATTTATGGGCACAATTCTCTGCCTACCGTTTCGTCTTACACTACTGGAGACTTCATCAGAGGCTTTAATGACTCGGAAAGCAGTTACAGTCTCAAAAAAATTGCTGTATGGAACGTCATCAGACCGCTGCCTGAGATCGCGGAGTAGCGCCGGAGTGTGCTGTGGAGCTTGTAGTGGGGAAGGGTTGGCGCTGTTTGCTTCATTTAGCACTAAGACGAACATCTTGTCTGATTTCAGGCCTCCTTCTTTTCTGCTGAAACTGTTTTAGTGCTTTTGAATTTCTATGGTCTTTCTGTATGCTAAAATTACAGTATCAAAGAAACGAATTCGGTGGTTTCCCGGTAGTGTGTATCTCATCTACAATTACTTATCTGTGAAATTACGAAAAATAGTAAATTTGGTGGCCACTACGTATTGGATTTTGATTAAACTGAGTATTTGTTATATGTACGTCATTTTATACCACTCTATGTACTAATTACAAAATTATAACACTACTTAATTTTTGTGTTACATAGAAGTGGAACTTCGCTGCGAGGAGTACACGCAGAAAGTTTGCTCGATTTCACTTTGGGTCTAAGCAGACTGAGTAGGCGAAGTCCCTCTCTCATCTAGGTCACCACTATTACTAGGCAGCAAACGCGATTGCTTCCCCACACGGTCCTAAGTCAAAGAAATTATCTCGGCATTTGTCTGCATCGATTTAATGTGAAATCACGGAAAGTCTTAATCTAGATGGGCGGACGGGGATCTGAACTGTTGTCCTCCTAAATACAAGTCCGGTGTAATAGCCAATGCGCCACTTCCTAAATGTTCAAATGTGTGTGAATTCCTATGGCACCAAACTGCTGTGGCCCTCGGTCCCTAGACTTGCACACTACTTAAACTAACTTATGCTAAGAACAAAACACACACCTATGCCCGAGGGAGGACTCGAACCTCCGGCGGTGCGCCACTTCGCTAGGTGTTTCCTACGTAATTCTATTATCATGTTCTGCCAAGCACCAACGAAAAACTCAGTTAATATCGTATGCAGAAGCTTGGGGATACATTTTTCAGTGAGCTGCTTTCTCCTGTGTTTCTGGCCAACCAGGATCCCACATACAGTCATTTTACAAGTTGCCTGTCCGCACTGTAATTTAAAAACACATTCCATCACTGAATAAGTCTCAAATCAGTTCAGAAGTGTATAACTCCTTCAAAATAAGGTAGTATTGTTTCTTACTGATTGCTGCTTTATAACCAGATTGTTGCCTATGAAGTTCAGCATAACAGTTTTGATTTATAAACATTGTTCCTTTTCTCTTATAAATGGGTCTCCTTTTAATTATGGTAAAATGTAAATTCAATAGTAGTTTTGGCTTACTAGAAGGTTGAGGTAAGTATCTAATTTCATCAAGGTGTCTAACTGACAGTGACCTGTAACTGTAAATGAGCTACCTGATTTTAGAAGCTGTATTTCCTGTTTGATGTTTGCTGTTCTTAATTTCTGTATTCATTTTTGAAGATTATGTAAGTAACTAATATACTAACACTGTATAGACAATTACATGTATCTCGAATTTGAGATACTTGGGTAAATAAAGGAAGGGTATTTAATGAATCTACATGAGATACCAGATATACTGAAACACTAAAAAAATGTAGTTTATTCATTAACAAAGTGAGTTCAGATTCATTAAATTTCTTCAAATGTTTCTCATCACACTGAACAATATGTTGTAGTACGACACTGATAATTTACTTACATATAACAACATTAGTAATACTAAACAAATATAGATTGTTATCAATAATATTCAATCTAAAATAAATTATAAAACAATTTTTAAAAAGAACTTATAAACTTAAAAGTCTGTCTGTTGCTGTAAGTGCTAAGATTATTGATTAACACTGAAACGAAACTGCAAAAGTAAGCTGTTAGACTGCAGTAATAGGGTAGATTGCCCAATGTATTTGTTGTCATTGTGACGTGTACATGTTCATGTGCAATGTGTTGTAAGTTAAGAGAGGAAATGAAATCTTATGCTTATAATCAGTATTAACGTTCATATCTGAGTATTTGCAGGTGTGTTAAATTTAATGTAAAGACAGCGAAATGTCGTTAACCAGTGGCGTCATTGTCAAGAATTGCTTCTTGTACATTATTTCTAAAGCTTTAGATCAATATGGACTGTAGCTACTAGTGCTGTGCTGTTATTAAAAATGTTAGTCTCAAACATTCAACAGTTATATTAATCATTATTTAACTTCGTAAAGTTCTTATTGGCTCTGCTTTGGTAATTAAGAATATTTATTTGCACACTGATGAGTTTAAATGTGACAGCCAAAGCACAGAATTTGAAACTCGATCCTAGTGTATACTTATGTCTTTGCAAAAGAAACCACCGATGAAGCACATAGCGTGATAACGGGAGATCTTTGAATGAATGTGCAATAGACAAATGATTTTATAGGTCCCAAATAAACAAGAACATTGGTTTACTTACGAAAGTGAATATATAAATAAATGAAATGATCAAGCATTGTGATTCACGGGAGCCAGAAGTTCTTTTAACAAAGAAAGTGATGAAGAAGATAGCTGCCACCTTGAATCTGGGAACAGATACACGAAATCTATTCCAGACTCATTTCCTTGAATTAATATTGGATCTGTCTTCATACTTTAATGTCCTATCATAATCAGAACCGTAGACCATACATTGTTGAATCCACCAATAGAACCATAGAAAAAAGGAGTGTGGAAAGTAACCAAAGGATGTTGCGTTACATGGGAAGACTATGGAAACAACTTTTGTGATTTCCATGGCTCGAGCCCGACAGAGTATATGCACAAATGAAGAACCACATTTCACCTTCATTACACAGCAGCAGTTGGAATGGCGAAATTTAGTGAGATGGGATTTGTAAGGGTTTCTCAGCATTCTGCCCTCTTCATTTTGCGCAACTTCTGCTTCTCATCAGAAAATTTGTCTTGTCAGAACGCATTTATTATCAAACGAAGAAGATACAGCCACTGTTGTGGGGTATTTTGCAATCTTAAAAAGAAAAAGAGAGCTCTCCTTTTCTTTTGGAATAAAATACTGGAACTCACCGAACCAAACATTATTTTTACAAATAATATACCTTTCGTTTTCAAAATCAAATCTTATTGTTCTGTAGTACATCCTTAGTACTTAAGTACCTGACCTATTAATCTACTCATAATTTCTTTTATGTGTAGTAATGCTTCCTTATAGGAATCACTCATATTTTCTGCACGCGTAAATAAATTGTAAGTAGGCTGTTTAGGTTTTTTTATTGGTAACGCCACCTCTGTATGAAAATCACTGGCTGTGCTGTGGGCAGTCTGTGTCTGCTTTGCATTGTTGTAATACTCGCCATTGTAGTGTTGGGCAGCGGCAGCTGGATGTGAACAGCGCGTAGCGTTGCGCAGTTGCAGGTGAGCCGCCAGCAGTGGTGGATGTGGGGAGAGAGATGGCGGAGATTTGTAATTTGTCATGAACTGCTATATTTATATATGATGATATCAAGGTAAATACATTGTTCGTTCGCTATTAATATCTTTCATTTGCTAACTATCACTATCAGTAGTTAGTGCCTTCCATAGTTTGAATCTTTTATTTAGCAGGCAGTAGTGGCGCTCGCTGTATTGCAGTAGCTTGAGCAGCGAAGATTTTTGTGAGGTAAGTGATTTGTGAAAGGTATAGTTTAATGTTAGTCAGGGCCATTCTTTTGTAGGGAATTTTGAAAGTCAGATTGCGTTCCGCTAACAAAATATTGTGTGTCAGTTTAAGCACAGTCATATATAATTGTTGAAAGGGGACGTTGCATATGGCGACCCTGCCAGGATTCAAACCTGGAATCTTCTGATTTTTTGTTGTAGTTTGTGTATTTAGTGTAGCTTTTGTTTATTGCTAGCGTGTAATTGTAGAGAGAATCCCCTTTGTAGTTGTAGCCTTTCATTGTTGTACAGTAAAACAGTTGTGGCATGCATATAGATTTGCACCAAGTATTTCGCAGCTACGCTTGCAATTAACTAGATATTATTTTCAGTGCTATGTTAATGTGTTCTCCTATTTTTGCACTTCAAATTGTGCTTTTCTGTGTTATCGTGAAAATATTGTGACAATTATGGCGTGTGAAAAACGTAACACTAAGCTCCAAAGTAAATTGAGAAATGATAGTGACGACGAGCGTAGCTTGCCAGCACCACTGGGTAATGAATTAACTAATGTTCAAAGTAGTAATTTGGTAATTGCGCATAGGGAAATGGAGCGGGTGGCAAACCATGGTGTAGACAGTGAAACAGGTAGTGAACAGGGAAGCGTTATCGATCGATTGGTCGGCAACAGCTCGCCTCAGCAATCGGGAATGACGGAACACAATATTGCAAATACTACAGACTCAGGTTTTGGGTTCTCACCGTTTTCTCAAATGAGTCAAGACACATTTTCCGCTTGTCAAAATGTGAATGTTGCCGGTGCAAATTCACTGCCGAAAAGCACTGAGGAACATGTTTCAGACACCAGTGCATTGTTATTACAATTAATGCAACAAATGGGACAAAAGCTTGAAAAGTTAGACACAATGGAACAAAATCAGAGACAAACACAGCAAAAGTTAGACACAGTGGAACAAAATCTTCAAAAGTTAGACACAATGGAACAACACCAGAGACAAAGACAGCAACAGTTAGACGCAATGGGACAAAATATTCAAAAGTTAGGCACCACACTTGAACAAACACGTGAAGATTTAACTAGTGAGTTACATAACATTGAATCGAAATGTCAAAAAGTCTGTAATGACATAAAAACACAAATTTGTGAGCATTTTCAACCCATTTTTTCGCGGCATGAAAATGTATTACAGAATCACGAAGCAGCCATAAAAGAACTGCAAACCATTGTTCATGAAAATCACAACACCTTGCAAGCTAAAATTGACTCAGTTGCATCTACCGATTCGGTTACGCAACTTGCAAAAACTCAAGAAAACTTAAAGGACACAGTCGATACGATTTCAACACAAATGGACACTCTGAAACTTGGTTCAGAAAAACACACTGAGGAAATGTGTTCACTATTGGAGAAAGTAGCCGAACTTTCGGATCAGGTCACTAACTTATCTACAAAGGTAGATGATGATCTGAATGACACGGGACCTGTAGCCTTCACTGACGCTGAAGAGTGCGAACAAATTGGGAAATTCAAACAAAATCAGAATCGGATTAATACGCAACACCAAAGAGAAATCCAGGAAGTGCAAGATCAGCTGACACAGTTAATACAAGAGTTGCGTGTTTCGGAGGATACTCGCGCCCCAATACGGGAAGAGGGATACAGAAATACGGAAAAGCCGCAAAATAATAACACAGGGCGTTTCGGAAGTTATGAATGAAATTGGCAATGTGCACCGAGTTTTGAGATGGAACGGCCGACACGACCTAACAATGACCGATATGCGACTCGCCGACATGATGACTTTGACTATAAGCTGTTTATTACTACACGTAAATTCAAAACATTTAAGAATTCTGGCAACGACATTCATCCACAAGCAGGGCTCCATCAATTCTCTCATTGTTTTCCTCCCAACAGGTCGTTAGAACACAGATTAGAATTTATGTGTGGCTGCTTAGAGAGTGAACCAGCTGTAAGAGTGCGATCGGTCATTCATGATTGCCACGGTGAGGGAGAGTTTTACCATGCCTTCCTCTCAGCATATTGGTCTCGGGCCGCGCAAGACCGAGTAAAACATGGTATAATAATGATGAAACATTTCGAACAATCTGAATTTTCCAGTCTTGTGAAATATTTTGAAGACATGTTGCATAAGAATCAGTATCTTTCAAACCCATACAGCCCCTCAGAACTCATCCGCATTTGCTTACTCAAATTACCTGAACATTTACGACATATTATTTTGGCAGGACGTTGCAAAGACGACATTGAAGCATTTCAGGGACTTTTACAAGAATTAGAAATTGACACAGACAGTCGCCGGATGCGAAAACAGGAAAACAATCACTTCAGGTCACATACGTCACAATTCCGTGATGACAGAAACAATAACTGGACACGAAAAGGCTATTCTTACAACGTAAATCGTGACCAAAACAGACACCACCCGTACGACAACCGTTGGCAGAGTAGTAATAACTACAGGGAAAGATCACATCTCCGTGGTAGCCAAAATAATTATTATCAAGGGAGACAGAATAACTTCAGACGCAACAGTTCAGCGCGCAGTTACGATTCAGGGAGAAACTCTCCACCACGTGACGGACTAGGAAGAAACCACGGAATCTACCGACATGACGACAGACGATGTATTCGTAACGACAGACCTGAATTGCATCAGAGCTGGCGGGATTCTAACACGGCTGGGCCCTCTCGGCAAGGCGAATTTGTAGAAGTTAGGTCTCCTAATCCCAATAACAACACGCGCCAACAAAGAGACAGACAATGACTCGCGCCGCAGGCACCCACGTGCGCCCGCTGGCTCCGAGAAAAGTAACGTAGACGCTAACCTGGAGAAAAAATTCCAGTATTCTTTACCGACGTATACCGCATGACAATTGCTTTGAAGTCGAAACTCTGTGCACTAGGAAGAGTAAAGGTTTACACCACATTTCACATGTAAAACCGTTTATTGAAAAATAATCTGCTTTTTAACTTTGTTTTTGCCATAAAACTTTTCACTTCACATTTCTAGTATGCTTTGTCTGACTTAAGAAACTGTTAATATGCAACAGTGTTTGAAATTAAATATCCAGTCTAGAACCTAGGGAACATTTTTAAACAGAAATGACAAATGCATTGTTATAGTGAACAGACGACACAGTGTTGTATTTGTACATTCTTGCTTGTTAGTTGCACGATTACGTAACGACTATCAGGCTTACATACTTAGAACATTTACCAGTACTGCTAATGAGATTTTAATGCAACATTTTGGTTACCTGAAAATACATTCTGTATTTAAAGTACTTTCTGTGAGATACCAGATGACACAGTGGTTAGTTTATGGGACAGCTACACGATTTATATCGCGACGTTACTAATGTGTGACAATTTACATTGTTGCTTTTGCGGAGTATCTGTTTTATATCTGCACAGTTTTTCTGTATTATTCTGGAAAGTAAAACATGTTTTAATAGTAACTTTTGTGATATAGCTACAATGAGACAGCCTTTTCCGTAGCACAACAATACGTTACAGCACAGTAATTTCTTCATCACAACAATAAGCGTAATAACTAAGATATCTATACGCAAAGCATTTCACTTTTGTTTATCATGAGGTAAGTACATTGACTTCTGCAGAACTTAGCTTTTGGAGGACGATAACTACGACACTTCCACAGAGATTATCTTACAACAAGATGCACATTTAGCGCTGCAGGACATGCATTTCAGTGATTAATGTTGTACTTAAAACATTTATTTTTAAAGATTTTTGAATTACAAAGAAAGTTTTCCGTGATACATTTCATTCCATTGCTGTAATCTGTAACGCCTGAGGGTATAATTACATTAATCCTCAGGGGGGTACACGCCTACTTTGTGTACCATGTGTTTGGCAAGCACAAGGAACCCTAGCTAATATGGTATTTGCTTATACAACTTTACACATCGGTACCATATTTCTCTAACACACAAATTACACAGCTATCTGATCATTTAACTGAGAGAGACAAACATTTATTTTACTACATCAGTGACACATGTTTACGCAATACACAGTTGGGTAACTTCACACTTATGAAACTGTATTTTGTCTGTACTTTGTAAACTGTTCATATTTTTTTCAGAATCATTGTGATACTATGAGAGCTTTGAATGATGTATTTGGTATGGATTCATGATTTTTAAAGTACATTTGAGGCAGATGACACGATGTGTATTATGCTGTTGAGGTATGATTATGATCAATAAGCTGATGCTATATGAGGAATTTGGTTATGCTATGTATTTATTATGATGAAATATTGAAGTGCCGTCGCAAGATTGACGTGTCGACGAATATATATATATGTGTAATAAGGTAAGGAGTAATGAATAGTGATTAGGGACTCTGACTTATGGAAAAGGATGTTGGAAACCAAGAATCATACTTTAGAATTATGAAATGTGTGTACATGTGTGAATCATGTGTGAATGTATCACAATGCCACTGAAAATTTTTTTGGACAATGTTATATTCATAGGATTTTGTTTCTATAGATATGCAACGCTAATTCTTGACCTGTGAAATATTTTTATGTGAGACTGTCACTGTAGCGGAAACTGCTGTCGTAAATTTTTCCGTAAGAAAGTTAAGTGACCACCTGCACGTCGCGGGCACCCACCTGGGCGACAGCCGCCCGAAAAAAAAAAAAAAAAGCCATTAGCTTTTCAGCGGCACAGGTAGAAAAAAAAAGGGAGGCCATTATCCTGGCTATTGACGTTCCTTTGTAGAAAGCATCGCAAATATTACACGCTCATTACCTGAAAACATATGGTTACTCGTACTTTGTGCTAATTACTGAAATGCTCATGAATTGATGGGAAATGTTCGTACATCTGCACACCTGATTATGACAAGGGTCTTTCTACGAGAGTTGAGAGCTACTGAGTTACGAAATGCCACATGACTATTGAATGATGTTTTTATGCTTTGGTTTGCGTAATTGCTTATTTCATTTGACATCTGGTTTCCAGCTGTGTTGCAGCATTGCTTTTATAAAATAAAATGCATTTGCTAATGTGAACACTTTCTGTCAACAGATCTATTAAATAATTATTTTATGACCCACATTCTTCGATAAAGGAGCTCTTGGAAAGGAAAGAACAATAAGAAGGAACTAGTAACAGTAACTGCATACATAATATTCTTTTCAAGTACATGGTAATATTTCTTTTACAATAAGTTGTTGTGGTGCACCACTTTAATTACTTAGACATTAAGATGTGATTATACATTTCCCTTATCTGCATTGTTATCTTTAGTGTACTATTTTTTCTGCTTGAGCTATGTCATGTTTAGATATAAGCTGCTGTTTGCCAGGCATAGTGCTACTGAACTTTAATTTGTGTTACTCTGCTAAGCCAGATTTATTTTTTGTTGCTGTGCATTGCCTCATATTAGTTGTAATGTTGAATTGCTTGGTAATTTAGAGTTACTGTAGCTTGCTTTGCGATTTTCCATTTTTTTTTATTGCTGTTTATATTAATTGTTTTATGTGCTGCTGCATTGCCTCGTTCCTTAGTTTAGCATCTGAGCTCAGTAGATTTAAGTTAGCTTAAGAGGAGGTAGACTATATAAGAAACTGACTATGGACAATATGAAAAAGGTTTGGGCCAAAATGAGTATTGTACACTGAGAAATAATTATATTGAAAGAAATATGAATAGAATACAGAAAGCAGGTATAGATAGGACTTTTTGGGAATAATGATGAATGAAGGGAGATCTCCAAGAAGTAAAGAAAGTTTTGTTTGCAAAATACTGCAGTACAACAAACCCTGTCCTTTCCTTTTGTGTTATCCCATTATATGTTTGTGTACCCTTGTGTATTTGTTTTCTTCCTGTCTCTGTGTAGTTTCATAGAATTTTTTCTTCTTTTAATATTAAGCTACATTCACTATGATGAGGAATACTGTTATCCTCAAATATAATTGGCATTAATAATATGTTATTTACTTTGTAAAGATGTTAGATATTATTAATTCTGTTCCGTTTAATGCTCTTGATGTTTCAAAAGTTATTGTGATCTTTTATGTATTTACTTATGTCATAATTCCTGTAACACTGATGTATATGTTTATTTCTATTCTTTTGTAAAGCCCCTATTACTACAAATGTTATCTGTATTATTATGTTTTTAATGATGTGTTTTGTACCTTTGTTATTGTATTCTTATGTTATAAAATTGTAATTGTCACCAGTTCATGATATTATTAACTTGTTAGTTACATTTCACTGCACACATTTCTGGTGTCATAGTATATGGACAACATGTGAGAAGTAGGGACTGATAGTGTTTGCACGTGTGTTAATGATTCAGCAAGGGACTGGATAACAGCATTGCTGGTTCTAAGGACAATTTCAAAAACTTTGTGAGTGCACAAGTGGTGATTTATGGACTTGCTATATTGTCCGCAAGACTCTTCAGTGGTGATTGTGCACCTGCACAGTCACAACAGATGGCTGCTGGCCATCTCTTCAAGGACTACAGTGGGTCTACATCTTTGATGATCCATCAATACCATTATTTCTACAAGGACTGCAGTGGGTCTGCACCTCTGGTGGCCCACCAATACCGTAATCTCTACCAGGACTACAGTGGGTCTGCTCTGTGATGACCTACCTACCAATATTCTTCAAAACTTCGAATGACTCTACTGTGGGTTTACTCTGTTGTGGCCCATTACCTGTCTGCATGTCGAGTCAGCACTGTCTTTCCGTTGGAAGGACAACACTACTTCTTCAAGACTGCATGGAAATCCACTACGTCTGTGTGCATTGTCTTTTACTGGTCAGACTTTGAGAAAAACACTGCAATTTTACTGTGACGAATGATGAGGACTGTCTTTATGGACTGTGAGAAATTTTTAGCTTTTGACCAACATTGTATCAATAAGTGTGTGCATTTGATTTCTTTGTTATTGTAATTATGAAAAATTTTTTTCAAATCTGTATTGGCCACTGCCCAATCCAATTTGTAAAAATTTTTTTGTGGGGACCATGGGGGCTATGTAAGTAGGCTGTTTAGGTTTTTTTATTGGTAACGCACGCCACCTCTGTATGAAAATCACTGGCTGTGCTGTGGGCAGTCTGTGTCTGCTTTGCATTGTTGTAATACTCGCCATTGTAGTGTTGGGCAGCGGCAGCTGGATGTGAACAGCGCGTAGCGTTGCGCAGTTGGAGGTGAGCCGCCAGCAGTGGTGGATGTGGGGAGAGAGATGGCGGAGGTTTGTAATTTGTCATCAACTGCTATATTTATATATGATGATATCAAGGTAAATACATTGTTCGTTCTCTATTAATATCTTTCATTTGCTAACTATCCCTATCAGTAGTTAGTGCCTTCCATAGTTTGAATCTTTTATTTAGCTGGCAGTAGTGGCGCTCGCTGTATTGCAGTAGCTTGAGCAGCGAAGATTTTTGTGAGGTAAGTGATTTGTGAAAGGTATAGTTTAATGTTAGTCAGGGCCATTCTTTTGTAGGGAATTTTGAAAGTCAGATTGCGTTGCGCTAACAAAATATTGTGTGTCAGTTTAAGCACAGTCATATATAATTGTTGAAAGGGGACATTGCAAAATATGTAATCAGTTAATCACTCTTTGGTTTACCAGGAATGCTATTCTGCTCTAGAGGCCCTTTATTCCTTTTAACGATAATAAATACCTTAGTAATCAAGGGACATTGTGTAGATGTTCAGTGACAGATATTTAATATTTCCCAGTGACTTTGCAGTCTTCTACTGAAACAGTGATATATAATGAAAGGATTTTCTCTTACATCATTGACTTTGGAACATTGACTACTAATTTATAGTTATCCGCTGTGTGGTCCAGTATAAAGTAAAATTGTTGACTAGTCGTTCTGTGAACTGTTGAACGTATCTATAAGATTGAATTTGAATAATACTGTGATGAAGTATGTGTACATCAAAGCAAAATATGGCCACACAAATGAAGCATTCAAAACAAAATAGCTTTAAGAGAAATAAAATTATCCTACTATGATGAATGAGTGAGTTGATGTGCTTTGTTTACTGAAACTAAGAAACTTTCTAAAACGAGCACAATTAACATATGGAAATGATGGCAAGTCATTCCCATTAAGTTCACTTAGAACGAGCGTCAATCAACAATACCAATAAATATAATAAATTAACGTTTTAATTTGTTGCTCTAATTTAGTACACTAAAGAGGTTCGACTAAAGTAATTTTCTTTATTTAAATCGACATCTACTTTGGATGATCACTGCTTATCTGTATGTGCATGAATGTGGTGTGAGACTATTAATAATGTTAGCTCTTGGTGTAATGTTCCAACTGGAACGTAGCTGACGTATCTCAATTCAGTCATCTACATGTCGATAGCCGTTTAGCTTCCTTCTTATCGCACAGAACACCTGATCCTTCGACCAGAAACCCACAATAATCCGAGCCGCGTTCGCTCTTGGAAAAATTATGATAAAGGAAATCATATGTAATGTAGGGGCATCAGTCCAAAAAAGTCGCCGAATGGAACATTGAGGTGAAAAACTGCGCAAAAAGAATTCAGTAGTTATTCCGTTTCGGTAGCTGCTCTTAGAAACAAAACTTAACCCTACTAGAAAAGCATTGAAATCGTGTAACGAACTAAAGTTTCACTGAGAACCTAGGGTTCTTTACTTACGATTCTTTTAAACTGTAATGCGGCACCAGGTGCACCGGTAAGTGAAACAATCACGTCTCGGAAGAAAAAAAAACAAGGAAACGTAAAAGAACGCTCTCGAACTTACAAAAATAGTGAAATACAGAATGTTACAAAACACGGGAAAGAGTAGATCATTTGTGGCTGGTAATAATAAAACTTTGTTGTAGTGACACAGTTCAGACACTATGCCCATTTCCAAGTTTTGTTAGACCACTCGGACTTTCAAAAAGCATCAATCGTTAATGTTGCTGTTTATTTACGTTTGACACGCTGTTTCATCATGATAAAACCGCCAGCAATAACGTTTTCTACTAATCTCTGAACTAACCAAATCTGTAAATATTGTGCAACATTACTGCATTATACGAAGCAAACCGTTATTACAACGCTACAAAGCAGATTGCTTCCTAAAACTTGACATTTTATTACTGTTCCTTTGACATTATCATTTTCCTATAGAAACAAACTACGTTGTTTTCCGCTCGCTTCATTTCCCTTCATTTGCCGACGTAGGCCTAATAACTACTTCTGTACTCGTATAAGCACGTAATAAATGTGAAATATCTTTCCATGCACACATGAAAATTAAGTGCGTGACAATCCTTAAAGTTGCTAAAATCAAAATGTCCACCATAGGGTGTCAAATTATTTCTGCAGATGAATTTTAGCCATCCGTGAATCATATGATGTCAAATGATTACAAGCTCATTAGCCATTCTGAAGTGAAATGACTGCCGATGGCATGCTGATGCGCTTTTATAAACCTTAGCTGCCCGCTGACATGGCACTGGTGCTCGTGGCATCGTCACATATGGAGATACATTGATTCCGCGTCCAATGAACCCACTTTGACCTCGCGATCTTTGGATCCCACGTGGCGTTTAGCTGTAGAATGCCGTCTCTATTGTCAGTAATTTTTACTTCGATGCGTTCTCCAGTTACACAGTCCCAGAATACGTTAGTATGAGCCATGACAGAGGTTTCGTTAAATCTGATCCGGTGACCAGTTTCTAGACTATGCTAAGCTAAAGCGGAGTTATTGTGGTAGCGTAGGTATTAAAACGTCTCACGCTTCTGCCAGCGTTTTTGTACAGTGTGCCCTGTTTGTCAAATTTAAGGTTGGCTGCACTCATTCGGTACTCTCTGGTCTCCAAACGTTCAGAGACCTGCCACATCTTTTGCTGCTGACGGTAACTATAGGATTATTGACGAAAGCCTGAAGATTGATTTAATTTTCGTACTTTAAGCAGGCTGCTTATATTACCCGACATGGAGCCACGAAACGACAGAAAAGTAAACTTCTCCTCCTCATGCTCGTAGGTAGTCTCACTACGATTTTTACTTCAGATCATTTCGTCTATTTAGTGATTGTTGTAGCTCGTGTTCCCGAAAATTTTGCTTGGGTGGTTGACTTCATCGCTGAGCTCATGGAGCAAATTATCGCCGTCTGAAGTCGTTCTTGCACGACGCACTAGTGCTCGTAAAACAGTGGACTTCTGTGCCTGATGTTGATGGATGATGGCGTGCAAGTAGAGATCGGCGAGCGTAGGCTTTCTCTGGCGCTGTGGCCGAGGCATCCACAACGTTTGCGGAGGACGAGGACATCGAGGAATGGCAAGACATCGTCTTATTCTACTTCCGTAGCGCTACCGGGTCTCATGTTACGTGGTCGAACCGATCCATAAAGAAGTTTCCTGTAGTGGATCTAATGGGTTTTCCATCGGAGTTTCGTCAGTCTGGATAGGGCTGATGTACAAAAAAAATGAGAAGACTTAGGAATGTGCCTAAACTGATCTACGTCGTCACTTTCAGAGAACAGGAATCTACGTCAAAAGTCTTTGATGGTTACTTTCATTAACAACGCACCAAATTAAAAGTGAGCATAATGTTAATCACACTAAGTCGAAGGCTGTTGATTCGGCTGATAAAAGACGCTGACTTCTTAATATTATGCGCACAGTGAGCCACAAGTGGAGTGGAGACTCAACCTACGCCAATGCACGGCGCAATGTGGGCACCAATGACGTCACAACCGGGAGATGTGGTATATAATAGCACATCGGCGGTCCATCGGCAGTCATTCCACTTGACAATGGTCAAAGGGTATTTGATCGAAAGCTGGTGGTATTTTAACCGTTTTACGGGGCTGGAAGCCCGAGTTCTTTTTATTGAATGTTTCCGCCGCGAGACTCTGCATTCTTAACGTATTCCATGAATGACACTATATTACTGGCCGGTTTCGGTCTGTGATCATTTTCAAATGCCGTTGTATCGTTGAAACGTGAGTCATATTTAAAAACTAGTCAGCGTTACGTGGTGATAGGAATTCTTTCCCATGCACGCACAGGTCTCTGTTCACGCGAGGAACAAAATAATTTTCACATATGATACATTTTCCATGTATCTAGCTGCATCTGAAAATGTCCGCAGGCCGAAACAGGGCAATAATCCAATGTAAAATATTTTTGTTGAACCGTATAAAGAATTTCACAGCCACAGTCGACATCTAAAATAGTTTTAGAATTCAGAAATTAGGTCGAGGATCTGACATCGAAGAACCTAATCTGCAACATGGAACTTTTAGTCCCATTGTGAACACACGTGAGTTGAACTTGGGAACTTGGTAGAAGTCGAAGTCTGATCCTACTAAGGAAATTAACAGTTTACTGCCTGAACTGCAAGTAAGTAAGTACCGAGTGAGCAGCAAGTATTATTTGAACACATTTTTTAATGTTCTACAGTCCCGTTGATGCGTTAATTGAAATATAATAATATTGAGCTTCTTACTTCTGCTCTAGGGAAACTTCCAGCATTGATGTATATCCTCTCGTGAGTAGTAATATTTCACTGCCTATCATTTTCTAACAGTGCAGTCAATAAGCAGCCGTTCTGAGAAATACTGCTATCAATTTATTGCCTCTTGTAGTGATTTATATATCTGGTTTGAATACCTCATTAATATACGGAGAAATCACTGTTACAGCTGAATAAAAAGTGATTTATTCCAGTTGATAAAAATGGGCTCTTTCCAGGTACTCGAGATAAACCCGAGTGAAATATGAGGACGTGCCACTCGGGGCGGACAAGTAAAAGAATCCTTTGCTGCAAAATGTGACACCTTCGAGGGTGTGAAGGAATATGTGGAGGCCAGGTGTTCCGGAAGACATCGGCGTGCCGATCGTCCAGAGAGAGTTGACGTCAGGCAGAAGTGGGAGAACAGATGACGGCCATCCGCTGCTCTCGGCACGAGGGGAGGCAGCGGGAGACGTCCGCGCCTCGCCCTGGTCTCGGCGAGGTGAGGTGAGGTGAGCAGGCGGCGCTCCGGCTGAGCCGGAATTTATCAGCCGGAAGCTGCGCTGGCTGTCGATAAGTCGCACGGAGGAAACCCGAAAGTCTGCAGCCGGCTCACCAGCTAATGCCTCGTACCTTCTTCTCCACCTGTCATCTGCTTCCATATTTAGGCCATTTCTTACTATTTCGTCTCAGTGTCTTCGTTCCCGCATCTTGCTACACCTGTCGACTTCCATGATCTGACATTTCTATTAACTTTAGCACACGATCACACCTTCCTCTGGCACACATCTACCATTTAGTTTCTAAGACGTCTATACATCGTTCACTAGCGGGGTTAGTTTGAGGAGCCTCACGTGTTATCGTAGTCACGAAGTAAGATTCGTCCAGTTTTGGGATACAGCTTCTCGGGTGGTTTAAACACAAATCAGTGCTTAGAAGAAATAAATCTTGCACTCGGTGATGTGGATCCACATCCTACAACTATATTCGTGTGGTATAGAGAATTCCAAATAGGAAATCTCTCCAGGACGCTGAGAGGACGGGAAAGCCACAGTCATCAGTTACGGAGGAAAATATTGATGCTGTGGGGAAAATGCTAGACAAAGATAGACGGGTGACCTATAATCAGATAGAGGATACCTTAAGGCTAAATGCACCAGCAAATCGTTCGATTCTGCACCACCATTTGGAAGTAACGTACCTCACAGACCAACGGAAGAGCAGATGGTACAACGTGTGACTTGGTGGAGGGAGATGTTGAAGGAGTTCTCTAAGGAACAATCTCAGCATGTGAATAACATCGTGGCAGAGAGACATGGCCGTACTATTACGACGTGCAATTAAGACTCAAAACGAAGTTTTGCTCTTTGAAGATGATGACACACACGTAGCTGACAGAAAATCCCAATCAGTAAAGAGGAAAATGATAGCTGTTTTTTTGTTTCAAATCGGGAGGTATTGTGGATCATGTTGTTTTGGACACACCGAAGACAGCCACAGCTATATGGTAGATTGAGCACTGCATGGCTAAATTCATCCAATCACTGAAGAATGAACAGTTGGTTCCTCCATCACGACAACGCTCCAGCTCAACGCGCCAAAGATGCGCCCAACATTTGCGGGGTAACGACCGAAACTTGTTGAACGCCCTCCTTACAGCCCAGTCCTTGCTGCTTGTAACTCTACACTGTACCGGCATGTGAAAATGAAAAATGAAGCTGAAGAAAGGAGTGCAGTTTTCAGGTGATGAGGACCTCCTGAGGGCTTGGGACAACGAGTGTGTCTTACTCCCTACGGAAGCTTGGAAGAACTAATTTAGGGATTGGTTTCGGAGGATGGGAAGATGTATTCAATGTGGCGGAAATTATTTCGAAAAAAGTGAATATATATATATATATACACTCCTGGAAATGGAAAAAAGAACACATTGACACCGGTGTGTCAGACCCACCATACTTGCTCCGGACACTGCGAGAGAGCTGTACAAGCAATGATCACACGCACGGCACAGCGGACACACCAGGAACCGCGGTGTTGGCCGTTGAATGGCGCTAGCTGCGCAGCATTTGTGCACCGCCGCCGTCAGTGTCAGCCAGTTTGCCGTGGCATACGGAGCTCCATCGCAGTCTTTAACACTGGTAGCATGCCGCGACAGCGTGGACGTGAATCGTATGTGCAGTTGACGGACTTTGAGCGAGGGCGTATAGTGGGCATGCGGGAGGCCGGGTGGACGTACCGCCGAATTGCTCAACACGTGGGGCGTGAGGTCTCCACAGTACATCTACATCTACATCTACATCTACATCTAGACTCCGCGAGCCACCTTACGGTGTGTGGCGGAGGGTACTTCTTGTACCACTATCTGATCCCCCCTTCCCTGTTCCATTCACGAATTGTGCGTGGGAAGAACGACTGCTTGTAAGTCTCCGTATTTGCTCTAATTTCTCGGATCTTTTCGTTGTGATCATTACGCGAGATATATGTGGGCGGTAGTAATATGTTGCCCATCTCTTCCCGGAATGTGCTCTCTCGTAATTTCGATAATAAACCTCTCCGTATTGTGTAACGCCTTTCTTGAAGTGTCCGCCACTGGAGCTTGTTCAGCATCTCCGTAACGCTCTCGCGCTGACTAAATGTCCCCATGACGAATCGCGCTGCTTTTCGCTGGATCATGTCTATCTCTTCTATTAATCCAACCTGGTAAGGGTCCCATACTGATGAGCAATACTCAAGAATCGGACGAACAAGCGTTTTGTAAGCTACTTCTTTCGTCGATGAGTCACATTTTCTTAGAATTCTTCCTATGAATCTCAACCTGGCGCCTGCTTTTCCCACTATTTGTTTAATGTGATCATTCCACTTCAGATCGCTCCGGATAGTAACTCATAAGTATTTTACGGTCGTTACCGCTTCCAATGATTTACCACCTATGGCATAATCGTACTGGAATGGATTTCTGCCCCTATGTATGCGCATTATATTACATTTATCTACGTTTAGGGAAAGCTGCCAGCTGTCGCACCATGCATTAATCCTCTGCAGGTCCTCCTGGAGTACGTACGAGTCTTCTGATGTTGCTACTTTCTTGTAGACAACCGTGTCATCTGCAAATAGCCTCACGGAGCTACCGATGTTGTCAACTAAGTCATTTATGTATATTGTAAACAATAAAGGTCCTATCACGCTTCCCTGCGGTACTCCCGAAATTACCTCTACATCTGCAGATTTTGAACCGTTAAGAATGACATGTTGTGTTCTTTCTTCTAGGAAATCCTGAATCCAATCACAAACCTGGTCCGATATTCCGTAAGCTCGTATTTTTTTCACTAAACGTAAGTGCGGAACCGTATCAAATGCCTTCCTGAAGTCCAGGAATACGGCATCAATCTGCTCGCCAGTGTCTACGGCACTGTGAATTTCTTGGGCAAATAGGGCGAGCTGAGTTTCACATGATCTCTGTTTGCGGAATCCATGTTGGTTATGATGAAGGAGATTTGTATTATCTAAGAACGTCATTATACGAGAACACAAAACATGTTCCATTATTCTACAACAGATTGACGTAAGCGAAATAGGCCTATAATTATTCGCATCTGATTTATGACCCTTCTTGAAAATGGGAACGACCTGCGCTTTCTTCCAGTCGCTAGGTACTTTACGTTCTTCCAGCGATCTACGATAAATTGCTGATAGAAAGGGGGCAAGTTCTTTAGCATAATCACTGTAGAATCTTAAGGGTATCTCGTCTGGTCCGGATGCTTTTCCGCTACTAAGTGATAGCAGTTGTTTTTCAATTCCGATATCGTTTATTTCAATATTTTCCATTTTGGCGTCCGTGCGACGGCTGAAGTCAGGGACCGTGTTACGATTTTCCGCAGTGAAACAGTTTCGGAACACTGAATTCAGTATTTCTGCCTTTCTTCGGTCGTCCTCTGTTTCGGTGCCATCGTGGTCAACGAGTGACTGAATAGGGGATTTAGATCCGCTTACCGATTTTACATATGACCAAAACTTTTTAGGGTTATTGTTTAGATTGTTTGCCAATGTTTTATGTTCGAATTCGTTGAATGCTTCTCTCATTGCTCTCTTTACGCTCTTTTTCGCTTCGTTCAGCTTTTCCTTATCAGCTATGATTCGACTACTCTTAAACCTATGATGAAGCTTTCTTTGTTTCCGTAGTACCTTTCGTACATGATTGTTATACCACGGTGGATCTTTCCCCTCGCTTTGGACCTTAGTCGGTACGAACTTATCTAAGGCGTACTGGACGATGTTTCTGAATTTTTTCCATTTTTGTTCCACATCCTCTTCCTCAGAAATGAACGTTTGATGGTGGTCACTCAGATATTCTGCGATTTGTGCCCTATCACTCTTGTTAAGCAAATATATTTTCCTTCCTTTCTTGGCATTTCTTATTACACTTGTAGTCATTGATGCAACCACTGACTTATGATCACTGATACCCTCTTCTACATTCACGGAGTCGAAAAGTTCCGGTCTATTTGTTGCTATGAGGTCTAAAACGTTAGCTTCTAACTATCTGCTCGAAGTAATTCTCGGACAAGGCAGTCAGGATAATGTCACAAGAGTCTCTGTCCCTGGCTCCAGTTCTGATTGTGTGACTATCCCATTCTATACCTGGTAGATTGAAGTCTCCCCCTATTACAATAGTATGATCACGAAACTTCTTCACGACGTTCTGCAGGTTCTCTCTGAGGCGCTCAACTACTACGGTTGCTGATGCAGGTGGTCTATAGAAGCATCCGACTATCATATCTGACCCACCTTTGATACTTAACTTAACCCAGATTATTTCACATTCGCATTCGCTAATAACTTCACTGGATATTATTGAATTCTTTACTGCTATAAATACTCCTCCACCATTGGCGTTTATCCTATCCTTGCGGTATATATTCCATTCTGTGTCTAGGATTTCGTTACTGTTCACTTCCGGTTTTAACCAACTTTCCGTTCCTAATACTATATGCGCACTATTTCCTTCAATAAGAGATACTAATTCAGGAACCTTGCCCTGGATACTCCTGCAGTTTACCAATATTACGTTAACTTTTCCTGTTTTTGGTCTCTGACGACGGACGTTCTTTATCAACGATGATAATGTCCTCTTTGGTAAGCCGTCAGGTATTTTATCGTTTCGCCCAAGGGGGGGTCCCTCTAACCTAAAAAACCCCCGTGTGCACGCCACACGTACTCTGCTACCCTAGTAGCTGCTTCCGGTGTGTAGTGCACGCCTGACCTGTCTAGGGGGGCCCTACAGTTCTCCACCCAATAACGGAGGTCGATGAATTTGCAACCATTATAGTCGCAGAGTCGTCTGAGCCTCTGGTTTAGACCCTCCACACGGCTCCAAACCAGAGGACCGCGATCGACTCTGGGCACTATGCTGCAGATATTAAGCTCAGCTTGCACTCCGCGTGCGATGCTGGTTGTCTTCACCAAATCAGCCAGCCGCCGGAAGGAACCAAGGATGGCCTCAGAACCCAAGCGGCAGGCGTCATTCGTTCCGACATGTGCTACTATCTGCAGCCGGTCACACCCAGTGCGTTCAATAGCTGCCGGAAGGGCCTCCTCCACATTACGGACGAGACCCCCCGGCAAGCACACCGAGTGCACACTGGCATTCTTCCCCGACCTACCCGCTATTTTCCTGAGGGGCTCCATAACCCGCCTAACGTTGGAGCTCCCTATAACTAATAGGCCCGCCCTCTGTCGGGACCTTGCCGGAGAATCGGCCACTGGCCCAACAGGCGAGGCATCCTGTGGTGGCTCGGAAACGATGTCATCACCACTAGGAAGCACCCCGTACCTGCTGGAAAGGGGTAAGGCAGCTGCCACGCGGCCAGATCCCACCTTCGCCTTTCGGCCAGGCACGCGCGAGCCCACCACTGTCCGCCTTTCACCCTGGAGTGATGGCTGACCGGTAAGATGCTCACTGCCGGAAGACGCAGCGACATCAGGGGTTCCATGTGATTCCAAGGCCACCGAAGTAGGCATAGGTCTCACCACAGTTGCCCCAACGCCACTACGAGCCGACGCCTGCGCCTCGAGCTCGATGAGCCTAACAGACAAAGCCTCCACCTGCCCCCGAAGAGTGGCCAATTCTCCTTGCGTCCGCTCACAACAACCACAGTCCCTACACATGACTATGTTTACCCTACTCTATACGGTGACAAATTCCCAAGATAATCTTCTGATGAGCTACTCTGATAATCAAGAAACACTCACTGAAATACGAGACGCGAAAACTACGCTAGGTTTTCCCAGAAAAACTATTTAAAAGCTAAGCGCAGCAAATAAGTACAAAAACGCTTTATACAAACAGCACTCGCTGCTGCTCGTGCTCTCGCTCTGGCTGTCACAGGACAACTGCTGATTCAAGTGACTAGTGGCTAACGGCCGCGAAACAAACAAAAGACGGTTTTAGGGCGCTTTCTGTTCTAAACGATCAAGAAAACACTAAGAAATCTAACACGAAAACTACGTAAAGTTTTATCAAGAACTGTTAGTTACTATGCAGAGCAGATAAACACAAATAGAATCCCTTCCTTAGTGGAAGGTCGTAAACAAAATGCAAAATAAACGCTTAATACAAACAGTACTCGCTGCTGCTGGTACTCTCGCTCTGGCTGTCACAAGACAACTCGATGTTGTCGCCAGTGGTCGGCGGAAGGTGCACGTGCCCGTCGACCTGGAACCGGACCGCAGCGACGCACGGATGCACGCCAAGACCGTAGGATCCTACGCAGTGCCGTAGGGGACCGCACCGCCACTTCCTAGCAAATTAGGGACACTGTTGCTCCTGGGGTATCGGCGAGGACCATTCGCAACCGTCTCCATGAAGCTGGGCTACGGTCCCGCACACCGTTAGGCCGTCTTCCGCTCACGCCCCAACATCATGCAGCCCGCCTCCAGTGGTGTCGCGACAGGCGTGAATGGAGGGACGAATGGAGACGTGTCGTCTTCAGCGATGAGAGTCGCTTCTGCCTTGGTGCCAATGATGGTCGTATGCGTGCTTGGCGCCGTGCAGGTGAGCGCCACAATCAGGACTGCATACGACCGAGGCACACAGGGCCAACACCCGGCATCATGGTGTGGGGAGCGATCTCTTACACTGGCCGTACACCACTGGTGATCGTCGAGGGGACACTGAATAGTGCACGGTACATCCAAACCGTCATCGAACCCATCGTTCTACCATTCCTAGACCGGCAAGGGAACTTGCTGTTCCAACAGGACAATGCACGTCCGCATGTATCCCGTGCCACCCAACGTGCTCTAGAAGGTGTAAGTCAACTACCCTGGCCAGCAAGATCTCCGGATCTGTCCCCCATTGAGCATGTTTGGGACTGGATGAAGCGTCGTCTCACGTGGTCTGCACGTCCAGCACGAACACTGGTCCAACTGAGGCGCCAGGTGGAAATGGCATGGCAAGCCGTTCCACAGGACTACATCCAGCATCTCTACGATCGTCTCCATGGGAGAATAGCAGCCTGCATTGCTGCGAAAGGTGGATATACACTGTACTAGTGTCGACATTGTGCATGCTCTGTTGCCTGTGTCTATGTGCATGTGGTTCTGTCAGTGTGATCATGTGATGTATCTGACCCCAGGAATGTGTCAATAAAGTTTCCCCTTCCTGGGACAATGAATTCACGGTGTTCTTATTTCAATTTCCAGGAGTGTATATATATATATATATATATATATATATATATATATATATGTGTGTGTGTGTGTGTGTGTGTGTGTGTGTGTGTGTGAGTGTTTCAGACCTTTTAATTACTCCTTCAAGTGGGAACTACTGGACAAATTTGGATGAAATTTGGAAAGCAGATAGATTGTATCCTGAATTGACACATAGGCTACCTTAAACACTGAGGTGGCAGAAGTCATTGGATGCCTCATGGTGTAAGTAGGCTGTTTAGGTTTTTTTATTGGTAACGCCACCTCTGTATGAAAATCACTGGCTGTGCTGTGTGCAGTCTGTAGCTGTTTTGCATTGTTGTAATACTCGCCATTGTAGTGTTAGGCAGCTGGTTGTGAACAGCGCATAGCATTGCGCAGTTGGAGGTGAGCCGCCAGCAGTGGTGGATGTGGGGAGAGAGATGGTGGAGTTTTGAAATTTGTCATGAACTGCTATATTTATATATGATGATATCAAGGTAAATACATTGTTTGTTCTCTATTAATATCTTTCATTTGCTAACTATCCCTATCAGTAGTTAGTGCCTTCCATAGTTTGAATCTTTTATTTAGCTGGCAGTAGTGGCGCTCGCTGTATTGCAGTAGCTTGAGCAGCGAAGATTTTTGTGAGGTAAGTGATTTGTGAAAGGTATAGTTTAATGTTAGTCAGGGCCATTCTTTTGTAGGGAATTTTGAAAGTCAGATTGCGTTCCGCTAACAAAATATTGTGTGTCAGTTTAAGCACAGTCATGTATAATTGTTTAAAGGGGACGTTTCATATGGCGACCCTGCCAGGATACCTCACTGGCATCTTCTGATTTTTTTTTCTTGTAGTTTGTGTAATTAGTGTAGCTTTTGTTTATTGCTAGCGCGTAATTGTAGAGAGAATCTCCTTTGTAGTTGCAGTCTTTCATTGTGGTACAGTAAAACAGTTGTAGCATGCATGCAGTTTTACACCAAGTATTTCTCAGCAGCACGTGCAATTAACTAGATATTTTTTCAGTGTTATGTTAATGTGTTCTCTTATTTTTGCTCTTCAAATTGTGCTTTTCTGTGTTGTCGTGTGAAATATTGTGACAATAATGGCGTGTGAAAAACGTAATACTAGACTCCAAAAGTAAACTGAGAAATGACAGTGAAGACGAAAGCAGTGTGTTAGCGCCGCAGAGTAATGAATTAACAGACATTCAAAGTAGTAATTTGGTAACTGTGCATAGGGAAATGGAGCGGGCGGCAAACAATGGCGTGGACAGTGAAACAATTAGTGAAGAGGGATGCATTATCGATCGATCGGTCGGCCACAGCTCGCCTCAGGAATCGGGAATGACAGGACACAATTTTGGAAATACTGTAGACTCAGGTTTTGGGTTCTCACCGTTTTCTCAAATGAGTCAAGACACATTTTCCGCTTGTCAAAATGTGAATGTTGCTGGTGCAAATTCACTGCCATAAAGCACTGAGGAACATGTTCCAGACACCAGTGCATTGTTATTACAATTAATGCAACAAATTGAACAAAATCAGAGACAAATGGGACAAAAGCTTCAAAAGTTAGACACAATGGAACAACACCAGAGACAAACACAGCAACAATTAGACACAATGGAACAAAATCTTCAAAAGTTAGACGCAATGGAAGAAAAGCTTCAAAAGTTAGACTCAATGGAACATACGCTTGAAGAAACACGTGAAGATTTAACTACTGAGTTACATAACATTGAATCGAAATGTCAAAAAGTCTGTAATGACGTAAAAACACAAATTTGTGAGCATTTTCAACCTATTTTTTCGCGGCATGAAAATGCATTACAGAATCACAAAGCAGCCATAAAAGAACTGCAAATTATTGTTCATGAAAATCATGTGACCTTGCAAGCTAAATTTGACTCAGTTGCATCTACCGATTCGGTTACGCAACTTGCAAAAACTCAGGAAAACTTAAAGGACACAGTAGATACTCTGAAACTTGGTTCAGAAAAACACACTGAGGAAATAAGTACACTATCGGAGAAAGTAGCCGAACTTTCGGATCAGGTCACTAACTTATCTACAAAGGTAGATGATGATCTGAATGACACAAGACCCGTAGCCTTCACTGACACAGAAGAGTATGAACAAATAAGAAAATTCAAACAAAATCAGAACCAAATTAATACACAACACCAAAGAGAAATCCGGGAAGTACAAGATCAGCTGACACAGGTAATACAAGAATTACGTATTTCAGAGGACACTCGCGCTCCAACACGGGAAGAGGGACTTAGAAACACGGAAAAGCCGCAAAATAATAACACAGGGCGTTTCGGAAGTTATGAAAGAAATGGGCAAGGTGCACCGAATTTTGAAATGGAACCGCCGACACGATGTAACAATGACCGATATGCTACTCGCCGACACGATGATTTTGACTATAAGCTGTTCATTACTACACGTAAATTCAAAACATTTAAGAATTCTGTCAACGACATTCATCCACAAGCGTGGCTCCATCAATTCTCTCATTGTTTTCCTCCCAACTGGTCATTAGAGCACAGATTAGAATTTATGTGTGGCTACTTAGAGAATGAACCAGCTGTAAGAATGCGATCGGTCATTCACGATTGCCACAGTGAAGGAGAGTTTTACCATGCCTTCCTCTCAGCATATTGGTCTCAAGCCACACAAGACCGAATAAAACATAGCATCATAATGATGAAACGTTTCGAACAATCTGAATTTTCCAGTCCTATGAAATATTTTGAAGACATGTTGCATAAGAATCAGTATCTTTCTAACCCATACAGCCCCTCAGAACTCATCCGCATTTGCTTAATCAAACTGCCTGAACATTTACGACATATTATTTTGGCAGGACGTTGCAAAGACGACATTGAAGCATTTCAGGGACTCTTACAAGAATTAGAAATTGACACTGACAATCGCGGAACGCGAAACCAGGAACACAACAATTACAGGTCACATCCGTCGCAATTCCGCGATGAAAGAAGTAATAACTTGACACGACAAGGCTATTCTCACAACACAAATCGTGACCAAAACAGGCACCACCCATATGACAACCGTTGGCAGAGTAGTAATAACTACAGGGAAAGATCACCTCTCCGCGGTAATGACTATCACAGAGACAATAAGAGAAACAGACAATATGGGAATCAAAATAAATACTATCAAGGGAGACAGAATAACTTTAGACGCAACGGACCAGCGCGCAGTTACGATTCAGGGAGAAATTCTCCACCATGTGACCGACAAGAAAGAAACTATGGAATCTACCGACATGACGACAGACGATATGATCGTAACGACAGACCTGAATTGCATCAGAACTGGCGGGATTCAAACAGAGCAGGGCCCTCTCGTCATGGTGAATTTGTAGAAGTTAGGTCTCCAAATCCCAATAACGACGCACGCCAACAAAGGAACAGACAATGACTCGCACCGCAGGCAGCCGCTTGCGCCGGCTGGCTCAGAGAAAAATAACATAGACGCTAACCTTAAGAAAAATTCCAGTATTGTTTAACGACGTATACCGCATGATAATTGCGTTGAAGTTGAAACGCTGCGTACTAGGAAGAGTAAAGGTTTACACCACATTTCACATGTAAAACCATTTATTGAGAGATAATCTGCTTTTTAACTTTGTCTTTGCCATAAAACTTTTCACTTCGCATTTCTCGTATGCTTTGTCAGACTTAGAATCTGTTAACATACAACAATGTTTGAAGTTAAATATCCAATCAAGAACCAAGAGAACTTATTTAAACAGAAATGACGAATGCATTGTTATAGTGAACAGACGTCACAGTGTTATTGTGTGTGTACATTCTTGCTTGTTAGTTGCACGATTATGGAACGAATATAAGGCTTACATACTTAGAACATTTACCAGTACTGCTAATGAGATTTTAATGCAACATTTTGGTTTACTTGAAAATATATTCTGGATTTAAAGTACTTTCAGTGAGATACCAGATGGCACAGGGGTTAGTTTATGTGACAGCTACACGATTTTATCACGACGCTACTAATGAGTGACAATTTACAATGTTGCTTTTGCAGTGTTTCTGTTTTATATCTGCACAGTTTTCTGTTTTATTCTGGAAAGTAAAACAGGTTTTAGTAGTAACTTTTGTGGTATAGCTACAATGAGACTGCCTTTTCCATAGCACAACAATACGTTACAGCACAGTACTTTTCTCATCACGGCAATAAGCGTAATAACTAAGACATTTATACGCAAAGCATTTCACTTTTGTGTATTATGAGGTAAGTACATTGACTTCTGCAGAACTTAGCTTTCGGAGGACGATAACTACGACACTTCCACACAGATTATGTTGCAACAAGACGCACATTTAGTGCTACAGTACACGTATTTGAGTGATTAATTGTGTACTTAAAACATTTATTTTTAAAGATTTTTGAATTACAAAGAAAGTTTTCCGTGATACATTTCATTCCATTGCTGTAATCTGTAACACCTGAGGGTATAATTACGTTAATCCTCAGGGGGGTACATGCTTACTTTGTGTACCATGTGTTTGGCAAGCACAAGGAACCCTAGCTAATATGGTATTTGCTTATACAACTTTACACATCGGTACCATATTTCTCTAAAACACAAATTACACAGCTATCTGATCATGTAACTGAGAGATAAACTTTTTTTTATTACATCAGTGACATATGTTTACGCAATTACAGAGTTGGTTTACTTCACACTTACGAAATTGTATTTTGTCTGTACTTTGTAAACTGTTCATATTTTTTCGGAACCATTGTGATACTATGAGAGCTTTGAATGATGTATTTGGTAAGGGAGCATGATTTTAAAGTACGTTTGAGGTAGATAACACTATTGAAATGAGCAGAGAATTTTTTTTAGGTTTTGAAATTATTGCAGAAAGCTACGACGATTTTGAGATTTGACAGAGGTGTTATGATGTTATTATTACGATGACGATGTGTACTATGCTGTTGAGATATGTTTATGATCAATAAGATGATGCTACCGTATATGAGGAATAAGAAGTATGTTGGAAACCAAGAATCGTACTTTAAGAGTTATGAAATGTGCGTAAATGCGTGACTGTATCACAATGCTGACGAATATTTTTTTTGGACACTTATATTTATAGGATTTTCTTTCTACAGATTTGCAACGCTAATTCTTGACCTGTGAAATATTTTTATGTGAGACTGTCACTGTAGCGGAAACTGCTGTCGTAAATATTTCTGTAAGAAAGTTAAGTGACCACCTGCACGTAATGCGTCACGGGCACCCACCTGGGCGGCAGCCGCCCGAAAAAAAGCCATTAGCCTTTCAGCGGCACAGGTAGAAAAAAAAAAGGGGAGGCCATTATCCTCGCGTTTTTATGCTTTGGTTTGCGTAATTGCTTATTTCATTTGACATCTGTTTTCCAGCTGTGTTGCAGCATTGGTTTCATAAAATAAAATTAAATGCATTTGCTAATGTGAACACTTTCTGTCAACAGATCTATTAAATAATTATTTTATGATCCACATTCTTTAAAAAAGGAGCACTTGGAAAGGAAAGAACAATAAGAAGGAACTAGTAACAGTAACACATAATTTTCTTTTCAAGTACATGGTAATATTTCTTTTTACAATCAGTTGTTGTGGTGCACCACTTTAATTTACATAGACATTAAGATGTGAATATACACTTCCCTTATCTGCATTGTTGTTTTTACTGTAATATCTTTTCTGCTTGAGCTTTGTCAGGTATAGATATAAGTTTTATATTTTTTATATTTGCTGCTGCTGTTTGCCAGGCATAGTGCTACTGAATTTTAAATTGTGTTACTCTGTTAAGCTAGTTTTCCTACTGACTTATTTTTCTTGTTACTGCACATTGGCTCATATTAGTTGTAATGTTGCATTGCTTGGTAATTTATATTTACTGTAGCTTGCTTTGCAATTTTCCATTTTTTGTGCATTGCTGTTTGTGTTAATTTGTTATGTGCTGCTGCATTGCCTCGTCCCTTAGTTTAGCATCTGAGCTCAGTAGATTTAAGTTAGCTTAAGAGGAGTAGACTATATAAGAAACTAACTATTATAAATGTATAAGAAATGCATTGAGAAGCTATCAGAAAATGGTCTGGCAAAATAAAAAGGATACTGTACAGTGGAGAAAAACTATTATTGACAGAGGAAGTGAACAGAATACAGAAAGCAGAGAGAAAAACTATTTTTGACAGAGGATGTGAACAAAATACAGAAGGCAGGCTTAGATAGGACTTTTGGGAATAATGATGAATGAAGGGAGATCTCCAAGAAGCAAAGAAAGTTTTGTTTGCAAAATACTGCAATGAAACAAACCCTGTCCTTTCCTATTGGTGTTATCCCACTATGTGTTTGTGTACCCTTGTGTATTTGTTTTCTTCCTGTCTCTGTGTAGTTTCATAGAATTTTTTTTTCTTTTAATATTAAGCTACATTCACTATGATGAGGAATACTGTTATCCTCGAATATAATTGGCATTAATAATATGTTATTTACTTTGTAAAGATGTTAGGCATTATTAATTCTGTTCTGTTTAATGCTCATGTGTGAAGTTGATGTTTCAAAAGTTATTGTGATCTTTTATGTATGTACTCATGTCATAATTCCACTGATGTATATGTTAGTTCGATTCTTTTGTAAAGCCTGTACTACAAATGTTATCTGTATTGTTATGTTTTTAATGATGTATTTTGTACCTTTGTTATTGTATTCTTGTGTTATAAAATTGTATAGACACCAGTTCTTCAAATTAAGTTACATTTCACTGCACACGTTTCTGTTGGTCATAGTATGTGGACAATATGTGAGAAGTAGGGACTGTTAGTGTTTGCACATGTGTTAATAATTCAGCAAGGGACTGGATAACATCATTGCTGGTTCTAAGGACAATTCCAAAAACTTTGTGAGTGCACAAGTGGTGGTTATGGACTTGCTATATTATCCGCAAGACTCTTCAATGGTGATTGTGCACCTGCACAGTCACAACAGATGGCTGCTGGCAATCTCTACAAGGACTACAGTGGGTCTGCATCTTTGATGACTCACCAGTACCATTATCTCTACAAGGACTACAGTGGGTCTACATCTTTGATGATCCATCAATACCATTATTTCTACAAGGACTGCAGTGGGTCTGCACCTCTGGTGGCCCACCAATACCACAATCTCTACCAGGACTCCAGTGGGTCTGCTCTGTGATGACCTACCTAGCAATATTCTTCAAAACGTCGACTGACTCTGTTGTGGGTTTACTCTGTTGTGGCCCATTACCTGTCTGCGTGTCGAGTCCGCACTGTCTTTCCGTTGGAAGGACAACACTACTTCTTCAAGACTGCATGGAAATCCACTACGTCTGTGTGCATTGTCTTTTACTGCTCAGACTTTGAGAAAAACACTGCAATTTTACTGTGACGAATGATGAGGACTGTCTTTATGGACTGTGAGAAAATTTTAGCTTTTGACCAACATTGTATCAATAAGTGTGTGCATTTGATATCTTTGTTATTGTAATTATGAAAAATTTTATCAAATCATTATTGGCCACTGCCCAAACAAATTTGTAAAATTTTTTGTGGGGAGCATGGGGGCTATGTAAGTAGGCTGTTTAGCTTTTTTTATTGGTAATGCCACCTCTGTATGAAAATCACTGGCTGTGCTGTGTGCAGTCTGTGGCTGCTTTGCATTGTTGTAATACTCGCCATTGTAGTGTTAGGCAGCTGGTTGCGAACAGCGCATAGCGTTGCGCAGTTGGAAGTGAGCCGCCAGCAGTGGTGGATGTGGGGAGAGAGATGGCGGAGTTTTGAAATTTGTCATGAACTGCTATATTTATATATGATGATATCAAGGTAAATACATTGTTTGTTCTCTATTAATATCTTTCATTTGCTAACTATTCCTATCAGTAGTTAGTGCCTTCCATAGTTTGAATCTTTTATTTAGCTGGCAGTAGTGGCGCTCGCTGTATTGCAGTAGCTTGAGCAGCGAAGATTTTTGTGAGGTAAGTGATTTGTGAAAGGTATAGTTTAATGTTAGTCAGGGCCATTCTTTTGTAGGGAATTTTGAAAGTCAGATTGCGTTGCGCTAACAAAATATTGTGTGTCAGTTTAAGCACAGTCATGTATAATTGTTTAAAGGGGACGTTTCAATAGATCGTAGCAGACCTCCTTTTTCACGGCGGATTGCAGCAACTTGGTGTCGCAAGGACTCAACAATTCGCTGGAAGTCCCCTGCAGAAATGTTGAGATATGCTGCCTGTATAGTTGTCCATAATTGCGTAAGTGTTGCCGATGCAGTGTGACCTCTCCATTATGTCTCATAAATACTCGACGGGATTCATGTCGGGCGCTCTGGGTGGTCAGATAATTCGCTCGAATTGTTCAGAACGTCCTTCAAACGAATCGCGAACAACTGAGGCCCTGTGACATGGCGCACCTTCACCCACAAAAATTCCATCGCTGGTTGGCCGCAAGTGGTGTCCATGTAGCCGAGCGTACCCATTTTCAGTCAATTATCGGTTCAGTTGAACCTGAGGACCCAGTCCATTACATGCAAACACAGACCACACCTTTTTAGAGGCTCCAACAGTTTGCACAGTGTCTTGTTGACAGCCAGGGTCCATGGCTTCGTGGGGTTTGCACCACACTCGAACCCCAGCATCACTTCTTACTCACTGAAATCGGGACTCATCTGACCACGCCACGGTTTCCAGTCGTCTAGGGTTCAACTGATATAGTCACGACCCCAGGAGAGGCATGGAGGTGATCATCATTATCATGAATCGTGTGACTAGAGCCGCCCGTCGGATAGACCGTTCGCCGGGTGCAAGTCTTTCGATTTGACGCCACTTCGGCGACTTCCGCGTCGATGGGGATGAAATGGTGATGATTAGGACAACACAACACCCAGTCCCTGAGCGTAGGAAATTTCCGACCCAGCCGGGAATCGAATCTGGGCCCTTACGATTGACATTCTGTCACGCTGACCACTTTTTAAAATCTCATTTTGTTCTATATTGTTCGTTGAATTTGTTCGAGGCGGATGTCCGATGACACCCATTTAGGTTCTTCGTTGATCCATTCACTCAGTTTTTTTGTTAGAGAGGATAGATAACCCTCTGACCAAACACACTGAGCTACGCTGCTGGCTGTCCACTCAGCTACGTAGGACATGGAGGTGCTGTTAGTGCACGCCCTCGAACGGTCGTCTGCAGCCATAGTCCATCAACGCCAAATTTCTTCTCACTGTCCTGACAGATAAGTTCGTCGTACGTCTCTTATTGATCTCTGCGGTTATTTAAGGTAGTGTTGCTTGTCTGCTGACACCGACAAATCTAAGCAAACGCCGCTACTCTCGGTCGTTAAGTGTAAGTCCCTCGGCCACCGCGTTGTTCGTGGTGAGAGGTAGTGCCTGAAATTTGGTATTCTCAGCACATCCTTAACGCTATAGGTCTCGGAATACTGAATTCCCTAATAATGTCCGAAATGGAACGTCCCATGCGTCTAGTTCAACCACTATTCCGTATGTTTATACCCGTCGTGCGGCCTTAATCACATCGACAACGTTTTCAAACGATTCTCATGAGTATGAATTACAGCTACACCAATGACCTGCTCTCTTATACCTTGTAAAGCGATACTAATGCCATCTATATCGACGAATATGGCTATCCCACGACTTTTGGCACCACAGTGTATGTACAATAGCTATCTACAAGACGGATACCCACCACGTGCGAAAACCCATACTTTATTTATCCAGTTGAGTGGTTGGTTGTTTTGGGGGAAGGAGACCAGACAGCGAGGTCATCGGTCTCATCGGATTAGGGAAGGACGGGGAAGGAAGTCGGCCGTGCCCTTTGAAAGGAACCATCCCGGCATTTGCCTGGAGCGATTTAGGGAAATCACGGAAAACCTAAATCAGGATGGCCGGACGCGGGACTGAACCGTCGTCCTCCCGAATGCGAGGCCAGTGTGCTAACCACTGCGCCACCTCGCTCGGTTACTTATCCAGTATTTGAGAATGAGAGTACATAGTGACTTGCAACATACTTTACGCATAATATCAAATCTTTGCGAAATTTTTTGTGGTTGACGCCCCCACAAAATGATTGAGGGATAAAAGTTCATGCAGCATAAGGTATGAAGAATGACGATTTTATTTATAACTTCTTTACTACTAACTGTACTGGCGACGTTCTTTGCAGACAGTATTCTTATATACCACCGAATGGACCACCAATTATCATTGTACGATACATATATCAGGAGATATATTGTCATTAACACTAAGATGCCTGAAAGGATGTCGCATAAGTATTGGAAATATTTTAGATCTGGTAGCCACGAACAGACCAGACCTCATCGTGTTGAGACAGGGATTAGTGATCATGATGTTGTCGTTACGACTATGGTTATGAAAGTTAAAAGGTCGGTCAAGAAGGCTAGGAGAGTATTCTTACTAGAAAGAGCAGATAAGCAGTTGTTAGCATCCCACTTAGTAAATGAATCGACTTCATTTACTTCCGGTACGATGGACGTGGAAGAATTATGGGCAAATTTTAAAAACATTGGAAAAGTATGTGCCGAAAAAGTGGGTTACGGTCGCAAAAGACCCACCGTCACAGCGCAATTCGGAGAATGCTCAGGAAGCAAAGACAGTTGCACTGACGGTACAAGAAAGATCGGGAGAGTGAGGACAGGCAATAGTTAGTAGAGATTCGTGCTGCTGTAAAAAGTGCGATGCGCGAAGCATACAACCACTACCACCGTCATACCTTAGCAAAAGCTCTTGCTGAAAACACAAGGAAATTCTGGTCTTACGTAAAATCGGTAAGCGGGTCGAAGGCATCCATCCAGTCACTCACTGATCAGTTTGGCCTGGCAACGGAAGTGTTGTGTACATAGTTCCGCGTAGTCAGCACGTACACAACTTTCCCACTAGAGCGCGCCCCGCTAAGCACAACAGCGCAGGCGCAGCGCTCGTCCGTCTCCGCACTACGAGATGGCGCTGTCTTAGAGACGGACCCAATTCTGCTTCCGACGATCCACGTATTAATATGTAACGCAGCCAGTGAGATTGCTGCTAACGGAGAACCTTTTCTCCTCGCATATCACACTCGCACAGTGATACCTGAACGCAGGAGGTATTATAACGTGTGTGCAGACCTCCGATTAGTCACTCTGCATTAGTCTGCTTCAGTCTGCATTAGTCTGCAGTCAAGTTTCAGTCTGCGCCTAATAAGATTATCATATTCCTGTACATAGCCATGAAGAGAAATGTATAGACATTTTGTCAAGTATCAGAGATATGTGAGAATAAGATTAACGTACCAAGACCAAAGGAACTTCAGATTGTCAATTGTAAATAGCATCCAGAAACAAGTTAAGTTATTTTTATGCTTGTTATTATTTTAATAAATGTGTGTGAAAATTAATCAAGTTCTGTTTAAAGTTGGTCACCGTCAATCTGCTACTCTAAGCGTGCAAGTGACATTTCTATCATCTGACCTAACGGCAGAAGATAAACATGCCACGATAAGACCACGAGACATACACTCCTGGAAATTGAAATAAGAACACCGTGAATTCATTGTCCCAGGAAGGGGAAACTTTATTGACACATTCCTGGGGTCAGATACATCACATGATCACACTGACAGAACCACAGGCACATAGACACAGGCAACAGAGCATGCACAATGTCGGCACTAGTACAGTGTATATCCACCTTTCGCAGCAATGCAGGCTGCTATTCTCCCATGGAGACGATCGTAGAGATGCTGGATGTAGTCCTGTGGAACGGCTTGCCATGCCATTTCCACCTGGCGCCTCAGTTGGACCAGCGTTCGTGCTGGACGTGCAGAGCGCGTGAGACGACGCTTCATCCAGTCCCAAACATGCTCAATGGGGGACAGATCCGGAGATCTTGCTTGCCAGGGTAGTTGACGTACACCTTCTAGAGCACGTTGGGTGGCACGGGATACATGCGGACGTGCATTGTCCTGTTGGAACAGCAAGTTCCCTTGCCGGTCTAGGAATGGTAGAACGATGGGTTCGATGACGGTTTGGATGTACCGTGCACTATTCAGTGTCCCCTCGACGATCACCAGTGGTGTACGGCCAGTGTAGGAGATCGCTCCCCACACCATGATGCCGGGTGTTGGCCCTGTGTGCCACGGTCGTATGCAGTCCAGATTGTGGCGCTCACCTGCACGGCGCCAAACACGCATACGACCATCATTGGCACCAAGGCAGAAGCGACTCTCATCGCTGAAGACGACACGTCTCCATTCGTCCCTCCATTCACGCCTGTCGCGACACCACTGGAGGCGGGCTGCACGATGTTGGGGCGTGAGCGGAAGACGGCCTAACGGTGTGCGGGACCGTAGCCCAGCTTCATGGAGACGGTTGCGAATGGTCCTCGCCGATACCCCAGGAGCAACAGTGTCCCTAATTTGCTGGGAAGTGGCGGTGCGGTCCCCTACGGCACTGCGTAGGATCCTACGGTCTTGGCGTGCATCCGTGCGTCGCTGCGGTCCGGTCCCAGGTCGACGGGCACGTGCACATTCCGCCGACCACTGGCGACAACATCGATGTACTGTGGAGACCTCACGCCCCACGTGTTGAGCAATTCGGCGGTACGTCCACCCGGCCTCCCGCATGCCCACTATACGCCCTCGCTCAAAGTCCGTCAACTGCACATACGGTTCACGTCCACGCTGTCGCGGCATGCTACCAGTGTTAAAGACTGCGATGGAGCTCCGTATGCCACGGCAAACTGGCTGACACTGACGGCGGCGGTGCACAAATGCTGCGCAGCTAGCGCCATTCGACGGCCAACACCGCGGTTCCTGGTGTGTCCGCTGTGCCGTGCGTGTGATCATTGCTTGTACAGCCCTCTCGCAGTGTCCGGAGCAAGTATGTTGGGTCTGACACACCGGTGTCAATGTGTTCTTTTTTCCATTTCCAGGAGTGTATTTCTGACACTCGCCTACTTCTTTAGAGCGACAAGTCAAATAATCTGATGGTGTGTGTACCGAAGGTCTTACAGTACGCACACCACAGGAAGACAGCAAAACGAAAGCTGAAATTTTATATTTAGCATTTGAGAAATCTTTAACGCAGGAGGATCGTACGAACATACCGCCGTTTGAGTCTCTTACTGATTCCCGTATGCAGGACATAGTGATAGACATCCCTGGGGTTGTGAAGCGGCTGAGTCGGTTGAAAATAAATAAATCGCCATGTCCTGATCTGATTCCAATTCGGTTTTACAGAGAGTACACTACTGCATTGGCTCCTTACTTAGCTTGCATTTATCGCGAATCTCTTGCCCAACGTAAATTCCCGAGCGACTGGAGAAAAGCGCAGGTGACGCCTGAATATAGGAAGGATAGAACGACGGATCCTCAAAAGTACAGACCAATATCCTTAACATCGGTTTGTTGCAGGATTCTCGAACATATTCTCAGTTCGAATATAATGAATTTCCTTAAGACAGAGAAGTTGCTGTCAGTGCATCAGCACGGTTTTAGAAAGCATCGCTCCTGCGAAACGCAACTCGCCCTTTTTTCACATGATATCTTGCGAACCATGGATGAAGGGTATCAGAGGGTGCCATATTCCTTGACTTCCGGAGAGCGTTTGACTCGGTGCCCACTGCAGACTCCTAACTAAGGTACAAGCGTATGGGATTGGTTCCCAAATATGTGAGTGGCTTGAAGACTTCTTAAGTAATAGGACCCAGTATGTTTTCCTCGATGGAGAGTGTTCATCGGAGGTGAGAGTATCATCTGGGGTGCCCCAGGGAAGTGTCGTAGGTCCGCTGGTGTTTTCGATCTACATAAATGATCTTTTGAATAGGGTGGATAGCAATGTGCGGCTGTTTGCTGATGATGCTGTGGTGTGCGGGAAGGTGTCGTCGTTGAGTGACTGTAGGAGGATACAAGATGACTTGGACAGGATTTGTGATTGGTGTGAAGAATGGCAGCTAACTCTAAATATAGGTAAATGTAAATTAGTGCAGGTGAATAGGAAAAAGAATCCCATAATGTCTGAATACTCCATTAGTAGTGTAGCGCTTGACACAGTCACGTCGATTAAATATTTTGGCGTAACATTGCAGAGCGATATGAAGTGGGACAAGCATGTAATGACAGTTGTGGGGAAGACGGATAGTCGTCTTCGGTTCATTGGTAGAATTTTGGGAAGATGTGGTTCGTCTGTGAAGGAGCCCGCATATAAAACACTAATACGACCTATTCTTGAGTACTGATCGAGCGTTTGGGATCCCTATCTGGTCGGATTGAAGGAGGACATAGAAGCAATTCAGAGGCGGGCTGCTAGATTTGTTACTGGTAGGTTTGATCATCACGCGAGTGTTACGGAAATGCTTCAGGAACTCGGGTGGGAGTCTCTGGAGGAATGGAGGCGTTCTTTCCGTGAATCGCTACTGAGAAAATTTAGAGAACCAGCATTTGAGGCTAACTGCAGTACAAGTTTACTGCCGCCAACTTATATTTCGCGGAAAGACCACAAAGATAAGATGAGACAGACTAGGGCTCGTACAGAGGCATATAGGCAGTCATTTTTCCCTCGTTCTGTTTGGGAGTGGAATGGGGAGAGAAGGTGCTAGTTGTGGTACGAGGTACCCTCCGCCACGCACCGTATGGTGGATTGCGGAGTATGTATTTAGATGTAGATGTAGAAGTTAAGACCTTTACGTTTTTTCCTTCTCTCCCCCTGATTGTACGCCACACTTCTCTCCAACTGATTGTTCGCAACACTTTTCGCATAGAGTATGCTCATATGTCGCTGAGTACACCTAAACAACTATATCTTTGCACAACACAGTTCAGGAGATATGAGGCCATAAACACATATGCGTGATGAACTACTGCCTCATACATCACTTTTTAATTTATTGCGTCTTCACTACTAACTCTGTTCACAACACGTTTCTCAAACAGGAGCCACTTATAGCGCAGGACGTACATGCAAAATTATATCATTGTCCGACATAAACATTGAGCTGCGTTAAAATGAAACTACAGGGCGAAATTCGCTGGAGTTAACAGGTGAAACAGGTGTACAAATACGCGTGAAATATATTAAGTACATGTCCAATACATCTGACATGTACGTGGGTGGGCTAACCTACAGGCTAAAAGCTCATCCTAAACCCCTTTAAAGATTTCAACCAAATTTGGTAAACATATTAGTGTTGGGGTGGGGGTTATAACGTAGAGACGGAAGGGAGGAATAGGGAATACACTGACAGAGAGGGGGAAGGAGGGATATCGACTAGCAGAATACATACTCGAGCATTCCTTATTGTTGTAAATAACAGTTTATAAATTGCAAAAAGGTGGGAATTTAAGGAGATGGGACCTGGATAAACTGACTAAACCAGAGGTTGTACAGAGTTTCAGGGAGAGCATAAGGGCACAATTGACAGAAATGGGGGAAAGAAATACAGCAGAAGACGAATGGGCAGCTCTGAGGGATGAAGTAGTGAAGGCAGCAGGGGATCAAGTAAGTAAAAAGACGAGGGCTAATAGAAATCCTTGGGTAACAGAAGAAATATTGAATTTAATTGATGAAAGGAGGAAATATAAAAATGCAGTAAATGAAGCAGGCAAAAAGGAATACAAACGTCTCAAAAATGAGATCAACAGGAAGTGCAAAATGGCTAAGCAGGCATGGCTAGAGGACAAATGAAAAGATGTAGAGGCTTATCTCACTAGGGGTAAGATAGATACAGCCTACAGGAAAATTAAAGAGACCTTTGGAGAAAAGAGAGCCACTTGTATGAATATCAAGAGCTCAGATGGAAACCCAGTTCTAAGCAAAGAAGGGAAAGCAGAAAGGTGGAAGGAGTATATAGAGGGTCTATACAAGGGCGATGTGCTTGAGGACAATATTATGGAAATGGAAGAGGATGTAGATGAAAATGAAATGGGAGATACGATACTGCGTGAAGAGTTTGACAGAGCACTGAAAGACCTGAGTCGAAACAAGGAACCGGGAGTAGACAACAATCCATTACAACTACTGACGGCCTTGGGAGAGCCTGTCCTGACAAAACTCTACCATCTGGTGAGCAAGATGTACGAGACAGGCGAAATACCCTCAGACTTCAAGAAGAGTATAATAATTCCAATCCCAAAGAAAACAGGTGTTGACAGACGTCAAAATTACCGAACTATCAGTTTAATAAGCCAAAGCTGCAAAATACAGACGCGAATTATTTGCAGACGAATGGAAAAACTGGTAGAAGCCGACCTCGGGGAAGATCAGTTTGGATTCCGTAGAAATGTTGGAACACTGAGGCAATACTGACCTTACGACTTATCTTAGAAGAAAGATTAAGGAAAGGCAAACCTACGTTTCTAGCATTTGTAGACTTAGAGAAGGCTTTTCACAATGTTGACAGTAATACTCCCTTTCAAATTCTAAAGGTGGCAGGGGTAAAATACAGGGAGCGAAAGGCTATTTACGATTTATACAGAAACCAGATGGCAGTCGAGGGGCACGAATGGGAAGCAGTGGTTGGGAAGGGAGTGAGATAGGGTCGTAGCCTCTCCCCGATGTTATTCAATCTGTATATTGAGCAAGCAGTAAAGGAAACAAAAGAAAAATTTGGAGTAGGTATTAAAATCCAGGGAGAAGAAATAAAAACTTTGAGGTTCGCCAATTACATTGTAATTCTGTCAGAGACAGCAAAGGACTTGGAAGAGCAGTTGAACGGAATGGACAATGTCTTGAAAGGAGGATATAAGATGAACATTGAAACGTCCCTTTTGAAAAATTATACATGACTGTGTTTAAACTGACACACAATATCTGACTTTCAAAAATCCCTACAAAAGAATGGCCCTGACTAACATTAACCTATACCTTTCACAAATCACTTACCTCACAAAAATCTTCGTTACTCAAGCTACAGCAATACAGCGAGCGCCACTACTGCCAGCTAAATAAAAGATTCAAACTACCGAAGGCACTAACTACTGATATGCATAGTTAGCAAATGAAAGATTTTGATAGAGAACAAACAATGTATTTACCTTACTAGTCTTCAAAAGTCATTATATATGTAGCAGTTCATGACAACCAGTCTTACAAATTTCAAAACTCCGCCATCTCTCTCCCCACATCCACCACTGCTGGCGGCTCACCCCCAACTGCGCAACGCTACGCGCTGTTCACATCCAGCTGCCGCTGCCCAACACTACAATGGCAGACAACAATGCAAACTAGCCACAGACTGCACACAGCACAGCCAGTGATTTTCATACAGAGCGCTACGTAACGTTGCCAATAAGAAAACATAAACAGCCTACTTACATAGCCCCCATGCTCCCCACAAAAAATTTTACAAATTGTTTTGGGCACTGGCCAATACAGATTTGAAAAATTTTTCGTAATTACAGTAAGAAAGATATCAAATGCACACACTTATTAATACAATGTTGGTCAAAAGCTAAAATTTTCTCACAGTCCATAAAGACAGTCCTGATCATTCATCACAGTAAAACTGCCGTTTCTTTTCTCAAAGTCTGAGCAGTAAAAGATGATGCACAAGGAAGTAGTGGATTTCCATGCAGTCTTGAAGAAGTAGTGTTGTCCTTCCAACGGAAGGACAGTGCTGACTCTTGACATGCTGACAGGTAATGGGTCACAACAGAGCAAACCCACAGCAGAGTCATTCGACGTTTTGAAGAATATTGGTAGGTAGGTCATCACAGAGCAGACCCACTGTAGTCCTGGTAGAGATTACGGTATTGGTGGGCCACCAGAGGTGCAGACCCACTGCAGTCCTTGTAGAACTAATGGTACTGGTGAGTCAGCAAAGATGTGGACCACTGTAGTCCTTGTAGAAATAATGGTATTGGTGGGTCATCAAAGATGCAGACCCACTGTAGTCCTTGTAGAGATGGTTTTACCTCATTATTTATTTTCCATTATCTTATTTCATCATTTATTTCCAAGAAAATCCTACCTATGCCTGCTTTCTGTCCTTTTTTCGTATAACTTCTCAATGCATATCTTCCAATGCATCGCAACTCATTCTCTTATATAGTCTACTCCCTCTTAAGCTAACTTAAATCTACTGAGCTCAGATGCTAAACTAAGGGACGAGGCAATGCAGCAGCACAAAACAATTCACACAAACAGCAATGACAAAAAATGCAAATTGGCAAACCTAGATACAGTAAATCTAAATCACCAAGCAAATGCAACATTACAACTAATATGAGCCAATGTGCAGCAACGAGAAAAATAAATCAGTATTAAAACTGGCTTAACGGAGTAATGTAAAGTGAAATTTAGTAGCACTATGCCTGGCAAACAGCAGCAGCAAATGTAATAACTTATATCTAAACATGACAAAGCTTAAGCAAAAAAAATATTGCACTAAAGATAACAATGCAGATAAGGGACATGTATATTCACATCTTAATGTCTACGTAATTAAAGTGGTGCACCACAACTTATTCTACAAAATAAATTACCAAGAACTTCAAAAGAAAATACTGTATGCAATTCCTGTGAAATGTTTTGTGGTCCTTCGCTATTTTTAAATTTAAGTACATCATAAAGTGATTATTTACTGGATCTGTAGGCTTAAAATATCTATATTAGTACATCTATTAAATTTTATTTTAACCAATGCTGCAGTACAGCTAGAAACTAGATATTAAAGAAAATGAGCAAATATGTACAAAGGAAGGCATGAAACATCATTCATTAGCCATATGGCATTTCTAAGGTAGTAAAAAAAATCTCTCAACTAGAAAGACAGTAGTCATAATCAGGTGTGTAGACATAAAATATTTCTCGTCATTTCATTAGACATTTCAGTAAATATCATAAAGTAAGACCTCCACAGTGTTATCATATGTTTTCAAGTTTGAGCGTGTCGTATTTGCGATGCTTTCTACAAAGGAATGTGAATAGCGAGGATAATGACCCCTATTTTTTTTTTCACCTGTGCCACTGAAAAGGCACACACTAATGGCTTTTTCTCCAGGCGTCTGTCGCGCAGCTGGGTGCCCATGACGCATTACGTGAAGGTGGTCACTTAACTTTCTTGCCGAAATATTTACGACACTAGTTTGCACTTCAGTGACAGTCTCATATAAAATTTCACAGGTCGAGAATTTGCGTTACAAATGTGTAGAAACAAAATCCTATGAATATAACAGTGTCCAAAAAATTTTCGCCAGCATTGTGATACATTCACGCATTTACACACATTTCATAACTCTTAAAGTACGATTCTTGGTTTCCAACATCCTTTTTCACAAGTCAGAGTCCCTAACCACTACTCATTATTCCTTACCTTATTACACATATACATATTCGTCGACAGTTCTTCAATATTTCATCATAATAAATTCCTCATATAGCATCAGCTTATTGATCATAAATATACCTCAGCAGCATAATACACATCGTCGTCGTAATAATAACATCATAACACCTCAGACAAATCTTGAAAACGTCGTAGCTCTCTGCAATAATTTCAAAACCTAAAGAAAATTCTCTGCTCGTTTAAATAGTGTCATCTACCTCAAACGCACTATAAAAATCATGATCCCATATCAAATACATCATTAAAAGATCTCATAGTATCATAATGGTTCCAAAAAAATATGAACAGTTCACAAAGTACAGACAAAATACAATTCATAAGTATGAAATTATCCAACTGTGTAATTGCGTAAACATGTGTCACTGATGTAGTAAAAAAAAATGTTTGTCTCTCAGTTAAATGATCAGATAAAGCAAAACGAGGATAATGGAATGTAGTCGAATTAAGTCGGGTAATTCTGAGGGAATTAGATTAGGGAATGAGAAACTTAAAGTAGTAAAGGAGTTTTGGTATTTGGGGAGCAAAATAACAGATGATGGTCGAAGTAGAGAGGATGTAAAATGTAGACTGGCAATGGCAAGGAAAGCGTTTCTGAAGAAGAGAAATTTGTTAACATCGAGTATAGATTTAAGTGTCAGGAAGTCGATTCTGAAAGTATTTGTATGGAGTGTAGCCATGTATGGAAGTGAAACGTGGACAATGAATAGTTTGGACAAGAAGAGAATAGAAGCTTTCGAAATGGGGTGCTACAGAAGAATGCTGAAGATTAGATGGGTAGATCATACAACTAATGAGAAGGTATTGAATAGGATTGGGGAGAAGAGACGTTTGTGGCACAACTTGACTACAAAAAGGGATCGGTTGGTGGGACATGTTCTGAGGCATCAAGCGATCACCAATTTAGTATTGGAGGGAAGGGTACAGGGTAAAAATCGTAGAGGGAGACCAAGAGATGAATAAACAGATTCAGAACGATGTACGTTGCAGTAGGTACTGGGAGATGAAGATGCTTGTATAGGATCGAGTAGCATGGAGAGCTGCATCAAACCAGTCTCAGGACTGATGACCACAACAACAACAACCAGTTTTTAATGTAGAATTAAACTGTTAATACAGTATCTTCAATCTGTGTGAAGCCTCATCTCAGCAACTACTGAACTACTATAGTAGATTTCACTACTAGGTCAGCAGTCTCACTAGGAAGGTTTTTTTACATTAGTAATTACCGTTACTCTTGACAAGTCATCCGGCCATAGATCGTTCTTACCCTCGCAGACTACTTAACAAGTTCAGAAATTATAACATGGTGTGCTGAAGAAATCTGGGAAGGCGAAGAAAGGAATGGACACCATGACAGAATAAGGCATTATAGAATGAGATTTTCACTCTGCAGCGGAGTGTGCGCTGATATGAAACTTTCTGGCAGATTAAAACTGTGTGCCCGACCGAGACTCGAACTCGGGAACTTTGCCTTTCGCGGGCAAGTGTTCTACCAACTGAGCTACCGAAGCACGACTCAAGCCCGGTACTCACAGCTTTACTTCTGCCAGTACCTCGTCTCCTACCTTCCAAACTTTACAGAAGCTCTCCTGCGAACCTTGCAGAACTAGCACTCCTGAAAGAAAGGATATTGCGGAGACATGGCTTAACCACAGCCTGGGGGATGTTTCCGGGTTGAGATTTTCATTCTGCAGCGGAGTATGCGCTGATGTGAAACTTCCTGGCAGATTAAAACTGTGTGCCCGACCGAGACTCGAACTCGTGAACTTTGCCTTTCGCAGGCAAGTGCTCTACCAACTGAGCTACCGAAGCACGACTCACGCCCGGTACTCACAGCTTTACTTCTGCCAGTACCTCGTCTCCTACCTTCCAAACTTTACAGAAGCTCTCCTGCGAACCTTGCAGAACTAGCACTCCTGAAAGAAAGGATATTGCGGAGACATGGCTTAGCCACAGCCTGGGGGATGTTTCCAGAATGTCTTGGTTAACGTACTGCAAAATTTCCTTGGTGTTTTACTGTTGATTTGCGAGTTTTAGAGCTATTTTTAATGATTTGAAAAGTTTATCTATTAATATTGCTAACAATAAGGATTGTTGTGAGGTTGCGTAACTTCACTATCATCGCATTGTGAACTGCTGCAGCCCATTACGTTTCATTTTTATTATCATTCCTTTAAATACTTATGAAGCCTTAAGTATTTACATCGACTGCCTGCTCTGTCAGTTCTTGGTAGAAAATTTAATACATTGTGAAGAAACACACGCAACACTGCTGTAATATTCTACAACATTTATGCTGTGTCACAAAAACCGGTTTTCGGCTGTTATGCCAGCACCAGATATTAAAATAAGTGTGTTTTGCATTGAAATTTTATTAGATCAAAGGTTTTTAATTAGTGCTTCTACAGAGTATCTCTATTTCCAGAGATCAAAAATGTTAATGTTAGAAATAAAATAAGGATTATTTCAATGCATATGCGATGTAAGATTATTTAACATTTGTTAGTGAACTATAGACAAATTATGTTCTACATAGAAGAAAATATTCCAAAGATGTGGCTGAAGAAAATAAATTTGTCTTTAATAGGCCCTAAATTACAAACAGATAAGATGTAATAGTGATATTAAGCAGGTGAGTGAAGCAGCTGTGATTAAACAAAGTAATATTGTTTAAGCAAAATTAAAGAAAATATAGCATCTGAAACGAAGGAAATGGGACATGTGAGTAAAAGGGCGGGATTATGAGTAGAATAGGCAGTTAGAAATGGCGAGTAAGGCAGCTGGGTCTGGTCATTCAGCGCTAAGGCTTGGTTTGATGGATATGTCTTCATTAATTTCCATTATTTTAAATATTCTCATTCTCATTCTATTTTAAAATAGTTCAACTTCCTCCCTCTATAGATGTAACGTACTACTTCATGTTTCACCTTGTAACTATGGCCTTCTTTAAGCAGGTGGTCAGGAAAAGTAGCGTATCCTTTTCCAAGCTTTCAACTTCTGTGGTACTCCTTCAACAGGTGCATACATAGTAACCTACCAGTCTGACCTATTTAGGATTTACCAAAATTACCAGTAATTTCATATATTATACTCCTTTCCAATGCTGTAGTGTGGTCTTTACTATTGAATAAAGGTGTGCACATAAAATTGTGTTTTTACTTTCCCGGATTTAAGCTTTGTGGCTATATCCAGTGAGATTTTTCTGAAGTGTGGAACTGTACACCATTTATTGCGTTCTTGATGTGGTGTGTCAAGGTCAGCGTAAAGATGAGAGTACACCTCTTCTTTCTGCTTTTTGTATGTTATGGAGTCCACTAAGTTAGGGGGATAGCAAATTCGTTGATGATATTTGTTTGATCGCATTTAATTCCATTTGGAATTTGTCTTCACACGTGGGGACGTACATTAGGCTACCAATTCAAAAGTAGCATTAGACAATGGCTGTCCCCCTCCCTTAGAGGACTCCATAATGTACAAAAATCAGAAACATGAGGTATACTCCCTTCTTTACCCTGTCCCTGACCCACCGTCTCAACAACGCAATAAATGGTGCACAGTTCCATACTTAGGAAAAATCTCACCGAATGTAGCCAGAAAGCTTAAATCCAGGAACTTACACACATCATTTTATGTGCACAACACTGTTGGACACTTTTTGGGCAATGGTAAAGACAGCACTCCAACGTTGGAAGCGAGTGAGGTATGTGACATTACTTGGCAAATTCTTTATAGGTCAGTCTGGCAGGGCAGTATACAGAAAAGATTTAGTATAATTGCATAGACTTCCGCTGCCATGCCAGAGTCAGACAATATGACGCGGTACCATACCCAAAAAAACTCTTATGTCGAGAAAAAAATCTACTTGTGGAGACCATCTTCTTAAAGAAGGCCATCGTTTCGACCTGAAATGTAACACATTACATCTATAATCGAAGTTGAACTATCTTGAAATAATGGAAATTAATAAACACATTCATCAACCGAAGCCTAGTACTGAATGACGAGGCACAGCTCCCTTGCTTGCGGATTCTAACTGCCGATACTACTCATAATCCCATCAAGATTGTATTGTACATTACCCCTCTTACACATGTCCGGCTTCCTTTATTTCAGTGTCCATAATTTTTCTCGCTGTGCAAAACATTTTGCGTTATCTCATCACAACTACTTCACTCACCTTCTTAATGTCACTATTATATCTTATCTGTTTGTAATTTAGGGCATATTGAAGACAAATCTATTCTCATCTTTGGAATATGTCACCGAAGTTTATTGTTTGATTATTTTCTTCTGTGTTCACTGTTGTAGTTTGTCGATAGCTCATCATTTAATGCGTTACATATTTTATGTTAGTTAAATAATCTTACATCGCATCTGCATTGAAAAAATCCCTCTTGTTTTGTTCCTAATTATAGTATTAACATATTTCGTTTCTGGAAATGTAGATGCACTATTTTAACGTTTCTGAACCAAAAAATTTCACTGCAACACATACTTATCTTTGTACCTGATGTTCGGGTAGCAGCCGAAAACCGGTTCGTGTAACAAATTATGAATATGGTTGAACATTACTCCAATTTTGTGTGCGTTTCATTTGTAATTTAGCTATTTACATTTGATTTAACTAAATATTTTGTGATGCCTTCTTCGTGACTATTTACTCCTGCGCAATTAAAGAATGATGTCACTTATACACGAGTAACTAAATATTTTGTGATCCCTTCTACATGAGAATTTTCTCCTGCACAAATAAAGAATGATGTCACCTGTATAGGATTAACAACTGCAACGTTAACTTAAGTCTCATCATAACCAAGTGGTTTCACAAATGATTTTCCTATTTAGCACTGGCGACGGAAGTATTTTATTCCATTAATGGCATACCTCTAATATAAGATTTTTAATTAATGTTAAATTCGACCAACCAATGTAAATCCATCTTCGTAATTACATTGTTTTAGACTAAGTATTTATTAAATCAGTGTATTCAGCTGCCATTTTCGTGATTGGCTGCACTTTTTTCCACATCGTTTCGTCGAAATTACGTTGCCTGACAAGGAATGTGAAGCATCCAGGAAACAGGGTCATATGTAAATGTAACTTCAACATGGACTCACCATTAGCAGGGCATGAAAGTGATTATAGTTGCAGTTCTGTCTGCTAATTGAGTCAGTGCATGTGACCACGGTAGTGTGGATGCAATCTCATACTGGTAAGTATGCCCATATTGCCAAGTTGTTTGTAAATTTTACACGGGTTTGTAATCACTGAAATAACATCACATACCGTCTCATTGCGTGAAATTTCGTTTTCTTCTCCTAGGTGCTTAACCTTTTGTGTGCTTTGGAATCGATATTTTTCCGACATATTGGGTACATGCATTCACGGTTGGTTAGAGCTTAAAACTCTCAAAGTGGGAGCGTTACACACAATCTCCCCATCAACTTCAACATCAAAACCTTATTTACTAGATACATTAACGTTCACTCCCGTTATGTTGATGGCTTGTGTGATTTCTTACATTTAAAATGTATTACGGAGCGTTTCGATTTAGGATATAAGAATTGCCAAGTGTGTATCGACCGTAAGGGGAGTACAAACAATGGTGGGCATATAAATGTAAATTTTATTTGTTTAGAGAATATTATTGTTAGGAGTTCTCTCTTTAATTCGACGTATATTTCGTAGATTTTGGACGACTGTGAGTATTTTTATTTTATTTTTAAATAATTTACTGTACAAGTAATTTCTACAGGTTCCATGGGCACCTGTTCAATTATGACGAGATATCTTGTGAACTGCTTTGTCTGGAAGGCGGTGATTTATGTTGTTTTATAGCAACCATCCTGGTTCATAGGTTGACTACACCGGTTGCTGTGATGTCACTTTCTTTTTGTGGTGCAATTCTTAGTGTCATACACGTTATTAAAGCGCATTATGCCTTTCGTTGTGTATGGACTTGTTGCTCAATGACTTGTGCTTCTCTCTTTAATATCACTCCATTAAATGGAATTTTTAAGGAAGAAAGAAATAAAGGAAACATTCTACAGAACTTATCCTGTTGGAACGTTACATCCAGAGAGCGAAGTCAGGGCAAGTAACACTGAACAAAAGTTTTCACTACCAAGTACTTCCAAGGATAAGACTATGAACAGTAATGAAGTGCACAGTGAAACCAGTGCCAGTGATGTCAGTTTAACATTAGGGTTAAGTGTACTAAAAACGTTGTTTATTCATATCGTATGGAGTAATTTGTGTGATGCAGAGATAATAATTTCTGAAAATGTCTTCAAAAAAAACGGTTTAGATTTTAGTTTGGAAGACTCAAGTTCGAACTGTGAGAGTAAGAAATAGTTTTGGACATCTGAAAAATGTAAAAACGATAGCCTTTTGAGATGTACGTCCGGTACTTCTATGGACTCAGACAGGCCCTAGGACTGGAAAAACATTGTGTGTTCTAATGAATCTGTCACGCCATCCTTTCAAGATACAAATAATGCAGAAGAAACAATGAAATAGGCAAGAGTGGTTGCATAGCATTTGACGTATCAGGGCAGAAAAGGGACCATCGGTCTAAAAATTCTTGTCCAGCTGCCATAAATATTGAAATTAGCAAGGTGCAGTATGGATAACGTTTTTCCACAAGACATCATGTGATGAACAGCCACTACACAACTTTTGTTTAATTGAATGGTGTAAATAACTCAAAGCTGATACAGCAGGAACAGAATATACCCACAGAAAGATCATCAGTGAACATGCTGGCGCAATAATAAAGCCAGTACATAGAAAAATGCATCAAAGGAAAAACTCAAGATGTAAGTGAGTATCTCGATAATGTTGTAAGGACCAGGGTGCCTCAAAACGTACTCGAGGGCTTGAAAACTCTGAAGAATGCCGTTGGTGATGTTGTGACACCTTCAATGATGGATACGCATGCAGAAGAAAGGTTGAGAGGCAATTTGGAATTAACTCTCACCTTAATACTGATTGAGTCAATTATACTGTCATCACCTTCAGTGATTGGAATGCAGACAGAATCAATGTTGTGAAGCAATTTAGAATTAAGTGTGTGCATAAGGCAAAAGCAGTCCTACAAGAATTGGATAGATAGCAAGTGTCCAACGGAGAAATTATGGTCAATAATATAAATGAGGCAGACGGAGAAAGAGACTGCATGTGATTGATCCTCGAGAAAATAAAGATCACAAAGCGGGAGAGTTTTAATATTTCTCTTCATTCAATAATCAGTTTTCCTTTACTTCAACTTTCAACTTTGTTTGAAATGTTTCCCATTACCTCAGAAACTGCTTAAGCTAAAGCTTAAAATTTTGACCACTTACTGACAGCGCCATTATGTGTATGTGGATCTACAATGGTAGAGACAGCACGCAAATTTTGATATAAAAATATGTTTTCTAATTAGAGAAATTTTATAAGACTTTAATTAAAAAATTCTTTTCTTGATGCCGAACTAAGTTGAATATTTTATTTTATTGTGGATCAGTGAATATCTTAGATACGATACATGTTGTCCTCTTTGTTTTTTGGCCTCTTTTTCCGCAATTGCACATATACAAGTTATATACGTTAATAGCCGTCGTATTAGGACCAGATGCGTTTCGTTTTACTCTAAAGCATCTTCAACAGACATTGTATCAATACTGTTTCTTTGCTTACAATTTTGTTTGACATGATAATGAACAAACTGTGTACCGGACGGAGACTCGAACTCGGAACCTTTGCCTTTCCTGGGCAAGTGTTCTACAAACTGAGCTACCCAAGCACGACTCACACCCCGTCCTCACAGCTTTACTTCTGCCAGTATCTCGTCTCCTACCTTCCAAACTTAACAGAAGCTCTCCTGCGAACATTGCAGATCAGCGCACACTCCGCTGCAGAGTGAAAATCTCATTCTGGAAACATCCCCCAGGCTGTGGCTAAGCCATGTCTCCGCAATATCCTTTCTTTCAGGAGTGCTAGTTCTGCAAGGTTCGCAGGAGAGCTTCTGTAAAGTTTGGAAGGTAGGAGACGAGGTACTGGCAGAAGTAAAGCTGTGAGTACCGGGCGTGAGTCGTGCTTCGGTAGCTCAGTTGGTAGAGCACTTGCCCGCGAAAGGCAAAGTTCCCGAGTTCGAGTCTCGGTCGGGCACACAGTTTTAATCTGCCAGGAAGTTTCACATCAGCGCATACTCCGCTGCAGAATGAAAATCTCAGCCCGGAAACATCCCCCAGGCTGTGGTTAAGCCATGTCTCCGCAATATCCTTTCTTTCAGGAGTGCTAGTTCTGCAAGGTTCGCAGGAGAGCTTCTGTAAAGTTTGGAAGGTAGGAGACGAGATACTGGCAGAAGAAAAGCTGTAAGGAGGGGGCTTGGCTAGCTCAGTTGGTAGAGCACTTGCCCGCGAATGGCAAAGGTCTCGAGTTCGAGTCTCGGTCCGGCACACAGTTTTAATCTGCCAGGAAGTTTCATATCAGCGCACACTCCACTGCAGAGTGAAAATCTCATTCTATGATAATGAACAGTTTGCAGCCCTTAGTTACTACTATAAATAGTTTTTGTTCTTTTCGTTAGTGACGGCTTTTTTTTGTCTTTACTGCGTTGTTCTTCGTCGTCCACGTGTGTGTGTTGAGTTTTTGCACACAGCAATTTCACTGTACTTAATCTACTCATATTTCTGTGTTGGTACCAGTGTCCTCCAACATTTTCGTGTGTTTTGTTTTGCTATTGCGAGATGCATTCGTCTTTTGTTTGTTTTTGTAGCGGTGAAAGTGTCCGCTGTCGCTCTGTTAGTGTTTATTCCATCACTATGACTCTACATCCTGGCAAACTTTTGTTCTATTATCTTGGATATTTCCTGAGAAAACGAGATATAAGAACGTGAAATTTAACATTTTCAGGGTAGGGCAGTGATCCCCCCCCCCCTCAGTGGGGGTAGGACGTCAAACGGGCCGACTTGGAGCAGGAGAGGCATCTCACGACATTTTAATATCCAGTGTCTATACTTTTACAAATAAATTCATAAAACTTTGTCAGCATCACCAGGAAGGATTCTGGATTCACACCCATTGCAGTGGAAGTTCGAAAACATAACAAAATAATTTTTTTTACGTGCGAAATTTCATCATTTTTTCGCTTACTAATGGCTGCATTTGTTGCTATAGGTACACTTTTCTTCATAAGCTAGAGAGATTCTTCGATGAATTTTGCACAGCATACAAACCATACTTACAGGTGTATGAAATTCTAGAATTTATCTAATTTTTGAAAAAAACGAATGAGCTGTTACATTTTAAACTTCATGTTTAGTAAAAACACAAATTTTCTAGTTAATTACCTCAATGTTTAACACAGTTTTTAATAGATTTGTAAAATTCTAGAGTTTCATACACCTTTTGGTATGGTTTGTATGCTGTGCAAAATTCATCGAAGAATCTCTCTTACTTATGAAGAAAAGAGTATCTATAGCAACAAATGCTGCCATTAGAAAGTGAAAAAAATGATGAAATTTCACATGTAAAAAAAAATTATTTTGTTATGTTTTCGAACTTCGACTGCTGTGGATGTAAATTCTGAATCCTTCCTGGTGATGGTGACAAAGTTTTATGAATTTATTTGTAAAAGTATAGACAGTGGAAATTAAAATGTCCTACGATGCCTCTCCCGCTCCAAGTCGGCCCGTTTGACGTCCTACCCCCCTTAATAGCGTCGTCCAGTAGTAGAACTGGAACGCCAGATCCGCTTCTCCAGAAGACGCCTCTAGCCTTCCGTGTGGCACTGCAGCGTCTTGCCGGGCCTAGTGAATCAGCGTGGTGCCCCAGGCAGCTGCCCCCGCTGACGACTGCGCGTCAGGCAGAGACACGAGACGCTGCGCCGCCCCCGCCGCCCACTTCACGCCGTGCTGTCCCCTCTCCCGCTATCGCGCCCGGATCTGGCGGGCGTGGCGCGGCGCGGCTCGGGTCGGCTCGCCTCGTTACGGCGCTGATTGCCATCGCCGCTGACGCCCGGCAGGGCAGCGGCGCCGCTAACTCCCGCGTAATTGCCCCAATCCATTAATGCAACGCCCGAGCGCCGCTCTTATCTCGGCGGGCACCCCGCGCGCGTCTTCGCACACGGGACGGTAATTCGCATAAACGCGACTCCGCGCGCTTACTTAGCGCCTCGGCTATTGTTAAACCATTGTTTAGTATACGGCGCATTAAGCAGATCGCGCGGGACATCAGGGCGACTCTGCAGGGTGGGAAGAAATTAACTCTGCACCGAAAGGTTGGCGTAACTCACCCAATAATAGATCGTGGCGCATGCAGAGGAAAGAAGAGAGGGGAGGAGGGAGCGGAATAAAACCATTTCGTCCTTGCAAGTTGCTATTCTTCTTTTGCTAAAATTCTGCATAACCCTAAAATGCTCTTACAGGGCTACTATATTGCCGGAAAAGAAAATTAGTCCACCTGGGAAGACGAAATTAATTTTCATCTGATGACGGAATAGTAAACGTGCTGATAATGGTTTCAGCGGCGTCCGCCAACCGATAGCGGAGTGGCATAGCTACCATTTGTGTCTACCCTTTAATAGGGAATGCTCACAGTCAGAAATCTCGGTATGGTGCAAACGTGTGAAGCAAGCAATCAACACGCCACGCAGACGCACACAAACTTCCTACAACCAACGGAGCGGGTTTGAAGAGGTAAAATTTTGGCTTTCCGAGAGGCGAAATGGTCCTTTCGGAGAAATACCACACAAGTTGAGCGGGCGGCGTCAGTTGTACAACGACGCTAGTATCAGTGGTCACGTAAATATTTTCACACGAGAGGGCGAGCTTCTGGACGTCCACGTCCGACCCCGGTAGCTAAGTGGTCAGCGCGACGGAATGTCAATCCAAAGGGCACGGGTTCGATTCCCGGCTGGGTCGGGGATTTTCTCCGCTCAGGAACTAGGTATTGTGTTGTCCTAATCATCATCATTTCATCCCCATCGACGCGCAAGTCGCCGAAGTGGCGTCGAATCGAAAGACTTGCACCAGGCGAACGGCTTACGGGAGGCCCTCGTCACACGACATCATCATCATCTGGACGTCCATACAGCACAGATGCCCGCCAAGATCGTCGTATTGTAAGTGCAGCAGTGGAAGATTGTATAGTTAGTACAGCACAGATAAGAGTGCTTGTGAGCCCACACGCGTCAACACGAGCTGTTGCGAAACGGTTATTAGCAGTGGAGCACGCACACCTCTAGCCCGTCTTCCATTCACACCACAGCATCGAGGTGCACTGTTTGACTGGTACCTTCAGATGATCGTTTCGAAGATTGAATGGCGCTCCGTGGCCTTCAGTGATGAAAGCAGATGATGCCTGCACGCAAGTAATGGTCGTTTGGTCATGTGACGTATTCCCAGCGAGCGCTACCTCGTAGAGATCGTTCGTCCAAGACACCCTGGCCCCGATCCCAGACCTTATGGTGTGGCGTGCGAGAAACTACGACTCTCGTTCACCTTTGTTGCATCTGGAGGGAACGATGACCAGCGCTCGGTACGTGCAAAATGCTGTTAGAACCGTTTTATTACTTTTTTATTTTTGCCGTTCTTATAACAGGAAAGTGATGTCTTGTTCCAGCAGCATGATACACTTCCGCACTCTGCCTGTGAAAATAGACGTGATCTGCAAGACGTGTGGCAACTTCCTTGGAGATCTCCGGTCTCCAATCAAGCACGTGTGAGACATGATGGGACGGAAGTGACTCTTACGACTCGTCAGCTAACAATTCTCACAGAACTACGTGAACAGGCAGGGCAGGAGAGGCATAACGAACCCCAAGACACTATTCGCCGTCTGTACGATAGACTGGACGCCAGAGTCGGCGCCTTCATTGCCGCCCGTGGAGGCTACACTACATGCCACTAACGGTGGCCTGGATCGATACCTGATACCTCACAACCGCCTGTGCTGTTGATCAGTAAATATAATCATTTCATTTACTCCAAATGTGCTGTTACAACAATCAATCTTGAGTGAGTTGGCTACCTCTTAAATGATTTTTAAATGAGTGATTCGTTCTCAGAGTTCTATTGTTTCCAAAGAATTACATGCACAAATATGACTGATGCGCGAATAGGACCGCAATCTCATGGACATTGTTAATATACACTCCTGGAAATTGAAATAAGAACACCGTGAATTCATTGTCCCAGGAAGGAGAAACTTTATTGACACATTCCTGGGGTCAGATACATCACATGATCACACTGACAGAACCACAGGCACATAGACACAGGAAACAGAGCATGCACAATGTCGGCACTAGTACAGTGTATATCCACCTTTCGCAGCAATGCAGGCTGCTATTCTCCCATGGAGACGATCGTAGAGATGCTGGATGTAGTCCTGTGGAACGGCTTGCCATGCCATTTCCACCTGGCACCTCAGTTGGACCAGGGTTCGTGCTGGACGTGCAGACCACGTGAGACGACGCTTCATCCAGTCCCAAACATGCTCAAAGGGGGACAGATCCGGAGATCTTGCTGGCCAGGGTAGTTGACTTACACCTTCTAGAGCACGTTGGGTGGCACGGGATACATGCGGACGTGCATTGTCCTGTTGGAACAGCAAGTTCCCTTGCCGGTCTAGGAATGGTAGAACGATGGGTTCGATGACGGTTTGGATGTACCGTGCACTATTCAGTGTCCCCTCGACGATCACCAGTGGTGTACGGCCAGTGTACGAGATCGCTCCCCACACCATGATGCCGGGTGTTGGCCCTGTGTGCCTCGGTCGTATGCAGTCCTGATTGTGGCGCTCACCTGCACGGCGCCAAACACGCATACGACCATCATTGGCACCAAGGCAGAAGCGACTCTCATCGCTGAAGACGACACGTCTCCATTCGTCCCTCCATTCACGCCTGTCGCGACACCACTGGAGGCGGGCTGCGCGATGTTGGGGTGTGAGCGGAAGACGGCCTAACGGTGTGCGGGACCGTAGCCCAGCTTCATGGAGACGGTTGCGAATGGTCCTCGCCGATACCCCAGGAGCAACAGTGTCCCTAATTTGCTGGGAAGTGGCGGTGCGGTCCCCTACGGCACTGCGTAGGATCCTACGGTCTTGGCGTGCATCCGTGCGTCGCTGCGGTCCGGTCCCAGGTCGACGGGCACGTGCACATTCCGCCGACCACTGGCGACAACATCGATGTACTGTGGAGACCTCACGCCCCACGTGTTGAGCAATTCGGCGGTACGTCCACCCGGCCTCCCGCATGCCCACTATACGCCCTCGCTCAAAGTCCGTCAACTGCACATACGGTTCACGTCCACGCTGTCGCGGCATGCTACCAGTGTTAAAGACTGCGATGGAGCTCCGTATGCCACGGCAAACTGGCTGACACTGACGGCGGCGGTGCACAAATGCTGCGCAGCTAGCGCCATTCGACGGCCAACACCGCGGTTCCTGGTGTGTCCGCTGTGCCGTGCGTGTGATCATTGCTTGTACAGCCCTCTCGCAGTGTCCGGAGCAAGTATGGTGGGTCTGACACACCGGTGTCAATGTGTTCTTTTTTCCATTTCCAGGAGTGTAGAAAATGCATCTATTGTATGATTGCGCTAGCATTGTGAAAATTTTGTAAATTAAACCAGATCGTTCGCTTATTAAAGTTTAGTTACCTGTTACGAAAGCTTAGTTACTGCCTTCATCAAATATCGGAAAGCTTAGAACATATAAAAGAAGGTTCTGTGTCAGTACAAAGAACAGCGCCTACGAATAGTTGTTAGTAGAGAAAAATAACCGTGTTTTACAAGTTCTAAGCTTTCTGATATCTGTATACATAATTGTTATTACGGAAAAAGAACCTTCCTTTAAAAGTTCTAAACTTTCTAATATCTCATACTGGCAGAAGCCTAAACGTCGTAATAAATAAAGATACTTTAATGTACGATCTAGACGGTTTCATGAACAGAATATCAATGAGTTTGCATTGTACGCATCATTTGGCATAACGAGTGCAGTGCCTTGACGAAATGGTGACAAAGCAAGAAAAGAGTCTTTGTGTTCTGGAATACGAGAGATATTTATCTGTTACAACAGTATTCCCTGCATTCAGAAGGAATTACGGAAAGCAACAACCATGTGAACAGAGTGTTGTGATACAATGAAAACCCAACCAAAGTTTCAAATCTCAGTTTTTTTGTTTCCTCGATGACTAGTTTTCAAATCATCCAACAGGACAGAAAACTAAGTTTACACTCGTATACAACACAGGTATTACCAAATTTGTAAGCAAGTGTCAAAAATACAGAATATAACGCTTCAAACGTACGTGACAGAGCAAAAATAGAATTCCAAATGAATAAATAAATAAATAAAAACCACGTGAAAAATATATACATATTATGAAGTGCAGTGATCGTGTCACCCCTTTCAGAATCGACAGCAACCAACTTCGACAACGATAGTTCATGTATACATGTCGCAAGCTGAAGATGAAGAGATAAAGAAAGTGTATGAGGATATTGAAAGGGTAATACAGTACGCAAATAGAGATGAAAATCTAACAGTCAGATAGAACTGAAATGCAGTTGTGGGGAAGGGAGTAGAAGAAAAGGTTACAGGAGAATATGGGCTTGGTACAAGTAATGAGAGGAGAAACACTAATTGAGTTTTTTAATAAATTTCACCTAGTAATAGAGAACATTCGGTTCAAGAATCACAAGAGGAGGAGGTATACTAGGAGAAGGTCGGGTGATACGGGAAGATTTCAGTTAAATTACCTCATGATCAGACAGAGATTCCGAAATCAGATACTGGATTGTAAGGCGTGCCGAGGAGCGTATATAGTCTCAGATCGCAATGTAGTATTGATGAAGAATAGGCTGATGTTTAAGAGATTAGTCAGGAATAATCAATACGCAAAGAAATAGGATATAGAAGTACTAAGGAATGACGAGATACGGCTGACGTCTCTAAGGCTATAGATACAGCAATAAGGAATAGCTCGGTACGCAGTAGAGTTGAAAAAGAATGGAAATTTCTAAAAAGGGCAACCATAGAAATAGGAAAGAAAAACGTAGGTACAAAGAAGATAACTGCGAAGAAACCATGGGTAACAGAAGAAATAGTTCAGTTGATCGAGGATACAAGGAAGTACAAAATGTTCAGGGAAATTCAGGAACACAGAAATATAAGTCGTTGGGGAAATAAATAAATAGGAGGCTCAAGGAAGCACAGGAGGCGAAATGGATGCATGAGAAATGTGAAAAAATAGAAAAGAAATGACTTTCGGGAGGATTGACTCAGCATACAGGAAAGTAAAAATACCAAACTTCGGTGAAATTAAAAGCAGGGGTGGTAACATTAAGAGTGCAACGGGAATGCTACTGTTAAATGGAGAGGACAGAGCGGGTAGGTGAAAAGTGTACGTTGAGGGTCTCTATGAGGGAGAAGATTTGTCTGAAGTTACAGAAGAAGAAACATGAGTCGATTTAGAAGAGACAGGGGACCCAGTAGTAGAATCAGAATTTAAGAAACCTTTGGAGGACTTAAGATCAAATAAGGGACAAGGGATAGACAACATTCTGTCAGAATTTCTAAAATCATTTGGGGAAGTGGCAACAAAACGACCTGTCACGTTGGTGTGTAGAATGTATGAGTCAGGTGACATGCCATCTGACTTTCGGAAAAATGTCATCCAAGCAATTCCGAAAACGGCAATAGCAGACAAGTTCGAGAATTACCGCAGTATCAGCTTGACAGCTCTTACATCCAAGTTGCTGACAAGAATAATGTACAGACCAATGGAAAAGAAAGTTGAGGATGTGTCAGATGACGATCGGTCTGGATTTGGGAAAGGTGAAGGCACCAGAGAGACAATTCTGAGGTTGCGGTTGATAATGGAAGCAAAACTAAAGTAAAATTAAGACCTGGAAAAAGCGTTCGACAATGTTATATGATGCAAGATGTTCGAAATTCTGAGAAAGAAACGGGAAAGCAATAGGGAGAGACGGGCAATACTCGTATACACTATGGACAACAGCCAAGAGGGAATAATAAGGTTGGACGACGAAAGTGCTCGGATTAAAAAGTGTGTTAGACTGGGACGTAGTCCTTCGCCCCTACTGGTCAGTCTGTACATCGAAGAAGCGGTAGAGGAAGTAAAAGATAGGTTGAGGAGTGGAATTAAAACTCAAGGTGGAAGGATATCATTGAACCGACTTGCTGATGACATTGCTGTCCTGAGTGAAAGTGAAGAAGAATTACATTATCTGCTGAACGGAATGAACGGCATAGTGAGTACAAAATATGGACTGAGAGTAAATCGCAGAAAGACGAAAGTATTGAAAAGTATCAGAAATGGGAACTGCGAGAAACTTAGTATCAGGATTGAATGTCACGAAGCAGATGAAGCTAAGGAATTCTACTACCTGGGCAGCAATATAATCAATGACAGACGGAGCACAGAGGACATCAAACGCAAACTAGCACAGAGAAAAACGACATTCCTGGCCAAGAGAAGTCTGCTAGTATCAAACATAGGCCTTAAATTGAAGAAGAAATATCTGATAATGTGCATTTGGAGCACAGCATTGTATGGTAGTGAAACATGGACTTTGGGAAAACCGGAACGGAAGAGAATCGAATCATTTGAGATGTGATGCTACAGACGAATGTTGAAAATTAGGTGGACTGGTAAGGTAAGGGATGAGGAGGAGTTTCTGTGCACAAACGAAGCGGAAAGGAGTGTGTGGAAAACAGTGAGAAGGAGGAGGGAAAGGAGGAAACACAGGAGGAGGGACAGGAAGAGTGGACATGTGTTAAGACATCAGGGAACGACTTTCGTGGTACTAGAGGGAGCTCCAGAGGGCTGTAGAGGAAGACACAGATTGGAATACATTGGGAAAATAATTGAGGACGTAGTTTGCAGGTGCTACTCTGGTATGAAGAGGTTGGCACAGGAGAGGAAATCGTGGAGAGCCGCAGGAAACCAGTCAGAAGACTGATGTCTCAAAATAAAAAAAAGTGCAAATGTACAGTTACAGCACATGCTGATAACTGGCAGTCTACTTCCTCCGCTGCCGTAAGGAAACCTCGGGAAGTGGGCGCCCTACCAGGATGTAGGAAACTTTCGTATTTATAAATATATTGTCCCATCATTATAAATACAACAGTTAATACAACAATAGTAGAAGTCAACAATAAAACTACACTGTTGTTTACTTGTACCTGGTATGGATACTAAAACAAAATTATCGATATTTTGTGTCAATATTATACCGAAGAAGAAGAGTGAGGATGGCATGTCATCAGTTATCAGATTGCTACGCAGCTGGAAGAAATAGATTTACATCTACATCATACTCCACAAGCCAATAATGATGCGTGGCGGAGGGTACTTTCGGTAGCACTATCTGATCAATCTTGTTCCAGTCACGAATAGTGCGTGGGAAGAATGATTGTCGGTAAGCCTCTGTATTGACTCTAATTTCTCGAATTTTCTTCTCGTGGTCAATAAGTGAGATGTATGTGGGGGGGGGGGGGGGGGGGGGGGGAAGGTGATATGTTGTCTGGCGCCTCCTGAAAAGTCCTGTCCCGAAACTTCAGTAGTAAGTCTCTCCGTGATGCACAACGTCTCTCTTGTAATTTCTGCCAGTGGAGTTTGTTTAGCATCTCCGTAACTCTCTCTCGCCAGCTAAACGATCCCGTGACGAAACGCGCCCTCTTCGTTGGATCTTCTCTATCTTCCCTATCAGTCCTACCTGAGAGGGCTCCCAGATAGATGAACAATACTCAAGAATCGGGCGAACAAGCACCTTATAAGCCACATCCTTCGTGGATGAGTTACATTTCTTTAAGATTCTTCCGATGAATCTGAGTCTTGTGTCTGCTTTTCCCACTATTTGTTTTGTATGGTCATTCCACTGAAGGTCGCTCTGGATAGTTACGCCTAGATACTTCACAGCAGACACTGTCTCCAGCTGTTTGTCATCAGTAGTGTAGCTGTACAGTATTGGATTTCTTTCCCAATGTATGCGCAATATGTTACATTTATTTACGTTAAGCGTCAACTGCCAGAATCGTCAATTCTCTGCAGGTCGTTCTGCAAATTCTTACTATCTTCTGGCGTTGCTACTTTGGTATGAACAACTGCATCATCTGCGAGTAGCCTTAAAGAGCATCCGACGTTCTCTACTAGATCATTTATGTACAATATATTGTGAACAGCAACGGTCCTGTTACACTTCCCTCTGGTACTCCTGATGCTGCCTTTACCTCTGTCAATTTAGTTCCATTAAGAACGACGTGTTGAGTTTTATCTGCAAGAAAGTCTTGAATCCAATCGCCGGTCTGCTCCGATACTCCGTAAGCTCGTTTTTCTTTTTTCATTAAACGGCAATGCTTAAGGTTATTGAAAGTCAGATACGGAGTGATCACAACGTCTCCTTCTCTGACGTCGGATGCTACAGATGTGAGTAGCGGGGCTGCATGAACAAGCAGTGTCGCCTGTCACAGTCCTCTGAAAGTAGTGAGATTGGGCATGAGGAGCATGACTGCATAAACAGGAAGCAGGATAAGCGCAACAAAAAAAAAGCGTTTGTTGCATGAAAATGGGGATGCCTTGAGCATCGTAGGTCACTCCAGTAAGACGGTACACTTCAAGGACGTGTGTACAGGCGGATTTTTGCTTGACTGACGCAGTAAATAATTAGAAACATAAATTCTTGGCGTACATGGATGCGCACGTATCAGTCGTCAGTCTGGTAAGTGAGATAGGATGAGACTTGGGTCCCCACGGTACAGGTTACATAGATTGGTTAACGATGAAATAGAAACATCGGGGAGAACTCTACTCACTTTTAGCTTTGGGGCTGAGAGGTTTAAGGAGCATACGCAGTTGTCACCTCATGTTGGTGCAGGTTGTGGTGCGATTTACGAACTCGATCTTCTGGATGAACAATGCACTCTACGCGATCTTTCATGGTGTATGATTGAACTTGGTGGAACATTGTTTCTGCTAAAGTACAGAGCTCCTAGTAAACAATCTCTCAAAGTGCGACCATTCACCTGGAGTTTAGAGTTAGATGAGTCACACTGAATAGTGAGCAGAAGCGTAGAACACCTTAGAGATACAGACAGAGAATTTATAGTTCCCAGGAGTTTGGAGAATTTTGGCAGAGATGAGACTTGTCTGCCAAGGGGCCTAATGGCTGCCAGTTTCTATGTCTTGGAGGAAGACCGTATTGAAAGGTCTAGTGACAACCAGGGCCCCAAACATAACTTTAACAGTTTTGCACTACGTTATAAAATTAAGCAGTGCAAGGAAAAGATAGCGAAGACGTGGAAGCTTCATTTACTGGATTCATGGGCCTGTTACCAGAGATGTCTATAACCTAGCATAGGATACTACTGGGCGCAGTGTTGCAATGTATAGGGTCCCAGGGCATTTATAATCTCTGACGGAGGTATTCACTGAACAGCAGTTGGCTGATAGAGTCATTCAGTATAGTGATAGCCGTTGGAGTGCAAGTGTTGTCATTGTGCCAAAACATCATTTGATAGTGCCAAGAAATGCTGTTTCTATTTCGCTGTCGTTGCCTAAATACAAGGACTTTCACTGATGCGCGCCCCATTCAGAATATTGCGAAAACTCTTAACAAACCGGGTCAGTGTAAATACCTCTCGACCAGGATAGGATGAGTGGCTACCACCAGCTTTTAGTTCTAGAAGATCGCCACAGATACCTTTACCACACCATGGAGACATTACCAGTACTGTAGGATGCCGTTTGGCTAAAAAAACACTAGCTACATTTCAGAGACTCTTGAATTGAGTGCTTTGGCGACTGAAACATAAAAAGAAATGCATGGTATATCTTGATGACACAACTGTATCTTCAAAGGATATGGAAAAGCGCACGACACTATAGGAAGAAGGTTTTAAACTACAGTCAGCAAGGCCTAATACACAATGCAGATAAATGCAGTTCGCTCAATCAGGAGGAAACTATCTGGGGCATGTAATTAGCCAGGAGAGACTAAAAACAGATCCATGACTGATATCAGCGGGTCGTGATTTTGTGCTTCCGCAGACTACAAAACAGTTACAGTCGTTCTTAGGACTCTGTAGTTGTTATGGAAAGCTAATGAGTTATTCTGCGCAAATTGCCGACCCTTTGAATCGTCTAGAAAGAGAAAGAGTGAAGTTCGGATGTTCAGCAGAGTATCATGCCACGTTCGTGAAATTAAAAAAAAAAAAAATGCTTTGGTTTCGAGTCCTGTTTTACTGTTCACTAAGAGTTCATCCTATTGTGTGATGCATGCAGTATGGCAGTTAGTTGTGTTTTGAGCCAAACTGTGGACAATAGGGAACATCCAGTGGCTTATGCATCGAGATAATTGAATAAGGCTCGCTACTACTCAGTGGCAGTGAAACAAAAGATTACTGTTATTTATAAGGCCTACGTTTGCTGTTATTTATATGGAGGAACATATTTGACAATTGCTGATCATGCTTTCGTTAAGTGGCTATGGATTAAAAGATCATTGCAGTAGGGTTAACACGATGGGCACTGAAGTTAAACCAGGTTCATTATGAAGTGAGACATAATTTGTGAAGACGCACACTAACGCAGACATGCTAAGCAGGAAAACTGGAGCTCTGAAAACACTAGGCAAAAGCTTTTGAGAGTGGGAAAGGCACAAGCAGATGACATAGACTGTAAATCTTTTAGGTCATAGCCAAAGTTTGTGACACACGACAGTTCGTTGCGTAGAAGTACGAAGCTTGGACCACGTACGGTGGTGTCTGCATCGTTCAGAAATGAAGTATTGCAACAGGCATGTGACTACTAGCCGGCAGGGCATAGCCGACCTAGGACAACAGATATATGCATAGATAAAAAGTTTTGATGGAGAACTAGAATGTCCATGTTGAACAGTATTTGAAAGACTGTGTAACATGTGCGCAAAGAGCTGATCTTAGTCACAGGAGTATGCCATCACAAAGGTTTCCAGAAGCGACAAAATCCTGTGAAATTCACAGTTTGGATTTCCTTTGAGAACTTGATAGGAATAAGTATATTCTGACAATAATATATCACATTCCCAGGTTCGTAACAATGACAGCTATTCCGGACCAGCGTGCGATCACATTCGCAAATGCGGTGGTTAATAATCGGATATTGTCATTTGGCGTTCCTGATAATATAATTACTGATCAAGGGGCAAATTTTATGTTGGACCTCTTAAAGAAGTTATGTCGCCTCTACATCAACATGGATACTCTGCAAATTACATTTAAGTCCCTGGCAGAGGTTTCATCGAACCACGTTCACGATAATTCTCTATTATTCCGTTCTCGAAAAACGCGCGGAAAAAACGAACACCTATACCTTTCCGTACGAGCTTTGATTTCCCTTGTTTTATTATGATGGTCCTATCTTCCTGTGTAGGTCGAAGTCAACAAAACATTTCCGCATCCGGAGGAGAACACTGGAGACTGAAATTTCGTGAGAAGATCTCGCCGCAACGAGAAACGCCTTTCTTTTTAATGATGTCCACACCAAATCCTGTGTCATATCCGTGACAGTGTATCCTATATTTCTAGATGATAGAAAACATGCTGATCTTCTTTGTACTTTCTCCATGTACTCCGTTAATCTTATCTGGTAAGGATCCCACACCTCAAAGCAGTGCTCCAAAAGAGGACGGAGAAACGTAGTGTAGGCAGTGTTTTTAATGGATCTGTTGCATCTTCGAAGTGTTTTGCCAATACATAGCAGTCTTTAATTTGCCTTTTCCACAACATTTTCTGTTTGTTCTTTCCAGTTTAGTAAGTTAATTTTAATTGTAATTCCAAGGTATTTAGTTGAACTTAAGGACTTTAGATTTGAATGATTTATCGTGTAACCGAAGTTTAACGGACTTCTCTTAGCACTAGGTGGATGAACTCACACTCTTCATTATTTAAAGTCAATTGCCAAATTTCACACCACACAGATATCTAACGTAAATCGTTTTGCGGTTGGTTTTCATCTTCTGATGACTTAACTAGACGATAAACAACAGCGTCATCTGCAAGCAGCCCAAGACGGCTGCTCAAATTGTCTCCTAAATCGTTCATATGTACAAGGAACAGCAGCGGGCCTATAATACTACCTTGGGGAACGCTACTAGTCACGTCTGTTTTACTCGATGACATTCCAACGATTACTACCTGTCTGACAGGTTATCGTGAAGGGAGTTGCATAACTGAGGCAATAATCCATAAGGGCGCAATTTGATTACAAGTACAATGCCAAGAGCCTTCTGGAAATCTAGAAATACGGAATCTGTTTGATATCCCTTGTCAATATCACTCAGCACTTCATTTGAGTAAAGAGCTATTTGTGTTTCACAAGAACGATGTTTTCTAAATACATGTTGACCGTGTATTAATAGACCGTTTTCTCTGAGGGAATTCATTATTTTCGAACACAATATATATTCCAAAGTCCTGCTGCATATCGACGTTATGAATATGGACCTGTAATTCTGTAGATTGCTCCTTTTGCCTCTCTGGAATATTTATGTGATCTGTGCAACTTTTCGGTCTGTGGGTACGGATCTTTCGTCGAGCGAGCGCCTGTGCATGATTGTTAAGTATGGAGCTATTATATCAGCATACTCTGAAAGGAATCTAACTGGTATACAATGTGGACCTGAAGACGTGTTTTTATTAAGTGATCTAAGTTGTTTCATTACTCCATAGTTACTTACTTCTGAGTTTCTCATGTTGGCAGCTGTTCTTGATTCGAATTGTGGAATATTTTACTTCGTCTTCTTTGGTGAAGGAATTCCGCATGCTGTGTTTAGTAACTCTGCTTTAGTAGCACTGCTATGGATAGTATTTCCATTCCTACCGCGCAGAGAGAGCATTGATTGTGTCTTGCCCCTAGCATACTTTACATACGACCAGAATCTCTTTGGATTTTTTGCCATGTTTCGTATCTCAAAACTTTGGACCAGTCCTTTCCACACACTAGAGAATGGACATATCGAGAGGGTTTATTCCACATCTCGAAAATGTTGAGTCATTATGTGTATCTTCAACAGGTTGTCTCAGCGTATAAAACTAAAGTATACACTAGTCCGTATCTTTCACCATACAAGATGGTATATGGTACAAAGATGTTGTCTCCTTTCGACGTTCTGAAACCAAAATTAGATGCTAATAAGCAGTCAATGAAAGAGTTCGCAAAAAATTTAAGTCACGTTTAGCAGAAGGTTAAATGTGGAAATACGAGGGCACTAAGATATCAGGGAGATACAGGGCTGTGGAAGGGGAAGTAGCCACAATATCCAGTGGCTTTGTGAGTATTGGTAACAAACCCTCATACAACAAAAGCAAGAACAAAAAAGATATTAGCTATTACCAGAGTTCATACCAAGTGACAGATATGGCATCAGCGGTAAATGTGAAGGTGCATCTTCCAATGAAGAGATCTATTAGTCATATAAACTGAGTCAGTCCCTACAGTTGAGCCTTAGACCCCCACCTCAGGGCCACATTTGCGAGCCTCCACCTAACTATTCTACACTCTAGTTGGAGGCTGCTGCATCTGGCGAACTCCTACACTATCTTCCATTTGTGATGTTGAGTGATGAGAGGTCTCTGAACTTCACAGCAGGAAGAGGATTGTGAACACTCGTCGCTACTCTCAGGTTGTTGTCGTCGTCTTTCAGTGAACTGCATAGTGAACAACTGCGCAGTTTTCTGTCTGTCCATGAAAGTCAATGCAACCACTGTCATCAGTATGTGGTGGCCATTGTTAGCGGCCTATGGTATCTGTGGGTTTTACACATTCTTCATTCGGTACCATGTGCAAAGGCAGTGCTTGCGAGCGCTTCTAATGTCTCCATACGTATCTTACAGATTGGGTGAACAGAAATCCTTGAAAAGGGGATACGTAATAATGGTACAAACTACACTCTGCGATGTGTCTTGCGTTGTATGTATGTACATGTAGAAGGAATGTACAAGCATGTCACTGAAAATGTGGCTACCGTCAAATGAACTGATCTTGTGTGCTGTGAGCGTACAGTCCTCTAAGGTTAGCACCGTATCTGACGTTAATCCAGATATTCAATACAGAAATCTCATTCGTAGTGGCATTAGATGTATCCTCTCACTGCAACATGATATCTGACTCTAAATCGCTTTGTATTAAGTGCACACTACTTTACATCACATTTCAGGTAGTACTAAAACAAAATCGTTATATGTGGTCTCTCTTAGTCGGTGAATAGTTTATAATCATTTGTATCTTTTTTATCTGCGTCGCACCCTTTACATTAAAACCAAAATAATTTTATCTCCTATAAAACATTTTTAAAAGTTCTTTGAAACTTAATTTCTGGGGATCCTTCAGTATCTAATCACGAAATGTCTTAGGAAAAACACAATCTCACAAATAGTTTTGTTATTGCAGTATTATAAGTGTTACTCTGCTCCTGTAGAGTGAAGATCACGCTGATTGGGGGATGTACGAGGAGGACGTTAATCCCGGAAGTTATCCGCCATTTGCAGGATTAGCCTGAGAAGCGAGTCGGGAATTTTTTTTTTTCCGCCGCGGAAACATTTTCACAGCAGAACGAAATTCTCCGAGCCTTGCGGGTAACTTCGTGAAGGCAATTTTCACAGTTGGTGCTCTTGTACATCACGGGAGGAAAAAGCGGCACGGCGAACTTGTTACAAACTCCACCGAGTTTTCTAGTAAGCCAAGTACTTCGTCAAACGTCCTGCGAAACACGGGCTTTCATGCCCAGACAACAAACCTTGCGGTCGCTGAGAGATCTCTGCAGTTGTAACGAGCCTTACAACAATACTTGGAACGTATAACATCCACCATACGGTTGAAAAGTTAAGAAGCGGGACTGTAATACTTATATGGCAAATCAACGGTCTGCGCAGTAAAGGTGCTCCCGATGCACGTAAGTTTTCTTGGGAACATTTAATATGTAGAATGAAATATACACTGATATGCGTGGTGATTCATAGTGACTGAGAGATTCAAAAAGCTGTAATAAACCTGAGTAAGCAGTTAAAATTCCACGAACTTAGGACTATATAGACATGGCTACTTCTAAGTGGAATGACTTGTCATCCCACTTGACAGTGGCCGAGCAGTACTTGGTGAAAACCTCGTGGCATTGTAACCTCTTAATGCGGCGTTAAGCCAGAAGACATTTTATTAAATTTACAGTCGCTAAACTTATCATTTTTTACATATAATAAAACTTGTTTAAAATTTCATCTCAGAGGCTCTGTGAAAAGTAAACAGTAAATTATCATTTTAAGTTAATGTGACCACAATAATATTTTAGGAGGCATGATTGTGTAGTAGACTATATGTGCTAAGTATTCCTATGGTCAGAAGAAAAGAGCTTGTTTTAGTCTTGAATTGATTCTTTGTGCTTTTTAGAATGACGAAGTCACCTACGGAAAGCCCCAGATCATAACGCTCCATCCTGCAGCCCATACGCTTCCGATTTTTGTGAAGGGTGTTTGATTTCAGGCGGTTAACCCCGTACTCGCCGACGACCACCTGTCCGATGGACCATAGAACGTAATTCATCTGAAAGGCCACGTGTCGCGACGCAGTGGATGTCCAGCTGCAGTACCATCCTCAGAACATTCTCTGGCACACAATCGTCGCGCGCGCTTCCCAAGTAGGTTGAATGATAACTGCCAGTTAGACACATGGAGCATGTCAAGAGATGTCGGTAAGTGACATTTCATTTCTAAGTCCTAGAATTTTGACAATTTGCGTTTTTAATAAATGTTTCGCTTGGTTAGATTTAAATTCGTTGGTACAGTAGGGTCCCATCTACTGCTATGATTATTTGGAAACGAATTCTTATGTGTACAAAAACCATTAATTGGTAATTCACTTTGATAACCTGTGGAAAGCCTGAATAACCACCTTTTGCAGTGCAGAAAGCTGCGAGTGTCAACGGGGTTATAAAACGTACCGACAGCGAAGTGGAGCCATGCCGACTCTAGGGCCGTGATTAGCTGTGATAGGTTTCTAAGCTGAGTATCCATGGCACGAAAAGCCCTATCGAAGTGGCCCCACAGATTCTCGATTGGCTCCAAAGCTTCCTGGGCAGGGGAGTACGGTAAGCTTCTTCTGGCGCTCTTCTAATCACGCAAGTACAATGTGACTAGTGTTATACGTTGTATTCTCCTGATCGTTGATGCCATCGTGCGAGGAAAGTAAACTGCATGTAGGGAAGGACATGATCCCCAAGAATAGATGCAAACTTGTATTGATTCATTGTGCTTTTCAGAATGACGAAGTGAACTACAGAAAGCCCCAGATCATAACGCTCCATCCGCCAGCCCAGACGCTTCCGATTATGGTGAAGGGTGTTTGATTTCAGATGTTTAACGCCGTACTCACCGACGACCACCTGTCCGATGGACCATAGAACGTAATTCATCTGAAAAGGCCGCCTGTGGCGACGCAGTGGATGTCCAGTTGCAATACTGGTGCGCAAATTCCAACCTTCATCGGCGATGAACAGCAGTCGGTGCGGTTGTATGAACGTCGGGGTGGCCGAGCGGTTCTAGGTGCTACAGTCTGGAACCGCGAGACCGCTACGGTCGCAAGTTCGAATCCTGCCTAGGGCGTGGATGTGTGTGATGTCCTTAGGTTAGTTAGGTTTAAGTAGTTCTAAGTTCTAGGGGACTGATGACCTCAGAAGTTAAGTCTCATAGTGCTCAGAGCCATTTGAACCATGTACAGGGGAACAGATTAGCTAACATTAGCACAGTCAGATAGAGAACATATTAGTCACGGCATCATTTTAATTCATCGCTATGTATTCATTGGGGACTTATTTTAGATTCGTATTGAAGGCGATGTTACATGGGCCAGAATTAATATTGTTTGCACATCCAGGATTTAAAGTGTGTGCAGGTAGGCAGATGGTGGAAGAACATTCAATATTCACATCCCTACAGACAGACTGCCACATTGCCGACCTTGCTGCTAGGATGGTTTTGGGCATGAACTGAGTTTGGAAGAATATGAGCTGTAATACGCGATTCAGTGATCGGTAGCATGACGACTTCAATCGACTGCGTGCAGCGCTGGGATGCTGCTTGCTCATATCGGTGTAGGGTGGAGCTCGGCTCATCCATCACGACTTCTGCTACAGTCCTTGGCGAGTCTTGGGTAAAAGGTGCGACGCACCTGCCTAGACGGGGGTACGAGGTTCGGAAGTGCTGTCCTAGGGCCAGGAGCAGACAGCTGTCGAGTGCACAGAGGGGCACGTTCTCTAGCTCGTTTGTAGTGACAGAACGAGGGAGTTCGTCAAATAAACTGAGTCCAGCACCTACCAGGCACCCTCACCGTACAAGTCACGGATGCGCGCGTCGCAGTCTGCGGGACCAGGTGGCGGCATTGCACTCAACAACGCGTCAGGTGCAGCTCAACTGTGGTGCCATGGCTACAGCTCCAGCAACGTGGGTCCCTCGGCAATTCACACAACTCGGCCAACGGCTGTACTACGCACTGGATAAACTACAGTTTTTAGCAAATGTTTTAAAAACAAGTTCTTTATTCTTTTATTTTACAGTAACATGGAGACAATATATATAGGGATCCACGTTATCTCGCTACATTAGATGCTTTACTCAGAGAGATGACAGTAGAAACTGATGCCAGTGATCTTAAGATAAAAAACGAAAGATAAATCTGGAGCTGAAATGAATGGGATGCAAAAACACAGGCTACTAATTGTAAGAAATAAAAATTAGGTGGAAAGGGAGCTAGACGAAACGACTACGAATAAAAGAGTTAAACGCAAAGCAGAAAGGGAAACTATACGTAAAAAATAACGAAAAGAATACAAATTCCTGTACGATATGAAGATTTAGAGAGAAGAGGAGCATAAACAGGCGACTGTAGCCAAGTGACTGAGAATAAAGAAGCATTGAAGACTGATCAGTTAGTAAAAAATTGTCAAGTAAAGTATACAGAGGACGTACCGGCAAGTCAGCCAGTAGTACCGAAGCACATACCATATGATTTTAGCAATAATAGAACTTTACGGATTAGTCGTGTATCACCATGAAGATGTTCAGCGGACCTGACGGATATATTTGCTAAATAAAGAAAGGTGAACTTTGTCAGTATTAACATAGATCACAAGAAACCAAGTTAGATACTATAGATGCCTCTCAGTATAGACAATTCTCTTTGCATCCAGTTGTCCATACTTCAGTAGCCGACCTGCTGCCCAAGGGAAAACAAATATTAAGGGCTTGCTTCTGCCACGCTTTCTTAGAGGTACTAACAACCTAAAAACATACTACTCGTAATAGTTGCAATTATTACTCTGCAAATGAAGTGGTTACTGATGTAACGTTATTCACTACACTGTGCTCAGTCACATCTACACTTATATCCCTAACACCGTTTATAGTTGGATCTACACAATTTCCAGAGTAAAACAAGGAAAGGAATACAGCACATTTTGAGGTCAACACTTCGATCTTTTATCCCTGCAGAAAGTTAATCACATTTACATGTTTTCTTTGCGTTCATTTTTCAATTTGAAATGTGAGGCTGCTCTTCCTTCTTAACAATATCCCGCTATCGATAGCTCCTTCAACTCCCTATTATCCACAAAAAATTCATCTTCTTCAGTACTCCTTGCATCATTTCAGAATTCCAGTGCGGTCCCCGCCCTCCGTATCTGTGGTCCAATTGTCTTTGCAGCTTTCTTATTGGTGCAGTTTCCTGCTACAAATGTAAAGTCTTGGTTGAGATGGCTCTGAGCACTACTTAACTTCTGAGGTCATCAGTCCCCTAGAACTTAGAACTACTTAAACCTAACTAACCTAAGGACATCACACACATCCATGCCCGAGGCAGGATTCGAACCTGCGACCGCAGCGGTCGCGCGGTTGCAGACTGTAGCGCCTAGAACCGCTCGGCCACCCTGGCCGGCTGTAATGTCTTGGATTTCAAATGTTCAAATGTGTGTGAAATCTTACGGGACTTAACTGCTAAGGGCATCAGCCCCTGAGCTTACACACTACTTAACCTAAATTATCCTAAGGACAAACACACACACACCCATGCCCGAGGGAGGACTCGAACCTCCGACAGGGGGAGCCGCACGGACCGGACAAGGTGCTCCTGACCGAGCGGCTAAAACGCGCGGCTACACACAAACATATATATATAACGAAAAATAGCAATAAGCTCCAAATGACAAATTTATATGTCTTTTTATGTTACGTTACTCCATCACATCCAATAGGTGCGCCTTGGCTCAATCGGTTGTGTGCAACTGAAGCCAACTGTAGCAATACGCAGACGCCCACGTGTACGGCTAACCCGACCCATCAGTAACAGTGTATATAAGACGGAGACAAGTGTAAGACAGTCATAAGGAGCTCCTGAAGACGGCAAAAGGTCAGCTTACCGATCGTTGCACCATTTGCAAGACGCCACCGGACTCAACACGTGACTTAAAGGAGAAACTCATCTTTCGTCCGCCCTCGTAGATCGTTGCGTCGTGAGATGTCACATTAGGGGCAATGGTCTGAATTCACGCCCTCTTGACTATATATAGCACACGAGACAATTTATGTGGAGTAGCGCTACGCAAACTTAATCGGAAAAGTTTATTGGCTGAACCCGATAAACTCTCTGCACTACTGTGCTTTTAAAATAGTCCAAATGAGAGTCGACAGCTTTGTTTTGACACGCGAGGCAGATTAAATTTCCCAACGCTTCAGAGTCAATGCCGGCCGCTGTGGTCGAGCGGTTCTAGACGCTTCAGTCCGGAACTACGCGGCTGTTACGGTCGCAGGTTCGAATCCTGCCACGGGCATGGATGTGTGTGGTTTCCTTAGGTTAGTTAGGTTTAAGTAGTTCTAAGTCTAGGGGACTGATGACAAAGATGTTAAGTTGCATAGTGCTTAGAGCCATTTCAACCATTTTTCAGAGTCAATAATTAAAAGCCCTGTATCAGTCTACCTCTTTCAGAACGATCCCGAGATCCCATCATAGGACTAGAAAATGTTATCGCCAACAGTTAAACACACTGTTATCAACCGCCGGTTATCTACATGACAACAGAAAGTGAAACAGGAATACAGCTTAAAGTCTACAGGGAAACAGTCATGTAAAAAGAATTTAGTCAAATTTGTCTGGGAACTTTTATCCATCAATTAATGGCTCCTGGTCCTGCTACCGATCCCCACCAGGTAGGATCAAAGGAAGGCATCGAAGCATTTCAGAAATGTGCTGATAAATTTGTTACTAGGTGTTACGACCTAATATCAAGCGCCGGCAAGCCACTCGGGAACGATAAAGCACAGAGGGCTGTGAGAAGACGTCAGCCAGTTGCACATTGACCGACCCCTCTCCAGGACGACAACGCGACAACAGCGGCCTCTATGCGAAGAGGAGATAAGCGCCTCGCCCGACTGTTTGCGGCTAGTCGAAGAGAACTTCGAAACTAGCGACCTGAATAGAAGCGTCAAAGCTCGTTACTTGCTTGTCGTTCTTTGTAGCTGGAATTGTTATACTGAAGAACATTGGTTATTTTGCACGTTGCCCTTTGCTTGCGACACATCTTTGTAATTCTCAGAGTTAAGTATTATCATTTACTCTTCGTGATAAAACGCGTTAACACGATTTGTCTGAATTGTTTATCTGGAAATCCGAGAAATCAGGTTTCCTAGACACTCCATCTTTGTTGAATAGGCAGAATCCAACATTAACGACTAGGAAGGATTCGACATTTGGCGACGAGTTATAAGAAGAACCCAGCGAGTGGCGACGACGGATTTTCTTTTGTGTTTTGCTGGTGCCTTAATTTTACATTGTCTTTTCTTTGCAGGGGTGTGTTAGCAAAAACACTATAACTTTCACTGTTAAAGCAATTTTTTGCTAATCAGTGTTTTAGGTAGGCCTTGCGGAAATTTTCTTTGCTTGTGTGCTGATTTTTATTGCTTGCGTTGTCTGTTTATCGCATTTATCTCTTCCAAAACGACCAACCCACCTCCACCACCCCCTGTTCTGGCGCCACAGCTGCAAGCGATAGATGCAATGCAGCTAACATAGATGTTTCAGTTTCGGACCCAGCAAATTGCCTCGCTGCTAAACACTGTACAGCAGCTCCGGACGACTCAAGCCACCAATGCAATGCTCTGAGTGCCATACCGCCTTTTCGAAAGCTTAACGAAAAAGACGAGGAGTGGATCGATTGGCTACAGCAACATGAAGCGCACGTAATTGATTACAACGTACAGGTACTGTGAAACTACATTACTTTTTGTACACTGTAGGAAGTGCAGTTTTTCGCCTCATTCATAAATGGTTCCCTAACGGAACTCCAAGTGAGCTTTCCTATGATCAGACTGTAGATTCGCTAACTAACTATTATCATCAACAAGTGAATGTAGTGGCAGCTAGGTACCAATTCGTTTGTTGCAAGAAAAGGTCAGAACAAACTAATCGCGAGTGGGTAACAGATTTTCAGGGCATGACTAGGGAATGGAAATTCAAATATGCTTGTGACGCTTTATATTCAGATGTTACGTTGTGTGACGTGATCGTGTACAACCTAACTGATGTCAAACTTAGAGAACAGTTTTCGAAACAGTGAGATCCATCATTTGAACACGTAGTGCAAATACTAGATCAGTACGATTCAGGTGCGATGTTGTCCGATAAATCTGAGCAGCCACCAATCTGTTGTCAGGTTGAGTCGTCCCTTGCTTGCGCCCAGGCCAGTAAGCAGTGACAACAAGTGCGCACCACGATGCGTAAGCGGTTCTCTAAACAGGCGAACACAATTGAGTCACGCTCTCGTTACTTCCTTGTACGTTCAGTGTAGCTGGAACTGTTGAACTGAAGAACATCTTCTTTTTTACATGTTGCCCTTTGCTTGCGACACATCTACGTAATTCTCAGAGTTAAGTATTGTCATTTACTTTTTGTAATAAAACTCATCAATACGATATGTTTGAACAGTTTGTCTGGCGATCCGAGAAAGCAGGTTTCCTAGACACCCCATCTTTGACGACTAGGCAGGATTAAACACTGGTAGATTCGATAATCACAAGGATGTTACAGAGATGCTTGGTGAACTCAAATTGGAATCCCTGGAGGGGAGACGACTCTCTTCTGCGGAGAACTATTGAGAAAATGTAGAAAACTGGCATTTGAAGCTGAACACACAACGATTCTAATACCACCAACACTGATTTCGAGTAAGGGATCACGATGAGAAATTAGGGCTCGTACAGATGATATAGTCGTTTTCGCCTCGCTCTGTTTGCTAGTGGGACAGGAAAAGAAACGTGTAATGGTAGTACAAGGTATCCTTCGCCAAGCATAAAATGGCTTGCATTGCATGTATTAGATGTAGAAATCGACGCACGCTTGTGTTCAATATTTACCGAAAAACAGAAGAAGGGAAATGGCTGAGCAATATTCGACGCCCCAATAAGGGAACGTACTTTCGAATGCTTTATGGACCTTCTGCAAAAGAAGTGGAATCCCACTGATCACGAAGGAAAACTACCTCTATACTTCCGAAATACAATCCCCTTAGGGTGAATGCAGCACCACAGGGAACCAATGACGAGGGTTCCGTGCCGAATTCTGAGCTAGCTAGTTTCAAACGGCTCCACGAAATTATTTAACACTCAATACTCTCGGACAGTATAACACATAAGCTGCATGTAGGAAACTCCATTGTCCATTTCCCGCTCTCACCTATCATTTCACCGCAAAGCATTGCCTCCTGCGAAGGCATTTCCTAACAGGTGCTTGAAAACACCTCCCCTTCTGTGAAGCCGGCCGGAGTGGCCGTGCGGTTCTAGGCACTACAGCCTGGAGCCGAGCGACCGCTACGGTCGCAGGTTCGAATCCTGCCTCGGGCATGGATGTGTGTGATGTCCTTAGGTTAGTTGGGTTTAATTAGTTTTAAGTTCTAGACGACTGATGACCTCTGAAGTTAAGTCGCATAGTGCTCAGAGCCATTTTTGTACCTTCTGTGAAAATCAAATGGTTCAAATGGCTCTGAACACTATGGGACGAATGTCTTAGGTCATCAGTCCCCTAGAACTTAGAACTACTTAAACCTAACTAGGACGTCACACACATCCATGCCCGAGGCAGGATTCGAACCTGCGACCGTAGCAGTCCCGCGGTTCCGGACTGCTGCGCCTAGAACCGAGCGGCCACCGCGGCCGGCTCCGTGTAAATCACTCGCTAATGAGCACGGCTTAGTATGCCTCCAATGAACCGACTTAGGAGACTAAGCGAAAGATCGACTCATCACCTCCAGGATGGAGAAAACCCTCTATTAGAAACTGGCCCTGGATATTACAATAGCGAACAAGACTACGCACAGTCACCGCCATGAAATGATACGTTACGTAGCGAATGACAGACGAGGCAATATCTGTGATGAACACGGATCTGGTTAATGACTCACGAGAGGTCTCTGACTGGCCAAAGCGCTCCCGTTGCGATGGCTGGCGGAGATAACGCGCCACTCATTCGGACCCGCGTGTGGAATTGGAAACAGAGGTGCGTGGCGTCTGCGCGGCTGCACGCTTCCTGGAACTCGACCTCGTGTCCGAGAGTCATTAGCAGAGGCGCGGAACTAATCGCCGCAGTGCGTTGCCCGCGTGGCTGATCGCCATCGAACCGGTCCGTCGGCGGAGGCGGCCGCGAGGGCGACCTGGGTGGGCTCAGCTCCCAACCGAGCAAGCAAGCACGCCAGCCGCCGGCGCCGCAGAAAGCTGCAGCGGCAGTCACCGGGACGAGGGACTGACCCCCGAGCCGTCTCTCACACTGACCAATTGAAGCTGCGTACGGGGTCTCTTCAAAAAATCCCCGAACTTTTTCCACAACATTTTTCTGCATTTACCTTTTACTCGTTGTGCATGGTCTCCTTCGAAACACTGTACTCCACAATTGATATACCGCTCCCAACGGCGTTTCCACTTGCGGAAGCACTCTTGATAGGTCTCTTGCTGAATCGCGCGAAAGGCCGTCTGCGAATTTTGTTTTATATCTCTATCGCTGCAAATCTCCGCCCTTTCAGAGCGGTTTTAACCTTTGGAAATACACAACTGGCCATTAAAATTGCTACGCCACGAAGATGACGTGCTACAGACGCGAAATTTAACCGACAGGAAGAAGATGCTGTGACATGCAAATGATTAGCTTTTCAGAGCATTGACACAAGGTTGGCGCCGGTAGCGACACCTACAACGTGCTGACACGAGGAAAGTTTCCAACCGATTTCTCATACACAAACAGCAGTTGTTCGGCGTTGCCTGGTGAAACGTTGTTATGATGCATCGTGTAAGGAGGAGAAATGCGTACCATCATGTTTCCGACTTCGATAAAGGTCGGATTGTAGCCTATCGCGATTGCGGTTTATCGTATCGCGGTATTGCTGATCGCGTTGGTCGAGATCCAATGACTGTTAACAGAATATGGAATCGGTGGGTTCAGGATGGTAATACGGAACGCCATGCTGTATCCCAACGGCCTCGTATTACTAGCAGTCGAGATGACAGGCATCTTATCCGCATGGGTGTAACGGATCGTGCAGCCACGACTCGATCCCTGAGTCAACAGATGGGGCGTTTGCAAGACAACAACCATCTGCAAGAACAGTTCAACGACGTTTGCAGCAGCATGGACTATCAGCTCGGAGACCATGGCTGCGGTTACCCTTGACGCTGCATCACAGACAGGAGCGCCTGCAATGGTGTACTCGACGAACCTGGGTGCACGAATGGCAAAACGTCATTTTTTCCGATGAATCCATGTTCTGTTTACTGCATCATGATGGTCGCATCCGTGTTTGGCGACATCGCGGTGAACGCACATTGGAAGCGTGTATTCGTCATCGACATACTGGCGTATCACCCGGCGTGATGGTATGGGGTGTCATTGGTTACACGTCTCGGTCACCTCTTTTTCACATTGTCGGCACTTTCAACAGTGGACGTTACATTTCAGATGTGATGCGACCCGTGGCTCTACCCTTTATTCGATCCCTGCGAAACCCTACATTTCAGCAAGATAATGCCCGACCGCATGTTGTAGGCCCTGTACGGGCCTTTCTGGATACAAAAAATGTTCGACTGCTGTCCTGCCCAGCACATTCTCCAGATCTCTCACCAATTGAAAACGTCTGGTCACTGGTGACCGAGCAACTGGCTCGTCACAATATGCCAGTCACTACTCTTGATGAACTGTGGTATCGTGTTGAAGCTGCATGGGCAGCTGTACCTGTACACGCCATCCAAGCTCTGTATGACTCAATGCCCAGGCGTATCAAGGCAGTTATTACGGCCAGAGGTGATTGTTCTGGGTACTGATTTATCAGGATCTATGCACCCAAATTGCGTGAAAATGTAATCACATGTCAGGTCTAGTATAATATATTTGTCCAATGAATACTCGTTTATCATGTGCATTTCTTCTTGGTGTAGCAATTTTAATGGCCAGTACTGTAAAAGAAGGACGCAGGGTCCATGTCTGGAGATGAAGTAGCACAGGGATTTTGTTTTTTGTGCAATAGTCACGCACCGACAGGGATGAATCTGCTGGTGTGTTATCGTCATGCAAGAGGCATGCATTGCCTCGCCACATTTCAGGGCATTTCCTCCTCACATTATCTCGCAGGCGTCGCATCACGCCGCGATAGTATCATCGATTAGCAGGTTGTCCCTGTGGCACGAATTGATGATGAACTAATCCTTCTACGCCAAAGAAAACTATCAGCATGGCTTTGACATTTGACCTGACCTGACGAGCTTTGTTTTGTCTTGGGTAATTTTCCTGACTCAATGTGAAGACTGAATCTTTGTCCCAACATAGTAACCGTATACCCACGTCTCATCACTGGTTATGATTCTCTTAAGGATCATCTCGTTCTCATTTGCGTAATCCGAAAGCTCTTCGCAGATTCGGAGTAGAAGCCTTTTCTGGTCATGACTCATGAGTCGTGGGACGAACTTGGCGGCAACACGATGCATTCCAAGATGCTATGTCAGGAATTCATGACATGATCCACCGGAAATGTTACGTTTTCTGCATTCTATCGGACAGTCAGTCCTCGACTGACGTGCACAATTCCGTTGACGTTCGCGACACTAGCGTCGTCAGCGTGCTGAACGAGGGTCATCTTTAAACCTGCGTCCGTCCATTTTTCAACCGTGTGAACCATTCGTAACACCGAGTACAACTTAAGCACTCATCACCGTAGGCTTCCTGCATCATTTAGTGTGTCTCTGCAAAGGTTTTCTTGAGTTTCATTCAAATTTTAATGCAGACGCTTTGCTCCTCGAATCCTGCCATCTAAAAATTCGTAAAATGTGCCACACAATTTTCTAATCAATACAGCACTGAACAATGACTAACAGACATGCAACAATGAAACTATCGGCAGTTACACTTTAAACGCAGTCGTGTGCAGGGCTGCCAATCGTCTTTTCGCTCCAACACACCATTGGCGCGAAATTACGAATGTTCCGGAAGATTTTGTACGGACAACCTACATTTCCTACTGAGAAAAGTATGGCAGCGAGTGAGGAAGAACACTTAGCAATATGCAGGTAAAGAAGGAACATCTGCACCACTATTAAAAACAAGTAATAGTTTAAAGCTGTTACTAAAAATCTCGAAAAGTTCGAGAATGATTTACGTCAAATTTTTACACAATATCCTAGTAAACGTTTGGATATGTAGGACAGCAAAATTCACGACAAGTTCTTGACTGACTTATTTCCTGTTCTTAAACGCTACTGTAATAAACTTTCGCACGTGCGTAGGCTACATATCTTTTGTAAAAGGGAAAGGTTATTAGCAAATACCTCCAATAATCCTTCACCAATCTGCTTCATTTTTTTCGATTTTACACAATATCCTAGTAAACGTTTGGATATGTAGGACAGCAAAATTCACGACAAGTTCTTGACTGACTTATTTCCTGTTCTTAAACGCTACTGTAATAAACTTTCGCACGTGCGTAGGCTACATATCTTTTGTAAAAGGGAAAGGTTATTAGCAAATACCTCCAATAATCCTTCACCAATCTGCTTCATTTTTATTCGATGCTCGGATAAGTACGTGAAGTGTATTAACATATACTTAGAATGCGAAAGGAAAGCGTTGTAACCAAAAATCTCCAGAAGTTTTTGAACGTTTTCTTACAGTCTGTTGTACGATTCTATTATGCGATGCTCGGAAAATTACGTGTAGTGTATTAACATATACTTCACATGTAATAGGAAAGCGTTGTGACCCAAAACCTCCAGAAGTTTTTGAACGTTTTCATACAGTCTATTGTACGATTCAAAATTAACACGGGCTTGTTCTATACAGTGTTTTGTTTAATTTAGTTTTTTAAATGGACTTGTAGTCACTGCAGCGCATCTTGAATAGTGATCTATAGATTTGTCACATAAAAGCGACTGCGAGAAAAAAAACGAAACCGCACATTTTCACAGCACAGCATATTCTTTCTCGCAGTCAGTTTTGACTTGGAAACTGGAAATTTGTCGTTAAGTCATATGGGACAAAACTGCTGAAGTCATCGATCCCTAAGCTTACACACTACTTACTCTAATTTGAACTAGCTTACGCTAAGGACAACATACACACCCATGCCCGAGGGAGGATTCGAACCTCCGACGGAGGGAGCAGCGCGCACCGTGACAACCCGCCCCAGACCGCTCGGCTACCCCGAGAGGCTTGACTTAGTTATCTTGGCATTTAAACTAGTATACAAATCGTTTCTTCCACATTTATATTATTTCCCTTCACACATACGTTTAAACAAAAATTGTATACACAATACTGTGCTGTTTTCTTTCCATTATCACAGTTTATCGACTTAGACTAGAAAACTACTATGGAATCTGAATCACCCGAAAATTTGCAGTCCTACCCGATCACAGATTAGAACTACCAGAAATACTAGAAATACTGTCCCTGTAGTTGCTGTCCTCACAGATCTAGCAGATGGACAGGTCTCTCCAGTGCCCCTTATATTAATGATCCTAGCCAATTTAAACTTTCATTTCAAGTGACAATTTTTCCCAACCATGCGTTTGTTTGCAGTAACAACAAACAAGACTCAATGAAAGTGAGAGAGGGGGGGGAGGATTTGGACAGAGTGGGGGAAGAGGTAAATGGACAGATTGAGTAGGAAGGAGAAGATCGACAGAGAGGTGGTTCAAAAATGTCTCTGAGCACTATGGGACTCAACTTCTGAGGTCATCAGTCCCCTAGAACTTAGAACTACTTAAACCTAACTAACCTTAGGACATCACACACATCCATGCCCGAGGCTGGAAAGTAAATGGACGAAGAGAGGGATGAAGAAAGGAGATGAGGATGTATGTACAATTACCAAACATGTTTAGCAACTGCTAAGCATTGCCGGGTTCACAATTTTATATAACCTGATCTCCAATTAGCTGCAAAATATTTTGTTTAGCTTGTGCTGTATGTATTTCTGCACTATAGGCTTGTTTTGGCTGGTATGCCATTGTCAAGTGCACCTGTCCATGTTAGTCTATGTATGATTCATATGAAGTTGTTATACAATTTTTCTCACGTCTAGGTTTAGTGGTGTTCATAATGCATCTTGGAGTGGGTTTCTGCATGGTAAAATGGAAATGAGCATTTGGCGTCATTGGAAGGAAGGCCCCTTGTGGGGCAGGACTACCCACAGTCGACGCCACATTGGCCGACTTGCGCGGGGGATGGGGATGAAATGATGATGAAGACAGCACAACAACCAGTCCCTGAGCGGAGAAAATCTCCGACCCATCTGGGAACCGAACGCGGGCCAGTAGGACAACAATCCATCACGCTGACCACTCAGCTATCGGGGCAAACAGCTGCATGGTGACAAGTTTGTGAAACACATAATGCCCTCTATACTGAACACAACTTTCGATAGACAAAATGACAGTTCTCGCAGTTGCGATGCTTTATGGTTACGGAGAAAATCGTACCTCTGAAGGTCAGAGATGTTGGTTGTATATCCCTGATTTTAGAATTTTGTTGTCAACTGCAGTTGAAGCACTATCTAACACATGCAGTGGCGAAGTGGCGATCTTCTTGCATATTTTTGTTATACTCTGCATGAAGCAGCACTCCAAGTGGCCAGCAAGTAACACTTCTGAAAAAGATATGGATGCGTGCGGATAGTATCGTTTAAATTGAATTCGAACATGCTGTACTTTCTTTACAATGGAGCGCGAATGTAGTGGCATAAAAGTCGGCATCAGCTAAAGAATAACACCACATTTGGGTTTTTTTAGTTCAAATGGTTCAAATGGCTCTGAGCACTATGGGACTTAACATCTGATGTCATCAGTCCCCTAGAACTTAGAACTACTTAAACCTAACCTAAGGACATGACACACATCCATGCCCGAGGCAGGATTCGAACCTGCGACCGTAGCGGTCGCGCGGTTCCAGACTGTAGCGCCTAGAACCGCTCGGTCACTGCGGCCGGCGTTTCTTTAGTTTCCTGAGGACCATGAGGGGTACGAAACGCTACATAACAGAACAGTTTATTTACGATTCTCTTGTGACCTACAAATATTTATTACCGACGTGAACCTTTGCAGAAAAACTTCGTATATCTACTCGAAAACATGAAGTTTTAATCTCTACACTTCCAGCCAAATCAGTGATTTGGAATACAATACCTACATTACGGTAACGTAACAAGTAACCCATAAAAACCGTACGAGAAGGGAAAAGCATACAGAAGTCACAATAAAATGTCAACAGTAATAAAACTGTTACCCAATAAAGAAGAAAACATGTGCACTATTGTTGCTACATGTTTACACCAACGTCAAGAATCTTTAACGCTTTCGCTTTTCAAGCTAAAATAATTACTTTTAGAGAAAATATTCGTAATTGGAAAGCCAAGTGAACTGTAACAGTGACGTGGTCAACGTTACCTTGTACAGCAGCAACTTCTCTGACGCTGATATTAGGGTTATCGTCAACTGCATGAAGAATTGCCTCGTCCATTGCAGGTGTCCTCGTCGATCTAGGTCTTCCCCAGTCGCGAGTCATAGGCTGGAATGTTCCGTGCTCCCTATGACGCTGATCAATTGCTTGGAATGTCTTCCTGTCGGGACACCTTCGTTCTGGAAATCTGTCTCGATACAAACGTACCGCGCCACGGCTATTGCCCCGTGCTAATCTATACATCAAATGGGCATTTGCCAACCCCGCATTAGTAAAAATTGCACTGACTGCAAAACCACGTTCGTGATGAACACTAACCTGTTGATGCTACGTACTGATGTGCTTGACGCTAGTACTGTAGAGCAATGAGTCGCATGTCAACACAAGCGCCGAAGTCAACATTACCTTCCTTCAATTGGGCCAACTGGCGGTGAATCGAGGAAGTACAGTACATACTGACGAAACTAAAATGAGCTCTAACATGGAAATTAAGCGTTTCCGGACACATGTCCACATAACATCTTTTCTTTATTTGTGTGTGTGGAATGTTTCCTGAAAGTTTGGCCGTACCTTTTTGTAACACCCAGTATTCAGTGATCATAATGAGATGGTTTAAACAAAGAAGTTTCCATATGAGTAATTAATGCTTTCAGTTTATTTCAGGTACCCACAAAAAGGGAAAGCATGAAATTACACTCCGGTACTAAATTCGTAGCTGAGGTTTATTAATAGATGTCTGCAAACAGGCATTTATAAACATCCATGGTATATCATATCGAAAGAGTTCGGAATCTACAGAAACAACTCGAGAGTGGCTGCTCTACTCCAATAATAGATCAGTGAGGGGAAGTAAGTAATTTTAGCGCTACATACTACGAAAAAAATTTTCTGTCTTGTTTGTTACTACCTCATAAATATTTCACGTTTAGAAAGTATTAAAATACACTGAAGAGCCAAAAGGCACTGGTACACCTGCCCAATATCATAGAGGCCCCGGCGAGCACGCGGAAGCGCCGCAACACGACGTGACATGGACTCGACTAATATCTGAAGTAGTGCTAGAGGGAACTGACATCATGAATCCTGCAGGCCTGTCCATAAATCCGTAAGAGTACGAGTGGGGGTGGAGATCTCTTCCTAACAACACGTTACAAGCTATCCCAGATATGCTCAATAATGTCCGTGTCTAGGGAGTTTGGTGGCCAACGGAAGGGTTTAAACTCAAAAGAATGTTTCTGGAGCCACTCTGTAGTAGTTCTTGGCGTGTCCTGCTGGAAGTGCCCAAGTCCGTCGGAACGCACAGTGGACATGCGTGCTTATGGAATATCGTTTCAGTTATGTGACTGGACTTGCGATTTCTTGTCAGAGAGGTTACAGTTCGTAATAACTGACGGAAGGTCATCGAGTAAAAAAGAAAATTTCAGGCGTTCCCCAAGGTAGTGTTATAGGCCCTTTGCTGTTCCTTATCTATGTAAACGATTTGGGAGACAATCTGAGCAGCCGTCTTCTGTTGTTTGCAGATGACGCTGTCGTTTATCGACTAATGAAGTCATCAAACTGCCAAACAATTTAGAAAAAATATCTGAATGGTGCGAAAAGTGGCAGTTGACCCTAAATAACGAAAAGTGTGAGGTCATCCACATGAGTGCTAAAGGGAACACGTTAAACTTCGCTTACACGGTAAATCAGTCTAATCTAAAAGCCGTTAAGTCAACTAAATACCTAGGTATTACAATTACGAACAACTTAAATTGGAATGAACACAAAGAAAATGTTGTGGGGAAGGCTAACCAAAGGCTGCGTTTTATTAGCAGGACACTTAGAAAATGTAACAAACCTACTAAGGAGACTGCCTACACTACGCTTGTCCGTCCTCATTTAGAATACTGCTGCGCGGTGTGGGATTCTTACCAGATAGGACTGACAGAGTACATCGAAAATGTTCAAAGAAAGGCAGCACGTTTTGTATTATCGCGAAACACGGGAGAGAGTGTCACAGAAATGATACAGGATTTGGGCTGGAAATCATTAAAAGAAAGGCGTTTTTCGTTGCGACAGAATCTTCTCACGAAATTCCAATCACCAACTTTCTCCTCCGAAAGCGAAAATATTTTGTTGACACCGACCTACATAGGGAGGAACGATGACCACGATAAAATAAGGGAGATCAGAGCTCGTACGGAAACATATAGGTGCTTATTCTTTCCGCGCGCTATACGAGATTGGAATAATAGAGAATTGTGAAGGTGGTTCGATGAACCCTCTACCAGGTACTTGAATGTGATTTGCAGAATATCCATGTAGATGAAGATGTAGATTCAGGTGACCAGATAGGACGCTTAAGTACGTGTCACCTGTCGTATCTAGACGTATCAGGATTTCCATATCACTCCAAGTGCACAGGCCCCACATCATTACAGACCCACCACCAGATTGAACAGTCTCCTGCTGACATGCAGGTTCCATGGATTCATGAGGATGTCTGCATGCGCGTCCATCCGCTCGATACAATTTGAAATGAGACTCTTGCAACCAGACAACATGTTTCCAGTCATCAACAGCCCATTGTCGATGTTGACGGACACTGGCGAGGAGTAAAACTTTGTGTTGTGCAGTCATAAAGGGCTCACGAGTGGGCCTTCGCCTCCGGAAGCCCATGTCGATGATCTTTCGCTGAATGGTTCGCACGCTGATTCTCTTTCATGGTCCAGCACTGAAATCTGCCGCAATTTGCCGAAGGATTGCACTTTTGTCACATTGAACGCTTCTGTTCAGTCGTAGTTGGCCCCATTCTTGCAGGATGTTTTCCCGGCAGCAGCAATATCAGAGATTTGATGTTTTACCCCTAAGTGATATTCACGGTACATTCGTGAAATAGACGTACGGGAAAATCCTCACTTCATCGCTACCTCGGAGATGCTGTGTTCCATCGCTCATGCGCCGACTCTAACGTTCCTACTAGACTTAAATCTTGATAACGTGACACTGTAACAGCAGTAACCCATCTAACAACTGCGCCAGAAGCCGGTAGCAGTGGCCGAGCGGTTCTAAGTGCTTCAGTCTGGAACCGCGCGAACGCTACGGTCGCAGGTTCGAATCCTGCCTCGGGCATGTATGTGTGTGATGTCCTTAGGTTAGTTAGGTTTAAGTAGTTCTAAGTTCTAGGGGACCGATGACCACAGAAGTTAAGTTCCATAGTGCTCAGAGCCATTTGAACCATTTTTTGAACCTTCAGAATAACTCTATTATTCTAATCTCTAGCAGCACGCGGAGAAAACGAACACCTATACCTATCCCAGTGAACACAGATTTCCCTTACTTTATTATGATGATCATTTCTCCCTATGTAGGTCGTAGTCCACAAAATATTTTCCCATTCGGAAGAGAAAGTTGGTGATTGAAATTTCATGAGAAGATTCGGCCACAACGAAAAACGCCTTTGTTTTAATGGCCCATCCCAAATCCTGTATCACGTACGTGAAACTCCCCTATTACGCAATAATTCAAAACGTACTGCTCTTCACTGAACTTTCTCGATATACTCCGTTAATCATACCTGGTAAGGAGCAAGCACCGCGCAGCAGTACTCTAGAAGTGTGGGGCAGGCAGTCTCTTTAGTAGATCTGGTACATTTTCTACGTGTCCCGCCAATAAAGCGCAGTCTTTGTTTTGCCTGTCCCACAACATTTTCTATGTGTTCTTTCCAATTTAAGTTATTCGTAATTGTAATTCCTAGGTATTTAGTTGAAACTGCGGCCTTTAGATTTGCTGAATTAACGTGTAACCGAAGTTTAACGGATTCCTTTTAGCTCTCATGTGGATGAGCTCACACTTTTTTTTATTCAAAGTCAACTGCCTATTTTTGCACCATACTGATATCTTTTCTAAATGGTTTTGCGATTTGTTTTGATCTTCTGTTGGCTTTACTAGACGATAAACGACAGTATTATCTGCCAGCACCGAAGACGGCTGCTCAGATTTATCCTAAATCGTTTATACAGGTAAGGGACAGCAGAGGATCTATAACACTATATAGATAAGGAACAGTAGAGAGCCAATAACACTACTTTGGGAAATGCCAGAAATCACTTCTGTTTCCTCTATGACTTTCCGTCAATTACTACAAAGTGTGACCTCTCTGACAGATAATCACGGAACCCGTCACAGATATCGCTGAGACGATATTCCACAAGCAGGCAATTTCACTACAGGCCACTTGGTTGGTACACTGTCGAAATCTAGAAATGCGGAATAAATCTGAGATCCCTTGTCAGTAGACCTCCTAGATGTAAGTCAAATTGTAAAACAGTTTTTTTTGGAACGTGCGTAGACGTAAGTAAGCTACGTTAATTGCAACGTCAGCAGGTACATTCAAGACAGGCATACTAGCCGAAACAAGGGTCTAACGAAGAAATACTACCAGCACAAGCTGAATAAAATATTTTTCTAAAGTTACTTTAAATCCGTCTTGATTGCAAATTTTTTTTATTATTCATATGACCGGTTTCGGTTCATTCAGAACCATCTTCAGATCTGTAAAAATAATTATACTAATTTACTATTTCACGAAAGCAAATCTTTTTCATCCTATCTTATCAACATCAAATGTACCAGAACGTACCTGATATTTAAGTTACAGGAGTAACCCGTCCAATTCAGCAACTTTCACATGCTACGTCACATAAAATTGGTTGGCAGAGTGCACGTCATTTATATTAATTATAACACTATTACCGACAGGTGGCGTCTGGTACATTTGTTACATTCCATTTACACATACTTTATTCAGTAGATCTTTTTTATATTAAAAATATTTAATTAAAATATGTAGATGTCAAAGCTAAAATCTGTACTTGTCAGGATTAAAAAAACAGTAAAATTATCATTTTTATACGATCTAACAGGCATAGGGCGATTTATATATCTATGGTGCTGGTGTGAACTTGTTTTCTTCTGCGGTCTGCTTCCGTGGTTCCCGCCACTTTGGTGTTGTGCCGCGGTCCGCTCAGTCGTCTGCTGTCCATCGCCGCGGGCAAGAGGGCCGCACAGGAGGGCCCCGTCAACGACGCCAGGCGTTGCACGCGTCTTCCGGCTTCTCCACCGCGCACCATCTCTCATTCCTCGGCCTGGATCTCCATACGCAACAGTTGTCATCTTAGTAGGTCGTCATAAATGCTAAAATAGGCGTTATGATTGAATTCGCTTTGTTCGTTGAGGATTAAATCCGGATCTTTATTTTTATGGGTGTATATTTCGATCTCTTCTAAAATGTTAAGGAACCGTCCCTTGTGAGCTCTATGCAGGATGTCTAAGTTGTTTTCAATATTCGTGACTGAGTGCTTTGTCGCAGCCATATGCGCCCCAAAAGCTGTTTTGTTTTGAGAGTAGGTGTGCTCCCTGAATCTGGTTTCAAAGTTCCTACCAGTCTGCCCTATATATTGTTTACAGCAGTCATTACATTTGATTTTATATACACCTGAATCCTGAAATTTATTCCTACTATTACATATTCTATGCCGGAGCTTCAATTTTAACGTGTTATTTGTTCGGAACCCTATTTTAACGTCGGATTTACGAAAGCATCTTTCAGTTTTGTCTGCAATTCTTCCATTGTAAGTGAGAGCTACATATTTTTTCTTGTTGTTCCTCTTAACTGCTACTTGCCTTCCTTCTGTTTGTTCCATTTGCCTCTTCTTTATCTTCCTATAAATATTCATCACCTGCTTACACGTATATCCGTTCGCTACGGCCACTTGTTTTAAAATACTTAACTCCTTTTCTACTTCGTGTTGGCTTAGTGGCAATCTTAGTAGCCTGTATACCATCGAAGTAAAATATGCCCATTTGTATCGCGGTGGGTGACAAGAGCGCTCGTTGATAACTAGATCTGTACACGTAGGTTTTCTGAATATGCTAAATTCATGATTCCCATTTTTCTTTATTAGTGTTAAATCTAAGTAATCTATACGGTTGTTTTCTTCAAATTCCATGGTGAATCTAATTTTCGGGTGTTGAGAGCTCATTTTTTGTGCTAAGTTTTCGATATCATTTTTATCTCCTTTGTATAATAAAATGGAGTCGTCCACATATCTCCTGTAATATATAATTTTCTCAGCGATATTAGGATTTTCATCAAAGAATTTGTTTTCTAAGTGATTTACAAAAATGTCAGCCAGCGTCCCAGCTAAACTGTTACCCATTGCCAGCCCGTCTAATAAAGAAAAATGGGAAGCATGAATTTAGCATATTCAGAAAACCTACGTGTACAGATCTAGTTATCAACGAGCGCTCTTGTCACCCACCGCGATACAAATGGGCATATTTTACTTCGATGGTATACAGGCTACTAAGATTGCCACTAAGCCAACACGAAGTAGAAAAGGAGTTAAGTATTTTAAAACAAGTGGCCGTAGCGAACGTATATACGTGTAAGCAGGTGATGAATATTTATAGGAAGATAAAGAAGAGGCAAATGGAACAAACAGAAGGAAGGCAAGTAGCAGTTAAGAGGAACAACAAGAAAAAATATGTAGCTCTCACTTACAATGGAAGAATTGCAGACAAAATTGAAAGATGCTTTCGTAAATCCGACGTTAAAATAGGGGTCCGAACAAATAACACGTTAAAATTGAAGCTCCGGCATAGAATATGTAATAGTAGGAATAAATTTCAGGATTCAGGTGTATATAAAATCAAATGTAATGACTGCTGTAAACAATATATAGGGCAGACTGGTAGGAACTTTGAAACCAGATTCAGGGAGCACACCTACTCTCAAAACAAAACAGCTTTTGGGGCGCATATGGCTGCGACAAAGCACTCAGTCACGAATATTGAAAACAACTTAGACATTCTGCATAGAGCTCACAAGGGACGGTTCCTTAACATTTTGGAAGAGGTCGAAATATACACCCATAAAAATAAAGATCCGGATTTAATCCTCAACGAACAAAGCGAATTCAATCATAACGCCTATTTTAGCATTTATGACGACCTACTAAGATGACAACTGTTGCGTATGGAGATCCAGGCCGAGGAATGAGAGATGGTGCGCGGTGGAGAAGCCGGAAGACGCGTGCAACGCCTGGCGTCGTTGACGGGGCCCTCCTGTGCGGCCCTCTTGCCCGCGGCGATGGACAGCAGACGACTGAGCGGACCGCGGCACAACACCAAAGTGGCGGGAACCACGGAAGCAGACCGCAGAAGAAAACAAGTTCACACCAGCACCATAGATATATAAATCGCCCTATGCCTGTTAGATCGTATAAAAATGATAATTTTACTGTTTTTTTAATCCTGACAAGTACAGATTTTAGCTTTGACATCTACATATTTTAATTAAATATTTTTAATATAAAAAAGATCTACTGAATAAAGTATGTGTAAATGGAATGTAACAAATGTACCAGACGCCACCTGTCGGTAATAGTGTTATAATTAATATAAATGACGTGCACTCTGCCAACCAATTTTATGTGACGTAGCATGTGAAAGTTGCTGAATTGGACGGGTTACTCCTGTAACTTAAATATCAGGTACGTTCTGGTACATTTGATGTTGATAAGATAGGATGAAAAAGATTTGCTTTCGTGAAATAGTAAATTAGTATAATTATTTTTACAGATCTGAAGATGGTTCTGAATGAACCGAAACCGGTCATATGAATAATAAAAAAATTTGCAATCAAGACGGATTTAAAGTAACTTTATAAAATCACTGATTGCTTTTATCCCATAAGACATTATGTCTGTTTTTGCAAAATATTTTTCTGCCATGTAGTTATCATTTTAAATATAAATGTCATATTTTGACCTTATATATGTTGCGGGCCAAGCTGAGAAGGAAATGTAGGTAACTGAAGTTCTGCATCAACCTATATACTGCCCAAAACTTTTAGGGTACAAACTATACAGACAGTAGAGCATCGTAAACCTAGTACTTTGAGACAATGAACTAGGGGGCGAAAGTGACGAAGTAGATTCTTCAGGACATACAGGGTGCCCACAAAGCCCTGCCATCAATTTCAAAAATTTGGTAACTGTTAGAGATAGAACAGTGTGGAGTGTCGTAAAACGCTTACCAACTCCCGAAGTTTTTTTCTGTTATGCCAAGATTTCGTAGTGTTGCCCACTCGTCCCTCGTAGACAACCAGGGCAATATTCCAGTTCTGCACGTGTACGCACTGTAGCATCAATAGTTCCTATTGATTCGTTGATTCGAGCACGAAGGGAAGCAATGTCAACGACTGGTGTTGTGTACACGCGATCCTTGACGTAACACCACAGAAGGAAGTCTAATGGCGTGACATCGCGAGAGCGCGGGGGTCATGCGATGGGACCATCACGATACAGTGTACCGTGAAATACGTCACGGTAGTTCCATAAGCCACAGATTATATAATCAGTACTGCAGCAAACTTCTGCATTAACCGGTCAGAGGGATTTCGTTGTTCTATGTCCGACGTGAAGCGAAGATTTTTCACAGTTTATTCTGGAGAGTGTAAAGTAAAAGAAACTGTCTACCTTGTACACAGTGAGGCAATTTAAGGAACTTTTCTTTTTTATGTGATTTGGTAATTATTGGTGGTCCGTGGTAAGTCGTTACAGAATCTGACTTTCGAGACGATCTTGTTCCTAACCATAGGCTATACAGTCCAAAGAACATGACACAGAATTGCTGATTATCAGTAAAGAAATTAAATTCCCAATTAACTTCAATTACAATTTACTTGATTTATTGAAAGTACTGCTGACTAATATCATTTGATTCATTTTCCCAGGGAAAAGTTATAGCAGCTTTTATTAGGCAGATTAGACAGCCTAGTAGACTATGCTATTATCATTTAGATTAATATTACTTAGAAGAGGAATGTTTTAACGACACATCCACCTCTCACGAGAAGTTTCAGCACATCCCACTCGTTCTAATTCCAATATGCTCATACACCATCATGTTCGAAGACAATTGATGGTTGCCAGTTTACTTTCTGTTGTACAGGATCACTTCGAGCATGACCAAGTCAACATTTCCTGTTATAGTTTTTGAACCACCTCACTATGCTTGATTTTGCCGGCGGAGCTCTTCCATACTGTCGTCGATAATTCCCCAGTACCGATGTCACAGACGTGAAGTCTGCGTAACAGATGACTCATTGCAACTACTCCTAGACGGTCACCATTTAGATGCTCTCCAAGTCAAATTTACAAGAATGGACAAAGGAAAACAAAACATTTTTGAGAGATGATAAAGGTTTAACAAGAAACTACACTGCTCCATCTACAACAGTTTACAAATTATTAATTTCTGAAGCGATAAAGAGACTTTATGGACAACCTATATTATCTAGACAGCAACAAGCTAAGCTCATAGTTGCCGGCCATGAAAGCGGCGAAAAAAGATTATCAAAATGCCACAAAGTGCACTACATTATACGATATTCAAGAGATTAACATTTCAGCGAAACCGCAAAAAGTACATAGGAGAAATGCCATCTTATTACCGTACACAAGGAAAAATTAAACAGCAGATTTGTCATTCTGATATCTCATTTAAATGTTGTGTAAAAAGTTGTCGGGTTTCTAGCAGCGTAAAATGATTTAAATTACGCAAGCTTTCGGCCAAGCACTCTTCGGCCGTCGCAAGTGGTATGACGGCCAGTGGGTTGCTGGTACGCCCTTATACACGGTAGCTGCCGATTGTGACGTCAGTGGTGTCCCGACGTGGGCAAGCATTGACTCAGGGTTCGATATGCACGGTTTAACTTCGCGATCGCAAGATCCCATGTTGCGCTGAGCTGCAGGCCACCATCCTATAAACAGGGTTTCCATCGGCTTTTATTTCAATGGCTTCTGTAATTACACAAAACCAGAAGCCGTTAGTGCGAGCCTCGACAGAGGTTTCGTCGAATTTGAACCTGAGGCCCTTTTCTAAAGCATGTCCAGCTAAAGCAGATTTCTCGGGGTAGCGTAGGCGACAAAACCTCTCACACTCCTGCCCCGCGATGTTCTATACTGCGACCTGTTTGTTCGACGTAAGACTGGCAACATTCGCAAGGTGCCTTGTACAATATTGCTGCATCTGTAAGTGGTGTCAGTAACTGTTGGATTTTTGTCGAACGCCTGCAGATCGATTTGATCTTTTGCGTTTTCAGCAGGCAGCTTACGTTGTCCGACATGGAGCCACACAATGGCAAGAAAGCAATACATTCGTCTTCCTCCTCCTTGGTGGTCTTATTGTGAATCTTGTTAGAAATCACATGATTTATTTGCTGGAGGTTGAAGCCGTTCTTCCTGAAGACCTCGCGTAGGTGTCACGGCAGGAAGAAGAATGCAATGCTTTATAGTCCCCGCTATCCTGAGATATCTGATCTAGTTATGTATGTTTTATAAAACGGTCATTAGATCAAGTTCGACGAAACCTCTGTCATGGCCCGCACTAGCAGCTACTGGACTGTGTAGTCATGAAATCTTTCAAATGAAAGTCACAACATTGTTAATAGAGACAGCGGCCTGCGACTCGGGGCAGACTGGATCCCAGTGATCGCTAATTTAAACCGGGCACACCGATCGCCGAGTCAAAATAAGGCCGTATATGGCAATACTGCGATCGACAATGACGTCACGGCGACAGCGTTTGTAAGGACGTACCATCAGCCCACTGGCAATAATACCACTTGAAACGGTCAAAGAGCGGTTGAGTGAAAGCTCGTGTAATTTTAATCACACGATGTGACTGGAAACCCGAGAACTTTTCATTCAGTGTTACCTCCGCGAGATTCTGCGATCTTACATTTGAACGTTGGTGGTCTTGGAGATGATCCAGTTATGCCTCGTATAATAAGGAAAAACACGTACCAGCATGTGTCAGATTTCGACAACGGTAACCTACCGGTACTGTGGTTTCTTGTTACGCTATACTGCCGCTCGCGTCGGTCGGGATCTCACGAATGTCGTTCTTATAAGGAATGGATAGGTTCATCTGCATACCAGATGATTCCCTGCGCTTCTGATCTGTCCCAATCTTGATTTATTCCTAATAAAAGTCGTCACAAAGGCCAATGGGAAAAACAGAATAAAATCTAGGTTTTCAGGCCGCGGCAATTCCAATAAAATTCTAGAGGTTTCAGCGGCTATCTCCGCTATCGTAATTAGGAGTAAAACTTTTTCCGCTTATGTGCCCACGATTACGGCCGATGGCACCAATCAGAGAGGGCTGAAATGACGCGTCTACGCAAGGTCAGTTGAACCGAGTGACGTCGGTGGCGCGAGGAGCCGGCGCCACGACTGAAACTGCCGCTCCCGCCTCCCTACAAGCGTTAAATATCTATCGTTGCTTCCTATCGACATACAAACACCGAACAGAAGAAGAAGGAGAATTCTCGCGGCTGCACACCCGAAACTTAATGGAACCGCACCCTCGCCCTACTCAGTGTGTACCCCTGGTCTCTTTTAAAATTGTTGCTGTTCATTCTAACTTCAGCCACTTATAACGGAATATCAGTATGTTGACGCATGAGCCAAGACTCTCGTATTCTCACAATATATTTTGTGTCCGTTTTCCAGACAACGCTGAGCTATGGCCGACTTGTGGAGCTCCATTTGTTTAATACGTCTCCTGTGTTCGATTCAACGCTCCACAACTGTGCTAACTGTCTGGCCTATACAGGGTGTTACAAAAAGGTACGGCCAAGCTTTCAGGGAACATTCCTCACACACAAAGAAAGAAAATATGTTATGTGGACATGTGTCCGGAAACGCTTACTTTCCACGTTAGAGCTCATTTTATTACTTCTCTTCAAATCACATTAATCATGGAATGGAAACACACAGCAACAGAACGTCCCAGCGTGACTTCAAACACTTTGTTACAGGAAATGTTCAAAATGTCCTCCGTTAGCGGGGATACATGCATCCACCCTCCGTCGCGTGGAATCCCTGATGCGCTGATGCAGCCCTGGAGAATGGCGTATTGTATCACAGCGGTCCACAATACGAGCACGAAGAGTCTCTACATTTGGTACCGGGGTTGCGTAGACAAGAGCTTTCAAATTCCCCCATAAATGAAAGTCAAGAGGGTTGAGGTCAGAAGGGCGTGGAGGCCATGGGATTGGTCCGCCTCTACCAATCCATCGGTCACCGAATCTGTTGTTGAGAAGCGTACGAACACTTCGACTGAAATGTGCTGGAGCTCCATCGTGCATGAACCACATGTTGTGTCGTACGTGTAAAGGCACATGTTCTAGCAGCACAGGTAGAGTATCTCGTATGAAATCATGATAACGTGCTCCATTGAGCGTAGGTGAAAGAACATGGGGCCCAATCAAGACACCACCAACAATGCCTGCCCAAACGTTCACAGATGTCAACACAAGCACCGAAGTCAACATTACCTTCCTTCAATTGGGCCAACTGGCGGTGAATCGAGGAAGTACAGCACATACTGACGAAACTAAAATGAGCTCTAAAATCAAAATTAAGCATTTCCGGACACATGTCCACATAACATCTTTTATTTATTTGTGTGTGAGGAATGTTTCCTGAAAGTTTGGCCTTATTGTAACACCCTGTATAGACGCTGCCGCACACGTTAGGGACATCTTACACACCGGACACACGAAGAACTATGTCGTCTTTAACAGGGCGCAACATGTCTCGTATTTTGGGACCGGGCCGAAACACTGATCTCAGTTCATGTCTCTACAGTACACGCCCTAACAACCTGCCGCTTTGGTCGAGCGGTTCTAGGCGCTTCAGTCCGGAACCGCGCTGCTGCTACGGTCGCAAGTTCGAATCCTGTCGTTAGGTTACTTAGGTTTAAGTAGTTCTAAGGGACTGATGACCTCAGATGTTAAGTCCCATAGTGCTTAGAGCCATTTGAATTTTCTGCTCGTTGCGGCAGGAAACCGTCAATATTCGAATGCCGATAGTTTCCACCTACCTGTACACAAGAAAACATTTCTGAACACGTTAATACACAGAGCCAAAAATATTTATGACGACGACCACCTACAGTCTTAATCGCAGCACTTGAGACACGTGTTCAGAGAGAATGGTTATAGCAAAAGAGACATTGCAAACGCTTTCAGCTGTCAAGCCGCCGGCTTGGATTCTTCTGCCGATTCACGAGGCGTCGTTCTTCGGTGACAGCTGAAAGCGTTTGCAATGTCTCTTTTGCTATAACCATTCTCTCTGAACACGTGTCTCAAGTGCTGCGATTAAGACTGTAGGTGGTCGTCGTCATAAATATTTTTGGCTCTGTGTATTAACGTGTTCAGAACTGTTTTCTTGTGTACAGGTAGGTGGAAACTATCGGCATTCGAATATTGACGGTTTCCTGTACACTGAATGACCAAGCCGGCCTCCTGCCTTCCACTCAACTAAAACATTTAAGGACGGTAGCTTGCCATCCTTCTCCATCTCGATGGTAAATTTAATGTTAGTGTGGACACCATTTATGTGATCCAGAAACTGCTGCAGTGTATTTTCACCCTGAGGTCGTATCACGGATGGTGTCATCAACGTACCTTAGGAAGCAAGACAGGAAATCGACGCACACTGATGCCCAGTGAATATGGTGTCCCTTGCGTGTGCGGCAGTATCTGTATACGCCAGACAATTCTCACAGTTGGAGAGCGTTGTACCGAAGACAAGAGATATATGAAACAAAGGGAGCTCCACAAGTATGACGTAACTGAGCACTGCCTGCGAAACAGATACAAAATACAGTTTGAGAACACAAGAGCCTTGGTTTCTACGTCAAAGCACTAGGATTCCGTTCCAAAAGAGGCAGCTGAGGTTAGAATGAACAGCAACAATTTTAAAAGAGACCACGAGTACATACAGTAGGGTGTGGTGCAAGCTCTGGACGTCGAAAAGTAGCAACGACGGATGCTTAACGCTTGCGGGGAGGCGGAAGCGGCAGTTTCAAACGCGGCAACAGCCCCTCGCGCAGAAGCGAACCGCCGGCCGGTGTGGCCGTGCGGTTTAGACGCTTCAGTCTGGAACCGCGTGACCGCTACGGCCGCAGGTTCGAATCCTGCCTCGGGCATGGATGTGTGTGATGTCCTTAGGTTAGTTAGGTTTAATTAGTTCTAAGTTCTAGGCGACTGATGACCTCAGAAGTTAAGTCGCATAGTGCTCAGAACCATTTGAACCGAAGCGAACTAGAAAGGGAGGTCGTGGCACGTCCTGTGCTCTTCGCCTCTGGTGGGGATCGAGTAACTATTTCAGAACAGTTTAATAATTATTGACTGCTCGTTTAAATGCATGTAAGCTCTCGATAGCGCAAGAGAAATGTCAGACCGTTACTGGGTAGTTTCCCAGTTAAGTATTGAATTCCATTGGGCTCTGCCCGGAGCCGAGAGTTTGCGAAGTGTGGCGGACGCGCCGACTAATGTGATGTTACAAGTTAGTTGCAGGGCCCGTATCTCTCTTTGGCCCCGTCTCGCGAAACCTGGCGTCACTCGGTCCCGCGACTGGCCGGGGGTGCTATGAACTGCCCAACTCACCTGCCGTACACGCTTCTTTTCGGCCCTCTCTGGTTATTGCCATCGGCCGTAATCGTGGGTATATAATTGGAAAATCGTGACAGCCCCGGCGCCGAGTCAGTCAGGCTGGAGCCCTGACAGTGTTTACTTGCGTGTACGTGCACGTCGTTCGTTACGGCCTCGAGTTCAGTGTTGTTTAGAAGCAGTGACTGAGTCGACGTTGATTTGACGTTCGTCTCCTAAACCATCGTTGGTCTTCGTATGTGTCTATCGGGGATTCATAGGCTATAGGTGTTAGTGTATTATGTCTGCCAGGGCCTGGCTACGTCAGTCGGGCCGAGGCAAAGCGTGATTAGGGCCGAGGGCAGGAATCCGCGGGTAGGCGACTCTTCCGCCACCCCGTCGCGCGGCAATGTGACACCGGCCGATGGACGGACGTCGCGATAAGCTGCCGGAGGTGCCAATACTGACACCAACCAACGTGCTAAAGACAGAGCACCGTCCCTCGCACCACAAGTCACTGGTAACCACTGACAGTGGCTCTGATTCATGTGAACTTTGTCCACAGCCTCATGTGGAAGACCGATCTTCCTCGTCGTCATCCGATGACACAGCCACATGCTGATAAATCTCTCTCCGAGTGACGGTCAAGCCACGTCGGCATCCAACATTGATACAACCGACCACCACTTGCGCGCCCCGTCGGGTACTGTTTCGCCTACACCATCTCGTCGGCCCAACGTGTCTTCTGGGGGACTGCAACCCGGTTGATGGGCTCAGCCTGATTTTATAATAATGGCGAATCACTCACCGCACAACCATCAGCCCCCTCGAGATCTCGTTATCTGCACTTTTAATGCTAACAACCTTAAGCATATGAAGAACTGAACACCTTTCTCTACAGCTATCACGTACACTCGATCACCGAGGTGGGGGTACGGCGCTTGCATATGACACTCGTCCGTAATCACGAGTGTGACCAAATGAAACACCTACAGCCGTTCTTATCATTTGAATCTAAACCTTATGTGTCAGCACTCCAACCGTGGTTATTGAACACTTTAAATAATGCAAATTTATGTTTGCAACGATACGAATGTGGCGAAAACTACGAACATCATTTGTTGGACGAAAACTATGAAAATAAAAACTTCAGACCGGGATTTCATGCAAGTCACATCCCAATTCAAATCTGTAACGCAACCATCTGTGTGGTGTGCTTATAATTATGTATTATTCATACTTTAGGACACCTAATCAATAAAAAAACCCACGCACCACATGTTTTAATGAAAGCATGAAGACGGCCGCGGTGGCCGAACGGTTCTAGGCGCTTCTGTTAGGAACCGCGCGACTGCTGCAGTCACAAGTTCGAATCCTGCCTCGGGCATGGATGTGTGTTCTGTCCTTAGTTAGGTTTAAGTAGTTCTAAGTTCTAGGGGACTGATGACCTCAGATGTTATGTCCCATAGTACTCAGAGCCTAAGCATGAAAGTCGTCTGATGATGAATTGTAATGATTCGACACCGGTAACGGTACCTTTTGAATAAAGGAACTTAAAACAAATTTGTGGCTGTTGCTGCCTCAGCACCATCAAAAAAAGGATCAAATAAGCGAAGTATAAGATCCTGCACAAAGCTTTTGAAATACACGAAAGTGACTTGAAATGAAGAAAGGCAAAATTACAGAAATGCAGCAAATACAACTTGTATGAGGGATTACAGATACATATGGGGAAGTCAAAAAAGTAAAGGGACTTTTGAGAAAAGGAATAGTTATTCTAACGGTAGAAAACTTAAACATAAATTATTTTTCTACATAACCTCCCTGTACTTCAAAGCACTTTGTCCAAGATTTCACAGGTTTTCTGATTCCTTCTGAAAGAAAGTTGTTTGGCTGCACCTGTAACCAATTTTGCACCGAATCAACCACTTCTGCATTCGTTGCAAACCTTCTTCCCTGATCGCTTCCTTCAGTGACACAAGCATATGGAAGTCGCTTGGAGTGAGATCTGGAGTGTATGGCGGGTGTTCCAGCAATTCTAATACCAACTCCTTTATCGTCCGCTCGGCAGAATGTGGCCGAGCGTTATCTTGCTGAAGGTTGTTACCTTTTAGCAGTTTTCCGCGACGTTTGGATCTGACTGCAGGTTTCAGTTTAGTTTGCAACGCATGACAACGGTTCTTACTGTTCACAGTTTCACCTCTTGGGGTGAAGCGAACGGCTACCACACATTCCATGTCCCACAATTGTTTTAGCATAATCTCAACAGTTGATGGGTTACGTTTAAACTTCTTAACGTCTGGTGATGAAGGATATTTCCAAACCAAGCTCGCAGTCTTACTTCCAGGTTCGTGATGATGCAACCACGCCTCGTCCACAGTAACGATTTGCGGTAAAAATCCATTTCCCTCGCAATGAGAACGGGCCAAATATTTACGAGAGATGTCCATACTTTGTGCCTTCTGTTGCGTTGCTAGTTCTTTCGGTACTCACTTTTCCCACACTTTCCGAAAATTTAGCTTGCGTGTAAGATGAAATACGCTGAATGGTTTCTGATTTCGTCCACTGCGATTCGGCTGTTTTCATTCACCATACCCTCACGAACTTCCAAATTGTCCTCAGTTGTTGCGTCGATGGCCTGCCCGATCTGTCTGCGTCACATGGGTAAGTCAAGCTCTTTACTGGTTGAAGCGTTCTGTCGATTTCTAAATCTTGCTCTGCAATAAACAGCTGTCACCATGCTGCGCTTGCACTCAGCGAATAATTAGCGCAAGTTTAACAACTGTCACAAACAAAATGCGAATCGCTGCCCTCGTTTCCTCTCGGTGCAGATCGATAGTGGAGTTGGCATGTTTCACGGTCTGCTACAATACAGCGACTAACGCGGATATAAGAGTGACACGTTGTATAGAAGTGTTGCAGACGATAATACTTCAGCCCTGGATACTAGTAGTGTTACCAAGCCCTATGGCGAGAAATTGCGAAAGTCTCATTACATTTTGATTTCCCCTCGCATCGAAAACGTGCCGGCCAGAAAGTATAAAGTGGCAAAGCAGGAATAGCTAGAGAAGAAGTACAAGGCTGTAGAAATATGCGTGACCATAGGAATATCTTGATGACTTCTACAGGGAATTAAAGGAAGGAAGGGAGGAAGACTGGGTTCAACGTCCCGTCAACATCGAGTACTTCGGAGACGAAGCACAAGCTCGGATTGTGTCACGGATGGGGAAGGAAATTGGCCGTGCCGTTTCAAAGGAGCCATCCCGGTATTTGCCTGGCGCGATTTGAGGAAGTCACGGAAAACCTAAATCTGGATGGCCGGACGTGCATTTGAATCTTAGTCCTCCCGAGTATGAGTCTGGTGTGCTAAAGAAGTTAAAGAAAACTTTTAAACAAAAGAGCACTACGCACATGAATATTAAGTCACGTGACAAGTCGGTACAATGCCAAGAACGGAGTGCATAAGGTCTAAGAAATACATAGAAGGAAATTTCATAGAAAAGGCAGATGACGTAAGTGAAGACGAGATAGAAAATACGAGATTGCGAGAAGTTCTTGATTAAACATTCAAATCTCTTACTCGAAAGAAGGAACCAGGAGTAAATGACCTTGTATCCTTGATGGAAGGTGACATGACGAAACTATTCCACGTGATGTGCTAAATAAAGGAGACAAGCGAAATATCCTCAGAATCAAAGAAAAATGCTATAATTCAGAGTTCGAACAAATCAAGTGTAAATAGATGTGAATATTACCGAAGCATTAGTTTAATAAGTGATTGTTACAAAGAACTGACACGGGTTAATTAGAAAAGAAAGGTAAGAGCGGTAATAAATTATATCAAGGAAGATCAATCCAGGCTCCATGGACACAGTACTTACTTTACGACACGTTAAACGGTAAGTTGAAGAAATGCAAACCTATGTTTGTGGTATTCGTAGATTTTAGAGAAAGTTTTTGGCGATGTTGGCTGGAATAAACTCTTTCGAATTCTGAAAGCAGCGGGTATAAAGTATAGGGAACGAAAAGTTACTTACAACTTCTTCAGAAACCAAACTGCACTCATAAAACTTAGGACATGAAAAGAATGCATTTGCAGAGATGGCACTGAGAGAGGGTTAGAGCCCACCCATGAAGTTATTTTTTCTTAACTCGAGCAATCAGTATAGGAAACCGAAAGTGTTTTAAAAGAGGATTAAGGTTCCGTAAGAAGAAATAAACGCTTCGAGATTTGCTGTGACGCTGTATTGCTCTAAGAGACAAGAAAGGCTTTGGGAAAGCAGTTGAACGGAATAGACTCTGTCTCGAAAAGAGGTTATACGATGAACATCAGAAACAGTAAAAGAAGGGTGGTGGAATTCAATCGATTTAAATTAGGTGATGCCAAGGATATTCGTTTAGGAGAGGATACTAAAATAAATACTTGAGTTTGGTCGTCTGGCAGCAAACGTAGATAGCGAAAAAAATCAATACTAGTAATAGCAAGGAAACGTTCTCCGAGTAAGGGAAATCTGTTAGGAACTAATACAGATTTTAATTTTAGGAATTGTTTTCTGAAGAAATTTGTCTGGAGTGTAGTCTTATGTGAAAGCCAAACATGGACGATAAACTGTACAAACAAGAAGTGAATACACATTTTGGAAATGTGGTGCTTTAGAAGATTGAGGAAGATTGAAGTAGTAGGTTGGGCAACTAATGAGGAGATACTTCATGAAACATCCTGGGCGTCAAGATATCGTCAGTTAAGTAACGATGATAGTGCAAGGCTACAAATTATGGAGAGATACCAAGGCTTAAGAAAAGCGTGCTGACTGGAATGGATACACCTTGCATTAGTTTTGCAGCGATGAAGAATACTGGACGGGATAGAGTAACGTGGAATGCTGCTCCAAACGAGTGTGTGACTGAGTTACTTAACGTTTTTCTTCTTCTTGATCATCATTTACTTTTTTGCCATGCCCACTTAATTCAGTACCTAAAGGGCTGGTTCTAGTGTCATGAAGATCAATAGGTGGACTATCGAGACGCCCTTCCCTACGCTGATCGCTGTATGTACATGGTGGCCAGAAACAATGCAAAAAGCTTGTAAGATCGTTTCAGGGTAGGCTGTGTTCATAAATACCTGTTAAGAAAAGAACTCGGTATGTTGCGCAGTTCCCGATTTAATTATCAAATGGTTCAAATGGCTCTGAACACTATGGGACTTAACATCTGAGGTCATCAGTCCCCCAGAACTTAGAACTACTCAAACATAACTAACCTAACGACATCACCCACATCCATGCCCGAGGCAGGATTCGAACCTGCGGCCGTAGCAGTCGCGTGGTTCCGGAATGAAGCGCCTAGAGCCGCTCGGCCACCGCAGCCGGCTCATTTAATTATCATTGACGTTAGCTAATCAAGACGCTGCACGTCCAAATTGAAGCGGCCCTCTCAGAGACGGTGTCGCTATAGGTGTTCTTTGTTTGGGTTCCTAAAACCGAACAAGAGAGCGATACAAAATTTGGACTTTGGGTGGTAGTAAGGATCGAACCCAAACCAAATCCTGATCAGCCTCTTGTACTATCATCACGCTATGAGAACAACTTACAGTGATTAAAGACCATTAAAAAACGCAAAAAACGCTTTCGCCTGATTCTGGTACTTTACTACGAGCTTCACACAACAGTTAAAAGAAAATACGACTAAACTGAATGTTTACCCTTCTAAAAGGTACCTGAATGTAACAAACCTTCTCAAAACTCGACATCTCCATTTCTCAAGATTCCAAAGAACAACCAAACCTTCTTTTATACTGTATGGTTGAGAATTCAAACATAAAATTTAAAAGTTACATTTAATAGCCTTATACTCGATTGTGTTTACTGTCTAACATTCAAACAACATCTACAACATAAACCAACTGTTTGGTACGCGTTTGCTGGACAAATTAATTAATTCTCTTTTATGTTCAGCCACTTGTTTGTAAAAAATTAGTAGTAGTTGTGGTACGCTCTAATCAGAACATCATTATTGAGATATTAGAGATTCAGAATATGCTGAAACAGTTCGGGAAGTGAAAATTGGAAGATACAGCAGTAGTCAGCATCAAAAGAAAGAAATATAGGCTGTAACCATATTGAAACAACAAAGGAAACAACATGTAAAGCAGCCTGTATATGAATAAAACAAAAGTTCAAGGGTATAATTTTTTACCATGATTGGTTTAGACAAATTATACTTTCGCTGACCAATAAAAATTTACAAGCTGGAAATAATTTTAATCGACATTATGTATCCCAAATAATAGTTAAATGAGTGTGCGATGTGTTGTGTGTTAAACTTTTGAGAGCCGGAAAACCACGAAACTTTTCGATGTTTTTCAGTTTCTCGCTTATAACTCGAGAGCGTTACGTTCTACAGAAAATTTCCAAAACACCAGAATGGAACAGCGTAAAATTTTGCGTAGAATTACGTACTTAAGACTTCGGTTCAGCCGTTTAGCTAAAATAGATCTTAAAAAATCGATATATTTTACCAATTTGGCGGGGAAGTAAATTATGCTCATGTTCCAAGACTAGTAACTCAAAACCGGCTATTCCAAATGAGAAGTGTCATGCATGAAAGTTGTAGATCATCAATTTCAGCTTAAAAAGAGCTTGTTCAGTCATTTGGAAGGATACAAATAAACGTGTTAAACAAAGATGAAAACGTGGATACTTTGGGTTTTGTCCAAATTTGTCGCTTCTAACTTTTTTTCTCTGTAACAGATTGATGACGTACTTCAGTTATGCCTTCATCAGTTCATATCTATAAGGATGACCAGTATCATATTTTTGAAATTTTTTCAGTCTACGATATTAAGAAAAACTAAAAAATACCTCCCGTATAAAATTTTGTAAATGGCGTTTGGTGAGTTTTGTTAAAACTGTCCTCAGCTGTCTCTAGCGGGCCGTTTTAATTTGCACACGCAGCGGCCTGGCTGGCTAACTTCTATGCTAATTAATTCGGAAACGGCGCCAGGTACAGAAATTTTTTTCTTAACAGTTATTTCTCAGCGCAACCTGCCCTGCAACACCCCTACAAGCTCTTCAGACTGTTTCTGATCACCCTGTATATACAACGTGCATCTGAGCTCTATGAGGGACTCGTTAGTGATTGTGTCCAAATTACGAACACTACTTCGGCGTGGAGCAGCTAAAGACAGTATTATTAACAAGTACTGAAAACTGAAAGGAAAAGCTGTCATCATGCTCAAGGTTGGTTTAATCGTTGTGGAACTCTGTTGTCTTCCTCTGTCGTTTGAACTGACCTATCCGTTCTGTTATAGGGGGACATACAGTTTAACGTAGACTCCGAAACAAATTGCAACATGCCATTTTTTAGATTAGTAAACTTTGCCACCTGTGAAAAGCGCTAAGTAACCCATGAAAATCCAGGGAGTGACCTTGTATCGAAACCGGATGTCTCTCCTAAGAGTCGTCAGGCGCAATTTCTTTCTTTCTTTTTTTTTTTTTTATAGCATTGCTGGAGTCAGCACAATCAAGTACTGCTCATAAGTCTATAATGCGACGCCCATTGTCAACAGAAAGTGTCAGTTTGTTTCCACTACAAGATAAATGAATTCTGAATCAGAATTTTACGTGCTCATTCGACAGAGCACACTCAGGGTAGTCTATTCCGATATTCGTTTTATCGGCATGTGTTAACAGGGACAGTAAAATACGAATCCAGCATGAATCCAGCAGCGACTCAGTGGAGCTGGACGCTTGGCGATAGTTGTCCCTGCTGGAGCACTGGTTATTCTTCTTGTTTCAGTGTGCATGTTAACACACAGCGATAAAATTAACACACAGCGATAAAAATAATATCAGAATAGACTAATCTGGGACAACTCCATCGAATGGGCACGTAAAATTTCCCTTTAAAAATAATTTAGCTTGTGAGGGGAAATACACCGACGCTTTCCGTCGACGCTGGGAGTCGCATAAATGAGGTGACGATCATTGTTTGGGCCGATTGCAGCCACACAGCACAAAAACGAATTTTTAAATGTCCCCCGAAAGACCACAAAAAATGCGCCTTGGTGACTCTGTATACATAAACAACCAGCATATATTACGCATAAACTGTAATAAGACGAATCGCGTTCTCGGAATACTCAATGCTATCTGGTTAAGAAAACGAAAAATAACAGCATTCAAAGTATCTGGCGTCAACCATGCAGTGGAGCAAATGTAATTTCTGGCGCTGAATGATCTCCAACGGCTGAAAATCTCTGCACAACGTTTCGGAAAGGTCAGTCGGATCAAATATTTTGCCTTCTATTTCTTCCGAGGGCGTTGTCCCCCCCGAGGGCGGTGGTCCGGCTGGCTGTCCGTGAGGCAGTGCGGCTCATCTGCATAGAATCGGACGCAGCCGGGATCACGCCTAGCTATTACTGCCGCGGAGGCACCCGCCGTGCCTGTTCATTATTACTGATCACGGTATTCGGTCCGAGACTAAATCATGTTTATTTCAACAGGTAAATTTTCGGTGGACCTATACTTTCATTAAATGATACGCGATTTTTACGACCTTGAAACCTTTCTGTTCTTTTTTTCCCTTCCTGTTCCCTCTTCTTGCCTTTTCGTCGTTTGCGTGATGCTCTAGAATGTTCACTCTACGTCTTGTCTTCAATTTCTGATGGTTGGCTGCAAGCACTATACTCTAACTCACACTGAATGATACAAAAATTCATACCTTCAAATGGTAACAGGTCTCCATGTTAAAATTAGATGTGCTAAGTTTTATGTGTCACTTAATGTTGCTATCAGGGAGTCACACCTAGTGATACGTGGCTGGCGCCCACGGGGCCCCGATCTGAGTCCTGGCATTGCTTCCACTTACTTATGCCAGGCACCTCACTTTTATCTTTCCTATCTGGTCACCCTCGGCCAGCTCTAGTTCTCTTCCGACCCTGACGCTATTAGGTTTCGAGGGCTAGGGGTCTTTCATTTTCCCACCTATACTTCTCATGCAGCGTCTGACCCGCAGCGGGCGGCTGCAAAAGGCGTCTGTATCCCATGTTACGGGCGGCCTCCAGAACTGCGAAAGGCAACGAAATACCACCGCAGATTATCTTCCCTGCATAATGCAGTCTCCATTTTATGCACAAAAAATGGCTTCCTCTCATGTTAAATCAGTGTCCGGAGGTAAAATAGTCCCCCATTCGGATCTCCGGGGGGGACAACTTGAAAGGAGGCAAAAAATCAAAACGAGAATTGGTACCTGGAATGTCAGAACTCTGCTACAAGCAGGAAAACTAGAAAACCTTAAAATAGAGATGGAAAAGAATCGTATGGACGTCGTAGGAGTTGCTGAGATAAGATGGAATGGACATGGAGAGTTGCAGTCAGATGAATATGTATTCTACTACTCAGCAGGAGAAGTAAAAGGAATTAATGTAGTAGGAATGATTATCACAAAGGAATTAGCTAAATGTGTGGAATATGTAGACTATGCAAATGACCGGGTTATTGGTGTAAGGCTGAAAGGAGCACAAAAAGATTTACTGATTGTCCAGGTGTATATGCCAACTTCAGAACATGATGACCAAATTGTAGAGGAAATGTACAATGTAATAGAGAGAATAATGGACGAAAATAAAAAATGCTGCAAAATAGTAATGGGAGACTGGAACGCCATTGTGGTGGAAGGGAAAGAGGGAAACATAGTAGGCAGTCAAGGTCTTGGTAAGAGAAATGACAGAGGTGAATGGTTAATTGACTTCTGCAGGGAAAGGCAGCTGATAGCGGCAAACATATGGTTCAAGAACCATAAGAGGAGGCTCTACACTTGGAAATCACCAGGGGATAAATATAGAAACCAAATCGATTTTATACTGGTAGAAGAAAGATACAGGAATGGAATCAAGAAGGTGCACACATTACCAGGTGCAGATATTAATAGTGACCACAACTTACTTATGGCAGAAATAGAAATAAGAATGAAAAAACTGAAAAAGGCGACAATGGTGAAGAAGTGGGATCTAGAGAAGATAAGGTCCAACAAAGAACAAATTACAGAAATGCTGTCTCGGGACTTTCTAAACACATTACGAGACAAAGAAGCATCTGATAATGCCAACGAGTACTGGAATATGCTGAAAGAAGGAATCATTAAAGCAGGACAGCAAAATATAGGATATGTGAAAGCGAAAAGGTCAAAAAAACCATGGGTCACACAAGAAATGATTTCCAAGATGGAGGAGAGAAGAAAATTGAAAAACAAGAACACTGAAGATGCAAGAAAGATATATCGAAGGTTAAATAACGAACTGCGAAGAGAAACAGAGCTGGCTAGGAAAAAATGGTTAAAAGAGAAATGTGATGAAATTGAAGAACTGGACAGGAAGGGAAGATACGACTTACTATACAACAGAGTAAAGACTATGACATGGGAACAAAACAGAGCAGGAAGTGCTACTATGGAAATTTTGAGTAAAGACGAAGAGGTAGCGTACAAAGATCGTGACGATGTCCTCCAGAGATGGGAAGAATATATAAAAGAGCTATATTACACAAATAGCAAACCAGAAACTCTGGAACTTGAATCACACAACAGTGTAAGTGATGAAGAGAAAGGACCGACAATCATAATGGAAGAAGTAAAGTCTGCCATTGCTGCAATGAAAAATGGCAAAGCAGTACGTACAGATACAATACCGGGAGAAATACTAAAATGCTTGAACCACAATGGAATAAGAGAAATATTGAGGTTATGTAATAAAATATATGACAGTGGTGAATGGCCTGAGGACTTTTTGACAACAGTAATGATTCCATTACCGAAAAAACAAGGAACCAAGAAATGCAGCGAGCACAGGGCAATCAGCCTCATTTCACATGCAGCCAAAGTGATGTTAAGAATAATTAATAAAAGGCTTGAGAAAGTAATAGAGGAGAATCTCGGCTAGGAGCAGTTTCGCTTTAGACGGAATACGGGCACCAGAGATGCAATAGGGCTCCTACGAATCTTGGGAGAAAGGTTTATTGAAAAAGGAAGAAACCTATATATGTGCTTCATCGATTTAGAAAAGGCATTTGACAATGTGGTTTGTACCTTAATCAAAAAGTTTCAGTTAAAGTGAGAGGAGAAAGTACAAACTGGATCAGACTAGGGAAAGGAGTAAGACAAGGATGCTGTTTATCACCTACTCTTTTCAACCTGTACTTGGAAAATATGATTGACCAATGCTCATTAGATGACAAAGGGGTAGAAATTGGAGGAAGAAGAGTAGGGTGCTTGAGATTTGCTGATGACATGGTCCTTCTAGCCACAGGGGAAAAAGAATTACAGGATTTGGTAGACACCATTGCAACTAACGGAAAAAATATGGAATGAAAATTAACACAAATAAAACAAAGGTATTGGCAATAGGAGGAAATAAGGAAATAAAAATTGTGCTGAATGGAGAAACACTAGAACAGGTGCAAAATTTTAAGTATCTTGGAAGCAGGATTGACACCGACTGGAAGTGCACCACAGAAATTAAAACAAGGATAGCAATGGCAAAAGAGGCGTTTTATAAGAAAAGGGGAATCTTCTGCAGCGGTCTGGACAGAGAACTCAGGAAGAGACTCATAAAATGTCTTGTATGGAGTGTTCTTCTATATGGCGCTGAAACATGGACTATGAGGAAAAAAGACAGAGAAAGGCTGGAGGCTTTTGAGATCTGGACATGGCGGAAGATGGAAAGAATAAGTTGGATGGACAGAGTAAAAAATGAAGAGGTACTGAGAAGAGTGGGAGAGAAAAGACAGTTACTAGATGTAATAAAGAGAAGATAAAGAAATTGGATTGGGCATATATTAAGAAAGAATGACGGACTGATAAAAACAGTTTTAGAAGGTTATGTAGAAGGAAAAAGGAAGCGAGGAAGGAAGAGATTCCAGATACTGGATGACATGATGGACGGTACAACATACAGCAGCCTTAAGAAGGAAGCAATGGATCACAGAAAATGGAGAGGCAAAGGACCTGCTAATATAGCAGATAACTGATGATGATAATGTTGCTATAGCAGTAAACATAAAGCAATTGGTTCAGTCTGCTAACAGAAACCACTGGACCACAGAATGACCTGTTTTTATTCAGATTAGACGGGTAAAAAGGTGTTTCTCTATACAGGGTAAACATAAACGTATCTGATAAACTGCAGGGACGGAATCCCGACTGGAAATGGAGAACAAAATGTTCTACGAAAGTGTGTCCGAAAATGCATCGTTGCCACGGTAGGTGGCGCTGATGAATGACAGTTTTTCTGCCCATATGCCGTGTATTTCTTGTGTGTTTTGGGCTGTGTGATTGATGCAACGTACTGTACGCAGCAGAATGGTCCGATATTCATGGCGGCAACAAGCCGAGATGGTGTTTGAGTATGGCTAAGCTGATGGAAATAGTCGAGTGGCAACACGGCTGTAGCGAAACAAGTACCGTCGCAGACACCAACAACAACATAAAAATGGTTCAAGTGGCTCTGAGCACTATGAGACTTAAAATCTGTGGTCATCTGTCCCCTAGACTTAGAACTATTTAAACCTAACTAAGCTAAGGACATCACACACATCCATGCCCGAGGCAGGGTTCGAACCTGCGACCGTAGCGATCGCGCGGTTCCGCTACGGTCGCAGGTTCGAATCCTGGATCACACACATCCATGCCCGAGGAAGGATTCGAACCTGCGACCGTAGCGGAACCGCGCGACCGCTACGGTCGCAGGTTCGAATCCTGCCTCGGGCATGGATGTGTGTGCTGTCCTTAGGTTAGTTAGGTTTAAGTAGTTCTAAGTTCTAGGGGACTGATGACCTTAGAAGTTAAGTCCCATAGTGCTCAGAGCCATTTTTTGAACCTTCCCTGAATTTGTCGATTATACGAGTTCATAGCACAGAGTTAATTATAACGCAATGAATAAATAACAAGAAGCTATTATTCCATCGACCAGCATGTATTGTGTGACATCTTGACAAAAGTTGGAGGTTGCATTAAAACACTGGAAATTATCAATAAAACTGTAAAACAGACACATTCAAAAGTCAATTTCATGGAAGACCCCTCGAAAGCGTTTTTAATTAAAAGTGGAGTCCGACAGGATGATGGACACTCCTCATTTATGTCCAGTTGCCTGCTAGAGAACGTCGTCCGAGAACGGAAAAAGACATTACCGAGAAAGGGCTACTGAACAAAGTTCACTTTGGACGAGCTAAGAATGGCGTTAGAGTCAATTCTGCTGTCTTTGCCAATGACCGGGTGATCCCGTCAAGAAACTTGGAGAAAGCTGGGCACGAGATAAACATCGTGCAGGAACAGGCAGAAACAGCTGACCTCTAAATTTCTTTTGAATAAACAAAGTGCATAACCAACATCCGGACAGCATCTCGGAATCTAACAACAGGGTACGACAGAATAGAATAATCGGACTGTTTCAGATACTCTGGTGAGATAGTACAGCTGAAAACTAGTGAAAAAAGAGCCCACGATAGGAGGCGAGAGAAGATGGTCGAAACTTTTCTTGCGACTCGTGTCCTGTACAAGAAATAGGTTGTCTCGTGAGATACTAAATTCAGGCACTATAACTCATCTACCAAATGGATGTGCGTAGCTGAATGCCTCAGGGTAACAACCAAGAGTTAAGTGAGAGAAACCGAGCAGTTTCCGCAGGATAATAGGCGGACAATATAGACTTCGCGGAAGAGAACAGTTACACAGGGATATTGAACGGATAATAGAGGGCTCGGGCATGGATGTGTGTGTTGTTCTTAGGTTAGTTAGGTTTAAGTAGTTTTAAGTTCTAGGGGACTGATGACCTCAGAAGTTAAGTCCCATACTGCTCAGAGCCATTTGATAATAGAGTCAATAAAGACACGACGACTGAAGTTCTATGGACATCGTTTCAGGATGGATTCAACCAGACTAATGAAGCATGTTTTAATTCATTGGACAAGAGACCCAAATTACACGCATTCGCGACCGGGGTAGCTGACGCACGATTGTGCGGTGGCACAAGGTCCGGGGGCAAGCCGTTTCGAAACCTGGTGGTGGAAAAATAGTTCACTGAATTTAGCCTGCAAGGGGAGCACTGACAAGTACAGTGAGTTATTGTAACTCGGTTGATGGTGATCCATCCGTCGAATGGGGCGTTAAACTTTTTTTAAATTTCTTTGTTTTGGTTTTGGGATGTAAGGACCATACAGCAAACAACAGTTATAATGTGCCAAAAAAACATAATAGCAGAAGAGTAAAATAGCACAAAATTACGAAATTAGCATATAAACACAGTCTTAAAGTAAAATAGAAGCCCCCGGTAGCTGAGTGGTCAGCGCGACAGAATGTCAGTCCTAAGGGCCCGGGTTTGATTCCCGGCTGGGTAGGAGGTTTTATCCGCTCAGAGACAGGGTGCTGAGTTGTCCTAATCATCATCATTTCATCCCCATCGACACGCTAGTCGCCGAAGCGGCGTCAAATCGAAAGACTTGCACCCAGCGAACGGACTACACGACGGGAGCCCCTAGTTACACGACATTTACAAGAAGACAAACACCAGACAGACGACGGCAGTGATGACAATGACATAGGAGCAGAATTATAAACAGCACTATACAGCAATATTATGAAAAACATACATATGTCGTTATAGAAAAGACAAAACATTAAAGGGCAAACACAGTACATTATACAGTAAGTGCAACAATAGCTGAAGAACAACATATAACAATGTGAGAATTATAGCATACAGACTGAGTCGTTAAACTTGGCGGCTCCCTTGGTTTTATTCGCGAGGAGTAGGCTATGTGCCGACAAAGGTTTTCATCCTGTCCCTTTCTCTTCATCACACACACACACACACACACACACACACACACACACAAACACACGCACACAATATATATATATATATATATATATATATATATATATATATATATATATATACTCCTGGAAATGGAAAAAACAACACATTGACACCGGTGTGTCAGACCCACCATACTTGCTCCGGACACTGCGAGAGGGCTGTACAAGCAATGATCACACGCACGGCACAGCGGACACACCAGGAACCGCGGTGTTGGCCGTCGAATGGCGCTAGCTGCGCAGCATTTGTGCACCGCCGCCGTCAGTGTCAGCCAGTTTGCCGTGGCATACGGAGCTCCATCGCAGTCTTTAACACTGGTAGCATGCCGCGACAGCGTGGACGTGAACCGTATGTGCAGTTGACGGACTTTGAGCGAGGGCGTATAGTGGGCATGCGGGAGGCCGGGTGGACGTACCGCCGAATTGCTCAACACGTGGGGCGTGAGGTCTCCACAGTACATCGATGTTGTCGCCAGTGGTCGGCGGAAGGTGCACGTGCCCGTCGACCTGGGACCGGACCGCAGCGACGCACGAATGCACGCCAAGACCGTAGGATCCTACGCAGTGCCGTAGGGGACCGCACCGCCACTTCCCAGCAAATTAGGGACACTGTTGCTCCTGGGGTATCGGCGAGGACCATTCGCAACCGTCTCCATGAAGCTGGGCTACGGTCCCGCACACCGTTAGGCCGTCTTCCGCTCACGCCCCAACATCGTGCAGCCCGCCTCCAGTGGTGTCGCGACAGGCGTGAATGGAGGGACGAATGGAGACGTGTCGTCTTCAGCGATGAGAGTCGCTTCTGCCTTGGTGCCAATGATGGTCGTATGCGTGTTTGGCGCCGTGCAGGTGAGCGCCACAATCAGGACTGCATACGACCGAGGCACACAGGGCCAACACCCGGCATCATGGTGTGGGGAGCGATCTCCTACACTGGCCGTACACCACTGGTGATCGTCGAGGGGACACTGAATAGTGCACGGTACATCCAAACCGTCATCGAACCCATCGTTCTACCATTCCTAGACCGGCAAGGGAACTTGCTGTTCCAACAGGACAATGCACGTCCGCATGTATCCCGTGCCACCCAACGTGCTCTAGAAGGTGTAAGTCAACTACCCTGGCCAGCAAGATCTCCGGATCTGTCCCCCATTGAGCATGTTTGGGACTGGATGAAGCGTCGTCTCATGCGGTCTGCACGTCCAGCACGAACGCTGGTCCAACTGAGGCGCCAGGTGGAAATGGCATGGCAAGCCGTTCCACAGGACTTCATCCAGCATCTCTACGATCGTCTCCATGGGAGAATAGCAGCCTGCATTGCTGCGAAAGGTGAATATACACTGTACTAGTGCCGACATTGTGCATGCTCTGTTGCCTGTGTCTATGTGCCTGTGGTTCTGTCAGTGTGATCATGTGATGTATCTGACCCCAGGAATGTGTCAATAAAGTTTCCCCTTCCTGGGACAATGAATTCACGGTGTTCTTATTTCAATTTCCAGGAGTATATATATATATATATATATATATATATATATATATATATATATATATATATATATATATATATATATATATATATACACGTAGCAATACAAAATTTGAATGTGACATGTTGCAAATAAATTAAAATGAAAGAACCAAATTTTCTGATTAATGGTTCAAGGAAGTAAGGAAGGACCTCAAGAGCTCTTAAGTGATGGCGCAAATGGCTCTGAGCACTATGAGACTTCTGAGGTCATCAGTCCCCTCGAACTAAGAACACTTAAACCTAACTAACCTAAGGACATCACACACATCCATGCCCGAGGCAGGATTCGAACCTGCGACCGTTGCGCCCGCGCGATTCCAGACTGTAGCGTCTAGAACCACTCGTCCACCCCAGCCGGCCTCTGATGTGAATCAGGAGGACATCTTTAATTCGTCAAAGTATAGATCATTGTTCAACAAATCTAAGAACTTCCACGAAGAGCAAAAGCAGAAAAGCTGCTAGTTGGAAGAAAGAAGAGAGGCGGAGAGAAAAAGAATGAAACGCTCTTGGGCTGCAAGAAAGACTTCCATAAATGCCTTATTACTACTTGACGTGATCTGCAGTGGCCCTAATTACAGAAAAAAAGAAAAAGGTTTATTGATTGCTCTGGTGTTAAGTGGAAATAATGATGTAGAGGTGCGTAGAAATCGCTAAATCTGTTTCACGAGATTTATTTCCAACTGTTACTTATCTAAGGTGTATGTGACGTATGCTGACATGAGCCATATATGCTCATAACCCCTTTTACTTATTTTATTAATATTGGCAACTACTGTTCATTCAGATCCTTTATTTTTTCAGTCATCAGTCTTCTGACTGGTTTGTTGGACCCGCCACGAATTTCTCTCCTGTGCTAACGACAAAATGGTTCAAATGGCTCTAAGCACTATGGGACTTAACATCTGAGGTCATCAGTCCCCTAGACTTAAAACTACTTAAACCTAACTAACCTGAGGACATCACACACGTCCATGCCCGAGGCTGGATTAGAACCTGCAACCGTAGAAGCAGCGTGGTTCTGGACAGAAGCGCCTAGAACCGCTCGAACACATCAGCCGGCCTCTGCTAACATCTTTATCTCAGAGTATCACTTGCAATCTATGTCCTCAATTATTTGCTTCATGTATTCCAATCTCTGTCATGCTCTACAGCTTTTGCCCTCTACAGCTCCGTCTAGTACCGTGGAAGTTATTCCCTGATGGCTTAACAGATGCCCTATCATCCTGTCACTTCTCCTTGTCAGTGTTTTCAAAATATTCCTTTCCTCTCCGATCCTGCACAGAACCTCATTATTTACATTTTCAATCCTCCTCGTTTTCAACATTCGTCTTTAGCATCCTAACTGCTTGAAAATGACTTTTTGTCGAAACCGCAACTGTAGAAGTTATAATGATTAGTACAGTCTAGGGCGAACATGACGTTATTAAAGAAACGTCACTGGGTAGCTTGGGTCTGTTTTCCAGAGGCTGACAGTTTGGACTTTTCAACGTTTCCGGGAAACTCTTCCACGAATCAAACCAACCTGTGACCTCATTTAGAAAATAATTTGTTTTCGATCATTATACTCACAATATTAAATTTATGACTTTTGTCGTGAGCGAGCAACTTCAGATCTGAGGATTATCTTGAATAGTTGAAATGTCGCTCTTTCCAAAACCCGTGACCATTTGTGCGGCTTTTTAGTGACCTGTCCTGTTTGGCATTGATCACACGTATTTGACCAGTATTTTAGGAAGGGTCACTAAAATTTAGCGTGACATTCTACGAATGACAGTTATCCGAAGTAACGAGCTATTTTAGCTCACTGTAGTGCACCAGTTGTTTTAGAGGAACCATAATAATTTATTAAAATTTCAGTGACATACGTGTAACAACTGAGTAAATTTCTTGAGAGTGGGCTCTCTATAACTGCTATAATGAACAACGAAGCCATGGCCGACAGAGTACGGAAAATTTAACAACTAATCTATCAAACTACTGCTCAATTACGTGAGTGGCGCACACCATAAAAAATTCGTAATTGTCAGTCTTTTTAGTAGATAGGTGGATGATGATGGATGGTGATGGATGCCGTTAGGGACTGAATTTAATTCTACACATAAATCACAACAGACACCGTAGTAAACATGACATCACAATATAAAAGGCTGAAGTGTAGGAATTCTTTAACTTTATCAATGTGTAAACAAACGAAGCCTTCTGCAATATGTCGTAAAAGCGACAACTAGTTAAAAAGGAAACAAATATTTTTTGAATTTCTGACACATTGCTCTCCATTGTTATGGGACTTGGTCTAGGTTTATCTGTTTGTATAATCAGCTATGAGAACTGCACACTAATTAGTGTTAGTATTGACACCGACAGTACTCACAGGAATAATGAAAACATTGCCACAGGCAGTCTCTCTGCGGATGCAGGAAACCTCTGGGAGGGGCCATAAGACCCATGATAACCTTAGCCACCCGGGCAAATCTTTGCTTAGTCCATGATCGACATCAAAATAAAATGGCGCGTTGGAGAAAGCCAGTGCCATTGATGTCTAAATAAATTGTGGAGTGAACAACCTAGGTCACATTTTATTTCACTTGCTCACGTGAACGTTTTTTACATCCACTTTTCATCTGTGAATCCGATCGACAGTAAAAATAACTATGAAGAAAAGATATGTGGAAATGATACGTGACAGACTGTTTTCTGACAAATCAGCCCAATGGTTTTACCCACGCAAGTTAAAAATAGGTTCTCAAATAACGAACACGCTGCTAAATTAAGTGAAACATAATACAAACTTCCAGCATGCTGGAGTAATTACAGGGTAGCAACTCGAGTTAATCAGTGCAACGGAAAAACAGCCAAAGTTGGGAATTTCACTTTTATTTACTTGATGACTAGTTTCGGGTCGGAACCCATTTTCAAATCATCCAACAAAACAGAAAACTAAAATTACAATCATATACAATGCGATTTTTACCAGATCATTAAGCGCATCTCAAAAATACAAAACATATCGTTCGAGATATAAGTACCTGGTAGCGAAAATGGTATTGCTCATAATATAAGAACCATATCAAGATGACAAACATATACCCACCACAAAATGCAACTGAGCAGTTACTGAACATACAGACAACTACTCCTTCTGCTACCGTAAGCCCGCATCTCGTGGTCGTGCGGTAGCGTTCTCGCTTCCCACGCCCGGGTTCCCGGGTTCGATTCCCGGCGGGGTCAGGGATTTTCTCTGCCTCGTGATGGCTGGGTGTTGTGTGCTGTCCTTAGGTTAGTTAGGTTTAAGTAGTTCTAAGTTCTAGGGGACTGATGACCATAGATGTTAAGTCCCATAGTGCTCAGAGCCATTTTTTTGCTACCATAAGGAAACCTCAGGAAGGGGGTGTCCTGTCAGGGCATAGGAAGTAACTTTTTCATTTATCGAATTACTCTCCAGTCATCAAAAATACAGAAGTTAACATAGTAGCAAAACAAGTCAAAAATAAAATTAATGCTTTTAAAATTTTTTTTACCAAAAACAGCAAAATAATTGTAATAGCCGAACAATGAAGCAAAGCAGTGCCACGTACGGAGCGTACAACAAAATTGTATGCCATGATGGTATGTAAAAATCATTAAATGTCAAGTACAACCTTGGTATCAGAAGTAAATAAATAATGAGTCGTAAAAGATCTCCATCACTTCCAACCTGAAAAAATGTTACAATAACAAACCTTACAGAATTTTAAGAAGATGTAACAATTTTGAACATTTAACAGGTACACACAGATAGCAGACTGCAGTTATCTTTCACAAGGCACCAAAAATTTTGGGCCTGAAGGCAATGAAATCACACGTATCCGTTTAACCCAACGACAAGAAAGGGATACCAGATACATAATGTGTATGAAAGATCATAGTCAAATGATACTGGCTATCCTGTGGGTAGGCAGAGTATAACCACACTCGCAGGCATATGGGGATAGGAGCGGCGCTGGAGGAAGCAGAGAGAGGGGGGAGAGGAAGGGCTGAGAGAGCGAGAGGGAGCATGAAGGAGTCCCAAAACACAGTCAGATGGAAAAACATGCAAAGATATAAATAATTTATAATCAATAACAGTAAACACCAAGAGACAATATGAAAAACAACAACTGGACTCAATCGAAGAGAATTTCAAGAAACGCAACACGGCAGCTTGGTACAAAACATTCAACCAGAAACTCCGAGGATACCAGTCCCCTTGCCTAAACCTTATGAGAAATAATAAGACTCTCGCCACCAACAATACTGAAAACTGTGAAATCCTGGCTGAATATTTTGAGACACTCCTAAACTGCCAAACACCCATCCAGACTCTCAGTTTTACGCAACCAGAAACATTACCAACACATTCAACACCTCCGACACGAGAGGAAATCACAAACATAATCAAAAATCTCAAAAACAGGAAAGCATGTGGAGAAGTCACAATTACAGCAGAAATGCTCAAGCTTGGGGGAGAAACATCAGTAGAAGCACTACACAAAGAACTTGAACAAGTATGGGAAACCAAGAAAATCCCAAGTCACTGGAAAACTGCCCTAATTCACCCTTTGTTTAAAAAAGGTGACAAAAGGGATGTTAACAACTATCGTGGAATATCGCTTCTCCCAGTCCCATACAAAATTCTCTCAAAAGCCCTGCTCAATCGTGTATCACCAATTATAGAGGGAAAACTTGGAGAATATCAAGCTGGCTTCAGACCAGGAAGATCCTGCGCCGAACAAATTTTTAACCTCAAAACAACAATAAACTATTTATCTACAAGGAGCAAGAAATATTTCATAACATTCATTGATTTCAAAAAAGCTTATGACTCAATCGATAGGGACACACTCATCAAAACACTTCGAGAATATGAAATAGATGAAACAACAATCACCATAATCAAAGAAACATTAACAAATACAACATCAAAAGTAAAATTCCAAGGAGAAATTTCACGGCATTTCGAGGTCAGAACCGGCGTCAGACAAGGAGATGCGCTGTCCCCGGTACTCTTCAACTGTGTTCTGGATAAAGTCATAGCAGAATGGAGAAAACTCACGCAAAAACATGGAGTTGAGAAAGTCCAAATTGGAGGGAAGTGCTACAAAGCCATTGAAACCAACTGTTTTGCCTTCGCTGACGATCTCGCCTGTTTAGCTTACACACAAAAAGACACAATAAAACAAATAGAATTACTTAAAGAAACTGCTGAAAAAGCAGGCTTGCAAATTTCATTGGAAAAGACAGAAATCATTACAAATATCAAAAATCCACCAAAGAAAATAACTACGAAATACGGGCAAATACAGGTATCTAAACATTTTAAATATCTTGGTGAACTAATTCAGCCTGTGGCAAAAGGTCATCCAGCCTGCAGGGCTAGAATACAAAAACTAGAGACAGCAACTCACTACTGCAGACAAATGTATTCAAAAAATGTATATCCAAAAACATTAAACTCAGACACTACCAGACTGTCATTAGACCGCAGATACTATATGCATCAGAAACAGTGGCAAATTTTACATACGCAGAACAGATAGAAAATCGTGAAAGAAGAATTGTGAGGACAATTCCTGGACACAGGAAAATAACAGATGATCAAGGCAAGCCTGTATACAGACTAAAAAGCAACAAAGAAGTGTATACGAAGTGCAGCAAAATTACAGACGAAATTAGAAAAAGAAGATGCTCCTTTTATGCTCGCATCATGAGGATGAACCCGAATAGGCTTACAAAACAAATATTTTCGTACATCGCAAATCTAAAAAATAAAAATTTATGGTTTATCAACACAGAAAGAGATCTAAAAGAAATGGACATAGATCAGGAAACAATATTTAACAGAAACCTTTTTAGAAAAAAACTGAATTCATTCACGGGTTTCGGTGTGAAAATTAAGAAGACTTGTGGAACTAAATGGTCTGAAGAGAGAAAAGCCGCCTTCAGCGCAAGAATGAAAGAAGTGTGGACTGAGAGAAAGAAGACTTCCCAGAAGCGCAAGAAATAACTGTTTTCACGGTCTTTAACGGCCAAATTTGTATAATAATAATAATAAAAGAAATTTATTAAAATTGGACCAAAAACGACTATTTGCCGTTCTATAATCAAATAAGTAAGAACAACCCTTCCATTGTATTGGAAAGTAGTATATGACGCAAAGTAAATTAATTATTATTCAATTTTAAAAATGTCTAAAATGAATTGTAGTAGTTGTGCCATATTATAAACCAGCGAAACTGACAGAAGTTAAATCACACGACACAAGGAAAATTATGACCAATTGCTAACAGCGCTTTGGTACACCTTTGATACTCAAAGCAGCAGCGATTTGGCGTTGCATGGGTTCGACAGGACCTTCGTAGTTTTCCAGAGGTGTGTGCCACTCACACACAGATCACCCGATTCAAGCAAATTACGGGCCAATTGGTTTGCGGGCGCGAACCGGACGGCCGATAGCATACCAAATGTTTTCCATCGCATTCACTTCAGATGAATTTGGTGACCATGATTGTCAGACCACTGTAGTACCATTCTGGTCTTTTGACACACGGTTATCCTGGTCAAAGAAGCCATCGCAATCGCATGGAGGGGTACAGGTGATGTGTCCTTAAGCCTTAGCTACCGAAGTGCCTTCGACTACTGTAACAGGTCCTATGAAATGGTTCAAATGGCTGTAAGCACTATGGGACTCAACAGCTGTGGTCATAAGTCCCCTAGAACTTAGAACTACTTAAACCTAACTAACCTAAGGACATCACACACACCCATGCCCGAGGCAGGATTCGAACCTGCGACCGTAGTGGTCGCACGGTTCCGGACTGCGCGCCTAGAACCGCGAGACCACCGCGGCCGGCAGGTCCTATGAAGCCCGAGGTAAATGCCTCCGCCACATAATAGTACTGCTCCCACCGTCCTCTGTCCATGGCAAGGTGCGTGTTTCGAACAGCCGTTCAACAGGATGGCGGCATGTCAGCACACGACTACTGACCTGACGTGACAAGTAATTTGACTGACCTGACAGGACAACATGTTCCCATTGATCTGTGGTCCGGTAACGATGTTCGTTTACTCGCTGTTGTCGCGGCGATCCCGTAGGTTCAACAAAGGAACACGCACGGATCGTCTGCTGTAATGACCCATATTCAAGAATGAACACTGAGCGGCGTGTTCCGATACACTTGTGACTCCACCATCACTGTACTCTGTTATCATATCTGTCACAGATGCGTCTACTTTACAGAGGGGGAACCAAAAGTTCTCACGACAGTACAATGCGGACAGCCGACCAGCCTCACTGTTACGTAAGTACTCGTTTCCAGCGCCGGGTCATAACAATCCACTGTTTGTCAAACTCGTCAGTCACTTTCCTCTTTTGTGCTCTACATCGTCGTCAGTGTTCGTACTAAGACTGGTATTCAATAAAATTTAGGAATTTACGAACGGAAAAGGATTGTTCTTAATGTATATTTTAATATTTCTTATATGAAATTACATTTTGGTTGTATCTACACTGATGCAAAAAAAAAAAAAAAAAAAAGAATTGCGACTCCAAGAAGAAGTTGCCTGACATAAACGGAAGCTTGCAGGCAAATTTCTCCATCTGAACTATGATAAATATTCAAACTTCGCGCTCGTTCAATTAACAGTGGCGCTAGGAGCACCACTATGAGGATGCAAATCAGGTTTGCTTTAAATACACGCTGTAACGGTCGTGAGCGTTAGCAACAATTGAGACTGGATGTGGTGAGTTAATCAAGAATGCCTTTAAGGCAACAAAGGCGCTATTAACAATCCCCAGCTGAGTTTGAACGGGGTCATGCAATACGTCTACGATAAACTGGATGTCCTTCTGCGATACTGCAGAAAAACTTGGTAGGAATGTAGCCACTGCACGTGATTGCTGGCAGTAGTAATCACGAGAATGTATGGCCGCAAAAAAACCGGGCTCAGAACGGGAATGTGACGCCACCGAGAGGTAAGACCATCGTTTTCGGCGTGTGGCTCCGGCACATCGTACTGTATCTGCAGCAGAAATTTGAACAGCAGTTGACACCGTAGTGACACAAAGAACTGTTACAAGTCGGTTACTTGAAGGACAGTTGCATTCCGTTGACCCCAAACCATTGCCATTTGCTGTAAAGCGAGAGTTCATTGGAGGGCAGGGAAGAGTCCTGTTGTGTTTTATGATGAAGAAGGAGCCAGCTGAGGGCCTGTAACCAACCCGTCTGCATACTAGACACACCAGAACTGCACCTGGAGTTACGGTCTTGGGTACGATTTCGTATGACAGCAGGGGCTTTCTCATGGTTATCCAACGCACCCTCACTGCAAATTTATACTTCAGTTTGGCGATTAGCCTTGTTGTGCTGCCATTCATGAACAGCATTCCAGGGGATGTTTGCCAACATGGTAACACTCGTATACATACCATTGTTGTAACGAAACATGCTCTGCAGTGTCGACATGTTGTCTTGGCCTGCTCGATGCCAGATCTGTATCCAGTCCAGCGTATTTGATGCATTATTTGAATGACAACGCCAACAAACAGAATTAACAGTTCCAGTATTTACCAACCAATTGCAACAGTCATGGTATTCTAAACCACAGACTGATGTCCAGTAGTATGACGGGAGCGATCGCAACACCAGTACAGACGTTAACACCATCTGCAACAATATGACCGAACTACAGACCAATCAGAAGCTGTCTTTGAGTATATGAGGCCACCACAGCGGCAGTTTTGACAATCAGTTGCTCCTGAAAAGACGATGGTGAAAATCGTCAATGGATCAATGTTTTACTGCGAATTGACGTGGCAAGAAGTCCGAGAATGTTTTATCTAACAATCCCGTCGCGAAAGGCTTTGTTCTCATATAGCATCCGGTAACTATACAGCACAATGTACTCACGTCTATATGTTTACCTTCAACATTCTGATGGTTACAACGACTATTAATGTACCAGTATTTCACATTTACAATGGATTACCTCACGCTTACATGAACCTGTGATCTTGCGATGTTAATCACTTAAATACATCACCTGGACAAAAGTATTCCCGGAATTCCATTATCTTAAATTAATTATTTTTGGTGTTGCGATTATTTTTTTATGGAATGAAAGTGAACTCCCATGCTTCTTGACACAGCGCAGGGGAACGAAGCGGGAGAGCCGCACCGCCGTACTGGGCAAGGTCCTAATGGAGACGGTTTGTCGTTGCCTTCCTCCGACCGTATTGGGGATGCATGGTGATGATGATGACGAGACAACAACATGCAGTCATCTCGGGGCAGGTGAAAATCCCTGACCCCGCCGGGACTCCGTGCTTGAGAAGCGAGAACGCTACCGCGAGACCACGAGCTATGACAAACCGAATCTTGGTTGTACCTGTATCTAGGGTTATAGTTCGATTTCTCATTGTATGAAGTGTCACGTTGACATCCTAACCAGTATACGAGTAAACACAAACCGGTGGCTCCCAGCACATCAAAAATTGCGGGACTGCCAGTACGACTAGTTCTACATCTGCTGCATGTCTTGGGGATTCACCATGCAGTGAGACAACTGTTGACGTGACCATGAACAAGTGACTCCTCTTCGTAGCCATGTTTCTTTTCCACGTATTGCATATATTACTTTCGGGCATGTATTTACAGTACTATTACTACTTTCAAAGCATCAGTCTCTTTTTACATGTAATGACTTTACACTTTCTTACATTCAGAAGTCAACCATTGCTCCACATTCTCATATCAGTTTACTGAAACGATTGTTACATGTAATTGAAAAATGTACTAACCGCGCAATTTACTATGCTCTCTGACAATGACTAATGTAAGTAATTATTTGCTTTTCAACGTTTGTTACCGACCCGTCCACCAACGCTAAGACGTGTAGCTTGTACCGCTTTATTTAAGCAATATGTATATCGTTAGTACGCTCATTTACCTACTACGCGTGGTTTGTCACTGCCGGATAAGGTAATGGACTAATTGGTATTTCGGTATTTATCTTGTATGTTTATGTTCCTGTTTCACAACATCCGAAATATCTTTTTTTTCGTTCCTCCAGTAGATATGATAGTAACGGTAAAGAAGAAAGTGTGTGCATGAAATAAACTATAACTACGACTATGAATTCTACGGTTTCTAATATTCTAAACGGCTGAATAAAAGATATCTCCCGTTCAGCGTCTGCCGAGACGATACTGTTTAATATTCTATTATCAGAAGTATTCGCAAATGGAAGTCATAATGCCCTTGTTGTCGTCCGCAGCCATAAATTTCTGTGTTGGCTAACGTAAGTCCTGCAGCTGCTTCTGTTGCCTGCGCCGTCCTACCTCAGCTGTTGCCAGGGCTTTGTGTGCACTAATGACATGTGTTCTCTAGCCGAACACCTGCCTGCCGCAGCTCTGCCGATACCTGCTCTGTTTACCAGAAACACGTTATGAGGCGCCGAGCTAAGCCGCCGCGGTAATCCCTTTTGTCAAATACTGCGGCCTCCCTTTGTGTGCAGCTCTAGACTGAGCAGCTACCGAAGCACTCTCCAGACCCGTCACCATCCGGGGGAAAATACGTCTCTAACATTCCATAGTTTCTGAATACCAACGGCTGACGTCCTGCATTCGTCTGGTGAATATCAGTGTAACTGAGAAGCTGAGATTGCGAACACCTATGTGTATGGAACTATGAAGTTGAGATTGCGACCTTCTATGCGTAGCGACAGGAAAACTTCGCGTAAACGACAAATGTTTTAAGTGGCACGAAATTGGCATTATCCCGTTCCCACTAAAGATTTCTGAAAATCGAGGGCAGCAGTTTACTAATATTGATAACTGATTGTTATCGAACGTTGAAACTCGATTTAGACATTTTTTTCTCGAGACTGCGGTGCTTGTATTTCTCAGGCAAGGAACAATGCCTCTAGACGTGTTATCAAACGAAAATACACTCAGAATGAGATTTTCACTCTGCAGTGGAGTGCGCGCTGATATGAAACTTCCTGGCAGATTAAAACTGTGTGCCGGACCAAGACTCGAACTCGGGACCTTTGACTTTCGCGGGCAAGTGCTCTACCAACTGAGCTACCCAAGCACGACTCACGCCCCGTCCTCACAGCTTTAATTCCGCCAGTATCTCGTTTCCTACCTTCCAAACTTTACAGAAGCTCTCCTGCGAACCCTGCAGAACTAGCACTCCTGAAAGAAAGGATATTGCGGAGACATGGCTTAGCCACAGTCTGCTAGTTCTGCAAGGTTCGCAGGAGAGCTTCTGTAAAGTTTGGAAGGTAGGAGACGAGGTACTGGCGGAATTATAACTGTGAGGACGGGGCGTGAGTCGTGCTTGGGTAGCTCAGTTGGTAGAGCACTTGCCCGCGAAAGGCAAAGGTCCCGAGTTCGAGTGTCGGTCGCGCACACAGTTTCAATCCGCCAGGAAGTTTCGAAAATACGCTCCTTCAAATGAACTTCATTGAGTATTAGTTTTAGTCGTCGGATGAAACTATTACCTTTATTCCAGGTTAAATAATTCTAAGATGGTTCAATTATTGTGGTAAAAACAATTTTTGGTGATGGAACCAGCAAGATTTTAGGGTTCTTGAAATGGTAAATACAGGTTTATTCTAAATGATGGTCCCATTATCGAAACTTCGTATTTATTCAAGTACAAATCCAAAATGAGCAAGCTTTATACTAATGAAAATAGGAAGGCACAAAGTTTGTTTCGTAATGTTTGATATCAATTTAATAAAATTAATAATTGCTACTTAATAATTATTTAATAATTAGAAATTTGATAAATGTTATAAATGTTCCGTATGGCCACCGTTGGCTGCACGGCAAACATCGACGCAGTAACCAAACTCGACCCACACACGCGAAAGCGTACCTGCTGTTACTGTGTGCGCGGTAGCAGTGATCCTGTTCCACAGATCGTTCAGAGTGGTAGGTGGAGGCTGTACGTAAACTGCTTCCTTCACATAACCGCATGAGAATAGTCGTAAGGTGTGGCCAGAAGCGCAGAGCCAGGTTCTCAAGTTCCCTGCGACGGATCCAGCGCTAAGGAAGAGTGTCATGCAAAAAGCCTCCTACATCACGGTGCCAATGGGACGGCTCCATCCTGTTTGAAAGTGAATTCCTGGGAACCTTCCATAACTAGAGGGAACAGTCATTGTTCCAACATGTCCAGGTACATGACTCCCATTACAGTTCTTTCCACAAAGAAAAATGGTCCATAAACCTTTGTACGGGATACTGCACAGAACACGTTGATCTTCAGTGAGTCTCTGTCGTGTTGCAATGGTGAATGTGGATTTCCCAAACCCCTTATGTGAACATTGTGTCTGTTGACTTATCCATTAAGGTGGAACGTCGCTTCATCGCTAAAAATTACACACTGTAGAAATGCGTCACCCTCCATCTTTGCTTGCACATAAGCTTAAAATGTGAGACGCTCCTCTTTGCCATTGGGTTGAGAGCCTGCACAAGCTGTAATCGGTAGGGCTTGTACAGCCAATTCCGTCTCAGAACTTTCCATGCAGTTGGTTTGGGTATTCAAAGTTCATGACAGGCTCAATTGATAGACTTACTGGGACTGCGCACAAAACTTGCCTGAATCGGTCGGACGTCATCCTCTGACACACGAGGTCGGCCTGTGCTTTTTCCATTCCACATACTCCTAGTCTGTTTAAACTCCTTAAACCAATGGCTAATGCTTTTGCAAGTTGGTGTTTGAATAACGAATTTGGTGCGAAATGTCCACTGTACTTCAATTTGCGACTCATTTTTCACGAACTCAAGAACGCAGGAAACCTCGTGCTCAATAGTCGCCATCTCATTCACAGCTGACGGTGAAACGGAATTACGGCCCTATTGCCACGCGAACTCAACCGGCCGCTTCTAATACCATTATTGCCCGCCCGCTGCCACCTGGCAAAAAGTTTGAAACTTCCTCTTTTCATTGGTATCAAGCTTGTTCATTTTATATTTGTACCTGAATACATTCGAATTTCTGAAAGTGGGTCCATCATTTAGAATAACCCTGTATTTCGGGCGGAGGTGAAAGAAACTCGAGAACGCACAAGGTTACAACTCCAGACAAAGTTAACAGCTGTTATGACCACTGATCCATAGAACTCTATGGTCACGGTCCTAGGTTCTCGTTTCAGCCATAGGATGATGACAAGACAAAGAATGGCAGGTCTAGGTCTTTTAGATATTGTGAAGGGATACAAATCAGTTCGTAATACAGTAGAAAACCTGCTTTCCATACCAGTTGGAAAATAGGACAGTGTGAAATGTGTCATATTGAACTAAAGGTAGTTTGCCTTCAATTTCCAAATACAGAATTTGTGCTGCTATTTTGACATTAGAGTTAAGTGTTGACGAATCGGTAGTGTAATGTCCCTGAAGAGAATTCCGATGTTATTGCAATCCTTTCATTTGTCAACACCTACATATGATCCAGAGATATCGAAATGTGTTATGTACTTAAAAATGAACAACGCAGAATGAAGAATAGATAAGAATTGTTTTAAAACGCAGCTGCATTCCATAAAGAAAGAAAAAAAATACTTCGTAACCTTACTCCAGTACCCAAGATGATAAGAATAAAAACGGTCACAAGAACTGGTAGCAGTGAAGCGATCAGAAATTTGTAACCAAAATTTTATTTCCTGACTTACCAGAAATTGCTGGAAGTCTGACCAACTCTTAAATAAACGCCACTCATGTGCCTTAAAAATAAAAATTAAGGATTATTAGTGGTTGAAAAAGTAAAATTTCGTTTCCAAAACTGACTGACAGAGGCTGTTCACTGAGACACGAGGAATTTATAGAACTAATGTTTGATAACTTTCGACTCAGAAAGTAGTAAATCTCTTTACAATTGCCAGAGATATTGGGTTACATGCTGGATGGAGCGGCGGAGCAGTAGAACAGCCATCTTTTTGATGAAGAAAGAATAGTTAAATTTGTTTAAGTAAGGGCTACAGACGGATGATGGAAGTTACAGCTCTGACCACTGGTTGTATTTAGTTGTGCAAAACAGTGTGCACTGATATGGCTTTTGAAAGGCCTTTGGTGTCTTTTTACCCAGTAATTAACAAGCATTCATATGCAGTATTGGAATAATCATTTGTCTGATTTTCAGGCGAAAAAGAAAAACACTTGTAAGTACCATCGTAAAATATAACTCAACTGAGTGGGAGCCATTCTACATGGAACTAGGCTACTGAATGGATGTAAAGCAGAACTCTGAATTAACAAACACATGAAGACACGTAGATGGACACCATTCATTCCATGAAAGACTACTTGCGTGGTTTCATGACTTGAGAAGTATAAGTCAGCCAGCTACTTAGCTGCCCCCCCCCCTCCCGGAGGTTCGACTCCTCCCTCCGCCATGGGTGGTGTGAGTGTCTTCCTTAGCGTAGGTTAAAGTTAGATTAAATAGTGTGTAAGCTTAGGGACTGACGACCTCAGCAGTTTGGTCCGATATGACCCTACCACAAATTTTTTTCCACTGATCAATCATTTAGGTAAGAGGTAAGCATCTGTATTTTCTCCAATATCTCGAATTTTCTCATCGTTCCAATTTCGCAAGATGTGTGTGGGAAGGAGTATTCTATTGTCCGACCTTCGCCGGAAAGTACTCTCTCGAAATTTCAATAGTAAACCACTCCGTGACGCTCAATGCCACTCTTGTAACTTCTGCCACCGGAGTTTGTTGAGTATCTCTGTAATCCTCTTGCGCCGACTAACTGATCCCGTGACGAAATGAACTGATATCCGTTCGATCTTTTCTGTCCCTTCTGTCAGTCCCACTTGGTAAGGGACCCAGAATGATGAACAGTACTTGAAATTAGGTGAAACAAGCGCTTTGTAAGTCACTATTCCGTTGATGAGTTACATTTACTTATGGTTTCTCATTCTGTCATCTGCTTTTCCTACATGTTTTTGTTTATATGGTCATTCTACTTGAGGTCGCTCTCGACAGTTACTACTAGATATTTATCTGTAGCAACTGTTTCCAATACTTTGTCACTAACATTGTATTGGCACAGCAGTGAATTTCTTTTTCTATGTAAGTGCAAAATTGGCAGAACCTGCACCATTCGTCAGTCATCTGTTTGTCATGTTGCAAATCGCTACTGACATCTCGCGTTGCTACTTTCTTCTGCAGAACCGCATTATCTGCGAACAGTCTTAAAGAGCTTCCGACGCTTCTACTAGGTCATTTAAATACAGTGTAAACAGTAACTGTCCTATCACTTTTCCTTCTGATACTCCTGAAATTACCTGTAGTTTTGTCTATTTTGTCCAGTTAAGAACGACGTATTGAGATCTATCCGCAAAGAAGTCTTGAATCCAGTCGCGAATGTGGTCCGTATTTTATTCAATAAACAGCAGTGCGGGTTGGTGCCATATGCTTTCCTGAACTCGAGGACCACGGCTTCAACCTGAGCGCCGTTGTCTATGGCACTGTGGGTCTCATGGTGGAACACTGCAAGCTGTGTTACGGAAGGTCTCAGTTTGCCGAACCCATGTTGATTGTTATAGAGGTTTCTGTTCGCCAAAAACATCATAATCGTCCACTACGCATGACATGTAATACCTCAAGAGCCGATCTTCAGAGCAGAATAAGAAATCCGGATACATTACTTTTCAGCACTCCCCCAGAAGAGACGTATCTGCACCCAGCGCCATCAATTATTTGTCTCTGTTGATCATCGTTGTTTATATTCCAATTTGTGATTTTCTCTACAGTTTTTACGTTCTATGGATCACTCTGCTAACATATTTCAAATGTGTCGCTCTTCGCCAATTCTGCGGAGAATTTCCTCATTCCTTACTTCATCAGCCCACCTAATTTTCAGCACTCGTCTATCGCATCATACTTCAAACTCTTTCATTCTCTTTCTTTCCTGGTTTCCCGCCGTCCATGAGTCGCTTCCATACATTGCTGTGCTCCAAATGTACGTCTTCATATTAAGGACAATGCCTCTTACTAGTAGGTGAAATACGGTAGGGAGCTAGTGTTGAGTGGAAAGGTACTGAGCCATACGGAATTTATTAACGTTTCTAAAAGCACTAATGAATTTAGTTTTAAAAAGCAAAAAAATCTAAGAATAACATTAACAAATTGCCTCCAGAACTGAAAAGCATAAATTTCAATAACACAATTGATAGCAAACTCCTCGAAACGGCAACAGTATAAAATCATTTCCTTTTAGTATTGAATATTAAATGAAGAAAAAATACATTCATATTACAAACAGCAAAACATATGATCAACTGTATATATCACAAATTTCAACCATCGGCTATAGCCAGTAATTATCAAAACGCTTGTAATGTTGATGCATTAATTTGTTCTGACAGCGGTGCTGATATTCTAGACAATAAAAGCGGGGTAAAAGCTGTGAGCTATCTGGGGAAGGTAACCTTGCATTACTGAGCAACTGTTTCACCAAGTATCCAGTCTAGCTCACCAAATTCCCAACCAGACTAACATTAATTATAATCGTTTAGTAGTCATCTTACGATAACCGGTGATATATATATATAAAGACAATTTAAATAAAAAGAAATAAATCAGTTTATATTTGGACATTTATTTTAACATTGATCATTGTTCCGTTAAAATTTCAGCATATTAAACTTGATTCATAACTAAACTGGTGCCTTATTTAGGATTGTGAAAATGTGAGTTTGTAATCTTATGGAACACATCAAATATGGAGCCAAGAGTGGGAGACTGCATACAGCACTGCATTCATAAAATAACACACGAAGAACGTTGAAACATATGCAAGAGGAAATTCAATTTTCACCAAAGAAGTTACGTCCATAGCGTAATCCTGTCCGTCATGAAATTACCACACACTGGTATACTAAATTCATACTAACACTCTGTGAAATCCTCCCGAAAAGAATAGCTCAGGGCTACTTTAATGATTGCACCACATGCTTCACGTGGCCATCTTGGTTTACACAAAGAGTGTAACTCCACAATAATTTTGATAATTAAAATAAATTACATCGAAACACAAACTACAAAAGAAAAACCTGGAACTGGTTACTATCGTCTTACTATTAACCTGATGGGTCAAACAATTGTATAAGCACGTGGTACTGGTCTCACAAAGTACACCCCACGTGGGTTCATAAAGAAAAGTTGCTATATAGAAAAATATTGTCAAGACGAGACGTTATAATCTCACGCACATTCGCATTTAAGAAAGATGATCATAGTTAGAGTTACGGATCATCCACACATGGTTCCACTTTACTCACAAAGTAGTGACAAAGCAACTACTGGAAGATATTCTGAACTTCACATTCGAATTACACTGCGTTGCTATTTAAGATAACATTAGATATTTTAGATCTAAACCTGAAACAAAGGTGATTAAATTTTCAGTTAGGCTGAACTTAAGAAATCCATTGTCCTACAAACTTAGCAGAGACGCGCTTAGCCGGAGATCAGACGCTCGCCGCGTACAGACTGGCGTGGGCCCCTACGGAGGGTGCTTCCACAGATACAAACGGAAGTGACCTGAGAGGTAGCTTTCTATACCAACATGACAAGGGACGGACAGGACCATACTAAGAGTAGAAACGTCTTTGCTTTTAGAAAGCGTAGCTATCTGTTCCGACGTTCGTCCTACTGTTCTTCAACAGAGAGGCTTGTCTGCTACCATCAAGCATGCAACTAGAAATAAATTTGCTCATTCATTCTTTCACACAGAAGGGAAGGGGAATGACAGTATCTTATCATATACAGTATATAAAAGAAAGCCGATGTAGGTTCCATATGAGACTGAGTGACATGAATTACATATAAACTGTGTTTTAAAGTGTAGTAGTGTGACAGATCGTTCTTGTTTATGTGTAAAAGTAACACGTTCCACTGCTCAGTCTCCTCCCAGATAGAGTCAGAAACACCACAGTAAATTTAGAAGAGGAATTTATGCCGTAAATGACAACAGATTTAAGAAATTAACACGAAACGAATCGAACAGAGACCTTTCACGCTATCGCCTTCGAAGTATCCAAAATGACTGACGAATGTGCTGTGATGATAGAGGCGGTGGCAGAAACAACGCCAGTAGCAATAATTTCTGCTTCTCTACTAACATAGGACGGCGGTTGCCGCTACCACAGTACTAGAAACCTTCATTAAAAACTTCAGTCATGGTATACAGGCATTTCTAATTAGACCACAGTTAATAAGACACACAATCACCCATTCTGTAACACAGATAAAACTCATTAATTATTTAGTGAAAATTAAACACACTACAAATGCAGAAAGGTATGAATCTTTGACTTGACTACGGAGGCACAAAATTGTTCTTTAATGCTAGAGCTCGAGCTCGTGATACTAGCCAACAGGTAAGTATAAAAATACCTCAGAAACAAGGTAGCTAGATTCAACAATTTTCACTGACTATAAAGTGCAATTCGTAAATCAGGAGATTTACATCTACATTCGATACCCTTACATTCTGAAATCAATTGGGAATAGTGACAGCCACAAGCCACACCCGACTTGCAAACAATATTGGCACCTAACGGATGCAACATGTTAGTATTCGATATGGAACTATGTTACAGTGGCGAACGCATCCCGTCTGTTAGATATGGTGTCACACAGCGGTCGTCGGAAGACTCGTGGAATAGAAGGACATCCATTTTACCCCTAGGAAGAGGATGGCATGAATAATTGTGCTAGACATAATTTTGATAAATCATATTCAGTATCAGTGGGATCTTTACTTTGCCCATGTAGTTACCAAACATTAGCTAACTGTCTGGTGAAGTACGCAATCGTAGGTATTTGGTATTGACCGGTGGTACAGCAGGCTGAACCAGTAAGAAACCTAACTACTTAGCACATTTGAAAAGACTATCTGAAATGGAGACACTGCGGCATATGTCGCAGGCTGTCATGGAATAGAAGTCCATCAACGCTTGGGTGCAAAACGTTTATGCCTGTTTGAATGTTGGTTGAGTGGCCTGTATGAAAGACAACAAATATTAACCACATTAACTCTGATTACTTTTGTAATACTTCTTCAGCTGTCAGCAGACGAAGTACCTGCTGGAACAAAGATACAGTAACAGCATCGATATTCCTTAAGGAGGGACACTGGACTCGCATTCGGGAGGACGACGGTTCAATCCCGCGTCCGGCCATCCTGATTTAGGTTTTCCGTGATTTCCCTAAATCGCTCCAGGTAAATGCCGGGATGGTTCCTTTCAAAGGGCACGACCGACTTCCTTCCCCATCCTTCCCTAATCCGATGAGACCGATGACCTCGCTGTCTGGTCTCCTTCCCCACAACAACCAACCTTAAGGAGGGAACTCTTTGGGCACCAGAAACACGTGCGTCTTTGTCAGGTTGTTTGGAGTAGGTAACATTGTTTTCCAGTTGCACGGAAAGACAGGTGTCAACGCTGGTGTGAACAGGCATTTTCCAAGTGGCCGCGAGATCAAGAGGACCTACTGCTAACAATCAGCGCTGCAAGTTGTGTACACATTCTTCATTATGCTTGTACATGTTTCGGGAAAAGGGTTTGATCATTGCTATTACGTGTGTTACTACTGAAGCCACATACTGGACGTAGTATAGTCGCGGATGTTACATTAATGGGTTTTCGCATATTTCAGCGTGCTTCACGAGCGAACGGTACTTTACCACGTGCTTTTGCCCACATAGAGTTTCTCGCATTCGCTTTTCGTTCGCTATGGTTTCTAATGGCAGTTCTCCACGGGTTTTTCATTTTAATTTGGTAATTATAACAATTAAAGTAGTTCGCGAGACTTACATTTTGTCAACACCTGGAGATGCAGTGTGCATCTTTAATTTTTGACCATGTGCCTATGGCTGGCACCCACAGTGGATTTATGTCCGTCTCAGTATATATTAACACCCACCTCATAATTCTGTACTCCTCTGCTTCCTTTTTGCAATATCACGATTTCGCTTTTATGTAATAAATTCAACTATTGACATGCAGCATTGTACTCACCTAGTGCGTAAATCACTTTTCTTTCAGAATATAAGCTAAGTTTTTCGCTGCACGAGTCTGCGAGATGCGCGACAGGGGCACGGGTTTCCGTTGCGCAGTTCTACATGGATACTCTACAAATCACATTTTAGTGCCTGGCAAGACATTTAATGGCTATGACATCCGAGTTGTAAGAAGAGTTGTTAATACACATACGATTATGAGCCTCTCACAGTGATGGAGGTAGTAGGTGACAGTCATTTAGCATAAAAAAGCGCTATTGTACTGTGGATTTCATAATTTAAACTCAGACGCGCTTGATATAAGGCCATAGTTGTACTACACTTCAAGACTGTCGGCATTTGTGCTTCTTGAAACTGAGAGAGAAGATGTAGCACAACCTGGTAGTATAGTGGTAGATCAGGCAACTAATACATTTTGGAGCTTCTGGTATAGGAAACGGACTTTGCGAGGATTGTTACAGCGTGAATAAACGATACTGCTTCCGTTGAAGCCACAATATTTCAGCGCAGTATCTCGGGGCCATGTCGAGAAAGATGGCCGTAAGACTCATCCGGAACAACTGGCTAAAGTTTCAAATCCAATATATCTTTTTCTGCTTCCCAATTTCTTTTTTTAATTTGCTGTAGAAACCGTGGAAGTTTCCAGGAGATTAAATGGGAACCATGACCGATTTATGTTTGCAGTACCGTTGATGATTTTTGGAATTAGTCGGCGGGGAGTAGAACTGCTACAGATCAGTGATTACTTGTGACAGATTTGTTACTTGCTTGGTTTCGCGGATTAAAGCTAGTGCTGGTGACCCTTATCAATGACTATCTCGCTAATATAATTGTGTAAAACGTTGATCTGCGTCAACCAATAAACAGACAGTAATGCCATTGGGCATCTTATCGTGTCTACTCGTGTCGCTAAATTTCCAGACGCCATCGCCTGCGCTTAGTACCTGCGTTTGTAACGTCGTCCTATTAAGAGGGGGAGATTTTTTGCAATTTGTAAGTGGAAGCGTAAGGAAGTATTATTACCTCAAAGAAAAGGAAAATCAGGATTTAATATCCTGTCATTAGAGACAGAGGACAAGGCCGGGCTGTGGAATGATTAGAAAGAAATCCGGCACCCGCCGGAGTGGCCGTGCGGTTCTAGGCGCTACAGTCTAGAGCCGAGCGACCGCTACGTTCGCAGGTTCGAATACTCCCTCGGGCATGTATTTGTGTGATGTCCTTAGGTTAGTTAGGTTTAATTAGTTCTAAGTTCTAGGTGACTGATGACCTCAGAAATTAAGTCGCATAGTGCTCAGAGCCATTTGAACCAAGGAATTCGGCCGTGCTCTTTCAAAGGAAGTTTCCCGCCTTACACGATTTTGGGAAATCACTGAAAACATCCATCACAATTTTCGGTTGGAGATTTGAATCGCCGTCTCCCAGAACGCGAGTGCAGCATATTACCACTGAGCTATCTCTCTAGGTATAACATTAGTTGCTTAATCACATGTGGAAATAACCAGAACAAATTTTTCAATCTGCAATAGACTCTGTGCTGTATTGAAGTTTCCTGTCAGGTTTATACTGTGTGCAGACTGCGTGTCGAACGTCGAATCCAGCCCTTAGTGGACAACGCCGACTGAGCTAGGCAAGCTGTAATATTTCTGGAGCTTTATTTCATGACCCTATATTTCATCTCAGTCAAAGCGAGGCCGTAGTAGTAAACGTATGGTATCACAGGATAAGATGAGGTAAATATGAGAGATGCTGCTACCTGGATAGAGAACTCTTGACAAAATGCGCCGACAGAAATCCCTTGCATTTTAACTGGTTCGCTGGAATGGAAGGTATTTCTCCTTTACCTACGTGGCAAATCTCTAATTTTCAGTTATTAAACATGTGAGGCACACAATTGAATTTCTATGGAGCTCTGAATCACTTCGCGTATCATCGGCTATCTTATTAACGACGGCCCAGCGAAGTGTTCTGCGTCAAACGAATCAGTACTCTTTCGGATGGCATGGCATTACGAAGTGCAGCTTTAAGCAGTGCCGGCTCATCCTAAATATAACCAGTGTGCTACAGTGTGGTGGCCTATAGCCCTTTGACTTACAAGGATAGTAAACGCAACTAAATTGAACATATTAATTTTACGTATATAAAATTAACTGTTTAAATACATTTAAAATTCATAATTCAGCGTTTAGCACTGTGAGGAGTAAATACAAAAATATGGAACCTGTAGGAATCAAACCCCAGCTACTATATTCCTAGTCCACACTCTTAACCTCTTTGCTACCGCGCCGGTGCAACAGTTATTGCTCGAAATTTCCTCAACGCTATCCGTAAATCCTTAGAGACCGTTTTACTTTTTGCTGTGGCCCGCTCCGGCGAGATATTTTAGGAACTTGGTAAGGGCATCTACCACATTGTTTCAGCCAAATCGGTGGACCACGTCCCATGTCCTCCGAAAACACAGACTAAAAGAAGTGGCATTTTCCACTTTTGCTGTATTGATTTGATTTGTTCACGGCTAACTTCAGCCTAGAAGGCCATGCTCAAACGATTTTGTGGCTGTGCAATAGAAAGTTGTGCCATATATATCGAAATCTCAGCATCTTCAAATTTGTGTTTTCTGTTCCTTTCGGTTCACAACGCGGTCTTGTTGGTTCTATAGCTTGCCATTTACCAATGTATCAGACCAACAAGATAGCTTTGAGAACCAAAAACAAGTAGAAAACACAAATTTAAAGACGCTGACACTTCATTATATATGGCATAGTTTGCTATTGCAGAACCACGAAATCACATGAAAATTGCCCAGAAGACTGAATTGTTTAACACTGCAAGCTGTAAAATGAAATGAAAAGAAAAAACTATATCTATAGGAGTGGGAATCGAACGCAGTCTGACAAATTATCATTCTGTGCAGCTAATCACTCCTCCACAGAGCTGCTGCTGTGCTGGATCTTCAAAAACCCTCATACTCTACAATACATTTAACGCAATTTCAGAGAAAAGCACTGACCTCGCGCTATTAGCAAACTAGCACTCATAGAGCCAAAGGAATGACGTCACATCACAGCATTCACAGTCGGCAATATGCAACTGCGTCCCTTCTCTGAATTGATCCCAGTAAAGCGTTCATCATTTCAGCACTCCACCCAGGTTTCTAGTTATCACGGAGAGAGTGCCACAGAATGTGTTTTGCTCTTTTTATTTCCATATCAGCACGCAATCGAAGAGAAATGTCGTAATTTTAGAGCAGTTTAGGCTCACGTCCGAAGAGAAATGGTGTAATTTTAGAGCGATATTTACAGTGTGCTGTAGCACATTAACACATGATAGTCGGCCGCCACTGCATTTAACCTCAGGCACTAGCGAGCAATGCTGATAAATTTATATGTACAGGAAAGTGTAATTTGTCTTTTGTTATGTTAATAATATTCGTCATTCAGTTGGGATGTGATGAACAACTGTATTCTATCACGAATGACCGATGATTTAGCAAGTGACTTTCATAGCATATACATTATTACACAACATTGTTGCTAGTAATGTTGTAACTATTTTATGCGAAGGAATGTTAATAATAAAAATAGGTGGCATTGCTATAACTTAGGGGTCTCATCATTTCTATGAGATCAAAGTGTGAGCCTGTTTTATTGCACACCCATAGAAACCTCACATCAGAAGCACCGGTCTTAAGATCTGCTTCCTGTCAAATGAAGATGCCAGTTTGGTGGAAATATTAGAAATGCAGTGTCTTGTTGTGGTGCATGATACAACCATGACCCCTTACACATCCTGACACTTCAGCATAAACGAAGACTGTAATGCACCATGTATCGTAACACAGAGAAGGGAGTCGACCACTGATTCTTTAACCACTTACTAGTTATGTAGTTGCTGCTGAAAAGGCATAAGTTCCTATTATGCTGTGCATGGCATAGCTGGATGGAAGAGGTGAACTTTTATATATTACGATTAGCGCCGTAGGGCACGACTCCTGATGCATCCTCGTATTTTTATCCAGTACCTCTCTCCTATTTCCCGAACCTTCCAGAAGATTCCCTGGAAGAAGGGATATTACTCACACTCCGCTGCAGAGTGAATGATTCTCCGTGGAAAAAATCCTCTGATCTGTGGTTCGGCCATTCTCGGCAAAATCCATTCTACCAGGTGTGGCAGACAAGCAAGATATGCAGGAACAGGGCTTCTGCGAAGTTTGGAAGATAAGAGAAAAGGTACTGTAGTAAGTGAAGCTGAGAAGGCGGCCCTTGAGTAGTGCCTGTTCAAAAATGGCTCTGAGCACTATGGGACTTAACTTCTAAGGTCTTCAGTCCCCAGAACTTAGAACTACTTAAACCTAACTAACCTAAGGACATCACACACATCCATGCCCGAGGCAGGATTCGAACCTGCGACCGTATCGGCCTCGCGGTTCCAGACTGTAGCGCCTAGAACCGCTCGGCCACCCTGGCCGGCTAGCAGTGCCTGTAGGGCTCATTCGGTGATAGCAGTGCACGAGGATAACAAGATTTTAGGCACACAGTTTCGGTCTGTCACAAAGTTTTTAACCCACAAATTTTGAGTGTGTCTACATAAATGTCGTTGTCAAAAGAACAGCTACCATACAAAGTGTTTGAAGACGTCTTTGAACTCGTTACTCCTCTGGGAATTTCAACGGGACCGCTTCCCTGCCTAGGCTCGTTACAGCACAAATACTTTTAACGAATTACAGTTGGAAATGCCAAAGGACAGCCGTCGTTTCTCAGGAAAATGATTACCCTGAAAATTTTGAGCAGTGAGTTTAAGAGGCGTCAAGAACCGCAACATCATTATTAGCTACATGGAGGGCACGTACTGATATTCAGTCAGACACATCCATGGTTGTACAGAGACGACCATAGTTCGCAAATAAAGTAGAAAGGGCTTCTGGTAAAGCATCCCATGAAACACCGGATGGTGGCTTGTGGGGTTTCAAAGTAGATCTAGAAGCAAATTTTTTAAATATTAAATACTTAAATAATCTGCCAACTTCCATTAATCTAACTTTTTCTTCAGGCAGCTGTTAGCTACAGAAATATATTTTGAAAAATCGATTTGTATTGTTTTCCTTATTTATTGCCATCGATTTTCTGTCCTCGACCATCATTCAAGTAATTGTATTAACGTAAAACAAAGAAAACACAATGTAGAAACAACGAACAGGAAGACCACGTATAGCCAACTAATCATTTTGTGTTTGTTACAAAAGAAAAAGATGAGTTCACACGTCAAACATAAGACCACAAACAAGGAATTTCTTGACTATGGTAAAACTTTTAGTGTACTTCCACAACAGCAAAATTTTCAATAGTGAAACACTGTGGCCCAATAAATGGTAGAGGAGTAACTGGATGCTACAATTCCAGTACAACGAAAACAGTTGTGAAAGATACATTACCATTATCTACCAAAGATACAATCATGCCATTTAACACGTCGAAGTAAGTGGTTTTATATAGTAGTAGAAATGCATAGTAGGCGTGAAAAAATTGTGACGACAGTCACGACAGAAACAGTAACGTTATTTTAACGTCGCAGTATCTTTTATCTTTTTCTTTTCCCTATAGCAGTGATTACTGTCAAAAACATTGTCAATGAATCGTAATGTTATAAACATGTGCCAAGTTCTATACAGCATTCCTTTCATAAAATAATGTCATTATGCGCAGTAATAGTCTATCAAATCTTTGATACAACGTGCTGTAAGCAGGAAGATATAAGAAAAAGCATAAAGAGGTAATATTAGGTTTAATATAGTGATTTAATGTAATGAAATGAAACCATATTACTATCCAGTTCTGAAAAAAGAATATAGAATATGTGTCTGTAACTTACTCACGTCAAAAGTTTAAAGTGAAAACACAGTCCATGAGTAAACTATGACTAAGGGGGGGGGGGGGGTACAAAGCAAATGATCAAAAGAACCTGAAAAGCTATTTAGAAAATAACATATACATAATTTGAGAATTTGCAAGAAAGGGACAAGGACAAAATATGTTATAGTCAGTGCTAGAATGCTGGTAATTGTTGCTCATTTAAAGTGAACCTTGCAAAAAGAAGAGGAAATACCAGTACAAAACCCATATGTGTAACTAAAAAATAACGATAAAACTCCTCTTTGTTTTAAGAGATTTATAAGGTTCAACTTATTAATAAACTAACTCTCCAATGTGTGGGAGTATTGAACAGCATTATCCAAAGAAGAAAAAAAAGTTAAACATGAATCATGGTCTAAATGCTAATGCAAGTTTCAGACTCATTGGCCTAATCCTCAATAGGACGTGGGAAAGCTATATCCACATACAAAAGTAAAGTTCTGAAAGAAAACGGTTACAAACATGGTGACAACCACATATCTTGATATGGGACAGTTTGTTGAATAACAGAGACTGGATACCAGTTAAGTTTAACATTTGGTGCCACAATGCAACAGTAGTTAATAAGACTAGCCTATAGTTAAAAATGAGAGAACTGAAAAGTAAATGTTAAATGGAGTGAGGACATAACAACTTAAAACAAAAAGAAATACAAATGTAAGGAAGCATAGTTTACTTCAGAGGGTGACAGACTTGTTAGAAGCATATAAGAGTAGAGACAAATGACAAAGCCAATTAAGATTAATAATTTAACAAATCATTGATTGTTATAACAGTTACATATGAAGTATACACTTTTCATTGACCATTGACCATGTGCTTTAAGCAACACTATATTAACTTGTGAACCTGAGTGAAATTAATTAAATAGTTCTTGTCCCTTCAGTGTGTTTGCTCATTCAATAATTTTTCAGTAGGTATAATAATGTTAGCATATATATCTGTCTATTCTAAGTTAATGAGAACTCCTTTATCTAATTTATGTAACATTTACACCTTGTTTATAATACAACCAAAGGGGTGCATGTGGGTTTTAAGATGTGTGGGGTATGACTGTTACCTGTGATATAGCTGTTCTTTAAATTTTGTTCTTAGCTTTCGCCTTGTGTGGCCTCTGTATATTTTATCACAATGTAGACATTTTGTTGTGTATGACTTCATACACAACGGTAAGGAGAGGTGGGCTACAGAGTGGTGCAGCAACTGTCGTCATAGGAAAGCTGGGTAGGAGCAGAAACGATTAATGAACAAGTAACACAGCAAACAGAAGATTTACTTAACTTGTATTTCTCCAAACATATGAAACCTTGTTGGAGTTGATGCACCAAGAAATAAGAGTTCAGCTCGTAATGAGCATAAGGAAGAGGATTCCTGCACTACGGCATCAGCTATGGTGTTGACTGGGTGGTGTTTGCATAGGTGGCTCCGATTGCAAATGGGATGGGTCGCTGCCGTCGGCCACCCTGTATTGCGGAGGCAGAGGGCGCTTGAAGTGCAGAGCAGAGCTACTGGAGGTGTGGTTCAGTGGGCACGCACAGCTGGGTCTGCCAGATCCCCCATTACCACTATCAGGGTCAGACGGAAACCGGAAACTTACTGTTCTGCTACCAAGTGTGATACACCGATAGGGTGGTATCGATATGTGATACTGCACATTTCATTTGGTCACAAACACAATCATGTTCTAAGTTATGTTGTAGTGTAATACCTAAGTTGTTACCAATTTGAAAGGAAACAATGATACTGCTTCAGCTTTTCTTTTATTAATGTGTAGTCTATCAACTATCTGTGGTTCATGCCCAATTTTACTGAAATGTATCTAAATGCATCGAGTTCAGCTGTAATATTATTATTTGACAATAGCAACTTAATAAGCCCCATCTAAGTGTGAGTGAAAAAAAAACATACTTGTAAATAGCAGCAAGGTAAGAGCCGTCATGTATAATATAAGTTTTTGGATCTCTGAAGATGTTGAACTGGTGTCTACTTATATTTTTCCGTATTCTTAACTCAAGAAAGTAGATTCTCCTGTTTTCTGCTACTACAACAGTAAATTTTATGGATGAGTTAATACTACACTACTTGCCATTAAAACTGCTACACCAAGAAAAATGCAGATGATAAATGGCTATTCATTGGACAAATATATTATATTAGAACTGACATGTGATTACATTTTCCCGCAATTTGGGTGCAAAGATCCTGAGAACTCAGTACCCAGAACAACCACCTCTGGCCGTAATAACGGCCTTGATATGCCTGGGCATTGAGTCAGACAGAGCTTGGATGGCGTGTACAGGTACAGCTGCCCATGCAGCTTCAACACGATACCACAGTTCATCGATACTAGTGACTGGCGTATTGTGACGAGCCAGTTGCTCGGCTACCATTGACCAGACGTTTTCAATTGGTGAGAGATCTGGAGAATGTGCTGGGCAGGACAGCAGTCGAACATTTTCTGTATCCAGAAAGGCCCGTACAGGACCTGCAAGATGCGGTCGTGCATTATCCTGCTGAAATGTAGGGTTTCGCAGGGATTGAATGAAGGGTAGAGCCACGGGCCGTAACACATCTGAAATTTAACGTCCACTGTTCAAAGTGCCGTCAATGCGAACAAGCGGTGACCGAGTCGTGTAACCAATGACACCCCATACCATCACGCCGGGTGATACGCGTGACGATTACACGCTTCCACGTGCGTCCACCGCGATGTCGCCAAACACGGATGCGACCATCACGATGCTGTAAACAGAACCTAGTTTCATCCGAAAAAATGACTTTTTTTCCATTCGTGCACCCAGGTTCGTCGTTGTGTACACCATCGCAGGTGCTCCTGTCTGTGATGCAGCGTCAAGGGTAACCGCAGCCACAGTCTCCGAGCTGATAGTCCATGCTGCTGCAAACGTCGTCAGACTGTTCGTGCAGATGGTTGTTGTCTTGCAAACGTCCCCATCTGTTGACTCAGGGATCGAGACGTGTCTGCACGATCCGTTACAGCCATGCGGATAAGATGACTGTCATCTCGACTGCTAGTGATACGAGGCCGTTGGGATCAAGCACGGCGTTCCGTATTACCCTCCTGAACCCACCGATTCCATATTCTGCTAACAGTCATTGGATTTCGACCAACACGAGCAGCAATGTCGCGATACGATAAACCGTAATCGCGATAGGCTACAATCAGACCTTTATCAAAGTCGGAAACGTGATGGTACGCATTTCTCCTCCTTACACGAGGCATCATACCAACGTTTCACCAGGCAACCTCGGTTAACTGCTGTCTGTGTATGAGAAATCGGCTGGAAACTTTCCTCATGTCAGCACGTTGCAGGTGTCGCCACCGGCGCCAACCTTGTGTGAATGCTCTGAAAAGCTAATCATTTGGATATCACAGCATCTTCTTCCTGTTGGTTAAGTTTCGCGTCTGTAGCAAGTCATCTTCGTGGTGTAGCAATTTTAATGGCCAGTAGTGTATTAAATAGTTGTAACTTGTGCATATCATTAGTTTAAGCATTGAGAAGGATACCTTATATTTTTAACGGTTGCTGATTTGCTGTTTGCGATCTTGTGTTAAACGCTACTTATAAAAATGTATGCAAGAGACCTGCTAAAAAGCATTCCATTGCTACGTCCTGCGGTTGTTGTAACAGTCTCGATTAAAAGTAAAATAGTTGGGCGTCGGATTTAGGGTCAGGACCTCAGTTAGCTTAACAGATGCAACTTCCTTCAAGATGTGTATCGCGAAATGACCTTCAGTAAAAAATCTGCGAATTTAGAGCTCATACGGAAACTTATTGACAGTCGTTCTCCGCACGCACCATTCGCAAATGGAACAGGAATGGTATGAAATGACAATGGTACCAGAATACCTCTCGCCACGCAGTAAGCTGGCTTGCACAGTACACATTTAGAAAACGTGACCGGACGCATTCGACTTCACAGAGAGCCCCGCTCACATCTGAAGTAGGCCAAAACCGTCTGCATGTCTGGCATCTCTGTTCCAAATACTTGGCCGGAGTGTAACGCTGCCTGTGGCCTAGCGGGTTCGCCCCCTTGTCTGCGAGACGCGTATTCATGAGCAGCCCGAGCCGGCAGGCTGCGTGCGTGTCCGTGCGTGACGCAGAGCACGCGAGCACGTGTGGGCGCCGGCGGGCAGCCCAGGTACACAGAGGGCGCCAGCCAGCCAGCCAGGCCCTTCCTGCCGAGGGGGGGCTGTGACAAACAGCGCCCTCCCGGCCACCCTCACACAATACCGAGCTGTGCTCTGCGTTCTGATGGGTCCGCCAGCCGCCGTTGCGGTCGACGGTGTCCTAGCTGCAGGGATTCTGTGACCATTGGCCCAGAAGAAGTTTCGATCCAGTAGCAGGTTTCTGACTGTCTTATAGTACTGTCTTACTAGGGTATATTTGCTAATTACTGTTCAGCCATCTTGACGACCAAATAGTCATAACCTGTGTTTATACAACAGGTAGTGTGTTCATCTTCACAGTAACACATTTCTTCCTCCAATTAATACGGTATGTGTGATAGGGATGGGAAAAACTGACGGGTTAAAACTGATCACGGTATTTTGGTTCTGAATATTTTTCGGTAATTATTTGCTCTCGGTTGTAAAAGTTATTTTTATTTTTTGTTGTTACCAGGTATCAAACCGATATTCCAATTCTCATAAGCAAGATTGCTTAAATTCAGTTTTTCTAATAAAGCTTTTTTTTTAAAAAAAAAGAAAAAAACAAGTTTGGTGGGGAGTACCGTGGTTTCTGTGAAAGAAGTCAATTACAGATCAAATATCACAGAAGGAGTATTTATGAGCAGACTGAACAATAAAAATTGGCCAGGGAATTAATTTATTTCTACATCTCAATCATACTCCCTAAGCAACCTAATGGTGTGAGGCGGAGAGTTCTTCTGTTACCACTCGCTAATTTCCCCCACCTCCTCACCCCTACCCTATTCCACTCCCGAGTTGCGAGTGGGAAGAATTATTGTCGATAAGTCTATGTATTGGTTCTAATTTCTCGGATTTTCTCTTTGCGCATTAAGTGAGGTATATCTGGGAGGAAGTAATATGTTGTCCGAATCTTTCTGGGAAATGCTTTAATAGTACAACGCTGCCCAACTACTAATGGAAATGTCTGTTGATGGCCTTGTTAGCAGAAAACCGGTTAACACAACATAAGTAATAGTGTAGAACAAAAGCAAACTGGTGCTTTTCATTTATTATAATGTTGTTCTACCAAGAAACGACGGAAGATCTAGTTAACTACCGATGGAGTACGTAGAATATGAGAAAACGCTATAGCGCCGACTAAACGATCCCGTGACGAAACGCGCCGCTCTTCGTTGGATCTTCTCTCTCCATTCTGTCAGTCCTATCTGGTAAGGATCCCATTCTCATGAACAATACTTGAGAAACGGTCGAACATACGCCTTATAAGCCACTTACTATGTGGATTACTGAAACTGTAACTACTGTTATGTAATTGTTCATGATAAATGCTGTTTTTTGTCTACTATCTAACTTGTTCATTTGAATTTTTTGGAAGAGAACTTTTTGTTTTGTTGGTAAAAAATCAATTATATTCAAATTCCTGTTAAAAAGTGGTATATTTCACCAAAAATGTGTTTCAAATGTTACACAAAAGCGTATTATTTGTCCATCACTTCTATGAAATAATGAAAGAGAAAAGAAGTCGTGACAATAGTAACAAATTAAAAAATGACCTTAACAATAAACGTAGAAGTAACTGTTCTGCTGCCTGTGTCTACATAATATACATTTATCTACTTTAACCGTTGGGAACGGACAACTTAACACGAAAAATAGAGCTCTGTAACATGAGTTTTCACTCTTTAACACTATCTATCAGTAATTCCCATATAGTGGTATGATTCTCGATTACAACACAATTTCTGAGCAGGGATTTAAAAAAAAATTAATAACAGTAGGAGAGTACTGGTGAATTTAGTCCACAGTTCAAGCCTTCACTACTTTTCAAGAAATGGAGCGAGCAGTGGACAGAATAATTTTTCTCTTATTTAACTATGTTATTTGATATTTTCATACTACGTCTCTTGGAACGTATACTGTAAAACTCTGAACGAGTCTTAGAATGTGTCAGTCGTTACTGGATGTCTACATTTATTGCTTTAAATAACAGCAACAAAAAACCGAAATCTGTTATTTCAGAACCCGGTTATTTTGAGCAGTTTTAAACTGGAGATAAGAGAAAACGGTTTAACCAAAAATAAGTTGTTTGATCGATAATCGCCATCCCTAATGTGTGTTACTTTCATGCCACTTCGAAGTGAAATCCAGTTTTTTAAAAGTAATTTATCATTCTTCAAACTTATCCGATGCTCTCTAGTATATATTCCTATCTTCTGCTTATCTTCTCATCTCTGCGTAACTGTTAGGTCCATCAGCTTCTGCAATCGTTTTAGCATATTCTAGTCTTAGTCTTCCTTAACTACTTTTTCCCTTTCCCTTCCAATGGGAAACTGACCATTCTGATTCCTTTCAAAATGGTGGAGCACAGCAATCAGTCGTCCTTTCCTTTCAGGCTTTATTGAGGGATATCCAGATTTCGGGTAGTATCTGGCCATTATGAATGCACAATTTCGTAGTTTCAATACATGTTCTAGCACGCCAGTGCCTTGTCGTTCGGGCTTCTGACGTACTAGGACATGTACTGGAACTGTGAAATAGTGCACTGATAACGGCTAGGCACGAGCCGAAATCTAAATTTTCTTCAATAAAGGCTGAAGGGAAAGGACGACTGATTGCTGTGCTCCATTATTTTGAAATACATATCACTGTCGTGGAGTGCATTCCACATTCCTTATGGAATGTAACTTGATTCTGTCTCCTGTTATCGTATGTAAGCAGACTGGACAGAACAGTAGTCATCTCACAATACATCAAACTAATGCCGTGTAAGGCAGCCTATAGACTGGATAATGGTGACGATTCGGCAAGGGAAAATTTCACACATTTCGTGAGTTATGCACCGTAGAGCTGAAGTCACTGACTGATGATAATACTATACCCCTTTAGGCTACCAGTATCGGTCGATATTGATTTTTCTATTAGAGCTTCATTTTTCATATGATTAAGATTAGGTGTTTTCACAGTTTAGTGCAGGTGCGTTGTGGCACCTTAGTGCAACAAGGAACGTTTGCTTGCAGCCTTGACAATACAACTGTTGCACACTAATCATGAACATATATACGACAGGGAAACACTTGGACAACGAGAATGACGGGATAAACATCCTGTTTCACTTATCTCCAAGCTGAGCTGCGAACGAAACATCGCAAAACCCCTCCTCTAGTCTGAACTATACTCCCGAGTTATTGAGGGTTAAACGCCCCACGGATATTCGGTACACTCGTCACCTTCTATCATTCGAAAAGGGCTAAAATGCGCCTCGTCGCACTACACTACACAGATCCAGTCAGATAATGTCCAGTTTCAGTACTGTTTGATTTTTTACACACGAGCTGCCTGTTGTGCCGCAGTGAGCAATGTTCATTTACCGAAATAGCCGACCCAAATGCCAACTCAGTGCAGTATGCTTCGCAATGCTCTCTCGGGAGTCGACTGAGACAAATATACATTCACGTACAGCAATTCCTGTCGGTTTTGAAATCGATTATCATTGACAATATGTCAGCAGGGCCAAGGATCAACATTACAACGACTGAAATTTCTTTTGAAAACCACATTTTTTACCTTAAACTGTACATGTAGGTAAACTCATATTAGTTACTTTATTCCCTCGTTGCTCTTTGCAAAAAACGTCCTCAATCTGATTGAGGTATGTTTGCTGGGGTCGACCCCTCTAACCCTCCCATTCACAATCACCTTGTATACTTGTTTCGTGTATCTCCTTTCGCACATCATCTCTACAGTTCAGACCGTCTCAACATACCTTTCTGAATATTCGACACTACCTCTTCCTTTAATCCACAACGCTCCTTGACATTAACTTAATATGCTTTTCTTAACGTTTTAAGTATTAGTTAAATTGTAGGTACGTTGCATTAAACTTGATATCACACTTAATAACAATATTATTTATTGATAAAATTAAACAGTGGGAAATCCAAAAAATTAAAGCATTACAATGCCTGACAAACACTAGTGTGAACAGTGGCCTCTATTTGGAAAATTTGCGTGTTGCTGTTTTCAATTTCAGAACTATTTCGGATTCTCATCTTGTAGAGGACTTTTCAATTTACTCTAGATAAAGTTCTGGCTTGACAGTGATTGTATCACATGAATATGCACAGCCGAATGAAGAAAGAACAGTAAACATAGTTTTTCAGCTGACTTTAAGAGTCTAAATACCGTCCCACGAGTTAATAATCAACGTATCATCTTTCTCCAGGTCTTTCAAAGCACACCACGTGAGGTGTGAACTAGGTTCACATGTGATTTTCTGCAATACTTCTATACGACCACAAATGTGTTCAAATTTCGACTCCAAAATTCTTTGATTGCTAAATTCGGCAAATGCATTCCGTAGTTGCCAGTGTCAGTATTAAATGGAGAAAAATTAACACTGTTACCTTTGCACAGATCTTTTCTTTTGTTAAAAAAGGCTAACGTCGCTTTATTGTTGGTGCATTCCTGAAAAGTGTTGAAAAAGGCTTCCCTCAAGTTTAAAAAAGTTATTTTGAAATAGCAAATGTCAAAGCCACAATTATTTTCTTATTGCTGTTTCAACAGACTTGGAAAGAATAAAAATTTCTCTTTCACAATCTTGCCCAAAAAGAGATAATTTGCGTTCGAATGAAGTAACTTCTTCAAACACCGAAAAACTCGTTTCCATTCTCTTTTAATTTAGAGTTAACACTTACCATGATAAAATCTTAGCATCCAGTGATCGTTCGTTAGTCTACATCTACATCCATACTCAGCAAGCCACCTGACGGCGTGTGGCGGAGGGTACCCTAGTACCTCTATCGGTTCTCCCTTCTATTCCAGTCTCGTAGTGTTCGCGGAAAGAAAAATTGTCCGTATGATTCTGTGTGGGCTCTAATCTCTCTGATTTTATCCTCATGGCCTCTTCGCGAGATATACGTAGGAGGGAGCAATATACTGCTTCACTCTTCGGTGAAGGTACAGGGTGTTTCAAAAATGACCGGTATATTTGAAACGGCAATAAAAACTAAACGAGCAGCGATAGAAATACACCGTTTGTTGCAATATGCTTGGGACAACAGTGCATTTTCAGGCAGACAAACTTTCGAAATTACAGTAGTTACAATTTTCAACAACAGATGGCGCTGCGGTCTGGGAAACTCTATAGTACGATATTTTCCACATATCCACCATGCGTAGCAATAATATGGCGTAGTCTCTGAATGAAATTACCCGAAACCTTTGACAACGTGTCTGGCGGAATGGCTTCACATGCAGATGAGATGTACTGCTTCAGCTGTGCAATTGTTTCTGGATTCTGGCGGTACACCTGGTCTTACAAGTGTCCCCACAGAAAGAAGTAACAGGGGTTCATGTCATGTAGGGACGCCAATCCACGCCGCCTCCTGTATGTTTCGCATAGCCCAAAGCAATCACACCATCATCGAAATATTCATTCAGGAAATTAAAGACGTCAGCCGTACAATGTGGCCGGGCACCATCTTGCATAAACCACGAGGTGTTCGCAGTGTCGTCTAAGGCAGTTTGTACCACCACAAATTCACGAAGAATGTCCAGATAGCGTGATGCAGTAATCTTTTCGGATCTGAAAAATGGACCAATGATTCCTTTGGAAAAAATGGCGGCCCAGACCAGTACTTTTTGAGGATGCAGGGACGATGGGACTGCAACATGGGGCTTTTCGGTTCCCCATATGCGCCAGTTCTGTTTACTGACGAAGCCGTCCAGGTAAAAATAAGCTTCGTCAGTAAACCAAATGCTGCCCACATGCATATCGCCGTCATCAATCCTGTGCACTATATCGTTAGCGAATGTCTCTCGTGCAGCAATGGTAGCGGCGCTGAGGGGTTGCCGCGTTGGAATTTTGTATGGATAGAGGTGTAAACTCTGGCGCATGAAACGATACGTGGACGTTGGCGTCATTTGGACCGCAGCTGCAACACGGCGAACGGAAACCCGAGGCCGCTGTTGGATCACCTGCTGCACTAGCTGCGCGTTGCCCTCTGTGGTTGCCGTACGCGGTCGCCCTACCTTTCCAGCACGTTCATCCATCACGTTCCCAGTCCGTTGAAATTTTTCAAACAGATCCTTTATTGTATCGCTTTTCGGTCCTTTGGTTACATTAAACCTCCGTTGAAAACTTCGTCTTGTTGCAACAACACTGTGTTCTAGGCGGTGGAATTCCAACACCAGAAAAATCCTCTGTTCTAAGGAATAAACCATGTTGTCTACAGCACACTTGCACGTTGTGAACAGCACACGCTTACAGCAGAAAGACGACGTACAGAATGGCGCACCCACAGACACCGTTGTCTTCTATATCTTTCACATCACTTGCAGCGCCATCTGTTGTTGAAAATTATAACTACTGTAATTTCGAAAGTTTGTCCGCCTGAAAATGTACTGTTGTCCCAAGCATATTGCAACAAACGGTGTATTTCTATCGCTGCTCGTTTAGTTTTTATTGCCGTTTCAAATATACCGGTCATTTTTGAAACACCCTGTATGTTCTCGAAACTTCAACAAAAGCCTGTACCGAGCTATTGAGCGTCTCTCCTGCAGAGTCTTCCACTGGAGTTTATCTATCATCTCCGTAACGCTTTCGCGATTACTAAATGATCCTGTAACGAAGCGCGCTGCTCTCCGTTGGATCTTCTCTATCTCTTCTATCAACCCTATCTGGTGCGAATCCCACACTGTTGAGCAGTATTCAAGCAGTGGGCGAACAAGCGTACTGTAACCTACTTCCTTTGTTTTCGGATTGCATTTCCTTAGGATTCTTCCAATGAATCTCAGTCTGGCATCTGCTTTACCGACGATCACCTTTATATATCATTCCATTTTAAATCACTCCTAATGCGTACTCCCAGATACTTTATGGAATTAACTGCTTCCAGTTGCTGACCTGCTATTTTGTAGCTAAATGATAAGGGATCTATCTTTCTATGTATTCGCAGCACATTACACTTGTCTACATTGAGATTCAATTGCCATTCCCTGCACCATGCGTCAATTCGCTGCAGATCCTCCTGCATTTCAGTACAATTGTCCATTGTTACAACCTCTAGATACACCACTGCATCATCTGCAAAATGCCTCAGTGAACTTCCGAGCCGGCCGCTGGTGGCCGAGCGGTTCTGGCGCTGCAGTCTGGAACCGCGCGACCGCTCCGGTCGCAGGTTCGAATCCTGCCTCGGGCATGGATGTGTGTGTTGTCCTTAGGTTAGTTAGGTTTAAGTAGTTCTAAGTTCTAGGGGACCTGTGACCTCAGCAGTTGAGTCCCATAGTGCTCAGAGCCATTTGAACCATTTTTGAACTTCCGATGTCTTCCACAAGGTCATTTATGTATATTGTGAATAGCAACGGTCCTATGACACTCCCCTGCGGCACACCTGAAATCACTGTTACTTCGGAAGACTTCTCTCCATTGAGAATGACATGCTGCGTTCTGTTATCTAGGAACTCTTCAATCCAATCACACAATTGGTCTGATAGTCCATATGCTCTTACTTTGTTCATTAAACGCCTGTGGGGAACTGTATCGAACGCCTTGCGGAAGTCAAGAAACACGGCATCTACCTGTGAACCCGTGTCTATGGCTCTCTGAGTCTCGTGGACGAGTAGCGCGAGCACCCTTCTGAAGGAAAAATGCTTTAATTTCTGTTAATAAGGAATCGAAACGTTTCAAAACGTCTTCTCTTGATAACTAACGTATATTATTATGCTCCAGAAGATACGAGTACTCACTCTCTATTTCAACTCAACATTCTTCAAACTGGTGATGGTTAAGAGCTTTAGGGCTATACGTAACCGCCCGCAAGTGATCTTTTGTGGAAGAGTCACTCTCACGGAGCCATAGAGTCACATGTGGCTGGCGAGCCGCGGTGTGACGACCACTGGGCTACAGCACCGTACATGAGAACAGAACACCAGTCCTTGGGGAGACGTTTGACAGTTTGCGTAGGTACACCAACAAATCATGTGATTTCATTCGCGGTGTGGTAATGGACTTGTTCAAACACTGAATCTCCTTTCTGTGAATTTGTCACCTCTCTACGTCAATACATCTTGCTGCGCTGAATCAACACGGGCGACTGGCACAAACATACCACACACTGCAAGGTTTTACGTCAGTTGTGGAGTCACATGACAACCTCGTACCAGTTCCGCGGCATACACAGCGCTCCAATAGCTCCAGCGCGCTCTTTTAAGGCTATTATGTTCTCCCGTGTGCTTCCATTGAAATACGTTGTGGAGCTGCAGTAGCATCAAAAATTATTCGCCATGCCCAAGGCAAGAACAAGAATCCAAACAAAAATCTGATCTCACATTTTAACAGATTTCTTATTAGCTATGAGGGTCACAATACGATTATTTGGCCAATACCGATTTCCATTTTTATCACATTATCTTCAGATCATTCATAATGATGTTACTAAAATTCTAAATGGAGTAACCATAAAAATTTCCCTGTTTGAGCTCAACGGTCAATAAATACTCTGTTAAAATGGGGAGTACTAACGGTTTTTTCTATACACCATTTCATTTTGCATAAAATCATGTTCATACCTTACCACTTTTGATTTATCTTTAAAGTTGTTTATTTTCACATACGGAAAAAAATTGCTCTGAGCACTATGGGACTTAACATCTGAGGTCATCAGTCCCCTAGACTTAGAACTACGTAAACCTAACTAACCTAAGGACATCACACACATCCATGCCCCAGGCAGGATTCGAACCTGCGACCGTAGTGGTCACGCGGTTCCAGACTGAAGCGCCTAGAACCGCACGGCCACACCGGCCGGCTTCACATACGACGCTTTTCTGGTTATTCATCAATAGAAATGGTGTAAGTTTACAACATTTCAGGTGTACAAGGTAAAAGAAAGTGTTTACATTCATTTCATCTTCGGAGACAAGACGTCAAACTGATGAGGCTCCAGTTACAATCAACGTATAAGCGACGCAAAGTGAAAAACGAAGAGGCAAGGAGTGGAAGACACAAAACAACAATAAAAAAGCACTGTTAATTTCAAACTGCTTCTTCCACAATATGCATTTCTTCTACAGGTGTACTTACATCAAATTTTACATGACAAGTGAACTATACAAATTAAGTGGAAGAGATTTTTGAAAATGGAAAATAAAAGAAATGGATGGAAGGATTTTCTATCCCAATACTCTTTCTCCTTTTCTGCTTGAAATTGCAATGTACACATGTATGCTTCATCTAATTCGCTGTTACTGTTGTGTATCAAAAATGTGATATTGTGGTATATTATACCATTTTTCACGTGCTACCAGTGTCGAATCGTTAATCAACAGATGTTCTGTTACAGGTCGTTTGCAAAGAATGTAGGTACATACGCCAAAAGTAACACAGTGGTACCACTGTATACCACATCCCATCTCACAATGCACCACACATTAGTCACTTCTGTCTCAGCAACTACCTCTTATGACTCTACAATGTCTCGTAATGTCACATCTACCGATACCGCAAGTAGTTTAGTTTATTACAACACGTCAGTCCTTCCCACTAAGAACTGTCAAACGACTCACATAAGATACGTGCGTACAATTCGGTAGTTCGATCACCTTAACTATTAATTATGTATGATAAACTATCTGACTATAAAAACATATAATCGACCAATAATATCTTTTACTATTACTTGTTATTGTGGATTTCAGTCCGAAGAATGGTTTAGTATAGCTCTGCATGCTGTTCAATTCTGCGCAAGCTTCTTCATCTTCGAGTAACTGCTGTAACTTACGTCTATTTGAATCTGCTTACTGTATTCATCCCTTGGTCTCAATGTACAGTTTTTACTTCCGATACTTCCGTCCACTAACAAACTGATGATTTCTTCATGCCTTAGGAAGTGTTCTATCAACTGATCGCTTCTCTTAGTGAAGTTGTGCCTAAATTTGTCCCCCCCCCCCTCTCTCTCTCTCCAAAACAGATATTCTCTTCTTCTTTGAAATACTATTCCCCCTGCAGAATACCTTCGTATCACTTAAATTTGTATTCGACGTTAATTGAAAAATTATTCATGACGACGTGCTTCCTGCAAGACCGTATCAATCAAGCTCTTGCTCTGGTCTACCCACGACAATGTCGCGCGTTCTCCCTCTGTGGTTGTTCTTCCCATTGTCTCTTGCCTTCTGGCTGTGTGACAAATAAATTTCAACTGATTTTGATTGACAAGAGACGACAGTCCTGTTCTGATTCCAAACTGCCTCCGGATCGATTCCTTTGTTCGAACTTTGGTGACAGATCGTCAAAGAGCTTGCGACGTAATGTCACTGCACACTTACGTAGCGACCAAACAGAGAGATTAATTCAGATTTTTAATAGCAGTCCTCATTACACACTCGATAAGGATTGAAATAATTAAAATGATCCATGTTCTCTCCTGACTTTGAAGTTAGAGTACTGAGTGTGGATGCACGAACAACAGTGCTAAATCAAGGAGTTAGGTACCGTGTCCGCAGTTAGGAAGCAGTCAGCAGCGGCCCTGTGGGAAACCGTTCCGGCGAATGTAGCGGCAGTCCACAACAGTGAAAGAACCAGTGGGCTGCGACTTGGCGCTACCTGCTCCAGACACGCTGTTTGCACAGATGCCCTGATGGATGGCTCCCTTGTCTGGGACCTGGTTCCAGTCCGTAGAAGCTGCCGCCTCAGGGCGCGGGGCGCCTCCCGGTAGGTAGCGGCAGAAGCTGCGCTGAACCAGCGGATTACCGGGAGCGTTCCTGCACCCTAGAAGCTCTGTATTGTTGTCAGTGTGGCACTGTTGATGGCCGCTACCATACAATCTCTATGACAGCATACCTTCCCTAAAAGACAAACTCGTTCCTTCAGCTCGCTACACTACACTATGCACACTAGACAGACATCGGTGGGAATGCGAATATCTGCGGAGATCTTCATTACGTTTTGCGAATAAAACCTGCTCCAATGTGGACATTGCCGGTTGGAGGTTCAGTTGATGATAGGAGGGGAGGTGGTGGGAGGAAGAGGTGCACTCAGTTTCCTAATAGGGGAGGGAATATCTGTCCCTTTCTCTTAAAGTTGATTATATAAAACCAACTTTACAGCCCGAGGCCTTTCATTTATAACTACCAATCACAGGCTGCGTTCCCACCACCAACTAGGACAGATAGGACAATTCGGCGTATGTCGAGAATTCGACCTGATTTCTTCTCGTAGGACGCCACAATATGGAGGGAAAGCAGTTCCTGTGCTCTTCACCGACTCCTCTTCTGGACAGTAGTTGTTGGGCGCAGTGCTTGACATATTTGTTTTCTGCTTAGTAGTTATAGAAAACATTAGATGTTCCAATTACTTAGTGAGACGCTCCGTGTCAGTGAAAGTGCCATCTACGTGAACGGCATGATGAACATCCCGTGCTACTGTGTCGGCCTCAACCAGCACAGTTTTTTCCGGTGTAGGTCCAATTCAGGGCGACATATGTTCTCATTTTCGCTAGTTCGACAGAGAAGAGTCGCCTATCTTTTTCAACTAAAAAAATGGTTCTGAGCACTATGGGACTCAACTGCTGAGGTCATTAGTCCCCTAGAACTAGTTAAACCTAACTAACCTAAGGACATCACAAACATCCATGCCCGAGGCAGGATTCGAACCTGCGACCGTAGCGGTCTTGCGGTTCCAGACTGCAGCGTCTTTAACCGCACGGCCACTTCGGCCGGCCTTTTTCAACTGCCACAATAGAGTTTAACCCAAGCGTACGTCTGCTGGACGTTGTCTAGTTGTTTGCGTTGCTCCATACAGATCACGGATTTCGAAGTTCGATTCCCTCTTCACTTGATTTTATCCGTTCGGGAACTGGTTGTCGGGTTTCGTTCACCATCATCATCATCATCATCATCGACGCACGAGTCACCAAAGTGGCGTCAAATAAAAACACTAGGAGGCCGAACTATCCCAGACGGGGTGCCCTTGCCCAATAATGCCAAACAACAATGTGATTTAACCTCAGATGCTATGGACTGTAATCATTAACTCCACCCCCGAGCCATTCTTGTGATAGGGTTCACAGTCGTCCAAAATTTTACATACGATGTCATACTCGTCTTTGCCTGAAAATATTATTTGTTTGCACTACGATAATTTTGGTCGTTTGACCATTATCAAGCACCTGTGAACTATAAAAATCTTCCGACATGTACATACATGTCAGAGCTTTTTTACAGTTTTACATGTGCTATATCGCTTTATAATGACCACTAGGCAAAACTGCAATACAGCAAGGCAGCTATGACTTCATTTACAAAATTTTCCGTGTAAATATTGGCCGTAATCAATGGCAGGTCACAGCCACTGCTACTCGATTGCTCTGCTCGTTCTGTACGAGTACACCGCCGACGAACAAATATATCGTTCATAAAAATTTGGTTGTACAGGTTGGTAGTTTCTAAATTGAATTTCTGGCTGCTAAGCTCCAAGATTTCATGTACAAGAATTTGGAAGAAGGGGTAACAAACACTGTAGAATTTTTTTTCTGAAGTTGTTAAGAGTCTATGAAGTCGATCATCTGAATTTTGCATTTACCAATGTGAACGCTTAGCAATTCCTGAATGTTTTTGAGGAGTAGTTTCGTTGGAGCCCGTACGTTATTGCCTGTGGATCGTAACGGTTTTACTTTGAAACGTAGGAAAGTTCAGAAGATGACGCGTACAAGAAGAGCTACGCAGACGCAACCGAGAGAGTGGACACTGGCGTAATGGCCCTTTCCAAATTCTCTTCGTGTTAATTTCAGAGACACTGTTGTTCATCATAAACATTTAGTTCTGACTGGGAAGTTCCTAAACATCGACGTCTTTTGCCTACCCTTCTCTTTCCTTTTCTCCACACCTATCTCTCCACTCCACAGCCCTTCCATTCTTCGTCCGTAGGAATGATGGTTGTCTTCAAATGACAAAGACATAAGGAACAGGAAAAAAGAGACAATTCATGCATGCAGGAGAGGAAATGATGGTAGAGGACGAAATAATAGCGACATGTTCACCACTAAAATAGCAGTGACCTCTCTATAAAACGTCAGTGACCACTGTATAGAATCATTACAGCATATGCCGTACTTACCGATATAACAGACCAACATATGAGAGACAAAATTACCTTCTGATGTCTCATCAATATTTTGAATGGTATCACATCATATCCAGCAGTTCACACAGTTGGTATCACACTGCTCCGCTCCACTGGTATCACACTGCTCATCTAGTACGTACTGTCTTGTCGCTAACAATGATTGAAACACATGTTTTTTTTCTTTTGCTAAACGTTTCAGTCTCTAATCTATATACAGAGCAATAGACTACATGTCTTAACAAAGGATGCATTTACCAATGATATGTATTTCCATAACCTTTCATTTCTCAGTTCCCATTACCATCCCATTACCGTCTTTTCATCTGCTTTGAGTTTTCCTCATGGTATGACCTATAACGTCTTTTCTCCTCTAACAATTTTCTGCAGTCCATTTTACTTCTGTACAGTCATCTATTTCTTTAAGTATTTGTTAATACCCGGTAAGTATTTACCGCTAAATTTCTTCCTCTCCAAATAAACTTTCTTTAGGCTAGTAGCACACAGGCTGCTATTCGGTTGTGGCCGTTTGGCAGAATTAATTAATGTTTTCAAATAATCTCTAAAAACCACAGTTATAGTGAATTACAACCTGAATTATAAAACTCTTGTCCAAAAATTACTATAACCGTTTTTCCATTTAAGTGACATCGACATACAGTAGCCAACGTCTTTTTTTATGTTCTGGTTTCGTTTCGTTTGTCTTTTCGACTTTCTTCTCTCAGTCGAGTACTCGTGGTAAGTAAGACTACAGGCGTTTCAATCCTGCACTAAATCTCGTTTGTCACGAGTAGTCGTTTTCGTTTACACGACAGCGCCAAAATTGCTTGTGTTGTGCCATGTGGCATCTGAACGGTGTAAGCGAGGTTACGAGGCGTCATCGTGCTTACAAAAAAGTTGAAATGTAGTAACCGAGTGATAAAAGAGTATCCCCCAGATTCATATTGGGTGTTTTTGACAAAAGTCGTAAGGTAAAATTTTTTCCACTCTTTTGAACTGAAAGAATAGGAAAAGTGTATTTCTGCATTTCAGGAATTTCAAAACACCTACCGGTACATTTATTTGCTCTAGAAAATGTATGATTGCAAACATAGATGGGCTACGTTCATCATAAAGTTGACGTCGCTAATAGTTTATCCGTTTCTAGAGAAGCTCATATCTTGAACATTAAAGGGTTGCTTTACAGGAGATTCATCGGAAATAAAAGTTAAACGTTAATTGTTAATTCATAATAGTAAATATTATGTTGACAGTAATGTGAAGTGAGCAAGTGAATCAAAAGTATTACCGTTGGTTTTTAAATTTTTTTACATCGTTTAACACAATCAAGTAAATAGAAATATTTATATTCTTAATTAACTTGGTTATTTTTAAACTATATTTAACGCATAGTGGATAAAAGTCATTGCCTGTGTCAGTACATCTTATGAATGGCGACCGTTTTATTGTATGCACGCCAAAACTGCACGTATTCTGGCTCCTGTGACAGGATCCAACCAGTGAACAGTCGTGCCCAAATGCCCGTTTTGTGAGCTGACTAGCACTCAGCCGTAGTTACCGGCCAATACATTTTGCCAAGTGAATTGAAATATTTAAGGTACGTTAAATCACCTCGTGAGCATGACAGCTATAAAGGATTCCAGATGAGGGATAAACCAAATATTTGACTTCATAATTTGTGCAATTATCGCAACAAAATCTATAGTTATTTCGCGCCTTCAATGTAGTCACGCAATAATCGTAATATATATGCAGAAAAAATAATGTCTGTCTATTAGGTTTTAAAGCCCTTGTAGAATCCGATTCCTTGATTTAGTTTCCACAATCAGTCCACTATCAAAAAGTAGTACTTCACGCGAACTAAGTAAGAAGACAACAGTAAACAGCCAACACCTAGTTATTCTCGCTCGCACTCGATAGTTACCATCAATGGCGCTCACTCCGGTGTAGACACGCACCTACATCACACGAACTTGTCAGAAAATGATTTCCGCGGCCCGCGCGACATCATTTTTGTCATTAATAGTAGGCATCTAATTAATGACTAACGGACACGAACAGAATTAACAGATGTTAAATAGTCCGTTAACGTTTCTCAAAATCCATTACTCGAAAAGTTAACTTCGTTAATTAACGATTAAAGGAATAAGTGTATTATACCCAGATATACTGTAACGTTCTTTAAAAATGTGAAATAATAAACTTTACGGTTACGTTGAATGAATGTCTAATCTGTAGAATGAGTACTGAACTCGAGTTGTGTTGCATGTCGTAAGTGCAAGTGATGTGCATACTCTATCTTATTGTTAGCAAAACGTTACACGAATTGATTGGGCAATGCAGCTCCCAATACCAACAAAGAAATACTGTCACCGCAAAATACATTCAGCTCCTTAGGCGCAGACTTATATGGCTCTGTTCAAACTGACAACAAATAAATTAAATCGTCTTGCCCCTAGAGCAGCAACGGTAGAACGCGATATATTCTGGTCTCACATGAAAAACAAAAATATGTTAGCTACAGGCTCAGCAGTATGCAATGATGGCCATAATATTTGTAATGTACATGAAATTCTTTTGGCTGATAAACGAGAACATTTAAGAAAATCCTATTTCTTTTAAAAATATATTACCTGGACTGGGAGGCGGTACTGATTATGGTGATTTACTAACACTTAGTTTTTTTAGCAAAATTATATTGCGGATTAAATTTGACTTTTCAAAGACATCTGACAATTGAAGTTACATTACAACTGATTCACAAACAGTGAGATTTAAACAGCAAGTATTATACAACCTCACTAATCCAGCGTAAATGTAGATCATCAGATTACATATAGCTCTGTTAACAAATCATAAAAACATTACAAAAGTGAAATATGTAACTAGCCTTTTTCTCAAAAACAGTCCACATACATTCTGGGGTTACTCAACAATTACAAATTATCAGCCATGTCATCAGTACTAACGCTCTGGCAAAAACAAAAATTATAATTTCAGCGATCCGCATTATCGAGTCTAGCAGAGATATTCATCGTCTGTAGTATACTAGTTTCACGTTAATTTATTAATATTATTATCTTGTTCTGGTGCCACATACATGTGTGCCCCAGTAGACTCGTTTAGATATTTACAAAAACATCTAACAATATTTATAAGGCGGAAAATAGCATCTCTCTTACTTTTTCCTTTTTATTGCGTATTCTTTGTGAAAGTTATATAACACCGAAAACTATTTTCCGCGTTAAACAGATGTGACTTTCTCACTGTTAAAACTACTTCAATTAAAAATGTTGAAGGTTCTCTATGTGAGCCTTTTCGTGAGATTTTATTCAAAGTAACAACATCGCCATATCTCTGGCACCTCCAATTACGGTGTAGTTAGTAAATTTCTCCCGTTATAAAAAAGAGGAGTAGCTGACTGCGTTCATATCAGCCACAGTATATGTACTTTTCGTACTTCTTGCTAAATTTGTGTACTAATCACCGGATTCAGTTACACTTTTGCTAAGTTCATTAAGTTCTGCTACTTCTCTGACTCCCACATTAATGTTTACAATTACCACAGTGCCACGTTCCACTGTACCTGTCCTTTCTTTTCCGCCCTGGAATAATAAACCGGGTGAATGTGTGTGTTGCAACTGCGAATTGTAAGCGCGTAACAGTGTGAACAGAGTAGTGTGCTACTGTGACAGTATGGACAACTTTAGTAGATGCTTGGTTGGTAGCAAAGAGGTTTCCGCTTGCATTGGTCGAACCTTTTGTGCAGGTTGGCAGAAGATACTGTCTGGTCATTTTCGTCGGAAGGATAAAACCCAGTTTTGTTAGGGGAGCTCTTCGCTGACCGCTGGGAGCTTGGCGATTTCGTTTGCTCGACTGAAGTCCTAACGCTTTTATCTTAAAGCCTTCTAGTCTGTTTGTGTGACAAATTTTATTTTAATATTGCAAGTGTTGAATACCTTGGAAATTATGTGATTTCAGTGGCTGTTGTTTGAATCACCTAGTTACTTGAGGAGGTGGAATCTTGTTGAATGGGTGAAGATTCAGTTCAAGAAGCTTCTCATTTTTCTAATTGTAAGTGCGTGGTCATTATATGATATCATTGTGATTTTGCCTCTGATTTTTCAGTCCACTTTATTCTGTATCTTCCTCTGTTCGCTACTTGTGTTCGTTCATGATCATCACTTGCGTTCAGGTTGAAGAGTTTTCAGCCCTCTCATCCTGTTACTGTTACGGTAAATTCAGTGCAGTTTCACTACGTCTAATATGAAATTCCTGTTTTCGGTAATTAGACCGTTACCACTACGTCCTCGTGTTCTGGTTTAAGAGCCCTTTGTGCTTTAGCTTCCGTAATCTTCCTCATACATAGTGTATTTAAATGAGATGTGTTTTTTGTTCATGTTCTGATCTTCGTTTGTGTGTTTCAACTGTAAATTTACACATTCATTCAGCTTGCTAAAATTAAGGGAGCAACATCTCTTTGCTAGCTAATTGCGACCGTGGAGAACGGCCTTTGTTCTTTCCTTGCCTCCTCTGTTTAAACCTCATCAAATCCATGTGGATGTTAAGTACACTTATGGTTAACCCATCCTTTAACTGTACCCGTCCTATAAACCACGAATTTAGCGGACTCATAGGCCACGTTTAAGATTTGTCAAATATGGAACTTAATATACGTCACGCACCAGCAATCATTAAATTTTATTATGTTCAGAAGTGTATCGAAGTATACAAACGTCCATTTTTACCCATTATTGTATTCATGCTTTCAATAACTGAAATTCATCCTACGCCTCATCCACCCCTAAACAAGGACGTCATGAATTACGAATTATTTAAATTAGCCCAAGGTCAGATACGTTGGATTTTAAATCTTTAAATTCACGACCTTTAGCTACGAAACCAGAGCCAAGACTATACTTGCTGCAGTCGCCACCTTCATTGATGTTTGAACCTTATCACATAACTTAGCAACCTTTTAATGTATATCGATGCATGATCTTGTCTATACATTGTGTAGGATTTTCCAACGTCCAGATATTGTGCAATGTAAATACCTTTTTGCTTCGAGGTATTTTTGTCTCTCTTGTGCGAGAACCCTTGCAGGAAGAATACGAAGCAATCGAGAAACCATTACAGTGTGTCAAATAAACAAAACAAACAACACAACAAAAATTAAGAAACACAAAACCCATTCGTATGTGATGAGCGAGTTATGAGAGAGTAGATTAACTTCCTGTTAACAGACGATGTCGCAGTTCCTTCTTAATGCGCATGCGCCGCACTTCGCTGATAGATGGACAGTGTGAACAGTTCCTCCTCCTCGTATTATCTTGACGAGTGTGACTGATATATTAAAATTGTGACTGTTTGTTGGCAAGATACTTCATAAGGAAATAAATGAAACAGTTTTCTAAAAGTAGTCGCACTACCTTCTCGTACGTGATATCATTTGCAGCGACACTGCATATTCCCCAAATTAATACCAGGAAAAGAAAACCTCCCACGTGTCTTCCCTGTTGCTGATTTAATGTAACCGTTCCATTTCACATAGACTCACAGTTATACCACTTAATACTTACGTAAGGATTTCAGAAAGTTACACGCTAAGAGCATTTTGCAACAATAGTGGCGCATTATCAGAGAAGAGAGTACATTTTCCGGGTTTTCTGTAGACACAGTTCAGCCACCGTACCGATAACATAAACCCTTCGAGCATCGAAGAAGCAATGATGGAAATAAAAGAAAGATTCAGGAGTGGGATTAAAATTCAAGATGAAAGGATATAAATGATACGATTCGCTGATTACATTACTGTTCTGAGTGAAAGTGAAGAACAATTACATGACATGCTGAATGGAATGGACAGTCTAATGAAGTACAGAATATGTACTGAGAGTAAATCGAAGGAAGACGAAAGCAATGAAAAGTAGCTGAAAAGAGAGCGGTGACTAACATCGGGACTGGTGTTCACGAAGTAGATGAAGTTAAGGAATTCTGCTACCTAGGCAGCAAAATTAGAAAGAAAGAAAACAAAATAAGAAAGACGGAGCAAGGAGGACATCAGAAGCAGACTAGCAATGGCAAAAAGGGGCATTCCTGGCCAAGAGAGGTCTACTGGTATCAAACATAACCTCAATTTGAGGAAGATATTTCTAAGAATGTAAGTTTGGAGCACAGCATTGTATGATAGTGAAACATAAACTGTGGGAAAACCGAAAGAGAAGAGAATCTATGCATTTGAGATGTGGTGCTACAGTCGAATGTTGAAAATTAAGTGCACTGATAACGTAAGGAACGAGGAGGTTCTGCGCAGAATCGAAGAGGAAAGGAATGCGTTGAAAACACTGACTAGGAGAAGGGACAGCATAATAGGACGTGGTTAAGACATTAGGGACTGAATTCCATGGTTTCAGAGGGAGCTGTAGAAGGCAAACTCGTGAATACATTCAGAAAATAGTTGAGGACGTAGTTTGCAAGTGCTACTCTGAGACGAAAAGGTTGGCACAGGAGAAGAATAGTGGCGGGCCACATCAAACCAGTCAGAAGACTGATAACTGAAAAAAAACCATTTGAGATGTCTTGACCACATTTTTGTTATTCCAGCATCCCTTAGGCGTATCGATTTACGTCATTATCAATGGTACCTACTTCATCTGATTATTATGGTACAGCAGAAACTTGTCCAAATGGATTCATGGTATCCAGTCAACACTAGCGTACTCGCTCATTCTGAAAAAAATGTTGTCTAGATTCTGTGTATCAATTTCGACGAATTGCTACTGCTTCATAGTGATGACACTAACCATATGCGTTTGATAATGACGTATGCCGAAACATGAAAGGCATATTGGAATAATAAAAGTGTGTTAAATAGTCTCGAAGTATCTGAGTGCATCCAGTGGCAGCTTTTTCTCACAGCAGTTTCATGCAAATTGTAAGAGAGGTGCTGCGTATGTGGAAAAACAGTCTCTTGCATGCGTGTTTTCTTGAAGTGTAATGAAGCACTCAACAAAAGTTACCTCGTCCGCTACAGTAATGCTTTATTTACTTTCTGCATTGCCTTTCTATACGTGTGACGTGACGTGTTCAAGACGTTTTGTACAAATCTCGTATTGTGATAATATCAGGCTCTTTTTCAGATTTTATCCCAATTTTTTTATCATTTAAAGAGAGCTGCTCGTCATTATATCAAATGCAAATTTATGCAAGTCTTAATACACACTCATTTTCATAAATTAGGGATAATGCTGATACATGGTGAAATACGCTCTGGTGGGCGGTTTGCGGGCTTAAATCTCCTCGGGGTATGACCATGCGGTGCATTTGACCTGCAGTCGTCGTACGGTGGCGCTGGCACCAGTCCACATACGCAGAGGTGCATTGGTGCATGTCAGAGTACTGTGTAGAGAGTAACTGTGCAGACGTTTTCAGACGTGCTAATGGTGTATGTGTGTTGAAAATGGCTCAAAGAACACATATTGATGACGTTATGAGGGGAAGAATACTAGGGCGACTGGAGGCTGGTCTAACACAGCAGATCGTAACACGGGCTCTCCGTGTGCCACAAAGTGTGATCTCAAGATTACGGCAACGATTCCAGCAGACAGGAAACGTTACCAGGCGCTACAGTACGGGACGTCCAAAGTCTACAACACAACAAGAAGACCGATATCTCACCATCAGTGCCGTCAGACGGCCACAGAGTACTGCAGGTAGCCTTGCTCGGGACCTTACCGCAGCCACTGGAACAGTTGTCCCCAGACACACAGTCTACAGATGACTGAACAGACATGGTTTATTCGCCCGGAGACCTGCAAGGTGCATTCCACTGACTCCTGGTCACAGGAGAGCCGGTAAAGCCTGGTGTCAAGAACAGAGTACATGGTCATTGGAACAATGATCGCCGCGCGGATTAGCCGAGCGATCTAGGGCGCTGCAGTCATGGACTGTGCGGCTGGTCCCGGCGGATGTTCGAGTCCTCCCTCGGGCATGGGTGTGTATGTTTGTCCTTAGGATAATTTAGGTTCAGTAGTGTGTAAGCTTAGGGACTGATAACCTTAGCAGTTAAGTGCCATAAGATTTCACACACATTTAAACATTTGAACAATGTTCCCAGGTTATGTCCATGGACGAGTCCAGGTATAGTCTGAACAGTGATTCTCGCCGGGTTTTCATCTGATGTGAACCAGGAACCAGATAACAACCCCTTAATGTCCTTGAAAAGGACCTGTATGGAGGCGGTTGTTTGATGGTGTGGGGTGGGATTATGATTGGTGCACGTACACCCCCTGCACGTCTTTGACAGAAGAACTGTATCGGGAGGTCATTTTGCATCAGTATGTATGCCTTTTCAGGGGTGCAGTGGGTTCCACCTTTCTCATGGTGGATGATAACTCACGGCCCCACCGAGCTGTCATCGTGGAGGAGTACACAAGATATCAGGCGAATGGAGTGACTTGCCTCTTTTTCCAGACCTAAACCCCATCGAGCACGTGTGGGATGCTCTCGGTCGACGTATCGCTGCACGTCTTCAAACCCCTATGACACTTCAGGAGCTCCGACAGGCACTGGTGCAAGAATGGGAGGCTATACCCCAGCAGCTGCTAACCACCTGATCCAGAGTATGCTAACCCGGTTTGCGGCCTGTATACTTGTGCATGGTGCTCATATCCCATATTGATGTCGATTGATGTCGGGATACATGCGCAGGTAACAGTGGCGTTTTGCAGCATATGTGTTTCGGGACGGTTTTCTCAACTTATCACCAATACCGTGGTCTTACAGATCTGTGTCGTGCGTGTTCCCTATGTGCCTATGCTATTAGCGCCAGTTTTGTGTAGTGCTACATTGTGTGGCAGCACATTCTGCAATTAACCTTAATTTACGAGCATGAGTGTAATTCCTTATTCTCCTCCAAATTGTCTGTACACAGCGACATCGTCAATTAATGATTCTATTGTACTGCTGCTCTTGTCTGATCAAAAGTTTATGTACAAGTATATTATTCTAATTTCAGTTTATTTGCTTTTAATTTGCTTATCTACTCTATGTTAACAAAAGGCTTACGAGCTTGTTGCTGTGTGTTTACTTTTATGAAAATCGAACACCCGCCACAGCGGGACCGTAAAATGGTTCTATTCAAAACTAACGACACCACGTGTTAAGAGGTTTATCCCACTGGGAGACGAGGCAACCAATTCATGTTTCGTAGAACGCGGTCGGCCGCTTGCGGATCCACAATTGCATCCACTGTTGCACTTCCTCGTAGGACTGAAACCAACGTCCATGCACGTCTTTCTTCAGTTGGGCAAATATGTGAAAATCACACAGTGAAAGATTCGCGTTGTACGAACGATATTGCAGGGTTTCCCAACTAAATCGCAGAACCGTAGCCTACGTTCGATTGGCAGTGGAGGTGATGATCGTTTCGAACTTTGGAACCAAATCAATGGGCTGCGCTATGAAGACACTTCGCACGAACTGCGACGCGCCATAAAGTCAAAACGCCCGGGAATACTATTAGACGGGATCACCCTGTGGCAGCCGGCCACTGTGACCGAGCGGTTCTAGGTTCTTCAGTCCGGAACCGCGCTGCTACTACCGTCGCACGTTCGAATCCTGCCTCGGGCAGGTTAAATGGCTCTGAGCACTATGGGACTCAACTGCTGAGGTCATTAGTCTCGGGCAGGTTAGTTCGGTTTAAGTAGTTCTAAGTCTAGGGGCCTGATGACCTCAGACATTAAGTCCCATAGTGCTTAAAGCTATTTGGACCATTTTGAACCCTGTTGCACAATAACGCCGACCCCCTCACTGCCAATTGGACGGAGACTAAGCTTCAGCGATGTGTTTGGGAAACAGCGCAACATCCACCGTATGGCCCGAATGTTTCACCGTGCGATTTTAACTTCTGTAGTGACATGAAGAAAGGCATACGCAGACGTCGGTTTGTAGCGGACGAGGGAGTGCAAGAATTGGTGCGGTTGTGGATCTGTCAGCGGGCGGCCGTATTCTACGAAACAGGACTTGATCTTCTCGTCTTCAAGTCGAATAAATGTCTTTATGCGTGTGGTGATTGGTTTTGAATGCAGGGGCGGTTTAGTAAAGTATTGTGGGTGGGGGCGGTTGCCTAGAAGAGAAAGAAGACCCAGGCGTCCTCTCCTAAAAAATTGTGGAAAAAACCTCCAAAAACTACTGTTTAAGCTATTCTGACACTTAAAATTATCAAACAACTGCAAAAATGTGTTTTATTTTAGATAAAAAAGTTTTGAATTGATCGAAATGTGTAGCATTCACAATTTTTCTCTGAGTAACTTTTTAATATAATTGTTAAAACACAGCAACAAGCTCATAAGTGGTCTGGTAACACGGAGTTGATAAGCAAATTAAAAGAAATAAATTAGAATAATATACTTTTAGAACTGTAGTTCTTAATTTGTTGACAGTTATACTTTTTCCAGTTTAGTTTATAATTACAGCTGTAAAGCGTACTGTTGTGGTACATGGGGAAATTCTGCTAGAATTTGGCGCCCACAATTCGAACAGGAGGGTGAGCACAAGTCACTGCTACAGGTAGTACATTCTCTCGGACACAAAAAAGTAAGATGGCTTGGGGAATCAAACCGAATTCAACCATTAAATCCACTGAAAAATACTCCAAATTCACATGTTTAAATTTGGCTCAGATTATAAAAACTACCATTTGATTTTAATTTGAAAAATATGTAAAAATCAGCCAACCGGTTGCATAGGTTTTCTATATACCGTGACCAGGTTTCGTCACCTCTAAGGGTGACTTCATCAGAAGGTAAGGTAATTACATGAAGAACATATCGTCAAAGATGTACAGTGATTTAAGAGCTGAGTTGCTCAAGTCATACATTAAAATGTAAAACATAATGTTCTTCAAAAGGTCAAACATTAAAACATAAGTAACACCGGAGTGGTGTGAGGAGACTTGATTTTAAATTAGTTTCACCTCTCGGAGGGGGGCGATCACCCTCACTGTTCTCCCTCGCTTGTTTGAATGAAACCATTCCGTGGTCCCCTTGTAGCGGGTGTTTGCTATTCAGTTGACTATTATCAAGAACGTCAGAGATGCTAGCTTTCTTGGGTGACACCCAATGTTACATACGTTTTTGTGGAACATTCACTGACCATAAAATTTACTGGGTTCAGTTGGTCAAATACTGGCGTAGACAATATGATAGCGTCTCGATTGGTAGGCAGTGATCCGGTTCATGTCGTGCCGATGCACAGAGCAGGAAGGAGCCGTCGAGCCCAAGCCGACCGCAAGGGCAGGTCTGCGCAGTACCCTCCCGTTAGGCCGGGAGGACTTTATTCCATTAGACGTGCGAGGCCGGCGCGGCTGGGTCACGTGAGCGGCGGCGCGGGCAGCGCCTTGGGGAGCAAACCTGATTACCCCCGCGCGCCGCCCGGCGACAAAAGGGCCTCGAGGGTTGTCCGGGGCGCTGCCTCAGCACCGGCTGCAGGGGTGGGCCGCCAAGGCTTCTTCCCAAATGAGTACGCGTCTTCCAGCGTCAACTACGGCATCTCGACTTGCTGGAAGCCTTCCCGTTTTCCTTTGCGAGAAGTCGACTTAAATGATGAGGTAATTGCTACGGTACCTGTGGTGTCACCGCCAGACACCACACTTGCTAGGTGGTAGCTTAAATCGGCCGCGGTCCATTTAGTACATGTCGGACCCGCGTGTCGCCACTGTGTGATGCGCCACCACAAGGCAGGTCTCGAGATACGGAATAGCACTCGCCCTAGTTGTACGGACAACATTGCTAGCGACTACACTGACGAAGCCTTTCTCTCATTTGCCGAGAGATAGTTAGAATAGCCTTCAGCTAAGTCCATGGCTACGACCTAGCAAGGCGCTATTAGCCTTACATAGTTAGATAGTTATCGTATGAAATGTCTCATCAAGAACGTTGTAAACAAATGACGGATTAAAAGTTAAGTATTCCCAAAGCAACGTACTTTTCTTTATAGCAATTCATTGAGCGTCCTGTTTCAGACCTCTATCTAGCCTACGTGAGATTACGCGTGCCTTTCGGCTACTTCAGTGTGGCGTAGCTGTCTTGTTACACCACAACAGTACCGATGAGCGGAATCCTCTACACTTTTCCAGGTTATCCGTCAGAGGGTTGATGCAGTATAAGATGGGATGAAAAATTCCTCGCTTAGCACAAAAAAGAATTGAGTCCAGGCGCTGACTCATAGCAGGAGTGGATGCCGTAATTCGTTGCTATCCCCGTTCCCCCCCCCCCCCCCCTACACTTTGCCCCGCCTTCTTCCAAATATAGGGTCTAACGAATACGTGAAAATGGAGCCCAGTGAAATTTGCACCCAAATTGAATGTGTCAAATTTGCACCCATTTTACCTGGAAATTACTATGTCACGGCCTACTTGAGCCCCGAGTACTCCCTCCGGCCTCAGGGGGGTGATGCGCGCCCTGTCCGAGCTGCGTGGACGCCGCCCTGCAAATGACCAACGTGAACAAAATGTCCTACTGCCGTAAGAAGAGCAAGAGCACCATCAGTTGTCGACATAACGCTCTACAATATTGTCACTTACATGCGCATGTAACACTGATTCTACTTGTTGTAACGGTTATATCTTGCTTTCCTTCTTTTGTGGTGCATATCTAGATCTTCATCTACATGACTAATGTGCGGTTCACACTTAAATACGAGGCAGAAGCACTTACAAACTACATTTTTCTCTACCGTCCTACTCTCGAACAACACGCGTGAAAGACCAACACCTTGTAACAGGTCCATGATTAAGGAATTTGTTGCTAGCGCACTCGAGCACATGTAATTTCGATGGATTGCTCACGCGCTGCCTGCGATATGTAAGCTATAAAAGAATCTCAGACCAGAGAGCAGTGTTGTCAGCAGTAGGAACTGTCTAGCAGTTGTAGTAGTAGTAGCGATCAGTTGGGTGCGTGGAGTTGGCTGGGCCAGTCGTGGGGAGCGATGGCGGAGCCTGAGCGTTGTACTATAAGGTAAAAGCAGCCTCGCGCTTATGTACTATTGTTATATCAAGTCCCATGTAAATGTTTAAAAAAATCTCTTAATAATAAACTTTCTCATAAAAAGTAACTTTTGACAATCATTCATTTCAATTTAAAGAATTTGCTAATTTCTCCAATCCTTGGTCATCCCGATTATTCAAAAGAAAAATCAGTTGTTTCTTTTTATACATGACAAATCTATCGGCCAGCATTGCACTCGGCTGTGCCAGAAAAATTTCTTATAGGAGCAGATATATATGCATTATCCGGCGACCTTATTGAGGTAAGAATTTTCAATTTATTCAGAATGATCTTTCAGGGCCATGACGCAGCACTGCTGACGTCCAAAATTTACCAGTTTAAATTCACAGTCAATTATTGAAAGGTTATAATTGAACCACAATTTTTTATTGAGAGATTAGTCACATTTCATTATTGATAGGTTACGCAATTAATTTTTTGGGAGGTTTCACTAAATGTCAATGTTATAGTTATATTTTTTACTGTTGGGACGTTTCGGAACTTTTCTGTTGAGAGGTTACAACCTAAGTCTTTCCTAAAAGCTCTGATTTTTCTTATTTTATTACGATGATAATTTCTCAAAGGAACGTTTTCGTAACAAGGGGAGAAAGTTGGAGACTGAAATTTCGTGAAGAGAACCCGCCGCAACGAAGAATACCTTTCCTTTAAAGATTGTCACCTCAACTCACGTGTCATATCCGTGGCTCCCTTCCCTGTTTCGCGATAACACAAGGCGTGCTACCTTTCTTCGGACTTTTTCGATATCCGTCAGTCTTATGTGGTAAGGATCCTATACCGCACAGCAATACTCTAGCAGAGAACGGAGAAGCTTAGTTTAGGGAGTCTCTTCAGTACACCTGTTTCATCTGCCTTTCTTTGATTAAAAGAGAGTCTTTGCTTTCCTCTCCAGACGAGCTTATACATCAAAAAATGGCTCTGAGCACTATGGGACTTAACTGCTAAGGTCATCAGTCTCCTAGAACTTAGAACTACTTAAACCTAACAAACCTAAGGACATCACACACACCCATGCCCGAGGCAGGTTTCGACCCTGCGACCGTAGCGGTCGCGCGGTTCCAGACTGTAGCGCCTAGAACCGCTCGGCCACTCCGGCTGGCTGAGCTTATACATCGTTCCAATTAAATCAGTTAGTAACTCTTATCCCTACATACTTAGTTGAACTGACAGTCTTTGGATTTGTGTTATCGTGTAACCGAAATTAAATAGATGGCTTTTAGTACTCACTTAGATGACCTCAAGCTTCTCACACACTTTTTGCATCATACCGATATTTCGGCTAAATCTGCTTATCTGGGTGGTAACATGCTCGCCTCCCATGCAAGCGGGTCAGGTATTGACTCCCGGCTGGGTTGGAGATTTTCTCCGCTCAGGGACCTCTTCATCATTTCATCCTCATCACCGGCGTTCAAGTCGCCCAATGTGGCGTTGAAAGAAATAAGACTTGCACTTGGTGGCCGGGCTTCACCGAATAGGGACCTCCCGGCCAACGATGCCATACGCTCATTTCCATTTTTTTTCGGCTAAATGATTTCGCCGCTGGTTTTGATCCTCTGATGACTTTATTAGACGATAAACGATAGCATCATCTGTAAACACTCTAAGAGAGATGCTCAGACTGTGTCCTGAATCGTTTATGTAGATTAGGAACAGCAGAGTATGGTTCAAATAACTGTGAGCACTATGGGACTTAACATCTGGGGTCATCAGTCCCCTAGAACTTAGAACTACTTAAACCTAACTAACCTAAGGACATCACACACACCCATGCCCGAGGCAGGATTCGAACCTGCGACCGTAGCAGTCGCGCGGTTCCAGACTGAAGCGCCTAGAACCGCTAGGTCACGTCGGCCGGCGAACAGCAGAATACCTATAACACTTCCTTGGGGAACGCTAGATATCATTTCTGTTTTACTCGATGACTCTCCGTCAATTACTACGAAATTTGACTTTCTGTATCTATATGATTACTCTGCAATTCGCAAATAAGTGCCTGGCAGAAGCTTCATCGAACCAGTGTCAAGCTATTTCTCTACAGTCCCATTCTCAAATAGCGCGTGGGAAAAATAAAGTCGAGCTCTGAGTTCTTTTACTTTGCTATGAGGATCATTCCTTCCTATGTAGGTCGGCGCCACCAAATTTTTTTCACACTCTAAGGAGAAGCTTCGTGATTGAAATTTCATGAAAATATCATGCCACAATGAAAAACTCCATTGTTTCAATGATTGCCACCCCAATTCACTTAACATATCCGTGCTGCTCTCCCCCTATTTTGTGACAATACAAAACCAGTAGCGTTAAAACTGAATCTTCTACACCTTCCATCGAGATATAAGAAGATGACGTTGAAGATGTCCGTCGAAGACGTTGTGCAATATAGACGGGCTCTGCACAAAAAGAATAGAGCGCAGCCACTGATTCAGAGACAGATTCTGAGAGGGAGTGTATGTCATAATTTTTGCTATATCCCCCCAGCCCCCTTGTTCAACTGGTTACTAACGACGGTGTACGGAACAACAATACATAGTATTCACGTCATTTTCAGACTAATAATATAGCTATTACAAGTTGTATTTTTTTTAGTTGGGTTGTACCTCCAAGAACATATGGCATGAACTAGACACTAATGTTGAATTTCCCCTGGACAGCAGGTAAGGCGTTGAGGTGTGGACGCAGGGAAGTAAAGCAATTAGTCTATACTGACAGGTGTAATCTATTTAGTAGTGCAGTTACGGCCGTGGATAAAACATCAGATCGTAAAGTTTGGGACGTATTTGTGGGAAGAGTGTTTAACACAAAACAGAAACCCACCAACACTCTGGGGTTTCGTATAATCGGGGTTCGAGTCCCTGTCCAGCACAAATTTTCGTTGTTGTCATTCCATTCTACAGCTGAGGGTAGTCCTTATTCGCAATTGCGAATTCATTTGACGTACACAAGTATCGGCATTTATACCTGTTACAGCCTGTACAGCTCCCCTTCAGCCACGCTTTCCACATACCACAGATGCCTCTGATTTTAATGATAATAGCAACAGAATGTATAAAATGTTTTAATATACTAATTATTAGTTTGTTTGCTATTTCAGTGCTTAATACATCCCTTACCTTTAATGTGCTAGATTTTGCGATTTAGAGAATTAAAGTGTATGCAACCATTCATCTGCAATTTCGTGAACTTCATGTGTCGTGCAGCGAATTAAAGAACTGTAGGCCCTATTACCAACAATATATCATAATTTTCACATTATCGTTAGCACAATACAAAAGTCGACGTGTGCACTAAACACTACAATTACGAGCACCGATCTGCGATTATGCTTGTACGAGTGTGTAAGTGATGGAAATGCCATCTCGTCCAGTCGTTATCACCTACACTACTCGGTTCAATCCCGTTTCCAGCCATCCTGATTCAGGTTTTCCGTGATTTCCCTAAATCGTTTCAGACAAATGCCGGGATGGTTCCCTTGAAAGGGCACGGCCGGTTTCCTTCCCCATCCTTCCCTAACCCGAGCTTGTGCTCCGTCTCTAATGACCTCGTTGTCGACGGGACGTTTAACAACACTAAACTAACCTAACCCACCTACACTACTGGCCATTAAAATTTCTACACCAAGAAGAAATGCATTGTTGAACGCAGGGTAGCAGACGCGTGCCGTTGTTGACGCAACGACAGCGACAATTTCGATTGCAGTGGGAACGGAGCTATCGAGAATAGACCGTGAATGAAGTGAAACATAACGCCTGATCGAATGAATCTCGTTTCTTGTTATATCAAGTCGATGGTCTAGCCCAGATACTCGTCATTAAGACGAACGGCTTTTCGAAACATGAGCAGCGCCGTGTTTGCAGGCCAGTGGGGACAACACTGTGTTATGGGGGACATTCACCAGGGATTTCATGGCAGCTGTGATAATAAGTGATGGTCGCATGACAGCTACGGACGACGTGAATGCTTTTGTGGACAACCAGCCTTCCCCAACGGGGATGACAACCTGCTGTAGGATTTTTGCCAGTGTCACAAGACCAGAAATGTGCTACAGTTTGAGGAGTGCAATAGTGAACTTATATTAATACCTCTGTCGGCATATTCCCCGGGTTTGTACCCGAATGAACAGTTCTAGAATGGTATCAGTTGTTATTCCCCCATCCATGAAACATTGGCCCGTTGTGGCGAAACAAGCGCTGTATCATTGGAGAAATGCAGTGGCGAACGAGTGTGCTGGGATTGACCCCAGTTCACTGCGAGTAGCGGCACATCACCACAACGCGTCTGCGCGTAGCACACAAGTAGCGCACCATAATTTAACAATGGAATTAAGAAGTAAAGTTGCGTTTCCAAACTTTGTAGTCATATGCTTTAGTATATTAATTTGTAAACTGTCAAATCTCAAAATGATCAGGTCTATGTTTTTCCCTAATACACCGTGGCGCTAAATAATAAAATAGAAACCCAAAAATTGTTTATAAAGTGAAGATGTATGTCAAAATTAATTGGTACACATCACTAACTGATTAAAAAATATTTTGGTCAGAATTCGCGTTTTTAAGAAAAACTGAAGGCGCTAAGTATTGTACTTAGAAATATGAAAATTTTTATGAAGCTTCAGTTCAGCATAAAAACATTAATTATGTAACCCCAATGAGCAAACTCGAGTATTTTTTGAGTAATTTGCTGAAAACTTAATTTGGAACTAAAATGTCCTGATTTGTTGTAGATTAAGTATCTGTTATATTAATGCTAGAAAGTTTTGGTTGCAGCACATGATGAAACCTATGGAATAGAAGAGCTGTAACAAGTTGCAAGGCCTGCATGTAAATAATAACCAATACAAGGTCTCTTAAAGTTGTAGTTCTAAGGTCAGGTTCTACTGTCAGTTCCGTTCTGTAAATTATAGACGGCAAACTTTAAAAGCAGGCGAGCTACAACATTTTCTGTGATTTTAACCGACTTACCTAGATGAATACAAAAATTCCGAATATTTCAAATTAATACACAACAGTGGTATAAAATATTATGTGTCCGAGAGGCTGCTATCGTGAGCCGTCCGCTGCGCCACATGTATAATACAGCCTGAGAGGCAAGACTAGGCTTCACTTCGCACCCAGCCACTGTACAATCCGCGTCTGTCAAACGCCCGAGTGCGCGCTGCCTCGGATGACGTCAGAGACAGGCTGTTGCTAAACGCATATTTTCAGTAACGATAGAAAATGAGCTCGCGAGCACTGTACGCCGTACTGGATCGCATAGATTTTGCAGAAGTAACTGTTAGTGTGCTGCCTGTAATGTTAACACATCTCTGTGGTAAGTGGTGACAATGGTTTTCCACTGTTGTGGCGAGCAGTTATTTTATCAGAAGTCAGGGCGAAAGACAATTTAATAGGAACTTAGCGTAAGGGTCGGCTCTGAACTGCTCATAGTGCTGTTAAGGAAACAAAGATTTATTGTCAATATTAACACAATGAATAGTACAATGTAGAGCGTGTGAAATTTTACCAAATGTATCTATCAATTAGAACTCAAAATTTCCATTTATAATCGTAGTCCTGATGCTGCTGAGCAAATAGAGAATAGAAACATTTCTTTCAGTGGGCTGGACAAGAATGTGGACTTGCAGACAAGGCACTATGGCCAGTACGTTCTCCATCGCTTTCTGGCTGACCACAGAAATAGTTTCCAGGCTCTCGTAAAAGACAGCGAACAATATTCAAATATTTACAGCAATGAAACAAATATTTCAAATATTTTCTTCTATTACTTATAACTGATCATATATTAGCTTGCCGCCCCACATCATTATTTACGGTAACTGCCTGACCTACGCTTTGACATTGGGGTCGCATACCTCCAGAAACCTACCAATAATTTTCTTAATCAATGCCTTGCAGAATCACTGCAGCACTGGGGACCAACACGCTACTAGTTAAGTGGTCATAATGTTATGTTTCTTGAAAGTATCTGCTGTGGAATACACGAAGAATTAAATCCCTAACTACTCACAGATGTTACATTTACATTCTTGACAACAGAAGAACAAATTGTTAGTGAAAATTTTTGTACTGAACGTGGTAGGAGGGGTTATGATAATAATGGTCAGTATTATTATTGTTGTTAAATATTTGTTTACCTTAAAGTAACTGAATTATTATCATTGTCAAGCTCTACTCTTTATATGGTCTTAAAAAAAAACAGAGTTTACAATTTAAAAAAAAAGTCAGCTAACATATCGAAGTAATTCGATGATTTCGCACAGGAAACGGAATAAGTTTACCTAGAAGATAGCAATAAGAAAGAAACAGAAGGCAATATTTGGGTGTATCTTAAGATACCGTAACACATACTGTTACTGTGGAATAATCCCATCCCATTGATGAGTTAGCATAATACAGATACGAAAGTCGGGTGTCGGTAGTGAGTAACGTTGTTGAGTATTTACGTAGGGATGCCAGAATGATAGCAGTAATTCTACCTCTGTTCGGTAGTTTTCAAGTAAAAAGTAGCGTACATGCGTATTTCACTTTGAACAATACCGCACTACTGTGCTGGTGAGAGAATTGGTCTTTGTGTACAGTTGTGGATGAGGCTCCACAACGTCCCTCATATTTCTGAACGGTGTGTTCACTGTGGCAATGAAACAAGTTCGCGTGCCCTTGATTTCCCCTGGGACGCTGCCACTTATTGTCTGGCAATTCATCTAGCAGCCACACCCCATCGATAAATCACTACACGATAGTCCAGCGTAATACGTAGGTAGCACTCCAGTTCGTACCTGAAACTGCAGTTCCATCAGCAAATAGTTGCATACTTTTTGCAAGTAAAAATGAAAAATAACAGTCGAAACCATCGTTTATTTTCGTTTTACTGATAGTAATCAGTCACTGTTCTAATAACTATCATCTGACTAAAATTCCAGAGCACTCGAGAATTCGTTGTCCGGTGCCAGTGTACAGACATCCGTTACCAACGGTAATGGTAAAAATTCTCTACTTTCGTAGATATTTCAGTTGATTTCTCTAAAATGTTGTTGCCCAATTGTTAGTCCATTTACTCGTTGTGTGTGTGTGTGTGTGTGTGTGTGTGTGTGTGTGTGAGTGTTTGTTAGTGTGTGTGTGTGTGTGTGTGTGTGTGTGTGTGTGTGTGTGTGTGTGTGTGGACTGGGGAAGCGAAAGGGTGTGTATGTGCACTTCGATTAATTTCTTCCAAGCCATACAACTATTACGTTTGCACAGCGAAAGGAGCATACCTCACATCATTAACAGGAGAAATTCCTAAGTAACCTGTTGGCATTTCAGTGTAGTTCTATTTTAATTAGTCGTTGAATGTTCTGGTGAAATCAGTGTCAAAGAAAAGACGTATCATAGCAATCACAAACTGCCGAACACATTTCATTTTTGCATGTTTGAGCTGGGAGATGTTGTTGTAATAGTAAATGTTACGCGCGAATGCGCTGTCTTTCAAACTTCTCGACGTAACACGATCGCTACATGTCCCTTGCTGTAGTTTCTTGTTGTTGTTGTGGTCTTCAGTCCTGAGACTGGTTTGATGCAGCTCTCCATGCTACTCTATCCTGTGCAAGCTCCTTCATCTCCCAGTACCTACTGCAACCTACATCCTTCTGAATCTGCTTAGTGTATTCATCTCTTGGTCTCCCTCTACGATTTTTACCCTCCACGCTGCCCTCCAATGCTAAATTTGTGATCCCTTGATGCCTCTGAAGATGTCCTACCAACCGATCCCTTCTTCTAGTCAAGTTGTGCCACAAACTTCTCTTCTCCCCAATCCTATTCAATACCGTCTCATTAGTTACATGATCTACCCACCTAATCTTCAACATTCTTTTGTAGCACCACATTCCGAAAGCTTCTATTCTCTTCTTGTCCAAACTATTTATTGTCCATGTTTCTTATCTTAACCAAAAAAAGAACAATTCTTACACGTTATGGTTTATTATAATTTGTACCCGCGAAAACTACATTTTCTGTTCTCATGAACGAAATTTTTCAGAGCAGTAAGGTGGCCCGTGAGGTTACTCTCCATTTTAAACAATTACTTTTTGGGATAACTTCACCTACAATATTCGAATTATTTCAGAAGGCACATAAAGCAAAGTAGAAAGAATACTGCTAAGTTACATCGAGTTCGCCAAACTAAAACAAAAAGTCATGTAATACGTTCTTACTGGCTAGCATATGTCTCTTTTACCTAGAGTTACAGTTGTTAAATCATAAAATATGGGTCATTTCTTCGAAATTTTGTAGTTCTTCTTCTTCTATAACAACAATAACAACAACAACAACACCTACTACTACTACTAGCACCATTAGTACTTACAGTAACTAATGGTTTTAGGTTCTCTATCGCACCCCTTATTATTAGACTTATAAAATCTGGACGTGTATTTTCAACATCGTGCCTTGTACAGAAAATAATTTCCAAAGTGAATGTTCACCGATAACTAGTCTTTGCTCTTCATATTACAAACTTAATGCTATTCCTCGTGTTTCTTTTTAGTTTCTTGCTGTAATGGGTAATTTGGTTCTATTTATTGTTGTTGTGGTGGTGTGTACGTGTTACTGTAAAACGTGTGAAAATGTAGCGGCAAGAATAACAGTATTATTGAAATAAATAAATATTCTCTGATATTTCTTATTTATGTGCTGCTGAGCCCGACTATAATGAGTTTAACAATTCTTTATTTGACATCAAAATGTATGCACCAAATAATTAATATATCACACCCCAACATCTACCCATAACAACACTGTTTATGTCTTAAATATTTTTATTTAAAGTCAAATTTCTGTTGGTACTTGTCCTCGGAGTTCAAATATTTGAATAACGATCGAAAGAATTAGTGTCTGATTATTTCTGCATTTTAAAATTGCCGCTCGATACGCGCACTTAATGGCGGCAAAGCATGCACAGTCTGGACTGCTACGGACACAAAACTTAAAACATTCATAGTTGGTTATTTAGTTGCAAATAAAAGTCCGTACACTAGAATTCCATTGTAAATTGTTTGTTATATTTTTCTTTTGATCACTCATGACTACGTTGTACAATATTTAAAAGAACAGACCTCAGCTTATCTTCAATCTCATCCGCTTAATACATCATAGGGAAGAAGAACAGAAGAAGGCAAAATTCCACAGACAATACATGCCAATACATTCTTTTCGTGGTATAATGTTTTGTTATATGATTATTCTTTGTAGGAACCGGGTTATAAAGTAATAAAACATATTGTAGTTATTTCACAATATAATGATAAATCACAATATAATAATAAGTCTTTTCTCAGTTCTTACTTATAGGCATAAAAGTCATCTCTGGAAAAATATTCGTAATTCGCAAGTCTCGAGCACTGTCCCATACACTGGCGACACAAAATATTAGCGTTGACATTACATTACAAACTTCCCATATTCATATCGTGAGAAGCAGAAAGTATCAATTTTATATCGAGAACCTACTCTGTTGGAAGCATCTGTAGATTCATAAAGAAAGCTCTACAGTGTGCAAAACACTACAATTCTATTATGTATACTGTCTGTATTTCCCAAATCGAGAACTGCTATGGCGCTATTAGGATACTCGTGACAAATCTAAATGGTTTTCTTCGGTTTATGTCGGTCCTGTACGAAAACAGAAGCTGCTAACGTGGTAACATAAGAATCCCGTAAGAACAAAGTCAGTTTAATACGCCCAGATTAACATGATTGTAGATGGTCAGGAAAGTGCGTCCAAGAGTGAACGAAAATGCACTCCTGATGCTTGGAGCAATTACGCCTGACGTACAGTTTTCTGTACATTCTGAGAAGTGTGTCACAGTTGTATAGCTGATATGGCCATACGAGAAGGGAGCTGTGACAAGATGCTTCTCTGAAACTTTTGTCCGACTGTAATGCTACTTCACTTCCGATATCAAGAGTTATTAGGGACTGAAACATGGTGAACGACTACTTAAAATAGCCATAAACCTCTCTGACTCGTAAATTCATAGCTATGAATCTCTTTGGTGTGCTTATTTTATTTTGTGTCTTTATCCACTGTGTTCTTTCGCTTCCTTTAACGTAACAAAAGTCTGAAATTCATGTATTTACGTATTTTATGGGAAGCTAATTGAATCGTCGTCTAATTCTGAAGTATTTCAAATATGATCGCTTCCTGGTCGGGGGAATGCTTTATGGGTCATTACGTGTTTATAAGTGGCACACCTCTCAAATATTTCAGTAATATAATTAACCAAAATCCTGAGATGGTCTCACAATTTACGACACCTGAGACTATAGTCGAGAGCAGCGTTCATTTTATTATTACAAAAACCGATTCCGGTCATTTCGTAATCACGCGTTTAGAGAGAACGTTCGCATTGCTCTGAAAACGCTGCGCTGCTGTGAGAGTCCACTTCATTCATCAACAGCAGCGGCTTCGTTGGTTACCATAACAAGCAGTGCGGACGAGTATGGTTACATCATTATTCTTTGTAGGAACCGGGTTATAAAGTAATAAAACATATTGTAGTTATTTCACAATATAATGATAAATCACAATATAATAATAAGTCTTTTCTCAGTTCTTACTTATAGGCATAAAAGTCATCTCTGGAAAAATATTCGTAATTCGCAAGTCTCGAGCACTGTCCCATACACTGGCGACACAAAATATTAGCGTTGACATTACATTACAAACTTCCCATATTCATATCGTGAGAAGCAGAAAGTATCAATTTTATATCGAGAACCTACTCTGTTGGAAGCATCTGTAGATTCATAAAGAAAGCTCTACAGTGTGCAAAACACTACAATTCTATTATGTATACTGTCTGTATTTCCCAAATCGAGAACTGCTATGGCGCTATTAGGATACTCGTGACAAATCTAAATGGTTTTCTTCGGTTTATGTCGGTCCTGTACGAAAACAGAAGCTGCTAACGTGGTAACATAAGAATCCCGTAAGAACAAAGTCAGTTTAATACGCCCAGATTAACATGATTGTAGATGGTCAGGAAAGTGCGTCCAAGAGTGAACGAAAATGCACTCCTGATGCTTGGAGCAATTACGCCTGACGTACAGTTTTCTGTACATTCTGAGAAGTGTGTCACAGTTGTATAGCTGATATGGCCATACGAGAAGGGAGCTGTGACAAGATGCTTCTCTGAAACTTTTGTCCGACTGTAATGCTACTTCACTTCCGATATCAAGAGTTATTAGGGACTGAAACATGGTGAACGACTACTTAAAATAGCCATAAACCTCTCTGACTCGTAAATTCATAGCTATGAATCTCTTTGGTGTGCTTATTTTATTTTGTGTCTTTATCCACTGTGTTCTTTCGCTTCCTTTAACGTAACAAAAGTCTGAAATTCATGTATTTACGTATTTTATGGGAAGCTAATTGAATCGTCGTCTAATTCTGAAGTATTTCAAATATGATCGCTTCCTGGTCGGGGGAATGCTTTATGGGTCATTACGTGTTTATAAGTGGCACACCTCTCAAATATTTCAGTAATATAATTAACCAAAATCCTGAGATGGTCTCACAATTTACGACACCTGAGACTATAGTCGAGAGCAGCGTTCATTTTATTATTACAAAAACCGATTCCGGTCATTTCGTAATCACGCGTTTAGAGAGAACGTTCGCATTGCTCTGAAAACGCTGCGCTGCTGTGAGAGTCCACTTCATTCATCAACAGCAGCGGCTTCGTTGGTTACCATAACAAGCAGTGCGGACGAGTATGGTTACATCACCGCAAAACGTTTTTCACGAACAATGTATCTGTGGTCTCGATTGAAGAGCGTATCGCAGACCCTTCAGTTTAGGTCAATGAGTTCCTGTTCGCAATAGATAAACCACTGTGGCTTTCTAAAATGAGAATGTAATGCATGAGAGCTATTTTAACAATGTTAAAACGAAAACATGTTGTGCAAAATTTACTGTAATTCTTTTATAAGTATTTTTCATTTTCTTTTTTAACCGTGTCTCACAAAGATTAACTGTTTAGTTTTTTTTTCTTTTTTGGCAAATTATTCATGCGGGTGCAGTTAGTCTGTTATGGGTAATAATGTAAAAATCTTCTTATAGCATTTAGACTCAGATGAAAGAATGATGAGTAGAAGAAACTCAGGCCTTCTATTCACAACGTGATGTTACAGTTGCTCCAACGCCTGCACCATATTGAGCGGAGACTGTTCCATGGAAACTTTTATGGTACATAAAGGATTAACTGCGTGTATCGTGCTTCGCTTTGTGCTAGGCGCCATTGTTTACACCATTAGGATGCATTGTCCATTTCTTTTTATTCCGCAATAACCGCATCGAGTCGTCGTATCTACTACACCCATGTGATCCATAATCTGCTGTACCAAGAATGGCCTCTGCGTACTGCTACAGTTTCCCTCTTCTAGCGCTGAGATACCTATGCTTGGACGCCTCAGTAGATGGCACATCATCCTTTTTCTCTAGGAAAGACATCATTTCATGTCGGTTCCTCGTAACATTTTTCGTTTCATATATTTTCTGTTCTCTCGCTATTCAACATCCTTTAGTGCTTCAACAATTCCGATCCTTCCCAGTTTCTCACTGTCAATATTTCACGTACATATTTTACCTCTCTTTGTTAAAGCGTAGTCACATGTGGCTGTCTGTTCAGACATCCCATTTTTGTCATTTTTTGCGTTGAGTAGCTGATTCATTTACGGTTTGTTCGCTAATTCTTTTGATCATTAGATATGTATCAACTGTCTATTCTCCATTCAAAAAATCTTTGCTTTGCTATTACTAATTAATTTTCGTAAACACAAGGTATGTGTTTCAAAGACTGTCCATTTGCATTCGTCATTCGTATGAGATTTCCTTAAATTCGACTAAAATAACACCATGTCGATGAAACCTTAGTAATACAACCATTTCCCTTTACTTTTTTCTTCCTGCGCCTTCACCGCATTTTCAAGAAATATGTTACCGAAAGATACTGATAATCTCTAAACGTGGCATGCTTCTATCCTAGCAACAATCAAATTTGATAAATTAATCAGGTGTTTCTTTAGTTCGAACCGTTTCATTTTCCATCATTTATCGAAGACCTTCTCTATATCCCTATTCCATCCAAGCAATATGGACAGAAAAATGGCAAAAACCGAAGATTCTGTTGCAGCTGTAGTTAAAGTAAGTAAAATTAAGTAGGAAATGAAAGTACCAGAGGAACAGGAGAAAGAAAGTGGTACAGCATAGCTGCAGCAAGATAATTCTTTACTTACGGTACAGAAGCTTAAAGAAGATAGTGAGGGCTAATTACCAGTAAGCAGAAAAATCAAAGTAAAATTAGTAATATGAAATGTAGATATTAGTTACACAAGTCCAATAATGGTTTCGAAAACACAGTTATTGAAAACAATCAAAAACTTTGTTCCAGTCCCACACACACTAAACAAGATGTTACTAACATGGTAAAAGCAAACTGAACTGGATTTGTATCTGCTTTTAATGTAAAAGAAGTACCAAACTGGATCTATAATTGTAACATATGTTCTTTTATGCTTGGCAACTCAAATAGAAAGCAGACAAAAAAACTTTTTGTAAATGTAGTTATCGATAAAAAGTGAAGAGAACAAAAGAACTGGGGAAAACAAAGATAAAAATAATTTGGTTTATCAAGCAATACAGTGACTCAATAAGACGTTTTGATTTTAATTCTATTCTTATTTATATAGCGACCATAGGTTACTCATATGTAGACCAAGTTAGACTTACAAGTGCGTTTTCCGTTACATCAGAACATACTGAGAGCAGCAGAAGAGAGAATAATAAAATCTGAACAGTCCACTCCATTAAAGAACATATAATATCACAGTATCAATTATTTTACTGTGAACAGTCACAAATTCATAACTGAAAAGGGTGCTACAGAAGATGGCTCTCATTTTGTCAGAACCTATTTCTTTAATTTTTAAAAAACAATTTACATTACTGAGCAAGTCTATGTAGAAATGGATTTTATTTGACTCAATTTTGTTTTACAGATTATATTTTACTGTCGACTGGTATAAAACTGAATACTGTCTCAGTACTTAACTCTGATAACATCTTGAATCATGACAAAGAAGGTTAAAATGCAACTGCTGTACCAGTTGCAGGCAACTGAACAACCAGCAGTCAATAATGGATAAAGTAGTCAAAGAAGTAAACAGAAAGAAAGGAAGAATAAAAACAGTTAAAAAACTTCATTTTAATTATTTAATTACAAATTCTAGAATCAGTTCTAAATTACTCATATCAGATGATTTACAGTGCTCACCATTTCTAATCGAAATTTACCATATTGTGGATGTCCTACAGTGTTAATTAATTTAATTAAGCGGTGTTAAGCTTACATCTTCATGCCAAATAAATAATGTGGAACATCCTCAGTTCTGTGCTTACCATTTTTAAATATTGTTGTGCTACAAAACTGTTTAAGAAGAGAAATTTGTGAAGGCTTTCGTGGCCACTTGTTGACAAAGTGCCTATTGGCTTCCGTCTCGGGTTCATCGGCGGAGTTCGTCTGATGCTTCTATTAAATGGCAGGCACTGTCAAAGCTTCACCCTCCATTGAGCCCACAGTTTAAGAAAAATCAGTTGTCAGTGTTTATACTCTTTTTCCATCATGAAATAATGATCTAAAATCCACAGACTATCTTAGAATTGAAGCTCTTGATGTAAGCAACAGAATTATGCATTTTGGAAACAGTGTCGATTTACAGCAGGTGCACAAGAGGTGATCAGAGACAGAGAATACTAATTAAAATATTGTAACGAAAGTGGTATAGACTGAGATTCAGTACTTTCATAGATAAACCAATAAACTGGGAAAAAATAAATTATCTGTAGCATCAAGACTATAAGAAATTAAATCGAGAAAATTACGAAAAAGTGGGGAAATAATTTTAAAAGTTATGAAACTCAGAGAAAGCACTAATAAGGGGTGTAAAAGTAAGAAACAGAAAAGTTACCCCCCTAGAGGATGAGCATACCTCTCCCCCCGTCCATCAAATCCCCCTCACAAAAAGAAGAAAGTAATGAGAAGTAGTAGAAATGAGAACAGTGACAAACTTAACATCAGGACTGATGATCACGAAGTAGATGAAGTTAAGGAATTCATCTACCGAGGCAGTAAAATAACAGATGACAGATGGAGCAAGGAGGACATCAAAAGCAGACTTGCAATGGCATAAAGGAAATTCCTGGCCAAGTGAAGTCTACTAGTATCAAATATAGGCCTTAATTTCAGGAAGAAATTTCTGAGAACGTACGTCTGGAGAACAGCATTGTATAGCAGTGAAACATGGATGTGGGAAAACCGAAACAGAAGAGAATCGAATCATTTGCAATGTGGTGCTACAGATGAATGTTGAAAATTAGGTGGACCGATAAGGTAAAGAATGAGGAGTTTCTGCGCAGAATCGAAGAGGAAAGGAATGTGTGCAAAACAATGATTAGGAAATGGGACAGGATGAAAGGGACATCTGTTAAGACATGAGGGAATGACTTCCACGGTACAAGAGGGAACTGTAGAGGGCAAAAACTGTAGAGCAAGACAGAAACGGGAATACATCTAGCAGATAACTGAGGACGTGAGTTGCAAGTGCTACTGTGAGATGAAGAGGTTGGCACAGGAAAGGAATTCGTGTTGAGCCGCATCAAATCAATCAGAGGACTGATGATCCAAAAAAAAAGCTGATGCGCTTTGCATAATTTACAACTTAGATGCGAAATTCAGCTAAGTCTTTCTTCTGCTTCTCCACAACTACTTGACTTTCATCATATAGAAACATATATGTAGCACACAAATGTTAGTACAAAAATCAGAGAGTAAAATTAGAGAGAGAGAGAGAGAGAGAGAGAGAGAGAGAGAGGACGAAGTGAAATCCTTTTTTAAAAGTCAGATTTATTGTTTCAGAACAATTCTGCTAGACAGTTTTTTGTTCTGTATTAAGCACCTTGATATTCTTACAGGAACTAAAATCTTTTGTCATGAAACTTGAGAAATATCGTGGAATTAATCAACAATTACTATGTATAATACATTTACAATCCTCATCATACAACACTTACACAGCTCAAATACCACAATATGCGTTGAACAAATAAACCGTTGTATATAATTATTTACAAAAAGTCACGCTCCATAGCTTCTGTCAAATCACTCCAAAACACATTAGAGTAGCTGTGTTCAAGAGCTTTGACACATTGTTATGCAGCATAAATCAGCCTTCACACACTTGTGTTTTCTTCCGCAGCTGCCTGAAATCAATAGCATGTTTTCTCGTGACCTCATGGTCGTTTCTTGTAAATGGGAAAGAGGGATGACATTGATTCCCTTCAACCCTAGTTTCTGGTTTCCAAGGTCTTATCCGTTTTATTGAACACTGATGAATTTTAAAATAAATATAAAAGTTTAAACTTACTTTACCTTTTTTAATTTAATTTTCCCCATCAGCTGTTTACTTTAAGTAAAAATAAAATGATACAAATAGAGCTGATAATGTGAGTGACTATTGCATAGACTGAAAAACATATAACAGTAATAAAAAAAATTATATATCCGTCTCCCACGTTTACTTTCCACCCTAGGTTTGGAAGGTGTTTTACAAACGGTAGGTTCATTATAATGATTTCAACAATACTGAAGAGGTAACAAATTTCATGAAGTTAAAAATATACGAAATACTACGATAGACTTATTTACTCTTTACATTTACATAACTGATTAAACAATAAAATCAGCAGATGTTATGGATTAACTGAATCCTCTTCAAACTCCTGTACCTCCAAAACTTTTCGTCTGACTTAAAAATATGCACAAGAACATTTTTGTGTAGAATTTTATGAGAAATATTTTTCTTGTAATTTCTGTTTTCTTCTAAAAATGAAATAATGTGTGCAAAAATTTAAGAAATGGAAGGAATCGACTTCTGTTAGGCACTCTTGCTGCAGGGGGAGAATGGGCCGTTATTCTGTTTCTTACTATTAACGCCATGTGAGCAGTATCCCGAAGTTCCTAAACTTTATAAATTATTTTCCCTACTTCTTTACTTATTTATTTATTTTGACTGACTTGTCTGGTCTATAATAGAACGCTGAAGTGTAACATCAACAATCAGTGGGATAAATTTCAATGTGTAACATTGAAAATAGATAAACAGGTTGTTGCATAACTTCTTGTGCAAGCTTCGAAAGATGGCAATAATATGAAAACAGTAAACTGTAGGTAAGAGGCTACAGAGCAGGATCCGTTGTTTTTCTTCCCTGGACGTAAATGTCAGAGCAGTAGAGAAAAACGCAATACTTAATCTAGCCACTACATCATCAATACTTTATATCATGGCCACATTGTTGCAACACTATTGGTTTTACAATTCTAGTTTCAGCAATCTAACAGCAAATTCAGTTATTGAGGAAACAATGTTGTACTTCACCAAATAATCCTAGTAATCTATCGGCGATCTCAAAAGCAACTAATATGCGAATCTACACACATTAAAAAAAGTTTTGCATCTCCTCGGTTCCAAGAGTATCGGAAACTGTACAGAAAATTGGAATAGAGATCAACATAAATATCATTTCCGCGTTTTCATTGCTCATGAAAACCACATATTGCATGCTATACCACCATACAGCGAGATCTTCAGAGGTGGTGGTCCAGACTGCTGTACACACCGGAACCTCTAATACCCAGTAGCACGTCCTCTGGCATTGATGCATGCCTGCATTCGTCGTGGTATACTATCCACAAGTTCATCAAGGCACTGTTGGTCCAGATTGTCCCACTCCTCAACGGCGATTCGGCGTAGATTCCTCAGGGTGGTTGGTGGGTCACGTCGTCCATAAAGAGGCCTTTTCAGTGTATCCCAGGCATATTCGATAGGGTTCATGTAATTGTTAGCATATCAGATGAGTAAGGAAATTTATGCCAAATGTCTGTCCATAGTCCTGTTTAAATAGATTTTGTGGAAACAGATAGACACTCGAGTGGCTTAATGAAGCGGCGGAGGCTTGTATGGTAGCCCACACTAACATCCGATTCCTAGCCTTTAGATTTTAGCGAATTTCTGGGATAATCTTGCAAAATGTTTCAGTTAACATTAACAAGCCTTACATCACAGTACTCTTCTTTCCAACAGCTTTAGAATAATGTATTAAAATGTAGATCGGTCCATTTGAAAAAAAAAAGGAACATATTTAATTCGGTATCTTGCTTGATACAGTATTTCATGGTATTACCTATAATCTTACCTGTAAAATTTCATAAACCCAAAATAAGGTTTAACTCCTGATAGAAACTGCCCAAAAATTCGGTCCCTTGATACCTTTTGAAAAGACAGAAAACAAGCATCAAAATTCAAGCAGACGAATATGGCGAAATCGGGGGTGTTCCACAGTTTGAAATCATTCAAGAAACGATTCGAAACATAAAATTAGATGCCAAAAGATGGAAACTGCATACCAGCATACCCAAAATTTCTACAGGAAGAAATATACGTCCAAGTGCACAAAAGGAAGATGTCGCCACACAGTAAATAAACAAGAACGCCACAAATTCCGAGAAACACTAATATTGAACGGGAAAACAAACACTGAAAACTTTGAGAAAAATAAATTCAATGTCGTAAGAAAGATTCTTCTCCCAAAACTTGTAGGCTAACAGTACGTATTTTAAAGCAAACAGGAGATCAAATAGTACACAAATATCTATAGTGAAAGTAGAAAAGCAAATTAAGATTCTATGGAGACATGTAAAAAAATAACCAGACTTTAAAAAAATTTGGATTCCTTAACGACAGGACTAAACCCGAAACGGACACCAGAACCTGACTGGCGAGGCCAAAACTGATCTGAAATTGGCCGGAATTCCACCACAATATGTCCGAAATTCACAAACGGCAAGCTGACCAGCAGAAAAAAACCAATACAGACGACTGGAACCATATGGTTTGAAGAGAGAAAGGAAGCCCACAGGATGTGAACGAACGAAATGTGGGCACAAACGAAGGCAAATTCCCACCTCGTAGTTTAGGTTGCTCATAAGTTCGTAGCGTTTCCCATAGGTTTAATAAACCAACAGATACACTTGAAAGAGACTTCAGCCGCCAATAATATATTCTCCTCCAATATGTACAACAGTCTGCCACCGCTGGGTAACTTTTTGATTCCATGACTGTAGAAATCACGTGGTTTTGAGCGAAGAACTCGTCGAGCCATGTTCGGAGCGCATTATCGTCCGGAAACGAAGTTCGTTGGATAGAGGGAGGAAAAGGTGAAAATCTGAGGGCGCTAGATAAGGTGATTAAGGTGGGTGCGGGACAACTTCCCAACGCAACTTCCTTATAGTGTTTTTTGTCAATCTAGCAGAATGCGGGAGAAGCAGTCTTTCTAGTCGTTGTTCTTGGATTGCGTCTGCAAGACGTCTCAGTTGTTAACAATAACTGTCAGCTGTGATGGTTAAACTCGATGACGTACTGCGTAGTACATCGCACCGCCCCTGTTTCACCAGACGCATAACATTATGTTTTGTCGGTGAGCTCGGGCCTTTTTATGGGAGTTTCTCCTTTGTTTGGGCTCTACCATTCCTTTATTTTCCTGAAGCTAGCACAAACACACAATTTCTCGACACCAGTAACGATGTAGAATAGCAATCATCGGTGTTTTTCACGAGCCGCTGATGATGAGCAAGCAGAGACGCACATATGGCCAACCGATGATTTTTATGATTTTGGCTTAGAAAATGAGGTACCATACATCCTATTTTTGAACCTTCCCCATAGCATGCCAATATCGCACGATGGTGGAGCGATCACATTTTGTCACATTTATCATTTCTCGAATACACTGACGTGAATCATTGTGAATTAATATGTTTGAACGATTTTCATGAAACCCCGTATGCCTTCTCTAACGTGGGGAATTACCACTGTCAAAATGATCCTCCTTAAAACGAGAACATCATTTTCTTGTCGTGCTCTGTCACATGGCGTTATCTCGAGACAGGACGCAAACGTTTCTAGTTTTCTCCGCTGCTATTACACTTCTACTGAAATTAAACAGAAGAATATCTCGGAAAAGTTCCGATTTCACATTTGGCACTTGCATTTTCCAGCGTCTACAGCTCCACACACGACAAAATGTCAACATGTAAACTCCAGTAGCAACAGTGAACCACAAAAAAGTGCCAGTCGATAAATGAACCCATAGCAACAGGAATATCAACATGAAAATAAAAACGCTACGTAGTGCTAATGGATTTATTTGCAAAACAACAATAACAACACAATTACGGGTCTGTCTGTCTGAATGTATTCCAGATTCCTTTTTTCCTCTACAGTTTTTACCGTGTACAGCTACCTTTAGTAGCATGGAAGTTATTCTGTGGTCTCTTAACAAATGTACTACCATCCTGTCCCTTGTTCTTCTCAGTATTTTCCATATATTCCCTTCCTCGCTGATTCTGCGGAGGACTTCATCATTCCTTACCGTATTAGTCCTCCTAATTTTCAACCTTCTTCTGTAACAACACATCTCAGTTTCATCGATTCTCCTCTTTTCCGGTGTTTAAATAGTCCTTTTTTTCACTATCATACAATGCTGCGGTGCAGACGTACGTTCTCAGAAATTTCATCCTACAATTAAAACCTATGTTTGGGTTGCTAGAGCTACAGTGATTTTAATGGCCACCTTGCTGCGTACGTCATGGGTTATTTTGCTGCCTAGATAGCAGAATTCCTTAACTTCATCTATTTCGTGATCACCAATCCTGATCCCAGAATGAGATTTTCACTCTGCAGCGGAGTGTGCGCTGATATGAAACTTCCTGGCAGATTAAAACTGTGTGCCCGACCGAGACTTGAACCAGAGTTCGAGTCTCGGTCGGGCACACAGTTTTAATCTGCCAGGAAGTTTGTCGGGCACACAGTTTTAATCTGCCAGGAAGTTTCTTACCAATCCTGATGTTAAGTTACTCGCTGTTCTCATTTCTGTTACATCCCATTACTTTCGTCTTTTTTCGATTCACTTTCGGTCCCTATTCTGTACTCATTAGGCTACTCATTTCGTTCAACTCATTATGTAATATTTGTTTACTTTCACTGAGGACAGCAATGTTATAAGCGAACCTCATCTTTGTTATTCTTTCACCTTTCACCTTTAATATCTATTCCACTCTTGAATCTTTCTATTATTTCCATTATTGCTTCTTGAAAAATAGGGGCGAAAGAGTACATCCCTGTCTTACACCCTTTTTAATCCGAGCATTTGGTTCTTGGTCTTCCAGTCTTATTACACTACTGGCCAGTAAAATTGCTACACCAAGAAGAAATACACATGATAAACGGGTAATCATTGGACAAATATATTATACTGGAACTGACATGTGATTACATTTCCACGCAATTTGGGTGCATATATGCTGATAAATCAGTGCCCAGAATAACCACCTCTGGCCGTAATAGCGGCCTTGACACGCCTGGGCATTGAGTCAAACAGAGCTTGGATGGCATGTACAGGTAAAGCTGCCCATGCAGCTTCAACATAATCCCACAGTTCTTCAACAGTAGTGACTGGCGTATTGTGACGAGCCAGTTGCTCGGCCACCATTGACCAGACGTTTCGAATTGGTGAGAGATCTGGAGAATGTGCTGGACAGGGCAGCAGTCGAACATTTTCTGTATCCAGAAAGGCCCGTACAGGACCTGCAGCATGCGGTCGAGCATTATCCTACAGAAACGTAGGGTTTCGCAGGGATCGAATGAAGGGTAGAGCCACGGGTCGTAACACATCTGAAATGTAACGTCCACTGTTCAAAGCGCCGTCAATGCGAACAAGAGGTGACCGAGACACGTAACCAATAGCGCCCCATACCATCAAGCCGGGTGATACGCCACTATGGCGATGATGAATTAACGCTTCCAATGTGCGTTCACGGCGATGTCGCCAAACACGGATGTGACCATCATGATGCTGTAAACAGAACCTGGATTCATCCGAAAAAATGACATTTTGCCATCCGTGCACCCAGGTTCGTCGTTGAGTACACCATCGCAGGCGCTCCTGTCTGTGATGCAGCGTCAGGGGTAACCGCTGCCAGGGTCTCCGAGCTGATAGTCCATGTTGCTGCAAACGTTGTCGAACTGTTCGTGCAGATGGTTGTTGTCTTGCAAATGTCCCATCTGTTGACTCAGGGATAAGGACGTGGCTCACGATCCGTTATAGCCATGCGGATAAGATGCCTGTCATCGCGACTGCTATTGATACGAAGCCGCTGGGATCCAGCACGGCGTTCCATATTACCCTCCTGAACCCACCGATTCCATATTCTGCTAACAGTCATTGGATTTCGACCAGCAATGTCGCGATACGATAAACCGCAATCGTGATAGGCTACAATCCGACCTTTATCAAAGTCGGAAACGTGATGATACGTATTTCTCCTCCTTACACGAAGCATCACAACAACGTTTCACCAGGCAACGCCGGTCAACTGCTGTTTGTGTATGAGAAATCGGTTGGAACTTTCCTCATGTCAGCACGCTGTAGGTGTCACCACCGGCGCCAACCTTGTGTGAATGCCCTGAAAAGCTAATCATTAATTATCACAGCATCTTCTTCCTGTCGGTTAAATTTCGCGTCTCTAGCACTTCATCTTCGTGGTGTAGCAATTTTAATGGCCAGTAGTGTATTCCCTCTTGGTTCTTGCACATGTTGTATGTTACCTATTCTCCTTATAGCTTACGTCAGTTTTCCTCAGAGTTTCGGAGACCTTGCACAGTTTTACATTATCGAATGCTCCTTTTAGGTCGACAAATCCTACGAACATGTCTTGGTTTTTATTTAGCCCTGCTCTGGTTATCAACCGCAACCTAAGAATTCTCTTTCTGGTACCCTTCCATTCTTCTACCTTCTATAACTTCCCGAATACCTCTTTTCTAAATATTGTTCTGAATACAAATTCAAAGTGATGCAAGCGTTTGAAGGTTGATAAAAAATGTTTGCATAGATCAATAACAACTTATAGTTGTTGCGCCGAGAACTAAGGTGCATTGTCATTAGCTGATATGGAAAGCACACGTACTGCGCAACGCAGACGGCTGCTGACTTTATCTGGATCCCATTACGCGGTAACCAGGCGCGATCGCTGGGCCGCCGTCCCAGAAGCCGGGAGATCAGCGGCAATTGTGGCCACTTGGTTCGCTGATGAGGCTGGCGCGTGACGTGTGCCTGTCACTGCATAATTAGCGTCATCCGTCAATGAGATACAGGCAGGCGAACGGGCAGGCCCGCGAACCGCGCGTCTCACGCACATGATAAACTGCCGCGCGCTGCTGTTCCGGAAATGACGTGAAACCCTCAGGAACGAGAATCTAATCGTTTTTTAGTAGCCTCGACGATTGCAGCACGCAATTAGCATTCTGAAATCAGCATTTCGTTGCCCAATAAATCGACTACTCTAATCTGAAACTGCAGTTCACTCTGTGTTATTGTAAACTGTTCGACGGAATGAATGAAAGCAGATTAATATTACTTTTTGACAGTATATATGAGAGCAGATTAATGATGCTTTATCAGTTCAATTTAAAAAATATTAAGCACCTATTAATTTAGACGTGTTTGAGCTCCAAGGACTAAATTATTTGGAAAAAAATATAGCAACAACCTCAGTTTATACTTTAGAAGCCGGTAACCGTTGCTGCCATAGAAGAAGTAATAGTGGAAATGTCTTTTGAAATTTGAAAGCATTTTCTTATTTAATTATGACTGATAAAAAGAATTGTAGTTATTTTAGTGTCGAGAAGGAATACATTTATTAAAAGTCAACGATCTCTAAAGGAGCAGTATAAATGATATATTCGTTCTTGAATTTTGAAAGTGGGCATTTACTGATCTTGCAAAGCTTTGCCGGTTCCAAAGCATGTAATTTTAAACGCTGAATTGTATTTGCAAATGTTCTGCAGGAAGTGTCTGGTATCAGGTGGGCCGCGCGCAGGCAAAGACAACAGCGGATCAGGTGGCGGATGCAATGTCGGCAGTTTGTAAGTAGGCTGTTTAGGTTTTCTTATTGGTAACGCCACGTAGCGCTCTGTATGAAAATCACTGGCTGTGCTGTGTGCAGTCTGTGTGCAGAGAAACTAAAATTGACTCAGTTGCATCTACTGATTCGGTTACGCAACTTGCAAAAACTCAGGAAAACTTAAAAGACACAGTAGATACGATTTCAACGCAAATGGTCACTCTGAAACTTGGTTCAGAAAAACACACAGAGGAAATAATTTCACTATCGGATAAAGTAGCCGAACTTTCAGATCAGTTCACTAACTTATCTACAAAGGTAGATGATGATCTGAATGACACAAGACCTGTAGCCTTCACTGACACTAAAGAGAATGAACAAATTAGAAAATTCAAACAAAATCAAAATCAAATCAATACACAGTACAAAAGAGAAATCCGGAAAGTACAAGATCAGTTGGCACAAGTAATACAAGAATTACATATTTCAGAGGACACTCGCGCTCCAGTACGGGAAGAGGGACATAGAAATACGGAGCAACCACAATATAATAACACAGGAAACTTCGGAAATTATGAAAGAAATTGGCAAGGCGCATTGAAATTTGAGATGGATCCGCCGAAACGAAGTGACAATGAGCGATGTGCGACTCGCCGACAGGATGATTTTGACTATAAGCTCTTCATTACTACACGTAAATTCAAAACATTTAAGAATTCTGACAACGACATTCATCCACAAGCATGGCTCCATCAATTCTCTCATTGTTTTCCTCCCAACTGGTCGTTAGAACACAGATTAGAATTTATGTGTGGCTCCTTAGAGAATGAACCAGCTGTAAGAATGCGATCGGTCATTCACGATTGTCACAGTGAAGGAAAATTTTATCATGCCTTCCTCTCAGCATATTGGTCTCAAGCTACACAAGACCGAGTAAAATATAGCATCATAATAATGAAACATTTCGAACAATCTGATTTCTCCAGTCTTGTGAAATATTTTTAAGACATGTTGGACAAGAATCAGTACCTGTCAAACCCATACAGCCCCTCAGAACTCATCCGCATTTGCTTAATCAAATTACCTGAACATTTATGACATATTATTTTGGCAGGACGTTGCAAAGATAACATTGAAGCTTTTCAGGGACTGTTACAAGAATTGGAAATTGACACTGACAATCGCGGAACGCGAAAACAGGAACAGAACAATTACAGGTCACATCCGTCGCAATTCCGCGATGAAAGAAATAATAACTTGACACGACAGGGCTATTCTCACAACACAAATCGTGACCAAAACAGACACCACTCGTATGACAACCGTTGGCAGAGTAGTAATAATTACAGGGAAAGAGCACCTCTCTGCGGTAATGACTATCACAGAGACAATCAGAGAAACAGACAATATTATCAAAGGAGACAGAATAACTTTAGACGCAACGGACCAGCGCGCAGTTACGATTCAGGGAGAAGTTCTCCACCACGTGACCGATAAGAATGTAACTATGGAATCTACCGACATGACGACAGACGATATTATCGTAACGACAGACCTGAATTGCATCAGAACTGGCGGGATTTAAACAGGGCTGGGCCCTCTAGGCAAGGTGAATTTGTAGAAGTTAGGTCTCCCAATCCCTATAACGACGCACGCCAACAAAGAGATAGCAGGCAATGACCCACTCCGCAAGCAGCCACGTGCGCCGGCTGGCTCAGAGAAAAATAACATAGACGCTAACATTGAGAAAAATTCCAGAATTCTTTACCGACGTATACCGCATGACAATTGCATTCAAGTTCAAACTCTGAGTACTATGAAGTGTAAAGGATTTCACCACACTTCACATATAAAACCGCTTATTGAAAGATAATCTGCTTTTTAACTTAGTCTTTGCCATAAAACGTTTCACTTCACATTTCTAGTATGCATTGTCAGACTTAGAAACTGTTACCATGCAACAGTGTTTGAAATTAAATATCCAATCAAGAACCAAGAGAACTTATTTAAACAGAAATTACGAATGCATTGTTATAGTGAACAGACGTCACAGTGTTATTGTGTGTGTACATTCTTGCTTGTTAGTTGCACGATTACGTAACGACTATAAGGCTTACATACTTGGAACATATACCGGTACTTCCAATGAGATTTTAATGCAACACTTTGCTTTACTTGAGAATAAATTCTGGATTTAAAGTACTTTCAGTGAGATACCAGATGACACAGTGGTTAGTTTTTGTGACAGCTACACGATTTTATCACGACGCTACTAATGAGTGACAATTTACAATGTTGCTTTTTCAGTGTTTCTGTTTTATATCTGCACAGTTTTTCTGTATTATTCTGGAATGTAAAACATGTTTTAGTAGTAACTTTTGTGGTATAGCTACAATGAGACTGCCTTTTCTGTAGCACAACAATACGTTACAGTGTAGTACTTTCTTGATCACGCTAATAAGCGTAATAACTAAGATATCTATACGCAAAGCATTTCACTTTTGTTTATCATGAGGTAAGTACATTGACTTCTGCAGAACTTAGCTTTCAGAGGAAAATAACTACGACACTACCACACAATCATCTCACAGCAAGACGCACATTTAGAGCTACAGGACACGCATTTGAGTGATTAAGTTTGTACTTAAAACATTTATTTTTAAAAAATTTTAAATTACAAAGAAAGTTTTCCGTGATACATTTCATTCCATTGCTGTAATCTGTAACACCTGAGGGTATTATTACATTAATCCTCAGGGGGGTACACGCTTACTTAGTGTATCATGTGTTTGGCAAGCACAAGGAGCCCTAGCTGATATGTTGTTTGCTTACACAACTTTACACATCGGTACCATATTTCTCAAACACATAATTACACAACTATCTGATCATTTAACTGAGAGGACAAACTTGTTTACTACGGCAGTGACAGATGTTTACGTAATTACACCGTTGGATAACTTCACACTTAGAAATTGTATTTTGTCTGTACTTTGTGAACTGTTCATATTTTTTTGGACCCATTGTGATATTATGAGAGCTTTGAATGATACATTTGGTATGGGATCACGATTTTTAAAGTACGTTTGAAGCAGATGACACTTTTGACATGAGAAGAGAATATTTTTTAGGTTTTGAAATTATTGGAGGAAGCTCCGACGATTTTGAAAGTTGACTGAGGTGTTATGATGTTATTATTACGATGACTATGTGTATTATGCTGTAGCGGTATGTTTATGATCAATAAGCTGATGCTATATGAGTTACTTGATTATGCTACGTATCTGTTATGATGAAATATTGAAGAAGTGTCGACAAATACAGTAAGGAATAATGAGTAGTGGTTAGGGACTCTGGCTTGTGGAAAAGGTTGTTGGAAACCAAGAATCGTACTTTAAGAGTTATGAAATGTATGTAAATGCGTGAATGTATCACAATGCCGACGAAAACTTTTTGAACACTGTTATATTCATAGGTTTTTGTTTCTACACATTTGTAACGCAAATTCTCAGCCTGTGAAATTTTTTTATATGAGACTGCCACTGTAGTGGAAACTGCTGTCATAAATATTTCGGTAAGAAAGTTAAGTGACCACCTGCACGTAATGCGTCGTGGGCACCCAACTGCACGACAGTAACCTGGAAAAGAGCCCATTATCCTCGCTATTGACATTTCTTTGCAGAAAGCATCGCAAATACGACACGCTCATTACTTGGAAACATGATTACTCGTACTTTGTGCTACTTACTGAAATGCTTATGAATTGATGGGAAATATTCTTACATTTGCACACCTGATTATGACAAGTGTCTTTCTATGAGAATTTCTACTGACTTATGAAATGCCACATAGCTGTTGAATGATGTTTTTATGCTTTGGTTTGCATAATTGCTTATTTCATTTGATATCTGGTTTCCAGCTGTCTTGCAGCATTGGTTTCATAAAATAAAATTAAATGCATTTGCTAATGTGAACACTTTCTGTCAACTGATCTATTAAATAATTATTTTATGATCCACATTCTTCGAAAAAGGAGCTCTTCGAATGGAAAGAACAATAAGAAGGGACTAATAACAGTAACTGCATATTTAATTTTCTTTTCAAGTAGTTGGCAATGTTTTGTAGAATTAGTTTTTGTGGTACACCACTTTAATTACATAGACATTACGATGTAAAATATATTTCCCTTGTCTGCATTGCTGTCTTTAGTGTAATATTTTTTTCTGCTTGAGCTATGTCATGTTTAGATATAAGTTATTGCATTTGCTGCTGCTGTTTGCCAGGCATAGTGCTACTAAATTTCACTTTACATTACTCTGTTAAGCCAGTTTTGCTACGAATTTATTTTTCTTGTTTGCTGCTCATTGACTTATATTAGTTGTAATATTGCATTTGCTTTGCTAATTTATGCTGCTAGCTTTGCCATTTGTATTTTTTATCATTGTTGTTTGTGTTAATTTTTTTGTGCTGCTGCAGTGCCTCATTCCTTAGTTTAGCATCTGAGCTCAGTAGATTTAAGTTAGCTTAAGATGGGGTAGGCTACATGTGAGAACGAGTTGTGATGAATTGGAAGAAATGCATTGGGAAGCTATAAGAAAATGGTTTGGCCAAAATGAATTTTGAAAGAGGATGTGATCAGAATACAGAAATAATGCTTGGATGGGATTTTTTTTGGTGGAAACAAATGTTGAAATAAGGCGAAAGATCTATGCAATGAAGTTTTGGGTTGGACTGCAGTACCGAATGTTACACTGGAAACAAACATTGTCCTGTATTTTTGTGTTATTACACTATGTGAATTTGAGTTTTTCCTGTCTGTATGTGTCTAGCTAATAAGATTTATGTTGTAGAATTTTTCTGATAATATGTTATTTTCTTTGTAAAGATGTTTAGACATTATTTATTCTGTTTTGTTTTAATGCTCATGTGTGAAGTTGATGTTTCAAAAGTTATTCTGATCTTTTATGTATGTACTTATGTCATAATTCCTGTAACACTGATATATATATATATATATATATATATATATATATATATATATATATATGTTATTTCGATTCTTTTGTAAAGCCTGTATTACCACAAATATTATCTGTATTGTTATGTTCTTTAATGATGTATTTTGTCCCTTTGTAATTGTATTCTTATGTTATAAAACTGTAATTGACACCAGTTCATCATATTATTAACTTGTAAGTACCATTTCACTGCATACGTTTCTGTTGGTCATAGTATATGAACAATATGTGAGAAGTAGGGACTGTTAGTGTTTGCACATGTGTTAATAATTCAGCAAGGGACTGAATAACAGCATTGCTGGTTCTGAGGACAATTCCTAAAACTTTGTGAGTGAACAAGTGGTGGTTTATGGACTTGCTATATTCTCCGCAAGTCTCTTCGATGGTGATTGTGTATCTGCAGAGTCGCAACAGATGTCTGCTGGCCCTCTCTACAAGGACTACAGTGGGTCTGCACTTTTGATGACCCACCAGTACCATTATTTCTACAAGGACTGCAGTGGGTCTGCACCTCTGATGGCCCACCAATACCATACTCTCTACAAGGACTACAGTGGGTCTACTCTGTGACGACCTACTTACCAATATTCTTCAAAACTTCGACTGACTCTGCTGTGGGTTTACTCGGTTGTGGCCCATTACCTGTCTGCATGACGAGAGTCAGCACTGTCTTTCCGTTGGAAGGACAACAATACTTCTTCAAGACTGCATGGAAATCCACTACTTCCATGTGCATTCTCTTTCACTGCTCAGACTTTGAGAAAAACACTGCTATTTTACTGTGATGAACAATCAGGACTGTCTTTATAGACTGTGAGAAAATTTTAGCTTTTGACCAACATTGTATCAATAAGTGTGGGCCTTTGATTTCTTTGTTATTGTAATTATGAAAAATTTTATCAAACCATTATTGATCACTGCCCAAAACAATTTGTAAAATTTTTTTATTGGGAGCATGGGGGCTATGTAAGTAGGCTGTTTAGGTTTTCTTATTGGTAACGCCACGTAGCGCTCTGTATGAAAATAACTGGCTGTGCTGTGTGCAGTCTGTGGCTGCTTTGCATTGTTGTACTACTCGCCATTGTAGCGTTGGGCAGCTGGATGTTAACAGCGCGTAGCGTTGCGCAGTTGGAGGTGAGCCGCCAGCAGTGGTGGATGAGGGGAGAGAGATGGCGGAGTTTTGAAATTTGTAATATTGGATGTCATGAACTGCTATGTATATTATGATTTTTCAACACTATTAAGGTAAATACATTGTTTGTTCTCTATTAAAATCTTTCATTTGCTAACTATGCCTATCAGTAGTTAGTGCCTTCTGTAGTTGAATCTTTTATTTAGCTGGCAGTAGTGGCGCTCGCTGTATTGCAGTAGTTCGAGTAACGAAGATTTTTGTGAGGTAAGTGATTTGTGAAACGTATCGGTTAATGTTAGTCACGGCCATTCTTTTGTAGGGATTTTTGAACGTCAGATTGCGTTGCCCTAAAAATTTTGTGTGTCAGTTTAAGCACAGTCCTGTATAATTGTTGAAAGGGGACGTTTCAAGTTTAACTTAGCAATTCGCACAGCACGTTCCTGGTGTTTCATTGTTGAACTTTAGTGAACCCCAGCTACCATACACCTCACCCATTTTGTCGGTATTTACACGGGGATGGAAACTGCAATCTTAGTTAACACCAAATTAAAGTAGAGCAAGGTTCAAAACAACAAGTACTGTTCGTCGAGATCGACCGGCCTATGAATGTTCTGTTTCAGTGGTCGCTGCATGATGGTCTTTTCATTCTGAGACATGTGATTAATCTATCCGTAAAAGAACTGCTTCAGTCCTTGCTTCATGTTGATCTTGTGATTGTGATCCACGTGATGGGATAGCATTTAAAGAATCTCTTTTAATTCTTGCTCTATCTTGATCTGGACACCCTGATATACGTGAATGTACAGTTCGTAAACGATGTGCTTCAGTGCCCGCTTTTCGTTTTCGTTTATTTGAGAAACTCGAATTCAGTAAGTACTAAGTGCTGCGCTGGTAGTTCTACCACGGTCTAATACAAACAGTCTCGACATTCTCTGGTGAGAAATTTGTTACCGTTTGACAGCTGCAGCAGCACTAACGCTCCAAGCAGTGAGGAAGCGTACAGTAACAAGCATTGTAAGGATAACGTTCGTTATTAATTTTTCCATTTAATAAACGAAATAGTGCTATATTTTTGCATTCCCTGCATCATCGTGAAATACATTTACCAACAGCCGAATCACATTGATTTATGAGAAATACTTTCGAAAATTTGTATACCTGCAGCTTATTCCCCTGAAAGCACGACAATATAAACACATACTTCATGCATCAGGAGGATACATTTCTTTTTTTGTCTGTTGTTATTATGAGTGACACTTTCCTTGACATCTAAATAAGTTTATGGTGTCCAATTATTCGTCCATTGTCATACTCAGTCGACTTCCAAATACACATATACTTTCGTAAATGTAATTACTTTTGTTTCAAAAGCGAATGTGTTGATGATTCTTGCCGTTTGTGGCTCGGATGTAGCACAGTGGCATTAGTTTCTTCTTTGCTGGGAAACAGTTTTTTGCTTTCGATGGTCTGTTATCGTGTCCGTGTGGTGGCTTATTTGGTAGGTGAAATAATACATATCTTACATTCCATATAGCTTTCTTGTGTTCTACATTCATTGATATGGCAGAATGTGCACCGAACAAACCACTGCTTTATTGGGAAAATATTCGACGTTTTTCTGCAGAGGGTCGGGCTTTCTCGTCCTTACAAGTAATTTTTTGTTATTAAAGGAAAACGACATTACTCAGCAAATGTCTGTACGTTTCAAGAGAATCATAAATAAACTGTCAAGTAATGTAATATTTCGCATCTCCCAGGGTCCTTAGTAAACTAAAGAATGACAAATGTGGTGTCATTTTTTTAGTTATTGTCGATTTTATGACATTCCACACACACACACACACACACACACACACACACACACACACACACACACAAACGCGCGCCGCGCACGCGCGCTATTGTGATAGCAATGTTATCAGTCAATATCAACCTTTGTATACGCAGTCATCCGATATCGTATTTAGAAGTCTCGCATGCTGACCGCTTGCGGCGCTACTATCGTTATGAAAAACAAAAACCAGACGGAGTGTCACAACTGTTATACTGTGGATCTATTAAGTGAAGAAAGTTTGGGAGGAATAGCTTCTAACCAAGCATTTGACAGGATATACGCTTGTATAAACGAAACATTGTTCGCCGATTCACTGAAGTAACAGAAAGATTACTGTTTGCACTGGAAAATTTCAGTAAAATATAACCTTTATCGGCATCGAAATGAGTAAGACACAATAAAACGCTGATTTGTTTGTTTCTTCGCATTAAAAAGTCACTACTTCAATGCTCTTTCAGATACATTTGCCGGTACGACTCGCGCGTCACCTACTGTAAGTTCATTGCAGTGTGGTTATAATCTGCGAAAACGTGCAAGCAATAAGTTGATAAAGTTTTATCGCAAACGCATGAACTGTGTGGCAGCACATAAAATACGAACAACTAACGAACAAACAAATAAACATTTATTCTGATGTAGATGTACACCAAGACGCGTTTAGGATTTTCACACGTTATCAGCTGGCTTCATGAATTTATATAGTCGTTAGTGCAACGTTTAATCGACTGCATTTTGAACGCTAAATCTTCCATAAAGGAGGCAAGAAGCAGAGTAAAAGTTGATATTTCCCCCAGTAACATTAAGTCGGACAAACGGTGACTACGCACCATCAGTGCATATGTCAAGGTAACATTATCTGCATTATGGGTATAAATGCGAAGAACTAGCTACAATTTAGAGAGTTAAAGTACAATTCATTAGTAATTATATGCACTTAAATATACAACTCGGGAAAAGTCGTACCTAAATGGTTAATTTCCCCCGGGCAGTTATAGTGTTGACAGTACTGTTAATAATACATTGTTGAAAAATATACAGGGTATTTGTTTTAACTTGAGACAAGTAAATAGGCTTCCTCGAAAACAACGCATTGTATGAAAAAAATGTTTTAGGTGAAAAGTTAACAGCAGGGATCAGCTTTGTATTTTCAAATGGCTCACCCCATTTATTTCGGCATAATTGGATTCTATGCAAGAAATATATACAGTTTACTCAGACTATTGTTTTCTGTTCATTCTTGATGGTACTGTAATCGACAAATATCAAGTGTGAATGTTTTTGCAATTAAGAACCGATGTATTTAATTCTACATTTCATTTTCTATGTAAATGTAAACTTTTGTGGTGTAACTGGCGGTATTTGTGTTCGAAATTTAATTGTTCAAATGGCTCTGAGCACTATGGGTGTTATCTTCTGAGGTCATCAGCCCCCTAGAACTTAGAACTACTTAAACCTAAATAACCTAAGCACACCCACACATGCATGCCCGCGGCCGGACTCGAACCTGCGACCGTAGCGGTCGCGCGGTTCCGGACTGTAGCGCCTAGAATCGCTCGGCCACTCCGGCCGGCGTATTTTAGATCATGATCTTGGTGTTCCCCAGTAATACATATGCTATATGTGGATAATGACTTCTTACGCGAGCAAACTGTGGACAGAATGTTTATTTAGGGTGGTCCATTGATCGTGACCGGGCCAAATATGTCACGAAATAAGCGTGAAACGAAAAAACTACAAAGAACGAAACTCGTCTAGCTTGAAGGGGGAAACCAAATTGCGCTATGGTTGGCCCGCTAGATGGCGCTGCCATAGGTCAAACGGATATCAACTGCGTTTTTTTTAAATAGGAACCCCCATTTTTTATTACATATTCGTGTAGTACGTAAAGAAATATCAATGTTTTAGTTGGATCACTTTTTTCACTTTGTGACAGATGGCGCTGAAATAGTCACAAACGTATAAGTACGTGGTATCACGCAACATCCCGCCAGTGCGGACGGTATTTGCTTCGTGATACTTTATCCGTGTTAAAATGGACCGTTTACCAATTGCGGAAAAGGTCGATATCGTGTTTATGTATGGCCATTGTGATCAAATTGCCCAACTGGCGTGTGCTATGTATACTGCTTGGTATCCTGGACGACATCATCCAAGTGTGCGGACCGTTCGCCGGATAGTTACGTTATTTAAGGAAACAGGAAGTGTTCAACCACATGTGAAACGTCAACCACGATCTGCAACAAATGATGATGCCCAAGTAGGTGTTTTAGCTGCTGTCGCGGCCGATCCGCACATCAGTAGCAGATAAATTGCGCGCGAATCGGGAATCCCAAAAACGTCGGTGTTGAGAATGCTACATCAACATCGATTGCACCCGTACCATGTTTCTATGCACCAGGAATTGCATGGCGACGACTTTGAATGTCGTGTACCGTTCTGCGACTGGGCACAACAGAAATTACGGGACGATGACAGATTTTTCATGCTTATTTCGTGAGATATTTGGCCCGGTCAGTGTCAATGGACCACCCTGTATAACTGCATTTGTATCCTCTAGAGAACTTGAGCTTGTATACGAGAGTCCATAGTGGAGGTGACGGAGAACAGGGACAGAGATGAACTGGATGCCATAAATACTCACTAAAGCGACAGGGCTGTGTGAGTTTTTCTGGGAAGCAGCACTCAGTGGATCGGACCTGTAGAGGGACTTCTGACCAAAGCCCTATCCTCCTTCCGTTAGGGAAAGCTGGAAGGGCATATTTCGCAGAACATTTTACCTCGGCTTGGAGGTGGTCCGTTGCGAAGGCGGCTTTCCGTGAGAATGACATCTTCCTAGTCTAAAATCTTCATTTTAGAGACAAGAGGGACTTTGAGTCGCTGATTGGCTCCTCTCAGGATATGCAAAATGGTTCAAATGGCTCTGAGCACTATGGGACTTAACATCTGAGGTCATCAGTCCACTAGAACTTAGAACTACACTCCTGGAATTTGAAATAAGAACACCGTGAATTCATTGTCCCAGGAAGGGGAAACTTTATTGACACATTCCTGGGGTCAGATACATCACATAATCACACTGACAGAACCACAGGCACATAGACACAGGCAACAGAGCATGCACAATGTCGGCACTAGTACAGTGTATATCCACCTTTCGCAGCAATGCAGGCTGCTATTCTCCCATGGAGACGATCGTAGAGATGCTGGATGTAGTCCTGTGGAACGGCTTGCCGTGCCATTTCCACCTGGCGCCTCAGTTGGACCAGCGTTCGTGCTGGACGTGCAGACCGCGTGAGACGACGCTTCATCCAGTCCCAAACATGCTCAATGGGGGACAGATCCGGAGATCTTGCTGGCCAGGGTAGTTGACTTACACCTTCTAGAGCACGTTGGGTGGCACGGGATACATGCGGACGTGCATTGTCCTGTTGGAACAGCAAGTTCCCTTGCCGGTGTAGGAATGGTAGAACGATGGGTTCGATGACGGTTTGGATGTACCGTGCACTATTCAGTGTCCCCTCGACGATCACCAGTGGTGTACGGCCAGTGTAGGAGATCGCTCCCCACACCATGATGCCGGGTGTTGGCCCTGTGTGCCTTGGTCGTATGCAGTCCTGATTGTGGCGCTCACCTGCACGGCGCCAAACACGCATACGACCATCATTGGCACCAAGGCAGAAGCGACTCTCATCGCTGAAGACGACACGTCTCCATTCGTCCCTCCATTCACGCCTGTCGCGACACCACTGGAGGCGGGCTGCACGATGTTGGGGCGTGAGCGGAAGACGGCCTAACGGTGTGCGGGACCGTAGCCCAGCTTCATGGAGACGGTTGCGAATGGTCCTCGCCGATACCCCAAGAGCAACAGTGTCCCTAATTTGCTGGGAAGTGGCGGTGCGGTCCCCTACGGCACTGCGTAGGATCCTACGGTCTTGGCGTGCATCCGTGCGTCGCTGCGGTCCGGTCCCAGGTCGACGGGCACGTAACCTTTCGCCGACCATTGGCGACAACATCGATGTACTGTGGAGACCTCACGCCCCACGTGTTGAGCAATTCGGCGGTACGTCCACCCGGCCTCCCGCATGCCCACTATACGCCCTCGCTCAAAGTCCGTCAACTGCACATACGGTTCACGTCCACGCTGTCGCGGCATGCTACCAGTGTTAAAGACTGCGATGGAGCTCCGTATGCCACGGCAAACTGGCTGACACTGACGGCGGCGGTGCACAAATGCTGCGCAGCTAGCGCCATTCGACGGCCAACACCGCGGTTCCTGGTGTGTCCGCTGTGCCGTGCGTGTGATCATTGCTTGTACAACCCTCTCGCAGTGTCCGGAGGAAGTATGGTGGGTCTGACACACCGGTGTCAATGTGTTCTTTTTTCCATTTCCAGGAGTGTACTTAAACCTAACTAACCTAAGGACATCACACACATCCATGCCCGAGACAGGATTCGAACCTGCGACCGTAGCGATCGCGCGGTTCCAGACTGAAGCGCCTAGAACCGCTCAGCCACACCGGCCGGCCTCAGGATATGCAAAAAGTTGTTTTGCTCCCCCAGCGCGGAAACCCCAGTACTGTGTCTGGTTTGGCTACCAGGTCCAACAGAACAGTCAAGAGGGAAGCAATGTTTCGCATTTGCTAATTCGGTTCCCTTACAGACGGTTAGTGGAAACTGGTTGTGATTCTTTGTCTTCTTAGTCTGCTGGTCCTCCCCTGGTGGTTTGGCAACTCCATCACACACCGTCGTTCCTGTGATTTGACCAGATCGGCGAACAGTTGTACCTCACACTGAAATCTGCCGCGATTTCAGGGCTCTCATAGGGAATTTTCAAGCGTTGTGACAGTGTAATTTACAAGTTTTCGTGGACACGTCAGAACATTACAGCTGCCGCAACGCACCGCTGCTCGCCTACAGTGCGCCGTTTTCAGCTGCCGCCTCAATCAAAGTGAAAGGGTGAACCATTGCTGCAGCGGCGCACTGTTGGTAAATGATATCACAGCTCTCTGTTCTCAGGTAATCCACAATTTATGTTATACTTGGTCGTAGTTGATTTTATTTGAACAGAGATGGGCCTCACAGTGGATTCATGTAAACAAAGTCAGATTGCGTAGTAAAAGGGATTATTTCAGTGGAGAATTTGTGTAGGTTCCACCCCCAATGTTTGCTTTGACAATCAAACACCATTCCTTTTCTGATCTGTGTTTGTCTTTTCTGTGTGAGATTTATCAGCTAGTTATAGTTACAAAAGGATTAATGGACCTTGTGATTATTATGTAAACTTAAACAAGCCACTGTTCTCATTCATACTCCTCAACCATTCACTGGTTTTGATTTTGTTGTGGTGATACATAGGTACGCAATCAGTTTAAGGCTCAGTCGTAATAAATTGATTAGTTCGATTATTAATTTGAGTTCTGAAAGTGAGCATAGGCATAGGCAAGGGAAGTCCAACGAGTAAATTCACTAAATTAAGGGCGTAACTCACGATTTGAAGGTTACTGAGAAGACTAAATTTTTTTATTTAAAAATATATTTAGCATCACTCAGACATATAATTATGACTAGAGCAATCGACGGTTTGCAGTTGGCACCCCTCGTCCAGGCTCTCGAATCATGGTACTTTTATGAGGTGGTTTGTGTTTATCGTGCGGAATAGGTGCATGTTTTCCTCTTTTTTTTTTTTTTTTTTTTTTTTTTTCGAAGTGAGACTATGGTGAAGAGAGATCATTTAGTCTTGGGTATGGCGCTACGCGTCATACCTCAGCAATTTGTAGTATGCTGTAATCATTTATTCCAGTGTATGTGTTGTTTGTGTCATTTATTTATATTTTGTTTGTTTCCTATTGTGTCTTGTCAGTGACTTCTGCATCATTTCTTGTCTGATGTTGTGTCGTTGCTAACAGCCTTGTGCCAGCTTGTGCAGAGCAAATTTGTTTATGGGGATGTGTACGACATTTTAGAGCAGGTTTTGTTTCATGAGCTTAGGCATAAATGTGTGCATTATTTAAAAGAACATCAGAGTAGAGTTGTGGCGCGTGTTGCTTAAGAATCACAAACTTGTAGAAGTAACAGTCGATCTGAATCTCTACGAGAAGCAAATCTCGTGTAGTGAGAAAGGCTGCGCACTAATGTCGTCCAAAATAGAACATGAGTTACGCATTGATGCAGAACCAAAAAGAAGGGCAGAAGAAGTTCGTTTAAACCAATCTGCTGATATGGTGTAAATGTCAAATGCACAGTACTCCAATGATGAGGGTTCATTTAGGAAATGAATGTGAAAACGATCCCGAGGCGGCAGGATGTGTAGGTTCTGTAAAGGCGAAGAGAGGTACAGACAGAGAAAATAACAGTCCGATTTCAAGGACAAGTCGTCATAGAGTAGTTGAATCGCGTGCCTCTAGTACTTTGTATGTTACTAGAAGCGCGCAATTAGAATCGACAATTCATTTTATGCAAGAGTCAGAGAAGAGACGGCAGGAGAGGAAAGAAAAGAGACGCCAGGAAGAAGACCAAAGACAGGAGATCCTCATTAAGGAAATTAGGGAAATTCATAAGCGACAAAACAAGGCGAAATCACGGGAGGAGTTACGAAAATTCAAAGGACGGATGATGAGTTTGTCGAAACGTGACTCAGGTCAGGAATGAAATGTAAAGATATAACATCTTGGGTTGTCGAGTGTTCTGCCGGATATCAGCGTCGTACTTGCACGATGTTTCGGTCACGTAGCTCGTAACCTTCATCAGGTGCGACCTGAGACTGCTCCTCGAGTGGACCTGGTCCGGTATTTATGCCTATGGCCTTCCCCCTCCACCAACGGCTGCAGGCGCTTCCTCTGTGGTCCGCGCCCATTCCCTGCGACCTGTTGGAGCGTTGCTGCTCCGTTTTCCGTCCACTGCGGTTCTAGGTGTTCCCTCTGCCGTCCCCGCCCACCAAACCCGCTCCTGGGGGTTTCATCTACGGTCTGGGGTACCAAGCGTTCCCCCCTGCGGTCCGCGCCCGCTCACCACGACCTGTTGGAGCGTTGCCGCTCCGTTTTTCGTCCGCTGCGGCAACGCTCCAACAGGTCGTGGTGAGCGGGCGCGGACAGCAGGGGGAACGCTTGGTACCCCAGACCGTAGATGAAACCTCCAGGAGCGGGTTTGGTGGGCGCGGACCGCAGAGGGAACACCTAGAACCACAGCGGACGGAAAACGGAGCAGCAACGCTCCAGCAGGTCGCAGGGCTCGCTCGCTCGCTCTTTACCTAACGAACCTGCCCTGTTTCGTTGTGGATGCAGGCTAAGCACTTGGTGCTACTCCTGCTAGTACTTTGGGTTAGGGATTTTTTTGCCTGTCTTAATGGTCTGTCCATGCTGGACGCTCTTGGCGTCCTGAGTGTGTTCCTATGTGTTACTCACGTAACAGATCAGGCCAACGTGTAGTTGGCCTGTGGTGTATTTGTTGGCCCAGGTCCTTTATGAGCCGGTTATGCGAGGTTTCGGCCTTCGCATAGAACAGCCTGGCTGACTGTTGGAACCTATTTTTGAGGAGCGGAATGCCTGATTGCTCGTGTAGTTGAGCCGTGGAGTACCGCCTAGGAAGGCGCAGAGCGAGCTTCAGCGCTCGATTCTGCACCCCCTGTAGTGCACCGATGTGTACATCTGCTGCATTTCCCCACGCCACTGCCGCGTACTCCAGCACTGGTCTTATAAGTACCAGGTAGAGTGTAATGTCATGGTGTCGCAGAAGGGTCGATGTGGGGTTTAACAGAGGGTACAGGACTCTTAGTCGTCCTATAGCTCTGTCCCGGACTTCCTGGACGTGTGGTCGCCATGTGAACCTTTGATCGAGGGTGACCCCCAGGTATGTTCCGGTCTTGCTCCATGGAATGGGGCCTCCCATAATGCTGACCGGTTGGAGATCGGGCGGCAGTGCTCTTCTCGTGAAGATCACTGCCTGGCTCTTTGCTGCATTGTACCTGAGCCGCCAATTTGTCGACCATGCGCCCAGGACGCATAGCCTATCTGCAGTTGCCTCCTGGACTCCGCTGCATTCATACTCCGCACGAACAGCGCGGTATCGTCGGCGTATAGTGCCATCTTTACTCGCGCTGTCTACGGGGCGTCTGCAGTGTAGGCTGTGTACAGTAGAGGGCCTAAAACAGATCCTTGCGGTACTCCTGCTCGGATTTGTCGTCGTGCTGACTTTCCGTCGTCTAACCTGACGTTGAAGGTCCTTGCGTCCAAGTACGATTTGATTAGCACTCCGTGTGACGTCGGTACCCCTTGTACAAAGAGCTTGTACACGAGGCCGTCGTGCCAAACGGAGTCGAATGCTCTGGTGACGTCTAGGAATACCGCCCCTAGGTATTCCCTCGTCTCCAGTGCTCGCATGGCTTCCTCGACCGGTCTCATGAGCTGGTGTGTTGTGGAGTGGCCGCTGCGGAAACCAAATTGTTCATCTGGGATGACACCTTCCGCTGTGAGGTGTTGTAGGAGCCGTTTGGCGTACAGACGCTCGAACACCTTCGAAAGTGACAGGAGTAGACTGATCGGTCTATAGTTGGCGGCATGTCGTGGGTCCTTGTTTGCCTTGGGGAAGGCTACCACTTCTGCGTGTTTCCACTCAGAAGGGTAGTTCCCTGTGCGAAGGACCCAGTTGAATAGCGCTGCTAGTGGCTGGTGAGCCCCTGCAGGTAGGTTCTTAAGTAGCAGGTTGTCTACTCCGTCACTGCCTCCTGCTTTCCTGGTGTTGAGCGTCTGTAGTTCCGCCGCCACTTCCTCTTCCGTGATTGGCTCTATTACATCGCCCTCCTCTCGCGCCGTCAGGAAGATAGGCAGTTGCTCCTCTACTCTACGGATGTGTTCCAGATCGAGGTGGTCTTCGACAGGCGTGAAAGACTCCTCAAAGTGGTCAGCCAGGCTGCTTGCTTTTGCGTCGGGGCTGCAGATGATGTCCTGTCCGACTTGTAGGGGGGGACCCGTTGTCGTCGGCGCAGGAAGGACTTCACCGCGCGCCAGGCGCTGCCGTCCTCTGGGTTTAGTGTTTCCACCACATCGGCCCAGTTTCGGTTTCTGTAAGCCTCAACCGCAGCCTTGATCTCCCGCTGCATGCGGTTGAGGCGGTTTTTAGTGGCTGGTTGACGTGTGAGCTGCCATTCCCTGAAAACTCGGTTTTTCTCCCTGATCGCTTCACGTATTTGTGGTGGGAGGCGACGGGAGTGATCTGGCTGTTGTGATGGTGGAGGTGGGGTGGCTGCTTCGGCTGCTTGTAGTAGCTAGCGGTTTAGTAACCGCAGGGCAGCTTCGGCGCCCACTTCGTCCACGTCTGGTGCATCTACTAAAAGAGTGGTCACGCCCTCTTGGTACCTGTCTAGGTCCATGCGTCTGTAGTTTCGGCGACGCGGTGGTACTGCTGTGCCTACTATGTCTATGTCGTAGACCACAGGCACGTGGTCTGACGACAGAGCACATCGAGTGCTAGCTGTTACGTGATGCTCTAGTCCCTTGATGAGGGCGATATCAAGTACGTCTGACTGTCTACGGCCTGGGAAGGTGGTGTGCTCGTATGACCCTTGGACGTAGGCGCCATTCCTAAGTGCGGCTCGGAGGAGTCGGCGGCCGCTGAGGTTTGTGAGGCGCGAGTTCCATTGCGTGTGTTTCGCGTTGAGGTCACCCGCAATGAACACTCGCCTCCCCACTGTCAGCAGCTCGTCGAAGTCGCTCGGCTCCAGGTTGCCCCTGGGTGGTCTATAGACCGACAAGAACGTGATCTGCCCGATGGCAGTGTTCACGTTCACCCCAGTGGCCTCTATGGTGTTGAGGTCTGGTAGGTGCGCCTGGTGGTGTTTGATTGTCCTTTTGACGTAAACGGCCGTGCCTCCTCCGGTCGTTGGCCTGTCGTAGCGGTAGCATGAGTAATTTGCTACTTTGACGTTTATGCCGGGTTTCAGATGAGTTTCGCAGACGAGGCAGAAACTGTCTAAATTCGCCCTGCTGGCGGTACAGTCCGTTTGCATTAAAGCCACAAACAGTGAGGCCATATATGAGGCCATTATCCATGGCAAGGCGTGGGGGGGGGACGGTACCGGCCTGGAGGGCCACCGTGACTGCCGTGACCAATACTGGCAGTTGTTGTAGCAGAGTGCTGAGTGAGTGCAGGAGTGCACTAAGCTTGTTCAGCTCTGCTGGGATAGAACGGGTGGCCGCAGTTGCGGTGGGGGGGGGGGGGGGTGCCTGTGTGGCCGAGTTTGGCTCTGCAGGCGTTTCTGGTGGTGGGTTGGCGCGGGTTGGGCGCTCTGTGCGCTGTTCACGCCTTCCTGTCTCCGCCTGAGTGGCGGCAAGCTGGGCTGGGGGGGTGGCCTCGGCTGCTTCAGGTGTTGTGGTCGCGTTTGCTACCTGTCGGATTTGTTGCGTTGCCTTGGTTCCCCTGGTGGCGGAGGCGAAGCTGATACCTTGCTGTACCTTACGCGATGTCACAGCTTTCCCTCCTTTTCCTGTGTTCCGTCTGAAAGCAGGACAGCCCCTGAAGCTAGCCACGTGGGGCTCGCTGCAGTTGCAGCACTGTGGTTTCTCCTCCAGAGGCTTTTTGCATTCTCGGCTCTAGTGTGCTCCCGCGCATTTTACGCAGCGGGGTGGCATGGAGCAGAAACGAGACCCATGGTCCATGCCCTGGCATGAAAGGCATTGCGCTCTTCTGCTTTTTGGTCTGAGTGGTTCCACCTCTACCCCACTCGAGCAACCTCCTTAAGTTGGAAGATTTTTCTTGTTTCTATGTTGTCTGGCAGTACAACCAGGAATAGAGGCATTTCTTTCCTGGTCCTGGGTGATTTCATGAGGGTGACTGACTGAGCACTATAACCCAGCGTGTGCAGCTCCTCTTTCAGATGTTCTGGCTCCATCCTAATAGGAAGGCGCCGGAAAACCACCTTTAGGAGTTTAATGGGTTCTGCGTTATGCGTGTAACAGCATAACCCGTCTCCCTGGATTATAAGTATGGCCTTCCTGTATTCAGTCATGTTCGAGAGCGATATCCTGTACAGATCGTTCCCTTGCCATCTTATTTTTGAAGAGGATGTCACCTCTTTGAACTTCTCTAGCAAGGACCTGAACGTGTCCTTCCAGAGTAGAACGATTGGCGGGGGGGCAGGTAACTTCTTGGCTTGTGGTGCCTGCTGCCCCGCTTCCATGGTCTCTTCTTCAGGTGGACCTGAAAGAGAGTTGTGCGTCCCTATTGGCTGCACCGGTTCGAGCTTTTCTGCCCGCGCCGTGTGCCACCGTTTTGGGACGACAAATCCCTCTGCGTCTTCGTGGGCGGCCTCGTTGTCGTCAGTGGCGCCCTCTGGCGCGTGCGGCTTCTTCTTCTGTTGTAGCCTGTTAACAGAAGATGCGCATGCGGACGACTCATCGTCGTCAACCGCGTCTGCAGGTCTCTTTCGAGACGGTAGCGAGTATTCCATGGCCTCTCCCTCCCGGATCAATTGTTCCAGGTTGGCCTCTGGAATGACCTCACTCGGTTGAGGCGCAGCTGGCAGAACAGCAGCCTCTTGATTGGCCTGTACCGTTGGGGCGGCCAGCAGGACATTAGCTGTTTGAGAAGCCAAGCCTGGTGGGCAGGTCGCAGGGAATGGGCGCGGACCACAGATGAAGCGCCTGCAGCCGTTGGTGGAGGGGGAAGGCCATAGGCATAAATACTGGACCAGGTCCACTCGAGGAGCAGTCTCAGGTCGCACCTGATGAAGGTTACGAGCTACGTGACCGAAATATCGTGCAAGTACGACGCTGATATCCGGCAGAACACCCGACAACCCAAGATGTCATTAGATCGCCGGGAAAGCCTGAAGAGTTGAAACGTCCCCTTTGAACAATTATACATATGACTGTGCTTAAACTGACACACAATATTTTGTTAGCGCAACGCAATCTGACTTTCAAAATTCCCTACTAGAGAATGGCCCTGACAAACATTAAACTATACCTTTCACAAATCACTTACCTCACAAAAATCTTCGCTGCTCAAGCTACTGCAGTACAGCGAGCGCCACTACTGCCAGCTAAATAGAAGATTCAAACTACTGAAGGCACTAACTACTGATAGGGATAGTTAGCAAATGAAAGATATTAATAGAGAGCAAACAATGTATTTACCTTAATATCATCACAAGTCATAATATATATATCAGTTCATGACAAATTAGAAACCTCCGCCATCTCTCTCCCCACATCCACCACTGCTGGCGGCTCACCTCCAACTGTGCAACGCTACGCGCTGTTAACAGCCCAGCTGCCGCTGCCCAACACTACAATGGCAGACAACAATGCAAACTAGCCACAGACTGCACACAACACAGCCAGTGATTTTCATACAGAGGTGGCGTTACCAATAAAAAACCTAAACAGCCTACTTACATAGAGAAAACATAAACAGCCTACTTACATAGAGAAAACATAAACAGCCTACTTACATAGCCCCCATGCTCCCCACAAAAATTTTTACAAATGGTGTTGGGCACTGGCCAATACAGATTTGACAAAAATTTTTCACAATTACAGTAACAAAGATATAAAATGCACACACTTATTAATATTATGTTGGTCAAAAGATCAAAATTTCTCACAGTCCATAAAGACAGTCCACATTGTTCATCACAGTAAAAATGCAGAGCTTTTCTCAAAGTCCAAGCAGTAAAAGAAAATGCACATAGAAGTAGTGGATTTCCATGCAGTCTTGAAGAAGTAGTGTTGACCTTCCAACGGAAAGACAGTGCTGACTCTCGACATGCAGACAGGTAATGGGCCATAACAGAGCAAACCCACAGCAGAGTCATTCGAAGTTTGGAAGAATATTGGTAGGTAGGTCATCACAGAGCAGACCCACTGTAGTCCTGGTAGAGATTACGGTATTGGTGGGCCACCAGAGGTGCAGACCCACTGCAGTCCTTGTAGAAATAATGGCATTGGTGAGTCATCAAAGGTGTAGACTCACTGTAGTCCTTGTAGAGACGGCCAGCAGCCATCCGTTGCGACTGTGCAGGTGCACAATCACCATCGAAGATTCTTGCGGAGAATATAGCAAGTCCATAAACCACCACTTGTCCACTCACAAAAAATTTGTTTGACATGTCCTTAGAACCAGCAATGCTGTTATCCAGTCCCTTGCTGAATTACCAACACACGTGCAAACACTATCAGTCCCTACTTCTCACATATTGTCCATATACTATGACCAACAGAAATGTGTGCAGTGAAATGGAACTTACAAGTTACTAATATCATGAACTGGTGACAATTACAATTTTATAACAGAAGAATACAATAACAAAGGTACAAAATACATCATTAAAGAACATAACAATATTGATAACAATTGTATTACAGGCTTTACAAAAGAATCGATATAACATATACATCAGTGTTCCAGGAATTATGACATTAGTAAATACATAAAAGATCAGAATAACTTTCGAAACATCAACTTCACACATGAGCATTAAACAGAACGGAATTAATGTCTAACATCTTTACAAAGTAAATAACATATTATTAATGCCAATTATATTCGAGGATAACAGTATTCCTCATCATAGTGAATGTAGCTTAATATTAAAAGAAGAAAAAATTCTATGAAACTACACATAGACAGGAAGAAAACAAATACACAAGGGTACACACACACATAGTGGGATAACACCAATAGGAAAGGACAGGGTTCGTTTTCAGTGTAACATTTGGTACTGCAGTCCAACCCAAAACTTCATATATCTTTCCTCTTATTTCATCCTTTGTTTCCACCAAAAAAAATTCTAACTAAGCATGCTTTCTGTGTTTATATGTTCACACATTTCTTACCTCATTTTTATTTTCCATTATCTTACCTCATCATTTATTTCCAAGAAAATCCTACCTAAACCTATTTTCTCAATGCATTTCTTCCAATTCATCGCAACTCATTCTCTTAGAGGCTACCCCCTCTTAAGCTAACTTAAATCTACTGAGCTCAGATGCTAAACTAAGGAACGGGGCAATGCAGCAGCACAAAACAATTAACACAAGCAGCAATGACAAAAAATACAGATTGGCAAAGCTAGCAGCAGCAAATGTAATAACTTATATCAAAACATGACATAGCTCAAGCAGAAAAAATAGTACACTAAAGATAACAATGCAGATAAGGGAAATGTATGGTTCAAATGGCTCTGAGCACTATGGGACTCAACTGCTGAGGTCATTAGTCCCCTAGAACTTAGAACTAGTTAAACCTAAATAACCTAAGGACATCACAAACATCCATGCCCGAGGCAGGATTCGAACCTGCGACCGTAGCGGTCTTGCGGTTCCAGACTGCAGCGCCTTTAACCGCACGGCCACTTCGGCCGGCTGGGGAAATGTATAATCACATCTTAATGTCTATGTAATTAAAGTGGTGCACCACAAATTATTCTACAAAAGAAATTACCAAGTACTTGAAAAGAAAATTATAGATGCAGTTACTGGTACTAGTTCCTTCTTATTGTTCTTTCCTTTCCAAGAGCTCCTTTATCGAAGAATGTGGGTCATAAAATAATTATTTAATAGATCTGTTGACAGAAAGTGTTCACATTAGCAAATGCATTTTATTTTATAAAAGCAGTGCTGCAACACAGCTGGAAAACAGATGTCAAATGAAATAAGCAACTATGAAAAGCAAAGCATAAAAATATCATTCAGTAGTCATGTGACATTTCGTAAGTTAGTAGAAATTCTCTCAACTCTCATAGAAAGACGCTTGTCATAATCAGGTGTGCAGATGTAAAAATATTTCTCGTCATTTCATTAGGCATTTCAGTAAATATCAGAAAGTACGATATGTTTCCAAGTAATCAGCGTGTCGGATTTGCGATGCTTTCTCTAAAGGAATGACAATGGCCAGGATAATGGCCTCCTTTTTTTTTCTTCCTGTGCTCTAAAAGGCACGCGCTAATGGCTTTTTCTCCAGGCGTCTGACACAGCTGGGTGCCCACGACGCATTACGTGCAGGTGGTCACTTAACTTTCTTACGGAAATCTTTACCGCTACAGTGACAGTCTCATATAAAAATATTTCACAGGTCAAGAATTAGCGTTGCAAATCTGTAGAAAGAAAATCCTATAAATATGAGTGTCCAAATAAAATATTCGTCAGCATTGTGATACAGTCACGAATTTACGCACATTTCATAAATCTTAAAGTACGATTCTCGGTTTCCAACATCCTTTTTCACAAGTCAAGAGTCTCTAACTTCTATTCATTATTCATATACATATAAACACGTAATCACATTCCTCATATATGGTAGCATCATCTTATTGACATAAACATATCTCAACAGCATAATACACATCGTCGTCGTAAAAATAACATCATAACACCTCAGTCAAATCTCAAAATCGTCGTAGCTTCCTCCAATAATTTCTAAGCCTAAAAAAATTCTCTGCTCATTTCAAAAGTGTCAGCTGCCTCAAACGTACTTTAAAAATCATGACCCCATACGAAATACGTCATTCAAAGCTCTCATACTATCACAATGATTCCGAAAAGTATGAGCGTTTCTCAAAGTACAGACAAAATACAGTTTCATAAGTGTGAAGTTACCCAACTGTGTAATTGCATAAACATGTGTCACAGATGTAGCAAAAATAAATGTTTGTCTCTCTCAGTTAAATGATCGGATAGCTGTGTAATTTGTGTGTTAGAGAAATATGGTACCGATGTGTAAAGTTGTATAAGCAAATACCATATTAGCTAGGGTTCCTTGTGCTTGCCAAACACATGGTACACAAAGTAGGCGTGTACCCCCCTGAGGATTTATGTAATTATACCCTCAGGTGTTACAGATTACAGCAATGGAATGAAATGTATCATGGAAAACTTTCTTTGTAATTCAAAAATCTTTAAAAATAAATGTTTTAACTACAAAATTAATCACTCAAATGCGTGTCCTCTAGCGCTAAATGTGCGTCTTGCTGTAAGAAAATTCTGTGGAAGTGTCGTAATTATCGTCCTCCGAAAGCTAAGTTCTGCAGAAGTCAATGTACTTACCCCATCAGAAACGAAAGTGAAATGCTTTGTGTATAGATATCATAATTATTATGCACATTACTGTGATCAAGAAAATACTATACTGTAAAGTATTGTTGTGCTAAGAAAAGGGCCTCACATTGTAGCTTACTACTAAAACATGTTTTGCTTTCCAGAAGAAATTCAGAAAAACTGTGCGGATATAAAACAGAAACACTGCAAAAGCAACATTGTAAATTGTCACTCATTAGTAGCGTCGTGATAAAATCGTGTAACTGTCACATAAACTAACACTGTGTCATCTGGTATCTCACAGAAAGTACTTTAAATCCAGAATACATTTTCAGGTCAACCAAAATGTTGCCTTAAAATCTCATTAGCAGTACTGGTAAATGTTCTAAGTATGTGAGCCTTATAGTCGTTACGTAATCGTGCAACAAACAAGCAAGAATGTACAAATACAATACTGTGTCGTCTGTTCACTATAACAATGCATTCGTAATTTCTGTTTAAAATGTTCCCTAGGTTCTAGACTGGATATTGTACTTCAAACATTGTTGTATGTTAACAGTTTCTTAAGTCTGACAAAGCATTTAAGTAATGTGAAGCGAAAAGTTTTATGGCAAAGACAAAGTTAAAAGGCAGATTATCTGTCAATAAATGGTTTTACATGAGAAATGTGGTGTAAACCTTTACTCTTCCTAGAACGCAGAGTTTCAACTTCAACGCAATTATCATGTGGTATACGTCGGATTCTGTAAGGTCCATTGTAAACTAGAAAGAATTTGTGACTCAAGTGTTTCTTCTTATGTGACAATGAATGAGCTTTAATGAGAACTTTCTGACCAATATACAATTTCTTTGCATTTGCTTTACCGTGTAGTTTTCTCCTTTTGTCTGCTGCAGATTTTATATTTTTAAGAGCCAAATCAATTATGTCTTGGTGTCGAAGTTTACGTGTATTCGGGAAAGGTACAAGCTCTCTGATTCTGTTCGGTGGTTCTTCATTCTTCAGTACAAGAGTAGGTGGTAAAGCAGTGGAGTCGTGAGGCATTTCATTCAGCACGTTTTGAAATAAGTGTAAATATCTGTCCCAATGCTGATGCTTTCTGTGACAATAAAGTCTGCAAAGCTTATTGATTTCTTTCATAATCCGTTCAGACGGGTTGCAATGTGGTGAGTACAATGAAATAAAAACAGGTTTGATTTTATGGTTGCGAAGCATGCGTGACCAAACAGCAGATCTGAATTGCGGTCCGTTATCTGAAATGACTTTACTAACGTGTCCAACTTCACGTAAGAAATTTTTAACAAAGGCGTTGGATACAGACCGTCCAGTGGCTTTACGTAATGGAGTGAAAGAAACAAATTTTGAAGTAAGTTCAACAGCGACTAGAACGTACGAAAATCCATTGGATGTTCTGACAAGCGGTCCCAAGAGATCAACAGCAGCAAATTCTTTTAATTTAGCAGGAATAATAGGAAACAACGGAGCACGTTGTGAGACAGTAGATGGCTTCGCCTTTTGACAAAGTTTACAAATAGACAAGACTCTTCGAATTCTTTTTTCCATATTGTTAAAATAACAAGTCGTTCGAAGAATATGATAACATTTTCGTGGGCCAAAATGTGCGTAGCTGAAATGAATGTACCAAATGAGCTTATTAACAAAATCGTCTGGAATGCAAAGTACCCAGAGCTTGTCATCAACAGTGCAGCGTTTGAAGAGTATGTTGTTTCTAACCAGGTAATAATGCCGAATCTGTGTGTGTGTCTTTTCATGCCATTTGCTCTTGATGTCCTTCCAAATCGAATCTTTATCTTGTTCATGAGCAATGTCCTTTAAAGATGTGGTGATGAAGTTTTCAAAGGCGACTTTCTGAATGTAAAGAATACTGAAATTTTTCTGGAGGTTGCCTTCTGTGGTACTTTTCTCAAGCCCAGCCGGTGCGCGTGACAGTGCGTCCGCAACAATGTTCTCCTTGCCGGGAATGTAGACTATTGTGAAGCGGAATTCTTGCAGAAACAATGCCCAACGTTTTAACCTGTCATGATTTAATTTTGAAGACATAAGAAATTGTAATGCACGATGATCACTGTATACTTTTACGTGCTTACCAGAAAGAAAGAAACGGAATTTGTGAAATGCCCAAACGATAGCTAAAGCTTCTAATTCAGTAACGGAATAATTTTTTTCAGATTTTGTTAGCACTCGGCTAGCAAAAGCAATGGTTTTCTGAATGGTAGTGTCATTTTCTATGGCTTCTTGAAATAAATGGGCACCAAGACCGACTTTAGAAGAATCCGTGCTAAGGCAGAAATCTTGTGACAGATCTGGATGAGCTAAGATTGGCGCGTGAAGTAACGCTTCTTTCAAAGAATTGAATTCCAGCTGTGCTTGTTCGTCCCAGTTCCAAATAGTATTTTTTCCAGTGAGAGAACAAAGTTTTGGTGTAGCTAGAATTTGCATATTCAGAAAACGACGGTAAAAATTTACGAGACCTAGAAAACTGCGGACTTGTCTTTTTGTGGATGGCACTGGAATGGCTCTGATTGCTTCTAACTTTTCAGGATCCGGCTGAATGCCTTCAGAAGAAATAATATGTCCCAAAAACCTCACCTTTGACCTACCGAATTCAGACTTTTCCAAGTTAACTGTAATTCCAGATTCTGCAAAAATATGTAACACGCTGTTGAGGATGCGATTGTGTTGTTCCCATGAGGCTTCTGCTATCAGAATATCGTCTACATATAAAGTGATGTGACGTTTTAAGAACTCAGGTAATATGGAATTTAGCCCGCGAATGAATGCTGCCGAAGAAATGTTCAAACCAAAGGGAAGTTTCCGAAACTGATAACAAACGCCGAAACAAAGGTAAGCTGTGTATTTTCTACATTCTGGATGAAGTTCGATCTGATAAAAGCTGGATCTGAGATCAATGGAAGACAACACTTTTACACCATTAAAATTTTGAAGAAGTTCTTCTAACGTTTGCGGCCTGTCTGTTTCAGGAATAATGATCGTATTGATTTGTCTCGAATCTAAGACAAGCCTGATCGATCCATTTTTCTTCTCAACAACATGTAATGGATTGTTGTATGAGCTTACTGCAGGCTCAATAATGCCCTCATTAAGCATAGATTGTATGTCTGTTCTAACACGGTCCCTATAATGCGCCGGAATTACGTATGGTCTAACACAAAATTTAGTATGCTCACGAACACGAAATTGGTATTGAAATCCCTTGATTGTTCCTGTTTTGTGAGTAAAAACTGTGGAATGTGCTTGTAAAATCTCAAAAAGGTCTTGCCTATCATTGTCATTACAATTCTCAATTGTTTGAATTTTATTCTGAATTAACTTATTAGTGTCAAATGCGCCGTCGATATCATCCCTGTCAGTACTTGCAGAGTGATTGTTAGTGTCTAGTTCCGTAGAAAAGTCCGAACTGTTGTCTAACAGAAGGTAAAGCCGATTAATTTCCTCGTCATGGTTTGAGAGCCAATCTTCAAATTTCAAAGCTATTGACTTACCTTCTTTCTCTAAACTTATTTCAGCATCGTGAAAGTTTAAGATTGCTTTGTATTCATTCAAAAAGTCTACTCCCAATATAATTTCCGTCGACAATAATGGAACAATGAGAAAGTTCATAGAGAAGCTGTGGCTTTGACAAAAGAATTCTAAATTGGTTTGTTGGCGTACATCTACACTTTTTCCAAAGATTGCACCTTGTAATTTAATCTTACGTAACGGAAGTGTGGGGCAATCGTTCGATTTGTTGCATTTGCTAAAGGCTGTTTCACTGATTACTGAAATGGGACTGCCAGAGTCAAGTACTGCCGTAAATTTTACGTCATTTACTGTAATGTGAATCACAGGATATGCAATGTTGTTATGTTTTACGTCGTGTTCTTGGAGTAAAATGTCCCTAATGTCTTCCATTTTTACGTAATTACTAGCTACGGCAGCTGCGTCGTTAGTTTCATACGTGCGTTTTGTGGCTGCCTGCGGTATGAGTCATTGCCTATTGTCTCTTTGTTGGCGCGCGTCGTTATTGGGATTTGGAGGCCTAACTTCTACAAATTCACCGTGACGAGAGGGCCCTGCTCTGTTTGAATCCCGCCAGTTCTGATGCAATTCAGGTCTGTCGTTACGATCATATCGTCTGTCGTCATGTCGGTAGATTCCATAGTTTCTTTCTTGTCGGTCCCATGGTGGAGAATTTCTCCCTGAATCGTAACTGCGCGCTGGTCCGTTGCGTCTAAAGTTATTCTGTCTCCCTTGATAGTATTTATTTTGGTTCCCGTATTGTCTGTTTATCTTATTGTCTCTGTGATAGTCATTACCACGGAGAGGTGATCTTTCCCTGTAGTTATTACTACTCTGCCAACGGTTGTCATACGGGTGGTGTCTGTTTTGGTCACGATTTGTGTTGTGAGAATAACCTTGTCGTGTAAAGTTATTACTTCTTTCATCGCGGAATTGCGACGGATGTGACCTGTAATTGCTGTGTTCCTGGTTTCGCGTTCCGCGATTGTCAGTGTCAATTTCTAATTCTTGTAAGAGTCCCTGAAATGCTTCAATGTCGTCTTTGCAACGTCCTGCCAAAATAATATGTCGTAAATGTTCAGGCAGTTTGATTAAGCAAATGCGGATGAGTTCTGAGGGGCTGTATGGGTTTGAAAGATACTGATTCTTATGCAACATGTCTTCAAAATATTTCATAAGACTGGAAAATTCAGATTGTTCGAAACATTTCATCATTATGATGCCATGTTTTACTCGGTCTTGTGTGGCTGGAGACCAATATGCTGAGAGGAAGGCATGGTAAAACTCTCCTTCACTGTGGCAATCGTGAATTACCGATCGCATTCTTACAGCTGGTTCATTCTCTAAGTAGCCACACATAAATTCTAATCTGTGTTCCAACGACCAGTTGGGAGGAAAACAATGAGAGAATTGATGGAGCCATGCTTGTGGATGAATGTCGTTGGCAGAATTCTTAAACGTTTTGAATTTACGTGTAGTAATGAACAGCTTATAGTCAAAATCACCATGTCGGCGAGTCGCGTGTCGGTCATTGTTACGTCGCTTCGGCGGTTCCATCTCAAAATTCGGTGCACATTCCCAATTTCTTTCATTACTTCCGAAATGCCCTGTGTTATTATTTTGCAGCTTTTCCGTGTTTCTAAGTCCCTCTTCCCGTGTTGGAGCGCGAGTGTCCTCTGAAATACGTAATTCTTGTATTACCTGTGTTAGCTGATCTTGTACTTCCCGGATTTCTCTTTGGTGTTGCGTATCAATTTGATTCAGATTTTGTTTCAGTTTCCTAATTTGTTCGCTCTCTTCGGTGTTATTAAAGACTACCGGTTTTGTGTCATTCAGATTATCATCTACCTTCGTAGATAAATTATTTAGCTGATCCGAAAGTTCAACTACTTTCTCTGATAATGAACTAATTTCCTCCATGTGTCTTTCTACTGTGTCCTTTAAGTTTTCCTGAGTTTTTGCAAGTTGCGTAACCGAATCGGTAGATGCAACTGAGTCAATTTTAGCTTGCAAGGTCTCATGATTTTCATGAACAATAATTTGCAGTTCTTTTATGGCTGCTTCGTGATTCTGTAATGCATTTTCATGCCGCGAAAAAATAGGTTGAAAATGCTCACAAATTTGTGTTTTTACGTCGTTACAGACATTTTGACATTTCGATTCGATTTTATGCAACTCAGTAGTTAAATCTTCACGTGTTTGTTCAAGTGTGGTGTCTAACTTTTGAAGATTTTGTTCCATTGTGTCTAACTGTTGCTGTGTTTGTCTCTGGTGTTGTTCCATTGTGTCTAACTTTTTAAGATTCTGCTGTGTTTGTCTCTGATTTTGTTCCATTGTGTGTAACTGTTGCTGTGTTTGTTTCTGATTTTGTTCAAGCGTTGTGTCTAACTTTTGTAGCCTTTGTCTCATTTGTTGCATTAACTGTAATAACAATGCACTGGTGTCTGAAACATGTTCCTCAGTGCTTTTCGGCAGTGAATTTGCACCGGCAACATTCTCATTTTGACAAGCGGAAAACGTGTCTTGACTCATTTGAGAAAACGGTGAGGACGCAAAACCTGAATCTACAGTGTTTGCAAAATTGTGTCCTATCATTTCGGATTCCTGAGGCGAGCTGTTGCCGACCGATCGATCGATAATGCGTCCCTCTTCACTAATTGTTTCACTGTCCACGCCATTGTTTGCCACCCACTCCATTTCCCTATGCACGATTACCAAATTACTACTTTGAACATCAGTTAATTCATTACTCGGTGGCGCTAACACACTGCTTTCATTTTCACTGTCATTTCTCAGTTTACTTTGGAGCCTAGTATTACGTTTTTCACACGCCATTATTGTCACAGTATTTCACACGACAACACAGAAAGACACAATTTGAAGAGCAAAAATAAGAGAACACATTAACATAACACTGAAAATAATATCTAGTTAATTACAGCTGCGAAATACTTGGTGCAAATCTATATGCATGCCACAACTGTTTTACTGTACAACAATGAAAGGCTACAACTACAAAGGAGATTCTCTCTACAATTACACGCTAGCAATAAACAAAAGCTACACTAAATACACAAACTACAAGAAAAATCAGAAGATTCCAGTGAGGTATCCTAGGCTAAGGGTCGACATATGAAACGTCCCCTTTGAACAATTATACATATGACTGTGCTTAAACTGACACACAATATTTTGTTAGCGCAACGCAATCTGACTTTCAAAATTCCCTACTAAAGAATGGCCCTGACAAACATTAAACTATACCTTTCACAAATCACTTACCTCACAAAAATCTTCGCTGCTCAAGCTACTGCAGTACAGCGAGCGCCACTACTGCCAGCTAAATAGAAGATTCAAACTACTGAAGGCACTAACTACTGATAGGGATAGTTAGCAAATGAAAGATATTAATAGAGAGCAAACAATGTATTTACCTTAATATCATCACAAGTCATAATAAATATATCAGTTCATGACAAATTAGAAACCTCCGCCATCTCTCTCCCCACATCCACCACTGCTGGCGGCTCACCTCCAACTGTGCAACGCTACGCGCTGTTAACAGCCCAGCTGCCGCTGCCCAACACTACAATGGCAGACAACAATGCAAACTAGCCACAGACTGCACACAACACAGCCAGTGATTTTCATACAGAGGTGGCGTTACCAATAAAAAACCTAAACAGCCTACTTACATAGAGAAAACATAAACAGCCTACTTACATAGAGAAAACATAAACAGCCTACTTACAGAGTTACATGTAAAGATATATGCTGAAGACATTAGCAAAACATCAGATGAGACGCGAGAAGTAGCGGTGGAGTCCAAAAGTGAGGCTAGGTCCGCCAGATTAGCAGGATGAGATGCACGCGAAAACGCGCAAATTGCACGAGATCAGTCAGCTCTGGCAAAGGTCAGATAAGTGCAATCAAAAGGGCTACTTCTGATCTGAAGAAAGCTGGGTCACAGAGTGGTTGAAAAGACACAGGAAGAAATGTTAGAAATCAAAGACGATTATACACGTCTCTCAACCCAGCGGAATGAGCTGCAGGATGAGATGAGAAGAATTGGTGAACGGGTTACTTGTGTAGAAAGTCAGCCAGAAGCAACAGCACGTCGCCGTGAGTTCGTTGGTCACCAGAATTGTCAAAGAGAAAAATGTGAAACCCAATCCGGAGACACATTTCCGGCACAGGGCGATATACGCAGGAGCGCGTACTGGACGGGGCGTTCGACCGAGCGCGAGCAGTCAGTGGCGCTTAGTGCGCAAAGCATGGAGCCGGACCAACAAGTAGGTGCGACTCAGATGTACGGAAACATTGTTGCATGACCCTAACGACGAGTCGAGGGTACCGCAGCATTCAGGGATCAGTCGCACGCGCACCAGAATAAGTCCAAGGCTGCAAAATTATGAATATTTCAACTTACAACAAAAAATGGTTCAAATGGCTCTGAGCACTATGGGACTTAACATCTGAGGTCATCAGTCTCCTAGACTTAGAACTACTTAAACCTAACTAACCTAAGGACATCACACACATCCATGCCAGAGGCAGGATTCGAACCTGCGACAGTAGCAGCAGCGCATTTCCGGACTGAAGCGTCTAGAACCGCTCGGCCACAACGGCCGGCAACTTAAAACATTTTCTCTAAGTTCAAAATTTTCAGGTTACAAAGAGAACCACAATTCATTACACCCCAAGTCATGGATAGCCCGCTATGGTAGGGTACTACCCAAATCATGACCACTAGTATACGAACTGGAATTTGTCTGTGGATACCCGGAAGGCTCAATAGCAGAGCATACGCATAGCGTTGCCGTAAATTGCCGCAGTTTCGGCTTATTCACAGAAGCTGCTGGTCACAGGACACCTTGAAAGGATTAAACAGATGATTATGTTAGTGCAGGATTATGAAGCTTCGGAGTGCCACAGTCCGGTAAAATTTTTCGAGAGCTTGTCAACAACAACTGTTACTTGGACCAACGCTGTGGTGATGAGGAGATAATGCGACACTGCTTCATGAAACTGCCATTGGTGTAGCAGGAACAGCTCTCTGGCAAATTTCATGACACAATAGAGTCATTAAAAAGCGCTCTACGAGAGGTAGACTTTGTCAAGGAAGCACAAAATGCGAGGGACCGAATGAGACATAATGGACGAAATTCGTAAGGTACATCTGGTGGAAACAATGAATGGCAAAACACAAATAGAAACTGGGCGACAAGAAGCCAGTATCAAGGTGAAAGTTTAATAATGAGACTCAGTGGAATGACAGAAGCAGACGGGGAACGTATGGTGGCAATTTTCCAGAGAAAACAAATAAAAACAAGAGCGAAATTTTAACAACTTCATGCAGCCGGTCTGGAACTCAGGGCAAATGACGAAAGATGGAGGGACTGGTAGGTAAAGTCCGCAATGTGATCACCATATTGGCGTAGTAGAAATAAGACCACCCGCCACTTCAAGCAGAAACCCCACCAGAAGTCCGCGAAGGAATTGACAGTCGGCCGCTGCGGCCTCGTTACATCAAGTTATAGTTAAGAATCATTTGTTTCCGATTCATTTATGCACACATTTAGTGTATTGTTCTTTATTTGTTCGCACTTACAATTTTTGGATGATTTATTATTATAGTTAGACGGTAAGATCTCCTCTGACTTTTGAACAATGAGTCTGGCGTTTGCAGTTTTTGTACAGCATCTGCAGTTTGATAGTTTACCGCAGATTTGTGACATATTTGTATGCTCTCATGTTTCACAGGCAGAAATTTATTTCGGTGATAGGAATGTGCTGATGTCTTGGCAGAAACCTCTTGGGTATATAATGAAACTGGTCGGTGTAGTGCTTGAGCCTCGCTGTGTTATAACTTGTCATGCCACAGCAAAGGTATGTATTGGAGCAACATGAAAATTGCATATTTGATTCAGAAATAATTACACAAGTTTTGACGGCACAATTAATCTAAGAATTCATCTTGGAATGTAGTAACGGTTTGGCTTCTTCCGTTGATACTGTGTGCATTGCCGGGGGGGCATATGCGCCGTCTGTTCGACCATTCAAACTGAGGAGGCCGTAGTTGTACCGCAGAAGTTAATCTACAGTCCGATAGTGGATCGTGGTGTGATTCTGTTTACGTCACCGATACCGATGTGGGTAGTTTGCCAGATGGACATAGTTTGTCAACGCCCGAAGCATGTAGACATTCGAGTAGCGTTTTTTTTTCTCTCGCTTTGGTTCGATTAGGGTCATCGCCAATGGAGCTATGTGTTCTCATTGGTGGATAATCGCCTATATGTCGATATTTTTCGCTGTGGAGTTTTTTCGTCTGTGGTTATTGCTTATGGATTATCGCCAGCAGTGTGATGATGTTTGCCTTGTGGTATTTCGATTGCGATCGCCAGCGCCAGAGGAGCGTCATCAGCGAAATTTTGTATAACGTGGCGTGAACACGTGGAGTGTGAGTCATAATAGTACGTTTCTAGATGAATAGGAGGGTTGTGGCGATTGGGACCAGACAAAAAAAAAGTAAGAAATTCACCCATATGCACTACAAGTTATAAAGACTGGTATTTTATGTCTTTTCGGCAGCTGCTATTTTGAGAGCTGTTTGTCAGCTTCAGAGGCATAGGTGCATTTGTGCTAAGGTCTGATCTATCCTGACAGCACAGAAAGGAGTGTACAGATAGCGGCGAGCTGTATCCGACCCAGAATCTGAGCCAGATATATGCATCAGCGTCACCATCCAATAAGTTGGCATCAGGAGAAGTATGAAAGTCCAGATTAGCGTAAAGTAGAAAGGGTTAGAGGTAACTAGACTTGGTAATGGGTAGAATGTAATTAGAAGTGAGTGCTGCCTGGTGTGGGATCTTGAAGTACGCATGTGGAGGCTGTGCCATCTTAAGGCATTGGGGCACATGAGTGGTGTTGGGAAACTAACGAAAAACTGGCATACACTACAGCAACATGGCTTCACCACTAGCAAATAATTAGTTTATGTCTTTTAGATAAGCGATTAATTATCGACAATCGGAATGTTCTGCAAAAGAACTTTTGTAGTAACATTGTTTAAATGAAAGAAAGCTGTAAAGCTATTTTCTTCCTTTAATAATGCTGTAAAGTTGAAGTACAAACAGTTCATATTTTTGCTATGATTTTCTATGTATATATTTATGTAAGCATTTGTTGTAAAAACATGGCACTAAAATGTATGTTAAGGATTGTGCAGAGGACTACAGCATTCCAAACGGCGAGCAAGAAGCAAGATGCGGCTGGGCACTTGGAAGTCAGCCAACAAGTAATGGAGGCTCGCCCCTGATCAAGTGACCACCTGGGGGCGCTACTGCCGGCGTGACGTCACAGCAGAGCGACGCCGACCAAGAGATCAGCTGAGGTGACAGTGTGGGCAGCCGGCTGACGTGATGACACTGGGGCAACTCAGGGGCCACAGAACCCCATGGAGTCCCGCTTGTATCTTTCACTCGTGCCAGTGGAGAGTGAAAGCATCAGCAGGGGTGGCTCACCTGCAGGCAGTCGGTAATGGAGGCCCGTCCCTGACGTCAAGCGACCACCTGGGGTCACTGTTGACGCAAGAGTTTCCAGGGACCGCACCTAAATGTAAAGCTGCTGCCGACCGGAACGGAGGGTTAGAGAGTGCCCACCAAGCCTCAGGCGTCCCTAGACACTTGCCACAACTCTGACAACTGCCACTGGCGGATTGTCTTCAACAACAGCGACAGTATGTCAACTGCTGCCCCATTTCTGGTCTGTCAATAGTGCAGATGCATACCTGTTGCTGCCACAGGCAGGATACAGGTCCTGCCACAGACACCGCTGCCACCACTGATCGTGATAAGTAAAGGTGTAGTAAACCTTCTTTTAGCACCAACGCATCCTCTACAGCTGACATGACCAATCTGTTACACAGCTCATGAGTGTAGTGCTGTGTTTAGTTATGAGACTAACGTAAGGTTAATTTTGAGTCCCTCGAGAAGGGAGCAGTAGGAGGCTTAAAATATGTTGTGTTTTTTTATTCTTCCTTTTGTGTGCCTTGCTGTATTTATTTTATTAGGTTATATGTAATTTTTCACATTTCGTTACTTCTATGTTGGTCATGAGGGATAGTCCCACTTTCAGATAGGAAATTTTTTAGGGGTAATCAGTTTATTTTGGTTTGTAGGCGCATCTTGGTTTTCAGTATGTGTTGCTGCGAGATACTAATGCCACTATCTGCTCCGTAGATAAGATTCGTTGTGGTGTCACCAAATTTATTTAGCTACAGGGCTTTTGTGGGCAGCACTGATGACAGCAGGGGGAGCACGTGAGGTCACTCTCACCCAAACTCTCTCATTGACAAAAGAACACATACTTGCCTAGATTTGCTGAATGCCTGGATAGAATTTGTCACATCGTTGTCTCTATGAAAGACTAAATCACTGTGAATGCTTGTGCAGGGCTTAAAAAATCTCTGAGGCTGAGAATGCTAAGTGCTCAACGATAGCGTATCGTGGTTAAGGAAAGCAACCATCTCTGACTTCAGCTTTGGTGTGAATGGGTTATTTAAATGTGTGCACGACTTTTCCACCACTCAATCATTGCATTTATGGTCAGTGTTGTACGTCAAAGACATGAGCGTCCACAGGAACAATTCTGACGCCAAGAAAATCACAATATGTTTGCAGACATGCAGCAGTGAGTGTGTGTATGACCTCTGGCCGAATGAGGTTAACCCAGAGTGTACTATTTTTTGGCGTTTGTTTGGCATAAATGTCATGGTCCGAAGCGTCATTCTAAAAGACTCAGGCAAAGCATCATAATTTCTTCTACTCTGTGTTACACTAACCTATTTATTGAAGTGTGACACTCAGCATGAAAAAATTATTGGGTAACGGGTAGGTAGTGAGAGAAGACACCCCACTCTATCACTTTAACAACATTGACAGATTAACATTCATATTTTATTTAGGTCATGATATCGGTGTTTCCCAGTGCTACATATCCTATATGTTGTTAATGGCTTTTAGAAGAGGAAATTACGGGCAAAATGTTCATATAACTATATGTGTAACCTGTAGAGAACTTGCCCAAGATTCCATAGCGGAGGTGACGGAGAACAGGGACAGAGATGAATTGGGGGCCATAAACGCTGTGTGCAGCGACTCGGGTGTCTGATGGGAAGCAGCGCTCAGTGGATCGTACCTTTAGAGGCCTCTTCTTCCTTCAGTTAGCGATGGCAGAAGGGCTCTGGTTTGCACAACATTTTACCTGGCCCAGGCAGCAGTCGGTTATAAAGGCAGCCAGTTGACGGAAACTGGGTGGACAAAGCCATTTAAGAGAGACTGTCGTAATGTGAGCCTTTGTGCAAACGGTGGGAAGGTTATAAAAGTCCCTGAATTCTCATGTTACAAGCTGGGACGATATGGTTGGTGCACGTGTTTAGTGGAGGCAGGAAGTTGCCAGGTTCTTTTAGCGAGTGGCGAAAACATTTATTTCACAGGCACGACTGTCCGGGAAGTTTCTACAAAAAATGTCCATGCTTACTGTGAGAACGGTGCCTACCTTGCCTAAAATCTTTTTTCAGACAAGTGGAACCTGGAGTCGCTGATTGGCTCCTCTCAGGATATGGAAAGTAGAGGCTTGTTCCTCCCGCCATGAGAACCTGAGAGGGTGTCTGGATTGGCTACTTGGTCAACAGAGTAGTCAAGATGAGAGATTCATCGAGTAGAGGATAGTTCGATGGTTTCGTGTTTGCTCATTCGGTCCCTTACTGAGAACTAATGGAAACTGGTTGTGATTCTTGGTCTTCTTTGTCTTCTGGTCCTCCCCTGGTAGAACTTCAGGTCCGTCCCTAATGGGTGAGACTTGTGGTCTGTAGCTCGTGGTGGACTAAGAGCCAGTAGCAGTCTCCAACAGCATCGACAGTGGAACATCATGTGTCACAAGGGTGAAATTAGTTATCCTGCGTTGGCTATCTAACGTTCGACAATTCCAGCACACACCACTGTGCATGTGAGTCAAAGTGATTTGATCAGGGGCCGGCGAACAGTGGCACCTCACGCTGAAATTCGCCTAGATTTCAGATCTCAAAAACGGTTCAACTGGCTCTAAGCACTATGGGACTTAACATCTGAGGTCATCAGTCCCCTAGACTTAGAACTACTTAAATATATCTAACCTAAGGACATCACACAACTCCATGCGCGAGGCAGGATTCGAACCTTCGTCCGTAGCAGCAAGGCGGTTCCGGACTGAAGCGCCTAGAACCTCTCGGTCACAGCGACCGGTGATTTCAGCACTCAGACAGAGAAGTTTCCTGAATTCTGATAATCAGAAAGCCAGACTGCATACTTTGCAAATTTTGGGGGACAGATCAGAACACTAGATCTGCCACAGCACACCGCTGCTCGCCCATAGCGCATCGTTTTCTGCTGCCACCTGCATCAAGGTGAAAGGGTAAAATACTGCTGCAGCGGTGTAGAGTTAGTAAATGATATCACAGCTTCTTGTTCTCAGGTAAACCACAGTTTGTGTTACACTTGGTGGTAGTTGATTCATCACATTAGATTCATGTACGCGAAGTCAGATTGCGTTGTAAAAGGGATTAATCCAGGGGAGAATTTGTATAGCTTCTACCCCAATGTATGCTTTGACAATCAAACACCATTCCTTTTCTGATTCGTGTTTGTCTTATTTTCAGTACGATTTACCAGCTAGTTGTAGTTACAAAAGGATTAAAAAACTTGTCATTATTTTGTAAACCTGAATAAGCCGCTGTTCTCATTCATACTTCCTCGACTACTCAGTGTTTCCTATCTTACTGTGGCGATACATGGGTACACCAACTATTTTAGGTTCAATATTATTATATTAATTAATTTGATTATTAATTTGAGTTCTGAAAGTGATTACAGGCCTAGGGAACAAAAGTGTCAGCCCTGAATTCAGTAATTCATATATAAATATTAAATATGTAGCTCTTGATTCGAGGGTTACTGAGAAGAAAATACTTCTCTTCACGTAATAATCGTAAGATTTACCATCACTCAGACATATAATTATGATTAAAGGAAGGGACAGCTTGCAGTACAGTACAATATGGTTAGAAATCTCAGACTCTTGTTATCAACTATGTTTCGCGTGATCCTGTGACAACCATGTGGGTTTAACGGTTTTCTATAAAACAATGGTTCGAGTAAATCGTACGCATTTTTTGACCTGGAATACAAATATGCGATAGAAATGGACGGGTTCACATTTGAAAATACGAAGATTAACCCACACACGCAGGATGAAAGGTTAGGAGGTATCCAGTAGTATCAAAGATATGTGTCCTCTTTACAGATATTAACTTTTCACACAGAACAATTTTTTAGCACGATGCGACGTTTTCGAGAATTTTCCTGTCTCAAGTTAAAACAAACACGCTGTATAAATGCATTACGCTAACTGAAGATGGATGAAAGCCCGAAAAGTAACTTAACTTGCATAAAACAGTACAAAGATTTGCTTCCTTGCTGTATTTAAGTAACTGTAACACCCAGCAGTACGATACCAAATGAATCCGAAAACGGCAAACAGAAACTGGAAGTCACTGACACGAAATAGTTGTAATATCAGATAGCTGTCCCCTGTACTCACTGCACTTCCCAGTTGCTTCCTACGCTTACTAGCGTTAGCTCCCTCGTTTGGCAAGACGGGCAGCCGTTGCTGAGAAATGTATACAAATTATTATTGTGGAATCCAACTGAAGAAAATTCTCGTCACTAAACATGGCTATTCAGGGCAGCTGAGACTTTCAGTTCGCAGTTATGCAATAATCAGCGAAAGCTCTGTTGATATTTTATGTGACTGCGATTGTATAAACAATATACTTTACGTTTTCGGATACTGAAGACCTCTCGTATCTTCAGGGATATGGCTGGAATTAGCTACACAGATATATACAAAACTGATTTATCGTAAAGACGTTGAAATGTTAGGTGAGGAAAAGCAACAAGGAAATACTTCTCTAGTAGTGGGGTGCTGAAGCGCTAGAGATAAAAAGAGCGCTGCGAATTGGCGCATGACGTTTCTCCACTTCCCTTGTATGCGCTAATTCACAATGAGGACAGAACTGTAAATTGAGTCACCCTGACGGATGGTCATGAAAGAGGATTTTTGACGGAAAATAAGAGGATGATTGCAGCAGAAGTCACTGTCGAACCCTGTCAGCACCAAAACACAGCGGACAGAACTGCACAACCAATGGATACTGGACCTGATAGAATTCCAAAGCCACTTATCGAAAACGTGGTGCCGAAGTCATAAAACCTGGACAATAGAGCAATGGAAGAATGTCATTTGGTCGGATGAGTCCTGTTTCACTGTTTCCAGCTTCCGTCCGAGTTTACGCCCCAAGAGTGAAACATTGTGGCGGTGCGTCGTTTATTTGCAAAGCCATATCATGGTATTCCATGGACACTACGGTTAGTTTGCAAAGTCGCATTATTGCCAGTGATGAAGCGACCATTTTGCCTGATCGGGTCAGCACCATGGTGCAATACCTTTTCCCCAATCGTGATGCTGTGATCCAGGACGACAGGTCACCTGTTTCGTGAGCAAAAGGATGCACTGTCGTATCTCCTCTGGCCAAAACAGCCGCCAGATCTCAGTATTATTTAGCCTGTGTGGTCTACTTTGAAGAGAAGTGCACATGATCGCGAAGCACCTCCATGATCATTACCTGCCCTTTTTTGCAGGAATAATGGTGTAAGACTCTCTCGAAAACCATACATGAACTGTATTTACCCTTTCAGAAACGACTGTAAGCTGTTCCTAAAGCCAACGGTTTCCTTACGCCATATTGGTCACGGTAAGGCTCTTGGTTTTTCCATATTTTGTTCTCTCCCTACTGTTGCATAGGAGCCGCTGAATAGTTAGAACACAGTCAAAGTGGAGCTAGTATGGGATGGGAAAAAGCCTTGGACAAACGATGTAATATTGCCTGTCATACAGGAAGAACAAATCGTTGCCTCCATAGGTCGTAAAAAGTGATTTCATTGTATTAAGAGTTGCAGTATGATCTCAAGAACGTGGTCTGTGTGTGCCGTAGATGCATGTAAGCTGTGTAGACAATTTATACGTCTACATTTAATACAACACATCTTCTCATCGTTTTTAAGATGTGTTACAATTTCACTATTGCCGACAGATTCATCGTAAGAGATACCACAATTACACAAATATTTAAAAATTTTCGCTCATTTCACCGGCTCTTTTCCTGCCTTATCTCTACAACCCCAATACCTCTCACCCCACTATTTCCACCTTCCATCCTATTTCCTCTCTCTCCTTATTCCTCCTCTCCCTTCTCTCCATCATTTACATACTTACATTATGGTTGCGAACCACCGTATTCTTGTGTAAATCTATGTGGATATACATACAACAACATACATAAATGTAATAGCTACTTGTAATAAAACGCTATTTATTGCCATTCAAGCGACCCCTTTCATACCTGTAATGACCCAAAAGTGGTCAGTTACAGTGGAACTATTACCGGTTGATGACTGCAGATTTGAATGTGGCCATATATAAGAAAGTAGGCACTTTGTAATGAACATGCAACTATGACAACAAAATAAACAATTCAGAAAATCATTTAATCATTAAATGAAAAGTGGTAGATGGCTCCATAGTAGAGTATTATCCACAGAAGATCTTAGTTCGACAACACTGAAAAAGTATTTGTAGTGCCTGTCCAAATTATTAATAAATTTATTGCTAATAATATGCTCCACTAGTCAGCAGAAAACGAAACTTGTATAGCTTTACATATTACTTAATAAAACAGCGTATATAAGAAATACACCGAAGACCCAGAGAAACTGGTACACCTTCCTATTATTGTGCAGGTCACCCTCGAGCACGCAGAAGTGCTGCAACATGCCGTGGCATGGACTTGACTAATGTATGAAGTAGTGCTGGAGAGAGCTGACACCGTGAATGCTGCAGGGCTATCTATAGATCCATAAGAGTACGCAGAGTGGAGATCTCTACTGAATAGAACGTTGCAAGGCATCCCAGATACGCTCAATAATGTTCATGTCTGGGGAGTTGGGAAGCCAGCGGTAATGTTTAAACTCGTAAGAGTGTTCCTGGAGCCACTCTGTAGCAGTTCTAGACGCGTGGGATGTTGCATTGTCCTGCAGGAATTGCCCAATTCCGTCGGAATGCACAATGGACATGAATGGACGCAGGTGATCAGACAGGATGGTTACGTACGTGTCACCTGTCAGAGTCATATGTAGACGTATCAGGGGTCCCATATCACTCCAGCTGTACAAGCCCCACACCATTACAGAGCCTCCACCCGCTTGAACAGTCCCCTACTGGCATGCAGGGTCCATGGATTCATAAGGTTGTTTCCACACCTTTACACGTCCATCCGCACCATACAATTTGAAACGAGACTCGTCCAACCAGGCAGCATGTTTCCAGTCATCAGCAGTCCAATCTCGCTGTTGACGGGCCCACACAGGGAGTAAAGCTTTGTATCGTGCTGTCATCAAGAGTACACCAGTGGGCCTTCAGCACTAAAAGCCCATATCGATGATGTCTCGTTCAGTGCTTTGCACGCTGTGTGGCATTCGCTGTGTTATTCAGTGGTTTGGTATTTAACTAATTTGTAAAAGAAAATGATAATCTTATTTCATTACATTGAGTAATTACCAAACAATTTTTTTCTCCCGGCTAAAGATTTGGTCAAGTTGCTAAAGAAAGTTGTGTTAAAGTGTTGTCTGTAAGTTGTAAGAAAGGATTCTATACAACTATTGATTAGGATGGAAACAGTTATCTTCAGCAAAATGATCATTAAAACTACCGAATATCAGCCACGCACAACACTGATGTATGTTACCTGAAACAATATTCTTCGCAGTTGGTGTGTAATTAACTTCGGCTCCATACACCAGCTAGAAAAGTTTGATATACGGATCATACTATGAGCACTGTTTTTAAAAAACCAATCAGATTCGAATTATTTTAGATCACCGTGGGATCTAGACCCCAACTGACCTAGTACACAATACTGCCACCAGAGGGTGCTGTCATCCCTCCTGTGACATAATCCAGGATGGTGATCTGGATGGGGAAAATGGCACGAAAATGACTCAACCTGCGCTGGGCTGCTGGAGAGAGTAAGAAAGGAGTGTGCTTTATTTAAAGTCCAATTTTTGTATCTAGCATCGTTTTTTCACAAATAATGTTCTTCAATTTGCTTTTCCCAGATTGTTAACACTAACCACAAATAAATAAATAAAAATAGGTACTTAATTGCTCATGTACCTCTTTAAACTTTAGAATACTGCCGCTAGTTCCATCTCTTTAAATTTATTTATTACCAAAAGCACAGTTTCTCTCAGTCGAATCCCATATTCCGACCTCTCATTCAAGAATGGTACAGATTCTGCTAAATCGGCTGCAATTGCTCGATGCAGCTCTACTAGCCGCATCCGTAGACGCTTTGTTTATATTAATCGTCCACAGAATTGCCGAACTATTAGCTTTTGAACTTTCACAAATTTACAATTTTTAAGAGAACAATAACGTTTAAACTATTGTATATTTTTTTAGCAATTCCAGATAATTTAGCTTTAAACATTTTTCCGTCCACGAGTGCCAACTCGCATCTCCGTGTCACTCTTAGTTCTGTTTTTATCAATTGTTCTCTGGCGTATAAATTTCTCCAAGCGCGTAAACGGCTATACGCGAAGATGCCAAGCGTCCGCTAGGGTTTTTCCAAGGCTGCGGAAACGCTAGCCGCTTGCCACAGCCCCGTAGCAACCGCCAGCCACGTGCTCTCGGTGGGAAACTGCCGTTCTAATCTCCCGCCACAGCTTGTACAATCACAAGTTCTTTGTACAGTTAATGAAAGTAAGAAGATAATGAGCTTATTGTAGAGAACGAGATCCTTGTATTATAATGTCATTTTAAATGGCTACTTCATCGTGGATTACTAGCTGGTTTGAGCATGTGCGCATTCTCAGGTACACTGTGTATATGGATTCATCTCGCTCATAAGTACTATAAACCAATAATTCACACACAGCTACACCTGGAATGGTCTTCAATGGACACGACCTCCAAGTGGATGTCTACAAACACGCCAGTTACAGATTTCCGTCAGAGTCCGAAAATGTCCCTGAACTCATCTCTTCACGAATAACCAAGGAAAATGAGTAATGAACGTACGAAGGTGATCCTGCGTCCAGACAGAGGCGCCAAATCTGCACACTCTCCCTTCTGCCTCTAAAAGTACCTTCCTACAGTTTTTTCTAGGTATATTTAGCAAATTTTATGATTCTGAAGTTCAATGAAAACGAACCATTACTGAGAAATATTGTTTACGTGAACTGTATTAACGAAAATTTATATCGTATCCTTTAATGCAGCTATTGTACTTGGTTTTAGTCTGGTGTATAATGTATCACAAAGAACAGATTTTATTTGTTCATCATAAATTATTAACAGTGTATAAATTGTCAATTAGAAATAAAACAAAATAAAGCTGTCATTAGGAATTGCGAAAACCTCCTTTTCTAGGACCTGTGTTTTTATTATAATTTTACTTTATATTTCCTTGCTTTCAGCGATACAAACTCACTGATTATAGCACTGAAGACAAGTGCAGTAGCTGTGTCTTGTTCTTTCGACAAGAAAGCTAAATCTGACAATGTCATCCATATTAGATCTTAAGTAGTTTTTTTCATGATATATTTTCTAAAACTGCAGTCACACAGTCACAAGGTGATGCAGCCACTGGCATTTTTGTTGTTTAACTCCTTCTTCAAACATTTCATTGCTCAATATACAGGTTGAATAACATTGGGGATAGGCTACAACCCTGTATCACTCCCTTTCCAACCACTGCTTCCCTTTAGTGCCCCTCGACTCTTGTAACTTCCATCTGGTTTCTGTACAAATTATAAATAGCCTTTAGCTCTCTTTACTTTAGACCTGCCAGCTTTAGAAGTTGAAAGAGAGCACTTCAGTCAACATTGTCAAAAGCTTTCTCTAAGTCTACAAATGCTATAAACGTAGGTTTGGATTTCCATTTCCTGTCTTCTGTGAGAAGGCGTAAGATTAGTATCGCCCGACTTGTTCCTACATTCAAAACTGTTCTTCCCTGAGATCAGCTTCTACCCGATTTTCCATTCTCCTGTAAAGGATTTGTGTTAGTATTTTGCAACCGTTCAGTAATTTTCACACCTGTCAGCAACTGCTTTCTTTAGCATTCGAATTATTATATTATCCTTGATGTCGCCTGTCTCATACATCCTGCTCAACAGGTGGAAAAGTTTTGTCATGGCTGGCTCTCCCAAGTCTAGTTCTAACGGAATGTTGTCTACTGTAGGGGCCTTGTTTCGACTTAGGTCTTTCAGTGCTCTGTCAAATTCACTTAGTGTCATATCTCCCATCTCATCTTTATCTACGTCCTCTTCCATTTACATAACACTACCCTCAAGTACATCGCCCTTGCACAAACCCTCTGTATACTCCTTCCACATTTCTGCATTCCCTTCTGTGCTTAGGATTGGTTTGGAATCTGAACTCTTGATATTCATACTGGTAGTACTCTTTCCTCCAAAGGTCTCTTTAACTTTGCTGTACGCAGCATCTACTTACCACTAGTGATATACGCTTCTATACGCTTACACTTGTCCTCTACTGTTCCTGCTTAGCCATTTTGCACTTCCTGTCGACCTCATTTTGGATACGTTTGTATTCCTTTTCGCCTGCTTCATTTACTGCTTTTTATATATCTTCTCCTTTCATCAATTAATTTCAGTGTCTCTTGTGTTACCTAAGATCTTCTAATAGCACTCAGCTTTACACCTATTTGATTCTCTGCAGCCTTCACTATTTCATCTCTCAGAGCTACCCGCTCTTCTTGCTACTGTATTCTTTTCCCTTGTTGCTGTCATCGTTCCCTGATGCTTCCCATGAAACTCTCTACAGCCTCTGGTTCTTTCAGTTTATCCAGGTCCGTTCTCCTTAAATTACTACCTTTTTCCAGTGTCTTCAGTTTTAATCTACAGTTCATAACCAATAAATTGTGGCCAGAGTCCACACCTGCCCCTGGAAATGTCTTACAATTTAAAACCTGGTTCCTAGATCTCTGTCTTACCATTATATAATCAGTCTGAAACCTTCCCATGTCTTCAAGTTTCTTCCACGTGTACAGCCTTAAAACAAGTGTTAGCATGATTAAGTTATGCTCTGTGCCAAATTCTACCAAGTGGCTTCCTCTTTCATTACTTACCCACAGTCCATATTCACTAACTACATTAAAGACTACCGGTTTTGTGTCATTCAGATTATCATCTACCTTCGTAGATAAATTATTTAGCTGATCCGAAAGTTCAACTACTTTCTCTGATAATGAACTAATTTCCGCCATGTGTCTTTCTGAACCAATTTTCAGAGTATCTACTGTGTCCTTTAAGTTTTCCTGAGTTTTTGCAAGTTGCGTAACCAAATCGGTAGATGCAACTGTGTCAATTTTAGCTTGCAAGGTCTCATGATTTTCATGAACAATAGTTTGCAGTTCTTTTATGGCTGCTTCGTGTTTCTGTAATGCATTTTCATGCCGCGAAAAAATAGGTTGAAAATGCTCACAAATTTGTGTTTTTACGTCATTACAGACTTTTTGACATTTCGATTCAATGTTATGTAACTCAGTAGTTAAATCTTCACGTGTTTGTTCAAGCGTGGTGTCTAACTTTGGAAGATTTTGTTCCATTGCGTCTAACTTTTTAAGATTTTGTTTCACTGTGTCTAAACTGTTGCTCTGTTTGTCTCTGGTGTTGTTCCATTGTGTCTAACTTTTGAAGCTTTTGTCCCATTTGTTGCATTAATTGTAATAACAATGCACTGGTGTCTGAATCATGTTCCTCAGTGCTTTTCGGCAGTGAATTTGCACCGGCAACATTCACATTTTGACAAGCAGAAAATGTGTCTTGACTTATTTGAGAAAACGGTGAGGACCCAAAACCAGAATCTACAGTATTTGCGAGATTGTGTCCTGTCATTTCGGATTCCTGAGGCGAGCTGTTGCCGACCGATCGATCGATAATGCTTCCCTGCTCACTAATTGTTTCACTGTCTACGCCATTATTTGCCGCCCGCTCCATTTCCCTATGCACAGTTACCAAATTACTACTTTGAACATTAGTTAATTCATTACACGGTGGCGCTAACACACTGCTTTCGTCTTCACTGTCATTTCTCAGTTTACTTTGGAGCCTAGTATTACGTTTTTCACACGCCATTATTGTCACAATATTTCACACGACAACACAGAAAAGCACAATTTGAAGAGCAAAAATAAGAGAACACATTAACATATTACTGAAAATAATATCTAGTTAATTGCAGCTGCGAAATACTTGGTGCAAATCTACATGCGTGCACACCTGTTTTACTGTACAACAATGAAAGACTGCAACTACAAAGCAAATTCTCTCTATAATCACGCGCTAGCAATAAACAATAGCTACACTAATTACACAAACTACAAGAAAAAAATCAGAAGACTCCAGTGAGGTATCCTAGGCTAAGGGTCGACATATGAAACGTCCCCTATGAAAAATTATACACGACTGTGCTTAAACGGACACAATATTTTTAGCGCAACGCAATCTGACTTTCAAAAATCCCTACAAAAAGAAATGACTCTGACTAACATTAACCTATGCGTTTCACAACCGCTTACCTCACAAAAATCTTCGTTACTGGAACTACTGCAATACAGCGAGCGCCACTACTGCCAGCTAAATAAAAGATTCAAACTACGGAAGGCACTAACTACTGATAGGCATAGTTAGCAAATGAAAGATTTTGATAGAGAACAAACAATGTATTTACCTTAATAGTCATCAAAAGTCATAATATATATAGGAGTTCATAACATCCATTCTTACAAATATCAAAACTCCGCCATTTCTCTCTCCACATCCACCACTGCTAGCGGCTCACCTCCAACTGCGCAACGCTACGCGCTGTTCACATCCAGCTGCCGCTGCCCAACACTACAATGGCAGACAACAATGCAAACTAGCCACAGACTGCACACAGCACAGCCAGTGATTTTCATACAGTGCGCTACGTAACGTTGCCAGTAAGAAAACATAAACAGCCTACTTATAACCTTTGTCTACTGATCGTGGTACTTACTCCCTTGTAAGAAGCTGATGCTTCCTCATGTGCATTTTCGTGCAGCAGGGCGTCGATGGTAACTCAGTGTATCAACTACGGAAAATATTCATGTAGTCTTTTCCTCGCTCTATTTCCTAGTGCGGCAAAGCCACAGCCGTCAAAACCGCTACTACTGCAGATAATAAGCACGACTAATGGGGGAAGTCCGATTAAGAGTACGTAGGTTTCTGACATAAAAAGATGTATAAAAGCCATTAATTTCCTAAGATTCAGAACAGCAGTCTCCTGACTTCATTATAATTGGTTTATAAGCACCTTGATGACAGGTATACACCAACGATGCATTGCTAGGACACTGGAATAGTGTAGAAGGAAGTATTTTCATCATTTTAAAGTTTGTCTGGGGTATGAAACTTGCAGATCGGTTGTATGCCCGATATGAGCAGTGTATTTCGCACAACTAGTACTTTGGAAACCAAATGGCTTAAACAATATAGCATTTTTAGGCGCAGAGCCGTGTAATGATAGGGGTGTATGTTCATGCTTTACAGTCATTCCTCTCATCACGGTACCTTCCTGGTCCTGACTCCAAACAGTGGAATAATACTTCAAAATTGATAGCACAATAGGTTTACGTGAAGTGTTTCAAACTCCATCCATCTGGGGCTCCATCACGTATAAGGCACACGTTTCTTCTTAATCGTTTGTTATATCACCACAACACTCTTATGTCTACTACACACCGATAACGGGTGCTATCCTTCTCAACATGCACGCATCTGGAGAGATCTTGTACACTTGGGTGTGTGCTGTGGGTAAGATGGATGCGGAACAGTCTTCGTTCAACAGCACATATGGATACAGCTTGCTCTGTTTCTTCACGAGACATGGAATGTAGTGGGTGTAGGATCCTCATACTTTTGGACAATTGCAGATTACATTGGTGACAGTGTTGCAGGGAGCAATGGTCAAGGACAATGCGGAGATGGGGATCTTTCAGTCTCTGACTCTATCCTATAAATATAAGAATACGCTGTGACACCCATCCATATAGGGAAAGGTGGCCAGTTGTAACTGTAATTTCTGCACTATGATCTATGTGCTGGAAATATGTGGATAACGTAACTACATTGGTATGGGACGCTGTCTGGTAAAGTCTGGAGTATATGACCGAATCGACGTAATGCACAGTCATCTATCTGCATTCGCAATCTAGTATATGGTACTTGCAAAGTAGTGAAGGGGTGATTTTGCGATGATACAGAAATTGCTGTGTCATTTGCTGGCTCTGAAATTACAAAACAAATGGTAAAGTTGCTAAAATTGTTCATGCTATCAACTGCAGTGGATATTACGCCTACACTGTCCCATATCGACAGTGTCTTCCCACCTCATCCATCCACTGATACGCTTTTAATTACAACATAATGATTGACTGACACCACTTGGTTGAGATGGAGAGAGATTTGGCAGAACGCTGCATATCTGCTACTTGTCACTGTGGAGGAAGGGATTAAGTGTAGAGGTCATCACCTTCAGACAGTTGTTTGGAAGTGATCCTCAATGCTGCAGACTCATCCTATTTCCATATGCTGCGATACCCTCCACATGTTTTTCACCAGTAACATAACAACACCTCATTTTATTTCTATTTCTTGACATATGTTGTGAACAGCACCTTCCGGCGATGGTCAACAGTCGAACAGTAATCATGTGCATGACTGCAAAATGAGGAAACAATGCTCTTCGAAATGGAAGACCAAGACATCCGATACCCTATCAATGTGGAGGATGAGATTAACTGTATAGGTCATCACTTTCAAGTATGTTTCCGGAAATGCTCTACGATGCTGCAAACTCATGCAGTTTCCATATGTTGCGATGTTTTCCACATTTTTGTCATTGAGAAACATCGCCTCTGTGTTTCATTTCTGCCAACCTGTGTGTTGGGGGAGCTGCATAGTTTGCATCAGGCAATGTACAGCTTTCTGTGAGAGCCAATGAATCGAAACATGTTAATGTTGGTTTAGCAACTGACTCGGGACACGGAAGTCATGGTAGATAAACAAAGTGTATGGTGGTGTACAAAGCTGTAGTAATACATTGCCTCCATGTGTTACAGTCGAAAAACAATTTATTAGACTGCTTATGAAGGAACCATACAGGAACCCTCCCTTGTGATCGATATGGCCTTCCTCTAGTCCAGTCGGCGAAACTGTGCAAGCGACTTTGGCCACTGGTCACCAGCCCCACTGGGTCAATGCGTGTATATGTAATATGCTCGATGTCAACACGCAGATAGTATTTGTTTTTCGATAAAGCAGAAGGGACTGATGTAGTAAAATCTTATAGGAGATACTATTACATGGAATGGTATAACTGGTTAAGAATAGGATGCACATAGTTCTCTCAAAACTACACCAATTTTGCACATAAAATTAAAAGAATTTTGTTGTATCTATTTCTGTGGAATCATGATTCTTTTTATTATTTTCTTCATGACTGCGTGTTTAAATAGTTGTTACTGCAAATTCTGTGCTATTTCATGCTACATAAGCTATAATTATAAAGTAGACACCACTTTAATTATAGCTCTTTGAGCAACCTCGAAGTGATAGTGTTTTTCCCGATAGGTGAGTAGATTGCGTGAAACCGGCTGCAATGAACAGATTGCCTACAAAAGTAGAATGCAAGATGTGCTGCTGTTGGGAATGATTGTCAGCTGCATTTAGAAACTTTGCAGACAGGTCGGTGGAGGAGAGTGGTGGAACAAAAATGTCAAATGTAAGCACACATACGGTATTTGTTTTCGATGTATTGGAAGAGAGAGACACAGTAAAATTTTACAGGACATCCTATTACAAAACAGGCTCTCATAATTTGTTTTGTAAATGCCAGTGTGACGCAGCATCACCTTGGTAAAACGGGACTTTCCATAGAGTGCAATACAGCAATGTCCTTTTCAGTTATAGCTCGCTGTTGTCAAAAGTAAAATGACAGTGTTTTTCCTGACATGTGAGCAAATTTCATGAAAGGCTGTATTCTCTAATGTTATTTCACGTGTCTGAAATGTTTGTAAACACATGTGCATAACAGTTTATTTATGGAAACTGATTCGAACGTGAGAGGTGCTCTCGGGCCATGTAGTTTGTCCATCGAGCTCAAAAAAATTCCTTAACATAGATGTTTTTCTCCTTGGGGTTTCAATTCTCACTGTTTCTTGACTCTGATGACAGTTTCAAAATAACTAACACATTCTGCACTGACCGGTAGTTTTCGCAGCAAAATAGTGGAAGCATTTTCTATTTTACACATTGTGGACCTGTAAGAAGGTGTTAGGTAAGTTAATACACCTGTCGTATGTATTGTTATTGGGTACTAACCTCTGCAATTCTGTAATCGGCGGCAGTACCGTAGTTTCCCTTTCACTTCATTAGATGTCACAAAATAATGGGAAAGGGGGGGGGGGTGAGAGGGATGTGAATTGTATGCTGCAGCCTATCCCCCCCCCTCCCCCCCCGCCCATGAACCATGGACCTTGCCGTTGGTGGGGAGGCTTGCGTGCCTCAAAGATACAAGTAGCAAGTAGCCGTACCGTAGGTGCAACCACAACGGAGGGGTATCTGTTGAGAGGCCAGACAAACGTGTGGTTCCTGAAGAGGGGCAGCAGCCTTTTCAGTAGTCGCAGGGGCCATAGTCTGGATGATTGACTGATCTGGCCTTGTAACACTAACCAAAATGGCCTTGCTGTTCTGGTACTGCGAACGGCCGAAAGCAAGGCGAAACTACAGCCGTAATTTTTCCCGAGGGTATGCAGCTTTACTGTATGATTAAATGATGATGGCGTCCTCTTGGGTAAAATATTCCGGAGGTAAAATAGTCCCCCATTCGGATCTCCGGGCGGGGACTTACCCAAGAAGACGTCGTTATCAGAAGAAAGAAAACTGGCGTTGTACGGATCGGAGCGTGGAATGTCAGATCCCTTAATCGGGCAGGTAGGTTAGAAAATTTAAAAAGGGAAATGGATAGGTTAAAGTCAGACATAGTGGGAATTAATGAAGTTCGGTGGCAGGAGGAACAAGACTTTTAGTCAGGTGAATACAGAGTTATAAATACAAAATCAAACAGGGGTAATGCAGGAGTAGGTATAATAATGAATGAAAAAATAGGAGTACGGGTAAGCTACTACAAACAGCATAGTGAACGCATTATTGTGGCCAAGATAGACACGAAGCACACGCCTACTACAGTTGTACAAGTTTATATGCCAACTAGCTCTGCAGATGACGAAGAAATTGATGAAATATATGATGAGATAAAAGGAATTATTCAGGTAGTGAAGGGAGACGAAAATTTAATAGTCATGGGTGACTGGAATTCAAGAGCGGGAAAAGGGAGAGAAGGAAACATCGTAGGTGAATATGGATTGGGGCTAAGAAATGAAAGACGAAGCCGCCTGGTAGAATTTTCCGCAGAGCATAACTTAATCATAGCTAACACTTGGTTTAAGAATCATGAAAGAAGGTTGTATACATGGAAGAACCCTGGAGATACTAAAAGGTATCAGATAGATTATATAATGTTAAGGCAGAGATTTAGGAACCAGGTTTTAAATTGTAAGACATTCCAGGGGCAGATGTGGACTCTGACCACAATCTGTTGGTTATGACCTGTAGATTAAAACTGAAGAAACTGCAAAAAGGTGGGAATTTAAGGACATGGGACCTGGATAAACTGAAAGAACCACAGCTTGTACAGAGTTTCAGAGAGAGCATAAGGGAACAATTGACAGGAATGGGGGAAAGAAATACAGTAGAAGAAGAATGGGTAGCTTTGAGGGATGAAATAGTGAAGGCAGCAGGGGATCAAATAGGTAAAAAGACGAGGGCTAGTAGAAACCCTTGGGTAACAGAAGAAATATTGAATTTAATTGATGAAAGGAGAAAATATAAAAATGCAGTAAATGAAGCTGTCAAAAAGGAATACAAACGTCTCAAAAATGATATCGGCAGGAAGTGCTAAATGGCAAAGCAGGGATGGCTTAAGGACAAATGTAAGGATGTAGAGCCTTATCTCACTAGGGTAACATAGATACTGTCTATAGAAAAATTAAAGAGACCTTTGGAGAAAGAAGAACAACTTGCATGAATATCAAGAGCTTTGATGGAAACCCAGTTCTAAGCAAAGAAGGGAAAGCAGAAAAATGGAAGGAGTATATAGAGGGCCTATACAAGGGCGATGTACTTGAGGACAATATTATAGAAATAGAAGAGAATGTAGATGAAGATGAAATGGGAGATATGATCCTGCGTAAAGAGTTTGACAGAGCACTGAAAGACCTGAGTCAAAACGAGGCTCCCGGAGTAGACAACATTCCAGTAGAACTACTGACGGCCTTGGAGAGCCAGTCCTGACTAAACTCTACCATCTGGTGAGCAAGATGTATGAGACAGGCGAATTACCCTCAGACTTCAAGAAGAATATAATAATTCCAATCCCAAAGAAAGCAGGTGTTGACAGATGTGAAAATTACCGAACTATCAGTTTAATAAGTCACAGCTGCAGAATACTAACGCGAATTCTTTACAGACGAATGGAAAAACTGATAGAAGCCGACCTCGAGGGAAGATCAGTTTGGATTCCGTAGAAATGTTGGAACACGTGAGGCAATACTGACCTTACGAAATATCTTAGAAGAAAGATTAAGGAAAGGCAAACCTACGTCTATAGCATTTCTAGACTTACAGAAAGCTTTTGACAATGTTGATTGGAATACTCTCTTTCAAATTCTGAATGTGGCAGGGGCAAAATACAGGGAGCGAAAGGCTATTTACGAAAATGGTTCAAATGGCTCTGAGCACTATGGGACTTAACATCTGTGGTCATCAGTCCCCCAGAACTTAGAACCACTTAAACCTAACTAACCTAAGGACATCACACACATCCACGCCCGAGGCAGGATTCGAACTTGCGACCGTAGCAGTCCCGCGGTTCGAAAGGCTATTTACAATTTATACATAAAGCAGATGGCAGTTATAGGAATTGAGGGGCACGAAAGGGAAGCAGTGGTTGGGAAGGGAGTGAAACAGGGTTGTAGCCTATCCCCGATGTTATTCAATCTGTATATTGAGCAAGCAATAAAGGAAACGAAAGAAAAGTTCGGAGTAGGTATTAAAACCCATGTACAAGAAATAAAAACTTTGAGGTTCGCTGATGACATTGTAATTCTGTCAGAGACCGTAAAGCACTTGGAAGAGCAGTTGAACGGAGTGGACAGTGTTTTGAAAGGAGGGTATAAGATGAACGTCAACAAAAGAAAACGAGGTAATGGAATGAAGTCGAATTAAGTCGGGTGATGCTGAGGGAATTAGATTAGGAAATGAGACACTTAAAGTAGTAAAGGAGTTTTGCTATTTGGGGAGCAAAATAACTGATGATGGTCGAAGTAGGGAGGATACAAAATGTAGACTGGCAATGGCAAGGAAAGCGTTCCTGAAGAAGAGAAATTTGTTAACATCGAGTATAGATTTAAATGTCAGAAACTCGTTTTTGAAAGTGTTTGTATGGAGTGTAGCCATGTATGGAAGTGAAACATGGACGATAAATAGTTTACACAAGAAGACAATAGAAGCTTTCGAAATGTGGTGCTACAGAAGAATGCTGAAGATTAGATGGGTAGATCACATAACTAATGAGGAGGTATTGAATAGAATTGGGGAGAAGATGAGTTTATGGCACAACTTGACTAGAAGAAGGGATCGGTTGGTAGGACATGTTCTGAGGCATCAAGGGATCACCAATTTAGTATTGGAGGGCAGCGTGGAGGGTAAAAATCATAGAGGGAGACCAAGAGATGAATACACTAAGCAGATTCAGAAGGATGTGGGTTGCAGTAAGTACTGGGAGAAGAAGAAGAGTGCACAGGATAGAGTAGCATGGAGAGCTGCATCAAACCAGTCTCAGTACTGAAGACCACAACAACAACAACAGACTAACATAAAAGATTGACTGTATAGATGCCGTTCTACATAGATAATTGTTCCATATAAAGAGAATTAAATGATCTCAGACATGACAATTTATAATTTGAGCATGATGAATGCTCTCAAACTATAGCGATTTTGTTCATAAAACTAAAGAAAATGGACTCTGCCTGTTATCGTAGATATGGGTCATTTATAACCGTCATAATTGTGTGTGTGTGTTTTTTAACAGATGCTCACTGGTAACAGTTGTGTTTACGTTCAATACAATTGTTACAGTGAACATTCCGCTGAGATTGGTGGGCACCAGCCCACTGTGTAAATGGTCGCTTGATGCAGCTGTGCTTTGGTCAGGGCACAGTTACATTTAAGCACCATTCATCTCGCATTATTTAGTGGCGTTACAGCCTTTTGTGTTTTCGAAGACCCGCTGCCTGGACCATGCAATTGCTGTCGCCACTAGGCGGGCTGGATGCAGACAGTGAGCACCAACTCGTTCGCTGGTGGGAGGCCAGTAAGCTGTAAAGAAGAGTGCAGCACACGGTAGCAGCTGACACTTTGAAAAAGCCTATATCAACACTGTATGAGGAGGGAGGCATGAGGGTGGCAAGAGTGCTTCTAATTTCACTAGTTCCTGACCACACATAGAGGAGAACACAGGTTCAGCTGCTGACCGTTTCTCCTGTTGCTATCTTTTGGGACTATGAGTTTCCCTAGTCGCCAGAATATGCTTTGGATTTTGACCTATTGTTTACGAGTTATGGTTTATATAATAATTTGTACGTGTAATTACAGCAGCGAAGAATTTTCCATCAGCTATATTAGCGTGTATTGCCTTCGATTACCCGGGCTGCAGGGTGATTGTTGAGTAATGCAGGGGGAGGCGTCTGTAGTAAACTTCGACACCAAACGTGCTTACAGGTAATACACTTATTAAAATCCTATCTGTCCAAAAGCAGCATCTCATCAGTTGAACAATTCCCGCCAGAACCTTCCGATCCAGCCTTTTTCCAGCCAGCTTGTAGGAAACGGGTAGAGTTTGAGTACCTCTGCGACTAGTTTCAAGTAGTATTGTGAAATTGTATCGCAGCCGGCCCACTCCTGTTGCATGGCATCGTCAATTTTTTAGATGTGTTGTGATTTTAGGCATGTATTTATGTAATTAGGAATGATCTTTATGATTAATTATCTAGTTAGGATCGATTTGTACATCACTTTCCGAACCAAAATAAATAAAGTTAACTAACCAAACCTTCCTGTCTTGTATCTGGGCAGTTTTCAGGTGTTGGGGGTGCACCTGTGCTTTCCTTCAAGAAGGATGAAGTTCCAGTCCCAGAAAGAGTACCGCCATTTTTAATTTCCCGCCAATTCCCAGGTGAGGAGGTGGGCTGGGGCGTCATCATAGCCATGGGACAAAGAAATAGCTAGCAAAATTGAAAATTTCTTCCAAAATTCGAAATTCCTGCCTGTAGTGTGGGTGGTGGATTGGAAGGGGAGGGGAGGGGCAGGGACCCTCATGCTAGTTGAGGAAAACACATGGTGTCATCTTGGGGTGCGGATGGGGGTGGGGTGTGGAGATAATTAATTGCTCAACTTAAATAATTTACTTACGTATTTGATATCAAAATTGCGCCAGGAGCCCCAGTAGCCTACTACTGACAGTTTCAGATTGCTATAAAAACTGTTTATACATAAGAGACAGGAGCTTAGCTATGTAAAATTAAAAATGTTCCGTAGATCACCTGTCCCTTTATATATCCTCAATTTCTAGGTGCTTCACAACATCCGGTCTTTTGGGGACTCTGGGTAGACACTGATTGCATGTATAAAGAAAGCGAGCGCTTAGAAGGTAACTCCCGACACATGTGCAACACACCCAATGTTAGGCAACATGGACAGAACCTTAACAAACTAAAACTACAAGGAAAACAACCATAGTTTACAATTACTTATTCACCTACATTCCCACGATTAGCTTCGATAAATCGATATTCGAAGTGTGATTCACATCTGCATGTAGGGTTGTGTCAGCTACTCCCAAGGTCATACAGTATGGCATCGCCTTCATGATAGTCTTACAACTCTACTAACGCGACATCATGCTTCACTGTTGCTTCTCGTTGCTAGAATTTCCTTCTCTCGCTCGTCTCACACGTACCATGGCTTCGTCAATTACACGCTTCTAACTTTTATTTTAATTGATGCTTCTTAACATGTGAGCTTGATACTGAACAGTAGTGTACCCTTGCCTCCCGATTTTAGTGTTTAACATTCGTTTTCTGTCGCCTTGTAAATCTTGAGTGCAGAATATATAGTAATTAAGGAGTTGAATTTGGGCTCTTCTCTTTGATATGACTGTGCACTGCCCCTTTATTCACCTACATTCCCACGATTAGCTTCGATAAATCGATATTCGAAGTGTGATTCACATCTGCATGTAGGGTTGTGTCAGCTACTCCCAAGGTCATACAGTATGGCATCGCCTTCATTGTGTGCAATTTGCTAGCGGAAGCTGTGGGCTGGGGAGGTGTAACACAATGACATATGTCAATACAAAATCAACAAGGCCAAAACATAAATAAATCAAAGTAATAAACTGATGAAAAATATTTATAAGCTAAGAAATACGTAAATAACAATTATAGTGTGTAAGAAAAATGTTAAGAAAAATTTTTTGTAAAATTTATTTTAAGTTCTTTGAATATCGATGGTGACAGTGTAGTATCCACACAAGCTCTTTGTTGGCGGGAGAGTCCGCGCATTGATACATAGGGAGCGTGGCGAGAAACGCGCACCCTTGTCGACAGAACACTCTTGAGTCAACCTTTGTGCAGTGATGTTGTGTGTAGAGACAGAGCGGTGTGCCTGTTCGCCACCAGCTATATATTACTTGAAGAATACTATAATTACATAATTGGTAATTATAAATTGTTAAAAATCGACGTCATGAAGACATTAAAGGTATTTAAACGTTAACTGCATATTGTAAGTTCGTTGTTACAATTTTAATCTGTTTTATGTAAACGATGCCCATACTAAAGTTTTATAAATTGTATCCTTACAAAGAGTTAAAAATGTATACTCAATCAATTTCAGAATAGATCAGTTTACCTTAAACAGTATTGTATTATTTTTGATTGATCCCAGTAAGCACAAGATTTAACTTTTGTTGAGTTTTCTCAATTTTTTATTTAATAATGAAACTGAATTTTGAACCAGTAACTTACAATCAAAAAAGCGTATGAATAATAAGTACAGTTTCAGCTCACATATTTGCAATCCTAGTAAATGACGGCCAAACCAAATAATTATCAACAATAGATCAGAGTGAGTATATTCAAGCATGCAGTCAGATGACCTTATCCAGAGGCGACTCAGTAAAATAAAATGTGGGGAAAATGTATATGTATGTTTTCAGGTTCACTGCATAGATAACCAGTAACAAGGGCTGCGGCGTAAGCTTATGTGTTCACGTCGAAATAATCTTCTTTTCATCAGTCACATTAATACTGTTACTAATAAAGGCACAAGGCGTACAACATTGTGTACGCTAAAGACTATCAGATCAGACACGTTGTCAAAAGCAAGTCCAGACAGGCACAAAAAGTTCAATTCTCTTTCTTTCTTTCATTAGACAGAAAATAAATTTAATTATTTTATTCTAGACGGGAAGGTTATCGTCTAAACGCATTAAGTTCAATCATTATTTCTATTATTTATTCGACGGGAAGGTTTTAACAGTACGGGTCGTTCTTTAGGAACAGATAAGGTGCAGTACATCTGCTTGACATATACACTTACCTAACGCTGGCAACGCTGCAGTCGCCAGGGTGATCAGCTGTTATGAAGGTACGTGATGACAGCACTGGCGGCCGGCCATTGGGCCACGCGTGACGCACGCGGCACGAATAGTGGCGGCTTTTTTCCGCTGCGCCGGCAGTGTCAACACCGGCTGCCGAGGTAAGCAGCGCTCTCCGTGCCGCGGCACGCGCGGCCCCCACAAACAGCACAGCGGCCAGCACTAACTGCCGCGCCATTACCGCACCGGTCCCTGCCTCACCATTAGCGCCATGCAGCCACCTAGAGTCCTGGTCAAACGTGCCGAGGGGTACCGTTCAGTAGTAAATGACACTATACAGGGTGTAAACGGTATAAGGCGCCAAAATTATACAGATGGTACATCTCGGTGTGCTTGACATAAAAGCCCAATGACATTTTCTTGTATCATGTACTTTATTTTTGTATTATTAAAACCTAATGTTCGTAAGATAGGTATTATACGCATTTCTGTTTACGTAGTCAACCGACAGTACACGGCGTACCGAGCTTATTGCCTACAATGACGGGGCGCCCAGAGAAAGGCAACGAGACGACCAGAGGATTGAAATCATTAGACTTGTACAACGACGTGGTGTGATAATCAGGTGGTACCGAAAAAAGGAATGTAAACGGTTTTTGGGTTGTCAAGAATGTGTAATTCGCTTTACGTGAATTGAAAACAACCAGTCTGTTTCTCAACAAATCGATAACGAAGGTCGTAGTAGTAATGACAAGCTAATATCAAACACAATGTATTTCCGTTAGTACAAATTCAATCAATCACCAAGTAAATTAATTACAATCAGCTGTTTCACCTTTTTACGGCAATGCCATAACGAATACGAAATTCACATTATTTTCCTTCTGTACAACAACATTGTAATGAAAAGAAACCCATTACTTCGTTTCCTCTTACACCAATACTACAATAAATGTTCGAAATGACCACCATTCGCTTCTACACATGCTTCATTACGGCGAACCCAGTTTTGTCGCACTCGTTCACGTACATGCACATTGGCCTTTATGGTATGGGCAGCATCTAAAATCTTCTGCGTCAATTCGTCCACATTATTTACTGACTCAGCACAAACAAGTTCCTTCATATGGCCCCAAAAGTCAAAACCCAGTGGATTTAAATCAGGGCAGCGTGCTGGCCATCGACGTGGAGCCGACCGCCCGATCCATCGTCCTGGAAATTGGCTATCCAAAAATCTGCGCACTCTTTGACCAATGTGGGTGGAGCACCATCATGGAGGAACCACACGTTATGACGTATGCCTAACGGAATGCCTTCTAAAAACGTTGATAACAATGTTTCCTCTTGAAACGTTCGGTAATAGCTACCAGTCAAACGTGCAGGTAAAACATAGGGCCCAATAATGTAATTATCGAGCATACCCGCCCACACATTTACGGAAAATCGTCGCTGAAAATGTGTTGCCACTACGTGGCGAGGATTGTGTACACTCCACGTGTGCATGTTATGGAAATTAGTTATTCAGTCGCTAGTGAAACACGCTTCATCTATGACGATTATTTTGGTGACTAAATCATGCTGCGCACTGTCTAAAAAAAAACCACTCTGAGATTTCACGTCGTGGAGGGAAATCTTGTGCTTCTAATGCTTGTACGCGTTGAATGTGGTAAGGCCGCAGACGCTCCTCTTGCAAAATGCGGTGAACGACAGTGTGGCGGGCGATACTTCTAGTACTCTGAGAAGGATCCTCCTGGATGCGGTCCAGAATTCTTTCCTCATCTTCCAATGTACGATCGGCGCGTTGTGGGCGTCTGCCTTCTGCGCGGGGCCGTAAAGAGCCAGTATCTCTCAATCTAAGGAAATTAAATACGTACTTGTCAGTTGTATTCTGTCATGATGTAACAAAAACGGAAAGCATATCAGAGAGAAGATACGTTTCGCATACGGACGAAAATTTACAAAGGTGCAGATAACTACTGTATATATTAAGATGTAAATGCATAATAATCGCATACAAGTAGAGAATTACAATGACACAAACCTTTGGTGCACAGCAGCAAATGTCTTTCGTGCAGGAAGTCGTCGTTGTGGGAAGCGTTCTCGATAAATTCGTACAGCTGCCCTCGCAACACCTTTCGCCTGGCCATAAATTAAATGCATATCGCATAGTTCAGCTATAGTAAATCTCCTTTCAATCCTAACAGTTAACAGAGTTACAATAACATCTGCACAGGTTACTCGTCTACTGTCGTCGCTCGGTGTATTACAATGAATCAGCCACTCGGACCGCAGTTGCCTATGTGTTTACGATTTACGCTCTCGGTGCAATACGCGCAGCGGGCAATAACAGGAACCGATTGCTTTCGTACGTGCACGGCCAAGTATCTACTTCTCCTAAACCATTATCCTGAGACGAACTGTTTTCTTTTTGGAACAACCGTAGGAAATACGCAAACATGTTACTAGACTTTTTTTTGTCAAGCATTGCGAGATGTGCCATCTGTTTAATTTTGGCGCCTTATACCGTTTACATCCTGTATTTAAATCACTCAAGTTACAGACCGGCCAGTGAATTGGCCCAGTTCCTACCAGAACCTAACAGAGAGAGGATCAAAACGAGATGCAATATGGCGGACCAAATCGGATATTTTGAAACCATTCTGCTTTCTTGTAACTGACACAATACCAGATATTACGTATTTTTCAAACGTAGATTCCACGATTCCTTTCAGACAGCTATTTCGTGCAATACTGAAGCACCAAGTACATGAAGACATATTAAGAATGTTTAGTTAGGTTACTCAACTCAGGAATCATGATATTAATCTTAATAACTATGATTTTCAATCTTTGACTTAAAATTGTTTTGATCGTACCCCATTACACAAATTTAGTATTTTATCTATATCATGGGTCCCAAACAAAATTTTCTCGAGGGCCCCCTCATCGAACATGATTGGTACCTTGTCATATAACAGTATCAAGTACCTAAAAAAGCCAAATTAAGAGTTTTTTTATACTTTTCAATTTTTGGTACTTAAAAAAACATTGACATATTCATCATTGAAAAAATATTGTGATTAAAACTTTTTCTATTTAGCCATCATTGTTATTGTTAAATTTTTGATTATAGCTCAAAATCTTTGTCTTCAAATCTAGGTGTTTAGTGTAACAAACTCCCTTAGAAAATAGAAATTGAGTATGAATTGAAAATGACAGGAAAAATTTACAACTGAGTGTATTGGTCTTTCAACTGTACTACCCTCGAGATTGCATTGAGTAGACATGTGTGGAAAATAAGAAAACACTAATTTCATACAAGGTATTATTTATTTGAAAAAAAAAATACAGTTACAACAGAGTACTCCATCAGTATACAGTTAGTGTTAATTTTCAGTTCTTAATGAGATGAGTTCAATCTGACCTTTGAGTCCATTATTTCTGAAATATTAGGTCCAAAACTGAATTTTCACTCTGAAATCCGACCGCATGTCTAGCGGATTCCTATATTTGTTTTTCATGAAACACATGGAAGAAAATGCTTGCTCACACCGTTACGTGGTTGCAAATGGAAGGATCTTTTTCATTGCCTTCTCTCTAAGTTTCTTGTAGTCCTTGCGTGCTGATGCCCAGAAGTCTGTAATTTTATCACCGATGGAAATGTTTATCATCGTACCACAGCTGGACAGATCCACAAGTTGATCTTGCTCGTCTTCAGTGAGGCCTTGGATTTTGTCTATTTCTTCACAGCTGAAGGGATTTCGAATCCATCTTTCATTAGGGTCAGGTTCAGAGAAATACTCTCTAAAAGTGGTGGCTAGGCTGTGTAGATGCTCGGCTACATTGATCTTGATCTGGTCAGGCAAACTCTCCTCTGATGACTCCGAGAATTGTTTTAAAGTAGAAAAGTTAGTTAGTGACTCGTTTTCTATCCTTGATGCCTAGATATGACACTTTTTGACCATAGCACTACTCTTGTCCTCAACTTTGAACATGTCTACATTTTTCCTTTTAAACTCAAGTTTAACACATTCAAGTGTTCAAACACATCATCTAAGTACGCAACTGAGCAAAGCCAAGAGAAGTTAGTGAGAAAATCCGCATACTTTGTGTCAAGAAGGAAGACACGAACCTCGTCTCCAAGTTAAAAAAATCTTGACAAGATCCTAACTCGAGAAAGCCATCTTACTTCTGTATGACTAAGAAGTTACTCATGCTCACTGCCAATCTCTTTACACTCTAGGAAGACGCTAGACACAGAAGTTGTAAGTAGGCTGTTTATGTTTTCTTATTGGCAACGTTACGTAGCGCTCTGTATGAAAATCACTGGCTGTGCTGTGTGCAGTCTGTGGCTAGTTTGCATTGTTGTCTGCCATTGTAGTGTTGGGCAGCTGGATGTTAACAGCGCGTAGCGTTGCGCAGTTGGAGGTGAGCCGCCAGCAATGGTGGATGTGGGGAGAGAGATGGCGGAGTTTTGAAATTTGTAAGACTGGATGCCATGAACTGCTATATATTTTATGACTATTAAGGTAAATACATTGTTTGTTCTCTATTAAAATCTTTCATTTGCTACTATGCCTATCAGTAGTTAGTAGTTAGTAGTTTGAATCTTTTATTTAGCTGGCAGTAGTGGCGCTCGCTGTATTACAGTAGTTCGAGTAAAGAAGATTTTTGTGAGGTAAGTGATTTGTGAAAGGTATAGGTTAATGTTAGTCAGGGCCATTCTTTTGTAGGGATTTTTGAGTCAGATTGCGTTGCACTAAAAACATTGTGTGTCAGTTTAAGCACAGTCATGTACAAATTGTTCTAAGGGGTCGTTTCATATGGCGACCCTGCCAGATTACCTCACTGGAATCTTCTGATTTTTTCTTGTAGTTTGTGTAATTAGTGTAGATTTTGTGCGTAATTGTAGAGAGAATCTCCTTTGTAGTTGCAGTCTTTCATTGTTGTACATTAAAACAGGTGTAGCACGCATGTGAATTTGCACCAAGTATTTCGCAGCTGCGCTTGCAATTAACTAGATATTATTTTCAGTGCTATGTTGATGTGTTCTCTAAATTGTGTTTTTACGTGTTGTCATCTGAAATATTGTGACAATAATGGCGTGTGAAAAACGTAATACTAGGCTCCTAAGTAAACTGAGAAATGACAGTGAAGACGAAAGCAGTGTGTTAGCGCCACCATGTAATGAATTAACTAATGTTCAAAGTAGTAATTTGGTAACTGTGCATAGGGAAATGGACCGAGCTGCAAATAATGGTGTAGGCAGTGAAACAATTAGTGAACAGGGAAGCATTATCGATCGATCGGTCGGCAACAGCTCGCCTCACGATTCCGAAATGACAGGACACAATCTTGCAAATACTGTAGATTCAGGTATTGCGTCCTCACCGTTTTCTCAAATAAATCAAGACACATTTTCTGCTTTTCAAAATGCGAATATTGCAGGCTCAAATGCACTGCCGAATAGCACTGAGGAACATGTTTCAGACACCAGTGAACTGTTATTACAGTCAATGCAACAAATGGAACAAAGGATACAAAAGTTAGACACAACACTTGAACAAAATCAGAAACAAATGGGACAAAATCTTCAAAAGTTAGACACAATGGAACAAAATCTTCGGAAGTTAGACACCACACTTGAACAAACATGTGAAGATTTAATTACTGAGTTACATAACATTGAATCGAAATGCCAAAAACTCTGTAATGACGTAAAAACACAAATTTGTGAGCATTTCCAACCTATATTTTCGCGTCATGAAAATGCATTACAGAATCACGAAGCAGCCATAAAATAACTGCAAACTATTGTTCATGAAAATCACGACACCTTGCAAGCTGAAATTGACTCAGTTGCACCTACCGATTCGGTTACGCAACTTGCAAAAACTCAGGAAACCTTAAAGGACACAGTAGATACGATTTCAACACAAATGGACACTCCGAAACTTGGTTCAGAAAAACACACAGAGGAAATAATTTCACTAACGGATAAAGTAGCCGAACTTTCAGATCAGTTCTCTAACTTATCAACAAAGGTAGATGATGATCTGAATGACACAAAACCAGTAGTCTTTAATGACACAGAAGAGTGCAAACAAATTAGGAAATTCAAACAAAATCAGAATCAAATTAATACGCAAAACCAAACAGAAATCCAGGAAGTACAAGATCAGATGACACAGGTAATACAGGAATTACATATTTTAGAGGACACTCGCGCTCCAATACGGGAAGAGGGACATAGAAATACGGAACAGCCACAAAATAATAACACAGCGCATTTCGGAAATTATGAAAGAAATTGGCAAGGTGCACCGAATTTTGAAATGGAACCGCCGAAACGACGTAACAATGACCGATATGCGACTAGCTGATATGATGATTTTGACTATAAGCTGTTCATTACTACACGTAAATTTAAAACATTTAAGAATTCTGGCAACGACATTCATCCACAAGCATGGGTTCATCAATTCTCTCATTGTTTTCCTCCCAACTGGTCATTGGAGCACAGGTTAGAATTTATATGTGGCTACTTGGAGAATGAACCAGCTGTAAGAATGCGATCGGTCATTCACGATTGTCACAGTGAAGGAGAATTTTATCATGCCTTCCTCTCAGCGTATTGGTCTCAAGCTACACAAGACCGAGTAAAACATAGCATCATAATGATGAAACATTTCGAACAATCTGAATTTTCCAGTCTTGTGAAATATTTTGAAGACATGTTGCACAAGAATCGGTACCTGTCAAACCCATATAGCCCCTCATAACTCATCCGTATTTGCTTAATCAAATTAGCTGTACATTTGCGACGTATTATTTTGACAGGACGTTCCAAAGACGACATTGAAGCTTTTCAGGGACTCTTACAAGAATTAGAAATTGACACTGACAATCGTGGATTGCGAAAACAGGAACACAACAATTACAGTCACATCCGTCGCAATTCCGCGATGAAAGAAATAATAACTGGACACGACAAGGCTATTCTCACAACACAAATCGAGACCAAAACAGACACCACCTGTATGACAATCGTTGGCAGAGTAGTAATAATTACAGGGAAACATCACCTCTCCATGGTAGTGACTATCACAGAGACAATCAGAGAAACAGACAATATGGGAACCAAAATAATTACTATCAAGGGAGACAGAATAACTTTAGACGCAACGGTCCAGTGCGCAGTTACGATTCAGGGAGAAATTCTCCACCGCTTAACCGACAAGAAAGAAACTACAGGAACTACCGACATGACGACACACGATATAATCGTAACGACAGACTTGAATTGCATCAGAACTGACGAGATTCAAACAGAGCAGGGCACTCTCGACAAGTTGAATTTGTAGAAGTTAGGCCTCCTAATCCCAATAACGACGCGCGCCAACAAAGAGACAGACAATGACTCGCACCGCAGGCAGCCACGTGCGCCAGCTGGCTCAGAGAAAAATAACATAGACGCTAACCTTGAGAAAAATTCCAGTATTCCTTACCGATGTAATTTGCATGATAATTGCGTACTAGGAAGAGTAAAGGATACACCACATTTCTCACGTAGAACCATTTATAGAGAGATAATCTGCTTTTTAACTTTGTCTTTGCCATAAAACTTTTCACTTCGCATTTCTAGTACTCTTTGTCACACTTAGAAACAGTTAACATGTAACTATGTTTTAAAATAAACTATCCAGTCTATAACCTAGGGAACATATTTAGACAGAAATTACGAATGCATTGTTATAGTGAACAGACGACACAGTGTTATTGTGTGTGTACATTCTTGCTTGTTAGTGGCACGATTATGTAACAACTATCAGGCTTACATACTTAGAACTTATACTGCTAATGAGATTTTAATGCAACATTTTGGTTTACTTGAAAATAGATTCTGGATTTAAAGTACTTTCTGTGAGATACCAGATGACACAGCGGTTAGTTTATGTGACAGCTACACGATTTTATCACGACGCTACTGATGAGTGACAATTTACAATGTTGCTTTTGCGGTGTATCTGTTTTATATGTGTACAGTTTTTCTGAATTCTTCTGGAAAGTAAAACATGTTTTAGTAGTAACTTTTGTGGTATAGCTACAAGGAGACAGCCTTTTCTGTAGGACAACAATACGGTACAGCACAGTACTTTCTTCATCACGGTAATAAGCGTAATAACTAAGATATCTATACGCAAAGTATTTCACTTTTGTTTATCATGAGGTAAGTACATTGACTTCTGCAGAACTTAGCTTTCGGAGGACGATAACTACGACACTTCCACAGAGATGATCTTACAACAAGACGCACAGTTTAGCGCTACAGTACACGTATTTGAGTGATTAATTTTGTACTTAAAACATTTATTTTTAAAGATGTTTGAAGTACAATGATACAAAGTTTTTCCGTGATACATTTCATTCCATTGCAATAATCTGTAACACCTGAGGGTATAATTACGTTAATCCTCAGGGGGGTACACGCCTACTTTGTGTACCATGTGTTTGGCAAGCACAAGGAGCCCTAGCTAATATGGTATTTGCTTATACAACTTTACACATCGGTACCATATTTCTCTAACACATAAATTACACAGCTATCTGATTATTTAACTGGGAGAGACAAACATTTATTTTACTACATCAGCGACAGATGTTTACGTAATTACACAGTTGGATAACTTCACACTTATGTAATTGTATTTTGTCTGCACTTTGTGAACAGTTCATATTTTTTCGGAACCATTGCGATACTATGAGTGCTTTGAATGATATACAGGGCTATTACAAATGATTGAAGCGATTTCATAAATTCACTGTAGCTCCATTCATTGACATATGGTCACGACACACTACAGATACGTAGAAAAACTCATGAAGTTTAGTTCGGCTGAAGCCGCACTTTAGGTTTCTGCCGCCAGAGCGCTCGAGAGCGCAGTGAGACAAAATGGCGACAGGAGCCAAGAAAGCGTATGTCGTGCTTGAAATGCACTCAACATCAGTAAGTCATAACAGTGCAACGACACCTCAGGACGAAGTTCAACAAAGATCCACCAATTGCTAACTCCATTTGGCGATGGTATGCGCAGTTTAAAACTTCTGGATGCCTGCAGTGAGTGAAGAAACGGTTGAACGCGTGCGGGCAAGTTTCACTCGTAGCCCGCGGAAGTCGACGAATAAAGCAAGCAGGGAGCTAAACGTACCACAGCCGATGGTTTGGAAAATCTTACGGAAAAGGCTAAAGCAGAAACCTTACCGTTTACAATTGCTAGAAGCCCTGACACCCGATGACAAAGTCAAACGCTTTGAATTTTCGGCGCGGTTGCAACAGCTCATGGAAGAGGATGCGTTCAGTGCGAAACTTGTTTTCAGTGATGAAGCAACATTTTTTCTTAATGGTGAAGTGAACAGACACAATGTGCGAATCTGGGCGGTAGAGAATCCTCACACATTCGTGCAGCAAATTCGCAATTCACCAAAAGTTAATGTGTTTTGTGCAATCTCATGGTTTAAAGTTTACGGTCCCTTTTTCTTCTGCGAAAAAAACGTTACAGGACACGTGTATCTGGACATGCTGGAAAATTGGCTCATACCACAACTGGAGACCGACAGCGCCGACTTCATCTTTCAACAGGATGGTGCTCCACCGCACTTCCATCATGACGTTCGGCATTTCTTAAACAGGGGATTGGAAAACCGATGGATCGGACGTGGTGGAGATCATGATCAGCAATTCATGTCATGGCCTCCACGCTCTCCCAACTTAACCCCATGCGATTTCTTTCTGTGGGGTTATATGAAAGATTCAGTGTTTAAGCCTCCGCTAGCAAGAAACGTGCCAAAACTGCGAGCTCGCATCAACGATGCTTTCGAACTCATTGATGGGGACACGCTGCGCCGAGTGTGGGAGGAACTTGATTATTGGCTTGATGTCTGCCGAATCACTAAAAGGGCACATATCGAACATTTGTGAATGCCTAAAAAACTTTTTGAGTTTTTGTATGTATGTGCAAAGCATTGTGAAAATATCTCAAATAATAAAGTTATTGTAGAGCTGTGAAATCGCTTCAATCATTTGTAATAACCCTGTATTTGTTGTGAGATCATGATTTTTAAAGTATGTTTGAGGCAGATGACACTTTTGAAATGAGCAGAGATTTTTTTGGTTTTAAAACACTCAGAAAGCTACGACGATTTTGAGATGTGATTGATCTGTTATGATGTTATTATTATGACGATGATGTGTATTATGCTGTTGAGATATGTTTATGATCAATGAGATGATGCTATATGAGGAATCTGATTATGCTATGTATTTATTATGATCAAATATTGAAGACGTGTTGATGAATATGTATATGTGTAATAAGGTAAGGAGTAAGGAGTAGTGTCAAAGATTCAGAGTAATTTTGTGTGTGGTTTACTTATTAATTATAACGTTAATTAAAATTAACTTACTGTCCTCGTTTACAAAGTGTATTTTACTAATTCTCAATCTAAAAATGTTTTTGTACCTTGATTGTGATCGTAAGAAACCTTTTGGAAGTTAATTTCTTTGGTTTTGGATCCACAGTCTCGAAGTCACTTCTACATAAGGAATCTTTTTTTTAAAAGAAGCATATACAACATTACTTCTCAGTTTCAGCCTGTGGACATTTTCTTATATTGGGTCGGTGATTCATGCCATATTTAAAACCTGTTTTGTGCTATGTGTTGAAAAGATACTTGTTGCTACACAAATATGTCGGAAGTTTACCTACATGGTCTTCGACTTCACAAACTGCTTCCAGGCACACATTTTCCAAAGCGCCTTGTAAATAGGCCTAATTTACTCCCAACAACTAGCTTCTTGGACCTTGGCACAAACATCACCGATGCAGTACATATGAAAATGGCCACAGGCCGAAAATTGCCAGTAAGGCAATATAGGTCATCCTGTATAATAGAATTGTCAGCCTACCGTGTTTTTATTGTTTTTTAGTCGTTTCAATATTCAGAAGTCGTTAATACGCTTTGTAGTATCAAATTTTCTACACAGTTCACCAAAATTTTCCATGAATATTAAATGTAACTTCAATTTTCAAGTTAAAACAATTTAATAAGCCGCAGTTATTGTCGTCATGTGTTTGTAGGGGGCGGCAGTGCCCGCAAACTAGCTAGTTGTTGTATGTTAGCTAACTATTAATATGCTGTGGTTGCTGGCTTTTAATATCTCGCGTCAATATTACTCAAAATATAATTTTTGCATACTGTCTGTTCATGAAAAATGACGGACTACTACGTGTTTTTATTTCACCATAAAAAACTCAAATCATTCGTCATGCAGCGAAGTGCATATTTACATCCCCAGTCATTGTGAGCAGCTAAATCACAAAATCAGTTGAGTATTTTCGATATCAACTTAAATGTGTATTGCGCTCTGTTAAAATTAATTACCACCTGACTGATACAGTCTCGTGCGCTGTTTCAATAACCAATTCTTCCCTGTAGCTAGGCAAGTACCTCCGTGTCCCGCTAGGGACATGCGCGGTCTCAGTCACACCGAATTAGCGGTGGCCGGGATTATTTCGTCTTCAGCCGTTGACCACTGGTAACACGAGATCGCCCATCCAATGGCAAATGTCGCTAGTTATTTGGGACATGGAAGCTATAAGCAACGGCTGGAACTGAATGTCACTTTGAGTAATACTGTGTGTTACTAATCTGTCTGTTTACATGTTCGAGATATACGTCACTCGGATTTGTTGTTAATCAGCCTGGGTATTGGTACACATATACAGTAATCACGGGAAAAATAGAATGGTCGAGCCGTTTGCATTTGTTTGCTGTGCACCTCAATGTGTACGCTGCACAAGCTGCAACTCGGATTATCTTCTGTGCCTTGGGGTTCTTTATATTGTGCGATTTGGGCTTGAGTTAACGTCGGCGGTACTTAAAAGGAGTTTACCAGTTGTACTAATTTACATTGATAATTTTTTTTGTCCTGTTATTTTTGGCAAATGGACTTGAGATCTGCTCATAATTTATGAATATTAAGTGAGTTACTTGTGTGATCTAATGTGTACACGGCAAAAAACAAGTTTAATTTCCAGTCTTAGTTGAAGCAATGTGCGCGCTCTAGTTTATACGCTCTTTTATGGAACTAGCCTCAGTAATCCTAATTTAACGTCAAACTGTATACATTGCCAAAAGTTTCTGTCAGTCTGTGTTATAGATACTCCTGCCCATTGGGTTCGAGTCTGGGTGGTAAATCGTCTGTATTATTTATGCCGCATTCGGTGCCGGATGTTAACTTTATTACTCGTTGCTGAAGTGTTTTAAAATTTCCTCAAAAGCCTTTCATCGTTACCCATTTGTATAGAGTGATTTTTCATAGTGGCTCATTACTTTTTGTGGCCTGATAACTGTATGTTTAATCATGTTGGATCTATTACTACGGGACACCTGTTAATTGAAATGTTTCTTAACAATATGTTTGATCATGTTGGATCTATTATTATGGGACACCTGTTAACTGAAATTGCGTTTTTCTCTTTTAGTTAATACTGTGCTTTATTTAACCTATGGTGAAACAGAATCACTGGAGTGTGGTGAAATTTAACTGTTTGATATCTCAGGCTAAGCTGTCCCGTTTCATACAGAAATTTGTGTTATTCATTTGCTTTTCAAACTTTACGTTTTTAAAATAATATACATAATTACTAAGAGTATTTAAAATGCATTTACTCAGAGCGTAGAAATGGAAAATAACGGTACACTTTCACGTTTAGAGTTCAGTGATGTGGTAGCGTTCCATTTAATACAGAAACGGTCATAACGGAGGAATATGGTAAACCCAACAGGACCATAGAATATTTAAGCACGAGGGAGACTCTCAGAAGCGTCATACGCTTTGCCCTGTTTACCGAGAAAAAATATACAGTCCGTTCCTTTTTACGAGAAACGCTGTAACGTGACTCGCGTACCTGGTTAAGTTGGGCATGTGACTTTTCCAGAACTGAGAGAACATGTTGAAAATATCAGTTTTCAACAGGATGGAGCACCACCGCTCTGGTACCTCCACGTAAGAGAACTTCTTAACAATGAACTGTATTACCGATGGATCGAACGTACAAATCGTACAGATTTAGATATATCAACATGGACTGCAACGACATCTGGTTTCACGTCATGTGAATTTCTTTTGTAGTTACTTACGGTCGACTCCGTCAACGTGCCACACCTTACATCCGCTTTGGGTGGTTTTAAATAGGTAATGCGTGACCGTGACTATTATGAATCTGAATTGAAAATCCAAGTTGCTTTAACCAGTCACATTCAGTACACGTACCGGAGGATTATGCTTCAATAATCTGATGTATCTTTGCCAGTTTCTGAGCAATGGATGTTCTTTAGGTACCACTTTTCGGTTACTTGCGACACTGCTGTTTTGTCAGTCACAGACTCCATTTACTTTTGCACCACATTTTGCAACAGTCTTATTAATCAGTTTGTTTGTCCGATGTGCCGGGTGATAACGATTTCTAATATCTACTTGAAACCTTAGCTTGTGGTATAGAGGGAGTTTCAATAGGTTCTTTGGATTTCGCAACACTGTCTCTTCATCGTTGTTTAAGATAAAATCATGGCATCAATTTGATCTTATGCAAAAGACTACAAAATTTCTGTTTTCATAAAAAACTATTTTACAAACGTATATCTGTTACATGGATGCTTATACAACCTTGGGGTACTTTTTACAATTACATTTGCAATCAGTTTTAACTTACCTCGCACAAATGTTCTATGTACCCACCACCGATACACTATAAACTTCAAAATAGTGGTCAGAACCTTGTCCCATACTTTTGCATGCGTATCTGGAGCTACAGTATTCTTTGTTGTTAATTTATGGTGTCTCCGTTTAATCGAAATTTCAACTGAAGATACAAATTCCTGTAGCAAGTCATATTTGTCATACTATATTTACATCAAGCACTGCAGGCGGGTCGCAAATATCTACCCCATTCCCAATTATTTTTGGCCTACATGTAAAACAAAAAAATATGTCAAGCATATGTCGTCTGGCTGCAAGGGTTACATTAATCAGTAGGACTGTCTTTCTTGCAAAGTTGTTCGTTGCGAAGATATGAGCAGTAGTACGTTTTCTTAAACATCACGGTATATTTTTTATTCGTTAATACACTTCATGTTCTCAAGACCTGTTCTAAAACATATCACAGTGTACCATTCCAGTAAACACGTTTTTAAAAACGTAACACAAAAGTAAGTTTCACTCCACTGTATCAGTAAACAGTGCAAGTACACAGGTTACGTTTCTCGTCCACTTGCTGCAGTTGACGGTAAACAAATGGTAGAAATGCAATGCACCTATGGAGGAGGAGATTAGTGTTTAACGTCCCGTCGACAACGAGGTCATTAGAGACGGAGCGCAAGCTCGGGTGAGGGAAGGATGGGGAAGGATATCGGCCGTGCCCTTTCAAAGGCACCATCCCGGCATTTGCCTGAAGCGATTTAGGGAAATCACGGTAAACCTAAATCAGGACGGCCGGAGACGGGATTGAACCGTCGTCCTCCCGAATGCGAGTCCAGTGTGCTAACCACTGCGCCACCTCGCTCGGTGTTACCTATGGAGAAAGTAAGTTAGCAGTACAGTAATTGCAATAATATTCGTTTAGTTACAATACAGGTACCTGCGGTACTGCATTGTAGCATATTTAAATTATAATTTGTGCAGAATAAAGGAAGCCTTAGAGTAAAATCTCAGTTGTCATTACTTTCATTTTACTGGTGTTGCGCAACACTGATTTTTTTCACCCAACGCGTTGATCTGTCACTGTCCATGGTCAATACTTTGAGCAAATTTGAACATTCTACTCCCTTTTTACCCACAATGAAGTTTCCCACTTCCTACTATTCAAAATGGAGTGTTTTCGTGACTACATGATACATCAACTCAGGCAGAGAAACTGTACAGAGATTGACATTCTGACCAGTTTCCTCGTCTAGTTGTGACATTTCAGGAAACAGAACCTACTCATGCGTACCTCCCCGAACTTACTCTTGTCGGTTCTGTTGCAATTCCATTCGTCAACACATGAGAGTTATAGCAGTGCACTGGCATTTCTTAAACGTCGAATTCTGACATGTCACCAGTTAATCTTGTCATGTACATTTACACCGAGAATTGCATGGCTTAGAAGGATGGAATATCAGAATCAGTGGTGAATTAATGTCTGGTAGGGATGTTTGTTACTATAATTATTGGCACCCACTTCATTCATAGTAACCTAAACAGCAGGAATGTGCCAACTTTATCACGCAAATTCTTCCTCGTATACTGAATGATGTGCCGCTAATAATCAGAATTTACATTTGGCACCAGCACACGGACGTACGGAACTTCCTTTCAGGAGGGCTGGTCGTAGAGGAAGTGTAGATTAGCGAAGTGTTTCATATTATCTTGTCCTTTTTTGCCCTACGTTTTACTCTCGTAATTTATAATGTACTGATGTGAAATAAGAAAACGATGTCTCACTTGTAAAAACGTATTTATGATATATTTGCTAAATATTCAGAGATAGCATTTAATATAGTATAACTTCCAGAGGTTGTAAAGCTCGTGAATGCAAAGTTCCTATCATTAGGGGCTCAAACAGAACAGATATGTTTCTTAGTTGTAGATATATTCGATCGATAAAGATTATTTAAATGTATCTATTGCGTTGGCTCCATCAATGGTTCAAGCCCACCACTTTACCTCCTGATCATGTATTTGTACATGTTCCAGGACAAAGCAAGCGAGGCTGCAGGCGGATTATTCGGACACCTACTGTCGGACGTAATTAGTGTGTTTTCGTTAACTACCTATTAAATAAATACCAAGCATATCTGCAAATATACTACACGAGGATGAATTTCTGTAAGGTAAACTGTTGTACAGAAGCAGGGAACTTTCCTGTGGCGCACTTTCCTGTTCGCATCTTAGAAAAATCATCTCTCCTCATTGTGGGTTGCCTCCATGACGAGACTGTTCTATTGTACGGAGTTGCACTATTTGCCAATTATTAAGTTCTCGGCGTACCTTTGACAAAACGCTTAACTTCTTTAACTCTCATTGAGATACAGGAGAGCAACGGCTCATTCGTCTGCTGCGTTTCCTGACAACTCATGGAACATTATTCTTTGGAGATTCTTTAAAGATGTTCTATACGGCGAAATTCCTGCAATTCCAGATAACATGAGAGAACATACTGTGCTTGCCTCTAAATCCCTAGAGCAAGCAACACTAAGAGCAGCGCTGAAATCTACCATCCTGCACATGGACCTTTTTATCAGTTTTCATCACTCCTTTCGGCACATCTGATGGATGGTATTTAACATCCTCACTTCCGTTTTTTATAAGGTAAAGTGTCGTGTTTAGGCGAATGCGTGATATGTTTTCGAACAGGTCTTGAGGAGAGGAAGTGGATTACCGAATACGAAAGGTAGTGTGCTATTTTTATTATCACAAATAATGTAACATTCATAACTATCGACTAGTAAATGGCCAAACGCATAAAATGCTACTGAAAATGTATGTTTGTCAGTGATTTGATAAATCCCTTATACCTGGAAGGAGCCCGAAACGACTTGTTACCTCCAAGTTTTGACCGGCACAGACGGCTCTCGAAAGATGTACAATTAATCGTCGCTTTCGACTTCGCGAGTACAAGTTGCAGGATGGTATTTTTCATAATAACATGGAAAACATAAAGTTAAACGGTACCAGCCGCATTGAATAAATGCTATGTTTCCGCATACACAAGGACTTTTGACGTTTTCCGTGGAAAAACAAACCTCGTTAACATTTTCAAAAACCTCTCTTTCAGACAATAGTTTGGAAGCAAACCATGCATAACGCGGTATTTCCTTAAAAATCGGCACTGATAATTGATTATGCAGTGTCGAGTGTATTTTAATATCGCCTTCCAAGAAGCAATTTCCCGTTCTCTTTCGATTAAATATGAACAGTTTTGAAGACACGGACAAGCATACATTTTCCGTATTACTTTATGTGTTTGGTCGTTTACTATTCGATGTTATGAATATTATGTTTTTTGTGATAGTAGAAATTAGTAGACTGCCAAATAACATTGTAAATTTAATAAAATTCCATCCGATTACACGTATTTTTCCTATTATATCAATTGTAATATAAATAATAAAGAAAATAAAAAAAAGTGACGAACGGAACTCGATACAGCGATCTACCGGATTGAACGCCAAAAGCATTTTTTTTTAAAAAGAAAAATTTTGTTCTGTATTGTTCACTGAATTTCTTCTGGGCGGATGTCTGATGACACCCGTTCAGATTTTTCGTTCATCCGTTCGTTCAGCTACTTTATTAGAAAGGAGAGCTAGCTAACGCTCTGACCCAACACGCTTTCTTTTTATTCCACAATAACAGCAACAAAAATGGCTACAATGACATGACATTAATAAGATTGAAAGGGTACAGTACCGCCCAACACTGAAAATAGGTACGAAATTCTTGTCAGAACAACACATTTTTTGTGTAAAAGTAACTCAATTTCAATTAATACAGCGAAGCCGGATACCAGTGTGGGAAAGAATGACAATTTATTTATTTAATTGATCACATGTGCACTCCCTCAAAATAAATCCCTACATCCAGTTTGGTGAGATCTGTGAAAGGAATGAATGTATGGTCGTCTGCTAACCACAGATAGTGAATCGGAATATATGATCATCTTTGAGTCGATCCTTTGGCTACCTTTGGTGAGACCAAAGAGATGGAAGTTACCAGAGCTTTGAGCGTCTGAAATGTGGCTGACCAATAAGGTAGCAAGGTGCTTCTCCCACTTCGAGAGAGGTGCGAGAGAATCAGAATACGGCCATGTTTCAGCACTCTGCCGCTGAACCTTCTGCTGTAAAGACCTGTTTTTTTTGTTGTGCTCCGTGATGAAAGAGTGGAGGCATGGTATGGATGTGGAATATTTAAAAGTAGTTAGAATTAATAATTTCTCTTTCACAGGACCTTTTGTGGGGAAAATTACAAAGTGAGGCAGGTAATTTTAAGGGGATTGTAGTAAACCAACGGTCACAAAGAGCCCACGTGTAGTTATAAGTTGAGATACTCCCGTGAGCTTAAGCTGAAATATTTAAGAATTAATAGCGTGTGTACAATAAGCTGAAATATCTAAGAATTAATAGCGTGTGTACAATAAGCTGAAATATTTAAGAAATAGCGTGTGTATCATAAGTTGAAGTATTTAAGAAATATCATTCCGTGTGACGGTGAATTTAAACTCTGAGAGAGAATCAAGGTGAGTCGGCCGTTTTTCCAGCAACGCCACATGGCTTGCATTGCACAGGAAGACGTGCGTTTATCTCCAGAGTTCACAGTAGGAAAGTAGAATTACAAAGTGGGGCAGTGTCGTGTGAAACTGGGATAAATATTGATTGAAGTGGGAAAGCGGAAAAGTGATGAAGTTGTAACCGTTCTTTGTGTAATATTTCATATTGTTGTGTTGTGTATGTCTTGTAATTTGGGTATGTGTGTTTTGCATGGGAGTAGCAAGGTAGTTTCGAAAGATTTGTGGGTATGCCTGTTCCTTCTGTATCGCTCGATCTGGAGGAAAGTTTCGTGAGGATAATTGTGAGAGGCGAAGTGTGAGGTATAATAAAAGATCCACCATCCGATCCAGGGAGTGCACTGTTGTGGTAAATAGATTACGAGACCATAGTATAGAGGTTCACTAACGTAAAGCCATGCCCACTGGGCGGAATTTCTCATGTGATTTTGTTGTAGGTTGTAGAATTTGTGTGTTTAGGAATAAATCAAATAGTGAAAAGAAAGAGATTGGTGGCCTTTTTCATTAAATTGTATGTTATCGTAATGTCCCGAATTTATATAAAAGCCGTTAAATCAAAGACAAAAGGTAAATGTGGTATTGCCAGTGCGTAGTGTACAGTCAGAGTTCTATAAATCACTGATAGTCAGATGCGTGTTTCCGTTGCGTATTATTCATACAGGAGGATAATTTGTAACTAAATAGTAAGATACGAGAATCCATGTTGCTCGATAAATTAAGGAAGATTCCACTCGCTTGGCAAACCACACATCTTGCAGGCCTGACTGCTTGATGCCACAGTATGAGAAAGGCAAGTGGGTGCCTCTCATAATTTCGACCCTGCCAGGATTCCGTTTTTTTTGCCACGATAATTTTGTTACCTGGGTATTTAATTTGTTGCCAGGATTCCATTTTTTGCCACGATAATTTTACCTGGATATTTAATTTGTTGCCAGGATTCCGTTTTTTGCCACGATAATTTTGTTACCAGGATATTTAATTTGTTGCCAGGATTCCGTTTTTTGCCACGATAATTTTGTTACCTGGATATTTAATTTGTTGCCAGGATTCCTTTGCCAGGATCGTTTTTGTTAGGATATTTTGTTGTTAGGGTTTGCTGTTAAGATTTTTTTTATGGAATGTATTGTGATAGCGTTAAGAAGTAAAATTTTTTCTGTTTGCAAATTCTTTCTGGATTGGTGAGGATCTTTTATTTTATTTTATGTAATTAATTGCTATATCGCACAAGGCTGGAAGATCGTTTCATAATTTTTTTTGCGTAATGTCCGTAGTAACTAGGTCGCAGTCGAAAAGTGTAGCCACCATGGAGAATAGCGATTCTGGGGTGGACGTAGCAGTGCAGCAGGAAGTAGCTGTTGACCATGGGTTAATGAGCGAGAAAGACAAACGCTCCGAAGGGGCTGTATTGTTCAGTGGACCGCTGCAAGGGGAACCTTTATGCGGCGGGCTTTGTCCACAAACGCGGGCTTTTCCCGACGACGCGGGCTCGGGACTAGGTCAGGTATTCAGTGAAAGTGAAGCTACCCTTAGCGAAGCTACCGTTTCTCAGGCGAACGAGGTGAGCGCGTCGAAAGTAGGAAATAACGATGTGATACTGCAGTTTTTACAAGCGATGAGTAGGGAGACTAACGAAAGATTAGAAGCGATGAGTAGAGATAATAAAGCGATGAATAGGGAGACTAAGGAAAGATTTGAAGCAACTAACGAAAGATTAGAAGCAATCAATAGAGATAATAAGGAGAGAGATAGGGAGAATAAGGAGAGAGATAGGGAGGCTAAGGAGAGAGATAGGGAGGCTAAGGAGAGAGATAGGGAGACTAAGGAGTGATTGGAAGCAAATAAGGAAAGATTGGAGGCAATTGATAAGGGAAATAAAGAGGCAATGAGGAAGCTACACACAGTTATCGATGAGCGTCTGTTTGCAGTTAATAATCGGTTAGATGAGGGGGAGAAGAATCTGGATGCGGTGCAGCAAGAATGTGATGCTGTGAAAGAAAAGGCCAATAATTTGGAGGTACGAATAAGTGCAATAGAAAGCGATATTACAGAACATAGGGGCGTGTGGCCGGATGAGCGAATCAAAGAGATAGTGGAGGACTTACTTGCAGATAAACAAGGGGCATTAGACAGAGTGGAAGCTCAAGTCACACGGCAGGAAATGGCGCTAAATAAACACAGGGATGAAGTTGCGGAGGTAGTGGTCAGAATGAATACGATTAGCGCAGATGTAGAAAAGATCAGTATAAGAGGCGAAACAGGCTCTGACAGTACGCAGCGAGAGGTTTATGCCGACCAGGAGGAGATACAATCACTATTACAGTTTAAAGAGGCACAATTAGAAACAAATAGGAAACATAGGGAAGAACTAGCACAGTTGCAATTAGCGTGCAGAAGCGAAGGTGAAACACCACCAGGTAGACTGCGGAGGGAGAGTGAGATAAATTCAAAAATCGAAAATAGGCAGAAAGAGGATGACGAACTCAGAGAGTTAGAAGAACGGTTGTGTCGGATAAAACAGGTGGCAAACCCAACTGGGTATAGCCCAAGGTCGGAAAACATAAATGCGGAAGAAGAATGTAGGAGACACTTCGTGTCGGTACAAACGTACACTTGTTTTCCGGATCCTGATAATTACCAACATCCATGCCTGTGGCTGTCTCAATTTCAAGATTCATTACCTTCATCGTAGGGACCGCTCCTAAAAATGAAGTTTGTGTGTAACCATTTGAGGGACGAGGCTAGAGCGAAAATGCAGGGAGTTATTAAAGACTGTAGTAGCTACCAGATGTTTTGTGACAAATTTTTAAATGAATTCTGGTCGAAAAGTAAGCAGGACCAGGTTAAGCAAAGCATATTGATGATGCCAAATTGTAACGAAGGTGGTATAAGAGATCCAGTGTCGTGTTATCAGGAAATGCTGAGACGAAACAGGTATTTGGATGTGCCATACGAAACTGGGGAGCTCATTAGGATCTGTATAACGAAGTTGCCAGTGAGATTGCGCAGAGATATAGTGATAGCAGGCAGAGGCTTGAACGATTCTGCGTCATTTCAGCACTTATTACAGGAACTGGGTAACGAGAGCAACATTGTGAACGGCGACATGACTCTTAGGTCAGGCAGAGTTGAGGATAGGAACGGTAGAAACTATCAGAATGACAGGAGAGCATGGAATCAGAGGAATGACGGAAATGGAAGATGGCGAGGAAATAGGGGGCAGAATTCATGGGGATATCGACCAGCAAACCGGGAAGATAGAAGATGGGACAGAGATGGAAGAAGGGAAAATGAAAATGATGGGCGAAGAGAGGATAGGCAATTATTGGGTTCACGACAGGACAATCATTGTCACAATGACGGAGGGACAAGAAGGTGACTACTTGATAGACGGGTACAAACCAGGACTATTAATGATGTAAATATTAGGTATATCGATTACGGAAAACTAAGGGAGAATCTGTTAGAGGAGGTAGGAGATGTGGGGAGTGAAGTCCACCCAATAATTAGCGTAGAAATAAATAATATAATCGTACCTTGTGTCATCGACACAGGCAGTGTAATGAGTGTTTTGAGGGAAGATGTGTTCAAGTGTTGTAGCCTTACGAAACCATGGCCAACGTTGCCATTGCAAAGGACAACAGTGAGAGGGGCAATTACAGGTAAGGGAATTGAGGTGAAGTTACAAGCGCAGGTAGACTTCGTGTGCCAGGCGAAGAGGTTTAGTACAGTGTTCATGATTGTGTCATCTCTAACTGTTGAAGGGATATTAGGGGTTAATTTTTTGAACCAATATAAAGCAGTCGTTAACATGAGAAATGGTTCGATGGAGTTGAAACGAGATTCGGAGGAAATTACATTAAGATTCGACGATTGCTTACATGGTAAAGATAACGCACACTTAGCATTATGTCTGGCGGTAAAGTCCGGTAAACAGGCACAGAATACGGGGTTCGAACAAGAGAAGAAGGAAATTCATAAATATTTGGAGGAGGAGATCAGGGAGAAAATCTGGCATTTACGAGGGACCACGGTCTACGGGGAATTGCAGAAAATTTTATACGAGAATAGAAAGGTATTTAAACATGCTGCGGGTACAATAAGAAATTTTGTGTGTAGATTCAAGGTCAAGCCACATAAACAGTTTAGGGCCCAAGTGTACCCGATACCTGTTGTGTACAAAGAAAGAGTGGAAGCTGAGATCGAAAACATGCTACAACAAGGGATTATCGAACCAGCATCCAGTCCGTACAACAGTCCTTTAGTTTGTGTTGAAAAAAAGGATGGGTCAATTAGATTAGTTTTGGACGCAAGAAGGATTAATAAGATAATAGAGCCAGAGACAGATCGGCCGCTGACACTTGACGAATTGCTACAAAAGTTCCACGGGATCAGAGTTCTCAGCTCAGTTGATTTGAGAATGAGTTTCTGGCAGGTGGAGTTAGACAGGGGGTGTAGAAAATACACTGCTTTCTTGTGCTACGGGAAATCGTATCAGTTCCGGAAACTACCATTTGGGTTAAATGTATCATCCGCGGCATTTATCAGAGCGCTAAATACTGTCATTCCTAATGAAATAAAAGATAAGATAACACAGTACGTGGATGATGTCCTGATAGCCGAAAGAAACTGGGAAGACCACAATAGAACGTTAGGCATATTGCTCGGTGCACTGGAGAGACATGGGGTGACCGTGAATTTGGGAAAGTCAGAATTTGGACGAAAAGAAATCGAGTTTCTAGGTCACATTGTGACACCAGAGGGAATAAGACCAAATCCAGACAAACTCGAAGCAATCAGAGATTTTCCGGTGCCAAGAACAAAACGTCAGCTACGGGGTTATTTAGGATTAATCAATTTTTACAGGAGGTTCATTAAGATTGGGGGTGCATCGACACCCAGACTATGTCAGCTGACTGGAAAGAAAACGGTATGGAATTGGGACCCTGTTGCGCAGGAAGAGTATGAGGCGTTAAAGAAGGCACTGCTATCGGCACCTCTTCTCGGGCATCCAGACCTAGGGAAAGAGTTTTGTATGGCCACGGACAGTTCCCGTAGTGGACTTGGGGTAACATTGTTCCAAGAGCAAGAGCAAGGAGGAGAAGTAATACAACAACCTATTGCATTTGCGAGCCGAGTGCTTAGCAAAGCTGAGAGAAATTACACGGTAACTGAGCTTGAAGCTTTGGCAATAGTATGGGGTTTTAGTAAGTTTAGATACTATTTGTATGGAAGGCATACTAAAATCTATACTGACCACAAGTCACTACAGTTTCTGATGTCGGCCAAACTTAACCATAGACGACTCGCTAGGTGGGCACTCTATTTACAGGAGTTTCAGTTTTCGGTCATGTATATTCCTGGGCCACAGAATATAGTGGCAGATGCGTTGTCAAGGAATCCAGTAGGTCACGGTCAATGCTTTGATGAGGAGGTAAACGAGAACAGATATGATATATTGTATATGCAGGGCGTGCCGTTCGAGAAATACATAGGGACGGTACTCACAAATATCGCGAAAGAGCAGGATAAAGACGCGTCATGGAGAATGGTGAAGGACAGAGTTACAGCGAACTTAGATGCCAATATAGCACGTTTTTATACAATTCAGAACGGGGTCCTTTTCTACCGTAGAAATCCGAACACACAGGACTGGGTGTTGTGTATACCAAATGAAATAGTCAACAAGCTGATCTGGTACACTCACCTAAGTTACGGGCATTACGGGGCAAGGAAATGCTGTAAGAAGTTAAGGGAATCAGTTTATTTCATTAGTATGGAGAGGAGGATCAAGAACGTGCTTGGTAGTTGCAAATTGTGCCAGAAGGCAAAATCGTTAACTATCTCATGCAAAGCACCGCTTTTTCCGATAGTGCCAGGTAGATTGAGGGAATTCGGAGCAACAGATTTGTTTGGCCCGCTACCTAAGTCAGTGCAGGGATATAGATATGTTTTAGTAGCAGTGGAATTGGTGTCAAAGTATGTGACTTTTACCGCATTGAAACGTGCGACGGGAAGGACAGTGGCAGCAGCGATCGTTAAAAACTTTTTGCGAGAAGTAGGAACTGTAGAAAAGTTCATAGCTGACAATGGACCGCAATATAGATCCAGACAATGGCTAACCACACTGAAGAGAAGAAGGATAAAACCGGTGTTCATATCCCGATACCATGCTGCAAGTAACCCCAGTGAAAGAGTGGTAAAAGAACTGGGAAAATTGTGTAAGATCTATTGCCATAGGCAACACAGAAGTTGGAGTATTTTTCTCAAAGATTTTCAGGACATCCTCAATGAGCTACCACATGGAGCAACTGGATTATCACCAATTACGGTACTAAAGAATGAACCACCACCAGACCGAGTCAGGGAGCTGGTAGATTTTCCGCGATCAGGAAAGCAGAGGCACACAGAAATTGTCAAGGTTGCGATAGAGCGTATTAAGAAAGCAGCTAAGGATAGGCAGGAGAAGCAGAAAGGAAAGATCCGTAAGATCGAATTGGCAGTAGGAGACAAGGTTCTAATTAAAACTCATCGATTATCAAAGAAGCACAGATTCCTAACTAGCAAATTCTTTACTGTGTATAGTGGACCATTCAGAGTGAGGCGGATTGTCCATGAAAATGCTGTACTGATTGAGACGATCAAGGGAAAACAGTCTCGTGGGCTTCATCACATTTCTAACAACAAATTATGGAAAAGTTAAGGATAGATCTAAAGCAGGCAATTTATGGTAGATAGTCAGTGTATTTATTTGTGGTGTGTAACGTTGTGCAGGGTCAAATCGAACATAAGAATTTTCAGGCGGGATGTCAGGAAGTATGACGGAATAGACTGGTCAAATGAGTCATGAGCAGGAGTCTACAGAGTGGTGTATGTACGTATTTTTTGTCGTATGAATAAGGATCAAGCAGAAACGACGTGATGATTTATGAGGGAATAAAGATGGTAGATAGAGAAGCGACGTGATAAATAGTAGTGGATAAAGGTGATAGGTAAGGGAAGAAGCGACGTGAAGCAGTGTGATTAATAAATAGAGATTCGACGTGATGAAACAGTGGTAAATAAAGGTGAGTAGAATTGAATAATGTGGAGATGTCTTAGATGTATGTTACAGAGAGACCTGTGTATGCTGCAATAGAGATTGATGCGAATGGCGAAGGAAGACCAGGAAATGATGGAGTAATGGACGGACGGAGAGCCGAAATACGAATGAAGAGATGAGGACAACTGCACAATGTGAAAGGACATAAAGGGAGTATGAGATCCAGATGGTGAACGTTGTGGAACACTGACGTAAGATGTAGTATAAGTGTAAGATCTAATTCTTAGCATAACATTTGCGATTTGGCAAAAATAATATTTATTGTTGTTGTTGTTGAAGCCTGGTACCAGGATAACTAATCAAAACGGTACCAAGAATGTGTACAGTTATTTTGCAGGTTGAATAATTTGTGTATTTTTGTTTCTTAGATGAAATGTCGCAATTCTAAGTTGATATTTAGCATGAAGTGAATGCGGAGGTAAGCCGATGGAGAGAGGTGCCAGAGTGAAAGGACGAATTCGGAGACTGGAAAGCTATCTCCGGAACAGCTTCATGTGTTATGTGGTTGAGTATAAGGGAGCAAAGGTATGGTATGTTGTCGTGAGTGTGGTGGTGTTATAAGTATAAGGGAGCAAAGGTATGGTATGTTGTCGTGAGTGTGGTGGTGTTAAGGTTAACTGACTTCTAGACCTATTCTGTTAGTGTATTAATGGATTGAATGAGAAGGAAAATGTGATGTCTGGTGAGTGAGAGTCGTAGAGTAGTGTGATCAATGCGCCCACTCCTGTAAAGGGGATCCTACCGATCTGTAACTAAAACATTATTGTGTATTGTTTGATTTGGATGAACCTCGATGGCAGGTCAGGATTAGACATCATGTGGATGGTTCATACATGTCCTAGAAATGTTGTTATATATAATAAAATGTAAAATGTATAAAGAGATACTAATTTCAGTCTGTCACAAACACAAAGGTGCATTGTATGTTGTAGATTTAGAGTCACCAGTTTCTAAAATGTTTATTGTGTTAGGATGTTAAAGTAGTTTAATATTTAATAACCAGTGGTAGGTAATTGTGAGCTGTGTAGATTATTTCTTATTTTTTTGTTAGAACACTTTCAAGGGGTATTAATTTCAGTGTGTCACAAGCACAAAAGTATTGTAGTTTTAGGATAAAGTTTCTAATATTTTCACTGTGATAGGATGTTAGAGTAGCCTACTATTTGATATTGTAATTATGAGCTGTATAGATTGTTTATTATTCCTTTTGTTTTTTTTTTACACTTTCATGTTTTGTATGAGGGACGACAGGTACAATGAATAGAACGAGTGTGGGCTGTCTATAGAAAAGAGATAAATGTTGATGTTGTATGTGTAGAAAACTAGGGTGTATAATTTTAATGTAAGAATTTCCTTTTGTCTGTAATGTTGCGAGATGCACGGAAGGCTAACTGATTGGGTGTCGTAACGCCCATACCGCTAGCGGGCCGAGCTGACGATGCCATGGCGACAGGCGACAGAGCCGCAGCACTCCCCACTCCACTGTCGGACGGGGTACACTCCACGCGCCCGCTACAGCAGGTCAACGGCCTGGGGCGACACGCAGGTACCACTGGCCATTCATGAGTTCCGCCACCCTTACGACTGGGGAAGGTATCCCGCGGAGGCAACAGCGGGTGGTTTCTTCTGCTCAACGGCGCGCGCAGCGGCGCTACTGCAGAATGGACGAGGCGCGGCAGAGCCCGGCGAGCATTTTTTTTACCAGCAGCTAATAACTAGTACTGGACTGTGGAGCCGTGAAACAAGATGACTGCGACTTTCCATAATGTGGAAAGTGAAGGACTGGTGTTTCCACGTTGTGAGTGGTGGAAAAGATTTTGTCTTTAGCAGACAGGACGATCGTTTTGTTTTGTCTTGACCACTGAATGGTGGGATCCATAAACTTTTGGCAGTGACTTGTTAAGTGTGCTTTGTGAATTGCACGTGGGACACTTGGTATACTTAGAGGACAGTTGTCGTTTGGTGAACAATTATTGTATGAAGGCAAGAAACTAGAGTGGGACATTGACATTTGCGTCTGTAGTACGAGACATTTCTTGAACTGGTGCGGGAATAAGTGCTGTTTGTTGAAACTTACGACTTTTAATTACACCATGAACTGAAAGGACAGAACCGTGGGTAATAGTAGTTGTAGGGCCATTTTTTTGGACGAACAGATTCGTGTGGATGGTACTCTGACAGTGACTATGACATTTGTGTTTAATGTGAGATACAGTTTACAGTCCAGTGCGTGTTCAAAATGCCGATTTGAGTGACTCAAAGACTTTCGTCCGGGTAACCATGGGAGAGCTTTGACACCGAGACAGTGGTTCTAGGAAAACTATCAGCAACTTTTTGACCACAAGAAAATCACAGAATGAAAGGTTTCCGTGTGACTCGCAAGATAGGGAATAATGTATTTGTGATTGTGTAAATGTTTTTTTTTGTGTGTTTCATTCTTGAAGGGACAGCAAGTGTAATTGTATTTCATCAACATTTGTGTTTAGAATAGTTAGTGTTTGTTTTTTGTCTGTTCTGGGTTATCAAGTTCACGTAGCACGTTTATTAGAATATTTGGTACAATGATGCTCTAATTATAAGCCAGTGGCGTAATACTAACGTAGCGGTTCATGTAGCATTGATCAGTAAGATTGTCACAGGGGACAAGAGTTTGCATTGCACAACAAATATCGGAATTAACTGATGTATTTTGATGTCGTCCATAGTAATAATCTTGTTGGTGTTTTGACTGAAGCCACTTATTTTTATTATCACAGTGGTGACATTTCACATTAAAGTGTAACGAAGGCTAGTCGAAATGCAAGTTCTTGTCGTCTATATGTGTGACAACAGAGAAAGTATTTTTTATTTGTTTTAGAATTATTGAAAGTTGGATTACTCATAAAAATAACGAAGATCCCAGTAACTAAAGCAAAATTTTATCTCAAGATTATTTTTTCATTTCTATGATGTGATGTTTTATTTGTCATGTAGATTGTTGTAAATTAGTATGTGTACGTTACTCCGGATTGTGGAGAGTACAATAATGCAACAACTGCCAATTTGGTAAAGTAACAACATTTGGTCGTCAATTTGAGGTCACCAGGGGCTAAGGTCTCCTCCTGGTTATTTTGATGAATTGCTACGTTTGTTTTAATACAATTTTCTTAAAAAAAAAAAAAAAAAAAATGTTCGGAACTACCCTCGCATTGCAAGGATAGTACCGTGCCATTTTTTTCTGCATGGGTAGCCGGTGGTGAAAGGGTACAGTACCGCCCAACACTGAAAATAGGTACGAAATTCTTGTCAGAACAACACATTTTTTGTGTAAAAGTAACTCAATTTCAATTAATACAGCGAAGCCGGATACCAGTGTGGGAAAGAATGACAATTTATTTATTTAATTGATCACATGTGCACTCCCTCAAAATAAATCCCTACATCCAGTTTGGTGAGATCTGTGAAAGGAATGAATGTATGGTCGTCTGCTAACCACAGATAGTGAATCGGAATATATGATCATCTTAGAGTCGATCCTTTGGCTACCTTTGGTGAGACCAAAGAGATGGAAGTTACCAGAGCTTTGAGCGTCTGAAATGTGGCTGACCAATAAGGTAGCAAGGTGCTTCTCCCACTTCGAGAGAGGTGCGAGAGAATCAGAATACGGCCATGTTTCAGCACTCTGCCGCTGAACCTTCTGCTGTAAAGACCTGTTTTTTTTGTTGTGCTCCGTGATGAAAGAGTGGAGGCATGGTATGGATGTGGAATATTTAAAAGTAGTTAGAATTAATAATTTCTCTTTCACAGGACCTTTTGTGGGGAAAATTACAAAGTGAGGCAGGTAATTTTAAGGGGATTGTAGTAAACCAACGGTCACAAAGAGCCCACGTGTAGTTATAAGTTGAGATACTCCCGTGAGCTTAAGCTGAAATATTTAAGAATTAATAGCGTGTGTACAATAAGCTGAAATATCTAAGAATTAATAGCGTGTGTACAATAAGCTGAAATATTTAAGAAATAGCGTGTGTATCATAAGTTGAAGTATTTAAGAAATATCATTCCGTGTGACGGTGAATTTAAACTCTGAGAGAGAATCAAGGTGAGTCGGCCGTTTTTCCAGCAACGCCACATGGCTTGCATTGCACAGGAAGACGTGCGTTTATCTCCAGAGTTCACAGTAGGAAAGTAGAATTACAAAGTGGGGCAGTGTCGTGTGAAACTGGGATAAATATTGATTGAAGTGGGAAAGCGGAAAAGTGATGAAGTTGTAACCGTTCTTTGTGTAATATTTCATATTGTTGTGTTGTGTATGTCTTGTAATTTGGGTATGTGTGTTTTGCATGGGAGTAGCAAGGTAGTTTCGAAAGATTTGTGGGTATGCCTGTTCCTTCTGTATCGCTCGATCTGGAGGAAAGTTTCGTGAGGATAATTGTGAGAGGCGAAGTGTGAGGTATAATAAAAGATCCACCATCCGATCCAGGGAGTGCACTGTTGTGGTAAATAGATTACGAGACCATAGTATAGAGATTCACTAACGTAAAGCCATGCCCACTGGGCGGAATTTCTCATGTGATTTTGTTGTAGGTTGTAGAATTTGTGTGTTTAGGAATAAATCAAATAGTGAAAAGAAAGAGATTGGTGGCCTTTTTCATTAAATTGTATGTTATCGTAATGTCCCGAATTTATATAAAAGCCGTTAAATCAAAGACAAAAGGTAAATGTGGTATTTCCAGTGCGTAGTGTACAGTCAGAGTTCTATAAATCACTGATAGTCAGATGCGTGTTTCCGTTGCGTATTATTCATACAGGAGGATAATTTGTAACTAAATAGTAAGATACGAGAATCCATGTTGCTCGATAAATTAAGGAAGATTCCACTCGCTTGGCAAACCACACATCTTGCAGGCCTGACTGCTTGATGCCACAGTATGAGAAAGGCAAGTGGGTGCCTCTCAAGATGACAGATATATGCAGTAATAAATTACAGCATTCAAAGAATGAGTCTTTAGCAGTAGCACAATTTAGCACCTTCACTGTCACCTTCAACTGGTAGCAGTTCAGCATGGCACATTTTCTTCTTCTGCTGCCGGTTCCTCATCATCATTTTCCAACATTCTGCGTGGTGTCTGTTTCTTCTATATCGTGTCTCCCTACTACTTTCGCGCAACGACGCTCTGAGCGTGTTTTTTAGGGAATTGACTAGTTTGAACCTGGGACCTGTTGCTGGTAAGGAGACGCCAGACGACACATGACATGTAGAATTCAGAAGAGTTCAGTGAGACTAGAGATGATATTACCAAATACTTAATGATTTCAGCGTCAGCTCCACTGCACTCCCTGTAAAAGAATCTTAATACTAACTAAATTTAGTGGAAGGGGTTAAAGGCTTTCCTATTTCTAGTTAGCTGGTAAAATAACGTCGAAAAAGCAGTTAAGTTTACCATTGGAAATTTTATTCTACTCACAAAACATTGTTTATAAATTGCACTATTGACAAAAGGAAATGTTTTAATACAGTATGGTAAAAACCAACTGCGTTCAACAAAAATGTGAAGGAATATTCCCTGAATGGGTTTCCAAGTTCTACAATGGATCGAAGGATGACCTATGCCATATCACATCTATATTATAGGGTTAAATTAAGTTTCACAAAAGAGAAAACTATCAAAATGGTCTACAGTGACCCTCAATTATCTTTAATTACTTATCTAACTTGTCGTAAATTACAGTGGCTGATGTGGCTTCTCAATAACTATATAACAGAAAAATTATCGCGTTTCAGATTTTTACTTCAAGTGACAAATGTGAACACCATGAGCTTTAATTGACGATCGACACTAGTATTACGCAAAACGGGGGTGTAACAGATGAGACTTCTGCAGTTCTGAGTGAAGCTTTATGCACCGTTATGCGGCATCGCGTGCATTCATTACCTTGTCGGTGATCGTCAGGGGGCAGCGGGCAGCACAGCTCCGCTCACCTCACTGTCTCGGTAGCAACTCTCTCCTAACTTCTCCTTACTACAATTCACCGATGTTGGTTTAAAAAAACTATCTGGCTGTGTTTTCATCTGACCAATCAGGGTCTCAATGTTAACCTTAAGCTCCGCCTACAAAAATTCTGTCTATCCAATGAGAAACGTTATACTTTTCGTGGTGGGGCAATGTTTTTAAAGTTTGCAACGTAACAGAGACGCGAAAAAGTCTCACACTAAGGCTCTAGCTTTTAACATGGGCTGGGTCCTAACGGTTAGCTGGGACGTGGGTGTCTGTCCCTCATCGTAGGGCCTTCCAGCTTAACACGGTTCTGCTCTCGGCTTCTGTTCTCGTTTCTCCTCTCGGAACTGCTTCTGTCTCACGGTGGTAAGGTATGACATGCAATTAGGCATTCTTGTGTTAGTCTGTGGTATTCCATTTGGTCACTGGTCACTCGTATAACTTTGGTTAATTTAATGTCACGATTTATTCGGAGCTATGTGACATGCTACTGGATCTGCTTATCATGTCAGGGTTTTCATGTAAGGTGTTGGATTTGCCTGACACCTTACATATCACCACCCTTCGAACTTATTTTTTGTGCTGAAGTTAGGCAATGATTGAGTCGTAGTCTAAGCCAGTCAAAAATTATTCCATTATCTAAATTTTGTTGCCTACTGTTCAACCACGTTATTCTGGTTCTATGCTAGTGTGTATTACTAATTTATATTTTAATATTATTGCACATTATTCTCAAAAATGACAATAGAAGAATATTTTTATGCTATTATTAATTTTTAATTATTTTCTTTCTTTATTTAAGTGTGAAGTTAGATTTTTAAGAAGTTTGTTATTGAAAGTGAGGAGTCTTTCACATCGATTTTCTTAGAAATATTGTTTTTATAAATGTAGTAATTAAGTAAAATCTATTCCTAATATATTTTCTAAGTATCATGTACAAGTAAAAGTTGTTGTTTCTAGACACTCATTTCAACATTTTTACACTAGCAAATAAGAATTATTTCCAAAAATTGCTTTGACAAAGAAATATACATACACAAGTATTGAGATATTATCCTAAAAAATGATACAAATGTTAAAAAAAAGGGAAAACATCCAACAAGATAATTTTTTTATCTTTGTTTTTATAAGGAGAAAATAAGTAAAATACAGTTATTCTATTATTTTTATGAGGAGAAAATAAGTGGCATATGGTTTTAGTGTTTATTATGCCTTACTTTTGTTCTTTATATACTGTCCATTTCAGAACTAATGACTTATTTTTATCGATAGTCTATTTTTTACTTAAGTCCATAGTCAGTGACTGTTATTTTGTAGTTTATTAGCTGTCTGGTGTGCTTAACTTATTTAGTATTTCACATGTTTCTTTTGCACAATTCCTACATCACATACTTTGATTTCACACATTCACTCAATCCTATGAATGTTTAAGCATGAGGTTGGCGAATGTTTTTGCACGAAGGTGGTGGACTTGAGCGAGGTGGATGTGGGCAAGTATTTGATGTACATCTTCGTTCGTCGTTCCTTGTTGGCTTTGCAAGTGTGTGTTGCTGTTGTGGAGGTCCCATAATGGAATGGAGTTGTGAGTGCAGAATCTCGTGGTTTACTGGCTTTGTATGCGTGAAAGTCATTGTTATGTGTCGTTGAGATTGGTCGTTTTCCGTTGTAATACTTCACAGACGACTAGTTTACAATAGGATAGGGATTTGGGAAGATATGTCGTCTATTCTTCACCCATCTTCTTTCTTGGTCTCAATCTTGTGAATCTTCAACTTCTGTTCTTCCTGCTTTATATCTGCTTCTTACTTGCTTCTTGGTTCTTCTCTGGGCAGGATATGGAAATCTTTATTGATAACTAGTCGCTTTGAAGTTCTCCTCCTAGCAACAGTTAGATAAATGGTTTGAACATGTCATTTCTACTTTGTGGATGTTTTCTTCAGTTTCGTGCATCAGCGTGCAGTTTAATAGCGGTAGTGTGACTTTTACACATATTTTTTTGCCAGTGGTGGCTTTCCCAAGCGGTCTTCTCGTCGGGCCGTTTTTTGCTCGCTCCATTCATTCTGGGCGCTCGGAGACCCTTCTGGCATTCGGCGTACTGTCGCGTCTCTGCAGGGCTCTGCCACTGTGCGGTTCCATGTTCCGTCCCAGCAGGGTTCCGCCTAGTGGGCAAATTTATTGCCCACTTTCGATACAAGGGCCTTCTGTTGGTCTCACTGTCCTTTCCTTTCTCTTGACACTTCTGCCTTGTAGGAATTGTGTCTTGCTAAATACATCCTTTCTTTCTTGATACTTCTCTTGTTGCAACTAATGGGTCGTAGCATCTTGTCCTTGCTGGAGTTTCTACAATGGTTCTTACAAAAAGTTTTACTTATAATCATCTAACATATGTCTAGTACCTACATTGTTTTATGCCTTCTTAAATAGCTTTACAAATTTTGGCGCCCTTTTCATGTTACAATTCTAAGGTATTTTGAGTCTTAACTTCCACAAAAATCCTCAAATTCGTTTTTTTTTATTTTTTGTGTAATGTCGTGGTGTATAGCATTTTAGTATTTCGTGCTATTAGACTATCCAGCTTTATCCCTTCACCTTAATCTATGGTATTATTGGTGTTATTTTTGTTTTCGTTTTTATTGAAAATAATTTCTTTTTCCCACCTTCCTCTCTCTTCATTCTTCTTTCTCCTGACGATCTTATCTGCAACATAATCTTGAAATATTGTGCTGATTATTTACCAGTAATAAAATTAATCTTCAAACTTGTACTGAAAGTGTTTAATACTGCCAGTCTTAGGTAAAAATACCCTCTAATTCTCTTTTACTGTGTTCCGAAATACCTTGAACTTCTTGCAACTTTTCGTCGATATCTTTATGGACTTCTAACATAAGTTGAGGCGATTCCCCCTTTTGTGCATACCATTCTAATTCTTCATACTCTTTATCTCGCGTCATTCTTAATTGTTTGCTTATAACTGGTATTTCTTCTAATTTTAGCTTTTGCTCAAAGAGAAGTGTGACATTCCCGAATGTTACGCTACCTTTCCCCATATCTATTATAGCTCGTCTCTCATTTAAAAAATCTGCACCTATAATCAAATCTACAGTTAGTTTAGGTATAATCACGAAGTTGGATTCGATCTTTTGACCTTGACACGAAAGAGTTAACCTTGTTTGTCTCGTAACTTCCGCAGCATTGTTTCTAATAGGACCTCTTACTTTAATTTTACGTGTTTTCAGAACTGGCAATTCCCCATTGGCATTACACTGCATGAATACATTTTCTGAGATCGCAGTCAGTTCACATCCGCTTTCAATTACAATATTGACTGGGATATGCTTTACCATGACCTTCACAACTGGTTGAATTTGAAAGGCTTGGTACTGTTCTTCTTCTTCTTGCATCAATGAATCCTCCACCGAATCATACATGAGTCTTTTTAGGAATTTCCCTTGTGAATTCAAACTTTCTGTAGGATAAGCTTCGACTGCTACTTCTCTCTCTTTTATTTCCTCTTCTCTATTTCATCCTTCATTTACGCTTTCTTCAATATCCTCTACTTTTTCCTCATCCTCGTCTATCTTCTCCTTCTTCGTCGCTACTTCCACATAATCGCATCTAAATGCTCTAGTTATCGCTTCATAACTTCCTTCATTATATACACTCTTGGAAATGGAAAAAAGAACACATTGACACCGGTGTGTCAGACCCACCATACTTGCTCCGGACACTGCGAGAGGGCTGTACAAGCAATGATCACACGCACGGCACAGCGGACACACCAGGAACCGCGGTGTTGGCCGTCGAATGGCGCTAGCTGTGCAGCATTTGTGCACCGCCGCCGTCAGTGTCAGCCAGTTTGCCGTGGCATACGGAGCTCCATCGCAGTCTTTAACACTGGTAGCATGCCGCGACAGCGTGGACGTGAACCGTATGTGCAGTTGACGGACTTTGAGCGAGGGCGTATAGTGGGCATGCGGGAGGCCGGGTGGACGTACCGCCGAATTGCTCAACACGTGGGGCGTGAGGTCTCCACAGTACATCGATGTTGTCGCCAGTGGTCGGCGGAAGGTGCACGTGCCCGTCGACCTGGGACCGGACCACAGTGACGCACGAATGCACGCCAAGACCGTAGGATCCGACGCAGTGCCGTAGGGGACCGCACCGCCACTTCCCAGCAAATTAGGGACACTGTTGCTCCTGGGGTATCGGCGAGGACCATTCGCAACCGTCTCCATGAAGCTGGGCTACGGTCCCGCACAGCGTTAGGCCGTCTTCCGCTCACGCCCCATCGTGCAGCCCGCCTCCAGTGGTGTCGCGACAGGCGTGAATGGAGGGACGAATGGAGACGTGTCGTCTTCAGCGATGAGAGTCGCTTCTGCCTTGGTGCCAATGATGGTCGTATGCGTGTTTGGCGCCGTGCAGGTGAGCGCCACAATCAGGACTGCATACGACCGAGGCACACAGGGCCAACACCCGGCATCATGGTGTGGGGAGCGATCTCCTACACTGGCCGTACACCACTGGTGATCGTCGAGGGGACACTGAATAGTGCACGGTACATCCAAACCGTCATCGAACCCATCGTTCTACCATTCCTAGACCGTCAAGGGAACTTGCTGTTCCAACAGGACAATGCACGTCCGCATGTATCCCGTGCCACCCAACGTGCTCTAGAAGGTGTAAGTCAACTACCCTGGCCAGCAAGATCTCCGGATCTGTCCCCCATTGAGCATGTTTGGGACTGGATGAAGCGTCGTCTCACGCGGTCTGCACGTCCAGCACGAACGCTGGTCCTACTGAGGCGCCAGGTGGAAATGGCATGGCAAGCCGTTCCACAGGACTACATCCAGCATCTCTACGATCGTCTCCATGGGAGAATAGCAGCCTGCATTGCTGCGAAAGGTGGATATACACTGTACTAGTGCCGATATTGTGCATGATCTGTTGCCTGTGTCTATGTGCCTGTGGTTCTGTCAGTGTGATCATGTGATGTATCTGACCCCAGGAATGTGTCAATAAAGTTTCCCCTTCCTGGGACAATGAATTCACGGTGTTCTTATTTCAATTTCCAGGAGTGTACGTTGAGTTGTGTGCCCACTCGTAACTTATTTTCAACTTCTGACGACAGCACAGTATCCTCATTGAATTCGCTTTCCCTAGTTTCCATCTCAAATAGCACTGCAATACTCATTACTTCGTCCTTTCCTCCTACATTCGTTGTGCATGCCTCTGGTAATTCATCCTCCTCGTCAGTATTCTCCCAATTAATTTCGTCCCAACACGATATTGTTATTTTCTTGTCTTCGTTTTCATCTGGTCCCTGCGGATTTGTTTCTTCCTTCTTCTCTTCTTGTGATAAGATTTTACTTCTCTGTTCAAGGTGCTGCAATTGTCCTGGGTCGGTGCGTCATTCTCTTTGGCATGGGCGCTTAGCTGTCAATTCGAACGTTTATCGGGTTTTGGTAGTCTTACCTCCACCTCTTCTATCTGTATTCTGTTTTCTTGTTCAGCTTGTTGATAGTGGTTTCTTTGTTGATAATTTGTCGGTCTATTGGTTCTCCAGTACCCGTTCCGGTTGTCTTTATTCCCTCTGTAATAGATGTTGCCGTTCCTGGGTGAATTATAGTTATTGCCATATTCTCTTCTAAATCCATAACCGGTTCTTTGTTGAAATCTATTGTCGTTTCTTGGTGCGAAGTTATCACGTGATTCGTAATTATTGTTTCTTCGTACTGTGTCTTGTGGATTCCACTGCTTTTTGCTTTCGTTTTCACGTGCGCTTCGTCTTTTTATTGCGTCATCTTCCGAAAATATGAACTCTAGTTCCCTTAGAATACCTATAAATGCTTCGACGTCACTGCCTCCGCGACCTACTAATGATTGCTGGTATTTCAATGGTAACTTCATCGCGCATAATTTAATCAACTCTCCGTCACTGTATGGTACATGTAAGCATTGATTTTTCTTTGCCATTAACTCGAAAACTTTCACGGGACTCTTCTCTCCTGAATTTTCAAATATGGGTTCTGTAATAATTCGTACTTCACTGTGTTCTGTGCTTCGATGGACCAATATCGTGAGAGAAACTTCTCTCTGAAATCTTCGTACGATCGGCATGTCGCTGCAATATTCTGCATGGTTTCTGCGACTGTTCCTGACATGTGTGCACATATAAAGTCTAATTTGTGTGCTAGCGTCCAGTGTTCTGGTAATCCTACTCGGAATTGATCAATAACAGTTCGTGGATGTAATGAGTTTTCTTCTAGAAAGTGTTGAAATTTTCTGACTGTGAGGAAATGATCGTTGTCGTACTTCGTCATAGTTCCATATGAAATTCGCGATTCTTCGCCACTTTTGTTTCTTCCATCGGTTGTGAACGTGTAGCTGAATGCATTGCACTGTACTCTTCGCGGCCTGCTTTCGATTGTCAGGTATTGATTTGGTATCTTGTCTGGCTAACCTTGCTGCTTCATTGCACGATCCAAACTGTCTTGAAAGAAACATTTGTGGTTCCGCATGTGTTTGCGATGACGTTTGTTCTTCAAGAATTTCGAAATGTGTTTGTTGCTGTGCAGGCTGTCTGATTTCACGTGTGTTACTTTCCGCCTGTGATTGGAATCGCAAATGCATGGTATCTTCGTTAATTGCTTGTTTTTCCGGTGCTGTTACAGATACGGATGTGGTTGCAGACTCAGTGCTTGTTCGATCCTGTTCACTACGCTCTTCAATGGTTTGCAACAACTCTGCTAGCAATTTCTGAAATTATCGCTTCGTTTGCGCTTCTATTTTGACTATGCGATTATCATATCTTTTCAGTGCTGCTTTTGTGATACGTTTGTGTAACACACTTTTTTCAACAACTTCACGCGCTGTACCTGCTGCTTGTCTAGTAATTTCGTTTATCTGTTTCTCTAGTTTCTTGACTTCTCCCTGGGTGTTGTTACGTAATGTTTTGATCTCGTCCTGAGTGTCATTACGCAATGTTTGTACGTCCGCTTGTACCTTGTCAATGTCTGTTCTCAATTGATTGTGACCTGTTATTAAGTTTCGTATCACTTCTCGAGATTCTTTTGCCTCGTCTTCGATATGACTTAGGTGTAACTGAATTTTTGTGTTTTGTTCTTTAATCGCACGCATTTGTCTCGTCGTTTCTGCATTTTGTTTCGTCATTTCTGCATTCTGGATTTTAATTTGGTTCGCAATTTCTTTATTTTGTCTTGTCATGGTTTCCGTCATTTATTGTAATAATTATGCCAGATTGGTGGGTCCTATTGCGTTTTCTTCCGACGTCCTACGCTCTGTGTTTTCGCCCAGTTGTTGGTTTGCAACCGATTGCATTGAACTGTGCTGTGACACGTTTCTGCTCGCATTCCTTGTACTCTGTGGTGAGGGAGCTCTGATTACATATACTATGGGTTCTACGTATTCAAGATGCAAGTTAGAATTCTCATCGACTGTCTCTCTACTTTCCTGCTCCTCTGTCGTATGCTGACTTACGTTTTCCATGCCTTGACGTACATTATCCTCGTTATGGTGCGTTATATGTCCTATTTCTCGCGATACTGCATCGTCTGTTGTACTGTCCGCTATTCTCTGTCCGTCTTCATGTTGGGTCTCTACCTCAATTCGGTCAAGGTCTCGATCTGCCATTGCCAATCTTTGCGAATCCCTTATTTTCTGTTTTAAAAGCAATTCACGCGCCCTACTTCGAGTCAATATGCGCCCATACGATCTCACGTGTTTCATAAACTTTTTGTTCACACGACTTGACAAACCATTCACTTACTTGTTGGGTCAGAACGAACTTGTCAACGATGTATCCGCCACCTGTTCGCTTGCATTGCAGAGAAAACTTAATTCTAACAATTAAAAAATTCATAACTTAATTGTGCTATTGTCTCTGCCAGACTCACTTTATACTGAATACTTTTACTATCTATCGCTGCAGATACTGTTTTCGACTATGTATAACTTTAGAAAAAAAAATTTTTTACTACTAATTTTTTCAACAGGAAATTTTTGTGACCTAGTTAGGCATGTGGTCGACCTTCAATCACGGTATTTTACCATCCTGGCAGGGTCGCCATTTTCTAACATTCTGCATGGTGTCTGTTTGTTCTAAGTCGTGTCTCCCTACCACTTTCGCGCAACGACGCTCTGAGCGTGTTTTTTAGGGAATTGACTAGTTTGAACCTGGGACCTGTTGCTGGTAAGGAGACGCCAGACGACACATGACATGTAGAATTCAGAAGAGTTCAGTGAGACTAGAGATGATATTACCAAATACTTAATGATTTCAGCGTCAGCTCCACTGCACTCCCTGTAAAAGAATCTTAATACTAACTAAATTTAGTGGAAGGGGTTAAAGGCTTTCCTATTTCTAGTTAGCTGGTAAAATAACGTCGAAAAAGCAGTTAAGTTTACCATTGGAAATTTTATTCTACTCACAAAACATTGTTTATAAATTGCACTATTGATAAAAGGAAATGTTTTAATACAGAATGGTAAAAACCAACTGCGTTCAACAAAAATGTGAACGAATATTCCCTGAATGGGTTTCCAAGGTCTACAATGGATCGAAGGATGACCTATGCCATATCACATCTATAATATAGGGTTAAATTAAGTTTCACAAAAGATAAAACTATCAAAATGGTCCACAGTGACCCTCAATTATCTTTAATTACTTATCTAACTTGTCGTAAATTACAGTGGCTGATGTGGCTTCTCAATAACTATATAACAGAAAAATTATCGCATTTCAGACTCTTACTTCAAGTGGCAAATGTGAACACCATGAGCTTTAATTGACGATCGACACTAGTATTACGCAAAACGGGGGTGTAACAGATGAGACTACTGCAGTTCTGAGTTAAGCTTTATGCGCTGTTATGCGGCATCGCGTGCATTCATTACCTTGTCAGTGTTCATCAGGGGGCGGCGGACAGCACAGCTCCGCTCACCTCGCTGTCTCGGAAGCAACTCTCTCCTAACTTCTCCTTACTACAATTTACCGATGTTGGTTTAAAAAAACTATCTGGCTGTGTTTTCATCTGACCAGTCAGGGTCTCAATGTTAACCTTAAGCTCCGCCTACAAAAATTCTGCCTATCCAATGAGAAACGTTATACTTTTCGTGGTGGGGCAATGTTTTTAAAGTTTGCAACGTAACAGAGACGCGAAAAATTCTCACGCTAAAACTTGCAGCTGGGGTGGCCCTTTTTGTGTTATCGTAAGATCTATACTGTTCTTCTGGAGGGCTCTATCTTTTAAAATGGGCTGGTGGGTGGTCCTGACGTAACAGAGATGCGAAAAAGTCTCACACTAAAACTTGCGCGTGGTGTGGCCCTTTTTGTGTTATCGTAAGATCTGTACTGTTCTTCTGGAGGGCTCTAGCTTTTAACGTGGGCTGGTGGGTGGTCCTGACGTAACAGAGACGCGAAAAAGTCTCATGCTAAGGCTCTAGCTTTTAACATGGGCTGGGGGGTGGTCCTAACGGTTAGCAGGCGACGTGGGTGCCCGTCCAGCTTAACACGGTTCTGCTCTCGGCTTCTGTTCTCGTTTCTCTCCTCGGAACTGCGTGTGTCTCACGGTGGGAAGGTATGACATGCATTTAGGCATTCTTGTGTTAGTCTGTGGTATTCCATTTGCTCACTCGTCACTCGTATTACTTTGGTTAATTTAATGTCACGATTTATTCGGAGCTATGTGACATACTACTGGATCTGCTTATCATGTCAGGGTTTTCATGTAAGGTGTTGGATTTGCCTGACACCTTACAATTTCCCAGACCCAAATTAATCATTCAGTAAATCCTTGATGTGTGTTCCTTGCTACCGTGCCGCCACCACTCGGCTGAAGCCGCTTCATGATTAAAATGGCTACGCACAGATGTATATTTGACGACCAAAATTATCTTGCGATTTTCTCAGTAACGCTTGAGAAGTACGCGCTACTGCTTACACATTTTTCTTTCCTCATGGATTACTACGAGTGTACGAAGTTTACAGTAAATCCGCGTTCCAAACGTCGTGGCCTCTCCTTGTTGGTGTACCTGTCCACACAGGTCTAACTTTGATTTGTTTGCCATGCGTAGTCGCTGTTCGCAGTTCAGTGCTGCCTCAGCACTAAACGGATGACAACCTAAATCCAAAGCTACTGTGACACCCTTACGGCTAAATTGTTTTAGGCAGTCGTACCGAAAAGCGTAGAACTGCCGATCAATGTGCAGACGATCGACTACCAGCTCTCCCACATCCGCATACATTATCTGGAAAAAGAGCTACTTGAGCGAGGTCCTTCTCCGACATCGCCTCTTAACTCTAAGGGCATTCTGGAGCACAGGAAACAATATGAGGGCAAGAACAATATCGAACAAAAGCGTACTGGTGTCAATTGGGATGTCCTGTGGGAGAAAATCAGCAGCAGTGTACTTTTGTCCTTGGTCAGGTCGACGTGGTACAAACAGTACAAACAGTATTATCAGCACAAATGAGCGCCTGCTTGCGATTAGGCTAAGCAACACAGCCCATTGTCCAGATTGTCACCAAGTGAATACTGTTCCCCACAGATACACTTGCAGTCACCGCATGCGCAATTGGCAAGGGGTTCGTCAAAAAGTCGCCCTTGTAACTAGGACTTCTGAAAATAACATAGACACGACCCTTATTGCACAGACCAGACGTCAAATATTTTGCGCCAACTAAAAATAATGCCGTTATGTGTCTGTTGGGCCACTGTACAAGTCATGTATTCAATCGGCTGACGGGCGACGATTACGGCGATTTTCTGTTGCACATGGAAACGGAATATATTAAAATTAGAAACTACGCTGATCACCGTCGCAAGTACGGTAATATGCTCCATATTGCATTCAATAGAACAGGGATTGGATAGCAGTTCGAGCTCTAAAAGCTTCACCCATTTATGTATCAAGCGAATAGTCTGGCTGAAATCCCGTATTAATGCTTCACCCCCCCCCCCACCCCCACCCCCCAAAAAAAAATAAAATCAATGTTCCTTTACAGTCAATGTGAGTGGTGACGGGTATGGTGGCAGCACTGTGGCCTGGCCTCGGACTAATTGACCCCTGACCACCTTGCCGCCACCTACCTGCCACGCTCGTCGCACGGCCATTGCAATACATCAAAAAAATGTATAAAAAGTTGGATTGATGTTATATTAAAAAAACACAAAAACTGGCGTGGTTGTGTCCTATTGTTTGTACTGTTCCAAATGTCACGGGTACATTCTGAAGCTCTGTAATGTGGTAAAACGCTTTATTACATGACGCTGTAAACAATGCATACTTATATTTTTACGTGTAGTTACTTAGTGTTTAATTTCTACTCACGATATGGACTACACCATCTGTGAACTTGACTACCATAATCCTATCTTTTCCCTCTAATTTCCAGTCCTAATACGCTTTCGCGGCACTACCGACACATCCCAACAAAACTACACCTGCACAAGCTCCTTGTCCTGCGAGGTGCCGGGGTGGAGAAGAGTTTGTACCTCTTTAATTCTGGCGAATTTTGCTTAAGAACTAGAAATGCACTCCTTACCTACCACGTAATTAATTATGCGCAGTACGGTAACGAAGGGAACTGATGCTAGTTAGTAAAGTAAAGTGCACACTCACAATAATTTAATAAAAATTGTAACTACTCACCAAAAGATGAATTTTATCGTAATAAACGACAGGAAATGGTATTATGCTTATATCTGCGAAATGATACGCAGATTAAATATTACAGTTAGATTTATTATAAATCAGAACATAAAGGTATTTGATTGTCCATGCAAACAGTAGGTTAAAGAATAGGGTTTACTGAACTATTATGAGAATAAGATTTGGCTTGAGAAAAAGGAGCTCCTACTCACTGTGATGCAATAGACTGACAGTAATGACTGGAGGTCCTAATGAATCAAATATTGTTCAAAATGTTGAATTGTGTGTGAATTCCTATGGGACCAAACTGCTGAAGTCACCGGTCCCTAGACTTACACACTACTTTAAACTACCTTAAACTAACTTATGCTAAGAACAACACACGCATCCATGCCCGAGGGAGGACTCGAACCTCCGGCGGGAGGGGCCGCGCAGTCAGTGAGACGGCGCCTCAAACCGTGCGGCCACTCCGCGCGGCGAATCAAATACTACTCCCCCGAATATAATGCAGTATCGCGATTAGTCATGAGAGCTCAAATGGGAACGCACGGAGAAACAAACAAGGTGGGCTTATAACAAAGTGAGCGCGCGTGTTGCTGAGGACTTCAGTACAAAAATGATAGGTCTTACAATGCCGGAGGCGCAAAATACTTTACCACTTCTGGAACCTGCAGCACGTTGTCGGTAGGGAGCATTCTGATGATGTAGGCGCCAAGTCCTGCTGTGTGGCAGCTCTGTTTCAACCCGTGGCCTTGAATGCTGACCGAGAATCTTAAGTTCTGCTCGCGTGATCGAATCAGAGAAACTCCTGGATGCAAGAGGATGTATTCCAGGAAGAGACACACCAAAACAGCTTAAATTCCCCCTGTCGGTACAGGTGCGAAACTGCAGAGTAATGATCTATGTTTCAAGTCGCAGAAAGAAAATGGAGTGTGACCAAAGTCATGATCCACAACGATTCCGAAACGTGCGACTAGTCGCAAGACCGTCCAGTCCTGATGAAGATCAGATCCCGAATGCCCTGCAGCCGCGCAACGCAAGAGCGAAGCCAACGTTATTCAACTCCCTACCAACATCGAAAAGCCACGGATCCGCATTTAGTGCTGATTCTAAAATTCCGTCACACTATCTCAGAACATCATCTGCGCCAATAGCGATCGCTCCCTCGTACTTCGTGGTGGGCTTCATGGCGTCAACTGGCATCAGTTTAAGTGACGAGTCATGCCCCAGCTGTTTAGCTGGCGGCACTGAACTTGCCATTTGACTGGTCAGAAAAACAGCATGCCAAGATCACGGGCCATCTGGCGCCCGACAGTCACATCCGGCAGGACACCGTCCACAAGAATTCTCAGAATCATGAAGGCTATCAGTCAGTTGACGCCAGCTGTCTTCGTTCCTGACGCACCGGAACGGTAAACACATAAACTGTGGCGACACTCGGACGGCTCACAGGTTTTGTCATCCATACAATAGGCAAAACTCGACCGAAGTCAGTCGCCCTGCCAGGCGCTGAAGCCCATTGATGTGCGACCCTCTCCGTATTCGCGGAAGTGCGGACCCCCAATGAAAACGCAGTGTGTCGCGTCCTCCGGTGCTCGCCTCGCAACAAGCTGCCCAGGGAAGTAACACAGAAAATAAAAAGCAAGAACGCATACAGTTCCCAAAATGCATAGTAACCAAGTGAAAAGTAATTTGTGTTCTCAGTACAAATACTCTCACCAGAATAACCTTATTCGGCCCGTTCCCACGGTGAAATGATTGTTGTTGCTATGGTTTTCAGTCCTGAGACTGGTTTGTTGCAGCTTTCCATGCTACTCTATCCTGTGCAAGCTTCTTCATCGCCCAGTGCCTACTACAACCTACATCCTACTGAATCTGCTTAGTGTATTGATCTCTTGGTCTCCCTCTACGATTTTTACCCTCCACGCTGCCCTCCAAAACTAAATTGGTGATCCCTTGATGCCTCAGAACATGTCCTACCAACCGATCCCTTCTTCTAGTCAAGTTGTGCTGCAAACTCCTCTTCTCCCCGATCCTATTCAATACCTCCACATTAGTTACGTGGTCCACCCATCTAATCTTCAGCATTCTTCTGTAGCACCACATTTCAAAAGCTTCTATTCTCTTCTTGTCCAAACTATTTATCGTCCATGTTTCACTTCCATACATGGCTACACTCCATACATATACTTTCAGAAACGACTTCCTGACACTTAAATCTATACTCGATGTTAACAAATTTCTCTTCTTCAGAAACGCTTCCCTTGCCATTGCCAGTCTACATTTTATATCCTCTCTACTTCGACCATCGTCAGTTATTTTGCTCCCCAAATAGCAAAACTTCTTTACTACTTTAAGCGTCTCATTTCCCAATCTAATTCCCTCGGCATCACCAGACTTAATTCGACTACATTCCATTATCCTCGTTTTGCTTTGGTTGATGTTCATCTTATATCCTCCTTTCAAGACACTGTCCATTCCGTTCAACTGTTCTTCTGGGTCCTTTGCTGTCTCTGACAGAATTACAATGTCATCGGCGAACCTCAAAGTTTTTATGTCTTCTATATGGATTTTAATACTCTCTCAGAATTTTTCTTTTGTTTCCTTTACTGCTTGCTCAATACACAGATTGAATAACATTGGGGAGAGGCTACAACCCTGCCTCACTCCTTTCCCAACCACTGCTTCCCTTTCTTGTCCCTCGACTCTTACAACTGCCATCTGCTTTCTGTACAAATTGTAAATAGCCTTTCGCTCCGTGTATTTTACCCCAGTCACCTTAAGAATTTGAAAGAGGGTATTCCAGTCGACATTGTCAAAAGCTTTCTCTAAGTCTAAAAATGCTAAAAACGTAGATTTGCCTTTCCTTAATCTATCTTGTAAGGTAAGTCGTGGGGTCAGTATTGCCTCATGTGTTCCAATATTTCTACGGAATGAAAACTGATCTTCCCCGAGGTCGCTTCTACCAGTTTTTCCATTCGTCTGTAAAGAATTCGCGTTGGGATTTTGCAGGTGGGCATATTAAACTAAATGATACAAAGCGTTAATGAAATTGACGAAAATGAGAGGCGACTTGCAGAAGAAGGCATGGAACGTCTCAGTCCCGCTCCCAACGAAATTTCAGCCAAGACCATGAATTCTGTGCCGATATTTGCTGATCATTTCATATGTATCTACTCGAGGGCCGGAATGCCTTAGATGACGGTGTTGGGTCGTCGATATCAGGATCAGGTCGGACTGTTACCCCTCGGCTGTGTGTGAGCCGTAGTTGGGTGGGAGATGGTTATCTCTGTGCCGGCCACTAACGAAACTAACGAGCAGTTATTATTTTAAGTTATAATGTCGTCTTCATCCACGGCTGCCAGTGGTAGCGGCTGGCAGATCGACGCTATCCACCTCTGGAATGACACCAGCACGCGTGGCACCGTCTCGCCCGCTGCAGCTGTTTGAGGCGCATACTCGGCGTCCTGTTACATTACGGCACGTTGGCCGCAGCTCGATTGGTGTCTGGTGTTAGCAGCACGGGGCAGTGGGTTATCAGAGCACTCTCGATGACGCCGTAAGGACCCACAGCGTGTGCGATGTCGGGCTGTGTGACGTTGCGGCCTCCTACGGGAGTAAGGCCAGCAATCGGTGTTCATCTACAGGAACGGAAGGTGGACGTCGGCTATGGCATGCCCACTCCGCGATGACTACTGTTGACTGCTCCCTGGCCTCAACAGTTAGTCCTCCAGCAGACCTGACTGTGTGTGTCGCCCACCACTTCCCACCAGCCTTGACTCTAACCGATGCACTGCGGCTTAGACATGCAAAGTCGTCCTGGAAGGTCCCGCTATTCCATCAGAGTTGGGACATTCTCCTCAGTCACAGGATAGACCGAGACAGTTTTCACTTCCAGATGGTCGACTGCGAACTCAGTGCTTGTAGATCAATAACTGGATAGGAGTAGTATTTATATAGCTAATATCTCAAGTGCGTTGCTATTGCGAGGCGACAACTACTTCACTTTTCCTCCTTTTTCTGACAGGTTTGTGGACGTTTGGGCCGTAGCTGAAAAGCATCTTAACTTCCCTTTAAGAAGCAGAGGTTGAAGTACTCTGTAATTGCCAAATCATTGTTTGTTACTTCACTCTGAGCTGTCTACATAATGACGGCATCCTTCTCTATCTGTTACGTCTTCCTGCTGTATTTGAGTTTGGGATAACCTGTTCTACCAGAGTGTAGCGGTTACCTCCGTCTTGTGACGACATTGCATGTAACATCAGCAGTCCTTATTTCTAGGCATTCTAGCCAGTGGTTGCTTACTTCCCTGCTTAGCTCACCTCTTGCCTTACCAATGGAAGGCTTCTACAATTTTACAGCGTTCGCAGCCTATTATTGTAGATGCTTCACAAATATAAATCCATCCCACCTATACCACCTCTTCAGGTTTCCCTTTTGCTTCCCTGTCCATATTACTCCTTTCTCTTTCTTCCCGTCTGTCCTTAATCCCTTCATCCTTTTCAGTTTGTAGCTTTACAAATACCCTCAACTACGTCTGTGTTCCTGTTTCCCAGCGTTCACTCCCATACTTACACCCCTACTCTCCTACCCTGCTAAGTGCGATGAAGTTTCCCAGGGCAGGCCTTCCACTTTTAGTGACAGTAAAAAGCTTCTTTTTTTAAATCAGTAATTTGCATCACGTTTAAATTGTTTTATAGGTACTCTTACAGTTTTTCGTTTCACCTCCTTGTTATTACTGGTATAAATGAAAAACGAATATGGTCAGCTTACTTACATACAAAAATTGTGCATAACTTTCACCTGTAGAAATTTTTTGATTCACTTATCCGAATGGGACGGATATCAGTGGATGTAATGCGCATGTACAGACCACAAAAGATTACAATCTCAGAAAAGAATGTCACAAACTGGGAGAGTCAATAGCTTGTTGGTCAACGTCTGGCCATTACGGAAGCAGTTATTCGGCTTGATGCTGATTGACAGAGTTGTTGGATGTTTTCCTGAGGGATATCGTGACAAATCCTCCCACTGGCTCGTTAGATTGTCAAATTTTCGAGGTGCTCGAAACGTTCTCAACTGCGGAGAGATTTGGTTGTCTGGGGACCTAGGTAGGGTTCGGCAAGCACGAAGATAAGCAGTAGAGACTCTAGCCGTGTGCTGGCAGGCACCATCTTCCTGAAATGCGAACTCTGGATGACTTGTCATGAAGGGTAACAAAACGAGCCGTAGAATATTGTCTGCGTACTCCTGTACTGTAAGGACGCCACGGATGACAACCAAAAGAGGGCGAGCTATGCAAAGAAATGTCTTCCCTGAATGTCACTCCTGGTTCTCTGGCTGTGTGGCGGCGACAGTCAGGTTGGTATCCAACTGCTGTCCGGGACCTCTCCAGACACGTCTTCGCTCGTCATTGGGGTTCAGTTGGAAGCAGGTTTCATCACTGAAGACCATTCTACACCAGTCATTGAGATTCCAGGCCGACGACATCTCTGGAGAAGAAACGTGCTGCGGTGGGACACCAACTGCACTGTCACCCGCCAAATACCCTGGCAACCTGGAGTGATGGTGTGGGGCGCCATTTCTTTTCATAGCAATCTTGGTTGTCACACTCGGCATCCTTGTATCTCAGCGGTACGTCGACGATATTCCTCGCCTCATTTTGTTGCCCTTAGTGGAAGCCATCCTGGGCTTATATTTCATTTAAGGTCGCGCAGGACTTCACATGGCGAGTTTCTACCGCTTCGTGCTGACCAAACCCTACATTGGCCAGATAGGTAGCCGCTCTCTCCCCAATTGAGAAAGTTTGGGGCATTATGGGCAGGGCCCTACAACCATGTTGGATCTTCGACGATGTAACACATCCAACAAATTTATCAATCAATGATATGTCGAATGGTTGCGTAAGGGCTAGATGTGGACCGACGGGTTACTGTATTGCTCAGTTTGTAAAGCTCTCTCTCTCGATTAAAGCATCCAATTTTTTTGAAATTATTGTCATTCGTATGTCTGCAGATATACATCAGATCTACCGATTTCGGTTCCATTTAGATAATTTCTTCAAGGTACTCTCGCTTCTTCTTGTACCTTGCGTGAAGAACAGTTTGAATATAAGGCTGACAGCCCTGAGGCGAGGGAAGGGGGGATGAAATAACAGTAAAAGAAGCAAACCGGGTCGCATAGCGTAATACACAGGGCAATACACAAGGCACTAGTTTCGATACAGGAAAGTTAGCTACATCCAGATTAAATCTCCTGGATGGCTTACGTACCAGCTACTCTGGCTGATTTTCGGGCTGTTTCCCACTCTCGTCCTTACAGGTACAAAAACAGATGAAATAGGATCGCTCACAGAACAAACTTTACATGTGTCACAGACAGGCGACGCACGCTACCTACCTCCCCTAGGTAATCGACGAATAAGAAGATAGGTGGGACATCGGGCCGCAAAGTTAAATCAAATGTACACTGACGGAAAAAAATCGCAACACCAAAAATTAACTAAACCATCGTAGTGAAGTTTCGGGAATACATTTGCCTAGGTAAGATATGCAAGATCACAGGTTAATGTAAGCATGAGATAAGCCACTGCAAATGTGAAATAGTGGTACACTAATAAACGCTGTACGCTCCAGAATATTGAATGCATGCACGCAAATGTGCATGCCGTGTATTGCACAGGTGCCAGGTATCAGTTTGTGGGATAGAGTTCCATGCCCATTGAACTTATTCGACAGTTACAGGGACGGTTAGTGCTGTTTGTGGATGTCGCTGCAGTTATTGTCCGATGATTTCCCAAATGTGCTCCATTGGAGACATACATGGTGATCGAGCAGGTTAAGGATACATGTCGGCACCCTGTAGAGCATGTTGGATTACAAAATCGGTATGTCGGCGAGGGTTGTCTGCTGAAGTATACCCCTGGAATGCTGTTCATGAATGACAGCACAGCAAATATAATCACCACACTGACGAACAGATTTGCAGCCAGGGTGCGTTGGACAACCACGAGAGTGCTCCTGCTGTCTTACGAAATCACACCCCAGACGGTAAATCCAGTTGTAGGTCCAGTGTGTCTAGCATGCAGAAAACTTGATTACAGACCATCAATTGGCCTTCTTCTAACCAACATACGGCCATCACTGGCACCGAGGCAAAAAGGGCTTACAACAGATCTCCACCATGTCCTTTAAAGAGCTCTCGCTTGATGTGTCGTCTGGAGTCCCAAATGGAGGTGGTTTGCGGTCAGTGCAATGAATGCTACAGACAGTCTGCCTTGGAGCTGTTCTCGAAGCAAGCGGTTTATAACAGTTGGTTGTGAGACTATGGTGCCAACTGCTGCTCATATTCTGCTGTAGATGGAGTACTATGCGCCGGAGCTATATGTCGAAGACGATGATCCGGCCTCTCAGCAGTGCCGCGTTACCGTCCATTTTTGTGACCACGGCTACCAGCAGTCACGTTCATTACTGGCCATTAAAATTGCTGCGCCACCAAGATGACGTGTTACAGACACGAAATTTAACCGACAGGAACAAGATGCTGTGATATGCAAATGATTAGCTTTCCAGAGCATTCACACAAGGTTGGCGCCGGTGGCGACACCGACAACGTGCTGACATGAGGAACGTTTCCAACCGATTTCTCATACACAAACAGCAGTTGACCGGCGTTTCCTGGGGAAACGTTGTTGTGATTCCTCGTGTAAGGAGGAGAAATGCGTAACATCACGTTTCCGACTTTGATAATGGTCGGATTGTAGCCCATCGCGATTGCGGTTTATCGTATCGCGACATTGCTGCTCGCGTTGGTCGAGATCCAATGACTGTTGGCAGAATATGGAGTCGGTGGGTTCAGGAGGGTAATCCGGAACGCCGTGCTCGATCCCAACGAACTCGTATCACTAGCAGTCGAGATGACAGGCATCTTATCCGCGTGGCTGTAACGGATCGTGCAGCCACATCTCGATGCCTGAGACAACAGATGGGGACGTTTGCAAGACAACAACCATCTGCACCAACAGTTCGACGATTTTTGCAGCAGCATGGACCATCAGCTCGGAGACCATGGCTGCGGTTACCCTTGACGCTGCATCACAGACAGGAGCGCCTGCGATGGTGTACTCGACGACGAACCTGGGTGCACGATGGCAAAACGTCATTTTTTCGGATAAATCCAGGTTATGTTTACAGCATCATGATGGTGCGACATCGCGGTGAACGCACCTTGGAAGCGTGTATTTGTAATCGCCATACTGGTGTATTACCCGGCGTGATGGTATGGGGTGCCATTGGTTACACGTCTCGGTCACCTCTTGTTCGCATTGACGGGACTTTGAACAGTGGACGTTACATTCCGGATGTGTTACGACCCGTGGCTCTACCCTTCATTCGATCCCTGCAAAACATTACATTTCACCAGGATGATGCACGACCGCATGTTGCAGGTCCTGTACGGGCCTTTCTGGATACAGATAATGTTCGACTGCTGTCCTGGCCAGCACATTCTCCAGATCTCTCACCAATTGAAAACGTCTGGTCAATGGTGGGTGAGCAACTGGCTCATCACAATACGCCAGTCACTACTCTTGATGAACTGTGGCCGGCCGAAGTGGCCGTGCGGTTAAAGGCGCTGTAGTCTGGAACCGCAAGACCGCTACGGCCGCAGGTTCGAATCCTGCCTCGGGCATGGATGTTTGTGATGTCCTTAGGTTAGTTAGGTTTAACTAGTTCTAAGTTCTAGGGGACTAATGACCTCAGTAGTTGAGTCCCATAGTGCTCAGAGCCATTTGAACCATTTTGATGAACTGTGATATCGTGTTGAAGCTGTATGGACACCTGTACCTGAACACGCCATCCATGCTCTGTTTGACTCAATGCCCAGGAGTATCGAGGCCGTTATTACGGCTAGAGGTGTTTGTTCTGAGTACTGATTTCTCAGGATCTATGCACCCAAATTGCGTAAAAATGTAATCACATGTCAGTACTAGTATAATATATTTGTGCATTGAATACGAGTTTATCATGTGTATTTCTTCTTGGTGTAGCAATTTCAATAGCCAGTAGTGTACATTGGCTACAGACCTACAAAGTCTTCTAGCAATATTGCAGAAATAATAGCCAGCTTTTCGTAGCCCTATTATAGGTCCTCGTTCAAACTCAGTGAGATATTGACAACGGCGTCTCTGTCGTCTTAAAGGCCTTCTTGATTAACATTAACTCACCACCTGCAATCTGTAAAGCAAACTCGATATACATTATAGTGGCTCTACTAGTGCCACTCCTCTGTGACTGGCATGAAATTAGAATACACGTCGTCTTTCAGGTCTAGAAATACGTGTATGAACTTTAGTTTATGCAACACAACTCCTTATTGGTGTTGCTGTTCTTTCCAGTCAGTGTACATGGTAAAGCTTGAGCAAAGTGAGGCCTGAAACTAAGACGGCGTAAACGCTAACGAAAAGAAGTAGAATGTATATTATGCCAAGCCATGGACTGCTCATGAAAATGCCTGTAATCGTAAACGTACATAGTTAATGAGTTAAACAAAGTAAGAGCTCGAGTTATTCTGTGATTTGTCATACTTTATTCTGGTGAATGTAATGAATAGTTACCTTGTAATTTGTGTTCTGTTTTTATGAGTTGTCTGCATTTGCTTGAAAATGGCTACACAGTCTAAACGTCGTAGTGCGCAAAACTAAAATTAAATCTAAAGAAATAATAGCCGATGCAGGGAACTTACTTCTTTCGAGAAGTTATTAAGAAGAATATCTTTGCAGTGTAGTGGTGTTAACAATATTTTTATCTGATGCTATATAATTTTTTTGGGATCAGTTATTTTTGTTGAACTGATATATGGATGAGTTACTGAACGACTGCAGCGAGCAGGAACTTTTTGTCTTCGCCATTGTGGTGTGAGCTGAATATGGCTAATATTACATTCTCTGTGTAAGAAATGAGCTGTGCGGAGGAAGGAACAAGGGAGAGGTATGAAAGCATTTGGAAAGTGCCGCCGCCAACTTTCACGCGTCGGTAGCTGCATGCCATCCAGTTATAAGAAAAGAAATCTGGGGAATTATGAATAATGCATGGTGGGAGAGCGGACAAAGATTTATTGCAGTCGCGCACTACCCGCTGTCGCTCTCGGCAAAGAATTTAAAACGGTGGGGGTGGTTCCGTCGCGGGCCGCAGAGTGGCGTCGGTGTCGGTGCGACTTGTAAGAAGGCCAATTTGCAATTCAGGATCAGCCCTGTGAATATAAAGGCGACGCCGCCACTACACGCACGCTACAGCTGCTGCCGCTACCGCTGTAGCGACAGATGGGGCAACGCGCCGCCGCTACTGCGGGGGCGACGGTACAGCACCTCGCCTGCGCTTGGCGGACCACTCAGTGGGAAACCCGGCGGAGTGGTAGCGCGTAGTGGAGCGCGCGCGACAGGGAGGCGAAAGACGACGTGGAGGAAGTCATTACAGCACTAGCTCATGGTTGCGGACTCTCAAGAAGGTATCATTCACTGGTTAGCAGCTGCACGATGATCACACTGGGGTGGTCGTCAAACTGTTTTGTTTAAGAGCCAATATTGACATTGGAGGCGACACCTCGGGCCGCCTAAAATCGAAAGGGGAGGGGGGGGTGGCGTGAGGGGGGGGGGGGAGGGGAGGAGGAGAAAGAAGTTAATGTGGCCACTCGAAGAGGAATTCAATTTTCACAAATTACCATCGTTGATAATAGCTTACCACCTACACATTTTGAATCTGTATGTTACAGGGTATAACACCAAAAAATTTTAAGAGAAAAAGGAAATAATATATTGAATCTACACTCCTGGAAATTGAAATAAGAACACCGTGAATTCATTGTCCCAGGAAGGGGAAACTTTATTGACACATTCCTGGGGTCAGATACATCACATGATCACACTGACAGAACCACAGGCAAATAGACACAGGCAACAGAGCATGCACAATGTCGGCACTAGTACAGTGTATATCCACCTTTCGCAGCAATGCAGGCTGCTATTCTCTCATGGAGACGATCGTAGAGATGCTGGATGTAGTCCTGTGGAACGGCTTGCCATGCCATTTCCACCTGGCGCCTCAGTTGGACCAGCGTTCGTGCTGGACGTGCAGACCGCGTGAGACGACGTTTCATCCAGTCCCAAACATGCTCAATGGGGGACAGATCCGGAGATCTTGCTGGCCAGGGTAGTTGACTTACACCTTCTAGAGCACGTTGGGTGGCACGGGATACATGCGGACGTGCATTGTCCTGTTGGAACAGCAAGTTCCCTTGCCGGTCTAGGAATGGTAGAACGATGGGTTCGATGACGGTTTGGATGTACCGTGCACTATTCAGTGTCCCCTCGACGATCACCAGTGGTGTACGGCCAGTGTAGGAGATCGCTCCCCACACCATGATGCCGGGTGTTGGCCCTGTGTGCCTCGGTCGTATGCAGTCCTGATTGTGGCGCTCACCTGCACGGCGCCAAACACGCATACGACCATCATTGGCACCAAGGCAGAAGCGACTCTCATCGCTGAAGACGACACGTCTCCATTCGTCCCTCCATTCACGCCTGTCGCGACACCACTGGAGGCGGGCTGCACGATGTTGGGGCGTGAGCGGAAGACGGCCTAACGGTGTGCGGGACCGTAGCCCAGCTTCATGGAGACGGTTGCGAATGGTCCTCGCCGATACCCCAGGAGCAACAGTGTCCCTAATTTGGTGGGAAGTGGCGGTGCGGTCCCCTACGGCACTGCGTAGGATCCTACGGTCTTGGCGTGCATCCGTGCGTCGCTGCGGTCCGGTCCCAGGTCGACGGGCACGTGCACCTTCCGCCGACCACTGGCGACAACATCGATGTACTGTGGAGACCTCACGCCCCACGTGTTGAGCAATTCGGCGGTACGTCCACCCGGCCTCCCGCATGCCCACTATACGCCCTCGCTCAAAGTCCGTCAACTGCACATACGGTTCACGTCCACGCTGTCGCGGCATGCTACCAGTGTTAAAGACTGCGATGGAGCTCCGTATGCCACGGCAAACTGACGACGGCGGTGCACAAATGCTGCGCAGCTAGCGCCATTCGACGGCCAACACCGCGGTTCCTGGTGTGTCCCCTGTGCCGTGCGTGTGATCATTGCTTGTACAGCCCTCTCGCAGTGTCCGGAGCAAGTATGGTGGGTCTGACACACCGGTGTCAATGTGTTCTTTTTTCCATTTCCAGGAGTGTACATTCATTTTTCTAAAGGCTTAAATAGTGATCAGTTTTCCGTAACTAGCCGGGTGTTGTGGCCAGTGCCATCACAGCAGGATTCCACGTCTGTTTTTCTGATTTCCGGACACATTTTCTTTACGGACACATCTTCTAGGCATCATCACGTCCTACTACGTGAAATAATACCAAGTGCTGCAACAGGACGTTTTCAATATGCCTTCGGGCAAGTACAAAAAACAGAGACGGTTTTAAATAAATTAATTAATTCAAAAGTTGTAGTACGAAGGGTGATAGCTTTATATTTAAAACGGTTCAGAAGTCAGTTTCATCTGGTCTATTATGCGTGTTTTTTAGAAAAGACTCTTCTTAGGGGGAGGCCTACAGTCGTTTCTTGGGGTCTAGGCCAAAGGGCCAAATGATGCAGCTTAGGGAATAGGTCACAAGACGCTGTTTAAACGCTGGTATTGCATTGGCGGAGTTGTCAAATAGGGCGTAGAAGTGGACAGAGGTTTAGGGCACCCTCTTGTCCTTGGGATGGGAAACTGACCCTAAAGGTGGAAGAATCAGTAATGATCAACGCCATGAGGTTGCAGAAGGCAATGGGAACCACGGCATTAAAGACACATAACGTGTATGTACAGGACATGTGGCCTGTAACTGGAAAAGTATCATTTGGCACAAGTTTCCGCAATAGTCCCCCATTCGGATCTCTGGAGGGCTCTGCCAAGGGGGAGGTGGCCATGAGAAAAAGACTAAATAATCAACGAAATGATAACGTTCAACGAGTCGGTACATGGAATGTCAAAAACTTGACTGTGGTAGGGAAGCTAGAAAATCTGAAAAGGGAAATGCAAAGGCTCAGTCTAGATACAGCAAGGATAAGTGAAGTGAAATGGAAAGAAGACAAGGAATATCAACAGTAGCAGAAAATGGTACAACGTGAGTAGGATTCATTTGGAATGGAAAGGTAGGGCAAAGACTGTGTTGCAGTCTTCCTGTTCTTGTCAGAATCGACAGGAAGCCAACACTAACAACGATCAGTTATACGTGCCGACGTCGCAAGCTGAACATGTAGAGCTAGAGAAAATGTAGGAGGATATTGAAAGAGTAATACAGTACATAAAGGGAGATGAAAATATAATAGTCAAGGGCGACTGGAATGCAGTTGTAGGGGAAGGAGTAGAAGAAAAGGTTACAGGAGAATGTGGCCTTGGGGCGAGGAATGAGAGAGAAGGAAGACCAAATGAGCTCTCTAACAAATTTCAGCTAGTAATAGGGAATACTCTGTTACAGTATCACAAGAGGAGGAGTTATACTTGGAAAAAGCCGGGTGATACGGGAAGATTTCAGTTAGATTACATCATGGTCAGACAGAGATTCCGAAATCAGATACTGGATTGTACGGCGTACCCACGAGCAGATATAGACTCAGATCACGACGTAGTAGTGATAAGGAGTAGGCTGAAGTTCTAGAGATTAGTCAGAAAGACTCAGTACGCAAAGAAATGGGGTGCAGAAGTACTAAGCGATGACGAGACAAGGCTACAGATACAGCGGTAAGGAATAGCTCAAAAGGCAGTACAGTTAAAGAGGAACGGACATCTCTGAAAAGGGCAATCACTGAAGTTGGAGAGAAAAACATAAGTACAAAGGAGGTAACTGCGAAGAAACGAGGGGTAACAGAAGGTATATTTCCGTTGATTGATGAAAGAAAGAAGTAAAAAAAACGTTCAGGGAAATTCAGGAGTACAGAAATACAAGTCGCTGAGGAATGAAATAAATAGGAAGTACAGGGAAGCTAAGACGGATTGGCTGCATGTAAATTGTGAAGAAGTCGAAAGAGAATTGACTGTCGGTAGGACTGAATCACCATACAGGGAAGTCAAAAAAACCTTCGGTGACATAAAAAGCGAGCAGCACGATAACATTAAGAGTGCAAGGGGAATTCCAATGTTAAATGTAGAAGAGAGGGCGGGTAGTGGAAAGAGTACATTGAGGGAAGATTTGCCTGATGAGATAGAAGAACAAACAGGTTCAAATGGCTCTGAGCACTATGGGACTTAACATCTATGGTCATCAGTCCCCTAGAACTTAGAACTACTTAAACCTAACTAACCTAAGGACAGCACACAACACCTAGTCATCACGAGGCAGAGAAAATCCCTGACCCCGCCTGGAATCGAACCCGGGAACCTGGGCGTGGGAAGTTAGAACGAACAGGAGTCGATTTATAATAGATAGTGGCTCCAGTATTAGGATCAGAGTTTAAGAGAGCTTTGGAGAACGTAAGATCAAATAGAGCAGGAGGGATATATAACATTCCATCATAATTTATAAAATCATTGGGCGAAGTGGCAAAAGGAGATTATTCAGATTGGTGTGTAGAATGTATGAGTCCGCCGTTTGAAAAAATTATCATCCACATAATTCCGAAGACTACGAGAGCTGACAGTAATCGCACAATCAGCTTAACAGCTCATGCATTCAAGTTACTGACAAGAAAAATATACAGAACAATGGAAATGAAAATTGAGGATGTGCTTGTTAACGATCAGTTTGGCTTTAGAAAAGGGAAGGACACCGGAGAGGGAATTCTGACGTTGCCGTTGATAATGGAAACAAGACTAAAGAAAAATCAAGACACGTGCAACGGATTTGTCGACTTGGAAAACGCGTTCGACAACGTAAAATGGAGCAAGATATTAGAAATTCTGAGAAAAATGGGGGTAAGCTGTAGGGAGAGGTGGGTAGTATAGACTATGTACAAGAACCAATAGGGAATAATAAGACTGGAAGACCAAGAACGAAGCTCTCGCATTAAAAACGGTGTAGGACAGGGAAGTAGACTTGTGTCCCTACTGTTCAATCTCTACATCGAGGAACCAAAGAAGGGAAGGAAAGATAGATTCAGGAGTAGAAAAGAAATTGAAGGTGAATGGATATGAATGATACAATTCGCTGATAACATCGCTATCCTGAGTGAAAGTGAAGAAGAATTACATGATCTGCTGAAAGGATTGTACAATCAGAATTTGGATTGAGAGTAAATCGAAGAAAGACGAAAGTAACGAGAAGTAGCAGAAATGAGAATAGCTTGAAACTTAACATCAGGATTGATGGTCACGAAGTATATTAAGGTTAGAAATTCTGCTGCCTAGGCAGAAAAATAAACAATGGCGAACGGAGCAAGGAGGACATCAAAAGCAGTCTAGCTCTGGCAAAAAGGACATTTCTGGCTCAGAGAGGTCTACTAGAATCAAACATAGGCCTTACTTTGAGAAAGAAATACCTGAAAATGTGCGCCTGGAGAACAGGGCTGTATGGTAGTGAGACAAGGACCGTGAGAAAACCGGAATAGAAGAGAATCGAAGCATTTGACATGTGGTGCTAAAGGCGAATTTTGAAAATTTGTTATATTGATAAGGTAAGGAATGAGGAGGTTCCGCTCAGAATCGGTGAGGAATGGGTACACCTGGAAAACACTGAAAAGGAGAAGGGACAGTATGGTAAGATACCTGTTAAGACACTGGGGAATGACTTCCATGGTACCTGAGGGAGCTGTAGAGGACAAAAACTGTAGAGGACGACAGAGACTGGAATACACCCAACATATAATTGAGGAGGTAGGTTGCGAGTGCTACTCTGAAATTTGAGATTTGTGGTAAGTTCCTATGCGACCAAACTGCTGAGGCCATCGGTCCCTAGGCTGACATACTACTCATTCTAACTTAAACTAACTGACGCTAAGGACAACACACACACGCATGCCCGAGGGAGGACTCGAACTTCCGACGGTGGGAGCCGCGCGAAACGTGGCAAGGCGCCCAAGACCGCACGGCTATCCCACTCAGCTGTGATGAAGAGATTGGCAGAGGAGAGGAATTCTTGGCGGGAAGCATGAAACCAGTCAGAAGACAGTGCAACGGGTACTTTTCCCGTCCTGGCCAGTTTACCACATCTTCCCATACCGATTTTACCACTAATTCGTAAGCCACATGAGTTAGTATGTTGTATTAATTAATAACAGTAACTACAATATGAGACAGGAGTACAAATATTTAGTAATTTTTTTTTCTTTTTACTCATTGCATTGTATTATAATGGTCGATCAAACCTTTCCCTTTAAGGGTGTTGCTGCAGCGCGTATATGGAAACCTCTGAGACTCCGACGCAGGTATATGAGTAAACAGCGGCATGTAGGAAGAGTTTAATGTGGTCTTCGAACGGAAACATTTCTGATCGCCCCTGATTTCACAGCCTTAATTTGAATTCATACTAATTGCTACAAACACGCACTGCATTCGAAGATGACCACTTCTACAAAAGGCATCAACGATTTCCTGTTACTTCCGTTTGACATTAATAACAGACGCAGAACTGTGCTAGTTGCGCCCGCTCGTGACTTGTCGGCACTGGAAGACAAACAATAAAACATTCCGCCTATCACTTCTATTAATGCTGCAGTGGCCGCGATACGTACGACTCTGCCCCTGACGTAGGCGGTTAACTTTACTTACTTCACGACCGAATTCAGCATCTTCAATTAAAATTAAGCCAGTCTTACAGTATGGCTATCTCTGTGTCTGTCAGTATTTTTGTTTGCTACTGATCAAGACCAATCTGGCGTTGTGATTTCAAGAAAGTGTATATAATCCTTTCCATATGTATGGATTAGGAACGGGTCGTGGGCAGAAAAAGTCAACCAAGTGAGAAAGGCATAATGTTGATATTATTATTAGCAATCTTACACGAAAACTGTGGTTTCCACACAGCTGTACGCTTCCAAACAACGAATCACATGTCATACAAGGGTCTCCATAATGTGCAGCCTTCATAATTCACTTACAGTCCCTCTTGATGTATTCTCCGCAAAGAACAGACTGAGAATAAAGGTGCTTGTGAATCCACACCACACAATCACATACGACGAGTACAATGACTCTTCGTGCACACCACGCGGCTTAATAGCATCCCGAATTCGACAGTTCTGTGTATTGACTGCTCCCCATAGTGTAAAAAGTGCCTCGTCACTCCATAGAATACTCCACAGGCATACGTAATTCCGATCGATACTTGAAACCGAAGAGAATGTTGCTGCGGATCGTGTTTCAGTAGCTGCACCGTCTGGATCCAGTACACATACCAGTGTAAAATAAGCCGCATATCTTTCTGTACTGTTGACCATGGGATGGATAGTTCTGGTGACATTGCACAAGCTCTAGCACTACCCTTGCCACGTGCTTCATGGTCAGTTAACAGCAACAGCACATGCGTCAGTAACATCCAATGGGGTAGGAAGTGTTCCTCTTCCAGTGCGACACGAACCCGGGGTGGTCGAGCGGTTCTAGGCGGTACAGTCTTGAACCGCGCGACCGCTACGGCCGTAGGTTCGGATCCTGCCTCGGGCATGGATGTGTGTGCTGTCCTTTGGTTAGTTAGGTTTAAGTAGTTCGAAGTTCTACGGGACTGATGACCTCAGAAGTTAAGTCCCATAGTGCTCATAGACATTTGAACCATTTGCACCACACGAACCTGCCCATGTTTTCGAATGTCGTTATAATTTTCTTTAAGCCATTTAATGACGTTGGGTCCCTTATCTGATCTTTCAGTTGGCGATATTCTCTAAAAGTGGAATCGTAATTGCTGCTATTCACATAAAACACTTTCATTGACAGCTCACGGTACCTCTTCTCGATAGTCATTTTGTTTGTCAAATACCAGATTGGATGTTATACGGCCATACAAACTGAGTACAGCGCCAGATCTGCACGTGGTGTACAAAACTGTAATTGATTTTTTTCCAGCGTTAATCGGTTTCCCATTAGCGTGTCTACGAAGTTTCGAACCCATGTGGTACTTACAGCACACACTGAACTCCGTGAACGGCTGCACTTTAGTTATAACCAACTGGTACACCCATTAAAGAGCTTCCTACAGAGTATGTAAAAATTACAGTTAAGCAACTCGAACGTAGTTAACTGCACTACTGGCCATTAAAATTACTACACCAAGAAGAATTGCAGATGATAAACGGGTATTCATTGGACGGACATATTATACTAGCACTGACATGTGATTACATTTTCACGCAATTTGGGTACCCAGAACAACCACCTCTGGCCGTAAAAACGGCCTTTATACCCTTCGGCATTGAGTCAAACAGAGCTTGGATGGCGTGTACAGGTACAGCTGCCCATGCAGCTTACACAGTACCACTGGTTATTAAGAGTAGTGAATGGCGTATTGTGATGAGCCAGTTGCTCGGCCACCATTGACCTGAAGTTTTCAATTGGTGAGAGATCTGTAGAATGTGTAGGCCAGGGCAGCAGTCGAACATTATCTGTATCCATAAAGGCCCGTACAGGACCTGCAACATGCGGTCGTGCGTTATCCAGCTGAAATGTAGGGTTTCGCAGGGATTGAATTAAGGGTAGAGCCACGGGTCGTAACACATCTGGAATGTAACGTCCACTGTTCAAAGTGTCGTCAATGCGAACAAGAGGTGACCGAGACGTGTAACCAATGGCTCCCCATACCATCACGCCAGGTGATACGTCAATATGGCGATGACGAATACACGCTTCCAATGTGCGTTCACCGCGATGTCGCCAAACACCAATGCGACCATCATGATGCTGTAAACAGAACCTGGATTCATCCGAAAAAATGACGTTTTGCCATTCGTGCATTCAGGTTCGTCGTTGAGTACACCATCGCAGGCGCTCCTGTCTGTGATGCAGCGTCAAGGGTAACCGCAGTCATGGCCTCCTAGCTGGTAGTCCATGCCGCTGCAAACGTCGTCGAACTGTTCGTGCAGATGGTTGTTGTCTTGCAAACGTCCCCATCTGTTGACTCAGGGATCGAGACGTGGCTGCACGACCTGTTACAGCCATATGGATAAGATGCCTGTCATCTCGACTGCTAGTGATATGAGGCCGTTGGGATCCAGCACGGCGTTCCGTATTACCCTCCTGAACCCACCGAGTCCATATTCTGCTAACAGTCATTGGATCTCGACCAACGCGAGTAGCAATGTCACGATATGGTAAACCGCAATCGCGATAGGCTACAATCTGACATTTATCAAAGTCGTAAACGTGATGCTACTCTTCCTTACACGAGGCATCACAACAACGTTTCACTAGGCAACAGCGGTCAACTGCTTTTTGTGTATGAGAAATTGGTTGGAAACTTTCCTCATGTCAGCACGTTGTAGGTGTCGCCATCGGCGCCAACCTTCTGTGAATGTTCTGAAGAGCTAATCATTTGCATATCACAGGATCTTCTTCCTGTCGGTTATATTTCGCGTCTGTAGCACGTAATCTTCGTGGTGTAGTAATTTCAATGGCCAGTAGTGTGGAATATTTCAATGAATGTGCATCACGTCACCAAAAATGTACAAATTTCTATATTCGAAGTGACAAAATGCAATTGCTACATATATTTTGTATGAAGCTCCTAAAGTGTTGAATCAAATTTGAAGATGGCAACCGCATGCCGAAACCAGCAGCGTGAATGTATTACAGATATGTATTTGATCGCGAGCTAATAACATTTTATACTAGTTGATGATGATCAGTAGGCTAGGCTAATGCGCAAGAATAGGGACTTGATGGGAAAATGTGACAAATGAAGCCTTGTGACTGAAGGGGGGTTTGCCCCGGGTACACTAAGAGCAAAAGTAAACAGGTATTCCCATTGTCACCAACAATGCCTAATACATAGGATGAGCAAAACGAAACTTAGACAGAAATTAGTGCATGCAACTTAAGATAGGCAACCCATCTTCCATCATCCACCATGGTTGAAGATGATGCTGATTAGGTTGCCTTTCATAATGTGTATGCAATATTTTCCGGACTAGGTTTGTTTTGTCCATCCTGTATAAGTGTACTCACACTGGAGTCACAGAAACTAAACGACGAATGAGTTTAGTAGACACTTCTGTTGTATTTGTAGATGATGCAGACGCCGACATGCAGTTAGCAGTGGGTAAACTGGAAACATACCAAAATATTTTAACCTAAAAATATCCCTAACAAAATAGAGACGGTGGGTTTACATGGGAAACAATTATTTCTAAGAAATTTGCAAAACAGAAAATTATGGAACCACTACCTTATTTCATTTACTTAAGGTATAATAAGTGTTAGTACCAGAGAACTGAGATTAGAAACAAAATAAGCCAGTTTGAAATTTTCTTGGTGAAATTAAGAGGACATTAAATGGGAACAGCGAGAAATTGACAGGAATACAGTTTAGTAATCGACAGAAGTCTCAGTGTGTTAATGTATGGCAGTGAGAATTCGAAATGAAACAGAAAGGACAAGAGGAAATTTGAAGCTGCCAAGGTGAGATTGTTTAGATTCATGTCACGCCTTAAACTCTTGGATAAAAAGGTAAGTAAGGTTATGTAGTAGCGTTTTACCATTTTTCGATATGATTACAGAATAGAGGAACATATATTAAAGAATAAATCAATGTTGGACCAACGAATGGAAACATAATCCCCAAACTTCTCATAGAATATAAAGCTAAGTACAAGAGATGTAGGATGATTCCTCAGTACACGGAAGAACGATTAGCTTAAAATCCTACAGGTTTAAAACTGTAATATATTGATGGAGTAAAGTAATATATATTTACGGGTCAGTTTACACAAAGCATTTTCCAGGGAACTGCGGCTGAAACAGCCTATTTAAAACTGAAATGTTCTGCAAACGTTAAATAATTTCAGTAAACTTAAATATCGCAAAAGATACACAATGAATTGCTGTAATCGTTGACGCTGTTGTCCGCTTGGATATGAATGACAAATAAGTAGACCAAAGGAACCGAGGGAGGCAATGTTTCTGGAATGCTTTTAGCTGAAAATACTGTCGGCCATGTATGTCAAACTACAGCTAGAGAGCAAAGCGTGCGCTATTCCATTTAGATAAATTTCGAGTATTGCAATGTGTTTAGATTTATTGCCGCTGCATCTTTCGACACCTAGGAAACTTTCTCAACTGACTGGTCAGAATGAGTACAGTATGTCACTGGACACTTTGGTGCGGCGCTATTCCCTGAATTACGCGGTCTGTTGAAATAGGGGACTACGCTTTAATGTATCACTGGGTCTGTGTGCTCGGACGTGTCTTCCAGTCTACGTGCGGCCGGTGTGTACATGGACTGTAGCACAATGTAGCTACCAGTATGACACTCAGACTCAACCACGTTCCAGCAGACGAACCAGATTTTGTGCATCTTATAATGTTCAACTGGTTCAGTTAAGGTTGTTAACTCCTTCAAATTAACATCGTTTAGTAGGTAAGTTCTTAAAAAGACGAGTCCCGAGGCTGCATTAATCGTCTTTACATGCATGTTTGGAGACTCCTAGCTGAATGAACGCTGGTATAGTCATTGTTATACGAGCGCAACACCTGGTGTGATGTTGTAAGGAAGTGTCATTCCAGTATTCTCTGGCTGGACATCAACCATTATATTTTAGACGTATGAAGTTCGTTGGCTGCGCCACAGCTTCGACGTCACTGCAACGTTATCTTACAATTAGAAAACGCAATACTGCACGTTGCCCGCGCTGTACTGACATCCCTCGATAAAGAGGGTGTCTGATGTCGCCCAGGCCAGAACACTGGCCACAAGTCACCGGCAGACTGATTTGCTACCACTCACCGTCCACATCAATTGATGTCGGTGGAGCACAGAATGGAGTACGCGTACCTGTTTCTTAGTTCAGTTCGACTCAGAACCAAGTCGGGTTAGAGCCATTGTTGCCGCATGATGTGGCTGCCATTTGCACGATGCATATCCCCAAATCAGCTACATACTTAATACAGTCTCCTTCTGTGATTTCCATCAGAATTTCGACGTAAATTTAAGTAATTTTCGCTTTATTACTTCATCTGTCTTCTAATGATCAGAAACTTTGCCGACGATGAAATTAAATCAATGGTATAAATCTGGCTCCCAGTGCTTGTTGCATCCACAGATTTTGCTAAAGTACACTATCTTGTCTGGACGTGCTAGCGAGCAGTACGGTACGTTTGCCGTTCTCGTAACTACATATATTTTTCTATACTATTGGTTGGACTAATGACTCAAGACTTGTTATTTGTAGCACTCCACGTCGATCAATAATTATTAATAAATGACGACCTCGGCTGTAATCAGTGGCAAGCACAGTACATAAGAATCAGAGTTACTGCGCGTAAAACGTGGTACGTGCCGTGCTCCGTTGATATCAGTTGATACTTTCAGGTTTAAACCGATAAACAGCAGCTCTATCTCTAATTTCAAATTGTCATTAATGGCTACTTTGTCAGAATTTGGGCATGCAAACAATCGTAAGTGACAAACACATGGCTGTTAGTAGTAGTAAAGCGTGCGGTGTTCGTGGCAGGAAAATGAATTTCAGGGACGATTTGAATAAGTCCGAGGATAATGTATAAAACCGAAACTGATATTTGCTTCAAAAGGTTTTACTAATCAGGTAAACGTGAATAATTCTTTAAGCAAGTAAACAATGTTCAGCTGTGTCCATTACCATGTTGTTGTTGTTGTTGCGGTCTTCAGTCCTGGGACTGGTTTGATGCAGCTCTCCATGCTACTCTATCCTGTGCAAGCTTTTTCACCTCCCAGTACCTACTGCAACCTACATCCTTCTGAATCTGCTTGGTGTATTCATCTCTTGGTCTCCCTCTACGATTTTTACCCTCCACGCTGCCCTCCAATACTAAATTGGTGATCCCTTGATGCCTCAGAACATGTCCTACCAACCGATCCCTTCTTCTGGTCAAGTTGTGCCACAAACTTCTCTCCTCCCCAATCCTATTCAATACCTCCTCATTAGTTATGTGATCTACCCACCTAATCTTCAGCATTCTTCTGTAGCACCACATTTCGAAAGCTTCTATTCTCTTCTTGTCCAAACTATTTATCGTCCATGTTTCACTTCCATACATGGCTACACTCCATACGAATACTTTCAGAAATGTCTTTCTGACACTTAAATCAATACTGGATGTTAACAAATTTCTCTTCTTCAGAAACGCTTTCCTTGCCACTGCCAGCCTACATTTTATATCCTCTCTACTTCGACCATCATCTGTTATTTTGCTCCCCAAATAGCAAAACTCCTTTACTACTTTAAGTGCCTCATTTCCTAATCTAATTCCCTCAGCATCACCCGACTTTATTAGACTACATTCCATTATCCTTGTTTTACTTTTGTTGATGTTCATTTTATATCCTCCTTTCAAGACACTGTCCATTCCATTCAACTGCTCTTCCAAGTCCTTTGCTGTCTCTGACAGAATTACAATGTCATCGGCGAACCTCAAAGTTTTTTTTTCTTCTCCATGAATTTTAATGCCTACCCCGAATTTTTCTTTTGTTTCCTTTACTGCTTGCTCAATATACAGATTGAACAACATCGGGGAGAGGCTACAACCCTGTCTTACTCCCTTCCCAACCACTGCTTCCCTTTCATGTCCCTCGACTCTTATAACTGCCATCTGGTTTCTGTACAAATTGTAAATAGCCTTTCGCTCCCTGTATTTTATCCCTGCCACCTTTAGAATTTGAAAGAGAGTATTCCAGTCAACATTGTCAAAAGCTTTCTCTAAGTCTACAAATGCTAGAAACGTAGGTTTGCCTTTCCTTAATCTTTCTTCTAAGATAAGTCGTAAGGTCAGTATTGCCTCACGTGTTCCTGTGTTTCTACGGAATCCAAACTGATCTTCCCCGAGGTTGGCTTCTACTAGTTTTTCCATTCGTCTGTAAAGAATTCGTGTTAGTATTTTGCAGCTGTGACTTATTAAGCTGATACTTCGGTAATTTTCACATCTGTCAACACCTGCTATCTTTGGGATTGGAATTATTATATTCTTCTTGAAGTCTGAGGGTATTTCGCCTGTTTCATACATCTTGCTCACCAGATGGTAGAGTTTTGTCAGGACTGGCTCTCCCACGGCCGTCAGTAGTTCCAATGGAATATTGTCTACTCCGGGGGCCTTGTTTCGACTCAGGTCTTTCAGTGCTCTGTCAAACTCTTCACGCAGTATCGTATCTCCCATTTCATCTTCATCTACATCCTCTTCCATTTCCATAATATTGTCCTCAAGTACATCGCTCTTGTATAGACCCTCTATATACTCCTTCCACCTTTCTGCTTTCCCTTCTTTGCTTAGAACTGGGTTTCCATCTGAGCTCTTGATATTCATACAAGTCGTTCTCTTATCTCCAAAGGTCTCTTTAATTTTCCTGTAGGCAGTATCTATCTTACCCCTAGTGAGATAGGCCTCTACATCCTTACATTTGTCCTCTAGCCATCCCTGCTTAGCCATTTTGCACTTCCTGTCGATCTCATTTTTGAGACGTTTGTATTCCTTTTTGCCTGTTTCACTTACTGCATTTTTATATTTTCTCCTTTCATCAATTAAATGCAATATTTCTTCTGTTACCCAAGGATTTCTACTAGCCCTCGTCTTTTTACCTACTTGATCCTCTGCTGCCTTCACTACTTCATCCCTCAAAGCTACCCATTCTTCTTCTACTGTATTTATCTCCCCCATTCCCGTCAATTGCTCCCTTATGCTCTCCCTGAATCTCTGTACAACCTCTGGTTCTTTTAGTTTATCCAGGTCCCATCTCCTTAAATTCCCACCTTTTTGCAGTTTCTTCAGTTTTAATCTACAGGTCATAACCAATAGATTGTGGTCAGAGTCCACATCTGCCCCTGGAAATGTCTTACAATTTAAAACCTGGTTCCTAAATCTCTGTCTTACCATTACATAATCTATCTGATACCTTTTAGTATCTCCAGGGTTCTTCCATGTATACAACCTTCTTTCATGATTCTTAAACCAAGTGTTAGTTATGATTATGTTGTGCTCTGTGCAAAATTCTACCAAGCGGCTTCCTCTTTCATTTCTGTCCCCCAATCCATATTCACCCACTATGTTTCCTTCTCTCCCTTTTCCTACACTCGAATTCCAGTCGCCCATGACTATTAAATTTTCGTCTCCCTTCACTATCTGAATAATTTCTTTTATTTCATCATACATTTCTTCAATTTCTTCGTCATCTGCAGAGCTAGTTGGCATATAAACTTGTACTACTGTAGTAGGTGTGGGCTTCGTGTCTATCTTGGCCACAATAATGCGTTCACTCCATTACCATAGCTTACATGAATTTACGTGACTGTCTGATGGTTGAAATGTTGAGGGACAAGCTTAATACCACAGACAATATCTTGAGGTTTTATACTTTATTATAGCAAAACTTATTAATGCAAATCGTAGTATCATAAACGGAAACAACTCTGGCCTTTAAAAAATGTATTTTGGAGTGGTTTCACAATAATGTTCCGTTAACCAGCCGAGCTAATAAACAGTCGTGAGTAAATTGTAACTCATGTTAAGCCCACTGAGTTTGCAATTAAACAATGTTAAGAAATCATCATTTTTAAGAATAAAATTTTGCATTGAATTAAGTTATGATTTTAAAAATGTGGCACTACTCCAGAAAGATTTGAAAACACTGACTTACTCGAATAAAAAAGTTCACAACGTCAGTTGTAATATCCAAGACTATATTTCATTCAGAACAATATTCACGACGGCATGTGTGCGGAATGTGAATGAACGTTCTCGTGATATTAATAAAAAGGACATAACCGTTAATAGAATAATAAATAGTTGTTGTCAATGACGTAATATTTTGTAAACATTATATCTCAGACAATAATCATGGAAAAATATCATTAAAATCTCCATCTTTTGTTATTTATGATTCCTCTAGAATAATCCTTCTTGTTCGAAATGTTGTATTGATAGCATGTAATTGATGTCTCGTAACACAGAGGTCTGTAAAAAACTGTATTATGTTGCTAATGTAATATTTTAAAAATAATGTTTATGTGTCACTGAAATGAATCTTCTTTGTTTGGAGCTTTATTTCATTGTGATTCTCGACCTATATAAATGTTAAGCTGTCTGATCAGCTAAAAATGAACGTAGCCATTAGCGCTATTGATATAAAGTGCGGTTCTAACATTCTGCGTGGTGTCTGTTTGTTCTAAGTCGTGTCTCCCTACTACTTTCGCTCAACGACGCTCTGAGCGTGTTTTTTAGGGAATTGACTAGTTTGAACCTGGGACCTGTTGCTGGTAAGGAGACGCCAGACCACACATGACATGTAGAATTCAGAAGAGTTCAGTGAGACTAGCGATGATATAACCAAATACTTAATGATTTCAGCATCAGCTCCACTGCACTCCCTGTAAAAGAATCTTAATACTAACTAAATTTAGTGGAAAGGGTTAAAGGCTTTCCTATTTTTAGTTAGCTGGTAAAATAACGTCGAAAAAGCAGTTAAGTTTACCATTGGAAATTTTATTTTACCCACAAAACATTGTTTATAAATTGCACTATTCATAAAAGGAAATGTTTCAATACAGGATGGTAAAAACCAACTGCGTTCAACAAAAATGTGAACGAATATTCCCTGAATGGGTTTCCAAGTTCTACAATGCATTGAAGGATGAACTATGCCATATCACATTTATAATCTAGGTTCAAATTAAGTTTCACAAAAGAGAAAACTATCAAAATGGTCTACAGTGACCCTCAATTATCTTTAATTACTTACCTAACCTGTCTTAAATTACAGTGGCTGATGTGGCTTCTCAATAACTATATAACAGAAAAATTATCGCGTTTCAGATTTTTACTTGAAGTGGCAAATGTGAACACCATGAGCTTAAATTGACGATCGACACTAGTATTACGCAAATAAAAGGGGGTATAACAGATGAGAATTCTGCAGTTCTGAGTGAAGCTTTATGCGCTGTTATGCGGCATCGCATGCGTTCATTACCTTGTAGGGTGTTCGTCAGAGGCCAGCGGGCAGCACAGCTCCACTCACCTCGCCGTCTCGGAAGCAGCTCTCTCCTAACTTCTCCTTACTACAATTTACCGAAGTTGGTTTAGGAAAACTATCTGGCTGTGTTTTCATCTGACCAATCAGGGTCTCAATGTTAACCTTAAGCTCCGCCTACAAAAATTCTGTCTATCCAATGAGAAACGTTGTACTTTTCGTGATAGGGCAATGTTTTTAAAGTTTGCAACGTAACAGAGAGGCGAAAAAGTCTCACGCTAAAACTTGCAGCTGGCGTGGTCCTTTTAGTGTTATCGTAAGATCTATACTGTTCTTCTGGAAGGCTCAATCTTTTAACGTGGGCTGGGGGGTGGTCCTGACGTAACAGAGACGCGAAAAAGTCTCACGCCAAAACTTGCGGCTGGGGTGTGGTCCTAGCGGTTAGCTGGCGACGTGGGGGTCCGTCCCCTATCGTAGGGCCTTCTAGCTTAACACGGTTCTGCTCTCGGCTTCTGTTCTCGTTTCTCCCCACGGAACTGCGTCTGTCCCACGGTGGGAAGGTATGACATGCATTTAGGCATTCTTGTGTTAGTCTGTGGTATTACATTTGCTCACTCATTACTCGTATTACTTTGGTTAATTTAATGTCACGATTTATTCGGAGCTATGTGACATACTACTGGATTTGCTTATCATGTCAGGGTTTTCTTGGAAGGTGTTGGATTTGCCTGACACCTTACATATCACCACCCTTTGAACTTAATTTTTGCACTGAAGTTAGGCAATGATTGTGTCGTTGTCTAAGCCAGTCAAAAATTATTCCGTTATCTAAATTTTGTTGCCTACTGTTCAGCTACATTGTTCTGTTCTATGCCAGTTTGTATTACTAATTTACATTTTTATATTCTTTCACATTAATATCAAAAATATGTTTATATTGACAAGGGAAGAATATTTTTATTCTATTATAATTATTATTTTTTAATTATTTTCTTTCCTTATTTAATTGTGAAGTTTGTTTTTTAAGAAGTTTGTTATCGAATGTGAGGAGTCTTTCACATCGATTTTCTTAGAAATACTGTTTTTATAAATGTAGTAATTAAGTAAAATCTAGTCCTAACACATTTTCTAAATATCATGTACAAGTAAAATGATTTTTTTTTCTAGACACTCATTTCAACACTGTTACACTAAGAAATAAGAAATATTTCCAATAATTGTTTCGACAAAGAAATATACATACACAAGTATTGAGATATTATCCTAACAAATGGTACAAATCTTAAAAAAAAAGGGAAAACATCCAACAAGATAATTTTTCATTCTTTGTTTTTATAAGTAGAAAATAACTAGAATATAGTTATCCTTTTATTTTCCTGAGGAGAAAATAAGTGGCATATAGTTTTAGTGTTTATTATGCCTTACTTTTGTTCTTTATATACTGTCCATTTCAGATTTAATGACTTATTTTGATCGATAGTCTAATTTTTACTTAAGTCCCTAGTCAATGACTGTTATTTTGTAGTTTATTAGCTGTCTGGTGTGCTTAACTTATTTAGTTTTTCACATGTTTCGTTTGCACAATTCCTAAATCACATAATTTGATTTCACACATTCACACAATCCTATGAATGTTTAAGCATGAGCTTGGCGAATGTTTTTTGCACGAAGGTGATGGACTTGAGCGAGATGGATGTGGCCAGTATTTGATGTACAACTTCGTTCGTAGTTCCTTGTTGGCTTTGCAAGTGTGTGTTGCTGTTGTGGATGTCCCATAAAGGAATGGAGCTGTGGGTGCAGAATCCCGTGGTTTACTGGCTTTGTATGCGTGAAAGTCATCGTTATGTGTCGCTGAAAGCGATCGTTTTTCGTTGTAATACTTCACAGACGACTAGTTGGTATGTCATCTATTCTTCACCCATCCTCTTTCTTGGTCTCAATCTTGCAAATCTTCAACTTCTGTTCTTCCTGCTTTCTCCCTGCTTCTTACATGCTTCTTGGTTCTTCTCTGGGAAGGATATGGAAATATTTATTGATAACTAGTCGCTTTGAAGTTCGCCTCTTAGTAACAGTTTGAGAAATTTTTTGGGCGTGTCATTTTTATTTTGTCGAAGTTTTCTTCAGTTTTGTGCATCAGCGTGCTGTTTAATTGCAGTAAAGTGACTTTTACACATATTTTTTTGCCAGTGGTGGCTTGCCCAAGTGGTCTTCTCGTCGGGCCGTTTTTTGCTTGCTCTGCTGAGTTTGGGCGTTCCGGGGTTTATGACCAGTGAAAGTCCAGTGTTTGTTTGTTGTCCCTGCACCAGTCCCTTCTGGCGTTCAGTGTCCTGTCATGTCTCTACAGGGTTCCACCACTGTGTGGTTCCATGTCCTGTCCCAGCGGGGTTCCGCTTAGTGGGCAGATTTACGGCCCACTTCCCATACAAGGGCCTGTTGGTCTTGCTGTTCTTTCCTTTCTCTTGACGCTTCTGCCTTGTAGGTATCGTGTCTTGCTAATTACGTCCTTTTCTTTCTTGATACATCTCTCGTTGCAACTAATGGGTCATTGCATATTGTCCTTGCTGAAGTTTTTACAATGGTTCTTACAAAAAGTTTTACTTATAATCATCTAACATATGCCTAGTACCTACATTGTTTTATGCCTTCTTAAAAAGCTTTACAAATTTCAGGGCCCTTTTCATGTCACAATTCTAAGATATTTTGAGTCTTAACTTCCACAAAAATCCTCAAATTCATTTTTTTTTATTTTTTGTGTAATGTCGTGGTGTATAGCATTTTAGTATTTCATGCTATTAGACTATCTACGCATAATTCCTTCACCTTAATCTATGGTATTATTGGTGTTATGTTTGTTTTTGTTTTTATTGAAAATACTTTCTTTTTCCCACCTTCCTCTCTCTTCGTTCTTCTTTCTCCTGACGATCTTATCTGCAACATAATCTTGAAATATTGTGCTGATTATTTAATAGTAATAAAATTAATCTTCAAACTTGTACTGAAAGTGTTTAATACTGCCAGTCTTAGGTAAAAATACCTCTGCTTTATCTGGTAAAATACCCTCTAATTCTCTTTTACTGTGTTCCAATATACGTTGAATTTCTTGCAATTTTTCGTCGATTTCTTTATGAACTTCTAACATGAATTGAGGCAATTCCCCCTTTTGTGCATACCATTCTAATTCTTCATCCTCTTTATCTTGCGTCATTCTTAATTGTTTGTTTATAACTGGTATTTATTCTAATTTTAGATTTCGCTCAAAGAGAAGTGTGACATTCCCGAATGTTACGCTACCTTTGCCTATATCTATTATCGCTCATCTCTCATTTAAAAAATCTGCACCTAATCAAATCTACAGTTAGTTTAGGTATAATCACAAAGTTGGCTTCGATCTTTTGACCTTGACACGAAAGAGTTAACCTTGTTTGTCTCGTAACTTCCGCAGCATTGCTTCTAATACGACCTCTTACTTTAATCTTACGTGTTTTCAGAACTGGCAATTCCTCATTGGCATTACACTGCATGAATACATTTTCTGAGATCGCACTCAGTTCACATCCGCTATCAATTACAATATTGATTGGGATATGCTTTACCATGGCCTTCACAACTGGTTGAATTTGAAAGGGTTGATTCTGTTCTTCTTCTTCTTGCATCAATGAATCCTCCACCGAATCATACATGAGTCTTTTTAGGAATTTCCCTTGCGAATTCGAACTTTTTGTAGGATAAGCTTCGACTGCTACTTCTCTCTCTTTTATTTCCTCTTCTCTATTTCTTCCTTCATTTACGCTTTCTTCTACATCCTCTACTTTTTCCTCATCCTCGTCTATCTTCTCCTTCTTTGTCGCTACTTCCACATAATCGCATCTAAATGCTCTAATTATCGCTTCATAACTTCCTTCATCACATACGTTGGGTTGTGTGCCCATTCGTAACTTATTTTCAACTTCTGTCGACAGCACAGTATCCTCATTGAATTCGCTTTCCCTGGTTTCCATCTCAAATAGCTCTGCAATTCTCATTACTTCGTCCTTTCCTCCTGCATTCGTTGTGCATGCCTCTGGTAATTCATTTCCTCGTCAGTATCCTCCCAATTAATTTCGTCCCAACACGATATTGTTATTTTCTTGTCTTCGTTTTCATCTGGTCCCTGCGGATTTGTTTCTTCCTTCTTCTCTTCTTGTGATAAGATTTTTACTTCTCTGTTCAAGGTGCTGCAATTGTCCTGGGTCGGTGCGTCATTCTATTTGTCATGGGCGCTTAGCTGTCAATTCGAACGTTTATCGGGTTTTGGTAGTCTTACCTCCACCTCGTCTATCTGTATTCTGTTTTCTTGTTCAGCTTGTTGATAGTGGTTTCTTTGTTGATAATTTGTCGGTCGATTGGTTCTCCAGTACCCGTTCCGGTTGTCTTTATTCCCTCTGTAATAGTTGTTGCCGTTCCTGGGTGAATTATAGTTATTGCCATATTCTCTTCTAAATCCATAACCGGTTCTTTGTTGAAATCTATTGTCATTTCTTGGTGCGAAGTTATCACGTGGTTCGTAATTATTGTTTCTTCGTACTGTGTCTTGTGGATTCCACTGCTTTTTGCTTTCGTTTTCACGTGCGCTTCGTCTTTTTCTTGCGTCATCTTCCGAAAATATGAACTCTAGTTCCCTTAGAATACCTTTAAATGCTTCGACGTCATTGCCTCCGCGACCTACTAATGATTGCTGGTATTTCAATGGTAACTTCATCGCGCATAATTTAATCAACTCTCCGTCGCTGTATGGTACATCTAAGCATTGATTTTTCTTTGCCATTAACTCGAAAAATTTCACGGGACTCTTCTCTCCTGAATTTTCCAATTATGGGTTCTGTAATAATTCGTACTTCACTGTGTTCTGTGCTTCGATGGACCAATATCGTAAGAGACACTTCTCTCTGAAATCTTCGTACGATCGGCATGTCGCTGCAACATGCTGCATGGTTTCTGCGACTGTTCCTGACATGTGTGCACATATAAAGTCTAATTTGTGTGCTAGCGTCCAGTGTTCTGGTAATCCTACTCGGAATTGATCAATAAAAGTTCGTGGATGTAATGAGTTTCCTTGTCGAAAGTGTTGAAATTTTCTGACTGTGAGGAAATGATCGTTGACGTAATTCGTCATAGTTCCATATGAAATTCTGGATTCTTCGCCACTTTTGTTTCTGATCATTTCTCCCGTCGTTCTTTCCTGTTGTGTTAGATCCATTGGATACTGTCCGCTGTAACTTTCGCCTACCCTTGCGTAGTATCCTTGGAGTGGTACGCAATAATTTTCTTCCATCGGTTGTGAACGTGTAGCTGAATGCATTGCACTGTACTCTTCGCGACCTGGCTTTCCATTGTCAGGTATTGGTTCGGTATCTTGTCTGGCTAACCTTGCTGCTTCATTGCACGACCCTAACTGTCTTGAAACATACATTTGTGGTTCCGCATGTGTTTGTGTTGACGTTTGTTCATCAAGAATTTCGAAATGTGTTTGTTGCTGTGCAGGCTGTCTGATATCACGTATGTTACTTTCCGCCTGTGATTGGAATCGCAAATGCGTAATATCTTCGTTAATTGCTTGTTTTTCCGGTGCAGACTCTGTGCTTGTTCGATCCTGTTCAGTACGCTCTGTTTGTTGGTAAATGCTGAATAATAAACGATTAACATTGAAAATATTTTCAAATGTTAATGCATATAGTGAAGGTACAAAAGATTTAATATATATTATTTGTTACTAGTAAAACAGGGCCTGAAGTATAATCGATAAGTGATTGTTTTATGTTAGCCGCCATCTTAGTGAAATATTGCAGCGGCCGTTTTAAATTGGCTTTTCTATACAAAAATAAATGTTGTTAGTCAAAATTACGATAATAATTGCGTATTGGTGGTCCAGAACCCTCTCTGAGGTCATACATTCGAGACTATGACTAATCTCTAAATATAGTGAACTTCTATGAATGCAAACAGAATCTTACGAGATACAAACTCTTATATGCTGATGTATGAAGCCTGGTTATTTCGTAGCAAATTTTATGAAATATTTTTACAGAATAAATTACATTAGTGTTTTGTGAGTCTGGTATTGTGTGACAAAACTGTTCATTTTGCTTAAAGAAAAGTGTTGCCACCTCGAATAACAGTAGCGTTACATTTGATAAACAATCGACAACTACAGTAGTAAAGAGACTATTATGCAACAGCACTGAAAATTACTTAAAATCATTACACTTGTTTAATTCAGATTACTTATCATACATTTAGCTGGTTTGCTGGTTATATATGATTATTTTTGTACATGAATTTACTCCCATTTACATTGTTTGACAGACAGCATTGCTACACGTTCCCAGGTGGAGATTTCTTTAACAAAATAATGATCATTAACTGGGAAAATCAGTGATTAAATAAAACCTCATATTATATCAATAATAAGTAACTAGTTCTATTGTAATATTGCTGATGTTGTACAATACGTAGTAAAAACAGAATACGGCACGCCACACTATAGTTGAAATGTCTTATTTACGAAATTTTATTCAAATTTTATTGCACAATTTCCCAAAACCCTAATCTCGCCTCTTACCGTAACTTACGGCAGAGATCTTCAATTACTGTAAAATAACAGGTTTGCAGTTATTAATAGTTTATTAGTTTGAACGAATTCATGCTAATCAATTTTCTGTTGAAATCTTTTGTAATAAATATTCGTGTTAACATACGCCTCAATTTAAAGAAGAAGTTTCTGAGACTCTGTGTTTTGAGTACAGCATTGTGCGGCTGAGTGTCATCGACGGTTGAGAAACCGGAGCGGAAGAGAATCAAGCGTTCGGGAGGTGGTGCTGGAGAAGAAAGGTGAAACGCGAAGAAAGTAGCATATAGAAAACACAACTTGAAGGGGCAGAGGGAAAGGCCATATGATAAAGCAACAGGGTAGTAGAGGGAACTACGGAGGGGAAAAGCTGTAGTAGAAGATAGAAATGGGAATACACCCGGCAGATAATTGAGGATGTAGGGTGCAAGTGCAGTCTGAGATAAGAGGTTCTCACAGGAAAGGAATTCCTGGCAGCCTACATCAGACCCGTCCGAAGGTTAATGAACTCTCCACCCCCCCTCCCTCAAGAATAAAAAATAAAAATACAGTTTAGAAAAGATTTCGACGGTGTTCATTAACACGAATAACCCATGATCCTGCAAGAGACGTACTGTACAGTTATTCTTGTATAACAGCGATGCTTAAAAATCTTTCGGAGGAAAATTTGTTGGTTGTCCAGCTAACAACAATTTAAACATTCAGGGAAGTTATGAAGAATACTATTCTTATTTACACCACTGGCCATTAAAATTGCTACACCAAAAAGAAATGCAGATGATAAACGGGTATTCATTGGACAAAGATATTATACTAGAACTGACATATGATTACAATTTCACGCAATTTGGGTGCATAGATCCTGAGAAATCAGTACCCAAAACAACCGCCTCTGGCCGTAATAACGGCCTTGATACGCCTTGGCATTGAGTAAAACAGAGCTTGGATGGCGTGTATAGGTACAGCTCCCCATGCAGCTTCAACACGATATCACAGTTCATCAAGAGTAGTGACTGGCGTATTGTGACAAGCCAGTTGCTCACCCACCATTGACCAGACGTTTTCAGTTGGTGAGAGATCAGGAGAATGTGCTGGCCAGGGCAGCAGTCGAACATTTTCTGTATCCAGAAAGGCCCATACAGGACCTGCAACATAGGGTCGTGCATTATCTTGCTGAAAAGTAGGGTTTCGCAGGGATCCAATGAAGGGTAGAGCCACGGGTAGTAACACAACTGAAATGTAACGTCCACTGTTCAAAGTGGTGTCAATGCGAACAAGAGATGACCGAGACGTGCAACAAATGACACCCCATACCATTACGCCTGGTGATACGCCAGTATGGCGATGACGAATACACGTTTCCAATGTGCGTTCACCGCGATTGCTCCAAACACGGATGCGACCATCACGATGCTGTAAACAGACCTGGATTCATCCGAAAAAATGACGTTTTGCCATTCGTGCACCCAGGTTCGTCGTTGAGTACACCATCGCAGGCGCTCCTGTCTGTGATGCAGCGTCAAGGGTAACCGCAGCCATGGTCTCCGAGCTGATAGTCCATGCTGCTGCAAACGTCGTCGAACTGTTCGTGCAGATGGTTGTTGTCTTGCAAACGTCCCCATCTGTTGACTCAAGAATCGAGACGTGGCTGCACGATCCGTTACGATCTTGCGGATAAGATGCCTGTTATCTCGACTGCTAGTGATACGAGGCCGTTGGGATCCAGCACGGCGTTCCGTATTATCCTCCTGAACCCACCGAGTCCATATTCTGCTAACAGTCATTGGATCTCGACCAACGCGAGGAGCAATGTCGCGATACGATAAACCGCAATCGCGATAGGCTAAAATCCGATCTTTATCAAAGTCGGAAACGTGATGGTACGCATTTCTCCTCCTTACACGAGGCATCACAACAACGTTTCACCAGGCAACGCCGGTCAACTGCTGTATGTATAGGAGAAATCGGTGGGAAACTTTCCTCATATCAGCACGTTGTAGGTGTCGCCATCGGCGCCAACCTTATGTGAATGCTCTGAAAAGCTAGTCGTTTAAATATCACAGCATCTTCTTCCTCTCGGTTAAATTTCGCCTCTGTAGCACGTCATCTTGGTGGTGTAGCAATTTTAATGGCCAGTGGTGTTTTTAAAAATAATGGAACGATTAATTGGATGCCACATTTCCTGCCATAAAGTACGAGGCCTGTGCCAAATACTCCGAACTTTGTCCACAAAAAGGTGCATGGGCCCTTGGAAATACTGTCCTCCACAATTGATATATTACTCCGAACGCCATTTCCACTTCCGGAAGCAGTCTTGGTACGCTTGTTGCTGGATGCAACGTCTGCTGATTTTCTTTTATCTAGCCTGTCGTTGCAAGACCTCGTCCGTTCAACTTTGGTCCCATCATCAGGTGCCGCTCGAGAGAGGCCGGGCGGTTAGATGGGCAATGTCACGGATTGCTCGGCCCCTCACGCCGGACGTTCGAATCCTCCCTCGGGAATGGTTGTGTGTGTCTTGTACTTAGCCTAAGTCCCACTTACACACTAATTAAACGAACTTAACGTAAGTACGTTTAAGTAGTGTGTAAGTCTAGGGACCGATTACCTCAGCAGTTTGGTCCCTTAGCAATTCACACCCTTTGAACATTTCTGAACATCATCAGCTATGATTCTCATAAGGATTATCTCGTTCTCATACTCGCGAGCCAAAAGCTCTTCACAGACTGCGAGGCAAACTTGGTGGCAACACCATGCGTTCGAAGATGCTATGTCAGAATTCAACTGAAATATTACATTCTTCTGCATTCTCTCATCTACATCTACATCTACGTGATTACTGTGCTATTCACAGTAAAGTGCTTGTCAGAAGGTTCAATGAACCACCTTCAAGCTGTCTCGCTACCGTTCCACTCTCGAACGTCGCGCGGGGAAAACGAGCACTTAAATTTTTCTGTAAGAGCCCTGATTTCTCTTATTTTATCGTGACGATCAATTCTCCCTATGTAGGTTGGTGCCAACAGAACGTTTTCGCAATCGGAAGAGAAAATTGGTGATTGAAATTTCATAAGAAGATCCCGTCGCAACGAAGTACGCCTTTGTTTGAATGATAGCCATTCCAATTCACGTATCATGCCTGGTGCGGATCCCAAACCGCACAGCAATACTCCAGAATAGGGCGGACAAGTGTGGTGTAAACAGTCTCTTTAGTAGACCTGTTGCGCCCTCTAAGTGTTTTCCCAATGAATTTCAGTCTTACTTTGATTCTACCCACAACATTATCTATGTGATCGTTCCAACTTAGGGTATTTGTAATTGTGATCCCTAAGTATTTAGTTGAATTTACGGCTCTCAGATTTGTGTGACTTATCGCGTAATCGAAATTTAGCTATTTCTTTTAGTACTCATGTGAATAACTTCGCACTTTTCTTTATTCAGGGTCAATTGCCACTATTCGCACCATACAGATATCTTATATAAATCATTTTGCAAGTCGTTTTGATCATCTGGTGACTTCAGAAGACGGCAAATGACAGCATCATCTGAAAACAATCTAAGACGGCTACTCAGATTGTCTCCTACGTTGTTAATATGGATTAGGAACAGCAAAGGGCCTATAACACTTCCTTGGGGAACGCCAGATATTACTTCTGTTTTACTCGATGGCTTTCAGTTTATTACTACGAACTGTGACCTTTCTGACAGGAAATCACGAATCCAGTCGCACAACTGAGGCGGTACTCCGTAGGCACGCAGCTTGATTGGAAGACGCTTGTGAGGAACGGTGTCGAAAGTCTTCTGGAAATCTAAAAATATGGAGTCAATTTGACATCCCCTGTCGATAGCACTTACTACTTCATGAGTATAAAGAGCTAGTTGTGTTTCACAAGGACGATATTTTCTGAATCCGTGCTGACTATGAGTCAATAAATCGTTTTCTTCGAGGTACTTCATAATGTTCGAATACAGTATATGTTCTAAAACCCTCCTACAAATCGACGTTAGTGATATGGGCCTGTAATTCAACGGATTACTCTTACTTCCCTTTTTGGGTATTAGTGTGACTGGAGCAATTTTCCAGTCTTTAGGTACGGATCTTTCTCTGAGCGAGCGGTTGTATATAATTACTAAATGTGGACCTAATGTATCAGCATACTCTGAGAGGAACCTGACCTGTATACAATCTGGACCGGAAGCCCAGGTTTTATTAAGTGACTTAAGTTGCTTTGCGACACCGAGGATATCTATTTCTATGTTTCTCATCTTGGCTTGTTGTTGTTGTTTGGAATTCAGGAATATTTACTTCGTCTTCTTTGATGAAGGAGTTTCGGAAAATCGTTTTTAATAACTCTGCTTTAGTGGCACTGTTATCAGTGACTTCATCGTTGTTATCGCGCAGTGAAGGTATTGATTGCGCCTTGCCACAGTTGTGCTTTACGTATGACCAGAATCTCGTTGCGTTTTCTGTCAGATTTCGAGACAGAGTTTCGTGTTGGAAATGATTGAAAGCATCTCGCATTAAAGTACGCTCTATATTTCGAACTTCTGCAAAACTTTCCCAATCTTGGGGATTTTGCGTTCTTTTAAATTTGATATGCTTTTTTCGTTACTACTGCAACAGCGATCTTACCCGTTTTGTGTACCATAGGGGGTCAGTAACATCACTTATTAATTTGTTGGGTATATATCTCTCAATTGCTGTCGATACTATCTCTCTGAAATCATTCCACAACCTTTCTACATATACCCGATCAAATCGGAAGGAGCGCAGACTGTCTCTTAAAACGGTGTTAAGAGCTTCTTTATCAGTTTTGTTTTAAATAGGTATACTTTGTGTTTCTTTTTGATGGTTGTATAAGTTATGGTATCCAGCTTAGCAACTACTGCCTTGTGGTCGCTAGTACCTGTACTCGTCACGATACTCAATATTTGTCCAGGATTATTTGTTGCGAAGAGGTCAAGCATGCTTTCGCAACCATTTACGCTTCGAGTGGGTTCATGAACTAATTGTTCAAAATAATTTTCTGAGAAAGTATCTGTACAATTCGGATGACGTTTTATGCCTGACGCTTTAAACGTATAGTTTTTCCAGTATATCGAAGGTAGATTAAAGTCACCACCGATTATAACTTTAGGAGAGGGGTACATGTTTGAAATGAGTCTCAAGTTTTCTTTGAACTGTTCGACAACTGTATCTTCTGAGTCGGGGGGTCGGTAAAAGGACCCAAATAATAGTTTAGTCCGATTGTCAAGTATAACCTCTACCCATACTATCTCGTAGAAACTATCTACTTCAGTTTCGCTACAAGGCAAAGTACTTCTGTCAGCAATAAATACTCCACCACCAATTGTATTTTATCTATCCTTTCTGGACACTGTTAGATTGTTTGAAAAAATTTCTGCTGAACATATGTCCGGCTTTAGCCAGCTTTCCGTACCTGTAACGATTTGAGTCAGTGTTCGATTGGCACGCACGTTCCTAACGTGAGCATCGTCGGTTGACTCCGAGGTGTGTCGTGGACGAGAGTCATCTTTAACTTCTGTCCGGCCGTTTTTAAGCCGTGTGAACCATTCGTAACACCGAGTATGGCTTAAGCGCTCTTCACCAAAGGCTTCCTGCACCTCTGTGAAGACTTCCTTGAGTTGCAGTCAAAATGGAATGTAGACGCGTTGCTCCTCTAACTCTCCCATCTCGAAATACACCAACTGTGCGACACCACGTTCTACTCAATACAGCATCGAACAATAACAGACAGACATACAACAATTAAACTTAATGGCAGTTGCACATTAAGGACAGAGGCGTACAGGGATGCCAACCGCAGTTCGCTCCAACAAATCACTGTGAAAGGTCTCTGTTGGATTCCTTTCATGTCAGCTTCTTAAATCTGTTGTCATTTACGGCATAGATTCGACTTCTAAATTTACTGTGGTGTTTCTGACTCTATCTGAGAGGAGACTGAGCAGTGGAACGTGTTACTTTTACACACAATCAAGAACGACCTGTCACACTACTACACTTTAAAACACAGTTTATATGTAATTCATGTCACACTGTCTCGTACGGAACCTACATCTGATTTCTTTTATATACTGTATATGATAAGATACTGTCATCCCCCTTCCCTTCTGTGTGAAAGGATGAATGAGCAAATGTATTTCTAGTTGCATACTTGATGGTAGCAGAGAAGCCTGTCTGCTAGAGAAGAGTAGGACCAACATCGGAACAGGTAGCTACACTTTCTAAAAGCAAAGGGGTTTCTATTCTTAGTATGGTCCTGTCCATCCCTTGTCATGTTGGTATAGAAAGCTGCCTCTCTGGTCACTTCCGTTTGTATCGGTGAAGCACCCTCGGTAGGGGCCCACGGCAATCTGTCCGCGGCGAGCGTCTGAAGTGGTAAGATCTCCAGCTAAGCCCATCTCTGCTAAGTCCGTAGGACAATAGATTTCTTAAGTTCAGCATAACTTAAAATTTAATCACCTTTATTTCAGGTTTTGATCTAAAATATCTTTCGTTATCTTAAATTGCAACGCAGTGTAATTCGAGTGTGAAGTTCAGAATATTTTCCAGTAGTTGCTTTGTCACTACTTTGTGAGTAAAGTGGAACCACATGTTGATGATCCGTAACTCTAAGATCATCAATCTTAAGAAGTTGAGAATCTCTTCCAATAGTTGCTTTGTCACTACTTTGTGAGTAAAGTGGAACCACGTGTTGATGATCCGTAACTCTAACTAAGATCATCAATCTTAAATGAGAATGTGCTTGAGATTATAACGTCTCGTCTTGACAAAATTTTTCAATACAGCAACCTTTCTCTATGTTCAGCCCACATGGGGTGTACTTTGTGAGACCAGTACCACGTGCTTATACAATTGTTTGACCCATCAGGTTAATAGAAAGACGATAGTAACCAATTCGAGGTTTTTCTTTTGTAAATTGCATTTCGATTAAATTTATTTTAATTATCAAAATTATTGTGGAGTTACACCCTTTGTGTAAACCAAGATGACCACGTGAAGCATGTGGTGTAATCATCAAAGTAGCCCTCAGCTATTCTTTTCGAGAAGATTTCACAGAGAGTTAGTATGAATTTAGTATACCAGTGTGTGGTAATTACATGACGGACAGGATTGCGCTACGAACGTAACTTCTTTGGGTGAAAATTGAATCGGTTGGTAGTGGTTAATTTCCTCTTGCATATGTTTCAACTTTCTTCGTGGGTTATTTTATGAATGCAGTGTTGTATGCAGTCTCCCAATCTTGGCCCCATATTTGATGTGTTCCGTAAGATTACGAACTCACATTTTCAGGATCCTAAATAAGGCACCGGTTTAGTTATGAATCAAGTTTAATATGCTAAAATTTTAACAGAACAATGATCAATGTTAAAATAAATGTCCAAATATAAACTGGAAAAGAAAAACTGCTGCGCGGAATAATTCCTATCGCGCCGATGGCTTCAGAATTCGTCTTCTCGAAGTTTTGCTTTTGCACTGCATTCCGCAATCTTTTCGTTATGAGTCGTGTGCTTCGGTTTCCCGACGTTCTTGTCTTTAGTGCGTTCGGCTTCTCTTAACCCTTAGCCAGCGCTTGCCGAAAATTCCACACTGTCATCTGTTGATCTGCAGAGCTCGATGAAGGTATCGCGGCCGTTCCCGAGCTCGTGAAACGGCCGAATCTGTAGTTGTTTCCAGAACTGGCATGAGATTATGAAAGGTTCAAATGGCTCTAAGCACTATGGGATTTAATATCTGAGGTCATCAGTCCCCTAGACTTACAACTACTTAAACCTAACTAACCTAAGGACATCATACAGATCCATGTCCGAGGTAGGATTCGAACCTGCGACCGTAGCAGCAGTGCGGTTCCGGACTGAAGCGCCTAGAACCGCTCGGCCACACCGGCCGGCGATATGAATGGTCCCCAAATTTTTGGACCTTATATATCCACAACAAACGAAGTTTTGTTTTAGATAATTCTTCTCTGTTTTGTTCTTTAAATGGCAAACTTTGCAATAAAGCGCAACGAAGAGCTGAAGTTTGCGACACAACGCTGCAGGCCCCTAACCAACGACCCTGCGTTATCCAGCACTGACTGAAATCGCACCTCGAGTTCATTCATCTGACGTAAGACACAGAGCGCGCTAGATAGAGCCTTTCCAGGCAGTCACGTGCTGGCGCCCCGGCGTTCTGCGAAAGTGGCAGTTCTTTTCGCCGCCGCAGTGGTGTGCGCCTGCCCCCACTTGGCATGCAGAGACCGGTGCGTCACGCGTGGCCACCCCGTGCCGCGTCGGACACGTAACGCCAGCGACGTGACCCACATCGCCGATGCAGCAACGCGGAATAACGTCTTCCCCCCTCGGAACGCCGGGCGCTATACGACCGTGTTCATTTTATGCCCACGGCGCTATTGTACGAGCACGCAAAATACTGCGCGCAATTTCGTGTCGCTCCCCCTTGATTTATGGGCCGTGTTCGGAGGGTTGTTAGACACGGCGCCGCACCGTATTCGTGCAGTGCTCGTAGCCAAATAAACAAAGAAATAAAAAATAAATAAAAAACTAGAAATAAACCGATGTCCACATTTAAATTTACGTACTCACTCCGTAAGCCACCACAACCTGCTGGCTGGAGGGTACCACTAGTCACTGTCTTTGCTGTTGCACTCGCAAATGGAGTGAGGAGAAAACGACTGTCAATATGCTTCAGCACGTACCCTAATTTCACTTACATAGTTTTCGCGGCCCCTACGCAAAACGTACGTTTACGGTAGTACAGTCGTTCTGTAGGAAGCTACAAATGCCGGTTCTCTAAATTTTCTCTATGGATCATCGTCTTCACTCCTTGGATTTCCATTTCAGTTTACCAAGCATTTCCGTAATACTTGCTTGTTGATCGAACCTACCGTTAATAAATTAATAGGGCATCTGTGAATTGTTTCTATGTCATTCCTAGGGTGACCAGATGCAGTTGTCTAAAAAGGTGGACAAACAGCTTCAAAACGGAGGACAAAGAAAGAAAAAAGAGCACTCACCAAACGGGTCAACTGCAGATGAGGATACCACCCGTCAGCTTTGGACAAGTCACGTGACTGCCGGGAATTACCAGTAAAACTAGTAGTTAAATCTAACTTATGGTCAGGTGGTGGTTAACTGAGCAATATAAAAAAAATAAAAACATTGATTGTCTTGACAGTGTGGCGTGAATTGTTTTGTCATGTCAACAACACGGAATTGTTTACAAAGTGAGAAACGTAAGACCATTCACCTCTCTTCATTCGACGCACCGCTACCAACATCTACAATTCAAGCAGCAGTTGACGACATGTAAACTGCACTTTAACTTTCCGAATACAAATAAATTGAATGACTATGAAATAATGAAATAAAACCATGACAATCTCTCGAGTTATTTCTTACCTTTACTGGCCACTGAGACGTACTGGCCACTGAGACGTACGTTCCAGCCCCACATATCTTACTATCCGCTTCAAGTTCATTTCTCCCTTTCTTGAAAGCGGGATATTTGCCGGAAAGGACTTCAGAAAATGTACACTTTCGTTTAGGCATAGCCATATATTTTACATAACTCATTCGGTTAAAAATTACACTTACAAATCACACGTGCACTACAGGAAGCCAAGCCAATACAAAGCGAAGATACGAAACGAAAATTTTAAATAATCGATATTTGCATTCCTTATGGTTGATCAACGATAACATCGACGATCCTGGTGCCACCTACTAACACCGCCTTCGTGCGAAGGCTGTGCCAACAGTTAAAGTATTTAAGAAAAGAGCAATAGAACGGGACGAATTGTAAATTTAACTCTATTACGCTTAACTTTGCGAAAAAGTCGGACACTGTAAAAATCCGCCCGGAACCCGGACAAAGAGCTAAAAAGCAGGACATGTCAGGATTAATCCGGATGTCTGGTCTCCCTAGTCATTCCTTAATCTGATACGGTGGATATCCCATACACTCGATCAGTACCCAAAAATGTGTCGCCCTAGTGTTCTGCACTTGGCCTAAATAATACATGCGTTGTGTCGACTTATGTGGAAGTCAGCATTAACATATACAAGGAGAAAGAGAGTAGTAGCGATGGCCGGTGACTAGAATTTAAAATAATCTGCACATACACTTTCGAATTTATAGAACTCTTTATTCGTAAAAAGGAAAGAAACATAACTTCTTGTGCCTCCTATGTGCAATTACATTAATCCACTACTATTACTTGCAGAATACTTCCTATTACTCAGTATTGACGTTCTCCAGGTTTCTACTTAAGTGTGGCCGACCACCGATGGGCGGTTGGTTAAGGCAGCGTTGGCAGGGGACGCTGAACTCTGTCTTCCGGGAGGTGTAGCGCTGCCCGCTCTTTCATTGGCGTGCGGCCGCGCGGTTTGACGCGCCATGTAACGGATTGCACGGCCCCTCCCGTCGGGGGTTCGAGCCTTCCCTTGGCCATGGGTCTGTGTTGTCCTTAGCATATGTTAGTTTAAGTAGTGTGTAAGTCTAGGGATCAATGACCCCAGCGGTTTGGTCCCTTAGGAATTCACACACACACATTGGCGTGTGTTAGCACGTGCTTGATGTTACTTGGCGCTGAGCTGGATGGTGTGCAGTCGATGCTTTAGGACTGCAAAACATGAGCTACACTTTCCTATAATTCTCCCAATAAACTGTTTCGACTCTCTACCTTGCCTATCACCGACTTTGAGTGCTCATATCATTTAAAAGCGTTTCGCATCTGTACGCCTGGATGGTTAATTGTGGTGATTATTTCAAGCAGCACACCAATAATACTGTATGGTCCCCGGCACGAATCCGCCCACCGGATTAGTGTCGAGGTCCGGTCTGCTGGCCAGCCTGTTGATGGTTTTGAAGGCGGTTTTCCATCTGCTTCGGCGAATGCGGGCTCGTTCCCCTTACTCCGCCTCAGTTACACTACGTCGGCGATTGCTGCGCAAACATTGTCTCCACGTACGTGTACACCATAATTACTCTACCACGCAAACATTTGGGGTTAGACTCATCTGGTATGAGACCTTACCGCAGGGAGGGGTGGGGGCGGAGGATGGGGGGTGTCCACTGGAGGGCCGGCCGGTGTGGCCGAGCGGTTCTAGGAGCTACAGTTTGGAACCACGTGACCTCTACGGTCGCAGGTTCGAATCCTGCCTCGGGCATGGAGGTGTGATGTCCGTAGGTTGGTTAGGTTTAAGTAGTTCTAAGTTCTAGGGGACTGATGACCTTAGAAGTTAAGTCCCATGGTGCTCAGAGCCATTTGAACCATTTTTCTACTGGGGGCCGAACCGCACAGTAACCCGAGGTTCGGTATGAGGCGGCGGTGGGGTGGGTTGACCGCTGTGGCCTGTTGTGGGGTTTTGAACCACTGCTCAGGGCTACAGCAGGACGAAGCCTCTCCGTCGTTTCTAGGTCCCCAGTTTAATACACACACACACACACACACACACACACACACACACACACACACACACACACAATACTGTATTCGAAAATTACAGGATTGTTTTTCCCACTGTTATGCATTAACCTACATTTTTTTCAGTATTTAGAGCAAGCTGTTATTCTCTAAACTAACTGGAAGTGTTGACATCATTACACCACAATGACTACCTTTTCTTTTTAATTGTGAATGCAGCATGACGTTTTACTTTACGCAGTATACTTCAAACGGCAGATCTTCTTACCTCATTAACCGCATTAAGGTGGATTCACAATTTGGTGGGGACACAGTACTAAGACAGAGTACTAGCAAAGAGAAAATTAGTATTTCTAAGTCTTCTGAAATACTATTGGTTAATGCAGGAATAACATATAAAAGCTTCAAAATCTTTTTAGGGAAGCGTTTCAGTTTTAGAATAATTTCCAACTTTCTCGATTTTAAGAAAGTTTTTGTCTCCGTTCTCACAAGTAGTTTCTAATCAAAGTGTGTGCTTGTAGTATACCGTGTCAGCAGTGCATTTTGTGCCTGAAAAGTGAGAGAATTTCATCTGTGAAACTGAAGTTACACGCAATGCTCCCCAATAATGCGTTAAAGGCTTTCGGCTGTTCTTAACCTTCATAAACAAGAGACGATCTGAGCAGCCCTCAGGAATCGTCGTTCATCGTCTAGTTAAGTCATCATCATAAATTGAAGTCGAAATAGAAAATGTTTGGGCAGGTTATCTACAGGGTGAGGAATGTGGCAGATGACCCTGAAGAATAAAAAAACTGTGAGGTCCTCCACGTAAGTAATCAAGCTTCCGAGATACATTATAAAAATGTAAAGGCTGTTTATTCCCGTAAAAATTTAGAGTTTACCATTACGAGCAACTTACATTAAGGAGCCACAACATGATAAAAACTGACCACCGATGGGTTGCCGTTTGGTGGTGATGGGGGAACGTGATACAGCAGGGAAATACACAAATGAAAAAAATTTCAACATCAAAAAGGAGCTGTGCGGTTTAAATGAAGGCGTGTGTCTACATCTCAAAGATGATGTCTACTCAAATTTCGCTCCTCACAGCATAAGAGGATGTAAACGAGGTTGGTTTTAAATAAACGGTGTAACGGTTGTGAGCGTTACCTACGTTTGAAATTGAACGCGTTGGGTTAATGTTAAACATGAATGCTGTGGTGTCACCTCCAGACACCACACTTGCTAAGTGGTAGCCTTTAAATCGGCCGCGGTCCGCTAGAATACGTCGGACCCGCATGTCGCCACTATCAGGAAGGGATTGCAGACCGAGGACCGCCACACGGCAGGTCTAGTCTAGAGAGACTCCCTAGCACTCGCCCCAGTTGCACAGCCAACTTAGCTAGCGATGGTTCACTGCCTACATACGCTCTCATTTGCAGACGCGACGGTTTAGCATAGCCTTCAGCTACGTCATTTTCTACGACCTAGCAAAGAGCCATATTCAGTTACTCTGAATGTATTCTGAACAGATAATATTGTGAATCATGTACCGTCAAGAGCGACGTTCATCATTAATGGATTTAAGTTTAGTATCAAATTAATTACGTCCGCTTTCTGAATTCTAATTCCTTGTCATGTTCCAGACCTCACGTCAGTATAGTCCTTCCCTCCTCACGCCAGCGTGCGTGAGCTAAAATGCGTGTATTTCGGCCTCCACCAGTAACACGGTGTTTGCTCTTCTGCCAACACAACAAATGCCTTTATGGCGACAAAGACAGCTCAGTAGGTTTGAACTAGATCGTGTAACAGGGTCACGAGAAGATGGATACTGCTTCTCCGATATTGCAGAAAGTCTTGGCTGAATTATAGCCACTGCCTGTGGTTACTGGCAGCGGTGGTCACGAGGATGTAGGCTCAAAAGAAAAGTTCGCTCCGGACGGCCACGTGGTATAACCGAGAGGGAAGACAATTGCACCTGGCGTATGGTTCTGTCGCATCGTACGGCATCTGCAGATGAAATCTGAGAAGCAGTTGGCACCACAACGAACTGTTACAAATCGCGTACTTCAAGAGCAACTATAGCGTGCTTTCCGCTGACCCCAGCCCACCGCCATTTGAGACTTCAGTTGTGTCAAGCGAAAACGCATTGGAGTGTGCCAGTGAGCCGTGCGGGATTAGCCGAGCGGTGTGAGGCGCTGCAGTCATGGACTGGTGCGGCTGGTCCCGGCGGAGGTTCGAGTCCTCCCTCGGGCATGGGTGTGTGTGTTTCTCCTTAGGATAATTTAGGTTAAGTAGTGTGTAAGCTTAGGGACTGATGATTTTAGCAGTTAAGTCCCATAAGATTTCACACACATTTGAACATCTTTTTGTGCCAGTGACATCCGTGTTTTGGTTAGAAGGAGGCCAGTTGAGGGCCCACACCCAACCTGTCAACGTGCTAGACACACTGGACAACACTTGAGAGTTATGATCTGCGGTGCGATTTCTATGGCAGCAGGAGCACACTCGTGGTTATCCCACCCACCCTCAGTGCAAGACTGTAGGTCAGTCTGATAACTCGGCCTACTGTGCTGCCATTCATGGATAGCATTCAAGGGGTGCTTTCCAACACGATAACGCTCGTCCACTTACCGGTGTTATAGCACAACATGCTATACAGAGTGTCGAAATGTAGCCTCGGTCTCCTCGATCGCCAACTCTGTCTCCAATCGAGCACACATGGGTCATCATCGGACAACATCTCCAGCGTCATCCTCAAACACCATTAACCGTCCCTGTGGTAACCGATCAAGTGCAACAGGCGTAGAGTTCCATCCCTCAAACTGACTTCCGTCCCCTGTTCAATACAAAGCATGGTCGTTTGCATGTTTACATTCAACATTTTAGTGGTTACATCTGTTGTTACTGTAGCAACATTTCAAATTTGCAATGGCTTGTATCGCGTTTACATTAACCTGTGCTCTTGCAATGTTAATCACTTAAATATGTTATCTAGACAAATGTGTTCGGTAATTTAATTACTCTACATTAACTGGTGTTGCGATTCTTTCCCGTCAGTGCATATAAGCATAACGCGAACGGGACATCATTCTAGCGATGATACGGGCCACAAATCTACTTACGCAAGCAACTTTTACAAGAATCACATTGTTGAGGCAAGGTTCCTGGGAACGAGACAATCGAAAACGGCGAAACTATGTGGCTGTTTGTATGCTGCTGTTATGATCATCTCCGGATAGTGGTCGAAGGACGGCGAAACCATGAGCTGGCGAGAAAGTGTTGCTCGTCCACACCTCGACACAGGTCATGGAGGTCGAACGCTTGCCCGCTCCGTTATGCAAGGTAGGCTGCGGTCTGTGGCGGATCTGACAACAGAGTACAATGCTGGCGCAGGCTGCATTTCGAAACACGTCGCTCAGCGCATATTGAACATGGGGCTCCGCAACAGAAGTCTCCAAGCTGACCTAACGACAATTTCATTGACGCCTGCAATTACGTTGACTGTTCGTCTTGTTTTTCCTCTAATGCCTGGCTACTTGACATGAGATATGACTGTCAGTATTCTAAGACAAATTATGTCAGGTGCCCGTACAATTTCACTTGATAATTTTGATATTGTTCAGCTTCAAAGGAATATGAGGTGTTTTTAACTAATTTGTTGTACCCTACATCCCGACCGAGCGAGGTGGCGCAGTGGTTAGACACTGGACTCGCATTCGGGAGGACGACGGTTCAATCCCGCGTCCGGCCATCCTGATTTAGGTTTCCCGTGATTTCCCTAAATCGCTCCAGGCAAATGCCGGGATGGTTCCTTTGAAAGGGCACGACCGAATTCCTTCCCCATCCTTTCCTAATCCGATGAGACCGATGACCTCGCTGTCTTGCCCCTCCCCGCCCCCCCCTTTCCCCACATCCTGCATGATGGTTAATAACCCAAGCCGGTAGTTGACTAATGGGACTGATGGTTAAAATGCGTTTTATAAAACTTTACGGCTGTTGAAACTCACCTTATGGTAACATTACAATCAAATGGTTCAAATGGCTCTGAGCACTAAGGGACTTAACTTCTGAGGTCATCAGTCCCCTAGAACTCAGAACTACTTCAACCTAACTAACCTAAGGACATCACACACATCCATGCCCGAGGCAGGATTCGGACCTGCGACCGTAGCGGTCGCGCGGTTCCAGACTGTAGCGCCTAGAACCGCTCGGCCATTCCGGCCGGCAACATTACAATCATCTTTGTGTATGCATCAGGTCTAAGATCTTGTGGGACACATCACCATTCTGGTGCACGGCAGCTCGAAGTGCACTGAGGTGACAAAGGTCAAGTGATACCTCATCTTAGAGTGTCGGATCTCCTTTTGCCTGGCGTGGTGCAACATCACGACGTGGCAATGACTCAAAAAGTCGTTAGAAGTCCCCTGAAGAAATATTGAGCCATGCTTCCTCTATATTCGTCCATAATTGAGGAAGTACTATGGATGCAGGATCACTGCTCGAAATGGACTCCCGATTATGTCCCGTAAATGTTCGATGGCTTCATGTCGGGCGATTGGTATGGTCAGATCATTCACTCGAATTGACCAGATCGTTCTTCAAACCAATCGCGCACAATTGCGGTCCGGTGACATGGCGCATTGTCATCCATAAAAATTCTTACGTAGTTTGGGAACATGAAGTCCATGAACTGCTCCAAATGGCCTCCAAGTAGCCGAACTTAACCATTACCAGTCAATGATTAGTTGGGCCCGGGGGGACAGTCCATTTCACGTAAAAACAGGCGACAGCGTTATGGATCCATTACGAGGTTCCACAGTGTCAATATAGTCACGAGCCACAGAGGCGTTGTAAACAATGTCGTGATGTTATCAAAGCCACTCGCGTCGGTCGTCCACTGCCATAGCCCATTTAATGTAGAATTTCGCCCGCACTGTCGTAACGGATACGTTCCTCTTACGTCCGACATTGAATTCTGCGGTTAGTTGATTCAATTTTTCTTGTCTGTTAGCATTGATAACTCTACGCTAATGCCGCAATTCTCGGTCGTTGAGTGGAAACCACTGGCCACTGGGTTATCCGTGGTGAGAGGTAATGACTGAAGTTTTGTATTATCGGCATACTTTTGCCGCTGCGGATTTCGCAATACTTAAATTCCTAATGATTTCCAAAACGGAATGTCCCATGCTTCTAGCTCCAATTACCGTTCCGCCTTCAACGTCTGTTATCGAAACGATTTCACATGTATCACCTGAATAGAAATGGCAGCTCCGCCAATGCACTGTCCTTTTATACTTTGTGTACGCGATACTACCGCCATCTGTATGTTGGTATATCACTATCCAATGACTTTTATCACCTTAGTGAATGTCCCGCGCTGTGGACACAGGCCGGTGATGGCAGTTTTGTGCTGTGATAAACATTCAGTGCAATACGTGGAAGTAATTGAGCTACCATGACAGCAATGAACCATGTGAAACTTATTTCGTGCTAAAGTGGTTCGATGAGCATGATAATGAATTCACGTTGACGTCTTCTCCACCCAGTTTAGTTGCTCTGAGCCCCAGGGAACATACCGCTATCGAGTGCCAGACCAGTGTGCACAAAACACTAGCTCATGATTTGCCGGTATCATGTGGGCTGTTCGTAGACGTCTGGAGCCACACAAGTCCAGAAAGCAATGACAGACTTGTCAAATCCGTGCCACCCAGAATCGCTGTTGTACCGAATTCCATACGTGAAACAACACGCTGTTATGTGGTGTTCATAGATTCTTGGCTCGGCAGTGTACACTGCTGCTCGAGGGTCAGTGCTCTAGAATAGACTCCTCGATGTTTACTGGTGGGATTGAAACAATTGTTGGTTACTTTTTCTTCCTCTAACACGATGTTTGAGAAACTCATTAGTCAACAGTACCAAATATCAACAGTACGCCGCTCGGAGTAGCCGCTCGGTTAGAGGCGCCATGTCACGGATTGGCGACCCCTCCCGGCGGAGGTTCGAGTCCTTCCTCGGGCATGGATATGTGTGTATTTTGTTTTTAGCATAGATTGGTTTAAGTTAGTGTAAGTAGTGTGTAGGCCAAGGGATCGATGACTTCAGCAGTTTAGTCCCCTAGAAATTCACACACATTTGAACGTCAACAGTACAGCAACAAATCTCCTTTTGAGAGCCAAATTTTTACACTTAAACTACAGAGGCTGGTACATTTTCGTTATCCTAATTACGGTATCTCACGTTGGTCTTCGCTAATAACGTCATCAATCTTGGTACTTTCTTCGAAACTTTCTGTCCACGCTCGTGTAATTGTTGCCACTGTATCCTTCCTATACGTCCAAACCAACTCAACATACTACTCAACGTACCTTTCTTAATCCTCGACACTACATCTTTCGGTACGAAATGCTTTACAAAATAAATTCAATAAATTTTGCTTAAATCTGTAAGCCTTACAAGAGTTAAATTATAGTTAAGTGAAATAAAACTTGTTATCATACTTAATAAAGATATTGTTTACTGATAAAATTAATTTCAAATTGTGAAAAATATTAAATTATGACAACGTGACAAACATTAATGTAAACGACGGCCTTGCTTCTCCTTGGAAAGTTTGGTAAGTAACGTTTGAGTGTTGTCTTTTTCATTTTAGGCGCAAATCCACTTCCTCATTAATAACATTCTGAATTTACTTTTGGTAAAGTTCATGCTCGAAAATGATTGTTCACATGAACATCCAACTGAGGGAAAAACAGCAAATGCGACGTTTATAAGATGATTAAACGAACAGGGAATACTATTCTGGTTTTAATATTTAATATATCTTCCTTCACCACTTTCTACAAAGTCTACCAATTGTGCTGTGAACTCATTTCACATTTGTTTTTCAGCACGAAGACGTCCAAATTTCGAGCGTCACAGTTCTTTGCTTTCTAAATCCAGCAACTGCATTTCAAAGTTTCCATTGTCATCGCTAAAGGGAGAAAAATTTGATGTTCTTACAGATTCATTAAGAGTTTATTTTTTTTTAAAGAAAGGTTAATGTCGCTTGCTGTTTGTTAATTCCCGATATCTGTTACGAAAAACTACCCTCATATTTAGAACCGTAGTGTTGAAATAACAAATGCCATTAACAGCGACTATTTCCCATATTTCCCACTTAGGAGCCAGCCGTTGTGGCCGAGCGGTTCTAGGCGCTCCAGTCCGGAACTGCGCTGCTGCTACGGTCGCAGGTTCGATTCCTGCCTCGGGCATGGATGTGTGTGATATCCTTAGGTTATTTAGGCTTAAGTAGTTCTAAATCTAGGGGACTGATGACCTCAGATGTTAAGTCCCATAGTGCTCAGAGCCATTTGAACCATTTGAACCACTTAGGATTCAGGGTAATTATTAAGTCGCTCACCAAAAGACCTATTGTTAGATCATTTCTAATATAATTTTATCCTGTTCATTCACCCGAACGCGCTCTTTATTTCCACACGTCACGAGAAACAGTGCCATAGTCCTCAACGGAATAAGCAGGACGTCCCAAGAGAACTCCGACGAGCTTTAGGGACAGATTTATTACACCAAAAGAAAACAACTTGTGTTGTAAACTTTGCAACTGAACTCGGGCTCGTTCACTACCTATTTTGCACGTGGCTCACCTGCAAAGGGGGTTGATAGTAAACGGTAGCATTTGCGCCCCCTACTATTGAGTCATATATTGGCTAGGTTTTGAACAGCAGTGAATTGAACTACACAAGTTCAGATTGAAACTTATTTATTCAAAAGAAACACTTTAACTTTGTGGCCATGCATTTTTAAGTTCACAAATAAATCCGATCTGTACAAATAATAATCGGTGCAATTCGTATACTGTTTGTCCCGCACTTACACACTTTCACGTTGTTCCTTCACATGCAGTGGTGTCCATGCTTACACTCGCGGCACTTTGCCGCTCCCAACTTACCACCACAACGGACCAACTGCAAAAGACCCCATTTTCCCGCTCATATCCACAGTCCTGAGTCGGTTCACGTGACACTACATTAGTCAAAATAATCCCTAAACATGGCCACAATTCGTTTACAATTTTTTAATAAGATTTAAATACTTAAATCTAAATACGTTATATAATTTTACACATTTATCACCACACTTTTATAATTCGTTGCAATTAAAAGAAAACCAAAACACTATGCAACGGAACTACAACGCCCATCTAAACACAAAACAAGTGTTTTCCGGTCTATTTTGCCCAACATATTATCTCTGCTATTGTGCTTTAAAATTAAATTACGAGCTACTTGAAAGAGCTTCACATTATCCCCTTTTACCTTACAACTTTGGATCTAAAATACACACCTGAAGAGAAGTGTTTCAAACTAGTGAAGATGAACAATCGCTCATACCTCTTACAGTATGCATTTTTGATTCCCTGTTTACCAGACTTTTTTCTTGGTTTGGTCCAAAATACCTCTTCCCAAAATATGGAAAGTGAAGGCCTGCTTCACTGTATTGAAGATGAACAAAGTCTCACAGTTCTTTAAGGTATGAATGTTTAGACCGCATGTTTACTAAAAATTTTTTACTTGTTTTGGTATGTGGACCCTGTCCACAAAGATGTTATTTTGGGATACCCTATGTATTCCTTCTAGTGCCTCGTTTTGCATGAACTTCAACACGTGCCTGACTTCGAAGCATTACGCATTTACAACTTTCGAAGATATCATCACAAGTGGCTGCCGCACGAGGTAGCCGCGCGTTCTTAGTCACCTTGTGACGGTCTGTCGGAGGTTCGAGTCCTCCCTCGGGCATGTGTGTGTATGTTGTCCACAGCGTAAGTTAGTTTAAGTTAGATTGAGTAGTGTGTAGGCTTAGGCACCGATGACCTCAGCAGTCTGGCCCCATAAGACCTTAACACAAATTTCCAATTTTCCACAACCAGCAAAAGCGTTGCACATAGCAGCGGGTTCATGTGGTCTCAGAGAGAGAATGGTAATCTGATTTAACCTACACCCCCGTCTAATTCCACTTCTTCAAAACAGATTTGCCCAGTCCGAAACCGGCTTCTGCGCATGGGCCATTGAGTTCCAACCGTATGTGCGCCAGCCCTTGGGATTATAAGAGCCACATGCTGGTCGCAAGCCACGGTTTGCCAACCATTGTAGATACTGATATCCACAGCGATTATGGGTATACTTACGTTATATAATTGTAATAGCTACTGATGTAACACCTAAAGCGGCATATGAAAATCTGTGTGCCGACTGGGATTCGAAGCCGGACCTTCAGAGGATAGATGAATAGGGCAAGCTCTGGCAGTTGGACCTGAATGTAAATAAATGTTGAGTAATGCAGATACAAAGGAAAAGAAATTCACTATTGTGCAGCTTTACTACTGATGACAAACTGCTGGAAACAATATCTTCCGCAAAATATCTGGGAGTAACTATTCAGAGTGATCTTAAGTGGAATGACCACGTAAAACAAATAGTAGGAAAAGAAGATGCCAGACTGAGATACATATAAGAATCTCAAGGAAACGAACTGCCCCACTAAGAAAGCGGCACACAAGGCGCTTCTTCATCTACTTGTGATCCATACCAGTAGGACCGACAGAAGAGAAGATCCAACGAAGACCGGTGGGTTTCGTCACGGGATCGTTCACTCGGCGCGAAGGCGTTGTGCATCATGGAGAGACTTACTATCGAAATTTCGAGAAAGTTCTTTTTGGGGAAGAGTCGGCCAACATAATACTTCCTCGGACATGCATCTCGTGGAAAGACCACGACGAGAAAATTCGAGAAACTAGAGCTAGTATCGAGGCTTGCCGACAGGCAGTATTCCCAAGCACAATTCGCGAGTGGAGCAGGGAAGGATGAGGGGGATCAGTTAGTGGTACCAGACATACCCTCCGCCACACAACTTTAGGTGGCTTGCGGAGTATGATGATGTAGATGTACATTCCTTGCTATCGCTAGCAGTCGCCTTACGCTTAGGCTATCCGAGCACGCCTCCCGAGTCGGACATAAGTTCCATACGCCACACACTCATCCGTTTCTTCTCCTAGATTATTAACTCATTTACCCACACTCGCACATCACGTGATTTCCGAGCATGTTTTAGAATCAGGGAAAAGACAAATCATACGCTATCGTCGTCATTTCCGTCACAGGCACGTCTTCGCCTCATACATTTACTTTTCTTTGGTGAAGTCCGCCCCCGGTAGCTGAGTGGTCAGCGCGACAGATTGTCAATCCTCAGGGCCCGGATCCGATTCCCGACTGGGTGGGAGATTTTCTCCGCTCAGGGACTGGGTGTTGTGATGTCCTAATCATCATCATTTCATACCCAACGACGCGCAAGTCGCCGAAATGGTGTCAAATCGAAAGGCTTGCACCCGGCGAACGGTCAGCCCGACTGATGGCACCAGTCACATATTTGATGATGGACTGCAGTCTCAATTTATTCCTGAAATCCGGCGTTTCTCCTTTCCTAGCCTCAAATACCAACTATAAATGAGGTCCTGTAATTTCTTAAGCAACTGAAGTATGGGGAAGCATACGCGTAATGAAGACCACGTGTATTTGGTAAAATTCATGTATATCCTTGCAAGAAACACATAAATGTGTGGTGCACTATTCACAAACCGTTTCAGCAATATGATAGTCAGAATCTGTAACTAACACTTGAGCTACTGCGATCTGCAACACCTGTCTACCTACTGTCGAGCATTTCAGGTTCAAATAGCTCTGAGCACTATGGAACTTAACTTTTGAGGTCATCAGTCCCCTACAACTTAGGACTAGTTAAACCTGACTAACCTAAGGACATTACACACATCCATGCCGAAGGCAGGATTCGAACCTGCGACCGTAGCGGTCGCGCGGTTCCAGACTGTAGCGCCTAGAACCGCTCGGCCACCCAGGCCGGCTAGCATTTCAGGAACATGGTTCAGTAAGTAGCAATTCTATCATTTGAAAGTCTGCATTTCGTACTCGAACAGTTCCGTGTAATTAATACCGGCTACTCGGAATCGAATGCACGCGTAACCGTTTGTCAATACCTTGGGCTCCTAATCTCACAACACTGTACACAAACAAAAGTATCTTCATTCGTGAATTCTAATTACACTATGTTTTTAGTCTCTGACAGAATGTTCACTGAACTACGTTCATGTTCACTTATTTTCTTCATTCCGTAACGGTCACGGGGTGGCAGTTTTTTGTCTCGACGACACGGTACGCGAACCCCGAGAATACATCTGTTCATAATAACTTACAGACACTTTTTTGGCCGGCCGCTGTGGCCAAGCGGTTCTAGGCTCTGCAGTCTGGAAATGCGCGGTCGTTATGGTCGCAGGTTCGAATGCTGCCTCGGGCATGGCTGTGTGTGATTTCCTTAGGTTAGTTACGTTTAAGTAGTTCTAAGTTCAAGGGGGCTGATGACCTCAGCTGTTAAGTCCAATAGTGCTCAGAGCCATTTGAACTATTTTTGAACACTTTTACTAACGAAGAACTAATATAAAAATTTCATCCTCTATTTCATCCCCTTAGAGGTTCGGTTTGCAGAAACACTCAAACACGTATTTTTTTGCTTGTAACCCGTAAGTCAATACAGATGTTCAAAATTGCCTTAATAGTGTCATTTTTCAAAAGAAACCTTCATCTCCTGTTTCCCTTCTTAAGGTTGAAATTTCAAAAGATCCATTCTTAAACGACACCCACAGTATAAGATCCACACCTTCTCAAAATTTTCTAACTTCAGCAGTTTGGTCTGGGCGATGAAGTGTCAGTCAATCAGTCTGGTGTTAAATGATCAGCTTGATTTTAGAGAAAAATACGTCTTTGAACTTTCTGATGATTTACTATAAGACTGCCGCAGCTTTCTCTACATACTTTAGCAGTAAAGATTTGTTTCACTTACCGTTGGTACCAGCAGTACCAGTTAAGACCATTATGGCTGTACATATTATCGTAGCGTAGCTATACCCATGGATGATCACTCAAATTCTCTCTCAAATGTATTAGGATTTCATTAATTTTAACATAGATTTTGTATGGTTTGACATATTGTTTTCTATAACAGTAATTAATTCTCCTACTGATGTAACTGATGCGTATTTTACATATACCAAATGTGCATCGTTTGCTTACACTATTTTCTGTCGCTAGTTAACGTGGTGACAAACTTATGTTTCTGACTACCTTATTTCCACATTATTTCATACAGAATTTATTTACAAGACCATTGTAGTACTATTTTATACGAAATATTTCGTTAATGCTAAACGGAACATAAGAGATTTTGGAGCCAGTATTTGTCCATGTTTGTAAACTAGTTCATTGACAGTAGGGAATAATTCATGCGACTGATGTCGCCAGTAGTTTATTCTGACCACTGGATTCCGAATCGTGGCACTCAGTTTTTTCACTGCCGTCGACCGTTCCGTCCTCTGCTATGGCGTCTGCAGTGTGTCTCGAAGGAGCGCAACTATTGACACCGGTAAGCCATTGCTATGTTAGTCGAATACGGCTACCTCTGCTACGAGTACTTCCACGAGTTCATATAAACGCCTGTAGAGGTCAGTCTACACACGAAAACAAGAAAACCACGTCCGTTATTTAGTTTCCTTATTTAAAATTAATTATGATAGGATTTCTTGTGAACCTTTATGTATGTAACTCATGGATGTATTTCTGTATCTATTTTTCTTGTAAATTCGACTGTACCAGTCTATGTAGTACCTCTCACTTAAGAAACACATGATTGGTTGTCAATGTTGGCCGGAGGTTACAGTATATATTCTCGAGTAATGCTGTCATATTCAGTAGTTGACGTCCGTGCTCTTTCGGATATTGCTCCGTCCATCGCCACCAGCCGTCATCGTGGGTAAACCATCATATTTTGTTATTATTGTGGCTTTTATTTTAGATATTTTAGCCATATTACCATCTCTTTGTACAGAAATCTCAGTGAATGTGTATTAATATTGTAGAACAGCGCTTAAGGACAGAAATTGGACTAAATTTTAGATCGAGATCGACTGCCGACCTCAATAAACTTTTGTTGGGATGGAAACTGTTTTACTGAATTTTAACATTTTATACCCATCGCAGTTTACTCCCCACTGATAACACATTTTCTTTTCTTTTTTTTTTTTAATTCAATATATACATTAAATTTTTAGGAAATCCATGACATAAAGCTATGTTTCAGAGTGGATGTTTTAACTAGTACGGAATACTACATTACGGGAGACTAATGAAATGGGATCATTTGACGCACTATAAACATGCACATACAACGTGGCTATAATTATCACGCCTACGCTTCAAATGCGAATCTTGATTCTGCGACACGAATTTGATAAAACATGCCAAAATACAGGTATATAACGATGGCTCTGAGCACTATAGGACTTAACATCTGAGGTCATCAGACCCCTAGAACTTAGAACTACTTAAACATAGCTAAACTAAGGACATCACACACATCCATTCCCGAGGCAGGATTCGAACCTGTGACCGTATCGGTCGCGCGGTTCCTGACTGAAGCGCCTAGAACCGCTCGGCCACAACAGCCGGCTATATAAAGATGCACTGCAAGATACCTCTTCTACTGCGCCTGTGTCAGAGCCTTTAGTTTTTTGAGATATTGCAGTTAAAATTCAAGCCTTTGACTCACACGTTTACGGAGGTTATTCGCTGCTGTTGTTTCTTTATTTTTACCCACAACGTCAAACTTTAACCTTCCTTGGTTTGTGAATTAAAGGGACTAAACTGCAAGATTATTAGTCCCTTCCATGTACGTGCTTTGTACTTCTATGTTCCACCTACAAACATTTATTGCATTAATTTCAGAGCTTAATGGCCTTATTTTTTTGCCAACTAATAACGAGCGTTTCTATCAAGCTTAGCGAGCAACTTTGCCCCTTGATTAATACTCAAGACATAGTTCCTTGCACTGTCCGACAATGGAGATTTTCGTTTTCCATCATTGACCTAAATCCGTAAGCCAACACCTTTCCGTCGAGAAGCACAGGGCATATTGTTTTCCCTATGCTTATCGAATATGGGCTTATGCTTCGTTTCTAATAATCTCATCAATGATCGAATTCTAAACTTTGTCATTATTTTTAAAACTATGTCACCCATAGTACTATAAATCATACAGTATAGCTTTTTCTCACACTGTATCAGGTACTGTTGTCAAATAGAAATATGTGTGGGACGCTAACAGATGCATAATGACCAGTTAATTTGATTCATTTTATCAGTGCGAAAATTCTCTTGTTGCGTCATGCTCTTTACTGAACCAGAAACCAAGAGTGCATTATGTATGACTTACGGGATATCGTTAATTCCACAAGCACACCGGACAAGACATTATTCGCCCTCAGGAGAAACCACGGTAATACCGTCTCTAGCACTGATAATGGATGCGGCTCGCCGAAAAAGAAAGTCAACAACATTATTCGAGTGCCATATCCAAGTGAAGTCACTGTTCTAGAGCTACCAAATTCAGCTACCACGCGTTCCTATGCTGCATGTTTTAATGAGCCATTGTTAAATGTGTGATACCCAGGATCATCAGATCAGTATTAAAGATGCAATGGGAATTCCGCTGTTAAACGCAGAGAGAGTAGACTGAAAGTCTCTACGAGACTGAGTAATGAGTAGTTGTCTCATGACGTAACTGAGGAAGAAATGGGAGTCGGGTCTCGATATCGAAAACATAGGGGAACCACCATCAGGGACAGACTTTAACAGAGATTTGGAAGGCTTGCGATCTGCATCTACATCTACATGGATACTCAGCAAATCACATTTAAGTGCCTGGAAGAGGGTTCATCGAACCACCTTCACAATTCTTTATTACTCCAATCTCGTATAGCGTGCGGAAAGAACGAACTCCTGTATCTTTAGGTACGAGTTCTGATTTTCCTTATTTTATCGTGGTGGTCGTTTCTCCCTATGAAGGTCGGTGTCAACAAAATATTTTCGCATTCGGATTGGAATTTCGTGAAAATAGTCCGTCATAATGAAAAACGCCTTTCTTTTAACGAAGTGTAGCCCAAATCATCTATCATTTCAGTGACACTCTCTCCCATATTTCATAATAGTAAAAAACGTTCTGCACTTCTTTGAATTTTTTCGATGTACTTCGTCAGTCCTATCTGGTAAGGATCCCACACCGCGCAGCAGTAGTCTAAAAGAGGGCGGACAAGCGTAGTTTAGGCAGTCAACTTAATAGATCTGTTACATTTTATAAGTGTCCTGCCAATAAAAGACAGTCTTTGGCTAGCCTTCCTCACAAAATTTTCTGTGTGTTCCTCTAATTTAAGTAGTTCGTAATTGTAGTTCCTAGGTAATTAGTTGAATTTACGGCCTTCATATTCGTCTGAATTATCGTGTAACCGAAGTTTAACGGATTCCCTTTAGCGCTCATTTGGATGACCTCACACTTTTCGTTATTTAGTGTCACCTGCCAATTTTCCCACCATTCAGATATCTTTTCTAAATCGTTTTGCAACTTGTTTTGATTTTCTGATGACTTCATTAATCGATAAACGATAGCGTCATTTGCAAACAACCTAAGACGGTTGCTCAGCTTGTCTCCCAAATCGTTTATATAGATAAGGAATAGCAATGGGCCTGTAACAATACCTTGGGGAACGCCAGAAATAACTTCTGTTTTATTCGATGATTTTCCGTCAATTACTACGAAATGTCACCTCTCTGACCGGGAATCACAAATCGTCACATAACTGAGACGATATTCCATAAGCCAGCAATTTCACTATAAGCCGCTTCTGTGGTACAGTGCCAAAAGCCTTCAGGAAATCCAGAAATACGGAATCGCTCTGAAATCCCCTGTCAATAGCACTCAACACTCGATGCTAATAAAGAGCTAGTTGTGTTTCACAAGAACGATGTTTTCTAAACTCATAATGACACTGTATCAATAGACCGTTTTCTTCGAGGAAATTCGTAATCTTCGAACACAATATATGTTCCACAATCCTGCTGCACATCGATGTTAATGATAAGAGTCTGTAATTAAGTGGATTGCTCCTACTACCTTTCTTGAATATTGGTGTGACCTGCACAACTTTCAAGTCTCTGGGTTCGGATCTTTCGTCGAGCGAACGGTTGTATGTTGTTTTTGTTGTTGTTGTTGTCTTCAGTCCTGAGACTGGTTTGATACAGCTCTCCATGATACTCTATCATGTGCAAGCTTCTTCATCTCCCAGTACCTACTGCAACCTACATCCTTCGGAATCTGCTTAGTGTATTCATCTCTTGGTCTCCCTCTACGATTTTTACGATTTTTACCCTCCACGCTGCCCTCCAATACTAAATTGATGATCTCTTGATGCCTCAGAACATGTCCTACCAACCGATTCCTTCTTCTAGTCAAGCTGTGCCACGAACTCCTCTTCTCCACAATTCTGTTCAATACCTCCTCATTAGTTATATGATCTACCCATCTAATTTTTAACATTGTTCTGTAGCACTACATGGCAAATGCTTCTATTCTCTTCTTCTCCAAACTCTTTATCGTCCATGTTTCACTTCCATCATGGCTACACTCCATACAAATACTTTCAGAAATGAATTGCTGACACTTAAATCTATGCTCGAAGCTAACAAATATCTCTTCTTCAGAAACGCTTTCCTTGCTATTGTCAGTCTACCTTTTATATCCTGTCTACTTCGACCATCATCAGTTATTTTGCTCCCCAAATAGCAAAAGTCCTTTACTACTTTAAGTCTCATTTTCTAATCTAATACACTCAGCATCACCCGAGTTAATTCGACTACATTCCATTAACCTCGTTTTGCTTTTGTTGATGTTCATCTTATATCCTCGTTTCAAGACACTGACTTTTCCGTTCAACTGCTCTTCTAAGTCCTTCGCTGTCTCTGATAGAATTACAATGTCATCGGCGAACCTCAAAGTTTTTATTTCTTTCCCATGGATTTTAATTCCTACTCCGAACTTTTCTTTTGTTTCCTGTACTGCTTGCTCAATATACAGATTGAATAACACCGGCGGTGGCCAAGCTGTTCTAGGCGCTACAGTCTAGAACCACGCGACCGCTACGGTCGCAGGTTCGAATCCTGCCTCGGGCATGGATGTGTGTGATGTCCTTAGGTTAGTTAGGTTTAAGTAGTTCTAAGTTCTAGGGGACTTATGACCTCAGCAGTTTAGTCCCAAAGTGCTCAGAGCCATTAACATCGGGGTGGGGTTACAACCCTGTCTCACTCCCTTCTCAACCACTGCTTCCCTTTCATGTACTTCGACTCTTATAACTGCCATCTGGTTTCTGTACAAATTGTAAATAGCCTTTCGCTCCCTGTATTTTACCCCTGCCACCTTTAGAATTTGAAAGAGAGTATTCCAGTCAACATTGTCAAAAGCTTTCTCTAAGTCTACAAATGCTAGAAACGTAGGTTTGCCTTTCCTTAATCTTTCTTCTAAGATAAGTCGTAAGGTCAGTATTGCCTCACGTGTTCCAGTGTTTCTACGGAATCCAAACTGATCTTCCCCGAGGTTGGCTTCTACTAGTTTTTCCATTCGTCTGTAAAGAATTCGTGTTAGTATTTTGCAGCTGTGACTTATTAAGCTGATAGTTCGGTAATTTTCACATCGGTCAACACCTGCTTTCTTTGGGATTGGAATTATTATATTCTTCTTGAAGTCTGAGGGTACTTCGCCTGTTTCATACATCTTGCTCACCAGATGGTAGAGTTTTGTCAGGACTGGCTCTCCCACGGCCGTCAGTAGTTCCAATGGAATATTGTCTACTCCGGGGGCCTTGTTTCGACTCAGGTCTTTCAGTGCTCTGTCAAACTCTTCACGCAGTATCGTATCTCCCATTTCATCTTCATCTACATCCTCTTCCATTTCCATAATATTGTCCTCAAGTACATCGCTCTTGTATAGACCCTCTATATACTCCTTCCACCTTTCTGCTTTCCCTTCTTTGCTTAGAACTGGGTTTCCATCTGAGCTCTTGATATTCATACAAGTCGTTCTCTTATCTCCAAAGGTCTCTTTAATTTTCCTGTAGGCAGTATCTATCTTACCCCTAGTGAGATAGGCCTCTACATCCTTACATTTGTCCTCTAGCCATCCCTGCTTAGCCATTTTGCACTTCCGGTCGATCTCGTTTTTGAAACTTTTGTATTCCTTTTATCCTGCTTCATTTACTGCATTTTTATATTTTGTCCCTCATCAGTTAAATTCAATATATCTTCTGTTACCAAGGATTTCTACTAGCTCTCGTCTTTTTACCTACTTGATCCTCTGCTGCCTCCACTACTTCTTCCCTCAAAGCTACCCATTGTTCTTCTACTCTATTTCTTTCCCCCATTCCTGTCAATTGTTCCCTTATGCTCACCCTGGAACTCTGTACAACCTTTGGTTTAGTCAGTTTATCCACGTCCAATCTCCTTAAATTGCTACCGTTTTGCAATTTCTTCAGTTTTAATCTACAGTTCATAACTAATAGATTGTAATCAGAGCCCACACATGCCCCTGGAAATGTCTTACAATTTAAAACCTGGTTCCTACATCTCTGTATTACCATTATATAATATATCTGATACCTTCTAGTATCTCCAGGCTTCTTCCATGTATATAACCTTCTTTCATGATTCTTGAACCAAGTGTTAGCTATGATTAATGTAATATCTGTGCCAAATTCTACCAGGCGGCTTCCTCTTTCATTTCTTAACCCCATCCATATTCAACTACAACGTTTCCTTCTCTCCCTTTTCCTACTATCGAATTCCAGTCACTCATGACTATTAAATTCTCGTCTCCCTTCACTATCTGAATAATTTCTTTTATCTCATCAGACATTTCATCGTTTTCTTCGTCATCTGCAGATCTAGATGGCATTCTATAAACTTATACTACTGTAGTAAGCGTCGGATTCGTGTCTGTCTTGGCCACAATAATGCATTCACTATGCTGTTTGTAGTAGCTTACCCGAACTCCTATATTTTTATTCATTGTTAAACTTACTCCTGCATTACCCCTATTTGATTTTATATTTATAATCCTGTATTCACCTGACCAAATGTCTTGTTCCTCCTGCCACTGAACTTCACTAATTCCCCCTATATCTAACTTTAACCTATCCATTTCCCTTTTTAAGTTTTCTAACCTACCTGACCGATTAAGGGACCCGACATTCCAGGCTCCGATCCGTAGAACGCCAGTTTTCTTTCTCCAGATAACGACGTCCTCGTGAGTAGTCCCCGCCTGGAGATCCGAATGGAGGACTATTTACCTCCTTAATATTTTACGTAAGAGGACGCTATCATCATTTAACCATACAGTAAAGTTGCATGCCCTCGGCAAAAATTACGGCTGTAGTTTCCCCTTGCTTTCAGCCGTTTGCAGTACCAGCACAGCAAGGCCTTTTTGGTTAGTGTTACGAGACCAGATCTGTCAATCATCCACACTGTTGCCCCTGCATCTACTGAAAAGGCTGCTGCTCCTCTTCAGGAACCACACGTTTGTCTGGCCTCTCTGTTGTGGTTGCACCTGCGGTACGGCAATCTGTGTTGCTGAGGCACGCAAGCCTCCCCACCAACGGCAAGGTCCATGGTTCGGGAGGGGGGGGGGGGGGATGGGGTTGTATATGATTGTCAAATATGGAGTTGATGTATTAGCATACTCTGAAAGGATCTTAACTGGTATACAGTCTGGACCAGAAGACTTGCTTTTATTACGTGATATACGTTGCTTCACTACTCCGAGGATATTTACATCTACGTTACTCATTTTGGCAGCTGTTCTTCATTCGAACTATGGGATATTTACTTAGTCTTCTTTTGTGAAGGCATTTCGGAAAGCCGTGTTTAGTGTGCTTTTGCAGCACTGTCTTCGATAGTATCTCCATTGCTATTGCGCAGAGAAGGTATTAATTGTTTCTTGCCACTAACAAACTTCACATACGATCAGAATCTCTTTGGATTTTCTGCCAGGTTTCGAGACAAAGTTTGGTTTTGGAAACTGTTATAAGCATCTCGCATTGGAGTACGCGCTGAATTTCGAGCTTGTGCAAAAGATCGCCAATCTTGGAGATTTTGCGTATGTTTAAATTTGGCTTGTTTGTTTCGTTGTTTCTGCAAGTGTCCTGACCCGTTTTGTGTACCAAAGAGGATCCGGTCCGTCGTTTGTTAATTTATTTGGTATAAATCTCTCAATTGCTGCCGATACTATTTCTCTGAATTCAAGCCACATATGGTCTACATTTATATTATTAATTTACAATGAGTGGAGATTGTCTGTTAGGAAGGCGTCAACTGAATATTCATCTGCGTTTTTGAATAGGTATATTTTTCGTTTACTTTTGGAGGATTTGGGGGGTTACAACATTCAGTGGCGCTACGACAACCCTGGGTTCACTAATCCCTGTATCAATTTTGATGTTCGTTATTAACTCGGGATTATTTGTTGCTAAGAGGTCAAGTGTGTTTTCACAACCGTTTACTGTTCGCCTGAGCTCATGAACTAACGGCTCGAAATAATTTTCAGAGAAAGCATTTAGCACAATTTCAGTTGATGTTTTATGCGTACCTCCGGAATTAAACATGTATTTTCGTCAACATATCGAGGGTAAATGAAAGTCACCACCAACTATAATCGTATGAGCCGGGTGCGTGTTTGGAATCAAACTCAGGTTTTCTTTGAACCTTTGAGCAACTGTATTATCTGAATTGGGAGGTCGCTAAAAGGATCCAGGTATTGTTTTATTCCGGTTGCCAACAAAGACCTCTGCCCATACTAACTCACAGGATTTATCTACTTCAATTTAGCGACAAGATAAACTACTTCTAACAGCAACAAACAGGCCACCGCCAACCGTGTTTAGCCTATCCTTTCGGAGCACCGTTAGGTTCTTCGCAAGGAATTCGGCTGAGCTTATCTCCGGCTTTAGCCAGCTTTCAGTGCCTAGAATGATTTGAGCATCAGTGCTTTCTATTAGCGCTTGGAGCTCTGGTAATTTCCCAACATAGCTACGACAGCGATCAAATAAGGTAGATTGGACAGATAAGACTTCTTCGGAATTTCTAAAATCACTGGAGTGAGTGACTACCAAGTAAATATGTGAGTCTGGAGACACTACTTCAGACTTTCAGGAAAACATCACCCATTGAACCCCGAAGGTAACAAGGGGTGCTAAGTGCGTGACCTATGGCTACATTTATCTTAACGGCTCATGCATCTAAGCTGCTGACAGGAAAATTATTATGCACGGGACAAAGGAAAATATTCCTGTGAGTACAGTAATGACTTTGCTTCAGAAATACACTTATAGACTGAAAGTTTAACTCTCTAAGTTCCTAAGGACATTCACAGATGTTCGATGTGGGCCCAATTTGTGACACTCCAGATGTCGATCTGGTACATTTCCTGGCACACCCGTTTCAACGTAGCCCAAACAGTGGAGTTAACTGCCCCGACTATCCGGTGCCTTAGCTGCTGTAAGTCCTGCGCAATTGGATGTACGTAAACCACGCCCTTCAAAAACAACCGAAAGAAAAGAAATGGGGTGAAGTCAGACAAGCAGGGATGCCACAACACAAACTCCATGTCATTTCAACCAGCGCTTTGGGAGATGTTCGCTGAGGTGATTACGTACGAGGTTATGTCAATGTAGCAGGGCTCTCTCCTGCTGCAAAATGAATTCCAGTACCTCTCCTGTCAGCTGACAACGGCCTTGCCGCAGTGGATACACCAGTTCCCGTGAGATAACCGAAGTTAAGCGCTGTCGGGCGTGGTGGGCACTTGGAAGGGTGACCATCCAGGCCGCCATGAGCTGTTGCCATTTTTCGGGGTGCACTCAGCCTCGTGATGCCAATTGAGGAACTACTCGACCGAAGAGTAGCGTCTTCTGTCAAGAATGCCATCATAACGACCGGGAGATCGGTGTGCTGACCCCACGCCTCTCCTATCCGCATCCTCCACTGAGGATGACATGGCGGTCGGGTGGTCCCGGTAGGCCACTCGTGGCCTGAAGACGGAGTGCTTTCTTTCCTCCTGTCTGCTGGGGCAACAACCACAGATGGGTTTCACCTGTAAAAGTAGATTCTGTGAAGAAGAATGGATGGACTCTGCAGTTGATTATGGAGCAGGAAATACAAAGTTTCGGAGAATTGCGTTCATCGGCCAGAGAGCGGTGAGTATTTTGTGTATCCCATTTTCTCAAATACGATTCGTTTATTTTGCCACCTAAGTGAAGTAGGGCTTCGCCAGAAAACACAAGTCTGTGTGAGTGGAAATTACGGTATGATTGCCACCGGTTTTGTACTTGAACTGCAGACGCTGATTGAGAAACGTTCACTTCTCTACTGGATTTCCTGGGCTTCTTTGGCAGATCGTACAAAACCTCACCACTGCATTCTCAACGGATGGTCGTCTTTTGGTTTCCTTCTTGCGTATATATCCCGTCTCTTCAAATTGCTTTGCCCATCTGCCAGTGTTATGACGGTGTGGCGCCACATTAGCTTACTTGGTCTAAAATTGTCTTTGGACAGCGATTAGTGACGACGTTCTTGCTTATTCGTCGACGTAATACACCTTTTCTATCAGCGATGCCACCATTTTGAATACTAACACCAGTTGCGAACAACAGCGGCAGATTTGCATTTTGAGAGTTAACCTTTTGGTCTATATGTGGCTTTCTGAAAGAAAGCTATTGATGTCGTCATAGGATTTCCTTTTGTCCCATTCGTTTTGAATCACCCTGTTTACAGAACAATGGACAATAAAACTTAGGATCTATTGGATGACGAACAGTTTGGCTTTCAGAAAAATAAGGGTACAGAGAGGCATCTGTGAGGTCACGAGTGATAATTTAAACAAGGCTTAAGAAAACTCAAGATACGTTCATTCTATTTTCGACGTAGATAATAGCGCTGGGCAGTGTAATATAGTGCAGAATGTTCGAAATTAAAAAAAATTGCTTTGTGTTATAGTGGAAGGCGAATGATGTATAACATGTAATACAATCAAGTGGGAACAACCAGAATGGAAGATCAAGAACGTATTGAAGTGGGTATGAGTTACGAATATAGCCTGTAATCCGTACCATCCAATTTATACCTCGAAGCATCAATGAAGGAAATAAAACTTACAGAGTAGGATGAAAATTTATGTTGTAGGGGTATCAGTGACATGATTCACTGATGGCATGGCTGTCCTCAATGAGTACAGAGCAGTATTGCAGGACCTACTGAATGCATCGAACAGTTTAACGAGCAGCCTTTGTAGATTGAGAGTAAGCTGAATAAAGTCGAAAGCAATGTGACATAGCAGAAATATGATCAACCAGGAACCTAATATCAGAATTCGTGACCACGATGTAGACGAAGTTAAGGAATTCTGGAAGGAATTTTGGAAACAAAACAATCAGTGACGGACGGATGAGATGGAGAGAGTAGCGCAAGAAAGCAATCCGCTAAGGGGCGCATCAAACGAGTCAGAAGACTCAAATAAATAAATAAATAAAATAAAAAAATCATGATGGAGTTATTTTAAATTTCACGGAAACTAACCTGCGATGTACAAAGAGGGAACTATAAATATCTGGATGATGTGAATCATCAGTTCGCTTAAGTAATGGAGACTAGTACGGAAATTCATGTCCCAAATTAGTCCATTTGATTTAGAAGATGTTGTTTTATGTTTACCCTAACGGTCGTTGAAGTATTTTATCTTGCTTGTTTCAACATATGGATTTGTGAGAGGTTGTATGGCTTGAATAGTGTATTGAATAAAGCTTATTTGCAAAATTATTGAAAGAAAAGTACATAAAATTAATATTTTACTACTATAACGACTTATTATTTGTATGAAATGAACCGTGGTGTTAGTAATTTGTGAGCGTTGATTAACGCGTACACAAACCGTGATCTCTTCTATTTATTTCAGTCAGAGCCAATAAATAACTGTTACTAGAGAGGCAGAACTCAAACTGTCCTCCCCAACTCAATGGGTGACGGAGAATGTCATAGTAAACAAAGTTTCCGCTATTTAGAAAGGCATGAGGTGACATCTTTGCTTTTTTTGCACGATCAGAAGAGTGAGTGTGAATGCCTTACTCGTTACTATAGAATATAGTACATGGTGTTACATTCTGCACAGAGAGCCTAAATTTCTTACGCATTTTATTAATATTTAGCGACACACTTCATGTATTTGATTATAAGAAATATTCCACTTTAACTACATTTACATTTGTGACTAACAGTTCCCCATTACCTGACGTTGATCTAATAAAATACTGGTCGAAAGGCTGAATTTAATTTTGTATCCGGACGTGGTTACAGAATTCGAAAAATTTTACCCAATACTATGGTTATACCAGCCGTGAGAAACATGTAATGCGAACGTGAATTAATTAACGCAATCCTCCCATTTGCGGATGTAACAGCGGCGTTTAAACTAATTTAGGCGCTGTTGTGCTCGTTACTGCAGTTATCAACAGTAACCGGAACACAGCGTTACTGATATCGGACACGTAATTTTAGCTGACGAATTTTCGCGTGTGTTCCCAATTACATTACGCAGCTCTCCTACCGATATCACACAGCCTGTCTCAATTTGTGCGCGTTGTTATTTTTATTGCGACGATGCAGTGGACTGTTTAGATACAAATGAGATTTTTTTATCTTCAGTAAATATTTAAAGCTTTATTATTATTATTATTGCTGAGATTAGCTGCTAACCTCCGTTCCAAGTTCTGGCTGATAGTGGATTCTTCTCATCTATTAACAAAATCTTGTAACGGAACAATATGTTCATCACTATCATATTCTGCTGTTCTCACGTTCATGCGCAGTATCCACTCAAATTGTTATAATCCGCCCGTAGTTCGCTCCGTGTCCTGTTTTCTGTCTCATATATTGTAGCTTGAATTCTTCATTTATTTCATATCATTTGATTAAAGCTACCTTTTATTAATTTCTATAATTTTTCATACTACATTCTTTATTTCTAATATCTGCGTTTAGTAAAAGTTTCACACGCCAACCCACTTAAGGGCATACGTAGCCCAGAGTGAAAACTGACAATAAAAATTCGGTTCCCCCTACAGTAGATTCAGAAGGATGTAGGTTGCAGTAGGCACTGGAAGATGAAGAAGCTTGCACAGGATAGAGTAGCATGGAGAGCTGCATCAAACCAGTCTCTGGACTGAAGACCACAACAACAACGCCTACAATACTACAGTTAAAATGTTAAAACTTGAGACTATGCTTGATAGTCTCAAGTTTTGTCTGATAGTTTTCATGGACATTCATTTTCTATTAATTTTAAATTTTATATACCCGTGTACATATAATGTACCTTTTTTCATAAATTAATCAGCCTTAAAGCTGAAACTTTACAGCTTACATCTGCGTAAAAGTCTGGTAAAACGTGTGCAACAGATTTTTGGTTAAGCTCGTACTTACTTTCAAGTTACTTTACTGTTTTATGGTAACTGAGACTCCTATATTTTCTTCATACAGTAAAAGAAAACTTTTCCCACAGACAAGATGAAGCAAACATGCTGCGCAAGATTTTTCAGTAACTAATTTTTAAGAATTGAGCCACATTTTAGGATGTTAGTTCCTATATTTCCTCAGAAAAGGTATATTAAATCTCAAAGAAACCACTCTACGGCAAATTTGATCCAAAGTTTTTATCTCAATTTTTAACAAAATTGCCACACCTCTTGTCGGTATTACTGCCCATATCTACAATCCTCATTCTCTTCCTTGTCTTCTTGGAGTATTCTCTATCCTTGCCTCCTTTGCCCAGACAATTTTCGATATTTTATCCTGCTGCTAGGGCTTTGTCTACTTGTACTTCATCGGAGCTTCTAAGTATTTCACTGTGAATGCACTTGGACTGAAGGCTGATCTCTGCAGGCACAAAAGCCCACCTAAATTTCCAGTATTAAACACTAGATAAACATCACATGCTTTTATCTCCTCAACAGTTCAAGATATAAATACTGTTTCTGGGCAGTGTAGTCATACAAGGTGATTGTAACGCTCATTCGTATTTTGCTTTTTCGCATGTATACATTTTTTCAGCAGTTAATGATTGTCTTGGTGTCTTGTTTGTGTTTATAACATTTAAAACTGCAAGTTACAGACCATGCTTATGGGTGTATGGCTTTCCACTGGTTTCCGCCTGAGGACATTGAAACCTTCTCGTCTCCTCTATACCTCTTTTGTTAATGATAACCTTCCCTTTTACAATAAACTATTAAACCTTTCCTTAGGATTTCTATCTCTTGCTTAATAATAACAAACGAAATCTTCCCTTTGAAATTTATTCTCTTAGTCAATTTTCGCATACAAATTTAATTGCTGCTTATTAAAAGTGATTTTCCGATTATTTCGACGAAACATAGAATGCGTCGTCGTCGTGGCCCTCAGTCGTTATCTGCAATAACCCAAAACTGTTCCTTACCTTTGTTACTGTTACTGGATCTCCATCTGACTGCTACATCGAACTGCGACATGAATATACTAACTCTGGTTTACTATACTCTATTAACTGCTGGTGGGCTGTCAATATAAGTGGCTGTATTTATTACCAAAGCTGACGTTATTCTTTAATAGCAAAGCTGACGTTATTCTTTAATTAATTTGACTGAAGTTACATAATTCATAGTTACACTTTTTCTTGACAACAATAAAATTTTTGCAAAGTTTTACTTTGATGGTTTTTGGGATGGATTGTAATCAGTAAGGAAACATTTCTGGCAAAAATTAATAATATTCTGCAAACGTTTCTTCAATTATTTACTCCTGGTAATGAAATGATTTTACAAACGTTCAAATGGGACTTACTTTTTACAATAATCTTACAACTAGCATTGCGCAAACATACCTACGGTAGTCTTGAGTTTCGCAAAGAAAATAATTCAGTAATATTAGTTCCTCTTATGATAATGGTTAGCTGATGTCTCTATACATCCGTTTATCATCTCTTGCTAATCACAGCTGGTGGCTGCCAGGCACACCGCTCCTCTCAACCTCTCGCTTCAGACCTGCTACCGACTCGCTTCACTTCTCGCTTACCACTGACATCCTACGAACGCTAAAGTGCAGTCTCTCCTGCCAACAATGCTTTCTGTGCAGACAATACCTGCTACCATTACAAAATGTATCAATGCGCGGTCTTTCCCCCTCTTTTCTTAAAATGTATCCATACGCGGTCTCTCCCGCCCTTTTTAAAATTATATCAATTTGCTGTCTCTCTTGTCAATAATACTTTGGTGCAGACATTCCCTGGTACCGCAATTATTTCCAACATGACAAATATTAATTATTCCTACTTAATCCTATTTAAAATATAAACATCTTTCATAAATTGTGATTTGACAATAAACAATTGAAATATACATGTCTTACAATTTGCACCACGATATGTCGCAACGACGAGCTGAGGACTGTCATCTGTGGAAAGTTTCTGGAAGATTACCCACGCTTCTTGCTACGTTGTTTTCATATTATGTACATTATCTTGCACGGATTTTCCGTGATATATCTGTAATGTGTGAATTTCTTTGCTTAATAGTTTTTTAGCACTTCCCAACGGCTTACCATCTTCTAATTTCTCGACCTTCATTCCTTGCGCAGCCAAGTAGGTAGAAGAGGTGTAGAACACAGCACGGAAAAAGAAGGAAGTGGCAGGCGAAGATAGCCAACGCAGATTTAGATTATGAAACTTTAGAGGCACGCGTGAAAGAACGGATCCACTCACGCTACGGTAGTGAACTAGGACCACGTCCTACGTCAGCGGACCGATACGAAAGCGGCGCGGGGATCTCAGTGCAGTTTGTTTCGATTGCGTAACCGAAAAATAAGCGCTAAAGAATGCCTAGCGTAGAGGAGGTGTGGATAACACCACGGAAAAAGGGGGGCGTGGCGTACGGCAACGTAGAGGGGAACTCCGACTCCAAGGACCAAGGAAATGCAAGAGGAACGGCACACGTTACTGTGATCTGCCTCACGAACATGCGATCCCCGCTCTACAGAAGGGAGAAATTTTAGCTTCAACTGTTTTGATGCACAATGGAGCAGCATCTTACATTGCTCGTGAGGTCATTCGGTTACTGTGTAACACATTTGGAGAATCATTGGCCGATCGTTTCAAAGTGCGTGGCCACCGAGATCACCATACTTGAATCCTCGTGATATCTGCTTGCGGTGTTACCTGAAGGACAATGTTTATCAACGTGGCGCTAAGACACGGTGGAGGTTGAAGATGAGCTTACTGAGATAGGTAGCCAACATCCGACACGAGATGTATCGGGAAACAGTAGGACAATCTCTATTGCGGTTCGAGGCAACTTTTTTAAATGGAACTTAACAAGCGGTCTAAGGTGCTGCAGTCATGGACTCTGCGGCTGCCCCCGGCGGAGGTTCGAGTCCTCCCTCGGGCATGGGTGTGTGTGTTTGTCCTTAGGATCATTTAGGTTAAGTAGTGTGTAAGCTTAGGGACTGATGACCTTAGCAGTCCCATAAGATTTCACACACATTTGAACATTTGGAACTTAACAACGGTACTAAAGTACCAAATGAAACCCTGTCGAGTGGAAATTAAAATATATCGTTTCCAATGGTTTATTCGTTATTTCTCTTCCGCATGTCCTTGCAAATATTTCCACAAAGTTTCTTTCTCCTATGATCACTCGTTTCTCAAAGAGACCCTCTCAAGTAGCGAAAGTTTAATTACACCCAACCTGTACTTAGCTGTACTACCGATTATTTTTGCAATTTCCTCCCGTACACGTTGAGATACTAAATGTAATTACAGTTTTTATTTCTCTTGTCCCACTGTACACGCTCTTGAACAGCACTCTCAAAATTTCAGTCAGTGGAAGCTGAAACACAGACCGCAAACCGCGTCCACTTGGCGCAAAATTATCAAACCAATGAGAGCGTCCGCTTCGTAGCGCGATGCCTCGCACGTGAGCGCTGACGTAAGACCATTCAACTGCTGGCGATTAATGCTTTCGAGCGGTCTGAACAGTCCGCTCACGTAAGAGGACGTCTATGAACACGTCGCGAAGGCGCAGCGAGATTATTGTGCTCGCAAACCATTGTTGCTTTGCCGACCGCCGCGAATCAGCAGTCTTTGTGGGGGAACTGAGCAGTGTACGCACGTACGTAACCCTAACAACGATTGCCGTCAACCCGCCACAGATGTAGCTGGTTTGAATGTGAAATGGTTGACTGAAGAGGTGAAGATACATTCTGAAATATGAGGTACATTTCGGAAGGAGTACCATGATAAGAGTAACAAAAAAGATATGTTGTTTGAGATGTTTGCAAAGTTATATGGGGGTTTTGCCGCGAAACCGTATTAGGAGAGAAATTATGTAGCCAAGTAGCATTGATAATCTATTAATGTCAGTGTTCTGTGATGGCATTTTTGATGGAATGTCGTCAGTCTTAACCAACAAATGATTTGCTGCTCTGTGAGAGCGTTTTCATGTGAGTGTGCAAATCCGCAGTCAATAATAACAGTTTAAAATTCATTTTAGTATTCTTATTCGCATTTGAGCCGATACGTTTAATCTCCAGTGAAGTGTATGGCAGCAAAACTGCCCTGCTTTGTTCTGCCTTTGTCCGTACTGTTTGTCTTCGCATCTAATGCTCCTGCACGTAATCGCAACGATGTCCTCGTGTGTTGTGTCGTTCGAACAACATACAGTCAGGGAAAAAGCACCACACGTGCAAAGATGCCATAGAGACTCAGGCGGCGCTGAGGACGAAGATATCGACTTCTCCTCGGCCAGTTGCATGCCGAGTACAATCCGCCAATGACCAGACGACAACGGACAGTAGACTATTCGGAAGATAGAAGAGCAGCTCTCGCAAAAGGTTATAGATCATCGTCCAGGGTTGACTTAGACAGGGAACGTCGTTTAGTGAACCGAAAGTGAGCCCGCAGTTGATGTAAATTGCATTTGCTATGTAATGTGCTCTGAGAACTATGGGACTTCACTTCTGAGGTCATCAGTCCCATAGAACTTAGAACTACTTAAACCTAAGTAACCTAAGGACATCACACACACCCGTGCCTGAGGGAGGATTCGAACCTGCGACCGTAGCGGTCGCGCAGTTCCAGACTGTAGCGCCTAGAACCTATCGGCTACCCTGGCCGTCGATTATATGCACTTAGCCATTGTGTTATATTACATGCGGTTTTGCAGACTCACTCATTGAACGAGTCACAAAGATACGTTAATCTTTTGACTTATTTGCGTAATTTTCTTATTAATTTGTCGGAGTGTTGTAGACCCCTCGTTCTCCTATACTTTTACCTAACGCTGGGGCATAGCTGCGTAATGGTGACAGGTAGAAATCCTCTTAGCGGTTTACTACACCATAAGCCGTTTCACGAACTCACAAACCCAGCCTCCGCAGCAGTAGCGACGAGGCTTTTGCTAAACTGGCGGCGAGGGTTTACAAAACTGGATTGCAAGAGCTGCCCTTCTACCTTCCCAGTAGGCTTCTGTCCGTTGTGGTCCGGTCACTGGCGGATTGTACTCGACCGGCACCTGACCGAAAAAAAGTCGATATATTCATTCTCAGTGTTGCCCGTGGAGCTGGTGGAACTCGAGTAAGTGGCGAGTCTCTATGACACTGTCACCAGTTCGCATCGTTGCTTCTGTGGTGCTTTTGTCTGACTGTACCTTGTTGAGAAGACACAGCACTTTGTGTATGATGAATTGATTTCTGATTCTGCGAGCCTAGTTTGATATGTGTTCGTGAAAATGTAAAACAGCTAAGAAGTCAGTGCTAGCTACCTCGTTGCACACAAACGCACATATTCGTAAGTAACTTCCTGTGTACGTCATTCGATAGGGAATAACGTCTTGTTTGTATATCTCCGTACGCGTCTCAATCTCTTTTATTGTGTTCTTATGGGCCTTAAGCATACTTAATACGTGGAAAATTTTTTGCACAGTGCATCTTAGGAATTGGTTCTGTACACTTGCGAATCAGTGGTTGAAGAGAAGTTTGTGACCTTGCTACAAGCCCATTGTAGCATTTTAAGGTGACGTGTCATAGTTCGTCACGTTCCGGGGAACCACACGAGTGCTGGAAGAATACGATCATACTTGAAACAAAATACACTGTGAAGAAAAAAGTCACATAAACATAATTTTTGGAGAAAAGAGAAACACCTGTTTGAAAATCAAAAGCTTAGTTGGAAAATCAGTCATAAGCAAAGAAGGGAAAGCAGAAAGGCGGAAGGAGGATGCAGAGGGTCTAAACAATGGCGATGTACTTCAGGGCTATAATATGGAAATGAATGAAGACGTAGAAGAAGATGAAGTGGGAGATATGATACTGCGTGAAGAATTGGACAGGGCACTGAAAGAACTAAGTCAAAACAATGCCCCGGGAATAGTCAACATTCCAATAGTACTGCTCATAGCCTTGGGTGAGCGAGCCACGACAAAACTATTCCATTTGGTGAGCAAGATGTATGAGACAGGAGAAATACCCTCAGACTTAAAGAAGAATGTAATAATTCCAATCCCAAAGAAAGCAGGTGTTGACAGGTGTGAAAATTACCGAACTATCAGTTTAATAACTCACTGTTGCAAAACACTACCACGAATTCTTTACAGACGAATGGAAAAACTGGAAGAAGTAGACCTCGGGGAATGCCGTGCGGTTTTAGGCGCTTCAGTCCGGAACCGCGCGACTGCTACGGTCGCAGGTTTGAATCCTGCTTCGGGCATAGATGTGTGTAATGTGCTTAGGTTAGTTAGGTTTAAGTAGTTCTACTTTCTAGGGGACTGATGACCTCAGATGTTAAGTCGCATAGTACTCTGAGCCATTTGAACCTCGGGGAATATCAGTTTGGATTTCGTAGAAATGTTGGAACACGCCAGGCATTACTGACCCTACGACTTATCTTAGACGATACGCTAAGGAAAGGTAAACCTTGTTTCTAGCTTTTGTAGACTTAGAGAAAGCTTTTGACGATGTTTACTGTAATACTCTCTTCCAAATTCTGAAGGTGGCGGAGGAAAATACAGGAAGCGAAAGGCTATTTACAATTTGTACAGAAACCAAATGGCAGTTGTAAGATCGACGGGACGAAAGGGATCCCGTGATTGAGAAGGGAGTGAGACAGGGTTGTAGCCCATCCCCGGTGTTGTTCAGTCCGTATATTGTGCAAAGAGTAAAGCAAACAGTAGAAAAATTCGGAGTAGGCATTAAAATCCATGAAGAAGAAATATAAACCTCGATGTTTGCCGATGACACTGTAGTTCTGTCAGAGACAAATTAGAGATTTGTGGTAAGGTCTTATGGGACCAAACTGCTAAGGTCATCGGTCCCTAAGGTTACGCACTACTTCATCTAACTTAGACTAACTTACGCTAAGGACAACACACACAGCCGTGTCCGAGAGAGGACTCGAACTTCTGAGGGGGGGGAGCCGCCCGGACCATGACAAGACGGCCCCCTTAGACCGCGCGGCTGTCAGAGACAGCAAAAGACCTGGAAGAACAGTTGAAATGGACATTGTCTTGAGAGGAGGATGTAAGATGAACATAAACAAAAGCAAGACGAGGATAATGGAATGTAGTCGAAATAAATCAGGTGACTGAGGGAATTAGACTAGGAAATGAGACTGGGAAGCAAGAGATCAGATCGAAGTAGAGAGGTTATAGAATGTAGACTGGCTTTGACAAGGAAAGCGTTTCTGAAGAAGAGAAATTTGTTGACATCTGGTATAGATTTAATTATCAGGAAGCCCTTTCTGAAAGTATTTATGTGGAGTTTAGCAATGTACGGAAGTGAAACATGTACGATAAATAGTTTGGACAAGAAGAGGATAGAAGCATTCGAAACTTAGTGCTACAGAATAGTGCTGAAGCTTAGGTGGGTAGATCACATAATTAAAGCGGAGGTACCGAACAGAAATGGGGAGAAGAGGAATTTGTGGCACAACTTGACTGGAATATGGGATAGGTAGGTACCGCACGATTGAGGCATCAAGGTATCAACAATTTAGTATTGGAGGGAAGCGTGGAGGGAAAAATCGTAGATGGAGACCCAGAGACGAATACACTAAGCAGATTCAGAAGGTTGTAGGTTGTAGTAGTTACTTGGATATGAAGAGCCTAGCAATGGATAGAGTAGCATGGAGAGCTGCATAAACCAGTCTCTGGACTCAAGACCACCACAACAACAAACAAAAATTGGCCTATTCTTCATCGTTATAAAGATTCAGCTTTTTAAGGCTGTTAGAAAAGGGAACTAAGAAGGTAACAGTTCATTATCAGATTGTTAGCTGTTGATTTTTACAAGTAATGACAATTCCGTTTCACATTGAGAACAAAGGTGTGTACAAAGCACTGAAGGAGTGGGGTGTGAAGCAAATTTTTCTCCTGTTTTCAAATGGTCGGGCTTTTAATTTACTAGCAGGATCATCGAGATTAACAGTTTCATGAATACTAATTCTGGCTTTGAAACTAATATATGTTTCTTGATTAATGATATTAATAGAGAATAAAATAATCTAAATCTGGAGTTTCTTTCCATGGTGAAGGTATTTAGAAACGTGGGTTTAGAGAGTACAAAGTGTAAAGAGATGGAAGTCATTAAAGAAGTGAAAATCAGCCAGTGTTAGATTATAGAAAATCGTACTTTTGACCTACCCAGAGCTGCTGACAAAATCAACAAACCAAATGTAATCGAAACGATCATCAGGCAACCAGCGTAGTAAAGGAGAGAACGCAGTGTTATACTTGGACGTTTAACTGTAGACGTAACATGCTCACAAAATTCTAATACGTGATTTCAACATATACGTTTCTAATTATTTACAGCAGACTATATGCTATCATTCTTATTGTGGCATCGATAAAAATAAAATTATGAAAAAGATCATTCATCAATTGAATATAATACACTGTAAAAAGTTTTGTCACTGGCAGTTTTCATAAATATAAATGAAATATTATCTTGGGTATTAATAAAGCGCTTCAGCTGTATTTAATTCTGTATTACTGAATCACTACCGGTTTCGTAGCACAGAAAGACACATCTTCAGGTGAAAAATATAACTAAAACATTAAAGCTGGGAAGGTCAGAACTTTGTGACCAGCATTCGTTGTCCATCCGAACAAAATTCCGTTAAAAGGCGGTGTGTCATATAGATGACAACTCATATCTGTGGTTACCCTACCTATGAGGCTGTCAGCACAAATTAAATAGCTGAGCACAATATAAAATTAAAATGCGTTAACGCAGTAAATAATCTGAAAGCATTGTCTCCATTCAGGTGCACTACAGGTACATGGACACTGTAGAATACCGGATGATATGGGAAGATGTCTGTTAAGTTACATCACGGTCAGACAGAGATTCCGTAATCAGCTACCGGATTGGAAGGCGTACCGAGGAGCAGATACAGATTCAGACCACAATATTTTAGTGATGAAGAGTAGGTTGAAATTGAAGAGATTAGGAAGGAGCAATCAATACACAAAGAAGTGGGATACGGAAGTAGTAAGGAATGTCGAAACCCGCTTGAAGTGCTCACAGGCTATAGACACAGCAATAAGGAATAGTTCAGTTGGCAGTACAGTTGAAGAGGAATGGACATCTCTAAAAAGGACAGTCACAGAAGTTGGAAACAATATCACAGGTACAAAGAAGCTAGCTGCGAAGAAGCCCTGGGTAACACAACAAAAGTACAAAACGTTCAGGGAAAATCAGGAGTACAGAAATGCAAGTCGCTGAGGAATGAGCAACACAGAAAGTGCAGGGAAGCTAAGATGAAATAGCTGCGGGAAAAATATGAAGAAATCGAAAAAGAAATGGTTGTCGCAAGGACTTACTCAGAATATGGGAAAGTCAAAACAACCTTCGATAACATTAAAAGCAAGGGTGGTAGCATAAAGAGTGCAACGTGTATTCCACGGTTGAATGTAGAGGAGAGAGCCGACAGGTGGAAAGAAAATAAGAGGTTATGAAACGTCACCTTTGAAAAATTATACATGACTGTGTTTAACTGACACACAATATTTTTGGTGCAACGCAATCTGGCTTTCAAAAATCCCTACAAAAGAGTGGCCATGACTAACATTAACCTATACCCTTCACAAATCACTTACCTCATAAAAATCTTCGTTACTCGAACTACTGCAATACAGCGAGCGCCACTACTGCCAGCTAAATAAAAGATTCAAACTACTAAAGGCACTAACTACTAATAGGCATAGTTAGCAAATGAAAGATTTTAATAGAGAACAAACCATGTATTTACCTTAATAGTGTTGAAAAATCATAATATACATAGCAGTTCATGACATCCAGTCTTACAAATTTCAAAACTCCGCCATTTCTCTCCCCACATCCACCACTGCTGGCGGATCACCTCCTACTGCGCAACGCTACACGCTGTTAACATCCAGCTGCCCAACACTACAATGGCAGACAACAATGCAAACCAGCCACAGACTGCACGCAGCACAGCCAGTGATTTTCATACAGAGCGCTACGTGGCGTTACCAGTATAAAAACCTAAACAGCCTAATTACATAGCCCCCATGCTCCCCCCAAAAAATATTACAAATGTTTTTAGGCAGTGGCCAATAACGATTTGACAAAATTTTCCATAATTACAATGACAAAGGTATCAAATGCACACACTTATTGATACAATTTTGGTCAAAAGCTAAAATTTTCTCACAGTCCATAAAGACAGTCCTGATCATTCATCACAGTAAAATTGCAGTGTTTTTCTGAAAGTCTGAGCAGTAAAAGAAAATGCACACGGAAGTAGTGGATTTCCATGCAGTCTTGAAGAAGTAGTGTTGTCCTTCCAACGGAAAGACAGTGCTGACTCTCGACATGCAGACAGGTAATGGGCCACAACAGAGGAAACCCACAGCAGAGTCAGTCAGAGTTTTGAAGAATATTGGTAGGTAGGTCATCAAAGACCAGACCCACTGTAGTCCTGGTAGAGGTTGTGGTATTGGTGGGCCACCAGAGGTGCAGACCCACTGCAGTCCTTGTAGAAATAATGGTACTGGTGAGTCAGAAAAGGTGTAGACCCACTGTAGTCCTTGCAGAAATAATGGTATTGGTGGGTCATCAAAGATGCAGACCCACTGTAGTCCTTGTAGAGATGGCCAGCAGCCATCTGTTGTGACTGTGGAGGTGCATAATCACCATTGAAGAGTCTTACGGATAATATAGAAAGTCCATAACCACCACTTGTGCACTCACAAAGTTTTTGGAATTGTCCTTAGAACCAGCAATGCTGTTATCCAGTCGCTTGCTGAATTATTAACACACGTGCAAACACTAACAGTCCCTACTTCTCACATATTGTCCATATACTATGACCAACAGAAACGTGTGCAGTGAAATGGAACTTACAAGTTAATAATATGATGAACTGGTGTCAATTACAATTTTATAACATAAGAATACAATTACAAAGGTACAAAACAATACAGAAAACATTTGTAGTAAAACAGGCCTTACAAAAGAATAGAAATAAACATGTACATCAGTGTTACAGGAATTATGACATAAGTAAATATATAAAATAATGAGAATAGTTTTCGAAACATTAATTTCACACTTGAGCATAGAAACAGAACAGAATTAATAATGTCTAAACATCTTTACAAACTGAATAACATATTATTGATGCAAATTATATTTGAGGATAACAGTATTCCTTATCATAGTGAATGTACCTTAGAACTAGAAAAATTCTACAATATAAATCGTATTAGCTAAACACATAAAGACAGGAAGAACACAAATATACAAGAGTACACAAACACATAGCGGAATAACAGAAAGGGAAAGGATAGGGTTTGTTTTACTGCAGTATCTTGCAAAGAAAACTTTCTTTACTTCTTGGAGATCTCCCTTTGTTCTTCATTATTTCCAAAAAGTCCTATCTATACCTGCTTTCTGTACTTTTTTCGTATAACTTCTCAATGCATTTCTTCCAATGCATTGCATCTCATTCTCTTATATAGTCTACCCCTCTTAAGCTAACTTAAATCTACTGAGCTCAGATGCTAAACTAAAGGTCGAGGCAATGCAGCAGCACAAAACAATTAACACAAACAGCAATGAAAAAAATGCAAACTGGCAAAGCAAGCTGCAGTAAATCTAAATTACCAAGCAAATGCAACATTACAACTAATATAAGGCAATGAGCAGCAAACAAGAAAAATAAATCCGAAGTAAAACTGGCTTAACAGAGTAATGTAAAGCGCTATTTAGTAGCACTATGCTTGGCAAACAGCAGCAGCAAATGCAATAACTTATATCTAAACATGACATAGCTCAAGCAGAAAAAATTTTACAGTAAAAATGGCAATTTTTAATACCTATGTCACATCTTAACACTAGAGTGATGCATCACAAAAACTTACTCTGCAAGAAGGTTACCAAGTCATTAAAAAAATTATTTATGCAATTCCAGTGAAGGGAAATGTCTTTTTGTGCTCTCTTTTCTAAGAAAGTATATCATGAACGTATTCTTTACTGGGTCTGTAGACAGAAAATAGTGATATAAGTACATCTATTAAATTTTATAATAACCAATGCTGCAGTGCAGCTAGAAACTAGATACTAAAGAAAATGAGCAAATATGTACAAAGGAAGGCATGAAACATCATTCATTAGCCATATGGCATTTCATAAGGTAGTAAAAAAATCTCTCAACTAGAAAGACAGTAGTCATAATCAGGTGTATAGACATAAAAATATTTCTCGTCATTTCATTAGGCATTTCAGTAAATATCATAAATTAAGAGCTCCACAGTGTTATCATATGTTTTCAAGTTTAAGCGTGTCGTATTTGCGATGCTTTCTACAAAGGAATGTCAATAGCGAGGCCAATGGCCCCTAGTTTTTTTTCTCCACCTGTGCTTTCTTTTGTCAGACGACTCTCTCTCAGCTGGGCAGGCGCCCAAGACGCATTACGTCAAGGTCACTCACCTTTCTTACTGAAATATTTATGACAGCAGTTTGCATTACAGTGACAGTCTCATATAAAAAATATCACAGGTCGAGAATTTGCGTTGCAAATGTCTATAAACAAAATCCTATGAATATAACAGTTTTCAAAAAGTTTTCGTCGGCATTGTGATAGAGTCATGAATTTACACACATTTCATAACTCTTAAAGTACGATTCTTGGTTTCCAACATCCTTTTCCACAAATCAGAGTCCCTAACCACTACTCATTATTCATATACGTATTCGTTGACACTTCTTCAATATTTCATCATAATAAATATGTAGCATAATCAAATTCCTCATATACAGAAGCATCATCTTATTGATCATAAACATACCTCAACAGCATAATACACTTCATCGTCGTAAAAATAACATCATAACACCTCAGTCAAATCTCAAAAATGTTGTAGCTTTCTGCAATAATTTCAAAACCTAAAAAAGTTCTCTGCTCATTTCAATAGTGTCATCTACTTCAAACGTACTTTAAAATCATGCTCCCTTACCAAATACATCATTCAAAGCTCTCATAGTATCACAATGGTTCCGAAAATATCTGAATATTTCACAAAGTACAGACAAAATACAATTTCATAAGTGTGAAGTTATCCAACTGTGTAATTACGTAAACATCTGTCACTGATGTAGTGAAATAAATGTTTCTTTCTCTGTTAAATAATCAGACGGCTGTGTAATTTATGTGTAAGAGAAATATGGTACCGATGTGTAAAGTTGTATAAGCAAATACCTTTTTAGCTAGGGCTCTTTGTGCTTGCCAATCACATGGTACACAAAGTAAGCATGTACCCCCTGTGGATTAATGTAATTATACCCTCAGGTGTTACAGATTACAGCAATGGAATGAAGTGTATCACAGAAAACTTTCTTTGTAATTCAGAAATCTTGAAAAATAAATGTTTTAAGTACAAAATTAATCACTCAAATGCATGTCCTGTAGCGCTAAATGTGCGTCTTGCTCTAAGATAATTCTGTGGAAGTGTCGTAGTTATCGTCCTCTGTAATTGCGTATATATATCGTAGTTATTACGTACCTTACCGAGACCAAGAAAGTACTATGCTGTAACGTATTGTTGTGCTACAGAAAAGGCAGTCTCATTATAGCTGTACCACGAAAGTTACTACTAAAACATGCTTTACTTTCCAGAATAATACAGAAAAACTGTGCAGATATACCGCAAAAGCAACAATGTAAATTGTGTCACATATTAATAGCGTCGTGATATAATCGTGTAGCTATCAAAGAAACTAAATGCTAAGTCATCTTTAATCTCAATGAATGTACTTCAAATAAAGAGTAACTTTTCAAGTAAACGAAAATGTTACATTAAAATCTCATTAGCAGTATAAGTTCTAAATATGTAAGCCTGATAGTCGTAACATAATCGTGCAACTTGTTGCAAGAATGTATAACACTGTGTCGTCTGTTCACTATAACAATGCATTCGTAATTACTGTCTAAATAAGTTGCCCAGTTTCTTGACTGGATATTTAACTTCAAACATTATTGCATGGTAACAGTTTCTAAGTCTGACGAAGTGTACTAGTAACGCGAAGTGAAAAATTTTATAGCAAAGACTAAGTTAAAAAGCAGATTATCTCTCAATAGACGGTTTTACATGAGAAATGTGGTGCAATCTTTTACTCTTCATAGTTCTCAGGTTCAACTTGAACGCAATTATCATGCGGTATTCGTCGGTAAAGAATACTGGAATTTTTCTCAAGGTTAGCGTCTACGTTATTTTTCTCTGAGCCAACCGGCGTCCGCGGCTGCCTGTGGTGCGAGTCATTGTCTGTCTCTTTGTTGGCGCGCATCGTTATTGGGATTAGGAGACCTAACTTCTACACATTCACCTTGCCGAGAAGGCCCTTCCCCTGTTTAAATCCCTCCAGGTCTGATGGAATTCAGGTCTGTCGTATTGTCGGTAGTTTACATAATTTCTTGTTTGTCGGTCATGTGGTGGAGAATTTCTCCCGGAATCGTAACTGCGCGCTGAACTGTTGCGTCTGAAGTTATTCTGTCTCCCTTGATAATAATTGTTTTGGTTTCCATATTGTCTGTTTCTATGGTTATCTCTGTCATATTCATAATTATGGAATTGCGATCTTTCTCTGTAACTATTACCCTGCCAGTCTTTGTCATATGGGTGGTGTCTGTTTTGTTCACGATTTGCATTGTAAGAATAGCCTTGTTGTGTCCAGTTATTATTTCTTTCATGGCGGAATTGTGACGGATGTGATCTGTAATTGTTGTGTTTCTGTTTTCAGGTTCCGTGATTGTCAATGTGAATTTCCAGTTCTTGTAAGAGTCCCTGAAAAGCTTCAATGTCGTCTTTGCAACGTCCTGCTAAAATAATATGTCGTAAATGTTCAGGTAATTTGAATAAGCAAATGCGGATGACTTCTGAGGGGCTGTATGGGTTTGACAGGTACTGATTCTTGTGCAACATGTCTTCAAAATTTTTCAAAGGATTGGAAAATTCAGATTGTTCATAATGTTTCATCATTATGATGCCATGTTTTGCTCGGTCTTGTGTAGCTTGAGACCAATATGCTGAGAGGAAGGCATGGTAAAGTTCTCCATCACTGTGACTATCGTGAATGACCGATCGCATTCTTACAGCTGGTTCATTCTCTAAGTAGCCATACATAAATTCTAATCTGTGTTCTAAGACCAGTTGGGAGGAAAACTATGAGAGAATTGTTGGAGCGAAGCTTGCGGATGAATGTCGTTGCCTGAATTCTTAAATGTTTTAAATTTACGTGTAGTAATGAACAGCTTATAGTCAAAATCATCATATCGGCGAGTCGCATATCGGTCATTGTTACGTCGTTTCGGCGGTTCCATTTCAAAATTCGGTGCACCTTGCCCATTTCTTTCATAATTTCCGAAATGCGCTGTGTTAGTATTTTGTGGCTGTTCCGTATTTCTATGTCCCTCTTCCCGTATTGGGGCGCGAGTGTCCTCTAAAATACGTAATTCTTGTATTACCTGTGTCAGCTGATCTTGTACTTCCCGGATTTCTGTCTGGTGTTGCGTATTAATTTGATTCTGATTTTGTTTGAATTTCCTAATTTGTTCGCACTCTTCTGTGTCATTAAAGACTACCGGTATTGCGTCATTCAGATTATCATCTTTCTTCGTAGATAAATTATTTAGCTGATCCGAAAGTTCAACTTCTTTCTCTGATAATGAACTAATTTCCTCCATGTGTCTTTCTGAACCAATTTTCAGAGTATCTACTGTGTCCTTTAAGTTTACCTGAGTTTTTGCAAGTTGCGTAACCTAATCGGCAGATGCAACTGAGTCAATTTTCGCTTGCAAGGTCTCATGATTTTCATGAACAATAGTTTACAGTTCTTTTATGGCTGCTTCGTGATTCTGTAATGTATTTTCATGCCGCGAAAAATAGGTTGGAAATGTTCAGAAATTTGTGTTTTTACGTCATTACAGACTTTTTGACATTTCGATTCGATTTTATGTAACTCAGTAGTTAAGTCTTCACGTGTTTGTTCAGGCGTATGTTCCACTGAGTCTAACTTTTCAAGCTTTTGTTCCATTGCGTCTAACTGTTGCTGTGTTTGTCTCTGGTGTTGTTCCATTGTGTCTAACTTTTGAAGCTTTTGCTGTGTTTGTCTCTGATTTTGTTCCACTGTGTCTAACTTTCGAAGATTTTGTTCCATTGTGTCTAACTTTTGAAGCTTTTGCTGTGTTTGTCCCATTTGTTGTATTAATTGTAATAACAATGCACTGGTGTCTGAAACATGTTCCACAGTGCTTTTCGGCAGTGAATTTGCAACGTTAACATTCACATTTTGACAAGCAGAAAATGTGTCTTGACTTATTTGAGAAAACGGTGAAGACCCAAAACCTGAATCTACAGTATTTGCAAGATTGTGTCCTGTCATTTCGGATTCCTGTGGCGAGCTGTTGCCGACCGATCGATCGATAATGCTTCCCTGTTCACTAATTGTTTCACTGCCTACACCATTATTTGCAGCCCGCTCCATTTCCCTATGCACAACCAAATCACTAGTTTGAACATTAGTTAATTCAATACACGGTGGTGCTAGCACACTGCTTTCATCTTCACTGTCATTTCTCAGTTTACTTTGGAGCCTAGTATTACTTTTTCACACGCCATTATTGTCACAATATTTCACATGACAACACAGAAAAGCACAATTTGAAGAGCAAAATAAGAAAACACATTAACATAGCACTAAAAATAATATCTCGTTAATTGCAAGCGCAGCTGCGAAATACTTATTACAAATCTACAGGCATGCCACAACTGTTTTACTGTACAAGAATGAAAAACTGCAGCTACAAAGGAAATTCTCTCTATAATTACGCGCTGGCAATAAACAAAGGCTGCACTAATTACACAAACTACAAGAAAAAAATCAAAAGATTCCAGTGAGGTATCCTGGCAGAGCCGCCATATGAAACGTCCCCTTTGAAAAATTATACATGACTGTGTTTAAACTGACACACAATATTTTTGGCGCAACGCAATCTGACTTTCAAAAATCCCTACAAAAGAATGGCCCTGGTTAACATTAACCTATACCTTTCACAAATCACTTACCTCATAAAAATCTTCGTTACTCGAACTACAGCAATACAGCGAGCGCCACTACTGCCAGCTAAATAAAAGATTCAAACTACTGAAGGCACTAACTACTAATAGGCATAGTTAGCAAATGAAAGATTTTAATAGAGAACAAACCATGTATTTACCTTAATAGTGTTGAAAAATCATAATATACATAGCAGTTCATGACATCCAGTCTTACAAATTTCAAAACTCCGCCATTTCTCTCCCCACATCCACCACTGCTGGCGGATCATCTCCAACTGCGCAACGCTGCACGCTGTTAACATCCAGCTGCCCAACACTACAATGGCAGACAACATTGCAAACCAGCCACAGACTGCACACAGCACAGCCAGTGATTTTCATACAGAGCGCTACGTGGCGTTACCAGTATAAAAACCTAAACAGCCTAATTACATAGCCCCCATGCTCCCCCCAAAAAATATTACAAATGTTTTTGGGCAGTGGCCAATAATGATTTGATAAAATTTTCCATAATTACAATGACAAAGATATCACATGCACATACCTATTGATACAATTTTGGTCAAAAGCTAAAATTTTCTCACAATCCATAAAGACAGTCCTGATCATTCATCACAGTAAAATTGCAGTGTTTTTCTGAAAGTCGGAGCAGTAAAAGAAAATGCACACGGAAGTAGTGGATTTCCATGCAGTCTTGAAGAAGTAGTGTTGTCCTTCCAACGGAAAGACAGTGCTGACTCTCGACATGCAGACAGGTAATGGGTCACAACAGAGGAAACCCACAGCAGAGTCAGTCGAAGTTTTGAAGAATATTGGTAGGTAGGTCATCAAAGACCAGACCCACTGTAGTCCTGGTAGAGGTTGTGGTATTGGTGGGCCACCAGAGGTGCAGACCCACTGCAGTCCTTGTAGAATTAATGGTACTGGTGAGTCAGAAAAGGTGTAGACCCACTGTAGTCCTTACAGAAATAATGGTATTGGTGGGTCGTCAAAGATGCAGACCCACTGTTGTCCTTGTAGAGATGGCCAGCAGCCATCTGTTGTGACTGTGGAGGTGCACAATCACCATTGAAGAGTCTTACGGATAATATAGAAAGTCCATAACCACCACTTGTGCACTCACAAAGTTTTTGGAATTGTCCTTAGAACCAGCAATGCTGTTATCCAGTCCCTTGCTGAATTATTAACACACGTGCAAACACTAACAGTCCCTACTTCTCACATATTGTCCATATACTATGACCAACAGAAACATGTGCAGTGAAATGGAACTTACAAGTTTATAATATGATGAACTGGTGTCAATTACAATTTTATAACATAAGAATACAATTACAAAGGTACAAAACAATACAGAAAACATTTGTAGTAAAACAGGCCTTACAAAAGAATAGAAATAAACATGTACATCAGTGTTACAGGAATTATGACATAAGTAAATATATAAAATAATGAGAATAGTTTTCGAAACATTAATTTCACACTTGAGCATAGAAACAGAACAGAATTAATAATGTCTAAACATCTTTACAAACTGAATAACATATTATTGATGCAAATTATATTTGAGGATAACAGTATTCCTTATCATAGTGAATGTACCTTAGAACTAGAAAAATTCTACAATATAAATCGTATTAGCTAAACACATAAAGACAGGAAGAACACAAATATACAAGAGTACACAAACACATAGCGGAATAACAGAAAGGGAAAGGATAGGGTTTGTTTTACTGCAGTATCTTGCAAAGAAAACTTTCTTTACTTCTTGGAGATCTCCCTTTGTTCTTCATTATTTCCAAAAAGTCCTATCTATACCTGCTTTCTGTACTTTTTTCGTATAACTTCTCAATGCATTTCTTCCAATGCATTGCATCTCATTCTCTTATATAGTCTACCCCTCTTAAGCTAACTTAAATCTACTGAGCTCAGATGCTAAACTAAAGGACGAGGCAATGCAGCAGCACAAAACAATTAACACAAACAGCAATGAGAAAAATGCAAACTGGCAAAGCAAGCTGCAGTAAATCTAAATTACCAAGCAAATGCAACATTACAACTAATATAAGGCAATGAGCAGCAAACAAGAAAAATAAATCAGAAGTAAAACTGGCTTAATAGAGTAATGTAAAGCGAAATTTAGTAGCACTATGCTTGGCAAACAGCAGCAGCAAATGCAATAACTTATATCTAAACATGACATAGCTCAAGCAGAAAAAATATTACAGTAAAAATGGCAATTTTTAATACCTATGTCACATCTTAACACTAGAGTGATGCATCACAAAAACTTACTCTGCAAGAAGGTTACCAAGTCATTAAAAAAATTATTTATGCAATTCCAGTGAAGGGAAATGTCTTTTTGTGCTCTCTTTTCTAAGAAAGTATATCATGAACGTATTCTTTACTGGGTCTGTAGACAGAAAATAGTGATATTAGTACATCTATTAAATTTTATAATAACCAATGCTGCAGTGCAGCTAGAAACTAGATACTAAAGAAAATGAGCAAATATGTACAAAGGAAGGCATGAAACATCATTCATTAGCCATATGGCATTTCATAAGGTAGTAAAAAAATCTCTCAACTAGAAAGACAGTAGTCATAATCAGGTGTATAGACATAAAAATATTTCTCGTCATTTCATTAGGCATTTCAGTAAATATCATAAATTAAGAGCTCCACAGTGTTATCATATGTTTTCAAGTTTAAGCGTGTCGTATTTGCGATGCTTTCTACAAAGGAATGTCAATAGCGAGGAAAATGGCCCCTAGTTTTTTTTCTCCACCTGTGCTTTCTTTTGTCAGACGACTATCTCTCAGCTGGGCGGGCGCCCAAGACGCATTACGTCAAGGTCACTCACCTTTCTTACTGAAATATTTATGACAGCAGCTTGCATTACAGTGACAGTCTCATATAAAAAATATCACAGGTCGAGAATTTGCGTCGCAAATGTCTATAAACAAAATCCTATGAATATAACAGTTTTCAAAAAGTTTTCGTCGGCATTGTGATACATTCATGAATTTACACACATTTCATAACTCTTAAAGTACGATTCTTGGTTTCCAACATCCTTTTCCACAAATCAGAGTCCCTAACCACTACTCATTATTCATATACGTATTCGTTGACACTTCTTCAATATTTCATCATAATAAATATGTAGCATAATCAAATTCCTCATATACAGAAGCATCATCTTATTGATCATAAACATACCTCAACAGCATAATACACTTCATCGTCGTAAAAATAACATCATAACATCTCAGTCAAATCTCTAAGATGTCGTAGCTTTCTGCAATAATTTCAAAACCTAAAAAAGTTCTCTGCTCATTTCAATAGTGTCATCTACCTCAAACGTACTTTAAAATCATGCTCCCTTACCAAATACATCATTCAAAGCTCTCATAGTATCACAATGGTTCCGAAAATATCTGAACATTTCACAAAGTACAGACAAAATACAATTTCATAAGTGTGAAGTTATCCAACTGTGTAATTACGTAAACATCTGTCACTGATGTAGTGAAATAAATGTTTCTTTCTCTGTTAAATAATCAGATAGCTGTGTAATTTATGTGTAAGAGAAATATGGTACCGATGTGTAAAGTTGTATAAGCAAATACCTTATTAGCTAGGGCTCCTTGTGCTTGGCAATCACATGGTACACAAAGTAAGCATGTACCCCCTGTGGATTAATGTAATTATACCCTCAGGTGTTACAGATTACAGCAATGGAATGAAGTGTATCTCGGAAAACTTTCTTTGTAATTCAGAAATCTTGAAAAATAAATGTTTTAAGTAAAACATTAATCACTCAAATGCGTGTCCTGTAGCGCTAAATATGCGTCTTGCTCTAAGATAATTCTGTGGAAGTGTCGTAATTATCATCCTCTGTAATTGCGTATATATATCGTAGTTATTACGTACCTTACCGAGACCAAGAAAGTACTATGCTGTAACGTATTGTTGTGCTACAGAAAAGGCAGTCTCATTATAGCTGTACCACGAAAGTTACTACTAAAACATGCTTTACTTTCCAGAATAATACAGAAAAACTGTGCAGATATACCGCAAAAGCAACAATGTAAATTGTGTCACATATTAATAGCGACGTGATATAATCGTGTAGCTATCAAAGAAACTAAATGCTAAGTCATCTTTAATCTCACCGAATGTACTTCAAATAAAGAGTAACTTTTCAAGTAAACGAAAATGTTGCATTAAAATCTCATTAGCAGTATAAGTTCTAAATATGTAAGCCTGATAGTCGTAACATAATCGTGCAACTTGTTGCAAGAATGTATAACACTGTCGTCTGTTCACTATAACAATGCATTCGTAATTACTGTCTAAATAAGTTGCCCAATTTCTTGACTGGATATTTAACTTCAAACATTATTGCATGGTAACAGTTTCTAAGTCTGACGAAGTGTACTAGTAACGCGAAGTGAAAAATTTTATAGCAAAGACTAAGTTAAAAAGCAGATTATCTCTCAATAGACGGTTTTACATGTGAAATGTGGTGCAATCTTTTACTCTTCATAGTTCTCAGGTTCAACTTGAACGCAATTATCATGCGGTATTCGTCGGTAAAGAATACTGGAATTTTTCTCAAGGTTAGCGTCTACGTTATTTTTCTCTGAGCCAGCCGGCGTCCGTGGCTGCCTGTGGTGCGAGTCATTGTCTGTCTCTTTGTTGGCGTGCATCGTTATTGGGATTAGGAGACCTAACTTCTACAAATTCACCTTGCCGAGAAGGCCCTTCCCCTGTTTAAATCCCGCCAGGTCTGATGGAATTCAGGTCTGTCGTTTTGTCGGTAGTTTACATAATTTCTTGTTTGTCGGTGTTTGTGGTGGAGAATTTCTCCCGGAATCGTAACTGCGCGCTGAACTGTTGCGTCTGAAGTTATTCTGTCTCCCTTGATAATAATTGTTTTGGTTTCCATATTGTCTGTTTCTATGGTTATCTCTGTCATATTCATAATTATGGAATTGCGATCTTTCTCTGTAACTATTACTCTGCCAGTCTTTGTCATATGGGTGGTGTCTGTTTTGTTCACGATTTACGTTGTAAGAATAGCCTTGTTGTGTCCAGTTATTATTTCTTTCACGGCGGAATTGTGACGGATGTGATCTGTAATTGTTGTGTTCCTGTTTTCAGGTTCCGTGATTGTCAGTGTCGATTTCCAGTTCTTGTAAGAGTCCCTGAAAAGCTTCAATGTCGTCTTTGCAACGTCCTGCTAAAATAATATGTCGTAAATTTTCAGGTAATTTGAATAAGCAAATGCGGATGACTTCTGAGGGGCTGTATGGGTTTGACAGGTACTGATTCTTGTGCAACATGTCTTCAAAATTTTTCACAAGATTGGAAAATTCAGATTGTTCGTAATGTTTCATCATTATGATGCCATGTTTTGCTCGGTCTTGTGTAGCTTGAGACCAATATGCTGAGAGGAAGGCATGGTAAAGTTCTCCATCACTGTGACAATCGTGAATAACTGATCGCATTCTTACAGCTGGTTTATTCTCTAAATAGCCACATATAAATTCTAATCTGTGTTCTAACGACCAGTTGGGAGGAAAACAATGAGAGAATTGTTGGAGCCATGCTTGCGGATGAATGTCGTTGCCAGAATTCTTAAATGTTTTAAATTTACGTGTAGTAATGAACAGCTTATAGTCAAAATCATCATATCGGCGAGTCGCATATCGGTCATTGTTACGTCGTTTCGGCGGTTCCATTTCAAAATTCGGTGCACCTTGCCAATTTCTTTCATAATTTCCGAAATGCGCTGTGTTATTATTTTGTGGCTGTTCCGTATTTCTATGTCCCTCTTCCGTATTGGGGCGCGAGTGTCCTCTAAAATACGTAATTCTTGTATTACCTGTGTCAGCTGATCTTGTACTTCCCGGATTTCTGTTTGGTGTTGCGTATTAATTTGATTCTGATTTTGTTTGAATTTCCTAATTTGTTCGCACTCTTCTGTGTCATTAAAGACTACCGGTATTGCGTCATTCAGATTATCATCTTTCTTCGTAGATAAATTATTTAGCTGATCCGAAAGTTCAACTTCTTTCTCTGATAATGAACTAATTTCCTCCATGTGTCTTTCTGAACCAATTTTCAGAGTATCTACTGTGTCCTTTAAGTTTACCTGAGTTTTTGCAAGTTGCGTAACCTAATCGGCAGATGCAACTGAGTCAATTTTCGCTTGCAAGGTCTCATGATTTTCATGAACAATAGTTTACAGTTCTTTTATGGCTGCTTCGTGATTCTGTAATGTATTTTCATGCCGCGAAAAATAGGTTGGAAATGTTCAGAAATTTGTGTTTTTACGTCATTACAGACTTTTTGACATTTCGATTCGATTTTATGTAACTCAGTAGTTAAGTCTTCACGTGTTTGTTCAGGCGTATGTTCCACTGAGTCTAACTTTTCAAGCTTTTGTTCCATTGCGTCTAACTGTTGCTGTGTTTGTCTCTGGTGTTGTTCCATTGTGTCTAACTTTTGAAGCTTTTGCTGTGTTTGTCTCTGATTTTGTTCCACTGTGTCTAACTTTCGAAGATTTTGTTCCATTGTGTCTAACTTTTGAAGCTTTTGCTGTGTTTGTCCCATTTGTTGTATTAATTGTAATAACAATGCACTGGTGTCTGAAACATGTTCTTCAGTGCTTTTCGGCAGTGAATTTGCAACGTTAACATTCACATTTTGACAAGCAGAAAATGTGTCTTGACTTATTTGAGAAAACGGTGAAGACCCAAAACCTGAATCTACAGTATTTGCAAGATTGTGTCCTGTCATTTCGGATTCCTGTGGCGAGCTGTTGCCGACCGATCGATCGATAATGCTTCCCTGTTCACTAATTGTTTCACTGCCTACACCATTATTTGCAGCCCGCTCCATTTCCCTATGCACAACCAAATCACTAGTTTGAACATTAGTTAATTCAATACACGGTGGTGCTAGCACACTGCTTTCATCTTCACTGTCATTTCTCAGTTTACTTTGGAGCCTAGTATTACTTTTTCACACGCCATTATTGTCACAATATTTCACATGACAACACAGAAAAGCACAATTTGAAGAGCAAAATAAGAAAACACATTAACATAGCACTAAAAATAATATCTCGTTAATTGCAAGCGCAGCTGCGAAATACTTAGTGCAAATCTACATGCATGCCACAACTGTTTTACTGTACAAGAATGAAAAACTGCAGCTACAAAGGAAATTCTCTCTACAATTACGCGCTGGCAATAAACAAAGGCTGCACTAATTACACAAACTACAAGAAAAAAATCAGAAGATTCCAGTGAGGTATCCTGGCAGAGCCGCCATATGAAACGTCCCCTTTGAATAATTATACATGACTGTGTTTAAACTGACACACAATATTTTTGGCGCAACGCAATCTGACTTTCAAAAATCCCTACAAAAGAATGGCCCTGGTTAACATTAACCTATACCTTTCACAAATCACTTACCTCATAAAAATCTTCGTTACTCGAACTACTGCAATACAGCGAGCGTCACTACTGCCAGCTAAATAAAAGATTCAAACTACTGAAGGCACTAACTACTAACAGGCATAGTTAGCAAATGAAAGATTTTAATAGAGAACAAACCATGTATTTACCTTAATAGTGTTGAAAAATCATAATATACATAGCAGTTCATGACATCCAGTCTTACAAATTTCAAAACTCCGTCATTTCTCTCCCCACATCCACCACTGCTGGCGGATCACCTCCAACTGCGCAACGCTGCACGCTGTTAACATCCAGCTGCCCAACACTACAATGGCAGACAACAATGCAAACTAGCCACGGACTGCACGCAGCACAGCCAGTGATTTTCATACAGAGCGCTACGTGGCGTTACCAATATAAAAACCTAAACAGCCTACTTACAAGGTGGAGCCCCTCCACGCACACACCTGCATGATGGACAACCCTGAAGGTCCACATCTACATCCACATCTACATGGAAACACTGCAATTTACTCTTAAGTGCCCCACAGAGGGTTCATCGAACCATTTTCATACCACTTCACTACCATTCCACTCCCGAATGGTGCGTGGGAAAAAGGAACACCCAAATCTTTCCGTTGGAGCTCTTATTTCTTTTATTTTATTATGATGATAATTTCTCCCTACATAGGTTGGTGTCAACAAAATATTTTCGATTTCGGAAGAGAAAGTTAGTGATTGAAATTTCGTAAATATATCTCGCCGCAAAGAAAACCGCCTTTGTTTCAGTGACTGCCACCCCAACTCGCATATCATGTCAGTGGCACTCTCACCCCTGTTGCGCGACAACACGAAACGAGCTGTCCTTCTTTGCACTCTTTCGATGTCCTCCGTCAATCCTACCTGGTAAGGATCCCATACCGTGCAGCAATATCCCAGTAGAGGACGCACAAGTATAATGTAGGCTGTCTCTTTAGTGGGTCTGTCGCATCTTCTAATTGTTCTGCCAAAATAGCGCAGTCTTTGTTTCGTTTTCCCCACAATATTATCTACGTGGCCTTTCAAATTTAAGTTGCTCGTAATTGTAATTCCTAGGTATTTTGTCGAATTGACAGCCCTTAGATTTGAGCGAATCATCGTATAACAAAAATTTATCGGTTTTCTTTTAGTACCCGTGTGGATGACTATGCACTTTTCGTTGTTTAGTGTTAAATGCCACTTTTCGCCCATACAGAGATTCTTTCTATATCATTTTGTGATTGGAATTGATAGTCTGATGATTTTACTAGACGACAAATTACAGAGTCATCTGCAAACAATCTAAGGGAGCTGCTCAGATTATCACCTAGATCATTTATATAAATCAGGAACAGCAGAGGGCCTATGTCACTACCTTGCGGAACGCCAGACATCACTTCTGTTCTGCTCGATGATTTGCTGTCTATCACTACGAACTGTGACCTCTCTGAGAGGAAATCACGAATACAGTCACACAACTGAGACGATGCTCCATATGCACGCAATTCGATTAACAGTCGCTTGTGAGGAACGGTATCAAAAGCCTTCTGGAAATTTGGGAATATGGAATCGATCAGAGATCCCTTGCCGACAGCGCTCATTAATTCATGGGAATAAGAACAATATTTTCTGAATCCGTGTTGGTTATGTACCAATAAGTCATTTTCTTCAAAGTGATTTATAATTTTCGAGTACAGTATATGCTAAAAAATCCTACTGCAAATTGAGGTCAGTGATATGGGCCTGTAATTCTATGGGTTACTCCTATTTCCTTTCTTGAATATTGGTCTGACCTGTGCTACATTTCAATCTTTAGGAACAGACCTTTCGTCGAGTGAGCGGTTGTATGTGATTGCTAAAAAGGCGCTAATCTGTCTGTATACTCTGAAAGGAACCTGATTGGTATACCTTCTGGACCACTTGCCTTTCTTAAGGGATCTGAGTTGTTTCGCAACACCTAAGATATCTACTTTCATGTCACTCATGCTAACAACTGTTCTGGTTTCGAATTCGGGAATATCTATTTCGCCTTCTTTCGTGAAGGAAATACAGAAAACTGTTTTTAGTAACTCCGCTTTAGTGGCACCATCATCGGTAACATTTCCATCGCTATCGCGCAGTGACGGTATTGACTGTTTCTTTGCCACTGGTGTACTTTACATACGACCAGAATCTCTTTGGATTTTCTACCATATTTTGAGACAATATTTCGTTGTGGAAACTATCAAAAGCATCTCGCATTGACGTCCGCGCAAAATTTCGAGCTTCCGTGAAACTTAGCCAGTCTGGGGGATTTTTCGTTCTTCAGAATTTGGCATGCTTTTTCGTTACTTCTGCAACAGTGTTCTGAAGTGTTTTTTGTACCACGGTGTATCAGTCCCGTCTCTTATTAATTTATGCAGTACGAATCTGTCTATTGCTGCCGATACTGTATCCTTGAATTCGAACCATATCTGGTCTACACTTACATAATTAGCTTGGAAGGAAAGGAGACTCTCAATTAGGAAGGCATCAAGCGAATTTTTATCTGCTGTTTTAAATTTGCGTTTATTTTAAGTGGTTTTGGTTGATATGGTTTTGAGCCTCACTACAATGACCTTGTGTTCACTAATCCATGTATCCACCATGACGCTCTCTATTAGATCAGATTATTTGTGGCTAAGAGGTCAAGTGTGTTTTCGCAACCACTTACAATTCGTGTGGGTTCATGAACTAATTGTTCAAAGTAATTCTCAGAGAAAGCATTTAGTACAATTTCGGAAGATATTTTCTGTCTACCAGCGGCTTTGAACATGTATTTTCGCCAACAAATGGAGGATAGATTGAAGTCTCCACCAATGAAAACTGCATGAGTGTGGTACTACTGCCATCTCTGCATAAGGGTTCGTTCTCACTAAAGTGCGGTGTCGCAGGATGTGGGTACTGCGACGTTTGCTTATGTCTGGTTAAGGTTAACCATTAATAAGCGCTCATCTGGAGATAGATTGGGTCGAAGGTCGAACGAAGGGTAGCGGTTTGAAGGGAAGAGGAAAAAAAGTGTCAAGGCAAGAGCCATGGGAAGAAGCCCTGCGATAACTACGTCGGGTAGTAAGAGTAGTAGCAAATGTTTTGCTGTCTGCAACAGGTCACGCAAGGGTGGGAGGCTTTGTTAGTAGTGGGTTCCATTTGGTAGTGGGTATCATGCAGTGATATCTTTGACGTTGTTCGGCGCTGTTACTCGGCGGCTGCCGTTGGGTGCCGGTGTTGATCTTTCCGTCAGCGTCAGAATACCTGTAACAGTTAGGTTCTTCATCGTTTTGTGTCCGATATGTCATATATCAGATGCACAGGGTAGGGTGATGTTGGCGATTTGCTTGTGCGTCGGTGTACGAGCTCGTCCGTTTCCCTGCTGTAGCCTGTAGGTCGGCTTTAATAGCAGCTGGCATATCCAGTTAATGTTGTTGATATACAGGGGCTTGACGTCGTTTGTCGCTTGTTGGCGTATGTTAGCTTGCAATGTTGGTTATGCCCCAGCTAGTAGTGTCTTTGGCCGCTTATGCTTCCCCCTATGGTTGTGATCATAGTTTTCCAGAGTAAGGATGAAAGGCTTGTTCGAGTGTCTCGAGTTCCTGTATAGTTGTGTGGCGTGTTTTTCGAATACTTCCTTGAGGTTTTCAAGACATTATTCATTGCGAAGATCCACGGTGCGTGTGTAGCTTGGAGCGATGCTAATTATGCGTAGAACTATATTATGTATGATCTGCAGGCGGCGCAGGATTGTAGGAGATGCGTATCCCCAGACGGGAGCTGCATACGTCATCGGAGGTCTAATCAGTGTCATGTATATGGACCTCGACACCCTGTTATTCAGTGTACTTTCTCTGTTGAACATGGGTAGAGTTGTTTGAGCCTGCGTGAACTCTGTTCGTAACGTATTCGATGTGATCCTTCCATGTAAGTTTCCGGTCCAGCCAGACGCCGAGAGATCTGACTTTCTCTTGGAAACGTATTGGACGTGTATGTAGTGTTACCTGTCTACAGTGTTGATGTTTGTGCAGTAGTTTGAGTCTGCGTATGAACTGAACTACTTCGCACTTATCGACGTTTACTTTAATACGCCATCGTTCCAACCAAGGCTCTGTATTCGTGAATTGATGTTCGACCGTTTCCAATCTTGCGCAAGGATGGCTGTGTCATCCGCATATTTTGCTAAAGTCGTGTTTTCTGTTGCTGGGAAGTCGTCAATGAACGGGTTGAACAAGATGGGCCCTAGGATGCTTCCCTGGTGTACTCCAGCTGGGATGCAAGTGAGGCCCCACTCTCCATTATTGGCAAAAGTATTCAAGATGGTGGATCCAAGATGGAGGCGATAGATATGGCAACATCACAACGACATAATGGCAGGAAGTTCAAATTTTGCGGAAAAATAGGTCGATTGGGCTACCTCCACTAACCTAACCCCCTCCCCACCAAACACACAGAAAATGGTGGGAAGTTAAAATTCCACAGGACAATGCTACACACCATTGCTACCCCCAGTAACCTAAGAAAATGGAGGGAAAAATAGGTCACCTGGGCTACCTCCACTACCCTAAGTCATCCGACCACCACCTCTTTCTAGGAATTGGTGGCGAAAGGACTCAGCCTTAGCTGGGCTGCTGGATAGGATAGACCTAATCTTTACTTTACATGCAGTATTCATTTAAACAATTTTAGGCAGCAGCTCCATCCAATGGAGTCCAACTGACCTACTACTCAGTACTGCCACCAGAGGGGGGTATTGTCCCTCCTGTGACGTAATCCAAGGTGGCGGTCTGGGGGAAAATGGTGGGAAACAGACTCAGCCTGAGCTGGGCTGCTGGAGAGGGGAGGGAGTGTACTTTTTTTGGAACTATTTATTCAGATGTGGATGTCACATAATTCTTTTATTACACTGATACAAACACTCGCCTTGACGTGCTTGGGATCATGCTACACAGCATACTGACCTGCAGATTACTCGTAAATTACCAAAATAATGCAGATCACTGATGTACAGACACGCAAACAACTCGTAAATTGTCAAAATAGTGCATTTAAAAGGCTCTGCTAACACGCCATCTAATAGTAAACTGTCGAAATCATACATTGCACAACCTTCACAACTGTTCACAAAATAATGCAACAGAAACGAAAACTACTCATAAATTGTCAAAAGATAATGCATGTATAATGCTATGCAAACATCTACATCTACATCAATACTCCGCAAGCCTCCTGGCGGTGTGTGGCGGAGGGCACTTTACGTGCCACTGTCATTACCTCCCTTTTCTGTTCCACTCGCGTATGGTTCGCAGGAAGAACGACTGTCTGAAAGCCTCCGTACGCGCTCTAAACTCTCTAATTTTACATTCGTGATCTCCTCGGGAGGTATAAGTAGGGGGAAGCAATATATTCGATACCTCATCCAGAAACGCACGCTCTCGAAACCTGACGAGCAAGCTACACCGCGATGCAGAGCGCCTCTCTTGCAGAGTCTGCCACTTGAGTTTGCTAAACATCTCCGTAACGCTATCACGGTTACCAAATAACCCTGTGACGAAACGCGCCGCTCTTCTTTGGATCTTCTCTATCTCCTCCGTCAACCCGATCTGGTACGGATCCCACACTGATGAGCAATACTCAAGTATAGGTCGAACGAGTGTTTTGTAAGCCACCTCCTTTGTTGATGGCCTACATTTTCTAAGGATTTTCCCAATGAATCTCAACCTGGCACCCGCCTTACCAACAATTAATTTTGTATGATCATTCCACTTCAAATCGTTCCGCACGCATACTCCCAGATATTTTACAGAAGTAACTGCTACCAGTGTTTGTTCCGCTATCATATAATCATACAATAAAGGATCCTTCTTTCTATTTATTCGCAATACATTACATTTGTCTATGTTAAGGGTTAGTTGCCACTCCCTGCACCAAGTGCCTATCCGCTGCAGATCTTCCTTCATTTGGCTACAATTTTCTAATGCTGCAACTTCTCTGTATACTACAGCATCATCCGCGAAAAGCCGCATGGAAGTTCCGACACTATCTACTAGATCATTTATATATATTGTGAAAGGCAATGGTCCCATAACACTCCCCTGTGGCACGCCAGAGGTTACTTTAACGTCTGTAGACGTCTCCCCATTGATAACCACATGCTGTGTACTGTTTGCTAAAAACTCTTCAATCCAGCCGCACAGCTGGTCTGATATTCCGCAGGCTCTTACTTTGTTTATCAGGCGACAGTGTGGAACTGTATCGAACGCCTTCCGGAAGTCAAGGAAAATAGCATCTACCTGGGAGCCTGTATCTAATATTTTCTGGGTCTCATGAACAAATAACGCGAGTTGGCTCTCACGTGATCGCTGTTTCCGGAATCCATGTTGATTCCTCGACAGTAGATTCTGGGTTTCCAAAAACGACATGATACTCGAGCAAAAAACATGTTCTAAAATTCTACAACAGATCGACGTCAGAGATATAGGTCTATAGTTTTGCGCATCTGCTCGACGATCCTTCTTGAAGACTGGGACTACCTGTGCTCTTTTCCTATCATTTGGAACCTTCCGTTCCTCTAGAGACTTGCGGTACACGCCTGTTAGAAGGGGGGCAAGTTCTTTCGCGTACTCTGTGTAGAATCGAATTGGTATCCCGTCAGGTCCAGTGGACTTTCCTGTGTTGAGTGATTCCAGTTGCTTTTCTATTCCTTGGACACTTATTTCGATGTCAGCCATTTTTTCGTTTGTGCGAGGATTTAGGTAAGGAACTGCAGTGCGTTCTTCCTCTGTGAAACAGCTTTGGAAAAAGGTGTTTAGTATTTCAGCTTTACGCGTATCATCCTCTGTTTCAATGCCATCATCATCCCGGAGTGTCTGGATATGCTGTTTCGAGCGACTTACTGATTTAACGTGAGACCAGAACGTCCTACGATTTTCTGTCAAGTCGGTACATAGAATTTTACTTTCGAATTCACTGAACGCCTCACGCATAACCCTCCTTACGCTAACTTTGACATCGTTTAGCTTCTGTTTGTCTGAGAGGTTTTGGCTGGTTTACACTTGGAGTGAAGTTCTCTTTGCTTTCGCAGTAGTTTCCTAACTTTGTTGTTGAACCATGGTGGATTTTTGCCGTCCCTCACAGTTTTACTCGGCACGTACCTGTCTAAAACGCATTTTACGATTGCTTTGAACTTTTTCCATAAAAACTCAACATTGTCAGTGTCGGAACAGAAATTTTCGTTTTGATCTGTTAGGCAGTCCGAAATCTGCCTTCTATTACTATTGCTAACCAGATAAACCTTCCTCCCTTTTTTATATTCCTATTAACTTCCATATTCAGGGATCCTGCAATGGCCTTGTGATCACTGATTCCCTGTTCTGCACTTACAGAGTCGAAAAGTTCGGGTCTCTTTGTTATCAGTAGGTCGAAGATGTTATCTCCATGAGTCGGTTCTCTGTTTAATTGCTCGAGGTAATTTTCGGACAGTGCACTCAGTATAATGTCACTCGATGCTCTGTCCCTACCACCCGTCCTAAACATTTGAGTGTTCAGTCTATATCTGGTAAATTGAAATCTCCACCTAAGACTATAACATGCTGAGAAAATTTACGTGAAATGTATTCCAAATTTTCTCTCAGTTGTTCTGCCACTAAAGCTGCTGAGTCGGGAGGTCGGTAAAAGGAGCCAACTATTTACCTATCTCGGTTGTTGAGTGTAACCTCCACCCATAATAATTCACAGGAACTATCCACTTCTACTTCCCTACAGGATAAACTATTACTAACAGCGACAAACACGCCACCACCGACCGGTTGCATGCAATCTATCCTTTCTAAACACCGTCTGTGTCTTTGTAAAAATTTCGGTAGAATTTATCTCTGGCTTCAGCCAGCTTTCTGTACTGATAACTATTTCTGCTTCGGTGCTTTCTATCAGCGCTTGAAGTTCCGGTTCTTTACCAATGCAGCTTCGACAGTTTACAATTACAATACCGACTGCTGGTTGGTCCCCGCATGTCCTGACTTTGCCCCGCACCGTTTGAGGCTGCTGCCCTTTCTGTACTTGCCCGAGGCCATCTAACCTAAAAAACCGCCCAGTCCACGCCGCACAACCCCTGCTACCCGTGTAGCCGCTTGCTGCGTGTAGTGGACTCCTGACCTATCCAGCGGAACCCGAAACCCCACCAACCTATGGCGCATGTCGAGGAATTTGCAGCCCACACAGTCGCAGAACCGTCGCAGCCTCTGATTCAGACCCACGCGCACAGTGCTTAAACAGCTGAAAATAATGAAGAGCACAAATACTCATTGCATGTCAAAATGCTTTCGAACTATTGTCAACTGTGATTTAAATAAGAGCCAAGTCGACCTCTCATAAACTGGTAAAGTGCAGCAGTAATAGTTAATGGTCGCTCATGTAGGAGCATTCGTGATGTCTCAGCTTGTCTGCATGGAAATTCCTGTGCTAACAGAACCAGTTTACAAAAATATCCCAGAATAACGCTAAATGCATTCCTCCTGCTGGTCCTAACATAGCATCCTCTCCATCATGTGTTATCTTTCCTGGAAATTGCGATGTCCAGCTTTTAACATACGTCTCAGAAACACAAACGCTCTCACCACTATATAGAGGCTCCTATGTCCTGGCTCAAAGGATGTCTTGTGAATGAATGGAGCATTCTGATTGGCTTTTACTGAATTTACCCACATAATTACTGATGCTGCCAGTGTGGAAGCACTGTCTGCCGTTTTCTTTCTTTCTGCAGGTGGGACTTTCAGTGGCAAAATACTTTGTACTGACCGCCATATTGCACTAACAGTTAAACAGTGCAAAAGTGACCTACAGATCGTCAAATACACGAAGACACTTGCTCAATTACGCTGCTCTGCCAGTTAGAATGGAAGCTTGAATATCAGAGCGTGTAACTGATCTCCAACCCAGCAATATATCAACCTGTACCGTGTCGATGTAGAAAACATACAACTCATATCCTCAGTCATACAAAATCGCCCATTTTGCATCATGCACATACACTACTGGCCATTAAAATTGCTACATCAAGATGAAATGTAGATGTTAAACGGGTATTCATTGGACAAATATATTATACTAGAACTGACATGTGATTACGTTTTCACACAATTTGGGTGCATAGATCCTGAGAAACCACCTCTGGCCATAATATCGGCCTTGATACACCTGGGCATTGAGTCAAACACAGCTTAGATGGCATGTAAAGGTATAACTGCCCATGCAGCTTCAACACGATACCACAGTTCATCAAGAGTAGTGACTGGCGTATTGCGACGACCCAGTTGCTCGGCCACCATTGACCAGACGTTTTCAGTTGGTGGGAGATCTGGAGAATGTGCAGGCCAGGGCGGCAGTCGAACATTTTCTGTATCCAGAAAGGCCCGTACAGGACCTGTAACATGCGGTCATGCATTATCCTGCTTAAATGTAGGGTTTTGCAGGGATCAAATGAAGGGTAGAGCCACAGGTCGTAACAAATCTGAAATGTAACGTTCACTGTTCAAAGTGCCGTCAATGCGAACAAGAGGTGACCGAGACGTGTAACCAATTGCACCCCATACCATCACGCCGGGTGATACGCCAGTATGGCGATGACGAATACAAGCTTCCAATGTGTGTTCACCGCTTTGATAGCAAACACGGATGCGACCATCATGATGCTGTAAATAGAACCTGCATTCATCAGAAAAAAAGACATTTTTCCATTTGTGCAATCAGGTTCGTCGTTGAGTACACCATCGCAGGCGCTCCTGTCTGTGATGCAGCGTCAAGTATAACCGCAGCCATGGCCTCCGAGCTGATAGTCCATGGTGCAGCAAACGTCGTCGAACTGTTCGTGCAGATGGTTGTTGTCTTGCAAACGTCCCCATCTGTTGAGTCAGGTATCGAGGCGTGGCTGCACAATCCGTTACAGCCATGTGGATAAGATGCCTGTCATCTCGACTGCTAGTGATACGAGGCCGTTGGTATCCAGCACAGCGTTCCGTATTACCCTCCTGAACCCACCAATTCCATATTCTGCTAGCAGGCATTGGGTGTCGACCAACGCAAGCAGCAATGTTGCGATACCATAAACCGCAATCGCGATAGGCTACAATCCGACCTTTATCAGAGTTGGAAACGTGATGGTACGCATTTCTCCTCCTTACACGAGGCATCACAACAACGTTTCACCAGGCAACGCCGGTCAGCTGCTGTTTGTGTATGAGAAATCGGTTGGTAACTTTCCTCATGTCAGCACGTTGTTGGTGTCGCCACCAGCGCCAACCTTGTGTGAATGCTCTGAAAAGCTAATCATTTGCATATCACAGCATATTCTTCATGTCGGTTAAATTTCACGTCTGTAGCACGTCATCTTCGTGGTGTAGGAATTTTAATGGCCAGTAGTGTAGCTATCGACAACCAGACACTCGTACAAATACTGGGAATACAGACAGCATAAGTAAACGCACTGTAGGTATACTCCTCGTTGCACTAGACATTTCCCGCGAGGTTGGGCGGTCATCCATTACCGACGCATGACGAGAGCACCCTCAGTGGACTGAAGTCACTCTCAGAACTGTTGTGGAAAGTCACGGTCTTCTCCCCTCAGCAGAAAGGCGTTACTGTTTCTGGCCCTGACCTGCTTGCTTGCTTGCATTTTACACCCATCTCCTGCCTCTCGGGTTACAAGGACATATGAAATTTCACACGGTTTCCCAGAATATTATACCATTTACGCGATACTTCTCGATATCAGGCACAGAGGAATATCGCTTGCATAGCAATATTACTCACTATAAACTTATCCCGTCTGCGACGACCTTAACATGAAAACTCGAAGAAAAATAGATGAAACTGATATTTCCACTAGTGATTACAGATGTCGGTGATGTAACAGGTTCTAGATCACCCCTATAACTTACGAAGTCAACTAATGTGTTTCTACAGAACCAGCAAACGAATTTCCCAACTGCCTTTCCCCTGCTAGATGCACACACCACAACCAATCGATGTTCCCTCATCTAAATAAAGGCGCAAAATGTGCGGAAGCAGTCAAGTGGACCATTAACATGGGTGGGAAAAATGGTCCAGCGAAAACACACGTTCATATTGAATCTTCTGAAATTGGAGCGCGATCACGAAAGCAGTCTAGCACAGACTAAATATTAGTTCGCTATTCGGCCGTCTAGAGGACGACACGGTTAAGTCAGGTATATTCCTGCACCCCAACAGGCCTCTCCATTTGCATAGCTACTACCATTACCCAGAAACGTGATATATTCCCGCCACAGGTTACAGGCGCTGAACGCCATGCACAGGCAGAATCAACATCCTAGGAAGCCTGCCACATATGATTTTATCACTGTACTTACAGTTAAAAATTACGATCATGGTCTCAATTGGACGACCACCGACAATGAGCGAAGTATCGAAAATACACCCTGCTGACGGCTGTGGCTCTGGAAAGAGAAATATATGTACCATTCTTATGACCTGACATACTCTTCCATTTGCTATCGCAGTATTCCATGTCACAATAACTGACGGCTGGTGATACGAAATACACTCCTGGAAATTGAAATAAGAACACCGTGAATTCATTGTCCCAGGAAGGGGAAACTTTATTGACACATTCCTGGGGTCAGATACATCACATGATCACACTGACAGAACCACAGGCACGTAGACACAGGCAACAGAGCAAGCACAATGTCGGCACTAGTACAGTGTATATCCACCTTTCGCAGCAATGCAGGCTGCTGTTCTCCCATGGAGACGATCGTAGAGATGCTGGATGTAGTCCTGTGGAACGGCTTGCCATGCCATTTCCACCTGGCGCCTCAGTTGGACCAGCGTTCGTGCTGGACGTGCAGACCGCGTGAGACGACGCTTCATCCAGTCCCAAACATGCTCAATGGGGGACAGATCCGGAGATCTTGCTGGCCAGGGTAGTTGACTTACACCTTCTAGAGCACGTTGGGTGGCACGGGATACATGCGGACGTGCATTGTCCTGTTGGAACAGCAAGTTCCCTTGCCGGTCTAGGAATGGTAGAACGATGGGTTCGATGACGGTTTGGATGTACCGTGCACTATTCAGTGTCCCCTCGACGATCACCAGTGGTGTACGGCCAGTGTAGGAGATTGCTCCCCACACCATGATGCCGGGTGTTGGCCCTGTGTGCCTCGGTCGTATGCAGTCCTGATTGTGGCGCTCACCTGCACGGCGCCAAACACGCATACGACCATCATTGGCACCAAGGCAGAAGCGACTCTCATCGCTGAAGACGACACGTCTCCATTCGTCCCTCCATTCACGCCTGTCGCGACACGAGGCGGGCTACACGATGTTGGGGCGTGAGCGGAAGACGGCCTGACGGTGTGCGGGACCGTAGCCCAGCGTCATGGAGACGGCTGCGAATGGTCCTCGCCGATACCCCAGGAGCAACAGTGTCCCTAATTTGCTGGGAAGTGGCGGTGCGGTCCCCTACGGCACTGCGTAGGATCCTACGGTCTTGGCGTGCATCCGTGCGTCGCTGCGGTCCGGTCCCAGGTCGACGGGCACGTGCACCTTCCGCCGACCACTGGCGACAACATCGATGTACTGTGGAGACCTCACGCCCCACGTGTTGAGCAATTCGGCGGTACGTCCACCCGGCCTCCCGCATGCCCACTATACGCCCTCGCTCAAAGTCCGTCAACTGCACATACGGTTCACGTCCACGCTGTCGCGGCATGCTACCAGTGTTAAAGACTGCGATGGAGCTCCGTATGCCACGGCAAACTGGCTGACACTGACGGCGGCGGTGCACAAATGCTGCGCAGCTAGCGCCATTCGACGGCCAACACCGCGGTTCCTGGTGTGTCCGCTGTGCCGTGCGTGTGATCATTGCTTGTAGAGCCCTCTCGCAGTGTCCGGAGCAAGTATGGTGGGTCTGACACACCGGTGTCAATGTGTTCTTTTTTCCATTTCCAGGAGTGTAATACTGACCAAAAATCAAGGGTAGGTGGAAATGTGCATAAGCTTTTCTTCTGTGTGGTAGCACCGTGTCTTAGAAAGAGAGACGCAGTCATCTTACAAACCTCCAGATGTTAAAATACACGACCATATTACTACCCCAAGCGGTCTTGTTTCTACAGGTACAAACAAGTATTTATTTTATAAACTATACTGTCTTTATAAATCTACATATGGCATTACCTCCACATAACCGGACACTCCCGCCGGAGGTTCGAGTCCTCTCTTGGCCGTGGGTGTGTGTGTTGTTTTTAGCATAAGTTACTTTAAGTTAGTTTAAATAGTGTGTACGTTTAGGGACCGATGACCTATGCCGTTTAGTCCCTTAGAAATTCACACACATTTGAACACTTTGAACTGGTTTTTCCAGGCAAATACCGTGACACTGTGATCACAGGAGTGTATACTGTCAGACCAGCAGTGTGGTTACACGTATCTGGCTAATGGTAGAAGCTGTGCAAATAGAAAGGCCTGTTGGGGTGCAGGAATGTAGCTGACTTAACCGTGACGTCCTCTAGACGGTAGAATAGCCAACTAATACTTAGTATGTGTTCATTTCACAACCGATGACCAGCTTAGAAGTGATGACACTTTCTGCAGGACTTGACCATCATTTTGCAGGACAATGCTCAAGCACACAACAGTGCAAGCTATTAGTGATTTGTTTTGCTGATGGGGCTCCTAAGTGCTTCACCACCTACGGCACTTCCCTGACTTAAGCCCTCGTAAGTTCAACTCGATTTCCAAACTGAAGGAAACACTTCACAGCATTCGCTTCAGACCTGCTACAAATTCGTCGGGCAATAGACCGCACCGCTCGAATTGTCAACACAACTGGCACTGCTAAGAGTATCCTGCGACTTCCACATCGCTGGCAACGTGTTATACACAACGCTGGTGACTACTTTGAACATCAGTAAAACTTTGAAACACGTATCTATTTTGTGTGAGCTGTAAATAAATAGTTGCCACTATTGAAGTTCCAACCCTCGTACATAAGAATGGCTAAGAAAATTGAGTATGTGCTAAATGACGATCAGTTTGGCTTTAGAAAAGTTAAAGGAAACAGAGAGGCAATTCTGACATTTTGGTTGATAATGGAAGCAAGACTACATGAAAAGAGCGTTCAAAAATGTAAAATAGTGCAAGCTGTTCCAAATTCTGAGATAAATAGGGGTATGCTTGTAAGTATGCTGTTTAGGTTTTTATATTGGTAACGCCACGTAGCGCTCTGTATGATAATCACTGACTGTGCCATGTGCAGTCTGTGGTTGGTTTGCATTGTTGTTTGCTATTGTAGTGCTGGGCAGTTGGCTGTTAAGAGCGCGTAGCGTTGCGCAGTTGGAGGTGAGCCGCCAGCAGTGGTATATGTGGGGAGAGAGATGGCGGAGTTTTGAGAGCGGATGATCTGGACGTGTGTCCATCACAGAGAGTAAATTTGTAATACTGGATATCATGAACTAATACATATATTATGACTTTTGAACACTAATAAGGTAAATACATTGTTTGTTCTCTATCAAAATCTTTCATTTGTTAACTATGCCTATCAGTAGTTAGTGACTTCAGTAGTTAGAATATTTTATTTAGCTGGCAGTATTGGCGCTCGCTGTATAGCAGTAGTTCGAGTAACGAAGATTTTTGTGAGGTAAATGATTCATGAAAGGTATAGGTTAATGTTAGTCAGGGCCATTCTTTTGTAGGGATTTTTGAAGGTCAAATTGCGTTGATCTAAAAATATAGTGTGTCAGTTTAGTGATGATCAGAATAAGAAGAGAGAGAAATGTCTGAGTACGTTCATTTCTGCTCAGCTGTTTGAAAATCGCATAATGTAAAAGGTTCATCAGCACAGTAATTCATTAATTTTTCGAAGGGGACGTTTCATGCTATAGAGAGGGACGGATAATACACAATGCGTACAAGAGTCAAGAGGGAATAATAAGAGTGGACGACCAAGAACGAAGTGCTCGGATTAAAAAGTGTGTAGGACAGGGATGTTGTCTTTCGCCCCTAGTGTTCAATCTGTACATTGAAGAAACAATGATGGAAATGAAACGAAGGTTCAGGAGTAGAATTAAAATTCAAGGTGGAAGGATATCAAAGATACAGTTCGCTGACGACATTGCTATACCGATCGAAAGTGAAGAAGAATTACATGATAAGCTGAATGGTATGATAATCTAATGAGTACAGAATAAGGAGTAAGAGTAACGGAGGAAAGTAACGAATAGTTCATAAATGAGAACAGCGAGAAACTTTGCATTAGGATTGATGATTACAAAGTTGATGAAGTTAAGGAATACTGTTACCTAGTCAGCAAAATAATCAATAACAGACCAAGCAAGGAGGACATCAAAAGCAGACTAGCCCTAGCAAAAAGGGCATTCCTTGCTAAGAGAAGTCTACTAGTAACAAAAATAGGCCATAGTTTGAGGAAAAAATATCTGGAAATGTGCGTCTGGACCACAGCATTGTATGGTAGTGAAACAAGGACTGTGGGATAATCGGAATAGAAGAGAATCGAAGCATTTGAGATGTGGTGCTACAGGCGAATGTTGCAAATTAGGTGGACTGGTAAGGTAAGAAATGAGGTTCTGCACAGAATCGGAAAGGAAACGAATTTGTGGAAAACCCTGATAAGGAGAAATGACAGGATGATATCTGTTAAGAAATCAGGGAATAACTTCCATGGTACTAGTGGGAGCTTTAGAGGGCAAGAGTTACAAGTGCTACTCTGAGATGAAGAGGTTGGCACAGGAGAGAAATTCTTGGCGGGCCGCATCAAACCAGTCAGAAGACTGATGACCTCTCACAGAAAAAAGAAGAGGCTGTCTAAAGGCGAGACAGTACTTCTTGCGGAGACCAACAAGTTGTCGATTCTTACAAAAACAGCTGTGGCAGTTCCTTTTCTTAAAAATGAGGATTGAATTAAGAGTATTTAAGACGTACCGGTACCGCCAGTCTCCTGGGAAAATTAATTTACCAATAAAAAAATCATGTTAGGGGCCCCAGAATTCGCATTTGACTGTATTAAAGATGTTCCGTCGATATGAGCGTCTCTCAAAAAACCACACAATGTAAAACGATCATGAGTCAAAGTCTGTCTCACCTTCACGCAGCGAATTAAAAATAGTGCACTGCATGAAATTACTGGGATCAAAACGAGAATCCTTCCGTAAAGACTCACTGAGAAAAATAAACCATTGATCTCTTATCTAAAATAAGAGTATATTCTTCAAATAATGCTACAGCCATTGCGCCTCTTCGAAATAACTTCCTAGGAGTCTTTCTAAAATATCAACAATAACATCTATGTTGTTGTTGTGGTCTTCAGTCCTGAGACTGGTTTGATGCAGCTCTCCATGCTAATCTATCCTGTGAAAGCTCCTTCATCTCCCAGTACCTACTGCAACCTACATCCTTCTGAATCTGCTTGGTGTATTCATCTCTTGGTCTCCCTCTACGATTTTTACCCTCCACGCTGCCCTCCAATGCTAAATTTGTGATCCCTTGATGCCTCAGAACATGTAATACCAACCGGTCCCTTCATCTTGTCAAGTTGGGCCACAAACTCCTCTTCTCCCCAATTCTATTCAATACCTCCTCATTAGTTATGTGATCTATCCATCTAATCTTCAGCATTCTTCTGTAGCACCACATTTCGAAAGCTTCTATTCTCTTCTTGTCTAAACAATTTATCGTACCTGTTTCACTTCCATACATGGCTACACTCTATACAAATACTTTCAGAAATGACTTCCTGACACTTAAATCTATACTCGATGTTAACAAATTTCTCTTCTTCAGAAACACTTTCCTTGCCATTGCCAGTCTACATTTTGTATCCTCTCTACTTCGACCATCATCAGTTATTTTGCTCCCCAAATAGCAAAACTCCTTTACTACTTCAAGTGTCTCATTTCCTAATCTAATTCCTTCAGCATCACCCGACTTAATTCGACTACATTCCATTATCCTCGTTTTGCTTTTGTTGATGTTCATCTTATATCCTCCTTTCAAGACACTGTCCATTCCGTTCAACTTGGCTGTCTCTGACACAATTACAATGTCATCGGCGAACCTCAACGTTTTTATTTCTTCTCCATGGACTTAAATACCCACTCCGAATTTTTCTTTTGTTTCCTTTACTGCTTTCTCAACATACAGATTGAATAACATCAGGGAGAGGCTACAACCCTGTCTCAATCCCTTCCCAACCACTGCTTCCCTTTCATGACCCTCGACTCTTATTACTGCCATCTGGTTTCTGTACAAATTGTAAATAGCCTTTCGCTCCCTGTATTTTACCCCTGCCACCTTTAGAATTTGAACGAGAGTATTCCAGTCAACATTGTCAAAAGCTTTCTCTAAGTCTACAAATGCTAGAAAAGTAGATTTGCCTTTCCTTAATCTATTTTCTAAGATAAATCGTAGGGTCACTATTGCCTCACGTGTTCCAACACTTCTGCGGAATCCAAACTGATCTTCGCCGAGGTCGGCTTCTACCGGTTTTTCCATTCGTCTGTAAAGAATTCGCGTTAGTATTTTGCAGCTGTGACTTATTAAACTGATAGTTCGGTAATTTTCACATCTGTCAACACCTGCTTTCTTTGGGATTGGAATTATTATATTCTTCTTGAAGTCTGAGGGTAGTTCTCCTGTCTCTTACATCTTGCTCACCAGATGGTAGAGTTTTGTCAGGACTGGCTCTCCCAAGGCCGTCAGTAGTTCCAATGGAATGTTGTCAACTCCCGGGGCCTTGTTTCGACGCAGGTCTTTCGGTGCTGTGTCAAACTCTTCACGCAGTATCGTATCTCCCATTTCATCTTCATCTACATCCTCTTCCATTTCAATAATATTGTCCCCAAGTACATCGCCCTTGTACAGACCCTCTATATACTCCTTCCACCTTTCTGCTTTCCCTTCTTTGCTTAGAACTGGGTTTCCATCTGAGCTCTTGATATTCAGACAAGTGGCTCTCTTTTCTCCAAAGGTCTCTTTAACTTTCCTGTAGGCAATATCTATCTTACCCCTTGTGAGATAAGCCTCTACATCCTTACATTTGTCCTCTAGCCATCCCTGCTTAGCCATTTTGCACTTCCTACTGCTATAGCCCTAGCGAAATTCTATGTCGGTCAGTCCAGAAGGACTACAATACAACGACTGACTATTACTATTTCAAAATTTCTCCCTCTTTAGTTTAAGAAAGGCTGGTTGTGGATACCGGACCTCTTAGACAAATGTTTCGCACAAGCACCTCATTGACGTCAGTTACCCCTTACTACATTCTCCGGAAAGTAGTGACTGGTGGTGACTCAGTCGTTCATACCGGTGAATATGAAACCATTTTATTTCAAAATTATAAATAAAGGACTTTTATCCCACCTGTCCCCTTCTCCCATTACTCAGCAATCGTAAAAAGAATTCATCATCCTCTACTAAAATTAGAAATAACATTTTACTGGGTGGAAAAAGAAGAATTACGTGACTGAAGCGTTACAAAGGCAGGTAACAACTGTGTTTACTTTTTCTTCACAGCTAAGCGCTTCATAAACATATGAGAGATATGAACATTTGTGATAGTCATAGATAAAGACTTTCGAGCTATAAATCAGATGCAAAAGAATAGTATGGGTAATATAACGTTACAAGAATACAATACACATTAGCATTGACATAAGTAAAATGCAACTAAGTACATCTTTATACGTCTGTATTTGGCCTCTATGAAGGTCTGTACACTCTGTTTTATACACACAGCATTTACAATGATCTGTTGCATAAAAGAGATACAGTGCATCTCCGTTCCAATGTTACTGAGGTACTATAATTTTTCAAATAAGACATATTAATAATGTTTCTGAGCCTTGAGTGACAATCAACTGGCAGAAATGTGATTTATCGTTATTGGTGGCGAATAAAAATCCTTTTTAGAAGTAGTTCTTGACAGTTCATGAATGTTGTTAAAGTATACATTATAGCTTAAAAAATATGTAAACTGTTGGAGAGATGACTAAACAAGTCCTTATCTCAGTTTTAGATCACTGATATTAAGAGTTTACTTCTTGCTAAAAGAAGGCATCGTCCGTTATCAAAACATCAGAGAAAACATTGTACAAAGGATTGAATTTTATCGATGAAAGGAGTCTTGTTATTAGCGATGTGAAGGGAGAACACGAACATGCTCATTTATATAAGGGCCACAAGTATCCTAATTTTACAAGCATAAATTAAACCTGCTGATGTAATGTCACTCAGAAACAAATACTGAGCGGTCTAAGGCGCTGCAGTCATAGACTGTGGGGCTGGTCCCGGCGGAGGTTCGAGTCCTCCCTCGGGCATGGGTGTGTGTGTTCGTCCTTAGGATAATTCAGGTTAAGTGGTGTGTAAGCTTAGGGGCTGATGACCCTAGCAGTTAAGTCCCATAAGATATCACACACATTTGAACATTTTTTTGAACAAATAATTAGTTCTGCTGCGTGTGGACACACAGCGTAGCATACTAATATTAACTTAGCAGGCGCCGGCAGAATTTCGTAATGGTGGTCGCGTCCCCTAATACTTAAAAAATAAAGACGATACAAAAAGGACAGGAATGTTGTGGAAGCTGGTATTCTACTTAAAATAGCAGTCCTGGAAGAACGCATGCAGCCCAGGAGTGTTAGCCCCACAAGGCACTTTGGAAGGACGGAGACGGAAGGTTACACCTTCTGATCAAAAGTATTCAGACATCTATTACTGGTCCTGTTAGCGGACCTCTTCATGCTCCAGAGCAACCATCAGTAGCGATGTTGGACACTGGGGACTGGAGCGAAATTTACGTTCTATAGCGTCCCCAGTGAAATAATAAGAAAAGATTTAAAAAACAGCATTTTCAAATAAGAGACATTTAAAATTTGAATAATAAGTGGACTCTAGCCGCTCAGGCGAACATACATTTTTCTCCGCATTATAATAATTTCTCTGTGCAAGTTTCGAGGGCAAAGAAATATAACAAAATGATCTGAAGAGACGACAAGACACTCTCTTTTGTTAATTTTTTAGTCCTCTTCACTTCTTCTCTTGTCTTGGTTGCGTGTAGACGAACATCTTGCGAGTGCTGGCAAATGTAAGCATATTTGTACTAATTAAGCATATAATATATTGATTTAATATTATTGTTCACTTTTAATTTGTAAGAGGTGATCCCCATATCATGTCCGCCTTCCTTGAAATAACCTGCATTCGAGTAATTTACAGTGCAACAATAGCAGCGGCCGATGCAGCCAACGACGCCATTACGTGGCGATATCAACTTATAAAAGTTAGCGGAAGCGAAAAACTCGCCCGCTATTAACATAATACACGTTTTTCTCCACAGCCACCCGACGTTGCAGAAAATACGTAGCTTTAAGATTCTTATTTTCCGTACCACAGCCGAGAGCCAGCGCCAGGACTCCGGCCACAATGCAAGGGTTAACGGAGGAAGGAAGAAATACTGTCGCGCGTGTGTGGGCCGCAATTGTAATTAATAAGTAATGATTTTTTGCTTTAAAGTGAACTGACTAGCCGAGGAAATTAATATGAAAAGATTATTCCATTGGTCAACTTATATGTTCATGCTTTAAAATTCAGTGAGTCTAACGTTCATTAACGTAAAAAATAATTTACACTCAAGTTTAATATTGTTAAAAAAGAGAACTACACAAAGGCATTTAATTGTAAATCATAATTGAATGAAATATCATTTTGATTAAGGCCCACCACGTAAGTCGGCAAAAATCAACGTTACCAATCAATTCCTGTAATTACATTTCGACGGCCGACGGACGCGAGAGTTCTAATTATCCCAACGGTGTGTCAAGAGTTCAGTTCGTGACTCTGGGCAGGGCTGTCTGTTTGAGTAACGTACTTAATCACAAGCGATTTCCACACACATAATGCTTGATGACAGGGTGCATTGTCATGCTGAAACAGTTATCTGCTCCTAAGTGCTTCTTTACTGTACGTAGGATGTAATGGCGTACACATTTTCAATTTTCTTTAGTACAGTGAGGTTACCACACCCTAACCTCGAATAACACCCCTATACTGTAACGCAATCTACTGTATATTTCACCGTTTGCACCACACATGCTGCCACGTAACCTTCTCCAGGCATTTGCCAAGCCCAAACTCCTCTTTCTGACTGCCGCATAGTGTCGGGTGATTTGTCACTCCGAATCAGTCACTTCCAGTCATCCACTCTCCTTTGGCGTCGCTCTGTTCACCATCTCAAGCGTCGATTAGTACTGAATACAAAAAACAGTTGCTTATGAGGAGCTGCTCGACTACTTCCCCACTCGTTTTAAATTGATTCGCACATTGCGCTAGCCGGGTGCTCGGAGCACTTTAGAATTCACTACGGATTTCATTCTGGTGACTTCATGTGGTTTTTCAAACTGTACGCAATGCTCGACGCTTTTTATCGGTTAGTACACGAGGCCTGCCAGGTCTTCGTTTTGCTATGGTTGTTCCTGGGCCTTTACGCTTCATAACCACACCACCAAACAGCCGACTTGGACAGCTTCAGAAAGGTTGAAACGTTCCTGATGGTTTGTTTATCAGGAGATACCTGTGGTGTCATCGTAAGACGCCACTCTTCAGCTGGCAGTCAAAAGCCCGCCAGCGCAAGTGTCAGTATCTGCGCACGCCAAGGGGTGGTGTCAGCGTGACAGCATACGCAAATCAGGTATTGCACCTCCACTATCCGGGATGACTGCACGAAACCAGTGCCCTCTCCGGCGCTGGCGTAAAGGGGTGCCGACGACAGCACTCGGTGTCCAGTTCGTCAGCGCAGACGGTCTCCTCAGTTCGACAGCTCAGCTCCACAGGACACCGTCCGCCGACGTCTTAGGTACACTACTGGCCATAGAGATCGCTACACCACGAAGTTTACGTGCTACAGACGCGAAATCTAACCGACAGGAAGAAGATGCTGTGATATGCAAATGATTAGCTTTTCAGAGCATTCACACAAGGTTGGCGCCGGTGGCGACACCTACAACGTGCTGACATGAGGAAAGTTTCCAACCGATTTCTCATACACAAACAGTAGTTGACCGGTGTTACCTGGTGAAACATTGTTGTGATGCCTCGTGTAAGGAGGAGAAATGAGTATATCACGTTTCAGACTTTGATAAAGGTCGGATTGTAGCCTATCGCAATTGCGGTTTATCGTATCGCGACATTGATGCTCGCATTGGTCGAGATACAATGACTGTTAGCAGAATATGGAATCGGTGGGTTCCGGAGGGTAATACGGAACGCCGTGCTGGATCCCAACGGCCTCGTATCACTAGCAGTCGAGATGACTGGCATCTTATCCGTATGGGTGTAACGGATGGTGCAGCCACGTCTCGATACCTGAGTCAGTAGATGGGGACGTTTGCAAGACAACAACCATATGCACGAACAGTTCGACGACGTTTGCTGCAGCATGGACTATCAGCTCGGAGGCCATGGCTGCGGTTATACTTGACGCTGCATCACAGACAGGAGCGCTGGCGATGGTGTACTCAAAACGGCAAACCTGTGTGTACGAATGGCCAAAGGTCATTTTTTCGAATGAATCCAGGTTCTGTTTAACAGCATCATGATGGTCGCATCCGTGTTTGGCGACATCGCGGTGAACTCACATTGGAAGCGTGCATTCGTCATCGCCATACTGGCGTATCACCCGGCGTGATGGTATGGGGTGCGATTGGTTACACGTCTCAGTCACGTCTTGTTCGCATTGAAGGAACTTCGAACAGTGGACGTTACATTCCAGATGTGTTACGACCCGTGGCTCTACCCTTCAGTCGATCCCTGCGAAACCCTACATTTCAGCAGCATAATGCACGACCGCATGTTGCAGGCCCTGTACGGGCCATTCTGGATACAGAAAATGTTCGACTGCTGCCCTGACGAGTACATTCTCCAGATCTCTCACCAATTGAAAACTGTCTGGTCAATGTTGGCCGAACAACTGGCTTGTCACAATACGCCAGTCACCACTCTTGATGAACTGTGGTATCGTGTTGAAGCTGCATGGGCAGCTGTACCTTTACACACCATCCAAGCTCTGTTTGACACAATGCCCAGGCGTATCAAGGCCGTTATGGCTGCCAGAGGTGGTTGCTCTGGGTACTGATTTGTCAGGATCAAAGCATCCAAATTGCGTGCAAATGTAATCACGTATCAGTTCCAGCATAATATATTTGTCCAATGAATATCCGTTTATCATCTGCATTTCTTCTTGGTGTAGCAATTTTAATGGCCAGTAGTGCAGTTAGGTGAGCGAGATCCAGCACAGCTGGACAAATAGTTTTCTGTTGAACTGAAAAAGAAAAAGGAAAAAAAAGGAAAAACAAAAAAGACTTTATTCAGAGATTCGGAATGTAACCTTGTACGTCATTGCGTCTCAAAAAATAAAAATATTTGTTTTATTATTCAATTATAACATTTTTTTATTTTCTGTAGTGTTCCCAGTTACCCTGGTCTGTCTCCTGCTTCCTGATCCACGAATTACTGTTGTGACCTCCACAGATACAGCAATATAAAATGACTAGTTCATTTTGAGCCAACGGCTTTGGTAACACCGGTTCCCGTCAGTTCACCGAAGGTAAGTGCTTTGAGGCTCGGACAGTACTTGGATAAGTGACCATCCGGTCTTACAAGCGCTGTATGCAAGCGGGGTGCTCCAGTTTCGTAGACCGACGCACGGCTGGGAGAGCGGTGTGCTGACCACATGCCCCTCCATGTCCGCAACCAGTGACGTCTGTGGGCTGAGGATGACACGTCGGCCGGTCGATACCGTTGAGCCTTCAAGGCCTTTTCGGGCGGAGTTTAGTTTAGTTTTTAGTTCACACTGAACATCACAGGGCTCTCCTAAGCGACCCATTCTGCTGATATACTTGCGGTCCCACCTCTTGTGTCAACTAGTGTTCAGTTACATGGGGATGTCTGGATAGTACGGCAAGAAAGGAAGATTTAATTGACTGTTGGTGTTAATAACGATCATCCTTCTTTACCTCCTGCATTACTGCAGATGACGTGTCACTGAGCACATTTGTTCTGTGCATGCAGTACACGTCAGGTGCCTAGTTGTTTCCACTGCACTGTGTGGAATACGAAGGTTCTGTATAGTTCACTAACCTACTGTCTTCAAGTTGATGTTCCCAGCGTAGAAAACAGCACGCAGGTCGTAGGTTCTGTATCTTGAGGCTGAAACTGACTTTTAGCGAGGTTCTGTTCTGAAATAATGTATCACTTCTTTGGGATGCCAGTCGCGTATTTTAATATAGCCACACGAGAAGACTAACCCTGATCTTAACACAACACCTTCTGGTACAGCAAAGTTCATGATCAAACACAATGTTTAACAAAATATATCTTTGCACAATTTGTGGCACGTGTCTGTGCCTCATGACTACCGGAGTGAATCTTTTAATACTGAATACTGGCAAACACATCCTGCCACAGACAACATGACTGTACATCTCGACTGCCTAATTCAGAGTGACGAACAGGAACTTAAATAAAAATTGGAAACACATCCTACGACAGACAACATGTCTGTTCTTCTCGACTGCCTAATCCAGAGTGACGAACAGCCCGAAACACTTCGCGCGTCATACCAGAAAGGTGTGACCCGAACGCTTCCGAAGTGCTTTGTCTGCGGTTTCGTCAGTCTTTTGTTTTTGATGTAAATTGTTTTTAATAATTCTAAAATGAGTGATTGATAGTCAGCTATTGAGAGATATTTATATTAAAATGTGAAGTCATTCCAATGAGTAGTTTAACTAGTAATACTAACTATACTTTGACGTTTTGGTGTCCTTACTCCGAACACAGCAGCCAATCACAGAGCAGTAGCATTATGCAGGAGTCTTTCTCACGGGAATGCTACCGAATCTAACACCTGTCACAGATACCTCACACCACATTTCGACATATATATACTTCTTGCATCTCCACTGCCCTGGGAACAGCTTCTTGGAGCCTAATATGATGGCTGACTAAGCCAGAAATATTAAAATAGTTCTGCTCAGACAGTGTATTACAGGTTGTGATGTATGGTTCGATAGCTCGGTTGGTAAGAATATTGTGGGTGAAAAGCAAGGATCTTGGTTAATGTCTGTACTCGGCTACTTGTTTACATCTACTAGGAACTTTAAACGATACTGTCTCAACGGTACGAGTACTTTTGCTTTTCAGAAAGCTGTAAACTAAACCACTCAAATCCCTTATGTGTCCCCCAGGTATTGCCATTAACCTGGAGGCATACAACGTGTACGACACGTGTGTAGGGGCGCTGCAGGTAACAGACGAGCGGCTCTTGGCGGCTCTCATCTGCGACGTTGATTAATTCAGGGCCGTGGCGCCGGGCGCTGCCCTGCCCGTTATACGCGCACTCGGCGCCAGCCTATTAACCCGCGGCATTAGCGCCGATGATTACTCGCCACTAGATTGCAGTTAATGTTGCAGGCCCGAGTGTGTATTACGGGGGAACCCATCACTGGCAGTCGCCTCTCGAATTAAACGCGAGGCCCTTCCGCGCCGCGGCGCCACGGTCGCGGCAATGCGACCTCTCCGCCTGCGGGCGTACGCGCCTCCTGTCCGCTGGTTTACTGCACGGCTGTATACTGGTGCCATCGCTACACTGCGAATATCGAGCGCGCTCTCTCACTTTCTCTCTCTGTCCGTCTCTCTCTCCCGTGTGTAGTGGACAGAAAAATTTCAGTTCCGGAAAAATTGATCGAATTGGCTATAAACTACCTAATCTTCAACCATTAGACGACGATGTGAACAACACAGCAGAAAAATAATTCTGAACGAAGTAAAATTCCTTCTGTATTACTACATAGCACTGCCATGCCATCTAAATAATTTTGTGTATCAGGAACCCGACTTCGCAACAATCCTTCTTAAATTATTAGAGAAATTCCTTTGCGATCTCAAAAGACAGCTAATTTCCCATCTTCTATCACAACAGCTATTCCTTCGTTCAGTTCACTCTCGTTAACCGTCCTTCTCTCACCACTTTTTCCTCCCCTTGTATTCACAGTACTCTACTGAAATTCTTTTTCCCAGCGGCCACCTTCACTTTCATTTCAGCCTTTTGTTCTTTCATTATCCCTTCCACTTCTAATACCAAATAAGGCTTCAAAAGTCCTAAACTAATCAGTAGTATTCTTAATGCATCCATTATTTTATTGGTATTACTATTATTATTATCATTACTGTTATTATTGCCAATTCAAAAAAATGGCTCTGAGCACTATGGGACTTAACATCTGAGGTCATCAGTCCCCTAGATCTTAGAACTACTTAAACCTAACTAACCTAAGGACATCACACCGTCCGCAGCTCGTGGTCGTGCGGTAGCGTTCTGGCTTCGCACGCCCGGGTTCCCGGGTTCGATTCCCGGCGGGGTCAGCGATTTTCTCTGCCTCGTGATGACTGGATGTTGTGTGCTGTCCTTAGGTTAGTTAGGTTTAAGTAGTTCTAAGTTCTAGGGGACTGATGAGCATAGATGTTAAGTCCCATAGTGCTCAGAGCCATTTGAACCATTTTTTTGACAAACACACGTCCATGCCCGAGGCAGGATTCGAATCTGCGACCATAGCGGTCACGCGGTTCCAGATTGAGGGGCATAGAACCTTTTATTAATGGCACATATTATAGTTATTGAAATTGTCATGTGATAACAAATAAATATCCATCTCAATTCCTCCATAATTTTCTCATTATTTTTAGTGTTACCATTACTATTCCTAGTGCCAATTGTTATTCTTATTAATAACGCAAATTATTGGTACTCTGATTATTACATAATAGTTTTTGTATGAGTTGTTCCTGGTCAGATGTAAGAGAGGGCGTAAGGCGCTAATCTGGCCCGGCTGAATAAGCGATATACAAATAAATAAATCTGAGAAAATATTTTTTAGTATTTTCGATCCCTTCCTTTCACGGTTCTGGGAACAGAAGCGGACGTTTGGTGCGACATGGTGAAATCATTCGTTCATTTTAACAGGATGCTAAACTGTATATTGATGAAACGACGACTCCTTTAACACAGTAATTCTTGCAGAATTTGCAAGTTTTGTGCTGTTCCTTTTACGGAACCCTGGCTGGGATTGTAAAATCAAAGTTTGTTTCTCTTATGTCGTTCGTCTACTGCGCAAGATTCTGCGGTGATTGGCAAATGAAAGCTCACTGTTGGATGGCCTGGTTAAAGTGACTACGCGTATGTCCCAGGTGGCGTGTATTCGCATACTACTATCTCAGAGACCAGTTATTGTATATTAAACCCATCGTTGCGGTGCACGTTTCGAGCAGACGTTCGTCTGATTGACGTCGAATTCGGACAACAGCATCGTGTAGTAAGACATGTGATCCATCCTACCTGGCGACACGTGCCCAGAGATCTATCAAGCAACTTCGATGATCGTGTGTCCACTGTAACTGAAGCTGACGTCTTTGGATCAGGATGGGAACACGTGCAGGTCGTCTGCTGAACAACTTTCGCTGAACGGTGTGCTTTGAAACACTTCAACAGTATCGTTCGCTGCCGCCAGACCTCTCACCAATCGCCGTCTGACCTGTCCGAAAGAGCGGGCAGATCTCCGAACTTCGCTTTTTGTGAGGAGGCCTGGAATTCTAAAGCCTTGTCGCCTACTCGTCTTTTCAGCGTCCTTAAACTATTTGCCATAGATGCACGCGACAGGAGTACGCGAACAACCGATCCGAGCAGCTTTACCGATTCCGAGATACTCGTTCCAGGCGCCAGGGGATCTGCGACCCGTATCGTCGGTGGAATGTGTTGTAACAGCGACAGGAATAGTCGGGGGGCGGCTGTGAAGGAAAGCGCGGGGAGACCGAACGGGAGAGGCCCGGAGACAAACAAGACGGGTGAAATGGAAAGGATGGACACACACAACCACAGACGACAGAGCAAGACACCAAGAACAGCAACACGCAAGAAGCAACGGGGTCAGAAGCGAAAAACTCACGAAATTAACAATGTCCACTCGGACACGGAAACAAGAAAAGTAAACACGATGTCTGTAAGCGAACATCAGACTGCCTCGCATGCCAGGAGCTTGCGCAGCCATGACTTACGGCGCGAAGGCTGCAGAGACCTCTATTGGTAATCGAGGTCCTTGCCGTCTGGACCTGCGGCGCTCGGTACCAGAGAATGATTAACCATTCGTCTGTGCTCCGCTCATATTCTTCCTTTAACGTGTTACAGGCCCCCAACATCACCTGTCGGCATTCAGTGGCGCTGTAGGCTGTGATCACATGTTTTTTTCCTCGTGAGATCTACAAGGGAGCGACGAAAATGAAAATTTGTGCCGGAACATTTCACGTATTTCATAGTGGCTGTAGTCGCCTGAGTGCACTTTCTTTCCCAAAGTCCTACATACGTCAACATCCGTAACACGGATTCCTACACCTTCTACCCCTCCGCCGGTGTGCCCCAAGGTTCTGTCCTCCCCCCCTCTTGTCTACCTTCTGTATACGGCGGACACGCCGCCTTCACCCCCCGCCCAACTTCTCCAGTACGCCGACGACACAGCCTTCCTGGACCTCGCCCCCACCCTGCAACGCTCCGAAAACTTTCTCCAATCCCATCTTGATCGGTTCACCGCTTGGTGCAACCAGTGGTTGCTCAAGGTCAATCCTTCTAAGACCCAGGCGATCATTGCAGGCAAAACCACCCCTTCCTTCCGTCTCCTCGATTTCTATACCACCATTTATGACCGTCCTGTCGCCCTCACCCCCATCCTTAAGTACCTTGGCGTCACCCTTGACCGTCACCTCTCCTGGACCTCCCATCTCCGGACAATCCAAGCCAAGGCACACTTCCGACTCCATCTCCTCAAGCTCCTTACTGGCCACACATGGGGTCTGGACCTCTCTACCATCCTCCCTATCGTGTGCTACGCCCACCCTCCCTAGATCTCCAGCCCTCCTACCTTTTACAAATCCCTTCAAATCCTAGAACGCCATGCTTTCCACCTCGCTTATCGCATCCGTCTCCAATCCCCCACGCGGATCCTGTATGGCCTTATTCTGTTCCCGCACCTTCTCCATTTCCTCGAACGGATACGGATCCTCTACACCTCCTGTAAACTTGATCCCCCTCACCCGTTTGTCTCTCCCATTCTCTCCCATACCCGTCCGCTGCCGTGCCTGTATTCCCACTTCCCACCTAATCTCCATCCCTCCACTCTCCATACCCTCTCCCAGGGTGGCTTCTACCAACTCCCTGTCTCTGATGATGCCCTCATCCCCTTCATCTACCCCTCCTATCAACTTTGCTCCTCCTCTTCTGCATCCTGTTTTTTGTCCTTAGAGCAGCCTCTCTCCCTTCTCTCCCTCATTCCTCCTTCCCCCCCTCCACCCCCTGGGCTTCCTCTATACTCCCATACCTTCTTCCCCCCCCATCTCCTCTGCCACTGGCATCTACACTCTCCCCTCTCCCTCCTCCCCCACCTTTCCACTTTTGGCGGGTCCTCGGACTCGCACACGTCACGTGAACGTTCGCACGCCGAAGATCATCGCCATCGGTTCGGTGTGTGTGGGTCGTCGTGTTAGTGCTTCAGTGTTTTCGCCACCCACGCTCAATCGTTCACGTGTGTCATCTGAATCATCAGTGTTGGTGTACAGTGCTGAAAGTTTTTTATTTTTCTACGCCTGTGAACGGCTTCGTGTTTTTTGCTCTTGTGTCTGTAGTTTTTGTTCACCGTTATGTTTTTTGTTTCTATGTCTTCCTTGTTTCTATTTGTATGTCTGTGGCGGAAGAGCGGCGTACTATTGCCGCTGCCGGCCCACCTTATTATGTAAGGTGTTGAAATAACAATAAAGAAAAAAACGCTTTGCATTATTCTTCTACACAACGTAGGCACTGCTAAATCGCAATTATCCGCTGATACCAGGCAGTGACTTTCAATAAAAAAGTTCCTCCCCTGTACAGGCATTACATAATGTCTATTCGTGTACGGGTTGTGACACAGGAACTGCGACATATGGAGCTCTGGGTGTGGCGCTGAGTCGTGCACGGAAAGCCAAAACGGTTAAGGCGATCACTCGCGTAAAGCGGAAAATGCGGGTTCGAATCCTGGTCTGGCGCAAATTTTCACTGTGGCGATTCTCTTTTACAGCTACTGATGTATTTCTTGTATCTAAATTATATTTTATGCTGTGTCTTTATTATAAACCTTGTTTCAGTCTAAAATTTCGTAGTTTGAGCATTACTAATCGTTTACTTTATTGAAATGAGATACGCGTATTTTACAACGTATTCGATGAGACAGGGTTATGGACGTAGACGTTTTCCTGAAAAGAAACTGCGCAGGAAAACAAAAGTATATATGAATACAGAAAAGGTCGATTATAATTACGCTTGCACAGAAACAGTTTAAATGGCAACACTGTGACACTGGGAGTAAACAGTGATAATTTTAATTTTAATGTTATAAAACTAGCTTTTAAGATCGTATAGTTAAGTTGTAATGACCGGTTTCGGTCGAACTAAGCCATCTTCAGATTTAAAATAAAGAGAGAATAACAGCCGTTACCGGAACCAGCTGGTTCTGGCGACTAGGACCTCTTCACACCAGCTTCCATGAGAAGGCTGTTCACTGGACTCATTCGGAAAGCACCCTTGGCAAGTCGAACTCCACAGCGGTGTACAGAGTCCAAATGTACATGATTTTAAAATGAGGTTAATTTTCACGTTGGCTCTGTTCTGATTCTTTATGTGGAATGAACTGCCTCCAGAAAAAGGAAGAGTACCAAACTTAAGATTTTATCCTGTCCATTATGTGCCACATACACACCTGAATCACACAGTGTTTACGTTTTTTTCTCGTTCCACTGGCTCATAAAACATGGAAGAACACCAATACCCCTAAACCAGTGACATTTGTATAAGTTACGTAACCTTACGTTTCTGAAAGCGTTTATTAAGGATTCTATCAACAATTGCAACGTTTTGACTTGGTAAGAGGCGAAGGTGGGTTGTGGCATTCATTGCGCAAACTTTTACAAAGTATGTGTTGCCACTTTAATGTTCTTTATTGATTTCAGGCACTGTCAGTGCAGCCTGAGTAGGCAAGAAAATGAACCTGTAAGGTTTGAAACTTTTTATTTTTGTTTCAGTCATCAGTCTTGTGACTGGCTCTGTGCTGCTCGCCACGAATTCCTCTGCTGTGCCAATCTCTTCGTCCCAAAGTAGCACTTGCAACCTATGTCCTCAATTATTTGCGGGATGTATTCCAAGCTCTGTCTTCCTGTACAGTTTTGGTTCTCTACAGCACTCTCTAGTACCATGGAAGTCATTCCCTGATGTCTTAACAGATATCCTAGCTTTCTGTCCTTTCTCCTTGTCAGTCTTTTCCACATATTCCTTTCTCTCCGATTCTGTGCAGAACCTCCTCATTCCTTACCTTATCAGTCCATCTAATTCTCAATATTCGTGTGTAGCACCACTTCTGAAATGCTTCCATTATATTCTGTTCAGATTTTGCCAGAGTTTCATTGCCACACAATGCTGTGCTCCTGACGTACATTCTCAGGATCTTCTTCCTCAAATCAACGCCTATGTTATATACCAGTAGACTTCTCTTGGTCAGTGACGCCCCCGATGCCTGCCAGGAAAGCTTTTTTGCCAGTGCTAGTCTATGTCCTCCTTGCTCCATTCGTCTTTGGTTATTTTGCTTCCTAGGTAATAGAATTCCTTAACTTCATGTACTTCGTGACCATCAATCCTGATGTTACGTTTGTCGCTGTTCACATTTCTGCTATTTTTCATTACTTTCGTCTGCTCTCAACCCATATTCTGTACTCATTAGGCTGCCCATTCCATTCAGCAAATCATGTAATTCTTCTCCGTTTTCATTCAGGGTAGCAATGTCATCAGCGAATCGTGTTATTGATATGCTTTCACCTTGAATTTTAAATCCACACCTGAACCTTTCTTTTTTTTCCATCGTTGCTTCCTGCATGTGCAGGTTGAACAGTAGGGACGAAAGGCTACATCCTGGTCTTACACCCTTTTTAATATGAGCACTTCGTTCTTGGTCGTCCACTCTTATTATTCCCTCTTGACTGTTGTACATATTACTCGTCTCTCTTATAGCTCACCCATATTTTTCTCAGAATTTCGAACATATAGCAGCATTTGACATTGTCGAACACCTGTTCCAGGTTGGCAAATTCTATCATAGTGTCTTGAGTTTTCTTTAATCTTGCTTCCATTATCAACTGCAACGCCAGAATCGCCTCTCAGGTGGCTTTACCATTCCTAAAGGCAAACTGATCGTCATCTAACACATTTTCAATTCTCTTTTCCATTCTTGTGTATCTTATTCTTGTCAGCAACTTGGATGCATGAGCTGTTACGCTGATTGTGCGATAATTCTTGCACTTGTCAGCTCTTGCAGTCTTCGTAATTGTGTGGATGGTATTTTTTCGAAAGTCAGATGGTTTGACGTCAGACTCTTACATTCTACACACGAACTTCAATAGTCTGTTTGTTGCTACTTTCCCCAGTGATGTCAGAAATTCTGATGGATTGCGTCTATCCATTATGCCTTATTTGATCTTAAGTCCTCCAAAGCCTTCTTAAATTCTGATTCTAATACTGGATACCCCAGCTCTTCTAAATCGATTCCCGTTTCTTCTTCTTTCACATCAGACAAATCTTCTCCCTCATAGCGTCCTTAAATTACTCTTTCCACCTATTACCTCTTTTCTCTGCATTTAATAAACGGAATTTCTGTTGCGCTATTATTGTTACCGCCCTTGCTTTTAGTTTCAGGGAAGGTAGTTTCGGCTTTCCTTTAAGATGAGTCAGCCATTGCGACAATCCTTTCTTTTTCAATTTCTTCACATTTTTCATACAGCCAATTCCTCTTAGCTTCCCTTCACTTCCTATTTATTTCATCGCTCTGCGACTTGTATTTCTATATTCCTGAATTTCCCTGAAAAATTTTGTACTTCCTTCTTTCGTCGATCAGTTGAAGTATTTCTTCTCTTACCCATGATTACTTCGCAGGTCCCTTCTTTGTACCTATGTTTTTCTTTCCAAATTCTGTGACTGCCCTTTTTAGAGATATCCATTCCCCTTCAGCTATACTGCCTACTGAGCCATTGCTCATTGCTGCATATATAGCGTTAGAAAACTTCAGGCGCATCTCGTCATTCCTTTGCATTCCGTATCCACTTATCTGCGTATTGATTCTTCCTGAATAATCTTCTAAACTTCAGCCTACTCTTCATCACTATTACGTTGAGATCTGAGTCTGTATCTGCTCCTGGTTACGTCTTGCAGTCCAGTATCTTTTTTTCCAAATCTCTATCTGATCATGATTTTATCAAACTGAAATCTTCTCGTATCACCCTGCCTTTTCCAAATACTCCTCTTGTGATTCTTGAACAGAGTATTCGCTATTACTAACTCAAATGTATTGCAGAACTCAATTAGTCATTCTGCTCTCTCACTCCTTGCTCCAAGCCCATATTCTCCTGTAGCATTTTCTTCTACTCCTTACCCTACAACCGCATTCCAATCACCCATGACTATTAGATTTTCATCCCTTTTTACGTACTTATAACCCTTTCAGTATCCTCATATAATTTCTCTATCTCTTCATCTTCAGTTTGCGACGTCCGCGTCCATACATGAATTATCGGCGTTTGAAATTAGTCGCCTAATGTAAATAAAATCCATGGAGAAGAAATTAAAGCTTTGAGGTTCGCCGATGACATTATAGTTCTGTCAGAGACAACACAGGACCAGGAAGAGCAGCTGAACGGAAAGGACAGTGTCTTGAAAGGAGGATATAAGACGAACATCAACAAAAGCAAAACGAGGATAATGGAATGTAGTCGACTTAAATCGGGTGATGCTGAGGGTATTCGATTAGGAAATGAGACGCTTGAAGTAGTAAATGAGTTTTGCTATTTTGGGAGCAAAATAACTGAGGATGGTCGGAGTAGGGGAGATATAAAATACAGAATGGCAATGGCAAGGAAAGCGTTTCTGAATAAGACAAATTTGTTAACATCGAGTATAGATTTAAGTGTCAGGAAGTCGTTTCTGAAAGTATTTGTATGGAGTGTAGCCATGTATGGAAGTGAAACGTGGACGATAAATAGTTTAGACAAAAAGAGAATAGAAGCTTTCGATATGCGGTGCTACAGAAGGATGCTGAAGATTAGATGGGTAGATCACATAACCAATGAGGAGGTATTGAATAGAACTGGGGAGAAGAGAAATTTGTGGCAAAACTTTACTAGAAGAAGGAATCGGTTGGAAGTACATGTTCTGAATCATCAAGGGATCACCAATTTAGTACTGGAGGGCAGCGTGGAGGGTAAAAATCGTAGAGGGAGACCAAGAGATGAATACACTTTAGAAATTCAGAAGGATGTAAGTTGCAGTAGGTACTGGGAGATGATGAAGCTTTCACAGGATAGAGTAGCATGGAGAGCTGCATCAAACCAGTCTCTGGACTGAAGACCTCAACAACAACAATATAAATACTGCAACTGTTGTCAGAGTCATGAATAAACGCTTTAAGAAATTTAATAAATTCCCTGGTTCTCTGGCAACAAAATATAGAAACGGAAAAACTACCACTATATTTTTAGTCCGTCTGTGAGTAGTTTGACGTGGACTGCAACCATTTCGAGATTCTCGACAGAGAAACATTCTTCAAATTTCGGAACTGGTTGTTAGAATGTAAATCATCATCTTTCAGCGAGGAACTACTTTCCATTTTCATTTTCATAATTTTCACTCAGAATCGAAACAGATGTGAATATCTCTGCTGTCTGAAATCGACAGCACATCGAACTTATGAAACGATCCTGAGTCATCTTATATTAAGACACTGGCTGAAGGTAATCCTGCGACGATCCGCCTCCGCCAAATTTCTCTGCATTTTATTATAGCGAGGTGCGGTGAACTTCGTCCTTGCAGTGGTGGACGTGTCCTCCAGATGCGTACAATTAGTGTTATAGAATCTCTCACAATCGAAATACATCCATGGATCTCAGGCTCGCAATATCCAGTATCAGGGGCAGCAGATACCAAATAATTGACAACCTCGGATCCAGAAACTGTTTTGATGCCAAGTGTGCGATTCACAATGTTTCCTTTGGTCTTTGTGTTGTTGTTTTCAAGACCATATTCTCTGCCTCGTTCGGTCCGCACGATGGTTTCCAGTAGATGTTCGTCTGCTGCTGTTATCAGAGTGCTATCTGCTTTCATGAGGTTTTTAGTTTCTCTGCCACTCATAACAATGCCAACAAACCAGTCCTCATGGACCTCCCTCATAATGTGCTCTTTATATACCGGGTGATCAAAAAGTCAGTATAAATTTGAAAACTGAATAAATCACGGAATAATGTAGATAGAGAGGTACACATTGACACACATACTTAGAATGAGATTGGGTTGATTAGAACAAAAAAAAGTTCAAAAAATGTCCAACAGATGGCGCTTCATCTGATCAGAATAGCAATAATTAGCATAACAAAGTAAGACAAAACAAAGATGATGTGCTTTACAGGAAACGTTCAATACGTCCACCATCATTCCTCAACAATAGCTGTAGTTGAGGAATAATGTTGTGAACAGCACTGTAAAGCATGTCCGGAGTTATGGTGAGGCATTGGCGTCCGATGTTGTCTTTCAGCATCCCTAGAGATGTCGCTCGATACCGATACACTTGCGACTTCAGGTAACCCCAAAGCCAATAATCGCACGGACTGAGGTCTGGGGACCTGGGAGGCCAGGCATGGCGGAAGTGGCGGCTGAGCACACGATCATCACCAAACGACGCGCGCAAGAGATCTTTCACGCGTGTAGCAATATGGGGTGGAGCGCCATCCTGCGTAAACATCGTACGTTCCGGCAGCTGTTTATCAGCCAGGCTGGGGATGATGCGATTCTGTACCATATAGGCGTACCTCTCACCCGTCATGGCAGCAGTTACAAAACCAGAATCACGCATTTCCTCGAAGAAAAAAGGCCCGATAACAGTAGATGTGGTAAATCCAACCAATACCGTCACTTTCTCGTCGTTCAATGGAGTTTCCACTACAGTTCTAGGATTTTCGGTATCCCAAATTCTGCAGTTGTCGGCGTTGACAGACCCTTGGAGCGTGATGTGAGCTCTGTCGGTCCACACACGTTACTCAACCAATCGTCATCTTCCTCCATCTTTTGAAACTCCCACACCGCAAATGCCCTCCGCTTCACGTAATCGCCAGGTAACAGTTCATGATGCCGATGGATTTTTTACGGATAGCATCGGGGGTACGCCTTAAGTGCCAACCATACAGTAGTGTATGGAATGCCGGTGCGGCGTGCGACTGCACGAGCGCTGACTTCCCCTTGCATAGACGAACCCACTACAGTCTCCATTTCTTCCTGAACTGTCTCAGCAGCATTACGCCTAGTGCTCGGTCGGCTACTACGGGGACTATCGTCTAAACAACCCGTGGCCTCGAACTTCGAAATCATTCTCGCCACAGCTGCATTTGTCAACGGACCTTAACCCGTTCGAATCCCCTTCCTATGGCGATAGGATCGTTAACGCTGAACTAGCACATTCCCCAGTCTGTAATACAGCTTCACTAAAAGCGCCTTTTCAGGTAACGTCAACATGCTGCGACTTCTGGCACATCTGATTCTCTCTCTCATTACAGCTCCTTTTATCCACGATTGTCATGCGCAGTCACTGACGTTTTGCTGTCCAGCGCCATCTGTCGGACATTTTGTGAACTTTGTTTTTTTTTTTTGTTCATTCCAAGCATGTGTGTCAATTTTTACCTCTCCGTCTACATTATTCCGTGGTTTACTAAGTTTTCAAATTTATACTGACTTTTTGGTCACCCGGTACACTGAACAATAGTGGAGAAAGGACGCAACATTGCCTCACGGCGGCTTTAGCAAAACAGATATCTAATAAGGTGTTGTTGACTCTTACTGTCGGTGTGTTCAAAAAGTACAATTTTCGAAGTCATTACAAAAATGAGTAAAAAACAGTCTCTACAATGGCGAGCAGGGACTGAAGACAGTGGAAAAAGCACTCCCCTCCCTCTGCCCCCCCCCCCCCCCCCCCCCCCGCTCCCAGTGGTGTCGGCAGACATCTTGCAACAGAGGATGTTTACTCTGGGCCAGCGACAACGTTTAATCAGTTTCCTCGCGTCTGTTCACAGGACGCCAGAGAACAAACAGAGGAAGCTCGATGCTACCGGCCACACGGCACACATATATACCAATGCGCATTGTCGTAAACTAAAACAGATTTCCGGCAACGTTGTATAGTCTAGACCTTAATGTGTTTCTCATTACTATCGAATTGCTTCTGACGTCTTCCTGTACTTCCCGGCACTATTGTGTAACGGACAAGCTGTCCAAACTCAATTGTTTCCTTTTATTTTTTCATACAGTGACATTCTAGTTTCCCTCACAGTTTTTCCGAATGCACATAATTAATCTTCTTAGATACCATCAATAAAAGAGTTGCTTAATACCCGATTAATTTAGCATGCGAACTGGTACTTTCTTTTATTGCGAATGACTGGAGTTGTAATGCTTTAAAGAATTATGTTTCAATGACACACTAGAGTGAAACATTTTACAATAATTCCGACAAAAAAGAACGACACCATCGAGCTCACACGAAACGTCTTTGTGTAGTTCTTGAAGTGAAATTCTGAGATCATGTATCAGGTGGGCATAGATGTACCGCGCAATACACTACGAAAATTCTCTTTTTAATGAGACACTGGCGGAAGGTAACATGAACACACAGGGCGGGCAATATACACGGTCCAGTAACGTAACCATCGCCTATGTTTGATGGCAACGTGCAATAACCTTTCACAGATGGCAGCGAAAGCAGTAGCACTGTAGGGTATACAAAGCGCTTGGGAAGAACGCAGTAGGTGTCGTAATGCGGAAACAGAGCGATTCATCTGATGTCCAAATGTTCATGATCATTGGCGTTCGGTGCAGGGGTGGAAGCATTTGCGAAACGGCTAAGCTTGTAAACAGTTCGCTTACTGCCATGGTTAAAGTATACATTGAATGGATAAACAGTGCAATCCAAAACCGGCGCCGATGTAACTGTGGTACACAACAGGATGTAGATGGCATGGGTGAACAATGACTACAGGAATGGGTATGAGATGAGGTCCCATACTCCAAGGAGAGTAGGAAACGATGCGGGAGACCCGCACCGCCTTCTGGGCAAGGTCGTAGCGGAGGTGGCTTGCCATTGACTTCCTTCGACCGTAATGGGGATGAATGATGATGGTGAAGACAACACAACCACACCCAGTCATCTCGAGGCAGGGAAAAATCCCTGACCCTGCTGGGAATCGAACCCGGGACCCCGCGCGCGGGAAGCGAGAACGCTACCGCAAGACCACTAGTTGTGGACCAGGGTATAGGCGAATGTAATTCCAACTGTTGAGCAACTAACCGCCCAGACGAACCAAGACTCTACCGACAGCGTCTCCTTAACGACTGTTCACTGGACTTTGCAGCATATGGGCCTCCCCATCAGTCGTATGTTTCACGCACCCGTGCTGGCTGCTGTTCATTGGCTACAAAGGCTGTAATTATCACACCAGTAAGGACGTCCACTGAATGACCTTTCCTACAAATAATTTGTATTTCCTCGACATGATGGCATCTACCAGCAGGATAATGAAACGTGTCCCACAGCTTGCACAATACATCAATACAAGTAGGCATCTATTCTTGGGGATCATTTCCATTCCTATAAACAGTTTCCTCGACATGAGGCATCTACCAGCAGGATAATGAAACGTCTCAGACAGCTTGCACAATACATCAGTACAAGTAGGTGTCTATTTTTGGGGATCATTTCCATTCCTACAAACAGTATCCTCGGCAGGATGGTATCTACTAGTAGGACAACGAAACGTGACACACAGCTCGCAGCGTAAGTGCGTGTTTCGAAGTACACCACGAAGAGTTTGCCGTACTTCCCTGGCCAGCAGACTCCCTAGATTTAAGCCCAATCGAGAATGTGTGGGACCGCCTCAGACGGGAAACCTAGCCCGGCTGGCCAGGGGCACTAGTTTTCCACAATCTCTTTGACTGTCTTTTCCTGAAGGTGTTGCAGCGGTCCACGCAGCAACAAGTGGCTATTCTGGCATTTGACAGGTGGTTACAATAATGTGACTGGACAGTGTATCTCCCAAGCTGTAGCTTATCTGATACTTCAGTGAGGTAAGCTTGAGGCTTGCAGTCAAAAACTGTTCCTGTCAAAGTCTACAGTTATTTGCAGATCATATGATTAATTATAACAGTATGCTGAACTCTTCAAATGGATCAAATGATTCTGAGCACTATGGGACTTAACTGCTGTGGTCATCAGTCCCCTAGAACTTAGAACTACTTAAACCTAACTAACCTATGGACATCACACACATTCATGCCCGAGGCAGGATTCGAACCTGCGACCGTAGAAGTCGCGCGGTTCCGGACTGAAGCGTCTAGAACCGCTCGGCCACCACGGCCGGCTTTCATTTAAAAGTACGACAGTTTAATCTCTGTTGAAGGAGGTTTATTTTCTCTCACCTTTAATGTCATGAAGTCTTAATAGTGAGTAAACATGCACATATTGCGCAGAAAATGAATACAAAGTCTCATCTGTTACAAAAAGTGCCCCTCAACGGACTACATTGCTGAACATGACCACACATTTATAAAAGGCAGAAAAACAATCGTATATTCATATTGCTCTTGTTTTATAAAACTTCAGCTTCAGCTAGGTTTCTTTCCTGTCTTCATTCTGCAAACTTTGTACGATCGTTCCGCGTATGGAGAAAATTTATTTGATTTTTGGTCCACGTCATGATTGTATTCGTAAGTGATGTCGCATCATATACGGTATAATTAAAATGTACAACCTGCACCAAGATTTTATTATTGAAGAATACTTCAGACCTTACTGATTATCTGCCCTGAAATGTCGCCACTTTCGTTTTATCTACAGACAATGTTATGTGGCAGTATGAGAGTATTTGTTGCAATTTACATACTCCCATCTGAAGGTCATGGTTCATTCACTGTAATCAGAGGCAGGTAAAAAAAAAACCTACTTGTAAATTGAATATTTTCCATTTACTGGTTTTATATATAAATGGAAAATATATTGATATTGAATAGTGTCAGAGGTATACAGTATCCTGTTCGTACCCCTTCGTCTGTGTTTGAGCCGTGGCGGCCTATAGGGCGATATCGACCTTCGTAGTCGCTACTCATCTTTCACCGTCGAGCTTCGAAACGGACGTGGGGGGGCAGTGGAGAACCGGGATTTTGATTGTCTTTGGTCTTGGAAATACGGACTGTGGAGCGGAATCAGGAACAAGTTTCTGGCAGTGTCCGCTCTATCGATGCAATAGCGGAAAAAGGCTCTCTTCATCGCTGTCTGAAGGAACCTTGTAATCATCGTTTGGCATCTTCGAAGAGCGTGGAGTTGGTTACGAAGGAGATACCGGGCTGTCAGATGTGTGCTCATGTGAGTTGTGTCCGATTCGTGACTATTCTCGTCGTAGACTGTAGCGGCTTTTCTGTGGTTAAGAGAGAGAGTTCACATTAAGGTCTACTAAATTTTGCTTCTGTGAGACTTTCAAGATGTGTACTGGAACTTTTGCTCTGGCATGCTGAGTGTATAAAATTTTATGATCTTACTGGATTATTTTTCTGGCCTGTAACAAAGGTCAAATGTCCCTGAAAGGAGCAGGACAGTACGCTAGGCAAGCCTGGCTGTTATTATGTTGTTACACGTACCGTCTACTTCCCTCATGACGTTTTTGTAACTCAGCTTGGTGCTTAAAGAAACTTCTAATTCTTGTGTCTGAGGCACGAATCACGAATTAATGTGTAGATCCCAGCTTGAGCCCAAGTATTTTAGTGGGACAGATTTTGATATTTGGTTTGACTTTGGTTTGCCATGTCGGCACTAAATTATGTAACTCGACTAATGTAGTCTTATTCGTTAATGAATGCTTAATGAATGACTTATCATGGTATACTATTTCTCTTAAATATCAGCCCTCAATTGAAATTGTTTTAGGTTGTGTTTTTGCTGCAGTGGCTGAATGATATGTGATTATTGTAACACAGTGGCTCATACAAAATTGTTAAGGCTCGCCGGCCGAAGTGGCCGAGCGGTTCTAGGTCCTTCAGTCTGGAACCGCGCGACCGCTGAGGTCGCAGGTTCGAATCCTACCTCGGGCATGGATGTGTGTGATGTCCTTAGGTTAGTTAGGTTTAAGAAGTTCTAAGTTCTAGGGGACTGATGACCTGAGATGTTAAGTTTCATAGGGCTCAGAGCCATTTGTTAAGGCTCATGTAGTAACCAGTTTGTTTCAGCATGTACTGTATACCGGTGTCTCAAGGTTGACGTGGTTATGAGGTGCTGAGTCGATTGTAAAAGCGTTTCTACGCCTTCAGATAACACATTAAGTTTTAATTGTGGTTTTGTTTTAAGGCTTCAAATAAGAAAAATAAATTAAAAAGATACCTTGGTGTTTGCGGGCCTTGCTGAGACCGCTAGATTGTTACTTTCTATTCAAAGGAGACCATTCTTGATCACTGTGAGTGCCTGACGTTAGAATTTATATTTGTGAAGGTGTTACTTGGTGGTGCCTTTACAGTAGTCCGTATCTTACGGTAACTGTTACGTACAGCAGGGGCGCGCCATTGAGATTTGTCTAAGGGGGTTATCGCTGTTGGGCTTCGGTGGAAGCAACCCACTGAACCTGAGGCTGCCGGACAAGGTGGTCTGACTAGCGTGTTGTCCTGGTGCTAAAGCACGGCCGCGGTGTCTGCTCCCTTGCCGCCAAACATGCGCGCCATTCTGCACTGACCGAGGCAGGGCGCCAGCCACAGTTCCGCTCACCTATATAGAGGACAAGTTATCCTGATTTGGACATATCGGTTTTCTAGGCACTCCATGAACTTCAGCTTTCAGAGGTTTCTGAGGTTTCCAACGATTAAACTGTTTAAGTGGGTCCTTAGTCATTCTAATTCCAGTTCTATGACGGCTAAGTTCATTTTTAGTAAATTAATAGTTCTTTGAAAGTATATCTGGGTATTTTCTGTAAGGTAGAGGAATTTAACTTAATTCCTTGTTGATTTAAAACTGCAATGTAAGATACAATTTACTTAAATCAAACCGAAAGTTTCTATTTTAAAGGTTCTGTTAAAGAACGGGTCATGTCCGTTGTTATTTGAAAAAAAGTTTCAAAATTCGTGCTGTCCAATACTGGGCACTGTATGTTCATGTTATTGAAGGCCTTTGCGTATGGGTAATCCATCAGTCCTAAGCTACTGCTCATGTTAATATTGTTAATCATTTGTATTATAAATACTTATAATTTTTTTTTGCAAAATAAATTAAAAAGATACCTTGGTGTTTGCGGGCCTTGCTGAGACCGCTAGACTTCTTACGTGGAATATTTGCTGTGTTTGTTAAAGTGTATGTCCTATCTTATACCGAATTTTATGACAAAGTTTATGTGATTTGTAACGAAGACTGTCTCATACATTATGCGCGGTGTATATTAAACCAGTGAATGAAGCATTTGAAATCCCTTGGACCCAGTCCTTCCCGTAAAGACTTGCTGCCACTTAAGAGGCCTGAATTTCGCACTTCAGTGTTCATTGGCTTTGTAATTATATTTCCTATATTTAAAAGAATTTCGGTGTTTGTGTACAAATTACTAATAGGATTTACGAGGTGAGAAGGATAACGTGGTTTAGATATTATGTTCCATAGCATTTCTCTGTTCACAATATCAAATGATTTTTCAAAATTTCTAAAAGCAAGGTTGGTTTCCGTATTCAATTCTTGTCTCTTTTTCTATAACTTGTTGTAGTGTAAAGACATTGTCCGTAATTCATCGTCCGTTTCTATTACCTCGTTGTCGTTCAGATATTACTTTTTCCATGATATTTTTTTAGCCTTGCCTAAAGAATTTTGAGACATAATTTATAGGCTGAATCCAAGGGGCTTACACTACATTTATTTTTACCGCCTGCTTAAAAGATAGATATTACTTTGGCTCTTAGCCAGTCTCTTGCTACCTTCTTATCTCCACGACATTCATTGCAGATTTGAAGAAGCCGTTGTTGTAAGAATAACCATCCATATCTCCACAGTATCTTACTAATACCATCTAAACCAGTGGCTTTCCCATTCTTCGTAGCTTTTAGAGCTTCCGTCAGTTGTCTCATGTCAGCCTTGTCCAGGTCTTTGGTACCATTTAGTTTAGCTAATATCTGAACTGAAATATCATCATACCATAATTTTTTTTATAATAAGCTATCCATTCGCTCTTTCACATGTTACTGACACTTATGCGAACATTCTCACGTCTGTTGAGTTCAAAATTGGTTCAAATCGCTCTGAGCACTATGGGATTTAACATCTGAGGTCATCAGTCCCCTAGAACTTAGAACTACGTAAACCTACCTAACCTAAGGACATCACACAAATCCATACTCGAGGCAGGATTCGAACCTGGAACTGTAGCGATCGCGCGGTTCCAGACTGAAGCGCCTAGACCCGCTCGGTTAATCCAGCCGGCCGTCTGTTGAGTGATTTTATTACTTTATAAACGATAGTTCGTCTGCTATATACATGATGGTCTATACTCGTATTACCAATACCGCGTTCTCATGATTGTGTGCTCCTTCCGAGTTGCGTATTTCGCATTACTTCTTTTCTCTTTATATTCATTATAGCATTCATTTGTGGAATTAATTATATAGGTCCTGTAAGCTTCTTGTTTTTCTTCAATGACTGTTTTCATCTCTTGTGTCCAAATCCTTACTCCTCTGCGTTTTCTGCATTGCCTTTTCTTCCTCATAATATCCAATTAATTTAGATACGGATGATGTTATTTCCGTTCTTCTTACAAGTCGTTCACCGTTTCCAGATTTGCTAATGCTTCAGTCGTCCAAGTTTGGTAGAGATCACTTATGCTACTATCTTCTAAAAGGTACACCTTAAAAATTTGTTCTTCCTTATGATCCTTGGTTGGTTTCTTCAGTTTTCAGCATTTTTCTTAGATGTCACTTGCTGACACTAATAAGAAGCGATGTGATCCATTATCTATTCCTCGATAAACTACGGTATTTCTCTTCAGTGTGCTCATTTCAGTATGACAAGACAAAGCGTATATACTAAACAGTTCGGAACGTCCAAACAGGAAAGCAGAGAGTGTTCATGGCAGCAAACGGAAGTGGAGTGTCTCCCTTTGTCCACAAACTATGCGGTGCCTTAGTAACTGATTCTACGCGCCAAGTAATCGATAGATTGGCCAACCTCAGAGTTGATGCGACTTGCTAAAGAAATGGCTTTGTGTTTTCAACAAAAAATGTTACTCTTACAGACGATAGTGTTACTATAGGTCGTTTACGACATTCAATTGCTTATACACATGAAAAACGTTTTGCGTCACCCCGGTTCCCAGAACTCTTGTAGATAAACTTTGGCTGTGGATAAAGTATCACAGACACAATGCCTTTGACTATTCAGAGATGTCACTAAACCCGCCCAAAGACGTAAACAACCATGCATGAGAGCGCCTATTAGACGGAGGATGTCCGAGAGCCGATCAGTTACAGTCATTCCACCAAGTAGGAGGTAGACGGTTCGTGTTGTCTGTAGTTCAACATTGCCTAGAAGGTCAGCACCGCAGTTCGATCGCGTCTTCATTGTTACTTTGTGCCAGAAGGGTTCTCAACAAGGGAAGCTCCCAGGCGACTCGGAGTAAACCCAAAGCGATGTTGTTAGGACGTGGAGGAGATATAGAGAGACAGGAACTGTCGATGGCATACCTCGCTCAGGCCGCCCAAGGGCTACTACTGCAGTGGATGACCGCTACGTACGGATTATGGCTCGGAGGAATACTGACTGCAACACCGCCATGTTGAAAAATGCTTTTCGTGCAGCCATAGGAAGTCGTGTTATGACTCAAACTGTGCACAATAGGCTGCATGATGCGCAACTTCACTCCTGACGTTCGTAGCGAAGTTCATCTTTGCAACCACAACACCATGCAGCACAGTACAGATGGGCCCAACAACACGCCGACTAGACCGCTTAGGATTGTCATCACGTTCTATTCAGTGAAGAGTGTCGCATATGCCTTCAACCAGACAATATTGGAGACATGTTTGAAGGCAGCCCAGTCAGGCTGAACGCCTTAGACACAATGTCCAGCGAGTGGCATAGTGGAGGTTAACTGCTGTTTTGGGGTGGCATTAGGTGGGGCCGACGTAGCCGCTGGTGGTCATGAAAGGCGCCGTAACGGCTTTACGATACGTGAATGCCATTCTCCGACCGACAGTGCAACCATATCGACAGCATATTGGCGAGGCATTCGTCTTCATGGAAGACAATTCACTCCCCCATGGTGCACGTCTTGTGAATGACTTCGTTCAGGATAACGACATCGCTCGACTAGAGTGACCAGCATGTTCTCCATACATGAACCCTGTCTAGCATGCCTGGGATAGATTGAAAGCAGCTGTTCATGTACGACGTGACTCACCAACCACTCTGAGGGATCCACGCCAAGTCGCCGTTAAGGAGTGGCCCAATCTGGACCAACAGTGCCTTGATCTTCTGGATAGTATGCGACGACGAATACAGGCATACATCAATGCAAGAGAACGTGCGGCTGGGTATTAGAGGTACCAGTGTGTACAGAATCTGGACCAGCACCTCTGAAGGTCTCGCTGTATAGTGGCACAACATGCAATGTGTGGTTTTCATGAGGAATAAAAAGGGCGGAAGTGATGGTTATGTTGATCTCTATCCCAGTTATCTGTACAGGTTCCGGAACTCTCAGAACGGAGGTGATGCAAAACTTTTTTGATGTATGTATATACATATTAGATGAACACGTAGTATGAAAGGCATCTATAGCAGACAGATTTCACTGAGACACATCTCTAAACTGTTCTGAAGTTTCACAACAGTCCACATTCTGCTGCAAGTTGGAAGTTTCATTCTTGAACTCAAAGAATGTAACAATTTTGACAAAATGAGAGACAGAATCTTTCCCTTTCTCTCTTTTCACCAGGAGGTTAACGATTATACCCAGCTGTCACTGAAACTACGTCAACAGCCTACGCACTCATGTGTGCACGACACATCATTATGTAGAGAGGCGATCCTGAATATCAGAAACGAGGTGTAATCATCTTGTTAAACACGCTGATTGCTCTGTTTGGCTCCAAACTGACTGATTATCGGAACAATGTCCTCCGATTAAACGAAGGTCTTGCGTTACAGGGAATTATCGTTGCATGGAGCGGGTAATTCGGCTGTGAATTATCGGATATTGTGATGAAGGTGCAATGCTGGACGAAACACACTGCTTTCGCTACGATCTTATTTAGCTACTGTGAGTCTAAAGTTGCCTGTGTACTTGTCATTTGAAGACTTTAATTTTCTCTATAACTGTTTACTTCGTCTGTTTACTGTACGACAGGAAGAGTCACATTATCCTTGAATGAGCTCAATTTCATCATTTTCCTGGCTGTTACACGTAAAATATAGGGATACAAAGATAAACGGTTTGGTCTTTTGAAAAAGCCTAACACATACTAACAAATTCTCTCATTCCTTTAGTTATACCATTTTTCAGTTTAGGGCAGTTATTTGTAACCGTTTTTTAGCCAGTTAAACTATCCTTTCACGGGACTTCAGATTTATAACTGATTGTCCAAATTTCTCGAGTATGCAGATTTTAATTTCAGACTAGCACTAACGTGCTAAGTCCTGCATTTGTTTTTTGTTATATGCCAATGTCCCTCTTCACCTACAACTTTTGCTCTCTACAGTTCCCACGAGTGTCATGAGAGTTATTCCATGATGTCGAAACACATGTTCTATCATGGTTGTCCCATCTTCTAAATGAGAATTTCCAAATATATCTTTCAAACTCCGACTCCTAAGAGAACTACTCCACTTTTTTTATCTTATCGGTGTCACTTAATTTTCAATTTCCGTTGGTAACAACAAATCTCGAACAATAACCGTTCATAGCACCACATCTCAAACACTTCGATTCTTAGTTTAAAAAAAATTAAATAAATAAAAAATATGGCTGCACTATGGGACTTAACTTCTGAGGTCATCAGTCCCGTACAACTTAGAACTACTTAAACCTAACTACCATAATAACATCACACACATCCATGCCCGAGGCAGGATTCGAACCTGCGACCGTAGCGGTCGCGCCGTTCCAGATTGTAGCGCCTAGAACCGTTCGGCCACTCCGGCCGGCTCTTATTTTCCAGTTTCTCATAAACCATGATACACTTGCATGCAGAACTGTGTTTAAGACTTACATTTACAGAAATTTATTTCTCAAATTAACATTTATGTTTGATACTAAAAGACATTACCGGAGCCAATGCTGTATTTATTTGCACTGATGTGTTTCTTATGCAGTTCTCACTTTATTCGGCATGCGTTTTGTTGCTTCCAGTGTAGCGGAATCTCTTCTCTTGATCGACTACGTAATCGCCAGTCATGGTTTCTCACTTGTCTCATTTCTGCTGCTGCTCAAAACTTTCGTCTTTCCGTGATTTACTCTCAGTTCATAATGTGTGAGAATTCGACTGTTCAATCGATTCAACAGGTCCTGCAGTTCTTCCTTACTTTCACAAAGTGTAGGAGTGTCATCAGCGAATCATATCATTGATATCCTTTCGCCCTGGACTCTAATTCCATTTCTGAACCTTTCTGTTATTTCGTTCATAGCTTCTTGGATGGAGCAAACACTAGAGGAGGCTTCACGCCGTTTTCTTTCTGAGGACGTCTTTCTCGGTCTTCAGTTATTGCTGTTGCACTTGATTCTTGTACCCGTTATAGGCTTAATATATTACAGTACCTTCCTAATTTTCTGAAAGTTCAAACACATTGTTCAGGCGCTCGAACGCTAGTTCTATATTAATAAATCCTATAAAGGCGTCTTGATTTGTGTTGAGCTTTGCTTTACTTCCCATTCTTTTGTACTCTATTCTTGTGAACAGTTTTGATACATGACCAGTCAAAAGGACGTAACACTTTCAACTGAAGGGGTTCAGTATCCTCCTCGATTCTGTCTAAGCGCAATTTCCCTTGTTGCAGAAAAGGTCCAGGTATATCAATTTATTTGTCCTTCGCATCTTTTTTGAGCCAACTTTAATTGTTCCAGCAGTGCATTACCCCCACCAACACTGATAACATTGATAAAAATTCTTTTAACTATTATGCATTTTTTTAACTTTTCCCCATCTCAGTTACGCCGTCTGCAAAAGTAGTTCACTTGTTCATTTCATTAGTTTCAAATACTTGTCAGACATTTATTTTCTAGTTTTGCCTTAAATACCTTCAGAACAAGGCTAGAAATTATTTACAGCGAAATATATAATGCTTTTAACCTAGGCCTAAAGTCATTTTCCGAACTGTATTATCTATTTTACAACTCTAAGTACGTTTAAGACTATGTTTTTATTGTTACTCTGTCAGTTGTGTCGCACGCGCTGTGGATGTCTGTGTAGGAACATATCAGCCGATTATTGAGTTGCGATGGAGGTTCGTAGCCGGCGAGAAAAAAAATGGGCATTTTGAAACGTAAAAGGTATATTTAACTGTTCAGTGTTAGTGAGTAGTACGAAACATTGAGGCAATCTTTTCAGGAAAAATCCATTGTAGTTCCTTGATTACGGGAGTGAACAAATCTTCTAATACCCTTACCAAACTGTAGTTGTTTATTGAAGCTTTAAGCTTAATACAGCATCTCCAACATATAGCCCCTTTTCCAAAATGCTCCAAATGTTAACTGTGCATTCTAAACAGGAAAACGTATACCAGAGAAACGATCAGGTGAATAATCTTTTTTTTTTTAAAAAAAAAAGGCATTGATTGTTGTTGTGTAGAGCATCTAGCTCCCTTGGAATTTCTTTAATATCTGCGGCCATGACGCGGTATGCCGATAATGCTTATACCAGTTGCGCTTAAAAGAAAAATCTCCAACTTTTTTCTTGGCAGTTTTTTTGTCTACTGGTAGAATGACTGATGCAGTGAGGCTATGCACGGATGTTCTGTTATCGGCGAAGAGACAGGCAATGTAGTTTTGCGTCTTAGGCATTGTCTGTGCTCTCGTCTCCCGTAATTCTCTCTTTGTTTGCCGGCAAAGACTTTGAAGAGGGCCCATTGTTCGCATCAGCCTGTGCTAAGCTCTTCGCTTTTAACAAAAGAATAGCGAGCCCGCCTCCCCCTCCCCCCTTCCCGACACACCATGGATTAAAAAACGGACGTCCATCCCTGCAAAATGCGGCGCCATAATAAGCTTAGAGTTGCGCGTTTATCTCATGAGTCCGTTGGAACTACAGCAATTAATCTCCTGAAACAGCATTAAATTTTGTAGAAAAAGCTGTGTTATTTAAGTTACCGCAGGAACTTTTAAACATTTTTTGAGAATGTCAGCATTTATTTATGACAAAAGGTACTTGAATAAGATAATTTGTTCACGTAACAAATCATAATTTAGTTTTAATTCTACATAAACGAACGCAACTCGCTGCCTACTGTATCTGAGTTGTTTAGAAACGGCAACCCGTAACTGTTATTACTAGACGCACTTTAAGAGAGCGCACTTATGGTGATATCAGGGATGGCTACAAATTTGATTTCTCTTCTAACGGGGTCAGCTGCGATTTCATCTCGTCTTAACTTTGATGAACTGTGTGCTTAAAAACACTCAGAAGTCTCTATTACTTTAGTTCTACAGTCCATAGGTCACAGAGTCAACGCCGGAACACATCTCTGATGCGTTCTCCATTGTCCAAAATCGACAGTTCTACCTACTGAAAAAAAAAACTGTCGTAATGGAAATATCAGTCTTCAGTGAAACAGTGCTACATGCACTGGTTTGAAACATGCTATCAGAGAGAACCTGTTTGGCCTTCTTGGCACTCACCATTTTGAATGGAAAGTGCTTTGACTTGTCTAGGATCCTCTGCAGCGAACAATGAGACAGAGTTCGCGATAGCACTTGTCTGTCGATCTCGGCCTGCAGTTGATTGATTGCCTGTGGCTTACTGATTACTTTGACCGACTGTGCCTGTATAGCTAGTTGTAATAACTGAATAACACACGGTAGCCAGATTAATGTTACTCAACGATTCCTCTGAAAGAGCAGCGGCTCAAGTTAATAGAAAGAAAATGGCTCTGGACCAAAGGGCATCGTCTTTCTCCTGCTGGCAGGGTTCAACAGCAATAAAGTGACCTAGGAAGATCGGTGTTAGCAACACACTACCCGTTGATAGTGCAGATTGTGTAAAAGCATCTGCCAACAAAGAAGCCCTGGTAAACACTGCATGCACTTATGTTTCATGTATTTAAGCGCACAAGCTGTGATTAGCAGAAAGTGTGGAATTCCGTTGAGCGTAGGAAAAATGTGAAGCCGGCCGCAGTGGCCGAGCGATTCTAGGCGCTTCAGTCCGGAACCACGCGACTGCTACTGTCGCAGGTTCGAATTCTGCCTCGGCATGGATGTGTGTGATATCCTTAGGTTAGTTAGGCTTAAGTAGTTCTAGGTCTAGGGACGGATGACCTCAGATGTTAAGTCCCATGGTGCTTAGAGCCTTCTGAACCGTTTGAAAAATCTGACCAACTTCCATGCCAAAATTCAGCCACGGTCGGACTGTTCGCAAAACAAGCTGTCATATGGGTTTCTGCGTTGGCTGTAGCGGGGATCGCAGGAACGGTGAAGCGATGTGGGGAGCAGAGCCCCCACCCCCTCACGAAGACCGCTGCAAGACACGTTTCCCACATAACAGTTTCACTGTAGTAGCAGTAGTGAGCTCTTATGTCAACCTGAAAACCGTAGGCCTTTCTTCTGCTGTTTCTTCAGTGATTCTGCTGTAATGCCTCTTCCCTAGGTTCGACAGCCCAGTTAGTGTAGATACGCTCCTCCCAAAGGAACAACAGAAAAGTTATTTTCTATTAATCTTACTGGTAAGGTTGATTTTGCACAAAACCCTTGCCTTGAAAGCCTACCGTGCCTTGTAAAACTTTAGTGTACGTTCCAACAAACTTTCAACTAGTTTCATTTTGAACATTATTTCAATTTCAGAATGAGATTTTCACTCTGCAGCGGAGTGTGCGCTGATATGAAACTTCTGGCAGATTAAAACTGTGAGCCGGACCGAGACTCGAACTCGGGACCTTTGTATTTCGCGGGCAAGTGCTTTACCAACTGAGCTAACCAAGCACCACTCATGCCGCCTCCACACAGCTGTACTTCCGCCGAAACCTCGTCTCCTACTTTCTTCCAGGAGTGTTAGTTGTGCAAGGTTGGCCGGAGAGCTTCTGTGAAGTTTGGAAAGTAGGAGACGAGGTACTGGCAGAAGTAAAGCTGTGAGGACGGGGCGTGAGTCGTGCTTGGGTAGCTCGGTTGGTAGAGCACTTGCCCGCCAAAGGCAAAGATCCTGAGTTCGAGTCTCGGTTCGGCACACAGTTTTAATCTGCCAGGAAGTTTCATAATTTCAATTTTCAAATATCGAACACTGGATAACGTAATTTGTCTTACGAAACTTAGGCAATGAAGTGGTAGAACCTTCGCAAGCGCAACGGTAAAGCGCAAAGCGTTTCTAACTAGCAAAGATTGAATATTACGAATACTCTCTGCCTGAACAAAGACCAAATGTGTAAGGAATCTTGCTTTATAGGCTCGATTCGTGAAGTGAAAATATGCTTGCCAACTGTTACAGATACCACTTCAAAATTACTGCATTATGAATTGCGGTGAACCTGAAAATTATTAAACTGCTACTCGACTCTGCACAACATGGACTGCGTCACGGTCCATCCTGTGCGCCGAAAAATCTTACGAATGATAAGCGGTGTGCGCACTTAAAAGCCAGTACATGCTTTGGTTTCTAAGCAGACTACACAGGAAAAAATGGTTAGGCACCACGAAGCAACGTCGCATCTATACGAATACACAAAGCAACTTGGTACAACGGAAAACAAACGAAAATTCTCTATTGCAATAAACAGGTGTGCGATAGATCCGAGAAATTAATGTTCCAATGTTTGAAAAAAAAAAAAAACAATAGTTTCGGCACAGTAGTCTCACTTGGGCAGTACAGGTCACCAATACAACTGGTGCACAGTTTTGGAAAAAATAATTTTAGGTATTGGATCGCGTCATTGTAAACAACTACAAGTCAATTGGTGACATTTCGAACGACTTGCTGCGGTCGTCTTCAGCGCGGTGCACAAGTTCGCAAATCGTAACTAGAAAATATCCGGAACGGCTTACTTTTAACACCTGTTTGTTTAACTTTTAAATCTAAAGAGGGTGGAAGGACTGACGTATAAAGTGAACATTGCAATTCCACTGGGTTTATTAGCTACCCAAAACCATCACATAAAATTTGACAGGCGCCACCCGGACAAGATTATCTAAGAGACTTACATTGCATAAAATCATAAGCAAATTAATAAATAATTAGCCAAACATTGAGAACCGCCACTCAGGCCAAATATTTAAGAAGTTTAGCCAAACACTGAGAACCGCCACTGAGGCAAAATATTTACGAAATTTTCATTACAGAAAATTATAAGTTAATAAATCGTTAGCTAAACCTTAAGAACTGTCACTCAGGAAAAATATGACCATAACTTTAACAAAGCAACTCTAGTTAAGATACAACAGAAGCATGGCCCAAGCTTGTAAGGCCGAAGTTTAACCAAGAACGGTGGAACCGACTGAGAGAAGTTATACTTAACTCCGAACGAAGACATGGCTTCTTTTGCAACCCCACGTCGAGTAGGCCATCAAATTGTGAACCAAGCAAACTCTACCTAAGATGAACACACGAGCTCAGGCGAAGTCCATCTTCCGTAAGCCAAACTTGTTATCTAAAGGGAAGCTCCACGCTTCGGTTGTCCGCTGCCTCAGCTCACTGAAACACGGACCACACCTGTCAACAGGAGGCAGGAGACTTTTCTTAACTTTAACGTCTAAGATAGACCAGTTGGTTCAAATGGCTCTGAGCACTATGTGACTCAACTGCTGAGGTCATTAGTCCCCTATAACTTAGAACTAGTTAAACCTAACTAACCTAAGGACATCACAAACATCCATGCCCGAGGCAGGATTCGAACCTGCGACTGTAGCGGTCTTGCGGTTCCAGACTGCAGTGCCTTTAAAAGCACGGCCACTTCGGCTGGCAGATAGACCAGTAAATTAACACTATTAAATCAAGGCTAAGCAACAACTAGTTTCACTCGCAAGTCCTTCAAGTACTACAGTACTTGATAAACAAACACTAAGAGGGGAAATGAACTGGCTCACGAGAACCGAAACTCACTAGAACTGAATGACACACATCTGCAAATACATCAATATTATGCGGAAGCAGAGCACACAATTAGTAAGAGGCCTCAAATGAAATCAGACAAACATGACATCACTGGTCTTGCAACGTCTTACTGTACCAAGAGCGATCACAATGATGATTAACTAAGCGCTCTTAGTACATAGCGTACTTAATTTGGTGTCTTGATGCTGGGGCGATTTTGCGAAGATGTGAAACCATCGCTTCGCAAGACCATAACAGCGTGTTCCTCCAAGGAAGCGGGCACATCTACAGCTCACGAGGTTGCCGGAGAATGCACTGCGCCGGCCAACTCCCGCCGACTCCAGTACAACCACGTGACAACCGCCGCCCGGCCACAGGCACGCCGTCTTCGCTTCTGTCCCCCCAGCCAATCGTCGACTCGCTCACCGCGGCGTAACGTTCTAACAGCGTTGTGTCCTCTCCTCTGTACTCGCGGTCGGCACTCCCTTATATCTCGAGCCGTCCCAAGACAAACCCCTGCACAAGGAAATCAATCGTACTCATGTCAGAGATACTACTGGCGCCAGTCCCCCCACGGCTCGATCTCCCCCCCCCCCCCTCCCCCACAAAACACGAACATACCTCCTCCCAGACCGTCTTCCTGGAGGACAGACAAGGAAGGAACCATGGACAGAGGGAGAGATCTGGCAGCCTTTGTTTGACTTAGGTGGACCCGGAAACGCTTGCCTGATGATATCTCTTCAACGTCTAAATTTCTTGCGCTTGTGCTTGCGCTTATGCCATAGTCCCGCAGCGATCACAACCCCCGGTTCGAGATGTACCCTTGTTCGGTTAATGGCTGACGCTACAGATCACTTTATTAATAATTACAGTACAGAGTTAGATCACCAGTTAGAGTTACATTCTCAGCAAGTACACCAAGTCCTTTCATCCATACATGTATTTTTTCATCATTACTAACTTTACGACAGGAATGGGTATACAATGTAAAGAGCATATTGCTATATACATAACCAGGTCTAGACTGGGACTTGGCATCTATTCCACAATGCCAGGTCTTGTAGACGATGACATCTCGGTCGGCGAATGATTCCAATCCAGGTAACGACGCATTCTCACATCGGGCGATAGCTAGAGTAAACCATCGACTTCCAGTATTACCAGTGCCAGCATCAAGACTGAAATTCACTCGACATCCACGGAAAAAAATAGGTCCGTTCAATATAACACTTTGTGCGGTTCCATTTGTGCCAAGTTTATTTTCCAGGCTTATTATGTGTTTATAGACAGGCATGCGGTGGCGGCGTTGACGATAAACACGTCGACGAGGCATAGTGCTTCAATGCTGTTGCAGATAGAGCTCACAGCGGAATGGTGCACTGCCCGCTTATATAGCGAGCGAACGACCTTGGTTACGTAAGGCACCTGATAAGGGGCTTAGACTCTGCAGGCACTAGCAAGAGAGCATTATCCCGGACGCGCACACTGGTAAAACTAGGTGTGCGCGTCTGCTGGTGCGACGGCCTGGCGCCGAGCCAAGCGGGTTGCGTAACAACGGATTTGGAAATGTTAGGGATGGCCGGATGCCCTTCCTGCCGTCACTCCTTACCCCCCCCCCCCCCCCCCAGGACGGGATCCGTGTACCCCAGTTGTCTGTCTCTAGTGTAAATCGTGAAATAGTGCGGACGTGTTTAAAATGTCTGCGACGCGTGTAACTGAGGCGAAACATGGGGACCAGCCTGCTATTCATCTAGTGGGGTGCGGAAAACCACCTAAAAACCACGTCCAGGCTGGCCGGCACACCGGCCCTCGACGTTAATCCGCCGGGCGGATTCTATCCGGGGCTTGCGCGCCTACCCGAGCCCAGGAAGCAGCGCTTTAGCGCGCTCGGCTACCCTGGCGGGTCTTCAACCTCTAAATTTACCGGGCTCAAATCCTTGATTATCCGGCAAGGTCCCCGGAAACGCGGTGTGAACTTGCGACTAGCGCCCACTACAGCTTTAATGTACACGCTGTCCCCCACCTTGCCAGTAAAGGGTCTCCTCACTCTGTTATAACGCGCTGCCTTTCAGTTATGCGCGATCTGGATATTATTCCCCTCGCGCCTCCAATTGTCGCGTATGGTCTCGGGTGTTATGGAGCTGGACAATAGGTGGTTGAGCTCCCATAATTTAGATAATGGGGTATTCAGCTCCTAAGCGTACATTAACTCCACAGGAGACACGGGAGTGGCTTCATGCTTGGCCGAATTGAAAGCCTGATTTAACCAAGGCAACGTCGAGTTCCACTTGCCGGGTGCGTTAGCATGATATATTATCAGGGCTGATTTCAAATTGCGATTCACCAGCTCCGCGAACGAGGCTTTGGGGTAATAAGGAGTGGTTGTAATATTTCGCTCGTGCCGACCAAAGTATCTGAGCTCTCGAAGATATGACATGCGAAGCGGCGCCTGCCTGTCAGCACATAATACACGCTGAACTTCACAAACAAGTGACCGCGGAGGGCACGCTTGCATGGAGAAGAATAAATGAATTATGTAGCACGTCTGAACACATGGCACCGAAGTGTTTCAAACTGACATCATTTTTTTTCTGGACTCTGCCTGCCGTTGCACACCATTCCTTACCACTTTCGACACGCGAAGAGTTCAACATATAGCCAAACGTGAACCATCCTATTCCTCCGCTATCTCCCTCGCTCACTTAATTGACAGTCTAAAAGGAATCCCATGTATATTATAAATGCGAAAATTTGTTACTCCTTCACGCTGAAATGCTTGGAAGAGTGTGGAAGAAATTTGGAATAGAATTAGCATGTATCCTCAATTAAGATTTAGCCTACTTTTAAAAGTGTATGTTACAAGACATTTATTGATTTGAAGAAACATAACGCGTAAAGGGGAACAATAATTTGACAATTGGCGCTGGATTTTACGAGAAATCATGGTGAGCATCCGATTAGGATGCACATCACTTGGTGTCGCGTGGTGGCTGTTTTGACTTCATATCCTGGTTGCCCGTTGTTATATATATAAATGTGTTATTTACAAAGGAGTCACGCTGGGCAGCCGCGCTGTCTGAGGTACCTTGTCACGTTCCACGCGACTCCCCCTGTCGGCGGTTCGAGTCCTCACTCGGGCATGGGTGTGTGTGTTGTCCTTAGTGGAAATTAGTTTCAGTTTCATTAAGTAGTGTTTAAGGTTAGGGACCGATGACCTCAGAAGTTTGGTCCCATAAAATCTTACCACAAATTTCCAAAATTTATGAAGGTTTTGCCTGGTACTACTTGAGTTCAGATCTGTCAGTGTGTGTGGGCTTGTGGCTGTCAGTATTCCAAACTGATTTTAGAATCTAAGGATATAGAATGGAAATGTAATTCTTCTGATTTATGAACTGAACTTTTTAGTCAGAGAAAATTGTTTAATCTAGCTACCTTATTTCTGAGGCATGTCTATGATTACCTGTTGGCTAGTATCATGAGCACGAGCTGTTTACTAAGTTATTTGCGTCTATAAAATACCTAAAGAGAAATTTTATACCACAGGAGTCCAGACAAAGTTTCCTACAAACGTTCGCACTTTTTTGCATTTTTAGTATGTTTAAATTTTACTAAATAATTAACGAGTTCTCTCTGTTTTACAGATTAGATGATTGTATCTCTTTTTAACTGTGGGCCAGTTAAAGATGCCTGTGTTCCATGATTGAAATTTTTAATGAAGATTTCTAGTATTGTGGTAGTGGCAACCGCCATCCTATGTTAGTAGAAAAGGAGGAATTATTGCTACTGGCGTTGCTTCTGCCACCGCCTCATAAATTAAAACCTCATTTGTCAGTCATTTTGGCTGCTTCGAAGACAGTGAGTTTTTGATAACCGCTGGCGATAGCCAAAGGTCAATATTTGTGACATATTCATTTGATCATATGTTTTTCTGTTTGTAATGTGAACGTATTTTTACTTTATTTAATATTCTACTAAAGGGAAGTGATTTTATACTGTTGCCGTTTTGAGTTGTGTTATTGAAATGCAGTCTTTTCAGTTCTGGAGGCAATTTCTTAATGTTATTCTTGAATTTTTGCTTCTTAAAAATAAATTTATTAGTGTGTTTACAAACGTTAATAAATTTATTATTGCTCAGTACGTTTCTACTCAACACCAGCTCCCTACCGCATAACAAGTTAAAATTCAGAGAACATTGTTAGGAAACTAAATATCATCAGATTCACATAGCTTAAACGATTTAAGTAGTGCAGGCTACGAAAGTTCTCAGGAACTTGAATTTAATTGGCTTTTGGAGGCAGTTTTCTTGGTTATGTAAGCTGCTACACCTCAGTCCGATCAGCCGCATTTCAGTGAGACAAAAAATTTATTCTTACTATACAGCGTTCATCATAAGAAAAGAACAAACCTGATGTAAGCATTACGCATTTGGTGGAATGTTGCTCGATTTCGTTTCACATGGAGTGGTAGTCAAGTTATCTTGAGCATAGTCAGGTACGATAATTAGGATACATTTTATGCCGTGCGTTACGAGCATATTGATTCAATTGATAATACGAGATAACCTCTTTACTGGCGCATTTATGTAACTCGGACAGAACAGGCCAACCAGCTGTTACAGCTAATCTGTTGTAACTCGAACAGTTGCAGCTAAGACGCGACGAGCAGAGATACAATATAGCTTCGAATGTCATTTAACTTTTACGTATAATGAAATAACATACCGCAAAATTTCGGCAATATGCTCCTTAAGGGACCACACGGAAAACATAACATGCTTTCTTTATTAGCTAACATAGTAGTGTAATGAATAAGAAGAGTGTTGAATATGACTAAATTAAACACAAAGTAATTTTTCGGCCTGAGCCTTCTGTGACGTGGATGCATATGTCAGGGATTTCAGCGTCTAGCTAAATACTGAAACCACAGACGGTAAGTCACTCGTCCGGTAACATATGAACTGATTCCATATTCGAATTCGAGGAATACATTTCAGTACTGGAACTGTTAATCTACCACATTGATATCGAGCCGATCAACAGCAGAATCCAGTAAGTCATTCACTTGCCGCATTTTCTCCTCATCGTTTATGACATGCTGTTCTGCATCCGGCCAGCGTTCGGCGGTTAAAAAATGGTTCAAATGGCTCTGAGCACTATGGGACTTAACATATGAGACCATCAGTCCCCCAGAACTTAGAACTACTTAAACCTAACTAACCTAAGGACATCACACACATCCGTGCCCGAGGCAGGATTCGAACCTGCGACCGTAGCGGTCGCGTGCGGCGGTTCCAACTGCAGTTGTACGATAACAACAATAAAAGTGCAGCGTTTGTACGGTGTGCTCCACGTGGTGACATTTAGGCTATTGTTTACCGTGTTTCCACTGCGCTTGTCATACTGGTTCGTGTGGGACGGCATCTGTGGTAAAAAACAATGGACACAGTCCAAATAAAGAGTACTTAATTTTTCATTTTTGTCTTAATATTTAATTTGTAATGTTTTCTTAATTGTTCATAAAAATGATGATATTATATGTGTTAATGAGAGTATATTTGATGAATTTTATATTTAAGTGATGTAGATATTCGAACTGAACGAAAAAAAATCTTAATAGTAAAACAACACAAAGGGCTTTGAAACCGATGATTTACAGAACAGTCGTATACTGTTCTCCAGCTTTACCGATTATGCCACGCGTGTCGGGCAGTCGGTAGCTTCTTGACTATGGCAAACACAGTTGCTCGGAAAACTTCAAAGCTGATTTTCACGGTAAACTTGTGAAAAACATTAAGAATAATATATTTCTAGCCACTTTTGACGGCGTTTGACGCCCTTGTTTCGCTATGGAGCAGGAAGCAGCTTCAGCCGTTTTTCCAGTACCTAAATTGACAGTGCGACAATCAAATCACAGAGCTATTATAGACCGTGATTGTACACAATTTTTAAATGAAAAATTGTTAGCTACAGTTTGGTTAAGAACAACTTTGATGGCTGTTAATACATTAGAATATGTTCAGGTATCATTCACAGTAACACTGTAATAAGAAATCTAATACAAAAGTAGGACCTATTTCCAAGAGCGTAACGCCACCAGTGTACATGTGCTACGGCTGCTGACCAAGCATTACGTTTTTTTAAAGTTGAACGAAACATAGGTTAATAAGTGGTACCTTTTACATCACAAGTTGTTTAGGAAATCGGTGGTAGTTCATGCTTGTCTTCGAATAGTGTCAGCTCACGTCGGCATGGTGCTGCGAACAAGAGGTCTTATGTAATTGAGTGATTCCATTTACTTCCGGCATTTACTGCAAGATGTTGATGTCGTCGTTTGCTCAGCGGCTGGGACTTTAATTCATCACAATTCAGCCAGTTTCCTAGAAATATTGGTTGGTTATACATTCAGATCTTCCTCAAGCTTCAGGCAATATATTAGTGAAAACTATAGATCTTGAGATTAGCCCGAACATGCAGACAGAAACCACAACGGGGAAATTTAATTCATACAATATACATATAGATACAGCGGGTAGACACAAAAGTGGAAACACCACAAACACGACACATAACCATATGTAATACGATGTAGGGAAACCGTTGGCACTCAAAACAGCTTCCACTCTTATTGGAATGGTTCCGTACGGTTTCCAAGGGAATCTTGTACCATTCTTCTTACGAAATAGTGGGAATAATGATGGATGAGGCTACCGATCAAGCATTCTCTCCAAAGTGGATCGCAACTGCTCAATCAATAATGACATCTGATGACTGTGGTGGCCAGGGGATATGCGATAATTCATCCTCGTGTTAACAAAACCAGTTCTGGACGATGCAAGCTATGTGAACATAGCATCACCGTTGAAGAAAAAACATTGTACCATTGAATTGATCTGATCACCCAAAAGGGTCACTTAATCCTTTGCAGTAATTCGACCTTGCCCAGTAATCATGAGGCACAGGTAATACAACGATATGGCTGCTCAAATGATCACAGAAACTACGCCATGTTTCACTATAAGGACGTAAACTCGACCAGAAGTTGTAAAAAGTGTGAAACAAGACTCATCCTACGAAATAAGAATCTTCCACTGCTGCATAGTCCATTACCACGTTTACCAGTTACTGGTATTTAAATCATTGTTCAGTGCTTGTGGAATTGCAGTTCATTGTGTAAGTTCCAAGTTACTGTGCACCCATGTCTTTTTTTATGTTGCTGACAGGACTCGCGAGCGCCACATTCAGTTCTTCAGTCACTTTATCAGATGTCGTGCTCTTATTTTTCGTCACAATCCTCTTCAATGATGTCCATCACGACCACTCAGTATTCATTTTCGCCCACATAGTGACTTATTAGATGATGTATCTACCGCTTTCACTGTATGAGGTATAAATCTTCAACACGGTGCCTGTTGAAATAGCAAACATTTCGACTACCTTGGTTACGAAAGCATCCACCATACGAGCGCCATCAATTTGCCAACGTTCGAATTCACTTAGCTCCTATTTAATGCACTGACAATCACACAGTTCAGATCGACGCTTGACAAGTATTGAGGAAATTGCACAGATACCGTTCGTGGTAAAAATAAATAAATACACTTAGCTCCGACTTTAGTGCTTATGCACTGACAATCACACAGTACAGATCGACGCTTGACAAGTATTGAGGACATTGCAAAGGTACAGTTCGTGATAAAAATAAATAAATACAAAAATAACAGCGCGACTTGCTGTCTCGGCTGGCATCTGTAGGCCTATTTATGTTCAAGCAAGGGCTTTTCACGTTGTTTACGTATTTTTGTCCAACGCCTTCAGTACTGAGTGGTATTACTCGTTCAAATTTTGTGAAGTTCCACTCAAACTCAAATCTTTTGCATGTGTAATTACACATCATACCAGTCTGATATTTAATTACATACAGCCTTCGTGATGGTGCAATTTTAAGGACAACCAGTTTACTTACTTCAGGAGAAGCGAAAGAAATTTGTGTGTCAATGAGAATAATCACCTTCTGTGTACGCAGATGTAGATTGCGAGTCATCCACGTCTGTATCCACCACCTCTAAGGTTCAGCTACCCGCTCTCAGAGACCCATCAGAAACGTTGGGCAACGAAAGATGAGCCTCAGCTCCACTGAAAGCGGCGAGGCTCCCTCTCAGACTCGGCGCAGGGTGTTGATGTTTGCGCAGTTTGCCAGAACTATTGTGCTCCCGACAGCAAGTTGGTAATCCAGCTTCCGTCGTCACTCCCATCCCCCCAGTAACCACCCCCACCCCGCCCTGATGCTGTAGGCGCAGCTCCTGCCGACGCATTAATGGACGGCGCGCGGATTAACGCCAATTAGCGCAGCGGGGCTCCCGTCTAATGAGGCGCAGACAGCTGTGGGCCCCTGATAAGCCGACAGCCACTGCCGCCAAATGCGTGGGCAATTTGCGAACTTTTATCGTAATTAAGCACGGGTGACATCGTTTGCAGAGCTGGAACTCTTGTCATCGACACTAATTTTTTTGATCAGATACATACTTCCTGTTATACAGGACGCATCGAAACTTAAGAGGACCCAGAAAAGAGTATTTCTAGACTAAGAACCCGTGGTCAACAGTGAACATTTTAGGCGGTAGAAAGTCGCGTGACCGATGTATCGTAAGAAACTTAAAAAAATTTACTTACTTTTCCAGCCTTTCAGTAATGCACATGCGCCTTCGTGCATGAAGCTCGATAACCATCTGGAAGCTTGTGACAGATCTGTGTTCTTTGCCACGAGGGTCCTTCGCGGATGCGATCTCTAGCCACTTCTTCCAGCCTTTACTGCTTGTGGTAGTGGGTTGGGTATTCCAGGTTCATTTCACGAGTTCTTATGAGCCAGCACCAGCCGGTATCAAGAGCCGCAAAGTGATACGAACTGGCAGGTGTCACGCAAAAATTCTCACTCGTTGTGTGCATTGTGTTTTTTTTACAACGGTTTATACGAGGGGCGTACAATAAGAAATGCAATATACTTTTTTTCAGGAATCAGGTTGGTTTTTACAGGATTCACATACACGACATTATTCCCCACACTTTTGGCTACGAAACCCTGTTTTTAAACATAATCTCCTTTCGGTGCGACGGCTGTAGAGCACCTTACTGGCAGGGCCTGTAAGCCAGAATGGTACTACTCCACTGGCTGACGATTGGAACCACCGTCTTGTTGCATCATAGCCTCTCGATCACCCACGTATTGCTTTCCTCGAAGTACAACCTTTTGGTCAAACAACTTGCTTATTGCTGTCGACTATTAGGAGGCAACGTGTATCACCCCACCCATCACTTAGCTGGTTTTGGCGTGTGTTCACCCCAACTAATTGACTAACAGATCAACAAAGAGTGCAAACTGCCGCAATATCGGATAACGCAAAAAAGTAATATGGTCCTGTGACTCCTGATTGAACTGCGGTGGCAGTTCACGCCTAGCTATCTTGCTCAGTATATAGCTGAACCAAACCTTCCTATCTCCAAGCTCGATCGTTCCATTTGCTAGGTCCTAAACTGCAGAGATGCTCACTCTTCCCCAGGCTAGCTGAGTAAAGAATGCCAAGTCCACACTCTAGGCAAGCTGGGAATGGAAGACCTTACTGAGACTTCTGCCAGTCCACCCTTCGCCTTGGTTTCCCCTCCAGCCAAAATCACTTACACCAATTGCAGTGCAAGTCACGTTAATTATGCATCACTTCCCAGTGCTGACCAATGCCTGCTCTGGGAAGTGAACAAATTCCCACAAAATTTCCCTTCCTCTCAACTTCTTCAATTTAGCCCCCCCCAGGTCACCCATCAAGGTTAGCGTCTGCACAAACACCAAGTTTTCCGGAATTCTGACTCCCAGGAGAGTACTTCAAATTCCTTGGTCCTACGTTCCCATCAGAGGCTGGCGTATTTCATTCTGTCGCTCTTCACCTCATTTACTTCAGCCTCTGCAGACCGTGAATTCAGCGTGAAGTTGCTATAGTCATGAACACGCATATTTTGACCTCTGTTGACCGCTCCACCATAGCTTTGCGCGGCTTTCTCGCATGTTTCACAGAAAATGGGACAACGGACATTTATAAACATGCGTAAAGTTCTCCGTCTGTTTCCTGGTACAGCAGCATGGAGTTGGGGTCAACCGCCCACTCACTGTCACTCATCTTAAGGTGGCTGGAGGACACGCTGCATTACTGCTTTCTCAGAGCTTGAGCCGCCCTAAACTGCCTATTGTCGCTTCCCTTAACCGCTCCCCCGGCTGGCCACGGTCAACTCTAAATGCTTCCCTGGGGTAAACTAGCGTCCAGTAAATCGATTCGTTTCCACAAAGTTTTCATATTGTGTGAATTACTTTAAAACCATCACCCGACATTAATTACTCCACTATGTCCAAACTATACCCTCTACAAGATGCATTGTGCCTTGTCAGTCATTTTGTTCAGCCCTACTGTTCGCTCAACATGAGTTAGGTGATCTTTAATGACTTCATGTAAGGGGCATAGTTCTTGCCATCGTACAAACTAACCCAGCGGGCACACTTGTGACTACTTCAACTTGTGGACAGGTGAGTCAGCGCTACCAACACAGAGATCCAGTTTAGCAGCAAAGTGTCTGATTGTGATCTGTCGATCATCTCGAATGAGTGTCCACGTGTTCCAACACTGCCGACGTCACCGCTGTGCGTGTGGCCGGCTACTATGCAGGAGACTGGACAGGTCTGCAGACCTTGTTTCGAGAAACACTACTGAGAAAATTTAGAGAACCGCCATTTGAAGCTGACTGCCGAACCATTCCAGTGACACCAACATATGTTTTGCGTAAGGATCACGAGGATAAGATACCAGAAATTAGGGCTTATACAAAGGTGTACAGACAGTCGTTTTTCCTTCGCTCCATTTGCGAGTGGAACAGGAGGGAAAATGACAAGTAGTGGTACAGGATACCCTCCGCCAGTCACCGAACGGTGGCTTGCTTAATACCTATGTACATGTAGATAACAGACGCCTTACGTAACGGATCACTGTGGTTTTGTTCACTGCCAGGTCTCTGTAGCTATTCTGTAAGCGCCTACGAATGTGTGTGGTGGTATGGTTTTCTGCCCAAAGAAACTCAATGACAGCAATCTTCTTGGAACGCACGTCCGTTACTGACGCCATTTTGAAGACCACGAATGGCGCCGCCACAGAACTGAAATTCCTGAAACTATAGGAACTTAAGCGGGAATATTACACGATATCCAACAACAAATTCCGCATTTTCCGACCGCAGCTGGTCGAGGAAAGGAAATATGTTGCATTACTTATTGAATGCCCCTTGTACTGCGAGCTAAATTTCAACAGGAGATTTTTTTAAGATATGTAAATCTAAGCTATGCGGCATTACATGTATGTTAGCTGAACACTTATCAGAGCCACATAGTGCAGGAGATGAAGAAATCACCAGGCCACGACGCGTGTTAAACTGAAATATTCCAGCATTTACGTGCCTTGAGTCATTCTCTAATTACACTAATGAAACATTATGATCACTGCCACCCACGAGACTGCAGACACATGATGCTCTAAGAGAAGCATGTAAGAGGATGGAATACCCGTAGCAGATTCTGAGCCGTGGTCGGCTCGCGCTAATGCTGTTTTTCCTTTTGGGCATTTTGTCCCCATCGAGTGGCGTCTTATTCTTCTCTCAGTTACTTGCCTCCATCGGTGGGAGCGCCAGCGTTTATCGGTACTTGTACTGCCGTAACTTCTTTGGTGTGGCAGTTATATTTCCGTGTCTTGGTGCGTGTAGGCAGTTGATCGGCGGTGGCGGAGCAGCGAGGAAGTCTCGGCGGCGTGTTATCAGGCCGGGGCTGCTTACGGCGAGCACGCGCAGTCGGAGTTGTGTGGCACTAGCTGCGAAACTGCTGAGTTCGTCGTCCACCGCACCTGCATACTGGAGTTGCGTAATCAGTGAACCTGTCATGAAAGCTCAACCGTTGTGACATCTCTTTGTTGATTACTGGTTGTTTCATCCTGGGCTGTCCCAGCAAGCAGCAACGCGATCGTATGTTGGAATTGGCAAAATTTTGCAGTCGTCTGCTTATATGGTGTTAAACCTTTGAAATAATTATAATTTATTAGTGAAGTGCACCAGCGGTATCTTCTGCCTTATGGCTGTTAACGTTCCGGTTACCTACCCCGATCGTTAGCGTAGCTTTGCGGCAGTGTGTTTTCCTCATGTTGATGCTGTCCAGCACGGCGTGTAGTTCGACAGCTTGGTGTTGTTCTCTTTTTTTTCTTTAAGTGTTTGTTGTGCCTTGACTGTGCTTATACGCCTATTAATAAGACATGATCCTGCTGTGATTCTCGTCTTCACTGATACTTTTGGTTGTCATGTTGTTGGTCGGGTGGAAGGGAATTGATTAGGCAGTTAGTTGGTTCGTCAACCGTCCGTAGGTCGTGCTGCAACCCAGCTGTTTAGTATTATGCTTGGCTGTCTGTCTCACCTAAACTGTGGTTGATTTCCTCCCCAGGCCGACCCTAGCACCACTGTTTGTTGTTTGTGATTGTCATTTTATTTGGTCGCAGGTACTGTGCCAGGCCATCAGCCGTGTGTTAATATTGTCTCTTTTATGTTTAGTATATGGCCTTCAGCTGAACTTCATGTCAACCGTTTTAAGATTAGGCCTTCAGTCGTGTTTCATTTAAAATTTTTGTCGCTCTGTATTTAGGTCGTGAGCCACGTTTGTTTGAGAATCTGTGGCTGTAATATGTAAATCCTTGTCTGTAAGGTTTCCCTTTAATTATCTTGAATTCTTGAAACGGCCTTCAGCCGTGTTCTGTAAATGTTTATCTTAAGGTTGTCTCTAATTATACTTCAGTAATTGTTTGGGCCTTCAGCCAACAAGATACTTCAAGTTTTCTTAAGAATTTTTTCTGTTGTACCGTGTAAAAGCATATCTTTAAAGCCTTTCTCTTATTACGTAAAGAAAAAATTTTATTGGCCCTTCAGCCGAAGAATTATCCTGAATTTCCCTTAATATGGCCTTTAGCCAGAACTTGTAAACGCTTGGCTTTTAAAGAATTCCTTAGCTGATGTGAAATATTATTTCGGCCTTTAGCCGAGAAGACATTATAAATTTGCTTAAGTAAGGCCTTCAGCTGTTACTTTAAATCCCGGTGTTTTAAAAGCAATCATTCAAACTTATTCTGGAGAAGTTACTTGGGCCCTCTGCCGTGAATTAATCTTTGTTGTTTTAAAGAGAAAACAGTGCATTATTTTGAGCAATAAAGTTGTGTGTGTTATGGTATAGCTAACAGTAATTGACCCTAGCCCCTTTCCACAACCTGATCCGGTCTGTCCCGCGAAACCAGATTTCAAGATCATTCTAGCGAATACATGGGGCGCAAATGACGACACTTACTGACGTAAGAGACTTTGACTACAGCTTTGACTAGGCGTCTGGGAACGGCCATCTCAAAGATGATGAGGCTGGTCAGATGCAAGCGTGCTGAGGTCATGAGCATTAATGGAAGTTACTGAAACTGGGGAACAATGTGTGTAGGAAAGTGGAAGTGGCGCGAACTTGTTTGCGTCACCTGACTTTTCTATATCTGCAAAGGATTACCTTATTGTTCAGTGTAGAAAAATAGGGATCTTCTCCATATTTTCTTTGGTGACTAACAACAGCAGATCACACCCTTGGTCTACGGGTAGCTTCTTTAATTTATAATCAAATCGTCTTCGGTCCCAGGTTTGAATCCCACTACTGCTTAAATTTTGATTAATAAACAAGCATTGGCGGTCGAAGACTTCCGTTATAAGAAGACACGCCTCATCTGCCAACAGCCTTGTCAAAGAGGGTGAAGGAGCGGACAGAGGTTTAGGGCACTCTCTTGTCCTAGAGGTGGGTAACTGCCCATAAAGGCGGAAGAATCAGCGATGATCGATGGAATGAGGATGCAGAGGGCAATGGAAACTACTGCATTAAAGACACGTAACATGTATCTACAGGACATGTAGCCTGTAATCCTAGAAATGTCATGATGAACTTTCCAATAGCAAAAGATTCCCGAATAGTCCTCCATTCGGATCTCCGGGAGGGTACTGCCAAGGGGGAGGTTACCATGAGAAAAAGATTGAGTAATCAACGGAAGGACATCATACTACGAGTCGTGGAGTGGAATGTCAGGAGCTTGAACGTGGTAGGGAAACTAAAAAATCTGGAAAAGGAAATGCCAAGGCTCAATTTAGATATAGTAGGCGTCAGTGAAGTGAAGTGGAAAGAAGACAAAGATTTCTGGTCAGATGAGTGTAGGATAATATCAACAGCAGCAGAAAATGGTATGACGGGAATAGGATTCGCTAGGAATAGGAAGGTAGGGGAGAGAGTGTGTTACTATGAAAAGTTCAGTGACAGTGTTGTTTGTTGTGTTGGCAGAAGAGCCAACACCGTGTTACGAATGGAGGCCTAAATATACGCGTTTTAGCTCACGCAGGCTGGCGTGAAAAGGGACGAACTATACTGACGTGAGGTCTGGAACATGAGAAGGAATTAGAATTCAGAAAGCGGACGTAATTAGACTGATACTTAATTTGAATCCATTAATGATGAACGTCGATCTTGACGGTATACGGTTCACAATATTGTCTGTTCAGAATCCATTCTAATTTCTGAATATGGCACCTTGCTAGGTCGTAGCAAATGACGTAGCTGAAGGCTATGCTAAACTGTCGTCTCTGCAAATGAGAGCGTATGTAGACAATGAACCATCGCTAGCAAAGTCGGCTGTGCAACTGGGGCGAGTGCTAAGGAGTCTCTCTAGACTAGACCTGCCGTGTGGCGGCGCTCGGTCTGTAATCACGGATTGTGGCGACACGCTGGTCCGACGTATACTAACGGACCGTGGCCGATTCAAAGGCTACCACCTAGCAAGTGTGGTGTCTGGCGGTGACACCACATAGTTCTTATCAGAACCGACAGTAAACCAACACCGACAACGATAGTTCAGGTATACATGCCGATATCACATGCTGAAGATGAAGAGATAGAGAAAGTATATGAAAATACTGAAAGGATAGTACAGTATGTAAAGGGATATGAAAATCTAATAGTCATGGGCAACTGGAATGCAGTTGTAGGGGAACGAGTAGAAGAAAAGGTTACAGGAGAATATGAGCTTGGGACAAGGAATGAGAGAGGAGAAAGACTAATTGAGTTCTGTAACAAGTTTCACCTAGTATTAGTGAATACTCTGTTCAAGATTGACAAGAGGAGGAGGTATACTTCGAAAAGCCCGGGTGATACTGGAAGATTTCAGTTAGATTACTTAATGGTCAGACAGATATTCCGAAATCAGCTAATGGCTTCTAAGGTGTACCCAGGACCAAACATAGACTCAGATCACAATATAGCAGTGAAGAAGTGTAGGCTGAAGTTTAAGACATTAGCCAGGAAAAATCAGTATGCAAAGAAGTGGGATACAGAGGTACTAAGGAATGATGAGATACCGTTAAAGTTCTCTAAGGCTATAGATACAGGAATAAGGAATAGTTCAGTAGCCAGCACAGTTGAAGAGGAATGGACATTTATAAAAAGGGCCGCCACAGAAGCTCGGAAGGAATGAACAGGTACAAAGAAGTTAACTGCGAAGAAACCATGGGTAAGAGAAGAAATTCTTCAATTGATCGATGAAAGGAGGAAGTTCACAAATGTTCGGAAGACTCAGGAATAGCGAAATACAAGTCGCTGAAGGATGAAATAAATAGGAAGTGCAGGGAAGCTAAGACAAAGTGGCTGCAGGAAAAATGTGAAGACATTGAAAAAGAAATGATTGTGGGAAGGACAGACTCAGCATACACGAAAGGCAAAACAACCCTAGGTGAAATTGAAAGCAAGGGTCATAACATTAAGAGTGAAATGGGAATTCCACTGTTAAATGGAGAGGAGAGAGCGGATAAGTGAAAAGAATACATTGAAAGCCTCTGTGAGGGGAAGATTTGTCTGATGTGATACAAGACGAAACAGGAGTCGATTTAGAATAAATAGGGGATCCAGTATTAGAATTAAACTAAAAGAAGTTTGGAGGACTTAAGATCAAATAAGGCAGTATGTATAGGTAGCATTCCATTAGAATTTCAAAAATCATTGGGGGAAGTGGCAACAAAACGACTATTCACATTGGTGTGTATAATGTATGAGTCTCTCATTATACCATCTGACTTTCGGAAAAACATCATCCGCACAATTCCGAAGACAGCAAGAGCTGACAAGTGCGAGAATCACCACACAATCAGCTTAACAGCTCACGCATCCAAGTTGCTTGCAAGAATAATATACAGAAGAATGGAATAGAAAATTGAGGATTGCCTAGATGACGATCATTTTGGCTTTAGGAAAGGTAAAGGCACGAGAGAGGCAATTCTGAAGTTGCGGTTAATAATGGAAGCAAGATACGTTCATAATATTTGCCGATCTGGAAAAAGGTTTCGACAATGTAAAATGGTGCAAGATGTTCGAAATTCTGAGAAAACGACAAAGAACGAAGTGCTCTATTAAACAGGGTGTAAGACAAGAATGTAGCCTTTCGCCTCTACTGTTCTATCTATACGGCGAGGAAGCAATGATGGAAATAAAAGAAAGTTTCAGGAGTGAAATTAAAATTCAAAGTGAAAGGGTATCAGTGATACGATTCGCTAATGACATTTCTATCCTGAGTGAAAGTGAAGAAGAATTACATGAGCTGCTGAACGGAATGAACAGTCTAATGAGTACAGAATATGGATTGAGAGTAAACCGAAGAAGTTATTAAGAAGCAGTGGAAATGAGTACAGCGAGAATCTTAGCATCAAGATTGATGGTCACGAATTAGATGAAGTTAAGGAAATCTGCTACCTAGGCCGTAAAATAACCAATTAAGGACGGAGCAAGGAGGACATTAAAAGCAGACTAGCAATGGCAAAAAGGGCATTCCTGGGCAAGAGAATTCTACTAATATCAAATATCAGACTTAATTTGAGAAATAAATATCTGAGAATGTTCGTCTGGAGTACAGCATTGTATAATAGTGAATCATGGACTGTGGGAAAACCGGAACAGAAGAAAATCGAAGCATTTCTGATTTGGTGCTACACACTAACGTTGAAAATTAGGTGAACTGATAAGGTAAGGAATGAGGAGGTTCTCCGCAGAATCGGAAAGGGAAGGACTATGTGGAAAACACTGATAAGGAGAAGGGGCAGGATGATAGAACATCAGTTAAGACATGAGGGAATGATTTCCATAGTACTAGAGGGAACTGTAGAAGCCAAAAACAGTAGAGGAAGACTGAGATGGGAATACATCCAGCAAATAAATGAGGACGTAGGTTGCAAGTGCTACTCTGAGGTGAAGAGGTTTGCACAAGAGAGGAATTCGTCGCGGGCCGCATGAGACCAGTCAGAAGACTGATGACCAAAGAAAAAAGCTGATATTTGGTTGCGTTTGATGACGGAGTTCGGGAGACAGTACGTGACGGCTCAACCACCCGAGCCGCTCCTAACACCAGACCGATGCTGCCTGTGCGCGACCGTCGCAGTTCCAAGGAGAAACACTCGGTAGAAAGTTTCACACGTTATCCCGGTAAAAAAAAAGCTGTCTCATGAACTATTCTATTACTGAAAAGAATATTATCTTGTTACATGTAATATTATGAGCAGGAAAGAGGCTACTCACCATACAGCGGAGATGCTGTGTCGCAGATACGCACAATAAAAAGACTCCCGCAATTAAAGCTTTCGGCCATTGGCCTTCGTCAACAATAGACACAAGAAATTCTATTGGTTTTAATAAATGTTCATGTCGACAGGAATCACGTTTCATTCTTTGCGTGGTTAGACTTAAAGCAGCGACGTAAGTATGCTTTTTATCGTCACTGTGTGATGGCCGTTCTAGCACTAACGATGACCCCTTTGTCAAAATTCTACAAGAGCTCGGCAAAATGGTTGAAATGGCTCTAAGTACTATGGGACTTAACATCTGAGGTAATCAGTACTCTAGACTTAGAACCTAACTAACCTAAGGACATCACTCACAGCCATGCCCGAGGCAGTATTCGAACCTGCGACCGTAGCAGCAGCGCGGTTCCGGACTAAAGCGCCTAGAAACGTTCGGCCATAGCGGCAGGCCCTCGGCAAAATGCGGAACTTGCAAATACAAAGTGTTAACGATCGCTGCTACATAGTCGGAGGGAGAGAAGGAAAGTATATCTTTACCTCGAGTTATTCCTCCCACTACAGATGATACTGAAGAAAATGCAGCAACAAAGCGTATAAGGATAAAGAAAAGTAGTTCCTGTCAGATACGATACTGGTTTGGGAGGGATTATGTTTACAGATATCTATCCACTGATGTACTAATGCTTGCAGTTAGGAGAGAACCTTACACCATGATCCGACCGTTTAGACTCAGTTCCAAACCAAGGAGGAAAAATATAATCAAAATTCTCTAGATTAAGTTGCGTTGCCTTTGTAGTATTTTATTGCAGTTATTACATTATGTGGGCATATTTAGCGTCTTAATTTTATTTACCATCAGAAGGCGGTGGTTCACCATAGGAGTATAACTGTGCGATTGAGTGCCACAGCATTTTCGCAGTGGCGTGCCCCTGGTGTGTCTACCCCTGCGGACGTATTGAGACATACGGTTGCTTCGCTCTTAACTGTTGTGAAGCACCAAGTTGGGTACATGGCATGTCTCGTCATGGCGCGTAGAAAGCTTGCGACCACCGACTAGTCAATGATGTTGATGGAGAATGATTCGGAAGAATAGCTACGTTTGTCAGCAGAGACACATTCGCTAGAATAAGGATCTCCAGTGACTGCTGCAGTGTAGTAGCACCAACATGGAGAAGGCAGACGCCACTACCTACAGCCGTGCAGTTCACTATCCTTGGATGAAGACGCATCACAGCCGAAAGGTAAATGACAAATAAAATAGTGACATACAAATATAAATGCAAACAACTATCTGACGGATCCTTATCACGTCTGAAAGCTTATGTAAATTCTGACGACAGAGGTCCGTGTTTCTTTATACTTCTTTAAATACAGAAGTCGCTGGAAATTTTTTTCAAAAACAGAAGCTACACTTATCGGTTAGCCGCTACAGAAGCGAAAATAAACTTCAATATAAACAACTGTAATGGCATAAATGTCTCTGAAATGAGTGTGTTTTTATTGAATAGTTTTTTCATGGCAAATATAAAAAAGATCAAGCTACTCAACGGATCCTTTGTTGCAACTACTTTTTTTTAAAAAAAAGTAGATTTGAAACATCAATATCTCTGAACTCTGCTGCACGTTAATGACTACACGGGGATTACTTGCCGAAAATGCGCCGATTATGCAACATTTTTAAAGCTTTCCAGGGAAACTTCTTACCATCTTGAAATTATGTGTACAGATGAATCAGCCTCGTTCAACGATTGTCGGAAAGTAAAGAAAGAACAATATATCCCGGCAAAAAGAAGTAGATTTGGCCTGAAAATTTTTATTTTTATCGTTATGACACAAATTATTAACAAGATTTTGTCGTTTATGCCATTGCACAAACAGGCATTGATAATGATGGTATTAAAGTATCTAGAAATACAGATGTCACACTATTCCAAGGGTATTTGGATGAAGGACATGTTCGTAGTTTATTTATCAATAACTGTTATTCAACCCTACTTCTGTTTTATTCGCTGTATGAACTGCACATGCATTTCACACAGTGAGGCTCACAAGCTACGAAAAACCACTGACAGAGGTAAAATCGAAAAAAGTTCAGTAGAAAACTGATTTCTTACAACTGACGGTGTCTGAAAAAGACCTTTCCTTAATCTGAGGCCGTACGTAGTGTAGCTCTTAAATTAAATTCACCTAGTCCAAACATCTGGGTTGCTCTTTTTCCCATTCTTCTCACGTTAATGAACTTTTCCGTATTCTTCTATCAAAATAAAGTAACACTACTTTTTTGCTCATATTTTAATGTAAAATGTTGAGTGTAAGACATATGAATTTGTTAGTGGTTCACGTCCTTCGATGGAACACATAAATTGTATAATACTTCCGGCTACTGCTAAAATAGTAATATGCAGATAATATTATTCCTGTGAAAGGATACTTTTTTGTGATCGTGACTGCGTGCAGTGGAAAGACGTCGGACTGTTTCTCGACTCAGGAAAGATTGCTATTGAGAGGAAACAATAGCAAATCAAACGAGAATCGAAATGAGCTTTTATTACTAATCAAGTGAACTGTAATTATGTAGAAGGAAACGGTTGCCAGTGAAATTAGGCGAAGTTGTACACAGTACTAGCATGGTTCAGACTTGGAGTTGACTTTACTTGAAACTGAACGTCTGTTTTGCTAACAAGATACAAGACAGTAACACAATTTAACAAGTGATGACCAGTGGTTTGACTTGGACTACACAGGAGGCGTATTAACATGTTTAGGCAACAACTGGCTCTCAATAACACTTACGAACTATACATTACAGTAGAAACATAATGATAATTATAAGTAAATTATTACTAATGGGGGAACGCTACTGACTTGGACAAGAGGTTAGGAAATAAATATTGAAGTAGTTATGAGGTAATTTAATTTTTTGCACTGATCATTATTCGTATTCTCAAGAAACATTAACTTTCTTGTATTATTTAGGTCAAGTCGAACATGTGATACCTGGATAAAGTATAGTTTCAACATTTGTAGCAAGTTGTGTATTCGTGATATGTAATATGACATTTAAATGTGGCTCAACTATTTAGCATGGGGACCCAGAAACAAAACTATCGGTAGACTCAGATCGAGGCTGAACACTTTAGTAACAACACAACATGGGAAATACTGTTAACTACATAACATACGAAACTGTAAACACTATTATTTCAGTAAGAAGAATTCTTCAACTCAGTACTTCAAATCTTCACTTAGTAATTGCACTTTGATGAAACTTTAACTGTCCATTTACGAAAAGTGTCACAAAATAACTGTATACTTTAAAATTCCAAAAGGTTTATTAACTTTTGTTAAATAAGATAAGTTCTTTTCATTTCAGTGATATAGGATACTCTGATTTACTGTACCACTTGGGATAGGATCCTGTCTAGGTAAATAACTAAAGGTAATACGGTGTCTCAACACAAGGTTTACAGAAAACAAAATTTCTATTGCAAACAATACCACATAACTGGTCCATGCGGTTATACAGCACTCAGCTAATAATTTGAAGGTGGTGGCAGCGTCGATCTCCTATGCTATTCAAAAAAGGAGGCGAGAGTATCTACGGCTCTTCCTGCGTAACAACCTCTGAAAATTCTCCTATTAGAGTCGATTTTCGTAGAACAGAGTCAACCAAAGTACGCCATGAAAAATAAGCTGAATTACTTCCGCGTCCGAGGCTAAATTGTATAAACCTGCACTTCTTCTCACCTCTTTCAGTTCACAAAATGTGTTCCTCTTGCCTACTAGCCACCAACTGAGCTATGCACAAAGGAACATCGCACCTGAACAGCCGACTCCACCTTTTCAGTTCGCGCCTGGCTAGTTCCGTTGCGGAGAGACTTCCCTCCAATTTTTACATGATTACAAACCTACTTTCCCTTTGCACGAACCAGTATGGCAACTAAAGTTTTACCTTTTACATTCCTTTACAGCACATTACTTCTGAAATTACATTAATAGATTGGTTAAAATTACATAAATTATCATAATTAATGAATAAAAAATTTACATGGATGTAACATCAAGATACACGATTATACAGAAACCAAATGGTTGAAATGGTTCTAAGTACTCTGGGACTTAACATCTGAGGTTATCAGTCCCCTAGACTTAGAACTACTTAAACCTAACTAACCTAAGGATATTACACACATCCATGCACGAGGCAGGATTCAAACCTGCGACCGTGGGAGCAGCGCGGTTCCGGACTGAAGCGCCTAGAACCGCTCAGCCACAGCGGCCAGCTACAGAAGCCACCTTAAGTAAAACCAGTCATAGAAGTTAGATAAGACAGTTATAGGTAATATCGATAATAGTGTCACAACTGTGTCGCAGTTGTTCCGAACGATAAGCTAATTTATCTGCATCCCACATTCTCTCACAGGTTCTTTCTCTTCCATTATACGTGAAGACTTTCACAAGTAATTTGTTTTAGAAATTTTGTATATATCCTCCTTTTTTGTCACCAACGATTTGTCTGATACCGTCTGCTAAGAATTCCTCTCTTGTGCCAACCTCTTCACCTTGGGCGATGGTAAGGAGTACGTGGACAGAAGGGGCCGCTTTTTGGCGGGACCGAGTCTGTAATATGAACGAAACTCATATAAACTCAGTAACAGCTGATCTAAGACAGCTAGTACATAAGCAAACATACGAATGTACAGAAAAAACTGACATGAGTACGTGGGTCTAAACGAACACTGGATCGGGCTATTAGTTTTTAAGTTGTTCCGGAACAGAATTTTATAAATGACTCTTCATTGCTTAAGAGGTATTTTTCAAACTATGCCGCATTGGATAGCACTTGAAAAGCCCTACAAAGCATGCTATTGGATTTTCTTGTAACTTTAGAATTATTTGAATTGTAAGCCCAAATGTGCATTGTGTGGAATAAAAATCCGAATTTGATGTGAAATAACAAATAAATGAAGCGGTATTGTGACAAACTACGCCCACCTACCTTCCAATAAATTGGTTTATTTCAAGTTTTAAAAATTATTTATTAAGAAACTGGCATATCATGTATATGACATTGACCAAACTATTAATATCTTTAGACGTAGTCTACCCAGCTGAGTATAGATTTGCGAAACTGAGAAGATTCTACCCTAGATTATTGTTTTACACGTACGATTGTTGTATGATATAAGTGATTGAGAAATTGCCATAGCAGAATGAATGCTGTTTAAATGCAACTGTTAACCAGTTTCGGGTCAGTTCTTGTAAAGCCTTAGTGGAAATACCAAACCGATACGTGGGATTCAGGTGGAGAGGGGTGCAGATTGGGCTTGTGCAGATGTGGGATCAGTTTTAATTAAAGTTTATTTAAATTGCATAATCGACATACAAAACATAAATCACTCTGGCGAAACCATTAATTCTTTGTATCCCAAATATGCCTTGACAGGGGTCAAATTCTAACAGAAAACATCCTTTTTAACATAAGAATATCAGATATAGAACAAACAATCTGACCTGTAAATGGTAACAAATAACAGTATATGCCGTTTGGTCCTTACTAGTCGTGATACTAGCAAGTCCTTGTACGATTGTTGGAACTTTAATAGTGGCAACTATTTATTTACAGCACGTACAAAATAGACACGTGTTTCAAAGTTTTACTAACCTTCAAAGTAGTTACCAGCATGTGGAAGTCGTAGGATACTCTTAACAGTGCCAGTTGCGTTGACAGTTCGAGTGGGGCGGTCTATTGCCCGACGAATTTGTAGCAGTTCTGAAGCGAATGCCGTGAAGTGTTTCCTTCAGTTTAGAAATCGAGTTGAACTTACGAGGGCTTAAGTCAGGGGAGTGCAGTAGGTGGTATAGCACTTAGCAACCTTATCAGTCAAACAAATCAGTAACAGCTTGCACTGTACGTGCTTGAGCATTGTCCTGCCAAATGATAGTCAGGTGAAGCAGAAAGTGTCATCACTTCTGTCTCTATGCTGTTCGTTTTTGGATCACAACCTTTCTGCAGGACCTGATCACAGGCGGCGCACGTGTAAGCGTGTTTCTTTGCCACCGACCAGCATCTTTGACCCGCATGCGCAGTACCGCCGCGGTGGAGCATTTAAGGCCGTGCTTTGCATCTTGTCGTCAGTCTTGTGACTCGCTCTCAGGATGCCGGACGATACGCGGCCGAAATATCACCGGAGGAAATTTTATTTGCACGGCTGCATACCTTAAATGTAATGGACTTTTCATTGCGCCGCGAGAAGTTGAAAATGCACAAAAATGCTTTAGTTCATCGTAGATATTGCTTGTGGATTTCAGATCACAATTTGTGTACTCTCGTCCCGGCCAAAAATATACCCCATTTTTTTGAACAACGATATGTTTGTCCTGCCCTTGGTGACAGCAGTGATTCTAATGCCCATAATGATAATTTCACCTTCCAAACTGCTGTCACAGCTTGATGTTCTCAAAAATATTTTCATAATAGCTCATGAGGCATAAAAGTGCCAGATCTTCACGTCCCCTAAACCAAATTTTACTATGCAATCAGTCAAGGAAGTACAGTACGTTAAAATTTCATCATGTCGATGCACGCCTGCCTCAGGGCCATGGTACTCCAGAAAAACATCATTCACCTCGTCCTCAGTCGAGTCATCACTTTAAATTACGTCGTAAATTCGTTCTTTATCTGTATCCTCTGCTCAGGAGCCGGGTAATGAATTTAGTAACGGATCAGTGTTAAATGGCTCCTTCACAAAGTGACTGCGAAAAAAAAGAACGTCAAAAGAAAGTCCTTTACAATCATGATTCTTGGTGATCTTTATCAGTTAATTCCTGAGCGAAGGTCACAACGATATCTGTGGGTGATGTTTTCCTTATTTCCCCAGCCCACAGTAAGTTACATAATGGTGAATGTAGAAACTCTGAATGTAGCTACGGTTTAACGTCTAATGGAGTTGCTGATTACATAGACTCCTCCAATCCCTTGGATCTAGAAGGACAAAACTCTGTTCTCCTCACTGACAAATTTTCAGACAAGAAAACTTTGGTAGTGTTGATCAAACTTCTGGCATATCCCGACATCAGGTCCATTTAATGAAACGAGAAGAGTCTTAAATGTAATTAGCGTTTCTATAGCGAGCTTTTTTGTTTAGGTCTGTTTCATATTAATGAAAAATGAAGGACAATAAAAAATATAAAGAAAGGAGGTTTGTGCCAAGACATGACATGTTTACAGCAATAAACAAATATCCAAGTGCTTTCCGCAGCAACAGATGTGGAACAGATCTTGGTTTAATTATAGACAATATCACAAAAATGGTACATACAAATCGAACCCGTAAATTCCTTCTCCCAGGAGTTTCGAAAGGAGTTTGACACTGCACTTCATTGTCTTCACAAAAATGTGACTTTCGCAAAATCTTAGAGTTACAGAACCCACTACTTTATAGTGGAAAACAATGTTGGATAGAAAAGGAACTAACGTCTTCTAGACAGTAAGAAAGCGTGATGTTCGCAACATTCATAAACGATTTCTCAAATTTCGACGGCGATGTCATTAGATAAGGACATCTCAGTGAAAACAATGTTAACATGACACCATTCCACATCTCCAAATTGCGAAATCAAAAAGAATCCACTACAGTACGGTATGGGACAACAGTACGAACAAGAGTATTTCGGAATTCATCATTTTCGGCATACAAAGCAAATGGCAGGTTACAGACTTCACGGCGTGTCACAATACACTACATACCGACCTCAGGCAACACGGAATTCACTGCTTTTCGTTCCATAAAAAAGCTACTGCGAATTTTATGTGAGAGGTGATTTGTTTGAATGCTTTCAATCTGAGAGAATTGGCATGACGCCACTAAATGGAAAGTTGTTTCCATTCAGGACTGACATATGAAATACACATTTCACTGTCGGTGACATAACGTGGAAAAAATCTCGTCCGACCCCTTCACTCTCGTTAAAAGCGACCCAGATCAAAAACTTGTCAATCACTGCCTACTGTCAGCATCTGCAAACATTTTCGGAACACGTCATGGTAGATAACTCAGCGTGTCGTGCCGAGACAGAAGAACGTCCTATTCCTAGGCAGGAACAATGTTGCTTTTGAAAGCTACAAATATTAAAAATGAAAGGTACTGCTCCTATGGTCACGATTTTCTCTTTTATACTGGCAGAATCGAAAAGCCCCAACAATCTTGATGCAGCTCGCCACGAATTCCACTCCTGCGATAACTTTTTCATTTCATAGTAGCACATACAACCTAAGTCCTTAATTATTTGCTGGATGTATTCCTATCTCTGTGTTTCTCTACAGATTTTATCCTCTACAACTTCCTCTAGTACCATGAAGTTAATGCGTGATGTCATAATAGATTTCCTCTCATCATTTCCTTTCTTCATGTCATCGTTTCTCCATTCATTTCTTTCCTCTCCGATTCTTCGGAGAACCTTTTCATTCGTTACCTTATTAGTCCATCTAGCGTTCAACATTCTTCTGTAACAACACGTCTCAAGTGCTTCGATTCTCCTCCGTTCTGGTTTTCCCAGAGTCCATGTTTCACAACCATGCAATTCTGTTGTTGATAGTTCTTCCGGGTTATATGGCTGGCCCTGTTGAGTCCTGCCTGTTGAGTCGGCAGGACTCAACAGGACCAGCCATTCCTTTGAGAATGTCCAACGTAGTATTGGACGAAACGTTAGGAATAGAAGTATTCCATGGACCATGGCCATATAACCCGGAAGAATTATCAACAACAGAACCATCCGTTCGTGAAAGCCTTCATTGTATGATACAATTCTGTGCCCCAGACGTACATTCTCAGAAATTTCTTCCTCAAATTAAGACCATTGATTGACATTAGTACACTTCCCTTGAACAGGAATACCCGTTTCGTCAATACTATTCTATTTTTAAGTCCTACTTGCCCGCCCTTCATGAGTTACTAAGCTGCCTGGGTAGGAGAATTCCTTAACTTCATCTACATCGTGAACACTAGTTTTGATGTGAGGTTTGTCGCTGTTCTCGTATCTGCTACTTCTCTTACTTTCGTCTTTCTTCAGTTCATCGTCAGTCCTTATTCTTTACTCATGAGGTTGTTCTTTCCATTCAACGGATTCAACTCTTCTCCACTTTCTCTGAGGATACCTTAATCAACGTTTCCTATCCTCTTCCATCGTTTACATTTCAACTCCACGTCCTCTGTTAATAAGTGGCATGCGGCAGCAAACATCCTGTCACATGAAGAGCCTGGTTTCTTGTGGTGGTTCTGCACTCTCACAGGCAGCTGCGATTAACAGACGATATTACGGTACCGTTCTGTTCGACGTGAGTTGTCTGTTTAATGTGGTGTCGTAATGACGTGCTGCGTAAGACCCTTGTTGACAATGTTCCAGTGGTACAGAGCTACGTAACTTGCCGGTTGCAAGTTTCTTGTGTGTGCGTGTGGGATGATGGAAACGGGGGGGGGGGGGGGGGGGGGGAGGAAGGAGGGGGGGGCGGGCGGGGGCACTGGCACCTCCACCGTGTCTCGAATACGTGGCGGGGTTCTGTGACGTTCGGACTTCTGTCCTATGCTGTGGTCATTATACATTGTCGCCCAAGAGTATGTACCGCTTATCCCTGATCGGCGTAGTCTGGAGATCGAGTACAACAAGCGCTGTATGCGGACGATACAGCGGTGTACTGACAAAGAGTGGAAGTCGCGAAATGGAGTGGTGGCTTGAAACTGATTCAAATGGTATGATTGACTGAGCTATTGACTGATTATTGACCCACATCGCCCCCACACTTCGGGGGGATCAGGAGAAAATGGTACCGGCCGGAGTGGCCGAGCGGTTCTAGGTGCTTCAGTCTGGAACCGCGCGACCACTACGGTCGCAGGTTCGAATCCTGCCTCGCGCATGGATGTGTGTGATGTCCTTAGGTTAGTTAAGTTAAGGTAGTTCTAAGTTCTAGGGGACTGATGACCTCAGATGTTAAGTCCCATAGTGCTCACAGCCATTTGAACCATTTGAGAAAAGCGTTGGACCGAATAATGCTATTCTGCCAACTGCTTAATCCCTCATCATCGCTGCCGTAACGTTTCTGCATCGTTGTTTTCCGAGATCCTAACAACGCTGTGTAGGAATTTGCCGCGATAACGATAGCCAGAGAAGCTTCGTCAAAGTAAAGCAAAGTCACCTCGAAAAAAGCATTTTTACATTTCGACAAAAGCGTTTGACATTTCAACAAAATTCTGAAGCTTCGTTTTTCATTCACAGTGTTGACGAGTGAGAGCTGCTGATTGTTGCCAACTAGCCACGAGGCTTGCCAATACACATTGGCGAAACAAAACAAGACAATTAACCCAAAGGATATTTATTGAAGGATCTGTTTATATCTATTGCGGCACCACATCCAATCGTAACGACGCTTGTATATCTCGCACACCTAAAATAAGACGTATCGCCTGGTTCTGACCTAAGTTTTCTGGCGGGTTTCCTTAATTTTAAATCAACAGCAGAACTTGCTCCTCTCTCCTCCCCCAAATTATTCCTAATAAGAATCTCCTGCTCCACTGACAGGTCACTAAGATTTGGCTGAAAAGAGCTGAACTCAATAGTGGATCTCAAAAAGTTCTGATAGAACGGAACGTAAAAAATAAAATAAACAATAGCGCCTCAAACAGAAACCGCTCTCAGCGTGGAAATTGTTGCTCGTAGGTAGTCTGTGAACTCATGAATTACCGGGATCAAGGAAATGACATGGTAGGGCTAGGCCCCTTTAACTGACATCATTTATTCTTGAACAACAGCATTTGTTTTTATATATTTGTTTGCTAACAAAAGGTCCCATTTGAAGAACAGCTGAGAAAATTTAAGTTGTTATGGCGATACTAACATAAATGCTTTCGAGATGGCGAAAGAGACCGCTTTTGAATTACAGTAATAATACCTTCAGTTCGAGAAATAAAACCTTAACAGTATTGACCTTTTTAAAAATTTTAAACTAATCAGATTTAAATAAACCAGTTAATTAAGATAATTAAAAAAATTCTAGATAAATTCCTCAAAACATTAGGCAAACCCCAAAAAGTTAACACCAAAAGATTTACAATAAAAAAGATTTACAATAAACTTGGAACAAGGATAAAGTATGTATTAGACGTTAAGTGAAACTTCTTGTGCGAAGCCAGCAAAGGCTCTTGGCCGACAGCAAACTTTCATTTACAGTGCAAGTCAGATAACGTAAGATATTCAGCTTGAGCACAGATATCCAGGACGGGCGATTGTAAACAGCAAGACCGACTAGGAAATGTTCGAGAGCCGTGCACACGACCGCTAGTAAGCCAGGCCAATGCACCGACGAGTCGCCGACACAAAACACTCCCCGAGTAACTTAGCAAGTGCTTTTAACAACAAGGAAGATAAGTGTACTGGTTATACTACAAGTAAAGATATGGTTTAACCATGATTACAACTGGAGACCGTTTCCAGTAAATTGACAGGGCCTAGGAAATAACTGTAGCACATATATCGCCCTATCTTTTGATTTCTTTGACTGAGAGACTTAAATTATATACACTATCAAGGGAATGTAGTTTTTTGTACTTGACATAAATTTCAACTTGATACGTCTACGCCGGTCGCGGTTGCCGAGCGGTTCTAGGCGCTTCAGTCCGAAACCGCACGACTGCTACGGTCGCAGGTTCGAATCCTGCCTCAGGTATGGATGTGTGTGACGTCCTTAGGTTAGTTAGGTTTAAGTAGTTCTAAGTTCTAGGGGACAGATGACCTCATTTGTTAAGTCCCATAGTGCTCAGAGCCATTTGAACCATTTTTTTGATACCTCTACCTGTTTTAGAGAAGAAGGGATCTTAATAGTCGGACAGGCAGATAGTCAGAGATGGACAGCAAAGTGATCCTATAAAGGTTTGGTTTTTACCGAGTGAGTTAACGGAACCCTAACAAATTACCATCTTTAACCGTATTAGAGTGATTTCAGATCCTGAAACTAGAAAGACGAACAAAGAATATCGTTTAACGGATAATATCTGAGCCATTTCAATTTCTAACACCGTTTTACTGCTTGCCTCTATCACACGAACGGGTGGGCTTAACTTTCTGAAAACATTATGTGCCATTCGGTAATCGGATTAATCTACCACTTTTTTATAATTCTTTAGTTTGTATTCACTACTACTCAGGTATGGCTGTGTAGACAGTGACTGTAGAATATAACGCATGAAATGAATGGGCTTGTGTTACAGCCGAGGCATTCATAATGTCATACTCTGGTTAAAAACTTAGGGCGTTTACACAATATGCTGCACTGTACTCTCAGATGAATTCACAAATAGGAGTTCTTCCCCTGGCCGTACAACATGCAGACTAGTCTCGTTTGTAGCACATTCACTGTTATCTGGAAGATGCGCTTTAGCTGTGGCCAGTGGTAATATGCGTATTACAAGAGAATCGCTGGGTTTCAGGTAGGGCCAAGAGGCAGGAAAAGTAGAGAAGAGAGTGGATGTCGAATGGGTGATGATAAAAGTGTAACATTAAGAGTAATCTTTAAACTGTTACAACTGACCACTGCTCCCCTTCCTGACATATGATCCTCTGCTTCTTAATCCAAAAATGGTTGTTACTGAACCATAATAGATCTCTTCTTTAGGGGACGTGTATGTATGGGAGGGGCGGATGGAAGTTGTAGGGTGGGGATGGGTGGGGGGTGGGGGGTGGGGGAGGAGGACAGCGTCCAGCCATTTGTTTTCAGACTGACTTCATGCGACCCGTCACCACATCCTCTCCTAAGATATCGTGTACATCGAAGGTTAGTACTTGGCGCTCACCGTCGTCAATTACTTGCTCTATATATTGCCAAATCTTTCTCCCATTCTTCTGTCGTCTACTGTTCCCTGTAGTACAGCGAAAGGTATTCCGTGATACGTTGTCGCATGTTGCAATCCTATCTACTCGTGTAGGTGACATTTCCCCTATGTTCAGTTTCTCTACTCTGCGAGGAACCCCATGATTTTCTCATCTTACCGGTCTGCTTGTTTTTCAGCATCTACTGAAACACCACATCGCAAATGTTTAGATTCTCTTCTTTCCCGTTTTTCCCACAGTGAACGATTGACTTCCACACACTGCTGCTCTCCAAACGTATTAAGGCTGACGTTTGATACTAGTAGACTTTGCCTGTGACGACTGCTAATTATATACTCTTTGCATCATCCGTCGTGTGTTATTTTAGCTCACAGTGCCAGAATTCATAGCTAACTTCATTTCTACTTATCTTCATTGGACACTTGAGCTGTTAAATTGTTTTCTTTCATAGGGATTATGTGCGTGTTATTCATCCAAATGGCAGGTGGTATACCTCCAGTCTCGCAGATTATACATACTATTTGGGATATTCCTTTAATGGACACTTCCTTCAACGATTTTAGTAATTCTCAAGGAATGTAACCTAATGCCTATGGTTTGCTTGATCGAAACTCTTCCCTAGTTCTGTCAAACTGGAACTGTTCTACTAGATTCACCATATACTACAAACCGACACATTTCTCCTCCATCATGTCAGCGGGCGGTTATCCCTCCCTGTAAAGGTTCTACTCGTTCTAGTTTAATGCTTTGACATTTTGCGTTTAACAGTCTTGTTCCTTTAGCATAATTCATACTGACATTTTTAATTTCAGAGAAAGTAATTTGAAATTTTCTGTACGCTGATACTGCCCTTTTTCCATCCATTTCATATTCGACTCGTAACAGTTTACATACAGACATTTCGTTCTTGTCTCCTTGTATTTTCTCGTGGAAAATGTATTTACCTAGCAGTGATCAAATGGCTGCTGCTGCTGGTTCCGGAAATAGTGATGGAAATGATGACCAGTCTTTGATACGAGGCACACAAAAGAAAAGGAAATAAAAAAGGGCAGCTAACTCGTTTTTGTCGGGAAAGTTCCAGTTGCCTGACAATAATTCGTGATTATCATGACAATTCTAACGCCTGGCTGTTTAGTTGTACACATGTACATTTCATTTCCGGATACGGTTTCACGTTGTTGAAGGCACATTGGTTAGCTGTTGTTTGTTAATAGACTTAGTTTACAAATCTTGAACTCCGCATTCTTATCGGTCCAATTGGAAGATGTCATGAAATGGATGTTTTTCTAAATGTTATTCTCCTAGAAAACCTTCTCCCCCTTACTGAAGAACTACAAGCTTGGTCCCGTATTAGTGACACGCAGATTGCAAAGGGATCTCACAGCCACTACTGGAAGATTTCCAACCTTCTCCACTGGAATTGCAGACAGTCCAACCAACTCGACATGTTTTTACAGCGTACGGTCCAAACTTGAGTTATGGGACACCGGCTATTACTACTGTCTTACTCTCGCAGTAATGAATACTCGCTATTGTCGTACGACGTGAAGAGTGATTGCGAAGACATTAATCTGGCAATTCTGCGGCAGCGAAAAAAGGACACGTACAAATTGATTCCGCGGCAGAGTAGCGCCGCTGAGGACGTGCTGGGACAATACCCGGCCAGGCATAACTCCCGACCAGACGTGCCCGGCGCGGCGACCACAAAGACGGTAATGAGAGCCGGCACTCTGTCAGTGTCATCTGATTCTCTTTATTCCCGCTGAATCGCCGGAGGCAATCCGTCACGTAGGCGCACGGCCCCTCAAGACCTCTCGTTTTCGGTCCTACAGCCTCTTTATTTCTCCATTTCTTTTTCCAAAACATTCAAGTGAAGAACGGCGCTACTCATTGCGGCATTAACCAATAACGAATCTGCAGTTAATGTTAATATTATTTTTCGATAATGGGTGTTTATATCGTGCACTCAGATTATTGCTAGGCAAGTTCTACATGAGTTATTGTAGTCGTCCGATGGATAGTCTGCTGCGGTGTGTGGTGAAAGGTGGCTACACTGAGCCACAGCGCCAGAGAGTTTTGTTTCGCCGCCTCCACTGGCAGTGATTATTGAGAAGTATCAGAGGGCAGTGCTTGTTGAGAACTCGTAGTAGAGTGCTTGCTGAGATGTCGTAGTGAAGAGTGCTTGTCGAGATGTGGCAGTAGTCAGTTCTTGTTGAGATGTGGTAGTAGCGAGTCGGTGTGGAGATATTGTAATGATTAGAGTGCTTTTCATCAATATAAATGAAGGTAACAAACTACTTTTCTTTTTTTTCTCATTATTTCAATGTCCTGAATAATGCGTCATTACAGGTTCACTCAACAAAGCATCTGGCTTGTGTTCTTGTATTAGAGTGTAATTCTGGTTTCCTTGCGCAATTATAGTATTTCTAATTTTTTTTATCACGTCAGTATAAATGGTATTTGAAATTTCTTGTCTTATTGAAGAAGAACCGTGCCAGATGTGTACGTTGAGTCATACTTCCACACACAGAACAGTTATACTTGTGCTTTGGTTTCGTAGGTTTTATAGTTGCTGGGAACTTAATTAATTAATTGTGTTAAAGAAAATTTTCATTTCATTCTTTGTTGTTGTTCTATGCAGTCAGATTGCGTAATAATACTAGTCAGGGCCAACCGTTTACGAGACACAGCGTAATCGGACATACAGCTACGAAAAATAAAAATGATTTTCAAATTTAATAAATAAGTCCCCATGCACGTGGCGACCGCTGCTTCGGATCGTCCCTTGGAATTCTTCTGATTGTAAAAATAGTAGACAGTAGTATTGTTGTAGTAATTTGTAGTTTAGTAATTGTAGTCTATATTGCATGTGTAGATTTGGTAATTGTCATTCTTCTAATGGTATTTCAGAATTTAATTTTATTGTCTTGTATACGCGCTTCACAATTTAGGGCAATTATTTCAATTGTTCGATTAATCGTGTTTGAGGGCAACATTTCGTGTAAATGGTATTGTTGGAGATAAAGAGTCATTGTGAGTAATTTTCGTACAGTGACGAGTTTTGTATGTTTTGTAAATGATTATGCGATCGAGGAAAAAGGCAAAAATGATGGATAGTGAGAATGACGAAATTGTTAACATGGCGAACTCGCCAACAGAGGAAAACAGTATCATGAATAATGAAGTGGAAAACAATTTAATAAGTCGGGAAGATAGTCCGGAACCATTTCAAAATTTTTCTCAATCAAAAAATTCACAGAGTACGAGATTAACGATAGAAGATTCTGGAATAGTATCGAACACAGATAGCTTTACAGCTATGACGAAGGAAACTGGTTTTGCGGGAAATGTTAGGGGCGAAAAGAATTTCGAACAAGTTAATATGGAGCAGCTAATGAGTGCAATATTAAATTTGGGATCTCGGTTAGACTCACAAATGGAAACACGGTTAAGCTCACTGGGATCACAGTTACGATCTGAATTAAAAACAGATAGGGGAGCAATGGAAACACGGTTAGACTCACTGGGATCACAAATAGGAACAATTAAAACAGAGATGGAAACAATGGAAACACGGTTAGATTCACGAATAGGGACATGTTACAAAAACATGAAAGATGAATGAAAGAAAGAAATCAGAGAAGAAGTACAACCGATTTTGAATGCTCACAATAATTGATTAATTGCAGTAGAGATTAGACAAAGGGAACAGGATAGAGAACAGGAAGAAAGAGATCGCGTGATAGTACAGAAATTTTCAGAGTTAAATTTACAACGTGCAAAAGATAAGGAAGAAATATTTGAGAGAATCGAGGAATCCGTACCAAATGACAGATTAAATAACCTAACACAACAATATGAACAGCTAACTACCAAATGTGTTAATACTGAAACCCGAGTCATGACACTTACGGAAGACGTAAATAAACAGAAAGAACAAATAGGTGATTTATCGGAAAGAGTTGAGGAGATTTCAGATAAATTGACAAGTCTTAGTTTAAATGGGGACAGAGATTCAGATGATACAGCACCATTGCCATTTGCAGAAACCGAAGAGTAGAACATAAACAAGCATGTTGAAAATCATGGAATATTTAATGAACGCGTGAAAAGGGAATTTGAGGCATTAAAAAAGCAAGTCAAACAAATTGAAGGCGAAATCGGAGGAAAAGACAGCAAAGGAAATTTAGAATCACAGGTAGCAGAGGGGTTTGAAGAAAGTAATTTGTTTCGTGTACGGGATGCAACAAGAGAACGCCATGCGCGTGAATTTAACAATAATCGTCATTGTGACTGGGACAGACGCGGTAGGTCTTTGTCGCCACGAGGCGAAAACTTTGACGATAAACACTTTTTGACTGTTCGGAAATTTAAGATCTTCCGCAATTCTAAGAATGACATACATCCATGTGCATGGTTAGATCAATTTACGTACGCACTTCCACCAAATTGGCCACTAAGTCACAAACTGGAAATTATGTGCGGCTATTAATGTCCTCAGGGGATTCACTACACTAAGTGAATATGTGCCGTAGCGTGCATAGGGCCCCGAGCTGTAGTGGTGCTATTTCCCTTTTAGTTTTCTGCACTGCTGCCTACTCTTTTACTATTCTTTGCATCTGTCAAAATAACTCTTCAACTATCAATCTATCTAGAGAGTCGGTAAAGTAACCGGATATGACGATTTTACCCAAAAGAGATTTCAGAAATTACCGTTTGGACTTACTGTATCTTCAGTAGCATTCATTCGTAGCTTAAATGAAATTTTACCTGTTTATCTTCCTGACAATATTACTTCATATGTTGACGATATTCTTATTCATGAGTGAGCACAACAAAATTTTGGATTCATTATTACGTATTTTTGCAAGAGTTGGCATTACAGTGAACTTAGAAAAATCTGAATTTGGTCGTTCTCAGGTGAAATTTCTTGGTCACATTATTTCTACAGAAGGTATTCTTCCTGATCCAGAAAAATTAGACGCTATTCGTAATTATGCTGTTCCTACCACAAAACGTGAGGTTCGTAGTTTCCTTGGTGTCTGTAATTTTCTTAGACGCTTTGTTAAGTTGGACGATTAGGCCACACCTCGTTTATGTGAACTATCCGGAAAGAATTCTAATTGGTTTTGGGATGAGGGAGCTCAATCAGAATTTGAACAACTTCGTGATGCTTTAGTTGCTGCTCCACTTCTTTCACATCCGGATTTATCTAAAGATTTTTGTTTGGCGACGGACTCATCATACAAAGGCCTAGGTGCACATTTATTTCAAGAGATAGAAGAAAACGGCGTTGTAGTACAGAAAACTATTGCATTTGGAAGTCGTGTTCTCTCTAAATCAGAAAAGAATTATTCGATTACGGAACTTGAGGCTTTGGCTGTTGTATGGGCTTTCACAAAATTTCGCATATTTTTGTATGGCAGACATACTAAGGTTTACACCGATCATCGAGCTCTGGAATTTCTTATGTCGACAAAATTAACTCATGGCAGATTGTCACGATGGGCGTTATACCTACAGGAATTTGATTTTAGTATTGTTTACATACAGGGTTCTTCAAATATTGTTGCTGATGCTTTATCACGTGCACCTATGGGTTTGAAACAAAGTGCTGAAGAGGACTGCAAGGAAAACAATTACTGTTTGATGTATATTCAAGGTGTTGCGTTTGAGAACTTTATTTCGTCTTCGGTCCAGGACATCGCTAAGGATCAAAATAAGGATCCAATCTGGAAGGACATTAAGGAGAAGTGGAGCAGAAAAGAAAGCGTAGCGATTAGACAGCATTATTTAGTTCGCTATGACATTCTTTTTAAACGAAAATCGGTCGACAACTCTGTTTAGTTAGTTTGTATTCCTGATGAGTCGGTCAATAAATTAATTTGGTACACGCATTTCAGTTATGCACACTTTGGTCCCAGAAAATGCTTTCATAAATTACGGGAAAATTGCTACTTCAGTAATATGGAAAAACGTATTCGATCTGTTCTGGCCAAATGCAAATTATGTCAAAAGGCTAAGCCGCCAACAATTTCTCACAGAGCACCGTTGTTTCCTATCATTCCAGCGAAATTAAAGGACATGGCTGCAGTCGATTCGTTCGGTCCAGTGGTTCGTTCTACTAATGGTTTTGCGTACATTTTCGTAGCAGTGGAGTTGACATCAAAATATGTGTGTTTTACACCGTTACGCAAAGCAACAGCTCGTTCAGTATCTAATGCTTTCATTAACCATTTTCTTAAAGAAGTTGGTCATGTTGATAAGGTTATATCAGATAATGGATCACAGTTTCGTTCTAAAATTTGGCTTCGTACTCTACGGCGTCGTAAAATTAAACCAATTTTCATTTCACTTTTTCACCCTCAATCTAACGCTTCAGAGAGATGGATGAAGGAAATCAATAAATTGTGTCGTCTTTATTGTCATCAGTATCACAGAACGTGGGATCAGTATCTTCATATTTTTCAAAACATTCTGAATGAACTTCCTAATGACTCAACTTCTTTACTGCCAATACTGATATTAAAAAACAAAGCACCGACAAATCGCATATCTGAAATCGTTCCTTTTCCGCCTTCACGGAAACTGCGGCATTCTGAAGTTGTCAACCTGGCTCTACAAAATATTGCATCTGCGGCTGCTAGAAGAGAAAAATCAGCTAAGCGTCCTGGTCGTTTAAAAATCTTGTCAGTTGGTCAAAAGGTGTTAATTAAGTCTCATCGTTTGTCTCACAAAGGAAAAGGCTTGTGTCGCAAATTTTTTCTGCTTTATAACGGTCCATATAGAATTCGCAAAATTATTCATGATGACACTGTTGAAGTAGAAACTCTTAAATCACGACGCTCTAAGGGAATACATCATATATCAAACGTTAAAATTTTTGTGGAATGACATACTTTCGAGAAACCAACAGTTTACGTAAACATGCAGAGAATGCAAGGATACCGCGCTGTGTTTTGGCGGCGGCGTATAGTCAAAGCAACAGTCAAGTCTGCGCGCCGCACAAGGCAGTCGTTGACCGCAAACAATTGCATCCTACGTCACGCGCCTACAGCTGATCGAGCGCTCAGTGCGAATGCACTGACAGCCGTAAACAATTACACAGTCTAAATTCTCCGACTAAATTCAGCATAAAGCTATAGTGACATGATGAATTATGTTATTAACATTCAGTATTTTTCAGGATACGGTTGTATGAAATATTTAAGAACTTCAGGTTAATTCTGTGTGTGTCTGACGTTAAGAGGACTTGCTATCGAGAAAATTTCAGGAAGAATGTCATTTCGAAGAAGAAAGTAATAAACTAAAAAGGGTAACTATTAATTGAGTTTATTTTTCAGGTAACATATTTCCACTTAGGTACGTACTTTAGACGTAATTTGCTGCTCGCAATTACGTGATTCATATTTTGTGCTAATTTCATGTTCTATGAATTTACTTGTGAAGCGACGTGCTTGCGTACATTTGCTGATTTTTGTCAATGTTTTATTAATGAACAGAGTTGTTATTTGTATATATTATGCATCGCTTGGCTGCAATGCTTTTTCACTGATGTCATATTTTTTTATTATGTGTCTGCTGTGCTTATTTATTTAAATTATAATTGTCACCTGATTAGTTGTGCTGATATGTATGTAAGTTATACTTTGTGATTTATCTGCTTGCGCCTTCATGTTTACTTATTAAGATGACATATGAACATTTATTTGCTTATGCTGATATGATGCTAATGACCTGTTTATTACGTAAGATATATGTTTGCTGCTATGCGTATGGATTGCATATTTATACATTTCTGTTTGTTGTCATAACTACTCTTTAATTTGGTATATAGAAATGCTGATATACTGTGTACAAACATAGAGTTTAGGTCACACTATTGTATTAATTATAGATTGTTCGCTTGGCAGAGCCTCGTTGTAAGAATTGTGCTGCGTCCACTAGTTGACATTCTGTTCTCTACTGATATATTTACTCGCTATTGCATGTTTTGCTTACGCTCAGTGCCTTATATTTTTAAGATAGGAACATGAACTGCTATAATTCGACATAAACGACATTAGTACAAGAAACTTCATAGAAGTCACATGAGCTGGAGGTTTTATGGAAACTGTATAAATTTATGCTAATAGGAAGGAAGCTAACGACATGACATACCAAAACTAGGTTTAGACCATTGACAGTTATTACACTGCATTTTTCGTGAGCAATTGAAATAGGAAGTGACACTTGACACAAGAAATACTCCACATGTTTGCTTCTGTTTGCCATAATTCTTGAAGTGGTGTACACACTGTGAAATATTATGATCATTCACACTCCGTAATCGTACTTAATTACTGAGAGTTATTCAAACTAAGTCTGTTAGAGGTCATGTATGCATTTCTTTTATTTAATGATGGACAAGGTAACCAAAATCCATCTTATAATTTATAATGAGTAGAAGATTTGGGTCAGATGGATTACACAGAGGTTGTGTGTTGACAGAGAGTCTTCGGATTGCATGGGATGATGAGGTTTGCATTAGGATTTTATCTGTACTTGTTCGAGGAGACTGACTAGAGGAAAGAGTTGTTATGGAAGTGAAATGATATTGGCGATAAGGTTTATATGTGTCGACGTATTGAAGAGGTATTATTGAGGTATTGAGATTATATGAAGTTGATGATTATTGCAGTTTTTGTGGACAAGAGGTAAGGTAAATGATATTGATGATAAGATTGATATGTGTCGACGTAAGAGGTATTATTGAAGTATTGAGATTATGTGATGCTGATGATTATTGGAGTTTTGGTGGATAAGAGGTAAAGTAAGTAAGGTGCAAATTTTTTATTTTGTTGGTCTATATGGAACAAGGAGGATGAAGATAGCAGACTAGAACACTCAAGTAGAAGGAAGATTGTCTACACACACTTTGTTAAATCAATAAGCAGTACATACTTTTTTTTTTTTGGAGAGAGGAAGTAATTGCATATCTTGGCTCACTGACAGTTGTTCAGCAACCGAACATTTTGATCTGGCTTGGCAAACATTGGTCTTGACATGATGACTATGACATTGACTTAACTATTATTGACTGTTATACATTGCTGCCACTACTACTTGATACACATGATGAACATCAAATTTTGACAGAATTGCATTTACACAGTTAACACTATTCAATTACACAGTAGTACTTAATGTGGATGATAGATGAGTGAGTGTGTTTTGTGTGTTTTCCTCTCCTAATCCTACCCACCTATCTCCTAAATATTATTTTATTTGTTTGTAGTGACTTGCACTGACACCCATAAATATTATAGGTTTACTGATATTTGAGTATTTGTAATAGTTAATATGACAATTATCTGATATCATTTGTGTGTTTATTAGAATTTGTATGTTTAGTGTAAGAGTATTGAGAATAATTTTGTAAAAGCATTTGTATGTGCATTCAAACTATTGTTCATGCCTGAACTGTCTGATTAGTGATGGTGAATATTATGAACTGTTACCTGCTCTTGTTCAACATTGATGTGTGACACTTAGAACTGTTTAATTTCTGCTGATGAACTGTGTGATTAGTGATAGTGAATATTATGGACTGTTATCTGCACTTTTTCAACATAATGGGTGCCACTTAGAAATGTTTAATTTCTGCTGATGAACTGTGTGATTAGTGATAGTGAATATTATGGACTGTTACCTGCACTTTTTCAACATAATGGGTGCCACTTATAAATGATTAATTTCTGCTGATGAACTGTGTGATTAGGATAGTGAATATTATGGACTGTTACTTGTACTTTTTCTACATGATTAGTGCCACTAGGACATGTTTAATTTCTGCTTATAAACTCTGATGAATAGTGTGATCAGTGATAGTGAATATTATGGACTGCTCTCTGGACCTGCTCATCATTGCTAGGTGCAACTGATGGACTGCTTCTACTGAAATGAAGTCACTTGTTGGTGTCTGCACCTGTCAACATTGCTGGGTGCCACTGATGGACTGCTTCTACTGAGATAATGTCACTTATTGGTGTCTGCACCTGCTCAACATTGCTGGGTGCCACTGATGGACTGCTTCTACTGAAATGATGTTGCTTCTTGCTGTCTGCACCTGTTCAACATTACTGGGTGCCACAGATGGAACTGCTTTTACTAAAATGATGTCACTTGTTGCTGTCTGCACCTGCTCAACATTACTGGGTGTCACTGATGGGCTGCTTGTACTGAAATAATGTCATTTGTTGGTGTCTGCACCTGCTCAACATTACTGGGTGCCACTGATGAACTGCTTCTACTGAAATAATGTTACTTGTTGCTGTCTGCACCTGTTCAACATTGCTAGGTGCCACTGATGAACTGCTTCTACTGAAATAATGTCACTTGTTGGTTTCTGCACCTGTTCAACATTGCTGGGTGCCACTGATGGACTGCTTCTACTGAAATGATGTTGCTTCTTGCTGTCTGCACCTGTTCAACATTACTGGGTGCCACAGATGGAACTGCTTTTACTAAAATGATGTAACTTGTTGGTGTTTGCACTTGTTGACCATTGCTGGGTGCTGCTGCTGGAACTACCAACTATTTGTCTTTTTTTTTTTTTTGAATAATTAAAAGTATTTTATGTGAACATTTGTATAAACTGATTTCTTGTGTATTGTGTAAACTATTATGTAAAGCCACATGTATGCAAGAATTTGTATTGCCTACTGTATTTTATATATTAGGTTATTGAAAGGTCAGTGCAAAGCCAAAATTTTATCTAATTATGTGATATTTACGTATTAATATTATCTTTTATTTTGTCTGTATTTTTTTGACGAATTTGGTGGTATTTTCACCACCAATGCTGGCAAAAATACCATCAAATTCTAGCCCGTGGAGGAAGGGCATATGAAAGGTGGCTACACTGAGCCACAGCGCCAGAGAGTTTTGTTTTGCCGCCTCCACTGGCAGTGATTATTGAGAAGTAGCAGAGGGCAGTGCTTGTTGAGAACTCGTAGTAGAGTGCTTGCTGAGATGTCGTAGTGAAGAGTGCTTGTCGAGATGTGGCAGTAGTCAGTTCTTGTTGAGATGTGGTAGTAGCGACTCGGTGTGGAGATATTGTAATGATTAGAGTGCTTTTCATCAATATAAATGAAGGTAACAAACTACTTTTCTTTTTTTTCTCATTATTCCAATGTCCTCAATAATGCGTCATTACAGGTTCAGTCAACAAAGCATCTGGCTTGTGTTCTTGTATTAGAGTGTAATTCTGGTTTTCTTGCGCAATTATAGTATTTCTAATTTTTTTTATCGTGTCAGTATAAATGGTATTTGAAATTTCTTGTCTTATTGAAGAAGAACCGTGCCAGATGTGTACGTTGAGTCATACTTCCACACACAGAACAGTTATACTTGTGCTTTGGTTTCGTAGGTTTTATAGTTGCTGGGGACTTAATTAATTAATTGTGTTAAAGAAAATTTTCATTTCATTCTTTGTTGTTGTTCTATGCAGTCAGATTGCGTAATAATACTAGTCATGGCCAACCGTTTACGAGACACAGCGTAATCGGACATACAGCTACGAAAAATAAAAATGATTTTCAAATTTAATAAATAAGCCCCCATGCAGTGGATATTTGCCACGCCGGAAATTTGCCACGCCGGACATTTGCCACTATTTTACCGGCTCCGAAGGGTTGGATCCTTTTTCTCCCCCTCTTTCTCCTCCTCCTCCTCCTCCTCATAGCTTACTGAGCCTTTCCGCTGGTTTACTTAACATAGAACCAGAATCCCTTTGGATTTTCCGCCACATTTCTAGAGACAGTTTCGTTGTGGAAACTATTAAATGCAGCTCGCATTGAAATCCGCACCAAATTTCGAGCCCCAGTAAAAGACAGTTTCGTTGTGGAAACTATTAAATGCAGCTCGCATTGAAATCCGCACCAAATTTCGAGCCCCAGTAAAACTTCGCCAATCTTGGAAATTTTGCGTTCGTCTAAATTATACTTGCCTTTTTCGGTGCTCTTGCAGCAGCTTTCTGTCGTGTTTTGTGTACCATGGGAGATCAGTTCCGTCTCTTATTAATTTATTTGGTATGAATCTCTCGAGTGCTGTTGATACTATTTCTTTGAACTTAGGCCACATATGGTCTTCACCTACATAGTTTGGAAGGATTGGAGACTGTCTATTACAAACACGTCAACAGAATTTTTAGCTGCTTTTATAAATAGATATAATTTCGCGTTTAGCTTTGGTGAATTTCTTTGTTACGGAATTGAGCCTCGCTATGACTGTGTGTTCACTAATCCCTGTATCAGTCGTGATGCTCAGGATTATTTGTGGCCAGGGGGTCAAGTGTGTTTTCGCAACTATTTACAGTTTGAATGGTCTCGTGAAAAAATTGTTCAAAATAATATTTAAAAAAGCGTTTAGAACAATTACGGAAGTTGTTTTCTATCTACAATAGGGTCTGAAAATGTATTTTTGTCAGCATACGGAATGTAGATTGAAGTCACTGCCAACTATAATTGTCTGAGTAGGGTACCGATTTGTGATGAGACTCAAGTTTTCTTTGAACTGTTCAGTAACTGTTTCATCTGAGACCGGGTGTCGGTAAAAGTAGCCAGTTATTAATTTATTCCGGCTGTCGAATGTAACCTCTGCCCATACTAGGTCACAGGAACTATCTGCTTCAATGTCGCTTCTGAGCTGGAACACACATTACATTATTTTTCCTTAAGTTGTGCTTTTTGTTTCTGTTGTAGTGCAGATCATTACAACTACGGCTTTTCCCTCCAAAATCTAGGATGCTTTCTCTGTGACCCTGTAAATACTAGAGCTAAACAATGTAGAACAACAACGTACGTTACAAGCATAGCATTCTGTTTTACTTTATTTCCTTATTTCCAATATTTTAAAATTGTACGTCGACTTTAGCTGACATGTCAATCATAGATGTTCTCTCCTCTATTTAGTGAACGTATTTTCAGTCATGTATTAAACATTGTCCCGCAACACTTTATTAACTAACGTTTCGCCGCAAGGAATATCGCATTTTAGAGAGTAAATTAATATGGAGTATTTCGTTCTTCTTTTCAAACATTCACATAGCCATTTCTTCTTTCCTTATTGTCTTTTGGGCATTCAGTTGTAGTAATTAAAGTAGGCACAAATGCCGTGATCAAAAAGAAATGTTTAGCGTACATTCGCATTCTCTTTACATCGTTCCTTTCCTGTTGCTCCCATGGCGATGGACTGTTTCTATCGCAGTCAGTAAGCGTGAAAGAAAGCTGCCGTACACACAGATGGATCTATATTTATACTTGGCAGAACTAATTACATACTGACATAATCGTCGGTATTGCTTTCGTTTCTCAAAAGTTATAAATATTTCGATTTCGGAAAAGAAGCTCTGTATTAGGCCAAGACGTCGAAGAAGAAGGTCTCTTACGTACTGGTTGTATCGAGTAAGATGTGGAGACGGCGGTTTGAAAGGGGACGGAAGTAGTACGAGGAAGGGCGTCCCTTACTTGAGGGATCGCTACCTGGCGAACGGGCGAGTGTGGCAAATGTCCGGCGTGGCAAATGTCCGGCGTGGCAAACATCCGGCATTCGTCTGCTACAGCTCTCTACACTAATGTATACAGTCCAAGCCTCTTTATCTTTGCTCAGCCTCTCCAGTCAACATCCAATTGTACCTGCTTACTTATAGCAAGCCTTCGTCTCTTTCGACAAATTTTACCTCAGCGTACTTCACTCCATCATCAAACAGACGATTCTTGAAGGCATCGGGAAGTTTGCAACAACCAACCCCTTCTTTTATTCAAATTAGCCCAAGCAATTCTTTTTTCCCCTATTCAGTTATGTAACTCCTCGTTAATTATATAATAAAAACTAAACTAAAAACTCTGTCCGAGCAGGGCATGAAGGCCCAAAGGTACCCACCGCGCGCTGTGTCATCCGCAGCCCACAGGTGTCACCGGATGCGGATATGGAGGGGCATGTGGTCAGCACAACGCTCTCCCGGCCATATGTCAGCTTACGAGACCGAAACCGCCACTTCTCAATCAAATAGATCCTCAGCTTGCCTCACAAGGGGTTGATTGCACCCCGCTTACCAACAGCGGTCGGCAGACCGGATGGTCACCCATCCAAGTTGTCGCCCCGTCCGACAGCGCTTAACCTCGGTGATCTGACGGGAACCGGTGTTACCACTGCAGCAAGGCCGTTGGCAATTATATAATACACCCATCTAATGTTCAGCACTGTTACTGCACAGAAAATTACTAAAACTGATTCACATTTTTGTTTGGTCATGACTGCTTTGATGCAGCCAACCACGAATTCCTCTCCTATGCAGAACTCTTCATCACAGAGTAGCACTTGCTGCCTACGTCCTCAATTATCTGCTGGATGCATGCCAATCCCTGTCTTCCTCTACAGTTTTTGCCATCTACAACTCCCTCTAGTACCTTGGAAGTCATTCTCTCATGACTTAAAAGATGTCCTATTAACCTGTCCCCTCTCCTTATCAGTATTGTCTACATATTCCTTTCCTCTAAAAATTCTGCGCGGAACCTCCTCATTCCTTGCTTTACTAGTCCTCCTAATTTTCAACATTCGTGTGTCGCACCACATCTGAAATGCTTCGATTATCTTCTATTCCGAATTTTCCACATCCCATGTTTCACTACCATATAATGCTGTACTCCAGACGTACATTCTCAGAAATTTCTTCCTCAAATTGACGCCTATGTTTGATACTAGTGACTTCTCTTGGCCAGGAATGACGTTTTGCTATTGCTAATCTGCTTTGTCTTCCTTGCTCCGTTCGTTATTGATTATTTTAGTGCCTAATAAGCAGAATTCCTTAATGTCATCTACTTCGTGACCACCAATCCTGATGTCAAGTTTATCACTGTACTCATTTCCGCTACTTCTCATTACTTAAGACTTTCTTCGATTTTACTCACAAACCATACTCTGTACCGATTAGACTGTTTATTAGATTTAGCAAATCATGCAATTCTTCTTCGCTCTCACTCAAGATAGCAATGTCATCAGCGAATCGTATCACTGAATTCATTTCACCTTGAACATTAATTCCACTCCTGAACCTTTCTTTTCTTTCCATCATTGATTCTTCGACATACAGATTGAACAGTGGGGGGAAAGGATTACTTCGATATTTTACACCCTTTGTAATCCGAGCGCTTCGTTCTTCGTCATTCACTCTTATTATTCTTTCTTGGCTCTTGTACATGTTTTATATTATTCGTCTATCCCTATAGATTACCACAGTTTTTCTCAGAACTTCGAACAGCTAACATCATTTTACATAGTCGAACGATTTTTCCTGGTCCACTAAGCCGATTGAAAGTCTTGATTCCTCGATGTTGAGCGCCCATAAACCCCAACACACACACAAGTCTTGATTTTTCTTTAGTCTTGTCTCCAGTAATAACCGCAAAGTCAGAATTGCCTCTCTGGTGCCTTCCCCTTTCCTAAAGTCAAACTGATCGTCATCTAACATATCCTCAATTTTTTTCCATTCTTCTGTATGTTGTTCTTGTTAGCAACTTGGATGCATGAGCTGATAAGCTGATTGTGTGATAGTTCCCGCACTTGCCAGCTCTTGCATCTTTCTGAATTGTGTGGATGATATTTTTCCGAAAGTCAGATAGCATGTCGCCATGCTCATACGTTATACATACCAACTGGAATAGTACTCTTTCTGTAGTGACTTGGCAAGACAGCCAAGCCACTACGAGGTGAAGCCGAAAGGCTGGCGTGAAGTCTGGAACTGGTAAGGGAATTTATAGTAGCAAAGAACGTAAGTAACTACTGGAATACTTAACTTTAATTCGTAATTGGTGAACATCGGTCTGACGGTACATGCATCACAGGATAAAAAGCAATTGATAATGGCGCCTTGCTAGGTCGTAGCAAATGACGTAGCTGAAGGCTATGCTAACTATCGTCTCGGCAAATGAGAGCGTAACTTGTCAGTGAACCATCGCTAGCAAAGTCGGCTGTACTACTGGGGCGAGTGCTAGGAAGTCTCTCTAGACCTGCCGTGTGGCGGCGCTCGGTCAGCAATTAGTGACAGTGGCGACACGAGGGTCCGACGTATACTAACGGACCGCGGCCGATTTAAAGGCTTCCACCTAGCAAGTGTGGTGTCTGGCGGTGACACCACATTCCTCCCCCGCAAATCAGCGTACGGTTGTGTTATAAGGCTTCCGCCCGCCGTGGGGAGGACCCCATGTTGACGTATGCGACGAGGTGGGGAGCCTAACAACAGGCGAGGCTGTGCCACCCGCACCCTGCCATTCTGTCCGAGGGGAGCTAGGAAACGCCTGAAAACCTAGTCCAGTGTGCACGCCAACATGCGGTGTATTCGCCCGTAGAGATACAGGAGGGGCCGAAGAGTCGACCTCCATCGGGTCGGGGCACCCGACGGGCGAAGACGTCCTATGGTCCGGAGCGGGCAAGAGGTCCATGGCGGAGGACAGCTGGTCACGGGAAGCGATCGGCGGCGCGTGACCCAGGGAGGCGCGCGGCGATTGCAGCGACGCGTCCACTGCGGGCGTCGCCGGCGGGAGAACAGGCGGCGGCGCGTCGCCATGGGGCAAAATGGAAGGCAGCGTCGGTAACACCCGGGGATGAGGCGAGCCAGTAGATGGGTCCCCAGGGCGCTGACCGGACGGCACCGACGCTGAAAGCAGACGGAAAGCGGCAGAACCCGTGCGACGACAGAGGCGCAGCTGATTGAGATGCCGACGCACCTCTCCAGAGGCCCCCAAAACCAGATACATAGCGCGGCCGAGGCAGCGAAGAATGCGCCCTGCGAGCCGACGCCGTGAATCCTCGATAGTTGCGATAGGATACAACGTCGCCTGGGGCAAAAGCAGGTGTCTGCCGCTGCACAGGAACCTGATGCGGCGGATGTAGCAAAGACATCAAGGTTCGATGAGGACGACCGTGGAGCAACTCAGCCGGTGAGCGACCATCTCGGGGCTGAGAGCGATACGAGGACAAAAAGAGCAATAACGCGTCTCCCGAGAATGCGACTCTTTCAACTTCAACGTCTGTGACTTGAAAGTCCTGACCAATCGTTCAGCGGCACCATCTGACTGTGGCGAAAACGGCGCGGACGTTAGATGATGAATACCATTGGCCTGGCAGAATGACTGAAATTCGGCGGAAACGAATTGTGGGCCATTGTCGGAAACAATAGTCTGCGGAAGACCTTCAATGCAAAAGATAGCAGGTAACGCTTGGATGGTGGCAGATGACGTCGTGGTAGACATCCGGACAACAAAAGGAAAAATTACTGAAGGAATCGACAACAACCAACCATCGAGCATTCCAGAATGGACCAGCAAAATCGATGTGTAAGCGTTGCCAAGGGGAAGTGGCTTTTGGCCATGCAAAGAAATTCCGCGGTGGTGCGGATTGTTGTTCGGCACACGCCATGCAAGAAGAGCACATATTCGTAATCACAGCATCGATTCCGAACCAAGCACAGTGCTGAAGAGCAGTTGTTTCGTTCGCACTATACCCCAATGTCCTTGGTGGAGAAGCCGTAAGACAGAGGACTGTAACGAACGTGGGACCACGACCCTGGACTGATCATTATCAGAACGCAACAGCAAAACACCACGTCGTACGAAAAGTCTCTCCTTGTGAGCAAAAAATCGGCGAACCAACGGATCCTCGATCCGTGGCTTTGACAAGGGCCGTTGCGTAGCAACAAAACGCAGAACGGTAGCAAGGACAGGGTCAGTCGCTGTGGCTGTAGCTACACGACGAAAAGCAATCGGAAACGATTCGACCACGTCATCGGTTTCCGCATCAATGAACATGCAAGCAAGTTCGGAAGAATTGAATGCTCTATCCTCAGCAACAGGCAAACGGGACAACGCATCGGCGTTTCCGCTCTTAGCAGTGGACCGATACAAGATATCGTAGCGGTACTGCGAGAGGAAAATAGACCAGCGAATGAAATCGTGTAATGTTCTTGCGACCGCATCACGCAATGCGTGGGGAACATTGCGCTCTCTGAAAAATTTCGGTTGCGCATTTACTTTCAGTTCCAAATGTGCTTTATAGTCCTTAGCGCAACCAAGGCCCGGTGCAAAAATGTCTGCAAACTCTTCGCATAGACGAGAAACACTGTCTGAAGGCACAGTCTGGTTCACTGATAGGACCTGATTGACTATAGACAAGTTAAACAACTGAAACAAATCGAAACCAACCAAGTTCACTGCAGGAGAAGAACGGAGGACGTACAATGACACAAGTTTTGTTTGTCCCTTGTATGTTGCAAGAAGGCTGCACTGTCCTAACACAGGGAGTGCTTGTCCTGAATAACTACTGAGCTTAACATTTGCGGCATGCAACAGAGGTGTGCCCAGCTGTTTGTAAGTGTCTTGATTGATCAAGGAAACTGCAGCTCCGGTATCGAGCTGGAATGGTATAACGTTGCCATTAATGTCCAAGTCTACAAAAAGTTTATTGTCCTGCTGACGACAAGAGCGACTGTCTCGTGCAACGTGAACTGCACTGGTACAGAATCACTTGCGACTTGACGGGATTTCCGTCGATGTCGACGCACACTATTTGTGGGACGAACACAGTCACTGTTAGAGAGAGTGGCACTGGGCGGAGTGGAATGAACTACATGAATTTCCATGGGCGAAGGTACACGAGCCTGAGGATTCTTGGTTCGATTCCGATTCCGGCGCGAAGCAAAGGGCCTGGAATGGCTGTGAGTGTCCAAACTGAGCTTTTCTGGCAAACACTTTGAACATGTCCTTTTTATTACAGAAAAAGCAAACAGCTTGGCGTGACGGCAATTCTCACGCGAATGTCGAGTAGCACACCGTGTGCATGATTTTACTGCATTTGCTCACTTGCGCGGCACACGTGGCAGAGAGCTTGGCGGCAGCTGCGTGGACGGGTGCGAGGGCTGTTTACTGTTCCGTGCAGCGCGCCCAGCGGGCCGGTGAACGTGACACACGGCTGGGGAAGTTTCAAATGATGCCTGAGCAAAGTCAAGTGTGTCCTGCCGATCCAATATGTCTATCACTTGTTGAAGGGAGGGATTGACTAGTTTCAAAATCTGTTCCCGTATACAAACATCAGAAACGTTCTGTGCAATTGCATGACGTACCATAGTATCTGAATAATGGAGACCACATTGACACTCAAAAGCACAATCCCTAGTAAGGCCTTGCAAAGTTGCAACCCACTCCCTATTAGTCTGACCTGCCGTACGTTTTGTACGAAAGAAGGTATACCTTTTTGCAACTACATTGACTGATTCTTTGAAATAAGCATCTAATGCAGACAAAATTTTTTCATAGGACAGAGTTGCTACGTCGTGTTGGGGAAATAATTTCACTATCACACCGTACGTCTGGACGCCTACGGCGGAAAGGAGAAAAGGCTGCCACTCATTACCTTGAATTCTGTAGGCGGCGAGATGGAATCCAAATTGGCGTGACCACTCCGTTTAGCTTCCCAGCGCCGCCTCAAAAGGACGAAAAGGTGGTGCAACTGCGTGTTGTGGCTGCATGCGCGGGGAAGCGGCGGCTGCCGTATCGGTTTGCATTGCACGTTGACCCTGGACGAGCTGTCCAAGTGCATCCAATAAGGCCTGCGTCTGCTGATTCTGCAAGCGATAAAATTCGGACAGTACATCCGGAGATTGTGGCGAAGCCATTACACAAGTAAACCAGTCTAGCAATACGAACGCAAAATCCTCGTCGTCAATTATTGTGACTGGGCAAGACAGCCAAGCCACTACAAGGTGAAGCCGAAAGGCACGCGTTTAACCTCACGCAGGCTGCCGTGAGGTCTGGAACAGGTAAGGGAATTTATAGTAGCAAAGAACGTAAGTAACTACTGGAATACTTGACTTTAATTCGTAATTGGTGAACCTCTATCTGACGGTACATGCATCACAGGATAAATAGCAATTGATAATGGCGCCTTGCTAGGTCGTAGCAAATGACGTAGCTGAAGGCTATGCTAACTATCGTCTCGGCAAATGAGAGCGTAACTTGTCAGTGAACCATCGCTAGCAAAGTCGGCTGTACAACTGGGGCGAGTGCTAGGAAGTCTCTCTAGACCTGCCGTGTGGCGGCGCTCGGTCTGCAATCACTGACAGTGGTGACACGCGGGTCCGACGTATACTAACGGACCGCGGCCGATTTAAAGGCTACCACCTACCAAGGGTGGTCTCTGGCGGTGACACCACACTTGCTGCCACTTCCCCCAACAATTTTAGAATGTCTGATGGAATGTTACCATCCCTTCTGCCTTATACGATCTTATGTCCTCCAAAACTCTTTTAAATTCTGATTTTAATTCTGGATCCCCTATTCTATTCTAAATGGACTTCTGTTCTTTTTTTATTACATCAGACTAATCTTCCCGTCATAGAAGATTTCAGTGTATTCTTTCCACCTATCCGCTCTCTCCTCTGCATTTAACAGTGGAATTCCCGTTGGACTCTTAATGTTACTTGTCTTTAATGTCACCGAAGGTTGTTTTGACTTTTCTGTATGCTGAGTCTGTCCTCTCTGCAATCATTTCCTATTGGATTTCTTGATGCAGCCATTTAGTCTTAGCTTCCCTACACTTCCTATTTATTTCATTCGACTTCTATTCTGTATTCCTGAGTTTCCCAGAACATTTTTGTACTTCCACCTTTCACCCATAGTTTCCTAGCAGTTAGTTTTATCTATGTTTTTCATTCCAACTTCCGTGAATACCCATTTTAGCTATGTCCATTTCTCTTCAACTGTGCTGCATACTGAGCTATTCCTCATTGCTGTACCTATAGGCTTAGAGAACTTCAAGTATATGTCGTCATTCGTTAGTACTTCCGTATCCCACTTCTTTGTGTAATGATTCTTCCTGACTAATTAAATTTCAGCCTACTCTTAGTCACTACCATATTGTGATCGTAGTCTATAACTGCTCCTCTGTACGCCTTACAATCCAGTAACTGATTTCTGAATCTTTCTCCGACCATGATGTAGTGTATCTGAAATATCCCCATATACGCGGCCTCCTCTTGTGAATCTTGAACAGGTTATTCGGTATTACGAGCTGAAATTTGTTACAGGGCTCAACTAGTCTTTCTCCTATCTCATTCATAGTCACAATCCCATATTCTCTTGTCAGGTTTTCTTCTACTCCTTCTCCTACAACTGCATTCCAGTCCCAAATGACTATTAGATTTTTATCTCCCTTTTCGTACTGTGTTACCCTTTCAATATCCTCATACACTTACTCTATCACTTCATCTTCAGCTCGCGAAGTCGGCATGTATACCTGAATCATCGTTGTACGGTGCTGGTTTGCTGTCGATTCTGATAAGAACAATCCTACACTAAACTGTTCACAGTAACACACTCTCTGTCCTACCTTCCTATTCTTAACGAATCTTACTCCCGTTGCACCACTTTCTGTTGCAATTGTTATTACCCTATACTCATCTGACCAGAAATCCTTGTCTTCTTTCCATTTTACTCCACTGACCCCTACTATATCTAGGTTGAGCCTTTGCAATTCTCTTTTCAGATTTTCTAGTTTTCCTACCACGTTCAAGCTTCTGACATTCGACGCCCCTGCTCTTAGAACGTTAACCTTTCGTTTATTATTTAATCTTTTTTCATGGTCGTCTTCCCCATGACAGTCTTCTTCTGGAGATCCGAATGAGGGACTGTTCCGGAATCTTTTAGCCGTGGTGAGATCATCATGACACTTTTTCAGTTACACGCCACATGTCCTGTGGATACACATTACGTGTCTTTAATGCAGTTGTTTCCATTACCTTCTGCATCCTCATGCCGTTGATCATTACTGATTCTTCCGCCTTTAGGGGCAGTTTCCCACCCGTAGGACAAGAGAGTGCCCTCAACCTCTGTTCGCTTCTCCGCCATCTTTGATCAGACCGATTCCAGAATGAGGCATGACTTCTTGTGCCGGAAGTCTTCGACCGCCAGTACTGACTATTAATCAAAATTTAAGTAGTGTCTGGATTCGAACCAGGGACTGAGGACGTTTTCATTACTAAAAAGACGCTAACCCTTGACCGTGGGTGCTGTGTGCTGATTCACACAACCGCAGTTACTTTAAAGGCATGCTAGAGACATAGGTGCAAGCAGAAGGTGTGCCAGTATGTCCCAAGTGGCCCAGGTTGTCGACACATTGCAACACTGTCTGCTCAGTGAAGATAGACATTCAGCAGAAAGGAGACTGTGACGGGATACCAAAGGTAGCGAGACAAGCATGTCTGTTAGCTTGTAAGACATGCTGCAAGAAGCTCTCTCTCTTTCACAAAACCACATAGCGAGTAACTGACACAGCTCTTAGCATCCTGTTAAGTGAATGTAGCAGTTTAAGGAGGACGCATGTCGACATTACGAACCAAGCCTTGTATGATAGCTCCAACTCTCCAGCTGTTATGTAGAGTATATTATTGCTACCGATGGCGTTCACATTAATAGCAGTCCATTCCATGACTGTATGTTATGTCCTAGATGCTCCAACACATCTACGAACTAGCCGAAAGTGTATTCGCGATGATGGCCTTCAGCTGATGAACTTCACGCTGCTAGCCACCTACAATCCACTGATGGAGAAAGTGACTGTCTTCTGACAGCACCAAATAGCAGACTGCATGTAACTTCAACAACAGAAGCCAGTAACAGGACCTTTTGGAGTCCATGTTCCTGTTTAACACTCAGGCTCATCCAGCTGCTGAAACCTACCAGCCGGTAGGAAGGAGATCAACTGACCACAAGACTACCGACACGAGCTACATTGTACTAGTGTTATCAAGGGTCATTGTAGAATTCGGAGTGGCACAGACGACACAGAATTACTTCGTGCTGGGCAATGGCCATGCCTGCCAGCCGACAACCCGGTGCAGTGAAAGAGTCACTGGCATGGGAGAGTGATCGCTGAGCTCACTCGATGGACGTCAACTAGGGCCCAAAACGCAGCTGAATGAGCAACAACTGACGCTGGTGCGGAAGAACGACAACTTTTAAGGAGCGTGAATAAATAACTGAAGTCTAATAATGTTTTACTATCGTCGTTGACGCTTCATAGGTTCCCAATAGCTATCCTGGCTTCTCCGCTTGGTCCTCTGTAGCATCCATGTGTAGCTTATAACAATACCTACACCAACAGTTAATTAGTTCAAAAATTATCACGTCGCGCACTCAAAAATCTTTTAACTGCGCAACTAAAACGTCTTTAATGTGGCAGATATTGCTACATCAATTGATTACAGTCACTGAAGAAAATTAACAATAGTATCACGACGATCTCGCTCTGGCTTTGGCTCGTAACCAAGCGAGGTGGCGCAGTGGTTAGCACACTGGACTCGCATTCGAGAGGACGACGGTTCAGTCCCATCTCCGGCCATCCTGATTTAGGTTTTCCGTGATTTCCCTAAATCGTTTCAGGCAAATGCCGGGATGGTTCCTTTGAAAGGGCACGGCCGATTTCCTTCCCAATCCTTCCCTAACCAGAGCTTGCGCTCCGTCTCTAATGACCTCGTTGTCGACGGGACGTTAAACACTAACCACCACCACCACCACCACCATTTGGCTCGTAATTAAATTTGTTGTCTAGGTAGCATGACTATCAACGTTGGCGCGAAAGGCAAAGGATGTTAATTACGCCGACTTGAAGAACTTACGAAGACAGTCTTTCAGGATTAATGTGATGATTTATGTTTTTAATTGCAATGTGCTTCATACTTTTTTAAACAATGGTCACTTGAAAATAATTCTTGACACTAATTTCACAAAAATTCACATTCATTAAACTTTTTATACTTTCGTATGTTCGAAACATTACTTCTTCATACAATTTCGCAGCCGTTACTGCTCTTAATAAAACTCACAACATTTTCCATTGTTTACAACTCAGACTCATTTCCAACACAAAGACGAGACTGTTCATATTCAACACAAAAACTGGACTACCCTGTGCGCTTCCGCGCCAAAAGTCACAAGCCAGCATCAAAGATAACAATAAGTACAAAGATATTCACACTAGATATTATATCGATTTCAACATCTCAAAATATCGACGTACATACATATAAAAATGAAACCATATTTGAACAGAGTGAAAAAATATGAGACATTACGTAGAAAAATATTCATTAATCTACAGTATCGAAAAACAGGGTTGGCGGGTGGGAATTGTTTCGCAAATAAAGAACCATTACAAGCTCCACAATTAAAAGTTGCTATTCTCTTGTTTTTGTCATCGTCATCTTTTCACGCCGTAATATACCTTCACCTCCTCTAACAACATTTCCCGATTATGTAGCGAGACATTAAATGTCTAAATTAATGTGAAGGTTTTGGTCTGAATTAAGTGTACGAAGTGGTTATAATTCAACTTACGCTACTCAAGCCAGTGTAGACGGTAAACCATTTACAGTTTCCGCTGTAGGATTTACGTTGTTAGCACTGTTAGTGCCATGACTTGCCGTTAGGCTCCGCTACTGTTGCGGTGAAACCCAAGCATCAGTGTGCATTACAGTTGCAGACAGTTAACGTGGGCCTCTAAAAAGTGATCAGAGCTTTACTTGTGAAGATGTTTTATCAAAATTAAGCAACGGTGCTCCTGCTCTTCGCGAGTATCGGTGCATTAAGGGAGTACAGAGGGATCTTCTTCCGCACCAGAATTGAAGAACATTATTCGGAAGTTCGATTTAACTGGTGATTTGTGAATTGCTTCAAGGACAGGGCGACGCCCAATTGCTCTACAAATTGTTGAAGAAGTTACGATTATGTGGCTGAGAATGCTGAGCACAATGCGCGATCTTCAAGTGTGCGCGAGCTGTGTCACGACATTTTAACATCCCACGGTCCACCTTTGTTTCGGACAGCAGTAGAGCAATCTTTCCTTCGGTTCAATTGTGTTGTGGACACAGATGGTTGTCACACCGAGCAACGTTTGCAACCTGGAATGTGAACTTAGTACGCAATTAACAAGTGTTGCCCTTTCATATGGAAATTAAAATGGGATTGTTTTAATCTTTTATTCGTTATTTCTCTCCACAAGTCCTTATAGATGTTTACACAAAGTTTCATTGCACTATCACCACCAGTTCTGCATAGAGGCTGCTTCAGATAGCGAAAGTTTAATTAGGCCTACAACCACACTGCACAGTATATGTCTCTTCACACTAATTCACGAAGCAAAGCTTTCTTATCCGCTTACATTGAACGAGTAGCCTATTTTACTGTAAAAGTTTGTATTCTTTAATTAATATGTTCCGTTGTTCACGTATAAACTCGTTAGTATACTGCACAATCTTTCGGCTGTATCTGAATGACTCCTGATGACATGGGACGCTTCTTCAATTATTTCAAGGATGATATTTCTTTAATTATGTGTACTGTGTTATAATTATAATTTTCAGTCCAAAGACTAGTTTGACACAGCTACACTCACAGATGAATCCTGTGCAATCCCTCCATCTTTATGACACTACTGCAACCTACATTCATTTGAACGTGCTTGCTGTAAACGAACCTCGTTCTCCCTTTACAATTTTTACCCCCTGTACTTCCCTCCATTTCCAAACTGATGAGCTCTTAATGTCGCATGAGATCAACTGATCTTTCCTTTTAGTCAAGTTGTACTATAAATTTATTTTAACCGCACTTCCATTCAATGGAGACAACAGCCTCTTTGTTTTTCCATCTGCCGCGCGGGGTAGCCTCGCGGTCTAGGGCGCCTTGCCACGGTTGGCTAGGCTGCCCCCCCCCCCCCCCCCCGACCCCACCCCCAAAACCCGTCGGAGGTTCTTCTGCTCCCTCGGGCATGGGTGTGTGTTGTCGTTAGCGTAAGTTAGTTTAAGTAGTGTGTAAGCCTAGGGACCGATGACCTCAGCAGTTTGATCCCATAGGAACTTACCACAAATTTCTATCTCCAGAACTCTTCTGCTGCATCATATTGCAAAATATGCCATTTTTTTCATGTCTGAATTTATTATCGTCAACGTTTTGCTTCCTTACAAGGCTGCACGCCAGATACTTTCAGGCAAGACTCTGTAACACTTAACTTTATGTTCGATGTTAACATATTTCTCATTTCCTGAAACGCATTTTTTTAAAAATATTATTTGCTATCTGCTTTGGCTATCATCGGTTTTTTGCTGTCCAAATAGCAGATTCATGTACTAATTCTATGTCGGTCTTAAACTGCCGGTAGAGGTATGTGACCATTATTATTAATATAACTGACTGGATGTTAGAAAAGCTGTGTAGTCATAAGCAAACATGTGCTAGTTGTTTTGTGGTGCATGTAATCCATATGACATGTTTCGGGCTCTTCCTATCACCAGATTACCATTTCGTACCAAAAATAACTTTGACAGTTTGCTTCTTATTCATACATTCACGAACCAAAAGGTGTTACACACAATTTAAACTTTGAGAATGAGCACTTTGATCGCCAGAAGTACTACGAAAAACTTGTAGAAAGAGGTTGCAGACACTGAACGTTATCACCAATCTGTAGTAATCGTTTTGGAATGGATTATTCTTAGAAAATTTGTCTCTTTTTAACAAGGCATTAAGCTATAGCAAGTGAACGGCTAGTAAATAACCGTTTTCTGGGTAGAGTCACGTCATTTTGTGAAATATCTGCCATTAAATATATAAAACGGACATGTAGGCCATCGTTACATTGAGTTTACTTTGAGTCTACCAATCGAATTTTTTTTGGAAATTTGTGGTAAGTTCCTATGGGACCAAACTCCAGAGGGCATCGGTGCCTAGGCTTACACAGTACTTAATCTAACTTAAACTAACTTATGATAAGAACAACACACCAAAGCCCGAGGGAGGACTCGAACCTCCGACGCGAACCGCGGCAAGGCGCTCGAGACGGCACGGCTAACCCGCGCGCCTCTACCAATGGAAAACGAGTTTATTCATTCGCATACTCAGAGGAAGGAACTTACAATCGAGACCGAAGCGACGCTTCCACCCTTTTAGCAACAGTAATGAAAAGCATGTCGTGATTCTATACTCAGAAATATTTTATGTTAACCGCTTAAAGCTGCAGAGGCCTACGAAAGTACATATTTATCAGTACATTATTTGACTGACGAATCTAATAATTTGAAGTGTCAAATCAAATGTATGGAAAAATCAAATAAGAGTTTTGAATAACGCCAGGGAATAGATAAGTCAGAAAGACATACTCTGACAGCGGAATACTGATGACAGTCAGATGTAGGGAACCTCCACCTCTGCTGAGAGGTCTCGCTTCACCTCTGAGTGCGAGTAATAAAAGTCGTTGGCAGTGACTGCTAGTAGACGCCTGCAGCAGTGAGGCCGAGACTATGAACCAGAAAGTAGGTGGTATAGCACTTAGCAGCCCCAGCAGTCAAACAAATCATTGACAGCTTGTACTGTACGTGCTTAGGCATTGTCCCGCAAAATGATGGTCAGGTCCTGCAGAAAGTGTCATCACTACTGTCTCTAAGGTGATGGTAGGTTGTGTTCCAAAAATGAACAGCATAGATACAGAAGTGATGACACTTTCTGCAGGACCGGACACTCATTTGGCAGGACAACGCTCAAGCACGTACAGTGGAAGCTATTACCGATTTGTTTGACTGATTGGGCTGCTAAGTGGTATACCACCTACTGCACTCCCCTTGTAAATTCAACTCTATTTCTAAACTGAAGGAAACACTTCACGGCATTCTCTTCAGAACTGCTACAAATTGGTCAGGCAATAGACCGCACCGCTCGAGCTGTCAGCACAACTGGCACTGCTAAGAGTATCCTACGACTTCCACATCGCTGGCAACGGCTTATACTCAATGCTGGTGACTACTCTGAAGGTCAGTAAAAGTTCGAAACACGTATCTATTTTGTAAGACCTGTAAATAAATACTTGACACGATTAAAGTTCCAACTCTCGTATATCTCGACTATGAGTTCGTTTACACAATTCTGATCGCACTTAATATGAAAGTCACACAGTTTCAATAATTGTTAGATTCTGAACTAGAAAAAAAAAGCTTTTTGATACTACACTGTATAGTTACCTAATATCTGGTTCACTGTACTTTTCATGTATTTTATATATCGTTTTACTGGGTTCTTGAAAATGGCCAGAGGCTGAAATCATGATTGCACAATCGATTAAATGGTATATTTAGTCAAAGGGTTGAACGTTCGTATAAACAGAAATTAGGTGCATTTTTGCTAGGATCGCCGCTGGCTGTCATCACTGCGCAGCGGTAGCATGCGCTGCAAAACCACTGGTAATCTGCTTCCGACCACTGAGGGGTCACTCCCGAACGGTGTTGTGAACACAAGTTTGAAGGGATACGACTGGACGGTGATGACAACAAGCTGTGATACTAGGGAAAAATTCCTCATATCGATTACACGTGGCCTCTACGCCGGGTGTCTAGCCCCTTTTTCTCTGGTGTTTCGACAGATATTTACAATTTCTTTTTTGCGTTGTGTAGCTGGAGTTAGCCTCAACAAATACGCCTCGTCATGTCTTTCATGTGACACCAAGTGTCAATAGAAAGCTTACGTTTGTTTCCCATAACAAAGAAAATTATTTTTAAAACGGGATTTTATTAGCTCATTCGATAGAGCGCTCCCAAATTAATCTAATCAGATATTAGTTTTATTGATATGTATTAACAGGGACAGCAAAACACGAACAATAAATGCCACTCTAGCAGCGACTGAGTAGCGCTGCGTGCATGGCGGTAGCAGTCAGCACCGGCCAGGGCAGTGCTGTCGCTGCTGGTGTACTGGTTGTTCTTCGAGTTTTACTGTTCCTGATACTACATATCGATAAAATAAGTATCGCACTAGGTTAATCTGGGATATTTCTATCGAATGGGAACGTAAAATTCCGTTAAAAAATCATTTTATTTGTAACTGGAGACATACTGTCTCTTTCCGTCGATACTGTTTGTGGCACGGAAGAGGTGACTGAGCACCTTTTGTGGAAAAACGAAACTGTTGCCACCTGCTGAAACACCAGAGAAAATGTACCTGATGGATCTTTAGAGAGACTCACTGTATACCAGTTGCATCTGCGGATGGGGCTGGTAGCCTCGAAGAGATAATGAAAACATACTAAAGATCATCTAAGTCCTTTCTTTCTGTATTTTTATAATTATCTAGTAACACAGTTGTGGACGCGCATAAATTGTTAATTTTCATCTGAGGTTGACTGGTTTCGATATGGCACATAGATCATCATGAGAAATACATTCCTTCGTGGTAGTAAGCCTCCTTGACGTGGAGCAGGCTTCCGTGCTGCAGTGTCCTCAACGCCAGCACGGACAGGCCCACTCCACGTCAAGGAGGCTTACTACCACAAGGTAGTATAGATATAAAGACGATTTCTATACTAGATCGAAACCGGTCATCCACAATTAAAAAGTAACAAATTATAAGCAACCACGACTGTTTACTAAATCGTTATCGTACTTGTAGGTCGCTGTTAACTGGAACAATGTTCTAAACATTTTATCTTTATCTTTATTTCCACTTTGTGATACTGACCGCCATGGCGATATCTATATTACTTTTATTCCTCTTTTGTTCCCCCATCACCCAATTTCGGCATCATTAGGTAAGTTGAAGCCACACGAGCTATTTTCTAAAAATGGTTCAAATGGCTCTGAGCACTTTGGGACTTAACTGCTGAGGTCATCAGTCCCCTAGAACTTAGAACTACTTTAAACTAACTAACCTAAGGACATCACACGCATCCATGCCCGAGGCAGGACTCGAACCTGCAACCGAAGCGGTCGCGCGGTTCCAGACTGTAGCGCCTATAACTGCTCGGCCTCTTCGGCCGGCAGCTATTTTCGAAGAGATTTCTGTATTTCTGCATAGATCTACTGATATGTGAGAATTTTGTCCTTGGCCATATGCACATTGAGGTGACAAAGGTCATGGAATACCTTCTAATATCGTGTCGGCTCTTCTTTTGCTCAGCGCAGTGCAGCAACCCGACGTGGCATGTACTCAGCAAGTTGTTGTGTACGAACTGACCTCTTGAATATGTCTGATAAAAGTTCGACGGGATTCATGTAAAGTGACCTTTGTGGCCAAATAATTCGCTCGAATAGTCCAGAATATTCTTCAAACCAATCACTAACAACTGGGAAGTGGCGCATTGTTATCCATTAAAGTTCCATCGTTCTTTTGCAACATGAAGTCCATTAAAAGCTGCAAATGGGCTCAAAGTAGCCGAACATAACCAATTTTTGACAATGGTCGATTCATTTGGACCAGACGACACAGTTCATTCCATGTAAACAGAGCCAACACCATTAACGAGCCACCACCATCTTGCACAGTGACTTGTTGAAACTTGGTTCCATGGCGTCGTGGTGTCTGCGTCACACTCACATCCTACCGCCAGCTGTTATGAACGGAGATCGGGACTCATCTAATCATGCCACGGATTTCTAGTCGGTTAGGATCCAACCGATATGGTCACCAGTACAGCAGAGGTGCTCCAGGCGACGCCTGCTGTTAGAAGACGCTGGTGTCGGTCGTCTATTGCCATAGCCCGTTACCGCCAAATTTCTCCGTGCTGTGCTAAAGGATGCGTTCGTCGTACGCCCCACATTGATTTCTATGGTTATTTCACGCGGTTCGTGTGTCAGCACTGAAAACTAAGCAGTCGCGGCTGCTCTCGATTGTTAAGTGAAGATCGGCAACCATTGTGTTGTCCATGGTGAGAGGTAATGCCTGAAATTTGGTATTCTCGGCACACTCTTGACACTGTTAATCTTGGAATTTTAAATTCTCTAACGACTTCCGAAATGGAATGTCCCATGACTACCATTGCGCATTCAAAGTCTGTCAATTCACTTCGTGAGGCCATAATCAAGTCGGATAACTTACCACATAAATTACCTGACTACAAATGACGTGTCCGCCAATGCACTGCCCTTTATACCTTGTGTACAAGACACTACAGTCACCTGTGTATGTTCATATTCCTATCCCATGACATTTGTCATCTCAGTATAAGTTTGTTTTGCTAGTGACAGTCTTCCCCTCATTTCTAACAAACATCCAGTACTTTGAATAGTAATACTACCGAGATACTTGGTTTATTATATTTAATGCCATCAGTCCTTATCTTCATGTTGGTGTCCGAAGCTCGTGGAATAGTGGGTAACGTTGTTGCCACTGGATCGTTCGATCCCGGATTCGATTCTCGGCCGGGTCGGGAATTTTCTCGTCCCGGGGTCTCGTTGTTTGTTTTGTCCTCATCATTTCATTATCATTCGGGAAAGTGGCGAAACTGGACATTGAGAAGATTGGGAATTTGTACGGGCTCTGATAACTAGGCAATTGAGCCCCACACAAACGAAGTATCATCATCGTCATCCATGCTGGTCTCTCTCTCTCTCTCTCTCTCTCTCTCTCCCTCTGGTATGTAAGGAGGGATGACGCCCATTTCGGGGAATGACGGGAAATTAAATGTTCCGAAGTCTTGTAGCTACACTAAGCTTCACACTGGCGTATGGTTGCCAGGTTTTGCCTCAAATTTGAAACAAATTCTCAATACGTATGAGAACCGCTCCTCTGTCGCTTGTACACAGTGTCTCTGTTTACAAACGGTGTACCTCGAGACGAAATGCGGGAAGGCCGCTGCTGCTTTCGCCTTTAAGTCTGGTGCCGACGCCGTGACGTCACTGGGGGGCAAAGCTGCAGCCAGCGTCCAAGGTCGACGGCGTATCGACTGCCGCCGACCTGACCCGCCAAGCGCCGCGACGCTGGCAGGAAATCGATGGCTGGTAGCGCCTGGCCGTGTTTATGTTGGCCAGCCGCCGTCTGACACACATATCAGCACTTACAGTTATCAGTCTGACGTATTGACTTTGTGAGGAACAGGCACAATGGAAATTTGTTACAAGACAGGTCTTAAAAATCTTTTTGTTATGTGCCGTGTTCATTTTACTTTGGACCTTACACCATATTGTCATGTGGATAAAAATTAGCAAATATTAAATAAAAGATATTCATCATTTGGATTTGCTGCTCTTTGTGTTTACCGTGTTTGCAAATAAAATTGTTCGGTATGGGGTCCGGTAGTTAAGCAAAACACAGTTTCTCCAAGTTCCCAAACATGTTTCAGCACCTCTGTGCCATCATCAGTGGTTTTCTGTTTCATTTATTCTGTAATGTGAACATTTTTACTAAATGATTACAAAATTATGGAAATATTTAGTTCGAGCAACAATTTTTTTCTTTTAGTTAATACCTTTACACTCGGTTTGCATGGCTTTTCTGGGCCACTTCTGCATTATTTATTACAGGCACCTTCTCATCTGCAACCAAACAATGTTGATAAGAAATTTTTTTGGGAGTTAACCTATCATTTTATGCTTTAAATGTAATTTAGTTATTCACGATATTTTGCGTCTGTATTCGTTTTTACTTACGTTTTTTTGTGGCAAGTAAGTAAAAACGAATATAGGCAGGAAATAACAGAAACCAACTGATGATGGCACAGAGATGCCGAAACATGTTTGGGAACTTGGAGAAGTGGTGTTTTGCAAAGCTGGCGGACCTTACATCCAACAAATAATAACAGGTTTATCATAACCAAAATACACTCCTGGAAATTGAAATAAGAACACCGTGAATTCATTGTCCCAGGAAGGGGAAACTTTATTGACACGTTCCTGGGGTCAGATACATCACATGATCACACTGACAGAACCACAGGCACATAGACACAGGCAACAGAGCATGCACAATGTCGGCACTAGTACAGTGTGTATCCACCTTTCGCAGCAATGCAGGCTGCTATTCTCCCATGGAGACGATCGTAGAGATGCTGGATGTAGTCCTGTGGAACGGCTTGCCATGCCATTTCCACCTGGCGCCTCAGTTGGACCAGCGTTCGTGCTGGACGTGCAGACCGCGTGAGACGACGCTTCATCCAGTCCCAAACATGCTCAATGGGGGACAGATCCGGAGATCTTGCTGGCCAGGGTAGTTGACTTACACCTTCTAGAGCACGTTGGGTGGCACGGGATACATGCGGACGTGCATTGTCCTGTTGGAACAGCAAGTTCCCTTGCCGGTCTAGGAATGGTAGAACGATGGGTTCGATGACGGTTTGGATGTACCGTGCACTATTCAGTGTCCCCTCGACGATCACCAGTGGTGTACGGCCAGTGTAGGAGATCGCTCCCCACACCATGATGCCGGGTGCTGGCCCTGTGTGCCTCGGTCGTATGCAGTCCTGATTGTGGCGCTCACCTTCACGGCGCCAAACACGCATACGACCATCATTGGCACCAAGGCAGAAGCAACTCTCATCGCTGAAGACGACACGTCTCCATTCGTCCCTCCATTCACGCCTGTCGCGACACCACTGGAGGCGGGCTGCTCGATGATGGGGCGTGAGCGGAAGACGGCCTAACGGTGTGCGGGACCGTAGCCCAGCTTCATGGAGACGGTTGCGAATGGTCCTCGCCGATACCCCAGGAGCAACAGTGTCCCTAATTTGCTGGGAAGTGGCGGTGCGGTCCCCTACGGCACTGCGTAGGATCCTACGGTCTTGGCGTGCATCCGTGCGTCGCTGCGGTCCGGTCCCTGGTCGACGGGCACGTGCACCTTCCGCCGACCACTGGCGACAACATCGATGTACTGTGGAGACCTCACGCCCCACGTGTTGAGCAATTCGGCGGTACGTCCACCCGGCCTCCCGCATGCCCACTATACGCCCTCGCTCAAAGTCCGTCAACTGCACATACGGTTCACGTCCACGCTGTCGCGGCATGCTACCAGTGTTAAAGACTGCGATGGAGCTCCGTATACCACGGCAAACTGGCTGACACTGATGGCGGCGGTGCACAAATGCTACGCAGCTAGCGCCATTCGACGGCCAACACCGCGGTTCCTGGTGTGTCCGCTGTGCCGTGCGTGTGATCATTGCTTGTACAGCCCTCTCGCAGTGTCCGGAGCAAGTATGGTGGGTCTGACACACCGGTGTCAATGTGTTCTTTTTTCCATTTCCAGGAGTGTAATTAAAAATTAAAGTACTTTGTGGCAATGGTCAATCCACGTGACAACTTGGCGTTAGGTCCAACGTAAAATGAACAAGTTTCGTAACAACAAGACTTTTATCACCTGAAGATGTCAGCAAAGTCTGTTGAAACCGGTTGTCTTCAATAAAGAAATATTCATGCGATCTAGGCTGTGGAATCTCTTCAGTAGTATTTTATATTTGAGCGTAAATATGACTTAACAGAGCATATTCATTGTAAGAAATTTCGTATCCTTTTTCAGCTCTCACACATTTCTGATTTCTGAGGCTGTGACCTTGACCCAGATAGTTTCACTCCTAGCTCGCAGATCCGTCTAATCATCGGCCAATGAAATTGTTGATCAATATTAACCACAGTTCTTCAATTTACGTCTATAACGAGCCGTTAAGTCTCGCCTCTCTATCTGTTGTAATGTGATTAGAACATTATAGTTGGAGTCACGAACGATTGCGGTCGAGTTTAGCCTTGTTCTGCGCACCTACGTCACGTATTCACCAACAGCCAATGAGCGTTTAGCATGTTCTGAGCGATCTCCTGTGAATGCTGTAACTAACGCGAACGTTAAATGTGATCGTAGCGAGTTGTTTAGTGTATTTCGATTCCATTTGTAGCAAGTTGTCATCGCTGATTGTGGTGGTAAGTGATTAATTCTGTGAGCCGTGTCTGGCTCGCACTCATACCTTCTCTTATCTTACATCCTGTTTTTTTCGGGTTGCCACCTCGTTGTGTTAGTTTCGATTTCTGTGGTCACTGAGTTGCTACTTTCTGTGCCCGTCAGTGGCAGCAGCAGCCCCTATCGATATAGCCCTCACGTGTTATCTTTGCTGCACTGCTATTACTTCCCGGTTGTCGTCTGTCGTGGAGTCAGTTGGACCTTGCCAGGAGGGCCGTTTGAACCTGCCACTCATGGAGTTGGAACGTGGCACTGGTTCAGTCGGGTTGGAGCAGCAGTGAGGCCTGGATGTCCTTGGCTCGCCCGACCGTATCCACCACGCATCACTTGAGCCGCGGACGGTCTTCGTGGGTCGTCGGTCAGTCGTCCTACTGGACGTGAATTGGCTCGCCGATCGCTTATGGGTTGGTTGTGTGTGTGTGTATCGACTCTCAATTTGTCTTCGTGATTGCACACCCACTGCTGAGTGTAATTCAAGTCTTCGTGATATAAATAGATACGTGTAACCTAGCAAATCAGCAAGAGACTTTTCTTACCTCCGGAATAGAAACGGTCAGCATCGTCAAGAGTGTACTAAAGGAAAAAAAGCGTCAAGAGAAAAAGAGATTCATATCTCTTTACCTAAACACTAAGTTCTCGCTTTATTAAGCCTGGAAAAACGGACTTTTGCCCGAAACAACTGATTTTAACAGTCAAGAGGGGAGTATTTTCGTGAGGTACCTTGCACTGCTCCGTAAATCTGCCAGAGAACTCGCTTGTCGCCACTACATCTATCCTTTCGTCAGCCTAGTGACCCTTGCAGCAGCTCTTTACTGCAGCCTCAGAGCCCGGTGACGTAACTAACTCCGGCCTCGTGTCTCACACTTGTATCAGCAGAAGAGTTGTCCGCGCCCCGCGAGGTTCCTGTTCACACTTGCTGTGTCAGGTGCTCTCCGTGAAGGACTGGGAGCGATGCTATCGCGCTGCTCGGCTTGTCTGCTGGGAACGGCCCTCCGTCCGCCGCCCTGTCTTTTGTAGCTGCCGACACATAAATCCGTTCTGTCAGCAGGAACCTGTCTGCCGTGCTTTCGGTGACTCAGAGTCTCCGGAAAGAGGTTGGCCCACTGCTCGCCTGGGAGAACCTCCGAGTCCAGCTTTATGGAATAGGGACGGGTTAAACTGCCACATTCCGACATCAGTGATTTCTGTGATCTTTACCTTTCGGTAACTGCGATATTTTGTTCCGATTGGTCACAGCTTAAAATCACAGTTCACGAATTCACAACTTGTATCCCTCTGCAGTCTACATAAAAATGCGATTTCTGCTGTTTGTCAACGTAGATGTTACGCTGTGATTAGTCGCAAGTAGCAACTAATAAGCACTTGCAAAATGGCTAGGTGAACTGTGACAGCGCAACGGAAGTAATACGTTCTCACCCGCAAAGTGAGTAAACGGAGTACTTCATCAGCACGTCACTGGCGTTATTATAAGATTAGAAAAGGATAACAGATAAATGTGAAGTGAACTGTGAGTGAAAAATGAAAACTTCGACCTTGTTAACACTCCAATATCCCTAAATTTTCTACCAAATAGTTATTGACAAACACTTGTTAATGTGTTGTAAGGCTAATGATATACAAGTGAAAAGTACAGATCTTCTAATGAAGTGCTGACATCGGGAACAGTTTGCGTGAAACGCTTCAAGATACACAAAAATGTTTACCTGTGTATTGTAGAACAGAAAAAATATCCGTCTTCCGAGTACACTGTACTTAAATACACTCCTGGAAATTGAAATAAGAACACCGTGAATTCATTGTCCCAGGAAGGGGAAACTTTATTGACACATTCCTGGGGTCAGATACATCACATGATCACACTGACAGAACCACAGGCACATAGACACAGGCAACAGAGCATGCACAATGTCGGCACTAGTACAGTGTATATCCACCTTTCGCAGCAATGCAGGCTGCTATTCTCCCATGGAGACGATCGTAGAGATGCTGGATGTAGTCCTGTGGAACGGCTTGCCATGCCATTTCCACCTGGCGCCTCAGTTGGACCAGCGTTCGTGCTGGACGTGCAGACCGCGTGAGACGACGCTTCATCCAATCCCAAACATGCTCAACGGGGGACAGATCCGGAGATCTTGCTGGCCAGGGTAGTTGACTTACACCTTCTAGAGCACGTTGGGTGGCACGGGATACATGCGGACGTGCATTGTCCTGTTGGAACAGCAAGTTCCCTTGCCGGTCTAGGAATGGTAGAACGATGGGTTCGATGACGGTTTGGATGTACCGTGCACTATTCAGTGTCCCCTCGACGATCACCAGTGGTGTACGGCCAGTGTAGGAGATCGCTCCCCACACCATGATGCCGGGTGTTGGCCCTGTGTGCCTCGGTCGTATGCAGTCCTGATTGTGGCGCTCACCTGCATGGCGCCAAACACGCATACGACCATCATTGGCACCAAGGCAGAAGCAACTCTCATCGCTGAAGACGACACGTCTCCATTCGTCCCTCCATTCACGCCTGTCGCGACACCACTGGAGGCGGGCTGCACGATGTTGGGGCGTGAGCGGAAGACGGCCTAACGGTGTGCGGGACCGTAGCCCAGCTTCATGGAGACGGTTGCGAATGGTCCTCGCCGATACCCCAGGAGCAACAGTGTCCCTAATTTGCTGGGAAGTGGCGGTGCGGTCCCCTACGGCACTGCGTAGGATCCTACGGTCTTGGCGTGCATCCGTACGTCGCTGCGGTCCGGTCCCAGGTCGACGGGCACGTGCACCTTCCGCCGACCACTGGCGACAACATCGATGTACTGTGGAGACCTCACGCCCCACGTGTTGAGCAATTCGGCGGTACGTCCACCCGGCCTCCCGCATGCCCACTATACGCCCTCGCTCAAAGTCCGTCAACTGCACATACAGTTCACGTCCAGGCTGTCGCGGCATGCTACCAGTGTTAAAGACTGCGATGGAGCTGCGTATGCCACGGCAAACTGGCTGACACTGACGGCGGCGGTGCACAAATGCTGCGCAGCTAGCGCCATTCGACGGCCAACACCGCGGTTCCTGGTGTGTCCGCTGTGCCGTGCGTGTGATCATTGCTTGTACAGCCCTCTCGCAGTGTCCGGAGCAAGTATGGTGGGTCTGACACACCGGTGTCAATGTGTTCTTTTTTCCATTTCCAGGAGTGTATTTGGTAAAAATTATGTGGGTGACACCGCTTTGCATTTTTCGTACCTTATTTATGACGTGTGTGTGCAATACGCATCAAAATAGTCCTCGGAGCCTCGTCCATCATCTGACACAAATTTTCTGAATATAAATCGCAATTTTGGTTTTTATGACGAAAAGTGTATATAAATGTGGTGCGAGCTTACGCTGCGGTCTGTATCAGTTTGTTACCGGAACCTCTATTTAGTATTCAGATTAGTTGTCTCCACCAATTCTCGACGTAACTTTTTTCTTTTCCTGTTTTTGAGTAGTCGATCTTGAGAATGTTTTGATGCGGTCCGCCACGAGTTCTTCTCCCGTGCTGAACTCTTCATCTCAGAGTAGCAGTTGCATCATACCTCCTCAGTTATTTGTTGGGAGCATTTCAGTCTCTGTCTTTATCTACAGTTACACCCTCAGTAGCTCCCTCCCGTACCGTAGAAGCTACTCTCTCATATCTCAACGTATGTCCTGTTATCGTGTCCCTTCTACTTGTCAGTGTTTTCTAAATATTCGTTTCTTCGCCGATACTGTGGAGAACTTCCTCATTCCTTACCTTATCTGTCCACTAGCTTTTCAACATTCTTCCGTAGACCCACATCTCAAATCCTTCGATTCTCTTCTGTTCAGGTTTTCCCAGAGACCATGTTTCACTATTATGCAAAGCTGTGCTCCAAACGTATCTTCTCAAAAACTTCTTCGCCACATCAACACCTACGTTTGATACTAGATTTTTCCTGGCCAGGAATGCCTTCTTTGCCTGTTCCAGTGTGCTTTTTACGTTCTCCTTCCTTCCTCGGTAATGAGTTATTTTGCTTCGAAGGTAGCAGGAATCCTTTACTCCATTTACTTCGTGATCACCAGTTTTAACTTTAACTCTGCTAATAGTCTCATTTCTGCTACATCTCATTAATTTTGCCTTTAACCGCTTTAAACTCAGTCCATATTTTGTACTCATTAGACCGTTCATCCCATTCAACAGATCCGTACTTATTCTTCACATTCACCGAGGATAGCAATGCCCCAGCGTTACTTATCGTTGATATCCTTTCACCATGAATTTTAATCTCACTTTTGAATCTTTCTCTTACGTCTGTCCTTAGTTCTATAATTTATAAATTGAACAGGACTTGGGAAAGACTGCATCCCTGTCTTTTATAATGCAAGCTCTTCGCTATTGGTCTTGCAGTAATGCCGTTCTACTGCACTATACCCGTCTTTACTGTAGACTATTCTTATTTTTTATGAATTTCTAACATCTTACACCATCTCAAATTGCAGAACGATTTTGTAGCTCAACAAATCCTATGAACGCATCTTCATTTTTTTCAATGTTGGTTCCATTATCAAGAGCTTACACAGAACTCCTTCTCTTGTGCCTTCACCTTTCCTAAAGCCAAATTTATCGAAATCCAACAACTCCTCAGTTTTCTTTTCCGTTACTCTGTACGTTGCCCTGTCAGCAGCGTGGTTGCATGGGATATTGAGCTGATGCTGGGATAATTTTCGCGCCTATCTGCCCTCGCTATCTTCAGAATTGCATGGCTGATGTTTTTCCATATGTTTGATGGTACGCTGATTTTAATCACAAACATGAATAGTAGTTTGGTTGCCACAGCCCCAAATGATTTTAGAAATTCCGATGGAGTGATAGCTGTTACTTCTGCTTTATCAGATCTCAAGTTTACCAGAGCTCTTTTATTTTGACTAACACTGTATCGCTTGTATCTTCCTTACTGACTCCAGTTTATTTTTCTGCCAAATCATCAGACAAGGCATCCCACCCTTACAGAAAGCTTCGATGTACTCTTTCCACCTATCCGTTCCTTCCTACGTGTTTTCCAGTGGCATTCCCATTGCACCCTTAATGTTATCGACATTGCTTTTGATTTCACCGAAGTTTGTTTTGGCTTTTATGTATGTTGAGTCAACACTTACAACGATCATTTCATGTCCGATTTCTTCACATTCTTCCTGCAGCCATTCCGCCTTGGGTGTGCTGCATTTCCTATTTCTTTTATTCGCATCTGATTTACACTGAGCTGATAAAAGTCTTCATCTCCCTCCTGATATCGTGTCGGAATTTCTTTTGCCGGCGCAGTGCCGCTACTCGACGTATCCTAGACTCTATAAGTTGTTGAAAGTCCCCTGCAGAAATATTAAGCTACGCTGCTTCTGTAGTCGTTCATAACTGCGAAAGTGTTACCGATGCAGGATGTTGCGCACGAACTGACCTCTTCATTATGTCCCACACAACTTCATTATGTCCCACACATCTCCGACGAGGTTCATATCGAGTGATGTGGGTGGCCTAATCATTTACTCAAATTGTCCAAAATGTTCTTCAAACCTATCACACACAATTGTGGCCCTGTGACACCGAGCATTTCCTTCTACAAAAATCCCATGGTTGTTCGAGAACATGAAGTGCGTGAATGACAGCAAATTATCTCCAAGGAGCCGAACATAACCATGATCGGTACAGTTGGACCAGAGAACCCAATCCATTCCACTGTAACACACCCCACACAGTTGTGGAGCCACTACCAGCTTCCACATTACATTGTCGAAAACTGAGGTCCGTCGCTTTGTGCGATCTACGCCACACTCGAACCATACCATCAGCTCTTACCAACTCAAATCGGGACCCATCTGATCAGGCCACGGTTTTCCAGTCATCTATGGTCACGAGGCCAGGAGAGGCGCTGCAGGCCTGCCGTGTTGTTAGCAAAGGCACCCACATCGGTTGTCTGCTGTCACAGCCCATTAACGCGAGATTTCGTCGCCCTATGGTAAATGTTACGTTCGTCGTAGTATCCACATTGATTTCTGCAGTTGTCTGTTAGCACTGGCGACGCTAGGCAAATGTAGCTGCTGTCGGTCGTTAAGTGAAGCCGTCGACCACTGCGTTGTCTGTGTTGAGAGGTAATGCCTCATATTTGATATTCCCAGTACACACTCGACACTGTGCATCTCGGAATTTTGAATCCCCTAACGATTTCCGAAACAGAATGTCCCATGCGTCTAGCTCCGACTACCATTCCGTGTTCTAAATTTGTTAATTACCGTCTTGCGGCCATAATCACGTCGGGAACCTTTTAACACGAACCACCTGCTTATAAATGACAACTCCGCTAATGTACTTATCTTTCATGCCATTTGTACGTAGTACTACCGCCATTTGTATATGTGCATATCGTTATCCCATGGATTTGTCACTTCAACCATATTGCTGCATTCCGGTCGTTTCTTGAACATTTTTGTGCTTCCGCCTTTGGTCCACTAAGTGAAGCATTTCTTCTGTCAGCCAAGATTTTTTTCGGAGTTACGTTTTCTGTATTTGTTTCTTGAGTGTCCGACATATGTGACTGCCGTATATAAAGACTTCCACTCCTCTTCAGGTGATCTGCCTACTGTGATATTCCTTATCTCAGCATCCTCCTCCTTAGCGAATTTCAAAAAGGTCTCATCAATCCTCAGAACTTTAGTATCCCGCTTTGTTCTACGCTGATTCTTCCAGAGGATTCTCGTAAACTTCACTCTTCACCATTACTAAATGATTACACGCGTTTATTTGTGTTCCTGGATCAATCCAATTTGTGTTCCTGGGTCAATCCAATAACTGATTTCGGAATCTCTGTCTGAGCATGATGTAATCCATCTGGCATCTTATTGTGTTTGCACCAATCAAGAACGCATAAAGACTGGTCACCCCGACAGTGGCTGCGTGTACTCTGGAGCTGTGAAACAAAGTTTAATTTGCTCTCTTTCGATGGGGCTCGGTATGTTCGAAGACCGATCAGCGCAAGAAACGATGTCCGGTACCAAGTACCCACTGTTAAGCATGATGGTAAAATGGAAATGAGCGTTTGGCGTCATTGACCGGGAGGCACCTTACGGGGCAGGTGCGGCAGGCTTGGTGCAGGTCTTATTACATTCGACGCCACGTTGGGCGAGCTGTACGCCGGATGGAGATGAAATGATGATGAAGACAATACAACAAGCAGTCCCTGAGCGGAGAAAATTGATGAGACCTTTTTGACTCGAACCCGGGACCCTTAGGACGGCAGTCTGTCACGCTGACCATTTTTATTTATTTTTTATTTTTGTTCGGTATTGTTCGTTGCGTTTGTTCCGGACAGACGTCACAAGACATACGATCACGTTGATCGTTGATTCCTTTACTCAGTTTTTTTTATTAGATAGAGTGAGCAGCCCTCTGACCGAACGCCATTCAGCTATCGGGGCGGACAGCATGGTGGTGAGAATGTGTGGAGTGAGAATGCTTCTCCCGTTCAGCTGTCAGTCCTCTGGTGCCTACTGAAGGCGTTACGGATCATTTGAAACATTTTGAAGTCCAGAAAATGCACACGTTACCTTCTGCTAAAGGTAAAATGGGACGAAACTGGGAATTTCAGCACGATAATGAGCGTAAGGACACCTCTGCTCATGTCACAGACTTCTTGAGAAGGATCAGAGTAATGAAGCTTAAGTAGCCTGGCTAAAGCTCAGATTTCAATCTAATTTAACACCAGAGGGAGGAACTCGATCAGAGGCTAAGGCGACGAAAATTCACCAGGTTCAACCAGTTGCTGCAATCTTTGGTTAAAGAATGGTAGGAGGTCCCCCTACAATGTTTTTCTGTCCTCATCAACATGCTGTGCGGCTGTAATTAAGGCGAATGGTTACGCAACCAAATACCAATGGTCATGTACATTGATTCGACCTCTGTAACACGATTCTGCTCTGTAACCAGACTCTGCTGTAACACGGTTTTCCTCAAACTACAGTACGTAAAACTGTGATATTACGACTTATGGAACACATTACATCTTTTTTTGAGCTATTAGCGCCGTTAATCAAGTGACAGTTACAAAGATTTTCCTTTGAATAAGTTGTTCTTCTTACGCAAATGTGTTCGTCAAAGTGCTTACTGTAGCTAATGTAGTTCTCGGGCAATGCTACACAACTTAGATTTCGGGAGAGGATTTCAGTATCACACTGTTGAACAGCATTTCAGTGCTGCTGCCAGGCAAAACACCAAGTGCGTATTATTTCTTGGAGAAAATTAGCTTCTTGTTTCATTTCGTCGACCTTACTGAGGTTATACATCCATAGCGGGAGACACGAAGTTCTTAGAACGAAGTGCGAACTTCGGCCAATGGATGGAATACGTTAACATCTACCTTTAGCTGGTACTTGCGACTTTTCACTGAAATCGCAGCCAGACTGGGTAGCGTGGCGCAAGAAAGAAGTACGCACGTACAGGGATCGATTTACAAGAGATAGTGGATTCAGTACTAGAATCGGAATTTAAGAGAGTTTTAGAGTAATTCATACCAAATAAGACAGAATAAGTAGATAACATTCCATCAGAATTTCTAAAATCGTTGGAGAAGTGGCAAAAAACCGACTATTCACGTTGGTGTGCATAGTCTATGAGTCAGGCGACACACCATCTGACTTTCGGAAATATATCATAAACACAATTCCGAAGACTACAAGAGCTGACAAGTGCGAGAATTATCGCACAATCAGCTTAACAGCTCATGCATCCAAGTTACTGAGAAGTATAGTATACATAAGAATGGAAAATACAATGGAGGATAAGTAAAATGAAGATTAGTATGGCTTTAGGAAGGGTAAACACAGAAGAGAATCTATTCTGATGTTGCAGTTGATAACGGAAGCAAGACTAAGGAAAAATGAAGACACATTCATTGGATTTGTCAACCTGGAAAATGCGTTCGGCAATGTGAAATGGCGAAAGACGTTCAAAATTCTGAGAAAAATAGCAACAAGCGATAGGGAGAGGCGGTAATATACAATATGTACAAAAGCTATGAGGGAATAATTATAGTCGACGACCAAGAACGAGGTCCTCGGATGAAAAGGAGTGTAAGACAGGGAAGTAGTCATTCGCCTCTACTGTACAACATCAATCAGTACATCGAAAAAGGAATGATGGAAATAAAAGAAAGGTTCAGTTTTTTTTTTTTTTGTCGTCAGTCAACTGGTTTGATGCGCCCGCTGCGAATTCCTCTCCTGAGCTAACCTCTTCATCTCACAGTAGCACTTGCAATCCACGTCCTCAATTATTTGCTAGATGTATTCCTATCTCTGTCCTTCTCTACAGTTTTTGCCCTCTACAGCTCCCTCTAGTACCATGGAAGTCAATTCCTCACGTCTTAACAGATGTCCTATCATCCTGTCCCTTCTCGTTATGTTTTCCACATATTACTTTCCTCTCCGATTCGGCGCAGAGCCTCCTCATTCCTCTCCTTATCAGTCCACCTAATTTTCAACATTCGTCTGCAACAGGTTCAGTAGTGGGATTAAAATTCAAGGTGAAAGGATAATACTCATACTATTCGCTGAAACATTACTATCCTGAGTGAAAGTGAAGAAGAATATGATCTACTGACTGGAATGCACAGTCTAATGAGTGTAGAATATGGACTGAGAGTAAATCGAAGGAAGACGAAAGTAATGAGAAGGAGCAGAAATGAGAACAGTGGGATGTTTAACACCAGAATTGTTGGTGACAAAGTTAAGGAATTCTAATGCCTGGGCAGCAAAATAACGAATGGCGGACATCAAAAGCAGGCTAGCGCTGGCAGAAACGGCATTTCTGGCCAAAGAAATCTACGCCTTAATCTGAGGAAGAAATTTCTGAGAATGTACTTTTGGATCACAGCACTGTATGGTAGTGAAACATGGACTGTGGGAAAACCGGAACAAAAGAGAACCGAAGTATTTGAGATGTGGTAGGCGAATGTTCAAAATTAGGTGGACTGATAAGGTGGGGAACGAGGAGGTTCTGCACAGAATCAGAGGGGAAAGGAACATGTGGAAAACACTGAAAAGAGGAAGGGACAGGACGCAAGGACGTTTGTTAAGACATCAGGGAATGATGGTACTAGGTGGAGCTGTAGAGGGCAAAAATTGTAGAGGTTGGTTGATTGTTTTAAAGAGGGGAAGGAACCAAACTGCTAGGTCAGCGGTCCCAATTGTAGAGGAAGATGGAGATTGGATTACATTCAGCAAATAATTGAGGACGTGGGTTGCAAGTGCACTCTAAGATGAAGTGGTTAGCACAGGAGAGGAATTCATGGCACACAGCATGAAACCAGGCAGAAGACTGGTTATATTGAATGAACCGAGCACAGAATATGGCCGTAACGAAAGAAAGACGAAAGTGATGACGAGAAGCAGTAATTAGATTAATGGTCAACATCAAAATTAGGAACCCTGGAACCGCGTAATAGATGAGGTGAAGGAATTCTGCTACAGTGATGGTCGAAGCAAAGAGGACATGCGTTGCACACTAAACAAGACAAAGAGGGTATTTATAGGTAAAAGTACTACTATCAAAGACGCACCTTAATTTGAGGACGAAATTTCTGAATAAATAGGTCTGCAGCACAAGTCTGTACGGAAATGAATGATAGACAATAGAAGAATGGAATGCAAGCGTTTGAGATGCAGAGCCACAGAATAATGCAGAAAATTAATTAGTTCAGTGAGACAAGAAATGAGGAGCTTCACTACAGAATAGGTAAGGGAAGGCTTATCTGGAAATGAATGGCTAGAAAGATGAACACAGTGATATGAATGCATGTTAAGACACCAAGAAAAAACATCTGTGGTTCTAAAGGTCAAAACCTTTAAGACAAGAGTGAACATCTATTCTCAGTTTCACTGGTGTGGAAACACAAAGACGCTTGCAAAAAGATTTTTACAAGATTGTTGTGCCTTTACAGTCCTGTAACGAGTGTGTATAGCCGGTCTCCTTTAGTTACATTGTAATCATAAGTACAATCAATTCTTAGCAAATGTAATTCTTTCCAATAGAACAAATGCATGAAATATGAACACAGTTTACTAACTTAAGAAAATCGGTGATAGAACACTCTCTGAGGCATGAAGAAATTGTCAGTATGGCAATGGGTGGAAGTGTGACTGGTAAAAATTGTAGAGGGAGACCAAGACTTGAACATTGCCGACAAACTGAAATGGATGTTGGTTACAGTAGTTATGCAGAGATGAAGATATTTGTCCAGAATAAGCTAGCGTTTAGATCTGTATGCAACCATCCTTTGGATTTAAGAGAAAACCAACAACAACAACAACAACGGAAACGTAGTGTGTGTAGTTTGTGGAGCGATCGGTATTGAGTAATGATTGAACAGAGCTGCACTAGCTGTTTGCATTATTAAATAACTTATCTGCCAAACGGTTCTGTACACTAGAGGTATATGGAATGAGATTTCGCTGTTTTAAACGGACTGACCTTCTATTCGACAGGATGGAGGTTCCAGTCACCATCTGGCTAGCCTGCTTTGAGTTTTCTATGGTTTCCCTAAATTACTGTAGGCAAATGCTGGAGTGTATCCGGCTATGAGGTCATAATCAACTTCCTCCTTTCTCTTTATCAGGCTAGACGTATATACACACACCAGTGTGCTGGTTATTTTTTCTCTGTGTAGAATGTGTTTCCGCAAACGCTACACAACTAATACGACAGGTTTTTCTGTATGGCCGGCCGGAGTGGCCGTGCGGTTCTAGGCGCTACAGTCTTTAACTGAGCGACCGCTACCGTCGCAGGTTCGAATCCTGCCTCGGGCATTGATGTGTGTGGTGTCCTTAGGTTAGTTAGGTTTAATTAGTTCTAAGTTATAGGCGACTGATGACTTCAGAAGTTAAGTCGCAGAGTGCTCACAGCAATTTGAATCATTTTCTGTATGGTTCTACCGCCCAACTAAATTGCATACGCCTGTCAGTATAGACTAACTGTTTTGCGTCCACACGTCAACATCTGACATGTTGCTCAGGGGCAAATTATCAAAAATGGCTTGCACTCTCCACATGTACTTCGAGGTACTAACCAACCTAGAAACATCGGACTTGTAATGGTTGTAGTTATTAGCGAGCAGATGGCGTAAATACCGATGTAGTGTTGCTCAGTAACCGTCCTCAGTTATCACACAAATATCTGAATTTGGAGCACGGCATGAGATTCCTCATCCAGATCCAAGACAAAAGTTACTGTAGCAAAATCAGATTGCGTTCGAAAACACATGTATGAAACGAGGAGCTGTCTACAATGCCACATCATGGTTTGGATCGGAATATGCAGAGGAAATTTGGCCATCGTAGCGCACTGACTAGATTGCTGGGACATCATACAAACATCCACCATAGCGCTACGGTTCGAATTCTCGTCAGTTTCCTCTTTTTTTATTTTTTAAGCTTTTGTTCCCTCGTTATTGTCGTTTGCAAGCAGGACATTATTTTGTCACATGACAGTAGCCTATCACATGACATTGGGATCCATCAAACTGCATGCATGCGTCTACTAACCACCTCTTGCTCAACCATAACTGGTCCTGCCAAGTTCATGTAGGGCCGCTTCCCGATGGAGTGCTGCTTTTGCGTTTGCTACGCGGTACCCTCAAAGGCGACATCTCGATAAGAATGCATTTAGTCGCCTGGAAAGCGCCTTCGGGAAACCAGTAATCTTCGTCCACAAGTAACGGACAGAGATCGTCTGAGCACTACACCTACTCCAAAGAGGAGGCGACCCGTGAAACCATTTACCTATCACCTCGGCGAAATACCCGTGATACTGCTAGGCAGCTCCAAGTATCTCAAATACTGGGTGTTGAAGTGTTGCACGATGAAGTGCACTCGTATCATTACAGATCAACTCATCACCAGTGGCCAGAAGACCGCATTCGACGAGTATAGTTTTGGAACTTCACTCGTATTTTCAAACTCCGCAGCAAGAGCAAGTGGCAGACTCTGCAAGAGAGGCGCTCTGCATCGCGGTGTAGCTTGCTCGCCAGGCTTCGAGAGGGTGCGTTTCTGGATGAGGTATCGAATATATTGCTTCCCCCTACTTATACCTCCCGAGGAGATCACGAATGTAAAATTAGAGAGATTCGAGCGCGCACGGAGGCTTTCAGACAGTCGTTCTTCCCGCGAACCATACGCGACTGGAACAGGAAAGGGAGGTAATGACAGTGGCACGTAAAGTGCCCTCCGCGCCACACACCGTTGGGTGGCTTGCGGAGTATAAATGTGGATGTAGATGTAGATGAACCATCACAGGTCGGAACACAGCCCACTTGCTATGCGTAGAAGTAGCTTTCAAGGAAGCTTTGGCACAAACCTGTGGGGTGGAATCGTGGGAGGAGTGCTTTTGGACCCTTTTCTATTGCCGGACAAGATGAATGCGCTCCTTTGTCGTACGTTTCTTCGAAATACTTTGCCTGACGCAAAAGAAAACGTTTCAGTTGATTTCCGCCGACAGCGTTTCCGGGAAAATGGATTAGTCGTGGAGGTCCAGTGTTCTGGCCGCCACGTTCCCTGGACCTTAATATTTGTGGGGACACTTAATGGAATCATTTTATAGTACTCCACCCACGGGTGTATACGGCCTAATAACTGGCGTGCATGTCGCTTCGGCAGTGGTGGGTGTAGGTGTGTTGTGTAGCGTCCAGCAAAGTATGATCCATCGAGTGGCAAAGCGCTAGCAAATGCAAGGACATCACACACATCCATGCCCGAGGCAAGATTCGAACCGGCGACCGTAGCGGTAGCTTGGTTCCAGACTGTAGCGCCTACAACCGCTCGGCCACCCCGGCAGTGTCGGGAATAATCTGACAAACCGATGTTGTGCAATCGCTGCTTTGCAGCAAATTTCCTGTTGATTATGTGATACCACAATGACTGGGCGTTCATAGGGAGTATCAGCTTGTCAGAGCCTTATTTCTTAAATCACATTTCTATTACTCTATTGATGGAACTAGATTTTGCTATATACACTTATGTCTCGAACTGGTATGTGGAATCGCATGCCGACCACCCAGAGCGGGGTTTTTGCATCTCTCTGTACACCCTGCCTGGCAAAAATGGGGAATCGGCGAGAAGGAAAGAGGGAGACGAAATCAAAGTTCATGTTTTGAGAGGCTGTGTGATGTTAACGCAGCTATTACAATATCGACTAAAATTTACAAAGAACTTGACGGTATGAGCCCACTTAGCAATATGACATTGCACCCGCTCTGGCCGGGATGTATGCACTGATTCGGCTGGGAAGGGTGTCATAAAGCCGTTCCATACTCTCCCAAGTCAGACGATCAACAACTGTTGTAATAGGTACCTGGTGTCCTGGGTACTGACTCTGGGCCAGTGCTGATGGAGCTGTGTTCTACTGGGGCAGATCTGGGGGGTCTTGCTGACCACGTGAGCGCCTCAGTATCACGCAGACAGTTCGTAGAGACATGTGTCATGTGTAGACTGTTGTCCTGTTGAAAAATGCTTTCATGATGATGTCACATGAGGACCCAGGATAATCGTGACGTACCGAAGTGCCGTCATAGTTTCTTCAGTTACTACCAGCATTAACCTGAAGTTATAAAATCACCCATGATAACAGGAGCAACACTACTGTGCCTCTCCAAGACACTGGAAGAACGGGAACTCTTCCTATGTCGTCCGGGGTAAAGAAGCAGTGCTGCACGTACTGTGATACCAGTCATCAGCAGTGCATGCTTCCCAGTCACTGCACCATTCGAACATAGCCTTTTATATTGTGGTGTTAATGGTAGCCTACACATATCACGGTAATTCCATAGTCCGGCTACGACTAGACCAATACATTACTTGTTCTTGGATGGCAGGCATGGAGATAAAGGGAGTACTATATACTTGATTCATAATTTGGCGTTCCTTCCTTGTTGTGGTCAGATGCCGACGAGTTTATGCCTGTCAACTATTCAAATTTGGGCCACTGTCGGATCCGAGTGCCTTATAAATCTGCACGATTCGGCCAAATGGCCAATGGAAATTCAGAATGAGGTTCCCTTCAAGTTGTATCGGGTGCTGATAAGTCTATCTTATATGAGTACACGCATTTCCACGTTCTTCACCGCAATAACGCTATTTATATACAATGGGCTTACCAGGCTGGTGACAAGACTGAACACGAACAATAATTCACTCCGATGGCAGTTCTGTCACTGAGAACTGCCACTCTAGTCATTTGTAGAACTGCAGAAGCTGTGAATATATACAAAGTTACATTGACACCCGAGCATATCTCCTAGGCGCTTGATTTTATAATCAAGCAGTGTATATAAATTACGTATTTTTTTGTTCTTAAATTGCAATACCGTGATTTGTCTAATGCCATCATAAAGTAATCTGCTGATGAATACTACCATTTCATTTCACGTGAAATTTCCGAGCTAATAGGCCTTTTTTTTTTTTTTTTTTTTTTTTTTTAATGGACTTGTAGTCCGGGGTGATATGTTACAATACAGCATCACCGGTCTATTGCGGTCTAACTGTGTTGGTGAGGCAGTAAATTTCCACAGGGCAGTGACTGCGTCACTGCAATTCACTTTGGAGGTGTGACGGTGGGACTTGTAGTCCCGTACCACCCTCTGACGGTGATAGTACTACATCAGTCAGGCAGAAAAATTTTGCCTAACATGGGCATGTGAAGGTGTGGCGGTGGGACTTGTAGTCCCGTACGCCAGGGCAGGGAACGACACCAAAAGTTTGCTAATAGGCCGTGGTCGATGTACAAAACTTTCTGTTAACTTACTTCTCCGACTGCGAGAGACATCTTCACAGGTGAAGCGCCGAAATGCAGCCAGAACTCAAAGTATATGCTGTGTAGAGGGCACCAAAGTCCATCCCATGACCTCGGATATGAGATTATCTCTGAGAATGCCGACATTCTCGATTGAAAGTTATCAGTCGTCAGTCTTACAGTGCAGAATTAGCATGAAAGTTTTATCTAATTTAAAATCATCCTCTTTTGTGTTGAAACTTTTACGATGTTTACAAATCTAAACGACATCTCCGCACATGCTCACACGATAATGCATTGTTTTCGATGTGACGCTATTCTCACTGAATATTTCACCAACCTATTGGTAAACCTGTTCCGCTACGGCCGATTTATCCGTATGTCCCAGTTGGAAATTCATCTAGACGCGTGTTGACACTTCTTCTCGGTCCAGAACTACAAGGAATTTTATATACACTCGGTGTAGCCAAAGGATGATGTATATCTTTTGCTGCTCTTAAATATTCTTTTATCTTCCTGACGGGTCTGAAGAGAGTTCCCACACCATACTTGCTCAACACTTTCCCAATTTACTTCCACTAACGAGCAGAAGGAAAACTTTCGCCTTGGACGGCCGTTGCTCCTTGTTGACCCTAATTTTCTCCCTGGGAAACACACATACGGTTGCTCTCAACAAGTATGGGCCTGAAGATGATGTTGTAACAACATCGAAACTAGTTGCCAATAAAACCAGCGCCTTAATACAGCTAGAGGACTTTGGTAATTTTTTAACATATTTTATTGGTACTTAGTGGAATAAAGAAAAACGTGGAAGGGAGGAAATCCAACATAACTTTCTTTTCAGACAATCTGTTTATTTAAAATATATAAAAGGTGTTTTACAGATAATCGAAGCATTTAAACATAAAATTTTCTTTAACAGAATGAACAAATTTGCAAAATTCATTTTACCTTCAACCTTAAGTTGAATAAGATTTTAAACTATGCAGAAGAAATCGGAAGTGCTGTACTGCAAAACAACAAACAATATGACGATTACAAAACGTCCGGACCTGCAGCCCGCCCGTTATCATGTGAAACAGCGGTGTTTACTACCGCGCTGGACACAGTCTGTCTTATTAAATGCCCATCTGAAACACATGAAATCTATATAAGCATCAGTGGTGACAAGAGTGATTCAATTAGTCAAAACAGGTGCCTTAACTTTTAATTTGAAAGCTGTATGTCGAAAGGTTCGGGGCTGAGATGGGCATCTGAGCTTAAAGGTTAAACAGATAAGCTAACAATATGACAATGAAAAGGCTTACTTCAAAGCACCCAACCTCTTAATTTCAATGGGCAACCAAGGTGAGACTGCATCCCAACCCGTCCCATCTGCTAATTTTATTTTGACTAAAGTCCTGTTGACAGTTGGCTGTTAATATTTTCAAAGTTAAATTGATTGTCAGTTATTAAGACAACTCTGGAGGAACGTCTTAAAACATTACTTGTGAACACTTATTACAAGAGAAATCACTCGGCGGAACCACAAGATCCAGCTAAACCACACCAATAATGACCAGGTCTTTCAAACACAGAAACGAACAGCTTAGTACAACAGGTTGTGCAGATTATAACTATTGACTGAGAAATGCAATTACAATCAAAGAATTTAATCGGTTAACAGATAAGTCAAAACAAAAGGTCCCTCTTTTGCTTAACGGCACCCTTCGCCTTACTAGAATTATTCCGGCTGTATTTACAACCAAGAGCTGAATAATTAAAACATAAATAACCGTGTGCAAACCAGAAGGGAAAACCAATATAATGGTGGACAAATTTTCAAACGACAACTAGTGTCTTAGTACAATACTACTGCCTATTTTTACGACCAAAGAGCCGACCGAGTAAAACTCTTAGGGTCAGGTACAAACCAGAAAATAATAATGATGGCAGGTAGACAAAGAAACAAATCACCACAAGGATTACACAATGTTACCCCCCCTCCCCTTTATCAGCAAGCAGTTCCATGGATCCACTGTGCGTCGTCGCAGCAGTTACTGAGTGGTGCCGATGACAGCCAAGTAGTAGAGGGCAGGGGGTGTAAGGCTAGTTCGCGTCCGTAGTAGAATACTACACGTGCACCCTGGGTAACACTAAATGAACTAGCACTAAAGGCAACTAGATAATCCAGATAATCTTGTGCTGGATCTCCTGGTAAACACATCATGAATGATACCGACCAAATGAACGATGAAGAATTGACTAGAGCACTCGGACCGTGCCTCCGAGTCTGCCACCTAAACATTGAAGGCATAAGTAGGAGCAAATGTGAATTTCTCCAGAGAGTTCTCACTCAGAACCAAATCGACGTAGTCGCGATACAAGAGACTCATGCGGAAAACATAGATCAGCTGGCCTCTAGAGGAAAAATCCCTAGATTCGAGATACTGGGAGCCACCTATCACCGCAATTACGGCGTGGCAACCTACATACGAAATAAGATAGAAAATGCTTCCCAGTGTAAGATATCTACAGACAACAACATACATGAAGTTGCTGTCAAAATTGGCGAGACCACTATAATTAACATCTATAAGCCTCCCGGCTGTCCATGGCCTCCAGGAGTACTCCAAGAATATCCCCACCCTGCTATCTACGTAGGAGACTTTAATAGTCACCATGAGAACTGGAAGTACGCACGAAACGACCAGAACGGTGAATCCCTGATTAGCTGGAGTGAGGAGACTAACACCCACCTGATTTTCGACGCCAAGGACCGCGGAACATTTCGATCAGCAGCATGGAGACGAGATTAGAACCCTGATTTATGTTTTGTCACTAAAAACAAAAACAACCAACCGCTAGCCGCAACTCGTGAAGTCCTGTCTGATTTCCCACATAGCCAGCATCGCCCTGTTATCTTAAAAGTCGGAATTAACATCCCAATCATAAAATCCTTTCCTCGCCCACGATGGAATTTCCAGAAGGCAGACTGGGCCTCCTTTGCAGAAAACCTTGACAAGTGTATAGGTTGGATACCCCCGACTAGGGACAACTATGACAGATTTGTGGGAGCAGTCATCGCCACGGCTAAGAGGAATGTACCCAGAGGCTACCGGAAAGAGTACATCCCTGGCTGGAATGAGAGATGCGAAGACCTGTACCAGGAATTTACCGAAACCAACAACCAAGAAATCGCGGACGAACTGTTGCACAACTTAGACGCAGCTCGACGGGAAAAATGGATGGACACCGTGGAGAATCTAGATTTCACTAAATCCATTAGGCAAGCATGGACCCTACTCCGTAACCTGGGAGGCAGTAAACGTAAAATAAAAGACACTCACCCGATAACCCCTAACAATGTGGCCGCACACATAGTTAGAACCTCAAGAGCACCAAGGGACAGAACACACACCATGACCGTCAATCGTGAATTAAGATCCTTAAAACAAAGGGCATCGCCTACCTCCGAATTTTCCCAGCCTATTACAGCGGAAGAAGTTGCAGCAGCCTTGTCAAAAATCAAAAGTGGCAAGGCTCCCGGCTTCGATGGCATCCACCCGGAATTCCTACTTCACTGTGGAAAATATACTAGAACATGGCTCGCAAACTTCTTAACAGATATTTTAGAATTGGGTAATATCCCACACCAGCTTAAACGAGCAAAGATTATAGCGATACTAAAGCCAGGCAAACCTAATGACATGCCCCAGAACTACCGCCCTATCGCTCTGCTGAACTGTGTCTATAAGCTGTTGGAACGTATCATCTACAATAGAATAAGCGGAAAAATTCTTGAAGTGGTACCGATTGAACAGGTAGGTTTTCGACCCAACCGCAGTTGCACCGACCAGATCCTCTCCCTAGCAACTCATATAGAGGCGAGCTTTCAGAAAAAACTCAAAACATCAGTAGCCTTTATTGACCTATCAGCCGCTTATGATACCGTTTGCCGACAAGGCCTGATATTTAAGTTGCTGCGGGTCATACCATGTAATAAGCTGGCCAACCTCATTGATAACATGCTCACAGATAGAAGTTTCAGAGTCATAATGGGCGACTTAAAAAGTGACCAAATGAAGCTCAACAATGGTTTCCCACAAGGCTCCGTTCTGGCGCCATTGATGTTTAACCTCTACATATCTGACTTACCTGAAACCACTTCTCAAAAATTCGGATATGCCGACGACTGGGCAATAGCTGCAAGAGGCAGATCAATAGAGGCAACGGAAAACACATTAACTGCGGATCTAACAAAGCTGGGAGATTACTTCCGAAGGTGGAGATTACGGCCAAACGCGACAAAAACGGAGGTGACATGCTTTCACCTCGACAATGCCCAAGCAAAAAGAAAGCTGAACGTTCATTTCGAAAACAGGCAGCTAAACCATAATAATTACCCCAGATATCTAGGCGTCACCTTTGACAGAACCCTAACATTCAAGGAACACCTACGTAATACAGCCGCAAAACTTAAAACTCGAAATAATATCAGACAGAAGCTATGTGGGACCACGTGGGGCTCTTCCGCGGCTGTAATGAGATCTTCGGCTCTGGGACTTGTCTACACAACAGCAGAATATGCCGCACCGGTATGGCTAAACAGTAAACACACAGGCTTGATCGATGCTCAACTAAACTACACAATGAGGATGATATCAGGAACAATAAAGCCAACGCCTTTACACTGGCTACCTATACTGAGCAACATTCCCCCACCGGACCTGCGAAGAGAGAACGCTCTCTTACGCGAGTATGGAAAAGTGCTGAACAACGAGAAACTGCCAATCCATAAGGATGTTCCTGCCCTGGAGATGAACAGATTGCGCTCAAGACACCCCTCTTTAAAAAAGGCAAAAAATACGCATCCTCTCAACCCGGATTATGGCAACCTCTGGAAAATGTGGTGGAGAGAATCTGTGCCCCAAAACCTGCAGAATATGCCATGCATCAATGTCCAACCACCAAGATTCAATTTGCCAAGGAAAACTTGGACGACCCTGAATCGAATTCGGGCAAATAACGGCAGATGTGCAGACAGCCTCCACAGGTGGGGTAAAATCACCACCCCGAGATGTGACTGCGGTGCGGACCGGCAGACGATTCGTCACATCGTGGAAGATTGCCCTCTGAGACGTTTTGCAGGAGACCCCAATGAGATTCTGACCGCGACTGAAAGTGCAATAGACTATGTCACAAACCTGGATGTTTGTTTGTGAACTTTTGTTTGTTATATACACTATTTTTAAACACTTTTATATCTACAACTATATGTTACACACTATGACTACTCTTTATTTCTGTGTCTTATGATTTTTATGTCTTTTCTATATGATGTGTTATATGCCATAAGCTAAATAAATAAAAATAAGTAGAGGGCAGCCAGGCCACAAGCGGTCGTCCGACACGAATGTTGCCAACGAACCGACGGGATGTCGGCCTGCTGCTTGTAGTTGACGCTGGCCCGGGTGAAGTACTCCGGTATCTTCGCTCTGAGAAGGTCCTTCCTGCGCAGCTCGTGGCTTCGGCCGCTCGGACCTCGTGGCCACTTCTTGTCGCGACGCTACCGCGAATCCCCAAACTTCTTGCCTCTCTGTTCAAAACAATCAAATGGTTCTGAGCACTATGGGACTGAGGTCATCAGTCCCCTAGAACTTAGAATTACTTAAACCTAACCAACCTAAGGACATCACACACACCCATGCCCCAGGCAGAATTCGAAAGGGCGACCGTAGCGATCGCGCTGTTCCAGACTGTATGGCCTAGAACCGCTCGGCCACACCGGCTGGCTGCCTCCCTCTCGGGCCAACGAACCACGTGTATATATATATATATATATATATATATATATATATATATATCGGCTAGCAAAGACCTTCTAAGGACACAGCCCACAGATACCAACCACTCCTCATAGATATTGGCAATGTGGCAGCAAGAGGGATAGTCGATACTACACCTGAGCGAGTGGCGCCAGACAGAACAGGCTACTAATTCAGTGACGCCACAGCTCAATCAGTAAGGCATTGAACTCCTCTGCACCGCATGTACAAACAACGAAAGAATCATCGACATAGCCATTCCACCTGGCTGGTCTTTTAGTGGCAGTATAAAACGCCTGTTGTTCGAAGTTCTCCATTAACGAACTGGTTACAGACGGTCTAGGAGGACTGCTCTTAGCCATCCCGTGTATTTGTTCGTAAAAATCACTACTGCAATGAAAACTGGTTGTAGTGAGGCAGTGTCTGAGTAGCTCCACAATATCTGATGGAAAAATATCTGCTATACATGAGACAGCCCTGTTCACAGGAATCGTGGTAAATAACGACACATCATCAAAACTAACAATGATATCACCTGGGAGCAAGTGTATTTCTTTTTATTTCTCAATGAAATGACATGAATTTTTAATATGACTGTCAGTTTCACCATAAGCTTGCAGCAATGAGACAGGGTGTCTAGCTAACTTGTGGGTGGGAGGCCATACAGCACTCACAATAGGCTTCAAAGTGACCTGCGGTTTGTGCATTTTGGGTAATCCATAGAGCCTAGGCGGGTACCGTTCCATTTTGCAAAGTATGTTATCGTCAGAGGAGAGTCGAAAGCTTACGTTGTAGGATTACTACCACGACGTATAGTGTGAAGGTTTTTATACTGTTGCAGTTTTCGCAACCCGGGATATGCAGGTAGGCCCACCGCGTTCGGACCTTTGTCAGGGCGCAGGTACGGCCGGAGCGGTGTCCGTGTCGCCGGCGCTTGTAACCGAAATCCATGTCCTCGGAAAGCGGTGCCTGTAATTGGAGCCGATGAGGAGCGCGGCGCCGCTTTGAGGGCGGCCGGCGCGGCGTGTCGGCGGTAATGGCTGGAGACGCGACCAGTGGAGCGCGCGCCCCGGGACCACACGGCGCCGCCGGCCGCGGCGGGTGGCGGAGGCGGAGGCGCGGGCGGGGGCGGCTGCGGGGGCGGAGGGGCGGCGCACCGGCGCACCGCCGCGCGACACGCCGGACACATGCGCCGGCCCGTCTCTGTGTCGCCACATGAGACGGAATCACTTTCCTCCCAGTCGTACTGGATGTCGGCTCTCCGGGAAGGTAAGCCGATGCTATTGGGAACTCGATGAAAGCTACAGGTTTCATGCCGATAAGGCACTCGCCGGAGACGTGAACAGGTAAGCAGGAAAAATGGACACAAGCAGGCCTGCGGAAGCGTACCGTCGCAGTCTACCAGAGGAAGGAAGGTCACCGAACTTGCTCAGTTTCGTCCGATTTTAGAATACAATTGGATGTAACGAACAAGTAACCCAACCACTCATTCCTTAAAGACTCGAGCTTTCATATACAAAACAGCTTCAAATGTCTGTTTACCGTAAAATGGAGTAAACAGAAACAGTTTTCACAGTTAAGAAAAAGTTAATAATTTTAAAAATAGAAATGAAACTCAGAATCATATGGAATTACTGTTCTTGTGCTCAACTCTAAATTTGTAACTAGTTTGGCGACCTAGATCATGATTTCATAACATAAAGAAATAAAAATGTGTTTCTATTCGCCACAGAGATAGTGTTGAATAGAAACAGCAATTTTTTTCTTTTTTGTTTGTATTTGTTGGTCCTTCCGGTGCATGGGGACACACAGAATCTAATTTAATTATAAGAGAATAAGAAACAAAATTTTTCTGGTTCAAAATAGGATCATTCTGCACAAAACTAAGAATTTTGCATGAATTGTAATTTCTTATTCTGTTTTTTTTTTTTTTAAATAAAAAGGGTTATATCTCCAGTTACTCTAGTATAACATTAAACTGATGCATTTGGTTTGCCTCCTAATACATTAAGTCACTGACAACACGTTCAGAATGGTCATTTCTCTAAATCTTCAAGTTGTAGGCACCTCCCAGAAATAACGGAGGGCTTTCGAACATCTCCTTGACTAAAACTGACTTCTCATCTGTTAGAATCAACATGTGGAATCAGCCTTGGTATTTTCGTAAAACACCAACATAACCTTTACCTTCTAAATAAACAATTTTACTTTCATACTGTGCAAATGACCTCTTTTCTCCAACTTCTTTTTTCCATATACTTTAATCACAGCATACTCTCCTGGACAGTGTCAGATGGTTCTTATTTTCTGTCAAAATCTTGGTATTCTACTGAAGGAACACTGATGCTTACCGTCCCTATTGACCCCATAAATTCCGAAAACGTAACCGTATCTTTCCAGTTAGCCAAAACACGAGGCAAATTAAGACACGCATTAAAACTAAATGGAACCGATTTGCAAATTTTCCTTCCAAGTATTTCAATTAAAACAACACAATTTAGACTGGTCCTTACTGATAAATTCCGTAGTAAGCAAATTCAACCACATTCAATGTTTTTCATTGAATGAACAGAACATAAACTGACAGTGTCGCCAATCTTGAAAATCCGTTGGGGCCAAACAGAATGTATGGACCCTTTGGTGTGCATCACAGCGTGTGACACTACACATCTTATGACTTCCAACGATCATCTCTGGCGAAGAGCGAGTTACTATTTCACATCAGTTTCACAGCGTAGCTGCACATTTAAATACAGCCAAGCTCTCGATAACAGAATAATTTTAAGGATATTAGTAGCTGCTTTCTCATTCACATACTTTTTTCACACCTGGTCCCAGACGTAGCCGAATGTTGGCGAAGTATGTCGGGCAAGGCAACTAGCGTCACGTCACGAGTTTGTTTCGGAGCCCGTATTTCGTGTAATAGCGTGATGGGCATGTAAAGTGGTAAGGAAAGTACGTAAGCGGAGCAGAGACGACTCGGGAATCGTTCTAGCGACTGATAAATGGTGAAACCTACTACCGTGTAACTTGGGGAAAAGACAGATTGTTATGGGTTTGCGCCAGAACGAGCATCTCGTAAATGGCGTAGCTGGTAGGCTGTTCGTGTTCTACTGTCTTGAGCATCTATGGTAAGTGGCTGAAAGACGGTGAAACTACAGACCTGTTTGTGAGATCACGTGATGCTTTTTGCTTCACCTTCTACTAGCGACATCCCTTTTCTGCACAGCAGAGGTGCACAATCCTTTTTCGCCTGCAAATGTTTCCCAAACAAAGATTACATTTAAACTTATGGGAAGAAGTGGGACATATCAGCATACATGAAAAAATGACTTGCAGTTTAATTCTAGTATAGGAAACCTACAAACGTACTTCAGGCATATTATTACTCATGAGTAGGTTACGTCATCAACCTTAACGAAGAAAGGACCTAGGAACAGTGCTATTTTCGTAATTACCACAAAATCAAACATCTTGTTCGGAATTTACTCACCACAAAATCAAACATCTGGTAGCAGGTAATTCCATACCGTATTATCAGAGTATGCCTTTTCCTTTATAACCTAGCCAAATGCTAATAAATTATTTCACGAACTTTCAGATGCCTCGCTGGTATCCAGTGCTATGTAGATGTGTAGATGTGTGACTCAAACACAAATACTTTTCACAAGCATCGCAAGAATACTTGGTGCTTTTGCACTGTTTGCTCAGTTTACAAAACGCACACAGTTTTTTCCTTCGATTGACGCCTTCTTGCGGTATTCGTGCGACTCTCTGCAAGGACTGTTGGGAGACCTCAGCCAACTATAGCAGTAGATGTATGGACAGAGATGTGTCATCCTTTCTTCACCATATTCAGTTATAAATCCTCTGGCCACCTGGCGCAAGAAGGCACTTCGGCTGTTAGAGCCATAACCGTAGTGACAGTCACAGCACGCATTCCAAAGTCGTTTACGATCCTGCTAGATACTAAACCTCCTCTCATACCGTAACAAGACAGTTCGATTCTTTGAGACCATTATTTTCTGAATGCAGCAAATAGATGAGTTTCTTTTCGACTTAGTATGAATTTCGCCGTTGACCAGTGACCATCATTGTACATTTGCTTCTATAAAAGGAGTGATTTTTGTAATACGGCAAGTTAATGGCACACAAGATGTGAAGCTATCAGTTTTCTTAAATTTCTTTGGTTTTACCTCAGCCAAATGCTTAGGTAACATAAAAGCCCACAACAAGCCATTTATGGCCTTTGCCCCTTTTAACGGTATCAAAACTCACAAACATTTTGCACTTTCGTCAACGCTAGGAGTATTATTATATGGTGTAAAAAAATTAATGCTAATAGTTACAATAAAAGATTATTCATTCGTCTCGCAACCTGTTTCGGGATTTTTCCCATCCGCAGGTGTTTATACATTCTTGTATATGTTTAAATTGCCGGAGTTCACGGTATAAACACAAAAAAAATTATTTGCTGGTGACTAAACAGATACAACCGGAACAATTGTAAATGGCAAGGCAGAATTTGTCGAAAATACAGGGTGTCCCAGCTATCTTCTCCACCCAAAATATCTCTGGAACAATAACAGCTATTGGAAAACTACTTTCACCGGTATCAATGTAGGGCTCGGGCCCATGAATGTACATATTTGGAAACATTCTGAAACGAAAGCATATGTGTTTTTAACACGAACTTATGTTTTTTAAATGAACCTCCTACATTTTTTCATCAGCAATCCATAGCATGACAAAGCACATACACAATGGCGTTGATTGCATCGCAATATTCCCATTACATCCCGAGATATTAAGACGCGAAGTTGACGCTTGAAACACCCGACATGCGCTGCTAGCGCACGTCCTGAGGCTGAGGCGTGGACCCCATGCTGCACGTAATCGCGATGTGATTGACATGCGTGATCACACCTCCATACTTATCAAGAGGTCCGAAACGAATAGTACGGTCTGCTGCCATCCTGCATTAACGTCGTACATTCCAGCAGGTATTTATCCCACAGGTTAGGGGTGATGAGGTTCTGTAACATATCTGTGTACCGCAACGTTAGTCACGAAGTTAACTTCGCTTATCGTTAATCCGTTACTAGAAAGGTAATGCCGTTCAACGTTAAAACTTTACTTTATTGTAGATCTAGCGCAAGTGACAGTCAATCATTCATTCGTAATAGTAAAATTCATGTTGGACGTAGAAGATGAATGTAAACATGTTTAACCAATTAGTTTTATTATCACATAATTATCAATGTTATGTTTATCTAATGCGTTAAATGACAAATTGTTGCAAACAAATGTTTCTTAACATTACTGGGTAAAACGGCCCTTTGTAGAAACTTCCACTGTGATACCAGCACTACATACTAAACATAGCGTTCACATCTCATGCTCAAAGTGATGCCCATTGGCTTGCATACATAGGGTCACTCTGCGGATGAAGGATGCCCTACTTCTTGCTACTCTTTCCTCTTTGATGGCTGTGCAAGCATCAATAATGCGTTGCTTCATGTCCTCTGGTGTTGTTGGTTCATGTTGGTAAACAGCTTCCTTCACTGCTCCCCAAAGAAAATAATCCAGCGGTGTAAGGTCCGGAAATCGGGCAGGCCACCTAACTGGGGCACCTCGTCCAATCCACCTACCAGGGAACTTACGGTTCAGAAGTCGTCGTGCTCGTAAGGCGTTATGTGCAGGGCATCCGTCATGCTGATACCACATGACCATTCTCCGGTTCAACGGTACGGTGTCCAAGAGAACAGGAAGATTGTGTCGTATAAATCTGGAGTATTGTCTGCCATTTTGGATGACATTTATAAAGAAATGTCCGATAATGGTATCTCCAACAATCGCACACCAAACATTAACTTTCCACGGACGTTGATGCTCTACCTGACGGAGCCATTTGGGATTGTCTTCAGAACGATAATGCATATTCCTCATATTGACAATTCCTTTGTTGGAGAATGATGCCTCGTCGGTAAAGAGAACATCTGCAAAAAAATTTGGATTGGTCAGAAGTTTTTGCTGAGCCCACCGACAAAATGTTACCCTATTGCGGAAGTCATTTCCGTGAAGATCTTGGTGTAAATGAACATGGTGAGGATCAAATTTATGACGTTTAAGAATACGCTGTGCACTTGATTTCGACACACCAACTTCACGTTCAATTTGGCGTGTGCTCTTTTGAGGATTCACAGCTATGGTAGCGAGCACAGCACCTTCAGCACGTTCATCTGTGCGTGTTCTAGGACGATGTCGAGGTCTTGGATTTAAGCTTCCTGTTTCACGTAGACGACATGTGAGACGACCAAACATCCGGCGCGAAGGCGATGGCTTGTCAGGGAATCGTCTTCTTTACAGTCGTTCTGCCTGAACAGCATTTCGTCCACCTACAACAGGGTACAGTACAGGTATGTAGAGTAGGGTAGAAAACAGACATATTAACTTAATAATCATAATGTTCGCTAACAGTACTATCAACAAACAAGCAATCTCATAACGTATTTCCCGTCAACGTACATTCTCCATAGATCAGCAGCATTTCTACCATATCTTCATGTGTGTGCATTATTCTGTACAGTATAAGTTCCCCAACACAACGTTTATTCACAATGTGTACTACCTCCGTGCCGTCACTAGATTACTCTGACGCACGACTACACTGGCAAGCGGTGTACTGCACGCCAAAGCAACAACAAATGGGATGCTCGGAGGGTGGTGGAGTACAGGAGTTTGCATGGGTCGCAAATCATAAACAAGGCGAAGTGGTAACTGTGGCAGTAGTGGGAACTACGTTGGACACTTGACTAGGTAGAGCCAGGCCCTGCGCGACAGGCTCAATGGGTCATATAATGCATTAGATAAACCTTATTTTGGGTGCGCAGGATAAATAAGACAACCTGATGGGTGTACACCGATCGGTGCTGGTTCATATTGTGTACGTAGATACGTAAAACGTGCAAGAGGGAAACCATTATGTACTTATGAGAGTTGATGGCAGCAGACCGTATTATTCGTTTCGGACCTCTTGATAAGTATGGAGGTGTGATTACGCCTGTCAATCACATCGCGATTACGGGCAGCATGGGGTTCACGCCTGAGCCTCAGGACGTGCGCTAGCAGCGCATGTCGGGTGTTTCAAGCGTCAACTTCGCGTCTCAATATCTCGTGATGTAATGGGAATATTGCGATGCAATCAACGCCATTGTGTATGTGCTTTGTAATGCTATGGATTGCTGATGAAAAAATATAGGAGGTCCATTTAAGAAAACATAAGTTTGTGTTAAAAAACACATATGCTTTCGTTTTAGAATGTTTCCAAATATTTACATTCATGGGCCCCGCCCTCCATTGATACCCGTGAAAGTAGTTTTCCAATAGCTGTTATTGTTCGCAAAGATATTTTGGGTGGACAAGATAGCTGGGACACCCTGTATATCTGCATTTACATAAAGATGAAGTGTCATTATTATAATTACGCTGTCATGAGAGTTTTCCACTTAGTTGCACTTTTGTTATCATTTTCGCGTTCATATTTAAGTTTTATAAAGTTTAGCTGCATATTTCACTATTATGATGTGCACTCGTGAAATACAAACATTTAGGCTATGATCAAAGAACTTAGACGTAGGTGTAAAGATGTTCCTCATACAGAAACATTTACGTTATGGTCAAAGAAATTAGCCGTAGGAAGTGCAAGGATGTTGCACATATCGAAACTTAAAAAGCTATTAGAGACTGTGAGGTTTTTTTAAATCCATATTATGAATTTGTAACCACATTTTTTTCGGAGAACTTAGATCTAGAAAGTACAAATGAAATTTTGAAAGCTATTACAAATTATGAAAATGACAGTTAAAGTTGTATTTTCTATATGACTTTCACAAATTAGGATAATGAAGCTTGAACTGTTGTATGATTGCTACATCGGATTTCTATAGCATATTACTTTGTTATTATATCAGAGGATAGTGAGCTTTTTGTTTTTGCATATTTCTCAACGAATAAGTGGAGTTTACAAACAAACCTTGTCTCCACATATTGCATGAAATATGCAATAACCCACTCAGCGGCAGCTAAGGCCTGAAGATGGTGCACTGAAGCATCGAAACTGCTAGCCATATAAAAAATGATATCGTAAGGATGGCTGTAGTTGTTCAATTCTATTGTACTATGTATATCAGGCTGAGTAATTGCTTTCGGCTCTTACAGATCTCCATGGCATTGTGCTTATTTAAGTCACAACAGGAAACTAGTGGTCGTAGCTGTGTCATGGACAATGAGTGCATACGATTAATAATTTACATCCCGAGAAATGCCGTGAAGGCTGAGTGGTACGATTAAAATTTTATTCCTGAGAAACGAATGAAAGTGAAACAAGTAGAATTTGAAAACAAAAAAGGAAGAATTTCGCTCTTAGAAATATTGAATTGTTTCAGTTTGAGGCACTGGGAAACCACTTCGCAGCACCACGGCAGCCTAAATTATTAAAGGAGAGACTCAGAAATCCAACCGAGTAAAAAACCTAAAAATAGCAGTGGTGGCCCTTTACTTCCCTACAAAAAAGTAGCGACATCTGAGCTGTGACGCTAATCGCAAAGAAGCTAAATGTCCTTGTATTTTATCTGCTTATAGGTGTACTGCAAGCCAAGTTCATTCCAAATATAGAACGCGAATTTTTAAGATGCAAATGATACGTGTGTGCGGAATCCGCAGCACTTTTAAAGAAAATCTCTCTATACAAGCGATGTCTTAAACCTGAAAAGTGCTTATGGGAAAACCTAACGCCAAACATTACTTACGTGTCAATTGACATCAATATATGTTGGAGACAAAAATTATTTTCGGTGCATCTGAATGCTCACTCCATAGACACTTCTACTTTATGACGATAACTGTTAAACATAGTATCATCTTTGGGTTTCAAGCTAAGCAGTCGTGTTAGCACCAGGTTGCTGGGCAAGAAATGATTTGGTGATTTTCATTTGTGTACATAAAACCATATTCCTAGGGGTTTTGGTATGCTGACATCTGTTGGGTAGTTGTGAAATTATAAATAACGAACGAGCAGCTCGGAAACTGCGATACTGATCGACTCGATTGATCGCTCTGTAAAGCAGAATAAGCGACATTTTTTGGTAGATTTGACAACAGATTACAATGGTCGCGCCGTATAACGGTCAAAGGCTGGCTTCGATATGGCTACTTCACCGAATTCGTATGTCGCGACAACTCGTACGGGAGCCCAAAGCTGAACTGTATTGCAACAAACTAAGCAGAAAAGGTTGTTTTTAACGAGAACTTCGCAGATGCTACTATTCACGACTATTTTAAAGTGATAAGTGATGTGTTACACTGGCAGTTGTTTGAGGTCTGGGAGCTGGCACCTGGCAGCATCCAAGAAGTGAGCCATAAGGTTCAAATGGCTCCGAGCACTATGGGACTTAACATCTGAGGTCATCAGTCCCCTAAGACTAAGAACTACTTAAACCGAAATAATCTGAGAACATCACACACACCCATGCCCGAGGCAGGATTCGAACCTGCGTCCGTAGCAGCAGCGAGTTTTCCGGGCTGAAGCACCTAGAACCGCTCGCCTACAGCGGCCGGCCATACGGTTCAGCTCAGGCGAATTCTGTGGCGAAAGCACCTACGTGAGTTCAGTATCATGCTTCTTAAACCATTGTAACACATTTCTGTCAACGGCAGTTATTCTGAAAGACATCGACATCGAATAGGAAGTGGTACAGATGGCCCACAGTAACACTGACATAGTCAACGCCTGTTATGGTACCTTCAAATAATGCCATAGGTCCCGTGGGAGCCCAAATGCAAGTCTGCCGTAGCGTAATACCGTCCCCAACGGGCCTTTGTCCATAGTGGTTTGAATATTCCGAGCAGATATTCGTCTGAATGATGTCGCTTGCAGACAAGGCGATCGACGTAGTGCAACAAGACCCGTGAGTTGTCCGACTATGCGACGTTCGGCTTTAATCTGAGGTTCAATTTCGATGATCTTGTGTCCTCTGGAACCGTAATTGACAATGTCGTTGAATGAACATAGAAACACGCAGCAGTCGTCTGCTGCAGAGCCCAACATTCAACAATGTGCTCTGAACTGCAAGCTACGATACACTTGCACTTGTACGACCATTGCATTCTGTCTTTAAATCTGCCAAAAAATGTCGCTTATTCTGCCTTACAGAGCGATCAATCGAGGCGATTAGCACTGCAGTTTCCGAGATTCTCGTTAGTACTCGGCGGTCATAAAAATATTTCTTCTGTTGAAACCGCTAACGTCAGTGGATTGTCCCATTTGTGGCCCGTGTCGTAACTATGATGATTCCTGATTCGCCTTTTCCTCGCATATATTGTACTTTCATCACCTCGTGACGTGCTTGCAACGCTACCAGGCGCTGAAATCTCGCGGTAAGCAGCGACCAATATGTTCTGTATTTCAGTCTGTATACAGGGAAATGAACACTCAATAAGGTGCTTAGCATTTTAACTTAGGTCATTAAATGACGTACAAAAAGCAGCAGAATTACAGACCTACAGTAAACCAACCTTTCGTTCTTTTAGGAATGCTGACCATGACAACAACACATATGAATAGTAACTCAAGAAACAAAATTAGTATGTTGCAAAAGAATAGCTAGACCACAGACTGTCCATTGCTTAGAGCTTACAGAGATACATATGAAATTAGCTGCCACACCAGCAGCTCAAAGGGGCATTCAGTTCACAAAAGGAAGTATCAAGCGTCCCAAAACTTTTGTCAGGTAAATGGCACAAACACCAGTATTGGAGGAGTAGGGGTAGCTGCCAGACCATCAAAAACCGCATCGAGAGTATATTTTCCAAGAACTGGCGATGTTGTTACCAACCCCTCTTACGTTCTCAGCGCTGATAATAAGAGAACAGATATTATTTATATAGTTTTCACTGAGCACATAATTATTTATTATTAATTAGATTTTCTTAATTTCAAGAAGTTTAAAATTTTATTTCACGATACTGTTGAATTGCGCAACACAGGGTCAACCAATAGCCAGGTTTGCTCATCAGTTGAATCCGATACCCTAAGTATATGTTATATGAGGAGAAAGTTTTTGAAATCAGTACATTCAATTTTCTCATACACACACGATTTTTTTAAATTAAAAGCTTACATAATAAGAGACATGTAGCAAAATTCCTCCATAGCTGTATGCAAAAACCGAATAAACATTATTTAAGAGGCCCAAGAATTTTAAGCCTTGGGTCCCGTAAAATGTTTTGGTGATGCAGCAACAAGAAGGGGTTTTATGTTTTGGCAGCATCTGGGAAAGACGTTTCAGAGAACAAGATCACTACACTCGTTCTTGCTGGCAAGGAGCATCTTGCGAAACAGAGAGACATACTATTCAGATCAAAAGGGAAGCTAGGACTAAGATGAAGGTCGAAAACGATGAACAGGAGGCTCAGAACTAAGCAAGCCATGATACGAGACGGTTTAGTACACAATTCTTTTCTTTTTAATTTTCCGTAACCCTGACTTTCAGCACTTTGGGTATGCTTTACTCTCAGTCTAATAGTGACAGGGAGCTAGAGATTTGTATGCTGCTTAATACAGCGACATGTAACTGTTTTCCTTCAGTATTAATAAAAGGTAGGATACAAGTGGGAATTATTTTTCATTGTCTCGACTATTTTTACACAACACACTTTTTTTGTCACTGTGACCACAATCGGAAACCAAACGTTGGGCTCATTTTATACGTGTTAAGTTCTATTACTTCACTTAAGTTTCTCTGCAATGGCATTGTAGCTTTTCCTATAGTGTGTGTACCGAAATCGTGCATCGTAGTAGGGAAAATTAATAGTTTCGGTAAGAGTTACAAGCGTACAGTCCGAGGATAGTGTGAGCCTCACTATGTTTCATTGCTTCTAAACCATCTCAGCACTGTACATGATGTTTTGTAGAATGCGTTTGCGCCGATGTTGAATAGAATTGAAGAAACGTTGCTCCCTGTAAACTTTTGAAAACTGCTAACCTCAACTACCCAGTGCTCTTAAGCGATATAGTGAGAGCTTCGTCGGAAACCTAAATACATATGGATGGACGGGTATTTAAACGTTAGTGGTGAGTTATCGGCCGATTTCGACTAACGTGCTGTCTCCAAACGAGCATACTCTAAACTATAGTTTTGTGACAATTAGCACATTGTAATAAATATTTACAGTCAGAAGTGTGTCTTTGCCACATCCCAGTCTGTTTCTCCTTCCTCATGCGTCCGCTTTTATCAATAATTAACGGTATTTATGGTCATTCATTATAATTATTTAACACTTAAAATGCTCTTCCGATCACCTATTCCCCGTTGCAGGCCACCCAGCTAACGTCTCCTATGCCAACGAAACTTTGACTTTCTGTGTTTCGTATAATTACTGACCGAATTTCAAAATTCTAAATGCTGTAATAAGCTACTCATTAAGATGTATAATTCGTACCTTGACGGCTTAACACAGGAAATACTAAAGTTATAAACTATGTATATTTACTGAGGTAGCGTAACGGAGCGCTAATCGCCTACACTTTCCTCGTTCATTATTTCAGAATGAGAGCACTTAGCGAGTTTCTACAAAGTTTACACGTAATTTCAAAACTTATTTAGAGTTTTTCTCGCCTACATCCGCACAAAATAATGAAGGGAAACAGGTGGTTGCTTAATAAATGTTCGTTGTTCATGCGGTAGCTTCAGCAGCAATCGTGACGTTTTGTTACCAGTAACCCTCACACGTAGTTATATTAAATATCGAACTGTCGTATATAAAACAGTTCCTAACGTTTATCGTTGAATACTCTGAAACTAACAAAACAAACTTAATCACAGCTTTCCGTTTACAGTTATGAATGTTTTTCTCGCTTAGTGTAAGATACAGGGTGTCCCACGTAAAACCGGTACGCCTCTCGCCCAAGATTCAAGAAACAATAAACTAACTAAAAAGAACAGATAACAGGAACCTAAAAGACATATAGTTAAAATGTAGTAAACGTGTTGATTATAAGAGATGTTGATAGGGGTGGCCGTGGGGATCCAGGCACCGGTCCTTCGTGTGATCACGTTACCAGCATCACGCTGTAATTCTGCAGGCGTGATGTTAATTTATCTAGTGATGTTCTATTTAAGATTTCCATTGTGTGAAGACTGCCAGTACAAATTTTGCTTTTTGTGTGACCACAAATAAAAAGGTGTTAAGTCCGGGGACCCAGGGGGCCATAGGCCTTGGAGGTAAGTATGTCTTCAGGGAACACGTTGGTGATGTGACCTATACTTTGGTTAGACATGTGAGCGGTTGCTTCAGATTGTTGGATTATTGCACACAGATTCTCTGCATCTGTTAAAAGAATGAAAGATGGCTAGATATCTAGCTCTGTTTAAGGTGTAATTGAAAAATATGGGCCCAATAATGGGCATGCTGGACAACGCACAGCAAACACCTATCGTCTTCGAGTGGAGAGGTTCTTCATGCAGAATATGTGGGTTGTCCTGCGACCAGCATATCTGGGAGTTTACATAACATGACAAATAAAACCAGGCCTCATCTGACCTGACGTAAAATAAGGGGTTCAGATAAAGGTTAGCAATTGTTAACAGCCTATTACATTTATGAACTCTTTCTTCCTGGTCCTCAAATTTCAACTCTTGCACCACACTGACACGACTGGCTTTTAAATTCATACCTTTTAGTACACGATGTACGAGATATACCAACCTCCTGCGACAACCTCCTTACCGACTTGTGTTTACCCCTCCTAATGTCCATGAGAATCTTGTGTAAGTTTTCAGGCGTACTCACGGTAGGTCGCCTATTTCTCTGCGCTAACAGCCGCTGCAGCCGTCTATTATTTGAATAGTGCTGGTCATGGGGAATTTCCACCAGGACATTTTCCTTGAAACATTTATTGACAGTTCTTGATGGAGCCTCACTTTATGTAACACTCCACAGTATCATTTCACTGTTCTAACGCAAACTGCCTCATTTCTGCAACAGCTCAAAAATACGACGCTGTCACAGCAATTGACGCAGGAACACATAGCTGCACTCAAATTTCCGATTAAATGCAGTGTAGCCAACTTTCGACGCAGCGTTGCTACTTAACAAACAATTCAAAGGGGGGGGGGGGGGGGGTCTCTGAGCACTATGATACTTAACATCTGAGGTCATCAGTCCCCTAGAACTTAGAACTACTTAAACCTAACTAACCTACGGACATCACACACATCCATGCCCGAGGCAGGATTCGAACCTGCGACCGTAGCGGTCGCGCGGTTCCAGAATGAAGCACCTAGAACCGCGCGGCCACAACAAGCAATTCGACTAGAATGTTCGATTCTTTACATTATCCGGAGTTGTGTGGGTTAGGGGAGTAAGGGGTATATTGGCTTTTTCTAACTTACGAAATTTCTGTAGTTTCAAACACTTGACCGTGTTACGAGTTTTGAAGTGAAATTTCATGTGGGTAAACATTTTCCCCATTAATTACAACTTAAACACAACGACTTTCTGTCTATGCGACGTACGTAATGTGTCCTGCGATGTTTACACCAGCCGTTGCGCCAACCCTTTCTTAATACCGAGTTCATCACCGCGCGCCAACCCTTCCCCCCTCCGTCCCCGGATTTCATTTTCGCAGCCGCCGCCGCCGCCCCTTTCACTGACGCGTGTGTTATCGGAGCTTCCCAGAGCCAGCCGGGCCTGAATGCGGCCCCAGATTGGAGCGCGCCGACTCGCCTCTTTCTCGATTTGCCGTTTCCTCCCACGTCCGAAAACTTGCACTGAGTGCTCCGAGGAGAGACCAACTTCAGATTCACCTCTGGCTGTATTCGCCGGAATCACTATGCCTGCAATGCAATCAGCTTCCCAAGTTCCTTTCTTTACGTGGCCAAATTGCTCTCGTTCGACAAACTGTTCTTGGATTTGACACATATTACGAGCTCGTTTGAAGATAAGGTCCAGTGTACTGATTGTGACACGGTATGAAGGTGCAAGCGTACTTTTAGTTAATTTCCGTCAAAGTTTTAATTTAAAAACCTTTCCTGAATTTGAAAGTACATATTGGATTACTTTTACACCTCCGGAAAGCATTCGATACAGCTCTCATTTAGTAAACCAAACACGATCTTATCGAGTGTCGCATCTGATTTTTGATGGGATGCAGTTCATGTTGTTCAACATGTTGGCCTTAACGGAATGAAATTGACAGATGTAATTTCGAGAGTGTTATAGGGCCGTTACTGTATCCAATTTATACTTATGACCTAATGGGAAACGTTGGAGCACCCGCGATACTATTCGCAAAATATACAGCTGTCTACAGAAAGGCTGCAACGCCAGAAGTCTGTAGCGACATGCAGGCAGACCTGAAGAAGATGGACAATCGGTGCAGGGAATGGCATGTGACTCAGCGCCTAAATAAATGTAACATATTGGACATAAATAGCAGAAGAGATCTAGTATACTCGATTGTACTACTGGCAACAAAATCCCTTGGAACGGTGACTACCGTAAAATATGTGGGAGTAAAAATCCGGAACGGCAGTAGGTGGAATGATCACACAAAACAGTTAAAAGGAAAAAGACGCCTAAGTGAGATTCATAGTGTAAATTTACAAGACAGTTGTTCGATCGATTCTTGAGTATTGTTGATTAGTCTCTGACCCTTACCAACAGCGACTGATAGAGCAAACAGAAAAACACAATAAAGAGCAGCATGTTCCGTCATGCGATCGTTTAGTCGGCGAGAGAGTGTTATGGGGGTGTTCCACAAATTACAGTAGCAGAGGCTACAAGACATGCATTGTGCATGTCTGATGAAATTTCGAAAGCGTGCGTTCCAAGAACTGTCGGACAGCATCTTATACCCACATAGGTCTCGCGAAATTATCCCACGCGACGTTCCAGAATGGAACAGGAAAGTGGGAGGGGTGTGCGTGAGTAGGGAGACACAGTTGTACCAGAATCGTCCTCCGCCACGTACTGAAAGGTGCCTTCGAGGAAAATAAAATTTGGAGAATAATATATGCGCTACTGGTTCCAGTTTCAGTAAGATTCAGTTTGACCATTCCCATTTATTAAATCTGGGTCTTTCATGCTGCCTTGCTTCAATAGAATATTCTCGGGTACTTCACTCAAAGTAGCGCGGCTTGTAAACCGAGAGGATTTTATTGAATGACTGTAAATATTTACATAACTAGGAGGAAACTTTGTGGTCGGTTCCCTTCAGACCTCTACCGAATTCTCACACCTGACATGAATGTGAGATAAATAATTCCATTAGTTAAACTTGTCAATAAATGATATTTCAACTGAATGAAATTTTCACTCTGCAGGGAAGTGTACGCTGATATGAAACTTCCTGGCAGATTTAAATTGTGTACCAGACTGAGATTCGAACTCGGGACCGTTGCCTTTCGCCAGGAAGTGTTCTACCATCTGAGTTACCCAAGCACGACTCACGACCCATCTTCACAGCTTTAATTCCGCCAGTACCTCGTGTCCTACATTCTAAACTCCTGCAGGAGAGCTTCTTGAAGTTTTATGGCTAGGAGCATGCAGGAGAGAGATGGCCCTGTAAAGACGTGCCGTGGAGCTAAAACTTGTTGAGACGTGGCATTTTCGTCCAGTGATATCCACCTGTCTGTTGAGAACTAAGTAGCAGCTCTTATTGGCTACCACTCATTCTTATACATCCCTCTGCCATCCTTCGCAAAGAATCAGGAACTCTTCGAACAACACTCGGCTGCCTTTGGATTTTCTCGTATGTGTGGGCCACCAGCTCCTGTAGACCATGCATGTTGTCGACGTTTAGACCGTGCATGTTGTCGACGTTTGCAGAACAGATCAATGCCTTTAAATGCCACAGTAGACAGAAATCTAAGGGATTAAGGTCAGGTGAACTTGGAAGCGATGGTGCTGGGATTCCTCAGCCTGTGCTATATGCTACCGTACGTGGCACACATAATGGGGTGCCTAAAAATCCTTCATAAACCTTCGAAATAAACGTCCATAATTTGCGCGCGGAATCTGTCGCGCAGAAAGAGCTGCTAAACAGCTACTGTTAGTTGAGTCGGTAAAGTGTACAGCCCTATAAGACTCAATCGGAGTTCCTATTCACACAGTGATGCTAAAGCAACAGTGTTGCTTCAGTTTATACTGAGAACGCTCTGACGGAGACGTATTTGGAAATATGTAAAATAAGCTAGGAATGAACAAATAGAAGGATTGGGCAAAAATGTAGCTCATAACATCAACCTAAAAGATGAATGAAAGTAAATATGTATTCTTAACTACCTTTTTTTATGCTTATTTCGAAACCCTTTTTAGTTGTTTCAACCACTTACAGTTTCTTTCAAAATGGAATGGAATATTTCATTTTTGGTAACAGAAACTTTATTACGATAACAACTAATACAGTTTACTGTTTATAATTACTTAAGCAAGGCAAACGAGTGAAGAACAATCTGGATACTTACGAATAGAACTCCCACATCAACGGGTCTAAATGAATTTAATATCTATACATGAAAGGCAATGTCCTGACTGACTGACGAACAGACTGACTGACTCCCCAACGCCCAGCCCAAACCGCTAAGGACACTAACTTGACATCTGGATAAGGTATGACTCATATACTGCAGGTGTCGTTTAAGAAGAGATTTTTCGAAGTTCCAAGTCTACGGGAGTGAAATATAGATGATGATTTTTTACTTTTTATTTTTTTTTTAGAAATGTTGCTGTTAATGCAGCCTTGTAGCTATACCTACGAAAACTAGTATCCGATCTCTCGGTCAGCAATAAAGAAATACGTGTTTAACAATTTTTGGAAATTTAACCCTGAGGGAGTGAAATAATGGTTGAAGGCTTTCTTTCAAAATATATCATTGTTAAAGAACCACTACAATATTTTTGAAGCTACATCTATGAACACTGGTATTTAACTTCTCGGATGCAAATACAAAATTCTTGTTTCAGTGTTTTTGGTAACTGATCTCCTAAGAGATAGGGGATGAGACTGTTTTGCAAAATATTTTGTTATGAAAGCATTCTAAAATTATTGTGAAAATTTAAATTTTGTTCCTCACTTAGAAGTATAAAGTACGTCAAATGGTTCAAATGGCTCTGAGCACTATGTGACTTAACAGCTGTGGTCATCAGTCCCCTAGAACTTAGAACTACTTAAACCTAACTAACCTAAGTACATCACACACATCCATGCCCGAGGCAGGATTCGAACCTGCGACCGTAGCATATAAAGTACGTGTTTCCCTGTTTTTGGAAATTCACTTCCTATAGAGGTGAAACGATGGATGAAAGTTTTTATGGAAATATTTCACTGTGCAAGCATTTTTGAATCTACATCCACGTGGACACTCAGCGAATCACATTTAAGTGCATGGCAGATGGTTCGGATCTATTAAAATTTGTATTTGCTTCTCTATTAGAAATAAAATATAGCCATGTCACTGTTTTTCGAATTTCAACCACTAAGGAAGTGAAACAGGGTCAAACTGATTCACTGACTCATCATCGCCCCGCCCAAACCCCTTACAATACAACTAGAAGTTCGAAGATTGGATGCTTAACAAAGGATTGTCCGAAATTCCACATCTGAGTGGTTAAATAGGGAATGAAAGGCTTTTCGAAAGTATGTAGCTGTTAAGATAATTTTGAAGCTAGAGCAACCAAAGCTAGAGTCTGGTTTCTCAGTCAGAAAATACAAAATATGTGTTTCATCATTTTTGGAACTTCAACCACTAAGAGAGTAAAACAGTGGGTGAAACTTTTCTTGGAAATAAATAATTACTAAAGAATTACTAAAAGATTTCTAAGCCTACATCTATGACAACTGGTATCTGACACGTCGGTTCACTGTTTCTGGAAATTCAACCGCTAAAGGAGTGCAATAGGGAATGAAAAATTTTAGTTTAAATGGTTCAAATGGCTCTGAGCACTATGGGACTTAACATCTATGGTCATCAGTCCCCTAGAACTTAGAACTACTTAAACCTAACTAACCTAAGGACATCACACAACACCCAGTCATCACGAGGCAGAGAAAATCCCTGACCCCGCCGGGAATCGAACCCGGGAACCCGGCCGTGGGAAGCGAGAACGCTACCTCACGACCACGAGCTGCGGACAAAAAAAATTTTTTTTGGAATATATTTTGTTACATTACAAAAATTATAAAACCAAATTTATGAAAGTTGATATTTCACTCCAAGGTTAGATATAAAGAAATATTTGTATGCTCTTATGGAAATACCTCTACAAAAAAGCAAATGATCAACAAAAACATTGTATTCCAGCTACTAGATCCCTTTTTCGTCAAAAGTTCATTCGGAAAGACCATGTTGATATGGCCTCAATTATCATGGAAAGCGTAGAAGGTGTTGCAGTTTGTGAACAACATAAAATTTCGATTAAAAAAAAATTTCTGCAGCCAAACAGCCTACGCGAGTGAAGCAGCGGGTGCTAAGCTAGTTATGTGTATAGATCGTTCATCCGCGTGCCCTCTGGTGGACGGGACTCTACTTGCGGCAACTACTGTCCGTGATGTGCCGTGCTGATGTGCGCCTCCCGCGATCTTTCTGGTGGCTACTGAATTTAGGTCAGTGGGAAGCACCCTGCAAGTTTTGATGAGTGTGTTTGCGAGTATCGAAAAAAATAGCATAGATGTCACTATATTTTGAATTCATCAACCTAGAAGTTTAATTTTTTTACACCACCTAGGGACCATGGCCTTTAGCATGTGTTATAAATTTCAACTTAATACATTCCTGAGAAAAACAGTTGTTAACAGTCGGACAGAGAGGCAGGTAGAAGGACGGACGACGAAGTGACGCTATGAGGATTCCGTTTTTACCGACTGAGCTACGGAATCCTAAAAGGCATTAGATTGTAAAGGTGTGGTTAACAGGAGAGATTTTATTCAAAATGGTTCAAATGGCTCCTAGCACTATGGGACTTAACATCTGAGGTCAACAGTTCCCTAGAACTTAGAACTACTTAAACCTAACTAACCGAAGGACACCACACACATCCATGCCCGAGGCAGGATTCGAACCTGCGACCGCAGCGGTCTCGCGGTTCCATACTGTAGCGCCTACAACCGCACGGCCACTCCGGCCGGCAGATTTTATTCCTCCGACTGAAAACATCCTGTATGAACCACTTGTGGACCACAAAAGAATACAGCTTCCACCATGACGTATCAAATTATGTTTGACAAAGCTGTTTGTAAGGGCTCTCAAACAGATGAATCCTGCCTTAACTACCTCTCTATCATATATATCTCTTCATCAGTCAAAGAAAATTGAAAGTCAAAATATCTCTGGTTCTCAGATTCACAAATTGATGAAGGATCACAAATTTGAGAAGACAGACAGAATGCCTGTTATCGAAATCTTTCTAAGGGATAAAAAAACATCCAAATCACAAGAACGCTGTCAAACCTACACATCGCGATATTTGGGATGTAAAATTAGTGGGAAATTCCAGTTCATACAGTCATATATTGACTATTTACCTATAACTCTGGGACATTATATTGACGAACGAGGAGAGCGCTACCACGAGAACATGACAGGGACGGAGAAGCAGGGAACATAGACTGAAAGTGTGATGTCTGGCGCCAGATGTTGAAGAGGGGCAGTAACTTCTTCTCTAATGTCCATCCTATGTGGTGTATTTTACTGTTGTTAGGTCAGCCATAGTGCTGCTTTGATCACTGCCGGGGCAATTTTGGCACGTGGGCTAACGCCTGTATTTGTCACACCTTGTGGTGGCTTGAAAACGGACGCAGATGTCCGAAACTAGTCAGCACCAACAAATAAAAAAAAAAGAAGATATTTCTCAATGCAACTTATGAAGGAGCTACAAACATTTATTTCAAACTTCAAAAAAGTTCACGCCTTAGGCTCATATAGGTTTATAAATTCTATAAATCAAGACCGTGTGTGTGTGTGTGTGTGTGTGTGTGTGTGTGTGTGTGTGTGTACTTTGCATGGGGAAAGAATTACTGCTGTAGTTATTATCACAGAGAACTAGAGTCATTATTATTTCTTTAATACTTTTTCATTAGAGGAACTGAGATGCTAAGATGAGTTATTTGATTTGAATTATTGTGGACAGACAACACCCATAACTACGCAGAATTCCGCGGTCGGTGTCATGATGATTACAATTCTCTGGGTGTTACATCGCGTCATTGTATAAGGAATTTTAACTATAAAACTAAAAAACCATCGTTTGGATCGTTTCACAACGGCATTTCTCAGGGGTGTGGTAGAACACCCACAAGAATTTTACTCATCAAGACAACAGCCACGTTACAGATTCACTGTATGAAGAGAATTTTTCAAGTGGATGTGTAAATCAATTGAAGCACTAATGAAACTGGTATAGGCATGGGTATTCAAATACTGGCATATGTAAACAGGCAGAATACGGCGCTGTGGTCGGGAACGCCGATATAAGACAACAAGTGACTGGCGTAGTTGTTAGATCGGTTACTGCTTCTACAACAGCAGGTTATCAAGATTTAAGTGAGTTTGAACGTGGTGTTACAGGCGGCGCACAAGTGATGGGACACTCCAAGGTAGCTATGAAGTGGGGATTTTCTCATACGACCATTTCACGAGTGAACTGTGAATATCAGGATCCGGTAAACCATCAAATCTCCGACATCGCTGCGGCTGGTAAAAGATCCTGCAAGAACAGGACCAATGACCACTGAAGAGGATCGTTCAACTTTACATAAGTGTAACCCTTCCGCAAATTGCTGCAGATCTCAATGCAAGTCCATCAGCAACTGTCAGCGTGCAGACAATTCAACGAAACATCATCGATATGGGCTTTCGGAGCCGAAAGCCCACTCGCGTACGGCACGACACAAAGCCTAGCGCCTCGCTTGGGCCCGTCAACACCGACGTTAGACTGCTGAAGACTGGAAACAGGTTGCCTGGTCAGACGAATCTCGTTTCTAATTATATCGAGCGGATTGATGTGTACGGTTATGGAGACAACCTCATGAATCCACGAACCTGGCATGTCAGCAGGGGACTATTGAAGCTGATGGAGGCTCTGTAATAGTGCGGACCTTGTGCAGTTGGAGTGATGTGTGCCCGCTAATACGTCTAGACGTCTGACAGGTCACGCGCCGGCCGAAGTGGGCGTGCGGTTAAAGGTGCTGCAGTCTGGAACCGCAAGACCGCTACGGTCGCAGGTTCGAATCCTGCCTTGGGCATGGATGTTTGTGATGTCCTTAGGTTAGTTAGGTTTAACTAAAGTTCTAGGGGACTAATGACCTCAGCAGTTGAGTCCCATAGTGCTCAGAGCCATTTTCGAACAGGTCACACGTACGTAAACATCCGATCACCTGCATCTATGTCCATTGTGCATTCCGACGGGCCTTGGCAATTCCAGCAGGACAATGCCTCACTCCAAGAGTCCAGAAATGCTACAGAGTGGCTAAAGTATCACTCCTCTGAGTTTAAACACTTCCGCTGGCCACAAACTCCCCTAATCACGGACATTATTGAGCATATCTGGGATGCCTTGGAACGTGCTGTTCAGAAGAGATCTCCACCCCCTCATACTCTTACGGATGTTTGGACAGCCCTGCAGGATTTATGGTGTGAGTCCCCTTCAGCACCACTTCAGACATTAGTCGAGCCCATGCCACGTCGTGTTGCGGCACTTCTGCGTACTCGCGGGGGGCCCTAGGGGGCCCTACACGATATTTGAAAGGTAGGTATGTCTCTGCAGTACAATCGCGAAGTTTAGAGAATGCATTTTATTTAAGTGTGATGCTTTCGTTGACTTGTTTACAATAAGAACCATTGCATCTTTTCACGAGAGAACTTTTATGCAGTTTGCTAAACCATAGCTGTACCACGTCTTTCATTTCCCGTATGACATAATATGACTCGGTTTCATTTTTTGCCTTATTCACAATGTAATCACAAATTTTGTTGCGCTGCTAGCGCAGCCCGAAAACAAAAAGTACGGAATATTGATACATGAAACAGTACAGAGCAGTGTGTGCAACAACAACTTCGCGCTAAGAGGACGAACTACACAATCGCCAACAAATATGCAGTGGACGCCATTAGGATGACAGCCCAACGCAAATGATTTTTGCCTATTGTCGGCACAAATAAAATAGACTGTTTACAGTAAGAGCAAAAGGTACAAAAAGAAAAGTCAAATTCATTTGAAATCACGCTAATACCGTGTAATACCTCCTCCAACCACGATAACAGCCTCAATTCTGGACAGACAAGTATCCGCGAGTTTCTTCAGATATGTCGTATCCAGCTGAAGTTACTCATTGTCGATAAGATCACGTGGAAGCACCATATTGCGGGGATGTTGAATGCAACAATTGACCAGCTATACCAAATAGCACCAGACATTTGGCGTTTTACTTGGGATTAAGATCGGGTAAATGGTAGAGGGAGACCAAGAGATGAATACACTAAGCAGATTCAGAAGGATGCAGGCTGCAGTAAGTACTGGGAGATGAAGAAGCTTGCACGGAATAGAGTAGCATGGAGAGCTGCATCAAACGAGTCTCAGGACTGAAGACCACAACAACAACAATGTGGCGGGCTGGTACAGGACTTCACTGCCAGAGTGATTCGCGAGCAGGCGACGAGTGCAGGCCTACGAGCAGCGAGTGCTGTACTCCACCATCGTTGCAGGGAACTGGGTGGGTGCCATGTAGGGACATGTGTAAACTAGGAAATAGGTCCTGAGGGAAATGTTGGGAGAATCTAGACTGTTTTTATACTGAGGTTCAAAATGGTTCAAATGGCTCTGAGCACTATGGGACTTAACTTCTGAGGTCATCAGTCCCCTAAACTTAGAACTGCTTAAACCTAACTAACCTAAGGACATCACACACATCCACGCCCGAGGCAGGATTCGTACCTGTGACCGTAGCCATCGCGCGGTTCCAGACTGTAGCGCCTAGAACCGCTCGGCCCCTCCGTCCGGCTACACTGAGGTGACAAATGTCAGGGGATAGCAGTATGGACTTAGGCCTATACAGATGGTAGTAATAATGCGCACATAAGGTGTAAGGGGGTACTGTCACCTGTACCCAGGTGATTCGTGTGAAGAGGATTACGGCCGCACGGCGTGATTTTACAGACTTTGTACGCGGAAAAGTAATTGGAGCGAGATGCATCGTAGAGTCCATTTCGGAAGTCGTTATGCAATTCAATACTACGAGATGAACTGTATCCTCTGGTCCAACTTAATCATTGACTGGAGTTGACCATTTGCTGTTATTCATGGACTTCACTTTCCCACATAACAGTTGAATTCTTGTGGACGACGCCATGTCATCAGCCCACAATTGTTCACGATTCGTTGAGAAAACATTCTGAAAAATTCGAGCCGATGATTTGGCCACCCATGAATCTCGTTGAACATTTTGGGACATAATCGAGAAAGTGCTCCACTTTCGCAATCATGAACGCCAACAGAGGCAGCTCAATATTTTTTCAGGGGACTTTTGAGTCCATACCTCGTCAAGCTGGCTCTGAACGTCTTCTGACGTAGCCTGTATGGAATGTGTGAGTGTGATGTTTGATAACGACACCAAATGACACGGCTGTTTTACAGCACCGCTGTCAAAAATGACCCTCCCCTATTTCGCAGTTTGGCGCTTTTCCCCTGTTGCCGCGTCCACATGGTGCGAGAGCACTTCCCTCACACCCCACCACCCCGCAACTGGTCTGTTCGCTAGTAAGAGCATGAGCAACAGCGAGTGCTCACGCTCAAAATCAACGAGTTGTTAAGCTTCGGGGTAGTCTATGTGCGATAGGGTTCGTGAGTGCCACGAACATATATGCGAGCAACCCTGTGAAGATGATTGTTGTCTTCTTCGAAGGCTGGAGTGACCAAAACACTCTGATCATGAAGATACAGATGAAAAGGCAAAATTTTGTGTCCAAGAATGTTAAAAACCGTGTTTCATTCGACATTAATTCGCCGAATGCGAACTCCTTACAATTAACTGTACTGGCATATATTTATTACCTAGCCTTAACCACTTGGGCTATCCGCCTGCGCTCACCGAAGGGACCCAGTCTTCCATGTGTTACACTGTCTACATCATCATATCGCAGGCAATGAATTCAGTTAAATTTGATATAAGGATACAGACAATGTAACATATCGAAGTTTGTGTCCGTCCAGAGAATGGACACGGATAGCCAAAGTGGTTAAAGTGACCACTCGGTTCATAATGGCTCTGAGCACTATGGGACTTAACATCTGAGGTCATCAGTCCCCTAGAAATTAGAACTTCTTAAACCTAACTAACCTGAGGACATCACACACATTCATGCCCGAGGCAGGATTCGAACCTGCAACCGTAGCGGTCGCGCGGCGACCACTCGATTAGTGGGTTATCCGGGTGCGAGTACCGTCCGGTACAAATTTTCACGTGTCGCTATTAGGCAGTGGATCTATACGTAACGCAGAAATTAGCATTCAGCGAATTAATTTCGAATTATTTCAAAATGGTTCAAGTGGCTGTGAGAACTATGGGACTTAACATCTGAGGTCATCAGTCCCCTAGACCTTAGAACTACTTAAACCTAACTAACCTAAGGACATCACACACATCCATGCCCGAGGCAGAATTCGAATCTGCGACCGTGGCGGTCGCGCATTTCCAGACTGAAGCGCCTAGAACCGCTCGGGCACAGCGGACGGCTCGAATTATTTCGTGTAGCTGTAAATCGTCAACAGTGTCTTTTCTTTCAGACACGCACATTAGTACTGTGGCTCGTGTTCGCGCTAACCTGATAAATGGGTCCAAGATGCCTACGTTTCCATGTCCAGCCTGGCCTACACCTTCCACACAGTGCTGGTTAAACTTGTACTTTTGCTCATCGGTGCATCTGACGCACTGCATCGTTTGAAAATAGGCAGAATCGCAACTCGTCGAACCAAAGTACGCACCTTCAGTCAGCTACAGTCCAGTTTCTGCCTTCTGTGGCCCACGAGCAATGGCTTTTTGGGGGATAGCCAGTGAAAAATGTACATCACATGCAGTACCATTCGCAATGTATTCATTGGCAGGATTAATTCCTGCGTGTTTGGTTATCAGTGGCAAGGTCTGTCACTCGTCTCCGGTCCCTGGCGGTTACTATCTTTTTGTGACCACTTGTGTGTGGTATTACATGGTTGCGGCAGATAATACAGTATTCTCTGTAGACATGTTAAGTAGGCCACGCTGATTCACCAATAAATAGGGAAATTACGTTTAGGGGTGGTATTACAACAATTCCAAACACGAATAATCGTCTTGCAATTCTGATAAGTCTCCACACAGACGCATCTTAAACGCTAATGTCCTGCAACTCACTACCACACTACCACATACACTATTCTGGTGAAAAGTATCCAAGCATCTGTTAGCGCAAATACAAAGTGTGTCGACCCTTCGCTTTATGATAACCTGCACTCTGCTTGGCATCCAGCTTTTCAGTGAGGTTTCTGAATGTCTGTCGAGCGATGACTGCCATTCTTTGGCACTCTGCTTGGGATCGACCCTTCCTGTGAGGTTTCTGGATGTCTGTGGAGCGATGACAGCCATCCATCCTCACGCCAGTCCGTTTCAGGAATGTTATTGTCCGCAAAACCATTACCTCATAGAAGCTGCCGTATGACAGGCTGCACTGTCATTCTGATACAGTCATTACTAACTGTTCCTCTACTGCACGTGGTACTTAGTGTTGTGAAATGTGTTCATAGCATTCAGTATTTACCATTTTGTAAGCGAAATAATCGGGCCAGACCCCAACCACGCATACCGTAACACCACTTACTCTGTGCTTCACCACTAGTACGTCACATGATGCTAGGTAACGTTCTCTGGGAATTCTTGTAAGCCAAAGCGTTCCGTCGGATTGCCACAGGCTATAGCAAGCTTCACCACTCCAAGTCACCCGTTACCAAACATCCACTCTCTAGTGGCGTCGCTGATTACGTCACCGCAAGCTTCGCTTGGCATTGACTAAAGAAATGTGTGGATTATTAGTATCTGCTCGACCATTGTATCCATTTATTTAACAGCCCACTCACACTCACTGTGCTAGTTGGACCGCTGGTAAGAAGTGATTTCTTCCGCTGAATTAATGCGAATTTGTACCAGCGGCCTCCGTCCGTCGTTGCATTAGTACTGTAATATGTTCATTAATGTTAACACTGATCAAGTATACATATTCTGTAAAGTGTCTCGTCCCACATCATTTCGACCAATGAAGCGTTCAAGTAGTTTATTAACATGCGACTACCTGTCAGAGGTCTGCCTGGTCTTTCTCTAGGTGTCGTAGTCCCAATGTGTTTTCATTTCACAATCAAGTCACCAATAGACGACATAGGCAGCTTTAGAAGGGTTAGAAAGGACGTGATGTATTGGTTGCTCAGGTGACATCCAGTGACTAGTCGACCTTATGCTGTTACTGCTTCTCTACTGACAGCGTAGCACTCCCCGCCTCCTTTTACATTGGCGGGTCCACCTAACGTGACAGCTAGAGGTCAATTCCGCATTACTTGGGGTGTGTGTTTATTTCTGACAGTTTAAGCGCCACTGCCATGGCTTACGTCAGCAGTGGAGAATCAAACGATCGTCTGTTACCACTTGTCCTTTATCTACAGCGTATCAGATGGAAGGGTAGAAGAAAATATCGTTGGGGATCTGCCCTGTATTTTAGCTGATGATTTGACGAGTATGACTAAGGTTTTAAGCTTTTAGGGTGGAGGTTATAGTGTCTTACAGAGTGGCTGGATCCTTCTGTTTTATTCTCGGTCAGCCAGCCACGTCCATCTGTTATATTCATCTACAGCCACATCTACATCTACGTGGATAATCTGCAAATCACATTTAAGTGTCGCGCAGACGTTCATCGAACCACCTTCACAATAATTCTCTATTATTCCAACCTCGCACAGCGCGAGCTCTGGTTTCCCTTATTTTATTATGATGATCGTTTCTCCATATGTTCCGGTCCGAGTGGCCGAGCGGTTCTAGGCGCTACAGTCTGGAACAGTGCGACCGCTACGGTCGCAGGTTCGAATCCTGCCTCGGGCATGGATGTGTGTGATGTCCTTAGGTTAGTTAGGTTTAACTAGTTCTAAGTTCTAGGGGACTGATGACCTCAGAAGTTAAGTCCCATAGTGCTAGGAGCCATTTGAACCATTTGAATCTCCCTATGTAGGTCGGCGTCAACAAAATGTTTTCACATTCGGAGAAGAAAATTAGTGACTGAAATTTCGTGAGTAGATTCTGCCACAAGGAAATATTATGCCCATCCTAAATCCTGTATCATTTCAGTGACACTCTCTCCGCTATTTCGCGATAATGCAAAACGTGATGCCCTTATCTGTACTTTCCCGATATACTACGTCAATCCCATCTGGTAAGGATCCCACAACGTGCAGCTATCGTGTAAAAGAGGACGGACAAGCGTAGTGTATTCAATCTCTTTAGTAGATCTGTTACATTTTCTAAATGTTCTCCCAGTAAAACGCAGTCTTTGGTCAGTCTTCGCCACAAAATTTTCTAAGTGTTCCTTCCAATTTAAGTTGTTCACAATTGTAACTCCTATGTAGTTAGTTCAATTTACAGGCTTTAGATTTAACTAGCTTATCGTGTAATCGAAGTTTAATGGATTTCTTTCAGCAGTCATATGGATGACCTCAAACTTTTCGTTGTTTAAGGTCAGTTAACAATTTTTGCAGCATACATATATCGTATCTAAATCTTCTAGCAACAGAAAGGGGTTCCTACTCAATGGTCTGAAGATGACCACAGTAGTGGTCGAAGCCGGTCACCTTGTTAAATAAATCGTGATCAAGACTGTTTTTAATAGTAATTATTCTAGCAATTTGTTTTGGACTTCTGATGACTACTAGTCGATAAACGACAGCATCATCTGCAAACAACCTAACACGGCTGCTCAGATTGTCTCGTAAATCGTTCATGTAGGTAAGGAACAGCAGAGAGCCTATAACACCTCCTTGGGGAACGCCAGGAATCACGTTTGCTTTACTCGAGGACCTTCCATTAATTACTACGAGCTGTGACCTCTGTGGCAGGAGATCTCGAATTCAGTCACATAACTGGGTCTATATCCCACAAGCATGTAATTTGACATCAAGCCACTCGTGAGGTACGTTGTTAAAAGCCTTCTGGAAATCTAGAAATACAGAATGAGTTTGAAAATCCCTTGTCAATAGCAGTCGACACTTCATGTGAGTAAAGAGGTAGTTGTGTTTCATGAGAACGATGTTTTCTAAATCCATGTTGTCTGTGTGTCAATAGACTGTTCTCTTCGAGGTAGTTCATAATGTGTTAATACAATATCTGTTCCAAAATCCTGCTGCATATCGACGTTGATGATATGGGCCTATAATTTATTGGATTACTCCTACTGTCTTTCTTGAATAATGGTGTGACCTGTGGAACTTTCCAGTCTCTGGGTACGGATCTTCCGTCGAGCGAACGGTTGTATATGATTGTTAAGTACAGAGCTTCTGTATCAGGATAATCTGAAAAGAGCCTAACTGATATAGAGTCTGGACCGGAAGACTCGCTTTTATTAAGTGATTTAAGTTGCTTCACTACTCTGAAGACACCTACTTCTACGTTTCTCACCTTGGCTGCTGTTCTTGATTCGAATTCTATTGTGAAGGAATTTCGGAAGGCCGTGTTTAGTAAGCACTGTCATATGTAGTATTTCCATTGCTGTCGCGCAGAGAAGGAGTTGTTTTAACTCCTCGTGCCGCTTTGCTCCAGTTTCGTTAATGTTTTAGTACTGGTATGATACTTCGTTTCGTGCTTCCGTGGGGGTGCCCACAATAGTTTTCCACATTTTGTCCCTTTTACTTTCCGTGCTGTTTTGAAATCCTTTTCAGTACCCTTTTAAGACACTCGTCAGCCGGCCATTGTGGCCGAGCGGTTCTAATCGCTTCAATCCGGAACCGCGCTGTTGCTACGGGCGCAGGTTCGATTCCTGCCTCGGGCATGGATGTGTGTGATGCCCTTAGTTAGGTGTAAGTAGTTCTAAGTGTAGGGGACTGATGACGTCAGATGTTAAGTCCCATAGTGCTTAGAGCCATTTGAACCGACACTCGTCTCAAACTGTTTGCGCACGGGCGCTGAAGACCTGGTTGTCGTGCGCCTATCTCAACATATCTAGCCCATCCTATCAGAAGGATCAGTTTGGTTTATGTAAAGGAGTGACTAATACTTTTCCGGTGAGCTTATTGTTTTCGGACGCCCATTTATGTAACTTTTTTTCTAGTTTTGGCAGGTACTTACACTAAACACAGCGTAGAGAGTCGTCTCTCCGGATACGGCGGAACGACCTTGTGACACATCCGTGTAGAACGACAGCGCCCTCCAGTAACAGCGCGGAAGCTCGCAGTGGGGAACGCCGTGTCCCGCGGGCCGCGCCCGCCCCCGCCGCCTCCCGGGTGCCGTCCCTTCCCTTCCCTTCCCTTCCCGTCCCGCCGGATCGATGGCGGCCCGAGGCGGGGCGCTGGTCGGCCGTGCCGCCCCTCGGCCCAATTTGTCTGCATCGGCAGGGCGGACGTGGCAGCTGTCACGAGATAGCGGCGTCAACCGCCGGAATTCGGCCGGCGCTGCCCACGCCGCGCGGAGTCTGCCCGGGCTCCGCCGCGGTGACTGATAGCGCTCCGCCGGGGCCACCGTTTAACGGAGCGTCACTCCAGCCGGCTGTCTGGAACACAGGCCGCGCGCGGGCCGTCTCGGCGCTGACAGACCTGCTGCGCTGCGCGAGTATTGGCTGCGACGACGGATCCACTTGGGACTCGGCTGATTCTGCGGCAGCCACTGAAATGTCCTCATTGACTCAATAAAAACAACCCTCATTACATATACCAATAAAACCAGACTCTCTCATTGGAAACGCGTTTAAAAATAAAATAGTATCGGTGACTACATAAATTGCTTGAAAATACACTACTGGCCGTTAAAATTGCTACACCAAGAAGAAACGCAGATGATAAACGGGTATTCATTGGACAAATATATTATACTAGAACTGACATGTGATTACATTTTCACGCTATTTGGATGCATAGATCCTGAGAAATCAGTACCCAGAACAACCACCTCTGGCCGTAATAACGGCCTTGATACGCCTGGACACTGAGTCAAACAGAGCTTGGAAGGCGTGTACAGGTACAGCTGCCCATGCAGCTTCAACACGATACCACAGTTCATCAGGAGTAGTAACTGGTGTATTGTGACGAGCCTGTTGCTCGTGCACCATTGGCCAGACGTTTTCAATTGGTGAGTGATCTGGAGAATGCGCTGGCCAGGGCAGCAGTCGAACATTTTCTTTATCCAGAAAGGCCCGTACAGGACCTGCAACATGCGGTCGTGCATTATCCTGCTGAAATGTAGGGTTTCGCAGGGATCGAATGAAGGGTAGCCACGGGTCATAACACATCTGAAATGTAACGTCCAGTGTTCAAAGTGCCGTCAATGAGAACCAGAGGTGACCGAGACGTGTAACCAATGGCACCCCATACCATCACGCCGGGTGATACTCCAGTATGGCGATGACGAATACACTCTTCCAATGTGCGTTCACCGCGATGTCGCCAAACACGGATGCGACCATCATGATGCTGTAAACAGAACCTGGATTCATACGAAAAAATGACGTTTTGCCATTCGTGCACCCAAGTTCGTCGTTGAGTACACCATCGCAGGCGCTCCTGTCTGTGATGCAGCGTCAAGGGTAACCGCAGCCGTGGCCTCCGAGCTGATAGTCCTTGCTGCTGCAATCGTCGTCTAACTGTCCGTGCAGATGGTTGTTGTCTGGCAAACGTCCCCATCTGTTCACTCAGGGATCGAGACGTGGCTGCACGATCCGTTACAGCCATGCGGATAAGACGCCTGTCATCTCGACTGCTAGTTATACGAGGCCGTTGGGATCCAGCATTGCGTTCCGTATTACTGTCCTGAACCTACCGATTCCATGTTCTGGTAACTGTCATTGCATCCCGACCAATGCGAGCAGCAATGTCGCGATACGATAAACGGCAATCGCGATAGGCTACAAACCGAGCTTTATCAAAGTCGGAAACGTGATGCTACGTGTTTCTCCTCCTTACACGTGGCGTCACAACAACGTTTCACCAGGCAACACCGGTCAACTGCTGTTTGTGTAGAAGAAATCGGTTCTAAACTTTCCTCATGTCAGCACGTTGTAGGTGTCGCCACCGGCGCCAGCCTTGTGTGATTGCTCTGAAAAGCTAATCATTTGCATATCACAGCATCTTCTTCCTGCCGGTTAAATTTCGCGTCTGTAGCACGTCATCTTCGTGGTGTAGCAATTTTAATGGCCAGTAGTGTAAATATAAGGTCCTATCAGGAAGTTTCTCTTCAAGGGCAGTGCTGCACAGTATATGCAACACAACACGATTCCGATGCAGGTACATAAGCAGTGACGTCCTGCCAAAGTCTTATACCTCAGTTGGTAACATCCATTTCTTAGGCGGGTATAAAAGCTCTCAACGTATTGTTGACATACGTGCATTGTTACTTTGATCTGGTATTTCAGCTATGCTTCATTCATGAGTTGAACTTGCTACTGTGTGGACGTCATTGTCTCATTTCCACTATAGTATCGTTTTACTCGCACACAAACATCAGTCACATCGTCTCACCGGCGGATATTACTGTAGAGGTAAGATTTTTACTCCGTCTGACATACGGATATTACTCTAACGAAGTAAGTTTTTTTGTGTTATACTCTTTACTTTTCAAATATCTCTTACTTGTCGATGGCTACTACTGGAGGGATACCCTGTGTGACACAAAGAAGCAAAAGAATGGTGCATATGGCTTTAGAGAAGTCTGAAGAAAGCGATGATGATTATCATTCAAACGATTCTTATGTTCCTGAGGAAGATCACTTATCAGATCCAGACCATGAAAGTGATTCTGAAATAGATATGAATGATATTCTCTGCACGTCCGAGAATGAACAAGATGGTGTTGACTCTCTTCAGATTAGGGAAAATGATGACACCGAAATTGACACAACTTATAGTGGCAAGATGAACTATTTCTTTGCATGTGTATCAAGATATTTGGAAAACACATGTCAAGTTCAGAAACTACTTCATTTGAAACATAAATATTAAATTTCACGAATTTTGCAAAAGAATAATATCCTTTGTAAACTATTTTGTGTAAAAACTAGTACTTAATTTTATAATTTTTCGTATTGTATTGAAAAATGTGATTCAAAGACAATAAAAATATTAGTATTCACTTTTCATCATGCTTTTAAATTGCTATTTATTTTCGGTGTTCACTACAGTGGAAATTTTTTGAAAATATGGTCATCTAAGTCTCCCAGACGGATGTTACCTTAAACGCCATTTTTTCACATATTACCAGCTAAGGGCGAATGGTATTTGTATCTTTCGAGCGTGCTTGCGGTAAATGCGGAAACATGAACTACAACCGTGTTATTACCAAATGCATCCAAACTGGACCAATATGCTGTTATTGTTTCCTTGGCTGCTGAAGGACACACACCGGTAGGCGTCCATCGAAGAACAAAGAATGTTTATCGGGCGGTGCTCTCATCCATCGACCCTTCGTACGCAGAAGTTCAAAACCGAGCCACATGCTAGAAAGGCGAAGCTCACCCTGTTCTTTGGTTACCGGATTGGTTATTGATTTCCGGGAACCTGGTATCACCATCAATGAGGAATAGACCCATACAGTTGTCATGTGTTCCGTCGCTTAAAAAATGCCTGGAAAGGTCGACGATTCCTGCAGCAGGCAGTTACGGACCTCTTCACGTAGCACGACACGGTGTTTTACTAAACAGGTATCTTCTTCCTCAAAATGGCTCTGAGCACTATGGGACTTAACATCTGTGGTCATCAGTTCCCTAGAACTTAGAACTAATTAAGCCTAACTAACCTAAGGACATCACACACATCCATGCCGGAGGCAGTATTCGAACCTGCGACCGTAGCAGTCACGCGGTTCCGGACTGCGCGCCTAGAACCGCTAGACCACCGCGGCCGGCTCTTCTTCCTCGTGTGTCGGTGGAATGATTCCCTCAGTGCTCTCGGCGATTTTCCCTGATTATCATGCCGATTCTGGACTGCACAGCCTTGGAATTGAAACTTTTTGATCCCCTTACATTTGTTGTATAGCAGCTTCTAGGCAGGTTTAGAATTCCTAAATTAAATACAGAGCTGTGCCACTATGGAACTAGGGTTGTTGATCAAATATCGATATGCTATTTTTTCCAAAAGATATTGATGTAAATATCAGTGAACGTTTTTCCACGATATATCGATGTTAAAGTGACGATATCCATAGCCGATATACTCATTTTTAATTACACTTTTTTCTCAATTTTCAGTACATATGTCAAGTTGTTTTTTTTGATTCATCAGTCTATCTGAGTGGTTTGATGCGGATCGACACGAATTCCTCTCCTGCGCCGACCTCTTCACCTCAGAGTAGCACTTGTAACCTGCGTCCACAATTATCTGTTGGATGTATTAGGATCTCTGTCTTCCTCTACAGTTTTTGCCCTCTACAGCTCCCTCCAGTACGATGCAAGTCATTCACAGACATCTTAAGAGTTGTTCTATCATTCTTTTAATTCTCCTTCTCAGTGTTTTCCACATATTCCTTTCATCTCCGATTCTGCGCTGAACCTCCTTATTCCTTACCTTGCCAGTCCATCTAATTTTCGACACTCGTCTATAGCAACACATCTCCAATGCTTCGATTGTCTTCTGTTCGGTTTTCCTACAGTCCATGTTTCAATCCATACAATGCTGTGCTCCAGACGTATATTCTCAGAAATTTTGTTCAACTTAAGGCTTATGTTTGATACTAGTAGACTTCTCTTTGCCAGGAATGCCCTTATTGCCATTGCTAGTCTGCTTCTCATGTCCTACTTGCTCCGTCCGTCATTGGTTATTTTGCAGCCTAGGTAGCAGAATTCCTTAACTTCATCTACTTCGTGACCATCAATCCTGATGTTAAGGTTTTCACTTTTCTCATTTTTGCTACTTCTCATTACTCTCGTCTTTCTTCGATTTACTCTCAATCCATATTCTGTACCCATTAGACTGTCCATTTCATTCGGCAGATAATGTAATTCTTCTTCACTTTCACTCAGCACAGCAATGTCATCAGCGAATCGTATCATTGATACCCTTTGAATTAGAATTTTAATTCCACTCTTGAACTTTTCTTTTATTTCCATCATTGATTCTGCAATGTACAGATTGAATCGTAGAGGCGAAAGACTATGTCGCTGTATTACACCCATTTTAATCTGAACATTTCGTTCTTGGTCGTCCATTCTTATTATTGCCTCTTGGTTCTTCTACATATTGTATATGACCCGTCTCTCCTTAAAGCTTACCCAAATTTTTCTCAGAATTTCGATCTAGCACTAATTTACATTGTCGAATGCGTTTTCTAGGCCCACATTTCTATGAACATGCCTTGATTTTTCTTCAGTCTTGGTTCCATTATCAACTGCACCTCTTAATTGCTTCTCTTCCTAAAGCCAAACTGATCGTCATCTAGTACATCCTCAGTTTTCTTTTCCCTTATTCTGTACATTATTCTTGTCAGCATCTTGGATGAATGAGCTGTTAATCTGATTGTGCGATAATTCTTGCACTGGTCAGCTCTAGCAGTCTTGGGAACTGTGTGGATGATATTTCTCCGAAAGTCGGACGGTATGTTGCCAGACTCATATATTATGTACACTAACATGAATAGTTTGTTTTTTGCCACTTCCCCAATGATTTTAGAAATTGTGATGGAATGTTATCCATCCCCTTTGCCTTACTTCATCTTAAGTCCTCCGAAACTCTCTTACATTCTGATTCTAATATCCATCCCCTACGTCTTCTAAATCGACTCCCGTTTCTTCTTCTATCATATCAGACAACCCTTCCCCCTCATAAAGGCCTCAGTGTACTCTTTCTACCTATCCGCTCTCTCCTCTGCATTTAACAGTGGAATTTCGGGTGCACACTTAATGTTATCACTCTCGCTTTAAGTTTTACCAAAGGTTCTTTTGACTTTCCTAGAGACTGAGTCAGTCCTCCCGGTTATCACTTCTTTTTCGATTTCTTCGCACTTTTCATGCAGCCATTTCGTCTTAGCTTCCCTGCACTTCCGTGATGGCTGGGTGTTGTGTGATGTCCTTAGGTTAGTTCGGTTTAAGTAGTTCTAAGTTCTAGGGGACTGATGACCACAGATGTTAAGTCCCATAGTGCTCAGAGCCATTTGAACCATTTTTGAACCCTGCACTTTCTGTTAATTTCATTCCTCAGTGACCTGTATTTCTGTATTCCTTAGTTTTCCTGAATATTTTTGCACTTTTTTCTTTCATCGATCAGATGATGCAGTTTTTCTGTTGTCCATGATATCTTTGCAATCACCTTCTTTGTACCTATGTTTTTCTTTCCAGCTTCTGTGATTGCCCTTTTTAGAGATGTCTATTCGTCTTCCGTTGTACAGCCTACTTAACTGCTGAAACTGTAATAGAGCATAATTTTACTTTATTTATTTTATTTTATTTATGCATTTATTTTACCTGGCAAGATTAGGGCCTTCAGGCCCTCTCTTACACCTAACCAGGCATACTCAGATTCAACAAATTTCAGTGTCTACAGAAAATTAGGACATATAACATGTTATACAGTATTAATGTTAAAGAAAAAAAATAGAGATTATAAAAGTAGTACAATGATAATTATAACAATCAAAAAATAATTATAACAATCAAGAATAATAAAAATAATAATAATAATGATAATAATAATAATAATAATGACTATGTATATGCAAGTAAACATATTTTTCTTTTATGAGTGTCAGTCCTATTGCTAGTTGGGAATTTTCTCGTTATATTCTTGCAGCTTGTGAGTTATTCTCATCAAGCAGAGACATAAGACGATGGAATGGGGTGAAAGAGATACAGAAGAGGTAGATAGGTTAGAGGAAGAGAAGTAGAATGGTAAAATTCGAAGCTATGATGGAGAGGAGAAAGAAAAAGATGAGGGGGGGGCACAACAATGGTGGCTATACCGTCCCTAATATGTAAGTCTTAAGTTCCCTCTTGAATGTTGAGAGGTTTTGGATAAGACGCAGATCACAGGGGAGCGCGTTCCATAGTCGTATGGCTGAGATGGAGAATGACACGGAGAAAGATTTTGTGTTATGTAAAGGTACAGCCAAGATGCTAGACGTATCCGATCTGGTATTGCGGTTGTGGAATGATGATAGGTGTTTAATGTGAGAAGATAAGTATTGGGGGCACCAGTGGCTAAGAAATCGATGAAGTAAGCACATCGTGTTGAGATCGCGTGCCTTATGTGGGCGTATCCAACCTAGCTGGGAGTATGAAGGACTGATATGATCATACAGCCGTATGTTGCATACGTATCTAACACAAGCATTCATCACTAGCTCTAGGCATCTCGAATTTTCATTATTTGTGCCATGTTGAACTACATCACAGTAGTAAAGATTAGGCAAGACTAGTGTTTGGACTAATTTTCGTTTAACATGGGTTGGAAATATTTTTCTAAATTTTTGAATTGCATGTAGGGAGGAGAGCGATTTCCGGCAAGCTGTGACTGTTTGTTCTTCCCAGTTTAGGTGTTCATCCAAGATTATTCCAAGGTCTTTTACTGTTTTTTGGTATGGTAGTTGGGTACCATTGAGGAGTATTTGAGGGACTGTTTCGCGAAAGTACCGACTGATTAACTTTGGATGAGATATAAGTATGACCTGGGATTTCTTGGGGTTTAGTTTCAGACCTAGGTTCTGTGCCCATCGAGGAACAGAGCAAAGATCTGCGTTCATACTCGCTACTGCGTCAGCAATGTTCTTGGGGCTTGCACTTATGTACAGTTGGATGTCGTCGGCATATAGATGGTAGTTGCAGGAGCGAATCACTGAAGAAATATCGTTAATGTACAGTGAGAAGAGTAATGGACCAAGGACAGAGCCTTGGGGAACTCCAGAGCGCACGTTTTTCCATGATGACTTTTCCGACCCACAAATGACTTGTTGACTTCTGTTTTTGAGGTAGCTGTCGAACCAGTGTATTGCGCTGTTTGAGAAATTCAGCTGCTTCATTTTAATTAGTAATATATCAAAGTCAACTGTATCAAAAGCCTTGCTAAAGTCAAGCAGTGTTAGGATGGTAGCCTCACGTCTGTCCATAGCATGTTTAATGTCATCAGTTACTTTGATTAATGCAGTTGCTGTACTATGGTGCTTTCGAAAGCCTGACTGATATTTGTCGTGGACGTTATGAGTTTTGAGGTAATCCGTCAGCTGTTCATGGACGATGTATTCTAGGGCTTTAGATATCGCAGGAAGTATGCTGATCGGCCTGTAGTCACCTGGCGACTTAGGGTTGTCAGTCTTGGGTATAGGTTGAATTAAGCTTTGCTTCCACTCAGTAGGATATGTACTACTGACAAGACACAGGTTGAAGATGTCTGTGATAACTGGAGTAATAGTGTTTACGACGTTCTTAATCATTTTACTGTATTAAGGAGTCTTACTTTTTTTTTTTTTTTTTGAACTTCCATCACGTCCGATCTTTCTCTCTGACTATGTAAAGCAAGCGTACACGGTACAAAAGAGGAAGTCCGATTGCACAGGAGGTGACGGTGTGAATGGAATATCAAGGTTTCCGATCTGAAGAAGTAGCACACCAGTTGCATTAAATAACAATTTTTCATGCAACTAATGTGCTATCTCTTCACATCGGCATTATTCAAAACAGTTTCTGAAAACGATGAACAAATATCTAAGTGACGAAATTGGTTTGTGCGGTGGGCGGAGACGTGTAAGGGGAAATGCTGAAATAATCGGCGCTTGACACTATCAGCAGAAACCGCAACGTTTAGCTTCAACACGCAGTTTTGACGCTACAACTGCTAGGTCGCTGGCGTTGGCAGAAATGAAAAAAAAAAGAAAAGAAAAGACAGTGAAGTCGACATGCAGTGTTCTGGTCAAATCCGATATGATACGAAATCGAACGATGAACCAATCGGACACCTTTTATTGTGCTACTTACGTGCAGTTACCATTGTTAGCGAAATGGTTATCGCCAAGCGTGAACGTGCGTAGTTTTCTTTCAATTCTTGCTCTAATGGAGACAGGCAGGCTGGTAGTTTGTTGAAACTATCTAATAATAAATCAATACACAGCTCTAAAAGCGGCAGTGTATTTACAATATGTAACCGGTAGTTTTATAGGCTGGTACGTCGAAACGATTTCCGTCTAAGTATCGATTCTTTTTCGATGTATTGAGACACGGTAACTACTTTTCTTTAAATATCGGTATATCAGATCCCGAAATTTTTAAAAATATCAATAGCCCTAAATGGGATGATGATATGGGTTTTCGCTTATTCAGTTCGAAACATGACAAAGGAGTGCACACAACCGTCTATAATATTGGTAGGACATAAAAGTTACGCAATGACATTTAATGTTAGTAATGGAATAGTCTATAATTTACAGTTGATACTGCAACTGTTGAACAGAATGGACAGTGTCTTGAAAGGAGGATATAGGATGAACATCAATAAAAGCAAAACGAGGATAAAGGAATGTAGTCGAATTAAGTCGGATGATGCTGAGGGACTTAGATTAGAGAATGAGACACTTAAAGTAATAAAGGAGTTTTGCTATTTGGGGAGCAAAGAAACTCATGATGGTCGAAGTACAGAGGATATAAAATGTAGACTGGCAATGGCCAGGAAAGCGTTTCTGAAGAAGAGAAATTTGTTAGCATCGAGTATAGATTTAAGTGTAAGGAAGTCGTTTCTGAAAGTATTTGTATGGAGTGTAGCCATGTATGGAAGCGAAACACGGACGATAAATAGTTTGGACAAGAAGAGAATAGAAGCTTTCGAAATGTGATGTTACAGAAGAATGCTGAAGGTTAGATGGGTAGATCACATACCTAATGAGGAAGTATTGAACAGGATTATGGAGGAGAGAAGTTTGTGGCACAACTTGACTAGAAGAAGGGATCGGTTGCTAGGACATGTTCTGAGGCATCAAGGGATCTCCAATTTAGTATTGGAGGTCAGCGTGTAAGGTGTCAGGCAAATCCAACCCCTTCCATGAAAACCCTGACATGATAAGCAAATCCAGTTGTATGTCACATAGCTCCGAATAAATCGTGACATTAAATTAACCAAAGTAATACGAGTAACGAGTGAGCAAATGGAATACCACAGACTAACACAAGATTGCCTAAATGCATGTCATATCTTCCCACCGTGAGACAGACGCAGTTCCGGGGGGAGAAACGAGTACAGAAGCCGAGAGCAGAACTGTGTTAAGCTAGAAGGCCCTACGATAAGGGACAGATTGGACACCCACGTCGCCAGCTAACCACTAGGACCACCCCAGCTGCAAGTTTTAGCGTGAGACTTTTTCACGTCTCTGTTACGTTAGGACCACCCCCCAGCCCATGTTAAAAACTAGAGCCCTCCAGAAGAACAGTATACATCTTACGATAACACAAAAAGGGCCACACCACCCGCAAGTTTTTAGCGTGAGACTTTTCGCTTCTCTGTTACGTCAGGACCACCCCCAGCCCACGTTAAAAGATAAAGCCCACCAGAAGAACAGTATAGATCTTACGATAACGCTAAAAGGACCACACCAGCTGCAAGTTTTAGCGTGAGGCTTTTTCGCGTGTCTGTTACGTTGCAAACCTTAAAAACATTGCCCCACCACAAAAAGTATAACGCTTCTCATTGGACAGACAGAATTCTTGTAGGCAGAGCTTAAGGTTAACATTGAGACCCTGATTGGCCAGCTGAAAACACAGCCAGATAGTTTTTTTAAACCAACTTCGGTAAATTGTAGTAAGGAGAAGTTAGAGGAGAGTTGCTTCCGAGACGGAGAGGTGAGCGGAGCTGTGCTGCCAGCCACCTCTTGACGAACACCGACAAGGTAATGAACGCTCGCGATGCCGCATAACAGCGCATAAAGCTTCACTCAGAACTGCAGAAGTCTCATCCGTTACACCCCTTTTTGCGTAATACTAGTGTCGATCGTCAATTAAAGCTCATGGTGTTCACATTTGCCACTTGAAGTAAAAATCTGAGATGCTATGATTTTTCTGTTATATAGTTACTGAGAAGCCACATCAGCCACTGTAATTTACGACAAGTTAGATAAGTAATTAAAGCTAATTGAGGGTCACTGTAGACCATTTTAATAGTTTTCTCTTTTGTGAAACCTAATTTAAACCTAGATTATAGATGTGATATGGCATAGGTCATCCTTCGATCCATTGTAGAACTTGGAAACCCATTCAGGGAATATTCATTCACTTTTGTTGAACGCAGTTGGTTTTTACCATCCTGTATTAAAACATTTCCTTTTATCAATAGTGCAATTTATAAACAATGTTTTGTGGGTAAAATAAAATTTCCAATGGTAAACTTAACTGCTTTTTCGACGTTATTTTAACAGCTAACTAAAAATAGGAAAGCCTTAAACCCCTTCCACTAAATTTAGTTAGTATTAAGGTTCTTTTACAGGGAGGGCAGTGGAGCTGACATTGAAATCATTAAGTATTTGGTTATATCATCGCTAGTCTCACTGAATTCTTCTGAATTCTACATGTCATGTGTGGTCTGGCGTCTTCTTAGCAGCAACAGGCCCCAGGTTCAAACTAGTTAATACCCTAAAAAACACGCTCAGAGCATCGTTGCGCAAAAGTGGTAGGGAGACACGATATGGAACAAACAGACACCACACAGTATGTTAGAAAATGGCGACCCTGCCGGGATTTTAAAATACCATGATTGAAGGTCGACCACATGCCTAACTAGGTCAGACAAATATCCTGTTGAAAAATTTTCGTAATAAAAGAAAATTTTTTGAACGTTATAAGTAGTCGAAAACAGTAGTTGCAGCGATAGATAGTAATAAAGTATTCAATAGATAGACATTCTATCGGAGACAACAGCATAATTAAGTTATGAATTTTAATATTGTTAGAATTAAGTTTTCTCTCCAATGCAAGCGCACAGGTGGCGGATACATCGTTGACAAGTAAGTGAATTGATTGTCAAGTCGTGTGTGCAAAAAGTTTATGAAACGCGTGAGATCGTATGAGCGCATGTTGACTCGAAGTAGGGCGCGTGAATTGCTTTTAAAACAGAAAATAAGGGATTCGGAAAGATTAGCAATGACAGATCGAGACCTTCACCGAATTGAGGTAGAGACCCAGCATAAAAATGGACAGAGAATAGAGGATAGTATAACAGACGATGCAGTATCGCGAGAAATAGGACACGTAACGCACCATAACGAGGATAATGTACGCCAAGGCACAGAAAACCTAGGTCAACATACGGCAGAGGAGCAGGTTAGTAGGGAGACAGGTGATGAGGATTCCAACTTGCGTCTTGAATATGTAGAACCCATAGTACAAGTAATCAGAGCTCCCTCACCACAGAGTACAAGGAATTCGAGCAGAAACGTGTCACAGCACAGTTCAATGCAATCGGTTGCAAACTAACACTTGGGCGAAAACATAGAGCGTAGGACGTCGGAAGAAAACGCAATAGGACCCACCCATCTGGCAGAATTATTACAATTAATGACGGAAACAATGACAAGACAAAATAAATAAATTGCGAACCAAATTAAAATTCAGAATGCAGAAACCACAAGTGCTTGAGATTAAAGAACAAAACAAAAAAATTCAGTTACAGCTAGGTCGTATTGAAGACGAGGCAAAAGAATCTCGAGAAGTGATAGGAAGCTGGTCACAATCAATTGAGAACAGACATTGAAAAGGTACAAGTGGACGTACAAACATTGCGTAATGGCATTCGTGAGGAGATCGAAACATTGCGTAACAACAGCCAGGGAGAAGTCAAGAAACTAGAGAAACAGATAAACGAAATTACTATACAAGCAGCAGGTACAGCGCGTGAAGTTGTTGAAAACAGTGTCTTACACAAACGTATCACAAAAGCAGCGCTGAAAAGATATGATAACCGCATAGTCAAAATAGAAGCGCGAACGAAGCGTCAATTTCAGAAATTGCGAACAGAGTTGTTTCAAACCATTGAAGAGCGTAGTGAACAGGATCGAACAAGCACAGAGTCTGCAACCACATCCGTATCTGTAACAGCACCGGAAAAACAAGCAATTAACGAAGATATTACGCATTTGCGATTCCAATCACAGGCGGAAAGTAACATACGTGAAATCAGACACGCTGCACAGCAACAAACACGTTTCGAAATTCTTGATGAACAAACATCATCACAAACACATTCGGAACCACAAATGTATGTTTCAAGACAGTTTGGATCGTGCAATGAAGCAGCAAGGTTAGCCAGACAAGATACCGAACCAATACCTGACGATGGAAAGCCAGGTCGCGAAGAGTACAGTGCAATGCATTCAGCTACACGTTCACAACCGATGGAAGAAAATTATTGCGTACCACTCCAACGATACTACGCAAGGGTAGGCGAAAGTTACAGTGGACAATATCCAATGGATCTACCACAACCGGAAAGAACGACGGGAGAAATGATCAGAAACAAAAGTGGCGAAGAATCGCGAATTTCATATGGAACTATGACGAAGTACGACAACGATCATTTCCTCACAGTCAGAGAATTTCAACACTTTCGAGAAGGAAACTCTTTACATCCACGATCTTTTATTGATCAATTCCGAGTAGAATTACCAGTACACTGGACGCTAGCACACAAATTAGACTTTATACGTGCACACATGCCAGGAACAGTCGCAGAAACCATGCAGAATGTTGCAGCGACGTGCCGATCGTACGAAGATTTCAGAGAGGCGTTTCTCTCACGATATTGGTCCAGCGAAGCACAGAACACAGTGATGTACGAATTATTACAGAACCCATAATTTGAAAATTCAGGAGAGAAGAGTCCCGTGAAATTTTTCGAATTAATGGCAAAGAAAAATCAATGCTTAGATATACCATACAGTGACGGAGAGTTGATTAAATTATGCGCGATGAAGCTACCATTGAAATACCAGCAATCATTAGTAGGTCGCGGAGGCAATGACGTCGAAGCATTTAAAGGTATTCTAAGGGAACTAGAGTTCATATTTTCGGAAGATGACGCAAGAAAAAGACGAAGCGCACGTGAAAACGAAAGCAAAAAGCAGTGGAATCCTCAAGACACAGTACGAAGAAACAATAATTACGAACCATGTGATAACTTCGCACTAAGAAACGACAATAGATTTCAACAAAGAACCGGTTATAGATTTAGAAGAGAATATCGCAATAACTATATTTCACCCAGGAACGGCAACAACTGTTACAGAGGGAATAACGACAACCGGAACGGGTACTGGAGAACCATTAGACCGACAAATTATCAACAGAGAAACCACTATCAATAAGCTGAACAAGAAAAGAGAATACAGATAGAAGAGGTGGAGGTAAGACCACCAAACCCCGATAAACGTTCGAATTGACAGCTAAGCGCCCATGCCAAAGAGAATGACGCACCGACCCAGGACAATTGCAGCACCTTGAACAGAGAAGTAAATACCTTATCACGAGAAGAGAAGAAGGAAGAAACAAATCCGCAGGGACCAGATGAAAACGAAGACAAGAAAATAAGAATATCGTGTTGGGGCGAAATTAATTGGGAGAATACTGACGAGGAAGATGAATTACCAGAGGCATGCACAACGAATGTAGGAGGAAAGGACGAAGTAATGAGTATTGCAGAGCTATTTGAGATGGAAACCAGGGAAAGTGAATTCAATGAGGATAATGCGCAGTCGACAGAAGTTGAAAATAAGTTACGAGTAGGCACACAACCCAACGTAGGTAATGAAGGAAGTTATGAAGCGATAATTAGAGCATTTAGATGCGATTATGTGGAAGTAGCGACGAAGAAGGAGAAGATAGACGAGGATGAGAAAAAAGTAGAGGATGTTGAAGAAAGCGTAAATGATGGAAGAAATAGAGAAGAGGAAATAAAAGAGAGAGAAGTAGGAGTCGAAGCTTATCCTACAGAAAGTTCGAATTCACAGGGGAAATTCCTAAAAAGACTCATGTATGATTCAGTGGAGGATTCGTTGATGCAAAAAGAAGAAGAACAGAACCCACCCTTTCAAATTCAACCAATTGTGAAGGCCATGATAAAGCATATCCCAGTCAATATTGTAATTGATAGCGGAAGTGAATTGACTGCGATCTCAGAAAATTTATTCATGCAGTGTAATGCCAATGAGGAATTGCCAGTTCTGAAAACACGTAAGATTAAAGTAAGAGGTCCTATTAGAAACAACGCTGCGGAAGTTACGAGACAAACAAGGTTAACTCTTTCGTGCTAAGGTCAAAAGATCGAAGCCAAGTTCGTGATTATACCTAAACTAACTGTAGATTTGATTATAGGTGCAGATTTTTTAAATGAGAGACGAGCGATAATAGATATAGGGAAAGGTAGCGTTACATTCGGGAATGTCACACTTCTCTTTGAGCAAAAGCTAAAATTAGGAGAAATACCAGTTATAAACAAACAATTAAGAATGACGCGAGATAAAGAGGATGAAGAATTAGAATGGTATGCACAAAAGGGGGAATCGCCTCAACTCATGTTAGAAGTCCATAAAGTAATCGACGAAAAACTGCAAGATGTTCAAGGTATTTCGGAACACAGTAAAAGAGAATTAGAGGGTATTTTACGAGATAAAGCAGAGGTATTTTTACCTAAGACTGGCAGTATTAAACACTTTCAGTACAAGTTAGAAGTAAAACAGCACAAACCATTTAGAGTGCCACCCAATACAATCCCATTAAGCTACAGGAATAAAGTATTCCAGGAGATATCTAAAATGTTAGACGACGATATTATTGAACCAGCTACCTCCACATATAACAACCCACTCCATATTGTACAAAAACGAGGTGGGAGCATCAGGTTAGTGCTTGATTCCAGACAGATCAACACAATCATAATCACTGAGACAGATCGCCCAGAAAAATTAGAGGAATTGATACAAAACTTCCACGGTGCTAAGATATTTTCATCAATTGATTTACGGAGTAGTTTCTGGCAAATAGAATTGGTCCGAAAATGTAGAAAATTTACAGCATTTGTCGTATTCGGTAGTTGTTACCAGTTTAAAGGATTGCCATTTGGTTTAAACATATCATCAGCAGCGTTTATTAGGGGATTTAATACTATACTCAGTCCTGAAATTTTACAAAAAATTACTTGTTATGTTGATGATGTCATTATAGCAGAACCCTCTTGGGAACATCTCAACGACACATTAAATCAGTTTTTACAGATCATGAAAGAGCATGGGGTCACAGTAAATATAACAAAATCCAAATTTGGAAGGCGAGAGGTCAAATTTCTAGGACACATAATTTCCGAAAAAGGGGTAATGCCCGACCCAGAAAAACTAACGGCAAACAAAGAATTCTGTACTCCATATAATAAGAAAACTCTCAGAGGAATTCTAGGTCTCACCGGATTCTATAAAAAATTTATTTGGATCGACTCTTTCGCAACACCACGCCTATGTGCATTGACTGGAAAAAACACGCCATGGGTATGGGATCAACAAGCCAATGAAGAATTTTTAAAAGTGAAAAACGCACTAACAACAGCACCGATTTCAGCACATCCTGATCTAACACAAAAATTTTTTATGGTCACTGATAGCGCGAAAACAGGTTTAGGAGTCGTTTTATTCCAAGAATACGAATAAGCAGGGCTAAGATCATATAGAACAATTGCATTTGCCAGTCGGGTACTCACAAAAAGCGAGAAAAACTATTCAGCCACGGAGCTGGAAGCATTGGCCATTGTATGGGGCTTCCAACGTTTTCGATACTTCCTATTCGGAAGAAAAACAAAAGTATACACTGACCACAAAGCATTAGAATTTCTGTTATCCGCCAAACTAACTCATGGGAGGTTAGCCAGATGGATGTTAATACTACAAGAATTTGACTTCACTATTACACATATACCAGGACCAGCGAATGTATTAGCAGATGCTTTATCACGATGTCCACAGGGTGCACCCAATAACATAGGTTTGGAAGCAGCAGAAGACCAGTTTACAATGTTCTATTTTAAACAAGTACCATTCGAAAACTACATTACGACAGCAATGAAAAACATAGGCAAAGAACAGGACAAGGATCCCGAAATACTAGGATTCAAACACAAGTGGAGAAGTAAGGATTTTCCAGACATTCGACAGCACTATCTTGTAAAAAACGATGTTTTATTTTTTAGACGAAATGTTGCAACGAATGAAAGGTTAATTTATATCCCAGATGAACTAATTAATAAGTACATATGGTATATACATTTAAGTAATGGCCACTTTGGACCAAAGAAATGCTTTTTAAAAATAAAACAAACAACCCATTTTCCTAATATGGAAAGACGAATTAGAACAGTATTAGTCAAATGTAAAAAAATGTATGAGGGCTAAACACGTCACCTTCCAAACCAAACCACCTATGATTCCAATAATCCCTAAAAGATTAAAACAAATAGCTGCAACCGATTTGATGGGGCCCCTCCCACGCACAAAAAATCGATATATTTTCATATTTGTCGTTTTGGAACTTACTTCTAAATATGTTACCTTGACACCATTAAAATGGGCAACAGGTTTTACTATAAGTAAAGCATTTAGACAAGATTTTCTCAGACAAGTAGGTCGAGTGGAACGAATAATTTCGGATAATGGTCCACAATACAAATCAGTGCAATAGCAGAACACGTTAAAACAACACAAAATAAAACCTATCTACATATCTAAGTACGAACCTAGCGTAAATCCAGCAGAACGATCTATGAAGGACATAGGCACATTATGCTGATTATATGCAGGCAAAAGACACAACACTTGGGATATATACCTTAAAGATTTTCGAGAAGTAATAAATGAAATGTCACATAGCACTACCCTACTACCTCCAGTTACTGTACTTAAAAATATTGAACCCCCAAACATAACTAGAGAAAATGTTAGATTTCCTATTGTATCACGTGGACAGCACAAACAAGTCATAGCAACAGCACTCTCCAACATCAGAAAGGCAGACATTAAAAGAAAAGAAAGAGGAGATGGAACAGCAATTAAATGAACATTCTCAGTAGGCCAGAAAGTATTTCTAAAAACACACCATCTCTCCAGCAAACAGAAACACAAAATACATAAGTTTTACGCTGCATACAAAGGACCTGTCATAATTAGCCAAATTGCTCATGATAATGCTGTGGAACTAATGAACCCAAAAACAGGCACCATGTGAGCCATATCAAAAAGTTTGAAGATTAATTTTATTACTGGTAAATAATCAGCACAATATTTCAAGATTATGTTGCAGATAAGATCATCAGGAGAAAGAAGAATGAAGAGAGAGGAAGATGGGAAAAAGAAAGAAGTTTCAATAAAAACAAAAACAAAAATAACACCTATAGTACCATAAATTTAGGTGAAGGGATAAAACGTAGAGAGTCTAACAGGATGAAATACTAAAATGATATACACCACAACACTACACAAAAAACAAAAGAAAACGAATTTGAGGATTTCTGTAGAAGTTAAGACTCAAAATACCTTAGAATTGTAACATGGAAAGGGCGCCGAAATTTGTAAAACTTTTTAAGAAGGCGTAAAACAATGTAGGTAGTAGAAATATGTTAGATGATTATAAGTAAAACTGTTGTAAGAACCATTGTAAAATCTCCAGCAAGGACAAGATGCAGCGACCCACTAGTTGCAACGAGAGAAGTATCAAGAAAGAAAAGGACGTAATTAGCTAGATATGATTCCTACAAGGGAGAAGTGTCGTGAGAAGGGAAAGGACAGCGAGACCAACAGAAAGTATCGAAAGTGGGCAATAAATTTGCCCGCTAGGCGGAAACTTGCTGGGATGGAACACGGAGCCACACAGTGGCAGAGCCCTTGCAAAGACAACACGGGACGCCGAACGCTGGAAGGGTCTCCGAGAGCCCCGAGTGAATGGAGCGAGCAAAAAAAACGGCCCAACGAGAAGACCGCTTGGGCAAGCCACCACTGGCAAAAAAATATGTGTAAAAGTCACACTGCCACTATTAAACAGCACGCTGATGCAAGAAACTGAAGAAAGTAGAAATGACATGTCCAAACCATTTATCAAACTGTTACTAAGAGGAGAACTTCAAAGTGACTAGTTATCAATAAATATTTCCATATCCTGCACAGAGAAGAACCAAGAATCAAGTAAGAAGCAGAGAAAAAGCAGGAAGAACAGAAGTTGAAGATTCAAGACTGAGACCAAGAAAGAAGATGGGTGATGAATAGGCGACATACCTTCCCAAATCCCTATCCTATTGTAAACTAGTCGTCTGCAAAGTATTATAACAAAAAGCGACCGCTTTGAGCGACACATAACGATGACTTTCACGCATACAAAGCCAGTAAACTATGAGATTCTGCACTCACAGCTCCATTTCATTATGGGACCTCCACAACAGCAACACACACTTGCAAAGCCAACAAGGAATGACGAACAAAGCTGTACATCAAATACTTGCCCACATCCATCCCACTCAAGTCCACCACCTTCATGCAAAAAACATTCGCCAGCCTCATGCTTAAACATTCATAGGATTGTGTGAATGTGAGAAATCAAATTTTGTGATGTAGGAATTGTGCAAAAGAAATGTGTGAAAAACTAAATAAATTAAGCACACCAGACAGCTAATAAACTACAAAATAACAGTCATTGACTATGGACTTAAGTAAAAAAATAGACTATCGATAAAAATAAGTCATTAGTTTTGAAATGGACAGTATATAAAGAACAAAAGTAAGGCCTAATAAACACTAAAACTATATGTCACTTATTTTCTCCTCATAAAAATAAAAGAATAACTATATTTTACTTATTTTCTCTTTATAAAAACAAAGAATAAAAAATTCCATATTTTTAATATTTGTACCATTTGTTAGGATAATATCTCAATACTTGTGTATGTATATTTCTTTGTCAAAGCAATTCTTGGAAATAATTCTTATTTGTTAGTGTAACAATGTTGAAATGAGTGTCTAGAAACAAAAACATTTTACTTGTACATGATATTTAGAAAATGTGTTAGGAATAGATTTTACTTAATTACTAAATTTATAAAAAAAATATATATTTCTAAGAAAATCGATGTGAAAGACTCCTCACTTTCGATAACAAACTTCTTACAAAACAAACTTCACACTTAAATACAGAAAGAAAGTAATTAAAAATTAATAATAGCATAAAAGTATTCTTCTCTTGGCATTTTTGAGAATAATGTGGAAGAATATAAAAATATAAATTAATAATACAAACTAGCAAAGAACAGAATAACGTGGCTGAACAGTAGGCAACAAAATTTAGATAAAGCTATAATTTTTGACTGGCTTAGACAACGATTCAATCATTGCCAACTTCAGTACAAAAATTAAGTTCAAAGGGCGGTGATATGTAAGGTGTCAGGCAAATCCAACACCTTCCATGAAAACCCTGACATGATAAGCAAATACAGTAGTATGGCACATAGCTCTGAATAAATCGTGACATTAAATTAACCAAAGTAATACGAGTAACGAGTGAGCAAATGGAATACCACAGACTAACACAAGAATGCCTAAATGCATGTCATACCTTCCCACCATGAGACAGACGCAGTTCTGAGGAGAGAAACTAGAAGTCGAGAGCAGAACCGTGTTAAGCTAGAAGGCCCTACGATAAGGGACGGAATGGACACCCACGTCGCCAGCTAACCACTAGGACCACCCCAGCTGCAAGTTTTAGCGTGAGACTTTTTCGCGTCTCTGTTATGTTAGGACCACCCCCCAGCCCATGTTAAAAGCTAGAGCCCTCCAGAAGAACAGTATACATCTTACGATAACACAAAAAGGGCCACACCACCCACAAGTTTTTAGCGTGAGACTTTTTCGCGTCTCTGTTACGCCAGGACCACCCCTAGCCCATGTTAAAAGATAGAGCCCTCCAGAAGAACAGTATAGATCTTACGATAACGCTAAAAGGACCACACCAGCTGCAAGTTTTAGCGTGAGACTTTTTCGCGTCTCTGTTACATTGCAAACTTTAAAAACATTCCAGAATGAGATATTCTCTCTGCAGCGGAGTGTACGCTGATATGTAACTTCCTGGCAGATTAAAACTGTGTGCCCGACCGAGACTCGAACTCGGCACCTTTGTCTTTCGCGGGCAACTGCTCTACCAACTGAGCTACCGAAGCACGACTCACGCCCGGTGCCCACAGCTTTACTTCTGCCAGTATCTCGTCTCCTACCTTCCAAACTTTACAGAAGCTCTCCTGCGAACCTTGCAGAACCAGCACTCCTGAAAGAAAGGATATAGCGGAAACATGGCTTAGCCACAGCCTGGGGGATGTTTCCAGAATGAGATTTTCACTCTGCAGCGGAGTGTGCGCTCATATGAAACTTCCTGGCAGATTAAAACTGTGTGCCCGACCGAGACTCGAACTCAGGACTTTTGCCTTTCGCGGGCAAGTGCTCTACCAACTGAGCTACCGAAGCACGACTCACGCCCTGTACCCACAGCTCTACTTCTGCCAGTATCTCGTCTCCTACCTTCCAAACTTTACAGAATCTCTCCTGCGAACCTTGCAGAACCAGCACTCCTGAAAGAAAGGATATAGCGGAGACATGGCTTAGCCACATTGCCCCACCACGAAAAGTGTAACGTTTCTCATTGGATAGACAGAATTCTTGTTGGCGGAGCTTAAGGTTAACATTGAGACCCTGATTGGCCAGCTGAAAACACAGCCAGATAGTTTTTTTAAACCAACTTCGGTAAATTGTAGTAAAGAGAAGTTAGAGGAGAGTTGCTTCCGAGACGGAGAGGTGAGCGGAGCTGTGCTGCCCGCCACCTCTTGACAAACACCGACAAGGTAATGAACGCTCGCGATGCCGCATAACAGCGCATAAAGCTTCACTCAGAACTGCAGAAGTCTCATCCGTTACACCCCTTTTTGCGTAATACTAGTGTCGATCGTCAATTAAAGCTCATGGTGTTCACATTTGCCACTTGAAGTAAAAATCTGAAACGCGATGATTTTTCTGTTATATAGTTACTGAGAAGCCACATCAGCCACTGTAATTTACGACAAGTTAGATAAGTAATTAAAGCTAATTGAGGGTCACTGTAGACCATTTTAATAGTTTTCACTTTTGTGAAACTTAATTTAAACCTAGATTATAGATGTAATATGGCATAGGTCATCCTTCGATCCATTGTAGAACTTGGAAACCCATTCAGGGAATATTCGTTCACTTTTGTTGAACGCAATTGGTTTTTACCACACTGTATTAAACCATTTTCTTTTATCAATAGTGCAATTTATAAACAATGTTTTGTGGGTAGAATAAAATTTCCAATGGTAAACTTAACTGCTTTTTCGACGTTATTTTACCAGCTGACAAAAAATAGGAAAGCCTTAAACCTCTTCCACTAAATTTAGTTAGTATTAAGATTCTTTTACAGGGGGTGCAGTGGAGCTGACGCTGAAATCATTAAGTATTTGGTTATATCATCGCTAGTCTCACTGAACTCTTCTGAATTCTACATGTCATGTGTGGTCTGGCGTCTCCTTACCAGCAACAGGTCCCAGGTTCAAACTAGTCATCATCATCATCATCTTGGACAGTTTCCAGCCACTGGCTGGGTCTGTCGGGAACACAAGCCTCTCCATCGTGTTCTGTCTTTCCACCATTCCCCCTCTTCCACCCTCGTCCAGTTCTCTCCTCTTCTCATCTCACATTCCTTCACTCCCTTCACCCATCTATCTCTTGGTCTTCCTCTGGGCCTCTTCCCCTCCAGTTGCAGATCAAACATCCTCTTTGGAATTCTTCCCTCATCCATTCTCTTCATGTGTCCATACCACTGCAGTCTTGATTTTTCTATCCTGACCTGTACTGGTTCCTCCTTTAGTCTTTCCCTCACATACACATTTCGCAATCTGTCTCGTCTTGTTACACCCAACCTGCTCCTCTGGAACTTCATTTCACTAGCCTGTATTCTACTTTTGTCGCTTTTGTGCATTACCCATGTCTCACTTCCGTATGCCAATATGGGGACAAAGTAGGTTTGGTATATAATTGCCTTGGATTTCTGTGGCACCTCCTTGCTCCAAATAAGCCCCCTAATGCATTTGTAGAACTGCCCTGCTTTTCTGCACCTTTCATTTATTTCGAATTTGCTCAGAGTGTCGTTGTGCGAAAGTTGTAGGGAGACACGATATAGAACAAACAGACACCACGTAGAATGTTAGAAGCGTGGAGGGTAAAAATAGTGGAGGGAGACCAACAGATGAATACACTAAGCAGATTCAGAAGGATGTAGGCTGCAGTAGGTACTGGGAGATAAAGAAGCCTGCACAGGATAGAGTAGCATGGAGAGCTGCATCAAACCAGTCTCAGGACTGAGGACAACAACAACAACATTGCAACTGTGAGAATACGTTAGTGAGTTGGTCTTGACACCCGTAGATTGTCTGACGTTGGACTGAAATCGATTGACTTCGATAAGAAAAAATAATCGAACGGCTGTGTATCTTATAATGTAATTTTTTTTCTGCTCCAAAATGATTTGCATTAACCTCATGACTAGCGTAAGTTTTCTTTGTTTCAGAAACTTCAGTTTCACTATTCTTTTACCCACAGTTAATCCCTGCTTTCATTGAATGTGTAGTATAAGTATTAATCAGAGCTTCGCTTTTCGTCCGTGCCTCGAACGTTTCATTTCTGCCTTTGAGATTTTCGTCCGTGCCGAATTTCGTACCCAGTGACACTGGCGGCCATGGCAGGAGCACAAGCATTCTTGGTGACGTGTTCCGAGATTAATTACGCGGTGTACTGTTCAATGAATTTAGTTGGAGACACTTTGACTGTAGTAAATTTTCGCCTTTAGAATATCGATTATTTTGTCGAAAAGAAGTCACTGTGGACGATAGTAGGACGAAAATTGTGACAGTACGATATGTACACATGTATTTCTCTATAGAAAAATCTCACACAATGGCTCCAATAACGGATTGCAGAAAGGAAACGATACAGAGATATGGGTCTGATTAAGAATCGTGGCCTTTCCTCTGAGGAACACAAAGATTCAATATGGCGGGAAGACGGCGTTCTCGATTGTTTGTAAAGTACAGTAATTCGCAATAGCTGTAAAATAATGGCCGAAACAGTCATGGGTAGCACAACAATGACCATAGCACAAGCGATCTTTTATTGGCACTTACCGTCGTGCCGGCCGAAGTGGCCGTGCGGTTAAAGGCGCTGCAGTCAAGAACCGCAAGACCGATACGGTCGCAGGTTCGAATCCTGCCTCGGGCATGGATGTTTGTGATGTCCTTAGGTTAGTTAGGTTTAACAATTTCTTAGTTCTAGGGGACTACTGACCTCAGCAGTTGAGTCCCATAGTGCTCAGAGCCATTTTGAACTTACCGTCGTGTTGGTTTATACAATTCACCAGCCCCCCTCCCCACCTGTCATACTTTCTTCCAGAGCCCTACACTTTTTGGAGTTTTTTTCTGAAATTACTGAAGATATATTAAATGTGTCTTTACAAATTTTATTGAAATAAAAAATCATCTGTTGTCTGTATCGGAAGATTTTATTGAAATAAAATATCTTCTGTAGTCTGTAATGGAAGAATTTATAACTGAAAGGTGGACAACGGCGTCATTTGCAAAAATAATTTGTCAATGCGAAGTAAAAATGTCCCATTATAGCCGTCCGCAAAACGATCGCTGCAAGTCGGTCAAAACGTCGGCACTTTAGCTGTTTCAGTAGTTACAATATGTGGCCCAATGCTCAGAATTATTTTATCCAAAAAAGATATTTCATTATCCGAACCAGGCCGGTTCCACGGGAAAACAAGATCCACACTACTTGAAGGTCACAGCCGGATACCGGCGCCTTTATATTAGTTTCCAGCAAATAATACACGGATACATCCAACCGGTGGAGCCGCCTGTGCGGCCCAGTACACCTACACGCCAGTATTAAGTGGTTCAGATCAGTCATCGCCATTGTGTCCCGATCACAAAGTCCAGAAATGATAATTTTCAACCAGTATAGGTGGCGGGCAACACCCGTGTCGCAGCCTCGTGCAAATGAGAGAGGTCACATGACGTCTACTAAGCTTCAGCGAGGTGAAGGTTTCGCAGTTCGTGTCTGCACTAACACACAGGGGGTGACGGCAGGTGTTCGAGCACCCGTCGGAAAGATCCTTGGACCGTCACTAATAAAATCCGCTCGTGTGTGGCCATCTATTGGCGAACCCGAATTAATCCTCTGCTCTGATACACTACTAATCCTTCTATGTAGGCTAGCACACTGGAATCGCATTCGGGAGGACGACGGTTCAATCCCACGTCCGGCCATCCTGATTTAGGTGATTTCCCTAAATCGCTCGAGGCAAATGCCGGGATGGTTCCTTTGAAAGGGCCGACTTCCTTCCCCGTCCTTCCCTAATCCAATGAGACCGTTGACCTCGCTGTCTGGTCTCCTCCCCTAAACAATCCAATCCAATCCAATCCAATGCTTCTATGTAAAGGTCACCGGCATATCGTGGACTTGCGATACGGCGACACTCTCCTCAAAACTATTACCGTCCTTAGAGTTAACATTTTCTTTAACTGTACTGAACAGTACAGCAATTGATGTATTCACAAAAACTTCTTTTCCTCAGTCTTACGGCTGCCCCGTCGAAGGTTCGGGTCCTCGCTCGGGAATGGGTGTTTGTGTGTTGTCCTTAGCGTAAGTTAGTTCAAGTTAGATTAAGTAGTATGTAAGCCTAGGGATCGACGACCTTAGCAATTTGGTCCCATAGGAACTTACCACAAATTCAAAAATTCCTCAATCTTACAGGGCAATCGACAGTTAGTAGCAATGTCGTGACTTCATCTCCAAATATGATTGAACAGATCTTTTTTTATTTAATTCTGCTGGCATGTGACGATAAACATATAACGACTCCCGCGCAACAGCAGTGGTCGTTCACAGATTATCAACGCGACGCCATTTAGAAACGTTGTAAGTACAAGTTAGTTCATCAGTGGATTACAGCGGCGCATTAGAAGTAATAAGTGATTTTGTTTTGTTTATAGTAAGTTGGCATTGTGTTTAACATCACTATAAATATTTTGTAAGTTCAAGTACTGAAACGACGGTTCAATAATTTCGTAGTATGAAAACATGAATCCCGGGAGTGACCGAAAATCATACAGTTCACTAACTCGTCGCAACTTAACAAAAAGATAGAATAACTTCTAACATGAGTACTGTGTCATGGACTCGTGTCTTTTCCGCATGACCGGAAATTGTATACGAAAGTAGGAAAAAGTTCTTTAATATAGAAAATTACTTTTAAATAATTTATTGCATGAATTTCAATGAGTACTGAAAACTCCAAAGTTAATAATCTATAGCTATCTAGTTGATTTCCGCAACATTCCGGCAACTGACTACTGGACTGGTTTACGCTCGCCGCTAACAGTCCAATCCACCTCCTCCAACTAACTACTAGCAACTGACGTCGATAATAACCCCAATAAGCAAACAGTTCCACAAGAGCACAAACCAAGGAACCGACGCAGCATTTAACAACACCTTAAGCGAATGTAGTAGAATAAGAGGGACATATGTGGTCACTACAAACAACCAAACAGTTCAGAATCAATAAAGAGTAACTCAGAACTATCACTCTCACATTTGTGCGGAAACAAACGAAATTTAGTAGCATCAATTACGTCTAGGCAAGTCCGTCTTTCGTCCAACACCGTCCCCAGTAAGCTAATGGAGTCAAACTCTACTCTTTTTCTACACACTCACTGACCCGGAATACTCGTCGAGAAAAAGGAAAAGAAAGCATAAAAGTGCCTAAGCAAAATCTGACGCCTTCACACCGAAGCGCATTTTCGAATGCTAGGTAGGCTTCCCGTAACGGAAAAATCACCTCATTGTTCACTAATCTTCGCAATTATGACCACTTCAAAACAACCCACACAAGAGCTGACAGCTGGCTAGTCGATTTCACAAGCTCCACACCGCTCCACGAAATTATTTAACATAAAGGCCTTCCAAGCAAACATAATCAGGAGCATACTGTAGACATTCTCAGTGGTTTATTCCGGATAGAAGGGACATAGTTGGCGACAAACCATTGTTAACAGTGATAATCGTAAAACACCTGGAAGTACAGTTGAGGAGTGACCTAGAGTGAACCCATATAAATGTAGTGGTAGGAAAGACTAACGCCTTGTTGGACTGCAGTGGAAGTATTTAAGGAAATATAATTCATCAACATGGCAGCTCCTTACAAAATTTTCGAACAATTCATGAGTATTGTTCTTCACTATGGGAACTTAACCAGGTAGGATTAACAGAAGAGAGGGAGAAGACCCGAAGAAGAATGGCGCGTTTTGTTTGGAGTGTGTTGACTATGCGCATTGATGTTACGCAGCTGCTTAGGCGTACCAAATTAGATTCTACAAAAGAGGCTTTGTGTACCACTGAGAGAAGGATTGTTACATTGAGGAGAGTGTACGCTTCTCATGAAGATTGGGACAATATATTACTGCCTTTCACAGCATTACACGAAACTGCCGTGATGGGAACATCAGAGATGTTTGAGCTCATACGAAGTCTTAATAACAGTTTCTCGTCACTTGCAATATTCGTCAGTACTAACTGGAGGAGGATAGTTGCAGAAATGCCCTTGTTACAGAGTACTTATGTAGATGCAGATATAACAGCTGAATCGCAGAACTTGTAGCGACGCCGTATGAAATTCAGCGTGTGTTGAGTCCTCCGGTTTTGTAACGCATTTTTGGAGAAATATCAGGCAACCGCTTACTTTCCATTGCGGATGTAATTAACTTTCACTTGGTTGGTCTTTGCCTCAGCTGCAGCTGCCGCGCAGTATGGACATAACACATGCGGTGGGAGGAAATGGAAATGAGCGCTAGAAAGCAGGGCTTTAATCACTGTGATAAAGTAAAATGAGGCAGTTAAATATATAGTCAGCGGGTGCGAAATAGAGTTCTTGCCTCTAAAAATATACAAACAAAGGACAGTGTTCATTATTTCACTGCTAAATTACCTAGGCTTGCATTCTAGCACTCACTGAATCGTCCTTTAGCATCTCTGGAACATTCTGAATACAGTAGGCTCAAAACAAGAAAAGCGATTTCAACGAACACGAGCCCAGAAATATTTTACCTGTGAGACCTAAACACTTCTTCGTCGCATGGGATCAAGATAACGCTAGTTTATGACACTGATACTTCTTCATTGTACTCATAGGCTGTCAAAGTGGCGACCATCCTCTGCCTTTCGGTGTAAGGATTCATGCTCTTCTTGAAGGAAGGAAGATTAGAGAATATTGTCCCGACGACAACCCGGTTGTTAGGGACAGAGCACAAAATCGGATTACGAAAGGTTGAGGAAGGTAAACAACCGTACCATTTGCAAAGGGACCATTCCAAAAGTTTACTGGAGTAGTTTAGGGAAATCACAGAAAAACTAAATCTCGATGGCAGGATACTGCTCTGAACCATCGCTCTCCTGAATGGAAGTCCAACGTCCTAATCATAGCGCCACCTCGCTGGGTCGCCCTCTTTGAATCTGACCTAACTGTTGTACATTCTTGAACACATTGGAGACGCAATGCCGGCCGGGGTGGCCGTGCCGTTCTAGGCGCTACAGTCTGGAACCGCGTGACCGCTACAGTCGCAGGTTCGAATCCTGCCTCGGGCATGGATGTGTGTGATGTCCTTAGGTTAGTTAGGTTTAAGTAGTTCTAAGTTCTAGGGGACTGATGACCTTAGAAGTTAAGTCCCATAGTGCTCAGAGCCATTTGAACCATTTTTTTGGAGACGCAATCCAGTAGTGTCTGCACGTCGTAGTTCCATTCCTTCAAGTCTCTCCATAACAAAAGTAGGAGAGGCGGAAAGGTAAAGAGTGGGACGCCCCTGACCAGTTTTTTTTTCTTTATTGTGATTTCATGCCCCTGCCCCATATGGGCAGGGGAGGGCTGTCAGCAGCACAATCCGCCGCTCTTCAGCCAAGTGACATGACAACTAAAACAAGAATAAAATAATACATACATAAGGAGGTAAAAAAGGGGAACATAAAACAGAGTAAGGGGAGAAAATGGAGTTAAAAATACACTGACATGTAGACGTTCATTGGCGTCAGTTAAAAAAAGTCACCAGAAAGTTAAAAAACACAGTTGGCAATTCTTAAAACACAGAGAAGACACTGGTTGTGCATGCACAGGTTAAAAGTTGGCCACAGTATTAAAAACACTCCGAAACAACACACTTAAAACCCACTTGGAGCACACACGATGAAGAATAAAACTACCAGGCGGGACCTGCCGAGGGAAAGGTCAGAGAGGATGGAAAAGGAGGGGAGAGCATGGGGCACCTGGGGAAGCGGCGGGATGAAGAGAGGAGGGGCAACCGTGGGTTCACGAAGAGGCAGGAGACACATGGGGCGGGAGAGGAAAAGGGAAGACAGGGCAGGAGGGAGCGCAAAGACACTGAAAGAAGGCACAAGAGATGGACGGGGAGTAGGAGGGGAAATCCGCTCAGAAGGAGGGAGGGGGAGGAGAGGGAGCCCTGAGGAGGAGGCAGGAAGAGGGGGTTAGAGTTGGTAGGAAGGGTAGATGTCAGGGCGAAGCTCATCATCCGGGAATGGTAGATGGTGGAAGTTGTGTTGGGAAAGGAGATGGAGGGTGTGGAGATGGAGAGAGGGAGGGACACAACGGTAAAGGCGCGGCAACTGGGTGGGAGTGGAGAGGAAGGGAGACACCAGGGGGTGAGGTGGATCAAGGCGGCGGACAATATATAGTGCGCGGATGTGTTCAAGGAAAAGGAGAAGATGGGGGAAGGGAATGAGGTCATAGAGGATGCGCGTGGGGGACCCCTGACCTGTCAGTTGGGTCTACAATATCACCATTAGTGATTCATGCCATTTCTATAGCTTTCTATAGCATAGCTTTCAGGCGATCGTGCATAGACTTTAATGGCAGTGCACAGCATCCAGTAACGCAGGAAATTATACAGGGTGATCCATTGATAGTGACCGGGCCAAATATCTCACGAAATAAGCATTAAACCAAAAAAACTACAAAGAATGAAACTCGTCCAGCTTGAAGTCGGAAACCAGATGGCGCTATGGTTGGCTTGCTAGATGGCGCTGCCATTGGTCAAACGGGTATCAACAGATTTTTTAAAATAGGAACCCCCATTTTTTTATTACATATTCGTGTAGTAAGTAAAGAAATATGAATGTTTTAGTAGGACCACTTTTTTCGCTTTGTGATAGATGGCGCTGTAATAGTCACAAACGTATAAGTACGTGGTATCACGTAACATTCCGCCAGTGCGGACGGTATTTGCTTCGTGATACATTACCCGTGTTAAAATAGACCGTTTACCAATTGCGGAAAAGGTCGATATGGTGTTTATGTATGGCTATTGTGATCAAAATGCCCAACGGGATTGTGCTATGTATGCTGCTCGGTATCCTGGACGACATCATCCAAGTGTCCGGACCGTTCGCAGGATAGTTACGTTATTTAAGGAAACAGGAAGTGTTCAGCCACATGTGAAACGTCAACCACGACCTGCAACAAAAAATGATGCCCAAGTAGGTGTTTTAGGTGCTGTCGTGGCTAATCAGCTTATCAGTAGCAGACATATTGCGCGAGAATCGGAAATCTCAAAAAACGTCGGTGTTGAGAATGCTACATCAACATCGATTGCCTCCGAACCATATTTCTATACACCAGGAATTGCATGGCGACGACTTTGAACGTCGTGAACAGTTCTGTTACTGGGCACAAGAGAAATTACGGGACGATGACAGATTTTTTTGCACGCGTTCTATTTAGAGATGAAGCGTCATTCACCGACAGCGGTAACGTAAACCGGCATAATATGCACTATTGGGTAACGGAAAATCCACAATGTCTGCGACAAGTGGACCATCAGTGACCTTGGCGGGTTCATGCATGGTGTGGCATTATGGGAGGAAGGATAATTGGCCCCCGTTTTATCTATGGCAATCTAAATGGTGCAATGTATGCTGATTTCCTACGTAATGTTCTACCGATGTTACCACAAGATGTTTCACTGCATGACAGAATGGCGATGTACTTCCAACATGATGGATGTCCGGCACATAGCTCTCATGCGGTTGAAGCGGTATTGAATAGCATATCTCATGACAGGTGGATTGGTCGTCGAAGCACCATACCATGGCCCGGACGTTCACCGGATCTGACGTCCCCGAATTTCTTTGTGTGGGGAAAGATGAAGGATATTTGCTATCGTGATCCACCGACAACGCCTGACAATATGTGTCAGCGCATTGTCAATGCATCTGCTAACATTAGGGAAGGCGAACTACTCGCTGTTGAGATGAATGTCGTTACACGTATTGCCAAATGCATTGAGGTTGACGGACATCATTTTGAGCATTTATTGCATTAATGTGGTATTTACAGGTAATCACGCTGTAACAGCATGCATTGTCAGAAATGATAAGTTCACAAAGGTACATGTATCGCATTGGAACAACCGAAATAAAATGTCCAAACGTACCTACGTTCTGCATTTTAATTTTAAAAACCTACCTGTTACCAGCTGTTCGTCTAAAATTGTGAGCCGTATGTTTGTGACTATTACAGCGCCATCTATCACAAAGCGAAAAAAGTGTTCCAACAAAACATTCATATTTCTTTACGTACTACACGAGTATGTAATAAAAATGAGGGTTCCTGTTTAAAAAACGCAGTTGATATCGGTTTGACCTATGGTAGCGCCATCTAGCGGGCCAACCATAGTGCCACCTGGTTTCTCCCTTCAAGCTAGACAAATTTCGTTCTTTGTAGTTTTTTCGTTTGGCGCTTATTTCGTGAGACATTTGGCCCGGTCACGATCAATGGACCACCCTGTACATCTGTTATTATGGCCCCATTTATGAATTTGTCGCCAAGAACGCCTGCAGATACGGTGATTAAGAAGTTGTGACGAACTCTCTTGCTATAGCACGGATATCAGTTCGCACGTTCTTGTTATATAACGTGACATCACCATTTCTTCGGAATGCCGCCTCGACAGTAAATCAATCTCTTGTCTGGGCGACACTTGACGATGAACTGTTGTATCCATAACATCTGCAGCACGTCCGGGCCTTAGGAGACTGAATTTGGGTCGATGGGTACTGTAAAAGTGTGACGCACATCCAATTGTTACATCTAAGACTTTGTTTGCTCTGGAGGCGGCGTACATAAGATCATGAGAGTTTTACTAATGCCAACCCGTTGAAATCTTTGCAGAAGTTGTTTACAGTTCTGATTTTATGTTCATGTTTTTCACTACATTTTTAAAAAAGGCAATCCACGTCGCAATTAATTTTTATTTTTCGTTCTGGGTACCGGTTTCGGCCTATAAGACCATCAGACCAAGGCTCCAGCAAAAATGAGGAACCGGTGCATGGAGTTACTGTGTGGTACCGACCCGTACCTGTCACAGATAGTTCGTGACAGGTACCATTTGGTACTACATAACGACTCTGTGTTCCAGCTCCTTACGTCATCTACATCCTTCATCTGAGCTGGCGTTACAGACCTAAATCGTCACCAGGAACAAAAATGGAAGTTTATTGCGATCTGGACTGTTTTTTATGTAAATATTAAGTACGATCGCTGTTGTTCCATAATGATGTCAAAAATTATTTTCACTGTGTCTTCAGAGAAGATAAATACCAGCAGTGACGAAAGAAATTAATTGTATATATACTGTGTAGCTGTATAGAATAAACTGTATAGAATAAACTGATTAGTTAACTTTTAGTTAACTTATAGGAGTAATCATGCGTGCTGAGAAGGTTTCCTAAATAAGTCTTTTCATCAATTTTAGTGTGTAATTAGGTTTTCCAGTTAGGTAAACTAACGCTTACTCATTTTTGTACATCATTGTTTTAAATTATGTACCGAGCCTTGCAAAAGTTTAATGTTAATCCATTTGCTCTGAAACCGCTTGATAGCATTTTCAGATAGGGGACTCATGCAGCTTTTAATTTCTATACTAGCATCATCTTCGAAGAGAACAAAAGAATTTGCGTCTTCTAAATGATCCAAGTAGAAGGTCATCCTTTGTGGATTCACATCTTAAAGTGCGCATAGTGGGATTTTCACTATTAATTTCAGTTGGTTCTGTCAAGCTTTGATTATCTTAACAGTGTGGACAGGTAGTATGATTGATTTATAATTTTACAAATGCAGCTGAAGATGAGACACATTTCCTGACACCGGGCTGCTCTCTCCTTTTCAGAAACAAATAATTTTTACATCTGTAGCGAAATTTATCATTATGACAGCTCTTCTGCTTCAGGCCTTTCGTTACCATATTCTTGGAGGACATAATATGGAGCAAAAAAAAGAAACGTATCTACTAAACATGGGGTCTAAAATGCGTCCCTTATGTGTTATGAGCATTTTTCAGTAGAAGAGACGTGTTTCACACTAGCGAAGGTGAACAAGTGCTTATAGTTCTTAAAGTATGCATTTTAGACCCCATGTTAATTGGACACTTTTTTCTTTGTTTTGTCCATACTACTTCCTCCCAAAATGTAGAAACAAAAATCCTTGCAATAGAACAGACGTGTTGTATGGTATCAAAGATGACCAAGTGCTCATAGCTGTTAAGGTATGCATTTTAGAACTCATGTTTACAGATACTTTTCTTGTTTTGGTGTAAGGAAGACGTCCCTAAAAGTTGTCGGTGTTTTTATTTGAGACACTCAATATAATGATGTCAATAGCACTGCTGTGGCTTGCCATATACGTTACTGCAAATTTTATGAGTGGAGTTACATTGTACGAACTGGCGATGGTCTTAAGTATAGCTTTAGAGTTGAAAAGCTGAAAAACTGCAAAAATTCAACGTAATGTCACCTCTTTCTGTGTGGAAGTTAAGAAGTTTAATACCCTATTAAGATGTGGACAACTCAAATTACGAGGGGGAACCTTATACTGGGTCAACCATAACTCCACGGTCTAAATTTCGGTATAAGGAACCAGTGCTCCCCGGTTACTCGATACAGAGTTTGCATTTCGTTGGATTTCTTGCCGTTATTTATCTGTGAATTTCTACTGGATTGAATGTCTCTCTATAATACTGCAAATGTCGTCGACGTGCACGGAGTGTCTTGTTTAGAGACACTTGTCCCGTTCAGTCATGATGCTTGTGGTTGATAACAGTAAAGCCCACTTTGATAAAGATTTCATTCATTACTAATCGGTTCTTTCTCGATTTCCTTTTTTTTTTGTCTGAGTCTGCGTTTGTTAAGAGTGATAAACAGCAGTACCAATAACTTGGAAAGTTCGCCGAAAGGCACCTCGTGTGTGGATGGAAGAGCAGTGAAACCGCTCTGTTATAAGATATTCTCCCATAGACAGAAATGCCGGTAACAACTTTTGCTACCGTTTGAAGATTCTTGCATTACTCTGTTTTTTGTGTTGTCATATTACTGACTTTTTCACCGTTTTCAAGCTATTTTCCGATAAAGAAAGATAACTATGGCGCCAAATTAATAAACCATAATTACATCATGACTCTGTAACGAATCACCGATGACCACGAACCCCTCACACCAAAATACTCAGAAAATATGTTGAGAAACCTTCTAAATTTTATCAGTGGAGTTCTGATTCATCCCGTATATTGTGTCTGTTGCTGCATTTCTGGAAATTCTGTTTCTGCAACACAAGCTTAGAAATGCGTATCACAGCAAATTTCCATAATGTTAATGGGAATCGCCACTGTACAATTTAGAAAAAAAATTTGTTTGGGTTCAAGATGCTTTGAGCAGTCTAAAATATGAGGCAAAACGTCTAATAGCTAAACAAAACTTGTTCTATGGAATTCCAAGCCACTCCTCTAGCGACTTGGATAATGCGAAACGGCCTACCTGCGACAGCACGATACCCCCTGTGGCGTCTGTGTGTAGTTAGAAGCATTCCACAACAATCACACATCAGCTTGGCATCAGGAAGCGTCAGTACGTGCACGAGAAAGACAATTCTTTCTCTTCGAAGCTTGATTTTTGTGTGCAGAATTGACTTTTGAAAGCGTATTTGTAACCTTACAGTACACATTCTTGTCTCAAGATAGAATGAGTGGTAAGAATAAGATAAGATACGAAAATATCGCATCCAAAGCGGCGTCCAAGCAGTATGACATCAGAGCGCCGAAAGAAAAGATATGGAGCTGACAGCAGCCTATGCTAAGAAACTAAAATACAGTTACCACGATTTTAAAATGAATTACGGACTGAGCTATAGGATTACAAATTTTCTTGCCGTATTCTCTGTTATTTCTCAACACGTGAAATGTAAACGTGCAATGCAGACGTCACGTTCAAAGAAAGAGTTCCTCGAGGCTCAGGCTACACAATAATTACTGCTTGTCTAAACGGCCCAAAAATTGTTACAATATGTAGTTAATTTATATGGAACGCATATGAAATCAGCCCATCTAACCGTCCTAGCGATTCACCTGCTTGGAGCACGGCTAAACGGAATTTTAAAATTTTGTTCATTGGTGGAATCGACACGACGGATATATCAATTATTCATGGTAAACTAATGGCTATGATTTCGATCACAACGACAATAATACGACTTGCCAGTCCTGGGATAGAAGATTAACGGTGAGTTTTGTAGAAGTACATTTTTTTTCATTTATTCATAACACATTTCAAACCTTTAAATACGTTTTTCTCGGAATATGAGTTTTCAAAACAGCACGTAGCATAGTTCCAACAATATTCACTCTTCTTATTTGAAAATTTAGCTATGTCCTATGTCTTTGGAATAACATTTAAAAGTGACACATAGGGCATTTTCGTTTAGTTTAAACAACAGTTATTAACAAATGACTGTCCTTTTTTGATGAAAACTGAGCGACTTAATTCATACGCTCGCCCATTACACAAAAATTAGTATTTCTAAAAGTCCCTAAGCCGGTTCCATAAATCAGTATAACACAGAGAGTGTTTTCCTTTTTCAGGTTCAAATTGGCGCCCAGAAAATCGCCTGAAATTCAGTATGCCCCACGAGATTTGCTGAAGTGGCCCATTGCGGAATATTTTCCGGAAAAATTTTTTTTGCAATATTTTTAAATATATGCTCAACAAATAACCCAAGTATAATTTCTCCATAACTTTCTCTTCAGACCAAACAATTATCAAGCAAACGATTTTTTTAGGCCGCTAGTGCTACCCTTCGTCGTTATAACTTATCCCTTCTAGATTTAAGAGGCAACCTCCCCTTTCACCAAACTTGTCTTACAGTAACTGGATGCAAAGTAAAATCCATCCATACCTATCAGTATTTCACATGACGGTACCATATGTAAAAACTATGTCAATCCTGAAGTGACAGCAAAATGGTTGCAAGATCAACCACTCAAAGAGTAATTATTGTACGCTGCTAGATATGTTAAACACGTTGTCACTAAATTCAGTTCTTTCACTTCATTATAGTAATCACTTTTAAGGTGTCATTCCATTACCTAGTGAATAACATTTGATTAGTGTGTGTTGTTAGACAGAATTGCGCTAACAGCTGGTAAAATAGGTGTTTATTAAGACACTACCGGTTTCGCAGCCTAAAGCCAGATCATCACGTGCAACCTACAAGGTAAAAAGCAAAGTACGGTGTCACCACTTTTTGTGGATATTAAAATTAATAAAGGAATATCTAAAATATACTCACAACGTTTAAAGATCTTAGGCACACTCATCCCTGCTAGTCAAAATGTACTATGTATTCAGCGAATATAGTCAGTGCTATGGAGAGGGAAAGGCAACGAAAACATGCTCCATTCATTTAGGGCTAGTGACTGATAGGTGTAACTTGTGGTTACAGAGCAATATTTTAAAATTTGCCTGCATCTAAAACAAAAAAAGCGCTAAAAGATTTTAAAAAGTGGCCGAATTGGCGATTAAAACTGTCATTGATGTCATGATTAGTAGAGGCACTACGCAAATTACTATCTGATTAGTATATCACATGGCACGGAGTGTCTTAAAGGTGTGACAGCAGGACAAAGCTGTGTTGGGCAAAATAAGAGCGGTCCGCACAAACGACAAGGAGACAATTGAGGAGCAAATCTCCAAGGTCATGGAACGTGTCAGTACATCTTTTTCAAGGAACTCCTCGACGGAATAGAAGGAGTGACCCATGAGGAAACTCTTCAGTTTCGATTTGAAAGCACGTGGATTACTGCTAAGATTTTTGAATTCGAGTGGCAGCTTACTGAAAATGGATGCACACCTTTTTGCACAAGAGTCAAGGAAGTCTGGTCCAAATGCATGTTTGATTTCTGCCGAGTATTAACCGAGTGTAAGCTGCTTATTTTTGGGAATAAACTAATATTGGTCACAAGAAACGACAGTAAGGAATATACATATTCAAAGGCCAACGCCAAAATACCCAGACTCGTGAACAGAGGTCGACGAGAGGTTCGTGAAGTCACACCATTAATTGCCAGAAGCACCCGTTTCTGCCCCAAAAATATCCTTGAAGAATGGGAAGAGCTGTCGCAAAATATAATACCATACGACATAAGTGAATGAAAATAAGCAAAGTACACTAATTTTTATATCGAAGTATCACTCACTTTTTATACCGTTCGAATAGTAAAAATGGCAGTATTAAGTCTTTGAACAAGATCCTGAACATGGCCTTTCCACGACAGCTTACTACCTATCTAAACACCTAGAAATTTGAACTGTTCAGTTTAACTAATCATATGCCCGTTCTGTGAAATTAAAAGTCAGGTTTCGTTGAATTGTGTGTTCGAAACTGTAAAAACTAAGTCTTACCGTGATTTAACATTAATTTATTTTCTACAAGCCAAGTTCAGATTTCCGCGAACGGCTACCTCCTATTCTACTCGACGGTACTCCAATACCATATCAGAAAACAGTGAAGAACTTGGGTGTAACTTTGGATGAGCATCTCAACTGGGCGGAGAATACAGTCGCAGTGTGCCGGAAGACGTCTGCTTGTCTCTATGCTCTCAAAAAGTTTTGGAACATTTTTCCACAGGACTTGAAACGCCAGCTCGTGCAAGCACTCGTTCTACCGAACCTCCACTATTGTGATGTGATTCAACAAGGCACGAGTAGTGAAAATAAAAGACGGCTAGAGCTAACCATGAATGCCTGTGTGCGTTACACCTGCAACATTCGCCGATACGATCATGTTAGTGCTTCATACGCCGAGCTAAAGTGGTTGCGGTCGGACAAATTGCGTGACTACCACACTCTATGCCTACTTCACAGACTACTCGTCGCGCAAGCACCCCAGTACCTTGCTTCAGAGATTAAAAACCTGTTATGCCATCATAATCGAAACACGAGGTCACTCTTATTTGGTATCCTAACTGTGCCCACTCACAAAACAAAAACTTTTGCAAACTCCTTCTCAGTTACCGCTGTCCGCCTCTGGAACAAACTGCCACTTACCTTGCGCAAAATTCAATCTCCTGCTGCTTTTAAGAAGAAGTTGAAGCATTTCCTACTATCATCCTCATAAAGTTCTCCACAAAATTAATGTACCAGGCCAATCCTCTCATCTGTCAAATAGCAAAGCTAGCGTCTTCTATCTTGCTCCTGAGATGCCTTCCCCTTCATCTATCTCTATTAGCCAGGCAATCTTCTTTTCCTTTATATTTCCTTAATTATGTTTCATCATGTCTATTCTTCTCCTCCCTTCACCATGAGTCTCCCTCATACTCCCTGCTGCCAGCACTCCTATCTAAAATTTGTCTCTTCAATAATGTCTAATTATAACAGTACTTATGATCTACGAATATAAACTCTATATGTATGTATTTTTCCAGGTGTACCTTTCTAGTTGTTTATTTCACTTTTTGTACTAGATGTAGTTTAACATGCCTACTAAAACGTATTAATGTAAAATAAGTAGAATGCCTGGTTAGATGTAAGAGAGGGCCTGATGGCCCTAATCTTGCCAGGTTAAATAAATAAATAAATAAATGAACTGGGGTCATGTACTGCACTATTTGAAACCGAGTCAATGTTGCACACAACATCCTTTACTACCAAGCTAGTGTCTTCAGCAAACAGAGAGTTAGCCCTAATACTAGAGGGCGTATCATTTACATAAGTAAGGAACAGGAGCGGCCCCATAACTGATCCCTGGAGCACCCCCCCCCCCCCCCCTTGACAGTACCCCACTCAGATCCCACATCACAGCCGTTATCAACATTGTGAATAATGACCTTTTGCTGCCTGTTGCTAAAGTAAGAGGTGAACCAGTTGTGAACTACTGCCCGTATTCCGTAATGGTCCGACTTCTGGAGCAATATTTTGTGATCAACATAATCAGATGCCTTAGTTAAATCAAAAAATACGCCAAGCGTTCGAAATTTTTTGTTTAGCCCATCCAGTGTCTCACAGAGAAAAGAGAATATAGCATTTTCAGTTGTTGAACGACTTCTCAAGCCGAACTGTATATCTGATAGCAAATCGTATGATATAAAATGATCAATTGTCCTTACATACACAGCCTTTTCAATAACTTTTGCAAACACTGATGGCATAGAAATAGGTCTAAAATTATCTACATTATCCCTTTCTGCCTTTTTATAAAGCAGCTTTACTACTGAGTACTTTAATCGCTCAGGAAACTGACCATTCCTAAAGAGAAAATTACAAATATGGCTAAATATAGGGCTAACATGTGCAGCACAGTACTTTAATATTCTAATAGACTCTCTATCATAACTATGAGAGTCATTAGTCTTCAGTGATTTGATTATTGGCTTAATCTACCTCTTGTCTGTATCACAGAGGAGTATTTCAGACGTCAATCTTGGATAGGCATTTGCCAAGAAATTTCCTGTAGACGTCCGTGTGGACACTATGATGTCATATTCTCATGATTAGAAGTGCCGGGTCGCTGCCTTTACAAGCGAGAATTATACTGAATTTTAACACGAACGAATCCTGTAAACAATCTAAATTAGGCAGAATGCTACGGTGCTTTAATTCTAGTTGATTATTCAACGTGAACCGTGCATTTTCTTTTCCATATCTAAAAATTTCTGCTTGCCCTAATGTATTAAAAATACGGCTTTTTTTCTTTTTTATGAAAATTTTTTAAATTTTCTGAAGTTTGTGATGCTGTGTCCTTCTTCGTGTAAGTGTGCTGTTAATGCCGATCGCGGATTATTTAAGTTAATTCGTTCCTCAAATTTCCCAACACCGTGTGGCCCTGTCGTCGCATCGGTAAGACACTCTCACGTGACAGATTCCACATAGTAATTTTCATTGCGCCGTGACTAATCGTGTAAACAGTGGCATTTTTTATCGCCAATGCGGCCACTTTTTAAGAACTTTTAGCTTCCTCTCACTATAAAATATTCATCTCTTTTCTTTCTGGATTTGGGCAAATTTTAAAACACGGTTCTTTAATGGTAAGTTTCATCTATCAGCAGTTTGTCCTCCATGAATGATACACATTTTGTTACCTTTCGCTCGCCATAGTATTGACAATATCGCTGATTAGTAAATTATGACCAGGAGCAATGGATAAGCCTGTGATATTTAACCGTTGTAGCATATTATTTTCAAAATATGGTGACACAGTATTTTTTTTTTTTACCATGTAGTTTGCACCTTACGATGCGGCTTTAGGGCGCGAAAGCGGTTGTCTTTTAATTAACAACAATTTTAGAAGTTGTTAGTGGAAGTCTTCTGAATATCATAATTTTCAGCAGCTGCAGTTGCCCAGAATGCAAAATAGTTTGGGAAACAAGTTTCACTAGTAGTCTTCAGTGTATTACGTATGCCTTACGTTGACCTAGGCATCAGACCTAGGAAACGGAATGTCATTAATTTGTATACAAAAGTTTTCACGACTTGCTTAGTTTGTGAGAGGCTTTAGAGATAGCAACTGAATGCAACTGTAACCAGTGAACGTGTAATGCCGTCACGCTCTTACAAATTTAGTCGCAAGAAAGGTACCAGTTTGTAGAAGGAAACACATAGAAGAGAAAAAGTGCAGTATTTCCTCCGCACGCGATTCCTTTGTGTCTGCTGCTCCCTCGTATATATATCTCTCCTCAGAGAGAGAGAGAGAGAGAGAAAGAATAAGAAGCAAGGGAAAAAAGTTGTAGGCACTTCTCCGCCTTCTTCACGCCGCCCTGGAGCGTACTTAGCTGAGAATATACGCCGCGTCCGGGGGGCGTAGTATTTCCGAAAGAATGGGACCCTGGGCTATCAGTGGAAATCGCGATCCGCCGAGCAGACCCAGATAAGGGCAGCACGAAGGCGAGCCACGGCGGCCCCACGGCAGCCATCTCTCCTAAAACACTGTCCGAGGGTGGGGTCCGCTTCCTCTGCAACCAGCAGTGACTCTAGCGTACAGTGGTGCGTGTAGTGTACGTGCACGACGGGGAACACGCGTCCAACTCGCACGCCCAAGAAGAACTGGGGCGGTGCACAGTGGGCCAACTCACTTTAAAACCTGCACAGAACAGAGAAAAAAGGTGCGCGTTCCGACTTTACTTCCGCAGATCTTGTATAGATGCGTACTTGACCAAGGTTGCGGTGTCATTTCTGTCTCAAGTCGATGAGATACATGCTGTGACGTTTGGAGGATGTACTACTTTCGCTGTACCAACTCGCTGTACCGATTATAAATTGTTCCATTAAGTTTCGGCTGTGCAGCCGCAAGAAATCTCCTTCTTCTTCTAATTTTCGGCTGTATACCGTCCAGCCATCTTCAGAGTGAGTCTTGCGACTCACTCTGAAGATGGCTGGACGGTATACAGCCGAAATGTTAGAAGAAGGAGATTTCTTGCGGCTGCACACCCGAAACTTAATGGACCAGTCTTTGCCCCGCCAAAAGCTGAAGATTCGATTATAAATTGTTGGTTTACTTCCTAATTTGCTACAGAACAAAAAAGACAAAAAAAAAAAAACCATCAAGAACTCTGAAGAAAAATGTAGTGTCTCAAAAGTCGGGTGCCAACTTAACGACTCACTATATTCTGTAATAACGTCCAATGCTGACATCAGTCGACATAGTTTTGAAGCAACTATATGCCATAATCAAAGCTGCTACGTTGCCGATTGTAACCAGTGGCCTCATAATATTTTATTCCCCAAGTTTTACTCGAATCCGTTTAATTTATAATTTTGATCCACCAGATTGGATACGCTATTCTGAATTCTGTTATTCCGACGTCGGGTTCCTAACGAGCGACCCAATGAATGTAAAAAGAACGAAGTTTCGCTGCATTTTATAGCCAATTTTCTATTATGTCCAAGTGCTGAAGTGAGTTGGTCCAATGTGCGGTGTGCCGACGCGTATCCTCTTCTTTCTCCCTGCTAACTGCAGAAGTTCGGCTTTTTCTCGTACAATGTTCATCACTTCCGAAAAACTGTAAAAGAACTAGCTGTGCTACTGGTATCCGCAGGGTGCACTGAGTTATGGAAATGTCTTATGCCTGTATACTGGGTTAATTTCATTGGGGCGACACTGAATATTTTTAGAAGCCCAAAGAAGCATTTTTAAAAATATTAAAGGGTTTTATTCTTTTTGAAAATTTGCGTTCAATGAGACCAGCCCTGGACCACTTTCGCTGTACCAATTCGCTGTACTGATTATAAATTGTTGGTTTAGTTACGGATTCTTCGCCATATGCGTTTATAGGGCTATCTTCGTATATTTAGGCGTTAATGAGTTTCAAACAGAGAAAATCCTAGCACATAATATCCTTTCAGAATTGACACTTTAAGTACACTAATGATGCTGTCAAGCCTGTCCTAGCACAGAGTTTCAGAAGTGAGAGCACAGTAATAATAACAGTTTGCACTGATACTTTCACATTTCACATTTGCAGCTCTGTCTCTCTCTCTCTCTCTCTCTCTCTCTCTCTCTCTCTCTCTCTCTCTCTCTCTCTCTCGTAGCCAGCTTAATATATGAGCTCACGAAATGTTACTGGAAGAAACACACATTTTATAAGTTAATAAGCAGTTTGTAAAAACATAAAATGTTTAGTGGTTTTTAATGTTCACACCGATATTATGCGTTTTATCCCATTTAGCGCTTTTTTAAAAGTTTACAGTTATGACTGCAGAGCACGCTATGCGTAACTTATAACCAATCGAAAGAAAGTCTCAGTTGTCATTAAAGAAACTCCAAATGTCAATAGACGACGTTCACGACTGTTCACGATCTTATACCGATTAGTAGATTCTCAACGAAGATGACTAGAGGTCTGGGCTGCCTGATCTTACATCACGAAATATGACCACGGAAACCTCATCAATCACGTGCGAAAATCGTCTGCCAGAACCAAAGAGCGCGAAAGATCGCTCCTCTGAATCGCCTAATAATATAGAAGCCAGTTAGCTTCCCACTGCAATTCACATGATTCTGTACTCTCCCTCTTTTAACCTGTTTCTGTTCTGAAAATGGTTAGCATGAAAATACAAACAAATAGATTCAAAAAAGCAGATAAAATCAAACTAAACTTCGTCTTTTGAGCGAAGTAAATATTGGATTTTCGAATGGCTCAAAATTTGATACCACACAATTACACATCCCTCCACGTGTATGACTCTCATCAATGTTGCACAATCTGACTACCACGCCCACCCACACTTATTTACTAAGAATTTCAGCGGTTCACACTTCACTTACATGTCGCATTTATCCCCTCGTTCAGTTAGGCAATACAACAAAACGAAATAATCGCTTCCAACGGAGAAATTAATAGCAGCTGTCGGAAACTGAAACTACCCCGTACGTTTTAGATCTTTAATGAAAATAGTGAATACTCCATTATTTAATGATCATGTATCTAGTTAAAGTACTTCAATGACTTTTATACGAACAATATTAACATTTCTGGGGTTTGTTTAATCATGGATCATCATCAGTTCTCTGTTTTAGGTAACTTTGCGTATTTCAAAATCTAGATTAGGTATTAAACTTAAATTAATACTGTCATTATTATCATTACAAGAGATTATATAATCTTTCTTAACTAAAGAATTAATAGTTATTCATTGTGCAATGAGGCAGTGATACGACTACTGACTCGCTTTCTGGAGAACTGCCGTTCAATTCCCTCTCTGTCCAGATTTAGCTTCCCATTTTGGGGCTACATGGCTTGGATAAATTAAGGCAAGTTGCGAGAAGTTTCTTCTGAAAAGGCCATGGCCAGTTGAAAGATTGCAGGGCACTCGCACTTTTGAGTCAGTGTTATGCTGCGTAATGTTCTTAGGGAAGTTGTTCTTTATTACTTGGTTGCAATACATGGATACGATCGGATTTCATACATCATGATGAATTGGTGGGCAGTAGTTAATGCTCTTGCTTGTGTGCTCTAGTGAAGGAATAGCGGTAAGTGTTACCTGCGTTCAAAGGAACGACAGCAGTAAACGCATACGGTGACTGAGAGCCGAGGGGAGCGTTTTCTCTGTGGGACCTGGCTGAAGACATTTGCGGACTCCCGAGTTCCGTGGTCTCACTGTGCAGACACGTTGGATGGCGCTGGTCCGTCAGCGGTCGCGTCCAGGTAGACTGATTAGCACCGAGGAGCCGCCGCTGCAGTGGGCAGAACATTGAAGTCAGGCAACAGAGCCTTGTTAGGCAGGAAGCCGACGAGACAGCTGTGAGCTTTCCGCGAATTTCCGTGGGACAGGTCATTGGCGCCCAGGCGTCCAGACTGTTACAAAACATATTTGTGAAGGCACGAGGCTTTTAGCGAATGACCATTCTTTGGAAAGTTCGAAATGGATGGAACAGGGGAGATAACTATCTTTTTATGGAGAGCTGTGGTTCCATCCTGGTCGTGTTATTAGCAAAAGACGCGGCATAAACGCATGGGAAAGAGGCCGTAAAGCTGAATCTTTTTTTGTCCTTTTCTTGTAAGTGTTACCTAAGTTTAAAGTCTCTGATAGGTCAAAACTGTGTATGCAGAGTCGCCCATCTTCGAATGTGCTTGTCCAGCTCGTGATTGACTTGTGCTAAAGTGGGTGTAATCTAAGATGTAAATGTGCTTTGCTACCGAGCTGGCGAGGAAAGCGGAGAGTAAGAGAAGAGGGCACTCTTGTACTGGTGCTTCACTAGTAAAGAACTGCAGGTCTTTACCTAAATGGTGAGGCTTGTGTGCTTTGCTAGTGTGTCACTTAGAGCCTGTGCTTGTCACCTTCTGAACCGTCGGAGGTACTGCTTCTAGCATCATGCACACAACGAGTGATGCGTAGGTATACTTACTTGTTTTGAGTTGGCCATCTAAACATTTGACATATTCTGTCACGCATAGCTGTGGACAGAGTCAAATTGGTTTGGCAGTCCAGCAAACAGGTTCAAAATGGTTCAAATGGCTCTGAGCACTTTGGGACTCAACTGCTGAGGTCATTAGTCGCCTAGAACTTAGAACTAGTTAAACCTAACTAACCTAAGGACATCACAAACATCCATGCCCGAGGCAGGATTCGAACCTGCGACCGTAGCGGTCTTGCGGTTCCAGACTGCAGCGCCTTTAACCGCATGGCCACTTCGGTCGGCCAGCAAACAGGTCCACCTGCTCACTGGAATCTACTGGGGTTTCAGAGGCTTGTAGGGAAATACCTGCGTTCCGAATTGGCTGAATGTGAGACCGCGTACTTGCATTTTTCGGGCGAGCACCATTAGTAACAGATTGCTGCCGTCCATGTCTTCAGTCGCCGAACGCATCGTGGTGTGCCGCCCTGAGCTCCAGGAGGGTAAAGTACTGGCTACTACGGCGGATGGCTCCAATATATGCGTCTCAGCACCGTGTTCTTTGGAACCATATTTTTCTTTCTGGAATAGGTGAGTATAAATGCTTGATTGTGGTGTAGTTTTTATGCCATAGCCCGGATTCACATGTATTAAGTCAGATGAAGCGATTAGTGTTCTGGTTAGTGTCGTGTGTCGATCCCCTGCTACTCACTTTGTCCACCATGGGCCCCATATTAATCAAAGCGTTTGTGAAATATAAATGTTTGTGTGACGTTTCTTCAGCGATTTTATTTGTCTTGTGATGTTAAGAATGAATAAATCTATTAATGTAAGCGTAGGCTTCCGCGGCCGTTGTCTTCTTCAATAGCCAAAAGATCCGCCAACATGAATAGAGAGGACGGGTACAAGCTTCCGAGGTCTTGGCTGCCTGCAATAGCAGAGCTACGGAGCGGCGGCAGAGCCGTGGCGGCCCATCCAGACACGCGGAGAGCCGCAGTAGTGGTCGCGAGCACACAAAGCAATGGCACGCCGCAACCGGCTTCTGGACAGCATGGAAACAGTGTGACGTCACAGCCATCACCTGTTCGCTATTCGTCCGTCTCCTCCAATGGGGTGGATTAATATAAAGACCAATAGAAAACAGCTATTTCAGCCAATGACAGATAATAAAGGAAACACCGATAAAGCATACCTTTCACCCCTCCTCCTCCTCCTTTTACAGCTAATCAAGAAACGACACGGTTTTCTCGTGCAGCTATTTAAGGAACCAAGTGTGTTCATTTAACAGTTAACGTAAGGCCCTGATCAAGGCTAACTGCAACGCTGGCCGAAACGTTGGCGCAATTGAAAATTATGACGATGCGGTCTGATAACCTGAAGAATTTTATTGAAGAAATCTATTAATATTTAGATCATAACTCCACCCTGTGTTCTGATTAACATTACCTGATTTAAAGTCTGTTGAGCACATTCGGAACGCTGTCGAAAAGTGTACTATATGTTTTGCCCATCATTTCGGTGTACCGATGTACTGACAAGCAGATAAAGATCAATAATTGACTCCAGAGCATCCTGCTTCTTTTATGGCCTCGTCACTAAAAGGCGTCGTGACAGCTAGTATCGAGTTTTACCTCGGCAAATCAATTTCGTTCCTTCTACGAACTGCTCAGAGGATATTCCAGAAGGCTAGAAATTGTCTGTTTTTTCTTTCCTCTTTAAATTTTTTTAGGAAAGAATTCGCTCAACGTCCTGGGTAACGGAACAGCCAGAGATGAAATATTAGTTCTGTTGCTTGGGTTTATAACAGTTGCCACTCACAACGGCATTCTTTTTTATCGAAATACATCTACACTCCTGGAAATGGAAAAAAGAACACATTGACACCGGTGTGTCAGACCCACCATACTTGCTCCGGACACTGCGAGAGGGCTGTACAAGCAATGATCACACGCACGGCACAGCGGACACACCAGGAACCGCGGTGTTGGCCGTCGAATGGCGCTAGCTGCGCAGCATTTGTGCACCGCCGCCGTCAGTGTCAGCCAGTTTGCCGTGGCATACGGAGCTCCATCACAGTCTTTAACACTGGTAGCATGCCGCGACAGTGTGGACGTGAACCGTATGTGCAGTTGACGGACTTTGGGCGAGGGCGTATAGTGGGCATGCGGGAGGCCGGGTGGACGTACCGCCGAATTGCTCAACACGTGGGGCGTGAGGTCTCCACAGTACATCGATGTTGTCGCCAGTGGTCCACGTGCCCGTCGACCTGGGACCGGACCGCAGCGTCGCACGGATGCACCCAAGACCGTAGGATCCTACGCAGTGCCGTAGGGGACCGCACCGCCACTTCCCAGCAAATTAGGGACACTGTTGCTCCTGGGGTATCGGCGAGGACCATTCGCAACCGTCTCCATGAAGCTGGGCTACGGTCCCGCACACCGTTAGGCCGTCTTCCGCTCACGCCCCAACATCGTGCAGCCCGCCTCCAGTGGTGTCGCGACAGGCTTGAATGGAGGGACGAATGGAGACGTGTCGTCTTCAGCGATGAGAGTCGCTTCTGCCTTGTGCCAATGATGGTCGTATGCGTGTTTGGCGCCGTGCAGGTGAGCGCCACAATCAGGACTGCATACGACCGAGGCACACAGGGCCAACACCCGGCATCATGGTGTGGGGAGCGATCTCCTACACTGGCCGTACACCACTGGTGATCGTCGAGGGGACACTGAATAGTGCACGGTACATCCAAACCGTCATCGAACCCATCGTTCTACCATTCCTAGACCGGCAAGGGAACTTGCTGTTCCAACAGGACAATGCACGTCCGCATGTATCCCGTGCCACCCAACGTGCTCTAGAAGGTGTAAGTCAACTACCCTGGCCAGCAAGATCTCCGGATCTGTCCCCCATTGAGCATGTTTGGGACTGGATGAAGCGTCGTCTCACGCGGTCTGCACGTCCAGCACGAACGCTGGTCCAACTGAGGCGCCAGGTGGAAATGGCATGGCAAGCCGTTCCACAGGACTACATCCAGCATCTCTACGATCGTCTCCATGGGAGAATAGCAGCCTGCATTGCTGCGAAAGGTGGATATACACTGTACTAGTGCCGACATTGTGCATGCTCTGTTGCCTGTGTCTATGTGCCTGTGGTTCTGTCAGTGTGATCATGTGATGTATCTGACCCCAGGAATGTGTAAATAAAGTTTCCACTTCCTGGGACAATGAATTCACGGTGTTCTTATTTCAATTTCCAGGAGTGTATGAATTTGAGCAGATTATTTCGAAAAACAAACGATCAACAACAACAGGATCCACAGTTACGTCATATCGGGTGCAGTCATCGTGTTTTAATAATTCTCCATCAAGTCATTAACTGCTGGGAAAATATGTCGCCCTGATGAGTGAGTAGATAGGGAAGGACTAACTCCATCATCAAGATTCATGGTCGCAACTTCGTTCTTTATTTTTCCTATTTTCGCAGTTAATTAAAATCTTATGACTAGCCTTCGAAGGTGAGATGATCTGCTTTTTACAGGCATGTTTTGATCAGACTTGTACTGCGTACATTCATACAGCAAACAACAGTCTCAATTTGTCCTACACCTGCATCTACACTTACGCAAATAGAGCGACGGGAAAACGACTGTCGGGATGCCTCCGTAAGACCCCTAATTTCTCTCACCTTATCGTCGTGGTCCTTACGTGAAATGCACGTTGACAACAGTAGAATCATTTTCTGCAGTCAGCCTTGAATGCCGGTTCTCTGTTTTCTCAGTAGTATTTCGTGAATAGAAAGTCTTCTAGCCTTCAGGAACTCCTGCTTGAGTTTACGAAGCGTCTCCTTAACCCTCGAACGTGCCAGTAGCAAACATAGTATCACGCCTCTGAATTGTTTCGATGTCTCCCTTTAATCCGCCCTGGTGAGGATCTCAAACCTCGAGCAGTACTAAGGAATGAGTCGCACCAGTGTCCTTTAAGCAGTCGCCTTTATAGATGAGTTACACTTTACTAAAATTCTCCAGTCTTGAAATCGACAATTCGCCTTCCATATTAACGTGCATACGTTCCACTTCATATTGCTTTACAATCTTACACACACACACACATACACACACACACACAAACACACACACACACACACACACACACACACACACACACACACACACACACACATCCACATCGACACAAATCAAATAGGTTTTGCATCACCTAGGTTCCGAGACTTCCGGAACCTGTACAGAAAACTGCAAAACATCATTTCCGCTCTTTTTATTGCTCGTGAAATCCACACATTGCATGTTGTACCACCATACAGCGAAACCTACAGAGGTGGTGTTCCAGGTTGCCGTAGCACGTCCTCTTGCACTGATGCATGCCTGTATTCGTCGTGGCATATTATCCACAAGTTCATCAAGGCACTGTTGGTCCAGGTTTTCCCACTCTTTAACGGTGATTCAGCATAGATCCCTCAGAGAGGTTGATAGGTCACGTTCTCCATAAACAGCCCTTTTCATCTATTCCAGGCATGTTCGACAGGGTTCATGTCTGTAGAACATGCTGGCCACTCTAGTTGAGCGATATCGTTATCCTGAAGGAAGTCATTCACAAGATGTGAACGATGGAGGCGCGAATTGTCGTCTACGAAGACGAATGCCTCGTAAAAATGCTTCCGATATGGTTGCACTATCGGTCGGAGGTCGGCATTCACGCATCGTACAGCCGTTACGGTGCATTTCATGACCACGAGCGGCGTACGTCGGCCCCATATAACGCCACGCCGAAACAGCAGGGAACCTCCACGTTGCTGCACTCGCTGGACAATGTGTCTAAGGCGTTCAGCCTGACCGGGTTGCCTCCAAACACGTCTCCGACGATTGTCTGGTTGAAGTCATATGTGATCCTCATCGGTGAAGAGAACGTGATGCCAGTCCTGAGCGGTGCACTCGGCATGTTGTTGGGCCCATCTGTAGGGCGCTACATGGTGTCGTGGTGGCAAAACTGGATCTCGCCTTGGACGTCGGGAATGAAGTTGCGCATCATGCAGCCTGTTGCACACAGTCTGAGTCGTAACACGACGTCCTGTAGCAGAACGAAAAGCATTATTCAACATGTTGGCGTTGCTGTCAAGGTTCCTTCGAGCCTAAATCCGTAGGTAGCGGTCATCCACTGCAGTAGTAGCCCTTGGGCGGCCGGAGCGAAGCATGTCATCGACAGTTCCGTTCTCTCTCTATCTCCTCCATGTCCGAACAACGTGGCTTTCAAAATGGGTCAAATGGCTCTGAGCACTATGGGACTCAACTGCTGTGGTCATCAGTCCCTTAGAACTTAGAACTACTTAAACCTAACTAACCTAAGGACATCACACACATCCATGCCCGAGGCAGGATTCGAACCTGCGACCGTAGCTGTAGCACGGTTCCGGACTGCGCGCCTAGAACCGCGAGACCACCGCGGCCGGCAACGTGGCTTTGGTTCATTCCGAGACGCCTGGACACTTCCCTTACGGAGAGCCCTTCCTGGCACAAAGTAACAGTGCGGACGCGTTCCATGAGGGGTATTGACCATCTAGGCATGACTGAACTACTAACAACACGAGCCGTGTATCTCCTTCCTGGTGGAATGACTGGAACTGCTCATGCAGCGTTTTTTGCGGGTTCAGTGACATCTCTGAACAGTCAAAGGGACTGTGTCTGTGATAAAATATCCACAGTCAAAGCCTATCTTCAGGAGTTCTGGCAACCGGGGTGATGCAAAACTTTTTTGAAGTGTTTATATAGATATTTTATCCATGTCACTCTGTCAAGAAGCACAATACTAATGCCGTATTCGAGAACAAAGTGACTTTTGTCTTTCTCATTTCTTTTAACTTTCACTTTTCCAAAAGGGAATGATGCTAAGTGATGCCTCCGACATTCTTATGGGAAAACTATTGAAGGTTTTTTTTTGTTTTTTTTTTTATAGAAGAGACCTTATTATCATTCAACGTCTTTATTCTTGATGTCTATGTATTTGCAGCCCTCTGCCTCTAGAGAGATGGGAATTCAAGCGTGTAACATGGTGCTGTTTATCGTAATTACGTCGGAGTGTGAGAAAGATAGTGCTGTAATCGAGTTTCTAATATGAAGAATTCGTCCACCCAAGGAAGACACTCTTCTGCAGCATGACAATGCCAGACCACACACGCGTGCTGCGACGTTTAAAACAGTCCGATGTCTTGGGTCCACTGTTATCGATCACCCTTCATACTGCCATAACTAGGCTCCTTCCGATTTTAAGCTGTTTCTAAAATTTAAAGAACTCGTTCGAGGACTGCACCTTGACAGTGACGAAGCGGTGCAAGCAGAGATGAGGTTTTGGTTCCGTCAACAAAGTCAAATATTCTATGGCAACGGTATCAACAAATTCGTCTCTCGCTGGGAGAAACCTGTTTGTCGCAGAATTACTATGTTAAGAAATCAATAAGTAGACATGAAGACTAAAGACTTAGAATATTGATGACGCTTGTTTTATTTGGCAACCTTTAAGAGTTTTCATATGAAAATTCCCATTCGCTACTTTTCAGCACGACCTCGAAAATTTAGAACTAGTTACCATTCATCACATTCATGTAGACATTTTATCATCTCAAAGTTTTGAACATGGCTGCTTGGTTCAGTGACCAATTTCTAAATTAAAATTGAAACAAATGAGACCTCGGTACGTTACGACCTGTGGCCATACAGGTACGAGCAGCCCATAGTGGCTCGCTTACGCGCATTCCTTTTTATAAATTTTGTAACTAAAGCCCTTCTGGCCTCTTAACTACTTTATATGTGACATGTAAGTACTGCCTCTGTCTTTTATTGTTAGTCAGCACTTACGCTTTTTATATTAAAAATTTCTTTTCCTATAAATTTGTAACTATGTTATAGGCCATTTTAATTGTTTTAATTCTGATGAAGGCACTCTTAGAAGTGTTGAAACTTGGTCATTAGACTAAAAATAATTGTGACCGAGGTCTCATTTGTTTCAATTTTATTTTATCATCCTGTATCCTCCTACAGCCAACGACGGCACATTCCTACGGAAGTACAGTGTCATCAGCAAGCAGACGAAGAATGCTTCTTACCCGTTCAGGTTCCCCGTTGATCAGTTCACCGAACTTCCTCTCACTTTTTTTTTTTTTTTTCAGAGGACAGCTAACCATCTGACCTAACACGCTGAGCTACCGTGCCGGCTTAATGCGTGCGCAGGTCCGGACACACCTTGGGCACTTTTCACTCTACAGCGAAGTGTGCGCTGATATGAATCTTCCACACAGATTAAAACTCTGCGTCAGATCGAGAGCTTTGCCTTTCACGGGCAAGTCCTTTACCATCTGAGCTACCCAAGTACGACTCAACACCCGCTCCCACAGCTTTAATTCCGCTAGTCCCTCGTCTCCTACCTTCCCTACTTCACAGAAGCTCTGCAGGCCTTGCAGGACTAGGACTCCTGGAAGAAAGGATATTGCGGAGATACGGCTTAACCATTGGCTAAGGGATATTTGAAAAACGAAATTTTCACTCCGCAGCGGAGTGTGCTCTGACACGAAAATTTTCTGGCAGATTAAAACTGTGTGCCGGACCGAGACTCGAACTCGGGGCCGTCAGTCACGCTTGGGTACTTCAGATGGTGAGCACATGCCCGCGAACGACAAAGGCCACGAGTTTGAGTCTCGGTCCGGCACACAGTTTCACTCTGCCAGAAAGTTTCATATCAGCGCACACTCCGCTACAGAGTGAAAATTTTCATTCTGGAAACATTTCCCAGGCTGTGGCTGAGCGATGTCACCGCATTATTCTCTCTTCCAGATTGCTAGACTTACGAAGTATGTAGGAGAGCTGTGAAGTTTGGAAGGTTGGAGAAGAGGTACTGGCGGAATTAAACCTGTGGGAGCGGGTCGTGAGTCATGCTTGGGTAGCTCAGATGTTAGAGCAGTTGCCCGCAAAAGGCAAAGTCCAGACTTCGAGTCTCGCTCTGAAAAACAATTTTAATCTGCCAGGAAGGCTCGTACTAACATTTTACTGTCAAAAGCCCTCGACCCCCTTACGTATCTGAGAACCTAATCCACACACTCGGAACTTCGTTAACGTCTTCTCTGGGGTACCGTGTGAACCGTTTTCGGGAATCTAGGTCTAAGGAATCTACCTCTTACCATTCATCCATGTTTCACAGGATATCATGTGAGTAGAGAGCAAGGTGAGTTTCGTACGAGTTGTGTATCCGCAAGTTCAGTCTGCTGTTTATATTTCTGTATTTTGAAGAAAGCGCGATGAGATGTATTGATCTCTCCCGCTGATGCCGAATCCCATTCTATATCTACATCTACATTTATACTCCGCAAGTCACCCAACGGTGTGTGGAGGAGGGCACATTACGTGCCACTGTCATTACCTCCCTTTCCTGTTCCAGTCGCGTATGGTTCGCGGGAAGAACGATTGCCGGAAAGCCTCCCTGAGCGCTCGAATCTCTCTAATTTTACGTTCGTTATCTCCTCGGAAGGTGTAAGTAGGGGGAAGCAATATATTCGATAACTCATCCAGAAACGCACCCTCTCGAAACCGAAACCTGGACAGCAAGCTACACCACGATGCAGAGCGACTCTCTTGCAGAGTCTGCCAGTTGAATTTGCTAAACATCTCTGTAACGCTATCACGCTTACCAAATAACCCTGTGACGAAACGCGCCGCTCTTCTTTGGATCTTCTCTATCTCCTCTGTCAACCCAACCTGGTACGGATCCCACATTGATGAGCAATACTCAAGCACAGGTCGAACGAGTGTTTTGTAAGCCACCTCCTTTGCTGGAGGACTACGGTTTCTAAGGACTCTCCCAATAAATCTCAACCTGGCACCCGCCTTACCAGCAATTAATTTTATATGATCATTCCACTTCAAATCGTTCCACGCATACTCCCAGATATTTTACAGAAGTAACTGGTACCAGTGTTTGTTCCGCTATCATATAATCATACAATAAAGGATCCTTCTCTCTATGTATTCGCAATACATTTGTTTATGTTAAGGGTCAGTTGCCACTCAATACACCAATTGCCTATCCGCTGCAGATCTTCCTGCATTTCGCTGCAATTTTCTAATGCTGCAACTTCTCTGTATACTACAGCATCATACGCGAAAAGCTGCAAGGAACTTCCGACACTATCTATTAGATAATTTATATATATTGTGAAAAGCAATGGTCCCATAACACTCCCCTGTGGCACGCCGGAGGTTACTTTAACGTCTGTAGACGTCTCTCCATTGAGAACAACGTGATGTGTTCTGTTTTGCTAAAAACTCTTCAAACCAGCCACACAGCTGGTCTGATATTCCGTAGTCTATCAGGCGACAGTGCGGAACTGTATCGAACTCCTTCCGGAAGTCAAGGAAAATGGCAGCTACCTGGGAGCTTGTATATAATATTTTCTGGGTCTCATGAACAAATAAAGCGAGTTGGGTCTCACACGATCGCTGTTTCCGGAATCCATGTTGATTCCTAGAGAGTAGATTCTGGGTTTCCAGAAATGACATGATACGCGAGCAAAAAACATGTTCTAAAATTCTACAACAGATCTATGTCAGATATATAGGTCTATAGTTTTTCGCATCTGCTCGACGACCCTTCTTGAGAACTGGGACTACCTATGCTCTTTTCCAATCATTTGGAACCTTCCGTTCCTCTAGAGACTTGCGGTACACGGCTGTTAGAAGGGGGGCAAGTTCTTTCGCGTACTCTGCGTAGAATCGAATTGGTATCCCGTCAGGTCCAGTGGACTTTCCTCTGTTGAATGATGTCAGTTGCTTTTCTATTCCTTGGACACTTATTTCGATGTCAGCCATTTTTTCGTTTGTGCAAGGATTTAGAGAAGGAACTGCAGTGCGGTCTTCCTCTGTGAAACAGCTTTGGATAAAGGTGTTTAGTGTTTCAGCTTTACGCGTGTCATCCTCTTTTTCAATGCCATCATCATCCCAGAGTGTCTGGATATGCTGTTTCGAGCCACTTACTGATTTAACGTAAGACCAGAACTTCCTAGGATTTTCTGTCAAGTCGGTATATAGAATTTTACTTCACGCATAGCCCTCCTTACGCTAACTTTGACATCGTTTAGTCTCTGTTTGTCTGAGAGATTTTGGCTGCGTTTAAACTTGCACTGAATCTCTCTTTACTTTCGCAGTAGTTTCATAACTTAGTTGTTGAACCACGGTGGGTTTTTCCCGTCCCTCGCAGTTTTGCTCGGCACGTACCTGTCTAAAACGCATTTTACGATTGCCTTGAACTTTTTCCATAAATGCTCAACATTGTCAGTGGTGCCGGAACAGAAATTTTCTGGGATCTGCAATTGGCACTCGAAAATCTGAACTATTCATGTTACCTTCGCCTTATAATGAGATGTTACTCCCTCCAGAATATACGGGGAAGACCTTCTCAATTTCCTGGTAGGTATAGTGCCATGTCATCCACATAAATGAGAGTTTTCTCCTTGTTCCGAGGGGCTGGTAATTTGTGTGAATGTTACGAAGCAATGACTTCCTGCTTTCCAATTTCCTCTTCTCTCCGATGGTTCTTTTTAATCTCAACGTAGCTGTTTTCTGACATACTGTGTATGCATTATGTCGGAGGTTTCCCTTATCCCCTGTACGTTCTTAGTTACAGTGTAACCTAATACTGGGTGACAGAGGACCGTACAGTTAACGACATTTCATGTTGTGACCTACCTTCCTTCGAATTGTTCATTTTTCTACAATTTCAGCAACTTATTACAACTAAAAAGGAATGTGTAGACCGCAAACGCTTATAGAACATGAATGTTTATTCAAAGCTTTGCATATTGGTTACAGATTGGGTACTCACGGTAGGGTTACTGAAACTGTTTAAGTATTTGTCCACATTCTTCTGCGGCAGGAAAAACGTTTTAGGTTACCTGTTACGTGAAACCAGTCGTATTTAGAGAGTTAATACGGAAATGTGCTCAGTACACGAGTTGGTCGTTAATTATAATAACAGTAATAATAATAGTGACTGTAATGAATATATGGTAGTTTAGTAATGTCAGACTCATTAACACTACGTTCTTTCTCGTGGGCCCCTACCACCACGACACAGCGCGTCCCCAGGTTGCGAATAGGGGATACGGCCTTCAGTTATGAAGGATAGGTGCGAATACAAAAAGTAAGCAGTTGCGGACAGCCGGTGGGGAGCAGGCGATGGCGTGATGAACCATCCCTGTTTCTTCTTCTTTTACTATAAAATCTATTCATCAAGAAACAACAACATTAATGGGCATGGGTCCATTTGAAGTAAAATATTCCGGAGGTAAACTAGGTTCCCATTCGGATCTCCGGGTGGAACCTACTTCGAAGAGATACAGGCCGAAAGGAACTTTCAGGTTGGGAACATGGAACGTTAAAAGTTCTAATAGGCCAGGAACGTTCCAGATACTATTAGACGAATTAGATAGATACCATGTAGACATTACAGCTATTCAAGAAACTCGGTGGCAGGGGGAGGGTAGCGTTTTTCTATGGAGGTGCGGAAGCTCACAGTTTCGGAACAGGTTTCTCAGTACAGAGAAAAATGCTTCACATAATCAGAGACGTAAGGTTCATTAGTGATCGACTATCAGTTATAGTGTTGTCCGGCAGGTGGAATAGACTAGTAGTAACTAATGTACGCGCACCAAGTGAGGACACTGAAGAGGTTGTTAAAGACGGCTTTTATGAAGAACTAGATCAACTGTGGGATGAGTTCTCCTCGTACGATACAAAATTATTCATAGGTGATTTTAATGCGAAGATAGGGAAGGAGGAAGGATTCCGGCCTACAATTGGGAAAGAAAGTTTACATAACATTTCGAATGAAAATGGCACAAGGGTGGTTAATTTTGCTGTTTCAAAAGACATGATTGTTGAGAGCACATATTTCAAAAGGAAGGACATTCATAAAGCAACTCTCCGGATGGAGACACCCGAAACCAATTTGATCATGTTCTTGTAGATCGGAGATGGCACACGAGTATAGAAAATGTTAGGACTTTCAGGGGAGCAGACTGCGATTCTTATCATTTTCTTGTAGTTGCCAAAGTTCACCAACGGCTATCTGCAGCAACATGAAGGTGTCACTTGGGAAGACCTAGAAAAAATATTTTGAATTAAGTGATGAAGTTAAAGAAACAACTAGGAAATTAGGTACGAGTGCTAACAAATAAAAGCAGGCCCGCTTGATGATAATACTTGGACTGTTTGACTAATTACTAGAAAAGTCATTATTTCTATGTCTGAACTATGACTGATTTCCTTCTACAAATTTCTGCGCTTTAACTTGCAGCAAGTCTCAGTTTGGTCGCTATAAACTGAAATGTCGTGAGGAAACCTTCAGATACGTTCTTTGTGTTGCTGTCAGATTATTTCAGACCTATAAGCCGGACAATGGAGTTTCTAAAACGCTGCTGGAGTGAGTTAATTGAGGAGACAAGTTTATTACTAACGTTGATGACGACGACAATGCAAAGGAAGACGAAGAGCCAGTGGGAGACTTTCCACTGTAGTACCGGTTCATTATTCAGGCAACTAACAAAGGCCGAAGTTAAGAGCAGTATCCATTCAAATAAGACACTGCTAGAAGAATGCCACAGTGGCAAACGGATTGTGAAGTTCGCTTACCTGCTAGCGTAAGAGATAATGATGTGGTCTGTTACATTATGCGAACGGCCAGTCTTCAGGGCGCCCAACAACGATGTGGTACCGTGCGTTGCATTAATGGATGAGGACGATTACACACAATTACAGTTGTGTGGTCCGGCTCGGTGGCCGATAGCGATCTGCATTTAACAAAGGCACGGCCAGGGGCACCTATCTGTCCGGCGCATCTCTCCCTGAATCCAGGAGAGTTTACACAGCAGAAGACACTGTCATGCTGACAGATGTCCGAAGACAATGACTGACGACACTGCAGAGGATGACGAGCTAATGTTCCGTAGTCTAGCAGACCCTTCAAGGTATAGCCGGCCGGAGTGGCCGTGCGGTTCTAGGCGCTTCAGTCTGGAACCGAGCGACCGCTACGGTCGCAGGTTCGAATCCTGTCTCGGGCATGGATGTGTGTGATGTCCTTAGGTTAGTTAGGTTTAATTAGTTCTATGTTCTAGGCGACTGATGACCTCAGAAGTTAAGTCGCATAGTGCTCAGAGCCATTTTTTTGAACCTTCAAGGTATCACGAACGGGAATAAAGAATTGCAGGTGTTTTGCAACACTGCGGCAACCTTAACAAAATACGTTGGATGAATAGTGTGGACTTGGCGTAGAAACGTTGAAGGTCAGAAGCATAATCACTTTTTATGGCGACAGGAATGTAGATCATTGTTAAAGTCACATATACACTTCCGGAATAAGAAATGTAGCACCTCAAGGGAAAGGTCATTTTACTGAAAAGTGAGTCTATATGTTGTTCATAACTGTAGTAGTATGTGATAAATTCAGACTGAAAGAAACGCACTTGTCAGAGTAAAGGGTGCCAAAATACACAGTGTACCCACTTCCGGCGACAATACAGACATGTATTTTCTCATGCAAACGATATAGGAGCCGTATGACATTCTGCGACACATCGTTGCAATTCGCAGAGGTTTGTGCAGACCCTGGAGAACTAGCAAGTTCCCGCTTCATGATGCTACGTACGTCATCAATTCACGAGGGACCTGGTAATCTTACTGGCCAGGGCAGATTTTGTACACCACGAAGAGCACATTGCGTTTCAGCGGCTCTGTGCGATGGTGTAGTGTCCTGCTGAACGGGACGTCACCTTCCTGCAGTAGCACTGGGATAAAGGCTGTGCAGTATAGCAGACACTGGTTACCTTACCACGCAGAAACAACAATTGCGACCGCTAGTTGTAATAGCACCTGTGGTCTGGGGATATTGTATTTGACCAACAATGCGCTTTCCTTGAACCAGTGATCTCAACAGCAAACTACGCCACTGCGTATCGCGCAAAAACATCGAACTGAAAAAGCCATCGACGCTGTGGCCCACGGTTTGGCATAATGTCCATCAGCGCTTCCTTGCCCACAGCTTCGGGCAACATAGTGGAAAATTCGCCGAAAACCAACGTCTCCACGTAGTCGAATTGTCAGTCACTCTGTTTTGTACTGCTTGCCACCTCGAGGACGATGATGCCCGCCACCTGACTTGGGCTGCCACCAGTGACGTATGAAAACTGAGTCGGTAGTTCGATGCCTGCTTCCTCAGCCGATCTCAATTGAACCATGGACTTTTATCCATCCTAAGGATACTCATTTCCCAGCCACTGAAATCGTGTGATTATATGGGTCAAGATTGACGACCACTTACCTGTATACTGAAGGCGATAAATGACGCCTTGACTTCTGGCAGTACTCACAAACCGCCCGCAGTGAAATAGAGCAGCGACCGCGTAACCGCTCCTTTTTCGCCAATTACCTTCGCACTATCTTTACGTCACCACGCTCCGTAGGATGGTGCCATATGCGGATGGCATTCTCACTCCCACTGCTAACATGTGAGACTACTTTTCTCTACAAAGTGGGGTAACCGCATGGACACGTGCCCCTTTCTTTCAAACTCTATACCATACCAATCCAGTAATTCCCCTAATTCTTGCCCCCATCCCCCCCCACATTCCTCCTTGGCTTCCACCTTCCTTTGGTGCGCTCGTGCTCGGTAATGGTGCTGGGGACACTTTGGCGAGGACTCGAAGGTTGACCCTTCCCACTCTGCCACCGCGCCCCAACTGCTGAGCTAGAGGATGCCTGCGCCCTCTCTACCCTCTTGCCCACGCGTTAGATCTCTTGGCTTATTTTCAGTTTCTTTCGTTTTCTTTTTTTCCCCACACATTTTAATGATAAAGACGTCTGCACGTTTTGTTCGAGTGCAGTGTCCAGTGTTGGTTCCGCCTGAAGGATGGCCTTTATGAGGTATTTATCCTTTTATAAATAAAGACATTTTTTTAAACTACATTCTGTTTAAAAAAACGGAAGTAAACGGGTCACAGACGAGAAGGGGGCGACATCGTGACCAGACCTCGGGTTTCGACCCCTGCCACCCTGCCTCCTCCAGCTTGAAGCTGACCAACTACTTAACGTTTATTAAAAAAAATAGTGGTTTAGCGTTAAAGAGCGTGTGTGGACACCAAGAGGTCGTGGAATCGATTATCGGTCAGTACACCAATTTTACACAGTTCATTTATTAAAACAAATGTCTCGGTCCTGTGTTCGAAGCCCGTGGCCGCTTAAATTTTGAATAAAAATCGTCAGTAACGCGGTCTGAGAAGTACGGCATAAGACGTCACCTTCATTCACCCAACGGCCTTGTGAAAAAGGGCGGAGGAGTGGACAGAGGTTCAGGACAGACTCATTCCCTTGGGGTGGGAAACTGCCACTCAAGGCTGAAGGATGAGCAATGATCAACATCAGGAAGCAATGGAAGCCACTGCATTAATGACAGATGTTGTGTATCTACTGTACAGGGGTCCTGTAACTGAAGAAGTGTGGTGATGATCTCTTCAATGTATAACACTCCTGTCTGCTACTGCTGTACCATAACCTTAAAGTTGTAGGCAGGTCGTGAAATTAAACTATCTTGTTAAAGCAATTATGGTATAAAGCAACAGAGCAGTGTTACCCTCTGAGAGGAATTTTGTTATGTTGACCGTGTTGTACCCAACGGAGGTGGCTTATCGGAAGTGAAAGTCAGAATTACGTAAATATTTGAACAGTAACAAACTAAATTTTGCCTATCTCCACTGTTTAACGGATAAAGAAAACGGTCGCCAGCCTAACTAGGCAAGAGAATGATTAACATTCTCGTTCAAGAAAATAGTTATTAGTAACTTTAACGGACAAACACAACCTAGACTTGGCCACACGCGAGTGCAATGAACTCTGACACATACATATGTGTACGGTAAGATTGAAACTAACAGTTAGAGCAGCACAAACTATTTGTAAAATTATAACATATACCGAAACACACTATTACTTTCAGGGCTTACACAAACTGAATGGTTTTTATAACGTTATTATTACTATTCACTGCTGAATAGTTAATTGGATATAGGTTAAGTCTCTCTCAGTTAAATACTTTACTATTTAAAATGAAAGTTAATTGGAATCCACTAACGGGTTGCTTCTCACTATCATTTGAATAAAGAAATTATGGTTTTCATAATTAATGGTCTTTCCGTTACTTATTACCGAGCATTAACACAATAGACAAACTGTGGATCCTGTTATACTATTAATATGCACTTCTAATACACAAGAGAGACAAACACTTAGCAAACATGAGTATATAACGTTTCACAACTGCAGTTTTCCACTTTTACTACAGTGAGAGAAAAAATTAACGTATATGTAAGATACTGACTCAACTTCTGCGATTTATAACAGGCAGTAATGTGATCTTTTACTAAGCAATACTTTATAAGCCTCAGTCTTAAGAACTTTTAATTTGAAGTTGGCAACAACACATTAATAAGCAGTTTCACTAGGAAAATTATTTTCAGCAAGTATCATTAAATTTAACCCACTCTCTTGTCAATTAACTTTAACTTTCTTTGTACTATGTTCAAGAAGCATCAATTAGCAAAACACTGGGCTTTAATGTTCTTTCAGTAAGGACACTCGGAAATCAGTTTAGTTCAAACGGAGAGGAACCTGAGAGGTGTTATGATAAGGAGAAAAATCAAGGTAGGTACATTAATTCAGTTATAAATTACCTTATATTTGAGCACACTAACACATCCATTAAGCTGATCCTTCACTGTACATTGCTATAGTGCTCCATTATAGTGATTGCGCAATGTGGTGGCGATTGCATGTCGGTAGGTGGAATTGCTGGTAGAATTGCTGGACTCTGTCATTTCTTGGTGGCGATGATGGATGGCAATTCCCGAATCGTTCCAGCCATTTATCCATCCATCCGAGGCATTGGAAAGCGGCAGCAAAAGCCTCTCTCGGAACCAGCACAATATACAACTTTTACATGGGCACTGCACAGTTTGGTAGCTCGTCCCCGACTGACTCTTGTTCCACGTTTTCTACCTAGGCCAACCACAATTTGCGCGCTCTACACAGTTCCGTTCCCGAGGGGAATCACAACAACTTTTACATACAGAATAACTAAGAACCCTAAGTGAGGATCAGCAGTTTACATAACAGTAACCAAATACATTAAATAAAACAGAACATTTGCACATATTGACATTTATACAAAAAATTATTCATTCAGAAATTACAATTATATATAGTAAGTTTTGTTCCCTCCAAATGGGACAAAGAATTTAAATGACAGATACACTACATTGCATAGAATCAAATCAAGGCATCAATGTTTTTTACAAAGAAAGGACTATACAATTCTGTGTTATCGATTCAATCAAACACATTTACAGAAGCTCAACGAAGTAACATTAAATAAACAAAAGCAAAATAAATCAATAGAGTATTAGAACTATGGTGTTACACGTGCCCCATGCATCTTTGAAATTTCCCGTCAGGGATACCTCAAGAAAACATCCATAACACCTAAATGGTGATGTCTACAAAAAAAAAAAAATATTCCATCCAACTTCCGTTGGGAGAAAAAAAAACACACATATTACAAACAAACAGTACAGACACTAAGAAATTTCCTACATTTCTTCCAAAACATTTTCAGTATAAGACATTAACAGTAATTTTCATCCTCACATTGGTTTAAGGAAACCAATTTTTGTCATTACACAAGGTATCTTAAAACATATTCATTTAATACACAAACAGTTCAAATAACAGAACAAACATCACACAAAATAATCTGTACATTAATAGAATCGGTATAGCCTTCAAATAAAATTTAAAAAATTAAGACATATACACTCCTGGAAATTGAAATAGGAACACCGTGAATTCATTGTCCCAGGAAGGGGAAACTTTATTGACACATTCCTGGGGTCAGATACATCACATGATCACACTGACAGAACCACAGGCACATAGACACAGGCAACAGAGCACGTACAATGTCGGCACTAGTACAGTGTATATCCACCTTTCGCAGCAATGCAGGCTGCTATTCTCCCATGGAGACGATCGTAGAGATGCTGGATGTAGTCCTGTGGAACGGCTTGCCATGCCATTTCCACCTGGCGCCTCAGTTGGACCAGCGTTCGTGCTGGACGTGCAGACCGTGTGAGACGACGCTTCATCCAGTCCCAAACATGCTCAATGGGGGACAGATCCGGAGATCCTGCTGGCCAGGGTAGTTGACTTACACCTTCTAGAGCACGTTGGGTGGCACGGGATACATGCGGACGTGCATTGTCCTGTTGGAACAGCAAGTTCCCTTGCCGGTCTAGGAATGGTAGAACGATGGGTTCGATGACGGTTTGGATGTACCGTGCACTATTCAGTGTCCCCTCGACGATCACCAGTGGTGTACGGCCAGTGTAGGAGATCGCTCCCCACACCATGATGCCGGGTGTTGGCCCTGTGTGCCTCGGTCGTATGCAGTCCTGATTGTGGCGCTCACCTACACGGCGCCAAACACGCATATGACCATCATTGGCACCAAGGCAGAAGCGACTCTCATCGCTGAAGACGACACGTCTCCATTCGTCCCTCCATTCACGCCTGTCGCGACACCACTGGAGGCGGGCTGCACGATGTTGGGGCGTGAGCGGAAGACGGCCTAACGGTGTGCGGGACCGTAGCCCAGCTTCATGGAGACGGTTGCGAATGGTCCTCGACGATACCCCAGGAGCAACAGTGTCCCTAATTTGCTGGGAAGTGGCGGTGCGGTCCCCTATGGCACTGCGTGGGATCCTACGGTCTTGGCGTGCATCCGTGCGTCGCTGCGGTCCGGTCCCAGGTCGACGGGCACGTGCACCTTCCGCCGACCACTGGCGACAACATCGATGTATTGTGGAGACCTCACGCCCCACGTGTTGAGCAATTCGGTGGTACGTCCACCCGGCCTCCCGCATGCCCACTATACGCCCTCGCTCAAAGTCCGTCAACTGCACATACGGTTCACGTCCACGCTCTCGCGGCATGCTACCAGTGTTAAAGACTGCGATGGAGCTCCGTATGCCACGGCAAACTGGCTGACACTGACGGCGGCGGTGCACAAATGCTGCGCAGCTAGCGCCATTCGACGGCCAACACCGCGGTTCCTGGTGTGTCCGCTGTGCCGTGCGTGTGATCATTGCTTGTACAGCCCTCTCGCAGTGTCCGGAGCAAGTATGGTGGGTGTTCTTTTTTCAATGTGTTCTTTTTTCCATTTCCAGGAGTGTACAATAGCACAGAAAATTTAAATTAACAAAACAGAAGTTAGTCTTTCAATATTTTCAAAGAATGTAAATGTTCACAGGCACGCAAGCATATTAATGATCATAGTACATTTTACAAGGTTCAGTAATTAACGAAATATTGAAAATTTCAGTTTGCATCCACATATGCACAAATTTTTGCACAAACAGCTATGAGAACCTTTTCCAACTGAATCTTTAATTACAAAAGTAACTTTTCAAGCTTTTTTTTCAAAATAATTAACTTACAGCTACTCTTCATTAATAGCAGTCCAAAATGTTTATTGCACATATGCATACTAACATATTCAGAAATATCTTTAATTATCACTGCTGTGTCTTAAAACAAGACAGTCCAAAACTTAAAGTTATACCTAAAACCTAGTATCAAAAACATCTACATCCATTTGAATAAGAATGCATATATATTTTATAATAACTTTTTCACTGCCTTCAGTTAGAATAGTCAGTCTATAACATATTGGTCAAAAAACCTAACTTACTTCACTGCTTGCCTCAGCATAAGCAGTCCATGTTACTCATTCTGGCCATTATTGGTTTGGCAGTCTTTGTATGTAAACATTAAGACACAAAACACAATTTAGATTAAGAACACTAAAAGACACATTTTTAATTTAATACACTGCCCCATCCTCTAGGTTTGGCAGTTCGTGACCACTTATCAACTTCTTGCCCCACAATGACAAGTCCTTTGGCTACTGCTCACACAGCATATTTGGTAGCCCTCAACTTCAGGAACACAGTATTTTTATTTTTTTTGTCTTGTTTTGCTGCCCAGCAACATATTTTGAGCAGTTTATTGTCATCATCTCCAAGTTTTTTTTTCATCATTATGTCACATCTTTGTTACCAATTGCATTAATGGTAAAAAGCATGAAACCTGCAACTTTGAAACAAGGATTAGACACTAGTAATATTACATTTTTCTTTACACCATGACCTAATCAGGCAATATACACATCATTAATCAAGTAAATTTTAAATGACAATTTTGGTATAATGACAGTGTTCAGGAGTTATTTGAGAGTCCCAGAAATGTGATTTTTCTTCCCATTTTCTTACTCAGTAATATTGCTTTTAAAGTCAATATTCAGTTTAATTACACATTTAGGTTATCAAATATGTCAAGATCAGGACAATAATTTTATATCCTATTGCAAGTGATTTCTGCCACCTTTTTGTGGCACAAGTCATATACATCTCATATCTGTGTTACACATTAGTCAGGTTCATCTCCACAGTTTTTAACACACAAAGTTTTTCAACATCATATTTATCCCTATTTTCAAAATCATTTACATTTAGTCATATTATAGTATTCATTTACCTTGTTTGAGTATTCTTACCTTTTCTCATCCATATTTATGTTTCCAATTACTTTTCCATTACATTTTTCCTTTACAATACCCACTATACTTTCATTATTCTTGGTCATTTTCTAGTGTACCCAATTTAATTATTCATTTACTTGTCCGCAAACAATACACAGTATGTTACATTATTTCCACACTTTTCAGTTTACTCTGATAGAGTAGAAGGAAAGAAGATAGTAAAAGTTATGAATCGTGAAGAGGAAGGTTGGCAGCACGAAAAGAAACGGAAGTAGTGCTGGCAACGACTCGGGTCCCTGGTGCTCGTCAGGCACCTGACAATGCAAAGAGTGCATGTCCCCTGAGGGTTAAGAACCCTCATCCGAACACATTTCTCTTTGAGTAAACCACATACTGCAAACATAAGCCCTTTCTGATTTTTAAGTTGATTAGAAATAAATTATTATCTTGTGGAGTTCTTTGCACTCTCGTTAAGTTACTATAAGCATCATTAGTCATAAAGTTTTCAGGTTTATCACACTATGCCCCTATCCTCATAATTAGACTGGCAACAATAAGTATTCAATTGAAAATAAACAATTTCAAAGCAATGTCATACAGTAACTACAATAAATAAGCAACAACCTGCCACATGTCTCAAGGTCAACAAAACAATAATTCACTTTCAGGTAACACTCAGATATAATAAAACTAAGTCATGCATTACATTAACAGTATATATACATACAGCAGCCTGCCCCCCAGTCTCTTTATTAACAAGGCGGTCTTTTATGGTTTATGAAACAGTTACTATGTCTGGTGGCTTTTTAGGCCTCCTACTTTCTACATCTTTCACCAAGCTATTCAGATCTTGCCAACTTTTTGTTTCATGAGGTGGCTTTTTAGGTTTTGGAATTTCAATGTCTTTAGCAAGGCACAACATCTCCTGTTCTGCTATTATTTTATCAGGTGGTTCTTTTTGTTCCTGTAATTCACACTCCTTCAAAACATTTGTTAAGGCTTGCCCCAGTATAGTATCATCTGGAGGTTCCTGCAAATTATGCCCCTATGTTACATTACCGAATAATTCCATCGGTTTTGGCCCAGTTCTACTTTCTGTATTTTGCTTTGGAAAATTTTCACTAATTTTCTCATACCCTCTCTCAGTAAAAGTATATCCACTTTCGTTTACACCTGAAAACTCATCTTCACTGGAGTCATCACTACTCTCTTCCTCACCATCAGATTTACTTAAGTACTCGACTTTTGAACAATAGGGAAAGTTAGTATATTCATTCTTATCTGTATTCATATACCCTTCGTCATCTGAACTATCACTGATTTCATTTTCGTCATCAGATTCGAGCAGGAAAGCAACTTTTAGACAGTGGAGCATATTATCACTAGATGTTTCAGCTACTTTGTTTTTTGAATTATTTTCTACACACTGCACATCGTTTGGACACTCAGGCACTTTAGCTGTATCACTTTGAACGATTTCAGGCTTAACTTCATACTTAATATAATCGTCATATACTTCGATAACCTTCATTTCATTTTCTTCCTTACCATCATTTTCAGACAATCGTGCGAAATTCCTACTAGACCCTTCTGCATTAGAATCACAGAACACCTTTCCATCAACGGTAATTTCACCTGCATTGCTTATAATGCAATGTTTACTAACGTCCTCCTCTACATCATTTTCACCTATTATTAATTGTGCACACGTCTTTTGCGTGGCGTATTCTACCTTCCTTTCCTCTTTATTCATCATAACCTCCCCCACATCTACGTCTTTTATCTCATATACATCAGTAATAGTACAAATATTCTTCTTTTCACTCGCCTTCTCTGGCTCTCTTTTATTCTTTAATGCTGCCTTTTCGCACGATTCCAATATTGAGTTATCTTTATCATATAGCATACTAACTTTATTTTCATTCTTACATTCATCTATTACTGAAACCGGCCAACGGAAGTGTCCGATCCCGCCTCTTCTGTTTCTCTCTACGGCAGCCATCTTGATCTGACGTCTGCCATTTGTGTGTGTTGCCAAGTGCAGTGTATGGTGCTCCAGCAAGCCTTGCCCGGAGCACAAACGGTCACGTGACTTCGCACTGGGAACGCCACTATTTATCATTCCGCACCCGTCTTCTATAGGCGCGTCCTTATCTTTCCTGCCCTGTAGTTTACATCTTTCCTTCTCGAATTTATTATTCGACATCTTTTCTTTGGTCCCGTAAAACACGCGGTTTTCAGTTTTCCATTTCGTCTCTAGTTTGGAAATTCCGCGCCATGTATCCTCTGCCGCGCGTCGTATAATTTCCTCTACCTCTCGCACGGCCTCTTTGAATCGTGTTTACACGAAATCTATCGTTTTCAGGTCGTTCGTTTTGGTCATTGCTTTCTCGCGAGTAATTATTGTTATTATGGGGACGAGACTCGCGATTTCTTCGCCAGTGATCTTCATGCTCTATCCTTTCCAAAAACGCAGAGAAACTTCTATGTGTACTCCCAACATTTCGTTTAGAATCCTCAGGCAGTTTCTGCCAAAGAACCCAAACGAACTCGGCTTCAGTCCTCCTAGCCTTCAGATGTATCAACTTTCTGTACCATGATTCGCAAAACTCTTTCATGGTTTGCCTACCTCTGATTTCATACAGTCTGGCCATTAGAAACTCACGCCACAACTGGTCTTGTTTTTGTTCTGACCAGTACTCGTCAATAAATTTTTGTTTAAAGTTCTCAAAAGACATCTGGTTAGTATCCAGATTCAACCCCCATCTTCTTGCTTCTCCCGTTAATGCACTGATTACAACATTAATTTTTTCCTGGTCAGATGAATATTCAGGAAAGTTTCTTTCGCAATTCTTTACAAAATCAAGGGGGTGCCATCCGTTATGTCTCTTTGCCGGGTCGAATTTTTCCTCGCCCTCTAAGATTTTACTGAACGGGATTCTTTCAGTAAAATGTGTAGGTCCTGTTTGTAATTTTCTTTCCAAGTCATACATTTTGCCATGGATTTGTGAAGTGTTATGTTCACACTTCTTTTCGCAAGTAACAATCTGTTTGGTTAGTTCTCTACTTGTTTCTGTTACAGATTGTTTAATCTGTGCAAATTCCACGTTACATTCTGTTTGTATTTCGGATTTAATACGGAATACCTTTTCGTCCACTTTAGTGATGACTAAGGGTTCTATCTGACCTTGAATTTTAATTACTTCAGAGTCAAATATTTCGTTAATGTCATCGATCTGTCCTTGTACATTGGCAATATTGCCATTGATGACAGTAATTTCACTTTGGAGGTTTTTAATTTCATTATTCACTATTCCTACCTTTGAATTGACTTCTTCAATTTGTTTGCTAAGTCTGGTACTCTGTATTTCGATTTGTTTACTTTGTGCAATAACCTGTTGGTTTTGCTCAACAAGTTGATTATTAATGTTTCGGCCTTGTGCTGTGATTTGTGTATTAATATTGTCGTTGAGAGCTGTATTTTGTGTTGCAAATTGCGCAGATAACATCCTGAACAAATCAGTCACATCTGGTGTCTTTTCACTTTTAGGTTCTGCTACATTTTCGTGTTCAAGTCCTACTTCCCTTTCAGTGTTTGGTGATTCAAACATATCCCGCAATTCATTAACATAGCCACTGTCTTCGACAACATGCCCATATTGTCTTGCTTAGTACGCGCGACATACATAACTTCGATCTGTTTATTGACGTCTGCATGATAAAGTACGTAATTTAACTCGCGCGTAATGCCATCTGTTGGTGTGCTGCCTGAACTGCTCTCGATTGCATTCTGTTCTCGCGTGTCTAGATTTATTTCTGGTTTCCTGTCCATTTTAGCTATTATTAAGTACTGATACCATTTATTTTCAATTTAAACTGAACTTTCACTATCCGTTCTGTCAAATAATGTACAGGTTCGTGCAGCCAGCCTAACAAGGCAAGAGAATGATTAACATTCTCGTTCAAGAAAATAGTTATTAGTAACTTTAACGGACAAACACAACCTAGACTTGGCCACACGCGAGTGCAATGAACTCTGACACATACATATGTGTACGGTAAGATTGAAACTAACAGTTAGAGCAGCACAAACTATTTGTAAAATCATAACATATACCGAAACACACTATTACTTTCAGGGCTTACACAAACTGAATGGTTTTTATAACGTTATTATTACTATTCACTGCTGAATAGTTAATTGGATATAGGTTAAGTCTCTCTCAATTAAATACTTTACTATTTAAAATGAAAGTTAATTGGAACCCACTAACGGGTTGCTTCTCAATATCATTTGAATAAAGAAATTATGGTTTTCATAATTAATGGTCTTTCCGTTACTTATTACCGAGCATTAACACAATAGACAAACTGTGGATCCTGTTATACTATTAATATGCACTTCTAATACACAAGAGAGACAAACACTTAGCAAACATGAGTATATAACGTTTCACAACTGCAGTTTTCCACTTTTACTATAGTGAGAGAAAAAATTAACGTATATGTAAGATACTGACTCAACTTCTGCGATTTATATCAGGCAGTAATGTGATCTTTTACTAAGCAAAACTTTATAAGCCTCATTCTTAAGAACTTTTAATTTGAAGTTGGCAACAACACATTAATAAGCAGTTTCACTAGGAAAATTATTTTCAGCAAGTATCATTAAATTTAACCCACTCTCTTGTCAATTAACTTTAACTTTCTTTGTACTATGTTCAAGAAGCATCAATTAGCAAAACACTGGGCTTTAATGTTCTTTCAGTAAGGACACTCGGAAATCAGTTTAGTTCAAACGGAGAGGAACCTGAGAGGTGTTATGATAAGGAGAAAAATCAAGGTAGGTACATTAATTCAGTTATAAATTACCTTATATTTGAGCACACTAACACATCCATTAAGCTGATCCTTCACTGTACATTGCTATAGTGCTCCATTATAGTGATTGCGCAATGTGGTGGCGATTGCATGTCGGTAGGTGGAACTGCTGGTAGAATTGCTGGACTCTGTCATTTCTTGGTGGCGATGATGGATGGCAATTCCCGAATCGTTCCAGCCATTTATCCATCCATCCGAGGCATTGGAAAGCGGCAGCAAAAGCCTCTCTCGGAACCAGCACAATATACAACTTTTACATGGGCACTGCACAGTTTGGTAGCTCGTCCCCGACTGACTCTTGTTCCACGTTTTCTACCTAGGCCAACCACAATTTGCGCGCTCTACACAGTTCCGTTCCCGAGGGGAATCACAACAACTTTTACATACAGAATAACTAAGAACCCTAAGTGAGGATCAGCAGTTTACATAACAGTAACCAAATACATTAAATAAAACAGAACATTTGCACATATTGACATTTATACAAAAAATTATTCATTCAGAAATTACAATTATATATAGTAAGTTTTATTCACTCCAAATGGGACAAAGAATTTAAATGACAGATACACTACATTGCATAGAATCAAATCAAGACATCAAAGTTTTTTACAAAGAAAGGAGTATACAATTCTGTGTTATCGATTCAATCAAACACATTTACAGAAGCTCAACGAAGTAACATTAAATAAACAAAAGCAAAATAAATCAATAGAGTATTAGAACTATGGTGTTACAAATGGCAAAAGATTCTGCAGTAGTCCTCCATTCGGATCTTTGGGAGAGGACCACCAAGGGGGAGGCGACCATATGAAAAGATTGAATAACCAACGAAAGGACAACGTTCCACTGATCATGGCGAGGAAAGTAAAAGCCAGAAAATGGGACAGAAGCTAGAAAAACTGAGATGTGGTAAGGCTCAGTCCACATATAGCGGGGGTCAGCGAAATGAAATCGAAAGAAGACAAAGATATCTGGTCAGATGAGTATAGGGTAACATCAGTAGCAACAGAATACGATATAACTGGAGTAGATTTCGAAATGAACAGGAGGGAAGGGCAGAGTGTGAGTTAGTGCGAACAGTTCAATGATAACATTATTCACATCAGAATCAACAGCGAACCAACACCGACAATAAAGTTCAAGTATGCCTGCCGGGGAAGGGAGGGGGGGGGTGGAGAAGGGGGTTGCAGGCCAGAGTCGTCTCTGACGGATTCAGTCAACCAGCTGAAAAAATCTTTTTGAAACAAATGAACTACAGGATGTGCTGTCATCATATCCTCTTCGGCTCTCCACAAAACCCTACCCATCGTTCTGTATCGAAATTAGTTTCCATAATTGAGTGCCGCCAAGGTGACCAGGTTAGGCCATATTTTGTCATTTAGATTGCTATTGATAGAATCTTGACCAATTTGTTAAAGAAATGACACCGTCGCCGTTTGGGCCATATTTTTCTTGATTAACGCTATAGTTTGGAGACACAGGCAAATCAAAGCGTGTTTCATGCATGCATTTGTTGTTACGTTTATCGCTCCGCTGCGTTGTGAAATAGAGGAATATTGCAACCACAAAGTACTACCAGTCTCTAAATAACGACTCCATTGCTAACATTAAACTGCTATAGAAAGATACATAGTCTATTATAGTAGCGAGTAGATATTTTTAACTCACGGTAATGCTCGTAGACGAATTAAAAACGATTTTTCTCTTCTTTCTTGTGACAGACTTATCTCTAATTCGAAACTAAATTAGAAACTACCGCAACAGCACACAGAAAAAAAAGCAATAAACGGCAGCACTTCGCAGTGGGACATCCTCCTCTAGCATTTCTTTGCATGAACAGTAATTGACGATACCAGTAATGGACAGGTCAGTATTATCCCAACTGCTTTTCTGAAATAATTTCGTTTAGTTTTATATATAATATGTTATATTGCAATCTAAAATTTATGAAAAGAAATCACTTTGTTTTCCATGTTACAATCGATAAGTACTAATTCTAAATTTACAGTTAAAATAATTTTTTAAGAAACATTTGAAATTACAAATTATTTGGCACACTTAAAATTTCTATTATTAGTTACGCAATCTAGCACTGTTTACTATGTTTGTTTCTGGATTCATTTACGAAATAATAATTGAAACTAATAGATATTCATTTGTCAAAAAAACTTGTAAGCCCTTTGGAATATTGTTATTTCCGCTGAATGAGGTAGCAGTAAGAATGTCTCTGATGTGATCCGACGTATTTTAGCGTTTTTGGTGAACAATGTAATTTCGGCATTGTTAATGTGAAAATTCAAGAGACTGTGTGATACACTAAAAAGTGACTAAATCAACGTAAAAAACAAAAATTCTGCAACAAAAGTCTTCAAAATTATTAAGATCAATTCAACCATGAGTACCTAGAATGTGAGAATCTTAGCTTCAAGAATCAGAACCCTAGACAAGGAGAGATGGAGACAATTCCACAAGAACTAAAAAGCTTATGGTAATATTACTCGTCACAAATAACCAGAAAAGACTTTGATTATTGTGGACAATAGCTGGAAATAGGAAGGAGGTGGGAGATTACAGTTTACATTACATTCAACTGCAAGTAAGAACTGAACTCATTAATGATGGAACAAATGAATTAAAGTTTAGACGAACCATGTGCAATAGTTGGCCTCGGCTATAGATGAGCGATAGCCGATAGTGCTGTCGATATATCGATAATTCAAATGCAATATGCCTTCTTGACCGTCTAAAGTACGCGATAATTAGGTTGTGATTAATTTCAGTTAGACACCCCCTCCACCTTTCGCTAAGTCCTTGTGGTAAGACATCTGTTTAATAGAGTACGTAGGGTGCAAGTGCTACATTGAGGTGAAGAGCTTGGCACAGAACAGGAATTCGTGGCTGACCACATCAAACCATTCGAAAGATAGATGAGTAAAATAAATAATGATAAAAAAGAAGTAGTTGTAACTGATGCCCGCCTCCCCCCCCCCTCTCCCCACACCATGAAGCCTAGGACAGGACCTGTATGTCGTGGGGCAGTACAGTCTGAAATGGGCAGAACACCAGGTCTAAGCAGTACACGTAGACGTCCATAACTTGCATACAGACAGCAAGCATACTCATTGCTGAAGACCACAGAGCGGCATTCCACACTTAAGTCAACTCTTTCACGACACCAGAGTAGCCGTGATCGACGGCCTCACGATGTTGGTGATAGCCTGACCAGAGGCATCCGTGGTTTTAATCCTGTTGCAAGCAGATGATTCTGACGTGTGTCTGTATAAATCGGACGACCAGAACGTGGCCTATAGGTTGGAAATGTTCCACAGGCAATTGCTGAAAGCATCGGACACCACCAAGACCATGTGCCCAAAGTGTGCAGCAGTCCATCGATACTCCACCGAGCTTCCCAGGGGCCCGTCATGCCTCACCATTCAAATGGCTGAAGCCTTTCAGCTGGATCGTCCCTGGGGCATGGTTGTACCCTATAATGAATGTTGCAGACATTGCTAATCTCTAAACTCAGCGTAGTTACTGCCGCCACTTCTGTGATCCTGTGTGCTGAGTGAGAGGCCATTCCACTCCTACGCAAATTGCTGTTCTTCAGTTCTACCAGTCGCAGTTTGTGCGTGTGCTTAAGTGCCATGTTCTCAATTCATGTGACATTTTCAATTGTAAAATTTGTCTCCCCAGGGGCCCCTGTGGAGGGAGAGACACGATACCTTTCTGTAATATCAATATGTAATAACTTTTGGTGTTTTTGTATGTATCAATTGAACTGCCTTGATTGTGAGGTATATGTTTTTCTGTATATTTATTAATGCTCTTGACACTGATGATAAGCCTGTATTTGTTTTCATGTCACAGAAAATAATAAACAAATTTATACAACTTAGGTAATAAGAAAAGCATATTACACATGTGATTTCATTGCTCATTGACAATTTGAGAATGTATGTGTTTGATGATTGAGACCAAATGAGTGACAGAGCAGTAGTAAATCAATGAGTAGAGAACAGTTCATAATCCAGGACATTGTAGATGATTAGGGACATTAGGCATCTCTGACCTCAGGATGTGGTGTGAATAGGTACATTTCTTTACCGCAAGACCTTTTAACCACATATCAAATGTTTCATGGAAGTCTGTGGTGTAACAGTGACCCTTGGGTCTAACGTAATTCATACTACTCACACCAATATTTACATGTACTCTTGCTGGCTTGCAGCTTCATGTGAGTGAATGCCCCTGGAATGAATGAGGTGAAGCTAGGATGTGTTTTAGCCATGGGGAATCCTGATTGGCAAAGTTTCCTTTTGCACATGTATATCAGTTAGGATGAGATTCTCCTATTATTTTCAATGATTTCCTCTGGTTCCTGTCACACTAAACTACCCACGCAGAAATCAATTTTATGTAGAGGGCAGTGAGACAGGACAAGTTACTCTCTTACCTACTTTTTGCACACAGGAAAATTATTAAAGATTTCATTACAACCTGATGCACCTTGAGTGAGACTCTAGAAACTTAACGGCCTGACCATTGTAGATCGAGACTGGTAAGGGGCTAAAAGCATGAGGTATTTTTATGATTCTTACCTTGTAGACATGGCATGTTGGGAGCTGAAAGCAATTGGGGGCTAACCCATTCATTAGTAAATCTTGCTGGACAGGCTCACAGCCATACAGCACAGAAAGGTCAGCCCCTCGTCAAAACAGGTCTCCAGCAGAACAATGCCATGATACTTGCCGTGGCGCCGGTGTAAGCTGGGGCTGGGGCGATGGTTTGAAGGAGCACTTCTGCACAGTGAAGTTGTAAACATGGCATTGTGTGCAGAGCCACGTGCAATAAGAGTTCACAAGTTCTTGTGTTCACTGATGGTGCAAATAGGCCAGTGAAACACGTCCCCCAATCACCTAGGTTGTATAAGAAAAATCTGGCGTCTGAGAAACGTTTTCAAGTAGAATCTATAGTACATCTCATAGCTAGTACTATCAAGCTCCAAGGCACAGACGATTTAGATAAAAATCTGTGAGACTGTATCTGTTTACTTGTGGCTGTGGGAAGCGACACAACTTCAGAGAAAAACATCTCTTCCCCTTCTGCGAAAACTTAAAAAAGTCAGTAATTAGCGGTTTCCTTTTTTCAGAGACACGGGTTTCTTAACTCTTGCCCTGGTTCGACATGAGTTTGTGCTGTCATGTGTGAGGGGAGATTGTGCACCTCTAGAGCCCTGTGATTGGCTGAAGTTTGGGTGAAGGTGGTGTCGATCGTGCACTTTGGGGGAATACGGAATTTTTTATCTGGAGAGGTGGGCGCACACAGGTGCGGGACTTTGGTCTGGTAAGCACTTCTAGTAGAAGCTCTGGCATATGTGTTTGGTACTTAGAACCTGTCCTGAGACTGACTTCACTTGCAAGTAGATTAGCCTGGGGAGCCTGTAGTGAAGTTCTTACTAAATCGACAGTGTGACTTCAAGTGTCTCGGACTACTCGTTTTCTGAGGGCACACTTATTTGTTTTTTGTTTACCAGTCTTGACTTTTTGTGTCCTTGGGCGCTCTGTCGTATAAGAGCGAAACTGGTACCACCAGCGAACGGATGTGACACACACTGAAATGTACCGTGATATGAGACCTCTGGTAGAGAGTAAATTGCGATCCGACTGCCTGATCGCTAGACCGTGAGATTTCTGTTTTTCTTTCGTGGCCGCGATCGATTCACAGGTCTTACCTCCACCGCACACATCACGACAGCTGCAAATTACATCGCTGCACGGAGCAAACAGGGTAACGTACTGCCACTCCGACATTCTCAGAGTGTACAGATCTCAATGGCCACTTTCTCTCAGCTGCACCCATGTAGAGGAACTTCAATGGATTTGATCAATCAAAGTCTGCTCAGCGTTAGATCAATTCAGCTTGCGTTATCCACATTTTTAGGGCCAGAGTATTTGATCTGATTACCCAGTTAAACTGTCTCTGCGACACAGGAGCAGCAGCTTGAGGTAGCCGAGCGGTCTAAGCGCCTTGTCATGGTCCGCACGGCTCCTCCCGTCGGAGGTTCGAGTCCTCCCTTGGGCATGGGTGTAGGTGTTGTCCTTAACGTAAGTTAGTTTAAGTTAGATTAAGTAGTGTGTAAGCTTAGGGACCGATGACCTCAGCAGTCTGGTCCCATAAGGCCTTACCACAAATTTCCAAATTTTCCACACAGGATCATTGTCCAGTGTAAATCACCTGTTAGTTGTTTACCGGTATTCAATCAATAACTTGTTTAGCATAATTTATGTCTGTTTTGGGAAAATAAATGTTGTTCGTAAACTACATTTTGCCTACATTCACAATCATTTAAATAGTCCCACCAGGGTTACCCTTCATAATATTTCAGATAATTACCACTTTCGTCTTGAAGTTCCTTTTGCTTTTAGATATGGCCCTATTCAGAAGATGCAAATAAATCAAGGAATCCGAAATATCTTCTGAGGTTTTGACGAACCTTATTCAGATGTTCCTAGCGAGGATGAAGCTTCAGATGACTGTGTGAATGAAAGTTTTTATAATTTTGAAGATCAGTAAAGACACGTGAATCGACGGTAATGACGAAAGTGCTTCTGTTCCTGGGAGTTATTCTTTTTTGGTAATGTTATTAACTTCATGCTTTCGTTAGATGTACATAACAATAACACGATACTCAATTTTTTCAGCAACTTTGTGGTATATTTAGTTTTTAATGGTATTTGAAGGCTTCTGTCTTCAGTTCAATATATCTGTTCTAACCGTTAACTGCACGCCTACCGGACCGACACTGTGTAAATGGCTCGCCACTGGTATTCAGCTGAGATCATCATATTGTGGCCAAATCAAAATAACAAGACTTAGTATTTATAAACGAGCAGGGGAAAATATTCAGCTCAACCACATAAAAACACATATACTCCTGAAAGCTTGTAAGAGTGTTGCAAGACAGGCTGTGATGAGAAAGTAATGCTTAGAAAAAAAAATCATTACTTCGCACAGCTTCCGAGTTAATTAGCATTGAATTAATCCGATTAGACTGTTGCACGTGCAAATTCAGGCGCTTGGCAAAATACGAGACTGCTATGCCTTTGGATCGGGTTTGTCCTTACCACTGTCCCATCGCCAATTTTTGTATCGCTCTCTTGTTCGGATTTGTCGCTGTAGCCGAGTGGTTCTAGTCGCTTAAGTCCGGATCCGCGCTGCTGCTACGGTCGCAGGCTCGAATCCTGCATCGGCCATGGATGTGTGTGATGTCCTTAGGTTAGTTAGGTTTAAGTAGTCCTAAGTATAGGGAACTGATGACCTCATATATTAAGTCCCACAGTGCTTAGAGCCATTTGAACCATCTTATTGGGTTTTAAGAAACCAAACGAAGCACACGTTTTGCGACACCGTTTCTGGTGGCCGCATGAATCATGCCCGCAGCTTTCTGGCTAACTTCAATGTCTATTAAATCGGAAGCGGCGCGACGCATCGAATTTCCTTCTTAACAATTATTTGTCAGCACAACCTAACCTGCAACACTCTTACAACCTTCCCACATTGCTTCTGACCACCTTGCACTTGTGGAACCAACAGAGAACGAGTAAGAGACGTTCACTTAATCCTTCCAGACCTGCCGTCCAATATATTGGACATTAACCTTTTACGCATTTTGTAACAACAAATGAATTCGTTCACCTTTGAGACCCGGTGGCCTATTTACTGGACGTCTGTTACTTTTCGTTTCATAGTTCTCGTTGACCTCTGTCCCTGGAGTGGTGTATTACATCGGAAACAGTGAAGGTGGTGCACCCATGGCGAAGTGCTCTGGAGGATTCGTACTTACGTATGAATTACTGCGGTATGCACGCTTTCTGGATATCAAAAACAAGTTTCGAAAGAGTTATCTATAAACATTGAGGTTATGGTAACTGTTGACGTCTTATGTTGCATCCTCAACTACCTTCCAGATGAAACGTCCAGTTTATTCAACATTCTTTTAAATTTTTGAACCAAATATGAGGAATTTTACTCTTGCTCAAATATGCAATAAATAGATCCATCTACACGTGAATAAATGCAAGATTTATTTTTGCATTTTTAAAATAACTCAGGACTGTAGGGATGTAAGGGATCATATACTCAAGCAAGTTAGTGCACAGTTTTATGTCTTGGCAAAAAATCGTGTTTTGAATTTTATATTTGTCCTTTCTTGATAAATATAACTTCAATACGGATCTTATTCTAAGGTCATGGACAGAGCCGTTTGTGTGGTGATTATCAAGGTTTTTTGGTTTGTGCTGCTGGTTAGTAAATGTTCTCAAATGTTGTAGTTAAAATTCCCAATTTATGGAGGTATGTACCGCCTGTGCAACTAAATGAAGACAGTTTGTTTATTGCCATACGTGTTTCGCTTCTTTTATTTGAGAAGCATCATCAGTGGCCTGAGATACTTGTTTACTTTTATACAGGCCCCTCAGTGATGATGCTTCCCAAGTAAAAGAAACGAAACGCGTATGGCAATAAACAAACTCCTTTCATTTAGTTGCACAGACGGTACATACCTCCACGAATTTAGAGCAACTAAGGGAAAAACGGGAAAAGAGATAAAAAGTGACGGAAATTCCCAAGGTTTTGAACAGACCTTCACACTGAGCACCATTACTATTTTCGTTTCTTATACCCTATTCATGTAGTTTAAAAAACTGTGTTCACATTTCGTACATTTGTTCGCCAGAATATACTTATTTATATTCATGAGGACTCGTCTACTAGCGAAATACACGTTACGCAGACCTCAAGGTCGATGTAGAAACTCCTGTAATTAGCAGCTTCCTTCCTAAACAAGCAAGCCTCTCGTCGCGTGAATGGTGACAGTGAGCTGAGCCGGAGGAATGCGGAGTTACCTGTAACAGCGGAGCGCTCATTTCCTGCTCCCTGCCCGCGCCCTGATACCTTTCACAGACGCCGCGCCGCCGTTCTCATTGCGGAGCAGAGGACGTCTCTCCGGAAATTGGCTCCCAGCCGGCGGGGCTCTGATGGATGGCCAACATCGCAGACCGCGCCCGCTCTCCTCGTTGGCTCTCTCCTCCGCTCTGGAAATGGAACCGTATCGGCCCCCATTTACACTAGCAGTCCTTAATCAACCTGCTGCCTCACAAAGGCCAACTCTGCTGCCAAGGAATAACGGGAATTCCAGGGGGAAAACAGCAGTTGCAGTAAGCTTCAACTGCGCCAAACTGCAAAATAAGTCATTTCACTGTTTTAGTATATCTGGTTTTGAAAAGCATGCATGGGGAACTTTCCCTAATGCCCTGGAGTAGTAGATTAACAAGCTGAAAGAAACTACTCTAAAAATATACTGTCAGAAACAATTAGTACACTCTCTCTTAGAGAATTCCCATTAAGACTTATTGCTGTAACAGTGCATATGGAGTACCTGAAATGATTACACTTACAGATCAATAGCACAAGCGGTTCTAAGGTACCAGGTATCAACCTATGGTAAAACACCGGTAGCAATACGTGGTGTAGCCTCCACAGCCGGAAGTGTACGCGCTGACTCTGGCATTCAGTCGATCGTAATTCTGTAAGAGTTGTTGGTCGAAGAGACGCCCGAGTCAGTTGTCGTCCCATCACAGCCGTCTGTGCTCGATTGGAGACAAGTCCAAAGATTGTGCTGGCCAGGGAAGTCGCTAAACGTATTGCATGGCACGTAGAGTTTCATGGGCAGTTTGTGTGCGAGCATTATCCTGTCGGAACAACGTATCACCTTCGTGTGGCAAAAACCGCAAGAAAACGGGTCTAACAACATCCTGCACGTGCCGAGCGCTGCTTAGTGTCCCCTCCAGAAACCTCAAAGGTTAACTAGAGCTGTAGCTTATCGAACCCAGACCATGAGGCCTGTGAATGGACCAGTGCCTCTTGGATGAATGCACTCTATGAGACATCGCTCAACAGGTCAACATCATTCTCGTAGACGTGCGTGCCCGTGGTCCTAGTGCTAGTGACCGCAGAACTCAAACTATTCCTATTCATTAATTACCCACAATATTTAACGGAACGCCATCTGACTGCTTTAAAATCAACTCAAATGAATGACCCTGAATTAGAAGAAATCCAACAATAACCCATAATATTATAAGTCACTTACCTCACAGAAAATCTTCATGACACGAACTACAGCGATACAAGCGCCAATACTGCCAGCTAAATAAGAGATTCTAGCTGCTGAAGGCTCTAACTGCTAATAGGCATGTGGTTAGCAAAGGAAATATTTTGTTGCAGAGCAAACAATGTATTTACATGATTTTACCTTAACCAAGTGACAAGCAGTTCAAAAAAATTATATCATATGTAATAAATCTCCAAGACGGATACACATTCAGACCGTCCACTCGCGCTAATACTGCAAACCTCTAACACTGCTAATTATTAACTTGTAACCTCCATCACTACTGACTATTCACTGCCAACTTCCATCACTGCTGGCTGTTCACCTCCAACTGCTATCACTGCTGACTTTTCACCTCTAAAGCGAGTCCGACGAGCCACAGAGTCTCTAACAGAGTGCACACAGCGCTGTCATAGTTATTAATGCAGAGCGCTACATAGCGCTGCCAACATACAAACACATAAACAACCTACTTACAATAGCTGTACGATCTGAGACTGTTGGCCTTACAATGCGGCGATCCTGGTAGGCTTCTGTGCTGCTTGGATGTCCAAAACCACGTTTACGGGGGTGCTGACGTTTCACATATCCACCAATTTGTGTGACAAGTCTTCAAAATTACCACCCCACGGCTTGGAAGACCACGACTCATTTGGCTGTAGAAAGCACGAGTGTGGCATGATTGCCTGCTTGCTTCACACGTTTTCATCACTCTGATCCTTCTGGCTGTGAGCATTCCCTAATAAAAGGTTAACACAATTGGCCCTCTGGTAGCAATGCCACTGTCTATTGGCGGACGAAGTTGAAACCATTATCAGTACATGTACTATCCTCCAGCTGGCATGTGCCATCATCCGATCAAAATCGATGCGACATACGAAGATACTGTAGTGTTTGTGTGATTCTGATTACGATACAAAATTCCTTTGGACATGCATGTACGTCCAAAGGAACAGTCACTGCGATATCCAAAGAAACAGGTACTGCGGCGACTACAGCCATTATGAAATACATCTTATGAATTCGCGATTGCGAGTGAGGACCACCATCGGCTATAGAATGGAATGACAAAAATACATGCATGTCCAAAGGAAACTTGCATCGTAATCACAATAACACAGACACTGCAGTAACGTACTTATCTGCCGAGACCGGGCAAGCGACTTTCTAGTGCAACATCTGATCTCTACGGTAACATACATAATGGATGTACGAGTACAGGTCGCAGACGCATGGCTGACGACATATGAATGTTTGAGTATGACTGTGAGTCATGCACGGATAGGCAAGTGGTAAAGCGTCCCCTTGCGATAAACGGCAAGTCCGTGTTAGACTCCTGGTCCGAGAGAAATTTTCGTTTTCATCATATCATTCTGTAGCTGATGGTTGTCCTCATTCGCAGTTACGAATTCATTTAATGTAGATCAAAATCGACGTCATCATTTCAGGTGTAATAATTATTTTTTTCCCGGCAGTGTATATAAGTGAAGCATAGATCCAGGGGAGCAGAGAACGAAAAATAGGCTTCATGGAACTAAACAATAACTGTGATATTAAACTTCCTGGCAGATTAAAACTGTGTGCCGGACCGAGACTCGAACACGGGACCTTTGCCTTTCGCGGGCAAGTGCTCTACCAACGGGGCTACCCAAGCACGACTCACGCCCCGTCCTCACAGCTTTACTTCTGCCAGTACCTCGTCTCCCACCTTCCAAACTTTACAGAAGCTCTCCTGCGAGGAGTTCCAATCAATTACAATATCATACACTTTATCATGATAAAACCCCTAGTTTAATGAGGTTGCATTTTTACCCTTTCATGGTTTTAAACTGAGACGTTATGTAAAAGTGTGGGAGTGGGGGGTTTTGGGTGCTGTCTGACTATCTTACTTACGACTGCAACATAGAAACGCTAGACAAGCTAGTGCAATGCTCTTTATATATTAAATTTAAACGAATTAATCAGTAAATCTGAAGCGTGTGCACCTGTATTGCAACGGAAATACTATCACAATGAAGCAACAAATTGATATTCAAGTAACTAAATATACGAGTATTTATTATTTATGGATAGCCTAATTAAATTAGCTGTAGGACAATCGGGTTTATAATTTCAAAACAAAAATGCATGGAACAATATCGGTTTATTGAGAAATGTTTTATACACGAATCAAAGGAAGCCATTGCTAAGTAGTTACTACCATGAGAATAATCAGGTCTCTGAGCATTGATGACAAATCGGGGCTCACTAGAAGACTATTTGTATATTTAATTTACCACTAACGCACTGGAGGATACGCCAAATCGAACCGGCACACGGCTTGGGAAGAGAAGTAAACTTTCATAATCAACACCTCTCAGCTGAAAAGTTTTCGAGTGCAACGCTCGCGAAATGAGATAACTTACCAAGAGACCCAAGTTGTGCTGCATATCCTCCAAACTGTGTGCTTCTGAGTTAACGGACAGCGCTAACTGTGAAATGCGGTACTTACTTAGAACGCTGTGAACCTGAGCCCCAATGTACAAGATGGCGGCTGAGAATAGTTGGCGGCGAAGTCAGGAGTGATCCACGGCCTCTCCACGGCAGGTCACGAAACGGAACCGTAGTCTCCTACTAATTCTTTATCACTCGAAAAATCTCCATGCATTGCCACAGTCACAGTCAACTTCTTTATCTTCTCGTGAAAGCAGGGGCCCTACACAGATTTACACTATGTTATCAAAAGTATTCGGACACCTGGCTAAAAAGGACTTATAAGTGCGTGACGCCCTCCATCGGTAATGCTGGAATTCAATATGGTGTTGGCCCACCCTTAGCCTTGACGACAGCTTCAACCCTAGCAGGCTTACATTCAATCGGGTGCTGGAAGATTTCTTGGAGAATGTCAGCCCATTCTTCGCGGAGTGCAGCACTGAGGAGAGGTTTCGATGTCGGTTGGTGAGCCTGGCACGAAGTGAGCGTGCCAAAACATCCCAAAATTGTTCTACATCATTCAGGTCAGGACTCCACGGAGGCCAGTCCATTACAGGGATGTTACTGTCGTGTAACCACTTCGCCACAGGCTGTGCATTATGAACAGGTGCTCGATCGTGTTGAAAGATGCAGTTGTCATCCCCGAATTGCTCTTCAGCAGTGGGAAGCAAGAAGGTGCTTAACAAAATAACTGTAGGCCCGTAATGTGATAGTGTCACGCAAAACAACAAGGGGTGAGAGCCCCCTCGATGAAAAACACGACCACCCCATAACACCACCGCCACCGAATTTTACTGCTAGCACTGCAAACGCTGGCAGATGATGTTCACCGGACATTCGCCATACCCACACCCAACCAATCGGATCGCCACATCGTGTACCGCACTCCACACAACGTTTTTCCGCTCTTCAATCGTCCAATGTTTACGCTCCTCACACCAATCGTACCCGTGGTCTAGGCGTGGCGTCTTTGATTCATAATCAAAATGTCTTCGGTCCCGAGTTCGATCCTAGCCACTGCCCAAATTTTGATAAATAATCAGCATTGGCGTCCAAAGACTTCCGGCATAAGAAGTAAGCCTCATTCTGCCAACGGCCTTGTCAAAGAGGGAGGAGGAGCGGATAGAGGTTCAGGGCACTCTCTTGTCCTAGGGGTGGGAAATTGCCCCTAAAGGCGGAATAATCAGCAATGATCAACGACATGAGGATGCAGAAGGCAATGGAAACCACTGCATTAAAGACACGTAAAGTGTATCCACAGGCCATGTGGCCTGTAATTGAAGAAGTGTCATGATGATCTCTCCATTGGCAAAAGATTCCGGAAGTCCCCCATTCGGATCTCCGGGAGGGGACTGCCAAGGGGGAGGTTACCATGAGAAAAAGATTGAATAATCAACGAAAGGATAACGTTCTACGAGTCGGGGCGTGGAATGTCAGAAGCTTGAACGTGGTAGAGAAATGCAAAGGCTCAATCTAGATACAGTAGGGGTCAGTGATGTGAAGTGGAAGGAAGACAAGGATTTCTGGTAAGATGAGTGGTTCAAATGGCTCTGAGCACTATGGGACTCAACTGCTGTGGTCATCAGCCCCTAGAACTTAGAACTACTTAAACCTAACTAACCTAAGGACATCACACACATCCATGCCCGAGGCAGGATTCGAACCTGCGACCGTAGCAGTCGTACGGTTCCTGACTGCGCGCCTAGAACCGCGAGACCACCGCAGTCGGCTGGTAAGATGAGTATCGGGTAATATCAACAGCAGCAGAAAATGGTATAACAGGTGTAGGATTCGTTATGAATAGGAAGGTAGGGCAGCGGGTGTGTTACTGTGAACAGTTCAGTGACCGGTTTGTTCTAATCAGAATCGACAGCAGACCAACACCGACAACGATAGTTCAGGTATACATGCCGACGTCGCAAGCTGAAGACGAACAGATAGAGAAAGTGTATGAGGATATTGAAAGGGTAATGCAGTATGTAAAGGGGGACGAAAATGTAATAGTCATGGGCGACTGGAATGCAGTTGTAGGGGAAGGAGTAGAAGAAAAGGCTACAGGAGAATATGGGCTTGGGACAAGGAATGAAAGAGGAGAAAGAATAATTGAGTTCTGCAACAAGTTTCAGCTAGTAATAGCGAATACTCTGTTCAAGAATCACAAGAGGAGGAGGTATACTTGGAAAAGGCCGGGAGATACGGGAAGATTTCAATTAGATTACATCATGGTCATACAGAGATTCCGAAATCAGATACTGGATTGTAAGGCGTACCCAGGAGCAGATATAGACTCAGATCACAATTTAGTAGTGGTGAAGAGTAGGCTGAAGTTCAAGACATTAGTCAGGAACAATCAATACGCAAAGAAGTGGGATACGGAAGTACTAAGTAATGACGAGATACGTTTGAAGTTCTCTAACGCTATAGATGCAGCAATAAGGAATAGAGCAGTAGGCAGTACAGTTGAAGAGGAATGGACATCTCTAAAAAGGGCCATCACAGAAGTTGGGAAGGAAAACATAGGTACAAAGAAGGTAGCTGCGAAGAAACCCTGGGTAACAGAAGAAATACTTCAGTTGATTGATGAAAGGAGGAAGTACAGACATGTTCCGGGAAAATCAGGAATACAGAAATACAAGTCGCTGAGGAATGAAATAAATAGGAAGTGCAGGGAAGCTCTATGAGGGTGAAGATTTGTCTGATGCGATAGAAGAAAAAACAGGAGTCGATTTAGAAGAGATGGGGAATCCAGTATTAGAATCGGAATATAAATGAGCTTTGGAGGACTTACGGTCAAATAAGGCAGAAGGGATAGATAACATTCCATCAGAATTTCTAAAATCATTGGGGGAAGTGGCAACAAAACGACGTTGGTGTGTAGAATATATGAGTGGCGATATACCATCTGACTTTCGGAAAAGCATCATCCACACAATTCCGAAGACGGCAAGAGCTGACAAGTGCGAGAATTATCGCATAATCAGCTTAACAGCTCATGCACCGAAGCTGCTTACAAGAATAATATACAGAAGAATGGAAAAGAAAATTGAGAATGCGCTAGGTGACGATCAATTTGGCTTTAGGAAAAGTAAAGGGACGAGAGAGGCAATTCTGACGTTACGGCTAACAATGGAAGCAAGGCTAAAGAAAAATCAAGACACTTTCATAGGATTTGTCGACCTGGAAAAAGCGTACGACAATATAAAATGGTGCAAGCTGTTCGAGATTCTAAAAAAGTAGGGGTAAGCTATAGGGAGAGACGGGTCATATACAATATGTACAACAACCAAGAGGGAATAATAAGAGTGGACGATCAAGAACGAAGTGCTCGTATTAAGAAGGGTGTACGACAAGGCTGTAGCCTTTCGCCCCTACTCTTCAATCTGTACATCGAGGAAGCAATGATGGAAATAAAAGAAAGGTTTAGGAATGGAATTAAATTACAAGGTGAAAGGATATCAATGATACGATTCGCTGATGACATTGCTATCCTGAGTGAAAGTGAAGAAGAATTAAATGATCTGCTGAACGGAATGAACAGTCTAATGAGTACACAGTATGGTTTGAGAGTAAATCGGAGAAAGACGAAGGTAATGAGAAGTAGTAGAAATTAGAACAGCGAGAAACTTAACATCGGGATTGATGGTCACGAAGTCAATGGTCACCTAGGCAGTAAAGTAACCAATGACGGACGGAGCAAGGAGGACATCAAAAGCAGACTCGCCATAGCAAAAAAGGCATTTCTGGCCAAGAGAAGTTTACTAATATCATATACCGGCCATAATTTGAGGAAGAAATTTCTGAAGATGTACGTCTGGAGTACAGCATTGTATGGTAGTGAAACATGGACTGTGGGAAAACCGGAACAGAAGAGAATCGAAGCATTTGAGATGTGGTGCTATAGACGAATGTTGAAAATTAGGTGGACTGATAAGGTAAGGAATGAGGAGGTTCTACGCAGAATCGGAGAGTAAAGGAATATGTGGAACACACTGATAAGGAGAAGGGACAGGATGATAGGATATCTGCTAAGACATGACGGAATGACTTCCATGGTACTAGAGGGAGCTGTAGAGGGCAAAAACTGTAGAGGAAGACAGAGATTGGAATACGTCAAGCAAATAATTGAGGACGTAGGTTGCAAGTGCTACTCTGAGATGAGATGATGAGGTTAGCACAGGAAAGGAATTCGTGGCGGGACGCATCAAACCAGTCAGTAGACTGATGACAAAAAAAAAAAAAAAAAAAAAACAAGCGAGGCGTCGTTTCGCATTTACCAACGTGATGTGTGGTTTATGAGCAGCCGCTCGACAGGGAAACCCAAGTTTTCTCACCTGCCGCCTAACTGTCATAGGACTTGCAGTGGATCCTGATGCAGTATGGAATTCGTGTGAGTTGGTCTGGATAGATGTCTGCCTATTACACTTTACAACCCTCTTCAGCAGTCGGCGGTAGCGTTCTCGCTTCCCGCGCCCGGGTTCCCGTGTTTGATTCCCGGCGGGTTCAGGGATTTTCTCTGCCTCGTGATGACTGGGTGTTGTGTGATGTCCTTAGGTTAGTTAGGTTTAAGTAGTTCTAAGTTCTAGGGGACTGATGACCATAGATGTTAAGTCCCATTGTGCTCAGAGCCATTTGAACCATTTGAATCTCTGTCAGTTAACAGACGAGATCGGCCAGTACGCTTTTGTGCTATACGTGTCCCTTCACGTTTCCACTTCACTATCACATCAGAAACAGTGGATCTAGGAATTTTTAGGAGTGTGGAAATCTCGCTTACAGACATATGACACAAATGACGCTCAATCACCTGACCACGTTCGAAGTCCGTGAGTTCCGCGCCCCATTCTGCTTTCTGACGATGCCTAATGACTACTGAGGCCACTGATATGGAGTATCTGGTAGCAGGTGGTAGCACTGTGCAGTTAATATGAAAAGCGTATGCTTTTGGGGGAGTCCGGCTTCTTTTGATAATATAGTGTACCATTCTTGGCTCTCGGAATGCTTTTAGGTATGAAAAAGATTGGTTGTGATTCCAGCCAGGTTGCAGTCATTGGTCGATTTCTTCACACCAAAGAAAGGTGTCTGACAAGATTCACATGAAAGGATAACCTGATTTTGGAGGGAAGTCAACGAGTTTTGCGACGTTCTCTTCTGCGTTCCGTGTACCGGTAGGCGAAGTCGTCACACATGCCAATTCTCTGGTGACAGAGAAAACCGCATTTGTAGCTGAAATGGACAGCCAGGGACTTACTACATACGCTTCTGTGAAAAGCCGCGCCCATGTGTCCGGCCTCCTTCCACCAGAGCCTTTGTGATAGACCTCCTGTGGTCGGGAAGGAGCCGCTGCGCGTCCACTCGCTTTCCCCCAAGGCGAACTGAAAGCTTTCTCCATAGCTCCCTAGGCTTGTTCTTTCCTCACACGTAATCAGAAATGAGCAAATATAAAGATAAACATCTCACACCATGTGGCTGATATGTCAGGAGCAGGAAGCAGGGAAGTATTAGAGCTCAGTAGTGCTTTAATATAGCTTCAGACTTGAAAACCCAAAGCATATAAATAACCTGACGATATTGCAGTGCTTGTACTGTTAAGAAAGAACGATCCATGTTTTAAGGAACAGGCACTGTGGCGACTACATAGTTCTTTTAAGTTCGAACGTAACGTAGCTGGCAGTGGAAGTAATCATTTGAATTCTGTTAATGAACCACCACCTTCAGTATTTGTGTAGTACTGCTGGGATGTGGTGCTAAGGAATGGGAAGCAATAGAATGACTAAAAAGCTATGCTGACGTTGACTGAATTGGAATCCAACGTCCAATGCTATATCTTACATTTTTGAAAAAATTGAGAACATAGGGTTAACAAAGAGACATGACAAAACAGCAATACCTAAGGTATGCGCTCCAGACGTGTAGTGGTAAGTGAAGCACAATGACCTTAGAAGACTCTTAATTATACTACGTCAGTCAGAGAAATGACTGACTATTGTAATACACGAAAAAGGAAAGTGAAGAGGTAATCAGACTGACAATAACTTCACCCGATCAGCGTTGAAAAATACAAACCATGGTACATTCCTATATAAAACAGCCCCAGTTTACTAACTATTCCTACAATATATTTACAGAAAAGATATACGCATTGTGGAGAACTATGAGAACTATATCACTTCTTGCATCCAGAATAATCAATTTATGACAGAAAAGCTACTGCCTACAATTTCATACCAATTGTGAGGAGAGGCAGGTCATAGAGTGGTGCGCGCAGGGAAGGCTGCAGAGGAGTAGAAATGACTAGCAAACAAGTTAACAAAGTAAACAGAACATTACTTCACTTATATTTCTCCAGACGTACAAAGATCCATTACAAAAACTGCGAAATAGAGTGCAGATCTCAATGTCAACAAGAATGAAGCTCTCTGTACTGAAGGACAATCGATGGTGTCGAAGCCGCGATTATGCGGCGATTGCGTAGCGTCTCATAGCGAAGAACTTCCAAGTGTGAGTGGGCCATGTGGCATGAGAGGCGCTCGTAGTCCAAAGCCGCTGGATGTGTAAGTCAAAGAACCTGCACGATTGGGGCACCAGACGGTGCACGACTACTGTCGGCGTCCGACGGAACCTTACAATTCCGTTGCCAACAGCCTGAAGCCCATTGGATGGTATCGATACGTGATACCACAAAAGCTACAGGCTCAGACTACACCCATGTGGTCAGTGAAACATAGTCACCTACCGTGTCACCTAGTTTTGCGCAGTGAGCCCTCCTGCATATTGAATCAACATGAAAACCGAATAAGTGAGGTACACACTCCTATAATGTAAGCAGTAATAACCAAAATATTTAATCAACAGCTTACCTGAAAGACTCCGCTATTATCCACAATAAAAAAAAGCTTAAAATGAACCCAAGAGGGATTTTCGAATTACTTTAAGTAGAAAACTTACACACAAAATCAGAAGCCATTCGCAGAAGATATTACCAGCTTCTATAGGTGTGGTGTGCATACGGTAAGACCTTCAGTACACACACCATCAGATTATTTGACTTGTCGCTCTAACGAAGTATTCGAGTGTCTCGGGGTCTTTTCGTGGCGTGTTTATCTTCTGCCGTTACGTCAGACGATAGAAATGCCACTTGCACGCTTAGAGTAGCAGATTGACGGTGACCAACTTTAAACAGAACTTGATTAATTTTCACACACATTTATTAAAATAATAACAAGCATAAAAATTACTTAACTTGGTTCTGGATGCTATTTACAATTGACAATCTGAAGTTCCTTTGGTATTGGTACGTTAATCTTATTCTCACATATATCTCTCTCTACATTTATCTTCATGGCTATGTACAGGAATATGATAATCCTATTAGGCGCAGACTGAAACTTGACTATAGTGTGGTACAGACAAATGTAGACTGACTAATTGGAGGTCTTTAAACTCGTTATAATACCTCGCATGTTCATGTACCACTACGCGAGTGTGATCTGCGAGGAGAAAAGGTTATCCATTAGCAGCAATCTCATTGGCTGCGTTACATATTAATACGCGGATCGGCGGAAGCAGAATTTTGTCTGTCTCTATGGCAGCGCCATCTCGTAGTGCGGAGACGGACGAGAGCTGCGCCTGCGCTGTTGTGCTTAGCGGGGCGAGCTATAGTGAGAAAGATGTGTACGCGCTGACATCGCAGAACTATGTACACAACAACAGGATTCTCTCACAATGCGTATCCCACCAACCGATCAGATACTCAAATGCATCCAGTCTCTCTGACGTAATTTCTCAAAGTTTTGCTGCATACCGTCGCACTGAATTTTTCGCACTCTTAGATAGGCAAGCCTTTTAGTAGATTTAGAAAGTGAGTTATTGTCGTTGTGCCCTCCCGCCAGTAGCAATAGCAACTTCAGTCAACTGCACATACGTGTTTTTGTACCCCGCCTGGAAGTTGGCGCGTGGCTCTGCTCCTGTGATGTGCAAAATAGGCCGAATGAAGGAAGCGAGTAGGAGCAGAAGAGGTAAAGTACTTCGGTACTGCATGTAAAGTAAAAGCACATTAAATAGAGATTACTGTCAATGACATATTCGTAACTTTGGGTAAAGATGAGCACGTAGGTGCGAAGCCATAGTTACTAGTAGTTGGAAGTAGTTGAAGTAACAAAGGCAAAGTCTGTAATGGCTAGCGCCCCATGGAGTAAAAGCTAAGTTGCTTGGGTCGGCAGCTGTGGCCGAGCGGTTCTAGGCGCTTCAGTATGGATCCGTGCAGGTTCGAATCCTGCCTCTGGCATGGATGTGTGTGTTGTCTTTAGGTTAGTTAGGTTTAAGCAGGGCTAAGTTCTAGGGGATGACCTCAGATGTTAAGTCTCATAGTGCTCAGAGCCATTTGAACCAATTTTTAAGCTGCTTGGTCGTCTGCTCTTGATCAACCAGGCAGAAAGCAGAACGACGCTCGTTGAGCTCCACGGCGCCGGCTGGAGGGCGCTGTGGTCGGCGTAGTTCGTCCGCTCTCGTAGTGACAACCTACGAGCGTGCACCTACACTGTGGCATCGAAATTATCGACTCCACACGTGTTATGTTCGCCGTGTCAAAAATGGTGCCCATATTGAGCACCTATAATGTAAGGTAGAAACTTGGGGAGATGTTCCATTCGTGCATAAAAGTCTACTTTCGGTATATGTTGTAGTTTTTTGAGCAATTCTCATCCGAACCTCCGGATGAAATTTTGGAGAAGAATACAATTAAACGACTCCGCACTGATGTGACTAAAGTCATGCGATACCTCCTAACATTATATTGGACTTCAGTTTGCTCACGTAGTGTAGCGGTTCAACGTGGCATGAATCCAACAGGTCGTTTGAAGTCCGCTTCAGAAATATTTAGCCGTGTTGCCTTTATAGCTGTTCAACATTACGAAAGTGTTTCCACTGCGGGAGTTAGAACACGAACTGACCTCTCGATTATGTCGCATAAATGTTCGATGGGATTCATGTCGGGTGGCCTGGGTGGCCAAATGGTTCGCTCTAATAATCCAGATAGCTCTTCTAAACGATCGCTAACAATTGTTGCCTGGTAACATGGCTCACTGTAACCCGGAAAAGTTCCTTCGTTGTTTGGGAACATGAAGACCATGAATGGCAGCAAATAGTCTCCAAGTAACCGTTACCAGTCAATGTTCAACCCATTGGACGAGAGGACCCAGTCCATTAAACGTAAACACGGCACCCACCATTATGGAGAGCCACCATCAGCTTGCACGTTGCCTTGTTGACAACATGGGTCCATGTCCTCATGGGCTCTGATCCACGCTCGAACCCTACCATCAGCTCTAACCAACTGAAATCAGGACTCATCTGACGAGGTCACTGCTTATCAGTGACCTAGGGTCGAACCTGTATGAACATGAACCAAGGAGAGGCGCTGCAGTCGATGTCGTGAGCTTTGCAGAGGTACTCGTGTCGGTCGTCTGCTGCCATAGCCTGTTAACGCCAAATTTCGTCGCACTGTCGTAGCGGATACATTCGTCATACGTTCCACATTGATTTCTGCGGATATTTCATGCAGTGTTGCTTGTCTGTTGGCACGGACGACTCTGCGCGAACAACGCACCACAGTAAGAGGTAATGCTTAAAATTTGGTGTTTTCGGTAAACTCTTGACATGGTGTATTTCGGAATATTGAATTCCCTAACGATTTCCAAAATGGAACGTTCCAAGCGTGTAGTTCCAATTACCATTCCGCTTTTAATTCCCGTCATGGAACATTAATCAAAAATGGCTCTGAACACTATGCGACTTAACTTCTCAGGTCGTCAATCGCCTACACCTCATTAAATAGCTCATCACTTACTGTTGGTGGGCTTACTGCTTGTTGAGAACAGGGTAATCGATTTGAGTGACGGAAAGCAATTAATCGTTCAAATATTCCATGATGTAGGACATTAGAGAAATCATTTTCTAAAACGAAGGCACATTAAAGTATCAGTTAAGGAAACTGGGTTATTATTTTCTAAAATATGCCTCCGACAAAGAAGGTATGAGGGGCGCAAGAAAAGTAACGAGACTGCCAATACCACGAGCCATCTGGCAACACTGTATTGTTTACTTGTGTAGTCCGATGTGTTCATCCCTCCTAGATGCTCAGTTCGAGTTTCAGTTCCGTGCAGCCATTAAGTGATTTTTCAGAGTGCCATCAGTGAAGGCGTGTTTTTGTAGTGTGTTACGAGAATAGAACAGCGGAATCTAGTGCAATGTTATTCAACCAAGTTTTGTGTTGGAAATGGAGATGAGCGTTTGCCCTTGCGGGGCAGGTCCGGCCGCCTTGGTGCAGGTCTTATTACATTCGACGCCACATTGGGCGACCTGCGCGCCGGATGGGGATGAAATGATGATGAAGACAAGACAACACAACACCGCCCAGCCGGGAATCGACCCCGGGCACGTAGGAGGGCAGTCCGTCACGCTCACCACTCAACTACCGGGGCGGACAAGTTTTGTGTTAAACTGTGGGAATCTGTGAGTGTGACCCTTGAAAAACTGAAACAGGCCTACTGGGAACATTCCTAATAAAGAGTATAAGTTTTTCCCTGGCACAAATCATTGATGGAAGTCCGAGAACACGTTGAAAATAATTCTCGCTCAGGGAGACCTTCAGCTTCAAAGACCGGCGAAAATGTCGAATGTGTGCATGCTCGTGAGATTGTTCCTCCGCTACCAATTGTCAGCCAATTGTTTTATAAATACTTATGTGAAAAAGTTCAGGAAAAGGATGATCCGAGTGCGACTAGTTATTTCAGACAAGTGGATACTGCCCCATGACAACGCCCCATGCCACACGGAAACTTGCATCACGGAAGTTTTGACTTCAGAAGGAATTCCTGCTCTTCCAAAGCCTTCCTGTTCATTTGATGAGTCCTTATGACATAATTTCTTTTCTCGAAATGGAAAAATGTCTTAAGAGGACGTCATTTGGTGATTTTGGAGAACATTCAGAAGAATGTGACCGACATGTTGAAGGCCCTACAAGGTTAAGCCTTTCAGCTTTCTACCAAGACAGCGAACAACGACTCCATCGGTGTATAACTGCCTAGGGATACTACTTTGAAGGGGACAATATTATTGTTTGAAAAAATAAAAACTTTGGTGGACAAAAAATCAGTCTCATTACTTTTCCCACACACCTCGTATAGCACTGAGGTCTATGGCATTTTTTAAATGTCTGAGTTTTAACTTGAATACTGTGGAATTCTGTTTTCGTTCAGAATAAACGCAGTAGTTCCTCTCTCACCCTAAATGTACGAATGTAAATGCAGATTACGAGTCCAGACCAACTGGAACCAGAAAAATATTGCTCTTCTGTACAAGTACATAATTATTTTTAAGCGCTGCCTCTGAACAGAGGAGTGCTCTTCAATAGACCTGGGTGACGCTACATTCGTTAGCACAAACGAAGCTCTCTCGCCGAGTGGCAGTGCTCAAAACGAACAGAATTCAGCGTGAAACAATGGCCCACTTAACTGGCAATGTGTTGTGTAGCCAAATTCCCTGAAGTGGTGAGTGTCAACATTTATAATCAAATCCATTTAATTATGATTTATTTAAAAAAATTGAAATAATTTAATAAGGCTCAAAATGCATCCCACTTATCGCATATTTGATGATTCTAGTTTCTTTGTAGCTTCGAACTGTCACACTCCCACAGTTATACCAATGCCGAATGACAACAGACGATGGCAAGAGACTTCGGCAAACACAAAAACGTTACTGTAACACAGGGCTTAACAACTGGCCGGTTTTGAGCGCGAGTACTCGCGTCTGCTCAGGCACGTGCTCGCGAGCAGGTGCAAGGTCGCGGAGTAAGGAGGGAGGGGAGGGAGGGGAAATGCGCGCGCACGTTTGAATGTGATCTCGCGTTCTTAGCAGATTTAACTAGCCATCTGAATGCTTTGAACATTTTACTACAAGGTAAAGATCTGCTAATTACTCATTTCATAGATCGAATACGAGCTTTTAAAATGAAATTGACACATTGGGTGAGTCAGCTGGAAACAGGAAACCTAGCTCATTTTCCTAAATTATCATCCATGCAAGATGTTCACAAAGACTGTGAACGTTATTCACATAGTTTAGTTGATCAGCGCTTTCAAGATCTGACAGCACTAGACAGTTATTTTGATCTGTTCTCTCCATATTCAGCGAATATTTAAGAGATTCGTCCTGAGCTGCAGCAAGAAATTATTGACCTGCACTGTGACAGAGAATACAGAGACAAATTTCAGAAGAAGAAAAACATTATGGAATTCTACAGACACTTCCCTCAGGATAGATTTCCTTGTTTGCACAAACTGGTGGCTACAATAATATCAATGTTCGGTTCCACGTATGTTTGTGAACAACTGTTCTCTGCAATGAAATGTAACAAGACGCGCCTGAGAAACGCATTGTCTGATCGAAATTTAAACTGCACGCTGCGCCTAAAATGCACAAGAACAATTACTCCGAACATAGACGCAATTGTAAAGGGCAAACAGTACAAGATAACCGAGAATCCCATACTTCAGTGACACCTTTTATTGTGTATCAGTTCACAAATTAATGCGAATTAGAGGCATACACTAAGCTAATAAAATTATGTGGCATATGTACATTCTCCTTTATTTGTTTCATTTGTCGCAGTAGTAATTCGTGAGTGATATCCCTGCAGGTGGCCGCGGATTTACATTTACTGGCGGCAGCTGTTGTGTGCCCCACGTGACTTTCCCCACTCTCCGCTCTGGTCCGGTAGTGGGGCTAGCGTGCTCCCGCTGCTCCATGCTCGCGCCTTGCTGCTCACAGCTTGCTCCGCGAGCACGTATATTGTGAAGCCCTGCTGTAACATAACGGAACACGGTTTTTAAACATCATGGCTTCCCTAATGTTTATGCAGTACATTCTGTTTGGTTCTTAACTACTACGCAAACCTCATCCCGCTATAGAGAGATTTATAAAAACACTATTCCATATTCTGGGAGATAGTAACATGGACGAAAAGAACAAATTATCCCAGTTTTGGACTTGTTCATCTTCGCTACTGTGAAACAGATCTCTTTTAGTGGTAGAGCTCTTTGCTGTTCCGTGGGTAGAGCATGTAGTAAACATTTGATAGCGTTGTTGCTGTAAAATCGTAGTCACAGTTCCGGATAAGTGCAGCGCATAAATTAGCTCTAGTTAAACCAGATTGTGTTGTGAAGAGAGTGCTTTATTCCCTAAGACTTCGGACAGCAGCGTGCCTTACTATGAAAGAAAACCATGCTGAATATCTCTTTCAGCGATGGCTCAAAGGTGCGGGTCGCATGTAACAGCAAGTAGTTTGTATTAGAATCTCAGTTGTTTCATAATTCTCATTTGTTTACTTGTTTGCTTACAAAATTCTGTAGGTCGTTCGGAACAACAAAGATGCAGCAGTTGAAGAGATGTGTTTCACTGCAGCGGAAACGAACAAGTGCACATAGTTCTTTAGGTAGGCCTTTTGAGAGCCCACTTTTACTGGACATTTTTCTTGTTTTAGTCCATACTACCACTTCTAAAAACTCGTTGGTGAAAAAGTCGACCATGAATTAATCGACAGAATTTTTTGCGAGGAAACTCCCTTCCCATTGATTATCTATACACAGAATTAGAAGCAACACACGGAGCTTTCGCACATGAAAATCCTAATTTTCCCAGAAACGTTTTCCGATGAAGTGATGCCTTCAAAAGGATAAAGGCCACTGAAAATTACACTCCGATGCATCCACCGGTCTCTGTCATTCACGATCATTTACATGACAGGCGTGGTATTCCTATGGATGTTGACCCATGTAGGCTTCCCAGGCAATGATAATGTTGATACATTATTTAAGGAAAACTCCATACTGGACAAGCCACTAATGTAACTCAAGAAGTGAGTGTATGCACCTCAGACGCTATACCATATAGAAATGGAAGGAGAATGATGAACGTCCAACCCCACGAATTTCATGTGATAAAAGGCTCCACGACAGTGGCGCTCAATTAAGAAGGAGGCTGCATGATATGTAGTGTGCAAAGAGGGATTCAGAGTACTAATCATGCAGCCATCTTTGAACATTTTCTCTCTCTTCACTTATCGAACTTCGTTAATGTCTTGCATCAAAAACAATATCAAGAATTGGTAGAACGAAGGTTTCGTAAGTGTCCACTATCGTGACTGAAGAAGAATTTCTTATGACTCTAAGGAATTTCTTATGACTCTTGTAAGAAATTATCGACTATCTCTGAGTCGAACAAAAACATATTTTTTCGTCTTAATACTTAATATTGTTTCGCTAGATTGCTGACGAAATAATACTTTCTGAAACAACGCTGCACATACAAGGGTTGAATAAAAATATGGAAACACGAAAAGCACATTACCATATATAACATGGTGTAGGGACCCGTTGGCGCTCAACACAACTCCTAGTCGTTTCGGAATGGAAAAATACAGGAGCCTGTACGATTACACCATACTTCCTGCCAAACTGCGGCAAATTCACGTAACGATGATGGTGGTGGATAGCAAGACGCATCCATCTCTCCAAAGTAGGCCACGAAGACTCAGTATACTGAGATGTTGTGACCATGGTACCCAGGGGAACACGACAATTTATCGTCGTGCTCACAAAACCCATCCTGGACGATGCGAGCTGTGTGAATAAGGACCCCGTCGTGTTGAAACACAGCATTACCATTTGGGAACAAATATTCTACTATGTGATGGAACTGATCAGCCAAAATGATCGTTTAATGCTTCACAGTAATACGACCTTGCAGAGTAATCCATGGGGCCCACGGAATACCACGATATGGCTCTCCGGATCGTCACCTGCAGTGTTTCACTCTTGGGATGTGAATTTAGCCAGGAAGCATAACCAGTGCAAAGTAAGGCTTATCCAACCAAACGACTTTTTTCGATTACTCCATAGTCAAGCTTTCATGGCTTCAGCACCACGTTTTCCCGTTAAGGACATTTGTGTCACTGATGAGTGCTTTTGGAGTTCCAACTTGCCCTGGAATTCCCTGCTTATGGAGTTGACTTAGTGTTGTTTTGCTGTTGAGACGGTTCGCGTCCGCGAGCGTGACGTTCAATTCTGCAGTGGCTTTTGCAGCCGTATTGCTCTTATTTTTCGGTGACATTCGGTCACGATCACTCACCATACGCATTCGTCTAAGTCTTGGCTAAGTGAATGATGTTTTTTCGCTTTCACTGTGTGTGGCGTAATTCTTGGATACAGTGTATCTTGAAACACCAACACTTGGTCACGGAAGCAACAACCACCCTAGTACCAACACTTTCTCCAGTTTAGAATTCAGTTATTTGCAACTTCATGCACTCACATCTACACAGGACGTTGTTCTGAACACTACTGACCCTTTCAACTAGTTCAGACAATTACACAGATACCGCTTGTGGTCAAATACAAATGCAATCCGTCTAGGCTTTGCTAACGTCTCGATTTGTGTTCAGTCATGCATATCTCTCAGTGTTTCCTTACATTTTACAGCTCCAGTATATGTTAACGTAAGTATTTTCAAACTGCCTGTTCTGTTTCCACTTTCAAAAGTGTTTGCTCCTCTGTTACGTGAGTATACAAAACATGATGCAACAGGTGTGTCTCTTGTTCATGTTAATCGTAAGGAAGAACCCATCCTAAGGAATGCGCCTCTCAGATGAATACTTTGAAAGGGGCTACTACCTTGTACTGTAACCTAAGAACTGTCGTAGCGCAACATAACATTAAAGGGGCATTTAACATGATTTAAATCGAAATAAACTGCAATCACGATCTTCTAACTGTTGCAGCACAGGCTATCAGTGGAAGTGCATCCTTTCTAATAGGAAAGATTCGCTCTATGCAGATGTACCTGTACACGATATGCTGTAATACTTAACGAATGGAAACTACATAACTTGAAACCAAAGTCTGTACGGAATCTTTGCAGCACGTGTCTTGAAGATCACTGCGACTAGCACTGACCTTACTTAGTTGAAAATGGCATACCAGTAAAGAAACTAGTGTGGCTGCTGAAGACAGTTTCTAGAAATGTTAATTTTTCTGAAAGCAGTTCAACTGAAATACTGCAATGCGCTCATGGTGTTGGTACGAACAACCCTTAAACGAGCACATGTCCCAGTTAAGATTAGAGACCGAAGGAAAGAGAAATGATTACGTGACGAAAAGAATTAATGAGTGAATTGAATTTAAAACCAGTTGTTAATGAGAAATTAAACTCAGAAGCTCATGAGTAACACCTACAAATGACCGCTTACGGACCACCTTCCTGTACATAATCTGACATTTAAAAAAGTCGGAACAGTGACACAGTATTTTTGATAACGTGCGCAGTATTATTTAAAAAGTGGGAATGTAATGCACCAAATGCCAGATGTGATTGGATGACTTGATGAAAAATAGATACTGTTCCTCAAGTTTTCTAACAAAGAGGCGAATCCTACAATGAATTATCATACCTAACAAGAATATACAATTTCAAAAGAACGTACCGGAACTGAACATGAAAAATCATGTGACATAGAAGTATACCAATACAACGTGAGCAATCAACTGATTCACCAATAACCCTGGATGGCATAGCTTGAACTTGGTATCTCAATACCACTAATCAAATGTTTACATCTTCCATGTCGCCGTCAGGGAGAACGATGTTCATATCGCCAGACAGAAGTTGAAGAATAGAAAAGAAAACAGAATAGAGGGCCGGCAGACCACACTGCCAAACCGGGCTCAAAACACCGACTCCGTGCAATATGTTTGGCTAGGTAGATTACACGTTGAAAATGCTGACGCAAGACACGATTTACGTTTCTCAACCAAAGATAAGGTTAAAGTAACAGACGAAGACATTGAATAGAGGCTCTGTGAATCATATCAATGCTTTCCAATTCCCGTATTGTCACATAACCACATAACATGAGAAGTTATAAAGACTAATGCATCATTACCTTTCTGAGAAATTGCTAGTGGTCGTATGTAATTAGTTAGCTGCCACAGGCAATGGATGAAATTTCTTAGAAAAGGTTGGCCCTGATGGCTCAATCACACAACAATATATAATTAAAACAGGGAGACCATCTGATTACTAAATGAAACAGGATTCTAAATCAAACCAATTTATTTTAATAGTTCTGCTGTTTGAATACGTGAATATAAATTTGACCAGGAGATATAACTGAAGTTCAGAAATGTCGAGAAAATAGAATAAATATTTTGGGTATTAGAATAGGTCCGCAGGTTTGGCAATATAAGAAGGTAATGCGAATATGTGAGGTTGTCATCTAACAAATGAGCTGTGAAAGTACAAATTCACTGTGCCTTCTAAGTGAATGTGTGATTATGTCGAAAGAACTATTAACTAGATTACGCCTTCTACATTAGATGTTAAATTGCCAATGAGCCTTCACATTACAAGGATCACTCATATCATTGTCCCTATTTGCCTAATGATCCGTATGTTGTTTTTGTTGTCTTCAGTCTCAAGACTGGTTTGATGCAGATCTCCAAGATCTCCATGCTACTCTATCCTGTGCAAGCCTCTTCATCTGAGAGTAACAATTGAAACCTATATCTTTCTGAGTCTGATTACTGTATTCACCCTATGATCTCCCCCTACGGTTTTTACGCTCCCCACCCCCCTAAACTTCACTCCAGTACTAAATTGGTGATCCCTTGATGCCTCAGAATGTATCCTACTAAACGATCCCTTCTGCTACTCAAGATGTGCCACAAATTTCTTTTCTCTCTAATTCTACTCATTACCCCCTCATTAGTTACGTGATCTACCCGTCTAATATTCAACATTCTTCTCTAACACCACATTTCAAAAGCTTCTATTCTTTTCTTGTCTAAACTGTTTATTGTCCACGTTTCACTTCCATACATGGCTATGCTCCATACACTTTCAGAAATGACTTCCTGACACTTAAATCTATACTCGATGTTAACAAATATATCTTCTTCCGAAACACTTTTCTTGCCATTGCCAGTCCACATTTTATATCCTGTTCGCTTCGACCAACTTCAGCTATGTTACTTCTCAAATAGTAAAACTCATCTGCTGTTATTATGTGTCTCGTTTCCTATTCTAATTCCCTCTGCATCACCTGATTTAATTCGGCTATATTCCATTATCCTCGTTTTGCTTTTGTTTATGTTCACCTCATATGCTCCTTTCAAGACACTGTCCATTCCGTATAACTGTTCTTCCAAGTCCTTTGCTGTCTCTGACAACATTACACCAAACCTCAAAGTTTTAATTTCTTCTCTCTAGACTTAAATTCCTACTCCAAATTTTTCTGTTGTTTCCGTTACTACTTGCTCAATATACAGATTGAATAAAATCGGGGTTAGGCTACAACCCGGTCTCACTCTCTTCTCAACCAATGCTTCCTTTTCGCGCCCCTCGACTTACCTCACCAAATTCCGCAAGTCGTTGAGCAGGGGACTATTGTGTCTTGATCTGCTGTTGACTGCTGTTGGTGGAGGGTATGTCCTTCCGCGTTCCCCGCAGGAAAAGAAGAAGCCTTCATCCATTGCCGACGAGATGGCTGCACTATAATCCGACCAATGGTGCGGTTGATAATTAAAGCAATACTTTCCGAGTTAGCAACAGTTTTACAGTGTGGGCATCCAGAAGAACGCAGTTCTTATACAAACTGTCTGGCAACCGCTCTCTCTAGTTGAGCTTCCTCGGCAGCCAATATGCTGGGATCCACGATTGGATTTTCTAGAAGCTAGCGTTCTGTTGCCTCCTTCAGGATTTTCTTAGCCTTGTTCTGTCACTGACAACTACATTCCACTACCACCGTGGCCCTATCTTTCTCTCAAACAGCTGCTGCCTCCTTCGCTCTTTCTTTACCACAACCAAAATCAACTATATTCCAGTATTTATTAATTTTTTCGTCTTTTTTCACTGCCACTGTCTCCTTCTCTCTTAGCACAAACAAGCGCAAATATGACCGCGTGCCAAAATTTTATACGTACTGATGAAGGTGGAATGATGGAGCTTTTCAGTCAGAGTCTTTTAAACAGAAACATACCCGCCTATTTCTGTGTTCCAGTAGAACATTTTTCCGTTGGTTCGCTTATTTTTTTTTTACCTGCCACAACTCATATGAAAAGAACTTTATGGATTACTAAAATTTCGTTTACTTAGGCGAAATTGATACAACGGAAAACTAATTTTATACCTCGGATCGGCTTTTACGTAGAGAAGAATGCCGCATGTGCTTCAGTACTAAACATAAGGTTCCCAGAAACCTTCTGATCATAATGGAAACACTTTACAGCATATTGCTCCGTGCTAAGTCACTTTAGAAATTACGTTTGCGCCTCACACGGGATTTTACTTGATTATTGTACGCGTAACAGCAAGGAAACTTTGAACTTATGAATCTCGAAAACGGATAAAGATATCAAGAAACTTTTCAAGGTTGTACGAGATACACATTTTAGGATTATTTTGCAAACATTTAACCCATTTACTGTGCGTAGCCATTCGGAATCCATTGTTCGGTTTCGGTACAAAAAAATGGTAAAGAAAAACATATTTGGTGTTTTCTAGGTAACCGCCAATGCACTGATGGTGCATCCATAAGCCCCCACCGTAGGCCACATCAAATACAAAGTGAACCAAACGAGTTGTTCCATTTGCTTGAGCAGGAGGAAGTGCGTAAAATTCATTCTTTAACCATGTACCGTAGGACACTGACGCTAAAACGATCCTTCAGTTGGCTATAGAAAGGGTCCCTCCATCTAAAACACTTGACCCCATCTTTCTGTCACTAATGTAACCTGAGGTAGGAGCCCGGAAGATTCCCGTTTTCTTCGCAGCGTTTTGGGACACACTAGGTAGCGCATGCTGTCGCTGGTGTACCTATACCACTAAGGGCCTCCATTAGCACTTTGTGTATTCACTCCTTCACTGCAAGATTGCAAAGTGGGAAGCCTAAGAAGCATTCGGTAACTCACCGACGTATTATGGTTTTGTATTTCGACGTAACTGTCATCAAGGAGTGTGACTGAATGAAATATTAAAGCCGGCCGTTATCACCAACGGTTCTAGGCGCTTCAGTCCGGAACCGCGCTGCTACTACGGTCGCAGATTTGAATCCTGCCTCGGGCATGGATGTGATTTCCTTAGGTTAGTTAGATTTAAGTAGTTCTAAGTCTAGGGGACTGATGGCCTCCGATGTTAAGTCCCACAGTGCTTGGAGCCATTTGATCTGAAGTATTAAAATGTTTATTTTACACCACAAACTATTGTCAAGCCACAACCATTAAAACAATGAAGTTTTTAAGAGGTAACTATAACTAGTGTCGACTCACTGAGTCCTCATTTTCAAATGAAGCAAAGGCAGCAGAAATGGGTCACAAGACGTAATGAGAATTTTTGGTTGATTCGTCATTTCACACCTTGAAGCAGTGTAGATAAAAACTGCATAGGGATGAAAGATATCATACACTGTGTGAGAAAAAGTATTCGGACGCTCCCAAAAACGTACTTCTTTCATATTAGGTGCATTGTGCTGGCACCTAATGTCAAGTACTCCATATCAGCGACCTCAGTAGTCATTAGACATCGTGAGACGAAATGAAAAATATTGAGGAATGTCGTGGAGTCTAAGACTTATCCTTATTTTTGGCCTTCGTTGTACAATTTCTTTTCCTTTATCCTGTAAGGAATTAATCAAAAAATAACATTAGTTAATTAATGATCAAATAACGTCATATTTGTTGGTACCTAAGTACAAAATTCTGAAATAGACTCTTTTAAAAAAACTTTTTGATTTCGCTGATCAAAAATGTTTCAACCGGCCGGCCGCTTCTAAGGCAGGAATTCAGTGGTCCCAACATTTCTCTATGGAATGTACTAAAGAAACTTTATAACTCCGTGCTTCTCTTAAATTTGTGGCCACTTTTTCCGGATTCTGGCCCAATGTGCGACAGAGGCTTCAGACGAAGCTCTAGCTTTTAGCTTGACGGAGACGTGTAAGGAGCTGAAGATGAGCAAAGCATGTGTTAAGAGTGTCAGGAATGCTGTGTGTATCTGGTACGCGCTGATGAAATTGTTTCTAGAAGGAGATTGTTAGACGAAGGCATGATATTGACCACTGAGGGAACAGAAAATAACGATTTTAAAATTTGTTGGGGTTGCCTTGTATGTTGGCTGCACTGACTCATTAACAGATCTTCCATGGGTTTCCCCTGCCAGTGGTGCCACAATACCATCAGTGTCTACGAGGCGTCGCAGTATATCCGGGTTTTCTGTCTCTACTCCCCCCCCCCCCCCCCTTCCCCTCTCAACCCAGTCGGAACGCCGGCGGTGGACCGCAGCCGATGCTTCTCCGTTGCCGTCTTCTTCTTATCACGCTCGGAGCGGAAGAAACATTGCCCCGCGTTGGAGATCTAATTTCCATCTTGTCTGCTGTCGCAATGCGGCTGAATAATGTATTCTTTCTCCGGGAACGAGGAAAAGATTTCGACTACATCGGCCCCATTTCTTTTCCAGCTCAGAAGCCGCGGTGTCTAGCTCTTTTCGAGAAAAATTCCCGCAGATTAACTTTTTTTTCATTTCCTTTGATATTACCCAAAAACGCCTGTGCTGATTTGTCGACTTGCATTCAGGGATATCTCGCAAAGAAAAATCTGTTCACCACAAATATTTTTGTAATTTACATGCACAAGCATAGAGGTTTTGAGACGAGAAAGTGATAAGACAGTAAACCATTCTTACGTTGTCCGTAAAATAAGTAAGAGCAAAAAATTTAGGTCTAAAGCGACTTAATGCAAATTCTTTGCCGAAATCGGAGCGGAGTCTTAAATCACCTGGAGAGATGTTGGACAGGACACAGTCCGGTCTTTGCCTGAAGCTATTTGGGCAAAGAACAGTTTTTGGCGTGTATGATAGTTCCAATCCCTTGACTGAGTGGCCAGCACAGCGCTCACTGGCCGTGTTCGATTGTTGGTACTGCCACGTTTTTTTTTAATTTTTTTTTTTTTTTGCGGGTTTCAGCTCAGCCCAGTGAAGCCAGCTCAGTAGCTACTGGAATGGGCAGCAGTGGCACCCGGTCTGCTAACCGGACAACAGCAAAGAGAGCGGTATGCTGATCTCAACCCCTTCATACCGAATCTTGATGACGTCGTTGGCTAATGATGACACGACCACCTGTCGGCCCCCATTCACCCGCCTGTAGCAAGAATGGCAGTGCTTTCCTTCCTTTCCCGTATGGAGGTAGCCAACAAGTTAAAGACGATAGCATTATATGGAGATAGCTAACAAATTAGACATGACAGCGTCATATTTTCAAACCTGTGACGAGACAGATTTGTTACCCAGATTCGAGACAGAGCTTCAGCCGTCCTATAAACAGGACTTTTCATTTACTAACAGTGCAATTACTACAAAGCACAAAATCTGTAACAGTTCATAACATTTCATTCTCACAATGCTGCCGAGCGAGATGGCGTTGGGCTACTTGGCTCGATTCTTATTTCAGGCAAATGGGGTTCGAATCATAATTACGTATTCTGAATTAGGTTTTCCACTGTTTTCTTTAAGACTGTTAAGGCAGATGTTGGGGAAGATTTTTGAAAAGAGCATTGCTGGGTTCCTACCTCATCCCACTGCAACCCGAAGTCGTGATACTGTAATGGTTTCGACTCGCCGCGACGTTAGTCTTCAGTCTTCGTTCTTTTACTCTCATGTGAGGTTGTGACTGTTTGTCACGTCCCCACGACAATTTGGAATCTGCGCCATCGTGTCACCTTGTTTGTGTCCGCTGTATTCTACGGATGTTTGACGTCCTATGTAAGCGTGTTGCCGGCCGATGTGGACGAGCAGTTCTAGGTGCTACAGTCTGGAACCACGGGACCCCTACGGTCGCAGGTTCGAATCCTGCCTCGGGCATGGATGTGTGTGATGTCCTTAGGTTAGTTAGGTTTAAGTAGTTCTAAGTTCTAGGAGACTGATGACCCCAGAAGTTAAGTCCCATAGTGCTCAGAGCCATTTGAACCATTTTGTAAGCGCGTTGCGATATTGTGGCGCTAGTACCGTCCGCTGTGGCCGCGAGGTTTGGTGGTGTGATACACGCTAGGGCCGGCTCTCAATTCCTGACCGCCCTCGTTTCCAAGCACAGCGCTGGGTAGGGGCACTACTGCAACGAGGCAGAGTTGCTGTTGGGCAAGGGTGTGGATATTGATGGTTCGCCTATAGCCTGGGGATAAGCTCAGCGGTCTAATGTTACTAAGCACTTAGTTTGAGTCCTGTTTTTCTCTCTGTTCCTGGTTATGACACTGGCCAGACTTACGTAATTTGTAGCCAAGAGTTGCCCGTGGACTAGGGGTAGCGCCTTTTATTAGAAGTGAAACGTTTGCATTCCCGGATTCGGAATATGCCATTGCTTAAATTTTAATTACGAGTATATCAGCACTGACGGCCCAAGAACGGCATAAGAAGTCACCCTCATTCTGTCAACGCTCTTCTTAAAGGGGACGGAGGAACGGTCAGTTTCAGGACTTTCTCTTGTCCTTGGGGTGGGAAACTGCTCCTCACGGCGAAAGAAACAGCAGTGATCAACGGCATGAGGATACAGAAGGCAAAGGAAACCACTGCAATAAAAACACATAACGTGTATCCACAGGACACATGGCCTGTAGCAGAAAAAGTTTCATGTTCATCTCACTGTTGGCGAAAGATTCCGGAATAGTCCCCCTTTGGATCTCCGGGAGGGACTGCCAAAGGGGGGGGGGGGGTGACCATGAGAAAAAGATTGAATAACGAACGAAAGTATAGCGTCCTACGAGTCGGGGCGTGGAATGTCAGAAACTTGAATACGGTAGGAAAGCAAGAAAATCTGAAAACGGAAATGCAGAATCTCGTCTTGACCCAGTGGGTATCAGTGAAGTGGAATGCAGAGAAGTCATAGATTTATAGTCAGATGAGTATAGAGAAAAATCAACAGCAGCAAAAATGCAATAACAGGAGTAGGATTCGTTATGAATTGGTGGGTAGAGCAGAGAGTGTGTCATTGTGAACAGTTCAATAATACAGTTGTTCTTATCAGAATCGACAGGGAACAAACACCGACAACGACAGTTCAGGTGTATATGCCGACGTCGCTAGTACGTAAAGTATGCAACAGTATGTAAAGAGAGACGAAAATATAATAGCTATGGGGGACTAGAATGCGGGTGTAGGGGAAGGAGTAGAAGAGAATGTTACAGGGGAATATGGACTTGGGACAAGGAATGAGAGAGGAGGACTAATTGAGTTCTGTCACAAATTTTAGCTAGTAATAGCGAATTATCTGTTCAAGAATCACAAGAAGAGGAGGTATACTTGAAAAAGGCCGGGTGATACGTGAATATTTCATCTAGATTACATGATAGTCAGAAAGAAATTTCAAGATCTGATACTGGATTGTAAGGCGTACCCAGGACCATATGTAGACTCAGAACACAATGTAGTAGTGATGAAGAGTAGGCTGAAGAATCAATCAATACGCCAAGAAGTGGGATAGGGAAGTACTGAAAGATGACGAGATATGCTTGAAGTGCTCTAATGCTGTAGATACAGCAATGAGGAACAGATCAGTCTGCAGCGCACTTGAAGAAGAATTGACATCTCTAAAAAGGGCAATCACAGAAGTTGAAAAGAAAAATATAGGTACAAACAAGGTAACTGCGAAGAAATCATGGGTAAAGAAGGAGTACTGCAGTTGATCGATGAAAGAATGAAAGAAGAAAGTACAAAAATGTTGAGGGAAATTCAGGAATACAGAAATACAAGTCGCTGAGGAATGAAATAAATAGGAAATGCAAGGGAGCTAAGACGAAATGGCTACGTGAAAATTGTGAGAAAACCGAGAAAGAAGTGACTGTCGGAAGCACAGGTTCAGCATACAGGAAAGTCAAAATAACCTTCGGTGACATTAAAGGCAAGGTTGGTAACATTAAGCGCGCAACGTGAACTCCACTGTTAAGTGCAGAGGAGAGAGTGGATGGGTGGAAGTTGATTTAGAAGGGAGAGTGGATCCAGTATTAGCTTTGGAATGTAAAAGAGCTTTGGACACCTAAGACCAAATAAGGCAGAAGGGATAGATAACATCAGAATTTCTAAAACCGTTGGCGGAATTGGCAACAAAACCACTATTCACGTTGGTGTGTAGAATGTATGAGTCTGACGACATATTATCTGATTTTCGGAAAAATATCATCCACACAGTTCCGAAGACTGCAAAGCTGACAAGTGCGAGAATTACCGCACAATCAAATTAACAGCTATGCATCCGAGTTGCTGACAAGAATAATAAAAAAAAAAGAAAAAGAAAATTGAGGATGTGTTACATGTTGCTCATTTTGGCTTTAGGAAAGCAAAAGGCACCAGACAAGGAATTCTGACAATGCAGTTGATAATGGAAGCAAGACTAAATAAAAATCAAAAGACGTTCATAGGATTTGCCCATCTGGAAAAAGTGTTCGACAATGTGTAATGGTGCTAAATGTTCGAAATTCCGGGGAATGCAAAATGAACAAGATTCAAGAAGTAATAATAAGAGTGGGCAACCAGGAACGAAGTGCTCGGGCAATAAAGGGTGTAAGACGAGGATGTAGTCTGTCGTCCCTTCTGTTCAATGTGTACATCGACGAAGCAATAATGGAATTAAAATAAAGGTTCAAGAGTGGAATTAATATTCGAGGTGAAACGATATCAATAATACGATTCGCTGATGACATGGCTATTCAGAAGGGGAGTGAAGAAGAATTGCTTGATGTGCTGCATAGAATGAACAGTCAAATGAGTTTCGGTACAGAATATGCATTGAGAGTGTATCGAAGAAAGACAAAAATAATGAGAAGTAGCAGAAACGAGACAGCGAGAAACTTAACATCATGATTGATGGTCACGAAATAGATAAAGTTAAGAAGTTCCACTGTCTAGGCAGCAAAGTAACCAATGACCGTCGGAGCAACGAGGGCATCAAAAGCAGACTAGCACTGCAAAAAGTGCATTCCTGCCAACAGAAGACTACTAGGCCTTGATCTGATGAAGAAATTTCTGAGAATGTACTTCTGGAGCATAGCATTGTATGGTAGTGAGACATGAACTGTGGGAAAACCAGAACAGAAGAGAATCGAAGTATTTGAGATGTGGTGCCACAGACTAATGTTCAGAATTATGTGGACCGATAAGGTAAGGAAAAAGGAGGCTCTGCGCAGAATCGTAGAGAATAGGACTATGTGAAAAACCCTGACAAGGAGAAGGAATTGGATGACAGGTCATCTGTAAGACATTAGGGAATGACTTCCGTTGTACTAGAGGGAGATGTAGTGGGCAGAAACTGTAGTGGAAGGCAGAGAGTGGAGTACATACGGCAAATGATTGAGGACGTAGGTACCAAGTGGCACCCTGAGATGAAGAGGTTGGTACAGGAGAGAAATTCTTGGCGGGTTGCATGAAACTAGTCAGAAGATAGTATGCCATCTTAGGCAATTTATAACACTTAAAAACCTTGATAATGGCACTTTGAAGCCGAAATCAGATTGTGTAAGTGTAAATGTGACACTGTAAATAAACAACAGTCTAACGGCGGTACAGCTTTTAAAGAAGAACAGTTGCATTTGCCATCAACGCATCTCCTATAACGAAGCATCCATCAAAAAAGGAAAATACATTTGTGGCGATAATAAATGTTTTTTTTTCCACGAAAATGAGCGGAGTTCATTTTCTTTTAGTTTTACGAGCAAAATCGGTATAGTTTTATGTTCAACTACAGGATACAATTCACATCTCATTATTTTGCGACATCCAGCGACGTGTACTGTCGCCGATTACAGTTGATCAGCAGACATATGTTCACCCTGCGTAAAATCAGGAAAAAAAGCATCGACTATTTTGCTGCGAAAACTACCGATCACCCCACAATTACCTCGTTATTTCGAAACTGCCATCAGAGTAAAGTGAAAGTGCTAATTTAAACTCCAGAGAACAGCATCTATATGAAGCGGTGTCTTTCAGCTTTACGGACAAATTACATGACCTGAGAGCGTCTCTAGTCTTCAGTGTCTATAAATAAACTGTCACGGACATATGTATTAAAACATTTCAGAGACATGACATAAAATTGGAGAATACAAGCTTTCTTGCCATTGGCTCACATTTCGGAAAAACAATCATTTAGTGTTCGACAACAACAAGCTATAATTCAAGAGGTACTTTTACCAGTGCGATGCTGTATCATACTAGCGGTTACGAAACAAATTGTGAGAGCCTGTCTCATCCTCTGAAGGTCTGAGATTGAAATTTCTTTAAAAGATGTCGCCACAACGAAAAAAAAAAGGAACGCCTGTCAAGAATCATTCCCTGCTGCCCTTGCCACGGTCGGAGGCTCGAATCCTGCCTCGGGTATGGGTGTATGTGATGTCCTTAGGTTAGTTAGGTTTAAGTAGTTCTAAGTTCTAGGGGACTGATGACCTCAGCTGTTAAGTCCCATTATGCTTAGAGCCATTCGATTTTGAGCCTACTCACTTTCACTTTGAATTTCTCGACCTTTGCATATGAATGGTTTTCCAGAATGAGTGGAACACACATACTTGGAATACCTGCAACAAACTATATTCACTTTCGTCATCTCGTCTTTTTTTTTTTTTTTGGAGTTTTTACTCTTCAAACTGATGTGACGTCTTCCTCCTGAATAAAATTCAACAGATTGAACAGTTGCACTAATGTTGGGCAGCGTTTTTCCCAGAACCCTTTCCAGTGCGGAGATGATAGGCTTTTGTAAACCCATGGTATTCTTTGCTCACTCTTGCACATCTGACCTAACGAGCTGTTGACCCAATTCTAGCAGATACAGCCTTCTTATATTATGCTTCTTCTTATTCCAGTTTGGGTTTTGTATCATGAAAATTGTTCCAGCATTGAGACTGGCAATGTCTATCAAGGTGAAAAAGAGAGATAATGGTCACCTTCTCATCCCTCGTTTTACTGAATGACGTCGCGTCACTTGATCAGTACTGTCTAAGCCCCCTTTGGTTTAATTGTAATAGAGATTGATGATCTACCTAGACGTATTTTGGACAGAAAGGTATAGAAACACTCTCCTCATACCTGGATGACACTCAGTGAGTGGTGCAGATTGGAGGCTCGTTATCTGACAACAAATCCGTGTACTGCTATGGCCCATCAGAGAGCACGTCTGCAGACTCATGTAGTGACGCACTTGATGGAAACTCAATGTCTGACACAGTTCTACGGAATGTTCTGACTTCCACTCTTTCGTGTAAGGATCTGCAACAGGGAGCTGACATGTGTACAGACGTGTTTTCTGCGATCCTCTGATATTCTTTTTCCGTGTAAGTACACTCATGGAAATTGAAATAAGAACACCGTGAATTCATTGTCCCAGGAAGGGGAAACTTTATTGACACATTCCTGGGGTCAGATACATCACATGATCACACTGACAGAACCACAGGCACATAGACACAGGCAACAGAGCATGCACAATGTCGGCACTAGTACAGTGTATATCCACCTTTCGCAGCAATGCAGGCTGCTATTCTCCCATGGAGACGATCGTAGAGATGCTGGATGTAGTCCTGTGGAACGGCTTGCCATGCCATTTCCACCTGGCGCCTCAGTTGGACCAGCGTTCGTGCTGGACGTGCAGACCGCGTGAGACGACGCTTCATCCAGTCCCAAACATGCTCAATGGGGAACAGATCCGGAGATCTTGCTGGCCAGGGTAGTTGACTTACACCTTCTAGAGCACGTTGGGTGGCACGGGATACATGCGGACGTGCATTGTCCTGTTGGAACAGCAAGTTCCCTTGCCGGTCTAGGAATGGTAGAACGATGGGTTCGATGACGGTTTGGATGTACCGTGCACTATTCAGTGTCCCCTCGACGATCACCAGTGGTGTACGGCCAGTGTAGGAGATCGCTCCCCACACCATGATGCCGGGTGTTGGCCCTGTGTGCCTCGGTCGTATGCAGTCCTGATTGTGGCGCTCACCTGCACGGCGCCAAAGACGCATACGACCATCATTGGCACCAAGGCAGAAGCGACTCTCATCGCTGAAGACGACACGTCTCCATTCGTCCCTCCATTCACGCCTGTCGCGACACCACTGGAGGCGGGCTGCACGATGTTGGGGCGTGAGCAGAAGACGGCCTAACGGTGTGCGGGACCGTAGCCCAGCTTCATGGAGACGGTTGCGAATGGTCCTCGCCGATACCCCAGGAGCAACAGTGTCCCTAATTTGCTGGGAAGTGGCGGTGCGGTCCCTTACGGCACTACGTAGGATCCTACGGTCTTGGCGTGCATCCGTGCGTCGCTGCGGTCCGGTCCCAGGTCGACGGGCACGTGCACCTTCCGCCGACCACTGGCGACAACATCGATGTACTGTGGAGACCTCACGCCCCACGTGTTGAGCAATTCGGCGGTACGTCCACCCGGCCTCCCGCATGCCCACTATACGCCCTCGCTCAAAGTCCGTCAACTGCACATACGGTTCACGTCCACGCTGTCGCGGCATGCTACCAGTGTTAAAGACTGCGATGGAGCTCCGTATGCCACGGCAAACTGGCTGACACTGACGGCGGCGGTGCACAAATGCTGCGCAGCATTCGACGGCCAACACCGCGGTTCCTGGTGTGTCCGCTGTGCCGTGCGTGTGATCATTGCTTGTACAGCCCTCTCGCAGTGTCCGGAGCAAGTATGGTGGGTCTGACACACCGGTGTCAATGTGTTCTTTTTTCCATTTCCAGGAGTGTATATACTTTTATTGCGTACCAAATGAGCTTTACTACTTTTGTTTTCATCGCCCAATTCTGATACGCCTCCACAACATTGTCAGGACATCTGCAAACTGTAGGTTTCAGGCATTTTTTAATCCTAGTAATAAGTTATTCGTTAGATGACATGTGTTTAATACACATAGCACCGAGGATTATCAGAGTTTCCCCCAACACAGTACCTAGAGAGTGCGAACCACATGCAGCGTTATTTATAGACAATGAGTTAAGAAATTATGCATTCGAACCGCAATCAACCGCTGACAGCACTATACACATACAGAAAGAGACTGTGCATGCATATTACCAATCGCGAAGTCTCGATTTCAATCGATTGTACGCTATTTTCGACAGTGCAAAAATCTCTTTGCATAGCGATTCCGTAGGGGATGTAAACACATTTAAACATGCTGCTAAAGAGCATAACATCTTGTTATATTGCCGATATTTCATGACAATATTGTCGAAATACGCCAGTAATATCAGCAATCCATGGCATCCTACTGCGCCTGTCACTCCTACTTATTTGCTCTTAAAGATCCATGATGATGGAACGTATTCATCCCAATTCGACCATTTTGTGTGTTAGATGTCCTTCGGATAGAGGGGGATAGCCCTTTGTGGGTGTTATTGTTCTGTATTGTAAAGAACGACTCATTAATCGGACGGTGTAGCACTATATTCGAATGCGAGCAGTAACTCACAACCAAATATTCTACATGTTACAATGCATTTATTCTATTATTTCTGTATGTCTATGTCTATGCATGTGTTGCAGATGCCTCCAATAAGCCCACTGAAGAATCTACAATGCAGTACATCCAGGATAAGGTCCGAAAGTGCATTCACCAGCGGGATTCTTGGAAGTAGGTTTATGATACTCGTCTGCAACACACGCATAGACTGTAACACATAACCTCTTTTTATTTGTCCTTCCTCGCACATGTTGTCAACAGCACCTTCCAGCGAGGGTCAACACCCGAACCGTAATCATATATTGTTCGCGCAAACAGAGTTCATACTCGGCGAGGTGACTGATGGGAGCGACTGTAAATGGGAAATGCCTTTATGGTCTCTCCCATCAGCCACCGCAACGAGGGTCATCTTTATTTGCAAGTGTTACATGACTGCAGAATAATGGAACAATGCTTTTCGATGTGGAACATCTACACATTCGCTACCCTTTCGCTGGGGAAGACGAAATGGTTCAAATGGCTCTGAGCACTATGCGACTTAACTTCTGAGGTCATCAGTCGCCTAGAACTTAGAACTAATTAAACCTAACTAACCTAAGGACATCACACACATCCATGCCTGAGGCAGGATTCGAACCTGCGACCGTGGCTGTCGCGTAGTTCCAGACTGTAGCGCCTAGAACCGCTCGGCCACCTCGGCCGGCGCTGGGGAAGACGAGATTAACTATAGAGGTCATCATCTTCGAATAACTGTTGGATGTGCCCTACAATATCACAAACTCTTCCACTTTGCATATGTTGCGATGTGTCTCACATTTTTGTCAAAGAGAAACATCGCCTTTGAGTTTTATTTCTACCAGCCGTTGTGTTGTGGTAGCTGTATAGTTTGCGCCATCCCATGTTCAGCTCTGCGTGAGAGCCAAACTATCAAAACGTGTTAATGTCAGTTTGGTAGCGGCTTGCACAGACCTCTAAGTCATGGTTGCAAAAACGAAGTGTATGGCAGTGTACACTGATTGGACGTGCTACAACCGAAAGCAGACTTTATTTGTTTCAGACATAACGGAAGACAGGGACATGGTAATATCTTATCGAGTTCTCTAACAGATGACGTTACTGGAGATTTTAAGTCCGTAGGTTTTCTCTGTTGGATGGTACAATATATCAAGGTGGAGGAGAATTTTTGGGTGATAGACGTGAATGCACCCTGAGAGATGCAGATCTCCTTCAGACTCCAGTACCTGTACGTAATTTGGAGATGTATCACAATGCAGTAGCAAAATCCTCATACTTCTTCCACAACCAGTATGATGTGATGTCTTTTCTACTACCTCTTGTTGCAAGGGAAAGGTTAGTTTGACGTTGGCCTTACACACTGTACATGGTTGGCAGAGCTACGACAACGTTGTCCCATTTCCACTGGCGCATTAACTCAGCTAGTCCTGTTTCTCCATGGGACGTAGGAGGTCACAGATATAGCACACTCCGACTTGCGTTCATGAGCGAATATATTGTGACGACCACAAGTGCGAAGCTGCAGCGATGGTGGGGCAGAGATTGAGGAGCAGTTACAAGATGCAGAGGGACTGTCTAAAAACAGCGCTGGAATTTTTGCTGTATGGGATCTTCAGCAGATAGGTTTGAAGAAGATGGCTTGTTTTGACAAATGATAGTGGCACGAATATATTTCAGCAGTATCGTAATTTTTAAAAGAGGTCTCTACAGGATCAAAGCAAGTATGTGATTGAATCCATAGAACTGATTCCAAATTCCGGACAGCATTTGTACCAGAAATCGTAGAGTTATCAGTGACCCTTGTGTGCCTGTAGACACAGGGTGACAGTAACATAGTCATTATGATAGTGTTTTTAATAGCGCTGTCTCTATGCGAAATGTGCATTGTGGGCTGCAGAGTCCCTCTATGGTCAGTTTAAAATGTCGTTTCTCAATAGTATTCCTTGAAAACAACATCATCTTCCCTCGATGGATCCCCGTTTGACCTACCTGGTGAATACTGAAAAAAATACTTGCTCGCCATCCAAAGTGACTCTCACGATCAATTTAATTAATCAACCTATGAATTTGGAAACAATGACGTTCCAACTGGTAAGTGGAGGAGATGGCGAAGGCACCACAGAATGATTCTTGACAGGTGGTTCTTTTCTTTTTCGTTGCGGCGATACATTTTAAAGAAATTTCAACCTCTGCCCTACAAAGGGTGAGACAAGCTCAAAGGATTAGTTTCATAAACGCTACTATGGTATAGCATCACATTTGTAAAATGTGAGCCAATGACGTGAAAGATTGTATTCTCTAACGTCATTTCACGTGCCTGAAATATATGTAATACACAAGTGCATGACAGTTTATTTAAAGACACTGATCGCGAGAGATGCTCTCAGATCGTGTAATCTGTCCATCAAGCTGAAAGACATCGCTTAATATAGATGCTGTTTCTTGTTGTTGAAATTTTCGCTTCTTCTTTACTCTGAAGACATTTTGGAAATAATGAGGACATTCCGCGTTGATCTGTAGTTTTTGCAGCAAAATATTCGAAGATTGTTTTCCTGGTTTTACACAGAGTGCTGATCATCTTAGGCGGCGGCAGTAGTGCACTTCGCTAGATGTAGCAAAATAATGAGGTGCGAGTTACACCCTGCAGCTGAACATAAAACTATATCGATTTTTCTCATAAAACTAAAAGAACATTGCCCATTTTCGTGCAAAAAGGACATTTATTATCGTCAAAATTATTCAAATAGTTCAAATGGCTCTGAGCAATGTGGGACTTAACTTCTGATGTCATCAGTGCCCTAGAACTTAGAACTACTTAAATCTAACTAACCTAAGGACATCACACACACCCATGCCCGAGGCAGGATTCGTACCTGTGACCGTAACGGTCACGCGGTTCCAGACTGTAGCGCCTAGAACCGCTGGGCCACTCCGGCCGGCGTCAAAATTGTGTATTCCTGTTTTTTTTTAATAGATGCTTGATTACAGGAGGTGCTTTGATGGCAAATACAATTGTTCTCCATTGCAGAAAGGCAGGCGTGGGGGGAGGGGGGGGGGCTGAGTCTACTGTGTGCGGTCACCGGACACAGCCGCACTTCGACAAGGGGCAGGACTTTGCTGCTAAATTTCCCTTTTGTGTTGGCGAAGGGCAGTTGACTCAAGGCAGACCTCGTACCTCGAGTGACCGTGGACGATAGCAAAAGGCCTGGTGAGACCAGTGGCCACAGAGGTGTGGCAGTGGGCCGCAGAAAACCAGCAAAGCTCGGTAGACCAGCTATCCATTTGAAAAAGCGATCTGGTGCGTTCTCCCGAATTTCGTTGTTGTTCCAGAGGAGTCCGATCTTTCCGAGTAATACATTTAACAGATTGCAAGAAAGAATTGCGTTGATGATAAATACAATTATTCTCCATCGCAGAATAGCTGGCTGCCGGGGTTGAGGGAGTCATGTCTACTGTGGGTGGTCACCGGACACAGCTGTGCTCTTCCCAGGGGCGGAGTGTGACGGCTGTGTCAGTATATTTTAAACGAACAAGTAGCACTGGGCACAGCTGTCCTTTGATCTCCTATTGTTTAGTTGACTATACATGTTATTGTGTTGGTGAAGGAGCGTCACCTCAAGGCGGTTAGCGATCACGGTGAAGATGGAAGGGTGTTAGAGCGTGAAGCACGCAGGACCAGCTGGAGGTTTGAGAAAGCCTGTGTCCTCCCAGTAGGTGGATGGATGGAGGAGGGAGGGAGGGAGAGGAGCCGATTGTGAGCGCCTCTCACGGAGAACACACGTTCAAATACCGCCCCCTCTGCAGTCTTTCGGGGTTACCATTTTCTCCAGTACGTGTGTTGCATTACGACAATTTTGAAGTGTTATTAGAATTGTGATGTGTTTCTTCCATCAGTTGTGGGAGCGTGTATTGACTATGTTACGTGGGCTGCAGGGTGGTTTTCAGCAGGCATATGTAGCAAACCTTGATGTCAAACAACGATGATACCGTTATCGGCTGTATGCTTACAGGTAATAATATACTTTTTAAACTCGTCTCTGTCCAATACCAGCATCTCTTCACTTGAACATATTTCCAACCAAAAAGGATAAAGATTGTGTCTTATCCCTGCTTTTTTCCCACCAGTTTGTAGGTGATGGGTAGAGTTTGAGTGTGTCTGTGATTAGTTTCGAGTGATATTGCGGAATTTTTTCCTAGCTGGATAACACCAGTTGTATGGTATTGTCAATTTTGAGATTTCAGGTAGTCCTGGTGTAGAACAATTCCTATGACACTAGTTATAGATTCCGATGCTTCACTTCAGGTTTACTGTATCTAGCTGAACTTCTTATTGACGATGAAACACAGAAATTGCATCGGAATTAAATACAAAAGGCACAATGCCGACCTAAGTACAAGAAGACTGACTCTTCTTACTGTCTATGTTTTGAACCATTGTGGTTGTGTAATTAGGCCAGATCATTATGATTAATTACGTCATTAGGACCTATCTTCACTTCCTGACAAAAAAATGATGTACACTAACCTAACCTTCCTCTCCTGCATCTGGACAGTTTCCATGTGTTGGGGAGTGCACTTGCACTTTTCATCCAGTAGAACCAGGGTTCGAGTTTCATAAAGGGCCCCGCCACTTTTAATTTCCTGTCTATTCAAAGTGCCTCTGGTGGTATGCTTGTGTTAGGTTTGTGCACTTGGGCTTCCCATCCTGAAGGACAAGAGTTCGAGTCCCGCCAATTCTTAAGTAGGGTGTGGGGTGGGATGTCAGCATAACATTGAGACTAAAAATTTCCCACCAAAACTCGAAATTCCCGCCAAAATTCGAAATTCTGGCTAACTGGGCAAGTTGGGGAGGGGAGGGTGTGCGGAAGGGTGGGGAGAAGGGGAAAACACATGATATTACCCGGGAATGTGGGTGGGTGTGGTTGGGGTTGTAGATGGGGGTGGTCAGGGGGCGGGGAATTAATTTGGATATCAATTTCATATCAAAACTACACGCATGCCCCCATCTCATTACTACTCATGGCGAAAGTGGCAGCCCAGGAAAGGTTAACTGAATATGAAAGGGAGTACGGGCCACTTTAAGCTGTGTACTTTATTACAGCTTCCATTTCCTTGAGATATGCAGCAGCCTTTCTCGTCTTCGTTCATAGGTAGAAATGGGTTGAAAATACTATTACTGGTAAAACTAAGTGAGCTGTTTCATTTGTTCCACAGCCTTGCGTATAATCTCTTGCAATTCCTGTTTGCAACACCTTCATTATATCTCCATTTTTTGATCCAGTTTTCTGGATTCCTTTCTTGTGTGTCTGGTTTTCTTCTCTAAAACTCCACATCTGCTGTATGCAACATATTTATTTTGTATTCGACTATAATCCATAATTTTATATTACACCAGCCAAGAGCTCATAAATTATTATTGTTTTATCTCTACTTCTTTTATTCCTATTAGCGTATGAACTTGGAAATGCCTTTAATTTAAACCTGCCAGTAGCTCACAGTAAGCTGTTTCTGTTCATCTACATGATTAATTTGGAACTCACATTTAAGTGTGTGGCAGAGGGTACCCAGAGCCATTTGAGATTATTCATCTACCTTTCCATGCTAAAGTATTACTTGGGCAAAATGAACACGTAAGTCTATCCGTACATTGTTAGACTTCCCTGTTATTGTCACGATAGTCATTTGTCACATCCTTTGAAGAAGTAAGCTAAATATTTTCGCAATTGAAGGAGAGTTTAGTGACAATAATGTCGTGAAATCATCTCGCTGTTTGTCACCCAAACTCGCTTATCATATGAGTGACATTCTCTCGTCTCTTTCCGAATGATACAAAACGATCTGCGATTATTTAAACTTTCTCTAAGACATCCTGCCCACTCCCCCACCCCCCACCACCACCACCATAAACCATGGACCTGGCTTCTGGTGGGGAGGATTGCATGCCTCAGCGATACAGATAGCCATACCGTAGGTGCAGCAACAATGGAGGGGTGTCTGTTGAGAGGCCTGACAAATGTGTGGTTCCTAAAGAGGGCAGCAGACTTTTAAATAGTTGCAGGGGCCATAGTCTGGATGATTGACTGATCTGGCCTTGTAATATCAACCAAGACGGCCTTGCTGTGCTGGTACTGCAAACGGCTGAAAGCAAGGGGAAACTACAGCCGTAATTTTTCCTAAGGGCATGCAGCTTTACTAAATCGTTAAATGATGATGGCATCCTCTTGGGTTAAATATTCCGGAGGTGAAATAGTCCCAAATTCGGGTCTCTGGGTGGGGACTACTTAGGAGGATGTCGTTATCAGGAGAAACAAAACTGTCATTTTCCGGGTCGGAACGTGCAATGTCAAATCTCTTAATCAGAGAGGTGGGTAAGAAAATTTGTAAAGGGAAATAGACAGGTTTAAGTCCGATATGGTGGAAATATGTGAAATTCGGTGGCAGGAGGAACAAGACCTCTAGTCAGATGAATACAGGGCTGTAAAAACAAAATCAAATATGGGTAATGCAGGTGTAGATATGATAATGAATAAAAAATTAGGAACGCGGTTAAGCTACTACGAATAGCATAATGAAAGCATTATTGCAGCCAAGATGGACACGCAGCCCACGCCTACCACAGCAGGACAAGTTGATATGACAACTAGTTCCACAGATGACGAAGAGTTTGAAGAGATGTATGACATTATAAAAGAAATTATTCAGATATCTATGGGAGACCAAAGTTTAATAGTGATGTGGACTGATATTCGAAAGTAGGAAAAGGAAGACAAGGAAAAGTAGTAAGTGAATCTGGTAGGGAGTAAGGAATAAAACAGGAAGCCGCCTGGTAGAATTTTGCATAGACCACAACTTAATCATAGCTAACGCTTGGTTTAAGAGTAACGAAAGAAGGTTGTATACGTGGAAGAGACCTGGAGACACTGGAACGTTTCAGACAGATTATAAAATGGTCAGACAGATGCTTAGGAACCAGGTTTTACATTGTCAGACATTTCCAGGGGCAGATGTGGGCTCTGACCACGGTTTAGTGGTTATGAACTGTAGATTAAAACTGAAGAAACTTCAAAAAGGTAGGAATTTAAAAGATGGATCCTGGATAAACTACAATAGCCAAAGGTTGTAGAGAGTTTCAGGGAGAGCATTAGAGAACGATTGACAAGAACAGGGGAAAGAAATACAGTAGAAGAAGAATGGGTAGCTTTGAGAGAGGAAATAGTAAAAGCAGCAGAGGATCAAGCAGGTAAAAAGAAAAGACGAGGGGTAGTAGAAATCCTTGGGAGACAGAGATACTGGAGTTAATTCATGAAAGGAGAAAATATAAAAATCCAGCCGGCCGGGGTGGTTCTAGGCGCTACAGTCAATACGCGTGACTGCTACGGTCGCAGGTTCGAATCCTGCCTGGGTTATGGCTGTGTGTGATGCCCTTAGGTTAGTTAGGTTTAAGTAGTTCTAAGTTCTAGGGGACTGATGACCTCAGAAGTTAAGTCCCATAGCGCTCAGAGCCATTTGAACCATTTTTATAAAAGTGCAGTAAATGAAGCACGCGAAGTGGAATACAAACGTCTCAAAAATTAAAGTGACGGGAAGTGCAAAATGGATAAGCAGGGATGGCTAGAGGACAAATGTAAGCATGTAGAAACATATACAAGATAGATACCTGTAAGATAGACACAGCCTACAGAAAATTAAAGAGATCTTTAAAGAAAAGAGAACCACCTGTATGAATATGAAGAGCTCTGATGGAAAACCAGTCCTAAGGAAAGAAGGTAAAGCAGAAAGGTGAAAGGAGTATGTGGAGAGTCTATCCTCGGTCGATGTACTTGAGGGCAATGTTATGGAAATGGAAGAGGATATAGGTGAAGATGAAATAGGAGATACGATACTACGTGAAGAATTTGACAGAATACTGAAAGGTCTAAGTCGAAACAAGGCTCCAGGAGTAGACAAACATTCCATTACAACTACTGATAGCCTTCGGTGAGCCAACCATGACAAAACTCTTCCATTTGGTGAGCTAGATGTATGAGACAGGCGAAATAACCACAGACTTCAAGAAGAATATAATATTTCCAATCTCAAAAGAAGTAGGGGTTTGTAGATGTGAAACTTACCGAGCTATCAGGCTAATAAGTCATGGCTGCCAAATAGTAACACGCATTCTTTACAGACGAATGGAGAAACTGGGGGAAGCCGGCCTCGGGGAAGGTCAGTTTGGATTCCATAGACATGTTGGAACACGCGAGGCAATACTGACCCTACGACTTATTTCAGAAGATGGGTTAAGGAAAGGCAACGTACGATTTAATCATTTGTAGACTTAGGGAAAGCTTTTCACAATGTTGACTGTAATACTCCTTTTCAAATTTTGTAGGTGGCAGGGTTAAATACAGGGAGCGAAAGGCTATTTACAGTTAGTACAGAAACGAAACGGCAGTTAGAAGAGTCGAGAAGCCCGGAAGGGAAGCAGTGATTGAGGAGGGGGTGAGAGAGTGTCTGTAACCTTTTCCCGATGTTTTTCAGTTCGTAAATTGAGCAAGCAGTAAAGGAAACTAAAGAAAATATGGAGTAGGAATTAAAACCCGAGAAGAAGAAATAAAAATTTTTGCGTTTGCCGGCGTCAGTGTAATTCTGTCAGAGACAGCAAAGAACTTGGAAGAGTTGTTGAACAGAATGGACAGTATCATGAAAGGAGACTTTAAGTTGAATATCAAAACACCAAAACGGGGATAATAGAATGTAGTCTAATTAAATCAGGGGATGCTGAGGAATTAGATTAGGAAATGAGACCCTTAAAGAAGTAGATGAGTTTTGATATTTGGGGAGCAAAATAACTGATTATGGTCGAAGTAGTAGTTGTTGTTTTGGTCTTCAGTCCTGAGACTGGTTTGATGCAGCTCTCCATGCTACTCTATCCTGTGCAAGCTTCTTCATCTGCCATTACTTACTGCAACCTACATCCTTCTGAATCTGCTTAGTGTATTCATCTCTTGGTCTCCCTCTACGATTTTTACCCTCCACGCTGCCCTCCAATGCTAAATTTGTGATCCCTTGCTGCCTCAGAACATATCCTACCAACCGGTCCCTTATTCTTGTGCCACAAACTTCGCCCCAATTCTATTCAATACCTCCTCATAGTTATGTGATCTATCCACCTAATCTTCAGCATTCTTCTGTAGCACCACATTTCGAAAGCTTCTATTCTCCTCTTGTCTAAACTATTTACCGTCCATGTTTCACTTCCATACATGGCTACACTCCATACAAATACTTTCAGAAATGACTTCCTGACAGTTAAATGTATACTCGATGTTAACAAATTACTCTTCTTCAGAAACGCTTTCCTTGCCATTGCCAGTCTACATTTTATGTCCTCTCTACTTCGATCATCATCACTTATTTTACTCCCTAAACAGCAAAACTCCTTTACTACTTTAAGTGTCTCATTTCCTAATCTAATTCCCTCCTCATCACTCGACTTAATTCGACTACATTCCATTATCCTCGTTTGGCTTTTGTTGAGGTTCATCTTATATCCTCCTTTCAAGACACTGTCCATTCCATTCAACTGCTCTTCCAAGTCCTTTGCTGTCTCTGACAGAATTACAATGACATCGGCGAACCTATTTCTTCTCCATGGATTTTAGTACCTACTCCGAATTTTTCTTTTGTTCCCTTTACTGCTTGCTCAAAATACAGATTGAATAACATCGGGGAGAGGCTACATTCTATCTCAATCCCTTCCCAACCACTGCTTCCCTTGCATGCCCCTCGACTCTTATAACTGCCATCTGGTTTCAGTACAAATTGTAAATAGCCTTTCGCTCCCTTTGTTTTACCCCTGCCACCTTTAGAATTTGAAAGAGAGTATTCCAGTCGACATTGTCAAAAGCTTTCTCTAAGTCTACAAATGCTAGAAAAGTAGGTTTGCCTTTCCTTAATCTTTCTTCTAAGATAAGTCATAGAGTCAGTATCCTCAAGTGTTCCAATATTTCTACGGAATCCAAACTGATCTTCTCCGATGTCGGCTTCTACGAGTTTTTCCATTCGTCTGTAAAGAATTCGCGTTAGTATTTTGCAGCTGTGACTTATTAAACTGATCGTTCGATAATTTCACATCTGTCAACACCTGCTTTCTTTGGGATTGGAACTTTTATATTCTTCTTGAAGTCTGAGGGTATTTCGCCTGTCTCATACATCTTGCTCACCAGATGGTAGAGTTTTGTCAGGACTGGCTCTTACAAGGCCGTCAGTAGTTCTAATGGAATGTTGTCTACTCTGGGGGCCTTGTTTCGACTCAGGTCTTTCAGTGCTCTGTCAAACTCTTCACACAGTATCGTATCTCCCACTTCATCTTCATCTACATCCTCTTCCATTTCCATAATATTGTCCTCAGGTACATCGCCCTTGTATAGACCCTCTATATACTCCTTCCATCCTTCATGGTCGAAGTAGGGAGGATATAAAATGTACACTGGCTATGGCAAGAGAAGCGTTTATGAAGAAGAGAAATTTGTTAACATCGAGTATAGATTTAAGTGTCAGGAAGTCCTTTCTGAAAGTATTTGTATGGAATGTAGCTATGTATATAAGTGAAACATGGATGATAATTAGTTAGGGCAAGAAGAGTATAGAAGCTTTCGAATAATGCTGATGGTGATGCTACAGAATAATGCTAAGGATTGGATGATTAGATCACGGAACTAATGAGCAGGGACTGAATAGAATTGGGGAGAAGGAGAATTTGTGGCACGACTAGAATAAGGGATCGGTTAATAGCACACGTTCTGGGGTATCAAGGAATCACCTATTTAGTATTGGAGGTATGCGTGAACGGTAAAAATCGTAGGGGGAAAGCAAGAGATGAATACACTAAGCAGATTTAGGTGGATAGGTTGCAGTAGTTGCTTGGAGATGATGAAACTTGCACAGGGTAACGTGGCATGGAGAGCTGTATCTGGACTGAAGACTACAACAACAACAACAACAAAGACCTCCATTAATCATATACTTTAGTAATCGCATACCTCGCGCAGCAGTACTGCATAGGACCAACGTAGTACAGGCTAGATTTGTTGCTGCTCGTAAGTTTAATGCCAATAAAATGTTGTCGTTGCTCCAACTTCCACACAGCATCTTCCTACGTGATGACTCCAAATTAGATGAATTGACAACTTTCAAATTTGTAAAATTCATCGCTTAGCCGAAATTTAACGCAGTTTTTGGTATGCTACTGTAGAGGGCCTCATGTGTTTCATTCTTCAGAGTCAATTGTCCCTTTTGGCATTTTCTAGATGTCTAAAACATTTTTGTAATTCGCTTTGATCTTCTACGACTTTACTAAAGGTAAGCGACTGCATCATCTACAAAAAGACTGCACAGATCGTCACCTAAAGCGTTGGTAAAGAATCTGAAATCCAGAGTGCCTATAACACTTCCTTTTCGCACCCCATATTCATGACACGGTTTCGGTGTGGAAACTTTCAATCGCTAATTTTGAACATTTTGCATTATTTTAAATCTGGTATATTTGGTTGGTTGGCTGATTTGGGAGAGAGGAGCAAACAGCCAGGTTATCGCTCCCATCGGATTACGGAAGGGTGGGGAAGGAAGTCGGCCGTGCACTTTCAAAGGAACCACCCCGGAATTTGTCTGAAACGATTTAGGGATCACTGGAAAACCTACATCGGGAAGGTCCGACGCAGATCTGAACCGTCGTCTACCTGAATACGAGTCAAGTGTGTTAGCCGCTGCGCCACCTCGCCCTGTCTGGTGTGTTTTTTCGGTACTTCTCCAACAGTGTGCTTACTGTTCTTTGTATCATGATTGACCTGTTCCGTCTCTTATGTACTTGGTGTAAAAGTCTCAGTTGCCGTCAACATTGTTTCTTTGAATTTGAGACGCAAGTTGGATCTTGCATAGCATAGATGGATTCTCTCAAGAAAATTTTTATGTGCGTCTGTAGATGTACTTTCCGTTTTCTTATGGTTGAGGTGGGTGTTACGGTATTCAGTATTGCTATAACGATTTTATGGCTCTTAATTCCCATATCCGTCATGACGTCCTCTTTTTTCTGACTGTTATCTCTCGCTAAGCGGTGTAGTATGTTGTCGAAACAACATAAACTTCTTGGTTGCTCCTGGGTTAATTTCCCAAAATAATTTTTTGCAGGAAAGAATTTGTATAATTTTGGTCGATGTTTTATTCCTAGTCCTTCTTTTAAACACATAGTCCCAGCAAACTATAGAGTGTAGATTGAAGTCACAACCGAATGTCATCTCATGAGTCGGGCTCAAATTTTCCTTGAAGCCTTTAAAACTATATCACCCGAATAAGGATCCCCGTTAAAACGAACTCGTTATTGTGCTGTTTCCGTTTACGAGTAAAGATTTTACCTATTCTAAACAATCTACTTTTGTATTTGATGCCAATTTACTGTTTCAAATATTGAAATTTTATTCATGAACGTTTACTTAATTGTGATAGGTTAAGATGTGCTACCTAAAGCGAGGCATGAAAATTTCTACCAGACCGAGACTCCATCCTGGATTTTCCACTTATAGTGAGCAGTTACTTTCTCACTTTCTTTGCTTTTTTTCACCCAGCATTGTTAATGATTTTTTTCACCAGGTAAGGGGTGGCTGTTTTTATGGTGACTTTTGTTTTTGGGGAGAGGACGGGGGATGTGGGTTGTCTTACAACAGACTTCGTTCTTTTTTTTAATTCAATTTTCACAGTAAGGAACGTGTGGGGAACGCATAAACAGGTTCATACATCAAACAATTGAGATCAAATAAGGCACTTCGTGGTTACTCCTGTGTTAATTTCTCAAAATAATTTTCGGAGGAACAACTCTATACAATCTATCTGAAACTATACCAGGCGACCACAACACACTACTCTGAATTAGACTTTAGGATTAGGCCATAGATAACAGAACAGAGACGGTTGTAAACATTAAAGCAATATTAATTAGAAATTGTCGCAAAGGAATAGAATGCCGGATGATAGCTTTGCATGTATAAAAGGATGTAAAAGTCAGTCTGATTTGATTTTATTAATTCCTAGTTCGGACGCCATGGCGTCATTAGTGATCCACAGAAAAACTATAAAACTGAAATAAATAATAAGGTACTACATTCGTAGGCCGAAAGACGGTATTCAAACGTTGATACAAATACTATACGATCTATTAGTCTTCATACAAGCAAGGTAACAAGAACAATAGAAATCTCGTACCTTAGGTCAGACGACTCAAATAAATGAAAGATTTTACTAAAAAATAACGGTACAAGCTTGCTGCGTCAATCTCACTGACAGCAATGAGGATGTATGTTGGGACTTGTCTGACCGTTTCTCGGCAACGCCTAAGTGGCATTTACGTGTGACATTCATAAAATTGTTAGGTATATTAATTAATAGTAGTACCTGCAATATAAGACACGATGACAAATGTTTAACAAGTGTTTTGAGTGTCATTTTTTTTTATTCACAGCACTGTATTACAGCAGCATTAATTTGATTTAATATTACGTGCTATAAGCATGTACAACATTTGAATATGACGTCAGCATAATGCGCATTCACGAATCCACGTTACTTCCGTCTAACAATTATACCATAACAGCTGATCGATGCTATATACGCAACGCACGAGAGTTATCGGAAGACAAACAATAAAAAATTCCCGCTCTAATTTCCGTTTACCTTGCAGTGACCGCGCTACATATCACTTTGTCCGTGGGGTAAGCTCACTGTCGAATTCGCCAGAGTCAATTAAAATTAAGCTCATCCTAAAGTACTACTGTGTGAGAATTCTTGTTTGTTAAAAGAAAAATGCTCTCTCAAAAAGCTGTTAACGTTAGTTGACGTTCTTGGATTTTGCTTTTACAAGTAGTTGCTGGAGCCATGTTGTTGTAAACTACGGCTTATATGAGAATCGCGGGCAGGCAGAACAACAGTTTCGGGTCGCATGAGGCCCAGTTTGACGACCACTGTCTTGAGGTGTGCGCTTTAGAGCCCTTGTTTACTTGACATTGTTTCTTTGTTTTGGTGTAAGGAACCTGTCCCTAAAGTTCGTAGGTGTGTTTTTGGGACACCCTGTTCATAAGGCGAAAATCGGTCAGTGACGAAAATGACAACGATAGTCAATGGCTTCTCGTTGTCTTGATCGTAAAATCCTCTATGAGAATCAAGAAATGTGCGAATATGCGCAAATGTGAAGCAATTGATAAGTATGTGACATATGGAAATTTGAGTCGGTCTAGGGAGCACGGTCGGATAGCCTAGGATAATGCCGTTCCCAGGTGACGCTTATTTTCCACGTACTAGGACCAACACGGTGAACTGGATAAAAGGCCTGTCCATCTCTTACTTGTCTCATGAAGGAGGAAAGAGTGTTCTTAATTTCTGTACATTCCTGCAAGATCATTTCACCTTTCTTACGCACGATACCGTTAATACTATGCAACCTTCTTGGAAGCCCCCCCCCCTCCCCTGCATGGCGTATGAGAAGATATGAGAAGGTGATTTCAGTTTGAACTGGCAAAATAGAATATGATTTCAATGTGAATATCTAATAAGAGGACTCGCACCAGTGTACCGGCAGAATGGAATATTCTTTGAGAAGGCGTGCTCAGAACATGCCTGATTGACTTGGGATCCTGAGTACATCTACCCACAAGGTGGAGGCGCACGGATGCCATTTTGTTTGTTTCTGCAGGAAGACATTTTTGAATTCTTTTGTTTGCTGTTGATGCTAATTACACACCATTATTTTCCGCCTTGAAAATATGCCTGGAAGTAAAAACCACAAACATGGAATCCTGTTGCGAAGGCACATGTCGACAGCAATGGTTTGGCGAAAATTAAATTCCTCTTTGAGTGGCCGCTGTACCCTTCCCATTCGTCCCCGTCCCCTCCCGGTGCGGCCTGAGGTGTCGTCCTAGCATGTCAATGCTGGCTCTCAAGCAAAACAGTTTGACGACCACTGCCTTAAGAGAAACGATCACTTGTTCATCTTCCTAACTATGAAACACACCTCTTCTACTGCAAGCTCTTTGTTTTTCATATTTTGGGACGAGGTAGTATGGACCAAAACAAGAAAAAAATTTCTGGTTACCATGAGCTCCAAAATGTATACCTCTACATCTACATCTACATCTACATCCATACTCCGGAAGCCACCTGACGGTGTGTGGCGGAGGGTACCCTGAGTACCTCTATCGGTTCTCCCTTCTATTCCAGTCTCGTATTGTTCGCGGAAAGAAGGATTGTCGGTATGCTTCTGTGTGGGCTCTAATCTCTCTGATTTTATCCTCATGGTCTCTTCGCGAGATATACGTAGGAGGGAGCAATATACTACATGACTCTTCGGTGAAGGTATGTTCTCGAAACTTTAACAAAACCCCGTACCGAGCTACTGAGCGTCTCTCCTGCAGAGTCTTCCACTGGAGTTTATCTATCATCCCCGTAACGCTTTCGCGATTACTAAATGATCCTGTAACGAAGCGCACTGCTCTCTGTTGGATCTTCTCTATCTCTTCTATCAACCCTATCTGGTACGGATCCCACACTGCTGAGCAGTATTCAAGCAGTGAGCGAACAAGCGTACTGTAACCTACTTCCTTTGTTTTCGGATTGCATTTCCTTAGGATTCTTCCAATGAATCTCAGTCTGGCATCTGCTTTACCGACGATCAACTTTGTATGATCATTCCATTTTAAATCACTCCTAATGCGTACTCCCAGATAATTTATGGAATTAACTGCTTCCAGTTGCTGACCTGCTATTTTGTAGCTAAATGATAAGGGATCTATCTTTCTATGTTTTCGCAGCACATTACACTTGTCTACATTGAGATTGAATTGCCATTCCCTGCACCATGCGTCAATTCGCTGCAGATCCTCATGCATTTCAGTACAACTTTCCATTGTTACAACCTCTCGATACACCACAGCATCATCTGCAAAAAGCCTCAGTGAACTTCCGATGTCATCCACCAGGTCATTTATGTATATTGTGAATAGCAACGGTCCTATGACACTCCCCTGCGGCACACCTGAAATCACTCTTACTTCGGAAGACTTCTCTCCATTGAGAATGACATGCTGCGTTCCGTTATCTAGGAACTCCTCAATCCAATCACACAATTGGACTGATAGTCCATATGCTCTTACTTTGTTCATTAAACGACTGTGGGGAACTGTATCGAACGCCTTGCGGAAGTCAAGAAACACAGCATCTACCTGTGAACCCGTGTCAATGGCCCTCTGAGTCTCGTGGACGAATAGCGCGAGTTGGGTTTCACACGACCGTCTGTTTCGAAACCCATGCTGATTCCTACAGAGTAGATTTCTAGTCTCCAGAAAAGTCATTATACTCGAACATAATACGTGTTCCAAAATTCTACAACTGATCGACGATAGAGATATATGTCTATAGTTCTGCACATCTGTTCGACGTCCCTTCTTGGAAACGGGGATGACCTGTGCCCTTTTCCAATCCTTTGGAACGCTACGCTCTTCTAGAGACTACGGTACACCGCTGCAAGAAGGGGGACAAGTTCCTTCGCGTACTCTGTGTAAAATCGAACTGGTATCCCATCAGGTCCAGCGGCCTTTCCTCTTTTGAGCGATTTTAATTGTTTCTCTATCCTTCTGTCGTCTATTTCGATATCTACCATTTTGTAATCTGTGCGACAATCTAGAGAAGGAACTACAGTGCACTCTTCCTCTGTGAAACAGCTTTGGAAAAAGACATTTAGTATTTCGGCCTTTAGTCTGTCACCCTCTGTTTCAGTACCATTTTGGTCACAGAGTGTCTGGACATTTTGTTTTGATCCACCTACCGCTTTGACATAAAATCAAAATTTCTTAGGATTTTCTGCCAAGTCAGTACATAGAACTTTACTTTCGAATTCATCGAACGCCTCTCGCATAGCCCTCCTCACACTACATTTCGCTTCTCGTAATTTTTGTTTGTCTGCAAGGCTTTGGCTATGTTTATGTTTGCTGTGAAGTTCCCTTTGCTTCCGCAGTAGTTTTCTAACTCGGTTGTTGTACCACGGTGGCTCTTTTCCATCTCTTACGATCTTGCTTGGCACATACTCATCTAACGCATATTGTGCGACGGTTTTGAACTCTGTCCACTGATCCTCAACACTATCTGTACTTGAGACAAAACTTTTGTGTTGAGCTGTCAGGTACTCTGTAATCTGCTTTTCGTCACTTCTGGTAAACAGAAAAATCTTCCTGCCTTTTTTAATATTTCTATTTACGGCTGAAATCATCGATGCCGTAACCGCTTTATGATCGCTGATTCCCTGTTCTGCGTTAACTGTTTCAAAATGTTCGGGTCTGTTTGTCACCAGAAGGTCTAATATGTTATCGCCACGAGTCGGTTCTCTGTTTAACTGCTCACGGTAGTTTTCAGATAAAGCACTTTAAAAAATTTCACTGCATTCTTTGCCCCTGCCAACCGTTATGAACGTTTGAGTCTCCCAGTCTATATCCGGCAAATTAAAATCTCCACCCAGAACTATAACATGGTGGGGAAATCTACTCGAAATATTTTCCAAATTATCCTTCAGGTGCTCAGCCACAACAGCTGGTGAGCCAGGGGGCCTATAGAGACATCCAATATATTAGCCTGCTTTAACCGTGACCTTCACCCAAATCATTTCACATTTCGGATCTCCGTCAATTTCCTTCGATACTATTGCACTTCTTATCGCTATAAACACGCCTCCCCCTTCACTGTCCAGCCTGTCTCTGCGGTATACATTCCAATCTGAGTTTAGGATTTCATTACTGTTTACATTTGGTTTCAGCTAACTTTCTGTCCCTAGGACTATATGGGCGTTGTGACCGTTTATTAATGAGAGCAGTTCTGGGACTTTTCTATAGACGCTCCTGCAGTTTACTATTAGCACATTAATATTGTTATTCCCTGTTGCATTTTGCCTACTCCTACCTTGCCGCGTTTCAGGAAGCGTCTTGTCGGGCCTATTTGAGAGGGAATTCTCTAACCTAAAAAACTCCCATGTGCACTCCACACGTACTCCGCTACCCCTGTAGCCGCTTCCGGCGTGTAGTGCACGCCTGACCTATTCAGGGGGCCCTACATTTCTCCACCCGATAGCGGAGGTCGAGAAATTTGCACCCCAGATCTCCGCAGAATCGTCTGAGCCTCTGGTTTAAGTCTTCCATTCGGCTCCAAACCAGAGGACCGCGATCGGTTCTGGGAACGATACTACAAATAGTTAGCTCTCATTCCACCCCGCGAGCGAGGCTCTCCGCCTTCACCAATTCCGCCAACCGCCTGTACGAACCGAAGATGACCTCTGAACCCAGACGGCAGGAGTCATTGGTGCCGACATGAGCAACAATTTGCAGTCGGGTGCACCCAGTGCTCTCTATCGCCGCCGGTAGGGCCTCCTCCACATCTCGGATGAGACTACCCGGCAAGCAGACAGAGTGAACACTGGCTTTCTTCCACGACCTTTCCGCTATTTCCCTACGGGGCTCCATCACCCGCCTAACGTTGGAGCCCCCAATAACTAATAAACCCCTCCCCCCGTGTGCCTGCTCGGACCTTGCTGAAGGAGCAGCCACATGTCCACTCACAGGCAGAGCGGGCGATGCCCCACGGCCAGCCTCCACATTTACCCTCCGCCTCGTGCGCCGCGAACGCCGCTGAACCCGCCACTCCCCTTGGGGAGAGGGTGGCCCAACCGCGCCCGGTACCCGCGAAGTTGTCTCGACAGCAGGGACAGTGGGTGTAGCATGTAACACCTGAACACCTGGGATGTACCTTGCGACGCAACAGACTCCCCACTTCCGCTACACTCCGAGGCAGCAGCCTGAAGACGGCTGACCGCGGCCATCAACACGTTCAGCTGTTCGCGAACAGTGGCCAGCTCCTCCTGCGTCCGTACACAGCAGTCACACATCCTATCCATCCTAAGGAATCTATTTACTGAGGAGAGTTAATCAACTTTTAACTAGACTGCTAATTCACTAAAGGTGGCTGATTATTGACTAAACTGCTAGCCACTTCTTGTAGAAAGCAATAAAAATAGCACTACCTGTCTCTGGACTGTATTGAAAACAAACACTAGCACTACTGGCACTATGTCTGACTAAAGGGACTCTCTCTGACTGTTTTCAAAACAAACACGAAATCTATGGAACACTATTAATAGCACTCCCCAAGGGCTATGTGCATTGGCTTAGCAGGGGAGATGTGTTTCGTACTAGCGAAGATGGACAAGTTTTTTTTCTTTTTTTTTCTTTATTCTGATTTTAATACCACTATAACAGGTAGGCTGGCAGCAGCACAATACGCCGCTCTTCAGCCAAAGATAGTACAATGATAAAAACAGAGGAGACACATGAGTGGGTACAAAACGGCGGGGAAAAAACAGTTGACACATGAACGTAAAAAACATGAAGCCGTTCACACTCGATGACAATCCACACTACAAACTGTTGACACGGAGCACAAATACTGAAGATGTCGATGGCACTGGTGAACGGTGGAGTGTGACGGTGAACACTGAACACAAACACGACGGCACACACGAGACACTGATGGCGATGATCTCCGGCGCGCGAAAGTCCACTTAGCGTGTGCGAGTCCGGGGACCTGCCAAGAGGGGAAGAAGGGAGAGGTGGGGGAGAGGGGAGAACAAGGATTCCTATGGCTGAGGAGATGGGGGGAGGAGGTGAGGGACAGGAGAGGAAGCCCAGGGGAGGAGTGGGGAGAAATGGAGGAGGGAGGGAAGAGGGAGAAAAGTGTGGGAGGGTGCCCAAAGGAGCAAACACAGGAAGAGGGAGGGAGGATCAAAGTTGGTAGGAGGGATAGATGGAGGGGAGGAGGGCATCATCAGGGAGAGGGAGCCGGCAGAAGCCACCTTGGGAGAGGGTAAGGAGTATGGAGAGATGGAGACCGGGTGGGAATACAGGAGCGGCAGCGGGTGTGGGCGGGAGAGGATGGGCGAGACAAGTGGGTGAGGAGGATCGAGTTTGCGGGAGGTGTACAGGATCTGTATCCTTTCAAGGAAAAGGAGGAGGTGGTGGAACGGAATGAGATCGTACAGGATCCACGTGGGGGAGGGGAGACGGATGTGATAGGCGAGGTGGAGAGCATGGCGTTCAAGGATTTGAAGGGATTTATAAAAGATAGGGGGGGCGGAGATCCAGGCCGGATGGGCGTAAGAAAGGATAGGGCGGATGAGGGATTTATAGGTGTTGAGTATGGTGGAGGGGTCCAGACCCCACGTACGGCCGGAAAGAAGCTTGAGGAGACGGAGTCGGGAGCGTGCCTTGGCTTGGATTATCCGGATATGGGGGCTCCAGGAGAGTCGACAGTCGAGGGTGACGCCAAGGTATATAAGGGTGGGGGTGAGGGCGATAGGTCGGCCATAGATGGTGAGATAGAAATCAAGGAGGCGGAGGGAAGGGGTGGTTTTGCCTACAATGATCGCCTGGGTTTTGGAGGGATTGACCTTGAGCAATCACTGGTCGCACCAAGCGGTGAACCGGTCAAGATTGGATTGGAGAAGGTGTTGGGAGCGCTGTAGGGTGGAGACAAGGGCAAGGAAGACGGTGTCATCGGCAAACTGGAGAAGGTGGACAGGGGGTGACGGCGGCGGCATGTTCGCCGTATATAACAGGTACAGAAGGGGAGAGAGGACGGTGCCTTGGGGCACACCGGCGGAGGGAAAAAAGGTGTAGGAATCCGTGTTATGGATGGTGACGTAGGAAGGACGGTGGGAGAGAAAGGAGCCGATTAGACGGACGTAGTTAATGGGAAGCGCGAAGGTTTGGAGCTTGAAGAGGAGACCGGAATGCCATACGCGGTCATAAGCACGTTCGAGGTCCAGGGAGAGGAAGATTGCGGAGCGACGGGAATTAAGCTGTTCGGAAAGGAGATGAGTGAGGTGAAGGAGAAGGTCGTCGGAAGAGAAGGACGGTCGAAAGCCACACTGGGTAACGGGAAGGAGGCGGTGCTGGCGGAGAAGCTGGTGGATGCGGCAGGTGAGGATAGATTCCAGGACCTTGCTGAAGACCGAGGTAAGGCTGATGGGACGGTAGGAGGAGACGGCGGACTGCGGTTTACCAGGTTTAAGGAACATTAGGTTACGGGAGGTTTTCCACAGGTCGGGGTAGTAACCGGTGGACAGGACTACGTTGTAAAGCCTGGCCAGGGTGGAGAGGAAGAGACAGAAGCTTCACGAAGGTGACGGTAGGTGACACGATCGTGACCAGGAGCGGTGTTGCGTTTCGTGCGGAATTTAGCAATGAGATCCTGTGTAGTGATAGAGATGGACAAGTGTTCATAGCTCTTCAAATATGCATTTTAGACCCCGTGTTTACCAAACATATTTTTCTTGTTTTGATCAATGCTTGCTAATCTGAAAATATGGAAACCAAACACCTTGCTATAGAAGAAATCTGTTTTATACAGGGTGGTCCATTGATAGTGACCGGGCCAAATATCTCACGAAAAAAGCATCAAAAGAAAAAAACTACAAAGAACGAAACTCGTCTAGTTTGAAGATGGAAACCAGATGGCGCTATGGTTGGCCCGCTAGATGGCGCTGCCATAGGTAAAACGGATATCAACTACGTTTTTCTAAGTAAGAACCCTCATTTTTTATTACGTATAGTACGTAAAGAAATACGAATGTTTTAGTTGGACCGCTTTTTTCGCTTTGTGATAGATGGAGCTGTAATAGTCACAAACGTATAAGTACGTGGTAGCACATAACATTCCGCCAGCGCGGACAGTATTTGCTTCGTGATACATCACTCGTTTTAAAATGGACCGTTTACCAACTGTGGAAAAGATCGATATCGTGTTGATGTATGGCTATTGTGATCAAAATGCCGAACGGGAGTGTGCTATGTGCTGCTGGGTATTCTGGACGACATCAACCAAGTGTCCGGACCGTTCACCGGATACGTTATTTAAGGAAACAGGAAGTGTTCAGCTAAATGTGAAACGTCAACCACGACCTGCAACAAAAGATGATGCCCAAGTAGGTGTTTTAGCTGCTGTCGCAGCTAATCAGCACATCAGTAGCAGACCAACTGCGAGAGAATCGCGAATATCAAAACCGTCGGTGTTGAGAATGCTACATCAACATCGATTGCATCCGTACCGTATTTCTATGCATCAGGAATTGCATGGCGACGACTTTGAACATCGTATACAGTTCTGCCACTGGACACAAGAGAAATTACAGGACGATGACAGATTTTTTTGGACGCGTTCTATTTAACGGCGAAGCGTCATTCACCAACAGTGGTAACGTAAACCGGCATTAATATGCACTGTTGGGCAACGGAAAATCCACGATGCCTGCAACAAGTGGAACATCAGCGACCTTGGCGGGTTAATGTATGGTACGGCATTATGGGAGGAAGGATAATTGGCCCCCATTTTATAGATGGCAATCTAAATGGTGCAGTGTATGCTGATTTCCTACGTAATGTACTACCGATGTTACAAGATGTTTCACTGCATGACAGAATGGCGATGTACTTACAACATGATGGATGTCCGGCACATAGCCCGCGTGCAGTTGAAGCGGTATTGAAGAGCGTTTTTCATGACCGGTGAATTGGTCGTCGAAGCACCACACCATGGCCTGCAAGTTCACCGTATCTGACGTCCCCGGATTTCTTTCTGTGGGGAAAGTTGGAGGATATTTGCTATCGTGATCCACCGACAACGCCTGACAACATGCGTCAGCGCATTGTCAGTGCATGTGCGAACATTACTGAAGGCGAACTACTTGCTGTTGAAAGGAAAGTCGTCACACGTACTGCCTAATGCATTGAGGCTGACGGACATAATTTTGAACATTTCTTGCATTAATGTGGCATTTACAGGTAATCAAGCTGTAACAGCATGCGTTCTCAGAAATGATTAAGTTCACAAAGGTACATGTATCACATTGGAACAACCGAAATAAAATGTTCAAATGTATCTACGTTCTGTATTTTAATTTAAATAACCTACCTGTTACCAACTGTTCGTCTAAAACTGTGAGCCATATGTTTGTGACTATTACAGCGCCATCTATCACAAAGCGAAAAAAGTGGTCCAACAAAAACATTCATACTTCTTTACGTACTACACGAATATGTAACAAAAAATGGGGGTTCCTATTTAAAAAATCGCAGTTGATGTCCATTTGACCTATGGCAGCGCCATCCAGCGGGCCAACCACAGCGCCATCTGGTTTCCCCCTTCAAGCAAGATAAGTTTCGTTCTTTGTAGGTTTTTCGTTTGACGCTTATTTCGTGAGATATTTGGCCCGGTCACGATCAACGGACCGCACTGTAGTATAGAAGACGAACAGGTGCTCTTACCTCTTGAGGTATGCATCTTAGAGCCATGTTTACTACGAACTACAGTTTCAAATACTGAAACCTTATTCCTGAAATTGAACTTAACTGTAATAGGTGTAGGTGTTCTACCTATAGCGAGATATAAATTTGTGCCGGACAGAGGCTCGAACATTGATTTCCCACTTACCGTGAGCGGCCACTTTTCCACATAGGCTATTCGTGCTTCCCCCCTGGGAATCATGAGATATGTGATTGTGGATAAACAAATTTATCATCTATCAGAAGAGAGAGATGAATGTGTGAGATGCGGAAGTTTGGGTCGGTCCGGGGAGCGTGCTCGGATAGCAGAAGAGGTGAGGTGACTACTGGCAATAATTAGAAAATCCAGGTACGAGTCTCGAACTGGCACAAATTTTCATATGTTGCTTTAGGTAGAACACTTATACCTATTAAAGTTAAGCTAGGTTTTAAGAATAAAACTCTATTTCACTACAAGACAAAGTAATTAAAGCAGCAGGACACACGCCACCAAAAACTTAATTTGGTCTATCCTTTCTGAACAACGCTAGGTGTTTGGTAAAAACGTCAGCTGTACTTACATTTAGCCAGCTTTCTGTACCCATTACAATTTCTGATTCAGTGCTTGCATGAGATTTAGCAGCTCTGGTTCTTTCCCAACACAGTTACGAATATTTACTATAAGGTAATAACGTTTCCTGTTTCTACCCTCGTCCTGTATTTGACCTGCTCTCTTTAAGAGTGAACCCTGTTTGACCTTTTCCGAGACCCCTTACGACTCAAGTCATTCTTGCAATACTAGTCTGCAGCAACTATCTGCAGATATTTTTCTACTGCACTGGCGCCAAAGGCGCACAGTGAAAACTTTCCCTTCGCTTCGACGAGAGCTGGCATTAAGGGAAGGCTAAACTTCATAATCTCGCAGCACTTCCGTTGCAGCGAACACTTACCGGGGTTGTTGTAAGAGAAACTTTCGCTGCTAAAGCTGATGTCTCGGGGACGACCCACAGGGGCGAACTACTAAGGGTGCCGACTCCGCCGAACTTCGGCAAACGCTCAAGCTCAAACAAAAGACGGAGGGACGCGTTACGTTTGCCTTAGCCCTTATCTGCAACCTCCAGCTGCCGCACTTAATAGGGCTAGTCGGAGGCACGGAGCCGTTATCTTGCAGGGTCTTGCAGTTTAGTTCAGCGATTATGCGAGGACTTTGAACCGACAAGTATTCATTACTTTGTGGCTGTTTCTGATGTTAAGAGTAAAATACGTGTTTCAGTTTTCTCCACACCGGGAACTAACAAAAATAAGATGGCGATATACGAGTCAGTATTACATCAACAAAACGACTACGGTTTTCCAATTCTCTGACATTTAACCAGTCACAATAATATTTGAAAAATTACATATTTAGATCTTCTCAAATTGTCGTCTTCAGATTAAAAATACAAATTAAAACTTCTATAAAATGTGAGGTACCACCTGGACATGCACTTACTGTAAAATAATTATGTTATAAAACTCTTATACCCATATAATGTACAGCAAGATCATGCTTTATCATTGACATTAAAATGTTCGGCGACATTTTGTGTAGCAGAATCTAAAACTAAAAACGAAACGAAAGTCCACCCGTTGTATACAACTATTGGTGAAACAAAAGAGAAAAAAATACGAGTATATTAAGTGTGTTACATGTTTCGTTAAAATGAGGAACGATTACACTCAGTTTATAAATGTCATTACTTTCTTATCATACAGATGCTTCTTATTTATTTTTACGACAAAAATATTATAAAAAATTCGTAAAATAGTAATGGAGAGTGTGTCAAGTAAGGCACTGCACGCAGGGTTTTTGTTTTAACTTGAGACAACTAAATATTTCTATAACGACGCATCATATCGTAAAAATGTTCTAGGCAAAACGTCATTGTTAAAACATCTGCCTGCGTTCCAACTGGCCATCTCCTAACCGCCCCTTCTGCATGGGCGTGTCAGCTTTGAATTTTCAAATGGAACCGAGAATTTTTATTATATATTTGTATGCTAGGCCAAAAAATATGTACGGTTTAGCAAACCGTTGTTTCCCCATTTGTTGTCAAGTGTTCCTGTTTTTGCAGAAAAGAACTGACGTATCTGGTTCTACATTCATTTTCGATGTAAATGTTCACCTTTATGATCTAGAATTTGATTCCGATGTTCAAATTTTACTAAAGTGTTGTAAATGTGATTGTACAGTAAAAATAATATGGCTAGACATTGACCTTTCGGGCATATAATCTACTTGTATGTGACGTAGTTTGCTGGGCCCTGTGTGGTTGATTGTGATGACTCCCCAAACCATCGGAATTTTGATTTCGGTAGCCCCCTCACCAAAATCACGCGCCACGATAGTGAGAGGCTAGGGGACTCCCTGAAATCAGCATCATGGCAACAGAAAGCTATTACATCCACGTCGTTGTAAGTGGTTCACGTTAAACGTAGTTTCTAGTCATAATATATAGCCACATTTGAAACACTAAAAGAAATTTCTAACATAAATATCACCCGTAAGGACGCTAAGGTTTACATTTACATCGTAAATAAAATGTCGAATCAAAGGCGCAAAGTGCAAAGACGGACGATTACAGTGGTGCGTTGTATATATGACATGTATCTTCCATTATTTCTTGGGTTCAAAGATTATAATCTTACTTAAGTGTTTATCAGTTTCTTTTAAAAGAAGGGAAAAAATTTGCAGAAGGCTCAAGTAGTGAATTATTGTCGTATTTTACGTGGTTACTGTCTATGATGATCTAACAGTAATCTCAGGTTGGCAGTTTGGCAGCCCGGGATAATTAGCCATGTTGTATGGAACTTCCTGGCAGATTAAAACCGTGTGCCGGACTGAGACTCGAACTCAGGATATTTGCCTTTCGCAGGCAAGTGCTCCACCATCTTAGCTCCCCAAGCACGATTAACGCACCGTCCCCACAGCCTTACTTCCGCCAGCACCTCGTCTACTACCTTCCAAACTTCACAGAAACTCTCCTGCGAACCTTGCAATACTAACACTCCTGGGAGAAAGGATATTGCGGAGGCATAGCTTAGCCACAGCCTGGGGGATGTTTCCAGAATAAAATTTTCACTCTGCAGCGGAGTGTGCGCCGATTTGAAACTTCCTGGCACATTAAAACTGTGTGACGGACCGAGACTCGAACTCGGGACCTTTGCCTTTCGCGGCCAAGTGCTCTAGCAACTGAGTTACCCAAGCACGACTCACGCCCGGTCTTCTCAGCTTTAAATCCGCCAGTACCTCATCTCCTACCTTCCAAACTTTACAGAAGCTCTCCTGCGAACCTTGCAGAATTAACACTCCTGAAAGAAAGGATATTGCGGAGGCATGGCTTAGCCACAGCCTGGAGGATGTTTCCAGAATGAGATTTTCACTCTGCAGCGGAGTGTGCGCCGATTTGAATCTTCCTGGCAGATTAGAACTGTGTGACGGACCGAGACTCGAACTCAGGACCTTTGCCTTTCGCGGCCTAGTGCTCTACCAACTGAGGTACCGAAGTACTACTCACGCCCGGTCTTCTCAGCTTTAAATCCGCCAGTACCTCGTCTCCTATCTTCCAAACTTTACAGAAGCTCTCCTGCGAATCTTGCAGAACTAACACCCCTGAAAGAAAGGATATTGCGGAGGCATGGCTTAGCCGCAGCCTGGGGGATGTTTCCAGAATGAGATTTTCACTCTGCAGTGGAGTGTGCGCCGATTTGAAACTTCCTGGAAGATTAAAGCTGTGTGCCAGACCGAAACTGCTTTCTTCAAGGAGTGATAGTGACGAGGTGCGTGTCGTGCTTGGGTAGCTCAGATGGTCCGCGAAAGGCAAAGGTCCCCAGTTCGAGTATCGGTCCGGCACACAGTTATAATCTGCCAAGATGTTTCTTATCAGTGCACACTCCACTGCAGAGTGAAAATCTCATCCTGGAGCCATATTGTATGCTGATGCAGCTGCTGATTGTCCGACCGGCCAACAAATTGTGCCTCACCAGCCGGCAGACTTGACAACGGAAGAGAAGGAGGACGCGTTTCTGGGCGGGGGGCGATACTAGGGCCTCACTGGGACCGCTATTCCGCGCCGAGTTGCGGTTGAGGGTCGTCGGTCACCTAAGTTCTTATGGTTATTCAGACGCTCTGTCCAGAGGATCATCTTAATTTTCCGTTCCTCGTAAACTTACCCTCGCCTGTCTTCGCCTCTGGGAATCAAGCCTCAGAACTGTGCAAATAGGGAGGTTTCAAACTATCAGACAGTTACTAGATTTCACCTAGCTAAACTTTATTACAAGTTTAATTCATTACAGATATATATATTTATATATAAGGAATTTTTGCCAATTTACCAAACGTTTAAGCCCCTGCAGACCTGCTTGGTGTCAATGCTTTTACATTTTTTGGGTTCCGCTAGCCACCAACGTCGCCCATTATTTTGAAGCGGGATATTTACCCTCTTACGTTGTTTTGTAAGAATTGTAAATTTTCTTGATTTATTTCTGTTGAAGCGTTTTTTTAATTTATTAAATGCTATGTTTGTAAGTCTTCCGGTACTCGGTATTGATCTTGACCTTGCTGCAATACTTAAAAATTTCAGGCAATTTCCAAGCCTTCTGGCGCTTGGTGGTTATTGATTTGATCTTGTAAATTTTTTAAGGGAAAATTTTAAAGTAAATACTAAGCCTTGGTGGCACTCTGTGATTATTTATGTTGATTTGTTGAAACAAATTTTTAAGCTCTTTTGGCGCTCTGTAATTACTGGTTATTGTTAACTGGCTTTTCGCTTCATTCCACTTTCAAAGAAAATTTTAAATGTTTCCGCGAAATATATCTAGATGTTATCAGGTACAAGTGATGTTGAACCTTGGGCTTGGCCCTACCATGAATTCCAGCCGCCACCAGTGAAAGTTCATTTCAATTGTTGCTGTATTTCTTAAAGTTCAGTCTTATTTCTGTTTTGGGAAAAGGACTGGCTTTGTCTAGTGCCGATATGAGCTGGTTCGGAGATTCTACAACGATGAAGAAATTGGTGAGATCAATTCTGTACGTGCCGTGATGAATCTCAGTTGAGCTAATCAGATGGTTTAGGAGCTGCTGGCTTAATTTCTACAAAGCTTACTCGCAACTGCTCCGCGTCCTAGAAGATGGAAACAGCCCTCCGCATGGTGAAATGGAACGGTGGGGTTAGCTCAGTTTTGGTTAAATGGAGCGGACGAATGTTATCTTTTCAATCTGTTGTGCTATGTACTCAAACTTATCTTCATCTCCTGATCTATAAAAGAGTTGTAGTCTTACTTATACCTGGGTGCTAAGAAATTAATATTGAGATTGTCCATTACGAAGTTAACGCATGTTTGTATTGCTTTGTGGGTACATGTGTACTTATAAGTTATTCCATCCTTTTTGTATCAATATGCAGGGGAGGCTAGGGCACATTGATGCCGATTCTTTGCGGAAGTCCATTATTATCGTTATTATTAAAGTACAGCTTGGCAAATATTTTCAACACTTTATTACATTTAAGAATGAGAAATAATTTTATGTTCGCTCAAGTCGATTGAGTAAACATGGACCTCGTAGTGACAAGTTTACGAACTGGTGACGACACATTTAGGCAAATCGTAGAACTCAGCAATGAGTAAACAAGACAGACTAAAATTTTTAAAATTTCTTATTGGGATTACACAAAATAACAGGCTTCCTTACACCAATTAACATGTTAAGGTACAAAAGAAAGCTATTGGCTGTAAACTAATGTTTTGGCAAACTTACACCTATCAATGTAATATGGCCTACATGAAGCCTGAATGTTAATTAAAGGCCTGTAAGCTGAGTTGACATTTATGCAAAGAAATATATATATCTTGTGGCACAATCGTTGTGAGGCCACCTTTCACATCTACGGCACTGGACCCATTCTAGATTTCTTTTTGACTGGTTGTATCGTTTCAAGCAGTAAATAAAAGGCATTGTTCATCTTTTTACCAGACTGCGACAGATTTTGAAAGAAAGGAAGAGGAACTGGATGGAACTTTCGTTGAAATGGAAGTGCTTGTGCCGGTCCGTGTGGCCGAGCGGTTCTAGGCGCTACAGTCTGGAACCATTTTTTGAAAGTGCTTGTAAACAGACACCTTGAAAGGGTTAGTTTGTGAGAAAAGTTTGAAAGGGTACAAGATGATAGACGACATAAAGAAGAGCGAAAATTCTACATCTACATCCATACTCCGCTTGAAGAGGATTTGGGGTGTGGGGCGGTCATCAGTGCCCGTTCAAAGTCCCAATTTTTACACAGACCAGTTTTTGTTTACATAGTCCAATCTATCCACTGCCACAAATGAAGAAGATGATGATGTGAGGACAACACACACCCAGCCCCTGGGTAGAGAAAATTCCCAACGCTGCCGGGACTCGAACCTGGGGCCCCGTGAACCAAGGGAAGCAACGCTAGCCACTAGACCACGAGTTGCGGACGTGGGTCAGTAGCGAGCAGCCTCGCTGCGCTGGGTATCGCGAAGGAAGTAACAACTAGTTTTAGTCCATTGGGTTCTAAGTTTCAGTATGATTCAGTCCTTAATTTCTTATAGGTTTCATTTATTACAGAATAATTCGGGCTACCTTGTTTAGACAGGAATTGTCAATAATCTCGCGATTTTTGGGTTTGAGAGCAGTTTTCCCTGTGTGCAGAATAACTTCGACATTGTGGGGAAAAAAGGCAACGTGGATCCATGAGTGTGACTAGATTCCAGGACAAATTGTGTAACTGATTATGAGCAGTGCATATGGCTGTAACATACGGTAGTCATATTAATAAAAGGCCACTATGTTTTGTGCAAATTTGAGTGTTTTCTTTGTTCATCTTTGGTGTGCAGATTTGAGTGTTTTCTTTGTTCATGTTTGGTCTAGCAAGTAATCCAGTTTCCTTGCTTAAATGTATTCTCATGTTTTGTTGGGTGATTTCGTGATCTTTCTTGTTGTGAATTACTTTATGTTTCATCGATTTTTCTTTGTAATGGGTAGCCACGTGGTTACTAGTGATTTTCGGTCGGTTCTACCTTTTGGAAGTATGTTTCAAACGACTCAGATCCTATTCATTGTTTTTGCAATCTCGCGTACTTTTTTATAAGTTTTTTAAGTTATACCATCGAGTATAGTCTCCGTCTCACTCAGTTTAGATCTTCTTTCCCTTATTAAATTATTGTACGACTTCTTTCTCTGTGATGAATGGTCAGTCTGAATGTGTGCATGTGTAATACATCTTTCCCATGCCACTCCCCATTGCAATTGACAGTGTTGTCCATGCATGCATTTCCGGTCGCCTTACCAGCAACAGCCAGTACGAGCACTCCACGGTAAGGTAAGGTTTTCTGTTATATATATATATATATAAATATATATATATATATATATATATATATATATATATATATATATATGTTCATTTGCTTACATTTTAAAGATTTAATCATGAAATAAATGTATAGTAAAAGACATTGCTGATGTTCAATTACTTACCCGATATTTATCCTATCGAGGTTCTTCTAGTCCAGCTTATCTCGCACGTGTATGATGTTTAGTATAAATAGAGTTTCCCAAGCTGATTCTCTTACAGATTTAATCAAGAACTATCTAGGTGTATCAAGATTTCATAAAATTTTCCTGAACTGCGCCCTGTCCACTAATTTTGCAAGCAGATGTTCAGGGTAATTAAGTGGTAGGTGGCAACCTCAGATATCTTCTGTGATAAAATCCCAATTTGAATTCACGTAGATGTACCAGGCAAGTAACAGAACAATTTTCCCTCAGCCATCCTAACTAGATAATTAAACAGGTACCTTACAGTAACTGCAAACAAACAAAACAGTTACATAACCTTAGTTGTTCGAAGTGATAAATCTTTGAGACTACTCCCGTCGGTTCTTGGAAATGGCGTACCATGTGCCCATTAAAAAGAGATACCCTGACATTTTCCCCAAATAATTTAGAGAAACGACAGAACATCTAAACCAGGACGTGAAGGAAGGAGTTTAGAAATGAATTATTAGGACTGCGAGTCCACTAATCCGGACACTCGGTCGATACGGGAAGAGTCAGGGTCCTTCGACTTTTATCGCCTATGGAGAAGAGGGTACATTTTTCGTCACACATGATTTCATTTCACTTGATTTACCCAGGGAGACAGATATCTTACACCCTGCTGCCGATACCGACACGGAATTCACTGTGCCGTTTCTCTCCTCGTAATTCTAACAAAGCCAGTCAGTGGCCTTAAAGATTAGCAGGAGACCCTTTACTAGGTCTTTATTAGACACAGTTTCTTCAGGATTTGATGACCCAAATAATCTGTCTCTGTTGACCTCCAGTGTTTCGAAAGTTTAAATGTCATGCAGTTTGATCCTTCTCAGCACATAATCTACACTTAGGAGCTCCTTTTTGTGTACCAATCGTGCACAGGTGTTTCCCGCGGTTCCCATGCCCAGTCACTAGTGCTACTACCAGTTTAATCTGTATGCTGTTCAAGTCCAGGATTGCATAATTTCGCTTAAGAAAAGGTTTCGCCATCATCAGTTTTTCATGTTTTTGATTTTGCAGCTTAGTCTAATATTCTGCGTCCTGCCTCCTGATCCAGCTACGTATTTTTGATTTTCCCATCGCTTTAGGGACGGTTAAGACAGGTTTCTGTCCAACAAATGGACTCGTTGCTTTTGTTCTGGTCAGCCTGTCAGATTATTCATTACCATAAATTCCTGAGTCACTGGGGTCCCACTGCGGGTTTACCGTATTACTTTCCAGTATCATCTCGAGATTCGTGGCATTCTGTAACTATATTTTATCTCGTTGCAAAGACTGACGGAGATCCCAGGGCTGTTTGTATGTCTGAATAATGTATAGGCTACAATCCTTGTAGTATCTACATAGATTCTCAAAGTGGTTCAAATGGCTCTGAGGACTATGGGACTTAGCATCTGAGGTCATCAGTCCCCTAGACTTAGAACTACTTAAACCTAACTAACCTAAGGACATTATACACACCCATGCCCGAGGCAAGATTCGAACATGCGACCGTAGCAGCAGCACGGTTCCTGGCTGAAGCGCCTAAAACCGCTCGCTCACAGCGGCCGGCCATAGATTTTCCTCCGAACACTCACCGACAGCAGATAACTACTCCTAGAGTACTATGGTCAGACTCCCTAGAGAGAATGTGGGTCCTATATCCCACTTACAAGACCTTCGTCTGTTTTCGACCCGCCAGTAAATCAGACTACATTCCCTGATTGGTATCGTATCATCACAGTTAATACAAGGTTGTTTGCCGCAGTTTGCAACGAGTTTTTCGAATTTAAAGGGTCACAATTCCAACGCGTGTGGTTTTGAGCATATTAAATACGACGAATACATATAATGTTCTTCCAGTGACAGCAAAATTATAATTTTACTTTTCCAGTCATAACTTCCTTTTACTTTCATATGCATTTTCTTCGATTACCATTTCACTTTACCGATTTTGACTGACATGAAGAAGACGAAGTACTAGAATGCCTAGAAATCCATATTCCTCTACTGTGTTGTAGTTTCTTATAATAATATTTTTTTTCGTTTGGTGCTTTCGAATATCTCTCGTTTTTGTGGTGTTATTCTTGGTAGATTTTCTAACATGTTGGAACGTTACGGAAAGAAACTAATCTTCGCATACTCTGAAAATAAAACTGATTTCAGCTTTATTTCGGCAGTATAATATGGGCTATAGCTGTTTTTCTTTTGTTTAAATGATACTATCGATAAAATGATCGATGACACTTCGTAATGAAATTATAGGGAAGCAAGCCAATTACATAACAGATAATAACTCCGGTATGAAGTAATATTCGATACTACTGAATTTTTAATCAGTCTGAAAGTCTTGATGGCACCGAAAATGAAGTCGAACCTGCTGTATTACGAGATTCTGTTATCACTTAGAATAACGTAAAGGAAAAACGAAGGCAAGTTACTGGTTTTTCTCTTTTACATGATATTCATGTTGCTACAATAGTGAGAAAGGGTTTCCTCAATCGAAGTTTTTCTTTTTGTAAAAAAAATATGTAGCACCTTCAGTGTCATCCAGTCGTTTTATTTTATTGGTCGTTTCCTTTCAAGAGAATGGACAAGACTCGCAGAAGGTAATGTTAATATGAGGATGTAACTACATTTTTCAAACCATATACTGCCTTCACTTTACACAAAATGTTTTATATTACAGTTCTTCTTCCTTTGAAAGAATTGACAATTTGCATACAGAAATAAGGATTGGAGACTGCCACTGCGTTTAGTTACCAGCATATAACGTTGATCACTGAGGTGTCGTCAATTTCGGTAGGTTTTATCACATCTCCGATGGACTGCCTGTAACAGGCCGGCGAGTGGATGTATGCATCGAATCCAATTGCGTTTCGATACGATAATAGTTGGAGCTGTTAAGCAATCCGAATAATCAGCCGCAATGTTCCCCAGAGAGAGGCTGCAATGTTGCAAATTGGCGTTTAATAATGAAAATTGGACGACCACAACTGCGGCAACAGTCATTACGCCCAGTGTGATGGAATTTTGAATCGAAACACAACAGTCGTTGAGAAGTGGGGTTCACGGCTCATTCGTAAATATTTAAGCGTATTATGTAATTTCTGGAATTCTGGAAGATGAGTAAAATTTTTAACATTTATTTCCACCAGAATGACTTATCCAGCCCAAAAACTATAAGAATTACATGTAGAAGGATGATCTGCGAAACAGAGAAATGTTCTGTAACTGATGACTTTGAGCGTATCCGTTCTAAGATTCGTCGTCGTCGTCGTCATTGTTGTTGTTGTTGTTATTATTACAACCAAGTGACCACCCTCTTTCTTTCTCTGGTTCTTACTGAAGGTGTGGAGCCCAGTGTAAGTTATCATAGTCACATCGATGGCTGTGTGACTTGATCTGACTTGGAACCAGCACACTCTGCTGAATGCTAACTAGATTCAATTCCATAACTACAATTCACCTAAAATGTGGCTGAATCTAGTCCTGCAACTTACCCCCAACTGGTTGTAGTAAAGCGGGAAGAACGAGGTTTCAATAATTGCACTTTGCGTCATGATCAAAAGCAAAGTTTACATCCTCCTATAAAACGAGAGGCAGGCTGAAAACAGTCCTCAACATACGTAATAAATTCTTTGTGTAGCCAGTTCCACAACTCACAGCATGGCCCCTCTTCGTGTCTAGAAAAGGTAATTCTACACTGGTTATCAGTAAAGTGCGTGTTCACACCAAGACTTTTACCTTGCGACTCCGCCAACGGAACTTGACGTCACACTCTTTGACCAACCTAACCAAGAAAGGTTGTCTAAAGCACGCGTGGCTCGAGATAAAACACATTCCTGCTTCAGCTGCATCGATAGCGTGAGGATACTTTTACTCCAACACACCTTTTATACGCTAAGTACTAAGACCGTAGCCACAAAAGCATATGGTGAGATATATATAAATAGGGACTTTTGGCACAGATGGACATTGTATTTGAAATACCTGATTCGTGAAGCCATTAGTAGAATGAATTAGAAGAAAATATCTCAATGATAAGCTACCTAGCCCGAGACAGTCGTTAGTTAAAAATTCCTTTCTTGTTTGTTATACTTCTTCCTTCGCAAGGACACATTATATTTTCAGGTGCAGTAAATGCCTCGTACCAACAGTGACGAATGGTATCGGTACTCCGTTGTTTGATATCGCGCTTTACTCCGGTATTAGTAAATTTTTATTCCTGATGTTTTCGTGCAAAACTGATTGCTTAAAACAGATGAGTCACTACACTTTCCTCATGCCCCAGAATTTATGTAAGTGAACTTACAACCCGCATCACATAAAGCAAGTAAAACGACGGAAAAATAATTTTTTGAATTGTGGTAGTGAGCCTGAATGACTGGGTTCTGTTATTCTGACGGTGCCAGTGCAATTGGAAATGTTTGCGTTTTTGTTAAAACCATTTGCTATCTCTATCCATGTTTCCTCACTTAATTCCGGGAACGCCGTTTGTGTCATATTGTCCATCGAATTCGCCAAGGAATTTTCATGTAAGGTTTCTCGGACAGTGGTATATCCGATCCGAAAATTGTGATTCTGTGCTGCCATAGTACATATCTGAAGCAAAACGTATGTTCATATGAAAAACTGGAAACCCATATTTGTGTCAGAAAATGTAGTACATTATTTTAATTGATTTTTCATACGAACATCCCGAAATCCATCCCAGCGGCGCTACTTGAGACTCTTTTTGCAGCAAACTTTTGTACAAATTTCAGTATAAACGCACAGCAGCTTTGCGTAAAAGCTCTTACGTATATTTCGATCAATTACAGTTTTAGGAAACTGTAGTAAACAATACAACTCAAATGGAATGGACATCATGGCTGAAAGTAACGATGGGGGCAGCTGCGTACAAGGTCGTTCACCTGTTACCAGAAAGAAGCAGAAAACTAAACGAAGACACAATGGTTGTACAACAAAGTATCGCAATGAGGGACGAGCCTGAAAGGAACTTTGAAAGGAACCAGGAAACTGATTCAGATCCATTATTTCTTCTTTCGATACTAGAAGATATCAAAAAAGTTTCCGGAACAACGCAAGCTTGCTGCAAAAATGGAGATAACTTACGTCATAAGAAGAGCAAAAATGCTTCCACTTCAAACATATCACCGAGGCTATTCTGACTATGTGCCGATAACATCAGGCGCTGGATGTTGTAGCCGTAGGCATGAACCAGAAGCCTCGAACAGACATCAGTTTCAGCATAGATCCCTAATATAGCAAAATGATGGTCACGAAGTCTTTAGCACAGAGCAGAAGAAAGTCGCCGCGGTTATTCCAAGCCTATTGCTGACATGCAGGCCGCTGTTGCGTAATGTGATGAGCTGTTACGGTGACTCAATCGTATCAACTTAGAATTCTGAAATACTTTATCTGTTTTAGTCGTCAGTGTTATACGAACTTAAATATCTTAAAATTCTTTTCAAATGTTGTGAATTTGTTCCTATTCTAGACGATGGCACTTCAATAATTTTTCCACAATTCTGCTGTTTTACCAAATTTTGACATACCGTTTTAGCCTCTGACCCTTCAGTTACTTCCAGATGATATTAAAGTTAACTATCGTATTTGTTTTTGTGCTCATCACAAAGTAATCAGCATTTTTCATTCCGGAGTTACACAGCTCGCATTAGAGTATCAATGCCCATAATAGAATATCTTGTATTTTACAAAACGTTATCACATGATTCTAATGACGTTCTTGTAGAGTTAAAGAAAGTAATGCGGATAGTGTCGAAGATTCTTGAAGTAATTTTTAAATAAACTGTGTAACACACCCGAAGTGGAGGATGAAACCAGTTCCTTTCTTTTGGTTTCGTGTTTCTTTTGAGACGAAAGGCAGACTATTATAATGTCTTCCACCACGCCCATCTCGCTCGTCCAGTCGTTCACGACTGACCATCAGCTGGCTGTCACTAACTGGCTGCCGAGCATTTCATCTGCCTCTGGCAAGATGCTGCAGCCTCGCTGCATGGTGCGTTACAGCCCATCATTTTCTTCTTTTTTATTCTGTGCAGTAGTTCCTGTATTTGCTTTTTCTACATCTAGGTGAAGAATCTCACGTATCTACATCTACACGGATACTCTGCAAATCACATTTAAGTACCTGGCAGAGGGTTCATCGAACCATCTTCACAATAATCGTCCGTTATTCGAATCTCATACAGCTCGTGGAAAAAACGAACACCTTTATCTTTCCGTGCGAGCTCTCACTTCCCATATTTTACACACATCAAAAAAAGTTTGCATCACCTCGGCTCCGAGAGTTCTGGAACCTGCACAGAAAACTGGAATACAGATCAATATAAACATTATGTCCGCCCTTCTTATTGCTCATGAAAACCACACATTGAATGTTGTACCACCATACAGCGAGACCTTCAGATGTGGTGGTACAGATTCTGTACACAGTGGTACCTCTAATACCCAGCAGCATATCCTCTTGCATTGATGTATGCCTGTATTCGTCGTGGCATACAATCCACAAGTTCATCAAGGAACTGTTGATCCAGATTATCCCACTCCTCAACGGCGATTCGGCGTAGATCCCTCAGACTGGTTGGTGGGTCACGTCGTTCATAAACAGCCCTTTCCAATCTATCCCAGGTATGTGCGATAGGGTTCATGTCTGGAGAATATACTGGCCATTGTAGACGAGCGATGTCGCTGTCTTGAAGGAAGTGATTTACAAGATGTGCACGATGAGGACGCGAATTGTGGCCCATGAAGACGAATGTCCCGCCCATATGCTTCCGATATGGTTGTACTATCGATCGGAGGGTGGCAATCACGTATTGTACAGCCGTTACGGTGCCTTCCATGACCACCAGCGGTGTATGTCGGCCCCACGGAATGCCATCCCAAAACAGCAGACAACTTCTACCTTACTGCAGTCGATGGACAGTGTGTCTAAGGCGTTCAGCCTGACCGGATTGCCTCCAATCACGTCTCCGACGATTGTCTGGTTGAAGGCATATGCGACACTCATCGATGAAGAGAACGTGAAGCCAAACCTGAGCGGTCAATTCGGCAAGTTGTTGGGCCAATCAGTCCGCCCTGCGTGGTTTAGTGAATGTAACTCCTTCTTCTTGATGCAGTGTGGTACTATGACTGGTCAATATCCAATAACCCAATACCAATACCCTAAAAATAAAACTTAAGTAATAGCAATTTGTATTGTTTTATTGGGCATCGTTCGTGGTGGCAAAGATGTACCTCTCCTTGGACGTCGGGAGTGAAGTTGCGCATCATGAAGCCTATTGCGAACAGTTTCAGTCGTAACACGACGTCCTTTGGCAGCACTAAAAGCAATATTGAACATGGTGGCATTGCTGTCAAGGTTTCTCCGAGCATAATCCATAGGTAGCGGTCATCCACTGCAGTAGTAGCCCTTGGGCGGCCTGAGTGTGGCATGTCATCGACAGTTCCTGTCTCTCTGTATCTCCTCCATGTCCGAACAACTTCGCTTTGTTTCACTCCAAGACGCGTGGAGACCTCCCTTATTGAGAGCCCTTTCTGGTACTAAGTAACAATGCGGACGAGATCGAACCGCGGTATTGACTGTCTAGGCATGGTTGAACTACAAACAACAAGAGCCGCGTACCTCCTTCCTGGTGGAATGACTGAAACTGATCGGCTGTCGGACCCCTTCTGTCTAATAGGCGGTGCTCATGCATAGTTGTTTACATCTTTGGGTGGGTTTTGTGACATCTCTGAACAGTCAAAGGGACTGTGTCTGTGATACAATATCCACAATCAACGTCTATCTTCATGAGTTCTGGGTACTATGGTGATCCGAAACTTTTTTTTGATATGTGTATTACGATCGTTTCTTCCTATGTCGGCGTCAAATTTTCGCATTCAGAGGGGAAGTTGGGATAGAAATTTAATGAGAAACGAAAAACGTCTTTGCTTTAATGATCTACTGCAAGTCCTGTATCATTTCAGTGAGACCCTCTCCTCTATGGCCGGCCGAAGTGGCCGTGCGGTTAAAGGCGCTGCATTCTGGAACCGCAAGACCGCTACGGTCGCAGGTTCGAATCCTGCCTCGGGCATGGATGTTTGTGATGTCCTTAGGTTAGTTAGGTTTAACTAGTTCTAAGTTCTAGGGGACTAATGACCTCAGCAGTTGAGTCCCATAGTGCTCAGAGCCATTTGAACCTCTCCTCTATTTCGCGATAATTCAAAACGTGTTGCCATTCTTTGAATTTTCTCGATGTACTCCGCCAATGCTATCTGGTAAGAATCTTAAACTGCGAACAGTATTGTAGAGGAAGTAGAACAGGCGTAGTACAGTCAGTCTCTTCAGTAGATCTGTTACATTTTTCAAGTGTCCTGCCAATAAAACGACGCCTTTGGTTAGCCTTCTCCACAACATTCTCTGTGTTCCTTCCAATTTAAGTTGCTCGTAATTGTAATTCCTACGTATTTTGTTGAATTTACGGCCTTCAGATTTAACTGATTCATCGTCTAACCGAAGTTTATTGGATTGTTTTTAGCATTCATGTGAATGACCGATACTTTTCATTATTTAGGGTCAATTGGCAATTTTTTCTGAGTCGCTTTGCAATTTGTTTTGTTCTTCTGATGACTTTACTAGTCGATAAACGACAGCATCATCTGAAAGCAACCTAAGACAGCTGCTCAGATTGCCTCCTAAATGTTTATATAGATAAGGAACAGCAAAGGGCTGTAGTACTACCTTGGGGAACGCCAGAAATCAAGTCTGTTTTACTTGGTGACCTACTACGAACTGTGACCTTCCTGACAGGAAATCGCGATTCGAGTCACATAACTGAAACGATATTCCAAAAGCGTGCAATTTTACTACAAGCCGCTTGTGTGGTAGAATGTGAAAAGCCTTCTGGAAATCTAGAAATACGGAATCAATTTGAAATTCCTTTTCAATAGCTCTCAACACTTCTGTGAGTAACGAGATAGTTGTGTTTCACAAGAACGACGGTTTCTAAATCCGTGTTGACTGTGCGTCAATTGACCGTTCTCTTCGAGGTAATGCATAATTTTCGATCACAATATACGTTCCAAAATCCTGCTGCATATGACGTTAATGATATGGGCCTGTAATTTAGTGGATTACTCCTACTTTTTTTCTTGAATATTGGTGTGACCTGTGCAACTTTTCATTCTTTGGCTGTGGATCTCTCGTCGAGCGAACGATTGTGTATGATTGTTAAGTATGGAGCAATTTTCTTAGCATATATGACAGGAACCTAGCTGATACACAATTATGTCCCGGAAGACTTGCTTTTGTTAAGTGATTTAAGTTGCTTAACTGATCCGAGGAAACGTATTCCTACGTTACTGATGTTGGCGGCTGTTCTTTATTCCAGTTCTGGAATATTTACATCATCTTCTCTGGTGAAGAAATTTCGGAAGGCTGCGTTTAGTAACTCTGCTTTGGCATCGCTGTCATCGATAGTATTTCCATTGCTATCGCCAGAGAAGGCATTTATTGTTTCTTGCCGCTAGCATACTTCACATACGATCAGATTCTCTTTCTATTTTCCGTCAGGTTCCGAGACAAAGTTTCGTCAAGGCATCTGTTATGAGCATCTCCTATGAAGTCCGCCCTAAATTTCGAGCCTCTATAAACAATTGCCGATTTTTGAGATTTTGCTTCCCTTTAACCCCTATGCCGTAGCGCAGCTTTTCGTAACGTTAATAGTCGCGCGGGGTGTTGCTAACACACGAAATAAAAGTGACTATAATGACATTGTTGGGCAGCAAATCACTGATATGAATATGTTTACTTCACAAAAGGCTATTTAGAATGTTATCTCCCGGTGAATTACCGTTTATTTAATATTACTTTAGTATTAAATTGGGTTATTTGAAACATATGCAATAACGTCCATTTTCTTACAATATTTTGTTTATTTATTTCTATTATTCTTCATACTGTATTACAGGTATAAGACATTATACATATAATTCAACACTCATTCAGTCAACTCATACAAACATTTTATGAAATCAGTCACTATCACTGGCTGCAAGGGGTGCGTTATCGTAACACTTTTCACACACATTTCTCATGGGCTCTACACACATAACTATCCAAAATCAAGCACAGTGCGATTTAACTTTTATATCTTTACTCCAAGGACAAACTGTGCAGCGCCTGGGCTTAAATACTCTTTGTTCAGAAGGTGCTGCATTGTTTATGTCTTCAATTCCCGCCATTTTTGAGGCTTTCTGTCTAACTTGTTTAGGCACGGAGTGAGTGGCTGCTCTCTTGCACACTATGGGATTTACCAATGACCTTCCGACATCACGTAAAAATTTTCTTCGGGAAATCCTCTCATTATTATTATGTGTATATATGATGAAGGCGTTAATGCAAACAATGTCAATCATTCGGAAGAATAGGACAAGTGGACAGTGTGTAGTTTTTCTTGAGGTTGAATAAGTAGCGCACATTTTATCTATTGTGGCCACACCTTTTTGGTCTTATTGTACATTGTTATAATTTCTGGTTTCTTTTCTTCCGCACTATTAGTGTCAATGGCACCGCCGGCTGTTTCCCAACATAGATTTCCATCCCCAAAGTATAGCATGTTCTTGCGTCACATAAGGTGATAATTTTTCAAACCATATTTCGCAGGCTTGCTTGGTATATACTGTCGGAAACTGCATTTGCCTCTAAATGCAACCAGCTGTTCATCCACCGTCGTATGTTCAGACACAGTATAATTACTGACACAGTTTGACATGAATAATTCAAATACTTCTCTGAACACAGCTAGGAGATCAAGTTCTCTACGCTGTGGTCTGTCTCGAATATCATCGAATCTCAAACAACGCAATACGAACCGAAAGCGCCATAAACTCAATGTTGCATGAAATATTGCAATTCAAAAACAATTTGTGTCCCATAAGTCTTCCAGGTTTTGGTGTCCTGCCCTGTAATGCCCAGCTGATATCAACAGACCCAGAAGAGATTTGATTTCTTCCTCATTTGTTGGTTTGGCGTCATGGTCTCTTGTGAAATTTGATGCAATGTGTTATATGTAAATATCTCTGCATGATATATTCGTTCCAATTATTATGTCATTTATAAATATCGAAAAATAGTCCACAGCAGTTTTCCCAGATTTTACAATAGCTTTCACACCTCGGAGATGAATGATGAAGTCTACACTTCTAGTTCTTACGTTACGACTAGGACAACATTTCATCTATTTCGTAACCTTATCCCTTCCAATAAAAAAATCATGCTTGCTTTCATTATCCCCTGCATTTACGTGCGGTTCCAGTTCCAGGTTGTCTTCATCCTCCGTTTCCGTGCCACTGTGACGAGAGAGAACTTCACAATTGTCTTTTTCCTCCTCTTTCTCTGATCCTCCTACAAAAGTATCGTCTAATACCTCTTCCAGAAGCTTCCGTACTCTTACTTGTTCTATTTTGTAACGATATATAGCTGTTTTAACTGCAGGGAGCGACAAAATACAAGCAGCTGCTACGGAATAAAACTGTACGCTTTCTCACTGTACTGTAACATTAAGAGGCGCGCGAGCTGCCGGCAACACCCCAAGGCACATTGTTGCGTGTTTTCTTGGAACTTGCGCTTCAGTTGTTACTCAAAGCTTTCATATTACGTCCTAGAAAGGTACCAAAGAACGTGACGTTATACTCCTGTCCATTATGTAATAATCCATCGATAAGGATGACTGAGGTGTTCTGAACACCCCGTGCCACCGCTTAAGGGTTAAATTTGGCATTTATGTGGAAGCGTCATGGGAGCTCCTAGGTATGAACGTAGGAAACAACTGTAACTCATTTTCCGTTAAGATTTCCCACGAATTCTTTTTATTCCGTGTTTCACTAGGTTTTTGTATGTCCATTGTTCTGATTGTTGGTTTGAGAGATTTCGGCCGTTCACTTATGGAATAAGTCCTTACGATACTATTTATTGCATGGCTTCCAGTTTCGGTGCTTCTGTACACTATTTTCAGGCCTTAACTGACGCTGATGGGGTTCACTCCAATTGTATACACGATTCTGCCTATGGCCAGCGCCAACATGTATGAATTTGTTTTCCCGAATTACCTGTTACAACGATATTGTGTCTCCACCTGTCAACCATCAGGTGGTAGAGACACAATTCCGGTGTAACCGATGCTCACGAATACCAGTTGATGGATGTTGAACAGTTGTTGTATCCTGTGCACGACTGGACGATGCCCTATTGGCACCGAACAAAGCGTAATAATGATACACTGTATTGTAGAAACTGACAGGCACGAAACAAACAACATCGTTAGCCGCGTGTTTTTTTTTTTTTATTTATAATGGACTTGTAGTCGTGGATTACGTGATACATTTTATCGCATGTTTCACTAAGGTTCAGCTGCGAGAATTATTTTCCGTTACATGCAAATTTCTTCTTAGGAGCACACACGTTGCTTTTGAATTTTGTAAATCAATTTCATTAAATTTTTATTTGAGGCGAGAGTGTCCTACTTTGTTTTCCATTTTCTGAGTGACACCATCTAAGCTTGCTGATATTTGTCGTCTTTGTCAACTTACTTTTGTACGTATTTTGCTAGAACACGAATTATGATGTATCTGAACTTTGACCACAGCTCTACGTTGGTCATATTAGAACTGAACGATGTAAATTTGTAATGAAGCATGAATGCAAGGATTCAACGCCGGTATTTCAGTTCTGTCGAACACATAATAGTCCTCATGTTCTCTAGCGAGTGTTTCGGCCGTTGTCGAGCATTCTCACCATAACAGTTTCGTGATCCTAAATTCATGCCTCTTTCATGGCTTAGTCGAAATGATCAAGTTCGTTCACATCCAGGAGGTCTAGTTGCTCCAAATCAATTTGTACATTAGAGTTCATTGCTACTTCGCAAAACTGTTAATTGTATTTACTGTCATGTACGCGTTGGTTCCATCGGGAACTGCCCCTACATGTAAGGGTGCTTCACATAGTGTATTTACATGCTATCGAATTTACATCTACTTCTACATCTACGTATGGAAAATATAGCGAGTGCATGCCTGAGGTGCCTATGGTACCAGTTACTAGGTCTTCACCCAGCTTCAGTCACGACTGGCATGCGAGGAGAATCATCGTTGAAATATCTCTGTAAGCACTCCAATTACGTTAATCTTGTATTCCTAGTCCCTGTGGGACCACTTCCTAGTGGCATATAGTGTAGCACTAGATTCCTCTCTTAATACTGATTTCTCACGTGATAGTGTTCATAGTAACATGTCTGAATATGCTCGATGTCTCCTGATTGTCCTGTGTGACTTCGTAAGATATGTCAGACGAGAGTTTTATAAGCAATTACTTCTGTAAACAGATGAAATTTTCGTAGCATTCTGTCAAAGCATCGAGGTCTTCGACCTGCTTTATCTACGACTGAGCGTGTTCCATCGCTTAATTTGTCATTCCTATAAATAAATTGTTATACCCAGGTATTTGATTTATCTGGGACTCATTTACACTGTCGTCATAGTACAGTAATATTTTGCATTTTGTTTCATGTACGATTTCCTATTTATGAACAGTTATGAGAAGCTGTAGATTTGTGTATCAGTTTCAGATCTTGTCAAAATCTGACTGAATAGATCTGCAGAACGTTTTTAGGGCAGTACCACACTGTACAGTGTGTGGACAAAAATAAGGAAAATTCAACAACACAACACATTACTATGCGTAATAAGGTGTAGGAAAAACGTTTGCATTCAAAAGAGGTTCCAATGGATAAACACAGCTCTTTTTTTTTGTTTTGAAGGGAATATTATACTGTTCTTCGTGCAACATAGTGGCAAGTTCTGGCAGCGATGTTGGACGTGGGTGTGATCACGCCACTTACACTCCCAGGTAGACCACAATGGCTCAATAATACTGACAGCTGTTGACTTCTGTGGCCAGGGGAAATGCTACAATTAATCCTCGTGCTCACAAGACCTGTCCTAGAAGATGCGAATTGTGTGATCTGGAGGGGGCATTGTTTCCTTGAAACACTGCATCATCACTGATATACAGTCGTGGACAAAACGAGCGAGACCCCTTGCCTCTTCGGTATGCTGATCCGCACAGCTTTAAAGTCTGCTACACAGCATAACAGGCAAGGCGACCAAGTGCTACCAACATACTATGCACAGGCGTGAAATTGAAAAAGTATCAGAAATTTGTCAGACTGTTTTCAATCATGTGTAAGACTATATTAATGCTGATTATGGTGTTAACCACAACACCTAAATATAAGATATAAATGAAACAAGAAACGGTAATTAGTATGAACTGTACTAATAAAAATGAATTTCAGCTTATCGAAATAACGTAACTGTTTTAGTAAGACAAAGTACCCCAGATCGTTACGAATTAGCAAAATATTATGCACATTTGGCAACGAAATGGTCTGTGTCAACGTTCAGACCAGTCATAGTGGATTACCGTTGCTGACCTACCATGAAAGTGTGCAAATTTAGCAATGCCTGAAGATTCACAACGAAATTCAGTTAAAAATCATTCAGAGCCACACTTAAGTCAATTTAATTATTGACGGAAGCGGAAAAAGTAGGCAGTAACAAGTATGAAATTCTAGAACGGTTTCATATCGATATCCACAGGGCGCCGGTACAGAATAAAGGTAGCAACAAAACGTATTGAGAGCTCGAGAATTTCTTAATATTCCTTTACTGATAGTCTATCGGCCTCCATCGAGATTAGAACCGAAAACAAACCATACCTCCCTTGCAGTAGCAAACACCTTTCACTACGCTAGCAGACAACCCAGGCAAACAGCCCTCTATTATTACCCCATACATGAATAAGCCGTTAATTTCACAATGAAAATGGCAAAATGATCTTCAGTTTCTGTTGCATAGAACTTTCAGGACTTAAAAACATGAATTGCCTACATTTTTGTCACCGCTTACGTGACAATCATTCGGGATGTTTGTCGAAATAACAAAAAACTGTTATTAGCGAGTAAATGTAGTAGGATAATTTTGCACGACCACAGGAAATACTCGGCGACGTAGCTGCCAAACGTATTCTACAATATTTCGAATTCTCCATTAGACGTGCCCCAGCCAGAAAACGTTCATTAGCCGGAGTGTTCCTTAAGGTAGCTAGCAATGGGAATGCTCGCAAATCTAAAACGCGGTGGCATTAATAGTGGGATGTGAATTACCACGTGTATAGGCAAATGGATTTGATTTGCATTTCTGTAAACATGATTTGGATCGAAAGCGTAGCTACAATTAATATGCTGATGTATGGACTGCAACTGGAACATTTCGAATAAAGAGTAGGGGAATTTATTATGCGGCCCTCATCTTCAGTAACTGTGGGAGCTATTGTCGTTGTTAGGATATCGTCACGTAAATCGGTAAAAATGGAACCCTAATGGTCTCACTTTCTTGACCGTCTACCTCTCTACCCAACCCTTAAAACCCGTTTACCTCGAGTACGGGTGGACATAATAAGCGGTAATGTATCGCACTTCCTGCGTTATATGGTCCCTTGGTGGTGTAAAAAAGTGAGCTATGTCAACGAAATCTGAAGATACTGCCGTTTATGTAAAGAAAATTTGTGCGAAAGGTCAAAAAATGGCTGTAAGAACTATGCCACCAAACTGCTTGGGTCATCAGTCCCTAGATCTAGAACTACTCCAACCTACCTAACCTAACACACATCCATGCCCGGGGAAGGCGGTCCGCGATATGACGCCGTTGAGCGCACGGCTAACCCGCGCCGGCAAGCTGTTAATATCATCTGGTGTTACTAAATAGTTATTCACTTCTGGTGAATGATTTTCTGCGCAGTTCATTTAAGTAACAATAACTAAAATATATTTGATGTTACGGAAGAGGGAGGACGCCTAGTTCATTTCCCCTTTATTCAAGATGTTAGATTCGCAATCTGATCGTACGTACTATCCATAACCACACTTTAGATCCAAGTCATAGTCACAGATATGTGAATACAACACATTGGCTTATACTTGAGGTGTGGCGTCTTCGAAGCGCGAGTTTTTCCAGCACGTCAGCTGAGCGAACTTGCATTGTATGTTGGTAGCACTTCTTCGCCTTGCCTGTTATGCTGGGTAGCAGTGTTTGAAGCTGTGCGGATCAGCATAACGAAAAGTCGAGGGGTCTCGCTCGTTTTGTCCACGACTGTACATACATGTAGTTAATCACCCAGAGGGTCACTTAATCCTTGGCAGTAATGCAACCTTGCAGACTTAGCATGGAGCCCATGGAATACGACGATATGGCTGCCGAAATTGTCAACTAACCCCCCCCCCCCCCTCCCCATGTTTCACTGTCGGCAGAAGGCAGTTTGCATCATAGGCTTGGAACGGCATACTCCAGACGTAAACTCGACCAGATGTTGGGAACATTGTGAAAAACTCATCCGACTAAATGACTATCTTCCACTGCTGTACAGCCAAGATTTTATGGCTTCGCCACCACATTTTCTTTTTACGGGCATTTGTGTCACTGATGACTGGGTTTTGAATTATAGTTCGTCCTGCCATTCCCTGTTTGTGGAACTCCCTTCGTTCTGTTTTGTTGTGAACTGGATTCAAAAGTATAACATTCACTTCTGCGGTGTCTTCTGCAGCTGTCGTTCGACACAAACTTCTAAATGATATCTGCCATGATCACTACCCTCTGTCCGTGTGGAGAATGATGTTTTTCTGCTTTCCCTGTATGTGGTGTAAGTCTTCGATATGGTACCTCTTCAAATACCACACGCTTCGGCGACCTCGTTTTCGGAAGTACTCACCATACATAATGCACTCACATGTAAACAAAACACTGTTCTGACCGCGACTGACGCTTGTAACTTATTCAGAAGATTGTGCAGGTGCCGTCCGTGGTGAGATACTACAGCGCCACCTATAGGCTTTGCTAGCACCTGTATTCAAGATGAAGCAGGCATTTCTGGCGGTGTTTCCGTGATTTCCATTCCCTGTAGATAGCTGCACCATCTGCGAAACGTCTGAGATTACCGTTAATAATATCTGTCGTGTCGTTAGCATACAACACGAACCTCAAGGGCCTCTAGAGTTACTTAAACATCTATCGCTCACGCTCCTACCAAGAACTACTTATTCCAGTCACAAATCTTCTTGTTACGCTATACGGTAGTACTTTCATTAATAAATGTTGATCCGGCACTAATCTGGTAGGGTTTCATAGTGCCATGTTGCTTTGCTCAATTTTTGCGATTTCAACTGGACCTTAACATAATTGCTGTTTTGCCCTTAAAGAGCGCAGTTGGACTAAACTACGTGGCCAATTCCATTTGCTGCCTTCCTTGCTGCCCAAACTTCCCTCATTCGCTCGCTGTTCGGGTCCTCTGTTCATGCCACTTATTAGCTTCATGTCTTCGGCTTCATCTTGATTGCCTTATTGGTTGCCAATATTTCTTTCATCTTCTGGCTGTGATCTAGCTTGCGTTCTTCTGTCTATTTTACACCTGTTCGTTTGTCAGTGTATCTCATGTAGTTTACTTTTCTTAATGATGTTTCTGAATTTTATTCTGCTGTTTATTGTGTCTGCTCTGATGTTGAGTTGGTTCAGGTCGTTTTTTACCTCTGCCACCCATTTGTTGTTTCTAGTGGTTACCCAGTCAAAGATCTGTTTGGTCAGTCTGTATGATGGCATTCTATATAGGTGTCCATAGAATTGTAGTCTGCGTTTTCTAATCTTTTCTGTGATTGTCTACGTATGTTTGTGTAGTTCCTCTGTAGGTTTCTTGATCCAAATTCCACTGTTGTTAGTTGCACCAAATATTTTCCAAAGTATTTTCCGTTCTACTTCTTCTAGTTGTCTGATATTTGTATACCCTAGGATTAGTGTGGTCTCTGCTGCATATAGTGCCTCGGGGACCAACACCGTGTCGTAGTGGCGTAATTTAGCTTTTTGTGGGATCTGTCCAGTTTAGTTTTGCTTTCTTCGTTTGAGTCTCTATTATGTCGGCTCATTTGTAGTGTTTCACGGAGGTATTTCTTACATATTGAATAGCCAAGAAACTGGTACATTTGCCTAATATCGTGTAGGTCACCCAAGAGCACGCAGAAGTGCCGCAACAAGAAGTGGCATGGTTTCGACTAATGTCTGAAGTAGTGCTCGAGGGAACTGACACCGTGAATCCTCCGCAACTGTCCATAAATCCGTAAGAGTACGAGCGTGTGAAGATCTCTTCTGAACAACACGTTGCAACGCATCCCAAATATGCTCATTAATGCTCTTGTCTAGGGAGTGTTTAAACTCAGAAGAGAGTTGCTGGAGCCACTGTGTAGCAGTTTTCGACATGTGGAGTATCACATTGTCCTGCTGGAATTGTCCAAGTCCCTCGGAATGCACTATGGACATAAATGGACGCCAGACGGGATGCTTATACACGTGTCACCTGTCAGGGTCATAGCTATATTTATCAGAGGGTCCCATATCGCTCCAACTGCACACGCCCCACACCATTACAGAGCCCCCACCAGCTTGACCCATTTCCTGCTGTCATGCAGGGTCCATGGATTCGTGAGGTTGTCTCCATACCCGTACACGTCCACCCGTTCGATAGAATTTGAAACAAGACTCGTTCGACCGGACAATATGTTTGCAGTCATCAACAATCCAATGTCGGTGTTGACGGGCCTAGGCGAGGAGCGAAGCTTTGTGTCGTCCAGTCATGAAGGGTACACGAGTGGGCCTTCGGCTCCGAAAGCCCATATAGACTATGTTTGGGTAATTGGTTCGCATTGAAGTCTGCAGCAATTTGCGGAAAGGTTGCACTTCCGTCACCTTGAACGATTCTCTTCACTCGTCGTTGGGCCCGTTCTTGCAGGATGTTTTTCCGGAGATTTAATGTTTTACCGGATTCTTGATACTCACAGCACACTCGTGAAATGGTCGTACGGAGAAGTCCCCACTTCATCACTACATCGGAGATGCTGTGTCCCATCGCTCGTGCGCCGACTATAACACCACGTTCAAACTCAAATCTTGATAACCTACCATTGTAGCAGAAGTAACCGGTCTAATACCGCCCCAGACACTTGTAGTCTTATATAGACATTTACGGGAACAACCCCTTATCCTGCCTGTTCACATATCTCTGTATTTGAATACGCATGCCTTTAACAGTTTCTTTTTCGCTTCAGTGTATATGACTTACTTTTACAGCGGTGCGACGTTGATGTTGACGGCCGACGGTGATGCCCTGTTCAGTCAGCTAGCGTAGTCCACGGCTCGTATTGTTAGTGTGAGGATGAATCGTCGCATCTTCCATGGCCGCAAAAGTCACAGCATCTCAGTTTTACTGATCCTTTGTGTTCCAATTTGGAGGGAAGGATGGATGATCGTTACACACCTCCATCGTCGTTACCTGAAATTGCAGGAAGAATGATATGAAAGTCCCTTGATAACCATATAAGACCTATATTTATCCATTCCGAGATGACTGGAAGCTATTTTGAAGACCAACAGATATCCTACACCTTATTAGATACGTGATATGTCGTGAAGTGTTTTTTCTACCCACTGTAAATGTTTCGAGTTCCTCTCTGAGATGCGACCCTACTGCCTTCTTGTATTTTACTAAACGTATAAATTTTTCTGGTTGTTTTGGTCGTCCATTGTGCTTTGTTAACTTTGTTAATAGAGCTGTCTCATTATCACCGATATTAGTTTAAATGGGAGTATCCTCAAAGAAATCAGGTCAATATGTTGCCTTTGGATTCAGTATATTTCGATCATGAATTGACTTCTGAACGATCCTTCTATGTAGTTTCCACAGAAGGCATGTCGTAATGTTTCACAGGATATCTTTTCAAGCTCACTACTTACAAATGTGTAACTATCTCAGTTGATGTTTGTATGATTGAAATCTTCTCTGATGACGACTTATGTGTAAGTTTTCTTTTATATCTCGTGAAACATCCCCTTAGAAAAATTAGTGAATTACTGTGCTGATAAACCTCTTACGTGATTTTATTTTCAAACAGCTGAGCAGAACTGAACGTACTCAGACATTTCTCTCTTTACTTATTCCGATCAACACTAAACTGACACACAATATTTTTAGCGCAACTTTCAATAATCGCTACAAAAGAATGGCCCTGACTAACAATAACCTATACCTTTCATGAATCACATACCTCACAAAAATCTTCGTTACTTGAACTACTGCAATAAAGCGAGTGCCAATACTGCCAGCCAAATAAAAGATTGTAACTAATGAAGGCACTAACTACTGATAGGCATAGTTAGGAAACGAAAGATTTTGACAGAGAACAAACAATGTATTTACCTTAATAATGTTCAAAAGTCATCATATATATATATATATATATATATATATATATCAGTAAGCTGTTGTGGAATGCCCATGTCCAGGATCTTGTTCAGAAGCTAAATGCTGCTTTATTTACCATTAGAACACTATTTGAAATAAGTGACACTTCAACACGAAAAGTAGTCTACTTCACATATTTTCATACGCTTATGTCGTATGGTATTATTTTTTGGGGTAATTCTTCTGATTCAAAAGGGGTATTTTTGGCTCAAAAACGGGCTGTTCGAGCTATATGTGGTGTAAGTTCGAGAACCTCTTGTCGACCCCTATTCAAAAATCTGGGAATTCTGACATTGCCCTCGCAGTATATATTTTCTTTAAGGTCGTTTGTTGTTAGCAATATTAGCCTATTCCCAAGAGTTAGCAGCTTTCACTCAGTTAATACTAGGCAGAAATCAAATCTACATGTAGAATGCACTTCCCTGACTCTTGTGCAGAAAGGAGTGCAGTATTCTGCTGCATCCATTTTCAATAAGCTACCACAAGAACTCAAAAATCTTAGCAGTAGCCCAAACTCTTTTAAGTCTAAACTGAAGAGTTTCCTCATGGCTCACTCCTTCAATTCTGTCGAGGAGCTCCTGGAAGAGCTAAAAAATTAAGCAAATTCCAGTGTTACATTGTTGATTTTCTTCATTTAAACTTATGACTTGTCACCTGAATATGTTTTTTTTTATATTTCATTTTATCTGTTTCTAATATCGTGTTATAATTTAATGTATTGACTCGTTCCATGACCATGGGGATTTCTCCTTAATTTGGTCCCACGGAACAATAAATAAATAAATAAATATATCAGTTCATGATATCCAGTATTAAAAATTTACTTTTTCTGATGGACACACGTCCAGATCGTCAGCTCTCAAAATTTTGCCATCTCTCTCCCTATATCCACCACTGCTGGCGGCTCACCTCCAACTGCGCAACGCTACGTGCTGTTCACATCCAACTGCCCAACACTACAATAGCAGAATTTCCAACAATGTAAACCAACCACAGACTGCACACAGCACAGTCAGTGATTTTCATACAGGGCGCTAACTGGCGTTACCAACATAAAAACCTAAACAGCCTACCTACACTGGGACTGCGTTTGGTGTGGTCGCTAGAAATATTCAATTATAAATTTATGACCACCCTTGAAACTGAGATTTTCTGTAATCTCAGATGTAGCTTCTATTTATGTTTACGTCTACCTCAACAAATACGCCAGTTCCTGTTTTCCATTAGTCTATCTTTTCGATGCACCCTTAAATTTACCCCTTATATCTCATTATTACTAATTCTGGTTACTAACCAGTTTTATCCAAGAGCTCCTTTGGTTTTTAGCAGCACTTCAGATTTCGTGATTTTGTTTCGAATATTTCGGCAGCTGATCACTACCACGTTATAGTATCAATACAGGTGGCGAGGGCGGAGGGGGGGGGGGGGGGGGGGGGAGGGGAGTGGAAGGTGGGGGGCGGCGCATTCCCCTGGATGTTGCAGTAAAACTGTAGGGATCCTCTAGCTGTCATTAACTGGACTGACTAATTTAGGGAGATCCTACAGTTTCCAGCCCTATGATGCATTTCTGGGAAGTCGAAATCAGGCTTCTCACAGAACCTTCCAATTCTAAGATTCAAGTCTTCATTTGTCTTACTTCGAGAGGCCACGATTAGGTTTTAGTACAAGGCTAAAATTTTTAACTTCTTTGAATTTACATAAACAACGTTGTCTTCTCAGCAATCTCCGGCAGTTCCTGGAATGATCCAAGTACGATCTAAAGCCCAGACTACAGGCATCGTTTGTTCCACTTATAGCACAATCAGCGACTGGTTGTATCCTATTCCCTCAAAGGGAGATCTTGTACTTCCTAGTGAGAAGACATTATCCACGGAAGAGATGAACCTTCCAGCTATCTTTCTCTGATAGAATTCTCTCGCTAGACCTCCAAAGCCACTCACTCACAGCAACTTCCTATCACGTCACAGTTCAGGGCAATTTTAGATGCATACGAATGGCAACTAACTCATTCCGTGGCCGAGAAGAGCATTGACAGTATGGCTGCAATGTTTTAGACGGAGCGCAAATAAGCTGACCTAAGCTTGCCGATTCTCTTTTTAATTTCTGTATTCTCTCTGCTGTAATGATAACAGGTTCCTTTTAAGGTCTGAAGTGTTTAATAGCCAACGAAAAGATTTATTAACACCCAAGGAAGAGATTTATTAACCCCCAACGATGAGATTTGTGTTATGCCAAGACCATCACATGGGGTTAAATCTACTGATTTATTGCGGCTATTTTAAAGGATTTTTCTTTTCTAGCAGATTCAAGAAAGAAACTCGAAATAAGCGAAAATTTTTCTGACAATACACCCCACCGATGAAACAGAAAACTAAACACAACATGATATGAAAGTTGCATACACTACTGCAAATGTAACTCCACTAAATACGGCACGGATCCGATCCAGGGCCGGCATGCAGCTCCGGGCCGAAAGCGGCGTTTTAACACTTCCAGCTATCCGGCCGAGTAACGCACATATGTATACAATAGATGATATGATTTATTCAGAGAAAGAGCTTCACAAATTGAGCAACGCTTTGGTTCACTTCTGGCCCTTATGCAAGCATTGATAGATAGAATTGTTGGACGTTGGCCTGATGCAGATCGTACCAAATTTTGTCCAGCTGGCGCGTTACATCATCAAAATCCCTAGATGGTTGGAGGGCCCTGCTCTGCTTTCTCAATTGGTGTAAGACTGCCAACCTTGCTGTCCAAGATAAGGTTTAGCAAGCCCCTTGACAAGCAGTAGCAAGTCTCGCCTTGTATGGGCGGACATGATCTTGCTGAAATGTAAGCCCACATTGGATTGCCATAAAGAGCAAGAAATCGAGGCCTACAACATCGTCGATCTACCGTACCCATGGTCTAGGGGCACAGTCGGCTCATAGCCGTGATGCGGGAAGGACACGCTCGGCGCTCTGAGCAGCGCTCCGTGGTCGTGTTGTTGTTTACAGGTTAGCGTGGAGTGCTAAGTCAATCACATTCTGATCTCAATGGAGTTATCTTGCCACTGTGAAACTATAAAGATCACCTTCCAAACGGAGCATGCACGACATAGAGCGCACGAAGTAGAACTGTTCATAGGTGACAAACTTCAGTCCGCACCTTAATGTTGTAGGGATGCACTTCTCCATCTTGGGCCGTGTCATGCAATCTAATCAAAGGAAGACATATGCGTTGACATTGTGCGACGTTTCACCCAGGAACTGAAATTTAAACACCGTGATGGGTAGCCCAAGACGTAATAATTTCTGCCTTCCGACCTTACGGGAATTCGCCAATCACATCGCAGAAAGCGGTAGACCTTTGATACCTACCACTTCTTGAATAGCTTGAGTCAGATCAAACTTGAGCGGCCAAAGTACGTGCCATGATTGATGGCGTGCGAGCGATCGTCCTGTACGACGAATGGCCTGTGGCCAGGTGGGCTACGGCCTGTAGGATTGCCTGTGCAGACGTCTAATTTAAAAGCCGGTAGGCGATGTCGCGCCACCCATAACACATACAATGCTCCCTGTCACCTAAGCCGCTGTGGCGAAGATTTGGGATGCAGCGGAGCAGATTACTTCCGATTTGTCATCGAAGGAGGACACTGGAGGGATGGCGAATCTTCAGATACCCTCATCACCTCCGGCGGAAAAGACTCCCTCAGATGAGAGGCGCTGTTACGATAGCGATAGACATCGACTCGGACGTCGTACCAACCTCTGCCTTCCTTCTGGTTGGGGCGGGGGAGGGGGGGGGGGCGTCAGATGACGGCCGATCCTCGATACGGAACAACATTCAGAAACACCAGTCACCGAGGAAAAGTAGGAAACGTAGTTGCACGCCATCTGTCGATTGTCTCCTCAAGATAGCCGCAAGGGATTGCGAAACGGGGTTGGACGATGCGTCAATCTCGGTAGACCTGTTGTTGAGCTTGCTTTATTTTACAATTACTCAGTGGTTTGTTCGCTACAGCCTGCGACGCCTTCCATCCGCCGTCTGCGCTCTCTGTTAACAAGCCACCTCTGGAAGACCCCGACTTTCAGCAGCGACCGGATGATTCTGCCCCTCGACAACCCACTGCAGCTGCTTCTGTTTCTTGAGCGGACGACATAGAGAAGGAAACGGAACGGTCTATCAGTACCTTGAACGAGCGCGTTCCATGGTTGTGGCTCCCATTACCTCAACACAGTGATCGCTGTGGCTTCGACCGTCTTGTGCGGTCTGTCCTGCCCGAATGCCACTGGTGGACCCCTTGCCTCGACAGCAGGAATACTGGAAGGCACTTGTCGCCTAGCTATGATTAATATCAGCACTGTCCGTGCGCCGCATAAACTAGCGATGCAGCACGATGCACTCCGAGCGGCCCACTTAGACGTAACCTTTTTACAAGAAGCGCATTTTGATGGTTTTCTCAAGCCATTTGGTTACATCCCTTATGTCTCCCATGCGTCGGATACCGGTAGTGGTGTGACGATCCTAATCTCTGACCACAATATCTTCCAGACACAAGGATCATTGCTCTCACACTCTTTGAATTAGTATCGTCTACGCTCCGTCAAAATCAGGGAGGCGAAAGTAACACTCTGCCTTGTTCGCGGAGGCTGTCTTACTTCTTTTCATTGACCGGCAAGATGCGTTGGTGCTGGATGCTGATTTTAATTCCATCTTCCACCCCAAAGATCAATTGCTTGTGCAGAGCTCGCCATGGCTGTCGACCTTCTCTTCCATGTGAACTCATGGGAACACATTCATGGTGACTGCCCCAGTTTCACGTACTATACCGCACATTTCTCCATTCGTCTTGATACCTTTTACGTCTGGCGCTCGCTGGTGAGACGAACCCTACTGGCAGAGATTTGACCTGTCACTTTTTCCGACCATGCAGCTTATGTCTCGATCACCAGAGGGCGCTTCATGGAAGCAGGCTTCTAAGCTGAATTTCGCCATACTGTAATCTGTCGACTGTTGGTAGCTTTTAGAGATGTCTTGTGATCAATGTCGCCGCCACCGTGGCGCTTGCCCATATACATTGCCGTGGTGGTTGTCGTGCACAAAACCTGCCCTCCGTCGGGCCATGATGGCAGAGACTCGGCAGCTTGGATGAGGCAATCCTTGAGAAGTGTTGAGAAGCTGGTCTATGATGCCGTTTTCGCCTCAACGTTCTAAAATAGTGAACCGCACCAAAGCACAAATCACAGCCCTCATGCGCCACCACCTTGAAGGGGCGATGATACGAATGCCACCAAAGTTCCAGTGAAATGAAATTTAAAGAAAGATTTCTGGTGAGGAGTACAGGGTAATATTAGCAGCAGCAGCAGCACAAAATTGTATAAAGGGAGTAGAATTCGCTGTAGATAGGAAGGTAGGACAGAGAGCGAATTACTGTTATCAGGTCAGTGATAGTATTGTTCTCATCGGAATCGACAGTAGACCTACACCGACAACGATAGTTCAGGTATGCATGTCGACGTCGCAAGCTGAAGATGAAGAAACAGAGAAAGTAAATGAGGATAGTGAACGGGTAATACAGTAACTAAAGGGAGATGAAAATCTAATAGCCATGGGAGTTTGGACTGGGGTTACAAGGAGAGGGGTAGATGAAAGGGTTACGTGAGAATTTGGGCTTCGTCTACGGATGAGAAATGAGAAAACTAATTGATTCCTGCAATAAATTTTAGCTAGTAATAGCGAAAACTCAGTTCAAGAACAACGAGAGGAAGATATGTTCTTGGTAAAGGTCAGGAGGTACAGGAAGATTTCCGTTAGATTACATTATGGTTCGGCAGAGATTCCGAAATCAGATACACGATTGTAAGGCCTACCGAGGAGAAGATGCAGACTCATATTACAATTGTGTAGTGATGAAGAGTACGATGAAGTTAAATACACTAGTCAGAAAGAATCATGGGGAATACGGAAGTACTAACGAATGAAGAGATAAAAAATGGCTCTGAGCACTATGGGACTCAACATCTTATGTCATAAGTCCCCTAGAACTTAGAACTACTTAAACCTAACTAACCTAAGGACATCACACACACCCATGCCAGAGGCAGGATTCGAACCTGCGACCGTAGCAGTCCCGTGGTTCCGGACTGCAGCGCCAGAACCGCTAGACCACCGCGGCCGGCGAATGAAGAGATACACTTGAAGTTCTCCAGTGCTATAGATACAGCGACAGCGAATATCATAGTAGGCAGCTCAGCTGGAGGGGCGTGGACATCTCTGAAAAGAGCAGTGGCGGAAGTGGGACAGAAAAACGTGGGCACAAAGAAGGTAACTGCGAAGTAACCATGGGTGACCGAAGAAATAATTCAGCTGATCGGTGTAAGAAAGAAGTATGAAAATGTGGACGGAAGTTCGGGAATACAAAAGAACAAGTCACTTATGAATGAAATAAACAGGAGGTGCAGGAAAGCTAAGGCTAAATGGCTGAATTAAAAATGGGAAGAAATCGAAAAAGAAATATTAGTCCGAAGGACTGATTCAGCATACAGAAAAGTCAAAATAACCTTCGGAAAAATTAAAATTAAGGACGGTAACATCAAGAGAGTTGTGGCAATTCCGCCGTTAAATGCTAAGGAGAGAGCTGACAGGTGGAAAGTACATTTAAGGCCTCTATGAGGGGAAGACACGCATGATGACGCAGTAGAAGAAGAAAGAAGAGTCGATATAGAAAATATAGGGGATCCAATGTAGAAATCAGAATTTAAAAGAACTCCGAAACACTTGATATCAAATAAGGCAGAAGGATAGATAGCATTCCATAACGAGTTCTAAAATCGTTGGGGAAGTGGCAACAAAACCACTGTTCACCTTTATATGTTGAATATGAATCTGGCGATAAACAGTCCAATTTTCGGGAAAGCATCGATACAAATCGGAAGACTGCAAGAGATTAAAAGTGCGAGAGTGATCACACTATTAGCTTAACAGCTCATGCATCCAAGTTGCTGACAAGAGCAATATACGGAATATACGGAAAAACAGAAAAGATAATTGAGGATATACGGTAAGAGCACCAGAGAGCCAATTTTGAAGTTGCTTTTAATAATGGAAGCAAGAGAAAAATAAAATCAAGCTACGTTCGTGTAATTGGCCGACATCGAAGTAGTGTTTAACAATGTCAAATGCTGGATGATGTTCGAACGAGGTGCTCGGATTAAATGGGATGTAAGATAGGGATGTAGTCCTTCGCCCTAGTGTTCAAACTATACATCGAGGAAGCAATGACGGAAATAAAAGAAAGGTTCAAGAGTGAATTTAAAACTCAAGTGATAGGACATAAATGATAATATTCGCTGTTTACGTAGCTATCCTGAGTGAAAGTGAAGAAGAGTTGCTGCTGAATGTTACAAAATGATTAATGAGAATTTGGATTGAGAGGAAGTCGATTCATGCAACCTCACATATTGTACCTGTAATGCATTCCCTTCTTCATGATAAATCCCGACCGCACACAGCAGGGGCAATGAGGGCTACCAAAGTGCGAAAGAGAAACACTACAAACTTATACTGAAACCTAATATTTATGTATATTGTCTACACTTGCTAATTTGAACATCATTAATCGAAGCACTCGATCGATAGAGCCAGTTTTCCGGTTGGAAAGTTTCCGGCGTTTTCGATGGGAGTTGTTTGATCACCCTCTGATGTTCGTCGCTGCTCACTTGAACCGCTGGCTACGAAGACAGCATTTTGGCACAGATAAAGAACGGCAGACCAGCGTAGAGAAGTGGCGGAAAGCACGAGCAGCTTGCTTCCATGACGAGTGTGTTGGCAAGTTGGTGCTGGCCGCTGTGGCCGTGCGGTTCTAGGCGCTTCAGTCCGGAACCACGCGGTTGCTACGGTCGCAGGTTCGAATCCTACATCGGGCATGGATGTGTGTGATGTCCATAGGTTAGTTAGGTTTAAGTAGTTCTAAGTCTAGGGGACTGATGACCTCAGATGTGAAGTCCCATAGTGCTCAGAGCCTTTTGGAAAGTTGGTACAACGCTAAGTCGCAGTGGTGACTTTGTTGAGAATTAGCTGGAAGGTGCATCATACTATTGCAAATAAAACAGTTCTGATTTTCATTGTGGTTTCCGTTTCGCGACTGACTGGACCTTACTTTCCGAACAGCCCTCGTATGTCAACCTCACAAACATATACGTTCAATATTATTGAACAATATTCTGGCATTGATATTCCGAGGCTATACATAAGCCTCAAAATCAAAATGAGTAAACGTTAGCCGATGAAAAATTGTTGTGACATGATGTTAATCATTTTCGATTTACAATTCAATCATGTCAATCATGAAAGGATAGCGGATCTCATCCATATGTGTTTCACTTTCACTTCCTCAGCTACCAAATCCAAAGAAAATAACGCACAGAAGTAGTGTTAGTAATGAAAGAACACTTTGCTGCTTTCTTAACGACGCACTCATTGGTTTTATTCTTCTACACTGCATTTGTGAATCACAACACAAAAACGCTCATAGCAAAGATATCTCTGTGATAAGCTACCGTTTCGATACCGTGCACTTCGACGTGCGTAAAGCATCTTACCAATGTCACAGCAGTATTTTACAGACCTCTTAGCCCCTAGTCACTGCACTGTAAAATGATGCATGCTCTGGCATTAGGCGGCTGCAGTGGGGCGGAGCAAGTGACAAACACCTGGTGCGCTCCAAATTTAAAAACTGTGCATTCGGAAGGTAGTAAGTATGTACTATCTGAAGTCATGGCCCAAGTTTCCGCGCGGGATCGACTGCTGGGAGTTATCTCTTGCAGGTATGCATTTTTCGCCTTGAAATATTAAGACGAGTTCATGAGTCGCATGATACGTTTCGAACATCCTACTGCACTAAGAATGGAGGCTCCGAAGCGAAAAAGCGGAGGAAAGATTCTAACCAGACAACTGGCTCTATTTATCGAGATGTTTGATTTGTTGAGATTCAAACTAGCAAGTGTCGAGAGTATAAATAAGTATTAGGTGGCTGCATAAGTTAGCAGCGTATTTGTTTTGCATTTTGGTAATTCGGCTGCTACTGGTTTATTTACCGATTGAAAATTTTTATGTGTAGTTCACTTTTGCTATTTGAGTTTGCATATTGCCGATTTGTCATTTGGACGTTGAAGATGTGGGTCTAGAATATGGAGGCCAAGTGAGGAACTCGGAACATTTCAGATATATTCTTCTGTTTGAGTTGAAGAGAGAAGTGACAGCACTGGACACAGCCCGGAACATTTGTGTCGTGTACACGGATACTGCAGTTTCCCGCCTCCGTAGCCGAGATCGCTAACGCGCACCTGTTCTGTGGCGTTCGACTCGAAGGTAGACCGGTTCGAGTCCTGGTGGTGAGTGAAGTTTTCACTTCTGGTATCTGGCCAGCTAGGGGAGGCGATGTGGTGGCGTAAGGTTTCCTATCACCAGCCTTTGCGCCAATGTCCAGAATTCATTTTCAGACTTCTCTGTGGTGTCTCATGAAGTGACGGCATGCGACACTTGATGGCGATTGGCCCGTCGGATGGAAACGTTAAGCTCGGCGGCTACACTGATGCTCTTAGCGAGGAGTTGGGCTACGTGCCGGCACCCGGGTTTCAAGCTCTCGCTTCTCTCGTCGCCTCTAACATGAACACGACACTGGACTCCATACATTACAGTCCCCTAGACGTAACAGGTATCATTGTAGACACAGATCGTGCTTCGCGAAAGAAAGATGCCTCCGGTCGCCAGGGATGGGAAAATCCTTTCCAAGTAGGAGGCTGCACCTGCCCATCTGGATCTCCCAGCCATTCATACCATAGGTCTTTACTTTACAGTGCCACTGGAAGGAGTGCGCCGTGCGTGACTCGTGTTAGCGCCATCTTTTGTTTTACATCCATTTTTTTTTACCTTACTGCCACCTCGTTATGTTAGTTTCAATTTCTGTGGTCATTGAGTTGCTGCTTAGCCTGCCCGTGAGCGGCAGCAGCAGCGCTTATCGATATAGCCCTGCCGTACTATCTTTGCTAACTGCTATTACTTCCAGGTTCACGTCTTTCGTGGGTGAGTTGGAACGCGCCTGATGTGCAGTTTGGACCAGACAGTCGTAGAGTTGGGACACAGCGGAAGTCGGTCGGGTTGGAGCAGTAGTGAGGCTTGGATAGCCATGACTCGCCCGACCGTTGCCGGCACACATGCCTTGAACTGGGGATGGTCGTGGTTGATCGTCGGTTGGTCGTCTTACCGGACGACGTGTATTTGCTCGCCGGTCGCTTATGGGTTGGCGGTGTATGTCTCAACTCGTGGTTCGGCTGTGTCATTGCACGGTCACTGCTTTTAACATTGGTTGCATTCTTCGTTCTAGTGTTTGTGAAACTGTGTGTAACTTGTGATGTTGACTGCTCAGTTATTTTAATGCTGTATCCGTGCTGCTGTGTGGCAGTCAGTCGGTTGGCGTGGAGCAACGAGGAAATCTCCGCGGGTCAGGGTTTGGCCGGGCTTGCTGGCGGTCTCTACGCAGTATCCGAGTGTGTGGGGCTGTTCCCAAGGTCCGTGGCTCACCGACCCTGGACACGAAAATAGAGTTTGGATTTAACTTACCGGCAAGTCAAGACTGTTCACATTGTGCCCTTTGGTTCTCGTTGTCGGCTGTTGGGACATTTCCGCGAGCAACTACGTGTGTGTTCGAGTTGGCGAAGGTTTAGCCACCGTCCATTGGAATCTAACTGTATTTGGTTAATTGCAATTGATGTGCACCAGCGGAATTTTCTGCCTTGTGGCCGTTAACGTTTCGGTTATCTGCCCTGGTCGTTGACGTAAATTTAGGCAGTGTCCTTTCCTCACCATGTTGTTGCTGTCCAGCATAGTGTGTAGTTCGACAGCTTAATGTATGCTTGGTTGTGGGCGTCCATGCCTTTTACGTTTGCATTGAACTCTGGGTTGTGTGCTGGTCGGGTGGAGCGCAAGTTACCTTGTTGGTTGGTTCGTTGACTGTCTGTTGGTTTGGTTGTCGTCGATCGAGGATGGTTGGGCCGACTGCCTGTCTCACCTTAGTGAACATTAGTACTTCAAGTGCTGACCGGCCCCGAAACTTCTGAGCGCCATTAGCTGCACTGCCCTCTCTTGTTTTCTGTTATCTGTATTTGTATGGCTCATAGCCGATGATTTTGAATTAAAGTTAAATTGTTTTTAGTGGTGTTTTAATTCATGGGTCTTCAGCCGCTTTAAAATTTTCAAGTATTACATTGTTTGGGGTCTTCAGCCTGATTGAAGATAGGGCCTTCTACCTTTGTGTTTTTTATTTAATTTTACATTGATTCTTAAATCATCGGCCTTCATCTGTCTTTAAATTAAGGTTGTTGCGTTTCAAGTGATAGATTTTTGGGCCTTCAGCCAAATTATAGAACTTACTAAACGCGAGGTCTTCTGCCTTCTAAATATTCTTTTGGGCGTCTGGATTTTGAGTTAATGACTTTAAGCCGTTTTTTTTTTAAATTAAAGTGGTTGTGCCCTTACGGCTTAAGTAGTGTGTCGGATTCAGCCGATAACTAAGTTCAAGAATTTGTACTGTAATTTTTGGTCAAATAAATAAAGTTATATATGTTCGAGTGTAACTGACAGTCGCTCATTTTGGCTCCTTTCCACAATTCCAACTACCTGTCTTGTCCTGCTGCGTTTCACGGAGCACGGCAAGAAAATGGTTACCTCGTTTCAAAGAGGATAGTTTTGACATTAGTGACTCTCCACTTTCAGGAAGACCTTCGGCTTTTGATGTAGATCGCTTAAATGCTTTAATTCACAATGAACCACGTCAGATGCTCTAGAAATGGCAAACGTAGTTAACACTGATCGTTCCACCGTCGTGAAATATTTGCATGCAATGTGGAAACTTCACAAATCAGGTGCAAGACTAGTGCAAGCTCTAAGCGAAAATCACAAAAATCGGTGGGATGCCATATGTTGATCTCTGCCTGCTCGTCATCAACTGGCTCATCAAAAACACCGACTATTCCTACCCTGTATCATTCATGGGGACGAGAAATGACGTTTTTATGCTGATATAAGGAAGAGAAAGGAATAGTTGAGCCCAAACCTTGCAGAAACTCCCCGTACAAATAGCTGTGCGCATCCGGAAAAGACAGTAAAGCATATGGTGGAACAGCGATGGAGTGGGGCACTACAACTGGCTTCCCCTATGTGTAGCTATCACTGCTGACATTTATTGTCAACTACTGAGATGTTTTGCAGGCGCAGTCCAAGAACAACGACTAAGAAGACAACATTGTGTTAGACGGATAAAAAACGCTATTTAGGACACAAAGGAATTACAGGCATTGGCTGCGATTGGCCATAGTTACATCAGTAAGAAAAGTTGAAAACTGGTGCTGGTCTGGGATTCGAACCCGTTTACTAGGCAGATGTTCTGACCACTAAGCCATCTGGATACAACGGTGGGGTCAGGGATTTTCTCTGCCTCGTGATGACTGGGTGTTGTGTGATGTCCTTAGGTTAGTTAGGTTTAAGTAGTTCTAAGTTCTAGGGGACTGATGACCATAGATGTTAAGTCCCATAGTGCTCAGAGCCATTTGAACCATTTGATACAACGGTTTTGGAGTCGCACAGACTACCCTAGCACACCTCCCGTTAAACCCAAATTTTTAACTTATCCACACACAACTAATGTAGCGCCCCTTGTCCATTATCATCATTATCCGCAACATTTCACAGATTCCCGTTTGAGTTCGACCACGGTGTGTGTCTACAATGATGATGTGACTGGTCGCCCGCATCTCGTGGTCGTGCGGTAGCGTTCTCGCTTCCCACGCCGGGGTTCCTGGGTTCGATTCCCGGCTGGGTCAGGGATTTTCTCTGCCTCGTGATGGCTGGGTGTTGTGTGCTGTCCTTAGGTTAGTTAGGTTTAAGTAGTTCTAAGTTCTAGGGGAGTGATTACAATAGATGTTAAGTCCCATAGTGCTCAGAGCCATTTTTTTGTCACTGGTCGTCCCATCTTAATTATACATGTATGTGGTATCTGTTCTTTCACACCTAATGGTCTCTTCAGTGCATATGCACAACAGGCTCGAACTCTTACGGGAATCGGCGAAATGCCGCGGGTAATGAGGATAGTGGGCAAGAGCCACTGCATTAGTAGTGTGTGTGGATAAGTTGAGAATTTGGGTGTGATGGGAGGCGGGCTAGGGCATGCGTGCAGCTGCCATCACCAGTCTACCTGGATGGCTTAATGGGCACAGCGTTTGCCAAGTAAGTGGGAGACCTGGATTTCGAATCCCGATCAGACAAATCAGTGCCCAATCGCAGCTAATGTCTCTAGTTCCTTTGTGTCTTATTTAATAATAGCTGCTGTATCAAAATGGAATAGACACTAATGTGGCATGTACATCTATATAAATACAGGAGTTGCTGTGGGGTGTAATTCCGCACCCACATTATTCACTTGATCTGTCTCTATCGAACAATTTACAAGGAACTTCCTTCCTGGGTGAAAATACGCTCTGAATACGGACGGAAAAATAATTTGCCTCAAAACCATGTGATTTCTACAGTCACGGAATCGGAAAGTTACCCTAGCGCTGGCAGACTTTTGTAAATAGTGAAGGAGAATATACACTTAGGTAAAAAATACATGGGGTAGTGATGTTTACGTATACAGACGGCGGTAGTGTCGCGTACACAAGGGCAGTACATTGGCAGAGCTGTCATTTTTACTCACGTGAATCATGGGAAAAGGCTTCTGACGAGAATGCCGCCGCACCACGGGAATTAACAGAATTTTAAAGCGGAATAGTAATTAGAGATACACATGGGACATTTCATTTCATAAATCGTTAGGGAATACAATATCCCGAGGTCCACAGTGTCAAGAGTGTGGCGAGAATACCTAATTTCAGGCATTACGTCTTGTTATGGACAACACAGTGGCTGATGGCCTTCACTTAACGACAAGCAACACTGCGTGAAATAATAGCAGAAATGAATGCGGAAAGTACGACGAGCGTATAAAAAGAAATGGCTCTGAGCACTAAGGGACGTAACATTTATTGTTATCAGTCATCTAGAACTTAGAACTACTTAAACCTAACTAACCTAAGGACATCACACAACACCCAGTCATCACGAAGCAGAGAAAATCCCCGACCCCGCCGGGAATCGAACCCGCGAACCCGGGTGCGTGAAGCGAGAACGCTACCGCACGACCACTAGCTGCGGACGACGAACGTCTCCATTAGGACAGTGCAGGGAAATATAGCATTAGTGAGCCGTGGCAGCAGACAACTGCTGCAAGGGCCACTGCTAACAGCACGACATTGCGTGCAGTGCTGAACCGTAGACGACTCGCAAACCGTGCAGTGATCAGATGAGTCCCGCTTTCAGCTGGTACGAGCTCGTGGTATGGTTAGTGTAGCGCAGAGCCCACGAAGCCATGTACACAGCTTGTCAACAAAGTAGTGAGCAAGCTGATGGTGTCTCTGTGATGGTGTGGGCTATGTTGAAATGGAGCGTATTAGTTCCTCTGCTCCAATTGAACCTATCAGTGACTGAAGATGATTATGTTCGGCTACTAGGAGACAACTTGCCGCAATTTATTTTATGTATGACACTGCGCTGAGCTACAGCTGTTAGCGACTTGTTTGAAGAATATTCTGGACAATTAGAGCGAATGGTTTGTTCGCCCAGATCACCAAATACGAATCCTTTGAACATTTATGGCACGTAATCAAGAGGTTGGGTCGTGCACAAACTGTACTGCCAACACTTTAGCAATTATGGACGGCAATAAAGGAGCATGGCTCAATATTTTTGTAATGGATTGAGCCATGGCCGGCTCGCATTGATGCCGTTTGTTCTTTAGAATTTTGTCACAATCGAGTGGCGTCGTATTTCTCCCTGAGTTACTACCATAACAAGTTCATGACTTGCCTCCATCAGCGGCAGCAGCAGCGTTTATCGATAGTAGTACTGCTGTACCATCTTTGGTGTGACTGCTATTTTCCACGTTGTGGTGTGTGTGGCAGTCGGTCGGTTGGGACAGAGCAGCGAGGAAGTCACCGCCGCGTGAGCTCAGGCCGGGACCGCTAACTGGCAGCGTGCACGCGCGGCCGGATTGTGAGGCGCTAAATGTGAGAGCTACAAATTTCGTTGCTCACCGAACCTGCACACTGAAGTTGAGTAATCAGTTAACCTGTTACAAAACCTCAACTGCTGTGACATTTGTTCGTTCATTGTCGGTTGTAGCTTCCTGGGCCGTTCCCGCTAGCAGCAATGTATGGTGTGTTGGAGTCGGCGAAATTTTGCAGCCGTCTTCCTATATGGTCTTTAACTATTAAATTGGTTGTCGTATCTGTGAAGTACATCAGCGGTATATTCTGCCTTGTGGGCGTTAACGCCCCAGTTACCTGCCCTGGTTGTTAGCGTAGTTTTCCGGCAGTGTGTTTTTCCTCGCTGTGTTAATGCTGTCCGGCACGGCGTCTAGTTCGACAGCCTTTTATTTGTTTATTCATATTATTTTCTTAGAATTGTTATTGTAACTTGGTTGCTTTTAGACGCTGCTGGTATCTTCGTCGTCGGCTGATACTTTCCATTGTGATGCCATTGGTTGGGCGGAAGGGAACTGATTAGGTTGCTGGTTGGCCTTTCAGCCATCCCTGGGTCAGGCTGCCATCCCATTATTTTACCTTACTCTTGGCTGCCAGTCTCACCTCACCTTATCTTAGAGCTACCTCCTCAGGCTGACCCTTGGACAACTTTTGAGCATCACTGTTCTGTTGGTTTTAGATTGTGATTTTCACTTTAGTCTGAAGTACTTTGTGAGTCCTTCAGACGCCTATTAACTTAGCTTGTTTTAATTTTAAAATAAGACCTTCAGCCAACTTAAATTAAAATTTGAAGAATGATTTGTTTAAAAATTAAATTTTGAAAGTTTGTTCTATATGAAATTCTTGTTATCCAGGACTTAAGCCCTGAATTGTTCAATGTCCAGTGTGTGGCCTTCAGCTGACCTGTTACGTGAAATATTCTTAAGAGAAGGCCTTCAGATGTCTTAAATTAAAATTTGAAGATTCATTTATTTAAAACGAATATTAGTAAAAAATTTGCTCTATCTGAAATTCTTATTATCCAGGCCCTAAGCCCTGAGTTGTTCAATATCTTGTGTGTGGGCTTCAGCCGAGTATTTACGTGAAATATTGTTTTACGTAAGGCCTTTAGCTGCATGTATTCTTTAAAGCAATTTTTTATAACTTGTGTTCAGGCCTTCAGACGTTCTTGCTTTTTGGTGTGGTTTTGCGGCTTCAGCCCAGGAGATATCTCTAGTTTCCTTAACTAGGCCTTCAGCCATATTGTTTTATTTTGATCCTTTTACGGCAATGTGTAATTAAATGGTTCTTAGGAAAATAAAAGTTTATGTGTTTTTGTGCAACTAACAGTAACTGATTACGGCCCCCTACACAACCATAACCTGATCAGCTCTATCCTGCGAATCCGGATTTCACGGACTTCCCTACCACGTCGAGCTGCTACACTAGGCCGGAGAAATGGAGGACCGACACTATATTGGGGGTTATCTCATGACTTTTGTCCCTTCAGTGTATTTGTGATCTTGTCACATTGAGAAAATGAGTACAGAATTAGGCACTGTATGTAATGAATGATTCTTTGGTATGCAGGCGATGCATGAACACAGCCGCTGGGAGCCACTGCCGCAATAAGCCAGCGGCCGTCTTGAGGCCTGGGACGAACAAAGCGGCGACGGCGGTGCGCGCACATTTGTTGACGGGCATTCAGCGCGTACGGGAGCGATGGCCGGCCGCCTGAGCGTGTCGCTGCGCAGTGCGCGGCGGCGCATTTAGTTAAAGTGCAATTAGTCCGCCCCGTGTCCGGGCTACCCGGCCCATGAATGGGAGGCCCTCTGCGGCCCTGCGGCGCCGACGGCCGGCGCTATGAGCATTTCGTTAATGGCGGCCGTCGGCGGGTGATCACGAGCGAGCGCCACCGCCGGCGCCGCGGCCTCGGTCCAAACCAGAAGCAGGTGGCGCCGACTGCTCGTGAGGCTGCTCACTGGCGGCGACAGTCGCTTCAGCTGTAGTGTTTCTCACGGTACTACTTATACGAATTGATACCCACGATAAAGACAGGACTTGGCATGTACGCTACGTCACGTGAAATTTCAGGTCTTACGGTTCTGGCGGTGAACTAGTAGCTGCGAGCAGCGTTCAATAAGTAATGCAACACTTTTCTTTTCGAGGCAGGTTAGCTTTATTCAGGATTCCCACTCACCTGGCAACAAAAACCCTGATTTTCGACATAATCTGCACTAAATGCGACAGCGTTAGGCCATCTTATTGGGAGCCCCTGTATGCCCTCTTGGTACCTTTCTGCTGGTCGACGTCGAAGCAAGCGTCTTGCTGCCACAATAGCCTCCCTGTCACCCACCTATTGCGTCCCATGGTGTGCATCCTTCACTGGGCAAACAGAAGGAAGTGGGAAGGAGCAAGTTACGGCCTGTCGCGTCCCAGCACTGTTTTGTAGTGCGATCGGAACGTTGATGACAATCTGAGGGTTGTCTGAGTGCCCACCTTTATTGTCAGAGGTGAGAGAGAGAAAGCTCTTCGAGGTAGACTGGGTGGTTATTGGTTACAGTAGTAATCTTTTGGGATTAATGGCAGGCTGGGTATGCTGAAGAATTCAGTATTAATTTAAGTTATCTATATTGTCTTTGATAACTTGTAAAAGAGGTGCCAGTTCCTAACCCCTTTCTGTACTACTTGTCAGACTCAATTTACTCTTACCTGCAGGCCACTCGCCTAACCTTGCAAGAGACAATTACTATACTGTAAATTTTTCTAGTTAATTACAAAGCTACAAATGCTACCTGTTCCTTGAGACAAAGACAGGTCGTCTCTGTTCAGAGCTATTCTTCAGAACAGATAATGATTACTTATGTTGCAGTTACTATGTGTCTCCAGATCTGGTCACCGACTTCTCGCTGCGCTCATTACTTCAGCATACTCATTTTGCACAGCGGACTGACATACTACTGCTTTCGGACTTCTCCGTCAGACTACTCCACTAGAATTCTCCATCAGACTGACTCTTCTCATTTTATCTCTTGCTTATATATCGTTTAAGTCGCGGCTAACCCTCGATTTGATTTCTCCTAGAGGTTTCCGCTATATCTTCCTACTTATGTACACTGGAAAGTTTCCGTTGACGTCAGGGCTCGTATCCCTTGGCGCAGTCTCAAATAGCTCCATCACGTGTTTAGTCCGTGATCTGACGGGCTACTGGAGGTCCCTACTTTACATAACATACGGATAACTTCGGTTGTCGTCCATCTGCGGTTCAAGTAATGTCTTAATGTGCGTGTTTTATCGTAGGCGTCTTCTCTCTCTCCCCTTCACAATTATCCTCCAGTAGGGTTTCTCAATGCTTAAACTCGGAGGCTTCTAACTTCATGAAGTGACAAGTGTTCTCCGCTCATTTTATCTGACAAGTATTGCTTAGCAAAACCATTATTAATTTGTTTTTTCCCTGTAGGGTGATTGAGGACTAGCAGTCCAAGGGAGTTTTGTGAGCTTCTCTCAGGTGCTAACACTTGTGTGAGACCTTGAATTGTCATGGAGAAGAAGCACGTTTGCATTTTTGTGTAGACGAACTTGCTTCAGTTCTCTGACGGTAGCACAATACACATCATAGTTGATCGTTGCTCTATGAGGAAGGCCATCAAACAGATTAATCCTTTCGGTGTCCAATAAGACCGTCGCCACGTCTTTACGGCTGAGGGTGTGGCTTTGAGCTTTTCCATCACACTGTCGTTTCGTTTCCCGTTCCAAATGACGATCCTAAGTTTCATCCAACGTGATGGTGTTCGACCAAACGCTATCACCATTAGCCTCGCAACGCCCAAGCGAGTTCGCGCAAGTGCCCCTCTTGACGGTCTTCTGTTAGGCGGTGAGGAACCTAGTGGTCACACATGTTTGAGTACTCCAATTAATGGACGAGTGTGTCAGCACTACCAGAAGAGACATCTGGTTGTACAGCGAGGTGTTCGATTGTGATCTGTTGGTCACCTCGAATGAGAGTATCCGCACATTCTAACATTGCAGTAGACACAGCTGTGTGCGGCCGGCCGTCACGCGGGAGATCGAACAGGTCTGGCAGACCTTGTTGCGATGACGACAGATGCCTCGCCTCAAGACCCATCGTGCTTTTGATCACTATTAGATATCCACAGATATTCAGCAAGCGTCTATTAGTAACTGCGAAGATCTGGTTTTCGCCAAAAGGAGCTCAATAACGTCTTTCTCCTTGGAACACACCTCATTTACAACGCAGTTTTGGAGGGTACTTGCAGCGCCGCCATCTATCTGTACTTCAAGATAACGTAATGTCCGAGGCGTGAATACTTTCCGACGTCCCACGACAAATTCCGCATTTATTTCAAGAAAAGGCGAGAAAAAGATGTGATGTAGTACTTAATGAACACCCCTCATATTAACAGTTTGTCAGTCTTCTTCTACGCTTCGTGGAATGGGCTCTAGTCCTGTTCTGCCTTCACAAATTGTTCATCTCTTTTTACGTCTTTCATTATCTCTTCTTCCTGCCAGCTTATAAGCTAAGGCTAGTTTGTGACGTTCATCCTGAGATACCTTGGCCTCACCCTCGACCGTCACCTCACCAGGACCCCTCACCTCGAGACCATCCAGCAGATAGCCCATTCCCACCTCCACTTCCTGAAAGTCTTGTCTGGCCGGAGATGGGGATTGCATCCTTCCACCATCCTCCACACCTACAAATCCCTCCTTTGTCCTATCCTCTGTTATGCCAGAGTTGCCTGGATCTCGACACCCACCCGCTTTTACAAGGCCCTCCGAATCCTTTAATGCCATGTGCTCCGCCTTGCCTTCCGTATCCGCCTTCCTTCCCCCACATGGCTCCTTTATGAACTCATCCCCTTCCCCCACCTCCTCCTGCTCCTCCAACATCTCCGCATCCTTTACATTGTCCACAGGCTTGATCCCCCCCACTCCCTGGTTTCCTCCTTCCTCTCCATCCCCTGCCAGTTGCCGCATCTCTATTGCTGTATCCCTCCCTCTCTCCACATCCACACCCTCCATCTCGTTCATCAGGACAATTTCCGGCACCTCCTACTCCCAGATGATGAACTTCGCCATGACATCTACCCTTCCTTCCAACTATAACCTGGCCTTGTTCCCCCCACCCTCCCCAGGGCCCCCTTTCTTCCCCTCCCCTCCTTCTCCCTAGAGCGGATTTTCCTCCTCCCCCCCTGAGCCCCTGCCCCTATTCTTGCCTCTTTCCCTCCCTCTTCCCTCTCTACCTGCCTACCTGCCCCTCTCTGGCGCGCCCCCCATCCATCTCCTCCCTCTCTTCCGCTCCCTGCCTTCTTCCCTTCTCCCTCATCTCCTTGCACCTGGCAGGTCCTCTGTTTTGATCATCAACAGAGTGCCACGTCAGTGTTGTGTTTAGTGCTGGTTCTCCTGTGCGTCGAGAGGTGTGCTTTTAATTGTGTGCTGGCCATGTACTTAGTGTTACTCTCAGTGTTTGTTATGGGCTACGCCATCCATATCTACTTTTATGCTCCTATCATACCGCGTCTTGTGTTCTTTTAAGTATGCCAGTGTGTGGTTTTTTGTGTGTGCTACAGTTTTACGGCTTTTATCTCCTTTTTACAGTCGCCCCTTTTTTGTCTATTGTCTTCCATGATGTTCCCCCTTTTCTATATCTATGTTCACCACGTTTTCTCCTTTGTTGCTCTTACATATCTTCTATTGTTTGTTCTATGTCTTTCGGCTGAAGAGCAGTGCATATGCTGCTGCCAGCCCACCCCGATGGGGAATTGAACTACAATAAAGGAAAAAAAATTACGTTCATTGCTGTTCATTCTTTGTTTGCCTTCATGCGTGGTGCTGCAGTATTTGGTTATTCTGCTTTCAATGAGTTCCTGTCGCGCTGTTCCATTTTTTATGTGGTCCGTTATTTTGCCCTCCGTCATTTCATTTCTGCACCTTGTACGAGGGTGGTTCAGTAAGTAATCCCCCACAGTTTTTTCTCACAATGTATTTATTGCCAAGAGTCAGAATCTGGTGACAATAGACATCAACATGTCTTGTCCATGTCCTATTTTTATACATATTCTCCATCAGGTTCTATGGCTGTACGCCAACGTTCTGGAAGAGTATCTATTCCCTGTTGGTAAGGGCTCTTGTCGTGTGGGCGTAGCCATGTTTTCCCTGCATGACTAACACTCTCGTCATCTTCAAAGTGTGTTCGCCTTAGAGAATCCATAAACGGCCCAAAGAGATGGAAATCCGAGGGTGCCAGATTTGGACTGTAGGGTGAATGAGGCAGTGATGTCCAACCCAATTTGGCGATGTATTCCCGGGTTCTCAGACTCGTGTGTGGGCATGTGTTATCGTATTGGAGTACTATTTCTGCTGGATTCTTGTTCGATCGAACTCGTCGGAAACGATTCTTGATTTTATTCAGGGTCTTCACGTATGCCTCTGAATTGATGCTTGACCCTCTTGGCATCACACCCACGAATATGACGCCATCAAAATTCCAGAACACTGTCACCATGACTTTTCCAGCAGAGGGAGGGGGGGGGGGGGGGGTTGTCTTGAATTTCTTATTTTGGGTGAATGAGGAAGATGCCACTCCATGGACTGCCTCTTTCTTTCAGGCTCTAAGTGGTGCACCGAGCTTTCGTCCCCCGTAACTACCTGAGGCAGAAAGGAGTCTCCGTCGGTCTCCAAATACTCCAAACAATTCAGATGAAATGGCCTTTCCTCGAATCTTGCGGTCCGCCATGAGCATTCGTGGAACCCATCATGAGCACCTGTTTGAATATCCGAGAGTCTCGATCACTGCAGAATCACTTCCAATGCTGACCGAAAAGTTTAAAGGCAACTGTTGAGTTGTGATTCGCCGGTCGGCACGAATAATGGCATCCGCACGGTTCAGCATGTCTGGAATAATGGCTGTGATAGGAAGTCCCGAGCGTGGCTGATCATGGAGCTCTGTTTCTGCACTTCCTGAGGCTGTAACTTCCTTTACCCGTCGCCTAAATGTACTCCTATCAGCTGCAGCATCGCCATACACTGCACACAAACTTTATGGATGTTCACCACGGTTACTTTTTCGGCACAAAAAAATTCAATAACAGCACGCTGCTTGTAGTGTGAGACGTATGTACAACCCATTTTGACACTGTGCTACGGTTCTGTCATTTGCCAGAACGTTTCTAAACTTCACCGGCGAACAGAACCAACATCAAATACGAAGCACCAACAAGGACGTTTGCCCATGTATATTAATGGCTTTCAAGCCAATTTGGTGTCCCAAATAAGTGACCTATGACACGTATTTTTATGAAACACACTATTCACATTGATATATGATCGGACGATATCTTCGCACCAGAAAGTCATTAGTTCAGTCTTCGTTACATAACTCTAAACGTAATATTCTTTACATAGGTAGTGCAGGTGGTTCTTGCAATACAAATCGTCATCTGCATTAAGTAAAAAATTTCTATATTTGTTGCCTCCAGTTTAGCACAACTTAAATAATATGGATATAACAAAGACTGGGTGATATCGTGCACTGTTGTACCCTTATCGTACTTCATTTATTACATCTGTACGACAAACAACTCGAAGTAGAGGTTCAAAGGGAATAGTTCCTCATTAGAGTACAGTAAACGAAACACTCGCATAAGCATAGGATCAGTGATAACAAAATAAGATCGACCAAGTGCTGTCAAAAGAAAATCTTATAAATAAAAAAAATGGTGAACACGAGTAAATGTACTATAACGGACAACGTCGCTTACTACTATAATAACAACGAAAAAAAGAACAACATGTCACATGGAAATATGTTCAGGTCCCCTGAGAAACTGTTCGGCATTATTATTTGCAAACAAAATTTCCTGCTTCCGTGTGTTTTTGGCGTGGTGAAATCTTGGGAAGTATTTGTGGCAATTCTCTGTATTAAGCCACAAGCAGAGCCGTTGGTTCCTACAGCTTCCTCAAGACAGTAAATGAAATGCCTTGTAGTGAGACGTAGCATTGTCGAATTTCTAGGACGCTTTACGTTCATTTGGCAGTGTAGCTCATTCAAAAATGGTATCTTGATCTTTTGATCAATGGAAATGCGTAAGGTAATTAATTAATACACTCAAGTTCAGAAAAAAACAGAATGCCATGAACGAATAGATAGTCGTTCATCTTCACAGGACATGTACATTAGTGTGTTCTGCAGAAATGATTAGTACTTCAGTCACCTTGTTTCAGCACGTGGCCTGTTGCATAGTACGCACACGGTCCGCCATGGGCCCTGATAACTTGTTACATAAGTGATGGCACTGACGCGAATAAGACGGGAATAGCGTCGTGTGGTGTAGCCACTAATGCTGCATTCACCAGGTTCCGAAGTTCATATGTGGTAGTTGGCATGGGTCACAGCGCTGCAGCAGTCGTTTTACCATATCCCATATATTTTCGACTGGCGACAAGCCTTGCGATCTGGCGGGCCTTGGCAAACGGCTGACATCCGTTGACACCAAGAAGGCATGTATCCGAACAGCAACATGTTGTCGTGCATTATCTTGCTGAAAAATGGCATCTGGGGTGTTGTGCAGAAAGAGTGTGGCTACGGGTCGCAGGATGTCATTCACGAAGACAACACTGGACACAGTGCCCTGGACAAGCACCAACTGTGATTTGTGGTTCTAACCAATAGCACCCCACACCACTAGGAAGTTGTATGTCGTGCGAATGCAGTCAATGTGATGCCCCTCCTGCCGCCATTGGCGATTCAAAATGCGGCTGTTATTTTCGAACACACATAACTTGGATTCGTCCGGGAACGTTCCTGTCCCCACTGATGTTGTTTCGTACACTATTGCCCTCTAGCATGGTTCCGCACATTCGTCAATGGTAGGTGGAGAAGAGGACGACGCTCATGTAACCCATGCCCTAATAAACGGCGACGGATTGTCTCGTCTGATTGTGGACGATGTGTTACACTGTGACGCTGTTGCTCCAGAGCTGAAGGGGCCCCAGATCTGTCCTACAGTTCCATTCGGTAGAGGTGCCGACTTTCTCGGGTGTTGGCCTGGTGGTGCGATCTGATCCTTTCATATTCTACGGTCTTCCGTGAACCATTCTGCTCACTGTCGTTGCATTGCCGAAACATTTAGGCCCACACGAGCAGCAGTTTCCCGAATGCCAAGATCCATTACCTCCGGCTCATAGCGACAATTAGAGCCGCAAATATATTTTACTGGTCGGTAGCGTTGCGCCGCGACATCAGTGTTGACCTTTTACCAGCTGGTCGACATGGCTCAAACGCTAATCATCTCTGCAGAACATGGTAATGTTCGTATCCTGTGAATATGAACGTTAAATCTGTAGTCGTTCAAGGTGTTCTGTTTTTTTCTGGACATAATTGAATGTACCTCACTATAACATGACTAACGAAGCATCCTCTTTTACCGCATCGACTGAATTTTTGTTTAGTGCCAACTAATGAGACACGTTATCTTCTGCGAAAGGAGGAATGACAAATAATTAATCTGTATGTCTCAGTATACGCAAGGGTCGTGACATATCACAGAAATGTTAATTCAGCAAAAACAATATACCGAGCGAGGTGGCGCTGCGGTTAGCACACTGGACTCGCATTCCGGAGGACGACGTTTCAATGCCGCGTCCGGCCATCTTGATATCCGATTTCCGTGATTTCCCTAAATCGCTTCCGGCAAATGCCGTGATGAAACTTCCTGGCAGATTAAAACTGTGTGCCGGACCGAGACTCGAACTCGGGACCTTTGCCTTTCGCGGGCAAGTGCTCTACCAACTGAGCTACCCAGGCACGACTCACGCCCCGTCCTCACAGCTTTACTTCTGCCAGTACCTCGTCTCCTACTTTCCAAACTTTATAGAAGCTCTCCTACGAACCCTGCAGTTGGTAGAGCTCTTGCTCGCGAAAGGCAAAGGTCCCGAGTTCGAGTCTCGGTCCGGCACACAGTTTTAATCTGCCAGGAAGTTTCATATCAGCGCACACTCCGCTGCAGAGTGAAAATCTCATTCTGGAAACATCCCCCAGGCTGTGGCTAAGCCATGTCTCCGCAATATCCTTTTCTTTCAGGAGTGCTAGTTCTGCAGGGTTCGCAGGAGAGCTTCTGTAAAGTTTGGAAAGTAGGAGACGAGGTACTGGCAGAAGTAAAGCTGTGAGGACGGGGCGTGAGTCGTGCCTGGGTAGCTCAGTTGGTAGAGCACTTGCCCGCGAAAGGCAAAGGTCCCGAGTTCGAGTCTCGGTCCGGCACACAGTTTTAACCTGCCAGGAAGTTTCATATCAGCGCACACTCCGCTGCGGAGTGAAAATCTCATTCTGGAAGTGCCGTGATGGTTCCTTTGACAGGGCACGGCCGATTTCCTTCCCCATACTTCCCTAATCCGATGAGACCGATGACCTCGCTGTTTGGTCCCTTCCCCCAAATCCATTCAATCCCATCCTAAAATAATAACGTAGTGGAAACGCAATGTCAGACCTACCATACGTAGACAGAATGGACATTTCATTATTTCCTATATAAGTGCTCACGGAATTCTTTGCAAGTGATATGCAAATTCTTATACGTTAAATTATTTCTTGTTGGGTTGGATGATCATTAAAAGGATATTTCAAAGGAAAGCATTAGATTTCTTACAAAGTTGTCTTTTTAGAATACAAGGCAATAAGCCAGTTTATGAAATTGGCTGTACTCGTGCACAATTTAGCGTGATGTACCCGGTTTAACAAACGTCTCAGCTGTAGTATCTCTCAGTAAGGAATCAGGTAAAATGATCGGGAGGGAATATACAGGTATGTGAGGGAATTTGATCGTCACGGAATGAAAATCACGTTAGAGACTGTAAAGGGATGAGAATTATTAGCAAGCATACGGCAATGAGTCAGACGAGGAATAACTCGTACAGGGCCAATAAATGAACAAAGTGCACTTCAGTCGGCATCTTACGTAAATTTCGAGATAATACACCATACGATCTGGGATAATTTAAATGTAAAACTATTTTTATTATCGCGAGCGCGAATCTTTATCAGTTAATTCTACTATAGTAAAGAGTCAGCCGCTCGCCACGTGGTCTCAAGATCTGACTCATAAAGCAATAAGATTTTGTGTCGTGAAAATTACTACCTCGGAAATATTCAATTTGCAGACGTAGTGCAGAACAAGGTGGAATATCGATAGGGGCAAGAACTTTCAACATAAGGCATGAAAGACCATACTTAATCCGGGTACTAAGTGGATCAACATGTATGAAAAATAACGTACAATACTGTTACACATAGTTCAATACGGCTCAGAACTTCGCGGATTTCACACTCAATAAGCATGAAAATTCGCAAAGCATTTAAAGGGGAACAAAAATATTCTAATTTCGTGCCCACTAGGAACACACATGCTTACCAGCCAAGAGCTGGAACACGACTCCTGCAAAGTCAGCCTCTGTCCTTTGTTCATAGCGGAGACAGAGAGGTGGTGCCCGCTTCACTAGCCAATGAGGATGGGCAGAAAAGCCGCAAAAGCAGACAGCCCGACCGAGGCTGGATGGGTAGTGATACGCGTAAGTTCATTCAGGGAGACCTCGCTGCGCCATGATAAGTATGGGAAAATCGAAGTTTTTAGAGGTTGGTGCTACTGTTTGGGAGGGCTTCTACAAACTATTCAAAACGTTCTCCATGCTTTCAAGCTAAACGGCCAAGGTGGGAAAGGAAACCATCACTGCTACAGGGAGAGACTGGTGAATTTAAGGAAAAGTAGAACTAAATACGTTGTTCCCATCCTCCCTCAAGTGACTCTGAGATTAGAAATTAAGCGCAACGAAAACATGCCCTTGTAAGATTGGAAATGATATAAAATATGAGAGGAGTGCGAAAAATGTATTAATTAGATTCTTTCTTGTTGGATTTTCAGGAAAACATTGCATGTAATCAGACGTGCCTCATTATGAACAACTTTTCCTATACTTACGATGCTTGAAGACTGTGATGCGGTTCGAGAACCTTCGAAGCGTGTAGGTCGGCTTGCGACAATCAACTGAAGTGACCGCCACTTCAGGACAACAGAACGTGAAAACAGGTCACCAGAACAGGCGAAATGGAGCCACACTGCAGGAGCCCAAACACTGGGTAGCTTACACAGTTGTGGCGGTTTTCTGAGCTCACCTAGACACACACGAGTCTCAGCTTCCCGTGCCCATGAATCAATGGTATGTTGATTGGGACCCGGTCCGTGACATCAGGAAACTTAACGGGAGATACTTGCCCGATGACTCGAGATGTATTAGGATTGGAGGAGCAGTTTCTCCCCATCTCGTGGAGGGAAGCTGTATGGCGCAAGAAGTAATATATGACTGGCGCAGGAGTGCTTTACCAGATTTGTTCATGGTTTTAGCTTTTGGTGCAGACAGCACTTGGAGGTTTTGGTGAACCGGGATGTAATATGTAGAAGCAAATATTCGCTCATGAACTGCAAAGGAGAGTAATCAATTTGATCTCGGAGAACAGATCTGGTTTTGTACTTGGAGCCTGGTCACAAAGTTGGATCAGGTCAGAAGGAGGAGACTGAGGTCCGCCGTTCAACCCCATGACTGGGTGCACATAGTGAGCACTCCGCAGCAAAGGCACTAAGAATCTTTACAGTAAATTTCTCTTATTTCATCGTGCTCACACAGCATCAGCAGCAGTCACTGTCAGATTTAAGTACATTGTAGGAATGTTTTACAGGTTGCAGTTCACAATGACTGTCATTCGTATTAATCACAGTCACATATCTTTATCCATCGTTAAAATCAGAATTAGAGTCAACACCCTTTGTTCAACTTTGTCAAACGCCTATCAGGACACTTCACTTGATGAAGATAAGGAATAATATAACCTATATGTGATGTTGACGAATGGTCTATTTAATTCGTGTATTTTAGATATAATTTTTGCGTGATATTGAACTCTGTCTGTTATTCAAGTAGACAAGATGTCTGGATTACCTATATTAATTTTAATTATCTACGTGGCAAATAATAGCAGTAGTCTCGGAATAAAAATCTTTGAACTTCAGTTTCACTACACAGGCCCACTCTCCTTATCATTCACATTTCATACCCGTTGTGTGTAACGGTCACCGTAGTTTCACCTAAGTGGTGCTTTTGTGTGTTAGAGATACTGAGAGAGAGAGAGAAGTACTAATATATATAAATTGTTGTACCCTGCCGGGATGTGGAATTTTGTCGTGTAGTCAGGCCATTGTTGTAGAATAAATCTTGCACGTGAGCTATTGCCTGAAATTACTGACTTTTCCTCAATAAACTTAATTCGCAGACCGATAATTTGTATTTAATAACTGATTAATTTCCTACAACAGGATTGTAAACCATTAGTTCCACGGTAACTGTAGTGGCTGGCACGAATTTCTTTCTGCTCTGTTTTTTTTTCCTCCATAGCTGAATAAATTTTTTGTTTGTGTTTGAGGTTTCTATGCCACATTTTGTATTTTTTACGGCGTCGGTACGGGTGTTGTTCTTACACAAATTTTATGTATTGTATTTGCATCAATATAGGATTGATTTTTTTCGGTTAGTAGGCGGTTTTCATTCGGTTTGATATACGTTAGAACATCGTGTGGATGATAGCAAGGGCCAAAGCATGGGGAGAGTAGCAATACAGATTTCCATATGGATCAATTGCAAATCAGGAAGGTAGAGTTTGAGTACGAACTGATCAACTTCCTTGCAGAGCAACCAGGGCGGAGTGATGACATTATGGAGAAGGTGTCATCAGATTGTGAGGCACTCAATGATACCGAGGATTATTGGGGAGCAGGTTCACAACTTATAAAAGCAGTCTTCCAAAACAAGCCGCAAGAGACTGAGAGATCAGTTTCGTCACCAGAGCGACGTGGAGCTGTACAACCATGTGAATCTGCTCTAGCATTAGCAAAAAGAAAGAGTACAAATACTGACACAGTTTTCGAATTTTTAAAACAGGCAGAAGAGAAAAGGCAAGAGAGAAAACGCAGAACGAAAGTAAAGAAAATAACGAATTTTTAAAGCAAGCAGAATAGAAAATACAGGAATGTGGTAGGAAATTAGAGGAAAACTTAATAAATATCAAGACGAGATGGCGAAAACCTATCATACAGCGACAGAATCCAAACACATGGCAATTGACGGAAAGAATGATGCAAGGGTAAATCGCATTTATGCATTAAGAGCAAGGAAGAAGGCACTAGTCACTCAGAAACATGCAAGACGAAAAAAAAAAAAACATGCAAGCAGCATTAATAATTCATGACATTATGGTAGGATCACTCTCGAACTATTACACAGCAAAGTGAAATTATTGAAGACATAAAAAGAGGAAGTCAAATCGTGTAAAACACAATGAAACTTGATCCATGAAGAAACTGATGGAGGACAGCGATCGCAGAAAATCAGTGGAACAGAAAGGGAACACAGAAAGATCACATTCAAATATAAAGGGACCTATGCATATCATAGAATCACCAGGGCGTCATGCGAAAATTGCATGTCCACTGCAAATAAATGCACTGTGAGCCATGAGCCGTGACTCAGGACCCAAACTGTTGGCTAATTATGTATCAATATGGAGATGTATATCATACATTAGTGAAGAAAATAGTGTAGGAATATGTAATAACTATTTGTGTAATAATATCACACACCGAAGTGCAGAAATCTGCATCTCAGAGGCAAGGATATGAGTGATCGAAAATAATGTATGTGATTTGACCGCAAGCATTTCATATATGTTCAAAACTTTAAAATCTGTCAGGAGTGCAGTAACACTTTTCATCCTAAGCCTTGGATTGCTCATTTAGATAGACTGATACAGCCTTTTTGGCCGTTAGGGGTGTAAACTGGAATTAACCTGTGGACACATGGAGGGTTCAGTTCCGGACAAAAGCATTATCTTGGTTACGACTCCAGGACATACAAAGAATTTAGGGATCGTTCGTCGCCAGGTATAAGTCACAGGGAATGCGCTACAAGATAAAACAGGTGGCCATGATGTGCTGAGACATAGAATCATTGGGATTCAAGGGCACTGTGGAACTGTTAGACCCACTGCTAAAGAAGATCCAGTTTCTGGATGAACTACAGAGTAACAGTGAAGTTATTCGTTTCTGTTACATGGAACTACCTTTTAATTAGTAGCAGGAAATTGAAGGTAGATGTGGAGATAATACTGAAACATTTAAAAGCATTCTGCATGAAGTGTTAAGCACCATACTGCTCAGAGCCAGCCATGAAGTGAAATGTTGCCTACTATAAAGCACGAGAGAAGACAAGGAATTATGAAGGACACTTCTATGAACCACAGAATAGGAATAACAAGAGAAGGAATTATAATAATAAGTAATACTAGAAACTGATCGTCTGGAGGACAGAGCTATTGGTGATAACAAGCAAGTTACCCCCTCCAGATAGATAGAACAGCTGGAACTGCTTTCATGGTGAAAAAAGCAACGGGCATTTCGGAAGAAGCTGAAGAGCACCAGACAGGAGACAAGACGATGTCAAAATTGTGGAGGTACAGTCCCCATATCCAGCAACGAGACACAGTAATGAACACCCAGACAGAGATTAACAGAAAGAAAGGACAGAGGTCAGTTAGGAATACCTTGTTTAAATTAGAAATACTTTCTTTAAGTTAGGAATACTTTGTTACATTAGGAATACTTTGTTACATTAGGAATACTTTGTTGAATATGAGGTTGTCATTAGATAAGAAACTAGTGTAGTATGTGGTTATCTCTTGCTAGTTGCTTGTGTCACCCTAGGGTCGCAATGATCATTGTGGCGTCATTCGGAGTAAGGTGGGTATCTTCATACTTGCTTGGTGTACAATCGCTGTAACCAATCATTGGTAACATGATTATGCAGAGAGGTGCTCTCCTGTCTTCTGTCATTTTTTGTCTACTAGAATAAGAATGTTTATTGTCCAACTCCCACTTAATATTCGTGTTGTTGTCTTTCCTAAACTTAATAAGCTAGTAGCTTGTGGTTGGCAGCATTGATCTTCGTTTGTGTTACTGTAATTGGTCATACCAGAGGCGCAGGTTTATCCCTGTTTTCGCCGATGCTGATATTCTGTGCACAGAGGAATTCTCTGACACAATCTCATCTGTGGAGCTTGGACCACGACAATGTAAAGACCTCTTCGTGTACGCCCTTCGTCACTGTACATGTGCGAGGCAGTTGTGTTCTTTCCGAGGTGGTTTAATTGACAGCACAGACACAGTGAGTCATTCAGAGGTGACGCATCAAGCAGCACCACATGACTGGGTAGACCAAAAGGAGGGATCTCACAATTGACATCATGAATGACGGGAGTTTATAACTCCGTGTACTAACAAGCAGAGCAGACATCAGCACAACATATGCAAGAGAATGTGTATCATGTCAGTAACACACATCCATGCGTTTCGCAGAGAACAAATGAAGCAACTAGTCAAAATGAAATGGATCATGTTTGTTATGAAACACCATGTGGTTGAGGCCAGACACCAGCCAAACAAAACCACGCCCACTGTCCCCGGTATGATCTAGCCCCACACAAGTCATAAGTTTCTATGGTTAAAAGGTGTGAAAACACAAGCTTTAGCCCATAGTAATACTTTATGTGACAATATACCACATGTTATATGTTTACATCAGCTCAACACTAGATTATAAAATTTAGTTATCATTGTTTGTGTTTGGGTTTGAGTATGTCCAAAAGTTGCACCCCTGTAGTCCGACTGTGTACGTCACACCAATGAAAGTTCCAGTTACATTATAAAATATTCAGCAGAGTATTTGTGGAGGTACGCCATAGTGTCGCAATTGTAGTTTAAAATCTGTTATCGAGTGCATTATAATAACAGGAATGTACCTAAATGATGGAAAGAATAGATAAACACAATCTCAAGATGTAAATGATTGTGGGAGACGCGCATTATTGGGACACATGCATGCAGCCGGCGGGTAAATAGCGTGATGCGTTAATTTCCAAAGCACACGAAGCACCATGGACAGTTACACACACTACACAATGTAACTTAATCTCACACATATTATTAGATATTAAGTTTTTTATTTTCAAATTACCATTGCCTCTCTTTTATTTGAAAACTGTTATTCTTAATAAATTATTACTTATCGGTTACTGATGGCGCACAACTGAGGCCTGACAGTACATACACGGCACCGTGTCTGCGTATTGTGGCTGGGGAGGCATCTTATCAATTGTGCATCGCAGATTGGACGAGATCCAGTTGGTGACGGACAGCTGATTGGGAACTCGGGTGGACGCCGGCAGCCATTGAAGCAACGAGACTTCTAAGGCATGTGGCCTCACCTACCTCTGCGGGCACAACAAAGGAAAGCAAGAGTGACGGCGAATGTCGCAGATGGACGAACCCACATTTGACAAAGTCCAGATGTAGCAAGCAGCATAACACCCGTGGCCGCACAGCCACAGAGTGCTTCCCCTGGCCAAAAGCACGCCTGGAGGATTCCCAGAAGGATCAGCACCATCTTGACAGACTATAGCGATCCACGACAGTGATATCTCTCTGTAATCAGATACCATGACCCACACAGATTCCTTCCTGACGATTGAGTACCAGTGACTCATTACTTTCAGTCAAGCTGTAACCAAACGCAGCCCTGTACCTTGAGATTACCTGCAACAGCTATCAAATTTTTTGTCCACCTAGCGAGAATAGCCAGCTCCTATCGGCCATTAAAGCGAAATCGATCAGAGCCAACTTATATCAGCTGGAATTTCAATAGCGACAACACGAGTGTAGTGTCACTCCGTCCTTCTTTCTGAATGTATCTTGCCCACCGCTGAGCAGCGTATAAAGCACTGTCAGCTTTGCGAGCCACTCACAACCAAGAAGGCCGACTGCCAGAGGTACATCATTGACAGTTTATATATCAGAAAACTGTTTAGTGGGCCAATAAGAGTGTCTGCACAAACTGTCGTAACTGCCAGTTCATCGCAATGGGCTGCCAACATGTCAACGAAAGTCTACTGTTCTATCCCACGCCGCCTTTTACAGGAGGGAACGACGTCCGGTACTGCCCACAGCTGTCTCACACTCAGAGACAATACTGTGCGGAGGTCCTTCCACAGCCTACCGAGCCTAGAACAGTACGCCTACCAAAAAACTCGAACTACGATTGACCACTCAGCATTATGTGATACTGTCATGTGATGCCTAATGAACCTTATAGTGGAGGCATGTGTCAGTTTCAGTACTGCGATTACAAGTTTCTGAGACTGCAGGCTTGGAAATCATTGTTCTTGTGAAACACAACTGCCTCCTTAGACGAATGAAGTGTGTTCTATTTACAAGGGACTTCAGACTGATTCCGTATTTCTGGATTTCCGAAGGCCTTTTGACACTGTACCACACAAGCGTCTTGTGGTGAAATTGCGTGCTTATGGAATACCGTGATTTCCTGTCAGAGAGGTCACAGTTCGTAGTAACTGAAAGTCATTGAGTAAAACAGAAGTGATTTCTGGCGTTCCCCAAGGCAGTGTTACAGGCACTTTGCTGTTTTTTATGTATGTAAACAAATAGGGAGACAATCGGAGCAGCCGCCTTAGGCTGTTTCCAGATGATTCTACCGTTTATCGACTAGTAAAGTCATCAGAATATCAAAATAAATTGCAAAACTATTTAGAAAAGATACCTGTGTGGTGCAAAAATTGGCAGTTGACCCTAAATGACGAAATGTGAGGTCATCCACATGAGTGTTAAAAGAAATCCGTCAAGTCAACTAAATTCCTAGGAGCTACAATTACGAACAATTTAAATTGGAAGGAGCACATAGAAAATGTTGTAGGGAAGGCTAACCAAAGACTGCGTTTTATTGGTAGGACACTTCGGAAATGTAACAGATCTACTAAGGAGTCTGCTCTTGTCGGCCCTCTTTTAGAACACTGCTGCGCGGTGTGGGATGCTTACCAGATAGGATTGACGGAGTACATCGAAAAAGTTCAAAGACGGGCAGCACGTTTTGTATTACAGCGAAATAAGGGAGAGAGTGTCACTGAAAAGATACAGGATTTAGTGTGGACATCATTAAAACAAAGGCTTTAGTCGTTGCGGCAGAATCTTCTCACAAAATTCCAAACACTAACTTTCTCTTCCGAATTCGAAAATATTTTGTTGACACCGACCTACAGTGGGAGAAACGTTCACCATGCAAATCAGAGCTCGTACGGAAAGATATAGGTGTTCATTCTTTCCACGCCTTATACGAGATTGGAATAATCGAGAACTGTGAAGGTGGTTCGACGAACCCTCTGCTAGGAACCTAAATGTGATTTGCAGAGTATCCATGTAAATGTAGATGTAGATGTACCGTGAACATCATAAATCCGGGAAAACATAAAATATCCGACACTGCTGCGCTCGGAAAAAGATCCTGCAAGAACGGGACCAACGACGACAGAAGGAAATCGTTCCACATGACGGAAGAGCAACAATTCCGCAAATTGCTTCAGACTTCAGTGCTGGACCATCAACAAGTTTCAGCGTGCAAACCATTCAATGAAACATTATCGATATGGGTTTTCGACACACAACTTCATGCCTCGCCTGGGCTAGTCAACACCGACATTGCACTGCTGATGACTGGAAACATGTTGCCTTGTCGGAAGAGTCTAGTTTCAAATTATATCGAACGGATGGTCGTGTACGGGTAGGGAGACAACTTTCTGAATCCATGGACCCAGCATGTCAGCAGCGGACTGTTCAAGCTGGGGACGCTCTGTAGAGGGGTGGGGCGCGTGCATTTGGGGTGATATGGGACCCCTTATACGTCTAGATACGACTGTGACAGGTTACACGTACGTAAGCATACCGTCTGATCACCTGCATTCATTTATGTCCATTGTGCATTCCAACGTACTTGGTCAATTCCAGCAGGACAATGCAACACCCTAAACGTCCAGAAATGCGGCTGAGTGGACCCAGGAACACTCTTATGATTTTAAACACTTCCACTGGCCACCAGACTCCCCAGACATGAACATCATTGAGCATATCTGGGATGCCTTGCAACGTGCTGTTCAGAATAGATCTCCACCCCCTCATACTCTTACGGATTTATGGACAGCCCCTAAAGATTCATGGTGTCAATTCCCTCCAGCACTACTTCAGATACTAGTCGACTCCATGCCACGGCTTGTTACGATACTTCTGCGTGCTCGCGGGGTCCCTGGACGATATTAAGTAAGAGCCCCAGTTTCTTTGACTTTTCAGTGTATTTCAGACGTTGTTAATCTGATTCTGATTCATTAATTAAAGATCCAGACAAAATAATTGTTGATCTGGAAATGGAAAGGCATCTTTACTATATTGGTTACGGAGGTTGGAACGAGGCAGAACCTCAAATGTACTGTCCCAGGGAAGCCTGCTTCTAGCACCATAAATAACTACAACAGTCTTCGTGATATCTTAGTATAGATCCTGAAGATCCATACGTCAGTTAAATGAAATCCACTAATAGCAATTTAATTTGCTCTTGAACGCACCCCTACTGAATGCACGGGATATTTTTTTAAATCTTTCCATCAGTAAAAACAGCTACTACATAGGCATAGAGAGAACTCTGTAGCCAGCCTTAAATTTAATAATCACTATACTAGAGAGTACTAGTTAATAAGGGCCCTAAAATTACAGATTTAAATCTGAAATACAGACTACAGTAACCGAATTTTAGAAAGAATAACTGTACAGGAAAAAATTAGATAATCTTAAAAATAACAAAACTGCCTTGGCAGATTTGTCACAGAGCTTAGTTAGAAGCCCCCGAGAAGGCCATAGAATGAGCTGCTGTACTAAAATACTATTGAAACACGACACTAAGTCTATTTAAAATGTTACAAAGCATCAAGATGATAACTTCAAAAGGTAACAGTCTTAAAATTACAGTCTACAGAATTACTATTCAGTCGATACTGCACACCGCCAGCGAAATGCGGCCATCCAATAGAATAACAGGCTGCTTACGATAACTGATAGGTCTCACCGCCTTCACAAAATACATCAAGCAACAATAGTTTTCACATTTACGGCACCTGGCTATTTTGCTTACCCTTGAATAACCACACCAACAGTGTGATGTGGCTTAATCATCCTTCAATCCGATAATACTCAGATCAATAATTATCGTCAGACCAAAATCCTACAACAAATAGCTACCTATAGTGGTGCACTATTAGCAGATTAACCGAGGATTAGTACGACTACTTCTCGATTAGGCACCATACAGAGTAATCGCCACAAAGGACGAAACAACTGTATAATAACAGACTTTTTTACGCTAATCAACATTGCGGATGCCACTCAGCCACGACCAAAACGTGATCACTTAAAAACAAGATTCCACTCTCGGACTCGACAGACATCGAAGAACATACACTACTGCCCATTGAAATTGCTACACCACGAAGATGACGTGCTACAGATGATAAATATAACCGACTGGAAGAAGATGCTGTGATATACAAATGATTAGCTTTTCAGAGTATTCACACAGAGTTGACGCCGGTGGCGACACCTACAACGTGCTGACATGAGGAAAGTTTCCAACCGATTTCTCATACATAAACAGCAGTTGACCGGCGTTGCCTGGTGAAACGTTGTTTTGATGCCTCGCGTAAGGAGGAGAAATGCGTACCATCACGTTTCCGACTTTGATAAAGGTCGGATTGCAGCCTATCGCGATTGCGGTTTATCGTATCGCGACATTGCTGCTCGCATCGGTCCATACCCAATGACTGTTAGCAGAATATGGAATCGGTGGGTTCAGGAGGGTAAAATGGAACGCCATGCTGGATCCCAACGGCCTCGTATCACTAGCAGTCCAGATTACAGGCATCTTATCCACATGGCTGTAACGGATCGTGCAGCCACATCTCGATCCTTGAGTCAACAGATGAGTACGTTAGCTAGACTACAACCATCTGCACGAACAGTTCGACGACGTTTGCAGCAGCATGGACTATCAGTTCGGAGACCATGGCTGCGATTGCCCTTGACGCTGCATCACAGACAGGAGCACCTGCGATGGTGTACTTAACGACGAACCTGGGTACACGAATGGCAAAACGTCATTTTTTCGGATGAATCCAGGTTCTTTTTACAGCATCTTGATGGTCGCATCCGTGTTTGGCGACATCGCGGTGAACGTACATTGGAAGCGTGTATTCGTCATGGCCATACTGGCGTATCACCCGGCGTGATGGTATGGGGTGCCATTGGTTACACGTCTCGGTCACCTATTGTTCGCACTGACGGCACTTCGAACAGTGGACGTTACATTTCAAATGTGTTACGACCTGTGACTCTACCCTTCATTCGATCCCTGCGCAGCCCTACATTTCAGCAGGATAACGCATGACCGCATGTTGCAGGTCCTGTACGGGCGTTTCTGGATGTTAGATTGCTGCCCTGGCCAGCACATTCTCCAGATCTCTCACCAATTCGAAACGTCTGGTCAATGTTGGCCGAGCAACTGGCTCGTCACAATACGCCAGTCACTACTATTGATGAACTGTAGTATCATGTTGAAGCTGAATGGGCAGCTGTACCTGTACACGCCATTCCAGATCTGTTTGACTCAATGCCCAGGCGTATCAAGGCCGTTATTACGGCCAGAGGTGGTCGTTCTGGGTACTGATTTCTCAGGATGTATGCACCCAAATTGCGTGAAAATGTAATCAAATGTCAGTTCATGTATAACATATTTGTCCAATGAATACCCGTTGATCATCTGCATTTCTTCTTGGTGTAGCAATTTTAATGGCCAGTAGTGTAATTCTTAGCAGCAACAATCCTTCCACACTAAAACGTCCGCTGGCTCTTAACGACGCGGAGATCAAGTGACTACGTTCTGCAGGTCTTAATCTAGCAATCAATTACAGAAAACGACGAGATTGAGGATGTCAAAAGCATAATATCGTTTAGGCTTGTAAGCGTTGAGAAACGCAATAACACTTGGCGTCGATGCTCAAGTATGTGAACTAAGCGTTAATCAACACTCCGTCTCAAGGAAAACCAATTTGACCCAACGAACGTTGTTGTTACTATCAGTCCTTACTGTAACACACAGCAGCAACATAAAGCAGGGTTTCCCTTCACTGTGGTTTGCCAACTGGTGCTTATCTTCGTACAAATGGCCCTGAATGGTGACTGAGTCGCAACTCAGTAAAATAAAATCACCACTAACAACTTCGCCGACAGTAGTGTAACGACTTGAGAACATACCAGCGGACACTGGCAACCCGCAGTTACCACTCAATGACGGATTACACTGGCTTGTACCTTCACTGCGGCCAACATACAGTACCTATCAGAGGCGGCTAAGCTATTCACACAATGGAACCTATTATCAACTCCAGGCAACCGAATTACGACCTCGTCCTAGGGACCCAGTCAGAGGACCAGGACTATGGCAAACGCCAAAACCCGACATCGCCACCGTAGCCCCGACACAAAACTGTTATCCTAATTACCGACGTCATGATGCTGAGAGCTTCGCCCACAGCACTCCATGCCTCGTGACCGCTCCGGGTGTCGTCATTGCCACTCCATAACACCGCGGGGACCTCCACAGACGAATGGTCGGCGAAACAGGCAGAGGAACTACTCAGTCGGTGGCTAAGGCGCAAATTCAGAAATGCCAAAGAGAAAACAAAGCATCTACTCCACGCCTGGACTTTAACGAAAAAGGTTTTCTTCTCAACTTATGCTGATATCTGTAAAGTTTAGACTTGGTTAGAATTTTGTCTCTGACATACTTTGCATAATATGAAAAAAAAGAATGATGTCAGCCATAAACCTCTAGCGAAATATTTTAGTTCTGGTATGTATTGGTTCTCGATCTCCGTTTTTAGTAGGCACATTACGGAAACACGAGTTTTTATATCTTTTTCCCTGAAGGAATAACTGGTAATGTCACTAGTTCGGTGGAAAGATTTCGGCGAAGCGGAGAAAGAGCGTAAAACACTAATGGCCATTGGCGCTGCCATCAGGAAGCGCCCGACGTCGGGCAACGGCGACGACAGGGGGACTCGGAGCTGGCTCAGTGACCCCGCGAATGCGTGGGATGGGCGGCCCAACAGCTCACTCTGACAGTTTGGCGCATCCGGACCTAGCGACTGCGACTTTTTTATTGTGTCACTAAAGAAGAGACATCTATTGGCGTCTTTGTGACTTAACGCAGCGTGCTCTCCCGTAAAAGAACGATTTGGGGGAGGTCATTCCAGTCGTTAACCCTCGTGCTACTGTTCATCAATGGAGGAATAACGTTAGTAATGCAATACGGAGCGGGAAGTCGTTTATGGTAGTTGTAGGACATAAAAGTTCTTAGTTCATTAACTCTTTGGATGCTCTCTGCCAGCGACTGTTTGTCATTCCGTGTACTCAGTTTGACAGTAACTACGCCTCGCACACAGAGGCTTGGACAGTACACGCAGGTGTCGGCATTTGAGAGAGGATGGTGTGCAGTTGGACTTAAAGGAGGCGCTTGCAGTAATCTGCGAATCGCTCCACAAAGGAGCGATCCACTATTCGACGATGTTGGCAGGAATGGGTGAACCATGGTTGGGAACAGCCCCGAGAAGAAAGCGGTTGACCTAGAGAGATGACAGAGCTTGAGGACTGAGTAATTGTCAGATAAGCATTCGGAGCCCGGGATCCATCAGACGTGCAACTGACGTTTCGGTGACCACAACGACCATTAGTAGATGGCTCACACAAAGGGGGCTGAGCTCATGGCACCCCTTGCACGGACTACCATTGACCCCTTTGTACCAACGACCCCCTTTGCAGAAGTGTTAGGCACTTTCGGCCTGAACTCTCATTCACTGGCGTTAAATTGTCTTCAGTGATGAATTACTCTTCGAACTGAGCCCCGATGACAAGCAAAGACTTGTATGGAGACATCCGGGACGGTGCTGGTATACCAATATATCACACAACATACGGCCCGACAGCTAGGAATGATGTCTTGAGATACCATTTCACTTTATAGTAGGAACCCTTTGGTTGTCGTCCACGGCATCCTTACAGTACAGCGGTACGTCGACGATATCCTATGCTCCGTTTTGTTACCCTTCATGGTGCGCCGTCATATGCTTACATTTCAGCAAAACAATACCCGTCCGCACACAGCAAGAATTTCTGCCGCTTGTCTTCGTGATTGTTAATCCTTACCTTGGCCAGTAAGATCGCTGGGTCTCACCCCAACGTAGAAAGTTTGGAGCATTATGAGCAGGGCCTTCCAACCAGCTATGAATCTTGACGATTTAATACACCAATTGGACAGAATTTGGAACAGTATCCCTCAGGAAGACACCCAATAACTCTTTCAATCATTGTCAAGCTGAATGACTGCTCACGTAAAGGCCAGAGGTGGACCAGGAAAAATTTCGACAAGGTGAAGTGGAGCAAGTTGTTTGAAACACTTACAGAAACACGTGGCCGCTATGGAGGAATATAATATGGCATGAACCAAGCGATAACAACAGCAGTGGAATACCAAAATGGAATTACTCATTTTAAAAAGGGCACAAACGAAGAATTCAATCTTTCCTCTGTTCAATGAAGGAAAGATTAGGAAGAAATTCTGGCTGAAAACATTTCTATGATGACATTGCAATCATCTTTAGAGGCGAAGAAGAACTACGTGATCATTGAATGGAATCTACAATCTAACCACCACACAATACGGACTGAGAATGAACCGTAGAAAGACGGAAGTACTGAGGAGCAGTAGAAATGAGCTAGAAACTTAGGTTCAAAATACCGTACCAAGCCGTTGGTTGTCTAATTTTCAAAAGGTCTTGAGACGAGATTAAATGTTACTTCGAAACGGTGACGGAGCTCTTGCTGTCAGGACGGTGGCGTTGTAGACGTCGCGCCATTCCAGGGAGGTAATTAACAAAGTTTAAGGAAAAGGACGTCAGAATACTTCTGGCGAATCTTGACTGCGTTCCCTACACTTCAGTTTTGCTGACCTGTTGGGATCCTAATTTCCGTCTCTAGATAATTCCTCGTGTATTTCTTGACGCTCGATGCTTAAGGACGCTAAGCATGACAAATGTGTCCTGGAGCTTGTGATTCCCCTCAAAGATATCACATCATATCATTATCAACTTGTCTAGTTATGTAATGTCTAACATGCATGAACAAATTCCCATCTTGGATCACTGTCCAAGATGCTACTCCAGGCGGGTATAAAAAGAATGTGCGAAAGTGGAAATACTGAACGTGAAAATGAAGATTTGGTCCTTTCTGACAACCCCCTGAAGCAGATCTTAGTATCTCTTAATGGTGATAGTATTTCCGCCTTCTTGCTCTCTAACATATAAATTATAACATAAACATAATTGAATGATTAAGGGTACTAGTAATTACTAAATAATGAACGTTGTTTCTGCTTATACATTTATTGTACAATAAAATCCCTTTATACATTATAAATATTTATATATCAATGTACAATGGACATAAAGAGACACAAATTGATTACCTAACTAATATTACTGATAAATTGCTCAAATCTGTCCTTTTCATGGTTACGCAATCTAATATAAATAGCACGAGACCTCTGGCATCATCTATGTACCAAACAATAGAAGACACCAGTTTCAAAGATGATCTACAGTGGTGTGGAACCTCAGTGGAAATAAAACTTATGTCCTCACAGCTGTTTAGCTTTATAGCCCTAATAAGCCAAAGCAATTAGCAATATCACCTTACGTACTGTGTCCAGTGCGTCGGAGAGATGGTTCTCGTACGTGTCTGTGACGGTGGAAGTACTCCAGCGACAAAATAAAAAACTCTTTCCAACACTAGGTCGGCAGAAGGCGGTCCTCTGACTATTTAATCTAACACTGTCTTCTCCTCTCTGCGTTCTGCAGACAAGAATTGCGAACTCCCATCCACAAGAACGGAATTCAGATAACGTCTCAACATGAGTATAGACAGAAGAAGTGCTCTCAATCACTGAATGCTGCGTACTCAACGACGACTCCCTACCTGGAAGCGAAGTCCTGATTCGTATAAGTTCGCAACAGTACAGTGCCTAACCATTCCAAGTATAAAATCTCCTGAGAGTAAGTCAGTAAGTCCGTCTGTACCAGCAAAAGCTAATACTGAGCGACCGTCAGACATGGGCACTCAACAAGGAAGACGTCTTTCTCTCCACTGCTGGCTTCCCAGCAAAGCACAGCTCCCCTCCCTCATAACTGGAGAAGGCGAATCATATTGTCGAAACCATGGAATATTCTCCCTCTCTACAGATTCTCCCGAACGCCGACCAACTATGTTTTAGTATTTTGTCGTCCAGCACGGAAAGTTTGTAAGGAAATACCTATCCCCAGTAATTAGGAATACATACAATGGTACGCTTCTCAGAGTAAATATCCTCGGAAATACCCCAGACTGTGTGATTCCCGAGGTAATGCTTCCCCGTTCCTCTCTGCTGTGTCCAAGATTTTCAGAGTTTCCGAAGTATTATCCGGTTATCCTTCCGGCCCTGCTACAAAACTGGCCGGCCGCCACTGTATTGTGCTTCAGCGCTCAGGTGCCCCGACCGTCCGTGTTTGGCTACTTCCTGGGTTAAGTAGGACCAGCACACCTTTGCGGGCTTTTCCACCCAGGGCCTGAGTTACGCCTGCCATTTTATTTCCAACCTCTAATAGTACAGCCAATCATTCATTATGCCATTTTGATAATAGAGACACTCCATCACGTTTCATGCAATAAGCGTTAACAACTATTTACACGGTATACGTGACAATGTCAGTCTTCTTTAAATACTAATATATACGATGTATAACATATCAAACGATTCCTAATTCTGGTTTTAGATCATGGCTAGGTATGTAGGGGAGTGCTTGTAAGGTGCGAAATTATAGCCACCTTACAACTATATATTGCATAAAGTGATTTATTTCTCCGTCAGGTGCGTTATTATGGTCTTCAGTATGAAAGCTGGTTTGATGCAGCTCTCCAGGCCAGCCTATCCTGGAAAGCCTCTTAATTTCTGCGTAACTGTTGTTACCTACATCCCTCAGACCTTCGTTATTGTGGTAAAGCTTTAGTTTTCATTTGCAGTTTTTAAACTGCAAACATCTAGAGTGACGATTCATTGGTGACTCAGGGTGTTTGATGTCGACAGATCCTTACATTTACTCAAATTTTGCTATAAATTTGCCTCAATTTCAGTTCAGTATTTTCTTATTAGAGTCCCCATCAACAAATCTAATCTTCAGTATTTCTCAGTAGAACCACATTTCCCAAGTTTTTAAGCACTTTTTGTCTGAACAGATTATCAACATTTCCCTTCAGTACTAGGCTACAACCCAGAATATTCATGTAGAAAGAGCTTCCTAGAACTCCTGTTTATATTCTGTATTAATAAATCCCTGTTTTCGTAAATGAAGCAATGGAAAATCGAGAATGAAATAATGACAATATTATGAAAAGAATAGATTGTTAGTCACTTTTAGCGGAGATGGGCACAACAAAACACTGTCAGACAAGTCAGCTTTCGACAATTTTTCAGAAATCCTTTTCCCGCTATTGCCAATCTGCTTTTTTATATACTTACAACTTCGGCTACCATGTGTTACCTTGGTCTCCAAATAGGAAGACATATTTACTACTTCTAGGGTCTGGTTTACTAATTTAATCCCTCAGCATAGACAATATTTCGTTCACTTTGTTTCACTTTCGCTGATATTTACCAGGTGCCCTTGTTTCAAGACACAAATCAACCCTTTTGCCGTCTCTGATAGACTTACAATGTAATCGACAAGCCTCAAAGTTTTTCTTTGTTCTACCTGGACTATAATCCCTTCCAAAATTTCTATCAGACCTAGGGGTACAACTCTTGTTGACCACTGCTTCCCTCTCACGTGTTCGACGCTCAAAACTGCAGTCTGGTTTCTGTTAGTTGTAGATAATCTTTAGCTGCCCGTTCGTTGTAAATGTTACCCCAGAACAACAAAGAGTGTAAACCGGTCAACACCGTCTTTAGATTTCTCTAAATGTAGTAATGCTACAAAAGTTGAAAATTGTTTCCTTTATTCTATCTTTTTAGCTGAGTCGGAGGGTCAGTATTGCTTCCCCTTTTTCCTACATTCCTCCGACACCAAAACCGATCTTCCTTGTGTCCTGTTTCTACTGACATTTTCAGTTTTCTGTAATCAGCATCGTTCTGCAAATGATTTCCACCAGTACGAATGCAAACTGCAATCGCTGAGTACTTATGGACGATTGATGCCGCGTGGGATTAGCCTAGCGGTCTAAGGCGCTGCAGTCATGGACTGTGCGGCTGGTCCCGGCGGAGGTTCGAGTCCTCCCTCGGGCATGGGTGTGTGTGTTTGTCCTTAGGATAATTTAGGTTAAGTAGTGTGCAAGCTTAGGGACTGATGACCTTAGCAGTTAAGTCCCATAAGATTTCACACACATTGGAACATTGGACGATTGATGATTTACTCCATTTTATAATCACCTAAAAGTTTATTAATTAAAGACTAATGTACGAGAATAGAAACCCAGTTTTCTTCATGAACGTTGTATTACATGTAAGCCTGGAATATATTTTGAGTGCTGGTGTAACATGACAAAGCATTAGAAAAAGCAAGAGACATAAATACAGGAAAAAAAGGCTAGAGATAATGATGTATGTTGAAGATCAGTAGCATTGGCTGTAAAAGAGGAGGAACCACAATATCTGATGGGGAGAATGATAAAAATTGAAAACAGTACGGAGTGAGGATATCTACAGGAGAGACCAAATTGCTGAGAGTCAACAGTTATGAATCATTGAAAGGAATGACTTTGGAACAAGTAAAATCTTTTAGGTGCATACAGCGTTTAGTGTCGGAAAAGGAAGCTATGTGGAGGAAGGAAGAAGTAGAACATCCATATCTGAAAGATCTTTTTAAGAGAGGAAGGATTGCTGAAAGCAGAACATGCTATGCGCAGTTTTTATTACTTTCATAAATTGTTTCTGTTATATTATTTGCATTTCCATGCTTTTGTATCCTTTTCTTTTCAATATTCGAGTAATCTGTTATTATTACTTACTACCGTCGCTGTCACGAAAAATTGTCTACTGTTATTTCGACCTCAGTTACGGTCCATAAAGATGTATGTTAACGATGTTTCTTGTACTGTGGTTTGTTATGAAGACATGAGTTTACTGCTTAAAAACCTTGAGACTGTGGCTAAGGTTGTGAAACCTTTGTAAAGGAAATTTGTTAGAACATTACATAAACTGGACCGCTTCGTTCATATAACTTCAGTAGGCTCTTATTGTAGTGTCATATTATTATCCGTTAGGGATGAATTATATTGATGTTAGCGATAGAGATACATTTATGTACCGTGTTTCTCTTAAATTTTATTAGAATTCTAGGATTTTACATAAGTTACATAGTAGATTGCTAATTCCTTATAGCGATCATAGCCTCATGCAGCTTATCGAATTTAGTAGCCGTCAGTCCCCTCTGCGGTACTTGCCACAAGTGTTTACATGATACGTATTTCAAATGTTGTATTTCTTAACCATTGTACTGATCATCAGCTACAGTGTTATTCTAAAACACCACTTAGCAATAACGTATTGATAATGATCTCCGCTATGATACAAATACTGACTGAACTGTGTCAGTTACTAAGTTTTAACGAAATATCTCCTTAGGTAAGACTATTACATACATATTCATTCTAGTGGTTAGTTCTGATTTATGTAAATATCTTCTCTCATTTTCACTGTCGCTTCTTTATAGTAATGTAAGAATTTTTTATGGCAGGTATCTTGCAAATACTTCTTCTTACATACTCTAGAACGTAGATGTAATTTTATTTCTAGTCTGTATTTTGGACCTGTATTTTGATTTCCACAAACTTTTGTACGTTGCTGCGTTCATAAGTGCAGTATTGTATCTTAGATCTGGAGATGCCTCGTGTGTAGCCGGAACTAGTAATCAAAATAAAAATTTTTTTTGCCGTCTTGACTTAAAGGATTTTTGACACTTAACATATAAGAAAAACCTTTCTTGGTATGGCATTTAAAAAGAGCTTGATAAATTATTTATTTTCTAATTAGTCTCATTATTTTTGACAGCGACAAAGTAAGCAGCATAATTCTGTCATGTAAGGAGATTTTAAAATTTTTGGAATGTAAATAAGTTATGTGCAAAAAGACATTTTCTTGTTCTGATTCTCGTGATGCGTGAGATCTGAAACCTAGAACGTTTGACATTTCCGCTTTTCATTTACCTCGTAAGGTCGAATCACGAGACCGACGTACGAAATGGCAGTTAGGGTGCGTGGGATAACCACGAGAGAGCTCTTGCTCTCATACGAAATCCACCCCAGACCATTACTTCAGATGTAGGTCCAGCGTGTCTAACATGCAGACAGGTTGGTCGCAAGCACTCAACTGGCCAAATTCGAACCAAAACCTGATCGTCACTGGCACCGAGGCAGAACCAGCTTTGATCAGAAAACACCACAGATCTCCGCCCTGCCCTGAAGCAATTCTGGACGTGTGGGGTGTCGCATTGTCCTACTGGAACTGTCGAAGTCCGTTGGAATGAACACTGGACATGAATGGATGCAGGTGACCAGATTGAATGCTTACGTACGTGTCACCTCTCAGACCAGTATCTAGACGTATCAGGGGTCCCATATCACTCCAATTTCACGCGTACCACACCATTACAGAGCCTCCACCAGCTTGAACAGTCTCCTGCTGACATGCAGTGTTCATGGATTCATCAGGTTGTCTCCATACCTCTACACGTCAAACTGCTCGACACAATTTGAAACGATACTCGTCCGACCAGACAACATATTTCAAGTCATTACCAGTCCAATTTCGGTGTTGAAGGGCCAAGGCGAGGAGTAAAGCTTTGTGTCGTGCAGTCATCAAGGGTACACGAGTAGGTCTTTGGCTCCGAAAGCCCATATCGATGATGTTTCGTTGAATGGTTTGCACGCTGACATTTGTTGATGGCCCAGCATTGAAATCGTCAGCAATTTGTGGAAGGGTTGCCCTTCTGTCACGTTGGAAGTTCCTCTTCAGTCGTCGTTGTTCACGTCCTTGCAAGATCTTTTTCCGGCAGCAGCGATGTCGGATATTTGATGTTTTACCGGATTCCTGATATTCACAGTACACTCGTGAAATGGTCGTGTGAGTAAATCCCCAGTTCATCGCTATCTCGGAGATGTTGTGTCCCATCGCTCGTACGCCGACTGTAGCACCAGATTCTAACTCACTTAAATCTTGATAACCTACCACTGTAGCAGCAGTAAGCGATCTAACAACTTCGCCAATCAGTTGGTGTCTGATATAGGCGTTGCCTACCGCAGTGCCGTATTCTGTCTGTTTACACATCTGTACATTTGAATACACCTGCCTGTACCAGTTCCTTTGGCGTTTCAATGTGTTAGTAATAGTCAAGCTTTGCAGTTAATCTGATGATACGCTAAGAGCAAGTAACGCATTTTAATTAATAAACGTTGCAACAGAGGCTGTGTGTCATTTGAAACATGAGAAATAACCCTTAGAATTTGCTGCTCCATTGTTAGTGTCACCTGTTTACTTGCTTCGTAAAAATAAGCTGTCTCGGGAAGGCGACGCTATTAGAAGCCAAGAAGAGCTGTCCTCTTTGTAGCAGATCTACGGCCCCAGACTGCTGTGGCCACGTTTCGCAGCAGCGCAGCTTGTTCGGCGTTCCAGTGAGGGAAGGCGTGGGGCGGGTTGGGGGTGGAGAGTGGGTGGGGCCGCTCCAGACTGGTGTTTACTCAGGCAGCCCTCCAGCCGCCAACTTTGGTCCGCCTCCCTCCGCTCCCCAGACCGAAGCGCCAGAGTAGAAAGTTTTCTGCACAGCCCTCTGCTGGATTTACAGTGGCGCAGGCTGCGCCCTCAGAAAACGATGCTTGTACGCCTGTGTGTGCGTGTGTGTGAGAAAGAAGTGTTTGTTTTTCGGTTTTGGTTTGTCACACACAAGCCGCACTGTGTGAAATGAAAAAGGCAAGTTGGCTCTTTGTCTCGATATGAATTTCTGACAAAAAAAGGGAAAGCGCTGGGCTGAATGTTTTTGTCTATTTGCAACGTAGCTATCCCGGCCAGCGAGTTACATGGCAGTATCACTCGCGAATTTTTCGGCGTGTGGATGTATACAAGGTGTAATGGATATAAGTACTAATATTTCTTTTGGTGACTGACGATGGTGTACTGAACAACATTACATCGGTTTTAAAATCGTTGCCAACTAGTAACTGCAGCCATAACAAATATGTTTTTAGGTTGGCTGGTACCTCCAAAAACACGTGTCAAGTGTAAGCCATTAAATTTTATTTTCCCCTGGGCAGCAGGCCAGATGTTGAAGTGTGGACGCAAAACAGTCAAACTACCGCCGAGAAAACGTTAGGTCATAAAGCATATGAAGTATTTGTGAGAAGAATGTTCGATGCAGAGAAAAAATAGCCAACACATTGATGTGTGTACATATTAAGGAGGGAATCCACATTACGAGTTTCAAAAAATCCGAATTTTTTTATTGCAAATGGCTCTGAGCACTATGGGACTTAACTTCTGAAGTCATCAGTCCACTAACCTAACGACATCACACACATCCATGCCCGAGGCAGGATTTTAACCTGCGACCGTAGCGGTCTTTTAATTGCAGAAATCGTTAGCTTAACTATCCAAGAATACGCTGTCAAATTTTCAAAGCGAAATTCGTATTAATTTAGATTTTATGAGCTTAGAACAGAAGGATATCATTCCAAGATATGAAGATTTATCAGGGGATGAATTACTGGAGAGATGTTTAGGTGGCCACACACAAAATGTGAATGAAAGTTTTATTTCCACTATTTGGCGATAAGCTCAGAAGCACTTGCACTCCGGACTAAAAGTCGTTGAACTGGCACCGTATTTAGCAGCGGGTTTATTCAATGAAGGAAATTAATCCCTTCTCATAGTCATGAACGAGGCAGGAATTGTAGTGGGCACGCAAAACTTCAATTATGCCGAACAAATGGATGACCAGCACGTGAGCCGGCAGAATCGACGTAGTTAATTGGAATCGAAGGAAACTCAGGAAGATCGGAATGCTTGGAAAGCACTGCTGCATGCGCAAAACAAAGTCCATGAAGAAGAAGGATTACTATATGGTGCTGGAATCGCAGATTAATCAATAAGCATTTTACATTATTGTTTACTTCCTTGCGTCCCAGGAATAAACCTGGGAGGAGTCCTTGTGACTCTGGGCCAGTGGGAGTGATACGCGTCGTTGCCGGTCACCTGCAACCATGACATACTGGATTCAGCGAGAGAATCCTACTAGCCTCTTGCACTCCAACTCCAGCACGTAATTATAAAAATTGCCCGTGTTAAGCCTAGCAACCAGTGTAGGGTTGGGTAACCAATCCCAGCGGGAAGTTGGGTTGGTGAGCCGATCAGTGGCGGGGGCTCCAAGGCTCACAACCTTGGCAGGATCTTGGTCGGTGCGAAACATTGTCGACCCCGAAAAACGGTTTTCAACTGACAATAGCATGGGGAAAAGCTCAGCAAATACTACTACCCAAGGTGGTAGCAAATCCAACATCGTCATGGACGACGCCTACAGACCTTCGGAGTCTGGGGCGCCTACACCAACATGCTTGGAGGTATCGGAGACTCGTGCAGTGATTAAGGACAAACACCCAAATTACTTTGCCACCTTTAATCCTAACTTACTTCTGAAGGCTGGTAAACTGAAACAACTTACAGATACCCTGCAGCAAAAATGGGTCAAATGGCTCTGAGCGCGAGGGGACTTAAAATCTGAGGTCATCAGTCCCCTAGAAATTTGAACGACTTAAACCTAACTAATCTAAGAATATCACACACATCCATGCCCTAGGCAGGATTCGAACCGTAGCGGTCGCGCGGTTCCAGACTGCAGATGTATGCATATTGCCCTCTCAGACTGGTGTACACTCAACTTTGTACAATAATCTTTTCCAAAGATGGAGCGCTGCCTTATCCACTGACCAAAAAGTGTTCAACAGTGTTGCTCACATAAAATTATGTTTTTCAAGTTCTTGAATTTAAAGGGTCTGGCTAGAGTCAGTAAGACATTTCCTAAATGTGGAATTGTGCTCCATTTGTTGCGTTCTCCAGGGGGTGGGTCGAGAACAGGGCACAGAAGACACTACACCTGTTATTTCTCCTGTCTGCACATTAAGTTATGGTGTCCACCAAGGTACTAGGGTAGCCATTGTTTGATGTTATTTGTTTGATTTCATTTAGTTCCATTTGGAAGTTGTCTTCACTCACGAGGATTGATATTAGTCGATGTATCATTGAATGAAAGACAGTATGTTGATGTGTTACTGCGTTTTGAGAATTTATAGGTACTACAAGATCTGTAGTGGTAGGTTTCCTATAAACCTTGAAAGCATGAATCAGCACTTACAAACATTACACCATGTAGGCATATCTTTAAGACTAACATTTACTAAGTGAAGAAATAGTCAACAGCGTCATTCTAGTCACACTTTCAGTACTGCTGTGTGACATATTGTGCAATTATAGATATGAATTTTCATTACGTAAAGTATTTTTCGTCGTAATGTAGATAATTACACTCGACTAAGGAAGAAAATTCTGTTGTACAAGAAATGGTTTGGAATTCTTACTGAGTTGTGTTTTCCAGTTACCTTTTGTAAGCCCCGGGGACAGCGCAATTAAGGAGTGGAGTGCAGTGCAAGCTCAGGAGACTAATGGGTAATTATTTTCATAATGAAGCCGTTCTGTTGTAAGTGTTGAGTTGCCAAGTCTGGCGAAGTATGTACTCAGAATTGCATTGAGAGCTGAGGGAATATTATACATTGTTATCATATTATTTGTAAAGAAAAAAAAAACAATGCTGCTAATGTATTCAGAGGCAGCCAAAAAATACTTACAAAGTTGCCAGCTGTGTGAGTAAGAAACTACTTGTAAATCCAACGTCAAGGTGAATGTATTCTTATTCAGAAATTAGTTTTTCGTCTAAACCTAGTTTCCCAAGAAGAAATCTTTTGCTACTAGTATTGTTTGGCACAGATAAATTTCATGCTCCAATATATTTAAAAACTCGCAGTCAAGCATAAAGTGTATATTTTTGTGGAAAAAGTAGGACGAAAACAAGGGAAATAAAGTGTATCGATGGTAGTGCACAAAAGTGGGTTTGATAATTAAATGTGGTACTTGAGAAGTTCCTTACTCTGCCATTATACAAAATAGTCGTCACGCTTTATTGCCGTCAGTAGTACAGTACTTTGTACGGTCGTCAGTAAAGAAAACTGTCACAGTTGAAACTTGCTGGCAGACTAAAATTGTTTGTCGGATTGCGACTCCAATTACATATGACTCCCGGTCCGGTACACATTTTTAATCGACCAGTAAGTGCTGCAGGGTTCATTCTACAGTTAGTGTGATAGGAGGACCACTGATGCTGTACGAAGACTGATTAACTGCATCTGCATACTTCACCGTTGACTGTATGAAAAATAATATCAGTTTTACTGAAATTGTGTTACATAATCACTTCATTACATATGAGTCGTTTTTGTAGATACACTAGCAGAAACGGAAGCCATACTGCAGAAGGAATCAAATCCGCTGAAGAAGTTGACTGATCTGGGAAAGAAAAAAACATGATATGTCAAAGCTAGCAGATGAGGTGGAAGAAAGAAAACAGAAATATTTGGGATGCGACAAGCGTGGATAGCATTCATACTGAGACTCATATACCGGTTCGCTAGTAGTCAGAAAGAAAACTGGTGCGATTTGCCGAAATGGATGCAACTGCAGCTGCTGGCTAGTTTTTCTTTTTCTGAGTCGTAAAGCTGAAATGTAGCCTAGAACGATAGATACAGTCCTGAAGCTGTACGCCTCCTCCGATTTTGTATTCGTAAAGTTTCAGACAGCTGTCCCGGTCACCCGACTGTTTCCTTTAGCTGAGCAAGCTGGGTGACAAGATTCTCAATTACAAGTATTTCCAGCACTACGGAAATTAATCTCAAGGGAGAAAGTTCTCATCACTGATAAATAAATTTAAGACGTAAGGTTACGTCCAGAGGCATTAGTAGTTCTGTAGAAAACAAATAGGGTTATGTTTCAAAGCAGGCAACCAAAATATAATATTGCTTAACAATACAACGGAAAAACTCCTAAAGTTGCAAATTTCGCTTTTATTTACTTGATGACTAGTTTCTGATCGAGCTCTATTTTCACATCATTCCGGATAGTCAAAACTGTTTCTCAAAATATAACGATTATGTCAAGATAGCAAACAGGCACGTATAACTAAGTGCACATAAGGAGTTAGAGAGTTATCTGCATGATCTGTAACGGCTCTTTTGCACTTGTTATACACCTATGTTTGTCAACTTCACATGGCTCTTGTATTTCGGAAAATTTCATTTTCATTATCTGGCGTTATTTAAAAATGGGTGTGGACCCATTCATCAAGTACATGAAAAGGGAAATTGACAACTGTGGCTATTTTCTGTTGTATCGGTAAAACTATTTGCTGCCCTGAAATTACTGCAGCATGCTGAAAATCCGTAAATGTTATTTACTCCTTACAGTGAAAAATAGATGCAATGACACGATTCATAGAGTTTTTAAGTGCTCAGGAAAACGTAATTGACGTGTGAGACGTCGCAGCGACAACTGTGCCGTAATGACATTTAAAAAAAAAAAAATTAAAAAAAAATTGGAGCGAGAGTTGTATCTCGCGACGAAATAAATGTACACGAACCTTCCGTGTTTCACCTACCACATAGCCGTAAAATTTTCATGTTTTCTAGTAAATATTAAATTTAATCTTAGTATCAAGGAGTAAACTCATGAAACACAATAACTTCTATGCAATTAATAAGGGCGAAGAACGCTCCTAGGTGGTTCTTATCTCTCTCTCTCTCTCTCTCTCTCTCTCTCTCTCTCTCTCTTCGCTTGTTTCTAGTAATATGAAGCAGACATATTGTACCACGAAAATAATGTAAGCATTTGTACAGTTAAACTTGTTAATACAGTATGTTAAATCATACAATGTAGGCTTTCACGGTCGGTGGTGTCTTCAGTTAAAACTTCCGGGCCGAGAGGCCGTGGTCGATGCATAAAATTTCCTACTACTGCCGGACGACCTCAGAAGATGTCTCCCGCAGATGAAGACGAAACGTTAGGTGGAAATTTTATGCATCGACCACGGCCTCTCAGCCCGGAAGTTTAAACTGAAGACAGTTCGTTGAAGTTTATATGTGAGTTATTTCGATGTACAGTGACCCCTCTGTTGTGTTCCTTGCATTTAATTAATTTTTCTTAAGACGTTTATAGCTCCACAATTTTACTGTTGTCCTACAAAGCGAAAGCATAGCGGAAGCGCAGAGATCGCCCTCTTTAAGAACGTGTTTTTCACAGCGATGAGCCGCAGCGAAGAGCAACATTAGTTTTCAGGTTTTACTTTCCAGCTTATGCCGACAGCCAGGATTTGACTACCACAGCCTGAATATGATGGTAAGAGGAGTGTTCTTCTAGCGTTATGTGGGTCTACAATAATTTCAATATCTGAGCCCGTGCTCTTAAAGTACAAATGCGCCGAAGCTAATTATAATACTTTTATATTTTTATTTTCAAGTAATATTCTTGGAAGTAAGTCAGTCCATTATGTTTAATGATTTTAATGCTCAGTTGCGAGTTACGTAAAAGTAAAATTAATTTTGAAATTATTTTGTAAAATAGTTAGATAACTCAAAAGTCAAAAATCAAAGTGTATATTTAAATCCCTTTGAATGATAGAGTTCAAGTAAAACACCATTTAAAATTTTTTGCGTATTGGAACAGACAGTTACATTCACGAGTGTTTTTTAAACTACCTAACAAATAAGAAAAATATAAATAAATAAATAAATATACTCCTCTCGAAGAGTCACTTCAAACGGTCAAGAGGCCTAAGAGATTGAGCAAACAGGAAACAGTTTTTCATATCTTTCACACGATCGTTTTAGAGCATAGCGACGTAGAAAAATACGTATTTTATGAACATCAGAAAGATATTCATTTACACTACAACAATAAACTATCTTTAAAACTAAAACCAAGCATGAAGGGAACAATTAGATAAGAAACAGAAAAAATTCACAATTAGCTAATCGGCAAAGATTAAATCGACGGCAGATTGTTAAAGCTCGCGGTACTACATAAAGGATTAAATGACTTAGTTCACTACAAGACTATATTCTTGTTAACGGATTAGACGGAAACCTGGAGCCGTAAAGAGTATTTCGTCGAATCCTCTCTGTCACACGACATATGATTATACTCATGGCCCACCGAATAGCTCGGTAGTTACAACAGCTACATAATTACAGTAAAATTCTAATACTCCCACTGGTTATATTTATTCTGAACTTTCAAATTAACCGTTCTTTATTAGCCTAGAATTCCGAAGGATTGCAGAGTTATACTTAAATCCCAAATTTTTCTAATATCTTAATTTTGGCTCGTAGTAACTTGACTTTCCGGTCACTTAAGGTGTTACACCGAACAAATAACTACTTCTTGCATAAACTGAGGAATAATTATATGTACAGGAAGACAAAAACCTCACATGTATTAACCAATGTAAATGAACATTAGGTGACATCTGAGAAACCGACTGTCAAAGAGAGGCAGAGAGAGAGAGAGAGAGAGAGAGAGAGAGAGAGAGAGAAAGAGGGAGAGGAAGAGAGGAAGAGGGGGGAAGGGTAGGGGGGGAAGGGGAGGGGGGGCGAGAGAGAGAGAGAGAGAGAACGCATCCACATGTGATTGTTCCCCAATACCTAATGGCCGTGTTTGCAGGATGAACTGGTTTTGCTGCTGCCCCATAAGTCAAACATTCGCGGTTTCTGCCTCAGTAATTTTTGCAGCATGACGAACGAGCACACACTCACAGTGTTGGGTGATTGTTTTCCACTGTGGCTCCCTCTTTTGTTTGCATAAGCAAATTGGAAGGCTAGGTGACCAGCTCTGCAACGCCAACAGCAAATGACCGTAACGTTTGCTTGTGGTGTTCAATACGTATTCTACCGTCCCTCTATAACTCCGCATGTCCATTCAGAAAATACACAAGTGAAATATATCGAGAAAGAACGGCAGCTTAAAATAACAGAGATATACTGTTATTCTGTGGTATGGATGTGCTGTATGGAAGCGAAACGCAGTGCATATTTTTATGCCTAAGCTACCGTAGCAAAGGAATAAACAATGCTGATCAAATAAGGAATCTGACATGTTACTGAGCAACAAACAGAGCATTATATACACTGTCTACATCGGAGGAGCAGCTCGAAACTGCGAGAAGTAAACTGGATGAATCAGTAGCCCCTGCAGACGTCATTTTATGCAGGGCGTATTGTTATATCCGGCCTTTAAAAACGTCGAGTAAACTTTTTATGCTCTGTCACTCGCTAAGTGCAAACTATTAGTCTTACAGACAAAATGAACAAGTATTTTATGCGATATTTAATGTATTTAAATATTGTTCTAGGAAATGTTTTCACTGAAGGCCATAGTTCTCTAGATATTCAAGAAAAACGTATAAAAGTGGCCTTCAAACACATCTCTACCCCTACCCTCATCCCACAGCCATCAGAATTTCAATTGTGTTGTTCGTGGCACTCCCTCCTACCACTCTACAAATAGTTTCAACTACGTGAACTACAGTATGCGCAATATTCGAATTTCTTTGGCTTCTATTGACTGGGCTATCACACCACTGGCACTATCGGCTGTTTCGCTGACTTTCAGATGTACGTGCCAACTTTCGTTTATGTTGCACAGCAATTTCTAGGTGTCGCGATTTTTTTCCGTCATTGTGTCAGTAATATTTGCACTTGTAATACTTTGGAAAATACACACTACTGGCCATTAAAATTGTTACACCACGAAGATGACGTGCTACAGACGCGAAATTTAACCGACACGAAAAAGATGCTGTGATATGCAAATGATTAGCTTTTCTGAGCATTCACACAAGGTTGGCGCCGGTGGCGACACCTAAAACTTGCTGGCACGACGAATGTTTCCAATCGATTTCTCCTACACAAACAGCAGTTGACCGGCGATGCCTGGTGAAACGTTGTTGTGATGCCTCGTGTAAGGAGGAGAAATGCGTACCACCACTTTTCCGACTTTGATAAAGGTCGGATTGTAGCCTATCGCGATTGCGGTTTACCGTATCGCTATATTGCTGCTCGCGTTGGTCGAGATCCAATGACTGTTAGCAGCATATGGAATCGGTGGGTTCAGCGGGGTAAAACGGAACCCCGTACTGGATCCCAACGGCCTCTTATCACTAGAAGTCGAGATGGCAGTCATCATAGCCCTAAGGCTGTAACGGATCGTGCAGCCACGTCTCGACCCCTAAATCAACAGATGCCGACGTTTGCAAGACGACAACCATCTGCACGAACAGTTCGACGACGTTTGCAGCAGCACGGACTTTCAGCTCGGAGACCGTGGCAGCGGTTACCCTTGACGATGCATCACAGACAGTAGCGCCTGCGATGATATACTCAACGACGAACCTGGGTGCACGAATGGCAAAACGTCATTTTTTCGGTTGAATCCAGATTCGGTTTACAGCTTCATGATGGTGGCATCCGTGTTTGGCGACATCGCGGTGAACACACATTGGACTCGGTTATTCGTCATCGCCGTATTGGCGTATCACCTGGCGTGATGGTATGGGGCGCCATCGTTTACACGTCTCGGACATCTCTTGTTCGCGCTGACGGCACTTTGGACAGTGGACGTTACATTTCAGATGTGTTACGACCCGTGGCTCTATCCTTCATTCGATCTCTGCAAAACCCTAAATTTCAGCAGGATAATGCACGACCGAATGTTGCAGGTCCTGTACGGGCATTTCTGGATACAGAAAATGTTCGACTGCTGCCCTGGCCAGCACATTCTCTAGATCTCTCACCAACGTCTGGTCAATGGTGGCCGAGCAACTGGCGCGTCACAATACGTCACTCACTATTCTTGATGAACTGTGGTATCGTGTTGAAGCTGCATGGGCAGGTGTACCTGTATACGTCATCCAAGCTCTGTTTGACTCAATGCCCAGGCTTATCAAGGCCGTTATTACGGTCAGAGGTGGTTGTTCTGGGTACTGATTTCTCAGGATCTGCGCATCCAAATTGCGTGAAAATGTAATCACATATCAGTTCTAGTATAATCTATTTATCCAATGAATAGCCGTTTATCATCTGCATTTCTTCTTGGTGTAGCAATTTTAATGGCCAGTATTGTACTTAAAGCGTGCCCGTGAGGTTAATGAGAATGACTTTTGTGAACGTTACGCTAAAGATAATTACAGATACAGTTCAATTCAAACATACCCTTCAAGCACATTTGTCTCGTACTCCGAAGACCTTACGAATACAGAATCTTAATTATTTCTTTTATGAGGTTAAAATTCACAAACTGTTAGGTAAAATTTACACATACGTCAATCGTACAATTTGTAAGTGCTCGACTATGCCGGAGGTGTAACAAGGCCAGTCAGTGAAGACGAAGAAAGGTCGACTGTGGTATATAATGCATGCAGTAACAAATTTTATAACATTCGTAGGAGTGAGATTCATTAACAAAATATTAGAATTTCCTACAAAAAGGGATTGATATTCTTTTTTTTTTGGGTGGTGGGTGGGGGCGTGGGGGCGGGGGCGGGGGTCAGGGATGACAAACGATTCGGCCGTAACGAGCGACAGACTATTAACATTTCGCGATTGTTATTTGAAGGCTAGATATTACACGGTGGGTTGCATAAAACTAAATATCCGCAGGGGCAGCTGATTCAACCTATATATGAGTTCGATCTTTACCTTGGAAATAAAAATGCTCGTATGTCATTTCTATGTGGTTAGTGCTTCTTCACATAAGGTTGTAATTGTAAGGCTTCTTTAAGAATGGTTAGTTAGTGAGCTGAACTGGACTAGTCAATCTAGTACATTCATTAGAACGATGGAGTTGTATCTGATAGAAGATGGGATAGAATTCTCCAAGTTTATAATCCCTTTGGGTACACTCATCTGCCAAATGATGACATGTTAATGATTAACAAGTACATTTTTCATGCTGTATTGGTTGGCATACACAGATTTATACCTCGTATTAAATGGCTCAAGCAGGCACATATCTACAAATCATTTTTACAGTCTGCTGACAATGATAACTGAAACATAAGAGCATTCACTTTTAAATTTATCCGTAGAAGGGAATGTAACAGCCATTGAGGAGTAACAAAACAGAATTAGTTGTGGAGAAAAGGGGCAACGAGTGCAGCCTTCATTGTTGCCATATTTATTCAAAATACCAGACTTTCCCCACATCTGTGCCCCCTACCCTCTTATGTATAGGTGACCATATCAAACTGATGATGTCATGGGTTTTCCCCTTCTCCCTTCCTCCACCTCCCCTCCTGTACTTCCCCAACACTCTCCTCTCATATCCAAACCCCTCCCCACGAAGAAAAATAGCGGGAAAATTTCTGTCTGACCTGAACTGTTGGTGTGGAGTGCCATACCATAGTTCTTTCTTTATTTTAGGTGTTATCCTGTTGGAAACTGGAAGAAAACGTTATCATTCCCTGGTACTTATTTAATTTTGTAAAATGCATGTATTGCAAAATACTTCAAAAAAATATTGACCGGTCAAAAGGTAATTAACTACGCAAATAGATAGCTTTTTCCGATGTTGTAGGCAATACTGCCAAAAAATCGGTGTCTGAGTCAACAAAAACACTCACTGCACTAATTACACTGCTGCAAATCGCAGTTGTGGCATTAAATACAGTCAATCCCGACATAGAGGCATAACAGAAGTCTTTTCGAAGGTAATTCATACATACTGTGAAAAGAAGTGGTTGTTGAAAACATTACCACAAGTAGAAACAATCACAAGAAACTGAACTAAAACCGATCACACGCAACGAAATTGGCAGTAAATCATACATATCATGAAAAAATAGTACTTAAAAACACTACAATACCAAGAGCTAAAGATCTCAGAAGAAGAAATGTAACTACACGCATTGCAGGACATTTACATCTTCCACAGGAGTGGAGCACTCCCATGTGCTTAAAAACATGTGCCAACCATTGCACAATGCCGCCCTTCATCTGCTTGCATCGGAGTCAGGAGGGTAACAATGTAGTTTGGCGTGCTACCGCTAGAGGACAGCAGCTGTGACCTGTCTTTGCGGACTGTTTTTCTTTTTCTCCTTTTCTTTTTTTTCCTACCCTGACACCCTGCAGACCAGAAACGGTGTCTTGTGGCAATAGTATCTGTGTTACTTGGATGTGGTCTGTCAGCTCGTAGTGGTTCCATCAAAGGCATTTCCTGGAAGGCATGGTCACTTTAACAACGTAGTTCTTTCTGTATGAAGTATGCTCTTCTCCTGTGAACCACCCCATCCCACAGATTGTTAGAACCAGCACACCTGAAATGACAGACAAAGAATGAAGCGTTTATTAAGTGTTTGCTTCAAAGGCATCTGGGAAAGCAGTATGGCAAACACCAGGACATTTACCTTGGCACTTTTGTAGTTGACACCTGGTTTTCCAGGGTGGAGGGGCGAACGCCAACAATGACTTTCCCTTTCTTCCCACTTGCGTCCTGTGCATAGGTGGTCCCGAAGGATGTGAACAATACCTGTCCCAGAGGACTTGGACCTCTTCTTTATGTAGCTGACATCAGGTTTTCTGGCAAGGACTGGTGAACACTGACAAAGGCCTTCCATGTCTTCTCACCTGCATTCTTTCTGTGAGTAGTAATGAAGGATGTGAACAATACCCCGACCTGTCTGAAACTGCTGACCATGCTTTCCCCCTTTATAAGCATTCCTATCGGTTCCCGCCAAATCAGTGGGCAGACCTTGAGGCTATATAAACACTATCTTCTTCATAGTCGTCTTCATTCTGCTCTAATCTGTGAATACTTTATCATCCTCGTTAGTTCATCTGTCTGCCTATTTCGTTGTGCTATCATCACATAACACTGCCATGAAGCATTCGGCATCTTCAAGCAGCATCTGCAACTTCAGTGGCAGCAGAAAACATCTAAGGCAGCACTTGTATGAATTCCTAAGTAAGTACACTCATGCTGATAAATTAAGGATAATGCTGATACATGGTGGAACAATACTCTAGTGGATGGTTTGTCGGTTTAAATCACCTTTGGGTATGACCATGCAGTGCATTTGACCTGTGGTCATTGCACAGTGGCACTGGCAGCAGTCCACATATGCAGAGGTGTGTTGATGCATGTCAGTGTACAGTGCAGGGAGTAAGTGTGTATAAGTTTTCAGATGTGCTAATGGTGACTGTGTGTTGAAAATGGCTCAAAGAACCCAAACTGACGACGTGGAGGGTGGTCAAACACAGCAGGCCATAGCATGGGCCCTCCATATGCCACAAAGTTTGATCTCAAGATTATGGCAAAGATTCCAGCAGACAGGAAACGTGTCCAGGAGCTACAGTACGGCACATCCACAGTGTACAACACCAAAAGAAGACCGATATCTCACCTTCAGTTCCCATAGACGGCCAAGGAACAGTGTCTACAGATGACTGAACAGACATGGTTTATTCGCCCAGAGACCTGCAAGGTGTATTCCACTGACCCCAGGTCACAGGAGAGCCTGTAAAGCCTTCTGTCAAGTACACAGTACCTGGTCATTGGAACAGTGGTCCCAGGTTATGTTCATGGACGAGTCTAGGTATAGTCTGAACAGTGATTCTCGCTGGGTTTCCATTTGGCGTGAACCAGGAACCAGATACCAACCCCTTAATGTCCTTCAAAGGGACCTGTATGGATGTCATGGTTTGATGGTGTGCAGTGGGATTATGATTGGTGCACGTACATCCCTGCATGTCTTTGATAGAGGAACTGTAACAGGTCAGGTGTATCGGGACGTCATTTTGCACCAGTATGTCCGCCTGTTCAGGGGTACGGTGGGTCGTACCTTCCTCCTGCTGGATGATAACGCACGGCCCCACTGAGCTGCCATCGTGGAGGAGTACCTTGAAACAGAAGATATCAGGCGAATGGAGTAGCCAACCTGTTCTTCTGACTAACTTCATGGAGCACGTCTGGGATGCTCTCGGTCAATGTATCGCTGCACGTCTTCAAAACGCTATGACACTTCAGTAGCTCCGACAGGCATTGGTGTAAGAATGTGAGGCTATACCCCAGCAGCCACTCGACCACCTTATACAGAGTATTCCAATCTGTTGTGCGGTCTGTGTACGTGTGCATGGTGATCATATCCTATATTGATGTCGGGGTACATGCGCAGGCAACAGTGGCGTTTTGTAGCACCTGTGTTTCGCGAAGTTTGTCTCAACTTATCACCAATACCATGGACATACAGATCTGTTTCGTGTGTGTTCCCTATGTGCCTATGCTATTAGCGCCAATATTGTGTAGTGCCACGTTGTGTGGCACCACATTCTGCAATTATCCTTAATTTATGAGCATGAGTGTACATATTTTCATAGCAACTTTCTTGCGTTTGTTGCTCTAAGTCTTCAGGTCTTGATGTATATTTTTCGTTATTTCTGAATGTTGAGACTTCGTTAAAACTAATTTAGTAGCAAATGTCCAGATTTCGAGGTATATTTTGGTTATTTAGTAGCATCAATTCATCAGTTCAGTGGTATAATATCTCTAGAAAAAAATTTTCTTGTCGTTACAGCATTCATTCACGAAATTTTGTCTGATCTCAGTTGGCTGCTGGAGACTGAAAGGATGTAAGCTGGCAAGCCTACACAACACCTGGAGCAGCATCTATCCGTGATTCCGCCATGTAAGTACACATTCTATTTCAAAGATTTTTTTCATAGTGATGCCATTTTTGTATGTTTATACGTTTTTAAGTCGATATGTTCTTGCTGTTGTTGTTGATTGTGAGGAGGCTGAGAGTCATGTTACACCAGCCACAATAAACCTATTGCAGATGCCATGTAAGAACACACACTTTTTGTAATTTTTTAGTAGTGTTATAATTTATTTTTCAAATCAATATAATGTTGTAGGCAATATCGGTGTGCTTGAGTGGTGGCTCCATGTTGGTCCAGATGAGCATCTTTACTTTTCGTAGCATATATAATCAGCGTTCTTTCTTTCTTTCCAGCAGCAGCAGGACTGTTTGTAACATGTGTACTTATTTTTCTTTTTTCTCTCTCTCTACAGCCTGCATGTCCACAGAATCTAATATGGCATCCACTCCACCATCACTGCAGCAGTCTGTGGTGCAGGTGCTGGGTGAGGTGAAGAGAGCATTGCAAAATGTGGTCCAGTGTGACACTCTTCTCATACTAGGAGTAGGCTTTTGGCTACATGAGGTACTACCGCCTCAGCTGCCACAGCTCCCACCACTGTTTCCCCACACCTCCACTGTGGCACCGCTCTTGGGCCTAGAGCATCCACCTCTCTCGCTGTTAGGACACTGCCACTGCAGGAAACTGGGTCGTTGTGTCACCCTCACTGTCACTCACAAAAGTTCACCCCTCGGGCTGCGGTCTGTCTTGCCTTACGATTCTGCCACTAACTGTGACAGGGCTAGAAGTTGCCGACACACCTTGTGCCGCCGGCCGCGGTGGTCTCGCGGTTCTAGGCGCGCAGTCCGGAACCGTGCGACTGCTACGGTCGCAGGTTCGAATCCTGCCTCTGGCATGGATGTGTGTGATGTCCTTAGGTTAGTTAGGTTTAAGTAGTTCTAAGTTCTAGGGGACTGATGACCACAGCTGTTGAGTCCCATAGTGCTCAGAGCCATTTGAACGTCTTGTGCCCCAGTGTGGTGGTATTCTCTGCAGCCTGGATGCTCACACTGGCCTGGCTGCACAACACTGTCGGGGCCCTCACAATGCTGGTGCGGTGTGCTACATACCACGTTGCTCCACCACACAGCCAGTCTCACCCACAGAATGGTTTCGGTCCTCAGCTGGTAGCCATAGTATTGGTAGCAGTGATACTGTCGCTAGCAGCAGTTCCCCCTCCCCCGTACTATAGATGGATGAACAGTTAGTAACGTCGTGCCACAGTTAAACTACGAGTTGGGTGCATCTCATTTTCTCATACAGAAAATCTAGTAGGAAGGCACAGAGACCTGATCGGCTTTCTGAAAGTGTGCCATCCTGTTCTGAGAAGAGAGCAGCTACAATTCATTGATGATCCATGGTACCCCACCATGAATTACGGTTCTTTACTGTGCTGTGAACTAAAGCATACCCCCGCCTCCCCTCTCGCCCCCCCCCCCCTCCCTGAGTATTATGTACATTTGGGTGAAAAATAGATCAGCATTGCGGAGACCTGTGGTCTGCGGGTGGCGTCTTTGATTAGTAATCAAAACGTCCTTGGTCCTGGGTTCTAATCCCTCCACAGCTTAACTTTTGACTAATAATCAGCATTGTTGGCCGAAGACGTCTGGCCTATAAAATCACTCTCATTCTGCCAACGGCCTTGTCAAAGAGGGCAGAGGAATGGACAGAGATTCAGAGCACCCTCTAGTCCTTGGGGTGGGAAACTGCACCAAAGACCTGAAGAATCAGCTATGATCAACGACATGGGGATGCAAAAGCCAAAAAAAAAAAAAAAAAAAAAAAACACTGCATTAAGAACACATAATATGTATCCACAGGAAATGTGCCCTACAGTTCAAAAAGTTACATGATGATGCTCGTGGTCTTGCGGTAGCGTTCTCGATTCCCGCACACCGGGTCCCGTGTTCGATTCTAGGTGGGGGCAGAGATTTTTCCTGCCTCGAGATGGCTGGGTGTTGTTGTGTCGTCTTCATCATCATCTTTCATCCCCATTACGGTCGGAAGAAGGCAATGGCAAAACCTCCTCCACTAGGACCTTGCCTAGTACGGCGGTGCGTGTCTCCCACATCATCCTCAAAGTAAGGGACCTCATCATCATCATCATCATCATCACACGATTATCTCTCCATCAGCAAAAGATTCCAGAGTAGTCCCCCATTAGGATCTCTGGGAGGGGACTCCCAATAGGGATGTGACCATCAGAAAAAGACTGAAAAACCAAAGAAAGGATAAAGTTCTACGAGCAGGCGAGTAGAATGTCAGGAGCTTGAGCGTGGTAGGGAAGCTAGAAAATCTATGGAAAATGCAGAGGCTCGTCTCAATGTAATGGGTGTCAGTAAAGTCAAATGCAAAGAAGACAAGGATTCATAGTCGGATGAGTATAGGGTAACACCAACAGCAGCACAAAATAATATAATGGGAGTAGGATTCTTTGTAAATAGCAATGTAGGGCTAGTGTGTGCAGCTGTGAACTGTTCAGTTACAGGGTTTCCCTTGTCAGAAGCAACAGAAAACAAACACTGACAACGATAGTTTAGGTATAAATGCCGACATCATAAGCTGAAGATGAAGAGATAGAGTAAGTATATGCGGATATTAAAAGAGTAATACAGTTCCTAAAAGAGCAGTTATGGATGAACTTGAAAGCAGTTGCAGGGGAAGGAATTGAAGCAACGGTTACAGGAGAATATGGGCTTGGGACAAGGAATGAGAAAGGAGAAAGACTAACTGAATTCCCTAATAAATTTCGGTTAGTAATAGCGATTAGTGTAAAGAATCACAAGAGGAGGATGTATCCTTTGAAAAGGCAGGGTGATACGGGAAGATTTCAGTTAGATTACATCGTGGTCAGACAGAGATTCCGAAATCAGATACTGGATTGTGAGGTGTACGCAACAGAAGATATAGACTCAGAACACAATATAGTAGTGATGAAGGGTAGACTGTAGATTAAGAGATTAGTAAGGAAGAATGAATACGCAAAGAAGTGGGATGCGAAAGTACTAAGGGATGGCAAGATACGCTTCAAGTTCTCTAAGGCTATAGATACAGCAATAAGGAACCGCTAAGTAGGCAGTATAGTTCAAGAGGCATGGATAACTCATAAAAGGGCAGTCACAGAAGTTGGAAAGAAAATCGTGGGTGTAAAAGAGATAACTGTGAAGAAACCATGGTTAACAGAAGAAATACTTCAGTTGATTGATGAAAGAAAAAAAGCACAAAATCGTTCAGGGTAATGCAGGAATACAGAAATAAAAGTCGCTGGGAAATGAAATAAATAGGGAGTACAGAGAAGCTAAGGCGAAATGGATGCAGGAAAAACCTGAAGAAATCGAAAAAGAAAAGACTGTTGGAAGAGTTCACTCAACATACAGGAAATTGAAAACAACATTCGGTGAAATTAAAAGCAAGGGTAATGACATTAAGAGAGCAACGGAAATTCCACTGTTAAATTCCGAGTAGAGAGCGGGTAGGTGGAAAGAATAAATTGAAGGCCTATATGAGGGGGAATATTTGCCTGACGTGAAGGAAGAAGAAACTGGAGTCGATTTAGAAGAAATAGGAGACCCAGTATTAGAATCAGAATTTGAATGAGCTTTCGAGGACTAAAGATCAAATAAGACAGAAGGGATGGATAACATTCGATCAGAATTCCTAAAATCATTGAGGGAAGTGGCAACTAAACAACTATTCACGTTGGCGTGTACAATGTATGAGTCTCGCTACAACCGTCGGACTTTCGGAAAAATATCATCCAGAACTCCGAAGAATGCAAGAGCTGACAAGTGCGAGAATTACCGGACAATCAGTTTAACAGCTCATGCATCCAAGTTGCTCACAAGAATAATGTAGAGAGGTATGAAAAAGAGAATTGAGGCTGTGTTAGATGACGATTAGTTTGGCTTTAAGAGAAGTATATGCACCAGAGAAGCAATTCTGACTGCGTTTGATTATGGAGGCATGTCTAAAGAAAAATTAGGACACGTTCATAGGATTTTCGACCTGGAAAAAGCGTTCGAGAGTTTAAAAGGATGCAAGAATTTTTAGAAAACAGGGTAAGCTATAGGGAGAGTCAGGTAATATACAATATGTACTAGAACCAAGAGGGAATAATAAGAGTGGAAGACCGAGAACGAAGAGCTAGGACTGAAAAGACTGTAAGATAGGAATGTAGTCTGCCGCCCCTACTTTTCAATCTGTATATCGAAGAAGCAATGATAGAAATAAAAGAAAGGTTCAGGAGTGGGATTGAAAACTCAACGTGATAGGACGTTGATGATACGATTCACTGATGACATTGCTATCCTGTGAAAGTGAAGAAGAATTACAAGGTCTCCTGAATAGAATGAATAGTCTAATTAGTACAGAATATATATTGAGAGTAAATCGAAGAAAGACGAAAGTATTGAGAAGTAACAGGAATGAGAACAGCGAGAAACTTAATATCAGGAGTGATGCTCACGAAGTAGACGAAGTTAATTAATTGTGCTACCTAGACAGCTAAATTACCAATGACGGACAGAGGAAGAATGTCATCAACAGCAGGAAGCACTGGAAAAGGGGCATTCATGGCTTAGATAGGTCTGCTAACATCATACACAGGCCTTAATTTGAGGAAAAAATTTCTGGGAATTTACGTTCGGAGTACAGCCTTGTATGGTAATGAAACATGGACTTGGGGGAAACCGGAACTGAAGAAAATGGAAGCATTTGAGATGTGGTGCTACAGACGAATGTTGAAATAAGGTGGACTGATAAGAAAAGAAATGGGGAGCGCACAGAATCGGAAAGGAAAGGAATATGTGGAAAACACTGACAAGAAGAAGGGACAAGATTATAGGACATCTGCTAAGTCACCAGGGTATGAATTCCATGGTAATAGAGGTATCTCTAGAGGGCAAAATATGTAGAGGAAGACAGAGATTGGAATACATCCAGCAAATAATCGAGGGCGTTGGTTTCAAGTATTACTCTGAGACGAAGAGTTTGGCACAGGAGTGGAATCCGTGGCAGGCCACATAAAACAAAAAAAAACAAAAAAAAAAGAGATGCGGAGCACCTCAGTCGCAAGTGGTTCCATGATTCCACCTTGAGTACTGTATGGGCCAAGATTTGGCAGACGGAAGTTAGAGGCTCAGGTAAAGGACTCATCCCAGTACTGCACCTCAAAAAAATGGCTCTGAGCACTATGGGACTCAACTGCTGAGGTCATTAGTCCCCTAGAACTTAGAACTAGTTAAACCTAACTAACCTAAGGACATCACAAACATCCATGCCCGAGGCAGGATTCGAACCTGCGACCGTAGCGGTCTTGCGGTTCCAGACTGCAGCGCCTTTAACCGCACGGCCACTGCACCTCAACATGCATACATATATCTTTGATCCAATAGATAATGATTGCAACTATACCAAGCTTCCTGATGATATAGCAGCTAAGCAGACATGTATTACTATCCCAAACAGATAATTATTGTTTTGGATGGTCAATTCTGCTTTGCGAGAAAAATTGCTTAGTTCATACAAAGCGCAGGTCTCACTACAGCACAGATATTGATGTCCATGGGTTTTATAGCTTCGACAGTATAGAGTTCCACGTTAACTCCTAAATTTCAGCACAGAGTATCGGGATATCGGTTCATATTTATAGCCTGAAGGAGCAAAAGGCACATAAAGATGACAAAGTTGCAAAAAAAGTTGTTGAACCATCTAAATTTGCTGATAATCGTAAGCTGCATCTAAATATACTGCTATACTCCAAAGGAGAAGCTTTTCACATCGTTTGGAGTATAGATATGTTGCGACTCTTTTCCTACCATCTGAGAAAGACTAACTCTAAAGAGCATATTTGCTTACGGTCTCACACAAACGACTTATTAACAAAGCATGTTGTGGATTACTCTGCCAAGAATCCGGTACATTTTGTAATGTTCTCTGACGAAAACGAAATCTTGATGTTTAAGATGCCCACCATCAGGAGCGCTGCCTTTTTGTGGTGTGTACTGAATCTCAGCGCCTCGTCATTCCTATGAGTCTTCTTCCTCTCATAACACATTCACAGAAAAACGTGTACCATATGCGGTAAAGTACCGGGCTCTATGTTCATATGATTCGGGTCTTAGCCTTCACAAATCATATCCTGGGGATAATGCTTCGCTTTGGCTCCTCACTGATGTCGACATACTTTTATGGGAAGTTGGTAAGCTCTACAGCACCCTGTTTCCATGACCCAGTCGAAGTGGAATGATGATTTGTACAAGAAGGCAGTTGACTGTCTTATCTGTAGGCAGGCGTTAGACTGAAAAGCGGAAACTCCTTGTAGGGACCATTGTCACATAACGGGGAAGTTCTGTAGTGCCACCTGTAACACATACAACCTAAAGTATAAATTACCACGACACATACGTGTCTTATCCCAACATTTGAGGGGGTGTAATGCTCACTTTTTGTGGAGTACTTACATGATTTTGGTAAGGAGAAGGATCCGTTCAGTGTCCTGCGTGGGAGTGTTGAGAAATATATTTCATTTATCAAGAGGAATTACACTCCACTTCCTGGTTAAGTTTAATGCAGATACCACTCCAGAAACTAGTTGAAACTGTTTCAGGAGGACATGCAAATTACTCGAGGTGCTTATTCCGATGACACAAAATTTCACCTGGTGGTGAGGAAAGGGATTTTCCTATATCAGTATGCGGACGGTGTGGTAAAACTACACGAAACCACACCACCCAAGACAACGGCATTAATGAGTAACCTTACAGACGATGCTATACCCGATGCAGATTATGAGCAGGTTGAGAATATTTGGTAGGAGTTTAACAGCTCCACTTCAGGAGAATATGTAGATCTTTCTATGGACACAGGCGTGCGTTTGCTTGCTTGTTAAAGCTTCAAATGCTCCTCGTGTGATACAGTGATGTGAAGCATTTCGTGCATTATTTTATTGAGGATGATGTCGTTCTCCTCTTGGAATTCTTGAATGTATGAGTTGTCATCCGTCGCACTCGCTACCAGAATAGCCTCCTGTTTAGCATCCATGATAATTCGTTGAATGTCCTCAAAGTATCCAATAAGCAGTCATAGAAGTATGCCGGCACTAAATCGCTAGCACTCATCCATTGCTCTAAGCACTGGCTTGTCTATGAACCATCCTGCGTTTTCCAGAACATTCAAATTCGAGTGTGAGGAAGAGACCTATGTTTTGAGAATTCATGCCATCGCTACATTATGTATACAGTCAATCTCAAGCCAGAAATTTCCTGGAAGATAAAACTGTGTGCTGGATCGGACTCGAACTCGGGACATTTGCCTTTCGCGGGCAAGTGCTCTACCAAGTGAGCTACACAAGCACGTCTCACGTCCCGTCCTCACAGCTTTAATTCTACCAGTACCTCTTCTTTTACCTTCCAAACTTTACAGAAGCTCTGCAAGGTTCGCATGAGAGCTTCTGTAAAGTATGGAAGGTAGGAGACGAGGTACTGGCAGAAGTACAGCTGTGAGGGCCGGGCGTAAGAGCTTGGGCAGCTCAGTTGGTAACCGGCACGGTAGCTCAGCGTCTTCGGTCAGAGGATTAGCTCCCCTCTGTAATAAAAAAAAAAAAAAAACTGAGTTAATCGATCAACAACGAATTTAACAGGATGTCTTCCGACGTCCGCCCCGAGCAGATGTACCGAACAAATGCGAACAAAATGAGATTTAAAAAAAAAAAAAAGTTGGTACAGCACTTGCCCCGAATGGCAAAGGTCCCGTGTTCGAGTCTCGATCCGGCACACAGTTTTAATCTGCCAGGAAGTTTCATATCAGCGCACACTCCGTATCATATCTCCTGAAGCAGGAATGCTAAAGCATTACGTCTAAGCTTCGACCCCACTGCAGGAGAACCATCCTTTTTGCTAAACACCTCTTTGAAATGTACGAAACTCTTGCATGGAAGGGTTAAAGCGTCCTGGTGCTGGACGACAATCTTAATTTCGATGGTTTTGTTACCTGTGGTGGAAGCAGACGGCTTACATGTGAAGTAGGCTACTCCTGGCGTATAGTTCGCTCATTGTATTCTGCAGGCACCGTTATGCGGAATGATGTTGTTACACGGTTTGAGGCCCACTGATTTAAGAAACTCACAGTTAGCGTGTGTTATCACCTTGCGGTACTGCTGAGACGCGCTGTGCTGCGGGTTGCGTGCGCTGGTTTTATGCCTTTCGCCCAGCCAGTTTTAGGGCAATAGCGCTCTAGGGAGGCCACGGCCACGACCAACGGCTGGCCCTGCCCGCAGCTGCTGAGATCAGGACTGCGGCTGGCCGGCACGGCTGCCAGTCCCTTGGACGCAGCTCAGTCGCACGCTGGAGATCACGGAGATAGCAGCGGCTGTGTAACTCTGGCAGCGTCAGGCGAAACGGAAGAAGAAAAGATGCTGGGTACATCCTATGTTCCAATCCCGCTCTACAAACGAAATGTTTGTTACTTTTTTGTGAACTTCGTGATCAAGAAAATAAATTCTTCAATTTCACTAGAATGTCTATAAAACTTTTCATGAAATATTACAGAAAACCGGAGACAGTGTACGAGGTACAGACACAGCAATGTGACAATGCATAGGAAAGGAAGAGAAACTGCTAATTACATTAAGGTAAGTTCTATTAAACAAAAGTTTTGCCTATAAAGAAATTGTTAATGTTAAATTATGTAGTAAGTAAAAGTAACATGATGATTCACCGAAACATGTAAGTAGTGGTGATGTAACACGTTTACCAGTACTGCCATCATCGGTGGTTTCTGGTGGAGACTGTGGTGAATTATTATTTTGTGAAGAAGAAGAACGAGACTGTGTGGGATAGGTTTTCTGAAAATATCCTGCTCCATCACAAGATAACGATGTAGATAGAGGCTGGTGTTGTGAGGAATAGTCGGCTGATGATTGTGGACGGTGAAAAATGGTTCAAAATGGTTCTTACCACTATGGGACTTAACATCTGAGGTCATCAGTCCCCTAGACCTTAGAACTACTGAAAGGGTACAGTACCGCCCGACATTGAAAATAGGTACAACATACTTCATTATTTTTGTCAGAACAACACATTTTTTTGTAAAATAACTCAATTTCAATTAATACAGCGAAGCCAGATACCAGTGTGGGAACGAATGACAATTTATTTATTTAATTGATCACATGTGCACTCCCTCAAAATAAATCCCTACATCCAGTTTGGTGAGATCTGTGAAATGAATGAATGTATGGTCGTCTGCTAACTGCAGATAGTGAATGTGAATATATGATCATCTTTGAGATGATCCTTTGGCCACATTTGGTGAGACCAAAGAGATGAAATTTACCTGAGCTTTGAGCGCCTGAAATGTGGCTGACCAATACGGTAGCAAGGTGCTCCCCCACTTCGACAGAGGTGCGAGAGGACCTGAAGAACGGTCATGTTGCAGCACTCTGCCGCTGGATCTTGTGCTGTTAAGACCTGTCTTGGGTGTGCTCCGTAATGACAAAAGAGTGGAGACATGGTATGCATGTGGAATATTTAAGAGTAGTTTGAAATAATAATTTCTCTATTTCAGGAACTTTTGTGGGGAGAATTAAATGTCAGGCAGGTAATATTAATGGGATAGTAGGAATCTTCGGAAGTGACCAACGGTCACAATGAAACCACGTGTAGCAATAAGTTGAAATACTTTTGTGTGCTTAAGTTAAGCTGAATTACTAGCGTGTGTACTATAAGTTGAAATATTTAAGAAATAGCGTGTGCAGGTCTTGAAATTAGAGGCGATTACTTCCACGTGGTGAGTACTGTGTGAGTCTCAATCTGTGTATGAGACAAAGGATAAAGAGAAGTACTCATCCATGGTATCAGTTGAGGACGCATGTGTGTGATGAATATGTTCTTAATATTACTTTGCGTGATATGTCGGTTAGACCGTCAGTGAGCGAGCACTTCGATTTCCTGCTGCTAATAAGGCGAGTACACCGTTCGCTTGTTACACATTTTTGCGAGCTTCAAACAGGTACAACTTATTTTCAGTTATCTGGGTAGTTACTATTTTATTTTTGTAATTTCTTGCGTGTTTGAGTGCCTACTAGACACAACCGTTTATTTTAATAACAGTGTAGTGTACAGTATCGCCGTTGCTATCGACCCTCGTATCGTACAGGCTTTTGTTTGTTTGGTTAGAACAGCTCAGTGTCGGTTAGACCGTCAGTGAGCGAGCACTTCGATTTCCTGCTGCTAATAAGGCGAGTACACCGTTCGCTTGTTACACATTTTTGCGAGCTTCAAACAGGTACAACTTATTTTCAGTTATCTGGGTAGTTACTATTTTATTTTTGTAATTTCTTGCGTGTTTGAGTGCCTACTAGACACAACCGTTTATTTTAATAACAGTGTAGTGTACAGTATCGCCGTTGCTATCGACCCTCGTATCGTACAGGCTTTTGTTTGTTTGGTTAGAACAGCTCAGTGTCGGTTAGACCGTCAGTGAGAGAACACTTCGATTTCCTGCTGCTAATAAGGCGAGTACACCGTTCGCTTGTAGGGTAAACATAGTCATGTGTAGGGACTGTGGTTGTTGTGAGCGGACGCAAGGAGAATTGGCCACTCTTCGGGGGCAGGTGGAGGCTTTGTCTGTTAGGCTCATCGAGCTCGAGGCGCAGGCGTCGGCTCGTAGTGGCGTTGGGGCAACTGTGGTGAGACCTATGCCTACTTCGGTGGCCTTGGAATCGCATGGAACCCCTGATGTCGCTGCGTCTTCCGGCAGTGAGCATCTTACCGGTCAGCTATCACTCCAGGGTGAATGGCGGACAGCGGTGGGCTCGCGCGTGCCTGGCCGAAAGGCGAAGGTGGGATCTGGCCGCGTGGCAGCTGCCTTACCCCTTTCCAACAGGTACGGGGTGCTTCCTAGTGGTGATGACATCGTTTCCGAGCCACCACAGGATGCCTCGCCTGTTGGGCCAGTGGCCGATTCTCCGGCAAGGTCCCGACAGTCACAGAGGGCGGGCCTATTAGTTATAGGGAGCTCCAACGTTAGGCGGGTTATGGAGCCCCTTAGGAAAATAGCGGGTAGGTCGGGGAAGAATGCCAGTGTGCACTCGGTGTGCTTGCCGGGGGGTCTCGTCCGTAATGTGGAGGAGGCCCTTCCGGCAGCTATTGAACGCACTGGGTGTGACCGGCTGCAGATAGTAGCACATGTCGGAACGAATGACGCCTGCCGCTTGGGTTCTGAGGCCATCCTTGGTTTCTTCCGGCGGCTGGCTGATTTGGTGAAGACAACCAGCATCGCACGCGGAGTGGAAGCTGAGCTTAATATCTGCAGCATAGTGCCCAGAGTCGATCGCGGTCCTCTGGTTTGGAGCCGTGTGGAGGGTCTAAACCAGAGGCTCAGACGACTCTGCGACTATAATGGTTGCAAATTCATCGACCTCCGTTATTGGGTGGAGAACTGTAGGGCCCCCCTAGACAGGTCAGGCGTGCACTACACACCGGAAGCAGCTACTAGGGTAGCAGAGTACGTGTGGCGTGCACACGGGGGTTTTTTAGGTTAGAGGGACCCCCCCTTGGGCGAAACGATAAAATACCTGACGGCTTACCAGAGAGGACATTATCATCGATGATAAAGAACGTCCGTCCTCAGAGACCAAAAACAGGAAAAGTCAACGTAATATTGGTAAACTGCAGGAGTATCCAGGGCAAGGTTCCTGAATTAGTATCTCTTATTGAAGGAAATAGTGCGCATATAGTATTAGGAACGGAAAGTTGGTTAAAACCGGAAGTGAACAGTAACGAAATCCTAGACACAGAATGGAATATATACCGCAAGGATAGGATAAACGCCAATGGTGGAGGAGTATTTATAGCAGTAAAGAATTCAATAATATCCAGTGAAGTTATTAGCGAATGCGAATGTGAAATAATCTGGGTTAAGTTAAGTATCAAAGGTGGGTCAGATATGATAGTCGGATGCTTCTATAGACCACCTGCATCAGCAACCGTAGTAGTTGAGCGCCTCAGAGAGAACCTGCAGAACGTCGTGAAGAAGTTTCGTGATCATACTATTGTAATAGGGGGAGACTTCAATCTACCAGGTATAGAATGGGATAGTCACACAATCAGAACTGGAGCCAGGGACAGAGACTCTTGTGACATTATCCTGACTGCCTTGTCCGAGAATTACTTCGAGCAGATAGTTAGAGAACCAACTCGTGAAGCTAACGTTTTAGACCTCATAGCAACAAATAGACCGGAACTTTTCGACTCCGTGAATGTAGAAGAGGGTATCAGTGATCATAAGTCAGTGGTTGCATCAATGACTACAAGTGTAATAAGAAATGCCAAGAAAGGAAGGAAAATATATTTGCTTAACAAGAGTGATAGGGCACAAATCGCAGAATATCTGAGTAACCACCATCAAACGTTCATTTCTGAGGAAGAGGATGTGGAACAAAAATGGAAAAAATTCAGAAACATCGTCCAGTACGCCTTAGATAAGTTCGTACCGACTAAGGTCCAAAGCGAGGGGAAAGATCCACCGTGGTATAACAATCATGTACGAAAGGTACTACGGAAACAAAGAAAGCTTCATCATAGGTTTAAGAGTAGTCGAATCATAGCTGATAAGGAAAAGCTGAACGAAGCGAAAAAGAGCGTAAAGAGAGCAATGAGAGAAGCATTCAACGAATTCGAACATAAAACATTGGCAAACAATCTAAACAAGAACCCTAAAAAGTTTTGGTCATATGTAAAATCGGTAAGCGGATCTAAATCCCCTATTCAGTCACTCGTTGACCACGATGGCACCGAAACAGAGGACGACCGAAGAAAGGCAGAAATACTGAATTCAGTGTTCCGAAACTGTTTCACTGCGGAAAATCGTAACACGGTCCCTGACTTCAGCCGTCGCACGGACGCCAAAATGGAAAATATTGAAATAAACGATATCGGAATTGAAAATCAACTGCTATCACTTAGTAGCGGAAAAGCATCCGGACCAGACGAGATACCCTTAAGATTCTACAGTGATTATGCTAAAGAACTTGCCCCCTTTCTATCAGCAATTTATCGTAGATCGCTGGAAGAACGTAAAGTACCTAGCGACTGGAAGAAAGCGCAGGTCGTTCCCATTTTCAAGAAGGGTCATAAATCAGATGCGAATAATTATAGGCCTATTTCGCTTACGTCAATCTGTTGTAGAATAATGGAACATGTTTTGTGTTCTCGTATTATGACGTTCTTAGATAATACGAATCTCCTTCATCATAACCAACATGGATTCCGCAAACAGAGATCATGTGAAACTCAGCTCGCCCTATTTGTCCAAGAAATTCACAGTGCCGTAGACACTGGCGAGCAGATTGATGCCGTATTCCTGGACTTCAGGAAGGCATTTGATACGGTTCCGCACTTACGTTTAGTGAAAAAAATACGAGCTTACGGAATATCGGACCAGGTTTGTGATTGGATTCAGGATTTCCTAGAAGAAAGAACACAACATGTCATTCTTAACGGTTCAAAATCTGCAGATGTAGAGGTAATTTCGGGAGTACCGCAGGGAAGCGTGATAGGACCTTTATTGTTTACAATATACATAAATGACTTAGTTGACAACATCGGTAGCTCCGTGAGGCTATTTGCAGATGACACGGTTGTCTACAAGAAAGTAGCAACATCAGAAGACTCGTACGTACTCCAGGAGGACCTGCAGAGGATTAATGCATGGTGCGACAGCTGGCAGCTTTCCCTAAACGTAGATAAATGTAATATAATGCGCATACATAGGGGCAGAAATCCATTCCAGTACGATTATGCCATAGGTGGTAAATCATTGGAAGCGGTAACGACCGTAAAATACTTAGGAGTTACTATCCGGAGCGATCTGAAGTGGAATGATCACATAAAACAAATAGTGGGAAAAGCAGGCGCCAGGTTGAGATTCGTAGGAAGAATTCTAAGAAAATGTGACTCATCGACGAAAGAAGTAGCTTACAAAACGCTTGTTCGTCCGATTCTTGAGTATTGCTCATCAGTATGGGACCCTTATCAGGTTGGATTAATAGAAGAGATAGACATGATCCAGCGAAAAGCAGCGCGATTCGTCATGGGGACATTTAGTCAGCGCGAGAGCGTTACGGAGATGCTGAACAAGCTCCAGTGGCGGACACTTCAAGAAAGGCGTTACGCAATACGGAGAGGTTTATTATCGAAATTACGAGAGAGCACATTCCGGGAAGAGATGGGCAACATATTACTACCGCCCACATATATCTCGCGTAATGATCACAACGAAAAGATCCGAGAAATTAGAGCAAATACGGAGACTTACAAGCAGTCGTTCTTCCCACGCACAATTCGTGAATGGAACAGGGAAGGGGGGATCAGATAGTGGTACAATAAGTACCCTCCGCCACACACCGTAAGGTGGCTCGCGGAGTATAGATGTAGATGTAGATGTTTCCATGTGACGCTTGATTCAAACTATAATACTCTGAGAGTGGAGCAAGGAGAGTCAGCTGTCTATCCAGCAACGCCACTTGACTTGCATTGCACAGGAAGACGTGCATATATCTCCAGAGTTCATAGTAGGAAAGTAGAATTACGAAGTGGGGCAGTGTCGTGTGAAACTGGGATGAATATTAATTGAAGTGGGAAAGCTGAAAGTGATAATGTTGTGACTATTCCCTGTGTTGTATTTCATGTTGTAGTGTGGTGTATGTCATGTAATTTAAGTATGTGTTGTTTGCATGGGAGAGTAGCAAGGTAGTTTCAGAGGTGGTGGGTTATGTGTGTTCCTTTTGTACCGCTAGGTCTGGAGGAAAGTTTCGAGATGATGATTGTGAGAGTCGAAGTGTGAGACATAATAAAAGATCCACGATCCTATCCAGAAAGTGCACTGTAGCGTTAAATAATTACGAGACCATAAGATAGAGAATCACCAATGTAAAGCCATGCCCACTGGGCGGAATTTCTCATGTGTTATTGTTGTAGGTTATAGAATTTGTGTGGTTAGGTTATAGAATTTATCGGAATAAATAAGATAGTGAAAAGAAAAAGATTGGTGGCCTTTTCCTTCGAATTGTATGTTGTCATGATATCCAGAATTTATAATGTGTGCGCCATTCATATTCAGTGCGATGGCCACGTGTTGACAAAAGCCGTTAAAAAAAAAAAAAAAGAAAATGTGGTATTGCCAGTGCTTAGTGAACAGTCAGAGTTCTGTAAATTACTGATAGTCAGATGTCCGTTTCCGTTGCGTATTATTCATATAAGAGGATAATTTGTAACTTAGTTGTGAGTACGAGAGTTCATGTTACTCGATAAATAAGAATGAATTCACTCGCTTGGCAGACCACTCATCTTGCAGGCCTGACTGCTTGATGCCACAGTATGAGCAAGGCATGTGGGTGCCTCTCACTGCTTAAACCTAACTAACCTACGGACATCACACACATCCATGCCCGAGACAGGATTCGAACCTGCCACCGTAGCAGCAGCGCGGTTCCAGACTGAAGCGCCTAGAGCCGCTCGGCCACATTGGCCGGTGACGATGGAAAAATATACGCTGGATAATGTTTGCAGGAAGATGTGTTTGCACAGTTAGGATGCGGTTGAGCTTCTTCAGTAATGCTTAAGATTCGTCGTTTTACGGACAACTTCAGATGGTCAGGTATTTTTTTGAAGTCGCTGACCAAAGACAAGAAGATAAGCCTGTCCTCATCTGTCATCATCTGTGTTTCCAGTTGCCGCTTGGCTTGCGCAGATTTTTGAAGAACATCGATCGGTTGTCTTCCAATATCGTTTTCTGCTTTCCTTTTCTTACCGAGCACCCTACCCTGGTATGGTCCACTTCGAACTTCACTTTCTGCTGTGCCTGATTCTCATCATTCTCAGGTGACACGCTGCCATGAGTATGGTAATTGGTAATATTCAGAAATGATAGGAGATTAAAATACAGATATGGCGTCTTTCTCGCAGCTGCAGAACCACTTTTAGCGGTTAATGTCCGTTTTTCTTGGTTGTATAAATCTTTAATGTTACGCCATTTCTTCTGCAGCGACATACCTGTAAAACTGAAAAATTATTTTAGCTACCAATAATGTCTGTTGTTTGTAAAGGGAAGTTACAAGTAGTGATACGTTAGATGAGTTTCCGCATACCATATGTGGTAGGAAGTGGTGGGACATACGGTAATTTAAAGAAAATTATTGGAACAATTCTGTTTATTAGATTATCTTAGAAAAATATTTCAACATTTTGCCTTAAAACTAATCAATCTTGCAAAAGTGTGAAGTAATTTAGTAATTTCTCCCGTTCAGATATCTGGTAACTGGAAATTCGTTCGTTGATTTGCATCGTGCTTTCCGACTTGGAGTAAGAACAATCAGAGTAATTGTAAGAAGAGTATGTTCATCAATCTGGATTACCTTAAAACATGAATGTTTGTCAGAACCGACAAACAAATACTGGATGGAAATAGCAAAAGCTTTTGAAACTAAGGCAATTTCCCAAACTGTCTCCACGTCGTTGATGGAAAGCATGTGCGACTGGTAAAACCAGCAAAAAGTGCATCAATGTTCTTCAAATATAAGAAATATTTCTATATTGTATTAATGGCTGTTTGTGATGCTAACTATAAATTTGTCGCTCTAGATGTGAGATTGCGTGGTAAATGTGCTGACTCAACGGTATTTCTACAATCAGTGTTCTTTAAGCGAATACTGCCTAGTAACTTGGACATTCCGGAAGACAAACAAATTTCAGACATAAACAAAACGCCAGTGCCATATGTATTTGTTGCTGACGATGCATTTTCGCTGTCACACAGAATTATGTGTCCATATGTAGGTCTGCGACTTGACAGAAATAAAGGTATTCAACTATCGTCGTTCTCGAGCAACACGTTTCGTAGAGTGCACGTTCGGGATAATGGCAAATAAGTGGAATATCTTTCACAGACCACTGAACGTGGAAGTCGATTTCGCCATAGAGACTGTTAAGGCATGTTGTGTTTTACACAACTGTGTACGAAAGTGTAATGGTGTTTCAGATACACTGTATGAATGTCCTTCGGTTCATGAGGGTATTCCACTACGAATACGTAGATGTTCAGTGCTCTGCCAAGGTAGTTGGATTACATTCACTGAAGTCTGAATTATTTGTACAAAGATAAATAAAAGTAATAGAAACTACACAGCGTCTTTGGTACTGCGGTGTTGCACATTCTGTACCCCCGAACATCATAGTCACTCTCTCCCACGTTCTCTTTTTCATATTTTTGTCACCATACTCTTCAGATGACAAGTCCCACAAAGCAGACCACTCCCTTATGTTCATAATAAAATTCTCCGTCTCAGAGTCCATAATGACAGAAAGATCCTTCTGCAGACACGCAGCAGCAAACAAATAGTAAAACGTAAAATATCTCCACAGCTGGAACCGCATTGACGGCAGCCTACACACTTGCACTGCAACGTGCGCGCTGCTCCATTCAACTGTGTGTAACTTTGGCCTCAGCGGATCGCTGACTGGAGTCTGGTCGCATGACAAAGTGCCGGCCGCACGGGAGGCTGCCGCAGCCGGCTCAGGGCGCGTTGCGCGGCTCCTTTCCATGCAAACCTTGCCGCATCGGACAAGCTGCAAGTCTGGCCGTGGCCGCAATAGTGCGCTGTTGCCCTTATATGTAGGCGCACAACGATTTCCACGCCACGAACTCAACAAATTTATTACTCTAGTCCACATTACACAGCTCCAGACAGGCCAGTGCCTGAACAGTCACTGAGAGGTATATGGCGTTACTAGGAGTCTCAACAATCTTATACCCTAAAACAGCTGATGGGAAGAATACGTAAATGGTATGAAACAATCTCTCGTTGAAATAGGAGTTCGTTGCACTGTTATACTCGGCATTGTCTGATCAGATCTGTGAAATTTATTACTTTTGTGAAACCCAGTAGACGTCCTATTGTGTTTTTCGGGTTAAAATCTATCACTGCATTCACCTAATTTATTTTTGGTTTAAGTGTAATGATGTTTGTATATAGCATAACTCCTTTTACATACTGTTTTAAAACTTCGCTTAGATCATCAATATCGTATGCACCAGGTTTTATTTCCACAATTTTGTTTTCTAGCATTGATATCCATATGCAATTTATTGTTGGCCTCTGTGTTGTTTGGGATGCTGTTGTATGTCTCCAGCATAATACTCCATTCTCCAATTGTTAAACCAATTCGTGGAAAGTATTTTGCACCTAATGCTGATGATCCTTCTTATAAAGTCAGAGAATATGACATTGCATCTGAATTTCGTAGCTGTCAAGAGAACATGACATGTCGATGACCACACCGGTATATAATCAAGTCTTGGCAGCGTTGAAAGTTGTAGAACACTTGTCCTCTGGTTATGAAATAACGTCGGAATTCCTCCGGAGGTTGCAGGTCACCAAATGAGCCGAAACATTAGACGATATTTGTATTTTTATCTTTTTTTTTTGCATGCAGTATCCAGTGGGTTCCAGATACTCCAACCAGATCTAAATCCATAATTCCACATTCCCTGGATTCTCACATAGTCTTCTGTAATGAATACCATAGAATTTTGGAATGTTAAATTTATTTCCAAGAATCTTAAAGAGACCTGTATTTGTAATCCCTCTATTTGTTAGGATGGCTAAGGGGCATCTTGTAATTATAAAGAGACCTAGACCTTTCTTGTACGGTTTCAGGTACAGTCCTTTCCCGATAAATGCTTCGTCCATCATGCGTTTGTGTATTCTTGCTTCCTCTAGTTGCTCAGAGTTGTGTGCGTTCTGGACTGTCCTATATAAGGAGATGCATTAAGCATCCATTCGCCAATTGAAGTTCAGACGCAATGTCATATTCTCTGGCTTTATAAGAATGATCGTCAGTATTACGTGCAGCTTCACGAGCCATTTAGTGCTGGCTGAAGTGAACTTTACCAGAATCTCAATTTGGTGCTGGATACCACACCGATTACAGAATGTGTGTCACATTGCCCGGAGGATACATTGACTGCAGGAGTGCAGTGGTGGACGGGAGAATCGGGGGTCTACGGTACTGCCGCATGTGTCCCATACCTAGATGCGTGTTAGACACCCATGTGGAGGTCCTAAGTATTCGTATAATTTAAATTTTAATTTAATTTAATTTAATATAAATTTGAAATGTTATCGGTGAAACTCAATTACGTAAAAAAAATCGATTTGAAATAATATGAGAGGTCATTTTAACAAGTTAAATATACTAAAAAACTAAAAGCACTAAAGCAATCTATATAAAGTTATTTGAACTAGAAATCCATCGCAGGCCGGACTGGCCGAGCGGTTCTAGGCGCTTTAGTCTGGAACCACACAACCGCTACGGTCGCAGGTTCGAATCCTACCTCGGGCGTGGATGTATGTGATGTCCATAGGTTAATTAGCTTTAAGTAGTTCTAAGTTATAGGGGACTGATGACCTTAGAAGTTGAGTCCCATAGTGCTCAGAGCCATTTTGATTTAGAAATCCATCATTCCTTGTTTCTGCAGAAATTTCTTGGTTACTGCTTCGTACAACTTGAATTTGTCTTCTCATCAGTTGACAAATAATTCTTTCTCCATGGAGATAAGACTAAAGTTAGTCATCCAGTTCTACTCTTGAGCAGTGAATGACTTCCCAAGAGATCACTCGTGCAAAGAATTGTTGAGACCAGCAACGCTAATTTGTATATTTTTGTAAATCCACTCATTAAACCCATTTCCAATAGATAACTTGCAATCTGAACTGTTGTTTTGTCGAAGCCTTCTTTAGAATTATTCCTTACATGCAGTTTGTTTTGGAGTTTGCTTATGTCGAAAACACTGCCACAAATTTGGTTCGCTTTACTGAATATATCGTTAGAAGAAGTCTCTCTCTTTTTTTAAAAGAAATTAACCATTATTATTGGATTTATCAAATTAAAAAAATCCGGCTTTCCATATGCTGTAAATGTACACTCCTGGAAATTGAAATAAGAACACCGTGAATTCATTGTCCCAGGAAGGGGAAACTTTATTGACACATTCCTGGGGTCAGATACATCACATGATCACACTGACAGAACCACAGGCACATAGACACAGGCAACAGAGCATGCACAATGTCGGCACTAGTACAGTGTATATCCACCTTTCGCAGCAATGCAGGCTGCTATTCTCCCATGGAGACGATCGTAGAGACGCTGGATGTAGTCCTGTGGAACGGCTTGCCATGCCATTTCCACCTGGCGCCTCAGTTGGACCAGCGTTCGTGCTGGACGTGCAGACCGCGTGAGACGACGCTTCATCCAGTCCCAAACATGCTCAATGGGGGACAGATCCGGAGATCTTGCTGGCCAGGGTAGTTGACTTACACCTTCTAGAGCACGTTGGGTGGCACGGGATACATGCGGACGTGCATTGTTCTGTTGGAACAGCAAGTTCCCTTGACGGTCTAGGAATGGTAGAACGATGGGTTGGATGACGGTTTGGATGTACCGTGCACTATTCAGTGTCCCCTCGACGATCACCAGTGGTGTACGGCCAGTGTAGGAGATCGCTCCCCACACCATGATGCCGGGTGTTGGCCCTGTGTGCCTCGGTCGTATGCAGTCCTGATTGTGGCGCTCACCTGCACGGCGCCAAACACGCATACGACCATCATTGGCACCAAGGCAGAAGCGACTCTCATCGCTGAAGACGACACGTCTCCATTCGTCCCTCCATTCACGCCTGTCGCGATACCACTGGAGGCGGGCTGTACGATGTTGGGGCGTGAGCGGAAGACGGCCTAACGGTGTGCGGGACCGTAGCCCAGCTTCATGGAGACGGTTGCGAATGGTCCTCGCCGATACCCCAGGAGCAACAGCGTCCCTAATTTGCTGGGAAGTGGCGGTGCGGTCCCCTACGGCACTGCGTAGGATCCTACGGTCTTGGCGTGCATCCGTGCGTCGCTGCGGTCCGGTCCCAGGTCGACGGGCACGTGCACCTTCCGCCGACCACTGGCGACAACATCGATGTACTGTGGAGACCTCACGCCCCACGTGTTGAGCAATTCGGCGGTACGTCCACCCGGCCTCCCGCATGCCCACTATACGCCCTCGCTCAAAGTCCGTCAACTGCACATACGGTTCACGTCCACGCTGTCGCGGCATGCTACCAGTGTTAAAGACTGCGATGGAGCTCCGTATGCCACGGCAAACTGGCTGACACTGACGGCGGCGGTGCACAAATGCTGCGCAGCTAGCGCCATTCGACGGCCAACACCGCGGTTCCTGATGTGTCCGCTGTGCCGTGCGTGTGATCATTGCTTGTACAGCCCTCTCGCAGTGTCCGGAGCAAGTATGGCGGATCTGACACACCGGTGTCAATGTGTTCTTTTTTCCATTTCCAGGAGTGTAATTGTTAAGTAATTGCTGTCGTTATCACTAATTTCGTAAGAGACTCGCCTGAAATAATCTTGATGGGCTTCAGTGTCCAATTTTCTCCTTTTTGTTTCAATCACCTCAACGTAACGTGAACGGAAGACCACACTGCTTCCAAACTGTCTCTTTCCTTTTGCAGTTGCATTTGAAATTCGGTAACTTTCGTACTAACATACCAAATATTAAAGTTTTTGGTTGAAGGCCGGCCGAAGTGGCCGTGCGGTTAAAGGCGCTGCAGTCTGGAACCGCAAGACCGCTACGGTCGCAGGTTCGCATCCTGCCTCGGGCATGGATGTTTGTGATGTCCTTAGGTTAGTTAGGTTTAACTAGTTCTAAGTTCTAGGGGACTAATGACCTCAGCAGTTGAGTCCCATAGTGCTCAGAGCCATTTGAACCATTTTTTTGGTTGAAGTATGCCAAACAAAATATCTGAATGGGTAAGTCGGACATAATCTTTAATCGAAATATGTTCTGGAAATCCGTCAGGAAGCTACAAAACCTATTATCAGTCATTTCAGTAACACGTTCGAAGTTTGCTCTTTCATGAACGTATTCAAAGAACATTATCAATGCTTCTCTGTTCTCAGAGACTGTATGGGTAAGTACAGAGGTAAAATTTCATTGGGTATTAGAAAATGATGGCAGTTTTCAGGACATGAATGAAGCTCACGGAACCTCTTAGAAGAATGAGAAATAAATTTAGGTAGTGATTAAAGACCAGAAGAAATACTTTATGTCCTTGTTACATTATAATGGTTGTTGAAGTAGCGGGTTCCTTACATGATCACAGCAGTGTGTAAACAGAGCCTTAGCATAGTTTCCTAGATCTTTACTTTGTAGTACATTTAGGTGGCCTCTCATGATAGCAGCGCCATCACAGGTTTGAGCAATTAGTTTACCCCTACAGTTACATTGTTCCACTGTTTCATCGCCATGATTAAAAAGAGCTGTTTCAGTTTGGTCAATGCTCACATCGAGAAACCCAAGAATCGTTACACGACTTTTTTCTGTAATTTATTGCCTATATCTGATATTTCATGAAGCATAATATACACAAAATCCGTAATCTTAATTTCATTACAGATTTCATCTCCCAAAACGTCAGCTACTGCAGTTGTTGAATCATTTTGAATGCTTGGCCAATGTGCCGCGGAAAACTATGGACGTTATAAAATGTTCTTTCAACGGAGGATAAAACTGGGCAATTGCAAGAAGAGACTCCATATAATTTCCTTTGTTTACAGTCGCAAAGCCAGGCTGATGGCTCATAAAACTCGTTAAGAAAATGCCTTTCAAATCCAATTCCAGTAGAACCACACTTTACTTTTAACACACATTAATACTGCCAAGTCGGGACATGGTCTGCCATTGTCAATAATTTGTTTTCTTCTCCATCCAAGACAGTAATGAAAAAGGATTGTTTTGGCACAATTCGTTCACTCTCATTTCAAAGCTACCGCAAATCCTCATGTACGCAAGGAACACAAGACATAAGCAACATAACAGTGGTCAGCCTGACGAATGCGCAGTGACACACGCTCAGCAAGGAAATGAAATGGCGAAGCCGTGCCAGTGACTTGGCTCATGTTTAACGCATTGCCTGCTGCCGGGGGCTAGGCTGGTAGACAGTGAAGTTGAAGCACTATCAAGAAAAATCACAGGCATAATGTAGTTTATACTGATTACAATTAATAACATAAATTCCTAACTTTATACAGAGGTTGGCGGGAGACGCCACTGGAAGGGGTATCCCATTATTCTTCTTCTTTTTCTGCTCTCCCGCACCATCAAGGAACCAGTAACTTACAACAAAGTCCCTGTGACAAGTATGCTCCAACCACCCTGCCATATTACCGACTACATCAGGTATTAGCATGCAGTGCACTTATATATATATATATATATATATGTGTGTGTGTGTGTGTGTGTGTGTGTGTGTGTGTGCATGTACACACACATGCACACACACACACACATACATACACACACACACCATATCCTGATCCATCGTGCTGACCAGATTCGCTACAGCATCCCATGTGTTGGCTGCCACTCCAAGACCCAACAAGCTGGAGGTAACTGCGGGTCCTAACACAATGAAGGCCATTGCCACTGCTTCAAGTCTGGACAAGCTGGAGGTCACCTCAGCTGTTGAACAAAGAAGAATAAAGGCCATTACATGTGGGGCAAAGAAATGGAGTTGGACAAAAAAGAAGCAGCAGAAGCAAAGACATGTAATGAATATTTACTCTTCCACTACATCCTATTCTGTCAGGAGATTCTGGACTATCTCGGCTGCTGCTGCTGTTTGTGCTTCAAGGTCCTTGTGCTGACCGAGGTACTGTGTTCGCCTTATATTCCATATGTCATGATTACGTGAACAGATGCCGCATTCGTATTTGTTCCCATCAAATTTTTCAGTAGTGATGTCACTGCTTTGAGTGCCCTCTAAAATGTTCAAAAGTGTGTGAATTCCTAATGGATGAAACTGCTGAGATCACCGGTCGCTAGATTTACACACTACTTAAATTATCTTAAACTAACCTATGCTAAGAACAACACACACACCCATGCCTGAGGGAGGACACGGACCTCCGGCAGGAGGGGCCGCGCAGTCCGTGACATGGCGCCTCAAACCGCGCAGCTTCTTAGCGCGCGAGTGCCCTCTCGTGGTCGAATTGTGAACTACCTCAGTCAGTCTGGGGTTTTTGAAGAGTGCACATTCATCTCTTAGGCATATTGATGGGCCATTTAAAAAAAGATAGACAGTTCCAGCGGAAACAACTATCTGTGTGCAATGCAAAATGCATCTTCAAATTCTTTCGCTGCATCACCATTATTTGCTGAAAAGTAATCTTTTCTTCATACACTCCTCCATTATCTTGCCTTTCCAATCCTCATGTGGGGTGCTATGGGCGCAGTCCTCCGTTGTATCCTTGTAGGTAATACAGTTACTAAAGTCCCCTCAGTTGAGCACCATTGTCTTGTCAGTTGAACACACTGCAAACATCTGCCGCCAATTTAGAACATCATTACACCCAAAATAAAGGAAATAAACCAACCTGTAAGACATCCACTCCAATATTTCAGGACAGACTGAGGAACACTTCTCATCATTTTTCAGGTAGCTATGGGTGAGGGTCGGGGGTGGGAGAGTTGGGGAAGTGGGGGAGGGGAGGTGGTGGAGCGGGGAGACGCTAAACCCCAGGATATCACCATTGCGACGTTGCATTCTCCACACCACAGGAAGGCAAAGTGGTGGGGCATGATCCGTCATCTTGAATAGATTTGGAAAGGATGCAGACTGCAATCATTGTCCTCTTGCCACAATACTGGTATTTGCTGCAAACTGTGTAGTAAATAATAGTATGATCATGACAACATCATCACTAAATCGCTGAAAGAAGAAAATCTCTGAGCTGTCCGGAAATCTAATCTAGGTCCCCACCGTCTAGAGACAGTGACGCAAACTATTAAAAAAATTCTTACTTAATTTTAAATTATGAAACTGCACTGTACTTCTACATAAAAATGAAACTTTTCCTCTTATTTTGTGATTTTCTTTTTATATACCCTTATCTTTATAAAAAGTGTATGACTGGACCAAATTTTTTCTTTTTCCAATTGATGATAACAATTTTGTTCCTTTCTTGGTTCAAATATTGTTTGAATTCAGTTACAGGTTCACATCGATCATCGATGGTGTACTTTATGTGTGAATATACTGAGTAAAGAAAATCAGTTTGAGCAAAAATGTAGAGCGGAAAGAAAAAACGAAACGAAGGAATTTGCGTATAGAAGGTAGAGGTTGCAGTTGCATATTTACGGCGCTACATGTATCAACATTAATTCCGCTGTGTGATGGCCTTCCGTCTGAAACATTTTTGTGTTTGCCATATGCAAACAAACTGCACTCTCCTCACTGTCAGTAGGTGGGACCGACATGTAATGCAGATTTTTTAAGCACCCTTTAACCGTCTTCAGTAGGTGCAGTGGTCCTACTAGAGCAGGTACCAAGGAGTGAGTGAGTGTTGTGCAGCAGAAACATGGAATTTGGTTTCACATGGAATAAGCTAAGTGACATGCACTTGGACTATGGCACTGCTATTGGCAGTGGAAGTGCGGCTCGTAGGATTTGCCAGGAACGCTATCCTCATCGTAGACTGCCTCAGAGAAAAACTTTTATATCAATTGATAGACGTATGGTAGAGACAGGATCTTTGCGAGCTAATAAGTACGAGCCGGCCAGTGTGGCCACGCGGTTAAAGGCGCTTCAGTCTGGAACCGCGCGACCGCTACGGTCGCAGGTTCGAATCCTGCCTCGGGCATGGATGTGTATGATGTCATTAGGTTAGTTAGGTTTAAGTAGTTCTAAGTTCTAGGGGACTGATGACCTCAGATGTTAAGTCCCATAGTGCTCAGAGCCATTTGAACCATTTAATAAGTACGATACAGTCAGGAGGCCACCTGTTCGTACACTTGAGACTGACGAAGATGTGTTACATCGCATTGAGTAAGATTAAATACCAAACAGATAGCTCAATATTTAGGCGTGGACCGGCTTCACGACTCTAATATCATTCGTCAGTTTGGTGTGTATCATTTACACTTACAGTGACCAGAGGTACAAGCTGTGGGTCCGGACGACTTCCCTAGGCGCCTGGAATTTGTTGACTGGTTCCAACAACGAGTAGTGCGACTGTAACATTCCCTGAACATGTATTGTTTATGGAAGAGGCTCGCTTTAGCCATGAAGGCATTTGGAATTCACCTCAACAGCCACATTTGGGCACTGCTGAATCCTCCTACAAGTGCAGTTCGCTGTAATTACGTGTGCGGGAATTATGAATGGTGAATGACTCAATCATTCGCTCTTACATGTTACCTCAAAGGTTGAATGATTATAGTATGTTGTGGTTTTGCAACAAATATTACCTGCGCTCCTGGAGGATGTACAGCTTAGAGTTAGGCAGAACCTTTTGTTCCATCATGACCGTGCAACTCCACATTTTGTGCGCGCTATCCGAGATCAATAGAAAGGACTTTTTCTGACAGATGGATTGGACCCCGTGGACCAACGTGGTGGCCTGCACTTTCGCCAAATTTGAGACCGCAGGATTGTTTTCGTCTGGGGTACCATGAAAGACGGAGTGTGTGCAACACTTGTTAGGATGGATAGGACTTCGCGGGTCGCATTATGGCGGCGGCATAAGTGATTCAGACTACTACTGGTGTATTTCTGAGAAAACACCATTGTCAGCATCGCCGCTATGCTCTGTAACAACATAAAATCGGTGGTCATTCCGAACATCTGTACATTTCTTTGCCATTTATGGGCAATTTTAGTTATGAGCTGGCAAAACTTTTCCGGCGAGTGGGCTCTCGTGTAGTATTTTCCGCGGCTACCAATCTCCAGTTTATGTACATACATAATGAATCACCTAAAAAGAACAACCTTTTGGCATCGGGGGCATATCTGCTGGAGTGTCGCGATTGTAATGCAGGATATGTTGGACAAACAGGCAGAACCTTCAAAATTAGATTGCAAGAACATCTTCTTAATAGATGGGGACAGGTAAAACAGAACTCTGCCTTTGCCCAACACCTTAAAGCCAGTGGCCATAGTCCTCCGCAAGTACAAAATCTTAATATTTTGCATTTTGCGCAAAAGGGTAAGAAGTTAAACATTTTGGAAGAAATTGAAACATTTAGGCATATGGAAGACAAAGATTTGTCTCTCCTTAACGGCCAAATATTTGGCGCCAGTCAGGCCTTTTTGGAAGTTACGAAATCGATGTTATTAATATAATCCTGGAGCTCTCGCAATTCTGCCCCAAATATGAGTACTGTTCCTCTCTGGACATGTCGTCTTCCTAGCCAAGCCATTTGGATTTTTTTTTTTTTTTTACTCAAATAGGATACTTGCGAGTTTGTCGCTTTAAATGATGAAGCATTTAACACATTTCAGTGTAGCTATAAAAAAAAAAGGGGAAGGGGAGTTTACACGCATAACGTCCATCTTCCACGTTGGTGTGTATTTTTAAGCCTAATAGTTTTACTTATATTTTATAAAAAGTTTTCTTGCTAGAAGTTGTAGCTCCGAATGACGACCTCTTTATCTGAAATTAAGTTCTGTGTTTTTAATGTTCTCGTTCTAGTGGTATATGATACAAAAAATCTGTTTATGTACTGCATATGTTTGTTGTATTATACACCTTGTTTTCTCATTTTAAATTTAACGCCTTGATTTACATTTTACTTTGTCAAAATTTTAGGATAAGTTATGCACAGGTATTGACCCTAGTAATTCCATCTTATCAATGTTTTATGTGCATTACAGTTATAAAGTTTTAGTGGGTATGTATATCCAGTTTACGATCTCTCATTTTTTATCACTGCTGCGTCGCAGCGCCACCTCTTGAGGTGATTCTGTATTAGGCTTCAGTACTGGCACACGACGCTGTGGCGCATTATGCTTACTACCTGAGGCCCCATCTTACTCTGTTGCTCGCTCGTGTGAACGGGAACGCGTTATGCATGTCTTTGGTGTCTCTCGCGTCCATCTAGCAAAGGTAATGATTTTACTATTTTATATTTCTAGTTTTTACTGAGTTTAACGACGGCGATGTTGGCCTGATACATTTGACGATGCCCTTTGGCTACACTGACTAAAGGATTCCTCTAAGAAATACCAAATTAAGGTATTTGCTCTTTCAATAGGTGATCTGTTTATACATGCTTATAGGTTATCCATGTCTACACAACGCTTATGATAAGATTATGGTATTTATATCATTCTCAAAAAAAAAAAAAATGCTCGCAAAGGTTGAATTTCAGTGGAATTAAATCTTGGAATGAAATTTTATTTACGATACCTGCCTTACGCTGAGGTAGAAAGAAGTTGCAACGACTGCAAGAAGCAAGTGGGTGAGGCTGGAAACTAGATGCGAAGGAGCACATAGCATATGTAGGGATGAGGTCAGTGATACCAATGTTCAGCTTGTAGTACAGTTCCACAAACGCAATTTTGACTTTAATGTGTAGCTCAAATAACAAGACTGCCATAAAAAGTCGTGTATGAGACAATAGATATGACACCAGAATTACAATGACCGAGATAACAGCCTAAATGGCAGTTCATGTTTTGATTGAGTGCTTTGTCAGCACATTGGAAGAAACCCGTCACCTTATCTGCCTAATGAGATGGCGACATACGAGAGCAACAACGCTTCTCCATCTGAAAGAAAACGTCAGGTCTGTGAAAGGAACGATTATTTATCAATTCCGCTACAAAGATGAAAGTAATTATAGAGGTACTCTGAATGTGTGCGTCTTCACAGCTGAAAATTCGCACGTCAAATAAAAAAAAGAAACTATAACTGCTGAATATAGGGGAGAGTTGGCTACATTTAGACTCGAACTCGGGACCTTTGCCTTTCGCGGGCAAGTGCCTAAACACATCTTCTCACATGAACAGCAATTTCCTGGATGGAAGCATCACATTCTTCCAAACTTACTGATTTCACGGCACGGATTACGCATACGTCTGCGAGGCATCCTGCACATCTGCTCAAGTCTCACTGATCCAATACTTTTGGGTCATAGCGACAACCAGACCCACAGTTGGTGTTGCACTGCGGTATCGATATTGACCTTGAACCCGTGGGTCAACACAGTTCAAATGCTAATCATTTCTGCAGAACATACTAATGTACATGTCCTGTGAATATGAACGTCCTATCCCTAGTCGTTCAAGGTGTTTTGGTTTTTTTTCTGAATGTGACTGTATTTAGAAGTGATGTGGCGAATTTCCTAATGCGTTGTCTGTCCTAAGTTATTAATGAAATAATTATTTTCTATTACATTACGGCAATAGAACGATGTAATAGCAAGCAGAGCACAGATGAATACCTTTTAGCCGCAACAGTTTATAATGTCGTTTGAAAAGAGTAAAGCACAACCGGCTTACTAGTTAGACATAATGTGTATGTGTGAACATTCATTTATGCTGGAGACGCATAGTGTAGCCGCACGGGCTAGGGCGCTTTGCGACGGTTCGCGCAGCTTCCCCCGTCGGAGGTTCGAGTCTTCCCTCGAGCATAGGTGAGTGTGTTATTCTTAGCGTAAGTTAGTTTCAGTTAGATTAAGCAGTGTGGTCCCATAGGAACTTACCACAACCATTTATGCTAGAAATAAAAACCAAAGGTGCATGAGGGATATAAATTATTTTGCCACAGTAAAGTGTTCTCCAACGAAGTAGAAAAATGAATTTTTTCATATGAAGACTTGATGTTCGGTTAATATGTAAGATATATTCTTTCCATTCATTTTCAACTTCGTTTGAAAATACAAGGAATGATGTTCCATAGTGTGATAATTACAGCACAATCAGCTTAACAATTCATGTTCGCAATCTGGTCACAAGAATAATATACAGAATAATGGAAAAGAAACTTAATTGGCTGTAAGATGACTATCAGTTGGGCTTAGGTAACATAAAGGCAGAGAAGCAGTTCTCATATTGTGCTTGAAAAAGGGTGCAAAGCTTAAGAAAAGTCGAAACGTGCTCATGAGATTTGATTAAGAACAAAAAAACAGTTCGACAGTGTAAAACAGTGGAGGAAGCTCGTATTTCTGAGAAAAACAGGAGTAAAGTATATGGAATCAATAGGGAACAAAAAGATTGGAAGATCAAGAATGAAGTGTTGAGATTCAAAATGACTTTCGCGGATGATCTCTATCTTCAATGAAAATGAAGAAGAATTACGGAATCAGTAAAACGGAATGTACTGTCTAATGAGCACAGAATGTAGACAGAGAGTAAATCGAAGAAACGCAAAATAATGATAAGTAGCAGAAATGAGAATAGCGAGAAACTAAACATAAGAATTGGGGTCACAAACTAGACGAACTTATGGATTTCTGCTACCTGGGCAGCAAAATAAACCATGATGAACAAAGCAAAAAGGACACAAAAAGCAGACTAGCACAGACAAAAAAGACATTCTTGGCCGAGAGAAGTTTACTGGTATCAAATATAAGCTTTAATCTCAGGAAGAAATTTCGGCGAATGTGCATTTGGAGCAAAGCATTGAATAGCAGCGGAATATGGACTGTGAGAAAACTTGAACAGAAGAGAATCGAAGCTTTTCAGATGCGCTGTTACAGAAGAACGTTGAAAATTGGGTGGAATGGTAAGGTAAGGAATGACAAGGTTTTCCACAGAATTGGCGAGGAAACGAATATATGGAAAACACTAACAGGAAGAAGAGATAGGAAAATATAACATGTGTTAACACATCAGGGAATAGTTATTAGATGGAGCTGTTTAGGGTAAAAACTGTAGTAGAGGACAGAAATTGCAATACATCTAGGAAACAATTGGGGACGTAGGTTGTAAGTCGCAGTTCAGAGATGAGAAGGTTGACACAGGGGAGGAATTCGAGGCGGTTTATGTTCGGGCGTAACCGACCTAGCTTTAGATAGTGCAGAATGAAATGGATTGCCCCATAATTTCGATGCACAGGAAGCCACAAGCAAAAAGTGAGGTAAATATATCTATTGAAATAATCCCACCAAATCCGAGTAAAATCATAAATGCTCAAAGTAAGAATGAAGACCTATACGAGGCACATGTAAGTCCATGTAATAAAAAACAAAAGAAAAGAAAAAGATAAGACTACCTCAAGCAAAGGAAAAGGAGAAGAAATCTGGAACTATGGTTCCATCTGTGAAAACGAAATGTTTCGAGGAATCTAAGCCATCACAAAATCTCGTTAGTAAATCAGAGGCATGATATAGCGATTTGTGAAAGGAAAATCGAATGGAAGAAATGATGAAATCACGAAATGCAAAATGGGATTCGTGCAAACCGTGCAGGGATGGAGAAGGGAGGGGGAAAGGTGTATTGCAATGCAGAAAGTAGTGATGGACGAACTCAGATATCGAATATTTTCTTAAATTTAATCTAGTACATATCCATTAGCTCAAAGACATAGTTTATGAGCTTGGTACAACTTATCCACTCACTGGTACAAATTAGAAAACAAAGTTTCTAATTTGTACTACATGTAGATAGTTAGAAAATTAAGTTTAGTTTGTTTATTTATCTCACTATTTACATTCATTAAATGAGGTACTAAAAACAAATTCTTGTATTTGAGGATTGTATTGGTTAAACAGTTAACCTCCGTTTTAGACTCTAATAAAGAGAATGACAAATGTGGTACAACGTAGGCTACTCTTACATATTCAGGCAGCCTTTAATTTAGTCATTGTACTCTAACCATATACTTTTTTTATTACTACTGAGTATTAACGTTTTGAAATAGCAGTTATATGAAAAAACGTGCCATCCCGTTCCATGGGTACAAATGAACGAAATATTATTTATACAGAATGCCAGACTGGGCGAGCTCTGTGACGAACTCGGCTATACAGCTGAAGGAAACCGAAGAGGACACTGACAAGATTTTAGCATTTCTTCTACACGGTGACACGTGATCTGAAAAAGTATCGGAGTAAATCCGATTGCCTACTAAAACCCGGAAACTACTTGCTAGTGAGAATGACGGAAGAGGCGGCGTGCTCTGCTTCTGCAGTCCAACAAATGCATAGTCATAGAACTTTGTCTCTCGAAGCTACGCTACACGTACTGCAGCCGTTATTGGTTTGATGTGGCTTCTGAACTATTTGTGCAAATCTCCAACCAAATTACAGTGTAACTTTAAACTAACACTTATTTTAATCTACTTGTGCACCTATAGAAAGCAAGCCCTCTTGCAGCGTTTGGCGGAGGGTACTTCATGTACAACTGTCATTTCCGTTTCAGTGTTGCAATAGCGAATGGTTTACGGGAAGAAAGATTCGCGGTAGGCCTCCGTGTGGCTCGAATCTCTCTCTCTCTCTCTTCATAGTCTTTTTGCGAGATATGCGTACGAGGAAGCAAATTATTTGTTGATTCTTCTAGGAACGTGTGCTCTCGGACTTTTAACAGCAAATAATACAGCAATGCAGAACGTGTCTCTTGCAACTTCTGCCTCTGGAGTTGCTTGACCATCAGCGTGGCGCATCTGTCCTTACTAAATGAAACTAAATGAACCTGTAACGAAATGCGCTGCGCTTCTGTTGATCGCCTCTATTTCCTCTATCAATCCCATATTGAACGAGCAGTATTCAGTTACTGGGCGGAGGCTGGCTTTGTAAGCTACCTCCTTTGTTTCCTGATGATTCTTACAACGAATCACAGTCTGGCATCTGCCCTTCCAGCGATAGTTTTATGTGGTCTTTCAACTTTAAATCGATCCGTACACACACTGCGATATATTTTATGGAAGTAACTGCTTCCTGTGATTGTTCTGCAAGTGTAAAATATTACAGTAATGGGTTTTTCTGTCTATGTACACACAATATTTTACATTTGCTTATGTGGAGTACCAAGTGTCGATCCTCTGAAAGTCTTCCTGCATTTCGCTTTAGTTTCTCAGCGTTATGACTTCTCTGTATAAAACAGCATAATCCGTCTAAAGTCTCACGGTATTTCCAATGTCGTCTACTACGTCTTTTACACAGGGCGGTCCATCTGAAGTCTCGGATGAGATTATGTCGAAAACTATACATCGGGTAAAAATAGTGGGTAAGAAAAGTTGTTAAGCTCAAAGGGGGACATCAAATGATACTACACGTGAATCCCAGCCCCCTAGGGTGGGGCGGGGGGCAACTTTTAAATCTTAAGTGGAAACCTCCATTTTTTATTGCAGCTTCGGATTCTCCATAAAAAAGTAATCAAGTTTTGTCTGAAACATTTTTTAAACCATTGACAGACGGCGCTGCAAACGAGAAAAACCTAAAATTGTGGAAGAACTCCATTTTATTTAAAATTATCCGAGAAGAACGCATCAAATCGATACAAAATGTGCACCATATCCTTCATTACTCCAAATTAAACTTTTTTTTTTTTTGCAAAAAGTATCCTACCCGCCACAGTTTTTGATGGAGTGAGGCGGAATGGTATTAAAATCTCGTTAGGGAACTCTTCACAATTGCATTACTGATCCGACTGTGGCGCTACCATGGCCAAACTGCGAACTGTGGCTCAGTATAAAGGTCGGTGCAATGTGATCAGATGTCACTTAACTGTGAGATTGTGAACCGTAAACATCAACTGACGAAAGTAAATTATTCTTTAACGGAACATGGTTCACTATCCTCCTACAGAGATTGTTGATATGATGTTAATTTTAGGTGAATACCGTAACAATTACGCTGCAGCTGCGCAATTGTATTGGAATCGTTTCCCAAACAGACGACATCCAAGCGAAAACATTATTCGAAATTGCGCTCAATGAGTTCGAAATGGATACATTCACTGTCCACCTCGTCATCGCGAATACAATGAAAATGTCGCTCGTACCCTTACCGTTCTCGCCTGTGTTCAACTGGATCTCGATATTAGTAGCCGTGCAATTCAGAGACAAACTGGAATACCGAAATCAACTGTTTTGAGGATTTTGAAGGCACATAAATATCATGCGTATAGTATCACACTGACACAGGCATTACCATGGAAAGATATGCAAATATGAGTGCATTTCTGCCACTGGGTCTTGGAAATGATAAGAGGTGTCAATGATTTTTTTAGATACGTTATGTTCACCGATGAAGTCTCATTCAAAAACAATGGCGAATTAAATCGTCATGATAGTCATTATTGGTCCCCAGTCAATCCACGCTGGCACAGACCCGTTGACAATCAACACAAACGGTCGTTAATGCTCTGGTGTGGAATTTTAAACGGTTACTTGATACGACCGTATTTTTTGACCAATATGTTTCTGGGGAATCTTATTTAAAACTTCTCCGCGATGATTTATTGGCGCTAATGGTAGAAGTTGATTTAGAAACTAGGGAATGAATGTGGTTCCAACAGGATAGAGCAGCTCCACATTATGCTAAAAATGTGCGGAACGTTTTAAATTTACGGTACCCTGGTCGGTGGATAGGACGCAGCGGACCAATTCAGTGGTTATTTAAAAAATATTGTTTACGAGAGACAGCCCACAATCAGAGACGATATGGAGCAATGCATTCGATGAGTGTGTTCAGTCATACCACGGGATGTGCTGTTCAAAATTGTGGACAACTTTCGCATATGATTGACTTTATGCATTGCAGCAAATGGGGATAATTTTGAAAAATTTCCTTGAGGCTAATTACATTAATTAAGTACCCCGAATTGTAAGATGCAAGGGGACTATCACTAATCAAGCACCCCAACATATGAGAGGCAAGGGGACTCACACTAATGGAGAACACCATGAGAACATCATTCTACTACGTCCATGTCGTTGTTCCTGGGTAACGCTAAAAGAAGGATACAGTACATTTTGTACAAAAATAGCTTCATTTGGCATAAGGAAAGAACTGGTGCACATTTTTTATCGATTTGATGCGTCCTTCTCTGATAATTCTAAATAAATCAGAGTTCCTCCCCAATTTTACGTTTTTCTCGATATCAGCGCCATCTGTCAATGGTTTAAAAGGTGTTTCCGACAAAACTTGATTACTTTTTTATGGAGAATCCGAATCTGCAATAAAAATGAGGGTTTCCATTTAAGATTTAAAAGTTGCCCCCCACCTCACCCAAGGGGATGGGGCCGGGAGGTCATGTGTAGTATCATTTGATGTCCTCCTTTGAGCTTACAAACTTGTGTACCCACTATTTACAGTTTTAGAGATAATCTGATCCGAAACTTCAGATGGACCATCCTGTATATACCGTGGAAAGTAATGGACCTGTAACACATCCGTCGGGTAGGCCCAAAATTCATTTTACGTCTGAAGGTTTCTCTTCGTTGAGAAATAGATGCTGTATTCTGGTTGCCAGAAACTCTTCAATAATATCATACCGTCGGTATTTATTTAGCAGTGCGGAAATGTTTCGAGTGCCTTATGGAAGTCAAAGAACACTGCATCTACTTGAGCGCCGGTATCTACTGCCTTCTGGGTCTCGTGGGTTACATACGGTAGTTCTTTCGGAACCCATGTTGATTCCCACAGTGGATATTTTCGTCTCCAGAAATGTCATAATACGTATGCATAAATCATATAATTCTATAACAATTAGACTTCAGATATATAGGCCTACAGTTATGTGTGTCTGTTAGACGGCAATTCTGGAAAACGGGATTGATGTGCGTTTTTCAGATCTGCGCTAAACTGCTGGTAGAATATGGGCAAGTTCTTCCGCATACTCTCTGTACAATCGTACTGATGTCCCTCATTTGACAACCTCTTCATCTCAGAGTAGCACTGTTACCCTACATCCTCAATTATTAGTTGGACATAGTCCAATTTCTGTCTTCTTCTACAGTTTTTATCCCATGCAGCTCGCTAAAGCGGTGTACTTAAAACGGCTTTCTGTCTTCTTCTACAGTTTTTATCCCACGCAGCTCCCTAAAGTGGTGTACTTAAAACGACCTCCACTGAAATTAGCGCGCAGTGAAATTTGCGCCCAGAAAGATTCGTGGAAGGGTCCCCTAATCCCCTTGCCCAGCAGACAGACGAACTGAGGGACGCTACGAAGAGATTTCCGGGCTGGCATTTTCAAGGCATATAATAGAGAATGCTGCGACCTGACGTCACTGTTAAGTGTGCACAAGAAATCGATACACGTTACAATACCATGAAACGAATGTCAAATGCTGTTTCACATCCCAGTCATCTGATTACAACTTCAGAAACGAAAGTTCTCATGATTATACAAAATCTGTTTCCTTGCACAAACTTCATGACTGAGAAGTTTTTTCCGAAACAGTTCCCTACTTTATTTTGGCATTAAAATTTATGATAACTTTGTGTCTTTCGATAGTGTTACCTTTAGAGTATTATTAATTATTAATTAATCTGGAGGCAACCCAACTGACAGACAGCCGACCGACCAATCAACCAAATCAGTTCCGCTCCAAGCAACCAGCAAAACGACCACGAGATTTCAATACACGACACACAGAATATTGGCTCCCACAACGACCGACAACACCTCAGCTGTCGAACTACATGCCACGCTGGACAGCAACAACATGATGAGGAAAATACACTGCTTAAAATTACGTCGACCAGGGCATGTAATCGAAATGTCAACGGCCACGAGGCAGAAGATACCGCCTGGTGAATTTCCATAACAGGGAATAAATTAAGTAAAATTTCACAGGATGATGGCTGGAATCTTAGGCGATTTAAATACACACACATTGTTGCTCGCGGGAATGTCCTAAAAGCAACAACCAGGATCAAACAAAGAAATGAAGACAGTTGAGACTCGATAATGAGTTGAGTTCTTGTCCAAGATCGGTGGGCGACGAACTTCGTAGCACTCGCAAGCAGCACCTCACACTCCAACCGCGATGGGGGTTTGCTTGCTGCTCCACGCCAACCGAGCGACTGGACTGCTGGTTCGTCCGCGATTGCTGCTCCGTCGCGACTACACTGTTGGTGCGTCTCTCACTCACTGACTACCCGGCAAACGACCCGGAAATACTATCGGTCGCTCCAGAGATGGTACGACAGAGCGCTTATCGATACGCGCTGCTGCTGCCACTCACAGGCAAGTAAGGCAGGAAGTTAGTGACGCCGGGAAATCTAATAAGAAAACGAGGCGGCAGTAACTTAATAGACGATGTCAAACAATTAAGGGAATGAACACGGGCCCTGCACGGCTCACTACTATTAGTGGCTATAGTCACACACAAATTATGAACAGCCTGCAGTCTTCTAATGTCTGCCAGTTCAGAAGTAAGGAGTGCAGCAATTACGTGATTAATGAACAGTAATTAAAATGCACACACTTTAACTTGCTTTATTTAATGGGGTTGCAGCGGGCAGATCAAGCAAGTGCCACAGTGAAGAGGAGTAATGCAGGGGAAGTGTCGTTATTCGTTCTAAGACACCACACACACACACACAGATTAATATCGTTTATCTTTCATCATTTTAAAAATATTCCACGGTAAGTCTTTCAGTCTACAGTGTAGTTAGGTGCTAAGGTTGGTGATAATGTGGAGGAGGGGAATGGGGAGGGCAACAAATGGCAGGGGGTTTGGGAGGGGGGGGGGGACGGGAGGGCGGGGGTACTAGGTAATGACTGATTGCACTCAGTGGTAATTGTCTAAGAAAGGTTTGGAAACACTGCTCTAGACTGTCAGATATTGACGACGAAGTAAACATATTCATTGCTTGAAAAAACCGCTGAAAGGTGAACACTTATATAGTATCAGGTGGACGTGTATTTTAAGAGGGAAACTTGTTTCCTTATTTCCATCCACATTCTGCAAAATACTGCGTATTACATTGGAGAAGATAGTTGCCTTTGTACCACATGTTACGGTTTCTTCCCATTGCATCTGCAGAAAAAGGAAGAATGACTGAAACAATGTTTGTTTGCTATAGTTATGGACGGACTAGGCTGCTAAATGATGGCAGCAAACTATACTCAGCAACAGTGAAAGTTGTAAGAATGATAAAAGATTTATCCAGTTTTATACAATCCGTAGTCACAGGAATGTTTCAACTGTCTTTGAACATTAAAGCAGCCGTTGATGCACACATTTACTAAACTCTTTTCTTGAACTATACATGCCATACCATCTATGACATGAACAACACTTGTGTCCTAACTAGGCAGTGTTGCCTGCTTGATCTAGGTCACTAACTGGCGAGAGCCTTTCCCTCCTCGGCTGTACAATGAATTGGCCTCCGCGTGGTGGTGCTGTGGAGATGGGAGCGAGGCGGTAGCTCCGCCAGCGCACATTGCAGAAAGACATCACTAACATCGCTGAGAGCTGCTGACTTCAATATGTCATTACGCTCTTTGGACGATATCACAAGAGGAGTATTGTGAATCAAAAAATTAAATTTCAATTGTAGATTGTGTAGGTGCATTGGCTCGAATGAAGAGATGAAAAATTATTAGCACTGTGGAAGGGAAATAATCGACAGTTAACAAAAGTGGTTAAACTTTTGTGTCATGACTCCTACAAGGAACAGCTCTCAATGCTGACAACGAAAAGGTTTAATAGGTTTCAAGATATGAGTGTAAATCATCAGTAAATCAGTTAATATGTTTAGAATCGGAACGCTAGTTTATTCTACTATTGATTTAATGACACTGTGTTATGACACTGGAACTCTCCCGCGACTAGTTTGTAACATCTTCAAGCTAAGATTATTTGCAACGCACTACACGCCATTTACATATGTTGTTGTTGTTGTTGTGGCCTTCAGTCCTGAGACTGGTTTGATGCAGCTCCCATGCCACTCTATCCTGTGCAAGCTTCTTCATCTCCCAGTACCTACTGCAACCTACATCCTTTTGAATCTGCTTAGTGGATTCATCTCTTGCTATCACTCTACGATTTTTACCCTCCACGCTGCCCTTCAATACTAAATTGGTGATCCCTCAGAACATGCCCTACCAACCGAACCCTTCTTCTAGTCAAGTTGTGCCACAAACTTCTCTTCTGTCCAATCCTATTCAATACCTCCTCATTAGTTATGTGATCTACCCATCTAATCTTCAGCATTCTTCTGTAGCAACACATTTCAAAAGCTTCTATTCTCTTCTTGTCCAAACAATTTATCGTCCATGTTTCACTTCCATACGTGGCTACACTCCATACAAATACTTTCAGAAACGACTTCCTAACACTTAAATCTATTCTAGATGTTAAGAAATTTCTCTTCTTCAGAAACGCTTTCCTTGTCATTGCCAGTCTACATTTTATATCCTCTCTAATTCGACCATCATCAGTTATTTTGCTCCCCAAATAGCAAAACTCCTTTACTACTTTAAGTGTCTCATTTCCTAATCTAATTCCCTCAGCATCACACGGCTTAATTCGACTACATTCCATTATCCTCGTTTTGCTTTTGTTGATGTTCATCTTATATCCTCCTTTCAAGACATTATCCATTCCGTTCAACTGCTCTTCCAAGTCCTTTGTTGTCTCTGACAGAATTACAATGTCATCGGTTTTTATTTCTTATGTTATAGGCTTTTATTTCTTCTCCATGGATTTTAATACCTACTCCGATTTTTTCTTTTGTTTCCTTCACTGCTTGCTCAATATACAGATTGAATAACATCGGGGAAAGGCTACAACCTTGTCTCACTCCCTTCCCAACCTCTACTTCCCTTTCATGTCCCTCAACTCTTATAACTGCCATCTGGTTTCTGTACAAATTGTAAATAGCCTTTCGCTCCCTGTATTTTACCCCTGCCACCTTCAGAATCTGAAAGAGAGTATTCCAGTCAACATTGTCAAAAGCTTTCACTAAGTCTACAAATGCTAGAAACGTAGGTTTCCCATTCCTTAAATGGTTCAAATGGCTCTGAGCACTATGGGACTTAACATCTTAGGTCATCAGTCCCCTAGAACTTAGAACTACTTAAACCTAACTAACCTAAGGACATCACACACATCCGTGCCCGAGGCAGGATTCGAACCTGCGACCGTAGCAGCCGCGCGGTTCCAGACTGAAGCGCCTAGCCATTCCTTAATCTAGCTTCTAAGAGAAGTCGTAGGGTCAGTATTGCCTCACGTGTTCCAGTATTTCTACGGAATCCAAACTGATCTTCCCCGAGGTCGGCTTCTACTAGTTTTTCCATTCGTCTGTAAAGAATTCGTGTTAGTATTTTGCAGCTGTGACTTATTAAACTGATAGTTCGATAATTTTCACATCTGTCATTTACATATAATATCAGCAAAAGGTAACCTAAACATTTCTGATTTAATGACAACAGATTTTAAAGAAGGGAGCTGCATTACTTCTAATAAACGACATAACTAAAGAGAAAATCATCACTGTCATGTATGACGTCGAACTCTTGCACAGATGAGATTTGAATACAACGCGTAATAAAAAAGGAATCAGCTTTATGAACAGTACAATGAAATGGAAACTGCAAAAGAAAGGTAAGGCACACCGCTAAAATTATACAAACTAATTTCTAGGTGGTTTTATTGCATGAAATTAACACGAGGGTACTAACAAACACAAAACGTAGAAAAAATGCCGAAATGTGTTTAAGAATTGATATATCTGAATATGCACGATGAGATAAGAACAGACATAGAATAATGGAACAAGTAATGGACGTGACGTGTACTTTGCGTAGTTTTCATCTCCGTTGGTGTGCAACAATAAATCCAAAAGCACTATGTGCATAAGAATTTAGGGTTCTGTACGCTAGTCTTTTCAACTACCTAGAACAATGAATGATAACTGATACGATAATCGTATATCAAAAGCCCACACTGTTTCGTCTGGTCAAGCGAGCAACGTCATTTGAAAACGCACTGTGAATGTATCGTTTAAGTAAGAATAATTGACGTTTAAGTGAAAATAAATGTACCAGCATACATATAAACAAGACATTAATATGAAAGTTCGGTAATGATTTATATCAACTGGGAAAAAATAATGGTAGGGTTCATAGTTGATCTTATAGTGTGTGTGACGCATTGTAATTCTGTCTGATAGGTTCAACTATTAAATCAGCATAAAAACATTAATTTTCTTTCACAACATCGAATCTCCACTTCTCAGTAGATTTCTCTTTCTGAATATTAAATTGATTTTTGCGTTACGTTAAAGTCATATTTATTTATGAATACTACCACCAGACAGGACAAGTATAGTACAAACAAACGTGACATTCTGCTTGGTCGATGCGTGGAGAATTATGATAGGACAAGTTGCACTAAATGGAAAAAAGTAGTGTACACGCGACATAACTGCAAATACGTTATAAAAGAGATGAGGACTGATAGTTTAATACAGATCTCCACGTTTACAAGACACAGAGAAAGAGAGTCATAGGAAACTTGAGAGCTAGATTATATTATTAATGTATGGGTGATAAGTAACAGTCATGTAGGCGTCTCCGAGAATGCGATGAAGAAAACGATTATAACGATGATATTTGCGTTTTAGTGCGGCAGTACATGGGTTTGGTGTGACAAGTCACAGTCTAACTCAAAAGCCATCATCTTGAAGGTAATGCTTCCTTCACATTCCACAGACCCTCCTCAATTAGATATTACGAACATTACAGTTTAAAAAAGTGCTGCATTTACAAGTAAGAACATGAGTACAGCAAAATGTTGCTGCAAAACGCCCTCTCAAAATGCCTCCGGCAACGCTGCACGTGACCAGATTAACATCGCCTGTGGCTGTCGCATTATTAACGCTTGTAAAATTTAACGATGAGTTTGTCAATACTTTTCACTACAAAACACGCGTGCAATCAGCCGGATGTGCGTGCAGCCAAACAATAATACGATATACGCTCCAACAAATCCCATTATCCTGGGTACGCACATCGATGGTGAGCACCTCCCTCCAGTTCGTTTCGCTGCCTGTCTGTCGTATGCCTGTGGAACGCTGGAGTTCACACGGTACTGCGTCGCTGCTACGCATAATGTTGGGTTTCCCGGCTGTAATGCGTGTCTAAAATAATGGTTGTGTTTCGCACATCAGAGTGGTGCGTAAATTGATATACATGGCCATTCACTTCAAAGCTCCATGTTACCAGCATTCCCTACGAAACTTGTTAACGGGCAAAGCAGATACAGCAGCAAAACTGTATAATTTTTAACCTCTGTTTTCTGCAACAATGTGACTCATTACAAGACGAACCACAACATTTCTGGCTATACGTTAAAAGTCTACTAATTGTTTAGTGCATGAGAAGAGAGCAGCGTTTGGTAGATTTGAAAGTAGAACTGAAAGTCAATTATAAGAAGGGAAAACGAGATATAGACCGCACAATGAACGGTAAACTGCAAAAACTAATCAAATAATGGACTTTTCTTGTATTTAGCAATGCTGGTGACAGTACTGCATTAAATTTTGGAGACCATACTGCTAAAGTCATTGGTCCCTAGGCTTGTGCACTACTTAATCTACCTTTAACTAACTAACGGTAATGACAACACACACACGCATACACACACACACACATGCCCGAGGGAGGACTCGAACGTTCGACGGGAGGAGCATATTAAAATTTACTATAAACAGAACAGTCAGATTGTCTCGAAGAGGTTTAGCCAGAACTAACAATGTTCTCAAAACTTAAGTTTCGTTGTGTATGAAACGGGAAGTTCAAAATCAGTGAGTATTATTTACGAAAGTGAGACACGGATTTTCAATGCGAAAACCATTCGAAGACTGGTGGGTTGCTCAACAAATAAACGAATATGATTACTGGGAAAGATAGGAAGTCAAGCAAATGGATCGTAACGACGTGGATTGTAACGAATATGAAATGGGGAAAAAGTAAGGAAGGATCAGGGTTCCCACATCCTTTCGACAATGAGGTTCAAAGGTGGTTACTGTGTTATTCTTAAGTCACTCGTTGACTCACAGTCACTAGTCGTCAGTAGGAGTGGCTCATCTTCACCCAAACATAGAAGAATAGGAATCTCTTGCTGCAAATCTGTAGCTTTGACCGATGCTAGCCAGTCAGAGCGTTAGCTGCGTATAGTTCCATTCCTCCCCTCATGCTGTTCCAAATACAAAGGTACTCTGTTCTCGTCTATCAACACCAGTAGCACGCTGTATTCAAACATCTGTGTTGCTTATCTGATATGGCGATATTCGACTAACAACTTTCAAAATAAACGGCAGTCAGATGAAAACAATGCAGATGAAAGGCAAACTTTATTATTTCGAAGGTGATCGTCACACTTGCTAACACATTTATCTCCCTGTGAGACAGGAAAGTCGATACCCTCACGGGAATTTGTTAGCAGTTGCCCGTGGGACCATGATTGCACTCAGGCGGGCACCTCTTCATTCGAACCAAATCGACGGTTGCGAATGTTTTTCTTCAGGGCTCCAAAAATATAGAACACGGTGGAGAGAGCTGGAAGATGAATCAGGGGTTCCCAGATATAAGGGAAGTGTATGGGCTTCCCACTGAAACTTCTACAGCGTAGAAGCAACATTGTCAAGATGTGCCTCCCTTCTTACACATTTCCATACAGTCTTGAAATCTTCTCATGCAATTTTCGTGTATTTTGATTCATGAAGAAAGAAATTCGTGGCCATCGATTTGCTTTCGGTGAACAGATGCACCCATGAGTGTAATCGTAGTTCCTTTGGCAACCGCAAACACTTTTACTTGAAGGCACTGACAGCCTTGTCTCACAGTGGGATAGATGTATTAAGAGTTATGATGATAACTTTTGAAATAATAAACAGTTTGCCACGGCCTCGTGGACAGCAGGTGCCGACGACACCATGTGCAACATATACATTGAGTTGGTGGCAGCAAGCTCTGTCCCTACAGTTCAGACGATGTGGGACTACACAACCCCAGAACTCAGCGGCCCGTCCGACAGAGGGCATCAACAGCACTCTAGCCAGGCCACCAGGTGACGTAAACGGTGACGACAGAGGTCGTCGACAAACCGCACATCTTCATGATCTGCAATGTCGCATGCTGAAAGTATACCAGCAAGCATTCTCCCGCGAGGCGGTTATTTAGGTTGGCGGATGAGCTCAGGACAGCAGTTCTGTCACAGCCAGCAATTAGAAGATCTTGCCCTATGCCACGGCAATGATTCAGCCGCCACCCTCGACAGCTTGTCGCCTCCATGGCTTTGGGATGGTGAGCCAATTGAGACTTATCATTTGTTCTTTTGTCCTATTGACCTACACGATTGTGTAAAAATTAAAGTTTCTATCCTTGTCAGACTTCAAACTTTCGTTACTGTTGGACTCCTGATCCTTCAGCAAGTGAAATGCCTATACAAGATACTGACAGGTGTTTGTTCTTTCTATAATCTGCAGCTGGCCGCAATCTTATTTACTAAAACTGACTCGAAGATATTATTTTTTCTGTTCAGTTTAAAGTACTGAACATTGCGTTCTTTGGTAACGTAAGGAGATTGACTATTTTAAGCGTTGTGGAACTTAATTATTTGTTTTGTGAACATGGGACATTAAACTAATTTCATTGTTGTACTTGGAAACTTTTGTTCTATTCAGACTTACAGGAACTTAATGAATGATGGTGTAACACCCCACCCGTCACTTATCTGCTTTTGGTGTGTGTTCACCCCAGGTAATTGACTATCAGATCAACAGAGAGTGCAAAAGTGCCGCAATGTCAGATAACCCGTACAATGTAATAAGGCCGTGTGACTCCTGATTGAACTGCGGTGGCAGTGTTGACATTAATTGATTCGTAATTGATCCATTTTCATTAAAAAGCGGTGCCCATTGTTATTATATTCGGCTATTGAACACCAGATGCAAATGTTGAACATAAAATGAATTAAGAATGTGACTTGGTATTTCAACTACTTGATTGAAAACAGATGCAGTCGATTAGCACAGATTTGTTTAACTCACGACCTTCAATCATCATATTACATGACTCTCCTAACAGGCAGTGGTAATAAATTGCGTTTGCGTGGAGTAAAGCTCGATAACTCAAAAGTAATCCCCATCGACTGACCCAGGCGTAATGCGAAGTGCGAGAAGAATTCTACAATACACGGCCCATGAAACCCTCGTGGAAACTTTGCCGACGTGATCCAGTAAATTAACCGCTGGCCGGAGTGGGCGCAATATCACCGAATTCAGCGTGGCGGCGCAGCGTCGTTATGCGGACGTCGGCCGACCTTGTGGTGCTGCAAGGCTGTGCTCGTCTATTCACTTCTAGCTATCTTGCTCAGTACATAGCAGAACGAAAACTTTCTATCTCCAAGCTCAGTCGTTCCATTTGCTAAGTCCTAAACTCAGACTTTCTCAGGCAAGCTGAGTAAAGAACGCCACGTCCGCACTCTAGGCAAGCTGGGAACGAAAGACCTCTATGAAGACCTCTCACAGTCCGCTCTTCACCTCGGTTTCCCCTCCAGCAAAATCACTTACGCCAATTGCAGTGAAGTCGCGTTAATTACACGTCGCTTCCCAGTGCCGACCAAGACCTGCTCTGGGAAGTGAACAAATTCCTACAAAATCTCCCTTCCTCTCAACTTCTGCTATTTAGCTCCTCCCAGGCCACCCATCAAGGTTAGCGTCTGCACAAACACCAATTTTTCCGGAATTCTGACTTCCAGGAGAGCACTTCAAATTCCTTGGTCCTACGTTCCCATCAGAGGCCGGCGTATTTCATTCTGTCGCTCTTCACCTGATTTACTTCAAACTCTGTGGACCGTGATACCGTGATTTCAGCGTGAAGTTGCTATAGTCACAAACACGCATATTTTGACCTCTGTTGACCTCTCCACCATAGCTTTGCACGGCTTTCTCGCATGTTTCACTGAAAACGGGACGACGGACATTCATCAACAGGCATACAAGTTCTCCGTCTGCTTCCCGGTACACCAGCATGGGGTCAACCACCCACTCACTGTCACTCATCTTAAGGCAGCTGGAGGCCACGCCCCGTTACCGCTTTCTCAGAGGTTGAGCCGCCCTAAGCTGCCTATTGTCGCTTCCCTTCGCCTCTCCCCCACCGGCGACGGTCACTCGAATACTTCCCTGGGATAAACTAGCCTCCAGTAAATCGACGCGTTTCCACAAAGTTTTAATGTCGTGTAAATTACTATAAAACCATCACCTGACATTAATTATTCCAATACGTCCATACTATACCCTCTACAAGATGCATTGTGCCTTGTCAGTCAACTTTGTTCAGTCCTGCTCTTCGCGCAACGTTAGCTAGGTGATATTTAATGACTTCATGTAAGGGGCATAGTTCTCGCCATCTTACATAGCCCCTCTCTTCAAATCAATTTTGTGGTACAGGTGATGACTCCTATGGTGTTACCACCTGTGGTACAAAATTAATATCTCCGTAACTGGTATTTTAATCCGTTCGCGTGATTAGATACTGGCAATTGAATACCACTGCCTCCTCTCTGATGCAAACTCCCACTCATTCCTACGGTATCTGTCTTCAGTGAGTGGATTTACTGTTAAAGACGTAGTCATTATTTAGTCTAATTTTACTTTAATATCTGCTGATTCCTGAGACAATTATTGGTCAGAGTACTCAAAAGAAAACTACAATTATATTACAAGGACACATGTCGCAAAGTGCAAATACACATGTTTGAGCACCTCTGTGCTTGTCATTTCAAGGGCAAGACCCACAATTATAACTTAAGGTCCATTTACTCTGTTTTCCATCCCTACTCGACTTAAATTACTAAAAACATACATGAACAATATTCGTGTAACATTTTGTGAAGTTGATAGTGGTTGCTCTCATTCAATTATATGTGAACGTCCGTTTGACATTTTATAAATAAAGGTTTTTTTTTTGTGTCTTACTGTCTCTGGACATTTATATTTTGCATGGTGTAAGAGTCATCTTTACTCAATTCAACAAGGTCTGGCCCAGTCCAGTGTCTGGATTGTGTACACACATGTACCTGGATCTTACCTCTCCTTGGCTGCCGAGTTGACCTCCGGCCCCGTCGATTCAGGGTGTGGTCTCCATGCCATCATCATATAAAACACAACCAAAATGACAAGAATCATTGCGTATTGAGCAACCACAGTTGTGTATTTGTAACAAGGTATAAGTATGAAATCTTATTCTAACACAAAGAGACGTGGCATGACAAATATATGTCGTTTTAACATATGGCACATTTATAAAATCATAACCTTCTTATAACATAATTCACAAACAGAACAAATGAGTACTTTGAATTCGTTGAGGCGCATGCTATTCATTTGAATCCACACTGACATACTCACACACATGGCACAAGTTTCTTGCAGGAACGGAAGTGACATTAGTTCTGACTAGCAAGTTGAGGTATGGCTAACGACTGAGAAGAGAGCAACGTCGATTGCCGAGATGGCGCCACAGGCACCCGCATCTTCTTGAGGCAGGATGGCTCTCACCTAAGAGCTCGTTGTTGACATCTTGTCTGACAGGCCCAAGATCCCATCGGTGCATCTATGATCGGTGACCTCTCGCAAGTAAGCCACGGGTCATTGCTCCTTCTATAGACGCTCTAGGGCAAAGGAGGGACCGTGACCAGACGAGATCCTATTTTGTAGCTCAGTTCCTCAAAATTGGTGTCATTAGGCACAAAACGCCAGCTGGGCCGTCGCTCCACCTGAAGTGGCGAGCAACAAATATAGAAACCTTCTTGGACCTCTTCATTGCTGCCCCCGATCCGCACTGTGTACAGAGACCAGGACCAACCTGTCTGTTGTACACAGAGGTGCTGGATCTCACCTCTCCTTGGCTGCTGAGTTGACCACCGGCCCTTCGATTCAGGGCGTGGTCTGCATGCCATCATCATCGTCAGCTGTGTGCTCCCCTCATTGCTGTCGTCCTCGTTCCTTGTCAGCTCGTGTGTGGTGTGCCAGGTGTCGTAGCTTCAACTCCCCCCCGCTGAGTTATGCCACTTTAACAAACTAAGACAACTAATTTTAGTACATGGAAAGTGCTGATGTTTAACCATCAGTACCATACTTTCTTTTCTGAAGACAATGAAATTGTCTCATTACAAAAGAAATGATTTTCTTGTTTGTAAATCAACTTCAGGATCAATTAAAATTGAAATGTAACAGAACTTTTTTTTATACATAAACCAAAATGTGCAAGACCACTTGCTTCACAGTCACTCACACACACACACACACAAGCAAGGGATAGGGAATCAAGATTATCTGGACAGGATCCCATCACCACTTCTAACTACCAATTCCTACGACTAAGACGGTGTTGGCCAACCCGACTACATATTTACTGTTTACTACTTTTTATCTCTAATCTTGTTTTTTTCTTCTGAGTTCCCTATGTGTCAGACGTCCCTCTTATTGTGCCTGCGAACATTTATAAAACACAACAAACTTAGACACGTGTCAGTCTTACCAAAATTTTTGTTGGAAGTTTGGATGGCGTCCTCTATCGTGTTCTATTGCGACACTTCTTCTCTCCTCTATTTCCTTCCCGTTTTCTCCTTTTGTCACGAATGGTTTTATAAGGCCTGTGAACATGTTTCGGATTAGCAATGTCATAATGGCACAACACAAATATAGCTCACTGCTCACACTCGCAGTTGTTACACTATACCACGCGACTGCCACGGTCGCAGGTTCGGAGCCTGCCTCGGGCATGGATGTGTGTGATGTCCTTAGGTTAGTTAGGTTTAATTAGTTCTAAGTTCTAGGGGACTGATGACCTCTGATGTTAAGTCCCATAGTGCTCAGAGCCATTTGTTACACTGTCTTGGTATCTACAAGTATTTCTGGCGTATCAATCCTGCTGTTCGCTCTGTAGATGATTACATCCGGTTCATCTTAACATACACTGGGTGCGCTAATTCACGCAACTGCGCATAGCTGTCCACCTCTTACGTATTCAGGGGCATACGAGATGCGTCGGTGCGTCCTCGTAACGACGTACGGGAATGGCCACCTTAAATACGTTCTCCAATGACGGAGATACAATTACGGTGAACCTTCCTGTAATTTACAGAGTTCCAAATCTATCTTTATCTAGGGGCACGCCCATAAATACTTGTTTTCCATTCTTTAATCATGTGTTTTTACAAAATAATATAGTGCACTTCACTTTCTCAACATCTAGAGGCGAGATATCATTATTAATAATAAAAACACAAAATATCGAAACATATAAACGAGACATTCTACCACTAAGATCAGTACATACACAAACAAACAAGACACTTTAGCAAAAATCCTTATTCTAAGCCTATATTTATTACGTCCGCGCTCTGGTCTAGTCATTCGTAATCCTGCCCGTTAAGGAGGGATGAACCAGGCTTCGGAGGGCGGACTTCGACCTCTTCCTGGTTGTTATTTTGGTAACCATTATTCCTATTCCGCCCCGACTGCTAATTACCGCTCCAGGTCCTTTGTGATTTACTATGTAGCACCGGAGAGTGTCGCTCTTCTTCCGTGCACCTTCTTTTCGAGTTGCCATTACTCTTATTTTGATTGTGGCCGTTGTAGTTCGGTGCTGGTCTACTGTCCCACTGGGGTCCATTATTGCGACGGTTGTTATTTTGTTCACGCTGTCGGCGTTTCTCCCGCACCTGTTCCTCTTGAAATGCGAATTCCAATTCGCGCAAAATACCCTTAAAGACCTCAGTATCGCTACCACAACGACCGGCAAGTGGTTGTTGATACGAGATGGGAAGTTTCATGTAGCATAATCTGATGATTTCCGCACCGCTACATGGGTTGTGTAGGTACTGGTTCCTTTTTGTTATATTTTCAAAAAAATTGACCGGACTCTGGTACCCAGCCCCTTCCATATCTCTGGACATCATAGTTTCTTATTTGATCATTTCTTGGGTTTCTTTAGACCAATACTTGCCCAAGAAGGCATTCTTGAATTCTTCGAACGAGACGCTCGTCTTCGCTACATTTCTCATGTATTCAGCGGTCGCGCCCTCCATATGGGAGCACACAAAATCCAGCTGGTACATCAATGGCCAGTGTGGGGGCAAAGATAACTCGAATTGTCCCATAAAAGTTTTTGGATGCAAGCTATTACCTTCGTCCTTGCAGTGATGGAACTTTCGGACTGATACAAAATGCTTGTAGTCAAACCGGTCACCATTCCAGTTACCATTTCGCCCGTTCTTACGATTCGTATGAACTTCGGGACGTGGACTAATTCGTTCCGACACGTTATCGCCATCTCTCCCCCTCTCAATGTTCGACAGTTGTTCGGTACATCTAATCAGCCGACAACAATTGTGCTCACTGGACTGCTGCACGCTGTCAGTGTTTACCTCGGTCGTTGCCTCAGAGCTGTGCATTAAGGCGTGGCGCCCGTTGCTTATAGTGTCAACTTTGTCACACCGTGAAGCGGTTATCTGTGTTCCGGCAAGTGACGGTTCAGTCGACGCAGTAATTACACCCTTCTCCTTTCCTGATGTCTCTGTAATGAGACGTTTTACCTCGTCCTCTAAATTTCTTTTTCATATCGCAGCCTCCTCTTTCAATATCTCGTTAGGCCCTATGTCCGGTTGCTCTTGTTGCTTTTCTTCGACACGTTTTATCAGGCTTTGTAGCCTTGATAACACGATCTCTGCTACTTTTGCCGTGCTTTGCGTGGAGTCCCAAGTTTCTCTCGCTATTTTCCTTGCACCTTTCGCAATTAATTTGCCTTCAATTGCCGTTCGTTTGATGATGGCAATCTCTTTCTCTATTTTGACGCCGAGATTCTTTACCTCCTCTTTTACTTCCCTATGAACTTCTGTGAGCCTATAGTTCAGCTCCGAATTCGCCTTTTTAATTTCGGCATTAAGGTTGGCACTATGCTCTAAGTTCACCGTTGGCATCTGCTGCAACAGGCCCGTAATGTTTTTGAGGGTAGCCACATTTTGATCCTTGTTCTTTTGTGGTTGAAAATGCGACTCTTCTCCTCTGTTCTGAGGAACCCTTCGATATCTAGACAGGTACCGTCTCCGCGCCCCCGTCGGATCACTTGTGAATGAATCATTTGATAATGGTCGGACACCGTTTTGTTCCAACACACTCTGGCTTCTTAGGCTGGATCTTCCATACTTATGGATTAATCCTGTACTCCCTGGGTCCCCCGAGTCCTCAGGATCACTGCCTGAATCACCGTCCTTGCTATTCAACGGACTAAACCAGTCGTGAGACGCAGTTTCAGGAAGTTGCAACTTGCGTTCGTCACGCCCATCGGTAGAGCTTTCCCTACTATCACTCATGTTCTCCCGAGTAACAGTCTGATTGTATTCTGCCGTTGTCTTGGCTTTTCCCCTCGTTATCATTTGCACTTTTATGTAACATGAAAACTCAAAACCCAGGTACCCCTTACACTCAGTAATTAGATATCAGGACACAAATTGAAACACTGGGTGTGAGCAGTGACCCGACAAACAGTTCATGAAGCATTCCCTCAAAACGGCTAGTACCAATGCTTGTGTTCTGTGAGCTCAGCATCGGCTGATTATGGCACTGCACATCATAAGTACTCCAACAAATCACAAATAGAATGCATAGGCACCCATAAATGTCAGTTTGAAAAGACAGCACCTGAAGAAGACAATGTAACTTATTGTAACTAATACTACATAGCTGAACGAAAACTTTCGATCTCCAAGCTCAATCGTTGCATTTGCTAAGTCCTATACTCACACTTTCTCAGGCAAGTTGAGTAAAGAAAGCCACGTCCGCACTCTAGGCAAGTTGGGAACGGAAGACCTCTACCGAGACCTCTCTCAGTCCGCTCTTCACCTCGGTTTCCCCTCCAGCAAAATCACTTACGCTAATTGCAGTGCAAGTCGCGTTAATTACACGTCGCTTCCCAGCGCCGACCAAAACCTGCTCTGGGAAGTGAACAAATTCCTACAAAATCTCCCTTCCTCTCAACTTCTGCTATTTAGCTCCTCCCAGGCCACCCATCAAGGTTAGCGTCTGCACAAACACCAATTTTTCCGGAATTCTGACTTCCAGGAGAGTACTTCAAATTCCTTGGTCCTACGTTCCCATCAGAGGCCGGCGTATTTCATTCTGCCGCTCTTCACCTGATTTACTTCAAACTCTGTGGACCGTGATTTCAGCGTGAAGTTGCTATTGTCATGAAAACGCATATTTTGACCTCTGTTGACCTCTCCATCAGAGCTTTGCACCGCCTTCTCGCATGTTTCACTGAAAACGGGACGACAGACATTTATCAACAGGTGTACAAGTTCTCCATCTGCTCCCCGGTACACCAGCATAGGGTCAACCACCCACTCACTGTCACTCATCTTAAGGCAGCTGGAGGCCACGCCCCGTTACCACTTTCTCAGAGCTTGAGCCGCCCTAAGCTGCCTATTGTCGCTTCCCTTCGCCGCTCCCCCACCGGCGACGGTCACTCGAATACTTCCCTGGGATAAACTAGCCTCCAGTAAATCGACGCGTTTCCACAGTGTTTTCATGTTGTGTGAATTACTTTAAAACCATCACCCGACATTAATTATTCCAATACGTCCATACTATACCCCCTACAAGATGCATTGTGGCTTGTCAGTCGTTTTTGTTCAGCCCTACTGTTCGCTCAACGTGAGTTAGGTGATCTTTAATGACTTCATGTAAGGGGCATAGTTCTTGCCATCTTATAACAGAACTTATTTATCAATAAATTTGTGTTGGTGTGAATAGTTACCTTCTTTTATGGATGTCTCCCTAGATTGGGACCCAACCGCTAGCGACAAGCAGTTAACGGATATTTTCCACGAAATTTACTGTCAGTAGTTCTTATCTGTATAGACACTGTCAGTTATGGAAACAGCTGCATCTGGTGACCATTCTTTCCTCAGGACGCCACACGTCAATGATCTTCACATTGAGTGGCTGGTGGTAATCAAAGGTCGTCACCAGAATTCGCCGGACTCCTTCTGCAGGTAGACCCTTCCGTAAGCAAACATCTGGCCAACGCCGCCTTTTTCGACAGAGTGAAAAGGAACTGGAGTCATTGTCCTGTTATATCACCTGAATAGAACAACATTTCGTCTCCCGCGACACGCAGCAGTGCAAATTTCTACTGGGCGATGTGGGACTGCCAGTCTTCCAGCTGATGCAGCAGTTGTTCTCCAAAGCTGAGCACTATGCCCTCTCTTACACCAAGTTCAGAGGAAGTATTTTGGAGTATTTTGACTCTCAAGTGCAAGAGGCGACAGTCTAGTGCAAAGTTTTCACTTGTCACAAGTTGTCTCCTGAATTCTATATGGAATGGGTTCAGCATCTGAGGTTTTATCCCTGGAGTGTCAGTTCCATTGTGCCAAAAATCAGTGCATCCTGCCTGGTGAGAGACATGATGTTGTTGGTCCATTCTCTCGTTTAGCTGTACTATTTGTTGAAAGTTTGAGACCCATCCGTTTAGGCATGCTGCTCTATTGTCCACGCCTTTGAACAGTTACTACGTTCGTCGGCAGCGCTGCAAGAACCGGCGCTTGTTTTTACATCCCGGCCATCTAGTATTGGCCCTCCCCAGGTCAAACTACCTTGGAAGCCGGAGAACGACTCTTCTAGACCTCGTCGTTTACACCAACTTCCGCCCTGTAGCCAGTAGTTCATTAGTCATCAAAGACAACATGGCAGCACCGACTGCTGAAATGCGCGGCATGTGACAAGTAGGGCCACAAGTCACAATTTTTCGTTTCTCACCTTCCATGACGGTCGACTGAACGTACAGGCACTCTCAGTACTCTGGTATTCCGGTCGAGGGCTCCGATCCTCCAGATGTGTCGTCTGTGCAACGATTCTCCCGCATTATGAAAGATTGATGTGGATTACGGCGACGCACAATGAGGTTAGTAGTGAGTTACGAATTGATACTGGCCCTTCCACCACCACCATTGACCCACTTATCAAAAGGTAGGAGCACCAGCACTCCAGCATTTTGATACGCCCCTAGACAGCTTCAGTAATTACCTGCTCCCCCGTGTGCTTTCTGTGCCCAGATAAAATATGGGTCGGTAGCCCTCACCGCCCAGATCCTTCTGGTCGCTGCACCCAGTGCTTCTAATTACTTGGTCACATTAGTGACCCCATCATCAACGCCATGGACCGCGGCTCATACACCTCTGAACTCTTCTCCAAGTTCTCATCGGCATTCCACGGGGGTCACTGATTTCGAGGCACCCATGATCTTATCAACCACAGCTATCACGAAATGTTACAAAGCTAGTACAATGCCGCTTGCTCTTCACGACAAATTCTGCCTCGTGGTACAGCAGCTTCAGTGCCAATGGGCAACCACCATCATTGTCGCTGAAAATCCTAACGGCTCCCTACGGATTTGTGGTGATTTGAGCAATCCAAATCAATCTTTCATAATGCGGGAGAATCGTTGCACAGACGACACATCTGGAGGATCGGAGCCCTCGACCGGAATACCAGAGTTCTGGGCCCGCATCTCGTGGTCGTGCGGTAGCGTTCCCGCTTCCCACGCCCGGGTTCCCGGGTTCGATTCCCGGCGGGGTCAGGGATTTTCTCTGCCTCGTGATGGCTGGGTGTTGTGTGCTGTCCTTAGGTTAGTTAGGTTTAAGTAGTTCTAAGTTCTAGGGGACTGATGACCTAAGATGTTAAGTCCCATAGTGCTCAGGGCCATTTGAACCAACCAGAGTTCTGAGAGTCCGTGTACGTTCAGTCGACCGTCATGGAAGGTGAGAAACGAAAAATAGTGACTTGTGGCCCTACTTGTCACATGCCGCGCATTTCAGCAGTCGGTGCTGCCTTGTTGTCTTTGATGACTAATGAACTACAGGCTACAGGGCGGAAGTTGGTGTAAACGACGAGGTCTAGAAGAGTCGTTCTCCGGCTTCCACGGTATTTTGACCAGGGGAGGGCCAATACTAGATGGCCGGGATGTAAAAACAAGCGCCGGTTCTTGCAGCGCTGCCGACGAACGTAGTAACTGTTCAAAGGCATGGACAACAGAGCAGCATGCCTAAACGGATGGGTCTCAAACTTTCAACAAATAGTACAGCTAAACGAGAGAATGGACCAACAACATCATGTCTCTCACCAGGCAGGATGCACTGATTTTTGGCACAATGGAACTGACACTCCAGGGATAAAACCTCAGATACTGAACCCATTCCATATAGAATTCAGGAGACAACTTGTGACAAGTGAAAACTTTGCACTAGACTGTCGCCTCTTGCACTTGAGAGTCAAAATACTCCAAAATACTTCCTCTGAACTTGGTGTAAGAGAGGGCATAGTGCTCAGCTTTGGAGAACAACTGCTGCATCAGCTGGAAGACTGGCAGTCCCACATCGCCCAGTAGAAATTTGCACTGCTGCGTGTCGCGGGAGACGAAATGTTGTTCTATTCAGGTGATATAACAGGACAATGACTCCAGTTCCTTTTCGCTCTGTCGAAAAAGGCGGCGTTGGCCAGATGTTTGCTTACGGAAGGGTCTTCCTGCAGAAGGAGTCCGGCGAATTCTGGTGACGACCTTTGATAGATTCGTACCTTATTCTGAAGGTGAAAGACAATCTGCCGAAGCTTGTTGGTGGAAAAGTTTTTGCAATAATTGACCTCTGTGACACATACCTTCAAATTCCGCTTGACGCTGGATCCCATAAATTTATCGACACTCCTTACGGCTTGTATTACTTTTCTCGTTAAGATAATTAAGTACCAGGTTAAAAAATAATATTCTCACAACCTAATCACGCCAAAACTGGGAAACTTGTGTCACGTATCGATATAATTTCCCCTCAGCCATGCACATTATTCACTGAGTTGACACCATGATTCCACGGCTCTTCTTTAGTAGTCTTGTTTAGGCACTGGTTTGTTTTCACACGACGGTGAGGTGTCTTCTAGTAACCGCACCACGAACGCACATTAGACTACGACATCATAACCACATGTCTTTCTCAGCTGGCGAGGAATTTCAATTCAGGTCATACAGCACAACAGGAGAAAACGAATGCTTACACGTTATCCTTGTAGAGGAAACGTCGTCATGGCGAGTATCAAAAACTGTTTTCACTTTCGCCACTGTTGTTCGTGTTCTGTGCGCCGTATACTGCTGGCATCTCAGTCACACATTCACATGGAATAGATTCACATTTTAAAACAAACCTCAAGTTTCTATCTGTTCCTAAACATGATAAAAACATCAGAGACATTATACCTTGAATACACTTAGTAGATTGTGCCTTCCGGAATTTTAAGCGTGTTGTTTCGTAACATAGCCCTTTATTCCTCACGGAAGGGCGCCACTCGATACAGATATTCGAAACTGTTAACTTACTAGAAACACTGCTTCCCGCAACTTGGCGAGTTTGAGGCGCAGGCAAACTTGGGCTCTTCAGAGTTAGCCAAGCTTTTATTAAATTTCCTGCCCGTACCTCAGACTCCTAGCAACCCCCACCTACTGCAAATTTTTTGAAGCTGCCACTTGTGAAGGTGCTTTGAAACTATATTCGGCGATACCGAAGTCGTAACAACCTTTGTTGGGAGACAGAAGCAAAAAAAATCATGTATTTACATCTACTTCCATATTTGTACTTCACAAGCCACGCTAAAATGTGTGGCGGAGTTAATGTGTGAAACCACTGTCTTTTTCCCCCGTTCCTCTTGTGTCGACGAGTGAAGCATGGAAACAATGGCTGTGAGTAAAGCTTCGAATGAGCTCCAGTTTCTCTGATTTTCTCATTGTCCAGTCATTTCACGAGACTTACATGTGAAGACCTGCCCGATACTCGTTGGAGCGTACGCTCTCGGAACTTCAACAGTAAACCGCTTCCATTCTTGGAGCGTCTGCCATTAGAGTTTGTTGAGCATCTCCTTAATCTGAATAAACGGTGCCGTGTCGAAACGCACCCATCTATGGTCTATCGTGTCTATTCGATCAATGCACCACAGTAAGCGTCTCAGATTGACGACCAAAAATCGATAATCACTCGAAAAGCTGTTTTTAAGCCACTTATTTCTTGGAAAAATTACATTTCCGTAAGTGTCTGCCGATGAAACAGCTTGGCATTTACTTTTCCTACACTGAGTGTTAGGTAGTTATTACACTTTAGGTCGCTCCTGATGTTTATTCGTGGAAGTTTAAAGATATTATTTCCGGTGATTTCTCGTCTGGAATGTAATAGAATGGTAGTAGATCTCTTCGGGTATTGATTTTAACTTTCATCTCAGAGAAGCAGAGCGGAGTGTTTCATAACAGTAACAGTACACAAACCCTACTCTATTCAGGAGGTATCCTCTTCCGGCATTTGCCTTGAAAGCAAGGGAAGCCTTCCGAAAACATGCCGGAACTGAGGAAATGAAACCATTTTTGGGTCCAAATTTTCTGGCTGGTTAAAACTCTGTGCCAGACCGAAACTCGGGACATTCTCCTTTCGGGGGAAAGTGTTCTACCGACTGAGCCACCAAAGAATGACACGCGACCCGTCCTCAGGTCCACTTCCACCAGTACCTCATCTCCTACTTACTAGATGTGCAATTTCTGTGCCAGTGCTGTGCACTATCCCACACGTGTACACTCATCAGCCAGAACATTGTCACCACCGACATACTATTTATATAAACCCGTCGAGGTGACAGCAGTGTGCCGCCCGAGGTGGCCGAGTGGTTCTAGGCGCTCCAGTCTGGAACTTGCCGACCGCTACGGTCGCAGGTTCGAATCCTGCCTCGGGCATGGATGTGTGTGATGTCCTTAGGTTAGTTAGGTTTAAGTGGTTCTAAGTTCTAGCGGACTGTTGACCTCAGAAGTTAAGTCCCATAGTGCTCAGAGCCATTTGCGCCAGTTTTTGATAGCATTGTCACCTTGTGGGAAATGGTTGCTAGTGAGACACACGCACGATGCGTGTAGCCAGTGAGAGCATTGTCGGTGTGTAGAATGGGGAAAGTGCTCGATCTGTCTGAGTTTGACCGGGGGCAGATTGTGATGGCCCGGAGGTTCGGCACGAGCATTTGGGGAATTGCACCACCTGTTAGTGAGGAATGCTGTGGTGAGTGTCTTCGATACGTGGCGAAGCCAAGCCTAAACCACTACCGGACGTCGTGGGTTTGAGCGCCCACTCCTTATTACAGGTGTCGGACGTCATAAGCTGGACAGACAGGTAAAACAAAATGGTTCAAATGGCTCTGAGCACTATGGGACTTAACATCTGTGGTTATCAGTCCCCTAGAGCTTAGAACTACTTAAACGTAATTAACCTAAGGCCATCACACACATCCATGCCCGAGGCAGGATTCGAACCTGCGACCGTAGCAGTCGCGCGGTTCCGGACTGAGCGCCTAGAACCGCTAGACCACCGCGGCCGGCACGGGTAAAACAGGACAGGCGACGAACTGTGGCGGAACTAACATGAGACGGTAATACCGGTTGGAGTAATAGTGTGTCTCAATACTCAGTGCGCCCAACACTCCTAACGATAAGTCTCCGCAGCCGACGACCCATGCCTGTGCCAATGTTAACACCACGACATCAGCAACTGCGACAGAAATGGGCACGTGACAATCAGCACTGGGTGTCGACTCAGTGGCGGAGCGTTGCATGGTTTGATGAATCCCAATACCTCCTTCATCATGCCGATGGGAATGTGCCAATGCTTCGTGTTCCAGGGGGACAGCTCCTTGATACCTGAACTGCGGGATGGAGACATGCTGGGGTCGGCTGCATTAAACTCTGGGGAAGGTTCACGTGGGCATCCATAGGTCCAGTGGAGCTCTTGCAAGACACCATGACGGCCAAGAAGCATAGCACACTGGTTGCAGACCACGTGCACCCCTTAATGACGATCATATTTCCCGTCGGCAGTGGCATCCCGTCAGCAGGATAATGCTGCCAAGTAACAAAGGCAGGAGTGTGATGGAGTGGTTCAAGGAATACATTGGCAAGTTCTAATTGATGTTCTGGCTCCCCAACTCGCCAGATCTGAATCCCTATCGAAAACATCTGGGATGTGAGTGAATGTTGTGTCAGAGCTCATCGCGCTCCTACGCGGTATTTACTGCAATTAGGTGACTTGTGTGTGGAGATGTGGTTCCTACACTCTTCAGCGACCTGCCAAGGCCTCATTGCTTCCTTGCCACGATGCTTCGCCACTGTTGTCCGTGCCAAAAATGGTCATACTGGCTATTAGGTAGGGGGTCATAATGTTCTGGCTGATCATTGAAGGAAGTAATGGGTATAATTGCATATACTCTGCTGGTGACAGGGAGGTGTACTGAACGACATTACACCATTGTTTACGTTATTTGCAGACCAACATTTGTAACTCTTACACGTCGTATGTTTTTAGGTTCGTTAGTACCTCCACGCATGTGTGGCAAGAAGAAACCACTAATGCTTATGTTCTCTTGGGCAGGAGATCAGGTGTTGAAGTGTGGACACGTGGACACAAAACAGTTAGTCTATACTGATACGTGTAGCCCGCTGAGGGCGCAGTTACGACTACACAGAAATCATCAGGTCGTAAAGATTGTGACATTTGTGGGAAGAATGTTCTTTGCAGAGAAAAAACAACCAACACGATTATGTGTGTATATGTTAAGGTACCACATATACAGATTTACACGCTGTATATCTAAAGCCCTTAAGAAGATGGCAGGGCAGGCTGCGCTGAAAAATAATCGTGAAAAAAAAAATCGATACATTTCGCCTTCTCGGCGTTAATTAACATAGACTTAGATAATCAGATTGTTTGTTACGTGCTCTAATTCAAGAGGCCAGCCAGATACAGTTAGTGTCTGTTGTTATTATAGTGTATATGATAGCACACGAGGCTGCCTTGGCTCGAGTTCAGTTCTTACTGTCGTCCCACGTCCAATTTTTGTTTCGCTCTCTTGTTCTGCTTTAGGAACCCAAACGACAACTTTTGACGGCACCATCTCTGATGGCCCAATTGAATTGGTGCACGCAGTGGCCTGATTGGCTGTGTATATCTTTGTATGAATCCGTGTAGAATGTGTGTGTGTGTGTGTGTGTGTGTGTGTGTGTGTGTGTGTGTGCGCGCTTATGTGTGAGTGAGTGAGAGAGAGGGAGAGAGAAAAAGAGAGAGAGAGAGAGAGAGAGAGAGATAGGGCCCTGACATTTATGACTAATTGGACGCTTGTGAGCCGTGACGCTGTACAGTCTTAAACCTTACTATTACACTTCCATACACATGTACTAAAACGTCGTCAGGTCAGGACTCTGTGCAGGCCAGTCCATTGTATGTTATTGTAGTGTAACCCTTCCAACACAGGTCGTGCATTACGAACAGGTGATCGACCATGTTGAAAGATGCAATCACCATCCCCGAATCGCTCCTCAACAGTGGGAAGCAAGAAGGTACTTAAAACATCAATGAAGGCATGTGCTGTGTTAGTCCCACGCAAATCAAAATGGTCCATGCAAAACACGACCATACCGTAACACCACCGCCTCCGAATTTTACTGTTGGCATTACACACGCTGGCAGATGACGTTCACCGGGCATTCGCCATACACACTCCTTGCCGTCGGATCGCGACACTGTGTACCATGATTCATCACTCCATACAACGTTTTTCCACTGTCCAATTGTCCAATGCTTACCATCCTTTCACCAAGCGAGGCGTCGTTTGGCTAATACCGCCCTGATGTGTAACTCATGAACAACCGCCCGATCATGAAATCCAAGTTTTCTCACCCTCAGCCTATCTGTCATAGTACTTGCGGTGGATCCTGATGCAGTTTGGAATTCCTGTGTGATGGTCTGGATAGACGTCTGCCTAGTACACACTGCGACCCTCTTCAACTGTCGGCGGTCTTTGTCAGTCAACAGACGAGATCGGCCTGCACGCTTTTGTGGTGTACGTTCCCCTTTTCTTCGCTCTTCTAACTGGTTTGGTGAGGCATGCCGCGAACTCCTTTCCCGTGGCCCGTGCCCCTAACTTCTTGCGCTCAACGTCTTCAGTTATTTGTTGGATACACTCCAATCCATGTCTTTCCTTTGTGTTTTCGTTTTCTACAGGTCCCTCAAGGACCACGGACGTTTCTTTGTGATATCTTAACACATTTCGTTGCATCCTGACGCTTCCTCTTGTCATTGTCTTCCACATGTTCCTCTCCTCGGTGATTCTGTGGATAACCTTCTTGTTTCTAACCTTACAGTTCACCTACGACGACTTAGTCCGTCTTATATAGCTACACCTTCTCCCTGAAAGCCTCCTTACAATGTGATTTGAATTTATTTTGTATACCCACCTGCTACTGGTTGTTACAACCTTCATCTCTTGATTTAGTTATTCGTTATTATTCTCAAGTCTTGCAAAATCCTGTGCTACTCTGTCGCGCCGACTGCTACCGCAACGCAGCGGCGCTACTGCGTCGCTGTTGGAGTACTGGTCATTCATCCTGTTTTATTGTTCCTGGTAATAAATTTCGGAGAAACGAATAACTAAACTGATATGGGAGCGCTCTATCGAACGGGCACGTAAGCTTTCGCCTAAAAAATCGTTCAGTTTGTATCGCTCACTTGTAACTGAGCGTTTAATGAAATAAATGAAGAACATTGTTTATTTCGCTTAACTCCATCTACATATTGCCAAAACTAAACTCCAAATATCGGCCGGAACACAAAGGAAAATGCACCTGACGACTCTTAGGAGAGACACCATATCAGACTCTTTGCATCAAACATCTAGGGATGGTAGATACGAGATCACATAGTGGCGAACAATTTTTGTCAGAGAGAGCATCTTCACAGATTCACGGTGACGCTAGGTGACCTTTAGTGTTCGATGACACTTGTACGACAAGGTTTCGCCGAACTAGTAGGGCCTGTTAACCAGGTGTGCTGTGTGCTACCTGTTCCAGTAAGTTGATAGAGTGATTTTCAACAAGAGAGTATTAAGAACGAGTATGTCTAAGAGGAGAAAGGTATTTAAGTAGCGAATGAGACACTTCAATTATTCTGAAATGATCCCCTTTTGGCCGGCCGATGTGGCCGAGCGGTTCTAGGCGCTTCAGTCTGGAACCTTGCGACCGCTATGGTCGCAGGTTCGAATCCTGCCTCGGGCATGGATGTGTGTGATGTCCTTAGGTTAGTTAGGTTTAAGTAGTTGTATGTTCTAGGGGACTGATGACCTCAGATGTTAAGTCCCATAATGTTCACAGCCATTTGATCCCCTTTTAGGGATCAGATGACAGGATTAAAGACAACGCACGAGGCAACGCACCCTGGCACCTGTCACAAGAATAACCAATAAGAAAGGATGCTTAGCGTCGGCAAACATTTTAGTCTCTAAAAAAAAATGGTTCAAATGGCTCTGAGCACTATGGAACTCAACATCTATGGTCATCAGTCCCCTAGAACTTAGAACTACTTAAGCCTAACTAACCTAAGGACATCACACACATCCATGCCCGAGGCAGGATTCGAACCTGCGACCGTAGCAGTCGCGCGGCTCCGGACTGAGCGCCTAGAACCGCTAGACCACCGCGGCCGGCATTTTTGTCTCTAGCAAAGATAGTTTCCCGAGACGTGATCTATCATGTCTACAGAATAGTTAGTTTAACATCTTATAATACACTACACTGACACTAGAAAAGGATTTTTATGTTTTAAGTACAACTAGGTGAAACTAAAATCACTATTGCAAATCTGTAGGATTTGGAAGGTACACCTCACTGTAGTAATAAATTTCATATCTATTAAACGTAAAGGCTGCTGCAAGAACCGATAAATAGTGTTTATAGCTTACCGAACATCAACTGTTCGAGAGAAAAGGGAAACCACTGCTGTAGCTCTGCGTTTGTGCACTCGTTGTTCTGACACGAATGTCAGTGGTTGAGATTGTCAGCAGTACATAAACGGGCTTTAGGATGTCAATCTATCGACGAATCATTTGTTCGGTGAAGCTTTAAAATGATATGACGTAATGTGATACGGAAAAATAAATCATAACACGTAAATTTTTACCCTCAATCTACAAGTCGATGATTAATGATCTGTGATACGATGTGAATGAACAAACCCCGCCAACTTCGCGTATCATTATTCATAAAAGTGTTACGTATAACGACGCATACACGGAAAAAGGATCAAATGAAGTGCATTTAACGCACTTTGCAGTGGAACACACACACACAAAGAATCGTATAGATGTGAGCATAGAGTTTTCGGGTAATGCTTATGTTTGTTTTCTTTTTGGTCCCGTATCATGATGTCGGCATTACTGTACGTCTTGAATCGTACAACACTTTTCATGAATATCATGATTTACATTCATAACGTAAATTTATGTGAACACGATTAGCAAAGCATATATGAGGATACACATAGCATCTACGGAAAATTCAGATCAAGAGAGATGTACTGACTTTCGATAGTTATACGTTCAGTTACTAGCTCTACCAATGAAAGACGAGAAAAAAGTTTTTAAAAATACCTCACTAAAGCTGGCGAACACCTATCTCTACATTTAAGTTCCACTAGACAACATAGGGGGTATAGCCAAGACCCTTAGTTGTTCACGGATATCGCAAGAAAACTTCAGAGTGTAAACATATGGGTGTGTTCTAATGTCACTAATTTTATCACCGAGGTCTCTGTGTAACATATAAAAAGAATCGACTGGTAAGACGTATTGCCTGTAGCTTTCTTTGTCGGGATCCTCCGCTAACGTCCGTTTATCGATTTTCTTAGCGTTTTGCCAGCATGGGTAGCTGGTGATGTGAGATGTTCACCCACAACTGCTAGTGGTGGCTATCGACTATAGTAATGGTTATGAAAAAATCCGTGCACAAAACTTCAAATGATAATGTCTTCGGTGAGGAATATAATGTCAAGAAACTGGAAATGAATAGGTACCTAAGGGAGAATATGGGAGCCACAGTTTGATAACGTGCTGCCCTAATGAGAGTTAGTTTCTATTTTATTTTATTTATTTTTTCATTATTTCCTGTGAGCCACACGAGTCACGTGACGGTGGCGGTCGTCGCTTTGAACTGTTACTATAAGCTACGTTGCTGCTGTGCAGTGTACGGTGTGTATGTTCATAACACAAAAATATGCATTTCAGACCATGTGTTTCCTATCTCATCATAATCGGTTGTGGATCCACTATCAACTGTTTCGGTTTGAACCAAAACTTTTGACACGCACTGTGTAAACATCTGAATATTGGTTGAATATAAAAAGAATATTGTCTCAAAAACCCGTGTTCTGCGGCATAACTTGCTGTCGTGGGGTTGCTACGGTCGCAGGTTCGAATCCTGCCTCGGGCATGGATGTGTGTGATGTCCCTAGGTTAGTTAGGTTTAAGTAGTTCTAAGTTCTAGGGGACTGATGACCACAGATGTTAAGTCCCATAGTGCTCAGAGCCATTTGAACCATTTTTGTCGTGGGGTGTCGGGAAAGGGCTGCCATTCATGTCGATGGGCTGTCCCATAAACATTAACGTCGCTTACGCTATAGTTTTGCCTTTACATGCTAGGCGCGCTGCGGTCTACTCACGTGACAAAGCAGCCAACGAGCTTCAGAAAGTATGTGAATCAGACTGTGGGTGACCATATATTGCCTATGCTGGACTTAAATCATTTCGTGTGAGTTCTGACGTCTCCTATTTTATTACGATAGTTGAAAGAACGTTAACGAGCTGCAGGAGCCTCTACCTAATCCTTGTAATTCTTACGATGATCATTTCTGTCTATGAAGGTGTGCGCAAAGCCGGCCGCTGTCGCCGAGCGGTTCTAGGCGCTTCAGTCCAGAACTGCGCTGCTGCTACGGTAGCAGGTTCGAATACTGCCTCGGGCATGGATGTGTGTGATGTCCTTACGTTAGTTAGGCTTAAGTAGTTCTAAGTTCTAGGGAACTGATGACCACAGATGTTAAGTCCCATAGTGCTCAGAGCCATTTGAACCATTTGAACCAACCACTTTGTGAGGTACTTGCCTATCACAAGGAAATTTGCTTTCCTTTATGTATTTCGGTTTGCATTCGCAACAGAAGCAATTATTCACCAATGACGATATTAACTAATAAATGTGAAGAAGAAAGTAACGGGTGTAAAATTAACGTCTTGCTCTTTAAGCAGAATGTAAATCAACAGCATTATGCAATAGTCACGTAACAGTCCGATTTTGATTTTGTCCTTACAGGCAGTACAGTAACCTCACTTCATACAGTACTCTTACGTATAGGATATGTGAGAGTAGGAATGAGATGATTTTTTTATCTAACATTTTTTTTTTCAAACAACAATATTATCCTCTTCAAAGTAGTTCCCTTCGGCAGCTACACGTAGTCGAGTTGCTGTTCACAGTCCTGGTAGCAGTGCTGAAAGTCTTCAATTGGTAACATCTTTAACATGTCGATCACATTCTTTTGAATATTCTCCTGAAGCCCAACATGAATTAATTTTAAGATAGTTTTCAGTTTCGGGGAAAGAAAAAGTCACAAGGACTCAGAGTAGGTGAACAGGAGAGGGGAGGAGGGACAATGGAACAACAGGAGTGTACTTTGAGATCAAAAATTCCGTGTGGAAGTGGTCGTGTGACATAGGGCGTTGTCTTGATGCAGCATCCACTTGTTCTGAATGTCCAGTCTCATTCAGTTTGCCGTTTTCCTGAGCATTTCAAGGACAAATTTGTAAAACACTTAGCTGACTGTTTGTCATGGAGGGACAAATTCTTGACTTTTCGGTCTAGGAGATGTCTCAGTGTGCCACTTCTCACTTTACTGAACTATTCGTGGTCATTGGCAATCCTCCCAAGAAGATCAACGCACACGTTTCTTCTATTTTCCCTCGGTTTAACTATGAGGCTTTTCGGCACAATTTTGGTACAAACATTTCACATATGCAAAACTTGGTTAAAATTTAATGTACGGAAAAAATGTTTACGTACGTATAAGGGTCACCCATCATTCTTATGTCATACGTCGGTCTGATCACACAGGAGCACGCACGCGTTCGACGTTTTCGTCGATTTTTTTTTTTTTAAGTTGAAGGTCTCCAGGAGCGAGGTTCAGCTTCAATCTGTTATCAGTCTTCCAAAATGGATTTGAGCGAACGAAATACTTGTGCTCTTGATAAGTGTGGTGTCACCGCCAGACACCACACTTGCTAGGTGGTAGCCTTTAAATCGGCCGCGGTCCGCTAGTATACGTCGGACCCGCGTGTCGCCACTATCAGTGATTACAGACCGAGCGCCGCCACACGGCAGATCTAGAGAGACGTCCTAGCACTCGCCCCAGTTGTACAGCCGACTTTGCTAGCGATGGTTCACTGACAAATTACGCTCTCATTTGCCGAGACGATACTTAGCATAGCCTTCAGCTACGTCATTTGCTACGACCTAGCAAGGCGCCATTATCAATTGCTATTTATTTTGTGATGCATGTACCGCCAGACCGATGTTCACCAATTATGGATTAAAGTTAAGTATTCCAACAGCTACTTACTTTATTTGCTAGACTCAAATCCTTTAACTATTCCAGACCTCACGCCAGCCTGCGTGAGCTTAAACGCGTGCCTTTCGGCTACCCGTGATTGTGGATTGGCTGTCTTTCCGGTCCACAACAATAAGGAATGTTACCTTAGGACTGCTTCAACTTCACAAAGATCATAACCGCCGATTCTCGAATTTTAACACTTGACAGCATAACCTACTCTAAATTCCATTGTTCCATTTTCTTAACACACAACAAAAACATAGCTTCGCTGATGGCGCTCTTAAAAATCAAGTGATGGGTGTAAGGAGCTGAAACTCTGACTATCTGGAAGGGATGAACATATGGGTGTACACAGGTAGAATAACACAGCGTTGTTAGATCGCTAGGAGTGTTGTCAGTCTACTTTTCTCATACACGTCGTATGATGACCGCGTGGTATGTAATAGATATATCGATTTATCGGGTGCTATTGCAAGCGAATTTATCAGAGTTAGTAGTAATTCAGAGACGAAGAACTACTTTTCATAGAAAGCCTGGCGCCATTTCCGATCCGTTTTAATGGCTCTGAGCACTATGGGACTTAACATCTATGGTCATCAGTCCCCTAGAACTTAGAACTACTTAAACCTAACTAACCTAAGGACACCACACAACACCCAGCCATCACGAGGCAGAGAAAATCCCTGACCCCGCCGGGAATCGAACCCGGGAACTCGGGCGTGGGAAGCTAGAACGCTACCGCACGACCACGAGATGCGGGCTCCGATCCGTTCCACTCGTTTTTAAATAAAACCTTATGCATGTGTTATCGAGTCGTACATGGTTAAACTGCCGACGTTTCGGCTGCTACTGTTATCAGCCTTCATCACGATGTCGACTGATGAATGCTGGCTACAATAACAGTCGAAGCGTCACATATGACGCTTTCACACATTCAGAACAATTTTATAGAAAAGTGGTTAAATTAATTAAGGAAGCAGGCAGGTTCCTTTTGAAAGTGTTTTTTCGTCTCTGGATCCTATTCCCCTTTACGCTGCACATCGGACAAACTGCGATAGTACATTAGGGGTCGCTATCGTTCTACGTGCTCCGCATACGCAATTGGAAGAATCATGCTTTTGCTTGCGGCAAGCCGCGTTCTTCTAATTAAGAAACTCCGGAGAGATTACTGGACGTGGTCCGCTTTTCCACCCATCACGCCGGATTAGGAGTGGCCGCCATCGACGGCGTGTCTGCTTCTCCGACAACCGCCCCCTTCGATTCTTTCTTTTGCCCTGCTGTGACACGGGGGGCAATACGGGGCAAACGTCGTCCGACTAGAGATAGCCTGGTTCGCTCCGAGGAGCGTCGCTTGTCCAGTAGCTGACCTCTCCACCTCCCTCCGCCACTCCTTCCCCCCCACCCCACATACGGGACACTAATTACGAGTAGAGTGCACCTATTAGTCGCGTCAGCGGAGTGATGGCCCTCCGGAGCGCTTATCAGCTGAGTACGGCCGGGACCTAAGTGGTTCCGCAGCTGGTAATGGACTGGCGATGTCTCCAGGTAGGAGGCGGTGCTACCTGCGGCCGGACCTCTTATTGAGACAACTGTCACACAGTAGCTGCCGGCCATTATCCTACCCGGACGGCACCTAGAGGAGTGTTCAGCACCGACACGTGGCGAGTCGTCGTGCCTTTGTGGCGTTCCGGAGTTCTACGACTCTACCTGCGTTGCAGTACGAGAGAACACGTGTAGTGCAAGACACCACTCAGCAAGTCACACTTTCTCACCTTTTTACTACATTGGTCGATGGTTAACATTGACACGTCTATATGTCCCAGAAAGTGATAAACAGTAGCAGAAATGAGGTTTTTGATAAACTTAAGATCGAAGTTGGAGGCCACGAAGTAGAGGTTATGAAGTTACTTTGCAATCTGTGAATCACAATAATAAGTGACTGACGAAGCAAGAGAAAGAGCAAACTCACAGGTAAACACGGCATATCTGACGAAAAGAAGTATGAAACGCCAGCTTTAATCGGTGGAAGAATTTTTTTAGAAAAAGCGTTGGGTGCGCAGCAAGTATTGTGGCTTTAAATTAAACAACAAGTTTGATTTTACCAGTCACCAGTATTTCATTTAAAATCAATAACAGTCATTGTCAAGCCTAACCTTAAATGATCGCATTTAAAGCATTGTGGCAATTGGAAAAAAATATGGAATATTGTATTGACCTATAAGACGAGAAATAAAAAGATTCTCCTCAGGATCTGCTAGGAAAGGAAAAGTGCTGACAAGAAGAACGGACAAGATGACAAGACCTGAGACATACGTAACTAACTTGCATGATACCATAGAAACCTGAAGAGGATCAATACAATAGAGGCAGACAGAGATTGGAAGGTATACAACAAACAATTGAGAACGATAGATGTAACAGCTACACTGACATGAAGAGTTTATCACAAAAGAGGAAGTCGAGATGGGTCACACCATACCGGTCAGGTGCACGACCCCCCCCCCCCCAAAAAAAAAAAATTTACATCTACGACTGCATTTCAGAAACCACCATTCGACATGTGGTCGAGGGTAGTTCGTGAACCTGAATCACTGTCTTCCCTTCCGTGTTGCATAAGAAGACGGTTTATGGGAAGAAGTATTATCGGCAACCGTCCTTGTACGACATCGTTTCTCTAATTTTTTCTTAGTACTCATTATGCGATTTGTTAGGTGGAAGAAAAGACCGATCCTGAGGCTTACTAGCAATCAGAGTAATTCCCTACCATTTGCTAAGAGGTGCTCGGAGCCTGTATTCCAATAACGTAATACAATAACAAACACAAATATCGCAGCATATATAAAAACCCAGTAGAATTAATAATTAATAGTTCAATTTTCCACTGTTACATGCTCAAGAGATCTTGTGAGTAGGATACTAGTTAGGTAAGCTTAAGAATGCAAATAAATAAGTCCGAATTTTAGTTGAGCGTAGGATCATATGTTGTCATTATCGCTTCTTTCACCTAGATAATGATATGCTAACGTGAAAAAGTCAAGCAGGATATCGGTTCGAAGTCAGTGGTAGGCTGAAGGTGGGTACCTCTACAGCTGCTTGAGCGTATTAATTAAGAGTACATAGGATGCCAAGGGCATGCCACCTTCGATTAAGACCACATTCAGTAAATCATTACGATGTTACCACATTTCAATTTAGGGCAACTCTGTCTTACCAATGTGATTACTGACCAAAGCAAAATTAACTTAGAGAAAGCAAAAAATGCTTCAAATGGCTCTGAGCACTATGGGACTTAACAACTGTGGTCATCAGTCCCCTAGAACTTAGAACTACTTAAACCTAACTAACCTAAGGACGTCACACACATCCATGCCCGAGGCAGGATTCGAACCTGCGACCGTAGCGGCCACGCGGTTCCAGACTGAAGCGCCAGAACCGCACGGCCACACCGGCCGGCAGAGAAAGTACTTTTCACATTGAATGAGTACTCCGTTCACTAAGACAATATTTTTTTACATCCTAAACCGGTAATGGATCAAAACGAAATAACGAATCAAATCACAGACAAGCTATTTCAAATAATCAGACTGCGACGTCAACCGTAACTCTTAGAAATAGAAAATTCACCGAAAATTTTTTAATTATTCCTGAGGAATTCTGTGATGGACTTTGGAAGCAAATATTCGCAAAAGTATGTTACTTCTGTTAAGGGCATAATAGGCATAGGAGGGGAAGCTCGGTTTTGAGGAAGAAAGATGAATGGATAATTCTAGCCGTGAAATGAAAAAGTTCAGAGATATGTAGATCGAATGATAAACACATTAATAACTATGCTACTGTTTTTAAGAAGTGAAACACTCAGAAGCAATGATCTGCCACAGGCTACTATAAGAGAACGAGAAGAACTGTGGAACCACAGTCTGTGATTTAAAAGGCAGAGACGTGAACGTAGGGCCAACAGCGTCCCCTTTTGTGTGACCAGACAGGTCAGTCTTATGGAAAGCTCAGATGGTGTGAAGCCATTATACGAACTGGAACGTGTAAACGGGTGCCACTGAACTTTTCACTCGGTAAGTGATTTCGAAACGAGCCAAATGATTGCTTTCCGGGAGGTGGATCTGCCGTTGGATGTCATTGCGACTTGTACAGGGCATGCTGCTTCAACAGTGAGGTGTGTGTGGAACCAGTGGAGAGAAGAGGGTCGGTCACACCGTTGACATGGTGCTGGTCAATGCAACGTGACCACAGCACAAGATGACCGCTATCTTGTCCATTGCTTGATCATAATGGACAGAATAGCTGCGGTCACAGTGTTTAAGCGACGTTCAGACCACTACAGTGGGTGTGGACCTGCCCGCCTGGTTGATACGAAGGCGTCTTCTACGGGCTGAACTGGTGGAACGCACGTCATTGCGTCGGATTCAATTAATCAGAACCAATGCCGCCGACTGCAATGGGCCCGTGAACACCGCCAGTCGCGTGCAGGGTGGCAAAACGTAGTGTTTTCGGATGAATACTGCTTCAACTTGTCCTACAGTGATGGCTGCTTACTCGTTCGGCGTCGCCGTAGTGAGCAAAGATGGACTGGCTTTGTTGTTGAGTGGTACTGCGGACAAACGCCAAGTGTGACGGTTTGGTGTGCCATTGCCTATAAAACGTCTTCTCGCCTCCGGTGTCGTGACGGCAATCTGAACAGCTACCGTTACATCATGGTGGTTTTACAGCCCAAGGCAATGTCCCTCCTGCACGCCGTTCCACATGCTATACTTCAACAGGACAATACTCGACCGCAGGTGGCGAGGAACGTGTAAGCCTTGTTCGATGAACGAAGGGTACTACCGCTTCCCTGGCCTGCCCGTTCGCTGAAATTTCACCCTTCGGACATATGTGGGAAATGGTCAGTCGGCAATTGCTTCGTTCAGGTCCTCCAGCAGCCATAGTTGATGCTTTGTGGACGCGCCTACAAACCGCGTGGCAGAGTATTCCCTAGCAGCGTATCCAGAGTCTCTCTGATTTAAAGCCATGACGTCTAGCGGCTCTGATTGCCGCACGTGGTAGCGCTACTGTGTGCTGAATTTCCACAGTTGGGTTATGTTGTTTGGGGGAAGAGACCAAACAGCGAGGTCACCGGTCTCATCGGATTAGTGAAGGACGGGAAAGGAAGTCGGCCTTGCCCTTTCAAAGGAACCATCTCAGCATTTTCCTGGAGCTATTTCGGGAAATCACGGAAAACCTAAGTCAGGATGGCCGGACGCGGGATTGAACCGTCGTCCTCCCGAAATCGAGTCCAGTGTGCTAACCACTACGCCACCTGGCTTAATAAATTTCCACAGTCACAGAGCATGTACAGATCTGTAACGCTAATTATTTGTGTAGTGTCATGTCCTTAATCAGTGGAATAAATTTCGCTGCGATCATATCGGTCGGTCTTGGCGTTTCACTTTCTCCTAACAGTAATGTACAACATTATTACAAAAATAAAGCCAATCTTTAGAAGAACCAAAGAAAGGTGGTGAGTTCAATTATGGACGGACAGAACGCACCAAATGATCAATAATGATAATAATGGTTACAAGATGGAAACACTGTGACCCGTACTGGTACAGGGTTTGACATTTTGAGACTAAGATTCTTTACAGTTTAGCACATTTGCCTTAGCATCTACGATTTGAGATAGTTAACCAATTTTGCAAAACCCATGCTGAAGAATGCAGCTTATCCTTAAATCTTCCATATTTCTTCTGTTAAATTAATACAGCAATTTATTTTTAAATAGAGGTGTAAGTTTCAGCATGGAAGTATTCTTGACTACTGCGACAATTATTTAACGAAGTCATTTCCCCGAATACGGTAAGCCGTTTGCAAACATCCCGAGAGAGATGAAAACACTTTTTTCTTTTGGTATACTTTGGACATTACGGAAATTAACGCTCTTGCTTGCAGAACACTGTAAGACTGTTGCAATTCTTACGACATCTCCTCATTAATAACGCCGTAATGGGTGTCAAAATGATAGCATACCCCTTCCGGTATTTCATATGCATGTATTTTGTTACCAGTCGACTGATCGGAACAGTATCCAAGACTTTTCGGAAGTCAATAAACACAGCAGAAGCTATTGAGGACATTCTAATTCCGCCTCAACTACGAGAAAATACATGTTACGTTTTAATGATATGATGCGTGATATGTGAGCTATTTCATGCCTGGATTTTCGCTCGCATGAGGAAACACAATCTGTTTGCATATTTTTTGCTCATTTATTCGATGAAATAACCCAGAAACCTTATAAGTGCCTACGATAACAAGATTAGAGAACCACAGAAATAAGAGGCAGATGAATAAAAGCAGGCATACGCTAAAATATATTGCCTGCAAGTATCGAAAAAAAGATCATTTTATTTTGTAGCTGAATCATATCACAAGGCGATGAAAAGAAATATGGGACAACATGAAAACAAATGAAAATATGTTTGTAAGGTTGTAGCTGATGCCATTTCATCATTTCATTCACGAGTTGCGGCTGTGTTTTCATTTATTTCACAGTCAACCAACTTTCTACATTTTATATATTATGGCGGCATTACACACAGCCTAATATGTGTAACGTGTGGCTCTCGGCTGTGTAATGTAAGTTACCACGCTGTAAGTTGAATCTGTGAATTTATGTTATAGTATGATGGATTAACACATTCTGTTTCCACAGTTTTGAAGATACTCGGGTTGGTCGAGTGAAACATCAAAATAAAGAAAAAGTTACATACGATTTGTGGCGGCTCTACAGTTTCTCTTGATGGTTTACTAATATTTTAATACTAAATTGTAAATTACATAGAAAAATAATTTACGAAGTATTTATGTTTTGGCGCATATAATATTAACAGACGACCGCTTGGAGCGCTACTGTCGCTCCACCTGTCACAAGGTAATAATTTTCACAGCTGTGAGTGTCGTGATTGCTGACCTTAGACAGTGATGTTACTATGTCTCGTTTTCAGACGAGGACATTTCTTCGGATATTTCGAACTACACTGTTCTTCCAGAATGAGATCTTAACTCTGCAGCGGAGTGTGCGCTGACATTAAACTGTTCTTGTAGGAAATCCTAACTAGCCACATAGGCGTTCCCTCCAGGCGTCTCTTGTTGGGAAGCGGACTGGTACTATTTGTAGCCTCCGGCATCTGCTCCTGTGGCGATCCGGCGTGTTTGTTGAGTGGGTTGAGATCCGGCCGGGTAGCCGTGCGAACAATGGCACCGGGTCCCTTTTGTATGGGGCAGGTGGGCGGGAAAATCTTCGACACAGCTTTTTGTGTCAGCAGGTAGTTACGGACGGGACCAATGCGCTTCTGACAAACAGTGAGGAGAACTTTCTGAAAGGATCTTTTGACAAGAGGTGTTGGGAAAAACTAGCGTGAGATTCAATTTGAGGTCCAAAATATAATGCGCGCGCGTTTCGAGGCTAATAAAAGCAGGACAGAACCGTTCCGTGGATTGATCTTCGGACGAATTGGTGACGGGGAGACGGAGGGGAGGGAGGAGCAGGAGCTGGGAGGGAGGACAAGTTTCAGATTATCAACAGCTGCCCGATAGAGTTCCGCTGTCACGTGCGGCCTATGTATTTGTAAACAACACTAAGTACATAGTGTTACATTGTGATCACGTTGGCCGAACCCTGCCAAATTGATGCGTAGCTCTGCTACATACTCACTGCACTTTGATCTTTTGTCACGCTTACTTTCAGTGCACGCCTACTATAAATGATTTAGCCGTTTTCAAAGTTCTACACTACTGGCCGTTAAAACTGCTACATCAAGAAGAAATGCAGATGATAAACGGCTATTCTCTACACTACTGGCCGTTAAAACTGCTACATCAAGAAGAAATGCAGATGATAAACGGCTATATTCTACACTACTGGCCGTTAAAACTGCTACATCAAGAAGAAATGCAAATGATAAACGGCTATTCTCTACACTACTGGCCATTAAAACTGCTACATCAAGAAGAAATGCGATGATAAACGGGTATTCCTTGGACAAATATATTATACTAGAACTGACATGTGATTACATTTCGCGCTATTTGGGTGCATATATCCAGAGAAATCCGTACCCAGAACAACCACCTCTGGCCGTAATAACGGCCTTGATACGCCTGGGCATTGAGTCAAACAGAGCTTGGATGGCGTGTACAGGTACAGCTGCCCATGCAGCTTCAACACGATACCACAGTTCATCAAGAGTAGGGACTGGCGTATTGTGACGAGCCAGTTGCTCGGCCACCATTGACCAGACGTTTTCAGTTAGTGAGAGATCTGGAGTATGTGCTGTCCAGGACAGCAATCGAACATTTTCTGTAACCAGAAAGGCCCGTACAGGACCTGCAACATGCGGTCGTGCATTATCCTGCTGAAATGTAGGGTTTCGAAGGGATCGAATGAAGGGTAGAGCCACGGGTCGTAACACATCTGAAATGTAACGTCCACTGTTCAAAGTGCCGTCAATGCGAACAAGAGGTGACCGAGACGTGTAACCAATGGCACCCCATACCATCACGCCGGGTGATACGCCGGTATGGCGACGACAAGTACAAGCTTCCAATGTGCGTTCACCGCGTTGTCGCCAAACACGGATGCGACCATCACGATGCTGTAAACAGAACCTGGATTCATCCGACAAAATGACGTTTTGCCATTCGTGCACCCAGGTTCGTCGTTGAGTACATCATCGCACGCGCTCCTGTCTGTGATGCAGCGTCAAGAGTAACTGCCGCCATGTTCTCCGAGCTGATAGTCCATGCTGCTGCAAATGTCGTCGAACTGTTCGTGCAGATGGTTGTTGTCTTTCAAACGTCCCCATCTGTTGACTCAGGGATCGAGCACGATCCGTCACAGCCTTGCGGATAGGATGCCTGCCATCCCGACTACTAGTGATACGAGGCCGTTGGGATCCAGCACGGCGTTCCGTATTACCCTCCTGAACCCACCGATTCCATATTCTGCTAACAGTCATTGGTTCTCGACCAACGCGAGCAGCAGGCTACAATCCGACCTTTATTAAACTCGGAAACGTGATGGTGCGCATTTCTCCTCCTTATACGCAGCATCACAACAGCCTTTCACCAGGCAACGCCGGCCAACTGCTGTTTGTGTATGAGAAATCGGTTGAAAACTTTCCTCATGTCAGTACGTTGTAGGTGTCGCCACCGGCGCGAACCTTGTCTGAATGCTCTGAAAAGCTAATCATTTGCATATCGCAGCATCTTCTTCCTGTCGATTAAATTTCGTGTCTGTAGCACGTCATCTTCGTGGTGTAGCAATTTTAATGGCCAGTAGTGTATATTTTCCAAAGTATTACAAGTGCAAATATTACTGACACACAATGACGGAAAAAAATCGCGACACCTAGGAGGTGCTGTGCAACATAAACGAGAGTTGGTACGTACATCTGAAAGTGATGTCTATTTAAATTTCGTACTTATAGGATACGAGGGGCGCTCACTAGGAGCATGCAAATAAGATTTGCTTTTGATACACGCTGTAACGGTCGTGAGGTTAGCTACCACTGAGATTGGACGTCGTGAGTTGATATTAGTGAAGAATGCCTTGAAGACGAGGAAGAGACCATTATCAATACCTCACCGATTGTGAAAGTCACGCTGTGAGAAGGCTACGACAAGTTGGATGTTCTTTTTATGATATTGAAGAAGGCAGAGCTGTAGCCACTGTACATGATTGCTTGATTGCTGGCATCAGTGGTTACGAGAGTATGTGGTCCCAAGATGAGCGACCTCAGGACGGCAACGTGGCATTACCGAGAGGAAATTCGAGCGCGGTGGAGCAGTGTTTGGCACACTGGAATGGCACTCGGAAGGATGACGTCCGGCCGTCCTGATTTAGTTTTCCACGATTTCCCTAAATCGTTTCAGATAAATGCTAGGATCGTTCCTGTGAAAGGCCACGGCCGACTTACTTCCTCAGCCTTCCCCAATCTGATGGGGTCGACGACCTAGCTGTTTGGTCCCCTCCTGCGTCATCCCCCCACAGCAAATCGAGCAACCTACCTGCTTAGAGGGAAGACCATCGGGTTCGGCATATGGCTCTTGCACACTGTGCTGCTTCGGCAGCAGCAATTCGAGCAGCAGTTGGCACCACAGTGAACGACCGAACTGTTACAAATCGGTGACTTCAGGGACAGCTCCAAGCCAGACTCCCTGCAGCGTGCATTCCGCTGACCCCAAGCCACCGCCATTTGCAACCTCAGTAGTGTCAGGCGAGAGCTCATTGGAGGCCAGGATGCAGTTCTGGTCTGTTTTCTAACGAAAACTGTTTCTGCCTCGATGACAGTGATGGCCGTGTTTTGTTTAGAAGGACAGTTGAGGGCCTAGTGCCAACCTGTCTGAGTGCTAGACATACTGGACCTGCACATGGGTTATGACCTGGGATGCAATTTCGTAATACAGTAGGAGCACTTCTGTGATGGTCTAAAGCGCCTTGACTGCAGATCTGTACGTCAGTCTGGTGATTCGACTTCTTGTGCTGCCTTCTATGAACAGCAGTCCAAGAGGTGCTTTCCGGTAGGACAAAGCTTGCCCACATAGCGCTATCGTAACCCAACGTGCTCTACAGAGTGTCGACATGTTGCCCTGGCCTGCTTGATCACCAATCTGTCTGTAGTCGAACACATGTGAGACATCATCAGACGACAACTCCAGCGTCATCCACAACCAGCATTAACTGCCCCTGTACTGACCCATCAAGTGCGACAGTCACTGAACTCCATCCTGGAAACGGACACCCGGCGCCTGTACAACACTATACATGCACGTTTGCATTCTTGCATTCAACATTCTGGATATTTCACTGGTTATTAATGTACCAGTATTTCACATTTTCAATGGCTCATCTCGCTGTTGCATTAACCATCACTTAAATCTGTTATATAGATCAATGTATTCCCTAAATTTTATTACTCTACGTTAATTATTTTTGGGCGATTTCTTTCCGTCAGTGTATGAATAGACACATAAATTCACCGAGTTACCACTGTGTCCACTAGTTGGCATTAGACTCCACCGCCTTTGTAACATCGCGAGTCAATACGCAATTATCTTATTGCAGTAAGATACTTTGCAGAACAGGCCATAGCATTGGAGCCGTTGGCTGTGACGGAGACAACCAGTTGTGTCTTAGCAAAGACTCATTCGCACCTGTCGCTATGCTAGCCGTGGGAAGCGGTATCTGTGTCACTTCGAACGACTGAATATTCAAACCCCTAAGAATCTAAATAAACTATATTAAATATTAATTAATATTGTTCAGAATCGATAAACCGCCTTTTGTTATTTTAGAGAATATGGTATAAAAATTTCAGCCTTCTATCTGGCATAGTTTCGGAGTTATAGGAAATTACCCAAAGCACCCCAAACCAACTCTTAGGCTACAAAACTCAGTTATGAAAAATGACAGTTTGTCTTTTAGTATCATTTGAAGTCAGTACTGGAGTTCACAAAATATCAGGTCAATTTATTTGGATTTTCATATTAAATACGTTAACTACTTTTCATTTTTGTAATATAAAATTCAGAAAATATTATTATTTAATTAATATCTATTTGTTTTGTTGTTGTGGAATAAATGAGAATGAGTGAGAGTGTGTAAGTGGGACATACGTAGAAATTCAATGTTGTATATTGTACCACATTACGTAACTGAGTAGTGGGAATATTGTGTTTTCCCCTCATTGCTGATGACGTATGTCTAAGAGTACTTGCTTTTGTGAGAAGGAAGCCCGAATAGCCGTTTTCAGCGTAATACTTTTCTAAATAAATTCGCAGATTAGTTTTCCTTTTGTTTGGTTTTGATAATATTATATTAATATTTGCATATTGAAATGACGTAATTGCCACTGGGAATAATGATTGGCATAGGACAGTTTTGGAGCGAGAATGATCTCGAATGTTTGTTCTGATTGGCTGGTCATTTTGATCAACCAGTCAGAGTTCAGCAGTTCCCGCGTACTGACAGGTTGTTATAGGCTGTGGAAGGAGCAGCATGCACGGGTCACTGGGTAGCTATTGAACGGGCAGGTCATGTTGAACGTGTTAGTCTGCATAATGTGTAAAATGAAGAAGTTATTGCGATTTCACGTCCAGATTGTGTTGCCGTAGAAGCAGTTGCATTTACGGACATTTCTGTGAAGTTTGGAAGTTCTAGAATTGTTTTGTTGGAATGATAAACGCGCGTGAACTGTCTGCCTTTGTAAAATTCCGCGTGGCATGTTTCGTATCCACACATGCAATATTTGGCGAGCAATTTCTTAATAGAAATCCACTGAAAAGGACCAAATGTGAAACTCATTTATAGTACCGGAGTATTGACTGAGAAAACGCGTAATTCTTCGGGTTGGACTTAAGTACATTTCTGGCTGCCTTGCTTGTGTACTGGGTTGCATGGACTGTGAAATAAGGACAGTGATGTTGTTCACTAATTACATGTGGGCTGATGGCATGTGTTTTTTAAAAACTGGAATGGAAAAAAACTCTTTCCAGAATTTTGGCATTTTACTGAGAGAACGAAGAAACCACTTTCCGCCCGAAAAGTATTATAAGAATTTTGGAGGATAGCTTGCTACCAGAGTTTATGCGGAGTTTGCAGCGTAAGTGCTGACGGCTTTTCCTTCAATGCAGCTTTCACGTTCTCAGGGCAGTATATACGTAAGCAGAGAAACGGGCTGGTGATCTGCCACCGTACTGAGGTAGGTGGAATTTTTGCAGTGAACAGTACGACGAAAGACAGTGACATTCAGTATGAAAATTAGACCTGCTCCGCCGCACCTTGACAGAATGACGACAAAGCAAGGAAAAACAGTTTTTGTGTGTTGGAGTATGCGAGATGTTTATCTGTTGCAAGAGCGCAGCTTGCGTCCAGAAGAAATTATGGAAAGGAACAGCCAAGTAAACAGAGTATTGTGCTTTGGAATCGACAATTTAGGGACAGTGATTGTCTCTGTAAAAAGAAAAAAGTGTCGGTTGACCAAGTGTGCCCGATGCGACATGGGTGAGAGAGTTCCGTACGCAGTCCGAAAAATACACTTTGTGATCAAAAGTATCCGGGCACCTAGCTGAAAATGACATACAAGTTCGTGGCGCCTCAATCGGTAATGCTGGAATTCAACATGGTGACTTCTTGGAGGCATACGTTCGATCAAGTGCTGGAAGTTTCCTTGGGGAATGGCAGCCAATTGTTCAGGAGTGCTTCAATGAGGGGAGGTATCGATGTCGGTCCACATCCCAGAGGTGTTCCATAGGATTCACTTCACGGCTCTGTACAGGCCAGTCCATTACAGTGATGTTATTGCAGTGTGACCACTCCTCCTCAGGCCGTGCATTATGAACGGGTTCTCGATCGTGTTAAAAGATGCAATCGCCACACCTGAATTGCTCTTCAACAGTGAGAAGCAAGAAGGCGCTTAAAACATCAATGTAGGCCTGTGCTATGATAGTACCACGCTAAACAGCAAGGGGTGCAACTCCCTCCATGAAAAACACGACTACACCATAACGCTGCCGCTTCCGAATTTTACTGTTGGCACTAGACACGCTGGCAGATGAAGTTCACTGGGCATTTGCCATACCCACATCCTTGCATCGGGTCGCCACACTGTGTACCGTGATTCGCCACTCCACACAACGCTCGTCCAATGTTTACGCTCCTTACACCAAGCGACGCGTCGTTTGGCATTTACCGGCGCAATGTGTGGCCGCTCGGCCATGAAATCGAAATTTTCTCACCTCCTGCTGTCATACTACTTGCAGTGGATCCTGATACATTTTGGAATTCCTGTGTGATGATCAGAATACATGTCCGGCTATTACACATTAAGACCATCTTCAACTGTCGGCGGTCTCTGCCATCAACAGACGAGATAGGCCTGTACGCTTTTGTACTGTACGTGCCCCTTCACGTTTCCACTTCACTATCACATCGGAAACAGTGGACCCAGGGATGTTTAGGAGTGTGGAAATCTCGCGTACAGACGTATGACACAAGTGACACCCAATCACCCGACCTCGTTCGAATTCCGTGAGAACCGCGGACAATGTCTAATGAAAACTGATGTCGCTAATGTGAAGTCAGTAAGTGGCAGCACAGTGTACCTAATACGAAAAAGTATTTTTTGACGGTGTCCGGATACTTTGGATCACATAACGTATCAACGGACCGCGCAAATCACGAAACTGGAATACCGCACCAAACTGTGTGAAAGGTACTGCGTCGGCAGTCACATTTCAAACGGTACCGTCGGCATTCTGTGCAACAATTAAGAACGAAACATTGCTGCCGGCGTCTTCAGTTCTGTTTCAGAATGCAGGAAGCACCTGAGTATGAGCATTTCGCCTCCAAGCTGATGTTCAGCGACTAAGCCATCTCCTTTTACCTGGAAATGTTAGTCACCACAACGGGAGTGTGCGACACTGAATTATAACGTAGCCTCTACAAAGGAACCCTACTATAACGCTCCTTAACTGATTTAGGAAAACCACAGGGAACCTAAAAAAGAATGCTTAGATAGGCATTTACCCGTGCTCCTCCTGGAAACGAGTTCATGGTAATAACCACCGTCACTCCTCGCCCGGCTGCGTTCATATGAGAGGACTTCGCATTCAGATGTAATTCGCTTCTGATGTTCTGGGTTTCGCGATCCCTTCCTAATGTACGCCACTGATGTCATTTAATTTGCAGGATTCTTCATAGCTTCGTTATCCCATAGCGTTTTATTCCCTCCGCGAGAGTACACAATATCCTTTCCGTACAGAAATATTACAATCAGACCAACTGGCGCGTTGATCTCGTCGTGTGTCAACCTTAACCCTGCTTCGTGAACTTATCAGACCGTTTCTAATATCATTCCTTGTCCTTATGAGGATGAGAGCAGTACCGACTGACGTAATGATTATAACCTTAAAAAAAAAACGATTTACGGAGGAAATCTACGAAAGACGGTATGAATGTCAATACAGACTGTGCATACGTAAGCTGAATTCCGGGCACACCGCCAATGACATGTTGGTCAGTGCTTCAAATGGAACGCTGAGCTCGACAGCCCCACGGTGTTCTTTGATGTACTTCGAAAGAAGTAGACCATCTATCATTACAGGATTTCGTTCTGTCGCTTCTATCTCTCTGACCTCCAACAACAATATAAGAACGAAATTCCATTCCACAACTGCTCGTTCAGCTGCAATTTTGCATGGAAATAGTATGAGACGCAGCAGCCGTTTAGATGCACTTTAATAACTCTTCTGAAGACTTGATCACCGGCCGGTGTGGCCGTGCGGTTCTAGGCGCTTCAGTCTGGAGCCGCATGACCGCTACGATCGCAGGTTCGAATCCAGCCTCAGGCATGGATGTGTGTGATGTCCTTAGGTTAGTTAGGTTTAAGTAGTTATGAGTCCTAGGGGACTGATGACCTCAGAAGATAAGTCCCATAGTGCTCAGAGCCATTTGAACCATTTTGACAACTTACAGCCAGTAAATTACATGCGTCAGTAACAGTTCATAAATAACATTTTATGAGAATTTAAAAAGTCTTGAGATACCAGCTGAGGCATGTAGCATCCACGTATCCACGTATGAGGAACAAGCGGCGCCTATGCATAGCTATTTCCGCAATTGGAAGCAAATGCGTGGACACAGGAAATGTAAACAATTTGGAAGACGCAATATTGGAACCCCATATACAGGGTGATTCACTGATTATAGCCACCTAAAATAACTCCGAAAGTATGATAGTAGCTCAAAACTTTGTGGGACAAATGTTGCATGGTACAACGGGGGCCATAATATGACGTTGGTTTTTTGTTGCTAGGTGGGGTCACGTTAGAGATAGGAAAGTCATCTTTGTTTTTTTTATGTGTTGCTATAGTTTGGTACTTGTTTTCTTACAGCGGCTATCGAGGCAAATACAATGATGTGTAACAGTAAGGTATTGGGAGGTCAACGAAGGTCACAAAGGTGGCATGAACGTCCACTTACAGAAGGTGATCGGAGTGACGACCATTGGTATCAGTGTAGTACTGCAATCTTCTTATCATGCATTGAGTGATATTTCGTATCACATCAGTACTTATCGAAGCACATGCTCTGACATTTCTCTCTCGTATATCGTGCAAATAGTAAATATTCGCCGAATACGGCGTATCCATCTTACTGTCATTGCATGTAAACAGCATTCGACGGTCTCGCAAGACGACTCTAAGAGGAAAGGTAAGACTAGTATCGTCGAATCAAGTGAATGTGAATAATGTATTCCTTCGCAGAACAAATCGACATGTTTCTCATTTACGGAGAATGCCAACGAAATTCAGTGATAGCTAGAGACTTACACGGTGAAAGATATCCTCAGCTTACTCTACACGTCGTACGTTTAAATGTGTGTTTGATAATTTGAGAACAACTGGATCTTTAACGCATCGGAAACATAACTGGAAAAGGAAAGTTACTAACGAGGAAACGGAAATTGGTACACTTGCCACTGTGGTTCGAGGTCCTTGTGCTAGGTCGCGTCAAATCGCAAGGGAATCTGGCATGAGCCAGAGTAGTGTTGTTCGTGTTCTGCATCGCCATAAATATCATCTTTACTATAGCAGTCTCCACCACGATTCAACTGGTACGGATTGTATACGTCGAGTTGGATTCTGCCTATGGGCTCAATTTCAGATTCAGACGGATGACACATTTATTAATTTGATTTTATTTACTGACAAGGCTACATTCACGAACCATGGAAATGATAATTAGCACAATATGCATTATTGGGCAACTGAAAATCCATGTTGGCTGCGACAAGTCGCTCACTAAAGACTGTGGTCGGTTAGTGTATGGTGTGGGATTCTAGAGAACAGAGTTATAGGCCTTATTTCAACGAAGGATATCTTAACGGTAGGAAGTACACCACATTCCTGCAAGAAACATTAGGTCTGTTATAGAAAGAAATATCATTAGGAACAAGGAACAGAATGTGGTATCAACACGGTAGGTGTCCAGCACTTTTTCGCTCATGACTAGAAATGAGTTGCAGAGACAGTTCCCAGATCGCTGGACTGAGCGTGGAGGAGATGTGTCGTGGCCGGCTCGTTCGCCAGACTTGACGCCTCTGGGTTTTTCTTATAGGGATTCGTAAAAGACATTGTTTATAAAGACGTTCCAACTGCACCTGAAGATATGCGAGAGAGAAATATGAGAGCATGTGCTCCGATAAGAGCCGATATGCTAAGGAATACCACTCATCCATGACAAGAAATTGCAGCACTACCCCTTTCGAGCCTCTCAGTGTCACTTTCACAAGATTTATAATTTTCGTCCGAATTCCGAATCTCTGCATTTTCTCCCACAACTCATTTCTGGATATACTGTCATAGGCTTTCTTAAAACCAGCAAATAGTAGTGCCATTGGTTTATTATACTCAAAATATTTGGATATTGCTTCCTTCAGTATGAATACCTGGTCAGTAATTGAGCGATTCTTCATAAATCCCGCTTGTTTCTCATTTATTACCTCATTTAAATGCGGTTCTATTTTTTTGGAGGGTCTTGGAGAACACTTTAAATGCAGTGCTAATTAATGAGATGCCTCTGTAGTTGCCGGCCGGCGTGGCCGAGCGGTTCTAGGCGCTACAGTATGGCATCGTGCGACCGCTACGATCGCAGGTTCGAATCCTGCCTCGGGCATGGATGTGTGTGATGTCCTTAGATTAGTTAGGTTTAAGTAGTTCTAAGTTCTAGGGGACTGATGACCTAAGATGTTAAGTCCCATAGTGCTCAGAGACATTTGAACCATTTTGAGCCTCTGAGTGCCCGACCTGGCTTAGTGTCAGCTGCAGTTTGCATGGAAATGCTATGAGACGAAGCGGTCATTTGGATGCATGGATGCACTTAGTAACTTTGTGATGGGACCCCCCCCCAGGGTAGCCGAGTGTGCTACACTCGACGAAAATAGTTGTGATACACTAATTCCTTCCCGGGGGGTACGGGGTGGTGACAGGAAGGGCATCGCCCCCTCCTTAAAAAATTAACATACCACATCCGATTAACTTGCGGTCCCCCCAATCCGGGATAAATGCTTGGAAAAAGAGAGTAAGTTTGTGATGTCTTGAACACACTTTCAATTCCCAAATCACCTTACACGTTTCGACATTCCGTCATTAGAAAGTCTATAAAGTAGCGCACAAAAATATCGGAAGATATGAAATATGTTACATTTCGCCATTATTATAGACATAGGCGAATGAGTAGAATAGGGTTTTATAGCTTACTGGTTGTAAGCAACGCGTTCCATGTACGCAGTGCCGCCTAGCGGTTTAGTCCATTTAACTTCGAGTTTGGGCTTTGGCATCTGTGTACACTTGTCTCGTGACTGAGAAAGTTGACGAGATACGACGTATCTAATGAACAATTTTATATCATTGACATAACACTGGTAAACTAAATAGCCATATTCTATTCGTTATACTACGTCTATAATCAATGGCGAAATGTAACATATTTCATATTTTCTGATACCAGTTTTGTCTTGTATTTTATATCTTTTTAAAGTGATGGATGTCGAAACGCGTAAGGTAACTTTAGAAATAATAGTGTGGTCAAGATTTCAGAAAATTTATGAAAGTTCCCTATTATTTACCGTCACTTAGCGCAACAATAGCTCTTACTCTGGGACAACTTCTCAGTTTTGGTTACTGACAACTTGATACCAGTGTCTGAGTTTAATTTGTACATATCAGCACTGAAGATGACCACTATGTGACCGAAAATCAATTCTGCCATCAATAAAACGTCAATATTACGACCAATGCTGACTTTCCTTTTAATAACCATATCTGATACCACTACACACATATACCTGCAAACAAGCAAATATTTAATTACTTAAACTAATTTTACTAGAAGAAGCGATTCTGTTTAAGCACTTGTCAAACGTACGCAAAGTCGACGTGGAGACGTAGTCAGGAATAGAAAGTGGTTAACATGAGAAACACTGTGACCAAAGGAATGTGACACCCGCGAAACGAAAATACGGGGGGCTGCGTCTACAAACCGCCCGACGGGCAGGTGGGACGGCGGGAGAAATCAAACGCAGCTGAGCCTCCGCAGACCATTCTACTGCGCCTTTACTGCAGCCGTTGCGACACAAAAGGGCCATAAAAGGGTGGCGGCGGCGTGTCAAAGAGCTCGCAGTTTTACTACGGCCTTCGCTGGCGCGTGGTTTCCAAAGCGAATGGTCCAGCACGTTCCTGGAAGGCGGTGCTCTTCACGCCTACTGTGTACGTTCACACCTGGCCGGCTGGAGGCGAAGCAGACGTAATACCCCAATAAATTTCACGCCTCGTTTTCGGAATGACTCTCGACCCTCTGTCTCTCTCCCTCACTCCCTATGGTAGCTGCTAGCCTCCTCGTAAAGACAGCATTCATAAGCTGGACGTTTAACGTGAGATTGCCTGTTTGCCTGTCCGCACCAGGCGGCTGTGTCGAGTCCATTGTCGGAGGTCCGCCGTTCTACCTGCCTTTTACAGCCTAGAGCTTACTGGGCGTCGATTCTTTTGTCACAGCCACTGAAGGAAATGAGGAATGTGTGGAGTCTTTCCTTAATGTACAGGGCTCGTCACAATTAGTAACGAAAACCGACATGGGTGAAGTACACAATAACAGAAGCACGAAAATTATGCCGAACACGTGTCCGCAAACTACCCATATGCGAGACACGTTCGCACGTGCAACTACGAGCCATCAGCGGTCATGTAACTGAGTTTTGGTGAGAGATGAGGCTATATCATTCCATACTGCTTCAACTGTATGACTAGTTCGTCAGTTATAGTGGTTAACGAGTGGTGGCGACCCAGTATTCCATAACATACTACCTGTTGTCATGGCTAAAAGACCTGGAGAACATGCCTGCCAGTGCCACAGTAAAACACGCTCAGTATTGAAATCGATCAGGGCAGAGCAGACAACATGCAGTCTAGTTTTATCTCACTGGAAGGAAACGTCGCAGAAAATTTAGGGGCAGAACACTGCCACCAGTCTTAACCAATTTTACACCAGTGGCAGGAAGTCATATCAAGAGCAGCTGGTTGATAATTATCTCTCTAAATGGCAGCTGCAATCGTGTTTAAACCCTAAATTTACGTCATTTAGTTCCATAATGTATGCCTCGAGCCAAAGAACGTGAGTTTTCAGTCACATAAGTTAAATCATAAGACCTGTAAATCACTATTTAAGTATTGTATTTCATTATATGGTTAAGTGTGTAACGATTTCTGCTCATTTTACGGTTTGTTTTCTTGTTGATTACGCCTATCCAGTTTTTCTGCCATAGGTGCACAGTAGTCTAAATATAAAGAGGCTGCATTATACAAATATCAAAAAACGTTTTGCATCATACCGGTTCCCAGAACTCCTGAAGATAGACGTCGACTTTGGATACTGTATCACAGACACAGTCCCTTTGACTGTTTAGAGATGTCACTAAACCCGCCCAAAGATGTAATCGGCCGTTCATGAACAGCGCTATTGGACGGAGGGGGTGCGACAGCCGATCAGTTCCAGTCATTCCACCAGGAAGGAGGTACACCACTCGCGTTGTCTGTGGTTCAACCATGCCTAGACGGTCAATACCGCGTTTCGATCGCGTCCGCATTGTTACTTTGTGCCAAGAAGGGTTCTCAACTAAGCAAGTCTCCAGGCGTCTCGGAGTGAACCAAAGTGATGTTGTTCGGACATGGAGGAGATGACAACTGTCCATGACCGGCCTCGCTGTCAATGGGTTTGTTTTCAGAGATTTTGCTTTCCTTAACCTGGCTGCTTTCACACACCTTAGGAGCCGAAACTCCCCCATCAGCGTTTGCTTTGGAGTTCCCACATTATTAATCCTGCAAGGCAGCAGGATACACCGATTTTTTCTTCGGGTTTTTCTTCCCTTGGTGGCTCAACGCCGAATTCTACAAGGCAATAATGTTGAAGGTCTGAGATGGGGAAGAAAAAAGCCTCCCTCAGGCCTCGAAACCAAATACCTTGGGGTCGAAAAACCAAGCAATGGCTAAGAGAAGACGACAGGGAAGGATACAGGAGTGTAACACCAATCACTGGAAGTTATGTCAAACTCACCTCAGGATCCCACTGCCTCTAACCGGTGTACTCTCAAGATGGGAGCCCCCTAAGGACGTAATTACCCCCTGAAGGATATGTAATTTTCTAAGAAGTAAAAACAAAAAGGGTTCAATTATGCAACTGTGTTTTAGTAACGAAATTAATGATGTTTAAAAGATCATGTTACTATCACTATTTCGTAAGACTGTAATACTGTTATTTTTTTTATTTTTTAGTTTTATTTTTATCTCCTTATTTTTATTTATTTATTTATATATTTTTTTGATGCAGCCCGCCACGAATTCCTCTCCTGTGGCAAACTTTTCATCTCACTCTACCTCTTGCAACTTACGTCCTCCATCTCTGTCTTCCTCTACAGTTTTCACCCTTTGTTGTGTACAAAGGACGTCACCTTGTCAGTGTTTTCCATATATTCCTTTCCTCTCCGACTCTGCGCAGAATCTCCTAAATCCTTACGTTATCAACCTATCAAATTTTCAACATTTTTTGTAGCACACATCTCATATGCTTCGATTCTTTTCTGTTCCGGTTCTACCACAGTCGATGTCTCACTACCATACAGTGCTGTAAATTCTCATAAATTTCTTCATCAAATGAAGACTTATATTTGACACTATCAGACTTGTCTTAGCCAGGAATGCCGTTTTTGCCTGTGATACACTGTTTTCTATATCCTCTTTGATCCGTCCGTCATGAATTAGTTTGATGCTTAGGTAGCAGAATTCCTTAATATCACCTACTTAGTGATCCTGATGTTAAGTTTCTCGCTATTCTCATTTCTCCTATTTGTAATTACTTTCGTCTTTGTTCGATGTACCCTCAGTCATTCGAATGTTCAGTCAATTAAGCAGCTCCTGTAATTCTTCTTTATTTTCACTGTGGGTAGCAATGTCATCAGCGAATGTTAAAACTGAAATACTTTCACTTTGAATTTTAATTCCATTCTCTAATCTTTCCTTTATTTCTGTCATTGCTTCTTTGACGTATAGACTGAACATTACGGGCGAAATACAGCATCCTAGTCTTATAACCTTTTTTATAAAAGCACTTGGTTCATGGTCTCCCACACTTACTGTTATTATACATCTTTTCCTAAAGCTTATGCCCATTTTTCTCAGAATTCCGAACATCTTTTACCATTTGACATTTTCGAACGCTTTTTCCAGGTCGTTAAATCCTATGAATGTGTCTTGATTTTTCTTAAATCGAGCTTTCGTTATCAGCCCCAACGTCAGAACTGCCTTTCTGGTGCCTTAACCTTTCCTAAAGCCAAACTGATCGTCATCTAACGCATCCTCAATTTCCTTTTCTATTCTTCTGTATATTATTTTTGTCAACAACTTCGATGCAGGAGCTGCTAGGCTGATTGTGCTGAAATTCTCGCACTGTCGGCTCTTGCAATCTTTGGAATTGTGTGGATTATGTTCCCCGAAAGTCAGATGGTATTTCGCGAAACTCATACACTCTACATGCCAACGTTAACAGTCATTTCGTTGCTACTTGCCCCAAAGATTTTAGACCTTCCGATGGAATGCTATCAATCCATTGTCTTATTCGATATTAAATCTTCCAAAGGTCTTTTAAATTCTAACTCTAATACTGGGTCACCTATCACGTCTATAACTACCCCTGTTTCTTCTACTATCACGTCCTCAGACACATCTTCACCACATAGTGGTCTTCAATGTACTCTTTCACCTACCCACTCCCTTCTCTGCATTTAACAGTGAAATTCCCATTGGTCTCTATAGTTACCACCCTTGCTATCAATGTTTGCATTTTTCTGTATGGAGAGTCAGTCTTCCAACAATAGTTTCTTTTTAAATTTCTTCGAATATTTCCTGCAATCATTTCGCCTTAGCTTCCCTGTGTTAATTCATTACATCATTCCTAAGTGACTTGTATTTCTGTATTCCCGTATTTCTTTGAACATTTTTGTATTTCCATCTTTCATCGATCAACTAAAGTATTTCTTCTGTTACCCATGGTTTCGTCGCAGTTACCTTCTTTGTACCTATGTTTTTCGTTTCAACTTCCGTTCAAAAATGGCTCTGAGCACTATGGGACTTAACATCTGAGGTCATCAGTCCCCTAGAACTTAGAACTACTTACGCCTAACTAACCTAAGGACATCACACACATCCATGCCCGAAGCAGGATTCGAACCTGCGACCGTAGCGGTCGCGCGGTTCCAGACTGAAGCGCCTAGAACCGCCCGGCCACTCCTGCAATTTTAGAGAGGTCCATTTCCCTGCAGCTGAAGTATCTACGGAGCTATTCATTATCACAGTATCTGCAGCCTCCGAAAATTTCAAGTAAGTCTCTCCACTCCTTAGTACTTCCGTATCCTACTTCTTTGTGCACTGGTTCTCCCCGACAAATCTCTTAAACTTCAGCCTACTCTTCATCACTACTAAATTGTGATCTGAGTCTGTATCTTCTCCTGCGTACGCCTTACAGTTTAGTATCTGTTTTCGGGATCTCTGCCTGACCATGATGTAATCTATAATCTTTCCGTATCTTCCAGCCTTTTCAAACAAGGGAAGCTCCCGATCGCACCCCCCTTAGGTTTAGTGGTAAGATGGCCCAGAGGACAGCCTGTCAAAAACTGAACACAGTTCAAATATGGAAACAGGAAGAAAACGTGCTGAATTATGAAAAAAGCAAAATAAGAACGGTGAACGGTCCAAGTTTAAAAAGTACAACATCGACTGAAGTAAAAGAGCAATGGTGTCATGGTTAAGTGGTCACGGTGTTCGACGGACGAACTGGGTTAAAAACTCCCTTGTGCCACTTTTTAATTTTTTCCCCAACATTACGAACTATCCGTCCCGTCATTGAACTGTTTGTTCTTTTTCTGTAGTCTTCACCGTTGTCATTCTATGCATTGATTCTAAAATATGAGTACTGTGGTGAGCATACATTCCTGTCTCAAATAAATGTCATGAATAGTGAGAGAAGGCGAGATACCACATAGACGTCTTAGAGAAATGAAAACAACAAATACACGGGTGCGAACTACAACAAAGGTATTCTAGAGTCAAAACTTCTGAAACAGAACGCAACTTCAAAAACGTTTGGACAGAGGGCAGAGAAACAGTGTGCTTGTGAAACCGTTGCGTGCATTTGTTGCAGCTTATTTGACAAAGTATTATATTTTCACCGTTTCCTTGGGAGTGATCACATTCATATTCATACGAACACTTAACTCGGGCACTCACTCACCACGGATACAAATTAGGGGCGTTGATAAGATATTCCTAACATACAACACTCGTACTGTCACTAATGACGTAGACGCGTGGGATAGCCGCGCGGTCTGTGGGCGTCTTGCGACGGTCTGCGCGGCTCCCCCCGTCAGAGGTTCGAGTCCACCCTCGGGCATGGGTTTGCGTGTCGATCTTAGCGTAAGTTGAATAAGATAGATTAAGTAGTGTGTAAACTTAGGGACGGATGACCTCAGCAGTTTGGTCCCATAAGACCTTACCACTAATTTCCAAAACTAAAGACGTACATGACACACCAGACGTACTTTCGCGTGAAGGATTTGGTTGACTTGTATTGTCATCAAAGGTTTGCAGTTCCCATTCGAAAGCCCCTTCCTTTCAGCTGCTAACTGAGTGGTTGTGGAGAATCAACTTCCATCACAGGTCCCTTCTTTATACCTCGCTGTTGCAAACGGGCGTGACAGCACGAGACAGGCACAAATTTGAATACCACGAACAACGAAAAAAAAAAAAGGTAACGCGAGATAACTTTGAACAGGGCTTACCTGTTTTCTAGCCCAATACCATGACCACTCTATCACGGCGCCATCGATTTTAGGAGCTGCTCTATGTTGCTTTTCTTGTACTTGGACCAATTAGTAATTCTATTTTTTTTTTATTTTAGAGTGTAATACCCCTTCTTCCTGTTTTCATGCTTGATCTGTGATCAGCTTTTGACCGGCTGTCCACAGGGACATCTGACCACTAGCTCTGAGAGGGGTCAGATCGGGTGTTTCCCTTGCAAGTATACCTCCCCCTCTTGTGATTCTTGAACAAAGTATTCGCTACTTCCAGATGAAATTTATTGCACAACTCAATTAGTTTTCTCGTCTCTCAGTCCTAATAATAAGCCCATGGCATCCATAGCCCTTACATATGATTTTTCTTGTATGTTCGCATTCCATTCCGCCATTGCTACTACATTTTCTTCTCCCTTTACTCAATGAATCGTTCGATATCCTCATAGACTTTTTGTATATCTTCATCATGAGCTTGCGACGTCGGCATGTGCCGATGTTCATTTGTTGTCGATTCTGATTAGAACAACCCTATCACTGAACAGTTCACAATAACACACTCTTTGCCCTATCTCTCTATTCGTAACGAATCCCATTCCCTTTATACCATTTTCTGCTGCTATTGGTATTACACTATACTCATCGGACCAGAAATCCTTGTCTTCTTTCCATTTCACTTCGCTGACCCCTCACTGTATCTACATTGAGCCACTGTATTTCCCTTTTCAAATTTTCTAGCTTCCCTGACAAGTTCTGACATTCCGCGCCTCGATTCGTGGAACGTCATCCATTCGTTGCTTATTCAGTCTTTCTGCGTTGTCACCTCCCGCTTGGCTGTCCCCTAGCGGAGAACCGAATGGGGGACTATTCCCGACTCTTTGGCCAAAGAAGAGGTCATAGTGACACTTTTTCGTATATTTTAACTAAAATTCAGTCTGGATCACAACACTTATGTCTCAATAACATAGGTGACCGGTTTCGGTTGTATTTATATCACCATCTTCAGACTCATGGCTTCCTTGGAGGATGGTAGGCGGAGCTCTCCTCAGCTGCTACGAAGTCAAGTGATAGTTGACTTTAGTTAAAATATAATAATCTATTGATCACTGTATTCCAAAAATGTTTACCAAAATTGTACACTTTTTCGATTACAGGGCATATATTTTGTGGATACACATTATGTGGCCTTAAAGCAGTTCTTTCCATTGCCTTGCGTACCCTCATTTACCCTTGGTTTTGTGGGCAGCGTCTTTAACTAGTAATTAAAATGGCCTCGATCCCGGAGTCGAATCCCGCTCTGCTTGGGTTTTGAATAAAAATCATCAGAAATTGCGGCCGAAGTCACCGTCATTCCATAGCACAGAATTTCAGGGCACTGTCTTGTCCTTGTAGTGGGAAGCTACACTTATAAAGCGGAAGAATCATCTGTTAGTGATTATGTAGTCCAGCAATTATTAAATCTTTTCAAATTGTTACACAATGTAATGCATGTGACACTAATGCATGAGCGACATTTTCCTCATAATACACCAACCATAGTCATAATATACTTTTGACCACCAGTGTCCAAATGCCTATCATGGACAGAAAGTATCGTAATGAAAGAAACAATTCATCAGTTTAAATTTGGAAGTAAAACGTTCAACAACCAAGATCACTAATTATAATTTTAATTTCGATGACCAGTCTCGGCAAATCTAAGTTGGCATCATTGGATCTCATGAAAATACAACTCAATACATTTCCATCATAAGCACAGTATATCGTGTTAAGTCGGCACCCGTTATTCCAGGAACACGAAGAAAGTGATACATCGGTATGTCAATAATAAAACAGCATTAACATAAAATATCATTTATATTGCACCGACTGGACAGGCTCATATTCGCACAACAGATGAGCGCAACAAGCCAATGCATCACTTTCTTCACGTTCTTGGAATGACGTATCACGACTCGCACGATATATTGTACGTGCGATTTACATGCATTGAGGTGTATTTGCGCAAGATCTGATGACGGTAGCTTACATTTGCCGAACCGGACATCGAAAATAAAATTATAATTCGCGCTATTGGCAGCTGGAGCTATTACTTCTGTATTTCATATTGCTGTAGATCGTCTCCATACTTGAATGACGTCAAGCGCATATAATTCGTGAAATGTTGGTAAAGTTCATAAGTATATAGTTTAAGAAATGAGAAGTTTGATTTTGTTGGTTATTATGAGAAACTATTCGTTAGAAACTACATAAATCTGTTTTACTTTAAAGCGCATGCAATTTCTGATTATTCGACCGTTTCATTTACCACTCGCAGGAGAAGCGCCAGTGAAAAATAAGATGTCAAAAAAGTAAAATCCATTTTAGTTTCCAAAAATGTTGAAATAAGTAATATTATAATGACTATATATACACATGCAAAGGTTTGGAAACTGAAATACGAGGGCGTTGAGTAAGTAATGTAAACTTTTTTTTCTCAGCCAGTTCCAACAGAAAAAGTATGGATTTTGCTGTGGGGCATTGTGGAATATTCTCTCTTCAGCCCCTATGGTTACATGAAATTCCTATGGGGGGCAGCACAACAAGTAGCCTTCAAAGCAGCACTGTAATGAAGATGCGTTCCAAACACAGGTTTGCCTTTGAGCCTCGTATGGCTGATACTTGTAGACGCTTCAAGAATGTCTAAGGGGACCTGGCAGTGAACAAAAGCACGGCGAGCCATTGGACGAGGCGTCTATCAACATCGAAACAGGGTCGCGGAAACCTGTCAGATCTCCCACTTGCGGACGGCGGCACACAGCTGTGACTCCCACAATTTTGGAACGTGCGGACACTCTCATTCGAGGTGCTCGACGAATCATAATCGAACAATTCATTGCGCAACTGATCGTCTCTGTCTGTAGTGGTGACACACTCTTCCACCTATTGGGGTACCGAAAGGTGTGTGCCCGCTGGGTTCCTAGGAACCTAATAGAAGACCAATAAAGAGCAACCAATGACCATGTCTGTAGAAGTGCTAGCGCTTATATCGTAACCATTTTTGTCGAATATCGTCACAGATGATTAAACACGTGTTCATCACTTCCAACCGGAAACATAACGGCAGTCTATGGAGTGGCGCCACACTGCCTCACCTCCGAAGATATAAAGTTCAAAGCCGCACGCCAACAGGTAATATCATGGTGACGGCCTTCTCGGACTCTGAAGGGGTTCTTCCGTTTGATGTCCTGCCTCTTGGTTTAACGATCAACCTTGAAGTGCATTGTGCTACCCTCAGGAAAATGAAGAAACGACTTCAGCGTGTTCGTCGCCACAAAAATGCTAACTCAATTCTCCATGACAATGCAAGGAGTCACACAAGTCTGCATTCGTCACAGGAGATTTTTGTATCCCGCCTGGAAGGCGGCGCGTGGGTCTGCCCCTGAAAACTGAAAGGTTGGCCGAATGAAGGGAGCGAGTTGGAGCAGGTGAGGTAAGACACGTCGGTACTGCAAATTAGGAAGAGTGGTTTACTGGTGCATGAATATATACATAGGCATACATAACTTTGTACGAAGGTGTGAAGCCTTAGACCCGTCGTAAGTAGAGCAAAGTCTCTATATGAAGCGAAGCTGAAGTGAAGTGTCCCGGCCGTCTGCTCTTGATCAAAAGGGCTGAATCTGGAGCGGAGCTCGTAGATCTGAACAGCGCCGGCTAGAGAGCGCTGTCGTCGGTGTCGGTGTCGTAGTGCCAACATAAGAACATGGAACTACGCCGTGGCATCGTTGCTATCGATACCACAGAGATCACAAAACTTCATTGGACTGTTCTTCCTCATCTACTCTACAGCCCGGATTTGGCATCCTTCCTACTACAGTCTATTTGGCCCAGTGAAGGCTGCCCTCTGTGAGAAGCACTACGTGAATGATGGAGAGGTTATTGATGCAGCGAGACCTTAGCTCCGACGTCGACGGGAAGCGTGGCACTATGCGGACGTACAGACCCTCCCATTAAGATGGCGCTGGGCGTTGCCTTGAACGGAGATTATTTTGAAATATAGATTTTGTAGCCAACCGAGTGGGAATAATGCGGTGCACTGGAACTCTGAATAAAATCGAAATACTTTCAGAAAAATAGGCGTTGCATTAATTATTGAACGTCCCTCGTAAATCTGATGTGAAATTTGTTAAGAGTTCAGAAACGTAACTCTTGGTGTCCAAACTGCCAGCTATGCGCAGCAGAGGCGATCGTGTGGCGTAACCAGCCACGGCAAGTGCAGAGCCCATATGACGATGACTGTAATGTGGCAAAACTCGTTCTTCACCAAGTTTCCACACATTAATTCGTCCATCATGATATAGTACGCCGAACTGGAACGATGGTCCCATGTTGACACTGCGTGGTGCTTCGTATGTTGTCATACCATCCGTGTGAGTACGAATCTCGGCACAAACAAACACATTTCATTACTCAAGGTAAGTGAAGTGAGTGTGCGGTCCTGCACAGACAAGCGAACATTTATCCTTTCGGGCGCTAGTCACGTGAGGCCAAAGATCCTCTGCATGACGTTGAGTACGAAGCTCCTGAAACCATAGATTTCCATTTTGGCATGACAGTCATGGGATCCCCACCAATACGAACTGCAATATCGTGAAGCGATAGGCCGCAATTCAGACAGGTCACCATCTGGCTTGGGCGTAACAACACAAGCTGGTAGACAGTTCTCTTTTTTACACGAGACATAACACAATCTTCCCTCAAACAATCAAAATTGAAATGCCATTCGGAATGAGGACGCTCTTCGTAATCATTAGGTGTACTCGGATAGAGAAGAGTTTGCTCCTAACTACTTCGTGTGGTTGTGCTACATGGGGATCATGTATATATCCGAGCATGCCGTCTTCCTGGCGATGTAATTTCAGTGACCAGCCGCGTGGCACAAACTTTCTCACGCCATTTCCACGGAAATTACACCATGGCACTCTTAGCCATTCGATCAAAACACTCCAGTTCCAGCCGGACTCTGTGGCCGAGTGATTCTAGGCGCTTCAGTCCGGAACCGCGCTGTTGCTGCGGTCGCAGGTTCGAATCCTGCCTAGGGCATGGATGTGTGAGATGTCCTTAGGTTAGTTATGTTTAAGTAGTTCTAAGTCTAGGGGACTGACGACCTCAGATGTTAAGTCCCATAGTGCTTAGAGCCATTTGAACCATTTGAACTCCAGTTACACCAAAAATTTGTTCACTTTTACATATTTATAATCTCAAAAGACTAAATACAGTGCTCTGTCGTTGATCTGGCCTGTAAAACATAATAATTATATAGCATCGTGGCGTCTTTCACTGTTGAAACAACGGTGTAAGTATTAAAATATATTATGTCATTGACACTGCGTGAGATCGGCGTCGACTTGCCAATCAAGAGAGTTGCTTTCTTCTCCGTAGTCCCACGTTCTTTTTTGTGGGTATCCGCTTCACCTCTGGCAGCTTTTTATGCGCAATACAGGCCAGTTTGCACTGTTCTCCGTTTCGACTTGCTATTGAAGGTCCCCTGAGACTTCACCGAGCCTATTCTGAAGATGCAGTAAGGCTGTCATAGTAATGCGCATAGAAATTTTAAGTGAATCTTTTACTTTACGATAGTTTCATTTCTATAAAATCCGATTGCTTCTTGTAGCTACAGCTTTTTCGCTTTTATTGTTTTACTTACTTCCTTCGTCCTGATAATATTACTAAATTCTGTGCTTCACGTGTAATTCGTACCTCAAACACATGTTGAGATACGCCCAAAATTCAGAAGGCCAACGAAATTGTTTAGCTCCTCGTCAGATTTGGTGTCTTAGTCCTTCAGTTAACCCGAAATACTGAACTTTCATTGCGATTCAATAGAAAAATAGTAACTTTTCGTTGTCTATACCATTGTACATGTAATTTCTATCACACACTGGAACCCAGTACCAACAAGCTAGTCCGGACTTATTTTACTGCATGCCCTAATTAATAAATAAAGTTATTCCATTAACAGTCAATTCAGACTTGTCAGTGACTGCTTAGCTGTTTTAATTAACATTGAACACACAGATGTGAAATAAACGATTTAACAAAATGAATACTGACGTAATACGTGTGATTCGTAGAGCTTTGTGCGAGCGTCACGCCTGAGAATTAATTATCGAATTGTTTGAAGAACTGGTATTCGACTCATCAGCAGGATGCTAATTGACAGGTTTTAATGAAACAATTTTTTTCTTTAATTTATTACGTGCAATCAGCTTCAATTGTATTTCTGTTTTGACTTTCGCTCCTGATGAACGCCTCATTGGATAAACAGTACTTGATAGAGTAAAATGATAACACTTTCTGACATTATGTGAGACTGGGATGTCGAGCTACAACTATGAAATAGGCACCTATCGTTGAAAGAAAATTTTGATATTCGTCCAATGAAATTAAAGATATTGACAGATGTTTTTTAATTTATTTGTCAATGTTGGTTAAAAATTATACAAGATAACTTGGCTTTTATATGTGCCGTCCTAGTGCCTCAAAACACATTCTTAAGCGGCTGGTTTCATTAGAAGGACATGTCAGAGACTTTTTTTCTTCTAAGAATTTACTGCTGTTTCCATTTGCCTAGTACACACTGTAAGTCGAAACTTGGAGACGTAACTTACTCTGTTTTTTGATGAGAACGTGGGACCCGCCAGTCCTAGTAAATACCGTATAAGCGAATCTAATCTCAACTGATACCTATGGCAAACTAGTTGAGAAATGAAGTGACTGTATAATCTTAGCGGCGGTGACGAATTTGTCTTAAGTACTGCAAGAAAACAGGGATTTTCAACTAAATCAAAAACACTCTGTTGATGAGAAAAGTAGGCCTAAGAAGGAAAACAGAGGGAAAACTGCCCGCATCTCGTGGTCGTGCGGTAGCGTTCTCGTTTCCCACGCCCGGGTTCCCGGGTCCGATTCCCGGCGGGGTCAGGGATTTTCTCTGCCTCGTGATGGCTGGGTGTTGTGTGCTGTCCTTAGGTTAGTTAGGTTTAAGTAGTTCTAAGTTCTAGGGGACTGATGACCATAGATGTTAAGTCCCATAGTGCTCAGAGCCATTTGAACCATTTGAGAGGGAAAACTACGTTCCTTTTGGTCGACCACCAATACGACCGATGTATCGAGGCGTACGTGGTACCGTAAATTGAGTGTACCTTCAAAACAGTAGATCATAAATTTGTTGAGTACCTTTATAGTTTGTGCAACGTGAAGCATTCCGAGGCCAGACATCAGTCGTTTAGAATCAGTACACCATTTCCAACCACGCCAAAATGTTGACATTTTTACAACAATATACAAATCATCGGATTCGCTCTGTACTGAATATGTAGTGCTAACAACTGTAAAAGTCGTTTTTCTTATTTTTTATATTTGTCGGTGTCCAAGGCTCATTACGTAAATTTTCGTCAATTTTAAAGGAATAGTTAGGACTGAGAAGAACTTTATTCACGGGTTTTATGCCTTCTGATCAGGATCCACTTTCTACTTACTGTTGTGGTCGATCACTTCTTCCTTCAGGTTTTTGTATGTACATGCATTAAGGAGACAGTCCAAGATGCGTGTCTTATTTCGCCCTTGCCTTCTTTCCTTCCCCCTCCACGATGTTTAAAAGTGGATATCCATCTAATTTGTGTTCATATGTCCACTTACATCTAGCAGATGCCATTCTTCTTCCCCACTTCCCAGCAACCCTTTCGACACTACTATGTGTACACACTCGAAGTATCTACGTTTTCCATCAAAACCAAATTTCGAAAGTTCCCTCATTGCTTAACATTTGCCAGCGCCCAGTAGGACGCTTCAGAATCCTTTTTCCAGACTCATTGGAGAAAAGCAATTTTCGCTAGCTATTAAAGTTTCTATGTTTCTGCTGCATTGTTAATGATATTATTCTATTACCAGTACAACAAGGAAATTTTTCAGAACACTATTCGAGTAGAGGCTGATTAGAGGCCAAGTACTGCATCGGGGCTGCATTTCCCCTACAAAAAATTCCCAAAATCTTGAGGGAAAAACAGACGTACAACAATCTAAGCTGAAAAACTACTTTTTCAAACCATTTAAAAGTCTACTATAAGACAACGAGGCAACAGGCTTCTCTGGAAGGCACTGTTCTCATCTGCTAGCGACATACCTAGGACGAAACGATTTCCGCCGGCTCTATTACAAACTGAGGAATTAAATTGGAAACCCCTATATTCTTTCAACACTTAAGACAAATTTAGAACGCGCTGTGCAGCGCACAGTCTTATCTCTGTCACGAAGAATGTACGGACACTTCATTCTTCGAAGGTGATAATGTGACAGAAGCCACATGTCCAGTTTAGATGGAGATCCAGGGAACCTTACTATCGCAGGTCTCACGTGCCAAAGGCAGACCTGAGATACCAAACAAGCTGTCTTCTCATATACTGCCCACCCCGGTTGCTGTGATATTTAATGGCACTCAGCCCGTAGAGTGAGCTCGTTTAAATCCCAGTGTTGGAGAAACTTTCACTCTCAGGGTAAAGGAAACTGCAAGTACACGAAAACGGAATGGCATCACGTTAAACTGGCACGAGATTTTCTAAATGCTTGGATATTTAAATTATCAGCTGGCATTTAACCCTTTTACGGTGATGAGATGTTATGACAAGAGTGGTGGGGCTCGGAAGTTCTGGGTGCTGTCTGCTTACCTCATTTACAACTTCAGCATCGAAAGCTAGACGAGAGAGTGCAATGCTCGCTACACGCTAACTTAAACAAATTAATGCATTTTAGTATGCAAAAGACTGGTACAGATGCCTTGTCAGTCGTTGGTCGACTCCTCGCGAAAGCACATTGTCGGTGAAGATTCACATGATTTGATGACCAGATTTTGGAGGGAAGGGTACGAATTTTCCCACGGCAGGCTAGGAGCGCCACATCGTTCCTTTCTGCAATCTGCGTACGGGAAGACGAATTCGGCACACATGGATATTGTCTAGGGGCTAGTCGGCAGCTTCTTTAAAAGGAGAAAACCGCATTTTTAGCCGAAATGGACTGCCAAGAGCTTACTAGAGACGCTTCTGAGAAAAGCTGCACCCATGGCCCGGCCTATTTCCACCAGAGTCTTTGTGACGGACCTCCCGTGGTCACATCGGAACGGCTAGGCGGCCACTCACCCTGTTCGCTACTAACCTTCTTCCATCGCTAGCCAGCCTTGTTCTTCCCTCAAAGTTAATTATAACTGAGCAAATAAAAAGATAAATCGCACAGCGACCTTGTGACTTCTGTGTCATACCAATACTCAAAAAAGTATTTACAGACCCACATTACCAACGTCGATTAGCAGTAGGATTTTGGAAAACATACTGTGCTCCAATACTAAGAATTATCTTTAAGGAAACTATTTATTGACTAACAGGAAACAGGGATTCTGAAAATATCGTTCTTGTGAAACGCAACTACTTCTTTATTCTCTAGAAGTAATGAGTGCTATCGTCAGGGGACGCCAAATTAGAATCAAATGGCATGCCTATGGAGCATCGACTCTGTTGTTTGACTGGATTCGTGATTTACTGTCAGAAAGGTCACAGCACAACGGAAAGCCATCCAGTAAACCAGAAGTAATACCTGGCGTTTCCCAAGTAATTATCATAGGTCCTCTGCCGGTCCTGATCTACGTGAACGATTTAGGAGACAATCTGAGCAGCCCTCTTAGATTTTTTGTAGGTGGTGCTGTCATTTAACATCTTGTAAAATCATCAGATAATCTAAACGATTTGCCAAATGATTTATACAGGATATCTGTATTGGGCAAAATGTGGAAATTGACTCTAAATAGAGAAAAGTGTGCAGTCGCCCACAAGAGTACTAAAAGGAATGAACCGCTAAATATCCGTTAGCCCTCTTAGATTTTTTGTAGGTGGAGCTGTCATTTAACATCTTGTAAAATCATCAGATAATCTAAACGATTTGCCAAATGATTTATACAGGATATCTGTATTGGGCAAAATGTGGAAATTGACTCTAAATAGAGAAAAGTGTGCAGTCGCCCACAAGAGTACTAAAAGGAATGAACCGCTAAATATCCGTTAGACAACAAATCACATAAATCTAAAGGGTATAAACTCAGCTAAATACTTAGGGATTACAGTTACAAATAACATAAATATGAACGATCATATAGGCAGTGCTGCTGGGAAAACAAACAAAAGACTGCTATTTACCGGCAGAACACTTTGAAAATGTAATAGGCATACTAAAGAGGCTGCTTACACTAGGTTTTTCTGCCCTCTTTTGGAGTACTCCGTGCAGTGTGAGATCCGCATAAGGTAGGATTGGCAGGGGACACTTTCAACATTCAGGGCAGCTCGTTTCCTAATATCGCAAATAGAGGAGAGATTGATGCACGAATTGGGGTTGCAGTTCAGAAAAGAACTTTCTCATGAAGTTTCAATCACCAATTTTCTCCTCAGAGTGTGAAAATATTTTGTTGCCTCCTACACACATAGGAAGACACGATCATCATAGTAAAATAAAAGAAATCAGTGCTCGCACGAGAACATTTAAGTGCTCGTTTCTCCCGAGCGCTATTCGAAAGGGGAACGGGAGAGAGGTAGCTTGAACGTGATTCGATGAACCCTCAGGCAGGCACTTAATTGTGGATTGTAATTATATAGATGTAGATGTAGAAGCATATCAGTGCAGCCGCACAAAGTAGCAATCCATCTACATTCTATATGTATAAAAACATTACTCAACGCGTTTTTCATTCGGAAAACGCAATTTAATTTTAATTTTTTGGCAGTAAAGTGTGTTATGTCTCGTGTTGGATGGAATGGCTACCACCCAGTATCGGAATCCGACAGCGGCAGAATGTTCGACACATCGAGACTGCGATTTATCGCTGTGGAAACAAATAGTTGCAGACTTTCCTTTCACCAGACTAAGAATCAGAGTTCTGGTTGAAATTCAAAACCTCTCCGCAGGAATTTCAAGGATTGAGTACACGTTAGACAGTATAGTTTGAAGATATTAATGTTAACTACCTACATTAGACTACGTTTAATTTCTCCTTTCTCAGCACCCGAGGTCCTTGACCAGTCTCGCGATAAACTTCTCATTTCTCCTCCCAGTATTAAACATTGCCGGCCGGTGTGGCCGAGCGGTTCTAGGCGCTTCAGCCTGGAACCGGGCGACCGCTACGGTCGCAGGTTAGAATTCCGCCTCGGGCATGGATGTGCGTGATGTCCTTAGGTTAGTTAGGTTTAAGTAGTTCGAAGTTCTAGGGGACTGATGACCTCAGATGTTAAGTCCCATAGTGCTCAGAGCCATTTGAACCATTTGTTAAGCATTGCAGTCGTAATGCTGAATTACTTGGTGTTAGTTAATATTCCATCCAGACTTTCCTAATACACGAAGCAGTGTCGCGTTCACCTTATGAAAGGTGCCAATAGAACTGTCATCTTTAGGAGACATTGATGAATGTTAACTCTAATCTCCGTCCCATTTCCCATCGTAAACACTTCCACATGAGGCAAATAAGGCACGAATCCCGCTTAACCGCCACAAGATACTGCGGGAGTAGAATCATGTCACGAAAACAGCTCCAGTGTGGTTCACCAATGTGGGCTAGTAAAATACAATATTAAGTTATGATCATCTTCGGCTCCCTTCGTCCCCACTTCCTACCATTATGAATAACTTCATTTATGTTCCATTACACGTATTACAGCAGCAGGAGTGAAATTAGGAGTCTTGTAAGGCTAAGAAAATTAACTGATCTGCATGTCTGTACGACATTCTAGAGATTCAACAATCGTCAAAACAGCTCAGTGTAACTCTATTAAAAATATAAAGGACCGGCTTCAACTTTGTTCTTTATTCTTCTATAACCGAAGCTGAAAGGTGTGAGTTATAATCTCCGACACCAGCGCTATTGCAGGTTTCATTGGTATGATTAGGTAGGTGCTGAATACTAACACGATTGTTCAGCTTTGAAACTTACATCATTTATAATAATTTGATATCTTTTGCCATCAACAGTATTTCAAAAGAACTTAAATCTGACGAGCCACCATTAATGAATTGATCTGTAGCGCTAACTACTCTATCGTTAATCATTTAGTTATTTAAGTCGAATCTATCATTTGGTAACGTTATCCGTTTTACGTTTAACAGGAACACGTGTCGTAAGTGAACTTTCAAGTTACCCGTGTCATTAGATATTAGATAGGTCATACAGGAAAGATCGGTATCAAAGCAGTACAAACATTTAAGGTTAGGCTTTCCGTAACTCTTTTTTTTTCCAAATTCCTCTCCTGTGCCAACCTCTCCATCTCAGAGTAGCACTTGAAACCTATGTCCTCAATTACTTGCTGTATGTATCCAGTCTCTGTCTTCCTCTATTGTTTTTACTCTCTGCAGCTCCCTCTAGTACCATGGAGGTCATTTCCTGATGTCTTAACAGGTGTTCTATCAACCTATCCCTTCTTCTTGTCAGTCCTTTCCACATATTCCTTTGCTTGCAGATTCTGCGCAAGAATTTCTCATCCCTTACCTTACCAGACTACCTCATTTTCAACATTGGTCTGTAGCACAATATCTCAAGTGCTTAGATTCTCTTCTGAATCCGGTTTTCCCACAGTCCATGTTTCATTACCATACAATGCTATGCTCCAGAAGTACATTCTCAGAAATTTCTTCCTCAAATCAGTGTAGTCTTCTGTTGGCAGGAATGCCCTTTTTGCAGTGCTACTCGGCTTTTGATGTCATCCATGCTGCGTCCGTCATTGGTTATTTTGCTGCCTAGATAGCAGAATTCCTAAATTTCATCTACTTCGTGCCCATCAATCCTAATGTTAAGTTTTTCGCTGTTCTCATTTCTGCTACTTCTAATTACTTTCGCCTTTCTTCGATTTACTCTGAATCCATATTCTGTACACATTTGACTGTCTATTCCATTAAATCATTACTTCTTCGATGTGTAGATTGAACTGTAGGGGAAAGACCACATCTCTGTCTTACACACTTTTTAATCCAAGCACTTCGTCTTGGTCTTCCACTTTGATTGTTCCCTCTTGGCTCTTGTACATGCTTTACGTTACTCATCTCTCCATACAGTTTACCGCTCTTTTCTTCAGAATTTCGAACATCTTGCAACATTTGACATTGTCGAACACTTTCCCCAAATTGAAATATGCTGTGAACGTGTCTTGATTTTTCAATAGCATTGCTTCCGTTATCACTTGTTTATGTCGAATAAAACTATATGTTTACTATTGCCAACCATTGCTCTTTTATATCCACAACGCGTTTCAAAGGCTTAAACGTCCATCATCAAATGGATTTATATGCATTAATAAAACATAAATCCACCTAATTGATGAGGTTTAAGCCTTTGAAACGCGTTGTGGATATAAATAAACAGCGACTAGTTGCAGTAAATTTGTTTCATTCGCCTACAAGCAAATAATAAGGATGTAATTCCACTGGCCATTGTTAACATAATTAACAGTTACGTATGTTATGATTTAAGCAAGCTAGTACGAAATGGAAGACACTATCAGACTGAAATTAATTTCTGAACGGATGTCTTCCTCAATTCTTTCATGACGCATTGTCAAAGATAAAAAAAAACACACTGGATACCTTCCCAGAAAGAGCTATTTCAGAGGCATGGTAAACAACCAAGCAAAATTTTATGGACATTGATTACAAATACACTAATACCCATTAAAACTACAACACTAAGGAGGATAGCATCAAACAAAACCTTACTTATTGAGCGCATAGAATATAGTGAGAGGAATGAATAATTTAATTTAGTGATGATTTGGGAATAAACAGGATGCGAAATTCAGTACACAAAGCTGTGATGTTTGGCAGTAAATGGTCCTATCCGTATAGGCATTGATTCGAACTGAGCAACCCATCTCCGGAAGTCCGCAATGGAGAGAGAACCGAAGTCTGAGCTGGTCAGGACAAGAGTCAAACACAGTCTGCATCAAGGTCTGTATCAAGATAGCATCGACTACACGCAGTCACGTATTTTGGTCCTGATATTCCACGGAGACCACTCGCCATGTACGGGGATAATGCCATTGGTCTGATCAAAGCAAAACACTGGTTCTCGTTTTAAGGAGACTCGTTCTGACATTGATGCCTCTCCACAATCAGGAAGACCTTCATGGTTTGATAAAGATTGTTTAAATGCATTAATCCATAATGATTCATGTCAGTGTACTCGAGGACCGGCAAATGTGATGAACTGTGATCATTCCTCCATCGTGCAACATTTGCATGCACTGAGGAAGCTTCAAAAATCGGGTGTATGGCTACCGCACTCTCTAAGCGAAAATCAAAAAAATCTGCGTATGGTCATACGTGCATTTCTGCGTCTTCGTCATCAATTGGCTTGTGAACAACACCGACCATTCCGTCACCTGTATCGTTACTGGTGACGATAAATTGTGTCTCTATGTTAACATTTGAAAAGGAAGGGAATAGTTGGGCCCGAACAAAGCAGGAACACCCCGTACAAAGACCCGCAAGCATCCACAAAAAATAATGTTGTGCTTCTGGTGGAACACCGACGATGGTGTGTACTACGAATTCCTTCCGAGAGGTGGAACCATCGCTGCTGACATTTATTTGTAACAACAGGCACAGATTGCACACGCAATCCAGGTACAACGACCGGGAAGACTGCATGATGTGGTGCTGCTCCACGGTAATGTCCCATGCTTTCTGCTAGAGTGAGAGAAAGCACTATATAGGAATTGGACTGTTAAGTCATTTCGCACCCACCTTGTTCACCTGATCTGGGGCCCTTAGAATTTCACATTTTCTGCTCCTTATCGAACAACTTTCAAGGCACCTCCTTTCTGGATAAAAATACGCAGCGAACATGGCTCACATGGAATTGGGGGCATTTCCAACAGAGTACTAAAAGCTTGTTTCCAACAAATAAGTAGGATTCTCAGCCACATATGTAGTAGCTCACTGAAACAGGGAATATTTCCAGATAGACTTAAATATGCTATTGTTAAACCATTGCATGAAAAAGGGGATAAATCTGATGCTAACAACTACCGCCCAGTCTCAATTTGACAGCTTTATCCAAATTCTTGAAAAAGTAATGTATTCAAGAGTAGCATCACATATTGGTAAACATGAAGTACTAACAAAATGTAAATTTGGTTTTCAGAAAGGCTTTTCAACAGATAATGCTATATGTTGTGTTGGCAGAAGAGCCAACACCGTGTTACAAGAGGAGGCCGAAAAGCACGCGTTTTAGCTCACGCAGTCTGGCGTGAGGAGGGAAGAACTTTACTGACGTGAGGTCTGGAACATGATAAGGGAGGAGAATTCAGAAAGCGGACTTAATTAGTTTCATACTTAACTTTAACCCATTATTGATGAACGTCGCTTTTGACGGTACGATTCACAATATTGTCTGTTCAGAAACGGTTAGGTTCAGCTACTTATGCTATTAGGGTTACTGCAAATTTTGGTGATAAACATATCAGTAAATTAGCCTACTAATTACTGAATATGGCGCCTTGCTAGGTCGTAGCAAAATACGTAGCTGAAGGCCATGCTAAACTATTGTCTCTGCAAATGAGAGCGTACGTAGTGAGTGAACCATCGCTAGCGAAGTCGGCTGTACAACTGGGGTCGAGTGCTAGGAAGTCTCTCTAGACTAGACCTGCCGTGTGGCGGCGGTGATAGAGGCGACACGCGGGTCCGACGTATACTAACGGACCGCGGCCTATTTAAAGGCTACCACCTAGCAAGTGTGGCGTCTGGCGGTGACACCACACTATATGTGCTTTCACTGATCAAATATTAAATTCAATGAACATCACCCATTGGGATACTTTGTGATCTATCAAAGGCTTTTGATTGTGTGAATCATGAAATTCTTCTAGATAAGCTTAAGTATTGTGGTATGAGTGAGACAGTGCCCAAATGGTTTAATTCATTCTTAAGTGGAAGGATGCAGAAGGCTGAAATTAACAGTACAGATAGTCTACAAAAACCAGCAGTGTCCTCTAACTGGGGAGGTATCAAGAATGGTGTCCCACAGGGTTCAGTCTTGGGTCCCTTATTGTTATTAATATATATTAACGACTTGCCACTCTGTATTCATGAAGATACAAAGTTAGTTCTTTTTACTGATGATACAAGTATGGTAATTACACGCAAGTAGCAAGAATCATCTGAGGAAATTGCAAATAATGTCTTTCAGGAAATTATTAAGTGGTTCTCTGCAAATGGACTGTCACTAAATTTTGAGAAAACTCAGTTTACACAATTCTGTACAGTAAATGGCATAACACCATTGATAAATATGGACTGTGAACGGAAGTCTGTTTCTGAGGTAGAATACTCAAAATTTCTGGGTGTGTGCATTCATGAGAAATTGAATTGGAAGGAACACATCGATGATCTGTTGAAACGGTTAGGTTCAGCAACTTATGCTATTAGGATTACTGCAAATTTTGGTGACAAACATATCAGTAAATTAGCCTACTATGCCTATTTTCATTCACTGCTTTCGTACGGCATAATATTTTGAGGTAATTCATCATTAAGAGAGAAAGTATTCATTGCACAAAAGCATGTAATGAGAATAACAGCTGGAGCCCGCCCAAGATCACCTTGTAGATATTTATTTAAGGAACTCGGGATATTCACAGTACATTCACAATACATATATTCACTTATGAAATTTGTCATTAATAACTCATCCCAACTCAAAAATAACAGCGAAGTGCATAGCTTCAACCATGAAGGTAACTTTACCACAGAAAGGGGTGAATTACACTGCGACAAAAAGTCTTTGGTCATTTCCCAAATCGTATTAAAAGTCTGACAGACAGTCAACCAATATTTAAAACCAAATTAAAAGAATTTCTAAATGACAACTCCTTCTACTCAATAGATGAATCCTTAGATAGGAAGTAGTAAGTGTAAAAAAATTAATTAATTAGTTAATTAATTATTTTGTGTAAAGAAAACTTATGTTAAAGTGACACGTTCCACATCATTACGAAATGACGTATTCATGATCTATGGAACAAGGATTAATGTTTGTATGTATGTATGTACGTACGAGTTCCTCGCCTCAAAATCACATGTCGCTGAATCGAAAAGTTGCCCCTGCGTTTCCAGACTGTTGTAAATAGTGAAGGAGAATATATTGGCTCTAAGCACTATGCGGCTTAACTTGTGAGGTCATCAGTCGCCTAGAACTTAGAACTAATTAAACCTAACTAACCGAAGGATATCACACACATCCATGCCCGAGGCAGGATTCGAACCTGCGACCGTAGCGGTCGCTCGGTTCCAGACTGTAGCGCCTAGAACCGCACGGCCACTCCGGCCGGCAAGGAGAATATATTATTGAGGACTGAAGTCTCTGTTATCCGAATTTGTTGTGTTTATTAAACACATGGCAAAACGTTTCAGACTCATTCGCGAATCCAATATATACTAGGCTACAACCAAAATGTCTTTTGTAGAGTTTGTAATGAAATGTAATGACAAAAAACAGTCGAGATAACTTCCTAGGTGATAACCATAAACAAAGATAAATGTAAGTGTAAATAAATGTAAGTGTCTGTGTGGGTAGTTACCTTGCAGCAAACGAGCCCGTTTCTTGACTCAAAGTACGTGAAGTGGCTGTATGATCTTGCACGGACTGGTGAACATTATAGCAGTCAAGTAAGACGCTAGCCGTGCCGGGCCTTTGAGATGCTACTTAATGTCCATTATGGCTATTCTGAACTCGCCGGCTCAATACTCGGATGACGGTTGTGGCACCCAGATTACTGGAAAGATACGAAAGACCAACTCACTGGTAGACGTTCCTCCTTCTGACGCAAGGAATGACACAATCTTCTCACAAACAACCGAAATGTAAGAGTCTTCAGAGTCAAAAAAGTTGTGAAGATGGCCGTACAGAGTTTTAAGCCGCGGCCAGCCGCGCAGAGGGTAAGCATTGGGACACTGTTGCTGCTGGCGCCGCTGAGTTCCTGGAACTGCTGGGACGCAGAGATGGATGGCCCGCGAGGGCTGTCCGGAAAGAGTTTGCATGTCGGCCTTGGCCCCCGGTAAGTCTGAGTAATGGCTCCTTTCGGCCCCGCGGGACCTGCCTGAGTTATGGGGCAAGTAGCGCCGTGTGCCTCTTGCCAGAAACGAATAAGAATTCCTATAAACTTCACGGGACAAAGAAAATTCTGCGTTCCACACTTCTTTCACACATTTCTGTGAAACAATTTCCTGTACGTAATTTCATCTTTTCGTTACCAGTGCATACCGTGCTCTGACGCATAACTGCTGTTACTATGGTGTTCAGTCCGAAGACTGGTTTATTGCATCTCTTCACACTGGCCCTACTTGTGCCAGTCTCTTTGTCTCCGAATAACAACTGCAGCTTACAACCTTCTGAATCTGCTTTCTGTGTTCATCTCTTGATCTCCCTCTAGGATTATCTCCCCCCCCCCCCCCCCCACACACACACACTGTCCTGTGATCCCATGATGTCTCAGAGTATGTCCTGTCAACCGATCCCATCTTCTAGTTAGATTGTGCCATAAATTTCTTTTCTCCCCAATTCTATTCAGAGCCTCCACATTAGTTGCTTTACTACCTATCTAATCTTCAGCATTCTTCTGGAACACCAGTTTTCAAAAGCTGCTATTCTCTTCTTTTTTTCTAAACCGTTTATCGTCCATGTTTCACTTCCATACATGGCTACACTCTATACATATACTTTCTGAAAAGACTGCCTGACACTTTAACCTATATTCCAAGTTAACAGATTTTTTTCTTCAGAAACGCTTTTCTTGCAATTCCTAATCTTAATTTTATATCATTTCTACTTCGGCCGTCATCAGTTATTTTGTTGCCCACATAGCAAAACGAATCTCTTTTTCCTAATTCCGTCCCTCGTAACCTGATGTCATTCGACTACATTCCACTACCCTCGCTTTACTTCTGTTGCCGCTGATCTTATAACCTCTCTTCAATAAACTATCCATTCTGTCTATTGCACTTCCAAGTCCTTTGGTGACTCTGACGGAATTACGTATCATCAGCAAATCTCGCTTCTCCCTAAACGTTGATTTCTTCTCCTAAATTCCCTTTGGTTTCCTCTACTGCTTGCTCAGTGTGAATATTGAATAACATCGGAGACACGCTACAAACCAGGGCCACTCCCTTTTGGTCTACTGCCCTTCAGTTTCATGTACTTGGATTCTTAAAACTCCCGTCTGTTTTTTGTACAACCTATACAAATTTTCGCTCCAAATATTTTATTGCTATTACCTTCAGAATTTCAAACAGTGGATTCTACTCAATATGGCCAAAAGCTTTCTCCAAGTCTGTAGATGCTACGAACGTAGATTTGCCATCCTTGTACCTGAATTTCAAGAACACTGGAGCACGATGGTGTCTGTGGTTGACTGTTTTCGGTAAATGTCAAAAACGAAAGTGCTGACACTTAATAAGATTAAAAGGTCAAGGTAAGGAAGTGTGCCGTTAACACTGTGTTCGACTGTAAACTGAATACCGTACTGTTGCAAATTCAAGTGGGCAAGCAGGGAACCGCAAAACTCTTTGTTACCTTTACATGTTAAGAGAATGACAGCAACGTAACTAAACCAACAAGTGGTTTCTTCACAGTATAATAGGCGTTGTTGCCCAAAATCGGGTTAAAACTAAGATAGAAAAATGTTTGCCAGGCATTAAGAGAATGGAGAACACATTGCTGGTCCCTGTTTTTAAATTTAAAAAAAAGAAACAGCAAACTTGAACTACTATCAAGAACACATCCTAAAAATATAAACGTAGGCTTCTGCGGCCATTGTAACAGTGAGTAAAATTTTTCTGGGTTTGTGACCGCATTGTCTATATGTAAAACTACCGACGTTTCGGTTACTGTTTCAAGTGATTTTGTTCAGGGTGTTTACAAAAACAAAAACAAAAAACGTTCTGAAAAAGATCAATTGCCACAATGTGACCGAAACGTCAGTAGTTTTACGTATTGACAATACTGTCGCAAATCCAGAAATATTGTATTGAGAATTACTAAGAAGATCATATTTAATTATTCCATCAAGTGGAAGATTGCTGTGAATGTGCAGATTTTCAGCAGTAACATTGTAGACTACCCCTTAGGTACATAGGTACATACGTTTTTAATTAAAGATGCTATGTTGGCGACAGTGGTAATGTTCAGGTCGTTTAGCATGGAAATTAGATGTGCTCTTGAGTAATGAAAAATCGTTGTTGTTGTGGTCTTCAGTCCTGAGACTGGTTTGATGCAGCTCTCCATGCTACTCTATCCTGTGCTAGCTTCTTCATCTCCCAATATCTACTGCAGCCTACATCCGTCTGAATCTGCTTAGTGTATTCATCTCTTGGTCTCCCTCTACTATTTTTACCCTCCACGTTGCCCTCCAATACTAAATTGGTGATCCCGTGATGCCTCAGAACATGTCCTACCAACCGATCCCTTCTTCTAGTCGAGTTGTGCCACAAACTTCTCTTCTCCCCATTCCTATTCAGTACTTCCTGATTAGTTATGTGATCTACCCATCTAATCTTCAGCATTCTTCTGTAGCACGACATTTCGAAAGCTTCTATTCTCTTCTTGTCTAAACTATTTATCGTCCATGTTTCACTTCCATACACGGCTACACTCCATACAAATACTTTCAGAAACGACCTCCTGACGCTTAAATCTATACTCGATGTTAACAAATTTCTCTTCTTCAGAAACACTTTCCTTGCCTTTGATAGTCTACATTTTATATCCTTCGACCATCATCAGTAATTTTGCTCCCCAAATAGCAAAAATCCTTTACTGCTTTAAGTGTCTGATTTCCTAATCTAATTCCCTCAGCATCACCCGACTTAATTCGACTACATTCCATTATCCTCGTTTTGCTTTTGTTGATGTTCAAGTTATATCCTCCTTTCAAGACACTATCCATTCCCTTCAACTGCTCTTCCAAGTCCTTTACTGTCTCGGACAGAATTACAATATCATCGGCGAACCTCAAAATTTTTATTTCTTCTCCATGGATTTTAAGATCTACTCCGAATTTTTCTTTTGTTTCCTTCACTGCTTGCTCAATATATAGATTGAATAACATCGGGGAGAGACTACAACCCGGTCTCACTCCCTTCCCAACCACTGCTTCCCTTTCATGTCTCTCGACTCTTGTACCTGCCATCTAGTTTCTGTGCAAATTGTAAATAGCTTTTCGCTCCCTGTATTTTACCCTTGCCACCTTCAGAAATTGAAAGAGAGTAATCCAGTCAACATTGTCGAAAGCTTTCTCTAAGTCTACAAATGCTAGAAACGTAGGTTTGCCTTTCCTTAATCTAGCTTCTAAGATAAGGCGTAGGGTCAGTATTGCCTCACGTGTTCCGATATTTCTACGGAATCCAAACTGATCTTCCCCGAGGTCGGCTTCTACTAGTGTTTCCATTCGTCTGTAAAGAATTCGCGTCAGTATTTTGCACCCGTGACTTATTAAAATGATAGTTCTGTAATTTTCACACCTGCTTTCTATGGGATTGGAATTATGATATTCTCCTTGAAGTCTGTTGGTATTTCGCCGGTCTCATACATCTTGCTCACCAGATGGTAAGAGTTTTGTCAGGACTGGCTCTCCCAAGGCTGTCAGTAGTTCTAAAGGATTGTTGTCTACTCCCGGGGCCTTCTTTCGACTTAGGTCTTTCACTGCTCTGTCAAATTCTTCACGCAGTATCATATCTCCCATTTCATCTGCATTTACATCCTCTTCCATTTCCATAATATTGTCCTCAGGAACATCGTCCTTTATAGACCCTCTATATACTCCTTCCACCTTTCTGCTTTCCCTTCTTTGCTTAGAACTGGGTTTCCGTCTGAGCTCTTGATATTCATACAAATGGTTCTCTTTTCTCCAGAGGTCTCTTTAATTTTCCTGTAGGCTGTATCTATCTTATCCCTCATCAGATAGGCCTCTTCATCTTTACATCTGTCCTCTAGCCATCCCTGCTTAGCCATTTTACACTTCCTGTCAATCTCATTTTTGAGACGATTGTATTCCTTTTTGCCTGCTTCATTTACTGCATTTTTATATATTCTCCTTTCTTCTGTTAAATTCAGTATTTCTTCTGTTACCCAAGGATTTCTAGTAGCCTTCGTCTTTTTACCTATTTGATCCTCTGCTACCTTTACTACTTCATCCGTCAAAGCTACCCATTCTTCTTCTATTGTATTTCTTTTCCCCATTCTTGTCAATTGTTCCCTTATGCTCTCCCTGAAACTCTGTACAACCTCTGGTTTAGTCAGTTTATACAGGTCCCATCTCCTTAAATTCCCACCTTTTTGCAGTTTCTTCAGTTTTAATCTACAGTCCATAACCAATAGATTGTTGTCAGAGTCCACATCTGCCCCTGGAAATGTCTTGCAATTTAATACCTGGTTCCTAAATCTCTGTCTTACCGTTATATAATCTATCTGAAACCTGTATCTCCAGGCTTCATCCATGTATACAACCTTCTTTCATGATTCTTGAACCAAGTGTTAGCTATGATTAAGTTGTGCTCTGTGCAAAATTCTACCAGGCGGCTTCCTCTTGCATTTCTTACCCCCAATCCATATTCACCTACTACGTTTCCTTCTCTCCCTTTTCCTACCGACGAATTCCAGTCACCCATGACTATTAAATTTTCGTCCCCCTTCACTATCTGAATAGTTTCTTTTATTTCTTCGTACATTTCTTCAATTTCTTCGTCATGTGCAGAGCTAGTTGGCATATAAACTTGTACTACTGTGGTAGGCATGGGCTTCGTATCTATCTTGGCCACAATAATGCGTTCACTATGCTGTTTGTAGTAGCTTACCCGCATTCCTTTTTTCCTATTCATTATTAAACCTACTACTGCATTAACTCTATTTGAGTTTCTATTTATAACCCTGTATTCACCTGACCAAATGTCTTGTTCCTCCTGCCACCGAACTTCACTAATTCCCACTATATCTAACTTTAACCTATCCATTTCCCTTTTTAAATTTTCTAACCTACCTGCCCGATTAAGGGATCTGACATTCCACGCTCCGATCCGTAGAACGCCAGTTTTCTTTCTCAATGAAAAACTAGATGAGTGTTTATAATACTTGTTGATGTAATTGGCTATCGGCTTTTCTGCCTGCACCATTTCTGGCGTTGACGATGTGACACGCCGGATGACCTGTCTTAGGCAACCTAATAACCTCTCTTAATTTGGTTGCTTATGGGTTCATACGTATGGGAGATCTCTCTGAAAAGATGTGGCAAGGGATGAAGTTGACTTTACGTATTTCTTCAGCTGGGCCAAAGCATTAAAGTAGGATCGAATCTATAAGTAGTACCATCGAAAAATCCTGTCATTTGGCTATGTATTCATCCCATTTCATAATAATCCTGGTTTTATCCTTATCTGCCCCAATTGTGATCATCTAGTTTTTTTTATTAACGGTGTGATGAGCTGCGTTTTCCGAAATTGACTCCGGATAGCCATGTGAACCAACCACTTGCATTGAAGGTGTCTCCGTATTACTTTACGAAATTTAATGGCCATTATATTCCTTTGGGCAGTTGAGCATAGAACGCTATCGATGGCAGTTAAGGAGGGAGCTACGGAATAATCAATCTGCTGTCGGGATAACGACTTAGTGATATTATGAGATACTCCTTTCCCAAGTAGCCGTGTTTCATCAGCGTTGAACCTAATATTAGTTAGGTTGCTACCGAAAGAGCCAGATTTAACGCACTTTGCTGAGTACTGGAAGGACAGGATCCCTTCTTGGATAGTGTAGCTTGTGTAGTCTCTTCTGATGAACCAGCGGTAGTCTATCTATTGACACAGCCATTTACATGCTCACGTACTGCATCAAAGGACTTCATATTAATAGTACCAGCTAACTGTAAGTGTGCCGTATATAGAGATTTATTAGTTCCGTGTTTTTTCGCTGATAACTCGCGGATTTCTATACGTAAACGAAATGTCACAATACGCTTGTCTGAACGAGCTGACATCTTAGAACACTTATTCAGCGTCCTCACAATGTAATCTGGGAAAATATGGTCCACTAATCATATGTTGAATCGGGCATTCATAAAAATTTAAGTAATATAGTACTAAAATTTAAAAACTTGTAAAATGTCTCTCTAGCTACGCTAGGGAACTCTTTACAAAGCCAGATAATGCAATCACCCACAGCTATTGCAGATAATGAAAAGTCTGCTGTTCCTGAATCACATGTTTGTCTAGTTTCTCAGCAAATATGCCTCCGTTGTGGTTGCTCCAACGATACGGTTACCTGTATCGCTGAGGCACGTATGCCGCCCGCCTCGTTAAGGTCCGCGGTTAATCGGGAGAGGAAGTATTAAAGTACCTGTAGCTACAGTACGTTAAATCGTAGTCAAATTTTGACGCTGGATGTGTTTCACGCAGTCACCTCTTGTAACAGTTTTACAGTCCGGCGATTTAGTTCTTTGTGTTTGGGACAGCAGCCAAATACAGCTCTTAGCGAACAATGTTTCTGAAGTTTGTTGTTCGTGTGATACAGGAAGATAATAATTTCAAACAGGACCATACTGGCTTAATATGGGGCTGAATACGACTTTAATTTACAGATACTTCTTAGTTGGGCACCTTAAATTCAAGTAAATAAAATACGAAGCCATTTCACGAGAGCTGGATGCAAAGTGTCATTTGTATTGTGGAGTGGCGATTTATCAGTGGTGATTCTGACCTCCCAATGTGTAACGTGGCAGATGCAACAACATTCTTCAAAAACTGCGATCTGCGAACTGCAGACAGTTGTACTAAAAAGTCTGGCATTACAGTTTTAAAAGCAAAAGCCTATCTCTCGTGAAGCCCATCCATAAACTGCACTGCCCATTGCATTACCAACAGAAAATTGGCTTTATTTACTTAGGATTAGATGTTTTTGTTCCTGTACCCCCGGCGGCCGGTTTTCAAACATTAACTATATGCAGTACCTCGTTCGCCTCACGGACGTAGTCCAACACACACGGTTATTTATTGCTCTAACATTTTTTTAACTATGGTTAAAACAGGACAAGTTTCGTCCTACCCGAGTCGTACAGCTTACAGTCTGAACCTAAGGTAAGAATTCTTATATAATATTTGCAGCTGAAAGTGATCCTGGCAGTGGATAAGAGACTCTGAATGTATTTGTAATGAGAGTGGAGGATTGTTGTCGGCAGAGAAAGACAGGGTCTGTCTGAAGGATATAAAAGAGGAACTTTTTTTGCGAGAGGGAGAGAGAGAGAGAGAGAGACTACAGCACGCAGCTACAGACTACATTAACGGTTTCTGCCGAAATATAACAATTCGTATTGCATGTCCATGTACTAATATGGAGTATTTATGGTGAGGACTCGAAATTAACGGTATAGATGTAATTGTGGACATCGAGTACCGACTGAAGTAATTTCAGGTGTAGAGACATGAGTATTTGTTTCTGTTCTCCCATATCGAGACACTCAAAGTATCAACATCAAATTCGCAATTTGCAAATAATATTCAAAAGATATAATGGTTTTGATGTAAATAAAAATATTAAGATGGTATATACACTTTGATTAATTTTATATATCTGAAAGCATTCGAGACAATGGCTAGTGACGGTGATACTAAATAATATATTTGTGAAAAGGTAATAGGCATAGTCTATGGCATGAGAATCAAGAACTGGGAGAGAAGGACACGCAAGAGGATGAAGAACACAGGAAAAAGTTCGAGTCAGGAAGATATGCAATGAAAAAAAGTTGGTAGATGTAAAAAGAGAACTAGCTATAGAATTACAGAAAGATCAAAAAGAATTTAAGCAAGCTCTGAAAGCTCATTTTACGTGATAGATGTGTTTTATCGGTGGATAGTGTGAGTGTGATCAGTGTTGACTTGCGGTCAGAATAACAAAGAAAAGAATATAAACCAGGGTAGTGATGAGGCATCCCCTCCTTAGAGTTCTGGGGAAGACGAGAACTTGCTACAAGAGGTCGCTACACAGCTAAGAAATAAGTCTGGAAGTTATATGAAATGTTTTGAACGACATCAAGGATGAGTAAATTTTAGTAGCACTTCCGCATCTTCATCCACATGATTACTCAGAAATTCACACTGAAATGCCTGGCAGAGGGTTCTTGAAACTACCTTCAGAGTATTTCTCTACCTTCGATAATAACAGAAGCTGAAGTAATGAATTAAAATATGTATAACAGCTGGGTCTTGAACCTGGGTCTCCCACTCACTAGGCAGATGTGACAGCCACGTAGCAGTAGGCCTATAGCTAACACAGCTGCACGGAGCCGCCTAGTCTAATGCCCTTCCTAGCACCAACTTCAGTTCACAGTTTAAAAAGGGGACATTATGCTGAAGGCGCGAATTGGAGTTTGTATTAGGGAGGGCACTGGTAGTCCATGCACGTTTGTCACCTAAACTGCTATGGTGCTTTAATGGATAGCACATCTGCCTTGTAAGCAGGAGATGTTGGTTCAAGTCCCATCTATAGCACAAATTCTAATTCATTTCTTAAACTTCTCAGCTGTAGCACAAATTTTAATTCATTTCTTGAACTTCTACTTTTATCGAAGATAAAGTTGAGACTCATATGTCCAAAGGAAAATTTCATTGCATCAGATCAATATTTCTTCTATCGTTCCTCTCTCTAACGTAGCATGGGAAAATGAACCCCTAATTCTTTCTGTATGAGCTCTCAGTTCTCTTATTTTATTACGTTGATCATTTCACCCTACGTAGGTTGGTGACAGTAAAATATTTTCACCTTCTGGGTAGAGAGTTTCTGACTGAAATTTTGTGCGTGTATTCTTTGAAGCAGTTTTTTTGAACTTGTGTTCAGGCATTTAGACGTTCTTGATTTTGGTATGATTTTGGGACTTCAACCCAGGAGGTATCTCAGGTTTTCTTAACTAGGCCTTCAACCGTATTGTTTTATTTTTATCCTTGTAAGGCAATGTGTAATTAAGTGGTTCTTAGGAAAATAAAAGTTTGTGTGTTTTGTGAAACTGATAGTACCTGATTACGGTCCCTCTCCACTACCATTACTTGATCCGCTCTATCCTGCGAAACCAGATTTCAGCTTCCTTGTTTAAATGAAGTTTATTCCTCCTCTTACCCTTACCCAAGGTACTCGTTTCATCAAGCGATAAAGTCGTTTGCATACAATCAAATGGTCATACCCAGTGGAAACATATCTGATTAATGAAAGTGTATATTCATCTAGGATATATAGCTTCCGCTGATTGATCCCAGACCCATGACAACTGAACCGTACTGCTTCGTACGATTTGAATTTTGCCCTCATAGTTCGTTCTTCCTATACTCTGATACCCTATTTATTGGCTCTCTAATACTCAAAGGCACGGGCGGACAAGTTCGCGGCACACTCCATCGGTAATGCTGGAATTCAATATGTTGTTTGCCCGCTCTTAGCCTTGATGACAGCTTTCACTCTCGCAGACATACGTTCAGTCAGATGCTGGAAGGTTTTTTGGGAAATGGCAGCCCATTCTTCACGGAGTGCTGCACTGAGGAGAGATATCGATGTCAGTCGGTGAGGCCTGGCACGAAGTCGGCGTTCCAAAACATTCCAACGGTGTTTTATAGGATTCAGGTCAGAACTCTGCGAAGGCCAGTCCATTACGAGCATGTTATTGTAGTGTAACCATTCCGCCACAGGCCGTGCATTATGAACAGGTGTTCGATTGTGTTGAAAGACGCAATCGCCATCCCCTAATTTCTCCTCTATAATGGGAAGCAAGAAGGTGTTAAAACAGTACTGTAGGCTTGTGCTGTGATAGTGCCATGCGAAACAACAATGGGTGCAACTCCCCTCCATGAAAAACAAGACCACACCATAACACCACCGCCTTCGAATTTTACTGTTGGCACTACACACGCTGACAGATGACGTTCACCGGGAATTCGCCATACCCACACCCTGCCATCGAACCGCCACGTGTGTACTGTGATTCGCCACACCACACAACGTTTTTACACTGTTCAGTCGTCCAGTGCTTATGCTCCTTACAACAAGCGAGGCGTGTTTAGCATTTAGCAGCGTGATGTGTGGCTTATGAGCAGCAGCAGACCATAAAATCCAAGGTTTCTCATCTCCCGCCTAACTGTCATAGCACTAGCAGTGGATCCTGATGCAGTTAGGAATTCCTGTGTGATGGTATGGATTGATGTCTGCCTATTACACATTACAACACTGTTCAACTGTCGGCGGTCTCTTCCAGTTAACAGACTAGGTCGGCCAGTACGCTTTTGTGTCCCTTCACGTTTTCACTTCACTATCACATCGAAAACAGTGGACCTAGAGACGTTTAGGAGTGTGGAAATCTCGCATACAGACGTATGGCACAAGTGACACCCAATCACCATACCACGTTCGAAGTTCGTGAGTTCCGCGGAGTGCTCCATTCTGCTCTCTCAAGACTACTGAGGTCACTGATATGGAGTACCTGGCATTAGGTGGCCGCACAATGCGCCTAATATGAAAGACGTATGTTTTTGTGGTTGTCCGGATACTTTTGATCACACACACACACACACACACACACACACACACACACACACACACACACACACACACACACACACATATATATATATATATATATATATATATATATATATATATATATATTCTGGGTTACTAAGAGAAATAGTATATTGTATGCAAAAATATATTCACACTTACTAGCCCGATTAACAAAGTTAGCAGATGCTGAACAAAATAAATGTAATAAATGAGTGTCTGTTGCTTGAACCAGTAGTTCAATATAGAATTTTGCGTGAGAATTTTTGAATATATATGAAAGAGGAATTTTTATATTTTTAATAGGAAGCACTGTTTGAAAAAGATGTACAATAGCTGACACGAATTTCTTTAATGTCATCGGCGTTTTAGGTGGAAAGTGTCAGGGAAACCTATTTTGTGCTTATCACATGAATTCCATTCGAAAGCCATTTCTTTCTTGTATCCAAAGAAATGTAGACAATTTGTTTTCAGCACCCAAACGAAATGAAATGCAAGGAAAATATTTTTTATACGGTATTTATAATGAGCAAAATAAAGACGCGACCTGTGACAGATGAGAGCATTGCCCTCTGTTGGGAATAACGTGACTTGATACAGAGAACATGAACTGCCGATAAGACTGACATCTGTGAGTAAGAGAACTTTACGATCCTATATCTGTTTGGTTACATTTATTTCACAAACAAAAGCGGGCAGTACAAACTGTTCGATGGTGGCTGAAAGGTTGTCACTTAAGGAAGCAGCAACAAGTGTTTGCTGTTGAGTCTGACATAGAAACTTGCCTCATATTGGGTTGGAGTCTGGGAAGTTGCTCAGAGCCTGCTTTCTGCAATTGGAGGTCGCGGCTTCAGACCCCTTATGCGTGGCCACATGGGTAACTTGGATCCCTAGTACTCACTTCTATTAAGTTTGTATCGAGCGTGAATGTCAAAAAGAAATCCGCTTTTCTCTTCCCACGAAACACGAGAAAAATCAAACCATCTCAATAGCATGTTCGTTTTCCAATTCTCTGTATTGCCTTCCATACAAGAGTGGTGTGTGGTACGTCATCCGATTGTAAGAAGGAAACCATTCGGACTCTGTACCAGCTTAATAAATTGCTTGTGGATATTAGTACGCTAAGTCAAGGAAACTTATTCGGCGTTCCCCTTTATATATAAGCTTCAAGGAATATTTAAATTCGTCATGCTGTCGCCCCTCCAACAGAGTTTTGGCTGAGAACAGAAAACTTTTAATACTTTGCATTCACTGCGTGGCGTTCGTCCCATGCTGATTGTGTAGTCCGAAGATAGTGTGGCTTGTTCCGCGTTTTGGGCAACGAACTCATTTAATTTAAAACTGAAATCTATGTGTAATAGAAAAAGTTTCGTCACTGAGTTTTCCTGTGTGGCTAATGGGAAAAACGAACGATATCTTGATCGTATTATCAACCAGCCGCACATCGTTCATTAGTAAAATAGCCATATAAACTGGCTCGTTGGATCTCTCCTCCAATTACTGGTCTGTTCTTCGTTTCGACGGCCGTTTACTGTTCATGAGACTATTACGTCTGAGTGAAGAATTCATCAATGACAACTTCGTAACTTTCGTTGTTTTTGGAGACATAATGGTTCAAATGGCTCTGAGCACTATGGGACTTAACATCTGAGGTCATCAGTACCCTAGACTTAGAACTACTTAAACCTAACTAACCTAAGGACATGACACACATCCATGCCCGCGGCAGGATTCGAACCTGCGACCGTAGCAGCAGCACGGTTCGGTACTGAAGCGCCTAGAACCGCTCGGCCACAAAGGCCAGCTTCTGGAGACACAATTAGATCAGATTTATGGTGGATAGTAGATAATATTCAACAGTGTTAAAAGACTACCCAATGTGTTGAAAAGTTTGCCACGACCGTGCATTTACACCAGAATCTACTCCCATAGTATGCATCTGTATGAGAAAGCGTGTATTTCATGTAGCAATATCATGTCACTTTTTCTCTGTATCATTTGTAATTGATGCACAGGAAGATCAGATGTAGGCAAGCTTTTACGAGAACATGAATGTCGATACTTTTCGCTTAATGGTCATTTAATTAGATCATTGTGAGAGAGAGTGAGATGTGCTTGAAACGCACATATTCTGATGTACATCTCGTCAAGTCGAAGATGACGTCTACTTTAGCGTCAGCCAGATGAATTTTATTAGTACCTTCGTCATGATCCCTCGCTTTCAAAACAGGCAATGCATGGTACTTGTTCCGATCCTCTCAATCTCCATTACTACTTTTTCTTGGTAACAGAGTCAGAATGTTAAACAATATTCAACAATCGAAGAATATTAGTACTTTTAGAAATTCAAGATGCCACCCTTATGATCTGGAAGGATCTGGAAAGAGTTCGACCTCAGAACAGTGTTTAACATTGGTTTATGTTTAAAAATGGCGACGCCTCGAATCCATTTTGAAATAACAGGTTTCTAGAGTTGGACCGTTTATAATAATAGGGTTAAAACGAATGTCTTATATCACGAATGCAACGCAGGCCAACCTCCCGGATCCCTCGACAGCCTGGCGCATCACGCCCCCTTGCCCAGAATTCCAGTGCTGATCTCCTGTCAGCAGAAAGCGCCGAGGTCAGCAGTAAAGTATTTCTGCGGGCGGACAGCACGAAGCAAATTTCGACGGCGCTGTCGGGGTTCGTTGCACACAGCTGAAGATGCTCTCCCTGACAAGGTGTAGGGGCCAAAACAGCGACTCCAGCGTGCTGCGCTAAGCATCGTGAACCAGGAACTCAAGCGGCCGCCCAAGAGTTTAGCCGACCTAGACAGGCGAAACGCGCAAAAAAATAATGACTTGTCCGTCATCACTTATCAATGATTACAGACAGGGATTTCCATGAAAAGTGGCTTAATGGTGTAACTTGAATGCTTGGTAAGAAAAGGTGCAAAATGTGGTAAATGTGAGGGCGGAGTCGACCCACAGTTTCTGTGAAGTAACGGAAGTCAATGGACGCTGCGCATGCAGCCTTCACTGTGATACCAACGTATCATCAGATTCGTTCTGAAAAACATTTGTTTCTCAAAAACTAACAAGCGTCGTCCATAAAGATATACGGTCAAAAATCGGAACAGTATGAATCGTGTGAGGGGAATAGTTGGAAAGCCCTCGGTCTATCTCACAGATGTTGAAATCAATGACCTTTTTGTTTTGCTTCTTTCATTGATTCGTAAAATTTCTTAACGTGGGGCAAGCGCGAATTTGATTTTAATAGTTAACAGCTTTAGATACAAAAAGCCAAAGCGACATAATTGGAAGAAGATGGAGGTACTTGCTTAATTAATTGACGAAGAGAAAAAGAATATGTGTGTTAACTTATTAGTGAAAAATTGTAAGGTTGACAAAAAGGAATTGCTTCAGATTTTCTTTAAATACGACAGGCAATCGAATTATGCGCGGAGTGCATGGTAACTTGTCCCAAAGGTCAACAGCAATAACGGAGAAGGAGTTTGCGAATGTCCATGAGTAGTCGGTACGTTCCTTTCTTGAGATGTGCGTCATAGCGTAGATTTAAAACTGTTAGTGCTCGGTAGCGCAGTGGTTAAGTTAGAAAGAAATCACAGACATTGGTTCGAGAGAACATTGATTGAAATCAATGGCGAAAGTTGAAAATCTGGACCGGACCGGGATTCGAATCCGAGTATCCTGCTTATTAGGCGGATACTCTGACCGCTAAGCCATCCGGACGCAGTGGTCATCGCAGATGCACGGACTACCCTGGCACGCCTCCCGTCAGACCCAAATTCTCAACTTATCTACACATAATTAACGTATTACTCCTCGCCCATTATCCTAATTACTAGCAGCATTTCGCTGATTCCTGTAAGAGTTCGAGCCTGGTGTACATCCAGACTGAAAGGATCATTAGCTGTCATTGTTTCATTATATATATGTGGTTAAGTGTCAGAAAATGGATCCAGACGCCTGATGTTCGATCCCCTTTAGAACCTAGAAATTTCATCTGTGATTTAGCAAGTCTTTAAGAGCTAGTAGCCATATTTGTTAATACGAAAAATAGTAAGTTGCACCCTGGTTCGGACCCCTCGTTCAGTTCTGGCTCCACCTGTTACTCGATGCAAAAGTCTGAAGAAGACAAGGACATAGGGCCATGTCTATGAAATCACTGTATTGTTCAGGTCGAGGATAGTTCTACTTTCATCAGGCGGAGATTTGAATAAAATACCGCAGTGCTGTAGTGGACATGAACATATCCAGCAGACTCAGGCCCTGCGGACCAAGCCTTGTTTCCACAAACTGCATCCATTCCTTTCTGTTTTATGCTCTGTTCTTCAGTCCCGAAAGCTCCCACGTCTTTCGCCATGACGTTCATCCAGCTCTGCCTTGGTCGTCCTAATTTCCATGGGACGAACGCGATGAGGAGAGACTCGATTTACTCAATAACTGACTAAATGCAACTGATAAAGTTCTGTTTCGTTCACTAGTTACATGATTGCTAATCGTAAGACTGGGGTTTTGGTGTTCTCTCTTCTCAGTACTTAAAATTTGCGTCTAATGTTTGGTTTCCCTTCAAGAGTTTACTTCACTTGTCTTCTGGCTTACGGGCTACATGGCACGCCCAGAAGATTCTTTTGCTCTTCAGCTTTCATAGGATTGCTGGTTCTTACATTTAGAGGTAGATTTCATCACTCTCTCTCTCTTTTACATTCCCGTATGTCTAAGGCCGCAACGGCCTTGCTGCAGTGGATAGACCGTTTCCCGTCAGGTCACCGAAGTTAAGTGCTGTCGGGCATGGCCGGCACTTCGATGGGTTACCATCCGGGCCTCCATCCACTCTTGCCATTTTTCTGAGTGCAATCAGCCTCGTGACTCCAATTGAGCAGCTACTCGACCGAATAGTAGCGGCTTCGGTCATAGAAAACCACCATAACGACCGGGAGAGCTGTACGCTGACCACGCACCCCTCCTATCCGCATCCTCAGTGAGGATGACTTGGCGGTTGGATGGCCCCGAAGGGCCACTTGTGGCCTGAAGACGGAGAGCTGCTGCTGCTAAGACCGGTTCCCAATCTTCCTCGGTACTCTTCCTTATTTCGTGTAGTTACACTTCAAGTTTCTGAACCGTTCGTGGCTGCTGGGCCCATCACTGTGTTATATATTCTAATCTTAGTGTTCGCTGATATTGATTCTGAACTGTCTCCCTGAGTGAATGGATGCATTCAATTCCCATTGTTATTCTTTCCCGGAAGTCCTTTCCTGTGCTGTTGTTGCTCATAAACCGAGATCTCAAGTATTTGAAATGGTGAACTCCCTGTAATGATAAAACCGAAATTAACAACTGTTGAGCAAACACTGAGCCCTGGGACGTGTCGGTAAAACCTATTCTCAGCTAACATAAAACCGGTTATATTCAGCTGCTAAGGCCCCATTAGAAGTGCGGCTTTGATGTCTCAATCGACAACTGCTGGCAAATGAGTCTATTGAAGCGTCCCTGGCATTTTATTCCTATACTGATTCGCACCTATCATTAGCCGTTTTCGTCTATACGTCAGCGCCAAATTTTTTTTTGTGTTTGTGTTAGGTGTCTGCTGTGTTGTTTGACATCTGAACGATGAAAGTGATGTTATGAGACGCTATTGTTTTCACTTAAAAATCGAAATATAGCAACAGAACCTGTGAAGAAGCAATGATTATAAATGACCCAAGCGAAATTCATAGTAGACGTTTGTGACACATGTCGTATGGTGAATTCCATTTACTGTGCCTCTAGGTGACGCATTTCCCCTGTCACGAGCTGGTTTTGCTGTGAACTGGGTGTCAACTCTGTGGCGAAGCGTAAGAAGTTGTCGGGGCATGGGGCGCGGTTGTCTTGCGTGAGTTTCGGAACGGGGCGGTTGGCTTGGCGGAGAAGCAACTGACTACGCCAAGTGGCTAGTGTGGAAAACACTAATCGCCAGTGCGCCGTTAGAGAAGAGGGACGGAATAGTGCAGTGTGAATGGTAATCAACCGTCCGTGTTGCGATGGCATTTGGCGCGCCTTGTGCAACGCGGTGCGCTACGGATGTACACTATCGAGGTGTTCTCAAAGAATCATTGGTGCATCTGTTCAACAGTAACTGAATACCCCTGGGAGGAACATGAGGAGAGGCGCTATTTACTCTACAACTGGCTAAATGCTAGTGGTAAAACTCTGTTTCGTTCACCAGTTATATGATTACTAATTGTACGACTGTGGATTTGGTGTTCCCTCCTTTCTGCAATTAAGACCTGCGTCTGTACAGAACGTATTAGTGAAGGCTATTGTACTTTCTTGGAACTGGGCTCTGTCCAGTAGTCTTTCATGGAATGTAATTTGGCTAGAGGTTTATAGGTTGTGTTTTAAGTACTAGGTATCTACGCGTTCGGATTTTACGATTTGTTTTGACCTGTCAGTGTGGTCTAGGTTTTGGCTTCTGACCCATTAGTTTTACTTGAGGTAATAGGTATCAGGCCTAAATTTAAAATAAGCAAGTAGACAAATAAATGAATAAACGCTGTTAGTTGGTGCTGCTTACATCACATTTCACTGCGGCTAGCATATTCAAAGCGGCGTCAGATGTATGGCACCACTTGGCGTCACTGTGTGTGTGTTTGTGTGTGTGTGTGTGTGTGTGTGTGTGTGTGTGTGTGTGTGTTGCAGGTTGTACATTGGCCATTTGTATGCAGTTGTGTTATAATTCGTATGAGTTGTGCTTTCTGCTAACCGTGTTAACTTTAGTGAAGCCTTTAAATATAGGTGTGAGTATTGATTGTAAATAGACCCTTTCCAAGGTCTCATTTGAAGGGCGAATTTCATTGTTGCTATTCTGGTTATGTCTTAGATGTTCCTGTCTCGGACTTTTTCAAATTTTAAATTGTGCTGGGCACGCTGAGTTTTTTTGTGAAGTTTTCATTTTTAATCTGTTGAGTAGTGTTTCTAGGTCTTACCTCCGACTTTGGAGTATTGTTTCAGTAAAAATCAGCTTGTTAAGTGTGTCAGTAAAAGGAAAGCAATTTAACCGGTCATCCTTCACGGCATATGTAACCGTATTGTAAATTTCTGTCTTGGTCCATTTGTAAAGTGGGCTGTTCTTCAGACGAGCAGATGCATTTACTTGTGCATTGTAACATACGTAACTTATTGCCTGTAAAGTGAGAATGAACTTTTATTACCGAAGAGTGAAGGCAGCTGCTAGGTGCATTAACGAAAACTGAAACGCCAGGCTGTGAAAATTATATATGACTATTTTGCTGTCGCGGAAAAGAGATATTGGTCCTCAGAATTTGTATTATTAACATAATAACTGTCGAACTCGTACCGCACATTAATCACCCAGTTATCACTCCCACTACTTGCTCATCTGAGAACTCTTTTGGGAACTGCAAGAGTGGAAAGTTTGTCCTAAGATTTAAGACCATCTACATTTATTTGTTCGAGAAAATACAGAGTTACAAATTAATGAAACTATATTTAGAAGACAGTAAATTGTGCTGTCCTTACGTGCTTCTTGCTTTGTTCTTAACAAGATGCGGCTTTTCCACTGCTGCTTTGATCTTCATTAAAAAAAAATTAAAACGCAGATCGATGCGACGAATGAAAATCGTACGAAGGCCAGGATTCGAACCCGTGTCTTCTGCTCACTAGGCAGATGCGTTAAACACTACGCCTCTGTGGCACTCTAGCTATGCACAGCTGCACGGCCTACCCTAGCACGCCTCGCTCCTCAACACAAAGTCCCATTCACACCTCAGCCCACTTGGTTGTTGTTGTTGTGGTCTTCAGTCCTGAGACTGATTTGATGCAGCTCACCATGCTACTCTATCCTGTGCAAGCTTCTTCATCTCCCAGTACCTACTGCAACCTACATCCTTCTGAATCTGCTTGGCGTATTCATCTCTTGGTCTCCCTCTACGATTTTTACCCTCCACGCTGCCCTCATATACTAAATTGGTGATCCCTTGATGCCTCAGAACATGTCCTACCAACCGATCCCTTCTTCTAGTCAAGTTGTGCCAAAAACTTCTCCCCAATCCTATTTAACACCTCCTCATTAGTTATGTGATCTACCCATCTAATCTTCAGCATTCTTATGTAGCACCACATTTCGAAAGCCTCTATTCTCTTCTTGTCCAAACTATTTATCGTCCATGTTTCACTTCCATACGCGGCTACACTCCATACAAATACTTTCAGAAACGACTTCCTGACGCTTAAATCTATACTCGATGTTAACAAATTTCTCTCCTTCAGAAACGCTTTCCTTGCCATTGCCAGTCTACATTTTATATCCTCTCTACTTCGACCATCATCAGTTATTTTGCTCCCCAAATAGCAAAACTCCTTTACTACTATAAGTATCTCATTTCCTAATCTAATACCATCAGCATCGCCCGACCTAATTCGACTACATTCCATTATCCTCGTTTTGCTTTTGTTGATGTTCATCTTATATCCTCCTTTCAAGATACTATCCAGTCCGTTCAACTGCTCTTCCAAGTCCTTTGCTGTCTCTGACAGAATTACAATGTCATCGGCGAACTTCAAATGTTTTGTTTCTTCTCCATGGACTTTAATACCTACTCCGAATTTTTCTTTTGTTTCCTTTACTGCTTGCTCTATATACAGATTGAATAACATCGGGGAGAGGCTACAACCAAGTCTCACTTCCTTCCCAATCAACTGCTTCCCTTTCTTGCCTCTCAACTCCTATAACTGTCATTTTGGTTTCTATACAAATTGTAAATAGCCTTTCGCTCCCTATATTTTACCCCTGCCACCTTCAGAATTTCAAAGAGAGTATTCCAGTCAACATTGTCAAAAGCTTTCTCTACGTCTACAAATGCTAGAAACGTAGGTTTGCCTTTCCTTAATCTAGCTTCTAAGACAAGTCGTAGGGTCACTATTGCCTCACGTGTTCCAATATTTCTACGGAATCCAAACTGATCTTTCCCAAGGACGGCTTCTACTAGTTTTTCCATTCGTCTGTAAAGAATTCGCGTCAGTATTTTGCAGCCGTGACTTATTAAACTGATAGTTCGGTGATTTTCACATCTGTCAACACCTATTTTCTTTGGGATTGGAATTATTATATTCTTCTTGAAGTCTGAGGGTATTTCTCCTGTCTCATACATCTTGCTCACCAGATGGTAGAGTTTTGTCAGGACTGGCTCTCCCAAGGCCGTCAGTAGTTCTAATGGAATGTGGTCTACTTCCTGGGCCTTGGTGCGACTCAGGTCTTTCAGTGCTCTGTCAAACTCTTCACGCTGTATCGTATCTCCCATTTCATCTTCATCTACATCCTCTTCCATTTCCTTAATATTGTCCTCAGGAACATCGTCCTTGTATAGACCCTCTATATACTCCTTCCACGTTTCTGCTTTCCCTTCTTTGCTTAGAACTGGGTTTCCGTCAGAGCTCTTGATATTTATGCAAGAGGTTCTCCTTCCTCCAAAGGTCTCTTTAATTTTCCTGTAGGCAGTATCTATCTTACCCCTAGTGACATAGGCCTCTACATCTTCACATTTGTCCTCTAGCCATCCCTGATTAGCCATTTGCACCTTGTCGATCTCATTTTTGAGACGATTGTATTCCTTTTTGCCTGCTTCATTTACTGCATTTTTATATTATCTCCTTTCATCAATTAAATTCAATATTTCTTCTGTTACCCAAGGATTTCTACTAGCCCTCGTCTTTTTACCTATTTGATCCTCTGCTGCCTTCACTATTTCATCCCTCAAAGCTACCCATTCTTCTTCTACTGTATTTCTTTCATCCATTCCTGTCAGTTGTTCCTTTATGCTCTCCCTGAAACTCCATACAACCTCTGGTTCTTTCAATTTATCCAGGTCCCATCTCCTTAAATTCCCACCTTTTTGCAGTTTCTTCAGTTTTGATCTACAGTTCATAACCAATAGATTGTGGTCAGAGTCCACATCTGCCCCTGCAAATGTCTTACAATTTAAAACCTGGTTTCTAAATCTCTGTCTTACCATTATATAATGTACCTGAAACATGTCAGTATCTCCAGGCTTCTTCCATGTATACAACCTTCTTTTATGATTCTTGAACCAAGTGTTAGGTATGATTAAGTTGTGCTCTGTGCAAAATTCTACCAGGCGGCTTCCTCTTTCATTTCTTACCCCCAATCCATAGTCACCTACTACGTTTCCTTCTCTTCCTTTTCCTACTACCGAATTCCAGTCACCCATGACTATTAAATTTTCGTCTGCCTTCGATATCTGAATAATTTCTTTTATTTCATCATACATTTCTTCAATTTCTTCGTCATCTGCGGAGCTAGTTGGCATATAAACTTGTACTACTGTAGTAGGTGTGGGCTTCGCATCTATCTTGGCCACAATAATGCGTTCACTATGCTGTTTGTAGTAGCTTACCCGCATTCCTATTTTTTATTCATTATTAAACCTACTCCTGCATTACCCCAATTTGACTTTCTATTTATAACCCTGTATTCGGTCGACCAAAAGTCTTGTTCCTCCTGCCACCGAACTTCACTAATTCCCAATGTATCTAACTTTAACCTATCCATTTCCCTTTTTAAATTTTCTAACGTACCTGCCCGTTTAAGGGATCTGACATTCCACGCTCCGATCCGTAGAACGACAGTTTTCTTTCTCCTGATAACGCCACTTGGTATTCCCCCTAAACTCAAACAGCATTGCAGAGGATAGCCAACTGCATTGGAACAGCACCTCTGTAAAGCGAATGTGCAACGATGGCGTAATGGTTAGCGTGTCTGGCTGCTGTTTGGAAAACGCAGATTCGAATTCTGGAGTTGTTGCGCTGCCCGCTCTTTCCATGGCGCGCTGTTCGGTGTGCGGTCGATGCTGTAGGACACCACATATGTCACAGGCAGAAAGCGATATGCCGTACTGTGTTTTTCGTCTTCAGCAGAAGCCCATTTTCGGTACGTTCTTTAAATTACACCCTACGATGTTTCTAAGTACCAGAGCATTGAATGCCTCATGAATGAATCACTACTGGTGCGACTTGCTGTAATAAAATGACGGAAAACGTCATTTGGTGGTTAAAGAATTTTCGTATTTAGCTACTCTCGCGTGTTTCGAGACTAAGCCAATTTTTGACAATGATCCATTGACTATTCATGAAAACGTGTCGTCGTTATTAGGATTTGTCATAGTTAAATGTCAATTAATAACATTTTAAGGGCACGACACCGTGGTTCGGGTCGAATAAAATCGATTTTCAGTTTTCATCATATTTCGATAGATTAAGGTTTTATTTAAGTACTCTGAAAAGGATTTTGCTGAAAAATTTTTTTTCGAGCATTTAAAGAGCATTTTCCTACCACGTGTGTTTACGTGCCACGCCCACTTTTCTGTCACGCATTTTACCTTATATATTTTAGATCTTTATATCCCCTACATTGCACGTTAGGGATTTTTTTTACTCCCAGGTGTGTTGGCTATCCTTGGAATGCAACGGTCGGTATTCTTTTGTTTCTGCTGTTTGTAAACAACACGCTTTCGAACACGTAGTTAGTTTTGCTCAAGTGTGATTGTGAGTAGTTGTCATAGAAAACTTGCACGTATACGGTGGGTAGGCAATTAGGAGACTACAAAGAAAATTTGGAGGCAATGAAGAAAGATGTTGGGCCATATTCTTTCATAAGTCCTCTACTGATGATAAGCCATGTCATGGATTGTGTCCATCAGGAGAAAATTCGTGGTGAAAATACAATAGGGCCCAGGCAACTGGAGAATCTTATTCTCACCAGCATTCTCTTCCTGCTGCCGTTATTACAGAAATTAAACCTATTTTCTGAGACTCGGATAATCCTGACCTTCTAACGAAATGTCTGCATGAGCAGACACAGAACCCAAATGAATGTTTCAACAGCATAATTTGGAACTGCCTTTCTAAAACTGTATTTGCAGGTATGAATACAATGAAACTAGGAGTTCATGATGCTGTTATTACATTCCATTGTCGTAGTACTGGAAAGTGTTGGGTACCGAAAAATCTGGGAATTAAACCTGGTGAAAATATGATCACTGGGCTGCAACATTGCGATAAAATGAGGATTGCCGATGCAGACAAGTCTGATTCAAATATGGCCATGAAAGCAAGACTAATATCCAGGAAGGTGAAAAAGAAGATACAAGACCTGCTAGAGGCCAAAGAAGGGCCATCATATGCAGCCGGTCAGTTTTAATTAACTGTAAGTAACAAATTTCAAAAGTTTTTCTTTAAAGTCAATTTCCCACATACTAAAATTTTCAATACATATGCCCCATTATATCAAAAACTATGATAGGTAAATGAATGAAATTTTCAGATACTCTGCATAACATCTGGTACTACTTTCATTAATAATTCCCCATTAGGAGGTCCACAAAAAATATTTTCTCTAGAAAAAACTTAACATTTTTTGTTAATAAATTTAAAAACGTACTTCTTAAAAACTATACAACGGATAAAGTAGATTTTAGTACAGTTGACTCTATTAGCATCATGTAACATACAGTAAGAATATTAAGGACCTGCATCAAATAATTTTTACAGAAATGGGTCAAATACACGCTTAAATTAACGTGGGTTAGACAGGCAGAGTGTGGTCCTCTTAAAATGCAATAACTTAAAATACGAGGTCGCTAGTAACAGGATTGCAGCATGGTGTAGATCACTGACAGGCCAAATTGAAGAGCCAAGGGTACATCGCTAAAGAGATCGTGTCCTGTCGTATACAATTTTTGTTTTCATCTTCGCGACTTATGAACTGTTTGTGATGCTTTCCTATGGCATTATTAGAAATAATGTCTGTAATATTTTATGTAATGTGAATGTAAGTACGCTCTCTGTCAGGAGTGAGTTTGTTGGATTTGATGAATTTAAAGAAACTGATGCCCTTACTAAGTGGAGACGTATCTTTCACTTTTGTCTTATTACAGGGTCACTGTTTAAGTTTTTATGTATGTAAACCACAGACAGAACTTCACCAGCGTATGGTCAAGAGAAGGACATGTGATTTTAATAGAGGTAACAGAAGAATTCTTCACGCATCAATTTTCGTAACCAAACTGTTTGGTTGCGAGCAAAAAAAGAAAAAAAAGACAAAAAAAAGGCAACTGCCTCTGGAAAGCTAATTACGTCAACCAACACGTGTCGTATGCTGACGGCACCCTGTCTCGTGACATTAGACATCCCGTGTGTATAGACGTCAATGACGTCACTGCCCTACTTGCGACTTGGTTGGCGGCGCATTTGCATTCGAGGACGTGGCGCGTAGCCGCAGCCAATAATTGATATCGACAAGAATGTCGCTCGCATAAAACGAGATGGATTCCGAACATGTAACTGATTAGCTCAGTAAACAGGTTACTTGTGGTTTAGTTAATGTCACGTTTTCACTGTGGTAGGGCGACAGGAAGGAAACGCCGTCTTTCCCGTTTACGCAGTGTACCGGCTGGCGCGCCTCCAGGCGGTGCCTGACGCAGCTGCCGCCATTATATATCGAGGGCTCTTTGGGCGCCTACCGTGCGCGCCCCCTTTCGCCCGGCGCGCTTGTTCCGGTCGTCACCAGAGACCGCCAGTAATCGGGATTTACGGAGTGAATAGCGCATTGTCTTGTCGCCGTTTATTTGGCGCGCGGCCGCCGCGACCGTAATCCGCAGAGCGCGCCCGGCATGCTAATTGCGCGCTGCATCATTAACGGAGCGCGTGTAGATCTGTAGGTGCCCACCATAAATCCGCTGCGAGGACAATGTGGGCAGCGCCTGCGCGCTGCGCCGCTGTTTATGAGTAATAACGGCCGCGGCTCACTGCAGCCGCGACTTGGCCGGCCGTCTCTGACCGCGCTTCTCGCCCACCAGCAGGACCGTAGGCGAGTTCTAGTCTCTAGCAATACTCGCTATATCGTGCGAGGCTGCTAATAGGCCTATTTGATACCCATAAAACCCAATCCTACGTATAGTGAAGTAAACGACGCAAGGGTTTCATTATTTTTCTTTGTCTAAACAGAGATGCGCAGCTTCAAGGTATAAAAAGAACACAATGTAGCCGCTACGACTGAAAGCAAGGGGAAACTACAGCCGTAATTTTTCCCGAGGGCATGCAGCTTTACTGTATGATTAAATGATGTCGGCGTTCTCTTGGGTAAAATATTTCGGAGGTAAAATAGTCCCCCATTCGGATCTCCGGACGGGGACTACTCAAGAGGACGTCGTCATCAGGAGAAAGAAAACTGGCGTTCTACGGATCGGAGCGTGGAATGTCAGATCCCTTAATCGGGCAGGTAGGTTAGAAAATTTAAAAAGGGAAATGGCTAGGTTAAAGTTAGATATAGTGGGAATTAGTGGAATTCGGTGGCAGGAGGAACAAGACTTTTGGTCAGGCGAATACAGGGTTATAAATACAAAGTCAAATAGGGGTAATGCGGGAGTAGGTTTAATAATAAATAAAAAAAATAGGAATGCGGGTAAGCTACTACAAACAGCATAGTGAACGCATTATTGTGGCCAAGATCGACACGAAGCCCACGCCTACTACAGTAGTACAAGTTTATATGACAACTAGCTCTGCAGATTACGAAGAAATTGAATAAATGTATGATGAAATAAAAGAAATTATTCAGATAATGAAGGGAGAGGAAAATTTAATAGTCATGGGTGACTGGAATTCGGTAGTACGAAAAGGGAGAGAAGGAAACGTAGTAGGTGAATATGGATTGGGGGTAAGAAATGAAAGAGGAAGCCGCCTGGTAGAATTTTGCACAGAGCACAACTTAATCATACCTAACACTTGGTTCAAGAATCATAAAATAAGATAGATTATATAATGGTAAGACAGAGATTTAGGAACCAGGTTTTAAATTGTAAGACATTTCCAGGGGCAGCTGTGGACTCTGACCACAATCTATTGGTTATGAACTGTAGATCAAAACTGAAGAAACTGCAAAAAGGTGGGAATTTAAGGAGATGGGACCTCGATAAACTGACTAAACCAGAGGTTGTACAGAGTTTCAGGGAGAGCATAAGGGAACAATTGACAGGAATTGGGGAAAGAAATACAGTACAAGAAGAATGGGTAGCTTTGAGGGATGACGTAGTGAAGGCAGCAGAGGATCAAGTAGGTAAAAAGACGAGGGCTAGTAGAAATCCTTGGGTGACAGAAGAAATATTGAATTTAATTGACGAAAGCAGAAAATATAGAAATGCAGCAAATGAAGCGGGCAAAAAGGAGTACAAACGTCTCAAAAATGAGATAGACAGGAAGTACAAAATGGCTAAGCAGGCATGGCTAGAGAAAAAATGTAAGGATGTAGAGGCTTATCTCACTAGGGGTGAGATAGATACTACCTACAGGAAAATGAAAGAGACCTTTGGAGAAAAGAGAACCACTTGCATGAATATCAAGAGTTCAAATGGAAAACCAGTTCTAAGCAAAGAAGGGAAAGCAGAAAGGTGGAAGGAGTATATAGAGGGTCTATACAAGGGCGATGTACTTGAGGTCGATATAATGGAAATGGAAGAGGATGTAGATGAATATGAAATGGGAGCTATAATACTGCGTGAAGAGTTTGATAGAGCATTGAAAGACCTAAGTCGAAACACCATTAGAACTACTGATAGCCTAGGGAGAGCCAGTCCTGACAAAACTCTACCATCTAGTGAGAAAAATGTATGAGACAGGAGAAATACCCTCAGACTTCAAGAAAAATATAATAATTCCAATCCCAAAGAAAGCAGGCGTTGATAGATGTGAAAATTACCCAACTACCAGTTTAATAAGTCACGGCTGCAAAATACTAACGTGAATTCTTTACAGACGAATGGAAAAACTGGTAGAATCCGACCTCGGGCATGATCAGTTTGGATTCCGTAGAAATATTGGAACACATGAGGCAATACTTACCCTACGGCTTATCGTAGAAGCTAGATTAAGGAAAGGAGTACCTACGTTTCTAACATTTGTAGACTTAGAGAAAGCTTTTGACAATGTTGACTGGAATACTATCTTTGAAATTCTGAAGGTGGCAGGGATAAAATACAGGAAGTGAAGGGCTATTTGCAATTTGTACAGAAAGCAGATGGCAGTTATAAGAGGCGAGGGACATGAAAGGGAAGCAGTAATTGGGAAGGGAGTGAGACCGGGTTGTAGCCTCTCCCCAAACCTATTCAATCTCTATATTGAGCAAGCAGTAAGGGAAACAAAAGAAAAGTTCGGAATAGGTATTAAAAGCCATGGAGAAGAAATAGAAAGTTTGAGGTTCGCTGATGACATTGTAATTCTGTCAGAGATAGCAAAGGACTTGGAAGAGCAGTTGAACGGAATGGACAGTGTCTTGAAAGGAGAGTATAAGATGAACATCAACAAAAGCAAAACAATGATAATGAAATTTAGTCGAATGAAGTCGGGTGATGCTGAGGGAATTAGATTAGGAAATGAAACACTTAAAGTAGTAATGGAGTTTTGCTATTTGGGGAGCAAAATAACTGATGATGGTCGAAGTAGAGAGGATATAAAATGTAGACTGGCAATGGCAAGAAGAGAAATTTGTTAACATCGAGTATAGATTTAGTGTCAGGAAGTCGTTTCCGAAAGTATTTGTAAAGAGTGTAGCCATGTAAGGAAGTGAAACATGGACGATAAATAGTTTGGACTAGAAGAGAATAGAAGCTTTCGAAATGTGGTGCTACAGAAGAATGCTGAAGATTAAATGGGTAGATTACATAACTAATGAGTTGGTATTGAATAGAATTGGGGAGAAGAGGAGTTTGTGGCACAACTTGACCAGAAGGAGAGATCGGTTGTTAGGACATGTTCTGAGGCATCACGCGATCACCAATTTAGTACTGGAGGGCAGGGTGGAGGGTAAAAATACTAGAGGGAGACCAAGAGATGAATACACTAAGCAGATTCAGAAGGATGTAGGCTGCAGTAGGTACTGGAGATGAAGAAGCTTGCACAGGATAGAGTAGCATGGTGAGCTGCATCACACCAGTCGCAGGACTGAAGACCACAACAACAACAATGTAGCCGCTAAATCTCTTGTGAAGCATATTTATTCACAGGAATGCATTTTCGGTGAAACAAACATCTTCAAATCTCTTTCGTGTGGACTAGTTAGGGAAACAACAGTTTAGATCATTCATTGTTAGATTATTTATGTTTCTGTAAAGAAATTCCCAAAAACCCTCCAAGATAATCCTACAGAAATCCTTTACAATTGTTTTGGGAGTGATTGAAAATTCGTGAAAGCCACGTTAGCTATATACGGGTTTCGTTATTCGGCAAGAAGATGTATAAGAAACAGTAAGTGACCAAATAGTTATGGTGAACTTTTGTATACATGGAAATTTGGTTGCCTCTACCGATCAATTTTATTCAGTCCAAACAATGTCTGCATTGGAAATAATATGCAGAGAGCCACGTAATCGATGCAACTACCGTCTCAGAGCCTTGGGCGACTTTTAGCAAACGGCGTCAAACTGTAAGAAATACGTAAGTTACAAGGTAGTGTTAGACGGAGATATATTTGGCTTCTGCCACAATTATCCAGGTGCCTCTAATCATTCTTTGTATAACTATAGGTGTAGCCACACAAGTTTTATGTTGTCTCTTTAAATTTATTCCGTTTATAGTACTTAACCTATCGTAAATGTTTCAGAAACGTTGCCTGATAATGTGTGATTCTCCATCGTAAACAACGAAAGTAACAGAAGATATCAAAATGCGAAGTATGGAAGTAACAACTTCCCGGTACATAACCCAAGGGCCCAACTGCTGTGGCCGAGCGGTTCTAGGCGCTTCAGCCAGGAACCGCGCTGCTGCTACGGTCGCAGGTTCGAATCCTGCCTCGGGCATGGATGTGTGTGATATCCTTAGGTTACTCAGGTTTAAGTAGTTCTAAGTATAGGGGACTGATGACATCAGATGTAAAGTCCCATAGTGCTCAGAGCCATTTGAACCATTTCTGAACATAACCCAATGAAAAGATTAATTTACAGTGTGATTCAGCTGCTCCTACCGGTGTTGTTTTATGCAGCCCCACATGACAGAACAGTGTTGTTGGCCAGTTCGCTCAAGAGATGTGAAGCACATTGTCAAAGTGTTGCATAATAACTGGTAAAGAATACAAAGACGGCTCAGAGACCTACTGTACAAATTTTGTCTGTGAATCCACTTCAGCACATTTACGTGACAAGTCGTATATCAATCTTATCATTGGATTATATACCGGAAAGTTGTTACTTCCACAGTTCCTATTAAGATTTATCCTATTAATCTCATTATTGCCGATCACGAAACGCTTTATAAGGCAACGTTTCTGAACCGATTACATGATATTAAGTACTATACTAAATTTTATAGAGACATCCAAAACTTGTATGATTATACCGATAATTACACAAAGAAAGACTGGAAACATTTGGATAAGTATGGCAGAAGTGAGGTATATCTTTGTCCAAAAATACTCTTTAACTCATGGCGAACGCTCACATTTATTTTTTGCAGTATGATTCCGTTGGCTAACCGTCGCCCAAAGCTCTGAGACGAAACTTATATCACTTACGAGGCTGTCTGGATATCGTTCGCGATACATATGTAGAGCATGTTGCATAAAACAAGACTGGTAGGGGCAGCTGAATCACGCTGTATATAAGATACAGGTTAATACACTATCATTATTAAAACTCAAAATACATAAATGTTATGAATCACAGTTTTTATTTCATATTTAGTTGTGAAACGGCTTTCGGGTTTGTAGATCATCATAGACAACTTTAAGACTGAACAGGAAGTCAAAGCAACATCAGAGGCAGCTTCTAGCTGTACAGAGATTGTTGTTTCCAAAGATATGTGACCGCGACTGTATAACGATATTGGAAACACAAATTGCACTGCCTCAATTTCATATAGGCACAAAGAATAAATATTGTGCAAAGAGTTGAAACAACTAGTGTTGCACGAGTAATTATTTATAGCTGTGCCCGAGACTTTGTTCGTATCTGCTGAGTTTATTTCTGACTTTTAAAGCTTCTTGGAGTACATTGTTTGAAGCAGTATGATTGGGGACGTGAATGGGAGAGAGTGACGCAGAGCTGGCCGTGAGAAACGCAACTGACACACAAGTCCACGCACGCAACATGCAGCGTCAAGCCTTGTGCTTTGTTTACGGCCGTTGTATAACATAATCTCAGCGGAAATTGTGCACTTTTGAAGTTGCAAGGTAACAAGGATTCAGGGCATAATGCCTTGCTCGCCTGCACCACTTCCCGCACAGCTTTACGCCTCTCCTGAGTGAAGCGTTCTGAGCAGCGAGTTATTTCTTGACCCTCTCGATCAGAGTTACACCATGCCTTACTTTCAAAATGAGTTTCCAAAGAGCGAATTAAAGCACCACAAGTCTCGCCATACGATTTTCGTTGGGCTCTTGGAACCGCATGGTCCCCAGTATTTTAGCTGTTCTGATGTATTCAGACAGATTCGACCATTTCCTATGCGTTTCTATTCTGACATTAAAATGTAATCAGTAGGCACCCAAATCACAAAACAAACTTAATAAATCGGCTTTCCTAGGATAGAATATAAAGTGAACCTATCTAAAGAAGCAAAGCAATGTCGTTAAGTTTTTAGCTCACAAAGCGAAATTAGTATTTCATAGATAAATAAATTCGCTTTCACTGCGTATTCATAAAGATAAGACTGCAGCGCATAGTTCTGTCAGTGAAGTAAACTTCCGAAAATACATCTCTCACAGAGTTAAAGAAAAGCTAAGAGCGCCATTTATTCTTCTACTGTGTACTGCGATAGTAACAGCGCCATGTGTTCCGTTGTTTCGTGTGCCAAGTCATAGTGATTAAACATCCGAACTACTAAGCTGCGCAGACAATATTTGATAAAACTTTAAGCACTATATCTTTTTTCATGATACGATTTTGATGAAATGAAGCCTATATGTTGCCCCAAACAACGTTAAAGTTACCTGCGCTCAAGTTGCCTGTGAAAACCCAATGAGCCGGCCGCGGTGGCCGTGCGGTTCTAGGCGCTGCAGTCCAGAATCGCGGGACTGCTACGGTCGCAGGTTCGAATCCTGCCTCGGGCATGGATGTGTGTGATGTCCTTAGGTTAATATGTTTAAGTAGTTTGTAACGTCTAGAAAGAAACAAAAACAACATATTATGTAGTAACGAGAAAATTATATGTATCATATTGTGTTATTGTATAAAATTATGTATTTTTTTTATTATTTATTTTTGAGAATATCTGCGTCGGCGAGTAATGAAACCGCCACAGACGATAAATGTCGAACAAAGATTAAAATAAGTAACTAGTATATAATACGTGACGAATAGCAATTTCTTTGTCTTCTTCATCTGGGAGTCGAACGAGTAAGATATCCTGTGTCGTAGGAGCGAACGCTAGTGTAGCATTCTTTTGTCGAGACAAAGAGATGTACGCCATTACGTGTGAATTCATAAAGGTGTGTAAAAAATTGAAATATTTAAATGTTTTAATAGAGTTATGTAAATGAAAACTTGCATTATTAATTGTTAAAGCTTGCTTGCCTATTATCCCATCCTGTTGAGACATTTTTCAGTTATATAAATATTATCTGTGGTGCTGAGCTGCGTGGCGAACGAAAGAGCCGCTGCCGCGGCGTATTCAAACGACTTCCAATATAGTCTATCATACCGCAAGGAAGCGGTAAAGTAACAGTAAAATAATATTATTTCTTCTAGCTTCCAGACTTGCAGTGCAGATCAACAGATTTTATGATGTGTTGCAGGTTGACGCGGGCTGCTGATAGTATATAACTCACAGTACAAATAAGTTAATGTACCGTCAAAATCTAATAGGAATCTTGCTGTGCTCCGTTCTGGTCTGGCAAACTTTATAGTGAAAACGTATTTTTTTAATAAGAGTCTCATGTTCTTGTGCTAGTCGTGGTATTGAATGGTGTTTTACCGAGAAACAAAATCCACTGCAAAATTTTGTTGTTGAACGATCATACGAACTGTAACATCAGTGTTCATAACCAAGTAATTTCAATTTTCAATAACTATAAAGTAGGGAAGATATGTTGATTTTTAGAATGAGTTACAGTCACGAAAAAACGTTCCTTTAATTGTAGGCCAGATACAGAACAATAAGATCTCAATATATATATTTTGCTTTGTTAAAAGGTAATGATGATAAAGAAATTCAAAGCACGGCATTATTAACAGATATTTCGCGGCTCTTTTCGTATATGCGATAGTAAAAAAAAACGCGAAACCGTCGCCCAAAAACGCGGGGCCCGAATTTGCAGTGGCCACAAAATTTTTATATATTTTCCTTTCAGTGTCTATTGTTATATATGTATATATATATATGTAATTAGTGATAAATGTATGTATGTGTATCATGATTAATGCAATGTATTAATGAATGTGTAACCACTCTTTCATGAAAAAAACGTACTACTGCAAGCGAGTTAGAGAAGACGATCCTGATAGTACTGAGAAACTGTAACGACTACGTAATCCGGGGGCAGCCGAACCCCGAGATCAGATAAACTAAAGGTAAGACTACAGTGTAGTTGTCCTGTTTGTAGAAGCTGAGCTCCAGTGAAGTGATCTCATATCGCTAGTGGTGTGCATATTGTGTGTAGTTTGATGTTAGTGTTATGACAGGACAAAGATGATGGTAGATAGTAATTTTTAGTGGGCAGTGTAGTGTAGATAAATTAACGTATTTTGTGTGCAAGTGGCAAAACTGTCAGATTTTGTGTTTGAGTAAGCAATTTAGGAATATGGTTAAGTTGCGTAGTCAACGTCCGAGCAATATGGATACTGAGGAACAGCAATTAATTAGTGCAGGAAATATAGAACCGGGTACCTTAAGCAGTACAAGTACTCTTTTTGAGGATATACCATGCGAAAATGTGGGGGCAGGGGCACAGGAAGTGATGCCACCGCCCACCAGTGCTCAAGGAGAGGTAGATAAAGAAATTACACCACCTCCAGAAAAGCAGGAACCAGAGAGTGGTAATCTGCCTGGTGGGTATTCACTTCAGGCGATATTAGAGCGCGTGCTGGATTACCAGGCAAAATTTGCGCAACAACAAGCTGAAAAAGACGAAAAAATTGAAGTCTTTCTCGCACAGCAAGCCGAGCGAGATCGCCAGCAAGCTGAGCGAGATCGTCGGCAAGCTGAGCGAGATCAGCAACTTGTGCAATCGTTAGAACATATGAAAAAGGAGATTGCCTGTATGAAACAGAATTATGAGTCGATACCTAAGGCCGTGCAGGAGTTGACTGTACAGGTCAACAACCTGCAAGTAGCAAACACTAACATGGTAGATGAGATAGGTGTCTTAGCCAACCGGTTAGAAAAGCTAGAGGTAGATTCCACACAGCTTGTAGAGCAGAAGTGGAACGAACAAGCGACTAAAATTGAAACCGAATTCAACTCATGGCTAGAAGTGAAGGAGAGTGAGATCGAAAAAAATATTAATTCTAAGGTACAAGCAGCAATAGCAGATAGAAATTCCGAATCGTTCAGTACCGCAGTAAATAGTCAGGTACAGAACGACGTGCAAACCATCAAACAAATACTCAGTGAGAATATTCCGCAGTGGCAAGTGAATATTATCAAACGGATATCCGACTTGGAAAAGGGTTTAACACAAAGTAGCAAACATCTTGAACATGAAACTATGTCGCCAACAGCCAATGTTTTTGGCAACGTACAAACTTATACGCGACGCAACAATGGTGAATCTTTAGGCGATAATGCGAAGAGCTGTAGCTTCGGTTCGGAGCACACAGCCTATGTCCCAGGAGCAAACCAGTATAGCCCAAAAATATTAGTTGAAGAAAGTTTGATAAAAAATAGGCAGTTTCAAACGTTTACTACTGAACGGAAGTCAGTACACCCAGTAGTATTCATGAAAAGCTTTAAAAATATCTTGCCTAGTGTGTGGAACGAAGCACAGAAAATTCAATACGTAATGTCATACATTCAGGGTGATGCAGCGTTGTGGGCTACGGAAGTAGCAGACAGCTGCATGACCTATGAACAGTTCGAAAGGGCGTTTCTGTCGAAATATTGGTCGCCTTGTATACAAGAGCGGCTAAGAAAAGAAGTATATAATCCCGAACCGTACTCACCCCGTCTTGGGAATTTGAGACGGTATTTTGAAAAGTATATAAACAAAACGCGCTACTGGGACGAGCCTATATCACCAAGAGACATAATAAGACTACTAAAATCACATTTACCCAGTCATATCAAAGAGAAATTAATACACGTACCAGAAAGCGACATGGAACATTTCCTGTCTGTTCTAGATTCAATAGACTTGATCCAGGAAGACGCAAAATCAGCGTGCGATCACTCACGGAATAATGGATCAGGGTGTAACCATGACAGAAATAATAGTGCACAAAACCACAACCATGGAAATGGTGGGGGTGGTAACAAGCGGCAAGAGCATTCGCAAAATGGTAGTAATGGTAGAAGCCAGAACGGGTATGGGCAACCAACTTATAACAAAAGGCGTCGATTTGACGACCGGTACGAATCCGGAATGTCAGGGACCAACCGCTGGAAAAATGCGCGAGGTCAGTGGCATAGCAATTATAGTGATAGTAATCGAAATTGGCATCAGAATCAGAGAACAAGCCCAGAGCGACAGGGTATTGACCGGTATGACAACAATAGACCACCACCGCAAAACGCGCCTATTGCGCAGCCGTGGCGGCCTACAAATCAGAATGCACACATAGTGGAGGTCACGGACAATAGCCGTCCAAGTACCTCACAAGTAAGCAATCCAACAAACTAGGATCGGCCTCGATATGCTCTCCATCGCTGGCCGAGGGGTGGAGTGAGAGCAACACGAATGATAATAATATACCTGGAATATGTATGCTGCGATATAACGACGGTATCAATATGGATAAAGATCTACTGAACGAACCGCACGAATGTAAGAAAGATAATAACGAAAATGTGCAAGCCATAATAGAAGCGAAAATCAATGATGTTGCAGTGAATATAATCATCGACACAGGTGCCTCAGTCAGTGTAATGAGTATAGAGTTATTTAAAGCACTGGGAAAAGGACGTAGCATACCGACTTTCCCGGTTAATAATTGTAAGGTGTCTGGAGCCATAAGTGCACAGAGCCAATTAGTTAAATAACAGGTGCAGGTAGAGATTTGTAAGGAGGGCGAAGCCATAGTGAGCTCGTTCCTCATTGTTAAAGGACTAAAGGTGGCCTGCATTATGGGAGTAGATTTTCTCCGTGAGAGGGACGCAGTGATCGACCTCTCCTTGGGGAAACTAAGCATAGTTAATAAAGGTAGGAGGATTGAGTTGTCTATGATGAAATCGAAGGGGGTACTTGTGCCATGTTGTAATCGAATTAATATCAAATGTAGGAACCCCTTGGTACTACACCTTGATGATTTTTCACATGTAGCAGACCTCTATTACCCGAATTTAGAGGATCGAAATTTTGAAACAAATGTTGAGACATTTCAAACCAAAGTGCAGGAATCTGAAGGTTTAAGCGATATCCAAAAGCAACAGTTGACGCAGCTGCTATCGGAATATACTATGGTATTTACCGACCGACCAGGAATAGTCATAGGGTACCACTATCACATAGAGGTGATGCCCCACAAAACATACTGTCGCGCAACTTACTCCATCCCTTGGTCGAGGAGGGAAGTAGTGGCTAAAGAGATTCGGAAGATGTTGGCACACGAATGTAGCTATTTGTTAGCACATCCCCAGACGGGGAAAATCAAAGGACTGTATACACGTAAAGATGTAAAGTTATTTATTCAGTGAAATGTGGTGGTGGTGGTTAGTGTTTAACGTCCCGTCGACAACGAGGTCATTAGAGACGGAGCGCATGCTCGAGTTAGGGAAGGATTGGGAAAGAAATCGGCCGTGCCCTTTCAAAGGAACCATCCCGACATTTGCCTGAAACGATTTAGGGAAATCACGGAAAACATAAATCAGGATGGCTGGAGACGGGATTGAACCGTCGTCCTCCCGAATGCGAGTCCAGTGTGCTAACCACTGCGCCACCTCGCTCGGTTCAGTGAAATGTCTGATGTAAATAGTAGTGGTAAGAAGATTTCAATTGTGATTTAGAGTATAAGTATGTCAGTTTTAAGAAAGAATTTATGTATAGTTACAATTTTGAGGAAGTAGAATCAGTAAACTGAGCAACAATATGCAAATGGAAGACTTGGTTTACAGACAGTTAGTGTCATTAAAATACTACATGCTCTTCAAGCAATGAATAATCTTTTGTTGATAAAATATTGATTAATTTCTTGAATCATTTTGTAGTAAGTAAGTACAATTAATGATGAAATCTCATATAAATATGTAGCAGATGTAATTGTGTTAGAATCAAGGAACCCTGAGAGAGAGTCTATACTAGCCAAAAATTGACTTTGTAGTACGAAATAATTATGTGATGTAATGCTTACTGCCAATAGTGATCTGAGAACGACACTGGAGCAGAATCCAATAAAAAACAAAACCGTTCCGTGTAACCTATGCTTTGTATGTATGAACGCTTCAATTGAAGCCTGTGTACTTGGTACACGTTCTTGAATATTAATTACGCGGTACGCGAATCAAGTTACGCGGAAACTACACTGTAGTCCTGTAGGACGGACCGTTAAAAATAATACTAGTACTAAGTGAAGTATTTATTGAACAATATGCCCAAGTCAAGCTGTCATGCACATGGTAAAATCTGTTTGCTAGATGGGTGATAACCTGGCAAGCTACACTAAAAGAGGAAAAGAAAGCTATGTAAAAAAAAAAAAAAAAATCACACACCTTTAAATAATTACAAAAAAGCAATATATGCCTAGTAATAGTATTAAAAGTGTGTAATGAGAAGGTAACACAATGGATTCAATGTAGATGAGAGTGATTATGCTAAGAACAGTTGTTATGCATTAAAAATAAACTGTGTGCATAAACAACCTAGGAAAGGACGGAATATTGTGTGTAGTAGGGACAGAAAATGACTGTTGTATCTGCACCAATATATACGTCGGTATAAGTTAAGTGTTGAGTGACTAACTGTCATAGTGCAGTGCTCAACGAACAGTAGTACACTGTGAGTAAAAACGGTAGTTAGTGATCCGTTCGGAGTCGATTCAAACAAACATCGCTCGACGGAGACATTTAGTATGTGTGTACCGAAATATTTTCGCGTGTTGAAAGACGCTCTGGCAGTGTATCAACCGTGAGAACAAGTGAAAGTGTGTAGTACAATGTGCGTGTGACGAACCCTGAATACCAGTGTCACAATGCCACAAGAAACCTGTTATCATGTCAAAACATCCTGTGTATACCAGCGAAGCGACGGCGTAATGAAAAATAAACACTTTTAAACAAGTTGCATTTTCTTCCACAGCTAGTAATCTGTGTCCTTAGAGACAGTACACCGTTGTGGAATGTTTGTTTCATGCACTACGACGGGGAGCCATGCGGAGAAGCAGAGACGAGTGCCTTGCCGCCAGCCGGCCGGCCGCGGTAAACCACGGCAACTCACCGACATCGGCGAATGGTTCGGCGCGGTTCGCGACTGCTTGCGCCACGTCAGCACGACGTCGCTGTTACTGAGAGCCGGTCGTCGAACCCAGCGGCCGTCGGCACGCGGCGTTCCAAACGACGCGACTCAACAATTGCTTCGCGCCGCCCGCTCCGTACAACGTTGTTGTCATTCAAATGAACTATCAACTATGGGGTTAATGCACTAATATGAAAACGGTATATTGGACACGAAATGACGTGACAAACATTGTGTTTTTCTTTAGTTACTCGATGCAGACTCAAAGTATTCATCGGTTCAGTGATGGATAGATATAATACGTTTTCGTCATGTTAATGAAGTAAATTTGCACGAATGCTAGAACATTTTAAAACAATTGTCGTGAGTAAGTGCAGAGACGATTCATTATACCACTGTAAAACTGTTTAATGAGTGACTTTCATTGCAATACAGAACACAAATGTGAAAAAGGGTAGAAGGTATATTGGTAACAAAGAGACTAAAAGTTTAACATGTTGTCATAAATAGCGTTTGTTATCTGTGAACATTGGATAGAGTCTGAACTTTTTGTGATCAAACTGGGTATTAAAACAAACCAGGCGAGATGACTATGGCTCCGGCGCAGTTTTCCCAGGTTTTCTGATCGCACGTAGCCCGAATGGGGGAGCCAGATAAATGTAATGACCCTGGGACTAGGTTTATGGTCACCTCGCAAAGTGTAAGAACAGTATAAAAAGTGTAATTAAACCTACAGTGTAAAAGAACTAAGAAGTGTAAAGTGAATGTTCCAACCAAGGTAACAGACAATAACCAAACAGACGTTAGTGGCAGCATATTGCCGAACATTCTTAACGTTAGTCAATTGCTGCCAGGGGGCATTGTAACGTCTAGAAAGAAACAAAAACAACATATTATGTAGTAACGAGAAAATTATATGTATCATATTGTGTTATTGTATAAAATTATGTATTTTTTTTTATTATTTATTTTTGAGAATATCTGCGTCGGCGAGTAATGAAACCGCCACAGACGATAAATGTCGAACAAAGATTAAAATAAGTAACTATTATATAATACGTGACGAATAGCAATTTCTTTGTCTTCTTCATCTGGGAGTCGAACGAGTAAGATGTCCTGTGTCGTAGTAGCGAACGCTAGTGTAGCATTCTTTTGTCGAGACTAAGAGATGTACGCCATTACGTGTGAATTCATAAAGGTGTGTAAAAAATTGAAATATTTAAATGTTTTAATAGAGTTATGTAAATGAAAACTTGCATTATTAATTGTTAAAGCTTGCTTGCCTATTATCCCATCCTGTTGAGACATTTTTCAGTTATATAAATATTATCTGTGGTGCTGAGTTGCGTGGCGAACGAAAGAGCCGCTGCCGCGGCGTATTCAAACGACTTCCAATATAGTCTATCATACCGCAAGGAAGCGGTAAAGTAACAGTAAAATAATATTATTTCTTCTAGCTTCCAGACTTGCAGTGCAGATCAACAGATTTTATGATGTGTTGCAGGTTGACGCGGGCTGCTGATAGTATATAACTCACAGTACAAATAAGTTAATGTACCGTCAAAATCTAATAGGAATCTTGCTGTGCTCCGTTCTGGTCTGGTAAACTTTATAGTGAAAACGTATTTTTTTAATAAGAGTCTCATGTTCTTGTGCTAGTCGTGGTATTGAATGGTGTTTTACCGAGAAACAAAATCCACTGCAAAATTTTGTTGTTGAACGATCATACGAACTGTAACATCAGTGTTCATAACCAAGTAATTTCAATTTTCAATAACTATAAAGTAGGGAAGATATGTTGATTATTAGAATGAGTTACAGTCACGAAAAAACGTTCCTTTAATTGTAGGCCAGATACAGAACAATAAGATCTCAATATATATATTTTGCTTCGTTAAAAGGTAATGATGATAAAGAAATTCAAAGCACGGCATTATTAACAGATATTTCGCGGCTCTTTTCGTATATGCGATAATAAAAAACGCGAAAAGTTCAAAGTTCTAGGGGACTGACGACCTAAGATGTTGAGTCCCATAGTGCTCAGAGCCATTTGAACCAAAACCCAATGAGATCTCGTTTAGTGGTTTTGGAGATTAGCGTGTTCAAACAATAGACAGACACGATCTATTTCGTTTTTAGTTGCTGCATCTAGAGAACTGTATTGACTAATTCAGTCGCTACGAATTCATGAGAAAATTCCAGAAGACTAATTTACTAAATTACAGCAAATGGGATTATAATAAGTATAGAAGGATTTCGCTGCTTATGTGCCTTGAAAAGTCCTTTCACTAATACAGTCAGATAATATGAGGCCGATGTTTGAACAATTAACTGGAGATAATAGACAGAGATTCTTCGAGGAAGATCAACTACGACACAAAAATTTACCATTTACCGTGAAACAAACAAACCCATTCTGGTAACGTTTATACGAGGGTTGTCCAGAAAGTAAGTTCCGATCGGTCGCGAAATGAACACCACAGTGAAAACCCGATGAAGCTTTGCACAGATGTGTTGGGTAGTGCCTCTAGTATGACTGTAGATCACATCAAGAAGCTCTTTCCAGATGAGACTGAATTGTGGGCGAGTAAAGGTGCCTAGAACAACGATGTCTCCCGCCAAGTAGGAGGGCCCGCTGAGAGGCTTCGCCTTAATTAATGCAGCCCACATAACACAACTGCCACGCACTTCCTTCTTCATGGCAATTCTCAGCCGCACTTTGCAGGGGCAGTGAAGACGCTCCTGCAGCCTTTTCGGTGGGAAGTGTTCGATCACCCACAACACAGCCCTAATTGGCTCGTCCTGAGTATCATCTCTGTTCACATGAAACGCTGGACATGAAGACAACACGTGGGCGCAGGCTACGCACTATAGACCAGCGCAGAGAATTATTGGAAAGCACTGGCGGCTGCCATCTATGACGACGGTGTTGGAAATTTGGTATAACGCTCCAACAAATGTCTAAGTCGGGGCAGCGACTGTGTAAGTAAGTATCTGGAAAGTATAGCTAACTCTTGCAAATAAAATGTTTCTGATTTTCACTGTGGTTTCCATTTAGCTACCGATCGGAACTTACTTTCTGGACAACGCTCGTAGATTAGCAATCAAATGAATGCAAAAGTCGCACTTTCCCTTTTCTTTTAAATGCCACGTCCGGCTTCGGCCCCCAATGCTTTATCCACGGGCTAATTATATATATGTTGTGAGGTTGTGAGAATATGTAGTCAATCTATGTATTCTCAAAACGATAGACATGTAGCTACTGGATAATGGCCTTGTGACCGAGATCAGGCGTGGCATTTAAAAGAAAAAAAATGCAATAAGAGCGTTTATTCTACTGCAAATAAATAATCAATATTACAATCGCCTACCTTGCTCCACAAAGCTTTATAAAATGAACAAGATTTATAAATTACTTCAGGGCATGTCCACGGGCTTCACCTAAACGACATCAGTAAAGTATGAGGTACCATTAAAGTGAAAATAACTAGAGTATGCGTTGGAGAGACAGCAGCAGAGATGAAATACCAGGGAGAGATATCCAGGGAGTTTCATACAGATCCTGGTCTGTTCCCAGATAATTATATCTCACCCATGCCATGCACACCAGTGATGTGCAGTACAGAGAGTGCCATTGCAAGCTGTGGATCAGGGTTTGGCGAAAGTAGAAAACATTAAGTATCTAGGTTTAACAGCCACTGCGGCTAGGATCTGGAGCTACTAGAATAACTAATGCACTGAGAAAGTACTTTAACTTAAAAGAGTTGTTTACATCATCTACTCTCTCTAGCAAAACCAAACTCAACGTCCAGAGCTCTAATAAATCACCAAATAAAGTTTGTTTTGGATAAAATGAAGTCCATATTTATAATGTACATCACAATGAGCATTCTGACTTTTTGTAATCCTTCAGGTGAAAGTAGAATCCACTAGAGCATTTTGTTCAGTCCTTACTGAGAATCATCACTCTCAACAGTCAGTCGTTCAACAGGATGTCGATGGTCCGAATGTCCAACCAAGCATCACACAGTTTCGGTAAAATATTATCGAACTAGAATTAATAAAACATTTGCAGCGGTTTAGACATCAACGTACTGTGTTTTCTTCGATGCCGATACGCGTATTTTCACGTGCAAACTGCGCATAGCCATTTTGTGAGCGAACACTGGGGAAAAAGGCTTGACAAGTTTTTAAACGTTTTATAAACTTTTAATGAACAGTATGCAATTTCATTAGGTCATGACAGACATGCTAAGACACTATTTCCTTAAAAATTAAGTAACAATAAACATTACTTTAAACCGTAGAGCGTAATGCCTCCACTGCAAGATACCCAAAGTCTGATAGAGTAACACTTAAAGCTGACATGCAAAGCAAATATAACAGAACATGTACGTCGTCAAATAGCTCACGTAGGACAGATAGGACGAAGATAGTTTTGGAACAGCTTCCAGTAGTTCGGCTTTCTTTGGGACATAGTGCTCTTCTGGAGATAGTCCTACACTACAGCATTTCTGTCAGTGAGCATAAAAAATAGATATTGTCCTAAGAGCCATATGGTACTATTGCTCTTCGGTTCCGGGTAAACATTCGAGGGCTGGTTATTTCAACTTTTAAATTTATTTAGTTGTCGGATGTCCTGTTCATAACTGTCATTTTGTTACGTGTCAGTTTTCGAATGTATAAGCTATTTTCTAACAGCATATTAATCTGTGAGCAATTGTATCAATTAGCTGGAACTGAATTTAAGTTATATAATTTCTCTGCTGTTAGTATACAAAAGAATTACATGTTCAGTAGGTCGACCAGGACTAGGCGCACGACCAGTTGTTATATCTAAAAACCTACAATCATTTGAAAAACGACTAGATTTAATTTTTCTGCTCAGTATGGACTATAAGCATTTATGGAGTTTTGGCTTGTGAAAAAATGTGGTGATGTAGGAATTTGGAAACATTTGTGGAATCAATTTATGCACTCGCATTAGAAAAACTCTACAAGCGCTATATTGTAAATTACAATAAATTATTCAAAAATATTAATTAATGTCCTAATCAATTGTGAATAAAAAGTCCGGTCTATAGAATTATAATGGCAAAAAAAAAACTTTGTCAAAGATGTAGCTATTTCTGAAATAGAATATTAATTATCTCGTAAATGAATTAGTTTCACAAAATTAGGATTACCTTACTAAGAATTGCAACTCCCAATCTCTATACTTAGTTTTATCATTATTCTCAGAAACACATATTAACTCTCAACATTTTTCCTATTGTACTGTAATGGAGTTTCCAGTTGGGTCTAAATTCTAATTAACTAATTTTCCGGTAAAACTAAGTGCAGCATCATAATCAGCACATCAAAAATATTAAACTGGGAAAACTATTCACTTGACGTTTTGTTATACTCGACCATCTCCCACATACATAGTACTTATAAAAAAGAGCAAAGTTTGAGTACTGAACAAAGGGGAAAAAATAGTTTTCCACATGATTTAGGACATAACAGATGGAATAGTTCCAACTATGTCACAAGTGGATGTGTGATACTATATATACTGGATGATATCGAGATTGAAATAAACGTCTGCAGAAGGAATAAAGAAAAAAGAAATAAAAACCGTTGCATTTATTTCTATATTGTGATTGACCAGTATTTTTTCTAGGTGTAATTCTTTAATAGACTGTGTAGCGGATTTTGTTTACACACATTGTAATTAAAACCACAATAACACGTCATACAATGTCCAGTCTCATTAACGTGACCACCTGTCAAACGTTTGAATAACTACCTTTTCTGCGCAGACCGCTGCGAGATGTGCAGGTGTAGAGTTAAACGAGGTAATGGAGAATACCGACAGGGATGTCGAGTCACGTTGACTCAATATCGCGGCCAGCTGTGTAGGTTTCTCGGATCCGTGGTGTAAACAGCCCGACAGAAGTGGTCTCAAAGATCCTAGATTGGGCTTAAATCCGGGCAGTTTGTTGGTCAGAGGAGTACGGTAAACTCATTCTGGTGCTCTCTGAACCACTCACGTACGTTGTGAGCTGTGGGACAAGTTGCATTGTCCTGCCGGTTCATGCCATCATGGCGAGAAAAAGACAAATGGCAAGTAGGGTCGAACATGGTCCCCACGGATATATGCATACTCGTGTTGATGTACTGTGCATCCCAGAATCATGAGGTCATCCACGAAATCCACGAAAACGCTTCACAGACAACGCTCCCATGTCCGGCCTGGATCCTTCCGACAACTGCTGCAGGGTCACACGCGCCAACAGTCATCTAGTCGGATGGAGCAAAAAACGTGTTTAACTAAAAAGGCCACCTGTTCCAACTCTGTGGACGTCCAGTTTCAGTACTGGCGTCCAAATTCCTGCTTTCGTCGTTGATGAGAGCATAAATCAGGCACCTGCTCCGGAGGCCCATAGGCAGCAGCGTCCGCTGAACTGTTGTTTTGCTCATGCTGTCGGTAGCCCATTGGTTCATCTGGGCGGTCAGATGCTCAACAGTTCCACGTCCACTTGGCCGTACACATCTCTGCAGCCTTCATTCACCCTTGTCGTCTACGGACCGTGGTGCGCATTTCCTTCTGCGGCGGTTTTGGAAACCGCCATTTTAACCACGCGACACACGAACAGTTCACAGACTTAGCCGTTTCGAAAATGCTCCCACACATGGCCCGTAGGCGAATGATCACGCTCTTTTGGACGTCTGTTTCAGCGTTAGGACAACGACTCTCGGACGATGTTCTCCGTAGTTGAGAACGAAACGTCAGGGAGAAGAAGTTCTACAGATCGACCACGGCAACTTAGCCCGGAAGAGTTTACTGATAAAGGCGCCGGCCGTGAAAGCCTACATGGAATGATGGAACGACTACATTGTTTTCCGTGTCTCCCCGACACGGTTTATATTCCTCCACTGCTTGTGCTTCTACCTACCATCTGTGAACGTAGGCGATGGTTACTTTAATGTGACTGCGCTGTGTAGTATGGAGTCGAACACTTGAGGGAACCTTCAATTCAAAACATACATCCGCCATTTGCCACTGGGACATTCTCCAACAACAACCTACTCACTTGCTAATCCTCCTTATGCACGACTGAATTCTTCATGTCTGGCGTTGGTTACGGCAGCAAGGTTGACAGTGAAGTGCGGATGAAGTCAGAGATTTTTTGCCGCCATACTGAATGAACAAATCCACCGTTTCGTTTAAGTGAGAGAAAGCACCAAGAAATCATACCAGAGTAGGCAGGTGGAGATTTGAGCACTGCAACAGTTAGAGTGTACTCAGAGTGGGAATCAAATTAAATTACGATAACAAACCGCAGCTACATATGTAACTCACTATCATTACCATACAGGAAGAGGAATGTAAGAGTTACACAGCGTTAGAAAGGCATTCAGAATTCGCACTTCACAAGATATAAAGTAAACAAAGACCGTTTTCGCGTTCCGTCATCAACAACGACGTGAATGTGATAAGAACAGCTCGGTCGAAGGTAGTAAACATAAAACACCCTGCAGGTAGAAGACACTTTCCCTCTACGGTAAACGTGCGTAGTTACTATAAGTCTCTCATTATATGTGAAAGTGGCCGTGGTGATCTAGGGGATAGAGTTCTAGATTTCGGATCTGAAGGTCACACACGAGGGCGGAAATTTTTGCTCCAGTCTCTCCAGGACAAGCCAAAGCAACTAACTCTGCTATCAAATGAGTACCGAGGGTCCTTCCAAGGGTAAAAGGCGGCAAGGGGAATGAGCCCCCAGCTGTCACCCTCCTAGTACCGCGGTGAAGGAAATCGGCGCTGTACCCGCAGTCCTTGCGCCACATATTTCACCTTTGTCCCATATTTGAATGTTACACAAAACATAATACTCTATGTAGTACTACTAGTGGCAACTCTCAAATGTAAAGGAAAATAATCAGCTTAAATGGAAAAGTCCCAACCTAGGGCACCCAGACTTCCTCAGAGATAAGTGTGAACGCTGGCACTTCCACGAACTTCGCAACTCGCACAGTTCTATATCATTAGAAGCGCACTAGTATAGCTTCGAGGCAATTAAATCTTGTCTCTGCTAATTACTACACTATAGAAACCGCGGGTTTGTCTGCTGCTGAGATTAATCTCGGTCGGGAAGATTTACCACATTCGAAAGCAAGTGGGCGCTGTAACGCAGGAGTGCGCCCGCAGGCGCGGTGTCGCATTGCGAGAGTATTTTCTTGTATTGTGACCATACCACGGCGGCCATTAATCTGCGGAGGGAATTAACACAGACGCCGCTGCGCGGCCACGTGACGCATTCCCCGCCGAGCTTCTGCTGCAGTCAGGGCTAATGAAGACGTTCCTGCTTAATTACGGAGCCCGCAGCCGGCTGCCGCCTCCCACGCTGCTTGCGAATTGCTGCCGCATTCACTGTGCGCGGTCTGCAAACCGGAGTAGTCAACGAGTAGGTTCATATGTTGTGTGACGATCATTGAGTGCTGCATTAGGTCTTAGAACAGAAATAGGAAACAAAAAAAAACCTAATTTACCCACATTATGTGGAAGTTATTTGAGAACTGCGACTGTATTGTAAAATTTTTATGAAATGATGTATACTGGAACCGTCACTTGTTCAAATGGCTCTAAACACCTTAAACATCTGAGGTCATCAGTCCCCTAGACTTACAACTACTTAAACCTAACTAACTTAAGGACATCACACACATCCATGCCAGAGGCAGGATTCGGACTTGGGACCGTAGCAGCAGCGCGGTTCCGGAGTGAAGCGCCTAGAAGCGCTCGGTCAGAGCGGCCGGCCCGTCACTTGTTACTAATATTTTATTAATACTACTCGTGTCGGCAACATGCCGTGTCATCAGATGCATTTATAATTACTTTTTCACTGCAATTAATATGAAGTTAGTTTAGTTTTCTGTACCATGTTTGCCAGTGAGGTTTAGTGTCCAAAAAGGCGCCTGTTCAGGTGCGCAGTGTACGTTAACCACGGCGGCACACGAACAGTTTACAAACTTAGCCGTTTCGGATATGCTTCCACCCTTGGCCCCAAAGCCACTGACCATGTCTTTCTGGACGTCAGATAGATCGCTCCATTTGTAAGAAGGCTGTTTAGGTTTTTATGTTGGTAACGCCACGTAACGCTCTGTACGAAAATCACTGACTGTGCTGTGTGCAACCTGTAGCTGGTTGGAATTGTTGGAATATTCGCTATTGTAGTGCTGGGCAGTTGGATGTCAACAGCGCGTCGCGTTGCGCAGTTGGAGATGAGCCGCCAGCAGTGGTGGATGTGGAGAGAGAGATGGCAGAATTTTGAGAGCGGATTATCTGGACGTTTGTCCACCAGAAAAAGGAAATTTGTAAGACTGGATGTCATATATATATATATACTAACTACTGATAGGCATAGTGAGCAAATGAAAGAGAACAAACAATGTATTTACCTTAATAATGGTAAATACCTAATCTTTTATTTAGCTGGAAGTATTGGCGCTCGCTGTATTCCAGTAGTTCGAGTAACGGAGATTTTTGTGAGGTAAGTGATTCATGAAAGGTATAGGTTATTGTTAGTCAGGACCATTCTTTTGTAGGGATTATTGAAAGTCAGACTGCGTTGCGCAAAAAATGTTGTGTGTCAATTTATTGATGATCAGAATAAGTAAAGAGAGAAATGGCAGAGCACGTTCACTTTTACCGTTTGAAAAACAAATAACGTAGAGGTATACCAGCACAGTCATTCATAAATTATCTATGGGGACGTTTCACATTTCCGCATTACGACACAGTTCTCCGTGTCGCCCTCTCCGCTCTCCCCCCAACCCAGTCATCCCTTTATATCTTTATATACCCTACACTGCTAGTGTTGCCACCTGCCGTTTATGACTGGTTATTCCACGTTAAGGTCGAACAGAGCTGGTGGTCACATTAATGACTGACTGGACCGTGTAAAAATTCAGATGAAATAAGTGGCATTTGTTGCTATTGTACTAGATGAAACACATTTTTCGCTACTATCTGCTGTGCACATAAATATGGGAGAGATTTTTGAAAGGTTTTTAGTGTTTAGTGACGTTAGTGGTGATCGATCGGAAGAGACCACAGCAAAGATTGAGGTTGCAATAGACAGTCTTGAAGAATTTCGATGCAAAAATTACTTGTCCGTGCAGAAGCATGAAACGACGGTCATCACGGAGGAACCTCCAAATCGTGTGCAAACAAACGTCAGAAAAGTAATTCTGCATGTCATACTTGTGCACTATTACACCCACAAGTTAAAATCTGGTTTTGCCGGAAGCACTATCGTGAGTCTGTGAGACTCCACATGTAGAGACTGATTTGGTAATGCCAGTAATTATATAACATTTTGGCCATCCCTCAAAAAAAATAAACTTATTAGATATAATATTGAAGAAGCGATTGCCAAAACCTGCACCAAGAAAATGGAGTTGTTCTAATCGCTTGGTACAAACTGTGGCGGATCATTGCACTAAACATGAAGATTGTAACAAGTACATTTAGAAAAATCGACGGTGTTGGGGTACAACTGCTGTTAATGAAGCCCGTGCATTTCTGATACCGTTAGGATATTTATAGTCTGATTTCCTTTAGTGGATATTCTAAAAACTGTTTTCACTGACAGACGTTACATTTAACTTTGTACAGTCCAACTGCTTAGTCATTAAATTTTGCAATGAAATGTGGAAGCCAAAATAACGGCACAGTAAGAGATACAGTGGCTTTGAGAAAGTAGGGTGCAAGGCTGAAATCAAATGTGATACTCCAAGTAAGAGACGATTGGGAATCGTCAATAAAGGAAGACTACAGTAGGATGATCCTTAAGGTATTAGGTACTAGGAAAATGCTGTTAAACGACAAATTTGTTTCGTTACCCGACTTCAAGTTCGTTTGACTCAGAGAAGTTCTCAAGCTTTGCAGATTGGTCTCCAGGGTAGGCGTTCGAAACTTTAGGGAAATACCTGGGGAGTTTTTTGATATTGTTAGGTAAAATGTAAATGTCGTGTGACTAGGGCCTCGCGTCAGGTGGACAGTTCGCCGAGTGCAAGTCTTCAGATTTGACGCCACTTCGGCGACTTGCGCATCGATGGGGATGAAATGATGACGATTAGGACAACACAACCACCAGTCCCAAAGAGGAGAAAATCTCTGACCCAGCCGGGAATCGAACCCGGGTCCTTACGATTCACATTCTGTAGCGCTGACCACTTTTTTCTTTAAGCTCATTTTGTTCGTCATTGTTTGTTGCGTTTGTTCGGGGCGGACGTCCCATGACACCCGTTCAAGTTCATAGTTGACCTGTTCACTCCGTTTTTTTATTACATAGAGCAGCTAACACTCCGACCAAGCACGCTGAGCTACCGTACTGGCGTCACTCAGATACCTGGGGCGGATATTGTTAGGGTAAAGTCTGAATGAGTGCCTTTTCACATCACATCTTGAAACCAAGTCTGTGAAGTACATTCAAAGTTTCTCGAATCAAACTGAACTTCACACTGGCCTTCTCTAACCATATAAACTCTGTGAAATGATTTTAACAGTACATCGACTTCAGCAGAACGATCTTTTTCTCCACTAACAAGAAGAAAACGAAGGAAAGCGTGAGGATTAAGTCGTCTGTCTGTACTCTCTGTCATTTCCAAAGAAAAATATCTGCTGATCTACGTGAAAGTTCAAAAGTCATTTTACGACAAAGTTACTGAGGAGTTATGAAAGAAATACCGCACAGTGGATTTCCACTAGAGATAAAACCATGGTGCGAGAACAGCGTCATATACAGCCTACGTAAAAGTGACAAGTTTCATGTTGCATGTGTTATCGTCATTTTCAGGATACGCCACTGCTAGTCTTACCAATCTCTCTCCGTCCCTTTTTGTAATTTCCTTTCTATGTATGGTCTAACAGACGCCATAATGTTTTACATCCTTTTGAATCATTCCATCGCCTGCCATTTCTTCATTCTATTTTTAGTGTTTTTCATTTTATGCATTCTCGGCTACAGTTTCCGAACAATCATCAAGTTTCTTTTGTTGAAGAGTACGGTTGTTGCCATCGACGGCGGCGTCGTACTTTTTACTTATTGTATTAGATGTCTCATCCAACATCAATAACACTAATTTCGACTCGTTTGCCGATTCGGCTTTCTACACAGTGATAAGGAAAATATAATATGTTATGTAGAGCAGGGATGATCACTATAACCATCTTCTAAACTACTGGTCGTCAAGAGCACTCATCAAATCTCCGCTGAGCGGCACAGAACTTCTACAGGGTGAGTCACTAACTATTTCCACCTAGAATAGCTTCGAAAGTATGATAAGAGCTGTAAAGTTTGTGGGACAAATGTTGCATGGGACAACGTGGGCCATAATATCACGTTGGTTTTTTGTTGCTAGGTGGGATCGCGTCAGAGATATGAAGGTCAATACTTTTTTTAAATGGGATGCTATAGTTTTTTGAATAACATGCGTTATTGGGCAACTGAAAATCCATATTGGCTGCGGCAAGTTCCACACCAAAAACCGTGGTCGTTGAATGTATGGTGTGTGATTCAGGAGGACAGAATTATAAGCCCCTGTTTCATCGAAGGAAGTCTTAATCGTAGGAAGCACACTACATTCCTGCAAGAAACAATAGGTCTGTTATTAGAAGAAATACTTTTAGGAACAGGGAACAGAATGTGGTATCAACACGACGGGTGTCCGGCAAATTTTTAGCTGACGGCTAGAAAGGAGTTGGCAGAGACATTTCTCAAATTTTTGGTTTGGACGCGGAGGAGATGTATCGGGATCGGCTCGTTCGCCAGACTTGAAGCCTCAAACTTTTTTCTTGTGTGGATTCGTAAAAGACATTATTTATAATGACGCTCCAACTACACCTGAAGATATGCGACAGAGAATTGTCGGAGCATGTGCTTCGGTAAGCGCCGTAATGATAAGGAATATCACTCAATGCACGATAAGAAGATTGCAGCACTGCATTGATACCTATGGTCATTACTTCGAACACCTCCAGTAAATGGACGTTCATGCCACCTTTGTGATCTTCGTTGACCTTCAAAGACAACTGTTATACATCATTGGATTCGTCTCGATAGCCGCTATCAGCAAATGAGTACCAGACTGTAGCATCCCATTTAAAAAATAAAAATAAATAAAAAAAAGGCTTACCTTCATATCTCTGACGCGACCCCACCTAGCAACAAAAAACCAACGTGATATTATGGCCCCCGTTCTCCCATGCAACATTTGTACCACAAACGTTTCAGTTCCTATCTTACTTTCGGAGTTATTCTTGGTGGAATAGTTAGTGACTCACCCTGTGTATCGGGTTCGATAAAACCATGCTCTCCCCTCACGTGAAATATACTCAAACTCTTTCAAAACTCATCTCTTCATTTTTAAAGCAGCTCGTAAAGAAAAATGTGTCACTTAATAAAAATAATCTTCCTTATTTCAAAATATCCGTACTTGACTTGTTGTGCATCATTAAAACCAATTCTTTATAAACTTCAGCCATTACTCTCTTCGAAATTAAACTGACAAAATTTGAAAAATATCACATTAGAAACTGAAACCAATTCTATTAACGTAAAGTTGCAGAAAATACTACAAATATCTCACAGAAGATACACAGATACTCGATCTTTACTCTGAGGGACGATTGCCTTCTGCTCATAGCAGCTTGTGACGACACAGTGCTGGCAGTCTTCAAAGACGTCACAAATTCTCGTGATCACGCTTTACGTGAAAAAAGAATAATACAATTTCTGTATTCACGTATGACACATTCAGATAGTTCAAAACATAATAAAAACTCGAAATAAAATGTGTCGAACGTATTATAGAACGGTAGTTGCGACAAAATACACTCCTGGAAATGGAAAAAAGAACACATTGACACCGGTGTGTCAGACCCACCATACTTGCTCCGGACACTGCGAGAGGGCTGTACAAGCAATGATCACACGCACGGCACAGCGGACACACCAGGAACCGCGGTGTTGGTCGTCGAATGGCGCTAGCTGCGCAGCATTTGTGCACCGCCGCCGTCAGTGTCAGCCAGTTTGCCGTGGCATACGGAGCTCCATCGCAGTCTTTAACACTGGTAGCATGCCGCGACAGTGTGGACGTGAACCGTATGTGCAGTTGACGGACTTTGAGCGAGGGCGTATAGTGGGCATGCGGGAGGCCGGGTGGACGTACCGCCGAATTGCTCAACACGTGGGGCGTGAGGTCTCCACAGTACATCGATGTTGTCGCCAGTGGTCGGCGGAAGGTGCACGTGCCCTTCGACCTGGGACCGGACCGCAGCGACGCCAAGACCGTAGGATCCTACGCAGTGCCGTAGGGGACCGCACCGCCACTTCCCAGCAAATTAGGGACACTGTTGCTCCTGGGGTATCGGCGAGGACCATTCGCAACCGTCTCCATGAAGCTGGGCTACGGTCCCGCACACCGTTAGGCCGTCTTCCGCTCACGCCCCAACATCGTGCAGCCCGCCTCCAGTGGTGTCGCGACAGGCGTGAATGGAGGGACGAATGGAGACGTGTCGTCTTCAGCGATGAGAGTCGCTTCTGCCTTGGTGCCAATGATGGTCGTATGCGTGTTTGGCGCCGTGCAGGTGAGCGCCACAATCAGGACTGCATACGACCGAGGCACACAGGGCCAACACCCGGCAACATGGTGTGGGGAGCGATCTCCTACACTGGCCGTACACCACTGGTGATCGTCGAGGGGACACTGAATAGTGCACGGTACATGCAAACCGTCATCGAACCCATCGTTCTACCATTCCTAGACCGGCAAGGGATCTTGCTGTTCCAACAGGACAATGCACGTCCGCATGTGTCCCGTGCCACCCAACGTGCTCTAGAAGGTGTAAGTCAACTACCCTGGCCAGCAAGATCTCCGGATCTGTCCCCCATTGAGCATGTTTGGGACTGGATGAAGCGTCGTCTCACGTGGTCTGCATGTCCAGCACGAACGCTGGTCCAACTGAGGCGCCAGGTGGAAATGGCATGGCAAGCCGTTCCACAGGACTACATCCAGCATCTCTACGATTGTCTCCATGGGAGAATAGCAGCCTGCATTGCTGCGAAAGGTGGATATACACTGTACTAGTGCCGACATTGTGCATGCTCTGTTGCCCGTGTCTATGTGCCTGTGGTTCTGTCAGTGTGATCATGTGATGTATCTGACCCCAGGAATGTGTCAATAAAGTTTCCCCTTCCTGGGACAATGAATTCACGGTGTTCTTATTTCAATTTCCAGGAGTGTAGTATCACATAAATTTATGGCATCACAAGAGTTGTGAAATCTGAGACACCTAACCTATTGCTTTGAAAACCTAACTAAACGCCTGGTTGAAGCAAAGGTTCTTCTGCCGCCGTTTTGGTAACTGGCGAATTCCTCTTTCCTCTTCAATATAAAATCTTTTACCTCATAGCGATAACAGAAGTTTGGTTTAACACGTAAATCACAAAATTTGTTTCTTTAGTTTCTGCCTTCTACACCTAGTGGTAGAATGGTATGTACAGTACTCAGGGTTCTTTAAGCCAAATACCGTGCAAACTGCTAGTGGGGTAGAAGCAGTCCCGGTGGATGTATAGTCCCGTCGATTACTTGCTCGACAAGTGGTCTCCTGATCGCAGACTATGCAAACGTACCACTCACTGTAAGCGCTTTTTAGGTCACTCTTCATTGTTGGCACATTTGGAAACGGGCCACTAGACCATGAACTTATCACATTATACTTACTCATTCAAAAGCTGTCATTATCTGTTTATTTAGTTACTTTAGAGCTTTTCGGTCTCTGTCTTGTCAACCAAAGATCACTCGAGTGGGCAACAGGGCTTAGGGAATTCCAGATGAATTCAGTTTGAGAGTGTGTTTCTAGTTCTGGCGTTTACCTTAGAACTCAGTGACACCTGCCGAAAGCCTTGATAACAACCGTGAATGGGATCGTAAGTTGACTGTGAATGTACACTGATCAACCAGAACATAATGACCATCAACATACTATCAATATAAGTCCGTCCAGGCAATAGGCACGTCACCAGGCGAAGAATGACTGCTACTCAGATACACGCACAATGCAGGTAGTATCAGCGAGCGTACTGTCCGCGTGTAGAGCGGGGAATGCGCGCGCTCTATCTGAGTTTGACCGAGAGCATATTGTGATGACATAGAGTCTCGGCACCGGCGTTCCGAAAATACGTGTGGACTTGTCGAGCGTTAGAGGAGTGCTGTGGTATGTGTCTTCGACACGCGGCGAAACCAAGGTGAAATCACGTCAAGACGTCGTGGGGTTGGGCGGCCACCCCTCATTAAAGATGTCGGACGTCGCAGGCTGGGCAGGATGGTAAGAGAGGACAGGCGGCGACCTGTGCGGAACTAAAATCTGACTTTAACACCGGGAAGACTACGAGCGTGTCTGAACACAAGCTGCTCCGAACATTCCTAACTCTGCGCCTCTGCAGGCGACGGCCCATCCATGTGTCAGTGTTATCACCACGACATCGGTAACTACGACTGAAATGGGCACGTGACCATCGGCACTGGACGTCGGCTCAGTGGCAGAGTGTTGCATGGTCTGTTGAATCCCTGTAACTTCTTCATCATGCCGATGTCCGTCCCGGTAGCTGAGTGGTCAGCGCGACGGAATGTTTTGCCAAGGGGCCCGGGTTGAATTCCCGGCAGGAGATTTTCTCCGCTCAGGGATCGGGTGTTGTATATTGTCCTACTCTTTATCATCTCATCCTAATCGGTACGCAAGTCGCCGAAGTGGCGTCAACTCAAAAGACTTGCACCAAGTGAACGGTCTACCCGACGGGAGGCCCTAGCCAAACGCCATTTTTTATCATACCGATGGGAGGGCGTGAATCCGTCGCCGTCCTTGACACCCGTACTGTGGGACGGGGGAAAGCTGGCGACGGCTCCATTATTCTTTGGGAAACATTCACATGGGCATCCATGAGTCCAGTGGAGCTCATATAAGACCCCTCGATGGCCAAGAAGTATCATACACTGGTTGCAGACCACGTACACCCTTTCATGCCGATCATGTTTCCCGACGACGTTTTCCATCAAGATACTACGACATGTCAGAAGTGCAGGAGTGTGGTGGAGTGTTTCGACGAACATATTGGCGAGTTCACATTGATGTGCTGGCCTCCCAATTCGCCAAATCTGAACCCGATCTGGGATGAGGTAGAAAGTGGCGTAAGAACTCGTCGCCTCTCCCGAAAATATGCGGGAATTAGTTTACTTGTGTGTGACGATGTGGTGCCAAGTGCCTCCAGGCATTTAGCAAAGCCTCACTGCATCCATTCCACGACTCATCACCATTGTTATCCATTCAAAGATGGATGTACCGGCTATCAGGTAGGTGGACATAATGCTCTGGCTGATCAGTGTGCAATCGGCGATATTTACCGCAACAGCGCGACTTTTTCGTTGCATGAACCCGCCCTGTGAAAACAGGCAAGTGAATCCTGCGCAACTCCTTGCTGCAAAGCTTCCTTCGGACAGTGAGGTTACGTGAGTGATGACGAGCAGCACGTAACTGCTACTTTTAATACATGAAATTGCGAATGTAGACAACAATCATCTGTATAATGCAATGATGACAATGAAAATTTGTGCCGGACCATGACTGAAACCCGGACTTCCCGTTTATCGTGAGCAGTCACCTTCCCACTGGTCTATTTGAGCGCGACCTGCTACCACACCCAAACATCTACGTCGTCAACCACGTGTCTAAAAAGGGGTAATCCATCGCAGTCCGGAATAACATAGGCACTGCAATATCGTATTACTTTTAATGCCTCATTCCCTGCTGTCATTTACGTACCTAATCCTCTAGGCAACTGGAGAACAGCATTTCGTGTTTCGCATCTAATAGGCTGATACTGAAATGTAATTAAGTGTAGCACACGCAGTTTCTTACGATCAATACTGTTCCTACCGTTATTCAGCACTCGTACAACGGTGCCAAGATAAGTGTGAAGTACAAGACACTAGGTTTCTGTAATTGTGACTAGATGGTAAAATCTCAAGCAAGGCTGTTGCAGGAGATGAATGCACCAACTTTTACAATTGAATTAATACTAACAGTTTTCTTTGAACAACCTCTTTCCTTGACATCGTTTGGGATAACACTTCTAGCCCACTTATTCCACGCAGAAGTAACAGCTTTATCCTTAAAGTGAGCGATCCGAGCAATGTGGGTTTCTTCACCGCTTTCGCAATACATTTTCTGGATAACGAAGTATGTGATTGGCCATCCGAACTTCTTTAAAGAAATAAGCGACAAATCCTGCTTCGGGCATGGATGTGTGTCATGTCTTTCGGTTAGTTAGGTTTAAGTAGTTCTAAGTTATAGGGGATTGATGACCTCAGAAGATAAGTCCCGTAGTGCTCAGAGCCATTTGAACCATTTTGATACAAATTGCAACATTCAAATCTATCGTTAGCAGCTGCCGCTACAACAACAGCAACAAAGTTACATACTTCTTCTACTAATTGATATTAGATGTAGAATAAATTAATATCTGAATTCTCTGTTCATGAAGAGCATCTGTTCCTCGTTCGTATGTCCGCTAAAGAACCACACAACGAGGAAGGAAGGTGTAACAACAGCCTTCAACATGCCAGGGACCCAAGTGAAAATATATATGGTGAACCACGACTCCACCGACAACATATCAAAGGTTGCAGTCTGCGTCAAAACAAAAAAGAAATTCTAATATTTATAGGCTACGAAATGCACACCTTAACAACTATGAGTTCTTGTTCTGTAAAAGAGACGCATTTCACAATGGCAGAGATGAGGAAGTGCTCATAGATCTTAAGCATGTATTTTACAGTCTATGTTTCATACATTTTTTTCCTTGATTTGGTCCACTTTACCAATTCTGAAAGTTTGTCCGTGTAGTTTCACCCTGTATACGGCATACGCATTTTAACAATAGTAGATAGTCTGCGCTCATTATAAAGATGGTTCCTCCGTCATGACGTTACGTCGATTATCAGGATTCGATCCTGCGACCGTAGCGGCCGCACGGTTTCAGACTGTAGCGCCTAGAACCGCTCGACCATTCCGTCCGGCCAATATGTATTGATACAAATGATTTGTAGTTCATCTGCTTTCTATTCTATAACTATTCAGTAATGACGAGCGCTGGCGACTATGAAGGTCTGTAAATGTTATTTAACCGGCAAACACACAAATGGACTTAACTTCTGAGGTCATCAGGCTCCTAGAACTTAGAACTACTTAAACCTAACTAACCTAAGGACATCACACACATCCATGCCCGAGGCAGGATTCGAACCTGCGACCGTAGCAGTCGCGCTGTTCCCGACTGTAAAGTACATCTACCACTGGAGGTCCGGAGAGGGGAAGCTTGCATTTCACTAGCAGCATCGTCGTGCTGCGGTGGCGAAAGTAGGATATGTGGCGGCGTAACTTGCGGAGCGAGTGTTTGAAAGTGCTACCGACGGGATAGCGGTCGATACGCCAGCTGTTAAGAATGTTAGTTCCTAAGTTCAAAACCATTTTGAACGTTTCATTCTTAGAAAGCTAGAAAACTTTTTTTCCGCTAGGAATACCGCAGAACAATTTAATTTTATTGTCGGTATGCAATTCGCTAAGCTGAATTGAAAAGTGTGCCGTACCAGTCACCGATAAGTGCATAGTGCTCGATCGTAGATTTATAATTATGACTAAAGTTGATCACGAAGTACGAAATCTTTCAAAGCGGACAGGTTTGTCACCCAATTGAGGTGCCCATATTTTCAACAGGAAATTATGGACGAGGAAACCACTCTAATTCTGAAATTCTTTCGTTTTTAGTTTCCTTAATATAGGCTGTTACTTTCAGCCAGCAGTGAAATATGGAAGAGCTTTCATGAGAAGCAGCGTGCTAGAAATACATGAATCATTTTAACAGGGCGTAAGCGTTCACATGTTGACACAGTCTAAAAGCGTACTCCATCGCGTAGGGGTCTAAGTGAAGTTTTTCCGCTCAAACAGTTCTGCAATATTAGGTGCTGTACACATGTTTACTCACGTGACACTGTGTACCTACATTGGGACTTCCGCAATGGCAAACGCTTCTAGAGTGTGTTGACTTCGACAGAGAAAGCATTACACATGAATGATTTACGTACTGGTTAATAAATTTCATATACTCCTCGTACTCGCGCTCTAACGAAGACCCTTGAGAAGAATCGTGCAGGCTGGAACTGGGTGATGGTGTTTCTCAAGAGTATCAAAGAAGAATATTTGCAGCCTAGGTGGTTTCCTTCACCAGCATATTACACTTCATGTGCCGGATTACCGCAGCATCTCTAAAGATTAACATACTTTTTTATAATGGTATCCGCTTCTACAGGTTTCTTAAGTAAATGAAGGCGAGTGAATGGGTGGTTCCTACCAATAGATCAGCTCTGACGTCTTCATATTATCTTGCACATTGTCAGTATTTTTGAACAGAAGTAAATACAGTCTAGTTCTATCCACGTTCATCAGTTGTGGACATGACTATTTTCTAACAAATTATTTACAATATTATTTTTATTATTGTTTCTTAAAATTACATCGATCAGCACTCCACAGTTCAATAATTTTTGTTTTCATGAATGCTAGATTCCATAATAAATCTTTCATTCTGTAACCCTGTGCGCGCTGTTTTGAAACATTCAGGCAACGTCTAGCTGTGATCCGAGCCAGGACTTGAAACTGAGACTTCGTCTTTCACAGATATTTCATTGCCTGCAGAAAGTCTTGTTCCCCTTCCCTGTGCTACATACATTTTTTTATCTACCACGAAGTTTCAAATTGCGGATACGTTACAACGTGTATGGGATGATGTGTCATAGACACAGAATTTCACTTGAGTTACAATGCTGGATGTTATGGTCATATGGCTCTCTCCAAAGCTGAAAATGATTATATAGCACAGACTACCTTACGATAGCAAATTTTTGTTTCAGTATTATTTCATTCGCGTTTCTGGGAGTAAATGATTCAATGGTCAGTCGAATTGAAAATTAACTTTATCTTATTTTCTCCAAGCGGGGAAATCGTAAAAGGGGAACAATCTAATAACATGAGATTCTCTTATGCCGAAATCATAGTTCCCTTTAACATTATAATTCAATAAGCTATACACTGAATACCAGTATTTACTTATTCGACGTCCACAGCGAGGAGGAATGGCAAAGACCCTTAATCTCTTTTTACAAACAAACAACAGCAGGAAACGTCGGCAAAGAATTTAATTATTGCAGTTAAAATATTTGCGCCTTCTGGAAGGAAAATAATTTCGGTAAATGCAGCAAATTATTGCTTTTCGTGGCACTCAGAAAAGGATAATTTCATTTGGAGAGTTTCCGGTCAGAATACCCCACGCGAAGACGAAGATACCATGCATGCGAGATAATCGATCACATTACGTAAGGTAGAATGTTCCTGTACCATTAACGCATTCAGCAACGAAAGTGTCCACTTATTGATTAAGACGACAATTTTCTGCAGTAAATGAAAGCAATACTACTTGTAAATAAATAGCTGTTGCCTTTGTGTACTGACCACGACGTCTACAAATTAACTGCAGTCGAGCAGCTCTCAGCACTTGGCGTAGATGCCTGAGGATAGCTTTACGGAGAGGTCGCAAGTAAGCTGAAACCGGCGTAGCTGCCAGACGACGCTCTTCGGAGCGCCGCGAACAAGCCCACGCCGCAGAACGCCTCCCAGAGCTGAGCCGCAAGAGCTCCGGCTTGACTTCCCGCAGTCTCTGTTGCAAACTCCCCAGCGGGACTCTCCCGATCTTTGGTAGGGTATTTCAGTGCCAGGGGCCCGTTCACGCCTGATAACCCCGCGCTGTAGGCCGCTCTCTTCCTCCTACGCTTTACACTTCCGCCGACAGGCCGTAGGGACTCCCTCTTCAGTAGGCACACGAAAAATATTGTATTGTAATAGAAAAAGCCAAGTTTGTCGTTTTCGGAAGAAGCAAAATTGTCGCACACGTCTCAACCTATCGCAAATACATTATCCTTATGCAGGAAGGACGTCCGATCCTTTCTGCTTTCCCCTCAAGTGACCCTCAGTAAAGCTACAGCCCAAGAGGCAGGGATGCTGGCTGTCTCCGCCAGCATCTTCGTCCCAATCGCCACGTTCCAGGTGGCAGTTGCCTTTAAGGACCGGCAGATCACGAGCGTCTCGTGGAGATTGACCCCACACAAACACACACACACACACACACACACACACACACACACACACACATACACACACAAGTGCCTGCCGCAGATATATTCGGTATGCCCCATTTATCACCTCTGGTGGCCCAGGAACCGAAAGAGCCGGAACCAGAGCCGACAGAGGATACAAAAATCACAGAAAACAGACCGCGGCAGTAGGTCGGTCCACGTCAGAAACCACGAAAATTCACATAGACAAGTGAGCCTACAAACTCCCGAGGCAATCGGTGAATGCTATTGCCCATTCCGACAACGTCAAATAGCAGCACCAACAACGCAGGGAACAACAAAGACAATCCTGCAACTGCAGCACACCCAAGTACACACGCAGTTACACAGCACCCGATCACATCCTCGGTTGGCTCCCCGCCAGTCATTATACACAACTGCGGAGACCTTACTCCCATAAACGAGAATTTAATAATAGCCACAACCCCACAATATATTACTCAAAACACACTGGGGACCACGCCGTACTCTAAGTGGCGAACAGGAAAGATTATACGAATCTACTGGACTTTCTGAAAGAAAGGAAAGTGGAACACTTCACGTACGGAACCATATTGGAAAAGACACAGGAGTACTTGATCAAAGAGGTAGATTCTCGAACCCCGACCGAAACAGCACGCAATGAACTCACTGCCCTAGGCTGGGAACACATTCGTCTAAATCGAATGAGTGAGTTCGACACAAGGACACCGTTCGCACTACTGCAAGGCAGAGCTGCCCGATAAGGGAAAATCATCCGATCTGCTGAAGATGATGCTATTTCTTCATATGGTCGTAAATGTAGAGATCTACAATACACCACGCACCCTCCAACAATCCCAAAACTGCCAGCTCTTTGCACTTGTTGGTATTCGATGTAGTCTCGCTCCCTTCTGCCGCAAATGTGCTGGTGGACACACAACTCAACAGTGCAAATTCCACCATACAGCACCAATGGCGGTGGGGCCCATCCGCTCAATTACAGGGAGTGCATTGCCTACGGGAAGGCTGTGAGGCGTAAAATAGCTAAATAAGTGAAACCTATCGCCATCATAGCTCAGAACCCCCCACCCCCACCGCTCCTTCCCGCTGCGCCCAGTTAAGGGTCGAATAGCCTTTGCTGGAGTGGTGGTTGGCACCCTGCAACGCGAGGGATCTCAGAGCTGCGCACCCACACAGCACCCCCCCCCCCCCTCCACTCCCTCACCCTGAAACAGGCACACAAATAAGATAGACAACACCCAACGCCACACCTGCGTCAGTTACCACAAGACACAAATAACGACACCACCCAACCCCCAGAGACCACGGATTGCAGCCCACTACAAGCAACAGAAAAGTCACCTACACAGTAACTGCCACAGCGCCAGAGAAGTTCGAGGAGGAGAAAAAACCGGAACAGTGGGGACCCGACCACACCACAAGAAGCAAACAGATAACAAGACACCGATATGCCGATACACAACTCATACCCTAACCTAACAACCCCAAGAGGATACCAACTCACCACAGAGACCACACAGGTTCCCACAACTACGCCACAAACAGCTGACTCACAAGCCAGACCAAACCCAACGCCTACACAAATATCAGCGGCTGCCAACACTGCCAGTCACCCACAAGCCAACACTGGCAACATGAAGATGCTATACTTAGCGATAAAACAAAGCAGTAGGCTTTTATCAGAAATATTGACCCTACACATTGTGTCAAATAGTGTATTGCAAATACGACAGTATACCATCTTAGGCACTGTATAACATTTAAACCCTTGATAATGACACTGTAAAGCCGAAATCATGATCGTGTAAATCTAACACTGCAAATAAAAAACAGTCCAATGGCGGTACTGACTTTAAAGAAATATATTATGACTGTGGCCTCACATTATGAAACAAAAGTTATCAACATAAAACTCCAAAGAATAATGGAGACATCATTCCCCGCACTCACGACCACCAAAGTAGTCATGAAGATTAGGGGCGTGTCTCACAACTCTTTACAGAGTCCATGTTGGACTCGCTCAGCTGGACTAACATACATATTATTATCACAGCACTGGTTACACCAATTCATAGATAACAAACCACACCAGCCCTGAAATGCAAACGCCAGCACAAAATCACAGATTCTGTTTTGGAATGCCAATGGGCACATAGACTAAAGAACCGAAATGGTTGCGTTCATGGAGCGAAAGGGCAACCGAATCGTTCTTGTGAACAAAACACTGCATACGCCTCACAAGTAGCTAAACATTCCAGGTTATTACGTCTATCATACCGACCCAGCAGATGGCAGGAAGGGGGGCGTCATATTCACCATCGTACATAAAGACATAGAACACACGAACATCGAGTTCCCTGCACTTGAGGGGCTAGAGGCTACAGCTGTCAGAGTCAAGTTCAATGGAGCTAACATCGCACTGCTATCGCTATACAACCCATCTAAAAACTTAGTAACACGCATTATCAGCACAATTCTCAACATAGCACCACGGGTAATAGCCACTGGAGTTTTCACGAATACATACCTCGAACAGCAAGAAACTATATGAACATGCACTATGCCGAAATTACATTGCACCCTACGTACATGCCGGCATAGCCCCAACTCAGGTAAGATGTGTTAGACATAGCCCTCATCAGAGGCATCACATCCACACTCAACCTTATGGTTGAAAACGCTCTGGAATCAGACCACATAACTGTAATACTTCACACAGAAGAAGCACTGAAGAACGCAGTATCACGCAGGATACTAAATTACAAGCGCGCCAACTGGACCCTGTTGAATGAAATGCTTGATAGTCGTGTTCCGGACACTCACGAAATTAACAACACGCAACAAATAAATGCGACAGTGGAGCCTCTTACAACTGCTGTCCAAAACTCAGCGTCTGACGCCGTCCACATACAACACGACAGCACTCGGCGGCCCTGTCCTATGAACTCCTGGGCCTTATCTCGTTGAGGAACCGCAACAAGAGATAGCAGCAGCGACCCTGCGTCCATTCTATAAACTGCACGTTAACAAAATACAGGGACTAATACTAGAGAAAATATGAGGCTGAGTCAAATGAAAACTTAAATTTGTAATAACAAATCGAAATTTCGCGCCGTTATCCTGTAAGTTGGTAAGCGTGCTACAAACAGCGTGCAGAATGGCCTGTAGGTGGCAGCATAGTGCAGATGCACACACAACGTCGCAATATCAGTATAAAGATGGTCGCCCCACTTGCGACAAGCACCAAAAAAAGAACAGCGTTCTTTTATTCGGTTTTTGCGTAGTGAAGGTGTGAAACCTATTGAAATTCATCGATGAATGAAGGTTCAGTAGGGTCATGCATGTTTGTCACAGCAGCAAGTCTACGAATGGAGTAGGAAGTTCGCAAATGGTGTGACTTCAGTGGAAGATGCTCCTCGTCCAGGTCAGGCACGACGAGTTGTGACTCCACAGAACATTGCAGCAGTTGAAGCCATAATGAAGGAAAACCGCCGAGTGACACAGGATGACGTTGCAACATGTTTACAGATTAGTTATGGGTCAGCACACCACATTGTGCATGATGTGCTCCAGTTTCACAAAGTGTCTGCAAGATGGGTGCCACGGCAGCTGACTCTTAAAATGAGAGAACGACGTGTTGATGCTTGTGAAGAACTTCTACGGCGCTTTGAACGAGAAGGTGATGGTTTCCTTGCAAGAATCGTTACTGGGGACGAAACCTGGGTTCACTTCCACCAACTGGAAACAAAGAGAGCGAGCAAGGAAAGGCGCCATTCCTCACCACCAAAACCAAAGAAGTTTCGAGCAAAACCATCAGCAGGGAAGGTTATGCTGACTCCCTTTTGGGACGAAAAAGGCATCATTTTGGAGCATTACATGCCTAGAGGGACCACTGTCACCAGTGCATCATACACAGATCTGCATTTTGAGTGTCTTCCTCATCCACCATACTCACCAGACCTTGCCCCAAGTGATTTCCGTATGTTTGGACCACTCAAAGACGCAATAGGAGGAAAGAAGATCCGTTCCAATGAGGACGTACGCCATGCAGTGCATGAGTGATAGCGCGGGCAACCAAAAGAATTTTTTTATGAAGGAATTTATGCACTTTGTAATCGCTGGAGGACTTGCATTGAGCGTGGGGGGGGGGGGGGGGGGGAAATTATGTTGAAAAGTGATACAGCTCTGTACCACTCCTGCACAATAAATAATTTTAAAAAAAATACTTAAGGTTTTAATTTGACCCACTCTCATACAAACATTCACAAACGAGCAATGGGGCAGAAGCTCGCAGGTCTAGATACCACACGTCCTGGCGTGTGCAAACTACCCCGACACTTCACCACGGAGGAACATTACATTTCTACTCTACAAGGACCAGACGGCCCTGCTTACTCCGCGAACGAGAAGGCAGAGCTTATGGCCAGAACATTTGCAGCGGCCTTCATGCCGAATGTGGCTCCTTCAGACCCAGTATTCACACTTAAAATGGACCAGGAGGTTACACGACTTGTAGCCCAGCTCACTCTCGACGAAATCAGACTTACTAGCACAAATGAAGTTACCGGGGCTATAAAGCTAACCAATACTAGGAAAGCCCCGGTCCCGATGGCGTTCGAAACGATGTCCTCCTGACTTCAGGGATAGAGCCGTAGAATATCTCACACACTTATCGAATGCTGTCTTACATTACCAACACTTCTCTAACTTTTGGAAGACGGCCAAGGTCCTGATGTTCAGGAAGCCATGGAAAGACCATTCCTTCCACAAAATTACCAATCCATCAGTCTGTTGTGCTCGCTCAGCAAGACTGATGAGAAGGTAATACTTAAACGCATCACTATGCACTGCATCGCAAAGGCACCCTAAGACTGGAGCAAAATGGATTTAGGAACCACCACTGAACAACACAACAACTCCTCCGCATAGTTGAACATGTAAAAAATGGCTCTGAGCACTATGGGACTTAACATCTGTGGTCATCAATCCCCTAGAACTTAGAACTACTTTAACCTAACTAACCTAAGGACATCACACACATCCATGCCCGAGGCAGGATTCGAACCTGCGACCGTAGCAGTCGCGCGGTTCCGGACTGAGCGCCTAGAACCGCTAGACCACCGCGGCCGGCTTGAACATGTAATACACGGCTGCAACACGAACAAAGCCACAGGGGCCGTGCTCTTGAACGTCTAAAAATCTTTTGAGCGTCTCTGGTACAAAGGCCTCAACCGCAAACTAAGTGATGCTGGTTTCCCAGACGGACTCGTACGTCTCATACACTCATATGTCACGAAGAGATGTTTCAACCTTGACCTGCAGGACGAACAGTCGACACAACATGGTATCCAAGATGGAGTACTGCAGGGAAGCAGTCTGGGGCCCATCTTGTTTAACCTCTATATTAATGATCTTCCAGCAACATAAAACACGACGTTAGTAATCTAGGTAGATGACACAGCCACTGTTGCGCAAGACTGGAAACCGTCGAACATAAATTCACGATTACAATTGGCGCTAAGGACTTCCGAACCTCGCTTGGAACGATGGCGTATTAAAGTAAGCGTCGACAAGTGCGAAGCAGTTCCGTTCTCACGCAGAATGAAGCTACTGCGCAAACATTAAAACTTTATAGACAGGTAACACTACATGCATGTCCAATACGTTTTCGAGAGAGAAGTCGGTTTACTTGCAAGAGAGTTTGAAATATAAAAAGAAATGGGTGCAAATCATAATCAAAATAAGCAGTTTCCAGAATGAGATTTTCACTCTGCAGCGGAGTGTGCGCTGATATGAAACTTCCTGGCAGATTAAAACTGTGTGCCCGACCGAGACTCGAACTCGGGACCTTTGCCTTTCGCGGGCAAGTGCTCTAGTGTGGTAGAGCACTTGCCCGCGAAAGGCAAAGGTCCCGAGTTCGAGTCTCGGTCGGGCACACAGTTTTAATCTGCCAGGAAGTTTCAAAATAAGCAGTGTCCGACTGGAACGGAAACTTACATGAGGAGACCACGTAGAATAAGTCAACAAAGTGCACGTGAGGCTCAAACAGCCCTACCCAATGCTCAGCAGGGAAAGCACACTAAATAGGATGGCGCGACGTCCATGTGCATGACACTGATTAGACCTGTGATGACGTACACAGCTACCGTTTAAGATGTGCAGCTCCTACACGCATTTGCCGCCTGCAGATCATACAGAACAGAGTGCTACTAATCATTTGCAACGCTCCACGCTCCACTTGTGCCGTGGATCTTCGCAATGAATACCGCCATTAAATCTTCAATTAAGTATTCAAAAAACTTGCCACACGGTTGTACAGGAACTCGAGACATTCGAACAAACTCGTCATCTTTACTCTGGGAAATTATCATCACAACTATGTATGGAAGCAGAAGCGGTGAAAGGCATTGCTAGATAGGGTGAACTCACAGGCGACCACATCGGCAAGTCCGTGCACATCACCAATACTGACCAGATGTACCAGCTCCTATCACAGCCGACCAACAGGCAATAACAGTGAAGCTGACAAGCTCGCACAATGACGCAAAAGCAAACCGCCAACACTACCCTACACGGCCAATCCGGTATATGACCTATCACACACTAACTAATGATTAACTCAGCTGTACAGGTAAGCTGATGATGGTCAAAAAGCCAAGGACGGAACCCAGCTACAGCCGCCGAGTAGCATCGCTTCACAACCTCAAAGGTATCCCTTGCATGACCTGTCGGCGCCTACAAATCCTCTACTGCTCTTACAACCCGACCCAACTATCGCAGAGGTTTTTTTCCTTTGGCTCTTACCTCCAGAACTATTTATCCTCTCCCCTTCAAACCACCACCCTTCGTTCAACTTTCGATCCAACAAATCTCCAGATAAACGTAAGCAAACATTGCAGTACCCACTTACTGTGTGACCTCACTTAGTGAAAACTGATAGATACGCGGAGCTGACAGTAAAGCTTTTGTGTTGCCCATCATGCCGGTGTTGGCGTGGAGGTGCTCCACCTTATATAAATTCCAAGTTCACTGTGTAAGTCGTTACCAAGAACGTTTATTGAAGACAGCTCTGTTCTTCTAGCAAGGACGTCTTATTCGAAAGTGATCCCTCGCACACTAGCTGTCATGTCGAGAAATCTCGGTATAGTCACAGCACTTGTATCGTACATTGAGTTCAATACTATTTCCGTGCATTAAGGCATTATATCGATAACGGTAGCTGTAGTCTTGTTTACCACTTGCTTTGTAAGAGACACTGACGGACGAACTCCTCGTCCAGGTCGCGAAGGCCCAGGGGATGTCTACATACCGCAGTGTCATTCACTGGCTTGCTGCGTCGTGCGGATGCGGTATGGTGGGACATGTGGCCAGTACACGGCTCTGTCGGCCGCGTTGCAGACTCCCCAGACCGTGGAGGCTAAACTATTCAGTCAAGCAGCACTTCACTTGGCATCACGAGACCGAGGCCCTTGTCAGTCCTCCCACCAACGAAAAATCCGTGGCAGTACCGCGAATCGAAACTGGATCCTCCGCATGGCGGCACCTACGCTGACCACTCGGCTGCAGAGGCGGAACATAAAAATCCTAATTCATAAGTTTGTGGTATCGTGTTACACAAATGTTCTGGCATGCCTCATTTGCTGTCATTACTTGGAGATTTCTACGGCTGCCGCCGCCTCTCGCATCCCAATCTCCATAGTTCACGGTCATTCCAGTCTCCTTCATTAAGACATTCGCCACCATTGTTTCGTGACATCGTCTTTCCAGCATCTTGCAGGTCTACCGCGCTGTCTTCTTTTGTCCATTGCCATATACGTTTTGGCCATCTTGTGTCTGGCATACGCAGTAAGTGACCATACCATAGCAGGCGCTTCCTTTCTAGGTAGTCTAGGATTGTGCTTTCTACATTCATAACCTCTCTGATCCTATCATATGTAATATCATCAAGCCTGGAATATCCACAACTCCGTCTCCAGAAGTCCATCTCGACAGCCAGCAGGCGATCTTTTTGCCTCATAATTAGTTTCCACAACTCTGCACCATATGTTGTGATACTTTCAATACTTGTGTGGTATATGGTATGTTTTGTTCTGCGCGTTATGTTTTTGTTCCTGAGAATACCATTTAGTTGTTTTATGGCTCACCTGCCCTGGCCAATTTTATTGTTTATATTGTGGTGTCACCGCCAGACACCACACTTGCTAGGTGGTAGCTTAAATCGGCCGCGGTCCATTTAGTACATGTCGGACCCGCGTGTCGCCACTGTGTAATCGCAGACCTAGCGCCACCACCAAGGCAGGTCTCGTGATACGAGAGAGCACTCGCCCCAGTTGTACGAGAACCTAGCTACCGACCAGATGTACGAAGCCTTTCTCTCTCATTAGCCGAGAGACAGAATAGCCATCAGCTAAGTTAATGGCTACGAACTAGCAAGGCGCCATTAGCCGTACAGTGATTGTACTTAAAGTCTCCTGTGTATCGTCAAGATCGATGTACCTCAATGATTGAGTAAAGTTAAGTATTAAACCTGCTCCGTACTTTTCTTCCTAACATAAATTACGTATCCTGTTCCAGTACTTCACGCCCGTCTGCGTTAGTCTAGCTTGCCTTTTCAGCCATCTCAACTTCACGGTGTCGGCCCAGCTACCGACACAACATACATCATACATATTTCTACCATTGGACGACAGTGCCACTCCCAGGTACTTATAATTATGACATCCTTTATCAGTATCAGCACCAAGTTGTAAGTCGTTAACAGCATTTTCTCCCACTTTCAGATATTCTGTTTTAGATACCTTTTTGACAACGCCCCATTTTTCATATTCTTCTTTTAATTTGCGGAGCATGTAATTTGCATCTTCCTCATCTCAAGCTACTAACACTTGGTCGTCAGCAAAAAATAAAGTTAACAAGATCTCATCGACTACGGGGTTACCCATTCCTCGGCATTTCCTTTTCCAGGATTTTAGTGCCTCCTCTAGGTAGATCTTAAAGTGTGTAGGGGCGAGTGTGGAACCCCGGCGTACTCCCTTTGTCACCACAAACTCTTGAGACAATTGATTTCTCACTTTTACCATTGCCGTACAACCTTGGTGGAGGAGTCTGGCAGCTTTCACATAGGTCGGTGACACACCATTATCAATTAGACTTGTCCATAGCTTGTTCTGTGAAACTACGTCATAAGCTTTCTGGAGGTCTACAAAGACAGCGTGGGTCGTAAGGCCCCTTGCTGTCCTTTTCTCCACCAGAGTTTTGAGGGTAAATACTCCATCAGTACAGGAGCGACCAGATCTGAATCCATTTTGTTCTTAGAGTTCAGTTATTTCTTCTTCTTTCCTCTTTTTAGGATACGGCCATAGACTCTCGCCATCGGTGGCATCACACTAATATCATGATTGTTTGCACAATTTCTGGCCGGCCGGAGTGGCTGAGCGGTTAAAGGCGCTACAGTCTGGAACCGCACGACCGCTACGGTCGCAGGTTCGAATCCTGCCTCGGGCATGGATGTGTGTGATGTCCTTAGGTTAGTTAGGTTTAAGTAGTTCTAAGTTCTAGGGGACTTATGACCACAGCAGTTGAGTCTCATAGTGCTCAGAGCCATTTGAACCATTTTTTTTTTTGCACAATTTCTCCTGCTACCCTTCTTAAACATTGATGTAATTGTTGCCTTTTTCCACTCTTTTGGGGCTTCGTCACCTCTAAGGCATTTGTCAAAAATCACTGCCAACATCTCAAAGAATTTTGACGGCGCTGCTTTAACCAGTTCCATATAAATTAATCCTGGACCTGAAGACTTTCTGTTTTTCATGGCATTAATTGCATTTTGGACTTCCTTCGGGTTTATCGGTGGTATATGATCATTACCTATTTCAATGTTTGGTGGGTTCTCAGTGAATGCCGCGCTGTTCTCAATTAGTAGTCCTTGGTAGTGTTGTACCCACTCCTGCATGCCAATGAGGTTTATATCTGCTATGTCTTTATTCTGTGTTCTTATTGTTTTTAATACCTTGCAGGCTTCATTTGCTCGTGTACTCCCCATGCCTTTTCCTATCTCTTCACCGGTTTTCTGCCAGGATTCTTACTTTCTGCATTCTCTTATACCGAATGGTTCCACCACTCGTCACATCTTCTTTTACGCTTTTGGATTTCTTTTTTCCCAGTGCTTCATAAGGTGCGTCATGGATGGCTTCTTTAACCATCTCATACATCTTATCTACGGAGGTTTCTTCAACGGCAGCAAGTTCTTCTGCTAGCATTTGCTGGTACAAGAAACGGGTAGAACAGTGGTCAAGGTTTATTATACTGAATATTATTGACTCTGTCTGGCTCGGTTTTCACTTGAATTTCTGTGTCTTCGATCAACATGAATAATATCTTAGACATCAGCAAAAAATGGTCTGGTCCGCACTCTGCACCTCTCATAGCCCTCGCGTTTTGTACTACTATTTTTCTGTTGTTTGCTTTATTATGACATAGTCTATAATGTACTTGAGGTTAGTATCGTATGGAGCATGGCGCAGCGTACCATGTACGACTACCAGTAACTTCCTTTTCTATTCTACTCGAAACAAGAGGGAGGGAATATGAGTTACCTATATGCCTCTCTGTAAGCCCTAAATCCTCATATTTTATCCTTGTGGTCATTACGAGAAATATGTTGGTTGCAGTCCGCTTCAAACGCCGGTTCTCTAACTTTTATCAGTAGTGTTCCTCGAAGAGAACGTCGCGTTCCCTTCAGAGACTCCCATTTCATTTCCCGAAGAAACTCCGCGAAATTGTATGTTGACCAAGAACCGCTCGCGAAGTAACCCAAGTTTGCCTTGCAATAGACACATTGAAAAAGCCAAGCACATGCAAACATTCGGCATTTATTACAAGTGCGGTATGCAGCAATACTTAGTGTCTCACATGTTTCTATGATTAGAATCTTCCCCATCCATTACAAAATGTACTTGCCACACAAAAAGGTAAAATAATATATATGATGTGACCATTGCCTACCGATTTAATTGAAAGTTCTTGTGTCTCTATTTTGTCCCAGTCCCATTACGAAATTTTTTTTCCTTCCTTCACGAGAGAGGTTATGAAAATAATAAGTGAATCAACCAGTAACTACAGCTTGCACGGTCATAATAATTACGTAGTATTCGATCCTTTGACCTCCCGCTTCTGAAACTAACAGCTAAACACGCGATTTTCTTTTATTTCCCGTGGTCCACAACAAATTTTGTTTATCTCTTGAATTGCTTAAACAAACAAACAAGACAAACAGGACCACAAAAATGAAATAAAGCTACTAACGCTACACAAGAAAAGGGACCACGACGAAAATATCAAAAGCATCGGTTAATTCAACTTCTTTTTTTGTGTTTTGTCAAGTTTAACAAAAGTAAGGTGACAGGAAAGAAACATTCGAACAGAAAAAGGATTCTGCTCTTCATTCAGCTCCTTGACACTTAGATACTATCCACAGCATATTCGCAAAAAAGCTCACGTTAACGCTTCATCCTTTGACATGTCCAACGGGCCGGAACCATATACTGGTAAACGGCACAAGGATGCGGATCATACCCGTTCCGAACCACGTTATGAATATAATGCCCGACATGCCATATAACTGCATTGTTCTTCAGTGTGGGAGAGAAGACTGAATCGGTATGCAGGGGAATCTAGCTGGAAATTGTCCCTTCAGTCGCCCTGACCAGGAAGGCAAATTGTCAGCGGAACTAACTCCATTGATTGTGTACGTAGGCTACCAACCGATGACATAATGTATCCGTTTCATGGCAACGACCACATCGGTCTGCCTCACTAAGGCCAATGCGAAATAGTCGAATGTTGGTGGGGATAAGAGGTTATGACGACCTGGCACCTTGGCCACAGGTAGGCTGACATTGGACTAAACAAACTTCCAGTTGGTCTTTGGCGATAAGGACCCCATAGTGGGAGTGCGGTTTGCAAACGTCCATAACAGCATTTTGACAGAGAGATGCGACTGTGAAAGAATATGAAGAAGTACCATAACTTAAAGGAATGCGTAATGTCCATTCATTCGGACATGCCCGAAAGAACAGACACTACTCTAAATCTGCAGCTGTGATACTTCATACTAAACAGAAGGTGCAGGGACAGAAAGCAAAGGGAACTGGTTACCGCAACTGCGTAGTAAACAGGTGAACCCGAGTTCGAATCCCCGTCCGGCACATATTTTTAACTGTCGCCACTGATTCCACGTAATGTCCTTCCTCACTCCATCCACCTTCAATTAATATATAAAGCACCACAACGTCATCGGCATACATGCGAGCGATGAACCTTTCTCCCAATGACAACCAGCCACACAATTTAACAGCTATGAACCGTAATACGCGTTCCAGAAATAGCACCAGCAACTACATAGATAGGGAACTCCCCTGCAGGACACCTCTACAGACTTCTATGGGGAGAGTAAGATGACCATTGACATCAAGTGACTCCTGAATACCAGTACTTGGAGACGTGAGTAGCCATCGAACTGCATCATTAAAAGTAACAGCCGTCAACACTCGCAACAGAAAATTATGTCTAACTCCTTCAAACGAACGATTAAAATGAATAAAAAGTAAAGTTTCCGACTGGTGAATAGTGGAAGCAATAGAGATGAAATCACGACATTCAGCAACGAGAGTCAGGAGAGTACGACCATGGAGACAACTTTGATAACGTGTGACAGTGACAGCAGGCAAAACCGACAAACGGCTATTTGTCGCCGCGCTACGCTTTTATAACCAAAATTGAGTAGCGTTATCTTTCGGATTAGCGTCCAACTCCACTCAACAGAATACGACAAACCCTACGGGGAGCGATCAATATCATCATCAGATAAAGAAGAGACAGGAAGTGCAGCGTGTGAAGAGTCTGCATCACCTGACTACCCGGAAGAGGATCCACAGTAACCTCTTGCCCCATCGTATCAAATTGAGGAAGAGATGGCATTTCACTAGAACAATGAAAAGGCAGAACAGCAGACGATATCTCCATTAAATCATAGTAACCCACCGGAACAAATGTTCCTATGAGTGGAGGGGAGGATGCATACGTAACATTCATTTCATCGACAGAACCAGCCTTGTCATCGATGGCTAAACAAGAACAGTCTTCACCATCCTGAGTCCGCTGGTGTTTAAATTGTGCTACCGGTGCCGTTAACTTAATGGCAGCAAGGGTCTCATCTGAACGTACCGGTAACGGCGGAAAGTCGGGTGGAGTAGGGTGCAATGTCTCCCCATCGACCTTTAAAGTTGGAAAAGTACTGACAGGAGATTGCAAGACATCACTCAGACCATATCAACGGACGACGTTTTTCGTAGGACGGCTTTAAAACCGTAATTCGGCGCGGACAATTGGATCTGAGACTGCCACTTTCATTACAAAGGAAACAGTTCCTTCTTGCCCTGCATACGTAACATGACACCGGTAATCAAAAACATTCAGGTGTGAAGGTATGTCCTGCTGAACACACGTTTCTACCGTCCGGACAACACTGCAACATTGCAAACGATGTTGAGCAGACCAGCGTTCCCGCCAAATATGCCGAAAGACTCCATGAGGAAGCACCGCTTGTTTAAGAAATAAATGTTACATTCCGGGTGAAGATTATAAATTATAACCGGGTTCCACTCCATCACCGCATTTGCACGAAGGACTGGATTAACGGAACCAACACGATGTGTAAACACTACCTGAGAAGCAACCCGAGAGAGAGGCCAGTATACTTGCAAAAGATTTCGAAACTTCACAAAAAATGGATACAAATCAGAATCAAAATAAGCAGCACCTACCCGATCAGATGTAACTCGAGTCGAATCAGTCAAACAATTGTGAACTTCTAGAAAGCTTGGTCGAACATGACGCAAACTCTTGTGGAAAATGAAATGAATAGTTACCCGAACTTGCAGGGACACTTTTTAGGTCAGGGCTGAACGAATGTACAGAGAAAACAAACGAAATAGGTGCGAATAGGTGTTGAAGAGGACCAGGTTAATAGGATCCTCACAACACTACAGATGCAGGGGTCTTTCAGACAGAAAGCGACAAATTTATGTACGTATTAAGAGTCGTAACATTCAAGTGTTATTAATCTTACGGTTTTGCTGTGAAATGTAAATTATATACGTAACTAAAGAGAAAACTAATGATTTTCGACCATTGGTTCCTAGTTTCCATATAATATTAAATTTCGATGTTCTGAACGCAGCTCAATTCAGAACTACGTGACATGTCACTTGCGAGTGTGGTCTCCAGGAATTTTGTTAAGGCAGACATTTATATTCAGAAAATGTCTGTAAAGGAAATGCAAGACAAAATGGCGGTGATCTCATTCCGTCGTCGGTCGTTGTACATGGATTCTTCTCTCACACAGCTAACTGGAAGTCAGAACTGAAGAACGGTCAGAACTGATAGGCAAGCTTTCCTCTCTTCAGAAAAGTTACCGCAAAGCGGAGTGCGGTATTGAAAGTATCAGGATCTCAGAGCGTGAAATTGAATTGGCGCCACGTGTCAGGTGGGCCTCCCTCGTCTCCGGGGAAGCAAATGCCATGCATTCATTTGAGTTTCTCCGCACGCTACCTCGGGTTCCTATTTCCCGCTTGGCTGAACTTTTGCTATAGCGGCCCCGCTCGGTGAACGTGTTGGAGCTACAGGGATGAGACGAGACGAACGAGACGAGAATAATAGTGTGTATGCGTGTGTGTGTGTGTGTGTGTGTGTGTGTGTGTGTGTGTGTGTGTGTGTAAGTGTGTGTGTGTGTGCGCGCGCGCGCGCGCGCGCGTAGATAGCTGGCTCGGTGTGTAGATGGGTGGTTGCTTGGTTGTGCCCTGCCTTGATACTGGCGCGGCGCCCAGACGCACGCACGTATGTGCACTCAAACACACACACACACACACACACACACACACACACACACACACACACACACACACACACGATTCAGGGATTCTCGTTTGACGTAAAAGAGTATCTCGGTAATACTCAAAATACAGACCATTACAATGAGAGACATAATTCCACGAAGTAAGGTTTTGCCTATGATGCCACAATGCGTTGCTAATAGCAATTATTTCGAATACTTTAATCTTACATGTGCAGTTTCACTTTGAAGTACTTGAGACATAGTTATGAAAACGTGTCACGCAATAATACGTACTGTAAACGATTACAGCCAAGTAGGGAATGTATACACACAAGCAGATATCTATATATACTTTTATTCATAATTTTGCATTACCTAGTTTTTACATTATTGTACCTTCCCCTTATTTTCTTAGCACTAAATCATAGATTCATTCTTAAAATTTCTCTATTTGTACTCACTTGTCCCACACGCTCCAGTGCCGGAAATTATTTATACATTTCGATACACTCTAATCACAATGCTCTTTCTCCCTGTTTCGAACTCATTTTCGAACTACAACAGCAACGAACAGTGAACACAATGATATCCACAGTCTGTAGCACGCTACAGGCTGGCAAGGATGTAGTTGATACCACCCACAGACGGCACAGTATTTCCAGACAGTGTAATATGCTACATAGGTTTTCGATGTTCTCAATTTTACTGCGCAACAACTCAAGCTCACTCCTACACTTTCGATATTACTGCCTATAAGTAAATATTGCGAAATTTGGAAGTCTGACGTCTGCCCCCATCTGCCATTAAATTGCCGGTGGCCCAAATGTTAGATAATTATTTTCTACAGAACAGTTTGACTGACCTGTGGAAAATAAGCAAAAAGCTCAGAGATGTTGAATCTACGGTATTTACTAAAACTTTCCCGGATGAAACGAATCAGTTTTGGATCCATGATTGTCGGTGAACCACTTTCTCTTCATCATGCACATTGGTTTGCTTATTTCTGGACCTACGGCACCGTTGTTTTATACCAGTTTCACTCATTACCAAAGATTAGGACTACCGGAAATATAGCTTCATCTGGGTGCTGGTGGCAGAATTCTGCTACCGCAGTATTTCAGAGTTCGCCAGACACCACGGGAAATATCCGAATGTATCTGGAAACAATCTGGAGAAATAAATTAAAATGTGTACTTTCACAGTATTTGAAAGAAAATTCTGTAACGTCATTCACGTGCTTTTTAAATGAACGGTGTTTATTAAGTGAATAGCTCTCGTAACTGCGAAAATGTGCTTACCAGGCTACTGGACTACTGTCCAAGTTACAACAACTTAAAAGGTAGACTTTTAGATGAAGTCCTTATTTAATGGAGGCAAAATTTCATCCTTTCTCAACAACTCGGGAATGTGGCAAGTATATGATGGGGCATAGACACATTTAGCTGCTGATGTGGTATGTGATGGGCCAATATGCTCCAAGATGTTCGTATAAGTATTTATTACACCAAGATCGCTTAATTACAACAGATATCCACATTAAAAATTAACAGCTGTTGAATATTTTTAATAACGAGACGCCCTTCACGTAATAAATTATTATATGAATACTTATCAGGTCACAAGATTTCATTTGGAAACACTTCTTAAAATGTAGTCTGAAAGGACCTCCTCCTGGGCATCAAGGGTCACACGACTTACGTTAGATCTTCTACATTTCTCTGACTAAGGACTGGAGTCATATCAGAATGATATGTACAGTACTCCTGTTCATGAAGTCCAAGAACGGAGCAGCGAAATGTGCAGTTAGTAGTAACTGACCTTATCAGGAAGTGGAGAACTGGTCTTAAATATTTTCAGAAATCTTTTAAAAATTTTTGTACAAACTCTCTTAATTGTCAGTAGCGCATGTCGTATATTGGTTGCGTTGCGATTAGACTATTAAAAGGTTTTGTATAAATTGAAAGAAAGTCTAAAGGAATTATATACCGTTGTCAAGAATTAAGAAATAATGAGGGAGTGCTCGAATTAATCCGTAACTGTCTGCAGACACGAGTGCAGAATTGCATCCAAATACGACAAAGATACGTGGAGCACCTCCTTAAACAGGTATAAGTGTGCAGTAAATTTGTAACACGCAATATGTTCAAGTAGTGTTGTATCTGTTTTTACAGTAGGGCATGCGTGAAATTGTATCCGGATGAAATTGGGACTTAGTCGAAAGTGTGCTACCTGTGAGCGCAGTACAGGTACTACACCGCGCCTAGTACACGTCCACAGCGGCGCTCGGGGCCCACAGCTCGTTTGTGGAAGCATGTTTACCGATATGCTTTTACTTCTGTTCAAAAAAATGGTTCAAATGGCTCTGAGCACTATGGGACTTAACATCTATGGTCATCAGTCCCCTAGAACTACTTAAACCTAACTAACCTAAGGACATCACAAAACACCCAGTCATCACGAGGCAGAGAAAATCCCTGACCCCGCCGGGAACCGAACCCGGGAACCCGTGCGCGGGAAGCGACTTCTGTTCAAAGTGGTTCAAATGGCGCTGAGCACTATGGGACTTGACATCCGAGGTCATCAGTCCCCTAGACTTAGAACTACGTAAACGTAACTAACCTAAGGATATCACGCCCTTCCATGCCCGAGGCAGGATTCGAAATTCGAACCTGCGACCGTAGCAGCCGCGTCGTTCCGGACTGAAGCACCTAGAACCACTCGGCAACCTCGGCCAGCTTTACTTCTGTCATTGCAAGTTATCACCCGTGTCTATCATCGCTGTTAATCACGATTATTTAACCTACATATATTTGTTGCGGAAAAATATTGAAACAACGCTAAAATACACGCTAAAAATAAGCGCAGATAATTGGAAAGTGCGCAGGTTGGGCTGTTGTTTTTGATCACCAACGGCATCTGTGCATTGTGCTCAATACGTTGTATGGGTGAGTGGTGGTCAGAACAGTGTGCCGTATACTTGCGAGTGCTTTATGTCGGAGCTCAGTGAATCCGAGCCTGAGCCAACTGTTGGTGCTCTGATAGTGCCTGATTACATAACCAAGGTAGCCGAATGGTCTGATGTTCCAGGAGACACCGTTTCGAAGATCTACACCGCATACAGGGAAAGCGGAGAAACTTCATCAGCAAACTCAACGAGTGGGTTGAGTGACGGTGACACATGTTCACTGATGAGGATTATGACGAAGAATAAGAGAATGACAGCTGCAGAAGTCACTGCACAAATTAATGTGCCATTCTCGATCCATATCAACACCAAAACAACCCGATGGTATTAAGCAGGGAAGTACAGGGCGAATTTTAATACGAATACCACACATCAGTGATGCAGGTGGCCTAACAGAAAAAAACGTGGTGCCGAGGCCATGAAACCTGGAATAAGGGGCAATGGAGAAATATAATTTGATCGCATGAGCCTCGTTTCCCACTGTTTCCAACTTCTAGCCGAGTTTCGGCGATGATTTGGGCAGCCATATACGAATAATGAAAATGATGTAACGGGTGGAGGATTCACAATGAATAGGAAGGTAGGGCAAAGTAGAAAAGGAAATTGAGGATGTCTAGATGACGGTCAGTTTGGCTTTCGGAAAGGTAAAGGCTCCAGAAGACAATTCTAATGTTACGACAAACAATCCTGTTGGAAGAACATTCGAAACTAAGCATAATACCAGAGGTTGAAAATACCGCTTCCGTTGTAAATTTGTTTTATTATCACGACCGGTTTCGGACTCGCATAAGCCCATCCTCAGGTGTCGCAACTGTGCTGTGGGCCCCGAGCGCCGCGTGGACGTGTACTAGGCACGGTGTGGTACCTGTTCTGCGGTCATAGGTAGCACACCGAGCGTTGTACTCGTCCACCGCTGAGCTCGGGGCCCACAGCACAGTTGCGACACCTGAGGATGGGCTTATGCGAGTCCGAAACCGGTCGTGATAATAAAACAAATTTACAACTGAAGTGGTATTTTCAACCTCTGATTTGATGTTGCGGTTGGTAATGGAAGCAAGGCTAAATGGTTCAAATGGCTCTGAGCACTATGGGATTTAACGTCTGAGGTCATCAGTCCCCTAGAACTTAGAACTACTTAAACCTAACTAACCTAAGAACACCACACACATCCATGCCGGAGGCAGGATTCGAACCTGAGACCGTAGCGGTCACGCGGTTCCAGACTGTAGCGCCTAGAACCGCCCGGCCACCCCGGCCGGCGTAGTAAAGCTAAAGAAAAATCAAGACACGCTCTTAGGAATTGTAGACAGCGATTGTTCGACAACGTAAAATGGTGCAAGATGTTCGAAGTTCTGAGAGAAATAATGGTAAACTGTAGGGAGAGACGGGTAATATACAAAATGTACTAGAACTGTAAGTAGGCTGTTTAGGTTTTTATGTTGGTAACGCCACGTATCGCTCTGTATGAAAATCACTGGCTGTGCTGTGTGTAGTCTGTGGCTGGGTGGCATTGTTGGAATAGTCGCTATTGTAGTGTTGGGCAGTTGGATGTTAACAGCACGTAGCGTTGCGCAGTTGGAGGTGAGCCGCCAGCAGTGGTGGATGTGGGGAGAGAGATGGCGGAGTTTTGAGAGTGGATGATCTGGACGTGTGTCCATTAGAAAGAGTAAATTTTGTATTATTGGATATCTTGAACTGATACATATATATGATGTCTTTTGAACATTATTAAAGTAAATACATTGTGTGCTCCTTATGAAAATCTTTCATTTGCTAACTATGCCTATCAGTAGTTACTGCCTTCAGTAGTTACGATCTCTTATTTAGCTGGCAGTATTGGCGCTCGCTGTATTGCAGTAGTTTGAGTAACGAAGATTTTTGTGTGGTAAGTGATTCATGAAAGGTATAGGTTATTGTTAGTCAGGGCCATTCTTTTGTAAGGATTTTTGAAAGTCAGATTGCGTTGCGCTAAAAATATTGCGTGTCAGTTTAAGCACAGTCATTTATAATTTTTCTAAGGGAACGTTTCAGAACCAATAGCGAATAATAAGAATGGACGACCAAGAGCGAAGTGCTCGGTTTAAAAAGAGTGTAAAACAGGGATGTAGTGTTTCGTCCCTGCTGTTCAATCTGTACGTGGAAGAAGACATGATGGAAACAAGAGAAATGTTTAGGAGTGAAATTAAAATTCGAGGCGAAAGAATATTAATGACACGATTCGAAGGTGACATTGCTATTCTGAGTGAAAGTGAAGAAGAATTACATGATCGACTGGATGTAATGAACAGTCTAATGGGTACAGAATATGGACTGAGAGTAAATCGAAGAAAGACGAAGGTAATGAGAAGCAGCAGAAATGAGAAGAGCGACAAAATTATCATCAGATTTGGTGGTCACCAAATAGATATAGTTAAGGAATTCTGCTACCTAGGTAGCGAAATAACCAACGACGGATGGGGCAAGGAGGACATCTAAAGCAGACTAGCACTTGGGAAAAGGGTATTCCTGGCCAACAGACGTTTACTAGTACTACTCTCAGGCCTTAATTTGAGGAAGAAATTTCTGAGAATGTACGTCTGGAGCACAGCATTATATGATAGTGAAACATGGACTGTGGGAAGACTGGAACAGAAGAGAAACGTAGCATTTGAGACGTGGTGTTACAGGTGAATGTTAAAAATTAGGTGGGCTGACAAGGTAAGGAATGAGGAGGTTCTGCGCAGAACCGGAGAGGAAAGTATTATGTGGAAAACACTTACAAGGAGGAGGGGCAGGATGATAGGACACCTGTTAAGACATCAGGGAATGACTTGCTTGGTACTACAGGGAGCTGTAGAGACCAAAAGCTACAAAGGAAGGCAGAGATGGGAATACATGCAACAAATAACTCAGAACGTTGTGAGCGTGTGGGTGCTATTCTGTCATTCTGCGCAACGGAGTAATCTGTGATGTACCCTTTTCCCTGTGGCTCCTGCAAGATAAAATTTTCACCCCCACTCTAGTACAGAAGTTAGACAGACGCTCCTAACGTTCTAAAAAGAAATGCCTGAAAAACTTCCAGCAATAAATATCTTTTGGAGTCGTACACTGTAAGGAAATGACACAAAAATTCACAAAATTTCTTACTTGACCAGTGGGATACTTGGGTATTGGAGTAGTGCTAGTTAATAGTAAACATGAAACTAACGAAAATTATTATTTATTTTGCAAAAATTCTGAGAAAATCGCAATGGCACTTTTAATTAAGAACCGAACACGTTATTTCCGGGTTCTTTTCGGAATGTGGAGTTACCTCTTAAGGATAGGATTCGCTAATGAAATTTCTATACAAAGTGTAAGATTGTTATTGACTTGGCAGAATGGCTGAGAGCCGCGCCTACTCAACTTGAATAATTATCCGTTCGAATGTTGCTAGGTACGGTCGAGGCTATCGCGTGTGAATGCAGTGAAGTGTACTGTTGTGGAGGAAATATGGGGCTCGCAAGAGCTGTAGCGCACAATACCGTAAGCTGCGATGACTGCTGTTTGCGCCGCTCGCTGCTGACAAATAAGATAACTCTCGTTCTATCTGGATTGACCTTCCCCAATCAAACTCTCCCTACGCCTTGATGAAGTCAAGGACTCCTATTCGCTCCTAATCTAACTATTGGCGTGGTACAACGGTCAGATAACCAGTCGACCGCGATGCCTTTCAAAAATTCGCTCACAGGCGTTTAACTATAACTCTGTCCGTTCACACCGCACAATAAGTGTGGCAGCCAACACAGTGAACAACGCTTAATCACAAGGACTCAATATAGAGTTGCACTTCGATTCGCTCTCGACAGAGGTGTTCTCCCAGTGAAGTGCTGAGGAGAGACTTGTTCCTCGCTCTGTGAGTACACGTACGAGCGTGCATGTTCTCGTTACGTGCTCTCGGCCCCTCTCAATGGTACGGACCCTCTCCACACCAGACGTGAAGGGGTATATCTTTCGGTCTCTTCCATTACTCCTTCAACCCAAAGCGTCAGAAATATCGTCTGCCAATCAGCATTGATCTTCTAAAACGGGAGGATGACGTTTCGTTTAAGGCAACCAATCTGGAAACATGTAGCATCAGCGTTTGGCGTTTGCTGTCTCCCTGTGAAAATCTCTGAAGCGTGCTCTGTGTAAAGAATGCGCAGGCTGGCCGCTCCCACACAATGTAGCGGAATTTGCTTTTAAGCCGAGATGGGGTCGTTCTCCCCTTTCACTCGGGCAAACACTGTCCGCTCCACGGGCGGTCGCCGGCCGACGTAGATAGCACCCTGTGAAAATCTCTGAAGGGACCGGCATCCTGGAGTGCGGTGCTTGCCTCTCCCGAACTAAAAGCTTTTGTGACTGTCGTCTCTTGAATGTGTGTGTGTACGCCAGCCTCGAGTATTTCAACGACGGTGCGCACTTGCGATTTATTAGTGATTTGCGTATCGTTTACATGAATTCATACAACATTGACTTTATCTTATCGAGTTTGGGTTGGAATGAAGCGTCTTGATGTGCAGAATATGATTGTGAGAGTGGAATATGTAAGCAATGAAGGTCAGGAGACCACGACGTCTTACAATGTAAGTTGCTGGTGCTACTTTGAGATGGAAAGGTTGGCACAGGAGAGGAATTGATGGCGGGCAGGATCAAACCTGTAGCAGCAGAAGGGGCCCCTGTTCACACGTCTCGCGCTGTATTGGACTGGTTTGTGAACACGACGATGAGTTTTCGCATATGCCCTGACCACCACAGTCACTAGATCTCAGTATTAATGAACCTTTGTAGTCCTTTGAAGAAAAGTGCTCGTGATCGCTATCCACCTCCATCATCGTGACTTGCACTTGACATTTTAAGGAAAAGTGGTATAAGGTACCCTTGAAAACCATACAGGACCTATATTCATCAATGCCGAGAGGAATGGAAGCCATTTGTAGAAGGACCCGGATCATGCTATATTAGTCAGAAGCGACTTCAACCTACCTAGTATGGACTGGGATGTCTATGGATTCATTACAGGTGGTACAGACAAGCCGTTGTGTGAATAACTTTTGAACACATTATCCGAAAACTGTCTTGAGCAGCTAAATCGATAGGCTAGGCAACGCGTAAAGGAAATATTTTAGATCTGGTAACCACGAACAGACCAGACCTCATCGACGGTGTCAGTGTTGAGACAGGGATTAGTGATCACGATGTTGTCATTACGACTATGGTTACGAAAGTTAAAAAGTCGGTCAAGAAGGCAAGGAGAGTATTCTTACTGGAAAGAGCAGATAAGCAGTTGTTAGCATTCCACTTAGTAAATGAATCGACTTCATTTACTTCCGGTATGATGGACGTGGAAGAATTATGGGCTAATTTTAAACACATTGTAAATCACGCATTGGACAAGTAAGTGCCGAAAAAGTGGGGTACGGACGGAAAAGACCCACCGTGGTTTAACAGCGCAATTCGGAGAGTGCTCAGGAAGCAAAGGCAGTTGCACTCGCGATACAAGAAAGATCGGAAGAATGAGGACCGGCAAAAGTTAGTAGAGATTCATGCTGCTGTAAAAAGAGCGATGCCCGAAGCATTCAACCACTACCACCGTCATACGTTAACAAAAGATCTCGCTGAAAACCCAAGGAAATTCTGGTCTTACGTAAAATCGGTAAGCAGGTCGAAGGCTTCCATCCAGTCACTCACTGATCAGTCTGGCCTGGCAACGGAAGACAGCAAAACGAAAGCTGAAATTTTAAATTTAGCATTTGAGAAATCTTTCACGCGGGAGGATCGTACAAACATACCACCGTTTGAGTCTCCGGTTCTGCGCAGAACCTCCTCATTCCTTACCTTATCAGTCTAACTAATTTTCAACATTCACCTGTAACGCCACGTCCCGAATGCTTCGTTTCTCTCCTGTTCCAGCTTTCCCACAGTCCCGTATTGCCCAACGTAAAGTCCCGAGCGACTGGAAAAAAGCGCAGGTGACGCCTGTATATAAGAAGAGTGGAAGGACGGATCCTCAGAATTACAGACCAATATTCTTAACATCGGTTTGTTGGAGGATTCCCGAACACATTCTCAGTTCGAATATAATGAATTTCCTTGAGACAGAGAAGTTGCTGTCCATGCATCAGCACGGCTTTAGAAAGCATCGCTCCTGCGAAACGCAACTCGCCCTTTTTTCACATGATATCTTGCGAACCATGGATGAAGGGTATCAGACGGATGCCATATTCCTCGACTTCCGGAAAGCGTTTGACTCGGTGCCCCACTGCAGACTCCTAACTAACGTACTAGCATATGGGATTGGTTCCCAAGTATGTTAGTGGCTCGAAGACTTCTAAAGTAATAGAACCCAGTACGTTGTTCTTGATGGCGAGTGTTCATCGGAGGTGAGGGTATCATCTGGAGTGCCCCAGGGAAGTGTGGTAGGTCCGCTGTTGTTTTCTATCTACATAAATGATCTTTTGGATAGGGTGGATAGCAATGTGCGGCTGTTTGCTGATGATGCTGTGGTGTACGGGAAGGTGTCGTCGTTGAGTGACTGTAGGAGGATACAAGATGACTTGGACAGGATTTGTGATTGGTGTAAAGAATGTCAGCTAACTCTAAATATAGATAAATGTAAATTAATGAAGATGAATAGGAAAAAGAATCCTGTAATATTTGAATACTCCATTAGTAGTGTAGCGCTTGACACAATCACGTCGATTAATTATTTGGGCGTAGCATTGCAGAGCGATATGAAGTGGGACAAGCAAGTAATAGCAGTTATGGGGAAGGCGGATAGTCGTCTTCGGTTCATTGGTAGAATTTTGGGAAGATGTGGTTCATCTGTAAAGGAGACCGCTTATAAAACACTAATACGACTTATTCGTGAGTACTGCTCGAGCGTTTGGGATCCCTATCAGGTCGGATTGAGGGAGGACATAGAAGCAATTCACAAGCGGCCTGCTAGATTTTTTACTAGTAGGTTTGATCATCACGCGACTGTTACGGAAATGCTTCAGGAACTCGGGTGGGAGTCTCTAGAGGAAAGGAGGCGCTCTTTTCGTGAATCGCAACTGAGGAAATTTAGAGAACCAGCATTTGAGGCTGACTGCAGTACAGTTTTACTGCCGCCAACTTTCATTTCGCGGAATGACCACAAAGATAAGAGAAATTAGGGCTCGTACAGAGGCATGTAGGCAGTCATTTTTCCTTCGTTCTGTTTGGGAGTGGAACAGGGAGAGAAGATGCTAGTTGTGGTATGAGGTACCCTCCGCCACGCACCGTATGGTGGATTGCGGAGTATGTATGTAGATGTAGGTGTAAATTTGGAATGCCAACAGTCTTCCTACACCGCGTTAGGCGTGGTAATGTGTTTTTAGGGTTTCCATATTTTAGTCAACCACTGTATGTGTTAATTCTATGTTTTAATTCACCAATCCAGTTGCAACTTGTTTAGCTGTCACTAGGCCAGAGGCCTGGACGGTAACCACAACTCGTTGTCTGCATCGGCGTCTCGTCGGTTCTGCTCCACCAGTGAGAAACGCGCGGCACGGACTGGTTGGAGACCTTTTATCATAAATACGAATTCCCCAACTTCACGTTCCCAGTTTTTATACGCACTAGAGTCTGCGTATCGAACAACTCTCACTTCTCTGTTGGCGTTCGGCCAGAGCGTTGTTCCCTCGCACTGCCGGCGAGAAACTGCGAGAACTATGACGCCCAGAAATGGCCGCAGTTTTGTAAGTTACAACGCACTTTCCAGAGACTCGAGACGGGCGCCTCGTTCATAAGGCGGCGGCCTGGTAGTAAGTCGGAGTGTACCTGTCTGCCCCCACACGTGAACAAGTCACTCCGCGGGAGGCGCGGGCTCCTTCCACTTCGGCTCTTCTCTTTTCTTTTTTTTTTGTTCTTCCCCGCCGCTTGTGTCTCGGCGAGCTGGTGTACGAGGTGCGAGGGCCTCACGTTACGCACCGATGCGTGTCTCCAGATAAAGGGCCGAGCTTTCGCTGGTATTTTATAATCTGGCTGCCGCGCCACGAGCACAGTGTATAAATCCCCGTGGGTGGACGGGCCCGGCCACAATTCGCCGTTACTTCCACCAGCTGCCGCGAGACACCGCCGCAGCCTTTGGCCAGAGATGCCGAAGAGGTTCGCAGCTCAGACGATAAACAAATGTCCTCGGCGCTACGAGCCCTTTATTTTACTTGCAGAGCTCTAAGTTTACAGTCGGGCTGGTAAATAGCTATACCGTGCGAGATAAGAGCAACTCTGCACTTGGAGGCTTCAAAGTAATTAAGATTTGAGAGTTTGTTTAGCTAATTGGTGCAGTAAAACTAACGTATAGCATTAAGGGCACAACACAAGTTAATGATAGACATCGCTGTACACATTCCTTTACAGAATGCGTTTTTTATCGACTGCAGATGAAGAGTAGACTTAGGGTTTTATTTTCTTATCATCTTAAGTTTAAATGGAAATGCTACGCAATCAAACTTCTGCCTAGCATGAATTAACCAAGAATTTTCGAATGTTGTGTCATTTTTAACCTCAACACATTAGTCTAGCACCAGAAATCTCTCTACCAACAGATGCACCGTATTTATTTTTGTTCACAAAAACGAATATGGATTCCATATAGCAGGGGTCGGCTAGTAGTTTTCAGTGGGGTCCGAATTCGGTGTAAATTTTTTTATGGTGGTGCAGAAAAAACTAATAACGAATAGGTACTGTTTTTTATTCTGTTTTCAAGTCGAGTTAGTTTCCAAGAAAAGGGTAAACCAAGTAAAACAAGTAGCGAAACTTCCCCTTAGAAAAATTATACATGACTGTGCTTAAACTGACACACAGTACTTTTAGCGCAACGCAATACGACTTTCAATAATCCTTACAAAAGAATGGCCCTGACTAACAATAACCTGTACCTTTCATGAATCACTTACCTCACAAAAACCTTCGTTACTCGAACTACTGCAATACTGCTAGCTAAATAAAAGATTCAAACTACTGAAGGCACTAACTACTGATAGGCATAGTTAGCTAATGAAAGATTTTGATAGAGAACAAACAATCCATTTCCCTTAATAGTGTTCAAAAGTCATAATATATATCAGTCCATGATATCCAATATTACACACTTCAAGATCGTCCGCTCTCAAAATTCCGCCATCTCTCTCCCCAAATCCACCACTGCTGGCGGCTCACCTCCAGCTGCGCAACGCTACGCGCTGTTAACATCCAGCTGCCCAACACTACAATAGCAAACCACAATGCAAACCAGCCAAAGACTACACACAGCACAGACAGCGATTTTCATACAGAGCGTTACGTGGCGTTACCAATAAAAAGAACCTAAACAGCCTATTTACAGTAGTTCTCAGCTAATATTGTAATATATTCAATGTGAGGAATTACATCGACAGTCTTGAGCCAGTTTTTTAAAGTTCGGTATACAAGGCGTACAGCAAATGCGAAGTATGTCTTCGAGGTGGGCGTCCGTGAACCTTGACCGATATGTGTCCTTCGAAATATTCATTTTCGAGAACGACGGTTCGCATATATACGTCGAATCAAACATAGTGGCCAGATTGATAACTACTTTCTTACAAATTTTCATATTTTTCTGGAACATGTTTACCCTTAAATTCTTCAGTGGATACAGTTTCATACATTTGAAAAGAAATATCTTCTTGCAAGTCGATTATCTCCACTTGAAGGGAAGACTTTGAAACGCTGAACAACTTAGCAGCATCAGTCCATTCTGCCGATGCATCAACTTCATAAGGAAATTTTAGGAACTGAGACAGCTTTCCAATTTCTCCAACGTCTTGAAATCTTGTAGCAAATTCGTCCCTTAGATCGGACAGAAATCTTACAAACACTGCAATGTCTTCTTCAGAGTTCTCTTTTTTTACACTCAAGCATTGTTGGGGAATGAATAAATTTGTGCCTTGCAATATCTTTTTCAAAAATATCCAGCTTACGACGAAAAGCAGACACACTTTGTATCAGATAACATAATAATTTGCCATTCCCTTGTAACTATGTTGATCGCATTTAAATATTTCAGAATATCCTTTAGAAAAGCCACAGCTAGCATATTGCGCTCGTTTGTTATGAACTCTATGTGTTTCTTTGCTCCCTGCGTATCCAAGATTTGCAAGAAGGAGGTTACATCTTCCTTTATTAGCCAGAAACGTTCAACAACTTGACCTTTACTTAACCATCGAACATTGTTGTATTGCAATAAGTCAGAATACGCTGCATCATATTCTGAAAGAAACTTCTTGAACTTTCGGTGTTGAAGAGAAGAATGAGATCTCATAAAATTAATCAAGTGCACCAAGCTTTTCATTACTTCTTGCAGTGTAGCACTGAGTTTTCCACAAAGGGCAGTCTGATGAATTGCACACTGATACGACATAAGACCTGGATTCTGATCCCTGATTTTCTTTACTATACCTTTTTCTTTGCCAATCATCGCTGGGGCGCCGTCACTTGAAAGCAACACTATTTTATCATAACGAATGTTGGAATTATTAGTAAAGACCTTTGAATAGACCTTCTCCTCGAGTGTTACCTTTCAAAGGCCATATTGCGAGCAGTTCTTCCCTGAATATCTTATTTTCAGTGTCGAAAAATCTCACGAAAATAGATATTTGTTCATCATCAACAATGTCACATGATTCGTCAAGTGCAATGGCGTAGCATGGTGCCTTTTCCTAAAGTTCCAGCAGAGTACTTTTAATATCAGTAGCTAAAATTTCTGTTCTTCTTGTATTACTTCTTGTCGGCATTGGAATACTTTGAATTGCAGCGAGGACATCCTTTTTTTCTTCAAACAGTGACAAATCTCTTTCCAACGTACATTCTTTCATTATTTCAGGATCTGAAAATAGTTTTTGGTGTTTACTAAGTGTCCAGCACACACGTAACGCTGCTTCTGCCTATTTTTCTTGCTCACTTATGCAGCGAACAAGCAATTTCATGCTTTTTTCGTAAGAAGTAAGATATTCCTGTAATATAAATTTAAATTATATCGTGATAAGTTTACAAAGCAGTTATACATATCACATTTATACATTATCTAATAGACTTATATTACCGGTAATCTTTAAGAGCCTCATTGCCAAGAGGAAAGTTTTTGTGGAATTGCTTATGAGTTGTTTCACAGTGTCTCTTTAAATTGCCACTTTTAATAACAGTGACCGTTTTATTACATATTAAGCAAGCTGGAACCGCTTGGGGTCTATCAGGCAGCGTAAAACAATATTGTTCAGTCCATTCAGTTAAAAATCTCCTATTTTCAGTGTCCACTTTTCGCTTTTCAGGACCCATTATTAATGTAGGTATGTATGTACGAAAAGGGTTTTCACACGACAAATTGTAAAACAAATGAATAATTGCTCTGCGGCCTGCGTGTGATTGACGAAATGATGTAAAGATCGACCGCCCACTGTGCTCTCTTTGACTAAAACGACAGGTTCAGACTTGTTTAACAAATGAACAAGTGAGCAGTGACGCGTGGTGGGAGGCGCTACTGGCCGAGAAAAATAGAATGAAATGGATCGACTCGACTAAATGATTTGCTAATCCACTCGACAAAAGTTTTGTTTTTTAGACACGTTTAGTTACTAAATTACTCAGTACTCGACTAAATTACTAGCCTAGTGCGAACGAGACGCCTGGATACATTGTTGGACGTCGGACTGTATTTAAGAATATTTGGCGGTCCGAGGTTCGACCTGTTGCCGATCTCTGCTTTATAGCATACTGCTTGAGGCTACAAACTGTACATCCTGCTGACATAACATTTACAAATGTGTAATGATACTTACTGATGTCCTACACGATCACGCCATTAACCATACAAAATGCTATTTAAAGAAAGATACCCTTAAATGATATACAGCTGCATAAAGGCACGCTGCTGTTAAATAGCTGTGATTGTTTACATGAAATTCTAGAAAAGACGAAAAAACTACAGATTCCTACTTGTGAAAACACACATATTTTTGAATCGATCCGGCAATTCTGAGGGACAATCAAATGAAAACCTGACAGCCTTCGCAACGAGACCATGCAATAATTCCATAGAAAAATAATCTCAAGACCCGTTACGACATTTATCCCACTAGGAGGCGAGACGATCAATCCTTGTTTCGCTGAACCACAATCGCACCCATTCTTTCAGTTTCTCGTCTGACTAAAACCGACGTCAATGCATGTCGCTGAGACCGTTTCGAGCCCGAGAGCAAACGGCAAAGCTCACAGCGGAAACATTCCACATCTCCCCGTCAAAGCAATCCAGAGGTGTTCACGAAACTTCCGGTAAGGTCGTGGTGGCCTTTTTCTTCGATTGCCGGGACCCTTTGCTCGTCGAGTTCCTGGAGCATGGAACCACTATCAATGCACACCGCTAGGAAAACACTCTACAGAAACTGCTCTATAAAATCAATACGCCCAGGAATGCCGTCGGATGGAATCATCCTGTTGCATAGTAACGCTCGCCGCCACTCTACCAATCAGCCGAAGGATATGCACGCTTCAGCGATTTGGTTCAGAAACACTGCAGTATTGTCCGTACAGCCAGGATCTTTCACCGCATGACTTTAACATGTTTGGCGACCTGAAGAAGGACGTGTGTGGACTTCGGTTTCGGTCGGACGAGGAAGAGCTAGAGTGGGTGCGGTTGTGCGTTCGCCAGTAGTCGACCTCGTTCTACGAAACAAGAATTGGTAGTCTCGTCTCCCAGAGGGATAAACATTTAAAGCGTAAGGTGATTGCGCTTGAATGGAACCATTCTATTCTCCCCTTTTGCCGGCTGTTCGGTTTTCATTTGATAGCCACTTATAACAAGGACCAGATGACTCTATTTCACTTGGTAGTCAGTACTTACTATACAGGCTCAGATTCTGTGGCAGTAAGACTCGAAAAGCGTAACAAAACCAAAGGGTTTAGAAACACGGAGACATCAGAAGAAAAAGGAATGCTTTACATTGGTGGCAGGTACCTCCCAGAAACAGCAAGAAAGATCACACAACTTGACAGGATGAAACTTCGCTATCCGGGAGGGGAACCCTCGGAAGGAAACATACGATAAACAGTACTAAGAGTGTCTCCTAATGAACTTTTATGACGCACCTCATACTCTTTAGCACTGTACAGAGTTGGCTCTCTTACTAACTGAGCTGCTGCAGATAATACGTACTGATACATCTATAAACAAACAAACTACATTGTCAATTTTCTGTAAAATGTTAAGATAATGTCACTGTTCACTAAAGATTGATCTGTCAGGAATTACTCTGTTGGAACAATCGACTGAGCACCTCTTCTTGAGATGTACTAGAAAACTTCTATCACCTGTGTTTGCTGTTTACAGACTAATTTCTGCATGTAACTGCATGAAAATAAAATAACAGCTTCCCTAGACGATATTTCACTCACATTATGTCAGTGTTTTTTTTTTTCAAAACCAATTCCATGCTAAGGAAGCATAAATTCTCAGGTAAGTCTCTCAAAAAACGTAAGGCTCATGATATTGACAATGGTTACGTATCGTATGTACATGCATGACACCCATGGTTAAAACAACTTTTCTGGATCCATTATTACCATAATATACTCCTACCAGACATTTTAACTAAGCGAGCTCTGTATTTGTCTGTCAGAAAGACTAGAAAATAGTAATTCTAATATAGACACCTTTATTCAACTTTTTAATTTTTGAAAATGTTTCGTTTTGCTTTTTCTTCTTCCTTTCTTAAACTTTCCATTATTATTACATTTTCTTAGGTATGAATGGTGATAGTGCGTTTTTCTTCTTGTCGAATCTCTAGAATACGCTGATATTATGTCCAATACACTCCCTCACAATAATGATACAGGCGGCTAATTTGATAGGCACGCCCCCCCCCCCTCCCGTATCTTGGTAAAAGCTTAATTTAACTTAATTTAACAATTCCTTTAGTAACTCATTAACCATATTCATTCATTAACCAAATTCTGTAGCTCTCAAGAACAAGAAGGAAGTTTAGGGAAGTAGGAAGACTCAAAGCTTATATTTTTAGAAACTTTGTCTGCACAATATCTGATCACTCATTAGTAGACATTATTATGATGTGCGATCACGATTTGACTTAGTGATGTCTTGGATTCTACTGCGGACACTTCGATGGAGTGTCTGTATATATGTGGAGGAACTGCAGCCAGTTATTCCTCAAGTCGAAATCAAAAAAGGTAGTGAACCTAGATGCTGGGGTCTGGAGCGAAGTCGTGGTTCTAACTCATCACAAGACGCTCCATTGGATTCAGCTCGGGAATCTGCGCAAGCCAGTTCATTTCAAGAATGTTTCTGTGAGAGTGCATTGCCATTCTGATGCAAACAGTCGTTGTCCTTTAACTATTCCTCTACTGTACTAAATAAGAACTGATGTGAAATGAGTTTATTTCCTTCCGCATTTAGCGTTTTCTTAAGCACAGGGAGAGTACCATAATCCAACCACGAAAAAATCCTCATACCTTAACACCAACTCCACCGTTTACTGTTACCACCACACGTGATGGCAGGTGACGTGCTCCAGGCATTTGCCTATCCATAACCCTTCCATGGGGTTGCCACAGGGTGCAAAGTGATTCATCGCTACGAATCACCCACTGTCCAGTGGAGTCGCTGTTGACATTGCCTCAAGTGTCGCTTAGTATAGAGTAATGGAATGTGAAGCGCTGGACCATTGTATCCTATTCCTTTTAACTTCATAGTCACAATCACTGTGCAACAAATGTTCAAAAGTATGTAAATTTCTAAGGGACCAAAATGCTGAATTCATCGATCCTTAGACTTTAACACACTACTTAAAGTAATTTAAACTAAGTTATGTTGAGAACAATACCCACACCCGTGCCCGAGGGAGGACTCGAACCTCCGGTGGGAGGGGCCGCGCAATCAGTGACATGACGCCTCCATCCGCGCGGCCACTCTGCTCGGCCACTGTGCAACCTGGACTACTTGTACCACTTTGGAACTCACGGTTAATCCCTTCTGTTGATTTTATGCGATTTTGTGCAACCAACCTCCACAATATTCAACTGTCCAGTAGTGAAAATTAGGAAATACAGCTACAGCAAGATCAGTACTGCGTAGGCCACAGTCGCTTCGGGCAGCTTTGAAAGAATTAAAATTTCCCTGACGCACAGTCTAAGACAAAAAAACGACGCTTCACGAAGTTGTTATCCATGTCAGACGGAAATAGATATATGTGATGTACATGTACAGACAAACAAATAATTACAATTTCAGAAAAAAATAGATGGCTGGTTGAAGAGAAAGAGCTTCACAAATATAACCCATATGCAAGCAGTTGTTTCATTTCGCACTGATTGATAGAGCTGTTGTATGTCCTCCTGAGGGATATTGTGTCAAATTCTGTACAGTTGGCTTGTTAGCCAAAATCCCGAGCTGGTTGGATGCCCTGCCCATAATGCTACAGAAATTCTCTGTTGGGGAGAGATCAGGCGACCTTGCTGGCCAGGGTAGGCTTTCGTAAGCATGAAGAGAAGCAGTAGAAACTCTCGCCGGTGGCGGACGGGCAATATCTTGCTAAAATGTAAGTGCAGAATAACTTGTGGTGAGGGATAACGAGACAGGGTGTAGAATACAGTCGACGGACGGCTGTGCATTAAGTGTGCCGCGCATGACAACCAAAGGAGTGCTATTATGAAAAGAAATGGTACCCCAAACAGTCACTCCTTCTTGTCGAGTCGCATGGCGGACGACAGTCTGGCTAATATCCTACTTTTGTCCGGAGGATCTCCAGACAAATCTTCGCTGGTCATGGCGCTCAGTTTGAAGCGAGACTTATCACTGAAGACAGTTCTACCCCAGTCAATGCGATTCCAGGCAGAAGATATGACGCCCCGAATGGAGGTGAGATACCGCCATAAAGCCTGACAGCCATGAGTGGCGGTTGGACGTGCCATTTCTTTTCATAGCCGGACTCCTTTGGTTATCATTGGCGCCACCCTTACAGGACAGCGGTGCGTCGATGATATTCTACGCACCGTTTTCTTCCTCTCCAGGGTAAACTACGCTGAGCTTACATTTCAGCAAGGTAGTACCCACCCGCATATGACGAGAGTTCCTGCTGCTTGTTTTCGTTCTTGCGACACCCTGCCTAGACCAGCAAGGTCCTCGTATCTCTCCTCAATTGAAAACTTTTGGAGTATTATGGGCAGGACCCTCCTATCTAATTTTGATGAGATATCGCTTCAGTTGTACAGAGTTTGTGATATCCCTTAGGAGGTCATTAAAATTATCCATTGCGTGATTCACTTGATCTATTTGTCAAGCATTTCCTCTTGAATAAATCACCCAATTTTTCTGACTGTATTGATGTATTTGTCTGTATGTGAACATGACTTCAACCGATTTTCAGCCCATTCGGATAATTCCTTCGCGGTGCGTGTTTTTTTTTTATCTTTTTTGTCTTACCGTGTATTTGCTACACAGGTGACATCCAATAACTAGTCAGCCTGCGTAGTCATTGACCACTCCCGATCGATTCATTCCGCTGTTACTGCTTCTCTGCTGACTATACATTGCTACACGCCACCTTTTATGCTGACACGTCCAATTTGTGTAACATTTGTTTGTGAATTTCAAAATACATAGCGATGCCCAGAAACATTTCATCAGACAGTGTATACTTAATAAACAATAAAGCATCGCTTTACCAGCGAATGCTATTCGATTTCAATAAACTAAGTGAATAAATCAACAGGAAAGATGCTATTTTGACAAAATTGCTGTTCCACGTAACAGTGAATAACTGATGGACACTGAGGTGACAGAAGTCGTGGAATACGTCCCAGTATCGTGTCGGACTTCATTTTGCCAAGGGAAGAACAGAAACTCCACATGGCATGGGCTGAAATTGTTGTTGGAAGTCCCCTACAGAAATACTGGCTCCAAAGCCGTTCATAATTGCGAAATTGTTGCTGGTGCAGGAGTTTGTGCACGAACTGACCTCTCAATTATGCTCCATAAATGAGGAGCGCCGGAACAAAACCCGATATATCCACTTTTTCTGTATTCGCGTGTTTGAGCTGTAGGAGGGAGATACTGGAGTAATAATACATGCTGCCACAAAATATTTTTCAGCACAACGCGACATTAAGTGTCTTATGGTGTGTTTCTTCTTTTTATAGCTTGTGCAGACATTTAGAGATCACTATTTGTTACTTTCAGTATTAACCCATTATATCCCATCATACGATTTCTCATACGCTTGGTCTTCTCAGACATATTTGTTTTCAGAAGCTCAGTTGTTGAACTGAAATACTTCTTTTATGTTTTATTATTAGTTTGAAGGTCCATTGTTGAAATTGACAGTAGGAGTGGAGATCAGGATTGTTTATTTCCTGGTGGAAAGCATTTGTTCTAGTGCTATTGACTCTGCTGCTTCTCGTCATCGACAGGTGGTGAGTAATTATAAAATTATGATGTGCAGGTTGATAATTTCACTCGTATTATTACAGATTAGTAATTTGAATACTTAAATGCAATATATAATCACAAATTGGAGAATAGTACTTTATCTGCTTTTTTGTGGCACTGGCTTATATCTTTACGTTTGAAATATCATATGATGGGCAGTAGGGGCTCATTTACTTGCAGTTGGTCCGATTTATTTTAGATATAATTTGGAAAAGGAAAGGGACTTGGAAGAATTTCTATGTATCCTGTTCTCGACAGAAGAAGATATTGAAAGTTTGTCTGATACAAGTCAGGAGCTTAAATTAGTGCTTGTTCCACCAAATGATAATGAGGACACTGGTAAAGATTATGCAAGTAGTGATGCAGAAGGACAACTTGCGACTGCTCCTGGTTTAGAGATAAAGGCTCTGGGACTAACTGCAGAGATAAGATCAGTAAATGTTGACGGCCTTGTGGAAAATGTTACATCTTTATCCACTCAAGAGGAAAATACCTGCTGTTCCAAATCACGATCGCAGTCCCGAGTTAGGGAAGCAAGACACTGGATAGAAGAAAGGCTAGACTCTTTACAAAAATTTGAGCTATCTAGTGATCCTACACCTGATATAATAGAAGAGCTCTGCACATAAAACTCGACTTCAATAGATGTTTTTCGTAAGGTTTTTGATGCTGATTTGGTTGAAATTCTGACGAGAGAGACACTAAAATATGCTGCTCAAAAGGGACACAGCATACAAATAAGTCATGATGAAATCTACAAATACATCGCTATTTTGCTGTTATCTGGATACTGTAAGGTCATGCATAGGCGTATGTATTGGGAGATCAGACCTGACACAATGTCCTTGTTTAGAATTCTATCTCCAGAAATACTTTTGACAAAATTCATAGATTCTTTCATGTCAGTGATAATGACAGCATTTAAAAAGAAGAAATTTCAAGACAACACAGAGCCTCTAGTGTCAAACTTCTCCTTGGATGAGCCCATGGAGCCTTATTATGGCCACCACTTTGTGAAACGGTTTATAAGATGCAAGCCAGTTCGCTTTGCTTTCAAATGGTGGTGTTTAGCTGCATCTGATGTAGATCTCATCAAATTTCTCATGTGTCTTTTATTATTACAATGTCTTACTTTATCCATGTAATGCAGTACAGTTATTTAATTGATTCTACTATATGAACTTGCCATGTATAAATAATTAATAAAACCTTAAAATATAAATATAAGGTATATTACAACACCTTGAAATTATTATTGTACTTTTTATTCATTTATTCGTGTAATAAAAGATAATCACAAAAAATTCTACATATTACTTGTGGTAAAATAGTGTAAGCAATTCTACCCCTTACTGCCCATCATACGATATATCATATCTCAATAATTTTACCCTTTACTGCCCATCGTATGATATATCATACATTAAAAAAGTTATGAATTTAAGGCCATCATCATAAATTAACATTCATAATGTGACTATTAATCCATGTGGGCAGTGAATCTGAAATTTTATCAAAATCTTAAAAAAATTCATTCTGTGATATAGTGGGTTAACAGCAAATGCAGATTTATCGGTTTTTGTTCCGGCGCTCCTCAAATGTTGGATGGGATTTATGTCGAGGTTTATGGGTGCCCAAATAGTTCGCTCGAGATGACCGGGATGTTTTTTAAACCAATCGCGAACAACTGTGGCCTGATGACATGGCACACTGTCAGCCACAAAAATTCCATCATTGTTAGAAACATCAAGACCATGAATAGCTGGAGATGGTCTCCAAGTAGCCGAACATAGCCAATTCCACTCAATTATCTGTTAAGTTGGACGAGAGTTCCCAGTCCTTTCCATGTCAACACCGCCCATACCATTATGGAACCACCACCAGCTTGCACAGTACTTTGTTGACACTTTGGTCGATGCCTTCGAGAAGTTTGAGCCAAACTCGATCCCTGCCATCAGCTCTTAGCAACTGAAGTGGGTATTCATCTGACGAGACCACTGTTTTCCAGTCCTCTGGGGTTCCAACCGATGTGGTCACGAGCCCAGGGGAGGCGCTGCAGGCAATGTCGTGCTGTTAGCAAGGCACTCACGTCCGTCGTCTGCTGCCACAGACCATTAAAACCAAATTTCGTTTCACTGTCTTAACCGATAAGTTAGACGTACGTCCTACTTTGATTTCTGTGTTATTTCAAGGGGCGCTGCTTGTGTGTTAGCACGCTGCTTGTCTGTTAGCGTTGGCAACTCCATGAAAGCGCCGCTGCTCTAGGTCATTAAGTGAAGTGCGTCGGACACTGTGTTGCCCGTTGTGAAAAGCAATGAATTAAATCTGGTTTTCTCGGCACACTCTTGACACTGAGTATCTCGAAATACTGAATTCCTAATGATTTCCGAAACCGAATGTCCATTGGGTCTAGCTCCACCTTCCATTACGCTGTTAATTCCTGTCCTGCGGCCGTAATCACGTCGGAAACCTTTTCACATGAGTTACCTCAGTACATACGACAGCTTCGTCAGTCCACTGCCGTTTTGTATCTTGTGTACGCCATACTACCTCCATCTGTATAGATGTATGTAGCTATCCCATGAATTTCTTTTTACCTAAGTTTATGCCCCCTAGTTGTAGCTTAATATTTGTATGAATACATTAGTCTGTTTCAAAGGAAATACTCACGTACATTAATAACGACAGAGTTCAGCTTACAATATATTATCGTCGTATAGGTTCGCAAAACGTTGTTACTTGCCGTAAAACCAATAAGGAGTTTTCAGTCCTCAGTCTATATAACCAGATACTTTTGGGGCCAAGCGTCTAATTTAATAAGTTCTTTTGAACTAGTAAGAGTTTCGAGTTTCTTGCTTTATAATAGGCGAGAATTTGTTGAAGAAACTTACAGCAAAGTACATAACTCCAATTTCAACAAGAGACATGGTAGGACGTCAATATGATAATAGCTTCTGTGTTGTGTAAAGTTTATGTAGTGTCAAGAAACATAGCGTGGCAGTTAGTAGCTTTCATGAGAGGAACTCTTGAGATATTTCACAGCAGTTGAAAGTAAATAACCAGCGAGAACCAGGCGGTAACTTCGGCTGTAAGAAATTGTACGCTGGGGATTGGGTATCGGAGAACAGTAGCAAGCAGCGACAATGCGTCTTATGCAGCCAATGCGCTTGACATGGTGCGGCTGATAATCACGAAGTAATACGAATGCGGCTCCGTTCAGTGACTCAGAGCGGACACCAACGTGTTCTAGCTTTTAGTAACCACTACGCACATGATTCATTGGGGACACAATTGTGCGCACACATAGGTATATGAAGTCACTCGGACGATGGTTCGCACGCGCATCTACACACGCACATACACACACAGTGTGTGTGTGTGCGTGTGTGTGTGTGAGAGAGAGAGAGAGAGCGATAGAGAGAATTGTCATAACCGAGGTTGTGTCAATGGATCACTGAAGAACTGTCAAGGGAGCACACGGCAAATGGAATTTTCTGAAATTTTTCATATTTTTGGTACTAGAATTTCATAATTCGAACATACCTTCTCCAAAATCAGTTCCATGCGTCTTTTAAAAATACTCGAGAACATCGACCTTCAAGTTTCCCGACAATCTTTAATGTGTTACACTAAGTTCTTTTTGCGGCCAACAGCTGTGACGTATAATTCTGTATGTATATATTTTCGGTGCCTACAGTGTCACGTCTTCCAGTGTCACACAACTTTTTATATTTAAAGGGGATCACTTAAGATTATTTCCATAGGTTCACCCCTCAAATTCCTCCCTCATATCACAAAATTGTCGTCTGATGTAGTACAAACTGAAAAAATAAATTCCTTTTAAAGCACAGTTTCGTATATAATTTATATTCGAAACCTTACATCTGTGTCACAGAACAAATCCTACATCGAGAATACTTTACATAAGTATAAGGGAAGAAATGTTTCCGATAATTATTACAGTATTTAAAGAACAAAGAACATCCAAATATGAATAGGTTGAAATGAACAAACAGTACATGAGACTATGTTAATCAAATCAACTGTAAAAAGCTAAGAAGCATATTATTATCAAAATGAGAAATATGCAAAAGTGAAATGCCAAAACGAGCGCTTCTCAGTTGGGAGTAAATCAAAACAATCAGAATGGCTGAAAGACAGCAAATAACTTGAGCCATAAACGAATAAGAGCTAAGCAACTAACGGAATAGGCAAAAATGAGATGCCAACAAAATGAGAGCTGGCCGAACTCCGTCGACACTTATTTACGGTTGCGCTCGTGGCGGCACCTCGCGGCCCATACGCAACACGCGCGCCTGCGACCGCAATGCACTCTTAGCGCTCGCGGCGGCGTCTAGCGGCCCGTGCGCAAGTTGTGCGATTGCTGTCGCAGGTCGACCCTTAATCTATCATGTTACACAGCGTAGCTCTGAGGTACAGAGTTCGCTCGTTTTGTGGCGGGCCTGGATTTGATTCTAGATGGAATAAAGCTTTTAAACAAAGGTAATTGTTCTACCGCATTTCCTTGGAGCGTAGAATATATAGAGGACACGAGAATTTTCATCGATAGATTATGTTTCGTATCGGTCATTGTCTTTCATGTTTTTCCGTTCTATTCGAACACCTACAGCATTTAAATATAAAGTTCATCAAATATATGGCAATTAACACATCTAATTGTAATTTTTACGTCAAATGCTCGTCGTCTTATTTATAATTATACATTGAACAGAAAAATCTAATTTTCATCGCAAGCAAAATTCGTAGTTAAGATCGTTTATAAAAATTTACTAATGAAGATAATTAAAAATTACAAATTAATTCCTTCTATATTCACACAAATGCTTTTACAACATGCTCCTTTGTTTATATATTTGCTTCCGCTGGGTTTCGAGTGCAAAACTGCACACGTCAGGCGAGCACATAGCCAAGAAGATTGTAGGAATTACACCACCTTACTTTAGCATAGTAAAACTGGTCGGAAAGCTTCATAGTAAATTATCTCAAGTATTTTTGAGAGTGGAGTTTGCTGGTCTCCCATCGGGCGCCTCCCCAGGTGGCGGATAGGGGAATGCTCACCAGACGGGTACCGGGGAAATAAAATATCCGGGGTGGACCAAAACTAGCAACTGCTGCCTTGTAGTATGACATTGGCTTATCAAAGGTTAAAGGAAGAAAACCTTGAGTAAAAATTACCTGGTCCTCCGGGTTGGGGGCTGTGCAGTGGGCCAGCTCCTCACTGACATAAAAACATAAAAATGCTAAAAACCCTAATAATATGCCTCGAAAAAATTGGAACTTAGGACGACGAACTGGCGATTAGAAACGGAAAATGATGTTTTGATGCTGGAATGTGCAAGGTATTTCAACTAAAATAAATTTACTACCTGCAGAACTTGACATGTTCAACATGGATGTTGTCGTATTCTCTGAAACAAAGAAGAAAGGCCAAGCACAAGAAGAACTGGATAATTATGTACGTATCTGGAGTGGGGTATCAAAAGCAATAAGAGCCAAAGCAGAAGTCTCCATTATGATAAAGAAATCACAGAAAGAAAGAATCACAAATTGGACATTCATCAATCAACGTATTATAACTGTTGAAATTACATTATTTGCTAGGGAAGTTGTGATTATTGGCGTATATGCACCCACGAACGACACAAAAGATAAGGAGAAAGATACATTCTGGGCCACCCTCAGGGAGACTATTGAAAAAATCCCAAGAAGAAAAGAAGTAATTATCATGGGAGATCTGAATGGAAGGTTAGCAATTAGAGAATCCTTTAGAATAGTAGGAAAACATGGAGAGGACGAATATAATGACAATGGGGAACGATTGATTGCAATTTGTGAACAATTTGATCTAAAAATTACCAACACATTTTTCAAACATAAGGACATTCATAAATATACTTGGCAACAGAACACTAAAGAACTTCGTTCTATAATAGATTATATTATCACTAGGCAAACAACTAGTTTCAAGGCAGTAGACGTCAGATCTTATAGAGGAGCCCTGTGTGGATCAGACCACTATCTAGTAAAAATGAAGTCTTTCTGGCCATGGAAGAATGCAAGGAATGATACAAGTAACATAAATAAAACGAACCAGACTGAGAAAGATGAAAATTTACCTTTTAATATTGACAGCCTACAACGCAACCGTGCAGCAGAGTGGTGGTCAGAGGAACTAGAGGTCCTCGTTAGAGCAAAACGAAATGCGTTCCTTCAGTGGTTGAATGATAAATCAGAAGAAACAAGATCAATATACAAGGAAAAGAAGAATGAAAAAAATAAGGATGGCAAAAAATGAAGCATGGGAAAGAACATGTGCCAAGGTGAGTAGCAAATTAGGATTTGGGAGACCAAAAGAAGCATGGTCAGTATTAAAAGGGCTTCGACAGGATACAAAAAGCAAAACTAATCTCCAACTGATAACACAAAAGGAATGGGAAGAGTATTTCCAAAAATTATTAAATGAGGATAGAGAAGAATATCTAGAAGTAGGAACAGGGGAAGAAAAAGGACATGAAGATGATGAGATCCCAATTTTAGAAAGTGAAGTACTTCAGACGTTGAGAACAGGAATGAATGGTAAATCACCAGGACCAGGCAATATCAACCTGGAGTGTCTGAAGTATGGTGGTGACAAAATTGTGAAACTGATAACACAGCTCTTCAACAAAATGATAAATCGAGATTCAATACCCAATGAGATGAAGCTACGTTACAGTAATACAATATTTAACAAAGGGGATCGCAAATTTTGTCAAACTATCGAGGAATTTGTGTTACAAACACATTAATCAGAATTTTTGCGAAAGTAATTAAAAACAAACTGGAATAGTATTTTAGAACCCAAGAAGAACAATGTGGATTCACGGCTGGGAGATCATGTGTAGACCATATTTTCACATTACGACAGATTTTGGAGAAACATGGGGAAAAATCAATAAATATAGGATTAATTTTCATAGATCTAGAAAAAGTGTATGATACTGTTCCAAGAAAATTACTTTGGAGAGCACTACATATGGCAAACATAAACCCTTCCTTGATTAAAATAATACAAGAGATGTATCAAGATAACATATGCCAAGTGAAAGTTGATAATAAACTTTCACAGAAATTTAGAACAAGCAAAGGCCTTTTACAGGGTTGTTCCATGTCACCATCATTATTTAAAATCTATATAGATAGTTGCCTTAGAACATGGTCTCGTAAATGTAATAGTATGGGATTAAAAATAAGAGATGGAGTTTACTTACATCATTTATTGTCTGCTGATGATCAAGTAGTCGTAGCACAAGATGGGGAGGATGCTAACTATATGTGCAATCAACTAGCAGTAGCATACAAAACTTGGGGTTTGAAGATTAATTACCAAAAAACAGAATACTTGACTAATGATTCAGATGAGCTATACATTGAAGGAAAGAAAATCAAAAAGATAAACATTTTCTGTTAATTGGGATCCATTTTAGAAATCGAGGGAAAATCAGAGTCAGAAATCAATAAAAGAATTAATAGCGGCCGGAGGGTAATTGGGATGCTTAACTCAGTCTTATGGAGCAGGAATGTAATGAGCAGAACTAAAAAATTGATTTACAAATCCATATTAGAGGGTGTGGTTCTCTATGGAACGGAGACCTGGACAATTAACATGAAGCACATTAAAAAATTACGAGCTCTAGAGATGGACTTCTGGAGAAGATTGGTAAGAATCTCCAGGAAAGAAAACATAAGGAACACCGAAATAATAAGGAGAATGGAAATAAAAGAAAGAATATATGACGCAATGAATAGGAAGAAATAACTGTGGTACGGGCATATACAACGAATGGAGAAAACCAAAATACCAAAATTGATACTGGAGTGGGAACCGGAGGGGAGAAGAAGAAGAGGACGACCTATTACCCCCTAGCTCCAAAATGTGCTGCACCCAATAAGGAGAATGGGCGCAGAGGAAGAGGACACACAAGATCGAAACGCCTGTGGGAATATTTTGAAAATATAGTTTAAGAACGTTTATTGTTTGTATTGTAATTTCCAAGTAAATTATTATGTTGGAAATAAGTCTCTGTAATGGGGAAAAGCTCAAAATAATAAAAAAAATTTTTGAGAGATACACCGAAATCCTTTGGGAGAGGCATATTTGAGTTCTGAACGTCACGCACCATAAATATAAAAAAATACAAAAATCTAACTGCTATTTGGTCCTCTCGTAAGTTAGTAAACCCTGTTTTCGGCTCTCGCACAGTACGGACGTGTTAATCATTAGTGCGCTCCACACGATCGCAAACTAGTTTATTTTTATAATTAAAGTGGAGTTACTCACGGAGGTCCAGTGTTGGCTGTAATTATGGTATGACAGCAGCAGTTGCTAGATATGTTAACGCGTTATAGCGAAGCTGATGTACGCTGGAAAACAAAAAATCTTTCCAATTTCTGCCACCAAATGCAAATCTTTTTCTTTCTAAACTCGTTCCACATTACCGCGATAGAATATCCACCATGTTTCGCTGCCATAAGATAATTGTAGTCGACACTGGATCTCTGTGAATAGCTCCACTTTAATTGCATCCAAGCAGTGTTTCCACAGAGGGAGTGAGAGTAGGTAAAGTTACGTCCACGTATGGTCGACGGTGTGTTGTATCCTCACTGTCAGTGATAAGTGTGGCAGACCGTGAAATTCCTTCTCGTTGCTCTTTTTGTCGGTAAATACTCCTCCCCTTGCCTATAACGTATTTTTTCGTCAATAATATTACTCATGGCTAGCTGCATCTAGTTCATTAAGGGCAATGATTGAAATGGCAATACTAATTTACTGCATTCATTGCTGAAACTTCTTGTCGAACTACAGTAACGAAATCATGCCATATGTCCCGAATAAAACTTCAACTCTCATGATTGATGTTACAACATTCCCCACTTGACAGTTACTGTGCAGTATTCTTCCAACACGTGACGGTAAAATTCAGTATACTACTTGGCTTTCTTTTGAATACTTCCTGCAACCGAGTGCTCGTGATAGCCCATTTCTGACGACTACCTAATTAACGGTTACCGTGCTGGCGTGTTCTCAAACACGGGCAACCATAAAAGTGGCGGATAAGCTCAGCGAAACCTACCTGCGGGAAAAGTTACCTTTAACTTTTTGTTGTGAAGTGACGTCCAAATGACATGTCTTCCATAAAACTCGATGCGAACACGGAACACGATAGCAGTCGCAAATGAATAATTCTGCGGACGCCATATTTCATGTATGTATTTTTGTATTTTTCGTATTGGTTTAAGCCATTTCAACGCAATGCTGCACTGAAGATTTATCAGAATCACGTCACTGTTCGTATGATTTGTTGTAATTAAATGCCAGTTATTTATTTATTTACACGCCATGTTCCGTAGGACCAAACTGAGGAGCAAATCTCCAAGTCCATGAAACGTGTCAGTACATAAATTACAACATAAAGTAATAACAGATAAAAATAAAATATTTATGAAACCGAAAAAAACCAGTCCATAAGTTTAAGTAAGCGCAATCAACAACACAACAAGAATCAGCTTAATTTTTCAAGGAACTCCTCGACGGAATAGAAGAAGTGACCCATGAGGAAACTCTTCAGTTTCGATTTGAAAGCTCGTCGATTACTGCTAAGATTTTTGAATTCGAGTGGTAGCTTACTGAAAATGGATGCAGCAGTACACTGCACACTTTTCTCCATAAGAGTTAATGAAGTCTGATCCAAATGCAGTTTGATTTCTGCCGAGTACTAACTGACTAAAACCTGTTTATTCGGAAAAAGCTAATATTGTTAACAAGAAATGACAATAAGGAACTGATATATTGAGAGGCCAATATCAAAATTCCCAGTCTCGTGAACAAGAGTCGATAAGAGGTTTGTGAACTTACACCACTTATTGCTCGCACTGTCCGCTTGTGAACCAAAAATATCCTTTTAAAATGGAAGAGTTACCCCAAAATATAATACCATACGACATAAGCGAATAAAAATAAGCAAAGTAGACTAATTTTCGTGTAGAACGATCACTCACTTCAGATACCATTCGAACAGTAAAAATGGCGGCATTAAGTCTTCGAACAGGGTCCCGAACGTGGGCTTTCCATGACAGTTTACTACCTATCGAAACACCTAGAAATCTGAACTGTTCAGTTTCACTAATCATATGCCCATTCTGTGAAATTAAAACTTAAATTTTTATTGAATTGTGTCATAAACTGTAAAAACTGAGTCTCACTTTGATTTAGCATTAGTTTATTTTCTGTAATCCATGAAATTAGCTCATGAATTGCACTATTTGAACCTGAGTCAATGTTGCACACGACATCCTTTACTACCAAGCTAGTGTCATCAACAAACAGAAATATTTTAGAGTTACTCGTAGTACTAGAGGGCATATCATTTATTTAAATAAGGAACATGGGTGGTCCCAACACTGATCCCTGGGTCACCCACCAGTTGACTGTACCCCACTCAGACCCCACATTACAGCCATTCTCAACTTTGTGAATAATGAACTTTTGATCTCTGTTTATAAAGTGAGCTACTCCCCGTATTCTGTACTGGTACCACTTCTGGAGCTATATTTTGTGATCAACACAATCAAATGCCTTAGTAAAATCAAAAAATATGCCTAGCATTCGAAACCTTTCGTTTAACCCATCCAGTACCTCACATTGAAAAGAGAATATAGTTGTTAAACGGCTTCAAAAGCCAGATTGTATATTTGACAACGAATCTTTCTGTATAAAATGGTCAGTTGTCATTACACGCCGGGCGGCGTGGCCGAGCGATTCTAGGCGCTACAGTCTGGAGCCGCGCGACCGCTACGGTCACAGGTTCGAATTCTGCCTCGGGCATTCATGTGTGTGATGTCCTTAGGTTAGTTAGGTTTAAGTAGTTCTAAGTTCTAGGGGACTCATTACCACAAAGTGCTCAGAGCCATTTTTTGTTATTACACACACATCCTTTTCAATAACATTAGCAAAGACTGAAGGCATAGAAATAGCTCTAAAGTTATCTACATTATCCCTTTCTCCCTTTTTATAAAGTGGCTTTACTACTGAGTACTTTAATCGTTCAGGAAACTGACCATTTCTAAAGGAAAATTACAAGTATGGCTAATTACAGGGCTAACATGCACAGCTTGGTACTTTAATATTTTGATAGGCTGTCATAACCATGAGAGTCCTTAGTCTTTAGTAATATAGTTATTTACTCAATCTCCCCCTTGTCTGTATCACAGAGGAGTATTTCAGGCATCAATCTCGGAAAGGCATTTGCCAAGAAAGTTATATGATTCCCTTTAGAAACTAAATTTTTGTTTAATTCACCAACAATGCTCAGAAAATAATTGTTAAATACTGTACATATATCTGATTTATTAGTAACAAATATTTTTACTAAGAACTGACTTTATATCGTCGACCTTGTGCTGCTGACCAATCACTTCCTTCACAACTGACCATATGGTTTCAATTTTATCCTGTGAATTAGCTAATCTAACTCCATGCCACATACTGTTTGTCTTCCTAATAACATTTTTAAGCACCTTACAATACTGTTTGTAATGGGCTACTGTAGCTTGATTGTAACTACTTCTAACACTTTGATATAATTCCCACTTTGTTTTACATGATATCCTTATCCCACTAGTCCGCCACCCAGGCTGCCTATTACTGCTAGTACCTCATTCAGGACGCTCTATTGGAATATCGTCAGTGAAAGTCATCAAATACATTGTAAGAAGAAAGATACTAGCAGAAGTTGTATGAGTTCACAGCTGCTTAGTGAAAAGTGGCAGGGAGTTGCGAAATAGAAGGAAGCAGAATAGAGTCCTACATTGTAATATTTCTTTTCGCCTTCTCAATTGTCTGGCCCCGGTAGCTGAGTGGTCAGCGTGACGGACTGTCAATCCTAAGGTCTCGAGTTCGATTCCCGGCTGGGTCGGAGATTTTCTCCGCTCAGGGACTGGGTGTTGTGTTGTCTTAATCATCATCATTTCATCCCCATCGACGCGCAGGTCGCCGAAGTGGCGTCAGAACGAAAGACCTGCACCAGGCGAACGGTCTACCCGACGGGAAGCCTTAGCCACACGACATTTCATTTCATTGCACCTTCTCAGTTGTAAAATATTCTTGTATTTTCCCACCACATCTTCCCACCTCTAACTGCCTATCGCCTCCACTTCACTCTCTCTGATTCTCCATCTCGTCCACCCCTCTATTTGCCCATTTCCCTCACCCCCTCTCTCTGACCATAGCTTCCTCCCTGCTCACTCTGACCATACCCTCCATCCCATCTCTCTTTCCACTTCCATCTCTCTGTCTTCCCTTTCCACATGCCCCCTTCCCCTCTACACCTTAGACCTGCCTGATGCACCTCCCACTCCTCCCCTCTCTCTGTTCAAAAAATGGTTCAAATGGCTCTGAGCACTATGGGACTTAACATCTGTGGTCATCAATCCCCTAGAACTTAGAACTACTTAAACCTAACTAACCTAAGAACATCACACACATCCATGCCCGAGGCAGGATTCGAACCTGCGACCATAGCGGTCATGCGGGTCCAGACTGAAGCACCTAGAACCGCATGGCCACACCGGCCGGCCCTATCTCTGTTCATTTGCTCCTCCACTTGCTCTGTCTATCCCCTCCTCTGCCCATCTCAACCCATCCCCAGCCATTCCCATAGGCACATGTAGCACATGCAATACAGTTCTGTAATGGAGGCTGATACTATTGCCACAACATACCCTTCATGTAGGATAGACTTAACATCAAGGGTTTGAAAATCAATTATTTGGTCTGATACATAGACCACCACATAAATCATGTCCATAGAGTGGGGCAATATTACGACCCAACATGCCTGTTATTCAGGGCAGACTACACCTTGGGGTCTGGATAACTGGTTCTTGCCCCTTAAATGTATGCAGCCACAGAAAGCAGATTGATTTAGCAAGCCAATACAGTGTGGACTTGAGGTTCCTGTCATGCAAGGCAGTCTATACATTAGGGGCTGAAAAAAGTATGTTTTGCCCTTATCTCTGCTCCTTATGAAGTTAGGAGGTTACAAACCCCACAGTACTGATACTGATGGACCCTGCTGTTCCTGGGCAAAATTTGGTGAACATTGGTATAGGTTCTTATTAGGAGATCGTGAACAAATGCATTTGCACATATACACTCTGCTTTATATTTCTAACTGCTAAGAGTGCTCTCTCAGGAATGATTATAATCGAATTTTTGACTTCAGTCTGATTAAAAAACTCAGATTGTAAATTGCTACAAGTGCAATGAGCATCAATAACATTTCCATACTTGCTTTTTATTAATTGGCTCTTTTTCAGGATGTGTTGTGATTTCTGAGGGCATGATTACACAGGAAACTGATAGTACAGCCTAAATTTCTACAAGTGAAAAGAGATATAGTGACCTATTCTTCCACATCACAAATATGTGGTTGTTTATTTCCCAGTTTGTCGCGATTTCCAAGTGTGTGATTATGCAGGAATCTAGGAGAACAGCTTAAATTGCTGTAAGTGAAACGAGCACTTGATAGCAAATGCAGAAACGCAGCAACAGTGGATGAAAGTAGCTTCTCCTCTTAATCACAAGCTTTTGCATGTCGCAGAAACTGTATTTGTTCTCTTATCGATCTAGATTGAACAAAAATAACCTCATAACCTCTGTCTCATACTGGTGTCACTATACAGGCGGTGATGGAATCTTATGACCAATAACCTGTATGATGTTTTACACTGCAGACAATGGCAGTAGTGGAGCAACAGTAACAGTCTCACTGGAGATTCTACAACAGTAACAACAGAAGGATTTACACCAACAGAGTCCACAATTAAAGCAGCACTGCCAACAACAGAATATACTGTAACTATAATAGGAGCTATATAAGCATTTAATACATTGTCCACAACACAAGAAACAGTGGTTACTGCTGTTAGAACAACAGCTGCATCTATGCCAGTGATATACAGGAAACAACATAAAGTTATTTGCTCTGAATCTAACACAGAACGTCATGTAGATGGTGACATGGTAGAGACCACAGTCACATATGCTGCTGAAAGTAGCCTAATCAATGGGGGATCAGCAATCTCTTCCAGTAGACAATATGTATGTACATAGAAATAGCAACAATTAAAGTATAATGGATCTGGGAGTCTTTAGTGGGTTTACTCAGAACCTACACAGAAATTTTGGAAATTTATATCCTACATCTACATCTACATCTACACCTACGTCAACATTTATATCAACACCCTCGAAACCACTGGGAATTGCATGGTAGAGTGTACATCCAATTGCTCCAGTTATATGGGTTTCTTCCTAGTCCACTCATTTAGAAAGTGTGGGAATAATGCCTATTTAAAAGCTTTTGTGCATGCTATACTTAATCTGATCTTGCCAGTGGGAGTAGCATATAGGAGTTTGTGGTACCTAGAGTCAAGATTTAATTCTGGTTCTTGAAACTATGTACGTGGGTCTGTTCAATATAGTTTACACCTATCTTCTAGAGTCTACCAGTTCAGATTTTTCAGTATTTCTGTGATACTCTTCCATGATACTTTTCCTGTCACCATTTGTGCTGTGCGTCTCATTATTTATTTAACATCTCCCATTAGTCATATTTAAAATAAGTCACACATGAGTATAGTCTGATTGCCTTTCTCTAGTATTCTTCCAATAAACTAAATTCTTCCTCCTGTTTTACTTATGACTGAGCTCATGTGTTGATTTTATTTCATATCCCTACAAAGTGTTACAACCAGGTATTCATAATATTCCAACAGATTCATTGATATTATAGTGATAACACATACATTTTTCGTTTTGTGAAATGCATAATTTTACATATCATAACTTTTAAGGCTAGTGGACTGTCTTTACGTCACTTTCAAATCTTATCAAGTTCTCATTGATTATTTTTGCAGCTTTTTGCAGAGATTTCTTCATTATAGATAGCTGCATAATCAGGGAAAAGTTTGTGGATTTTATTACTTTTAATATTGACAAACTGCCTATTGGCTTCTGTCTTGGGTTCTTCGGCTGACGTTCATCTAATGATTTTTCTGACGTTTCGCCAGCACGAGTGGCTAGCATTGTCAAAGCTTCACCGAGCTCGGCTCCAGTTCACCACCGGCAATGGAGGGTGAAGCTTTGACAATGCCAGTCACTCATGCTGGCGAAACGTCAGAAAAATCATTAGATGAACGTCGGCCGAAGACCCCGAGACAGAAGCCAATAGGCAGTTTGTCAACAAGTTGCCACGAAAGCCTTAACAATTTTGTACTTGTAATATTGCCAGGAAGATCAATAATTTACAACATGAACAGCAATACTCCTAACATACTACCCAGGAGTGCATCTGATGTTACTTGCACACCTGATTTTGACTCTCCATCGTAGATAACTTTTTATGTCCCCCCTATCAAAAACCCAACAGTCGAGTCACACATTTTTCTTTGATATCCAAAAGAGTTGTGCATTTGATAACAAGCATAAGTGTGGTACTGACAAGGGAGCATTTCCAAGTGTCAATAATGATCCTGATGAAACTTGGTTGGTGTGCAAAGGCTGCAAAATAATGAAATATGCATTGCTTTATTGGTGCCCAATTTGATTTTTAAGGGGTGAAATACAACGCAAAAGTAATTTCGCATGTTAGGCTTGGAGAAAATATCTTTCAGGCGATGATAAATAAAAAATGTATCTCATATAAGAGTTGGTAAGCAATTAACATTCTTGAAAATTGTGTAATCAAATTTTGCAATAATTTGAAAATTTGGGGGATACCCTAACACTAATAATAAATTTTGAAACTTGGAAACTTTTGTTAAAATATACATTAAGGAAGCTTTAAACATAGTTATATTTTCCCATAATGAAGGGAGTTTCTGAAATACTATTTTTAGACAATAAGCTGTAAACAATGTGCTGTCAGAGTATTTTCATTATACCTAATTAAATTATTTAACCATTTGGTATTGGTCTTGTTATTTAATTTCATTACATTTGTTTCATGTTTTAAATTGCTTTTTTTCATTTTACATTCATTTTTTTTTGTTTTTAGTTCATTATTTTATGTATATGTAATTTGTTAATCTAAAATAAAAAGGAAGGTATTATTATCATACAAAATCTCTACAATAATGATACTCTGTAAATAAATGGTTACAATGTGAATTTTTCTTACACCATGCACATAAAACGAACAAAATTGCTTCATATAATAGGCACAACAGAGAACACTTATAATACAAAATTCAGTAGGATTTCAAATTGTTGCAGGTGACCCTCTAAAACTTCTGATTTGTATCAGGCATATTTCAGAAGATTGGTAAGCCATGGTAAAGAGAATTCATTATGTACCGGTGACTGCACTTCATCATATTGTTTCTCAAGTGTAGATTGACAGCGTAGTCACTCAACAAAACTTGGTCTGGTAATCCTGTCACAATGTTGTATACATCTCAAAACCATGCCTATGCGGTTAAGTCCTTTCTGACAACCTAATGAACAAGTTCATTACCATCAGACATCACAATCAATATGGTTTTTCAATCTGACCACCCACTTTTTCATAGTTTCAAAAGACACTAATGGCATGTTTGGACCAACAACTCGAGAATCACTTTTTGAATCCCCAAATCTTATAAACAAACATCTGGCCAAGTCAAAATATATTTGAAAGACGTTTTAAGTCAAAATATGTCTGAAAGAAGTTTTCTTTCTCAGTTATGGAGAAAAATCTGTATTATAGTTAGCTTCTTGTTAGCTTCTTGTGGCTCTCAATGTGAAAGAACTGTGTAGAGCATCATACCTGAGGAAAGAAAATTGTTCATCAGGTACAGGTACAGGTACAGGTACAGTCGTAAGATGTATATGGCTTTCAATGGAGGAAATTTTTGAAAAGATTTTCAGATCTAGTTTCATTGAATGATTATGATGTTAATCTCCAATTGAAAAATAATATAATGAAGATGTAGTCACTAGTACATAATTAATTCTCTTCTCCAAGGCTTACCAACCTACTGAAATTTGCCTCTTGAAAATGGAGATATTTAGAGGGTCACTTGAGACAGTTTGAAATCCTACTGAATTTTATTTTGTGTTGTGTTCTCTGTCATGTATATTATATGAATAAATTTGGTTTATTATATGTGTGTAGTTTAAGAAATGTTATGTTTTAACCATTTATTTACAGATGTTTGTTTTTGGAACGATTTTGTATGATAATAATGTGTTATTTAATATTTTCAATTCACAAGATATGCATATATAAAATGGTAAATTAAAAAATAAATATAAAATGTAAAATGCCAATTTAAAACATAAACCAAATGTTAGTAATATAATTAAGTAGAGTAAGAAAGAATGTGTACATATTTTAATTAGATACGCTGAAAATATTTCCAGAATGTAATTTTCAATCTGCAGCAGTGTGTGCGCTGTTATGAAACTTCCTGGCAGATTAAGACTGTGTGCTGGACAGAGACTCGAACTCGGGACCACTGCCTTTGGTGAGCATTGCTCTAGCAAGGAGCACTTGCCCACGAAAGAGAAAATTTCCGAATTCGAGGGTAGGTCCATTACAACTTTTGATGTGCCAGGAAATTTCGCGCTGAAAATACTCTGACAGCATAGTGTTGAAGCTTATTTTCAAAAATGGTATTTCAGGAACCAGTGTTATTACGTGTGAATGTATGTAGCTTAAAAGCTTCTTTAATTTAGGTTTAACAAAATTTGCGTTTTTCAGAATTATTTAATAGTGATGGTGGTATTGTTTTTGTGGTCTTTAATCTAAAGACTGGTTTCAGGCAGCTCTCCACGCTACTCTATCCTGTGGTAGCTTCTTCAGCTCCGAGTAACAACTGAAACCTACATCCTTCTACATCTGCTTAGTGTATTCATCTCTCGGTCTTCCTCTACGATTTTTACTCTCCGCGTTTCCCTCCAGTACTAAACTGGTGATCCCTTGATGTCTCAGAACGTGTCCTACCAAATGATCCGTTCTTCTAGTCAAGTTGGGCCACCAATTCCTTTTCTCCCCAATTATATTCAGTACCTTCTCATTAGTTACGTGATCTACCCCATCTAATCTTCAGCATCCTTCTGTTGCACAACATTTCAAAAGCTTCTATTCTTTTTCTGTCTAAATCGTTTATTGATCATGTTTTATTTCCATACATCGCTACACTCCATACAAATACTTTCAGAAAAGACTTCCTCACACTTAAATCTGTGATCAACGTTAACAAATTTCTGTTCTTCACAAACGCTTTCCTGGCCATCGCCAGTCCACATTTTATATCCTCTCTGCTTCGACCATCCTTAAATAGTTTGCTACCCAAACAGCAAAACTCATCTAGTACTCTGTATCTTTTCCTAATGTAATTCCCCTAGCATCGCATGATTTAATTCGAATACATTCCATTACCCTTGTTTCGCTTTTGTTGATGTTCATCTTATGTCTTCAAGACGCTGTTCATTACGTTCAGCCGCTCTTCCAGGTCCTTTGCTGTCTCTGACAGAATTACAGTGTCATTGGCAAACCTTAAGACTTTAATTTCTTCTCTCTGGAATGTAATTCCTACACTAAGTTCTTCTTTTATTTACTTTACGGCTTGTTGAATGATCAAATTGAATAATACCAGGAATAGGATACAACCATGTAACACTCCCTTCTCAACCATTGCTTCCTTTTCGTGCCCCACTTATAACTGCCTTCTGCTTTTTGTACAAATCATTAATAGTCTTTCACTCCCTGTATTTTACCCCTGCCCCTTCACAATTTGAAAACGAGTATTCCGGACAACATTGTCAAAAGCTTTATTTAAGTCTTCAAATGCCTTTCTTAACTTAGCTTCTAAGGTAAGTCGTAGGATCAGTATTGCCTCGCGTGTTCCTACATTTCTATGGAATCCAAACTGATCTTCCTCGAGGTCGGTTTCTACCAGTTTTTCCATTCGTCTGTAAAGAATTCGTGACAGTATTTTACAATCGCTAATTATTAAACTCATAGTTCGGTAATTTTCACACCTGTTTTCTTTGGAATTGGAATTATCACATTCTTCTTGAAGTCTGAGGATATTTCGCCTGTCTGAATCATCTTGCCCGCCAGATGGAAGAGATTGGTCGTGACTGGCTCTGTCACGGCTATCAGCAGTCTTAACGGAATGTTGTCTACACGCGGAATCTTGTTTCTACTCAAATCTTTAAGTGCTCTGTCAAATTCTTCACGCAGTATCATATCTCCCATCTCATCTTCATCTTCGTCCTCTTCCACTTCCATAACATTGCCGTCAAATACATCGCCCTTATATACACCCTCTATATACTCCTTCCACCTTTCGGCTTTCCCTTCTTCGCTTAGGACTGGTTTACCATATGAGCTCTTGATGTCCATAAGGGTGATTCTCTTTTCTCCAAAGGTCTCTTATTTTTCCGAAGGTGGCGTCTATCCTTACCCTAATGATATATTCTTCTACGTCCTTGTTCTGTAGCCATTCCTGCGCAGCCGATTGGCACTTCCTGTCGATCTCATTTTTGAGACGTTTGTATTCATTTTCGCTTGCTTGATTTACTGCATTTTTTATATTTTCTCCTTTCGTCAGTTAAATTCAATATTTCTTGTGTTTCCCAAGGATTTCTACTAGCCCTAATCTTTTTACCTACTTCATCCTCTTCTGCCTTCTCTATTTCATCTCTCAAAGCTACCCAATGTTCTTCTACTGTATTCAGTGATATTTCACAGGTTGTCATGTCCTGTCCACCACTTAAAAACTGTAACTATCCAAATCGATTCGCGGATGATTAAAGTCTCTTCCTATTATTACAATATTATTGAGAACTGACATTAGGCCCAATTTTCCTAGCGAACTGAGATTTTCCCTAAGGTTTTCGGTTACATGAGGAGGTGAATCTGGTGGTCGACAGAATGACCCTATAATAATATTATGCACACCACTGATACTGAGCTTTGCCGAACAATCTCGCACACAACCTCAGTTTCTGTCAAGGTTGATTTTAATTTCTTGCCAACTACGACAAATACACCACCTCCAGATCTCATTAGCCCATTCTTTTGATGTATGCCTAAATTTTCCCCGTGAGTCTCACTATTGTCAACTTAGGATTTTAGCCAGCTATCAGAATTTAGCATTATGCGAGCCTCACTGCTTTCACGGAGCGCTTCAGAGAAATTCTGCATCCGTTATGGATAAAATACATCTCTGTTTCTTTGTTGCTAAAGCTTTCACTGATAACCACTAGGATTTTAATACACTCGTCTATAGGGAAGGGGGGTGTTCCTAAAGTTGTCGTTGTCTGGAATGGATGAAGAGTAGCCTAATCTAAAATACCTTTTGTGCGCACACCAAACACAGACAGTGGCCTGGGTAGCAGATTTAGGTGTGTAGTGTACACCTGACCCACTTAGGGAAGAAGGGAAGAGAATACGAGTAGATTAGGGTTTAACACCCGGTCGACGTCGAGGTGATTATAGACCGAGAACAAGATCGAGTAGTTTCAATGATGAAGGAAAATTTGCCGTGTTCTTTGAAAGATACCTTCCCTGCATATCCATGGAGCGATTTAGGAAAACACCGGAAGACAAACAATTCTCAAAATAGCTCGTCACAGATTCTTCCCAGTTTCTTGTTCAAGCCTTCCATTCGAATCAAAATCATGGGCCCACAATCTTTTCTTTGTCTAAGGCTGATAATTGTGGGCTTCCTTGAAACCCTGCGAAGAAGGCTGGGATTCTCGAACTTACCTGCCACTCACTGGAATGATCCAAATATGATCTAAAAGCACAGACGACAGGTATCGTTTGTTCCAACATGCACCACAGTCTACAGTTGACTACATCCTGTTCCTTCAGTGTAAATGCCTCTCCATATGTTGAATGAGGTCCGCAGTCATACACACTGACTGTATATAATGTCCCTTCCCATCGTTTGGCCGGCCAGAGTGGCCGAGCGGTTCTAGGCGCTACAGTCTGGAGCAGCGCGACCGCTACGGTCTCAGGTTTCGAATCTTGCCTCGGGCATGGATGTGTGTGATGTCAGGTTAGTTAGGTTTAAATAGTTCTAGGTTGTAGGGGACTGATGACCTCAGACGTTAAGTCCCATAGTGCTCAGAGACATTTTGAACCCATAGTTTGCTGTCATTTCCTTACGTTTGCCATTATTCTCCGTTCATTTGAACTCCTGACGATTCGTAAACCCCTACCCCTTTGTATTTGGCTGTCAGTATGATGCACAGCACGTTTCTCAATTAGTGAAATGAGTCTCACCCGCTCAGTTTTCATTTCAGTCGAAGACAGCGCATCAAACTTGTTGGTTAGGGGAATGACTGTAACACAATGAATTTTTTGTTCCTGCCTCTGCCTAACTAGATCAAGCACTGTTACGCGACCCAGTCAAATGAACAAGTAGGATAATTTTGTGTGGTCTCGTTGTCACTGTAGGCTTGTACCATGGCAAGAAAGGAGAGGATGTTGTTTGGTGCCCGGTATCCTCTATCTATAACACAACTGCACGTGTTTATTAACAGGATTCTTTACTAAGATAAAGAGCTACTTACGCTTCCATGTGCTATGGTGCAAGCTCTTCCTGGAATAATCCACGTTAGCCTCACTGTTGGCGAATTATGTACACTACTCTGGTCGCTGGGTACTGACTGACTCTGAGCTAGCGTTTGAGCTAACTAGGACTGCAACCCCCACTGGGCTGCGAGCGATGACTTGACTTGTTGACTCACTGTGTGATTAACTGAGCGATCTAAATACTGGCAGTCGAAAGGGCGTTGGCGGCGCGTTGCTTGCGAGTCTCTATTTAGCCTCCCTTCCGATAGGTACGTTGCTTGCACCTACTATCGATCTTCTCGCAACCTCTTTGCCGTCTGGTGTGCTGGCGACAGCTTACTTCAGCACAGATAAATGTTGTACTTCCTGCAGAGTTCACAGTATCTATAGGAGGGGATAGTACTCGAGGTAGCCCTCCAAGTATACCCATTCGCAGCAGCTTGCAGTCACTCAAAGGCCGTCAGGGATGTCTCCAGCACACACAGTGAGGCTACATTGCTGTTTATATATTGAGTAATTTATGTATTTGCACAGCGTCCATCTTAAAGAAGAGTATCATAGACATTAGTCATTCTGACAGCAACAGAGTGAAATTGAATTGGAGTCAGCTATAGCAGCGAACGATCTACTGGAGCTACCTTTATTTAAAGAGATGAGTCTTAATGTGTGAATCCCCAATGTTCTGTTACATAAATACAGAGTCGCACAACACTGACACGTAAGAAAATACAGACGGAAATACCCAGTTATTAGCGTCAAACGATACACGTGGGGATATGGTACCTACTCAGAAAGTAATATGCCGCTACCAGTCTGCAAGACTGCGTTTTTGTCACAAGCACTACTTTACAACGATACTACGTTACGATTTTCGGTACAATATACTCAGCAGAACCATTTACTCCCCCAGTTATACAATGCAAAAATTATTCACAACACAACCCTTGCACCCCACACTACTAAAGTCAGTTTAGTTGCAGTAAGTCGGTGATCAGCATTCAGTAGAGGTTAACATGGAAAGCAGCAAACTTCTTTTCGAAACATTGTCGATTTTGTTCAGCTAATCCTTTACGTCTTTCCATGTCTCTGACACAAACCTTAAATAAGTCCCCAGCGTTTAATAGTTCGTCGGATTCGCAGTCTTGCAAAATTTCCTGGATCGGCATTTCTCTTCATTACGATGACGTAACTCATTACAAAAGGGACACATAGCCCCCACGAAAATGATTACCGTGGACTTCCAGACCAAGTGATGGCATATCAAGTAGATCGGTCAGACACTTGTATATTCTAACATTTCACCATGGACTTGGGAATTCCCATCAAACCGAAATAGTGATTGACTACTATGGTCTTCCAGACCAAGCGATGAAATGTCACGTGGACAGGTCCGGTGTATTATAACTTTTCGGCATGCATTTGAGAATGACTAAAAATCTGGAGTCATCATTGTGTGAAACAAATGAGTAGCAATTTATAGCTAATTGTCAGAAATTTTTTTTCAAAAACATTTATTTCGCTGTTATGAAAATGAAATTGCTGCATGCAACAGACGCATTTATCTCCTGCTCCTGTAACCCATGGAAATAGAGGTTGTCGTGTCCGATGGCGGATCGTATTACACAGCGCGTGTTATTATTAATATCAGCCATTTCACATCTACATCATGGTAACTGTCTCCTACGACCTCTCCACGCCTAAGGTGCTTCAACTGTACGCATTCGTGTTTCACCTGCTTGTTTTATAAAGTGATCTACTCACTTCCACATTAAGTCATCTTTTACGTGTTTTATAAAGTCGTGGAAAGCAATAAAGAATTTGATTAGTCGATTTACCATCCACCGCCAGGCTGTATATCCGACCAAACTCCTTTACATTTTCACTGCACCACATCTTCCACTCCAGTATTAGCCTTCAGCTTATTAAATGTGTGTTTTTCTCTCTCTCCTAGTTATAGTTATTTACTACCATGCCGCCGTCTTCTCGACACCTTTAGCCCACAGTTTACGTAGCACCAGTGACCAGTAAATGTGTAAGTAGTTAAATAATTAACGAAATAGTTCACTCGTGAACATCCGAATGTCAGTGTTCAAAGGGCACAATATTTTGGCTAGCGACCACGTTACCATCGCTTGGTGTGCTGACGAACTGATTGCCACGATTTTTTTTCTTTGTTTTGCCCTTTTCATTTCTCCATCTTATGGAGGAGGGCGGGCTGTTTTAAGGCTTCTAATGCCCTTTTCAGCCAACTGGAGTTTATCAAGATTTTTTTTATTACAATTTTTTTATTTTGTGCTACATATTATAAGAGCTTTTCTTCATTTTGGTTTACAATTTATAATTTACACTCATACATTTTTAGTGATGGATTACAATATTTTGAAATTTAGTATAAATCAGGGGTCTACATAATAATAATAATAATAATAACTACAAACATACGATATAAAACATACAACAGTAATTTACATGGATGACGAATAAAATCATAACAAAAGTTACAAACATAAATAATAGCCCACAGTCGTTTAGTCAAGCAGACATAGAGCAACTCAGAGAGGTTCTGTTCAAAATAAGGTATGAGCGTATACTGTTATAACAATCTCGGTACTTGACCATGATAGTGTACTAGTTTAAGTGAACATATAAAATGCATCATAATTAAAAGTAACTATAGTTTATACTGCGAGGAGACGGATTACTACTATGCTAGGGATGATGATTAATGCAAAGACCTATCAATAATTGCAAGGGTGGGACATACTCTAAACTCAGTGACATAGAAAATAGTAAAATTGAAATAAGTTAGGTAGTTCCAGGTGACAATATAAAAAATATATCATTAAATTAACAACAGAAACTTAGGGAGGTGGTAGTGAAAATAAAATGTGAATATAAAATTTATGTAAACTAGTTGGAGAATTTAAAGCGAAACGGGGGGCTCTAATGATTACAATTGTCACTGTTGTCTGTAGATGGTGTTACGAAACTTGCATACTCTCAGGCAGTCGACCAGATTCTGTTGCGGGTATGCTATTTGCTTGGTGCTTTTGTGTTTTATTGACGTATGTGAGCTTGAGTGTGTGTGTGTGTGTGTGTGTGTGTGTGTGTGTGTGAGAGAGAGAGAGAGAGAGAGAGAGAGATACAGTGTGAAACACGTATGTAACATAGCAGCGATGGCGAGGCATTGTAGCATCTGTGACCAGAGAGTATGCGCTTGACCGCGCGAGTGTTGCGAGCGGTTCTCAGTCTGTCAGTAGTCGTTGCGAGTCTGTAGATCTGTCTAGTTGAGAGTAGTACTCTGTCAGTAGTCGTCGCGAGCAGTAGCTCTGTTCAGTGGCGTGCAGTACGCTAGTAGTCATCATGCAGAGCGGTCGGTCAGTGGTAGCAGCCCAGTGGGATTGCGTGATGTGGTCTGGCGACAACACTGGTCAAGATGCTGAATGAGGTATACTGTTAATTAAGATAATCATCGGATAATGTAAAGTTTAACTATTGTAACTAATTTTCAACAAGTGCCCCCAATAATAACTTTGATTTCAAAAGCAATTTTACATAAAATTTTTATTTAATTGAAGTAACTATTTCGTTCCACTTCCCCTAAACAAAAGTTTCAGTTTTCAATTAGATTACAAAAAAAAGGAATATCATTATTTGCAATGCAGTTCCTCCAAGCGGTGCGCAACAACAAGAGCAGAAATTTGATTAGGTGTTGTAATGAGGTAAGAATTTTAATTTTGATTTTTTTGCACAGGGCCAAAGACCGATATTTCGGTTTAATTGAATCATTATTATCACTGAGATTTTCTTATCACTGAATGGACTTTAATTTTTTATGAAGAACTTATACCTTAGTCAGAATGCGATTCTCACTTTTATTGTCATTAAATTTAATTGTAGGGAGGTTACACTTGGCTCCTATTCATTTATTATTTCTGTCTTTAAAATTTCAGTGGAGAGGTTACACTTAGCGCAATGTCCATTAGCATTCTTAAATAATATTGTCATTCATTATAAATTACGGTGGGGAGGTTACAAGTGTTTGTGTTTTTAGGTGATTCATGCCCAGGTAATCGCGTTCAGGCGTCTGTACTGCTGCTCTGTCTTCGTTGTGGGATATCCCCTTCCTCTCCTAATCAGACTTAGTGCGGGTTCCCAGGCATTACTAAATTTATTGCCGACCGATCATCGACGATTCCCTTACCTGGGCTTCGACGGGTTATTTAGTGATGCAGTCCACGAAGTTAGACGTCTGTGTCAGACCCTTAGCGTGGTCGTAAACCATTACATGTATTTCAGGTAGACAATATACCGCTACTGTCGGCTTGTTAGCCTGCAGCAGTCTCGTGTCGCGTAATGTCAAAGCTCGTTGATGAGAACACCAACGGCACACCACGCTTCATATACACAAGATAGTAAGTACTGTATATAGCTTTCGGATAGAATTTCGTAAGTGATTACGTGCTGGGTGTTCGAGTACATAGCTATTCAAATCGATTACCTTGCACGTTTGTCATGAAAGAGTATGTGTGTTCTGTGATTGCTTCTTCAATTATTCCTGGTCAGATCCCCTTTTCAGCAGTATACAAGGATGTAAAAATTCATATAACACAGCACAGCTAAACAGATCATGACTTTAGCTGAGCTGCTCATGATTGCAAGGCAACACAGCACACACATCTTACAACGTAGCTTCTGCTTCGTCTTCATGTTTCTCACATTTGTGATGAGCCAGTTCTGTAGAGTCCGTCCACTGAATCATGAAAAATCTATGCCACAGTGGTAAACATGCAATAAACACTCACAGGCGAAGATGGCAGCCCCATCAAAGGACGATATACACTACTGGCCATTAAAATTGCTACACCACGAAGCTGACGTGCTACAGACGCGAAATTTAACCGACAGAAAGAAGATGCTGTGAAATGCAAATTATTAGCTTTCCAGAGCATTCACACAAGGTTGGCGCAGGTGGTGACACCTACAGCGTGCTGGCATGAGGAAAGTTTCCAACCGATTTCTCATACACAAACAGCAGTTGACCGGCGTTGCCTGGCGAAACGTTGTAGTGATGCCTCTTGTAAGGAGGAGAAATGCGTACTGTCACGTTTCCGACTTTGATAAAGGTCGGATTGTAGCCTATCGTGATTATGGTTCATCGTATTGCGACACTGCTGCTCGCGTTGGTCGAGATCCAATGACTGTTAGCAGAATAGGGAATCGGCGGGTTCAGGAGGATAATACGGAACGCCGTACTGGATCCCAACGGCCTTGTATTACTATCAGTCGAGATGACAGGCATCTTATCCGCATGGCTGTAACGGATCGTGCAGCCACGTTTCGATCCATGAGTCAACAGATGGGGACGTTTGCAAGACAACAACCATCTGCACGAACAGTTCAACGACGTTTGCAGCAGCTCGGAGACCATGGCTGCGGTTACCCTTGACGCTGCATCACAGACAGGAGCGCTTGCGGTGGTATACTCAACGACGAACCTGAGTGCACAAATGGCAAAATGTCATTTTTTCTGATGAATCCAGGTTCTGTTTACAGCATCATGATGGTCGCATCCGTGTTTGGCGACATCGCGGTGAACGCACATTGGAAGCGTGTATTCGTCATCGCCATACCGGCGTATCACCCGGCGTGATGGTATGGGGTGCCATTGGTTACACGTCTCGGTCACCTCTTGTTCGCATTGACGGCACTTTGAACAGTGGACGTTACATTTGAGATGTGTTACGACGCGTGACTCTAACCTTTATTCGATCCCTGCGAAGCCCTACATTTCAGCAGGATAATGCACGACCGCATGTTGCAGGTCCTGTACGGGCCTTCCTGGATACAGAAAATGTTCGACTCCTGCCCTGGCCAGCACATTCTCCAGATATCTCACCAACTAAAAACGTCTGGTCAATGGTGGCCGAGCAACTGGCTTATCACAATACGCCAGTCACTACTCTTGTTGAACTGTGGTATCGTGTTGAAGCTGCATGGGCAGCTGTACCTGTATAAGCCATCCAAGCTCTGTTTGACTCAATGCCCAGGCGTATCAAGGCCGGTATTACGGCCAAAGGTGGTTGTTCTGGGTTCTGTTTTCTCAGGATCTATGCACCCAAATTGCGTGAAAATGTAATCACATGTCAGTTCTAGTATAATATATTTGTCCAATGAATAACTGTTTATCATCTGGATTTCTTCTTGGTGTAGCAATTTTAATGGCCAGTGGTGTATCAAGCGTGTCGCGGGCACACAGGGAACAGTGCAGTCGTCGTAATGCAGAAACGAAGTGAGTCACCAGGCACCCAAAACGGCTTGATAATAGGTTTTCGGGTCAATCACGGAAGCATTTCTGAACGGCTACGTTTGTAAATTGTTTAAAGTACACCGTGCATGGGAAGCGGTGCTATCCAAAACCATCTCAGAGGCAACTGAGAAACTCCACGGACCATACGAGACAGAAGTGAACAACGGCTAAGGAGATATGTACGAGCAAAACAGACGAGCAATCGTTGAGCAACTGACCTCCTAGATGAACCAAAGGGTTACCGAGAGTGTCTCCTCAACGACCGTAGAGCGAACGTATCTGCGTGTGGGTCTCCATAGCTGGGATCGAGTGCATGCAACCATGCTGACTAGTCTTCATTTGCGACGGAGGCAGGAATTTGCACGTCATTACTACTACTGGGTGGCCACTCAGTGGCGACATGTGCCCTTTTTAGATGTTTCACGGTTTTGTTCCATCGGACACACGGCCGTTGCTGTGTACGGCGTGAAATGTACAGCGGGAAACATCTGAAAGCAAATACCCTGCATGCGTTATGGTCTGGGGAAGTTTTCTTGGCATCCACTGTGTGATCTCGTCATTATGGAAGGCACAGTGGGTCAACATAAGTACACAACTGTCCTTGGGGACCATGTCCACATCTACAAGCAGTCTGCTTTTCCTCGGCACTATGGAATCTTCCAGAAGGATAACACTGCGTGTTATACAGCTCGCAATGTATGAGAGTGTTCGAGGAGCGCCTGTATGAATTTACTTTACTCTGCTGGCCATCAAACTCCAAAGATTTAAACCCAATCGAGGATGAGTGGGACCACCGCGTTCGGGCTATTCGCGCCACTGGCACTCAGCTGAGAAAACTACAGCAGCTGGCATCGGCAGTGGAGTCGGCGTGGCTCTACATGCCTATAGGTACCTTCCAGTAGTACACTGACTCTCTTCCTGCACGTCTCGCATCGGGCCGCCTTGCAAAGTGTGGTTATTCAGGCTTTTAATAGGTGGTCTACCTTCGTTTTCCTAGTGTTCCTGAGAAGTTCCCCTATAAATGCTGAAAATAATTTTGGTGGTATGGAAATTGCATGCCTCGTTCTGTCCCCTATGAATTTACATTCTGATGATTATTGGAAACTGTGGCATTAACATATAGGTTTTTCTTTATGAATCTATGTTTTTTTCTCAAGGGTTTCTTCTACCTTTATTTTTTAATAGAAGCGGAAGACTTCGTCACAAGTTGAGAATCTGAGCAAAGTGGTAATTTATATTGACAGCTCCTCTGCATAATTTCATTTTCAACTCAGAAAACGATTCATTGCGATGTATCCACTTCTAGAGTCAGACTGTTCCTTTTATATACATAAAGCCAACGCTTTTTCTATGCGGTTGGCATTATGAGACCGGAAGCTCATAGGACTGTAGTTTCATTGTGTATTATTTGCTGCCGTCCGCCTCGATAGGTGAGTGGTCAACGCGACGGAATGCCATGCAAAGTGGTCTGGCTTCGATTCCTGGCTGGATTGGAGATTTTCTACGCTTATGGACCGGGTGGTTTGTTCTCATCATCATCATATCATCCCCATCAACACGCAAGTCGCCGAAGTGGCGTCTACTCGAAAGACTTGCACCAGGCAACAAGTCTACCCGACCGGAGGCCCTAGCCACACGACGTTTCATTTTCATATGTCTCCCTACTTATGATGAAGAATAATTAAAGCACTCGTTCTATTTTTAAAAATTATTTTACTTAGGACAAATTTTACAAACTCGTTTTGTATTTTGCTTTTAACCAATTCTATTCAAATTAAACGTTACAAAATAAACGTCCATTTCTTTGTAATGTTCCTCCATCCTGCCTGTCCAACAATTGTTAATATAGGCATATATCGTGAGATTTTATTGCCACAGAACCCTCTTGAACGAGCGAATGACATTGCACGAAAGTAGTGACATAGACAATCGTTCAATGTGCAGTGTGCTTTCTTCGTGGTTTGGTCAATGACGAGGTGTTTACAGGTGGTCGGAACAGCAGGTGGTTCCCCGTTGAACGGGCCCGTGTGCGGGCTGGGAGCCACCGGACTCCTCTCGGCGTTATCTCTGACAGGCGTCATACTTGCCTGACAGCCATCTACTGAGAGATGCCATCAGGCCCACACACTGGTGGGAGCCGAGACAAGATCCGTCCCATTAACGGCTACGCGTCCGAGGCGTGTTTTCAAAGTCGCACAGAGAGCAACGTTATCACTGTAGCCAACTCGAAATACAGGATTTAGTTGGCAATATCGCTCAGTTTTCCGAATATACTGGTTTTGATAGCGACTGATCCCATAGTAGAATGTAGCATGAACGTACCGGGGCGTTAGGTTCCCATTTTCCTTTCTTTGCATCTTTTCCACTCAATGTACTGTATGTCTATAAAGTCCCGCCATTATTTTAAAAAATCATAACTTGGAAACTATTAGAGACAAGGCAGCGCGATTTGTTGTAAAACGTTTAGTAGCTCTTAAAGATTTATTTTTTTTCTGTTCTGCCAGAATTTCAATGTGAGCCCCACTTGTTGCTCGTACAACATCGAGACGATATTCGAGTTGTGCCCAAGTATGGGTCAGTATTGCAGCATCAACAGCTCGGATTGCTTCATTGACTCGTGCGCGAAGCGTAGCAGTGTCATTTGACTGGGGCTACATTCACGCGTTGTTGACGTAAACCCTCAAAAAGAAGTCTATAGCGTGACACTGGTTCAGCGCGATGGTCATGCGATGGGGCCATCACGAACAATCCACCTCTGAGGAAATGTGTTGTTCAGAACATCTCGCACTTTCGAACTCTAATGCGGGGGTGTATCGCCACGCTGAAAGATCATGGGCAATTTCAGTTCTTCGATCTGGAAGTGTGCGAGCATGTCCAGGTAAACATTTTCCATTTGATTTTCTCTAAGAGGAAAAATAGGGGAACACCACATTGTCCATTAGGCCACACCAGACATTAAGCAAGGGTGTAGTGTGAGCTTCTGGAGCTCTAAATCTTAATGTTTCCAGGAATGTGGGTCGCTGCTTCATCTAGAAACAGGCACTTTTTCATATTGTTCCTGTCAACCTCTATGGAGGCCGGCATGGTACATGCGAATGCATACCGCAAGAGACGATCGTTTGGCAGCAGTTTGTGTACCATATGCAATTTGTACTTTATGAACAGCTTCCTGCAATTCATGTAATTGGTGACGAAACTGACTTCCGAGGGTAGCACTGAAATTCACCTTACACTTCGTCAACACATACTTCAAATACAGAGATAGGTCTGCTTCAAGGAATATCTTTGACACTGCTTGTCTCTTTAAAATTCTGAACCACCTCATTCTGCTTGCTTTTAACGGCAGTGTCTAGCCGTTATTCTGTAGTACAATTGTCAAAGATTTGGATTCTGCATGTCATATGAAACACTACACTTTCTCCTGGTCTGCCACCGTTTTGATACACTCCAAGTTAAATCTGCAACAAAGGACGAAGAAAAATATTTTAGAACTGTCAAAAGTTAAAAAAAGGGAGAGACGATTCCCTTCTCCCAATATACTGGAAGGCCTGATTTTTTAAAATACTTCAACTTTATGCAAACAGCGTTTTTTCCAAAAATGTGGTTTTGTTACTTGAAGAACATCAGACAAATGATGCTCTGCACATAGATGAAAATACTGTAAATTTCAATTCCGCATATATTCTGGATGCATCCATAAATAACAATTTATATACTAGAAAACCTTTCTTGCATTCCAGGCAACCTTCTCAGTCCCTACCTTTTCCAGATCAACGAATTTTCTTTTGTGGAGCAGACAGTGCTCCTGGCTATCCTATAAACAATTTTTTAATTGGATATATTATCCTTTGAGCTGCCTAAATATCATGAAATTAACTCTTACTGGATGCCGCAAATCAATGTGGCCATCAACATAGATTTTATAGATGCTTATATTATCTTCAGATCTATTTAGTGTCGACTATTTCATTCGGAATTCGGTTTATAGTATTGTTTTATGGTATGGGTACATTCCTGTAGACAATATTTCCAGATCTTCTAGTTTCCTCTTAGCTTCCACCGAAGTTCTTTATCCTTACAGGGCTGTAAATGATTTCTTCCATATTTTAAAATATTTTTTTGAGACAAGAAAATTGTTTTATAGATTCCATATTGTTATGATTTTCCTATAGACTTCCCAATTATCACTCTCTTGGGGATAAGACTACACTCATTTCCTTGTACACACGAACCGATGTTATTGTTGTGCTGTTTTGGTCTTCAGTCCGTAGAATGATTTGACAGAACACTCCAATATGGTCTATCCTGTGCCAGCCTCTTCATCTTAGCGTAAGTAGAACAAATTTATATTAGATTGGGCCTAAATACTATAGTTTACAGTTTTTACCCCTCACACCTACTTTCATTTGGAAATTCACTATCCCTTCTTCCCTAAAGACGTGTGTTATTAACCGATACCTTCTGTCAGTCACGTCATGATTTATTTTCCCCACGATTCGATTGAATAGTCCTTCATCCTGAGGTGCCAAGCAATAGTCAATTTGGTAATGTAGGGAAGCGCAGGAGGTAAAAATTGTAGCGGGGCACCTGAACTAGGTAAGAGTAAAGCGGGTTCAGATGAATACCAAGGACGTATGTTGAGAAAAGACGTCCTTGTTCTCAAATTTATAACTTTTTGCTGATGGGACATCCAGAACTGTCGTGTATAATGTTCACAATCAAAACTTTCTCTACAATTGTACATATAGTTATTGACAGAAGTCTTAAATGGTTATTAGTGGGTGAATGATTATTTGGAAAGTAATTTGCAAACAGAAACTGTCGGAAGTTTGTCATTGTGGAACTCTGCAGTCTATTGTAAGTTTTGTGTGCTACAAAATTTTGCTGGGTCGCTATCCAATTTAATTAATATTGGTAAAATTTAATACAAGAATTGAATTAATCACTGAACTGCTAAGCGTAACTAGCCTGTTAATATTAATAAAAAAAAAGCTAGTGAATATATGGAATGAGCATATGGGAACAATTTAAGTACATTCTAAACTATGAACTAACATTGGCTATTATTTGATTAATTAACTAACTTATGTTATTATTATTATTATACTGAGTGATGACATACATTGCGGTGATAAATGAGATCTTAGGAGCGCTAAGGAAATGTTCACGCAAACATACTAGATTCATACACACACACACACACACACACACACACACACACACACACAAGAATAGAAACAAAAAGAATTTTGCCCTTCACAGTAAGTGAAAGGTACTTAGGTCCATCCCTATTGCTATGGTTACTGTGAATACGAATACTGTGGAACACTTGCAGACAAAGAAGTTTATTTGCATCACCTTGCAGCTACGCTGGCGTGAAGCAACCGCAAATGCCGTTGGAAATTCATGAACCAAGCAAAACAACTCAGACTCGTGAAAACTTCAAAAACACAAATGTAAGTTGTATGGACCCAAATAGCAATAAAATATCATGCAGAAATAAGAATAAAACAGAGTCAAGATACTACTGAAACTATACACGCTGGAATCACTACCACGTGTTATGAAAAAAGCTACACAAACTCAAAATTGAAACAAAATGAAAAGGAGAAGAAATATAACACATATAAACGAGAAAAGTTCGCACGTATACTTCAGTTAAACGATAAATCAGACAGCTGAATTTGAAACCTGTGCTTGAGTAACGGACTTCCTACACAACGTGTTCTGCTTGCATAAAGCAAGGACCGAAAATATTTACTACATACAAAAATATACTCGTGACCACACTCTGAAAAGTATAAGACTACAGAAACTGAAAATGAACTAGCAGAACAAACGTGGACATCAGTTAGAACAGCTACACACCACTACACGTTAACACACTCTCCGGTGCCAAATCGCTGTCAAGAAAACCATCCTTATTCACCAAAAGTGCAGTCCCGAGTGGCGAGAGCACGCTGTCCCTGCAACGATCTTCCACGGGTCGCCAGTAGAGACCAGAAGGGTCCTTTCCTCCACCAACTTAACTACTGTGGAATGACTACCGAGAGGGCACAAATCTCCTTGCCTTGACTTAGAAAGCTACGTTGGCAACACTGTTGTTGCCACAGCCGACAGCCAGATGCTGTATCGCTACCACATAAAAGACAAATTCAACATACACGCTCAATCACTCATTCATACAGATGATAAAGAAAGAAAGGAAATTTGTGAGCACAAAATGTAGGTAATGTTAGCAGTATTATGTACTTAGTAGAAAAATTGATAACATAAAGCAATTGTGTACCAATGAATGGGAATAAACAGGAAGTACAAAATTAAATTACAAATGTCTGAGCGTAGCTGGACGAAATACAAGTTAAATCGTATGAAACGAAACTAGCAGAGACTTTCCAATCTTTATACTACCAGGTTTCCGGGACTCATCTCCACCTTCAGGTTTATTTTTCAAATAATAAGTCTCGGAGTCCAAATCAAAGCTAACTTACAAGTTCGCTTTTCTTTGGCAGTCGGGATACACTGACGGTCTGTACGACGATTTGTTACATGTTATCTGCATGCTGTCTTCCAATGAAAGCACTGTCTAAGCATTTAATTGGTTGGTCGTTTCAATCCGGGCTCTGCACTCCCTTGCTCTCTCACGATAATGGTGACTAACAACTGAAAGGTGCTCTTTTTAGAAAAACTTTTCTTGCTGCTCTTATCCTTCAATTGTGCAACCACAATATTTTGCTGCCCAGAACGCAGGGTTGGTGCGCTGCTTTTAGTTTCTCATTTCTCAATCTAATTTCTTCAGCATCATCTCATTGAATTCGACTATGGTCTATTTTTCCTGCTTTATTTTTGTTGATTTCATCTTATAACCCCTTTTCAAGAAATTATCCGTTGAACGAATATTCCAACCCTTTTGCTGTCTCCAATAGGATTATGATGTTACTGATGAAGGATAAACTTTTTGTTTCTTGAAACTTCCTGGCAGATTACAACTGTGTGCCCGACTGAGACTCGAACTCTGGACCTTTGCCTTTCGCGGGCAAGTGCTCTACCAACTGAGCTACCCAAGCACGACTCACGCCCCGTCCCCACAGCTTTACTTCTGCCAGTACCTCGTCTCCTACCTTCCAGTTACAGCTCTCCTACCTTGCTAGCTCTGCAAGGTTCACAAGAGAGCCTCTGTAAAGTTTGAAAGGTAGGGGACGAGGTCCTGGCAGAAGTAAAACTGTCAGGACGGGACGTGAGTCGTGCTTGGGTAGCTCAGTTGATACAGTCACAGTGGTGTAGTGATTATGCCGGCACGGTAGCTCAGCGTGTTCGGTCAGAGAACTGGTGGGCCTCTGTAATAAAAAAAACCGAGTCGAAGGATCAACAAATGAACTTGAACGGATGTCGTGTGACGTCCGCAACTACCAAACACAACGGTCAACAACGAACAAAATGAAATAAAAAAAAAGTTGGTAGAGCACTGTACCGCGAAAGGCAAAGGTCCCGATTTCGAGTCTCGGTCCGGCACACAGTTTTAATCTGCCAGGAAATTTCATATCAGCGCACACTCCGCTGCACAGTGAAAACCTCATACTTTTTGTTTCTTCTCTCTTAGCGCCACTTCAATTTCCAAATCTGTATTTGGCTTCATTTACACTTGCTCAATACACAGACTGAATAAAATTGGGAATTGGTGTCCTTCGACTCTCATAACTGTCCATCTGGTTTCTGTATAAGGTGTAGGTAAGCTTTTGCTTCCCGTATTTGAGCCCTGATACTTTCACAATTTTGAAGAACGCTTTGCAGTCAGCATTGTTAAAAACTTTCTCTGGACGTACAAGTGCTTTCTTCAGTCTGTCTGCTAAGATGAGTCATTAATACGGTATTCCATCGCATGTTAAATTCTCCCTAATCACCACTGTAAATACTAGGTGTCAGTATTTAGAATCAACGTCCTATTAAAGTGATGGTTTGGCGATATTCACAACTACCAGCATCTACCTTCTTTGGTACTGGGATTATTATGTTATTCTAGCATCTGAGGGTATTTCGCCGGTGACAGGTATCTCACACAGCAGGTGATTTAGTGTTCCCATGTTTGGTACTCCTAAGTAACTCAATAATTATGAGGAAATTTAGTCTGCTCTAGGTGCCTTATTTCGAACTGGGCCGGTAAGTACGTTGTCAGATTCTTCTAGCAGTAGCTTCTCTTCCATGCCCTTTTCATATACTTCCTCTTTCCTTTCCATAAAATTAACTTGGAGTTAGTTTGCTATGACTACAATATCCATACAATCCAGTCGCTTTTCAGCCATTCATTCTCTGTCACTAGCTTAACTTTTGAGCTCTTGATATTCACACAGATTCTTCTTAAGAGTGGGACTATACCAATTTCGGGAAGAAGCATCCCTTGGTCTTATTATATAAACAAACCGCCACTATTCCTAGCGTCTTTATATGAACAAACATCATTTCAGCAAGCCACTCCACTGTTTATGTGTGACCGTTATGTAAACATACTACACACTCGTAATCCTCGTTATGTTTACTTAGGTCTAGTTTATGATCCAATGTCTTCAGAATAATGTTAATTGTCATACTTCATAACGCAAAATGGCCACCCGCTTTTTCCCTCTCCAAATAGTTCACCTGTGATGTTATCCTAATGTAAACAGACTGCTCACTAGTACGCTCTGTTGTGTTTATACACATCCTATTTGTGAACATACGCTTTCAGTCATTGCGTCAACAGTAATTCTTTGGCTATCAACTAATGCCGTAGCTTGGTGGTTTAGAATGCCATGAGAGATATCAGCAATTAGATTCATGTTTATTACCTTTGAGTGTTAACACTTGTCTGGTACAGGATCCATATTTGATGAAGCATACTTTATGAAGAAATTACCGTTCTTTGATGGAGAACGATGGTTTTAAATAGCCTTCACAACGTACAAGATACTTGGTAAGATCAGTCCACTTCGTTTTGTGCACAAATAAATTTACAGTGAGAGGATAGTTAGGTTCTTCATTTGTACTGGCCTGCTCGCTAATATCATTCCACATTTTACGTGCAAAGGAACAGGCGCTGAGAGGTTGTGAATTAATATTTTCTTGAAGAATGGATATTGCATAATTTGTAGCTTCATTTAATACTGGAGTACCGCAAATTTTTCAATGTTTGGTACTCATGGAGTAAACGATATTTTTATATGGACGAAGTTTGGGCTATGTTTTCGAAGATAGTATTTTGGTATTGCACTAATCAATGTGGGTAGAATTATTGCCAAGATGTTAAAAGTTTATACATGTTTGTAATATTGAATATACATATTACTAACTACATTGGCGTCTGTCTCATTTACCAGAAATATACTTCCATTTATTCAAGCTTTATTTAAATGTGCCGCCATATTTTTGTGGTTTCACGTACAGTAACTGCGGAAATGAAATTCACGCTGGCCAGTGAGCCATGGTTGATGCCAGGTAATTTTCACGAACTGAATAAGGTAAGACATCGTGTGGTGCTAAGTTTGTGGGTGCTGCTGTGATGCACTGTCTCATTCAACTGTCAGCATTTTTACATACGAGACGTGCTGGAGTTCTATTAAACGATATTTCAGAAAATAAACTGCTTTCCACAGTGTGCATTGATGGCTACACAACTAGGATAACTACCCCACAGCACAGCTGATGAATATAAGCGACAAGTTAACACATTTTAGGACAACCTGTTGCGCTCAATAATCAATTCACTTTTGTACCATATAATATTTCATGATATGCCGACCGTTATTTCTTCGTTGTGGTTTATTAAATGAAAGTGCGTGCTCTGTGAAAAACTTTTCGAAGTTTTTTGTATCAGATAGTATTAGCTTATTTCTTGGCTATTACATATTTTATTCTGCATGTCACTACAGCTTGCTCATCAGTACATATGAGAGTGGTTGAAGCAGTTTCAAACTTACAACTTCATACATCAAAGTAACTAGTAACCTTGTCCCTCTCTCTCCTTATTGTTAGATATTAAAAACCCACAACTAACGTGTATGTCATTTTAGCACCCTCCTTAGATTCTACTCCCAGTCAATTACATTTGTCTAATTTCCTTCTTTCTGAGTGAAACTCCCACTCGTACATTATCCTAGCTACTGGTTAAGTCCGGTGATATGTACTAGACCACTACGTTTCCTTTCACATGCATCATACGAGTACATAGTGAAACGACACACTGTCGGAAGCACACTCCAGTAGGTGGATAACACCGCGTTTCTTGCCGTCCCCCACCCTCTTCAGTCTTCCTTATAATCCCTTCAGCTCACTATCAACAAGTTAACCTTTCGCCGTAATCGCTGGAACGGATGTATTTGTATGGAAACTGTGGAATTTGCGCCCATGCAGAAATCTATTATATTTGCGGCTATTATCACTAGAAACTGCATTGTCACTACGTCACTTTGATAGCGGTGACTACACGTTCGGAATATACATTCCTGATGAATAGTGGCCTACGGCAACTATTTATTGTATGGGTCCCGTGATACATGAGCCAATGACAGGAAACACTTTTAGGTTTATAGAAGCAACTGAAGACAACGCGAGTGTAGCGTTGAAACTAGTCGTCTGCGTAATGATTACTCCACAACACGGCTGTGGCGTTCTATTTCTGTTACTTGTATTTTCAGCCGCTGCCCAACGTCCACAAGGTTGGACTTACACAAGCTGCATTTGAACCGTCTTTGTCCGCTAAAAAGGGTACATATACCCGCTACGAGGTGTTGTGGCGGCATGTCCGAGCGGCGTCGACGACGCCACGCCACTGCACAGCCGCTGGAAGGAGTGTATCGACATAACATCTACGATATGTACGCCTTCTTAGATTTGCATATTGCACTGGTTCTAGTTGTTTTAACATTTAAGTCATGACTTTTCCTTCTTTCTTAAGGCTTAATCTGGTCTAATATGAAAAGTATGCTATGCATTGCCGTAACAAAATTTTTGTTTTGTTTCTTATTGCATACGTTAATTTACGATGCTTTAGCTGTACTTTTAAAGTATATCTTATTTAAGATACCGTTTTATAACGTTCATATAACTTTCAATCGTCAATAGTGTCAGTGATATGGAGAATACTAATTGTAAATATAATTGTTTTCGTGTTTTGAGACAACGTACACAGAACGCTGAGATTGGGAGGAGAAGCTATATAAAATTTATGTCACCTATGTATTTGCATAAACCCAGCCTTCTATTTAGCTGCAACGTCTTATATACTTAACACATTATGCAGGTATAGACGATTTTTTATTGCACGTTTAGTTTCAAGTAAGGTTTGTTAAATAGAAGAGTTACAATTCTGAAGTCGGTGTTTGTAACCTGGATTTTTTGTTTTCCATTGTAGTTTCTGAGGATCCGATGACAAGAGAATTTTTGCGATTGCGTCGGACAGTAAGTGAAAAAAACTGTGGTCACTTCGGACTTTAAATTTTCTGTTGTTATTAAGCGAGTCATATTTAACAGCCCTCGGCTTTTCTCCCTGCCGGGCACATTCCTGAGTTCGGATAGGGGTTGTGACTGGTGCTTCCTCGACCTCTCCTGGGCACAAATTTCACTGGGCGATAATTTCACCGTTCGTAGTTTATAGGACATCCAGTGCTACATTACCAGCAACCCAGCAAAATATAGACTATAATTATAGGTAGAAACAGTCAAACCATGTTCCTAAGCCTTTACTTAACAATCCAGCTAATATTGCCTAAAACTCCGTTGTAAACTGACTTGAGATAGCTTCGCAGGCTTCCACGGCCTGTGTCATCTTCGACAAGATAATTTCGAGTGCAGGACAGCTCCATCGTAATTACTAAAACAGCTGAATTGCCGACGTTTAGACAGACTTGCTGCGGACCTCTGAACCACCCAAAAGTCGGTTGAAACGTCGGCAGTTCAGCTGTTTTAGTAATTACAATGACGCAGCACAATACCTAAAATTATATTATCCAATATAAGACAGATCATAATAGACTAGTCATACAGCCACAATGAACGTCCAGATTATATCCGAGGACCATTACTCAAGCAGTAAGTATTGCGGAATTAACGTTTTCAGTATTTAAAGTAACTGGGTGTATTTCTGTTTATATACAGGTTGATTCCATGATGATGTCACAAACTTTCAGAGATGATGGAGAAGCGTAAACAGATCTTGATTTATATTCGGACAGGGTCCGCCTTGAGCAAAACACAATTTTCATCGTTTCTTTTCTTTGGCAGACCTGTTTCGTTAAAGTTTCAGCCTCGTCAGTGGGCTTTTATTATCGTTCCATACAACAGGAAAATGCTCTTTACTACGTGTACACATATAAAATTAAGTTTTGAAGACCGTATTTACAATTTTAAAAATAGATAATGTTTTGTATATATCCCTTGTTGCCACATGCTGTTGTTTACCTTTAATTTTTTGTTTCCTTTTTATTTCAGTTGTTCTCATTCGCAGTTTGTCATCTGAAACCATGCAGAACTTAATGTGGGACACTTACTTATTCCGAAATTTTACGACTGTAGGTAGTCTGAGGGAAAGAGAGGCACACGGTGGAAGTGGAATATAGCTCACATTGATAGAACAGTGCCAGGAAAAAGGGTGGAGGAGACAGTGCCAGGGGTCGGGGAAGGAATGAAGAGAAAGAGGAAGTGGAAGCCATTGAGAGACAGTGATAATAAAAGACATAGTTATGTAACAGTTACAGCGAGGAAGAGAGCGAGAGAGTAAGATACAGGAGTAGGAAGGAAGGAAAGATATATTAGTAATAAGAGGTAGGAAGAGGGAGACAGTGAAAGTGAGGGGAGACTGTGGAAGTAGGGCAGGACGAAGGAGACTATGGCTGTGACACAGGAGATAATGACAGAGAGACACAATGAAATGAAATAGGCTGAAAGAGTGAGTGAGAAAGGGCAACTGGAAGTGGATGGATATGAGCAACTTACAGCGATAAACTAATGGGTGTTAGTGTGTTACAGTTAGTAAAGCTGGAGGCTGCAAATGTTCGCGTTCCAAAATGTCTGGGATAATTTCTAAAGGTGCTTAGGAAGATAGAATGAAACAGATGGTCCCCCACTTTTGATTCATCGTCTGCTAAATAAACAGGAATATTTTAGCAGTTTTTGTGCTCCGATTGAAGCATTCCTCCACTGGTCTCTAAATTATTTCAATGTCTTTCGCTGAGGCATGACGCTGCTTCTGTAGTTCTCACCAAACTGAGTTAGGTTTCCTGAACCAATGAACTCTGTTCAAATTCATTCCTATTGCCTCAGCATGGAGTTGGGAATAATGCTCTGATGGCGGCTGACGCTTGTCAAACTAAGTTAGTTTTCCTCCAGTAACGATTTCTTTTAGGGCTCCCGTCTATAACGTCAGGGTGGAGTTGTAAACGCTGGACCGACAGTGGCTGACGCTCTGTGCAGGGCGCCGGTGTGTTCAACCCGGCGCAGCAACTCACTGTGTGGTCCGCAGCCTCGCTCCACTGGATGTGTCGACGGCGATCGCCTGCGACGCCCAAAGGCGGCCGCCAGCACTGCGACACGGCGACGCCGGCTCCAGTTACTACCTGCGAGGGCCGGCCTCTTCCAGGGGGCCCGGGTGGTCAGCGCACGAGCCGGCGTCGGGACTGTCTGCCGTCGGACCACCGTGGGTGGTGTTCGGTTGGACTCACCAGAGACCATTCATACCAGCCTAGTCTGCAGGTAGTATCCTGGCAAAGAAAGATATCGTAGGCTGTGAGTAGAGACAGGAGGATTTTATGAAAGCGATAAAGCGAAAACCAACGCTAATTTAGTGGTTTTTGGCAAAATAACGCGAAGTCGGCAATGTCTACGACATATGGCGAAGTTTGTAATTTTGGCCACATAAAACTGTTATAAACCCGAGAACGCCAGTTTACTAATATTAGTAACTGATAGTTTTGTTAAAACTGCATTTTGACTTCTAATCTCATCAAGGCTAAGGTCAGCATATAATGTTAAAATAACAGTTCATTCCCCGGGTGACGAACTTCGATGTGACGACGAACACGGCACCGAAATTGGGAGAAAAAGCACCAAATGTGGCAAAACCAACACAGAATTTGATAAAACGAACACCATATATATATATACTTGGGAAAAGCAACACCAAAATTGGCAGACAACAATATCGAATTAGGAAAAAAACAGTTTTTCAAACAATAACCCCTTATTTGGCACAAGAAATCGAATTAGAAAAAAGAAATTGGGAAAAACGTAAGCCTGAATTTGAAAATAATAACACAAAATTTCAGAATAACTCTAAGAAAAAGACCAATTCCGCAGAAAAATATTACTGAATTTGCAAAAAAATCACTGTATAGGGCAAAATAAATATCACTGAATATTCTAAAAACGACAACAATTTTAGCGGAAAATGACAACGAAATCGTCCAAAAATATAGCAGAATTCTAGCAAAAACAAGAATTTAAATTTGGCAAAATATATCAATGAATTTAGAATAGAGATATCAATGAATTTGGTAAACAAATGACAACGAATTTTTAAAAAAATAATAATGAATTCAGCAAAAAAGAAACAATTTGGCAAGAAAAAGACTGAATTTGGCAAAAAATATTGAAGTTCCCAAAAACGTCACTGGATTTTGCAAAAAAAGAAAAGAAAACGAAACTGAATTTAGCAAGAAAAAGGAAAACGGAATCAGAAAAATAACTCCGAATTTAGGAAAAAAAGACCGAATTGGGCAAAAATTAACTCCTAATACGACAAATAATGGCTATGACAAAATAAAACAATTTTTTCCAGTCACTAGCTGCTGGACTTAGCAGCGCCGCAGCGTGATACTGAATGCACCAGCGTACAGATAACTTCCATGGACTCAGGTGGACAATGTTGTTTAGTTGTGGGCACCTTCACACGTCTGCGTGACGGGTATGGCCAAAAGATAGCCTCTTTCGCATGGAAACCTCACTAACTTGAGCTCATATTTTGGGGGGGAAATGCACACTAGCTAGATATCAGCCTGCTGCTACGGTCGCTGGTTCAAGTCCTGCCTCGGGCATGGATGTGTGTGATGTCCTTAGGTTAGTTAGGTTTAATTAGTTCTAAGCTACTGATGACCTTAGAAGTTAAGTCCCATAGTGCTCAGAGCCATTTGAACCATGATATCACTGTACACAGTTTATCCAGTAACCCGGATGCGAATATTCCAAGAGACACATTCGTACTGCAGCTATATAATTAACACAGCTCAAAGCACTTGTTAGTGCAGCTAGAATATACCACCGTCTGATGGTGTTAGCAGACAGGTGCGGAGTTTGCATGGAAATGACGCGGATCACTGTTATTTTTATTAGCGAGTGTTATTCTAAGCATGGTTTCGTGCAGTTCCGAGTATTAGAGGTCAAAGGTGTCACTTGTCATCAACAAGATGAAGTACTTACAGGGGCAATAATATTGTAATATGACATTAATTTCGACCCTGGGCTAAGTAAAGATGATGGCTTACGTGAGGCATTAGTAATGCGACTACAGTGGAGTTAACAGACGTGAGAAGGAGACTGTTAGATTGTTTATCTTCCAGCACTAACGACTGAGGGGCTTTCACAACTCAAACGTTATAGAGAATGTGACCTAGAAACGTAGTAACGGAGATGAAATTAAATAAAGGCTATTGTAATACAACGCACTGTGGAGAAGAAAATGACATTCAGGACAGTTAGTAAACATCTGTGGTCGTGTCTCATACTGCATAAAGTTTTCCAATATGAGCACAGTATCTAATACGACGGTTGCCCAGAAAGTAACTCACCGTATTTCTTTCTTCAACAATTCTTTATTGAGCATAATGAGAATTACGCACACGAAAGGATGGTGTTTTATCTACAAACCCAATTTTTTCATTGTTTGATCTGGTAGCCGAGCCCCTGCTTCCAAAATGGCTCTAAGAGCAATGGGACTTAACATCTGAGGTGATCAGTCTCCTAGAATTAGAACTACTTAAACCTAACTAACGTAAGGATATCACATACATCCATGCCCGAGGCAGGATTAGAACCTGCGACCGTAGCAGCAGCGCAGTTTGTGATGACCTCAACCCACAGGAAAAATAATTATCAAAATCTGAACTGTGAAGTCATCCAAAATTCTAGTTGGAAAACCACACTCTTTGTTATACTTCTCAATTGGTCACTATCCCACTTTGTTTATGAACTGAAAACTCTAATATTCACGAGAAACTGCTCTGAAATTAACCTGAACCGACAAAATTGTGTATATATTCTCTGAAACTTCAAAGGAATTAGAAAAAGTGACAAAATTTCGTGAATCACACACAATACTGTTAACAATCGCATGAACATTGGGTGGTTTCACCATACATCTACCCACTTTTGAGTATAACCAGTGTCTCGTAGCAATACAGTATCAAAAAACTTTTATTACTGGGTACAGAATCACTACTTGATTTGACAACTGACATTTATAATTCCCGCTCACGTCAGGAAAAGCACCAATACGGGAATAGCAGCTTTTACATTATTGGTCAGAACGCAAGCAATTATGGCAGTCGCCGTAATTTTCGCGCGAAGCCATATTTCGAAACAAAATACTCTTATTAGTTACTGTCATATATCTAGTCTCATAACAATACATAAAACTACATAAAATAACTACAATAATTTTGACATGCAAGGAGAATTAGTCCTAATGAGAGGAAGAAGTTTATATTTACTGGTGTTTCAACAATGACTACCAGGCAACTTTTAATTCACTGACTGTAATTTTGTTTTCGTTAGCAGAAAGCAAACAAACTAAACAAGGAATTTAATCAAACAGAGTCTGTAATTCTTATACTTTTAATAGAGAAAGAAAGTTTCTAGGTCAGGGGATAGCGTTCAGCGGAATCCCTTAATTTTTTGTTGCGTACGAAGCGTTAGGCAGCACGATGTCTGCGGTTTACGATGATGAGAGCAGGATACAGACAGTTCCGCTGGTTAATCTTGTTGTGGGTTGGCAGGAGAGCCAACACCGGGTTACTAGAGGAGGCCGAAAGGCACGCGTTTTAGCTCACGCTGGCTGGCGTGAGGTCTGGAACAGGACAAGGAAATTAGAATTTAGAAAAACGGACGTAGCTGGTGGAATACTTAACTTTAATCCATTAATGGTGAACGTCGGTCTTGACGGGGTACATTATTACAGTATCAATAGTAACTGGTACTGGCGCCTTGCTAGGTCGTAGCAAATGACGTAGCTGAAGGCTATGCTAACTATCGTCTCGGTAAATGAGAGCGTATTTTGTCAGTGAACCATCGCTAGCAAAGTCGGTTGTACAACTGGGGCGAGTGCTAGGAAGTCTCTCTAGACCTGCCGTGTGGCGGCGCTCGGTCTGAAATCACCGATAGTGGCGACACGCGGGTCCGACGTATACTAACGGACCGCGGCCGATTTAAAGGTTACCATCTAGCAAGTGTGGTGTCTGGCGGTGACACCACAAATCTTCTCTGGCGAAACGCAAATAAAGTTCCGGCACAGCTGTATCATTAACCCCGTGGTGATTAACAAACCACAAGATGCCAGTATACGAACGTTGTTGACATGTCCTCTCTTTCAAAGTAATGACTTAGACATCGCTCGTTTTTACACTTTATGCACTGTCTGTGACGCTATCGTCCATAATTACACGGTTTGTCACATTCATATAGTCTTAGCCACAAATACACAGTTCATAGAATTGTTCTTGTGTGTGAAGCACACCGTAAACAATGACCACTCTGTTCTCGCATTTCAAACTTCGACAACGTCACTGAAAGCCATTTATATTGCACAGTTAATTAGTCTTCGCTTTCATGGCTTGATAGAATGTGATATACAACAGTTCCACCACCCAAAACCAATATCAGCAAAGTTCATTCGAATAAAGGCACAATTCATGTCGGCCACAACAAAGTAATGTTAGCGGCACTTTAAGAGTCCGGTTTATTTGCTCTTAAAGTTCGCTGGCGATGGCATTACATACCGCAGTGGTAAAGAGATTTAACAATCTGATAGTTCGGTATCACTGTCCATACAATTATGTATGCTTTTCATGGAACACAGTACTATTTTTCCCGCGCACGCTTCACAGGCACGCCATCCACCATCCCCTCTACTAGGTAACAACCTTTCAACTCTCGATATCACTATCGCTGTCCCCTGTCTATAGATGTTATATCGTCATCGTAAATTACATAAACCTTTATAAATGTTATTGACTGCATTTTTCACAATTAATAATATTCCAAAAGAGAACTTTAGAAACTTTACCACAGGTACAAAGCAAGAAACATATTTATCATTGCAAACGAAATAATCACAATTACATCTTTACATTTAAAAACCACAGTAGAATGTCACATAATCACAATTAGAAATGCACATATGAACAAAATTAAAAGAATAGAAATCTAAAGAAAATCACTAAAAAAAATTGTATAGGCGTAATTAGCAATGCCTTCACAAGTTCCGGACTGAGGCGCCTAGAACCGCTCGGCCACACCGGCCGGAACCCCCACCCCTGCTTCATTTTGTAAATCACCTCCTCATCGTCCTCAAAATGTCTTCCACGAATGGCATCCTGTAATGGCCCAAACAAGAGGAAGCTCGCTGCAACGTGATGTCACGTGTGACAGCCGTGGATGGTCTTCCCGGCAGCTGCAAATCGTGGAGCTCCGCCGAACCACCTTCTGATGACCTCACTCTCTGTGCCCAGCGAGTAACTGTACTTCCATCGACAACGGATGCTCCACGGTCTTTGCACAAGCGTTTGTGAATATTCCCCGTAGTTTCTTTTACTGTAGTGAGAAATTCAATGTTTGTTACGTACATCACCTACAGACGCCATTTTGAAACCGTCCTGCAGCTACGCTAGCTGTCGGAAGTGACGGACTCGGCGCGCGCATTCAGGAGACTTCAAATAATACATACGTAACGTTTCGCATTCGTAGCGTTGTTCTCGGCTGAGAAAAGAATGCGATGAATTACTTTCTGGACAACCCTCGTATTAATCAAGTAATCACCTGATCATACAGACAACGCAACAACACTCCGTCAGTCAATTACAGAACTTATCACGCTCTTATTACAGCTAGTAAATTGGTGGTTCCTAACGTATTAATTTACATAGCTTAACGGTTAATAATGAGATCGGTACATGTATGGCGCAGGGTGCCACCACACAATTTCGATATTGGCGCTTGAGCGATAATGTTTAACGCGTCGTTACTGACTGACACTCACATCTATATATACGTTAAGGCATGTTGAAAGTTCCATGGTTTGACAAGAATTCTATAGTGCGACCAGGCCCGCACCCACCACTAGACCACCAGGCCCAACGGCCGCAGCAAACTTGTATTTGCAGGTAGAACCCTCGCTGATGCGGATATCCGCAGTTATATCTGAGGATATCATTACTTTGTAGTTGCATTTGAAAGGATGGTGTCAATGTTTATACACTCTAGGTACTAATATTATTGTTTTAACGCACTATTATAGCTCCTTTGGAACGGACAGCCACTGCGTTGATCGGGATGCGCAATGTCCTGACGAGGATAGATGATATCTCCAAGGGGTAAATTTTGGTGAAGTCTTCTTCTTCCTGCTTCTCTCCACAATTATATGTACATGCTGTTTCCATCATACAAACAGCAGCCTACGCCCGTTTCATTCCTATTTCATTTGTGTTGACAGCTGTCGCTCATGCAATTACCGTAAACGTTACAGAACGACAAGAAGGGTAGTTTACACCCTTCATCTTTTGAAAGCTTCGCCCGATTTCCTTACTCCCGTTTTGCACGTACGACGCATATAATATACGAATAAAATTTTGTGATTCTCTCAACACTTATATTAACTGTATTTAACAGAACACAATACAACGCTTGCAGCACATTATCGTGATTTAAAATTATGGTTAAGTGACACACATTTGATAAACAAACTGCATTACTGTTATTTTATTGTGTGGAATGAGGAGCGACAGCTTACAAAGGCATTATTTGAATTCCCAGTGTTGAGAAAATATTCCACAGAAAAGAGCACAAAATCGGTTTCGGTGACTACGACTGAAAACTGTAACTTGTGGATCGTACCAACAAAGTTATGTCCACCCTCTGCGTTCTTAGTCTGTGATATATAAAATACAAGGTCCGAGTTCAGCAGACAGAAGTTCGGGTCAAGAGAATGCCTTTCGTCCCAGCTCCGGGAAAGCGAACGGTTTAAAATGGTTTGACACTTTTAATTTGCGAACACTGATAAAAGACTTGCAGGTGCGGATTAGGGACAAGTCAATAAGGGTTATGGCTCTCTCCATGGTATGGTCTAAGTAGGTTGGCCAGCTGTTCATATTACGGCCGCACTGGCAGACTTCAGTGGCTGGCACTAAAATCGTAGTCTAGAAGAATCAGATCCAAGTCCCTGCCGGGCCACAATTATGAACGAATGCTTTTTTTCAACGGATGCTTTATTTGGTAGTCTAACGGACGATTTCTAGCCACACTATTTGCCCAATAGATCTATCGATACGCTGTGAGGTCGACGTCACGAGGACTCTCCGCCCTAACATTATATCCTTTCTTCCTCCATCATCCATTTTTCCGTATTAATAACCAGAATACATAGGTTCATGGAAAACAGCCTCAGATCGGAGACCAAATATCAGTGAAACAATATACACATTTAGTGACCCTACCACACATCTCGTATCTGCTTCACTGCAGTTTTACTTCAGTTTAGCCGTTGTGTATTGTCACTTACTTCGAGGGATAGCTTTTCATATCTGATTTTCAGTTTTATGTACCACCACATGGTTCTTCTTTTTATTAGCGTACTCAGATTACCAGTCTGAATCTTGAAAAGCATTGGAGGCACTACCATACCAGATTCTGAATATTATAGGATTCTAAAAGCAAATTTCTTTTGGAACATTCTATAATTCAAGCCATATTTTTTATTTTGTAATTTCTAAGGGCTCTTCTACTCTATCGCGTGTGTAGTGTAAGCTGAGCTGCTCTTCAGTCCTCTCTCAAACCGTCGGCTCAGACTTCTGCAGTTGTGCAAGACGCAATATGTCCAAAATCTCCAAAACAGTTTGTTTAAGGAAGTTTTTCATCTTATATCCAGATGAGAAATGTTTCTGGGCTATAAAACACAAAGTATGGGATGTACCGAGAATATTAGTCACGTCGATCCTCTCCGTTCTTAGTCTATAAAATCCAGAAGTACGTCTCCTCTGGATTTACGGGAGAGAAATATCGGTGGAATTCAATTTGATGAACGGCTTTTGGCGCGCCTTACCGGGTAGGTCTGTTCAGCTCATTAATTACATCTAACGGGTATTACGTGTTTCGGGGACGCTCCATCAATCCGAAATCAGAGTTGACGTGTTGCTCGTTTAGATTCAGCTGTCAGGTGGCTGCGCTCTTGATTTAAACGTTTACACCGAACAGGAAGGATCGACATTCAAAGTTATAGTTATGCATTGTCATCCTAGTTTGAATGTGTGCTTTAAAATATAGGTCGCATATATATCAGCCTGCTACATCTGATCTTAGATTTAAGGACAAACTCTCTTACATAACGCCCAGAGATTCATCTCAAGTACGGAACAGTTTCATAGAGTCATTAGTCTTTTGTTAGCTACAGTTGCTTGTGTATGTGTTTATATGTATCAGCTCCTTCTAGTCTCTTACCTGAAATTGCAGATTTGTGGAATCCTATATGTATTCTGCTGAATCGGGTAAAAATATCCATGTTTTTGTTTTCTACAATCAGAAACATTTCATCATTGCTGTCATTGCTACGAATATTACGAGCTATGAATGTTTCGAAGTCAGGGACGTAACTACCAAATTAATAAACACGAAACGTTAAGGAAGTTTAGTAAGCAACCGCTTCCAGAGTAAGGCGAAACGCTGGGTTGCTGGTTAAGTGTTACATATTACCCGAAGTTAATACGTAACACTTAATTAGCTATCCAGAGTTTCAGCTAGCTCTGGGTGTGTAACATATTTCTCTAGTGGCATTTGCAGACTGGCAACTGTGAAAAGAGCATTTCTAAGAAAGAAAAAATTTAACATCCGATGTTAATTTGAGTGTTTGGAAGTACAGGGTGTCCATAAAGTCCCTTTACAACTTCGAATTGGGGAGAAGAGGTGTTTGTGGCACAATTTGACTAGAAGGAGGGATCGATTGCTAGGATATGTTCTGAAGCATCAAGGGATCACCAGTTTAGTACTGGAGGGCAAGGTGGAGAGTAAAAATCGTAGAGGGAGACCAAGAGATGAATACACTAGGCAGGTTCAGAAGGATGTAGGCTGCAGTAGGTACTGGGAGATGAAGAAGCTTGCACAAGATAGAGTAGCATGGAGAGCTGCATCAAACCAGTCTCAGGACTGAAGACCACAACAACAACAACAACAATATTATTACAACGACAGTTGTTGAAATATTTTAACAACATTTCTTTTATTGTAATCAGTGTTTATAAAAGATTTTTTTACAGTGTTTAATAGACCTCTACATGGGCGCCTTTAGTTGCACGAAGCGCATCAAGACGGTACTTGGTTTCTTGCCATGTTCGCTGTAGCGTAGCATCATCAGTGGTGGCAATGGCATTACGAATCCTTTTCTTCAAGTCAGCAATGTCCCGTATCTGTGTTTGACATCTTTTAGATACCCCCATAAAAAAGGTCTAAGGGAGTGATATCCGGCGAACGCGGTGGTCAAGGAATTGGCCCATCCCTCCCAATCCATCTGACTGGAAACGTTTCATTGAGGGGACATGCAGCATCTTGCTGGAAAGTGATAGTTGGTTGTACTTCAATCAGCTGTGGCGCTACAAATTCGGTGAGAAGGTCGAGGTAAACATCTACAACAATTGTTGACTCGTTGAAGAAAAATGGGCCAATTATTCGGCTCGCTAACCACATGGTGGTGTACGGATCCCCAGATTCTCACGTTGTGTCTGTTTAATGTCCCGGAAACATAAAAAGTTGCCTCATCACTGAAACAAACTTGCTTGAGGAACGCTTCATTCTCCGAAAGCCGTTCCAGCATGTTGAGTGTAAACTCAGTCCGTTTTGGCATGTCATTTGGCTCAAGTGTTTGTAACAGTTGCACTTTGGAAGCGTACAACCGTAAGTTCTTGTGGAGGACATTATGCACAGTTGAACGTGGTAGCTGTAACTGTCTGGCAGCAGTGCGGATGGACTTCGTAGGTGAACAAGTGAAGACGTTTAAAACGCGATCGATGTTTTCCTCGGATGTTCTTGGGCGTCCGCTCCTCCCTTTATCCAACACTTTCCCTGTCTCCATAAATTTATTGTGCCATGCACGGATTGAAGAGCGCTATGGTGGATCTCTTCCATTCTTCGTTCGGAAGTTTCGTTGTGTCTGAACATCCGATAAACCAGGACACACATTGTGCCTTGTCTTGAGGAGTTGCCATTTTACAGAGGTTCAGTTCCCTCCATCAACAGAGTATCTGAAACAAAAAATTTTAGTACATATAAAAACTTCAGTAAACAGTGATTACAATAAAAGAAATTTTCTTAAAATATTTCAACAACTGCCGTTGTCATAAAATTATGAAGTTGTAAAGGGACTTCATGGACACCCTGTATTTTCTAAAGGTATATGTCTGGAGTGTAGCCTTGTACGGTTGTGAAACATGGACAATAAGCAGTACAGCCAAGAGTACAACTGAAGTTTTGAAATGTGAAGCAATGAAATATTGCTGAAGATTAGATGAGTAGATCACGTAACTGACGAGAAGGTACTGGATCTAACCGAAACCAAAAGAATTCTGTGGCGCAACTTGAGTAAATAAAGAGATATATTGATAGGATGCATTCTGAGACATCAAGGGATCACAGATTTAGTATTGGAAGGAAGTGTGGAGGGGGGATGGGGTACAAATCACAGTGGGAGACCTACACTTTTGGAAGAATGTAGACTGCAGTAGTTAATCGGAGTAGCATGGAGAGCCTCATCAGACCAGTCTTTGTACTAAGGACAAAACAACAACGTTATTATTAAGTGTATACGACGACGTTTTTGTCTTCGGTGATTTTACCTTTATATTTCAAAGAGCTGTACAATATGAGCTCTGCAGATTGTTACGCTGTGTCCTACCGGTTGGTGACTACACACAATATCTTTTTTTTAATCCTGTGATCGAAAGATTACAGCTTTAGCCGAAACTAGTAATCAGTAAAAATAAAAAATTGCGATCTTGTCTAGTAAAGAATTTTATCTTAATTAAGTAACACTTTTTTGGAAGGTCTCACTCGCCTTCGTTTACAAGCGGTTAGCGCATTTAGCTACGGAAGCTACACTTCTTACCATCAGCCGAGTGAAAAAACCAAAGGCGTGCTGTGAGCCGCACCACGCTTTCTTCAATTCGGTATCCCGTATGTCGCTGCTGACTTCGTTTCCACTGCTGTTGTAGGTCGGTACTGCAGCGGCAGGCAACACAGGGAAGATATCAGGTCCGCAGGGCGTAAAAATCCAGCAGCCTCATAGAATTACAATGAAGCACCTAATCCGAGGCCCCGGAGAACTCCACCTGTCGCAGCCCGCTCTCCGCGGCGTCCACGGATTTTCACTTTTCCGCGGTGCTGCTTCTCATTACGGAGACACCTGCCATCCCCCCCTGCTACCATCCCGGCAGACGCGTGAAATGAGACACTGCTCCAAAGAAAGGCAGCATTTCGCCAGTGGGCTCTCCGCTGTGTGCGGATGTGACACTTGAATGCTGCCTGCGCACCCGGCCGTGCCGGGACCGGGTATTTTCTTTTTCCTCTAAAAAGAGTTTCTGTTAATCTCGCGGCACGAATCCTCGGGCGCATTGTCGCCGCATATAGCGCCTGCTGTACGTGACTTTCATCCGGATAGAGCCCCGCCTGGCTGCCACGGGCTGACGGATTAACGCAGTGGGCGCGCAGAGTCGAAGCAGCACTAGCGGCGGAGGTTTAAACTTCTCGTGTTCCCTAAGACGCAGTGTGCGTTACGTACCATACGGCCTAGCTGCGTAAGCTCTGCACTCTTGCCGGACTGTTGAATCACTCACTCCGTATTGTCTGACACATTTTTAAGTGTGGGTATTTTCTACATCAACACTCACATATAGTTACTGGAAGCACTTAAAGTCCATCTTTGCAACTACAAACTACTTTAACCATCTCAGGCGTTTCGTTTTACTGATTTTCAATCAACGTCAGTGGTCTGGAAAGAATCGTATTTACAAAGTTTCGTTTTCATTCTAATTCTAAAACTCTGGCTTTTCATTTTTCAGGCATCAATCTTCATACTGGTTGGGTTGATACGGGTCGCCACAAATTCCTCACATGTTCGAACCGCTTCATCTCAGAGCAGCACTTCCACTCTATGTCTTCTTTTTTGGATGTATTCCAATCTCTGGCGTCCTCTATAGTTTTTACGCTCAACAGCTGTCTCTAGTACCATGGAGTTCACGCTCTGATGTCTTAACAGATGCACTATCATAGTGTCCCTTCCTCCTGTCAGTGTTTTCCACATATTCCTTTCCTCGCCGATTCTGCGGAGAATCTCCTCATCGCTTACTTTATGAATCCACCTAATTTTCAACATTCGCCTGTAGCACCACATCCCAAATACTTCGATTCTCTAAATGTTCCGGTTTTCCCACAGTCCATGTTTCACTACCATACAATGCTGTGCTCCAAATGTACGTTCTCACAAATTTCTTCGTCAAATTAAGTCCTATTTTACATACTAGTAGACTTCTCTTGGCCACTAATGCCCTTTTTGCGAGTACAAGCCTGCTTTTGATGTTCTTCTTGCAACTTCGGTCATTGGTTATTTTGCTTCCTAGGTACTAGAATTCCTTAACCTTATCTTCTTCGTGATCATCAAGCCTGATGTTAAATTTCTCGCTCTTCTTATTTCCGCTATTTCTAATTACTTTCTTCGATTTATTCTCAGTCCATGTTCTGTACGTATTAGACTGCTCACTCCAATCAGCAGATCCTGTAATTTTCCTTCACGTTCACTCAGTACAGCAATGTCATGAGTTAATAGTATCATTGATATCCTTTCACCTTGAATTTTAATTCCACTCTGGAACCTTTCTTTTACTTTCCTCGTTGCTTCTTCGATGTATATATTGAATAGTAGGGGCAAAAGAATACATCCCTGCCTTACACCCTTTTTAACCCGAGCACTTCGTTCTTGGTCTTACATTCTTATTACTCTCCCTTGGCTCTTGTGTATGTTGAATATTAACTGTCTCTCCGTATAGTTTTCCCCTACTTTCCTCGGAATTCCTAACATCTTGCACCATTTGATACAGTCGAAAGCTTTAGTTACATCTCGTTACAAAAGGTATTAAAGTGCCTTCCCCGTCCCTCGCAATCGTAATCTCCAATCTTAAAATCACGCATCACTTCCTTCCCCGTTCATCTTCTCAATGATTTGATGTTGGCTTCCGAAAATTGCTCTCCAGTACTACCTCCGTCTCACAGTACCACTTACACTAAATGTCCACACTTGCTTCCTGGACATATTCCAATCTCTGTCTTCCACTCCAGTTCTTACATTTTATGGCTTCGGACATGTCCAAAAGAACAGATACCGTCTTCATATAGTTAAGACTAACCGGCCATTGACCTTCTTCTTCGGTGCGGGATGCACACGCATTGCCCGAACTCTTACGGGACTAGGTAAGATTTTCTGCAGCGAGTACTGAGTGTATGAGCAGGGGCACTACGAATGCTGTGTGTGGACATTAAGTTGGGAATGTGGGTCTCACGGGGAGATTGCAAGGGATAAATCCCTGCAGTCGCAGTATCCTCTGTGTCCTCGGTGGCTCAGCTGGGTAGAGCGTCTGCCATGTAAGCAGGAGATCCCGGGCTTGAGTACCGGTCAGGGCACACATTTTCAACCGTCCCCGTTGATATGTATCAACGCCTATCGACAGCTTACGGTCTTGATTTAAGTATCATTTCAAACGATTCTCCTTACTTTCAAAGTTTTCCTCACGTTCCTCCATTCACCAATTCTGCAGAAAAACTCCTCATTTCTTTTTTTATCAGACAACGTAATTTTCAACATCCTTGTATAGCACCACCTGTCGAACGGTTCGATTCTGTTCTTTTCCGTTTTTACCACGGTAGATGTTACACTTTGAGGCTGTGCTATATCGTCCAGGCCGTCCATGTCGGAAAATAGGTTAAATTTTCTAAAAGTTTATTGCTTAGCGTTACCGTAGTGTATGCGTTATACAGGGTCCAGTAACATTAATATGACCACCGTCTATGTTCGTTGTCAACGTGCAATAACCACTCATAGGCGGTAAGGAAGCAAGTGGCTGCACTACCAGTGGAGTGTATACAAAGTATGTTGGGGGATTGCGGGAGAGGGGGGGGGGGGGGGGGGGACGCGAATAACAGCGCAGCCGTTGTCGTAATGCGGAAACGGATTCATTTATCTGGTGCCCAAAACAGCACGATCAATGGCTTTTGCGACAAGAGTGCAAGCATTTCGAAAACGGAAAAGTCTGTAAACCGTCCACATGCCACCGTGGTTAAAGTACGCCGTGCATGGCAAAAAGGCTCTACCCAAAACCGGTACCGAGGTAATTTTAGTGCACCACGGGCCATATGTGACATATTTTTGCGATTCTACCTTTTGAAGGATTGACGTCTATCGAGAAGAAGTCAAATGGAAACCAATTGGATATATTCGTCCCTGTAATAGCACAAACGTTTTGATGACTTATCTAGCTACGTGTATTAAGGCACCGAAACTGGTAGGTAAATAAAATAATTGATTAATATTACGGCTGTTGTCTGTCTTCTTGCAAAAAATGACAGGGGAGAATGACGGCTGCGGACATGTGTACGTGCGATGAGACGTGCAAGTGTCAGCAATTGACCACAACTTTGAACTAAGCGACTACCAACAGCGTCTCCTCAACGACCGTTCAGCGAACGCTGCTGCGTACGGGCCTCCGCAGCAGGCGGTACGTGCACCCAAGTCAACTGCTGTTCACCGGCTACGAAATATATTTTCACTGCAGCTGGATGTCCACTGAGCAACGACTGATGCCTCTGTCAGATAAACCACGTTTGTGATTTATCGGACAGCTGGGCTTTGGTTGATATGGAACTACAACAATCGTCGGAAGGATCTAGGCCGGAGGTAGGACCGTTCTGGTCTGGGGAATGTTTTCGTGGCATTCCCTGAGTGGTCTCGTCATTCCGCAAGGCACAATGGATCAACAGAAGTCCACCCCTTCATGTTTTTCCTCAGCAGTATGACACCTACCTGCAACATCTTAGAAAGCTTGCGGTGTACATGCGTGATTGGAAGAGCACCAGAATGAGTTCGCCGTACTCCCCTGACCAACAAGCTCTTCGGATTCATGCCCTTCCTTTGGTCCCACCTCGGACGGGCCGTATGCGCCACTTATCCTCAACAGTGGATCCTCGCGCAGCTAGCCATGGCAGTGGTCGGCATAGCTCCATGTCCCTGTCGATACCTTCCAGAACCTCACTGACTCACTTCCTGCACGTCCACGCTGAAAAGGGTTATTCAGCCATTGGTGTGACTGGGCCATGTATTACTGGCGCTACCGCTGGTTTAGCCATATCCAGCAGGCAGGAGTATTCTTTTGCCAATGAAATGCATTTTCAGTTGCGATTGTCGTTCTGATTCGTGTGCGCCCTTCGCATTGCACAGTAATAGTTAAGAGTCTGTCGTTGTTGGTCGGCCGCGCATGGGTGAAACATGCGTGTTCAGAAGTAACACCGTAACGGTATCTATTACTTGTGAGACCAGATGAAAAGAAAATTACCCTGGCAGCGTAAGCTGCTTTTAAGTTACCTGTTAATAGGGGGCGGGGGGGGGGGGGCACATAAATGAACTATCCTGGTAGGGTAAGCCAATTGTAAGCTACCTGTCATTTGGAAAAGGTTTGCAACGCAATTTTCAAAAGAAAAGATGCTTCGTATGTACGAGTAAGTATGGCTGGTGGTCTTGGTTAATCCATAATTATCCAAGTAACAGCAAAAAGAATTCATTTGCTGCACTTTCATCTTACAAGAATATGCATCTAACGAGAAAGATGTACAGTCGTCGACAAAACGAGCGAGATCCCTCTCCTTTTCGTTATGCTGATCCGCATAACTTTAAAGTCTGCTACACAGTATAACAGGCAAGGCGACGAAGTGTTACCAACATACAATGCAAGTTCGCTCAGCTGATGTGCTGAGACATCTAGGACTGGCCAAACTCGCGCTTCGAAGACGCCACAGCATCGTCTCCCACCACTTCGTGGGAAACGAAATACCCCAAGTATAAGCCAATATGTTGTATTCGCATATTTGTGACTATGACTTGGATCTAAAGTGTGGTTATGGATAGTACGTAGCCGCGGGACTAGCCGAGCGGTCTCAGGCGCTGCAGTCATGGGCTGTACGGCTGGTCCCGGCGGATGTTCGAGTCCTCCCTCGGGCATAGGTGTGTGTGTTTGTCCTTAAGATAATTTAGGTTAAGTGGTGTGTAGGCTTAGGGACATATGACCTTAGCAGTTAAGTCCCATAAGATTTCACACACATTCGAACATTTTTGATAGTACGTATGCTCAGATTGCGAATCTAACATCATGAATGAAGACAAGGGGAAACGAATTAGGCGTCTTTCCTCTTCCGTAACATCAAATATATTTTAGTTATTCTTTCTTAAACGAACTGCGCAGAAAATCATTCACCAGAAGTGAATAACTTTTGAGCAACTCCAGATGATATTAACAGCTTGTTGGCGCGGGTTAACCGTGACCTCAACGGCGTCATATCGCGGACCGCGTGGCTCCTTGCTCCGTCAGTTCGAATCCTTTCCCAGGCATGGATGTTTGTTAGGCTAGGTAGCCTGAAGTAGTTCTAGATCTATGGGACTGATGACCTAAGCAGTTTGGTCGCATAGTTCTTAGAGCCATTTTTTGACCTTTCGTGTAAATTTTCTTTACATAAACGGCCGTACATTGCCGTAGATTGCCGTAGATTGCACTGATGTAGCTCACTTTTTTACAAGACCAAGGGATCGTATACCGCAGGAAGAGCCATACATTTCCGCTGATTATATCCACCCGTACCCGAGGTAAACGGGTTTTAAGGGTTGGGTAGACAGATAGACGGTCAAGAAAGTGAGACTAATAGGGTTCCATTTTTACCGATTTACGTGACGAAACCCTAACAACGAAAATAGCTACCACCGTTACTGAAGATGAGGGTCGCATAATAAATTCCCCTACTCTTTATTCGAAATACTCCAGTTGCGGTCCATACATCAGCATATTAATCGTAGCTACGCTTTCGATCCAAATCGGGTTTACAGGAATGTAAATAAAATCCATTTGCCTATACACATGATAATTCAGATCCCACTATTAATGCCACCGCGTTTTAGATGAGCGAGAATTCCCATTGCTAGCTACCTTAAGGAACACTTCGGCTAATGAACGTTTTCTGGCTGTGGCAGGTCTAATGGAGAATTCGAAACATTGTAGAATACCTTTGGCAGCTACGTCGCCGTTTATTTCCTGGGGTGGTGCAGAATTATCCTACTAAATTTACTCGCTAATAACAGTTTTTTGTTATTTCGATAAACTTCCCGAATGATTGTCACATAAGCGGTGACATAAAGGTAGACAATTCATGTTTTTGAGTCCAGAAAGCTGTATGCAACAGAAACTGCAGATCATTTTGCCATTTTCATTGGGAAATTGCCGGGTTATTCATGTCTGGGGTAATAATAAAGGTTTGCCTGAGTCGTCTGCTAGCATAGTGAAAGGTGTTTGCTACTGCAAGGGAAGTCTGGTTTGTTATCGGTTCTAATCTCGATGGAGGCAGATAATCAGTAAAGGAATTTTAGGAAATTCTCGCGCCCCCAATACGTTTTATTGCTGCCTTTATTCTGTATCGGCGCCCTGTGGATGTCGATATGAAACTCTTGTAGAATCTCATACTTGTTACTGCCTACTTTTTGCTTGTGACAATAATTGAATTAACTTAAGTGTGGCACTGGATGATTTTTTACGGAATTTCGTTATGAATCTTCGCGCATTGCTAAATTTGCACACTTTCATGGTAGATCAGCAACGGTAATCCAGTATGATTGGTCTGAACGATGACACAGACCATTTCGCGGGCGAACGCGCATAATATTTTGCCAATTCGTAGCAATCTGGGGTACTTTGTCTTACTAAAACCGTTATGTTATCTCGATAAGATGAAATTCATTTTTATTAGTACAGTTCATACTAATTAGCGTTTCTTCTTTCATTTATATGTTATATTTAGGTGTTGTGCTTACCACACTAATCAGGATTAATATAATCTTACAGTCTAATACAGTCCCACAAATTTCGGATAGTTTTCCAATTTCACGCCTGTGCATAGTATGTTGGTAGTACTTCGTCGCCTTGCCTGTTATGCTGTGTAGCAGACTTTAAAGTGTGCGGATCAGCATAACGAAAAGGCGAGGGGTCTCGCTCGTTTTGTGCACGACTGTATATATCGAATTTCAGCTTTTAAAGCTAATGAGATGCTGATGAAGCATTAAATTGGGTCAGTCACTCACAAGGTACTGGGAAATATCGCATAAAACAGGCGTTACTGCCAGAGTCTCGACCGAATCAACTTTAAATGACGTGATAGAAATAAACGTTTTACCCATGATAAAGGAGAGGTGCTATTCAGACAGCACATTAATTATTGCTTGGCCTTGGCAAGGTAACGAGCGAGAGGTGGTAACACCATATACACTCAAATATGAATCCACTAGCAAATGGCGAAAGGTTTGAAATAAAAAATGTAAGAATAATGACTACGGCATCAAGCAAACTCTGACGTTATAGTGACGTTCCTATAGAGCAGATGATACGAGTTACTGTTAAATGCAAACACGGAAGCGAGAAGGCTTAACCAGTCTTCACAAAACCAAACTCGATTCCTGGAAGAACTTCTTGTTTCTGTAATTATGACTTCCCACTGAAAAGAGGTCCACCATAATCCACGTTCAGCCAATGAAGGCTCGTGGCCGTTCGTTAGCCTTTCAGAGAATGGGAAATTTTCCACCCGAATCCCCCTCTGTTCTTCTATATCCGTAAGAAAAATCCACGCCTTTATATTAACCGCCAATCAGAGCTCTAGGCTCGTTGTTAGCCTATGAGACAAGAGGAAACGGTAGCACTCTCTTCGTTTGCGAGTTTCATTTTTTATCTTGATGATGGTAAGGTTATCACGAGAAGGAGCGTGCGTTTACAGGGTACACAGGAAATTGCCGCGGCTGACGTCACATACTCGACCGCAGGGGTCACCCTCGTCCATTAAGCGGGGATGTAATGGAGTTTGGTCCCAAAAATTGATTTTTCAAAGATATTATTTTCTTGATCTACACAATTTAATCTATGTTGTGTGTGAATTTTATCGTGATAGCAGCTTTAAGAATGCCTTTAAACTTTTAAACAGATTATCTCTGCACTGACGGCCACTCCCACCTTTGACGACATTTGGGAAACTGCTAGCTTCAGAGGAATCTTTGACAGTGTGATATCATTGGCTGACATCTATATCTCTGGCTCACATCTACGTCTTTGCCGGAAAACTTTATTGCTTGTGGTTTATCTACGTTTTGATAATACTAACACATATTAGTAGGTGGAGGGTTGAAATGGCAAACTATTATGTGGAAGTCAAAATTAGTGTATAATGGGTGATGGTAAAACTGTGTTTAGGAAACGGAGGTTTAATGGAAATCGGTTTACCAACAAAAAAGAGGAAGCAGCTCGAAATGCAGAACATAAGCTCTCAACTTCAGCATCGAAACCTGGGACAGGAGAATTGTACAGGTGCGTAAATGATGTTGATATGGATTCCACTTGATTCAGAATTTTTGATTTAGAGCTTCCCTGCGAGGCTATACAGTTTTCATGTTCATGTGTTAGCTGTAAAAATACAGAACGTATGATTGTTGTTGAAGAAAGAAGAGTGAGAATAGCTTGTGATTTTAAATTAATTTGTAATTCGTGCCGGCCGAAGTGGCCGAGCGGTTCTAGGCGCTACAGTCTGGAACCGCGCGACGGCTACGGTCGCAGGTTCGAATCCTGCCTAGGGCGTGGATGTGTGTGATGTCCTTAGGTTAGTTAGGTTTAAGTAGTTTTAAGTTCTAGGGGACTGATGACCTCAGAAGTAAAGTCCCATAGTGCTCAGAGCCATTACAACTTTTTTTTTTTTTTTTTTTTTAGTTCATGTGGCTATGAATTTCTGTTTTTTTCCTCCAAGAAAACTGCCACTGGTACCTATAAAAGCAATTTTAGGTTAGCATATGCTCTGAGTGTCTTGGACAGGGCAGGGAACGAGGTAATTTATGGTTTGGTTTTTTCCTGAACATGCCTCCACCTTGCGCAAGGTTTGAAAAATATAAATAAAAAAATGTCTGATGTTGTATGCGATATTGTCAATGTTTCTATGAAGAAAGCAGTGGCGGAATTAGTGGAAATAAGCCATAAATAAATAGATCCCGGGGTAGATATTCATGACAGTGAATCTCTTACAGTTCCCGGGTTCGATTCTCGGCGGAGTCAGGGATTTTCTCTGCCTCGTGATGACTGGGTGTTGTGTGATGTCCTTAGGTTGGTTAGGTTTAAGGGGTTCTAAATTCTAGGGACTGATGACCATAGATGTTAAGTCCCATAGTGCTCAGAGCCATTTGAACCATTTTTTGAATCTCTTACAAATGTTACTGACCTGTGTGTGTCTGTAGACGGGACTTGGATGAAAAGCGGTCACACATATCCTAACGGAGTTGCATCTGTTATTGGTATTGACCAGTGGCGGATACAGAAAAACCTCAAGGAGGAGGTGCGAAAGATATCCTGAGCCACCTTTACTTTTACCGTGATTAAAAAATAATCCAGTCATCTGTAAATATTGAGAAAGTTTTATTTAAACTGATTATACACGTATAGAAGACGATGACGTGGACTCGCGTGCTGCAGAGGAAAGTACAATTACTCGATAACTCGATTCAGTCGAGTCGACTGACGAAAGAAACGAACGAACAGCGTGCAGACTGACTGGCGGGGGTGGCGCGGGTGGCAATGCGGGCGACCCTGTTAAGGGGGGGGGGGGGGGAGGGGACGCCCCGCGTGCACCCCAAATGTATCCGCCACTGGTATCGACTCGGAAAAAAGTTTTAGATGTAGAAATTATGCCTAATACTGCCACCACTGTGCATCAAGGAAAATGTCCTACAATGAAGACAGTGAGAAATTGCATGCAGTAGCATACTCTAAAAATTATAGTGGCTCAAGTGAGGGCATGGAGGCTGCTGCAGTCGTGAGGATGTTCTCTGGATCTGAGGGCCAGTGTTGTTTTTTATGTACTAAATACCTTGGTGATGAGGACTCCTCTTCGTTCAAAGCTGTAACAGATAAAAATCCGTACAAGACATCAACAGAAAAGTTGGAATGTCTTGGCCACATTCAAAAGAGGCTTGGTGTAGGCTTCATCGCTAGCTGTAAGAGAAGAAAGGTGAAGTACTTAAGGATGGAAAACCGCTAGGAGGAAAGGGCAGGCTTAATCTGAAATAAATTGATTTTCTCCAGCTGTTTTATGGGAGAGCTATCAGGAGATGCACACAGAATTTAGAGGCAGTGAGGCGTGCTGCGTGGGCAATTTTTTTCCACAAACTATCCCCTGACCAAACATCAACGCACAGTCTGTGTCCTAAAGACGATTGGTTTAAGTTCAGCAACAGAAATGCGACGTATTCACATAAGGACTCATTACCAGGACCTGTTATGAATGCAGTTAAGTCCACATTCAGGTTTCTAGCAAACCATGATTTATTGAGGAAGTGTTTCAAGGAAAGACACAAAACGCAACCGAAAGCCTCAATAATTTGATTTCGATTGGATGCTCAAAAAGGACATTCTGTGGACTTGAAGTACTCAAAATAGGTGTCTATAATGCAGTTTTATGTTACAATAACGGAAATAATGGCAGAATTGAAGTACTGGGGAGAGTTAGTATAGATCCTGGTGCGTTTACAGCAAAAGCATTTTACACCATCGACGAGAGCGGTGTCAAGAAAGCTAACAGATCAGTATCTTACCTGCAAATACAGACCAGGCAAATTCGAAGAGGAGAGAAGAGAAACCTGGAGGGTGAGGAGTATCAGTAAGGAGAATTTTAAAATTGAGGTAAGCTTATTACATGTAGAAGTACGAGAAGAAAATATTTGAACCTCATTTCCTGTGTTTTACATTTTTTACGTCATAAGAAGCCTTTTCCTAAAAGTACATGCGCTAATGCTATGAAATTTTCAGGAACTGTTTGTAACGTCTTGCTGTCTCCCTGGAACTAAAAAATACGAGATCCTGCAATTAAATTCTGATTTTTAGGCGATTGTATGAAAAAAATAGATTTTGGATGTGCAAAATTAAAAACTCTGTTAGTGATACAATTTGTAACATAAATTAATAACTGTAGTTCAGTGGTCTTATAACCTTCTCAGGACACTAAAATGAAATTTTCAGCTCAACTGCATGATTAAAATTTGAGTTATGGCTTTCTATAAAAAAGACAATACAAAAATTAAAAATTGAAATTTCTGGCAAAATATTAATCCTGATTATTTTATTATATTTTTCCGTTCAAGCACAGCTCGTTTGCTTAACACATGAAAAATTTTAGATTTGTATATTAATAAATATGGCTGTAATGATTTCTTTAAAAAATTTTTACATTTTACATTACATCCCCCTTAACAAGCTGAGCTAACTTACATCTACTTAGGTTTATAATGAAATAACTGGCTGAAATGAATCTTAACCGATGGTTTATCAATTCAAGAGGATCTCTCACTCAAAGTTCAATAGTGAGACATATTACTGCATCCTCCTAAGTTCAGTTTATTAATTTATTTGTTTCCCGTTGTAGGACTGTAATGTCACATTAACTGACTTGGGAAAGAGTAAGGAATGCGGGCTCGTGTCATGAAAACCAGAAGAATACGGATATATACTCCCTTCCGAGAGGTTTACCACCTTCGCAAACGCGTATTTAGTGGCAAAGCAATTAAAAAGTTTGGTACGGTAGAAAGACATGATAGGAATCTGATGGAGTCCTCTCACCAGATTAACTTGAATTATTCTCGACGCATTCTAATGGTCTCGAAGGTTCAGTGTTACATTGTGGAATACAGGGAGTGAATGTAACATTTCTGTAATAAATCGTACGTTCAGCCACCCGCCATAACTGTTATCAATTTAACCTGTCATAGCCCACTTCCTAAAGTTACCAGCAAAAGGAACCATGAGGTTACACCACGTGAGATTGACATAGGTTCCAATCGGACGAGGAGGTGCAAGAGTGGGTAAGATTTCAGATCAGTCAGCGGTCGATCGCGTCCTACGAAACAGGAATTGATCGTCTCATCTCGCAGTGGGATAAACGTGAGGCGATTTCATTGTCCCGTTGAGACGAATGTTCGGTTTTCGTTTGACTACCCCTTAAATTTGGTTTCCAAGGTAGCAGAATTCTTTCCCTTCGACGACCTCGTGATCCAGAGTCTGTATGTTAAGTTTATCGCTAATCACATATCCTATTCCTCATTGCTTTCGTCATTCTTTGGTTTACTCTCAGTCCATAATGTATTGATTAGCCTATTATTTTCATTCATCAAGTCTTGCAATTCATCCTTACTCTGACTGAGCATAGCAGTGTTTTCAGCGGATACTAGCACTGACATAATTTCGCCTCAGTCTTGTACAAATCTTGCGTTACTACACCGATTTATAGACTGAACAGCAGCACTTCTACACCCAGTCTTACACTATTTTTCCTTCTTGATTCATATGCATATTGTGTATTAGTCGTGTCTCCCTTTAGCTTACGCCTATTTTACACAGATCTGCGAACAGGTTGCATCATTCTACAACATCGAACACCATTTCAAGGTTGACATATCCTATGAACGTATATTGATTTTATTAGGTATTGCTGTTATTATCCACCTCAACGTCAGAACTGCCTCAGAGGTGTTATTATCCTTCCGAAACTCAGACTGGTCGTCATCTAAGAATTCCTCAATTTTCTTATCCATTGTTCTGTATTTTATTCTTGTTAGCAACTTGAATGAACGAGGTGTTAAGCTGATGCTGCTGGAGTCCTCCCACGTACATTACCCATCCGTCTTCAGGACTGTGTGTATGTCATTTTCTGAAAGTCTGACGGAATGTCTCCAGCCTACGACTTGCATATTAAATAAACACGCTTGGAAAAAATATATAACGTCACACTGTACATATGACATGCCGCACATCACAAGACCATTGTAAGAAAGATCTGTAAAATCTGTTTCTGGTTAGGATGCGCCTTAAGTGACCACATCTTTATCTTCTTTTCTCTCCAGAGATATTTCGCTGAAATTCAGTATCATCAGTGGGATTTTTTATTTTCGTTGTGGTACGTCTGTTATTCTTTCGCAGTTTGTCATCTGTAACTATAGAAAATTCTGTAAGAAGTGCCGGAGTGGATGTTTAAAAGAGTTTTTTCACAATGAAGATAGTGGGAGAAAAGTGTGAGAGTAGATGAAGAAATTTTGCATACACAAACGCACATACAGACACTGAATTTTTCACACGGAATCAAATAATGTTAACCGCAATGGTCTACCGTTACCAGTGGTAAATTTTCGATGAGTATAATTTATCTGAGGTTCCAGATAACAAACCGTGAAAAAAAGAAAGAGAAACAGAAATGACGCAAAGTACAGAGAGCCACAAAAACTACAGCGTATGTTAACAAAGTGTATCTATCTGTTTTTAAAATTTGCGACTACTTCTCTTACAAACTGAAACTGTATATATGCAGATAGTTAAGAGCAATTTCTATGTTATATAATGAAAGAAAATAAAAAGATCATTGATGATACTCTAACGTCAGCGATAGATATATGTGTAGAAGAGTAGAAAAATATTAGTTGCTCAAGACGGAACCTATCTAAAAATAAATTCATTCACAAACAAACACGGTCACAAGTGAGAACTCCAACTTCAATATGAAAGTAACAAACCTGTTAAGTTGGCAACACTACGCACATGAAAACTCACAGAAACACGTTTTGCCACGTGAATGCACATAAAGACTAGTGCAGCTACATTTCGTTGTATTTTACGAAAAATAAATGTCTTCTGCTGCAAACCAACATGACATTATGCCAAAACCATTAGTGCCATTAGCAGTAACGTGCAGTAACACATCCAGATATTAGCAGAAATTGGAAACGCTGTAAATAAAAATCACACGTCAATATCTGCAGTAACTAATTGTTTTAGACCTAAAAAGCGATCCAACATTGTAAATATCTTTTATTCCAGCACTGTTACTCTGTTTTAAATCAATATAGCGAAAGCGTATGGTAATGTAAACAAGCTTTATGTGCCGCACGTGCATGTTTTGGTATCGATAGTTTCCTTTCGTTGTTGGCTTCTCTGGCCGCAATAGCTTCTCGAGTCTGGAGAGGGCAGGTCTGTGGGCTAACATTTAAGCGCTGTGCTGTTGCAGACAGGAGGCGCTCTCAAACTGATGGGTTGTTGAGCACTGTGTTTGACAGCGGCTGAGGTAAACTCCATGACGTCGAGTCGTAGCCGACGGTATCCTTGGCCCGCTTTAAAGTTGCGTTTTCGTTACTGCAGTTTCGGTGAGATTGAGTGTCGGCTGTGGCCGTGAAGACTGCTCGTTGAAAAAGCTGTCTCTGTTCGCCGCACGGAACCCGTCTTGTTCCCGGCGTTGGAATTTGCAAGAAGCCTGTCACCACACTGATGCCGGGTTGGGTTCGTATCAGCTAGTTTCATGAAGCGTCTGCTAGGGTACATGGTGAATTGCACCCGTTGGTTCCTGATTCTAAGCAAACTTGTCATAACACCTATTTGGTGGCAGCTCTTAGTTTAGCGGTTATCAACTTACGTGAGCGTCCTGGTTTTCATTGTGACCTGTAACATCTTCATTCACGAATACTTTAAATGATCTCACTCAGATTACATTTCTGTGAATGTGCGAGCCTAATCTAGTGATGCACGAGCTGTATGGCTTAGTTTGGCCCTATCTATAATAAAAGTTTGTTGTTCACTTTGGAACCAGTTGCTACATGCGCAACGTTCGCCTTTTGCATCTGTTGTTTATATTGTGGGTTCAGCCAAAGAGACCTTTTACTGAGAGTGTCTGTCTCTTTCTTGTCGATCGCCATCCACACTTACGTGAAGAAAAAGAAATTTCTTGGCTCTGCAACTCGCACTTGTATCACATTTCGCATTTAATGTCGTCATGTTATTTCGTTTGCTTGCAACCAGTGGTCTTCCTTCAACGTATCTGCAGTCACGTGATAGAGGATGGTTGATGTTAATGAACTGTTAGCTATTTTCAGTATGTTTTTGAAACATGTAATGTTAATTGTATAGACTTTTGATCTGATTAGACTTCCGTGCTAAGCATCTAGCACATGTTTTTCACTTAAGTTTTTCTCAAAAAAAAAAGAAAACTATTTCAGTTCAATCTTTCTGAAAGGTATGTAACATCTACCAATTTTTGTGTTATAGGAAATTAATTTAATTAATTCCGGTGGTAGCTTCTCAGATTGTCTTATATCATTTTCTATGTTTTAATAGTTTCTTTTGTGTTTTTAATAAATATGTTAATAAATTTGTGGCCCAGTATCCTTCCACTCAAAACCACCTTCCTACCACATTGCACTTTACTTGCGAAGCCAGTTTTAAAGTGCCTTCTGCAACTGTACGGCCACTACTGACGCTATTTTCACGCCATATATAAGCTTCACAATCAGCTGTGAGATTTTGTGCAAAGCACACTCAGTAATGGTAGTAACCACTCACTGCCCAATTGAGTTTGCGCGTTTGGTTAGCATTTGACGTATTACCGACCGATAACTAGTTTCGACTCTAAGGAGTCATCGGCAGAGCCAATATCTTGTTTCGAAAGTAACACATCATATTGATTGCAGGTGACCATGATGATTACTAGATAAAGACGAGTTACTTCCGTAACAAGATATTGGTTCTAATGATGAATTATTAGAGTTGTAAGACGTAGTTTTGTTATATAGAGCGCACGCTCGTTTGATAATGTCAATTTTCATTTGGAGACAACACATTTGAGTCCTAAGGTTGCAATCTACACAATCGTGCCTTATTATCCTGGTCACTACGCTATATACATGATGGATGATATACTATTGTGTAATCTATGCAAAATTATCATTTTCGAAACAGCTTATTTGGCAGAAGGCACACCTCGATTCATAAGCAAGATACTTGGAAAATGTAATCAGTCTGTATATGAGACAGCTTACGAATCGCTTGTGGGCACCATCGTAGAATGTAGCTCGAGTGTAAAGAACCCTCTACCACGGGATTCAGAGCGTGTACACAGAAGGGCGCACAGTGGGCCAGAATCTTGAAAACGTGGCCAAAAAGGGAAAAAAAAAAGTTTAAAGATGGGGATTTTGGACTATCAGGTTGGCAGCAGCAATGCTGGGACAACTGACTGCCGGCTGTGCGGACGACCACATGTTCATTTGTTCGGTAATATCTCAGGTCAAACGCGGCAGTTCATTGTTAGCGTGCGCGCAGCTGGCCAGGCTACAAAAACAGTCGTGTTGTTGTAGGAAATTATTTATGTTTTGTGCAAGTGAAACCAATACTTTCAATATGGAATGTATTCCAGGAGGTATGTACTAGTGAAAAAACACTTATATCACTATTAAATCATCAATTATGCCCGTTTACATTTCAATTAACGTACTACAGACAAATGAATGACAAAATCGTAAAATGCGCTTAAAAAATAGAAATAAGTTACGAATTCCATGACATTCCGCTTTCTTTTGCGCTGTGTACACCAGTATATATTATTACCTTTGTAAATTAAGCTTCAAATCCTGGACTACTTGCGACTCTGGCTTTGAGCCACGTTTTAAGCGACGCTTGCAAAATGTCATTGTTCAGACATCTTCAAAAATGACAGTAGAATCAATTAATTATGAGTTTTATTTGTACAATTTAAATTACAATCGACACGTAGAAGCATTGTAAAGAATAAAATAATTAGAAAAATGACGAAAAGTGTAACACAGATTTTTTTTTTTAATTTCAGTTTCATCTGATCCAGCGTATTCCAGATTCGGATTTTCGAAGAAAGATATTTTTCTAATAACAAAAGAGTGTTTGTCAAATGATTTGGAAGGGGTCATTGAACATTTGGAAAGGTCGTTGACAGAAAAAAGTGGATATACAATTAAAATTTCCTATGATATGGGGCCTACTATTTCGATTTTGTTAACAAAGTTAAGAAGCTAGTATAAGGAAGCAACTCGGCGACAAGGATATTTTTTCAAGAAGAACGAAACCTGGTTAAATACAATAGTATATATTCCGATTGAGTCGAAACCTGCAAGTGTGACTAAATCAACAGGCCGACCTGCCACAAAATTTGAAACATTATCTGATAGGTCTAAAAGAAGGAGAACCGAGGGGTTCGTACGAAGTTCTGTCCTGTCGAATTATCGTTCGCCGAGCAAATGAGTCTTCGATCTTCGGGGCGCCCAGATGCTGCGAAGATTGTGAAAGACGTCACACTCTCAAGTCCATCCAAGGCGAAAAAATACAAGGCAGGTTTGCGATTTTCAACATCATCGCCATTCTCATATGATGCATATGAAGGTCTAGCACTCCTTTTCGACTTGAAATTGTCAAAAGAATCTTACCAGCGTTTAAGAAATGGGGCTAAAGGAAAAGGCTTAAACACACTATATCCACCGTATTCAGCTGTTTTGGTAGCAAAAAAAGCTTGCTGTCCTCCAGACGTAACCCTCACTTTTACCGAATCAAAAGCTGAGGTGCGGTTACAAGCTTTGTTAGACCACACTGTTCAACGTGTTCTACTGCTGAAACGAGACGATATTTTACATATGAGTGATTCTGAAATATCTAATATGGCCCTTATTTGTAAGTGGGGCTTTGACGGAACCTCCGGGCAAAGCATGTATAAAATGAAGTTTTCAGATTCGAGTATTTCAATGCAACTTTATTTTTCACTTCGCTTGTTCCACTGAAACTTGCAGGTGTAAATGAAGAAACTAAAGAAGAAAAGATCTTATGGATTAATCCGAAGCCGTCTTCAACCCTATTTTGCAGACCACTGAAGTTATAATTTACAGATGAAACAGAGCAAGCGTCTTTAAATGTGAAAGCGTATTAAGACAAACAGATCGAACAACTCCAGTCATTCGAAACAGTTATTCATGGGAAAGACATTTCCATTAAATACAATTTAAGCATGACCATGGTAGATGGTAAAGTGTGCAATGCTATCACCAACACGAAATCTGCGCAACGGTGCCATCTCTGCAAGGCTACGTCTGTCCAATTTAATAACATTGACGATGTTTTGAAAAAACAAGTTACCGCCGATTATCTGCAGTACGGACTAACAACTCTTCACGCGTGGATTCGATGTTTTGAATGTTGTATTCATTTGGCATACCAAATGAAAACAAAAGAGTGGCGGGCACGTAAAGCAGAAGATAAAGAGGAAAAGGCAATACTGAAAGCCAACATTCAAAAAGCTTTCAAAGAGCGGCTTGGAATTGTAATTGACATGCCGAAACAAGGGTTTGGCAGTACGAATGACGGAAACACCGCTCGACGTTTTTTTGAAAACACTCCAACATCAGCGTTGATAACTGGAGTTTCCGAAGAACTAATCCACCGTTTCCATATAATTTTGCAGACGATTTCGAGCGGACGTCAGATCGACGTTGAAAAGTTCCGAGCATACGCCTTACCAACTGCCAGGCACTACGTGAAAGAATACCCCTAGTACAACATGCCAACAACAATCCATAGATTGTTGATTCACGGTCCAGACATTATTTCTTCGCCCATTTTACCCTTCGGTCAACTATCGGAGGATGCTCAGGAATCAACCAATAAGTTTTTCTCGAAAGTTTTCAAGAGTTAAGACTATGGAAGACGTGTTCAGGAGATTGTTGGCAACGACAGACCCCTACGTTTCTTCCTTACGCAAATCTTCGCCGAAGAAACTGAAGAGTTTGTCGCCAGAAGCCGTTGCCCTCTTAGTTCCTGTGGCGGAAGACTATGAAGATTCAGATGCAGATGCAGATAATGAGGAAACAGTGTTTGAGGATGATGACGATTCAGTTGAAGCAGAAGATGAAAAAGAATAATAAAATGAAAACGTGTAAATTAAGTTATAAACAATTTAAAAAATAAATAATTGTAATCAAAATGAAGTAATTTTTTGTAATATTTTACACCATCTTGTAACTTATATTTGGTCCTTTCTTCGAGTTTTCCACTTTTTTGGTTTATTTTTTAAGCATTAACTACAATAACCCCTAAATACTGACATTCATATAAATAAAAATATATAAATGTAAATAAATAAAAAGACATAGATTTTGACCGCCATCTTGGATCAACCATTTTTAAATTTTTTGAACTCTGTCTTCATCAGTAACCTCGATAATTCCCTAAAAATTACCTTTATACGTAAAAAATGATATTAGTGTACATAGAACCTGCCACCTTGGGTCTGCCATTTTCTTTTGTTTTTTTCACTTTTTCATATCATATTCTTAATCTGAAACTCCGTAAACCCTTACATACTAAGTTTGGTACAAATTGAACAACTACTTATATTTTGACCAGTTTTTTGGGATTCTGACCCACTGTGGGGCGGCCTAAACGGACACAGATCAGTTTCGCTCGCGAGAGAGAGTCACGGAAGTGTTTAAAAAAGGTCCTTGGCAGACTCTTGTGGACACACGCAAAATATCCTGCAAAAGCCTACTTACAAAATGTCTAGAACAAATATTAGGTAATGAATATGCAATTAGACTTCAGCCTGCTCTGTAGTTCCCGTAGGGACCATCAAGGAAGAGTTACAGTAATTACATTACGCAAGAAACATTTAAGCGGTTATTCTTCCCGCACTCCATACCTACATCCAGTACCATCCTAAATGCTCTCCGTCATGCATTTGACAGTGGTGTAGGTAGATGTAGACGCTCAGTCGTTGTCGTCTGTCTGTCTGACTGTCTCTCTGTCTCTCTCTCTCTCTCTCTCTCTCTCTCAATCTATCTCTCTTTCTCTCCCTGCAAAGAACATATCCGTTTCTATAACACTATTGCAGAAGAAATCTAATATAAAATGGACTTCACAAAAACAAATGAAACTGAACATTAAAGTGATTCATTTTTTTCTTATAGTGAAGAAACTGTAGAAGAGCTGACCATACAGAGGCATAATACATGCATCAAATAATTACATCAAGTGGAAAAATAGTTGAACAGAACGGATGGGGTCTTCAAAAGATATTAGAAATATCAGCAAAAGTGAAATAAGGTTGATGGAACGTAACTGCATTTAATCAAACGATTCTTAGGAAAATAGAGTGGGGAATGGGATACTAGATGTGGTAGATGAGGTCTGATTTTTGGTCCGCAAAGTAGCTGAAGATGGCCTTAAAAGAGGTGATATAAATTTGCTAATTGCAAAAATAAGTATTTCTGGAAAAAATAAATTTGTTACTACTGAATACAAATTAAAAAAGTTAGGAAGAATTTTGTAGCCTTCTACAGAAGTGAGTAGTGGATTATAAACAGTTCAGACAAGAAGGAAACAGAAGATTCGAAAGTACAGTGCTACCGAAGAAGTTTAACGGGCAGATAGGACAGCTGACGATGAGATAACGAATCCAATTTGTGAGAAAAATAGTTTATAGCGCAACTTGATTTGAAGAACGGGTTGGCTGGTTATACACATACTGAGGCAGCAAGAAATCTTGGTTGGGTAAGTGTGTGGGCTGGGGCAAAGTTATAGGGGGAAATAAAGGCTTGAGATAAAAGGCTTGAACACATTAATGAGGCTCAAAAGAATATATTCCAGTACCAATGCGCTGGTGAAGAGGCTTGCAAAGAATAGGCTGTCACGGAGAGCTACATCAATCCTATCTTCGGAGTGAAGTACACAAGAACAAGAACATGTATACCACAGTAAGTAAAGCAACAGTATCAGCAGTTATTTAATGAAGGAACTTGTGGAAATAGTAAAAACCATTGCTGATATGAAGAAACGAGGGAAACAACAACGTCAAATGAAACAAAACGGTTATTAAAGGGAAAGCCAGAGCAAACTAATATAGTAACATGACAAGGTACGCTCAATTGAATAAAGTTGTTCCTGAATTCCTTTAAGAGAATATGAATTCGACACAAGAAAACTGGTGTAGTACTATATGAGTGCTGAAGAAAAGAACACATTAATATACGATAGGAACATCCGAGGTTTAACAGATAGCGGACGGCACAGCAACTAGCAACAGAGAATAAACCTTTCTAACATTCGAATTAATCTTTAAATCTTATTGTTATTTATTTTTCTGTCTCTGTAACACTTAAATTTTCGTTTGGCGCAAGAGAGGAATGGCTAACATAGCAAATGACGAAAACGCAGACATTCGGGAATTATTATCAAACAAGGTACGTAAATCCATTCGAGTTGTGAGGAACGGAAAAACGCCTAGAGATGAAGCGTCTACAACAGAAATTATTAAATTTACTGGAAAAGTAATACAAAAGGAATTTGCAAGGACGTGTATTGAACACCTTCGTAGGAAGACAATTCTTGAAAACTAGAGAAACGAGGTATTTTATGTATAAGAGACACTCTATGCCTCTGAGTGCCACCTGATGAATCGAAAGGGCCCACTCACGAAACTAGAACTTTAAAAGTGGAAGATCCTGAGGAGAATACTAGGACCCATAAGGGAGGAAGACGGTATCTTCAGAAGCAGGCACAATAACGAGCTCTACGAAGATCAGGAAGACATAGTCACATGTACGAGGAAAAGGCGACTTACCTTCCATGGGCACATGACCCGCCTGAATCAGTCCAGGCTCACCAACAGGATCCTCACAGTGACAAGTAGGGGAATGGCGTCCAAATCCAAGTGGATCACGTCTGTTTAATCAGACTTAGAGGAACCGCAGATCCCATTAAAGACAACTGAGAACCGAATTCAATACCGACGGGCCATCCTGCAGGGAGTCTTCCCACTGTCTCTCACAAGCGATAATTGTACAGCTACCACCAGATTTACGTGGACAGACAAGTGGAAGCAGGCCCACAGCCAGAAGATGAAGGCATACTGGGCCAAGAAAAAGCAGAAGACCCTAGCTGAGAGTTAAGATGAGCCCCGTGGTCCCTAGTAGGGCGAAACGAAATGAAAAAAAAGAGTCGGAAAAGATATAAAATACTACTCTCTGTAAAGTATAAAATTATAATCAACCACTTAAAAAGACGTCGAATGGAGTTTCTTCAGAACTGGGAAGTGTAAAAATATTACAGCTGCTACAATGTACAGATATCAGAAAACGTTTGAGTATGTTTCAGTGGGATCAACACCGACAGAAATTTAGAAAAAACTATTCATTCATTAACCCGTGTTGCTACAGTGAAAAAAATATATGTAAATATTTTATCTGCCATTAAAACACTCTTCATAGTGAGGAATTCTGATCTGAAGTCGGGCAGGGAAAAATGGCTCTGAGCACTATGGGACTTAACATCTATGGTCATCAGTCCCCCAGAACTTAGAACAACACCCAGTCATCACGAGGCAGAGAACATCCCTGGCCCTGCCGGGAATCGAACCCGGGAACCCGGGCGTGGCAAGCGAGAACGCTAACACACGACCTCGAGCTGCGGACTCGGGCAGGGAGAGTTCATAACATCAACATTGTTTTCAATGGGTCTAGAGGAAGTTCTTAGGTAATGAAATCGTAAAAACGACGAAAGGTTGTAGGAGAGGCAAAAAAATTCAAATCAATTAATAAAGGCAGGTCGGCCTATCCAGATTCCCTACCATTTAGGTTGCTAGCTCCACACTTACCAGTCATACACAACCACTCGCCCGACGAAAGAACTGCACCTTACGCTTACTCCTTCTAGAGCATGGCGCCCTGCTGCCTCATCTGGGGATCGGCGACGATTAAACAGCAAGGTGTCGACGCATGACAAAAAAAGCCCAGAGCTCAGATCATATGAGATGTCTGTAACGCTGGCATTGTCCATTGTCGCCATATTTCTCCGCAATACTGCCCAGTGCAACCGTGGAAGTGTAATACCAGGGGAAAGTCGTCAACTCACACCCCTCTCCTTACATCTGCATCTATATCTACGTGATTACTCTGCTATTCGCAATCAAGTGCCTTGCAGAGGGTTTAATGAACCAACGTCAAGCGGTCTCTTTACCGTTTCACTCTTGAACGGCGCGCGGGAAAAATGAACCCTTAAATTTTTCTGTGTGAAACCTGATTTCTCTTATTTTATAGTGGTGATCATTTCTCCATATATAGATGGATGACATCTCAATGTTTTCGCAATCGGAGGAGAATATTGGTAATTGAAATTTCATGAGAAGATCCCGTCGCAACGAAAAATACCTTAGTTTTAATTATCGCCACTCCAATTCACGTATCATTTCTATGACACTATCTCCCCTATTTCGCGATCATACAAAACGAATTGCCCTTCTTTGTACTTTTTAGATGTCATCCGTCAGTCCCACCTGATGCGGATCCCACACCGCACAGCAATACTCCAGAATAGGGCGGATAAGCGTGGTGTAAGCAGTCTCTTTAGTAGACCTGTTGCGCCTTCTAAGTGTTCTGCCAACGAATCGCAGTCTTTGGTTTGCTCTACCCACAACATTATCTATGTGATCGTGCCAATTTAGGTTATTTGTAATTGTAATCCCTAAGTATTTAGCTGAATTTACAGCCTTCAGATTTGTGTGACTTATCGCGTAATCGAAATTTAGCGGATTTGGCTGGCTCTGAGCACTAGGGGACTCAATTGCTGAGGTCATTAGTCCCCTAGAACTTAGAACTAGTTAAACCTAACTAACCCAAGGACATCACAAACATCCATGCCCGAGGCAGGATTCGAACCTGAGACCGTAGCGGTCTTGTGGTTCCAGACTGCAGCGCCTTTAACCGCACGGCCACTTCGGCCGGCTTTAGCGGATTTCTTTTAGATCGCGTGTGAATAACTTTACACCTTTCTTTATTCAGGGTCAAATGCCACTTTTCGCGCCATACAGATATCTTGTAAGTAGGCTGTTTAGGTTTTTATATTGGTAATGCTGCGTAGCGCTCTGTATGAAAATCAATGGCTGTGCTGTGTGTAGTCTGTGACTGGTTGGCAATGTTGAAATATTCGCTATTGTAGTGTTGGGCAGCTGGATGTGAACAGCGCGCAGCGTTGCGCAGTTGGAGGTGAGCCGCCAGCAGTGGTGGATGTGGGGAGAGAAATGGCGGAGTTTTGAGAGCGGATGATCTGGACGTGTGTCCATCAGAGACAGTACATTTGTAAGACTGGATGTCATGAACTGATATATATATATATATATATATATATATATATATATATATATATATATAATGACTTTTGAACACTATTAAGCTAAATACATTGTTTGTTCTCTAACAAAATCTTTCATTTGCTAAGTATGCCTATCAGTAGTTTGTGCCTTCAGTAGTTTGAATCTTTTATTTAGCTGGCAGTATTGCAGTAGTTCGAGTAACGAAGGTTTTTGTGAGGTAAGTGATTCATGAAAGGTATAGGTTATTGTTAGTCAGGGCCATTCTTTTGTAGAGATTGTTGAAAGCCAGATTGCGTTGCGCTAAAAATATTGTGTGTCAGTTTAGTGTTGATCAGAATAAGTAAAGAGCGAAATGTCTGCTTACGTTCAGTTCTGCTCAGCTGTTTGAAAATCAAATAACGTAAGAGCCTTATCAGCGCAGTAATTCATTAATTTTTCTGAGGGGACGTTTCAATCTTATCTAAATCATTTTGCAATTCGTTTTGCTCATCTGATGACTTTACAAGACAGTAAATGACAGCATCATCTGCAAACAGTCTAAGACGGCTACTGACATTCTGTCCTATGTCGTCAATATAGATCAGAAACCATAGGGGGCCTATAACACTTCCTAGGGGAACGCAGGATTTTACTTCTGTTTTACTAGATGACTTTCCGTCTATTACTACGAACTGTGACCTTTCTAACAGGAAATCACGAATCCAGTCGCAAAACTGAGGCGATACTCCGTAGGCACGCAGTTTGGTTAGAAGACGCTTGTGAGGAACGGTGTCGAAAGCCTTCTGGAAATCTAAAAAGATGAAAACAATTTGACAGCTACTGTGGATAGCACTCATTACTTCATGAGTATAAAGAGGTAGTTGTGTTTCGCAAGAATGACATTTTCTGAATCCGTTTTTACCATGTGTCAGTAAATCGTTTTCTCCGAGGTACTTCATAATATTCGAATACAGTATATGTTCCAAAACCCTACTACAAATCGACGTTAGTGATATGGGCCTGTAATTCAGCGAATTTCTCCTAATTCCCTTTCTGGGTATTGGTGTACTTCAGCAATTTTCCAGTCTTCAGGTACGGATCTTTCTGTGAGCGAGCGGTTGTATATAATTGCTAAATATGGAGCTATTGTATCAACGTACTCTGAGAAGAACCTGACTGGTATACAATCTGGGCCGAAAGCCTTGCCTTTATTAAGTAATTTAAGCTGCATTGCGAACCGATGATATCTATTTCTATGTTTCTCATCTTGGCAGTTGTTCTTGATTAGACTTCAAAAATATTTACTTCGTCTTCTTTGGTGAAGGAGTTTCGGAAAACCGTGTTTAATAACTCTGCTTTAGTGACACTGTCATCAGTGACTTTTCGTTGTGGAAATTATTGAAAGCATCTCGTATTGAAGTATGCGATATATTTCGAACTTCTGCAACACTTTGCATGTCTTGGGGATTTTGCGTTTCTGCAACAGCGATCTGACCCGTTTTGTGTACCATGGGGGATCAGTACCATCATTTATTAATTTATGTCGTATATATTTCTCAATTGCTGTCGATACTATGTCTTTGAAATCATTGCACAACTTTTCTACGCTTACATGATGAGATCGGAAGGAGTGCAGACTCTCTCTTAAAACGGTATTAAGAGCATTCGTATCAGCTTTTTTAAATAGATATACCTTGCATTTCTTTTTGATAGTTGTAGGAGTTACGCTATTCAGCCTAGCAACTACTGCCTTGTGGTCGCTAATCCCTGTATTCGCCATGATACTCTCTCTTTGTCCAGGATTATTTGTTGCTAAGAGGTCAATTATGCTTTCGCAACCATTTACCCTTCAAATGGGCTCATGAACTAATTGTTCAAAATAATTTTCTTAGAAAGCGTTCAGTATAACTTCGGATGACGTTTTATACCTGCTGTCGGCCTTAACGTATAATTTTTCCTGCATATAGAGGGTAGATTAAAGTCACCCCCGACTATGATTGTATGAGTGGGGTGCCTGTTTGCTTCAAAAATGGTTCAAATGGCTCTGAGCACTATGGGACTTAACGTCTGAAGTCATCAGTCCCTTGAACTTAGAACTACTTAAACCTAACTAACCTAAGGACAACACACACATCTGTGCCCGAAGCAGGATTTGAACCTGCGAACGCAGCAGCAGCGCGGTTCCAGACTGTAGCGCCTAGAACCGCTCGGCCACCACGGACGGTGTGCCTATTTGATATGAGACTCAAGTTTTGTTTGAACTGTTCAGCAATTATACCTTAATTCAGCGACTATAACTTAATTACATGTTGTCTCTTCTCTTGGCGCCTCTGTGATGGATGTCACAACCACGACACCCAACGTTAAAGTCACGCGGATTTCTTACGAGTGGCTGAGGAAAACGTTTGAGACACACTGCTGCTCAGAATCAACACGTAAACCCGTCAGGAGGAGGCATCCAGAGAGTAAGTGAATTCCCATCCCTTGGCGCTTTAATTTACACACATACTGATGTATGGGGTTGATCTATTATTCTGTTATTCTGCGCAACGGATTAATCTGAGATGTACCCTTTACCCTTTGGCTCTTGCAAGATGCAATTTCCACCCCCACACTACTACAGAAGTCAGACAGACGCTCCTAACGTTCTAAAGAGAAATGCCTGAAAAACTTTCCGCAATAAATATCTTCTGGAGTCATCCGCTGTAAGGAAATGGCACAAAAATTCACAAAATTTCTTACGTAACTAGTGGGATACATGGGTACTGGAGTAGTGCTAGTTAGTGTAAGAAAAATATGAAACTAACGAAAGTTATTATTTATTTTGCTAAAATTCTTAGAAATCACAATGGCAGTTTTACTTATGAATTGAACAAGCTATATCCAGGTTCTTTTTGGGATGTGAAATTACCTCTCAAGGATAGGATTCACTAATGAAATTTCTATACAAAGTTTAAGATGATTGTTGACTTGGCAGAATGGCTAAGAGGCGCGCCTACTCAACTTGAATAATTATCCTTTAGAATGTTGCTAGGTACGGTCGAGGCTGTCACGTGTGAAATGCAGTGAAGCGTGCTGTTGTGGAGGAAATATGGAGCTCGCAATAGCTGTAGCGCACAAAACCGTAAGCTGCGATGACTGCTGTCTGCGCCGCTCGCTGCTGACAAATAAGATAACTCTCGTTCTATCTGCATTGACTTTGCCAATCGAACTCTCCCTATGCCTTGATGAAGTCAAGGATTCCTATTCGCGCCTAGTCTAACTATTGGCATGGTACACCGGTCAGATAACCAGTCCACTGCGATGCCACTCAAAATTCGCTAGCAGGCATTTAACTATAACTCTGTCCATTCACACCGCACAATAAGTGTGTCGGCCAACACAGTGAACAACGCTTAATCGCAAGGACTCAATCTAGAGTAGCATTTCGATTTGCTCTCGACAAAGGTGCTCTCCCAGTGAAGTACTGAGGAAAGACTTGTTCCTCACTCCAAGAGCGGCAAACGGAACGGCGCCTCTCCACGCCAGATGTGAAGGGGTATATCTTTCGGTCTCTTCCATTATTCCTTCAGCTCAAGGCATCAAAAATATCGTCTGCCAATCAGCACTGATCTTCTAAAATGGGAGAATGACGTTTCGTTTAAGGTGACCAATCCGGAAACTTGTAGCTTTGGCGTTTGGCATTTGCTGTCTGCCTGTGAAAATCTCCGAAACTGCATGCTATGTGTAAAGAATGCGTAGGCTCGCCGCTCCCACACAATGTAGCGGAATTTGCTTTTAAGTCAAACACGGGGTTGTTCCCCCCTTTCCACTCGAACCCATGCTGTCCGCTACGGGCGGTCACCGGCCGACATGGGCTGGGTCGTCCTTTGAAGGGCCTGGCGTCCTGTTGTGCAGCCTCTCTCCCGAACTAAAAGCCTCTGTTACCGTCATGTCTGGAATGTATGTGTGCACGCCAGCCTCGAGTATTTCAACCACGGTGCGCTCACTTGTCAATTGCATATCGTTTACATGAATTTATACAAGATTGACTTTATCGTATCGAGTTTGGGTTTGAATGAAGCGTCTTGATGTGCGGAACATGATTGTGAGGGCGGAATACGTAAGCACTGAAGGTCAGGAGACCATGATGTCCTACAACATTTAGCGGTTTTAGAAGTGATGTGCAACAGCCCGGGATCCCTGACCAACGTTGACACAACTGACAGCCTCCGAATGGCTCACACTTTCTCTAAGGAATCCTTAGGGCTGCAGCCTCGTTGAACATCATGTGACCTTTTAGCAACACAACACGACTGAAGTTTTTGCTGTCTTATTCAGTATGGAACCGCTAGAGACCGTTCAAAACCATTCGATGCAATCTGAAAGTCATCCAAAGCGGCGAAGAGTATTTAGGATTTTTCCTGCCCTCTCGTTTCATGCCTTCTCTGGGCGTGATCGCAGGTGTGCGATATTAACATGTGCATGAATAAAATTCCAAAGGGTTCTTTTAAGGCCCTGCAGTTTGACAACACCCTTGGTTCAACCGATACACATTTGTCCAGTGCTTTGATGAGGTACATCTGTAGAGGAAACCTTTTACTGATTCCTAGGCACCCTATACCTTAGTGGCGCTAAAATACCGCTCCAGCACCCGGTCGCATTCATGTGGAGACTGAGGGGTGTCAGAGAGGCCGCCCGTCTGCTGGTGGATAGGATTTGCAAAGATAGTCTGCATACAGGTATATTTGTGAAGTTCACGGGTGACGCCGAGTGTGTTGCCGAACTTCGGGAGGGCAGGTCTTAGGGGACCCTTTGCTGTTTTATTCACATACGTGTGAATGTCGCACCCTCGCATGATAAAACCGCAATGGGGCGCGAAACAAAAGGGCTGCAAAAGTTAAGTTGATGGTAGTCCTATCTTGTATTTCGAAGCTGAACTTGCGGCCATGCTACACTCGAAAGTGGTCATATAATGTCAATGTGAATCCAGCCTTACGATGTCCTTAGAGAAGCACTTGAATCGGTCGAGTGCTCTCTTCAGTATCAGAGTGTGTCAGAACGTCGTTCTATTGCACATCGCACTGCTAACTACCGTTTTCGACCACGAAATGTGTGTAAATGGACGCCCCAACTGAACGGGTGGCTTCATTGACTCTCTTTACCCACTTCCTGATGACTTTTCTTGTAGATTATGATCGACGGCGTGTCTGAAATGTTTTCCTCTACCATTCATAAGAAAAGCGAGTGATTTTAGTGCTGGGAGTCGCAGTTCTTACCGCCATCACAGAAGCGTCTGGAGAAGAGGTGGGATGTGGTTGACAGTGAGTGTGACGTTCTTTTCATAATCAAGTGGCGCGGCAGCGGAGGCGTTGGGGAAAATTGTGATGATTTTTGGTGCCAATGAGACCATATAACCTTACCTTACAGCTCACAAGAACTTCTGTGCTCCGACCTCGCTATTTCAGGTATCGCAGATCCCGAGGGTGTCGTTTGCGCGATTACAGAAGAAGGTTATGGGCACCTTTGAGCCACATCTAAAACTTCTGCGTCGCAGTGGGGAAAAATGACGGGGTTAAGAAAAATGTCTCTTTGAAACCCTACGCAGTGTTCATAAGTAATTAGGAGACAATATGAGCTCTCCTCTTAGCTTGTTTGCAGATAATACTGTCATTTTCACTAGAAGATCAACACCAACTGCAAAATGGTTTAAACATGAAATGTATATGATGGCAGTTGACTCTAAGTAAAGAAATGTGTGAGTCATCCACATGAGTACTAAATTTTTTTGTTACGCAATAAGTCGCAGATATCCAAAGTTTGTCTGTTCAGTTAAATACCTACGGATTTAAAATTACGAAGAACTTAAACTGGAACAATTACACAAAAAATGTTGTGGGTAAGGGGAACTGGAGACTGCGTTATGTGGGCTAAACACTTAGAACATGCAACAAATTCACTAAATGGACTGCCTTCACTAACAATGTCGGTCCTCTGCTACAGTATTGCTTTGCGGTATGAGATCCTTATCCAAAACAGTAATCAAGCTACCATTAAAACATTTATTTTATTGTGGAGAGATCTTTTCATGACGCCTCAACCTTCTGTTCCAAATCCGGAAATACTTTGTTGTCGCACCACCTGCAAGGGAAGAATTGATTATGGTTATAAAATAAAGGAAATCGGAACTCACATGGTGAGATGTAAGTGTTCGTTTTCTTCCTGTGCGCTATTCGGTGAACTCATTGTTACTTAAATCTAAATTGCCGAGTAATCACATAGACTTAGATGTAGAAAATATATTAGGTAATCATGTAGGTGTAGACGAATGATTAGATTGTCTGAACCATCTTCGTTTTGTTGACGACACTGTACTATATCCACCCTGGTTCTGATAACCCTTACACATACATGGTGTATTTTTATACACCAATACTGACAGTCGGACTAAAATTGAATAACAAAAGAACTGATATAATGAGTAAGCAACACATTCAAAAGGAAGTCGAATAATTTAATAATTTAGTCACAGGACTGGGTTCTACATATCTGCAAATACGACTGTTGAAGATAATGACTGAATGCAAAGTGTGCAAAAAATTACTTACATTCTTGTGGTCACCTTTTTTTTAGAAGTTCTTTTATTAATTTTCATTCCTTTTTTTTTCTTGTGTGGTGCCAGGACGTAGCCTATCTAATTCCTGAAGAATCAGAGTCGGATGCATAATAGTAAATTTGCATATTCAAATTAACAAGTGTATATATTGCAAGAAGCATGATTTAAATAATTCGGGTATGGTTAGGTTTTTGTTTCTGACATGAGTGATGATGATGATGCCTGATATGATGTCAGTTTTGTGGTTTTGGCTTTGGTCATAGTTCTGTTAGTACCGATGATGAATCGGCATCGAAATTTGGCATCAGTTGGTACCCATTTTTCATAGCGGTGAAAAACTTAGCAAATTAGCCAGGTGAAGAGTGGTAGTACAAGTATTAGATGCTCAGTGTTTTGGGCCACTGTCAAAAATTAAATCTGTAGCAACTACGTCTTTCTTGAGTCGAATCTGTTTACCTCTTGACCCCGAAAACCAATGAATCACGAGCAGTTCTATATATAGTCTTTCCCAACATGTTTTCATTCTTTCACTCTGTTATCTTCTTCGCTCCTCAGTAGCGCAGTGCATCTTGTTTTGAGGCTTTCTCTGCTATGAAAATCTATATTCGATATAGCTATCTTGTCTGCATATTTTTGTTGTCATTGACCAGTTTACTGTTTTTCTTGTTGTTGAAATAATGAAAAGAAGTTGTTAGGCTTATCTGTGTTCTCCATTTTTTAAGGTGTACAAGTAAGTTGTACTCTTGTGGATACTTTTGTTGCTACTTACACGCTGGCTGCTATTTGTACCCATTCTCGATCCAAGAGCAGGTCGAAGACACGTTCTTAATTTACCCCCATTCGCTCTGCTGCCCTAATTTGAGCCCTGAAGTGTAAGATGTGGCACTGAGAATCAAGGGATTTAAAATTAATATATCGAATTTTTACTTTTGTGTGTTTCCTGCAGTAATTGTATGCAGTGTCGTTTTCGGTATTTCCAAAGTTTGCACCTGCCATCCCAAAGTAATTGCTACACTTCATTGTTGTTTTCCTAAAGTAGTCTACAACAATGGTGGTATGAGTATTTAGAAAATGTTGTTAAGTGTGCACTATGTGGATAGTTAAGGATTATTTACTTTACAGTTTTTTCTCAAATTCTGAATTAAAATGATATTTGTGTTTGTATTCTTAGCGTAAATGGCTTGGTCACCTGCGAACGCCAATCGGTAAACCCGTTGTCTCAGTGTCTGCCTTGTCCTAAAACGGCGGATAATGGCCACGGGTGATATTGTGTCTCCTAGTTGGCTTTTCTTTTGATTTTGCGCAATGACAATATTTTGCGCAGAAACTTCAGTGTACTCGTACATCTGTAATTTGTGGGGGATTGTTTGTTTAAGATTATCGTTTGTTAACCTAATTTCATTACAAAGAGCTTGGAAAATAGGATTAATTAGTCTATGGAGTCACATTTTTCTGGAACTGCCGTAACTTGGTTTCGTTATTGAGTATTGTTTGAGTACTGAGTTGCGGTGGAAGCAGTGGCTGCTCATCAAACTGGTTTCCTAAACTGCCTGATATACCATCGAATAGGATACTATGAGTTACTAGGGTCTGTTTTGTCTTCCATAATTTCAGGTGAATGTATTACTGAATATTTCTAATTCCCCTTATTCCCCCAAAAAATTTAACTCTGAACTTGTGGATTTTCTAATTTCTATGTTTATTCTGTTTTCTTCTGAGGCTTTTTTTCTTTTTATTTCTTAGGACTGGGTGTTGCGGATTTCTCATATTCAGGCTATTGAAATATTAGCCCTTCTATGTGCTCTTCACAGTTGAAGAGGTTTTCCAAGTAATTAGCTAGATGTGGACAATTTCTTTGCTGCTAAGTGTTAGCTTAGTATTTTAGTCACTAAACCACAGGCTTGGTAAGTTTTGCTTTTGTAACACCATCCTGAATGTTTTGTAAAATTCTGTTGCGGTCTATTTGGGAATCTAAGCAATTTAAAGGAAATAGAAAACTGGCTAATATCTCAGGTCTTGTGCGGCTTTATGTGCTGTGTTGGTATCGTATAGCTTCAGTGTAAGTTGGAGATCAAACACGACATTCTGGATGTCAGATTTAAGGAAAATTAATGTCCAATGTCCCACAAAAATTTCCCTTGAAGCTGTATGGCTGCTCTGCTTGTTTTATATGTCATTCTCAGCGGAATATGGATGTAAAAGAAAGATCATAAATTAATTAGATTTCGAATTTTTCATTTTCCCTTTCTACGGCCACATTTAAATCTCACCCTAGTAGATAAATTAAGCTACGTCCAAACAGCATTTAATACTGCAGATGAGAAAGTTAAAACTATGTGGGGTGATGTGACAGGACAACCAGCCAGTATACAAGATTCCATAACAGTTACACAAAATGGCAATACTATAATTGACAATTCACAGATTTCTGCTACTTTTAGCAAACACATTATAAATAGAAATAAATAGGTGAGTTAAAGAAACAAGAGAATATATTAAAGATGACATTCCACAAACCTTTATCAACTAGAAGTAGCACCAAAATCCTTCATTGATATTAACAGAATTATAAAAATTGCAGAAAGCAAAAGTTCCTTTGGCTTTGGTTGAATTTAAATCAGAAACCTGGGAAGTTGTTGCAACTTAATAATTATTGTCTCAGTAATATACATACACAATTCATCACTGGCTTTAGGAATTTTTTCACACAAGTTAAAATGTGCAGTTGTTAAACCTCTTCATAAGAAAACTTGCTAGGAAGGCTTAAGTAATTGTCCTCCAATTGCCTTATTGGGAAAGTAAAGCTCTCAAGAGTAGTCTTACACCTAAGTAGAAATAATGTACTTAGTTTATCACTGTTTGGATTCCAGGAGGTTTGTTCAGCTGAGAGTGTCATTTATACAGTTCCTTATAACGTAACACAAATCTTAAATAATAAAATACCACAAGTTGGAATTTTTTGTGGTCTTTCGAAGGCACTTGACTGTGCAGATCCCGTTACTCTCCTGAAAAAATTCAAGTCTCATGGAACTGATGGCATTACACGCAAGTAGTAAGACTCCTCCTTAACAAACAAATGTAAAAATGTTGTGGTTAATAATACAAACAATGCCAGGAGGGTAGAACATTTTTGTTATGGGAGAGAAATCACAAAGAGTGACCCACAGGGTTAAGTTTTGGATTCACTCCTATTCTTTATATGGTATATATAAATGACCTCCCATTAAAACCTCAACAAGCTGGTAGGTACTTCGTGAGACGTTTCTATTGTAATAATAAATTCAATAACAGACGAAGAAACGTAAGATACCGTAAACTATATTCCCTAGAAAAATTATTTAGTGGTTCTCAGAAAATGGACTCAGCCTAAATTTTGGAAAAACACTCTAGTTTCAGTCCTTTACAACAAGCAGCCATACCAACGATTAATGTACCCATGACCAAGAGCAGCTCCTGTTGGGGTACATATTTATGAAAACTTGAACCGGAAGAAGCATATTACTGAGCTTTCAAACATTTAAGTTTGGCTACTTGGGCTCATCGTATAAATGTTAACGCTGGAAACAAAATGATTAATATCCTGACATATGTTGAGTGTGTCCACTCACTAATGTCTAATGGAATAATTTTCTGTGGTAACTCTTCACTTGGAAAGAAAGTTTTGATGGCAAAAAAGTAAGCTGTATAAATACTACGTGGTATGAGATCGAAGTATTTCGCGACGGCACTGTTGTCTGAAACAATCTCAGGCTTCTTGCCGCGTCAATTCAGGGTAAAACGTCGAGCTTTCGACGATAACCTCCATTGTCTTCGTTAAGAGTAACAGCCTGTCATAACAGCCTGTCAAACTGCTGCTGTAGTGGCCTTGTACTACACAAAGACGGTTTCTGAATGGTTGGTAATTACGTCAAGCTATCGCAGATGATGTCAACGTCTGCGCTGTAGGCGTCACCGATCCCGCCGTGGCGAAAACGTTGTGACGAACATCTCTCGCTCTTCTCTGCATTGACAGATCGCCTCCATGCACCGCTAAGATTATATCAGCTGTCACGGTTGAAGATTTTCTCTCATATTCTTATTTCTACAGCTTGTTTAACCACAGAATCCCAGTATGTAGGAGCCTGAGACATAACCTTTGTTTTGTTAAACTGTATTTTATGTTTGTTTGTGAACTGTGCTCAGCAACTGCATAGTTAGGGTGAAAGTTCTAGCTGTTAAGATGCATATCCGTGGGCATCGGCTTGAAGCACACTGAGTAGCAGACACGTCCATCCGACTTTCTTTGTACCAACATATCTAAAAATGGCAGTCTTTCCTCAATATCTTTCTGGATGGTAAACTGCTCAGAACATCAGCGTCATGTTTAAAAAAGAGAACTGTAAAAATCTGAAGTTGCAGAGCACAGCCTCACAAACAAACATGAAATATCGTCCGATGAAACAAAAGTTTTCCCTAAGCTCCTAAATACTTGGATTCTGTAATTAAAGAGGCTGTAAAAGCTTCAATCTTGACAGAGGGTATAATATTAGCGGTACATAGAAGCGAGCTCTCGATGCAGAAAAGAGCCAGAAATATTCGTCGCAATGTTTACGCTACAGTGTGAACGTTGGCGCCACCACCGCAGACGTTGACACCATATGTGACAGCATGACATAGTGACTGACCAATCAGAAGCTGTCTTTGGGCTGTACAAGACCACCACAGCAGGAGCTTTGACAGTCAGCTGTTCCTGAGGAAGGCGGTCGAGGTAATCGTCGAAAGCTCGAAGCTTTATCCTTAATTGACGCAACAAGAAGTCAGAGAATGCTTTACATAATACTACGCGATGTTCACCCACAGACGTTATGTAGCTAACTGTTCAAGGAGTTAGACATATTGAGACGAACAGTGAGTGAGATCCATACCTACAACACTGGAGGGAAAATGACCTTTATTACCATCTATTAAAGTAGGCCGGCCGCGGTGGCCGAGCGGATCTAGGCGCTTCAGTCCGGAACCGCGCTTCTGCGACGGTCGCAGTTTCTAATCCTGCCTCGGTCTTGGATATGTTCTTAGGTTCGTTAGGTTTGAGTAGTTCTACGTTCTAGGGGACTGATGACCCCATTAAGTCCCATAGTCCTCAAAGCCATTTGAACCATTTTTATTGAAGTTGTCAGTGGCTCAGACAGATATTTAATATGCAGCAACAAAAATTTTTGATCACCTGGACAATAATGTGAAGTATCTGACAGGTAACAAGGAAAACTTTAGATTTAACCTAAAATCATTTCTCCATGTAAAACTCCTATTCCATGGATTGATAACCTACAAAAAATATTTTTAAGTGTTGTTGCATGAGCACAACCAAGAAGTGTGTTCATTATTATGAACGTTAATAATGTAGATGAGGCTGAAAGGTGTACGTAAAATTTTTGCTTATTTGAGCTGTCTGGAATCACGCTCGTAAGGTTTGAATTGCTTAGAGACACGCTCGCTGCCTCGACAGAGATTCTGCGCCGCACAGAGATCAGTCAGACTGACCTTTGCTCTGCGAGGATGAGCGCCAGATTTATGAAGAGGTTGAAAAAATCAGCCAACCAGTTGGCAGGTTTACTAGCCCTTGACTTATGTTTCAATATTTGTAAAAATATCTTCTTCAGAAGGAGTGGCCATTGTTACTTCACATGTTGGTACTTAAGATTAGCTGAAGCCGAGCGTCTCTTGTCATACATAACAACTGACATAAAAACGAGAATTATCACGTGCAATGGCTTTTGGTAACAGCCAGATTACATTTAGCGTACTTCAGAATAAATGCCCACAGTAAAGGCGCACTGGTAGGGGCTCTAATCAACATAAAATTTGTAACAGCTGTCAGTGTATAAAGTAAGTTGTATTTGCATCAATTAAATATACGAGTAGCAGCAATGGATAAACAATGGACATTTTTGGAATTTTGATATGAATCAGTAGAAATAATTGATTTCACGTTGATGCGATTATATTTTTCAAGAACGTGTTACAGGTAGTGATTAAGTTTGTTCAATTTGCGGCAGAGGTTTGATAATGCAGCATTCTTGATTCGTCAGATACCCATATCAGTTATCTTTTTGCTCCTGATTTTTTGTTAGGGTTCATCGATCACTGAGAGATAAATAGATTTAAGATATAAATTTTGGAATTTTGTTTAGGGTTAGACTATACCTGTGAAGTTCAATATTTGAAATTCTTGAGTAATTGTTGGGTGATTTCATAGAAAGCTTAACTGCTTTTGGAAATTTCGTTAGATGTTACTAAGTCAATGAATATGAAACTGAATTTGAGTTCATTTAAACCAGAGTCATTGTCCACATTCCAAGAGTCAGTTAATTTTCAATTTGTTTACAAGCCATTATCAAAAAATTACGAACAAGGAATGGGAGCAATGCTTTTAGAGTGCGCATTGTACCTCTTCGTATCTCTGTAGGTAGATCGTGTAACTATGTTATCGAGAGCTCTACAGGTACGAGAGCAGTTTGCACCGAGGTGAGACAAACTGTGTAGAGAATTGATTCATCACTTAACTAAATTTTACGAGAGCCAGTTTCAATTTCATGAATGAACTGTGGCTGAAGCCCGACCAACATGCATTACATGCATCGATCAAAAATGATAGTGCATTGAGAATCTACATCTACATATACATCTACATACATACTCCGCAATCCACCATACGGTGCGTGCCGGAGGGTACCTAGTACCACAACCAGCATCTTCTCTCCCTGTTCCACTCCCAAACAGAACGAGGGAGAAATGACTGCCTATACGCCTCTGTACGAGCCCTAATCTCTCTTATCTTATCTTTGTGGTCTTTCCGCGATATGTAAGTCGGCGGCAGTAAAATTGTACTGCAGTCAGCCTCAAATGCTGGTTCTCTAAATTTCCTCAGTAGCGATTCACGCAAAGAACGCCTCCTTTCCTCTAGAGACTCCCACCCGACTTCCTGAAGCATTTCCGTAACTCGCGTGTGATCATCAAACCTACCAGTAACAAATCTAGCAGTCCGCCTCTGAATTGCTTCTACGTCTTCCCAGAATCCGATCTGATAGGGATCCCAAACGCTAGAGTAGTACTCAAGAATAGGTCGTATTAGTGATTTAGAAGCGGTCTCCTTTACAGATGAACCACATCTTCCCAATATTCTTCATATCGCTCTGCAATGTTACGCCCAAATATTTAATCTACGTGACTGTGTCAAGCGCTACACTGCTAATGAAGTATTCAAACATTACAGGATTCTTTTTCCTATTCATCTGGATTAATTTACATTTATCTGTATTTAGAGTTAGATGCCATTCTTTACACCAAACACAAATCCTGTCCAAGTCATCTTGTATCCTCCTCCACTCACTCAACGACGACAACTTCCCGTACACCACACCATCATCAGCAAACAGCCGCACATTGCTATCCACCCTATCCAAAAGATCATTTATGTAGATAGAAAGCAACAGCAGACCTACCACACTTCCCTGGGGCACTCCAGATGATACCCTCACCTCCGATGAACACTCACCATCGACGACAACGTACTGGGTTCTATTACTTAAGTAGTCTTCGAGCCACTCACATACTTGGGAGCCAATCCCATATGCTCGTGCCGTAGTTAGGAGTCTGCAGTGGGGCACGGAGTCAAACGCTTTCCGGAAGTCAAGGAATATGGCATCCGTCTGATACCCTTCATCCATGGTTCGCAAGATATCATGTGAAAAAAGGGCGAGTTGCGTTTCGCAGGAGCGATGCTTTCTACACCCGTGCTGATGCATGGACAGCAACTTCTCTGTCTCAAGAAAATTCATTATATTCGAACTGAGAATGTGTTCGAGAATCCTCCAAAAAACCGATGTTAAGAATATTGGTCTGTGATTCTGAGGATCCGTCCTTCCACTCTTCTTATATACAGGCGTCACCTGCGCTTTTTTCCAGTCGCTCGGGACTTTACATTGGGCAAGAGGAGCCAATGCAGTAGAGTACTCTCTGTAAAACCGAATTGGAATCCCATCAGGACCTGGCGATTTATTGATTTTCAACCCATTCAGCTGCTTCATTACCCCAGGGATGTCTATCACTATGTCCTACATATGGGAATCTGTACGAGACTTAAACGGCGGTATGTTTGTACGATCCTCCAGCGTGAAAGGTTTCTCAAATGCTAAATTTAAAATTTCAGCATTCGTTTTGCTGTCTTCCGTTGCCAGGCCAGACTGATCAGTGAATGACTGGATAGAAGCCCTCGACCCGCTTACCGAATTTACGTAAGACCAGAATTTCCTTGGGTATTCAGCAAGATCTTTTGCTAACGTATGACGGTGGTAGTGGTTGAATGCTTCGTGCATCGCTCTTTTTACAGCAGCACGAATCGCTACTAACTTTTGCCTGTCCTCATTCTCCCGGTCTTCCTTGTACCGCGAGTGCAACTGCCTTTGCTTCCCGAGCATTCTCCGAATAGCGCTGTTAAACCACGGTTTGTCTTTTCCGTCCGTAACCCACTTTTTCGGCACAGACTTGTACAATGCGTGATTTACAATGTGTTTAAAATTTGCCCATAATTCTTCCATGTCCACCGTACCGGAAGTAAATGAAGTCGATTCGTTTACTAAGTGGGATGCTAACAACTGCTTATCTGCTCTTTCTAGTAAGAATACTCTCCTAGCCTTCTTCACCGACTTTTTAACTTTCGTAACCATTGTCGTAATGACAACATCATGATCACTAATCCCTGTCTCAACACTGACACCGTCGATGAGGTCTGGTCAGTTCGTGGCTACCAGATCTAAAATATTTCCATTACGCGTTGGCTGTCGATTTAGCTGCTCAAGACAGTTTTCGGATAATGTGTTCAAAAGTAATTCACACGACGGCTTGTCTGTACCACCTGTAACGAATCCATAGACATCCCAGTCTATACTAGGTAGGTTGAAGTCGTCTCCGACTAATACAGTATGATCCGGGTACTTCTGTGATACAGAATGTAGACTCCCTTTGAATGATTCTAGAACTTTCACGGTGGAACCTGGTGGGCGGTAATAATACCCCACAATTAACTTTATTTCCTCTAGCCCTGTTAAACGTGTTCAGATAACTGCACAATCACACTCTACTTCAACCTCAGTAGACACAAAATTTTTGTTAACTGCAATGAAGACACCACCTCCTACGGTGTCTAATCTGTCTTTCCGATACACGTTCTAACCCTCACTAAATATTTCAGAACATCCTATCTCAGGGTTCAGCCAGTTCTCAGTCCCGAGAATAATTTGTGCGCCACACGCTTCCTGGAGGGCAGTAAATTTAGGAACTCGTTTCAAACTGAAATCTAGATCTGCCAATAAAATTTAAAAAGGGACGACTGATACCTGAAATCTATTACTTACAAGCGCATTATTTACTTAAGATTCTCGCAGATAGATTTATCTCTGCACTCTGCAATCTCGCAGCTGAATTTTTGTTACCAACAATTAGCGTTTACCTACCTATACAGTAAGATTTTTTTTTTAGATCATCTTCAGCTTTCACACCGAGAGATGTGGCACACTGGACTCTCATTCGTGAGGACGGCGTTCAGATTTGCGTCCGGCCATCCTGATTTTTGTTTTTCGTGTTGTGTTCCCTAACCGATATTTCCAAGCCTATTATTTACTTAAGATTGTCGCACATGGATTTATATCTGCACTCTCGCAGGTGAATTTTTGTACCCAACAGTTAGCATTTAGCTACCTATAGATTCAGATTTCTTATTAGACCATAATTAACTTTTACACCAAGCGATGTGACGCAGTGGTTTGCACACTGGACTCGCATCCGTGAGGACGGCGTTCAGATTTGCGTCCGGCCATCCTGATTTTTGTTTTTCTTGTTGTGTTACCTAACCGATATCTCCAAGCGTATTATTTACTTAAGTTTGTCTACATAGATTTATATCTGCACTATTGCAGGTGAATTTTTGTTCCCAACAGTTAGCATGTAGCTACCTATAGATTCAGATTTCTTATTAGACCATCTTTAACTTTTACACCGAGCGATGTGACGCAGTGGTTTGCACACTGGACTCGCATTCTTGAGGACGGCGTTCAGATTAGCGTCCGGCCATCCTGATTTTTGTTTTTCGTGTTGTGTTCCCTAACCGATATTTCCAAGCCTATTATTTACTTAAGATTGTCGCACATGGATTTATATCTGCACTCTCGCAGGTGAATTTTTGTTCCCAACAGTTAGCATTTAGCTACCTATAGATTCAGATCTCTTATTAGACCATCTTTAACTTTTACACCAAGCGATGTGACGCAATGGATTGCACACTGGACTCGCATCCGTGAGGACGGCGTTCAGATTTGGTCCGGCCATCCTGATTTTTGTTTTTCGTGTTGTGTTCCTTAACCGATATTTCCAAGCGTATTATATACTTAAGATTGCCGCACATAGATTTATATCTGCACTCTCGCAGGTGAATTTTTGTTCCCAACAGTTAGCATTTAGCTACCTATAGATTCGGATTTCTTATTAGACCATCTTTAACTTTTACACCATACGATGTGACGCAGTGGTTAGCACACTGGACTCGCATTCGTGAGGACGGCATTCAGATTTGCGTCCGGCCATCCTGATTTTTGATATTCGTGTTGTGTTCCCTAACCGATATTTCCAAGCGTTTTATTTACTTAAGATTGGCGCACATGGATTTATATCTGCACTCTCGCAGGTGAATTTTTGTTCCCAACAGTTAGCATTTAGCTACCTGTAGAATCAGATTTCCTATTAGACCATATTTAACTTTTTCACCGAGCGATGTGACGCAGTGGTTTGCACACTGGACTCGCATTCGTGAGGACGGCATTCAGTTTTGCGTCCGGCCATCCTGATTTTAGTTTTTCGTGTTGTGTTCCCTAACCGATATCTCCAAGTGTATTATTTACTTAAGATTGTCGCACATGGATTTATATCTGCACTCTCGCAGGTGAATTTTTGTTCCCAACAGTTAGCATTTAGCTACTTATAGATTCAGATTTCTTATTAGACCATCTTTAACTTTTACACCAAGCGATGTGACGCAATGGTTTGCACACTGGACTCGCATCCGTGAGGACGGCGTTCAGATTTGGGTCCGGCCATCCTGATTTTTGTTTTTCGTGTTGTGTTCCTTAACCGATATTTCCAAGTGTATTATTTACTTAAGATTGCCGCACATAGATTTATATCTGCACTCTCGCAGGTGAATTTTTGTTCCCAACAGTTAGCATTTAGCTACCTATAGATTCTGATTTCTTATTAGACCATCTTTAACTTTTACACCGAACGATGTGACGCAGTGGTTAGCACTCTGGACTCGCATTCGTGAGGACGGCATTCAGATTTGCGTCCGGCCATCCTGATTTTTGTTTTTCGTGTTGTGTTCCCTAACCGATATTTCCAAGCGTTTCATTTACTTAAGATTGGCACACATTGACTTGTATCTGCACTCTCGCAGGTGAATTTTTGTTCCCAACAGTTAGCATTTAGCTACCTGTAGAATCAGATTTCTTCTTAGACCATCTTTAACTTTTACACCGAGCGATGTGACGCAGTGGTTTACACACTGGACTCGCATTCGTGAGGACGGCGTTCAGATTTGCGTCCAGCCATCCTGATTTTTGATTTTCGTGTTGTGTTCCCTAACCGATATTTTCAAGCGTTTTATTTACTTAAGATTGCCCACATAGATTTATATCTGCACTCTCGCAGGTGAATTTTTGTTCCCAACAGTTAGCATTTAGCTACCTATAGATTCTGATTTCTTATTAGACCATCTTTAACTTTTACACCGAACGATGTGACGCAGTGGTTAGCACACTGGACTCGCATTCGTGAGGACGGCATTCAGATTTGCGTCCGGCCATCCTGATTTTTGTTTTTCGTGTTGTGTTCCCTAACGGATTTTCCATGCGTATTATTTACTTAAGATTGTCGCACATAGAGTTATATCTGCACTCTCGCAGGTGAATTTTTGTTCCCAACAGTTAGCATTTAGTTCCCTTTGGTATCAGATTTCTTATTAGACCATCTTTAACTTTTACACCGAGCTATGTGACTCAGTGGTTTGACACTGGACTGGCATTCGTGAGGACGGCGTTCAGATTTGCGTCCGGCCATCCTGATTTTTGATTTTCGTGTTGTGTTCCCTAACCGATATTTCCAAGCGTTTTATTTACTTAAGATTGGCGCACATGGATTTATATCTGCACTCTCGCAGGTGAATTTTTGTTCCCAACAGTTAGCATTTAGCTACCTATAGATTCAGATTTCTTATTAGACCATCTTTAACTTTTACACCAAGCAATGTGACGCAATGGTTTGCACACTGGACTCGCATCCGTGAGGACGGCGTTTAGATTTTGCGTCCGGCCATCCTGATTTTTGTTTTTCGTGTTGTGTTCCTTAACCGATATTTCCAAGCGTATTATTTACTTAAGATTGCCGCACATAGATTTATCTCTGCACTCTCGCAGGTGAATTTTTGTTCCCAACAGTTAGCATTTAGCTACCTGTAGAATCAGATTTCTAATTAGACCATCTATAACTTTTACACCGAGCGATGTGACTCAGTGGTTTGTCACTGGACTCGCATTCGTGAGCACGGCGTTCAGATTTGCGTCCGGCCATCCTGATTTTTGATTTTCGTGTTGTGTTCCCTAAATGATATTTCCAAGCGTTTTATTTACTTAAGATTGGCGCACATGGATTTATATCTGCACTCTCGCAGGTGAATTTTTGTTCCCAACAGTTAGCATTTAGCTACCTGTAGAATCAGATTTCCTATTAGACCATATTTAACTTTTACACCGAGCGATGTGACGCAGTGGTTTGCACACTGGACTCGCATTCGTGAGGACGGCATTCAGTTTTGCGTCCGGCCATCCTGATTTTAGTTTTTCGTGTTGTGTTCCCTAACCGATATCTCCAAGTGTATTATTTACTTAAGATTGTCGCACATGGATTTATATCTGCACTCTCGCAGGTGAATTTTTGTTCCCAACAGTTAGCATTTAGCTACTTATAGATTCAGATTTCTTATTAGACCATCTTTAACTTTTACACCAAGCGATGTGACGCAATGGTTTGCACACTGGACTCGCATCCGTGAGGACGGCGTTCAGATTTGGGTCCGGCCATCCTGATTTTTGTTTTTCGTGTTGTGTTCCTTAACCGATATTTCCAAGTGTATTATTTACTTAAGATTGCCGCACATAGATTTATATCTGCACTCTCGCAGGTGAATTTTTGTTCCCAACAGTTAGCATTTAGCTACCTATAGATTCTGATTTCTTATTAGACCATCTTTAACTTTTACACCGAACGATGTGACGCAGTGGTTAGCACTCTGGACTCGCATTCGTGAGGACGGCATTCAGATTTGCGTCCGGCCATCCTGATTTTTGTTTTTCGTGTTGTGTTCCCTAACCGATAATTTCAAGCGTATTATTTACTGAAGATTGTCGCACATAGATTTATATCTGCACTCTCGCAGGTGAATTTTTGTTCCTAACAGTTAGCATTTAGCAACTTATAGATTCTGATTTCTTATTAGACCATCTTTATCCTTTACACCTAGCGATGCGACGCAGTGGTTTGCACACTGGACTCGCATTCGTGAGGACGGCGTACAGATTTGCGTCCGGCCATTCTGATTTTTGTTTTTCGTGTTGTGTTCCCTAACCGATATTTCCAAGCGTATTATTTACTTAAGATTGTCGCACATAGAGCTATATCTGCACTCTCGCAGGTGAATTTTTGTTCCCAACAGGTAGCATTTAGCTATCTATAGATTCAGATTTGTTATTAGACCATCTTTAACTTTTACACCAAGCGATGTGACGCAGTGGTTTATACACTGGACTCGCATTCGTGAGGACGGCGTTCAGATTTGCGTCCGGCCATCCTGATTTTTGTTTTTCGTGTTGTGTTCCCTAACCGATATTTCCAAGCGTATTATTTACTTAAGATTGTCGCACATGGATTTATATCTGCCTCTCACAGGTGAATTTTTGTTCCCAACAGTTAGCATTTAGCTACCTATAGATTCAGATATCTTATTAGACCATCTTTAACTTTTACACCGAGCGATGTGACGCAGTGGTTTGCACACTGGACTCGCATTCTTGAGGACGGCGTTCAGATTAGCGTCCGGCCACCCTGATTTTTGTTTTTCGTGTTGTGTTCCCTAACCGATATTTCCAAGCGTATTATTTACTTAAGATTGTCGCACATGGATTTATATCTGCACTCTCGCAGGTGAATTTTTGTTCCCAACAGTTAGCATTTAGCTACCTATAGATTCAGATTTCTTATTAGACCATCTTTAACTTTTACACCGAGCGATGTGACGCAGTGGTTTGCACACTGGACTCGCATTCGTGAGGACGGCGTTCAGATTTGCGTCTGGCCCTCCTGATTTTTATTTTTCGTGTTGCGTTCCCTAAACTGCTTCAGGCAAATGCAGGGATGTTTCCTTTGAATTGGCATGGCTGAATTTCTTCTCCATCCTTGCCTAATCCGAAAGGACCGATAACTTCGTTCTTTGGTCCCCTCTGCCAAATCAACCAACCAACCAACCAAACAACTTTAACCCAGGAAAACAAATGAAAACGAACAGCTTTCATTGCGCCTCTCTCAAGAGTCGCCAGGGGCAATTCCTCTGGTGTTTTGGCAGATTTTTCCAACTTCGTGTTTTGCAACGTGTGGCAGGAGTCAGCCCAAACAAATGCTGCCCATCACGTATTTCATACGGCGACTAGCGTCGATGGAAAGCGCCAGTTTGTTTTCGTTTACAAACAAAACGATTTTTGAAGTGCATTTCACGTGCCCGTTCGTCAAAGCGGAGCAAAATTAGTCTAGCGTCTTATTCATAGTATCCATATGCAGTAAATGGGACAGAACAACGAGAAGAACAACCGGAACTCCAGCAACGACGGGACCGCCATGGCCCGCGCTCACTGCAGCTAGCAGGCAGAAGTATGTTGAACAGATCTGGTTGTGGTCTATCGAATGGGCACTTCAAATAGCGATTCAAAAATCATTTTGTTTGAAACAGGGAAAAAAACCGACGCATTCCGTCCAAGCTGGGTGTCTTATGAAAAGCTTGATGAGCAGAATTTGTTTGGACTGACACCCGCTTCATGTACAGGAACTATAAAATCTGCCAAAACATCGGAGAAAATGCGCTTGGCGATCTATAGGAGAGACATCAACAATATATACTGTAGACTGTCTCGTTCCACTCATTCCGATAGAAGAATCGTTCAAATGATCTACAGAACAGGTAGCTAACCAAGTTACAGCAACATATATTTTCAGCGTTGAAACTGCAGTTGAACATTGAAGAATACCACACTAATAATTTTGGCAGAAATAGGCGAGGGGGGCGGTGAGGGTTCTTGACTATACAAACATCAGGTCGGAAAATGACTTTGTATGCACAGAGGTGCACGATACAGAAACGACGATGGTTGTAGAGTGGTTATATAGCAAAAAATTAGTTACTGATTGTGCTTCAACATTCTCAGATCTCAGTTTGTTCAAAATAGCTCAAATGGCTGTAAGTACTATGGGACTTAACATCTGAGGTCATCAGTCCACTCGACTTAGAACTACTTAAACCTAACTAACGTAAGGACATCACATACATCCATGCCCGAGGCAGGATTCGACCCTGCGACCGCAGCAGCTGCATGGTTCTGGACTGAAGCGCCTAGAACTGCGCGGCCACAGCGGCCGGCTCTCAGTTTGTTGATGGGAATGAATGGACTGCTTCTTATGTCTTCCCGCTATGTTGGCTTCAAAAAAATGTTCAAATGTGTGTGAAATCTTATGGGACTTAACTGCTAAGGTCATAAGTCCCTAAGCTTACACACTACTTAACCTAAATTATCCTAAGGACAAACACACGCACCGATGCCCGAGGGAGGATTCGAACCTCCGCCGCGACCAGCTGCACAGTCCATGATTGCGGCGCATGAGACCGCTCGGGTAATCCTGCGCGGCTCTGTTGGCTTCAATTATCGTATAACCAACAAAGAGTTGGAAAGCAATGCATTTATTAACAACGCGTCTATTTCGAGTAATAATTATAAATTGACCGAATGCTAATTAAAAACTGTTAATTACTTAACTTTGGTCCAAGTGATGTAAAATTCTTCGTTGACACGTTGTCCAGTTGGATGGTCTTCCCTTCTTAAGCTTGTTGCTTTCGTATAGGAGCGGTGTCATAGATCGATACCACCGTCACTGGCATCTCACAGCTGGCTAAGGAAACGCTCGTTTCCGACAGACGCCGATAGCGGCCGGGTTGGGACCTGGCGGATTCGACGATGCGCGCCTGCTGAGTCACGCTCCCAGTTGCTCCCACTAGGAGCGCCCCCTGCCGACGCCATACAGGACGACCGGCGGCTGCTACATGGCCCAGTCTCAATCGCAGTATTCGACAGTCTTCAGCGTGAGTCAGTCTTCGCCAGTTTGCTCGCTCCTTCGCTTCCTGTAATACCTGGGCTTTATTGTTGTTTTGTAAAGTTTCTTCACAACGCTTGTAGAAAGCTACAAGTGAAATGAAACTTCTGTTTACTGAATATACGTGTTTGCTAATCATTTCTGCTCCTGTCCTGCTTCCCTACAACGACAGCTGCTGCACCACTCTGTAGTCCAACTCTCCTTACCATTGTGTACGAATTGTAGCCGCGCGGCATAGGGCGCCTTGCACGGTTCGCGCAGCTTCCCCCGTCGGAGGCTCGAGTCCTCCATCGGGCATGGGTGTGAGTGTGGTCCTTAGCGCAACTCAGTTTACGTTAGACTAAGTAGTGCGTAAGCCTAGGGACTGATGAACTCAGCAGTTTGGTTCTTAGGAATTTACCACCACCACCACAAATTAGTACACAACAGATTTCACTTTACTTTCGTAATGTTGTGTCGATTCATTCACATCACGGTGCTCAAAACATTTTGCACAGTTCGGAGAAAAGATTTACAAAAACCAGTATTCAGTACAGCTCATCATGACTGTTTGCATATCATTCGACCGTAACTAGACGGCACCAGATCACAGAGTCCAATCCACTACGCCACCACATCACTACCAACAACTCACGACTGCTTGCTACACACACAAATCAACAAGTGAAGTGCTACGTGCCGTTATAGTTCAGTGATATTTGAAAACATAGACCTTTCATGTTACGAATGCTTCTTCACAGTATCTAGATGATAAAAATTATTATTTCCAAAGAGATACAGACATACTCAACATTTCATTATGAATTATCGCTTTGAGTGATCATAAGAAACCAAACTGCCATGTAAATGATGTATTAAGAAAGTAAATACTTTACCATTTGATGTATCGTAAACTATAATAATTCGCGAGGTGTGTTGGGCAGTGCTATTACAGCTGGAACGTCAAAAATGTGTTAAATAAGGCAGAGAATTCCAAAATTGTTAGTGTCTTTTTATTTAAATTATGTCAATAGAAACGAAGAGGGTTTTGCAATGTACTCAACTTGAAACGCCGACTGCAAGCAATACTCTTCCGAACGCTCAGTAGTAAAATGATTGAGATGGGGATAAATGTCTGCTTTGAAAACGACAATTCAGTGATCAAGCGTAAAATTCGGCTTCGGTCACTATCGGGTAGGATCTTTTCACAACTACTGTTTTTGTGCCTTGTTACATGACAGCAATGATACCCTTTTCGTTGTAGACGTGTTGTACAGTCTGAGTTGTACACACAGTTTATGTGTGCCATTGTGCCACGTCTCCATACAATCAGACTGAAAGAGTTGTTTCCATGCCATCGGACGGTACGTTCGTACTACTTCACTGTCATGATTTGCGTCAGCGCTGGAATGTCACATGAGCTCCTGATACTTGTTCTAGATCTACAACAGCAAGTGACTGCTGTGCTCTTTTAATGCGATGGCTAATATTTTTTCCGATGAGATAATCTTTAGAGAAAGTATGCAGGACGTACCTGGACAAAATGGTTCAAATGCTTCAGAGCACTATGGGACTTAAATTCTGAGGTCATCAGTCCCCTAGAACTTAGGACTACTTAAACCTAACTAACCTAAGGACATCACACACATCCATGCCCGCTGTTGGATTCGAACCTGCAACCGTAGCGGTCGCGTGGTTCCAGACTGTAGCGCCTAGAACCTCGGCAGGCCTACATGGACAAAGTTCGACTTTGGCGCTCACAACACGATTTAGATCAGACCGCAGTGAAAACATACAATGTATCAAGGTGCAGCTATGAACGCTTCCTGTGGCTAACAGAAACGAAACGAAAGGTTGAAACTGGCACTACGTTGGACATTATCACAAAGAGCTTCCGTAGTATGATGTTCAATGGTGTGCACGTGCAGGTGATCACGCAACACAACGAACCGTGCAGCAGTAGCATATCAGGCCACGTCAGTCGAGATAAGGACGGTACAGAGGAAAATACCATGTGTTCTGTGGCTTGCTAATGCGAATCCGTGGCCACTGGTCGACGTCAGTACCGTTGCACGTTCAACAAAGAGGCAGCAACATGGAAATAACTTAACTGGTGAATAAGTAGTTAAAGCATACCTACAGTTTGTTGGGAAACGCCATTTCTGGTAAGCCTTTGATATGTGGTGAGTCTGTAGAAGCTATACGGTGTAGCTACGTAAGGAGCCCTAAAAAATCAGAGCCTGCGAGTGCTCGACAATTAGGCCTAAGAGAGCCTATAGTTTATAATGTTTAAACTAAACGTCTACGGTTTTCGGGGTTTAAAGTTGCAATTGATACACGCTGCTAACTGATAGGCCCAAAAGATTCAGGTTGGAACTAATATGCTTAATGAAATCGACTATGACGAACGATTTGTGAAAAATGATAGTTTTTAGCGATGAGGCCACATTCCATGTCTGCGGTCATGTTCATCGCTGCGGGATTCTGAAAATCCTTGTGGCTACAGTGAGTATCAACGTAACACCCGTAAGCTGCACAATCAGACCTTGACGACAAACAGCTACCTTAAGCTGCACAATCAAACCTGGACGACAAACAGCTACCTCGACGTGCAGCAATTGTAAGCAGTGCCAATATTACCAGAACGCGTCATCTTTCAACAAGACGGAGCTCCTCAACACTACTCCAGCAATGTTTGCGAGTTTCTGAACACAGAATTCTCCAATGATGGACAGGAAGGGTTGGTTTCAAGTCATGGCCAGCTGCAAACTGTCTACACCGCTTAGGAACATTTTTGACATATATGCACGACTCACCATATACTTCAGTCAATTGGCAATGGATTTCAATCGGCGCAGTACCCTTTGCGTTCAAAAACCGAATAACTGCGCACAATTCGCACTTGGCGGTAACATCCAACGGGAGCTCCAACAGTGTTGAAGGTTGAGCAAAGCACGCGTGAAGATCGGCGGGTCACTCTGGATGATCTCTGCACGTTGGTTCATGAAGTTTCCCGAAGCACCGCTCACAGAATTTTAATGGAAACATTGAACTACCGGAAGGTGTGCGCAAGATGGGTGCCACACATGCTGACTCAGGACCACATGCGCAAACGAGTTGATGCTTCCCGCGCATTTCTTCACCGCCTTGCAGCCGAAGAGGACAACTTTCTGGACTCAATTGTCATGGGTGACGAAACCTGGGCATACCACTTTACACCTGAAACCAAGCAACAATCACGCCAGAGCCGGCATCCTTCTTCGCCAAAGCCGCGGAAATTCAAACAAACACAGTCTGCCGGTAAAGTCAGGACAACCGTTTTTCGGATCGGAAAGGGGAATTGTTGGTCGACTTTATGTCCACTGGGACCACAATTAACGCTGACAGGTACTGTGAGACTCTGAAAAAACTCAAAACGGGCAATTCAGAACAGGAGAAGAGGAATGTTGACCAAGGGCATACACATTCTCCATGACAATGCTCGCCGCCCACACATCGCTCGGCAAACCGTTGCTCTCCTGCAACCCCACCCAGCTTGGCGCCCAGTGACTATCACCTGTTCCCTAAGTTAAGAGAGCATCTGGCCGGAAAGCGATTCTGCTCCGACGACGAGGTGAAATAAGAGGTTCATAACTTTCTGAACAACATGGCGGCGAGCTGGTATGTCATGGGCATACAAAAACTGCCAAAGCGTCAATAAAAAGGCATCAACAGAAATGATGATTACGTCGAAAAATAGCTAAATGTTCAAGCTGTAAACTCATGTAAACCATTGTAGAAATAAACAGGTGTATGTACTTGTAAAAAATAGGAGATCTTACTTTTGAGATTAGTATCGTATTTTCTGTGTTATTAGTGAGATCGTTCTGTTAGCCTGCATATCATCTCATACGAAACATCCTGAGCAATAATAATATCGACTCAGGAGTAATAATACCAACTTTTGAGAAAAAATAAATGGTGCAGATAGTACGCCATTCCGCTCCTGAACCGGAAACCGGTACACGTACATACTGCATACATTTAATGTACTGTATGATAGTATCATTGCGGTAGTGTCGCACTACTTCAATCAGCAAATGAATCACTCTGAACAAAACCGTCGAAACAGTTTCCGTTCATCAGATATATTAAATTGCAGGATTCTCAGTTCACTTACGGACCGTGCAAGGAAAGTAACACAGGTAATGCGGATCAGGCTAAGAAATGAAATTCACAAGTCCACTTAACTGGTGTACTGCCGCAACTTTTCACTCGTCTTTTCCTTTTAAGAAACTAACATAACTGACTGTACGATTATCTGTGTTGATGTACAGCCGATGGTCGTAAGCATACTAAGAGGGTGACCAACGTTTGTTGCATTTGCCATTCCCTCAGACACACTTGCAATTGGTGGCGACATATAAGTTTTAAAATGACAGCATGGTAATAGGAAATTAAGAAAGCCAATATAATGGGCGTCTTTCCAGTGGGATGTCATGCGCATTTTCTTTGGCGTTTAGGTGGGTGTTTGTCATTTCGTTTTTGCAATAGATACCTGGAATTAGCCAAACAAAATTCTGCCCGTCATGTCTTGCATACAACGCCCAGCATCGACGGAAAGCGTCGGTTTGTTTCTCATTATGAACAAAATGAATTTTAAATCGTAATTGTACGTGGCCATTCGACAGAGCGGCCCACAAATTGGTCCAGTGTGTTAATCGTTTTATCGATGTTTTAGCAGGAACAGTAAAACACGAAGAATGCCGGGCAGCGACCGAACTGCGCGTCGGCATGGCGGTAGCAGAGCGTGCCATGCAGCTGCTGACGCTGCTGTAGTACTGGTTATTCTTCGTGTTTTATTGTCCTGTTAATACACACCGACAAAATGGTTAGCGCCCTAGACTAATGTGGGACTGTTCCGTCGAATGGGCACGTAAAATTCCACTAAGAATCTTATTTTGTTTGTAACGAGAAACAAACCGACGCTTTCCGTCGACGCTCGGCGTAGTATGAAAGAGGTGGTGAAGACGTGCTGAACAGTTATTTGGGATGACTCCAGCTACACATTGCAAAAACGGAATTGCAAATATCTGCGGAAAAACTGGCGAAAATGCGCCTCACAACTCTTAGGGGAGACACCCTACATATTGAACCATCTCTTTTCAGTCCCCTCATGACTGCGTCATAGATACCTATCCTGCTGAGAAGCTAGGTGTCTCTCCCTTTCTTGTATACCACCTACTTATTGCATCTTTCCAACTTCTCCTCAAGTAAGTGCTACCCCTAATCTGCCTAGTTTGCCTCTTAGACATTATAAGTAGCTCTCTATATATGTTTCTGCCTGAAATTTAGCCCAGTTTTACAGAACGTAATATGAATTGAACTATAACTGATCTGAATGCAGCTTGACTTTGTGTTAAATGCGCAACGGAAGTAAAACAATCATCTGGCCCTAATTAAAATTTCCACTTACCTCGCGTCTTGAAGACATTGTTGCAGATTTCTCGAAAGCACAACAGCGAATGACTGGCAGGCAGGGGTTAAACTAGATTTCTGCTTCTAAATACATGTTCAAACTGTTGGATGTGGTAATGCGTAATGATAAACAGGGGGTAGGGAGAGTTACTATTCCTAAGAAATGATATTGCAAGACAACGATTTTAGAATGAAGTATGTATTCAGAAAGACAGCGTAAAACTTCGGTATATCTTCTCTCATAACAATGGCCTGAACGATGCTATGCTTAAAAAATGAACAATGATTTAACAAGGGTACAAAGTGAACAGACAATTTCTATAAAAATAAAACAGCTTAATTAATTAATACCCAAATCCATCACTCAGGGAAGTGGGGCGGTCTTTCTCTCAGCTCCGAGCAAGTTAACTAGGTCACAATTGTCACTCCCAGCTGCGCAATGCTGCAGTTTTACCTCAAACTTCTTTTCTTACAAAATAATGACATTATTCAGAATAAATATTCCTTTCACACTTTAATGAGTACACGACATTCACCCTTGCTGTCTTTTCTTCATCAAACGGATACAATCTCAAATCCACATAGCACTGCTAAATACGTCCATCACCTAACACACTTCAACTAAAAATGTATCACACTGCGCAGAGACAAAGACTGTACCACGACCAGACCAAAGACTGTTTAACGGTAACATGAGTTGCTTCCTCTCTCTGATGAGCACATCGGTGACATACAAAAACCAAATGACGTGACAACCTTACAATATTAATCACACAACGCATATGTTAATCTACATAACGTAAACAACGTACCAGTGGTAACATATCGTTCACAGTCAGATTATCCAAATTAAATAATTTTACAGTTTGAAATGTTTGTTGCTACTTGAAATCATATCAAAAACACTATAGGAGAAACAGCAAGTGTACAGTGATGTGTGCGCTTGTCTTACATGCTCACGATTGGTTTACACTAAAACATATCCATCATTGTGTCTGTGGAGTTCGTGTATCTCGCGACTTTCATGCAACATACAGGGTCAGCTGGAAGACACTCCCTACATGTTCAAAAATACCGTCGCATATTTACCGAATTTTCTGACTGTCGTCTCCCCCAACCGACAGCCAGTGGCAGGTGCCTGTACACTCAGCGACAGCTACTTGTTTTATGTGTATGAACTGGACGCGGTTGACAGCTGTCCCTCACACACTGACATTGCATACAGATGAGGTGCACAAAAGTTACTTCTGAAACTGGCGTTTTCAGAGACCAGAACATCAAATTTTACCAATCATAATAAACAAATAATGCACAGCGTCCACAACATAGGACAGAATTTCGGCAATTGCCTTTACATGAATGCAAAGATTCATTAACCATTGTTCGTTAACTCTTTCTTTTGTGGAATACATGCATAAAATTAGTGATGTCAGCCGCCATCGATTTCTCAAGCAGATACTCAGAAACTGAAACGCCAAAGAAACTGGTATAGGCATGCGTATTGAAATACAGGTAGAATACGGCGCTGCGGTTCCCAACGCCTACATACGACAACAAGTGTCTGGCGCAGCTGTTAGATCGGTTACTACAGATAGAATGGCAGATTATCAAGATATAAGTGAGTGTGAACGTGGTGTTACAGTAGGCGCACGAGCGATGGAGCACAGCACCTCCGGGGAAGCGATGAAGTGGGCATTTTCTTGTACGACCATTTCAAGAGTGTGCCCTGAATATCAGGAATCCGGTGAAACTTCAAATCTCCGACATCGCTGCGGCCGGAAAATGATCCTGCAAGAACGGGACCAACGACGACTGTGGAGAATAGTTCAACGTGACAAAAGTTGAAAACTTCCGCAGACTGCTGCAGATTTCAATGCTGGACCATCAATAAGTGTCAGCGTGCGGACCATTCAACGAAACATCATCGATATGGACTCTCGGAGCCGAAGGCCAACTCGTACACTCTTGACGGCTGCACAACACAAAGCTTTAAGTCTCGCCTGGGCGCGTCAACACCGAAAGTGGACTATTGATGACTGGAAACATGTTGCCTGGTCGGAGTGTCTCGTTTCAAATTGTATTGAGCGGATGGACTTGTACGGGTACGGAGACAGCCTCATGAATCCATGAACTCAGCATGTCAGCAGGGCACTGTTCAAGCTGGTGGAGGTTCTATAATGGTGTGGGGCGTGTGCAGTTGCAGTGATATAGGACGCCTGACATGTCTAGATACGACTCTGACAGATGAAACGTACGTAATCATCCTGCCTGATCACCTGCATCCATTCATGACCGTTGTGCACTCCGGCGGACTTGGTCAACTCCAGAAGGGCAATGCGACATCCCACACTTTAGAATTGCTGCAGAGTGGCTTCAGGAACACTCTTCTGAGTTTAAACACTTCTGCTGGGCACCAAACTCCCCAGCATATTATTGTGCATATCTGGGATGCCTTGCAACCGTGCTGTTCAGAAGATACTTCCATTCCTCGTACACTTACGGATCTATGGACAGTGCTGCAGAATTCATGGTGTCAGTCTCCTCCAGCACTACTTCAGACATTAGCTGAGTCGATGACACGTCGTGCTGCGGTACTTCGGCGTGCTCGCCGGGGCTCACCACGATATTACGTGGGTGTACCTGTTTCTTTGGCTCTTCTGTGTATTTCACTGCCCGTGTCTCCGCTGGACATCTTGAACGCGAAATCAGCATAGCATTTCCACTACTGGTTAGCACGGCTTTATCTATAAAATATAACCGTAAGCCTTGTAGAGAAAATCATCAAGTTAAAGCCTGAAGTAATTTAAGGAAAGCACAGGTCAACCTACATAGGGACTACCTGACGAGGAACAGAACGGCTCTCCTTCTGAACAACGCAAATTCAGCGTCATTACCGCTGTGCCTCCTCATTACATCCTAAGGATCGCAAAAAAAAAAAAAAAAAAAAAGTAGAGCGCTCTTACTGAGTAATTAATTAAATGCTCAATGACACATAATCTGCTGTTTACATCAAATCTCCTTAGCGTTATTTTATCTGAGCCCAATGGATCTTGTTTTAGGAATATCCGTTGTTACTCTGGTACAGTATTAACTATTACCGCGTCACAACGACTCAAGCTTTTTATATGTCTGACGATAAGTAGTTTATCTATCTTCACAAAAAAATGAGTGATACATAAAACATAAATTTGTAGGTTAAGATGAGTAATGATTTTCTGTCACACATTCTGCAGTTTTTAAACGGGTGATTGAGACATCACAATGCTCAACATCGACGATAGGTGCTGTACTTAATACAGCTTCCTTCCTTGGGCTTAATTACATTGGATTCCTGCATATGCTAATAATTTTCTGTCATGTACAAGGTTGGTTTGACTTAAGAAACTGTTGTTGATTCAAACGTTAGGAGCTCTAAATGGTTCCATTTTGGCCAAAAGATACGTCTGTCGTTCGAAATCTATCTGTCTTACCTTCTGTTCTTCATAAATTTCGTTTTAATTATGATTGCCTTACGGAATAGGTGATAACAATATAAAGCGGCTACCGAACTGATTTGAAAAGTTGGAAATATTTTTGAGTCGTAAGCGTATCATTAAGGATTATTTGAATGATTTGACAGATCACAATTCAGTGAAAACTCTGAACACAGCAAGCTCCTAAAAAACCAACGATGGACAGCATTAGGTTACAAATCTATTTAGTTATTTACTTAATCTCATCTGATTGGGTCCATCTGACCCTCTCTTACATTGGACCAGGATTTCTCACACACGGTACCTTCTTTACTTTCTGGTTACCTAAGAAATAACAGTTTTAGTATGATAAATTGTATTAAAATGATTTGAGTGCCTATAGAGACAACGTTAGTACATAATACTGACTGCGAACTAATAAAGTTAATAGTAGCTGTATTTCCACTACTGCTGCTGCTGCCACTAATAGTAATAATAATAATGACAAAAACAACCACAACAATAATGATGATGATAGTGGCAGATATAAAAAGAATTTTTAGGTTTACGTGATAGATGTTTTCTGATGCAGCGAATTCCGGGGACAGGATATTTCAGGAGACTGCACCAACTAAGAATATTGGAAAGTGTGGAAGATATAAGTTCGAAAGAAGGATGTACTGGGGTAACGAGTGTGTACAGGGACAGTGGTAATCCGTATCGTTACCTTAGCAGGTATGTCACTAAATGTATAATGAATCTGGTGATGTTACTCGGGTCTATAATAGCATACTGGAGGTTATTCCAGCGTCCTGACTAGTAACAGAACGGCTCTCCTTCTGAACGCAAGTTTAGCGGCTTTACCGCTTTGCCTCCTCATTACCTCTTAAAGAAGCTGCTGAGGAGGCATTCGAGATAGCCGTTGAGCGATGGAGTGGGACGGAAAGGATTTTGACCTGATGGAAACGGGTGTTTCTGCCATGTTGTTCTGACAAGAACATTAAGGTCGGGGGGGGGGGGGGGGATATAGGGGGACAGTGTACGTTGATAAGATAGCAGAGAAGACAGAGGATATGGAAATCTCCACGGTTTTCCGCACGCATCTAGGATAGCTGTGCGTAGGATTATAAAATATGATCAAAGAGTCGAACACCACAGGTATAAAGAACATAGGCATTCAAAAAAGTTTCAGGCGCCTTGCGCTTTCCTGAGAATAGCCTTGCAGGGTAACATAGCTGTAGCCGACAACTGGAAGTAGAAGTGTGTGCACAAGTTTCTTCTTCGGGACAAGAAGGAAGAGCTTTTTATGTTTTTGTAGGGCGTGGAGAGTTCGATCTTGCACATTGCAGTGACATGCTCAGCCCAATCTAGTGTTATTCCAAGACTCTTAGCTGAGAAGAAAAGTTGATTTTTGTACCGTTTAGGATTAAAGGTAGTAGGGATTCTCTATAATTCGGGCTAATGAGACAATAATGACCAATCAGCACCGCTTAGGTTTAGGACGGGTTGAGTCTTAACCTTATAATCCATCCCCATTTTTGACAGTGCACATATATTGTGGAGATTCGAACAAGTTGACGGTACCATCTGGCAAATTTTGTGTAACATGGACACCTAACAAAATCAGACTGCCTGTACAGGCTTTGAAGCACACTTATTAACTACATATTCATCTTTCTCGACAGAAGCGTCATCAGTATCAGGAGAGGAAACTGTGAAAATTTATTTGAATTATTGATCTATCAGTCACACATTGTACAAGTTTACCAAAGTCATCTTTCTCGACAGAAGCGTCATCAGTATCAGGAGAGGAAACTGTGAAAATTTATTTGAATTATTGATCTATCAGTCACACATTGTACAAGTTTACCAAAGTCAGGTACGGAAGTATATGTTTCGTCCTATCGAGGATACCACTGGGAATACACAACACGTGTTTAGATACAGTTGTCAAGCATTTTTGACGATTATGACGAAATAGGCTGGATATCGGCCAGTTTAAAATGTCTTTTATGCTTAAATATTAGAAAATACGTAAAAACACATCATCCTTGCGGCATATATTCATTGACAGGTGCATACTTTTTCCGAATATTTTCGAAAGAGAAATGTTGTCTTCCGCATGACAGTTACAAACTTGTTTGCGATCATATCTATAATCAAATCTCAAATTTTAAAAAGCTTAAAAAACTATTTGTCGCTAAGGCTTGTAAATCTTAAACAATTACTACATTTTGTCTAATTAGTGAAATACTAATTAAATTCGTAGAAGATAGAAATATTTGTAATATTGTAACTTTCTTTAACATAATGTAATAATAAACTTTACGATTATGTTAAATGAATGTATGAACTGTGGAAAGGATACAGAACTCGAACTGTCATGTGGCGTGTTGTAACTGCAAGTGGTGTGCTTACTCTGTGTTATCGTTAGCAAAACTTTAAGAATCGATTGGGCAATGCAACTCCCAATACCAATAAAGAAAGGCAGGCACCGCAAAATTCATTCAGCCCCTTAGGCACTGAATCGTCTGACCCTGTTCAAAACCGATGACTTTGGTTCCTGTGCTCGTAACAATAAATTGAATTGTCTTACCTCTAAAGCAGCAAAGGAGTAATGTGATATATTCTGGTCTCACGTGAAAAATGTGAATGCTAGCTACAGGCTCAGTGGTGTGCAATGCTTTCCTTAATATTTGAAATGAACACGAAATTCATTTGGCTGATAAACGAGAACATTTAAGAAAATCCAACTTTGAAAAATATACGACCTGGACTGGGAGGCTGATTATGGTGAATTACTTTCAGTTTTTCTCTTTTTTTTTTAGCAAAATTATATTGCAAGTTAAGTTTGGCTTTTTCAAAAACATCTGACAGTTGAAGTTACATTACTCACAATTGAGTCACAAACAGTGAGATTTAAACAGTAACTTCATTAACCCTACATAGATGCAAATCATCAAATTCCAGATAGCTCTGTTAACAAATCTTAAAAGCATTACAAAAATGAAATATCTAACTAGCCTTTTTGTCAAAACCGTTCACGTACATTCTGGGGTTACTCAGAAACTACAAATTATCAGCCAACCCATCTATACTAACGCGTTGGCAAAAACTCAAACCATAACTATTTAAATCTTTACCTTGTTTACATAAAGACTTCTGCCTCCATGTTCAACAATATTGACATACCTAAATTAATCTAACTCTTGGTGGCTTCACACACCACACCCCAAAGCCTGCCTACTCCACCGTCTTTCCCTTACAGACAGCTACCTACAACTGAATGCCCAGCGCGCTCTTACTCCAACATAGTAGTACAGTATCTTTGGCTCTGTGGTCGTGCACAGTTAGCGATCCAAATTATCGGCCCTATCAGAGACTTTCTTTGCTTATAGTACACTAGTTTAATTTTCATTTATTACTATTCTTATCTTATTCTGGTGCCACATATAAGTGCGCCCCAGTATTGTCCTTTCAATATCTTGTGAATCACGTGAATTCAGATTATACATATTAACAAAAAATGTTATCTTTCTATATTATATATCTAAATGCAGAGTTTAGGATGTAGAGTATACAAAATACTTTATTGGTTCTGTTAAAGCTGTTGAAGCTGAACTAAATTCTAGTCTATAATAATGAAAATCATATGTCATCGAATTTTAGAAACACACACAATAAGTATTGCCTTTATTTTGGAATTTTCGTATCAACAAACATCCTAGTTAAATTACGTGTACCACTGAATATGCAAAGCTGGATTAAAGCTAAATAAGTGTGGTCGCTGTATAAAAATAGAGAAAACGTTTTTAAGCTGCTAGAAACATTGCGTATATTTTTTAATATTTAGGGGACTACCAGCTGCGTTAATATCTGAGCCAATTTAAGATCGATTCTGTTAAAGCGCGACATGTTTAGCTCCAAGAAAGTGGTGAATCAGTTGTAAGTTGGGAGATGCAATTAAAATTTTATATTGTGTCATCCATCAAAGGAGGAGTGCGTAATTTGTCGGCCACTTTCATGTACGTGGTGATGAATGTGGGAAATTCAGAAAGACAATAACAATGTCTGCACTAGTGGAGAAGGATTTCAGAAACAGAACATAAAGTGTTTCAATTGAAACTCACTGCGTATAAACAGTTATTTTTTCAGTAGGGCAAAGTTTCTGTATCACGCCTGGAAGAACAATAACCATATATGTTCGACTTCAGAAGATCGTCCGGATCAGTGATACATATTGCACCTATAGATTTTTTGGGTAACTTGGGATTTTTTTATGCTGAATTCGCATCAGCTGTGCAGGCACGTAGAAATCTCACCTTTAATTCGTGAGAAGGTCAGAAGATGCAAAAAGGCAAACAAAATACAATTTTGAAACTTTCAGAAATGAAATTATACTTTTCTGCAAGCAACAGAATGTGAAGAGCAGGTTTGACGTTTGTACCAGCTCGTGCCGTACAATACTTTAATATATGTGTGTGCGAATTTTGGGAATTGCGTCTAAGACATCTTGAGAATTATCAGAGCGATCCTGTACACTGATGTGATTAAATGGTAACGTGGTTAGAAGTGCTTCACAAGAAGCCAAGGTGCCCCTTGTCCTTTTTCCTGCTCTTTTCTACAGTCCCCAAAAACGATGACGCAGTACGAGATGCATTATCCGTGGTGTTGATGCGAAGTTGTCAGCAATGTAGGCATCGGATTCAACCGTACTTCGAGGAAGTCGAAGTCGCCCGGCCAACTTAAAACGTAAACAAATTCATGTTTTGCAACACTTGACATGCAAACACCTTATCAATCAACTATACTTCATAAATTGGAAAATACGTTAAAAGAACAGAAGATTCAGATGTTGGCACTTCAAGAAACACGAATGATGGACAATAACGCCATGGATCTCGACAAATATCGTCTTTTTAAAAGTAAAGCTGATAAGGGAATAATTAATAATATACTACATCTGAGAGTAGCTTTTGAAGTCTCCAGAAATATTTTAAATTTAATAACGGGGGTAGAAACCCATTAATAATAGACCAATGACAATTTCTCTTAAATGCGCAAATAAAGCATACACTTTAAGTAACAGCCACATGCTAAGCAATGAGGATAACCGTCAGAAACCTAAAGAAGGTAATGAAGCTTGGGAAATGTTAGAAAGCATCATCTGGAAAATTCCCTTAGACCATGTTAAAATTTTAATGGACGAATTTAATGCTCAATTAGGCACATAGAAAAAAATAGGAGAACTTTGGGTGGATTTTCTGAGCATAAATGGACAAAGCAAAGTGACCAAAGACTTATTGAAACGTGCAAAAATTTTAACGTTAAAATCATATCAACACATTTTAAAAGGAACCCTTCTACATAAAGTAATTGGCGGGCACCCAGTACATTTATAGAGGAATTACAAATCGATCATGGAGGTGTTTCATACCCTAACTTCAAAGAAATGTCGAATGTTGAAGTTAGGAAGGGGGCTAATATTGATCCTGACCATTATATAACGCGAATAAGAGTATAAATACAACTCCAAGAACTCTTCTAAACAGAAAAATGCTATCCCAAAATTTAACACTGCTAAAGTAATCCCAACTCTAACAATTCAGTTACTGTATGATCTTCTTTGTTCGTCTTGGTTACCTCTCCATCTATGAAGACAATGTGTGAAGATATTTCGAAATGTACTTTTAACAAGTGTAGGAAGGGTAAGAGTCCGGGTATTTGTTGCTTGTGGTAGGCAATTAATCTGACACAACGAGGCGTACAAGTATGAATTGCGAAGAGTTAAACCACTTCATCTTCCCTTATAACGACTGACGTAGTAATGGAGGAAGTTGATTTTATCGTCTAGTTCACGAAAAAAATCATTAAATACCGAGTGAAAGCTGGGATTTGAGTTTGGTGAGGTATGTAATTGGTAACGCCTTTCATGGAAGAACTGTGGAGTAATTAGTTAATAAATAAGTTATCTTTGTAAAGCAGTATCTGCATTTTGTCTGACATACTTCACTTGTTACTCCCGTCTTCACCTTTCCTCTTAGTCGCGATCTACTAACACGCATATATCAATGTAAGTTCCTTTTCGTGAAGGTTGTCACCTATTTTTGTTAAAATATTGTGTCATATCATTTTATTTTGTACCACTGGTACCCTTGACACGTTATTGACAGGTATTACAGAGTAAGTGCGGGTTAGTCTGATTGTATGAAGGCGAATAACCGGCTTGGGCGATGTTTGTTCAGCCATCATTTTGGCTGTCTCACTGAGATCGCTATGAATTGTGGTAATTATTCAGGATCTGTTTGCTTTTTAATTTTAAGAAGTTTAGTTTGCTAGTGCGAACAATATTGGCGTGCTTCAGTTATTCGAACTGACAAGGTCGCGAAAACAAGAAACCAAGCCAGTTATTCCCGAAAGATAGAATATTTCGTTCCAACTTAAGATTTTCTACGTATCGTCAATTTAACTCTCTAGGAGATTTAAATGCGCTACACATCAAAATACGTTACATTATGAAACAAAGCGGGTACTTAAATTTTTAATGGGTGAAGAAATAGTTAAATAGGCGTAAATAAGGTCCTTATGACTAAGTTTTGCTTGAAAGTATGTTGCACACGCAGCAGGGTTGATTCATCGATGTGTTTCTGAAATGACCAATAAAACAGGCTGCATGCTAGAGAGACTATCATGCGAAGTATTCGCCGGGAAAACCTATAAACGTACTTGCTGAGTTTTATTTATAGTCTGAAATACTTTCAATTATTTATTGTACAAGAACTAAACATTCTACAGATGTCATAGATATTGCATTTTGAAGAGAAACTCTGATAGGTTTTTACAAACATTCGATATGCTAACCAAGAGTTACCCGGCAGACATAAATACGGTAATCGAATTCTTGCCATACCCGTCCCAGCATGGCATCGTCGACGCTTCCCGTATTCTCTCCCGGAGCTCTGATATATCGCGTGGTAGAGGCGGTACATATACCAGATCTTTAATGTGTTCCCACAGAAATAAGTCGCACAGTGTGAGATCTGGTGATCGGGGAGGACATTTCATGAAACGGCTGTCCCCTTCTGTAGCATTGCCGATCCATCGACGCGGCAGCTCCGTGATCAAGTACCCACGAACTTCACGATAAAATTGGGATGGAGCCTCATCCTGCGGACAAATGAACGCAGCTTCCGATGGCATCTGAGTCATCAGCCATTGTTGCAACATATCCAGGTAGGAATTTCCAGTGACAGTCTCTCGCGCGCTCCACATTCACTTCACTCACACTGGGACGCCTGTTTCTCTTTACCCGGCACAAGCAACCCGTCGTAATGAATTTGTTGTGCCAGTGGTAAATCGTCTTCCTTGTTGGTGGCTTCTTACCGTACTTGGTTCTAAACATTCTGTAGCACACTTGTTTTTGTCGAACTCCGACACACAGAAAGCTCGCTGCGCACCTGAACTTGCCATGTTTGCGACAAGTGCTGACTATCGGCAAATTATGAAAAAAAAAAAACTTTCAGGGTTTCTCTTCAATATGCAATACGTATGACATCTGTACAATGTTTAGTTCTTGTGCAATAAATAATCGAAAGTGTTCCCGGACTTTATGTACATCCTGTTTTACGTATTTAGCCCGTGTTCGATTTGATGAAAATGTGCAAACATCTACTATCTTAGGCACAGATACGGTATAAAATGACCATTTCACAGTCATTCGAAAATTTGTTGGTGTGAGTCTGGAGTGGAAAATACGAAAATGTTGGTAACTGGATTCGGAAAGCAGCTGCGAAATGCGGGTAAGCATCTCGCCCCACATTCGCCAGATAGGAGAGAGGTTCGGTTACCGTAACCTGACACGGAGGGGATGGGAGGGAGAAGGGGGAGGGGAGGCTAGGCTACACCGAGCACCGCCCCCTCCTACTGTTTCAAGCTCACAGCGCGCCAATGGCGACATTGCAGTGGGAGGAACCGCAAAGTGCGGTGTAATGACGGAAACCTTTCATACTCCGAACACAGACCGAAGCAAAATGGCGTCTGGGTGGCCAGACAGGCCATCGCCAGCCCCTAAAAACTGAAGCGAATAAACTTATAGTCGTTAACCACTGTACAGGACACAAAGGACGGTACAACGTACCAGCATTAACGATTTCCTTTCCCGCTGCCATCGTGCGGTGAGCAAAGAAAAAAATACTTTCTGTGTATCTTTGTACGTTTGCAAGTCTCTCGTGTATTTTTCTCATGATCACTACACGATGTATACGACAGTAACAGCACAGTCTTCACACAGTCTTCTTCAAATATGGGTTCTGTAAGTTTACACAAGTTTTGCGAGAAAAACGTCTTCCTCCTTCCAAGGCTTTCCCTTTAAATACCCGGAGTGTTCCTGTTACATTTTCACATAAGGTATACCAACCTGTTGCGAACCTGCGGTCCCGTCAAAGCGCTCTTGCATTCGTTCGATATCAGAAGTCATGACTGCGGCATAAGAACTGCGAACAATGGAACAATACTCTACATTCGTCGGACTGTGTCTTGTTAACGATTTCGTTTCAGTTGCAATGCGTTTTCCTAGAAACTTTCCAACAAACATAAGGCTATCCATCGACTGCCCTAATACTTACGTATTTTGCGTGATCGATTTCATATCATATGTTATTACTAAGCTTAAATTTGAGCACTTCTCAATAAAGAATGATCATAAATTAGGGGGTTTCTCAATAAGGAATGATTATAAATTTTTAACATCATAATTTCTTGCTCTAGAAATAATCCTACGATGTTCTATTAGCCTGCTGTGTAACGAACACGCTGTGCAAGTTTCTAGTTTCGTTCCTGGTAGTCCTGATTCCTTCCTGTGAGAGGCGGGCAAGCTGGGACATGTTAAGTATCACCTACCACAACAATGAAGGAGACATGTTATGAATAACGTGCCACTTTGAAATTCTACTTTCGTCTGAACAAATGTGCATCTGTGGCGAATGCAGTGTTACAAGAGGTCTGTGGAGCTTTTTTTAGTACCTGCAGTACAGTTCGAAGATGGTTTAAGGAGGGGAGACGATCAGTTTCAAAAGAAGGTGGACTCGGCGTTTCAGTTACTGCTTTTATGGAAGTATACATCTACACCATTGCGATCAGTTTTAGACAAGATCAACGAATAATCATAGGAACTTTATCTAAAGTACTGGAAATGTCATTGGGTGTCATCCATACGTTGGTAAAAGAAAATTTTCAGATCGGACGTTTTTGTGAGCGATGGGTAACAAGACTGCTGATTTTCGAACATATTCATATGCAGGTTTTAATACAGTTGCAGCTGACGTTAGTGGACGATCTGAATTTCCCTTCAAAGGTAATGACAGTAGCTATGTCATTTTGATCCTGAGAGCAAATAGCGAAGCCCAGTGTGGAAATTTCCTTCATAACCAAGCCCACAACAGCAATACGTTGTTTCTGCCGGGAAAAGCTATAATCATGCTATTTTTTTATATTCGTAGAATGGTTTATCAGTATGATGTACCTGCACTCGCATTAATATCTGGACAACATTTTGCGGATGTCCTGAAAACTTTGTAAATCCATATCAGCCGCAGAAGACCACATATCCATGAAACAGGTTGCATACAGCACGACGATAATGCAGGGCCGCTTATAGCAAATGTTGTTACTGAATATCTTGCAAAAATAAATGCAAAGTGCATCCCACACAGTCCGTACAGTCCGTATTCTGCCCTCTCCCTATAGTCCGTATTCTCGTCCTGTGCCTTTTTTCTATTTTATACTCTCGAGAAACATTTTCTTGTGAGACATGTTCCATCAACTGAAGGAATAGTGATGGCTACGAAGACGCAAATTGGTTTTTCTCGTACCTTTGCAGATTGGCTGAAAACATGGGACAAGTACATAGCATCCAAAGCAGGCATCTTCTAGAAGTATCATCAAAATTGTGAAGAAATGTGCTGGTATATTATAAAAAAATGATAATTCTTTAACTGAGCAGACCTCGCATACATACGACTTGACGCTGAACTTTTATCTTGTCATCAGATAGTATGGAGTGCCATCTCCTTGTTATTGGCGTTACATTTAACCACTTAAGCAACATCATCGTCAGCGAACATCTCGTACTATTGCAAAACCTACGAGATTTTTTTAATATTAAGATCGTTAGAGCTCCTAACAAACTTCCTTCGGCTGCCCTTCGTTGCACAACTTATTTCCCATCCAGTAGAATGAACTGGATTTATATTAATCAAATATTACTTAAGGTATTCAGATATTTCATAATATGCTCCTAACAAAGACTTTCGTGCTTTACCGGCAAGATATGCTGACAAAATTCCTTTATTGAACAACCAATTTCGCTCCACGGACTATCATCAGAATAATAAAAGCATTTACATGTTCGTACGAGGGGATATAAAGACGATGGAGTCAGATAATAAAATCAATGAATTTTTCACTGTTGTCACATAGTAATATAATTTTCATTGTCATCCATAAATTGTGCCAGACAGTACACTCCTTCATGCCATATCAACAGTCGTTAACGCTACGAACATACGCGTTCTACGTGCTATATGTATCACTGATTTATATCCTCTGGTGTGATGATGTGAATGCATTTAACGAACCTGATGATGGTCCAGGGGCCGAAACTGCTAGTTCAATAAAGAAGTTTTATCAGCATCTCTTGGCGGTAAAGAATGACGTTCTTCAAATGTTTACGATCGATAGCGCATCACCTTCTGAAAATACTCCATTTGATCGCGTCTTGATTCATAAAAAAAACATGTTCAAATGTGTGTGAAATCTTATGGGACTCAACTGCTAAGGTCATCAGTCCCTAAGCTTACACACTAATTAACCTAAATTATCCTAAGGACAAACACACACACCCATGCCCGAGGGAGGATTCGAACCTCCGCCAGGACCAGCCGCACAGTCCATGATTGCAGCGCCTAAGACCGCTCGGCTAATCCCGAGCGGCTTGATTAATAGGTGACTGTGTGGTACAGTACATGCCCTTCAGAAACCTAGGAAGATGGACTCTACTTGTACACTTTCACCTGTTGTCTGCAAGATATATTATACATCGAAGGAGTGGTTTTTCCTTAATTCCATAGTGATTCTGTGAGAAATGCTTGTTTTCTTCCAGGCAAGTCATATTATTTATGCCTTACATTATGTTCTGAGACCTTGAAAAAGGCAGATGTGACGAGTACTTGCACAAGTTAAATTTAGGGAGCGCTTCAATGTATTTGATAGAAAATATCACATTTTTGGACTTATTACGATCTTGCGTCCCTGCACAAAGGATAGCCGCTCTGATCACATGATTGTGTTAGTTTCGAGACTTGGATCGGACGGTCTCATTCTGCTAAGATTTTGACACACTGTGACTTAGTAACTAATCTGTCACTACAGCAACGCTAGAGACTGAAATGAATCCGTGTGACAAGTGCAAAGCGAATCTCTTCTACAAAACGGTCATTTGCTCGCAAGTTCACTTGGCAGATACACCAGTAATCATGAAAAAATCTCTTGTGTTATGAATGGTCGGTACTTACCTACATTTTGATCTAATTCAATGAGTTCTCCTATATCAGAAGCATACTGTGAGCTGGTTGTGGTTGCAGTAGTCCGAACCCCTGAGATAAAAAATTAAATTGGCCCATGATCGGAAAACAAAATGAAGCCTCCTATACAATGACGTGAAGTCACTTTCAAAAGGTAATGAAACATTCGTGCAACCGACAACACCTTATTAAATTTGAATTTAACAGTGGTAGACCCAATCTTAAAAGTTATCAATCATGCATGAAATACACAGGTCAACCACCACATAACAGCACATTTCAGTTAAGGGAGGCACCTAACTATCGAATGAAAATGCACGCTTATAAAAGACGTAATTTTTTCTGTTAACGAGCATTCTTCGCGTGAGCGGCCCGCTAGGTGCTTCACGACCGTCGTTCGTGGAGGCAAGAGGCAGAGCGACTAAACAGAAATTCTAACTTACCTCTCAAGTTTTCGAAAAAGCTCCAAATCATCCACCAAATACGGTAACGATTCCGAGCGCCATTCAGTCTCTAGCCAGGTTTTGCCGAGATTGCGACAACACCTCCAATGAAATTTCAAGATTTCGACAGAGAATGGGGTGGGGACATGGGCAGAAACTAACCGTATTTCTAGCCACGTTAGAGAGCAGCCGTTGAGACGCTGTATCTTGCGGTTCTTGCAACAGCCCCTTTTTTAAGTGAAGGAGGCATTCCTCCACGTAAGCCACACATCTCTGCACAAGCACATTTGCGCTGTCCGGCGCTCTACCTACCATCACGTTAACATGGCCAGTCTTGAGTCAGGGGAAGTCAGGGGAAGATTGATGGCTGCACCGACTCTGAAGACCACTTGAACCTACACGTTTATGACAGTGGCGAAGGTCGAATGCTTGTGTCCCTCCAACGTCTCTCTCTGATAGGCTGCTATGCTGAATAAACAGAAAAATACTGCTTCTCACAAACAGCACACAAAACACCTAATTCGGTTCCTAACTTCATCGTAGATGACAGAGCACACAACGTGATAAAATACGTAAGTGGGTTTCACCTGAGTAACTAAGACACCTTCCGCTATTTCTAACATTAAAGGAAAAAGGTACACTGGTTCCAGAACTTAAGGGTGAAAGTATTTTTCACATACAGTGACACTGCCAAGTAGCATAGCTCAATAAAACTTGGACCACAGATAGGACTGCTATATAATATACAGTTACGCGAACAGCTGTGACACCTTTACTCAATGACAGTCAATACATTACTGGCCATTAAAATTGCTACACCGAGAAAAAATGCAATTGATAAACGGGTATTCATTGGACAAATCTATTATACTAGAACACATGTGATTACATTTTCACGCACTTTGGGTGCATAGATCTTGAGCAATCAGTACCCAGAACAACTACCTCCGGCCGTAATACCGGCCTTGATACGCCTGGGCATTGAGTCAAACAGAGATAGGATGGCGTGTACAGGTACAGCTGCCGATGCAGCTTCATCACGATACCACAGTTCATCAAGAGTAGTGACTGGCGTATTGTGACGAGCCAGTTGCTCAGCCACCATTGACCAGACGTTCCCAATTGGTGAGAGATCCGGAGAATGCGCTGGCCAGGGCAGCAGTCGAACATTTTCTGTATCCAGAAAGGCCCGTACAGGACCTGCAACATGCGGTCGTGCATTATCCTGCTGACATGTAGGGTTTCGCAGGGATCGAATGAAGGGTAGAGGCACGGGTCGTAACACATCTGAAATGTAACGTCCACTGTTCAAAGTGTCGTCAATGCGGCAAGAGGTGACCAAGCTGATAGTCCATGCTGCTGCTAACGTCGTCGAACTGTTCGTGCACATGGTTGTTGTCTTGCAAACGTCCCCATCTGTTGACTCAGGGATCGAGACGTGGCTACACGATCCGTTACAGCCATGCGGATAAGATGCCTGTCATCTCGACTGCTAGTGATACGAGACCTTTGGGATCCAGCACAGCGTTCCGTATTACCCTCCTGAACCCACCGATTCCATATTCTGCTAACAGTCACTGGATCTCGACCAACGCGAGCAGCCTTGTCGCGATACGATAAACCGCAATCGCGATAGGCCACAATCCGCCTTTATCAAAGTCGGAAACGTGATGGTACGCATTTCTCCTTCTTAAACGAGGCATCACAACGTTTCACCAGGCAACGCCGGTCAACTGCTGTTTGTGTATGAGAAATCGGTTGGAAACTTTTCTCATTCCAGCACGTTGTAGGTGTCACCACCGGCGCCACCCTTGTGTGAATGTTCTGAAAAGCTAATCATTTGCATATCAGAGCATCTTCTTTCCGTCGGTTGAATTTCGCGTCTGTAGCACGTCATCTTCGTGGTGTAGCAATTTTAATGGCCAGTAGTGTATAACGGAGCCACCTCAATTTATGATGGTACCCTAGATATTATTAAGGTGGAACATGGGTTTTAAGAGGGGTGTGTAATTACCACAGACGGCAATGAATGCATACTCTGCAATGTTTTCCCGTGTTGGCCACATGGTTGCTAAAGAGTTTTTGTGTAAGGGCGTTCCATTCCTCCACCAGCGTGCTGGATGGTCATTAGTGCATGTGGAAGTGCTGCGGTACATCTTCCATGGCATCCCACACGTGATCGGTGGAATTTAAGTTGTGGAAACGAGAAGGCCAGTCCATTCACCAAATATATTCTAGTTCTACGAGCTCCTCCACTTCCGCTGTTCAATGCACTCACTCGTTGTCATACATAATAATGATGTCAAAGCCGAATGCACCTCTGAAGATGCTCATGACAAAGGTCAACAGAGTCAGAATAAAGTTGAGAAGTAAGCATACTACATTCAAAGATTTGGTAGGCAGTATACCCATGAAACAATTTGCCTTTCCACTCGATGATACCTGTACCACCAAACCGATCAAGGGATGTCCACCATCACTACTCCGACTGAATCTCCTATCATCCCAGAAGAGCACGCGGGCTGACTATGGGTTGTACCGGTCCCTCTACTTTTGCCACCATCGCAAATGGTGCCACCAATCTGTAGGTGGCAATGAAAAACAACATACTGATCGTCAGACAAAGAGACCACCCCCACGCTGCAGCTGCGCCACTGTGGAGGGTGTGACAGCTTGCCTTGCAAGACCTGTTTAATGTGATTGCAAGTGCACTTGAAGATTCACATGCCTGCCTTCTTGCCTGTTGTACAACGCAGTGGTGCTCTGCTGCTACATTATCTGCGCCTCTTCCTTGGGCAGTAGTAGCTGTGGTTCGGAACGCTCCCATGCACATGAAACAATGCTGTGAGCAGTCCCACGGTTAGTTCCGTCAGACTTCGCCCTTCTTCCAGCTTCCCGATGACTCTTCAATGTGTGACATCTTCAAAATGCTGTCTTCAGACCATCTCGTAAAGAAGACGACCATCACAGTGCACCGAAACAGTGCAATCTCTCTTTAACCGTTCCCGTAACTGTCTCGAGTTGTGGGACCAGCCAAATTTCATTCTGATCCCCAGCCACGTGACGTCCAGCCTCTGTGCACAACAAGGAGAGACCTTTTGCAACATGCTTCCTCACTTCTAACGAGCTAACTCGCCCATAAATTGTGCACGTCTGCGGAAGAAAACAATAGTCGCTCCCTAAGAGAGTTCACTGCTCGCTTAGAGCGTTGTGGAAGTGTAGAAATTGTAACAGACGGTCACATGGCCTCCTGCCGGTGATTTAAGCTGGGGCAGTGAATTGGTATGTATGTATGTACCAGTCGGTTTTATAGTATCTGCGCAGTAAGATGGTTCGACGAAGAGACGTAACAGAATGGTTGTAAGGACCTTACGCGTGTAGGGGTGCCCATCAGCACCACCATCAATGAAGTTACCGGATTTGCTGGTGTATCAACGAGGACTCTCCAACAAGTCAAAAAGAGGGGCCATGAAATTCGCCGCAAGACTCGTGTTTGTGAAGAAATCGTAATAAGGAGCAACGGGAGACGAGTGTCATACCTTGTCAATGACGATAAGCAGTTTCACACAAAAGAAGAATTACTATTATCATTCAATACAGGTCCAACACATTAGTTTCGGAATGGATATTGTGAAGAGATCTGGGCAGAAAGCAAATACAGAAAATCAGCTGAAAACGCTCAACAGAGAAAAAGCCATTGGGCCACATGAGATACCGCCTCAGTTCTACACACAGTGTGCGAAAAACGGGCCCCTCTTCTAGCATCAGTGTATCGTAGATCTCTAGAGGAGCGTTCCATATTAAAACAGGGTCGACGAACGGACGTACAGAACTACAGGCCTATATCTCTCACGTGCTATGACGTTTCTGGAGACCAAAAAATCTCTTCTGCCGGACCTGGGTTCCGAAAACCACGATCATGTGAAACTCAGATCGCTCTGTTCGTACACGAGATCCAAAAATGGTAGACACGGGTGCCCACGTAGACGCTTCTTTCTCTGACTTTCGAGGAAGCATTCGATACAGTCTCGCACGGCAGCCAAATGAACAAAATACGAGCGTATGGAGTGTGAGACCAGTTGTGTGACTGGACTGAAGAGTCCTTTCGAACGGAACACAGCATGTCCTTCTGAACGGAGGGAAGGAAGACTTCAGACGTAAAAGTAACGTTTCACGTGCTCCAGGGGACCTGTTACGGAAACATCACTTTTCACAATATACATAAATGAACTAGTAGATAACGTCGAAAGTTCCATGAGTCGTTTTGCAGATGATTCTGTGGTCTCCAGAGGAGTCGCGACGCTAGAAAATTGTAGCGAAATGCGGGGAGACCTATATAGGATCGGCGGTTGGTTCAGGGAGTGGCATTGGGCCCTCAACATAAACAATTGTGTATGTTGCGAGAGAAGGAGTGCCCATGGTCGCTATATGTATGTCTTAGGAGCTATTGTGAGAACAGGGGGGTCTGGCTATCGTCCCCTAGCGGGAGAATAAGTAAAAAGATTACCAAGGGGTGTCCACAGGGATGTGTCCTGATGCCACTCTTCTGGGATATTAACATGGAACTACTCTTGAACAACCTGCAGAACAGCGATGATGTGCTAGAGGGCATAGGCTACGCTGACGACCTCCCCCTGCTGGTTGGCGGTCGTAGCCGCGAAGACCTAGAACCAAAAACTGAGAGGGCCATATCAATCTTGAGTACATGGTGCCACACGGCCGAAATGAAGATCTCACCAAGCAAATCCACATACTTACTACTGAAGGGACAACTAGCTAGAAATCCGACCGTGAGAATAGACGGCTCACCAGTTCGACGCCATGAGGCGCGATACTTGGGAGTAGTCATCGATGAGAGGTGGAATTATAGATCGCACATTGACACCGTAACACAAAGATCTTTAGAAACACTCAACAATCTAATAGCGATCGGACACAAACGATTCCATTTGCCACCAGAATTAATAAAACTATATCTCAACAGTATTTTAACATCAATTGTAGGATACGGGTCAGGAGCCTGGGCCCACTGGCTCACGCGGGTCATGCCTGCCATGGCTGTAAGGAGAGTGCAGCGGAACATGCTCCTGAGATCAGTAGGGGCATATAGAACAACTCCGGCGGGAGCACTAACAGTGCTAACGGGGCTTTGTCCACTCGACATGAAGGTTAGAGAACAAGCAGCATGGTACTGGGTCAAAAAGGGAAATAGGGACAAAATAATTGAACTAATGGGGACTCACGTGCGGAACAAACTAGAAATCAGACGTAGGGGGGAGAAGCTTTGGCAAGAACAGTGGGACAATGAAGAAACCGGTCGCAGAACACACGAATTACTGCCCAGTATCAGGGAGCGACTGAAATTAAAATATTTCAGACCTTCAAGAGGACTGCTGCACTTTCTTACGGGTCATGGACCCTACCCGGCATACTTATGCCGGTTCGGGAAACGGGCTACACCAGCATGTGACTGCGGGGCCACACCAGGCACCCCAGAACATGTCGTGTATGAGTGCCACGTCTTCGACGACGTAGCGGCACAATTACGTCAACAGTTACCCAACCATGACACGTATCACCTGCTCAGGCCTGAGGACCATACTCTTGGCACTGTGGGTCTCGGAATACTGAATTACCTAATGACTTCCGAAATGAAAGTGCCCATTCCTCTAATTTCAGCTACCACTCCACGTTAGAAGTGTGTGAATTCCCGTCATACGGCCATTTTCATGTCGGAAACATTTTCACATGTATCACCTGAATAAAAATGGTAGTGCCGCCAATGCACTGCCTTTTTATGCCTTTTGTACACGATCCTTGCGCCAACTATATATGAGCATATCGCTGTCCAATGACTTTTGTCACCTTAGTGAATGTGAAATGTAAATTACGTACATGCCACAAACTGTACAACTGTGCCCTGCAGAGTTTTGTACGGCTTCCGACTAGAGTAAATAAAAATACAATACTCGTCACCGTTTGAAATTACTCTCTAGTTTAGGCATTCCAGGCATTGCGGTAGAAAAATGGTTCAAATGGCTCGAGCACTATGGGACTTAACTTCTGAGGTCATCAGTCCCCTAAAACTTAGAACTACTTAAACCTAACCAACCTAAGGACATCACAAACATCCATGCCCGAGGCTGGATTCGAACCTGCGACCGTAGGGGTCGCGCGGTTCCAGACTGTAGCGCCTAGAACCGCTCGGCCACGCGGCCGGCATTGCGGTAGAAAGTCCTTTCCAAATCCAAACGTTGGTAAGGTCCTGGGAACACTCTTTCTTTAACTCTTTCGTCAGATTTTTTAAATCTTCATTTCGCAGTGTATGTCACTACATGTAATAATAATAATTTCATTCTGAAATAGTTTATGACTCAAGGAAAAAAAAACGCGACACCATCTTCATGAATAGTGTCTGTAAAGTTAGCAAAGGTCGAGAACGACGTTCTTTAAAGATGACCGAAGATGAAACCACTGCACCGCTCACAGTTTTGGTACGAAACACGAATACGGATATTTGAAGTCATCACTACTAGACACCTGGAATTTCAACCGAATGTTTTAGTTGTGTTTACAATGGTTTAACGAGTCAGTCGGTATTGCCATCTGTGATATGAATGATTGTACATTCGTAATAATGCTGTACAGCACAGGAAGAAAGTAGTCGTTGAAAAAATTATTATCGGTACTGGAGAAACGTTTGTACTCTTTTCAACACTTCATCTCCTCACTCAAAAGAAAGCCTATACGGCACAATGTCACACATTATCAATTAGAAGTAATTTCCGATATATTACAAAACACATTTTCGTTACTTTTGCCTCATCCATACGTATTTCTGCATTTTAAGTGAAATTATTTTGTCTCATTCTGTATTAGTGATTTTGTACCCAATATTTACTACTGAACTTCTCACGATTTCTGATGCAGTGGTCTTTCTTCAGGTAATGTTATACGTGTTCAAATATTACGCACAATTCCGCTGTTTTAACAATTTCTCACTCGTTTTATTTTATCACAAAGGCGCAAGGCTTTGGCGGAAGCATATGTGGGCATCTGTCCAGAGGCCGGTAAGGCTTAACCATTGCGTCTTGTATTTATTTATAAATCAAATTCACCAGTTTTTATGAAAAATGTTTAAATGTTACGTTTCTCAATCTTCTTATTACCGAACCCAGAATTTTGTATCCCCTCAGCTTTAGTATCTTTCTATTATTTGTTTCTAACTTTACTTTTGTTTAATTATTATAAATATTAAAAAAATTCATAATGGAAACTCTGTTCAGATGAAATTTCGTAGAAGTATTTAATGCTGCATGTATCTGACGTCTTATTTGAGCTATTGGGAAAATGTAATGCCAAATTCTTGTAGGATGTTTGCTGCTTCCTCGAGCATGAATGTGTAACACCACAGCTTTACAGACAGGCCTGTATATGGATTTAATTTCATTCGGAGAACATCATTTGCATCACAACAGCCGACCGGGTCCCTCACGTACCATACGGTTTATGCTTGGTCTGTTCGCTCAGGATAAGACTCATCACTTCAGCTACAGCTTAACTGCTGCGTATAAGCTCCTCTCGGATTTAAATGTGAACCGTGGCGCTACGGTCAACCTGTAACCGTATGGGTAAAGAGGACGAAGAGCTCAGAGACTCCACAACATGTGGCTGCTTTATGCGTTGTCACTGTCCACTTCTCTAGTGCATTTAGAGCGATTCGGCACTAACGGTGTAGATACCACCGACAGTCACTGAGAAACCCTACAGAATCGAACTTTAAAAATGAAACTGTTGTTTATAACCAATCCCAATACCTATATCTATGTCTGTCACGTCAGTAAATTGGTGTTGTATGACGTGATGGGCCTATTTCGACTTACTCAGAAGAATGAACCTCAGTCATGTATACTCTCGAAATTTTACGATGGTCATGTAATATCTTTTAAAGTAACGTGCTTCGTCGTCCAGTCGTGTGAGAAATGGTGCACTTGAAATTAATTCTGCCTCGTGATGGCTGGGTGTTGTGTGCTGTCCTTAGGTTAGTTAGGTTTAAGTAGTTCTAAGTTCTAGGGGACTTATGACCACAGCAGTTGAGTCCCATAGTGCTCAGAGCCATTTGAACCATTTGAAATTAATAATGATCTAGTGAGTGGTCAGTTGTGGGGATCCTTCATGGGCTACCAATCGCGAAGAATTTATAAATGAAACGATTTTTCCTTCAAGGCAGTTCTTACACAGCAATTTTGTATACATAACGATGCACCAATTCATATACAACTGTTGTTTTACACCGTGTCGTCACTCATACGAGTATATGATCAAGTATGTCGTATATTATGAACGTATAACGACCGATTTGAAAGGCGATATTATTTTACCAGGTCTATATTTTTACTGTGATTAGAACATAGGATTTACACCAGCAAGACCAATGTCGGCTGTCCTCACAAAATATCAGCATGTATTAGGTTGACACGATATTCTCAGAGCATCAAAGTCGCATGAATTTAGAATCAAAAGAAAGTTACTGATTTATACAAGACCAGGGTGAAAAAACACAAAATGTTTCAAATGGCTCTGAGCACTATGGGACTTAACATCTGAGGTCATCAGTCCCCTAGAACTACTTAAACCTAACTAACCTAAAGACATCACACACATCCATGCCCGAGACAGGATTCGAACCTGCGAGCGTAGCGTCCACGCGGGTCCAGACTGACGCACCTAGAACCGCTCTGCCAAACCGGCCGGCGAAAAAATACACGACATCCAAAAACCAAGCAGTTACCACAGTACATAAGCAATCCTATCACTGGCAACTGCGATGATTTTATTAATTGAACCAATTTTTAATTCACCGCAGTTCTTGTACAACAATTTTGCATATATAACGATTCGCGAATTCAGGTGTCACTATTATTTTACATTGTTATCATCACTCATACGAGTGTACGATCAAGTACGTCATTTGTTCTGAGTGTTTGACGACCTAGTTGAAAGACCATATTATTTTTCCAGATCTGTATTTTTACCGAGAATTGGAAACAGAGTTTGTACCACTAAGGCCAGTTCACATATGAAACCAATTTCGAATAGACCTACTAAAAACACGATATTCTCGAAGCATCACTGCTTTTTGAACTTAGAAATCAAAAGAAAGTTACTAAATTATACAACACCAGGGTAACAGGACAATTGATATATAAAACCCAGGCAGTTACTACCGTATATAAGCAACCCTGACGTTGTACCTGACGTTTTGATGTTGTCATGGTTCCTCGCGTACGGTGTAACTGCCGGTTATTGAAGAATCACCAGATGAGTAAAAGGCATTGTGCATTACAATTAGGGAAGGAAAGGATAAAATATATTACTTCAACTTCCCGGCAGAGACGACCGTATTCCCTCTTTTTGATATTTAATAGAAAATCACCAAACACCCAGTGAAAAGTGTTTCTATTCATTTCTTCATAATAGGCCATGGCTTTCTTCGATTTGAACATCATTTAACATATCACTAACACGGGCGATATACAAACTAGGAGAAGAATCAGTCTGTTGTTGTGGCCTTCAGTCCCAAGACTGGTTTGATGCCGCTCTCAGCGAATAGATACTGCAATCCATATCCTTTCCCACCTCTTTACTATATTTATACCTCGGGCTCCCTGTATAATTCCCCTATTCCTCACCCTTAGACACACACACACAGCCGGCCGGTGTGGCCGAGCGGTTCTAGGCGCTTCAGTCTGGAACCGCTCCACCGCTACAGTCACAAGTTCGAATCCTGCCTCGGGCAGGTAAATTAGGTTTAAGTAGTTCTAAGTTCTAGGGGACTGATGACCAAGATGTTAAGTCCCATGGTGCTCAGAGCCATTTGAACCATTTTGAACACAGACACAAACATACACAGACACAGACACAGACACAGACACAGACACACACACACACACACACACACACACACACACACACACACACACAAATTCCTTTATAAAGGAACTGACGATTTCTTCAGCTCCTCAGCATGTGTTCGATCACCCGATCCCTTCCTCTGGCAAGTTGGCTTATATCAGAGTTTCCATTCTTCTGTAAACAGTTCGTGTCACCATTCTGCAATCACGACTTCTCAACTTGTTCATTCGGGAATGTACAAACCTGTCACCACCTTCCATCTTGGGAATTGGAGTTGTAGAAATTCCACTGTTCAGAGACCCTATTATTCTGTGTTCTACAAGCGATGGTTATGCCACTTTTATGCATAATTCGTGGTTTGAACTAATAAAGAGAATAAGCTTTCTGCCAATGTCTACCGACTCACAGATAAAATGAAGCTCCCTGAAGATATGGTTGGATGTCAATGTAACTCCTCACTCTTACACACCATCTGTGGGTGTGTGACTGATTAAGAGTTGCAGCTCCCTGTGACAGGTAGAACGGCCACTGGAGAGTATTGGGCAGTTCGTGATTATTGCCGTTACCAGGCCACCTATAGTATTTAAAGTTGGAGAATAGCATGAGATGATGAGTGAACACTGTGATGAACACGGAAACGCCTTATATTCGTGTGAGCGTTATCAGCACCTGACAGGGGTTGAATGGTGCCTCCTTATTCCGTGAATATTATAGCATGTCAGCTTAGCAGCCCGAGCATCGAAGTTTCTGACAATGGTAATGTACAGAAAAATGGATTAGAAAACTGATGATGTCTTAGATGGCGACCAATTTGCATTTAGAAAAGCTAGAAGCAACAGAGAGTCTATTCTGACGTTGCGATTGATAATGAAAATAAGACCGAAGAAAAATCAAGGCCACATATAGTATTTAAAGTTTGAGAATAGCTTGAGATCAGGAAAACGCAATGTAAAATGGTGCTAGGTGTTCGAAATTCTGGGAAAAATAGGGGTAAGCTATAGAGAAAGATGCGTAATATGCAATATGTAGAAGAACCAAGAGGAACCAATAAGACTGGAAGACAAAAAACGAAATGCTCAGATTGAAAAATTTGTGTGACCGGGATGTAGTTTTCCGCCTCTGCTGTTCAAACTGTACATTGCAGGAGCAATAATGGAAAGAAAAGAAAGATTCAAGAGTTTAATTAAAATTCGTTGTCAAAGAATAAGATTTCCTGATGGCATTGCTATCCCCAGTGAACGTAAAGAAGAATTACACGATCTGCTGAACGGAATGAACAATCTAATTTGTACAGAGTATGAATTTACAGTAAATAGAGGAAAGACGAAAGTAATAAGGAGTAGCAAAAATGAGAACTGCGAGAAGTGTATCATCAGAATTGGGGATCACGAAGTAGACCAAGTTAAAATATTCTGCTTCTCTGGCAGTAAAATAACCCATTGTGGGTGGAGCAAGATGGACATGAAAAGCAAGCTAGTAGCAGCAAAGAGGGCATTTCTGGCCAAGAAAATTCTACGAGTATCAAAAAAGACCTGAATTTGAGTAAGAAATTTCTGAGTGTATGTTTGGAGCACAGCATAATATGTTATTGAAATATGGACTGTGGGAAAACCGGGCCAGGGGAGAATCGAAGCATCTGAGATGTGGTGCTACAGACAATGTTGAAAATTAGGTAGAGGAAGGCAGAGACTGGAATACAACCAGCACATAATTGAGGACATAGGTTGCAAGTGCTACTTTGAGATGAAGAGGTTGTGGCATAGGAAAGGAATGCGTGTGGATGTGACAGTGGTCTAGTGCTGGACTGTATCTGTGTTGGTATCTCAGGGTTGGCATATTAGTCGTCAAGGTTGAGGTAGACAGCACGCCACTAATTCCTCACCTGTACCAAATTTTTCGTCTCAGAGTAGCACATGCAACCTACGTCCTCAATTACTTCCTGAACCTATTCCAGTGAAATTAACTTTTCATAACTGAGATTCGCAATCGTGTGAAATTTATTGAAAGACATCATGTTTACGCCAGTGACTGTTAAACTTCTTATTTCCATTATTGCAATTTCGGCCTTAGGCCATTTTCAAGTGCAGATGTTTTGACTTTAAGCCATGTCTACTTTATACAAGCTGACACATTTATATGTCGTTGTCATTTGCTGTTATATACATTCGTAACGCTGCTAAGTAGTGCGAGCACACATGTCCATATATCGTACAACAGCACAGTCTGTACAAACATACGTTCGTTCCATCATCACTAGGAACTTTCGCGCTAAACCACAGCAACTAACTACTCGCTGCTGTGGTTTATATGTTTTCTTCTACAGAAATAAAAACTGGAGGCACAATTAGTGACAACAGACTTGTTTTCACTGTTGTAAACCTCGTACTTTGTGAAATACGTAGACTTTTGACGGATGGCAGCGGCGCCACAACTTCTGCCGTAATGTGCAGACATGGGCTGCCGGTAGCAGGCTTCAGGACAGAGCAGACAACCACTAATTGTGCCTCAAGTTTTCATTTAGGCAGAAAACACTTACAAGTACCTTTTGAAAAACGTAGCTTTGCGTTAAAACTGATGTTTGCTATTTGTAAGGGTTGTGCACTCCTGTACATGGTGGTAGCCCCGGAGATAGGCGCTTTCCTGGCCATCTGCCTTTTCTACATTGTGTTTCATTTCGAAAATATATGAGTTGGCAAGGTTAGGTGCGAAACCAGGTATACAGTGAAACTACAATGTAAATAGTCTGAAAAATTATTTTTTAATGTTGCCCGATTTCCACATAGATCTAATACTTGTACCTAAGGAATCTTCACATCTGGTCTTGACATATCAACTATGGACAAATTATAAAAAAGAGAGCTGGAAAGACGCTGGGAATCATATGGCTGCATTACGCAAACACGCTTACATCACCGAATTTCATGTATACAAGTTACTATCCGTTTGAAAATCAAAAACGTCTCTTGCATTTGAGGATCTTCATGACACAATAAAACAGGAAAGCTTGCTGGATGGGTCACCACTAATTTCTCAATGTTTTGCCGTAAACGGTATTACTGTGCTTGGTAGAAACTGCAGGAAAACCGTAAGTGGTTCACATCTACTATTTCTTCTTTCTTCTGACAGTTGCAGAAAGTGTTATATTTGATGACTATTCGATGTAAGTGGGTAAGGGTTGAACTATCGTTTGCACTCTTCCATGCGAAGGTAGTTATCCAGCTCGCTTGTAAATTTCGAAACAAATACCGTTTGGGTCTGAACGTAATATTGATCTGTAGGACAGATTGAAAAGCTCCTATCCACTGTCCAGTCTTCCTCGGACAGTTTCGGGTATCTCACAAGTTAAAATCGGAGGATGGCAGACAGGACCAAAATACGCTGGCCTCCTTCGTCATCTAGAAGAATGTATCATGGAAAATAAAAATATTCAAGGTTGGTATTGCAAACAACAAAATTGGCAACATCGGTCGTAAGAAGGCTAAGATCGTTTATTACAGCAGTTTGATTTTAGTCACTGTGTGACCATTTTCAGTGCAAATGCTGCGCGGGATTAGCCGAGCGGTCTTAGGCGCTACAGTCATGGACTGTTTGGCTGGTCCCGGCGGAGATTCGAGTCCTCCCTAGGGCATGGGTGTGTGTGTGTTTGTCCTTCGGATAATTTAGGTTAAGTAATGTGTAAGCGTAGGGACTGATGACCTTAGCAGTTAAGTCCCATAAGATTTCACACATTAATAAAAAATAAATAAAATTCAGAGCAAATATTAAAGGCTTGAAGACTACTGTAATAAAGGCACGTATTACAAGTGAACCTGATGACATTACAGAAGGCCACAGCAACTAACGAACAAAGTTTGAACTAAAAAGATGTTCGTTAGCGGCTATATCCCTCTCTACTGACACCATGCTGAATTTGTAATAATCAGTTTTATTACATGTGTCTTCAAGACACTAATCTTTGCACTGAAGATGATCACTAAGTGACTGAAATCAAATTTCTGTAATAAATAATTGTAAACCTGTCGTGACCGATCCTGCCAACTTTCTTGTGTACAATACTAATATTTTGGTCGTTGAGCACTTGATTTCCATTAGAATCCAACCTCAATAAAGCTCCACATATAGTGAAAACGCATCATCATTCTTAGTATATTACAAGGTAATGTAGGTTAATAAATATCCATTTTATATCTGGGAAAAAACGACGTATTTCAGTTATTTTGTAACCAGATGCAGTATGTAATGACACATGCCGACGCAGAAACATACAATACCTTAAAGGCTGCACAAAAGATTAAATTGCGAGGGACGTAGAATACAATCTCTCTAATTTTCATATTGGATTCTCTTTTGTTTCATACTCCAAGAAGGAGTTAAGAAACACTTTCGATTGTTATCTTGTAGGGGACGGACGTAATTTTTGGTGTGTACGGAAAGGCAGCCATCTTGTTAGTATTTATGGTTTGTGCGACGAGCAGAGCAAGTCTTATTGTCTTGTGAATAAAAAATACTGAGAAGTATCTAAGTTTTATGAGAACTATTTAAAGCGACGTAGCATTGTATTCCTTGGTTTCCACGGTCCTCGTGAAGCAAACCGATGCCGACCTAGGAGGATACACACGGTCAACAAAGAGAAGGACATAGATGGCGACTACTGGATTAATATTGTGGCAGAAGGACTCATTCTACGTCTATGGTGAGAACTCTGATAAAATCAACAATGACTTGGAATTCAAAAATGTAGTTAAATGGAATTGTAAATTTTATTACAGGCAAATTTCACGCACCATTGAATTTGTCCGCATTCAAGCCGGTCAAAACAGTCCGTAAAAAAGCCTTTCAAAAATTCTAAAGTTACAGTTCCATATCCATAATTTTTTCTCTTTTCAAAAAGTTAATAAATTTAATTTTTTAAAATTTATTTTGCAACAAGTATCATTCATCCTAGCGCCAGATAGTTCTGCCTAAAAGAACCCTGAGTATGATTTGAAGGTTGAACTGCTGTAGTCAGTGCGGAAACCGAGTCGAGGAAGTCAGTGATCGTTTTGCTCGTTGCTAAACGTGGCTCACGGGCTTCGTTTAGCTGCCCTAGCTAGCGGAGGACTTGACAAGCAGTACGAGTCCTAGTTTGACTAGGGCGGGATGTGACGAATGGCTGCCTCCATATGCAGAGCGGACGAATTAACGGAGTTGCGTAATGGCGTTATTCCCCTGCTTTGCATGATTCCACCCGCGTTGGCGGCCCGTTGCCGGCATTACGCGGCAACTGCAGCGAGCGCACTTGGCTGAATATTCAGAACGTTTTCCCCAGACAGCGCGGCTGCGGCGGCAATCAAGACTGACAATCGACACTAACGACAGCCGTTACCGCTGTCCCCCTCCGCGGGGCAGCTGTTTGCGTCACGTGAATACTGCAGGCTACATCTGTTGTTCTGGAGCAGTTCCGTTAATCACGTCCGGCGAACACGCTAGGATGAACTTGGTGCTAAATCAGGGGCAGTTCTATGCAGGTAATATGTTATGCTGCCTAAACAGAGTTCATTAGAGTTTTATTGTTGCTTATTAGGTGGACAAAAGACACTTTTACAACATATTCTATTATAATTACCCTGATCGCAAAGCTGACCAGATTCGACAGCTCACAAGTCATCGTCATTGTTCTGAAAATACAGAAAAAATACAAAGATGATAGAACTATTGTTAAATATTAAATTCAAAGTTTCATAAACACGAAGAGAATAGTACGAGGCGTGTTCAGAAAGTAAGTGTACTGTGACCATAACGGTTGTGGCTATTTGGGTTTTGAGGATTGGCTGATCAGGACGAGAATCGCAGGATCACGATAGTACGTAACCTCACGTTGTACTGTATAGCTGCATGAAAGGTCTCGGGAAGAAATTTGGCGAAGTGCGAACTATGTACTGTGATCTGATTTCTACTCGCGGAAGGAATAACACAAACCGATTCTTTTTTCGCGAATAAAAACGGTCTACGGGGAAAGTGAATAGAGAGTGTGTGTTTAACTCGCATAGGGAGTTTAATGGAGGCAGAACAAATTTTCATGACGAAAAGAGAAGAACTTTCCATTTAGACTGATGAGTTGGTGCGAAAATATCGAGGAAACTATTTTTGAAGGTCTCCGATTAAGAAGTCTATTATACGAAGCTCGCTGGGATACAGGAAACTGTGCGCAAGATGGCTACCAAAACAGCTGATAAAGCAGCACAAGAAAAATGGGGGCAATAGCGACACCAAGTTTCTTGGCCGACTTTAATTGAAAGATGATATTCTGAGCTCTTTTATGACAGGAGATGAAATTGGGGTACCTCATTACACCCCTGAGGAGACAAAAAGGCAGTCTTTCTTTACATCAATTTCCCATCTGCAAAAACGTACCAAATCACAAATTCGCGCAAAAAGATCATGGCCTTCGTGTTTTGGCACAAAAAGGCATAATTTTGTTACAATTTATCCCTCAGAGTTACATCATCAAAGCCTAAAAACTGAAAAGGAGCATTCAAAACAAAATAGGGGAAGGCTGACTAGAGGAGTGTGACTGTTGCACGGCGAACCCCGTCCCCACACAGCCTTAGCCAACAAGTCGCTCTTGGACTCATTTGGTTGGGATGACTTGAACCGCCCTATGTTCTCCTGACCTGGCGCCCTCAGATCGTAATCTTTTCATCTTCCTGAAGGCAGACACTAATGGAATTAATCTTTCAACGGACGAGCAGGTGCAGAAAGAAGTTCTGAAGGGAGGGAAGAAGCTGGTGCGAGAGTTCTTCTAGGAGGCCATAAAGAAATTTGTGCTACGATGCGCCACGTGCAATGAACGGGATGACGATGAGAAAAATATTCAACAAGTGTTTCAACAATATCTTGCAGTTTTTTAGTACACTTTTTCTAAAAAAAGTATGAAAACCTAATACATTTACATTTTGAACGTGCCTCGTCTATCATCCTGTCATGTCACCAGGTAACGTGTCACAGCGACGATGTGAAGTACATCCCAAGCAAATAATACAAAGTGTCCTTCCTGATTACGTACTACGCTTACACATTAACAACACTTACACTTTATCAGCAGAGGGTTCAGAAGCACGCGCAGCTTACACATGAAAGCAGAAACAGATATGTATTACCAAAAGATAAAAAATAATGACGTGAGAATTATTATCAGGAAACTTTGATAAAAATGAATAAGAAAAACGTCTGTCACTCAGAGATCACAGAAAATGTCATTCTAACTTTCGTAATTACTTGCTGGGAACGAAAGAATTATTATAAAATTTAAAGAAAACACAAAGCGCAAATAAATACTTGAGAAAGGATTTATTAAAAACCGTAACTGGTTCTGGTTCAGTATGAATGGTATGCAATAAGAAGTATCTTATTCCATACCATTCCCATTTTCTGTGAAGAATTTATGTAGGGAAATAAATAGGATCAAAAGGCTGTACGAAAAGGGGCCTAGGATTTATTTAAGGGAGCGCTGATTATAGTACTTACAAGTGAAGAAAAAATGTTATCTAGGAAGAAACTGATCTCTCTCTGAGACTCATTATTTGATCAGTTGTTCACTGCAATGAAAGTTCCTGGGAGTTCATAAAGCGCAACAGATGTAGTACTTTTTCTTTCGTGGGGTGATTGCCCGAAGTCCTACCCCCATCGTACATTTACGTCTGCATTTCCTTTCCGACAGTATGTTACATTCTCTCTCTCTTTCTGCCTATGGCGTGCGAGTTGATAGTTTTCCTGTCAACACGGTGCCTTCACACAATGAAAGTCGTTTCATCACGTACACTTTAGCTCTGCACATGTTTCCACTCGTTCTCCTCCGACTTAGAGCCCGTTCCCTCAACATAAGGACATGAAGAAAAGGAAAGGCTTGAAAATGAATAAGTAAATAAAAATCGACAAGCATTCGATGTAATACTTGGCTAAAGAGTAAAATAATAAGCACTAGCAGTTAATAATACAAAGAACAAAACTTCAGAATTAATGTTAAATGAGGGGTATAAAATCATGCAAGACTTGAAGAAAGCCAAGTTGCCTGACGACGATGCAAATTATCAACCCCAGAAAAAATTAATAATGCCAAAGCAACTTGTGAATCTATTTGTAAGGTATGTGAGACGAATATAACAACTGACTATATTCTGTCCCATATGATAAGTTATACAACAGATAAGAACGGCAGCTTAAACGCCTAAATGAACACATCGAAGAGTATAGAAATAAATGGAGACATTTTGTCACAAGAATGCATTAAAATATAGTGCTCTAACCAGTAATGAATTATAGAACAGAAGAGAAAAGATAAGTTTCCAGACCATCAAATAGGTGGAGATATGAAACAGAAACCAGTCACAAACAGTAGAGGCACTGGGCAAGACGATATAACAGGCAAAAACCTAAAACATGAGGAAACAAGAAGTAGAAAATTCTGAAACACTGGGTAAATGATGAATTCTTTTATCTTATGAAACAGGAAAGGCAAATTATTAAAAAAAATCAAAGCTAAAGAATATTTTCAGAATAAACACTAGGTTTCAATAAGGTTTCGTGTCTGCCTTCAGGAAGATGAAAAGATGATGATCTGAGGGTGCCAGGTCAGGAGAACATAGGGCGGTTCAAATCATCCCAACCAAATGAGTCCAAGAGCAACTTGTTGGCTAAGGCTGTATGTCTCTAGAAGTTCTTATAGTGCAACAGACTAGACACAAGTCTGATTTAAGCTATAAGGTAAAGCAATGAGTAGAAATTACCAGTTTGCAACAGATTAAAAGATGTTGACTCAATTTCAGCGAAATATCGACTAACGTTACTTGTTAATCAATATCTGATTTAGTATCTATTAAGACACTGGAAAATATACTCCAAAAGCGAATCACACCGCTTCATCAATATTGTGTGATATTCAGAATTAAGTCAGCATGGAGTATCCATGTCATTAAAATTAAAATTATACCTTTCACGTATCAAAAAATAATACAATAAAATATGGTACTTTGGAACAACTGGAAGTCCTATGCCGAGGCAGCGAACTTATTTAGATTGTTCTACAGGAAAAACGAGAGCCGTTGCTCAGATGTTGATGTGAGGCCGGCGCACACTTTATATTTTTAATTTTACCGTAACGAGGGGCGAGCCTCCACTGGTACCGAGCAATGTCACGCAGGTCAGAGAACAAGTAGATGTCAATGACCCCGACCTACCTAAGAGGAGAAGGTTACGAGTAAATATAGCATCATGATTAATTACAGGGGTAAACGACGGCTGATGAAAGACAAGACTAGTTATCACATAATGGACTTGTAAGTCACCGCAAGTTAATTTACACGCAAAAACTGTGGTAATTACGGAAGTAATAATAGATGGTGAATCTTTATTGTAGATGGGGATCAGCAGTTAATTTTTATCCTCAGTGCTATCAGTATCGATTAGTAAACCATTATCAAGCCGAATAAAAGTGTGACCAGCTTGTTACTAAAACATTTGAAGTTGTTGGAATGCACTGTGTAGAGTTATGAGTGCTAGCAGACAAGCAATACTGCATGAAAGAATTGCAGACATCTGTACGGGACGTACTACGAGGGTATTCTTTAGCACAGTGCGGCTAAATTTGGCGTTAATGGACTCGGCAGCAGACGACCGACTACAGCGCCTTTGCTAGCAACACTACATCGGTTGCGGCGCCCCTCCTGTGCTCGTAACGATATCGGTTGGACCCTAGACGACTGGGAAACTGTGGCGTGGGCAGATGAATCGCGATTACAGTTGGTGAGAGCTGATGGTATGTTTTTAGTGTGATGAAAACACGACGAAGGCATCTACATCTGTCTACATCTACATCCATACTCTGCAAACCACCTGACGGTGTGTGGCGGAGGGTACCTTGAGTACCTCTATCGGTTCTCCCTTCTATTTCAGTCTTGCATTGTTCGTGAAAAGAGGATTGTCGGTATGCCCCTGTTTGGGCTCTAATCTCTCTGATTTTATCCTCATGGTCTCTTTGCGAGATATACGTAGAAGGGAGCAATATACTGCTTGACTCCTCGGCGAAGGTATGTTCTCGAAACTTCAACAAAAGCCCGTACCGAGCTACTGAGCGTCTCTCCTGCAGGGTCTTCCACTGGAGTTTATCTATCGTCTCCGTAACGCTTTCGCGATTACTAAATGATCCTGTAACGAAGCGCGCTGCTCTCCGTTGGATCTTCTCTGTCTCTTCTATCAACCATATCTGGTACGGATCCCACACTGCTGAGCAGTATTCAAGCAGTGAGCGAACAAGCGTACTGTAGCCCACTTCCTTTGTTTTCGGATTGCATTTCCTTAGGATTCTTCCAATGAATCTCAGTCTGGCAACTGCTATACCTACTATCAATTTTATATGATTATTCCATTTTAAATCATTGGACCGAAGTTGACGAGAAGGCACTGTGCAAGCTGGTAATGGTTTTAATGGTGTTGGCTATGTTTACATGGAACGGACTCTCTTCTCTGGCCCAACTGAACGGATCGTTGACTGAAAATAACAGTGTTCGGCTACTTGATTATTTCTTGTTTCCAAACAACGATGAGCGATTCATGTCACTAGGCGACAAATGTTCGCGATTGGTTTGAAGAACATTCTGGACAATTCGAGTGAGTGAGTTGGCCATCCTGAACGCCTAGATATGGATCCTGTCGAACGTTGATGAAATATCTACATCTACTTACATACTTCGCAGTCCACCATACGGAGCGTGACGGAGGGTACCTCGTACCACAACTACCATCTTCTCTCCCTGCTCCACTCCCAAACAGAACGAGGGAAAATTGACTGCCTATATGCCTCTGTACGAGCCCTAATCTCTCTTATCTTATCTTTCTGGTCTTTCCGCGAAATGTAAGTTGCCGGCAGTAAAACTGTACTGCAGTCAGCCTCAAATGCTGGATCTTTAAATTTCCTCAGTAGCGATTCACGAAATGAACGCCTCCTTTCCTCTAGAGACTCCCACCCGAGTTCCTGAAGCATTTCCGCAACACTCGCGTGATGATCAAACCTACCAGTAACAAATCTAGCAGCCCACCTCTGAATTGCTTCTATGTCCTCCCTCAACCCGACCTTATAGGGATCCCAAACGCTCGAGCAATACTCAAGAATAGGTCATATTAGTGTTTTATAAGCAGTCTCCTTTACAGATGAACCACATCTTCACAAAATTCTACCAGTGAACCGAAGACGACTAGCCGCCTTCCCCACAACTGCCATTACGTGCTTGTCCCACTTCATATCGCTCTACAATGTTACGCCCAAATACTCGTATTTAATCGACGTGACTGTGTCAGGCACTGCACTACTAATGGAGTGTTCAAACATTACGGGATTCTTTTTCCTATTCATCTGCATTAATGTACATTTATCTATATTTAGAGTTAGCTGCCATTCTTTACACCAATCACAAATCCTGTCCAAGTCGTATCCTCCTACAGTCACTCAACGACGACACCTTCCCGTACACCGCAGCATCATTAGCAAACAGCCGCACATTGCTATCCACCCTATGCAAAAGATCATTTATGCAGATAGAAAACAACAGTGGACCTACCGCACTTCCCTGGGGTACTCCAGATGATAACCCCACCTCCGATGAACACTCACCATAGAGGACAATGTACTGAGTCCTATTACTTAAGAAGTCTTCGAGCCACTCACATATTTGGGAACCAATACCATACGCTAGTACCTTAGTTAAGAGTCTGCAGTGGGGCACCGAGTCAAACGGTTTCCGGAAGTCAAGGAATATGACATCCGTCTGATACCCTTCGCAGGATATTATGTGAAAAAAGGGCGAGTTGTGTTTCGCAGGAGCGATGCTTTCTAAAGCCGTGTTGATGCATGGACAGCAACTTCTCTGTCTCAAGGAAATTCATTATATTCGAACTGAGAATATAATGGACAGGTCAGTTCGTGCACAATATCCTGCACCGGTACAATTCTCAATTTAAGGGCGGCCATGGAAGCATTATGGCTCAATATTTCTGCAGTGGACTTTCAGGGCCACGTCGAGTTGCTGCACCACGGCAGGCAAAAGGAGATCTGACACGAAATTAGAAGGTACCCTATGACCTCTGTCACTTCAATGTTTGTGGCGGTGCAGCACTCAGTTTACCTGGAGGAAGACACTGGTGCCCGCCATTGTTGCGACACTGTAATTGGCACACAGGTGCGGGCGGGGAGCGCGAGCTCAGCGCCGCGCCGGAGGCGGGCCTAACTGATTTCCCACCCGCCGCGCGGCGTGTTTTTACAAACAGAACACGGGACCAGTGGGTCTGTCCGGCGCAAAACGACGGCGAGGAGAGCCTGCCCATCTTCTCCGGCGAGTAATCAAGCCAGCAGGGAGCTGCGCTTTGAACGGCCACAGGCCACAGCATACGTCAGCCCACTGATGTCATCCGCACGATTTCTCACTCCGAGGAGCGCAGACCTCTTGCTCTCCCTGGCGAAATTTTAATTTAGTTCAAAGCTTTCCGAAGGAGACAGCTGACAAAAGGTCCTTTTTCCGTGTTGAACCTTTTAACGATCTCTTTTTCTTTTTCACCACATAAGTTAATTTAATTAACGTGACACACTCGTTTTTATATAGGCGAACAACTGTTGCTCATTTCGCCTTCAGGGTGCTTCAATTTCAGACTTGAACTGTTGCGCTTTATTTCGTTTTATTTGTTTTAACTATATGCTGGAACTCAGGCTAGGTAACACAGACTGCCCATAAATGTTAACCCTGCTCTCCAGACAAAATACTAGTTATATTTATGGGGGTAACGTTTGTTTTTTATTACAAGTCTACTTGTGCGCCCATGAAGTTTCTGTATCTCATTCAAAGCATTCGCCACAAAGACTCCTTTGTGAGCTATACCATGAAAATGACTTGACCCCCCCCCGCCCAGTCCTTCCCAGCTCCAAGAGGAATCTCAGTGTGCTGTGTGGCTAACAGAAACCAAATCACCGATTTCTGTGCAGTGAAAATTTGTGTATCATTATGGAAAGAAAGCACCTGATGTCAAATTAATCAGAACGTGGACGGAAACTCTTTTTAGCAACGGGGGCGGTCCAGAAAAGGACAAGCAGTGGCAGACCATATGTTCCAGAGTAGAGTGCGCAAGCAGTTCAAACCGCAATTAGAAACCGATTATACAAATTTCGCGAGAGCTTCAAGTGCCAAAGAGTGTAATACATAAAGTGGTTTGCAAAGGTCTTAAATTGTAGGCGTACAAGATCCACATGGTTCAGAGATTTCAACCAGATGTTGCCCAAAACGTGAACAATTTGCAATGGACACTTTGAACTGTCTGAATGAGGACAATGATTTCCTGAAGCGTGTGTGTTATTCTGATGAGCTACATTTCATGTTTGTGGCTCAGTTAAACGCCATAATGTCCGGATCTGTGGATCAGAAAATCCTCATGTCGAACGAGAACACATTCGAGACTGTGTAAATATTGATGTGTGGTGTAGGTTAACGTGTGATAGAGTAATTTACCTATTTTTCTTCCTTGACTGCAATGTAAGTGGCTATGTCTATCAAGACAAGTTGATAAATAATGCCAGTCCTCAGCTACAGGATATGCAAGACACTATCATCTTTCAGCAAGATCGCGCTCCCTCTCATTGGCCTCTAGAATGCCACAATTTTTTTAATGAAACCTTCTCCAACAGGTGGATTGGCAGATAGGGCCCAATTCCATTGCCACCGAGATCACCTAACATTGCACCCATAGATTTCTTTCTTTGGGGGAAGGTGAAAGATACTGTGCACGGAAGAGCAGTTCCTGATATTGTAACATTGCAACAACGTAACAAAGGTGCAATTTGCACATTCACACAAGACATGTTGAAGAATACGTGGGAAGAGATTGAATAACGGCTTGATTTTCTGTGTGTTACTAGGGGTGCATACGTTGAAGTTTTTTATCTGTGTTATATGCTTATGTAAGGTTCAAAACTTAATGAGTAGAGCCATATGTTATATAGCGCATGTTTCATTTACTGTATCCAATAAAGAGTTTCCTTGTTTCCGCACGCTATACGAGATTGGAATAATAGAGAATTGTGAAGGTGGTTCGATGAACCCTCTGCCAGGCACTTACATTGTTTGGTTTTCTGGTAAACATTTATGGAGACACGTCGTACTTCCGGTGAAACTTTCGTTAACAGGCGTAACAAAACATGGTATATAACCCGAAGGTGTTTTTGAAGTGTTAATTTTTCATAATGAACCAGAAATAAACCAATGAAATTTCGTTGGGTTTTCACTAATTTTTCTGAGCGTCCTGGCACAATGGACAGGTCGTCTTCGATGGCTCGTTACAGAGTAATAATTTAATTATGGTACATTCTGTTGCTTACCCAAATTACCTTTATTTCTGTGACAATAGCTTCACAATAGTGAAAATGTATGCAATACGTACAAAGCAAAACATAGAGTAATGCAGCAGTGCTTCGACGAAACACATATATTACTTTCACCCTGCGATTAATCTCTTCAGTCGGCGCACAATACATTACGTAAATGAAGGACTGTTCCTTTATAATTGTTGTCGACTATGATGGTAGCTACTGCGTGTACAGTGATTGTTAACATACAGCCAACACTATCGGAGAAGCAACATTGAGACAGGACTGAACAGTGCAAACCTGAGGGCGAGCAGTAAAGTGGGCAGTACAGCTGTCGACAAGAAATTCCGTAAGCAAATGAAACACATTCGTTTCGAAACAAGACATGTTGCGCACATTTTCGCAGATATACAAACAAATATTTTTAGTCCATTACAGATACGTACATAAGTGAGAATGAGAAGAAAAGAAATGCAATTACTCTCTAACGATCCACCGGCGGCCGCGGGTTCTTCACTGAAAATTCTCAAGCTATATCCCTCAATAATCTTCGGAATTTTGCCGGTTGAGTTCGGAATTGCTATGCGTTAAACGAGGAACACATTTCCATTAACGTATTGTTTAGAGGTTTCATGGTCATACAGACTTTATTTCATCACCGTCACTGTGCAGGAGGGGCAGTTTTACATACGGGGAGAAAAGTATGTCGTTGAAACACTTTCGAGCTACGGTATATTGATAAATTTCACTTATGGACCGTCTGACAGCAACTGAATAAAACACAATTTTAGTGAAATACGCGTTTCGCCTTTATTTTCTGCAAGGCATCATCAGTGGCCTGGAATATGTACATATGTTAGCTATTATATTTACATTTTTTTTTGTCACTGTGCCTATAGGTTATAAACAGTTCTGGTGGTTGGTATTTCCAATTAAGTAGTAATGTTTTGAACTGTACTTACAGGTTGCGTAGAGAGTTTCTTACATATTACGCTCCTGTTGAATTTTTGGTGTTGTTCTTCTTCCTATGAGCGCCAATTTGCTGTTTTTCCACATTCCACAGCACTATGCACTGAACGTTTGTTTTTATGCAATGTTTTGGTTTCTGTTGCCGACTGTCAAATGTTTTTGCCAAAGATCGAATATTACTGCCAAACTTATGAGTGTAACTATTGAAGTATCTGTGGTCTGTTCGTGTATGCATTTGTGTGTGCGTTTGTGTGTGTGTGAGTGTTTTTTGGTGTGGTATTAATTTAATTTTATTTTATTGTATTTATTTATTTATTTATTTTTGTTTTTGTCCTGTGTATGTGTGTGTGTGTGTGTGTTTTGGTGTGATATATACTTTTTTGTGCTGTGTGTGTGTCTGTCTGTATTTTGGTGTTAGGTTTTTTTTTGGGGGGGGGGACGGGGTCTGTGTATGTGTGTGTGTGTGTGTGTGTGTGTGTGTGTATGTCTGTCTGTATTTTGATGTTATATATATATATATATATATATATACACTCCTGGAAATGGAAAAAAGAACACTTTGACACCGGTGTGTCAGACCCACCATACTTGCTCCGGACACTGCGAGAGGGCTGTACAAGCAATGATCACACGCACGGCACAGCGGACACACCAGGAACCGCGGTGTTGGCCGTCGAATGGCGCTAGCTGCGCAGCATTTGTGCACCGCCGCCGTCAGTGTCAGCCAGTTTGCCGTGGCATACGGAGCTCCATCGCAGTCTTTAACACTGGTAGCATGCCGCGACAGCGTGGACGTGAACCGTATGTGCAGTTGACGGACTTTGAGCGAGGGCGTATCTTGGGCATGCGGGAGGCCGGGTGGACGTACCGCCGAATTGATCAACACGTGGGGCGTGAGGTCTCCACAGTACATCGATGTTGTCGCCAGTGATCGGCGGAAGGTGCACGTGCCCGTCGACCTGGGACCGGACCGCAGCGACGCACGGATGCACGCCAAGACTGTAGGAACCTACGCAGTGCCGTAGCGGACCGCACCGCCACTTCCCAGCAAATTAGGGACACTGTTGCTCCTGGGGTATCGGCGAGGACCATTCGCAACCGTCTCCACGAAGCTGGGCTACGGTCCCGCACACCGTTAGGCCGTCTTCCGCCTCCAGTGGTGTCGCGACAGGCGTGAATGGAGGGACGAATGGAGACGTGTCGTCTTCAGCGATGAGAGTCGCTTCTGCCTTGGTGCCAATGATGGTCGTATGCGTGTTTGGCGCCGTGCAGGTGAGCGCCACAATCAGGACTGCATACGACCGAGGCACACAGGGCCAACACCCGGCATCATGGTGTGGGGAGCGATCTCCTACACTGGCCGTACACCACTGGTGATCGTCGAGGGGACACTGAATAGTGCACGGTACATCCAAACCGTCATCGAACCCATCGTTCTACCATTCCTAGACCGGCAAGGGAACTTGCTGTTCCAACAGGACATTGCACGTCCGCATGTATCCCGTGCCACCCAACGTGCTCTAGAAGGTGTAAGTCAACTACCCTGGCCAGCAAGATATCCGGATCTGTCCCCCATTGAGCATGTTTGGGACTGGATGAAGCGTCGTCTCACGCGGTCTGCACGTCCAGCACGAACGCTGGTCCAACTGAGGCGCCAGGTGGAAATGGCATGGCAAGCCGTTCCACAGGACTACATCCAGCATCTCTACGATCGTCTCCATGGGAGAATAGCAGCCTACATTGCTGCGAAAGGTGGATATACACTGTACTAGTGCCGACATTGTGCATGCTCTGTTGCCTGTGTCTATGTGCCTGTGGTTCTGTCAGTGTGATCATGTGATGTATCGGACCCCAGGAATGTGTCAATAAAGTTTCCCCTTCCTGGGACAATGAATTCACGGTGTTCTTATTTCAATTTCCAGGAGTGTATATATATATATATATATATATATATATATATATATATATATTTTATGTTATCATTTCCTTTATTAAGTGTAGTAGGGAGCCGGTGCTGATGTGTGTTTGTTCATTTATCACATGTTTGTTTTCTGCTATGGCTTTCTGGATGTGGAAGTTTTCTTGCATTTGTATAAAATGTTTGTCATGGTTGCTTATTCTCATTATTTTCATTTCTTGTTCCATGTTTGTAGGATGATGGTTGTAGCGATTTCAATGCTCGGCAAATGTCGAATGGTTTGTTTCATACTTCCAACATCTGATATGTTCTTTGTATCTTGTTTCAAAATTCCTGCATGCCATGCCTATGTATACTGCATCACAACTTTGACATTCAAGTTTATATATTCCTGATTGTTGGAATTTGTCCCTCTTGGTAGCTGGCTGGCTTAGGTGTGATTGAAGGGTTTGCCCACGCTTATATGCTATTTTGAAGCCCTGTCTCTTTAGGATGTTTGCAACTCTGTGTGTTAGTTTATGTGTGTAGGTCATGGTGTACCATCTGGTTCTTTTCTGTGTGATGTTGTCATTGTGTGTGTTTGTTGAGTGTGTTTGTAAGTTTTCAGCTTGTGAGTTCTTTTGTATTGTGGAAATGTTGTGTTTGTTTTTTATTGGTGTTTTTATTTTTTGATTGAGCCTGTGTACCACATGTGTGTCATACCCGTTGTTCCTAGCTATTTGTATGACCGTGTTCATTTCTTGTTCATAGTTTCTCTTGCTGAGTGGGATTCTGTTTAATCTATGTAACATGTGTCTTAGTGCCGCAAGTTTCTGGCTTTGGGGGTGGTTGGATGTGGAATGTATTATTGTGTCCGTGGCTGTTGGTTTTCTAAAGATGTTAAATGTATGTTTTCCATTTTCTTTTTTAATTGTAATGTCAAGAAAATTTATTTGATTTTCTTTTTCTTTTTCAAGTGTGAATTTTATGTTCTTATGAGCTTTGTTTAATTCTGAATGGAGTTCATCTATTTTTTCACTTGGTTCGTCTACCAGACAAATAATGTCATCCACGTATCTGTACCAATATATGATTTTGAAACTTTCATTTGTGGTTATCTTATCAAATATCTGATTTTCAAGGTGACTAATGAAAATGTTTGCTAGTGTTCCTGATATTGGGGATCCCATGGGCAGTCCATCAGTTTGTAGATAATATTCTTCCTCAAACTGAAAGTAGTTTTGTTCAGTTGTCAGTCTGAGCATATCTGTTATTTCTTTTATTGCGTCTGTGGTGAGGTTGTTGTGGGATGAGAGATTTTGTTCTATGATTTCTATTGTTTCTGTGATAGGGATGGAGGTATACATATTTTCTATATCGAATGAAATCAGTGATGCTGTGTGTGGTACCTGTATGTTCTGTATGTTTTCTATTAGGTTTCCTGTGTTTATCACTGTTCTGTTGTTTTCTACTTTATAGTGTTTTGTAACTAACTTTTGGAGGTGTTTGGCTATGCGGTATGTTGGGGCTTTCTTGAAGTTGATAACAGGTCTCATTGGCATTCCGTCTTTATGTACTTTCGGTTGACTGCGGAGTGTTGGTGCTTGTGGGTGTTTCTGTGTTAAGTAGTATTTCTGTTTGTCTGTGAGTGTGTGTTCAATGTTTTTCAGTGTTCGTTTCACATTTGCCTGGAATCGTGTAGTTGGATATGACTTCAGTTTTTGTATTGCGTTGGTGTTTATGTATTCCTTGGTTTTTGTGATGTATTGCTCTTTATCCATGAGTACTGTTACATTTCCCTTGTCTGCTCTTGTTATTAATATGTTGTTGTTTGTTAACTTTTGTTTTAACCTTTTCATAGTAGCTGCTACTGTTTGGTTGTTCTTATTGTGTGTCTGCTGTGTTTGTTTTATTATGCCTTTTATTTCTTTTTTTACTAGTTCTCTTGTCAGTCCTATGTTTTATTTCACAATTATTTTGTTGTTCTTCACGTGTAAGGATGTGTTCGGTTTCTACTACGAGATTTTCTATGTATTGATTGTTCACTTTGCTATTGGTGCAGTGTTTCCAACCTTTTTCCAAGAGCATTTTTTCGTTTTCGTGCAGTTCTGTCTCTGTTAGGTTAACTAAGCGTGGATGGAATGTATGTTGGTGTTCATGTGGTTTCACATTTAAAATGGAAATGTATTTTTTCTTCTTTTTTACTGTTAGTTTCATTATCTTGTGTTTATGTTTGTTTTGTAAATGTTTCATTGCTATGTATGTGCTGTGCTCAGTTTTCTCTACTAGTGCCATGAAAACTGCGGCGTTCCCTACGTTTTTTGCCAATTCTAGATGAGTCTCATAGAGCATCATGTTTAGGTGCTGTTTTTTCGAATAGAGCATAGGACTGACAAGAGAACTAGTAAAAAAAGAAATAAAAGGCATAATAAAACAAACACAGCACACACACAATAAGAACAACCAAACAGAAGCAGCTACTATGAAAAGGTTAAAACAAAAGTTAACAAACAACAACATGCTAATAACAAGAGCAGACAAGGGAAATGTAACAGTACTCATGGATAAAGAGCAATACATCACAAAAACCAAGGAATACATAAACACCAACGCAATACAAAAACTGAAGTCATATCCAACTACACGATTCCAGGCAAATGTGAAACGAACACTGAAAAACATTGAACACACACTCACAGACAAACAGAAATACTACTTAACACAGAAACACCCACAAGCACCAACACTCCGTAGTCAACCGAAAGTACATAAAGACGGAATGCCAATGAGACCTGTTATCAACTTCAAGAAAGCCCCAACATACCGCATAGCCAAACACCTCCAAAAGTTAGTTACAAAACACTATAAAGTAGAAAACAACAGAACAGTGATAAACACAGGAAACCTAATAGAAAACATACAGAACATACAGGTACCACACACAGCATCACTGATTTCATTCGATATAGAAAATATGTATACCTCCATCCCTATCACAGAAACAATAGAAATCATAGAACAAAATCTCTCATCCCACAACAACCTCACCACAGACGCAATAAAAGAAATAACAGATATGCTCAGACTGACAACTGAACAAAACTACTTTCAGTTTGAGGAAGAATATTATCTACAAACTGATGGACTGCCCATGGGATCCCCAATATCAGGAACACTAGCAAACATTTTCATTAGTCACCTTGAAAATCAGATATTTGATAAGATAACCACAAATGAAAGTTTCAAAATCATATATTGGTACAGATACGTGGATGACATTATTTGTCTGGTAGACGAACCAAGTGAAAAAATAGATGAACTCCATTCAGAATTAAACAAAGCTCATAAGAACATAAAATTCACACTTGAAAAAGAAAAAGAAAATCAAATAAATTTTCTTGACATTACAATTAAAAAAGAAAATGGAAAACATACATTTAACATCTTTAGAAAACCAACAGCCACGGACACAATAATACATTCCACATCCAACCACCCCCAAAGCCAGGAACTTGCAGCACTAAGACACATGTTACATAGATTAAACAGAATCCCACTCAGCAAGAGAAAGTATGAACAAGAAATGAACACGGTCATACAAATAGCTAGGAACAACGGGTATGACACACATGTGGTACACAGGCTCAATCAAAAAATAAAAACACCAATAAAAAACAAACACAACATTTCCACAATACAAAAGAACTCACAAGCTGAAAACTTACAAACACACTCAACAAACACACACAATGACAACATCACACAGAAAAGAACCAGATGGTACACCATGACCTACACACATAAACTAACACACAGAGTTGCAAACATCCTAAAGAGACAGGGCTTCAAAATAGCATATAAGCGTGGGCAAACCCTTCAATCACACCTAAGCCAGCCAGCTACCAAGAGGGACAAATTCCAACAATTAGGAATATATAAACTTGAATGTCAAAGTTGTGATGCAGTATACATAGGCATGACATGCAGGAATTTTGAAACAAGATACAAAGAACATATCAGATGTTGGAAGTATGAAACAAACCATTCGACATTTGCCGAGCATTGAAAACGCTACAACCATCATCCTACAAACATGGAACAAGAAATGAAAATAATGAGAATAAGCAACCATGACAAACATCTTATACAAATGCAAGAAAACTTCCACATCCAGAAAGCCATAGCAGAAAACAAACATGTGATAAATAAACAAACACACATCAGCACAGGCTCCCTACTACACTTAATAAAGGAAATGATAACTTAAAATATATATATATATATATATATATATATATATATATATATATATACACTCCTGGAAATTGAAATAAGAACACCGTGAATTCATTGTCCCAGGAAGGGGAAACTTTATTGACACATTCCTGGGGTCAGATACATCACATGATCACACTGACAGAACCACAGGCACATAGACACAGGCAACAGAGCATGCACAATGTCGGCACTAGTACAGTGTATATCCACCTTTCGCAGCAATGTAGGCTGCTATTCTCCCATGGAGACGATCGTAGAGATGCTGGATGTAGTCCTGTGGAACGGCTTGCCATGCCATTTCCACCTGGCGCCTCAGTTGGACCAGCGTTCGTGCTGGACGTGCAGACTGCGTGAGACGACGCTTCATCCAGTCCCAAACATGCTCAATGGGGGACAGATCCGGATATCTTGCTGGCCAGGGTAGTTGACTTACACCTTCTAGAGCACGTTGGGTGGCACGGGATGCATGCGGACGTGCATTGTCCTGTTGGAACAGCAAGTTCCCTTGCCGGTCTAGGAATGGTAGAACGATGGGTTCGATGACGGTTTGGATGTACCGTGCACTATTCAGTGTCCCCTCGACGATCACCAGTGGTGTACGGCCAGTGTAGGAGATCGCTCCCCACACCATGATGCCGGGTGTTGGCCCTGTGTGCCTCGGTCGTATGCAGTCCTGATAGTGGCGCTCACCTGCACGGCGCCAAACACGCATACGACCACCATTGGCACCAAGGCAGAAGCGACTCTCATCGCTGAAGACGACACGTCTCCATTCGTCCCTCCATTCACGCCTGTCGCGACACCACTGGAGGCGGAAGACGGCCTAACGGTGTGCGGGACCGTAGCCCAGCTTCATGGAGACGGTTGCGAATGGTCCTCGCCAATACCTCAGGAGCAACAGTGTCCCTAATTTGCTGGGAAGTGGCGGTGCGGTCCCCTACCGCACTGCGTAGGATCCTACGGTCTTGGCGTGCATCCGTGCGTCGCTGCGGTCCGGTCCCAGGTCGACGGGCACGTGCACCTTCCGCCGACCACTGGCGACAACATCGATGTACTGTGGAGACCTCACGCCCCACGTGTTGAGCAAATCGGCGGTTCGTCCACCCGGCCTCCCGCATGCCCACTATACGCCCTCGCTCAAAGTCCGTCAACTGCAAATACGGTTCACGTCCACGCTGTCGCGGCATGCTACCAGTGTTAAAGACTGCGATTGAGCTCCGTATGTCACGGCAAACTGGCTGACGCTGACGGCGGCGGTGCACAAATGCTGCGCAGCTAGCGCCATTCGACGGCCAACACCGCGGTTCCTGGTGTGTCCGCTGTGCCGTGCGTGTGATCATTGCTTGTACAGCCCTCTCGCAGTGTCCGGAGCAAGTATGGTGGGTCTGACACACCGGTGTCAAAGTGTTCTTTTTTCCATTTCCAGGAGTGTGTGTGTGTATATATATATATATATATATATATATATATATATATATATATATAACACCACAATACAGACACACACACACACACATACACAGACCCCGCCCCCCCCCAAAAAAAACGTAACACCAAAATACAGACAGACACACACACACAACACAAAAAAGTATATATCACACCAAAACACACACACATACACAGGACAAAAACAAAAATAATTAAATAAATACAATAAAATAAAATTAAATTAAATTAATACCACACCAAAAAACACTCACACACACACAAACGCACACACAAATGCATACACGAACAGACCACAGATACTTCATTAGTTACACTCATAAGTTTGGCAGTAATATTCGATCTTTGGCAAAAACATTTGACAGTCGGCAACAGAAACCAAAACATTGCATAAAAACAAACGTTCAGTGCATAGTGCTGTGGAATGTGGAAAAACAGCAAATTGGCGCTCATAGGAAGAAGAACAACACCAAAAATGCAACAGGAGCGTAATATGTAAGAAACTCTCTACGCAACCTGTAAATACAGTTCAAAACATTACTACTTAATAGGAAATACCAACCACCAGAACTGTTTATAACCTATAGGCACAGTGACAAAAAAAATGTAAATAAAATAGCTAACATATGTACATATTCCAGGCCACTGATGATGCCTTGCAGAAAATAAAGGCGAAACGCGTATGGCACTAAAATTGTGTTTTATTCAGTTGCTGTCAGACGGTCCATAAGTGAAATTTATCAATATACCGTAGTATTACGCGCAACTGAGGAGGACAGGACCACAAAACTTTCGAGCTAACATGTATTTCGTATCGCGCGTCTTTTCACAACAACCCTCACATATTTGGTTTCACTAACATGGATAATATGAAAGTTTCTTCGCGATTGAACTGGGTTGGACGTTTGTGTTATTTAGGTATCTGCCTTAGTCTACATAAGCGCACATTTATTTGCTTTCTCAGTTGGTATCCGTTAATGGAGACTACTATTAATATTTTTTGTTTCTCATGGTGCGGTGAAATTTAGCAGCAATGAAGGTTATGTGGTGAAAGTAACTGATGGTTACGAGGACTTAATTATAATGTAGCTGTGATAACATTTATTAACCATACTACTATGAAACACAGTCACTAAACTATTAAAAAAAATGTTTCCAAAAACAATTACTTGAAAAAAGCTCAAAAATTTTCATAAAATCCTTACTGGTCTGCATTCACTAAGATTTAAATCCAAAACGGTAATACAAAAAACGTTACGCAAGAGAACACATTATCTGTTAGTGAGTATTTGAGATTATTTGGTTGTTCTCCATCAAACACTTCCGTTCCTGATCTTTCGCCCAGAGCTGCGCTGGAGGTGCTCCTCATTTCGCTGAGCCTTGCCGAGACACAGCGGAACCAGGAGCTCCTCTGAAGATGTCTAGCGCAGCTCTGGGCGAAAGATCAGGATCGGAAATATTTCATGGACTAAGGTCGTACGACCCAGAAGACTAATCACCATCCGACACATCCGGTTCTGAAAGTCTTCCCTCTAGGAGCAAACCAATAGTTCGGTAACAGTGCTTTTACCACACTAGAACCCCACAAGTTAACATTAAGCTCATAAGATGCTGAAAGGTCTCTGTTGGATTCCTTTCATGTTAATTTCTTAAATCTGTTGTCATTTACGGCATAAATTCCTCTTCTAAATTTACTGTGGTGTTTCTGACTATCTGGGAGGAGACTGAGCAGTGAAACGTGTTACTTTTACACATAAACAAGAACGATCTGTCATACTACTACACTTTAAAACACAGTTTATATGTAATTCATGTCACACAGTCTCATATGGAACCTACATCCGCTTTCTTTGATATACTGTATATGATAAAATACTGTCATCCCCCTTCCCTTCTGTGTGAAAGGATGAATGAGCAAATGTATTTGTAGTTGCATGCTGGATGGTAGCAGACAAGCCTGTCTGCTAGAGAACAGTAGGACCAACGTCGGAACAGGTAGCTACGCTTTCTAAAAGCAAAGAGGTTTCTATCCTTAGTATGGTCCTGTCCGTCCCTTGTCATGTTGGTATAGGAAGCTGCCTCTCTGGTCACTTCCGTTTGTATTTGGGAAGCACGCTCGGTAGGAGCACAGCTCAGTCTGTCCGCAGCGAGCGTCTGAATTGGTAAGATCTCCGGCTAAGCGCGTGTCGGCTAAGTCCGTAGGACAATGGATTTCTTAAGTGCAGCCTAACTGAAAATTTGATCACCTTTATTTCAGGTTTAGCTCTAAAATATCTAATGTTATCTTAAATTGCAACGCAGTGTGATTCGAGTGTACAGTTCAGAATGTATTCCGGTAGTTGCTTTGTCACTACTTAGTGAGTAAAGTGGAACCACGTGTTGATCAGTAACTCTAAAATGCGAATGCTCGTGTGATTATAACGTCTCGTCTCGACAATATTTTTTTAATATAGCAACTTTTCTTTATGTTCAACCCACGTGGGGTGTACTTTATGAGACCAGTACCACGTGCTTATACAACTGTTTGACCCATCAGGTTAATAGTAAGACGATAGTAACCAGTTCGAGGTTTTTCTTTAGTAAATTCCGTTTCGATGTAATTTATTTTAATTATCAAAATTATTGTGGAGTTACACTCTTTGTGTAAACCAAGTTGACCACGTGAAGCATGTGGTGAAAGCATCAAAGTAGCCCTCAGCTATTCTTTTCGGGAAGATTTCACAGAGAGTTAGTATGAATTTGGTATACCAGTGTGTGGTAATTACATGACGGACAGGATTGCGCTACGAACGTAACTTCTTTGGGTGAAAATTGAATCGGTTGGTTGTCGTTAATTTCCTCTTGCATATGTTTCAACGCTCTCTGTGTGTTATTTTATGAATGCAGTGTTGTATGTAGTCTGCCAATCTTGGCTTCCTATTTGATGTGTTCCGTAAGATTACAAACTCACATTTTCGCAGTCCTAAATAAGGCACCAGCTTAGTTATGACTCAAGTTTAATATGCTGAAATTTCAATGATCAATGTTAAAATAAATTTCCAAATATAAACTGATTTATTTCTGTTCATTTAAATTCTCTTTTTTATATATATATCACCGGTTGTCGCATGACGATTAAAAGATTATAATTAATGTTTGTCTGGTTGGGAATTTGGTAAGCTAGACTGGATACCTGGTGAAACAGTTGCTCAGTAATGCAAGATTAACTTCCCCAGACAGCTCACAGGTTTAACCCACTTTTATGGTCTTGAATAGCAGCACCGCTTTCATAGCAAATTAAAGCAACAACGTTACAATGCATAAGATAAATCGTACTCCAAACTTAAATTTCCCAGAATAATATTGTATGCAACAACCAAAAATGCACACTTCAACGCTAGCTTAAGCCAAAATATTGCACTAGTGGGTTCCGTCTTGCCAACGGCGGTGCCGCTGCCCTAGCACCGAATTTAAGCGCTCTCGGGCTGGGCTAACACTTGGATGGGTGACCATCCGGTCCGCCGAGCGCTGTGGCCAAGCGAGGTGCACTCAGCCCTTGTGAGGCAAACTGAGGAGCTACTTGACTGAGAAGTAGCGACTCCGGTCTTGTAAACTGACGTACGGCAGGGAGAGCGTTGAGCTGACCACATGTCCCTCCATATCCGCATCCAGTGACGCCTGTGGGCTGAGGATGACACGGCGACTGGTCGGTACCGTTCGGCCTTCCAAGGCCTATTCGGACGCAGATTAGTTAGGTAGTTCAGGGTACCTTCTTCCTAAGAGAAACACGTCATCCAGTATTACGAACTGCATAGGATAGTAACCTTATAACAAGCCCCTAGCACAGTTAAACTTCATAGTTGTGACACCGAACCCGATACTTGGGTATTTAAGAAATAACTTTCAACAGATATCAACACAAATCTCCCTTGAACGTTGCTGACAAGTTGCAATGAGACATAGTAAGGTAGGCAGAGTCACTCTTTGCTAACAATAAACCGTCTGTAATCGCCTCTCAGTAAATAGGTAGCAATAAGACGCACACAGTTTCAAAATACACTAGCACCTAACGAAACGAAGTCCCTGTCGCTTATAATGGAATGCAAATCGCACGTATCGGGCGGTTATAATTAAACGGATAGTGTTCCGATGCCGCAGTGCGGGATGTAAACGTCACAAGATGCTGAAAATCGTTGGGCTATTCACTGATCAGTACGCTCGTGGAGCATGCTGAAACAGAATGTTCCAGGTTCTGCCACCAGCTGAAAATATGGCACTGTAAGTAGTCAGAATGTGGTGTGGGAGCAGCCTAAGGAGAAACGATGAAACACATGATAACGGTGGTGCTGGTACGTTTATTCTGCTACTGTCACAAGTTGGAACATGTGTTCAATGTGGTCTCCCAAGTCGCCAATATACTGCATCCATACCATGACATGGAATAGCATGGAATAGCTGCATCAACCAGTCTCTGGACTGCAGACCACAACAACAAAAACAACATGACATGAGCGCCTGTTGCTCGTAGCATGTCCAATGTAATCAGAATGATATGCCCTCAAATGTTATCCTTCACATCAGAAAAGGTGCGGATATATCCCTGAAGGACACGACCTTTCAGATATCCTACGGAGATCTAGGTCGGGTTACCTGGAATGCCATTTACCTTTAAATGCCAGAAAATGATGTGGTCCTATCAAACATTTCTCGAAGCAAATCTTTCACCAAATAAGCGACATAAGATGTCGACCCATCCTGAATGAAAATGGTGTGTGGACAGGGTTGCATACCTAATGGCCCCGGTTCGATTTCCAGCTGTGTCGGAGAGTTTCTCCGCTCAGGAACTGTTTGCTGTGTTGTGATAATCATCAACTAAAAATAGTTACTGTTCCGAAAGAACAGATACCAATGATCACCATGCAGCTTCTCTAGAAAGAAATAATTAATCGAAAGCATCAGCTGCCAATAGGTGTTGTTGATATACCTCCTTCCTTTAGGAACATTACGAATGTAGGTTGTGGACAGTTGGGAATGTGGGGAAGCGTACGAGGAATAAGTCCCTGCAGTCGCGCTATCCTCTGTGCCCTCGGCGGCTCAGATGGTTGGAGCGTCTGCCATGTAAGCAGGAAATCCCGCGTTCGAGTTCCGGTTTCAGCACACATTTTCAGCTGTCCCCATTGAGGTATATCAACAACACCTGTTGTCAGCTGAGGGTTTCGATTAATTATCATTTTTTCCTAATCATAATTTCATCTCCATCGACACGCAAGTCACCGAAGTGGCGTCAACTCGAAAGACTTGCACCAGGCGAACGGTCTACCCGTCAGGAGGCCCTAGCCACACAGCATTTCCACTTCCATGGTTAGTGATGTGCACATATACAGATGGTTGCAGCATCAACTACACAAGGTATGCAAGGGCAGTGCATTGGTGGAGCTGTCATAGGTAATCAAGTGATTCATGTGAAAAGGCTTCCGACGTGATTATAGTCGCATGACGGTGTTTAACGGACTTTGAACGTGGAATGGTAGTTGGCGTTAGACGCATGGGATACTCCCTTTCGGAAATCGTTAGGGAAGTCAATATTCAAAGATCCACAGTGTCAAGAGTGTGCCAACAATACTAAATATCTGACTTTACCTCTCACCCTGGATAACACACTGTCCAAAGGCCTTCACTTACCGACCGAGAGCAGCAGCGTTTGCATAGAGATGTCAGTGCTAACAGTCAAACAACACAGCGTGAAAGAACGGCAGGAACGAATGTGGGACGGACGAAGAATGTTTCCGTTATTTCATTGTGGTGAAATCTCACTCTGTTACCGCGCGCCGTGGAATTTGAATCCCCGCCAGACGTTATGGACGTCGAAGACCCCTAGAGGTCTCTGCACCATCGCGTCGTAAGCCGTGGCGGCGCGCGCCTCCTGGCCCGCATTTGGTGAGAGGACACGTGGTTCCAGCGGCCAATAGCGGCGCCCCCGATAGAGTATTTAAGAGCCTTCCTCTCGCTCAAGCAGCTCGACCTTCCTTCTCTACTGATGACCAACTCCTCCGCCTCACTCATCTCCTCTCCCTCCAGCTTAACTCCCGTCCCGCCATTTATGTCTCCCTTGACCGCGAAAACGCCTACGACCATGTCTGGCATCCCAGTCTCCTGTTTAAACTCCAAACCTACGCCCTTCCTATCAACTACATCCGTCTGATGGCCTCCTTCCTCTCCCATCGCCTCTCCTATGTTACCATCCATAATGCCATTTCCCACACCTTCTACCCCTCTGCAGGTGTGCCCCAGGGCTCTGTCCTCTCCCCTCTCCTCTACCTCCTGTACACGGCAGATATGCTCCAACCCCCCCCCCCCTCCAGTACACCTCTTGCAATATGCTGATGTCACCGCATTCCTTGCCCTCACTCCTACCCTCCAACGGTCCCAACGCCTTCTCCAGAATCACCTTGACCTTTTTGCTGCATGGTGTAACCAGTGGCTCCTGCAAATCAATCCTTCCAAGACCCACGCAATCATCGTAGGTCGTACCACTCGCTCCTTCCGGCTCCTGGATTTCTCTCTTACTGTGTGTGCCTGTCCTGTCTCCCTCACCTCCACCCTCACCTACGTTGGGCTCACCATTGACCATCACCTCACCTGGATCCCTCATCTCCGCTCCATCCAATCCAAAGCCCACAACCACCTCCGACTCCTCAAACTCCTCTCTGGCCGGACATGGGGGTTGCACCCCTCTACCATCCTCCACACCTGCAAATCCTTAATCCATCCCATCCTCTGTTATGCCAGTCCTGCCTGGATATCTGCCCCCCCCCCCCAAATTCTATAAGTGCCTCCAGATCCTTGAGCGTCATGCACTCCGCCTCACCTTCTGTATACGCCTCCCGTCCCCCACGCGGATCCTCCATGATCTCATTCCTTTCCGCCATCTGCTCCTATTCCTCGAACATATCCGCATCCTCTACACCTCCCGCCGCCTTGATCCCCCTCACCCCCTGGTTACTCCTCTCCTCTCCCATCCCCACCCCCTGCCATGTCTTCACTGTGGTGTCCCCCCTACCCTCCATCTCTACACCCTTCATCTCCTTTCCCAAGGTGGCTTCTATCAACTCCCCATCCCGGATGATGCCCTCTCTCCCTACATTTATCCCTACTATCAACTCTGATCCTCATTCCCCCTCCTTTCCTCTGTCCTTTTCCCAGGCTCCCTCTCCCCCACTTCCCTCCTCTATTTTCCCCACCTCCCCTCTCTCTGCCCCCTTCTCTCCCCCGAGTCCTTTTGCATTTCCCTCCTCTCATTCCCTCTCGCGTCTGCCCTGCCCCTCTCCCCCTTTATTAGTCCTCTTCCTCCTTGGTTCCCCCCCTTTTCCTTTTTTTCCTTCCTCCCTCCATGTTGTTCCCCCTCCTCCAGGTCCCCCCCCCCCCCCCAACTGCCTTTGGCTCGGGAGTGTCATCTTTGTGCCGCCCTTTTTGTGCAGTGTTTTACAGTGAGTGTTTTACAGTGAGTGTTCTGTGTTGTGTTGTTTGGGAAGTGTTGCGAATGGCCATCATACTGTCGCTGGGTGTGCATTTTATCTCTTGCGAAGAGAAACCGGACTGTCGCCATGTTTTTTAATTGTGTGTGTACTATGTTACTTGTCTGATTCCTGTGTCTTTTATTAACATTGCCAACCCCTTTTGCTTTCTGTTTTAACTTTCCGCATTTTTCCGCCATTTTACACTTTACATCACCGTTTTATCGCCTGTTTTTCTTGTTTCTTTTCTTCTTCCGTTTTTAAAATAAAAGTCTGTAGGCTGTAGAGCAGTGTACTAAGCTGCTGCCAACCCGCCCCCTTCGGGGTGGGGGGGGGGGGGGGAATTGAAAATCAATAAAGGAAAAAAAAAAGAAAAAGCTCAACCAGCCAGTCGAACCTTGCATACGTCTCTGGACACATCGCCTCGCCTTAGACAGATTATTTACTCTCTTGTTCTGTGAACGAGTGGACATGGTTGTTAGGTTTCCTTGTGACTCCGTTGTTCGATCTTGTTGTTGTTCGTTCTGTCCTTCGATGGTCGTGTCCGTCCTCTCCCGTTGTGTTGTTGTTCGCGGGCTGTTCCGCGGGTCCCGCCGCGCTTTTCGTCACCTCAACCCCGCGACCGTTCCGGTCGCCGTTACAACACTGACATTAATGGGCTATGGCAGCAGACGACCGACGAGAGTGGCATTGATAACAGCACGACATCGCCAGCAGCGCCTCTCCTGGACTAGTGACCGTATCGGCCAGACCCTAGACAACTGGAAAACCGGCGCTTGGTCGCATGAGTCCCGATTTCAGTTGGTAAGAGCTGATGGTAGGGCTGGAGTGTGCCGTAGAACCCACGAAGCCATGGACCTAAGTTGTCAACCAGATACTGTGGTGGCTCCATAGTGGTGCGGACTGTGTTTAATGAACATTGACTGAAAATGTTCGGCTACTTGGAGACTATCTGTAGCCATTTAAGGACTTCGTTTTCCCAAAAAATGATGGAATTTTTATGGATAACAAAGTGCCATGACCCCGGTTCATAGTTGTTAGCGACTGGTTTAGCATTCTGGACCGATGGCACAATTGATTTCGTCACCCGCAACGCCCATCATGAATCATATCGAACATTCTGCACCGGCAACACTTCCGCTATTATAGACGAATATAGGGGGGCAGCATCGCTCAATATTTCTGCAGGGGACTTCCAACAACTTGGTGGGTCCACGCTACTTTAAGTATGTGCAATACGCCTTGCAAAAGGAGGTCCTACACGATATTCGGAGCCATACTGTGACTTTTTTTCCCGTTACTGTGCGGCCATCAGACGCAGATACCCAGCACCATATATACAGTAGTGGAAATCAGTATAAAGGTAAGGATATTACAGGAAAATTAACATTGTCGGTTCGAACAGTTTCGTGCAATGTATATGCAACAGTATGAGAGCCAGTACACCACCAAACGTAGTCAAATTTTCTCGCATTTGACGTCAGTAGTTCAGTATAAAACAAGACATCAGCGATTCGCGTCGTAGAGGGTGGAACTCATTGTAAAGGCAGTCGGATATGTGTTGTGTTAATATGATCGCATGTGCCTTTACTGGAGATGGAAAAGGGACAACATTAGTGACAGTGCCTATTGTGTACATAAAGCACGAATGTGACAATGCAATGCTTAAATCAGTTTTCATTTGATGAAAAAGCCAAAATCGATACGTAGAGGGAAGCGGGATTCTCTGATCTTCAAATTTCCTAGAAGTTGAACTGTTCAAATACGGTGAATAGTAATTTCGTTGGATTGGGTGCACGATATGGACAGAACGGAAAATTTGAGCAAAGTAGAAAAATATCTGAGGCATAGAAGAGGTTACTTTTGCGCAAAGCAAGGACCAGAAATCTTTATTCTTTTCAGTTTGGCTCTGATTTACAGTTACCTGTTACTTCTGTAGGTGTACAACGAATTTTGTCAAATGAACACATCTTACATTCAAGAAACTACTGGAGGAACCTGCTCCAACAGCCATCCATAAACAGGCTAAACTGGTGTTTGCTGAAAAACATGTGTCATGAACATCAGACTGGGATAAAGGAATTTTCAGTGATAAGAAGAAGTTTTGTTTAGGTGGGCAGGATGGATTTCAATATTGTTAGCATGACGGGGGAATAGAGTAGCCGGTAACAATGAGCAGAAATTTTGATCGTTGCAGTATTATAATTCGGGGAGCCTTCACGCATTGCTAGGCTGAACACAAGAATCAATTCCAATAAGTACACTGAGATACTAGAGACAGAACTGAGTAGAATACATGAGCACCTAGGATACGAAAGTCCAATGTTTCTACAAGATACTGCATCTGTTTATGTTTCTGCTACAGTCAAAATGTGGTTTCAAGATGAAGATATCGATGTCTGGCCCTGGTCGGCACGTAGCCTTGATCTGAATTCCGTGGAAAACCTTTGGGGAATACTTTCTATGTTTGTTTATCGCAATGGGAGGCAATATGAGGCCGTAAGTGAACTGAAAAGAGCGACACGAGAAGAATGAGCGACAGTTTCACTGAAAGAACTACTAACCCTAACAAAATCATCGCCGAAGGGAATTTTTGAGGTAATTAAGAAGAGAGGGACAAAGTACTAACAACGCAATAATCCGACAGGATACTGAATGCCTTTACATCAGTTTTCACCCAGGAAATGTTTTATCCGTATATACTACTTCACAGTAAATTAGGTACATACATGCTTCAGACGTGGTACTACTACTTTCGTGAAACTCTGCCTTTATACCGATTTCCACTACTGTGTAACTTCTGCATTAGACCGTAGGATACTAAAACAAGTCTCAGACTTACTAAGACGTAATGTTAATCGCACTTGCTGGATATCTGTACAGCTACTGTCACTGACTAGCTACCACTTATTCTCTACCAAAGTGTCTACACATACATGTCAATAAACTCATCGGCCAGAGCAAGTGCCGGCTAGGGTGGCCATGCTGTTCTAGGCGCTACAGTCTGGAACCGCGAGACCGCTACGGTCGCAGGTTCGAATCCTGCCTCGGGCATGGACGTGTGTGATGTCTTTAGGTTTAAGTAGTTCTAAGTTCTAGGGGACTGATTACCTTAGCAGTTAAGTCCCATAGTGCTCAGAGTCAGAGCAAGTAACAAGGTGATTTTTCTCGTAGAACTGGATAAAAAAATAAGTCACGCTCACAGCGTTCCGTATACAAGATGACTTTCTGTATGATACTAATCAGTCATGATTACGATGTGTAAATTAGCAAAATGCAAATGGCTCCCGCTTTTATCGAACTCACCCGAGTGCTCTATATGTTGTCAAATGACAAACACAGCCTGTCACAGAGTAACCACGAACTTCCATACATAATATTGCTTTTTACCGAACACAGTCGAGGAACCACTTGTACTTAGGTCTGAACACTGTATTTAATAACTCAACTACCAGAATGTAGTCACTAACAAGGAAAACTCCCCATCATACCTCCCGCACCCCCCCCCCCCACCCCCTCTCAGATTTAGTGGTAAGATGGGCTAGGGGATAGCCCGTCAAAAACTGGACATGGATCAAGCATGAAAACAGGAAGATGAACTGAACTGTAAAAAAAAAAAGAAGAAGCAAAGTAGAAATAGCGAACGATACAATCTCACGATCTTCAACATGGATCGAATTTAAACATCATCGTGTCGTGGTTATGTGGTCACGATGTTGGAGCACGAAAGGGGAGGTCCGTATTCAAATCTCCCTCGTACAACATTTTTTTGTTTATATAAAATTACGAACTATCCGTCAGATCACTGATGTGTCTCTTCGCTGTATTAAAATTGTTGTATGTGTCATTGTGTAAAGGCCGTTTCGCGTTTGCAACAGCGACGTGTAACGAAGGGACCTCCAGACGTACGTATCTTCTATTTTTTCCACACAAGTACCCCATCTAAAGACTCTTGCTTTCCGTTTTTGAAGTTTTGATTCTTGAATTTCTTTGTTGTAACGTGGTCCACACACATCCAAGTGTTATTTTTGTTGTTGCTGTGGGAGTCAGCACCGACACAAACAAGGAAGGAGAGAAATTACGATGAGTGGTGGCAGGAATCAAAATCATCTGTACTTAACATTTTCAGATAAATAGAAAACTTTATAACTATTAAGGAAAGAAACATAACTTGTCGTTATGAGATGACATGATGTCCTTTTGTGCCTCCTATATGCAATTACTTTTTCGCACTTATTACTACTCGTAGAATGCAGAGTAAGTATCGTCTTCCTATCTGTGCTGATACTCTCGAAGTCTGCGACCCAACTGGGGCCAACCAGCAATGGGCGGTTGATTAAGTCAGCGTTAACAGGGAGCACTGCACTTTGTCTTCTTGGAGTTGTGACGCTGCCTGCTCTTTCCATTGGCGTGGAGACCAGCATCTTCTAGATGTCGTTTCGCGACGCTGCTCTAGTCGGTGTGCAGTCGATGCATTACGACTACACAGTTTTCATTTCAGTGAGAGGTCCATGCGGCATATCGCCTGCCCTCACTACTCATCACATTTACTTGTGACGGTAATATATTCTTACCCACATGACTCACATTCTATAATCAGTGTATAGTATAACAGTTGCCAAGACTGTTGAAGGAGAGTAGGCACGTCAATGACCGGACGAACAGTTCATAAATTTATGAAAAAAGGAGTGGGGTGGGCGGGGGGGGGGGGGGGGGGGCGGGGGGGGGGCGGGGGGGGGGGGACACGAGAGAAGACAGTAAACCGATCTCTTGCTTTGCTACCCAACATCAAGAACTTGCAACAACTACGCCGTGGCTATTCAGATTCGCTTGATGTTGCATGATGTATTGAGCTTGGACTGCTCGCTGTTTCTGTTTTGTTCCTTTTTCCACAGTCCAGTACATCTTCTTCCTGTTTTCTTGTTTGATCTGTGTTCTATTCCACTGGGCCATTTTACCGCAAAATTTTAGGGGGGGGGGGGGGAGGGTTGCGATGGGGAGTTTCTGAAGTTCCCTTGTAAGGCGTGCAGGTAGTGCTCATCTTTACATGCAGAAACCCCTTTCTCCACCTCTACTTGAATCGCTATGTTCTGCCCGGGGTACGAGCCCAGGCGCTCCACCCGCTTGTGTCTACGCTGCGGCTATGTCCGGTGCTGACTGTAAGCGTATGGGGCCTGAAGATGGCAAAATGAATTGCCGAAAGTGGCTGCGTCCGACATAAAATAATGTAACGTAAAGTATGCAGCGCGTAGTTTATTGAGTTGAAAAGTACGTACCACTTTATGTCCCCCAGATATAGTGGACCAACAGAGACTGTTAGTGACGTGTGTTGACAGCCAGTTCCTTCTGGGCGACCGAGCGAGGTGGCGCAGTGGTTAGACACTGGACAAGTATTCGGGAGGACGACGGTTCAATCCCGCGTCCGGCCATCCTGACTGAGGTTTTCCGTGATTTCCCTAAATCACTCCAGGCAAATGCCGGGATGGTTCCTTTCAAAGGGCATGGCCGACGTCCTTCCCTAATCCGATGAGACCGATGACCTCGCTGTCTGGTCTCCTTTCCCAAACAACCCAACCCCTTCTGGGCCATCCAGTAACAGCTCCTGTGCTAGACTTCCACTACACCGCCCACCGGCCACCTCTAAGCGTAGCGTGGGACGCCAACACTGGCTCCCGGACGCAGCTCTTAAATTTGTGTGAGCGCAAGAATAACAGAGGCATACCAGGACAACATTTCCTTGTTTTGCCGTTTTTCAAGCTTTATAAACCTTTATTTTATTTAGTGTACTACTGTTTCATTTTTGGACAATAAGTCAGTTTCACAAATAAAGCTGTGTGTCAGTTATAGCATCTGTGGCACAGTCAGTTCTCAAGTTACTAGGAGGTTATCACTAAAATATAGATTTCAGTTACATTTACATTATTTTTACTGACAACTTCTTTTCCTCTCATGATAACCATTTCGTTGCGAGCAGGCTCTTCAGTCTAACAGTCTCTCTTGCATACAGTTGTTTTACTACTGCAAAGTCAGGGCTTAGATGAAAGCATTTTTCACACACATTCGGCCGCTGTTCGGGTATAGTCACTGGCACAGTATGAGTAGCAGTCAAGCGTCAAACGATCACTCGCCACATCAGGACCATGAAACAGTAATATTCAGAAGTAATGACTATGCACATTAAGACATTCATCACACTGGGAGACCAAACGATCAATTCCTCCTTCGCAAAACTCGGTGGGCCGCTGACGGATCCACAGCCGCACCCGTTCTGCTCCTCCTCCTCCGATTGAAACCAATGTTCACGCATGTCTTTCTTCAGATCGGCAAAGATGCGAAAAATATACCGTGAAAGATCTAGGCTTTACGAAGGATGTTGTAATGTTTCCAAAACAGGCGTAGCCTTCGTCTGATTGGCAGTGGGGCCGCGGGCCTTATCGGTTAACGGGATGAATCCGTCCGAAAGCATTCCGACAGCCCGAGGGGAAGCGGCAAAGCCAACAGTTGAAATATCCCACACCTTCCCAGCCAAAGAGATTCAAAGCTATTCATACGAGTTCCGGTGATCATCATGTCAAGATTATCGTCTTTCTCGATTGTCGGTGCCCTCTGTCCGTAGAGTTCTTCGAGCGTGGTACCACAATCAATACGCAGCGCTTTGAAGACACTTGTAAAAACTGCGACGCGTCTTGAAGTCAAAACGCACAGTATTTCTGGCGGGTGTAGAGCTTTCATTTGACTTCCCCTAATATACACTATGTGATCAAAAGTATCAGGACACCCACACGAACATACGTATTTCATATTAGGTGCTCTATGGTGCCACCTACTACCAGGTACTCCATATCAGTGACCTCAGTGGTCATGATTCATCGTGAGAGAGCGGAATGGGGCGCTACGCGGAACTCACGGACTTTCGAATGTGGTTAGGTGATCGAGTGTCATTTGTGTCATACGTCTGTAAGCGAGATTTCCACACTCCTAAACATCCCTAGGTTCACTGTTTTCGATGTAATAGTGAAGCTGAAACGTGAAGGAAACGTACAGCACAAAACTGTACAAGCCGACCTCGTCAGTTGACTGACAGAGACCGCCAACAGTTGGAAATGGTCGTAATATATCCAGAACACCACCCATGAGTTCCAAACTGCATCAGGATCCACTGAAAGTACTATGAAAGTCAGGCGGGAGGTGAGAAAACTTGGATTTCCTGGTCGAGCGGCTGCTCATAAACCTCACATCATGGCATTAAATTCCAAACGACGCCTCGCTTGGTGTAAGGAGCGTAAACATCGGACGATTGAACAGTGAAAAAACGTTGTGTTGAGTGACGAATCACGATACACAATGTGGCGTTCCCATGGAATAGTGTCGGTATGGCGAATACCCGGTGATCGCCATCAGCCCACTTGTGTAGTGCCAACAGTTAAATTCGGAGGCGGTGGTGTTATAGTGTGGTCGTGTTTTTCATGGAGGGGGCTTGTACCCCTTGATGTTTTGCGTGGCAGTATCACAGCACAGGCCTGCAGTGATTTTTTAAGCACCTTCTTGCTTCCCAGTATTGAAGAGCAATTCCGGGGACTGCGATTGCATCATTCAACACAATCGAGCACCTGTTCATAATGCACTGCCTGTGGCGGAGTGGTCACACGACAATAGCATCCCTGCAATGGACTGGCCTGCACTGAGTCCTGACCTGTATCCTACAGAACACCTTTGAGATGTTTTGGAACGCCGACTTCGTAACAGGCCTCACCGACCGACATCGATACCTCTCCTCAGTGCAGCACTCCGTCAAGAATGGGCTGCCATTCGCCACGAATCCTTCGAGCATCTGACTGAACGTATGCCTGCGAGAGTGGAAGATGTCATCAAGGCTAAGGGTGGGCGAACACCATATTGAATTCCAGCATTACCGATCGAGGGCGCCAAAAACTTTAAGTGATTTTCAGCCAGGTGTCCGGATACTTTTGATCACATAGTGTATGTGTACTGTTTTTTCTCCTTTTATTTTAGGTTAACGAGATAACTGTCACACCTTCATCCAGTGGACAAGCCATTCCAGCTAGATGGTTAAGCAACAAACACTGCAGAAAACCAGCGAGTTAGTACATTGGCTGATTTACAAAACTTGTTTTCGAAAAAAAAATGGCCAGCTTTGATTCTTGTCAGACATCCTGATTTATGTTTACTCTAGCTTATACGGGTCTTGCAGAGGCCGGGGTAGTGCGTCGAAAAGGCCACAGTCGCTGTACATATCTGTTCTACTGAACTAACTCGTTTCCAAATACCTCGAAGTCGATGGGATTTAAATGTCTTTTCTGCCTTCTCCTGAAGTGTGACATGCGAAGGAAGAGAGCAGCTTACAGCGGGAGTATCTCAGGGAGTAGAGTTATCCACTTGAAGTGAAAGCGTACTTGAGACGTGTTCCACGCATCTTCATCGTAACCCTTCAGAGCGTTGGAGGAGGATGTTACGGAATGCTACAACAAGGTTCACTCCCTGAGACGCAGGTAAATTCCTCAGAACAAGGTGTACAAGGCGAGTACGCATCTGTCGGGTTCAGAGTCGGATGTCCTGTTGCTGAGGTAATTACCTCAATTCGTTTCTCTCACTGCAACATGAAGAGCCAGCTTCCAGTTCCTGGAGAGTGACTTCCTCGAGCGTCTAATAACTAACGTACACCGTAAACTAATGCTCCAGACTGAGTCAGTAAATTTTAAACAGATTTTCGCTCATACTTGCATGACCTGAAATACCGTCATTATCGAAAATTTAAGTTGAACGTTTATAGATTCTGAGGTAATTATAGCCCCGTAGCACATAGTAAAGCGTTCAGATTTGGTCTAGTCTTTAATGTCTCAATAGTTCTCTAACGGTATCTCCCAAACAATACTGCAGTACAGTATCATTCGGCATTGACAAATTACGTTTTGTATATTTCTTCATATAAAACCTCCTTCATGTAACAGAACTTCCAGATTGAACATTGCTTTACGAAACAGGAATATTTTGACATTCACACTAAAATCGTATACACAATCAATGTATTAAAAACAATTCAAATGAATTCTTATGCCTTTCTTCTTCGTTTGTGAACATGTGACATATTTTCTCCGTTTAGTATAAACCACAACTGACGTTCACCTACGCAATATGTATAACTTTGTGAAATGTTACTCATACCGTACAATTATCTTTTACAAAGGAGGTATATTTTATAAGTCGTAATTTTAATGTAATGCATTTTACTACACTTGAAAAATCCGTTATTATACATTTAGATATACAATTATCACAGCTTCAATCAAGAAGATAGTTCTTTACTTTCAACAAAAAGACGCTTAGAGTGTCAGGTTTCATATTTTGCCAAGCAAAGTGTAATTTTTTGAGGCTCTTTGCTGGATTTACTGCCTCCGGTAGTTATTGACAACTTATTCTCCGCGAAAGCTGTCCGCTATGTCGATTTATTTAAAGTTCGTCGATCTTATGACTGAATTGGAGCAGCCCTCCACGCCTTCTTATGCCGTGTAATTATACCTGACACCCTCAGTTATTGGTTGACTGTGTTCCCACCTCTGTCTTCGCCTACAGATTTTCGCCACTACACTTGCCTCTAGTACCATGGAAGCTATTCCCGGGTGTCTTGTTATATCATCTTGTCCCAACTTGTAGACAACGTTTTCCAAAACTTCCTCTCCTCAAATTTACTGCGGAGAGAAACTCATAGTTTATCTCACTGTTTTAGATTTCCTACGATGTATTTAGTCGGAAAGGTGTTGTGAGGGGCCCTCATAAATTAACAACATCCCAAACCAATCAAGGTAATGCGAAAGTCTATCAGCAATGGAGATATGAAGAGAAACCAATGTACATTATTCAAAAAACGTTAGTGCGTGGGTTAAAGATATAATTGTACAGTATGATATAATTTCGTAATGTACCGGGCGTACTAGACCGCGTCATTATGAAACACTAAAATATCTGAACTGACGACTTTTCGACACACTTTGCAAGGGTTCTCTTTGGGGTGAATCATTACACAGCAGTTAACCGACCTGAGGAGACCGCTGTAAAGCTGGTCGGAACGTCGGCATTTCAGTTGTTTTAAGGTTTTATAACAGCGCGGCCTAACACCCAAAGTTATTTTGTTCAAAACTGAACCTGTTATGCACATGTATGGATTCAGTCCCACAGAGAAAGCAATTACCTAGTAACATGTTCACAACACTGAGGTAAATCCGAAAAAAAAAGCTTCCAGCTGACATCTCTCAAATAAACATTACACAAGAACGGTTTATGAAAGATCGGTTGAGCCCGCATCTCGTGGTCGTGCGGTAGCGTTCTTGCTTCCCACGCCCGGGTTCCCGGGTTCGATTCCCGGCGGGGTCAGGGATTTTCTCTGCCTCGTGATGGCTGGGTGTTGTGTGCTGTCCTTAGGTTAGTTAGGTTTAAGTAGTTCTAAGTTCTAGGGGACTGATGACCAAAGATGTTAAGTCCCATAGTGCTCAGAGCCATTTGAACCATTTTGAAAGATCGGTTGGATATCCTCGTCCACGTGGGTACGAACTTCAAACGCATTCGCGAAACGCCAAGTTCCATTTCAAGCGAGCTGTCAATAACGTGAAGTAATTTACCAGTTGTAAAACAAATAGTCGAAGCAGTATAAAATTAATTCATAAAATTATAATAGTTATGCGTTCCCATCACGCAAGAGCATCATGCGATGTCACCAATCAAAGTACCATGTAGCACCGTCTAGATCTGCATTCGACAAGCTCCGAAGCTTTCCTAAGAATTTGAATTAAAGCCTGTAGCTTTGAAACATTTGTCTGCAGCTTCAAAGAACACATTACTGCCGCCCTGCCGCGTGTCAGAAAAAAAAAAAAAAAGCGGCACGAGATGTGCCATCATGCATGCATCTTACGTGCACTTTTCGAACTCAAGGATGTAGCAACTTAAGCTAAGAAACGAAACAACCCGAAACTGCGGTAACGTTTCACATTCTACTTGAGGTCATGGGCAATTAGTATTTACACCAACATCCACACCCATACTCTGCAAACCGCTGTGGTGTGCATGGCAGAGAATACATCCCATGATACCAGTTATTGGGGTTTTTCCCGTTCCATTCCAGAATGATTGTTTAAATGCGTCCAAGCCTGCCGAAATCAGTCTAATGTTCTCACGAACATGGAAGTCGATAGGATTTACGACACTTAGTTGAGTGATCACAGATCATGGAGGCGATGATCGAATTACGCCAGTATCGTGCTTCAATTGCTTAAATCTGTATTAAATGACTACACCATCTTAGCATGAACACGCTAGTAGACTAAAATTATTCTAAACGGACTATAACAGATATTTTCCTGTTAACTTCCTGACAATGGAAAAGGGTAAAACGCATAAGAATGAAAACAGGGGGAAAATGGTAAAAGAAAGCAAATACGTCTTCAGTACCAGAGAGGAAGGGCCACAGCATATCAAATGCAATTGTGGTCTGCAGAATGGAGGACAGTGTATTTGGTTTGAATCTCTGAGTTGGTCCACGAACTGTGCTGGCGATGACTCAAATCCTGGTCCAGAACATAGTTATAATTTTTAAAAAAAATCCATGCTCTTGCGGCACCTGAACCATCAGCTCATTACTGTAAAAATGATTAGTAGCAAGACAAGGTCAGCTTTTGTTTTCTCGTTACAAACTCCTTCACGTGCCGTCTCCAGTAAAAAAGAGGCGGAATGATTACCACGAGCTTTTTGTGCCATGAATCTTGTCATCAGAGACTTGTAAAGTTCACATAATACTCTCAGAACATTTCTGCTCTTAACCTGCATGGAAAGTCACTTCTGATTAAACCATTCCCTTTACTGTATTAGAGCCTACAATTAATTTGCAGGTAGATCGGTACTCCATTTCCAAACAGTCATTTCGCTTGAGAATTGGAAGTGATTGCATACGGTAATACGAACTAGATTGTATCCGGTTGCTTGCGGTAATGTGAGCGAGATTGTGTCCACTGGTGGGCCACTGTGGCGTCAATATAATCGAAAACCGATTACGATTTCAGTTGATGACTTCGCGCAACATGTTTTGTGGCGCGCAATTCCACACAAAGTGTAATTAATGGATACATGCAGTTTGATCGATTAGTTTTTATAACAGTTCATTTCAAGACCTGGAAGGAGCGGCGATCGTTTTCATCTAATGTTTGTTGAAGATAGGATTAGGTCTTTTAAAATGATAAATTATGTAAACTTTTTTCCGTGTCTGTGGTCCGGATTTACTTTTCCTTAAGTCAGTGATCACTCTTCTAAGCTAGAAATCTGTTGCTCAGAATTTTTAGAAGCTTATGAGCTTAATCTCGAAGTGTATTGGCAGGTCACATGATTGAACTTATATTAGTTCTGGGGAGAGGTTTTCTTAATTGTTTCACGTACAATGGATAGGCATAGCTAGAACGAGACCGAGCGAGGTGACGCAGTGGTTAGCAAGATGGACTCGCATTCGGGAGGACGGCGGTTCAAACCCGCGTCCGGCCATCCGATTTAGATTTCCCGTGACATCCCTAAATCGCGTCAGGGAAATGCTGGATGGCTACATTGGAAGGGTACGGCCGTCTTCCTCCTCCATCATTCCCTGATCCGACGGGACCGATGACGTCACTGTTTAATCCCCTCTCCCAAATCAACCAACGAAACGAAGCGAGAACAAGAGAAATTGATCCCCTGATGGAGCTGATGATATTCGCTGTAAAATTGTATAATTCCCACAACAAGATGCTAAGGATTTTCGAGGCTCCACAAATTGTCATTCATAAAGATTTCAACAATTTTTTAAATGTGTATTAAGATTAAGAACTCTTCTCCGTGTCCAGCGTATCAAAGTAACGCTTTGCATGTTCCGCACATCGATCAGAGAAGCGTTTACTAAAACATTATTCTGAATAATGAGTTTGCTTTGTACGAGTGCGGAAATATAGATCTTTCTTCTATCAATTACTTTTTTTAATTCAATTGGACGTAGTACTTCCGTCATAAGATTATCGTTTGTTATTAATTTTTTTCCCGAGCACTCTGTCACAATAAAGATACTGCAATGTATTAGGTTTACAACTTTGCCTCCGCCGTTTCGCAGTAGATGGCAGCAGCAGCAAGTGGTGGAGCAGGGGATAAGTCGTGTCATACAATAAGCTTAGACATTTGTAAACATAACACCATAAAAAATATTTGTCGATTTGTGTTGCATCATAAAATTATTCTCGACTGAATATGTCAACTTAAGTGCCCAGTTCTCATCACGTGCGGGTAGGTTTAATTTTTTGCTTTAAAAGGAAGAAATCTGCTTATGAAGGTCATAAAATGCTGGGAGACACCCATGGTGAAGCATGTATTAGTAAAAGAACGTACAAAGACCGATTTCATCGCTTCAAGGCCGGCGATTTTCACGTAAAAGACCGGCATGGCGGTGTGAGAGAGAGGTATTTCGAAGTTACTGAAACCGTGGAAACAACCATAAGAGATCGTTAGCGAAAGCAGTTGGTGCAATTGAGCTGAGCACCGAAAGACAAACGGCCACAATACACCGAAAGACATGAAATGGTGATTTCGAAACATGACAATGCTTAGCCCCATGTCTCAAATTCCGTCAAAAGATACTTGGAAACGAACTTGTAGCATGCTGGAGTGATTGCAGGACGGCAACTTGTGTTAATCAATACAACGGAAAATAGCCATAATTGCAAAAGTAAATAAAAGTTAAATTTACAGCTGTGGCTGTTTTTCCGTTGTATTGATATTTGTAAACGTTAAAATGGAAAGTCCTATCCCACTCGCTGTATTCTCCAGACATCGCTACCTCTGACTACCACTGTTTTCGATCAATGGCACACGGTCTAGCTGACCAGTAACTCCAGTCGTACACTGAAGAGCGAAGAAACTGGTACACCTGCCTAATATCATGCAGGAGCCCCTCGAGCACGCAGAAGGGCTGCAGCACTATGTGGCATGGACTGGACTATTGTCTGAAGTAGTTCTGGAGGAAACTGACACTACAAATACTGCAAGGCTGTCCACAAATCCGAAATAGGGTGTGGAGACCTCTTTTGAACAGAACTTTGCAAGGCATCCCATATATAATCAATAATATTCACGTCTGGGGAGTTGGGTGACCAGCGGAAGTGTTTAAATGCAGAAGAATGTTCCTGGAGCCACTCTGTAGCAATTCTGGACGTGAGGGGTGCTGCACTGTGCTGCTGGAATTGCCCAAGTCTACCGGAATGCTCATTGGACGTAAATGGATGCAGGTGATCAGACAGAATGCTTACGCAATTGTCACCTGTCACAGTCGTATCACACACTATTACAGAGCCTCCACCATCTTTGACAGTCCCCTGTTACAGGTTGGGTCCATGGATTCATGAAGTTGTCTTCATACCCGTACACGTCCATCTGCGTGATATAATTTGAAACCAGACTCCTCGGACGAGACAACGTTTCCGGTCCTCAACAGTTCAATATCGGTGTTTACGGGCCCAGGCGAGACGTAAAGCTTTGTGTCGTGCAGTCATCAAGGGAGCTCATATCGATAAGGTTTCGTTGAATGGCTCTCATGCTCACACTTACTGATGGCCCGGCGAATTATGCAGCAGTTTGCGGAAGGGTTGCACTTATGAGTATGTCACGCTGAAAGACTCTTTACAGTCGTCGTTGGTCCCGTTCTTGCAGGATCTTTTTCCGGCCGCAACGATATCGCAGATTTGATGATTTACCGCATTCCTAATATTCACGGTACACTCGTGAAATGGTCGTACGGGAAAATCCCTTCGTCATCGCTACCTCGGAGATGCTATGTACCATTGCTCGTGCGCCGACTATATCACCACGTTCGAACTCATTTAAATCTTGATAACCTGCCGTTGTTGCAATAGTAACCGATCTAACAACTGAACTTATATAGGCGATGCCAACCGCAGCGCCGTATACTGCCTGTTTACATACCTCTGTATGCCTATAACAGTTACTTTGGCGCTTCAGTGTATGAATAAGAACAAAATTGGATCGATTCATGAAGCTCCTCGAAAGGTGCCTAGTTCCTCTGCTGCGCGATTCGTATGTTGCCCGAAAGATGAGTAAAAGTAGGGCCCAACAATGGCCTATACTTTGAAGTATATGTTTTTTCTAATTTTTCGCAATAAAGGCTCGAACTCTGGGAAAGAACGGTGGAAGAAAATTTGTAGACCTAATGTATAATTATTGTTACTAAATTACTGTGTGGTCAGCAGACGGCGGCCTTGAAATGTACACCTACTTCTAATTCTATATTTGCTCCTGTAATGCGGAAGCCATCGTATGGTGTGAGGAAGCGAGTACTTAATGAATCATATTAAAATTTTATTCCTGGTGGGTATACAAGAAGAAGGATGTAATGCGTTTTAGCTCCATGGAATTCACTTGCCGATCCGAAAGGTACAGATAGTATTGTTGCATTTCAGATGAACCATTTGAACTTTGCCTTAACTGATTAAGGAAACCACGAGAAACTAACAGTAACCACCTTTCACACGAAGGTGATTTCAACGTGCAGTAGACTGGGCATATCTTTAAAGTACATGGAGTGAACAATGAAACATCTGTTAAATCTGCCTCTTGGTCTGTAACGGGTCTAAAGATGGTGTGCAGAAACAGTTATCACGAATTAAATAAAAAAAAGATTTGGTGCCAAGTTTGGTGTTCTACCACTCTGCCATGTCGAGATCGCCGTCCCACATTTCTCGAACTAACGAACGAACGAAACACACACTATTCTGTTTCCTCTGCTTAATGATCTTCACAGTAATGTGTAGAACTGTAGAAGCTGCTTCCTCATGTCCACAGTTACACTTCGCCTGAGGATGTCTGGACTTTCTGTTAACCACATTTTGTTACTAAATTTTTTGGCGCGGGCGAGCTTGTTTCCGTTCCAATGTCTTTATCAGGAGGAGGAGGAGATCAGTGTTTAACGTCCCGTCAACAACGAGATCATTAGAGACGGAGTGCAAGCTCGGGTGAGGGAAGGATGGGGAAGGAAATCGGCCGTGCCCTTTCAAAGGAACCATCCCGGCATTTGCCTGAAGCGACTTAGGGAAATCACGGAAAACCTAAATCAGGATGGCCGGAGACGGGCTTGAACCGTCGTCCTCCCGAATGCGAGTCCAGTGTGTCTTTATCAGTTAGCGGTCGAAAGCTGTTGTGGTAAAAGTCTCTAATTACAAAAGAATTTGATAGTTCCGTGCGCTGTATTAGCACCTCTTGTGAGACACGCGTATAACGAAGTACATATGACGCTGCGCTCGTCTTGGACACAAACGTCGACTGTCGGTTTGACACTATTTCTTAAGCCTAGACTAGTAGTTACAAGAGTCTTCTTCTTTCCTAATATCCCACACTTACGTGATCAACGAAAAAACAGCATTATATTACAAAATTCCTAACGGACGTCAGTACTGCACAGTTTTATATCATCCACAGCTCAAACACTGAAGCTACCGAAACGACGTTATGCGATACTGAGAGCGACATTATGTTATTAACTAAAATGTCATTTCATGAGTTCACTTTGATCGTAAATTCAATAAACACTGCGCTGCATTTTCATTTAATGTGACAATATGTGGAATAAATACGACAGCACAAACAAACTGCACTTGATTGCGATTTTAATTAAACTCGACACACCGTGTTACCACACGACTCACAGCTTTGATGTGGCTTTTGTAGCACACCATCTACCTCCTGGTCAAACACATTTTTTTTCACCTTGTGTTTTGTAAATCATGGACCGCCAAGTACCTACAATCGTGTAGCAGCTTACTTCATGACTGTCACATCTGCATGCGTGTGCTTTGATGGCTCACAACTTGATAGTATTGTATTCATAAGTTTTGACTGCCGTTCTTTCATTATGTTGCCATAGAAGTAACACATTCACAGATTGAAAGGGATAATGGCACTTGATACAACTGCTGGATCTCCTCATGAGCGACATCGTGCCAAATTCTGTCCAATTGGGATTCGGGTTGTCAAACTCCCAAGCAGGTGCTCTAAACGTTCTCAATTAGGGAGTGATCCGGCGAAATAAGCAAAGGTAGGGTTCGACAAACACGGAGAGAAGCAGTAAAAACTCTCGCCGTGTGCGAGCGGGTACTATCTTACTGGAACACAAACCCATTACGGCTTTCCGTAAGGGCCACACCGACAGCTGAATGGTCAGCCTGACGGAATGCCGTTCTACGGGGCCCGGATTAGATTCCCGGCTGGGTCGTTGATTATCTCTGCTCAGGGACTGGGTGTTGTGTTGTCTTCATCATCATTTCATCCCCATCCGGCGCTCAGGTTGCTCGATGTGACGTCGAATGTAATAAGACCTGCTCCAAGGCGGCGGGACCTGTCCCCTAAGAGGCTCCCTGCCAATGACGCCAAACGCTTATTTCCACTTCCATAAGGGCCACAAACCAGGGGCCAAGAGTATTGTCAACGTGCCGCTGTGCTGTAAGGGTGCCATGAATGACAACCAAAATGGTTCTGCTATGAATAAATAAAACGGGGTGCAGAACGTCGTCGACGTACCGCAGTGCTGCGAGAGTGCAGCGGATGACTACCAAGCGGATCCTGCTATGAAAATACGGGGGCTATCCACAAAGTACATTACGTTTTGGAATTAAAAATAAATAAAGCATTGGAATTTTTTTATTATATACAGATGAAAGCCACACTTAAATACTACATTTCTACATAGTTGCCATTTAAATTAAGGCACTTATCGTAGCGATGGACGAGCTTGGAAATTCCTTCGTCGTAAAATTCGGCCGCCTGCGCCTTCAACCACGTAGTTACCTCTTCTTGAAGCTGTGCGTCGTCATCAAAACGCTGCATAGCCAAACACTTCTTCATTGCTGGGAATAAGTGGAAGTCGTTCGGTGCCAGGTCGGGACTGTACGGCGGATGAGGAAACAACTCCCACTTAAAAGATTCGAGAACTTTGGCATTTGCCGTGTGGGCCCGCGTGTTGTCGTGAATCAACAAGATCTTTGAGCCCAACTTTCCCCTGCGCTTGTTTTGTATTGCTCTTCTGAGGTTGTGCAGAGTTTGGCAATACCTTTGAGAGTTTATTGTAGTGTCTCTTTCCAGGAAATCCACAAAAATCACACCTTTTCTGTCCCAAAAGAAGAGGTAACCACGTGGTTGAAGGCGCAGACGGCCGAATTTTACGACGAAGGAATTTCCAAGCTCGTCCATCGCTACGATAAGTGCCTTAATTTAAATGGCAACTATGTAAAAAAGTAGTATTTAAGTGTGGCTTTCAACTGTATATAATTAAAAAAATTTCCAATACTTTATTTATTTTTAATTCCAAAACGTAATGTACTTTGTGTATAGCCCTCGTAAATGGCACCCCAGATCATCACCACTGGTTGTCGGGCCGTAAGGCAGGCGACAGCCGGGCTGATATCCCATTGGTCTTCGGGGCATCTCCTGACACTTTTTCGTCTTGGAATCTTGTCGATTCGAGTCGAATTGTCTTCCCGCTTGGAATTGAGTCCCGGAGACCAGCGGAGACTGTCACCCGTAGCAGCCATACAGTACTGGCGTAAGCCGACGATATTGTACGCCCTCTTTTGTCGCCCTTCGTGGCAAGCCATTCTGTGCTTACGTTTCAGCAAGATAACGCCCGTTTGCACAGGGCAAGAGTTTCTACGTCTAGCCTTCGTGCTTGCAAAACCGTACTTGATCAGCATGATCACCAGATTTCTCACAAACTGAGAAAGTTTAAATCGTTATGGGCAGGACCCTACAACGAGCTCGGCGTTTGAAGATCTGACGCGCCAGTTGGGCAGAATTTGGCACTAATTCCCTCAGCAGAACATGCTGAAACTCTGTCAATCAAAGCAGACAGAATAACTGCTTGTATTAAGGCCAGAGATGGAACAATCCGCTAATAAACTGTTCTATTTGTAAAGTTCTTCCTTTTGAGTGACTTATCCACTTTTTGTGAAACTGTAATCATGTGTTTGTATGTACACATATATAACATCTACCGGTTTCTGTCCCATTCGGACAATTCCCTCGGGATGTGTCGCTTTTTTTCTGTCTTAGAGCAGATGCTGGCAAAAGAAAAATTGTCAGTTGTAGGCAATTTTCAAAGCTAAGCTTGATTTTGCCTTAGTATATGGAACAGTGTGTTAGTCGGCTAAGAATTTGCGACATCAGAAACACTATACAATAAGTTATAAGACTGCGCTGGGGCTTCCTGTTGTCAACATTAAAGTTTCGTTTGCCAGTACAAGAGCTCGTATCGCATCTTTCCCTGTGTAGTGTGAAAAAAATCAGTTTTACGCTTGTAAGATGTTTTTGTGGCGTAAAGAAGTAAAAATTAGAAGCAAGGAGAAAAATTATAGACCCGAGCGGCGGCATTCCATCAGCTTCACAACACTCCAGTCGTCCCTTTGGCAATACGACTCGATTTACACGTCGATTTTTCCATGTATCATCCTGCTGTCTACTTTCTATCGGGTACAGCTGCCCTCTTTCACGAATCACCAACGTAACCCTTGTATCCCAGATGCTGCCATAAGTTGTATTCTGGAGCAGGTACTTCATCGTTAGTCTATTTATTAATTACATAGATATGTGATTTAACTGACATTTATCAGAGGACCGTTGACGTAATATCGGAAGGTCTTTCCAAATCTCGAGATAAATTCTCGAGCAGATAATCGACGACAGTTACACTGCCACCTAAAATTCATGGAGGAGGAGAGTGCAGTGTTACTATCCTGCTCAACGGGTCTGAGGCCACTTGACCTATGAGGCCTATTACCACATTGGTGAAATGCTCATAAGATCATGTTGATATAAATCAGGTGCGATGTGGTGTAGTTTCATTGAAATTAAAGCTTTATGTACAAACAAACCCTTGAATACAATTGGACAGGAAATTCCGCTACTATTCAAAACTTTGTGGCTACCTGATTGATAGCTTGTGGTCTGCCTTTGGAACGGAATACATATGTGATGTGCGTGGCTAGTGTCCGATAAGTTCCTGATGTGTTTCCGGAGGTGTCTGGAACTCGATGTTAAGCACAGCTCACGCAGTTCCTTTAAATTAAAGGCCTATGTTTTGAGGACGCGGAGCTCGTACCCATTAGAATCCCAGATACATTCCATCGCGATGAGATCAGGCGAATTTGGTCTCCAAAAGACCATGTGAGTTCCCTTTGTGTCCTGAAGCCACTGTAACACCATTCTGGCCTTATGACACGGCAGCTATCCTGTACGAAGGTGTCACAGCCGTTTTGGGAGGTACATAGCTTGAAGAAATGCTGGTGGTAACACCCCAAATATGGAACCCCCAATGAAAGCCCTTTGGTAGCAAAACAAATAGCAAAATTAGTTATCGTGACATTGAAGGGAGCTACTGACAACAAAATTAACACTATTGCATGTTTGACTAACAGGAATACTATGTAACTAATAACGTTTATTATAAAGAAAGGACTAAATGAAAGACTATCAGATGATACGAAGCCTGAAAGTTTAATTTAATAATTCATAATATATTCTTTACGAAGGTTAAAGCCCAGACCATAATTAGATCAGAGATAACATTTATCGAAGAAGACAGTTGTAGCCGCATTGAGCTGTAACTTCGCTGCGACTTGGGCTACAATGTAACACTGCAATGGAGATGTTAATTCAGTCTCTCTTGTAGACGTCGCAATAGTAGTAAGCCTATTGAACGCTACTAGATTGTTTCAGACCGATCTGAAGTTTTAAAAGTTTTCCAGTATCGACTTGTACTAGCCAGAATTACGAGCTGAAGTAAAATAATATTTATGGTTTAGCCAGAAAACGGAGCAGTTATTATATGTCAAAGAAAAATAAATCGTGTGATACCTGATTAACACTGGGACTTAGCCCCCGTGATCTGTGATTGTCTCGAACATCAAAGGACACAGCAATATACCAACGGCCGACATAAGCTCTGTTATTAGCCTTGAGTAGAAAACAGCTACACGCGATCACGAAGAACTTACGCCGTCTTGTCGGAAGCTGTAGTCAATGTCAGAATCGCCGATACAAATAGATTCAAGACCCTGACTGACAGATCGGTGTGTTTTCAATGCACGTTTAAATAATTACGAATTTCAATAAACTCGAATATAACCTTAATTCTTCTTGTCGGCTACGTCATTTAATGGAAATTTACTGTGTGATTGTGAAATTAACTATTTCTTGAGAGAACGCAGAAGGTAAAGGTGATCTAGCGATTTTATTAACAGTGAACAGCAAGTTTACACCGAGATACGACGCTTTCTGTGCGTTGTTCGAAGAGTATTTTATCTCTGGAATTACATCGTATTAGTTATTGAATTAACACCGCAGTGACACCTTGACGAAGCTATATTAATTAATAAATCAACATACTCGAAAAACTATGATGTGGCATCGGCTTGAGTGATGGACTTCATAATTCAAGATATCCTACTAAATGCGTTTGAACACTCATTCGCCTACCGAGCATAAGAACAAAAGTTATCAAGTCCGCGTAAGCTTATGAGCCTGTCGCGAACACGCGAAGGATATTTTGTTAATTGTTTCAGATCAAGGGAGTTGTTACGGTACCGAATGGTGCAGTAGCTGTGGGTTCGAAGTAAAGAAGACTGACAGACTTCGAACACCAGTGCTTCAGTTTTAAACAAGGGCTGCTCACACATTCAGGCATGCTGCTATATCGATACGCTGATATCAGTCTAAGGGAGACTGATATCTTTGTCTGAAACTAATCAACCAAGCGAGGAGTTTGTTTGTAACAGTCAGAGATCGAAGTCGTCGCGATCGACGGACATTGATCCACGTCAACCAGACTGGGACAACCATCACCATCGAGCCGACACTAATAGAACGCCACAGTAGTCAACCCTGCCAAAGCGCTTCATTACACCATAGGTCCCACAAAAGCCGAGGTTAATATGCCCGTACCATAATAAATACTGGCTCTACCGGTATGCGCCCGTGGAACAAGTTTGAGTAAACTGTGGCGAATGAACACATGATCCTCGACCTGATGTAACAACTGAAACGTCCTCTTAGAAAAATTTACGGATGACGGTGCTGGTAAACCTCTTACGTTATTTGATTTTCAAACAGCTGAGCAAAACTGAACGTACTCAAACATTACTCTCTTTACTTATTCGTATCAACTTTAAACTGATACACAATAGCCGGCCGGAGTGGCCGTGCGGTTCTAGGCGCTACAGTCTGGAACCGAGCGACCGCTACGGTCGCAGGTTCGAATCCTGCCTCGGGAATGGATGTGTGTGATGTCCTTAGGTTAGTTAGATTTAATTAGTTCTAAGTTCTAGGCGACTGATGACCTCAGAAGTTAAGTCGCATAGTGCTCAGAGCCGTTTGAACCATTTGATACACAATATTTTTAGCGCAACGCAATCTGACTTTCAATAATCCCTACAAAAGAATGGCCGTGACTAACAGTAACCTATACCTTTCATGAATCACTTACCTCACAATAATCTTCGCTACTCGAACTACTACAATACAGCGAGCGTCAATACTGCCAGCTAAATAAAAGATTCTAACTACGGAAGGCACTAACTACTGATAGGCATAGTTAGCAAATGAAAGATTTTGATAGAGAACAAACAATGTATTTACCTTAATAGTGTTCAAAAGTCATATTATACATATCAGTTCATGACACCCAGTCTTACAAACTTCCTTTTTCTGGCGGACACACGTCCAGCTCGTCCGCTCTGAAAATTCTGCGATCTCTCTCCCCACATCCACCACCGCTGGCGACTCACCTCCAACTGCGCAACGCTACGCGCTTCTCACATCCAGCTGCCCAACACTACAATAGCAATTATTACAAAAATGAGTCCAACCAGCCACAGACTGCACACTGCACAGTCAGTGATTTTGATACAGAACGCTACGTGGCGTTACCAACATTAAAACAGCCTACTTACACAACAAACGCGGTTTATCCAACCTGGTGATGTGTTCAATTGATCCACCGTCCATTCTAGATGATTCAGTGACCACTTTGGTAGCAATTGACGATGACGTCTGGCCAACATAAGAGCATGTAAAAGTAGCTTCCGGCGGTCTATATTCAACAGTGTGCATTGAACGTTGTGTTCCGAAACACTTATGCTTGCGGCTGAATTTTACTCCGTCGTCAGAGTCGACACTGATCCCTGCCAGTCATACCTAGTGGGCAAGCCTCTGATTTCCAAGTCTGGTGGTCAGAGGCGTGGACCTCCAATACCTTGTCGCCTGTTCCTAATTTCACCGTCTTTCAACCACTTTCCAAGGCACACAACTGCAGCACTCGAACAGCCTACTATCTGCGCTTTTCTCCAGATGCTCGTTTCCAGGCGCTAAACCAGACCAACATGCCCTTTGTCAATTTCGATTAAGTCAGTGGATTTCTCCATTTGCAACCTTTATTGCCGCTAGAGTGATTCATGTCTGTTATGGTTCCATAGAGGGTGTGCTGAAATATATTGTCTCCGATTTTCTATATGAATACTTTCAAAGCGTTTTAAATAACACAAACTTTAGTAACATTTTACATCATTTTTCTTCATGTCAACCTATTTATTTCTCGACATTGTCACCCTGACGACGACAAATTTCTCCCAACGAGAGAGCAGTTTGTTGATACCATCACTGCAAAATTGTTTGACATTTTTGATGGAGCGACATCTTCACCTCCGCTTGTACCGCTTCATCACCATCAAAGTGAAGTCCTCGAAAGTATTCTTTAAGTTTTGGAAACAGATGAAAGTCGAATGAGGCCAAGTCGGAGATGTGGATATGTGTGAAGAATGATCGATGACAGTGAACCCAAGGCGTCGGGCTGTTGCAGATGTCACAGCGCTCGTGTATCGTCTGGCACAGTCATACTGAAGGAGATGGTCCTCCATGTGAGGACTAATTCTTCGAATTCATGCTTTCAGTTTTTTAAGAGTCTCACTGTACCTTGTAGAGCTTATACTGGTGCCTTTAGTCACGAATTCCAAATGCGCACTGTGAAAAGCTACCGAAAGTTTTTGGAGTTGGTGATCCTTTGTGGCGGGACTCTGTTGATGCTAACTTGTTTTTTGGGGTCAAAATAGTGAACAGGTTTAAACCCGTGTCGTAATGTTGGTAAGGAACCCGTAATGTTGTTAAGGAACACACTCAAAAAGCAAAAAAAAAAAAAAAAATTGTAGATGGATGTCCAGTCTTCTATGTTTCATGCCAAGAGTGAACAGTCGAGCACATTTTTTCTGTACTGCAGTTCTGCAATAATGGCCTGAACACAGTCTCGTGAGATGTCACACGTTCCTGTGTATATGTCATCCGACGACTTTCTCTGATGAGTTCATGTACCCGATTCCAATGAGTCTCGTTGGTTAGTGTACGCATTCTTACATTCCGAGCTCTGTCACGCTTGTTGAGGTTAGCAGCACAATTACCTTCATTACGAGCACGAAAAACCCAACGCCGAGCGTTACTCATGTCGATATAATCGTCACCGTACATAGCTCTCATTCTTTTATTCTTGTTTTTTTGTGATTAGAAGCTCGATTACGGTACGCTGTTTCTCAAACACCGACATAGTTACGTTACATGCTACAATTCTCGGAGCTCTGGCGGCAAAGGGTTGCAATTTGCTTCAGTGCAAAACTCTCAATTTCGTCTTCCCTTCTGGGCACGTGTCGATGAAGGTTAGCCATGTAAATCGAATGGCAAAGTCAGTTAGTGGGTTATTTACCTGTTCCATAGATCATCTCAACGGTACATTTATGGAAATAATGTATTTGTGATAGATATTAACAATGGAATCATAGGTTAACGTGCGCTTCCACGGCCGTTGCCACAGTCAGTAAAATTCTTCTGGGTTTGAAGCCGCATTGTGAAGGAAGCCCACTAACACGGACAGGTACCTGCATGCATCCTCCCACCACCATCCTACGCAAAATATATCGGCCTTGCAAACTTCAACTAGGAGAGCCTACAGGATCAGCGATGAACAAAATCTCAAAACTAAACCTGAGAGACTGGGCGTCCAATAAGCACAAGGTTAACTGAACACGAGAGGTACATCCGACTCAAGCAATACAACAAATCAGCGGTGGCAGAACACTAGGAACAGTCCAGGATGAAGATCGAATTTCGAGAGGCCTGCGTACTGGCGAAACAGCAATTTAGTTTGAGGAGGATGATTAGAGAGGCTATAGAAATAGCCGTCCTACAGCGTCTTGGCTACCAGCAGTGACACCTTTGCGGAAGGACCGCTCTTGCAAAGCAACAGGATCTCTGTAGGCCTCAAATGGTTCAAATGGCTCTGAGCACTGTGGGACTTAACATCTGAGGTCATCAGTCCCCTAGAACTTAGAACTAACCTAAGGACATCACACACATCCATGCCCGAGGCCGGATTAGAACCTCCGACGTAGCGGTCGTGCTGTTCCAGACTGAAGCGCCTAGAACCACTCGGTCACACTCGCCGGCTCTGTAGGCCACAGTGGCGGAAGGTACACGGAGTGCTGACGCGCCCTAGCAGATACTGGACAGTTAGTAAACAACGATATGCTGCAACCGTCGCTCAGTTTCCTATTCGCCGATTGCCACCAATGGCAAGAACTAAAGGAAACTCCATTGGAAAACGCCTATTTCCGCCAATGACAACACGTAACGCAAAGACCAATAACAGAACACCTAATACCTTTCCTTCTCATCCTCATGTCAAATGACAGCACTTCTCCATAGCGCTCACTCTGCAGTTAGCCATACATCCTGAGGAAGGCTTCTTACAATAGTCGGCGAAACGGTGGAATTCTGCATTTGACAATGTGTGCTCAAACCCATAAGAATTTTATTGACAGTGGCAACATAGCTACTATTTAGTCCTGGACATAAAGAGTTGTCCAGGTGAGATAATTGCAGTTTAAACTGTCTATGCTATGTTTCAGACATTTCATGTTACTCGACAAATGATCAAAAACTTTTGCTGATGCATATTAAACTCCCTACTGAGTCACTGCGTTATATAGGTCATTTTTCCCTAGTTTAGTAGGTATGGACATTACTGCTCTTCTTAAATTGCGATGGTTTATTTATGATGAATTTTACTTCCGGCTATACGTATTGTGACGGTGCAATTAAAAGGACTAAACCCTTGAAGAGATGCCTACATGACGACAGAGGGTGAACACCACATATTATTCTTACTGCTTGCATTTGTGCAATCAGTACTCTCTTTTTAAGTGATCAAATAACCCAAAAAACCGTTCCGTAAGACATTATTGAGTGAAATATGCAAAATGTGTCAGGAGGTTGAGTCAGTTGTTCTCAGGGCGGGCAATAATACGAAGAGCGAAAGTACCTAACCTGATTGTTGAATGAGCTGAGTAATTTGCTTCTTCAAGTTTTAGTCAATACATATACCCAAAAATTTTGAGTATTGTATACAGTTTACTGTCTATTGTTGATGTACTACATCACCTGTTGGTATGACTTTCTGTGTTGCACTGAATTGAGTATAGTGTGTTACTCAATAATAACCTAGAGTCCGTTTTCGGAATACGAATGGTCAAAAAGTTGAACCTTTTGGGCCTCTATTCCCGATTTCTCACCTGTCACTAAAACTTTCTCTTCCTTCAACATTGTTTGTATTACTCTGCACAACTGGCATTTTGAAACTTCACTAAAGAAAACTGTAGTGGACTTGAAGTAAAAAAAAAAAAAAAAAAAAAAAAATTACAGCGAAGATCAGGACCCTCTATCACGATCTTTGTTCAAGATTATGAGCAATTTCCCTTAATCTTTGCTGTAATATTTTTTAACTAAAAGTCCGTTACAATTTTCTTCTGTTTGAAATGTATGATCGTCTTGTGTGCGTCTCCAACATATCTGTGTCTTGTGGAAATTACTTATTGTAACAGAAGATATGTTTTTCTACGTACATTGAAGCTCTTTACTTCAAATGTTGTAGTGACAACCTGATTACGCATTTTAGTAATTTCTTTGTTATGTAATGCCATAATTTTTATTTTGTCAGCATATTGTGACCGGTAAACATTAAAGATTTTTGTCTGTCCATTAGGTTTCGGCTTGATAATGGTCTACTTATCGAAACCTGTACTCTGAGCTTAAAAATAGACAGCAGATGGTCATCTAAATTGAAGATTCACTCTTATTTGACAGCTATAAAGCCCCACCTCATCATAAATTATATTTTTGCATGCTGTTTGTTAATTAAGATTCCAACCAGTCGCGTGTAAAATTATGAATTCGGTAAGACTTCCTTTCGAAGAGAGTGACACGATCTACGCAGTCTAATGCCTCGAAAATACCGCAGAAGATACAATCTGGCGATGTTTCATTGTTTAAGGCTCTTCATATACTGTGAGTGAATATAAAAATCCGTAACATTACGGTTATATCTACTTAAATGTAGGACTGCTCATGAATAAATTACTTTTTTGGAATCCTTGAAAATTTCAATAAGGAAACTGGATGATAATTATTTAAGTCTTTCCTGCCACTTTCCTTTTAAAGAGTTTTAACAATTGCTGATTTTAATATGTTGGAAAAAATTTCCTTGGCCAGTACTGCATTACATACATCATTAGGAGACTACTTGTTCAGATTAAAAAAAACTTTTCAGGGTTCAGTTTAAAATTTCATCAGCACCATATGAGATTTTAGCTTTTAGAATTTTTAAATTCTCGTAGCTTCATTGAAGGATGTTGGTGCTACATCTAGTTACTTTAAGTTTTGTGGAATAAAATGTATAAAACACACATCAAAAAAGTTTTCCATCACCCTGTCTCCCAGAACACCTGAGGATAGACGTTGATTGTGAATATTGTATCACAGACACAGTCCCAATCACTGTTCAGAGACGTCACTAATCCCACGCCAAGATGCCAAAAACCATGCCTATTAGACCGTGGAGGTCCGACAGCCAATCATTTTCAGTCATTCCACCAGGAAGGAGGTACACGGCTCCTGTTGTCTGTAGTCCAACGATGCCTAGACGGCCAATACCGCGGTTCGATCGTGGCCGCATTGTTACTTTGTGCTAGGAAGGACTCTCAACAAGGGAAGTGTTCAAAAAATGGTTCAAATGGCTCTGAGCACTATGGGACTTAACATCTGAGGTCATCAGTCACCTAGAACTTAGAACTATTTAAACCTAACTAACCTAAGGACATCACACACATCCATGCCTGAGGCAGGATTGGAACCTGCGACCGTAGCAGTCGCGCGATTCCGATCTGAAGCGCCTTGAACCGCTCGGCAACCGCGGACGGCCAGGGGAAGTGTCGAGGCGTCTCTAAGTGAACCAAAGCGATGTTGCTCAGATATGGAGGAGATACAGAGAGATAGGAACTGCCGATGACACGCCTCGCTCAGGCCGCTCAAGGGCTACTACTGCAGTGGATGACCGCTACCTACCGATTATGGCTCGGAGGAAATCTGACAGCAACGATACTATGTTGAACAATGTTTTCGTGCAGCCACAGGACGTCGTGATACGATTTAATCTCTGAGCAATGAGCTGCATGGTGTGCAACCTCACTCCCGACCTTCATGGCGAGGTCTATCTTTGCAACTACGACACCTTGCAGCACGGTACAGATGGGCCCAACAACATGTTGAATGGACAGCTCAGGCTTGGCATCACGTCCTCTTCAGCGGTGAGTGTCGCATATGCTTTCAACCAGGCAATCGTAGGAGGTGTGTTTGGAGGCAACCCGGCTTGGCTGAACGCCGTAGACACAGTGTCCAGCGAGTGCAGCAAAGTGGAGGTTCCCTGCTGTTTTGGGGTGGCATTATGTGGGGCCGACGTACGCCGCTGGTGGTCATGAAAGGTGCCGTAATGGCTGTGCGATACGTGAATGCCATCCTCCGACCGATAGTGCAACCATATCGGCATCGTATTTGCTAGGCATTCATCTTCATGGATAACAATTGGCGTCCCCATCGTGCACATCTTGTGAATGGCTTCCTTCAGGATAACGACATTGCTCGACTACACTGCCCAGCAAGTTCTCCACACCTGAACCCTATCGAACATGGCTGGGATAGATTGAAAAGGGGTGTTTATGGACAACGTTACCCACCAACCACTCTAAGGGATGTACGCCGAATCGCTGTTGAGGAGTGGGACAATCTGGACCAACAGTGCCTTGATGAACTTGTGGACAGTATGCCACGACGAATAATGGCATGCATCAATGCCAGAGGACGTACTACTGGGCATTAGAGGTACCGAAGTGTACAGCATCCTGGACCACGACCTCTGAAGGTCTCGCTGTATGGTGGTACAACATACAATGTGTGGTTTTCATGAGCAATAGAAAGGGCGGAAATGATTTTTATGTTGATCTGTACTCCAATTTTCTGAACAAGTTCTGGAACTGTCGGAACCGACGTGATGCAAAACTTTTTTTGATGTTTGTATATTCTCTTTTTGCTTCAACGGAAACATTTAGTCTAATTTTGCTGTTACTTAAGAAACTGACTGTTAAAAATATTTGTAACTCGTCAATTATTATTTACAACATTGTCATGTAATTTAATTCTAGTGGTATCTCGTAAACTGACGGTCTCCAGTTTCTGAATGTCGTATATAGTTTTAAGATTTTAATGCACTGTTGATTTCTATCATGGCGTGCTTCTTTCAGGAAATTGTAATAATTTTACTTAAAACATTAAAGAATTTTTTGTGGAATATAAGTAACGCCCTATCATGATATTCAGGCTTCACATAATTTTCCCTTTTTTAATTTCCTTTAGTTATCCATACCTCACTTTTTTTGATGGATTTTTTGCATAGCATTTCAGGAAAGCTATTTTCAAATACTAATACTGATGTTCTGTGACATTTAATGAATTTGACATTAGTTGCTCTTTATATCTACACCTCATCTCATACCAGCCCTTTTAATGCTTGAAATATCGTGTCCTGTTGTCATTAACAAATGTCCATGCCTTGTATGAACATGCCTCTGAATGTAACGTCCTTCATTTTTGTTTCCACTAATTTAGCATCATGATCCGATAGTTGATTAACTGTTGGGTACATACTGTTTCAGCCTGAGCATTTCCTAAAAGAACTTTATCAGTCAGGTTTCTGCTATGTTGCTGCACGCGGTTAAATAAATCTATCCGTCGGTGGACGCGCTCTTTATGCAAACTATCTGTACCGGAGACTGTGTAAGCTCCGAGTGCAAGTGTTTTAAGAACACTCATAGTTTTTGACGGGTCTTGATGACTTTGCAATTGCAAATACAAATACGAATAAGAAGGGAAACTACGAACACCCCTTCATTGTGGATAAAGGTGTTAGTATTGTGTGGATTGGTTAGGTTAAGAACGTTTTCTCGTACGTCGACATTATGGGAGTCGGGTCTTCAGAAACTTATGATTGGCAGCCTCAAATGTGTCCGCTGTGTGAGAACACGAGCTACTATGGTTCGTAGTGTCCTTGCTTCTATGAGGCATAAACCGCTTTATTCTTCTCGAACTAAGACCATCTGCAAGTTTTTCTATCTCGCGAATCTCTTCAAGCGTTTAAACTACTAACGACAACACGGCGGCGTAGTAGGAGCGACAGGACAAACATCGTAACCCGAAGAACCTAACTTTGAACATAGGTAAACACTAACGCAAACAATGGAGAACGTTGACATAATTAACAGCACGACGAAGCGAGCGCCAATGACGTCGCACATGACGTCCCGCTTGCGCTCATTGTACCGCCAGATAGAGCTCCGTCCACGATATCCGACACCTAACGAAACTAAGTACTATCTCAAACTAAAGTGGACAGATCACTACATTGACTAGAGGATTTGTACCGATGACGCAGACATATCGCGTCACGGGACTTACCGCGAATCGTGTAACGGCTGCACTAGAGACAAGACACCACTTGGACGAACAAGATGCGGATGTCGCATTGCTGCAGGAAATAGTCACTAGCAATGTGGACAATGCGCGATGCTTTTAAAGTGTTCTAGACGTAGATGCATCACTTATAGCCTTAATAGTACCCAGATTATTAACAGTTATTTGTTAGCTATTGCTACACACATGGTTCTGCCGCCCACGCTACACCGTAACTTTTCATTTTTTGTCAAACTATAATTTTATTTTATTAAGATTTCCCTAATCACTCTTGGAAAAAGAGCGATGTCTGAGTAAAATTTTAAAGTTAAAATTAAAACATTCTTCATCGCATGAAAATATTTATTACAATGGTAGCCATTTAGTATATTTGCAGACCATCTTCAGACCGTTCTCCAATGGTGGCAACTGCAAGTCAGGAGACGCTGCTTGCTCCGTTCACCATTTCACAATGGTCTGATGATGGTCTACAAGTAGAATGAAACTGCTCATCATTGCAATGTTCTTAGGCGAAGAAAATGTTTCATTCATCAAAATACTCTTTTGCATTTCCACCTGCTATATTCTAAAATCACTATGAAATCATCGATTACTTTATGCTTTGTTGATACAATGACACATTATTTTTTCCGAGCAACATTTATAGCATGGGGCTTATTACGTTCTTGCGTTTTCACACTTGTTTAATAACAAATCACAACGTTCTCCAGGTGTTTAATGGTTATAAACATTATTTATGTAGATGTGAGTGTGAGTTTTATATCTTTTTTGTTCTAATAAGAGAAGAAATTCCCGTTTTTGAGTGCTTTTGAAATATAAAATTTGCTGAATTAAAGCACACTCTCTGCTGCTCAAGATTGGAACGACGCCCATGTGCATGTCTAACATTCTGCGTAGAGTCTGTTTGTTCTATATCGTGTCTCCCTACCATTCTCGCGCAACGACGCACTGAGCGTGTTTTTTAGGGAATTGACTAGTTTGAACCTGGGACCTGTTGCTGGTAAGGAGACGCCAGACACACAAGACATGTAAAGTTCAGAATAGTTCAGTGAGACTAGCGATGATATAACCAGATACGTAATGATTTCAGCGTCAGCTCCACTGCACTCCCTGTAAAAGAATCTTAATACTAACTAAATTTAGTGGAAGGGGTTCAAGGCTTTCCTATTTTTAGTTAGCTGGTAAAATAACGTTTAAAAAGCAGTTAAGTTTACCATTGAAAATTTTATTCTACTCACAAAACATTGTTTATAAATTGCGCTACTGATAAAAGGGAATGTTTTAATACAGGATGGTAAAAACCAACTGCGTTCAACAAAAATGTGAACGAATATTCCCTGAATGGGTTTCCAAGTTCTACAATGGATCGAAGGATGACCTGTGCCATATCACATCTATAATCTAGGTTTAAATTAAGTTTCACAAAAGAGAAAACTATCAACATGGTCTACAGTGACCCTCAATTATCTTTAATTACTTATCTATCTTGTCATAAATTACAGTGGCTGATGTGGTTTCTCAATAACTATATAACAGAAAAATCATCACGTTTCAGATTTTTATTTCAAGTGGCAAATGTGAACACCATGAGCTTTAATTGACGATCGACACTAGTATTACGCAAAAAGGGGGTGTAACAGAAGAGACTTATGCAGTTCTGATGAAACTTTATGCGCTGTTATGCGGCATCGCGTGCGTTCATTACCTTGTCAGTGTTCGTCAGGGGGCGGCGGGCAGCACAGCTCCGCTCCCCTCGCTGTCTCGGAAGCAACTCTCTCTTAACTTCTCCTTACTACAATTTACCGAAGTTGGTTTAAAAAATCTATCTGGCTGTGTTTTCATCTGACCAATCAGGGTCTCAATGTTAACCTTAAGCTCTGCGTACAAAAATTCTGTCTATCCAATGAGAAACGTTATACTTTTCGTGGTGGGGCAATGTTTTTAAAGTTTGCAACGTAACAGAGATGCGAAAAGGTCTCACGCTAAAACTTGCAGCTGGTGTGGTCCTTTTAGTGTTATTGTAAGATCTATACAGTTCTTCTGGAGGGCTCTATCTTTTAACATTGGCTGGGGGGTGGTCCTGACGTAACAGAGACGCGAAAAAGTCTGACGCTAAAACTTGCGGCTGGTGGTGGCCCTTTTTATGTTATCGTAAGGTCTATACTGTTCTGGGGTGGGGGGGGGGTGGTCCTAGCAGTAAGCTGGCAACGGGGGTGTCTGTCCCTTATCGTAGGGCCTTCCAGCTTAACACGGTTCTGCTCTCGGCTTCTGTTCTCATTTCTCCCCTCGGACCTGCGTCTGTCTCACAGTGGGAAGGTATGACATGCATTTAGGCATTCTTGTGTTAGTCTGTGGTATTCCATTTGCTCACTCGTTACTCGTATTACTTTGGTTAATTTAATGTCACGATTTATTCGGAGCTATGTGACATACTACTGGATTTGCTTATCATGTCAGGGTTTTCATGGAAGGTGTTGGATTTGCCTGACACCTTACACATGTATAGAATCGCCATCGTGGTAGCGTCTCTCTCCTCGACGTTAACTAGTGCTCATTCTCTCTGTCGTTGTTATAATTTCGCTCTGCGTCTTCTCGGTCTGTACCACTGTGTAGTGTGTTGTTATTTGCGACGTAGATTTTTAACTTATATGTTATTTAATGCTCCATTTTGTGGTTGTAATCGACATATGTCAAATAACGAAGCATTTACAGCAACCGCCAACTGCTCGCCTAGCTAGGACAACACTTCTGTTTCACGGACTTGGAGATTTTATTTACATTGAAACAATTAGCTGTGCAATAAGTGCTACATCTTTCAGCTGACCTGGCTACAGGCCAACGAGGAGGTTATTTCAAGTCATGTTACTTATAAAAGGTGTGGGATTCTGCACTATTGTTATTGACGTTTACTGTCAAGAATTATTTTTATTTTCGTTTTTTTTTCAAACGATACTTGAATTTATAAAAAAAACCATAAAAATATTTAATTACAACAAACTAATTTTCAAACTCGAGACGCCACGAAATTTGCGCCCTACGCTTGTGGAGTCAGAAGTATATAAGTGTATAAAATATATTGTGCTATATACTATTGCAACGTATATTAATTTTATGCGTGTTTTTTTTCATAAAATATGTACGAGATTGAGTACAAGAAGATACTTGTAACCACAAGAGAAAAAGACTAGCCAGAATAGAAATACGAGTATAATACCACACAAGCAATCATAATATTAATATGTGAACAGGAAAATTGAAGTAGCCATTTTTAATATTAATTATAAAAGGAGGTCAATGAAATTTATAAAATACGAAAGGTACTTTGCCATAGATGTGCTCAAAGAAAAAATAATGTGTGTATGTAGGCGTTTAGAGTGGTAAATGGAAGTACAGTATTTCACATTTATAGCCCTGATGTTACGTTCTGTACCACACATTACAGTCACCAATACGTGAGCAACTGTTACACTGAACGTTACATTTACATGTGCACTGAAGGTAATTCGAGATAATCTTGACAGCTACAATCTCTGTATGATGAATTTGCAGTGCACATTTCACAATGCGAAACATTTCAAATCGGAGTTTAGCAAACGTGCTGTATTGGCATTCACATTATGTTGTTATACGGGTAAAGTTAGTATGTCGGCGTTAACAGAAAATTTATTTTTCAACGCCCTTTGTCAACGACACACTACAAATGATCCAAAAATTCAAGAGAAATCCAAGAATTATTGCAGTAATATTCGTAGCTCCCTACAATGCAGCATTTGCTACGGTCAGTTCTGAGGCCAAAATGTCAGGGTTTTATTTGGAGTGTATCACTTTCAGATATATGACATTTTTATCTTACGTCAGGTCCAATTACTTCTACATGTAGTCATTCATCGTGTTATGAGCAGTTGTACTTTTATGACATCGACAGTGGCGTTCGTTGTAGACTGAATAAATCATCACCAAACCAGTCGTGAGATACTGATAACAAAGTAATGCATGAACTACTATTGAATTATAATGCACAACCTTTTGTGTTTTCTTTCACTGCAGTGAAGAGTTGTTGTGCAAGAGTGGAATACAAAAACGGACAATTTTTAGGTTATTACGGTTAATAAAAATTTAGAGCTACAGCATATAATAATGCAGTTAAAACTGACGTGACTGTCATTTAATTGTGAGCAACCATTCGAAAAGAAACGGTGTGTTTTTTTTTGAAACTCTGTAACAGTCAGAAAATCTCGGGTTTAGATTGCTCGATGTGTCCAGTAGCATATCAATTGTTATTTCCTACTGGAGACAGTGTGTGGCATGCTCATTTGTTCCATAATACACCAAATACGTCCACTGTGAGACCGCCTAGAAATAAAGTTCCTATGTGGCAATATGAATGCTATTGCCTTTCAATTAGAGATGATTACAGGCTTTCACCTCATTCAAAAAACATATTTTTGCATTGAATTGTTGACATGTCTCTACGTATTGAAGGTACGAATGTGTGAGACTCCCTTTCATAAAGCAAACTCAGTCTGTTTTAAGGCTAGAAATTTGTAATAACTCATGTGGGTATTTACAGCTAAACCAGAATGACACTGTGAATACTGGAACAAAAGTTATTTTGCCTTCTTCATTTAATGGTTCTCAAGAAATATGTGTCAAAACTATTTGGATACAATATCCATTGTTCATCGTTTTCGGGAACCTTCATTATTTGTAACAGGAACCTGCAATCCTAGTTGGCCGGAAATTATTAACAACATTGATCCACATGAATCTGCTAATTTCCATCTAGAACTTATTGTGCGAGTATTAAATGATACGTTGAAAGAATTAGTTGATGTTGTAGGGACGAATTATATTTTTGGTAAATTACAGGAGTCGTTTACGGAACTGAATTTCAAAAACTATGGTTTCCACATGCCCACCATGTTATGTGAAATCTATAAAATAGTAAACATTTATGACACTGAAAATGTCGCAAGTGCAGAAATTTCATGTATTCAAGTACACCGAAAACAATAAGCATATGTTGCTAAACTCATGATGAGTAGATAATGTAGTGCACTTAATGAAAATTATGTGTTTATGCGAGACGGCAAATGCACAAAAAATTTGCTTAAGTTTTCTGTGAAATCACGCGACCATCAGTGAATGGATGTCTATTGCGCAGACGGCGTGATAATGGTGTTAGCGTTAATGTTCGAGGACAATCAGTTGACATTTATTACGTTATAGTACACAGTCCGTATTTAGTTACTAAATTTGATTGCCGTGAGAACGTTGAAGTTTGTTCTATAGTTTAATGTGTTAAACACATTTATAAATATGTACGTAAAGGTTACAATTGTGCAACTATAGAAGCAAACAACGAAAGAACACAAGGGAATGAAGAGGTTCAGATTGAAGAAGGGAGCAGTTTTACTAATGGCCATTAGGTCAGATCAACTGTAGCGGTATGGCGTATTTGAGAATTTGCAATATATTTTCAATCGCCTACTGTCATTAGGCTTGACGTTCATTTAATACAGAAAGAAAATTTTTAGTTCAGAGTAGAACAAGAACGTGATGTCGTTGAAAACGTGAAAAAATTATTGTCATTCTTTGCATTAAACCGATCCACCAGCGAGTGTTAATGCTGACATTTGTTTGCCCTATGTTTGGTAGATGATGGAAAAAAAGGAAGAAGACAGTACGTGATGGTGATAAAATTTTTACTTGCGTGTATGTTGTGTCACCAAGGGATGTAGGGCAATTACTCCACTTAAGCGGTGCTAAATGACTTGAAGATGTTAGAACTTGTGGTGAAATTATTTACAAAACGTTTACTGAAGGGTGTAACGTTCATGGTACAGCTTCAAATGATAATTAATGGCTTGAATGTTTAAATGAAGCAGAGGAACTGAATTTGACAAGTAGATACGTCGTTTGATTGGTGTGATTTGTCCACTGAATGTACCAACAGATGCTTCACCATTGTGGCTTAAATAGAGAATACTTCTTTGTAACAATTTCTTAATGGAATACAATCAAGAAATTTCTAACAACAGAGCAGTATTAGAAACTGATGATATTTAGAATGGTCATAATTTGACATGTCGATTACCTGGATTACCTGTTCCATCGTTAATGCCAGAACTGACCTGTACATAAACCCGACGGCAATTACTCGAGTCGAGAGGCATGCAAGGGAAGTTGTGGTTGGGAAGGGACTGAGACAGGATTGTAATCTGTACACTGAGCAAGCATTAAGGGAAAAAATGGAAAAGGAGTTAAAGCTCAGGGAGAAGAAATAAAAACCTTGAAATTTGCCGATGGCACTATAATTCTGTCAGGGACAGTAAAGCATTTAAAAGAGCACTTGAAGATAATGGGCATTATCTTGAAAGTGGAATGTAAGATGAATATCAATAAAACAAAGCAAGAGTAACGGAAGGTAGCAGAAATAAATCAGGTGATGCTGAGGGAATTAAACTACGAAACGAGCAGGTGAGTTCTGTTACTTCGGCAGCGAAATAACTGATGATGGACGAAATAGAGAGGATATAGAATGCAGACTGGCAACGGCAAGAAAAGCATTTCTGGAGAAAGGAATTTGTTAACACAGAATTTTAAATTTAGGCGTTAGAAACTCTTTTCTGAAAGTATTTGTATGGAGTGTAGCCAAGTATGAAAATGGAATACAAGACGATACGCAGTGTAGACAAGAATAGAATAAAAGTTTTTAAATTTGGTGCTACAGAGAACTACTGAAGATCTGATAAGTAGAAAATGTAACGAATGAGGAGTTACTGAATAGAACTGAGGAGAAAAGAAATCTGTAATGCAATTTGACTAAAAGGATGGATCAGTAGATGGGACACATTCTAAGGCATCAAAGGATTGCCAGTTCAGTACCGGAATGACCGGGGGGGGGGGGGAGGGGGGGGCGATAAAAGACTTAGAGGGTGACCAAGAGATGTATACAGTAAGCAGATGCAGTATTTATTCGGAGATGAAAAGCTTTACACAAAATAGAGTAGCGTGGAGAGCTGCATGAAACCAGTTTTCGGACTGAAGGTCACAACAACATGGACTTAATAAACGAGCAAACTGCGAACAGTGTACCATAACTGGTCATGTTCTCCATGAAATTCAGTACCATGGCACTGGCTCAAGTTTGTTTTGCTTAAGTTCTCATGCAGGCTGCAATAAAACATTCACAAAAACAGCAATAATTCGTAAATTTAATTCACTGAATCTTCGTTGCATCGTAATAATCAGGAAATTTGCATATGTCCTCTTCATGTATTGCAAGAGACAGATTTTTTTAGAGATATGTGTACAAATGAATTCAATAAACGTATGACTTTTGGAGGTAAAATGCAATTTTGTATGGTGATTTTCGACAAATTTTCCAATTCTTCCACATGAGTCAAGTGCAGCTTTACTTGAGAATTGCTTTTCAATTTGGAATGACTTTCATTAATTTCAACACATTATGATAATTAAAAACAGTCCTGATCGCAAATTTCGCTGATAATGCTTTCAAAAATTTCATCAGATTACTTTAATTCAAAATACGAGAGCTTTGCCATAAGAAGAACAGTTTATGGACTTTGAACAACTAATTGGTAAAGATCTAGAAAGAAGATTTCCGAAGTTTGGTGAAATACCACACCTATTAATCAGTGATCAAAATAATACCGTTTATGGCAATACTGCAGAAAACATCTTATTACAATCCATATTAAGTTGAGCTATTTTAGGACGAAAAAGTGAAGATTCTGCTGTAATAAAAAACCAGATACATAGTGCTACGCTATGTGAAGTAAACATTTGTCACAGCTATGACAAACCAGTTTGTGATAGTGAATACTAAATTAATAACTATATTCAGCAGAGTTTTTGACTTCTGTTTCTTTAAGTGGTTCATAGCCACACAAATTACAATTAAAAATTAACAGCATTGACGTAGCATATAAATACGGAGTATGGTTTAGTTAATGGAACCAGAATGAAACGCTACTGATTGACAACTTTTAACTGGAATCACTTTCAAATAATCCCACCACCCAATTATTTCTGCATTTGCTGTTACCATTAATAAGTCAACAGGGTAAACACTCGAAAAAGCTGCGATTTTATTCAGAGAACCAGCTTTTAACCATGGTCAGTTACATTTTGCAACAAGTTGAGTTCGATCTTTGACGGTTCGAAAGTTTTGTATTTATGAACGTAGTGAGGAAGGACATTTAGCGAATAATAAAAATATTTACTAAAAACATTTTTATAGAGGTGTAGTATTTCTAAATTGTAGAATAAAGCAATAGTTTGCCTCATTCGTGCCTTTCATTCGCTCGTGCTTCCTCTTCGCCCTTTCTTATTCTTTTCCTCACAGCATTCAGGTAAGACCTAAAAATCTGTATAGTGTTCAGGTGAGAACTAAGAATCTGCATATTAATAATTTCCTTGTTACTTTTATTTACAAATATGAGTTTCGTTGCTTTATAAACACAGCTGGCCGAATTTCGACAATATGCGGTACTAGTACAAGATTAATCGTGATGAGGTAAAGGCCGCAGTGTAGAATTTCCTGTTGTCGAGTAATTGCTGAAGAAAACGTACGGAAGGTAGTTTCTGGTGTTGGTACTATTGATGGTAGTGTAACAACATTGAATCATTTACCTGCGAATTGTTGCTTATTATATAGAAATTTAGTGATCAAACACATGCTGTATTTCGTTTGACGAATCGTGGTTAGGCCTAGAAAACAGGCAGAACAGCAAGCTAGCCAAGTATTGTCTGCACCGGAAACAGTGCTAGGCACTGAACTAGATAACGTAACAGGGCATATTGAAGCTGATACTCGGCAAGTAACCGGAATAATTAGTGAACCGAGAGCACCATCTTTTATGAAAAGTAATGGGATAGGAGTGACAGTTGCTGGGACACCGAAAAAATAAGTTGTAGAAAAGGGAACGGACGGGTTACAGAGAAAGCCTCTCTTCTTAGCCTATACCAGATTCGTTCTCAACTTCTAGCTAAGGTAGAAGAACGCGGCGAAGAACGCGATCTCTTACAAGCAGAAAGCGAGAGAGAAGGTGATAAGGTACTGGAGGAAAAATTAGCCTAACTTGAAACAGAACGCGCTCGCTTATAAGCAGAACGTGAGACAGAGTTTGATAGGAAATTAGTCGCTGAAATGAAATAAATACAGGATGGGCTTACAGAATTAAAAAGAGCGTACAAACGTTTACGAGAATTGCAACAGTACTTGTACACGAAACAAGATACTTTACAAGCCGGACACTTGTCTGTAGAGGAAGAAGTAGTGTCACCAACTGACCGGTTTGATAATCTTACAGTAGGCGCAAATAAAAATTTGCTGGGGAACCAAAGAACAGAGAATTTAAATTTAAGGAGATAATGAGATTACCGACCGGGCGGTAACTCACGTAAACTGCGCGGTACACTGTCTAACAAGCGAAAAACCAAGCAACAATGTTGGCAACACGGTTTTCGCTACAGCTGAGTCAGACGACAACTCACAAAACAGGCTGACACTAGCAACACGCTCTGGTAGCGAATCGCTACAGTGTTTTGACACGAATCGCAGTCCAGTGGACAGTACTAGACATACTGTAACCTGTGGTGTGACATGTGAAAGTACGTACGGTAATGAGCGCAATTTTCCGTTGGCGTTTGAGCAACAATACGTGCGCACATCTAATAGCCAGTTGCGGGGGCTGCGCCGCTGGTTTATGCCTTATTGCTTGATTAAACGTAGACAGTTTCAACTTTATACTAATGAAATTTGCTCACCCGGTTGTGTTCATTCGAAGGTTTCAAAAAACGTTACTTAGAGAATTGAGTGACAGGCATTGTGGGCCACACAGATAGCAGAGAATTGTGCTACACAAGAAAAATTCGAAAAATCATTTGTATCGAAAGTGTAGTCAATCGTTATTCAAGAGCTTTTACGCACACAAATCTACAGCCCAGAATTATATAAATTAAAACAGGATTTCTTGAGGGGGTATTTTGAAAGGTACATAATTCAAGCGCGTTTCTGGGATGAACCGACCCCTAATAGAGACGTCATTCGCTTAGTGAAGGATACGTTACCTCACAGTATCAAAGAAAAGTAGATCATTGTATCCGAAAATGGTCTTGAGTAATTTATGTCCTTGTGAGACTCTATTGATCTTATACAGGAAGACATGAGGCAAAGAAGTGAGCATGGGAACGGTAACACATCTCCACCTAAGCGAGATAAACGCAACCATTCTCCTCAAAGCAACGGCAAAAAAGGGGACATGAGAGAAGAAACCATTGAAGTCCTAATTTTAATTCGAAATGGAGAAAAACTAGACAAGGAGGACATTCCAGAACCTTGAACACAGATCAGGGACTACTGCCTAATAATTCGAACATCCAAAGTAATAACAGCCAATCAGTACGTATGGTGTAAACCCGCAAGCACAACAATGGCAGAATTCTAATCAAAACGTGCGCATAGTAGAGGTAACGGAAGGAAAACCGCACCGTCTATCTGTTCCATTAAACTAGATTCAGCTCTCCATTGTTGCTCGTGCTGTGGAGAAAGAACAACAAGACCTCACACTTATGGCAATGGCATATCAGTGTTGAGGTACAACGATGGCCCCCATATGCAGCAAGATGAATGAACAACGTACGTATCCGAAGACGGCCAGAGAACTTGTGCAGGCCGTTGTAGAAGGGACCATATGTGGCATACCTATCAATATAATGATCGACGCAGGTGCTTTTAGGAACGTGATGAGTATAGAATTCTTTAATGAAGTTTCTCAGTCCCAAAACCTACCGATATTACCGTTGAAAAACTGTATGATGACAGACGCTATTGGCGCCCAGTCGCAATTGTTAAAATACCAAATTCAGGTTGCAGTAATGGTAGGAGATGAAGCTAGTAAAATCACCTTTCTTGTAGTCCGTGGAGTCTTGGTTCTCTGTATCCTGAGCTGCGAGTTTCTCTGGGAGAAAAAAAGCAAATGTTGAGCCCCCACAAAAGTGTACTAAGCTTTGCCAGCGAGCGAAGGAGAGTGTCATTGATAATGTTGAGGACAAACGAAATACACTGCAAATACTGCCAAAGTATACAAATTGGGTGTAGAGGGCCACATTTGTTGCAAATCTGCAATACGATGTATAATGAGGGATTCTACTGCTCAGACACTGGGGAGGATAATTTGCCTCAGGTGGAAAAGTCACTGATTGTCGTGTAAAGTTTGTGAATGGTTGCTATAAAAACTGCGGGTATGCTTCATATACCTTGAGCATGCCTTGAACTCCGTTCTAGATAGGTATCAGTTACCTCAAATGTCTCTTCTTGATGAGTACAGATGAGTTATTGTCTTGCTACTTCGTTCTGGTGGCCAGGATCATCTGTGCTACTGCCATGCAAGAACATCCAACTCTTCTTGACCGTTGCGTCTTGCAGAGAATGCTAAGTAGAAGATTACAACTTCTACTCCCAGCTACGAAATGACTCCGAATAATCTCTCGCTTCAATTATTCTGTGTATGAAAGTTTATTACTTCTCATTAACGTATATTACAGTAGCTCGAATAGGCTACGTCAACGAAAACAGACATCAATCTTTAATACTCGTCTCACTTGAATGTAGTATAGACTGTCAGTGGTATATTAAAGGATAATTAATTTGTCTTGATGGTGACTTTAGCATTGTCGGTAGGCTGCATATTTCGGGCAGCCCATGACACTTCCAACTGGAGGCATCACGCCGTAAACACGTGCACCCAGCCGGTAGATGACGCGCGTTCACCACCTACGCACGTCGTCCTTCCTGTAGCGTACGTGTCAAAATAAAGTGGTGCGGACGGTCTCTAATTTCGTCTTACACATTTTTTCTACTTATTTCCTCTATCACGATCAACTTTTGCTATGACATTTCTACCTGCTTGCTAAAATATTTTGCTACACTACCTACAAGTTTGGTAAATCATACTATGGTAATTACATGGTTTTACAGATTAAATGTCTCAAGAACTATAGTGGTAAAGCACTTCAGAGAAACCTTGGATAAGATAATAAGCGAATAAGCTTGCGGACCATGCCACTGTAATTCGGGGAGACTTCAGTTTGCCATCTGCAACATATTTGTTTCTTTATGAAATTTAGTCCAACTTTACTTCCCACTTATAAAAGTCTATCTATTACCAAAACAGTGTCCCACACAATGAACGCATATGCTAACCTTCGACTAATCAAAACCTAATTTGAACTGAACTTTAACTGATCTGATCACAGTTTGTCTCTATGTTAAATGCGCAATTTAAGTAAAGCAGTTACCAGGCTCTAATCAAAGTTTCCACTTACCTCGCACCCTAGCAACATTGTTGCAGAAATTTTTCGAAAGAAAAACAGTAAGCAACAAGTAGCAGCGGTTAAGCTAAGAGATTTCTGTTTCTAAATAAGATTTCCAAACTATATTCAAAAATGGTTCAAATGGCTCTGAGCACTATGGGACTCAACTGCTGAGGTCATTAGTCCCCTAGAACTTAGAACTAGTTAAACCTAACTAACCTAAGGACATCACAAACATCCATGCCCGAGGCAGGATTCGAACCTGCGACCGTAGCGGTCTTGCGGTTCCAGACTGCAGCGCCTTTAACCGCACGGCCACTTCGGCCGGCAAACTATATTCGAAATGTTGCATACCACATAGTGAAATGTGGTAATGCGCAATGATAAACAGTCGGATGGGGAGAGTAACTATACCTATGAAATGATATTCCAAGACAACGATTTCAGAGTGAAGGATGTATTCATAAAGACAGAGCGAAATATCGCGGGAACTTTATTGGTCTGAACAATACTATGCTTAACGAAGTGAGTAAAGATTTTAAAAGGGTACAATATTAACACAGTATTTCAATAAAAACCAAACAGCTCAATCAGTGAACCTGTTCATGCATGACTCAGCGAAGTGAAGTTTTCTTTCTCTCACCTCTGAGCAAGTGAACGAAGTTAACTAACTTCGAATATTCTTTTCTACAAATTACGTGCGCAATCTTACGTCAAGCTTCTTCTCTGTAAAGAAAAAAAAGGACTTAATTCAAAATTTGTATTCCTTTCGCTTTCCCGTCTTCACCTAACAGATACAATCACAATTCAACAGAGCACTACTGAAAACCTCCAGCACCTACCACACTTTAACTGAGAATGTATCAGACTGTGCAGAGGCAAAGACTGTGCCACGACAAGACCAAAGATAGTTTAACAGTAACGTCGCTCTCTGACTTGCACATCGATAACACACAAAAACCAAAATGACATGGGCACCTTACAGGGCAAAGCACTTTTGAAGTGGTCTCTTTTATGAAGACAACAGTAGCAGCAGAAGTTATTTCAGTTCCATGTGATTAAACAAAGCTGGTAGACATATAAAATTATTTAAAAGCGATCTAGATCGCAGCCGATGTTAACGTCTGACAGGATTCGGTCTTTTGATTACGGGCCGTCATCAGAGTTTGCATAATTTGGATGACGGCGATGGCGTCTTATTTTCGTTCTGACTCCTCCAAATACTTTAAATTCTTCCAAAACCTGACTTGGTAAAGTATTCATAATTTTATATAACATCGCAGTTATCCAGTTGGTACTAACTGTGATGATGCTCCGTAATTAAAAGACCGAAACCGGTCAAAAAGTTAACATCAGCTGTGATAAAGACTGCTTTTAAATAATTTTATCACAATAAGATCGCCGTTCTCCGATAATATTATATAAAATTATAATAGAGGTATCTCTGTGTGGTGTGCGTACTGTAAGACCTTCAGTACACACACCATCAGATTGTTTGACTTGCCACTCTAACGAAGTAGGCGAGTGTCAGCACTATGTCTTGTGGTCTTATCGTGGCGTGTTTATCTTCTGCCGTTAGGTCAGACGATACAAAAGTCACTTGCACACTTAGAGTAGCAGATTGACGGTAACCAACTTTAAACAGAACTTGATTAATTTTCACACACATTTATTAAAATAATAACAAGCATAAACATTACTTAACTTGGTTCTGGATGCTGTTTACAATTGACAATCTGAAGTTCCTTTGGTATTGCTATGTTAATCTTATTCTCACATATATCTCTGATACTTGACAAAAGTGTCTATACATTTATCTTCATGGCTATGTACAGGAATATGGTAATCTTATTGGGTGCAGACTGAAACTTGACTATAGACTGGTACAGACTAATGCAGACTGATGCAGACTGACTAATCGGAGGTCTGTACACTCATTATAATACCTTGTGCCTTCATGTATCACTCCGCGAGTGTGACCCGTGAGGAGAAAAGGTTCTACGTTAGCAGCTATCTCATTGGCTGTGTTACATATTAATACCCGGATCGGCGGAAGCAGAATTTGGTCCGTCTCTATGGCAGCGCCATCTCGTAGTGCGGAGACGGACGAGCGCTGCGCCTGCCCTGTGCTGTGGGAAAGTTGTGTACGCGCTGACTACGTGGAACTATGTACACAACACTCTGTAATCAACACAGGTAGGAGAAGAGACTGTGTTTCGTTTAGTCACAAGTTTTTCCCATTTTATCTGAGTTGAAAAAGACTGTACCTTCAAGGATAAACGTGAGGTTAACAGCCTAGCTGAATCACCGTGTATATACATCGATTTAGAAGGCTTTATTAGTAAAGTTTACAATGATCTTAGTTTCATCTGGGAATTAATTTATGTTATTAATAATTTAGCTATTTTACAGATATTTTCCGTTAGTCGTAGGGATAACTTAAACTGTCAAATCTTTACAGAGTGGAACGGGAGTTGATTAAATGAGGGGCGAGACTGCTGGCCGAGACTTGGCTTACGGTACGTTTCACAAATGACGTTAATCCATTACCCTGTTTGATGCTACTTGTGTGGTCTCGCGCTTGAGTGAGCGTACTTTCAAGCCGGCAGGTCAACAGCAGAGGAGGACAAGGCGAGGAGGGGTCACATTACGGGTAAACGCACTTCAGAGGAGGCCGCGCCATTGTCCCATGTCACGGCACGTGATCGATGCAAGACGATCCTGGCCGCCTGCGGGACGGGCCCGGCGCACACGGCCGCACGTCGAACACACAGCCCCCGGACCAAAGGCGCGCCGCGTCCGGCCCTTCTGCCTCGGCGAACACAAACATAAGTGCAGGCGGACGTCGCCGCACAAGAAGCAATTAAGGGCCTTTCTCTCTTCGGGACCACGCTGCCGGGCGGCGGCCGACGGGACCCCGCTCGCGGAGAGCCAATTGTGTTGCGACCACAAAGGACGTCGGCACTTTCAATGACGCTGGCGTCGGGACTTCGTGGGACAGGACTCTGTCAGCCTCACATCTCCTTTCTTTCTGGCGAGCACGTAATCAATCCGAGTTCCGTCCTTCGAATTCTACAGGAACGGACGAACAGCTTAATGCAAGAATAAAATGACGAGAAGTCTTCGACGAGGTTCGTGAGCCTTCAGGGACCAGTGCGATGTTCCCCGAAGACAAAAATAAACAAATGAAGAGATGACAAGACATCCGTCACGAAATTCGGAAGCTCAGAGAAATCATGCGACGCTGTGACGACCTCGTAGGATCCCTGAAACTTCCGACAGGAGCTGTAATTATTTGAAGAAATTCGTGTTAGCACTGTGAGTTGCTTTCAGTAAATAATGCTTCATTGAAGACTAGTTTCGGAAGAAACGCTCAACACAGATATGACATAAAATTCATCTTGGCAGGATATGGTCCAAATGGCTCTGAGCACTATTGGACTTAACGTCTAAGGTTATCAATCCCCTAGACGTACTTAAACCTGACTAATCTAAGGACAGCACACACAACCATGCGCGAGGCAGGATTCGAACCTGCGACCGTAGTGGTAGCGCGTTTGCAGACTGAAGCGCCTAGAACCGGTCCGCAACACCGGCCGGCTCTTGGCAGGATAGCTTAACGAGTAAAGCGCCACACGCTACTTGTCTTGGTTTAGAAAATTAACATCATAGCCTACACCAATACTACTTTTGACCTGAAAATGAAGTTTTACGTTTTAATGTGAGCTATAGATATTTTTAGTAATGAGTTTCTAAGTCCGCTTCCGAGCTAGTCGTTACTGCAGCATTATTCACTAAGAGCAGATTATAGAGGTGACGTGAGTATCTTCAAATACAACGTCTGATAATGAAAAGAAATACCCAGATGTTTGCCGAAGATAAAAATAAGTAAATAAAAAGGACAAGAAATCTGTTACGGAATTCGGAAGCTTACAGAAATCATGCGACGCTGTAACGACCAATAGGGGCCCTGAAATGACAGCACTTCCGACACTAGCTGCAAATATCTGAAAAAAAAAATTCGTGTTACAACCGTGAGCTGCTTTCAGTGAACAATGATTTACAGAACACTAATTACGGAAGATAGCACCATTACAATTTCGACATAAGAATACACTGTAATAAAAACATTATGGCAAGATAGGTTAACTGGTAAACCGTCATACACAACGAAATGAACCATCACGGGGTGAGAAAGTATGTCATTTTATTTCAGTTGTCAAAAAGTCGAGTGTAATCAGTTGAGGAACCTCCAACATAATTAACTCGGTAAAGACCAGCTCAACTTCAAGTACCCCTGTCAACAATATACGACCAAAAAAGAAAAAGAAAAAGGACTTGAAAATGAAAGGACATAGATCGGCGCTTCGGAACGAATTATCGATAACGATCTGAAGCAGGTAGCCTCTTCGTTGCCACAATTTACAAAGGCTGTGTCTAGGTCAAGAGTGTTATATTCTGATGAATTTGCTATACATCGCAGTTCACACACGAGGAATGTGGTTCTCTGGTCTAAGGGCAGCCCACATTACATATAAGAGTGTTAAAGGTATAAGGGCCGCGATTTCATCACTATATTTTATTCGGGCCACTTCTTTTAACGGAAATGGATGTTCTTTTTTGGAAGTTTCTCTAGCGTGGTTAATATCTCAGTTCGAAGATGAGGCAATCATGAAACATTGGCGATTCCAACAGGGCGCAGCTTCAGCCCGTTTATCAATTGAGGTAAGGTCCTTGACGAACAATCTCCTGAAATGGTTTCACAAATATCTCTACCTAGCTAGGGATCGTCGATTCAGTATCACTGCAGGTTATTCCATTAATTACGTTGAAAATAGACTTCTCAACAACAAGGGCAGTATCATCCAGAAAATTGTGCACTCCTGCAGATATGTAGACAACACATTCATGATAGATAGTGGAAGAGAAAGCGGAAACTTTGTCAAGTAGGTCCATAAGTTGGAAAAAAATATCCACTTCACCATAGAACACGAAAAAGATAAAATAATTTTTAGCTATGACAATAATCAATACAAACCGGATCCTGAACATCAATGTGTACACAAAACCAACAGACACAGAAGCCGTCATTGATAACTCCTCCACACGCCTCAACTCATGTAAAAAGCTGCTTTCAGATCATTCTCAGAGTAGAGAAATTCTCACTTAATACTGCGTACTATGAGACAGAAATGATCACAGTGAAAGACACTGCCCATAACAATGGCTGTACGGAACGTCAAACAGGTGCACATCCAAAAAACAAACGCAAACAATCTGGCACAGCCATATCACACAACTTACCAAAACCCAAGTATACAAATACGCCGTACTCAGGAGAAATTTCAGGCAAAATAGCCAAGATGGTTAAAAATAAAACTTTCTCGGTCAATTTTGTCACCGCCAACAACTTAACGTAGAAACTGGTTGACTAGAGCTCACAGCCAACAGAGAATCTGAGCAAACTGGGAATTTATGAAGTTATGTGCAGTCATTGTAACACATATTACATTGGTCAAAACGGTAGAAATTTTAAGCTAACAAGTCAGCTATAGCGTATCAAATAAACGAAACAAGACACAGTATTTAATTAGATAACGATCTAAAGACACTGCATACTTTCCACAAGAGCTGGAAAATGGAGGAAATGGAAACATTCATCCATGGCCAAATGGGAGAAACGAGATCCTAAATGATATGTCTGTGTTTACGAATTTACAGTTCTTCACTAACAACAGTTCAAAATTTTTAAATGGAAAATAGTTAAAATTTAGGATTATATATGAGTCTAGGACACAGCAATATTTTTGTAATTCTGTAAAAGATTGCCACATTTGCTCATTTTGTAATAGATTGCGCCGACCAACATTAGCGATGCGACAGCAAGTCGTGGAGAAGACATTCTAAGTGACTGACAACATCAAATTTGATATATCTATTGTTAAATCGAATCAAGCTTTGTTTTGATAGCCATCTACTTTTTCTACATAGTTGAGTTGTTTCTGATACCGTGTTCCAGGTTACCGTTCTTAGTTTGTGAACAATGGCTAACAAGTCGAAAAGAGCGATAAAAACGATGAACGGAAACATATTAAGAAGGCAGCCGCGTCATAAGAGGAAAGTGAGTCACTATTAAAGAAAAGGCGCGTATGAACAGCAGATCAACTACAAAGAAACGTCGCCCCTCATTATGTTATCCTTTTCCTTCTTCACACTATGACCGCAGGACATGCCAAAATTATACAATAAAAATCTTAAATATAAACTTGCATATACATTTGCTTTAAATGTTTTGTATTTACAGTAGACAATGATAACCTCGAAACACATAAATACGTTGCTAATTAAACAATTTAAGTGGGCAGCATGCATACGTGCATGTCTGATATCTATTTGCATTGAACTATACGGACATTGTCAACTACCAACAATGCACAAACTGAATGTCATGCCAAAGCAAAAAAATATTGTCTCTACCTATACAAGAATCACACGAACGGTGTGCGAGCACTGTGGGACGTAGACACAATGACAAGCGGAAGTCTGAATCAGCCCAGGAAGCGTGCACAGGTAGCCAAAGTAGTTAAGGCGACAGCTCGCGGTAAGCTGGAAATCCGGATACGAATCCTGGTCCGGTACAAATTTTCATGTGCTGTTGTAAACGATGCATATTATGTAATATCATATTCGCTGTTTGTGAATAAAGTTTATAGTTTAATATGGTTGTAGATCGCCAGCAGCGTCTCTTCCATCAAATATGCATGCTTGTCTGAACGTTGCTTGCGCCGAATTATACAGACTCTGTCAAATACACTCTGCATTAACTGTACTTAAATTTATATTCGATGTCAACAAATTTCTGTTTTTCGGAAATGATTTTCTGGCCCTCGTCTGTCTACAGTTTATATCCTCTCTACTTCGGCCATTGTCAGTTATTTTTTTGCCCAAATAGCAAAAATCTACGACTTTTATTGTGCCATTTCCTAATCTATTCCTTTAGCCTTGCTTGTGTAATTCGACTACATTCCATTATTCTTGTTTAGCTGTCGTTGGTGTTCATCTTATATTCTCCATTCAGGAGACTGTTCGTTCCGTTGAACTGCTCTACCAACCCTTTAGTCGTTCCTTACAAAATTATAATGTCATCGGCCAATTCCCGAGTTTTTTCGTTTACTCTCTGAACTTTATTTACTTCTCCAAATGTTCCTTCCGTTTCCTATGCTGTTTGCTCAACGTACAAATTGAGTAACATAGGGAACATCCTACAAATTTGTCTCATTGCCTTCTCAACCACTGCTGCCCTTTCAGGCCCTTCTACGCGGTTTCTCTATTGTTTGTATATAAACTTTCGCTCCCTATATTTTTCCCCTGATACCTTTACAATTTCAAAGAGTGCATTCCACTCAACATTGTCAAAATGCTATAAACGTATGCTTCCCTTTCCTTAACCTATTTCTTAAAAGAAGTCGTGGGATTAATATTGCCTAGCGTGTTCCTAAATTTCTCCAGAACCCAAACTTACTCTCTCCGAGATTCGCTTCTACCAGTTTTTCCATTCTTCAGTAAACTATTCGCGTCAGTATTTACTATTACTACTTATTAAACTAGTAGTGCAGTAATACGCATACCCACCACCACATGCTTTCTTTGGAAATCGTAGGTATTTCGCCAGTCTTGCACATCTTGCGCATCAGGGGGAACAATCTTGTCGTAGCTGAGTCTCCAGAGGATGTCAGTGGTTCTGAGGGAATGTCTCCGCCTGGAGCTTTGTTTGGACTTACAGTGCTCTATCAAATTCGTCTCGCAGTATCAAATTTCCCATCTCTTCACCGTCTACTTCGTCTTCCTTTTGTAAAACATTGTCTACATTTCCCTTGTATAGCCCCTTTGTACATTCCTTTCACCGCTCAGGTTTATCATATTTGCTTAATACTGTCTTGCCATCTGACCTCTTGATATTCATACAGCTTCTTCTACTTTCTCACAACGTCATTTTTAGTTTTCCGTAGCCGAGGTGTACTTGTCGAGATATACTTGCTTTTACATACTTGCGTTTTTCCCCTAGCCTATCCAGCTTAATCACTTTGCACTTTCCATCACTCTCATTTATTGGAAATTAGCATTTCCTTTTTCCTGCTTCATTTGCTGCAATCTTATATTTTTCTTCTTTCATCAGTGAATTCAGTATCTATTATGATACACAAAGTTTTCTAATAGACAACGTCTTTTTACCTAGTTGACAGATTGCTACTACTTTCACCGTATATTCTCTCAAAGCTTGGTATTCGTCTTATACAGTGTTTCTGTCTCATATTTTAGTAAATCATTAGCTAATGCTCTCTTTGAAACTATCAACAACCTCAGGATCTTTCAGTTCTCTAGGGCACATCGCCTTAGTTTCCAACCTTTCTGTAATTTCTTCGTTTTTAATCTATAGTTCACAATTAATTAATTATGCTCAGCGTCCACACCTGCCTTTAGAAGTGTCTTATGGCTTAAAATCCGGTTTCAAATTGTTTGTCTTAGCATTATATAATTAATCTAGAACCTGTCTCCAAATCTCTTCCACGTGCAGTCGTCTTTCATGATTAGTCTTACACCAGCTTTTTTTTTTTTTTTTCTTTTAGTCAGCGGTCTTCTGATTCAGTTATCTGCTGGATGTGTTCCTATAGCTGCTTTCCTCTACATTTTTTATCCTCTACAGCTCCCTCTAGTACCCATTACCATGGAGTTGCTCCTTCATGTCTGAACACATGTCCTACCAACCTAACCCTTCTCCTTGTCAGTAATCTCCATACCTTTCTTTCCTCGCTGATTCTGCGGAGGAGAACCTGATTCCTTACCTTATCAGTCACTTCATTTCCGGCATTCTTCTGTAGCACCACATTTCAAATGCTCCGACTCTCTTCTTTTTCGATTTTTGCAGAGTGCATGTTTCATTACCACACAACACTGTACTCCAAACGTAATTTCTTTCTCAAATAAAGGCCTATGTTTGATACAAGTAGACTTCTCCTGGCCAGGAATGCCTTTTTGCCAGTGCTAGCCTGCTGTTTATGTTCTACTTGCTGCGTCCATCGTGAGTTATTTGGTTGCCTAAGTAGGAGAATTCCTTAACTTCATCTCTTTCGTGATCGCCAATATGTAAATTTTATCGCTGTTCTCATTTGTTACTTCTCAATTTTTTTGTTTGTTTTTTTCTCAGTCCATCTTCTGTGCTCATTAGACTTTCATTCTATTCAGCACATCCTGTATTTCTTCTGCGCTTCCACTGAGGATAGTAATGTCATCAGCGAATATTATCATTGATATCCTTTCACGTTGAATTTTAAATCCACTCTTGAACTTTTCTTTTCTTCCATCATTGCTTCTTCGATGTATAGACTGAACTGTAGAGACGAAAGACTACATCCCTGCCTTACACCCTTTTTAATCCGAGCACTTCGTTCTTGGTATTCCACTCTTATTTTTCCCTTTTGGTCCTTCTACACATTGTATATTACCCGCCTTGTACATACTGTGTATTACCCGTCTTTTCCTACAGCGTACCCCTATTTTTCTAAGGATTTCGAACATTTTGCACCATTTGACATTTTCGAGCGATTTCACCAGGTTGAAAAATCCTTTGATCGTGCCTTGACATTTCGTCAGTCGTGATTCCATTATCAACCGGAACATCAGAATTACCCCTTTGGTGCCTTTTCCTTTCCTAAAGCCTAACAGATCGTTATCCAACACATTCTCAATTTTGTTTTCCATTCTTCTGTATTTTATTCTTGTCAGCAACTGGATGCAAGAGCTGTTAAGCTGATTGTTCGATAATTCTCGCACTTGTCGTCTCCTGCACTCTTGCGAACTATATGGATGATGTTTTTCGTAAGTAAGATGGTATATCGGTAGATTCATACATTCTACACACAATCGTAAAGGGTCGTTTTTTGCCACTTTGAGTCTAGAAATTTCCATGGAATGTTATCTATGTGTCCTGCTTTATTCGATCTTAAGTTTTCCAAAGCTGTTTTAAATTCTGAGTGTAATACTTGATATCCTATCCCTCCCCTTGTATTACTCCTGCGTTATCCCTATTTGACTTTGTATTTACACGCTGTAATCAGCAGATCAGGAAACCTGCCCCACCTACAACAAAACGCCACTAAATCTCGCTATATGTAATTTGAAAATATGTCTCTTTAAAGTCAGTGCCGCCATTAGAATGTTTTTTATTTACAGTGTTACATTTACACTTACACAATCATGATTTCGGCTTCGAAGTGCCATTATCAAGTGTTTTAAGATGACATACTGTCAAATTAAAATACACTATTAGTCACATTTAGACGTATTTTAATACGACAGTATGGCATCTCAGGTAATTTACAAAACTTAAAACATTTGATTATGGCACTTTGAAGCCGAAATCATGATGGTGTAAGTGTAAATGTAACACTGTAAATAAACAACTGTCTAATGGCGGTACTGACTTTAAAGAAATATGTTATGACCGTGGTCCCGCATTACGAAAAAAATTATTGAAATTACGTTTTCCCCTTTTTAAATCTAACCTACGTGCCCGATTAAGAGATCTAACCTTCTACGCCCCGACTCGTGGAATGCCGATTTTGTTTCTCGTATTGACGACATCCTCCTGAGAAGTCCCCACTCTGATATCAGAATGGAGGGACCAGTCAACTTCCGGAATATTTTACCCAAGACGATGTCATCATCATTTCACAATACAATAGAGGTGCAAGCCGTCGCAAAAAAATAGTTGCTGTAGTTTTTCCTTGCTTTCAGCTGTTGACAATATAACCATAGAAAGGCAATTTTGGATGATGTTGCTAGGCCATATCAGTCAGTCATCCAGATTGTTGCCTCTCGACTACTGATAAGACTGCTGTCCCTCTTCTGGAACCTTAGATTAATCTGCTCCCCTGCCCTCCAGATACCCTTCCGTTGTGGTTGCACTTATGTTACAGCTATTTGTCTCGTTAAGACACGCAAGCCACTGTATCTCGGCATTGTCCGTGATCATTGGGTGATTGCAATTTACAATTAACAATACGACCTTCAAGAAACACGGTCTCGTTCAAATCCTTTGCTGACTGTGACCGTGAATGTGTAAAAGACAATATGATTCAGATGATATTAATTAAACATGACTCCACCAGCTGATATGTGTGACTGTTCCATAAAGAGTGTAATAGAAAGAAAATGGGAATGATACTGGAAATCTTATTGTTATATGTTGTATGATACGAAACTCGATGAACGTGTTCCTGCTTTTGGTGCTCATCTTAGTTTTTTTGTGTTTTGATACTTTCCAGTAATTTTCTCGTACAGTCGAAATTAAAAAAGAGTTCTTCAGTTACCTACTTTCACAAAAAATATATGGTATTGAGCAACTGAATGGGAGAATTTTCTGAAAACCTCGAGAACTAAACTGTCAGATTTGAATAAGCTTTGGAATTTATCCATATAATTACTGGTTGAATTAATTGTTGTTTATCGTATAGAAAACTGTCAGAAGGCAGTTTTCCAAGGTAGTCTTTCCTGTGCAGGTGTCTTTATCCCAGGAAAACCCCTTCAACCTGGATCCACTAAGACAACTCCTTAATGTAGTCAAAACTTGGCCTCTCTCTCCAACTTGTACCCAAACTTCCCTCCATAATCAAACTGACTGTTGTATAGCCATGTAAACTCTTCGCTGCCTTTATCAGGTACTCCCTCACAGTTCTTTTTACACTGGTATTCGTTTCAGTAACTTTTCATTTGGGTTATCCGATCTAACAATCAACTTTTTCGTATTCTCTATAGCAGTATGCATCAAAGCATTTCTTTTCTTCTTGTGTGTACTGATTGTCGTTCACGTTTCTTTTCCATAAAAGGCAACACTTTAGATGAATATTTAAAAAAAACAAATTTATTGTTTCAAAATGTTTATCTTGCTATTGCATGTCTACTTTTGATATTGTAATTACTTTTGCTCCCAAAACAACAGCAGTAATTTACTTCCATCCGTGTTTCATTTCATAATTTAATTCCCTCGTCATGACGGAATTTAATTTGTCTATCCTTTCTTTAATTTGGTTGATGTACGTCCTCCGTTCAAGACGCTGTCTACTTCGTTCAACTGGTGTTCCGACTCTTTAGCCGTCTCTGATGTAAATTTCATAGTATTTATTTTTTCTAAGTGTCAGTAGTATTTCCTCATTTCACATTGGTTTCGTTTACTGTTTGCTTAGTGCGCATATTGAACAACCGTGGGCTATGCAACAACCCTATCTCACTCCCTATTGTTTTCCACTCATTTGTGTCGATTATTGTAACTGGCTTCTTATGTCTGTTAGCATACAATCTTTCATTCTATATAGTTTATCTCTACTACCGACAGAATCTCCAAGAAAAAATTCCAGACAATACCGTCAAAATTTCCTCTAACTCAACAAATGGTTCTGGTGTAGATCAGTACCTTCACTTTGCTTGTTCCGACAGTTCTCAAGAACTGCACCATTCCCGTGGTCTTCTTCAACCAGTCTTCCCATTCCTCTGTAAATATTTCGGTACAGTATTTTACAGAAATGACATTAAACTGACGGCTCAGTATTAATCACTCCTGTAAGCATCTGTCTTCCATGGGACTGGGATTGTTATATTTTTCTTGAGTTTTGAGGAGATTTTACCGACTTGTATGTTGCATACCGGGAAGAATGATTTTGTCACGGTTTGTTCTTCCAAAGATCTTATGATCCTTAGGAAGTGACGTCTACTCTAGGCGCCTCGTTCCGATCTGCGTCGTTCACTGTTCTGTCAAATTCGTCTCACTGTATGATATCTCCTAGTTCATTTTCGCGTGCCGTTGTCTGCCTTTTTTCGGAAAATTTAAGTTTGTCTGTGCGCTGCAGTGAAGTTTCCCAGACATGCATTCTTCTAAGCGTGGCCTCACTCCTCTAGCTACTCTAGTTGTGCCAGTTTAAGCTTTGTGCCAGTCTCGTTTTTCAGACGTTTCTTTTCCATCTTTCCGCTTCAATTGCTGTATTTTTATATTTGCTCTTTCGACAGATAAATTTAGTGTCTTCACATCGTAGGATGTGAGGTGCGTTTTGCCTTTTGGCGGGTTTTTCCTCTGCTGCCTTCATGTTTTGTTCTCATAGTTATTCATGCATCCTCTGTTTCAGTCCTGTCCCCTGTTTGAGTTAGTCCGTCTCTGACGGTTCCTTTGAAACCCTCACCAAACTCTGGCTATTTCAATGTATCAAAGTCCCATACCCTTAGTAACTTACCTTTATGCCATTTCTTTGATTGTAATTTTACCGTTTATATAAAATAAGATACGGTGAAAGGCCACATCTGCTTCTGGGAATGTTTTAAAAATCTGTTTTCAAAACATATATCTTAATGCCCTGTCTATGATGGGAACATTAGAATTGGGACTGCTAGTACAAGGATGTTAGTAGAAAATGACAATAATATTTTCAAAGGAATACTGTCGGCACTCACCTTTGTAAATTGAGAAGAACCACAAGAAAGAACATAGACGGTGGGGAGTTCCTACATCGCTGTTCCGGAACGTGAGCTTCGTTCCTTCTCCAAGTGTCTTCATTGCACTGTATCTCCTCTATTGTATAAAATAAACTGTTAAGGAGAGAAGAGATTTACCTGCATTTGAAAACACAAGTACCGTTCGAAAATAATTATGTTTTCGAGCCTACATAATATAGCTTTATTTATCTGCGAAAAGTTTTACCAACTAGAAAGCTGTGCAGATCATATTATCATATAATCCAAGACCTACGAAAACATCCATATGAATTGCTGAAGACAAATTTGATCAATAACTGATTGCACTGTGAGGGAATAGTCTGCGTTCCCATGAGCTTAAACCGGCTATTTTAATTAATTTGTTTTTTCCTATGAATATTTATATTGTGAGTGTAGCAACGCCCCAACGCAGGTCTTATTTTTGGCAGTAGAAAACTTTGAGCTTTTTAGAATTTTAAAGGTGGTAACTACTTTCACTGTCTTACCAAAATTGATAACAGTACTTTTATGGTGGTCAAAGGTCTACTTCTTTCTGATACAAATAAAACATTGTATCCTCAACGCAGGGAAAGAACATTAATGGACTCACGATTGAACTCTGAGTGAGGACACTCAGAAATTTTAGTTTTGTTTGTAGGTGACGTTACTTCACAATGTGTCTCCTAAGTGTAAAAAGCATTATCCTATTTCAAACGTAAGGACTAAGGCTGACATATGCTGTACTAAAAATTCCACAGATACGAAGTTTCTCCAGTATAATAGTATGATTTACACAAATTCATTTCTAGGATAAATCGTAGCTGGTCCCAGAAGGTGCTATTTTATTGTTAATTTTGTTTATCCTTTATTATTATTTAACTTCTGATGACTTGGAAAGTTATTTAAAGATGGGTTCCCCATTATTTACTGATATACTGTGTGTCCCATTTATCTTGACCACCCTAAATAACTGTTTGTCCAGATGCAAATTATAAAACGTTTCAAGCAAATGATCTTCAGCCGTCAGGGGGACATCAATTAGCATCACTGCCTTCGTTGTAGCTTAATTTTTATCGCAAAGGTATGAACAACGGTATGACTTTTTTAAATGGCAACTTGTATTTTTTATTTGGTAATTCATTTCCTCTCCTAAAGTCTTATTCAAAAATGTATTACAGTGTAACATTCACTGAAACACAACGTTATTAATTACATAACACAACATTGACAATGAGCCCGGTATCACAAACTCGTCTATTTGTTGGAGTTGTCAGAAAACAAATGAAAACCGAGTAAAAACATAACACAACATTGACTTTGACTCTCCTGTACCATTGCCCAGGAGCAGAACATTCAAAGGTGCTCAAAGTGGTGACCCTGGACACCGATACACTGCTGCACTCGTTGAATCAAAGAGTTATTTACTGTTTCCAGTGTTGGCTGCTGAACAGAATTACAAGCAAGCACGATACGTTCCTGCATGTCCTCTGGAGTTGTTAGAATATCGCGATAGACAACGTCTTTAATACATCCCCAAAGAAAAAAGTCCAGAGGTTTTAAATCAGGAGACCTAGCGGGCCAAGTAACTGTTCCTCCTCGACCAATCCATCTGTCAGGATACCTTCGGTTCAGAACACGACGTGCACACAAGGCAATATGTGCTGGGCACCCATCGTGTTGATTCCACATTAGCATTTTGGTTCTTAGCGGTACTTCATCCAGAAGAGCAGGACGAATTCGTCTGAGGAAGTTGGCATACGCTGTGCCGTTTATACTACCATTGATGAAATGAGGGTCAATAATTATAGTACCAAGCATCCCACAACAGAAGTTTAACCCTCCATTGACTCTGATGTTCCACCTGTTTAAGCCATTAGGGGTTGTCGCTGGACCAATAATGCATGTTCCTTGTATTTACCTGTCCTTTGTTCGAGCAGGAACATCATCGGTAAACAGAACATTGGAGAAGAAGTTCAGGTTGACAAGGATTTGCTGCTGTGCCCACTGACAGAACTGTACACGATTGTGGAAATCATTCCCATGCAATTCTTGATGTAGGTGTACATGGTAAGGACGGAACCGGTGTCGTGTAAGATGTACACTGGTTTTAGGAATGCCAATCTCGGGTTCGTGTGCTCACATGTGGATTCATAGTAATGGAAGCGAGAACAGTAACTCCGGCATCTTCGTCTGTGCGAGTGCTACGACGATTGCGTTGTCGGGGGTTGAAACTTCCCGTTTCCTGAAGCGTCGCAACTAGACGAGAAAACATCCGTCGGGAAGACGGGTTCTTGTCAGGATATCGCTCTCTCTACAGTTCCGGTGCCTGCGTATTATTTCGCCTACTTTGAACAACAATAACAACAATAAAAGAAACGTTATGTCGATGCAGTTTGTAGAAAGAACAGCCTTTACTGTAGGCCTGCTCTGCAGAACAGTAAACTACTGTACTAAATGTACCTGTACATAAGAGAACAGCTTGTTGAGAGGGCTCGCGAGATCCATATTCTGTTCTGTATTAAAGTCTGGAGCTGTCGTGCTCTTATTTGCCGTCTCAATCTTCTCCAGTGACTACCTGCCACGGTGACTTACCACACTCTTCTGACTTAGTGAATGATGTTTCTCCGTTCTGCTTGTATGCGATATAAATTTTCGATATGGTACCTCATGAAACACCAAACAAGCGAACAAACTCGTTGCCAAACACTTCGTCTACCTTGATTACGGAAGCAACCGCCATACGAACAGTAATAGTTTGCCCACATTCTAATTTATTTCGCTCCGGCATAATCCATTCACAACTGCACACAACAGTGCTCTGACCAGGATTAGAACTTGCAATGTGGTGAGGACATTTCACAGGTACCGTTCATGGTCAAATACAACTGCGCAACCTGCAGACTCGGCTATCATCTGCCATCATGTCTAAGCATCGATTTTTCACAGTGTTTGCATATTTTTGTTCAACCTCCTTATTTAAAGGAAGTGTGTATGGGACTAACTCATTGACGTGAATTACTTAAGAAGTGTAGCTACAGATCTTGCTCAGAGAAATGTCAGTGTTTTCATTTTAACATCGACATTCCTGGCGTCTTGTGCGTAATGCGGACCTCCCACCACCAACTACTGCTTTAACGTTTGCCATAATTTAGGCTGCTGGTTAACTGAGGATGGACGTCACTAATCGGGTGTTGCATAATGTATTAAGACAATTACGAACAATCATTACGGAACGGGGGCGCGTGTTCAAGACAGCCTTGGACAGTAACGAACCGACGCAAATCCCCTTGCTTCTGAGCACGCGAAGATCGAAGTGCAGATAGGCGATGCGGGGAGCTTCCAGCGCACCCAGGCTGCTTTAAACGAACGACATGCACACGCGTTTAACTGCCGACGGCCGCAAGTGACGATGCGTGATTGCAGGTAAGATACCTATTATAACTGGGAACACTAAACGGTTTGAAGAATTTAAGCCAGTAGTCGCATATAGTCTGACAGTTACGAAACATCGGCATGCGAACAATCACTTCAGTAGTGTCTAAAATAGTTAAGGTTGACAACAGTCAGTAAGAACGCTCTCCTGCTCGCAAATTCGAGTCATAGCAAAAGAAAAGTGCCATGAAATCGTCACTCAACATAACTTGAAACTTTAGCATTTCGAAATTTAGTAGATATGCTCTCTTTCTGCTTTCCATTTCCACTGACATAGTACCACATATTGGTAGATAAGGCTGAAGCTATCCGTATACAATAATTTCTCTTATTGTTTTGAATTCATAATACAATGTCACTGGCTTTGGGAGAATGTTAACTGAAAGTAGTTTGACGTTACTACTTACTGCTAATATAAACATGTTTTCAGTCAGAAAAGCGAATATGTTACCCACGGATAATTAAGGATATGAGAAGCACAAGTCACATTTCCTATTGCAGTGCCTCAAATATATATTCGCAGTAGAAAAACGGACTATTATAGCTTGCGAAAAAGATTTACGCAAGTAATGCTTCACACGGAAATAGCTTTCACATTTACCTAGACACTACCATACTACAGTAGTTAGCAGTTTAACAACACGGGTACTAATTTTAAAAGCCTGAACGAAATATGAGTCGGCGTTCAGATGGTACAGTATAAAACGTGTCTTCACAGTCATATTTGATGTTAAGAGTTATATATTCGCAACCGAAGTATGTACTTACATAAAAATGTGAGTCCTATTCTGCATCAGCGTTCTTATTCTTGGAACGTTCGTTAGTAGCTATCTCAAGTGAAATATTACACAAATCGGTATGGTAATAGAGTCGTACAGAATATTTCAGTTCAGAATGTAAGCAGTTCCCTACTGCATGAGGAAGAAATGCGTCAGACGAAAGTAAACCCTTCGATTCAGGGACGCAACAAAGAAGGGAATCGACACAAGCAGTTAAATAAAAAAATAATATCTGACAACGGAAACCGTTGGGCAGCAACGTATACCTCAGGCGCAATGCGATTTTCAAAGCAACAGGAACACAACTAGCAGTCATCTACAACCGTCGCGTTGCTCTAATCTATGTATCTGACGGGTAACGAGAGAACAAAAGGTACGCTCAAGCCATATTCGGAATATTCAATTTATCCAGTCTCCTTTGTGTACACAACGACTGGTGCTTACATGTATTTACGATGGAAGATAAATCAGTTACTTGCTATTTTCCTTAAAAATTACCATCATAGGCGCCTTTGGACATTGATTTCCAGTCTTACGGTTGCAAAGAAAATTTATCTCTCTCCAGTATAACCGGTATATGTGAATACTGATATTAATTGCAGAATAATAGTGTAATTCAACCCAGTGAACATCGTTATATACTTGAATAAATGTTGCTTATACACATCCCTACAAAATTTTTCTTTAAATTATTTTTACCGTCGTCGTATGAAAACTGTTAACTTCTAATGCTACCGCAAATCAAACAATAATTTTAAAATGGGAAGGAAGTGAAGGTCTTTTCGAATTGTTTTCATTGTTTTGTTTCACAGCATAGGGGAAGGAATGCCTAAATTTTGCTTTTGCGTGGAAAAGTTCACTTACGTGTATTCATGTTTTCTAAATAATGGGTAAAATAAAATAAGCAGATAACAAAATTAAAAGAACATGTGTTATACCTCCCAAAATATTTATTAATTTTTTTCGTGAATCATAGCGGTATCAGACCCAAGCCAAGGTGTTCCAATGTTTCTTCTTTTTCTGAAAATATCTATTAACTTGGTCGGCAGCATACTCAGGTTATACAAACAGATCACAGGCAAAATGTAACTGCTCATTTTATGTAACCGTACGTAATGCTGCTGCTTTCAGAAGATAACTGCTACCACGATGATAACAACCCTGTTAATTCAGCTAGTGTGATCCACTGTGGATTCCAAAATATGTGAAACAGATTTCTACGTTGTTTGGCCACCATGGTCTGCGTGCAACGACTAATATTAACCTAATGACAGTGGGCTGTGTTGTATGCCTTTGAGAAAATTCCAGCTCTATTTCCTACGAGACTCCACTACTTAAGAAATTCCTCGGTCTCTCTAAATTCACTAAGTTGGCATAAATCACTCTCGTTTCTTGTTCGTTGTTACTGAGAACAGGTTTGGTCTTATTATCCCTTTACTATTACATGAGAAGTAATAGTCACGAACTCAACTACACGTCATACATACACTCCTGGAAATGGAAAAAAGAACACATTGACACCGGTGTGTCAGACCCACCATACTTGCTCCGGACACTGCGAGAGGGCTGTACAAGCAATGATCACACGCACGGCACAGCGGACACACCAGGAACCGCGGTGTTGGCCGTCGAATGGCGCTAGCTGCGCAGCATTTGTGCACCGCCGCCGTCAGTGTCAGCCAGTTTGCCGTGGCATACGGAGCTCCATCGCAGTCTTTAACACTGGTAGCATGCCGCGACAGCGTGGACGTGAACCGTATGTGCAGTTGACGGACTTCGAGCGAGGGCGTATAGTGGGCATGCGGGAGGCCGGGTGGACGTACCGCCGAATTGCTCAACACGTGGGGCGTGAGGTCTCCACAGTACATCGATGTTGTCGCCAGTGGTCGGCGGAAGGTGCACGTGCCCGTCGACCTGGGACCGGACCGCAGCGACGCACGGATGCACGCCAAGACCGTAGGATCCTACGCAGTGCCGTAGGGGACCGCACCGCCACTTCCCAGCAAATTAGGGACACTGTTGCTCCTGGGGTATCGGCGAGGACCATTCGCAACCGTCTCCATGAAGCTGGGCTACGGTCCCGCACACCGTTAGGCCGTCTTCCGCTCACGCCCCAACATCGTGCAGCCCGCCTCCAGTGGTGTCGCGACAGGCGTGAATGGAGGGACGAATGGAGACGTGTCGTCTTCAGCGATGAGAGTCGCTTCTGCCTTGGTGCCAATGATGGTCGTATGCGTGTTTGGCGCCGTGCAGGTGAGCGCCACAATCAGGACTGCATACGACCGAGGCACGCAGGGCCAACACCCGGCATCATGGTGTGGGGAGCGATCTCCTACACTGGCCGTACACCACTGGTGATCGTCGAGGGGACACTGAATAGTGCACGGTACATCCAAACCGTCATCGAACCCATCGTTCTACCATTCCTAGACCGTCAAGGGAACTTGCTGTTCCAACAGGACAATGCACGTCCGCATGTATCCCGTGCCACCCAACGTGCTCTAGAAGGTGTAAGTCAACTACCCTGGCCAGCAAGATCTCCAGATCTGTCCCCCATTGAGCATGTTTGGGACTGGATGAAGCGTCGTCTCACGCGGTCTGCACGTCCAGCACGAACGCTGGTCCAACTAAGGCGCCAGGTGGAAATGGCATGGCAAGCCGTTCCACAGGACTACATCCAGCATCTCTACGATCGTCTCCATGGGAGAATAGCAGCCTGCATTGCTGCGAAAGGTGGATATACACTGTACTAGTGCCGACATTGTGCATGCTCTGTTGCCTGTGTCTATGTGCCTGTGGTTCTGTCAGTGTGATCATGTGATGTATCTGACCCCAGGAATGTGTCAATAAAGTTTCCCCTTCCTGGGACAATGAATTCACAGTGTTCTTATTTCAATTTCCAGGAGTGTAGTTGTTGTTGTGGTCTTCAGTCCTGAGACTGGTTTGATGCAGCTCTCCATGCTACGCTATCCTGTGCAAGCCTCTTCATCTCCCAGTACCTACTGCAACCTACATCCTTCTGAATCTGCTTAGTGTTTTCATCTCTTGGTCTCCCTCTACGATTTTTACCCTCCACGCTGCCCTCCAATACTAAATTGGTGATCCCTTGATGCCTCAGAACATGTCCTACCAACCGATCCCTTCTTCTGGTCAAGTTGTGCCACAAACTTCTCTTCTCCCCAATCCTATTCAATACTTCCTCATTAGTTATATGATCTACCCATCTAATCTTCAGCATTCTTCTGTAGCACCACATTTCGAAAGATTCTGTTCTCTTCTCCTCTAAACTATTTATCGTCCCTGTTTCACTTCCATACATGGCTACACTCCATACAAATACTTTCAGAAATGACTTCCTGACACATAAATCTATACTCGATGTTAACAAATTTCTCTTCTTCAGAAACACTTTCCTTGCCATTGCCAGTCTACATTTTATATCCTCTCTACTTCGACCATCATCAGTTATTTTGCTCCCCAAGTAGCAAAACTCCTTTACTACTTTAAGTGTCTCATTTCCTAATCTAATTCCCTCAGCATCACCCGACTTAAGTGGACTACATTCCGTTATCCTCGTTTTGCTTTTGTTGATGTTCATCTTATATTCTCCATTCAAGACACTGTCCATTCCATTCAACTGCTCTTCCAAGCCCTTTGCTGTCTCTGACAGAATTACAATATCATCAGCGAACCTCAAAGTTTTTATTTCTTCTCCATGGATTTTAATACCTAATTTTTCTTTTGTTTCCTTTACTGCTTGCTCAATATACAGATTGAATAACATCGGGGAGAGGCTACAACCCTGTAATACTCCCTTCCCAACCACTGCTTCCCTTTCATGTCCCTCGACGTCATACATGAGAACGTTAATTGTGCGGTATTAGGCAGCAATACACAGCTTCACTACTATGCCATGTACACATAGTGAGTAAGGTCATTCACAGTGGTAGGCATTTACGCCACCTAGTGTTACTGCTGTTTTCTCGTATGTTCCAGCGAATAATGGATGACATTCACAAACGATGACAAACTCCATGGTCAATAAGTTTGCTTTCACAGTGAATGTGTTTGAAGTTGCCAGCACATGTTTGACCACAGCTTTTCTAGAACAGTCATCCATAAAGCAGATTCAAGAGTCCTTACCGAAATTTCGCTCGCATAGGGATAACACAACAGTATTTACTACCTGCTTTTTCCTTCTCCTTTTCTCCTGACTTTTCAGGTTTATCGTAGGGCGGAGATCCTGTTTCAGCAGCTTGTCCTCAGTGTTCGACACGAATTCCTTCATTCCTTCCAAAATGTTTTAATGGAGGAGTTGCTTTCGGCCGACCGGAGTGGCCTAGCAGTTCTAGGCGCTACAGTCTGGTACCGCGCGACCGCTACGGTCGCAGGTTCGAATCCTGCCTCGGGCATGGATGTGTGTGGTGTCCTTAGGTTAGTTAGGTTTAAGTAGTTCTAAGTTCTAGGGGACTGATGACCTGAGAAGTTAAGTCCGATAGTGCTCAGAGCCATTTGAACCATTTGATTTGAAGTTGCTTTCGAATCATTGTCGATTGTTACGGTCGCACATGTTCATTCTTTAGTACTTTGTTCTGTTATCGGTTTTTGTGGAATTAACAGTACTTCTTGTATCTTTTATGGAGTAATTTCTCTCTATGTCTTTTCACTTCAGCATTTCAGAAAAACTTCATTACAGATATTTGCATCAACGTTAAGGTCATTCTAGCACGATTATGTATCTTCTGATTACGTAAGAACTGCTAACACTGTAAAATCACTTAAGAAAGGCAAGTCTTCCGGTCCTGATGGTATACCAATCAGGTTACTTTCAGAGTATGCAGACACAATAGTGCCTTTCTTAGCAATCATAAAAAGCGGCTCACTTGACGAAAGTTCTGTTCCTAAAGACTAGAAAGTGGCACAGGTCACACCAATATTCAAGAAATGAAATAGGAGTAACCCATTGGATTACAGACCCATATCACTGACCTAAATTTGCAGTAGGATTTTGGAACATACTCTGTACTCGAACATTATGAATCACCTTGAAGAAAATGAGTTATTGATACATAACCAACACGTATTCAGAAAATATCGTTCTTGTGCAACACTGCTAGCTCTTTATTCCCATGAAGTAATGAGTGGTATCGACAAGGGATCTCAGATCGATTCCATATTGCTAGGTTTCCAGAAGACTTTTGATACCGTTCCTCACAAGCGACTATTAATCAAATTGCGTGCATATGGAGTATCGTCTCAGTTGTGTGACTGGATTCGTGATTTCCTCTGAGAGAGCTCACAGTTGGTAGTGATAGACGGTAAGTCTTCGAGTAGAAGAGAAGTGATATCAGGCGTTCCACAAGGTAGTGCCATAGACCCTCTTCTGTTCCTGATTTACATGAATGATCTAGGTGATAATCTGAGCAGCTCCCTTAGATTGTTTCCAGATGACGCTGTAATTATCGTCTAGTAAAATCATCAGACGATCAATTCCAATTACAAAATGATCTAGAGAGAATTTCTGTATGGTGCAAAAAGAGGCAATTGGCACTAAATAAAGAAAAGTGCGGTGTCATCCACATGGGTACTAAAAGAAATCCGATAAATTTTGGGTATGTGATAAATCGCACAAATATAAGGGCTGTCAATTCGACTAATTACCTAGGAATTACATTTACGAGCAACTTAAATTGGAAAGACCACATAGATACTATTGTGGGGAAGGTGAAACAAAGACTGCGCTTTATTGGCAGAACACTTAGAAGATGCGTCAAACCCACTAAAGAGACAGCCTACATTGCACTTCTCCGTCCTCTGTTGGATATTGCTGCGGGGTATGGGATCCTTACCAGGTAGGATTGACGGAGGATATCCAAAGAGTGCAAAAATGGCAGCTCGTTTCGTATTATCACGCAAGACTCTCACTGATATGATACGAAACATAGGCGGATTTCTTTGCGGCGAGATCTATTTACGAAATAACAATCACCGACTTTCTCCTCATAATGTGAAAATATTTTGCTGACATTCACCTACGTAGGGAGAAATGATCATCATAATAAAATAAGAGAAATCAGAGCTCGAATGGGAGAATTTAGGTGTTCCTTTTTCCCATACTCCATTCGAGAGTGGAATGGTAGAGAAGTAGTATGAAAGTGGTTTGATGAACCCTCTGCCAGGCACGTAAGTGTGCATTGCAGACTAACCATCTAGATGTAGGTGTAGATGTAGAAAATTTCATTAGAGTTCCTTCTGTTCTTTCCCTTTGAGTGTTCTTGCTGTAGTACCCACATATTCTCTGGAAGATTAGTCCTAAAAAAAGCACTGACCGGGAAAAAACCTTAACCCCAAAAAGGAGTTTGGCGACATAAATGAAACTTCGTAGACGTTTCTACATCTGAAAACTCATGCCTATTCAAATTTCGTGCCAGTCGCATAAGAGTCGCGCTAAGAGCTCCTCTATTAGGATGCAGATCAGGTTTGCTTTACATACTTGTAGTAACGGTCCTGAGCGTTAACTGCTTTTGCGACTGGACATGGTGAATTGATGTTTGTCAAGAATGCTTTTAAGGTCGTGTTATAGAGCTACGAGAAGCTGGATGTTCCTCCTGTGATACTGCAGAAAGACGTGGCTGCAGTGTAGCTACTGTACATGGTTGCTGGCTGCGGAGGGCACGAGAAGATACGGCTACAAGTAGACATGGCTGTGGACGGCCACGTCTCTCAATCGAGAGGGAAGACTATCGTGTTCGACGTATGGCTATAGCGCATCGTACTGCATCTGCAGCAGCTATGTGACAGCTGGAATCACAGTGACATAACGAACTGTTAAAAATCGAGTACTTCAAGACCAGCTCCGAGACAGACGCCGTTTAGCGTGCATTCCAATGACTCCAAACCACCGCCATTTGTGATGTCATGGATGTCAAGTGAGAGCTTACTGGAGGGAAGGATGGTCGTCTGCTGTGTTTGCTGATGAAAAGTGGTTCTGTTTTTGTGACAGTTATGGCCATGTGTTGGTTAGAAGGAGGCCTGTTGAGGACTTGAAAACCAACCTGTCTGCATGCTAAATACACTACCCCTTCACCGGAGTTATGGTCAGCAGTGCGATTTCGTATGACAGATTTCGTGGTTATCCCACGTACTTGGATTGAAAATTTGTACGTCAGTCTGACGATTCTACCTGCTGAGGTGCCACTGAGGAATAGCATTCCATGAGGTGTTATACGAAAGATAACCCTCGCCTACGTACCATTTTTATAACCCAACGACTCAACAGAGTATCGAAACGTTGCCTAGACCTGCTCGATCACGAGATCCGTCTCCATTCGATCACGTATGGGATAGCATCGGACGACAATTCTAGTGTCATCCACAAACAGCATTAGCCGTCCCAGTATTGACCGATGAACTGCAACAGGCCTGGACCTCCACCCCTTGAACTGATATCAGTTACTTGTACAGCACAATGCAAGCACGTCTGCATGCTTATATCCAACATTCTGGCGGTTACACTGGTTATTAAACTAGCAGCAATTCACATTTGCAGTGGCCTATCTCCCGCTTACAATAATCTGTGGTCTCGTACCCCTCTAATCACTTATATACCTTACCGAGACAAATGCATTTCCGAAAGTTCATACTCTTCTTTCATTATTTTGTGGTTTTGCGATTTTTTCCGTAAGTGTGTGTCTCTGTCTTTCTCAACATAAGCAGCATTTTACCCAAGGTAATGGAAGGTGTCATTAGATCTAGTCACACATCGGCAATGCTTTCAGCAAGATGAATAGTTTCCAAAAAGAACCATTACTTTAGTTCAGAAGGTCATAATTTTAACCTGTTTCTGGAGCTTAAACAGTACGCATTGTTTTACTGCATTACCGGTATATGTTCAATACAGGGTATCAAAGTATCTACGATTCCAAATCTTTATATCTTTATACCCAAAATGGCATCTTATTCATTCTATACTCTTACTTATACAAATAGCTACTAAAGTTACTTTATCATATTTTCCATGAAAGAAATTATTAATACTCAATTTTATGTAGTTACTGAAGATACTTTATCGTACTTCACATGAAAGACATTATTAACACTTCTGACACATTTGCTCTAATTACATACGGTAAATATAAATGTTTACCCATTTTTTCGCTAAATAGCTTTCCAATGTGGTGCGCTGATAAATACATATTTTTAATACTCGTTACACATACTTGCCAGATAACAAGAAACAGATAAGAAAACAGATTCTTTTCAACTCTGAAATTTATTACGATAACTGCTGCTGGATGACTGTTTTGAGACTGTCTCTAGGATATAATGAACATTGGGTATAGCGACCACACATTTCGATACAGTTAAATATTCATACTGTTCGAACCGGCAATGAATAGAACTCGTTGCACAAACTACAGGCTAATTACCTATGATCCTGTGTTTGACCACTGTCGAAATATCTCAGCTGGAAGTACAGTGAGGAAAAAAACCTAGTAAAACGAGCCCTGCACCATTTGAAAAATTTTAATATTTTAGTATTGATAGTCTATAATCTTCTTTACATGCTATTGCTTCCGTAGATTTATGCTGCTGCCGTACCTCACTTTTATGCTCCACTATTAACAGAGAGCGATCTCCAATTATGTTTTACGCCTCAGCTCCAGAATTAGACTTCCAATACACAGCTGTTTCCTCTCGCCAGTGCGCAGTCAACAATTATGTATATGTGACACGCAACAAACAGCCAATTTTTCCTAAAACCAGCTCTCTCATAGTGAAAGGTAACTGAAATTTACTGTGCGATCTATTTTTATTAAACATTGAAACTTCTTCTTTGAAAATAAAGAATGACAGTGCTGGAAAAACTCTTACGTATTTGATTTTCAAACAGCTGAACAAAACTCAACGTACTCAGACAGTTTTATCTTTACTTTTTCTGATCATCACTAAACTGACACACAACATTTCTAGCGCAACGCAGTCTGACTTCCAATAAACCCTACACAAGACTGGCCCTGACTAACAGTAACCTATACCTCTCATGAATCACTTACCTGACAGTAATCTTCGTTACTCGAACTACGGCAATACAGCGAGCGCCTATACTGCCTGCTAAATAAAAGTTTCTAACTACTGAAGGTACCAACTACTGATAGGCATAGTTAGTAAATGAAAGATTTTGATAGAGAACAAACAATGTATTTACTTTAATAGTGTTTCAAATTTCCTTTTTCTGACGGACACACGTCCAGATCGTCCGCTCATAGTAACCTCTCAAAACTCTGGCATCTCTCACCTCACATCCACCGCTGCTGGCGGCTCACCTCCAACTGCCCAACGCTACGCGCTGTTCACATCCAACTGCCCAACATTGCACAAGCGAATATTCCAACAATGAGTCCAACAAGCCACAGACTGCACACAGCGCAGTGAGCGATTTTCATACAGAGCACTACGTGGAGTTACAAACATAAATACATAAACAACCTACTCAAAACATTGTAATTTGCACATAATGAATACTTTTAAATAAACCATCACAGGATCACATGCCAACGAAAACAGAAATACGAGGGGAATGGATAGATTGAAACTGTGTCCCAGATTTGGACTCGAACATGAGACGTTAACCCTTCGCTGACAAGTGTTCTCCTAGCTGAACGACCAGAGCACATCTCGCGCCACATCCCGCCAGCCCGACTTCTGCCAGTAGCTCATACCCTACCATTCACTGGTTGTCAGTAAGGATTGTTAGTCGCGCTCAGGTACTTACTCGTATGTTTGAGTCGGTGGAGCCCTTGCGCGCGAAAGCTTAACGAGCCCGTTTCGGGTCCCGGATGTCTCCAACGTCTTTCAAAATGGTTCAAATGGCTCTGAGCACTATGGGACTTAACAGCTATGGTCATCAGTCCCCTAGAACTTAGAACTACTTAAACCTAACTAACCTAAGGACATCACACAACACCCAGCCATCACGAGGCAGAGAAAATCCCTGACCCCGCCGGGAATCGAACCCGGGAACCCGGGCGTGGGAAGCGAGAACGCTACCGCACGACCACGAGCTGCGGGCATCCAACGTCGTTGTTACAGGCAGTCTTCGAGAACCAGTTCACAGATGTTGGCCCCTGATGAATAGTGTATACGAATGTAGTTAACACCCTCATCATCAGCTAAGGCCTGAAGATGGTTTACTGAAGCACCGAAACTGGTAGTAGTGTAATAAATAACATCGTAAGGACTGCTGTAGGTGTTCCACCTAATTTCACTGTCAAATTAATCCCATTTCCTCTGTCTTGCCAGATTTTGATTTAAATTTTCCACCCATATGTTTTTCATCTTCTGATAACACGTCAGACGCCTCCACTGATTAAGAAAAGTTTTCTTTTTTGTTCTTAGAATAACATACATTTTAAATAAACTGCTACAGCGATGGGATTATGAGTTGACCAGTTCCTTTTAAAATAGCTAATAGTTTCGTATGAAAAATAAATTAACATGTAGGAGACATGATAAGATAGAGCGCGGCCCAGCAATGACGACACAAGTACGTCAAACTGGAACAAGAAATGAAATTCAAGAAATATTCTGTAATGACTGTGTCACAACCATCAAAGCGAAAATACCTTTGACTGTTATCAAACCTTATTTATTACCATAGCTGAAAGAAATATGAGATTTAACTGCCTCTGTTCGTTTCAAATATGCCGTCAGTTCATTCAATATATTTCTCAAAAAAGGGACATACTGTAAGACTGAATTTTACGACACAGTGCCAACTGTTTCATTTCATTACATTTTATGAGAACCGTAAATGACACAAAAGCAATGAAATTTTGTTTCCAGTTGGTTTTGTTTGCAACTGGACTAGTAACGCTCTTGTTTCCGCCGTGTGAAATCAAATCGGTTGGTTTCATGTTGACCGCAACCACAGCGACCACATAACGAGTTTCATCACTCGTTCACTGTCGGTAAATCATTGGCGCCTGCAACGCCACAACTCCACAACACACGAATCACATTTGTCGCCGAAGCGAGTCAGGAAATGAATGTTTCCCGCACAGTGGAGAATCTGCGTTTTGTGCAGTCTATGAAAGTATCCGTGGCGTAAACTTTCATGCACTCAGAATAACCGTTTTGCGAATCGTTCTACAGCAAAAAGTGGTCAATAATGTTCCTGGATTCTAATCCCAAAAAAATGACAGGGGTGTTAAACAATTTTTGCTGTAGTAATTGTAATGCACAAGATGAGTTTGGCTGAAAAAATATTTTTAGCAATAATCTCTCTCGTTTCTGCGCAACTGATATATACGGTCGTCGTCGAGAAACGAGCGATTCTGAAGCTGCCTTGGACTTGGTGCACGAATACTTCATGAGTTTTCTGAATATACGACTGTACCACGGGGCTCTCCAGGTTTCAGTTGGACGGCATCTGAAGGAACTTCTGCTTGCAGTGAAACTCTCAGCTGCGCGATGCCCAGAAAGTCCCCAGCCACCTAGTCTGCTATTAACCAAAGACGAATACTGTGATCGTTCATGTAATCTTCGATGGTGTTCAGAAGGCGGATGAACAATAACGTTTGTCGCGGTGATAGTGTTAGCGAAAGGCGACTCATGACGGTAGAAGAGAGAACAGGGTTTGAGTTCCCGACGACTACGCTGTCAATAGGCACCCAGCGTATGATTGGAATGAAGAAGAACGAGTTAGGTAACTGGCATGCCATTTTGAAAGAAGCCACTTCGGCTTTTGGCTTAAGCGTTTAAGCCAACGAACAGTTAAGTCTGAATTGGAAAAGACGTTCAGTGTGTTATCACAGTGCTCTATATTGGGTACTGCGAAGATGTGACCAGTCTATGAGTCTCTACACTTTGTTGCACGTGAATTGACTTCAGTCAAATACATATGAAGAATATATACGTATATCAAAATTTCATTTCGGAGCTAATTAGATTCAATGAGTAGCAATTGGGAACATCACGAAGTACAAAATTTGAAGCATCTAAAGAAATTTATTCGATTAATATTTGATCAATAGCAGGAAGTAAACGATAAAACAAAAGAAAGGCTTCGAAATGTCTCAACTGCTACTTCAGTTGATGGGAAAAAAGGATTTCGCTATTGTATCGATTCAGAGGAAACGTTTTCAGAAACAAAAAATAATAATAATAAGAAGAAAAAGAACAAAAACAAAAGGCACTGAAACTCGACTTACTTACCACTCATAGACTTCGAGAGGAAACGAGACTGTCTAGACAATATTATTTTGTGACAGATAAAGAGGAAAAGATTTCTTTCAAAATATCAGATTAAAATTGTACCAAAAAAAGTTCAAATGTGTGTGAAATCTCGTGGGACTTAACTGCTAAGGTCATCAGTCCCTAAGCTTACAGACTACTTAACCTAAATGATTCTAAGGACAAAACTGGAAGGTCCACCGGGACCAGCCGCACAATCTATGACTGTAGCGCCATAGACCGCTCGGCTAATCCCACGCCGCAAAATTGTACAAATATCCCTAGTAACAGAAGAGATTTTATAAGTATAGAACAATAGCTGACACGTAAATCATGAAAGTGAAGAAGAGAGTAATTCAACACTACTTGTATACGAGTTTAAGTAAGAACATAGAAAGAAGAAGATGCCTTTCTTGGAACCATTACTCAGTATTGATAATAAACCAATAATACAAGTAAAACTGTCACATATACGCAACAATGTAAATACAAACAGGTTAAGGACTAACAGTTGTTTAAAGCTATCTGCACCTGAAAGAAAGTAATGGTGCTTTTGGGAATCGATCCGTCTTGTTTGAAAGCATCGCTGATGAATTACTAGAGTTAATAACATCTTTCCAATGCCTAGCGTAAGAAGATACTTATTAGAAAAAAAAGTGCATTTTATAGGGTAAGGTCTTCCAGAGGATGTGGGGTACGTTATCATCATTACCATTGTCTCGTCCAGCCTCGTCGTCAATCTTGTGTCTAGGAAGCCTGCGTACAAACAACCAAACATCTCGTATTGAGTTTTATTACAATTCATCAGATGCAATACTTTGGCAACCAGACAGCTGTGTTGCAAGCAAAGGGCGACGTTCGAAATAATCAAATCTCTAACAGACAAAAGTCTGTCCCGAACTGCTATCGAAGTGCCCAACGTAGACGCTGCTATCGAAGTCGCAAACGTTGACGCTGCTATCCAAGTGGATAATCTAGAATTTGCTATTGAACTGGGCCGCCTCCAGTCGGGCGCAAAGATTATACTCTCTTCATATAGGGGTCCCTGCCGTTGCACTGTCGTCGTGGAAGGGAGGTCGCTCAGCATGCGATTGGCTGAGCTCTTCTCACAGCATTCTCTGTTCTGTCGTTCCCGACAGGGTACCAGCACTTGACCTTACGCTATAACTATCATAATCACCGTCAACATCATTTATTGCACATAAACAAGACATTTAGGTAAATGACAGTACAAATCTCACGTATTTGTTCTAGCCAGATATCAGCAATGGTTTCAGCAAAAGAACGATTTCTTCATATCAGATGATAATACACTACTGGCCATTAAAATGGCTACACCAAGAAGAAATGCAGATGATAAACGGGTATTCATTGGACAAATATATTATACTAGAACTGACATGTGATTACATTTCCAAGCAATTTAGGTGCACAGATCCTGAAAAATCAGTACCCAGAACAACCACCTCTGGCCGTAATAACGGCATTAATACGCCTGGGCATTGAGTCAAACAGAGCTTGGATGGAGTGTATAGGTAGAGCTGCCCATGCAGCTTCATCGCGATACCACAGTTCGTCAGGAGTAGTGACTGGAGTATTGTGACGAGCCAATTGCTCTGCCACCCTTGACCAGACGTTTTCAATTGGTGAGAGATCTGGAGAATGTGCTGGCCAGGGCAGCAGTCGAACATTTTCTGTATGCAGAAAGGCCCGTATAGGACATGCAACATGCGGTCGTGCATTATCCTCCTGAAATGTAGGGTTTCACAGGGATCGAATGAAAGGTAGAGCCACGGGACGTAACACATCTGAAATGTAACGTCCACTGTTCAAAGTGCCGTCAATGCGAACAAGAGGTGACCGAGACGTGTAACCAACGGCACTCCATACCACCACGCCGGGTGATAAGCCAGTGTGGCGATGACGAATACAAGCTTCCAATGTGCGTTCTCCCCGATGTCGCCAAACACGGATACGACCATCATGATGCTGTAAACAGAACCTGGATTCATCCGAAAAAATGACGTTTTGCCATTCGTGCACCCAGCTTCGTCGTTGAGTACACCATCCCATGCTCTCCTGTCTGTGATGCAGCGTCAAGAGTAACTGCAGCCATGGTCTCCGAGCTGATAATCCATGCTGCTGCAAACGTCGTCGAACTGTCCGTGCAGATGGTTGTCGTCTTGCAACCGTCCCAATCTGTTGACTCAGGGATCGAGAGGTGGTTGCAAGATCCGCTACAGCAATGCGGATAAGATGCCTGTCATCTCGACTGCTAGTGATACGAGGCCGTTGGGATTCAGCACGGCGTTCTGTATTACCCTCCTGGACCCACCGATTCCATATTCTGCTAACACTCATTGGATCTCGACCAACGCGAGCCGCAATGTCTCGATACGATAAACCGCAATCGCGATAAGCTACAATCCGACCTTTATCAAAGTCGTAAACGTGATGGTACGCATTTCTCCTCCTTACACAAGGCATCACAACAACGGTTCACCAGGCAACGCTGGTCAACTGCTGATTGTGTATGAGAAATCGGTTGGAAACTTTCCTCATGTCAGCACGTTGTAGGTGTCGCCACCGGCGCCAACCTCGTGTGGATGCTCTGAAGAGATTATTATTTGCATATCCCAGCATCTTCTTCCTGTCGGTTAAATTTCGCGTCTGTAGCACGCCATCTTCATGGTGTAGCAATTTTAATGACCAGTAATGTAGTTTTAAACAGTTGTTGGGGCTAGACAGTTTAGTATTTTAATTATATATAAATTAAATACTTCAATTAAATATGGATGATTAATAATCATTGGGTTATTGTTAACTTGAAATATAATTCAAGTTCTAACCGTGTTATTTTTACAGGTATGTTTGGTATTGTAACACTCAGTGTAGTGTGCGAGGGCATAAAATCACATTTGTTAGCTTTTGTAGTTCCTTAAATCATCAACATATGGTAGTCCAGAACATCAGGAATAGTCTGTTCTTTAACAGAGGAAAAATTAGTGAACAATCAGTACAAGTCAGGTCACTAAGATACAATGGAGGAAACCATGTACCTAAATTTACAATGATTTTTAAAATTACATTAAATTAATTCACAAAACATGGCATAAATCGCTAAATCTCTGAGCGTCGTATAACCCTCCGATTTTCGAATATCAGCCAAGTGACGCGTAGTTCGCGAGAGCTGTTGGAACTGCGTCCTGGTCGTATTAGTGCCAATGCCGTAAAAAAGTGCCGTCAGGAAATTAAAATTACGAACATTGTGACAGACAACTGATACACGAAATTCGATCAGCGACGTGATAAAAAAACTTTTAGCAGCTTGTGTGCTGCAAAGATTAATTATAGAATGAAATGCATTTACACTCAAGAAAAATAGAAAATTATGCTTCAGATACTGCACGCCCTTTATTAAATTTCCACTGGTAGTACTAAAAAAGGCAGTAATTCCCTTTCAAATAAATTATTAGTTCCTTGACTAGCTACAAAGCAATGACTCGGTAAGGTAGACAACGTAGCTACATTATTGTAGCGTTATCAAATATTGTTTTATCTTTGCTTTCTTATCTCTTGCTTTGTTTCTTAACTTACGGTGATGAAGTGTGTACAAATTCTTCCAGTCCATGTGTGGCAAAACAGCAAACCAGTGCTTAAGAGTATTGGCTACAAACAGTCTTGGTTGAAATTTTAGTTTTTTTAGTTTTCAATGACGTGTTTCGCCTTATTTTGGCATCTTCAGGTTATCTTTTCTAGAAAAGACTGAAAATAAAAAACTGAAAAATAAAAAAACTAAAATTGCTACTAAGACTGTTTTGACCAATACAAGTATGTGTACACTATCTGATCAAAAGTGTTATCTGTTAATGGACATTGATATGAGGTGTAGTCACCCTTCGCCTTCGTCACAGTTTGGACTCTACTGAAGACACTTTCAGTGAGGCGTCTGCGTGTCTGTGGAGGAATGGGAACCAACTCTTGTCAAGAGCCGAAATCAGGGAAGATAGTGATGTTGGACGTTAGGGTCTGTAGCGAAGTCATCACTCTGATTTAACCTAAAGGTGTTCCATTGCGTTCAAGTCGGGACACTAGGCAGGCCAGTCCATTTGAGGAGTGTTATTATCCAAAAATAATTTCTGAGAGATTCTGCTTTATGACAAGGTGAACTGCCATGCTACCACAAAGAATCATCGTCTCCAATCGCCTCCTCTTCTGTACGAAGTACAGGATTGTGTAAAATGTGTCCGTGTCCTACCGCATTGAGCGTTTAATTAAGCGCAATAATGGAAACATGCCCTAGCCACGAAAAATACCAACTTGTCTCTAAACACTAGACATGATGGTAGGTAACGTAATCCAGGTATTCACCAGTCCCATATCATTCCATCGGAAGCCACAGGGGATAGCATGATGCCCAAATCACTAGTAGCGTATTCGAGTCGAGTTCCTGGAAGAGAACTGTGTCAGTAATGACATGAACATTGTGTCAGAGAATCCAAACAGCATGGAGGCGTCCAGGCCTAAAATGTGGCCGAACGAGTCACTATCGACAGTTAAAAGCGTTATAAGAAGTGGTCTTTTTGTAGGCAGATGTGATCATGAAATTTCCACGGAGAGGAATCGAATTGTCACCATATGCAACCAACGTACGGGAGGATGCGCCTAGTTCAGAGGACGCAGACGAGGATACGTTTGTGGTTTGCCGACGAAATGGTAGATCCTGTGTCCACCTACAAACAATTGTCTTGGCTCGCAGTTGCCAGATTAATAATTATCTTGGTTTCTGAAGGATCGCCTTCAGGAACAATCGCTTGACGTTGATGCACCGTTCTTTGATTTGTGTTGGGTATGGGGCCTGACTGTCCCAACGGTTTGTAACAGACAGTTCAGTCCCACAACAGGCGCAGTTTACCTAGCGAGCCGGACAGTCTGCGCGCAGGTGTTCAGTGAAGCTGTCGCCACTCACGATGATGGTGGTTGTTCAGAGGCCGCCGACACTTCAGAAAGCGAAGAATCACGTCGCTGTCGTATGGGACGTGGTTACGACTTGTCTGACCCACGGGGCGCAATTCGGCATCTGAGTTACTGCTAGCTGAGGCCGAGCCAGCAGGTGTTCACTTGCTGAATGCACGATTTCTAAATAGTGTGACGTAATGAAAATGTGGTCCAAGAATGGGTTGCCCACTTTGATGGCTACAGTGAATACTTCCGGATCAGGAGGTCATTAGTCCACTACATATCGAATCAAGGTGGGTGCATATGTGGTTTTGCAATGTGAGTCTGCAATAACGGTATCGCAGTGGCGACTCAGACCCTGCAGATCAGCCGTCCACAAGCGGCAGAACTGATCAGGTTGCTTGTCGTAATGATATACCTCGAGGCACGATGCCACCACATGGAATCGTTGCGAATAGTAATTCGAAATCAACGAGGACATCTCTTGAAATGGTTGGGACTGCGTTCGAGAGGAGAGAAAACCTGTTCAGTAGGGAAACGCCTTCGGTGAAGATGAAGAAAGGAATGACGACTGTTGGAGAGCGTCATCAGAGACTCTAAAGTTTGTATAGTGCTGCCTCAGGTGCTGCAAATACGTGTCCCATTGCTCTTTGATAACTTTAAAATGGCCGAGATTCGGTAGAAAGTCAAGAACGTCCGAAACACATTGGGTCTGGACCGAATGGCCACGAGTAAACAAAAGCTGTTGAGCAAGTGTGAATGCAAGGACAACAATAAGAGGAACTGACAACTGAGATGGTGCAGCTGAACGACAAGTCCTAAAGAGAAAGCCAAACTGAACAAACTGAACTCCATCCGAACAGGCCTTGGAAGGCCAACGGTACCGACCGGCCGGCGCGTCATCGTCAGCTCACAGGTTTCACTGGATGCGGATATGGAGTGGCAAGTGGTCAGCACACCGGTCTCCCGGAGACGCTACTTCTCAATCAAGTAGGTCCTCAGTTTGCCTCACAAGGACCGAGTGCACCCTGCTTGCCAATAGCGCTAGGCAGACCTGATGGTGACCTATCCAAGTGCTAGCGCAGCCCGACAGCGCTTAACTTCGGTGATCTGACGGGAACCGGTGTTGTCACTGTTGCAAGGCCATTGGTAAGAGGAAGCCAAAGATGTAGCAAATTAAAAGATCGACGAACGATGTGTAGTTACGATACAAGAGTGCAGTGGAATCACGGCAGAAGACTGAGCCGTTACGCTGCCACCTTTAAAGGGCGGCTGCAAGCACTATTAGACTAGCAAGATGGGCGTGGTTCCGCGGAAAGCCCTGCCACAGAGTTCCCTGTCGTTCGGCGGGCCAGGAAATCAGATTTATACTTTGAAAGCATCGTATGAGTTGACAGCATCACTAAGACAGAGCTGTTTTAAGCTACAGGTCTACCCTCTGTCAGTACTTAACGCGAGCTCACTAGAATATGGGTCTCTGACACCTACTGATAACTTTGGCTCTGAGCACTATGGGACTCAACATCTGTGGTCATCAGTCCCCTAGAACTTAGAACTACTTAAACCTAACTAACCTAAGGACATCACACACATCCACGCCCGAGGCAGGATTCGAACCTGCGACCGTAGCAGTCGCGCGGTTCCGGACTGAGCGTCTAGAACCGCCAGACCACCGCGGCCGGCTACTGCTAACTTTATAGCAGACTGTGATGTCAGACAACATCTATTTTCCTAATGTACACCATTTTTATATTTTTGTGTCCCAAATTTTCCTCATGTATAATTTATTTCCAAATCTTTTGTAATAATTTTACCAATGCTCTGCCTATTCTGACACAATGCTTCAGCAGGACTACTTTTTTTTTCCCATCCCTGAGGGCCAGGGACCATTCGATTCTACTAAAACTGCGTCTTAGTGTGAGTCTTTTACGGAGATATTCCAAGCTTTCAGGGCAGGATGGCTTTCGCCTTCCAGAGAGCAGGGAGCCCACCTGATTGACAATAGTCGCATATTGCTTCCGCGCATCACATCGAACACAAATGCGGTACTCATTTAAAATTCAAGTGACTGGTGATCCAAATGGAGGATTTAGATGTGTTCTGACCCAAACAACCAATTGTAAACTAAACAAAGCACATATTTGAAGTTGGTCCACCATAAACCATTCTCTTACTCTACCTAGTAGACTACATAAAGTAGTCGTTTGGAAATGAGTGAGACCAGTGAAAAAGCATGTACCTGCCACATGTCATGGTAATAATTGTTTTCTCAATAACGTGTGCATGATCTAAACTCGAAATTACCTACCGAGGCATGTTTTTAGGCTGAACAGCGTGCACTAGCTGTGGTTTATCTTCCACGATTGGAGATACAGTGATTTTGCTTCCTGCTGAACTTCACTAAGAATAATATTTTACTTAATTTTCATCACACACTTGTCTGTACATAGAAATTCGTGGGTTAAAATAGCATGAAGGAAAAAAACACGAAGATTGTGTAAGTCAGTGGCAGGTTGCAAAATTATTTTTGAGCAATTATTAAACGGCGGTAATGGCTATGGTTTCAGCATGTGCTTCAGCGTTCGCTATAATATATGAGTCTTTAGTCCCAACGGAATGACCTGAGAGTTGTGGTTTCGTAGCAGATGCTGAAAAGCTGTCACGAAAGCCAGCGTATTTGGTGTTTTGAGAGGAACCTTATCAACGATTTGTACCGCATACAGGGAAAGCGAAGAAACATTACCCGTTAAGTCACAAATGCAGACGAAAGTGTGTGTTGAGTCGACTTGACAGACAGTCACCGAAGAGGATTGTCACGATAAATAAGAGCTTCGAAAGTTACTGCAGAACTGAATGTCGGTCTCACGAAGGGAGCTCCATAAGCAGGGAACTACAAGGCGAGTTGGAATTCCTAAACCACGCAGGAGTCATCCAAATGCCCGTAACAGAATAATGTGGTGCCGAAGATATAAAACCAGGTTGATGGAGCAATGGAAGAAAGCCCGTTAATCTGATGAGTGTTGTTTCTCACTGTTTCCTACTCCTAGCCAAGAAGTGAAAAATGGCGGGGACGGTGATAATTTGGGCACCCATATCGCGATATTCCATGGGGTCCGTGGTTCCTGTACAAAGTCGCATTGATGCCAAGACCCATGTCACCATTCTAGTTGATAAAGCCCATCTCGTGGATACAATGTTTGTTTCCCAGTGGTGAAGCTGCGTTGCAAGACTACAGGGCCCCAGTTCGCAAGGCTCACATCATCCACAACTCGTATTGTGAGCACGAGGATGAATTTTTGCATCTTCCCTGCCACCACAGTCATCAGATCACAGTATTATTGCACCTCCGTAGTTTACTTTGGAGAGAGGGGTGCGTCATCCATATCCACCTAGACCGTCGATACTGAACTTGCCACTATTTTGCAGGAAAAATGGTATGAGATTCCATTGAAAACCATGCATGACCAGAGACGACTAGAAGCTATTTTGAATGACAACGAATTTCCTACATCGAATCAAGTATAGTGAGAGAGGTGTGCTGACCAGATGCCCCTCCAGATACGTATCTTGTAACACCTATTATCCGAGGATGACATGGTGGTCGGTCGGTATCACTGGACCTTCCGCAGCCTGTTCGGACGGATTATTAGGTATAGTAATACGCTGATTTTTTTGCGCTTCTCTACTTTTGTCCATCCCCTGTACGTATTTCAGTTAACCATAAGAAAATGAATCCAATTTTTGTTTTGGGGCGATGAAAATTCTGCTGAAAATTCTCTGTTAACAAGAAATCACACCCTGCAGTTGCATTCGTCCGGTATTAGGAATCCACTTGCTAGTTTTACAGTGGAAATTTTGTTGAACGGAAGGTTCGCGAATAATATCTCGTAGCTACTGTCATTAGAGAGGGAAAAATTATTAAGTTAGTTTGATTTGAATTATTAGTTGACCATTGGCATAAAGTTGTTAACTTCGTACTTGAAGAAAACTGAGATAGCATTGAGGAACTAATAACAATGTTCTGTTAAGCGAGTAGATTGTATTCCTGTCTCGAGGGAGGTTTTTCGTTGTTACAAGAGAGATGTAGTAGTAGACATTTTAAGTCAGGCATTAATCATGTTAACATCTCTGTTCTCCGAACTGACTAAGACATTCACTCGTGATATGTTTTTTCAGAAGCTAATTTGTGTTCCCGAGCCGTAGGTATAGCAGTTGCAAAAAACAGAACACCAGAACGCAAGGTTTCAGCGGGAGTTGTTCACTGAAGCGATAAATTGCTGTCGGAACTTCTCGCTTCGTGCCCTGCGGAGCTACGATGCTCACTGGGGCGCTTGCAGCGAAGACGACAGGTGCAGAGATTCTCACGTGACTGGTCAAAGCGCAGAGCAGAAAGCTGATTTCTGGTGCGAAAGAGGTATCATACGGGTGTGAATAAGTCGAGCCGTTTGTAGAGGAAACAAGGTCGACTTACAACCTGCAGACGTGGTACAAATTTTTGAGTATTACTTTTTTCACTAGCTGGTACCCGGAGCATTACTGCCGCAGAAGAATTAGATGTCGAAATATCGTTTGAATTTCGAAGAGTTATCTTGTTTAATTAGGAAGGATGAAAAAAAAGATAGTTATTTTATTGCCGATAATGAATATATTAATTGAAGTTAAATTTCTTGTAAAGGAGAAGTACAAATGATATTCACTTTGTTTTGTTGACATTATTATTCAGGTGCCCTAGGATAGACAATATTTTTTTTTTGTTTTTCCGTCTTGAGCCAAAACAAATACATTCCTTTTTTGACCGACTCGGAAGCATACAGCATCCAACTGGCCATGCGAAAAACATGGATTTTCTAGATTCATTCTGCTGACTTGCTTGAATGATTGACCTTGTGCTTTGCTGATGGTCACCGAGAATGCAACTCGAGTGGGGCAAGGCAGTCCTTTTAGATCAAATGGCATGTCGGTGGGAATTACGGGAATGCGTGGAATGAGTACATCTTCTCCTTTCGACTTTCCATTAACAATAGTTGCCTCCATGACGTTCGGCATCAGTTTCTTCACAGCTAGTCTTACACAATCGTGGTAGATTAATGTTCAGCAGGACAATAATTGGCACGCCGAGTCTGAGTAACGGTTTGTACACTGTGACACAAGGATTGGTGACAATTTGCGGTTGAACTTCCTAAATGCTTTGTTATATGGATTCCACAATGACGCAAAAGTTCCTACATTTTCTGATAGCATCAACTGGCACGTTTGCTTCCTGCACCAATGTTTAATAGCTGTTTTGAAAACTAGGCTGACGACGCATCACACTACAAATATATGCCCAGTTTGGTCTTTGATGTGAGTTTTTCCACATATCTCCAAAGATGTGATGCTCTGAGACAAGTATTGAGCTCAGCAACTGGTGTCGATATAAGTGTCGCAGAATAGTGTGTCCTAAGTCGCAAGATAATGAAATGAGAGCGCCCTTCCCCCCTCCCCCCCCCCCCCCCAGTGGTTGTGCATTTGGCCGTAAATCTTTAAGATTTCAATCAAGCACTTCAAGCGATTTCTTATGGGCCATTGTGTATGCGTCCCACACAACGATCTTGCAAAGACTGACAGCATTAGCCATACCAGATCATATTGAAATGTTGCTTGTTGGAATTTCCGAGAAATGCATATACAGTGGATATCTGAGAGCCGAATGTAGCCGCAATACCTGACGCAGCAAGAGCTAAAGCAATACAATTTTGAGATCGAATGTGAGCAAATACCAAAATGATGAAGAACGTTTTCCCAGTGCAGCCAGGAGCATTAAGGAAGAACAGACCAACTCTACCATTTGGCACGACATTTACAATTGTGCCGTAGGCCGGTATTTGTTCCGCCAGCGAAAGTTATTCGTTTGCCTCAACAAAAGCACGCAAACCATTAGCATTGCACTGCTATTGTCTCACTAAATCGCGATCATAAAGGTCAAGTGCAGAAAGATCTGGCGCAGTCATAACAAGACGGATGAGTTCTTTTTTGTTGGTCGTTAAGCGTATTTCCTCCATTTCGACAAATCTTCATTGAAAATATTGTCCGAAAAATCGAAGGAACTGTCACTGCCAACGGTACGAGCACGGTGCAGAATATCTTCGCTCAAATTCCCTCTGAGTTTTTCCTACAAATATTTCGGACTGGATGACAAATATATGGTCACAATGATGGTGAATAACGTTCGAGTTTGTCGCGGATGACACGCACGCCACCTACTGTAAGTTAATTGCACTATTGCACTATGACTATAACCATCGCACAAGTCCAAGCAATAAATTTAGTAAGTTTTCTCGCAATCGCGCGAACGGTATGGCGGCTCATAAAATAGAAACAAAGAAACAAACATTGATTTTTATATACTGGAAGATACATGTAGTGTCTAAGATCATATTGTATATATTCAAACAGTTTGACAGTGACGTTGTTTTAAAAGGCTTGCTCCCTCATAACCAATATTATCAGAATACATTTAGTGAGAAAATATGTCTAGCTGATGACCTTTTCCAGAAATTCTGGAAAAATAATGAGAGCATGAGAGAATTCATACACTACTGTATTGTGTTCACTGTATTTATATACGTGTACCAATGCAAACACATTCACAGTGGGTAGGGTAGTATAAAGTGCCCACTCTGAGGGAAATTGAATTCTCACCTAATTACTTTTTATTGATAAAAGCTTTTTGCTAACACGGGTTGAATGTGCTATTAGGAGGTATCACACGGAATAATCAGAAATGCAAAAAATATGTAATGAATAGGATTTACATAGCTTTTTCTGATGCCTTACATAGTGCACATTTTTCCAAGCCATCGATGCAAGGTGGCCCGTACAGACGTACACACTCTGACATTGTACAGCAAACTCCTTCCGGCTGAAGTAACGCCTGTAGTTTGGCGTCCTTCTTTAAGTGCCGAAACTTAGCTGTTCTTGGACTGAACTGCCAACCCTTTCACCCACATTATCAATATGATGACATCATGAAATTATTTTTATTGCACTGTTTTTAAGGATTGAAAGACACGTGTCAGCGTTGACCTTGTGTATAGCGTGACGTCTCGACAGTGAGGTAGACTTTCTATGACTAATATTAGAGTGCTGCCATCTTCGAATCTTTGTTACAACGACGTGATATTTTTCTCTGCCAATTGGAATCCTAATCTGTAAAATCGCTCTTCCTTTTCGAAAACATAGGCAAGGATGTGCCTGTCCCTGTTCTTATTGAAGACACTCCATCAGCTTCACATCACCTTCTTACCAGCCATTGTTTCTCCACCTTTTCTTTTCCTAGAATTCTACTTTTCAGGGTATGAAATGGACCATGAAATAGCTTTGTCGCAGCAGAAGAAGGCATTTTATCGTTCTTTACTGCTTCAATCACATTTGCCATCTCAAGTGGCTCCCTTGTTTGTTTCTCTCATCTCCTGACATATTTTATGGGCACCTTGGTGACCTGGTATCTGAAACAATACCAAACTGCCGCAACAGACCGTTTTTAATAGGATTTATGTTTTCGGCCGAGTTCAAGAGAACGGGGACAGTTTTAAGCAGCAATAGTTAACAGATTTTAAAAAAGTAATTATAGACGGAGAGAATGACGGATGGTAGCTTCGTATACACATAAAAGCGTTCAGAAGTCAAACTTATCTGTAGTACTATGTGTGATGTATAGATGTAACTGGGAGCAAACAGACTAAAAATGAACTGTTCTGAAAAGTAGCCACTTTGGCCCATTACCCGTCGAATACGTCTAGTACGGTCACTTCTCCCAGTCTCCCAATAGGACACCGTATCGGCAGTAGTAGTCCACAGGTGAAACTACTAAGACGAAACAAATGACAAGGAACTTGATTTGTATGCTAAAAGACGTTGATCGAACATTGATATTGTAAAAAAGTCGAACTCTACTTTTAAGTGGACAACAGAAATAACACAAATGTCTTACCCTGTCCTCCAGACGACTGAAAATCGGAAGAGTTTTTCTTAAAAGATAACGGAACAAGCTTCTGCTGTCGGCTCGCAGCAGCACTCTTCAGGGCAAATAATTTGGAATGGCCACTTTTCCCACCCTCACCACTTCACTTCACCTGCGTATGTATGAAATTAGAACTACCCTTGTTTCATGAACTCTCCAAAAGCCTCTGATAGAACGGTGATGATCCACTACGGACGAATGAAATTAGTTAGAGGCTACAAAGAAGAGTTGTGACCTTTCTCAAGTAAACATGAACATTCAGCACACGAGTTAGTGAAAGGTCACTTCTGCAAAAACGCCAAAATACGTGTAAATAGTAAGTAAATCTCAATAAACTCTCGAGTTAATATAGGTTTATAGAAACATTCTCAGTCACACTAGTCAAAGAGGACTGTATTCCTTCCTTATAAGCAACTGTAAAATTTATGTGTAGTAACCTTAGCAACAAATGGATTGAAATAAAGGGGCGGCATATGGAAATTAAGACTGGCTCGGAAGACACAAAACCACACCAGAATGCTAAAATTACAAATTCCGTGGTTACAGGCAACTTCAGTGACCCAAGAGGTGGGAGAATAGTCAGCTTATAAATGTAAGGAGGCGCATCTCATTTTCCAAGATATAAATATTTTGTGAAACAAAATGCATTTTCGTACAATTGGCGTAAAATGCCAAACAACATGTTAAAAGTCGTTTAATTTGCTCCTACATACACACATCAAAAAAGCTTGGCATCGCACCGTTTCCCAGAACTCCCGAAGATAGACGTTGACTGTCGATGTCGTATCACAGACACAGTCCCTTTGATTGTTCAGAGATGTCACTAAATCCCTAATATGTAAACATCCACGTAAGAATAGCGCCAATTAGACGGAGGGGGTCCGACAGCCGATCAATTCCAGTCATTCCATCAGGAACGGGGTACACGGCTCGTGTCGTTTGCAGTTCAATCATGCCTAGACGGTTAATACCGAGGTTCGACCCCGTCCGTGTCGTTACTTTGTGCAGGAAGGACTCTCAACAAGGGAGTGAACCAAGCGATATTGTTCGGACTTGGAGGAGATACAGAGAGACAGCAACTGTCGATGATATGCCTCGCTCAGGCCGCCCAAGAGCTATTACTGCAGTGGATGACCGCTACCTACGGATTATGGGTCGGGGGAACCCTGACAGCAACGCCACCGTGTTGAGTAATGCTTTTTGTGCAGCGACAGGACGTGACGTAGCGACTCAAACTGTGCGCAATAGGCTGCGTGATGGACAACTTCACGCCCGACGTCCATGGCGAGGTCCATCTTTGCAACCACGACACCATGCAGCGCGGTACAGATGGGCCCAACAACATGCCGGATGGACCCCTCAGGATTGGCCTCAAGTTCTCTTCACTAATGAGTGTCGCATATGCCTTCAACGAGACAATCGTTGAAGACGTGTTTGGAGGAAACTCGGTCAGGCAGAACGCCTTAGACAGACTGTCCAGCGAGTGCAGCAAGGTGGAGGTTCCCTGCTGTTCTGGAGTGGCAGTATGTGGGGCAGACGTACGCCGCTGGTTGTCATGGAAGGCGTCGTAACGACTGTACGATACGTGAATGACATCCTTCGACCGATAGTGCAATCATATCGGCAGCATATTGGCGAGGGATTCGTCTTCATGGACGACAATCCGCGCCCCAACGTACACATCTTGTGAATAACTTCCTCGAGGATAACGACATCGCTCGACTAGAGTGGCCAGCATGTTCACCAGACAAGAACCCTATTTAAAATGCGTGGGTTGATTGAAAAGTGCTGTTTATGTACGACGTGACCCACCAGCCACTCTGAGGTATTTACGCCGAGTCGTCGTTGAGGAGTGGGACAATCTGGACCTACAGTTCCTTGATTAACTTGTGGATAGTATGCCACGACGAATATAGGCATGGATAAATGCAAGAGGACGTCCTACTGCCTATTAGAGATACTGGGGTGTACAGCATTATACGCTACTGGGCAAATGTTCATAAAATTTTGTTGCCAAATACTGCACTGCTTGCTGACAGCTTTAATAATGTGTAATAAAATTCATCTATTCCTCTAGTGTTGTAGATATGGACAACACCCGGCTTCTCAAACTGGCACGGATTATTTTTGACGTATTTCCGTAGTGAATAAATGTATTGTGAAGGCGCATTTAAAATGCCCAGTTCCTTGAAGAGATACCTACATCATGTCTGTGGGTGAAGACCACATATTATCCTTAGTGCATGCTTTTGTGCAGTCAGTTGTTTCTGTATAAGTGGCGAGTTAGCCGAGAAAATTATTCCATAAGAAAAATTAAATTAAAAACAGCCGTCGGTCGCAAAAATGAGTTTTGACCTAGATTTCTACAACTGCTAAGAGTGCCTTCATCAGAAGTAAAACACTGAAACTAGCATGTCACGTATAAAATAAATATCAAGCGATAAAGCTTTAGTCACAAAATTTTATAATAGAAGACATAGAAGGCATGTCACTATGGGCTGCTCACACATGTCCAGCTACGGTGGCATCAGACTGATGCGACAAATGCGAAATAAGACTTGCGGACGCAGATGTGGACAAGGTACCTTCGGACGTGGATCTCATTTCTCTTATCCACGTGGACTTCATGATACACACCGACGAAAAAATTCGGTGCACTAAAACGTAATTAACGTGGCATAATGAAATTTTGGAAATATGTTCGTCTGGGTAAACAGCAGTGAACGGGTAGCGTCTTTGATTAGTGATTAAAACGTTTTCGGTCCCAAATTCAAAATCCGCCACCGCATAATCAGCATTGGTGGCTGATAAGTCACAATCATTCTGCCAACGGGCTTAACAAAAAGCGTGGAGGATCGGCAGAAGTTTCAGGGCACTTTCTTGCCCTTGGGTTGGGAAAATGCTCCTAAAGGCTATAGAATCAGCAATGATTAACTGCATGTGGATGCAGGAGGCCATGGAAACTACTGCATGAAAGATGCCTAACGTGTATCCACAGGACATGTGACTTGTAATTGGAAACGTTTGATGACGATCTCTCCATTAGCAAAAGATTCCGAAATAGTCCCCCATTCGGAACCCCGGGAGGGGAATGCGAAGTGGCAGGTGACCGAGAAAATATTGAATAATCAACGATGCGGGTCGAGGCGTGGAATGACAGAAGCGTGAACGTGGTAGAGCCGCTAGAAAATTAGAAAAGGGGAATGCAAAGGCTCAGACTAGATATAATATGGACCAGATAAAGGAAATGGGAATAAAACGAGAATTTCTGGTCAGATGAGTATACAATAACATCAACAGCAGCAGAAAATGCTATAACGGGAGTAGGATTTGTTATGAATAGGAAGGTTGGGCAGAGACTGTGTTACTGTGATCAGTTCAGTGACAGGGTTGTTCTTATCAGAATCGACACCAAACCAAGGTGAAGAGACAAAGTATACGAGGATACTGAAAGGGTAAAACATTACAAAAGGTAAATGAAAATCTATTAGTCACGGCGGACTGGAAAGCAGTTGTAGGGGAAGGAGCAGAAGAAATGGTTACAGGAGAATATGGGATTCGGACATGAAATGAGAGAGGGGAAAGAAAGACTGAGTACTGTAAAAAATATCAACTAGTAATAGCGAATACTATGTTCCAGAATCACCAGTGGGAGGTATATTTGGAAAACGCCGGAGAATACGGAAAGATTTACGTTATATTAATCACGGTCAGAAACAGGTACCGACACCAGGAACTGCATTGTAAGGTATATATACCCAGATATAGGCTCAGATCACAATGTAGTAGTGATGAACAGTAGGCTGAAGATTAACAGTTTCACCAGAAAGAATCAATAAGCAAAGAATTGGGATACGGAAGTACTAATGAATAACGAGATACGCTTGAAGTTCTCTAAGACTATAGATAAGGCAATAAGGAATTGCTCAATAGGCAGCACAGTTCACGTGGAGTGTACATCTCTAAACAGGACAATCACATCAGTTAGCAAGAGAAACATAGGTACAAAGAAGATAACTGCGAAGGAACCACAGGTAACAGAAGAAATATTTCAGTTGATCGATGAAAGAAGGAAGCACAAAAATGTTCAGGGAAATTCAGGAATACAGAAATAAAACTCACTGAGGAATGAAATTGATAGGCAGTGCAGGGAAACTGAGACGAAATGGCTGCATGTAAAATGTGAAGAAACTGAAAAATAAGTTATTGTCAGAATTACTGACTCAGCATACAGAAACGTCAAAACAGTCTTCGGCGAAATTAAAAGCAAGGGTGTAACATTAAGGGTGTAACGGGAATTCCACCGTTAAATGCAGAGGAAACAGCAGATACGCGGAGGAGTACATTGAGGGATACTTTGAGGGGGAAGATTTGTCTGATGTGATAGAAGAAGAAACAGGAGTCGATTCAGAAAATATAGGGGATCCAATATTAGAATCAGAATTCAAAAGAGCTTTGGAGGACTTAAGAGCAAATAAGACAGAAGGGATAGATAACATTTCTGAAGAATTTCTAAAATCATTGGGGCAAGTGGCAACAAAACGACTACTCACTTTGTTGTGTAAAATGAATGAGTCTGGCGACATAACAACTGACTTTCGGAAAAATATCATCCACACAATTCCGAAGAGCTGGCAAGTGCGAGAATTATCGCAACATCAGCCTAATGGCCGATGCATCCAAGTTGCTGAGAAGAACAAAGTACAGAAGAATGGAAAATAGAACTGCGGTTGTGTTAGATGACGATCAGTTTGGCTTTAGGAAAGGCGAAGACACCAGAGGCAATTCTGACGTTGCCGTTGATAACGGAAGCAAGACTAAAGAAAAATCAAGACTTTCATAGGATCTGTGGACTTGGAAAAAACGTTCCACGTTGTAAAATAGTACAAGATGTTCGGAATTTTGAGACAAATAGGAGTAAGCTAATAGGTGTAAGCTCTACGGAGGGGTGGGTAATATACAGTATCTAAAAGAGTCAAGAGTGAATAACAACGGTGGACGACGTGCTCGGATTAAAAAGGATTTAAGATGTAGTCTTTCGCCCCTCGTGTTCAAAATGTACACCGAAGAAGCAATGATGGAAATAAAAGAAAGTTTCCGGAGTGGAACTAAAATTCAATGTAAGAGCATATCAGTGATACGATTCGGTGATGATACTATTATCCTGAGTGAAAGTGAAGAAGAATTACATTACCCGCTGAATGGGATGATCAGTCTAATGAGTACAGAATATGGATTGAGAGTAAATCGAAGAGAAACGAAAGTAATGAGAAGTAACAAAAAAGTGAAATGCGAGGAACTTAACATCGGGATTGAGGGTCACGAAGTAGATGAAGTTAAGGACAAGCACTACCTAGGCAGCAAAATAACTAACGACGGATAGAGCAAGGAGGACATCAAAAGCAGACTAGCACTAGCAAAAGGGACTTTCCTGTCCAAGAGAAGTCTAGTAGTATCAAACATTGGCCTCAATATGAGGAAAAAATTTCTGACAACGTATGTTTGGAGCACAGCTTTCCATGGTAGTGAAACATGTACCGTGGGAAAACAGGAACAAATCGGTATCGAAGCATTTGAGATGTGGTGCTACAGACGAATACTGAAGATTAGGTTGACCGAAAAAGTACCGAATGAGGAGGTTCTGCGGAGAATCGGAGAGGAAAGGAAGATGCTGAAAACTCTGACAAGTAGAAGAGGCAGGATGATAGAACACCTGTTAAGGCATCAGGGAATGACTTATATCGTGCTGGAGGGGGCTGTAGAGGGCAAAAACTGGAGAGGGAGACAGAGATTGGAATACATCCAGCAAATAATTGAGGGCATATCTTGCAAGTGCTACTCTGCCATGGAGAGGTTGGCACGGGACAGGAATTTCAGGCTGGCCGTATCAAACCAATCAGAAGACTGATGACTAAAAAAAAAAATCTCTAACCTGTAATCTGACTCTGGGCTGAGCTATGTCAGAGAAGTGAAAGCGAAATAAAATCCATCTTAACCAAATACTTTTTTAGCTGAAGTATACATAGAAGAATGATTTTTCAGGCTACTTTCAAACAGAAGGTGTTATCTCAGTCTCTAGAGACATCACCTACTTAAAGGATTTTTTCCTCAAGAAGCCAGTGCTTAGATACGAGGGCGAAGGCGTACCAAGCGAGTACATGGATAGCAACCAGCGGTCTGCAAGCGCCCCGCCCTCCCCCAATTCCCTGGCTCTCCATAAAAAAGATATAACACCAAATTGAAACTCCATCCTGCGCTGATAGACAGACGATTTAATACATTCATTAATTTATTCACAGACATTTTTGTAAGAATTCATGATGTTCTGGATGCTTAACGGGAACTGTTGTATATATAGAGTTAATCACAGCAGAAAGCCAACGGCCTTGGCACAGTAGTAACGCCGGTTCCCTTCAGGTCGCTGATGTTAAACGCTCTCAGGCTGGGCTAGCACTTGTAGCACTTGTATGCGTGACCGTCCGATCAGCCGAACACTGTTGGCAAGCGGAGTGCACTCAGTCCATTTGACGCACGCTGAGGAGCTAATTGACTGCGAAATAGGTGACCCGGTCTCGTAAACAGACACACGGACGGGAGAGCTGTATGCTGATCTCATGCTCCTCCATATCTGCATCCAGTGACGCTTGTGGGCTCAGGATGACACGGCGGCCGGTCGGTACCTTTGGGCCTTCATGGCCTGTTCGGGCGGAGTTTAGTTTTTAATGAGATCTAAAGATGGAAATCACATGGTGTAACCCGTATTGTGAACACTGTAATCTTTAAGCGGCCTTGGGCGTAAAAAAATATTATTTATTGAGTATCTCATTTCAGTATGAAGACAGAATGAACATTACTAGGAAGAGAACACCCCCTCCCCAGCCCATCCGAATCACTGTAGTCCTGCTTTTTCGAGTGACTCGAAAGACATCTATGAAGCGAATGTATAACTTACAGTGACTGAATACATCGGTTAAAAACGATCATAAAACTCAAGTCTTCGTTGTGCACTTCTTGCAAGGACGGAAAGTAGTTCTAAAAAGTTCGGGAATTGCCGGCTAGTGCAGAAATATATGTAAAAAAGAGGACAGATTCACGGACCCGGAAACGGCAGTCTTGTAAGTACATTTATCGCACCACCGCAGGCGAAGACGCTAGCAAAGTGCAGCGACAGCGCACAAGTAATAAGCACCACCGCAGCAGTTAGGGGCGTTGCCAGCGACGTTGGAAGAGATCGCCGCGTGCGGAGACGCGGCACGGTTGCTGGTGATGGCGCCGCCGAATTACGTCTGGGACCTGGGGACGGAGGCGGCGTCGCTAACTCTGCCCGAGAACAATGCACTGTGGCTCTCTGTGGGCCCGACACAATGACATCTCTCGTCGAGTAAGACACCAGCTAGTTTACCCGTGGGTACTGAACAGCTCACAGCTCGGGCTAGACGTGACCTTCTAATAAGTCTGTAGCTCACTTACTACCGCATATTTTGAGGAAAGAATTCAGACTTATCTCTTTGTCTCAGTACAAACTGGTTGAAACAATGAAGTTTTAAAAAAAAAAAACAATACACACAACACAAGTGGGAAGGAAAAATTCACACCAAACAGTCCCAGCGTGTAAGCGAAAATGGTACTTACGGTACGTTTAACAGTACTTCTTTAAAGGAGTCTGCTTTGACATTGAAATTGGAAGTTTCCGCGTGGAACATCGTATACCAATGTCACTGTTTCTGTCTCCTACCTAATCTCCTCCATTCCCATTGCAACCTGATGTCAGTTTCTTTGAACTTGAATATGAGATGCGTATATCAAGTATCTAATGAGGATATACGAAATCGAACGGGAGGAAAAAATAAAAGTATGGCACATCTTGCTGAGTGAAAGGATGATGTTATAGTACATATTCTGAGGCATAAAGGAATTGTCAATTTGGTAATGGAGGAAAGCGCTGGGATGTAAAAATCCTAAGAGAGACCAAGGGACAAGTACAGTAGACCAAATGGTTGAAGAATACAGTAGCTATTTGGAGGCGAAGAGGCTTGATAGACTAGTATGAATACCTGCATCAAACTTATACATGTCCGAAAGAGCAGACGTCATTTTTGTCCAGTAGCCATCATGAATAAAGAAACAAAGGAATTACAGACACATTGGCTGCAAGTGCGCATTGATTTAAATCAATGATAATACTTAAAAATTGTGCGGGACCGGGATACGAACCCTAGTCCACTGCCTAACTGCTTTAACTGCTTTTTTTTTTTTTTTTTTTTTGCCACTAAGTCGTCCAAACACAGTAGTCACAGCAACTGCACGGACGGCCCTAGCATGCCTCCTGTCAGACTCAAACTCTCAAGTTATCCACACACTACTAATGTAGTGCTCCTCGCCTGTTGTATGTAAGGCAAGACAGCCAATGATCTCGTCAGTGCAGATGCACAGGGGACTCGAACACTTAGAGGATTCGGCGAAATGTCGCAAGTAATGAGGATAATGGGAAGGGACACTACCTCAGTAGTGTGCGGGTAAGTTGAGAATTTCGATCTGATAGGAGGCGTGCACTTGCAACAACCACTCTGTTCGTTTGTTTGGATGGCTCAGTGGTCAGATCAACTGCCTAGTAAGCAGTCAATGTCTGTAATTCCTCTGTGTAAGCATCAAACTGTCTTTGGACTGAAGATAACGACAACAACAACAATTGAACAGGGAATTGATATATCTGTCCTGTGTTGTTACCGATTACATTTATCGGAGTCTGTTTAGTCTTTAAGATTTTGTGTATATTGTTTAGCAACTAACTCCTCGCGTTTATTTACTTCAGCTTCGGGTGAGGCCTGAGATTAGTTTAGGCATATCAAACCCTGTTGTCCGCCTCTGTAGCTGAGTCGTCGGTGCGGCTATCTGTCATTTGGCTGAACTGGGTTCGATTCTCAGTACTGCCAGGGATTTTTACTTGGCGGGAGAACGGTTTCAGGGTGTCCTCAGTCTCTTAAGGCCAGTCGACCGATTGGTAGCGGCTTCAATATCAAGAAAGCCGACAAGACCGGGGCTCACAAGAGATACGGTCCGTGCAACTAACTTGTGACGTCACACTAGTCGCCTTGTCCGCAACACTTCGGGAACGTTCGTTTCCGTGAAGGGTCCCAGAAAATCAATATGTCAACTAAAAGGTACCCACTAAAAGTCTTAGTTTCATATGCATTGATAGCTTGCTCGAATTTAAACTTACTATTAAGCATTACTAAACTCGTCTGAAATAGTTACTCGCTCCCTATCGGAGACGGCTGTCGGCACTTGTAGACCTGCAGTGCCACGTGCTTTGAAGTACATGCTAAGGCCTGATTTTCTTGTGGGCCTAGATTGACAGAGAATAACAAAGCGGCTGGTAGGGCCAGACCGTGAAACTACACCTGCCTTACCAATCCATCAGCCCACGTTTCCGCACCACTGTCGGGAACCTATGATATTAGTGAAGGATTGCGAAAGGGAACACGACGCGATCAGAACGTTTAGTAGCATGTGAAACGGTGGGAAGGTCGGTTTTCCCTCACAAACGTTTCACATCAAGCTGTGAGAGCACGAGGCTACAATACTGGTTTGAGGAAGATTATATTTAACTGCAGTTGATCTTTGACTATCCGATTTGTCTGACATAGAGGGTGTTTCGAATACATTCATCCGATTTCACAAGAATATTCGTTTACGAGATTTAACGCGTCCCTTTGTTTTTCTCTGAAGATAACAAGCTTTTCTGAGTGAAGACTCTTTCATCTAACTATCAAACATTACTCATGGACTAAAGTACTTTGAGAGTCATCTCAAAGGGCACCCAGCCTATGACTCCTAACTACGTTTTAAACACATAAGTTTGTGTTAAACTGAAACAGACTACAAAGGTATATTGACTGGGTGCAGTGAAACACAAAAATTTTATATAGGCCTACTGCAAACCATCCATCAGAAATGAGCTAAGGCGACAGCTGCTACGCTGAAACACCTGTCTGTTCGAAACATTTTATTAGATCTTTTTATTAGCAAGTCTGACCAATCACTGACAAGTGCATTCTTTCTTCTTTCTGTAATTTTTTGTCGTAATAAATGTACCACGCCGTTATCACCATTCTGTTCCCTAGTTGAAGCATGAATCCTTCCTAACTGTCACGAAATTTAAATTGAATTCGTAGGTGGTCTTTCAATCCATGGTTTATTTCAACCATAGCTGCCGAGCTAACAGATAACTACATTATTATTTATTTTGTTTAATAATTGATTATCGATTTGATAGGTTTGGTACATATGATTCTCTTTGTGTATGACATTTTGTCATTTCAGGTAACAGAGACACACAAACTTTGTTCTTCCTCCTCTTATTATTATTATTATTATTATTATTATTATTATTATTATTATTATTATTATTATTGTCATTCCTGCTTTTATTACTATTATTTTTTCTTTCACGTGTAACATAAGGCTTGTGCCGAATTTGTTAGCAAATTAGAATTTATTTTACTCGTAGTTTCGTGGCGTTCAGCACTGAAGAAAATAATTAATACTGCTAGAGCTTAACAAAAAAATGGTTCAAATGGCTCTGAGCACTATGGGACTTAATATCTTAGGTCATCAGTCCCCTAGAACTTAGAACTACTTAAACCTAACTAACCTAAGGACATCACACACATCCACACCCGAGGCAGGATTCGAACCTGCGACCGTAGCAGTCACGCGGTTTCGGACTGAAGCGCCTAGAACCGCACGGCCACCGCGGCCGGCTAGAGCTTAACATTATGAACAAAGAGCCAGTTATGAAAATGAATGAAAGGAATTCTTCTTCAGCCATCTATTACGTGGTGCACATGTATGAATTCGTGGAAGTGTTGCGCCTTCTATGATTCAGTTTTTTAAATCTTCAGATACAGAGAGATATACGTCTCTTGTAAATTTCTTGCGTAGTGGACACAGATTTTAGCCTTTCGGACAATATTAGTGAGACATGTCGTTAACGTAACTCTTTGTTTCGCCAATACTTTAGCCTGATCAGCAGAGTGAGTGGAAGAGGTTTAGAAATAACAGTTCTGAAAGTGGTTCTTTATAGGAATATGGGAAGCTTGAAACTCTGATCGCGTGGTTATGTGCAGAGAAACACCGTTATCTACATCGCGTTCTTTTAATTGTTGTTGTTTGACGTAGTGGAAGTTTGCCACTTTCTTTTAGAAATGAATAGTTAAATCCTTGCAAAGTTTCGTCCTCTCGTCGTCTGAGAAGTTTTCCGTAGTCAGTACCATTTATAAATTGCCCATTTCATTACACTATCCGTCCATCCTCCAGAAAGCCATAGCGTGACACATTTGCACTTATACTGACAAATGTGCATCTCTCGTCTATTCTACACAAGATCTTCAGATCTAGTGATGTACACAAATTTACAATATATCCATTTAAAACGTAGGTATTGAACGACTGACGTACGTATTCATTGCTTACTCAGTGCAAATGGTTCAAATTGCTCTGAGCACTATGGGACTTAATATCTGAGGTCATCAGTCCCCTAGAACTTAGAACTACTGATACCTAACTAACCTAAGGACATCACACACATCCATGCCCGAGGCAGGTTTCGAACCTGCGACCGTAGCAGTCACGCGGTTCCGGGCTGAAGCGTCTAGAAACGCTCGGCCAGCGCGGCCGGCACTTTTTCTGTCTTTCGTTGTTACGCTAACGATAAATGGGTTACTCGGCATTCACGGTATACTCCAACATATTCATCCTTCCGCCACTGCACATAATGGTCGAGCGGTTCTAGGCGCTTCAGTCTGGAACCGCGCAACCGCTACGATCGCTGGTTCGAATCCTGCCTCGGGCATGGATGTGTGTGATGTCCTTAGGTTAGTTAGATTTAAGTAGTTCGAAGTTTTATGGGACTGATGACCTCAGAAGTTAAATCCTATAGCGCTCAGAGCCATTTCAACCATTTTTTGAACTGCACATAAAGGAATATTTACAAGCTAACCTAGTAGGACTTAGTAACAGATAAGTTATGAAAGTAACTGCATACTGTAGACAATTTACCGCCATTTCGAGAGATATTTTCTTCATTTAATTTATTCTGACCAGTGGCACCGAAGTATGACCTACACTGAAGCTCAGAGCGGCTACCGGATGTTCGCTATCCCCATGCGTCATACAAGTAATGCAGTTAGTTTAATACTTATATTGGTGTCTAATCCAATAGTCTAAGTGCAGTTGTTAGCTGCCATTACGCTGTCAATGGGTATCATTACCTACTCACTGCTCAACGAGTCAGGGGTTTTCGACAAATATGAAACAATGGAAACTACACCTTGTACGAGAGTTAAGTATAAAGCAATCCTGTTTTGTATTGTAGTGAACATGTCTTGTCTGTGTAAATAATGTCCTTTTTATGGCACGGTACTAGAGTTCCGTTCTCGATCTGATAGCACCTTGTTTCGCGGACTGCGCCGTGTATTATCAATAATTTCTGGCCTCATTAGAGACCATTATGCATGCCAAACGGCGGCTGATTGTTCACGGATACCTTAATGTCTTTATAGCGTGATACGTCGCGTGCGACTTAATGGAGTCACCTTATCGTCAGACGACCAACAACGCGTGTGTGATAAGCGCTGTCGGCGAACGAGTCCCGCTGTTTATGCGGTCGTTTCATTAATTCTACTGGGGCATTCCGAAAATACTTAAACCGTCTCGAACAATACGAGATAAAAGGCAAGTTTTATCCCATTTGCTCATTCCTATTGTTTACTGAGGGTGTCCTTACTCGAAGTTTCTAGTCATTGCAGGCGATGCGCAGTCGTTCACTGAGGGTCGAATAAGGGCTTATAATAATCTTCCCTCTTTCGAGTATCTTAAATTATATTTCACGCTATACGCTTGGAGTGTTATGCTATATTCTGTCATGAATACAGTATTAGATTATGTAGTCGAGACTGGAAAACAGTTTGAAGGAAAGCATGATTAGCTCTGGTTACTTAACAAACCGTATTTTCCGTGGAATAGCCCTCTTTCTTGAGTGTTTACGGTGGAATATCATTATGCATTCTCTCCGTAATTAAGTGTTTGATTCCACATTGTCTAACACACAGTACAGTGATTTTTTTTGAGGAACTGTGGCAAAACGTACGGAAGAAAAACATTACACCTGAAACTTAGTACTTCGTAAATCTTGTTCTGTAGCTTTAAATTAGAAAGGTGAACCCACTGTAGAAAATATGGTGAGAGTAGCTTAGAAAATGATAAATATAAAACCAAGAAGTTTTGTGAACAGTACTGATATTACTTCACCCTAACGTAAGTTTATCATGATGTCACTCATGTCAACACCATATTAAGTGAAAACATAATTAAATACTCCATATAGTCAGTCATAAAATTATTAATACTTTTCTCACTAAGGTGTAATGGATAAGTAGTTTGTGAAACGTAGTTGTTCATCGCCTTTGAAGGTTTCTGGATTTTCATGTAGTCCATAGACCATTAAATCTTCCTTATTATTTTCTGTTAAACAAGAAAAGGGTATTTATGTTGTTAATACTGTGAGAAAAACGATCTATGTTAAATTTTGTATTTACTGCGAAGATGTGTCGGTTTCTTTATTACAATCATACAACTGCTATTAAATGTTCTTTAATAAAAGTCGTTTGACGAAGTCTTCGTCCATATTTTGCCAGCTGCGACTCACTCCTTCTAAGATGATTAAAATTTTTGTATATTTATTCCAACTTCTTGTTGAACGTACTGGCAGTTGAAGGAAGTCAGAATATTAGCAATTTACCTGAGATGTCCACTAACTTCCAGCATAAAAGTCATATCGACTAATTAAAACAGCACCTTCTTTATGTCTCGCTACGTAAGTTCTTTGAAAGACATTTTTATGTACAGCCACCCAAAGCCGCCAAAATCTTGATTGTCCTGCCACTTGTTTCGGCATTACTACTTTAAAATGATGTGCCACATTGGAGGTCTACTTACTTATACTGGTCTAAATACATATAAACGGATTTTTAAATCACTGGTTTTTGGTATACACCGTTTTCAAATACAAAGTCTCCCATATGATAACGTGTAGAAATTAGATCCTGAATGATAAAGATTTTAGCAGTTTAGGAGTTATTATATATAAAACTCTCTTTAAATTGTATATCTGATTCCATGTTGTGGCATGGGGTAGCCGTGTGGTCTATAGCGCCTTGCCACGGTTCGCGCGGCTGTCCCCGTCGGAGGTTCGAGTCGGCCCTCGGGCATGGGTGTGTGTGGTGTCCTTAGCGTAAGTTAGATTAAATTAGATTAAGTAGTGTGTAAGCCTAGGGACCAATGACCTTAGCAGATTGGTCCCATAGGAAGTTACCACAATTCTCTTCCCAAGCTGTGGCTAGCTGACAGTTTCAATTCACCAGTCAAATTTGTAAACAGCGGACACTAATCTGCAGAGAGAAAAACATTATTTCATGGTACGCTGACGAAGTTCTAAATCTGTGACAGATTGTACTACCGAAGATCGCTTTCAGACTAAAAAAAGGACGCAACCTTACACTGAGAAATCAGTATTAAATTTATTTTTCATGTCAACATTTCGACGACGTTTGCTGCACTATCATTTTGTTTTTCATTTTAATGCTGCAATACGTTCGTTATGCATTTAATATTTCTGGTACTAACAACAACCAGCAACATTCCACTCGGCTTCATACTAGTTAAAAATAAAATAGTATTTCACAATGTTTTAATTAAAACTATAAATACGCATAAGTTCGTGTTTCAAAGAACCGCAGACACCTTTATGAGCTTAGGGCTAATTACAATGATAATCTCTGATCAAAGGGGAAATATTATCCAGATGAATGTTTCAAATTTGACGTAAAACAACAGGAAGCATGAAAATACACAGGATAAACAGTCTTGAAGTTAAGGGACAGTTCGTCCTCACAAGGTACCATAAGACAAAAATAAATAAATTTCAACTACCACGTCACAGAAATGATTTAAACTCCATATAGGCTATCCATTTGAACTAGGCCATCATTTAACACGTCCCGACTATACCTAGGAGTTCCATTGATACTGTCAGGCTAGTGCCAAACTATCAGTAGGAAATAACTTAGCAGCCAATGTAGTATAACTAGTTTTCTGACGCTGCTGCGCTTCTGACAAGTTTTTTGATAACTAGGAAGGTGATCACAGAGACGGCCAGATCACACAACAACATAAAAATTATAAAATAAAATGCTCACCACGATTTTTCACAATCGATTAGGAAACCAACAGTAGCTCCAAATAACCGAGGCTACTAGCAAGAGGGTGCTTTCATTATAGAGCTGTCATTCAGGGAGCCACCAGGCCGTGATCCACAGGTTGCTCTTATGACCACTGATTGGAACAAACTGACAGGTTTTGAACTCATCGCCACAGCTGACACAGGATTCCTTCAGTTATTCAGATCCAGAGTACCAGTAAATGTCCAATCGTCACTCGGAATAAGTTTCCCATTGGTCGATAATCATTGGCCAAACAGCAACCACAAGCATATCGGAACAACACAGATCATAGGCGTAGGTGCTGGGTGATTCATGTGGAAGGGGTTCCGACGTGATTATGGCCCCACAATGGGAATTAACAGACTCTGAGCGAGAAATGGTAGCTGCAGCTGGACGCATGGGACATTCCGTTTCAGAAAAAATTACGATAGCCACAGTGTCAAGAGTGTGCCGAAAGTGCCAAATTTCAGGCATTACCTCTCACCACAGCCCATGCAGTGGCCAATGGCCGCACTTAACGGCTGAGAGCACTGGCGTTTGTGTAGAGTTGCCAGTGATAACAGACAACCAACACCGCTTGAAATAATCTCAGAAATCAACATGAGACGTTCGACGAAAGTTTCCGTTTGGACTGTGCGGCGAAATTTGGCTTTAATGAACTATGGCAGCAGAAGACTGACACGAATGCCTTTGCTAACAGTACATCACCATAAGCAGCACCTCTCCTTGGTTCGTAACCATATCAATTGGATCCTAGTCGAATGGAAAACTGTTACCTGGTCAGATGAATCCCGATTTCAGGTGGTAAGAGCTGATGGTAGGATTCGAGTATGGCGCAGACCCCCGACGCTATGGCCGTTAGCTGTTAACAGCATACTGTGCAAGTTGATGGTGGCTACATAATAGTGCATTTTTTGTTTACGTGGAGCAGAGTTAGTCCTGGTTATGTTCGGATCCTGGGAGGTCATTTACAATCATTCATGGACTTAACGTGTCCAAACAACGATGGAATTTTATGGATGACTGTACGCGATGTCAGCGGCCCACAAATGATCACGATTGGCTTGAAGGACATTTTGAGCAACTGGAGCTTATGGTTTGGCCATCCAGAATGTCCGACAATAACCTTATCGAAGATTATTGGGCATGATGAGAGATCGTTCGTGCACTAAATCCTGCACTGGCAACACTTTCACTGTTATTGACGGCTACAGAGGCATCAGGGCTCAATATTTCTTCAGGGGATTTCCAGCGACTTGTTGAGGCTATGCCACATCGAGTTGCAGCACTATCACACACTATTACACGACATTAGGAGGTATTACATGAATTTTGTCACTTCAATGTATACAGCGCACTGTCGTTCTTCACACACATCGTTCGCAACTCAAACAAAAATGTTTCGAAATGCATGTGGTGGACAAAGTACACGCAGCACACGTAGTAATGTGGCTTGTGGAATAGATGCAATGGGCATATATTCCTCAACATGTCGAAAAATCTCAAGTATATAAATCAGAGATAAATGGCTCCGAGCACTATTGGACTTACCATCTGAGGTCATCTGCCCCCTAGAGCTCTGAACTACTAAAACCGGAGGACATCACACACATCCATGCCCGAGGCACGATTCGAACCAGCGGCCGCGCGGTTCCAGACTGGAGCGCCAAGAACCGCTCGGCCACATCAGCCGGCTAAAACAAAAGGTGAATTAAATTAAATACCACGTAACTGTAAAGTCATTGTTAGTAAGTACTAGCCTTTTCCCCTTGGGTTGCCTTTACATGACGCTTTCCTGAGAGACAATCTCTAATCCTAGCAAACTAACAATACACCACTATGGGTAGACCAGATGTGGGTTGAATTCAAAGCAATAGTTTCGACAGCAGTTGAGTGAATTATACCAATTAAATTAACAAACAACGGAGCTAATCATCCGTGGTACACTAAAAGGGTCAGAACACTGTTGCAGAAACAACAAAAAAAGAATGCAAAATTTAAACGAACGCAAAATCTTCAACACTGGCGATGTTTTACATAAGCTCAAATTTTAGCGCGGACATCTATCCAAGATAGTTTCCACAACGAAACAATGTATCGAAAACTGGCAAAATATGTGAGGAAATTATGGTTGTATGTAAAGTATGTTAGCGGCAAGACACAATCAATGCCTTCCCTCCGCGATAGCAAAGGAAATACTATCGATGAAAGGGCTGCTACAGCAGACTTACTAAACACAACCTTCAGAAATTCCTTCAGCAAAGAAGACGAATTGAATATTCCAGAATTCGAATCAAGAACAGCTGCCAACCAAGGAAATTAGAAGTAGATATCCTCTGAGAAGTAAAGCAACTTAAGCCACTTCATAAAAGCAAGTCTTTTACTCCAGACCGTATACCAGTTAGGTTCCTTTCAGAGTATGCTGATGCAATAGCTCCATACGTAGCAATCGTATACAACCGCTCTCTTGACGAGAGATCCGCACCCAAAGACTGTAAAGTTGAGCAGGTCACGCCAATATTAAAGAAAGCAGTGCGAGTAATCCACTAAATTAGAGGCTCTTATCATTAACGTCGAGTTTCAGCAGGATTTTGGAACATATCGAACTTTATGAATTATCTCGAAGAAAACTTTCTATTGACACACAGTCAGCAAGGATTTAGAGAACATCGTCCTTGGGAAACACAACTAGTTCTTTACTCAGAGAAGCGTTCAGTGCTATTGGCGTGGGATTTCAAATTGATTCCAAACTTCTAGATTTCCAGAAGGTTTTTAATACTGTACATCACAAGCGGCTTGTAGTCAACCTGCGTGCTTATCGAATATCATCGCGGGTATGTGACTGGATTCGTGATTTCCTGTCAAAGGGGTCACAGTTCGTAATAACCGATGGAAAGTCATCGAGTAAAACAGAAGTGAATCCCGGCTTTCCCCAGGGTAGTGCTGCAGTTCCTCTAGTGCTCATTTTCTATATAAACGATTTATGAGACAATCTGAGCAGACGTCTGTGGTTGCTGTCATTTATCGTCTAGTAATCTCATCACAAGATCAAACGAAATTGCAAAACGATTTAGGAAAGATACCTGTATGGTGCAAAAATTCTCAATTGAGCCTAAATAATGAAATGTATGAGGTCATCCACATGAGTGTTAAAAGGAATCCGTTAAGCTTCGGTTATACGATAAATCAGTCAAATATAAAGGCCGTAAATTCAACTAAATACGTAGAAATTACATTTTCGAACATCCTAAATTTTAACGAACACATAGAAAATTTTGTGGGAAAGGCGAACCAACGATTGCGTTTTATTGGCGGAACACTTACAAGATGCAACAGACCTACTAAACAGACTGCCTGCACTACGCTTGTCCATCCTCTTCTGGAGTGCTGCTGCGAGGTGGGTGATTGTTACCAGATGGGATTAACGGAGTAGATCAAGAATGTTCAAAGAACTGCAGCACGTTATTTAGTATCGACAAAAATGGGAGAAAGTGACACAGACATAATACAGGATTTGGGGGGGGACATCATTAAAATTGCGTTTTTCGTTGCGCGGAAACTTCTCTCGAAATTTCAGTCACCACCTCTCTTCTCAGTGTGTGAAAACATTTTGACGCCGACATACATAGGAGAAACGATCATCATAATAAAATAAGTGAAATCAGAACTCGCACAGAGAGACATCGGTTTTCATTTATTCCGCGCGCTTTTAGAGATTATAGTAACAGAGACCCATTATGAAAGTGGCTCGATAAACCCTCTGCCAGGCACTTAAGTGTAATTTGCGGAGTTTCCACGTAGATGTAGATGCTTTCGCCACATATATCGAAGATATCCATCTGCCTTTGTTCGACCTCTTCCTCCCTCTGTCTGTCCACCCCATCCTCCCACCTCTATCCATCAGTCTCCACTCATTCAAATGGCTCTGAGCACTATGGGACTTAACATCTGAGGCCATCAGTCCCCTGGAACTTAGAACTACTTAAACCTAACTAACCTAAGGACATCACACACATCCGTGCCCGAGGCAGGATTCGAACCTGCGACCGTAGCAATCGCACGGTTCCGGACTGCGCGCCTAGAACCGCGAGACCACCGCGGCCGGCCACCATATCATTCTCCATTGTCCTTCTGACCTCATGCTCCTGCCTCTCTAACTTTCCTTTTCCATATCCCCTTCCTTTTTTCCATCTGACCATTACCACGGTACACCATCCACCTGCCTTATGCACCTCCTCCCCCTTCACTCTGTCCATCCCATCCTGCATCTGTATCTACCTATCCTCAGCTATGATCACTGGCACGTGCAGCCCATGCAATACAGTTCAGCAAAGCATGTCAATACTACTACTACAACCTACCTCTCTGCAGTCTGTGCTAGACATCATGGCCTAGAAAGTTACTTATTTTCCCCTGATATACAGGCGCCATGCAGAACACGTCGATGAAGATGGCCAATACTACTTCAACAAAACATTCCTGTCATAGAGGGCATCCTACTTACTGGGGTCTGGAAAAACAATTTCTTGCTCTGAACAAGTAGGCTGCCCTGCAAAGCAGGTTTATTTGGGTGGCCAATACTGTTCCCACCCTACATATCTAGAGGCTATAAGAACTCGTATTCGTCTATATCCCTGCTCCTATTGGAGCTAGGAGATACAGTGTTGATATTAGTGAGGCCTACTGTTTCTGTGCAAGATCAGGTAGAAATCGAAGCAGTGGTCCTGGACATATGACATACACAGATATACCCTGCTGTATATAAATAACAGATATGTTACATCTTTGGGATGGTCACGAAGTGTCTATATGGATTACTGTGGAATACTATGGGAGGTGGGGAGGGGAGCGGTCGGTGGAAACATTAATTAGTCCTCTAAATTGTTAGATGTGGCTTGCAACTATTTCCTCTTCTGAACCAATCTCTTCATCTTAGAGTGGCACCTTAAGTCCTCAGTTTATCAGGAACATATTCCACTGTCTCTCTTCATATCTTCCTGCTCTTTCTTTTGATTAGCGTTTTTCAGCTAATTCCTCTCCTCGCAATTTGTGTGGAGGACCTTTTCTTTACTTAGGTATTGGTTCACTTAATTTTTGGTATCCAGTTCCACCAGTTCACCTCAGCCACTTCAACTCCTTTTTTCTGTTTTTTTCACATCCCATTAGACGTGTTTGATACTAGTTCAGTCCTTTCGGCGAGAAATTCTCATTACACGTTTTCTAGTTTGATTTTAAGGCCCTTTATCCTCCTTGCATCTCATGTTATTTTGCATGCTACTATGTCTCTGTCTCTTGTGCTGAAATTGTGGCTAGTCTCTTTTCAGCAACTCTTCAGTATGGTCGTCTCTCTTTTGTTACGCTCAGTGGATATTATTTGATCAGTACATTGTTCATTACATTCAACAGAGCCTGTAATTCTTTCTCAGTTTCATAGAGGACGACAATATCATAAACAAATCGTATCATTGACATCCTTTGACCATGAATTTTAATAACACTGCTGAACCTACATCTGCTTTATTTCTTTTTCTATTTCTTCAGTATATGAGGGAGAAATTGTATCTCTGCATTACCACATTTACCAACCAAGAGCCTCTGTCTTAGTCTACCGTTCGTAATGTAATTTATTGGTTTTACATGTATCGTATGTTACCTGTCTTTCTCTATAGCGTACTTTCATGATGAATTAAAACATGTTGGGGAAGACTTCTGCAAAGTAAACAAATGCATTAAATGAAAGGGAAAGTCGTGACAGCCTCTTTTCTTAAAGTAAAGGTTGGATTGAATTTAATCTGAAATGCAAAGTGCTGAAGTTCAGTAGGGTGTAGTTCTTGTAGCATGACTTGGGTGAAACACCGCAATAAAGAGCCTAAATAAATTTCATCTAGGAAAATTCAAGATATCAGTACAAAAATTACAGCTGGGGTTCTAGATTAGTATCAGACTACATAAAAAATGTTCTGTTACTAGAGGTGCCACTAAAAAAAAAACTAACTGAAAATGTTAAACCGAAGGATAAATGCTTCTCAAGCTACATGGAGCGATTTAAGAGATACACATCGTGCAAAGCAAATGAAAATGAGTAACTACGTCAACATCAGTTGACCTAAAACATGAACCACCAGTCACTGACTTGAAGCCCAACTTAATGTTCAGTGTCCACGCAAGCACTGCACCTTCAATATTTCTAAAAAGTTTCACTGTCCTACGATCACTAGCTCTTCATTGGGGCTCTCATGTAGCGAAGTATAATTATAACCACAATATATGTAACTCGACCGTTATAAAATAATCTCATATGGACAATTCCTTCGTGGAGCGACTTTTTTGTCTTATAATATATTATCCTTTTATTCACTTGTAACTAAGACCATAACGCTCCCTCCAGATGCGCCTCATGTATCCTATAAATCCATTTAATCCACCACCATGTTTTTACCAGATTTGTCTGTTATTACTTGAAACTTACTCGTCATTTATGCTCACATAGTCGCCTAACCTCTCCCATCCTGGACATAGTATCGAAGAATAATTGTTTCATGTATACGTATTTGTACTACAGTTTAACTTTCTTACAAAGACTTCGGTTACGACGACGACTCGGCTATAAAGTCGAAATTTCTGTGGTACTGCCATATTAGCCGTAAGAAACGTACTTATCATGCTTGATTAACACGACGAAAGTATACGAATGTACCTCGTATGTAACGTTATCATCCTTGCTTTATACGACAAGTGTATAAGTAATTACCTCGTATGTAACGTCATTTTCAACCTGAATTAGCAACGAGATTTTCCAACAATCAGTGTGCTGTAGAAATCAGCTATTGTAATACGGAAAGCTGGCAAATTCTTCTCTCTCCTGTTCCGTCAGCAATAGGTGTAGCATAGACTCCTCTCCTCATTGTTAACCTAGGGCAATCATACTAAAGGAGTGGTGACAGTTACAGAACTCGTCAACCGTACACTTGATGTCAGTTTCCATTACAATATGTTATAAACTGCACGCGTTTTCGAATAACATCCCCAGAAAAAGAAAAGTTTTAAAGGTGGAACGAAAAGCCAAAATGATTCATTAAATCGAGAAAGAAGCTAAAAAGGTGGACGTGTGTCATCATTTTGGCCTCGTAAATTCCACAGTCCATACGAATGGAAGAACAAGGATTAAAATTGCTCCTACATCTGAACAAAATGGATCTAAAATCAAACAGTTACGAAAAGCTGAAGGGAAGGACGTGGTTGAAGCGATGCTTATGTGGTTGACGCTACAGAGAAGCAGAAGTATAACCACTAGCGGACCTCTCCTTACGGTGAAAGCAGGAGAATTTACCAAGAAATTAAGAGATGAGGAATTTTTGTGCACCATTGGCTGGACTGACAGATGCAGATCAACGTCATGGTATTACTTTTGGCAAAGTGAGTGGTGAAGCCAACAGTGAGAATACTGAAACAATCCAACCGTGCGGCCTACAATTCGTGAAGGGTATTCAGCAGACTGTGATATGCTTAATGCTGACGAGACTGGCATTTTCCTGCAATTAACAACTAACAAAAATCTTAAATTCATGGACGAAAAATGTGTTGGTGGCAAATTATGTAAGGAAGGAATAACAATTATGATTTGAGCTAATGCAGATGGAACTGAGAAGATAAAATTGCTCGATAGGTAAATCAAAAAATTCTAGTGTTTTAAGCACGTAAAAAATCTGCTAGTGCACTACAATGCTGCAAGAAGTCCTGGACGACTCCGAAATCTTTGAAGCTAAAGTAAGGCTTTGGGTTCGGGAGCTTAGAAATCAGAAAAGGAAGAAACTTGCTTTACTTGACAAGTGTCCAACACATCCTGCCCTCTCTTGTCTGGAGGAGATTAAGCTTGTTTTTCTTCCTGCAAATAAGACAAGTTTATTGCAGCCCATGGACCAAGGAGTAATCAAGAGTCTAAAATGCCACTGTCGTAAGCTCATGTTACTAAAGTGATACAATGCACTGAGAAAAACCAGGATTATTCTAATACACTGATGGATGCAATCAGATGCGTTACCAAAGCTTGGAGCCGGGTCACAGCCCAAACAATCAAGATTTCGGTCTTGTGGGAATCACAGCTTAAGGAATAAATGCCGCAGAATCCGAACACACGTCCGATGGCAGTGATGATCTGCCGCCATCTGCGTTGCTGCCAGAAAGTAACTGTGAATCTCTTAATCAGTGCGACTATGAAATGTATGACCTTGGTGCAGCTTGAGGACATACTGAAGACGAAATTGCAAATGAACTGCAGAATTACAGCCTCAGTGACCATGAAGTGAACGAGGGAGATGAAGAAGAGAAAGAAGAAAGAAATAGTGACGCTTTAGAAACCATTAGAACAGTCAACATGTTCTATGAAGCTAGAGAAGGAAGAAGTGTAATTGCAAATGAAATAACGAAAACAGAACGTAATTTTGAATGAGTGTATCGGGCAAATAGGGAGCAGAGCACTCCTAAGTGTATTGTGTACATATAAACTTAAGAGTGAGTACTGCATGTAAAATAAAATGAGGCTAAATAAATTTATTCTTTTCCATTTTCCACCACAATAGACTGAAAATACGAATCTCAGTCACTCGTTTATAACAACATAATTTTCAGGTCTTTTGAATGTCGTTACAGCCAGGTTCCACTGTATTTTCCGCTATTACTTCCGTTATAACAGGAGTTAGTAAAAGAAAGTCATGGTTTTGTGATTATATACCCTAGCCTGTAGTACTAGAGCAGGACAATAGCTGGTAAGTTTCTCTATTCGACCGAACTCTGCTGTGTCGGCCGTATTTACTACCTTTCTTGCAAAACTGCGCGCTGGCGTTGTAAAAGCTCCTGTTGATATTACGGGGCCCGGTTCTAAAAAACATTTCCGTACGTTGGGAATAACGGTTCCGCAGCCGCTAGCTGATGGCCTCCTTGTCGGCAGCAGCAATCCGCGTCCACTTACACGCCAGCGGACATTTCCAGGGCCGCCCTAACCACCGTCGCCTGTATTGAGTCATTAACCAGTAATAGCGCGACACTACGCACTAACTACGTCGCGTCACGAAAGCCGCCTAACGTTTCGCGTGGCGGGATCGTGCTCTCGTGGATCCGCGGTTTCCACAGCCTTCCCCAGGAGAGTTCGATGTTACACGCGACAATAGGTGTAAATCAGAGTAGCATCGGCACGTCTAATTCGGATGCTGTTAACATCCAGTCTGTCAACAATACTTCCTTTTCAGCGATTCTACAATAACAATAAAACGAATATCTGTATGTGTTACTTCTTGATCCATTTTCGTGACGTATTTCTCATTGTTGCACTGTAACGAAACTTCTGGAAATATCAAACTGAAATATTGAAAAGTGTCTGTAAGAACCGTTTCATATTTGGCTCGGTTTTACTTCTTACTGTGTCCCATATTATCACCTCTGATTTTCGGACCACTTCTTAACCCAGGTGGAGACTACGCAGTGGGATACATTATTTCAACCATAGTTAAAGTTATGGTGTAAACGGCGTGTATTCTGCTTGAGTTTAAAAAGGTTTAGGTATGTATTACCATCGAGTGCTAATTGATTTGACTCGTTTAGCACTTAATTATGTATTAGGTGTCCAACGTATCGGTATGTTTCCCATGATGCTGTAAAGACATTTCCATACGCCTCGAAGATATTTTTGCCACATTTTTGACCACGTCCCGTGTTATAGTGCCAAATTCATCCACAACAGCACTGTGAAGACCTTCGTTTGTAGTATAACGACATGAAGACACAAGCGTGTTAATGACTCCCCGTAACGATTTGAGAGGTGTGGTGAGGTCAGGACTCCCATTTCAAGGGAGCTGGCGTTGCTGATGAACCGCCACCTATCCTGTCCTGGAAAGTCTTCGCCGGCCGCGGTGGTCTAGCGGTTCTAGGCGCGCAGTCCGGAACCGCGCGACTGCTACGGTCGTACGTTCGAATCCTGCATCGGGCATTGATGTGTGTGATGTCCTTAGGTTAGTTAGGTTTAAGTAGTTCTAAGTTCTGGGGGACTGATATCCACAGAAGTTAAGTCCCATAGTGCTCAGAGCCATTGGAACCATTTTTGGAAAGTCTTCATTGAGAAACTCGCGCACTGCAAGAATGCAGTAAGATGTGCAACCACACGCGTTCTGTGAGGCCCCTTTCCTCAGGCTGAGATATTACTCATGTTTATAACACGTGTTAATAATTTTTACCACTCACAGTCCCTTAACAAAAATACGGTCCAGGCAGATGTTGTAATGCCATCTTTACCCATATCATTAAGTCAGGCGATTTCCTTCCTAACTCAACCGTACAATGAAGATTTTCTTTGGTCCAAGCGACAGTATTTCTAACACGTGAGCTGCGATAAATGACACATCTTAAAAATTAATGTTGGCGGGGCTCACAGGATTGGGAACTGAGTTAGGAAAGCACGGTATGCTAAAACTCGCTCATTCTGGTCTGTATTCGATAACTCGTTTGCAAACGTCGGTCGAAAACGTCTGACGTTAAAACCTTTCTCCACACGATCCCACACTACGGTCCTCGGTATATCAAGTTTCGAGGCACGTTTACATGTGGAATTCATAGAGACTGTTCCATTGAAGCAGTGATTCCGGTACATACAGGGTGATTATAATTAAACTTTCAAAACGCTGAACAAATAACACCGCTGGTGAGAATGACGTCCGATTGCAAAGGAATATTATCAGAGAAGGGGGAAAACGTGTGGCAGAAGAAAAAAGTGTGAAAATTGATCAATAGATGGCTCTGTATGTGTCAGAATACGTAAATGATAACACCTGTGACGCGCACGACCCATTGAAGTTGGTATAAACACGCAGGGTACACGGCGTTTCTCCTTTCGTGTTGGCGACGTTCGCCACCACTCTCAGGATCGCGCTCTGTTTGTAAAGCTATATTACAAGAATGATGACCGTGCGCACGTCACTCTGTAGAAGTTCCGGACACTGAAGGGTTTGAAAAAAGTCGTTGGTCCAATGACTGCCGTGGGTTCGGTGAAAACGATCCGAAAATTCGAAAAGTCAGTTCTTTTCGTATGCAACCCGGTAGAGGGCGGAAACGAATTGATTTTACGTCAGTGGAAGCAGTGGCCACAGCAATGCAGGAGGAAACGAGTGGTGGTGTGCAAACGTGTAGTGCACGGAGAATTGCCCGAACGTTGGACATACCCGTCAGCACGGTGCGTAAATTCCTACGAAACCTCCTTCTTTACTATCCTTTCAAAATTACTCATGTGCCCGAGTTGCTTCCTGTTTACCTGACAGCACGAGAGACCTTTGCTTTAGAATATCTTGCTCGCATGGAAGTAGGCGAGGATTGGCCGTAGAAGACTTTGTGGACAGATGAAGCCCACTTCTATCTAACAAGGTACGTCAATAAACAGAACTGTCGAATAAGGGCAACGAAAAATCCACATGCAAATCAACCAGTACCACTTTATCCTGACAGGGCCACTGTGTAGTGCGGGTTTACGGCATCATTTATCACAGGGGAACAGCTTTTCGAAGAGACAGATGTATCCGATCCTGTTACCCGTACCGCCACTGGTAAGCGCTATGGGTGTCTTTTGCGCAACCACGACATTCCAGCTCTCCAACAGCGTGGATGTGCGGATGGGATCACTTTTATGCAAGATGGCGCACCTCCGCACATTGCAAATCCAGTTAAGCAGCTGCTGAAGCGCCATCTCGGAAATGCTAGAATTATTAGCCGCCATTTCCCTACAGTTTGACCATCCCCATCACCTGAACGTAAAATCCGTGTGACTTCTGGCTGTGAGGCTGTCTGAAAGATGTTGTGTTCAGTGTTACGATAGCTGCATTGAAGGCACGTATTGTGCAACACATTCTGAACGTGACCCCGGAAACACTTAGATCAGTTGCGAGACATGATGTTTCTCGATTTCAACTTGCTGCAGAAAACGGCGGACAGACAGTCACACGGCAATTAATAATCCGATTTGTTTTGAGTGACGTTTCATTCTGCTTTCCTTAACATCTTGAAACAATATTATTTTCTTTTAATGAGAATTATTTTTGTTCACGCCGCGAAACTTAGGAGGTGAAATTAATCTACTCAATCTAACCGCACACTTGTGGAAACACGCATACGCGTGAGCTCAGAAGTGCAGTGAGAGTGGTTTTAGAGTTCTACTTCTTGACTGTAAACTTGCGCAGAGTGTCTTCAAGGATCCCCGTGGCCGCCAGTCCACACAAAGGACGCCCCTGGAACGTGGTTAAGGGGGTGTGGCTCGCAGCTTCTTGCGCGTGAGTCAGCGATTCTTAAAACGACACTCGAAATCAGTTCTCTTACAGCCACGTGGGCATCTCTGCAGACAATGGTGGCTGCTTTCGGTAGGCGCCTCTCTTTCGGCATCAATAGCTTACACACACGTTGATCCATCCCTTAGTTACAGGTCACTGTTCCATTAGTTAAATTCCCTCTTCTGCGGCAAGAGTACAACTAATCCGCCAGAAAATCCTGCAAATAATTATGCAGAGCCTCCAACGGGCTCTGGTGGATTATTGTAATACAGCAATTGAAATGTTGAACAGTAACGAGCTACGGCACAATGTACCACAGCTTAAGTTTTTATTTGGTATATACGTATATTGTAATGAGTTCAAGAACCTATCTGGAATCAGACACCACCATGTAATTCTTAGTTAGTTACGAGAACTCCTTTCCAGCGGAGCTGAAAAATTTTATATAAATCAGTCCATAATTTGTGTCAATCTCGACTTACATTTCTGGAAAAAATGGTTCAAATGGCTCTAAGCACTATGGGACTTAACATCTGAGGTCATCAGTCCCCTAGACATAGAACTATTTAAACCTAACTAACCTAAGGACATCACACACATCCATGCCCGGGGCAGGATTCGAACTTGCGACCGTAGCAGCAGAGCGGCTCCGGACTGAATATGAGACTTCTGTATACTTATACATGACTCTAATAAACGTAGTAGGTTATTTCTTTATTATTAGCACTCAAGTTACCTAATACCAGTGGCATTTACTTTTTCCCTGGTGTTTGTCTTTGACTCTCCACAAGGTATACTGGTAATCGATAACTATTTATAATATGACATAATATCCCATACAGATGTTATCTATTCCAAGTATTAATAGTAACTGGAACGGCAATTTTTTTAGAAAAGATGGACACATACTTTGCAACAAGGACCTCCGTTTCTCCATTGAGTACCTGCAGACTAATCCAACACTCACAAGATGTAACAAATCTACTGAAGTGGCTACGCAACGCTAGTCCGTTGTCTTCTGCAATACTGCTGTGTGCTGTGTGTTATTTACCAGATAGGACTGACTGACAGAGTATTGCGGATGTGATTAACAAGTTGCTGTTACCGTCATTAAAATAAAGGTTTATCGCTTTTTGTCGGAACCATTCCACAAAATTACTATCACTAAATTTCTTTTCCGAACGTGAAACTATTTCGTTGATTCTCACCTACATAGGGAGAAACAACCTCGTAATGAAAGAAGAGAAATGATGGCTCGCACGGAAAGGTTTAGGTGTTCAGGTCCTTGTGCAAAGCATTGTAAGTCTGTGGGTTAATAACCGATACTAGTAAAAAAAGAAGGTGATTTATTTAGCACACGATCTGTTTCGAGCTTGTGCCTATTTTCAGGTGGTTCTCACACTGAGTGTTGCAGATCACTATTTAAATCAAAATCAAATAATCTGATGATGACTAAACAGATACAAATGAAACATTTAGAAGTCGGTACACTCCATAAATGAGTAGTCAAGTGAGCTACATCTACTGGGAATACAATACACTTTAAGTGTGAGCTGCAGAGAAAACGAGTACAAGTAGACGCAGATGATATAGCCCGATGCTGGACGTCGGAGCTTTCTCGAGCAGATTTAGGAAAGGCTGCGTCCGAGAAGACATTGGCTATAGTCTTTCCGGAAGTTGAAATCGATGTCGAATTTATTGCTGTAAGACCAAGGGCTTCCAACAGTTTGTTTCATTGATCTTTAATTCTTGACGTAACGTATCAACGATAGTAAGAAGATGTGGCAGTATTTAATCAGTTCATACATTCTTGAAATATTTGCTGTATTATGGTTATCAGATCACCACCCAACAAATGGAGGATCAATCTGGAACTAATTATTCTCGTAGTAACTCTACATTTTAGAATACCGTACTTCTTCTTCCCGTACGCCTTTTCCGTCAGATACGCTGACAGAAAAAATCGCAACAGCAAGAACGAGTTTTCCACTTAACACAAAAATGGTGGGTGTGTTTTTGCTTCTGAAATATATACATTCATATTTTGCGCCAGTCGCATAAGATTTATATTGGTAGTATCGCTATCAGGATGCAAAACAAGAGCGTTAGTTACTTTTGAGATTGGACGTGGTGAGCTGATGTTAGTCAAGAATGACAAAGACGCCGTTATGAACACCTCACTAAGTTTGAATGAGGTCGTGTAATAGGGCTTTGAGAAGGTGGATGTTCCTTCCGCGATATTGCAGAAAGACTTGGCGGAAATGTGGCCACTGTATGTGATTGCTGGCAGCGGTTGTCACGAGACTGTAAGGTCGCAAGAAGACCGGGCTCACCAACGAGAAGGGAGACCATCGTGTTCGGCGAATAGCTCTGAGGCATCTTACTGCATCTGCAGCAGAAATGTAAACAGTGGTTGGCACCACGGTGCCACAATGAACTGTTATAAATCGGTTATTTCAAGTAAAGCTTCGAGCCAGAAACCTTGTAGAGTGCATTCCACTGATGCCGAACCACTGCCGTTTTAGACTTCGATGGCGTCAAGCGAGAGATCATTGGAGAGCATGTTGTAAGTCTGTTGCGTTGCCTGAGGAAAGATGGTTCTGCCTCGGTGCCAATGATGGTGATGTGTTGCCTACAAGGAGGCCAGATGAGGAGCTGCTACCAACCTATTTGCGTACTAGACACGCTGGACTTACACCTGGAGTTACTGTTTGGTGTGTGATTTCATATGACAGCAGGAGCAATTTCGTGGTTACCCCACACACCCTGACGGCAAAACTGTACGTCAGGCTAGTAATTCGATCTGTTGTACTGGCATTCATGAACAACAATCCAGGGGCTGTTTTCCAAAAGGATGATGCTCGTCCACATACAGCTGTAGTAACCAACTGACCTACGGAGTGTCAACACGTTGCCTTGGCACGGTCGATCACCAGATCCGTCTACAAGTCTACAACCTAGCACACATGGGACATCATCGGATGACAACTCCAGCGTCTTCCACAAACAGCAATCGGCGTGCCTGGACTGTGCGACCAAACAGGGTTAGAACTCCATCCCATAAACTGACATCCGGCACATATAAAACACAATGAATGCTCGTTTGTATGCTTAGATTCAAAATTCTGGTGGTTACAGCGCTTATTAATGTACGAGCATTTCACATCTGCAATGGCTTACCTCGCGGTACAATAACCTGTGATTTTCCCATGTTAATCACTAACATATTTTACCTAGACAAAAGTGTTTCCGGAAGGGCATTACTGTACATAAATTAGTTTTTGGTGCTGAGATTTTTTGTCGTCATTGTATGTCATACTCCTTCAGCTACCTCTCATCCAGTGCCATCTCATATTCTCTCTGTGGCTATTGTCGTGGGAGGTCCTTCCAGTTGATCATCAGAAGAGAACTACTGGTATATATTCATCAGCTATTCCAGATTCCCTCTTTTTAAGCCTTAACCGTCTTTGGCTGTATTTCCTTGGGAATGAACAGCGCAAACAGAAGGATGCTTATCATGGCGTAATGTTTCAGTACGTTCATTTACGACAGACAGTTATTTTAATGGTTGTATGAACTAAACAGTTCCACTGACGAATATAAAACTTTTCTTTATTTATTTAGTTTTTGCGGTAGTGCTACCAAGATGACGGAATTAAAACATCCCCAATCCCTGCAGCAGGCCGTACTGAGCGAGGTGGTGCAGCAGTTAGAACCTGCTCATTCAGGACTGTCGGGGTTCTGTTCTTCGCTCTGCCATTCAGATTTAGGTTTTTCATCGTTTAAGAATAATGACGGGATGGTTCCTTGTAGAAGAATATAGCCAACACCTTTCCCCATCCTTTTGCCATCCGAGATTAAAATTTTCCTCAATGACGACGGCATCGGCGGCTCACTGAACATACTTTCGTTCGCATGCAGTGAACTGCGCCAGTCTTGTCCTTCTAACATTAGTTAATGTCGAGTATTTATTTGCTGTTTCGAGCTGACTAAACTAAAATAACCAAATAAAAAATCAACAACAAATAAGAGACAAAGCGCAGCTGTCTGCTGTAAATGTGGAGGCAGCAACTTACTTTACTGTAGCAGTTTTCTTCGTAATTACTTTGATAATATTTAGCTGATGTAAGCATGAATACACTTTACTTCTACGGTGACAATTTATTGATAATTAAGTATACCGACTCACATTATATGATTTGCTTGCCTTTTGTTGATCAGTACCTCGATTCGTTCACACATCCCTGAGGGTTCCCCTTCTTGATGGAATGTACGCAACGCAATTAACTAATTGATGATCAAATGCCAATAAAAACGTACATCGTAAGAAAATTCCCATCTGACACATGGAATTCTGCTGTGGGAAACCTGGATGAAAGACCATATTCAAATGGTGGAAAAATGCTATCAGATGCATTGCGCGACTCACACCAAGACAATTACGTAGACACTACTTCAAGAAACTAAGTACTGTAACAGACCAAAACGCTCATGTTTACAGTTGCCTTGTGTATACTACAGGATACCTGAATAACTTTGATCTTAGGACGTCAGCACACTACCATAACACGAGAAGTAATCACGTAACTGTCAAGACATATAGGCCCTTCCCGCCGGAGGTTGGAGTCCTCCCTCGGGCATGGGTGTGAGTGTTGTTCTTAGCAATAGTATGTAGGTCTAGGGACCGATGACGTCAGCAGTCTGGTCCCTTAGGAATTCACACACATTTGAACATTTGAACAAGCCATATACTTGACCGGAAAACATTCACAATGGTTATAAATATTTTCGTGACACATATTTTAACAAACAACTTTCGAATACGTTCGAAAACATAAAAAAGTGAGTAAAAAGTAATGTGCTTTATTCAGTGAATGCACCTGAAGAATATTTAGTCTAGCAGATGACTTGGAGTTCTGACACAGCGGTATACAAAATTATAAATTATGAGGTTTCATGAAATTGTTAAGGTGAAATAGTGATTCCCTCTTCTTGTGATCTCTTTTTCTCTTTTCCTTTAAGCTAACTTCGTAAGTCTCCCAGACTGAGGAATATTAATCAAGAACTGGTTGACCGACGATCTGTTAGACTTCGTCCATTGGTGAATGACATAGCCTTATGTTTCTTCCGGTAAATCTGTACCTGGCTAACAGCTAGATTTGATTTGTTGTCTCGTCCGAAATCTCCTCGGACAAGAACTGAAAGGTAAATGGCGATTGTGTGGTAAAACTATATGCCACTTTCGCTGCTTATATAAGGTGCATTAATCTTATGGTGTGGGTAAATAACAATTTTTGTACAAAATGCAGATTATCTTCCAGTCTTCCTGGTTCTTGTAAAGCTTTGTATCCACTTTTTTCGCTTTATACAACAATGTTGTTGGACGCTGTTTTCACTTGTATCTGTGCGCCGCGCGTGACGTACTATGCAATGAAGTAGAATTTCCATTGAACCACTTAAATCGTCGAAATCTAAATTTAAACACGTAGAGTTTTCATATAATTTTCTTACTTTTTGTAAATTACCGAATTGACAGTGAATGTTAGGCACTGTGAATCGAATATATCCAGTATTTACCCAAAATACACTGCTGGCCACCGTAAATGCAACACCAAGAAAGACAAGAGGTAGCACAACAAAATTTATTTTGTAGATAACATGTTGACCAAGTATCAAATGATTACGTTTACAGACGTCTGTGACATGTGGTTCCTGACAGAATCAGTAGCCAGAGTAGCCGCCATTGTTGGAGATCACCGCTGCCACACGTCTCGGCATTGAGTCAAAGAGACGTTGGATGTGTTCCTGGGGTACAGCAGCCCAAGCAGCTTCCACACGTTGCCAAAGACCATCTGGTGTGGCAGCTGGGGATGTAATCTGGGTCACTCGTTGAGCAACCATGGACCACATGTTTTCTATCGGCGAAAGATCCGGAGAGTGAGCCGGCCAGGGAAGCAATTCAATCTGGTTATTGATGAAGAACCTTTGGACAATGCGTGTCACGTGTGGTCGCGCATTATCCTGTTGAAATATGGCTGTGGCCGAGCCCTGAAGGTAAGGAAGGACAACCGGCTCCAGCACCTCGGATACGTAGCGCCGGCTATTTAAAGTACCGGCAATGCGTACTAGAGGCGTGCGAGAGTAATGTCCAATACCGCCCCATACCATAATACCCGGTGCAAGACCAGTGTGGCGGTGCATAATGCAGCTGTCCTGCATCCTCTCTCCACGGTGTCTCCACACTCGAATCAGACCATCGTGGTGCTGCAGACAGAAGCGTGCCTCGTCAGTAAAGAGAACGTCATTCCATTCTGCCGTCCATGTCCGTCTGTCATCACACCATTGGCGACGGTGACGTCTGTGGTTCTGCGTCAATGGTAGACGAAGCAATGGACGTCTTGCGGACAGACCGCTCTGCTGTAAACGGCGTCGAATGGTACGCGCAGACAGACACTGGATGATGCGTTACAGACGCAATGTGCTGTGCTATGGTTCGGGATGTCACTGAGCGATCCGTCACTGCCATGCGCACAATTTGCCTATCAGCACGAGCAGTGGTGCACCGAGGTGAATGTGATCGACCATGTCGGTCCGTCGTACCCTCCTGCCTCCAACGGTCACATATCAGCATTACAGTTGTTTGGTTTCGTCCAGCACGACTAGCGATTTCTCTGTATGATAATCCACAATCTCGGTAAGCCACTATCCTTCCTCTGTCGAACTCGGATACTTGATCAAACGATGTTCTCTGTTGTCTACGAGGCATAACTGATCGTCTTGTGAAACAACCACAAGGTAAACACACGTGCCGAACGTACACTCGTCGAAATCGCCAAGCCTTAAATGGCGCTAAGAGGTGGCACCACAGGCGCGCGTGATGTGCGTCTGCGCTGAAATTCTAATCAGTTGCATATCTCATCGCTGAAAACCCATGGTGTAAATTTCACTTGATTCGGATGCTTCCTTCAGGGTGTTGCATTTACGGTGGCCAGCAGTGTAATTGCCCTCAGTTTTTCATATACTTCAGTAAACTGCAAAATATACTGCTCTTGTAAAAATTGTCTCCTATCGTATTTTGATTATGAAAACCAAAAAACATTCTTCACAGCTTTCTTTTTATCTAGAATAGTACAGTGGAAAACGGTAACACCTGGGAGAATAGTAAATAACGAAATCTTAACTGTTCTATGTATACTGCATAGTAGGGAGAATAAGACTGAATTTGTATGTGATTTGTGGGTACACGTGGAGCGAAATTTTGGTGCACAGACCTTCCACCACTAGCAGCAAACTATGGCCCCAGCTGGGCACCGTATCGAAGCTGTAGCAGCAGGTACAGGTATGTCACTCCAGGCTGATACATCTCTCTGCAAGAGGCCATCGTAGTAGCTGGTGACAAGGGCCTGTAAATCTCTTGGCAGCCCGTTACCAGGTCCTTTCAGTGGCTGAAAGACTTCAGCAATATGTTGGCCAGAGTGACAATTGTACGTCATCTGCATCACTTTATGTGATAGCAGTACAGACATCGTGCAATCTTGCGTTATTGTCGAAAATAACGCACAGATACCTCGAAAATAGGTCACAGCCAGCGGTCGTACCGTATTCATCTCCGGTCGAACATTGCAATTTACTTCTGACCGACACAGGCACTGCAATATCTTTATCGGTTGGCATCGGACAAGCGTCTTGCAGTTAAAATGTCTCCCATGTACGGAAGTATACATAATGAATGTTAGAGAGTGGGTTGTAGACACATGGTTGACAACATATAGAAATTTAGGTCTGGTTGTGAGACGTGCTCGGGTAGCCCAATGGTAAGGCGGCCGCTCGCGATAAACGGTAATTCAGTTTCGAATCATTGTCTGGCACACATTTTCACTGTCATCATTCCATTATATAGATGATGTTTGTCCATATACATTTCATGTAACTCAAAATGGCTGTAGTCTGTTCCTTTGAATATACATGCACATCCGAAGGAACATGGCATCATAGTTCACCACAACATAGGAAATCTTATTTATCCACCGATACCGACAAAGTGACTTTTAATTAAGATGTCTTCCCTTTACGGAAAAATACATAATGAATATATGAATGCAGGTTGTAGGGATGTGCTTAACGATATATGGAAGTTTGGGTCTGGCTGTGAGCTGTGCTGGGATAGCGTATTGTTTAGGTGAACGCTTGTGGTAATCGGTAAACGCCGGTTCGAGACCTGGTTCGGTACAAAATTTCTTGAAACGATCTTGCTACATCGAAAAGCTCCTTTGTTTTAATGGTTGCCACCCAAATTCCCGTATCATATCCGTGGCACTCTCTCCTATTTCGCGATAATACAAAAGGAGCTGTCATTCTTCGAACATTGTCGATGTCCTCCGTCCTATCAGACGCGCATTCCACATCGTGCAGCAGTTCTACAGACGAAGGCGGTCAAGCGTAGTCTAGCCATACTCTTTAGATAACTTTTTGCATCTTCTAAATATTATGCCGATTATGTCAGAATGATGAGATTCCATCAAGTAGTCATTCTGAAGATATTTCACCACAAATGTTAATGTTTGTTAGGTGTTGATAAATTTAGTATGAAAGTATTTTACTCGTATTAACTTTACATTCTAGAGAAATCATTAGTTGGACATACCGGCTTACTTCGGACTCCAACGACACTATCATCTCGGCTGTGAGAAAGTATAAAAACTTGCAACAACCGAAGACTACAACTGGACCGGTCGTAGAAATATTGTTCATAAAATGGAAACAACAGCTTGGGTGAATACTCGCTAGCACACCACTAGCATGTCTAGAAGAGCTTAGAGATTAAATCTTTTAATGTCAGAAACTGTATCTATTATGTGTTCAAAACGAGCTCATAGCCATACATTTATCTATTTTTCGGTACTGTTGGGTTCAGTACTTTAACCACAGCAGAGGTACAAGTCGAATGGGTTTTGTTCCATATTGGTATCACGGTTGCTATGCGTTTATTTATCGATTGTCATTTCTTATTTGTAGCTTACTGCTACTACTTGAGTTTACATGTTGTCACTTTGTCATATGGAGGTAGGCCGGCCCCGGTGGCCGAGCGGTTCTAGGCGCTTCAGTCCGAAACCGTGCGACTGCTACGGTTGCAGGTTCGAATCCTGCCTCGGGCATGGATGTGTGTGTTGTCTTTAGGTTAGTTAGGCTTAAGTAGTTCTAAGTTCTAGGTGACTGATGACCTCAGATGTTGAAGTCCCATAGTGCTCAGAGCCATTTGAGCCATTTCACATGGAGGTAGTGAATGGAGATATGGACGCTAGGACACTGAGTGCCAAGAGAAAAAAATCGAAACATTTGCGATCTATTCTTCTGTTAAGGATGACAGCTGCGGAGATGGCCAGGAATATTTGCGCCATGTATGGGGATAATGCCATTGTGAGAGCACGGCAAGGAAATGGTTTTCTCGTTTTAAAGACGATCGTTTCGATATTAGCGGCTCTCCACGCTCAGGAAGACCTACGGGCCTGTTATGAAGTTCATTTAAATGCAGTAACCAACAGTGATCCACATGATTGTTACTTAGAACTGGCATATGTGATAAGCTGTGACTATTCCGCCATCGTGTGACATTTGCATGCAGTGCGGAAGGCTGAAAAATCGGGTGTACGGGGACAGCATGCTCTAAGCCAAAATCTCAGAAATCAATGGGTGCCCATATGTGCTTCATTGCCTGCTCGTCATCAATTGAGTCGTGAGCAACACCGACCATTTCTATCCCATATCGTTACTGGTGGTGATAAACGGTGTCTTTATGCTGACGTAAGGAAAAGAAAGGAATGGCCGAGCCCAAACATGGCCGAGCGGTTCTAGGCGCTTCAGTCTGGAACCGCGCGACAGCTACGGTCGCAGGTTCGAATCCTGCCTCGGTCATGGATGTGTGGGATATCCTTAGGTTAGTTAGGTTTAAGTAGTTCTATGTTCTAGGGGACTGATGACCTCAGATGTTAAGTTTCATATTGCTCGGAGCCATTTTTGAGCCCAAACAAAGCAGTAACACCCTTCACAAAGACCTGCACGCATCTACAAAAGATAATGTTATGCATCTGGTGGAACAGCGACAGTGTGATGTACTACAAATTCCGTACTCGCTGTTTAACCATCAATGCTGACATTCATTGTCAGCGACTGAGACGTGTTGTAGACGAAATCCAACAATAACGAATAAAAAGACTAAGTAAAGTGATACTACTTCACGATAACGCTCGCCCATTCTATTAGATTGACAACAAAACACTATACGGAAGTAGGGTTGGAAAGTCATTCCGCTGCCACCGTATTCACCTGACCTTGCGCCCCCTGCGTTTCACCTTTTTCCTCTCTATCGAACTGCCTTGAAGGACTTACTTTGGCCGGCCGCTGTGGCCGAGCGGTTCTAGGCGCTTCAGTCCAGAACCGCGCTGCTGCTACTGTTGTCGCTGGTTCGAATCCTGCCTCGGACATGGATGTGTGTGACGTCCTTAGGTTACCTAGGTTTAAGTAGTTCTAAGTTCTAAGGGACTGATGACCACAGATGTTAAGTCCCATAGTGCTCAGAGCCATTTGAACTATTTGAACATGACTGTTGCAGGTTTAAAAACATGCAACGAGGTTCAGATTACGTATGTTGATAGAAAGTGTTTGGTTTTATCTGCCGAGTCTGTGCTACTAGTAACTGACTGAGTTGCAGCGAGGGCTTCATCAATCTTAAAGCACAGTATTATTATGATAACAAAAGGAAGAACTAGAAATTTTCAGGGAAATCTTTCATACGATCGCTTTCTACTTATAATTTCATACGAACGTCTCTTGCAGTACATTTTTCTCATTCTATACAGGGTGTTACAAAAAGGTACGGCCAAACTTTCAGGAAACATTCCTCACACACAGAGAAAGAAAATATGATATGTGGACATGTGTCCGGAAACGATTACTTTTCATGTTAGAGCTCATTTTATTACTTCTCTTCAGATCTCATTAATCATGGAGTGGAAACACACAGCAACAGAATGTACCAGCGTGACTTCAAACACTTTGTTACAGGAAATGTTCAAAATGTCCTCCGTTAGCGAGGATACATGCATCCACCCTCCGTCGCATGGAATCCCTGAAGCGCTGATGCAGCCCTGGAGAATGGCGTATTGTATCACAGCCGTCTACAATACGACCACGAAGAGTCTCTACATTTGGTACCGGGGTTGCGTAGACAAGAGCTTTCAAATGCCCCCATAAATGAAAGTCAAGAGAGTTGAGGTCAGGAGAGTGTGGAGGCCATGGAATTGGTCCACCTCTACCTATCCATCGGTCACTGAATCTGTTGTTGAGAAGCGTACGAAGACTTCGACTGAAATGTGCAGGAGCTCCATCGTGCATGAACCACAAGTTGTGTCGTACTTGTAAAGGCACGTGTTATGGCAGCACAGGTAGACTATCCCATATGAAATCATGATAACGTGCTCCATTGAGCGTAGGTGAGAGAACATGGGGCCCAATCAAGACATCACCAACAATGCCTGCCCAAACTTTCATAGAAAATCTGTGTTGATGACGTGATTGCACAATTGCGTGCGGATTCTCGTCAGCCCACATATGTTGATTGTGAAAATTTACAATTTGATCACGTTGGAATGAAGCTTTATCCGTAAAGAGAACATTGCACTGAAATGGGGATTGACACGTTGTTGGATGAACCATTAGCAGAAGTTTACCCTTGGAGGCCAATAAGCTGCTGATAGTGCCTGCACACGCTGTACATGGTACGGAAACAACTGGTTCTCCCGTAGCACTCTCCATACAGTGACGTGGTCAACGTTACCTTGTACAGTAGCAACTTCTCTGACGCTGGCATTAGGGTTATCGTCAACTGCACGAAGAATTGCCTCGTCCATTGCAGGTGTCCTCGTCGTTCTAGGTCTTCCATAGTCGCGAGTCATAGGCTGCAATGTTCCGTGCTCCGTAAGACGCAGATCAACTGCTTCGAACGTCTTCCTGTCGGGACACCTTCGTTCTGGAAAAATGTCTCGATACAAACGTACCGCGCCACGGCTATTGCCCCGTGCTAATCCATACATCAAATGGGCATCTGCCAACTCCGCATTTGTAAACATTGCACTGACTGCAAAACCACGTTCGTGATGAACACTAACCTGTTGATGCTACGTACTGATGTGCTTGATGCTAGTACTGTAAAGCAATGAGTCGCATGTCAACACAAGCACCGAAGTCAACATTACCTTCCTTCAATTGGGCTAATTGGCGGTGAATCGAGGAAGTACAGTACATACTGACGAAACTAAATGAGCTCTAACATGGAAATTAAGCGTTTCCACACACATGTCCACATAACATCTTTTCTTTATTTGTGTGTGAGGAATGTTTCCTGAAAGTTTGGCCGTACCTTTTTGTAACATCCTGTATAAAAACACATCTGGCACACTTTTGCTCTTTAAAGATTGGGTTCATTGAATGCTAATTAATTAAGAAACAGAGGAATTACCGACATTGGTTGCTAATGGACGCTGATGATGCAAATCAATGGGGAAAGTTGAAAATTGTGCTGGATTGGGATTCCAACCCAGCTCTCCTACTAACTAGGCAGATGTGCTGACCAGTGCGCCATCTGAACACGGAGCTTATCGCAAATGCACGGACTATCATAGCACGCCCCCCATCAGACCCAAACTCTCAAATTATCCACACACTAATAACGTAGTGCCGCTTGCTCATTATCCTCGTTATTCGCGACATTTCGCCGATTCTCGTAAGAGTTCGACCCTGGTGTACATCCGCACTGAAGAAATCACTGGCCGTCCTGGCCTCATATATTTAAATTTGGACATGTCCGAAAGGACAGACACTATATACAATTTCCCTAGTGTGGCAACATACGCTGTCACTAATAGCAGGAAAGGAAAATAAACTTAGCTCACAAAGCTACTTGATTATAAGGTTATGGTAACTGGAAATGCAGTACTTTTTCACTTGATAGCGAGGACTGATGAAGAAAAATGCATTATTCATTCTATAAATGAATTATTACATTACGAGTATCGTTTGTATTCTGATTTTTTTAGTAGCAACCATCGAACACGAGAGATATTTGTAGGCCTGTATTACTACACATACTGCTTTGATACGAAAGAAAACCAATATCCCCGCGGTAACGCGTCCGAGGAAGATGAGAACTTCAGTAGTGAAACTCTTGAACTCTTCTAACTTTGGAAAAGTTTGGAAAGCCGATAAAAGGCAGCCCTCACTTCGCTGAGCGTTGGAATTGGAAGCAGTTTCCAAAGTAACTTCTTTCTGACAGGTGCACCCCGGTTACAGCCTACACCTTCTCCTTTGTACTTGTTGCATTACTTCCTTCTCTCTTCTGCCCCTTCCCCCGCCCCCTCCCCCATCCCCACTCCCTTTCTCTCCCTCTCACTCTCTCTCTCTCTCTTTCTCTCTTCCCCCTCCCCTCCCTCCTCTTCCAAGCCCGCAAAACCGTGCGCAATTCTCCTAACTGCTACGGAGTACATAAACAATAATATGTGGATATTTTGTTGTATCCCTTTGCACAGAAACTGAGGCATACGGAATCTGTCGTAATAGATCCTCTGCACGTAGAATGAGTTAGAAATTTTTCCTCCTCTCTATTGATATGTCTCCCAGACCAGTGTTTTACAACACCTGAAACCACTTTTGGGGATTTTGCAACAGCTGTCACTTAAAAATAGCGAACAAGGATTCCAGAATTGAGAACCGTCGCTACATTATCTGAACGTTTCCCGTAGTTATGGTTAACACAAGAGAGAGTAGACAGTGCACATTGCTGTGCAATCATCCAGATTCTCCCTCTCTCTTCCTTTTCTTGTTCGCTTCTTCATATCCGCGTATCTAACTTACCTTAAAAGAATATAGACAGTTCGAAATATTTTCTGCGCCATTTCCTCATGGAGTGCAGTACCTAGACACTGACTTGGGACGGACATAGAAACACGATGATCAACAATGTGCATACTAGGATAGGATACATGAAAAGAATTCTAAAAATGTAAGATATTTGCAAATAAAATAACATATGTAATTTTACATCAGTCGGTCCTTGACCAGTGTTATTTTGTCTTGAGCTGAAGCTCTACCAAACTATATTAATACACTACTGGCCATTAAATTTGCTACACCACGAAGATGACGTGCTACAGATGCAAAATTTAACCGACAGGAAGAAGATGCTGTGATATGCAAACGATTAGCTTTTCAGAGCATTCACACAAGGTTGGCGCCACTGGCGCCACCTACAACGTGCTGACATAAGGAAAGTTTCCAACCGATTTCTCATACAAAAACAGCAGTTGAGCGCCGTTGCCTGGTGAGACGTTGTTGTGATGCCTCCTGTAAGGAGGAGAAATGCGTACCATCACGTTTCCGACTTTGATAAAGTCGCGATTGCGGTTTATCATATCGCGACATTGCCGTTCGCGTTGGTCGAGATCCAATGACTGTTAGCAGAAAATGGCATCGGTGGGTTCAGGAGCATAATACGGAACGCCGTGCTGGATCCCAACGTCCTCGTATCACTAGCAGTCGAGATGACAGGCATCTTATCCGCATGACTGTAACGGATCGTGCAGCCACATCTCGATCCCTGAGTCAACAGATGGTGACGTTTGCAAGACAACAACCACCTGCTTGAACAGTTCGACGACGTTTGCAGCAGCATGGACTATCAGCTCGAAGATCATGGCTGTGGCTATCCTTGACGCTGCATCACAGACAGGAGCGCCTGCGATGGTGTACTCAACGACGAACCTGGGTGCATGAATGGCAAAACGTCATTTTTTCGGATGGAACTAGGTTCTTTTTACAGCATCATGATGGCCGCATCCGTGTTTGGCGACATCACGGTGAACTCACATTGGAAGCGTGTACTCGTTATCGCCATACTGGCGTATCACCCGGCGTGATGGTATGGGGTGCCATTGGTTACACGTCTCGGTCACCTTTTGTTCGCATTGACGGCACTTTGAACAGTGGACGTTACATTTCAGATGTGTTACGACGCATAGCTCTACCCTTCATCGATCCTTCCGAAACCCTACAATTCAGCAGGATAATGCACGACCGCATGTAGCAGGTCCTGTAATGGCCTCTCTGGATACAGAAAATGTTCGACTGCTGCCGTGGCCAGCACATTCTCCAGATCTCTCACCAATTGGAAACATCTGGTCAATGGTGGCCGAGCAACTGGCTCGTCACAATACGCTAGTCACTACTCTTGATGAACTGTGGTATCGTGCTGAAGCTGCATGGGCAGCTGTACCTGTACACGCCATCCAAGCTCTGTTTGACTCAATGCCCGGGCGTATCAAGGCCGTTATTAAGGCCAGAGTGGTTGTTCTGGGTAGTGATTTCTCAGGATCTATGCACCCAAATTGCGTGAAAATGTAATCAAATGTCAGTTCTAGTATAATATATTTGTCTAATGAATACCCGTTTATCATCTGCACTTCTTCTTGGTGTAGCAATTTTAATGGCCAGTAGTGTACATTTCGTCTCAAATTTATATTATTTTGTGCTACCATGTCGAAGAAATAGTTTGCGAATTCTGGAGGAGTTCTTAAAACCATCTTAAAAAATAAAAAAAATTAAAGCAGATCACTAGATGAAGAAATACGCTGACCAGATGTATTTTACTGTAACTATTGCCTACGTACATTGTCCCTTCTTCTTGTCAGTCATATATTTTTGTCCTCGGCGATTCTGCTGTGAAGCTCCTCATTCCTTACCTAATCAGTCCACATAATTTTCAGCATTGTTCTGTAGCACCACATGTCAAATTCTTCTATTCTCGGAATGAGATTTTCACTCTGCAGCGAATTGGGCGCTGATATGAAACTTTCTGGCAGATTAAAACTGTGTGCCGGATCGAGACTCACACTCGGGACCTTTTCCTATCGCGGGCAAGTGGTCTACCATCTGAGCTACCCAAGCACGACTCACGCCCCGTTCTCACAGCCTTACTTCTGCCAGTACCTCGTCTCCTACCTGTCAAACTTTACAGAAGCTCTCCTGCGAACCAGGGCACTTGCCCGCGAAAGACAAAGGTCCTGAGTTCGAGTCTCGGTCCGGCACACAGTTTTAATCTTCTTTTCTCTTCTGTTCCGAATTTCCCACGGTCCATGTCTCACTGCCATACTCCAACCGTTCGTTTATCAGAAATTTCTTCCCAAAATTAAGGCCAACATCTGATACTAGCAGACTTATCTTGGCCAGGAATGCCGTTTTAACCATTGCTAGTCTGCTTTTGATGTCCTCTTTGCTCATTGGTTATTTTGCTGCCTAGTTAGCAGAATTCCTTAACTTCACGTATTTCGTGATCACTAATTATGATGTTGAGCTTCTCACTATTCTCATTTCTGCTACTTCTCATTATTTTCGTCTTTCTTCGATTTACTGTCAATCCGTAGTCTGTATTCATTAGATTGTTCATTCCATTCAACAAGTCCTGTAACATTTCTTCACATTCAGTGAGGATAGCAAGTCATCAACGAATCTTAACATTGCTGCCCTTTCACCCTGAAATTTAGTGCCACTCTGAAACCTTTCTTTTTTCTCCATCGTTCCTTCTTGGATGTACAGAATGAACAGTCGGGGCGTAAGACTGCGTCCCTGTCTTGTACACTTTATGTCGCGTTTATCCATTCAAGTAACTGCTTCGCCTACAAATTACAGTGCGTCCAGTAGAGCACTCCAATCAATTGCGGCACTCTTCGTTAAGTGGTCCTTTTGCGGGTGATGGATTGTCTGGGCAGAGTGTCGCCCACTTCCGCCCAGGGGGCTCCTTCCGGCAGGAGAACAGCGGCGCGAGGCGGGCCGCTTGATGACCTGTCTGGACGATGAGCAACAAGTGGTGGAGGGAGGGAGGCAGCGGCCATTAGAGAGGCCAGCGCAACAGGCCCCGGCCATCAGTCTGCGTCTCCAGTCCGGGAGCTGAGGGGCTGCCGCCGCCCACCGCCGCTGCTTAAGCGACACCGTGGTGCACCGGCTACTGCGCGCAGACTGCACCCTGCTGTTGACCTGATTAACCACTACAACATCGCATAAAACGCGAACACTCCTGGGTAGTCCGGAACATTTGGTAGTAAGTATTCACTTGTCCCGTTTCGTCAGCTGGTATGACGTAAATCCCCATGGTGCTTCTAACATATGGTGAGTATATGAGGTTGCCTAATATTGTCTCCCCAATGGAATTCTCATGCCTACAGATGATTAAGATGACCCCGCTATTGACAACCTACACTTAGAGATTTCCATAAAATGAATTATCGTTTCGTAGTTTTACTTCACTTCAGTTTAGTGCATTAAACCAGTCATTTTTATCAGGATAGTACTAGAGTAAATCACCTCATGGACGTCGTAAATTATTTATTCTCAAAAAAAGGAGTACAAAAAATTGTATATAAGTATGGAATACGCAATGACGATTTCGAGATAGATAGAACATTATTAGATGGACCGAAAGTTGGCTGACACTGATAAGCAGTGACAAACAGAAGACCTACGCTCTGGGTGGCGTATTCAGATAAACCCCAGTGGACAAGCAAATGGAAATCAGTAATTTACTGCGAGTATTTTATAAATTATGTGCCCCTTTGGAAGTCGGATCTGGAAGCTGGAGAGATTTGGAGAGATTGAATAAGAGTCTCTAATCATTCCTTCAACCAACCTGTAGTTCTCTAAAGTTGTGTCCCCAGCGCAGAAGACAGCTCGTTGGTCTTGGCATCTTCTTCGGAGGAAGATGCTGTGCTGTCGTCTTGAACGTGTGCTCTCTATGGGATGTCACTTGCCCAGGTTAGTCTCTGAATCTACAGACGGCAAGATCTGTAGTACTGACAATGATGGTAGATGACACTTCTCATTAATGTATCCTGTTTGGATATTATTTAAATATTCACACATTATTTAACGTCTTTTACGACATGCGACATAGCTTTCTTAATTATATGGTAACTTTTCTGTCCAACTTCCAATACAGAGAAAGACATGTCGGCCCCTTCAGAACGCCAGAGACAGTTACGTGTCCGGTCCTCCAAAACGCCCGAAACAGAGTGATTAGTGCAGAAGGAACAGATAATATCCCTTCAGAATTTCTAAAATCATTAGGGGAAAAGGCAACAAAACGACTATTCACTTCGGTGTGTAGAACCTACGAGTCTGGCGACATACCATCTTACTTACAGAAAAATATCATCCACACAATTCTGAAGGCTGCAAGAGCTGAGAAGTGCGAGAATCATCGCACAATCAGCTTAATGGCTTATGATTCCTGGTTGCTGACAACAATTATATACAGGAGAGTGGAAATGGAAATATCGAATGTATTAAATGACGATCAGTTTGGCTTTAGGAAAGATAAAGCACCAAAGAAGCAAATGGTTCAAACGGCTCTGAGCACTATGGGACTTAACATCTATGGTCATCAGTCCCCTAGAACTTAGAACTACTTAAACCTAACTAGCCTAAGGACAGCACACAACACTCAGCCATCACGAGGCAGAGAAAATCCCTGACCCCGCCGGGAATCGAACCCGGGAACCCGAGCGTGGGAAGCGAGAACGCTACCGCACGACCACGAGATGCGGGCGCACCAAAGAAGCAATTCTGACGTTGCGGTTGATAATGGAAGGAAGATTGAAGAAAAATTAAGACAAATTCGTAGGATCTGTCGACCTGGAAAAAGCTTTCGACAGTGTAAAATGGTGGAAAATGCTCGAAAAATCTGAGAAAAATAGGGGTAAGCTATAGGGAGAGACAGTTAATATACCGTACAATATGTACAACACCGAGGACGGAACAGTAAGAGTGGACTACCAAGGAAGAAGTGCTTGGATTAAAAAGGGCGTAAGACAGGGATGTAGTCTTTCGCCCCTACTGTTGAATCTGCACGTCGAAGAAGCAATGCTGAAAATAAAAGAAAGGGGCAGGAGTGAAATTGAAATTCAAGGTGGAAGGATATCAATGATACGATATGGCTATCCTGAGTGAAAATGAAGAAGAATTACATGATCTATTGATGGGAATAAACAGTCTGATGAGTAAAGAATATGGTTTGAAAGTAAACCGGAGAAAGACGAAAGTAATGAGAAGTAGCAGAAATGAGAAGGGCGAGAAGCTTAATATCGGGATTGATGATCATGAAGTAGTAGAAGTTAAGGAATTCTACTATCTACGAAGCAAAATAACCAATGACGGACGGAGCAAGGAGGCATCAAAAGCAGACTAGCGCTCTCTAAAAGGGCTTTCCTAGCCAAGAGGAAGTTGCTAGTATCATAGATAGGCCTTAATTCGAGGAGTAAACTTCTGAGAATGTATATTTGGAGCACAACATTTTATGGTAGTGAAACATAGACTGTGGTAAAACCGGAACAGAAGAAAATCGATGCATTTGAGATGCGATGCTATGCAGGTGAACGTTGAAAATTAGGTGGACTGACAAGGTAAGGAATGAGGAGGTTCTGCGCGGAATCGTAGAGGAAAGGAATATGTGGAAAACACTGACAATCAAACGGGACAGAGAGATAGGACATGCGTTAAGACATCAGGAATGACTTCCGTGTTGCTAGAGGGAGCCGTAGAGAGCAGAAACTGTAGAGGAAGACAGAGATAGAAATACATCCAGCAAATAATTGAGTCACAAGTTGAGTTGTTTAGATTATAATTACAGTTAATTTAGTACAAATTGCTCATTAATACGTGTATTTTGTGTTTTTTAAGCTTACTGTCAAAGGCATAATTTTCGTATACGTAGTCCATTATTTCAGAAAACGCGAGAAATTCGTACGGTTGGGTTGAAGTGGCTCTTTCATTTACGTGTTGGCGCGGTTAACTTACAGAATCCCGTTTAAAAAAAATGTGTGTGAAATCTTATGGGACTTAACCGCTAAGGTCATCAGTCCCTAAGCTTACACACTACTTAACCTAAATTATCCTAAGGACAAACACACACACCCATGCCCGAGGGAGGACTCGAACCTCCGCCGGGACCAGCCGCACAGTCCCTTAACTGCAGTGCCTTAGACCGCTTGGCTAATCCCGCTCGGCTATTCCGTTTAAGTGTCCTGTTTTTCTTTCCAGCAATTTCAGTAGATCGTTCCATGGGAGAGTCTCATTGATTTCCCCATTCATTTCCTCACCACAGTCACCCAAGTCAAATTCGGAGAAACAGACTACTCACACACCACTTTCTCTTTTTACTATACTACGGAAGCATCAACATTTCCCAAGCATTTCTACGAGTATTAAACGTTTAAATATAGAGTTAAATTACTTGACATATTTTACACTAAACGAAGTTTCGTTATTTACGAGACGCGAAAATAAGTCTTAGTGGTTAGCGCTTAAGGTGTATGAGATAATGTAAGAAGTTAATAAATTTCACTTACAACAAGAACTAGCCACTAACTTAGCTGCAGTATCTGTTACTCAAACTAATCACAATAGAATGTAACTTTAAAGGTAATTTTAATACATGCAAACTGCATGTAAACAAATCGCTAGTTCGGAAGTTTTTAAATCAAACAGCTTAAACTTTACCCATTTTCCCGGAAATATGATCTTAATAATGAATGAACACGCTCTACGAAAGTTGCTGCAAAGGAAAACAGAATAATTAAATGGGATTCTGTAGATTAACCGCGCCAAAACGTGAATAAATGAGCGACTACAACTCAACCTTACGAACTTTTTGCATTTTCTGGAATAATACGTAGAGAAAAGCGATACATTTAATAGTGTGCTTAAAGAACACTAATCAGTAAGTAATACAGGATGGTTCAAATGTTCGGAAGCACCCTCATAAAATCCATACGAAGTAGAAAACAGTAAAACAAAGTCTCTACTCTTGAGGAAAGGGAGAGATAAAAAATTATAGGTTTTGTCATCAACATGGCGGCCATCATGAAAGAAGCCACATTGGATTCAACTCGAAAATTTCCAATGGGAATACGGTCCAGTGACAAATAATATAAAGAATTTCACCAGAAAAACAATGACGTTGTTATTTTGAACATAGCTTTTATTCATTCTGAAGAGAATGAAAAATCAGCCGACCAGTTGCAAATAAAAATGTATTAGCCTTTGACCTAGGTTTCTATATTTAGAAAAATATCTTCTTCAGACGTAGTGGGCCTTTGTCTCTGGAATAAGGTGGACGTAAGTTATGCAAATGTTTTATACTGTGAGGCATATTACAACTTTATGCTGACAAGAGCCACTACCTGTAGCCATCTACCAGTGAGCATTCATTCTGAAAGAGCGGCGCGGCTTCATCTAATCCAATATACCATCATGTGATGTAACAAGGCCCACTATTTGTGAAGAAGATATTTCTACAAATATAAAGAAATGGCGCTGAGCACTATGGGACTTAACTTCTGTGGTCATCAGTCCCCTAGAACTTAGAACTACTTAAACCTAACTAACCTAAGGACATCACATACATCCATGCCCGAGGCAGGATTCGAACCTGCGACCGTAGCGATCAAGCGGTTCCAGACTGAAGCGCCTAGAACCGCACGGCCACACCGGCCGGCTACAAATATCAAAACACAGGTAAAGGACTAATAAGCCTTTATTTGCAACTGTTTGGCTGATTTTGCAACGCCTTCGGATTCACGCAGTTGTTGTTTCGCAGCCATGTTTAACATTTTATTCATTCTCGAGTTGTAAACAGTTATGTTTTGGTAGCAGTGATGCGCTCCGCAGCGTGAGTATTGCGTACCGGAAAGGGATGAAATGGAATTTTAAACGGTGCAAAGTGCAAATTCCTTGCCTGACATGTTACATGTGTTCAAATGTTACGTAACATTTACTGATGCCCACGTTTTAACCGTTGGTTCCTCGTTTACAGGTTATAAAAATGTCATTCACATAATCAGACGGCATCGAAATCATCTTGATGTTAGGATAACGAAGCACACCCATCAATGCTGAGGATTTCAACAGTCGTCACCCGACCAGACAACCCTTTTTGCTCCCTGCAGTTGCGAAACATTTGATCGAATTCCGGGCAACAGGCTCCGTCGCTCATAAACCGAAACTTGGAAAAACAAAATTCGCCACCGATAAAGTAGCGACAGTGAGTGTGCTGGCGTCATTTAGCAAGAGTCGGCAGCGGAGCATGTGGTGCATCGTAAATTTCCGCGTAAATTATAGAACCACTCGTCCTTCTACCGTCTCGAACACACGATATTTTAAATATAAGTGGGAGAGTGGAAGCGTATCTACTGCGCCACCTGTTTCTGTGTGCAGGTTGAAAGTTTGTTATGAGAAGACTGTAAGAGTGGCGGTCCACTGACGACAAGTTTTTGCCGCTAGCGCCACAGACGCTGTGTAAAAGAACGCAGAGTAATTATATGTAATTCTTTGCTGTGTTAGTGAATGTGATTATAGTAAAAAAGAAAAACAAACAACTGGTTACAGACTTTTAACTTACTTCATGTCTTAGCTCTGAAGGAGACAAGACGCATTTGATGTACACTTATTATTTGGTGGTCAAACCAAAGCAATTATGAATGTGCTTAATTGAGTTAAATTTTTGATGCCTAAGTTGATTTGCACAAGTTTAAATGTTTGTACGAGAAATGGTATAGTTGTTTCCTGTGAAAGTTGAAAATATATCGTTAATGAACTGAAAGTATTCTTCGAGTACCCAATTCTTTCAAGAGTAGAGAAATAACCAAATAAATGCCTATAACCAGCGATAGTCTTCGGAGAAGAAGCTTTTGGGAGATCGACTTAGGGCAGACGATCGGCTACTTACATCATGTAAGTCAACTGATGAGAGTGAGGTGTGAACTGTGAATGCAACCCAGTTTCGCACCGTTCCTCGTGTCGTCAAAACGTTAGAAGCATTCGTCGCCTGTCGCAAGAATGTGGGATGAGGCGTATCTCAATTCTGCGTATTTAGTCGCTGCACAGTGGCACGCACACGAAATTCAACCGCTCCAACACCTTAATAAGGATGAGCCAGACCAGCGAGTACAGTTCGCCACTTGGGTAGCGCAGCAGCTGCAGATAAACCCTTGTTTTACCAATCAGGTACTGTTCAGTGATGAAGCCAATTTCTGGTGAGATGAACAAGCAGAATCACAGTTCTTGGTCAGACACAAATCCGCGCTGGATTGATGAATCTAAAACAGTTGGCTCAAAAATAGTGATGGTCTGGTGTCGTGTGTGGGTTACCCAAATAGTGGGACCGTTGTTTATGGAACGTTCATACCAGCAAACGGTTACCAGAAGTTATTGGGAGGAGAGGTGTTTCCCTCGCTGTTAATGGAGGTTTTGACATTCCAGGGATTGTTCCAGCACCATGGAGCCCCGCCGCATTGTGGACGCAGTGTGCGGGCGCACGAGTATGTGAAATTCCGCCAACAGTGGATTGGTCGTAGGGGTGCTGTGGAGCGACCACCACATTCTCCAGATTTAACTCCTTTGGATTTCTACCTGTGGGGACACATCAATGCGCTGGCTTATGCCGTGAAAGTACGGGTTCTGGTTCATCCCAAGCAGCTCATTGTTGACGCGTGCGATGAAATTCAGCGTGATGTATTGGTCAAACTGAATCAGAACTGAGTTCGGAAGAGAGGATTAACACTCTGGCATAATGAACAGCTATCGAAACGCTCTCGTGACTTTTCGTGTTCTTTTGGTAGCGTGTAACGTCGTCTTAATACCTTTTCTGTAGGTAAAACTCACTGCTGCCATACATGACTGGTTTTAACACGAGAATGAAAAAGCCATTACTTTTCTGGTGAACTCTCTGTATGCTGTGTCACATGACCTCTTTCCCATTGAACATTTTCTAGCTGAATCCAACATGGCAGCCTTCAACATGGTCGCCATGTTGATGAAATAGCTTAATTTTTCTCTCTCCTTTTCCTCACGTGTACGGACTTTGTTTTACTGAAAGCTACTCCGTTTTAATTTCATAAGGGTGTTTCCGGGCTTTTGGACCACTGTGTACTAATCTAACGTTATTACAACCCATGTTGTTTTTGTGGTCTTCAGTCCTGAGACTGGTTTGATGCATCTGTCCATGCTACTCTACCCTGTGCAAGCTTCTTCATCTCCCAGTACCTACAACCTAAATAACTTATTTTTAGTCGAAGTCAAAAACTCGGACGTCTCACTTGCACAGCACTGTCTGTAAATTTTGAAGATGGTTAAATCATTTTTAATCACTGTTTAGTCCACAAACGTTAAATTATTCTATCAAGAAGCGAGGGAAGCTCCCATTTACCTACATCGTGTATTGCTAGGCCCACGATCTAGCAGAGAATGGCCGTATGGACGTAGACTGGAGTTTACTCCATCGCGCTCCAATAACGCGGGCACCCAAAGAGCAGGCAATACTGCCACGAACGTGTCCATCGATTGTAGCGGAATGCTCGGCCCTGTCGATAGCCATTAGCCGGATGGCGGTGTGACGTAGCATGAACTGATCCCCACAGCCGGGGAACACAACGGCTGTCCATGTAATTATCGCCGAGCACCGCGTGTTGCTGCCGACAGCGCCCCATGTGGCCAGGGAGTGTGTACACTGTCACCCTCCAGTTTCCGGAACTAATCTCAAACATCGTTCCGTCATTTCTCAGCCACGATACGCCCCTTACGTTATGTTATTGCGTAACTCTGAGTTTCCACTGTAGGTACAGAAAGCAGAAAATACTTAAAACATATCGTTGACCTTCTCACTCATTTCACTTTACACATTCTCGGCATTCTACTACAGCTAGATTTTCTGCACACCAGAAACCACTTATTATTGTAAATTAGTTTAATTTATTTAAGGTGTTTCGTCATAACCTTTTCAACGAAGATTTTCATGTGCTTCCTTCGTATGTGAACAAAATTTAGCATACTAAAGAAGGTCACAGTAAAGTGGCGTTTCGAATGAGATTAGACTACGAATAACAATGTGAAAGCAAGCTAGGAAACTGAAGCTCTAAAAGAGCTAACTCGACTACTACACTAGCGCAAGCAAACGCGGCTTGTATTGGTAGGAGGTTTTGTCACTTCGCCTATACGTGGTAGTATAATTGCATAGGCTTCCGCGGCCAGAGTCATTCGGCATAAAAGTTTTCTGGGTATGGTACCGCGTCATAATGTAAAAACTGCTGCTGCTGGAGAAAAACCAACGTTTCGGCCACGGTTGCCGCGGCCTTCTTCTGGGTCTGTATGTGGTAGCTTCAGTCTCTTACGTCATCTACATGGATCTCTGTAATTTGCTTTAACAAGGTCCTTGCAAGGCAGAAAATTACCAAATCACTCGTAAGGCTGCAGTCTAAATTCGGTGTCTCTCGATGAGTTATTCGGTCTGCCAATTTAATTTTTAAAAATTTTCTGCGGCACGACATTCTACAAAAATATAATTCCCAGACATTTGCAGGACAGCGACGTCTATATCAGCGTAAAAAAAAGCTCCCAAAACGTAAGTGCTACTACCGAGATCGCAATTCATACATATCCTGATTACCAGTCTCAGAGAAGTTATATCGACAATTTCAGATCATTGGATACGTGATCTATAAACTCCTACGTGTAGCACACTGATACCAGGGAACTGAAAACATGGAGAAAAAATCACGGAAAAAACAAAATCAAATGGCTCTGAGCACTATGGGACTTGACTTCTGAGGTAATCAGTCCCCTAGAACTTAGAACTACTTAAACCTAACCAACCTAAGGACATCACACACATATGGATGTGTGTGATGTCCTTAGGTTGCAGACTGTAGTGCCGATAACTGCTCGGCCACTCTTTTTTTTTTTTTTTTTTAATCTCATTTTGTTCGCTTTTGATCGTTGCATCTGTTCGGGGCGGACGTCGTAAGACATCCGTTTAAATTCGTTATTGATCAATTAACTCAGTTTTTTTATTACAGAGGGCAGCTATCCCTCTGACCGAACACGCTGAGCTACCGTGCCGGCTGCCACTCCGACCGGCACGGAAAAAATACTTCCATGCTACACTAAGTACACTAAAATAAAAAACGTAACTGAATCCGTAAGGCACGGAAGTGTCAGATACATCAGAGACCTCTGTGCCTTGATGAAACTGTTATGGATTTTGTTCTTGAGTACTTAGTGTCGCATGGGAGAGGCTTCTCTGTGAGCTTAACTCCATGTTTACAGTGGACAGATGGCAGTGTGCTACACGTAACGGCTTTATAATTCTCGTATCCGATGATTTGAAGATGGCAATATAACTTTGCTGATATTAGTTATCGATCTTCAACCAAACAATCCCTCACATGATACATAGATCACTTTTCCTAATCTTTTATAGATACAGCTGTTCCAAATCTACAGAAAAAGATTACTTTCGAACCTTTATTCCATGCTTATGGTCAACATTTTCGTCAAGGTAATGAGCAGCCGCCAAAGAAACTGGTATAGCTATGCGTATTCAAATACAGGAATATATAAACACTCAGAATACGGTGCTGCGGTCGGCAACGCCTATATAAGACAAGTGTCTAGTGCAGTTGTTAGATCGGTTACTGCTGTTACAATGGCAGGTTATCAAGATTTAAATTAGTCTGAACGTGGTGTTACATTCGGCGCACAAAAGATGGGACACAGCATCACCGAAGGATCGATGAAGTGGGGATTTTCTCGTACGACCATTTCACAAGTATACCTTGAATATCAGGAATCCTGGAAGACACCAAATCTCCGACATCGCTGCGGTCGGAAAAAGCTCCTTCAAGAACGCGTCCAATGACAACTGAAGAGAGTCGTTCAACGTGACAGATGTGCAACCCTTCCGCAAATTGCTGCACACTTCAATGCTGGGCCATAAACAAGTGTCAGCGTGCGAACCATTGAACGTAACGTCTTCGATATGGGCTTTCGGAGCCGAAGGCCCACTCTTGTAGGTGCACCTGGTAGCCGAGCGGTCAGGCGTCTCCTCACGGTCCGCACGGCTTCCCCCTTGGGAGGTTCGAGTCCTCCCTCGGGCATGGGTGTGTGTGTCGTCCTTAGCGTAAGTTAGTTTGAGTTAGATTAAGTAGTGTGTAATTTTAGGGACCGATGACCTCAGCAATTTGGTCCCACAAGACTTTACCACAAATTTTCAATTTTTCCCACTCGTGTACCCTTGATGACAGCTCGACACAAAGCTTTACGCCTCGCCTGGGCCTGTCAACACCGATACTGGACTGTTGATGACTGGAAACATGCGGCCTGGTGGGAAGAGTTTCGATTCCGAATAGTATCGAGCGGATGGACGTTTACAGGTATGGAGACAAGCTCATGAATCCATGGACCCTCCATGTCAACAGGGGACTTTTCAAGTTGGTCGAAGTTCTGTAATGGTGTGAGGCATGTGCAGTTGGAGTGATATGAGATGCTTGATACGTCTACATACGACTTACATAAGCGTCCTGCCTGATCACCTGCATCCATTCATGTCAATTGTGCATTCCGACGGACTGTGGCAATTCCAGGAGGACAATACGACACCGCACATGACCGGAATTGCTACAGAGCCGCTCTAGGTACACTTTTCTGACTTCAAACACTTCCATTGTCCACCAAACTCCCCAGACATTTGGGATATCTTGCAACGAGCTGTTCAGAAGAGGTCTCCACCCCTCGTACTCTTACGGATTTATGGACAGCCCTGCAGGTTTCATGGTATCAGTTCCCTCCGACACTAATTCAGACATCAGTCGAGTCCATGCCACGTCCTGTTGCGGCACTTCTGCCTGCTCGCGGGGGCCTTCATGATATTAGGCTGGTGTGTAAGTTTCTTTGGCTCTTCAGTGTATTACGAAATAATAATCACGTCTGTCTCAGAAAAATTTTAAGAAATCAGCGCATCAGTTTTTAAAGTCCTAAATAATTTACTTGTAAGTAAAGTTCTTAAAAATACATGTATCTCAATCCGAAGAGATTGTGAAATAACAGCTTTAATGTTGTTTTAAAATAAATCCCTGGATTGGAAAACAATGTAACTCTTACTGCCAACAGGCCACAACCTGTAACATTATGAGCAGCCTACCCGCATTATGCATAAAGTAATCAAAGAAGAGGATAATAGTTGAGGGGAATGCCGGCAGGAGGTTTCAATGTACCGGCCGAGTCAGGCTGCTAAGTAGGAGCTGTCCAGCGGTGTAAGATACCGTAGCGAGCCAACCGAGAGTGGGGTAGGTATCCAGCAAGCTAATCGGCGAAGGACTCCTCGAAATCCTGCAATGGCCAAGCTAAACTGTGTCACCAGGAGGCTATGAGGGCTAAACGGTATGATGAGTTTATGTGCTCAAATTAAAGTTTCAAACATTCACCCCAAATACAAACATCATTTCCAGACAAGGTAGAAACATTTTAAGATACCGTTGAAATCGCAATAAAGAGACAAGTTCATTAAAATTATAAGCATATTTATACAGCAAATACTATTATAGTTATTAACATTTATGTGTAAAATTATTTATGACAACAGTAACATCAGCAACAGACGCGCTACAGATTCATACGCCACAAAGGGTGAAAAAATCATGATGACACTCTGAAAGGTCTCTGCTGGATTCCTTTCATGTTAATTTCTTAAATCTGTTGTCATTTACGGCATAAATTCCTCTTCTAAATTTACTGTGGCGTTTCTGACTATCTGGGAGGAGACTTAGTAGTGGAACGTGTTACTTTTACACATAAACAAGAACGATCTGTCACACTACTACACTTTAATACACAGTTTATATGTAGTTCATGTCACACAGTCTCATACGGAACCTACATCCACTTTCTTTTATATACTGTATATGATAAGATACTGTCATCCCCCTTCCATTCTGTGTGAGAGGATGAATGAGCAAATGTATTTCTAGTTCCATGCTTGAGGGTAGCAGACAAGGCTGTCTGCTAGAGAACAGTAGGACCAACGTCGGAACAGGTAGCTACTCTTTCTAAAAGCAGAGAGGTTTCTATTCTTAGTATGGTCCTGTCCGTCCCTTGTTATATTGGTATAGGAAGCTGCCTCTCTGGCCACTTCCGTTTGTATTTGTGAGCCACCCTCAGGAAGGGACCACGGCAGTCTGTCTGCGGCGAGCGTCTGAAGCGGTAAGATCGGCTAAGCGCGTGTCTGCTAAGTCCGTAGGACAATGGATTTCTTAAGTTCAGCCTAACTGAAAATTTAATCACCTTTATTTCAGGTTGGGCTCTAAAATATCTAATGTTATCTTAAATTGCTACGCAGTGTATTTCGAGTGTGAAGTTCACAATATATTCCGGTAGTTGCTTTGTCACTACTTTGTGAGTAAAGTGGAACCACGTGTTGATCAGTAACTCTAACTAAGATCATCAATCTTAAATGCGAATATGCGTGAGAATATAACGTCTCGTCTTGACAATATTTTTCAATATAGCAACTTTTCTTTATGTTCAACCCACGTGGGGTGTACTTTGTGAGACCAGTACCACGTGCTTATACAATTGTTTGACCCATCAGGTTAATAATAAAACGATATTAACCAGTTCGAGGTTTTTCTTTTGTAAATTGCTTTTCAATCTAATTTATTTTAATTATCAAAATTATTGTAGAGTTACACTGTTTGTGTAAACCAAGTTGACCACGTGAAGCATGTGGTGTAATCATCAAAGTAGCCCTCAGATATTCTTTTCGGGAAGACTTCACAGAGAGTTAGTATGAATTTAGCATACCAGTGTGCACCAGCTTAGCTATGAATCAAGTTTAATATGCTGAAATTTCAATGATCAATGTTAAAATAAATTTCCAAATATAAACAGATTTATTTCTTTTTATTTAAATTCTCTTATATATATATATATATATATATATATATCACCGGTTGTCGTATGACTATTAAAATATTATAATTAATGTTAGTCTGGTTGGGAATTTGGTAAGTTAGACTGGATACCTGGTGAAACAGTAGCTCAGTAATGCAAGGTTAACTTCCCCAGACAACTCACAGCTTTTAAACCGCTTTTATTGTCTATCAGCACCGCTTTCATAACAAATTAAAGCAACAACATTACAACTCTTACAATGACTATTTCTTTAATTGCTTAGTAGGTATAAATATTCTTATCAGTAATTATTTAATGATAATAAACACTGTTCCAAACCGACAGACACACGAAAAATTACCATCTGCGTGAACTATTTGTCGTATTGCCCAAGACAGAATAATATTCTAAGAATGCTGTTTGCGTACAATGGTTCCTGAGAGCCATGATGAATAAGGACATATACTTGACTACGTTCCTGCGGTTCCGATTTGTAGCATGTAATATTTAACCAAAACATCCTTTTGTAGCTGTGCACAAAATTTAACAATGAGGTAGCAGGATACAAATAAGTTGCTATTGCATATCCTATGCGCTTAAAACATACGTTTAAAAATGTATTTAAAAAAATTTATGAGTATTCTAATGATGACCCAGAACTTAGAAAGCTATCGTGTCTACAGTAATAACCACGTGACTAGTTTTGAATAGGTGAGTAGAGTGAGGCTCAAAGTCCAGTGTAATGTTCTGGAACTTAGGAATATATTGAACAATGTATGTTAGTAGAGTTATCAGTGACTGCACTTTGTTGTGGTGAACTGGTTATTAGTCTTGGATTAACTTCATCAGCAATAGGAGTATATTCAGGTTAGTTTATTTTGGTGCACAGGACAGTGCTTTTGGCTTATATCAGTCATTGCACGCGAACGCACTGCTTTCTCTGGTAGGTTGGTTGTCTCATATTTCATTTTTTTCTGTGTGTAATTGTAGCCTGTATAAGGCCATCGACAAGGACTAAAAAATCATTGCCGAACTCTTTTGATACGACGTTGGACTACTCACAAAATCTCACCAGGAACTTGATATATTTTCTGTCATCTCCCTTGCAAACCAAGGTCTCATGTATTCTCTGTCCTACAACTCATACCTCAATTCCACAAACCTGTTCTAATTGTAGTTAGAAAGAGTTGGGTTTAGAATCTGTTAGCACTTGTCGATAGTTTAATAGTCCAGTAACGATGTGAAGTGTGAGGTCTATCTTCAGTGTTGTTTCTTAAAAAAAAATTTATCCTCGTTCTCAAATCCCGCAGTAACAGTACCTTCAATTGACAAGTAACACATATTTTGAAAATGGTTTCTGTGACTGTGAAACGCATGAGCCGTGTCGGAGCCTATCGAAAATACGCATGGTTAAAATCTTTGAATGTTACTAAACAAGGGCTTAGCGCGTGGCACCACCCAGGATGTGCGCTTCGAGTTGCGAGCCTTTTACAGGCGTACCGGGCTCGCAGTCTTGGTCTGGCACTCTAGAGGCAAAGTTGCGACTGTCAACTGGAGCGCCCTCTCCACTCCTGACGGCCAAGTTGAGAGGGCGCCTTCACGTGAAGACGTGGCTGAATCCATGTGGTCGGCACCGGCAGCCCGTGAACGCGTACGTGGGAGTGGCGAAGTGGGGAGACGGACATTGCTGGGTCGTGGCAGGTGTCCAGAGGAAGAACGGTGTACCAGTGGCTATTTGGGACGGCAGTTGTTCAACCGAAAGAATTATATTCAGTGAGCACGTTTCAGAACGTTGTCTGTTGCAGTAAGCTGGTGCTGCGGATTAAGTTTAAAATACGTGGTCAATTCTAGTCTCCGATTCCATCTGTTAGCTTTGAGCAATGATGTCTTACATAAGGCAAAATAGAGGCGATCTTTGAAAACAACTGATTATCTTCATAAACAAATAAAAGTAATAAACAATGAAATTACACAGTCCACGTGATTAATTACTTAGCCACGAATTATATCGAAAAGAATTGAGGATAACGAAAATAAATAACAACAGAAAAAGGAAAGTATACATGTCTGAAAAAGTTGCCATTATTTATGTGGGTGAGAAAATCACAGAGAATCTTTAAATCTATCACAGTATAGTGCAAGGCGATATCGTAATATTGTTAAAGAGCATTAAACCTAGTTTACAAGGCGACGCATGCAACGGCTCTACCTGACTAATGCGCATGCGCCAAGCGGGTTTGCGCAACTCGACTGGTGTCATTCAGAGGTGCTTAAAATAACTTCTTGGGTCTTCCACTATAATTTCTTTTAACAATGTCGCAGAGCAACCGAGCTAACGTCTTTTCTTGATCCACTGGCGAACCCAAACACGTTTCTGAATTTTTTTATATTTTTTCTTATGCAGCGATTTCACGCAAAGAACCATTAACTCAGCCATAACTCGTACATCTGCGAAAACTTTCATTTTAGACAAGAATATACGGCACTCACAAAAGACTAAACTGAAGTGTACGCAGATGGGGACGTGTCTGCAGACACACGAAACCATTTGCATGCAACTCGTTTCACGCAACGAGTGGCGCAAGCCAGTGTCGTCGTGTAAACGGGCCTTTAGTTTCTAATAATGATTATTGAATCTAACGGAAGTATCGCAGAAATGTGGTGGTTTTTGGCAGCGAGAAACTAAAATGTAACACAATAACGGGAAAATGAAATAAATAGTAATAGATACATGAAACATGAAAAGAATAGTAGCATGAAATATGAAAAACCGACACAGAAATGCTAAAAGGAAACCCTGTACATAAATAACGAAAATTCACGAAAATTACGATTATTGGAATTGGTAACTGGAGTTAAGCTGCACAGCTTAATTCTAGTTACCGATTCCCACCATTCCACGGTTCACTACTTAGACCATTTTTACGACAAGTATGTACGCTGCAGTGTTATAGGATTTCTATGGCTGGATTTCTTCACGGAAAAGAAAAAAAATGTTGGAAACCAAATTCACATACATACCGCAGACGTGTACAAAATTATGAACGATCGAATGGTTGGAATCTGTAACTAGAATTGACCTTATGTACAGATCAAGTGTGTTATGATTCCAATAATTCCATGGTTCATTATTTAGATCGTTTTTGCAGCATTTGTGTTCACTAAAATGTAATAGGATTTCTGCACCTGCATTTGCTCTCTGAACTGCTACGAAAAAGTAACTAATGTTGCAATCGGTAACAAGAATTAACGTGTGTAGGTCAATTCTAGTTACCGATTCCTATTTTAGTTACTTTTTCGTGAATTTTCGATATTTGTGTACTGGGTATTGTTAGTGTGCCCGTGTCGGTTATTCCGCATTTCATGCTACTGTTTCAAACACGCTACAATTTATTTCATTTCCCGATTGTTGCGTTACATTTTAGTTTCTGCCTGCCACTTTCATGCCATAGTCTCGATAGATTCAATGATTATTATTATAAATTAGCTCTATTTCATGATATTAAGACTTCTCCACGCGCTATACTGGAATGGAATTTAAAGGTTCTCAGTGCTTTTCTTACTCGCATAAATTACGACAGTAAGCTGTTTCACATACATATGGCTGGCCATGTGGCCGAGCGGTTCTATGTGCTTCAGTACAGAACGACGTTGCTGCTGCTGCGGTCGCAGTTTCGAATCCTGCCTCGGGGGTGGATGTGTGTGATGTCCTTTGGTTAGATAGTTTTAAGTAGTTCTAAGTCCAGGGGACTGATGACCACAGATGTTAAGTCCCATAGCGCTTGGAGCCATATATATATGCTTCTCTTTTGCAGTGTTCTTATTTATTTTCGTTCAAAAATGTTCAAATATGTGTGAAATCTTATGGGACTTAACCGCTAAGGTCATCAGTCCTTAAGCTTACACACTACTTAACCTTAATTATCCTAAGGACGAACACACACACCCATGCCCGAGGGAGGACTAACACCTCCGCCGGGATCAGCCGCACAGTCCACGACTGCAGCGCCTCAGACCGCTCGGCTAATCCCGCGCGGCTTATTTCCGCTGTGTTCATTTCATCTTAATATAATTCGTGGTTCAGTAAATAACCGCGTGAGTTGTGATTGTAATTTTATTCCGTAGATCATAGTATATTTATGGTCTATGTTTTATTGTGTGCTACATTCCTCTGTTTACGATTAAATCATCTGCTTTGAAAGACTGTCTCTGTGTAGCGTCCATGCCTCTCGTATGACGTCATTGTTCAAAGCAGACTAGAATTTATCCTAAACACGAATACACTACAAACTGTTCAGCACTGTTCCCCAAACTTTGTTTCTATTAAGAGCAGTCGCATTTTACTTGGTGTCTGAACTCGTTGATAGGCTTGAAAGCAGTAGACTATTTTTTATGTTAAATAGTTCCCGTCCGTTATTTGTTCTTGTCACTGGGGGTTGCAATTAATAGTTTTGTCTTGCGGTTTCAACTAACCGTTTATCAGTTTGTGTTCCGGGGTACATCATGAGAATTTGATTAGGCTCCCATCATTTGCACTGTCCACGAAAGTTTTAAGCTAGCTGTATTACCCCTGTGCAAGGTTTTCTAGAACTCTCTCCTTAATCACTTGTATTCAGGAATTTACAGCTGTTGCCATAAATTATAACTATTAGTGTTTTAACTTGTTCTTGTTTTATTTTTTTCCTTCTTTTTTTATGTGTGGTTTAAATTAATTAAGAAGTTGCTGACAGATATAGGAGATGTTTCAGCTAATTCTTGTTTTTATTTGTGGGATTTAAATAATTTACGCACTTGTTTTTGGTGCTTGGCTAGTCAAGGGGTAACAGCTCCTCTCTCAACATATCTGGATGGAGACAACGTAATGTGTAATCCCGGCAACCTGAAACAGGTGTTCGCTATGTGAACTGGTTACTGTGTATTTGTTAAGTATGATCCCATTTTATGGTTTAGAGGTACCATTCACTTCGCTGCTTCGCCAGACTGTGTAGTACCATGCGTCCAGTAATGTGAATTGATGACGGGTGTGAGTTCTGTCCATATTTGCTTCATTGTAAAATCTAATTAGACATCTGCTGGCATTTAATTGTATTATCATTTATTGTTTCGCTCAGTACTGGACACCTTGAACAAAATTTTCTTTTACTCCGCGAATGATATTTATTCCTGGTCCAAACACTCCCAAAGCTCCATGCACTACGCCAATTTCACCGCATATTTTTTTCTGTTTTAGCGAAATTTCTACAACGTTTTACGTCGTCAGGATATGCGATCATTATCCATTGAACATTAGCTGGGAATAAAATGTTATTCACATCATGTTGGTTGTGAAACAACAAGGAAACATCCATTTCATTTCCACTGTCAACAGCGTGAGCGCTGTTTCCTCTGACTGAACTATTACATAACGATTGCCGTTGTGACAAAAACCGACAAAATCAAGTAATAATACAAAAGTTTCCTGAAAATTTCTGGTTTATTTATGTAGCAAATGTAATTATTTCCGTAAATGATTTTTTCGCAAAATACCTGAAAACTAAACAGATATTTTACGGATGACTGACTCTAAATGGGGAAATGCTGCAAGAGAAGGTGAAAAATTGCTGTGCATTAAGGTGACAGTCTTCTCAAAATATCAGTTGTCTTTCTATGATTCATTCATGACGTTTAGAAGGTACCGGAAAAGTTCACGTTATCATTTACTGAAGAAATGTTCGTGCAGAAAGATCGAGAAAACGAAGTATTGACTGAATTGTGTTTTTTTCTTTTTCTTTTTTTTTCTTTTGGTTCATGGATAATGTTACAAATGGAACTACGCTCTGCTCCACTGAGTAAATGTTTGATTCACTCGCATCATGCATCAGAAGCCTTTACAGTTTATATTTAAATTAATGGACGCTGTATTTGCATGAATGCGTACACGTATGATACGCCCTATTATTTACCGAAGAGCCTCGCAAATTGCTATCTGTTTATGAGCAAATTCATCTCAATAGGCACTGAATCCCAAATGCAAAATATTTCCAAATCGGTCATTGCAGCTGATAACTGTGAATAATGCACTCGACGCGTGGCGTTATTACCTTTTGATTACACATCGGTGACGCAGGAAAGAGAGATGAGTCTGCACAAGTATTGGACATTTACTTCGTGCTTTAGCGTTGTATGTGGTCCTCTATAAATTTTAACGAAACATTTACCTTCATATCTAATAAAATGCGATATATATGAAAATTCTGCCCGTCGAGGCGAGTTGGGTAAAGCTGTCATTTCTGTCACGTGATGACACATGACAATACCATCGTCTAGGGCACTCGCTAACTGCAATGCGACGGAAAGGCAGCTGCGTATGTCAGTGTGTTAATTGTTTCTCCGCTTTTAAACCAACAAATACAAGATGAGAGTTAAAGCGGACTACTACTTATTAGAGCACAGAAATTTTCAAGTGCCTACAAGCGTATGAATTAAGTTTAAGCAGCAGATTCAGACATGTTGAGCGTAGTGGCTACTTTGTGGCATATGTTGCCATCTGCAGTTTCTATGCGGCTGTTATACTGTGCTAGTGACGGAAAGCGGTATCACACCCCGATTGTAGGGAGAGATGTCACTGTTCTGTGCGAGTGAGACGACGAATTTTATTCCTTACTTATACAGACGTTATTTTCATTGGAAATGCCTCGAGTGTACGTAAGAACATCAAATAGTGGTTAGTGACCTGAAGAATGCCTACAAATGGCTATGGAGCATATAAGAGCTGATGGATTGAATTGTTTTGGAGTTTGCCAACAATATGGCATCCTATACGGAAGCCTGGTGAAGAACGATGAAAAGAAGCAATCATTGGCGCACAAAGTAAGTAGTACAAAATGTTCTAAATGTCGCTCCGCAGTGCCGTATGATTGTTAGCCGCGCGTGCCGTATGCCGCAGTGAATATACCAAAATGAAACTCAGTGAAATACAGGTTATTAATTTATTGGATATTCATTTTTACTTACAAATTTTCACATTCAATGTTGAAAGTGTCCCCCCTGTTGTTGAATACACAATACAATTCGTCTAATGTTTCCAAACACAAGCTGTAACATTTCTTCTGCAACAGAAGCAGTTAAAGTGGATATTGCAGTTTGCAATTCGTCGATGGATTTTGGATAGTTTTTATAGACAGTTGCTTTCGCTGCATCCCAAAAGAAAAAGTCAGGTGGTGTTAGCCCAGGTGATCGTGGAGGCCAAAGTCCCTGTGAAATTGTGCGATCACCAACAACATCAGCAAGCAGTGACATTGAAACGTGTGCTGTATGCGCAGTTGCACCATCTTGCTGAAAATAACCGTTCTGTATTTCACTTAACACAAGCTCTCCTACGAATGGGTAGAGAATATCACTGCAGTATCGTTGTGCGTTTATTGTTTCGTTGAAAAATCCAGGCAGGCGAACAATCATACGGCACGCGCGGCTAACAGTCATACGGCACTGATGAGACACTTTTTGAACACCCCATATTATATGAACTATGAGGTTTTTCTTGATTAGGGAGCAAAATGAGTATAATTTTTGCCGTAATATTTTCTAAAATTAAAAATTAACGATTCGAGGGCAAAGCTGTTCTGCGTTAACAATGGTGCTCGATTGCACATTTCTCCGCGTGGAATAACTGTCGTATTATTATTATAATTTGTAGTTAGCATTGGTCAAGTCAACGAGAAATTGTTGGTCACTACATAAGGAAGTTGTGTACGTGTGGATTTCCACCAATAGAAGAATCTCTGCGCAGGCTGGTATTTCAGTTTTCGGAAAGAAATGGCGACCGTCATAGATTTTCTGAATAAAATCAAATGGTCGGTTGGGATTGGCTGCAGTCCTTTCTGACACGTTACCCGCATCTAGCTGCGAGAAAGCCGCAAGTTTTCTCTACTAACAGGGCTATGGCAGTGAATATGTAAGCAATGGCAGCTCGTTTATCTTTAGTTCCGGATGTATTAACAGCAAATTCTTTACTGGATATGCCTGGACGCCTGTAGAATATGGACGATATTGGCTTTCAGATGAATGTTAGGCTTGATAAAGTTATAGCAGAAAGAAGTTCTCCTACACTGTGTCAAGTAACTCATTGAGAAAAAGGAGAAAATGAATGGGACGATGGATTTACGAATGACTCAGTTCTATTTACGAATGACAAATCAGGATATGTAGACTTGATGTGTTCATGAGATGAGTCGAAGATCACACTTTCCCAGGAACAAGGGGTTCTGGTTCTCGACGGCCACGCTTCACACTCTGCTGCTTCTGATATGCTACAGCTAGCTACGGATAAAGACGTGATCCTGATTTGCTTACCTCCTTATTCAGCGCAATATCTTCGGATTCCTGACAGGTGTGTTTTCAAATTACTGAAAGAAGCTTGTTGTAGGGCAATGTGCAACTCGATACAGTCCGATCCTGGACGCAGAGTCTCAAGAGCACATTTCCCGCTCTTCCTCAGAGAAGCATGGAAAACATTTGCTGTTCCACCCAATGCTCATCTGGGTTTGAAGCTTGAATTTTGTACGCTTTCAACCCAGAAAGAATTCAAGAGGAAGCATTTCAAATTTCTGGCATGGCTGTTACTGTTGAGGCAGACAGGAATAATGGAGGTAAGCCCGAGCACATCCTCTGCCCTCCAATAGGTAGAGCCGAGACTGAGAGTGACCGATGCCAGGAATATCCTTTGGAGACATTATTTCTGGCCTATCTTGGATACGTTACCATCCAAGCACAGAAAGAAAACAGATGAAGTTCTCACAGAACATACTGGAATTGAAGAGGTAAGACCTAGCTTACAGTCAATTAGGTCTACAAACAAGAAATCTACTGGAAGGCAATCTAGGATTATCGAACCAGGCAGGTCACAGAATGTTAGTGATTGTTATGCTCCGTGTGCCGTGAGTACTACAGTAAAAGTAGGATATAGGTTGACAGTATTCACCTGGTCCTCTGCAAAACGTAGTTGCATGAAAACTGTGTAACAGAAGAAAACGTGCACAATAATTGTGCAAAAAAAGCTCTGATTTAATGTGGAAGCATTCATGCAATTTGCTAGCGTCCTAAATCCACTTATATGTTTATTTTATGTTTTCGTCTTTGTAATCTATTAAATTTGTTTTCTGAATTATATCAATATTGTATCAAACCCATACTAGAGTCTGCTTCCATATAACTACCATCTCAACACGATAGTCGGGGTGAGATGCCTAAACTACACTATTCATAAAAAAAATCGAAACGCACATAATTAGTAAAGATCACACAACACCAACTGACCTGTACACAGAGAAGATTCCTCAGTCAACACCAGTTTAGTGTCGAATCTAAACTTCCGGTCCAAAATAACGTTTTCATCTTGATGCCACAAATAACTAATTTATTGTAGGTCCTCCAAAGCATCCTCATGCTGAAATCAGAAGAGAGGAATTTCCTATTAGATTTGTGTCTGCAACAGTGTGAATCACTGAGCCACAGTTTATCAATAATGGCTATTCTTCTTCAGTGGAACTTCTATGAGCGTGTGTATCACCTTCATTTTTCTTTAGGGGATGCACCAGACAAAAAATGTTGTTTGCTTTGATTTTGAACGTGTCTATTTTGAGGCGTAGAGTAGAAAGTAAGGTTTGTGGCATACCTGAACTAACGTTTGAATGCTGCTGGTCCGTCTCACTTTCAAAAACTACTTCTCACACACACTCTTCCCGCTGCCTTCTTCCGAACGGTTTCGTACTGGCTATCGTTGAGTAGTGCAACGAATGATGAACTCGTTTTGTGGCGAAGCAGTGAAGTTTTGAGGCACTGTTTTAATGTCTTTCGCACTGAGATCTTTCAATTTAAACACGCCTTTCTTTGCCCATAATTTGGTCTATTAGGCACCATTTTTGACACAAATCTATTGCGCTGTTCTCTTTTCTTCTCCCAAGAACTTTAATCACTCATCCTCTTTCTACCTTTCTATTTATTTGCTTCCTCTATATCTGGAAGATAATTCACAAAGTGATACAATTCACTTAAAGCACTTTAGTATTCCAAACACAATGACTAACATTAACACTAGCTCTAAACCAAGTGGTCGAATGGGATAGTGAAGGAAGTAATGTAAGAACGAACGCAGCAAAGAAAATCAAAGATGTGGAGAAAAAAAAAAAAAGATCAACGGGGATTAAACAAGTGGATGCAAAAAGTCAATCTACATTGGAACAGGTATACGTGGTCAAGCAACTTATGGTTAAAAATGTTGTGAAGGAAGGATAGGAGAGAAGTTTGGGAATATTTACCCAAATACTAGAGGAGGGCGTCAATGTATGCGAAGGGAAACTGGGAGCATCGCCCATGATATAGAAGAGATCAAAGAAGAGATGAAAAACCACTTTAACATAATTACTCAATCGATGGAGGGTAACAGAAGATGAGAGGAAATTATGAATTTACGAAAACCTGAAGTGGAGCAAACACCTTTTACCTGGGCAGAGACTGAAAAGCGTTGAATCAGATGAAAGGAGGCAAACTAGTCGGGCCAGCAACGCAGTAAGTATCCAAGGAACGCAATGGCTACATCAGACTGAGTCATTTGAGAGCAAAGCAAAGCATGATAAGACAGGAAGAAGGGGAGTATAAGATCAGTGCTCAAGAAAGGAGTATGAAGAAGAGTCGTAATTATACAGGAATCAACTGTTACCAAACTGTCTTAAAATACTGGAAAAAATTATTGAGAAAAAAATTAACATCATCATTACAAAACCAGACTGAAGGAGAACAACATGGGTTCACAAGAACCAGAAGAACAACATACCTCACATTTTCACTAAGACCAGTAATCGAAGAGTATTGGGAAATGCGTAAAGATATCATAACCGTAGTTCTGGATTTTGAGAAAGCATACGACGGTATGCCAAGGTGTCAGATCTGGGAATATTTAGAAAAACCAATGGTTCCAAATCCCTAATAAGTAAGTTGTAAATCCTACACGAAGACAGCAAAAGTTGTGTACAAGTTGGTAAAGGCAGATTGGACTGGTTCAGGACAGAGAAAGAGAGAGAGGGAGGGAGGGAGGGAGGGAGGGAGGGAGTGTGTGTGTGTGTGTGTGTGTGAGACAGAGAGAGAGAGAGAGAGAGGGAGAGAGAGAGAGAGGAGGAAGAGGAGGAGGAGAGGGGGGATGGGAAACAAGGCAGAGCACTTTTCCCATTGCCTTTTATTGCACTTATGGATGTGACTGTAAAGGAAATGAAGGAGTAGGAAGTGTTGGTCACAATGCTTTAGTCTTTGCTGATGACGTAGCTATTTGATACAGGGAAGATTAGATGAGTGGAACAACAAGTTTAAAGAGTACCAACTGACAGTATGCAAGAGCAAAAATTTAGCAATGATTATGAGCAGGACATCTGCCCAGGGTAATCTGGTGCTAGATGGAGAGAAAATTGAATGTGTCGTAGCTTAACTGTAAAATACAATATCAAGGCATGTAACTACCAAACAAAAATGCACAGAACGGAGTACGAAAGGGATTTGAAAGTTTTAATGAAGTACAGAACCTTGTGTGACACTAGGGAGTTCTTGTAAGAGCCAGACAGACCATTTTTAAAACGTATCTCCTGCCAGTTATGACATACAGTTGGAAGTGATGTGTAAGTAACAAGGTAGCATTGAGCAAGTTACAAGAAAATGAAAAGAAGCCTATAAGAGAAACAATGAGCCTAGAAGAGAAAAAATGAGGAATGGAAATTTCGCAGGTAGAATATAAGTGCGTTTGTCGGTAACCGAGAGACTCAATTCTATACGGCTGCAGTGGGTTTGATATTTGAAATGGATGAAGGATTACCAACTGCAAAAGCAACACTTGGATAGAAAAGTGCATGACAAAAAGACCAATAGGACGACCCAGAAGAAGAAAGCTGCATCAGATTAATGTAGATCTGAAGACTAGAGGATAAAACTGGGAAGTAATATCAAGACAATATATATATCAAGACAGAGCGAGATGGAAACCAACTCTTCATGAACACCTTGCCTGGCTGACTGGAAGGATACGGAGATGATGATGTGTGTGTGTGTCTACCTTCTATATGTGCTCCTAAGATTTTTTCCCACTTTATGCGACGTACATCTCAGATAGTCTTTCTGTGCCTGTGAGAAATTCCAACTAGTATCTTCACTTCACCGAGTCTCTGAACAACTTGAACAGATTAGAGAGAGTCTCTTATAAGCATGGATAAGTGAAAAGTGAAAAACTCTTCTCGAATCTTCTGTAAATGGCAAGTGAAAATCGATGTGATTTTCAGTGCTCTGAAGTACTCTGCGATCAATTACGCTTACAAAAATGGGAATTATTACGTCGTGCAGCACCAGTCAAATGTGTATTAGTCCTTATATGTAGCTCTTCATTACATAAAGGGTATGAAATGATAAACTTTCATTCTATGTCCGTCAGCAGTATGAGGTGTGATCCCCATGACAACGAATTCTGCGTTCTTTTCGTTGTGGCATGGACACAGACTGACATATAAAGTCTTCTTCAAAGAATCTCTTGCCATACCTGAAACATATGCCGCGTCAGTTCATGAAGATTATTGGCAGGAGGCTGGTACGGAAGTAGACATCTTCCCATCTTTTCCCAGAGATGCTCTTTGAGTGACAAATGACTGAACTGAGCTGACCAGTTAAGAGTCTGTATAATCAGCTGGATTGGAAATTTTATCCTCTCGGGGATGGAGTACTGTTTTGTCCTCATCACCATTTCGTCTTAATCGACACGCAATTCGCCGAAGTGCTGTCAAAAAAAAAAAAAAATGGTTCAAATGGCTCTGAGCACTATGGGACTTAACATCTATGGTCATCAGTCCCCTAGAACTTAGAACTACTTAAACCTAACTAACCTAAGGACATCACACAACACCCAGCCATCACGAGGCAGAGAAAATCCCCGACCCCGCCGGGAATCGAACCAGGGAACCCGGGCGTGGGAAGCGAGAACGCTACCGCGAAGTGCTGTCAAATAAAACGACTTGCACTAGGCGGCCGAACTACCACAGATGGGATCACCCGACCAATAATGCCATACGATTGTTTCATTTCATTTCATGTCCTTTGATATCTACGACATGAAGAGACTGACATTTGTGGCTTCAAGCAGTATGGGACTCAACATCTGAGGTCATCAGTCTTAGATCTACTTAAACCTAACTAACCTAAAGACATCACACACATCCTTGCCCGAGGCAGGATTCGAACCTGCTATCGTAGCAGCCACGTGGTTCCGGACTGAAGCGCCTTGAACCGCTCGACCACAGCGGCCGGCGACAAGTTGTGGATTGTGCCATTTGATATCCTAAACTTGAAGAGTATGACAATTAGCTTTACCATTCTTGCGACTTTCTGGTTAGCACTAGCCCGGCTGTGTATCCACAGTGACATTGTTACGTAGTATGGCACTCAGTGCAGAGTTTTGTCATCTTCCCGATCGACGGAAAATATGTGGGAAAATTGTATATGTGGTCAGAATATCGTCACTTCATTTTGCGGAACCATAACTGAGAAGTTAAAGATGAGGATCATCAACGTTTCTGTCAGATGGATTCTGCATGCTCTGAGTGAAGATCAGAGAGCATATGAAAAAGAATCGCAGAAGACTTGCTTCAACGTTATCGAACAAAAGGTGAACGCTTTCTGGAAATGATGACACGAGAATTCGAGCCACAAATGAATCTCAGTCGTTACAATGAAGAAGTACTGACTCTCCAACCCCGAACAATCAGAGATGAAACTGATGATGACCTTAGTGTATGACATGAATGGTATCATAGCTACAGACAGAGTTCCCCAGGGGACATCTTTAACGGGCGCTTACTACAAGTCCACCAGTCTTTGCTTTGTTTCCATATCGATGGAACAATTCTGCGGAAATCGTTTTGATGTAACTAACGAAGCGTCCAGTGAGGTAACCCGAGTAGTCTGACAGCTCAACAATGAAGGTGCTCTATCCGTAATGACGAAGTTGCCAAAACACTGGGAAGCTGTCATAAGCAGTGGAATTACATTGAGCCCTGTATTACATTGAGCCCTGTATTTCGTAAAATAAATTATTTTGTTCATTTTTGTCTAACAGTATGCAGTACTTTTGAAACGACCATCGTAGTAAGGTATCTTCTCACCTGCATGGAGCTGGTACCAGGTGAGGACCGCACCACGCACAAATAATATCTCCTTAATCTGTAAAAATATCGGCCTCAAGACTCGCCGCGTCATGATAAAATACATTTTTACATTAGCGAGCGAACATACGAAGTTTGTAAAATAGTGGCAACTATTTGTTCACAACCGATACAATAAATTTACATGTTTGCAGTTGTTACTGCCCTTCAAAGTAGTCGCCAGCGTAGTTTAGTACTCGTTGCAGCGATGTGGAAGGTGTAGTATACCATTAGCAGAGCTTTTCTGTTGATGGGTCGAATGGAGTGGTCTACTGCCTGTCGAATCTCTGTAACAGCTCTGAAGCGAATGCCACGAAGTGGTTCCTTCATCTTTCGAATCAAATCAAAAGCACGAGGCCATAAGTCCGGGGAGTACGGTGAATGGTACAGTACTTCCCAGTCCCATCGACCGAACAGAGCAGCCACAGCTTGCGCTGTATGCGCCCGCGCAGTGTCGTGCAAAATGATGGGTGGGTTGCGCAGCAAGTGTCGGCGCTTCTTTCGCAAAGTTGGTCGTAGGTGATGCTCCAGATACGAACAGTAATACTGTGCACTGACGATGACATTCACTTCAGAACTGTTCCAGGGACTCGACAGGCAGTAGACCGCTCCATTCGCACCATGAACAGAACAGGCTCTGCTAACAGTATACTACGCCTTCCATATCGCTGGCAACGGGTTCTACACAACGCTGGTGACTACTTTGAAGGAGGTGCCAACAAGTAACTCTTTTGTATCTGTTGTGAATAAATAGTTGCAACTATTTAAGTTCCAACCCTAATACACTGCTAGACATTTGCTAAGGAACAACTCACATTTGTTGAGGAACACCTTCAAATTGCTAGGAAACAACAGAAAACAGCTACGAAACACTCGAGCAATGATAGTAGGCTAACAGGAAATGTAGGGGATGGGACATATTAACTGCGCCGAAGCCAGTGCACAATTGCTCTGTATGGATTAGACCGTACATGCAGTACCGTGTTACACCGATGGAAATGATTATTGTGACATTCCGTGTGGTACATCAATATGTCTGCAAGACATCATGTGAATGCTGACAGCCATGAATTAGTATTTGGACGGTCCGAAGCTACTCAAAGTGTTACTACTGGTGCCACAGTAATGGGTATGACATATCACGGTTTAAAAAAGACAGCTGAAGGTGGAAACGCTATGTGAAAACGTGCCGATGGTCGTAGACGGGCCACAACACCGAAAGAGGATCGGTACGTAGCACTCTTGGCGAAAAGGATTTCATTCCTGGGCAGACCGCTACAGACCTGGCAACCGCAATCGTTACACGTGTCTCTGCCAGAAGCGTTTCGCGGCTATTAAATGAAGCTGGGATGTGTGCTCGACAGCTTGGTAAATTCAACGCACTTTAACTACCGCATATTAGAGAAACTGGTCGTTGGTGTATGGAACATTTTGCTTGGGGTCAGTAGCGATGGTACAGAGTGGTGTTCTCTGACGAGTCCCCCTACATCTACATCTACATGGCTACTCTGCAATTCACATTTAAGTGCTTGGCAGAGGGTTCATCGAACCACAATCATACTATCTCTCTACCATTCCACTCCTGAACAGCGCGCGTGAAAAACGAACACCTAAACCTTTCTGTTCGAGCTGTGATTTCTCTTATTTTATTTTGATTATCATTCCTACCTATGTACGTTGGGCTAAACAAAATATTTTCGCATTCGGAAGAGGAAGTTGGTGACCAAAATTTCGTAAATAGATCTCGCCGTGACGAAAACCGTTTTTGCTTTAATGGCTTCCGTCCCAACTCATGTGTCATATCTGCCTCACTCTCTCCCCTATTACGTGATAACACAAAACGAGCTGCCCTTTTTTGCACCCTTTTGATGTCCTCCGTCAATCCCACCTGGTAAAGACCCCACACCGCGCAGTAATATTCTAACAGAAGACGAACGAGTGTAGTGTAAGCTGTCTCTTTAGTGGACTTGTTGCATATTCTAAGTGTCCTTCTAACGAAACGCAACCTTTCGCTCGCCTTCCCCACAATATTATCTATGTGGTCTTTCCAACTGAAATTGTTCGTAATTTTAACATCCAGGTAGTTAGTTGAATTGACAGCCTTGAGAATTGTACTACTTATCGAGTAATCGAATACCTACGGATTTCTTTTGGAACTGATGTAGATCACCTCACACTTTTCGTTAATTAGCGTCAACTACCACCTGCCACACCATACAGCAATCTTTTCTAAATCGCCTTGCAACTGATACTGGTCATCAGGTGACCTTAATAGACGGTAAATCACAGCATCATCTGCGAAAAACCTAAGAGAACTGCTCAGATTGTCACCCAGGTCATTTATATAGATCAGGAACAGCAGAGGTCCCAGGACGCTTCCCTGGGGAACACCTGATATCACTTTAGTTTTACTCGATGATTTGCCGTCTATTACTACGAACTGCGACCTTCCTGACAGGAAATCACGAAGCCAGTCGCACAACTGAGAGCACAGTGCCCCCTGCACTGTGGCAAGTGATTCTGGCTAGAAGTTAGTGTTGAGAGCGTACTGAACACGTTACACACCACGGAATATTACTGAATGTAATCGGTTTGGCCTAGGCATTACGGTGTGGACAGGTATTACAGGTATTTTGTGCACAGAGATCGAATACTGCTGCAAGTCTTTGCGCGAGGTACCGTTACAGCACAGCATTAGGTCAAGGAGGTTATACTGGTTGATGTCCGTCTGTTTAAAGGCTTATGGACGAAAAAGCTCGCCCACAAATGACGTCAAAGGTGTCGGACGACCTGGAAACTGCAGATATTGAACCTCTGGAATTGCCTGGGCACCCCCCAAACCTACACTCTGTAGAGCGTACTTTGGAGGCTGTTGGCAGGTGTTTCTCAATGAACACACCCTCTCCGAAACTTGCATGAACTGAAGTCCGTCTTGAGAGAGGAGTGGAATCATATCCCCCGATGAGTCCTGGACTGTTTGGAAGCACTGTTTGGAAGCCAGCATGAACAACAGGTGCAAAATGGGCATTAGAGCCCGAAGAGGTCATATCGCTGAGAGTCCTATAACGATGTTTATGTTGGGATTCCGACTTGTGTCAAACTTAAACGTTGTTTATGCCTGTTATCCTGGTTTCCCATGTGTCGAAATATGTACCATTTTCCGTTATAAATATACCACTCCAACAATATAACGTAAGTATTGGTTGCATGTCCACCATTGCCTGCGACTATTCTTGTTCCATAACGTCTCTTATCTTTAGTAACTGTCAAGTAGAATTCTGCGTTCAAGGTGCAAGACTATCACTCAAAACAAGTGCCGTCCAGAGATGTTGAAAATCCGTATTTCGGGCACTGGAACTTGAAATTTCGAAAAACATTCTCCAATAAAATTGCAATTCCTGAATCCATATCCGCTGCAGACCGATACTTGGATTTCTGCACAGCACTTTGTTTTCGAATCAGTTTTAGACTCCTTGTCGTTGCAACACAGCGCTACAGTTTAATCTCATAACATGTTGTTGTGGAGAGGACGTGATAAATAATTAAATGCAGAAAAGAACTTTTTTATGTGCTGACTACAGTTCAAAACTGACTAACCCATTTATTTTACCTATTTTAATAAAACATTGTTGTCCACAGCAGTCTGTGTTCGTGCAGGAAATATTTACTGAGCTTTTCATTAGTGAGTGCCTACGTCATGTTTTCCTCTGTACGAAGCGCGAGATAAAATAAATTGCGTGGCGGACTTTGATCCGGCGAGCAATCGTGAGTGATGAGTCGTACTTTTTAATTAACTTCTGTTCTATACGACACGTTTTGGAATCCTGTTTTCAACCGCATTTGTCCTTGCATGATGCATTACAAACACAATTAAAAACACAAAGCTGACAGCAAAGTTGAAAAAAATATATTTACATATTATCACCTACATGAATTGCCGTGCTATACACGTCTGCTGACCATACAAAAAAAAAAAAAAAGGAAACAAATCAAAAAGAATAGTCGGTAGTTACCTCATTCTCTTTTTGCCGTACCAATCGTCTGTTCACCGCCGTTGCTGAATTAGGTTTTGGAACAGAGGTGAATGGTGAGACAAGGAGAGTAAGGTGGCAAATTGTATGCTTTACTTTGACACATCCAATCAATACAGATTTTGCGGGTTTGCTGAAGTGACTCATATGCGAAGGATGTAGGTCTAACATGAGACGTAGCGTTGCAACATTTGGAAACTTACAATCTCTATCAAAAAGGAGACGAGCTCCAGTCCCTATAAGAGTGACAGCTAATGATCCTCATTCTCAGCATCCTTCCATTACAGTTTCAGTTTTATCGTTTGCGCCGGCCGGAGTGGCCGAGCGTTTCTAGGCGCTACAGTCTGGAACCGCGCGACCGCTACGGTTGCTGGTTCGAATCCTGCCTCGGGCATGGATGTGTGTCATGTCCTTAGTTAGGTTTACGTAGTTCTAACTTCTAGGGGACTGATGACCTGAGCAGTTAAGTCCCATAGTGCTCGGAGCCATTTGAGCCATTTTATTTATCGTTTGTCCAATAGTATTTTTCACTGTCGTAGATCGTGATGTAGAACGCCTTTCAAAAGAAATAGCCACAAGTTGTTTACATCAGAAAGAATATTTCCAGACACTCAAACGACAGAATATATTTGTTGTAATGGAAATGATAACAGTTTATCCTGGATAACGAGAAAAAGTGGTTGTCGTGGCGAAGCAGTTTGCATTATTGATAAGTCGTTGAGACTCCCTGCGTTTGCGCAGCGCAAACATCCTGGTCCACTGTAATCTTGTGGAGATTCAACGTTCTCCTTTTCTTCCGTATGGTTTTAATTACAGTCAGGTATCACCTACATGATACCTCATTTGACGATTTGGGAAAAAGTTTGGATATTTTTGATAAGGTCTTATGGGACCAAACTGCTGAGGTCATCAGTCCCTAGGCCTATACACAACTTAATCTGACTTCAACTAACTTAGGCCACGGACAGCACACACACCCATGCCAGAGGGAGGACTCGAACATTTGACGGGGAAAGCCGCACGGACCGTGACAAGGCGCCCGAGATCGCGCGGCTACGATTTGTGAAATATGGTTTAGGACCACAATTCCTAATCAACCACAAAAGGCAGAAGCTAATTTTGTTATCCCAAAACCTTTGTACTACGTGGATACGAGTTTGACATTCTTCAGTTTCTTTCCAATAGAATTTTAGGAGAACATACAGTCTCAAATGTTGAACAGTATATTTCCGTTTCTTTCGTCATATTACAATTACGAGCTCTTAAATATATTAACGACAAGACTTCATATTTTTGAAGTTGTTATCTTATCAGCCGTGCCGTGTTAAACGCGTCTATGGAGTAATTTTATACGAGTGGCGTTCAATACGTAATGCAACACAGTTGTTTCGGAAAGCAGGTTGGGTTTATTCAGGACACCAGTACATTGTATTATGACCCACTCTTTTGGCTACAAAACGTAATCTGCGTTCAATACGACGACCTTACACCACGTTACTGGGAGGACCTGTTTGCCCGCACCGTACCACTCTATTGGTCGACATCGGAGACGTCTTGCTGCATCTATAACCTCCCCATCGTCCACGTACTGACCCCTCGGAGTGCATCCTTCATTCGGCCAAGCACTGCAAAGCGCGAGACCCGGGCTGTGGGGTGGATGAGGAAGAACAGTCCGCCGGCCGGCTAGGCGCTACAGTCTGGAACCGCGTGACCGCTACGGTAGCAGGTTCGAATCCTGCCTCGGGCATGGGTGTGTGTGATGTCCTCAGGTTAGTTAGGTTTAAGTAGTTCTATGTTCTAGGAGACTGACGACCTCATAAGTTAAGTCCCATAGTGCTCAGAGCCATTTGAACCAAGAACAGTCCAAGAAGATTCGTGAGCTCTTCTCGGGTGCTCAGACTGCGTGAGCCCTTGCGTTGTCATGGAAAAGGAGAAGTTCGTTTGAATTTTTGTGGCGCCGATAATACAGCAGTCACGTCCTTGATTTTGCTGAGGGTGGCCTAATACACTACAGAGATGACGGTTGCAGCATGACTGAGGGAGGATATCAAGCAGAGGAGCACCTTCAGAGTCCTTGAGACCGTGGCCCTGATTTTACCGGTTAAGGGTGCGCCTTTGAACTTTTTCTTCGGAGGAGAGTTTGTGTGACGCCACTCCACGCATTGCCGTTTTGTTTCCGCTTTTAAGTGGTGAACCAGTATTTCATCGCCTGTGCCGATTTTCTACACACACACACACACACACACACACACACACACACACACACACACAAACACAAACACAAGCACAAAAAAAAAACAAAAACAGACTGCCACGATGAGCCTCGTAACACGCAAGCAATTCCGCGAAGATGGTCTACAACTACATCTACATTTATACTCCGCAAGACATCCTACGGTATGTGGCGGAGGGCACTTTACGTGCCACTGTCATTACCTCCCTTTCCTGTTCCAGTCGCGTATGGTTCGCGGGAAGAACGACTGTCTGAAAGCCTCCGTGCGCGCTCTAGTCCCTCTAATTTTACATTCGTGATCTCCTCGGGAGGTATAAGTAGGGGGAAGCAATATATTTGATACCTCATCCAGAAACGCACTCTCTCGAAACCTGGCGAGCAAGCTACACCGCGATGCAGAGCGCCTCTCTTGCAGAGTCTGCCACTTGAGTTTGTTAAACATCTCCGTAACGCTATCACGGTTACCAAATAACCCTGTGACGAAACGCGCCGCTCTTCTTTGGATCTTCTCTATCTCCTCTGTTAACCCGACCTGGTACGGATCCTGCACTGATGAGCAATACTCAAGTATAGGTCGAACGAGTGTTTTGTAAGCCACCTCCTTTGTTGATGGACTACGTTTTCTAAGGACTCTCCCAATGAATCTCAACCTGGAACCCGCCTTAGCAACAATTAATATTATATGATCATTCTACTTCAAATCGTTTCGCACGCATACTCCCAGATATTTTACAGAAGTAACTGCTACCAGTGTTTGTTCCGCTATCATACAATAAAGGATCCTTCTTCGTATGTATTCGCAATACATTACATCTGTCTATGTTAAGGATCAGTTGCCATTCCCTGCACGAAGTGCCTATCCGCTGCAGATCTTCCTGCATTTCGCTGCAATTTTCTAATGCTGCCAATTCTCTGTATACTACAGCATCATCCACGGAAAGCCGTATGGAACTTCCGACACTATCTACTAGGTCATTTACATGTATAGTGAAAAGCAATGATCCCATAACACTCCCCTGTGGCATGCCAGAGGTTACTTTAACGTCCGTAGACGTCTCTCCATTGAGAACAACATGCTCTTTATGATTTTTTGTTAGGCGGTGAGGAGCTCTGCGGGCACATACATTTGAGGAGCCCACCTGGTGGACGAGTGTGTCACACTACCAACCGAGTCGTCCAGTTGAGCAGCGATGTTTGTGATTACCGTCCGTCGATCACATCGAATGGGATGCGTGGGCATGTTTAAACATTGCAGGAAACACAGCTGTGTGGAGCCGGCCATCCCGCGAGAGATTGGACAGATACGCGTGACCTTGTTGCGATGATGACAGACGACTCACCGTGCTTTTGTTCACTGCCAGGTTTCCGTAGGCATCCTGCAAGTACCTACGAATATCTGCGATGCTCTGGTTTTCCACCAAGAGAAATTCAGTGACAGCTCTCTGTCTGGAACGCACCTCCATTACAGACACCATTTTGAACGCTATGTATAGCGCCGCCACCTATCGGAACTTCGTGAAACTGTAGAAGCTGAAGCGAAAATGTTCCACGATGTTCCACAACAAATTTTTTCCGCCAAAACTGGCCGAAACAAAGTATGTTACATTGTTTGCTGACGGCCCCTGGTATGATGCCACGAGAGGGCGAACGGCGCGGACACTTGGTTGCCGTGAGCGCTGGAGTGGCCGAGCTGGTGGCAAACACGAGCGGGGAGTAGTGAGACGAAGCACGGTGACGAAAGAGCCAGTATTAGTCACAGCCTGGAGCGAGGTCTTCGAGAATCCCGCGCGGTGCGATTTTGTCAGCCGGACGTCACTGTAGTCTACTCAGTGTGTGGCCGCTGTATGGATGTGACAGCCAAGTTGAGTGATAGGTGTCTTTTCCCGTCCTGACTTACAGTGATCCCAGCCGAGGCGGAGGAAGAAGCTCTTACATACTGAGAAGACCAGTTGGCAGTTGCACGCTGGTGGTTTTATGAGTGGTACCGTGCACCATGTGGTACACGAGCAGTGCACTGGGTGTGATTGCTAGGCACAAGCGCTGCACAGAAGTCTATGGTTGTCGTGTGACAAGTTGTGGCTGTTTTCCGATGGCACACACGAGTGCAGGTATGTGGCTGTGAGAGGGATCGTTTCAGTTACTTCACTTCACACGGTGGTCGCGATTAACTGTATTACTCCTATAGCGTATTGTTTAAACTACGTGATAAGGGTGACTGGTTGTGGATACAATTCTGATGAGAATTCTCAGTGTTAATTATTCTACATCGACATCTACTACATCTACATGGTTACTCCGCAATTCACACTTAAATGGCTGGCAGAGCGTTCATCGAACCATTTTCATACTACTTCTCTACCATTCCCCTCTCGAATGGTGTGCGGGAGAAAGGAACACCTAAATCTTTCCGTTAGAGCTCTGATTTCTCTTGTTTTATTATGTGGATCATTTCTTCCTACATAGGTGGGCGCCAACAAAATATTTTCGTATTCGGAAGAGAGACTTGGTGACTGCAATTTCGTAAATAGATCTCGCCGCAAAGAAGACGGCCTTTGTTTCAGTGACTGCCGGGAGAAGGGGGGTGGTTCTAGTGTCCATATCCGCATTTCTTGCTGTGTCCGGATACTTTTGAGTAGAAGGTGTATATAATATTTCTCACTATAACCGACTGACTGTTGTTTGTAATGAACATGTTTACGATATTTAAAATGACGTGGAACTGTGAAATTACACTTTACGTAACACAGGGACCTAAAAATTGTAATGTTTGTGCGTGTGGTCGGGCCCTGAATGACAGCTATTCACGCAATGTTAGTATTAGCGGATAGGCTTATTAATCGTCCACTGGACACGAGAAACATCGCTAAGAGTGAAGAACGTTGGAGCTTGGAGATTCGGGCTGGGAAAAGGAGTTGCGATGTGTTGGAGCTACTGGGTGGTGGCATAGGGGATGATCCTGTATCACTGAGATCTTGCAAACAGTGGATACAGCTGAGCAGGTGGGTTATGACTTCCTGACTTTCCGAAAAGTATCCGTGACTGTACCACTTCTGAGGATGTACGTCTGGAGTACAGCATTGTATGGTAGTGGAACATGGACTGTGGGAAAGCCGGAACAGAAGAGAATCGAAGCATTTGAGATGTGGTGCTATAGACGAATGTTGAAAATTAGGTGGACTGATAAGGTAAGGAATGAGGAGGTTGTACGCAGAATCGGAGAGGAAAGGAATATGTGCAAAACACTGATAAGGAGAAGGGACAGGATGATAGGACATCTGCTAAGACATGAGGGAATGACTTCCATGGTACTAGAGGGAGCTGTAGAGGGCAAAAACTGTAGAGGAAGACAGAGATTGAAATACGTCAAGCAAATAATTGAGGACGTAGGTTGCAAGTGCTACTCTGAGATGAAGAGGTTAGCACAGGAAAGGAATTCGTGGCGGGCCGCATCAAACCAGTCAGCAGACTGATGACCAAAAAAACCACTTCGTCAACTACTAACCAAGACCTGATCGCACTACCTTCAGAAATATATGGTCGAATCGATGAATATTTGACACAGAAAACCAGTAAGTTATACCCGACAGCGATTGTTCTACAGAAACTGAGGTCAAATACGACGTGCCACAAGGAAGCGTTAAGAATGAATAATATTCTCAAATACATGAACGATGTATCAGAAATTATGAGCAGCAGACACTGTTCAGTGACGATGCTGCTGTGTGCTGGAGAACATAGTAGATGGACTATCGAAAGGAAATTCGGAATGACTTGAACAAAATTAGCACTGACTTCAATGAGTGAGAGCATTCTTTAAAAATGAATGTATGTAAAACAGTGCCTCCAATAAAAAGAAGAAAACTGGCAGTATCCGATTACTAGATTAGTGGTAAATGTGTTGAGGATGTCACACTGGAGGGGGGGGGGGGGGGATAATTATTTACGTGTTGCAGACATCAAATATCAGCACACGCTGGTCAAAACAACCTTTAACCACTCCAATCGAGCCATGGAGTTGGGTTGCTTGGCTAAACTTCTCCGAAGAACTGTACTCAATGGAATTCAGGCTATCTTACCGATGATGGTTTTTGTGGCTGCATGACTCGCCCACTCCAACTGCTTTCTGCTGCCGAGATGTCACCCAGGACGCTACGTCTAAGCGGTTCCAGTGAGACAGCCGTCATCACAGCACTCCACACAGCTGGTCTGCAACGCTGCACTTAATTTGGGAAACTCATTACGATAATTTTTATCAATTTGATGTCAATATATTGCTGTTTTATTCTATCAATATGTTCCTCTCCCACTCAATGAGTCTCATAACGTCTGGTAAAGCACAATCAGCCAATGTTCAGTTCGTCTCACAGTAATAAAAAATCGACTCTGAGATTTTCGTTACTACGATGGGCACGTTATTATATTTTTAATCTCGCTTTATCATACAAAGGTGTTAAATGTTTTATAAGATGTTACTGAATAAATTATTAAGAGATTTTTTAAAAAAGATCTACTTTGTTCCTAAGCAGATAAATTTTGAGTAAATGAGACGGATTTTAATGTACTTTAATTACGTTCTAGCAATTTATAAACATCATGGGTCTATTTAACTAATTACACATTCCACAGTTTAGTGCATTCTTTATAACTGATAAATGTGATTAACGTATTTTAGCTTCTCAGGCAGAACAATGTAGTAAATCCACACCGCATGTATTAGCTGCCGAAAGTGGGCTTAAATATGTGTACCATAAAATAAATGGTAACCAACTGAGAACAAACTAATTTCACTTTGTAGTATCGTTACTAGTCTAGGTGTTTGACGATGTTTGGTTTGTGGGGCGCTCAACTGCGCAGTCAACGGCGCCCGTACAAAGTCACAATTTTTACACAGCCCAAATTTTCGTACACAGTCCAATCTAGCCACTGTCACTAACGACAACGACGACGATGATGATGATGATGATGATGACGATGATGAAATGATGAGGACAACACAAACACCCAGTTCCCGGGCAGAGAAAATCCCTAACGCGGCCGGGAATCGAACCCCCGCCCCCGTGATCCAGACGCAGTAACGCTAGCGGACTTAACTAGTCGAGGATCTACCAGACTAAGTGCCATGAAAATTAACAGATGAGACCTACAATTACCGTAGGGTCTAGAATTTATCTCTCTGTATGTTCATCCCAACAAAATCTGACACTTAATGTGACTGACAAGGGGAGGCCGCCAACTGTGAAATTCAGATTCGATTCATATTGCGCATAATAAAAGCTCATGGCCAGAGGTGTAATGTGGCAAAGCACCAAGATGCACTTCTCAGCCGTTGTCGAGAGAATCTACAGTTAAAAGAAACCGTTCTGGTGAAATACTCTCTACGATTTATAGTTTACTACATGGTCGTGGCGCAGCGGTAAGCGCTCGGGTTCGTAATCCGAACGTTTGACTTACACTATACGTATTCGTTTCGGAATGTCGTTTCTACGTCTTCCGTTAACTACATGTGTAAACATTATGAAGACAATTAATAACATTTGAGAAATACAACTTTATTTGCGGAAAACATAATCATGTACGAAGTTGCCAGTTTTTCCACGACAAACGACTTTCAACAACTTATTATATGCATAATTGTTGCAACTGATTGCCGGGAATTTATATATATATATATATATATATATATATATATATATATATATATAATTTGAATTACAAAAACAAATACTAAAAAAAAAAAATCTGCATGGCGCGAGAACCGATACGGCGACCTTCGGATTACGAACCCAAGCGCTTACCACTGCGCCATGACGCTGTTGGAAAATGTAAATCGTGGAGAGTATTTCACCCAAACGGTTTCTTTTAACTGTAGATTTTCTCGACAACGGCTGAGAAGTGCATCTTGGTGCTTTGCCACATTACACCTCTGGCCATGAGCTTTTATTATGCGCAATATGAATCGAATCAATTATTTGTTGGATGTATTCAAATCTTTGTCTTCCTCTATAGTTTTATCCCTCAACAGCTCCGTTTAGTACAGTGGAAGTCATTTCCTGATGTCTTAACAGATGCCCTGTCATCCTTTCCCTTCACCTTGTTAAGTGTTTTCCACATATTCCTTTCCTCTCAGATTCTGCGTAAAACCTTCTCATTCCTTACCTTGTCAGTCCATTTAATTTTCAACATTCGTCTGTCGACATCTGAGCAGCTTCGATTCTCTTCTGGTCGGGTTACCCCACAATCCATGTTTCACTACCGTTGAATACTGAACTCCAAACGTCCATTTTCAGGAATTTATTCCTCAAATTATGGCCTACGGTTGATTTTCCTGGTATGCCATTTTTTCCACTGCTGGTCTACTTTTGATGTCCAATTTCCTCCGTCCGTCATTGGTTATTTTGCTGCCTAGGCAGCAGAAATCCTTAACTTCATCTTCTTTGTGACCATCAACCCTGATGTTAAGTTTCTCGTTGTTTCCATTTCTGCTACTTCTCATTACTTTCATTTTTCTTCGATTTACTCTCAAGCCATATTCTGTTCTCATTTAACTGTTCATTCCATTCAGTAGGTACTGTAATTCCTCTTCACTTAAGATGCCAGTGTCATCAGCAAATCGTGTCACTGATATCGTTTCACTTTAAATTTTAATTCCACTCCTGAAACTTTCTTTTATTTGCGACATTGCTTCTTCGACGTACAGACTGAACAGTAGGGAAAAATGACTACATCCCGGTCTTACACCCTTTTCAATCCGAGCACTTCGTTCCTAGCCCTCCACTCGTATTACTCCCTCTTTGCTCTTGTACATACTACATGTTACTCGTCTCTCCCTACAGCTTACCACTATTTTTCTCAGAATCTCGAACATCTTGCAGCGTTTTACAGTCTCGAAAGCTTTTTCCAAGTCGACAAATTCTATGAACGTCTCCTGATTCAATTTAATCTTGCTTCCATTATCAACCGCAACATCAGAATTGCCTCTCTGGTGCCTTTACCTTTCCTGAAGCTAAACTGGTAGTCATATAACAGATCCTCAGTTTCATTTTCTATTCTCCTATATATTTTATTCTTGCTAGCAACTTAGATCCTTGAGTTGTTAAGCTGATTGTGCGGTAATTCTTGCACTTGTCAGCTCTTGCAGTCTTCGGAATTGTGTGGATGATATTTTTCTGAAAGTCAGAGTAATACATTCTACATAACAACGTGAATAGTCGTTTTGTTGCCACTTCCCCCAATAATTTTAGAAATTCTGATGGAATGTTATCTATCCCATCTGCCTTATTTCATATTAAGTCCTCCAAACCTCTCTTAACTTCTGATTCTAATACTGGATCCCCTATCTCTTGTGAACTGACACCTGTTCGTTCTTCCATCACGTTCGACAAACCTTTCCCCTTATAGAGGCCTTCAATGTACTGTATCCATCTATCCTCTCTCTCCTCAGCATTTAACAGTAGAATTCCCGTTGAACTCTTAATGTTAGTAATCTTGCTTTTAATTTCACCGAAAACTATTTTGACTTTCCTACATGCTGATTCAGTCTTTCCAAGAATTATTTCTTTTTCGATTTCTGCTCATTTTTCATGCAACCATTCCGTCTTAGCTTCCGCTTACTTACTATTTATTTCTTTCCTCAGCGATTTGCATTTCTGTACTCCTGAATTTCCTTGAACATTTTTGTACTTCCTTGTTTCATCGATCAGCTCAGTATTTCTTCTGTTACTCATTGTTTCTTCGCAGTTACCACAATTGCAACGATGTTTTCCTTTCCATCTTCCGTCATTGCACTTCTTAAAAATGTCCATTCCTCTTCAGCTGTACTGCCTACTGGGCTATTCCCTGTTTTTGTACCTGCAGCCTTAGAGAAATTCAAGGGTATCTCGTCACTTCTGTATCCCACTTCGCTGCGTATTGATACTTCATGAATGATCTGCTGAAATTCAGCCTCATCTTCATCACTATATATTGTGATCTGACTCTATATCTGATTTCGGAATATCCGTCTGAACATGATCTAACTGAAATCTTCCCGTATCACCTAGGCTTTTCCAAGTATACCTTCTCATCTGGTGATTCTTGAACAGAGTATTTGCTATTACTAGCTGAAATTTATTACAGAACTCAATTAGTCCTTTTCCTTTCTCATTCTTGTCCAAAGCCTATATTCTCCTGTACCCTTTTGTTCTACTCGCTTCCCTACGACGGCATAGCAGTCCCCCGTGACTATTAGAGTTTTGTCTCTCTTTACTGTATAACCGTTTCAATATCGTAGTACACTTTCTTATCTCTTCATCTTCAGCTTGTGACATCGGCAGGTATACCTGAACTATCGTTGTCGGTGATGGTTTGGTGTCGATTCTGATAATCACTGAACTGTTAAGAATAACACATACTCTGCCTTCCCATTCATTCATAACGAATACTACTCCTATTATACCATTTTCTGCTGCTGTTGATATTACCCTGCACTTATCTGACTAGAAATCCTTGTCTTATTTCCATTTCACTTCACTGACCCTTACTATGTGGTGTCTAGATCGAGCATTTGCACTTCCCTTTTCAATTTCTCTAGCTTCCCTACCATGTTAAAGCTTCTCACGTTCCACGCTGCGACTCGTACAACGTTATCCTTTCGTTAGTTATTCAGTCTGTTTCTCATGGTCACCTCCCGTTTGGAAGCCCCTCCCAGAGATCAAAATGGGGGACTATTCCAGAATCTTTGGCCAATGGAGAGATCATCATGACAATTTTTCGATTATCGGCCACTGCCCTGTAAGTACATACTATGTGCCTTTACTGCAGTGGTTTTCATTGCGTCCTGCATCTTCATGCCATTGATCATTGCTGATTCTTCCGACTTTTGGGTTAGTTTCCTACCTCAAAGGCAAGGTAGTGGCCTGAACCTCTGTCAGCTCAATTTCATTCAGCTATGGCGAGTTTTGAACTCGGGATTGAAGACGTGTTGATTACTAATCACTATACTTAGACCACATATGTTTCACGTAGTAATTCCTTGCGCCGGCCGGAGTGGCCGTGCGGTTCTGGGCGCTACAGTTTGGAACTGGCGACCGCTACGGTCGCAGGTTCGAATCCTGCCTCGGGCATGGATGTGAGTGATGTCATTAGGTTAGTTGGGTTTAATTAGTTCCAAGTTCTAGGCGACTGATGACCTCAGAAGTTAAGTCGCATAGTGCTCAGAGCCATTTCAGCCAATTCCTTGAATGCAAATTTTAAGTTGTTTGTGTTCATTAGTTGTGCAATGGCTTTTAATGAATAATGAGATAGTTTAACTTGCTTTGGATATTAAAAATGTACCACGAATAATGGCAACAAGTGACGAAATTGCAATTACAGCGTGTGTAGTATAGTTAAAAGAATATGGTAGGTGGGGGCAAAGCCCGCATCTCGTGGTCGTGCGGTAGCGTTCTCGCTTCCCACTCCCGGGTTCCCGGGTTCGATTCCCGGCGGGGTCAGGGATTTTCTCTACCTCGTGATGGCTGGGTATTGTGTGCTGTCCTTAGGTTAGTTAGGTTTAAGTAGTTCTAAGTTCTAGGGGACTTATGACCACAGCAGTTGAGTCCCATAGTGCTCAGAGCCATTTGAACCATAGGTGGGGGCAAAGGTGCGCAATTAACACATTGCAATTTCTCGCTTCTGGTTTTCTGGTTCCATGAAACTGAAAATATTTCACAGTACACCTAAGATCATACTTTACACGATAACATGGGTTACAGAGTGCTTATATGATGTATTAAAGTTATACTTAACAGAATGTTAGGAATGAAGAGAATCCCAGGCCTGGGATGAACATCGTATTGTTATGGGAAAAATTCCACACAATTGTCAATTATTGTAACTATAGCAGAATAAAGGAAAATTAAAGTATTTGTCAGGTACTGAGATTATTAACTTGTATAATGTTTTACTTCGAAATCATCACCATCATCACAATCATCATCATTGTCTCCATCATCGTGCCTGTACTACACATCAAAACATTATGCTAACACATCACTAATTTAAATAAGAACATTTTAACACAAAGAAACACTGTATTGATATTATAGGTATTTCGTGGCACACTTTTCTTCAGTTTTCCATCACAGTTTGTTTTCGTGTTTCCTCTCCACCACAGAGTTGGTGGGACGGAAAAGTTGCTGAAAACAGTTCCATTTTTCTGTATTGAGCCCCATTATCCTCCAGAGGCTGATTTTCCCCAGTTGCCTCAAACTTAAATTATGACGATCGATGAACATGGGATAACTGTCTTTCCCTGCGACTTGCGTTTCTTTATTAAACGGGCAGATAACGCCATTTCTTTCAGCAAACCGATATGCTAAATGTCGGAAGTGTTTAAACGTAATGCCGTAGAACATAAGAATGCAGACTGATACAGCGCTGCACAAATTCAGTTTCCTCTGTCTCAGATAATACTCTCTAGAAACGTCCCATAGATGCCACTCCATAGCCTGCTTTAAGTCTCTTACGTAATGTGGATTCATTACATCCAAACGTTTTAGCTGTATTTCTAATGAAAGATCCTTTTCGTTTTATCTTCTTCGCCTCCTCTAATGTTTTATAACACCAAGGCGTTTAGGAAGTTCTTCTCGCATAGTTTCTGTAACATGAAGTTGAACTAGTCTCGCTAATTTGGAAACAGTAGATGTAAAATAGTGAACTATAAATTGTCAATTAATCATATTAACTAAATCTAGGCTTTCAGGATTAAAACAGTAGAAAGAAGAAGGTTTCAAGGCAAGGATATGCACGCGGACATTTGTCCCAGTTAGGTCGTACGGTCTTTGCCCCATGGCGCTGATTTCTGAACTTTTGGTATCAGCTGCCATATATGGCAACATGTTAAACTAACAACTAAGTTTAAAGCGTGAGCTAGGTTATGTACTAACATACGCGGTATTTGTACACTACTGGCCATTAAAATTTCTACACCAAGAAGAAATGCAGACGATAAACGGGTATTCATTGCACTAATATATTATACTAGAACTGACATGTGATTACATTTTCACGCAATTTGGGTGGACAGATCCTGAGAAATCAGGACCCAGATCAACCACCTTTGGCCATAATAATGGCCTTGATACGCCTGGGCATTGAGTCAAACAGAGCTTGAATGGCGCGTACATGTACAGCTGCCCATGCAGCTTCAACACGATACCACAGTTCATCAAGAGTAGTGACTGGTGCATTGTGACGAACCACTTGCTCGGCCCCCATTGACCAGACGTTTTCAGTTGGTAAGAGATCTGGAGATTATGCTGGCCAGGGCAGCAGTCGAACATTTTCTGTATCCAGAAAGGCCCGTACTGGACCTGCAACATGCGGTCGTGCATTATCCTGCTGAAATGTAGAGTTTCGCAGGTATCGAATGAAGGGTAGAGCCACGGGTCGTAACACATCTGACATGTAACGTCCACTGTTCAAAGTGCCATCAATGCGAAAAAGAGGTGACAGAGACGTGTAGCCAATGGCACCCCATACCATCACGCAGGATGAATACACGTTTTCTATGTGCGTACACCGCGATGTCGCCAGACGCGGATGAGACCATCATGATGCTGTAAACAGAACCTGGATTCATCCGGAAACATGACGTTTTGCCATTGGTGCACCCAGGTTCGTCGTTGAGTACACCATCGCAGGTGCTCTGTCTGTGATGCAGCGTCACGGGTAACCGCAACCATGGTCTCCGATCTGATAGTCCATGCTGCTGCAGATGGTTGTTGTCTTGCAAACGTCCCAATCTGTTGACTCAGGGATCGAGACGTGGCTGCAAGATCCGTTACAGCCATGCGGATAAAATGCTTGTCATCTCGACTGCTAGTGATACGAGGCCGTCGGGATCCAGCACGGCGTTCCGTACTACCCTCCTGAACCCACCTATTCCATATTCTCCTAACAGTCATTGGATCTCGACCAAAGCGAGCAGCAATGTCGAGATACGATAAACCGCAATCGCGATAGGCAACAATCCGACCTTTATCAAAGTCGGAAACGTGATGGTACGCATTTCTCCTCCTTACACGAGGCATCGCAACAACGTTTCACCAGGCAACGCCGGTCAACTGCTGTTTGTGTATGAGAAATCGGTTGGAAACTTTCCTCATGTCAGCACATTGTAGGTGTCACCGCCGGCGCCAACGTTGTGTGAACGCTTCGAAAAGCTAATCATTTGCATATGACAGCATCTTCTTGCTGTCGGTTAAATTTCGCGTCTGTAGCACGTCATCTTCGTGGTGTAGCAATTTTAATGGCCAGTAGTGTAGCCATTAAATACGTGGTAAATACTTGCATCGAACACTCCAAAAAACTGACTCGCCTCTAATCTCAAAAGCTTCAATGGGCAAACCACTAATACGATACAAATGACAATTCCATCATAAAAGCTCTCTACTGAAGCTGCAGGGCTGCTACACTACACTCACAAGTAGGACAGACACTTGATTTGGATCTCCGCTCCGTGCGAATTTTTACCACCGCCTACCCTATAGATACAATTAATATGTCATTTGGGAGTATACCAAGTGCTAAATTTAGTACGCTTGTGGCAGCAAAAACATCTCTAATCTAGCTGGACAACGAGTCTAACAAAGATTGGATAGCAGATAAGGGTACGTCATTCCAGGCTACTTCAACTCTGTGTTCACCTGTCGTAGTGGCTGACGAGTGGTGGTATTCTAGTCTTCTGGCTACCAGTGGCACGATGTTTACAATGGGTGAAATATCAGGAGAGTCTCCAGGGTAACAGCCGTAAATCCTCTGTATCGATGTTTGAGAGGACAACACAAGTATGGGCGACCTTTGTTTATCTTGTTCAAGGACAACGTCACCGAGATCTCGAAGACATGACACTACCAGCGGTCTAACACGACAAAAACGTGACGCCCTGCTTTCCTAATAAACAGTTGAGCGAATCACGAGTCATCGCGCTGCATTCTCAGTGGCGTCACACCTCATCATGACATGTGGTGGGCCAGCATGACGATGACGAATGCAATATGGCAACATACGGTCTCCTCGGAGCTTCCGCACACTGATGCGACCGTCGTGAAGCAATGCGGAAACTTGGCACTCCTTTCAACTTTGCACCTCTCCTGTGTCCATAGTTATTGACCAAGAACTGTCTGCACGTCTCTCTCTCGCTCTTTCTCTCTCTGCTGCTGTGTGAATGTATATCACAACAGTTAACGTTCGTATAGTCCTTGGTGCCGCAGACTCCTTCACTCTGTTCTTGTGGATACTCTTTTCAGCAACGAAGAAGCCGTGCTGCATGCACGAGGCGGGACTGTACGATCCTGCACGGTCGATTGGGAAATATGTATGTCCACTCGTTCAGTAGCCGCGCGAGGCTTTTGAGATCCAACAATGGCGATGACTATGTTTCTGCTGCACCCATCGATTCCGTTTTCGCACACCAGTGACGGGAACTATACGAACGCGAAGTGCACTCTAGCTTGACGATAACAACTTGTTAGGCCACGATACTGCAGCTGTCGTATTCCGACACGTATTGGTACACGTATCTTCTTCGTATACGAGACATAACACGATCTCCTCACAGACAAACAACATTCAAATGCGATCCCTAAATGAGAAACCCACTGCGAAATTTTCCCTTACTTAAAGAACATAGATGGCGCCCCTCCTTCCTACATTGTACAGTTTCGCTGAAATGCTAACGAATTGTATACCAAAGCCAAGAGCACAGTTCATACAGTTTTGACGTTCGTTCCATGCCGTCTTTAATTTTGTTTCAGCTTTAATGGCCAACAGTGAACATTTCCGAAAAAAAATCTCCCACAGTTAATTTTTCCATAAAAAATGACTTATACCTGGTAATTCAGCTGCCTCTAGCAATGGCGTCTTTTGCAGACTACAATGTTATGCCTGGCCTCCATAAATAATTTGCCACATTTTCACGTTCTCTCGCTCGCTACTCGAAAACTAATAGTCCCACAGAAAATAATTAACAGGAATTTTTGCAGGAAATTTAATGCAGATAAATCTTGTCCCGGGTACGTTTTCGCTAGAGGCTGTAGTTTTCGAGTTATTAGAGGACCACGTACGAAAGTGAACTTCAAACTCACCCCACCTCCCACTCTGTCAGGATTTCTAGTAAGCTGTTCATGCCTCTCCACAGTTTAAAACATCGCAACTGCACGAATTATTTCCAGCGTTCGATCGTTTTTGGTCTTCATTCACTGGTCTTATTACGACAAGGGCTTAGTCACGTACTTGCAGATTGTAAAAGTGACTTCTGTATAAATTTTTTCCAACAATTTTGTGAGTTTTATCGGCATGCAATAAAAAATTACAAAGTTGTATTCGTCAGGCCTTCTGACTACGAAACGACTGTGGTTGTTAGAGTTAAGTTTGGATCGAAATTTCAACGTAATTATTTTTAGCGTTGTTGTTGTATTGGTCTTCAGTCCAGAGACTGGTTTGATGCAGGTTCTTAATCTCCCAGTACCTATTGCAACCTACATCCCTCTGAATCTGTTTAGTGTATTCATCTCTTGTTCTCCCTCTACGATTTTTACCCTCCACGCTGCCCTCCAATACTAAATTGGTGATCCCTTGATGCCTCACAATATGTCCTACCAACCGGTCCCTTCTTCTAGTCAAGTTGTGCCACAAATTTCTCTTCTCCCCAATTCTATTCAATACCTCCTCATTAGTTATGTGATGTACCCATCGAATCTTCAGCATTCTTCTGTAGCACCACATGTCTGAAGCTTCTATTCTCTTCTTGTCTAAACTATTTATCGTCCATGTTTCACTTCCATACATGGATACACTCCATACAAATACTTTAAGAAACAACTTCCTGACACTTATAGCTATACTCGATGTTAACAAATTTCTCTTCTTCAGAAACGCTTTCCTTGCCATTGCCAATCTACATTTTATATCCACTCTACTTCGACCATCATCAGTTATTTTGCTCCCCAAATAGCAAATCTCATTTACTTCTATAAGCGTCTCATTTCCTAATCCGATTCCCGCAGCATCACTCGATTTAATTCGACTACATTCCATTATTCTCGTTTTGCTTTTGTTGATGTTCATTTTATATCCTACTTTCAAGACACTGTCCATTCCGTTCAGCTGCTCTTCCAGGTCCTTTGCAGTCTCTGACAGAATTACAATGTCATCGGTGAATCTCAAAGTTTTTATTTCTTCTCCATGGATTTTAATTCCAACCCCGAATTTTTCTTTTGTTTCCTTTACTGCTTGCTCAATATAGAGATTGAATAACATTTTTAGCGTAACGTTTACAAAACTCATTTTTCTTTCATTGCCCCGCATGGACATGTTTAAATTAATAATGTTAACGAAATAGCTGAATATGCTGGTAGCGTAATCGCCAAATCAGTAGAGACTTGAAAAGGTCGAATATCGGGAATATTTCGTGTAGTAGAAGACCTCTGTGTGCAGTAGTATGAGGTAGGGATGGGAAAACCAACCGATTAAAACTTTGATCTGAGTAAACCCTATTGCTTTCTGGGCTCTGTCGTAACAGGTTTCTTTTTCTTGTTTTAATTTCTTACTGACAACCGTATGGAAACGGGTATATGAATTTGCCGTAACACTGGTGCTAAAGTTTTTGTGTTTAAATAAGACTTTTTTTTAAGGAGTAATATTTAGTCGTATTATTTTCATAATGAATTATTAAAAGGAATGGTAAAAGCGTTCAGTGCTGTCTTAATAACAACTCTGACAGAAACGAGCAACAAACGTTTGGCATAAGCAGTCTTGTTGGAGGAACATCCGCAACTGAGCGTTATACAGAGGTTGAAAATACCACTACAGCTGTAAAGTTATTTTATCATCACACGACCGGTTTCGGGCTCTTATACGCCCATCTTCAGGTGCTGGAACTTGGTGCTGTGACCTCCGAGCACCGCAGTAGGAGTGTACGAGGCGCGGTGTGCTACCTACGAGCGCAGGCATAAGACTTTGTATGGCTCTGCTGAAACAGTAGTTGGTTGGCTGGTTTGGGAGAGGAGACGATCAGCAAGGTCACCGGTCCCATTGGATTAGGGAAGGATGGGGAAGGAAGTCGGTCTTGCCGTTTCACAGGAGCCATCCACGCATATGCATTAAGCCATTGTGGGAAATCACGGAAAACCTGAATCAGGATGGCCGAATGTGCGTGCAATATGCTAACCACTGCGCCACCTTGCTCTGTAAGACAATAGTGTAGATGTTGCTGTGTGGCATGACCTGTTGGACGACGCTTGTGAACTTGCAGTGTGCAAGACCTGCTCAAGCATGGTCTCTAATTGTTGACACAATGATTCATTCACCGTTTACAATAAAAATAGGACGTAGCTAACCTGCGTCTGCTGCCTGTGTCTACATGATACACTTTTAAAAGCTTGTAAACCTTGGAAACTGACATCTTAACACGAAAAATGGAGTTCTCCAAACCCAGTTTTTAGCCGTTAGCACTGAGTACTCGTAATCCCCAAACAGGGGCATGATCCTCCATTACAACATGATTTATGAACAGAGTTTGAGAACATTAGCATCAACAGGAGAATACTGGAGACTTCTTTTTGTAGTACGCAACACCTCATTAAGCAACGAGCACTGGACGGACATTGGTTTATTTATATATTTCATTTGATATTATGACTCTGTGTAACTTGAAATGTATAGTGCAGAATCTGAGGGAATCTTGTAATCTCTTAATCTTTGTGGATTTGAGCGTTTATTACTGGAAATAACAGCAACAAAAATTGGAAAATAAGTTATTTCAGAAATCGGTTATTTCGAGCACTTTCAATAGTCAGGTCATATTGGAGATGAAAATAACCAGTACAACCGAAAACGGGCTGTTTCTGCGATAACCGTTATCCCTAATAGGGGGGAGGACCAAGGATAACATTAACATTCTCGTACTAGGAATCTTGATTGGTGAGGGACGAGTTTGGGAAGGAGGTGTGTTGGAAGGTAGCTTCTATATGTTTTTTTGGATAACTCGAAAACCAAGGCCTGCAGAGGATACGTGTTCCTCTACAAAATTTGATTAAATTAAACTAAATTTCCTACAAAAAGGTAGTGTTCATTTTTTTATAGGACTAGCAGTTTCTAGTGAGAGAATATGGACCATCTCGTGCATGTTTCATTTAAACCAGATATGAAATAGCGGTTTGCGTAAAACGAAATAGATTACGACATCTCAATCACTCTATACATCCAGTGTTATGTGGGTAATATTTCTGTTGACGTAAGTACTTCAGAAAAATTGGACTTCTGAGAAAAGTACTTTGAAATTACATTGAAATGAATACCCTTAGGTGCATACAAGAGTTGATATAAGTCAACGGGGACAGTTGAAAATGTATGCCACGACCGGGACTCGAACCCAGGATCTCCTGCTTACATGGCAGACGCTCTATCCACCCTTTTTTTTCCAACCAGCTCTCTGACCGAACACGCTGAGCTACCGTGCTGGCAACCATCTGAGCCATCGAGGACACAAATGATAGTGCGATTGCAGGGACTTACCTCTAGCATGCCTCCCGTGAGACCCAGATTCTCAACTTATTGTCCCGCACTATATTCATAGTGCCATTGCCCATCATACTCATTACTCGCGGCTTTGCTGCCGATTCCCGTAAGAGTTCAGGCACTGATTGTGCATCCGCACAGAATAAGATGGTCCAATGGCCGGTGAGCTATAACTATATTTTATATATATGAATATGGTATCTGTTCTTTCGGACATGCCCGAAACAACGATATTATCTTCATATATAAAAGTACTTTGGTTTTTAAGGGACCACACCAGAGTGATAGTGCGATTGCAGGGACTTACCTCTAGCATGCCTCCCGTGAGACCCAGATTCTCAACTTATTGTCCCGCACTATATTCATAGTGCCATTGCCCATCATACTCATTACTCGCGGCTTTGCTGCCGATTCCCGTAAGAGTTCAGGCACTGATTGTGCATCCGCACAGAATAAGATGGTCCAATGGCCGGTGAGCTATAACTATATTTTATATATATGAATATGGTATCTGTTCTTTCGGACATGCCCGAAACAACGATATTATCTTCATATATAAAAGTACTTTGGTTTTTAAGGGACCACACCAGAGTTTTACTTCAGACAACCATTAGTTGCTTAAAAACTTATCAGTCGGCTCTCGTATGGGACTACATGGTATGTTCGACCGCAAAATTTGTTATACTACAGCTCTGTATATTACTCGTCTTGCGATAGCAGCTAATCTGGGATCACCCCCAGTATCAGTGCCTTTATGTAGTCACCACGCCTCTCTCTGAGGCCTGTGAGGTGTTACAACGGTAATGAAGTTTCTAGGATAGTATATTATGTCCGTATCTCATTTTTACTTCAGACGGAGCAAATAAAATTCAAAATTTTCTAAGACAGATTTCAACCTAAATTAGTCAAAATGTTTCTCTTAGGAAAATTCATAAGGCAAATTACACTTTTAAAATTCCAACGATTTTCTGTTCTAGCCGAGAGTGTAGTATTAAATTCTGTCAAATTTCAGACGTACATAAATATGTATAAATGTTTCTGGAACAGAAGGTAGGTACCGTTTCCTTGTCTTGGTAACGGTCCAAGCAAATGAATATCTGGCAACTGAGGAAGTATTTAATGGACCGGAAGATAACTACAGCATTTCTCAGTAGCTCCATAACCTCAATCTGGAGGAGTATTTTGTCATACCAGTCAGCACTAGGATGCAATGTTATTGCAGTTGCTTGGCTCTCTTACTCGACTTCTGTTGACTTAGGACTGCGTCTTCAATCCGTGCACAGTTGTTTGTCTTCCGACAAAATTCTCATGTCTCACATGTGTTCTCCAGCATCGTATAACATACAGTATCTTACTATGTGCACCCTACTGAACGCTTCAAATGTTACTCTACGTTATGCGTCAGCTTCAGTGACGCGATAGAATGTATGAAATCACTGCACAGGCCGTTGCTTTCCCAGAAAACTTCCTTAGCCTTGGCAGTGTCATCTCCTGAAAAAGTGCGATTTTTGGTAAAACACTATGGCCGAGGACCTAATGCGAACGATATCACTGGGATAGTAGCTCTGTGTAGAAGTTGTAAAATCAGTGAGTAATATTACGTTATAATGAGCAATATATGATCTGTAAAAATTTGAAAATTTATACTAATTAATTTTAATTCACTTGTTTCACATCATGTGGTTTCAGCCTTGTCGATCACAACCTCAGCCTGAGTAAGAAAATCGGCCGTAAACTGACTATTTCCGTAACTGATTTAACGAAATCATGTGAAACCTACATCTGGATGGTATTACAAAGATTTGAACCACCGTTCTCCCGGATAAGAGTCCAGTGTCAATACACTGAGCCACCTCGCTCGATTCTACAATTTCATTCGCGAAGCACGACGTCAGTTAGGCTTAGGTACAACAATACAGAGACATGGGCCAAATTGTACGGAGCGGGCATTTTCCTTTCTTCGAGATTTCACAAAACTTAAAGTCGAGTGTTAATCAACAAGCGACATAATTGTGCAATTTTAGAAGGAGGAGATAAACGCTATTCCATTTGCTTTTTGTGTAAAGAAAGTTTACTTCAGTCTTAGGTACTGAAAAGGCATAAATCTAGGCTGAGGTAGATAATTATAATACTATAATAAGGTTAAGCGGCTAAGAGGGCTTTTCCTACTCAACTGATTTGTGAGTGATTTTTGAATCAGTTAGATGTGGATATAATTGTTAGAGGGGAATAAGTAGAGTAGCAAAGAGAAATCACGTGCAGATTACGGGGTCATGACAAGTTATGTAATTTGTTATGTTTTGTACACTCTTGTGCAATAATATTTTTTAAAAAAATTCACTAAATAGGCTCCATGAAATGTACTGGAGGACCTCTCGTGACCTGAACAAAGACGCCAGAAGAAGAAGTAGGCTTAATGAAGTAACATAAAGCTGTAATAATTTGTTACTAGAACTCATCGACTCACAGACTCAAGGGAAGTAAATGGGTGATTTTAAATTTGCTATACAGTGAAGAGCCAAAGAAACTGGTTCACCTGCCTAGTATCGTGTAGTACACAGAACTGCCGCAACACGACGTGGGATGGTCTCGACTAATGTCTGAAGTAGTGCTGGAGGGAGTATAAACGATGAATCCTGCAGGGATGTCCGTAAACCCGTAAGAGTACGAGGAGTTGGAGATCTCTTCTGAACGGCATCCCAGATATGCTCAGTAATGTTCCTGTCTGGGGAGTTTGGTATCCAGCGTAAGTGTTTAAACTAAGAAGAGTGTTTCTGGAGCCACTCTGTAGCGTTCTGGAGGTGTGGGGTGTCGCAGTGTCCTGCTGGAATTGCCCAAGTCTGTCTGAATGCACAATGGACATGAATAGGTGCAGGTGATCAGACAGGATGCTTACGTACGTGTCACGTCAGAAGCATATCTAGACGTTTAAGGGGTCCCATATCACTCAACCAGCACACGCCCTATAACACTACAGCTGCTGACATCAGGGTCCATGGACTCGTGAGGTTGTCTCCACGCGTCCATCAGCTCGATATAACTTGAAACCACACATCCGACCAAGCAACATGTTTCCAGTCATCAACAGTGCAGTGTTGTTGTTGACGGGTCCAGGCGAGGCGTAAAAAGCTTTGTATCGTGTAGTTAACAAGTGTACTCGAGTGGACCTTCGGCTCCGAAAGCCTATATCGATGATGTTTCGTCGAATGGTTCTCACGCTGACACTTGTTGATGGCCCAGCATTAAAATCTGCGGAACGGTTTCACTTCCGACACGTTGAACGATTCTCTTCATTCGTCGTTGGTCCCGTTCTTGCTGGATCTTTTTCCGGCCTCAGCGATGTCGGAGATTTGATGTTTTATCGGTTTCCTGATATTCACGATACACACGTGAAATGGTCGTACGGGAAAATCCCCACTTCATTGCTATCTCGGAGATGCTGTGTCCCATCGCTCGTGCGACGACTGTAATACTACTTTCAAACTCACTTAAATCATAATAAGCTGCCATTGTAGCAGCAGTACCCGATCTCACAACTGCGCCAGACACTTGAGGTCTTACAAGGAATTGCCAACCGTAGTGTCGTATTCTGCTTGTTTACATATCTTTGTATTTGAATACTCATGCCTATACCAATTTATTTGGCGCTTCAGTGTATATGACACATAACGCTTCACCACTGCTGCACGATATACTAAATAAATAATATTCACACTTAGGTGGTACAAAATAGGTATATTTTCATCGTAGTTAGTTTTCTTGGTTAACCAATATTTTTTAGGTTATAACTTGTTTTGGTAGCTCTGTTCCAATTTCAATGAGACAATAAGAGTGAGTGATATCAAGATAGATTTGGAGTGACGTAGAACCATTACGAACAAAGGATATGATAAATATTGATTTTTTTATGTAGAACTTTAGCGGATATTGAGAAGTTGTCTAGCTACTTAAGACGCACCTGTCACTCAGACTGTCATACAACATACAAATTACATCCTTTAATCATTTACTGCGTGATCTCCCCGGGAAAGTTTGATGGACTCTACATATGACGTTACGCTTGACGTGAGTTCCCAACTCAGATGCTTTTATGCCCAAGAAAACTAGCGGTTGCAATATGGTTAACTTTGTTCTGATGCCTTTGATCTCGATGTTAACGTAGAAGTCGGAAATGCCAGTTTGTATCTTCAAGTTCGAAGCAACAGCTCTACAGAGATTTCACGTACCGGATTTTGTGAAGTTAATCGAAGCAAAGGGAATCGTCAGTTTCAGTAATCTTCATGTTTTATTGCTGCGTTTGACTCCATTTATTTATCATATTTACTACATTGTGAACATTGGCGCTAACATCGCACAATATTTTTTACGCAGGTAAAAATGACATATACATCTTTCTCTTCAGACAGACAGCAAGAAACCACCAACTCAGTTTTTTAGTGCCAAACGTGAAGACGACAGAATTTGTACATTATTTATGGAGGTCTCTTATTCCAATCTATGTAAATACGAGTTAACATTCCCAATTATTCTCATCATACTCTTACATATATTACTGTTTAATATTTCCTTGTTTCTCAACGTGGCTTTTCAAGTTTTATGTACTAAAATTATAGAGCTGCCACAAATCGCATGTACCTTTCCTGCATGCCCGTGCTCGCTAATTTTTATATATTACTTTAGGTCTTCAAAAAGCCAAATACGATGTCAGTAAGAGCATTTGTGCGAATTCTACATCTATATCTACATAGATACTTCGCGGCCAGCGTACAGTGAGTATCGGAGGGTACCCTGTACCACCACTTGTCATTTTCCTTCCTATTTCACTCGGAAATAGAGCGAAAGAAAACGACTCTCTGTAAGCCCCCATATTTGCTCTAATTTCTCGTATCTTACCATCGTGGTGCTCAAGCGCGAAGTACACTATGTGATCAAAAGTATCTGGACAGCTGGCTGAAAATGACTTACAAGTTCGTGCGCCCTCCATCGGTAATGCTGGAATTCAATATGGTGACAGCTTCCACTCTCACAGGCATACATTCAATCAGGTGCCGGAAGTTTTCTTGGGCAATGGCAGCCCATTCTTCACTCAGTGCTGCACTGAGGAGAGGTATCGATCTCGATCGGTGAGGCGTGGCACGAAGTCGGCGTTCCAAAACATCCCAGAGGTGTTCCATAGGATTCCATGTCAGGACCCTGTGCAGGCCAGCCCATTACTGGGATGTTATTGTCGTATAACCACTCCGCTACAGGCCGTGCAGTATGAACAGTATGAACAGTATGAAGATGCCATCGCCATCCCCGAATTGCTCTTCTACAGTGGGAAGCAAGTATGTAGGCCTGTGCTGTGACAGTGCCACGCTAAATCACAAGAGGTGCACGCCACCTCCATGCCCACACCCTGCCACTGGATCGCCACATTGTGTAATGTGATGCGTCACTCCACACAACGTTTTCCCACTGTTCAATCGTCCGATGTCTACGCTCCTTACGAGAAGCGAGGCGTCGTTTGGCATTTACCGGCGTGATGTGTGGCTTTTGAGCAGCCGCTCGACCATGAAATCAACGTTTTCCGACATCCTGCCTAACTCTCATAGCAGTTGCAGTGGATCCTGATGCAGTTTGGAATCCCCCTGTGACGGTGTGCATAGATGTCTACATATTACACATTACGATCCTCTTCAACTGTCGGCGATCTCTGTGTCAACAGTCGAGGTCGGCCAGTACTCTTTGTGCTATACGTGTCTCTCCAAGTTTGCACTTCACTATCACATCGGAAACAGTGGACCTAAGGATGTTTAGGAGTGTGGAAATCTCGCGTACAGACGTATGACACAAGTGACACTGAGTCACTTGACCACGTTCGAAGTCAATGAGTCCCGCGGAGCGCCCTATTCTGCTCTCTCACGATGGCTAATGACTACTGAGGTCGCAGATATGGAGTACCTGGCAGTAGGTGGCAGCACAGTGCAACTAATATGAAAAAGGTATGTTTTTGTGGGCTTCCGGATACTTTTGATCAAATAGTGTATGTTGGCGGCAGTAAAATCGTTCCGCAGTCAGCTCCAAATGCCGGTTCTCTAAATTTTCGCAGTATAGTCTTTTTGAAAAGAACGCCACTTTCCTTGCAGGGATTCCCATTTGAGTTCCCGAAGTATCTTCGTAACGCTTGAGTGTTGTCCGGTCCTACCGGTAACAAATATAGCAGCCTGCCTCTGAACTACTTTGATGTCTTACTTCAATTCAACCTGTTTCTAGCCGGCCGGTGTGGCCGAGCGGTTCTAGGCGCTTCAGTCTAGAACCGCGCGACCGCAACGGCCGCAGGTTCGATTCCTGCTTCGAGCATTGGTGAGTGTGATGTACTTAGGTTAGTTAGGTTTAAGTAGTTCTAAGGTCTAGGGGACTGGTGACCTCAGCAGTTAAGTCCCATAGTGCTCAGAGCCATTTGAACCAACCTGTTTCTAAAAATTCGGTTTGAGACTAATTTATATAATTAATACTTGAATTTTATCCTAAAGCAACAGATTATACACTATCTAAAGTGCACAATGTTTCCTCTCTGTAACATTTTTGCTGAGATATAAATATAAAATGATAATAACCTTTCACAAATATGTTAATTTAGGATGCGAGTGTTGTTTACCTGTAACATGATCTATCAGTGCAGTATTATAATGAATTAGAAATTCCATTCAGTGTCAAGTTGCTAATAGACTACTTTTCAATCATTCTGTCATCTGTTATAAAAAAGAATAAACAAAAAATCTATAAAAAAGACAAAGTAAAGACTGAAGATATTCTTATGTCGCTTAGATATTGTTCCTGAGAGAATGTAAGAAATATTGCATTGTGTGAACACGACTGTGACTGAAAATTTGAAAAATTTGTATTTACCGACACCGCACGTATACTTTCATCCATACATACCATCATCAAACTGGGGCCATAAACCATTGACCCAAATCCATTATTCTTAGAATACACGTCATAAACAGAATTATAGTTATTCTCATGATATCACATTAATTGGCTTCACTAAATCACCATACCTTCCGACATAATTTGGACTTTAGTCTACGCGGCAGACCTCTTCTACGACAATGTGCATTTGGTTTAAGTTGAACCATTAGTAAAGAAGACATCTGTCTGTGCTACGTCTGGTCAACTCTTACCCACTGCTTCTGTGTGGGGGGGTCCAGTATTGTATTTTCAAATCGTAACCCCCCATTTAATACGTATTCGTATTCTATGCCAAAAAATACGTACGGTTTACACAAAGCATTGTTTTCCATTCGTAACAGATGGGGCTGTAATCTATAAACATCAAGTGCATCTGTTTTTGCAATTAAGAACCGATGTATTCGATCCTTCCTTTGGGTTAGGACAGTTGATACTTATGTTGGAAATTTACTTTAGTGTTTCAAATTTGATTGCGCACTACCATATGGATAGCTGTTTCAGTATCTGGTTAGAAACTACGTTCAGTTGATCCCAGAACAACGACGTGGATGTAGTAGTTTGCTGTTCCCATCCGGGTGCTTGTAATCGGTGAGTCCCCTTGCCACTCACCCCTGGGATGCTTGATTTTGGGATGCGCCTGCTACTGTCACTTCATGGACGTTTTAAGCTATTACTGCGGCATCGGCCGCTCTTTCAAATACGCCCGTCACCAGTTACGCCGCGTCATTTCCTACAACCACCATTGCGGCACGAATGGGCTTCCACGAACGATTACACCGCTGCCAGTGAGATGCAAGCATCCCCTCTCCGAAGATTCAACGGCTGGTGTTCTTATGTTCGAACATTTATTCACTCCGATTTTGCTTTTTTGCGAGCCAAATAACATTTAAAGACTTTCATAGTGGCCCGGGTTCAACAACTTCTGAATATACATTGTATTGAAGAGTGACAGATTTATAAATCTTTTGTATCTGTATATATTTCTATACCGAAATCTACCGTTAGCAGTTGTCACTGCTGTTGTATCGATAGCTACGATGCTACGGCGCAGGTACAAATTCTTAGGTTGGCACTACGACACCGACACCGACGACAGCGCCCTCTAGCCGGCACTGTGCAGTTCTACAAGCGTCGCTTGAGATTCTGCCCATTTGATCCGAGGAGACGACCTAGCAACATTGTTCATTTTTGTAGTGGGTGAGCCACTACAGATTTTGCCTATGTAACTTGATAGCTTTGATACATCCGGCTTCGCACCTACTTGCATCTCAGCCAAAGTTAGGTAACAGTTTATGTATTGAAGTTAATATTGTTGTGATTTAGTAAAACCACTTTAACCTATACACAGTACCGAGAGTCTTACCAGCTCCTACTCGCTTCCTATATTTGGCCTACCCTTCAGTTTACAGGAGCAGACCTATGCCCGCCTTCCAGGCGGGATACAAAAACTGCAAACACCGCAACAAAGCTATGTATTATTTGATTTATTGATATTAGGTATAGAATAAATTAATATCTGCATTCTCGCTTCATGTAGGGCGTTTGCTCTTTGCTCGTGTATCCATCTAAGAACAACACAGCGTGCAAAGGAAGACACAATATTTATATAGTTCTTAGTACTCTACCAGTAGCCGCATAGCGCCGGCCGTTGTGGCCGAGCGGTTCTGGGGGCAACAGTTTGGAACCGCGAGACCGCTACGGTCGCAGGTTCGAATTCTGCCTCGGGCATGGACGTGTGTGATGTCCTTAGGTTAGTTATGTTTAAGTAGTTCTAATTTCTAGGGGACTGATGACCTCAGCAGTTAAGTCCCACAGTGCTCAGAGCCATTTGAACCATTTTAGTAGCCGCCTAGCAGCCAGCGCGAGAGTTACGGCGATTCCACGGAAAAATACAAGAGACATCAGTCACCCCGCTCGCGGCGTTCGAGAGCGGCCATCGAATTCAAGCATTCCGATTGTCTGGGGACTCACCACAATCAAGCCCGTAAGAACAGAAGACGATGTTACCACACAAGTAGCTTATTTACCAGAAATGGCAATGTCTGACCATATTGTTCGTTCCGTACAATTACATTTGCAAGAAACAGATGTTTGAACAAGAATATCGACAGAATGCATCGTGAATGAAATGTAAAATCAAATGTCTCGGTTCTTAATTGCCAAAACACGCACACTTGATATTAGTCGAATGCAGCACTATCTACCACTATTGGAAAGCAACGGTTTCAATAAACCGAACGTATTTTTTAAAGTAGAATTCGTATATGGAATAAAAACAGGGGATTTTCATTTCAAAATACAAAGATGACCCCGCCCAACAAGAGGGGTGGTTATGAAGTGGCCGGTTGTAGTACACTTGTTACCAATATCAACTTTTAACTTCGAACTTTTTTTAGAATGATGCATCGTTTCCGAGATACTTAGTTTTCCCCAGTTGAAACAAACACCCTCTAGAAATTTCTCCCAACGTATACATTTTTCAAATAACTCAGGGCCTTGTAGCGAGGTGACGTCGTCAACAGCCGCTGACATTTCTGTAGGAGAATACCCTGTCATTTTCAAGGTAAAACAGTAGCAAGTATGCGCTGTGCAGGGGAATATAAAAGCTCGGTTTACACTGCGATTCCGGGAAGACAACACACAAATAACACACGGTTAACGCCAGTGCCATTACACAACCAAAGATAACCGACGTCAGAAGTAATCGATAGGGAAAATTAATAATCCAACAATAGTGGAAGCATTTCATGTCCCTCTGTTTTCTGACAAGGGAGAGAGCAGGATTCGTCGCAGAATTCGAAGAAAAACTTCCACTGTATTTATCAGGTTACCTGCTACTTTAATTTCAATTGCTTCCTTAATAACACTACCCCAATAAATATTGCCAGTTTTGTGTTCCTTCTCTGTTTTCGCACCTATGACGTCGCGAAGCAAAACAAGCGAGTAAAAGTGGACTTTAAGTTATCAGCAGCCTCAACAGACTTGTAAGTTAAAAGTAAATGTAATTGGATAGTGGTAGAATATATATAGCCGATTTCCGATCTTAGCGAACTTGAGTCACTCAGCGTCATACAGTGATGCTACATATGTGCAACTGTCACAGTCCAGATAGTTCCCAGCAACGCAAGGAGTATTGTGCTTAAATTTCACCATTATGCTTTTATTTATATTTAATTAATATATTACATCCTCTCCTTCCTGAAATACTACATTGCAGACCATTTTTATTACTGTCCACTGGTGGAAAAAGAGTTATGAAGCAATTTGATTTAGAGTTATGGAAAAATTATTAAATTTCATTCTAAACACAGAAAGAAATAAACAACTCTTGATCTGTATGGTACTCAAAAGTGATGCACTTTTAACATAATTAACTGACATGCTATTACTATGATTGAAATGGACACTTAACGCATTATGTGGCTTACAGTCTCAACAACAAATAACATTGCGGCTGGTTGTAATTCGAATAAAATACTGCAGAGCACTTTTGCAGTTCCACTTGCGGGAGTCGTGTCTATTTAGGATAATATTTATCTGCATCATACGAAGTGAGAATAGCCGGAAATAAATCAGAAGTATGCTACCTTAGTTAAGTGGGCGATTGTAATAAAGCAGCTGCCAGCTGCCATCCCATTCCATCAATTGTTCGTAGAAAACAGATGGACTCTTGAGATGATGATCACAATAGGTATTATTATTAAATTATTATTATTGTTATTGTGGGGCTTTGCCCACTCGTCTGTTTTAAGGTGCCTGAAGGATGCTGCTTTCTCGGATAGCTACACAACTATTGAAGCAAATCATATTAATGGCTTTTATTACAATGAAGTAAATTGACAGTACTTTGGTTTACGACGAGTTGTCGCAAGCAATGGGCGACATGGAAACAACCAATGTCCTTCGCTATAGACACTGCCCACCCAAGCAATTAATATAAGGCACTTGCGTCAGTATAACAGTTGGGGTGACGGCTTTTCTGGTCCGGGTCTACTACTGCGCTTTTTCCACTGCTCGGGTCTGCTCGTGCCGGTCTTCTACTGTCCGTCAGAGGCTGGCAGGAGCGGCGCTTATATTCTCTTCGGCTAGAGGCCGCTCCTGTCGTGGTGACATCCTAGTCAGCGAGCTATTGGCTGTCGTCGTCTCACAGCCTTCTCTGCTCTTGTGTTCATCTTCGTGTGGGCGCTATTTGTTACGCCGAAACAATTATTATCGTCATTGTTATTAGTAATAGAGAGAGGGGGGCGGGAAAGAGAGGCGATCTATGAGTACTCTCATAAGGTATTATTGAGGTGCCATTTACCGGACGTACTGCGATAGAAGACAACGGGAATTTTAAACGCTGATGCAGATCAGCAGGGGTTGTCTACTGTCTTATGTCTTTAGCAGTATGTGGAAATCATTATAATCATAGGGTGGGTACTGCGGCGGACGGATCGAAAAATGAACTATTCCTCTCGCTGCCACCTGGCCGAAACAGACATAACGATCGTATTGTATTTATCAGCCGATACCAAACAGCGACTTTCAATTAAAATGTCCTCCCCTGTACGGGAATTACATAATGTGTGTACGAGTACAGGTTGTAAAGCGAAAATGACGAAATTTGGATGTTTGTGTCGTGGACGGACGGCTACAGCGATTAAGGTGACGGCTCGAATAAAGCTGGTTCGATTCCCGCGTCGGCACAAATTTTCACTGTCGTCAACCCTTTATACAGCTGATGGTTGTTCGACTTCATAACTGTGATTTACATTTCCTGCGTTTCATAACAGCGCAGCGCCTGTTCCTGCATATCCGTAGGAACATTCGTTCTTCTTAATAACACAGGCACTGCAGTACCGTAGTCTAATTTATTGCTGTCGTAAATGTGTATCTCTGAAAAAGCATGGATTCTCAGAATAGCCCAAAGAGATGCGTCTTTGAATGTTTAAAAAAGTTGTTCACTTAGTGCACAAATTTCCGCCTGATATCTTTGAGAAACCCCATGATGTTTCCATTTCTATCACACGAACGCTTCTCCATTCGTTCTTCCCTGGAACTTCTACTAATTGAACCGCTCCATCTTCGCCGAAGCCCCAGACAGTTATGAATATTCAAATACAGGTAACGCTACCTCTTCATAGCAACCTCTTACAACAGCACTAAAGGCTATCACATCTTGCTCTTCGTGTCCAACTTTGTGGATTTGCGTGAAATATCATTGCTCTGAATTTAGTTTTAAGACGTTCCAAAACGAGTTACACCATAGCTGACATCATAACGACTGTCTGAGAGATTTTTTTGCACTTCGTCTCTGGTAAAAACACACTTGAATAACCTGATGAAAATAAACGTTCTATTTGAAGTAAGTTCGACAAATTATGTAAACGTCGGGTCAGTGATACTCTTCTACAGTTATTTTTATTTCATGGAACTTCACCTTATTTCGAATTACAGTCACGGACGCTGAATGAGGACGTTACTAACTTGCTTAATATAAAATGAAAATAAAAGCAGCAGGCGGCCGAGATACAAGCAGCAACAAGGAAGTACCGATTTTGTGACTTTTTACGAGCTCCTAACAAGGACTGAATTGTATAGTTTCATCTGTGTTCTTTCGAAGTTTAGTTTCTTTAGTTTCTGAGCGTTAATTTAATATTTAATAGACACAGCTCTCGCGTTTTCGTATGTGTCCGAAACTAGACCGATTTTGTGTCTATTACAAGTTCCTACTCAGGAGCGAATTATTTAGTCTCCCTTGAAGCCTTTGGTAGTCAAGCCTGTGAATTTCTGCGTATTAATCTATATTAGACAGATTCTTGCGTTTTCCTCCGTGACTTCAGCAGAGTTCCATAACGCGTGCTAATTGTCCTTTGTCTATGTAGTGTAGTTTTCCACAGTCTTCAATATGGATAGGGACAGTGGTTGCTGCGTGCGGATGGGCGCCGAGTTGGTGACACATCGCTCTCATTTCCAGGTTATTAGTGCTTCAGTTAAACAGCTTGAAGTTTCAGTGGATGTGCATCACTGTTGTGGGCTGGCCATGGAGAGCCAAAACATGTGAAGTATGTCTGGGTCCGCTTATTGGTCCGCACCGGTGCCCAGCCCAGTTACTACTTGCACTGAGGTTGAGCCCTCAGCCGTGGTCGAGTAGGAGGTCGTGTCGTGGCATGCCAGGCGGCGGAAGACTTCCTATGGGGTCACACGTGAGGCCTCAGTGGTTAATCTGCAAATAGGTTCTAGGTGCTGTCTGTGGCTGACACTGTCCCTCAACCAGATGCAGTCGCTTGTCCTGCTTCAGATGAAACCTCTCTGTCTGCAAGATATATGCAATTACAGAGGATGGGATTATTGGTGATTGGAAGCTCCAATGTTAGGCGCGACCCTTAGGCTCGTAGCTGCCAAAGAGTGGAAGAACGCCAATGTCCACTTCGTGTGCATACCGGGTGGAGTTATTCCAGACGTGGAACAGGTCCTTCCGGGTGCCATGAAAAGCATAAGGTGCCGCCAACTGCAGGTGGTGGCTCATAGCAGCACCAATGACGTAGGTTGCTTTAGATTGGAAGAGAATCTCTCTGGTTTTGAGCAGCAACAGAGGTGCCAATCTAGCTTGCGAGATGAAAGCAGAGCTCACCATGTGCAGCATGGCCGACAAGACCGATTTCGGACATCTGGTACATAGCCGAGTGGCAGGCCTTAATCAGAGGCTCAGACGGTTCAGCGACCGTGTAGGCTGCAGCTTCCTCGACTTGCGCCATTGGGTGGTTGGGTTTTGGGTTCCCCTGAATAGGTCAGGACTCCACTACAAGCAAGAGGTAGCAGAGGCTTTGTGGCATGGATGGGTGGATTTTTAGGTTGAATGAATTTTTGGGAAACACAAAAAGGGCTTTAGTCTTAAAGGGTGCATCCAGATCCAGGGACCATCGGTATAACAGATGTAAATTGTCGTAGCTGTGTTGGGAAAGTAACATAGCTCCAAGCGCTAACAGAAATCACTGATTTTCAAATCGTTATAGGCACTGAAAGGTAGCTAAAGCCGGAGATAAGTTCAGCTTAATTACACTCCTGGAAATTGAAATAAGAACACCGTGAATTCATTGTCCCAGGAAGGGGAAACTTTATTGACACATTCCTGGGGTCAGATACATCACATGATCACACTGACAGAACCACAGGCACATGGACACAGGCAACAGAGCATGCACAATGTCGGCACTAGTACAGTGTATGTCCACCTTTCGCAGCAATGCAGGCTGCTATTCTCCCATGGAGACGATCGTAGAGATGCTGGATGTAGTCCTGTGGAACGGCTTGCCATGCCATTTCCACCTGGCGCCTCAGTTGGACCAGCGTTCGTGCTGGACGTGCAGACCGCGTGAGAAGACGCTTCATCCAGTCCCAAACATGCTCAATGGGGGACAGATCCGGAGATCTTGCTGGCCAGGGTAGTTGACTTACACCTTCTAGAGCACGTTGAGTGGCACGGGATACATGCGGACGTGCATTGTCCTGTTAGAACAGCAAGTTCCCTTGCCGGTCTAGGAATGGTAGAACGATGGGTTCGATGACGGTTTGGATGTACCATGCACTATTCAGTGTCCCCTCGACGATCACCAGTGGTGTACGGCCAGTGTAGGAGATCGCTCCCCACACTATGATGCTGGGTGTTGGCCCTGTGTGCCTCGGTCGTATGCAGTCCTGATTGTGGCGCTCACCTGCACGGCGCCAAACACGCATACGACCATCATTGGCACCAAGGCAGAAGCGACTCTCATCTCTGAAGACGACACGTCTCCATTCGTCCCTCCATTCACGCCTGTCGCGACACCACTGGAGGCGGGCTGCACGATGTTGGGGCGTGAGCGGAAGACGGCCTAACGGTGTGCGGGACCGTAGTCCAGCTTCATGGAGACGGTTGCGAATGGTCCTCGCCGATACCCCACGAGCAACAGTGTCCCTAATTTGCTGGGAAGTGGCGGTGCGGTCCCCTACGGCACTGCGTAGGATCCTACGGTCTTGGTGTGCATCCGTGCGTCGCTGCGGTCCGGTCCCAGGTCGACGGGCACGTGCACCTTCTGCCGACCACTGGCGACAACATCGATGTACTGTGGAGACCTCACGCCCCACGTGTTGAGCAATTCGGCGGTACGTCCACCCGGCCTCCCGCATGCCCACTATATGCCCTCGCTCAAAGTCCGTCAACTGCACATACGGTTCACGTCCACGCTGTCGCGGCATGCTACCAGTGTTAAAGACTTTTTTTTTTTTTCACTTGCTGCTCTTTATTTATTGACCCACCTTCTAATTGCTTATGGTGGGTCGTATTAAGCCTCTTAGCCACTGTGACTGGGCTCGGGCCCAGGAGTGGTTATGTGAGTTACCTCCCCTGTTCCCGATCCCACTCACACTGTTGCCCAAGTCTTGCCACGTGGAGGCGGGCTTTTACGTTATTTGTTCGTTTTTGTTCGTTGTGCAGCTTTTAGATACATTACAAATAATATAAATAATACGGAAATGGAAAACAATTTCATTTTGAATTTAAGAAGGAGTAAACAGAAAGTTAGGAAAGAAAAGGATAGAGAAATTACCACCACCTATGTGTGGGTTGCGGTCAGGGTCTTGGAATGACCTTCAAGACGCTGGCCGCCACTCACAGTTCACATATGTACTTGTATACTTCATTAGCTTATTACTACTTACATAGTGCAAAATTAAATATTAACTAGTCTAGATGTGATGGAGTGATTTTATTGAATTTGTTTAGGTCTGTGTTTGTGTCATTATGTGTGGTTGTGGGTGTGTGTGTGTGCTTGTCAGACAAGTTCTCGCTTGATGAATGATTGGCACCTCCCGGCTATATGGCAACTCAGCCTGGACGGTGGTTTTCCCCGATCTACATTGTGTATCTGTCGGGTTGGGCCCAGCTAAGGGGAACCACAATTAAGATCCTTCCATCCAGGCCCAGTGTTGCCTCTCGTCGGGAGGCGTAGGTTCGTATGGTAGGTGCCTATCTTGGAGTTAACCCTTGTTTACAGGTGTCATGTCACCTTTGACTGCATATCCTCTTGTGTGTGTTCTTGTATATATGTGCTATGTGCGTGTGTGTGTATGTGTGTACATGTGCATGTAAGACCAGTTCCCGCCTCCTGGTTACGCGGCAACTCAGCATGGACGGTGGTTTTCCCCGATCTACGTTAAGTATCCGTCGGGTTGGGCCCAGCTAAGGGGAACCACAGTTAAGATCCTTCCATCCAGGCTGGGTGTTGCTTCTCGCCAGGATGCGTAGGTCCCTGGGGTAAGTGCCTGGCTTTTGACTATTACTCATTTGTGATTTTGTGTGCATGTGTGTGTTCTTTAGTGTTGGATGTTGTTCAGGTACCTAGACTACTCATACGCAGGTTGCCACAATGGGTCGTCGACATGGCTTATCTCAACATCTGTGTCTTCGCCCGAGGTGTTTGTACTGCTATCTATCTCATGGGCACTCTGTGGTCTGCGTCCCCGGCCTTGCCTTCTGAATGGTCTGTTGTTTAGATATTCGGTATACAGAGACCTGGATATTTCGTCAGTTAGTGTATTAAGTTTGTCACATAGGTCTGGGTCTCGTAGAATGGTGTATATTTCATCTTGGGTATTCTGCTGGGTAATGTGTAGTGTGTGTCTAATGTTTGTGCGTTGCCCGCAGAATAGGACAGTGTGTTCTGGGGAGCCTTCTTCCCCACATGTGCATCTGGTAGTCTGCTGCAGACTCATGCGGCTCAGGTGGGTGGGATAAGGGCCGTGGCCTGTCAGAAAATGTACCATACCGCGGCTAGGATCGATATGCTTCAGTCTTAATCGTTCTTTGATGTCAGGGAAAAAGCTATAGACTCGTCGGCCCTTATCGCTGTTAGCCCACTCGCTCTGCCAGGTATCCACACGCCATGCTTTGAGTTGACGTGATGTAGCATATGGTACACCAGTGATCTGCCGAACCTGGTCTAGTTTCCCCATCTTTAGCCAGTACCTTGCCGCACGGTATCTTATGGTTACGTCTATTGGGAAGATTCCCATCACGACGCAAAGTTGAAGGTTGTGTTGAAGGCCCCTGTTAGTCGAAGCAGAATGCTTCTTTGCCCCCGCCGTACGGCGGCTCTGTTAGTGGATAGGCTGAGTCTATGGGCCCACGTGCTGGCAGCAAAACATAGTACCGACTCGAAGAGAGCGCAATGATGTGTTCGTATGACTGACAGTGGTAGTCTGTATTGTTTCGAGTTTAGCCTTGCCAGTTTGTGCAGTATTTTTTCTGCTTTGTCCGTGGATATTCGTATGTTAAAGACTGCGATGGAGATCCGTATGCCACGGCAAACTGGCTGACACTGACGGCGGCGGTGCACAAACGCTGCGCAGCTAGCGCCATTCGACGGCCAACACCGCGGTTCCTGGTGTGTCCGCTGTGCCGTGCGTGTGATCATTGCTTGTACAGCCCTCTCGCAGTGTCCGGAGCAAGTATGGTGGGTCTGACACACCGGTGTCAATGTGTTCTTTTTTCCATTTCCAGGAGTGTATTTGCGAAGGACCTGACTGTGTTCAGAAAGGATAGGCTGAACACAACTGGCGGTGGCGTGTTTGTTGCTGCCTGAAGTTATTTATCCTGTAATGAAATTGATGTACATTGTTCCTGTGAGTTATTGGAACCGGAATAAAATAATTACTGAGTCCTCCTACCAACCTCCTAATTCAGACGACAAAACTGCTGAAAGGGTGAAAGGAAACTAGAGTGAAATGTCAAACACGTATCCGACTCATACAATTATAGTTGGTGGTGACTTTAACTTACCCTCGATATAGCGAAAATACGTGTAGAAATTTGGCAACAAATAATCCTGAGCTAAAAACGAGCACACATTTGACTTCTTGGCAACAAATAATCCTGAGCTAAAAACGAGTGTCAAAACCGATACAGGGCTTAGTTAACACATGGTTATCGTAACAAGACTGAATATTGCAACTCCCAATTATTCCCAAAAATAAATTAAAAACAATCTTTTTGAAAAATACAGATAAAAATTCACTTGACGCATTTCTGAAAGACAGTTTCCGCTCTTTCCAAATTAACAGTGTAAGCGCAGACCAACTGTGACTTGAATTCAAGGAAGTAGTATGTATTGCAGTTCAGAGATTAATACCAAATAAATTAACAAACGACGGAGCTTATCCCCATTGGCACACAAAATGTGTGAGAACACTGTTGCAGAAACAACGAAAAAAACAAGTCAAATTTAAAGGAACGCAAAATCACGACGATTGGTGATCTTTTACAGAAGCTCGAAATTTAGCGCGAACATCAATGCGGGATGCTTATAATAGTTTCCACAGTGAAACTTTGTCTCGAAACTTGGCATAAAATCCAATAAGATTCTGGTCGTATGTAAAGTGTGCTAGCGGTAAGACACAATCAGTGCTTTCTCTGCGCAATAGCAATGGAAATAAAATCGACAACAGGGCTGCTAAAACAGAGTTACTAAATTCAGCCTTCCGAAATTCCTCCCCAAAGAATTCGAATCAAGAACAGCTGCCAAAATGAGTAGCGTAGAGGTATATATCCTCAGAGTAGTGAAGCCACTTAAAACACTTAATAAAAGCAAGTGTTCTGGCCCAGATTGTATACCTGTTAGGTTCCTTTCAGAGTAGTTCCAGACTTAACAACCATATACAATTTTTCGCTCGACGAAAGACCGTTACCCAAAGACTGGAAAATTGCGCATGTCACACCAATATTTAAGAACGGTAGTAGGATTAATCCACTGAATTCCAGGCCCATATAATTAACAATGATACGTAGCAGAATTTTGGAACATATATTGAGTTCGAACCTTGTGAATTACCTCGAAAATAACAGTCTACTGACACACATTTCGAAAACATCGTTCTTGTGAAACATAACTAACTCTTTACTCACACGAAGTGTTGAGAGATATTGGTAAGATATTTCAAATTGATTCCGTATTTCTATATTTCCAGAAGTATTTGGACACTGTACCACACAAGCTGCTTGTAGTCAAATTGCGTGCTTATGTAATATTGTCTCGATTAGGCGACTGGATTCGTGATTTCCTGTAGGTCACAGTTCTAAGTAACCGACGGAAAGTCATCGAGTGAATCATAACCGAAGGTAGTGTTATAGGACCTCTGCTGTTCCTTGCCCATATAAAGGATTTAGGAGACAATCTGGGCAACCGTCTTAGATATTTTGCAGATGACGCTGTCGTTTATCCTCTAGAAAAGTCATCGTAAGATTAAAAAAGAAAAAAAAAAGAAAATAAAATAAAATTGCAAAGCGATTCAGAAAAGATTTCTGTACTGCCAGAAAATTGTCCATGACCCTATATAATGAAATGTGTGAAGTTACACTCCGGTTACACGATAGATCAGTCGTATCTAAAGGACGTAAATTCAACTAAGTACCTAGGAATAACAATTACGAACAACTTAAATTGGAAAGAACACATAGCAAATGTTGTGGGGAAGCAAACCAAAGATGCATTTTATTGGCAGAACACTTAGAAAAAGTAACAGATCTACTATAGACACTACATACACTACGTCTCTTCGTCTTCTTTTGGAGTACTGCTGCGCTGTCTTCGATCTTTACCACACAGAATTAACGAAGTACATCGAGAAAGTTAAAAGAAGAGCAGTACGTTTTGTATTATCACGATATAGGGGAGACTCTCTGACATGTTATAGGATTAGGGGTTGACATAATTAAAACAAAGGTGTTTTTCACTGTGGCGGAATCTTCTGGTGAAATTTTAATCACAACATTCTCCTCCGAATGCGGAAATATTTTTCTGAAGCCGACCTACATAGCGAGAAACGGCCATCATAATAAAACGAGGAAAGTCAGAGCTCGCACGGAAAGATAAAGGTGTTCGTTTTTTCCGCCCGCTGTTCGAAACTGGAATCATTGTGAAGGTGGTTCCATGAACACTCTCTCAGACACTTAAGTGTGATTTGCAGAGCATCGATGTGGCTGTATATGTAGATCGCCGGCCGGCCGCTGTGGACGAGCGGTACTAGGCGCTTCAGACCGGAACCGCGCTGCTGCTACGGTTGCGGGTTCGAATCCTGCCTCGAGCATTGATGTGTGTTTTGTATTTAGGTTAGTTGGGTTTAAGTAGTTCTAAGTCTAGGGAACTGATGATCTGAGAAGTTAAGTCCCATAGTGCTTAGAGCCATTTGAACCATTTGTTGATGTAGATCGGTAATACAGTGCTTGTTAAGTTCGTATTTCGTCGGTGATAGGCGGCGGTTTTAACTACAGCTACTAAATCCGCTAATTATAGCACCAAGAACGACATGTTAGGGTGAAACTACCTTCATCATTTGACAGGTACATGATGATGGTAAATTATATTCATGTCAGAACTGTACATGACCTCAGGCTTCGTAAGTTTGGTATGGTGTGAAGCCTCTGGGTTCCGTATTCACGCCCTCAAAACTGTAAACTGGAATCAATGAAGGCCTTGATACGTTCCTGGAAAATTTCCGTGTGTATAGTTGGTGTGCGAATCCACATTTTATTAGCAGTGTTTGCTGGAGAAGACTAGTGAATGAGCTACCAAACATCAATTTTTCAGACTTTCTCCTCGGGTAACGCCTCAGGCAGATAGCTACCAGTCGTTCCTCGAGGAATGTTTGTACATTCCTCTCTATATTTGGTCATATGCCTTCTTTCTAAAATAAGATGTCTGCGTCCCACATACTCGGCGAACGGTGAGCCCCTCAAACACATACTCTGTCTTTCCCTACAACTGAACTAACCACATTTCTTTTATAGAATAAATATCCGCTTCAGATACTAGTAATTCTCTTAATTTATTCCACGACGGGTTTGGAAGCTGAAAGCCTGATCTTACCGTGCCACCAAATAATTAGGAAAACATAAATGTCTGGCGGTCGGGCCAGTCAGTCGATAGGGATCAGACCCACAGCGCCAGTTTGGACAGCACTACACGGAAGTTTTCAATATGCAGCATATGAATTTCCTATCAATTATTTCCTCCTTTAATATTCTTTTCTGGCGTATTACCCTTCTTTCGTCAGCATCAGTCGTCTTCCGTTCCACATCTTCCATCCACCGGCAGCAGTACCCCACGAACGGTCCTGTCGCCCTCCTCACAGCTGATGCACACCATAAACATACTCCCACGCATCTGCTCCAGTGTGCCGACTGGACTATCTACCTTGTCCTCTACTCAACCCTTCAAGCTCCTTCTCCCGATGTAATATGATATTTCAAAATCAATTCTATCAAAATCTATACAACATTCATACGACATAATATCTGTCTTTTCTGTTTCTTTGCTTTCCAGTTCAGCTTTCATGACAATTCCATCCATCTCATTCACACACAAAAACACCTCCGATAATTCACGACCCCAAAATAACCTGGCGTCCCATCTACTCACCAATAATACAACAAAAAGACCAAAATGGATAAAAATTACTCACAACGTTTTCTCGATCAATTCGCCTGAGACGTAATTTGATCCGATGAGTCAATTAGTTTATAATAATGTTTGTATCTTTTTTTCTTCGGAATTGGTATGGGAAAGTGTCAATGCAGAACAGTAAATTTGCCTCATAGCCTTTGCAACCTGATTTTTAACAGGTGGTAAGCAATTATATTCGATCACAGAACTCGAAGCGTTACCAATGGTGGGGATATTTCAAATATTCGATTTTCATCTGGCATGTCACTATACACAAATACACAGTGATCACAAAGCAGAAAGTCCTCAATATTTCTTTCAGTTATTTTTTCATTTGTTATTGCATTCACGTTTGCAGGATTGTCTATTCGCTTTCAAGTATACAATGTGTCTTTTTCTTACATTAAAGGGAGGCAAAATATGGCTAATGATGCACCGTCAAGTCTATTTGAACGTTCGATGATGTACATACACACAGAAAAGCAACGGTTGCTATAAAGATGTTACAAATGATGGGCGGAATGTACCGAGAATACTTTCTCGATATGTGAAATGAGTCAGACACTAGACGAAAATCATAACTGGTTGAATGAAAAGCTAAAATATGAAGAGAGTAAGCAGTAAGCAGCACATTGCACTATTAATCGAGATGTGTTGTTTCACAGGAATGAGCCTGATACAGGTGAATGGCTAGTGTATATATCTAAGGGGACTAACAATAAGTTTGTGTGAGATACGAATTTCGTATGAGGGCACTTCAGTGGCATTGTGCTAAACGTTAAACGAATACTGCTAATTCCATAACGTGGGAGGGGAACTGCAGAATGTTTCAAAATCTTGTTTAGCATGTCAGAAGATAAAGGCAAGCAATGAATGCAAAAAGTAAGAGTTACGTCATATTGCTCATTCCAGACAGCGTCAAATAGTTGCTCTAGAAGGTTGTGGTGCCTCACAGAAAGGACGAAGAGGCATGAAATACGTTGTACCACTTTCACATATTTTACAAGTATCTAAAATTGTACACCATAAAAAATGTAATCAGTACATGATCATAAAATTGACTCATGCTGATTTCTTTCTCTACCATGTGAAACATCAAGCTATATTTTCGGTCAATGGGAGTGAACTTAATTGTAATGCAAGGTGCGAGTTCTCATACAACTCATCAAATTCGTGATACTGACCTGGTCTAAATGCAAGGAAAGTGAATAATTGTTGCAGTTAAAACAAATCAAGTACAATTTATCGATGACTGCAGGCTATACTAAAAAAGATCTAATTCTTGGGTGCATGGACCAGAATGAACAGACGAAACCAGTTCTAAAACGCAGCTGTTTGTAACATCCATCAGAAGAAGAAGTGAGAAGAGCTGCTATCACACTGACAGAATGAGCTATGGGAAGGATAAAGCATTTTGTCAGACAAATATAGCACAAGCACGACTATAAACCTAGAAAGGTAGTTCCCTTACGGAATGACAATAAATCCTCACAACTGCGAAACATATAGCATTAAATCATTTCAAGCTCAGGCTGCCCTTTCTTTGCACGACACGCTGCATACTATTGATGACGAACAACATGCGAATTCCATATTTCTAGATTTTCGGAAAGCGTTTGACACTGTGCCCCACTGCTGACTGTTAGTGAAGATCCGAGCATTCAAAACAGTTCTCAGAAAAGTGACTGGCTGACGGATAGGGAAAGTAGGATCCTGCAGTTTGCGATTTTATGTATATTTTTGAATGTTTCAAAGTTCGTATTGCAGGGTCCCTAGAGGCTATAGGGCGGATTTAAGACATAAAGTTTTCATATGGAATCCATATCCGGAGACACATTCTAAGATAATACAAAAAAGGACGCACCATGGAAAAATTATACGTTTGGGACGGAAATCGGCAAATGTGACGTAGAAGTAAAAACAAACAAATTTCAGAAAAAATTGGATGACTTATTCAACAGAAAGAGCTTTACAGATTAAGGAAGTCAATAATGCGTTGATCTACTTCTGATACTTATACAAGCAATTATTTGGCTTGGCAGTGACTGGTCTGTTGGGTGTCCTCCAGAGGGATATCGCGCCAAATTATGTCCAACTTACGCTTTAGATCGTCAAAATCACGAGCTTGTTAGAGGAATTTGTCCACAATGCTCCAAACTTTCTCAATTGTGGAGAGATCTGGCGAACTTACTGGTCAAAGTAGGGTTTGGCAAGAGTGAAGAAAATCTCGAGGTGTGCGGGTGGGCATTATTTTCTTGAAAATGTGCTTCGGATAATAACCAAAGGGCACCTGCTAGGAAATGAAATGGCGCTCCATCCCATGACGCCTTGTTGTCGCTCCGCGTGGCGGACGACAGTCAAGTTGGTATCCCACTGCTGTATGGGTCCTCACCAGACACGTCCTCGATCTGGAATCTCAGTGACTCGACTAGAATTGTCTGATAAGTCCCGCTTCGAATGGAGCCCCGATGATCAGCGAAGACGCACCATACAGCAGTGAGACACCAATTTGATTGTCACCAGCCACATGGTTCGACAACCAGGAGCCATGGTACGGGGTGCCACTTCATTTCATTGTTGTCCTACGTGGCTCACTTATAGTAAAAGCGGTAGGTCGACAGTATTCTATGACTCGTTTTGCTGCCCTTCATGACAAGCCATCCTGGACTTACATTTCAGGAAGATAATGCCCACCCGCACACTGCGCGAGTTTTTTTCATGCTTGCCAGTCCCCACTTTGGCCAGTAAGTTCACCGGATCTCTGCACAATTGAGAACATTTGGAGCATTATGCACGGGTCCCTCTGACCAGCTCGGAATTTTGACGATCTAAAGTGCAGGTTGGACATAATGTTGCGCCATATCCCTCAGGAGGACTTCCGACAATGCCAAGCCGAATAACTGCTTGCATAAGGGCCAGAAATGGACGTGTGGATTATTGACTTGCTTTTTGTGTTGTTACTATAGGCTTGTACATGGGAAGTAAGGAGAGGATGTTGTATGGTGGCTGGTATCCTCTTTTTATAACACAAAGGGCACACATGTATTAACAGGGTCCTCTATTCACACGAACAAGAAGTTACTTAAGATAGTCCAGGCGTCGTGGTACAAACTCTTCCATAACAGCCCACGTTAGTTTCACTGCCGGAGATGTTCAACTCCCGCTATATACACTGCTCTGGTCGCTAGGTGCTGCCTGACTCTGAGCTACAGGCTGAGCTAACTGCGACTGCGACTCTCACTGGGCTGCGACTGATGACACGACTCGTTGACTCACTGGATGACTGACTGGGTGTTCCGGTCCGCGGCGGCTATCTAAATACTGGCAGTCGAGAGGGCGCTGGCAGCACGTTTCCTGCGACTCTCTATTTGGCCTCTCTCCTGACAGGCGCGTTGCTTGCGACTACTATCGATCTTCTCGCAACCTCTTCGTCACCTGGTGTGCTGGCGACAGCTTACGCCAGCACATTCTTAATTTGTGAAAATCTTTCTCGTGAATAAATCTTCTATTTGCTCCGAAACTGTAACCATTTCCAGAACGAAATTTTCACTGTGCAGCGGAGTGTGCGATGATATGAAGTTTCCTGGAAGATTAAAACTTTGTACTAGACCGATACTCGAACTTGGGACCTTTGAATTTCGCGGGTAAGTGCTCTACCGACTGTGCTCCAATTTTGTGTCTTTACATGTATTTTTTTCGTTTTTTAAAGTGTATACCATTCGTGAGTAAAATGAGCATCACTTTCAAATCTCACAGTGAAGGCAATGGTGTCTGATCTTTGAGTTCTGCAGGAGCCGTTGACACGGACAAAGTTTCGGATACTTCTTGATGGGTTCTCATTTACATGATGAAGGACGTCTTCTTCAAAGTCACCACCACAATGCTATTGAGACGGTCTCAGAGAGTGCATGAGAAATTATTGGTTTTACTTATCCTCTATTCAGCCATTAAGTGAAAGACAACTAAAGAAACAGCAGATTCCTGAAAGAAGAGCTCTAAGACTCCTCTGTAGATCGTCTCGTTCTCAGAATTTCGTCAATGACTAGGACTCGAGATTGCTTGTCATATTCAAAACGTCGCAATTCTCGGTTATCTACTACGTTCTACACCGAAGAAACAAAGAAACTCGTACACCAGCCTAATATCGTGTACGGTCCCGCGAGCTCGTAGAAGTGACGCAACACGATGTGGCATGGACTCGATTAAGTAGTGCTGGAGGAAACTGATACCATGAATCCTGCAGGGAACAGCAAGTTGAAAGGATTTCCGTACATGTTCAATAATGTTCATGTATGGGGAGTTCGGTGGACAGCGGAAGCAGTTAAACTCAGAAGAGCATTCCTGGAGCCACTCTGTAGGCATTCTGGACGTGTGGGGTGGCGCATTGTCCTGCTGAAGTAGCCCAAGTCCATCGGAATGCACAATGGACATGTATGGAGGCAGGTGATCAGACAGGATGCTTACGTACGTGCCACCTGTCAGAGTCGTATCCAGACGTATCAGGAGTCGCAACTGCACACGCCCCACCCGATTACAGAGCATCCATCAGCTTGAACATGGATACATGAGGTTGTCTCCATACCGGTACACGTCAGTCCCTTCGATACAATCTGAAACGAGACTCGTCTGACCAGCCAACATGTATCCAGTCATCAACAGTCCAATGACGGTGTTGATAGGCCAACGGGAGGTGTGAAGATTTGTGTCGTGCAGTCATTAAGGTTACACGAGTGGGCCATCGGCTCCGAAAACCGATATCTATGATGTTTAGTTGAGTGGTTCGCACGCTGACGCTTGTGGATGGCCCAGCATTGAAATCTGCAATAATTTGAAGAAGGGTTGCACTTCGGTCACGTTGAACGATTCTCTTCAGTCGTCATTGGTCCCGTACTTGCAGGATCTTTTTCCGGGCGCAGCAATGTCGGGAATTTACCGGATTCCTGATATTCACAGTACACACGTTAAATGGTCGTAGGGGAAAACCCTGACTTCCTCGCTACCTCGGAGGTGCTATGTCCAAGCGCTCGTGCGCCGACAATAACACCAAATTGAAATTCACTTAAATCTTGATAACCTGCCATTGTAGCAGCATTATCCGATCTGACAACTGTGCCAGACACTTGTTGTCTTATACAGGCGCTGCCGACTGCAACGCCGTATTTTGCTGGTTTATGTATCTCCGTATATGAATACGCACACCTAGAGCAGTTTCTATGGCGCTTCAGTGTACATCATACACGACTGAAAATGACTTACAGTGCGAAACTAGTATAATCAATAAACAATAATTATGTGAAATTTGACTTATAACCTTTAGAGTTGAATTTAATGACCTCACGATCACTGTACGCCAAGAACACGTTAAACATAAGCTCTCCAGCACCTGTCATTCATTAATAACGCTCTTTCAGGAGAGTCTCCAAGTCTGTATACTATTTCAGATTTCACAGTCTGTGTAATAACACAAATAACCTAATACGTTAGTAGTCATTATGTGTCAGTGAAAACAGCATAAATATTCTGAATGATATTCTAAGAGATTTTTCACCACTCCATTTCCTCGCGACATCTTGGAGACGCATGTTGGGACTTTGCCAGTTTTGTCATTCGTACAACAGCCCGATAAATGTTATGCACTTTAACAATCACTTTTCCTTTCAATAATAACCATATCATTCGAGCTTCTAGTTCGGGGTCGGGAGAAGACAACCCAGGTTTTACTCTTTCTCTACGGTACTTCTTAAGGAGAACTGGTGTTTTGTATGAGCTGGTTCATCGCACCTCATTATTTGTTTATTGTAGTCTACAGGATGTTTGTTTAGCTCCATGCGGAATGGAAGGCCTTTTGTGCACTGAGCTAGGTAGTTTGTGAAAAACAGATCTGTTATAAATGCTCTGTGTGTACAGGCGAGTAAAAGAAACATTGTTGGTAACAGTATGATTGGTAGAAGCCTCTTGCATTCAGCGACCTCTTTCATGTCCGTGGTTGTCAAGGCTATCAGACCTTCTCGGGTTGGAGCAGGCGATTCGCACCCTCTAAACCCTACTACGTCACAAGAAGCAACTAAAGAGTATTTCACGAAGTTATACCAACCCTTTCATAGTGCCTATTATTACTTGAAATGGTCTAGCAGTCAACATATCGTGAAGAAGTGCTGTTCTTTTGCAGAATATTACACGGAGCAACTGATTGAAATACGTTTATTGTAAGGTGCAGACAGATTAAGAAGTAGTTGTTTCTGGAAACCAGCTTCTGTGTACGTTGTCAATGAAAGTACTTGAGCCAGGCAACTACGGTCTGATCGAAATCCGGCCCATACAACAGGAAACTATCCAAGTATCTCGATATATATTCTATTATACAACAACCTTCCAAGTAATATGTACTTCACACTCAAAAGGGTAATAGGATGGTGACTTAGACGTTAGATGATGTGTTTCTGTGGTTTTAAGATACCAATGATCTTTGCCTCTTGTATAACATGTGGAATGAATCCTGCTCGTAGAAAAATTGGACTAACATATCTTAGCACATTTACCATAGTGGAAAGGATTTCTGTGTGTGTACCATCGAAACCTGGAGCTTAATGTCACGTGAATGCTTTAAAATCCCTTGAAGATTGAATGGGAAAGAATATGGGCTATGATGCGAACAACGTGCCATCATGGTTCCCAGTTCACGCTTCACTTGTTTGGTGTGAGGTTCAAAATGGTTCAAATGGCTCTGAGCACTATGGGACTTAACTTCTGAGGTCATCAGTCCCCTAGAACTTAGAACTACTTAAACCTAACTAACCTAAGGACATCACACAATCCCATGCCCGAGGCAGGATTCGAACCTGCGACGGTAGCGGTCGTGCGCTTCCAGAGTGTAGCGCCTAGAACAGCTCGGCCACACCGGCCGGCATTGTTGTGAGGTCGTGAAGTGGATGATTTATATGCTGAAACGATGTGTGCAGCAACTGTATCGGAAAGATGAGGTAGTCGTTGCATGTTATTTCATTTCCTCCTCCCACTTTACATATGAGAGATCACATTTATCCACTTGATTGTGTGGGCTCAAAATTTTCAGCAGTGTCCAGCTGTTTCAGGCGGCGCAAGGGGTCAAGACTGTGCAGAAGTTTGTCAGCTATTTCTTGTTCTCCCGTTGAGAAGCTCATGCAGTTGGTCACTGACCTGAGACGCAGGAATGTACTCCATCCAGTATGCTCTTGCTACACTTAGTACTGCCTGACAAATCAATCACAGTTAGTGTTCTCAGAAGGAATCCTATCCAAGATCCTGTCAAGGTTTTTAAAGAATTCGGCTCAGCTTCTTTTCTCAAAGTTCAGCGTGTGCGGGAATGGAAATTACCAATGGAAATTGAATGCCTGTTTCCAGTATTATTGGTTGGTGCTGGCTGGTACGCGCTGCTCGCTTGAGGTTGTCTGGGTGTTTAAAGGACCGAGCCACCATTCGTATCAAGATTTTTGTTAACACTCTTCAGGAAAAGAATTTTACAAATTAGGTGAACAGGGTCTCGATAGACAAAATAAATGTGATAAGCCGCTAAGAAATGGTAAGTTAACTGGCCAAGGCAGCTACCCCAACATATGTCTCATTGCAAAGAAGTTCAGCGGGGCAACCGAGATTCAGCTTCAAATCATACTACGAGAGGGAAACGGTAATTGCTTAACCGTCGAGCGGTACGGAAAACATAGGTGGAAGGAAGATGCGAACGGATGGCTGCTGAACCTCACTCACGTTAAACAGAAGCTGGCCTTGACAGTACAACAAACCAAAATGCGTGAAACAAAAAATACCATGCAAAAAGAATATTTTTGTCACTCGTTATCCGACTTAAAACTTGAAATTAAAACTATCTTAAAACTCTTGGACTCCCTGGGGCCGATATCTTGTCAGTAACGACGTCGATGTGTTGTTGTTATGGTCTTCATTCCTAAGAATGGTTTGATGCAGCTCTCCATGCTACTCTGTCCTGTGCAAGCTTCTTCATCTCCCAGTACCTACTGCAACCAACATCCTTCTCAATCTGCTTGGTGTATTCATCTCTTGGTCTCCCTCTACGATTTTTACCCTCAACGCTGCCCTCCAATACTAAATTAGTGATCGCTTGATGCCTCAGAACATGTCCTACCAACCGATCCCTTCTTCTAGTCAAGTTGTGCCACAAACTTCTCTTCTCCCCAATCCTATTCAATACCTCCTCATTAGTTATGTGATCTACCCATCTAATCTTCGGCATTCTTCTGTAGCACCACATTTCAAAAGCTTCTATTCTCTTCTTGTCCAAACTATTTATCGTCCATGTTTCACTTCCATACATGGCTACACTCCATACAAATACTTTCAGAAATGATTTCCTGACACTTAAATCTATACTCGATGTTAACAAATTTCTCTTCTTGAGAAACGCTTTCCTTGCCATTGCCAGTCTACATTTTATATCCTCTCTACTTCGACCATCATCAGTTATTTTGCTTCCCAAACAGCAAAACTCCTTTACTACTTTAAGTGTCTCATTTCCTAATCTAACTCCCTCAGCATCACCCGACTCAATTTGACTACCTTCCATTATCCTCGTTTTGCTTTTGTTGATGTTCATCTTATATCCTCCCTTCAAGACATTATCCATTCCGTTCAACTGCTCATCCAAGTCCTTTGCTGTCTCTGACAGCATTACAATGTCATCGGGGAACCTCAAAGTTTTTATTTCTTCTCCATGGATTTTAATACCTACTCCGAATTTTTCTGTTGTTTCCTTCACTGCTTGCTCAATATACAGATTGAATAACATCGGGGAGAGACTACAACCCTGTCTCACTCCCTTCCCAAGCACTGTTTCCCTTTCATGTCCCTCGAGTCTTATAAGTGTCATCTGATTTCTGTACAAATTGTAAATAGCCTTTCGCTCCATGTATTTTACCCCAGCCACCTTCAGAATTTGAAAGAGAGTAGTCCAGTCAACATTGTCAAAAGCTTTCTCTAAGTCTACAAATGCTAGAAACGTAGGTTTACCCTTCCTTAATCTAGCTTATAAGATAAGTCGTAGGGTCAGTATTGGCTCACGTGTTCCAATATTTCTACGAAATCCAAACTGATCTTCCCCGAGGTCGGCTTCTACTAGTTTTTCCATTCGTCTGTAAAGAATTTTCGTTAGTATTTTGCAGCTGTGACTTATTAAACTGATAGTTCGTTAATTTTCACATCTGTCAACACCTGCTTTCTTTGGAAATGGAATTATTATATCCTTCTTGAATTCTGAGGGTATTTCGCCTGTTTCATACATCTTGCTCACCAGACGGTAGAGTTTTGTCAGGACTGGCTCTCCCAAGGCCGTCAGTAGTTCCAATGGAATGTTGTCTACTCCGGGGGCCTTGTTTCGACTCAGGTCTTTCAGTGCTCTGTCAAACTCTTCACGCAGTATCGTATCTCCCATTCCATCTACATCCTCTTCCATTTCCATAATATCGTCCTCAAGTACGTCGCCCTTGTATAGACCCTCTATATACTCCTTACACCTTTCTACTTTCCCCTCTTTTCTTAGAACTGGGTTTCCATCTGAGCTCTTGATGTTCATACAAGTGGTTCTCTTATCTCCAAAGGTTTCTTTAATTTTCCTGTAGGCAGTATCTATCTTACCCCTAGTGAGATAAGCCTCTACATCCTTACATTTGTCCTCTAGCCATCTCTGCTTAGCCATTTTGCACTTCCTGTCGATCTCATTTTGAGTTGTTTGTATTCCTTTTTGCCTGCTTCATTTACTGCATTTTTATATTTTCTCCTTTCATCAATTAAATTCAATTTTTCTTCTGTTACCCAAGGTTTTCTGCTAGCCCTCGTCTTTTTACCTACTTGATCCTCTGCTGCCTTCACTACTTCATCCCTCAAAGCTACCCATTCTTCTTCTACTGTATTTCTTTCCTCCATTCCTGTCAATTGTTCCCTTATGGTCTCCCTGAAACTCTGTGCAACCTCTGGTTCTTTCAGTTTATCCAGGTCCCATCTCCTTAAATTCCCACCTTTTTGCAGTTTCTTCAGTTTTAATCTACAGGTCATAACCAATAGATTGTGGTCAGAGTCCACATCTGCCCCTGGAAATGTCTTACAACTTAAAACCTGGTTCCTAGATCTCTGTCTTATCATTATATAATCTATCTGAAACCTGTCAGTATCTCCAGGCTTCTTCCATGTATACAGCCTCCTTTTATGATTCTAGAACCAAGAGTTAGCTATGATTAAGTTGTGCTCTGTGCAAAATTCTACCAGGCGGCTTCCTATTTCATTTCTTAGCGCCAATCCATATTCACCTACTACGTTTCCTTCTCTCCCTTTTCCTACTACCGAATTCCAGTCTCCCATGACTATTAAATTTTCGTCACCCTTCACTATCTGAATAATTTCTTTTATTTCATCATACATTTCTTCAATTTCTTCGTCATCTGCAGAGCTAGTTGGCATATAAACTTGTACTACTGTAGTAGGTGTGGGCTTCGTATCTATCTTGGCCACAATAATGGGTTCACTATGCTGTTTGTAGTAGCTTACCCGCATTCCTATTTTCCTATTTATTATTATACCTACTCCTGCATTACCCCTATTTGATTTTGTGTTTATAACCCTGTAGTCACCTGACCAGAAGTCTTGTTCCTCCTGCCACCGAACTTCACTAATTCCCACTATATCTAACTTTAACCTATCCATTTCCCTTTTGAAATTTTCTAACCCACCTGCCCGTTTAAGGGATCTGACATTCAACGCTCCGATCCGTAGAACACCAGTTTTCTTTCTCCTGATAACGACATCCTCTTGAGTAGTCCCCGCCCGGAGATCTAAATGGGAGACTATTTTACTTCCGGAATATTTTACCCAAGAGGACGCCATCATCATTTAATCGTACAGTAAAGCTGCATGCCCTCGGGAAAAATTACGGCCGTAGTTTCCCCTTGCTTTCAGCCGTTCGCAGTACCAGCACAGCAAGGCCGTTTTGGTTATTGTTACAAGGCCAGATCAGTCAATCATCCAGACGTCGATAACAAGGAAAAATTGTCCACATTCTTGATTCCCAGATGGACTGTCTAAATACACAATTAATTTTGTACGGAACGCTAAGCGCGCGGTTCCTACTCGCGCATGGCCAGTTGTTTTTATACATTAAGATTAACGGTTCAGCATTTATGGACGTGGACAACAGAGTTCGAGAGTCGGTCCGGCACAGTTTTAATCTGCCAGGAAGTTTCGGATGAAGCATAGGTTTCTTCAGAGAACAAGAAAAAGTTGTTGCCTCTTTCTCATACTGAACTTTTTCAAGTTATTCTGGCGTATGTCATTGTATTTTTAAATGCTGAGGTGGTTGACGTTCAGATACCAAGGTACATGTATGGGAGAATGTAACGGCTACAGCCGTGGACTACATCGGGGAAATGCAGTTGTCTTGATCATTGTAGTTTATATAAATTTAGATTTTGCTGTAGCTGCTTTAACCGACTTATGTATTTTACGGTATTTCTTAATGATGTTTTTAAAAATTTATATAAATTTTAATTAATTTGAGTCTTGGGAAAACAACTGATTGTCATTTCAGTGGATTTGGTTATAATTTCTTTTAAGTATTTAATTTTTAAACTCAGTATACACTGGGAGAGGACTGTCTAAACTCGTTATGGTTGTTTTATTATGGTACTAAATTAATTTAAATCTTAAGGGATTTGAGTTTTGTTAACAATTCATTGTTATGCAGTTTACGAGTTCACTTTTTTGGGCAAGGCGTTTTCTCCCGAAGTGGGCAATACATGCGTAAAAGTAATTTCAACTCGAAGTCAATCAGTCGATTCCACCATTAAATACAAACAGCCCTACTGCAAGTAACACAGTGAAGAAAGGCGATAATGAACAAACTCTGTGTCTTCAGGTTAAAAACCACCCAGAATCGTATAGCTGCTCTGCATCAATAAGGTGACTACTATAAAAACAAATATTCTGGAAACGAGTACGTGACATGAAATTTTGATGCAACTCATATTAAATCTAACGTAAAGCTCTATCAAGAAATGCCGTTTAACTACAACTGACAAGTCGTAATAAAATGCCCTTAGACCGCATGTGAGAGAGGATTTGCTGATTATAACGTAGAATGCGAAGCTGGCAACACTGGGCTCGTGCTGCCGTGAGACCATTACTCCAGCCAGCGGGTCTGAATAATTAACAAAGACTGCCGAGATTAAAGGGCCGCCCCCCCCTGGCCACGGAAAAACGAGTGTATCGCCTCCAGCAGACAATCCCCCAACTCGTCTCTGTGTGCAAACACGTTTCCTTGGACTATCAGGCACACCACCGAACAAGGATGTTAATATGTTACCAATTGCAGAAAATAAGTTTTACTTCCAAAGGAGAAGCATGTAGTTCATGCTAATCAACTGACATGTATATCAAGTCTTTGTTCACTGCGTTTCGTGCCTTGTAAGTAAATATTAATGTCTTATTTAATACATTTATGCTTAGCAGATTTGTAGACTTAGACAAGGCCTCTTACAATTTTCACTTTGAACAACCCTTTGAAATGAGGAAGTTCCTGTGGATAAAATATGTAGAGCGATAAGTTACTTAATTCTTGTACAGAAACCAAACAGCAGCGCAGTAGGTGTTTCACCAGTCGGGTGTATTACAAATTATTTACATAGCCGCAGCAAGCTAGTGTGTGGCTAGTTACTGATACAGAACTTTCGGTTCCACATTCGACAGGTTACTCTATAGCTGTAACATGTGGTATGTTATACAAACTTATATTTTAACTATTCTCTCAAGTATGTTGAGTCTTCACAAAATTAAATTATAAACCATTTGCATTTTGAACCAATCGTTGATACTAAATAATTTTTTCTCATAGAACTGAAGATAAGCAGTTGGCTCGAAACCGGTGGCATGGAAATAGAGGAAACTGAACTAGAGAATGAATTTGGACATTTGCTTATAAATAACGATCGTGGTAACTTCATGAAGACGAATGCAACTTGTTTTGATAAAATAAAAAAAGTTGTTTGATATTATTATGTGTAGTATATTCCTTTATTTCAAAGATCTGTAACCAAAAATCAGTGGCCAATAAAGTACCCAGACTTCTTGAAAAGAAACTAAGCTTACACCAACAAACAAATACAATTTTGTCCTAACTATAATATACACTGTCTGAGCATGACCACAGAATTGGACACAGATAAGCTGAGTAATACTGCTTATCATACAGTACTTACTACTCAAAATAAATACGTTTCGAAGGAGTCAGTCATATTTTCCACTTCCTGAACTAGTAAAACGAACTAATGGAGTGGAATTAACTTTTCCTATAATTTTAGTGAACAACTAACATCTAGTCACGTCGTGTAGGAACGAATGAAAATGGTGCCCATAGATTAGAGGCAATAGGGAAATGAAACAAAATTTAATTACTTAGATGCAGGATTCACAACATTAAAAAAAATCAACAGAATACCTGTTAATACGTGATCACATACTCGATGGATGATAGGATGTTTGACTGAATTCAAGATATTGCCACAGAAACAAGATTTCATAAAAAATGTTGGATGATTATTTACTCTATGACTGCTTCAAAAGTACCGAGACGAAAGATAAAAAAGTAATGTAGCATTTAGTTCAAAATGTACCCATGTTTCTAAATCCTGTATTTTTATCCGCGCAAGAACAGTTTTAATGCGCAACATTTTCTAAATACTTACAGTCATTTACAGTTGAACCTGAAGTCTCATTAAAATGGCTGTTGCAGGACTCAGATTAACATTAATGATTGACGATCAATAAGAACAGAAGCCTGTGCATTTAGCATTTTAATCTGCGAGTGGTTTTCAAAGCCTCTTACGCAGCAAAATCTCGTGGGCAAACTCTATGGAAAGTAATTAGAAATTAACTTGCATGAAACTGGTTTTAATGTTTAATAAGCAACTATTAACGGGGTAGAATTCGTGAGAGCCCTGTGTATGTAATTTCAGAATCCTAATTGCAAGTATCTGTTGTGTAAGGGTTAGTAAATGAAAATGAAACACATGGAAACAAAAGTAAGTAAATTGTTTATTGTTTCAAATTCATCGAAATAACTATTAGTATATTTCCAGTACTGTGAGACAAAGATGACATGCCTCCAAGGAAAAATGTTTGCAGCTTTCTACGGAACCATACTTGTACCCAGACGTGTGCCTCTTTGCCCGAAGCGAATCGACGACCACATTTTTCCATGGACCTTCTTGTATCACAGCGGGATACATTTATTAGTAGTTATGACGATTACTTTCGAAATAATAAACAGTTTACTTGCTTTTCCCCATCGATTTCGTTTTTATTTGACTTCCTCTCATAAATGTTTTAGACAAATTCTACAATTACTTTTATAAACATCGGTATCGATTCCCCTTAACTGTGCTGATAATGTCTTTTTGTCAGTATATTAAACAGAAACAAACAATATGACTTAATTCCACTATTCTAGTTCAGTATCTGAAGTATCTACGGCTTGTCCTCGTCTAAGATACAGGCGTTTCTCCCTTCAGACTCTCCACCTTTTCTCCGGGACATCATTTTAGTAGCTTTACAGTCCGAACTAGCTAACCACGACGGAATGGCTGTATACATAATTCCTCGACGCTTGATATGTTGGTTATACCAGAGTGTACTTCAGTTTAAAATGATGGTAATTAAGATTTAACAGTTACCTGTTTTGGTGACAAGTTTTCAGTTCACTCTTATAGTACTTTTATATACTTAGTAAATATTGAAACATGTATCACCCAGTTTACGCCAGCTGTTTCTAAATTACACTACTGGCCATTAAAATTGTTACACCAAGAAGAAATGCAGATGATAAAATGGTATTCATTGGACAAATATATTATATTAGAACTGACATGTGATTACAATTTCTGGCAATTTGGGTGCATAGATCCTGAGAAATCAGTACCCAGAACAACCGCCTCTGGCCCTAATAACGGCCTTGATACGCCTGGGCATTGAGTCAAACAGAGTTGGGAAGGCGTGTACAGGTACAGCTGCCCATACAGCTTCAACATGATACCACAGTTCATCAAGAGTAGTGACTGGCTTATTGTGACGCCAGTTGTTCGGCCACCAGACGTTTTCAATTGGTGATATATCTTGAGAATGTGCTGGCCAGGGCAGCAGTCGAACATTTTCTGTATCGAGAAAGGCCCGTACAGGACGTGCAACATGTGGTCGTGCATTACGCTGCTGAAATGTAGGGTTTCGCAGGATCGAATGAAGGGCAGAGCCACGGGTCGTAAAACATCTGAAACGTAACGTCCACTGATAAAAGTGCCGTCAATGCGAACAAGAGGTGACCGAGATGTGTAACCAATGGCACCATATACCATCACGCCGGTAGATACGCCAGTGTGGCGATGACTTATACACGCTTCCAAAGTGCGTTCACCACGATGTCGCCAAACACGGACGCGACCATCATGATGCTGTAAACAGAACCTGGATTCATCCGAAAAATGACGTTTTGGCATTCGTGCACCCAGGTTCGTCGTTGAGTACACCATCGCAGGCGCTCCAGTCTGTGACGCAGCGTCAAGGGTAACCGCAGCCATGGTCTCCGAGCTGATAGTCCATGCTGCTACAAACGTCGTCGAACTGCTCGTGCAGATGGATGTTGTCTTGCAAACGCCCCCAACTGTTGACTCAGGGATCGAGACATGGCTGCACGATCCGTTACAGCCTGTCATCTCGACTGCTAGTGATAGGAGGCCGTTGGGATCCAGCACGGCGTACCGTATTACCCTCCTGAACCCACCGATTCCATATTCTGCAAACAGTCATTAGATCTCGATCAACGCGAGCAGCAATGTCGCGATACGATAAACCGCAATCGCGATAGGCTACCTTCCGACCTTCATCAAAGTCGGAAACGTGATGGAACGCATTTCTCCTCCTTACACGAGGCATCACAGCAACGTTTCATCAGACAGTGCCGGTCAACTGCTGTTTGTGTATGAGAAATCGGTTGGAAACTTTCCTCATGTCTGCACGTTGTAGGTGTCGCCACCGGTGCCAACCTTGCGTGAATGATCTGAAAAGGTAATCATTTGCATATCACAGCATCTTCTTTCTGTCGGTGAAATTTCGCGTCTGTAGCACGTCATCTTCGTGGTGTAGCAATTTTAATGCCAAGTAGTGTAATTTAAACTTTGCTCTTACATTGCGCATTCGTCTTTTTTTCTGAAAGTGAATTACTACCACTAACTGTATTGACAGGAATTTCATCACGAGACTGATTCAGCCAAGTTTCCCCCGACGGGAATGTGGCTCACTGAATTCCGCTGTCAATATTTGTGATCTTAACAGAACGGTACAAAATCCTTGAAACTCCATTCTTAACGTTTTCCAGAAAATGCAGATCCATTCATCAACTTCAAATAAAGTAATTTAGAAGTTGTACTTTTTGTATCTGGTGGTGGTAACTAACAGCTACTCATTGAAGCCCAGTGTGGGATGTAACTTTCGTATGGCAGTGAAACTTCATAGATATACTAACGCATTAAAGTGGAACAGATTTACGCTGGAAAGAATTAGTTCCAGTTGTGGCGTCCAGGTTCAAAGCTGACTCTGTGAATACAAAAAGTCCTATAGAAATGTTTCCATGTGTAACTGTTATGTACGGGACGTGAGGAGAAAAGGTCAAGCAAGTGAGAAAGACGTAATGTTGATTTCGCTATTCATTGTTTGGCTGGGAGCAGAATGAAGACAAGACGAGCAATAGGGCTTGATCCCATGCGTGGGAAGCATGAAGTCTGTCCATTTGTTGCTTCAATGTTTGTAAAAAGCCTTCAGTTTCGCTGTTGGATTGCAGGTGGAATAGTGGACTCGCTATGTGACTGATGCTGGAGGCAGTGAGAAACTGCTCAATTTTGGCAGCAACAAACTGATGTCCATTGTCAGTCACTATAACTTGAGGCAATCCCTTCACGCAAATGACTAACGACAAGGCCTGGATTTTAGAATGGGCGTTAGTACACTATAGGAACCAGGGAGGGAAATTTTCAGAAACCATCAATGCTGCTGACCCATGAAATTCAAGTGCGAACGTTTCCAGTGTGCTTGAAGTTTGGGCCACTCAAAGAACGCTGAGTGAGGTAGCGCAATGGTTAGCACACTAGACTCACATTCTGGATGACAACAGTTCAATCCTGCGTCTGACCACCCTGATTCAAGTTTACCATGAGCTCCCTAAATTACTTCAGACAGATGCCAGGATGGTTCCTTTGAAAGGGTCTGACCTACTTCCTTCCCTAATCCGACGAGTCCAATGACCTCGCTGTTTGGTCTCTTCCACATAAACTCCAACCTCATTGAAAGAACTGCTGAGGCAGAAATGACTGATGTTCAGCACAGGCTTGGCACAGAGAAGTAAAATGTTCAGTATCCACATCGAGACTGTGCCAAGTACCATGATGTCTCACCAACTACTTGGTGTCAATGGCACTCCAGTGAGGTGTGGTGTAGTAAACGAAGAATGTTAGGTTGGAGAGCCTGGGGAAGCACCACATTGTACTGGTCATTATTGGTACAAAGCAAAATGTTACCTTGATGAACTGCAGGGGCTTGCTGATGGGCAAGATATCAGCAAACCACAGAGCTACGAATCTATCTGGCTGAACACGACCAACCAGTGCAGTTGTGATGCAATAGAATCTGCAGATCAGGCAGGCCTGGGTAGGTTTCCAGTGATTAATCGGAAAATTATGCAAAACGTTTCTGTCTTGAATGTCAGTTAGCAACAAGATGCTGAGGACTCATCAGATACTGAATGTTGGCCAATAGGGTGGCGGGAAAGGTCATCTGTCTTGGCTTGCTTAGAAGTGGGCTGATAAACAATCTCATGTTGGTAATGAGCAGCTGTAACAGGTATTTGTCGTTGTATTGTATGGAACTGGGGTCCTAGAAACAACAGAGAGGCTGTGTCCCCGCCATAGCCCTCAGTGATTCACAACCCCACAGCAAGGTACAGTAGTCAACTCACACCACCGCCGCCCCACACCGAACCCAGGGTTAATGTGCCGTTCGGCTCCCAGTGGACCCCCCTGGGGACGTCTCACACCAGACGAGTGTAACCCTAATGTTTGTGTGGTAGAGTAATTATGGTGTGCGCGTACGTGGAGACAGTGCGCAGCAATCGCCGACATAGCGTAACTGAGGCGGAATGAGGGAAACCAGCTCGCATTCGCCGAGGCAGATGGGAAACCGCCTTAAAAGGCATCCACAGACTGGCCGGCACACTAATCCGCCGTGCGGATTCGTGCCGGGGACCGGCATGCCATCCCACCCGGAAAGCAGTGTGTTAGACCGCATGGCTAACCATGCATTGTCATTAATTGTCATCTGTGTCTCTTCAAATTACTGAGATTGCCGTTTGGCAGTGCTTCTGAACCCGCTGTATTTCAGCGCTTTCTTGACCAGTAACTGAAAAAGGTTCTCTTTGTTACAATTATTTAGATGGCATTGTCGTTTCTGTTCCCACTCTTAACGAACACACGGCATGGTTAGCACAAATAAGATGTGAAAAGCACAGAAAAATGGGGTGCAAAAGCGACAACCTTAGAACCTAGAATACACACAGTACAAGCAAAGCCAACACGGGGAACACAGAATACAAGCCCACAACAGATAAAAACATCCAAAAAGACGAGATGAAGTAAGAAGTCATTGAGTCTTGATGACTGCCAAACGAGGAAACGGAAAGATCTCGTCACCAGTTTTGTTGTGTACTATTTCATATACAACGGTAGGGAGAGGTGGGCTAGAGAGTGGTGCAGCAGCTGTCATCGTAGGGAAGCTGGAGAGGAGAGAACTTGTAAATACAGTAAATACAAGCTTTCTTGAATTACAGCTTTCTCCAAGCGTTGCAAGGAAAGTTTAGAAAAGAAAAAACTTCAATGAAGTCCAGCTATTATAGAAACTAAAAACTAATCGTGCAGTGTGAGACTCCCGTTATTAATGCACGAGTGAACTGTCGAAGGCTGAGCGGGCGCACATCATTGGATCCACCAGGTCCCTGCGCGACCGCTACCAGCGTTTGCCGGAAACTTGCGTTTCCAACTTTGAGATGTCGATCAGGCTGATATCGATCTATGATACGAGCATTATGCAGACCTTTCATTGGGCGGGCGACATTATATGATGTCCCAACTTACATGAAAACAGTGGTTTCCATACAGTTGTGCTCCTCCAAAGTAGGAATCACATGTTGTAGTACACCTGACAGGCTCTCTGGGTGTATTCTCTTCCAGGCAGAACGGGCTGAGAACGAAGGTGCTTGTGAATCCAGTCCACACTACACAGTCACATAGGGCAAGTGCAATGGCTTTTCATGCACAATATGCGGTTAGCAGTTCCCCAAATGCGGCAGTTCTGTGTATTCACTGCACCCTTTAATGCCAAATGTGCCTCATTAGAATGTAGCCCAACCGCGTATCATCAATGTCTGTCTCTGCCAGAAACCAAAGAGCAAATTCAGAACGTTGCTGCAGATCATAAGGTTTCGGTTACTGCAGTGTGCGGATATTGTATGGGTACCAGTGTAAAATAGACTGCGAAGTTTTCCATACTGTACGCTGTGGGATGGAAAATTCTAGTGAGACTGCAGGACCACTAGCCGTGCCTGGGGCAAGTGCTGCATGGCCAACTACAACCACAGCAATCTCACCAGTAACTTCCACCGGGATAGGACGCCTTACTCTTCCAGGTGCCACACCAATCTTAGTCATGTTTTCGAATTTATTTATTATCTTCTTTAAATCACTTGATGACATCGAGCCTCTCCTCAAACTTTTCAGTCGACAATATTCTGTGACTCCAGCATTGTGATTGCTGCTGTTCACATAAAACAGTTTCACTAACAGTGCACGGTACCTCTTCTCGATAGCCATACTATTCACTTAAGTTATGGTTTGTCAGATGGCAGCAAGGGTGTCATGATGTCATAATGTCATGCAGTTTACAGCGGCAAATTTGCACCTGTGTACCAAAATTGGAGCTAATGTTTTTCTGGCACTAATGCATTAGCGTATCTATCAATTTTCTTTGGAATAGGATAATTACAGCCACACCGTTCCTCCACAAGTAGCTGCATTTCAGATAGCTCGTGCAGTAACAAATTCATGATCTTCCCACATCGGACTCGAAACAATAAAACAACAGCAGCTGAGAACGGAGGGATAATTTTGAGGGAAGTCAAATGCCTTGTCGAACTAATCATTTTTCTTCCATATTTCATGTAGAAACAGCAAACGAAATGGAGACATAAATTCTGTCCATAATGAGTCGAGAAGTCGACTGCTGTATATCGAACTATGACAATGATAACTCACAAGTACCTTCTAATGAAAGACTTACTTTATCGGAATTAGTTTGAAAATTAATCTTATAAAAAAGTGCACCTGATAAAATATCACTTACCCCATAAAACAGCCCAGTGGTTGTTTTAGAACACTGTAGATGGTGAACAACTGATATGAAGCGGTTATGGGGCCCCCACTACTAACGCGAGTAATAGCGGTCGGCTCTGTGGACAGCGCAGTAAGACGTGGCGTTGTGGAAACGTGATGGTTTAACAGAGGGGAGCTATCGCGTTTGCACGTGCCCACGATCACACTTGAAGTGAAGTTGGTCTGTTTGCTGGTGTTTGAACGTGGACTGATCAACACCTGTCTTCAAGAAATAGTGTCTCTCTCTTTGCCGAATAGCATGGCGTAAAAGCAGTGGTCGAAAGAAATACTAATCCACTGGTAACGGAGAAGATTCTCAGGTCTTGTCACTGACAGTCGGCTTTAAATCCAACAGGAATCGGTGCTCTGAATGAATGGAGGCCCATCTCCACCAGTTTTCCAGCGAACGTTGCGAAAAGCACTCCACACAATGGACGTATTGAGTGGCGTATCTCACAAAAGGCTACTGCTCACAGCGACACATCAGGCTTAAGGACTTGAAACTGCATGTAATGAAACAACCTGCATTGTTGTGCAAAGAGTCACAGTTTTTGCCTCTTTTCACTTGATTCAAGATGTCGAATGCCTGGTTGTCCAATGAGGAGTTTAACGTTTAGACCTTGTAGGGCGTAGTTGAGGCCGGATGCCGTCTGTAGTGTTTTACAGGTATTTTTCGCACCATGACAGGGGTTCCACTCACTCAGCTTACAGTGAACGTAACTAGGATCTATATTTCAATTTTCTTGGTCACTAAGAGTAGTCCTTCGATCTGTATCTTTACGATGAGTATACTATGGTCACTCCCATTTTAAAAGAGGTCGAGAAACCTATTCACAGGGTTGCACTAATACACTACCTGATCAAAAGTATCCAGGCGTTTGAGGGCATTAATATGGGCTTAATCTGAGGAAGAAATTTCTGAGAATGTACGTTTGGAGCACAGCATTGTATAGTAGTGAGACATGGACTTTGAGAACACCGGAACAGAAGAGAATAGAAGCATTTGAGATGTGGTGCAGAAGGCGAATGTAGAAAATTAGGAATACTGATTAGGTAAGGAATGAGGACGTTCTGCGCAGAATAGGAGAGGAAAGGCATGTGTGGAGAACACTGACAAGGTGAAGGAACATGATGATAACACATCAGTTAAGACATCAGTAAATAACTTCCATGGTACTAGAGCGAGCTGTAGAGGGCAAAAACTGTAGAAGAAGACTGAGACTGGAACATATACGGCAAATAATTGAGGACGTAGGTTACAAAATTTGAAAGTTTTTCGTAAGGTCTTATGGGACCAAACTGCTGAGGTCATCGGTCCCTAAGCTTACGCACTACTTAATCTAACTTAAAATAACTTACACTAAGGATAACACACACACACACCCATGCCCAAGGGAGGACTGGAACCTCCGACGGGTGGACGTAGGTTGCAAGTGCAACTCTGAGATGAAGAGGTTGACACAAGAGAGCAATTCGTGGGGGGCTGCATCAAACCACTTAGGAGATTGATGGTCCAAAAACCAAATATGGGCTGTCTTCACCTTTCGCCTTTAGGTCTACTTTGTTGGGGACACTTTCAGGAAAGTGTCTGAATATCTGTGGAGGAATGGCAGCTGATTTTTCGACATGAGCCGATACCAGAAAAGGTAGTGACATTGGACGCAGGGATCTGGACTGAAGTCGACGTTGTAACTCACCTCAGAGGTGTTCCATTAGGATCAGGTTGGGACTTCGGGCAGGAATGTTCGCCTCCACAAACCCTAGCCTCACAGACGCTCTTTTACGACAGAGTGCACTGTCATTCTGATACATTCTCTCTGGAATGTACGCAGTACTTAGTGCTGTCAAATGAGCCCATATTCCTCCGAATTTAGCGTTTTCTTAAACAGAGTTAGACTACCGAGTCCCAGCCACGGAAAACACGTCCATACCATAATACTACCTGCTTCATAATTCGCTGTTGGCACTCTACATGATGGCAGGTAAACGTTCAGGATCCATTCTTTAAACACAAAACCTTCCATCGGATTGAGGCAAAGTACAATGTGATTCATCACTCAAAATCAATCGTTTCCAGCGATTCACTGTCCTACGGCGTCAGTGTTTATGCCAACTCGAGTGTCGATCAGCGTTGACAATAGACATGAATCACATATTAGAAGTTGTTCGATCATTGTACCCCATTCAATTCAACTCCATGTTCACCGTCACTGTACTGGCTGGTCTGCTAGTAATAGTCTTTCCGCTGATTTTGAGCGGTTTTTTACAACCTCCCTTCGCGACGCAAAAGAGTCCCTGTCCGTCAGTATACAAAGTCTGAGTGATTTTGGTTTACCCGTGTTTCTTCCATCGCGTTTCCACTACACAGTAACGTCACGATCAGTCTGCTTTAGAAGAGGTGAAATGTCCTTGATGCATTTGTTACTCATGCGACATGCAATCAGTAGTATGCGTACGAAGTCACTGCTTCTCTACTGACAATACAATACTCCCCGAGTCCTTTTACATTGGCGGATTCGCCTCTCGTGACATCTAGTGGTCAATTACGCATTACACAGGGGTGTCCGCACACTTTTGACGGAAGACTGTACGGTATCTTCGTAGTTTTCTCAGTCAGACAGACTGTCACATTTCGACTGGCTCGTGCAATCGCTCCATAGAAAATGCGTAGGAACTGTCCGGAACAGTGTTTGGCAACGCGATCAGTATCTCCGGAGCTTGGTAACTCTGCGCGATGTAACCGTCATTGAGTGCCTTCACTAGGATATGAATAACCTTGTGAACTTTCTTTCCGCCTAGCTGAAGACTTTATCGAGGGTAGAGCAGGCTGTAGCACGGCATTAACATGGTGTATCCTGGGTGTGAATAGTGTCATGTGCGGTACGAGTCCATTTTGCAATTCTTTTTTCCTGAGACGAAAAATTAAAAGCCGTTTATAGTATAGTTACCAGATATTTCCTGAGATGTCCTGGTAGTGTTCTTCACGTGGCGGAACCAAAGTATCATTTTAGATAAAAAACGCTGACTCATGATGTGAGTTCAATCGCTTATCGCGTAAGTTGCACTCAGCGTTCTTGTCTGGGCCCTCATTAGACAAGAGATTAGTACGACCAAGTCGCGATGTCACAGGATGCCTGGGTGGCAACATATGTGAAAGCAAGGTTAGTAATTAGGTTTAGTAGCGCCGTCTCTTTCATATTGCTCCTCTCTTAGGTTCATAAATATCCCAAGTTTTCAGTTGGTAACTGATTGTGTTGTTTAAGTAATATGCAAATGCCTTTTCTTCTAGTAGACACGACGCTTTATTGGTTGGTAGTTTGATAACTAACCGACTTGTACATTGTAACACTTTGGTTAGTATTGCGTAGTATTGTTTTAGAGACGGGCGCACATCCGTGTGCTCTTAAGTACATTCACAACTATTTCTCGCCTTGGAAATGCTTAAGGGCCTTTGAAACTGACCAAGTCCAGTAGCCGTTTACAATGTTAGTTCCAAGTACAAATGATAAGCCGGCCGGTGTGGCCGAGCGGATCTAGTCTGGAACCGCACGACCGTTACGGTCGCAGGTTCGAATCCTGCCTCTGGCATGGATGTGTGTGATGTCCTTAGGTTCTTTAGGTTCAAGTAGTTCTAGTTCTAGTGGACTGATGACCCCAGATATTAAGTCCCATAGTGCTCAGAGCCATTTTGAGCAAATGATAAGTAAAGTTTTATACGTAAATCACACCTTACAGTATGGGTGCATATCGAGAAACGGTTTCACAAAGTCTTTTATAAGTAATACATTAGCGTATTGTACGGGGTGATCTTGAAAACATTGATATTTTATTGTATGTTTCTCAAACCTGTTTTGTTTTGTGTGTTCTCTCTTTAATTTAACAGTGGGTGGGGTTTTGAGCCGGCCGAAGTGGCCGCGCGGTTCTGGCGCTGCAGTCTGGAACCGCGAGACCGCTACGGTCGCAGGTTCGAATCCTGCCTCGGGCATGGATGTGTGTGATGTCCTTAGGTTAGTTAGGTTTAACTAGTTCTAAGTTCTAGGCGACTAATGACCTCAGCAGTTGAGTCCCATAGTGCTCAGAGCCATTTGAACCATTTGGGGTTTTGAACCCGACAAAGGTGCGAATCAGTTGGGTTTTTGAATAAGTTATTTATGACGTAATATAATTCGTATTTATGTCGAATAATCCTCAATATACACTCCTGGAAATTGAAATAAGAACACCGTGAATTCATTGTCCCAGGAAGGGGAAACTTTATTGACACATTCCTGGGGTCAGATACATCACATGATCACACTGACAGAACCACAGGCACATAGACACAGGCAACAGAGCATGCCCAATGTCGGCACTAGTACAGTGTATATCCACCTTTCGCAGCAATGCAGGCTGTTATTCTCCTATGGAGACGATCGTAGAGATGCTGGATGTAGTCCTGTGGAACGGCTTGCCATGCCATTTCCACCTGGCGCCTCAGTTGGACCAGCGTTCGTGCTGGACGTGCAGACCGCGTGAGACGACGCTTCATCCAGTCCCAAACATGCTCAATGGGGGACAGATCCGGAGATCTTGCTGGCCAGGGTAGTTGACTTACACCTTCTAGAGCACGTTGGGTGGCACGGGATACATGCGGACGTGCATTGTCCTGTTGGAACAGCAAGTTCCCTTGCCGGTCTAGGAATGGTAGAACGATGGGTTCGATGACGGTTTGGATGTACTGTGCACTATTCAGTGTCCCCTCGACGATCACCAGTGGTGTACGGCCAGTGTAGGAGATCGCTCCCCACACCAAATTGCCGGGTGTTGGCCCTGTGTGCCTCGGTCGTATGCAGTCCTGATTGTGGCGCTCACCTGCACGGCGCCAAACACGCATACGACCATCATTGGCACCAAGGCAGAAGCGACTCTCATCGCTGAAGACGACACGTCTCCGTTCGTCCCTCCATTCACGCCTGTCGCGACACCACTGGAGGCCGGCTGCACGGTGTTGGGGCGTGAGCGGAAGACGGCCTAACGGTGTGCGGGACTGTAGCCCAGCTTCATGGAGACGGTTGCGAATGGTCCTCGCCGATACCCCAGGAGCAACAGTGTCCCTAATTTGCTGGGAAGTGGCGGTGCGGTCCCCTACGGCACTGCGTAGGATCCTACGGTCTTGGCGTGCATCCGTGCGTCGCTGCGGTCCGGTCCCAGGTCGACGGGCACGTGCACCTTCCGCCGACCACTGGCGACAACATCGATGTACTGTGGAGACCTCACGCCCCACGTGTTGAGCAATTCGGCGGTACGTCCACCCGGCCTCCCGCATGCCCACTATACGCCCTCGCTCAAAGTCCGTCAACTGCACATACGGTTCACATCCACGCTGTCGCGGCATGCTACCAGTGTTAAAGACAGCGATGGAGCTCCGTATGCCACGGCAAACTGGCTGACACTGACGGCGGCGGTGCACAAATGCTGCGCAGCTAGCGCCATTCGACGGCCAACACCGCGGTTCCTGGTGTGTCCGCTGTGCCGTGCGTGTGATCATTGCTTGTATAGCCCTCTCGCAGTGTCCGGAGCAAGTATGGTGGGTCTGACACACCGGTGTCAATGTGTTCTTTTTTCCATTTCCAGGAGTGTATCAAGTATTCGGGAAAGTCAACGTTTTACGGCATTCTCCATCGCCTGAGACTTCTAATAAGGTAAGGAAAGGTAAAGAGTTGAGAAAAGGTGATTAGTTTATGAATTATGAATTTTTGTAATTTTTATGTCAATTGAAGTTAGATGTTACCTCCATGTTCCGGTTGCTTTGAGGCTTGTTTACGAGTCGTGGTACATAGGAGACTAGGCTGAGCATCAATAAGCTTTGTTTTTAGACCGGTCGCTGTGGCCGAGTGGTTCTAGGTGCTTCAGTATAGATCTGCGCTGCTGCTACGGTCGCAGGTTCGAATCCTGCCTCGGGCATGGATGTGTGTGACGTCATTAGGATAGTTAGGGTTAAGTAGTTCTAAGTCTAGGGGACTGATGACCTGAGATGTTAAGTCTCATAGTGCTTAGAGCCATTTTAACCATTTTTTGTTGTCAGTTGGTATGGCTTTATTACGTCGTTTCACTCATGGTAATTCTGGCTTATCATTAAATGACACTAAATCAGTAAGGGTTACTTCGTCTTTTACGTCAGTACGCACACCTCGTTGTTTCGGATGGCACTGAGATCGTTATTATTACAGTTGAGAATGTTGATCTTTACTTGATAGGGTAAACTTGTCAAGTGAACTAACTGACACCACTTCTGACGAGATTTGTTGCTCGGTTAGCGGGTTGAGTATGAGGCGCAGAGGTCGACACCGTACTAAAAGTGTTACAAGCGCCACAAAACAATACTGTTTGCATACTGTGATGCACGTTCATTTCAAAATACTCCTGGTTAACTATGTTTGCTTATCATTTTTGCAAAACGAAAATATACACCGCCTTTTTTCCTGAAAAAAATCCGTTCGTTAGCAGATATGCTATGTTTTTTCCTTCACAGCCAGTGTCCCCCATAGTTGCAAGAAACTCGTTGCATAAGTGACGATATAGTTAAAAAATGGCGTCAGATGCAAAGCACGCAGGGTAATTTTTGAGCTGAGCTCCCGCCGCTGTGCAAAACCGCGCCGGTACGGCGCACGGTGCGCGGTCTCGCCGCGGCCGTCAGTCACGCCAGATGCCGTGCCGCCTAATGCAGGAGGCCCGCGCCGCGCGCCTATCTGGGCCGCCGTATCGCGGTTGACATGAAATACCGCTCTTGTTTGCGTGCTGCGTTATGTCCCTGACAACATCTTGACGGCTCAATTTTCTGAATTGCCCCTCTCTTATCAATGGGATACCGGTTCAAGTGGAAGAGGCGCAACGGCCTGAAACACGGGTGGCAAAACACGGCGTTTCCTTATGTGCCAGCGAAATGCTCTCCCTACCTCTCTCTACCTCTCTCTCTCTTCCCCGTCTCTTGTTTTGTATAGTACTGCGCACACGTACAGCTACAGATTGTCAGGTAACATCATAATTTCAGTGAATGCAAACACATAAAATGAATTAAGATAAATGCAGCAAATTAGGCTCCCAAAAAAGGATGCCTATAGCTAACCCATATAAATAAAAATGTAAATGTTTGCTTGTCTATAATCGTGTATCTCCAAAAATTCTTCGCCGATTACTTTGAAATTTTGGCACAAAGTTGCAATCGAGTACGAGCGTGTTTTTATACACCTACTAGGGCACCACACAATATATATATATATATATATATATATATATATATATATATATGAAAAAATAACGAAGACTGAAACAGAATACGCGACTGTTGGTAGAGACCTATTTTTAATATGCATTTTTAATGTGCAAATAATTATATAATATACAAAGGGGACATGTTTTTACCAAAAATCTGTAAATGTTCTTGACCGATTGACCTTAAATTTTTACACATCATTCTAACACTGTGAGGGATTTAGGCTACATCAGATGAAGAAGCTTGCACAGGATACGGCAACATGGAGAGCTGCATCAAACCAGTATCAGGACTGAAGACCACAACAACAACTATTAATATATACAATACATAAAAATATATACAAAAATGTATAATAGTGAAACAGTATCTCCGGCCGCAGTATCTCCCCAAGCGGTTCTGGGCGCTTCAGTCCGGAACCACGCGGCTGCTACGGTCGCAGGTTAGAATTCTGCCTCGGGCATGGATGTGTGGGATGTCATTACGCTAGTTAGGTTTAAGTAGTTCTAAGTCTTGGGGACTGATGACCTCAGATGTTAAGTCCTATACTGCTTAGAGCCAGGTGAACCAGCTGAAACAGTATTTGCCAACTAGGAAGTTGTATTAATGGCTTGTTTGCTTACGACTGGAGTAATTCTATGCAATCTGAAAATAGAATAACAAAATTTGAGGCTCGAGGTCAGAGAGAGACAATGAATGAGGAGATGAACAGAGGTTTGGGACGATATGGAGACAGAACGCGGAAACGCAGGAGAAGACGGAGAGAGAGGGGAAGGAGAAGAACAACAAAAAAAGGTAGGAGAACATGATTGACGGAGAGAGTATTAGATAGAGGAGGCAGGAGGAGATCGAGACAGAGAGAGAGAGAGAGGGAGGGAGGAGAATATGGACAGAGAGAGAGGAATGAGGTGGTCAGTGGAGAAAGGGGCAGAGGTAGTGGCAGGAGGAGATGGGGAGGAGAAGAAGGACAGACAGAGGATGAGGTGGTGATGGACACAGAGGTACAGGCGGAGAAGGAGATGAACATAATGAGGAGCAGGAAGAGATGGACAGGCGAGGGGAGCGAAGGAGATCAGAACTTATATCCGATTCCCATAAATATCAGAAACGCGAGATTTTTCTTTTCTTCCCTCCACGATTTCCACTTTTGCGCCAACCTCTTCATTTCAGAATAGCACATGCAGCCTACGACCGCAATTAGTTTCTGGAAGTATTCCATTACCTGTTTTCCCCGATTTCCCTACAGTTCCCTCTAGTACCAAGGAAGATGATGTCTTAACATATCTCCTACCGTCGTGTCCATTCTTTCTGTCAGTGTTTCACATATACTACTGCCCTCAAAGATTCTACGGAGAATCTTCTCGTTATCTGTGTGTCTAATTTCAACACTGGCACGCAGCACCACATCTCAGTTGCTTATATTCTCTTCCGTTCCGATTTTCCTATAGTCCATGTTTCACTGCCATATAGTGCTGTGCGCCCCTTCTCTTGGGAAGTATTAGTCTGCTTTTGATATCCTCCTTTTTCCCTCCGCCATTGTTTGTTTGCCGGCCGCGGTGGTCTAGCGGTTCTAGGCGCTCAGTCCGGAACCGCGCGACTGCTACGGTCGCAGGTTCGAATCCTGCCTCGGGCATGGATGTGTGTGATGTCCTTAGGTTAGTTAGGTTTAAGTAGTTCTAAGTTCTAGGGGACTGATGACCACAGATGTTAAATCCCATAGTGCTCAGAGCCATTTGAACCATTTGAAGCCATTGTTTGTTTTGCTGCCTAGGTAGTAGAATTCTTTAATTCATTTACTTTGTGGCCATCAATCGTCGTGTTAAGCTTCTCGCCGTTCTGATTTATGCTACTTTCCATTACTTCCGTCTTTCTTCCTTTTACTCTCAGTTCATATTCTGTACTCAGTAGATTGTTCACTCCATTCAGCAGATCATGCCACCCTGGTACACCGTCACTCAGGATGGCTATGAAATCAGCAAATCGTATCATTGATATCTTTTCACGTAGAATTTTAAATCCACTCCAGAACCTTTCTTTTATTTCCATCGTTGGTTCTTCTACGTATAGACTGAAGAGAAGGGGGGAAAGACTACATCCCTGTCTTACGCCCTTTTTAATCCGAGCACTTCGTTATTGGTTATCCACTCTGCCTAAAGCTTACGCCTACTTTCCTTCGAATTTAGAACATTTTGCACGATTTTACATTGTGAACCCTTTTCCCAGGTCGACGGATCCTGTGAACTGGTCTTGATTTTTCTTTATTCTTGCTTCCATTACCAACCGCAATGTCAGAACTGACTGTCTGGTGCCTTAGCCTTTCCTAAAACCAAACTGATAGTCATCTAACACATCGTCAGTTTTCTTTTTCATTCTTCTGCATATTATTCATGTCAGCAACTTGGATGTTTGAGCTGTTCAGCGCATTGTGCGATAAATGTCGCACCTGTCAGCTCTTGCATCCTTCGGAATTGTGCGCACGATACTTTTCCTTAAGTCAGATGATATATCGCCAGATTCATGCATACTACACAGCAACGTGAGTAGTCATTTTGTTGCCACTCATAGAAATTTTGATGGAAAGTTATCTATCCCTGCTGGCCTCTGTGGCCGAGAGGTTCTAGGCGCTTCAGTCCGGAACCGCGCGACCGCTACGGTCACAGGTTCGAATCCTGCCTCGGGCATGTATGTGTGTGATGTCCTTAGGTTAGGTAGTTTTAAGTAGTTCTAAGTTCTAGGGGACTGATGACCTCAGATGTTAAGTCCCACAGTGCTCAGAGCCATTTGTCTATCCCTTCTGCCTTATTTGACCTTAAGACCTAAAAAGCTCTTTTAAATTCCGATTCTAATACTGGATCATCTACCTCTTCTAAAACGCCTACTGGTTCTTCTCTATCACATCTGACAATTCTTCCGCCTCATACAGGCCAACAAAGAACTTTTCCACCTATCCGCTCTCTCCTTTGAATTTAACAAATGGCTGTGAGCACTATGGGACTTAACATCTGAGGTCATCAGTCCCCTAGAACTTAGAAATACTTAAACGTAACTAACCTGAGGACAGCACACACATCCATGCCCGAGGCAGGTTTCTAACCTGCGACTGTAGCGGTAGCTCGGTTACAGACTGAAGCGCCTACAACCGCTCGGCCAAACCGGCCGGCTTGAATTTTACAGTGGAATTTCAATTGCACTCTCAATACTGCCACTCTTCCTTTTAATATCACCAAAGGTTTTTGTGATTTTCGTATATGATGAGTCATTCCTTCGGACAAACTTACCTTTTTCGATTTCTTCACATTTTTCATGCAGCCATTTCGTCTTCGCTTCCTTGCACTTACTATTTATTTCATTCCTCACCGATTTTTATTTCTGTATTCCTGAATTACCTGAACATTTTTCTACCTCGTTCTTTCATCGATCATCTGAAGTATTTCTTCTGTTACCTTTGATTTTTTCGCATTTACTTTCTTTTTACCCACGTTTTCCTTTTCTACTTCTGTGATTTCCGTTTTAAGAGATGTGCAGTCCTCTTCAACTGTAGTGCCTAGTGAGCTATTCCTTACTGCTGTATCTACATCCTAGAGAACTTGAAGCCTAACTCGTCAATCCTTAGTACTTCTGTATCCCACTTCGTTGCATATTGATTCTTCTTGACTAATCTCTCAATTTTCAACCTGCTCTTCACCACTACTACGTAGTGTTCTGAGTCTATATCTGCTCCTGGGTACACCTTACATCCAGTCTCTGATTTCTGAATCTTTGTCTCACCATGATGTAATGTAACTGAAATCCTCTCACATCACCCGACCTTTTCCAAATATATCAACTTCTCTTGTGATTCTCAAACCGAGTATTCGCTATTACTAGCTGAAATTCATTACACAACCTACAGACTCAGTTAGTCTTTCTCTTCACTTACCCCTTTTCCCAGTGCCACGTTCTCCTGTAACCTTATCTTCTATTCCTTCCCCTACAATTGCGTTCCAGTGTCCAGTGACTATTAGACTGTCATCTTCATTTATGTGCTGTATTATCCTTTCAGTATCTTCGTATACTTTCTCTGTCTCTTCATCTTCAACTTGCGATGTCGTCATGTATAGCTGAACTATCATTGTCGGTATTGGTTTTCTTTCGATTCTGGTAAGAACAAACCTATCACTGAACTGTTCACGGAAACACTCTCTCTGCCCTGTAAAGTTCTGCACCTAAAAATGCTATATCGTTAAAGCCATATTATTATCGAAGTAGTACTCATGTAGAATGCAACGCTGTAACGCAGGAACATTTGTCCAGCATCAGACTAGACTTACAACCACCCTGCAAGTTTCCTACCCAATCACTATAGTGACAAACTTTAAAATGATGAAACTACTACCTTCTACAATATTCTGGTGTCCTACGAAGGCATAGTCAGTGTGTACCTGCCGCTCGAGCTGCTTATACACCAACTACAATGAAGTCAGTAGACTGTTGTTCTGTCTCTTATTACTCGTAAATTAATGCATTTTATACGTCTTTTTCATTCGGAAACGTATGACACTTCCCGCATCAGTTGTGCTTATTGTTGGCAGTATAATCTGTTTCGATGGATGCGTCTATGTCTCACTAGGAAATGGAGCAAGGGAAAACTGACATGAATATGTTCGATAGCTAATACACGGAGGCACCATCCACGCTCAGCTGCACGAAAATGTAACGAAGAAGCAGCAACTTTTTAAGAGGGAGCAAACACCACAATTAGTAGGTGTAGGAGATGTAACAGTCGTATTGCTGTTTACAGTAGCATCACCGCGGCTCTGGTAGCATACCTGTTACACAAAGAAGTCCTGGTCTGATGTTAGGTAAATTTACTCACATGTGGGATATTATAGAAATGTCGTCCTAACACCATATATCTCGTGTACACCCGACCCTTACGCTATTAGACGTGATACACATGGCATCGGTCCACTCTTCTACAAAACACTACAGGGAATGGTTTAAGTCTGATAAACGAATTGATTCTTCCAGTTAATACTTAAGGAATAACATTGCTTCTGAGAACCAACCATAATTCGGTTATATCTATGGTGAACTGCATGTGTGAGAACACAGTTACGGATTGGGATACATAATTTTCGACTGTTTTAACATAGGAGATCTGCGTAACGCTTATGTCACCTCTGTTGAAGAATGTGTTACGGAAACCTTCTTAGTTTACAGGGGAAGGGTAATTCCCCGCATTTCATGGTACTTTTAGTCTGATTTTATGCGTTCTCAACAAATTTAGATAATTTTGCAAGCTTTTTCGCGATTTTACAAATTTCGTTCTGTTTCCATAATTTTAGATATTTCTCATCAATTTGTCGTAATTAAACTAGGTTCTCCATGATTTTTACCGATTTTGTGTCATGTTTTCACATTATTTCGATATTTTTCAGTATGTGTGGCATTATTGCTGGCATACCTATGCGCTGCTTGATTTTATGAGGATACTGCGTGACCTATGCCCGATGGTCTACATAAATCCGCCTTTGGTACAAAGATCACGAAAAATAGAGTAACAATAGCTTCGTATCCAGATGAGACTCAATGAGTCATTCAGATTGGAAACTTATAGTCTGGAAACAAATCCGTGTACTGCTACAACACATCTGAGAGCTTGTATGCAGACAGTGCCGTGCACCTCACAGTCTGGCACAGTTCTACACCTTCATCTGATTTCAACTCTACCGTGTAGGGGTCTGCAACAGGGAGTTGACATGTGTACAGAGTTTATTTCTGCTGCTGTTCACTTTTTCCCATAAGTATATGATCTAATTGCTTAGCAGATAAGCTTCGCTATTTTTGTTTACACCTTCCAACCCTGATACATCCCCACAACCGCGCCAAGAATCCGCAAACTTAAGATTTAGGGTACTTGTTTGTCCTAGTAATAATTATTTGTTAGCTGACAGCGTGCCGACTGCACTTAGCATCCTGGAACGTGAGAGTTTCCTTCCTCCGTACGTACAGAGTACGCACCCCTGGAAATATGAAAAGTTAGCAACTTACGCATTCGAACCGCAACCGTCTGCAGCTGACAGCACTACACACATACATATAGTGACTCTGTATGCACGTTGCAATTAGCGAAGTCTCGATTTCAATAGCTACATCCCCGCATCTAGCGAAAACCTCTTCGCAAAACGATGCTGTAGGGGATGTACGTACATTTAAATTCATCCTGATAAAGAGCATTGCTTCTTTGACCCAACTTGTATTCCGATATTCCGTAACGATATCGTCTAGATTCTCTAGTAATAACAACAAATCAAGACATACTGCTTCGCCACCTCATTTTATGCTCTTAAAGATCCACAGTGCCTGCACATGGTCATCCTAATTTTGTGTGCTAGATGCCCGATCGAAGTATCGAAGGCAGTCTTCAGTGAGTATGATTCTTATGTACAAGGTAGAACAGCACGTTAGACTAATGGTATAGTATAGCACTGTATTCGAATACACTGTCACCCACAACCAAATATTCTACAGATGCAATGCATTTGCTCTGCTTTTTGTGTGTTTGTGTCTCTGTGTGTGACCGAGCGACGTGGCGCAGTGGTTAGACACTGGACTCGCATTCGGGAGGACGACGGTTCAATCCCACGTCCGACCATCCTGATTTGGGTTTTCCGTGATTTCCCTAAATCACTCCAGGCAAATGCCGGGATGGTTCCTCTGAAAGGGCACGGCCGACCTCCTTCCCCATCATTCCCTAATCCGATGAGACCGATGACCACGCTGTCTGGTCTCCTTCCCCAAACAAACAACCAACCAACCACTGTGTGTGTTGTTGATGACCCCAATAAACCCGACCCATTCCTCCTGCTGGTGGACCCACCACTCATTATATCTGGAACGGTGTCTAGAGGATGATTCGCAATGCAATATATTTAGGATAGGATTCGAAAGTGAATCCACCAGCGAGAGGAGTGGGTGAGGCTTCTTGGAGCCATTCATGACACATCTCTCAAAGCTAATCAGAAGCTAGAAGAAATTCTGTTGTATTCCTTTCCTCTGTTTCAGTTTAATGTTCTGTGATGGTCGTAGGTTCCTTCAGTTTACCCGGGTTCCATCTCTTTATTTCCCCTTCTGTTTGCAACTCTCTTCGGTTCTCTTGTCCAATGAAATATGCTCGGAGTTCCCATCTCCCCTGGAAATGTCTAACAGTTTAAAATCTGGATCCGCAATCTCTGTAACCTTTCAGTATCCCTAGATCTCTTCCACAAAGTCAACCTCCCTGTATGATACTTAAGCCAAGTTTTAGAGATGATTAAAATATGCGCTGCGCAAAATTCTACCAGGCCGCTTACTCTTTAATTTTTGCACCCTCTTCTCCCCCCACCCCCATGTTATCGTACAATTTTTCCCTCTCATCCTTTTCCTACTACTCAGTTCAAGTCTCACATCTCAAATCAATTTTCGTCTCCCTTCATGTATTTATAAATTTCCTTTACCTCAACATAAATTCTTTTAATCATTTCAGTGTATGCGGAGACATATTGCATATAAACTAGCACTACTATAGGGCATTGCCTTGAAGTGTATGTTGCCTATGATAATGAGTCCACTATGCTGTTCATAGTAGATTACCCGCATCCTATATACATTACTAGACCAACTCTAGCGTTACCTCTATTTGATTTTGTATTGATAAATGTTTACTGCTCTGACCAAATGTCCAGCAAGTCCTACCACTTCGCAATTCTCACAATATTTAACTTCAACCTGTCGGTTTCTCTTTCTCGATTCTCTAACCTACCTACCTGATTAAGTTATGCTACATTCCACACGCTGACACGCAAACTGCCAGTTTTGTTTTCCTCATGACGACATAATTCTGAGTAGTCCTTTTCGGAGATTCAACGAACGGGGACTACTGTATCTCAGGGATATTTCACTCAAGAGGATAGCATCGTCATTAAGCCACACAGCAAAGTCAAAATCCCTTCGGAAGAAAATAATGGCTACAGTTTCTCCTTTTTTCAGCAATTAGCAGTTCTAGCACAGCAATGCAACGTTGACTAATGTTAGAAGTCCGAATCAATCAATGATTCAGACTGCTGCACCTGCGTCTACAGAAGAGATTGCTGCTAATCTTCAGGAACCGCGTGTTATCCTGGTATCACCACATTCACAATTTCGTCATGCTTGCACGAACAAGTACACCTGCTTGTATCATTGAGGTCACAAGAAATCCCACCTCGACAAGGTCCATGGTTCATTGATGATATAATTACTTCTAAGCATTGTATCCCTTATTGAGATGAAGTCTTTCTATAATTATGTGCCGTTATGTGAAAATATAGTGAAGTGTGCAGAACATACATATGTTTAGATGTAAGAAGTGGCGTGATGGTCCCTTACCAGGGTAAATAAATGAGTAAATTAAAAATATGTCAAACATAGAGGATAGTCACTAGGGAATGCTTTTCACGTCAAACAGACAGAATAAAATTTGTACCAACGCTGGGTTCGAAAACTGGTCTTGGTGCAGCTTCTCATTAGTCGCTTCAATCTGCAAATATACGCCATAGATATTTGAGACTTGAAAATGTCTTTGGAACCATATAGTTGAGTTTGATTAAAGTACCTATATCTGAGTTACAGCGAGGATGGCAGGTTTCGTTCCATGCTGAGGTGCTATTCCAGTACAGTTGAAGTGCCCCGTGCTGGAGCGATCTTCACAGTTGGTGAAAGCCACTGTGCTATTATGACGTAGTGGTTAGCGCAACTGCGTGGTGCTCAGGAGATACAGGATTGAACCTTGGCCTGGGTACAAATTTTCATGCGTCGCTTCGCTCTCCCTATGTACAACATAAATGTTGCAGATTGGGAAAGGTCTCTGGAACCATACAGTCCATTTGACATAAGCACTTATTTAGAACATGGGAGATAGTTTGGAAATATTTGAAGATGAAACTAGGCAAAAACAGTGTGTAAACTTTGTGTCTTTGTCCATAACTCCTTGAAGTGATACACTGGGTAAGGTATTGTACTCCATAGTGTGATTGGGGGTGTAGTAAGGCAGGAGTAATGACACGAGTCCACAAGTCTGCAGAAAGTTTACCGTTATTTACCGGAGTAGATGCACAAAGCGTCGTGACAGAAGGTATTTTTGTGTTGTAGGTGCTCATAATTTTTGTGCGTATATTATGTAAAAATACGACGGATGTATAAGAAATAATTTAATAAGCCTTGGCTGTGGTTTTTTGTCCCAGGTGTTCATCTGTCGTGTTAGATACCCTGTAGTCTACTTCAAACAAAGACTGAAATACGTTGAATCTTCATCACTCATACACTGCTTGGTTTGCCTTGTTTGTAAGAGCATGTCAAATAACAGGTATAACAGTGAAGTACTTGTTGACAGCAGCCTTAAGACGAGTGGCGAGATTGTATTGAAACCAGTGCTGGTGGCGAATCTCGATGTTACCATGAGGTTTTGCATCCGTCCAATTCTGTTTCCTGTAAGAATCTAGAACTCCAAATCTTTTAAAAGTTACTTTACCTGTATACAGGACTAAAAACAGCTAACTGTGGCTTGGTAGTTTGAGCAACATAACGTGAACAAAATTCAACAGTGGTTGATGATCCGCAAGTAGAAGATGATACTGTGCATGAAACAACTGTGAAGTACTTTCAAAGGGCTACTGTGAGATGTATCATATGCTACAGTGGTGTGCCATGTATGTCTGGACGATATTCAACTAACTGTAGAAGGCGTTCTTCCTGGTAACGTGTATAAGCTGATTTCGGTCTATTTCGATACATTGTTTGTGCGCTACGTATAATGCCTTAGTAAAGCAGTTTTGAACTGGAGCAAATGTTGTATGAGCCGGCAGTATTCTACCAATCGGATACGGCTATGCTACCACGCGTCCATTATTCTTCACATAGTCACATATAAAAATTATATTCACAAACTCATTAATATCTACCACTGTTAAATACATTTCGAGCATCTTAATACTGTTTTTTTTCTTTTCATTACGAATCCACATTTTATGTAGCACCACAAAACAGTGACATAGCTTCGAACAGTTCCTTACTTTTATGCATATCTTTCTAAGGATATACTCTAAGACAAAACAAACGACGCACCACGAAGAAATTATCCGATTGGCACATGTGATGTACATGAACCGCAAATTACGAGGACAAGTTAAAAAGTAAGGAGAACTGTTTTCTGCCTCGTAGGTTGGCAGAACTCGCTCAGTGAAATGCCTTAACCTCACTGTTATTTTCGGTCAGTAGCTCTACTCGTGACTTCAGAGCATTTAATTATGAGTTCCTCATTGTCTGAATGCACCAAAATTATATGGAGCGGAGAGGCTTTGGGCAGATCATCCATTTAGAAAATCGGCAGGAACACCTAGATAGCTCAACGAATGATTTTTTGATTACCGTTATCGTCGCTACAGAACTGATACTATTAGGCATGGGTGAAACACTTTTTCACGATTCAAAATTTGCAGTCATCCGCGAAACTCTGAACTGTAGAAAAGTTAGTGCTCGTTTGGTACTATGTGAAATGAAACACAAACACAAACAGGAGCGATTGGAAATAAGAAAGTCACGTTTAAGGTATTTTAAGAGTAAGGAGAATACTTTCTCGAAAGCTTAAGGACTGTTGATAATACTGAATAAAATGGTTCAAAAGGCTCTGAGCACTATGGGACTTAACATCTGAGGTCATCAGTTCCTTAGAACTTAGAACTACTTAAACCTAACTAACCTAAGGACATCACACACATCCATGCCCAAGGTAGGATTCGAACCTGCGATCGTAGCAGTCGCGCGATTCCAGACTCAAGCGCCTAGAACCGCTCGGCCACACCGGCCGGCGATGACAGTGAGGTCCATCACTACGAACCACGGAGTAAGCGGAAGAACTTGATGAGGGAACCATCCACTTTATCTGCAGCAAGTTTATGACGACAGTATTTTGATTAACGGAAGGGCCACGGATGATTCATTACATTACCTAATGTCTAACAGTGAACAGTCGCAGCTACTGACAGTAATTAGGAGATCTGAAATCCAAAATGAGAACGGAGAGGAAAGCTTTCCAAACGTGTAATTTTGTTGATGAATAATAACTGCTCTCATACAGTTGAGAAAACAATCCAATGCATTCGTAACCTTGGTACCGAGTGGAGCGGACACTGTACAGCTAACTTAAAGTGGTTTTCATTTTTGTGGTGAAGCAGCACCTGAATCCCACTTTTCATCGGGTGAAGAAGTTATGGAGGCGATCTAAAGCTGTATGCCCATTCTGCCGCTAAACTTCTTTCATGGCGGATTTACGATGCCCGTGAAGATACGCGTCAACGATACAGATGTTGAGGGAGATTCTGTAGAGAACGGAAGAGAAATGATGTTACTGGTAACATCGTTTTTACTAATATAAAGTCTCCTTTTCAAAATTGCTACCTGTTATTGACTGGATAAGACGTCTAAGGGCAAATGACGGTTTATATGTAGTAATAGGTAATGTCTAAAAGGAGAACTACCTTAAGCGCAGGGAAATACTACAACAAATAACAGATGTTTGAAATCAGTAGAATTTGACCACTTGCCTGTTTTATTTGTCGCTCTTCCTTATCACAGGAAAACAAAGGTCCACGCAGACATTGAAATGTTTGCTGCGTATTATAGGTGAGGTGTAGGTATCTTCTGTGTCTATATTCCCGAGAAGTACGAAGCCTATAATGAAAGGCAGTATTTCATAGTACACTCTCTATGGCTTCTCTCACTTCTTTTTCCACAATCTTGTTTGACGGCGTATGTGAGACTAGAATTAACTGTGGAAAATTTGATTAAAATCGAACAGAATCCTTTTACGTATATATTGTTACTGGTTATAATGTGAAAACGGCAGTTTCCTCGAATTCTTCTAGTTTAGAAAATCCTACGTATTTTCCATTTCTTACATCTCCAATGGCTCAGTCGTCGGTTTTGCAACTATCCTTTCCGCATGCTCCTCTCTGGCTTGTCGTCGGAGCTGTATTTTTTGTGAGAGAACTCTTTCTTCTGTGTCTTTCTAAGCAGAGCTTCCATAAGTTTTTGAGCTGCTTTTATCCTTTATTCTTCTCACATGATGAACCAAACCAAAATCTGAGTACTAATTTGTAAAATATAGAGTGCTAAGCATCAAAGCGTCTCGAAATAGCATATATTCTGGCATGCTCAATCCGTGGAACTCTGAAGGTAACGGTACGTCGTTTATAGTACACCTCCACAATTCTTACCAGATTCTCGAGCTGTTCGTAATGCATCAACATTCTACATCGTAGATTGCTTCAGTCATGAAGATATAGTTATTTGAATTTTTGTTCCTTCTTGCCATGGATGACCGCAACACGGATTTAAACACTTTTATGGCTCTCCGAGTCGAGACAACTCTCTACCCTGTGTGGTTTATACACTACTGGCCATTAAAATTGCTACACCACGAAGATGATGTGATACACAAGCAAAATTTCACCGACAGGAAGAAGATGCTGTGATATGCAAATGATTAGCATCCACCAACAGAATTGCAGTTTCTTCATTGGTCGAACAAGTGTAACAGGCCTGAAATCCCGTCCCATCCATTACTCTCCATTAATTATGTTTTGATACTGCGCTTTTTTCAATCAGTGTTATCGAAAATGAATCACAAGTTGTTTTGAAATTGGAGCTACTGGAAAGTAACGGAAATTTCCCTTTTTAAGACAGGTAAAATTGTCCAGACATTTAACAAACTCAGTTCATTTGCGAGTACTACATGTTCCATTGTAAAAGGCTTCAAAATGGTTCAAATGGTTCTGAGCACTATGGGACTTAGCTTCTGAAGTCACCAGTCCCCTATAACTTAGAACTACTTAAACCTAACTAACCTAAGGACATCACACACATCCATGCTCGAGGCAGGATTCGAACCTACGACCGTAGCGGTCGCTCGGTTCCAGAGTGTAGCGCCTAGAACCGCTCGGTCACCCCGGCCGGCTGTAAAAGGCCTTCTTCTGTTTGAAGGTACAAGATGCAGCACGACGGATGAAGTTTCGGTATAACTGTACACTTGCTACGCATGTAGTTCTAAAGTATATCAAACAATAGAACGTCCAGAATGGAATAACGACAATATTATGAGAAAGACAGACTGCTAAACAATGTATAGAGCAGTCGTTGAGTCACAGATAGGCACAAGGAAAAGACTGCACTACATTTCAGTTTACAGCCAAAAGGCCTTCGTATAAAGTAGAAAACACTCACACAATCCAAACACACACACATACATGACTGCTGTCTGTGGCCGCTGAGGCCGGACTGCGTACAGATACTATACGTAGTCAGACTTCAGCCATCAGAGACAGTTCTCATGTGTGAGCTATGCTTATGTGAATGTGTGTTTTCCACTTTATAAGGCCTTTTGGCCAGAAGCTGAAATATACAGAAGTCCTTTTATCTTGGGCCTGTCGGTGACTCATAGCCTCCCCTAAAAATATTTTACTCACCGTAACACTCTGTACCTGAAGAATTAACAATTATCCCATACAACTTTAAGGTATTGTACAGGACTTAAATATAGAGAACGCAAACTATTTACAAATGCCACTCAAAACACAATTGCGTCTCTGACCACAACAAGAGCTTTAAAAATAGCGGAAACTCTTTATGGCAGTCTGTAACGTGCGTTCCTTCCTGCGATTCTAGAGTCAGCCACTAGTCTGAATAACCCGAAAAAAAATATTATGTTCCTTGGTACACTATCCTCCAGGTAAACACTCTCCACTACCATCAATATCTTCATCATCTGCTACCATCACCTGACCATCGGCAAGCATGTTTTGCCAATGTAGATTTTGAAAAGCAGTGGGAATGAGGGAGAGCAGTGTTTTGATTACTTAACGACAGTAACATTGCAGTTTACTAACCATATATTTAAACTTATTTATGAGTTTTTCAGTAGTGTTAATGTCAGGCACAAAACTAGTCTCCATGTGTCATACGTAAGCACACCACGACAGATTCCTAGTTATGGCTTTATGTATTCTGACGTGTTGAGACCACTGCTGTAAGGAATTCCATACTATTTCTCACTGCCCGCATCTTTATAGGAGCCCCGTTTGAACTGGTTCTGACATTGTCCGATGGTTGAGAATAGGGTCAACGCAATCACCTCAGAAGGCGACAGTATGGAGTGCCTAACTATTTATTTTCAGATACAATCAAACGATATCCATAGCATCCTATGATGTATACGGAATCCTTACCAGGAGATCCGGTAGCGAGCTCGATGAAGTGCTCTGGCAGTCCATTGTACCCCGACTCTCAGCCGTCTCCAGAGGAAGGCCGTGTCCAAGAGAAGTGCAATTACCGAGTCTCATTTCAGCGAACTCTTCCGTCCCAACAGGCGAGATCGCCTCTAGAAGTACTCTTAAAGACGTTCCCCTTTTCCACCGCCCCCTCTCACGAACAAACCCCACCCCTTTCCCTCTTTTCATTTCATTTCTTCCTTGGTCTCCAGAGATGTCATTAACATTCAAGTTCCTTTGTGGAGCTGGAAGAAAAGGCGGAACGGCTTGCGTCTCCGCCGTCCTCAAGACTCCGGGGATGTCCTCCTGAATCACCAAGTTTCTCTCTTATTATCATACGTTCTCCATGCAGATGTAATGAACTACGATTTCTTTTACAAGATTATTGACCTTCGAATTGAATCTCAATCAAAGCTACCTTCTTATTTTACGTCCTTCACTGTGAGTTCCTTAGGAGAGCGGAATTTTAAGTTGGAGGCCCTCTCTCATCGTTCACAATATTGGCGCACTTTTATACAGGGAACTATCATATAAGTATCCATTCCGTGGGAGTAACGCCACAGTTGTAGAGACATCCTTCGTCACAGTCAGGTGAAATATATTGAGTGACCACAAATGAGGACAAAGATTCTTGTGAAATACAACTGGCTCATTATTCACGCGGTGTAATGAATGTTATCGACAGGGGATCTCAGGTTGCTCCCAATTTCTATGCTTCCAGAAGGCTTTCGACAACTTCACAAAGGGCTTCTAATGTGATTTGGTGCTTACGGAACATCGTCTCAGTTTCCCGCCTGGATTCACTGTTTCCTGTAAGAACGGCGACAGTTCGTAGTAACTGAGCGAAATTCGTCAAGAAAAACCAACGAATTCAAAAGTAAAATTCGGTCTGCGGATTTGATAGGAAATCTTAAGATGTTTTCGTCTTACGTTAAATCAGTAAACGATCGATTCTATCTGACCAGACACTCTGCGATCATAGTGGCACGGAACGGAGGATGACACAGAAAATTCCGAAATACTAAACGTCTTTCCCTAAACTGTTTCACAGTGAAAGAGCGATTTATAGTGCTTCATTCAAGTCATCGCATGAACGACAAAAATGGCTGATATAGAAATAAGTGACCATTGTATAGAAAACCAACTGAAATAGCCCTACAGAGGAAAGGCTACTGAACGGGTTACCACTACGATTTCACATAGCGGATACGAAAGAACTTTTCCTCTTCTAGAAGCAGTGTACCGTATGTGTCTGGAGGAGTATTTCAGATGATCAAAAAAATAAAAAGCACAGATAATTCCCCTTTTTAAGAGCGGTCGTTGAGCATACGGACAGAATTATAGGAATTAATTTTGGAACGTATCTTATGCTCGTGTATTATGAGATTTCTGGAGACCGAAAACCTCTTCTGTAGGAATCTGCATGGATTCCGGAAAGAACTATCGCATGAAACACAGACCGCGTTTTCGTCCACGAGACCCAGAAAGCAGTAGATACAGGCGCACGGCTAGATGCCGTATTCCTTGACTTCTGCGAGGCGTTCGATTCAGTTCCGAACTGCCGCCTAATGAGCAGAATACGGGAGTGCGGAATATTAGACCATCTGTGTGATTAGACTGAAGACATGCTAGCAGATGGAACACAACATGTCATTCTCAGCGGACAAAAATCTTCAGAAGTACGAGTTCTAGATAATAAACACACTTGTAACATGGGGGACAACAATGGGTAAGTTATTTACAAACACCATTTAACTATTGTAATTGGGGTGCTTCAAAGATTCTTATAAACACACCAAGTATACGCTCCCTTCTACATATCTAATCATCAACCATTCTGTTACTCAAGGAACATCGTTCACATAAAGGGACACATATTCTCATTCGATCATCTAAATTAGAACTAACAGGAGCTGCTAATTTATGCACAGTAATTATCAATTGAAATAAAATTATTTGTTATTTAATACACATACGAAAGAGAGTGAGGCTGTTCTAGCACCTTATATGACGTAGTTAAGGTAATGAACAACGTAAACAAAACTACCTTAAGAAGTAAAAACGTGTTCTGCCTGTTTGTTCAATATACCGAGTAAAGCAAATGTTCTACCACGTTCCTTGAGGTGCACTACACGAAGTTCTTCTCTCTTTTCAAGAATTAGGTGATTTCAACTGTTTCGGTCAACGAGCTGCAGCCACCTGCTACGTGGTCTTCCCCCTTTCTTGTCCTTCTAGGTTTGTAGTAAAAAATTTGTTTTGGAATTCTGTTATCATACCATCTGTCTACATGTTCCGAACACCTATTTCTATTTATATCTATTATATTTTTCACTGAATCAACGTGTAACTTTCTCCTGTCTTCATTTCTGAACTGATCTTTTGTGGTGCCCCCTTTAGCATTATGGACAAATCTCATTTCTGTAGCCTGAAACCTGCCCGTATCCCTTTGCGTGGGAAACCAGATCTCAGACCCATAAAGCAAAGTAAGTACTGCCATGACTGTATTCATCTGCGTCTCTTCCGTAGCTCCTTTTACTTGTAGTGTTTTTCTAATTGTTCCACAGATTGCCTTGACTTTTATGATCTTTATATCAATTTCACTATCGACATTTCGTCATATGTGGTACTGAAAGCAGGTTACCTGTTCCTGTAATATATTATTATATTATATTATTACACTATACATTATATTATTACAATATATTATTATAGTTTTGGAGACATCTGATTTTCTTTTGAGTGACATAACCCTTACAGAAGAAATTTTTCAGTCTGCTGCGGAGTGTGGGCTGATATGAAATTTCCTGGTAGATTAAAACTGTGTGGCGCACTGAGACTCAAACTCGGGACCTTTGCCTTTCGCGGGCAAGTGCTCTCCCTCTGACATAACCTTTGTTGAGAAGTAAACAAACTAAGATTATGAACGACTCATTGAAGGTTATCTTAATTTTCTTGAGTTACTATTTCATCACTTGAGTATAGCGGGGCACTGAAGCATTTCTCTCTGTTGATCCTGACGCCGCAGGTGATATTTAGTTTTCAAACCCTGACTACATCTTCTATGCCGATGTTGAAAAGAGCTGGAGATCTCCATCTTCGTTTATAATGTGCCTCTTTGTAAAATTGCTAATTAGGTTTTGACTGTGTCCTGTCTTCTTCAGCAACAGAATTACATCATTCTTACAGTTTGGGGAATGACTTCTTCTGCAGGAAGCCTTTACAAATTCCTTCTGTATCACATTTATCTCAGCTTGATACATTTGTACCGCAACACCACCATCGCTATGTACATTTCGTTACATCGTACCTAAAACGGCTTCATACAACCCAACTTGCATTGCCGCCGATATTTTTATTAATAACAGGTGTTTCAGATTCGTCTGCTGAACGGTAGAAACTTTCAGGGAGCTACACTAACTCTTACATAGTTTCTTTCTGTTGTTAGGTACTTCGCTAGGCAACAATTATTTTTTTTTAACTTTTATTTATTCTTCTCAATTACAACACATCATCTGAAAATGTAAAATAGGCTATTCAAATCACATTTTCTTGGATGGTAATAAATTTAAGCATTAACTGTTTATTTCTGGTACCTAATTTAGTTGCTGCGCCATGTACTATGATGGCTACTTAATATTCAATTTTTTGTATCATTTTTTGAATACAGTTGTAGAGAAAGATATCAATAATTACATCCATTTCTTGAATGAAGTTTCTTAACCTACGTATTTTATTTCATACCCTCTGATTTTGCTTCTTTCAAGCTGCGAATTTATTTTTAATCTTAAGAAGCACGTAAAAAGGCACCTGTCATTTTTAATCAGTAATGATTTTATAGGATATGTTTTGCTCCAAAACACGTAACTTATTTTTAATTTGCTCGCAAGTATGGTCATAAGTGAGATTAACATCATCAAATCATTTCGTTTGCGACATTTGTGAATAATAAGGACATATTCTGCCATTGTTTGAAGTTAACAAACAAATATCTTGTTACACAACTTCGATAATAATATGAAAGTATGGTTCAAATATTTACTTTTTATTGTTTCTAGACTCAGCAGTAACAGCTTGAAAGCTGTTCATCAAAAGTAGCATTTCAAGTTCTACATTTTCATGCAACTTGTGAACAGCTAAGCGAGACAATCTGTACCCTGATTCTCCATTGCTAAGAATCTTTGGCTGGTAAAGTGAAGATATATACGTATCCGATACTTTGTAAATATCGTTGGTTGACCGACCAGATGCCAGTGTGACAGACTTAGGTCGAAGCGTGCCCCATTAAATGCGAGACAAAGATATTTCTTTTTTCCTCTTTTGGCAATCTGTTTGGCATTCGCAGTTTCCAGTTGGTGGTCGCGATGTATCTTCACGCATGTCTGGGCTGGTTTATGACTCTGTTTAGTGAGTTGAGATTATAGTACGATGGCCATTCCAGAGGTGTAAACTAGAAGAATTTTGAATATGTAGTGGTAATGCTAGCGCAGCTTGGGCTAACATTTTATTCACAATGCTTTCAAAGTTGCAGAAGTATCTTTAGCTGTGTATAGACTCAACTTCGGTTTTTCAGAGAGAGAGAGAGACAGAGAGAGAGAGAGAGAGAGAGAGAGAGAGAGAGAGAAAGAGAGAGATCTTATTCCATGATCACGGGACAGTATCTGATTTCTAATACCCAGCCGTGGTATCGGGGAATGGGATTCGTTACGTTCCTATTCTTAAAATTGCTCCAATCAATCTGGAATGTATGACTATTTTCCTTTATATAATTCTCATGTGCCATGCCACTGTATACCACATTGTCCAACACGGGATAAATGTAGTTTTGTTTTTTACCAGTGCTTATTGAGCTAATTATTAATAGTCTATAATTTCGATAGTGTAGTTTCAATTCATTTTCATCCAACATTCGTTCGTCAGGTTTACACGATTTTTGAACTCTTTAGATGTGCTGATATAATTTTACTTGAGAAGGTATTTCATCTGAAAACAAATTATTGCGTGCGTTCTGCCGTCATCGGAATTCAAATGGTTCAAATGGTTCTGAGCACTATGGGACTCAACTGCTGAGGTCATTAGTCCCCTGGAACTTAGAACTAGTTAAACCTAACTAACTTAAGGACATCACAAACATCTATGCCCGAGGCAGGATTCGAACCTGCGACCGTAGCGGTCTTGCGGTTCCAGACTGCAGCGCCTTTAACCGCACGGCCACTTCGGCCGGCGTCATCGGAATTGTTAGCCAAAATAAGAAATGCCGTCAGAAAGATTCTGAATTTCTTACAGCCCGTAACATATGTCTTTGTTGGTGAAACTGAAAGAATTCATGCTCTTCCAGACTACGCTCACGCTTCAACACCTACCATGCTCGGCGTTGCCTGGTATGTTTAATATCTGCCACGCAAAGTGAATGGCCCTGTTGCCTTGTTAGTAATCATAGCGAATGTAAGCAACATGGGAAACTGCAATCACTCTAAATCTAAGGGCATGTTAAAATCACTGGGCATCAACAGAATGAGAGGAATGAATACGTCTTCATCTGTACCATATCCCGAGGTAATGGTGGCCTCTATTACGTTCGACAAAATGTTATTCAGGGCCAACTTTTTCCGTTGCCGGTATAACAACGGCAAATAATCACTGAATAAGAGTTTTCAATAGTTTTTGTTACATTATGAGGCTTCCACTCGTTCCGTGATCTAGTAACATTTGATGCCACGTCTTCAAGAATTTTACTCCCGTTGTAATTTATTCTCGCGACAGAAATTACAATCACTTTACCGTGATATATTTCGTTTGTTAGGAATTTCATTTTTCATCAGTTTTCTTCATTGTATCATCTGAATGTAGAAATTTGTAGTAAATCAGTCAAGTACTTTCGAGATGATATATATGAAGTGTATCAAAAAGAATCATCCGATTTAAAAATCTCATGACTATTTGTTATTTGAGATATGTACATGAAAAATGTACTGTTGGAAAGAGGATACTGTCGAGTATTACGTGGTTGCCTCTAGGTAGCAGCAGTGTGTGCCCACTTCAGTTCTAGTAAAAATAACGTCGGGCGCCGGCCAGGGTGGCCGAGTGTTTCTAGGCGCTACAGTCTGGAACCGTGCGACCGCTACGGTCGCAGGTTCGAATCCTGCCTCGGGCATGGATGTGTGTGATGTCCTTAGGTTAGTTAGGTTTAAGTAGTTCTAAGTTCTAGGGGACTGATGACCTTAGAAGTTAAGTCCCATAGTGCTCAGAGCCATTTGAACCATTTGACGTCGGGCAACAGAAAGCCTTTTGCGTTCTTCGTTTTGCGCTGTGCGGGTCAGTAATAACTGTTCAGCGTGCTTCCTTACTAGGTATGGTGTGGATCCGTCTACATCACAGAGCAATAGACGATGGCATGAACAATTCCGATAAATAGTATCGAACGCCTTGCGGAAGTCAAGAAACACGGCATCTACCTGTGAACCCGTGTCTATGGCCCTCTGAGTCTCGTGGACGAATAGTGCGAGCTGGGTTTCACATGACCGTCTTTTTCGAAACTCATGCTGATTCCTACCGAGTAGATTTCTAGTCTCCAGAAAAGTCATTATACTCGAACACAATACGTGTTCCAAAATTCTACAACTGATCGACGTTAGAGATATAGGTCTATAGTTCTGCACATCTGCTCGACGTCCATTCTTGAAAACGGGGATGACCTGTGCCCCTTTCCAATCCTTTGGAACGCTACGCTCTTCTAGAGACCTACGGTACACCGCTGCAAGAAGGGGGGCAAGTTCCTTCGCGTACTCTGTTTAAAATTGAACTGGTATCCCATCAGGTCCAGAGGCCTTTCCTGTTTTGAGCGATTTTAATTGTTTCTCTATCCCTCTGTCGTCTATTTCGATATCTACCATTTTGTCATCTGTGCGACAATCTAGAGAAGGAACTACAGTGCAGTCTTCCTCTGTGAAACAACTTTGGAAGTAGACATTTAGCATTTCGGCCTTTAGCCTGTCATCCTCTGTTTCAGTACCATTTTGGTCACAGAGTGTCTGGACATGTTGTTTTGATCCACCTACCGCTTTGACATAAGACCAAAATTTCTTAGGATTTTCTGCCAAGTCAGAACTTTACTTTCGAATTCATTGAACGCCTCTCGCATAGCCCTCCTCCCACTACATTTCGCTTCGCGTAATTTTTGTTCGTCTGCAAGGCTTTGGCTATGTTTATGTTTGCTGTGAAGTTCCCTTTGCTTCCGCAGCAGTTTTCTAACTCGGTTGTTGTACCACGGTGGCTCTTTTCCATCTCTTACGATCTTGTTTGGCACATACTCATCTAACGCATTATGTACGACGGTTTTGAACTTTGTCCACTGATCCTCAACGCTATCTGTACTTGAGACAAAACTTTTGTGTTGAGCCAACAGGTACTCTGAAATCTGGTTTTTGTCACTCTTTCTAAACAGAAAAATCTTCCTACCTTTTTTAATATTCCTATTTACGGCTGAAATCATCGATGCCGTAACCGCTTTATGATCGCTGATTCCCTGTTCTGCGTTAACTTTTTCAAATAGTTCGGGTCTGTTTGTCACCAGAAGGTCTAATATGTTATCGCCACGAGTCGGTTCTCTGTTGAACTGCTCAAGGTAGTTTTCAGATAAAGCACTTAAAATAATTTCACTGAATTCTTTGTCCCTGCCACCCGTTATGAACGTCTGAGTCTCCCAGTCTATATCCGGCAAATTAAAATCTCTACCCAGAACTATAACATGGTGGGGAAATCTACTCGAAATATTTTCCAAATTATCCTTCAGGTGCTCAGCCACAACAGCTGCTGAGCGAGGGGGCCTATAGAGACATCCAATTACCATGTCTGAGCCTGCTTTAACCGTGACCTTCACCCAAATCATTTCACATTTCGGATCTCCGTTAATTTCCTTCGATACTATTGCACTTCTTATCGCTATAAACACGCCTCCCCCTTCACTGTCCAGCCTGTCTCTGCGGTATACATTCCAATCTGAGTTTAGGATTTCTTTACTATTTACGTCTGGTTTCAGCCAACTTTCTGTCCCTAGTACTATATGAGCGTTGTGACCGTTTATTAATGAGAGCAGTTCTGGGACCTTTCTGTAGACGCTCCTGCTGTTTACTATTAGCACATTAATATTGTTATTCTCTGTCGCATTTTGCCTACTCCTACCTTGCTGCGTCTCAGGAGGCGTCTTGTCGGGCCTAGGGAGGGGATTCTCTAACCTAAAAAACCCCCATGTGCACTCCTCACGTACTCCGCTACCCTTGTAGCCGCTTCCAGCGTGTAGTGCACGCCTGACCTATTCAGGGGGACCCTACATTTCTCCACCCGATAGCGGAGGTCGAGAAATTTGCACCCCAGATCTCCGCAGAATCGTCTGAGCCTCTGGTTTAAGCCTTCCACTCGGCTCCAAACCAGAGGACCGCGATCGGTTCTGGGAACGATACTACAAATAGTTAGCTCTGATTTCACCCCGCGAGCGAGGCTTTCCGCCTTCACCAGTTCCGCCAACCGCCTGTACGAACTGAGGATGACCTCTGAACCCAGAGGGCAGGAGTCATTGGTGCCGACATGAGCAACAATTTGCAGTCGGGTGCACCCAGTGCTCTGTATCGCCGCCGGTAGGGCCTCCTCTACATCTCGGATGAGACCCCCCGGCAAGCAGACTAAGTGAACACTGGCCTTCTTCCCCGACCTTCCCGCTATTTCCCTAAGGGGCTCCATCACCCGCCTAACGTTGGAGCTCCCATTAACTAATAAAACCCTCCCCCCGTGTGCCTGCTCGGACCTTGCTGAAGGAGCAGCCACATGTCCACCCACAGGCAGAGCGGGCGATACCACACGGCCAGCCTCCACATTGACCCTCCGCCTCGTGCGCCGCGAACGCCGCTGAACCCGCCACTCCCCTTGGGGAGAGGGTGGCCCAACCGTGCCCAGTACACGCGAAGATGTCTCGACAGCAGGGACAGTGGGTGAAGCATGTAAAACCTGGGGTGTACCTTGCGACGCACCAGACTCCCCACTGCCGCTACACTCCGAGGCAGCAGCCTGAAGACGGCTGACCGCGGCCATCAACACGCTCAGCTGTTCGCGAACAGTGGCCAGTTCCTCCTGCGTCCGTACACAGCAGTCACACATCCTATCCATCCTAAGGAATCAATTTACTGAAGAGAGTTAATCAACCTTTAACTAGACTGCTAATTCACTAAAGGCGGCTGTTTATTCACTAAACTGTGGTTGCTAGGCACTTCTTGTAGAAAACAATGAAAGTAGCACTACCTGTCTCTGGACTGTATTGCAAACAAACACTTGCACTACTGACTAGCACTTGACTAAAGGGACTCTCTCTGACAGTATTCAAAACAAACACGAAATCTATGGAACTATTAATAGCACTCGACAGTTAAAGCTTACTAAAAGCAAATGCATGCGGAAGAAGAAGTGACAAGTAAGAAAAATACAGTTAATACTTAAATTAAGGTAGCTCGCTGCACAGCAGACGTGAAGCAGACGGCAGTTACGACGACACTGACTCTACTGGCACTATGGCTGACTAAAGGGGCTCTCTCTGACTGTATTCAAAACAAACACGAAATCTATGGAACACTATTAATAGGACCCGAAAATTAAAGCTTCCTAAAAGCAAATACACACGGAAGAAGAAGTGACAAGTAAGAAAAATACAGTTAATACTTAAATTAAGGTAGCTCGCTGCACAGCAGACGTGAAGCAGACGGCAGTTACGACGACACTGACTCTACTAGCACTATGGCTGACTAAAGGGACGCTCTCTGACTGTATTCAAAACAAACACGAAATCTGTGGAACACTATTAATAGCACCCGACAATTAAAGCTTCCTAAAAGCAAATACACACGGAAGAAGAAGTGACAAGTAAGAAAAATACAGTTAATACTTAAATTAAGGTAGCTCGCTGCACAGCAGACGTGAAGCAGACGGCAGTTCTATGTACTGACTTGGCAGAAAATCCTAAGAAATTTTGGTCTTATGTCAAAGCGGTAGGTGGATCAAAACAACATGTCCAGACACTCTGTGACCAAAATGGTACTGAAACAGAGGATGACAGGCTAAAGGCCGAAATGCTAAATGTCTACTTCCAAAGTTGTTTCACAGAGGAAGACTGCACTGTAGTTCCTTCTCTAGATTGTCGCACAGATGACAAAATGGTAGATATCGAAATAGACGACAGAGGGATAGAGAAACAATTAAAATCGCTCAAAACAGGAAAGGCCTCTGGACCTGATGGGATACCAGTTCAATTTTACACAGAGTACGCGAAGGAACTTGCCCCCCTTCTTGCAGCGGTGTACCGTAGGTCTCTAGAAGAGCGTAGCGTTCCAAAGGATTGGAAAAGGGCACAGGTCATCCCCGTTTTCAAGAATGGACGTCGAGCAGATGTGCAGAACTATAGACCTATATCTCTAACGTCGATCAGTTGTAGAATTTTGGAACACGTATTGTGTTCGAGTATTATGACTTTTCTGGAGACTAGAAATCTACTCTGTAGGAATCAGCATGGGTTTCGAAAAAGACGGTCATGTGAAACCCAGCTCGCGCTATTCGTCCACGAGACTCAGAGGGCCGTAGACACGGGTTCACAGGTAGATGCCGTGTTTCTTGACTTCCGCAAGGCGTTCGATACAGTTCCCCACAGTCGTTTAATGAACAAAGTAAGAGCATATGGACAATCAGACCAATTGTGTGATTGGATTGAGGAGTTCCTAGATAACAGGACGCAGCATGTCATTCTCAATGGAGAGAAGTCTTCCGAAGTAAGAGTGATTTCAGGTGTGCCGCAGGGGAGTGTCATAGGACCGTTGCTATTCAAAATATACATAAATGACCTTGTGGATGACATCGGAAGTTCACTGAGGCTTTTTGCAGATGATGCTGTGGTGTATCCAGAGGTTGTAACAATGGAAAATTGTACTGAAATGCAGGAGGACCTGCAGCGAATTGACGCATGGTGCAGGGAATGGCAATTGAATCTCAATGTAGACAAGTGTAATGTGCTGCGAATACACAGAAAGATAGATCCTTTATCATTTAGCTACAAAATAGCAGGTCAGCAACTGGAAGCAGTTAATACCATAAATTATCTGGGAGTACGCATTAGGAGTGATTTAAAATGGAATGATCATATAATGTTGATCGTCGGTAAAGCAGATGCCAGACTGAGATTCATTGGAAGAATCCTAAGGAAATGCAATCCGAATACAAAGGAATTAGGTTACAGTACGCTTGTTCGCCCACTGCTTGAATACTGCTCAGCAGTGTGGGATCCGTACCAGATAGGGTTGATAGAAGATATAGACAAGATCGAACGGAGAGCAGCGCGCTTCGTTACAGGATCATTTAGTAATCGCGAAAGTGTTGCGGAGATGATAGATAAACTCCAGTGGAAGACTCTGCAGGAGAGTCGCTCAGTAGCTCGGTACGGGCTTTTGTCAAAGTTTCGAGAACATACCTTCACCGAAGAGTCAAGCAGTATATTGCTCCCTCCTACGTATATCTCGCGAAGAGACCATGAGGATAAAATCAGAGAGATTAGAGCCCACACAGAGGCATACCGACAATCCTTCTTTGCACGAACAATACGAGACTGGAATAGAAGGGAGAACCGATAGAGGTACTCAAGGTACCCTCCGCCACACACCGTCAGGTGGCTTGCGGAGTATGGATGTAGATGTAGATGTAGATGTTTCTGTGTAAAGGCAAATCGCCCGGCCGTTCCGAGTGTCTGACACAGACGCTGAACGCATCCGCCTTAGTTTCACACGGATGCCGTGCATCTCTATGGGGGCTTATTAATCACCTATGACAAGACATGAAAAGAACTTCTTTCGTTTCCCGTTCATCGAAAAACTAAATTCGTTGTATATATTTGCCAGTTTCAGAAATATAGACGTGCCAAATTGGATGATTCTTTTTGATGCACTCTTTATAGTTTATATTAAAATATATATAGCCTATGCCCGCCCAGATGTTCATTAGGGATCGTGCAGAAAATTGAAGAAAATCAGCTAAAAACTTCTATAGACTTTTAGTACTAACTTTACATTTTCGTGTCCAGAAACCAGGTCATAGTCTTTCAGCCCAGTATAAAACAACACCCAAGCGCTCTTTCTTGTCCAGCCGTAACTCGTCGGGGTAGCACCTATAAGGGCAGTTTGGGCAGACGTGCAGATGCTCCATATCCTGCACAGCGCCACAGTCACACTTATCATCCATGGTTCCAAGACCCCACCTAATTTTTTTTGTCTTCACTGGGGCCACCGCTGTCCTTATTGGGTTCAGTGCCCTCCCTGTCTTCCAGTTTGTGCAGAATCCGCTGGGCACTTCCTGTGCACGTGGGTAATCAGCTGGTGCTTCTTCTATTACCGTGGCTAAGAATCTTTTACGGGATTTCAGTCGCCCGGGGTTTACACTTACTGCCAAAAAGGGGATGCCGATCGTCAGTAGTTTGTCTGAGCCTGTCTGTGAATTCATGTGAGGCTCTCTGATAGTTGGGATTCGCAAACCCTGCAGCTCTATATAGTTTTGGTAGGGAAGTAGGTTTCATGCATCCCCTTGTTAACTGATATGTTTCATTAAGACATGTCTTCCTTTTTCCACGGGTTGATTTGGGTCATACTGGGCATGCATATTCGGCTGTAGGGAAACATAAGGTTTGTGCGGTGGGTCTTAATATGGAAGGTTTAGCACCCAGTTGCTGTTAGCTAGTTTCTGCAGAATATTATTTCGCAATGGTACCTGTATGTCATAGATCTATCTAGCACCACGCCCTGGTAAGTTGGTTTGTCGGTATGCTCCAGTGCATTCCAAGAGACGTAAAGTTTACGGTTATTTTGCCAGGACCGAAGGTGGAAGGCGCTGACCTGTGTCTTCGACGGGTTTGGCTTAAGAAACCTGTTTTTATAAAACTCTGACATTTCTCTAAGAGCTTTCGCCGGCTTCTGTTCTACATCCTCAAAGGTCTTCCCCTTTGCTGTAATTGCCAGGTCATCCGCGTACAGAAAATGTTTTGTATGCTTGGGCATCGATTGGTCGTTGGTGCACAGATTAAATAGGGAAAGCGCCAAACCGCTTCCTTGGGCCAGACTATTTTGCTAGTTTCTCCATCTGCTCTTTTTCCCATGAGGACAGGATAAATTGTCTATTTTGTAATGGGGACTCGATAATCTTAACCAATTGATGGTCTCTTAGTTCAATACAGAGGTTCAGGAGCAGCAGCCTGTGGTTAATTGTGTATATGCAGAGACAAGGGCTAGCCCTATTATATTTTTATTTTCATACTCTTCCTCTATGTGTTCTGTTAATCACAGTATTTGGCTAGTACATGATTTTCCAGGTCTAAAACCCGCTTATTGAGGAATAGGTTTCAATAGACTCTGTCATACGATTTAAAATAATTGAGGAATAGGTTTCAATAGAGTCTGTCATACGATTTAAAATAAGTCTCTCATAAGTTTGTAAAGATGACTCAGGAAAATTATTGGGCGATGGTTCTGTAGTGAATTAGGCGCCTTTCCGGGTTTCAAGAGTACAACTATCCTTGTCTTCCTCCACGTCATAGGGATCTTTTATGTTTCGCGACATTGATTGAAAAGTCGCAGGACCCAGTTCTTTGTGCCTGGTCCAAAGCGTTTGATCTGTTTCGTGCACATGTCATCCACCCCAGCTGCTTCGCCGATTTTGATATTGCTGAGACCCTTGTTGATTTCCTTCATTGTAAAGGGTGTTAAAAGCCTATTGGTTTCTGATTATAAAGCCCTGTTAATTTTTACTTTCTGTTACTTTCTATTAGTCTTTCCATTCAGGAGCAGTTGATGAAACACTTGATTAGGTGTTACCGAAGCAAACTGTTTGGGACCGTTTGGGTCTCCGTCAAGTTTTTAATAAGATTTCAGGCTATTTTGTTGCTATGTGTCATATCCATCCTCTCCAGGGTCTCCATCCATCTATTTTGGCGAGCTTACTCAGCATTTCCATTTAAGCCATACCACATGCTATTGTTTCTTGATCAAAGGGATTCTTTTGGTATAGTTCCTCGTACTTGGCTAGGAGATGCCTGGAGTCATGTGAGAGACCTGGGATGTACTGCTGTCGGCAGTCTCGTGGTATACCAGGTGATGAAAAAGTCAGTATAAATTTGAAAACTGAATAAATCACGGAATAATGTAGATAGAGAGGTACAAATTGACACACATGCTTAGAATGACATGGAGTTTTATTAGAACCAAAAAAATACAAACGTTCAAAAAATGTCATCTGATCACAATAGCAATAATTAGCATAACAAAGTAAGACAAAGCAAAGATGGTGTTCTTAACAGGAAATGCTCAGTATGTCCACGTTCATTCCTCAACAATAGGTGTAGTCGAGGAATAATGTTGTGAACACCACTGTAAAGCATGTCCGGAGTTATGGTGAAGCATTGGCGTCGGATGTTGTCTTTCAGCATCCCTAGAGATGTCGGTCGATCACGATGCACTTGCGACTTCAGGTAACCCCACAGCCAATAATCGCACGGACTAAGGTCAGCTGACCTGGGAGCCAAGCATGACGAAAGTGGCGGCTGAGCACACGACGCACGCAAGAGATCTTTCACGCGTCTAGCAATACTTTTTTTTTTTTGGTTCTACTAAAGCCCCATGTCATTCCAAGCATATGTGTCAATTTTTACCTCTCTATCTACAACAACAACAACATTAAGTTTTCAAATTTATACTGACTTTTTGATCACCCGGTATTTTGTCTAGAGATTCTCTGTAACATTCGCACAAATGCCCAGTAGTTCTCTGGGGTTGGAGTGAAGTTTCCTATGGCTTTATCCAGCTCCTCTGCGAAAGTTTGCCAATTGGCTTTTTTAAAATTAAATCTCCTGCGAAACGGTACTGTTGTGGTCTTAAGTGCTGTATATACTTTATCCTTACTGGTCTATGGTGTGTTCATGGTATAGGTTGATATACTACTTTAGTACAGCAGTCTACTATGTTTGATTTGGTAATGCAGTTGTCAGTGTTATATCCAAGTTTTCGTATTTTAATTGTGAAGGAGGGGGGAAGTTTTGGAACATGGAGGATACTGAGGTCTCTTCTTTCTATCCATTTTTCCAACAAGTGTCAGTTCTCGTCTGTTTCACTATATCCCCAAGTGCTGCTGTAGCAGTTAAAATCTCCTGCAATGAATTTGGTGTTTTGGTTTGTGAAGTTTTTTGGCGTGGTGAAATTTTTATCCTGGAGATTTATACACGGATGTTACTGTAAAGTTTCCATTTTCAGCTGTTAGTATTCCGATATCACTGGCTGTAGATTTTCCTTCGGAAGTCACCGTCATCTCGGCTCTAACGGATATGGCACTGCCGTGTTTAGGACGTGGTGCTTTCACAGAGAGTAGTATTCCATGTATTTCAGGAGTTCCTGCTTCTGCGGCTCTGTGGGTTTCTCAGATGCACAACACATCCCATTTATGAGTCTGGCAGAGTTCCGATAAGATGTCTTGTTTGTTGTTTGTAATTTCCCCAACATTTGTGCTTATAATCGTCAGGATTGGCTCTGAGAAGTGCCTGTTTTTAACTTCTTCCAAGGTTTCCAGTGGCGCCAGGATTGGCCGTTATCGTTATACCCTACCGGTCATTAAAATTGCTACACCACGAAGCTGAATTGATACAGACGCGAAATTTAACCGACAGGAAGAAGATGCTGTGATATGCAAATGATTAGCTTTTCACAGCATTCACACAAGTTTAGCGCTGGTGGCAACACCTACAACATGGTGACATGAGGAAAGTTTCCAACCGATTTCTCATACACAAACAACAGTTGACCGGCGTTGCCTGGTAAAACGTTGTTGTGATGCCTCGTGTGTTGTTGTTGTGGTCTTCAGTCCTGAGACTGGTTTGATGCAGCTCTCCATGCTACTCTATCCTGTGCAAGCTTCTTCATCTCCCAGTACCTGCTGCAATCTACATCCTTCTGAATCTGCTTGGTGTATTCATCTCTTGGTCTCCCTCTACGATTTTTACCCTCCACGCTGCCCTCCAATACTAAATTGGTGATCCCTTGATGCCTCAGAACATGTCCTACCAACCGATCCCGTCTTCTGGTCACGTTGTGCCACAAACTTCTCTTCTCCCCAATCCTGTTCAATACTTCCTCATTAGTTATGTGATCTACCCATATAATCTTCAGCATTCTTCTGTAGCACCACATTTCGAATGCTTCTATTCTCTTCTTGTCCAAACTATTTATCGTCCATGTTTCACTTCCATACATGGCTACACTCCTAGAAATACTTTCAGAAATGACTTCCTGACACTTAAATCTATACTCGATGTCAACAAATTTCTCTTCTTCAGAAAAGCTTTCCTTGCCATTGCCAGTCTACATTTTATATCCTCTCTACATCGACCATCATCGGTTATTTTGCTCCCCAAATAGCAAAACTCCTTTACTACTTTAAGTGTCTCATTTCCTAATCTAATTCCTCAGCATCACCCGACTTAATTCGACTACCTTCCATTATCCTCGTTTTGCTTTTGTTGATGTTCATCTTATATCCTCCCTTCAAGACATTATCCATTTCGTTCAACTGCTCATCCAAGTCCTTTGCTGTCTCTGACAGAATTACAATGTCATCGGCGAACCTCAAAGTTTCTATTTCTTCTCCATGGATTTTAACACCCATGGATTTTAATACCTACTCCGAATTTTTATTTTGTTTCCTTGACTGCTTGCTCAATATACAGATTGAACAACATTGGGGAGAGGCTACAACCCTGTCTCACTCCCTTCCCAACCACTGCTTCCCTTTCATGTCCCTCGACTCTTATAACTGCCATCTGGTTTCTGTTCAAATTGTAAATAGCCTTTCGCTCCCTGTATTTTACCCCTGCCACCTTTAGAATTTGAAAGAGAGTATTCCAGTCATCATTGTCAAAAGCTTTCTCTAAGTCTACAAATGCTAGAAACCTAGGTTTGCCTTTCCTTAATCTTTCTTCTAAGATAAGTCGTAAGGTCAGTATAGCCCACGTGTTCCAGTGTTTCTACGGAATCCAAACTGAACTTCCCCGAGGTTGGCTTCTACTAGTTTTTCCATTCGTCTGTAAAGAATTCGTGTTAGTATTTTGCAGCTGTGACTTATTAAACTGATAGTTCGGTAATTTTCACATCTGTCAACACCTGCTTTCTTTGGGATTGGAATTATTATATTCTTCTTGAAGTCTGAGGGTATTTCGCCTGTTTCATACATCTTGCTCACCAGATGGTAGAGTTTTGTCAGGACTGGCTCTCCCAAGGCCATTAGTAGTTCCAATGGAATGTTGTCTACTCCGGGGGCCTTGTTTCGACTCAGGTCTTTCAGTGCTCTGTCAAACTCTTCACGCAGTATCGTATCTCCCATTTCATCTTCATCTACATCCTCTTCCATTTCCATAATATTGTCCTCAAGCACATCGCCCTTGTATAGACCCTCTATATACTCCTTCCACCTTTCTGCTTTCCCTTCTTTGCTTAGAACTGGGTTTCCATCTGAGCTCTTGATATTCATACAAGTCGTTCTCTTATCTCCAAAGGTCTCTTTAATTTTCCTGTAGGCAGTATCTATCTTACCCCTAGTGAGATAAGCCTCTACATCCTTACATTTGTACTCTAGCCATCCCTGCTTAGCCATTTTGCACTTCCTGTCGATCTCATTTTTGAGACGTTTGTATTCCTTTTTGCCTGCTTCATTTACTGCATTTTTATATTTTCTCCTTTCATCAATTAAATTCAATATTTCTTCTGTTACCCAAGGATTTCTACCAGCCCTCGTCTTTTTACCTACTTGATCGTCTGCTGCCTTCACTACTTCATCCCTCAAAGCTACCCATTCTTCTTCTACCGTAATTCTTTCCCCCATTCCTGTCAATTGCTCCCTTATGCTCTCCCTGAAACTCTGTACAACCTCTGGTTCTTTCAGTTTATCCAGGTCCCATCTTCTTAAATTCCCACCTTTTTGCAGTTTCTTCAGTTTTAATCTACAGGTCATAACCAATAGATTGTGGTCAGAGTCCACATCTGCCCCTGGAAATGTCTTACAATTTAAAACCTGGTTCCTAAATATCTGTCTTACCATTATATAATCTATCTGATACCTTTTAGTATCTCTAGGGTTCTTCCATGTATACAACCTTCTTTCATGATTCTTAAATTAGGTGTTAGCTATGATTATGTTGTGCTCTGTGCAAAATTCTACCAGGCGGCTTCCTCTTTCATTTCTTAACCCCAATCCATATTCACCGACTATGTTTCCTTCTCTCCCTTTTCCTACACTCGAATTCCAGTCACCCATGACTATTAAATTTTCCTCTCCCTTCACTATCTGAATAATTTCTTTTATTTCGTCATACATTTCTTCGATTTCTTCGTCATCTGCAGAGCTAGTTGGCATATAAACTTGTACTACTGTAGTAGGTGTGGGGTTCGTATCTATCTTGGCCACAATAATGGGTTCACTATGCTGTTTGTAGTAGCTTACCCGCATTCGTATTTTCCTATTCATTATTAAACCTACTTCTGCATTACCCCTATTTGATTTTGTGTTTATAACCCTGTAGTCACCTGACCAGAAGTCTTGTTCCTCCTGCCACCGAACTTCACTAATTCCCACTATATCCAACTTCAACCTATCCATTTCCCTTTTTAAATTTTCTAACCTACCTGCCCGATTTAGGGATCTGACATTTCACGCTCCGATCCGTAGAACGCCAGTTTTCTTTCTCCTGATAACGACATCCTCCTGAGTAGTCCCCGCCCGGAGATCCGAATGGGGGACTATTTTACCTCCGGAATATTTTACCCAAGAGTACGCCATCATCATTTAATCATACAGTAAAGCTGCATGCCCTCGGGAAAAATTACGGCTGTAGTTTCCCCTTGCTTTCAGCCGTTCGCAGTACCAGCACAGCAAGGCCGTTTTGGTTATTGTTACAAGGCCATATCAGTCAATCATCTAGACTGTTGCCCTTGCAACTACTGAAAAGGCTGCTGCCCCGAGGAGAAATGCGTACCATCACGTTTCCGACTTTGATAAAGATCGGATTGTAGCCTATCGCGATTGTGGTTTATCGTATCGCGACATTGCTGCTGGCGTTGGTCGAGATCCAATAACTGTTAGGAGAATATGGAATCGGTGGGTTCAGGAGGGTAATATGGAACGCCGTGCTGGATCCCAACGGCCTCGTATCACTAGCAGTCGAGATGATAGGCATCTTATCCGCATGGCTGTAACGGATCGTGCAGCCACTGAATCAGGGCAGTCATACCCAAGCGTTGAGTAATTACCTCAGGAAACTTCTCAATTAATTTCTTAAGTTGGCTTGCAGACACCTGCTCAAGATGATCCAGATCAACACCCGCCTCATCTTGTATAACACAAAGGGTTTTGGTAGGATTCTCGCGATTGCAGGAACACAAAGTGATTCAAGTTCTAGGACTGAATTTAAAATAAAAGGTGTTCCCAGAGAAATCCAAGACATAACCCGTAAGTTTAATGAAATCACAACCCAAAATAACCGGGGTGCTAAATTTTTCAGCAATCAAGAAAGGGGTCGGCCATGAAAAACCTTGTGTAGACACCTTTGCCTTCACCAAACCGAAGATAGGTAACTATTGCCAATTCGCGAGCCGACATCTACCTTCGTAAGGTTTGGGCAACGTAAATCTACACAAACGTCTAAATTCATGATACCAACGTCTATCAACGACCGAGAGAGCGCACCCGGAATCCAAGAGAGCACACAGAGGCTCTTGCCGAATAGCAAGGCATAAATACGGTACTGAGCGCTTTTTAGGGTAGGAAATGGCTGTACAAATAACGGGCCAGTTCCTAACGCGCTTCCTTCTCCTCCCTATGACCTGGCGTCATTGAGAATCAGTAGGTTTCCGTTGTACCGGGCACTGAGCTACCAAATGTTCGGAAGAAGCACAACGATAACAACGCCGCTCCCTGGATTTCTCAACATAACGCTCCGACGAGCTCTGTGGAGTGCGCAAGGGAGTAATATGGGAGATATGATTATTCTGATCCCGTTGTGTTTCTGCAAAAGCTAACTCTTGTGCCGTAGAAATCAGAGCTTTAAACTGCTGGTATGAAGTTGGACGCTCGGCCCACACAAAGGATACCCTATCCTTGTGCCTCATACCTTCAAGTAACATAGCAACTCCCTCCTGTTCCGGAATATCAACGTCCAAGGCTAGCCTAACTACGTTAACTCTTTCAAAATATTGAGCTAAGGTTTCTTCCGCGCCCTACACCTTCCAGAAATAATCAGACAATAACTGGTTGCGCATGCGTGCCGAGAGAAAATCAGTGCGAATACGTCTCCTCAATGCCACCAATGATCCCCCATTTTGCCAATACTCAGCCAAGACGGAAGTTAAACGAGCCTTAGTTAACGGGTAAAGCACCACTAGGATCAAAGAATGTGAAATCCGTAAGGCGTCAGCATGATCTTGCTACTCAACCAGCAGCCAAAGCAGATATTTAAGCTGCCGCAATGAATCAACATCTAAATATTGAATCCTCTGAATAACAAGCCTAGCGGATGCGGTAAACGGGCAAAATTACTATCGAAGGAAGCTGTCCCATCTCTGACCAAGGAAGCACAGCTCGACATATCCACTGCTTCTTGACGACTTTCCCCGGACTGATTCTCGTTCAAAGATACTGATAACAAGCGCGGCTGCAATGACTGCAACGACGTCAATAGGTCTTCAATTTGCTTCTTACCCTCACCAGATTCACCCAACGAGAGAAGATCTATAAGAAACTGCCTATAATGCAAAAGGTGTGCCTGAATACGAGCTACCTGTTTCTGAGTGGGTGTCTCTCCCGTAAACAAATCCAGAACCGGCTCTAATTGCAGAAGATTATGTGCTAGGCTTGCCAAGGACTCGCCCAATTCCGGTAACTTGTCCGCGACAATGTTGACCGGTAACCCGAACGCCGCGCGCAATCGCGACGCCAACTCGGGAACGGTGTCATCTAAAGCTTGGCCGCGAATGCGCAGCTCACTACAGAGCTGATCGCGTCGCAGATAACCTAGTCCGGGAACTGGTCGGACACTCATGACAGCAGTCTGAACTGAAAACACGGTACAAGAACAAATGAGTACAATACCAAACAAGGCCAAAATACTTATGATTAAAGCTACTTGCGTGCAAAAACCCCCCAGAGGAAGGGTGGTTGCTCTGCTACCATTGAGCGGACGATTTGGATAGGATTCCGTTAATGAAAACGGGACATACAATACAAGGTTTATTTCCCCAAAACATTTAATTAATTGTAATGACTTACACTATGGTTTACAAATTGCGGTGACACAAGCAATCAAACTGCCTACAATATGAGGTAATAAAAACGTGAAATGTGAACAGAGAAACTTATTTGTGTGGTTTTTAATCACTGCCAAACAAACTTTACTATTTGATACTTCGACAAATAATCGTTGTGCATTAAACTACATACTTTCACCTAATGCAGTTAAATTTTTAAATGTGAAGCACAAATGTATAATTTACAATTAAATTTTCAGTTGATGTTACTCCTTCCTATACCTTCTTTAAAAGAGTGATAAAATTTTCAACAGGTATCTCAGCTAAAAATGCCCTAAAATCCTTAACACAACAACACGTACATGAGTAAATATATGTACTGCAAGGCCCAACATTAACAGCGCAAACACATACAAACTTTCGCCAACATGGGCCGCTTGCCGGTCAAAACATGTTACGTCTACAGCAGCGGGCAAACTTACATAGGTAATAACACAGGCCACCTTGCAATCTTGCCAAAATCAGTTTACACGAAGGAGGAGGAAGGGGGGGGGAGGGGTAAACACAATAAATACCATACGCAAGTACACTTGCCAAACCTAATACTAAAAATACAGTATAAAAAAGCTCTCAATTAATGACAAATCCGATATTGCACCTGAGCGCTAGTAGCCAAAATAAGGTTGACAGATACCAAGGTCTGACATCATCTTAGGGCTAACTGGCACAACAAATAAATAAGAGTAAAAGAACAAGCAAATGCCAATGCTCAAGAATTTAAATAGGATTAAGTACACACGAGGCTAGTATCAATTGCTAGCACCTTGGGCATCGTCTTAGGCTTAATTGACACTACAAATAATGGTAAAAGGACAGACAAATGAAAATGCCCAGCAATTTAAATAAAATAAGTAAGCACAAGGCTAAATGCAATTGCTAGCAACTCAACAAGCACACATAAAAATATCAAACTGCTGCTACATCAAAAACGGAACAGGCGCGCGCGTAGTCCCCAGCAAGCCAGAAAACCAACAACACACACTCCAGCAACCGAGCCAGCCTGACCACAGTAATTTCAACTCAGAATCAGGGCGCGTGAGCACACCGGGTCCACGCAAAACGCACACTGCCAAGTAGTTCCCATCAACAGATACGGCTGCCCCCCTGGCGGGAAAACAGGAGCGACGACCGGGTGCACATCAGCAGAAAACTCGACACCTAGACGCCGGCCAAAACGGAATCACGCAGAAAACATTAACAACAGCTGCAGTAAGGTAAATCGAACCCTGCCACGCAGTCCGAACAGAGCAAACACACAGAAAGCCTGCCCTGCAGTCCTTACAACTCCTGTGTGCGGAAACCCAAGCGATACCGTGGCACCCTTTTCAGAGGCGGAGAACCTCGAGCGATCGCGTGCGGGGATCCATCAGCTGTCCACTACAGCACGTCACCAACACGCCACACCGCCCAGCGGATAAATCAACGAGGCCCGCCAACAAAGAGACCACACCTCCGTGCCGTGGAGGAAGGCAAAATACCACCAGCTCGGTGCCAATCCAACAGCCGAGCGGAGCTCGCGCGGCCCCCCCGCTCCAGAGGGCAGCAACCGCCTCGGCGCCTACGCGGGCCAAACCAGACGGAAACAGAAATACAAGCCGCTATCGATAGTGCCGGATGCGCAACGCGTCAGAGAAATGGCGCAGGTGCCGTTGATTACACGTTTCGGTTACCTCTTGTCCGCATTCACGGCACTTTGAACACTGGACGTTACATTTCAGATGTGTTACAACCCGTGGCTCTACCCTTCATTCGATCCCAGCGAAACCCTACATTTCAGCAGGATACTGCACGACCGTATGTTTCAGGTTCTGTACGGGCCTTTCTGGATACAGAAAATGTTCAACTGCTGCCCTGGCCAGCACATTCTCCAGATCTGTCACCAATTGAAAACGTCTGGTCAATGGGGGCCGAGCAACTGGCTCGTCACAATACATCAGTCACTACTCTTGATGAACAGAAGGTATCGTGTTGAAGCTGCGTGGGCAGCTGTACCTGTACATGCCATCCAAGCTCTTGTTCAGTCAATGCCCAGGCATATCAAGTCGTTATTACGGCCAGAGGTGGTTGTTCTGGGTACTGATTTCTCAGGATCTATGCACCCAAATTGCGTGAAAATGTAATCACATGCCAGTTCTAGTATAATATATCTGTCCAATGAATACCCGTTTATCATATGCATTTCTTCTTGGTGTAGCAATTTTAATGGCCAGTAGTGTAGATAACGTTTATAGGGGACGCCGGCTTGTTACAGTCTGATGATGTTGCTATGGAATACCCTCGCGAAGGCTACTTCCTTGTCCTCCATAGATTTCTAGTAATGATCTTTCCCCTTCAGATGTTACATTCGTACATGTTTCAAGTCACATTACGGAAATATTTTGTAGACAGTGATCTTCTTGTTGACTTGAAGGTGAACAGTGCAAAATTTCATCAAAATCGGAATAGAACTGTAGATTTGTATGTATTTTGTATGAATTACAAACAAAACAAAAAATGGGGAGAGAGAGAGAGGGGGGGGGGGGAGGGAGAAACGTTCTTTTGAGCACAGGTGTTAGGCTTCCAAAGTGATGTGATCTACCTATTCCACACATGAATCGTGCTAGAGAGTCACAAGGTGTAATCGTGATCTTGCGTTCAGTCAAATATTCTTCGAGCTCTCCCACTTCTTTTTCTTTGTACAAAGAAAGCACTATAAACTCCAGAATTTTTCAACTAAAGAGTTGTCAGTTAGCGTTAACAGTTATTCTTGGGTCCCAATTCTCACGTGTGAAGTTCAGTTCAAGGAGGAGAAATGTGTGGCTTTCAAGCTTAGAATGTCTACAACTTGCTGGTATGTGTCACATATATTATTAATTTTACTTTACAACACTTTTCAGTACAGCTGACAAAACTTTAAAAGTGTCAAGATTTTAATGTAGACTTTTCTCCTTTTTTTTAACGAGGTTTCTGAAACAGGCATGTGTGTGATTGTCTCCAAGGGCAGATTCCAAAACCTACGGTCTTTCCGTAGACCGTCAGGAGCTTGTGCAGAGAACTCGCTGCTCGTTTGGTCACTCCCCTCGCATAAATAACGTATTGGGCACGTCAGCGTGGCGCTGTGTACGCACCGCCCACAGACGCGGCGTATTGGCCACACTGGCGATAGATGTCCTGCGGAAACCGCACCACAGAATTTGACCGCGAGCGTCATTTCGTATTCCGGTTTTTATGTGCTAATTCCGGGCGGACGTGACCGGCCACGTGTGATGCACGTCGAAGTAAATCGAATATTGCCCTCGCGTGTGAATATTCATGAGGCGACAGCTGGTATGATGAGCCGGCAGCTCGTGCCGCAGCCCGGGCAACGCGCTGCGACGCGAGGTGCGGCCGCAGACTACACTCTACACCGCTGTGGCTGTCTACACGATCGTCCGCACCGGCACACTCAAACCGTTACTGTGAAAGTCAGATGAGGGACAAATAATGATTGCATCGTCACGGTCTTATCATGTTTCCTGTCATCCCATACGAGATGGTGTGAAAGTTGTGTTTCCAACGTTGCTGATTCGACTTTCCGGAACAGTATTTCGGAACTGATGTTTTCCTACTGCCGTACATACAAGCTGGTTCAAAAATGGTTCAAATGGCTCTGAGCACTATAGGCCTTAACATCTGAGGTCATCAGTCCCCTAGAACTTAGAACTACTTAAACCTAACTAACCTAAGAACGACACACACGTCAATGCCCGAGGCAGGCTTCGAGCCTGCGACCGTAGCGGTCGCGCGGTTCCAGTCTGAAGTGCCTAGAACCGCTCGGCCACTCCGGCAGACCATACAAGGTGGCCCAACAGGAATAGCCACTATTCAGGGATCATTTGAAGCAAAAGGCTAGTAAACATGGGTCCTAAAATTCTAACCTATGAGCACTTCTTCATCTTCGATTCTGTGAAACAAACCTCTTCCGTTGCAAGTTCTTCGCTTTCGGTATATTTGGAGTAGGTACTATGAACAAATCAGTGAAAAGGTGTCTAGTAAAAATCGACTCTAAAACGCTTATCCTAAGAAAAATTGGAAATTTGTGATAAGGTCTTAAATGGGACCAACCTGTTGAGGTCATCGGCTAAGCTTACGCACTACGTAATCTAACTTAAACAAATTACGATAAGGACAACACCCACACCCATGCCCGAGGGAGGACTCGAACCTCCGACGGGGGGAGCCGCGTGGACCGTGACATGACGCCCTGGACAGCGCGGCTACCCCGCGCGGCTTTCCTTAAGAGCCATGAGCACTTTTTCAGTAGTAGTTTTCCACAGAAACGAATAAGTACTGATAGCTCCTAAGCTAAGCAATTTAGAGCCTTGTTTACTGGACGTTTATTTTTCCTGTTTTCTTTACATACTACAATACTCAAAATATGGATATCAAACAGCTAGCAGCAGTGGACATTCGTTTCACAGCATTGAGGATGTGTCTTAGCTCTTAAGGTATTTTACAGCCCGTGTTAGTATGCTTTATCGATTTGAATGTCCTGTCATGTCCCTGCATACGGACCATTTGTCCCAGAGAATCCTATATTAGTCTACACTCCGCAAGATGTCCGGTATAGGAAACGTGTACCAATGCGACTAGCTCTATTTCTTGTTAAAACAGTAACTGGTTCTTCGTAGTCCTATGATGAGATATATGTTGGAGAGCCTCGTGGCGTAGCCACACGGTCTGAGGCATCTTGTCACGGGTCGAGGTGCTTCCCCCGTCGAGGCTTCAAGTCCCCCTCGGACATGGGTACATGTGTTGTCCTTGGTGTAAGTTAGTTTAAGTCAGATTAACTAGTGTGTAAGCTGAGGGGCCGATGATCTCAGTGGTTTGGTCCCATAGGACCTTACCATACATTTCCATTTTCCAGATGTTACAGAAAAGCAATATACACTGAAGTGATATGAGTCATGGGATACCTCCTTACGCCCGACCTAGTACATCAACTCGACATCGCATGGAATCAACAAGTCAGTGCAAGTCCCCTGCAGATATATTGAGCCATGCTGCCGCTACTGCTGTCGATAAGGCTAAACTGTTGCCGGTACAAGATTTTGTGCAAGAACTGATCTCACGATTATATCCCATAAATGTTCCATGGGATTAATGTCAGGTGGTCATTTGGCCGAAATCTCCAGAATGTTCTTTAAACCAAGCGCGGACAATTCTGGTCCGGTGACATGGCGCATTCTAATCCATAGAAATTCCATCGCTGTTTGGGAAGAAGTAGCCGAACATAACTATTTCCTCCCAGCGATCAGATGACCCAGTCCATTCCATCTAAACACAGTGCACACCATTATGGGGCCTCCAGAACCTTCCACAGTGCCTTGTTGACAACTAAGGTGGTGGTGGCTCTGAGCACTATGGGACTTAACATCTGAGGTCATCAGTCCCCTAGAACTTAGAACTACTTAAACCTAACTAACGTAAGAACGACACACACATCCATGCCCGAGGCAGGATTCGAACCTGCGACCGTAGCGGTCGCGCGGTTCCAGACTGAAGCGCCTAGAATCGCTCGGCCACTCCCGCCGGCAACAACTAAAGTCTATGGCTTCATGGGGTCTGCGCCACAATCGAACCATACCATGAACTCATACCAACTGAAACCGGAGCTCAGCTGACCACGCCACGATTTTCCAGTCGTCTAGAGTCCAACCGATATGGTCACGAGCCCAGGAGAAGCTCTGTAGGCGATGTAGTGCTGTTAGAAAAGTCCAATCGATCATCTGCGGCCATAGTCCATTAACACCTGACTTAACTACACAGTCCTAAAGGATACGGAATTACCCATGCGTCTAGCTCTAACCACCAATCCGCGCTGAAAGTCTTTTAAGTTCCCTCGCGCTGCCACAATCACGTCGGAAACCTTTTCACACGGATCACCTGAGCACAAACGACAGCTCGGCCAATGCACTTGTGTACGCGATACTGCTGACATCTATATATGTGCATATATCCATGACGTCTGTCACCCTAGTGTGCTGGCTGACTCTTCAGCCAAGATATGCTCTCAAAATATTAGCAGTAAACTACGCCATGACGCACAACGGCTCTCCAGCAGTGTCTGCTCTCTGAATTTTGTTAAGCAACTAGTCGGCGCTATAGAGTCTGCTAAACGAACCAGTAAAGAAACGCGATGCCCTTCTGTATATATTATCTGCTATATCACTCCATACGAGAAACAGTAGTCACGTAATGGTCCGAAGTGAGGTTGGTGAACAACCTCCTACATGGGTAAGCTAGGCTTTGTCAGGATTCTTCCGAGAAATCCAAACACAGAATTTGTCTATTCTAAGATACGTTTTATGTGGTCGTTCCATTTTAAATCATTCAGTACGCGTAATCCTAAATATTTTCGAGTGATTGTTGAAACCTGATAGTCAAGGGAAGGTAGGATTCAGTTACGATTGTGGACGGGGTCGTAATCAGTTACTATTGTTTGCCTTTTACAGTTACACAAAATTTATTTTAAACGAGTAATTTCAGACTCAACAATAAATAAAAAATACCACACGTTGTAACCTCCCAACACATTATTTCCGTAACCTCGCAATAAAAATAGTGACTTAACCTTCCAATTAAGCTCTGTCTCATATATAACCTTTCAATAATTAACTGACTGTTAATTTAAACTGGTAAATTTGGACATCAGCAGTGCTGCGTCATGGCCCCGAAAATTCATTCTGAATGAACTGAAGATTCTTACCTGAGTTATGTCGCCGGATAACGCGTATACATCTGCTTCTATAAGAAATTTTTCTGGCAAAGCCTAGTGCAATGCTGGCCACTAGATTTTGTTATGTACAAAAAAAAACTGATTTTTCTTTACCATAGTTGGCATGAGTATGGATAGGAGAAATTAGTAAAAACTTTAAATTCAGATGAATGACTGTCAAAAGTTATCTTTATGAGAAAGATCACTATTGAAAAATTATTTACATGTAACTTTGATATAACAATAGTACAAAATGAGTTGTTACAAATTACATATGCGCGCGGCAATAAATAATAATCATTTTTGCTTTTACCTTATACTACAGCGCTCAAGCACCGCCATCGTTCTCCACGACCGGCCTTGGTAATTCCAAACAGGACACAAGTGCTCTCTGTGAGCTATACGACTAGACAACTGCTCTCTATGAGCGACCTGACCCAACCGCCCGACTACGAGCTACTACTACTACGCGGCTGCCGACACTACTCTCTGGCCTGCGATTCTATTTTAGCATAGATATTGCAGGCAGCCCGTGAGCAATCCATCGAAGATACATCTGCTCGAGTGCGCTAGTAATAAATTCCTTAGTCCTGTACCTCTTACAACGTTATAATGAAGGAATAAACAACTGTGTAAATAACATTGTTTTCAGTGCGTTACATTTTAACAAATCACCATAAAATAGATACAAATAATGTCAACAAAAGGAAAAAGACTGTCATCACGGCTGAAGGCCTTACACTCCAAGAAAGGCAATAAATTATGAATGTTTAAGAACTCGCTGCAATTGCAACTTACAGTTATTGAAATATTACAAAGTAAGTGGCCACAGACGCAGCATAAGGTATCAGACGCCAGGAATAACAGTAAATAAGGTTTTAAGCCTTACTGCTAAAATACAAATATTGAAATATTTTTTCAAAGCAAATGACCACAATCACGGCTGACGGCCTATAAAGGCACATTTGCATGCTGTGCGTGAGTTTCCTCAGAAACGCGAAATCTTAATTAAATAATTAATCTGTGAAAAATAAATAAAGCCTATGGCACAGAACTGCACCGCTGTGTCGCTGATAAAACAAAAACACAATTACGATACTCTTATGTTTCTTTAAGAGGAGAGGTCTTGGACACCGCCATATTTGATGTTATATAAGAACACTGCGAGTTGCAATCTTACTAGGCACTCGATTCTGTTAAGAATTTATATTTACGAAAGTAAGTAGAATTATTTAACTGTAGGCTTATTCGTTGAATATATCTGATTTAACTAACTGTGTAAACTTTCTATGTTTAGTAGACAGTCACCTCTGTACGACGTATTGACATGGCTGGCAAATTATTCTAATATTGAGATTTGGATTTGAGTCCGCACCTACCGCAGCAGTCTTTGGAAACGATTTAAATACGAAGTCCGATTATTTGAGTCTTATTTCACGGTCAACTACGAATAACATTACATTTACGAAAAAGCCTTTGTCAAGCGTCTGATACCGAATAATTAAACATCCACGTTCCAGATAAGCAAATATTAATTACATCCAATCACTATCATACATAATTAATAAATAATGTAATATTTTATTTTATTTTATTTATTTTATATTGGCGACCGTGACAGGACTTGTTATTTTGTCATTTGTTACATTGTTCTCTTTGTTTCATATGAAAAATCAACTTTCTGGACCTGGACGTGAATGTACGAGAAATAACAAAAATCTGAAGATATTTTCCAATTCTAAAATTTTGCGGGAAGACGCAACGAAGCTTCCAGCAAAATAAGGTAAGACGCAGCATCTTTGCATTGGCAGGTTTGACCAGGCGCATAATTCAGTGTATTAGCTCTTCAGTAGATTCTGTAGTATTTCTTTCGCGTGTAGCAGTTTTCAGTGATAAATTTCATTCTCAGTACTTTTCCTTAAACAATAACTTCTGCAACAATACCAATACACGAGTGTACAATATGGCCGACTTCTGTACGATACGTTGTAGCATGGACAGCAGCCATTAACAATAATCCCATATTCAGTTTACATTTTTAAATTAACAAACAGCCATTGTTGCTACGAGCGATTCATTCTCAACTGCATTTTATTTTAAAACCAGTGTCAAACATTATTTTCTTGAAACTTATATCACGTGTGGCATGGTCATAACTAGAAAACAATACGCAAAGATGGAACAGCAAAGACATACTATTCAGACGCAATCCGACTCGGACGAGAGACAAATGTTAGAAAATGACTTTACGACAGCAACCGGTAGTGACGATTCATCAAACATTGACGCAAGTGTTAACGGAAATTTTGACGATAGGCCGTCCACCACAAAAATTTCAAAGTCTCAGTCAGAGCCCATGTTAATACAGGACGTCACGTCTAATGACGCGGCGGGGGCAGAGACCTTGCAAACAGAAACATTGCCAACATGTTACAAATGCTAATGAAACAAAACGCAGAAAATATGGCAACCTTAAGGATGCAGAACGCGGAAAACATGGCACCTTTAAGGATGCAGAACGCGGAAAACATGGCAACCTTAAAGACACAAAATGAACAGTTAAAGACACAAAATGACGAAATTAAATCTGATCTCATAGCAATCAAGACAGGTAGTGACACTTTGTGTAAACGTGTGGAACTTATAGACGCCACACTGACCAAACAGATGACTGAACTCAGTACGAAATTTTCCAAGCTTAATACGATACAAGAAAAGACTACAAATGACGTAGCACTTTTACAGACACAATTAAAAAACCTTAATGTCACGTCTGAAGCTCTTACTGAACAAATTCAAACATATCCTTCAGTACACGACAACCTTGAAAAACGAATTACAAACGTGCAGAATAAATTTGACGATGTTGAACAAAACCTGACTGACATCTTACAATCTGATGCCACAGCTCATTTTCAAAATATTAATAAAGAATTTCATGATTGCGTAGAGAACAAAGACAAACATTTTGATAGATGCATACGTGAAAATTTACCAACAATTGTGCACGACTCCGTAGCGGAATACATCACTAATAACAAACAGCTGATTAGTGACGCAGTACAATCCATCACTGCACCCATGAGACAATTCACCGATCAACCACAGTCTGAATGTAACGAAAATATCAGTGAAAATGTACAGTTCAGAAACCAATATACATTCGAGTATGACGCACACATATCGCACACGACAAACACACAAGAACAAAACACACCACGACTACAACACATACCACGACGTGCAACCACAAACACAAGCTATTATCATGGTAAACCACAGCAACATTATCGTAATTACTCGCCAGCTGAACAATGCAGTAATTACAGTGGAACAAATCTATATCATAATGCAAAGGAAGAAGAAAGCTTAATAAAACACAGGCAATTTCAGACTTTTATCCCAGAAAAACGAACCATTCATCCGGTGATTTTTCTTAAATCTTTTAGTAACGCATTTCCACGCACTTGGAGTGACCGGAAAAAGATTTCATATATTGTCGGTTACATCCAAGGCGATGCAGCTGTCTGGGCATACAGTCAAGCTGACGTATGTACCACGTACAGTGAGTTTGAGCGTGCCTTTCTGAACAAATTCTGGTCGCAATCCGTCCAGAAGCGACTCAGAAGACAAATTTTAGAACCTGAAACTTTTAACAGTAAAAATGGTAACTTACGCAGATATTTTGAAAAATACTTGAACATGGGACATTTTTTGGACGAACCAGTCGCAACACGTGATATACTCCGTGCGTTGAAGGCCAAATTGCCTTTCAACATTAAAGAAAAACTCTTACATATTCCGGATGACGATCCAGATTATTTTTAACAGCTTTAGATTCGGTTGACATGTTACTAGAAGATCAGCGCTTCGCGCGGCAAAACAGCAGCCACAATGTTTATACTAGTGGTATGCAAAACATGCAGGCTTGCCAACTCAATTCTGGCGCGCCCACAGTTGGATACGCGGTACAGCAAAAACAGCAAACTCACATGCCGTCTCAATACGGAAATCAAAATCAACACGCGTATTCCAATACAAACAACAGTTACAACAGTAATAACACTCCATGCGGCAATCCATACAAAAGGCACCGCGGTAATAACCACAACGGTAACAACGGATACAAATGTAACAACAAAAACACAAATAGAAATAGAAATAATAATAACTACGAGCCAAGACAGCATCAAGGCTGAACTCGTAGCGATCAATACTTTCATTCAAACACTGCTTTACCACAGCAGCCACCAGGACAAAATTGGAGCATACCTTACGACCGACAGGTAAGTTATAATGCGCAACAGCAACAGCAACCGCAAAAGTTTGGAGATCACAACAGGCAATATCCGAATGTGAATATAATAGAAATGACACCTGATACACAACCTCAATCTGTGTCAGTACCTAATACAAATGCTAATCCAACAAACTAGAAACAGTCACTTCTATGCCCCGGGTCGTGGCTGAAGAATTCTTGGGGGGCGACTTCAATGTTAATCAGTTATTTGACACCACAATTGAACAACAAAATATTGATATGCCTAATAATTCTAAACAAAAACTACCTGTTTTATTGATAAGATACAACCACGATGACAATATATCAGATGAACTTTTGCAAGACAGTACACAATGTCGTTCAAACACAAATGAAATTGTTTTAGCATCTACTACTGGTGTAGTAGGTGGGATTCCAACTACTATTATCTTAGATACAGGTGCAGCTGTGAGCGTTTTGTCTTTTAATTTCTATAGAAAGATGTGTGAATTGGAGCCTGTGCCTGAGTGTCCCGCCCAAAACTGTAAAATAACTACTGCTCTAGGTAATAAGTCATGTAGGGTTACGAAGCAAGTTTTTAAAACATTAAAATAGGTAATGGAACCGTACAATGGCCATTCCTGGTTGTACAAAACCTTGTGACAAATTGCATATTAGGAATGGATATTATGAGCGAGAAGGACTGCATTATAGACTTCTCCAAAGGTAAATGTATTTTAAATGGTAAAGGCAGTGTAATTATTATTGATTTGGACAGGAGAACTCTAAAGCGTGACAAACACTGTACAGGGTACAAGGTTCAGTTAGTACTTGACAATGACATTCAAGACATGCAAACACACTCATCTGACACAGAGCTAATGGACTTGAAAACATTGCTTGATCATAAGATAAATGAAGCTACAGCTCTCAGTGTACATGAACGTATAAAACTAAAGGAAGTGTTATCCAAATATTTACAAGTTTTTACCAAACGATTAGGTGTTATCAACACGTATGTGTACAAGATTGAAGTTAAGCCTCACAAGATCTTCTACCACAAGACATATAACGTACCGTTATCTCAACGACCTGCTGTGTGGCAAGAATTAAAACAAATGTTAGACTGGAAGGTCATTGAACCATCCACCTCACCTTACTGTAGTCCTCTGCTTGTTGTCAAAAAATCAAATGGTAGCATTAGGCTAGTGTTAGACGCACGAGCAATTAATGAAATAATTTTACCGGTTCACACAAAACCCGAAAATTTAGAAGAGCAATTACAGAAATATCTAGATGCAAAATATTTTTCCACAATAGATCTCGCTAATTCATTTTGGCAAGTAGGTATCACTCCTGATTCTCGCAAATATACTGCATTTATGTTCGGGGGGCGAACCTATCAGTTTTGTGTTCTACCCTTCGGACTGAATGTCAGTTCTGGGGTATTCATTACAGCCCTGGATACCGTGCTTGGCGATGATTTAGTTGAGACAGTCACACACTATGTAGATGATATACTGATAGCTACACAGTCTTGGAATGAACACGTTGACACACTTCAAGGAATTTTAGAAAAATTTGCACAAGCTGGAGTCACAGCCAATCTTAGAAAATCAAAATTTGGTTGCCGTGAGATAAAATATTTAGGACATATCATTAATTCACAGGGCATACGTCCTGATCCCAGTAAATTAGATGCTATCAGAAACTTTCCTAGCCCTCGAACTAAAAAGCAGTTAAAATCATTCCTTGGGCTATGTTCATTTTTCAGACGTTTTTTACCACAACCACTTTTGAACAGTAAACATCTGCTAAATCTACTCAGAAAGAATCAAGTTTGGATCTGGTCGGAACAGTGCCAGAATGACTTTAATACAATTAAACATGCGTTAGTGAATGCAAACATATTGAGCCATCCAGATTTCAATTTAGATTTTTGTATGACTTGTGACACTTCACGAACTGGCTTGGGCTGTTGCTTATTTCAAGTTGTAAAGAATAAAGAAAAGGAACAGATAAGAATTATTGGGTTTGCAAGTCGTACTCTAACTGAATGTGAGCGTACATACTCCACTACTGAGTTAGAAACACTTTCCATAGTCTGGGCATTCAAGAAATTCAATTATTATTTATTTGGAAAACATACAGTAATTTATACCGATCACCAGGCCCTGACATTTTTGTTAACTTGTAAACTTGTACATCCTAGACTATCACGATGGGCAGTTACTCTTCAGAACTACTCTTTTGAAATTAAGTACATAAAAGGTAAGGACAACACCATTGCCGACGCTTTGTCTAGACTTCCACAAGGTATGAATGAAACCAACAGTGACTTAGAAAATATAAATGACTACAGGATTCTCTTAATCCAAGACAAGCAGTATCACCAATATTATATTGATATGTGCAGAAACATGGCTAAATTACAAAATTCTGATCCTCACTGGTATAAGATAATAACATTACTGGTAGAAAAACACAAACATCCTTTGACTAGGTATTACAAGTTACACAATGATGTGTTATTTTATCGCCGACATCCAAATGCTACTAACTGGTGAGTATGCATTCCCAAAGAGTCTGAACGTAATTTGATTTGGCACACACACTTAGTTTGGGGTCATTATGGGACGAAAAAGTGTTTGGCAAAGCTCAACACATACTGTTATTTCAGCAATATGAGAAGAAAAATCTACAGGGAACTGAAAACATGTGTCATATGTCAAAAATCAAAACCTCAGAATTTATGCACAAAAACAGATTTACATTCTATTTTACCGAGTAAACCCCTGGAAATTCTCTATACTGACATCAGTGGACCGCTTCCAGCAAGCTCTGGAGGCGTCAAATATATCTTAGCTTTTTACGATATATTTTCTAAACATGTAAAACTTTATGCTTTAAAATCCGCCACTGCAAATGCTATAATACGAAGATTCTCAAGTGATTACCTGACGCACGTGGGAAAACCTAAAGCAATTCTGTCAGATAATGCAGCATACTACTCTGGGTACAAATGGAGAAGTTTCTTGAAGGACAATAAATTTAAAAGTATATTTATTTCAAGGTTTAGTCCATAATGTAACGCGACTGAGAGACTTTTCCGAGAACCAAACCGATTCATGAGGACCTATATTTCATCAAAACATACTAATTGGGTGTCCTACCTAAGTCTTTTCGAAGACGTACACAATAACTTAAATATTTACAATACAAATTACACACCTATCGAGATCATGTTCAATTGCAAACAGAACGATCAATGGATAGAACCATTACCTAAGTTGTCAGACAAGGAAATCACACCTGAACAGAAAATAAAAGAAGTATTGACTACACTGACACATCACGCACAGATACGAAACAAACATCACATAAACATAATAAAAAGAAAAAAAAATTCAAGGTAGGAATGCTTGTACTACTTCGTACTCATCATAAATCTGTAGCACTCAAACGACGCAATGCTAAGTGGCGTCTGCTATATGAAGGACCTTATATAATTGTTAACATGCCGCATCCTGGTGCGTATCTGTTACAACATCCTAGAACTAACAAAATTATTGGGCTATACGCACACCGAGATCTTAGAGCATTTCATGCTAAATAATGTCAAAGTCATACCCATGAAAACATTGCTAAGCAACTCGCAGAACTCTGTTTGCTACAACACAGATAATAAGTAGTATAGAAATTTTCATTTCAGCGGTTCCAGTGACGCAGTTGAAGACAGAAGAACTTTTCTTTCAACGCCGCGGCACCACCGAGAAGACTGAATATTAAAGTAAAATTTATGATTATGTAGCAGTGAATGATATATTAATTTTTCACGGAACATTTGGGACTGTAGGTACCACTGACTTGGTATGACACCTGACGAACTGACAGACGTCATCTGTGAAGCGATCTTCTACTTCGAGAAATAGATTAGACGCACATCTCTCAGCAAGAAAAGCATCTACCAGTAGCCAAGGCCACACAGACACTATACACACACACGCACAAAACGCGAGGAATCGAACAGTTTTCCGTCTCTCATTATTTTGAATATTTATTGAGTAGTGAAAACGCCTGGTCTTGCCTACTGATGTAATGAATGCTGTGTCTAACCTATCTTAATTTCAGATGACATCACAAAAAAAAGAAAAAGATCGATAAAAATCCCAGCAAAACCGTTAAAGAGAAAGTAAATATCTGCAATTCATGTAATCAAATGTGACATAATGTAATAATTTATAGCTATGTAATGATGATGTAAACATGTTTATGTGTAACTGTATTATGTTTATGCTAAGAAAATATGTGACGTGTATATGTATGATTACTTATGTTTTTTTAAAAAAAATGATGTATAATGCAACTGTTACTATGTGAAAATTTGAACCATAACGAGTGCCAAAACGTGAAAAACTTAAAAAAAAAAATTGCATAGTGAACGACTGTTCACGATTAACGTACATTACTAAGTCTGCAACTACGCAGAAACCTATGTGAAAGAAACTGTTAATGACATTCATCATGCATCGTACCTTTGTAAACGCGATGAACGATTTCTTTGATAAGTAACTACGAACATTTAGGTGAGCTATATTCAGCAAAAAACTGAAAATGTGAAGTGCGTAATTTGTGCATCGTCTAGTGACATTACTACAGTATCTAACTTCAAGATGTTAACTGGATTAAATGGTCACAACGTGCCTGTCCAGAAAACAACTCGACGAGTGGAAGAATTTTGATTGGAACTTCAGGGAATGGAATGTTCTCGAAATGTGACGGACACACTTACCTGGACTGTCCAAGGATCGACGCCAGCTATGTGCCGTCCGAGGTTGTGCAACCAAGCTTCCACGGAATATCGAAAACGAACTGCATATGGACCAATTACTCGACGGGTCACATCTGATCTGTAATAAACAATGCTTTTTGTCACAACGAACTGCATCATAACGACTATAATGGAAATAGGAAATGGACATGCTTATGTATCAATCACGTTGTTATACAGCGATGTTATTGTGATCAAAAAAACTTTACCACGACGACACTAACCTGTGAAAAATTATTGTGCAGCAGATGAATATAATCTGTAATAACGACACGATGTGTATAGGTCAACGCACCTGAAACAAAAAGACATTTTTCTTTGAAGCATTTCATTACAATACTATGTAACTAAGAACATTCAACAATCTAAAGTTGTATTGTATTATAACAAATATTGTAATTTTAAAACTAAGTTACCTGTCATAGAATGTAGTCTTCATATGCAATCTTGGTGGAATATTTTCTTTGTGCAACGAAATGCGCTCGCACACGAACAATATGAAATGCAATACTGTGCCGCATGATCTAAATTTACGATATAACGGCAGTGCCGGAGTCACACAGACGCTTCTGCGCATGCGCGCACTCTATTTTGCCAACATAAGAACTTTTACGGCGCACGCGCGTCATTCAAATTTTGTATATAATATACAGTATAATGTAAGTCATGTAAATAGTTGTAGATAACTTAGATTTTCTTGTCCTTTAGGTGAATTGCTCGCCTGCAGGTGTGTCCTTTCGCCTCGCAATTCAGGGGGCAATATAGAGGCACATTTGCATGCCGTGCGTGAGTTTCCTCGTAAACGCGAAATCTTAATTAAATAATTAATCTGTGACAAATAAATAAAGCCTATGGCACAGAACTGCACCGCTGTGTCGCTGATAAAACAAAAACACAATTACGATACTCTTATGTTTCTTTAAGAGGAGAGGTCTTGGACACCGCCATATTTGATGTTATATAAGAACACTGCGAGTTGCAATCTTACTAGGCACTCGATTCTGTAAAGAATTTATATTTATGAAAGTAAGTAGAATTATTTAACTGTAGGCTTATTCGTTGAATATATCTGATTTAACTAACTGTGTAAACTTTCTATGTTTAGTAGACAGTCACCTCTGTACGACGTATTGACATGGCTGGCAAATTATTCTAATATTGAGATTTGGATTTGAGTCCGCACCTACCGCAGCAGTCTTTGGAAACGATTTAAATACGAAGTCCGATTATTTGAGTCTTATTTCACGGTCAACTACGAATAACATTACATTTACGAAAAAGCCATTGTCAAGCGTCTGATACCGAATAATTAAACATCCACGTTCCAGATAAGCAAATATTAATTACATCCAATCACTATCATACATAATTAATAAATAATGTAATATTTTATTTTATTTTATTTATTTTATAGGCCTTACACACCAGGAAGGGTAATCATATAAAATATTTAGAAACCTGCTGTAAAACAGCAAATACAAGCAAAGGTTAATTAAAAGAAACAAGCAACTGACCACCAAACGGGCTGATGGAAACATTGTAACACAACCCTTACACTGTTAGATTTATTCCAGTCATTACAAGGTATGTCAATAAATAATACAGTAATAAAATACAAGGACTAGTCCCAGACGGTGCTCCAGGAATCGGCCTCTGAGAAGGTCGGCAACAAACTCTTTCGCAAGCGATGAAATAGGCAGCCAAGAGTTGCATTCACTTCACAAGATGGTAACTCAGACTAGTGGCAGTCTAACGAATGACTAATGATAACCTTGCTGTAGCTACGCGACGTCCAATAAACCAAATGTAAGAATGGAACAACACGCTAAAGCCGGAACCGGTAGACTGCACTGCGCCTCCAGAGTACTGTGCTTAGAGCGCCCGGAACGAGAAAGGAATCACTACCACCAGACTAGAAGAATCACAAACGGCCTACAATCAAGACAGTTGTCAAAACTACATGCCTTACCAGAAAGCAGCGGCAACGCGAGGAAACGTATACTGCCAATTACATACACTAATTCCTAGGGTGGGTAACTGGGGCGTCAGCGACCACAAGGCAGGAAAAATACTGCTGGTTGAACTTAACAAATTGTAACAAGCTGAACGCAGTAAAGTAGTAAGGAGTCGAGGAAAGCTAATCAGATCCGCTCTCCTCAAGCACTCCACTTGCTGCTCTTTGCCTCGACGACACTACGAGCAGCAACACAAACCCAGGTCACTGCAGAATCTACTGGAATTGAAATGCACCCATCTTAAAACCTGCAGCTTCTGGTTTACGACGAGGTCGTGCACCCTCGTGACCACAGCCCTTCCATCCAGCAAAGCATTCGCACCGCCAGCCATCCCATCGTGTTCTCACACTGCGCGGACCTGGATCCTCCTGAGTCCTCAACCAAACTCCACACTCACACAACACTGAAAAACAACGACGTCGCCACAAAGATAAGGCAACAGTTACTACATATCGATAACCGCCGCTGCTGCCACTAGTGCACAAGAACGTTTGCGAAACGAGTGGCGCCAATCAAGACGAGAAGAAGACAAACAACCGCAACTAAGCGAACTAAAGGACACGCTCTGGCCTCGAACAGCTGACGGAAACCTACAAAGAGCACCAACGCAAGCCGCATCATGGCTCCACTGTAATCAAACCATGACGTTTCCATTCCCCTATTTAGTCATACACGCAACATTCTACATTTGTTTATATTCAGGGGAAACTGCCTATCCCGCCACTAAGCGTCGAACCTTTATGCTAGTATTTGTTTCAATTTTCTAGCGTTGTAACCTCTCCATGTACGATTTCATCAGCTGGAAACAAACTAATGGGTTTCCAGTGTTGTGCAGTATGTCGTTTATGTGGATTGTGAACAGCAGTGGTCATACAACACTCCTCTGGGGCACACTGTAAGTTAATTTTACTTTTGAATCTTCCTCAGAGCTAAGAACGACTCAATGCAGTTTCTCTTTGATAAAAACGGATTCAATGGCTGACAGAGCAGAACTCTAACGAATACTTTCTAAAAATAAAGGAACACAGCACAGCCTTTGGTGCTGATGTCTACTGTCTCCTGGATTTTGTTTGAGGAAGCTGTGTTGAGTACCATAGACCAATTTTCAGGCTTCCAGTTTTCCTTGAAGGGTTCCTGGTTCTTTCCTGTACTGAAATACTGTCTACATAGTCCGGAGCTGTCAACTTGCGTTTATCCCGTGCTTGACTCCTTAAATAATTCCCTAGGTCATCTGAGATCAAGCGGTGCGTGATGCTCTGGAAGAATTTTTTCGTCCTTCTTCACCGAAGGCATGGAGAAATTTGTACCATGTTGAGACAGTTCCTGAGCTAGGAGGATGATTATTTGTTGGCTCTCTAGATACCTCGTTAGCGTGCTTCTGACAAGTAGCGTCGTTTCCCAATAAACTGTATTTGATATTTGAAAATCACGGTATGTTTGATCTGACTACGTCTTATTAGATACAGAGCAATTGTTTTTGCCTACATAGCAGTCTGAAAAGTTTGTAAGGAAGTTGCAGGGTAGGTTGTGTTCAGAAATAGCTGTTAAGCAAAAATTCTGTAAGTTGCGCCTTTTCAGAGTTAATTAACATTGAAGTTAGCCAATGAGAGGATGTTGCGCGGTCAAATTCAAGCCGCCCGCCGGAGGCGACGTTGCCGAACGTGTTCTTCGTTTGGTTTCCTAAAACGAATAAGAGCGCTACACAAATATAGGACATGTGATGGTAGTAAGGATTTCACCGGTACAGTCATTTGCGATATCGTCTATGTTATGAGAACAGCTGACTCCCACTGTATCTGGTGGGCCACTTCAATTTGCCCCTGCAACGGCCTGATTGGTTAACTTTAATAGTAATTAACTCGGAAACGGTGTAGCGTGTCGAACATTTTTCTTAGCAATTATTTCTCAGCACAAACTACGCTGCAACATCCTTACAAACTATTCAGACTATTTCTGCCCACCCTGTATGTTACTACCATTGCCTCCAGAGCATGTAATTAGGACAGGGTAGTTGTAATTTCTAGAAGATATACTTGTCTGGAATCATATCATAACATTTCAACGTGTAGCACATTAAATTTCCCACTTCACTTCTGCTAGGTCTAAGAACAATAGTATATCATCCTGACACTCCTCGTTATTACGTTTACCAGCAGTCAATAAAACAATTTTGTAGTATCGCATTACGAAGCTAATGATAAGACCCTAATCTGTTAGAACAACTGGAGATATACCTCCACAAAATCAAAAATCCAGAACCTATGTTAAATGAACAAACTGGTTTCGCAAGCCACAGTTATTCCTGTAATTTTAAAGACCTGTTCTAAAGTTATTTCTCGCTTATGACAATTGTTTAGTAATTATATCTTTAGTACTACGAATAAATTCATGTTTGACTACACCATGTACAAAAACATCTCTGAAGTAATTTACAAACATGTGTATACAAATGTGCATGTTGAAAGAGGTAATATGTATGAAAATGATGGAGAAAAGAATGTTTGCTTGTGCTAAAACATTAAAACCGTTTTTCTTGAATTATGTGGCAAGTTTACACTGTTCATATTTTCCATTATTTCGCACATATTTTCCGCGTTTGACGTACGAAATTCATAACGTAATGTAAATCCTTTTCTTGACAGGAATATGTATTTCACCTCATTCAAGAGAAAAAATAAAGCATGTATTAAGACAAATTACACCTGATGATGGACCCACAGGGTCCTAAATTCATCGTGTACTTACTACAACACGAAAAGTTGTGACTGAAGGCGTTTTTTAATTCATACCTCCAGTGAAGGTAATTGTGTTGACGCTGAGATCTGGAGCGAAGTCGATGTCCTAACTCATCTCAAAGGTATTCCGTGCCAATCCTTTCCAGGAATGTTATTATTCATAAAACATTGTCTCACAGACGTTGGTTTCTGACGTGGTGTACAGCCATACTCTTACTAACAATCAACGTGTTCGAATAATTTCTCTACTGCACGTCGTACACAGTGCAGTAAAATCTATTCATATCCTTTCGCATTAAGCATTTCCTTAAAGGCAAAAAAGGGCCCCACTCCTTACCACGAAAAACACTCCAATACCGTATTTCCAACTCTTCCGCAGTTCGCTGTTTGGCACTACACATCATGGCAGACATTTGTCACACCGAAACCCTGCCACGTGACTGTCACAGGGTATTGCGTGAATCGTCACTTCAAGACATTTCCAGACATTCCACTGTCCAGTGGTGTCGCCCTTCACACCACCTCAAGCGTAGCTTGTCATCGACTACAGAAATGAGTGGCTTACGAGGAACTGTTCGGCCCTTGCACCCCATTCGTTTCCACTCCCTACGCACAGTCATTCTGCTAGCTGGACTAGAGTTGGTACTATGGCTCTGAGCACTATGGGACTGAGGTCATAAGCCCCCTAGAACTTAGAAATACTTAAACCTAACCTAAGGACATCACACACATCCATGCCCGAGGCAGGATTCGAACCTGCGACCGTAGCGGTCGCACGTTTCCAGACTGTAGCACCTAGAACCGCTCGGCCACTTAGGCCGGCTGGAACTCCTTCCTCTGGCTTCATAAAAGTTTTACAAGCGCCATCGACGGTCCCTGTCCGACAGTACAGTTGGCGCCGTTGACTTGCGCACCTCCAGAAGGTTGAAATATCCCTAACGTATTTGTTACTTAGGTGACATCCAATGACTAGTCGACGTTCGAAGTCGACGAGCTCTACAACCGACCCATTCTGCTGTTACTGCTTCCCTACTAATGACGTAATTATCCCCATATCCATGTACAATGACGGGAGTGCCTCTTGTGACGTGTAGTGGTCGATTCCGCATTACAAAGTGGTGTCCACATATTTTTGATCTGACAGTGTAGTTGATGCCTTCGCGGTATGGGATGCTCCCATGTACTTCAGGGACCGCCCTTGATACACAAAGAACGGCTAAAACTGAATGACAAGTGCTTGATTGCTCTATCTGAGGACTCAAAATTGCTGGATAATCACTATTCGAAGCTAGGTTATTGTAGTTGGAGTAAAGGTGAAAAGCGATCGAAAGGGACGCTATACGATTATCAAAAGTCCACGACAGGCAAAGAAGACCAAACAGAAGTAAAATCAAGTCATACGATTTATTACATGAGAAGAAAACAGAGTGGAAAGTCAGAGCTATATTTTGGCATAAACAATAAAAATTAAAGGAAGGTTCAGATATGAAAGTAGCCTCAGACGAAATAATAAGGAAGGAGAGGCATACAGCAATCAGTAGCAACCTCATTAGTTTTTATTAGTCTTGCATATCTAGATTTCGGCTGTAAATAGCCATCTTCAGTGCATTTGAATTAAAATCCAAGAAACTCGCGGCACTACGTGTCACCGTATGGCCTACTGGTGTATTGCATCAAACAGTGGCATGTACTACTGTGAGTTTGTTGGATTGTAACTCAAATGCACTGAAGATGGCTATTTATATCCGAAATTTAGGCATGCAAGAGTAATAACTGAATGCCGTGTGCCTCTCCTTCCTTATAGTCTACGGTCGCTGCGCTCAACAATTCCTTGTGGAACCAAAGTTGGTTAAGAATAATAACGTTTCGAAAATAAACAAAATAATTACCATACTGATGAATCAGATTTGTGGATCAAAGTTCTCATCATTTCAAGAAATAATGGCAGAAAAGTCACATTTTCCTTGCCATCGTCAAGCGTTGTACTTCGCACTGTGAAAATGGGCTTGCGTCTGTTTAGGCGGATTTGTTTTAAAATTGACTAATTTCTTTCTCTTTCACTTATTCACCCTAATATGGTTTCGTATCAGGCACCAAATCCTCATGTACGCGGTTTAGCCAAAATTGAACATTGTTCACAGAAAAAGATAGATTGTTGGAAATTACTATGAGAGATAGAACAGATCAGGGAACAAACATAATTGAGAGAAAAAATCATGGCTGTAACGGAAATAACCTTGAGATTGACGTGACATTTATTCAAGGGTTTGGATGGCAGAGGGACAAAGAAAACTCTTAATTGGGTTCCATAGGACAGATAAGACCGAGACGTCGATATGTATAAGATGGATAAATGACGACAGATGAGCATAGGTGCGTAATAACTGAAAACTGCTTTGAACGGGAGAGTTTAGAGGTACTTCAGTCCGTAACATATGTCGATGATAATTCACATACTGTCTCGGTGTAGACTCACCGTTTTTACAACCGTGTGGAATTAGCAGTGGTACGAGGAAGGATTAACCAGACGCTGCTAACATTGGCGGAAACCAGCAGTAAGCTATTACCTGTCCACTTACTCATTATTAATGCTATGCAGTGTTGTGACTGGAATAATGTTGACGGACTAACAACAAAGGACTTTTAAGAGCAGTTGAGCGGAATGGACAGTGTCTTGAAAGGAGGGTATAAGATGAACGTCAAAAAAAGCAAAACGAGGATAATGGAATGTAGTCGAATTAAGTCGGGTGATGCTGCTGGAATTAGATTAGGAAATGAGACACTTAAAGTAGTAAAGGAGTTTTACTATCTGCGGAGCAAAATAACTGATGATGGTCGAAGTAGAGAGGATATAAAATGTAGATTGGCAATGGCAAGGAAAACGTTTCTGAAGAAGAGAAATTTGTTAACATCGAGTATAGATTTAAGTGTCAGATAGTCGTTTCTGAAAGTATTTGTATGGAGTGTAGCCATGTATGGAAGTGAAACATGGACGATAAATAGTTTAGACAAGAAGAGAACAGAAGCTTTCGAAATGTGGTGCTACAGAAGAATGCTGAAGATTGGATGGGTAGATCACATAACTAATGAGGAGGTATTGAACAGAATTGGGGAGAAGAGGAGTTTGTGGCACAACTTGACTAGAAGAAGGGATCGGTTGGTAGGACATGTTCTGAGGCATCAAGGGATCACCAATTTAATACTGGAGGGCAGCGTGTAGGGTAACAATCGTAGAGGGAGACCAAGAGATGAATACACTAAGCAGATTCAGAAGGATTTAGGCTGGAGTAGGTACTGGGAGATGAAGAGGCTTGCACAGGATAGAGTAGCATGGAGAGCTGCATCAAACCAGTCTCAGGACTGAAGACCAAAACAACAACAACGACTAACATTCAGGACTATAGAAATTTGTGCTGAGATATCAGTTAATAGACAGAAGAACAAGTTCGCTAGTTTACAGAATAACGTTTCGATAGCTTCAGTTGAGGATAATTCTCGAACTTCTACTAACCTGTCTGATTCAGATATGACTGAAGTTGAAATTTCTGTTATAGCCAAAGAAGGCAATTTTTCTGTGACGCCTTTAGAAGTACGCACGGAGTATATTACAGCAAATGTTATGGCAGGCATCCTACAGCTGCCACAGTACTCGGATGTTGTGATTAGGATGGAATTTTATGAACATGCAAGCAACCTAACAGTAATTTGTCGCAGTCGCAAAGAAAGGCGCTGAGGGATGGCAGTGCATCAGTGCAGATAAAAACATTATCGTTCATACCGCAGCCATGGGTAATTCCACGGTTATCATGAGGAGTGAGGATTGTCATGAAAATATCAATAATATTTTGGATCCCACCACTCACAAAAAAGCTTCTTCTTTCACGATAACGGGAACGTAGACGTCCAGGTTCTACAGATTACCGAAGGCGCACAAAATGCTCATATTAAAAATTCATATCATTTAATTGACAAATTAAAAGAAGTGCACGTGGGCCAAGGTTATGTCCCCGTCAGTTTTGACGTTGCGTCATTATTTACCTTGATTCCAGCGAATGAAACTATCCCACGTATAGCGGGTATTTATCCAGTAGATTCTGGGGAGTTATTTCAGACTGCCTCACAACGACATATTTTCAGTACAATTAATGATTTTTATGAACAGAACTGAGGGGCTGGCTGTGGTCGGTCCTCTTAGTCAGACCGAGAACTTTGGATAACGGGCGTTACAGGCTGCCAGTTAAAGACCGGCTAGGTTGTACCGCTTCGTCGATGATACCTTCGCAGTATGGAGAGACGGTGCACAGGAATAGGATGACTGCCTGATACGTCTCAACAGCATCAATTTAAAATTACAATTTACTACGGAGACTGAGAATAACGGCCAACTGAATTTCTTGGATGTGTCTGTTATCAAGCGAAGGGACGAGACGTTTGGCCATAGAGTATACAGAAAAGCCACGCAAACTGACTGCTGACCGTTACCTGTATAAAGGTTGTAACCACCACTCCAGATAAAAAAGAGGGGTGATTAAAACCTTGGTAGATAGGACGTAAAAAATTTGTGAACCGACTTACTTGAAAGGTGAGCTTGAACATCTGCAGTCGACATTCAAGAAGAATGGTGATCGAACTAGGAGATAGTTCGAGCATTAAGCCCTAAGAAGAGAAACATGATCGACGAGGAAGACGGCCGCCCAAAGTGAAAGATTATCTTCCGTTCATCAGTAGGGTTACAGATCGTTCTGGGGAAGTGTTGAGCAAGCATGGTGTGGAAACTACCTTCAGATCCACCAAGAAGATAAAAGAATGTTTAAGATAGGCAAAAGATATCCGGCACCCTTTGGCTACACTGGAGTTACATAAAATTCCTTGTAGTTTGATCTGGTTTTTATAGGTGTCAGAAAAAGAAGTGTTGACACCCGTCTGGTTGAGCGTAAGAGGAATTACGACCCGAGATATAAGGATGAATCGGCCGTGGCGGAAAATCTTTACCAAAAGGGTGATCGTAAAACAGAATTCACTGAGACGAGTGTCATATCGAAAACATCGCATTATCATGGCAGTACGTATAGAGAGGCTAGCGAGATTTATAAACACCGTAATAATCTTAAAACAAAAGAGGAAGGTTTTAAATTAGATAAAATTTAGATGTCAGCACTGCAACATAAAAATGACTGTCAATTTCTTTCAGTGGAGAATTTTGGCACTGCCAGAGACAATCTCGCAGCCGACGTCACGTGATGGACTGTGGTGCCCTCTACACTGCCCATACATTCGGCGCTCCCTGAAGTTCAGGTTGCAGTTAGCCGTTTTACCTCTGACGATGTCTCCCACAGTCGGAGAGAAAACGTTAGAAGAAAGTTTTGGACACTGACCACGGCCTATTAGCCTCGAAGTTTTAAGTGATGACATAACAACGTCTTTCTCTGGTAGTACTCCATTCATAACACCCAATTTCGTATCAATGGCAAATGGTGTCCCCAATTCATAATTAAATAAGGGACACATCTCATTTCTGTTGTTAACAATTTGGTTAAAATATGGTAAAAAAGGGTTAATTAACGTGATTATACTGCTTCATCTTTTTTTCGACCATATTTTATCAAAAGTGATTTGATGTGATTGTGCAGTTAATAAATAAGTTCGCATTACAAATGGTTCAAATGGCTCTGAGCACTATGGGACTTAACTGCTGAGGTCATCAGTCCTCTAGAACTTAGAACTAGTTAAACCTAACTAACCTAAGGACATCACAAACATGCATATAAAATGTTGCTCTCGCTTTGTTTCTGCAGCAAAAGTGTCTCTCCCTTTGATTTTGAACGTAAACTAGCATTTTCAATGGATGCGACTGTTTCTCAGCTCAAAACAATATTGAATCCGTCGCATGGTTTTTCTTTCATTAAATTTACACAGTATTTGTGTTTATATCGTAAAATACAGGTTATGTAATTCCTCTCTTGAGTAGAAGCCTCTAAACGTTGTTCAGTTTTGGAACACAACTCACTAGCTGCAAAAAACTAGCCAGTAGATTGTTTTACGAATCAATTTACGATGGTTCTAACGTAAGAGATTTGCACGCAATATATCCAAAACTGATTATGACCAAACTACCATGAAAAGTTTCTTGTCACTAACCTAATACAAAGCGGCTATTGGATTTGCATCCTGGGCACTACTTTAGATAGAAAAGTTCAAATTTTCCATACCAGGGAAGCAGTTCGAACAACAAAATGTTTGTTGTCGGGGGCAGCTGGTGTAGGTAAACGCCAGTCAAATGAGTAAGCACAACTTATTATTCACAGGTTAAAAGCTTTGTAACGATAGAAAGTTTCCTCTGCTGAAACCTGTAATGCAGCTAATGGGATGGGTTGTTAACACGGCTACCATCAGAAAATTCCCCCAGCTAATATGGCTTAGGACCGCAATTCCCTTCTTTATCTCAATGCCACATACTCGAGTTCTATTTCCGACACATGACTCGGTCACAAATTCACCATTACCATGTGCGTGTGCCATAATTATAGGTTGCAAATAAAAATATAATGTTTTCGAATGTAATTTCCGTGTAGCATTAGCCCAAATGTTCCCCGCTAAAGCTGTAAGAGTCTGTCTTACAAAATTGCGCTAAATAAAACAGTTTATCACAGAAACTTCACATTGTTATTGTGATTCTGGCGATGTCTCAAGTCCGCACACTCTTAAGTTAGTAAAAACGTCACGAATATTTATTCGTGTACTGTGAGGCCAGCCTCCTTAATTGAGCGCGTTAGAGAATTAATTGGACGGTCGCCGTAAAGAATGAAAATATTAAAGTGGTTTCATGCCGCTAAACAATTACAGCCATCTTGTTCACTCGTATTCTCCTACTTTTCAGCTTCTGCCAGTTAATTACTTGTCCTGTAATTCGTCGCGAACTTCTCTAATTGCACTGACGAGAGTTTATGATAACATAAAACTGACTGCCTACCTTCATCCCGTAATTACAACTTACTAATTAACGGCGGAATCTTTATTTGTGTTTTACTCGTCCATATACGGCATGCACTCAACGCCGACTCACAGCTGCCCGCGCTGGCAGGAAAAGGGGGCCAAAGTCTGCATTATCGATGCAAATTGACACCGTCCAAACACACCAGTGGCGTGCAACGTTAATGGAAAGATCTGTGTAGACAGAGGCTCAAATGAGAACAGTGTCGAAAACTGCGACAACTTAATAGCCAGTTGAAGAGTGCACATAACACAGATTTCAGCTTTAAGTAAGTTCATGAAAAGTTCAATAATAACAGAAACCTCAAGCGGTTCGAAATGAAGTTTTTTTATGAATCTTCTTCAGACAGAGCATTTGTGCTCCCCTGGAACTCCAGATTGCCCTTCGAAGGTAGTTTGCTAATTATGCGTCGGAGATGGTAACAATTACTTCATGAACAAATTTACCGAATACTGACAAACTGATAGCACAGTACATTGTTTCTGTACGTATGGAACGCGTTCGTAACAATATCTTCCTGATACGAGGTTATATTCAGAAGTAAGTATATATTTACACGATAAATCGTAATGATGCTGAACGAGTCAGCTTCTACATTTACATCGCTAATGAATTTGTACAGGTGGTTACATTCTGAACATTTCTAAGTTTATACATAGGGTAAACAGTAAGAAAACCGACAAACTGCAAAAACGGATTTCTGCCTAGAAATGGAGGAAAAAAGATCCTATGAACATGTGTCTGGAAATGGACGGTATGCGTGGAACGACAGCTAATCGTCCGGGAAAACAGTACAGAGCTGCATGGCGTCCATGTCTCAACAGATGTTCAAAGTGGCCTCCACGGAACTGCATGTGGTAGGTACAGTAGCGGTTGTTATGGAGCATACACATAATCGTGCTTTGCCTTACACCATGTGGCGGGCCCGTTTATCTGGAGCTTCTACTAGAGTTCGTCTCAGTATCCAGTAGAACCCAATCCTCCAAATCTGGTGTACACAGAGTCCGCCGCATCCATGCACGTCTATCTGAAAGGAGAAATGATCACACAAGCGAGCAGAAAGGGCTTGAAATGTTTTGTGATGTGGGTGGTGTCTGTAAGGATATTTGTTTTGGTATAGCCGTGCTGCCTTTTTAATCTGCTTAGCCGTGCAGAAACACCATCTCGGCTTGTTCCCGACATGATACCGTACCATTACGCTGCTTACAGTACGCTACGTCAATCAGACAGCCTGCAACACACAAGGGGGGACACACGGTACGTGGTCAGAGGAAAAGTCATTCATCAGTGCTATCTACCGTAGAAACAACGCATTCCCGGATGTATGTTCATATTACAAGAAGATATACAGATATGAGTTAGTAATTCCTACCCACACCTTTTACACATTACAATAATAGAATTCCATGTAGGGAACAGAAGTTGTCGACTGGAATTTTTCTCAATATATTTTCAAATTTTACTTTGGTGTCTGTCACACGTTTCACATCAGTAGGTAAGTGCACCATTGTGTAATCCTTTTCGTGCGAAAGACAACCATAGGGTGGAGTAATGAATGTCATTTTCCTTGAAGTATGCAATCATTGTTCCTTTTGATCTGTTGAGGACTATTTACAGCAAACTTCATGAGGGAATAAATATACAGTGAAGCAGTAATCAGAATTCTCAACTCGTTAAAGAGACGTCTACAAGATGATCTTGGACGAGCTGCACACATTATTCTTCAAAGCGTTTTCGCGCAATGAAGACTTTCTTTCTTAAAGATGAATTACCACAGAAAATTATTCCATATGACATTACTGAATGAAAATATGCAAAATACGGCAACTTACTAATTTGTCTCTCCTCAAGGTTTTCAATGACTCTAAGTGCAAATGTGATTGAACTAATTGGTAATAGGACCTCCAAAACGTTCTTTTTCTAATTTAAATTTTCATCACTATGGAGGCCTAAGAATTTTGAACTTTTCACCTTATTTTTAATTTCCTCATCATGTGTTACACTTGTCACTGGTGTAGTGCGCCTAGATGTGCGGGAGTGACGACGATGTGCCTTCTTTAAATTTGTCGGTGAGACCATTCGCTGGAAACAAGACAGTGATACTTTTAAGAACTTCGTTTAACGTTACTTCTGTTTCTGAATATATGCTTCGGTTGATTCCAACACTAGCGTGATCTGCTGACAGAACTTAACCTGGAAAACCTCAGGAAGTTCCTAGGCCCGGTAGAAGAAGGTGGGAAATTCAGAAGGCGGCATAACTCGGAGCTCTACTAACATATCAAGGGCTCTCTGACTGTGCAAAAAAAGAAAGGTATCTTTCTATAGCCGTGTTGCAAGATTGCCTCCAAACAGATTGTTCAACTTCTGTTCACCTGCTGGCAAAACAAGAATGTTCGCACCACTTCGCTGACAGAAACCGAAAAGAACATTAAAGACTTGGAATAAATGATCTCCAGAACAGACAGTCTGTGAGACATACCCTGAAGGAATTCAGAGGATTTTAGGAAAAGCCCCGAAGAAAAGGTACCCCTGGACAGAAGAAAGGAAGGGGTTACACTGACAGAGGATGCGACTGTACTGGGCGAAGATCAAAGCCCAACACTTGAACTAGAGTGGTCCAAAGTAGGCTCTTTGGAAACAAGAAGAACACGGGAGATCGTTTACGTATATGAGGAACACAGTGAGTCTAAGACTGAGCCTTGGGGAACCCCATACTTAATTCCTTCCCACTCAGAACTATGTCCCCCAACTACGTTGGTTGAATTTCTAAGTACAACTTTGTGAATTATTTTGGTTGGAGATGACATTATCTGTTAGTTAGCTAGACAATCAATCCCATAAAACTTCAACTGTGAAACGTCGAAGAAAATCCCAACCCGCAATAGCATTTTTTCTATTTAATGCTTGCAAAACTGATGAGTAAACTTGTAAATGGCATTCTCAGTAGAGAAACCCTTCTGAAACCCAAACTGGGATTTGTTGAGGATGTTATTGTTGCTATGACGAGATAACCTTCTCAAAAGTTTGGAAAATGATGTCAATATGTTACTCAGTAGCATGCTCCAACAGAATAATGCAAGAAATCACAGTGAACTTTATATCACGCACGAAAAATGTCTGTGATGCGATGGAAAGACGTATACTTTTATATCAACCTGTAACAGCGATTTCCATGAACTGATATAGCAAATATTTTAGACATGACAAGGAATTCTTGAAGACGATATTTGGAGGCTACGTGTTTTCATGTCAAAAATTACTGGAGTGTATCCTCAGCAGTGGCGATGACACCTTATGCTGATGTTAGTGATGGACGTCAATTCTGAATCGAAAGGAAGTTTAATTATTTAATTCTCGTTGTCTGATACAGCTCTACTCTATTACGAATGAAACACGGGAACATTTTAATATTGCTAATAAATGATTCTCAGTGCATAAAATTTAAATCTTAAGGAGCAATGACTGTGTGCGATCAAATCGGTTGGCCACTGATGGACTTTTGACTGGTCAAGAGAAGCCTACTACAATCAAACTTAGACCTTAATTTGAGGAAGAAATTTCTGAGAGCTCAGCAATGTATGATAGTGAAACATGGACCATGGAAAAATCGGAACAGAAGAGAACCGAAGCATTTGAGATGTGGTGACATAGACGAATGTTATAAATTAGATGGAATGATAAGGCACAGAATGAGGAGGTTCTGCCAAGACTTGGAGAGGAAAGGAATATGTGGAAAACACTGACAAGGAGAAGGGACAGGATGATAGGACATCTTTTAAGACATCAGGGAATGACTTCCATGATACTTGGAGGAGGGCAAAAACTGTAGACGAAGGCAGAGATTGGAATACATACAGCAAATAATTAAGGACGTAGTTAGCATTGCTACTATGAGATAAAGAGGAATACGTGGCGGGCCGCATCAAAAAAAGATAAATGTTGGTCACGTGACTCCCTTTGCTGAGAGCTAAGGTCGTTTAGATGGCGAAGTGCCATTCGTGTATGTGTGCCAAGTAAGGCGTTTTGGAAATCAACGTTTTAACATTCAAGCTAAGGGACATTTGAGTGTTTCGTCCTGTGGTTCTGAGATATCAATAGCCGGTTTTCTTTAGTGCAAAACATAAACTTTTTTTTGGATTAGCGTATGTATAATTTGCCTACAAACTACTCTATATGCAGTGCTAGAGACACGACCAGTTTAATTTGTTCTTGGCATAATATCGAACAGATTCGAGCTTCTTGTTATGGTAAGATCTCATTATTTGTTTTGTATCTATGTCGATGAATCCTGTACTGAGACAGCGTTCGAAATATGAACTACTGTGAATAAAGCAGGTGTTTCAGAAGTGTGGTTTACATTTATCTATTATTGTTCCTATTTTACAGGTTTAGTTCTGCAGGACGAAATTGAGAAATAAATTTCCAAGCTCATGGAAAGTGTCAATACATGAAATTACAACATAAAAGTAATAACAGATAAAATAAAATGTTTATGAACAAAAACAAAGCCAAAAGTTTATATAAACGCAATCGGCAACATAACACAGGAATTTTTCAAGGAACTCCTCCACAGAATACGAGTGATCCACGAGAAAACTTCAACTTAGATTTGAAAGCGCTTGGATTACTGCTAAGATTTTTAATTCTTGTAGTACCATATTGAAAATTGATGCAGCAGAATGCTCCACACCTTTCTGCACAAGAGTCAACGAAGTGTGATCCAAAGACAGATTGAATTTCTGCCTAGTATTAACTGAGTGATAACTATCTTACACAACTTATTGCCCGACCCGCCCGGTTCTGGGTCAAAATTATCCTTTGAGAATGGGAAGAGTTACCCAAAAATACAATACCATTTGTCATAAGCGAATGAAAATAAGTGAGGTAGACTATTTTTCTTGTCGAACGATCGCTTATTTCATCTACCGTTCGAATAGTAAAAACGGCAGCATCAAGTCTTTGAACAAGGTCCTGAACGTAGGCTTTCCATGACAGTTTACTATCTATTTGAACACCTAGAAATTTGAACAGCTGTTTCATTAATCATATGCCCATTCTGTGAAATTAAAACCTCAGGTTTTGTTGAATTGTGTGTTCGAAACTGTAAAAATTGAGTCTTACTGTGATTTAGCATTACTTTATTTTCCGCAAACCATGAACTTATGTCTTCAACTTCGCTATTTAAAACAGAGCCATTGTTGCACACAACATCCTTTACCACCAAGCTAGTGTCATCAGCAAACAAAAATATTTTAGAATTACCCATAACACTAGAGGGCATGTAATTTATATAAACAAGGAACAAGAGTGGCTCCAGCACTGATCCCTGGGTCACCCTCCATTTTACTATGCCCCACTAGACCCCACGTCATAGCCATTCTCAGCACTGAGAATAATGACATTTTGCTGTCTGTCGTCAAAGTAAGATGCGAACCAATTGTGAGCTACTCCCCGTATTCCAAAATGGTCCAGCTTCTGCAGCAACATTTTGAGGTCAACAAAATCAAACACGTTACTAAATCAATACAGAAGCCTAACATTCGGAATGTTTTGTTTAATCCAATCAGTACCTACAGACAAAAGACAATATAGCGTTTTCAGTTGTTAATCCACTTCTAAAACCCAACTGTACATTTGATAGCAAATTATGTGAAATAAAACGATCAATTATCTTTATACACGCCTTTTCAGTAACTTTAGCAAACACAGGCGGCCTAGAATCAGGTCTAAAATTCTACATTATCGCCTTGTCCCTTTTTATAAAGCGGCTTAACTACTAAGTACTTTAATTGTTCAGGAAACGTACCATTCTGAAAGGAAAAATTACAAATATGGCTAAGTACAGGGCTAGCATGTGCAGCACAGTACTTTAATATTCTCCTATGCTCTCCATCATATCCTAGAGAGTGCTTAGTCTTCAGTGATTTAATTAGTGACTCAATCTCCCCCTTTCCAGTATCACAGAGGACTATTTCAGATATTGTTCTTGGAAAGGCATTTTTCCAACAGAGTTAATGATTCCCTGTAGAAACTAAGTTTTTATTTAATTCACCAGCAATGCTCAGAAAAGAACTTTAAATATTGTACATATATTTGGCTTATCAGAAACAGATTTTTACTACAAACTGACTTTCTATCTTCGTCCTTGTGCTGCTGACCAGACACTTTCTTCGCAACTGACCATATGGATTTAATTTTATCCTGTGAACTGGCTATGCTGTTTGCTTGGCCTTCCTAATAACATTTTAAGCACCTTACAATACTTTTTCTATAGGCTACTGTAGCCTGATTGGAACTACTTCTAGCAATTTGATGTAATTCCCGTTCTACTCTACATGATATCCTTATCCCACTAGTCAGCCACCCAGGCTGCCCTTTACTGATAGTACCCTGTTCAGAAAGTTCTGATTGAAAGCAGTTTTCAAAGAGCATGAGAAATGTGTTAAGAAAAGGATTATATTTGTCAATTATGTTATCGGCACTATAAACGTCCTCTTATTTTTGTTCCTTAATGAGGTTTAAAAAATTTTCTTCTGTTGTTGGATTAGCTTTTTTACATAGTTTGAGCACCAGAACCTTTTACTGTTAAAATTTATGCATTGTGGTCTGAAAGGCCATTCAGCCTTTAGTAATAGAATGCCCATCTAGCAATAAAGAACGAATAAAAACATTGTCTATGGTTGTGCTACTGTTCCCCTGCACGCTGGACGGAGAAAAACACAGTCAGCATCAGATCAAATGAATTTAGGGGATCTTTCAACATTCTTTTTCTTGTACAATCACTTACAAAATTAATATTGAAGTCATATAGTTGATGTTTGGTACTTCCTATAAAGTGAAACAAGAACGCTGTCTAGCTTAGCATAGCCCTCAGATACGTCATTTGCTACGACCTAGCAAGGCACCATATTCAGTTACTACATGTCTTCTGAACAGATAATATTGTGAATCACGTACCGTCAAGAGTGACGTTCATCATTAATGGATTAAAGTTAAGTATGACACTAATTACGACCTCTTTCTAAATTCTAATTCCTTGTCATGTTCCAGACCTCAAGTCAGTATAGTTCTTCCCTCCTCACGCCAGCCTGCATGAGCTAAAACGCGTGCCTTTCGGCCTCCCCTAGTAACACGGTGTTGGCTCTTCTGCCAACACAACACAGTTCACTAACTTTATCTCCCGTATCTATTATATTTTGATGAAATGTGCTATTTCCTTCTCTGCTTAGTTACCTGACCTCCTTGACCTCCTCTGAATCGCCCTACTTCCAGCGGTTAAATATATTAGTTAATATATTTTGCCTTTTTTATACATTGTCTGAATTTCATTGGGAGCTTGATTAAAGTTAAAACGTGTCCATCAAGGCATAAATAGAACGAAGGACAGCTGCTCCCCTCAGGACACGTTTAGGTTGTCCACTCACCCCTTTGGAAGAAAAATTGGGTTGGTTCCTCTGCCTTATTGCAGTTTGGTATGCACGACAGGTGTCAATTAGTGCACCATTCTCCTCCGTTGAGCTGCACCGTTAATGTGTTAAGAGTATGTACGAGCGCAATCCAAGTGCTGTGCAGCAGTCACGGTGATGACAGTGCTCTTGTTTTGAGCGTTTCTCTCGGTACTTGTTGTAAAGACTTCGATGCTCCACATACAAAGAGGCTAAAGTGGTGGAAGTGCGAAGAATCACGGAGAAACTGTCATTCCAAAATGGCCTCCGCTCAGCTACTGCACGCGTCGATAGCACATTGGCAGCCGCTCTGAGGGGCGCGCACGGGCTGCCACAAAGGCCTTTGTCGTCTCGTCTCGTCGTCCTAACGCCCAGCTCTCCTGGAGCCGAGCCGATGAGAAGCCTCCGGTTCAGCCAGAAAGATACGTTTCCCTTGATCTCCGGCAAAAACGTCTGTGGCTGGCGTTTCTGATCCGCTGTCGCTTCTTTGTCCTCGTGCCGTTACTGGCCCCACAACGCTCATCTCTCTGGGCGGACGGAGGACTCAGATCAACGGCACAGTGTCTGTCAACATTCTCTGTCCTTCATCCCGTCACAGCCCCCCCCCCCCCCCCCCAAACCGTCTCGCCACATCGACCTCCCCCTGTTCGCGACTGCTTTTGTTCTCTGTGAACTCAGGAAATGGGAATCCACTGGATTCTCTGTTACTGTGATGGAATTCTCGCCAAAATACTACGGTTGTCTCTAAGAACACGTTCTTTCGTTCTTAAGTTTTTCTACTAGATTCTTAAGTTCATTTTCCACTCACTGTAGTAACGCCCTCACAAGACGCGTCCGGAAGTTTACACCACATTTGATCATCATTTATGAAACAATCTGCGATTGCAAAGATGGACGCCAAGGGGGCGAGGTGGGAGGGTGGGGGAGGGTCAGTAGAAATTTTTACAATGGTCTGAAGCTGCTGAATATTACTATTTAACTAAACTGTTGGTTGTGCTTGTCGTTACCAATAACCAGATTTTAGATGTTTATGACTTCTGTCCAAACAGAAAAATGGTACATCATTTTTAGTAACAAAATTTTTATTTTGAAAAATAAACAGTCGTTCTTCAGAATTTGAACAAAGAATGTTAATTACAAGGATCAGATATTTCTTGGACTTCAATTCTAGAAGACCAGCGGTCGAAAGATTATCTTAGAGGCTAGTGCTGCACATTCCTTTTCTGCTTTTGGCTTACTTCCCAGTTACACGCGTAAGTTGCTCTCTATATTTGTGTCTGTCTCAAATTTGGGCCAAATTCACCTACCACTCTATAAAAGTCTACGTATTACCAAAACTATGTCCCCACAGACTGTCATTCGACTTAAACTTGTGTGTTAACCTTTGACTAAACAGAATCTAACTTGAACTGAACAGTAACTAATCTGAATATAGCTTGATTTTGTATTACATGCGCAATGGAAATAAAACACTTATCTGGATCTAGTCAAAATTTCCACTCACCACACGTTTTAGCTACGTTGATGCTGATTTCTCGAAAGCAAAGCGGCAAACAGTGGCTGAGCTAGATTTCTGTTTCTAAACACATATTTAAGCTTTTGCATGTGGTAATGCGTAATGATAAACAGTGGGGTGACTGGAGTAACTGTTCCAATGAAACGATATTCCAAGACAACGGTTTTAGAATGAAGTATACAGGGTGGTCCATTGATCGAGACCGGGCCAAATATCTCACGAAATAAGCGTCAAACGAAAAAACTACAAAGAACGGTACTTGTCTAGCTTGGTGGGAAACCAGATGGCGCCATGGTTGGCCCGCTAGATGGCGCTGCCATAGGTCAAACAGAAATCAACTGCGTTTTTGTAATAATAGGAACCCCCATTTTTATGTCATATTCGTATAGAACTACAGAAATATGAATGTTTTAGTTGGACCACTTTTTTCGCTTTGTGATAGATGGAGCTGTAATAGTCACAAACATATGGCTCACAATTTTAGACGAACAGTTTGTAACAGGTAGGTTTTTTAAATTAAAATACAGAACGTAGGTACGTTTGAACATTTTATTTCGGTTATTCCAATGTGATACATGCCGGCCGTGGTGGCCAAGCGGTTTTAGACGCTTCAGTCTGGAACCGCGCGACCGCTACGGTCGCAGGTTCGAATCCTGCCTCGGGCATGGATGTGTGTGATGTCTTTAGGTTAGTTAGGTTTAAGTAGTTCTAAGTTCTAGGGGACTGATGACCTTCGATGTTAAGTCCCATAGTGCTCAGAGCCATTTGAACCAATGTGATACATGTACTTTTGTGAAATTATCATTTCTGAAAACGCATGCTGTTACAGCGTCATTACGTGTAAATACCACATTAATGCAATAAATGCTCAAAATGATGTCCGTTAACCTCAGTGCATTTGGCAATACGTGTAACGACATTCCTCTCAACAGCGAGTAGTTCGCCTTCCGTAATGTTCGCACATGCATTGACAATGCGCTGACGCATATTGTCAGGCGTTGTCGGTGGATCACGATAGCAAATATCCTTCAACTTTCCACACAGAAATAAATCGGTGGACGTCAGATCTGGTGAGGGTGCGACCCCATGGTATGGTGCATCGACGACCAATCCACCTGACATGAAATATGCTATTCAATAACGCTTCAACCGCACGGACATCCATCATGATGGAAGTTCAACGCCATTCTGTCATCCAGTGAAACATCTTGTAGTAACATCGGTAGAACATTACGTAGGAAATCAGCATACATTGAACCATTTAGACTGCCATCGATAAAATAGGGGCCAATTGTCCATCCTTTCATAATGCCGCACCATACTTTAACCCGCCAAGGTCGCTGTTGTTCCACTTGTCGCAGCCGTCGTGGATTTTCCGTTGCCCAATAGTGCATATTATGCCGGTATACGTTACCACTGTTGGTAAATGAAGCTTCGTCGCTAAATAGAACGCGTGCAAAAAATCTGTCATCGTCCCGTAATTTCTCCTGTGCCCAGTGGCAGAACTGTACACAACGTTCAAAGTCGTCGCCATGCAATTCCTGGTGCACAGAAATATGGTACGGGTGCAATGGATGTTGATGTAGCATTCTCAACACCGACGTTTTTGAGATTCCAGATTCTCGCACAATTTGTCTGCTACTGATGTGCGGCTTAGCCGCGATAGAAGCTAAAACACCTACTCGGGCATCATCATTTATTGTAGGTCGTGGCTAACGTTTCACATGTGGTTGAACACTTCCTGTTTCCTTAAAGAACATAACTATTCGGGGAACGGTCCGGTCACTTGGATGATGTCGTCCAGTATACCGAGCAGCATACATAGCACACGCCCGTTGGGCATTTTGATCACAGCAGCCATACATCAACACGAGATCGACCTTTTCCGTAATTGGTAAACGGTCCATTTTAACACTGGTAATGTATCACAAATCAAATACCGTCCGCACTGGCGGAATGTTACGTGATAACACGTACTTATACGTTTGTGACTATTACAGAGCCATCTATCGCAAAACGAAAAAAGTGGTCCAACTAAAACATTCATATTTCTTTACGTACTACATGAATATGTAATAAAAAATGGGGTTTCCTATTTAAAAAAACGCATTTGATATCCGTTTGACCTATGGCAGCGCCATCTATCGGGCTAACCGTAGCGCCATCTGGCGCCATCAAGCTAGAGTAGTTTTTTCGTTTGATGCTTATTTCGTGAGATATTTGGCCCGGTCAGTATCAATGGACCACACTGTATCTTCAAAAGTCTGAGTATTACTTAGCGTGATCTTTACACATAACATTGGTGTAGACAACACTATGTTTAAGAGAGTGAACAATGATTTAAAGACGGTACAATATTAACAGAGAATTTCTATACAAATCGAACAGCTTAATCAATAAATATGTTAACTCCATGATTCAGGAAAGCTTTGGTTAAGTTCATTAGCTGACAGTAATCATTCCGACAAACTGGGTGGGCAGTGCTGCAGTCTTACCTCTAACTTCTTCACTTCAAAAAAGAGTTACGTTATTTAAGATTTATGTTGCTTTCCCTTTTCATTGTCTACGTCATATTCATCCTTGCCCTCCTTGTTTCATTTACCAGATACAATGAAAAGACCACACAGCACTAGTAAATATGTCCATCACCTACCACAATTCAACTGAGAATATATCAGGCTGCTCGAGGCAAAGACTATGCCACGAGAAGACCAGAGATTGCTTAACAGTAACATAAATTGCTCTCTCTCTTACGTGCACATCGGTAACATACAAAAATCAAATTGACATCGATACCTTACACATGGTCAGTCTTAACACCTATATCTCTGTAAACGTAGAGCGGAGCTAAGCCTTTCAGTCGTCTTGGTCCCCTGTTTGGCTTTATAAAAGTCTTTACCCTATAAAGCTCCTATCATCTGAAGCTTTGCTAGCCGATGGCGTTGTTAGCAATTGGAGGAGATCATGTACAAGCTCGTAGACTTCTCTGCAGCAAAAGTTTGCACGCTTGTAAAACTGCACGTGGGTATCCAGAATGTTGTCAAGGATAGGAATTTATACGGATATTCTAAAATATTTTGCATCCTATGCCGCTGCATGGTTAGTTCTGTGAGCCTGATGATTGCAACAACAACGTGCGATGATTAAAGTTCGGAGCATTCCATTCTGCTCTGCTACAGACATGCTGGAAACAAATTTCTGTTCTTACGCGTCTAGTAGTCAGAACTGACAGAGATGCACCGCATTCGAACAGCATTTGACTTTCCTAGAACTGACGTACTTAGAGGAAGCGACAAAGATAACGGAATGCACAGTGAGAATGTAAAGCCGGCCACTGTGACCGAGCGGTTCTAGGCGCTTCAGTCCGGAACCACACTGCTGCTATGGTCGGATGTTCGAATCCTGCCTCGTTCATAGATGTGTGTGATGTCCTTATAATTTAAGTAGTTCTAAGTCTAGGGGTCTGATGACCATAGATGTTAAGTCCCAAAGTGCTTAGAGCCTTTTGAACGATTTTTGAGAATGTAAACTTTAATATTATATCCTGAGGCTAAATAAGACACTTTGAAAGCTTCTTTGTGTCTCTTCATGTGGCTATTTGGTTTACAACTTCCACTAATATATCTAAGTCTTTAGCAAACTGATGCACTGCTTCATGACGCTATACCAATCTGCGTTCACACAGAGACGTCAATGAAGCACCTGACGGCTATAGTAGCAGAATTCGACGTTTTGGGTGTTACCTAAAAAGGGATGCTATCTTTTTGACTGTGCCAACGTTATTTCACACTTGGGGTATCTCGTTCGACACACAAAGGGAACTGTTCAAATTTTGATTGAAACACGACACCCGCAAAGTATTCACGGCCTCTAACGAGTTTTCCTTACCTGCTGCTGTTGCTGCTACGGAAACTATGACGGCTGATTCATCGGTGCCGATGCCAACACATTTATCTTTCGGCAGCTCTATCTTCTTCAGTTTCCCCAAGACGATCTGATCAAAGGCCTTATAATGAAGCTGATTAAATTGGCCACCGCGATAAGTCGTTTCCGATCCCTTCTTGCACATTTCTTTACGAATGGCTTCGCATTGTTCTTTGTTGGATAGATAAGAACTGTTTACGTCTTTCTTAGATTCCTCAAGGCTCTTAAATGCTCTGACGAGTTCTGTAAAGTATTCACGCAATTTTTGGTAATAAACGACTAAGCTGAGTTCATAAATTCCAGCAGTTTGTCTTCCATCGAACCCGACTGAGTGGATGCCATTCTCGTAATTCTCTTCAAAACCTTCTGTATTATTTCCCGCCCACAAATTGTCACAAGTTCACTCTGGACAGTGTTGCTAAAGTCAGTAGCTCTTGGAGAAGCTATTATGAGGTGATTTTCTAGCTTTGTGTTGTCACTATCCACTCTTGAATCGAAATTCCCATCATTCCAAACTTCACTTTCGAAATCTTGCCCAATATTGGAGCCTATCCGTCGTCTCTGTGGCTTCATGGCGGGACATTTTGACAACCCAAAAGAATTATACTATCAACGATCGGCTTAAGCTTCGTTGCATTTTGTTATATTTCTGACGCAAAATTCTGATTCATTTCGCAGATAATGCAGAAGTTGCCAAGAAATAGTATCCTGCTTCAATAGCTTGTTAGTGATACTGATTCTTGTCATGAAATAAAACAGTTCCATCCTGAGAGAGAAAGAGTTCCTGTTAGTTTTCAGTGTTTGCGTGACGAGAAATCTTAAAGTAACAGTTTTGTAAATGCTGCCAACGTACTGCGAACCACGAATAGTATTTACAAAAATACAGCAAGGGACTGACTAGTGGACACGTCTCAGATCCTCTCTACATCTTTACGGGATATGGCAACTTGTAACATTTTGGGAAAATCTTGAGATGTTTTAGTAATTGAAATTTTATGTAATCACTAACGTTGTTATTTATGAATTCCCCTACATTGCCTGACTAGTCCCTAACTGCTATTTGAGTCTTGTGGCTTGATCTGTTCACGTTTCACCAGTTTCTTCCGAAATTTGATGTCGGTAGAAGAAGTAGCACTCAAGCTACACTTTTCTAACATATTTGTGTGATCAGCTGCAATAAAAGCTACAGTTACGGAAGAAAATTGCAACACCATAAACTAAATAACGTACAGTAATAAAATTTCAGGAATACATTGGTCTAGGTAACATATTTAAGATAACAGGTTACTATAAACGCAAAGTTAGTCCTGTAAATGTGAAATGCTCTTACTTTAACATTGTATTAGCCAGAATGTTGAAAGAAAGCATGCAAACGTGCATGCATTATGTGGTAAAGGTGCTGGAAGCCAGTTTGTGGGATGGATTTCCCATCCTGTTGGATTTGATCAGTCGGTACGGGGACATTTAATACTGTTTATGGATGAAGGTGGAGTTGTCGACCACTGATATTCCACATGTGTTCAAGTGGAGACAAATCTGGTGATCTCCAGTCTGTGGAGCATGTTGGATTACTACAGCGGTATGTGAGTGAGCGTTATGTTGTTGCAAAACACCCCGTGAAATGCTGTTCGTGAATGTCTGAGCACAACTAACGTATAATTTTGCAGTCGGGGTGCGTGGGAAAATCACTAGAGGGCTCCTAGTGTCGAACGAAATCGCACCCTAGACCATGGCTCCACGCGTCCATTCAGTGTGTCTCGCACGCAGATATGTTAGCTGCAGATTTTCAACTGCTATCCTTCCAATCAACAAACGAACGTCAATGGCACCGAGGCAGAACCAGATTTCATCGGGAAACACATCTGCGCTCTGTCCCCCAATGAGCTCTCGCTGAGGTCGCAAATGGTGGTGGTATGAGTTCAGTGAAACGCACGATACACGGCGTGTTTCCATATTTCACAGCACTGGGAACTGAATACTTGTTTTGATGCAACGCTTTTGTTTCCAAGGTCCTAGTGCTGTGAAGTGTGGAAAAACCCTAAGTGACCATTATAAGAAGAGGAACGGCACCGAAAGTGGAAAATAAACATAATAAGTAGAAAGACAGAGAACTGATGAGAGGAACATGCATGGCGCGGATTATTGGAGGAGGTGCAGAGAGGGGGGGAAGGCAAAGAGGGTGAAACAAGTGTTTGGCTATTTCGAATAGAATAAGGTACCATGTAGTTTAGTTTCGCTGGCTCCACTTGCCTATACTCCGCCGCTGCGGCTAGGAATGGATTCAGTTATGTTCAGAGTCACACGACAAAGACAGGCCGTAACGCGTACGTCACAGCATGTGACGCAGCACGTCTCACGACGGCCAGCAGCCGTCTCCGGCGAGGAACAAGCAACTACAATGACAAGAGAAAATCGCAGCACCAAAAAGTAATTAACGTAGAGAAATGAAATTTGGGGAATACATTTGTCTGGGTAACATATTTCAGTGATTAACATTGCAATACCACAATTAGTGTGAGGGCGAGATAAGCTGGTACGTCAGTAGCAGATGTAAACGCCAGAATGTTGAATGAAAGCCTGCATACTTGCATGCATTGTGTTGTACAGGTGCTGGATGTCAGTGTTTAGGAAGGTGTTCCACGGCTGTTGCACTTGCTCATCAATACAGGGACGGTTAATACTGATTGTGGATGACGCTGGAGCTGTCGCCGGATGATTTCCAGTATGTCCTGGATCGGAGACAGAACTATTGATCGAACAAGCAGAGGTAATATGTCGACAGTCTATAGAGCATGTGGGTTACAACACTGGTATGTGGGCGAGCGTTATCCAGTTGGAAATCACTCCCTGGAATGTTACTCATGACTGGCAGCACAACACCCGTCGAATCATCAGACTTACGTACAATTTTGCTGTCAGCATGAATGGGACAACCACGAGTTTCCTCCTGCTGTCATTCGAAATCGCTCACCAGACCATAACTCTAGGAGCAGACAGGTTGGCTTCAGGAGCACAGGTGGCCTTCTTCTAATCAACAAACGCGCGTCACTGGCACAGAGGTAGACCACGTTTCATCAGAAAATATAGTAGACCTCCTCCACCCTGCTCTCTAAAGAGCTCTCGCTTGAAGCATATGAAGTCGCAAATAGCAGTATTTTGGGATCAGTGGAATGCACGCTACGGGGCTTATGGTTCGGATCTGTCATTGAAGTAACCGATTTGTAACAGTTCGTTGTGTCACTGTGGTGCCGACTGCTGCCCAAACTGCAGCTGCAGATGCTGTACGATGCGCCAGAATCATCATGGTCTTCCCTCTCGTTAGTGCCACGTGGCCGACCGGAAAGCGGTCTTCATGCGTACGTACACACCCGCAACCTCCGCTACCACCAACAATGTTCAGTTGCTGCATTCCTGCCAAACCTTTCGGGAATATCACAGAAGGAACATCCAGCTCCTCATAGCCTTATTACACCAGCTTGTTCAAAGTAAGTGAGGTGTTGATAATAGCGTCTTTCTCGCCTCAATGGCAGTCTTGACTAACATGAATAATCTCAAAAGCAACTTACGCTCACGACCGTTACATTGTGTATTTAAAGCAAACCTGATTTTAATCGACCTAATGGAGCTACTAGCACCATTGGTATGCGGCTGGCCCGAAAACTAAACATACGTCATCTTTCAGACGTTGAAGCCCGCCTGCCAACTTTCGATTATGGCGTACAGTTCTACCTCTTTTCCGTCAGTGTATTTCAGACAAGTTCAATAATTCTTGACTGCACAGTCTAGTGTGTGCGGGGTCTCAATAGCACACGACAGAGATAATAAATGAGTACCATTTCAATTACATGTTGATTTCCTGCGGGCGCTCCAAGGAGCCGAGCGTTCGCGAAGTGATGCGAACAAGGTGACTAGTGTCATGACACAAGTTCATTGGGGAGGGGGAGGGGCGTATTTCTCATGATACTCCCATCAGACTGAATTACCTATGGTGCAGGAATAAAACGCGGATTTCTTATGGCTAGGTAAAGTGACCTGGAGAAATGCGAGATGTTTGATGCAACTATTTGAAACGGAATTAAAAATGGACGCAGTTTCTCGCTACAGTATAAGTCGACAGGACTTGCTGATTGGAGAGAAAACATCGTGGTCTGGAGTTTCTCAAAACTGTTGTCACACTAAGCAATGTCGTCTGACTACTGTGTGTTGCGTTACTGGGGGGGAACTGAGGAACCAACAGAGTGTGGTACCCCACCTACAAAACACATTCCCACCGATCTGCTCTCCACCCCTTTTCTTTATGCCTTGAGGTATGCCTAATCCTAGGTTACATCGCCTCGCTCGTTGGGGAATCAAGCGCTCTGCATAGTCAGCAAGCTGATACTTGTGCCATTCAATAAGAAGTATCCTCCAAGCCCTATAACGGAACCAAGAGCTCCCAACATTATGTTAATATACGCAAGGTTGAAGAATATGGCCGTAGATTATGTCTGATATTATTTTCACCTTTCAGAGTACAAGGAGCGAACGTACTTCAAGGGTCGCAGGTTCGAATCCTGCCTCGGGCATGGATGTGTGTGATGTCGTTAGGTTAGTTAGGTTTAAGTAGTTCTAAGTTCTAGGGGACTGATGACCTCAGAAGTTAAGTTCCATAGTGCTCAGAGCCATTTGAACATACTTCAAGTCCGTGAGGCACTTGTCTTCCACGAAGCAATTGAAATCCAAACGTCTTGATACTGATGTAGAGCCTCTGTGTGGTGTGTGCCATTGAGCTTCGTTGGAAAATTTTTTTGTGGTCGAAACTAACAGTGCCAAAACCAAGAAGGATGATGTACACTGACGGGAAAAAAAAATCGCTATCTTTAACTTTTGTAGTTCTGTCTTCGTCAGTTGCGTGTTATTTTACGGTATATTGATAATTTTTACTTTGTGAACTATCTGGCTACAAGTGAATGAAACACAATTATCGTGCCATACGCGTTTCGCCTTTATTCTCTGTAAGGCTACTTCAATGAGAGGTTACGTGGACGATGCTCCACTTTTGGTGCCGTTCTTCTTCTTATAATTGCCATTTGTGGTTTTTTACACATTTCACAGCACTAGGAACCAAACACTTCCTTTGATGGAATGTTTTTGTTTCCAAGAAATGTGATGTTATGTCTCTGCAATGTGCCCTTGTGTTTCCTTCACTGTCTTCTACAGATAAGATAAGGAAAAATTGCTGGTTTTGCTTGTGATTGTACAACAGCTGGTTTATAATGAAATTTTGTGTTGTATTGAACTTGACACGACCTTCTTGTTGTTGTTGTCGTTGTTGTCCTTATCCGAAAACTTGTTTGACACAGATCCTTCTGTTTTATTAATTCTAGACCCCACAATACTTCCATCATCAAACTATTCCTTCATACTTCAAGATGTGTCGTACCAACCGACCGATGCTTCTGCTCATATAGTTCCATAGAACCTTACCTTAAGGTCACAAAAGTAGTGGGATACATCCCAATACCGTGCCGGACCTCCTTTTGTCCTGCGTACTGTAACAACTCGATGTTGCATGGACCCAACAAGTCGTTGGAAGTCCCCTGCAAACTTACAGAGCGATGCTGCCTCTACAGCCGTCCATAAACGCGAAGGTGTTACCGATGCAGGATTTTGTGCACAAACTGACCTCTCGATCATGTCGCGTAAAGGTTCCAAGGATTCATGTCGGGCGATCTGGATGACCAAATCATGAGCTCGAACTGTCAAGAAAGTTCGTCAAACCCATCGCCAACAAATGTGGCCAGGTGACATGGTGCATTGTCCTCCATAAAAGTTCTATTCCTGCATGGTGACATGAGGTCCATGAGTGGCTGTAGATGATCTCAGTTGGTTCAGTTGTACCAGAGTATCCAGTCCATTCCATGTAAACACGGCCAACACCATTTGGAGCCACTAATAGATTGCACAGTACCTTGTTGACAAGTTGGGTCCATGGCTTCGTGAAGTCTGCGCCACTCTCGAACCCTACCATGAGCTCTTACTAACTGAAACAGAGACTCATCTGACCACACCACGGTTTTTCATAGGTTAGGGTCCAACCGAAAGAGTCACAAGTTCAGGAGAGGTGCTGCAAGTGATGTCTTGCGGTTAGCAAAGGCACTTCTGTCACGTCAGTGTAAATTCTGAATCCCTACATCGCCACTACTCCTTCACGCCTCAGGATGTGCCCTGTGAACCGATTCATTCTCTTAGTGAAATTGTTCCATAAAATATAACGAGATAAAAAAGTGTAAATGTAGTGAGAAACCTGGGATTTATTGAAACAAAAATGCTCATAGAAAACTATACCCCTTTCATTCATCCCCTCTTCTGTAGCTCGCATAAAATTTAAGTACTTCATTTCTTTTCCAAGTGGAGTACAATGTCCTTAGACATCATGTTCCCCCATAAATCTGCTGACGTTCTACGTTGGAAGCTGCCGATTCATCTCGATTCTAACATACGTGGATCTCTGTGAGTTACGTCCGCCCCTCCTCTTGTATTCCCGCCGGTGGTCGCACAATGCCTGTTGATTGCAGGGTAGCCACCTGCGCCGCTTCCGATGTTTATTTTAAATGCCGGAGAGGGACAAGGCGCGCTGACTGTGTTTGGATACGAACCCATAGAGCGGTCGGCCGGCCGAGGGTTAAACGAGCAGCATTGTCCAGCGTTCTCTCAACAGAGGGGCCGGGTGTCGGCCGGCACCTGGTTCAACTGAAATACGACGCTTTTGCTCTGCGCGTGGATGGATCATCCGACATATGAGAACGCTCTCTTCCTGAAGTGTTTTCTGGTTTAACTTCGAAGTATTTCATTTGTAATGAAAGGAAAAGGGAGATGAGATTCTGTTAGATGACAATCGGTTTGGTTTCATGAAATGCAATGGAGCCAGAGGGAAAGTTCTAACGTCGGACATTATAATGAAAGCAATAATTAATAAAAATCAAGTAATACGGTTCGTCACAATAGGAAAAGCATGTTCAAAAGTCTGAGAAAAAATGCTGTAATTTATGGGGGAAGACTGTTAACATAAGATATGTACAAGAGCGAAGAGTGAAAAATGTGATTTGAGGACCAACAACTAAGTATTCTTATTAGAAAATCTACAAGAAGCCTTGTAATCCTCTATCCCTATTGTGCCGTTGCAATGACAGAGATAAAAGAAAGCTTTAGAATTCGGTTTAAAATACAAAAAAAAAAAAATGTTCAAATGCGTATGAAATCTGATGGAACTTAACTGCTAAGGTCATCAGTCCCTAAGCTTACACACTACTTAACCTAAATTATCCTAAGAGCAAACACACACACACCCATGCTCGAGGGAGGACTCGAACCTCCGCCGGAACCAGCCGCACAGTCCATGACTGCAGCTCCTGAGACCGCTCGGCTAATCCCGGTAGCTTTAAAATTCAAGGTGAAGGGATGGCAGTGCTAAGGATCGTTGATGAGACAACTGTAGGATCCATTAAATAGAATGCAGTCTAATGAGCGCACCCTGTGCACTGGCAGTAAATCGAAGGAAGACTTAACTAACCAGGAGAAGCAGCAATGAAATTAGTGATAAACTTAAGACTACGAATTTGATGAACACAGTCTGCTACTTTAGAGTGGAATAGCTTAAGAGGGTGTTCGTGGCTAAAAGAACTCAACACGGTCTAGTCACCACCGCCTATACCCAACCCCTATGCCTCACAGACGACAGTGACATCGCTAACAGTGGACGAGACACGATAACCAGTGCTGTCGTTGTCGTAATGCGAAAACAGAGTGATTCACCTGATTTCCAAAAGGGCAAGATCATCAGCTATCAGGCCAATGGTGGAGGCATTTTAGAAACGGCTAAGTTTGCAAACTTTCCACTTGCCACCAAGATTAAAGTATGGCGTGCATGGGAAAACGGCACTATACAAAACCAGCTTCGAGGCAACTGTCATGCACCACAGGCCACAGATGAAAGGGGTGAACGATGGCTGTAGAACTATATACTGCCGAAAAGACGTACAACTGTTGGGCAACTGCCCTACTAATAGTGTCTCCTCAGCGACGGTTCAGCTATTATTGCTGTGTGCGGCCCTCCGCAGCAGGCGTCTGGTTCACGATGACTGCCGTTGATCAGTGACGAATACTGAAGTGGTCGTCCACTGACTAGTAAGAGATGGCCTTTCCTGACAACACCATTTTATGCTTTCGGCATACACGGCCCTTCAACAATCGACCGAGGGGTCTAGGCCTGTGCACAAAGCATTACGGTCTCTGGGATATTTTCTTGACATACCTTGGGTAATCTCATCATTCTGGAGGACACAATGGGTAAACAAAAGTATACGTCTATCCTTTGGGACCACCCGCTGATGCAGTTTGAACTTCATTCGGCACGATGGCGTCTACCAGCAGGACAATACAAAGTGTCACACAACTCTCAGTGTCTGTGCGTGGTTCGAAGAGCACCAGGATGCGTTTACAGTACTCCCCTGGCCACTAGACTCGCCGAATCTAAACCCAGCCGAGAACCTGTGGGACCAACACCATCTGGCTATTCGCGCTACGGGTCCTCAACCTTGAAACCTAGCCTAGCTGGTCATGGGACTGGAGTTGGTACAGCTCCACATCCCTGTCGGTATCTTCCAGAACCTCACTGAATCTCTTCCTGCACGTTCGCACAGCAAAAGGATCAAATTACAACCTTAATTCGTGAAGAAATTTATGACAGTGTACATTCGGAGCACAGCATGCAAATGAAACGTGGACAGCGGGAAACCTCGGAAGGAAGAAAAATAGAATAGGAGAATCTTGAAAACTACACTATGTGATCAAAAGTATCCGGACACATGGCTGCAAATAACTTACAAGTTCGTGGCGCCCTCCGTCGGTAATTCTAGAACTCAATATGGTGTTGGCAAACCATTAGCCTTGATGACAGCTTCCACTCTCGCAGGCATACGTTCAGTCAGGTGCTGGAAGGTTTCTTGGGGAATGGCAGCCCAGTCCTAACGGAGTGCTGCACTGAGGAGAGGTATCGATGTCAGTCGGTGAGGCCTGGCACAAAGTCGGCGTACCACAACATCTCAAAGTGTTCTATATGATTCAGGTCAGGACTCTGTGTAGACCAATCCGTTACAGGGAAGTTATTGTCGTGTAACCGCTCCGCCACAGACAGTGCATTATGAACAGTGCTCAATCGTGTTAAAAGATGCAGTCGCCATCCTCGAATTGCTCTACAACAGTGGGAAGCAAGAAGGTGCTTAAAACAACAACGTAGGCCTGTGCTGTGACAGTATCACGTAAAACAATAAGGGGTGCAAGTCACCTCCACGAAAAACCAGAGCACACCATAACACCACCGTCTCTGAATTTTACTGTTGGCACTACACAAACTGGCAGAGGACGTTCACCGGGCATTCGCCATACCTATACCCTGCCACCGGACCGCTACATTGAGTACCGTGATTCGTCGCTCCACACAACGTTTTTTCCACTGTTTAATCGTCCAATGTTCTCTCTCTTTACACCAAGAAACGTGTCGTTTGGAATTTATCGGCGTGATGTGTGGCTTATGAGCAGCCGCTCGACCATGAAATACATGTTTTCTCACCTCCCGCCTAACTGCCATAGTACTTGCAGTGGATCCTGATGCAGTTTGGAATTCCTGTGTGATGGTCTGGATAGATGTCTGCCTATTACACATTACGACTCTTTTCAACTGCCGGAGGTCTCTGTTAGTCAACAGACGGGTTAGGCCTGTACACGTTTGTGCTGTAGTGTCCCTTCACGTTTACACTTCAATAGCATATTGGAAACAGTGGACCTAGAGATGCTTAGGAGTGTGGAAACCTCGCGTATAGAAGTGTGACACAAGTGACATTCATTCACCTGATCACGTTCGAAAACCGTGAGTTCCGCGGAGGACCCCATTCTGCTCTCTCACGATCTGAGATCGCTGATATGGAGTACCCCTCAGTGGGTGGCAGTACAATGCACCTAATATGAAGAACGTATGTTTTTGGGGATGTGGGGATACTTTTGATCATGTAGTGTATGTGGATATACTAAATCGACGAGGAAAGGCATATGCGTAAAATGGTACCTCAGAGAGCCGTATATGGTAAAAAGACTTAGGGGAAGACGGAGAATAGAACCTGTACAACTAACAACTGCAGATGCTGCGTGTGAGTGCTGCTCTGATGAGGACAAGAGTTTGGCACTGGACAGGAGTTCGTATTGAGTTTCATCAGACCAGTTAGAAGACTGATGACTATGGAAAACGAATAGTAGCTAAGCACATGTCTGAGACAGACCACCCACCAAAATGAATTAAGCAGGATTTACTGCATCCTAAGAAGGTGTCAGAAATTTCCACATATGCCTGTGAACCGTGCGCTGTTGCCTTCGAATTTAGATGACTGTCCGTTAATCGGTAGACAGTCCAGTTGTTATTGTAGGTCAGATGTTAGTTGAACAAGTACATGCTGCTGGACGCATTGACGAGGACTAGGGTGCACTATGGGAGTCCAAAAGTTGTGTGGTGTAACTGAATGGATTAAGTGGAGAAATGATATTATAACACAAAGACTTTTTGTCCTAATCTTTATTTCATGATTACAATGTTATGCGAGTTCTTTTGTCCAAGTGCTTTTATTTAGTGATTGCTGTTCCGCTTTTCAGAGGGCAGCTGTGTATTGATTAAGAAATGGACGTCCAGACAATGAGTTCGTGACATATTGTCTTAGCATAGTACTGTTGTTTTGTGGCCTTCGGTCCAGAGACTGATTTGATGCAGCTCTCCATACTACTCTATCCTGTGCAAACTTCTTCTTCTTCAAGTAACTACAGCGCCCTGCATCACTCTGAATCTGCTTAGTGTATTCATCTCTTCGTCTCCCTCTACGATTTTTACCCTCCACGCTGCCTTCAATGATGCCTCTAAACATCTACTACCTTCTAGTCAAATTATGCCACATATTCCTCTTCTCCCCAATTCTATTCGGTACCTCCTCATTAGTCACGTAATCTACCCATCTAATCTTCAGCGTTCTTCTGTAGCACCACATTTTGAAAGCTTCTATTCTCGTCTTGTCTAAACTTTTTATCTTCATGTTTCACATCCATACATGGCTACACTACATACATATACTTTTGCACATCCTTGTTTCAAGACGCTGTCCATTCCGTTTAACTGCTCTTCCAGGTCCTTTGCTGCCTCTGACAGATTTACAATGTCATCAGCAAACCTCAAAGTTTTCATTTCTTCTTCGTGGATTTTAATCCATACTCCAAATTTTTCTTTTGTTTCCTTTACTGATTGCTCAATATATAGACTGATTAACATCGGGGTAGGCTACAACACTGTCTCACTCCTTTCCCAACCACTGCTTCCCTTTCATGGCCCTCGGCTCTTATAACTGCTGTCTGGTTCCTGTACAAATTGTAAATAGCATTTCGCTCTCTGTATTTTACCCCTGCCACCTTCAGAATTTGAAAGATAGTATTGCAGTCAACATTGTCAAACGTTGTCTCTAACTCTACACATGCTAGAAACGTAGGTATGCCTGTCCTTAATCTATGTTCTAATAAGTCGTAGAGTTGGTACTGCCTCACGTGTTCCCATATTTCTACGGAATCCAAATTGATCTTCCCCAAGGTCGGTTTCTTGGTAGTTTTTCCAGTCGTCTGCAAAGAATTCATATCAGTATTTTGCAGCCGTGACTTCTTAAACTGATAGTTCCATCATTTCCACACCTGTCAACACCTGCTTTGTCTGGGATTGCAATTATTATATTCTTCTTGAAGTCTGAGGGTATTTCGCGTGTCTCATACATGTTACTCACTAGACGTTAGAGTTTTGTCAGGGCTGACGCTCCCACGGCTATCAGTAGTTCTGATGGAATGTTGTCTACTCCCGGGACCTATTTCGACTTAGGTCTTTCAGTGTTCTGTCAAATTCTTTACGCAGTATCGTATCTCCGATTTCCTCTTCACCTACGTCCTCTTCCATTTTCATACTATTGCCCTCGAGTACATTTCCATTTTACAGACTCCCCAGCTTTCTGTTTTCCCTTCTTTGATTAGAACTGGTTTTCCATCTGAGCTCTTCTTTTTCATACAAGTGGTTCTCTTTTCTCCAAAGGTCTCTTTAATTCTCTTGTAGGCGTATTCCTTTTTGCCTTCATGTACTGAATTTTTATATTTTCTCCTTTCATTAATTAAATTTAATATCTCTTCTGTTAACCATGGATTTCTACTAGCCCTCGTCGTTTTACCTACTTGATCCTCTGCTGCCTTCAATATTTCACCTCTCAAAGCTACTCATTCTTCTTCTACTGTATTTCTTTCCCCTGTTCTTGTCAATCGTTCCCTAATGCTCTCTCTGAAACTACTGATAAACTCTGTTTCTTTCAGTTTATCGAGGTCCAATCTCCTTAAATTTCCATGTTGTTGCATTTCTTCAGTTTTAATCCACAGTTCATAACCAATACACTGTGGTCAGAGTCTACATCTGCCCCTGGAAATGTCTTACAATTTAAAACCTGGTTCCTAAATCTTATTGTTATTATTATATAATCTATCTGAAACCTTCCGGTGTCTCCGAGCCTCTTACACCTATACAACCTTCTTTCATGACTCTTAAACCAAGTGTTGGCTGTGATTAAGTTATCCTCTGTGCAAAGTTCCTTACCCCCATTCCATATCCACTTACTACTTTTCCTTCTGTTCCCGTTCCTACTATCGAAATCCAGTCCTCCATTACTATTAAATTTTCGTCTTCCTTCATTATCTGAAAATTTTTTTTTTATCTCAGCATACGTGTATTCAATCTCTTCATCTGCGGAGCTGGTTTTCATTTAAACTTGTACTACTGTAGTAGGCGTGGGCTTCGTGTCTATCTTGGCTACGATAATGCGTTCACTATGCTGCTCGTAGTAGCTTACCCTCGCTCATATTTTTTATTCATTATTGAACCTAGCCCTGCGTTACCCCTATTTGATTTTTTATTTATACCCCCTTATTCACCAGACCATAAGTCTTGTACCTCCTGGCACTCAACTTCACTAATTACCACTATATCTAACTTTAACCTATTCAGTTCCCTCTTTAAATTTTCTAATCTACCTGACTTTGGGAAAAATTACGGCTGTAGTTTCCCCTTGCTTTCACCCGTTCGCATTACCAGCACAGCAAGGCCGTTTTGGTTAATGTTAAAAGCACTTTGCCTTCTGTTCCCATCAATCGAGAGATGAATTTCAATGGATATCCAACGGATATTTAAAATTAAGTGTTGGCGTATCTGCGATGTACCAAGTGAGAATGACGCATCAGCTCGACGCAACATCACACAATCAATCACACAAGAGCCCTTCCTTCCGCATGAGGTACTAACCAATCTGAGGTTCAAACCAAAGAAACAAACTATGCTTGGTAAGTAATGTAACCTCCTTTATTTAAATATGAAAGCGGCGCACTGACCAGTTCATCTTTTTTTGGACGTAATAGTACGGCGGGCTTCAAGGAAGGAAGATTAACGCTTTACGTCCTGTCGAGAATAACAGCGTTAGAGATGGAGTACATGCTTGTACTTGGAAAGCAAGTCAGCAATGTCTATTTTAATGGAATTATCAGACATTTATACTCTGATAATGTACTGCCATATCTGCGCCAACATAAACTCGTCCTTACACTTAGATTTGATTTGGCTAGATGCTGAGCCGTCATTTTCCAAATATCTTCCAGAGGTCCATTTTCAACTTCTCGCGGCGTAATGAATAGTCCATTAAATTTCGGGCATGCAGCCGCGCAAATAACATTTTCTTCACTGATATTTCGGCCATGTATCGTCTGGCCATTCTCAGAGTGAGTCACAAGACTGACGATAAGATGCCAAGCGTGGCCTTATATTATCCACCGCGGTGGAAGTGCGCATGCGAGTCACAGATGCTGGTCGGCGGCAAAGAAATACGGTTACATTCGATTCGCTTATCGAAGTATGATCGTCGGCCGTGACACCATGACGACTTCTCTGCAGTTTAGTTACCCCAAGAGCCGGATTCTATGCATTGTCCAAATTAAAATCATAGTCTCTATTATCAAATTACTAGCTAATCTAATTTCTATAGCTTCCTTGAAGACAGGAAGAGGTGGATGTTAAAATCTTCACATCACTGTATTTCATGGCATGCCCTGTATCTATACAATGTTCGGCCACACCTTACTTAATTGATGGCACGATATGGGCTAAGTCTGACTGGGTTTGCGAAGTGGCTACAAAAAGAGAGATTGCCAAGTACAGCCTATTGGACCAGCCTTCACAGGTGGTCTCTGTTATTCGACATCCTCTCATAAATTTGAAGGGTGAGGTTCAAATGGCTCTGAGCACTATGGGACTTAACATCTGATGTCATCAGTCCCCTGGAACTTAGAACTACTTAAACCCAACTACCCTAAGGACACCAAACACATCCACACCCGAGGCAGGATTCGAACCTGCGACCGTAGCGGTCACGCGGTTCCAGACTAGAACCGCTCGGCCACTGCGGCCGGCGAATGGTAAGGATGTGGACGAAGCTACGTTATCTGTCTTAAGTAAAGGGCTAAATTTTGCCCATACTTCAAAGACTTTGGCGTTATCATCTTTCATCAGTGCGATTGAAGAAGCTGTCCGACTGCTATCAGAGGACTCTGCTGAATAAATCAGACGATTTTACGAAACATCGTCCACAAAGAAGCAATGTATCCAAGGAAGAAAGATGTGCGATACGAAAACTGCGTGAGGATAGTGACACAGTCGTCATGCGTGCTTCTAAAGGTAATGCTACTGTCCTTTTGCGTCAGGAAATCTACAAGGAAAAGATATGTGGCCTACTTAGGTCAGGTGTATACCGGAAGATCAACAAAGATCCTACTAACAAGTGACAATAAGGACTGCTGCCTTGCTCAACGCTTCATCACTACTGAAGGAAGTCATAAGAAGTTTAAAAGTGCGAGGTTTAGTACTACCGAGATTTTACGGTTTTCCTAAAGTTCACAAGATGGGTGAGGATGAGCGTCTAGAGAACTTGTCTATGAGGCGTACTAACAAGTACTATTGGTTAACCAACGTATTTTTCTGCCAAATATTTAGCTTCCTTATTAAAACCATTGGAGGGAAAATGTAGTCACCATATTCGTAATTCTATGGATTTTATTCAGAGACGAAGAAATATCAGGCTAAATAGTACGGACGTGCTTGTTAGTTTTGACGTGGTGTCATTACACCAAGTTACCTTTAAAGTACAACTTATCTCTTATCGGCCAACATTTTGATAAGAACACTACGGCCTTATTTGAACATGTGCTTTTATCACCTTATTTTCAGTTTAATGGCGAATTTTATGAGCAGATCGATGGTGTTGCTATGGGAATCCCCCTCTCCCCTCTGGGAATTTATTCATGGAAGACTTCGAGGACAAGGCACAGTACTCAGCAAGTTTTAAACCAACAGTCTTCTGGAGGTACATGGACCACCCATTTGTGGTATGGCCGCACGGCATGGATGAATTACACCGATTTATTGAGAATTTGAATTCTATCCATGCTAGTATCAAATTTACTACGGAAATAGAAAAAGACGCCTGCCTCCCCTTTTTGGATGTTGTCGTTCGCCGTAAAGTTGACAGCACATTAGGACACGCCGTATATTGGAAACCAACACACACAAACCTATATCTACATGCCAGTGGCTGCCATCATCCTTCAGAGACCGTAGCTGTCCTTAAGACTTTAGTGCATAGGGCACACTGTATATCCGATAAAGATAATTTGCTTGAAGAGCTTACATACCTCAAGAGCATTTTTAAATCTAATAGATTTTCTCCGCAGTAGAGTCGTAGAGCATTCAGTGTAAAACCTAGAATGCAGGTATGTCATGGGGAAGAAGATAGTTATTCCTCGAGATCTAGTGCGTTTTTGCTCTATGTGGGTGCTCTTTCCTCGAAGATAGGCCGTATTCTTGAGAAACACTGTGTTAACTTGATCTTCCAGACCCCCACGAAGATTGCAGCTTTACTCGGCTCTGTGAAGGACGATTTACAGCTTCGTAAAGCGGGTGTGTATCAGATTCCTTGCGGAAATTGGGAGAAGTCGTATGTAGGTCAAACAACACGCACCGTTAATGAGAGATGTATGGAGCATCGAAGATACACAGGCTTATTACAGCCAGACAAGTCAGTTGTGGCCGAACATTGTATTGATACAGGGCATGCCATGAATTAAAGTGATGTGAAGATTTTAACATCCATCTCTTCCTTTTGGGAATCTGTCTTCAAGGAAGCTATAGAAATTAAATTAGCTAATAATTTAATAAATAGAGATAATAGTTTTAATTTGGACATGGCATGGAATCCGGCTCTAGGGGTAGTTAATCTGCAGAGAAGTAGTCATGGTGTCACCGCCGACGATCATACCTCGATAAGCGAATCGAATGTAAGCGTATTTCTCTTCCGCCGACCAGCATCTGTGACCCGCATGCGCAGTACCGCAGCGTTGGATAACATAAGGCCACGCTTGGCATCTTATCGTCAGTCTTGTGACTCACTCTGAGGATGGCCGGACGATACATGGCCGAAATATCAGTGAAGGAAATGTTTTTTGCGCGGCTGCATGCCCGAAATATAATGGACTATCTTCCATAGGATTTATCTAAGGGCTTCTTGCTGTCCACTGAAACGGTCAACATGCCGCTTAGAAAACGACTCTTTGTGTTTGATAGGTGTGTTTTGCTGATAAATAAAGCTCTCACCAGGCAATTTTTACCCAAGGAAAGCATGAGTCGATTGTTTATCGTTATATTGTACAGTAAACCTGCCCTGGGCCCTCAGATGTGATGGAGCTCCAGATAACTACGGCCACGTCAGTGATGTGAACTGCCGTAGCAACACAGGCAGGCCGACATTTTTCATTCTTTGTATGTCGTAATCCGTTTCCGTGGCTGGGAAATATACTGCTACGGAATGTTTAAGGATGAGCTGTGTAAATTACCATTATGAATTAAGTACTTGTTGGAAATGAATGGAAGTAAGGGAGCATGTTGCCAGTCTCCTCGGTCGTACACAGAAATTTGGATGCCATATGGTGTGAGGCCAGAGTGACTATAGCGCCGAATAGGGCTGTCCTTCCAAAACGAGGCAGTTGACGGGACGAGAAAAGGCAGTATGTGACAATCAGCAAGTAGTTACTGTTCAGTGTGATGATGTTTTTCGTTACACATGGCCTGCAGAACTTATTTGGATGATTTCACACAAGGAAGAATCACGAGGACACTAGGACACTGGAAGGAAGCCTAAGTGTGATTAGCGAAGCTCGGAACTTTGGTAATGCTCACAGCATTGTTTCGCGAACATGGGCTGCATTCCGAACTTTTGGCACTGCTGCCTGAAGGAAAGGAGGAGCCGGCCGCTGTGGACAAGCGGTTCTAGGCGCTTCAATCCGGAACCACGTGGCTGCTACGGTCGCAGTTTTGAATCCTGCCTCGGGCATGGATGTGTGTGATACCCTCAGATTAGTTACATGTAAGTAGTTTAGGGGACTGATGACCCCAGATGTTAAGTCCCATAGTGCTTAGAGTCATTTGAGACTTTTTTTTTAAAGGAGGTGGTAGACCACATTCAACTACAGAAGCAGATGGCCACCGCATTGTCCGGCATGTAAGATGGGACACACGTCGAACAGCAGGTGCCTCAGCGATGACACTGAACAGGACTGCAAGGCACTTCATGTCGCGTTCCACAATGGCGTGGAGACTGAACGGGTGTAGTCTCTCTGCCCGACGACCGTACGTTGAGTTATGTTGAGACCGGCACATCAGCGACATGGTATGTGAGGCTGCCAAAAACAGCAAGGACTGGACCAGTGAGGACTGGGGTCTCGCGCGCTTCTGGGATGAAATCAGATTCCGTCTGAGCAGTTATCCTGGACGTACAGACTTACCCTTACATGGCGAGAGGTAGGAAGACGCACCCAGGAACACCGTCGAATATGACAGTTTTGGCGATCCAGATGATATGGCGGGCAGATATAGCGTTACATGGGCGTACACGCGCACTTACCAGTCAAAGTTAATGTGACATTGTAGTCCTTTCCCACGTACATCCTTTCAGCGATATGCATGCGGTCCTGAATTTAGTTTTATGGATGACAATGGGCGACCATATCGAATCGCACAGGTGGAGGAATTTTGTGACAAGAGGATATTCGTCGAATCGACTGGCCTGCCCATTTCCCCGATTTAAGTCTCATCGAGCGTGTGTGGGATGCGGTCAAGAGACGTATTGCAGCATGCCCACATACACTAAAAATATAATTATTGTCTCTGAATAAAAGTGTAATCTCTGTTCGTCTCATTCCGTATATCGTTATACTACCTTCTGCACTGTACTGTAGCAGCTCGTTCAAAGTATGATCGAAGTTTAGAGCTATGGTCATGCACCAGTGATACATAGGTAATTTCGTCCTTGTGTTTTGCACACCTGTGTGACGTTCATCTAAGATAACACGCCTCCAAGCCTCCTGTAACAGCCCCTGTCGTGCTTTACACCAAACTTTTCGTGACTTTTTAGTTAGATCACTTTGCAAGAGATTGTACATAAAGAGTCCGTACCTGCTTCCCGAAGCCTTTCGGACACAGTAGGCATAGAAATATGAGCTTTGCTTTCTTCTTCCTCCGATATAATAAACTACCACAACTTGCATTTTGGTGCCTGGTTTCTTAAAACTTCTTACTCTATTCTCAAGCGTTTTAAACTCATTACGTTTAGGTACAACTGATCGGCATGCGCTAGTGCATATCGATAATTTGTCGATTGGTATCTTCAAATACAGATAATTGCCTCATTTCCGCAGAATTTACTTACTCATAAGTGTATTTAACGGACTGACGCACCAACAATTTACCATTTCAGCACGAGTAATAGCACACGCCGGATCCATTACAAGTGAAACATAAAGAAAACTTCTGTGCAGTCAGAACAGGTCTAAGTGTTGCTAATCGGGTATATCGCTTAACGAAATTGCCCAATTTCGCAACCGAATTTACAGCGGCAAGAAAATATGAGAGGCGTCTACATGACCACGATTTTTCCCTGGTAGAAATATTTTTTTTTTACCAAAGAAATTGAGAGGTTCCATGCCCTCTTTTGCATGTCTCCTCTCATTTTCATCAATTATGTTAATGTCCCACGTCATTGCATGGTAGTAACAGACCGAATAAGGTTATTGTAGTGAGAGTATTTGTACTGAGAGCTCAAAAAATACTTTTCACTTGATTCCTAAACATGTTGTTTTACTTCCTTGGATGGCCTGTGCGAGGCGAGTATCGGAGGACGCGGCACACTGCGTTTCCGGTTGGGGGTTCGTACAATAGGCTTAAGCGCCTTGCGGAACGACTGACGTCGGTCAAGGTTCGGCTATTGTATGCAGGGCGAAACGACCTGCGAGACGTCTGAGTGTCGCCGCAGTTTAGGTGTTTAACGTTCCAGCGCGTCCAGAACGAAGATTCCTGGTACCGACTGACTGCATTGTCCTCTTTATTCGGAGGCAACCTGCTGAGTGCGACAGTCTAGCACCGGATGGCCTGCGGTCATGGCAGGTTGTTTTGGTAGCCGGTCAAATGGCAAGTTCAGTGCCCTCAGCTGAATAGCGGAGGCATAATTGGTCAACCTAAACTGAGGCTAGTTGACGTCATAAAGCCCTGATCGAAATTGGAGGGAATGGTCGCTATTGGCGCGAATGATGTTCTGAGACAGTATGGGGGAATTTTGGAATCAGAACTGAATACTGATTCACAGTTTTCGAGGAGAGTAAGGCGTTAAGCAATGCTGGCTTCGCTACTTGCATCGCATCACACAAGGGGTTTCGTGATCTGATCTTCGTCGGAGTCGGACAGTCTTGGGACTTGGTCGCTCTTTTTCGGAAGAACTTCGAATTCTGGGACAGCCTTCGTGGCCTGACGTTGACACAGAGTTGCTGCATGACAGTAGTCGGCGCCTACATCATCATGACGCTGCCTACCGACGACGTGCTGCAGATTTCAGTACTGGTACAGTATTTTGCGGCTCCGGCATTGTAGCACCTTATCAATTTTATACTGAATCCCTCAGCAGCACACGCTCTCGCTTTGCTACAAGTCCACCTTGCTTGTTTCTTCATGTGATCCCACTACAGCTCTCACTACTGATTGCGATACTGCTATATAGTCGGCAGATTAATATTTGATTGATTAGGACCTCCAGTCATTATCATCAATCTATTGCATCATAGAGAGTAGGAGCCCCTTGTTCTCGAGCCAACTCTTATTCTCATAATATTTCAGTATACCCTATCCGCCAGCCGGAGTGGCCGAGCGGTTCTAGGCGCTGCAGTCTGGAACCGCGTGACCGCTACGGTCGCAGGTTCGAATCCTGACTCGGGCATGGATGTGTGTGATGTCCTTAGGTTAGTTAGATTTAAGTAGTTCTAAGTTCTAGGGGACTGATGACCTGAGAAGTCAAGTCCCATAGTGCTCAGGGCCATTTGAGCCATACCCTATCCTTTAACCCACTGTTTGTGTCGATAATCATATACATTTATGTTATGATGTATAATAAATCTCACTGTAATATTTAATCCGCATATCATTTCGTAGATATATGCAGAATCCCATTTCCTGTTGTTTATTATGATAAAGTTCTCTTTTATTCTGAGTAGATTACGATTTTTATTAACTTATTGTGAGTGTGCACTCATTATTTTACCAATTAGCAGGGTCCACCATCATTTTTTTCCGTTACCGTTGCGTACATAGTCAATTAGGTGGTATGTAAGGAGGGGGTCGAGTGCATGTCCAGTTCTCATGCAAAATTCGTCTGAGTTAAAGAGGTACAAACTCTCCACCCCGGCACCTCGCAAAATATCACGAAACAGCCGTACGTTTTCAGACGCTGTTATTTTATTTATGTGACATTTTCTGTAATGTCAACTGTGATACAACGCAAACTCGTTCTTCTTAATATGCAGGGGCTTGAAGATGGCATTAATGAGCTGCCGAAACTGGTCATCTGAATAAAATAACAACATCTGAAAAAAATACAGCAGTTTGGTGTTTATATATCACCTGCCTTTCTTCCGTATCCACGATGGAGCTGAAACGTCCCCTTTGAACAATTATACATGACTGTGCTTAAACTGACACACAATATTTTGTTAGCACAACGCAATCTGACTTTCAAAATTCCCTACAAAAGAATGGCCCTGACTAACATTAAACTATACCTTTCACAAATCACTTACCTCACAAAAATCTTCGCTGCTCAAGCTACTGCAATACAGCGAGCGCCACTACTGCCAGCTAAATAAAAGATTCAAACTATGGAAGGCACTAACTACTGATAGGGGTAGTTAGCAAATGAAAGATATTAATAGAGAACAAACAATGTATTTACCTTGATATCATCATATATAAATATACCAGTTCATGACAAATTACAAATCTCCGCCATCTCTCTCCCCACATCCACCACTGCTGGCGGCTCACCTCCAACTGCGCAACGCTACGCGCTGTTCACATCCAGCTGCCGCTGCCCAACACTACAATGGCAGACAACAATGCAAACTAGCCACAGACTGCACACAGCACAGCCAGTGATTTTCATATTGAGCGCTACGTAACGTTGCCAATAAGAAAACATAAACAGCCTACTTACATAGAGAAAACATAAACAGCCTACTTACATAGCCCTCATGCTCCCCACACAAAATTTTACAAATTTTTTTTTGGGCAGTGGCCAATAATGATTTGATAAAATTTTTCATAATTACAATAACAAAGAAATCAAATGCACACACTTATTGATACAATGTTGGTCAAAAGCTAAAAATTTCTCACAGTCTGAGCAGTAAAAGAAAATGCACACGGAAGTAGTGGATTTCCATGCAGTCTTGAAGAAGTAGTGTTGTCCTTCCAATGGAAAGACATTGCTGACTCTCGACATGCAGACAGGTAATGGGCCACAACAGAGCAAACCCACAGCAGAGTCAGTCGAAATTTTGAAGAGTATTGGTAGGTAGGTCATCACAGAGCAGCCCCACTGTAGTCCTGGTAGAGAGTATGGTATTGGTGGGCCACCAGAGGTGCAGACCCACTGCAGCCCTTGTAGAAATAATGGCGTTGGTGGATCATCAGAGGTGCAGACCCACTGCAGTCCTTGTAGAAATAATGGTATTGATGGATCATCAAAGATGTAGACCCACTGTAGTCCTTGTAGAGACAGCCAGCAGCCATCTGTTGCAAATGTGCAGGTGCACAATCACAATCGAAGAGTCTTGCAGACAATATAGCAAGTCCATAACCACCACTTGTGCACTCACAAAGTTTTTGGAATTGTCCTTAGAACCAGCAATGCTGTTATCCAGTCCCTTGCAGAATTATTAACACACGTGCAAACACTAACAGTCCCTACTTCTCACATATTGTCCATATACTATGACCAACGGAAACGTGTGCAGTGAAATGTAACTCACAAGTTACTTAATTTGATGAACTGGTGTCAAGTACAATTTTATAACATGAGAATACAATTACAAAGATACAGAAAACATCATTAAAACATAATAATACAGATAACATTTGTAGTACAGGCTTTACAAAAGAATCGAACTAACATATACATCAGTGGAATTATGACATGAGTACATACATAAAAGATCACAATAACTTTTGAAACATCAGCTTCACACATGAGCATTAAACAGAACAGAATTAATAATGTCTAACATCTTTACAAAGTAAATAACATATTATTAATGCCAATTATATTTGAGGATAACAGTATTCCTCATCATAGTGAATGTAGCTTAATATTAAAAGAAGAAAAAATTCTATGAAACTACACAGAGACAGGAAGAAAACAAATACACAAGGGTACACAAACATATAGTGGGATAACACCAATAAGAAAGGACAGGGTTCGTTTTCAGTGTAACATTTGGTACTGCAGTCCAACCCAAAACTTCATATATCTTTCCTCTTATTTCATCCTTTGTTTCCACCAAAAAAATTCTATCTAAGCATGCTTTCTGTATTTATATGTTCACACATTTCTTACCTCAACATTTATTTCCAAGAAAATCCTACCTAAACCTGTTTTCTCAATGCATTTCTTCCAATTCATCATAGTTAGTTTCTTATATAGTCTACCCCTCTTAAGCTAACTTAAATCTACTGAGCTCAGATGCTAAACTAAGGGACGAGGCAATGCAGCATCACATAACAAATCAACACAAACAGCAATGCAAAAAATGCAAATTGGCAAAGCTAGCAGCATAAATGAGCAAAAGTCAAATTCAATAACACTATGCCTGGCAAACAGCAGCAACTTATACCTAAACATGACATAGCGCAAGCAGAAAAAAATATTACAGTAAAGACAACAATGCAGATAAGGGAAATGTATAATCAAATCTTAATGTCTATGTAATTAAAGTGGTGCACCACAACAACTGATTCTAAAAAGAAATATTACCATGTACTTGAAAAGAAAATTATGTGTTACTGTTACTAGTTCCTTCTTATTGTTCTTTCCTTTCCAAGTGCTCCTTTTTTAAAGAATGTGGATCATAAAATAATTATTTAATAGATCTGTTGACAGAAAGTGTTCACATTAGCAAATGCATTTCATTTTATAAAAGCAATGCTGCAACACAGCTGGAAACCAGATATCAAATGAAATAAGCAACTACGAAAAGCAAAGTATAAAAATATCATTCAGTAGTCATGTGACATTTCATAAGTTAGTAGAAACTCTGTCAACTCTCATAGAAAGACGCTTGTCATAATCAGGTGTGCAGATGTAAAAATATTTCCGAGGATAATGGCCTCCCCTTTTTTTTTTTTGTTCTACCTGTGCCGCTGACAAGGGCTCGCAATAATGGCTTTTTCTCCAGGCGTCTGACACAGCTGGGTGCCCGCGACGCATTACGTGCAGGTGGTCACTTAACTTTCGTACGGAAATATTTACCGCTACAGTGACAGTCTCATATAAAAATATTTCACAGGTCAAGAATTTGCGTTACAAATCTGTAGAAACAAAATGCTATTGACATAACAGTGTCCAAAAACATTTTCGTCTGCATTGTAATACATTCACGAATATACACACACATTTCATAACTCTTAAAGTACGTTTCTTGGTTTCCAACATCCTTTTCATAAATCAGAGTCCCTAAACACTACTCATTATTCCTTACCTCATTATACATATACATATTCGTCGCCACTTCTTCAATATTTCATCGTGAGAAATACGTAGCATAATAAACATTCCTCAACAACATAATACACATCGTCGTCGTAATAATAACATCATAACACTTCAGTCAAATCTCAAAATCGTCGTAGCTTCCTCCAATAATTTCTAAGCCTAAAAAAAATTCTCTGCTCATTTCAATAGTGTCATCTACCTCAAACGTACTTTAAAATCATGCTCCCTTACCAAATATATCATTCAAAGCTCTCATAGTATCACAATGGTTCCGAAAAAATATGAGCATTTCACAAAGTACAGACAAAATACAATTTCATAAGTGTGAAGTTATCCAACTGTGTAATTGCATAAACATCTGTCACTGATGTAATAAAAAGAATGTTTGTTTCTCTGTCAAATAATCAGATAGCTGTGTAATTCTGTGTTAGAGAAATATGGTACCGATGTGTAAAGTTGTATAAGCAAATACCATATTAGCTAGGGTTCCTTGTGGTTGCCACACACATGGTACACAGAGTAAGCGTGTACCCTCCTGAGGATAAATGTAATTATACTCCCAGGTGTTACAAATTACAGCAATGGAATGAAATGTATCACGGAAAACTTTCTTTGTAATTCAAAAATCTTTAAAAATAAATGTTTTAAGTACAACATTAATCACTGAAATGCGTGTCCTGCAGCGCTAAATGTGCATCTTGTTGTAAGATAATCTCTGTGGAAGTGTCCTAGTTATCGTCCTCCAAAAGCTAAGTTCTGCCGAAGTCAATGTACTTACCTCATGATAAACAAAAGTGAAATGCTTTGCGTATAGATATCGTAGTTATTATGCTTATTGGCGTGATGAAGAAAGTACTGTACAGTAACGTATTGTTGTGCCACAAAAAAGGCTGTCTCATTGTTGCTATACCACAAAAGTTACTACTAAAACCTGTTTTACTTTCCAGAAGAATTCAGAAAAACTGTGCAGATATAAAACAGATACACCGCAAAAGCAACATTGTAAATTGTCACTCATTAGTAGCGTCGTGATAAAATCGTGTAGCTGTCACATAAACTAACCGCTGTGTCATCTGTTCGCAATAACAATGCATTCGTAATTTCTGTTTGAATAAGTTGTCTTGGTTCTTGACTGGATATTTAACTTTAAACATTGTTGCATGGTAACAGTTTCTAAAGCATACTAGTAACGTGAAGTGAAACGTTTTATGGCAAAGACAAAGTTAAAAAGCAGATTATCTTTCAATAAACGGTTTTACATGTGAAATATGGTGTAAACCTTTACTCTTCCTAGTACGCAGAATTTCAACTTGAATGCAATTATCATGCGGTATTCGTCCGTAAAGAATACTGGAATCTTGCTCAAGGTTAGCGTCAATGTTATTTTTCTCTGAGCCAGCCGGCGCACGCGGCTGCTTGCGGTGTGAGTCATTGTCTGTTTCTTTGTTGGCGCGCGTCGTTATTGGGATTAGGAGACCTAACTTCTACAAATTCACGTTGTCGAAAGTGCCCTGCTCTGTTTGAATCCCGCCAGTTCTGATGCAATTCAGGTCTGTCGTTACGATCACATCGTCTGTCGTCATGTCGGTAGTTCGTGTAGTTTCTTTCTTGTCGGTTAAGTGGTGGAGAATTTCTCCCTGAATCGTAACTGTGCGCTGGACCGTTGCGTCTAAAGTTATTCTGTCTCCCTTGATAATAATTATTTTGGTTCCCATATTGTCTGTTTCTCTGATTGTCTCTGTGATAGTCACTACCGCGGAGAGGTGATCTTTCCCTGTAATTATTACTACTCTGCCAACGGTTGTCGTACGGGTGGTGTCTATTTTGGTCACGATTTGCGTTGTAAGAATAGACCAGTCGTGTCCGGTTATTGTTTCTGTCGTCACGGAATTGTGACGGATGTGACCTGTAATTGTTGTGTCCTTGTTTTCGCGTTCCGCGATTATCAGTGTCAATTTCTAATTCTTGTAACAGACCCTGAAATGCTTCAATGTCATCTTTGCAACGTCCTGCTAAAATAATATGTCGTAAATGTTCAGGCAGTTTGATTAAGCAAATGCGGATGAGTTCTGAGGGGCTGTATGGGTTTGTCAGGTACTGATTCTTGTGCAACATGTCTTCAAAATATTTCACAAGACTGGAAAATTCAGACTGTTCAAAGTGTTTCATCATCATGATGCTATGTTTTACACGGTCTTGTGTGGCTGGAGACCAATATGTTGAGAGGAAGGCATGGTAAAACTCTCCTTCACTGTGGCAATCGTGAATTACCGATCGCATTCTTACAGCTGGTTCCTTCTCCAAGTAGCCACACATAAATTCTAATCTGTGTTCTAACGACCAGTTGGGAGGAAAACAATGAGAGAATTGATGGAGCCACGCTTGTGGATGAATGTCGTTGGCAGAATTCTTAAACGTTTTGAATTTACGTGTAGTAATGAACAGCTTATAGTCAAAATCATCATGTCGGCGAGTCGCATGTCGGTCATTGTTACGTCGTTTCGGCGGTTCCATCTCAAAATTCGGTGTACCTTGCCAATTTCTTTCCTTATTTCCGAAGTGTCCTGTGTTATTATTTTGTGGTTGTTCCGTATTTCTAAGTCCCTCTTCCCGTGTTGGGGCGCGAGTGTCCTCTGAAATATGTAATTTTTGTATTACTTGTGTCAGCTGATCTTGTACTTCCCGGATTTCTCTTTGGTGTTGCGTATTAATTTGATTGTGATTTTGTTTGAATTTCCTAATTTGTTCGCACTCTTCTGTGTCATTAAAGACCACCGGTTTTGTGTCATTCAGATTATTATCTACCTTCGTAGATAAATTATTTAGCTGATCCGAACGTTCAACTACTTTCTCTGATAATGAACTAATTTCCTCCATGTGTCTTTCTACTGTGTCCTTTAAGTTTTCCTGAGTTTTTGCAAGTTGCGTAACCGAATCGGTAGATGCAACTGAGTCAATTTTAGCTTGCAAGGTCTCTTGATTTTCATGAACAATAATTTGCAGTTCTTTTATGGCTGCTTCGTGATTCTGTAATGCATTTTCATGCCGCGAAAAAATAGGTTGAAAATGCTCACAAATTTGTGTTTTTACGTCGTTACAGACTTTTTGACATTTCGATTCGATTTTATGTAACTCAGTAGTTAAATCTTCACGTGTTTGTTCAAGTGTGGTGTCTAACTTTTGAAGATTTTGTTCCATTGTGTCTAACTGTTGCTGTGTTAATCTCTGGTGTTGTTCCATTGTGTCTAACTTTTTAAGATTTTGTTCCACTGTATCTAACTTTTTAAGATTTTGTCCCATTTGTTTCTGATTTTGTTCAAGTGTTGTGTCTAACTTTTGTAGCTTTTGTCCCATTTGTTGCATTAACTGTAATAACAATGCACTGGTGTCTGAAACATGTTCCTCAGTGCTTTTCGGCAGTGAATTTGCACCGGCAACATTGACATTTTGACATGCAGAAAATGTGTCTTGACTTATTTGAGAAAACGGCGAGAACCCAAAACCTGAGTCTACAGTATTCGCAAAATTGTGTCCTGTCATTCCCGATTCCTGAGGCAAGCTGTTGCCGACCGATCGATCGATAATGCGTCCCTCTTCACTAATTGTTTCACTGTCCACGCCATTGTTTGCCGCCTGCTCCATTTCCCTATGAACAGTTACCAAATTACTACTTTGAATGTCTGTTAATTCATTACTCTGCGGCGCTATCACACTGCTTTCGTCTTCACTGTCATTTCTCAGTTTACTTTGGAGCCTAGTATTACGTTTTTCACACGCCATTATTGTCACAATATTTCACACGACAACGCAGAAAAGCACAATTTGAAGAGCAAAAATAAGAGAACACATTAACATAGCACTGAAAATAATATTTAGTTAATTGCAAGCGCAGCTGCGAAAAACTTGCTGCAAATCTACATGCATGCCACAACTGTTTTACTGTACAACAATGAAAAACTACAACTACAAAGGAAATTCTCTCTATGATTACGCGCTACCAATAAACAATAGCTACACCAATTACACAAACTACAAGAAAAATCAGAAGATTCCAGTGAGGTATCCTAGGCTAAGGGTCGACATATGAAACGTCCCCTTTGAACTATTTATACACGACTGTCCTTAAACTGACACACAATATTTTGTTAGCGCAACGCAATCTGACTTTCAAAATTCCCTACAAAAGAATGGCCCTGACTAACATTAAACTATACCTTTCACAAATCACTTACCTCACAAAAATCTTCGCTGCTCAAGCTACTGCAATACAGCGAGCGCCACTACTGCCAGCTAAATAAAAGATTCAAACTATGGAAGGCACTAACTACTGATAGGGATAGTTAGCAAATGAAAGATATTAATAGAGAACAAACAATGTATTTACCTTGATATCATCATATATAAATATACCAGTTCATGACAAATTACAAATCTCCGCCATCTCTCTCCCCACATCCACCACTGCTGGCGGCTCACCTCCAACTGCGCAACGCTACCCGCTGTTCACATCCAGCTGCCGCTGCCCAACACTACAATGGCAGACAACAATGCAAACTAGCCACAGACTGCACACAGCACAGCCAGTGATTTTCATATTGAGCGCTACGTAACGTTGCCAATAAGAAAACATAAACAGCCTACTTACATAGAGAAAACATAAACAGCCTACTTACAGAGCAACAGAAATATTGTTTTTATAGCCCGACACCCTTGGTGGGAGGACTGGAATGGAGTGCTCTCTGCCTGGTGACGCCAACTGAGGAACCATCTGAGTGGGAAGTAGCGGCTCCAGGGTCTGGGAAGCTGACAACGGCACAGAGAGCGTAGCGCTGATCCCACGTCCTTCATATCACATCCGAATGACTGGCAGAGGATGACACGATGTCCGTTCGGTACTGAATGACCCGACAGAGAATGTAGGCGGAGCTTTAGCTTTTATTATTGTTTTTACGACCGCTTTGCTGCAGTAAAACAGCTGTAAAAATTTCATAGCTGCAGTCTTGCGATTTCCGAGAAATCAAACGGGGTCATTTTAGACCCGTTTGCAAAGTGAAAATATATTTCGTCTCCTAAAGTATTAGATCTAGCGCCGTTAAATTTTATCTTAAAGTCCGTAATTAAGATGTCTACAGCATTGAATGAAGTGCTGTTGATTTAGGAACAAAAGTTAGTTCATCGAAATTTAGAACTGTCTGCAAGCTCTGTATTGTATGTCTTTGGACGAAAGGCGACACAATATCCGTAAAACGTAGTCTGGTAAATTTAGAGGTGTGCGACTATTCTGCGTCGGTACCATGAGTGATCATGAGAAGAAGATGCCATAGATTATTTCACGTACGAGAGGATGATGTCATTTCTCACTCACTTCGGGAAATGGCTGTAGTAGGACATAAAATCGTTAACACTGGTAGCAAGTACCTTGCGCTATGCACTTAGAGTGACTTGCATATTACATATGTACCATAGTGAAATCGGTTTAAAGGCATGGGCATCTTCAGGAAAATTAACATTGTATGTCGGAGTAGTTGTGCATAATGTATATGCAATAGTATTAAATCCAATATACGTCAAATGGTATCGTATTTCATGTCGGTAGTACAGTATACAACAAAACATCAGCTATTCAGGATGGAGGGAGTTGAACCCAGTATAAAGGCAGTAAGCTCTGCGAGTACGTGTCCTTGCTGCGGATAGGAAACAGACAGCATTAGTGACAGTGCTTATTGTGTTCATAAACCACGATTGTGGCAATGCCAGAAGGAAAACAGTTACTATGTGACAAGAAGCAAAAATCGGTGCATACAAAGAAAGGGGACTCTCTAACCGTCAAATTGCTGTGAAGCTGACCTGTTTAAGTACAGTGACTGAAGATTTCGTTAGACGGGGAGCACGATATGCACAGAACGGAAAATATGGACTAAGTAAAAAATTATCTGAGGCACAGAAAGCCTTACTTTTGACAAAGCAAGGGCCACAAACGGTTATTCTTTTCAACTTGTTGCTAATCATCAGTTGCCCGTAACTGCCAGAGATGTATGACAAATTGTGTAACATGATAGACGTCTTGCATTTAAGAAACGACTGCTGAAACCCGCTCTAAAACGCAATCATAAACAGGCTAGATTGGGGTTTGCTGAAAAACATACGTGATGGAATTCAGAATGGGTAAAGTGATCTTCAGTGATGAGATGTACTTTTATTTAGACGGCCAGGTTGGATTTCAGTATTATTGGCATGATCTGGCAACAGAGCGGCAGGCAAGAATGAGCAGAAATTTTGGTAATGGAGGAGGTAACCTTCAGCATTAAAGGTAAGTCTCGCATTGCTTGGCTGAACACCGCTCTCGACACTCAGTCACACGCAAGGTTACAGTGAAATTTACATTTTATTTACATTCTCTAACAAAATAGCATTTGTTCGAATTGTATAGATAACGAACACTCAGTTAAACTGATAATGATGGTCAACATTGTGCTTATGACCTAAAACTGGGGCTACTTCGACCCAGCCCAGAAGTGGGTTCAATTTGCACCTAGCGGCAAATTTCAATTATACACTTCCCTTTTCACTGCAAAAAATGTATATAATTAAGTTTTGTCAATTTATTTCATTAAATGATTTATATACTGTTCATATTTATTTATATGCTTACCAGCAGCCAAAAAATGACTGTAGATTACGAAAGATCCCGTGCCAGCAGGACATGTGCGCATTCCACAGTAGAAAAGTTACAAAAATGTTTAAATGCTGTAAGGTCTGGAAAAGTGTCTCAAAGAGTAACTTCAGCATACTTCAAGTTAAGTAGGTCTACGATGAAAAGGAGACTGAAGAATGACCGTCTGAATAAACCTGGACATTCGATGGTGTGTTTACTTCTAAAGAGGACTTGGACCTCGATAGCCAGTTAGATAAAATTTGTGAGTTAGGATTTCCCGTGAATGAAGGGGTATTTCGATTTCTTGTCAAGTTTTATCTCGCAATGCATGGAAGAATAGTGAAATGTTTCCGAAACACCCTCCCTGGCTCTGAGTGAGTAAAAAGGTTTTTGAAGAGGTTTCCCCTGTTACCAATCAGATCTGCAAATAACTTAAAAATAGCTTATGCTGCCACCGATGAATCAGCAGTTAGCGAGTGCATCGAAAACTTGAACGTTTTGATTAAAGACGTTCTACCAAACAACTTTTACAATTACGATAAAATCAGCATATCTAATGAGCCTAGTAGGAAGAAGGTAATTTGCCGCCGAGGTTTCAAATATCCAGACAGGATAATAAATTCTCTTGTGTTCTGCCCACTCGTCCTCCATACCGCTCACTTCGTCAATATTGTTTTCTACCCATCCGTCTAATATAGAGTGCCTACAAAGCTGTTTTCTTGGATCGCTAGACAACCATTCAAGAAAATCGTACTAATAGAGTTTATTACAATATCAATACTTAATTTTTGCGTATTCATAAAAGTGTGACGCAAGCAAATGGCGACATGTAAATAATCAATGTCCTTTGGTATATTCAATTTCAATGCAAGCAAATCAATACAGTTCAAACGTCACTGCTGTGGCGTTTATATGACGACTCGTGTTCCACTGAGACCGCGGCTAGGCAGCTCGAAGTTTTATGTTCTCTTCGTGTAGAGGCCACTCCTGTCTTGGTGGCGTCGTTGAGAGATGTTCGTCATCATACTATTGGCTGACGTCGTCTCACAGCCCTCTATGCTCTTCCATTCTTGATCATTGTGTCGTCGCTTGTCGTTATGCCGGAACAAATTCTACGAAGACTGATGTGACTGTGATGTTTTGTGGCAATGCTACAGGATCATCTCTCCCGCCGTACATAATATAGTGTATGAAGCGGAACGCCTTTGGACCATATGGACAGAAGACAGTCTAGTGGGTGACAGATATAACCGAAGTAATCATGGTTTGATCGACCATACACTATTTGACGATTTGTCTTTTGCCCACCTGTCGCTTGTGCTCAGGGAACGACAGGGCACTAAGCTTGTATTTGGAGATATTTTGTCATCCAATCTCCGCTTCAGTGCTCTTAAGCTACGTGAAGAGCACGATACACAATGTGTGTGCATGTCATCGAACGCCTTAGATTTGATGCAGCCGCTCTATGTAGCCTACTTTAAGCCGTTGAAAACTAAATGGAGAGATATTTTTACCAAACGCAAACAGTCTGAAACTGGAAAGAAATCAGCACCTTTGCGAAAATATGTTCCCCATGTTGTGAGCATGTGGGTGCTATTCAACGGATTAATCTGGGATGTACCCTTTACCCTGCGGCTCCTGCAAGATGCAATTTCCACCCCCACACTACTACAAAAGTCAGACAGACGCTCCTAACGTTCTGAAGAGAAATGCCTGAAAAACTTTCAGCAATAAATATCTTCTGGAGTCGTCCGCTGTAAAGAAATGACACAAAAATTCACAAAATTTCTTACGTAACTTGTGGGGTAATTGGGTACTGGAGTAGTGCTAGTTAGTGTAAGAAAAACATGAAACTAATGAAAGTTATTATTTATTTTGCAAAAATTCGGAGGAATCACAATGGCAGTTTTAGTTATGAATTGAACAAGTTATATCCTGGTTCTTTTCGGAATGTGAAGTTACCTCTCAAGGATAGGATTCGCTAATGAAATTTCTATACAAATCTTAAGATTGTTGTTGTCTTGGCAGAATGACTAAGAGGCATGCCTACTCAACTTGAATAATTATCCGTTAGAATGTTGCTAGGTACGGTCGAGGCTGTTGCATGTGAAATGCAGTGAAGTGTACTGTTGTGGAGGAAATATGGGGCTCGAAATAGCTGTTGCGCACAATACCGTAAGCTGCGATGACTACTGTCTGCGCTGCTCGCTGCTGACAAATAAGATAACTCTCGTTCTATCTGGATTGACCTTCGCCAATCAAACTCTCCCTATGCCTTAATGAAGTCAACAACTCCTATTTGCCCCTAGTCTAACTGTTGGGGTGGTACACTGGTCAGATAAACAGTTCACCATGATGCCACTCAAAAATTCGCTCGCAGGCGTTTAAGTATAACTCTGTCCATTCACACCACACAATAAGTGTGGCGGCCAACACAGTGAACAATGCTTAATCGCAAGGACTCAATATAGAGTCGCACTCCGATTCGCTCTCCACAGAGGTGCTCTCCCAGTAAAGTACTGAGGAGAGTCTTGTTCCTTGCTCTTTGAATACATGTACGAGCGCACACACTCTTGATACGTGTTCTCGCTCCAAGAGCGACAACGAAACGGCCCCTCTCCACACCAGACATGAAGGGGTATATCTTTTGGTCTCTTCCATTACTCCTTCAGCTCAAGGCTTCAGGAATATCTTCCGCCAATCAGGATTGCTCTTCTAAAATGGGAGAATGACGATTCATTTAAGGCGACCAATCCAGAAATCTGTAGCATCAGCTTTTGACGTTTGCTGTCTCTCTGTGAAAACCTCTGAAACTGTGTGCTATGTTTGTAAAGAATGCATAGACTGGACGCTCCCACACAATGCAGCGGAATTTGCTTTTAAGCTGAACATGGGGTCGTTCTCCCCTTTCACTCGGGCAAATGCTGTCCACTACACGGGCAGTTGCCATCCGACGTAGATAGGCTGAATCGTCCTCTGAAGGGACTGGCGTCTTGGCATGCGGTCCGCCTCTTCTGAACTAAAAGCTCTTGTAACTGTCGTGTCTTGAATGTGTGTGTGTATGCCAGCCTCGAGTATCTCAACCCCGGTACACACTTGTTATCTGCATATCGTTTATATGAATTCATACAACATTAACTTTATCTTATCGAGTTTGGGTTCGAATGAAGCGTCTTGATGCGCAGAATATGATTGTGGGGGCGGAATATGTAAGCAATGAAGGTCAGGAGACTACGACGTCTTACAATGTTACTAAAAACTGTATTAGACGAGATGGAGCCTAAGTTGACAAGTAATCTGAAAGTATTTTCTTTAAAAAAAAATTAGCATTTTTCCCCACAGATAAGAATTAAGTTTTATCTCGTTTGCCAAAACGAGATAGATTAATACACTTACATTTCAAGATTTTAAACATTTCATTTTGCTGGAGACGAGGTCTTACTTCACCTTCACACAAAGGAGCGTCAGTTTGTAACGCCCCAGGCTACGAAAAGATAAATACAAATAGCACCAGGTAAAAGCATCCGTGTCTCTGATATTTAGTCCGAAAAGCGACGAGGAAATGAACATATTATAAAAATAATTGCAGTAAAAAAACCACCTCTGAAGAAAAAACGAAACTCCACGAAAAAAAAGTTTCGTGACTCATCATCTGAGGACGAGGATGCTTATAGTATTAGGTCTGACTCAGCAATAGTCAGAAGATGAAATATGTACACTTACAAATAAGCGTCTTCCAACTGATATCCACATTGTCTTAGTAATCTTCCAGACAACCAAAATGAAGATGATGAAGCAATACTAAAAGGTGCAGAACTTTACACTTGTCCCATGTAACAATGTATTATTTCCATGTCAAGTAATGACTGTCTGCGACAACAATGCCAATGTCGATTCCATGACATTGACCAGAAAAGCCTGGAAATGGGTTTCCGGAAAGGAGATTTTGTTGTAAACGTGGTGAGACATTAAAGAAAAGACTTAACTTACCCACTCTAATAAGATGGGGTTTGTTTTCAGTGGTCACATACACTAACTTTATTGTGTACTGTAATTAATTTTTATGACAACATACAATAATGTAAACGAATGCTAACGTCTTTCTTTCAACCAAACACACATTATTATGTTTTTTTAAATATTTTCAAATTTAATGTCAAATTAAACACATTTTTCAAACAAAAATATCCGTAAATTTATATTCAGAGCCAAGGTCCTGCTTGCACCTGATGCAGCTTTAAATTGCTTTTTTCATGGAAAATAACACTTGGGTCCACGTTTATCAGACCTATGTGTTAGTTGAACTCGTTTTCAATTATTTGTAACACACCTTTGGAAATTTAAAATTTTGTCTGAAAGAGACCTTCCATATTAGGAAAATACCAGAAATACATATAGAAATTTAGGATATCAGCAAATTATACTTCTTAGGCGATCATTTTTTACTAAATGAGCAAAAATGTTCACTTTTAGGGTCCTAATAACCTCATTTTACGGTGTATGTTCTGGTTCCCTGCAGACATAATTCTGCTGTGGTGCGGATGACACATTCATCACATTTTGGGAATGACATGACTTGGCAGCTTTAAATATGCTTAATAGTTGGACTGTATGGGACAGTTCGGTTCTTGTGGGCAGAAGGTCTCAATTGTATAACGATTCATTGCGAAATTCTGGCAGTATATAAACCAAATGCATTATTGCTCATAGTCTAATGGAACAGTGTCATCAATTTGAGCACCAATGGTGTACTGATCAGGATGGGAGGCCATTGACATTGACCACAGATGACAGTTTAAAGGCCATCAAAGAAATGATTCACTGCAAGCGTAGATCTTCCGACGGTGAGGACGTTCACATAGCAGTTTTCGAAAGGCAGATTTCTATCTTCGAGGAAGTGAACAGTTGGTAGAGCTTTCCGCCTCTTGTTTAAAAGGACTTGACAACTGTGTTAATAAAAAAGTGTCATGTATTTGTGTCACTCTCATGCACAATGTAGCATTCAGTATAAGTTACTTCTCCTACCATAATAAGGGATAGCTTATTTTTAGAAGTGACTCTTATTGTCTCCCAGTCAAGACTTGATAGACGGTTACTGGCCAGTAGAAATTAAGTCCAGTGATGGAGCTGCCACTATATAGCTTCTGGATCAGCTTTGGAGATTATTTCGGCCCCTCTGAATTTAGGGAGAGACTCTTTTGACAGCCAACTATAATCTGGGAAATAGGCCCTATCTTATGGATTTAGAATGGTTTTTCCGATTTATCCGCCTTTGTGACACTCGGTTCCAGGTGATTTATCTCTTGGGCATCTTCAGAGGGTGAACTGCAGTGCTCCGTACGCAAATCGCAGACTGAATCTGAGAAATACACCAAGCCTCACCAACACCGAAAAACTAAAAAGACGCAATACAAAGTAAGATCTGAAAAATGAAAAAGTAGAAAGAGTGAACCCAGTCACATAAGGCTGTAAAGTATCCTTCCAGGAAGAAAAAGACCTAGCTGAGAGAGCCACGAGGTATACAAAGAAAATGGGAATCACGAATAATGTAATGAAACATTCCCTAGTCTAGAAACACGTCAGAATACGCCATTATATGACCTTAGCAATTCCAGTACTGTGCTTTAACAGTGAAGCTTGACCAATACGGCCAAAAGATGAGGAATAACTAACAGCTTGCGAAATGAAATTCTCGAGACGAACAGCTGGTTACAGCAAATGGGGCCACAAAAGAAACTAAATGTGTTGAAAAACTGCCAAAACAATAGGAGAAAACCTTTGTAGCGAATGATCTCAAAGAGACTCCCAAAATGTCTGATCTAATATCACCCTAACGGTATAATATCGCAACGTCGGCGAAAGAAAGGATGGCAGGAGAACTCAGCGACAGTTTAACAGACCAAGGGGTCTAATACTTAGTGGATGATGATGTTTTCTAGAAGCCGCCTCGTAGCTGCAGTGTGTATCTACAATTCCTTACTTCTTCAAGAGAAAAAATGAAAATTTTTGTTCCATACTCTGAAAATAGTGTTCAGGGCTGCGAACTTCATGTTAGCATGTAATGTTAGTAGAATAGCGCTAGGACGCTCGTCTGAGCTCAGCGCTGATGTCCAATCGCAGGCTCTCGCTAGTTCCAGGGGCGACCGGCTTCCCGCTTAACGAGACACCTGTCGCTGCTAGCGGACGTGACTTCGGCAGGCTGTCCTTTTCGTCCGCACATTGCTGTCTTTTTTTATTACATTTTTTCCCGCTGCTACACTCGTTAACGACAATGGCAGCTGTCACCCTCACCTGCGGCACGCATGCTACAACCCACTTCGACTCTCCTACTCATCATTACTGTGACTTAAGCCGTACAAGGCTTCCACAATTCCACATTATTTTTCTCTCTTCCGCTGAGATGTAGCGCATTATTCGCAATTAAATGGTTGGATGTCATTAAAGTAATTTAATTCAATGGACCATTGTAATGACTTCCTACTCGGTGCTGCCTGTTCTGACTGTAATGGGCACACCTTACAGCTTCCCGTCCAGGTCCTGGCCCAGGCATCAGATTTCTGTAGTATTTGTTGACATAATCAATCTCGGCCTCTCGTTAATCTCTCTGATTATAATCAAACTACTTACACAAATGAAGGATAGGTGGGAAGAATACAGAATTGTCCAAAAATCAGTCGTAGACAGACAGTCTTGTAAAGGAATATTAAGTAATATCCTCTATATGGTGCAAGCTGTGTTTTTATGTGTGATATCGTGGAATGATCTGTTGGTAAATTAGTAATCTTAATTTGTGTTTCAGATCAAAATACGGATTATTGCACATTGCTTTTAATTATTAATCTCTATTGTCTTTTTATCACATCCACTGATGAAAGTGTCGTACCCGATAAATGCAAGGGCCACTCTGTGGTTAGTTTAAGTAAGAGTAACTTCTTCTCTAAAAAGAAATAAAAGAATGTCCTTACCCTGCCGCAATGAAGACAAGCAGCACAGTACGGCCCTATGGACATGAAGTCAATTTTTAGCCGTACGTCACACATATTTCAATCCAGTGCCCGATGCATCTGAAAATGATCTGGGAAGCTTGAAGTAAGAGACTGGATTTAAACCTTTCAATGTATGACTTTTTACGCGGATGAATTCAAATTGCCTCACGAATAATGTTCATAAGTGCTACTACCCGTTACGAAACGCAGAGGAAGTACTCAGTATGGGAAAGGGGTAGAGACGTCTCTATGGGAACAAGGGAAAGGGTTTTGGTTCAAATGGCACTTAACTTCTGAGGTCATCAGTCCTCTAGAACTTAAAACTACTTAAACCTAACTAACCTAGGGACATCACACACATCCATTCCTGAGGCAGGATTCGAAGCTGCGGCCGTAGCGGTCTCGCGGTTCCAGACTGTAGCGCCTAGAATCGCTCGGCCACCCCGGCCGGCGGAAAGGGTTTTCTAAACGTCTGAGTGATTCAACATACTGCAAAAGAGATACACATTTCTTAGGGCAAAGAGCAAGAGGGAAAGTTGTTATTACTCATTGACAGAAATTAGCGGTGCTGATAAATTGGAAACTCCGTTAACCGATTTGTAACGGAGAAGACGAAAAAAAGGACGCTAATGACCGTCATTAAAACAAGAGAACGAACACATTTTTCAGCTTACAACAGAGTCTTGTAAAGGACTTAAATTGCGGCAGACTTCATGAATTCGGAAAGACTTTGGAACAAAGAACTGGGACTACTAACCAGATTTGATAACGAGCTAACTAACGGCACACCAGCAAGCAACTGCTTTGCGTCTCACCATCACTGCCTCGTAGTACAGCTGCACAGTGTGTCCCCACCGGCTAACAGCATCCCCAACGTGTCCAGCCCGCAGCTCATCCCATCTTCAACTACAATGTTTGCTCCTGTCCACATGCAAGAGGACGCACTTTTTGGTGCACATTCCGGCCAATCTCATCTCTAGCTTCACACAACTCCCCAAACGGCTCGCGTCAAAAGCGCGCTCACTGGATTCAGTGTTCGTCTGTTTTAACGCAGAAACTTCTCGAAATTTCTACCACAAAATTCCAGCAACCGATGGAAACAACACATGTCCACGAATTCAGCAGGCAATGTAGTTCGATCTACGAGCCCCCAGTGATGTATGCCAAAACAAAGTGTGTTGGTGTTCTTCGCCCCCCCCCCCCACCCCTCCCACTTGCCCACTGCCAAACAAACAGAATGGCTTTCATGCAGGACAGGGAAAATCAGGATTAAATGAAACACATAATCAAAAGATCACTTCTCTTAGACTAAGTAGAAAATGATAAAGATGGCTTTGAAAATGTTGAAATACCATATCTAGTTGATAGGCTATACTCGAATGAATGATGCAGTCACAAAAAAGGAAGTCTCTCACCTTAAATACAGGCAGTAGAAGTGGCATAGTGTGCTTACACTATCCAACTGTTACAAGGTGTTGCACGGGAAATCACTGTTTGGTCAACAAGTGCAAATCACGCTCAATAATTTGTTAAATATATGAGATGCTGAAGGTCAGAGGGAGAAGATTCTTTCAAGTGCTAACATGACGGTTGCAGAACATTTATTGTTACCTGAGCGTAACTATGACTCTGTGTTTCGGTGGCGGCCACCCTTTAGAGCTATCATCATAAAAACGTGTGAACATTTAAACCAAAATTCGTCAGTTGTGCTTCATCTTGTAAATTGAAGCGATAGGCCTTCTATAATGGAGTAGGTGTTGCTTGCGAAATAACTTTCTTTAATGTCTTAACAACTAGCCCTGGATTGAAAATGGAATGAATGTCCGAAAGTTTGAGTCTGGCTGTGAGTCGAGCAACCTCTCGCGATAAGCGGGATATTCCTTCACTCATAGTCGTGGGACGGAGTGAAATTGTTTAGGGAGACCAGCAAATGGGTCCACCTGCTCACTGCAATCCACCGGGGTTTCAGAGGTACATATGGAAGTACCTGCCTTCCGCGTTAGCCAAACGCGAGACCGCGTACTTGCATTTTCCGAGCGCGCACGATTAACAACAGATTGCCGCCGTCCTTGACTTCAGTCGCCGAACGCATCGTCGTGTGCCGCCCTGATCAGCAGAAAGGTAAAGTATTCACTGCTACGACATAGTGCGCCAATATATGTTTCTCAGCACCCTGTTCTTTCGAACCCTACTTTTCTTTTTGGAATAGTATAGATGCTTGATGGTGGCGTACTTTGTGCCACACTCCGGATTCAAGTGTATAAAGTCAGATAAAGCGATTGGTGTCCTGGTTAGTGTCGTGTGTCGATCCCCAGCTGATCACTTTGTCCACCACAGACCCCATATTAGTGAAAGCGTTTGTCAAATAAAAATGTTTATGTGACGTTTCTTTAGCCACTTTTTCTTTCTTGTGATGTTAAGAATGAATAAATCTGTTATTTAGATCACTACTCCTTCCTGTGTTCTGATTAACATAACCTCTGGCTTTTTATTAAAGTCCTGATTACGAAAGAAAGCAGCAGGCTTGCAATCTCACCAATTGCACAGCTTTGCAACTAACAATCACAATACTACAGTAATAATATACAGGTTATATAATTTCAATTGTTTATTTGTAATAATATTTGCTCATTACTTGCGGAAATACATTAATCTAAAATGGCTGTGACTCTGTAACAAAAGAAAATATAAGAAACAGCGGTATGTAGATTCTTTATTATGTTGGCTAAATTATAAACCTATGAAGGCCAAATAAATAAAACCACATAATTTCTTTGGCCTGGTGAGGACTGACTCTGATGCGGTGGAATATCGATAAAAATATGTTATTCAAAGTTACATTTTTTAACGAATTTCCAAAGATTACACAGGAAGGACTTATAGCAAACTCAAGGTTAATCGTACGATAACTAACACGATTGGGTGTGTCATTGCAGCAAACGCTTTTTCGAATCAAGAAACATTGCACCTACCTGATTTCCTCCTTGCGTGGCTTTGAGCATGTCCTCCCAAAAAGTGCGTGTTCGGTTTTGCACAACCTATTATTTGAATATCGATGCTAGTTGGTAGTGAGGAGGCGGTTCTGTTCCTTATATCTGTATTTGAGCTCAAAATACGTTCTAGATTTCTACAAGTCAGATATCAGTGATATGGACGGATGGTTTGTGTATTACTTCGTCTACCGTTGTTGTATACGGGTGATTTTTGTGCTTTCTTCCCACTACATGGCACAGCTTTTCGTTCAAATGATATTCACCACATCAAGATTAAAAAAAGAGTTAACTTACAAATTCTGTACTAAATCTTATGAGTATTTCATTTGCATTTTTTATGTTTTGCGAGTTCAGCTGTTTCTCAATACCACTGATACTCAATAATGTATCACTCAAGTTTGCTGCGGTATTAAATTTTAAATGGACCGCTATACTTGGTTCCTACTTCTTAAAGGACCACCATTTTCATAGTACTTTTCTACCCTTTAATTTCGGTCCCTACATCACCAATATATGTGTGGACACTAACTTTGATGGCACCGACAGACTTAAATCGTTGCCAGAATTATTTTGTGTTTCGAGTGAGACCATTATCAGATTCTGTTACCGCGACCCTTGAACGTTTCATAAAGTTCCGTTTTGATGTCTCTCATCAATCGTCCTATTCATTGTTTTACACCCATTTTTGCAGGGGCGGTACACAAAGGAGTGGTAAGCGCTCGGGTTCGTAATCCGAAGGTCGCCTTATGCATGTTGGTGAAGGCGGATCGCTCTCCAATTGTACCCCCTCCATTTTTCCTTAGGACGGGTGGTAGGGACAGAGCATCGAGTGACATTATACTGAGTGCACTATCCGAAAATTACCTCGAGCAATTAAACAGAGAACCGACTCGTGGAGATAACATCTTGGACCTACTGATAACAGACAGACCCGAACTTTTCGGCTCTGTATGTACAGAACAGGGAATCAGTGATCATAAGGCCGTTGCAGCATCCCTGAATATGGAAGTTAATAGGAATATAAAAAAAGGGAGGAAGGTTTATCTGTTTAGCAAGAGTAATAGAAGGCAGATTTCAGACTACCTAACAGTTCAAAACGAAAATTTCTGTTCCGACACTGACAATGTTGAGTGTTTATGGAAAAAGTTCAAGGCAATCGTAAAATGCGTTTTAGACAGGTACGTGCCGAGTAAAACTGTGAGGGACGGGAAAAACCCACCGTGGTACAACAACAAAGTTAGGAAACTACTGCGAAAGCAAAGAGAGCTCCACTCCAAGTTTAAACGCAGCCAAAACCTCTCAGATAAACAGAAGCTAAACGATGTCAAAGTTAGTGTAAGGAGGGCTATGCGTGAAGCGTTCATTGAATTCGAAAGTAAAATTCTATGTACCGACTTGACAGAAAATCCTAGGAAGTTCTGGTCTTACGTTAAATCAGTAAGTGGCTCGAAACAGCATATCCAGACACTACGGGATGATGATGGCATTGAAACAGAGGATGACACGAGTGAAGCTGAAATACTAAACACCTTTTTCCAAAGCTGTTTCACAGAGGAAGACCGCACTGCATGTCCTTCTCTAAATCCTCGCACAAACGAAAAAATGGCTGACATCGAAATAAGTGTCCAAGGAATAGAAAAGCAACTGGAATCACTCAATAGTGGAAAGTCCACTGGACCTGATGGTATACCAATTCGATTCTACCTAGAGTACGCGAAAGAACTTGCCCCCCTTCTAACAGCCGTGTACCGCAAGTCTCTAGAGGAACGGAGGGTTCCAAATGATTGGAAAAGAGCACAGATAGTCCCAGTCTTCAAGAAGGGTCGTCGAGCAGATGCGCAAAACTATAGACCTATATCTCTGACGTCGATTTGTTGTAGAATTTTAGAACATGTTTTTTGCTCGCGTATCATGTCATTTCAGGAAACCCAGAATCTACTATGTAGGAGTCAACATGGATTCCGGAAACAGCGATCGTGTGAGACCCAACTCGCTTTATTTGTTCATGAGACCCAGAAAATATTAGATACAGGCTCCCAGGTAGATGCTATTTTTCTTGACTTCCGGAAGGCGTGCGATACAGTTCCGCACTGTCGCCTGATAAACAAAGTAAGAGCCTACGGAATATCAGACCAGCTGTGTGGCTGGATTGAAGAGTTTTTAGCAAACAGAACACAGCATGTTGTTATCAATGGAGAGACGTCTACAGACGTTAAAGTAACCTCTGGCGTGCCACAGGGGAGTGTTATGGGACCATTGGTTTTCACAATACATATAAATGACCTAGTAGATAGTGTCGGAAGTTCCATGCGGCTTTTCGCGGATGATGCTGTAGTATACAGAGAAGTTGCAGCATTAGAAAATTGTAGCGAAATGCAGGAAGATCTGCAGCGGATAGGCACTTGGTGCAGGGAGTGCCAACTGACCCTTAACATAGACAAATGTAATGTATTGCGAATACATAGAAAGAAGGATCCTTTACTGTATGATTATATGATAGCGGAACAAACACTGGTAGCAGTTACTTCTGTAAAATATCTGGGAGTATGCGTGCGGAACGATTTGAAGTGGAATGATCATATAAAATTAATTGTTGGTAAGGTGGGTACCAGGTTGAGATTCATTGGGAGAGTGCTTAGAAAATGTAGTCCATACACAAAGGAGGTGGCTTACAAAACACTCGTTCGACCTATACTTGAGTATTGCTCATCAATGTGGGATCCGTACCAGATCGGTCTGACGGAGGAGATAGAGAAGATCCAAAGAAGAGCGGCGCGTTTCGTCACAGGGTTATTTGGTAACCGTGATAGCGTCACGGAGATGTTTAATAAACTCAAGTGGCAGACTCTGCAAGATAGGCGCTCTGCATCGCGGTGTAGCTTGCTGTCCAGGTTTCGAGAGGGTGCGTTTCTGGATGAGGTATCGAATATATTGCTTCCCCCCTACTTATACCTCCTGAGGAGATCACGAATGTAAAATTAGAGAGATTAGAGCGCGCACGGAGGCTTTCAGACAGTCGTTCTTCCCCCGATCCATACGCGACTGGAACAGGAAAGGGAGGTAATGACAGTGGCACGTAAAGTGCCCTCCGCCACACACCGTTGGGTGGCTTGCGGAGTATCAATGTAGATGTAGATGTAGATTCCAGGCAAATGTCTATAAATTGCCTGGTAACCTGTTTTTCGGAACTTGAGACGTATTTTGTCTACATGCTTCTGCATTTAGCTAAATATTTCCAGTTCGTCGTTGAGATATTAGAATACTACCGACTATTTATCTAGTTCATTGAATATATTATGTTCCTACCCATACTGGTTGTCGTTTGTACTTTGGCAATCATTGTCGTTACTACCAGCCCATGGTCACTGACACCACCATCAGCGAGGACAATCTAAAAAAAAAATTTGGTCTATTTGTTGCGGCTAGATGTAATGCATATCTGTTATGAATAGGCTTCACAACTGTCTGTATTACTAAACGCCTAACTTGGTGACGGTGCACTATGGAAGTTGCAGGTTCCCTGTATAGTGGCTTACAGTGCCAACAAAAATTTGAACATTAAAAACTTAAAAGAGTGTCACAATCTGCTCATTAAGTGTATGTTAAAGGTTTAACGCAGTAATAAAAATATTACAGTAGGAAACTGTGTGTATGCGTCGAGGCAGCATGTTTCACAGCACTTTATTATCCAGATCAGCTTTCTTCAGTGTTCGTAATGAGAGCACTTCACACCAAATTTACACATAATTTCAAACTTCTGCGAACCTTTGCTTTACCGAACCTCCAGATAATATAGAATGTAAACAAGTTTACCGCATTGTGAATTTTCGTTGTTCATGCAGCGAAAATTCAGCATCAGGCTTGACGTTTCAGTTTATTATTTCTTTTCCATTAAATTTATACGCAACACATTTTGTAGACAGTGTGACAATGTACATATATACCAGAGAATGTACCTGCAAAATTGTATCGGTGTACGACACGTGGTTCGGAAAATACGTAAGATGGTTCAAATGGTTCAAATGGCTCTGAGCACTATGGGACTCAAGTGCTGAGGTAATTAGTCCCCTAGAACTTAGAACTAGTTAAACCTAACTAACCTAAGGACATCACACACATCCATGCCCGAGGCAGGATTCGAACCTGCGACCGTAGCGGTCTTGCGGTTCCAGACTGCAGCGCCTTTAACCGCACGGCCACTTCGGCCGGCCAAAATACGTAAGAGTTCGATTCTTGGAAGAAATGGGGGATGGGAGATGAGGATTGCTGGTCTGAAATAAGTAGTTATCCGAAGGAGCATTTAGTATTGTGTCTTGCAAGTTTAAGCTATACAAGCACATGCGTAGCTCATTAGTAATTCCGAGTAGACGTTTACAGTTGAATCTCACTATATTGAGGAAAGTAATGCAAATTTAATCTCCACTGTACCTTAAGACTGATAAACAAAGTAACAGATACATACAGATATATTTGAAACGACTCTAAGGAAAGAATGACATACCAGCTATTATCGCTGAAAGCCATGAAACATGTATCACCTGGAAAACCAAGACTTGGAAGACACATTAAGAGGCGGGATGAATTAGGGTGGCCTTGGCAGACGGAGCAGGTATTAAGCCTAATCCCTGAAAGTAAAGAAGGATCAGATCTTCGGTCCCTTTTCGTCCTGGTGTTATTCCGTCTCTTTCCTTTGAGCTCCCCTTCCGACTTGGGAAGAAATTTGTGTATTCCATATAACTGCGTCTACTGTCATCCCATCTGGAAATGTTAGAATGTACTCTAAATGTCTGTGATTGGTGTAACGAGGCGCCACTTGCGGACCGGCCCAGCATTCACTTCGTTGGACGTGGAAAACTGTCTAAAAACCATATCCAGGCTGGTCGTTACAGCGGTCTTCGTCGTTAATCTGCAAGGCTTATCTTCCTCATTCACGGAAGATGCTTATTAATGCTTGTGACTATCCTGGCGAATAAGATTGTGATCTTCAGTTTACTGTAAATTTTCGTTTGTAGAGTGGTGCGAAAAATAAATGTCGCTCGGGTAGTAGGTCAGAGTCAGAAACGTATGTAAAATTAAACGAAGATCGAAAAACATGACAAATGAAGTTGTTGTTTTTACAGTGCGTACGACAAATTGTAAATTTATTGTTTCATTCCGGTCTGTAAAGTATAGTCCATCGCCGCCATATATTATGCAAACACCATGCCGATATCGAGGCTGATTGCGCGGGGTGGCGTACTCAAACGCGACCGCTCTGCCGCTTCGTTTGAAGCGGGGACAACTTATTTTCGAACAGTTCCACCAGTTTGGGTCCTTTAACCGAGTTATGGAATAATTTAGGTCGGATTGTGAGGACAATTAGAAAATAATGAATATCAATGGAGATTATTTGCAGTTAAACGAGAGAGCAGCAGCGTCCACAATGGAATAATCCGCGCTCCTTTTGTAGCGGCGCGGGGAGCGAGCTCATCGGCGCCGTGTTTGTCCTGGGATGAGCGCGCTGTTTGCGCGAGTACTTATTTCGAATCAGCGTGACAATACGGCCGCGTTATGCGATTTGTTGTCTGCCGGCCTTTGTGCGGGCGTAATCCGCGCGCAGCGCCAGCGCCAGCCCCGCACACTGCGCAGCGGCGAGGTTCCGCTCCGGCGGGCGTAATCGGCTCTGAGGGCCCGCGAGCAGAACGCGCCGCGCCGCAGCCGAGCGTGCCACTGCGGGCAGGGGCTGCGCTGCGGCTGCCCGCACAGCCGGCCGGCCGCAAGAGGGACGCACGTCCCCTCGTCGTCAAGTGGCGGCCGCTAAGCGCTGTAAAAATAAGCGTAAAGCGATTTTCTGCAGTTCGGAGTTCGGGCAACAACAGGGTACTCCTTATGTGCAGCATCGCAGCGAGGGTACATAACAGCAGGGAGGTACGTACAATTTGCTTAACAGCTCAAGCGCGGTTGTTATCAAACAGAACAACAAAATGAAGAAAGTAACTGAAAATTATAGTCTATTACGGCCACGGCGTGCTGAACTTCAGGTGTGCAGCTAGTGCTGGCCGGTGCGGGCCAAAGCCCATCCTGTCACTGGGCTTTCCTCGGTCCTTCTTGGGAGTGCCCGATTCAGGGAGACATTTCATTCTTTAGTGCAGTACCGCATTTTTTGGTCGACACAACTTTCTGAGTTCGGCATAATCGCGGTGTCAGTGCTATTTACCCTTTGCTATTTGTTCGTGATATGAAGGCTGTTCACATTTCCATTGGCTGTTTGTACAAAAAGAGGCATTATAGCGACAGGTGAAATACCCTCAGACTTCAAAAAGAATATAATAATTCCAATCCCAAAGAAAGCAGGTGTTCACAGATGTGAAAATGACCCAACTCCCAATTCCAATCCCAAAGAAAGCAGGTGTTCACAGATGTGAAAATGACCCAACTCTCAGTTTAATAAGTCACGGCTGCAAAATACTAACGCGAATTCTTTACAGACGAATAGAAAAACTAGTAAAAGCCGACCTCGGAGAATATCAGTTTGGATTCCGTAGAATGTTGAAATACGTGATGCAGTACCGAACCTGCGAATTATCTTAGAATATAGATTAAGGAAAGGCATACCTACGTTTCTAGTATGTGAGGACTTAGATACAACTTTTGACAATGTTGACTGCAATACTCCCTTTCAAATTCGGAAGGTGGCAGGGGTAAAATACAGGGAGCGAAAGGCTATTTACAATTTGTACAGAAACCAGATGGCAGTTACAAGAGTCGAAGGACATGAAAGGGAAGCAGTGCTTGGGAAGGAGGTGAGACAGGGTTTTAGCCTCTCCCCGATGTTATTCAATCTGTATACTGAGCATGCAGTGAAGGAAACAAAAAAAAAATCGGAGTAGGTATTAAACTCCATGGAGAAGAAATAAAAACTTTAAGGTTCGCCGATGACATTGTAATTCTGCCAGAGACAGCAAAGGACTTGGAAGAGCAGTTGAACGGAATGGACAGTGTCTTGAAAGGAGGGTATAAGATGAACATCAACAAAAGCAAAACGAGGATAAAGGAATGTAGTCGAATTAAGTCGGGCGATGCTGAGGGAACTAGATTAGAAAATGAGAAGCTAGTAAAGGATTTTTGCTATTTGGGGAGCTAAATAACTGATGATGGTCCAAGTAGAGAGGATATAAAGTGTAGACTGGCAATGGCAAGGAAAGCGTTTCTGAAGAAAAGAAATTTGTTAACATCAATTATAGACTTAAGTGTGAGGAAGTCGTTTCTGAACCTATTTGTATGGAGTGTAGCCATGTATGTAAGTGAAACATGGACGATAAATAGTTTGGACAAGAAGAGAATAGAAGCTTTCGAAATGTGGTGTTACAGAAGAATGATGAAGAGATTAGATGGGTAGATCACATAACTAATGAGGTGGTATTGAATAGGATTGGTGAGAAGGGCAGTTTGTGGCACAACTTGACTAGAAGAAGGGATAGGTTGGTAGGACATGTTCTGAGGCATCAAGGGATCACCAATTTAGTATTGGAGGGCAGCGTGGTGGGTAAAAATCGTAGAGGGAGACCAAGAGATGAATACACCAACCAGATTCAGGATGTAGGTTGCTGTAGGTACTGGGAGATGAAGAATCTTGCACAAGATAGAGTAGCATGGAGAGCTGCATCAAACAAGTCTCAAGACTGAAGGCCACAACAAGAACATAGCGATCTGTTGTCATAATCCTTTAAAACTAATGGGAATGACAGAACAGAGGGACAAAAATACTCTTTTCGAATCAGCAACGGGTGCTGCACTTTTGCTATGAAACAGTACTATAATAGCATACAGAAAGAATTTAAGGATTTAGTTGACAAAGGAAGTGCAAAAACATTACAGCGATCGACAGACGGAATTCATTGTCCTGTACATTAAGAAGCACTTTGTAGTAAAATTGCAGGCATGGAGAAATTGAAGAAATTGGCGGTACGAAGAGTAAAATTTCCGATTTCGTACGCATTAGACCAATGCCAGTTGCAACAGATGAACTGAACGAAGAGTACGGACACTTCGTATAATAGTTTTTCTATTTTTTTTAATCAGGCGACAGGAATGAAAATTAAAACATCCATAATTGACTGCTGGCTTCGTCTTTTGCACACTGTCCACAGTAAGACACTATAACGTTTATTCTTTTTGAGTTGATCTGGATACATTTCAAAAAATCGGTAGGTAGAAGGGGCACATTCAGACGAAGACAATCCAATTTCCTAATCTCACTGACTTTAAAGAGAACGCGAAGTTCGAAGAATTTATTGTCGCCTTGAAAGAATTACAAGGATAGTTTTACAAAGGTTTTGAGGACACTCTCAACTTCATATGCTTTTCCGACGTCGTTTGCTGTTTCAGTTGAGAGCGTCCCTGTGCAAGTGCTGAAGTAAGTGACTGATCTGCAAGGAAAAAGGTTTAAATGGCTCTGAGAACTATGGGACTTAATATCTGAGGTCATCAGTCCCCTAGAACTTAGAACAACTTAAACCTAACTAACCTACGGACGTCACACACACCCAGTCCGAGGCAGGATTCGAACCTGCAACCGTATCGGCGGGGCGAATCCAGACTGAAGCGCCTAGAACCGCTTGGCCACATCGGCCGGCAAAGATGAGCTGAAAGCCAAGTAGAGAAAGGAGTAGAAGAGGAGAATCGGGAAATAAGACACGTCGAGCAACACGTGTGCAGGGAAATTCCAATTTTAATGACCAAAGCTTTTTGGGTTAAAACTGTCCAGAACCTATACATTGCTGTCCTCAAGCTGCGATTCCAGTCCCATGAGGTTGCAAAATGTGCTACAATATTTCGATCGACATGTTTCTGTGAAAGATCTTTTTTCGATTATGAAAATAAATAACTCACGATTACGAGGCAACGTGAAGACGAAACATGTGAAAATTTCGGCGTCTGTCTGTATGCCGATAGTTGGTACGTGATGAAAATTCTATTATATCTTCAGTACGCTAAAAATAATTAACCAATATTGAAAATTTGCTTTATTTGTGATCTGTGTTGCTGAGAAATGTTAAATATTAAACCAAGTCGTATGCAGTGTGATGTTATAGCCATACACGTCATCGCGCTCAGACAGCAGGGCGTGTTAGTGATTGGGTGGGGGGGGGGGGGGGGGGGGGGAGGCGGAATGTGCAACAAAGCTGAGCCTTTGCCACTGGAGCCCACCGCGGCCTGTGAGCGGAAATCCTGGCCGCCCCTATATTAGGGCCATTCAAGAAGAAACAAGCCGGAAGCTCTAAAATGAAAACAGTTTTACGGACTGTAATGCCATTGCCTACGTACGGAAGAGTGGTCCCTATAGAAGCACCCCAAACTCTCCTCTATAGGGAAATGGGCACACACCCACATCACGACATTCTTCACAATAATGAGAACGGCTATGACGTGGAGTCTGATTAGCACACAGTTAAACGAGGTGATCCCTAAAGGTCCCTGTAAATGATCAAAAGTTTTCTCAAACTTAACTATCCTTACCAAATACTGGACCGTGTACATTGCTGTTTGACGTGTTTGTCAAGTAACGATCGTTTCTGACATGTTTGCAAGAAATTTTGATTGACAGGAAGTTTGACAAGATGGCAGATGTTGTTTGTATCGATGTTTCGCTGTGTATGGATAGCGAAAAACTGTTTTGTTACAATTTTTCTCACTGCATGATGAATTCCATAGCTATGGAATCTACAATCAAGGATAAAAACAAAATAACGTTGACAGTTAGCAAACTAGTAGACATCTCACATTTTTCCAAGCCGTATATTATGCAAGAAGAGATTACAAACAAAATCAATATCTTACGCAGGACATACAAGCGGTAGTGCAGTGAAATAAAAGAAATAGAAGTTCTCGAGTTCTTCTAAAGACTAAGTGGATTATGTGTTCACACGTTATGGTATTGTTATGAACAGTCATTAAAGGAAACTAAGCTAAACTAAACTCTTCCCGAACCGGCCATGGAGGCCCAACGGTACCGACCGGCCGCCATCTCATTCTCTGTCCACAGGCTTCACTGGATGATGCGGATATAGAGGAGCATGTGGTCAGCGCAAAGCTCTCCCGACCGTTTCGTCAGTTTACGAGTCCGGTGCCGGTACGTCTCAGTCAACTAGCTCCTCAATTTGCCTCACAAGAGCAATGAAGAGTCATTAGCGGACCAAAAAGAAAGAATAAATTTTAGCCTACTTCTGTATTCCTTTTCAGTGTGAGAGCGAAGTAATTCTAAATAAGTTATTGACAGTTTCACTGTCCATCTCCAGAAAGTCGATGTAATGATTGGGTTCTGAGTGTAGCATTTCGATTAACAGGTTTTCATATGTATATTTCTCTCTGATTTTAAACAAATCGCTGGCAAAGCTCTTGTTCTTGTTCTTCTTTACAGTGGCGGAGTCAACCTTAGAAATGCTTTGTTTGCATTTGTAGCTATTCTCATTATTGCCAAAACACATGATACACGAAAAGCGTCTACTTCAAAAGTAAGGTTAAACGACGAGCTTTCTTGCAATGTGTACAGCTTGTTTCCCCAGTCGTAGTGAATTTGACAGACAAATTTAAGTATTTACGAAGGCCTTACGGAGTCATCAAAAGTTTAGTTGTTCGTTTTTTAAGAAAGTTGATGTAATCAACGGGTTCTGGGAGTAACGTTTCCTGTAGCAGATTTTCGTGCTTAAATCTCTCTCTCGTTTTAAGACATTCTCCACACCACTGTCTTCTTCTTCTTTAAATATACTGCCACAGCCAATGCCAGGACTGCTTTGTGTACGTTTGTGGCCATTCTCAGTACTATAAAAATACTCACAGGCTTGTTTGACAAATCCGTCGATAGTCAAGGGTGAGTTTGACAAGCAAATTTGCTTGTTTACAGGGGTCTTTAGGAGTCAGACGGGGACCACTACTGTTTCTTATACACAAAATTTATGTATTCTAATATGACAGGTCATTCTAAAATATTTCTGTTTGCTGGTGACACTAGATTGGTAGCGAACCATGTTGAGTGCAACGTTGGCAATGTATCTAATAGCACAGTACACAACTTATATTCATGGCTTCTGGGGAATAAACTGATGTTAAATTACTTTACATTTCATAAAACAGTTCAGTTATAACTGACATTTTGATCACACAGAATCGGCATAGGTTTAGGGAGTCTGAACAATTAAAATTCCTAGGTGTTCAGATACATGGTACCCGCCATGAAAAGCCCACGTTCACAGTCTTGTTCATAAACTGAATGTATTTACAGTTCGAACAGTATCTGCAATAACTGATATTCCAACACGAAAATTACCCCACTTTGCTTAATTTCATTCGCATATTATATATAGAATTATATTCTGAAGTAACTCTTCCCTTTCAAAAATGGTAATTTTGGGCTAGAAGCGTGCATTTCGAGCAATGTCTGCTGTAGGTTCGCGAAGCTGTTGTCAGCCAATGTGTAGGAGTCTGCAAATTCTGACATTAGGCTTTCAATATAAGCTGTCTTTAATGTAGTTTGTTGTTAACAAAGTGAACTTATTTCCAAGAATTATCAGCTTTCAGTCAGTCATTTGTAATAGACATATTTTACACACACACAAAAAAAAAAAAAAAACAGGATGTGTGTACGTGTGCGTGTATGTTCCACATCTCCTCCAAAACCGCTGAACCGATTTGAACCAAACTCGATACACATATCCCTTACTATCAAGCAACAATTGCTGCTGGGTTAAAAATCACATACCAATTATAGTTTACGAAATATGACGTCATAAACGACGGGAGGTGTAAAACCACACCGAATCATGCATGAAGTGTTAATAGATTTATTCTGCACCCTTAAGACACTCCTACAGTCGAGTCACCTTATTCCCCGACAACTGGCAGCGACAGACATCTTTCAGCTGCGTTTGCGTTGCACAGAAGGCTGTACGTGAAACGATAGCTGTCTACATAACTATGTAGAGGCGTTGCCATAGAGTTGTTTAGAAAATCACGCTGCTGACATGCAAAACAGCCGTGCTTTTACATTCTGCTAAGAGAAGCTGAATTTTTCTTCTCCGTTATTGCAGAAAGACTTGGCAGCAATATAGCCACTCTACAGGATTGCTGGCGGCGGTGTCACGGGAATGAACTATCGCAAGAAGACCGGTCTCCGATGGTCGCGTGGTGCTACCTAGAGGGAAGGCCACCGTGTTTCGCGTATGACTGGCACATCAAGCTGCAACAGCTGCAGCAGTTTGAGCAGCAGTTGGCACAACAGTGACATAACGACGTGTCACAAACCGATTACTTCAAGGACAGTGCCGACTCAGACGCCCTGTAGCGTGCATTCCACCCACTGCAAACCAGTGCCATTTGCAACTTCGGTGCTGTCGAGTAAGAGCTCATTGAAGGGCTGGGAGGAGCTCTATTGAGCTTTCTGACAATATCAGGTCCTGCTCGGTGTCAGTGATGACTGTGTGTCGATTAGAAGATAGCCAGTTGAGGGCCTGCAGCCAGGCTGTCTGCGTGGTAGACACATTGGTCATGCACCTGGAGATATGGTCAGGGGTCTGATTTCGTGTGACAGCAGGAACACTCTTGTGGATAGCCCAAGCGCCCTCACTGTGAATCTGTACATCAATCTGGTGGGTCGACCTATTATTCTTCCATTCACAGACAGCAGGAAAACGGTCTCATACCAGTGTTGTAATCCAACATGCTCTGCAGAGTGTCGACATGTTGCCTCAGCCTGATCAGGCACCATTTCTGTCTCCAATCGAGCATATATGGAACATCATAGGACGACAACTCCAGTGTCATCCACAGACAGCGTTAACCATCCCTGTATTGACTGACCAAGTAAAATAGGCATGGACGCTCATCCGACAAACTGACGTCTGGCACTCGCACAACAAAATGCGTGCATGTTTGCATTCTTGTTTTCAACTGTCCAGCAATTACAGCGGTTATCAGTGTAGCCACGTTTCACATTTGCAGTGGCTTACCTTGCGCTTGCATTTACCAGTGACCTTACAGTTTTAAACACTTCAATACGTTTCCTAGACAAATGTATTCCCGAAATTTCATCACTGTACATTAATTACTTCTTCGTGTTGTAATTTTTTTCTTCCATTGTAGAAACTGGTAAAAATGAATACCGGAGCAATTCTGGGTCTGTAAGCTAGCAAGAGCAATAATAGGCAATAAATAAAAATGAGTACCCCCTTTCTAGTGAATAACATGATACAGTATCTTCGTTCCCCATAAAGTTGTATTTGAGAATACTTCGAATGTGGACATATTTAGTTTGATGGTTGTTGTTGTTGTGGTCTTCAGTCCTGAGACTGGTTTGATGCAGCTCTCCATGCTACTCTATCCTGTGCAAGCTTCTTCATCTCCCAGTACCTACTGCATCCTACATCCTTCTGAATCTGTTTAGTGTATTCATCTCTTGGTCTCCCTCTACGATTTTTGCCCTCCACGCTGCCCTCCAATATTAAATTTGTGATCCCTTGATGCCTCAGAACATGTCCTACCAACCGATCCCATCTTCTAGTCAAGTTGTGCCACAAACTTCCCTTCTCCCCAATCCTATTCTATACTCCTCATTAGTTATATGATCTACCCATCTAATCTTCAGCATTCTTCTGTAGCACCACATTTAGAAAGCTTCTATTCTCTTCTTATCCAAACTAGTTATCGTACATCATTCACTTCCATACATGGCTACGCTGCATACAAATACTTTCAGAAACGACTTCCTGACACTTAAATCAATATTCGATGTTAACAAATTTCTATTCTTCTGAAACGCTTTCCTTGCCATTGCCAGTCTACATTTTATATCCTCTCTACTTCGACCATCATCAGTTATTTTGCTCCCCAAATAGCGAAACTGCTTTACTACTTTAAGTGTCTCATTTCCTAATCTAATTCTCTCAGCATCACCCGACTTAATTCGACTACATTCCATTATCCTCGTTTTGCTTTTGTTGATGTTCATCTTATACCCTCTTTTCATGACACTGTCCATTCCGTTCAACTGCTCTCACAGAATTACAATGTCATCGGTGAACCTCAAAGTTTTTATTTCTTCTCCATGGATTTTCATACCTACTCCGAATTTTTCATTTGTTTCCTTCACTGCTTGCTCAATGTAAAGATTGAATAACATCGGAGATAAGCTACAACCCTGTCTCACTCCCTTCCCAACCACTGCTTCCCTTTCATGTCCCTCGACTCTTATAACTGCCATCTGGTTTCTGTTCAAATTGTAAATAGCCTTTCGCTCCCTGTATTTTACCCCTTCCACCTTCAGAATTTGAAAGAGAGTATTCCAGTCAACATTGTCAAAAGCCTTCTCTAAGTCTACAAATGCTAGAAACGTAGGTTTGCCTTTCCTTAATCTAGCTTCTAAGATAAATCGTAAGGTCAGTATTGCCTCACGTGTTCCCACATTTCTACGGAATCCAAACTGATCTTCCCCGAGGTCAGCTTCTACCAGTTTTTCCATTCGTCTGTAGAGAATACGCGTTAGTAGTTTGCATCCGTGACTAATTAAACTGATTGTTCGGTAATTTTCACATCTGTCAGCACCTGCTTTCTTTGGGATCGGAATTATTATATTCTTCTTGAAGTCTGAGGGTATTTCGTCTGTCTCATACATCTTCCTCACCAGATGGTAGAGTTTTGTCAGGACTGGCTCTCCCAAGGCCGTCAGTAGTTCTAATGGAATGTTGTCTTTTCCCGGGGCCTTGTTTCGACTCAGGTCTTTCAGTGCTCTGTCAAACTCTTCACGCAGTATCGTCTCTCCCATTTCATCTTCATCTACATCCTCTTCCATTTCCATAATATTGTTCTCAAGTACATTGCCCTTGTATAGGCCCTCTATATACTCCCTCCACCTTTCTCCTTTCCCTTCTTTGCTTAGAACTGGGTTTCCATCTGAGCTCTGTTCTCCAAAGGTCCCTTTAATTTTCCTGTAGGCAGTATCTATCTTACCCCTAATGAGGTAAACCTCTACATCCTTACATTTGTCCTCTAGCCATCCCTTCTTAGCCATTTTGCACTTCCTGTCGATCTTGTTTTTGAGGCGTTTGTATTCCTGCTTCATTTACTGCATTTTTATATTTTCTCCTTTCATGAATTAAATTCATTATTTCTTCTGTTACCCAAGGATTTCTACTAGCCCTCGTTTTTTTACCTACTAGGTCCTCTGCTGCCTTCACTACTTTATCTCTCAAAGCTACCCAATCTTCTTCTACTGTATTGCTTTCCCCAATTCCTGTCAATTGTTCCCTTATGCTCTCCCTGAAACTCTGTACAACCTCTGGTTCTTTCAGTTTATCCAGGTCCCATCTCCTTAAATTCCCACATTTTTGCAGTTTCTTCAGTTTTAATCTACAGTTCATAACCAATAGATTGTGATCAGAGTCCACATCTGCCCCTGGAAATGTTACAATTTAAAACCTGATTCCTAAATCTGTGTCTTACCATTATGTAATCTATCTGAAACCTGTCAGTATCTCCAGGCTTCTTCCATGTATACAACCTTCTTTTATGATTCTTGAACCAAGTGTTAGCTATGATTAAGTTGTGCTCTGTGCAAAATTCTATCAGGCGGCTTCCTCTTTCATTTCTTAGCCCCAATCCATATTCACCTACTACGTTTCCTTCTCTCCCTTTTCCTACTACCGAATTCCAGTCACCCATGACTATTAAATTTTCGTCTCCCTTCACTATCTGAATAATTTCTATTATTTCATCATACATTTCTTCAATTACTTCGTCATCTGCAGAGATAGTTGGCATATAAACTTGTACTACTGTAGTAGGCATGGGCTTCGTGTCTATCTTGGCCACAATAATGCGTTCACTATTCTGTTTGTAGTAGCTTACCCGCACTCCTATTTTTTTATTCATTATTATACCGACTCCTGCATTACCCCTATTTGATTTTGTATTTATAACCCTGTATTCACCTGACCAGAAGTCTTGTTCCTCCTGCCACCGAACTTCACTAATTCCCACTATATCTAACTTTAACCTATCCATTTAAATTTTTAAATTTTCTAACCTACCTGCCCGATTAAGGGATCTGACATTCCACTTTCCGATCCGTAGAACGCTAATTTTCTTTCTCCTGATAACGACGTCCTCTTGAGTAGTCGCCACTCGGAGAGCCGAATGGGGGACCATTTTACCTCCGGAATATTTTACCCAAGAGGACGCCATCATCATTTAACCATACAGTAAAGCTGCATGCCCTCGGGAAAAATTATGGCCATAGTTTCCTTTCGCTTTTAGCCGTTCGCAGTACCAGCACAGCAAGACTGTTTTGGTTAGTGTTACAAGGCCAGATCAGTCAATCATCCAGACTGTTGTCCCTGCAACTACTGGAAAGGCTGTTGCCCCTCTTCAGGAACCACAAGTTTGTCTGGCCTCTCAACAGATACCCCTCCGTTGTGGTTGCACCTACGGTACGCCTATCTGTATCGCTGAGGCACGCAAGCCTCCCCACCAACGGCAAGGTCCATGGTTCTTGGAGGGGGGGGGGGGGGAATCGTAAATCCGGCATATCTGATGGTATATCTGACATAATTCAAGAACAGGCCTAATTAGTTACATCCAGACTGTCAATTTGCTTTATGCAGTTGTAAGCCGAGTCAGATTCGCTCTACGACATCAAGTCCTTGGGCCTACTTCCTAAAATGTCAATTAGTGTTGAGCGTTGAAATCTAGCACTGGAGTACGTACTTTAGAATTTTGTGCACTATTTTCGTTAACATACATATAAGTGGAAACTAACTTACACTTTCTTTTACATTGCAGATGTATTTTTGGAGACTTTTTAGGATATTGTGATATTACTGAAATGCGATAGGAAGCCGGTGCGATTGGAAAGGTACGGAGCCATAATGAATTGATTAACTTTTCTAAAAGCACTTACGAATTTATTTTTAAAAGCAAACATCCAAGAATAACTTTAACTGGAAAGATATAATTTCAATAACCAACTCATGGCAAACATCTCAAAAGGGCAACAGTATGAAAACACTTCATTTTTGTAAAGAATACAAAATGAAGTGAAAAGGATACATTTACATTACAAACAGGAAAACATATGATCAAATGATTATGTCACAAACATCAACCATCGGCTATTGGCAGTAGCAATAATTCCGCCTTCTCTACGACCATAGGACAGCGGTTGCCACTACCGCAGAACTCGAAACCTTCATTAAAAATTTTAGTCTTGGTACTCAGGCATCTTTAACAAGATCACAGGTAACAAGAGATACTTTCATTTATCCTGAAACACAGCGACAACTCATTAGTTATTTAGTAAAATCTAACATACTGCATGTGCAGAAATTCTTTTTTAGTTTTTTTATAGACTCAAACAATTTAGTAAACAGCTCGATCTCGTGATACTAGCCAACAGGTAACTCTAGACACGCCTCAGAAATAAGGTAGCTAGATTCAACAATTTTCAATGCCTGTAAAGTACAATTCGCAAATCAGAAGAATTACATCTGCATTCTATACTCTTCGGTTCTAAATTCAGTTTGGAATAGTGACAGCCACAAGCCCACACACATTGACAGAACTGGACTCAAGTAGTACCAGGCAAAACCTTCATAAATAAGACATTTGCATACATAACAACGGGCAAACAGGATACGGAGTAACAGGATACGGAGTCAGAATACCCACCACACGATACCAAGTGACGTGCACACTGACAAGATGCTCACCGTGATTTCTCGTAAAATCCAGCGCTCATTGACCAACGCTTCCTTAGAGAGCGCCGAGAGAAGGATGTAACAAAGAATACTAGTAGTCGGAAACTGACGGGTCTCATCCAGCAGCCGCCATCGGGTCCATTACTTGCAAAGGTCAGATCGGACTCCAATCCGGGACCACAGTGGACACAAACTGCTTGCAACTTCTATAGCAGAGGACACGCCGAATACTGTGCGTCCTGCAGAAGTAGACTTTAACGAACAATGTTCACGGCTGCGACCAACACTCGGAACCGCCAGTCACAGAGTGACCAAAGGCACCACTCTTGCCAACGGGCCACGGCAGACGCTTGGCCACAACAACGCGCTACTCTCTTGCGCTCTTCGTCGTCAGTGTCAGTCCCCTTTCTCTAGGTCGTCGTAGCCCTCAACTAGCTTCTCCTCCGACAAGCCCTCTACCGGCGACATTAACGCTCCGGGCGCTCTTGCGGCCTGAGAGATTCCAAATCATTGGGACTTACGAAATTAAATGCGGGTGCACGGCAAAATCACATTAATTTAATTGTGTCTTACATCATTTTTTCATCTACTTAGCCTCCACTATGTCCAGATAAAGAATGCGCTTCTTCCTGTGGGAGAGGATGTACCTGATTAGTTCGACGAATTGTTTTGCAACAATATTATTGAATCCTACTACGGCGTCTTCAGCAGAAACAGAGGGCATTAAATTTACTTTCTAAGGAAAATACTACGTACTACTATTCAGAGTGATCAATATTCTGTTCTTAAGGACAAGGAATTACGCAGTGAGGGGAGAGAGAATAACTCTTTTGCTATTTGTTCGTTCCTTTATTTCGTATGTTTAGGAATTTTACAGAATTTCATTAATATCCTATTGCACTGCATGCCACTAAACGTGTCTTGAACGGTATGTCAACATCATCTCGGCTCCCTTTATATGATACGCAAACAAGGAATACACTAAGTGGTCAAAAGTATCCGGACACCTGGCTGAAAATTACTTACAAATTCGTGGCGCCCTCCATCGATAATGCTGGAATTCAGTATGGTGTTGGCCCACCGTCAGCCTTGATGGCAGCTTCCACTCTCTCAGGGATGCGTTCAGTCAGGAGCTGGAAGGTTTCTTCGGGAATGGCAGCCCATTCTTCACGGAGGGTTCCACTGACGAGAGCTATCGATGTCGGTCGGTGTGGCTGGCGTGCCCGAATTTCTCTTCAACAATGGGAAGCAAGAAGATGATTAAAACATCAATGTAGCCCTGTGCTGTGGCAGTGTCACGCAAAACACGAGCATACCATAAGACCATCGCCTCCGAATTTCATTGTTGGCACTACACACGCTGGCAGATGACATTCGCCGGGCATTCGCCATACCCAACCCCTGCCATCGGATAGACACATTATGTACCGTGGATCGTCAATCCAAACAACGTTTTTCCACTATTCAATCGTCCAATGTTCAAGCTCCTTACACCAAGCGAGGTATCGTTTGACATTTACCGGTGTGAAGTGTGGGTTATGAGCAGCCGCTCGACCATGACATCCCATTATTGTCACCTCCAGCCTAACTTGCAGTGGATGCTGATGCAATTTGGAATTCCTTTGTGATGGTCTCAATAGATGTCTGCCTATTACACTTTACGACCCTCTTCGACAGTCGGCGATCTCTGTCAGCCAACAGACGGGGTAGGCCTGGACGCTTTTCTGCTGTACGTGTCCCTTCACGTTTCCACTTCACTATTACATCGGAAACAGTGGACCTAGGGATGTTTAGGAGTGTGTAAATCTCGCGTATAGACGTATGACACAAATGACATCCAATCACCTGACCACGTTCGAAGTCCGTGAGCTCCGCGGATCGCCCCATTTTGTTCTCTCACTATGTCTAATGACTACCGAGGTCGCTGGTATGGAGTACCTGGCATTAGGTGGCAGCACGATGCACCTAATATGAAAAACGTACGTTTTTGGGGGTGTCCGGATACTTTTGATCACATAGTGTAACTGTAATTTCGGTTTTCTGAAAAAATGTTTTATTTGTTCGTCTATATAAACCTCACTGCCTTAAAAATATCCCCCATTAGCTCCAATACACTTATACCAGCGACTTTTCCAGCCCTTCTCTAACTGTGTTCGGAATGGGTTTTAGCTCTCTCGGCAGTTCTTTTTAATCTCATCTACTGTTACAAAACGACGATCTTTCAAAGTTTTCTCTATTTTTCGTGATAGATACGCGTAAAGAGCAACGTCTGGCGAATTAGGAAGCTATCGCATCATTACAGTATTGTTTTCGCCAAAAATTCACAAAGTATCATCGAAATGTGAGCGAATGATCTATCGTGGGGGTAAAGCCATCAATTGTTTCTATACAAATGACATCGTTTTTCTTCGGATTACTTCACACAAACGATATTTATGGCAAGAAATCATAGTGGATTATGCCGTTAAAATAGAAGCATAACCTTCTCATTGGGTCCCACCTGTCGAATTTTTTTCTGTCTCGGCTATCTTGAATAGTGCTATTGTGGCGATTAGGTCCTAGTTTCAACCTCAAACCCATTTTTCATTACCTGTAATTATTTTCCAGTAGTTTCTTACCGTTTCTGACTTCAACTAGTGCCTTGTCTGCAACTTATGTTCGCCGCTGTGTTTGTTCTAAATTGAACAATTTTGTAACATATGTTCCTGTCAGGTTTCATATCCAAAACATACAGGAAAATTTCCGCCAACACCATAAGCGTCGTCTCTGGTTGTAAGCAAGGAGAGGTACACAGCAGTCAGATGCGATTCCATTAGTTTTTCTTCTACTTGCAGATCTAGATTTGCAAGTATAAGAGATACTAATGGGATGGTGACTGACTGCCGTGTACCTCTCCTTGCTTACAGTATACGGTCGCTGTGCGCAACGGTTCCTGATGGAAACAAAGTTGGTTCTCTGGTTGCGATATGACGATCGTTCCTGTAAGCATTTCTTTCGTTTTTTCCATGATATTGTCGGTTTATGATGTGATGAGGCATCCAGAGCGCTCGTCATCTTGAGCGTCTTCATGGCCTTCTTAGAAACGCTTACACCACACGTATATAAGTTTACATCTACATGACCACTTAATTCACCATTAAGTGCCTGGCTGAGGGTTCATTAAACCATCTTCCAGCTGTTTCTCTACTGGTCCACTCTCGAAAAACACGAAGGAAAAACGAACACTTCAATCTTTCCGTACCAGCTCCGATTTATTTTATTCTAATAAGATGAACTTTCCTCCCCATATAGGTGGACAGCAACAAAATATTTTCACATTCTGATTAGAAAGTTGGTGACTGAAATTTTTGGAGAAGATCATGTCGCAACGAAAGACAACTTTGTTTTAATGATTGCCCCGCCAATAAGCGAACCACATCCCTGGCATTCTCTTCCCTGTTTTGCAATAATATGAGGCGTGTTTTTTAAGTAAGGTTCGTTTTGTTGTAGACACTAGTAGCTCGTGCGCATACCGCAACGAGCGCTTGCGTCGTGTACCGGCATGCCTCGGGAACAACTGTGCTGAGTTTCAGCTCTTTAGCTATCCTGTACGGTTCTATTCTGTACTTTCAATATGGTTATGACTATCAATTCGTCCGCCGCGTGTGAGGTTCGCTCAGTGATACGGTTTTTGTCAGCAAGGAACCTGTGTGCTGCAGAAATTCATCGACAGATTTGCGAAGTGTACGGTGTTACTATTATGAGTGGAAGCAAAGTGCAAGTGAGTACGAGAATTTAAAGATGGCCGTGACAAAGTCCATGATGAGGACTGTTCCAGTCACTCTTCTTTGATTACAGACGATTTAGTGGATTCAGTTGAAGTGAGGATTCGTGAGAACAGGCGCTTCACAGTAACAGGTCTCTCAAACGAATTTCCTGACGTGTCGAGATCAGTGCTTTACAACATTGTTTCTGAACACCTAAAGTTTAGGAAACTGGGCTCCCGTTAGGTCCCGAAACTCCTGAAAGAGGACCACAAAAACAAAAGATTTGAATGTGCGATGAAGTTCTTGACTCGTTATCACGAAGAAGGTGATTGCTACTTTAGTCAGATCGTAATCGGAGACGAAACATGGGTTTCGCATATCACGCCCGAATCGAAGCAACAGTCCATGGAATGGAGACACACACACTCTCCTGTAAAAGTGAAGGCCATAGAGACTATGTCTCAGCGCAAAATCATGGCGTCGGTGTTTTGGGATAGGCATGGTGTTTTTTTGGTAGACTTCATGCAATGAGACACCACTATCAATGCAGAAGCATACTGCTAAACACTGAGAAAGCTATGCAGTGCCATTCAAAAGAAAAGACGCGGTGTGCTGACAAAGAGAAATGTCCTTCTCCATGACAATGCAAGACCTCACGCAGGAGGTCAGACACACAGTCCTGATCTTGCGCTGAGCTATTACCAACTGTTCCTCCACCTCAAACAACACCTCAAAGGCAACTGTTACAATGATGACTAACACGTGAAAACGGCAGTGAACTCTTGGTTATCAGAGCAGGCGGCAAGTTTCTATGAAGAGGATATTTTAAAATTGGTTGAGAGGTATTATACGTGTTTGAACAAACTGGGCAACTATGTCGAAAAATAAAGTATGTACTTTCTGAAAATAAACTTACTTTCTTGAAATAACCTTTTGTTGTGTACTTATGTTCAAACGGACCTTACTTAAGAAACACGCCTCGTGCAAAACGAACCGCCTTTCTTTGAACTTTTCGATGACAAGTGAAGAGTAAGCAGTCTCTTTATAAGACTTGTAGCATTTTGCAAGTGCTCTGCCAATTAATAGCAGCCTTCCGTTTGCTTTCCCCACAACAGTACCTATGTGATTGTGTAATTTTCAGTTATTGGTAACTGGAATCCCTAAGTGTTTACTTGGATGTTCAGCCCTTAGAGGTGTGTGTTTTATCGTGTAATCGAAATTCAGAGGATTCCTTTTAGTACTCATGTGGATGACTTCTCATTTCCATTATTTAAGTCCAATTTGCACTTTTCGCACCATACAAGATATTCTGTGTAAATCATTTGTTTTCATCATGTGATTACTGTGAATGACAGCATCATCTGCAAATAATCTGAGAGAACGCCACAGACTGCCTCCTAGATCTTTATGTCAATCAGGAATAGCAGAGGGCCTATAACACTTACTTTCTTTAGAACACTGGATATCACTTCCGTTTTACTCGTTGATTTTTCCAACGATTACTACGTACTGTTACCTTCCTAACAGGAAATCAAATGAGGTGATACTCCGTAGGCACACTATCTGATTAGAAGTCGCTTACGAGGAGCAGTGTCAAAAGCCATTTGGAAATCTAAAAATATGGAACCAGTTTGATATCCCCTGTTGATAGCATTAATTGCTTCGTCAATATAGAGAGTACTTTGAATTTTCTGGTTAGTTCTGTGGGACCAAACCGCTGAGGTCATCAGTCCCGAATATAGAGAGCTAGATGCGTTTCATAAGAACGATATTGTCTGAATCCGTGTTGGCTGTTTGTCAATTAATCGGTTCCTTCGAGATAACTCATAATGTTCGATCACAGTATAATTTTCCAAATCTCGTTATAAATCAAGGACAGCGACATGGATCTGTAATGCTGCGGATTACTCCTATTTCCTTTCTTAGGTATTGGTGTGACTTGTGCAACTTTCCAGAATGGCACGAATTTTCCTCTGAGCGAGCGGCTGTATATGATTGCTATAAATGGAGATCTTGTATCAGCGTATTATGAAAGACACCTGACTCGTATATGATCTGAACGTAAACTCGTGTTTTATTCACAGCAGACTTTCCAAAAGCAACATTAAACATTTCTAAGACTTCGTTTCGCGTCCCTATGTTTTTGTTGCAAAATTCAATCCAAAATCTCATCCAATAATATGCAAGATAAATAAATGTCGATACTACAAAAATACACATAATCGTTCTGGCAGCTGGTAACACTGTTAAGTATCTGTTATGGTACCTCACAGATACTTTTCAGCCGTGTTTACCAATACAGCAGCGAGATAGATGCGCAGATTCGATCAATACAGCACGCTAAACTACAAAATACCCGTTATTATTTCAACACATCCCGTATGGAAGATGAAAGCACGATTTTCTGATTGACGAGAACTTAACTCACGTTCAACAACGTCTACCAGATTGACATTTCTGTTCAGTATCAGACTCGAAAGAACTGACCCTCCAGGTTTAGCCGAGAGCGATAATGCGCTGCTTCCTGGACTCAGGTAGGCGCGCCTGCCCCAGATCGAATACGTCCTGCGTATCAACAACGAGAGCTGGTGTGCCGGCCAGCCTGGATGTGGTTTATAGGTGAATACTGGGCTGGTCCCCATGTCCTGCATCAGGTACTCGATTTGCAGGCATGTGAAAGACGTTCACACTCTTTTATAGCTTACACTAGGCGCAGACAGATGGGGGGTACCCCAATTCCTGGGGGGGGGGGGGGGGGTAAGGGGGGGGGGGTGACAGGAAGGGCATCCGGTCATTCTCGCCAACTCCATAGTAACAAGGCCGACTCCGCGTCGAAGTTTTACAAAGACCCAAAGAAAACGATGATCAGACTGAAGAGAACTAGAACGAGAAAACAAGTGTACACAGGGCCATCTGTCATGCAATTTCAAAACTATTTCTTCGTCCACCTGTATTCACATTGCAAATGAAAATGTCAGATATCTCGGGAGTTTGAACACATCCAGTAGAGCTGAGCCTTCAAATCGCGATATTCTTTTCGTGTTGGCAGCAAATGACGGGAGCTACTGAAAGTGTGAATATAGAATTTCCTTGCATCTGGCAGCAAAATAACGTGAACAAATCTGAGATAAGCTAAACTGATTCAAAGACACGTATTATAAAGTGGTTGCATTAATATGTTTGATGGTTCACTATCTTTGAGTTTTATTTTGTAAGAAATGGTATTTCCTCTTGTGCTCCACCCTTTCCTTCCCACACTGCTTTTATAAAAATGAGTTGTATTGTCCAGTGCCGAGGAGTCGACACAACGAGAATACAAACATAAATGATGTTTTGCTTTCTTCGTTTCAATAGGTGCTCTTCCGTTACTGCTATGAGGTATGATATTGGTCGTGAATGTGGCACTGTACCTCCTACAAGTAAAGTGCGTATGAATAACGGATACACCATTTCCATTCAAGGTCGCTTGATCTTACGCTACGTCACTTTTTTTGGTGGGTATTTATGACAGACGCTGTGTATGATCTTCCAACACCTACCCCTATGGGTGAAATGCTATGCCGTATAGTAACAGCATTTAATGTAATATCCCAGACATTTGCACAGAAGTATGGGACGAGTTTGAATGTCATCTGTAAGTTCGTCGTGCGTCCAATGTAGAAAACATTGAACGTTTTTGACAGGTAATTAAAACTTTGAAACTAAACTTAGTTTTGAAAAATATTCTAAGGCTGAATGTACGTCAATTTAGAGGCTATATCCTAGCACAGGCGGATAGTTCATAAGGAAACGTCAGATTTGTAGTCCAAAGTATAAAGCATAGTTCTTCGAATAATGTATCCAGGATAACGCGATGCATTTTGGTAAGTACTTTGGTCTAGTAACTGATTTTAGAATCATGTGGAGAAATGAGCACCAGAGACCGCTATATGCAGTTCGCGCCCTTTTCTACAATTTTTGTTGTTGTTAGACATGAGGTTGTGTTTTGCGTATCATTTGTAAATATTTCGCGTTCCACACATTCAAGTGCTGTATAATGCTGTCAAATTCTTCGGGTTCAGAATTTAGCGCTATATATTTTGGAACTATTTTTACAACATGCAGACGGTTAAGCCATACTTCGTCCGTCGTGCACCATCTTATACCTTGAAACGGAAGAACGTCTTCGGCCATATTTACAAATGAACTGAGTTTCTCTAATGTTTTAATAATTTTTTCCTCTCTTGAAAATTTGTGCTAGTTACAAATAGCTTCTCTTTCAAACTGTAGTTAACTTTTTCCATAACGGCTCCTAATATCTTCCCTGCTCCTTATTTCGTCCTCCTAGGATTTCCGGTTTCTGCAGTTGGTAAGAAATGTTTAACTGTGCGTGCAGAGCGACATCACTCCATACTTCTGTTGAGAGAGTCTGCCTTGTACAGCACGTTTCGCGTCCGTGTACGAGAGAGTTCATCTTTTCGCCCTGCGGTGAGCCAGTGTATCAGTCAGATTAACGGTGTGCTATTCCTAGATTGAGTACTGGTTTGTGTTCAACTATTGGGCGTTACTTCAGTCGTGTTTGGCTTGTAATCACTACTGGCAACGGTCTGGCCTAAGATGCTCTAGCTGCCATTATAATTAACCTGAGGATGTTCGTAATTTCGTCCCCCGTTGCGGTTCCTGTTTTCCTATATCAGGGACGAAATTTTAACTGTTATTAAAAATTAATTTTATTTGCTGTTTTTAGAGATTATTTTACTTTTCCCTATTGAAATAGGCAAGCAGAGAGAAATGGATTCGTTGCACAAAATGCTTGATTTCTTATCGCGAAACATGCTCTTCTTCCACCCAGCCATACAAATTCACATATGGCACATCTCTAGAAGGCTTAAAATAACTTGAAAACATGACTCATTCGTGGTCTTGAATTGATTTATAATAGTCAAGGTATTTGTGAATTTCATAATGAAAACAATTGAACATTTGAATTAATTGAATTTTTGAAAATTTTTATGGCGGACGAAACTGTCAACACTTTTACCTATTTCTGTTTTTCAGCGTTAACGTTTAGCCAAATACTGGTTTTAGTGAGTTATAAAAATTTAACAGCCTACAAGTGGAGAATAAATTCAGGGTTCAGAGCTTATATAGTTCCTACCCTACTAAGATGACGAAATTTCGGCTCTCTACTTCTCTATATTAATTGTTTTTTGATAATACTGCCGCTTAATTTTATTGATCCTGTCCTGCAATGGTAAATGCTATTAAAAATTGTAAAACGATGATATGCGACAATATTTATTGCAGAGACGAAATGTTTTGTATGCAGGTTTTCTGCTTCTGGCACATAGAGTGTTGCCTTGCTGTGTAGTAAGTTAATAATGTAACAGGTAGACTATTAAATACAGTACTGACAAAGTTTTCCCGATTGCAACACTTTTAAATTTCTATTAATAATTTGTTCTTAGATACATGACAATGTTTTACTTTGGAACACGTTTTGACATTTGGAACAACCTTAATTTTCAGGAGTATTTTTTTGTTAATTTCATAAAAAGACTGCAGCACATGAGCCATGAACGTAAACATTTAAAAATGGAATATAGAAATATGTTAAACTACAATTACAAGGCTGGCTAGAGGCGATGTCTGAGAAATGTACCAAAAAACAACACTCTGCCCTAAGTTAAATTTCACCGTAAATTACGATCTTCATTAACGTGGAAGATATACTCTTGAAAAATCCGACTCCACTTCTCCTTCCTTCCACCTTATTAACTTCTTGAAGTAAATCAGAACTCTTACAGGTGTTATCGAATTCTCTGGCACCAAATTGACGTGTTCTGTTCCGGATGATCCGAGAAAGAGTTTCGCGGCACGTGACTTCGGAGTTACTACCTCGATAACGAGTTCGGCCACAAACTTCGTTCTCCCCACCCTCTGCGGCTGTCAGCTCTGCCGAGTTGGATCAGAAACTTTTTCTTCCCTGCAACAGCTCACTTCCGTCGATACCCAAGCCAGGTACAGGCGGATGCCCGCTAACAATCGTTTCAGGTTCTGCAAAGTGTCCCAATATGCTTTCTCACAGACAGGAGCTGAAGTTTAAACAGTAGCTTTATTAAAGAAATTGGTTGAACGTCTTCCGTTTTTGATTATTGTCCACTACGTACTCACTCAGATGCGTTACTTGCAGGTTAATCCCAACAAGTCACGATTAGCTGTGACACGTCTTATTAACTCACAAGTTCAGGGTGAAAACTGTTACAATCAAAAGAATTTTACTATGGTTAAAATTGTATTCCTTCGTAGCCTCTAACCACGAATTGCTAGGAACTTGTGTTGAACTGTAGCCAAGGTTAAATTTGTCTATATTGACTAGTATTTATGAGGAGTCAATTTCAAGCGTTTATGTGAGCAGTTAGCTTTACCTGAATGGTTCAGTTTCCTTCTAATTAGTCCGTTTTGATCATTTTCTAGTTTGCCTAAATCAATGCACGAAAATGATGGCACGATACCTTCAACGGTTCTACTCCATTCGATTTGTCCCGTAATGGCAAATACTATAAAAATTGCCAAATGATGATATGTGACAATATTTGTCGCATAGGCGAAATCTTTTGTGTGCAGAGTTTTATACTTCTGACTCATAAAGTTTTGTCTGTCTGAAATAACCTTTTCTGCGGCTAATAGTGGAAACAACCGCATAAAACCTCGAGGGAAAATGACTGAAGGACTGGTTTCAGAACTGGTTTCAGAAAACATTCTTCTTGTGCAACGCAGCTAGCTCTTTATTCGCACAAAGTAATGGCCGCTATCTACAGGGGATCTCAAGTTGATTCCGTATTTCTAAATTTCCGGAAAGCTTTTGACACCGTTCCTTACAAGCGAATTCTAATCAAGCTGCAGGCCTATGGGGTATCGTCTCAGTTGTGGGACTGGATTCGTGATTTCCTGTCAGGAAGGTCGCAGTTCGTAGTAATAGACGGCAAATCATCGAGTATAACTGAAGTGATATCAGGTGTTCCCCAGGGAAGCGTCCTGGGACCTCTGCTGTTCCTGATCTATATAAATGACCTGGGTGACAATCTGAGCAACTCTCTTAGGTTGTTCGCAGATAATGCTGCAATTTATCGTCTAGTAAGGTCATCCGAAGACCAGTATCAGTTGGAAAGCGATTTAGAAAAGATTGCTGTTTGGTGTGGCAGGTGGCAGTTGCCGCTAAATAACGAAAAGTGTGAGGTGATCCACATGAGTTACAAAAGAAATCCGTTGGAATTCGATTACTCGATAAATAGTACAATTCTCCAGGCTGTCAATTCAATTAAGCAACTGTGTGTAAAAATTACGAACGACTTCAATTGGAAAGACCACATAGATAATATTGTGGGGAAGGCGAGCCAAAGGTTGCGTTGCATTGGCAGGACACTTAGAAGATGCAAAAGTCCACTAAAGAGACAGCTTACACTACACTCGTTTGTCCTCTGTTAGAATATTGCTGCGCGGTGTGGGATCCTTACCAGGTGGGATTGACGGAGGACATCGAAAGGATGCAAAAATGGGCAGCTCACGTAATAGGGGAGAGAGTGTGGCAGATATGATACGCGAGTTGGGGTGGAAGTCATGAAAGCAAAGACGTTTATCGTCGCGGCCAGAGCTATTTACGAAATTTCAGTCACCAACTTTCTCTTCCGAATGCGAAAATATTTTGTTGAGCCCAACCTACATAGGTAGGAATGATCATCAAAATGAGATAAGAGAAATCAGAGCTCGAACAGAAAGCTTTTGGTGTTCGTTTTTCCCGCGCGCTGTTCGGGAGTGGAATGGTAGGGAGATAGTATGATGGTGGTTCGATGAACCCTCTGTCAAGCACTTAAATGTGAATTGCTGAGTAATCATGTAGATGTAGATGTAGATGTTGATGCTCCGTGGTGGGTGGTCAGTACAGTCCGTATAAACAACTTTGGGACATCAGCTTATGTAACTAGATAAGTGCAGCTGCTTTTCGCTACTTCTTCAACGAACCAAAATGGAAAAACCTCGTCGAACGCTTGGAGAAAACTGATGCGGTGAATATGAAAAATTACGTTTACTGGTTGAAGAAAAACTTCATCCTAACTTCCAGAGTCGATATATTATGTTACTTGACAACGGCCCTCATCATACGTCTCCAGAAAATTTGAACACTTTACTTATCACAAAGATAATATATTTTCATGCACTGAAGGAAGAAATATCGTAATGCCAAGGAGTTGTCTGACAGATGATGTCTATTCAAATTTCGTGCCAGTCGCATAAGACTGGCGCTAGTAGCGCGGCTGTGGGAATGCAAATAAGGTTTGCTTTAATATACACTGTAACGGTCATGAGCGTTAGTTACCCTGGTTGGTGAGTTGATGTTAGTCAAGAATGCCTTCAAGGCGACAAAGACGCCATTATCAGCAACTCACGGAGTTTGCCCGAAGGTTATGACAGAGCCACGGGAAGCTGAATGTTCCTTCCGCGTTACTGAAGAAGGACTTGGCAGGAACGTAGCCTCTCTACACGACTGCTGGCAGCGATGGTCGCCAGAATAAACGGCTGCAGGAAGACCGGACTCGGGAGATCCACTTGACACTGCCGAGAGGGAATACCATCATATAGCTCTGGCGGATCGTACTGCACCTGCAGCAGCAATGTGACCAGCCGTTGGCACGACAGTGACACTACGAACTTTTAGAAATCATTTGTTTCAAGGACAGCTGCGAGACAGACGCTCTGTACCGCGCGTTCCACTGACCTCAAACCACCGCCATTTGCGACTTCAGTGATATAAAGCGAGAGCTCATTGGAGAGCATGGTGGAGGCCTGCTGTGTTTTCTGATGAAAGCTCATTCTTTTTTGGTACAGCCGCTGGCTGTGTGCTGGTTAGGAGAAAGCCAGTTGAGGGCGTGCGACCAACCCGTCTGCGTGCTGGACATACTGGGCCTACAACTGTAGTAACGGTCTGGGATGCGATTTCGTATGACAGCGGGAGCACTCTCGTGGTTATCTCATGCGCCATGACTGCAAAATTCTGCGTCAGTCTGGTCATTCGACCTGTTATGCTGCCATTGAGGAGCAGCATTCCAGGTGGTGCTTTCCAACAGGATAACGCTCGCCCACATACTGCTGTTGCAACTTAACAAGCTGTACAGAGTGTCGACATGCTGCCTTAGCCTGATCCATCACCGTATCTGTCTCCAATGGAGCACATCACAGGGCGACAACACTAGCGCCATCCACAAACAGCATTAACCATCCCTGTATTGATCACCCAAGTGCAACGCTTATGGAACTCTATTCCAGAAACAGACATCCGACACCTTGACAACACAATGCATCCATGTTGGCGTACTAAATTTAACATTCAGGCGCTTATAAGGCTATTTACTGTATGTACGAGCATTTCACATTTTCATTGGCTTATCTCGTGCTTAGATTAACCTGTGATCTTGCAATGTTAATCACTGCAATATGTTACATAGGCAAATGTATTCTCGAAAATTCATTTCCCTAATTTTTTTGCTGGAATTTTTTTGCCTTCAATGGAATTGAGAACTAGTGACAAAGAACATGACCGAGGCGCAAATTACTAGAAACTATTAAAGCAAATCAACCTGAGTGAGCATTCACTATCGACAGGATCTTAAAAGGTAAGGGGTTTTCTGTTCTACTATCTCAGTACCATTGTAACCTAAAACCAGTCTAACTGATATGGTACAACTAAACAAAACGTAATATCTGTAATAGAGGCACCAATAATAGGTTTCTGTGACCCTGTTGAGGGACAGGTGTAGGCTTCTCTGAATGGTCGCATGAGTTCCTCTCCTCGTCCTAGGGTGTGAGATTCGCCAGTGGAAAGGAGGAGCGTATTTAGCAGTATAGCGGAGGAAAGTTAGGTCGCTACAGCCGTTTAGTTTTCTGTTATCGACCTTAAGTCATAGCTAGACTTAAGTCATAGCTAGACTAACAGGGGTTCCGTTCTTTTGCTATAATAGGCTTTTCAATATTACTTTTCAAAAGTAAATAATGTCATTTTTCCAATTAATTCACTGGATTTATGTCCATATTAAAGTTTATTAATCAAACCTCGCACAACTCCGAGCATGAAGCTGGACTTTCTTTATTCTACCGAATTGTCTGAGGGGTATATTATCTCAAGGCGGTGGGGCAAGTTAACGTGCGTCCCCATGGCAACCAGCGGCGTCCTGCTCTGGTATGTTTGTTATAACCTATGCTGCACTGTTTGGCAAGACATACACCATTCAATAGTACCATCTAATGCGCACAGGGAGCAGTTTTAATATTATTGTTATTATTATTCGCTTATGGGCCCAATAGGACAACGCGATCCATTAAATGTTGCTCGTACTATTCCATAATTTTTCTATTGTTGCCTTACTAAATCTGATTCGTCAGATTTATGCTCATCAGACGTCCAGAGAATGAGATATCTCTCTTCTTGATCGCACTCGTTTTTATAACAACATGTATTCGTTTTTAATCTTCCCGGCTTAAAGATCTGAAAAAAATCTTCTATGACCACTAAAAATTGTTTGAGACTTTTTTTTATCGGACTCTTGTTTCTGTTTTAACTTCCTCGTGTGTGAAAGAGATCGATGTTTACACCACTGAAACTAGAGGACTGCTAACGGACTGCCATGGGATGGTGAATTTAAGGATAGGATATTCTTTCAACGATTGTTTAAAAATTCTGGCTTAGCCTTATATAATCCGTTGAGCTAATTTTGTTTGACTATTTATTTACAGCAGATTGTCTAAGACGATGCAAACAGAAAAACAAAGAATGTATAGTTACACAGTTTCTATTTAACAGGGGAAGCTATTGCAAAAATATTTTAACTTTCATTCACCAGATTGCAGAGCAGTTAACATTTTTTGTTCTCACTCATTGAGGAACTAGTCTTTTCCGTGTGTGAAACAATCCAAAGCCACAGTGAAATGGCGCTTGCAGAGAAGAAGTTATTTCCATGTGTAATAGAAAAAGAACATTCTGAGAAAGTAATGTTTGGTTATGATGAATATAATTCGTCCGGTGAAAGCAGTTACTGTCCTCCTGATGTACATTCATCCGAAAATTACATGGTAATCTACAATACTTAATCTTTTAGACATGAAAAACATTCCGGCGTTTGTCTGTATCATACTTAAATGTTACTGAGGAATTATGACCATCATTTACACGCTAATTAAAATACGTATGTGAACATCATAAAGAAATAATCCTTCACCTATTAATTACTGCATTACTGGTAATAATTTCAGCATTATAAGGCTATATGTATAATATGTTAACTATGTTATATATGTTGGTCTTTATGGTTCTGGACATTTTGTTTGACTTAGGATGCCGACAAATGTAAAAGACCTCTAGAAGTATCACCTGCTAAAATACCTGAAGGAAGAAAATAAATAAGAAATACAAACAACTGGAAAATGGTAAAATGCAAACGTCATAGAAATTCTGGCAGATAATACATATCTGATAAAACAGGACGAACTATCGGTGCTAAAAATCTTGGTCCTGAATGCCTATATGAATACAAGTGTTGGTGCAAAATTCATGAATGTGTAGAGCAGATATTCCTAACTTTCTGGGATATGGAGGGCTTGGGATGTCAAAATAATGACCTTTTGAGTAATATTAAGGTGGAATAAGTACTAAGGAGATAATTATGATTAATGAAATTCGGAAATTAAATTTTTATATTATATGATTTTTGTAGATAAAATTATCATTTTGGTTTCAGGTACCGAAAGGAATGGAAAAGCGCAGTTTCACAGCGAATGGTTACTTTCAGTACCAGGTTAAGGTTAATGACTGCAATATTCTGGCATCACAGAGCGATTTTTAAGTGTGCATGGGCTCCAAAACAATCAAGGACGTCTTATGAAATTACAGAAGTGATTGCGAGATGGTCACTGCACTTCTACAAGAGATGGAAGATGTAGACTGTAATTTAATTAGTACTGCTTCCCAGAAAATCCATAATAATCCTGTATTCTTTTTACTTGTGTTTCTTTCTTTAAGTCTCATATTCAATAAAAAATCAATAAATTTTCCTGACCTCAGCATTTAAATTTAAAACGAAATTTTTTCTTTGTTTGCAGGAGAAGAGGGGAACCAATCAAGGAAGATTTCACTGTAAACAATTCAAACAGTTCAAAACTACATAAATAATGTACCTAAATATGCCAATCACTGCAGCCGCTCACGGACTCTTAATAAAGTGTACTTCGACCACGTCATGTCGATCTGTTTACATCAAGAATATTATTTTAGTATTGTGAAGAAAATAATGCACCACAAGTAAAGGTACCAAAATTTATTAGAGATATTTTCAACGACAGTTTTAATATTTGTCTTAAGTTGCCTCCTGCATCAGACGTCATGCATGTGATGAATTTCAAATTCAAACTGAAAAGGCACACTTGACCAACTCTGAAGATATGATCAGAAGATTCAAAACTGAAAGAGCCGTACATCACTCCAAAGCATTTGCAGAACAAAATATCATTACACAGCTTCCCATGTTAGCTAGAGAAAATCTTGAGAAATATTTTACAGTAGCCTTTGATCTACAAGAAAGTTTCCCATCACCGATACTGACGTCCGGGCTTGCATTCTATAAAACGAAATTATGAATGTGTCATTTAGTTATTCATGATTGTGTGTCTGTAAAGGGACATACGTTCATTTGGAGGAAAGACGGTGCAAAGCGAGGATCTGACGGGATAGGAAGCTGTCTGATAAAATTCCTAGAAAGAGTACAGTCTCAAGCAATCATTCTTCACATCTTTAGTGATAATTGCAGAGGCCAAGGCAAAAACTGAGCATTTGTGGCACTAGAGAGATCACTAGTGTAGTCAGGAAAATTTAAGGCCGTTGAAGTTTGGTTTCCACAAGCTGGCCACACACGACTGCTCTGTGACCGTGATCTCGGTCGAACTGAGAATCATGTTAAGGACAGATAACCCAGAGGGCAGACCCCTGATGACTGGGTTCGAGTCATTAAAGATTTCTCAGAAAAAAAGCCATTTTCAGTTGTTAAAATGAAGCAGGGAGGCTTTATAGATCTGATACCTTACAAAGAAGGACAAACGTGATGAAGGATCTCAGTTCAGATTCTCGGAAGCAACGTCTTTTCGTTACGATGGAAGAATGAAATCACATTTAAAATTTAGGTACCAATACACTGGTTTCAGAATTTAGAACTGGAAATGCCACTAAAATAGGACGATCACATCAAAAGCTTACTGCATTCAAGCTATCAAAGACTTACCTAAAACACATTCGAATTTGTGAGGAAAAAACTGAAAGCTGTTTCGTCATTAATGCCATATATGTCAGATGTTTCGAAGGTATACTTCAAGAGTCTGAGTGAAACAAAGGAGGAAAATGAAACAAAAATGACACAGAGGTGATAGATATTCGTTATATTGCTTGAAATATAATAGTATCTGTCACAGGAAGTTGTGTTATACCTTGATGTTCACAATTTTGTAAACCTTCTCTTCTTTTAGTATGAGACAGGCTAAAAGTCAATGTTACGTCACCCAGTGATAAAATGTTTTTTTATTGATAACTTTTTTCACAAAATAACTATGCACCTCGTATATATTAACTGAAGAAATGACCTACTTGTGTTGGGTACCCAGAAAAACTGATATGTGGTTTATGGATTTATTTGCAACTTTTGCAATGTTCTCCTGGCAAATTTATATTTTGCGGCTTTGGATTATAACATTATCACCCCTTCATACGGAAACCCAGTATTTAGTTGATCCGTGCTTCTGTCCAAAGAGATTTCATAAGTGCTCTTAGCCCATTGGTTCAAATGGCTCTGAGCACTATGGGACTTAACATCTGACGTCATCAATCCCCTAGAACTTAGAACTACTTAAACCTAACTAACGTAAGGAAATCACACACATCCATGCCCTAGGCAGGATTCGAACCTACGACCTTAGCGGTCGCGCGGTTCCAGACTGTAGCGCCTAGAACCGCTCGGCCACACCGGGCGGCCTCCTAGCCCATTCTTAAGCAGACTTTGTGAAAGTAACAGTGTTAGCACTTCATAGATATCTTAATTCTCTTGACACATAGTTTCGAAAACATCCCAGTTATCTTTGGTTTTTATGGTAAAGTCAGAAATTTAAACAAAACTGAGAAAACAGAATATCTATAAACAAAATGTTGAGACGCGAGTTCTTAGGGGACCAAACTGCAGAGGTCGTCGATCCCTAGACTTACACACTACTTAAAGTAACCTATGCTAAGAACAACACACACAGCCATGTCCGAGGGAGGACTCGAACCTCCGGCGTGAGGTTTATAAAATACGTTTCACCCATTAGGCCGTCTAATACAGCAACCGTACGTAAAATACTTGATTTGAAAACAGTCTTGGTTGCAGTTTATTCGTTTGTTAATGCCAATTTTCTGCTTCGTGAGGCATTTTCAGACTATCTATAAACGGAAATGAAGTCCCATGCTTCTTGACAAAGCGTAGGGAAACGATGCGGGAGACCCGCACTGCTGTACTAGGTAATGTCTTAGTGGAGGTGGTTTGCCGTTGCCTGCCTTCGACCTTAATGGGGATCAATGACGATGATGAAGACGACACAACAACACCAAGTCATCTCGGGGGAGGTGACAATCGCTGACCCCGCCGGGAATCGAACCGGGGACCCCGTGCTCGGGAAACGAGAACGCTACCACGAGCTGTGGACAGACTATCTATAGGGATATTAAAAAAGACTGCGTTAAGGTATGGTACTAGCTTCCACGATTCTAAGTGTGAATGAGGAATCGTTACTGACCTTAAAATGTTCCTTTTCAACGTTTTAAAATCCACGAAACAGCCCCGTGCTCGATCCAAACACACGTCTAATCGGACGAACCTGCAGTATCCTAGTCAAAAACAAGTAATATTTTATGGTATAACCGAGGGCTAGAGTATTAAATGGATAATCAAACTGAACGAGACATATCTTAATAAAGTCGCACCAGCAGGCCACAATGATGCAGTGGTGGGACCACACTCACAAAGATATGTACACATTTAAACATAATACACAGAGATGCCGCCGCAGCTTACCGACAAGAGCGTCAAGCGGGCACGTACAAAGCTTCCGTTTGTAAAGAAACTATCGTATCAGTTATTCAAAAAACTCGAAGTCTGTGTGGCTGTTTCACCGCATAATAAAGTTCAGAACTCTTACTTGCATAATGAGTGACCTACTGAAGTTTGGTATGCATGCTCTGGCGTTTCCAAATTGGAGTTCAATGTCTGCCACAAATTCTGCATTGGTCAAACTAAAAGAATGTTTGGAATGTGATTTAACGAGCATTTGTTAAGCAGAAAAGGTCGAATAATGCTGCACTCTACATGCCGAGCGCGTGAAGCTACAAATGCTTGATGCTCTCTGCATCTTCTATTGTCGTGAGAATTTCAAAAAGTTTCATTTACTGGAGGCGTTGGAGGTCCTTATAGATACGTGTACGGTCGACGAAACAATAGCTGAACCATCAGCTCACTACCCGGCACCATGGGTATTGTAAGTAGGCTGTTTGTTTTCTTATTGGCAACGTTACGTAGCGCTCTGTATGAAAATCACTGGCTGTGCTGTGTGCAGTCTGTGGCTAGTTTGCATTGTTGTCTGCCATTGTATTGTTGGGAAGCGGCAGCTGGATGTGAACAGCGCGTAGCGTTGCGCAGTTGGAGGTGAGCCGCCAGCAGTGGTTGATGTGGGGAGAGAAATGGTGGAGTTTTGAAATTTGTAAGACGGGATGTCATGAACTGCTATGTATACTATGATTTTTCAACAATATTAAGGTAAATACATTGTTTGTTCTCTATTAATATCTTTCATTTGCTAACTATGCCTATCAGTAGTTTGAATCTTTTATTTAGCTAGCAGTAGTGGCGCTCGCTGTATTGCAGTAGTTCGAGTAACGAAGATTTTTTGTGAGGTAAGTGATTTGTGAAAGGTATAGGTTAATGTTAGTCAGGGCCATTCTTTTGTAGGGATTTTTGAAAGTCAGATTGCGTTGCGCTAAAAAAATATTGTGTGTCAATTTAAGCACAGTCCTGTATAACTGTTTAAAGGGGACGTTTCATATGGCGATCCTTAGCCGTGGATACCTAACTGGAATCTTCTGATTTTTTCCTTGTAGTTTGTGTAATTAGTGTAGCTTTTGTTCGTTGCTAGCACGTAATCATAGAGAGAATTTCCTTTGCAGTTGCAGTCTTTCATTGTTGTACAGTAAAACAGTTGTGGCATGCATGTAGATTTGCACCAAGTATTTCGCAGCTGCGCTTGCAATTAAGTAGATATTATTTTCAGTGCTATGTTAATGTGTTCTCTTATTTTTGCTCTTAAAATTGTGCTTTTCTGTGTTATCGTGTGAAGTATTGTGACAATAATGGCGTGTGAAAAACGTAACACTAAGCTCCAAAGTAAACTGAGAAATAATAGTGATGACGAGCGTAGCTTATCGGCACCACTGTGTAATGAATTAACAGACATTCGAAGTAGTAATTTGGTAATTGTGCATAGGGAAATAGAGCGGGCGGCAAATAATGGCGAAGACAGTGAAACAATTAGTGAACAGGGAAGCATTATCGATCGATCGGTCGGCAACAGCTCGCCTCAGGAAGCCGAAATGACAGGACACAATCTCGCAAATACTGTAGATTCAGACTTTGGGTCCTCACCGTTTTCTCAAATAAGTCAAGACACATTTTCTGCTTGTCAAAATGTGAATATTGCCGGTGCAAATTCACTGCCAAAAAGCACTGAGGAACATGTTTCAGACACCAGTGCATTGTTATTACAATTAATACAACAAATGGAACAAAATCAGAGACAAACACAGCAAAAGCTTCAAAAGTTAGACAGAACGGAACAACACCAGAGACAAACACAGCAAAAGCTTCAAAAGTTAGACACAATGGAACAAAAGTTTCAAAAGTTAGACACAATGGAACAACACCAGAGACAAACAAAGCAATAGTTAGACGCAATGGAACAAAATCTTCACACCACGCTTGAACAAACACGTGAAGATTTAACTACTGAGTTACATAAAATCGAATTGAAATGTCAAAAAGTCTGTAACGACGTAAAAACACAAATTTGTGAGCATTTTCAACCTATTTTTTCGCGGCATTACAGAATCACGAAGCAGCCATAAAAGAACTGCAAATTATTGTTCATGAAAATCATGAGACTTTGCAAGCTAAAATTGACTCAGTTGCATCTACCGATTCGGTTACGCAAGTTGCAAAAACTCAGGAAAACTTAAAGGACACAGTAGAAAGACACATGGAGGAAATTAGTTCATTATCAGAGAAAGTAGTTGAACGTTCGGATCAGCTAAATAATTTATCTACGAAGGTAGATAATAATCTGAATGACACAAAACCGGTGGTCTTTAATGACACAGAAGAGTGCGAACAAATTAGGAAATTCAAACAAAATCACAATCAAATTAATACGCAACACCAAAGAGAAATCCGGGAAGTACAAGATCAGCTGACACAAGTAATACAAAAATTACATATTTCAGAGGACACTCGCGCCCCAACACGGGAAGAGGGACTTAGAAATACGGAACAACCACAAAATAATAACACACGACACTTCGGAAATAATGAAAGAAATTGGCAAGGTACACCGAATTTTGAGATGGAACCGCCGAAACGACGTAACAATGACCGACATGCGACTCGCCGACATGATGATTTTGACTATAAGCTGTTCATTACTACACGTAAATTCAAAACATTTAAGAATTCTGGCAACGACATTCATCCAAAAGCATGGCTCCATCAATTCTCTCATTGTTTTCCTCCCAACTGGTCATTAGAGCACAGATTAGAATTTATATGTGGCTACTTAGAGAATGAACCAGCTGTAAGAACGCGATCAGTCATTCACGATTCTCACAGTGAAGGAGAATTTTACCATGCCTTCCTCTCAGCGTATTGGTCTCAAGCTACACAAGACCGAGTAAAACATAGCATCATAATGATGAAACATTTCGAACAATCTGAATTTTCCAGTCTTGTGAAATATTTTGAAGACATGTTGCACAAAAATCAGTACCTGTCAAAACCCATACAGCCCCTCAGAACTCATCTGCATTTGCTTAATCAAATTACCTGAACATTTACGACATATTATTCTGGCAGGACGTTGCAAAGACGACATTGAAGCTTTTCAGGGACTCTTACAAGAAATAGAAATTGACACTGATAATTGCGGAACGCGAAAACAGGAACACAACAATTACAGGTCACATCCGTCGCAATTCCGTGATGAAAGAAATAATAACTGGACACGACAAGGCTATTCTCACAACACAAATGGTGACCAAAACAGACACCACCCGTATAACAACCGTTGGCAGAGTAGTGATAACTACATGGAAAGATCACCTCTCCGCAGTAATGACTATCACAGAGACAATCAGAGAAACAGACAATATGGGAACCAAAATAAATATTATCAAGGGAGACAGAATAACTTCAGATGCAACAGTTCAGCGCACAGTTACGATTCTGGGAGAAATTCTCCACCACATGACCGACAAACAAGAAACTATGTAAACTACCGACAAAACGACTGACCTGAATTCCATCAGAACTGGCGGGATTCAAACAGAGCAGGGCACTCTTGACAAGGTGAATTTGTAGAAGCTAGATCTCCAAATCCCAATAACAACGCACGCCAACAAGGAGACAATAAGCAATGACTCATACCGCTGGCAGCCACGAAACGTACGTATGAAACTGACGACGCAGCTGCCGTAGCTAGTAATTACATAAAAATGGAAGACATTAGGGACATCTTACTCCAGGAACACGACGTAAAACATAACAACGTTGCATATCCTGTGATTCACATTATAGTAAATGACGTAAAATTTACGGCAGTACTTGACTCTGGCAGTGCCATTTCAGTAATTAGTGAAACAGCCTTTAGCAAATGTCACAAATCGAACGATTGCCTCAGACTTCTGTTACGTAAGATTAAATTACAAGGTGCAATGTTTGGAAAAAGTGTAGATGTACGCCAACAAACCAACTTAGAACTCTTTTGTCAAAGCCACAGCTTCTCTATGAACTTTCTCATTGTTCCATTATTGTCGACGGAAATTATATTGGGAGTAGACTTTTTGAATGAATACAAAGCAATCTTAAACTTTCACGATGCTGAAATAAGTTTAGAGAAAGAAGGTAAGACAATAGCTTTGAAATTTGAAGATTGGCTCTCAAACCATGACGAGGAAATTAATCGGCTTTACCTTCTGTTACACAACAGTTCGGAATTTTCTACGGAACTAGACACTAACAATCACTCTGCAAGTACTGACAGGGATGATATTGACGACATATTTGAAACTAATGAGTTAATTCAGAATAAAATTAGAACAATTGAGAATTGTAATGACACTGATAGGCAAGAACTTTCTGAGATTTAACAAGCACATTCCACAGTTTTTACTCACAAAACAGAAACAATCAAGGGATTTCAACACCAATTTTATGTTGGTGAGCACACTAAATTTTGTGTTAGACCATACGTAATTCCAGCACATTATAGGGACCGTGATAGAACAGAAATACAATCTATGCTTAATGAGGGCATTATTGAGCCTGCAGTAAGCTCATACAACAATCCATTACATGTTGTTGAGAAGAAAAATGGATCGACCAGACTTGTCTTAGATTCGAGACAAATCAATACTATCATCATTCCTGAAACAGACAGGCCGCAAACGATGGAAGAACTTCTTCAAAATTTTAATGGCGTAAAAGTGTTATCTTCTATTGATCTCAGATCCAGCATTTATCAGATCGAACTTCACCCAGAATGTAGAAAATACACAGCTTTTCTTTGTTTCGGCGTTTGTTATCAGTTTCAGAAACTTCCTTTTGGTTTGAACATTTCTTCGGCAGCATTCATTCGCGGGCTAAATTCCATATTACCTGAGTTCTTAAAACGTCGCATCACCTTATATGTGGACGATATTCTGTTAGCAGAAGCCTCATGGGAACAACACAATCGCATCCTCAACAGCGTGTTACATATTTTTGCAGAATCTAGAATTACAGCTAACTTGGAAAAGCCTGAATTTGGTAGGACTAAGGTGAAGTTTTTAGGACATATTATTTCTTCTGAAGGTATTCAGCCTGATCCTGAAAAGTTAGAAGCAGTAAGAGCCATTCCAGTTCCATCCACAAAAAAACAAGTCCGCAGTTTTCTAGGTCTTGTAAATTTTTACCGTCGTTTTCTGAATATGAAAATTCTAGCTACAACAAAACTTTGTTCTCTCACTGGAAAAAATACTATTTGGAACTGGGACGAACAAGTACACTTGGAATTCAATTCTTTGAAAGAATCGCTACTTAACGCGCCAGTACTAGCTCATCCAGATCTGTCACAAGATTTCTGCCTTAGCGCGGATTCTTCTAAAGTCGGTCTTGGTGCCCATTTATTTCAAGAAGCCGTAGGAAATGACACTACTGTTCAGAAAACCATTGCTTTTGCTAGCCGAGTGCTAACAAAATCTGAAAAAAATTATTCCATTACTGAAGTAGAAGCTTTAGCTATCGTTTGGGCATTTAACAAATTCCGTTTCTTTCTTTCTGGTAAGCACGTAAAAGTATACAGTGATCATCGTGCATTACAATTTCTTATGTCTTCAAAATTAAATCATGACAGGTTAAAACGTTGGGCATTATTTCTGCAAGAATTCCACTTCACAATAGTCTACATTCCCGGCAAGGAGAACATTGTTGCGGACGCACTGTCACGCGCACCGGCTGGGCTTGAGAAAAGTAACACAGAAGGCAACCTCGAGAAAAATTTCAGTATTCTTTACATTCAGAAAGTCGCCTTTGAAAACTTCATCTCCACATCTTTAAAGGACATTGCTCACGAACAAGATAAAGATCCGATTTGGAAAGACATCAAAAGCAAATGGCATGAAAAGACACACACACAGATTCGGCATTATTATCTGGTTAGAAACAACATACTGTTCAAACGCTGCACTGTTGATGACAAGCTATGGGTACTTTGCATTCCTGACGATTTTGTTAATAAGCTCATACATTCATTTCAGCTATGCACATTTTGGCCCACGAAAATGTTATCATATTCTTCGGACAACTTGTTATTTTAACAGTATGGAAAAGAGAATTCGAAGAGTCTTGTCTGTTTGTAAACTTTGTCAAAAGGCGAAACCATCTACTATCTCACATCGTGCTCCGTTGTTTCCTATCATTCCTTCTAAATTAAAAGAATTTGCTGCTGTTGATGTCTTGGGACCCCTTGTCAGAACATCGAATGGATTTTCGTACGTTCTAGTAGCTGTTGAACTTACTTCAAAATTTGCTTCTTTCACTCCGTTACGCAAAGCCACTGGACGATCTGTATCCAACGCCTTTGTTAAAAATTTCTTACGTGAAGTTGGCCACGTTGCTAAAGTCATTTCACATAACGGACCGCAATTTAGATCTGCTGTTTGGTCACGCATGCTTCGGAACCATAAAATCAAACCTGTTTTTATTTCATTGTACTCACCACATTGTAACCCGTCTGAACGGATTATGAAAGAAATCAATAAGCTTTGCAGACTTTATTGTCACAGAAAGCATCAGCTTTGGGACAGATATTTACACTTATTTCAAAATGTGCTGAATGAAATGCCTCATGACTCCATTGCTTTACCACCCACTCTTGTACTGAAGAATGAAGAAGCACCAAACAGAATCAGAGAGCTTGTACCTTTCCCGAATACACGTAAACTTCGACACAAAGACGTAATTGATTTGGCTATTAAAAATATAAAATCTGCAGCAGACAAAAGGAGAAAACTATACGGTGAAGCAAATCCAAAGAAATTATATATTGGTCAGAAAGTGCTCATTAAAGCTCATTCATTGTCACATAAGAAGAAACACTTGAGTCACAAATTCTTTCTAGTTTACAATGGACCTTACAGAATCCGATGTATACCACATGATAATTGCGTTGAAGTTGAAACTCTGCGTACTAGGAAGAGTAAAGGTTTACACCACATTTCACATGTAAAACCGTTTATTGAAAGATAATCTGCTTTTTAACTTTGTCTTTGCCATAAAACTTTTCACTTCACATTTCTAGTATGCTTTGTCAGACTTAAGAAACTGTTACCATGCAACAATGTTTGAAGTTAAATATCTAGTCAAGAACCTGGGCAACTTACTTAGACAGTAATTACGAATGCATTGTTATAGTGACCAGACGACACAGTGTTGTACATTCTTGCAACAAGTTGCACGATTACGTAACGACTATCAGGCTTACATACTTAGAACTTGTACTGCTAATGAGATTTTAATGCAACATTTTGGTTTACTTGAAAAGACATTCTTTATTTGAAGTACTTTCTGTGGGATTAAAGATGACTTAGCATTTGGTTTCTTTGACAGCTACACAATTATATCACGACGCTACTAATGTGTGACACAAATTACATTGTTGCTTTTGCGGTGTATCTGTTTTACATCTGCACAGTTTTTCTGATTTATTCTGGAAAGTAAAACATGTTTTAGTAGTAACCTTTATGGTATAGCTACAATGAGACAGCCTTTTCCGTAGCACAACAATACGTTACAATACAGTACTTTCTTTATCACGGCAATAAACGTAATAAGTAAGGTATCTATACGCAAAGCATTTCACTTTGGTTTATCATGAGGTAAGTACACTGACTTCAGCAAACTTTGCTTACAGAGGACGATAACTGCGACAGTTCCACAGAATTATCTTACAGCAACACACACATTCAGCGCTACAGTAGATGCATTTGAGTGATTAATTCTGTACTTAAACCATTTATTTTTCAAGATTTTTGAATTACAATGAAAGTTTTCTGTGATACATTTCATTCCATTTCTGTAATCTGTAACACCCGAGGGTATAATTACATTAATCCTCAGGGGGGTACATGCCTACTTTGTGTACTATGTGTTTGGCAAGCACAAGGAGCCCTAGCTAATATGGTATTTGCTTATACAACTTTACACATCGGTACTATATTTCTCTACCACATAATTACACAGCTATCTGTTCATTTAACTGAGAGAAACAAAAATTTTTTTTGCTATGTCAGTGACAGATGTTTATGTAATTACACAGTTGGATAACTTCACACTTACGAAATTGTATTTTGTCTGTACTTTGTGAACTATTCATATTTTTTCAGAACCATTGTGATACTATGAGAGCTTTGAATGATGTATTTGGTATGAGATCATGATTTTTAAGGTACGTTTGAGGTAGATGACACTATTGAAATCAGCAGAGAATATTTTTTAGGGTTTGAAATTATTGCAGAAAGCTACGACGTTTTTGAGATTTGACTGAGGTGTTATGATGTTATTTTTATGACGACGATGTGTATTATGCTGCTGAGGTATGTTTATGGTCAATAAGCTGATGCTGTATGAGGAATTTGATTATGCTATGTATCTGTTATGATGAAATATTGAAGAAGTGTCGACGAATATTTATATGTGTAATAAGGTAAGGAGTAATGAATAGTGGTTAGGGACTCTGACTTGTGAAAAAGGATGTTGGAAACCAAGAATCGTACTTTAAGAGTTATGAAATGTGTGTAAATGCGTGAATTTATCACAATGCCGGCGAAAATTTTTTGGACACTGTTATATTCATAAGATTTTGTATCTACACATTTGCAACGCAAATTCTCGACCTGTGAAATTTTTTATATGAGACTGCCACTATAGCGGAAACTGTTGTCGTAAATATTTCCGTAAGAAAGTTAAGTGACCACCTGCACATAATGCGACGTGGGCACCCAGCTGTGTCAGACGCCTGGAGAAAAAGCCATTAGTGTGTGCCTTTTCAGAGGCACAGGTAGAAAAAAAAGGGGAGGCCATTATACTCCCTATTGACATTCCTTTGTAGAAAGCATCGCAAATACGACACGCTCAATCTTGATAACATATGATTATACTGTGGAGCTCTTAATTTATGATATTTACTAAAATGCCTAATGAAACGATTAGAAACATTTCACAGCTATTGTCTGGCTAGTTGAGAGATATGCCATATGGCTTGCTTTATGTATTTATTTACTCATTTTGTTTAATCTCTAGTTTCTAGCTGCACTGCATTGGTTAAAATAAAATTTAATAGATGTACTAATATAAATATTTTATGCCTACAGATCCAGTAAATAATCCTATAATCTATTCAAAAAAACGAAGGAGCATAAAAAGACATTTCCCTTCACAGGAATTGCATACGGAATTTTCTTTTCAACTACTTGGTAATTTTTTTGGTAGAATAACTTCTTGTGGTGCACCACTTTAATTACATAGACATTAAGATGTGAATATACATTTCCCTTGTCTGCAGAGTTGTCTTTAATGTAATATTTTTTCTGCTTGAGCTATGTCATGTTTAGATATAAGGTATTTCATTTGCTGCTGCTGTTTGCCAGGCATAGTGTTACTGAATCTGACTTTGTGTTACTCTGCTAAGCCAGTTTACTACTGATTTATTTTTCTTGTTTGCTGCTCATTGCCTTATATAAGTTGTAATATTGTTGCTTACTTTGCCAATTTGTATTTTTTTTGTCCTTGCTGTTTGTGTTAATTTGTTACATGCTGCTGCATTGCCTCGTCCCTTAGTATATATATCTGAGCTCAGTAGATTTAAGTTAGCTTAAAATGGGGTAGGCTATATAGGAGAACGAGTTGTGATGATTTGAGAGAAATGCATTGAGAAGCTATAAGAATATCAACAAAGTATTTTGAAAGAGGATATGAACAAAAAAGTAGGTTTTAGAGACAACAAGTTTAGGTAGGATTTTCTTGGAAATAAATGATGTAAGATAATGGAAAATAAATAATGAGGTAAGAAATATGTGAACATATAAATACAGAAAGCATGCTTGGACACGATTTTTTTGGTGCAAACAAACATTGAAATAATACGAAAGATCTATGGAATGAAGTTTTGGGTTGGACTGCATTACCAAATGTCACACTGAAAACGAACCCTGTCTTTCCTTTTGTATTAGTTTGCTATGTGTTTATGTACCATTGTGTATTTGTCTTTTTCCTGTCTTTATGTGTTTAGTTAATAAGATTTATGTTGTAGAATTTTTCAAATACTATGTTGTTTACGTTGTAAAGATGATTAGACATTATTTATTCTGTTTTGTTTTAATTCTCATGTGTGAAGTTGATGTTTCAAAAGTTATTCTGATCTTTTATGTATTTACTTATGTCATAATTACTGTAACACTGATGTATATGTTATTTCGATTCTTTTGTAAAGCCCATATTACTACAAATGTTATCTGTATTGTTATGTTCTTTGATGATGTATTTTGTACCTTTGTTATTGTATTCTTACGAAAAATAAAATTGTAATTGACACCATTTCATCAAATTAAGTAACTTGTAAGTTACATTTCACTGCACACATTGCTGTTGGTCATAGTATATGGACAATATGAGAGATGTAGGGACTGATAGTGTTTGCATGAGTGTTAATAATTCAGCAAGAGACTGGATAACAGCATTGCTGGTTCTAAGAACATTTCAAAAAATTTTTGTGAGTGCCCAAGTGGTGGTTCATGGACTTGCTATATTATCCGCAAGACTCTTCAATGGTGATTGTGCTCCTGCACAGTCACAACAGATGTCTGCTGGCCATCTCTAAAAGGACTACAGTGGGTCTGCATCTTTGATGACCCACCAACACCATTATTTCTACAAGGACTGCAGTAGGTCTGCACCTCTGGTGGCCCACCAATACCACTATCTCTACCAGGACTACAGTGAGTCTGCACCTCTGGTGGCCCACCAATACTGTAGTCTCTACCAGGACTACAGTGGGTCTGCTATGTGATGACCTACCTACCTACCAATATTCTTCAAAACGTCGAATGACTCTGCTGTGGGTTTGCTCTGTTGTGGCCCATTACCTGTCAGCATGTCAAGAGTCAGCACTGTCTTTCCGTTGGAAGGACAACACTACTTCTTCAAGACTGCATGGAAATGCACTACTTCCGTGTGCATTATCTTTTACTGCTCAGACTTTGAGAAAAGAAACGGCAGTTTTACTGTGATGAATGATCAGGACTGTCTTTATGGACTGTGAGAAAATTTTAGCTTTTGACCAACATTGTATTAATAAGTGTTTGCATTTGATATCTTTCTTATTGTAATTATGAAAAATTTTATCAAATCATTATTGGCCACTGCCCAAAACAATTTGTAAAATTTTTTGTGGGGAGCATGGGGGCTATGTAAGTAGGCTGTTTGTTTTCTTATTGGCAACGTTATGTAGCGCTCTGTATGAAAATCACTGGCTGTGCTGTGTGCAGTCTGTGGCTAGTTTGCATTGTTGTCTGCCATTGTAGTGTTGGGCAGCGGCAGCTGGATGTGAACAGCGCGTAGCGTTGCCAGTTGGAGGTGAGCCAGTAGGCTGTTTGTTTTCTTATTGGCAACGTTACGTATCGCTCTGTATGAAAATCACTGTCTGTGCTGTGTGCAGTCTGTGGCTAGTTTGCATTGTTGTCTGCCATTGTAGTGTTGGGCAGCGGCAGCTGGATGTGAACAGCGCGTAGCGTTGCGCAGTTGGAGGTGAGCCGCCAGCAGTGGTGGATGTGGGGAGAGAAATGGCGGAGTTTTGAAATTTGTAACACAGGATGTCATGAACTGCTATGTATACTATGATTTTTCAACAATATTAAGGTAAATACATTGTTTGTTCTCTATTAAAATCTTTCATTTGCTAACTATGCCTATCAGTAGTTACTGCCTTCAGTAGTTTGAATCTTTTATTTAGCTAGCAGTAGTGGCGCTCGCTGAATTGCAGTAGTTCGAGTAACGAAGATTTTTGGTGAGGTAAGTGATTTGTGAAAGGTATAGGTTAATGTTAGTCAGGGCCATTCTTTTGTGGGGATTTTTGAAAGTCAGATTGCGTTGCGCTAAAAAATATTGTGTGTCAGTTTAAGCACGGTCGTGTATAATTTTCAAAAGGGGACGTTTCATTATTTGTTTCAGTGATGTCAATTTTTTAAAATTTTTAAGCAAATTTGATTATGCTCTTCTAATGGGTTCCATTCCAGTTCCATTAATTCGCCCCCTGCCTCCTCCCAAAAAAGAGAAAATCACTCATTGTCTTACATCAGTATTTTAAAAGTCGAGTCCGGACTTGCTGTTCTAAGAATTTGTTTTATACCCGGTTAGCTGCTGATAACATTATTTTGTCTACATTGACTAATTTAAAGCTCCATTTATGAGCGATTATGTTCTAACTGATTGTAAACGCTTTGATTGACTACAGTGAATCAAACATTTGTAGATCTTTTTTGTAATCATTAAATACGCTGTCACACAACCGCTGTGAGCGAGACCTACGTATGTCCTCTGCAGACACTGTAGGGAAGCCTCATTCCATTGCTCGCCTAGCGCCCACCTTACGTTCTTGCTTTAAAGTTTCAGCAGCAGCCCTTTGTATAATATTTAAATCTGTACGCATCTTTGTCAGTGGTACTGCCACAGCACCCATCTGGCCTGCTGGTGCGTCTTTATTAAGGTAAGTGTAATTTATTTTAATTATTTATTTTGTATTCTACCTCGCTCTTACACAATATTATACCAGTTATTTTTGAGTAGGTCTACGGTCGTTCATCTGATTCGACAAATGTTTGAATCTAGCACGGAGCCGTTTTATGGTTTTCAGAATGTTTTAGGAAGAAAATTTTAAGGTCAGTAGCAATTCCTTATTCACATTTACAGTCGTGGTAACTAGAATCATACCCTAAGTTTTACTTCTCTTGTTAGCTGTATATATAATATGCAAATGTCCCACGAAGGGGAAACGCGTTGTTACTGAAAGAATAAATTGCAAACCAAGACTGTTTTTAATTCAAATACAAACATTTGTCAAATAATAGTGACCAAAGATGGAAATGGAGTAGTTGAAAGCCAGACGGAAATTCAGAAAGTACAATTAAACTGTTCTAGAAAATATGTTGCCTTTTGCTGCCACATATACGCTACAGACCACTGTAACTGTAAAACAAGGAAGGATAGTAAATAACAACATTTCGCCTTTTATGTGTACATGATGTAGTATGAAGAATAAAAGATTAAAACATCCCCCCCCCCTTTCACTCTTCTAAGAGCTGTGTACCCCTGTACCCCATCTGTGTGTGTCTACAGTAAATCCTACGTGCAAGTGTAAGGAAGTGTTGTAAACGTTTGCATTGCATGTTTCTGAGGCGGGACGTGGGAAACCGCCTAAAAACCATGTACAGGATGGCCGACACACTGGCCCTCGTCGTTAATGCGGCAGGTGAATCCCAACATGGTCCGGGGCGCCTCCACTTCACGGAAACGGACGCTTTAAGGTGCACAGATATCCGGGAAGGTAATTAGCGATAAAATGAGTAGGGGATTCAAAGATATGCAGGTGCGATATTTAATACACATCTGACAGCAAAAATGGCACTAATTTGGTTGGGCATTGAATCTAACTTATGGATAATTGATACCATGCTGATTTACCTTTATCGATCACAGTGGCTGCTTAGTGGCGGAGCGACAGTCTCCTGGAAACCCATAGCCGGATGTAATCACTGAATGAGAGATGTGGAGAACTTGCTGTCTGGTGAGAGTCGAGAACCTTCTATAGAGGAGGTCAGGACACCAACGGGGAACACGATGCCTTGCGTTGTCTTGTTCAAGAATACCGTCACAGAGACCTACAAGGTAGAAATGTAACATGTACAGAACGTGTATCACGAAGAAGCGAGCAGTCTGGCAACGTCCGTTGTTCTCGGTGCTTCCGCAAGACTGATTGCCCATCGCGAAGCTGTACACGGAAACGAGACTCAACTGGAAAAACGCAATGGTGCCATTACTGTGCCCAGTGACACATCTGTTATTGTCGCACCTCTCTTCGCTGCCGTATCAATCGAAGCCACGACGATGGTCACAGTGGTAAAAGTTCGTGGTCCTCCAGACGTTGTAACGTCTCCTGGCAAAACTCATATGTCGTAAAAAAATGGAGAAAAGAATAATTGAACTGGATGATTGTGATTGTGTGGACAAGGATTGTGTGAACTTTATGTATTAAAGAGATACCATTATGTGTCATGCTTTTTACTTGTATAGAATTATGTACCTAATTTTTTAAATATAATATCTGTGTCGGCGAGTACTGAAACCGCCACAGACGATACTTATTAGATATCAAACAAAGATGAGAATATGTCACACGGAGTATAAATAGTAGTGGCCGAGCATTAATTTGTGTGTCGTCTTCTTGGAGTTGCGTGAGTAGGAAGAGCCTGTGACGCAATATTGTATGCCTGTGTAGCATTCTTTTGTCAAGATTGAGAAAAGGACGCCATTAGGTACTGATTTATAATGGTGTGTAATAATTTAATCTAAATTTTTTGAATAGAGTTAGAGTTAGAGTCCAGTGAAAACTTGCATTATGATTTGTAATAAGCTTGCCTGGTATTTTATCCCATCCTTTTAAACATTTTCAGCTGTTTAAATATTATTCGTGGTGCAGAGCTGCGGTACGAACGAACGAGCCGCTGCCTTGGCGCATTCAAACTCCATTAAATGGAACCTATCATACCGCAAAGAAGCGGACAGGTAATAGTGAACTAAAATTATTTCTTTCAGCTTTCGGGATTGCAGGGCAGAGCAGCAGATTTTATGATGTGTCTTACAGGTGGACGCGGCCTGCAGATGATATATTATTAACAGTGCAAAAATATAATTTTCCTTCATGACATAAAAGAAATCTTGCTACGCGTAGTTGTGGTCTGGCAAACATTATAGTAAAAGCATTTTTTCTCGGATAATAGTCTCATGTTCTAGTGAAAGTCGTGGTACTTACTGGTGTTTTACTGTTAACAAAAGTCCAATGCAAAATTTAATGTTGAACAAACATTGCGTACTGTAACCTCAGTATTGATATCCAAATAATTTTCTGTAACCTTTTCAATAACTATGAAATAAGGAAGATATGATGAACTTTATAGCGAGTTACAGTAACGAAACAATGTTGTTTTTATAGAAAGCCAGATCCAGAATAATAAGAACATAATATATTTTGTTTTGTTGAAAATTAATGATCCAAAGGAAGTCACAGCACAGCACCCCTAAAAAGTATTTCAGGGCTCTTTTCGTAGCAACAATTTTTATCTCATATATTAGTTGTTACGCGAACAATAACAAAGCAGAGACACCTGCGAAAACGTGTTGCACGATTCGTAAGAATGGTTGCCTTGCTGCAAAGAAATACATTTCCTGACGCAAAGAGCGTGGCATAAATGTACATTCCTGTACGGCTTACCGAATACTGTCCGCTCGGGCGCAATATGCATGGAATGGTTGAAGTCCTACATGGTTTTGAGTGTAGTCTTCCAGAACCAATGAGTTGACAATGCGGTGGAAGTCTTAGGTTCCCGACCAACGCTAGGAAGCAGAATCACGCATCGATAAATCGCTGTTTCGATTAGCCAAGATCCTGCCTCTGTAGAATTCCGACGAGTGCTGTTAGACGTTTCTTCTTAAGTGAGACAAAACACTATCTGCTCCCAAGCAACGATAATTGAAATGAGGTTACAGAGAGAGAACCCGCTGCAAAATACACTGACGGAAAAAAGAAAGATCTGTGCGACTTAAACGAAAGTTGGTAGGCATGTTTCTACATCTGAAAGATCATCTCTGCGCAAGTTTCGTCGCGACTCGAATAAGAGTAGTACCACCATGAGGATGTAATAGTCATGAGTGTTAATTGCGTTTGAGATTGTACATGGTGAGTTGCTGTTAGTCAAGGCTGCCTCTAAGGCGACAAAGACGCCATTATTAACACCTCACTAGAGTTTGAACGAGGTCGTGTAACAGGGCTACGAGAAGCTGTACGTTCCTTCTGCGATTCTGTAGAAAGACTTGGCAGGAATGTAGCCACTGTACATCACTTCCGGTAGCGGTGGTGACGAGATTGTACACTCTAGCGTCATCCACAACCAGCAATAAGCGTCCCTGTGTTGACCAGCTAAGTGCAACAGGCATGGAACTCCATCTCACAAACTTACATCCGTCACCAGTACAACACAATGCATGCACATGTCCAAGCTTTCATTCAATATTTTTGAGGCTACATCGGTTATTAACGTACCAGCGTTTCACATTTGCAGTGGCTTATCTTATGCTTGCATAACCTGTGAACTTGGATTGATGGTTACTAAATATGTTAACTGGACAAATATATTCCCCATATTCTATTACGCTAGATTAATTATTTTTCGATGTTTTGATTTTTCACGTCAGTGTATTTAGTGCGATTGTGCCGAAATGCCAATCATTTACGCATTCAATCAAGTAGAGCACGTGTCCAGTTGTCTTTTGTTGCATGCTGCTTTCAAGGTATCGCAATTTTAATGTCAATAGAAGTACATGTCACATTCAGGTTCCTCGTACAAAATGAGTGACGAGATGGCCCGAGAGATCAGTTACCAATGCTCTCCATTCGTGTGGAAGACAAGTGCGGAGATGGTGAACAGTCTTTGGTAACCACTGACGAATTGATCAGAGTGTTTCTGTTGCAATGGGTGATAATGCAATTAAAACTGATATCGGATCTTGTGCCAATGTAAGTATTGTCACTTAAACTGGCCTATAGCGTGAGGTTAATCTGATAATTAAAAATACAAAATGCCGAGCCCAAATGCCAATCTTGCGCAAAAGAGTGGCGAGTCGCGTGTACCCAAAATTTTAGGAAATACTAATGGAACTTTACCAATAACGGTAACCTCAGGCACATAATGAAAGAGAATCCGGTTTAATTAACAGTAAAAGTGATTAATAATACTTTCAGACCACATTCTCATAACGGCACAAAGCTATTCAGGACACAGTGAATGAAGTTAACAAACACCCCCACCCAAGATCTTTGACATTATTCCAAGAAGCCGTGAATACTAGGCGCTGCTGGTGACACATCACTCTTAGTAGTAGAGCACATACTCTAAAACGCGATGAGAGTAGACATCACGGATACAGACTGTCGTTTCGGGTAACTGAACTGCAAAAAGAAAGAATATCTGGGAATAATAAATTCATATTCTGTGTTCCATCGCGTCAATAGCTTCATAGATCATTTACAAGGGAATAATGCAACACGTATAAGCAATCGGGCTCTTAATGTAACTGAGTCCTCATTTTTTGTGTAGCGAGAGTCAGTTTTGTAAAAATTCTCGTGCATTAGCCAGTAGCTCCAGCGGTATGCCAAAGGAGAGAGGCAGACGGAGAGACAGAAAGAGAGAGAGAGGGAGAGATAAATGGGACTGTAAAACACGACGGCAGAAAAATGCCTGTTACACAAAATTTTTGCCATTGATAGTGACTGTTCACATTGACCCCTTTATATTAGTATTATTGTAGTTATACTTAAGTTTTCGACAGTTGTAAGTAGTGTGATGGCTGTAAAGCTATGGAAGGTGAACGAACAGACGTTGCTTAATACCAGCAGCGTTCCAACTGATGGCCGCCATTAACACAACCGGAATTACGACGTCAGAGGAATGATGACGAAGCAGAAAACTACTACCAGCTCAAAGAATTTCATTACGGCAGTAACAGGTGTGACGGATGTATAATAAGTGCCTCCATATTTCTTATTTTTAAAAGTTTCGTGGCGTTCTAAATTGAAATCTACTGTTTCGTCTAAGTTAAAAACGATGGTGACACTTAATGAGAGCGTAAGTTGTAGTCTGCTCATTCAGATTACATTAGCCGTCGTCTGTCTCATACAACGCAAATGAAGCACTCCTTTTATCTGGGCATGTTACAAATTAACTGTCTGGACATACAAATTGCTGCCGACTTGAGCAGAACGAATACTTCATCTGATTTAGCCATTTTTTGTTACTAATATAATTGTTACAGCAACGTCAGATGTCTCTCTCATGAAAATGTTAAGTCGTGAGGCATTATTGATAGGGAGGCTGCCAAGCATACGCTCAGCCACGTAAGCGGGCAAAATCATCTTTTCATGCACACTGACATCTTACCTGAGTTGTCAATTTTGTGCCTTGCGTACGGTTGCTTAGTGAAGGTTCCTTTGCTTGTTCGTGTAGTATGTAGTGCCATACTAATGCCACTGAAGGCGGGAAAGAGATAGAAGGTGCATGGCAAAATCTAATTCCAGCAGACAGTCTGTACTTCACAATTTGTGCTAAAGGAGCTGTCTCCATCCACAGCGCCACTACCTATCAATCTATGAGAGGTTGCGCAAATTTCTGGGCTGTGGCCATAATAATCGGATATATGCTAGTTTTCTGAAACAGTGGACAAAATACTTGGTGTAACCGGAAGTTAACGGATAGATTACGTAGCACTAACTGCCAAAAGTCGGCCAATATATTGAGAACTATTAAGTGTGCAAGCTAGAGATAGTAAAAACCAATCGGTTAAAATCGATACGGCTATTTTAGTTCTGAATAATCGGTATTTTTCGGTATTGGTTTGGTCTCGGTAACAACAGGTTTTTCTATTTGTTACTAACAGCCTAGTGAAAAGAATGAAATATCAATTAGTCATAGCAGCAATGCCAAAATTTTTCGTTTCTAAATAAACCTTTTATAAAAAAAGAGGAGTAATTTTTTCTAGAAAATTAGCATTGGCTTGAAATATGCGTTATTACAAAAAATGGTAAAAACCATCAGCGAGCAACAAATACATGGCATACGAATTCGTACAGCATTGGTGGGACCATATTGCTTCTGTAGGTGTGTGTCGTGGCACAAAGGTACCCGTGTGCGCGTATACGAGCAATGTGCCAGAGAGTTGGCACACCTGTCTTATGGTAGTTTCTCGCTGTCGTCTCCGGACATACGTTTTATTGCATAATTTCGCCGATTTATCTGCCATTTATAAGAAATAATAAAAGAAGAAGGAAATTATAGTAACAACAACAAATTAAAAACTTAACAAAATTCATTTATAGTGCGCAATAAAAACAGAAAGTAGTTGATTAGTTGCCCCTGTCTACGTAATAAGTTTTAATCTGCTTGAACTTTTGAAAACGGAGAGATTAGCACGAAAAATAGAGTGATTCAGTCTCAGTTTTCACTCTTTAAGCATTGACTATTCGTGACAGAGTGATTCAGCCTCAGTTTTCACTCTTTAAGCACTGACTGTTCGTAATGTCCTAATAGTGGTATGGTCCTCGATTATTTGATTTCTGAGCAGTTTCAAAAACTTACAATCATTAGGACAATACTGGTGATCTTTCGTAGTATTCAGTCTCTTATACTTTTCCCCAAGAGCAGTGAGCGGTCACCACACTAAATTTTCTTTGATTTGCCTATTTAATTTAATATTTTGATTCTACAGATCTTGAAACTCAGGGAATCAAAATTTTTCACTCTTTGTTCGACTGCTACTTTTATTACAGGAAACAATTGGAATTAAACCGAAAGACGGTTATATCAGAAACAGGTTGTTTTATCGCTTTTAACTTTCAGGTTAAACTCGCATGAAAAGAAAACGATATAACAGAAAAAAATATAACCGATAACCGTTTTTTTCAGCGATAGCCGCCATCCCCAGTGTGAGCTGGGGAACAGATGGAGACATTAGACTAAGACTGCATCGTGCTTTGGTACGTCCATATCTGGATTATGCTTCCTTTGTTTTGGACCAGTTCCGGACAAACGTCTAAGACGATTAGACAAATGTAATAACAAAGCAAACCTCCCCTACATCCATGTCACGAATAATGGAGTGTAAAATTCTTACACAAACGGTCACAGTTGGCATAAAATCAGATATTACAAGATAGCTATACTTTAACGGGATTGTGCTGTACGTCCAGAAGCTGGCTCAATAAAAGTCTTCCTCCTCTTGTGACCCGTTCCTCAAACGAAGTGTGTCTGCACAATAATTACTCTGCTTTTGAGCAGTCTGCCTTACCAGTGTAACGGAACCGCAATTGTATTTGGTCTGGACTTTGACTGTGGTTATTCAAACAACGGTATTTTGACAGAGTATTTCGCCAAACGTGACAATGCAAAATTCATCTGCACCAACACTTCTAAGAATGAAAAGTGATGTGGTTATGCTTACTGGGATAGCAACAGTTATACCGGAATGAAATTCAAGTCCTCTAAGGAATTCATTGTTGTCACAGCCGAGATTTTGGATATTCTTCTAGTCCTTCAAAAAGCTGAGAAGAATTTGGTTTCTGAGCTCGTTATCCTTCCTGATTAAAGAGCAGTGCTGGAACTACTAAGCCTAAGACCTGAACAGCATAAGATCCCACCACGCATCAGCATACGACATCGTGGATCTGATGATGAAGTTCGCAAATAGGAATCTCGAAGTTATCATGCGCTGGGTAAAAGTACACTGTGGCATACCTGGCTATGAATCAGCAGACAAGCTAGCCATCTACGATAAAGCGAGTGGACACACGGAATTACCAGCTACAGATCTCTTAAATATAAGTAAATCTACAATCAAGGAGAGAAGTGGAACACAGAATAGCAAGAGACCTCCAAATAGAAGGGCAATGATAATGCGAAACTGAGTACGGTGCTGATTATTAATTTCTGTAGTGAGAAAAATCGATGTTCCAGAAGCTTCACGAAGATTGTAAGGCGCCTCATATTCAACCACTGTTGTTGCTGGAAGCATCTAAATGCTACTTACCTAGTCGCAACACCACTGTCCACTGGAGTGGAGGATGTCAGTCACATCTGTTTGGCTGCAAAACCGGGAACAACGTGCAGACCACCTCCTACAGTGTCTGGGAATATATCACCTTTTATATGCGTTTTGTTGCAACAGCAGATCAACTGCTAATAAATCTCTACAGTAATTTTATGTTTAAGATAATATGTGATGTATTGAATTCGGTGTGTTAAGCCTCATATGCATAATTATGTATGGGGTGAGTCCCACTCAGATGCCAGAATAAAAAATAGATTTAAAAACCGGAATTTAAAGCGCAAAACATTTCCGTTCGCCGATGTGGACTCCGAGTATAATTTATTAGATATGAACCTGAGACTGAAACTGAAGAAATAGGACAGAGATAAGAAATTAACGAGATGGGATCTGAATAAGTTCAAAAGGAAGCATTAGAAGACCGTTGATTGAAACAAGGAAAATGAACACAAAATCGTTTAGGCATGCGTATTCAAAACAGAGACATGTAAACAGGTAGAATGCGGGGCTGCGGTTGGCAACGTCTGTGTAAGACAACGAGAGTCTGGAGCAGTTTTTCGATCGTTTACTGCTGCTACAATGGCAGCTTATTAAGATTTAAGTGAGTCTGACCGTGATGTTACAGTCGGTGCACGAGCGATGGGACACAGCATCTCCGAGGGGGAGATAAAGCGGGGATTTTCCCGTTAGACCATTTGACGAATGTACCGTGAATATCAAGAATCCAGTAAATCATCAAATCTCCGACATCGCTGCGGCCGGAAACAGATGCTGTAAGAACAGTACCAACGACGACTGAACAGAATTGTTCAAAGTGGCAGAAGTGCAACCCTTCCGCAAATTGCTGCAGATTTCAATGCAGGGCCATCAAAAAGTCTCAGAGTGCGAACCATTCAACGAAAAAATAGTTCAAATGGCTCGGAGCACTATGGGACTTAACATCTGAGGTCATCAGTCCCCTACAACTTAGAGCTACTTAAATCTAACTAACCTAAGGACATCATACACATCCATGCCCGAGGCAGGATTCGAACCTGCGACCGTAGCTGTCGCGAGGTTCCAGACTGAAGTGCCTAGAACCGCTCGGCCACACAGGCCGGCCATTCAACGAAAGATCGGAGCCGTAGACCCACTCTTGTACCCTTTATGACTGCACGACACAGTGCTTTATGCCTCCCCTGGGCCTGTCAACACCAATATTGGACTGTTGACTGGAAACATTTCGCCTGGTCAAATTATATCGAGCGGATTGAGTGTACGTGTATGGAGACAACCTTGTAGAGCCACGGAATCCGCATGTCTGCAGGGGACTGTTCAAGGTGGTGGAGGCTCTGTAGGGGTGTGGGGGTGTGCAGTTGGTGTAATATTGGATCCCTAATACGTCTAGATACGACTCTGACTGGTGACACGTGCGTAACCATCCGGTCTGATCGCCTGTATCCATTCATTTCCATTGTGCATTCCGACGGACTTGGGAAATTCCAGCAGGAAAATGCGACACAACACACATCCAGAATTGCTATAGAGTGTCTCTATGAATACTCTACTTAGTTTAAACTTTTCCGCTGGTCACCAGACTCCCCAGACATCAACGTTATTGAGCATATATGGGATGCCTTGCAACGTGCTTTTCAGAAGAGATCTCCACCACCTCTTACTCTTACGGATGTATGAACAGCCCTGCAGGATTCATAGTGTCAATTCCGCCCAACACTACTTCAGACATATGTCGAGGCCATGCCATGTCGTGTTGCGTCACTTCTGCGTGCTCGCGAAGGCCCTCCATGATATTGGCAGGCATACTAGTTTCTCTGGCTCTTCAGCGTGCATCATAGATGTCTGAGACTTTACAAGGTCCCTGGAACTATGTCCTTTTGTTTGACGATAGGAGGGAAATCTGGAAAGCGAGAAAGTACAGGAGAAGCTGTACACAATGCATAGAAATGGAAACGACGAAAAGGTAGATGAACATGAAATATTATGAGAAGAATATGACAGTATCCTGAAAGATTTGAGTTGAAACAAGATCCCACTACATCGTAGGAACAGTTAGCAATGACCATTTAGCAATGACCAAACTACAGATATTTGTTTGATTGGCACTAGGCTGAAGCGCAAAACATTATTCTCTGCCTAAGGTTTCGGCGTCCAACGATGCTGGTATCATCAGAGGCTTTAACGATTCAGAAAGCAATTACAGACTCGAATATGCTGAGCAGGCTCGGCATGCACCCTCTGTTCCACTTCGATTAAGAATTTCCAAATCATCGTGTCGCTGTTATCGGCCGTCCAACACTTGCCACGGCCTTGTGGTCGCCCTCCCCAGCGTACAGTCTAAAGGCGTCCTCTCTAGGGACATGAAAATGCACGAGGATGAGGACCTGGTGACATTACAGCGTGGTACTCCACTTTGTACTACACAGTGGGGCGTGAAATAAAGAATCTGTCATGTTAGATTTTTGCCTCGTGGAGAGGAACGTGGCCAATGAGATGCGACATTGTTTTACGTCACAAGCGGAACATACGATTCACCTTGTTGTATGGCGTTAAACATCGTGTTTGATGTGTTTCCCTCTAATATAGTATGTGGTACGAATATAATCTGTTTCGAAGATTCAGCGAATTGAAGATCTCTCGGATACGCACCGTTTTAGCTACAGTTCGTAACAATAAAATCGGTAAATTACGGCTTCCTGTATTCGATATTTTTAGTGTTATAACTTAAGAGATACGAAAGTATACTGTTTCAGTGTTACATCACAGTGATGATCTATCAACAGCATGGCTTTTGAAAAAAATTGCATATTAAATATCAGATAATGACATTTGTAGATACAGTTCCACAGGTGGTGTACGTAAGATCTGGAAATTCAGCACTTCTGTTGAAACTGTAGCGGAGTTGGCAGCGTCGAGAGTTGTGAGCTGTAAAGTAAAGGTAATGTCTTCCTCACCTGTTGGTTTCTAAAAGATTCTGAGTATTTCTTATTCATTTAATAGATGTATTAGTTCAAAAGTCGATGCAACTTATTACAAATAATGTAGTTGTTGCCACTCTTGTTGCAAAGCCCAACAGCTAGAATGTTTCCCCAGTGGCCACAAATCTTAACGTGTCTGCCGGCTTAAGTCCGATTGTAAACACGAATTACACACTGGCAGTTTATGCTATTGTGATCTTTCTCTGGGTTTATGGACATGATTCTGTTAGTATCTTACCAGTAAATACGTTTTTCAACGATAGTGAGCAGCTCCACCAAAACGTCTCTCCTTCATTGGAATGAAATTGGGAAACGAATCTCAATCTTGAAATCTATGTGATGAAGTACGTTATTTCCGAGTGTTGGTAATCAATGCGACATGAACAATTTCGATATTGTGCATGCGCATACAGATGTTAAACACTGTACCTTAGCTATATCCAGTTTAAAACCGAAAATATGATGAAAATTCAGTTGATTTTGCGAATATCTTCCGGTGGTACGTACCTCACATCATTGTACAGCATTATGTAGTGTTCCTCTACCAGCAATTCGCTTTTCAACCCATCGACGAGTCCAGAATCTTCTTCGCTATTTTCTCTGCTCTTATTCGCCAACCGCTAATAAATAAATTTAGCAGTGTTATTTGAAGTGTGTGCCCTTTCGTAGGGACATGTGTGCTTTGTGAGCCAAATAAAGCCTCTGGAGAGCACTGAAAGTGCAAATAACGTCAACCGGCTCGTCCCGTGTGTCAACGGCGCTGAACCTCGTGCGGTCGCACGTCCCGTCCTCGTCCACGTCAACATTAGCTGCCCCGTCCCGTGTGCGGTCGGTTTAACTTACATATTTCAGCAACATTACGCCACCACTTTGGCAGCCGAGGTCACCCAACTAAGTGTACTGAGAACACAAACCGTACTTACCCTAAACGCCGCCCTTGATGTCATATTCGGGTACTTTTGATCACCTGATGTAGCGCACACTATTGAAAGTACATTTTCGTTGAACGCAAAAGTGTCCAATTAAAATCAAGCCTCACTGTCCCAAAAAGTGAAATTTCAAAAAAAAAAAATGGTTCAAATGGCTCTGAGCACTATGGGACTTAACATCTGAGGTCATCAGTCCCCTAGAACTTAGAACTACTCAAACCTAACTAACCTAAGGACATCACACACATCCATGCCCGAGGCAGGATTCGAACCTGCGACCATAGCAGTCGAGCAGTTCCGGACTGAAGCGCCTAGAACCGCTCGCCCACCGCGGCCGGCGTGGGATTTCAGTTGTATCGACTGAGAACAGCTGGGTGCGTCCAACAGTGAAGTGGTTTGTTGATTTTTAAAAAGATGGTGTGGTAACGAAAGGATATTTTAAATCATTGAAAGTTATTATCTTGATTTATACGTTTTTCCAAATATTTATTTTGCTCTCCTCTAACATTTTCTCTTTTGCCTTAGGCCTGAATCATTATGACCTCTTCATTTAACTACGTTCAAAGTAAAAGACATTATTTACGTCTTTAAAGCAGCAAACAAGTCAATTTGGAGTGACCTAGGTGGTATATATCAAGTGCCTGACATTTACCATGGCAGTGATGTGTATGTGTTTTTGTGTGTGTGTGTGTGTGTGTGTGTGAGTGTGTGTGTGTGTCAAAAGTCTGTATGGAATCAGTGCAGTGAGGTGTGGAGTCGGAATAGCTTAAACGAGCTATCGTGTTTGGGTATGTCTGTACAGACTCTGCGAACAAAGTTATCCGATTTGCTGTTGTACGGGACGGTGTATAACTTGCTGCCGAGTAATGTGGCGTAACAACAGTGGTCGTAAAAAGATTCGGACATACAGGGACCAGAGACGAGTTTCACACCTAGCCGATGACAATACACTGCTAACTCTTCCGGAATTACATTTGTTGCTAAATATAGATCCTGTCCAGTTTCTGAGACAACTTCGTGAAGGCAGCTAAATGCCCCAGGAACGCCGAACAGCAATGCTCGCCAATAGACCACGCGCTGCTTTCAAGGATGCTCATTCCTATTTGACAGCTTCTGTAAAGAAGTTCATGGGTTGGGAAAGTAGATGAGATGAGAGATATGATATTGCGAAAAATGTAATAGTACTGAAGAACCTAAGTCGAAAAACGACCCCGGAAGTAGACGACATTCCGTCAGACCTACCGATAGCCTTGAGAGAGCCAGTCATAGCATTTGTAGACTTAGAGAAAGCGTTTGACAACGTTGAATGCAGCACTCTTTTTTCCATTCTCAAGGCAATAAAGGTCAAATCCAGAAAGCGGAAAGTGCTTACAACTTATACTCGAACCACACGGCACTCACAAGAGCCGAGGGAATGAAAGGGAAGCAGTGGTTGAGAAGGAAGTGAGACAAGGTTGTAGGCTATCTCCGATGTTATTCAGTTTGTACTCTGAGTAAACAGCAAGGGAAACAAAAGAAAAATTTGTTGTAGGAATTAAAGTTCAGGGAGAAGAAACAAAAACTTTGAGGTTTGCCGATGACATCGCGATTCTGTTATAGGCAGCAAAGGACATGGATGGGCAATTGAACGGTAAGGAGAGTGTCTTCAAAGGAGGTTATAAGAAGAACAACAACAAAAGCAAGACAAGGATAAGGGAATGTAGTCGAATTAAATCTGGTGATGCTGTGGGAATTAGATTAGAAACTGTGACACTTAAAGTAGTAGGCGAGGGTTGTTATCTGGGAAGAAAAGTAAATGAGGATGGCCGAAGTAGGATATAAAATGCAGACTGGCAATGATAAGAAAAACGTTTCTGAAGAAGAGAAACTTGATGAAACACAATATAGATTGAAGTGTTAGGAAGTTTTTTCTGAAGTATTTGCATGGAGTGTATCCATGTAAGGAAGTCAAACATGGACGATAAACAGTTTAGGCACGAAGAGAATAGAACTTTTTCAAATGTGGTACTACAAGAAGAATGTTGAAAATTAGTTAGGTAGATCGCCTAATTAATGAGAAGGTACTTAACAGAAGTACTGAGAAAAATAAAATTGTGGCACAGCCTGTCTGGAAGAAAGGATTGGTTCATAGAACTCATTCTGAGAGAGTGGATCACCAGTTTAGTGTTGAAACTGTGGTGGAGGGGGGTGGGGTAAAACTTCTATAGGGAGACCAAGAGATGAATATATTTAGCAAATTCAGATGGATGTAAGCTGCAGTAGTTTTTCGGAGATGAAGATACCTGCGCAGCATAGAGTGACGTGGAGAGCTGCATCAAACCGTCTGCGGACTCAGAAGACCACAACGACAACAACAATAAGTTCCTAGACTCCAGAGATCAATGAGGGTGTGTCAAAGCAAGTTTACGGGGAGCTCGTTGTGTTCGTACATTATGTCAGGAATTCACGTCGGTATGGAATGAAAGTACATACAAACAGATACAAGACTAGTGTTTCTCTCACACCTAATTTTCCTATACAATCGACGTAATACTGTCAACAGTGTTCCACAAAAGATAATTCAAGTACTTGCATGTCCTATTACACTGTGATGATAACGACGTGACCTAATTTCTCCCATCTTAGTCTTGAATCATGCGAGATTTTAGTAGTAAAACAAGAGCTAGCGAGAGTGATAACGGCCGTTAAAACCCCAGGGATATTCCTGGAAAGGACAAAGCCGATTTCTTTCGGCAATCTATGCCTGCCCTTCTGTAATGATTCGTTATCGATGGGACGTTGGATCCCAATAGAGCCTTTTTTTCTCTTAGAAATGAGCCTCAAAGTATCATTAAACGTCCACTGTCACTCATTTGCTGGGGGCCATCTGCCACGCATCGCTTTCTCGTATCTCATTTGCGATGACTGCGTGGATTCTCTTCAGCTTTCCCGTCATCCATTACATTCGCTCCCTCACCCCTCACCTTGTGAGATCGACCCATGATCTGTTTAGCAGATCTAAACCGTAGTGAGGGATACGGACGGTTTTTTTTTCTTGTTGTGGGATTTGATAAGTAAGTTTGCCAGTAGCAAAATGTGTGACATATATGGCCTTGTCTTTTGACTGCTCTGACTTCGAAATTAAATTTTTTTTAAACTGCAAAGTAACCTTAGCCCTTAGCATTTGACATCAGTTTCAACCTGCTATCTCTACCCGTTCCTGACAAAAGTAGGGTTTAACAGAAGGGTAGACAGACGGACCTGTAAGAGTCCTGCTTTTACCGATTTAGGTACGGAACCCTAAAAATAAAAACTAAGAGCTAATGAACAAATAAAAAGGGTAAACGTATTACAAGATCATGTCATTTTTCCTAGGAAGCAATATTTCACAATACCTATGTCAAAGAATTGTCCACAGTTGCGAGAAACTGTCTTCAGTTCAAAGGGGACAGTGAGGAAATCTGGAATATAGAACCTCGTAATGTTGCGACATAAGATAAGAATCCCCATAACATACAGACACAAAATTTTTCTTCTTGCAAATGATGAGTTACATGTATTTATTATTCTGAAAGCAGCCCTTGAGTACTCGGTAATGAACAGAGCAAAACAGCAACAGGAAACATTTTATTGAGACAGACGATAACTTTAATATTTAGCGTACGTTATTGGCAACGCCGTGCATAATGTCTGTATAGGAACAAAGGCACTGACACACGACAAGGAAAAATGAAATTGGTAAAAATATGACACAAAAAAGCTGCCATTTCACCTTTACCAGATCTGTGGCAACATGGTATTTTGTAATACGCTACGTTTTGGATCGACACTGCTGCACAATTTAATTTCTTTCATTCAGCTGGCGGATGTTAGGAATTCCAGACAAACATTCTTGCCTTTTTTTAACATTTGTCACGTAGCGTTGGAAAAGTGGTACCTGTTCCCAGAACAACTTCATTTGCAATCGATGCTCGTAGTACACCGTCATTAAAACATGGGCACGGAAAAATGAGTCGCGAGCTTTCGTTAAATTGGGGTGTTGTAACAGTCGGAACGAAATCCATCTCCTCTGTCCGCCCCACGCGTAGATTCCGGAGAGGAACGCACAAGCGTAATTAAGGTAAGTTTCTTAATTGAATTTCGGAATACCAAAGCTGTTCCTTTAGTGGCCAGCACACAGCTGGCCAAGTTACTGGATCAAAATGTTGTGGACGATGTTTTGTCACTCAAAATCGTTCCATGTAACTTTCAAATGAGGTATATTTTATAGCAAGCTAATTCATACTAACATCAAATTTGTAACATAGACCAAAATAATAAACACTGGTTATGGACTCCTTGCCAGTATATAGCCACATTCTGGGGACAAAATTATTTGCTGGTTGAGAGAGGTGACATTGGCACTGTCCAGTGGAACGGCAGCAGTGATGCGGAGTCTACGAACTATACGATGAGATGACAAAGGTCACGGGATACCGAATGCACATATGTATGGAGGTAGTGTCACGTACACTCGATATAAAAGAGCAGTACATTAGCGGGGCTGTCATTTGTACTTTGATAATTCACGTGGAAAGGTTTTCGACGTGATTATGGCCACACGATGGAAACTGACAGGCAATGAACACTGCATGGTAGTTGGAGAAAGGCGCGTGGCACATTCCAGGCCGGAAATCATTAGTGAATTCAGTGTTCCGAGATACACAGTGTCACGAGTGTGCAGAGAACATCAAATTTCAGCCATTACCTACCACGACAGACAATACAGTGGCCGACGGCCTTCACTTACCGACCGACAGCAGCGCCGCTTGCGTAGAGTTGTCGCTATACTTCGTGAAATAACCGCAGAAATCCATGTGGGATATACAACGAACGTGTCCGTTAGGACTGTGCAACAAAATTTTGCATTAATGGGCTTTGGCAGCAGACGACCGACGCGAGTGCCTTTGCTAAGAACACGAAACAGCATACAGCGCCTCTCATGGGCCCATGTCCATTTCGTTTGGACCCTACACTGCTGGAAAATCGTTGTCTGGCCAGTTTAGTCCCGATTTCAGTTGGTAAGTGGTTATGTTAGGGCTCGAGTGTGGCACAGACCTGAGGAAGCCATGGACCTAAGTTCAAAAAAATGGTTCAAATGGTTCTGAGCACTATGGGACTTAACATCGGAGGTCATCAGTCCGCTAGAACTACTGAAACCTAACTAACCTATGGACATCACACACATCCATACCCGAGGCAGGATTTGAACCTGCGACCGTAGCAGTCGCACGGTTCAGGACTGAAGCTCGTAGAACCGCTCGGCCACCGCGGCCGGCGGACCTAAGTTGCCAACAAGGCATTGTGCAAGCTGGTTGTGGCTCCATCATGGTGTGGGTTGTGTTTACGTGGAATAGACTGGGTCCTCTGGTTCAACTTAGCCGACCATCGACTCGATATGGTTGTGTTCGACTACTTGGAGACCACTGGCAGCCATTCATGGAATTCATATTGCCAGTCTTGTCACCGGGCTGCAATTGTTCGTGAGGAACGTTCCAGACAATTGGAGCTAATGATTTGGCCACCCACATCGCCCGACATAAATCACACCGAACATTTACGGGGACGTAATCGAGAGGTCAGATCGTGCACAAAATCCTGCACTCCCTGCACTCCCCCCCCCCCCCCCCAGCCCCCCCTACCCCACCGCAAATATGGATGGCTATAAAGGGAGCTAGGCTCAGTATTTCTACTTGGGACGTCCGACGACTTGTTGAGTCCGCCCCACGTTGAGTTGTAGCACTACGCCCGGCAAAAGGCGGTCTGACACGACATCAGGAGGTAGCCCACGACTTGTGTCACTTCAGTGTAAATATGAGCGAGATATTTGTTGGTTAGCTAGTCGTGGTGTGAATGCACGAAAACGTTGTATGGTACTTTTACCCATTTCAGCTTTATTATATTTACTTATACACCAAAATCTTCATATTCATCTCCATATATACCCTAAAAGCCGGCCGACCTCACTCGAGAAGTGTTTCCCATTGCGAGACACTCCAAGCGTGGCAACCGTCGTGGTTGACGAACGTTCTACAACGACCTGCTTCGTGACACAGAACGTGCTCCTGATCTTGGTTTTCGACCGTAGCTCTCTTCAGCGGCAGTTGGTTCTATCTGGTGTGCTAATCACATAGCTTGTTCTCGAAAATGGTGACCCATAAAATAGTTGCCTGAACTCTTAAAGCGATCGTCGAAGAAGTGCAGCATCAAACACGAACAAGATTCCGGACTCGTCGATGCTTCTAACAGCCAATTGCTGGTCCAGGATCACTACATGTGATGCACAACGATCTGAGATACGTACAAGTAGACAAGTAGAGATTAGTCGTTAAATCAATTGAATCTACATCATATTTTCACTTTTAAATTGAATACAGTTATGGTGTTGTGTCTAATGTTTATTTCCACCTTCATTCATGATTTCATATTGACTATCATCAAACTAAAGTAACATACTTCATCACAGAAACTTCAAGATTGATATTTGTTTCTTAATTTCATTCAAATGGAACAGGAGATTTTTTCGAAATAACTCACCATAAGTGGAAAAAGATGTTTGCCAGTAAAATACAAACATAAGGTAGTACATAATGCTAAGACATATGTATATATCTTTTAAGAAAGTTTCATAATAGCAACAACTACTACTGTGTAACTTTTGCTACTTTGTGACACAGACTGACAGTTACGTCAAGTTTTCTGGCCACTGAGGAAACATTCCAGTCGTTGGCCTACGCAATAAGAATTGCAGGAAACGCATTATGTATAGTGAATAACGACGAGTATAGCAGATCATATTATTAGTAATTAAGCCCAGAATCTTTCAGAAAACGTAAGGACAAAAAAAATTTTGCGGGTACCCAGACACAAATCCGCTACCTTTCCCTTAACAACTGGCGTCATTGTTACGCTACTGCTCTAAGACGACTGAAACAGCTAAGATGTTCGCTATGTAACTTTTACAAATATATAAAGAGTGTTGCAACAGATATGTTTACTTGACATGTAACTACAACAGTTTCCACCAAAATCTCCATATCATCGAATCGGCACACTTTTATACACTGAAGTGCCAAAGAAACTGGTGTAGGCATACGAATTCAAATAGAGAGATATTTAAACAGGCAGAACACGGCGCTGCGGTTGGCAACGCCTATATAAGACAACAAGTGTCTGGCGCAGTTGTTAGATCGGTTACTGCTGCTACAATGGCAGCTTATCAACATTTACGTGAGTCTGAACGTGGTGTTATAGTCGGCCGACGAGCGAAGAGGTAATGCATCTCCGAAATAACGATGAAGTAAGGATTTTCCAGTATGATCATTTCACGAGTGTACCCTGAATATCAAGAATCCATTAAAACATTAAATCTCCGACATCGCTGGGGCCGGAAAAAGATGCTGCAAGAACGGTACCAATGACCACAGAAGGGAATCGTTCAACGTGACAGAAGTGCCACTCTTCCGCAAATTGCTGTAGATTTCAATGCTCGGCCATCAACAACTATCAACGTGCGAACCATTCAACGAGACATCATCGATATGGGCTTTCGGGGCCACTCGTGTACCCTTGATGACTGCACGACTCAAAGCTTTACGCGTCGCCTGAGGCCGTCAACACCGACATTGGACTGTTGATGACTAGAAACACGTTGCCGGATCGGACGAGTCTCGTTTCAAATTGAATAGAGCGGACGGACGTGTACAGATGTGCTGACAACCGCATGAATCCATGGACCTTGCATGTCAGCAGGGAACTGTTGAAGCTGGTGGAGGTTATCTAATGGGTGGAGCGTGTGCAACTGGAATAATATGGGAGTCCTGATACGTGTAGATACAACTCTGAAAGGTGACATGTACGTAGGCATCGTGCCTGATCACCTGCATCCATTCATGTCCATTGTGCGTTCCGACGGACTTGGAAAATTCCAGCAGGAAAATGCGACCCGCCTCATCCGTCCAGAATTGCTACAGAGTGGCTCCAGGACAACTCTTCTGAGATGAAACACTTCCGCTGGCCACCAAACTCCCCAGGCATGAACTTTATTAGCATATATGGAATACCTTTCAACGTTCTGTTCAGAAGAGATCCCCTCCGCCTCGTACTCTTACCGATTTGTGGACAGCCCTGCAGAATTCATGGTGTCCTTTCTCTCCAGCATTGCTTCAGATATTAGTCCAGTCCATTCCACGTCGTGTTGCGGCACTTCTGCGTGATCACGGGGGCCCTGCACGATATTAGGCGGGTGTTCCAGTTTCTTTGGCTCTTCAGTCTAGTACGCTTAAATACAGGAAGAGTTTAACTACACTCTAATTAGTTGTAACAAATCGTACCAAGAATGACTTGTTTTTGGGAGATGCTGGTCCCTGAAAAGAGCTTACATATATACCACATACGTTGTAATATACAAACTTCCAAATACAAGGTTCAGCTCCATATATTTTGATACCATATGGCTTCTTCATGCTCTGTTTGTGACGTAAAACCAATGCTGCACCTCACTGACCACGTACCTCTCAACGAGGCAAAAATCTGACATGAGAAATACTTCCTCTCACTCTCCGCAGTATAATGGAATATGGAACTTCACGCTGCGACGGCACCGGCTCTTCGTCCATGAATGTTTTCTCGTACCGTGAGAGGACGCTTTTACAGTGTGTAGCGGAAGATATTTCTCGAGCCAGCGTGATTTCCACTCTCTCACTTTCTATTAGTGAGCACTGCGTTGGGAGAACGACAGCCTGGAATCTTTCGTGCGTGTTCCACTTACTCTGATTCGCTCCTCTTCGTCATTTCGTGAACTGTTTATGGGAGGAAGCGATATGTCGTCTAAGTCTTGTTGGAAAGTATTTTCCAGGGTTTTTATCAGTAAACCTCTCCGGTAAACCTCTCCGCGATTCCCAATCGCTCCACTGCAGCGTCTACCACTAGAATTCGAGGAGGTTGTGTTGAACGATTTCGCCGCTTATAAGCAAACCCGTGAAAATTTATAGTCAAATGCGAAACAACACAGACAGTGAATCAGGTTTAGGATGAACTTATTCCAGCATCCATAGGTGCAGGAAATGCCTTAAGAAGGTGGTCCTCTGACCACTCTCATCCACTTAGAAACTGTCACCACTACGGTGACAATGACTGAACGGCAAGACCCGCAGTTTTAACATTGGGCGACTATTGATAACAGTGACTACTGTATGCAGCATTTAAAGGAGCTAACAACCGCAAACATAAAACATTATGTCTTGTCACCATTTTTTCATGGGGTCGCTTTCTTGTCTGTCTGTCAATTTGTTACAAATATTAGAATTGGTTTTAAACTTTCTTCCTAATGAGCTAGACACTTGAAACTATTGGCATAGAACTGTATGATAAAAATTATCTTTATTTCTTGCTTGGTGTGTGGAGGAGGATACTTTGTATACCGCTGTTATTTCATGAGGCTGAGTGCACCCCATGTCAGTCGTCCTACCCCTTGGCACTACCGGGAATCAAACCAGAATCCTCTGCATGGCAGAGGCGAACAAAAAGTATAAAACCAGCACGTAATTAAAATCAATTTTTAATGTTTATCGTTTTTCCTTGGGACTGAGAAGTATAAAAGAATTTCTCATAGTCCCAAACGTATTCCTAATCCCATACAGAAGGTCCTAAAATTTTTTGACTGTGAATTTTGAATAGCTGTGAAGATTCTTGTAAGATTTAAAACAAAAAATCGAGAGGCGCATACAGTTTATAACTGATGCATCACCTCCAAACTATTATCTACCGCAAGCGCCCCGCGTGTTGCACTTTAAATCACAAGAGTATTTTCATAGCTATTAAAAATCAGCAATCATAACTTTTCGGAGCTATCTGCGTGGGGTTAGGAATCTGCATGAGGCTAGGGAAAAACAGAAAATTCTTCTAGGGAATAGAACGAGTTGTCAAGGAGAAACTTTCTCAACTTGTTATAAAATTTGACTTTGCTGTCTGTCAGACATTTTATATGTCTGGGTAAGTGATCAAATGTTATTGTTTCACCGTTGATACTAAAGACATCTTAATGTGAGTAATGAATCTCATTTTTTCTTCTGTTATTGTAATTACGTACATGATAGTTCTTTTTGAACTGTAGTAGCCTATTTACAACAAACTTCATGAGGGAATAAACATACCGACAAGGAGTAGCCAGAATGACCAACTCCTTAACCAGATGTCTACAAGATGATCCTGACTGAGCACCATATTTGCTTACAGCACTTTTTGAGCACTTATTCCATGTGAATGAAAATGCACAAAATATGTCAGCTTCCTGATTTGTCTCTCCCCAAGGTTTGTAATGATTCTAAGTGTAAACTGTGGGTGAACTAAGTTATTTTAGGAGTTCCAAAATGTTCTTCTTCCAGCTGAAATTTTAATTGATAGGGACACCTAAGAATTTTGAAGTTTCCAACGTATTTATCATTCCCTCATCATGTGTCACACTTATCAATGGTGCAGCATGCCTAGATGTGCCGAACTGAATATGTTGTGTCTTTTTAAAGGTGATGGTGAGATTATTTGCAGAAAACCAGTCAATGAAACTTTTAAAAACTTTGTTTAGCATTTCTTCTGTTCCTGTATATATGTTTGGGTTGTTATCTTACTAGTGTCATCTGCAAAAGAACTAAGTCTGCTTATTGTACATTGGAAGGGAAGTAGTTTACATAAGTGAGGAACGATAGTGGACTTTAGATTCAGACTTGAGGAAAACCAAATGTGACTTCTCACCAATGAGAATTATGTCCCTGGTCTACATTGGTTGAAGTACAGCTTTCTGCATTCTTCTGGTTAGAGACAACATTATCCACCGATTGATTGTACCATCAATCACACAGAACCACAGAAATTCAATTTATCTACGACAATATTGTTATTCACACAGTCAAAGAAAATGCCAACCGGTGCTATTTTGTTATTTAAAACTTGTAAAATATACTGAGTGAAAATGTAAATGGCATTCGCAGTAGAACAACTCATCTGAAATCCACATGTCATCTGAGTAGTGAGTGTGCATTTAGTTTTGATTTAAAAAGAAAAGTGGCCTAGTAGGTGGTCCCTCAATACGAACGCAATAATATCTGCAGTAGGGAAGAGTGCTGACCAGGTTTGTGAATTTTGACGAGTTCTACGTTTTTGGATGCTGTATAATACGTTAAAGCAATTTGGAGGCTATCAATGATTCATCAATTTACTGTGGGAAAAATTAAGCAAATTTTCAAACGTATGGACGGTTAAGCTATATTTCGTCGATCGTGCACCATTGTATTCCTTGAAAGAAGGTCTGCGCCTATTGAACATTTGATGCTTGCAAACGAAATGAGTTTCTTTAACGACTCAACAACTTTTTTGTCTTGAAAGTTAGTGCTGGTGGCCAATATTTTTCTATTTCAACTGTTCTTCTCACTGGTTCTTAATTTTATTTCACTTACTGATTGTTGGTATGTAATAGAGTAATAACATAATAAACAGACTATTAAATACGGTATCGAAAGGTATTGATTGCAACAATTTCAAATTTGTAAACAAAGACGGCCAGAGAAGTAAGGTCTCCTAAAATTTTTATGAAAACACTTGAAACATTTTAAATATAGCAAACTTTATTGCATCTCTATTCTTAGTGTCCACATGTTTTCGGTCTTCTGCCGCTAAAGGGCTTCGAATTGTAGCGTGTATCGAGGCGGTGTGTAATGTAACTTTGCCGGTGCATGAGAATCAGCGTGCTGTAATCGAGTTTTGAATTTGAAGAGGTCGTCCAGACAATGGCAGACCACACACGAGAGCGATCATCTTCATTACAATCCCTACGTACCCGCGTTCGATTTTCACCTGTTTGCGTATCGTGAAGAACACCTTCGGGGACTTTACTTTGATAATGCCGAAACGGTGGAAGCTGAGGTGAGCTTATGACTCTCCCACAAAGTCAAACAGTCCACAGTGACAGTATCAACAAACTGCCTTCTTGTTGGGAGAGTTGTGTTCATCGCTGGAATGACTATGTTGAGAACTGAATATGTAGGCATGATGAATAAACGTGTTTAATGTCAATAACTTTTGTTTTATTTAAAAAGTTTTACATAAAAATTTAGTAGGCATTACGTTTCAGGGCGCCCTGGTGGAATATTTGTTCCTAGGTACTTGACTAATTTGTACCTTCGATTTTTTTTTTACATTTGGAGGAAATTACTTATCGGGAGTAATTTCAGAAAAAAACTGCAGCACACATAACGTGAATGCCATTGTTTCAAAATGGAGCAGTAATATGCATTAAACTTCACTACAAGGCCAGATAGAGGCGAAACTTACTACTTCTACACCGGTTTCGAAGTTGATCATCTGTATCAAGATACAGAGAATGAATTTCCTACGTATAACTAACAGTGTGATTTCTGTTGTTCATGCAACACTGACAGTTTTGTACGGAAGAAATAAAAGCTTGTTCAAGTTGTTATTTGCACATAGGGAACGTCAGAAGTCCCACATCGTCGTGTTATGCATTTTAATAAATTTCCCTGTCACCATTTTCATTTCCCCCGTAATAACAAATGAGTCCCTGACGTAATATTCTACACGCTTCATAATGGCTTGCATTTCGAGAAGGACATTTTCTCTTCCACATCATTACGACAGGCATTAACAGCTGAATAAGTGTCAGGGGCAATTACGTCCATAGCGCAGGTGGAGTGGGATAATATACTACCAGTTTACGTGAACATTTCTATTAATGTATGCTTTAATCTAACGCTAGTTAATGAGCTGGCAGTCGCGTAACGCAGCGTGGAGATATAGATAGCGTAATCTCGTTGAAACACATTTACTAATTGAGAAAAAAGGAATCTTGATGCAGACCCGACAAGAAAAATGAACGAAATCACAATACCTGGATCATATCGAGTTAATATTTTATCTTGAAACTAACAGCCCCGCGAATGCTGCATGCTCAGCGTGTTTAACAGCAAGTAATCTCAGCATAACCGCTCGCTTGGAACTGACCATATCGCAGCAATGGGACTGTGTCATTTCACTAATTTTCTAACGAAAGCAGAGCAAAGCACACCTTCAGGCACAGCTTGGTCTTGTGCGGCATATACTTTTGAGTTCAGAATTTAGTAAGAATCCGCTGTATGTTTCCCTTTCTTTCATGATTGCAGTTTCAGTTACGTAGTAGACAGACTTATCATCGACCAGTGTCCTGGTCTTCAGATCACTAAATTCATTTTTTTTGAATATAATTACTTATATTTCAGGAAGTTAAGGAAACAGGCGAGATGAATATTGCAAGTGCCATAGGCTGATTTCCGAAAAACTACGCTCAGTAGAAGCGGAATCTAAATAAGTTATCACTTGTCACGATTTATCTGTAGATATTTGACAGTTTCTGAGAAAGCACCGGTCGAAATTTCCGAGGTAATTTATGTACCTTTTAGCGAGTAAACAGTTCAACCGCAGAGGTGGCACAGTGATTGGCGTAGCGGGTTTAAGCTTTTGCGCCCTTTGTTCGAGACCCGATTATTACCTTTATGTTAGCTTTTGTTTTTGGTTATCTACCTATGTCCATATGACAATACTACACGAATATTTTCAAGTGTATTTTAAAATAACTTTGCCTGAAAACTGTATGCCTGGTGAATGAACTAAAAAAAATAAATGAATAAATTATTTGAAATTGTTTTCATGAAATTCCGGTAGTGAATACTGATTCTCAACAATTGCAAGTGCCAGTTTACGGGAAAGTGGTCCGTTAAGCGTGACTGCCACGAAATTATGGCCAACGCGTAAAATCTTTGGCAGTGTAAATGGTGTTTCTTTCCCGAGTGAAATTCATACGACGAAATGTTGTGCCAAACCTGCTATCACGTGATCCTCACGGTATGCGGAATTTCTATGTTGCGAAAGTTCCTGTTATTAGTATTGCCCAAGGGAATGCCCCAAATCTTCCTAGAGAATAAACATAAGAACAAGATATATAAATTAAGACAGGTACATGAAGTAAATTCAAAAATGTGAGAATTTAAAAAGAATATGAGAATTTAAATATATATAGCGAAATTTAGCTGTAATTTTACAATTACTAGAACATTCTTGAATCCACTAACTAGATAAGAAACATTCGGGTAGCGACCTTTTACAGACATGGTTAGATAAATGAAGAAAAATAGAATAAATAAAAACAGTAATCGGGTTTCGAACATGGGACAATAAAGTGAAATGCTGCAATGCTAACTACTACTCCACTAGTTAGGATGAGGTTATCGCACGCTAAAAAGCATCTAAGGTACGCCAAAACCTCTGATGGACTTTTCGCAAAAATGGTCGCGTATTTAAGGATAAGCCGAGACACGGGTTCGCTTATTTTGGCTCTTCTTCCACTGAGCGAAGATTCTAGGAAACCGGGTTAGGGCACTTGCCGTGTTGTCTCTGTGAGTGGCATCCTGAAATGTGGAGATTTTGAAAAAATATTCTGTTGTAGTGACAGGTGGTTGAGAAGGAGATGGTGATGTCGATGATACTCGATATGGTTTACGATATGTACGGCGTACGATGGGACATTGGAGCGTTAGGAATTTGAACTAAGGAAGAAGATGGTAGAAGTGGGATTGGGTGATAATCTAGGTAATAAAGGACAAGTGGAGGGAGGGTTTTGTAGAAGTAAGTTGACGAACTAATTTTGATGCTCAGAGTATGCTTGAAGTAAGGTAAGTTACCGTTTATTTTGTGAAAAGAAAACCTTTGCGTTGCACAGAGAAATGAAATGATCGTTAAGGTTATTGGAACAGAAAACGGTGCCTAAAAGTGAATGAATGATTTGCAACATAGACTCGGGAATCTGGTTAGTATCTCTAGTGATCAGAGGGGATACTTGTTTCGTAAATAACAACCCCTTTCCCTGCTGGCGCTTAATTTATTTGTCCCAGACGCGTTTCGACATTTTCTTGCTCTAAAGCATCACCAGTGGGATCTATAACGATAGAGTTTTGTTATTTTTAGATTTTCAAACAATCCTCGAGGCGATTTTTTTTTTTTTTGTAAAAAAGTTAATACATACGATTTTCTGATTTGCCGTGATCTGCGTTTCCTCTCCTCTGGTTTGGAGGTCACAAACCAGCCGCTAGAGAAATAGACACGAAAACAATAACAATCAACAATAAAAAACACTTTCTAACTAACGCAGAAGGGAAAGTCCCTGTACACATAACAAAAAATTTATTGTTTACACTAATATATAAAATAAGATAATAACGCTCCCAAAGAGGATTAATATAACAATACCACTCAATGTAATAATAATACCACCCAACATCTTTGAACTCACTTATCCACGAACACCTCCACACAACATCGAAATGAAAAGTCTAATAAGCTGTCACCAAAGCTTTCAACCACTCGCTAACAAGTACACTCCTATTCAACACCCTATAATTCAAACCACCAACCCCGCCCCCAACATGCACACTCACACACTCACTCTCTTTCTCTCTCTCTCTCTCTCTCTCTCTCTCTCTCTCTCACACACACACACACACACACACATACACACACACAAACACATGTAAACATTCTTCAGCTCACTCTCTCTCTCATAAACACACAAGATATAAACATCATGAATAGTAGTTGGTTTTGAACATATACTTCGTTAGGTTGGCAAAGTAGATAAACACACCAAAGAGGAGGAAACACTTAATGAAGTTACACTATTTACGTTGTTAAGAGCACAACGTCCTAAGAAATAGTTATATCGAGTGGCAAAAGAATAATAGTACACCACAGAACAGAAGGAGAAACGTGATGAGCAGTGTGAAAAAGGTCGGACCTCAAAATTGTGCTTACATGTCGGTAATAAATTGGTAGTGCGACATCCAAACCCAATGAGCAAATAGTAAGTAATTACTTTTTTACATGAAAAATAGCGACGTGGGCTCTTTTATAATCTAAAAAAACAAAACTGTATCGGTATAGATCCCACTGATAAAGTCTTAGAGCAAGAAAAATCTGAAAGGCGTCTGGGAAAAATTAGTGTCACCAGCAAAGGGCGGTTTTATTTACAAAACAAATATTTCTGTGCTTGCTGCGAAGGATGGCCACGCAAACAAATTTTGAGAAGAACGAGAATGACTAAAGCAAATTAGTGTTCTAGCGTATAACATAACATAATTGATCTGCCTGCTAATTATGGGAGAAAGCGGAATATAAAAGGTTGCAATTTACAATTTACGCAGACTGGAGGAAAATTTCAGGCTATGCGTTTTGAAATATGGTTCTGTGTTGTGTGCTTATATCCCGGTCTCTAAAGACTACCTTTCCTTTGCAATCGCGCCGTGGAAAATACATTTATTTTCTGGAGGTAGCATGTTGGTGGTTAGATAGATGGAAAGAGCACATTGAAGGGCTGTGAGGGGGAAGATATGTCTGATGTGATAGAACAAGAAACAGGAGTCGATGTAGAAGAGATAGAGGATCTAGTATTAGATCTGAATTTAAAAGAGCTTTGGAGGACTTAAGGTCTAATAAGGCAGAAGGGACAGGTAACATTCCATCAGAATTTCTAAAATCATTGGGGGAAGTGGCAACAAAACGACTGTTCACGTTGGTATGTAGAATGTATTAGTCTGGCGACACACCATGTGACACATTCGCAAACACATGTTTGAATGAAGCGATATGTTTGAAAACGCTGGAGAAAAAAACGTATGTTGTTGCTAAAAGATTAAAAGCGCTTTTGTTGGATTATGTGGTAAGTTTACACTGTTCGTGTCCATTATTTCGCACATACTTTCCGCGTTTGGCTTACCAAATTCGTAACCTAACACCAGACCTCTTCGTGACAGGAATATGCATTTCATCTCATTCAAGAGAAAATATAAAGCATCTATTAAGACTAATTACACCTGAAAATGGACCCACGGGGTCAGAAATGTATCGTTTACTGAATAAAACACGAAAAGTTGTGACTGAAGGCTTTTTTAATTCATACCTCGAGTGTATTAAGTGCAGTCACGTTTGAAGCTGCAAAATATGGATAAAATTATATCGTGAAATGGTGTCTATAAAGCGGTTCCAGGCTGCCGCGGATGCAGGAGTTCGTCATATTGAGCAACGATCTAACTTGGTAAGCAATTAATAAATGTTACTCTCTTATTTTTAACTTAAAATATGTTGCTATGAGTGGTTTACTAGTTATTGCTCTTCCGCATGTCCTTACAAATACACTCCTGGAAACTGAAATAAGAACACCACGAATTCATTGTCCCAGGAAGGGGAAACTATATTGACACATTCCTGGGGTCAGATACATCACATGATCACACTGACAGAACCACAGGCACATAGACACAGGCTACAGAGCATGCACAATGTCGGCACTAGTACAGTGTATATCCACCTTTCGCAGCAATGCAGGCTGCTATTCTCCCATGGAGACGATCGTAGAGATGCTGGAGGTAGTCCTGTGGAACGGCTTGCCATGCCATTTCCACCTGGCGCCTCAGTTGGACCAGCGTTCGTGCTGGACGTGCAGACCGCGTGAGACGACGCTTCATCCAGTCCCAAACATGCTCAATGGGGGACAGATCCGGAGATCTTGCTGGCCAGGGTAGTTGACTTACACCTTCTTGAGCACGTTGAGTGGCACGGGATACATGCGGACGTGCATTGTCCTGTTGGAACAGCAAGTTCCCTTGCCGGTCTAGGAATGGTAGAACGATGGGTTCGATGACGGTTTGGATGTACCGTGCACTATTCAGTGTCCCCTCGACGATCACCAGTGGTGTACGGCCGTGTAGGAGATCGCTCCCCACACCATGATGGCGGGTGTTGGCCCTGTGTGCCTCGGTCGTATGCAGTCCTGATTGTGGCGCTCACCTGCACGGCGCCAAACACGCATACGACCATCATTGGCACCAAGGCAGAAGCGACTCTCATCGCTGAAGACGACACGTCTCCATTCGTCCCTCCATTCACGCCTGTCGCGACACCACTGGAGGCGGGCTGCACGATGTTGGGGCGTGAACGGAAGACGGCCTAACCGTGTGCGGGACCGTAGCCCAGCTTCATGGAGACGGTTGCGAATGGTCCTCGCCGATACCCCAGGAGCAACAGTGTCCCTAATTTGCTGGGAAGTGGCGGTGCGGTCCCCTACGGTACTGCGTAGGATCCTACGGTCTTGGCGTGCATCCGTGCGTCGCTGCGGTCCGGTCCCAGGTCGACGGGCACGTGCACCTTCCGCCGACCACTGGCGACAACATCGATGTACTGTGGAGACCTCACGCCCCACGTGTTGAGCAATTCGGCGGTACGTCTACCCGGCCTCCCGCATGCCCACTATACGCCCTCGCTCAAAGTCCGTCAACTGCACATACGGTTCACGTCCACGCTGTCGCGGCATGCTACCAGTGTTAAAGACTGCGATGGAGCTCCGTATGCCACGGCAAACTGGCTGACACTGACGGCGGCGGTGCACAAATGCTGCGCAGCTAGCGCCATTCGACGGCCAACACCGCGGTTCCTGGTGTGTCCGCTGTGCCGTGCGTGTGATCATTGCTTGTACAGCCCTCTCGCAGTGTCCGGAGCAAGTATGGTGGGTCTGACACACCGGTGTCAATGTGTTCTTTTTTCCATTTCCAGGAGTGTATTTCCACGAAGTTTCATTTTCATACGACGACTCATTTTTCGTGGAGGACGTCTGAATTGGCAAAGTTTATTTATCACCAAACTGTGCGTCTTATTGTTAATTTCTTACAGCTTGTATGCAAAATTTTATTTACGTTATTTGTTGAATTGTAGCCCTGAGTGTGAGCTTTGAACGACTCAACTCGTGCAGCTGTATATCGGTTTCGCGATCTATTACTGCGTTCAACTCCGTAATGGTGTCCAACTCTGGTAAAGCTGGAAAGCGTCATTCATCCGTTCGGGTTTCGTGCTGAGGGAGAGAATGTTTGGCAGCCATTTCTCGTACGTACTTTTTGTTGTATCTACTGTATCATCCATAAGCTAAGGTTTCGTCATGTTATATGCAAGACTGTAATCGCCCAAAAGCTATTGTACAATTTCAAATACGGCCATAAGTTGGTGAAACTACACCTCGGTATCTACTCAACCATTGGTTCAAAACGATGACGACTCACGTGGGGTAAACAAACCAAAGTCTGCTTTATATTGGAAAAACACTTACAAGCTGCAAGAAATACAGGAAGGAGACTATCAACACCATGTTTTTCCGCCCTCTACTTCAATATTGCTGTGTGGTACGGAATCTTTATGAGATAGGATTGACGGAGGACATCTAAAAAGCTTCAAGAAGGTAGATCATTTTGTAATAACACGAAACTTGGGAGGAAGTGTCATAGATATGATGCACGAGATGGGGTGGCAATCTCTAAAATACCGGCGGTCTTCGTTGAGGCGAGAACTTTCCGCGTTATTTCAATCTTCATTTTCCTCATCTCAAAGCGACAACATTTTATTCAACTTCACCTACGTGGTTAGAAATTGTCGTAATATAATATGATAAATCAAACCTCGCAATGAAAAATTTAAGTTTCCGATTTTTCCGCGTATTGTTTGAGAGTGGAAAGGTAAAGAAGTAGTTTGAAAGCATTTCGAAGAATTCGATACCAGGAACTTGAGTGTGAATTACTGAGTAGTCATGTAGCTCTAGATGTAGATACAGGAGTTCTGCAGGTACCTCATCAATTGAAAACTTATGGTCATGGTTTTCCGGGAGCGTAGCACGACACCATTCGCAAACCACTGCGGTTGATGAAGTGGTATGGACTAACATACAGCTGTACGTTATCCAAGCTCACTTCGAGACTTTTTAGAGTTATCGCTGCTGTGAAGGGTGCAAAACATATTTGCTAAATTTCGAATCACGTATATCATAACATTATATGTAAATTAAATTCCGACTTCGTACACGCAATATAAATAAAATTTCGTTACTTCATACCTTTCCTGGTGTTTTGATTTTAATGACTAGGAATACATACTACGGTTCGTAGCAGATAATTTAATTTTCAATGTTGTTAAGCAAGGTTTCAACTTATAATATAACACTGCAGTAAAATACAGGATTTTTTCCGCTTTTCAACATGGACTGTTGTGTCTTGTTCTTACACACACTAACTGCACAATATTAAATAGGAGACACTAAAAGCGAAAAGCGAAAAATGTTCCAAGACTCTGTGTAAAAAGTTGTCGGTTGATACATTACGGTATTTAACAAACAGTAATTCCAAGTGCAGAACACCCGTAGGCAATGTTTCTCCTCTTGAAATATTACGACATCGGCGATGAAATAAAGGCACTTTCAGTGGCGTGGCTAAGGTTTACACAAGAAAATATTAATCTCGGAGGCCCTCAGCAGAGTAAACACGGCAGATAATTACTCTCGGGCTCGCAGGCGCCACTTCAGAGCTGAAATTCCTCATCGCTGGTTCTTATTTTCTGCTTCTGAAATAAGAAGTAAATTCTCTCTACCTCGTCAAATACATCTACGCCACAGCAACGCAAGAACTAAGCTTGATTAAGAAATTCCGTACAGATCTGAATGTACGTTCCTGTATGTAGGCTTAGGAATGATTATGCATGCGTTGCGTGCTTATGCGGCCGCACTTGAGTGTGTGTGTGTGTGTGTGTGTGTGTGTGCTCCTTGCCTGTGTGGTAGTGCGTTTAGGTGGGCTGGTAGTAAGGTGCAGCTAGCGAGTGATAATGGTAATAGTAGTACTAGAAGTAGTTTTATTCAGGTCATTTTTACAAGAACTTCTTCTCACGTGTTGGTATTACAGTTTAAGAATAGCAAAAATAGCTTAATTCATAATGATATGAAGAACCAACATCCCGCTTATAAGAGCATTCTGTTTAAAACACTACTACCTGTCTCAGTTTACACACCCATGTACAATACTGTTTTACAAGAAAGTTACTTAATATTGTAAGAGGCTAGTGCTCGCCGTCCATTCATTTCTCACTACCAGTCAGTGCACACACCACTGACACTATACACACATTTTTTATGCTGCAGCACAACCACACACTAACAGCTAGAGTCAGTGCGATAACGACAACGTCTGCTTCAGTTCTGGGTAACACAACTTCCCATTTGCTAGCCTGACTAAGTTAGCATCGTCGTAGAACGAGGGAGGCGTCGAGGTCAGAGAAAAAAAATAAGGTGTTAGTACTACACAGCGCATTTGGGAGTATGATTTTCCTGTAAACGTGAAAAGAAGGGGAAAAATATGATGTGAAACTAATATGTGAGGTGGTAAATGTTTCGTTTTTCTTATCATTACTTACGAGTGTTACGTTGCTTACCAAACCCCTACTCTGTGTTATCTAAGCAATCCTTCAATGTATAGAACGTATTGCTTAACAGTTGCTTGTTAAATGCCTTTTTAAATAAGTTTGTTGTAGTAATACCTTCAATAACCTTAAGCAATTTATCTTACAGTTTAATGTCATGGTAGAAAATGTAGCTCGCTGCGTCTACCTCACAAAGGCTCTTTATTCAGTTCAACCTTTTACCAGCCCGTTTAGAAGCCTGTTGAAACTTCGTCAGTAATGTAACTGTGCCATTACAATTATCGTTCTGAAACGACTCTTTTAAATACCTGAGAAGCTGTTCTTACTGCTAATATAATAGAGTTAAATTTTTCTCCCACTGATATCGACAATGGCAACTTTGAAATGCGATTGCTGGGTCTAAAAAAAGATCGAACCATTGAGTTTAAAATTTCAACGTCTCTGTGCTGACACAGAAATACCGGAGAAAATGAAACGTGAATTTAGTTTCCAGCACAAGTGCTCCTTTTTAAAGACCTGGAAAAAAAGGATATGTTGATTTTAACGCCTGGAACAGTATTACTGAATCATATAATTAGCTGAAAAACAAGCGTCTGATGCAGTTTCCACACGTGGGTCTACCAACATATTCACAAAAACGACCATTTTCATGGACGAACCTCATCGACGATTAACCGAGAAGTCGCCTTATTGATGAGAACCCCAAATCGTGTCTAAATTAGAAATAACAACATACAGTCTCCACTTACCCAAACTTTCTAAGGAGATGTAAGACCGTCGTCCACATTAATGTTTGTCATTCATTGTCATGTTTTAATATCATGATCACCTTGTAGGTTAATTTCATCAATTAATAATATCTTTACTATGTCTGAGGTTAAGTTCCATTATAGTTTAACTAACACTTGAGACTACACTTAGAGTCTGTTAAGTTTAGAGAGCTCGTGGAGTAAAACATCTAGTATCGAGAAAGATATGTTCAGATGGTTTGGACATATAGAAATGATGAACGAAAGGAGCTACATGAAACAACTACAAAAGACAAATGTGGGTGGCAAATTTGAAGGTGACTGGCCTCAACGAGCCTACCATAATCACAATGAGGACATTTTTAACAAAGACCAGCTTAGTAGTACCCTAATTAGCTTGGTAACGGTGTAACTATCTATATAGTTTAATACATTAAATCTGCTGGCAATTGCGAGTATGACAACCATCAGCTGTAGAATAGAATGGCGAAAGTGAAAATTCGTGCCGGACCGAGACTCGAACCCGGATTTCTCGCTTACCGCGAGCGGTCGCCCCACTATTTGGCTATCCGTGCACGACTCACGGCCAAACACAAAACTTCTGCTAATGTCAACCAAGCGTCTCTAACCTGTACTCGTACGTCCATTATGTACATTCACGTTAAGGTGTGCTATTTTACTTGAAAGTCTCTTTCCCGGTGTCCGTGGATAAATACGATACTGCAGAGCCTATATTATTGTGAATTACGATGTAAAGTTCCTTTGAAGATGCATACATGTCCAAAGGAACTTTGCATCGTAATACAGAATACGCATCTCCAAAGGAACTTTGCATCGGAATTCAGAGTGACACACGTACTGCAATATAGTATATAGTTTAAGTTTAAATGATTTGGCTCTCAAAGAAATTTCCGTCGTTGTACCATTCGTCTGTGACTCTGATGACTAATTACTCTGCCGACCACTGGTTTACAGCCTTAGGAGAATTTCAAACGTCGTTGCAGACAATTTTTCTAAGTTGACAAATCGTATGGAGATGTTTTGATTTTCCATATTTAGTGCTGAAGTTATTCCACTATTCAAGATTATCATGCAGAAATTATGCACGCAGAAACAGGACAGCTCTTTCAGCACGTGTCGAGTCAATGGTGGTAGAACGCTGCGTCTGTGAGTAGGCGGGAGTGGGCGTTGTCCCGGCGATCGCGCCACACCTGCTGCCCCCGTACTTGGTATGCATGGAGCGTCTGCCCCCAGCGGGAACGACACGTCGTGCTGCCGCTCTCACCTGAAGCAGTCGAACTCTCGGGGGAAATCTGGACGTGCAACACGCAGGACACTGGACGGCGCAGTGTTCGAATGCAGCCGCAGTCCTACGGGAAACTTCATTATGGGCTCCGAATTTGTTGAGCCTCTGTTATTTACACTGCTGGAACGAATTTGCTCATTCCCTGAGTGGAGACTTTTCACAGTAAAAAAATTGGCACGGGTGGTCTTCCTGTTGACCCGCGTGGATAGTCCGTCACAGATGGTAGCACATAGCTATATCACTGACTCGGCCAGATGCCATCTCCACATATATATAATTATTTCATCAAACGCCTAGGGGTGACAGATCAAATCGCGGAGAACAATTTTTGTTAGAGACAAATTGTTCGTTGACGCTGCCCGCCTACGCTAGGTGACTTCATACTGTACTCGGTATATATCACCAAATTTTCAAGCTCTACCAATCAGGTGTGCTGCATCTACATACTGCCTACCCAGTAAATTGACCTAGTCAGTTTCAACACGTAAAACTGACAAGTGAGTGTCTCCTGGCAGAGAATGATATCTCAAAAGTTCGGCTTACTTCCTTTCAAGCGGAGCAGGTGACTGGATTATAGGCAACACACAGTGCATACGAACACCTCAGGAGCCTATGCACTGGCCTATTATATAAGACGCCAAGCTACACGGGGAAGCGTCAGCTAACATTTTGTCTCTGACCAAAGTTGTTCCCCATGCCACGATCTATCTCTCCTGGATGTTTGATGCAAATACTTTGAAACTCCCTGTATATAAACATTCTACAGATGACTGTACATGATTGCTGTTCAGTGGTAACCGACAGGCCATTTCACATTGTTATGGAACACACAACAAGTAAACGAAGGAAACTCAGTAATTGATTTCCACAATGGTTAGTCCTAATACCGCTGCTGTTTATAATGTACATCGCAGATATGCCCGAAATAACGTCTTTAAAATTTTACTACGCTGCCTACTGGGCACTGATCACACAGCATAAAGACGTGTAGGAAACAGAATGCACACTGACACACGATGTTACTATCACGAGTAACCACTTTTGGGGTGGAGGCTGTAGCTAAGCCCAAAAAAGACGAAAATTTCTTGCTTTCACTTGAATATTAATACTGCACATATAGACGCCGCCGCCTGTGTTAATAGACATTTACTCTCCCGTAGTGGACACCAAAGTATCTGGAAGTCATCTAGGATAGGACCCTCAGTTACAAATAGTTCTTCACAAAATCAGCAGCTAAACTTTACACCGCAGACAATATAATTCGGAAACTGTGTGGCACAACTTGGGGCTTTACGGTATTCGTTCTAGGACCGCTCTAATCAAAGGCAGAATATCGTCCACCAGTATGGCTAAATATGTGCTCCCACGGAGGAAATAGACATGAAGTTGAATAAAACCATGAAAACGATATCTGGCACAATAAAAAGTACATCCATCTAATGGCAATCGACACTCAATTCCACCGTCACACTTGCGTAGACGACACGCTTTAGTGAGACAGTACAGCAGAATACAAAACAATACTCATCTTTCCACTTATTTTAACGTTGAATATGTAAACATCAATAGATTTAGGTCAGGAAATCCTCCAGCTGTTGCTACTGTGCACGGTTGACTTTGAAATAATAGAAGGTTGGCGTAGACGGTGGGAAACGGATATGTATACATATCCCAGAGAGATTCTGTGCATAGCCGACAAAGTGCTAGGGTTGATCTTCCCAGGAGCGTGTGGACCGGACTGAATAGGATACAACTGAAGCACAGAAGCTGTGCGGACTCCTTGTATAAATGTTACATGGTTACTTCTCCTCAGTGTGACAGCGATGCTGAAAGACAATTGAGTCGACAAGTTGTCGACGAATGGCCCATTAGAAAGTACCATGCAAGACTGCTGATTGCCTGAATGGGACCAAAGAGGCCATCAATTTTATTGGCAGTCTGGACATATGTTTGAGATGTGCCTCTTTATATGTAAATTTAAATCTTTATACTTACGCTTATATTTTTCTTTGCATATTTATGACCTGCCTATAACTTTGTAAGGTGGTCTTATCGTTTTGGTATGACAGTGCTTCAGAAATGTAGGCCTTGTGTGATATTGACACTCTTACCTACTTCCTGTGTGCTACAAAAAACAAACACCAATACCAATGCAATACAAAATATGACATATAAACTTTCAAAATAGACCTGTGCAGAACTTTCTGATAGATGTCATGAAATAAGATAACCTAGCTGTGGGTGAATTCTGTTGATTACTTTATTTGCATATGCTTGAATTATTTGTAAATTTTTACTTATAGCCCTTCAACTCAAATTCTTGTAAAGTTATTTTGCTCTTTGTATTTGTAACATGTTTTGTATGTTACTATCCTCAGTGCTTATAATTTTGTCGTCGTCTCATTCGTATCTGAAATGACTTACGTACAAAATGCCACTGCGGGGAAATGGAAGATATTTAAGGTGTTAATGTCACTTTGGTTTTTCTTTTTTATCTATGTGCATGTCAGAGGGAGAGAGAGCAAGTTATGTTACTGTTAAACAATCTTTTATCTTTTTGTGGCACAGTCTTTGCCTCTGGGCTGTCTGATACATTCTTAGTTAAAGTGTGGTTGGTAGGTGATGGAGGTATTCAGTAGTGCTGTGTTGACTTGTGACTGTATCTGTATAATGAAGAACTGAGAGAAAGACCAGGACATAGTTTTGGTAAAACGTAGTCTTTTATAGAGTGAGTGGTGAAGCTGGGATAAATTTCATACAGAAACAAATAGGTGTTAAATATGTAACCTCCACATTATATTTGTTTCTGAAAGGAAATTAGCCCAACTTTATCTCCCACTCTATAAAAGTCAACGCACGCCAAAACCATGTCCCACAGACTCTTATCCAACTTAAACTCGCATGCTAATCTAAGACTGAGCAGAACCTAATTTGTATTGATCTGTAACTGACCTGAATTCAACTTCTCTTTACTTTAAGTGCGCAACTGAACTAAAACAATTTTCTGACCCTCATCAAAATTTCAACTTACCTCTCATCTTAACAACATTGTTGCAGATTTCTCGAAAGTACAACAGCAAACAGCAAACAGGCAGTGGCTAAGCTAAACTTCTACTACCGAATAAAAATTCCAGACTATGTTCAAACTGTTGCACGCCACATGGCGGAATGAGGTAATGCTTAATGTAAGCAGTGAGATGGGGGGGGGGGGGTGACTATTCCTATGAAGTGATATTCCAAGACAAGGATTTCAGAAAGAAATATGTACTCAAAAAGTCAGAGTAAAACTTCATGTGATTTTCACGCATAACATTGGTCTGAACAGTACTGTACTTAACACTGTGAACAATAATTTAAAACAAGGTACAATGTTAACAGAGAATTTCAACAAAAATCACACAACTTAATCAGTTAATATGTTAATGCATGACTCAGAAGTGGGGAGGTCTTTCTCTGAGCTCTGGGCAAGTGAACAAAGTTAAGTAGCTGCCAATAATCGTTTCTACAAATTAGTTACGCAGTGCTGCAGTCTTACTTCAAAATTCTTCTCTTTTTTTTTTTAAAAAAACAGCATTATTCAAAGTTTATAGTCCTTCTGCTTTCCAGAATATTCATCCTTGCTGTCCTTTACACTAAACCGTTCTTCATCTAACAGACACAGTCGCAAGTCAACACAACAGTACTGAATATGTCCACCACCTACCACACTTCAACTAAGAATGTACCAGGCTGCGCAGAGGCAAAGACTATGCCACAACAAGACAAAAGATTGTTTAACAAACATAACTTGTTCTCTCGCTGACATGCACATCGATGACATACAAAATCTAAAATTACATGACCACCTTACAATTTTTATTTGTATGCTTCTTGGGCATATACATATTGATGCGATTTATTAGTGTCCTTTAAACTGTGATTCTTGCCATTTGCTAAGTGAATAAATAGTGAAACAAATGTGCAACGTGCTGCTGAGGAGACATTCGTCTGTATGCCATGTTACGATTAATTCCCGTTCCAATCTCAAATGGACGTGATAATAATTATTGTTCTGTTTAAGCTGTCGGTTACTAATTGTGTACGTAGGATCTCCACGAAATAGAGGAGTAAGTGATTTTAGAATATTCTTACTTTCTGCCCTGAAACGTTGTTCTTTAAGTGTTCTAAGCAACACCTCGCGAGATGTGCGGCGTTTTTCCTCCCGTGTGTGCTACTTAGTCGAGTGTCTCTCACCAGTCGCTGAAACCTCTGGCCATTCGCACCTTCCTTCTCTGTTTACGTCCATGTCGCCTTCACAATAGCCTACTAATAGTAGTCTTCCCTCTTATCTACAACCAAGTGCATAAGCCAGCCATTTGACTTCTCTGCAGAATGTTATTTCCAATTATTAGTTTCACGTGATGACTAGTTGTGATGCGTTTATTCTTAAGTCAATGGATAGCTCGCTTTTACGTTTTGTGAAGTGCACAGCTTTGAATCTGTTATCGTTACGAGCTAGTCGCCGGGCTGGCACCAGTTAGCTACTTTTTCCAGATAGCAAGTTACTCCATGTTGCTGCAATTTTTATTGAGTAGAATTTGTTCGTAGATAACTACATCATCTGCAAAATATCTGATATGATTAATACCATCTGGTGTGTGATCGACAGCAAAGGTACTGCAATAATCTCCTGGGTCTCATCAGTTATTACTTCTGCACCTACAAACACTTCTCCATGCACTGCATTTAATGTGTTACGCCCGTCCTGTCAGGAAGTTCTCGATCCAGTCGTAAACACGTCCAGAAATTCCATATGAACAATTTTACGTATTTCTGTAGATATTACAGGCTACTGAAGCAAGAACGTCGTTAGACGATACGCATGAACAAATAGTAGTCTTTAACCAGAATGGTGCCTAACTAATGACAGAGACCACTTCAAAAAGGCAACTACATGTGTAAATTAAAGTCACTTCCTTCACACCAGCAGAAACGAGCAGGTGAGTTTTCACAGCATCAAATGCGGCCATGGAAACGTGTACTAACCTTATACGACTCCAAGTAACGCATATCTGTTACCCTGTGAAAGCACACCAATTTCGGCGATGTCTGATTTAACAGATTACAACATAAACAAAAAGTCTGACGCAGGGTTTAGAGGATTCTCAACATCTGCATAATAATATCACAAGACGCAGTGTTTTGATTCATCAACACAATAACAGGATACTTTTCGGCGAATATGTCATCGTTACATCACCGTTACATCATCATCATTACATAATTAGATGAAAGCTTACTCCCCATTCAAAACTGGTAGATGCCTTTGCGTCTGCGCAATCGTCTGCGCTGCATTTAATCTTTCGATCTATCGGTAAGATTGTAGCAGAAAGAAAGAATGTCATGCCGATGTTATTAAGACACTAGATTTGAATTGCTCCCCACTCGTCCTGATTTATTAAAAAATAATGGTTCCTTCAGAGACGTTAAGATTTATTTATTTCGCTATTCACTGAGATAGGTGGTGCAGTGCTGACACGCTGGCCTCCCATTCAGGAGGGCCACAGTTCAAACCCGCGACCGGTCATCCTGATCTGTGTTCACCTAATTTCCCTAAATCCCTCAAGACAAATGCCGCGAACGTTCTTTAGAAAGAGCACGGCCGCTCTCCTCCGTCCTTTCGTAATCCGAGCTTGTGCTCCATCTGTAATTACCTCGATGTCGAAGGAACATTAAACGTTGACCTCCTACTCAACACTTTTTATACGCCGCTTCGTCGTTTGCTCATCGTGGGAACATACACAGATTACTTAACTGCTGTTATCGTTAATAGGAAAGAAATATACCACCCGAAGCACAGTACATTCTGCGCTGATTATTTAAAGTTTGAACTGTAATTGGACTGGGATTCGAACCGGGATGACCATAGTTGGAGGTTACTGCGAGGGCAACTACGGCATCCGAGAACCTTGCATAACAAACTCGAAACCTGAACGAATTAGGCGTTCTTATTCTGCCCATAAACTGTGCCTGTAATGAAATTGATCTCGACATAGCCGAAAGTTCTGAAGTAATGGAACTTCGAGCAATATTTGATGCGATCGTAAAACAAATGTATTAAGATTTTGCCGGCCGCGGTGGTCTCGCGGTTCTAGGCGCGCAGTCCGGAACCGTGCGACTGCTACGGTCGCAGGTTCGAATCCTGCCTCGGGCATGGATGTGTGTGATGTCCTTAGGTTAGTTAGGTTTAAGTAGTTCTAAGTTCTCGGGGACTGATGACCACAGCAGTTGAGTCCCATAGTGCTCAGAGCCATTTGAACCATTTTTTTATTAAGATTTATTAAAATTAAGTAACAGTTCAAACGCAAAACTGAAGCATACATTTATTTATTATTTTGTCTTACAGCGCAACATTCTTGGTCCCATGCCTTCCTTCGAATCCAAAAGCCGGGACTAAAAGCAGTATGGTCAAAATGATAACTGAGTTCCACCCGTCAACAAAAAAATGGCTCTGAGCACTATGGGACTTAACAGCTGCGGTCATCAGTCCCCTAGAACTTAGAACTACTTAAACCTAACCAACCTAAGGACATCACACACATCCACGCCCAAGGTAGGATTCGAACCTGCGACCGTAGCAGTCGCGCGGTTCCGGACTGAGCGCCTAGAACCGCGAGACACACCCGTCAACAGATACTTACTAATAGAAATAGTTTTAATATGTTGAAACACCCAAATCTACTATCTAATCACCTTTGTCTCATTGTAATACACAACAGCTTGTTATTTACAGGTAAACAAATGCCACGTGTTCTGAAACATACGTGACGCACTCCATTCGTGTGCTGTAAGGGGACACACAATCCAATAAGGGAGTAATTTAGAGAAAGGAAGAGGCGTTTGAGGTCTGAGGCCAAGTAAATCACGGCGTAGGAAATCCTAGAAGGAAATCCGATGGCGCTGCAGGGGAAATTGGGTGTGAGAGAGTAAATTTATTGCTGCGCACCCGACTCCACGAAGATACACGAGCACCGGAGGTGGCGCTTCGCACGCAACGCTGGGCTAAAACTGTGTGTGTGTGTGTGTGTGTGTGTGTGTGTGTGTGTGTGTATGTGTGTGCGCGAGAGAGAGGGGGGGTGGAGATAGAGAAAGAGAGAGAGAGAGAGTCATTGAGGGGGTAGCGAGAATAAGAGAGCAAGAGACAGGATAAAGAAGATAAGAGAAAATGAGTGATTGAGTGGGTGCCTGAGTGAGTGAGGGAAACGAGAGAGAGACTGTCGTGGGCTCGTATCCAATTCCTTAACACATGCTACAAGATTCTGCAGAAGGTAAAATTACTGCTAGCGCAGACGTTATACAAACATATCTGAACAAATGATACACAGTTACGATGAGACGACATTTGATTTTCATTATAGCCGTCACCGACGTTCCTTATTTACCAATTAATGTTTGAGAAGTTGTACCATAAGCATGTAATTCACTACGTCGACTTTCAAAGCAATCACTTAAATGTTTCGTATATTTGATTTTTCGCAGTGAAAATTATTTCTTGATAAGTGTACGATCGACTTGTTTGTTTCTTTTCTATCAATTTTCGTACAGCTGTGAAAATATTTGTTTTACATTATGCTTCGTGAGTCCAATCCTCTACCAGTCTCTTCAGCTCCGAACAATGACAAGGAAATTTTTGCTATGTCAACATACGTTGCTTAGTATAGTGTACAGAATAGTTTCGTGTACGCGGCGTTTTATTTACGGTTTTGTGCTGAAAAGGATAAATTTAAATGAACGAAGAAATACTTTCTTTGGAATGGCTTATCACTTGACGGAATTCCATCGGAATTTCTTAAACTCATTTTCAACAATTACGGTACAGGTGGCTTAATTCAAACGTGGTTGCACGTTAATGTGTCATGGCCACACGTCTCTTACAGCTTATCCGTGAAGGACGTACAAATACTGCCACCACAGGAAAAACAACGAGTAAGTTGCATATGATTCCAATGGCTCTAAGCACTATGGGACTTAACATATGTGGTCATCAGTCCCCTAAACTTAGAACTACCTAAACCTAACTAACCTAAGGACATCACACACATCTATGCCCGAGGCACGATTCGAACCTGCGACCGTAGCAGCAGCGCGGTTCCGGACTGAGGAAGTTTCCAATATGGAACTAGACTGCAGTGTCTACGTGCAAATGAAATATAGGCAAAACAGAGAAAAAAGACTACTAAACTGTACACGAAGTCTTAATTACGACTAATATTTGTTCCGGATAGTCCCCGTTTCGTTGAGTCCTTACGAAGAGTTTGTCATGGACATTTCTAGGCAGAATGCAACTGATTATATGCATCGTTTACCAGAATAGATTCACCATGTCGTGCCAGAAACGGAATAGCTATCAACTGGAAACAAGAGGACTATAGAAAGGAGGCCGAATGCAATCAGAAGCTGAATGTATTATGCGAAATTTTTGATTTCACGAGACAAAGACATTTTCAATATTCATGACAACGCATCTGATTGAGCAATGAGAAAACAGCGCAATATAAATTACAGGAACAAACACGTTATTCACCTCCTTACTTCCACTTACTCCAGAAGTGAGAGAAATGTGTGGTTTGAAAACGTCTTGTGTCGTACCATGAGGTTATGAGAACCGCTGGTGGGTAATAATATCTTCCAGAATAGCAACTTTTAATAATTATTTGTGTTAAACTGCTACCTGTCAAATTTATATGTATTCTATACTCTATTCATCATAAAAGTAAACCTGATGCCGGCCGTTGTGGCCGAGGGGTTCTAGGCGCTTCAGTCCGGGACCGCGCGACTGCAACGGTCGCAATTTCGAATCCTGCTACCTGTCACATTTGTATTTATTCTATTCTCTATTCATCATAAAAATAAACCCGATGCCGGCCGATGTGGCCGAGCGGTTCTAGGCGCTTCAGTTCGGAACCGCGAGACCGCTGCGGTCGCAGGTTCGAATCCTGCCTCGGGCATGGATGTGTGTGATGTCCTTAGGTTAGTTAGGTTGAAGTAGTTCTAAGTTCTAGGCGACTGATGACCTCAGAAGTCAAGTCCCATAGTGCTCAGAGCCATTTGAACCAATAAACCTGATGTAAACAAATACAAAGGCAATGATAGGTCAGAAGCTGTAGCACACGTACACTGTTGTTGCGCTCTTGGATGTACGTTGCATGGGGGCTTAATTATATATAATGCAAATAATTTTATAATTTTCGTCGCTGTCTGTCCGGTTACGCAGTCTCGTAACCGGTTGGCCCTGACTAGTATTAGTACGCAATCTGACTACATAGAATAACAACAAAGAATGAAAGAAAACTTCCGTTAACACAATTAATTAATTAAGTCCCCAGCAACTATAAAACCTATGAAACAACAAAACACAAGTGTAACTGTTCTGTGTGTGGAAGTGTGATTCAACGTACACATCTGGCACGGATCTTCCTCAATAAACAAGGTAATTTAAGCACCATTTACACTGAAGTAATTAAAAAAAACAGAAATACTATAGTTGCTCATAGAAACCAGAATTACACTCTAATACATGAACACCAGCCAGATGCTTTATTGACTGAACCTGTGACCAAGAGGCATTGTTATTTAGCTGAACAGCATGGGCTGTCTAGCCTGTCAGAACAACTGCATACAACGTGCTCACAACTAGTCACGGCTACATCAGAACTCCTACTGCCCACTTCTCAATAAGCACTCTCCACGACGCCTTCACGACAAGAACTCTCCACTACCACATCTCAACAAGCACTCTCCACTACGACTTCTCCGCAAGCACTGCCAGTGGAGGCGGCTGAATAATACTCTTTGGCGCAATCTCTGGCGCTGTGACTCAGTGTAGCCACCTTTCATATGCCCCTCCTCCACGGGCTAGAATTTGATGGTATTTTTGCCAGCATTGGTGGTGATAATACCACCAAATTCGTCCAAAAAATACAGACAAAAATAAAAGATAATATTAATAAGTAAATATCACATAACCAAATAAATTTTGGCTTTGCACTGACCCTTCAATAACATAATATACAAAATACAATAAGGAATACAAATGCTTTCATACATGTGATTTTACATTATAGTCTACATAAGTATCTTGTGGTTAAACAATTCAATCAATAGCGTCAGCCATGACGAATAGGTTCAGGTAAGATTCTCATAACATTTTATAAACAGTAAACACACAAAAAATCAGTTCTTACAAATATTCACATAAAACCCTTTCAATATACAATAAACAAGTAGTCGACAGTTCCAGCAGTAGCACCCAGCAATGGTCAACAGGTGCAAATAGCAGTCTCATAACATTTCATCAGCAGTATTTAAACAGCTCCAACAGTGGCACCCAAAAATAGTGAGCAGGTGCAGACACCAACAAGTGACATTATCTCAGTAGAAGCAGTCCATTAGTGGCACCCAGTAATGTTGAACAGGTGCAAACACCAACAAGTGACATCATTTCAGCAGAAGCAGTCCATCAGTGGCACCCAGTAATGTTGAGCAGGTGCAGACACCAACAAGTGACATTATCTCAGTAGAAGCAGTCCATTAGTGGCACCCAGTAATGTTGAGCAGGTGCAGACACCAACAAGTGACATCATTTCAGCAGAAGCAGTCCATCAGTGGCACCCAGCATTGTTGAGCAGATGCAGACACCAACAAGTGACATTATTTCAGTAGAAGCAGTCCATCAGTGCACCCAGTAATGTTGAGCAGGTGCAGACACCAACAAGTGACATCATTTCAGTAGAAGCAGTTCCATCAATGGCACCCAGCAATGTTGAGCAGGTGCAGACACCAACAAGTGACATCATTTCAGTAGAAGCAGTTCCATCAATGGCACCCAGCAATGTTGAGCAGGTGCAGACACCAACAAGTGACATCATTTCAGTAGAAGCAGTTCCATCAGTGACACCCAGTAATGTTGACAGGTGCAGACAGCAACAAGTGACATCTCATCACTGGTTGAGCATTTCCAACAGTGGCACCCAGCAATGTTGGCAGGTGCAGACAGCAACAAGTGACATCTCATCACTGGTTGAACATTTCCAACGGTGGCACCCAGCAACGTTGAGCAGGTGCAGACAGCAACAAGTAACATCGTTTCAGTAGCAGTTCCATTAGTGACACCCAGTAATATTGACAGGTGCAGACAGCAACAAGTGACATCTCATCACTGGTTGAGCAGTTCCAACAGTGGCACCCAGCAATGTTGAGCAGGTGCAGGCAGTAACAAGTGACATTATTTCAGTAGAAGCAGTTCCATCAGTGGCACCCAGTAATGTTGAACAGGTGCAGACACCAACAAGTGACATCATTTCAGTAGAAGCAATTCCATCGGTGGCACCCAGCAATGTTGAACAGGTGCAGACAGCAAAAAGTGACATCATTTCAGTAGAAAGAGTTCATCAGTGGCACCCAGTAACGTTGACAGGTGCAGGTAACAGTCCATAATATTCACTATCAGTAATCAGACAGTTCATCAGAGTTCATTAGTACAAATTAAACATTTCCAAGTGGCACCCATCATGTTGAACAAGTGCAGGTAACAGTCCATAATATGCACAATCATTAATTAGACAGTTCATCAGAGTTCATTAGCATAAATTAAACTTTGTAAGTGGCACCCACCAATGTTGAACAGGTGCAAGCACAAACAACAGTTTGAATGCACACACAATTGCTTTTACAAAATTATTATCAATGCTCTTACACTAAACATACAAATAACAATAAACACACAAATGATATAAGATAATTGTCATATTAAATAATACACAAATATCAGTAAACCTATAATAATTATGGGTGTCAGTGCAAACCACAACAAACAAGTAAAATAATATTTAGGAGATAGGTCGGTACCAATTATTTGGAATTAAGAAAGGAAAACACACAAAATACACTCACTCATCTTTCATCCACATTAAGTACTACTGTGTAATTGAATAGTGTTAACTGTGTAAATGCAATTCTGTCCAAAATTTTATGTTCAACTTGTGTATCAAGTAGTAGTGGCAGCAATGTATAACAGTCAATAATAGTTAGTCAACGTCATAGTCATCATGTCAAGGCCAATGTTTGCCAAGCCAAATCAAAATGTATGGTTGCTGAACAACTGTCAGTGTGCCAAGATATGCAATTACTTCCTCTCTCCAATATATATATATATATATATATGTGTGTGTGTGTGTGTGTGTGTGTGTATATATATATATATACTTCTTAGTGATTTAACAAAGTGTGTGTGTAGACAATCTTCTTTCCACTTGAGTGTTCTAGTCTGCCATCTTCATCCTCCTTGTTCCATATAGACCAACAAGAAAAAATATGCTCCTCACTTACTTTACCTCTTATCGACCAAAACTCCAATAATCATCAGCATCACATAATCTTAATACTTCAATAATACCTCTTACGTCGATACATATAAACTTTATCATCAATATCATTTACCTTACCTCTTGTCCACCAAAACTCCAATAATCATCAACTTCACACAATCCCAATACCTCAATAATACCTCTTCAATACGTCGATACATATAAACATAATCACCAATATCATTTCACTTCTATAACAACTCTTTCCTCTAGTCAGTCTCCTCGAACAAGTACAGACAAAATCCTAGTGCAAACTTCAATTCATCATCCCATACAATCCGAAGAGACAATGTCCACACACAACCTCTGTGTAGTCCACCTGAGCCAAATCTTCTACTCATTGTGAATCATAAAATACATTTTGGTTACCTTGTCCATCATTAAATAAAAGAAATGCATAGATGACCTCTAACAGCCATTAGTTTGAATAACTTTCAGTAAGTAAGTACGAGTACAGAGTGTTAATGATCGTAATATTTCACAGTGTGTACACCACTTCAAGAATCATGGCAAAACAGAAGCAAACATGAAGTATTTCTTGCGTCATTGTCACTTGCTATTTCAATTGCTCGCGAAGAATGCAGTGTAATAACTGTCAATGGTCTAAACCTAGTCTTCGTATGTCATATCGTTAGTTTCCTTCCTATTAGCATAAATTTATACAGCTTCCATAAAACCTCCAGCTCATGTAACTTCAATGAAGTTTCTTGTACCAATGTCGTTCGTAGAATTATAGCAGTTCATTTTCTTATCTTGAAATATACGGCACTGAGCGTAAGCAAAACATGCAATAGCGAGTAAATACACCAGTAGAGAACAGAATGTCAAGCACAATCCTTACAGCGAGGCTCTGCGAAGCAAACAATCTATAATTAATACCTTAGTGTGACCTAAACTCCATGTTCGTACACCGCATATCAGCATTTCTATATACCAAATTAAAGAGTAGTTATGACAACAAACAGAAATGTATAAATACGCAATCCATACGCAAAGCAGCAAATATGTATCTTACATAATAAACAGGTCATTAGTATCATATCAGCATAAGCAAATAAATGTTCATATGTAATCTTAATAAGTAAACATGAAGGCGCAAGCAGATAAATCACAAAGTGTAACCTGCATACATAACCATATCAACACAACTAATCAGGTGACAATTATAATTTAAATAAATAATCACAGCAGGCACATAGTAAAAAAAATGTGACATCAGTGAAAAACCATAGCAGCCAAGCGATGCATAATATACACAAGTAACAACCCTGTTCATTAATCAATCATTGTCTAAATCAGTTAATGTACGCAAGCACGTCGCTTCACAAGTAAATTCATAGAACATAAAATTTAGCATAAAGTATAAATCACGTAGTCTCGAGCAGCAAATTACGTCTAAAGTACGTACCTAAGTGGAAATATGTTACCTGAAAAATAAACTCAATTAATAGTTACCTTTTTAGTTTATTAGTTTCTTCTTCGAAATTACATTCTACCTGAAATTTTCTCCATAGCAAGTCTTCTTAACGTCCGACACACACAAAATTTACCTGAAGGTCCTAAATATTTTATACAACCGTATCCTGAAAAATACTGAACGTTAATAACATAATTTACCAAGTCACTATAGCTTTATATTGAATTTAATCAGAGAAATTAGACTGTGTATTTGTTTGTGGCTGTCAGTGCATTCGCACTGAGCGGTCGATCAGCTGTAGGTACGCGTGACGCAGGAAGTAATTGTTTGCGGTTAACGACTGCCTTGTGCGGCGCGCAGACTTGACTGTTGCTTTGAGTATGTGCCGCCGCCGAAACACGGCGCGGTATCCTTGTACTCTCCGTGTGCTTACGTATAACTGTTAGTTTCTCTAAAGTATGTCATTCCACAAAAATTTTATTGTTCGATGTATGATGTATTCCCTTAGAGCGCCGAGATTTAAGAGTTTCTACTTCGACAGTGTTATCATGAATAATTTTGCGAACTCTATATGGACCGTTATAAAGCAGAAAAAATTTGCGACACAAGCCTTTTCCTTTGTGGGACAAACGGTGAGACTTAATTAACACATTTTGACCAACTGACAAGGTTTTTAAACGACCAGGGCGTTTAGCTGATTTCTCTCTTCCAGCAGCTGCAGATGCAATATTTCGTAGAGCCAGGTTGACAACTTCAGAATGCCGCAGTTTCCGTGTAGGCGGAAAAGGAACGATTTCAGAAATGCGATTTGTATGTGCTTTATTTTTTAATATCAACATAGGCGGTAAAGAAGTTGAATCATTAGGGAGTTCATTCAGAATGTTTTGAAAAATATGAAGATACTGATCCCAAGTTCTGTGATTCTGATGACAATAAAGACGACACAATTTATTGATTTCCTTCATCCATCTCTCTGAAGCATTAGATTGAGGGTGAAAAAGTGAAATGAAAATTGGTTTAATCTTACGACGCCGTAGAGTACGAAGCCAAATTTTAGAGTGAAACTGTGATCCATTATCTGATATAACATTATCAACATGACCCACTTCTTTAAGAAAATGTTTGATGAAAGCATTAGATACTGAACGAGCTGTTGGTTTGCGTAAAGGTGTAAAACACACATATTTTGATGTCAATTCCACTGCTACCAAAATGTATGCAAAACCATTAGTAGAACGAACCACTGGACCGAACAAATCTACTGCAGCCATCTCCTTTAATTTCGCTGGAATGATAGGAAACAACGGTGCTCTGTGAGAAATAGTTGGCGGCTTAGCCTTTTGACATAATTGCATTTGGCAAGAATAGATCGAATACGTTTTTCCATATTACTGAAGTAGCAATTTTCTCGTAATTTATGGAAGCATTTTCTGGGACCAAAGTGTGCATAACTGAAATGTGAATACCAAATCAATTTATTAACCCACTCATCAGGAATACAAACTAACCAAACAGATTTGTCGACCGATTTTCGTTTAAAAAGAATATCATTGCGAACTAAATAATACTGTCTGATCGCTACGCTTTCCTTTCTCCTCCACTTCCCCTTAATGCCCTTCCAGATTGGATCCTTGTTTTGCTCCTTAGTGATGTCCTGGAGCGAAGACGAAATAAAATTCTCAAACGCAACACCTTGAATATACACTCCTGGAAATGGAAAAAATAACACATTGACACGGTGTGTCAGACCCACCATACTTGCTCCGGACACTGCGAGAGGGCTGTACAAGCAATGATCACACGCACGGCACAGCGGACACACCAGGAACCGCGGTGTTGGCCGTCGAATGGCGCTAGCTGCGCAGCATTTGTGCACCGCCGCCGTCAGTGTCAGCCAGTTTGCCGTGGCATACGGAGCTCCATCGCAGTCTTTAACACTGGTAGCATGCCGCAACAGCGTGGACGTGAACCGTATGTGCAGTTGACGGACTTTAAGCGAGGGCGTATAGTGGGCATGCGGGAGGCCGGGTGGAGGTACCGCCGAATTGCTCAACACGTGGGGCGTGAGGTCTCCACAGTACATCGATGTTGTCGCCAGTGGTCGGCGGAAGGTGCACGTGCCCGTCGACCTGGGACCGGACCGCAGCGACGCACGGATGCACGCCTAGACCGTAGGATCCTACGCAGTGCCGTAGGGGACCGCACCGCCACTTCCCAGCAAATTAGGGACACCGTTGCTCCTGGGGTATCGGCGAGGACCATTCGCAACCGTCTCCATGAAGCTGGGCTATGGTCCCGCACACCGTTAGGCCGTCTTCCGCTCACGCCCCAACATCGTGCAGCCCGCCTCCAGTGGTGTCGCGACAGGCGTGAATGGAGGGACGAATGGAGACGTGTCGTCTTCAGCGATGAGAGTCGCTTCTGCCTTGGTGCCAATGATGGTCGTATGCGTGTTTGGCGCCGTGCAGGTGAGCGCCACAATCAGGACTGCATACGACCGAGGCACACAGGGCCAACACCCGGCATCATGGTGTGAGGGAGCGATCTCCTACACTGGCCGTACACCACTGGTGATCGTCGAGGGGACACTGAATAGTGCACGGTACATCCAAACCGTCATCGAACCCATTGTTCTACCATTCCTAGACCGGCAAGGGAACTTGCTGTTCCAACAGGACAATGCACGTCCGCATATATCCCGTGCCACCCAACATGCTCTAGAAGGTGTAAGTCAACTACCCTGGCCAGCAAGATCTCCGGATCTGTCCCCCATTGAGCATGTTTGGGACTGGATGAAGCGTCGTCTCACGCGGTCTGCACGTCCAGCACGAACGCTGGTCCAACTGAGGCACCAGGTGGAAATGGCATGGCAAGCCGTTCCACAGGATTACATCCAGCATTTCTACGATCGTCTCCATGGGAGAATAGCAGCCTGCATTGCTGCGAAAGGTGGATATACACTGTACTAGTGCCGACATTGTGCATGCTCTGTTGCCTGTGTCTATGTGCCTGTGGTTCTGTCAGTGTGATCATGTGATGTATCTGACCCCAGGAATGTGTCAATAAAGTTTCCCCTTCCTGGGACAATGAATTCACGGTGTTCTTATTTCAATTTCCAGGAGTGTACATCAAACTATAATTGTTCTCTTTGCAGTCCTCTTCAGCACTTTGTTTCAAACCCATAGGTGCACGTGATAAAGCATCAGCGATAATATTTGAAGAACCCTGTATATAAACAATACTAAAATCAAATTCCTGTAGATACAACGCCCATCGTGACAATCTTCCATGTGTTAATTTCCTTGACGTAAGAAATTCCAGAGCTCGATGATCGGTGTAAACCTTAGTATGTCTGCCATACAAAAATATGCGAAATTTTGTGAAAGCCCAAACAACAGCCAAAGCTTCAAGTTCCGTAATCGAATAATTCTTTTCTGATTTAGAGAGAACACTCTACTACAACGCCGTTTTCCTCTATCTCTTGAAATAAGTGTGCACTTAGGCCTTTGTATGATGAGTCCGTCGCCAAACAAAAATCTCTAGATAAATCCGGATTTGAAAGAAGTGGAGCAGCAACTAAAGCATCACGAAGTTGTTCAAATTCTGACTGAGCTTCCTCATCCCAACACCAATTAGAATTCTTTCCAGATAGTTCACATAAACGAGGTGTGGCCAAATCGTCCAATCTAACAAAGCGTCTAAGAAAATTACAGACACCAAGGAAACTACGAACATCACGTTTTGTAGTAGGAACAGCATAATTACGAATAGCATCTAGTTTCTCTGGATCAGGAAGAATACCTTCTGTAGAAATAATATGACCAAGAAATTTCACCTGAGAACGACCAAATTCAGATTTTTCCAAGTTCACTGTAATGCCAACTCTTGCAAAAATACATAATAATGATTCCAAAATTTTGTTGTGCTCACTCCAAGAACGTTTAACAATAAGAATATCGTCAACATATGAAGTAATATTGTCACGAAGATAAACAGGTAAAATTTCGTTTAAACTACGAATGAATGCTGCTGAAGATACAGTAAGTCCAAACGGTACTTTCCGAAATCACTTTTGGGTAAAATAGTCATTTCCGGTTATTCTTTACCGACTCTCTAGATAGACTGATAGTTGAAGAATTGTTTTGATAGATTCAAAGAATAGTAAAAGAGTAGGCAGCAGTGCAGAAAACTAAAAGGGAAATATCACCACTACAGCTTGGGGCCCTGTGCACGCTACGGCACATATTCACTTAGTGTAGTGAATCCCCTGAGGACGTAAATAGCCGCACATAAATTCCGGTTTGTGACTTAGTGGCCAATTTGGTGGAAGTGCGTACATAAATTGGTCTAACTATGATCATGGATGTATGTCGTTCTTAGAATTGCGAAAGATCTTAAATTTCCGAACAGTTAAAAAGTGTTTATAGTCAAAGTTTTCGCCTCGTGGCGACAAAGACCTAGCGCGTCTGTCCCAGTCCGAATGCCGATTATTGTCAAGTTCGCGGGCCTGGCGCTCTCTTCTTGCATCTCGTAAATGAAATAAATTATTTTCTACAAAGCCCTCGGCTATCTGTGATTCTAAATTTCTTCTGCTATCTTTTCCTACGATTTCGCCTTCAATTTGTTTGACTTGCTTTCGTAATGCCTCAAATTCCCTTTTAACACGTTCATTAAATTTTCCCTGACTTTCAACATGTTTATTTATGTTCTGGTACTCTTCGGTTTCTGCAAATGGCAATAGAGCTGTATCATCTGAATCTCTTTCCCCATTTAAACTAAGATTTGTCAATTTATCTGAAATCTCCTCAACTCTTTCCGATAAGTCACCTATTTCTTCTTTCTGTTTATTTACCTCTTCCGTAAGTGTCGCGACTCGGGTTTCAGTATTGACACATTTAGTAGTTAACTGTTCATACTGTTGTGTTAGGTTATTTACTCTGTCATTTGGTACGGATTCCTCGATTCTCTCAAATATTTCTTCTTTATCGTGTGCAAGTTGTAAATTTAACTCTGAAAATTTTTGTACTATCACGCGATCTCTTTCTTCCTGTTCTCTATCCTGTTCCTTTCGTCTAATCTCTACTGCAATTAATCTGTTATTGTGAGAATTCAAAATCGGTTGTACTTCTTCTGTAATTTCTTTCTTTAATTCATCTTTCATGTTTTTGAAACATGTCCCTATTCGTGAATCTAACCTGGTTTCCATTGTTTCCATCTCTGTTTTAATTGTTCCTATTTGTGAGTCTAACCGTGTTGCCACTGTTTTTAATTCAGACCCTAACTGTGATCCCACTGTTCTTAAGTCAGATCCCAAATTAAATATTGCACTCATCAACTGCTCCATATTAACTTGTTCGAAATTCTTTTCGCCACTAACATTTCCTGTAAAACTAACTTCCTTCGTCATAGCATTAAAGCTATCTGTGTCCGATACTATTCCAGAATCTTCTGTCGTTAATCTCGTATTCTGAAAATTTTTTGATTGTGAAAAATTTTGAACTGGTTCCGGACTGTTTTCCCGACTTATTAAATTGTTTTCTACTTCATTATTCATCATACTGTTCTCCTGTGTTGGCGAGTTCGCCATGTTAACATTTTCGTCATTCTCCCTATCCATCATTTTTGCCTTTTTCATCGGTCACGTAATCATTTGCAAAACATACAAAACTCGTCACAATACGAAAATTACACAGAATATAACACTTTATCACCAACAATACCATTCACACGAAATGTTTCCCGACAAACACGTCTAACGAACAATTAAAACCTTAACAATTGCACAAAATTGTCAGACCTGTATACAACACATCAAAAATTAAATTCTACCAAAATACTATTAAAAGAATGACAAGACAACTATAAATGTTCAGTTACCAAATCTACACATGCAATATAAACTACAATTACTAAAATACAAATTACTACAACAATACTACTGTCTACTATTTTTACTATCAGAAGAATTCCAAGGGACGATCCGAAGCAGCGGTCGCCACGTGCATGGGGGCTTTATATAATGCAAATAATTTTATAATTTTCGTCGCTGTCTGTCCGGTTACGCAGTCTCGTAACCAGTTGGCCCTGACTAGTATTAGTACGCAATCTGACTGCATAGAATAACAACAAAGAATGAAAGAAAACTTCCGTTAACACAATTAATTAATTAAGTCCCCAGCAACTATAAAACCTATGAAACAACAAAACACAAGTGTAACTGTTCTGTGTGTGGAAGTGTGATTCAACGTACACATCTGGCACGGATCTTCCTCAATAAACAAGGTAATTTAAGCACCATTTACACTGAAGTAATTAAAAAAAACGGAAATACTATAGTTGCTCATAGAAACCAGAATTACACTCTAATACATGAACACCAGCCAGATGCTTTGTTGACTGAACCTGTGACCAAGAGGCATTGTTATTTAGCTGAACAGCATGGGCTGTCTAGCCCATCAGAACAACTGCATACAACGTGCTCACAACTAGTCACGGCTACATCAGAACTCCTACTGCCCACTTCTCAATAAGCACTCTCCACGACGCCTTCAGGACAAGAACTCTCCACTACCACATCTCAACAAGCACTCTCCACTACGACTTCTCCGCAAGCACTGTCAGTGGAGGCGGCTGAATAATACTTTTTGGCGCAATCTCTGGCGCTGTGACTCAGTGTAGCCACCTTTCAACGTTCTACCCATGTATTAGCTGTTTTGTTACTATATTACTTTAAATGAAATTTTAAGGTATTCTAAAGTATTAATAGAAACTAACGTTTCCCTAAATCACGCTTTCGCTATGTAGTTTTTATCTAAAGAATCGTGTACAGACATAAACTCTGTACTGTTATGGTCTGATTGTCGTGCTGTTAACACGCAGTATGAAAATGGCTGAGGCTGATTTCTGCTCCGTACTGAAACACGCGTGTGGAACACGATTAAAAAGAGCAGAGAAACAGTTGTTTTTAATGTTTCTCATAAATTACAAAAAAAATCGGATTTGAATTTTTTATAGAAACTCTGTTAGACGCAGCTGAGATACAATTACACACTGGACGTATAGTGGAATCGGTACCGTAGTAGATTGATAATCTGCTGCAGTTTTCATGGATCCGTTGCTCAAGTTTCGCCGTGTCCATTTTTTCCCGTACCATTTGAAATATCTACATCTCGTAGTTGTAAAACGTCCGCCCCTGGCAGCTGAGTGGTTGCCGGCACGGTAGCTCATCGTGTTCAATCAGAGAGGCAGTGGCCATTTGTAATAAAAAAAAAACTGACTAAAGGAGTCAACGACCAAATTGAACGGCTGTCATGAGATGTCCGCCCAGACCAAACGCAACGAACAACGCCGAACAAAAAAAAGTGATCAGCACGACGGAATGTCATAACTAAGGGCCCGGGTTCGATTCCCGGCTGGCTCGGATATTTTCTTCCCTCTGGGACTTGGTGTTGTGTTGTCCTTATCATCATCATTTCATCCCTATCGACACGCAAGTCGCCGAAGTACCTGAAGAGGTAAGAGTTTATTTTTGTTTGGCCTGGACACAAGTGGCGGTGCCCCGTAGGGATGGCTATGATTTTGTTTTATTTATTTTTCTTAGCTACCCCACATAATTAAAAAAAAGAAGTGGCTTCAACTCAAAAGACTTGCACCAGGCGAACTGTCTGCCCGACGGCAGGCCCTAGCCACATGGCATTTATTTAATTGTAAAAAATTCATCGTCATTTTGTATGAATAATGCATGTCTTCTTGTTTCTAGTTATATACTGCACACGAAATTCCCGTTTTCATTTCAAACATATATTCTTAATTATCGATATTTTGTGAAAGATTGTTAATAAAGATTGCTTTCATTAAGAAAACATAAAAATTTAATTTTTAGGACAAAAGTGAAAAATCAAATACTCTTTATTTGCACTATGTCCATTGTTTTATGCCACAGAAATAATCTCACACGAACAAGTGTGAATAAGTCTCGTAGGAGCGTGAAAAACTATCACTTTCACAGCATCGAGCACACCATTCAGATGCTGCATTTTGACATTTGTGTCTCCACTATTACAATATGAACTCAACAGAACTGGTCTGGATCCAAGTTCAGGAATTTGTCGCGAGTAATAACAAGATGTTAGGCTGACAGACATGTTGGAACTAACGTACGCAGCTTTTTCACATGCCACTGCCGAACACTGGTGGGATGTAGAACGGCACGTCATAAAAGATGAGGAGAAAGTGCGGCGCCTTGGTGGCTTCGTGAATTCTGTTGTTCATCCACTCGTCATCAACGTAGCAGATGACAGTTTGAGAACTGAAACGTGTTTCTCGGTTTCGGATAAGGAAGGAGCGAAGAAATAACCAGACGACTGACTGTAATTAATATCTTCAGTGGCTTCAGAACTCAAAAATACTGTGAAAGTCCTGCAATATGCTTTTCCATCACACATAGCTCGCTCAGCAAAGTGACCGATGTTTAACTTAGGAATTTTTATCACTCTTGATTGTAGTTAGAATTCTCTGCTAGGTGAGAACGAGAGCATTGTTTGCCTTCTGTTTGGTCACCTAAGAAGCGTGCGGTAGTGCTGGAGTTTTTCCGAATATTATTTCATTCTTATTCAGAATTAAATGACGTTCGAAGCTATGTTGTTTTTCTACTCGTCTCTTTTCAATTCTGAACTGCAGCTGCTCACATCATTACAGGTTAGTCGAAACAGCATTCTGACCAGTGCTGTCCAAGTTAACGCACCGGTAATGCTATTGTCCCACATTATCGCTCAGTTTGTGTGCGTGTCACACAGCATAAAACTTATCCTTATGGTCGTACTTGACTGTACTAGACATAGCTTGACTTCCGATCCACGTGAAACGAAATTCAATGAGATTGAAGCAAACGCGGAAGAATGCTCGGCGTAATGTTTACCTTCCGATGAACACAGTACAGCTGTACCCAGCCATGCTTAGCTGCGGCTCGGTCTGCTTAAATGGAAAACAAAGGAAAGAGAATGCACACGTTTCTTAAATGCATGGGAATTGGATGTACGTCCTAATCTCCTACTCTCCCCTGTCTCTGTCCATCTGCCCCTCCCACTTTCTGTGTCCCTCTTCTTCTCCTTTTCCCTCCCTCTGTTCATCAACTCTCTCTGTCCATCTTCTCCTCCCCCCTCTATCTCTTCCTGCCGCCTGTCTCTGTCCATCTACCTTGTCCAAACCTCAAAGAAATCGGCCAAAACCTTACGATATACACGATTTTGAACAACAAAACATTTACAATTTTATTTCCATTGATTGGGTTCTACGCTTTATTTTAATTTAAACACCACGTGTTTCGACCATGTGCTGCTCATCCTCAGCCGTGTATCTACACAGAGATACAGATTACGAAATCGTAAAATGTCATTACTAATCTAAATTATCGCTCAACTTCAGATGGCGTGGCGTGGATGAGGTGGCGAGGGTGGGACGGAGAGGCGTGGTGTCACGAACGGAAGGCCACCGGTCATAATTCGGCGTGCAGTGGTATCTGCTGCTGTTATTATTTTGTTGGTGGAGATCAACAATATGTCTCTCGTATGTAGGAACGAGGACCATCTACTTGGATTACTAACAATCTTTTCCAGTTTCTGTCACAGCTGGATTCAAAAATTTTTTGTTTGTGGTGACTACTTTCGGACTACATTATTCAGCCTCAAACCAATGGAGGATTTGGTTTGGGAAAGGACAATGTACTCCTGAACTACTTACCAGCCGGCTGATGTGGCCGAGCGGTTCTAGGGGCTCCAGTGTAGAACCACTCGATTCCTACGGTCGCAGGTTAGAATCCTGCCTCGGGCATGGATGTGTGTGATGTCCTTAGGTTAGTTAGGTTAAGTAGTTCTAAGTTCTAGGGGACTGATGGCCTCAGATGTTGAGTCCCATAGTGCTCAGAGCCATTTTTGAACTAGTTACCACAAATAAAATGTTTTGTATGCAACTCAAACAGAAAGTGGAAAAAAAATTAATAGGTATCTCGTTGTCTTTTGAGTTGGGCTACACAGTGACTTTGGCGTTCCATAGCTTCATCCGCAAATATTTCCTTCCGATACACTGGTGGTACGGTTGTGTTACATTACTCACACCGGCTTCGGCGTATTTCACGTTACAAGTTTTTATTTGGGAGTAGACATCACACATTTATATCAACACGAGGCACGTTTGCGGCGTGTGTCTCGATATCGACTATCAGAATATTTTTTGAACAGCATTTGCGTGACGCACTGGGTGTAGTAATTTCCTAGAGCTTATTGTGAGATAGATCGTTATAGGGTACTAAAGAAACGAAACTTATCCCAAGTAACGAGTCTATGGGCAGAAGAAAAACACTGATCTAAGACTCAGTTTGCCTAAGAAAATAGATCGTTGAACAACACGGTGTCGAGAAGAGACTTATGAGGAAAGCTAGTTCACGTGTACTAGTAACAGGGACTTGCCAATAAACGCTTCAAGGAATTCTAATACTCTTTTGGCAGTAGTAGGTCCTGGGGATGGCGGTAATGTGCTGCAGAAACCAGAAACTAGTCGTATGAGACAATGAGGACATTCTCAAGATACAGCTGGGGTGGTATTCTTATACAATTTTTGATACCTTTAGGCCGTTACTCCTTGCCACGCCGTCCTAGAGCAGTTGGTGGCCCATGCCGCCATCTCCAGGAGCCAGCGAGGAGTAGCTGTCTAAAGATCATGAAACATAGATCAAAACCGATTACCTTTTTTGAAAAAAAATTATTTTCTGCTGTCATCACTGCATTGTTTCAATCTTTAATATTTTATTTTGGACTAGCGCCAAATGGGAATTCGTCTGATGTTGCTAAAACTCACTCTTTTTCAATAGTTAAAATGTGGATGATGCAAATCTAGCATGGTTCTACTGTACCTGAAAAAGAGGTGGCCGCACACCTCTCGCGTTTGATCCATGAAGAATGTTGTAATAATGTAATTACAGGTATAACAAGAAGTAAGTTCACAATGATAGACAATTCATATCTGGACACACAAGATTGACATAGGGTAGGGGATATATGGTGGACACGGTACATATTCCACACAAACACACTAATTGACAAAGCTAGTGGCAGGCTGACTCAAAATACGCTAAAAAATATAGTTGCCTACATAGAGAGACAGAGAGCGAGAAAGCTGTAGTTTGCTCTGCAGATGACAAGAACTAGCATGGGATATACAAATAACTGCAGCGCTTTTTCGGAAAGTTTGTTTTGCAGGAGGCACAGGAACTAGCATGGGACATTTAAATAACTGCAGCGCTTTTTCATCACGCCATGGACTCTAAACGGCCCCAGTCTTCCAAGCGCACTTTCTAGCGGTGCATTTCATGAACTGCTTCAGTTGGTATTAAAACTGATGTGGATTATCATATCTTGAAGATGTCGCAAATGTTGCTTCAAAAGATGTGCCACAGGAAATATTAATTATATCGTTAACATAGGTACTTATACAGTTTGCTTCAAAGACACACACACACACACACACACACACACAACTTAAAACTACTCGAAATAAAAAAAGGATAACACTGCAAAGTGGTTTGCGTGCATAAAAAACAATGTTATGTTTTTGATGAGGAATACCGTTAAATAATTCAAACCTGTTATGAATTTACACCGTTACAGCTATGGAGTTCCCGACCTACTGGTGTGCTAAGTGTATTTCTTTTTTATAAGTAGTATACAATTTCTAATTTGACTGGGTCGAACTGCTACACCAGAACGAACACGGAAGGAGGAAAGGGCCTACAGCGTGATTTTATAGTAACAACAATTAATACCACTGCGATGTATTGAGACGTACGATCCGTTCACGACTAAACCCCTGAGATCGTTGAAAACACTCTTACATTCCTCGTACTCAACTTCCGGACGTCCACACGCAGTGCAATGTGCCGCAGTACGACGCTTATGCTCGGAGACTGAGAAAACTACTACCAACACACGCAGCCCATGGCAGCAGCCATGGAAGCGCCTGTCAGCAAGAGGCCAGGCAGCAGTGGAAGTTCCTCCACAGGAGAGCCTGAGTGGTGGGAATTCGAATGCTACCGCAGCGCCATCACCCTTCTATTTGAATCTTCTGTAATTGCCAATGAGTATACTTGTAACAGATGCAGTCCCGTAGGCAGCTCTACGCAAACTGGGTATCAGTTGATTAATCACCCAACCAGGAGGACGCGCGAGGGAAACTGTCATAAGCCGCGGCAGACGGGAAGATTTCCCAGACTCTCCGTACTTGTGTAGAAAGGATGGGCCAGACCCAGCCAAGATCAAAGGCGTCTGCTGAGATACTGTTTCTGGCCTCGACCTGGTTGCTTGCTACTGCGCCATCTCCTGACTCACAAGAATGTTGCGAACCAGACACATGTTTATCAGCGTAATTACAATTAAATATCACGATTACTGTTGAAGTCTGACACAGAGCTATGTACTGGAAATGTCCCCTCTTGACAGCTGTGGTTCTCGAACAATTCAGATGTTTAATTTCAAAATCAATAGCACGCATCATTTTCAACACGAAATTTCTCTCATACCGTTATGGCTATCAATTTGTTTAATCTATACCTTTCTTACGAGTGTACAAAGCCATTTTCTTTGTACATGCTGGAACATAAGTTAATTTAACTAAGTGTTTTGTATTGAGTTTAAGCACATTTTAAGTTCCTGTTGCTAAGCACCGTACCTGTTTAACACTTGGAGCAGGTGGAGGATCACCACGAGACGGATTTGTTGTTGCAGATGGCAAAATTGAGTTTGTTACGACAAAACCAAAAGCTCCTGTTAGAGGATCACACAAAGATTTTGTTTGTTACATGTCCGAGAAATGGCGACTTAGTGATAAACACTTGTTTAGATCCCACGACATGTGTGAATTTTCAAAAAGGAATACCGTGTTGCGTGGAAACCTCCTATGGGTTTCAATGGATATTGTATGATTTATCATCATGCTTTAGTTGTCGGTATTAAAGGGGAGTAGTGACGGCACAACTCTGCTTATTAAAGAACAGAGCTGTACCCATTCATTAGAAAAAAATTATTCTTGGGCTCTTACTTTCTCAATATGTTATGACAATTAGCATTGGGGACTAGGAATTTTTAGCTATTTTTTTCGCTCATTCGCAACCGGATCGAGACCGTATAATAATAATATTTAATATTCATTATTATAATTTGTTGCATACTCTCGGCGCTTGGGTATGGCATTTTCGTTAAAGGTCCGTTCATGTATTTATAACCTGTTTCTTTTCTCTGTGTTTTCACTGAATTCGGACTTCGTAATATGACAGCATCCGAAGACGATGATGGATCGAACTGAACGAATTTTTGCTTAAAATTACGGAACCTTTTGCCATGCCAAGTCACCCAACAATCTTACAATGACTAAAGACACAAAATAAAGCATATATAGGTTATTAATAACAGTGTATTTTGAAATAAAAACAAAAATTAAAAGTACACTTACGTTATGTGATTACTAGTGCCGTTTGGTTGCTACTCGTGAATAAAATAATGAAATAATGGTAGTATTAATGGCTTTGTGCCATGTACGTCCGATGTGAACAAGACCTAGAAAGCTAAAGGTGACTCTTAGTCTAATGATATGACGATGAAAAATCTTCAAATGTTTACAGCAGCTGCATCCAATTTTTATACAGCCGTGGACTATATGTATGGCTCAAATTATTTCTTTTTTTTTTACTTATAATTGCGTTTTCTGCTAAGAAAATGTCAGCATGAAAATGCACCTTTAAAAATTCGCTGGGAAAAGAGAATGTTACTCCTTACAAAGTGTTTGAGCGGGTGAAATCAAGAAATGTGTGTCATATGCTGTTGGATATTTACATGAAACTGATTGAGAGCCGTCGCCACGTGAGCGATTATCATTACTACATGTTCCCTACACAACTAGTACCATTACTATGTGATATATAATGCACAGATTTTATGTGCTGCCTGACTTGTTTAAAAGGGCTCAATTCATTTCAAAGTATGAGCCGTCCTTAAAGCACTATGACTCCAATGCGCGATGCCAGATTGATGGACCACCATGAATTAAGATGTATTGTATTGGTTGTGTAGCTGAAAAAAACGACAATACAAAATAGTAATTTCATTCCATAGCCAAGTAAAATGCTGTTAGTTTTTTTAATGAAATATTGCTTTACTTCATGGTTTTTAAGATAATTAGCGTAAACAGTCATATTTAGAGACGTGGTATACACAGAATATACTGATACAATTGAGACATACTCAGCTGACATTGCATCACCGAAGTCTTTCGGGGATTTGAAGCGCACTAAAACACGGAAGAGTAAAAAGTGTTTAATACATTTCTACCATTAATTCACTGGGATTATCCTGTCATATACTATAAAGAGGTCGTTACGTCTCTTCGATTATTTGAGCATCATATATGTCAAGGGTAAGCAGAAGATCTGATGGATGCGTCGAGCCGTTAAGTTAGGTGCTATTCAACATCTGCAGTTCTACGGGTGTTCTGCTCTCCATCGGCTCAAGGAGAAGAAGATGTGTGAAAACTGTGCTGCTGAATGTACTTACGGAAAGGTAAAATTTCTATGAGAAATAAATGAGTTTTTGTCTCATAATATGTGTGTACGATTTGTCTTCACCCTTTGATAGTGTTCAGTTTTGCCCAGATATTATGTCTTGGATACAATTTCATATGTTGTTGTTGTGGTCTTCAGTCCAGAGACTGGTTTGATGCAGCTCTCCGTGCTACTCTATCCTGTGCAAGCTTCTTCATCTCCCAGTACCTACCGCAACCTACATCCTTCTGAATATGTTTAGCGGATTCATCTCATGGTCTCCCTCTACGATTTTTATCCTCCGCACTACCCTCCAATACTAAACTGGTGATTCCTTGATGCCTCAGAATCTTCTAGTCGAGTTGTGCTACAAACTCCCCCTCCTCCACAATTCTATTAAATACCTCCTCATTAGTCATGTGATCTACCCATCTAACCTTCAGCATTCTTCTGTAGCACCAAATTTCAAAAGCTTCTATTCTCTTTTTTTCTAAACTATTTATCATCCACGTTTCACTTCATACATGGCTACACTCCATACAAATACTTTCAGATACGACTTCTTGACACTTAAATCTATTCTCGATGTTAACAAATTTCTCATCTTCAGAAACGCTTTCCTTGCTATTGCCAATCTACATTTTATATCCTCTCTACTTCGACCACCATCAGTTATTTTGCTCCCCAAATAGCAAAACTCCTTTACTACTTTAAGTGTCTCATTTCCTAATCCAATTCTCACAGCATCACCCGACTTAATTCGTCTACAGTCCATTATCCTCGTTTTGCTTTTGTTGATGTTCATCTTATACCCTCCTTCAAGACAGTGTCCATTCCGTTCAATTGCTCTTCCAAGTCCTTTGCTGTCTCTGACAGAATTACAATGTCATCGGCGAACCTCAAAGTTTTTATTTGTTTTCCATGGATTTTAATACCTACTCCGAATTTTTGTTTTGTTTCCTTTACTGCTTGCTCAAAATATAGATTGAATAACATCGGGGATAGACTATAACCCTGTCTCACTCCCTTCCCAACCACTGCTTCCCTCTCATACCCCTCGACTCTTATAACTGCCGTCTGATTTCTGTACAAATTGAAAAAAGCCTTTCGCTCCATGTGTTTTACCCCTGCCACCTTCAGAATTTGAAAGAGAGTATTCCAGTCAACACTGTCAAAAGTTTTCTCTAAGGCTACAAAAGCTAGAAACGTAGGTTTGCCTTTCCTTAATCTATTTTCTAAGAATACAATTTCATATACACTCCTGGAAATGGAAAAAAGAACACATTGATACCGGTGTGTCAGACCCACCATACTTGCTCCGGACACTGCGAGAGGGCTGTACAAGCAATGATCACACGCACGGCACAGCGGACACACCAGGAACCGCGGTGTTGGCCGTCGAATGGCGCTAGCTGCGCAGCATTTGTGCACCGCCGCCGTCAGTGTCAGCCAGTTTGCCGTGGCATACGGAGCTCCATCGCAGTCTTCAACACTGGTAGCATGCCGCGACAGCGTGGACGTGAACCGTATGTGCAGTTGACGGACTTTGAGCGAGGGCATATAGTGGGCATGCGGGAGGCCGGGTGGACGTACCGCCGAATTGCTCAACATGTGGGGCGTGACGTCTCCACAGTACATCGATGTTGTCGCCAGTGGTCGGCGGAAGGTGCACGTGCCCGTCGACCTGGGATCGGACCGCAGCGACGCACGGATACACGCCAAGACCGTAGGATCCTACGCAGTGCCGTAGGGGACCGCACCGCCACTTCCCAGCAAATTAGGGACACTGTTGCTCCTGGGGTATCGGCGAAGACCATTCGCAACCGTCTCCATGAAGCTGGGCTACGGTCCCGCACACGTTTAGGCCGTCTTCCACTCACGCCCCAACATCGTGTAGCCCGCCTCCAGTGGTGTCGCGACAGGCGTGAATGGAGGGACGAATGGAGACGTGTCGTCTTCAGCGATGAGAGTCGCTTCTGCCTTGGTGCCAATGATGGTCGTATGCGTGTTTGGCGCCGTGCAGGTGAGCGCCACAATCAGGACTGCATACGACCGAGGCACACAGGGCCAACACCCGCCATCATGGTGTGGGGAGCGATCTCCTACACTGGCCGTACACCACTGGTGATCGTCGAGGGGACACTGAATAGTGCACGGTACATCCAAACCGTCATCGAACCCATCGTTCTACCATTCCTAGACCGGCAAGGGAACTTGCTGTTCCAACAGGACAATGCACGTCCGCATGTATCCCGTGCCACCCAACGTGCTCTAGAAGGTGTACGTCAACTACCCTGGCCAGCAAGATCTCCGGATCTGTCCCCCATTGAGCATGTTTGGGACTGGATGAAGCGTCGTCTCACGCGGTCTGCACGTCCAGCACGAACGCTGGTCCAACTGAGGCGCCAGGTGGAAATGGCATGGCAAGCCGTTCCACAGGACTACATCCAGCATCTCTACGATCGTCTCCATGGGAGAATAGCAGCCTGCATTGCTGCGAAAGGTGGATATACACTGTACTAGTGCCGACATTGTGCATGCTCTGTTGCCTGTGTCTATGTGCCTGTGGTTCTGTCAGTGTGATCATGTGATGTATCTGACCCCAGGAATGTGTCAATATAGTTTCCCCTTCCTGGGACAATGAATTCACGGTGTTCTTATTTCAATTTCCAGGAGTGTATATTTGCTATATATCTTTGAAAGCGTCACGTGCCTCCTGCTCCTGTCACCCTTTCAGACCGTATGTGCCAGGTCTTAATTTCAACTGGAACATGTCGGAACTCGTTCCGGCACTTCCCAGAGACCCTTTTTTTTTTTTTTTTTTTTTTTTTTTTTTTTTTGTAAAAGAGTCAGCACCGGAGATTTGAAATAGTACACGTGTAATAAATCACAACGTAACTATAATTTGTCGCTCCGCCAGCACAAGTGAACGTGACACAATGGGTCACCAATGTCATGTGACGGGCAAGAGGTACTGAGTGAATGTGTGTGTACGCACGTACAGTCTTATCACAGGTCTCTCTCTCTCCTCTCTTTCTCTCTCTCTCTCTCTCTCCCTCTCTCTCTCTCTGGCCGTCGGGGGGGGGGGAGGGGGGGGGGGGGAAGGTGGTAGATGGGGGCGCGTTCTGGGACCTAAAAGTTTAGAAATTAAGCACTGGTATGTGTACAATTGTGTTGCTACGTTTTTTCGCAGATTACAGCGACTTGGTTAAAGTGCGACTGTTGAGACTTGGGCCAGACAATAGTGCAAGTTTCAGAGAGTGCGCTACAGTCCATTTTAGTTAGTATTTCTTCCGCAGAGCTGCACTGTGTGGCATTTCGTTTCAAGTTCTCTGACAATGGCGGTCTTGAGACGACTGCACGGAGGTATTATTAATTTACTCTATTTTTGTTATCCTATTTCAGTTGTTGAGGTTGATAGGTGTCCCTCTTCCTAGATACGCTGACATGCAGAAACTGAATACCTTTTCGCCCAATCAAATGTGAAGGACATTAGCAGTGATTATGACATTGTTGGTGAATCCTGGATTCCATTACCTAAGAAGAAAACTGCTGAAAGTAGTAGTTCATCTGATAAATCTGATGACTCCGAGTTGCAGCACCTACTTCAGACCAGTAGGTAGAAAATATAAGTGAAAGACAAGAGCAAATGCAAAATGAGCAGGTACCAACTGAACCTAGTGACAGTGAGAAAACATTTGTGGAGGAACGTCCATTTTCTTCGCGACGACCTCCCATATATGATATTTTCCACGAATCTCCAATGATTAGTATTAAGTACTTTTCCTGACGAATTTTTTGAGCTTCCATCCATATCCAGAAACATGTATCATTTATCTAAACAAGGCACGTTTTGAGAGCTACGGCGCAGGAAGTAAAAAAAAAAGTTTTTGGAGCACTCATTCTAATGGTCATAAATGGGCAATACCAAATACCGACGTATGAGAATGTATTGGCAACGTGGATTTTGCCTTCCAGTGATAGCAGACAATATCACAAGGGATCGTTTCTTTCCTGTACGAAAGTCGTTAAATGTTGTTGACACAAATCGTTTTCCGGAAGAGAACGTGAAGAATGTTCTCTGGGCGGTTGAATCTGCAATAGACTTCGTGAGGAATGCCTGTGTCAAATTGCCTCGTCACAGTAGAGGCCATTACTCTGTCGATGGTCGCTGTTCCTTGAAGCAATATGTACCAAACAAACCACGCCTAAGGAGCTTAGAAAAAAATTGTTTTAGCAATGAGCAAAGGATTAGTCCTAGATTTTGAGATTTACCAGGGAAAATCAACACCTATGCTTGATAGGGACTACGGCCTACGGCCTATTATTGTGCTTCAACTGATATAAACACTAAAGAGAGATTGTCATCTGTTCTTTGACAAATGTTTTACAAGCATTTCGCTGTTGGAAGCCATGCGAGAGAAAGGAATGTATGGAAGAGGAACAATCGTGCGTAATAGAATTAGAGATGTGCAGCTGACTCATAGGAGAAAAAATTGAAAAGAGGTGACATGGAAGAATTCTGCAGGGATGACAACAATGGTGTTGTCATTCCATGGAAATACGTAAAAGCAATGGCATGGGCGTCAAACTGTTCTGCATGTAATCCAGTTACAGATGTAGAACGGCGGAAGAAAAAGGAAAAAGTACGTCAATGTTCCTTGCCCATCAGTTGTTACAAAGCATAATAGGAGCATTGGAGGAATTGGCACTTGCGAGCACATGATGGAGACCTGCAGAACATTTATAAAAACAAGGAAATGGACTCTGATACTCGCAATTCATTTCATAGATCTTGCTTTCGTCGATTCCTGGATAGAATACAAGGAAGTTTGTGAAACTGATCGAGTACCTGAGAAGGATAAATTATATCTTTTGGGTTTCAGAATGGTTCTCGGAGAATCACTTTTGTGCCCTGCTAAACGAATCCCTTCCACAGAAAACCCTAGTAATGGTGCAGCGCAGGTTTCTGAGAAAGAGTACCGACCTGCTGATCAGCCTGTTTTTGGACAGAAGGCACGATGAATACGCACACTGGCCCACAGCTGATTTGTCTTGTGCAAGGTGTTCTAGAAATGAAGGTTGTAAAAAGCGAACAAGAACCTGGTGTACTAAATGTAATGTGTATTTGTACCTTTAAAAAAATTTAAACTTTCTTGTAACATACACTACATAAAAGTGATAACTCTGTATCATGTTACTATTAATTTACAATTTGTTCAGTAGCAAGTGGGAGCTTTCTCTTGAAAGAAAATGATGCCTCAAACTTTTAAAATGTGATTCTAGAAATTCATTTCCAGTTTACGTTGCATAACTATGGCGTTCTTTTGATGATACACTTTTTCTATATTTGAAATTTGAGATTCTTATTTCTGAAAATTTATTACAGAGTGAACCTAACATTAGTGTGAGTCCAAACTTTTGGAGGAAAAATTGAAATATAGTAATTCAATTGAATTTTCCTGCATTCGCTAAATTTTTTAAGCACGGCATTTAAAATTCATTCAGCTTCTACAAATAGTTTTTTCTCAGGTCTGAAAGGATAAGCCAATTCTTGCTGCACGTTAGGTGTAACCCAATGCAACCATTCCATATATTTTGTTATCTTTCTTCTTAAACTTCATCTCCTTAACAGCACTCATCTTAAGCAGAGATACTTTTCTTTTAACTACTACAACTAAATTCCACAGTCACAGTACATTACCTTTACAATAATTCTGATGGACTGTGTACACTTAGAAAATAATTTCCACATCCCCAATAGCAAAGGTTATATGGATTGTATACACTTAAAACCAGTCTGATTTGGTTGTCTACTATTTAGAAGACGCATGTAGTGTGTAGATATATATATTTGCACGGTACACATACATTATAAATGAATAAATAAACATACAAATACTTTTTTCTTTATTCCTTTGTTTACATTTTTAACTTTTTTTACATTTCTCACACACTTGGTGCACTTATACGTATTTACACATAAATATATACATTGTTCCTTGTTTTTATGCTTTTTTGACACATGGCGTGTGTCTGCACACCTGTACAAAGTACACACAAATAATAAATATTTACACGACACGCACACAATTAGTTACACTATGACAAAATGGTCATACTACTACTCTCTCTGTGTAACTCATTCTCTTCCTCCCACTGGGCGTTCTCCATCGCGTCTCTCGCTACAAGTGAGTAGAGTGAGTACGGGAGAGTTTCAGTCCCATCATCACGAAAACTCTTTTATAATTTAGTCTGCAGCACAGTTCGTGTCCTCTCGATCGAATACTAGTTTTCCGTACCTTATGCGGCGGCTGCGGTGCAGCACCGCAAACACCGCTGTAGAGACACCGCAAATAGTCTTCGAGAGAGAGGGATCTCGACGCCTTAGGACCCACACACTTAGACTGCCTCTGGATGGCTCCTTCCAGTGTGCGATATGCATAAATTTTTGACAGCAGACCTACAAACTCCACAATCGGCAATCCTTTTGCCGCATAGGCGATAACCATCCTCAAATGGCTCTAAGCACTTTGGGACTTAACATCTCAGGTCATCAGTCCCCTAGACTTAGAACTATTAAACCTAACTAACCTAATGACATCAAACTGTAGCGAAATTGTAGCGAAATGCAGGAAGATCTGCAGCGGATAGGCACTTGGTGCAGGGAGTGCCAAATGACGCTTAACATAGACAAATGTAATGTATTGCGAGTACATAGAAAGAAGGATCCTTTATTGTATGATTATATGATAGCGGAACCAAAACTGGTAGCAGTTACTTCTGTAAAATATCTGGGAGTATGCGTGCGGAACAATTTGAAGTGGAATGATCATATAAAATTAATTGTTGGTAAGGCGGGTACCAGGTTGAGATTCATTGGGAGAGTCCTTAGAAAATGTAGTCCATCAACAAAGGAGGTGGCTTACAAAACACTCGTTCGACCTATACTTGAGTATTGCTCATCAGTGTGGGATCCGTACCAGATCGGGTTGACGGAGGAGATAGAGAAGATCCAAAGAAGAGCGGCGCGTTTCGTCACAGGGTAATTTGGTAACCGTGATAGCGTTACAGAGATGTTTAACAAACTCAAGTGGCAGACTCTGCAAGAGAGGCGCTCTGCATCGCGGTGTAGCTTGCTCGCCAGGTTTCGAGAGGGTGCGTTTCTGGATGAGGTATCGAATATATTGCTTCCCCCTACTTGTACCTCCCGAGGAGATCACGAATGTAAAATTAGAGAGATTAGAGCGCGCACGGAGGCTTTCAGACAGTCTTTCTTCCCGCGAACCATACGCCACTGGAACAGGAAAGGAACGTAAAGTGCCCTCCGCCACACACCGTTGGGTGGCTAGCGGAGTATAAATGTAGATGTAGATGTTAACACATCCGTGCCCGAGGCAGGATTCGAACCTGCCACCGTAGCAGCACCGCGGTTCTGGACTGAAGCGCCTAGAAACGCTCGGCCACAGTGGCCGGCGATAGCCTTATTGTTCTGTGGTACAAGTTTGTTGGCCATGTATGAGGACATGTTGAATTTATTACAGTGATACCTTAATGCTTCATATTGGTCTCAAATCTTCACCCAATAGATGAAGGTATCTGTATCCATATAGAGCAATTTAGGCTCTGTGAAGTGAATTTTCGCAAACCCACAATGATAGCTGTACATGTGGAGCTTGGATAGGTCTAGTATGCACATCGCCACATAAGCAGGTTTCGTAATCTTCGCCATCTTCGAAGCAATAAAGCTCTTATTGAATATAGTAACCCCTATATAATTTGGATTGGCAGTGCGTTTTCCCAACCAGTTCTAATCACAATTTCATGTCGTTCCCCCAAAAGTCTGAGACACAGCTGGAGATTACAATAATAAATAACGTACCTCCCTTATCCCCTAGCGTTGTCAACAGTTTTGAGTTGGGAACTAGTTGCTCTGCACGCAGTGGCAAATAGGTATGCGCATCATGCAAGCTGACAGGGTACGCTTCTGCCTCCCCCTCATATACCCACTATCAGAATCAGCCGCTATACCCACCATGATTTTGCCACCAAACAGCTTCCATTCGTCTTCGGGCACTCACTAAAACTCACCATTCGGCAGTAATTTTTATGACGTACCTGTATAAATTATTTACAGCCAGGTACATTATGCAACTCGAATCAAGGGATGCGTTGAACCTGTCACCCAACTATAGGTTATTTTCCTTCGCAAGCCTATGGACACATTGGCAAAGCCCCCCCTGGATAACTCGCTCAAAGAAAAGGAAGTCAGCATCGGTCAATAAGTCGATGCTGCACTTCGTTTTGCCTCCCAAGAGGACCCAAGTGCGATGTAATAAAAGGTGGGATCCAGAGATTATATGGCCATGCATAGATTACGGAATTTGTCGGAAACGTCCGCAAGCAAGTGCACGTATGTGTCTATGTAAAGATGTGCATACTCTCCTAAAGTGGAGAAGTTAAATTCCCGCCAGACATTCACGGCACGCTCGTACACTGCATCCGTTACGGCATCGCCTGTAAGGTTTGCCATACTGTCCACATACCCATATGGGAAAACCTCTTCCTAGTCACAAGCTGAAACTTTTCCTCGTCGGGAAATGCAGCTCGTGTTATATGCATGTCCTCCCGAGGTAGAGTTTCAACGTAGCTTATCAAGGAAGCGGAGCGTAATTCTTGTCCGAGCGAGGTGGCGCAGTGGTTAGCACACTGGACTCGCATTCGGGAGGACGACGGTTCAATCCCGTCTCCTGCCATCCTGATTTAGGTTTTCCGTGATTTCCCTAAATCGTTTCAGGCAAATGCCGGGATGGTTCCTCTGAAAGGGCACGGCCGATTTCCTTCCCAATCCTTCCCTAACCCGAGCTTGCGCTCCGTCTCTAATGACCTCGTTGTCGACGGGACGTTAAACACTAACCACCACCACCACCACGTAATTCTTGGTGTCAGTCATTTGGAGAACGAAGTGTATTCCTCGACGCTCTCAGGTAGGACACTGCCATGGTTTTTCTCGCAACCGAAACCAGGCAAGTGCTCAACGAGAAAGGGGAACATCATAGCCGTTTAAATTATGGATGTAAACGGGCACGTGTCTTCGTAGCTGCTATTTCAAATTGCACGCATTGTGAGCAGCGCGACGGAACTTCGCCGTAAGACGACAGTGGTCCCTACGAGGAGTTTCCACTTTTCCATCTAACGGCAACCCAGAAATATGGCAGTCAACCGCTTCATTGTACAGATCTTCATTCTCCTTCGATTTGCTCGTGGAAATGCTGTCGCTGTAAAGCTTATCAACTTCCTATGGAAGTTTTCGAGCTCATTGAGGAGCAAATCGCAGGATTAATCCCTACATAAGATTTGTAGCGGTTAAGGCACTAATCTTAGGATGATATAATTTGATGCCCTTCGTATATGGTACGTGTTTTCCTGTACAGGTGGTATGTGGGGCCATAGGGTCAACTTCATAACGGGTCACAGAAGTGTGGAGGCATTCAAAGTCGGCGTACACTACAATCAGGCTTTGCTACTGATGGGTAGCAGTTTTAAACTTTGTGGATTTGTCTTCCTCAGCAGGCGTAACAACATGTACCAGGCCCTTGGAAGCGCAGTGTGGTAGACACGATGCTAATAACTTGTCTCAGGAAAAGGTACTGAGACAGCTTTTTACACTTGTGATTACTCAGTTGAGAGAAGTCAGGGCATGTCTTTGATACAAACATAATAATAACTGCCTTTCACCTTGATTTTATCATTGGAGAATAAGACCATGTTTACACACATCTAACGCTCACCGGCAAAGTTTGAGAAAATGAGGGGGCCGACGACCATATGCTTGTCCTGCTCATCTAGCTTGCTTTTAATCTCCAGGCCATAAACGTGAACCGATATTCCAGTAGTATGGGCCTCAAATTTAGTTATGCCATGGATCTTGACAGGGAACTCGTTTCCATCAAGTTATACCCTGCACTGATAATACCTTTAGGTACATTGTATTTACCTGAACGCTCAAGATGATCTCTGTAATTGTAATTTCTCCCGAAAGTCAGGACTGGTCATGCTAAACTAGCCTGATCCTTTCTATTTGTGACATAAATGTATGCCCTCATATTAGCTATACCTTTAGGGAACTCTGTATAGCTGGACCCTCCACTTACCGAATTACAGACATGTGTATGGATGTCCAGGTGTAATATTCAGCTTAGTGTTGTAAATGACCCCCTAAGTTACATTGTGGAAAATTGGCCCATTATAGCTCTCAATGTGGATTCATGAAATTAATCAGTGACTGATGTACTCCACATTATCACGCCATTTTTCCCCTCAAAGATAATGAAGACTTGTCTCTTCAATACCAGCGGTAACTTGTCGTCGAGTGGGGGGAGGGGGGTGGGAGCAGTGGGTGCGACAGTTCGATGTACAGCAGTGCACCACATTTAATGGCAGGATATGCGGATCATGATGAGGAAATGTGTTTTCATGACAAGAAGGCATGCTTTTAGAAATCCGAGAGGTTTGCGGTAATGTCCTGCCGGATTCCCGATCGTTGTGAATGAGATTCGCTCCTCAAAGGCATCTGCAACTGTTGAGTACCCTCACTGCGGTATGGTGTCACTGACCTGATGTCCTCCACTAGAAGGATAGGGGAGAGGATTTCCGCCAACATCGTTGCTAATACTAGTACTATAACTACAACTAGGTGTGAAGCTGTTAACGGTGATGTGTTGTTTGGTATGTGCCATATCTCGCGAGATAGGCAACGATGAGGTGATGGAAGGGAGGAGGAGGAAATGCTGAGTAATGGGCCCAGTGCGAGCATCCTGCTGCTGCAGGGCTGACCTGCTTTCCAGAGGGTGGGTGGCCTATGGTCGCCAGTGGGGAGCCTGTGTCGGAGCGGGGGCGGCGGCGGCGGCTTTCCGTACTGCGACTAGAAGAGCACTTGTTCACGAAGCGTGGCGCACAAGACCCCACCTCGATGTTACAGGCATCGCCACCGCCGGTACACAAGCAACGGCTTATTGTAGAATCTGTTCCGCAGCCGCAGCCGCTGTAGAACGGAGAAACAGAAACGAACACAATTAAGTACAAGTTCTAAATATCGCTTGCTACTGCTGCTGCAAGGAAAGAAAGAACAGTGATTGTAAGCAAAGTGAGTATGTATTACCTATTTCACTCTGGCTCCTTGGCGTCTCCCTCATCCCCTCTTGACGCTGAAGTCTCTTTCCATCTCCTCCACCCACTGCGGCATTTCATTCTTGCCTGAACCACTGTGTATTCTGTGATCCAGCCTTCCTATATCGTCTACAACATAATGATATAATAATAAAACAAATTGTATACATACAAAAAGCATGGGAAAGAAAAATAGTTTTTTTTGTTTTTTTTTAATATACACTTACATGAGATCTGCGATGCGTCCCGCATATCTCCAGCACGTACCCCTCCCTGTCACCTTTATTTGTCTGCCAGGAAATCATCTACGACAAGGACTATGCACCATATTACATATACGATGAAATTTGAGTACGTATACACAGTACTATGGAGATGAAAATGAAAATTAGTGGATGTTTATACTGAAACAATGCGAAATTCTTAGTGAAAAGGAAAGAAGTAACGTTTTATCGAATTTGATCCTCAAAATAATCTACAACAACGGCAATATATTATGTAAACGATGAAATTTTTTAAAAGAAAATATGTGTACACGACAAATACCGCAACAATACGAAATTCTTGGTGAAAAGTAATATTTATCGATTTTGGTCGCTCGAAATCATCTACAACTATTTCATACTCGTTGGTCACGACGTAGTTCATATTCGATCATAAGTACATATACTACTTACGATGATATTGCTGGTGCTGCAGTTCCTACCACTGCTGCCGCTGCGGCCACTTCTGTTGTTGCTGCTGGTGCAGCTGCAGCCTATGCTGGTGGTGCCACTGCTGTTACTGCTGCAGCTGTTGGCTCTACGCCTCTTCTATTGCCCGCTGCATATATATTCTGAAACAATAAGGCAGGTATTCAATACGAAATTGTTAGTGAAAAAGAGTTACAGTTATCAATTTTGATCCCTCGAAATCATCTACAGACTCGCTGGTCACGTCATACTACGAAGTTGGAATATATACTTACAATGCAGCCGATGCTGCAGCAGCTGCTGCCACTGTCTCTGCTGTTGCATCACAGCATTCATTTCGTTCACGATTTGGTGTTGGTGGATATTCACTGAAAAATAAGTAGAAATGCATTCAATACAACGAAATTCTTAGTGGAAGAGAAAAGTTACAGTTGCGGATTTGACTCTGTACTTACCAGGTAATTCTCCACCCTGCCCTAACAGTCTCTGCCGCTTGCCGCCACTGGCACCACCGATGGTTCTTGATGCCGCTGAACGCTTCGTGTTACATGAACCAAACTAACGATTGACGCACACGACCGAGAACAAAACAATCGACCTCACACTATAATGGTTGACGACAGAATGAGGGCGACTGGGTGTTGAGCGGTCTTTATATCTGCCGCCCAATCCACCGACCACTTCCCACAGTGAGCCAATAGGAACGCAGCATCATCCCACCTGCAGATGAATGCTGGTGTGATTGTTCTGGACAGGTCGGTGCGCATTTCGCGATAACTATACGTTCGACTTTTGATGTACTGGGTGATCAAAAAGTCAGTATAAATTTGAAAACTTAATAAACCACGGAATAATGTAGATAGAGAGGTAAAAATTGACACACATACTAGGAATGACATGGGGTTTTATTAGAACAAAAAAAAACAAAGTTCACAAAATGTCCGACAGATGGAGCTGGACAGCAAAACGTCAGTGTCTGCGCATGGCAATCGTGAATAAAAGGAGCTGTAATGAGAGAGAGAATCAGATGCGCCAGCAGTCACAGCATGTTGACGTTATCTGAAAAGGTGCTTTTAGTGAAGCTGTATTATCAGAATGGGGAATGTGCTAGTTCAGCTTTAAGATCCTATCGGCATAGGAAGGGGATTCGAACGGGTAAAGGTCCGTTGACAAATGCAGCTGTGGCGAAAATCATTTCTAAATTCGAAGCCACGGGTTGTTTAGACGACAGACCCCGTAGTGGTCGACCGAGCACAAGGCGTAATGCTGCTGAGATAGTTCAGGAAGAAATGGAGACTGTAGCGGGTTCGTCTATGCACGGGGAAGTCAGCGCTCGTGCAGTCGCACGTCGCACCGGCATTCCATACACTACTGTTTGGTTGGCACTTAGGCGTACCCTCCGATGCTATCCGTACAAAATCCATCGGCATCATGAACTGTTACCTGGCGATTTAGTGAAGCGGAGGACATTTGCGGTGTGGGCGTTTCAAAAGATGGCAGAAGATGACGATTGGTTGAGTAACGTGTTGTAGACCGACGAAGCTCATTTGACACTCCGAGGGTCTGTCAACGCACACAAATGCGGAATTTGGGCTACTGAAAATCCTAGAACTGTCGTGGAAACTCCATTGCACGACGAGAAAGTCACGGTATGGGTTGGATTTACCACATCTACCGTTTTCGGGCCTTTTTTCTTCCAGGAGATGCGTGAGTCTGGTTTGATAACTGCTGCCGTGATGGGTGAGAGGTACGCCGATATGTTACAGAATCGCAACATCCCCAGCCTGGATACACCTGCTGGAAACACCTGCTGGAACGTACGATGTTTATGCAGGATGGCGCTCCGCCCCATACTGCTAGACACGTGAAAGATCTCTTGCGCGCGTCGTTTGGTGATGATCGTGTGCTCAGCCGCCACTTTCGTCATGTTTGGCCTCCCAGGTCCTCAGACCTCAGTCCGTACGATTATTGGCTTTGGGGTTACCTGAAGACGCAAGTGTATCGTGATCGACCGACATCTGTAGGGATGCTGAAAGACAACATCCGACGCCAATGCCTCACCATAACTCCGGACATGCTTTAAAGTGCTGTTCACAACATTATTTCAAGACGACAGCTATTGTTGAGGAATGATGGTGGACATATTGAGCATTTCCTGTAAAGAACATCATCTTATTGCTATTATGATGAGATGAAGCGCCATCTGCCGAACATTTTTTTGAACTTTTGGATTTTTTTGGTTCTAATAAAACCCCATGTCATTCCAAGCACGTGTGTCAATTTTTACCTCTCTATCTACATGATCTATCTACATTATTCCGTGATTTATTCAGTTTTCAAATTTATACTGACTTTTTGGACACCTGGTATTTAGAGTTGCCATAATTCCTGCCTGACAAACCAGGAGATTTCTCTCGAATTGATTAAAATACGACGTACTTTGAGAAGGAGGAATCCGGACTAAGCGGGCTAGTTCTCTAAAGCTTAAAAAGTGAAAGACTGGAGCAACTGCTGCTTTTAGTTGCGAACAGCTGCAGCTATACCAAAAATAACGTAACTCTGATAGATCACTATGTATTTATTTGGCAATGTCGGTCGCTAACAATTATTTCACAGCAGCTGTTGATTTTGTTATGCCCAAAGTCATATTTCTATTGCGGCGTCGTAAATATTGAGAAGTTCAGATCTTAGAGTGAAAGTATAGTTCACTGATTCCAAAGATATGATGATGTTCAGCGGTATCACCGCACATTGTTAATCCGCTGCTGTTACAAATTGACACTGTTTGAAAGAATCTGAAACAAAGTAACTGTCCATTTCAATAAGTGCTTCCAGAGTGCATGTTTCATTTGTGCTTTACGTTAGCCAAATGATATCTGCTCTTCCCCCCTCCTCAATAATACCATAAAACTAACAAACTACGCATTCTGTTTGATGATCACATGAAGAACAATACATCTGAGTATTTTTCTTAGAATGAACACTTCTGTGCGACTTGTCCCGGTGGAGGTTCGAGTCCTCCCTCGGGCATGTGTGTGTTAGTCCTTAGGATAATTTAGGTTAAGTGGTGTGTAAGCTTAGGGACTGATGACCTTAGCAGTTAAGTCCCATAAAATTTCACACACATTTGAACACTTCTTCTTCGTCATTTTGAGTTCATTGGAAACATCGAACACCTTAATAATAAATTAAACTTGATAAGCCTCAGAGAAATAGGAAATCATCATACTGCAAAGCTTGCACTAAACTGAGAAAAGTGACATTGATGGTGGTCCATCGTCTGGAAACGCGCATTCTAGTCATAGTGCCGAAAGCACGGTTCATACTTTGGAATGAGTTCATCCCTTTCACATACGTCAGGTAGCAAATAAAATCAGTGCGACATACCTCACATAGTAAAGGTACAAGTTGTATATGGACATGTAGTAATCAATATCGTTCATGTGGCGACGACTCTTAATCGGTTTCATAGAAATATCCACACATTTCTTGATTTCAACGGCTCAGACAGGATGTAATCAGTGGCATTCCTCTATTCCCAGTTAAGTTGTAGTCCTCAGTGCTAATTTTCGTAACATATTGAGGAAGTAAGAGGTATAGAATTTTTTCTCTAATGTGTGTGTACAGCTCTGTTCTTGAAGGAGAGTTGTGCAGTCACTATCCCACTATAATACCGATAATAGAATTACAGCATTACCTTTTTCACAGACATCCTGCATGCACTTGAAGTTGAATAGTGTTTATTCAGTTACACACAGATGGTGCGCTGAAAGGGATAAACAGAGGTCTATTGTCTGCTTGGAGTAAAGCATTCTTTGCATTCAAGCCTATTGGAGATTTCCACGTATCACGGTATTTCTTTTTAAAAAATCAGTTGCTTCTCGCACATGTTATAGGACCTAACCAGGTATGCATCATTAAGTCACCGTTTCTCGCATAAATAACAAACAACATCTTTGTGTGATGCTGTAACAGGCTCTTTTGTTTTTTCATAACGAGCTCAGCAACAGATCCGTCTCACAGTGATCCTCCTCCTGCTCCAAAGTGTTAAACAGGTACCGCGCTCAACAACAGGAACTTAAAAGGTGCTTAGACTCGATACAGAACAGTTTTCCAGGTTATCCTTTCATCTGCTTGGCACCTGAAAATTAAATCCGAATGGAAATACTCTAGTATATATTACATTCGCAATGGTTTCTTAGTCAGGGGAAATTTGTATGATCTGGATGGTAGGCAAGACTACTATAGCTACGCATTGAGTGCACTGACACGAACCCTGTCTTGGCAGGCTGGGTATATCTAAGACGCCACTGTTTTTTGGCTGGGTTTACAATTACCAAAAATACGAAAACGTTTAGTGGAAGTGGTGAAACCGGTAAAATAAAAAAAGACGCTAGGGCTTTTTTAAACTGCTATCATAGCCTTTATTCATCGACAAATGTATGATGGCGTTAGGCTTTTTTGCTACTGGGCAGTGCGAAAACGACACCCAGCTGGGGCGAGTGTGGACGTATCATAATTTTGTTCATCTACATCTACATCTACATACATACTCCGCAATCCACCATTCGGTGCGTGGCAGAGGGTCCCTCGCACCACAACTAGCATCTTCTCTCCCTGTTCCACTCCCAAACAGAACGAGGGAAAAATGACTGCATATATGCCTCTGTGCGAGCCCTAATCTCTCTTATCTTTCCTTTGTGGTCTTTCCGCGAAATGTAAGTTGGCGGCAGTAAAACTGTACTGCAGTCAGCCTGAATGCTGGTTCTCTAAATTTCCTCAGTAGCGATTCACGAAAAGAACGATTCCATTCCTCCAGAGACTCCCACCCAAGTTCCTGAAGCATTCCCGTAACACTCGAGTGATGATGAGACCTACCAGTAACAAATCTAGCAGCCCGCCTCTGAATTGTTTCTATGTCCTCCCTCAATCCGACCTGATAGGGATCCCAAACGCTCTAGCAGTACTCAAGAATAGGTCGTATTATTGTTTTATAAGCGGTCTCCTTTACAGATTTACCACATCTTCCCAAAATTATACCAATGAACCGAAGACGACTATCCGCCTTCCCCACAACTGCCATTACATGCTTGTCCCACTTCATATCGCTCTGCAATGTTACGCCCAAATATTTAATCGACGTGACTGTGTCAAGCGCTACACTACTAATGGAGTATTCAAACATTACAGGATTCTTTTTCCTATTCATCTGCATTCATTTACATTTATCTATATTTAGAGTTAGCTGCCATTCTTTACACCAATCACAAATCCTGTCCAGGTCATCTTGTATCCTCCTACAGTCAATCAACGACGACACCTTCCCGTACACCACAGCATCATCAGCAAACAGCCGCACATTGCTATCCACCCTATCCAAAAGATCATTTATGTAGAAAGAAAACAACAGTGGACCTACCACACTTCCCTGGGGCATTCCAGATGACACCCTCACCACCGATGAACACTCATCATCGAGGACAACGTACTGGGTTCTATTACTTAAGAAGTCTTCGAGCCACTCACATACTTGGGAACCAATCCCATGTGCTCGTACCTTAGTTAGGAGTCTGCAGTGGGGCACCGAGTCAAACGCTTTCCGGAAGTCAAGGAATATGGAATCCGTGTGATACCCTTCATCCATGGTTCGCAAGATATCGTGTGAAAAAAGGGCGAGTTGCATTTCGCAGGAGTGATGCTTTCTAAACCCGTTCTGATGCATGGACAGCAACTTCTCTGTCTCAAAGGAAATTCATTATATTCGAACTGAGAATACGTTCGAGAATCTTGCAACAAACCGATGTTAAGGATATTGGTCTGTAATTTTGAGGATCCGTCCTTCTACCCTCCTTATAAACAAGCGTTACCTGCGCTTTTTTCCAGTCGCTCGGGACTTTACATTGGGCAAGAGATTCGCGATAAATGCAAGCTAAGTAAGGAGCCAATGCAGTAGAGTACGCTCTGTAAAATCGAATTGGAATCCCATCAGGACCTGGAGATTTATTTATTTTCAACCGATTCAGCTGCTTCACAACCCCAGGGATGTCTATCACTATGTCCTCCATACGGGAATCTGTACAAGACTCAAACGGCGGTATGTTTGTACGATCCTACTGCGTGAAAGATTTCTCAAATGCTAAATTAAAAATTTCAGCTTTCGTTATGCTGTCTTCCGTTGCCAGGCCAGACTGATCAGTGAGTGACTGGATAGAAGCCTTCGACCCGCTTACCGATTTTGAGTAAGACCAGAATTTCTTTGGCTTTCCAGCAAGATCTTTCGCTAAGGTATGACGGTGATAGTGGCTCAAAATGGTTCAAATGGCTCTGAGCACTATGGGACTTAACTACTGTGGTCATCAGTCCCCTAGAATTTAGAACTACTTAAACCTAACTAACCTAAGGACATCACACACATCCATGCCCGAGGCAGGATTCGAACCCGCGACCGTAGCAGTCGCGCGGTTCCGGACTGCGCGCCTAGAACCCCTAGACCACCGCGGCCGGCTGTGATAGTGGTTAAATGCTTCGCGCACTGCTATTTTTACAGCAGCACGAATCTCTATTAACTTTTGCCTGTCCTAATTTTCCCGATCTTTCTTGTACCGCGAGTGCTACTGCCTTTGCTTACTGAGCATTCTCCGAATTGCGCTGTTAAAGTGGGGTCTTTTCCGTCTGTAACCCACTTTTTCGGCATATACTTGTCCAATGCGTGTTTTACAATGTGTTTAAAATGTGCCCATAATTCTTCCACATCCATCGTACCGGAAGTAAATGAAGTCGATTTATTTACTAAGTGGGATGCTAACAATTGCTTATCTGCTCTTGCTAGTAAGAATACTCTCCTAGCCTTCTTGACCGACTTTTTAACTTCGGTAACCATAGTCGTAATGACAACATCATGATCCCTAATCCCTGTCTTAACACTGACACCGTCGATGAGGTCTGGTCTGTTCATGGCTACCAGATCTAAAATATTTCCATTACGCGTTGGCTGTCGGTTTAGCTGCTCAAGATAGTTTTCGGATAATGTGTTCAAAAGTAATTCACACGACGGCTTGTCTGTACCACCTGTAATGAATCCGTAGACATCCCAGTCTACACTAGGTTGGTTGAAGTCGCATCCGACTAATACAGCATGATCCAGGTACTTCTGCCATACAGAATGTATACTCCCTTTGAATGATTCTAGAACTGTCATGGCGGAACCTGATGGCCGGTAATAACACCCCACAACTAACTTTATTTCCCATAACCCTGTTAAACGTGTCCAGATAACTTCACAATCACACTCTACTTCGACCTCAGTTGTCACAATATTTTTGTCAACTGCAATGAAGACACTACCTCCTACGGTATCTAATCTGTCTTTCCGTTACACGTACCAACCCTCACTAAATATTTAAGAACTTCCTATCTCAGGGTTCATCCAGGTCTCAGTACAGAGAATAATTTGCGCGCCACACGCTTCCTGGAGGGCAGTAAATTCAGGAACTTTATTCCGAACACTCTGAAAATTTACTGCTAATATCTTGATAGCTGAAGTGTCTTTACACTGAGCGCGTCCTGATTTTCGTGCCTGCACGTCGACTGGTGAGTGTTCATCAGGACACCTCGCACTTTGTGTAGTGCACCCCTGACCTATCTAGGGACGTCCTACAATTCCCCACCCAATAGCGAAAGTCTAGAAATCTGCAGCCAAGACCGTCACAGAGTCGACGAAGCCTGTTGTTAAGACCCTCCACTCGGTTCCAAACCAAAGGACCCCGATCAACTCTCGGAACGATGCTGCAGATAGAGAGCTCTGCTTGCACCCCGCGTGCGAGGCCAGCGGTCTTCACCAAATCCGCCAGCCACCTGTACGAACTGAGGATCGCCTCAGAAGCCAAGCGACAGGCATCACTGGTGCCGACGTGAGCAACTACTTGCAGACGACTGCACCCCGTACGCTTGATAGCCCCCTCCACATCTTGGACAAACCGAGTGCACGTTGGATTTCTTTCCAGCCCTGTACGCTATTTACCTAAGGGGCTCCATCACCCGCCTAACGTTGGAGGTCCAAATAACCAGCAAGCCTTTGCCCCCGTGTGCCTGCTCGGGCCCTGCTGACGGAACGGCCACCTGCCCACTGACGGGAGGAACGGGCGAGACTAGCCGGCCAGCCTCCACATTGACCCTCCGCCTCGAGCGACGCGAACGCGTTGCAGTCCGCCACTCGCCCTGAGGTGAGGGCGGTCCCAATGAAGACACCTGGGGTGTCTCAAGCGACGCGCCAGACCCTCTACCGTCGCTGCACCTCAAGCCAGCAGCCTCAAGGCTGCTGACTGTGGCCAACAGCACGCTCAGCTGCTCGCGAACCGCGGTCAGTTCCTCCTGCGCCCGCACACAGCACGCATACACTCTACCCACCCTACTGCTAATATCTAACGACTCCGCGAATTTATACTCTACAGCTATCAATAAGCAATATTACTCCTCCCAAATACGACAATACGCAAGGATTTTATGTAATTAAATATGCAAGCGCACAAACACTCGGAAAGAAATTAAGAATCAAACTACAAAACAAATATGAAAGCTAAATATGCGACTCGCTACTGCACTGCTGCTGCACTAATACTTCACCATCGGCTGCTCAAGGTTTGGTTGGTTGGTTGTTTTTGGGGAAGGAGACCAGACAGCGTGGTCCTCGGTCTCATCGGATTAGGGAAGGATGGGGAAGGAAGTCGGCCGTGCCCTTTCAGAGGAACCATCCCGGCATTTGCCTGGACTGATTTAGGGAAATCACGGAAACCCTAAATCAGGATGGCCGGACGCGGGATTGAACCGTCGTCCTCCCGAATGCGAGTCCAGTGTCTAACCACTGCGCCACCTCGCTCGGTGGCTGCTCAAGGCTCACATCTCACATCTGCAAATGATAGTCAGAAATGTTATGGTGCTTGAACATAAAGGTATTGTGGCTTGTGTTCCGACATACAACCAGACATTTGTGGGATGTAATCAGACTACTATTCAAGTAAAAAAGAAATACATATATCTAGCTGGAAGGGGAGGATAGATTTGACGTGGTGAATTGTGATTTCAACTCACTGAGGAGTATATCGGAATTAAGGGGCGATAGATCCGTCCAGCCGTAAGGGGAGGACAGATTTGACGTGGTGAATTGTGATTTCAATTCATTGAGGAGTATATCGGAGCTAAGGTGTGATAGATTCGTTTTGTAAACAGCTCCACAATATAGTAATTCGAGGGTTCAACTGGTTCTGCTACTGTTTACAGACAGAATGGACAACGCGGCTGTAACTAAGTGGATGCGCAGAACGTCCTCTCATCGGCTCCCCTAAGCAAATCCTCATGTTTTCTTTTGTTACTTTACCGACTTCGATGTTGATTGCAGTACACCAACAAGTATCAGTGACTTCTTTCCAACCCTTCCGTCCCCGAAAGCACTGTTGACTATAACGTAGTGCTGGACGCCCGTGCTTTCAAGCACTTCTTTGAAGGAGTCTTGGTAGGATGTAGTAAATTCTGGAAGTGCTGACAGGAAGGCTTGAACGCCAAATAATTTCGTAGAGCTGTTGAGAACTGAGATATCTAGTCAGTGTGAGTGTGGGAATAGCATACTTTTTTCGGGTGCTGTACATGTGTAAACGATAACTGCGCTGCGCTGCTTGTCTGAAATGTGTATATGTAGCTGTGTAAAGCTTATTTTCCGGCATGTGCAAGGAAAGTGGCTTTGTCCGGTTGTAAAAGAGGTATAGTTTCATCATATCGATATCCGTAAGGGTATGTGTTTGGCCTACTGTCAGTCTATTGTAACCCTACTCAATAATGTTAAGAAACTGAAAATGTGTTGTGAAATAGCTATTACAATTTTCCTGTTGCTGTGTACGTAACCATATATGCCAAGTAAGGTCTTTCATTGCTGTTGTTGTTGTTGTTGTGGTCTTCAGTCCTGAGACTGGTTTGGCGCAGCTCTCCATGCTACTCTATCCTGTGCAAGCTTCTTCATCTCCCTGTACCTACTGCAAACTACATCCTTCTGTATCTGTTTAGTGTATTCATCTCTTGGTCTCCCTATTCGATTTTTACCCTCCACGCTGCCCTCCAGTACTAAATTGGTGATCCATTGATGCCTCAAAACATGTCCTACCACCGATCCCTTCTTCTAGTCGAGTTGTGCCACAAACTTCTCTTCTCCCGAATCCTGTTCAATACCTCCTCATTAGTGATATGATCTACCCATATAATCTTCAGAATTCTTCTGTAGCACCACATTTTGAAAGCTTCTATTCTCTTCTTATCCAAACTAGTTATCGTCCATGTTTCACTTCCATATATGACTACACTCCATACAAATACTTTCAGAAACGACTTCCTGACACTTAAATCTATACTCGATGTTAGCAAATTTCTCTTCTTCAGAAACGCTTTCCTTGGCATTGCCAGTCTACATTTTATATCCTCACTACTTCGGCCATCATCAGTTATTTTGCTCCCCAAATAGCAAAACTCCTTTACTACTTTCAGTGTTTCATTTCCTTATCTAATTCCCTCAGCATCACCCGACTTAATTTGACTACATTCCATTATCGTAGGTTTGCTTTTGTTGATGTTTATCTTATATCCTCCTTTCAAGACACTATCTATTCCGTTCAACTGATCTTCTAAGTCCTTTACTGTTTCTGACAGAATTACAGTGTCATCGGAGAACCTCAAAGTTTTTATTTTTACTCCATGGATTTTAATACCTACTCCGAATTTTTCTTTTGTTTCCTTCACTGCTTGCTCAATATACAGATTGAATAACATCGGGGAGAGGCTACAACCCTGCCTCACTCCCTTCCCAACCACTGCTTCCCTTTCATGTCCCTCGACTCTTATAACTGCCATCTGGTTTCTGTACAAATTGTAAATAGCCTTTCGCTCCCTGTATTTTACCCCTGAAACCTTCAGAATTTGAATTTGGGCTCCAGTCAACATTGTCAAAAGCTTTCTGTAAGTCTACAAATGCTAGGTAATTAGGTTTGCCTTTCCTTAATCTAGCTTCTAAGATAAGTCGTAAGGTCAGTATTGCCTCACGTGTTCCAATATTCCTACGGAATCCAAACTGATCTTCCCCGAGGTCGGCTTCTACCAGTTTTTCCATTCGTCTGTAAAGAATTCGCCTTAGTATTTTGCATCCGTGACTTATTAAACTGATTGTTCGGTAAATTTCACATCTGTCAGCACCTGCTTTCTTTGGGATTGGATTTATTATATTCTTCATGAAGTGTGAGGGTATTTCGCCTGTCTCATACATCTTGCTCACCAGATGGTAGAGTTTTGTTAGGCCTGGCTCTCCCAAGGCTGTCAGTAGCTCTAATGGAATGCTGTCTACTCCCAAGGCCTTGTTTTGACGTAGGTCTTTCAGTGCTCTATCAAACTCTCCACGTAGTATCGTATCTCCCATTTCATCTTCATATACATCCTCTTCCACATCCATATAATTGTCCTCAAGTACATCGCCCTGGTGTAGACCCTCTATATACTCCTTCCACCTTTCTGCTTTCCCTTCTTTGCTTAGAACTGGGTTTCCATCTGAGCTCTTGATATTCATAAAAGTGGTTCTCTTTTCTCCAAAGATTTCTTTAATTCTCCTGTGGGCAGTATCTATCTTAACCCCTAATCCCCTATATCCTTACATTTGTCCTCTAGCCATCCCTGCTTAGCCATTTTGCACTTCCTGTCGATCTCATTTTTGAGACGTTTGTATTATTTTTGCCTGCTTCAATTACTGTATTTTTATATTTTCTCCTTTCATCAATTAAATTCAATATTTCTTCTGTTACCCAAGGATTTCCACTAGCTCTCGTCTTTTTACCTACTTGATCCTCTGCTGCCTTCACTACTTCACCTTTCAAAGCTACCCATTCTTCTTCTACTTCATTTCTTTCCCCCATTCCTGTCAATTGTTCCCTTATGCTCTACCTGAAACTCTGTACAACCTCTGGTTTAGTCAGTTTATCCAGGTCTCATCTCCTTAAATTCCCACCTTTTTGTAGTTTCTTCAGTTTTAATCTATCGTTCATAACCAGTGGATTGTGGTCAGAGTCCACATCTGCCTCTGGAAAAGTCTTACAATTATGAATCTTGAACCAAGTGTTAGCTATAATGAAGTTGTGCTCTGTGCATAATTCTACCAGGTGGCGTCCTCTTTCATTTCTTAGCTCCAATCCATATTCACCTACTACGTTTCCTTCTCTCCCTTTTCCTACTACCGAATTCCAGTCAGCCATGACTATTAAATTTTCGTCTCCCTTCACTATCTGAATAATATCTTTTATTTCATCATGCATGCCATCATTTAACCATACAGTAAAGCTGCATGCCCTTGGGAAAAATTACGGCTGTAGTTTCCCCTTGCTTTCATTCGTTCGCAGTACCAGCACAGCAAGGCCGTTTTGGTGGTCTTTCATTGTGTTATCAAATAAATTGAAAAGGTAAGAATTGGTTTAATATTCCTCTGTCATGAAGACCAGGTTTATCTCCTGGAGTTGTACAGCAGTGCAAAGGATTTGTCTGTGAAAACTTTCTTCGCACTGCAACCAAGTAAATGCACTGAGTTTTATTAAGATAGTTTTGATGCACTTCGCTGTTATTGTGTTGAAATATTATCAACAGTATGTTACCTGTATAAAAACAAGCACACACAGAGATGGCTTTTTGTTGTTATGAAACTGGCGCCCAAACATGTACGTCATTCCCCTTACCTGAGATTTAACTTTTGTGGCAAATGATAGCACATGATCTGTGATGCAGCAGATGTTTTTCTTGACCGGAGGAACCTGGCAGTGTGGGGATTCATCGTCAGTTAAAGGGTTACATAAAAATATTCTCCTTCAAAAATATTACCTCAAAACGATTTCATGACATAATAGCACAGTCTAACACATGAAGTAGCGACATTACTGCTCATCTTTTATACACTGTGACAGTAGTGCTCCAAGCGGACAGAGAGCCACACTTCCTAATACAGTACTGGATGACTTGTGACATAGTTTTTACAATAAGGATCTTGTTTACTTTCAGAAAAATAGGCACAAATTAAAAAATGATACTACATTTGACTTTCCTTAGTCTCATAAGGATCCTCCTAGACACGAAACGGTAGTTTACAGGACACCTTATTTACGATTCTATAGTAACATACAGATGTTTACCGAAGGATGTCGTCTTATTTTAAGAAGAAACAGAAATTAGTAAACAGCGGAAGACCTGACCTTTTGCAGAAAACGTCTTATATCTGCTCAACAAGGTTAAGGTCTATTCAGCACACTTCCAATCAAACCATTCTAGTGTGTAGTGTTGAAAACCTATTCAGAACGCCACATCTACATTATTTAATGTATCAAATAAGCCACCACATTTGTAGCTGCAAGGAAAACTACACAGACGTGATGATGAAATGTGAAAAAGAATAAAACTCTTTCCCAACGAAGAAGAAACCTCTTCCTTATTATTGTTGCTATACATGAGCCACAAACAGCGAGACTCTTCACCACATTCGCTTTTGAAGCAGAGGTATTTACATTTACAAAAATATACATGTATTAGAAAGTCAAGTGAATTGTAAGAATGTGCGAAACATTAGGCTTCCCAAAAATTTGTTTCGTGTCAAGGAACGTGCCTGTCATAATAAGAACAGACAGTAAAAGAAATATATGCTTGTCAAGCACGAATTTTAGTGGACTTGGCTACAGTTATACACATTCTCGAAAGTATTTCCTTATTAGCAAGTTGTAGCTTATGGCACTGAATCAGCGAGATTCGGGTCTTTTTTTTACATTCATTTCACTATCATCCATGACTCTTGATAATTTACTGATACTGGAACACAAAAATATAATATCTATCTATATAATGAAGTTTAAAAATAACTGAAAACAAACATTAATTTTACGACTGGCTTTCTCGAAGCGAGGGCGTTTGTGTCGTTCCAACTGTAAGACAGTAACGATTTTCGCAACAGAAAGTGTCGCGACTGCATATGCGTTAGACTGTGATAACTGTACGGAATAACTTCTGATAAGGCGCACAGGTGGGGATTCTCAGGTTTATTTTATAAACACACACAGATGTCTGATATGAACATTGAACGCTCATGAAATAATTTATTTACGTCCCGTGGCGTTAGTTATTGTATATTTCGATTTTAAAGTGATGAGCATTGTGGACAATTTTAAAGAACGTTGTAAGGTAAATGTTTCTGCAAAACAGGCTAGAAGAAAGCTGAAGTAAAATAAGGTGTACTATGTGCAGTTTTATTTTTGCAACAATTTACAGTGTGACAATTGCTGAACTATTCGAAAAAATGGAAATTAGTTATAAAATAGGCGTACACACACTTTATTGAACATGTAAACGTCGCTACAGGTATTCAGCTTTAGGTTATGACATGCTGAGAATGCCTGCCATGAATGGCGATAATGTGGCGCAGTCGAACACCGAAATTCTGCATAACCTGCTGAACTTTCGGAACATCGATGCTGTCGGTGACCTCCTGAATGGTTCTTTGCAGCTGAGCAATGGTTTTGGGTTTACTGTTGTACATCCTGTCTTTAACATAAACGCACAAGAAGGATTCGCATGTGTTCAGATCCTGAAAATATGGCGGTCAATTGAAGCCCATGCTAGTGGACTCTGGGTACCCCAGAGCCAGAATGCGGTCCCAAGTGCTCCTCCAGGCCGTCAAACACTCTCCTGCTTCAATGGAGTCGGGCTCCGTCTTGGATTAACCACATCCTGTCGAAATCAGGGTCACTTTGGATAATGAGGATGAAATCATCTTCCAAGTCCTTCACGTACCGTTCCGTAGTCACGGTGCCATCAAGGGAATCGCATTCTTAGTCCTCCAGATGCCCCAGTTTTGCTTATTGACGAACCCATCCAAATGAAAGTAGGCTTGGCCACTAAACCAAACGATACAGCTCATACTAATTCTCGTCATGCGCCGTGCCCAATCGTGCAGTTTGAAGGTCCTAACACAGCCGTTCTGAAGTTATGGCGATTTTATTTCATATTTTTCAATAATTGTCACTCTGTGTATTATAGAACCAACTAGAATGAATTTATTTTTATTTTCCTAGTTTTTAAACAGCTGAACGTTAGAATGCATAATATTATTTGAATTACATACTCTTGATAATACGGAAACAACAAAGCTACATTGTTAAAAGTTCAAAACAGATAACATGCATAACTCGGCATGTTAATTTGTATACGTGAAACCTATATTTACTAATGCTTCATGCAAATCATCTGTTCGCTATTCCTCTCCTCTGCTCAGTTGCTGGCACATTATTTATTGCATGGCTTCTGATTCATCCCGCATCCCGCATAAACCAAAATCTGCTTTGTTCAGAACTGTACTCTTCGTTATTGTGAAGTTGCGATGGATTGCTGGCATCACCTACGCTGCAACAGCGTTGCCATTCACGCTCTGAACTTTTTATATTTCGTATTTATGTTTTCGATCATGTGTGTGTGTGTGTGTGTGTGTATTCCGACGAGCTTGGGTCGCACACCAACACAGCTTTGGTTTACTTTGTTGTGTTTCTTAATTTTCGTGGAATACTAAAACGTCTTTTGCAGCAATTTTCCTTTAATCAATATGGCTTTTAATCCTTTCCTATAGCCAAGAAAAGAAAGCCACAAAAACGCTAAATAATTATGAAAACATTCATATTTTCGAACCCACTCTAAATGGCTCATTTGCCAGCTAAATGGTATTAAAACTAAAACGAAGCCAGAGTTTGCTCTGAACAAGTAGCTTTGACAATACTGGTGATAATGCTCGGTCTTCACAGCAGATAATTTGAACACAGTTCCAAATCAGTTTTCGTAATACAGCAGACCACACAACAGCCGCATATTGTTTTCCTGTTCGCTCCATATCTCCGGCTAAACAAAAAGTTGTTACGTTAAATTCGTTTGACAAGAAGCTGCACAATGCTTGTTCTTCTGATGTCTTGATTTCTTCCTACTGGATTGTCTTCTGCGTCGACTCTCTTCGTAAATCTTCTGCGTCCGTAAATATAGTTCTTCGCCTTCGCTCTTCCGTTTTCTCCCTCGTCAGGCCTTCTTCTCCGTGGAGAACTTCAACGCCAAGACGTTTCGTCGTAAATTTTAATGACTCATTACAGTGACGTGAACACCCCTCTCAGGCAACATCATCATACCGCTGGACGGCTGACTTGCAAAACTGCTTCCCACTCTCACAATACTTCAACTCTTCTCTCCCTAATTTGCTCTCACAATTTTACCGCAAAGAAACAAACTACCCTTCCACACAAGTACAACTATATATTCCGCTGACAAACGACCATGTTCTCTTTGTCCATATTTGCACTTGAGGCAACTGTCGTCAACTGTCTCTTACTCCTCGATAAAATTACAGAGATAAATTTTTACGTATCGGGCCATAGCGCTTAATATTTACAGTTAGTATTACATAGAACTTAATGAGCCGTGTATAGATTCGTGCTATACCTTGTGTTTACATTGCATGGGTTTTCCTTTTCTTCCCCTGACATGTTTGTTTGATATGTTGTCTATCATTAAGTGGCTGCTTGGTTGTCTTTTCCCTCTGCTATCGATATCTGCGTTTTTTTGCTTCCGGGAAACTGCTATGAAGGAAGTGAGATCTTTGAACGGTGGTAACCTCGTGTGGTGGCGCGGAAGTAGGGGCGTGGCGGGCAGAGAGAGTGTGGTGCACACGGGAGGGCAGTGTGGCTCTCCAGCGCGAAGCAGGCGTGGTCGGTTGTACCGAGCCGCCACGTGATGTATGTCGGTTGTGTGTAACGAGCGGGCCGAGTTGACGGAAAAGCTCCCCGCGCGTTGGTTGTATACAGAATCGCCCCACGAGTAGTTGCTGTTCATTTCGCCTTGGTGGGAGGTTAACAAGCTTCTATAAATCCTCCGTTTCAACACTGGAGTCTAAAAGGAGACACCTAACATTAAGGAGCGATCACTACCCGTCAACGTTGGAGAGAAGACGTGAACTCCGGTGACAGAGCGTGTTGTCGCGTGACCGTGGCGTGTTGGGTACGCTGTCGACGCGTGCACGGTCGGATGTGTGGATCCTTGCCATCAGAGGTCGTGTACTGCCTGTTCCACCATAACTGCAAGTGGAACGTTTAATCATTAAGTAATAATTTTGTGTAACCAGCCTCTCTTCTGCCTTGTGGCCTCCGGCGACCGGGTTTCCTGTCCCCGGCACCGGTGTATTTGAAGACTGATTTTTCCTCCTCCTCTTGTTACTGTCCGATGGGAGGTGTAGTTTTGGCAGTTTAATTGTTTCGCTATTCTGTCGTGTGTTATGAATAAATTCATGCTTCTTGTTGGTTGGTCATGTGGTCGCTCATTCAGGACTGTGTGGTGTAATGTTTCCTTGCTCGAGGTTAGTTCTAATTCTCTCAGCAAGTTAAGCCATCTTATAACAAGTTTTCGCTGGCTAAAAAAAAAAAAAAAAAAGAAAGAAAGAAAGAAAAAGTCGGTGCAGTGACCAGCCTGAGAGTGGCAATTGTGTTTACGGACGTATTTAAATTGGTCAGTATTCTGTCTAGCCTGAGCATCCCTGAGTGCGTGATTTGTGGCCGCCTTACACGGGTCCGTCATATGTTATGTTCTGATGATATTCCAGGACACTTTTGTTTAAAATTTTTTTAAATTCCTCCAAATCTGGAAATTCCTTTTATTGCCATTAATCGTGTGTTTGCTGAGACCTGTTTAATTTTTTAAATGGGTGAGTTGGTAGCTTCACTACCTCACTATACTTTATTAACAAAGTTCTGTATTTACTTTAGTAGCCTGTTTACTAACGTTCTTTAAATTTTTTAAATTGTTGGATTGCTAGAAATTAGTTTGATTGGCGTTAGCGGCGTGTTTTAAAAGGTAGTTTATTGCCATACTGCTAGCTTTTGTTTCTCTTTTAAATTTTTTTTAAACTGTTGTATTGCTATAAATTACTTGATTGCCGTTAGCAGCGTGTTTTAAAAGGCTCACTTACCTCTGCATTTACAGGAAGCGTATCAAAACACATATATGTAAATGACATTGGACTCGTTCCTATTAACGTTGCGATTCGGAATAACTTTATTTTGGGTGCTTATAATTAAACTTTCCAAATAAGTGTTTTAACCAATAACGTCAACACATTATGGTATGGAAACCAATTACCGTACGAGTATCAAACTTAGTAGCATTAAGCTCCAAATTATGGGGTGCATGATTTCCATGCGTCAGAGCAACACCGTCCAGTTCAACTATGGCAACCAGTGTGCCGTGATCAGTCATCGTGATTCATAGTCTCACACAGGTGACCAGTCGCAGTGCACTTGTTGACGTGCCTCCATGAGCTTGGACAAAAGGAGCAAGGCTCTACTGGTGAATTTCTATTATCAGGCCGGCCGAGGTGGCCGAGCGGTTCTAAGGGCTGCAGTATGGAACCGCGCGACCGCTACGGTCGCAGGTTCGAATCCTGCCTCGGGCATGGATGTGTGTGATGTCCTTAGCTTAGTTAGGTTTAGCTAGTTCTAAGTTCTAGGGGACTGATGACCTCAGAAGTTAAGTCCCATAGTGCTCAGAGCCATTTGAACCACTTTTTTCTATTATCAAAACAACAGTAACGCTGCAGCTGCACTTACAGAATATTGCCGGCTGAAAGCATTACGGAAGGATCCTCTTTCTCCCCTTGCTGTCTGGAGCATAATGAAGAAGTTTGAATCAAGTGGGCGTCGCTCCGGGAAGAGACCGACGACCGGTTGCACCACAGGTAGTTGATGAAATCGCTGTTGTCATGGCAGACAACGCTGCACGGAAATCCCGATCGTCAGGTAGTGCGAGTGCTGTGTCACGACTTTTGAACATCCCGTGGTCAACTGTACCGGTGGTGCTTCGAATCATTCTCAAATGGTATCCATACAAGATCCATTTCGTACAGCTAATTGCATCACAGGACGCACAACGACGAGTTGACTTCGCTCTCCACTTTCTCGCAACGACTGAAGTTGACGAGGGCTAGCCCTGGACCATCTTATGAACAATCGAAGCTCATCATTCTCCGACGGGTGAGGTGAACACACAGAATTGCTGACTGTGGGGGTCTTCACTTCCAGTCGCTGTGCATGAAGTTCCTCTGTATGGCGAACGTGTCACCGCAAGATGTGGCTTCACGGCTACGTTCATCATTGGCCCATTCTTTTTTGAACAGGTTAGCGCTGAAGGACCAAAGACGTGCAGTGTGACTGCCCAGCGTTATTGCCATATGCTTCGCCAGCGTGTCATACCCGCCCTACGGGGGAGAGACGCATTGAACTCAACAGTTTTCATGCAAGATGGGGACCCACAGCACATAGCCGGTGAAGTTCACCTGCTTCTCCGAAACATTTTCGGAAACCACGGAATTATCGTTTCCAAATGTTCGGCCCGCACGATCACCTGAACTCACTCCCTGTTATTTCCGGTTGTGAGGCTACCGGGGGAACATTCACACATGTACTGCTCTGAAGCGTAGCATAACAACAGAGGTAGCCAGCAAACCTATGGACATGCTTCGTTCTGCTGTGCAGATTGCCATACTGCACTTTCTAACAATTCTGGACACTGATGGGTACCATATTTAGTCTCTTTTGTAGCAGTAATGGCAGCGGTGTGTAATGGAATGATGTACCGCAGCACTGCGTCAAACGATTTTCAACCGGATTGATCCTGCATTATTTCTGTTCCCCATATCCTTGACATTAATGCTTTAAGTTTGGTCCTCCTGTTGTAATTAGCTCCCATGCAATAACGGGTTAAATAGGGAAAGTTTAATTCCAGTAGCTGTGATATAGGCCAGTCGTCCGCTGTATCCTTCAGTTCGTCGTCCGAATTGAATCGCTTCCATCTGAGACACTTTTTTAGCGGACCAAACAGGTGGAAGTCGCAGGGCGACTTGTTCTGACTGTTGGACGGATGTTCAAGTTGCTCCCACTGCAACTTTTCCGACACAACGCTTCATGTGGCCTTGGGTGGACGCACGTTATTGCGGAGTACGATAACTCTCTCCGTGAGTAGCCCATGCCTTTTGCTCTTGATAGACCTCCGTAGGGTACGGAGCGTCTCACGATACACATCAAAAATTTTTCCGTGTTCGAGGAATTCGATGAGTAAAATATCTCGAATGTCGAAAAAGGTGACGATCAACTTGCCTGCTTAGGCACAGCTTTGAGTTTTTTAGAGGGAAACGACGACGCATGCTTCCATCCCTTAGATGTCTCACGACGTTATCCCGAAGCGGCATATACTAATTTCAGCCGGTTTGACTGTTTTGACGTTTCGTACTTTTCATCTGAAGAGTCCTTATATACAACAAAAAGTCGAGGTACAAATGTTATTATATCAGACTTAAATTCATCGCTCGTGACGGAAAATATGCTGTACTAACTCACAATGAAGGAAAACCTCCATCACTGCGTTTTACCAACGTCACCTGTCTGGCTGGTCTAGAATAGGACAACAGTGACCACACTGTTTTTGAACTCTGCAGATACGTTCGAACTGATGCCCTTTCATCCGGAGTATCTCTATTTCGATTACTTAAACAGGAATAGTTAATTGAGATTAATCTGGCGACCTACTTTATTCAACTATTAAAACTAGCCATGAAGCATACTTTGAGTAACGGGTATTTAATGTAGAAGCTAACGGACTCTGTGCCACAACACACCCCCGAATAATCTTCATGTAGGCGATATAACGTTCACCAGGAAAAATTTCTAGCTATATAAACAGAATAGCATACCTGCTCATTCAGTCTGACACATACTAGATAGACTTTAAAATCAGAAGTTCTATGGTGGGTCCATAAGTAAATTTTGGTTGCTATGAAATACAAGTTTGTAACCATAAATAAATAAAGTCACGATACTGCCAAATGTCTACAGCACTATTTATGAAGCTTGTTGTTAGGAACGGCCTTGTAACCCAATGTTTCCATTAACGGCCAATTAAGGAGCGAGTATTGACCTCCGGGCGGCAGGGAATCGGTAATGAATTAGAACCTTGATCTAACAAAGTACCTTCAAACTCTATTATCTGCCGCGTTATCAAGTGAGAAGCGCGCGGAATCAAAGAGAAGTTACCTTTGACGCCCGGTATTAGTTATGGCACTGCGTAGCTACTGACAGAATGGAAACTAACTACGGCAAACTAGATTCCGCAGCGTCTCCCTCCTCTGTTGCTCATTACTCTGCCCTCGATATAGATCCGCCTGAGCAGGCGGGCATTCAGGAACCCATTATGGGGGCGACAACCGGAAATTTGCTCTGCGGCACTGTGACAGATAGTTGCCTGCTACATCAGCTGCCGCCAAAAGCGATCCCAAGATCGTTTCCGTGACTTTTCCAATTCATAAAACCTTACATACGAAACTGTACTTTATAATTTTTGTACTTATTCATTTGCTGTCTCAGAGTTATGAGAATATTTCATCGCTTGGTATTCTTCTAATGTACGCATCAGCACAAAAATAACGACGCACCACGAAGAAGTTACGCTTGTTCATTACAAATTGATATTGACAAGCCGGCCGGAGTGGCCGAGCGGTTCTAGGCGCTTCAGTCTGGAACCGCGCGACCGGTACGGTCGCAGGTTCGAATCCTGCCTCGGGCATGGATGTGTGTGATGTCCTTCGGTTAGTTAGGTTTAAGTAGATCTACGTTCTAGGGTACTGATGACCTCAGATGTTAAGACCCATAGTGCTTAGAGCCATTTGAACCATTTTTATTTTTTTTATATTCACACAGGTACCGACGGAAAATGCAAAACTGTAAACTTTTACCGCCGGTGGTTTGAATACGTGACGCTGCACCGCAATTTCACCGTGCATGTGGCATGTAAGGTAAACGGGGGACATGCCGATACCGCGGCTAAGGTCTTCGCGATTTTCACTCCATTTACTCAGTTGGATAGTAATTATGCCACACAGACAGCCGCGCGATAAATATACGCAAATGTCAGCATTTCAGAGAGGATGTGCAGTTGGGGTCAAAGAAAACGGTTAAAGTTATCGGCGAATGAATAGGACGAAGCCACTGTTCGACGATGTGGGCAGGGAAAGATGAATCACGACCAAATGCAGCGGCAAGAAGGAAGCAGTCGACCGAGACAGACGATAGACCGCGAGGACCGAGCTTTCAGACAGGCACTCAGAGCCCCGAAGTACTCATCACCTTCCGACGTGCAAATGGTGCTTCGGAAAACACGAGAACCATTAATAGGCGGCTCACTGAAAGGTGGTTGTGCTCACGGTGCATCTTGCGCAGATCTACACCAACAGGCCGATTTGAAGTGTCGTCGGACACATTCGGCCTGGAATGTTATCCATTCTGTACTGTCGTGTGACTAGGGCCTCCCGTCGGGTAGACCGTTCGCAGTGTGCAAGTCTATCGATTTGACTCCACTTCGGCGACTTGCCCTGAGCGGAGAAAATCTCCGACCCAGCCGAGAAGCGAACCCGGGCCCTTAGGACTGACAATCTGTCACGCTGACCACTCAGCCACAAGGGGCGGACCACTCAGTTCTGAGTCCACTACGAACAGAGCCCCGACGACCAGATAAGCGTGTCTGGAGACTGCCCGGACCGTGCTGGGATACTAACCTGTATGTCGCCCGCCATACGTCTCGACAGCCAGGACTGATGATCTGGGCTCGACAGCCAGGACTGATGGTCTGGGTTCGACAGCCAGGACTGATGGTCTGGGGTGCAATTTCCTTTCACAGCAGGACCCCTTTGGTTGTCATCCACAGCAACCTTACAGCACAGCGGTACGTCGGCGATGTTGTAACACCCCCCCCCCCCCAAATTTTGTTGTCCTGGACTTCAAGCCATCCTCGGCTTACTTTCACCAATATAGTGCCCACTCGCACACGGCTAGACATTCTACTGCTTTTCTTCGGGCTTGCCAAACCCTACCTGGATGCCTCTCCAGTTGGGAACGTTTGAAGCATTATGGGAAGCGCGCTCCCACCAGCTCTGAATTTTGACGATCAAGCGCGTCAATTTGAGTGAATTTCGCACGATATCTCTCAGGAAGACATCCTACGACTCTGTAAATCAATGCCAAGATGAACAACTGCTTGCATAAAGGACTAAGATAGACCAAAGCGTTTTTAACTTGTTCAATTTGTGAAGCTCTTTCTCTTGAATTAATGATCCAATTTTTCTCAAACTGTAACCATTTGTTTGTCTGTACATTCACCACGTCTACCGATTACCGCCGCATTCGGAGAGTTTCTTCGTGGTCTATCTTTTTTCTCTTTGCGTAATTTTTTGAACAAATTCATTCTATGTCACAAAACTATAAGGTTATATCATCATTTGTCATTCTTCTAATTTATTTAAGTAACTAAATCTTCAGTTTATTCGACAATTACTTAAGAAATATGAAGCCTAAAAATAAATTCTGCCCCAAACAACATTTACTTGTTGATTTCTGAGTCTTTTCAGATATGAAAAACCTACTCGATAGACAGATTACCTGTTCGACAGTGAAAACGAAGCGAAAAATATATGTGACCATCCATGGCACGTAGAATCCTATTTTAGAACCGGGAACAAAACCACTGTTTCCACCAGGCCTAATTTACTAGACGCAGATTTATCCAGTAAGATAGACATCAGGAGGCTTCGGGATGGTGTATACGATCTTGCATAGTTTTCAAGTCCTCATACGGGATTCGGTAGGTGAAACAATTGGAAGACGCAAGCCCTTGTTGACATGTTTTTACAAACCACTCAAAGAGTGATCATTGGTAGCGCCGATTGAGGACTGAACTTCATTTCCCGTGATTAAATTGGGTATTCCCGCAGATATCGTTTCTGTACTTTTATACTGTGTGTATGACCGCTGTGCGAGGAGCGGTGTGGTTGGGAGAACCATGTGTGGTCGGGTCAGAGAGTTCCCAGAAGGCGGTCGGTCTGTAACAACATCGGGGTGCTAACAAAGGTGACCCGTGGGGAACGGTCGCCGGTACGTCTTTGTATCAGCCGAGATGTAGATAAGTTTGGAGCGACTGGCTAACGCCTGGCTAAATAGTTTTGCTGCTGTGTACGGCGTACTGGCCGCCGTCTCGTCTCGAGGCTTGTGCATTGTTAGGTGGCGTTCTCAGAACTTGATGTCTGACACTGTAAAAAAAAAAACAAAAAAAAAAACGAGCGGGATGATTGGAGTGCTGGATAGGCGTTCAAGCTGAGGTGATCAAGCGCCGCTAAAGTTTGGAGATAAGTCCCTCCATTGCAGCTGGATTTTGCCTAGTGGTTTTGGAGGTTGTGTGTGTGTGTGTGGGTGTGTGTGTGTGTGGGTGGGTGGGTGGGTGGCGTACGGTATGGAAATGATTGGCTATGATCCAGAGCGCATAGCCACGATTGGAACTGGTGCAGCTCGGAGGGGCCGCTGATTTTTATAGAGAAGGTGAGCTGAGGAGAGTTTTCCAAGAGTCTCATCTGGAGAGCCAAAGACAGAGGTCTTGGCATCTCTCATGGAGTAGAATACCAAATTCTTGGTCGACATACAAGGATTAGCCTGAAGAAAAACCCAGTGCTGAAAGCTGTCTACCCACGACCTGAGTTCACAGTTTGGTAAAGTATTCGCAGCACTGGCAAAATAGAGACTTGTTCATTCATGCTGAAGCTTTCAGCTACAAGCACCGCCGTACTGTGGATACACCAGGGATTTTTGCACGTGTGAAACTAGATGAGTAATCTCAATCGATCGCTGTTGCACAGGGTAGTCTATTTTTTAATCTATTTAAAATTGCATGATATCCACAGCAGATTTTAGGGAACTGTAGTTACAGAGTAGGTCCCCATTTGACTTAACCAACGGCTCATTCTCAATACCTTTTCGTTGGTTATACACTCCTGGAAATTGAAATAAGAACACCGTGAATTCATTGTCCCAGGAAGAGGAAACTTTATTGACACATTCCTGGGGTCAGATACATCACATGATCACACTGACAGAACCACAGGCACATAGACACAGGCAACAGAGCATGCACAATGTCGGCACTAGTACAGGGTATATCCACCTTTCGCAGCAATGCAGGCTGCTATTCTCCCATGGAGACGATCGTAGAGATGCTGGATGTAGTCCTGTGGAACGGCTTGCCATGCCATTTCCACCTGGCGCCTCAGTTGGACCAGCGTTCGTGCTGGACGTGCAGACCGCGTGAGACGACGCTTCATCCAGTCCCAAACATGCTCAATGGGGGACAGATCCGGAGATCTTGCTGGCCAGGGTAGTTGACTTACACCTTCTAGAGCACGTTGGGTGGCACGGGATACATGCGGACGTGCATTGTCCTGTTGGAACAGCAAGTTCCCTTGCCGGTCTAGGAATGGTAGAACGATGGGTTCGATGACGGTTTGGATGTACCGTGCACTATTCAGTGTCCCCTCGACGATCACCAGTGGTGTACGGCCAGTGTAGGAGATCGCTCCCCACACCATGATGCCGGGTGTTGGCCCTGTGTGCCTCGGTCGTATGCAGTCCTGATTGTGGCGCTCACCTGCACGGCGCCAAACACGCATACGACCATAATTGGCACCAAGGCCGAAGCGACTCTCATCGCTGAAGACGACACGTCTCCATTCGTCCCTCCATTCACGCCTGTCGCGACACCACTGGAGGCGGGCTGCACGATGTTGGGGCGTGAGCGGAAGACGGCCTAACGGTGTGCGGGACCGTAGCCCAGTTTCATGGAGACGGTTGCGAATGGTCCTCGCCGATACCCCAGGAGCAACAGTGTCCCTAATTTGCTGGGAAGTGGCGGTGCGGTCCCCTACGGCACTGCGTAGGATCCTACGGTCTTGGCGTGCATCCGTGCGTCGCTGCGGTGCGGTCCCAGGTCGACGGGCACGTGCACCTTCCGCCGACCACTGGCGACAACATCGATGTACTGTGGAGACCTCACGCCCCACGTGTTGAGCAATTCGGCGGTACGTCCACCCGGCCTCCCGTATGCCCACTATACGCCCTCGCTCAAAGTCCGTCATCTGCACATACGGTTCACGTCCACGCTGTCGCGGCATGCTACCAGTGTTAAAGACTGCGATGGAGCTCCGTATGCCACGGCAAACTGGCTGACACTGACGGCGGCGGTGCACAAATGCTGCGCAGCTAGCGCCATTCGACGGCCAACACCGCGGTTCCTGGTGTGTCCGCTGTGCCGTGCGTGTGATCATTGCTTGTACAGCGCTCTCGCAGTGTCCGGAGCAAGTATGGTGGGTCTGACACACCGGTGTCAATGTGTTCTTTTTTCCATTTCCAGGAGTGTATTACAAACCTCTTTTCGAAAATCATGTACCCTTCATCTGGCACATAGTATGTGGTCTAGAGGGATTATATTCTGTTGTGCTTTAAAAAATTGTGTTTTAAATGTTAACATTGTATGTACAGTATTGAAGGAGAAGGTCCGTATTGTGAACATTAGCTGCAGAATTCATATCTAGACAGATACATCGATTGGAGATCGATCAGTGAAATATGTGGATGAGGGAATAGTAGCTGGAGCGTGCCCCACGTTATGAAGATTGTTCAGAACAGCAGTTGTGAAAAACGCTAACTAGAAATATAAAAAGTATTTTGAATTTTTTGTGTTCATTTTGGAGAGAAAAGGCACGCTGATGTGTGTCTTGAAGCGAAAATAAATTGTGCAGTCCGCAGCAAACATACAAAAAGGTTTGTCCGTGTTTCTGGAATGCAAAAGTTTTCCTCATGTTGCGATTTGGAACATATTGCAATATGAACAAATTTCTCGTGTCAGCATTTTGAAACTTTCAGCAAAATATAAAGGGCGATTAAAAAGTTTCTGTTCGGAGGCCACGCAATCCAGAACCGGTATGCCAATCAGGAAAAGTAGGAGTGAGCAATGAGAGCCGCTCGGGATTAGCAGAGCGGTCTACGGTGCTACAGTCATGGACTGTGCGGCTGGTCCCGGCGAAGGTTCGAGTCCTCCATCGGGCATGCGTGTGTGTATTTGTCCTTAGGATAATTTAGGTTAAGTAGTGTGTAAGCTTAGGGACTGATGACCTTAGCAGTTAAGTCCCATAGGATTTCACAAACATTTGAACATTTTGAGCAATGAGACAATCATCTCACTGATGCAGCACGTTGCAGACACCCGTCTGGTAGTCCTCGTCTCACATTAATCGCCGAACCTTTTTCAACAACTGAAGACGTGGTAATCCCCTGCGGAGATAACATGTCATAGGAAGGGTCCTCGAGATTCTCCACTTGAGTTTACGTAACTTCTACGTTACGGAATTTGTGCTTTTTTTGGGCGTCTCTTATCGTGATGCAGCAGACACCATTGGCAGACCATTCGACAGTGGTGGCTTTCGACAGACATGCTGCCCCATACACATTCTTCGTTCTCCGATGGATGCCTAACGTTGAAGTTGAACCTGCTTGGATGCACGTGGTAATAACATCCCCGTAGTTCACGCTCCCGCATTCACGTCATTCACGTTGGAAAGACACGAATGCCACGCTAATCCCTTGCCCAAATGCCAATGATTATATTCCCGCATCGGATTCACGCTAGTTTCATACACACTGTTGCAACGCCCTCAAATGGGTCGTGTGTGTCGCGGTTTCACTGAGGTAGCAAAGTGTCGCAAATTGGCAATAGAATTACGGTTTATTAGCATAAGAAGAATAGAATCTGTCTGAGACCGACTGCCTGTTACTACTTATACTTGCCGCGAGTGAAGTAAATAATAATTTTTGGCATTCTTCTTCTGATTTGTTTCATATTTCCCACCCCATTTTTCTATCCCATGCCAATTACTCTATCTCAGAGCAGCACCCTTATTTGCAGGTAAGAGCTCATTTTACTTCACTTTCAATTACGCTACTTCACATACCTGAAGTGTTTGTTTCATCGCTGCAGTACCTAGGGAGGAAGCAGCGAGCGGTAGTTCCCACGCTGGCTAGCGGAGGCTGTTTGCCATCTGGCGCTTTTAGAACCAGTGCGATGAGGTGCTGATGCAGAAGTCGCTCGTGACGTCAGCAAAGAGATACGTGGGGAAAGTACATTTATTCTGGCGCGAATCAAGCAACTATTATAAGTAAACATTTGCTAACAATATTTGCCTTTTGCCGCTCAGACTACGGAACATAAATACTGTCTTCCAGAAATTTAACGCTGCCACGAAACATTGATAATAATAAATAAATGAATAACTTTGGAATTACAAAAGATGTACGATCTTATACGATCCACACCGCTTCTTCGGTCAAGTTACAGATATTCCGCCATTGTCGGCAGCCGTCGATAGGACGCCTCTCCATCTAGTCATGCGGTAGACAACTCTCTCGTACCGTTAATAGTTAGCTTATAATCAGTGTGAAAAAGTTCATTTTACGGTGTTTCTTCAATAAATTCAACATAATGGCACCCCATGTAGAAAATTATTTGCTGAAAAGGACTTCTTTCCACTTCTTTACATAAAAAATGGACAGTAGTTTTGAACTTTCAGAATCTGACGGTGCTGCTACGGCTCTGCAAGGGGACATAAAACTACGAGAGCTTCTCCGTAACAAGTAGGGAGAATTCCTACGTGGCGGCTCATTAACTGGCTTAGTTACCACAAAACTCGGCCAGCAGTACTTCACTCTCCTTTTATCACCATCTACGGATTCACCGTCTAAACTGGACATTGCCTCACTTCGACTACATCTTGGTCCCAGATTCCACATAAGTTATTTGTGAAATAACTTTTTAATTAAACGATTAGTGCTTGGACCGCATTTTTTCCTTAGACAACTAAACCACAATAACTAGGATTTCTACAACCATCTTCACATCATCAAACCGTAAGAAGGCCGTGAATATGCAGTAAAAACTATCATCACTAGATGTAGTTATGCAATCACATGCATTCACATTGTGGGACAACAAGACTTCGTTATTAAGTGGTTAGAAAATTCATCGTTAGAGAGCCAGATTGTAAACTATAATCCCGCAAGATGATCGTAATAAAGATGGCCTTTTTATGCAATTTCTAGTAATGCTGCCGGTAATTCGCCATCGTTATTATCGTCATCTTGAGAGATTATTGTTAACAAAGTGGCTTTTTCAAGATTAACTTTTTAACCATATTTTTATTTCTAACTCTATTTATCATAGTCTTACTAGCCTACAATGGGAACATACGTAACTGCGTGACTACAACTAGTTATGATGACTTTCATACGGCTTGGACGATTTGAAAACGGTTGTAGACAGCAGCCACTCTGCTTTATTTGTGTAAAGAAACCGATTGCAGCTAGGCAATAATTGTTTAACTAAAAATATTTATTTCACAAACTGTATTAAAACCGCTGTCTCGTCACTGACAATTTCAGGTTACACCAGTATGATTTCTGACAACACCCAGCATTTTCATCCTTCTTTGGTTTACGCTCAATCCACATTCCGTGTTCAGAAGAGACTTTCGGAATTTCTTTTACAGATGACAGCGTTATCGGCAGATCTTATAATAATGCCCTTTCCTCCGTAAGTTCAGTCCCATTCCTGAACCACTCTTAAACACTGACGAAAACAACAATTGCGACAGCAAAAATAATTTATGTAGAGTAGTGAAATTTCAGGAATGCTTTTGTGTAGGTGACATATTGAAGTGATTAACATTGCGAGATCATGGGTATTGTAAGCGCAACATAAGTTATTGAAGATAGGAAATACGAACATGTGACCCCCAGACTGATGAATGCACGCTTCCAAACGTGCAATCATTATCTTGCACAGGTGTCTGATGTTAGTTAGTGGGACGGAGTTACATGTCTGTTGCATTTGGTCGTTTAATACAGGGACATTTAATGCTGTTTGTGGATGACGCCGGAATTGTCGTCCAATGATTTCCAATATTTCCTCCATTGGAGACAGATTTGGTAATCGAGCAGGCCAAGGCAACGTGTTGAGACTCTGTAGAGCATGTTGGGTTACAAACAGCGGTATGTGGGTGAGCGTTACCCTGTTGGAAACAAACCCCCCACCCCCGGGAATGCTGTTCAAGAATGACAGCACAACAGGTCGAATCACCACATTCACGTACAAATCTGCAGTCAGCGTGCGTGGGATAACCACGATAGTGCTCCTGTTGTCACCTGAAGTCGCACCCCTGGCCATAACTCAAGATGTAGGTCCTTCTAACCAACAAACGGTTATCATTTCCACAGAGGCCGATCCAGTTTTCATCAGAAAACACAACAGATCTCCACTCAGCCCTCAAATGAGCTGTCGCTTCTTACCACTGATGTAGCAAGTGGCGGTGGTTGGGTCAGTGGAATGCACACAACGGGGGTCTGGCTCGGAGCTGTCTTTGAAGTAACCGATTTGTAACAGTTCGCTGTGTCACTGTGGTGCCAGCTGCTGCTGAAATTGTTGCTGCAGATGTAGTACGATGGGCCAGAGCCGTAACCCAAACACGATGATGCTCCCTCTCAGTGATGCCACGTGGCTGTCCGCAGCCATAACTTCTCGCTACCTCACATTCTCGTATGAATCATATACAGTTGCTGAATTCCTGCCAAGACTTTCTGCAGTATCACAGAAGGAACATCCAGCTTCTCGTAGTTCTATTGCTGGCACTCGTTTAAATTCAGTGACGTGTCGACAATGGTATCTTTGTCGCATTAAAAGTATTCTTGATTAACATCAACTTGCCTCATCCAATCTCAAAGGTAACTAACACTCTCGACAGTTACGCGGTATATTCAAAACATACCTGATTTGCATCGTCATAGCGACGCTACTATTATGCGACTGGCGCGAAGTTTGAATGGGCACCATCTTTCAGATATAGAAACGTGTGTATCAGCTTTCGTTCATGTCACACAACTTCTTCATGGTGTTGCAATTATTTTCCCTCAGGGAAGCAGTGGTTGGGAAGGAAGTGAGAAAGGGTTGTAGCCTCTCCCCGATGTTATTCAATCTGCATATTGAGCAAGTAGTGAAGGAAACAAAAGGAAAGGAAACGAAAGAAAAATTCGGAGTAGGTATTAAAATCCATGGAGAGGAAACACAAATTTTCAGATTCGCCGATGACATTGTAATTCTGTCAGAGACAGCAAAGGACTTGGAAAAGCAGTTGAACGGAATGGACAGTCTTGAAAGGAGGATATAAGATGAACATCAACAAAAGCAAAACGAGGATAATGGAATGTAGTCGAATTAAGTCGGGTGATGCTGAGGGAATTAGATTAGGAAATGAGACACTTAAAGTGGTAAAGGAGTTTTGCTATTTGGGGAACAAAATAACTGATGATGGTAGAAGTAGAGAGGATATAAAATGTACACTGGCAATGGCAAGGAAAGCGTTTCTGACGAAGAGAAATTTGTTAACATCGAGTATAGATTTAAGTGTCAGGAAGTCGTTTGTGAAAATATTTGTATGGAGTGTAGCCATGTATGGAAGTGAAACATGGACGATAAATAGTTTAGACAAGAAGAGAATAGAATCTTTCGAAATGTGGTGCTACAGAAGAATGCTGAAGATTAGATGGGTAGATCACATAACTAATGAGGAGGTTTTGAATAGAATTGGGGAGAAGAGGAGTTTGTGGCACAACTTGACAAGAAGAAGGGACCGGTTGGTAGGACATGTTCTGAGGCATGAAGGAATCACAAATTTAGCATTGGAGGGCAGCGTGGAGGGTAAAAATCGCAGAGGGAGACCAAGAGATGAATACACTAAGCAGATTCAGAAGGATGTAGGTTGCAGTAAGTACTGGGAGATGAAGAAGCTTGCACAGGATAGAGTAGCATGAAGAACTGCATCAAACCAGTCTCAGGACTGTAGACCACAACAACAACACGTATCTTCCTAATTGCTGCTTCATTAGAAAAATTGATCAGCGGAAAAGAATAACTGCTTTCCTTATTTCCTTCCTTGTTAATCATAATACCGTTCTCATGGCCAACCAAACTTATTGTTCTCTCTTGGTCCTTGTACATACTAAATATTACTCGTTTCTCTTTATACCGTGTACTTGTGCTCCAGAAAGTTTCGAACGTCTTGCAGCTCTTTACCCTATTTAACTGTTGTTATTGGGCGCAGGTCTTACGAAAGTGGTCTGACTCTTCTTAAGTCGTCCTCGCGTTATCAAGCTTACGATTAAAGCAGTTTCTCTGTTGTCTTTATCTTCTCTTTAGCCACACCGACCTTTATGTGAGACTTCCTCAGGTGTGCTTCAACTTGTGGTGCATCATTCGATTAGCATTAATTCACCTTCATGAGAACCTCAAAGGCTGAAAAACACATTCTATTTGTTTTGTATACGATCAGTGACAGATTACTGGGTTGAATACGAAACCATGCCACCATTTTAATGTTGCTCTTTTATAGATGTGTGGCAAATGTTAACATAAATGCACATACCTGCACTGGGACTGCCATTCAAACCGCTAAAGCGCACCTTACCTCTGGAAACGATGAACTGAATATGTCGCAAAGGGTTTACGGTCCTTGCAGACATTGTCTCCTTCTATGGCTACGAAGTCTTTCACGACGTATTTCCTGAGTAAAAATTTCTCGGTGTACATGCCGCGTCAAATCAGAATAAATCTCCGAGCTTTCGACCACTACCTCCATGGTCGTCGTCAGGGCTAAAACTGACTGTCGTGAACTAGCGAGGTTCCCACTTTTATATGTAAAGGACGGCTTCTTATTGGCTGGAATACGTCAGCGATATGGCGCGTAGCGAAGTGGTGCCTTCTACTTCCATAGATGTACGAGTAGTTGCTATCCCACGTTGCTTGCAGCGCCATCCCTTAAATCAGGAGGTAAAGTGCGAGAAGTTTTTCTCTGCGATTTTTCTTTATCCAGTGCGCTCTTCCAAGTGTTGCTAAGTGCATAGCCGTTGTCTCTATTAAAGTTATTATCGCTAAGTCTAATTTCGACTGCTTCCCGGATCACAGAGTCCCAGTAATTCGATGTGTGGGCTATTACTCTGGTTTCTTCAAATAAAATCTTATGCTTGTTAAGCAGGCTATGTTCAGCCACCGCTGATTTTTCCAAATATCTGTATTTAAGGTGGCGTTGGTGCTCGATGCAGCGGTCTGCAACGGTTCTTACAGACTGGCCCACGTAATTCTTGCCGCATTCGCAAGGAATAGTATAAATTCCCGGCACTCTTAAGCCGAGACTATCTTTAACCAGTCTCAACATTTCCTTAATTTTCCTAGGTGGTCGGAAAACTGGTTTTATTCCTTGCCTCTTCAGGACTCTGGCTATCTTGCTCGTTGTAGCACCGCAAAAAGGAAGCCGCGCTATGTGTTGGTCCTCTTCTTGTATGTGGCCGGCATCGTGTCTTACTTTCTTGGACAATACTGATTTAATTTCACCGGCAGAATAACCATTACTCTTGAAAACAGTCGTCAAATGGTTGATCTCGGGACCGAGGTGGTCCTTGTCGGAAATAGTCCTGGCTCTGTGTACTAAAGTATTCAGCATAGCTCTCTTCTGAGACGGATGATGGAAGCTATGGCTATGCAGATATAAGTCTGTATGGGTTGGCTTCCTGTACACAGAATGGCCCAGTCGTCCATCCGGCTTTCGCTCTACCAACACATCTAAAAAAGGTAACTTCCCTTCCTTCTCGACCTCCAATGTAAATTTTATGTTTGGATGTACACCATTCAGATGTTCGACGAACTGCTGCAGCGTGTCGCTGCCGTGTGGCCAGATTAAAAAAGTATCGTCGACGTATCTGTAGAAGCATGATGGGCGGAGGTGAGCACTGCTCAGGGCTCGTTCTTCAAAGTCCTCCATGAAAAAATTCGCTATTGCTGGTGACAGTGGCGAACCCATGGCTGTTCCATCCGTCATTTCATAATAATTTCCACTGTATAAAAAATAAGTGGTCGTCAAGGTATGCCGGAACAACTTCAAAATTTCTGAGGAGAAATGAGCAGACAACAATTGTAATGTGTCATCCACAGGTACTTTGGTGAACAGAGAAACCACGTCGAGGCTGACCATGATATCACTTGGACCTATCTTCATCTGTTTTATGATATCAACAAACATTTTTGAATTTTTAATATGATGTGGGCAGTGACCAACTATAGGCGCCAACAATTTAGTTAAGTGCTTTGCAAGCTTGTACGTAGGAGAGCCAATAGCGCTAACAATCGGTCTCAACGGGACGTTCTCCTTATGAACCTTTGGCAAACCGTACAGTCTTGGTGGCCTAGGTGCTCTCGGCCGTAAGTTCTTCACCAGTTCGTCGGAGAGGCCAGAGTTTTTTAGTAGCTCCCTTGTCTTCCTGCTGAGCGCCGATGTGGGATCCCGTCTGAGAACCCGGTATGTGCTGTCCTCCAGTAATAATCCAACTTTCTTATGGTAATCTGTAGCATTGAGGATTACCGTGGCGTTCCCCTTGTCAGCAGGTAAAACAACTAGATCTTCATCCTTCTGCAACAATTTCAGTCCTTGTCTCTCCTCTCTGCTGATGTTTGACTTAGGCGGCTTGGATGTCGCTAAAATCCGGCTAGTAGCAAGCCTTACGTCATCCGCTGCTTCTTGAGGAAGATGACGAACTGCTTGTTCCACTCCACTAATGATCTCAACCACCGGTAACTTACGTGGAGCTGGGGCAAAGTTCAATCCTTTACTGAGAGCCGAGATGGTAGCTTCATCAAGTTCCTTGTCAGAGAAGTTGATAACAGTGCGGTGAATGCCGTTGGACCCAGTAGTTCCTTGATCACGGTTAAGCCGCTCAAATTTATCGGCCTGTTTCGCCGTAGTCCTGCTTAAATTGGCTCGTTGGTGTGCCGCCAAAGTCATATCCACCCATTCCCAGTCCAATGGTGAGAGGACTTCGGCCAGAAATAAATGGCAACTAAATAACAGGCGAGCGTTCATGTCTAGTTCATACCTGGTATGACGTATCCTCTCCTTCACAATAGCATGGCTGGTCTTTCGTAATATTCTGTTTACTGCAGCGCTTCTGATGTGGTGTTTGACGACTGCAAACTTCGGTACTACCTCCTTGTCACGACAGCGTTGTAAAAAAGCCAGATTGCTCAGCAACTGAGACTGTTTCAGGCGCAGCTTCTCCAGGTGACGAACGCTGCGCGCTATGTCCTCCCCGTAGAGGAAACTAATATGGCTACGAAGTCTTTCACGACGTATTTCCTGAGTAAAAATTTCTCGGTGTACATGCCGCGTCAAATCAGAATAAATCTCCGAGCTTTCGACCACTACCTCCATGGTCGTCGTCAGGGCTAAAACTGACTGTCGTGAACTAGCGAGGTTCCCACTTTTATATGTAAAGGACGGCTTCTTATTGGCTGGAATACGTCAGCGATATGGCGCGTAGCGAAGTGGTGCCCTCTACTTCCATAGATGTACGAGTAGTTGCTATCCCACGTTGCTTGCAGCGCCATCCCTTAAATCAGGAGGTAAAGTGCGAGAAGTTTTTCTCTGCGATTTTTCTTTATCCAGTGCGCTCTTCCAAGTGTTGCTAAGTGCATAGCCGTTGTCTCTATTAAAGTTATTATCGCTAAGTCTAATTTCGACTGCTTCCCGGATCACAGAGTCCCAGTAATTCGATGTGTGGGCTATTACTCTGGTTTCTTCAAATAAAATCTTATGCTTGTTAAGCAGGCTATGTTCAGCCACCGCTGATTTTTCCAAATATCTGTATTTAAGGTGGCGTTGGTGCTCGATGCAGCGGTCTGCAACGGTTCTTACAGACTGGCCCACGTAATTCTTGCCGCATTCGCAAGGAATAGTATAAATTCCCGGCACTCTTAAGCCGAGACTATCTTTAACCGGTCTCAACATTTCCTTAATTTTCCTAGGTGGTCGGAAAACTGGTTTTATTCCTTGCCTCTTCAGGACTCTGGCTATCTTGCTCGTTGTAGCACCGCAAAAAGGAAGCCGCGCTATGTGTTGGTCCTCTTCTTGTATGTGGCCGGCATCGTGTCTTACTTTCTTGGACAATACTGATTTAATTTCACCGGCAGAATAACCATTACTCTTGAAAACAGTCGTCAAATGGTTGATCTCGGGACCGAGGTGGTCCTTGTCGGAAATAGTCCTGGCTCTGTGTACTAAAGTATTCAGCATAGCTCTCTTCTGAGACGGATGATGGAAGCTATGGCTATGCAGATATAAGTCTGTATGGGTTGGCTTCCTGTACACAGAATGGCCCAGTCGTCCATCCGGCTTTCGCTCTACCAACACATCTAAAAAAGGTAACTTCCCTTCCTTCTCGACCTCCAATGTAAATTTTATGTTTGGATGTACACCATTCAGATGTTCGACGAACTGCTGCAGCGTGTCGCTGCCGTGTGGCCAGATTAAAAAAGTATCGTCGACGTATCTGTAGAAGCATGATGGGCGGAGGTGAGCACTGCTCAGGGCTCGTTCTTCAAAGTCCTCCATGAAAAAATTCGCTATTGCTGGTGACAGTGGCGAACCCATGGCTGTTCCATCCGTCATTTCATAATAATTTCCACTGTATAAAAAATAAGTGGTCGTCAAGGTATGCCGGAACAACTTCAAAATTTCTGAGGAGAAATGAGCAGACAACAATTGTAATGTGTCATCCACAGGTACTTTGGTGAACAGAGAAACCACGTCGAGGCTGACCATGATATCACTTGGACCTATCTTCATCTGTTTTATGATATCAACAAACATTTTTGAATTTTTAATATGATGTGGGCAGTGACCAACTATAGGCGCCAACAGTTTAGTTAAGTGCTTTGCAAGCTTGTACGTAGGAGAGCCAATAGCGCTAACAATCGGTCTCAACGGGACGTTCTCCTTATGAACCTTTGGCAAACCGTACAGTCTTGGTGGCCTAGGTGCTCTCGGCCGTAAGTTCTTCACCAGTTCGTCGGAGAGGCCAGAGTTTTTTTAGTAGCTCCCTTGTCTTCCTGCTGAGCGCCGATGTGGGATCCCGTCTGAGAACCCGGTATATGCTGTCCTCCAGTAATAATCCAACTTTCTTATGGTAATCTGTAGCATTGAGGATTACCGTGGCGTTCCCCTTGTCAGCAGGTAAAACAACTAGATCTTCATCCTTCTGCAACAATTTCAGTCCTTGTCTCTCCTCTCTGCTGATGTTTGACTTAGGCGGCTTGGATGTCGCTAAAATCCGGCTAGTAGCAAGCCTTACGTCATCCGCTGCTTCTTGAGGAAGATGACGAACTGCTTGTTCCACTCCACTAATGATCTCAACCACCGGTAACTTACGTGGAGCTGGGGCAAAGTTCAATCCTTTACTGAGAGCCGAGATGGTAGCTTCATCAAGTTCCTTGTCAGAGAAGTTGATAACAGTGCGGTGAATGCCGTTGGACCCAGTAGTTCCTTGTCTCCTTCTGCCGAAACTAAGTTAATACTTTGTCTTCAACCTTTGTTTCTTTGTTCCAACGATCAGACAAAATACAGTTCCGGTCAGTTTCAGTTTTTGTAATGTGTTGAGTCGAAATCAGATGACAAAAGTGCACTTCCTGTAACTAAGCTACGAACAGGAAAGTAACGGAATCTTCGTTTTAGAACTTTGGTTATGTTATGTGACAGTTACACTTTTGTTAACTTGGAACTGTATCTTTTCTTTAACATAAGGGGGTGTAAGAATAGCTGTCATAACACAAGGAATTCTTTGAATGATGTAAGCTGTCTTGTCAACAATCTGAAGCGGAAGGCGTAGGCGAATCTCCTCATCACCAAAAAAAGGATGAGAAATCGAGAGTATCCCTCATCATCCACGTCGTGCTGTGTACTAAATCCGACACTTTTTTTGCGGACATGATCGATGAATAGGTACGCTTATCACCCAGTCCTTAGTTTGATACGGTGGAAAACTCACAGGATGTAGCCATACGCCTTGTGAAGATCCTGTCTTCATGATGTCCATCGGAACAGGTTCAAATAGTAGCATAGCTTGTCAATACCACTCAGATGTATTGCGTAGGACTGAACTGATAGAGTACAGTGAGTTGCAGTGATCCATGTTCGCTGGAACTCAGGACATATTTACCAGGCTCTCAACCGCGGAGAGAGTGACACATTAATGGAGTAACCTGATAACACGAAAAAGCGACAACTACCTTCATACACAAAGTGAACAGAGCTATATTCACAGGTTTTCAAAGCTTGTTGAGGGATATCTTCTGTGTATTTTGGTATAAAGAAACCACGGTCCCCCACAGCTCCTCGCAAAGTAATAATGGAAGTATGATTTATTCTGTTTGTCATCGTAATTACCCTGGTTTTGTAATGTTTTCATATGTTTTCTGCCACTGTAAATGATTCACTTTTCTGTACAGCGACAAAGATGAGTGTGCGCGCTTGGACGCCAGTCGTTTGTGCAGCGCTGGGGAATTCTGATTTGAGGCATAGTAGCGAGCACTTGAGTTTTTAGAGGAGATTTTATATTTGCGATTCTGAGAGAAATTATTTTGGAGCACTCTGTTATGGACTTGAGAACTTGTTTGTAAATATGTGTAATTGATTCTACTGATGGAGAAAAATTTTTTGGACTAATTTTTCAAGGTAACCAATACATGCACAAGTATGAACTGTTTGTTTGTCAGAACCATTAACTGAAGAAATCTTTGGCCCTCAGGTAACTAATAACAGTCGTGATTAGTGTTAATCTGATCTTTTTGTTCTCATTATGTCACAAATAATGCAATTAGTGTAAATGTCTTTAATTTTTTTACTGAGGGAATTTCATACTTGTTAGGATCTTCTTGTGCTGTACAGTCTTTTTTGTTAATAATGATGAGAGTTTAATTTTTCAAAACTATTTTCGTTAGAGTAAAACTCACCTCCATCATCCTAGCAAAGTTTTCGAATATTTCTTTTGTGTGTGCGTTGCACCTTACTCCACACGAAGCCACAGTTTGTTTCTGACAAGAACAAATTGTTATTTTTATTTAGCTGCTGCATCTGCTGATTTCTCTTTGCTTTCCAGAGCATCAGTACGCCAGACGCAAAGCAACATCCTAAGCATGAGGTAAGGTACTTTTATTTCAGAGCAGATCTCTCTTTGCATTTCTATGAGAAAAAAAGTCGTTGTCAGAACTGTCAAGTATGGTGCTTATTCAGCAGATTAATTTATAGTGTACCGTGCAGGTAATATTAAACTGTTATTTTCTAAAGAACTGAGAAATATTTTATTTGGTTGATATTTCGACTCAAACTTTGCACTTGTTGCTGCGAAACTTTCTTGAAGCACTTCAGCATTGAGTTTCAGGGCACCATTAGTTACTTTTAGCATTTAATTAGATGATTTTTGATTATTTCAAATTCAGCACTGGATTAAAGTTTTGTTTCATGACTCTGTTCGCATGCGCAACACAGGGCTAACCAACAGTCTGTATCGCTTAGCAGCGGAACAAGATATCTAAAGTACATGTTACTGTGACGGAAACATTCTGAGAAGAGAATATTCAGCATTTTCACTTATAGACAATTTTTTTTAGAAAGCTTACAGTTTCTGTGAAAACTATTTCACAACAGTGAAGAAAACAGAAATATGCAAAACCCAAAACGGACAACACACAATACATAGTAATGTAACTGCTGTGTCGTGCGAAAAATACACAGCCAGGGCAAAAGTACCACGGGTGCAAAGATGCGAGCTGGTGCCGGTGCCATAGAGAGTCGCCACTGGCGCCAGTTCCACCAGTGCCACGTGCGGCGCTGAGGATGGAGATACCGACTTCGCCTCGGCCAATTGCCGGCCGAGTACAATCCGCCCATGACTGGACGATAACGAACAGAAGCCTACTCAGAAGAGCAGCTCTCACCCGTCATCCACAGCTGACTTAGACAGGGAAAGTCGTTTAGTGAACTCTGAGAAGTGAACAGACAGTTGTTGTAAATTGCATTTGCTATGTACTGGAATCCTACCTATGATTATTTGCACTTAATCATTGAGGGCCTTTATTGTGTTATACTACATGCAGGGTTGCAGACTTAACTATTCAACAGGTCACAAAGATAGATAAACCTTTTTAACTCATTTGTGTGCCGTGGTTACTAATTTGCTAGGGTGTTGTAGAACCTTCGTTCTACTGTCCTGTTACCTGACCATGGGGCATAGCTGTGTAATAGTGGCAGAGAGGAATTGTCTTAGTGGTGTACTGCAGCAGAAGTCGTTTCAGGAACTCACGAACTCGGCTTACTTGAGTAACAGCGACAACTCGGCCTCCACAGCAGTAACGACGAGCCCGTTACAAAAGTAACAAGCATCATACGAAACTGTCATCTGATCACAAAGGCAATTCCACGAAAACATTTCACAGATCTTAGCGCATACTCCTCCTCCACCCTCCTGCTTCTCCCACCTTCCCCCACCCTGAACCCTTCCCACGATTGCTGCACGGTAATTTCAGTCGGACGGAGCATAAAACGCGTTCCATCAGAAAAGGCCATCTGCCGGTACTCTCAAGGACGCCCTTGAGCGCGAGGTCGTAAGTTCAATCTTCAGTACCGCTTGTAAAGCCGGAAATGCATATCCTCCTATTTCCATCTATTGTACTATAAATTTTTTCCTTTATTTGTTACCTGGAGATATGACATTTCTGTGTCTTTATATATTGTAATTGTTTTACTATTTATGCATTTATGTCGATGTATAATTGGTTTGTTTTGTAAATATTACTTGTATTTATCGCTGGGTCTTGCCTAGGGAAAACAATGCTATCGAACGATTGCATCGATAGGTCGTGTGGAGAACCAAAGTGTTTAGGATCTTTGGTAGTGTGAACTCGGCCGCATGGAGCGCGGGCAGAGAGGGTCTGGCTGGAGTAGGGCGGCGGAGCAGGTGTGTTGTGTGACCCTCCTGCGAGTTGCCGCGCTTTCGGGGTTTGGCAGCATGTAATTGCGCTCGACTTGCTATGTTAGTTTCTGACACGTTGTCGCGGACGGGAAGCATTAGCTGGCGCACATCAAGAGCCCGTTTCGCCTGGTGACCGTGTCGAGAAGAAGGCGAGCCGAGATCCAGCTTCTGCACTCCGACAATGAGTGACTGTCGCTGCCTCCTCGACCGACGACTCAAAACCTTCAATCAACCAACAAGGAAGACTGGAAGCACGTAAAGTTTTAGAACTGTATGGCATACCTCAGCTTTTCAAACTGTTCAATTTGCCTAAAAAATTACAGGAACGTAGCATGAACCTTTGTTGTTCATTGTCCCAATTGCATTACCAAGCAGGGTCCCTTCCTTTTCGGGAATGAACCCGAGTGTCATTGAAATTCAAACGCCAGCATTAAAGTAATATCATTCCATTTCACTGCTTTAATTTCAAAGTTCAGTTAAAGTATTCATAGCTGGCTACTATATTTAGATTACGCAAGCACAAATTAAGAGTGCGAGTTTTGTTACCATATTTAAGCTGATCTGTGACTGCAGCTCAGCTTGGTACGTACTAAATTTTACTATTGCTAATTGCTCAGAATCATTTAATTCAAGTTCAAAGTCAAATCTCTTATTTCTAAATTGCGTAGATTCAAGTAGCTTTTGGAATGATTGTTAAGGTAGCCCAAGGCTAACTTTATTTTATTGAATTTCGTAGTGCTTCAGAAACAAAGTTCACTATTAATTTCAGTCACTAAATTAACTTTCAATTTTCCGGTTTTATTAATTCTTTTGCTAAATTAGGTCAGAGTGTAGCGAAATTTATTACTTCTCACAAACATTTAGTTTTCACATAACACGTGTCAACCTTCAATTACCACGCTTTTCGTGCTAAATATATGTGCATTATTCTTTCATTTTCAGTTATTATAGTAGTTGTCCATAGGACTGGCGACCGTAATATTCCCCAAACCTCAAATATCTAATTAACGCCAATTAATTGTCAACGTAACGACCGCACATTTACTTTCTTTATTAATTTTACCCTTTTCTCAAAGTTAATTTCCACCAGTTTCGTTTGTATTTTTCCTTTCATTTAAATGTAACCCTTTCGTCCCTCTTTACCGACAGATTAACTTCGGTGACGATTGCTTTTCCCAAATTTCCATTAGGTATACGCAGTTTAATTTTTCACTGTCATTAAGGTCGATAAGTGAGGGGGAGGTTACACGCTTATTTGAAAGTGTCGTGTTAACAGTTGTGACACTAGAAATATTAGCTGCGAATGACTCACCATGTCCAGGAGAGCGACGAAAATGAGTGTCTGGAGGATGCAGAGATCAACCTTGTATGTGATGTATGTATTACACTTCACAAAACTGACTTCATCGATATTCAAGGAACTTTCAGAACGAACCACTAGCTTGCACCATGAAAACTGAAGAAAAATTGCGCATCACAGTGAACACGATGATTCGCACATTAAGACTGAAGGCGAACTCCTTGGGAGTTAAAATCCGTGCAGGACGTTCAGCTAGATATCCGCTCATAAAGAATGCACGTAGAGCCATACTGGTGTAACGGAGTGATGAGAACTGACGGAATGTGATGAGATGCACCAAACAGCGAAACAGTCTGTCGTGGAGCTCATCATGAAAATGGCTATCCTTTCAAGACGTACCTGCAGATAGTATGATGACCTGTTTTATTCTCATCGGAAAAACAAACATCCATTGGCTGAATTTGTTCAGTTGTTCATGGTGGTATGAATCGCAATGTTACACAATTTTCAGGAAGAATAATTTGCTCTGAACGGGTATGACTTTTGTACTCAGACCAGGAATCAAGCAAAAGAAAGTTATTTGGACGAGCTATTGGCTAAAATCAATGCTCTTACCATAGTCATTGTCTTCTTACCCCCACTTTCCAACTCTTGCTTGCTATGACGTAAATATTTCTTACTAGCTTTGCAAGATCGCCCTTACGAGACAGTTTGTAGGGGGCGTAGCACCAACTTCTCGCAGTACATAAATAACTTTCCAGCCAATTTACAATCCAGATTAACAGTCGGCATAATTCTAAAAGGTAAGGCATTGATGTTATCTGATCTTGATACAGCCCATTGATACCGCTAATTTCCTGGATTCCTTTCATACGCATGTCCTCTTCAGAACCTGATTGGTAGGAGTTGCAAAATCCCTTATTGAATGATGGATTTAGTTTATTTATGTCGTCACAAATTTTGGGGCCGATTTCGCAGTTTCTTTTGCATCGTCAAGTCGACCAAGTTGACGCAGAAACGCAAATATTTCATCTGCCAATTCTTTCTCACTCTAAGAAATTTCTTGAGTTTCTATCTGTCGAAATCTCATTTTTGGAAACGGTTATTGTAGATATACTGCAACGTTTATTTTGTTTACCGTTGTCATTGTTCTGTTTTGTATCAACACCACTAGCACTGTGGTACTGTTGCGAGTTTCTCGTCAACTAAGCAGTTCAACTGAGCTCCGTAGCCTCATAATGTGATCAGCACTGGATACCTCCAAACCCGACCCCTGTTTCCATTGGCAGTCAATATTGTGGCTGCGTGGTAGACAAATTGTGGTGTATCGAATGCAGTAAACATCATTGGCCTTTTGCGACCAATCACGCAAAGAGTTCCTTGTCAGTGGAAGTCTATGAATGGTACTGGAGTGCTGTTTTCAGCCTTCGTCGCCGCTGAACAGCAGTCAGCATGGGTGCATGAACCAGGCGCCTGCTGCGGAGGACCACACGTAGCAACCAACGTTCGCAGACCGGTCGTTGAGGAGACACTGTTGATAGCGTCTTGGTTCATCTGGGCAGTCAGTTGCTCAACTGTTGGAGGTCTATCCGCCCGTTCACCTCTCTGCAGCCGTCGTTTACCCATGTCATCAAAGGCTCGTGATGCACTACTTTTGCATTGAAGCTGACTTTGGATAGTCAATTCGCTATGCGTGGTATGCTTCAACCAGGGCACCACGCGAACACGTTACCAACTTAGCCATTTCGGAAATGCTTCCACCTCTGGCCCGAAAGTCAATCATCATGCTCGGGTGGACGTCAAAACAAATCTTTCCGTTTCCACAATGTAACAATGACTGCACTGTTCTCCACATTCCTTGCTCCCCACCGCCCTCCCGCCTTCTATACCCACCACCCTAGTGTTGTCACCTGCCGTCTGTGAGTGCTTATTGCACATTGTTTCCGAACAAGGAGGTGGGCATATTAATGTGATTGAACTGTGTATATTCAGCAAGGCACTTTAGTCTATGTCGCAGAGTAGTGCGTTATCTATTTCAGTGATTTTCACTAAACAGCAGTTTTGAGCGTAGCATTTATCAATGTGTCGACGCACCCAAATCTCTCTTATCTTACTGTCATCATCTCTAAGAAAGATACACGATGGTATTAGCATAATAGTGGTGAAGTCTTCCTCAAAAACGTGTTCTCAATCTTTACCCAACAGAATTTCGCGGGAACTACACCACCTTTTCTCCAAAGATTCCGAGTTACATTCAGTGAATGCCTCTCTTAGATTTTCGTATCAGCTAAACCGGCATGGTACGATAAGAGCAGCGTGTCTCTGAATTCGCTGTACAGGCCGTCCCTCGAGGAACGGTCAGTATCAAGGAAATTATAGGAGCTGTTATCTGAAGGAAAAATTCCTAATGCATATGGACTAAAAAATGTTTTCCTTAAGAGCTATGAGGTCGTCTTCATCTTTGATAATGTAAAACAAATCTTTTCTACAGCAAGTTCCTTGCTTTCCATATTTTGGGTGTGCTCTTGATGTGTACGACTTCGTACACTATGTGAAGGAGAGGTAAGCTACAGAGGGATGCGGTAACTGTCGTCATAGGAAGGATGGAGAGCTGCAGAAAAGATTCGCGAACAAGTTAAAGCAACATACAAAATATTTGCTTGACTTATATTTCTCCAAGCTTTCAAAGGCTCATTGCAAACAATGTAGCAAGAATTAGAGTCCAGTTCATACAATAGCAACGAAGATGAGGCTCTCTATACTAAGCACGAACAGTGATGATGTAGCGATGTGGCTCCAAGTGCAAATAAGCTGAACGGCTACCTCCGGCCGGTCTATACCGTGAAGGCGGATGGCACTCAAAATCCATAGCAGCTTGAGGCGTGGCTCAGTGGGCGCTATCGGCGTCAGACGGAAACTTGCAATTCTGTTAGCAACTGTGAAAAGCCAGTGGGGTCGTATTGATATGTGGTAACACAGCAGTCAGCACTTATTCCACAGAAGAAATGTATTTCACAGTAGTGAATATGAGCGAGTGCTCATATCTCGTAAGGTATATACTTAAGATTCCATGTTTACTTGACTGTTTTGCTTCGAATGATCATTATTTTCATATCCCTGAATACTGACCACTCCTTCTGTGACACCCTCTATATCAATCGTCATGGGTACTTGATGAGAAATTCAAAACTGCAACTCTACTCTAGAACTGACTGCAATAACATCTTGCCTGCAATAAGTTTCTTTCCAGATATATTGCACTTTCCCAGAAGCCTTTTTGACAAATTAAAGTCCCATATCCACCTTTCCTAACCTTGAGTTTATTTGTTCGTTATATTTAATAAAGTTGCTAAGAATAACCGCAATTGTGAGGTGCTGAAGATGTTCACCACCAATCTTGTAATAGGTACTGTCGACTTTTATTTCGTTGTTATGTGCATTATCTTGGATTTATCATGGAAAGATATTTATTTATTACATAAAGTGGAAAATTTTTCTAAGTCCTCAGCATCTGCTTCCGATCGTCCATTGTCGTTATTCCATGTAGAGAACACCATCACTGAAAAGTGATTTTGCTGTTGATCCTACCTTGTAAGTCGTTTATGAATACGAAGAACAGTAGAGGTCCTGTTAACCTTCTTTAGGGCACAGCTTATGCTACCTCCCTGTTGTTGGAAGAGTCGCCATCTAGTGGAGTGGTATGGGATTTTTACGGAGCCAATCGTACGTTTGTGATGATAATTCGAATTACTGTCTCTTGATCAGTAATTGAGGCTGTAATACTGTGACAGAACAATTCTTTGGAAAAAGTCTAGCTACATACACAAATCAATAATGAAACTGCCATTTAAGATATAAGGTAATTAATAACATTAGCTGGCACTGATCATTAATTTAATTGGAAAAGTTGAAAGCTTTTATTACACTGGTTTGATCCCGGGTCTTCTTCTTACTAAGCAGATGCACTAATCACTGCGCCATCTGAACACAATGGTCATAGCAACTGCACAGACCACCTTAGCACATCTACCGTCAGACCCAAATTTTCAGCTTATCCATACACTAGCAATGTAGCTCCCATACCACCAGAACATTAAATTTTATAGATAAAATTGCTGCACCACAGTACTAATGATTGCCACTACATAACTGACAGGGTCTTGCTGTTCTTTGACTTTTAATTTATATTTTTTGTGACGTAACAGTAGGAAGTGTTGAAAGCACCATTAGATGACGAGCAGAGCCACACACCAACCGAAGTTGTAAGAGAGTCACACCATACGGACAAGTTGTTGGAAACGCTGCCAGGATGGTCTGGTGGTCACTGGCCACTTGATAGTGGCTGCTACTGTGCAGAGGTGCCACAGGAAGTCGAGCCATTGTACAGAAGCGCAGATAGCATCTCTTGTAGGGAAGTACCTGGTGCAGAAGTTTCATGACCAGAAAATTATGTGAGAACTCGGGCTCTACAGCCGGACTCACCATTATATGTATTATGCAGAAAGCTAGCCGTTTCATCAGAAAGGGCCCGTAAAAAAACAGAAAGGTCTCAAAGATGGATAGGGGCTCTCCATCCTGGGTCTCTGAAATCGTGGGAGACCACTGAATGCCCTGACTTTTCAGAAAAACGGTGTTTATTTGGTTTTTACCAAAGAAAACTCACTAAACAGCTGTATATTTTCAGAAGTTGTTATTTTATTTACACAGCCAGTTTTGGCATTTCATTAGTGGTTTCTTCAGACCCCTATGCATTACTTGTATAGAGAATCAGACACATCACCACGTACATAACCGGAGCCATACATATCTGGTTTCCGTGACTTTTTTGCATGTACTAAAAGTCTTTGATGTGATGCCAAATTGAGTGATGTAAATGAAATAATAAATTCTGAAAACATATGGCTGTTTGGCAATTTTTCTTTAGTAAATATCTGCCTGGCCTCTGTTCCATATCAGCAATGGATCAACAGACATATTTATTTGACGTTAGACCTGCCACTACAGACGGTTCTGACAAGGCAGAGCATCGTATTTGCCAAAGAAACAGACAGAGAGAGACGGACACGAATATTTTTGATCGGGTATGGTAAACCACTAGCCATTGGTTAACCAGTCAGGTGAAGGAGATGAGCTGTTTGTAATGAGTAGTAAAACTACAGATGCTTGGAAAATTCGGAGCGAAGTCAGTTAAATATAGTGAGAGACGGAAAATGCACCAATGGAAGATTTCGTCTTACTTCACATGGTGAAGCAGAGTTCTGAGGTCAAGATCAAGATCTGGAACATTCGATACTGAGAGCCGCTGCAGAGCTATGCCAATACGGAGACTTAGAAATATTTTGCGATAATTTGGACTTAGCCACTGTCTAAAGTCGCTGGTTCCACCAATAGTCGATTTTACAACCACTAGGAAAACAACCTTCAATACTTTTGTGAGGTCATGGTGCAGCTGCGAAGTATAGGTAAATTGGAGTCACTTTTACGTAATTCAGTTATTTCAAGCTCCAGTCTGAAAACTTTCATTTTGTCAGTAATGGACTGTTTGCTTTCAGCTTCCCCCACATGTGTGCTGCTTTTCCTTTTTGTAGTAAGAGTTGCTTCCATTAAACTTACGACAAGTATTGGGCGTTTCATGATTACAAGTAAATTTTTATGGGAATATTAGCTTTTCGCCATTACTTATACGTTAGACTTGCCACGGATATGGCCATTCATTTTTATGTTTATCCATTATTTAACATATTAATGTTGCCACAGTTCCCTACTCCTTTATGTTCATTTCATTGCAATAAATCGAAGTCACTATAAATCTGGCGTCATTTAATATTCAAAACTTCCCTATCACCGTTTTGGAGGGTACATTTGCATACATTTTATCAACACCTACCGGAATTCAATTCATTTAAATGGAGCGTCAGCCCTTCTTGGTGTAGAAAGAAGAATGAAATAATAAAACGACCTCCAGCACTATCTTGAATAGTAGGCGACAAAGTAGAGTGTAGACAGCCTTTTGGAAATCTAGGAAAGTAAATTTACCTATTCAACGAAGTCTACTGCTTGCAAGTTTTCGCGTGTGAGTGTATATACCTGTAGCAACCGTTATTTCATACCCAAGGTTGCTACTGAACTCGTGATGAGCAGTCCGTTTTCCTCGAAGAACATGGGCTTAGAAAGCTCTTTAGGACCATGCAGCTGACAAATATCAGTTATACTTCCTGTAATCATCTACATCCATTCTCTTACCCCTTCAGTCTTTTCTAACCACCTGTGCCTATTCACAGATAAACCCGTTTTCCATAAATCTGATAATATTTAACGTAAAAACGACTTGGGATTCTATTCTGATCTGGTGTTAATGTTCAATTTGAGTACTATGATACTGGGTGAACAGGAATAATTTTCAACTTAAAAAGAAAAAAAAACTTTAATTTTTAAAATAAATATCAGACCAGTATTATAGGCCTTGTACCTAACTTTACTCTTATAATTAGATTTGGGATCCAGCTCGTGCTTTTATAACTTATAAAAAATAAAAAACATTTTGTTTGTATTCACCTCATAGGGACGGGGAATAGAAACAGAAGGTGTTAATCTTCTTGTAAAGGGCGACCAAAGTTTCCGTTCGAAGGCCGTACAGTCCAGAATCGGTACACTTATTAGGCAAAATCGCCGTGATCGTTGATGAAATCATGCCACCGATGCACCAAGTTGAAGATACCGTCTGGTAAAACACTGTGTTCTGTTGTGTGAAGCAGCCAGTAAGAGCCGCCTGCAGATCCTCGTCTGAGAGGTATCATCAAACTTCAGCGCCTGTTTAAGCGGCCGAAGGCGGGAAAATCGCATCTAAACAGCTCAGGAATATACGCCAGGTGCTCGAGTGTCTCCCTCTGGAGTTGGCGTAACATGTGTTTTACGACATTTGCAACATGGGAACATGTGTAGTCATGAAGGAGTAAGGAACTTGGTGCACCATTCAACAACGATGATTTTCGAAAGACGTGATGCCCCACACACATACTTCATTGGCCGCTAGATGTCTAATGGTTTGGTCCTCAGCACCTGAGGAAAGAATGGCATGTTGGTCCCTTTTGGGTGCATTTGGTAATAAGGTCGGTATGGTTCAAGATGCCGAACTTATCGCATGAGTCTCAGAGAGACACAAATGCCCTTGCTTACATGTCGCTGCCAACATACCTGCATCAAAGTCCGGCTACGTGGCATATACTCTAAAGTAACTACCATATACGGGAACTTTTCGATCGCCCTATATATTTTTTCTATTGATTGGCCTTTTGGGTTAATCAGAACACATCGAAATTTATTTTGGGTCAATCAAAATCATCATCATTATCCTATTGCAAGTATTCTGTGAGTGTCGCTGCTTTTCGCTCTCCGTATTCCACTGCCTCCGATCATGCTAGTCTCTTTCTAGGTGTCCTCTGGCATCCATCATGCCCTGGGCATCTCGACTGCAGCTCTATCAGGTTGTCCACTCGTTCTTCTTTCCGCTGGTCGTAGACCATCTTCCTGAGTCCAATTCTTTTTTATTTCATTTTTCATGTTTGCCATTTGATTGTATTATAACCCCCTGATACTTAAACCTCTTACATCGTCTGATTTTACTGGCTCCAACCTCCAGACCCCCTATAGTACTGTTGCAAATCTTAAGATATTCGGTTTTTGTCAACCTAATTTTGAGACCCAATTTTTCATATTTCTCTTTTAACTTCCTAAACATGTACTTAACATCATCCTGATCTTCTCCTAAGATGACCTCATCATCAGCGAAGAGAGGTATGTACGAGAATTCATCCTCCTCAGGAACTCCCATGCCTTCATATTTATTCCTCCAGGCTTCAACTACTTCCTCCAGATAAACTTTACATAGCGTTGTTGCTGTAGCACATCCTTGACGTAGCACTTCTCTAACATGAAACTCCGGCGACAGTGAATTTCTTACTTCAAAAGCACTCACATAGTCCGTCTACAAATTTTGAACTGCTTTGATATAAGTAGTTGACACGCCACCATTCTTCATACTTGTGCACAGATTGTTTTGTGGTATCGTAACATAGGCCTTATGCAAATCCACGAAGACTAAACGGCTCTCTTTCTCTCTAGCAATTCTCTTCTGTATTAATTTTCAAAAGGTAAACATCGACACATGAACGCCCTGGTCTGAAACCATTCTGTTCTTCAGATGATACAGCCTCCATTTCTATTCTTTCTCTTAAGGTTCTCCAGTACGACAATGCTAATGGTGGCATCACACCTATGGACTGGTACGTTCCGAAGTCCTGCCTATTCCCTTTCATGTAGATTGAAATAACATCAGACTTTTTCCATGAGTGGTGCAACCTGCCCCTTGAAAACACTCATCATACAACTGGGACTGTTGTGTCTAGACAAGACAGCCTAGACACAATGAGAGGAAGCCGAAAGGCACACGCTTAAACTCACGCAGGTTGGCGTGACGTCTGAAACAGGATACGTAATGAATGCTATAAAGAAAAGTACGTAGCTTCTGGAATACTTAACTTTAATCCATAATTGTAGAACATTGGTCTTGTTGATATAGTATTACCATCTCAATATAACTTGGTGATGGCGCCTTGCTAGGTCGTAGCAATTGACTTAGCTGAAGGCTATGCTAACTATCGTCTCGGCAAATGAGAGCGTATTTGTCAGTGAACCTTTCCTTGCAAAGTCGCCTGTACAACTGGGACGAGTGCCAGGACGTCTCTCTAGACCTGCCGTGTGGTGGCGCTCGGTCTACGATCACTGACGGTAGCGACACGCGGGTCCGACGTATACTACCGTACCGCGGCCGATTTAAAAGCTACCACCTAGCAAGTGTGGTGTCTGGCGGTGACACCACAGGGACAACATATCATACACAACCATAGGAGCTGCTGTCATTAATTCTATGTTTATTTCATCCAGACCTGATGACTTCTCATTGTTCATATGCTTCACAGCTTTTCAAATTTTACTGAGATTACCTTTCATGTTCAGTCGTGCTCAAAAGTATCCGAACGACCTGAATTGTTCTTTTCAGGTTTAATGGATGGCCAGGCTGCAGATGCATCTCGAAACTTGTGTATTACGTATAGGGAGAGCGCATCGTGCCAAAATGCGCCACAAAAGTATTTTCTACATTAGCAGTGGCATATTATTCTTCATAAAACCTTGTTTGACAGTTTTAACTCAGAACAAGTTTTCTACATGCATGTAATCAATAAACTGCATGTGCATTGTCAGACTGTTATAGATAACATCAGAGAATTCGCATATATCGTTGATGATTAATTTCTCTCTCATGTTAACTAATGTTTTAACAACACTAAAGGAAAACGTAAGAGAATTGTGCACTGTATTATAAGAAATGAAATAAAACTACCCACGCTAACCTTACAACGAAAGTCTGTTTCAATAAAACTGAATATCTGTAAACAAGCGTGCCTCTACCGGCACGAATTAGTAAAATACTAATCGCTTGGATTTCAGTTGGGTCTGTGTTTGATTGGTATGCTGTATCATACTCAAGTGGTATGCAAATGTGGCATTTCATAAATAAAGTTATGTATTCCTAGAAACCCAAAATTTGGTTGTCAGCAGCGGAAACAGGCGTTACCTGTTGTGCTGCATTGTAAGTTTTTCACCATTGCACTACGAACCGAAAGTATTTTCTTGCGATTTCCTTATCGATGTGTGATCTGACTGCTCGTAGCTCTTTCACAGAAGGGATAAAAAACGTTACAGTCAGCAAAACTGGAACCGCAAACCATAACACTCATTTTCTCTCAGGTTAGCACGTTCCCACAGAGCTAAGGAAGAGGTAGGCGTCTAATTCTCCTTTTACGAGACCAGTAGCTGCTAGAACTCGTAAACCGCTATTTAAAGGATGACATTAGATGCGGTTTTCACGTGGAACTACTTTCCTGGGCTGAAAACCGTAAATTTACAAGCTTTTGTTACAGCTCAAGCGTTAATAATAACTCAGATTAATCAATGGAAATGACAGGAAAAATCAAGTGAACTTTGAGGCGTAATTCCACGCACACCAGGAAGTAACTAGTCGATCACAGAGTTGGCAAATATACCTTGCCTTGTTGCCAAATCTCAGTTACATTACCAACAGGAAGAAGACGAACCGATGTGATCTTACAGTGGGCTGGGAAGTGACCATAGCTGACGTCTCAAAGACGCGGCTGCTACGGCCTGGAATTCGTAATCCGTCTGATTCACATTTCTGTAACTGGGTTTAGGGACTGGAGTGTAGTCACTAATAATACTCAGAACTGACTGCAAACTAAGCTTCATAAATCAGTAACTCTCATAGTTGTTTTTATATATCTTTCGTAAGTGTGCTCAAAACTAAGAAAATCATTGACGAACGTTTCCGTACCTCGCCGATAGTCGAGCACAACAAACAAATAAAAATAAAAAAAGACTGTGTGTGTGTGTGTGTGAGACAAAAACGAAAAAAGAATGAGAGAGAGTAAAAAATTGTTGCAAAGAAACTGAATCATGGTATGTAAAGAATCTTTCATTAAAATGACACGCTCTAAATCATTACGAAATGTCGTATTCATGATCTAAGGAACAAGTATTAATCTAATCTAATAATATTGCTGACTAGTCATGAAGAGGCACAATTTACAGAAATTTTCGCCAATATCAGTAACCAAATCAGATCTTGAAAAAAAAAAAAAAACGACAGTTTTTGTAATAAAGCGGGACTCCTTTAAAGACCCTTTCGTCCCTGTTAACTAACCACGAAAGATGTGTGATATACCTCCATTCAGAAGGAACAAAGTGTTCATGCACTTAAAGATGAAGCGCATGATGTGAAGTTCTGTGACGAAGATACGAACCCAGCGCGCAATCGGATCGTTAACTAAGTAAAATCAAATGTTACGTATCGGTTTTTCTTACCAGCTGCTAGTTGTTTGAATCTAAAATAAGGATACAAATTTACGTGCCTGAGTGACAGTCCTACTGTCCTTCTTTATCATCCACGAACATAGTTCAGCAACACTTAATTACTCACCTACAGTAAGATGTATGCGTGTTTGACCAGAAATAACGACACCTATTCCGATTGTTGGCAACACACGAACAGACATTAAAAATGCACGTTAAATTTCACTAGCAGACTGGTATGCACGTGATAGGGCTTGAAATGAAATTATGAATATTTTTGTACTGGATCAGGATTCGGAGCCACATACTTACCTTTGGAGGAGACCTAGAGAAGATTACAGTCTCGAGAAAAGTAACGAAATGATTGAACTATACTGTTCCGAGATATTCAGATCCTCGAAAGATGAGATACGAATTCGAATCACCGTCTAGCGCCAAATTTTTCAACGTGTGTAGTTCAATCAAGTACAAGAAAAATAAGAGCCCTGTTCCTTTAAATAGCTATCGTTTCATCCAATAAAATAAAATTTTCTAATGTAAGTAAGTTTACTGGAGACAGTATTTCTGTTTACCATGACTTCCGCTTACGTCATGTCCCAACGTAAACCGGCTCTGCCTAATTGGTAATGAAGGAACGTGAGGTTTTATGCGGATTCTGGATTATAACGTCTTTCTATTGAGGTTAGCAGAGGGCAAGTAAATCTGTTTGTGCCTCTTAAAAGTAAATGCCTCAACCCACGCATTGCACCTGTGATAGTTCGTTCCACCAGACCATTGTGGCAACATTTCCCAGCCCCAGGAGTGTGCAGTAACGGATGATGTGCTTAGCTTACAAAATTAGTCACGGTGGAAAAAATGCGAGTCTATTCAATAGTTAAGTAGAAGCAATCTTCTGGCGTGGAGATTATGCTATTCCCATGTCAACAGGATGTAATGACTCTTCTAGGCATCATAGCCTCGATGTAAAGCCATTTTGAAATATTCACTAATTCAGCAAATTTCTTAGTTCGAGAAAATCCACTGTGAAGTGTGAAGTTACCGGATAATTCGATTAATACCGCCATTGTTACTATCATTTTCTTCATACCACTGCTGGAACGCATGTGCTTGAAGATCATTTAATGCCTCTAGGTCGTTATAGAAGTAGCTGCCCAAGAAGAGGTTCTTTCCCTGTCTACGGAGTCCTTTTCATGTTAATATCAAACATCTGCAATTACTCGCAGATTAAATTAAAACTAAAGTAATTGATGAAGACATTACTTGATAACAAAAACGTGCTGCCTTTCTTAATTTACTTGCGCCTAGAAATTGCTGTCGAATACTGCCAAACCAAAAGCCAAGGGATCTTACTGCCTTCCGTTATACGTCGCTGTCAGTTCTTCCACAAGATTTGGTCGACGTGACCTGTTTCAAGTTGTGTATGGCAGAGAATGTTTTAGAAAATCAATTGTTTTCCTTTGCAATAAACAGAAAGATTTTCATTGTAAGCTATCCAAGTTCAAAATTAGCGCATTATTAGTTCAGATTTAATATTCACTTCTATAATGTAAGAAAGTATTTCACAGTTGCAAAACCCGCATCAGACTCATTGACCTTATAATTAGTCACTGACCATAAGTTCTAGCTCAGAGTGACACCAGTTTAAGTAACCTAATGTAGCGAAGACTGTTTGCCAGTGCTCTTTTTCACCGGGAAATATGCAATTCACTCATTGTGCTCCAGTAGTACACTGTAACAATAATTTCTGTGTGTATGCAGTGCATGCGGATTGTGGAATTTAGTGGTGCTCTCTCTTCCACTTCTGTATACAACATGCCTGACCTAAACGGACCCTTTATCAATACAGGCCCTGGGCAGTGCAACATCATTCTGACAACAGTAATGTGCTTATACTGACAGCCTCACTGTTCGTTTTAGCTGAGTTTGTAATCATTTAAATAAAACATGACCTTCCAGTGGGAGACATTTCGTCCCCTTTTTCCTTGTGTGAAATTTGTCAGTAAGCTTTTTACCTTCCAACCAGCGAAATGCGGCAGTCAGTAATCGATTCACAAGCCACAATTTAGTTCCGTTAAGACGATTTCTTTAAACATTGTCGTAGCTGAAAGAATTTAGTTTCTACTTAAATCGTCTTCTGCAGCAACGTTCACAGATATCTCAAATAGGAGAAGCTCTTTATCCACGTACGAAAGTTGTAAAACAAACTTAGCACAGTTTGAGTCAGGTCGATCTTTTCGTTGTATAGCACTGCATAAGTATTTTGTCTAAGAGGTATCACAAGTAGTGTTCCTGTAGCTGTGGGAATCATTGGTTGAAAACGAGTTTAGCGCCAATGGGTACAGTACTGCTAAATATTCAAAATGATTATCAACCTGTCTGAGCTCATCCACAAACTGAGGCGTATTTATAATACGGTAGCTAGACTGTGTATCCTTGTCTTCCTTGAGTGGGCATTACACACACGTATACAATACTATGAATACTTCGAACGCTGTAGCTAACGTTGCTCTCATAAAATAATTTTGTGTTGTTAATTTTTCTGGGTGTTCAGCGTGAAATATGTGTTGTAAATACAGTCTTAAACAAAAAAATTGTCTGTAAGGTGGACAATACAATTGTGCTGCCGTCCGAATTCTATGTCCGGCAATGTGCTCGATCTGGCTACATTGTAGACTGCGTAAATTCCTGGAGGAGGTCTTGAGTGCAGTCCGAGTGCCTCATTTTCCACTGCGACGGTAGTCTTGAGGTAAAACACAGGACTAGCTACTACGACATCTGGCAAACCAGAGCACACGTCTACGTCATTTTTATCACATCTTTCTTCTCGGTGCTGAAGCTATGAGTGTACTTCAAGCGAATCTACAAAATATTTCGCTTTCTGTCACATTGGCAATAACAGTTTGGTTCAACAATATTTTAGCGAGAGATTTCTTGGCCGACCATCCGCCTCTGAACACCGCATGCGTCTCAGTTCTCTGTGACCCGTTTGCTGCCTACCGGCGGGGGCTGAGGCACTGTGCTGCCTTCTACCGGCAACGTCTGCTCCACTCCTCAATCTCGACGATGTGAAATGCTTTAATGTTGTTGAGTGGTGACCCATAAAATCTGTCTGATTTGTGTTTCACACTCTGTTGCAACGGAGGCACAAAACCGTTTTTATTTGGTGAGTATTTTGTTAAACTAGTATGCAATACATCAATGTGGCACAGATTTAATTTCATTGCAATCCAGTGCGCTATAATTAATGTGTCATATCCTGTTCTTTTTCCTTTCATAAGAGATTCTTCAAATAATTTATTTTTTATGGATTCATATGTGTTATCAAGGCACAGAGAGTAAATGCAGTGTAATATGTTTGGTTGCTTTCTTTGATTCCCTCTGGTAAATGGATGCAAAACATAGTGTCAATACCTTTCAGAACCTGCTACATAGCTACTCAGGCATATTGCTTGTTTTGAGGTTTATACATTAATTAATGCAGCAAGCATATTGCTTGTTTTGAAGTCTATACATTAATTAATGGAGAAGTGAACGCTGTTCAGAAGTGATATTTAAAGTATGCAATTGGATTTAAGGCGATAAAATTGCCCGTATTTGAAGCTGCCCAGAGAAAAAGTAAGTCGCTAGAGCCGCTGTTAGTAAATGTCTGCAGAGAGTTCCTAACTGCTACTGTGGAATTTAGCATAGAGGCCCTACAGTAATCAAGAGGTTCATTCCCTTAATACTTATCACCCTGGCATGTGAGTGTTCTGTGAAGAACAAGATTGAAAATTATAATCAAAATACACCGAGACGCCAATTTGTCTGTCGTCATGGTGTTAAGTGCACAGAAATAGTTGGGTGTTATTGCCTGTATCACCGGCATCCCGTTGTCGTCTGCTCTTACTGGGATTTTCATACTACCCTGAACATAAGACGCCGAGAGAAATGTGTGTATCCTCTGTGACGAAACATCACACATTCCATTCATCCTGACCCATTCGTAACGTGCATCGGCAGCAGTGAGTGATAGGAAATCTGTGAGGTGACGAATAACAATGACAATGGTAGTAATAAAAAATCAGTAATCAAAGATGTTTACTGTATTACAGACGATTGTTAAGGATTAACAAAATAACCAAGAAAGACTGAGTGTTTAATTGTCACACTGCATAGGTCTTCTTACCTCTTTGGTACTGAATTCTGTTCTGGTTGTTTGCAGAGAGAAAAGAAAGCCCCCTGTAGCCATACATATCGCTAGTACAACGAGATACTGCCTATCAACTATCCTTGCTTTACATCACAAGACGAACATGGCGTCACCGAGTTGATATTTGAAATACATTTCTGTTTTCTCTCTCTGTCTCTCTCTGTCTCTCTCTCCCTCTCTTTATTTTTCTTTTTATTTTATGAGGAAAGCATCGAGAAGCGCGAGTAATAGGCAAGTCGGCATATAATCTATTTACAGTTATTTTCATCGGGATACATAATGCAAAAATACACTTTTTAAGTGTATTATTGTGTAATTCCAATTACTGACAGTCTATTCGTGGCCTTGCTCGCATTCAGTGGGCTGAAACCCGTCACAGAAGCTAGCAAAACACAAATATTTCTTGCACCATGCGCAACGCAAAAATGAAAGAGAAGACGGCAACGATATGCCGGTGATGCAGGCAGTAATACCCAACTATTTCTACCGACTTAACACCGTGACGACGGAGAAATTGGCGTCTCACTGTATTTTGATTATAATTCGTTAGCCTTCTTGTGACCTCGTTCTAATACCTCGTGGGAGCAGGCATAATATTTTGCTGTTTGAACACCGAGCAGTAACACACAAAGATAGTAGATGGAAGGATACAAAGAAACAATCAGACTCATGGGTGTGGATCCAGTTCATCATTAGAAGACTAAACAAGAGGGAAACATTACGAAAGCAATGAGTATGCTGATCAGTATACATTATTTGTACAGATCGGAAGATGAAAAAGCGCAGATCTGCACTTTACTTTCTGTCTTACTGGGCATGATTTTTAGTTTCTTCTCTGCTGAATTTTCATATGAATTGATTATTATATGGCATAGAATAATTAGTTAACTGTGTTTCTTACAGCTTCCATACGCACCAACATTTTTCTACATTCTCGTTCAATTCGTGAAATTCTACATGTATGATCACAAGACTGCACATAGATGCAATCGATTTCGAGGTGCATGGTGTTTGTTATCTTACTTTTTGTGACAGGTGGGCAAAGTTTATTTCCAAAAACTTTTTATTGTACTGAAATAATCTTTTGTCACAAAGTAACAAGGGAAGTGTTTTATTTGTATATATTTTGTGGGAAACAGTAATCGTTATGGAAGATTATATACCTGAATGATTGACACAACTGGTAAGAGAATACGCCGCATAATAACCAAACCACACGCCGCCTCTCCGTATCCTGCTATGACATAAGCATGGGATTCTCCTCACATACCGCTACAGAGCTGTTCCTAGCACAGCTGAGAACTGGCAACACTGTCACAAACATTTGGTAACACTGTGACAGTGCGATCACTTCCACATATGGTACTGAACTGACTCGCTAAATTCGCTTGATATTCCCTTTCCATTTGAATGACTCGTGCTATATAATCCTCATGTAAACTAAGACACTGAGACTGAAAATTCAATTTTTTGGCTAAAGAAATGCTGTTTTTCACATAAGTGACCACTTTTATTATCTTTCACGATGTGTTATGAGGCTGAGGGACCAATACCATGAAGAGAGTGGAGTGCTCACAGCAGTGTGTCCGTTGCCCCATGGTACCGCCCGTGTGTCATGTCGCAACGTCTCAATGAATCGTCAGTTCTAACCGTTGTAGGAGCCAGCGTGGGCGATCTTTGTTTTCTGATTTATTTTATGGAGTTACGAATTACCAGAAAAAATTCTGTAACGAAATCGGAAGAAAAACTTTTACACTTCAAGTCCTCTTGGAGGCTCGACCCAGTAAGTTGTGTTAATGGTCATAGACCTTGACTTTCTGACTGTCAAGCTGCTTCACAATACAAGCGTCTCTGAAGAAATTCGAATCGACCATCATCGATACGAATTTCAATCTTGTTCTTCACATAAGACTCACATGCCAGGGTGATAAGTATTGAGGGAATGAACCTCTTGATTACTGTAGGGCCTCTATGCTAAATTTCCACAGTAGCAGTTAGGAACTCTCTGCAGACATTTACTAACAGCGGCTCTAGCGACTTACTTTTTCTCTGGACAGCTTCAAATACGGGCAATTTTATCGCCTTAAATCCAATTGCATACTATAAATATCACTTCTGAACAGCGTTCACTTCTCCATTAATTAATATATAGACCTCAAAACAAGCAATATGCCTGCTCCATTAATTAATGTATAGACCTCAAAACAAGCAATATGCCTGAGTAGCTATGTAGCAGGTTCTGAAAGGTATTAACACTATGTTTTGCATCCATTTACCAGAGGGAATCAAAGAAAGCAACCAAACATATTACACTGCATTTACTCTCTGTGCCTTGATAACACATATGAATCCATGAAAAAAATAAATTATTTGAAGAATCTCTTGTGAAAGGAAAAAGAACAGGATATGACACATTAATTATAGCGCACTGGATTACAATGAAATTAAATCTGTGCCACATTGATGTATTGCATACTAGTTTAACAAAATACTCTCCAAATAAAAACGGTTGCAACAGAGTGTGAAACACAAATCAGACAGATTTTATGGGTCACCACTCAACAACATTAAAGCATTTCACATCGTCGAGATTGAGGAGTGGAGCAGACGTTGCCGGTAGAAGGCAGCACAGTGCCTCAGCCCCCGCCGGTAGGCAGCAAACGGGTCACAGAGAACTGAAACGCATGCGGTGTTCAGAGGCGGATGGTCGGCCAAGAAATCTCTCGCTAAAATATTGTTGAACCAAAATGTTAATGCCAATGTGACAGAAAGCGAAATATTTTGTAGATTCGCTTGAAATACACTATAGCTTCAGCACCGAGAAGGAAATGGTGATAAAAATGACGTCGACGAGTGGTCTCGGTTGCCAGATGTCGTAGTAGCTAGTCCTGCGTTTTATCTCAAGACTACAGTCGCAGTGGAAAATGAGGTACTCGGACTGCACTCAAGACCTCCTCCAGGAATTTACGCAGTCTACAATGTAGCCAGATCGAGCACATTGCCGGACATAGAATTCGGACGGCAGCACAATTGTATTGTCCACCTTACAGACAATTTTTTTGTTTAAGACTGTATTTACAACACATATTTCACGCTGAACACCCAGAAAAATTAACAACACAAAATTATTTTATGAGAGCAACGTTAGCTACAGCGTTCGAAGTATTCATAGTATTGTATACGTGTGTGTAATGCCCACTCATGGAAGACAAGGATACACAGTCTAGCTACCGTATTATAAATACGCCTCAGTTTGTGGATGAGCTCAGACAGGTTGATAATCATTTTGAATATTTAGCAGTACTGTACCCATTGGCGCTAAACTCGTTTTCAACCAATGATTCCCACAGCTACAGGAACACTACTTGTGATACCTCTTAGACAAAATACTTATGCAGTGCTATACAACGAAAAGATCGACCTGACTCAAACTGTGCTAAGTTTGTTTTACAACTTTCGTACGTGGATAAAGAGCTTCTCCTATTTGAGATATCTGTGAACGTTGCTGCAGAAGACGATTTAAGAAGAAACTAAATTCCTTCAGCTACGACAATGTTTAAAGAAATCGTCTTAACGGGACTAAATTGTGGCTTGTGAATCGATTTCTGACTGTACTCTGCCGCATTTCGCTGGTTGGAAGGCAAAAAGCTTACTGACAAATTTCACACAAGGAAAACGGGGACGAAATGTCTCCCACTGGAAGGTCATGTTGTTTTATTTAAATGATTACAAAATCAGCTATAACGAACAGTGAGGCTGTCAGTATAAGCACATTACTGTTGTCAGAATGTTGTTGCACTGCCCAGGGCCTGTAATGATAAAGGGCCCACTAAATTCCACAATCCGCATGCACTGCATACACACAGAAATTACTGTTACAGTGTACTACTGGAGCCCAATGAGTGAATCGCATATTTCCCGGTGAAAAAGAGCACTGGCAAATAGTCTTCGCTACATTAGGTTACTTAAACTGGTGTCACTCTGAGCTAGAATTTATGGTCAGTGACTAATTATAAGGTCAATGAGTCTGATGCGGGTTTTGCAACTGTGAAATACTTTCTTACATTATAGAAGTGAATATTAAATCTGAACTAATAATGCGCTAATTTTGAACTTGGATAGCTTACAATGAAAATCTTTCTGTTTATTGCAAAGGAAAACAATTGATTTTCTGAAACATTCTCTGCCATACACAACTTGAAACAGGTCACGTCGACCAAATCTTGTGGAAGAACTGACAGCGACGAAGGCAGTAAGATCCCTTGGCTTTTGGTTTGACAGTATTCGACAGCAATTTCTAGGCGCAAGTAAATTAAGAAAGGCAGCCCGTTATTGTTATCAAGTAATGTCTTCATCAATTACTTTAGTTTTAATGTAATCTGCGAGTAATTGCTGATGTTTGATATTAACATGAAAAGGACTCCGTAGACAGGGAAAGAACCTCTTCTTGGGCGGCTACTTCTATAACGACCTAGAGGCATTAAATGGTCTTCAAGCACATGCGTTCCAGCAACGGTATGAAGAAAATGATAGTAACAATGGCGGTATTAATCGAATTATCCGGTAACTTCACACTTCACAGTGGATTTTCTCGAACTAAGAAATTTGCTGAATTAGTGAATATTTCAAAATGGCTTTACATCGAGGCTATGATGCCTAGAAGAGTAATTACATCCTGTTGACATGAGAATAGCATAATCTCCACGTCAGAAGATTGCTTCTACTTAACCATTGAATAGACTCGCATTTTTTCCACCGTGACTAATTTTGTAAGCTAAGCACATCATCCGTTACAGCACACTCCTGGGGCTGGGAAATGTTGCCACAATGGTCTGGTGGAACGAACTACCACAGGTGCAATGCGTGGGTTGAGGCACTTACTTTTAAGAGGCACAAACAGATTTACTTGACCTCTGCTAACCTCAATAGAAATACGTTATAATCCAGAATCCGCATTAAACATCACGTTCCTTCATTACCAATTAGGCAGAGCCGGTATACGTTGGGACATTACGTAGGCGGAAGTCATGGTAAACAGAAATACTGTCTCCAGTAAACTTACTTACATTAGAAAATTTTATTTTATTGTATGAAACGATAGCTATTTAAAGGAACAGGGCTCTTATTTATCTTGTACTTGATTGAACTACACACGTTGAAAAATTTGGCGCTAGACGGTGATTCGAATTCGTATCTCATCTTTCGAGGATCTGAATCTCTCGGAACAGTATAGTTCAATCATTTCGTTACATTTCTCAAGACTGCAATCTTCTCTAGGTCTCCTCCAAAGGTAAGTATGTGGCTCCGAATCCTGATCCAGTACAAAAATATTCATAATTTCATTTCAACCCTATCACGTGCATACCAGTCTGCTAGTGAAAATTAACGTGCATTTTTAATGTCTGTTCATGTGTTGCCAACAGTCGCAATAGGTGTCGTTGTTTCTGGTCAAACACGCATACATCTTACTGTAGGTGAGTAATTAAGTGTTACTGAACTATGTTCGTGGATGATAAAGGACAGTGGGTGTGCGGTAGGATTGTCGCTCAGGTACGTAAATTTATATCCTTATTTTAGATTCAAACATCTAGCAGCTGGTAAGAAAAACCGATACGTAACATTTGATTTTACTTAGTTAACAATCCGATTGCGCGCTGGGTTCGTATCTCCGTCACAGAACTTCACATCATGCGCTTCCTCTTTAAATGCATGACCACTTTGTTCCTTCTGAATGGAGGTATATCACACAGCTTTCGTGGTTAGTTAACAGGGACGAAAGCGTCTTTAAAGGAGTCCAGCTTTATTACAAAAACTGTCATCTTTTTTTTTGTTTTCAAGATCTGATTTGGTTACTGATATTGGCGAAAATTTCTGTAATTCGTGCCTCTTCATGACTAGTGAGCAATATTATTAGATTAGAATAGATTAATACTTGTTCCATAGATCATGAATACGACATTTCGTAATGATGTAGAACGTGTCATTTTAATGAAAGATTTCTTTATATACCATGATTCAGTTTCTTTGCAACAATTTTTTACTCTGTCTCTCATTCTTTTTTCATTTTTGTCTGTCTCCCTCACTCTCTCTCTCTCTTCTTTCTCTATCTCTCTCTATCTCTCTCTCTCTCTCTCTCCCACACACACACACACACACACACACACACACACACACACACACACAGTCTTTTTTTATTTTTATTTGTTTGTTGTGCTCGACTATCGGCGAGGCACGGAAACGTTCGTCAATGATTTTCTTAGTTTTGAGCACACTTACGAAAGATATATAAAAACAACTATGAGATTTAAGAAGCTTAGTTTGCAGTCAGTTCTGAGTATTATTAGTGATTACACTCCAGTCCCCAAACCCAGTTAAAGAAATGTGAATCAGACGGATTACGTATTCCAGGCCGCAGCAGCCGCGTCTTTGAGACGTCAGCTATGGTCACTTCCCAGCCCACTGTAGGGTCACATCGGTTCGTCTTCTTCCTGTTGGTAATGTAACTGAGATTTGGCAACAAGGCAAGGCATATTTGGCAACTTTGTGACCGACGAGTTATTTCCTGGTGTGCCCGGAATTACGCCTCAAAGTTTACTTGATTTTTCCTGTCGTTTCCATTGATTAATCTGAGTTATTATTAACGCTTGAGCTGTAACAAAAGCTTGTAAATTTACGGTTTTCAGCCCAGGAAAGTCGTTGCACGTGAAAATCGCATCTAATCACGTCCTTTAAATAGCGGTTTACGGGTTCTAGCTGCTACTGGTCTCGTAGGAGGAGACTTAGACGCCTCCCTCTTCCTTAGCTCTGTGGAAACGTGCTAACCTGAGCGAAAATGACTGTTATGGTTTGCGGTTCCAGTTTTGCTGACTGTAACGTTTTTTATCCCTTCTGTGAAAGAGCTACGAGCAGTCAGATCACACATCGATAAGGAAATCGCAAGAAAATACTTTCGGTTCGTAGTGCAATGGTGAAAAACTTACAATGCAGCACAACAGGTAACGCCTGTTTCCGCTGCTGACAACGAAATTTTGGGTTTCTAGGAATACATAACTTTATTTATGAAATGCCACATTTGCATACCACTTGAGTATGATACAGCATACCAATCAAACACAGACCCAACCGAAATCCAAGCGATTAGTATTTTACTAATTCGTGCCGGTAGAGGCACGCTTGTTTACAGATACTCAGTTTTATTGAAACAGACTTTCGTTGTAAGGTTAGCGTGAGTAGTTTTATTTCATTTCTTATAATACAGTGCACAAGTTTCGTACGGTTTCTTTTAGTGTTGTTAAAACATTAGTTAACATGAGAGAGAAATTAATCATCAACGATATATGCGAATTCTCTGATGTTATCTATAACAGTCTGACAATGCACATGCAGTTTATTGATTACATGCATGTAGAAAACGTGTTCTGAGTTAAAGCTGTCAAACAAGGTTTTATGAAGAATAATATGCCACTGCTAATGTAGAAAATACTTTTGTGGCGCATTTTGGCACGATGCGCTCTCCCTATACATAATACAAAAGTTTCGAGATGCATCTGCAGCCTGGCCATCCATTATACCTGAAAAGAACAAAATGTCGACGAAGTTAGCCCTTTTTCCTAATGGAACTATTTTGGGTTGAGAAGTGAAGGTAATTATGTTCAAAGTTCCATTAGATCGATAACATCAGCAGACAGGAGTATGGCGTTATAAAAAATGTAGCAGTGAATGTACCCAACAGTGAGCGACGCTTATCGTTACGCTACTATCTGACACATAGCTACAATACCTCCAGAACTCAACAACAGTTGCTCCAGAACTTGCACATTGCACAGTGCTGTGAGATAATTCATATGGCCGGATCTAGACTTCGGAGTGACAGACAGTTAAAGCTTTTCTTTTGCACTGCACGACGTTTTTAACGAACAGATAACGCAATAGAGTAGCTCAAGTCGAAAGGAACACTTCCTGTATAAATTTGTGCATCCTACACTGTTGGCAGTTCTGTGTAGGTGTCCGTTACGTGATTTTATTTCGGTGACTACAAAATAGAATAGAGTGTATGCACTGGGTAACCGAGGCAGCTAGTTAACGGCGGTTCGGTCAACCAAGTAAATGAATGTACTGAACATGCTGCAAACCACTACAGGGAGTCTGTGGGTCAGAATTCTCATCCAGTGTGACGCAACATTGTTATGATAGAAAAATGAGTGACGGAGAAGTGAGTTTGGTGGTCTCTTGGATTGATGCTAGGTTCATATACTTATGGTCTGGGTTCGATTCCAACTTCTGCTGATGATTTTTGATAAGTAGAGACAGATTCTGTTCTCTTGTGGCTACGCCAGGTGAAGAAGGTATAATGGCATTGTGGTCTGACATTCATGTTAAACATGATATTCCTTCTCTACCAAGTAGACGTTAGGTTGAACCACACTAAAGTCAGGAGTCGCGACACGTAGAAACTCTATCAACAGTAACCTTTCTTATACTAGTTATTTATTTCTAGTGACGAAACAAACGCTATGTAGGGTCATAGGACGCTTAATCCATGTTTTATTTGAGCTTCTGTATGTCGATAAGATTGGTTCTGATCTGGGAATGCAACTCAGACCGCCATTAACGCGGAATCTGATCCCTTCGTGACAATACAGCTCGACGCAATTTGTTGTTTGTTCATAACTGCAGATTGCTCAACATCTCCACATATCGCGCGTGAAAGGTTTCGAATCCTGGCCTGGCACTAAAGCTTTCATTATGTATTATTAAGCTCTAGCATGAGAAAACCTATCTGCTGGTGGGTAATAATTTTGATGTTTAATGTATTTTCATTCGTTGTCAACACTAACGGTATCTGACGTTTTTGAGTCCCAGTGAGACACAGAACTGTTTGCGAAATCATTGTAAATTCAAGGATGTTATTCCGAGTTGCTGGTGGAGAAAAATTCGGTAGCTGACGTCTTTGTGTGCAGTCAACAACGAAATGTGTGGGGCTCGATTCCCAGTCAACACTGAACTCTTCGTCATATTATTTCTAGTTCAAACATGCTCACATGTCGTTGCTGGTGTAACAAACCCATTTTTAACGTTCGTTTTCTCTAGACTATAACAGCGATAGGTGCCAGGTTGGAGTCCTGGGAAATTAAAAATTAATGTTTCGTCTCGTCATTTCAGTTAAAACATCTCGGTACTGCCGAGAAAATCCGATATGTCACAGTTGATTGTGCTTCGATGACAATCCCATTAGGTTCTGGGTTCAGATCCCTGTCCAATACAAAATTTTACCCCACGGCATTTAAAGTTAGTTACTTGTGAAGAAAAAATATTTAACATCTCTCGTAGTTAGTTAACAAGGACAATGGATGCTGCGTAGGAATTCGCGTCCGTTAACAATGTTTACGTTATGTAATTTAAAGTTGATATTTGCTAACTGATACTGTCTAAAATCGAGGTATATCACTCTCTGTATGCCTAGTCAGGAATGACAGTTTCCGTCAGTCACGAAGTCTTTGCCTAGTCTGCATGACCTGGGTTTGAATCCATACGCAGAACGAGACGGTTCGTCGTGTCATTAGAGGTTCATACATATTCTCAACTAGCTGCTCGTGAATAACTTAAATTTTTAATGTCAGTTTGTGTTAAATAATAAGTGCGGTATGTTATTTTTAAGAATAAGTGCGGTATGTTATTTTGAAGAGGAAATCATTAATACGACGAACTTACTACGTGAATTACCTATCTGACGTAATAATGAGAGTGGTAACATTTCATGTATGTTATTTATTGTAATAAATGTGAGCTTACAAGCCTGAAGAACCGTCTTATCTGTGAGAAGATGTTCCCTGATATTTGTAGTACCTTGGTATTCCTTTACATCTTGAGTTATTGCAATACGGAGCAGTGTTTTCTAGTGGTGACTTGTTGGAACCATTTTCAATAGTCAAATGACTGTACCGAGGGGCGATTATAGGACCTGCTAGACGGCTGCTCTATGTGGGTTGCATTCTAATCAGGCGAAATGCAATTCAGGTCGTTCGGATACTTTTGAGCACGACTGTACGTGGATTTTTGTCTTCATCCATCATATTTAACGTTCCTTGCATGAATTCCTTTCTTTTCTTCGTAAGCAAGGCTTGGAAATACTTTATCCATCCCTCCAAGCTTACTGGAGTAATCCCAGCTCTAGCATATTCTGCGATCCGCTTGCTCTAGTACCACCAAAGTTTTCCTCTATATATTCTCCGTCTTTCTGCCAAGCCTAATTTTTAGCTTCAGTAGTTTGTGCTTCTTTCCGTTTGCCCCCTAACGTTTATATCTTCATCAAAGCGAGTGCCCAGATATTTATTATAGGCCTTCTTTTTCATCTTCACCTACTTCTCTACTTCCTCGTACCACCATGGATTCCTACTCTCATTTCACAATTTTATTTTCTTCCTCAGAGTTTCAAAGCCCTCCTCATATATTTTCGTTTAACTGATAGTATCATCCCTGACGTGTGATGCCTTCGCTGCCAGTCTAAATCGACAGAGGAAGACTTTAGTCTGTTAAGTTTGCACGGGGATTTAAGGTGGACGTCCAATTACTTCACTCTTTCAAAGTCTTCACATACGACCTCTTTCCATCTAAAGGACAGTAGGTTCTTGAAAACAAAAATTAATGGTCTGATCCAGATTCGGAGCTCCATAGAACTCTCACTTGCCTTATAAACAAACTGGCTTTCTGTCATGTTATCACATAGTTACTGGGCTTTAACTTACGAGTCGGTTATTGCCAAGTATATTGATGTATAGATTTAACCCTAAACTGAGTCACCAGAAGTCCATCAACCTACCCCATTCTCATTTGACACATTTTCCGCAACTGACCAACAATGGCACCATTATGTCTCCACCTAGTAAGTGCATTCAAGTCTCCAGTAACTAAAGTTTCCTTTCGATTACATTCCTTCTCCATTGATCCCATCAGTTCCGAATACAGCTTTCCTTGCCTCCCTCCTAGTGTCGTGATATGGCGAATGCCCTGCCATGATCACGACTAAGTGGCTTAAAAATTCCAATTTCAGGTACAGGATCCTTTCACCACCTTTTGTATCTTTTTTGTATGTTTTCTTAATAGATATGGAGACCGAACCTCTGGCTTTCGCCTCTTCTGGCATCCCGCTGTAGGTATGGATGTAGCCATTCCGTTCTTCCATTCCGTGTGCTTTCCGGGTGGAGTCATTCCTGATGTGGAAAGGGTCCTTCCGGATGCCATGAAGAGCACAGGGTGCAGCCAGCTGCAGGTGGTGGCACATGTCGGCACTAATGACGTGTGTCGCTTTGGATCTGAGGAAATTCTCTCTGGATTCCAGCGGCTATCTGATTTGGTGAAGGCTGCCCGTCTTGCTTACGGGATGAAGGCAGAGCTCACCATCTGCAGCATCCTTGGCAGAACCGACTGCGGACCTTTGGTGCAGAGCCGGATGGAGGGTCTGAATCAGAGGCTCAGACGGTTTTGCGACCGTGTTGGCTGCAGATTCCTTGACTTGCGCCATAGGGTGGTGGGGTTTCGGGTTCCGCTGAATAGGTCAGGAGTTCACTACACTCTGCTGGCGGCTAAACGGGTAGCGGAGGCTGTGTGGCGTGGACTGGGCGGTTTTTTAGGTTAGAAGGCCTCGGAAAGTACAGGATGGGCTACAATCTCAAAGGGTGCATGGCAAATAAGGATGTGCTTGGATCAAGGAACAGTCGGAATTGTAGTTGTAAATTGTTGTAGTTGTGTTGGGAAAGTCCCTGAGCCTCAAGCGCTAATAGAAAGCACAGAAGCTGAAATCGTTATAGGTACAGAAAGCTGGCTAAAGCCTGAAATAAATTCTGCAGAAATTTTTACGAAGTCTCAGTCGCTGTTCAGGAAAGATAGATTAGGCAGAATTGGTGGTGGAGTTTTTGTGTCTGTCAGTAGTGGTTTATCTTGTAGTGAAGTCGAAGTAGATACACCGCGCGAATTGGTATGGGTGGAGGTTATACTTAACAGCCGAACTAAATTAATAATTGGTTCCTTCTACCGACCCCCAGACTGCGATGATATAGTTGCTGAACAGTTCAGAGAAAATTTGAGTCTCGTAACAAATAAATACCCCACTCATACGGTTATAGTTAGTGGGGACTTCAACCTTCCCTCGATATGTTGGCAAAAATACTTGTTCAAAACCTGTGGTAGGCAGGAAACATCTTCCGAGATTGTCCTAAATGCTTTCTCCGAAAAATATTTCGAGCAGTTAGTCCAGAGCTAATAGAGAGCATCATGATTGATACAGGGATTAGTGATCACAAGGTCGTTGTAGCTAGGTTCAATGCCGTTTCTTCCAAATCCACAAGAAACAAACGCAAAATAATTTTATTTAAAAAAGCGGATAAAGTGTTACTAGAAGCCTTCCAATCTCCATTCCTTCCGAACTGACTATGCGAATGTAGACAAGATGTGGCTCAAATTCAAAGATATAGTAGCAACAGCAATTGAGAGATTCATACCTCAAAAATTGGTAAGAGATGGAACTGATCCCCCATGGTACACAAAACAGGTCCGAACGCTGTTGGAGAGGCAACATAAAAGCATGCGATGTTCAGAAGAACGCGACATCCCGAAGATTGGCTAAAATTTACAGATGCGCGAAATTTGGCACGGACTTCGAGATGCCTTTAATAGGTTCCACAACGAAACATTGTCTCGAAATTTGGTAGAAAATCCGAAGACATTTTGGTCGTATGTAAAGTACACAAGCGGCAAGGCTGCGCAGTGCCGATGGTACTGTTACCGACGACTGTGCCGCTAAAGCGGAGTTATTGAACGCAGTTTTCCGAAATTCCTTCGCCATGGAAGACGAATGGAATATTCCAGAATTAGAAACACGAACAGCTGCTAGCATGAGTTTTTTAGAAGTAGATACCTTAGGGGTTGCGAAGCAATTCAAATCGCTTGATACGGGCAAGTCTTCAGGTCCAGATTGTATACCGATTAGGTTCCTTTCAGATCACACTGATACAATAGCTCCCTACTTAGCAATCATATACAACCGCTCGCTCACCGATAGATCTGTACTCACAGATTGGAAAATTGCGCAGGTCGCACCAGTGTTTTAGAGGGGTAGTAGGAGTAATCCATCGAACTACAGACCTATATCATTGACGTCGGTTTGCTGTAGGGTTTTGGAGCATATATTGTATTCAAACATTATGAATCACCTCGAAGGGAACGATCTATTGATACGTAATCGGCTTGGTTTCAGAAAACATCGTTCTTGAGCAACGCAGCTAGCTCTTTATTCGCACGAAGTAACGGCCGCTATCGACAAGGGATCTCAAGTTGATTCCGTATTTATAGATTTCCGGAAACCTTTGGACACCGTTCCTCACAAGCGACTTCTAATCAAGCTGCGGGCCTATGGGGTATCGTCTCAGTTGTGCGACTGGATTCGTGATTTCCTGTCAGGAAGGTCGCAGTTCGTAGTAATAGACGGAAAATCATCGAGTAAAATTGAAGTGATATCAGGTGTTCCCCAGGGAAGCGTCCTGGGACTTCTGCTGTTCCTGATCTATATAAATGACCTGGGTGACAATCTGAGCAGTTCTCTTAAATTTTCGCAGATGATGCTGTAATTTACCGTCTAGTAAGGTCATCCGAAGACCAGTATCAGTTGCAAAGCGATTTAGAAAAGATTGCTGTATGGTGTGGCAGGTGGCAGTTGACGCTAAATAACGAAAGGTGTGAGGTGATCCACATGAGTTCCTAAAGAAATCCGTTGGAATTCGATTACTCGATAAATAGTACAATTCTCAAGGCTGTCAATTCAACTAAGTACCTGGGTGTTAAAATTACGAACAACTTCAGTTGGAAAGACCACATAGATAATATTGTAGGGAAGGCGAGCCAAAGGTTGCATTTCATTGGCAGGGCACTTAGAAGATGCAACAAGTCGACTAAAGAGACAGCTGACACTACACTCGTTCGTCCTCTGTTAGAATATTGGTGCGCGGATTGGTATCCTTACCAGGTGGGATTGACGGAGGACATCGAAAGAGTGCAAAAAAGGGTAGCTCGTTTTGTATTATCACGTAATAGGGGAGAGAGTGTGGCAGATATGATACGCGAGTTGGGATGGAAGTCATTAAAGCAAAGACGTTTTTCGTCGCGGTGAGATGTATTTACGAAATTTCAGTCACCAACTTTCTCTTCCGACTCCGAAAATATTTTGTTGAGCCCAACCTACATAGGTAGGAATGACCATCAAAATAAAATAAGAGAAATAAGAACTCGAACAGAAAGGTTTAGGTGTTTGTTTTTCCCGCCCTGTGTTCGGGAGTGGGATGGTAAAGAGATAGTACGATTATGGTTCGATGAACCCTCTGCCAAGCACTTAAATGTGAATTGCAGAGTAATCATGTAGATGTAGAAGTAGATGTAGATGTAGCTTTGCCCGTTTTCTTCATTTCAGTAAGGACTACTACTTCTTCGGTCTTAGCTGCAAATCCCTGAATGTTGCATGTACAGATATTCTTTGACCTGGTCTGTCTCTAATTTCGTTTTCCAGGAAGACTATCCAGTTCATCCTATCCTATTTTGTATCTCTATCTTGAAGAATAATAAATAGAATATATCTGGTTCAAAAAAGTTTAATTTTACACATAAAGCAAAAATAATGCGTTGACTTTGGTTTTTTATTCTGTTTTCCCAAAAAAAATGTAATCTGTATCATTTAATTGAGAAATTTGGAGTCAATATCATGTTTAAAAATTATTTCTTTGAACGTGCAAGCCTTGTCTCCAGAAGTAACGAAGAGATTTCGAACCACATCTCCTGAAGTAAAAATTGACTTCTCATCTGGTAAAATAAACATATTTAATTCTATGTCCTTTTACCTAAAAAATCAACATAACCTTTGGCTTTTAAGCAGCAAGGTTTACATCCATACAATCTAAATGGCTGCTTGCTATTTCCAAATACTTTATGACAGCATAATCTCGTATGATGAGAACAGTGCCAGGTGCTTCTTCATTTCCGTCAAATTCTTGATCTTCTTCCTGAGAAGTCCGAAAATACAGCCCTATATTTTCTACTAGCAAAAACAAGAGTCAGATTATAATTCATTTTAAATCTGAACTTTTGTTTTATGGAACGGAATTGCAAATTTGCTTACCAAATACTTGAATTAAAACAACACAATGCAGGTTAGTACTTACAGATCTGTTTGGAACTAAGCAAATTTAGCAGTACATCAGATGTTCATTATTAAATGAACAAAACAACTGACAGTGTCGCCAACTGTGAAAATTACAAGTTTCCTTTAGACTGGTTCACTACCAACCAAGAAAAACAAATCACTGAGCGATAGCATAGAAGTATTTGGAAGTTTCATTCCTGTTCACCCCACTGTTTCTGTTCACTGCATTCAGTCCTGATTGTTTAGGAAACCCTTTGAATGCTTACATCGAAAGCCTTCATTACTTAGTGACCGGCATTGAACATAAAACTGTGAACGTGTTTCTACATGCCATGTCTACTGTCTGATTGTTAACCTCAAACATGTTACAGATATTCTCCAAAAAAAGTTGGTCCTGACATAAAATAACAGATACTATTAGCTACAAAATAAAAGTTTATGATAGTTTGTAATTTTACTTATATTTATTTATATTTTCTGTACCGTTCCTCGTCGTATAATTCAAGTTGTTGCTTTCAGTTCACTGTATAGAAATTATACCTAACATAAACTAACATTTACTGAGACTCAGCACAAATTCTTATTCGTAATGCAAGGTTTCATGTAGCATAGCTCCGATGTACAAATCTCACCTAACATCACACGTCATTAATGCTCAGCTCATATTTTGATACTTAAAACGCATTTTGAGAGATCTGGGGCATCTCAATCAAAGCATGAGTTCAGTATACGTGGATTAAGACGACTAGTTCTGCCTATGACATGTTTTTTCTAGTTCTATTAATTCAATAATACATTGACAAAAATACAGTGATAAATTTCGAAAAACTTTGTCTTAACAAAATACTTCAGATGTGTACTTCACTAATCGAAATCAATCATTTAATAGACATATTAACACTGTTCTATACAAATTTTATTTCGGCGGTTTCCTTGTACTGATTGTTATTTTTGTACACCTTTGTCCACTTGCGTCAGTGAACATATTATATGATTTTCAAACGCAAGAGAACTGGTTTCAAGTGGCTCTGAGCACTATGGGACTGAACTTCTGAGGTCATCAGTTCCGTAGAACTTAGAACTACTTCAGCCTAGCTAACCTAAGGACATCACACACACCCATGCCCGAGGCAGGATTCGAACCTTCGACCGTAGCAGTCGCGTGGTTCCAGACGGTAGCGCCTAGAACCGCTCGACCACCCCGGCCGGCGCAAGAGAACTGTAATTCTGTAAAGGATACCAATTTCTGTTTTGATGCACTGAATCTTGCATGAAAATGGTCTTCAGCGTAATTTGAGATTATATTAAAGATAAAACTAAAAGACTACTAATTATTACTTATAGCCCATTATGCCACAAAATTATGCCACTAGCCACCATCAAAATAGAGTCGAAGGCACAGACAATATCATCAGAGTATTGAGAAGGATAGGTTAGTCACGCAGAATGAGCCACTTCAGATTGGACTGTATTTTTGCTCATTGTAATGGTATAGTGGCAACGCTTACTGCAGTCAAATGGTGTGATTTACACACATGTTTTTGTTTATGGAAGATATTGAGAACGAACCAATATTGCGTGCAGTTTTTGTTTGTGATTCAAACCTAATTATCTCCAACTCGTCAAATGAAGCCATGGACCGAAAATTCTGAATAAAACGACACAAAAAGGGATAAGTATACCAATGGGCGTCGGGGATTTTGTATCTACAAATGGAGTCTCGCTTAAATGTCAGAAAATAAACACAAGCAGAGCTCAAACTGTGTAACAGCTCGGTACCATTTAACGATCTCTTTGGTCAGCTTTTGTCTTGATTTTGCTAAAGGAGGACACCTCGGCGAGGTTCATTAAGTCGCTCCCCGCCCCTACCACCCCCTCCCCATCCGCGCCGGCCGCCTGTCACTTAGCGAAGATTAATCCACGTGACTTCCTGCTGACACCATTCCGGCGCCCCGCGCCCGCTACTGTCGCTAATTTGGGTTTTAACTGGACTTAATGGCTCGGCAATAATTAACTTTCCGATAACCGGGGGCGCTGAATAGCGTGCATGCGAATCGATTATCCATGTCTCTATTAGCTGTGCGGCATGAATTGCCTGTACGAAGTCTCTTGCAGTGAAAACGATCTCACATCTGCGGAAAATCGCAGGACGTACGCTCCACATTAACAGAGCGCTGCGGTCTAGGACAAATCCATAAACAATAATTAGTAATAGCGTCTGATCCAACAGTAATGGTGATACAATGTAATACAATGATCGCTCAACAAATGAAGACGTAAATTTATAAAAGAGGTACAGAACAATAACGTAACATTTTACAAAGGGTCTGTTCTGGTTTACCAACGAGAACTAAGCAAAAGACCCGACTAATAAAATAAATTAATCTCTCGTGTTTCGATAGGCTATCGAATCACCATTATTATCCTCAGCAATTAACTGATGATTGCTGCCGGATTGATTAGTAATAAGAACCTGCATGTGAATTAATTTGATTGTGGAATGAACGAACATTAACGAAAATGTGATTTATTAGTGCAATTTCGCTACAGAAATGACTCTCCTTACATCATTATATGAAATGGCTTGTTGAAGTTGCGGTCTTCAGTCCGAAGACTGGTTTGATGCAGCTCTCCACGCTACTGTATCCTGTGGAAGCCTCTTCATCTCCAAGTAACTACTTTTACCTACATCCTTCTGAATCTGCTTACTGTATTCATCTCTTGGCCTCCCTCAACGGTTTTCATCTCCCAAGCTTCCCTCCAGTACTAAACTGGTGATCCCTTAATGGCTTAATGCCTCTGAATGTGTCCTACATACTGATTCCTTCTTCTAGATTGGTTGTGTAACAAATTCCTCTTCTCCCCAATTCTATTCAGTACTTCCTCATCAGTTACTTAATCCACCAGTCTAATCTTCAGCATTCTTGAGTAGCATGACATTTCAAAAGCTTCTATTCTCTTCTTGTGTAAACTGTTCATTGTCCATATTTCACTTCCATAAATGGCTACACTTCGTAGAAATACTTAAATATATATTCGATGTTAACAAATCTGTATTCTCCAGAGATGCGTTTCTCGCCATTGCCAGTCTACATTATATATCGTCTCTATCTTTACCACCATCAGTTGTTTTGGTTCCCAAATAGCAAAACTCATCTAATACTTTAAGTGTCAGCATCACTTCATTTAATTAAACTACATTCCGTTACCCTTGTCTGGCTTTTGTTGATGTTCAGCTTAGCTCCTCCTTTGAAGAGATTCTCCGCTCCCTTTAAATGCTCTTTCAAGTCCTTTGCTGTCTCCGGCAGACTTACAAATTCACCGGCACAATTCAATGTTTTTATTTCTCCTCCCTGATTTTTAATTCCTACTCCAAACGTTTCCTTTGACTTCCTTCACTGCTTTTTCAGTGTACAGACTGAATAACGTCACTGTCTCATTCCCTTCTGAACCACTATTTCTCTTTCGTGCTTCTCGACTCTTACAACTGCCACCTGATTTCTGTACAAGTTGCTGATAGCGTTTGCTTTCCGTGTTTTACTCCTGGTACCTTCAGAATTTCGAATAGATTATTCCGTGAAACGTAGATATGCCTTTCCCCCTGGTCTGTAAAGTAAGTCGTAGGGTCATAATCACTTCTCGTGTGCCTACATTCCTCCAAAATCCGAAGTGCTCTTTCCCCATGTCAGCCTAAACTACTTTTTCTATTATTCTGTAAAAAATGCGTATCAGTATTTTACTATCACGACTTATTAAACTGATAGTTTCTTAACTTTTACACCTGTCAAAAACTGCTTTCTTTTATATTACAGCCTGTCTCATACATCTTGCACACCATATGGAATAATTTTATCATAGTTGGCTCTCCCAAGGCTATCAGTAGCTGTGACAGATTGTCGTCTACTCCCAGGGCCTTGTTTCGATTTAGACCTTCTCGAAATATCATATCTTCCACCTCATCCTCGTCTGCGTCCACTTCCTTCCTATAATACTTCTTTCACCTCCCTTGCATAGACCCTCCATTTACTCCTTCCACCTTTCAGATGTCCCTTATTTGGTTAGCACTGATTTTTTATTTGAGCTCTTGACATTCATACAGCAGCTTCTGTTTTTTGCAAAGGCTTCCTTAATTTTCCTGTGGGCGGCATCTATCTTACCATAGTGAGATCTCCTTCTGAATACTTACATTTATCCTCTGGCCATTACTGCTTATCCATTCTACACTTCCTGTCAATCTCATTTTTAGACTTTTGTATTCCTTTTGACCTGCTTCATTTACTGCGTTTTTAAATTTTCTCGTTTCATCAATTAAGTTCAGTATCTCCTGCTTTATCCTAGAATTTCTACAAGGTCTGGCTCTTTACCTATTTGATGTTCTACTGCCGTCACTACCCTCATCTCTTAAAGCTACTCATTCATCATCCCCTGTGTTCCTTTCCCCTGTTCTATTCGTCCATTGCCTAATGCTCCCTCTGAAACTTTCAGCAGCCTCTGGTTCTTTCAACTTGAACAGGTCTCATCTCCTTAATGTCCCACCTTTTCGCAGTTTTTCCAGGTTTGGTGTACAGTTCATAACCAACACATTGTGGTCAGTCTACATCTGTTCTTGGAAATGTCTTACGATTTACATTAATTTAGATGTTTATCATTAGACCTTCAAAATAATACTAGAGTGACACGTAAGCAATTTAGCCACAGGATCAGGGAAAAGCTGCATTTATTAACTGTTCTTCGGCGTGGAGGCATGAGAACATTGTATCCACAAGAGTAACTGCCTTTAATTACACTGTTCGTGATCGTACAATAATGTCCCGCCGTCAGCATCTTCCGGTCTTGTACGTAGAACTGCTAATATCGAACACGGGGACCCGGATTCGGTTTCCGACTGGATAGTTACCGTAATGAAGTGTAGGGTGCTGCCTTGTTACGCACTTTTGTACAGAAATGTAATAAATTTGTAAAGTTGGAGCGGAGTATTCAATATGCCATTAGGCGCAGTGAAAACTATTTTAATCCTCTTGAAGATTGGTGAAGATACATGTCGTCCCTAGATAAATACAAGTGAAAATGAGTGGGTGGTTGCTGCATTCCTTCGTTTCATTGAAAACGAAACTGTCATGGAATGGATATGTCAGAAGCTGCCTGAATCACTTGTTGAGAGACGCTTCTTGATGTGGTCTCAGAAGTATATCTCTGTGCAATACCAGTCCGGAAACAGTCTGGAAAATTATAATTAGCAACATAGTTACAAAAGTAAGGCGAATGAAATTAGAGAAAACTCAAGCATGATTATGTTACAGGACCTGGAACTCGATTTAAAAGAAAGAAAATATTGTTGTCTAAAATTATTTCGTGACTTCTCGTTTCTTTTATGTCCCATTTATCTTTTTGCTGTATTTGCGACAGAACTCATTTTCATATCAAACAGATGGTAATTGTCACCTTTGTCGTTGCTACCTATCAGGACGGGTTACACATACGTAAATAGTTCATTGTTATAGGGAGATTTCTTCTTTGGTCTGATAAGTTTCTGAGCTGTGAGATAAATATAAAGATTTGTAACATTCTTAACTCAATTCTCAGGATTTTAGAGCTCCGTACTGATTGTGTAGGTGTTCGTTGGCTCAGAAGAGGCATAAAGTTCGGGGAATAAAGACTGCAGGTTTAAAAATTTGATCGTCACTGGTTGAAATATGGGCATTGATATCGTTTGCTTCCAAGCTGCAAGCAGCAATGTATTTACTACGAATAGTCTTCCTAAAAGGACGCTTTATGGAGTCGTAAAGTTTGTAGCACCTAGGAATCACTATCCATGTGACAATATTAGTACCCTTGCTTCATATACAAACTGTAATTATACCCTGCGTCCTCTACATACGGTGTAATATCCTAGCTTGGTCAACGTCGAAGATAAGTCACATGAGGCATGATCAATTGCTGTTTATTCGCATATCTGGCATCTAGGCGATGCAAGCAATTCGTATTTTGAAAACAGAGTTCTTTGTTGCCTACATTCTAGAATAAAAATTATCAGGGACAGTGGATACACATTAAGGAAACGTAATCTTTATCAAAGGAAGCAGAAGAACCATTTTCTGTTCTCCAACAGCAGGACGAGATCCATTGTCCAGCGCGCATTGTGTTGCTGCTAGGAAATGCAAACCTGAGGAGCGTAGATGTACTTAAGTATTGAAATATAAGGAATCTTTTGTAAAGAATATTATTAATATTACCGCGACCTATGGTCTACGCAAAAGGTAAGCGCCGCTGGCTAGCATGCTGCGGGTCGCCACAACATTCGCACATCAAGTATCCATCAGAGTGTGGAATGAACAGTAAATTGACGTAGTTAAAGTTGTTCTACAGAGCTGTAACACCTAGTCTTTAAAAAAAAGAACAACTATTTTGTGTACTATAGAAAAATGCGAAAAACAGGATCGCTGGTGTTAACTGGCAATATGTAGACTGATCGTAAATAAAAGGAGAAAATGAGAGCAAAATGTCGTAGTTGCAAACAAAAAGCTCTGCTCTCAGTAGAACTGGAAAATAAAAATGTACGGCTATTCTTGAGAACCATAACCTTCAGTGGAATGTTGAATGGCCATGCAAGGTAAAACGTTACCACATATACCACACGTAGTTTAGATATGTGAAGAATTAATTATTTTAAATTATTTATAATTTAATCATGGCCCTTTTGTAATTATGAATGTTATTTTACTGATTCAGGCATAGAATTTGTGGGTGGCAAAGGCAATGTAAGGTTTGGGAAGAAATGCCAGGGGGAAGTTCCACTATTTCGGTAGGTGTAAAGGTGCCAAAGGAGAAAAGGTGTGCGGTAGGAAGCCATTGAGCTTCAAGCCAGTCCAGTCAGTAACGTCGTGGCAGCGGAGTCAGAAGAGTCAATACAAAACATTAAAAGTGGTATTGTCATGTTCTGTTCCGTTAATTCGTACAACGATGCGTTATCGTCAAATACTATGTGTCAGTGGAAACTAAAGCTTCAGATGTATGTTATTGCGAGCCTGTATTGCAAGAAGAGTACACACTGTGCTTCATGGTAAGTGGACAGACATTGTCTTACAAAGAAGAATTGATATTTCGTTCAGTAAAATTGCATTTGGCGAGACATCAATGCATAGAGATTAAATAAAACTGACATTCAACCTACATTATACTCAAAGCAGTGTCCCAGTGACTTCGGCAAAGTAACACATAGCTTTTCTATATCCAAGGACGAGTGTTTATTTTCAAGTAATTACTAAGTGATAATTCATACAGTTATTCAAGCACTGACTAACAGCCGTCGTGTCGCCTGAGACACGTTTCGGATCTGCATCTTCAAATTCTTAATTTATCATTGTAAGAACAAACTTATGAAAACGTTAGAGACTGCTTATTAAGTTACCGTATTGTGTAATATAAAAATAAGAATAGCCAACGAAAGGCAACATTCTACGAGTCGGGGTGTGGAATGTCATAAGCTTGAATGTTGTAGAGAAGCTAGAAAATCTGAGAAGGGAAAAGCAATGGCTCAACCTAGATACAGTAGGGATCAGTGAGGTAAATGGAAAGAAGATAAAGATTCCTGATCAGACGAGTATAGGACAATATCAGCAGCAGAAGAAAATTGTGTAAAGGTACTAGGATTCTTTATGAGTAGGAAGGTAACGCGGACAGTGTGTTATTATGAACAGTTCAGTGACAGAGTTGTTATTATCAGAATCGACAGCAAACCATCATCGACAACGGCATTTCAGTATACATGCTGACGCCGCAAACTGAAGGTGAAGAGATAGAAGAAATAAACGGGGATGCTGAAAGAGTAATACAGTACATAAAGGAAGATGAAAATCTAACAGTCCTGGGACTGGAATGCAGTGTAGAGGAAAGAGTAGAAGAAAAGATTACGGAAGAATATGTGCTTGGGACAAGAAATGAAAGGGAGAAAGACTAACTGAGTTCTGTAACAAATTTCGGCTTGTAATAGCGAATATTCGGTTCAAGAACCACAACAGGAAGAGGTATTACAGGAAAAGGTCGGGTGATACGGGAAAATTTGAGTTAGATTACATCATGGTCAAGCAGAGTTTCCGAAAACTGATACGGAATTGTAAGGCCTACCCAGGACCAGATATAGACTCAGATCACAATGCGGTTGTAATGAAAAGTACGCTGGAGTTCAAGAGATTTGTCAGGAGGTATCAATATACAAAGAAGTGAGGTACGGAAATAGTAAGGAATGGTGAGATACGTTAGAAATTCTCTAATTGCTGTAGATACAGCAATAAGGAATGGCTCAGTAGGCAGCACAGTTGAAGAGGAATGGTTATTTGTAAAATAGGGTATCACAAAAGTTGAAATAAAAGCTTAGGTGCAAAGAAGATAACTGCAAAGAAACAACGGGTAACAGAAGAAATACTTCGGTTGATCGATGAAAGAAGGAAGTACAAAAGTGTTTAGGGAAATTCAGGAATAGAGAAATACAACTCGTTGAGGAATGAAATAAACAGGAAGTGCAAGGAAGCTAAGACGAAATAGCTGCATGAAAAATGTGATGAAATCGGAAAGGAAATAATTGTCGAAAGGAGTGACTCAGCATGTAGGAAACTCAAAACAACCTTGGGTGAACTTAAAAGCAGGGGTGGTAACATCAAGGATGCAATGGAATTCCACTGCTAAATGTAGAGGAGACAGCCGATAGGTGGAAAGTGTACATTGAAGGTGTCTATGGGGGGGGGGGGGGGGGAGGCGGAATTTGTCTGATGTGATGGAAGATAGGGGATCCAATATTTGAATCAGAATTAGAGAAAGTTTTGGAGAACTTAATATCTAATAAGATAGAAAGTACAGATAAAATTCCATCAGAATTTCTAAAATCAATTGAGGAAGTGGCAAAATAACGACTATTCACGTTGGTATGTAGTATGTATGAGTATACGATATACCATTTGACTTCCGGAAAAATATCATCCACACAATTCCGAAGACTACAAGACCTGACAAGTGAGAAAATTATCGTACACTCAACTTAACATCTCATGAACCTCAAGTTGCTGACAGGAATAATACACAGAAGAACTGGAAAGAAAACTGAGGATGCCTTAGATACGTTTAGCTTTAGGGAAGGTAAAGGAGAGGCAATTATTTTGTGGTTGACAATGGAAACTAGACTAAAGAAAAATCTAGACACGTTCATAGGATTTGTCGACCTAGAAAAGCGTTCGACGTTGTAAAATGGTGCAAGATATTCGAAATTATGAGAAAATCAGGGGTAAGTATAGGGAGAGACGGGTAATATACAATATGTACAAGAACGAAGAGGGCCCTAGCCTAACCTAACCTAATAATAAGAGTGGACAACCAAGAACGAAGTGATCGGATTAAAATTGGTGTAAGACAGCCATGTAGCCTTTCGCCCCTACTGTTCAATCTGTACATCGAAGAAGCAATGATGGAAATAAAAGGAAAGGTCACGAGTGGAATTTAAATTCAAGGTGAAAGAGTATCAGTGATACTGTTCACTGATGACATTGCTGTCTGAGGGAAAGTGAAGAAGAATTACATGGTCTTCTGAAGGGAATAAACAGGCTAATAAGTACAGAATATGGACTGAGAGTAAGTCGTAAGAACGACTAAAGTAAAGAGAAGTAGCAGAAATAAAAACAGCGAAAAACTTAATATCGGGATCGATGGTCACCAAGTAGATGAAGTTAACGAATTATACTGCCTATATAGCAAAATAACCTATGACGGTCGAAGCAAGGAGGACATCAAAAGCGGACTAGCACTGGCAAAATGGGTATTCCTCACCAAGAGAAGTCTACTAGTATTAAACATAAGCCTGAATTTAAGGAAAAAACATACTGGAGCACAGCATTGTATGGTAGTGAAACATGGACTTTTGGGAAAACAGGAACAAAAGAGAATCGGAGCATTTGAGATGTGGTGCTACAGATGAATGTTGAAAATTAGATGGACAGATAAGTTAAGGAATGACGAGGTTCTGCGCAGAATCGGAGAGGAAAGACATATGTGGAGCCGGCCGGGGTGGGTGAGCGGTTCTAGGCGCTACAGTCTGGAACCACGCGAGCGCTCCGGTTGCAGATTCGAGTCCTGCCTCGGGCATGGTTGTGTGTGATGTCTTTAGGTTAGTTAGGTTTAAGTAGTTCTAGGTTCTAGGGGACTGATGACCTCAGATGTTAAATCCCATAGTGCTCAGAGCCAGTTGAACCATTTTTTTAAGACATTAGGAAGTGAATTCCATGGTTTCAGAAGGAGCTGCAAAGGGAAAAAACTGTAGAGGAAGACAGAGAGTGGAATATATATGCAGCAAATATTTGAGGACGCGGGTTGCATGTGCTACTCCGAGATGAAGAGGTTGGCACAGAGGAATTCGTGGCGGGCCGTATCATACCAGTCAGAAGACTGATGACTGAGAACGAAGAGTATGTTCAAAGATTTGCTATTCAAAAATACAGAAAATAGAAGTAAATGGTTTTGTGCCATGCTCTCGTAGTAATTTTAAAAGAAGATACTTCATTTATTTGCAAATAATTCAAGTGGTTCAAATGGCTCTAAGCACTATGGGAGTTAACATCTGAGGTCATCAGTCCCCTAGACTTAGAACTACTTAAACCTATGAAACTTCCTGGCAGATTAAAACTGTGTGCCGGACCAAGACTCGAACTTGGGACCTTTGCCTTTCGCGGGCAGGTGCTCTACCAACTGAGCTACCCAAGCACGACTCACATCCCGTCCTCACAGCTTTGCTTCTGCCAGTACCTCGTCTCCTACCTTCCCAACTTAACAGAAGCTCTCCTACGAGACTTGCAGTTCAGTTTTAATCTGCTACGAAGTTTCATATCAGCGCACACTCCGCTTCACAGTGAAAATCTCATTCTGGAAACATCCACCAGGCTGTGGCTAAGCCATGTCTCCGCAATATCCTTTCTTTCAGGAGTGCTAGTTCTGCAAGGTTCGCAGGAGAGCTTCTGTTAAGTTTGGAAGGTAGGAGACGAGGTACTGGCAGAAGCAAAGCTGTGAGGGCGAGACGTGAGTCGTGCATGGGTAGCTTAGTTGGTAGAGCACTTGCCCGCGAAAGGCAAAGGTCCCAAGTTCGAGTCTTGGTCCGGCACACAGTTTTAATCTGCCAGGAAGTTTCGTATCAGCGCACACTCCGCTGCAGAGTGAAAATCTCATTCTGGATACTTAAACCTAACTAACCTAAGGACATCACACACATCCATGCCCGAGGCAGGATTCGAACCTGCGATCGTAGCAGCAACGCGGTTCCGGACTGAAGCGCCTAGAACCGCTCTGCCTCCGCGGCCGGCGAACTATAGAAATTTTCGGGGAAATACAGATATACGGAAATACAAGTTACCTGGGAATGCTAATAAATAGGGAGTGTAGGGTAGCTCAGGTGAAATGGCTGCTTTAAAAATGTGAAGAAATCGAAATGATTGTCGGAACTACTTACTCGTCATGTAGAAAAGTGGAAACAACCTTTTCTGAAATTAAAAGCAAGCGCGGTAACATTAAGCATGCACCGGTAATCGCACTGTTAAATGGAGAGGAGAGAGCAGATACATAGAAAGAGTACTCTGAGGGTCTCTATGAGGTGGTGGACTTATCCGATGGCGTGACAGATGGGAGAAAAATGAGTCGATAGAGGGAGTGATAAGGAATCCAGCATTAGAATTAGAATTTAAAAGAGCTTTGGAGGACTTAAAATCAAATAAGGCAGAAGGGATGGATAACATTCCATCAATACTTCTAAAATCGTTGGGGGCAGTGACAAAAAAACGATTATTCACGTTGGTGTGTAGAATGTATGAGACTGGTGATATTCCATCAGACTTCCGGAAAAACATCAAACACACGATTCCTAAGATTGCGAGAGCAGACAAGTAAGAGAATTATCGCCCAATCAGTTTAACAGTTTATGCATTATACACTCCTGGAAATGGAAAAAAGAACACATTGACACCGGTGTGTCAGACCCACCATACTTGCTCCGGACACTGCGAGAGGGCTGTACAAGCAATGATCACACGCACGGCACAGCGGACACACCAGGAACCGCGGTGTTGGCCGTCGAATGGCGCTAGCTGCGCAGCATTTGTGCACCGCCGCCGTCAGTGTCAGCCAGTTTGCCGTGGCATACGGAGCTCCATCGCAGTCTTTAACACTGGTAGCATGCCGCGACAGCGTGGAAGTCAACCGTATGTGCAGTTGACGGACTTTGAGCGAGGGCGTATAGTGGGCATGCGGGAGACCGGGTGGACGTACCGCCGAATTGCTCATCACGTGGGGCGTGAGGTCTCCACAGTACATCGATGTTGTCGCCAGTGGTCGGCGGAAGGTGCACGTGCCCGTCGACCTGGGACCGGACCGCAGCGACGCACGGATGCACGCCAAGACCGTAGGATCCTACGCAGTGCCGTAGGGGACCGCACCGCCACTTCCCAGCAAATTAGGGACACTGTTGCTCCTGGGGTATCGGCGAGGACCATTCGCAACCGTCTCCATGAAGCTGGGCTACGGTCCCGCACACCGTTAGGCCGTCTTCCGCTCACGCCCCAACATCGTGCAGCACGCCTCCAGTGGTGTCGCGACAGGCGTGAATGGAGGGACGAATGGAGACGTGTCGTCTTCAGCGATGAGAGTCGCTTCTGCCTTGGTGCCAATGATGATCGTATGCGTGTTTGGCGCCGTGCAGGTGAGCGCCACAATCAGGACTGCATACGACCGAGGCACACAGGGCTAACACCCGGCATCATGGTGTGGGGAGCGATCTCCTACACTGGCCGTACACCACTGGTAATCGTCGAGGGGACACTGAATAGTGCACGGTACATCCAAACCGTCATCGAACCCATCGTTCTACCATTCCTAGACCGGCAAGGGAACTTGCTGTTCCAACAGGACAATGCACGTCCGCATGTATCCCGTGCCACCCAACGTGCTCTAGAAGGTGTAAGTCAACTACCCTGGCCAGCAAGATCTCCGGATCTGTTCCCCATTGAGCATGTTTGGGACTGGATGAAGCGTCGTCTCACGCGGTCTGCACGTCCAGCACGAACGCTGGTCCAACTGAGGCGCCAGGTGGAAATGGCATGGCAAGCCGTTCCACAGGACTACATCCAGCATCTCTACGATCGTCTCCATGGGAGAATAGCAGCCTGCATTGCTGCGAAAGGTGGATATACACTGTACTAGTGCCGACATTGTGCATGCTCTGTTGCCTGTGTCTATGTGCCTGTCGTTCTGTCAGTGTGATCATGTGATGTATCTGACCCCAGGAATGTGTCAATAAAGTTTCCCCTTCCTGGGACAATGAATTCACGGTGTTCATATTTCAATTTCCAGGAGTGTATTTGCTGACAAGGACAGTATACAGAAGAATGAAAAAGAAAATGGGTTGTGTTAGACGACGATCAGTTTGGCTGGAAAACCTGAAAAAGCGATCGACAATGTCAAATGGAGCATTATGTTTGTAATTTGGAGAAAATTACCGGGTAGGCTATTGGGAAAAATGGGTAATATGCAATATGTACAAGAACGGGTAGGACACAATAAGACTGGAAGACCAAGAATGAAGTGCTTTAGTTAAAAAGTGTATAAGAAAGGGATATACTCTTTCGCCCATACTGTTCAAGCTATTCGTCGAAAAATCAATGATAGAAATAAAAGAAAGGTTCAAAAGTGGAATTAAAATTTGAAGTGAAAGGATGTTCTAGTAAGATTCGTTGATGACATCGCTATCTTCAGTGCAAGGTAAGAAGAATTAGAGGCTCTGCTGAATGAAATGAAGTTTACTAAGTACAAAATACACATGAAGAATAAATCATACAAAGACGAAAGTAATGAGAACAGTGAGAAACTTGGCATCAGGGTAGGCGATCAGGAAGTAGATGAAGTTAAGGAATTATGCTACCTAGGCAACAGAATAAGCAATGACGGATGGAGCGAGGAAGACATGAAAAGCAGACCAGAATTGGAAAACTTGGCCTTCCTGGCCAATAGACGTCTACTAGTGTGAAACACAGGGACTAATTTGAGGAAGAAATTTCTGGGAATTTATGTTCGGAGCACTACCTATGGGTAGTGAAACATGCACGGTGGGAAAACCGAAAAAAAAGAAGAGAATCGAAGCATTTGGGATGTAATACTACATAAGAACGTTGAAAATTACGTAGACAGATTACTGAAGGGATCATGAGGTTCTCTGCAGTATCGGCGAGGAGACGAATATATGAAAAACAGCTGCTAGATGGAGGAACAGAATGGTAACACACGTTAAGACATGAGTGGATAACATCCATGGTACTAGAGGAAGCTGTAAAGGGTAAAAAGTGTAGAGGGAGACAAACGTGGAATGCATCAGCAAACTAATTGAGGTAGGCGCAGGAGATGAATTGGAGGGGGGTCGCATCAGCCAGAATATTGATGACGCAAAAAAAAAAAAATAGTCATTCATCCAGGTAATTCGAACATAGAAGCTTCAACTGCATTAGAAATAATGGTTACATACAGCCACTAGTGTCCATAAAATTAAATCACTTAAAAGTCAGATTAAAGTATAAAGGTACCGAAATAAGTTCGCATATTGTGCATATGCATTGATGTTAGCTTTTTGTGAGATATCGAAATTCGTTCCAGTCCAGGACTCGAACCGGAATCTGAGCTTTTCGTGAGTGACCACCTAAAGCACTTTTTTTTTTACAGGAATTGTTTTCCAGAATTACATAATACAATATTTCCGTTACGAACGCGGCTAACGAAAAATTTTATTTACGAATATTTTAATCATATTTCTTATATGAAACAGCCTTTCCACTAAAATTAAGTTTCTTCCACGGACTAAAAATTAAAGAGTATTGGGAACCCGTTTTGTGCGTCAAGTACCTTCCGCCACGGAAGTCGAACACGCGGCAGAACAAATGGACGTGGTCAGCCCATAGAAGGCTCCGTCTCCGCGGCGGCTACTCCGCGCAGCGGCTCTCGCGGAGCGAGGGCGCCACCGCTAAGCCACGTGCAGACAGCGGCCAATAGCCGCTCCCTCCGGTTTCGTGTATATAGGGACCCGCTCTGCCGTAGTCCAGGCTGACCTCAACATCCACAGCCGTGACCCTGCCACCCTTCGGCGGTGGCATCAGTTCTTTGCCACCCTCCATGGTGACCTTGTTCCTCTCCCACAGCACACCCGTCCTGAAAGTAACTCCATCCCCGATGTTATCCTCGCTTCTCCCAACCTCCTTGGTCGCATTGCCGTTGATGTCCTCGATTCCGTCGGTAGTGTCCTTCTCACCATCTCCTCTACCCGTCCCGCCACTCCAGCCACCCGCCCAGCTTCCCCTCCAAAGTCTGTCCATGACTACCACCTTGCCAATTGGCATGCCTACCGGGAATCCATTGCCTTACAGGTCGAAAGCCGCCCCCTCACTTTCCGCAACCCTGATGACATCACCCATGCCTCTTCCTTCCTGCAGAAGACCATCACTGACGCTGTGGAGGCTCATGTCCCTACAAAACTCATCCACCCTCACCGCCCTACGCTTCGTCCACCAGCCGTCCTTCTTCTGCGTGAATCCCGCAGGCTCTACTGCTCCTTCCTCCGCACTCGTGACCGGGATACTCTCACCCGCCACCGGCAATTACAGCGACATTTCCGGAACCTCCTTACGGCAAAGAAACGCCGGGACTGGCGTCAGACATGCAGACGCCTCAACTCCATCCTCCCTGTCAACTCCTCCAAGTACTGGTCAGCCCTCCACCGCCTTACTGGTAGCCATCCCACCCCGCATTACCCCATCCTCCATGACGATCGACCCTTTCCTGACAACCTCAGTAAGGCTAACCATTTTGCTTCCCACCTATCCGAGGTCTTCTCCATTCCTGACGATCCCCATTTTGATTACTCCCTCTTCCCCACTGTCCTTGACCGCACTGCGCACTGACACCTCTGTCCCCCCGCTCGCCCCTAGCTTCCAGTACTTGAATCGGTTACCCCCCTCAGACATCAACACTCCCATCACCACGCAAGACATCACATTCGTCATCTGCTCCAAACGCAACACCGCCCCTGGTCATGATGGCGTCACCTACCGTCACCTCAAGGAATCCCCTCCATCCTTCCTGTCTGTCCTTGCTACCCTGTACAATGTCCTCCTCTCCACTGGATTTTACCCTGACCTGTGGAAGACTTCCTGTGTCCTGCTGTTCCCTAAGCCTAACAAACCCCCCTCTGCTACCTCTTCCTATCGTCCCATCTGCCTCGCCTCCATGTTCGGTAAGGTCTTTGAGGCCATCCTCTCTCGCCGTATCCACCGCCACCTTAACCAGCACCGCCTCCTTCCTCTTACCCTATGTGGCTTTCGGCCTTCCTTCTCTGCTGACGACCAGCTCCTTAACCTTACCAATCTTCTTCCCTCCAACTTAACTCCCGTCGCTCTGCTATGTTTCCCTTGATCTCCAGAACGCCTATGACCGTGTCTAGCATCCCGGGCTCCTTTTCAAACTCCAGACCTATGCTCTCCCCATCAACTTCGTCCGTCTCGTTGCTTCCTTCCTCTCCCATCGTCCCTCCTATGTGACTATCCACAATTCCAACTCCCGTACTTTCTACCCTTCTGCCGGCGTGCCCCAAGGTTCTGTCCTTTCCACTCTCCTCTATCTCCTGTACACTGCTGATATGCCCAAACCTCCCCCTCCTGTTCATCTTCTCCAGTTCGCTGATGACACCGCCTTCCTAGCCATTTATTTTACCCTTCAACGGTCCCAACGTGCCCTCCAAACCCACCTTGACCAATTCACCGGTTGGTGCAACCAGTGGTTCCTCCGTGTTAATCCCTCCAAGACCCAGGCGATCATCATAGGCCGCACCACCCGCTCCTTCCGCCTCCATGGTTTCTACCTCAACATTTATGGCCGTCCTATCCACCTCACTCCTACCCTCAAATACCTTGGCCTCACACTCGACCGCCACCTCACCTGGACTCCCTATCTCCTTACCATCCAAATCAAAGCTCACAACCGCCTCTGCCTCCTGAAACTCCTGTCCGGCCAGACGTGGGGTCTGCATCCTTCCACCATCCTTCACACCAACAAATCCATGATCCGCCCCGTCCTTTGTTATGCCAGCATCGCTTGGATTTCCGCCCCTCCCCGGTTCTATAAAGCCCTCCAAATTCTCGAACGCCATGCCCTCCGCCTGCCTTCCGCATCCGCCTTCCGTCCCCCACGTGCATCCTCTATGACCTCATCCCCTTCCCCCACCTTCTCCTTTTCCTTGATCACATCTGCACCCTCTATATTGTCCGCCGCCTTGATCCCCCTCACCCCCTGGTGTCTCCCTTCCTCTCCACTCCCAACCAGTTGCTGTGCCTTTACCGTTGTGTCCCTCCCTCTCTCAATCTCCACACCCTCCATCTCCTTTCCCAACACAACTTCCACCGTCTACCCCTCCCGGATGATGAGCTTCGCCCTGACATCTACCCTTCCTACCAACTCTAACCCCCTCTTCCTGCCTCCTCCTCCGGGCTCCCTCTCCTCCCCCTCCCTCCTTCCACCGAGCGAGGTGGCGCAGTGGTTAGCACACTGGACTCGCATTCGGGAGGATGACGGTTCAATCCCGTCTCTGGCCATCCTGATTTAGGTTTTCCGTGATTTCCCTAAATCGCTTCAGGCAAATGCCGGGATGGTTCCTTTGAAAGGGCACGGCCGATTTCCTTTCCCATCCTTCCCTCACCCGAGCTTGCGCTCCGTCTCTAATGACCTCGTTGTTGATGGGATGTTAAACACTAATCTCCTCCTCCTCCTCCCTCCTTCCGAGCGGATTTCCCCTCCTACTCCCCCTCCATCTCTTGTGCCTTCTTTCAGTGTCTCTGCGCTCCCTCCTGCCCTGTCTTCCCTTTTCCTCTCCCGCCCCATGTGTCTCCTGCCTCTTCGTGAACCCACGGTTACCCCTCCTCTCTTCATCCCGCCGCTTCCCCAGCTGCCCCATGCTCTCCCCTCCTTTTCCATCCTCTCTGACCTTTCCCTCAGCAGGTCCCACCTGGTGGTTTTATTCTTCGTCGTGTGTGCTCCAAGTGGGCTTTAAGTGTGTTGTTTCGGAGTGTTTTTAATACTGTGGCCAACTTTTAACCTGTGCATGAGCATCCAGTGTCTTCTCTGTGTTTTTAGAATAGCCAACTGTGTTTTTTAACTTTCTGGTGCCTTTTTTAACTGTCCCCCATGAACGTCTACATGTCCATGTCTTTTTACTTCCATTTTCTCCCCTTACTCTGTTTTATGTTCCACTTTTTTATCACATTACATAGGTATTATTTTATTCTTGTCTTTGTTGTCGTGTCACTCGGCTGAAGAGCGGCGGATTGTGCTGCTGACAGCCCTCCCCTGCCCATATGGGGCAGGGGAATGAAATCACAATAAAGAAAAAAAAAAAAAAAAAAACGTAGTCCAGCCAGTCTGGTACTCGCTCTGGATTCTGTTTCTATCTCGGCGGTAATGCGTTGTGGTCGTTGCTCGTTGTTGACATTTGCCTGGCTCTGGTTCCAAGTGGATTTACGATCGGTGTTGGTGTTGTGGTTTCCACAAGCGTCCGTTGTTTATCTCTTCCTTGTTGTGTCGCTCATAGTCGCTCATAGTCGGTCGTGGTCGGTTGTTGTCAGTTGTCGTTGGTCTGTCGTCCGACTCGTCCTGTGTTTACCCGGTGGTGCGTGTTCCACCGCCGGCGGCTTCCCCGCGTGGCGGCTCCGAACAGCAGCCCAAGGCGTTCCCGCTGTTGGTTGTGGTTACTAGAGTGTGGGTCTTTTTCAGTTACACAGTATCAAAGGAATAACACGAAACTCCTTTATTTAACATAGGAAACAGGAAAAAATAACTGAAGGATGCTCCTAGTGGGCCAAAATATGACGGTGAGAGCTCGTTACGAAGAAATCAGTTGGGGACATGCCTTTGGAAAGCAAACGCCGAGCCTTTGATGACCATGAGAATATTGCTTCACATGTCATCTCCGCACACCAGGGAGGTTGAAACTGCGGGACAGCTTGGAAAAAATGCTCCGTAGATGGTTGGCAAAGGTGGACTGGTATTTAAAGTGTTTTCTCAATATGTGGTGTCGTGCTAGGAGAAACGTCCTAAAATCGATCACGTTCTTTGGTCCATTTCTGAAAAGATACTCTTCACCGAGGTTGCCGCATGCGTCTTTGATGATGGAAAGTACGTCTCGTCCAGACAGAGGAGGGTGCTTGGGGCGACCATGTGCGTTGGCAGCTGGAGATAAAGGGCCAGTATCTGCTGGAGAAAGAACTACACGTCGTCTGTCCCACTGCAGAGGAGACTTGTTCTCCCGCGTCTTCCACATTACACCTCAGGCATGGGTGGCTATTCGCCAGCGCGGTGGCATGGAGTTTATGTTGCATCGGGTATTTGCCGGCAAGGACGACGCACCAATTTAATTATCTGAGCACACCTCCAGAACAGATCTAAAGTTCCATACGTTACATAGTCGTAACCCTCATGCTCACACAATTCGTAGTCGCCGCACAGTGAGCGAAATATTTTATCATAATTTTAGCCCATCGTGACATGGATACATCATTCGTGGTTACAATGTCTGTGTTTACACTGTGTCTAAATCGTCATAACACAATTTCCTTCCGACATGCATGCATGTCTGAAAGGAATGACCTATCACTGACGACTACAGCGACAGCAAACATTACGAAATACATGCGTGCCTGAAGGACATTATACTGCGAGGATACAGACACTGTAGAAACACAGACATCGCAACCATCAGTGATATATCTATACCTCCTCAGGCTAAAATGACGATATAATATTTGTCTCCCTGTTCAGGAATCACGAACTGTACGAGCGTAAGGATTGCGTGTGGGATGAACAGCCTACTGAGTACAGAATGTGAACTGACATTAAATCTAAGAGAGACGAAAGTAATGAGAAATAGCAGAAACGACAACAGCGACAAAATTAACGTGAGAGTTGTCGATCACGAAGTAAAAAGGTTCTGCTAGCTAGCAGACTAGTACTGGCGAAAAGGACATCCCTGACCAAGAGAAGTCTGATAGTATTAAACACAGGATTTGATCTAAGGAACAAATTTTGAGAATGTACGTTTGGAACGCGGCATTGTTTGATATGAAACAAGGACTGTGGGAAAGTCGGAACGGAATAGAATCGGAGGATTTGGGAAGTGATACTCCAGAAGAATGTTAAAAATTAGGCGGAGTGATAAGGTAAGAAATCGCGAGGTCCTAAGGAGAATCGGCGACGAAAAGAATGTGTTGGGAAAACTGACAAAAAGAAGAGACAGGACGGTCATGGGACATCTGCTAAAACATCAGGGGATAATAAAGGTGTGAAATTAAGTCACTTTCAAGGCTAGCGACCATTCTAGGAAATACACGCAGATCCGTAGTTAAGCAGGCTGGTTGTTTTAAAAATTGACACAGCAAGTGAAGAATGACCCTTTCAAATGTTCAAATGGCACTGAGCACTATGGAACTTAACATCTGAGGTTATCAGTCGCCTATAACTTGAATGGCTCTGAGCACTATGGGACTTAACATCTATGGTCATCAGTCCCCTAGAACTTAGAACTACTTAAACCTAACTAACCTAAGGACAGCACACAACACCCAGCCACCACGAGGCAGAGAAAATCCCTGACCCCGCCGGGAATCGAACCCGGGAACCCGGGCGTGGGAAGCGAGAACGCTACCGCACGACCACGAGCTGTGGGCTCGCCTATAACTTATAACTACTTAAACCTAACTAAACTAAGGACATCACACACATTCATGCCCCAGGCAGGATTCGAAACTGCGACCGTAGCGGTCATGCGGTTCCAGACTGTAGCTCCTAGAACCGCTCGGCCACACAGGCCGGCAATGACCGTTTCTGATCACAAAGTGTGTATGACGCGTTTCAGTGTTATTCCATCTTTTCAGAAATCCTAGTGCATAGCTGGCACAAGGACAAGAGCCGGCGGCTGCGGCCGAGCGGTTTTAGGCGCTTCAGTCTGGAACCGTGGTGCTGCTACGGTCGCAGGTTCGAATCCTGCCTCGGGCATGGATGTTTGTGATGTCCTTAGGTTAGTTAGGTTTACGTAGTTCTAAGTCTAGGGGACTGATGACCTCAGATGTTATGCTCCACAGTGCCTAGAGCCATGTGAATCATGATTTTTTTACGAGAGCGTTATCAGTTGTGTACATAACATGAGGTAACAGACCACTGGAACAACTACTAGTCTGTTGTTTCTTGTTACGAACACAACTGGTACAACTTTTGTCTTTGTGCTATCTCTGCACTTGGATTTCTGAAGACAGAAACAATTCTGAAAAGTGTATGTATTCTTCACATTGTGAGTTAACTCAGTTAAGTATATAGGCGAAAGAGTCGCCTACAAGCCATGGACTGTGCGGCTTGTCCCGGCGGTGGTTCAAGACCTCCCTCGGGCATGGGTGTGTTTGTCCTTAGGATAATTTAGGTTAAGTATTTTTATTTATTTATTTATTTATTGCTCCGTGGGACCAAATTAAGGAGAAGTCTCCATGGTCATGGAACGAGTCAATACACGAAATTATAACACGGTAGTAGAAACAGATAAAATGAAATACAAGAAACGTATTCAGGCGACATTTCGTAAGTTTAAATAAAGAAAATTAACAAAATAACACTGGAATTTGCTTAATTTTTCAGCTCTTCCGGGAGCTCCTCGACAGAATAGAAGGAGTAAGCCATGAGGAAACTCTTCAGTTTAGACTTAAAAGCGTTTGGCCTACTGCTAAGATTTTTGGAGTTATTGTGGTAGCTTATTGGAAATGGATGCAGCAGGATAGTGCACTCCTTTCTGCACAAGAGTCAAGGAAGTGCACTCCACATGCAGATTTGATTTCTGCCTAGTATTAACTGAGTGAAAGCTGCTAACTCTTGAGAATAAGCTAATATTGCTAACTACAAACGACATTAAAGAAAATATATACTGTGAGGCAATGTCAGAATTCCCAGACTATTGAATAGGGGTCGACAATAGAATTTTGAACTTACACCACATTTAGCTGGAACAGCCCGTTTTTGAGCCAAAAATACCCTTTTTGAATCAGAAGAATTACCCCAAAAAATAATACTATATGACATAAGCGTATGAAAATATGCGAAGTAGACTACTTTTCGTGTTGACCTGTCACTTATTTCAGATACTGTTCTAATGGTAAATAAAGCAGCATTTAGTTTCTGAACAAGATTCGGAGCATGGGCTTTCCACAACAGCTTACTATCTATCCGAACGCCTAGGATCTTGAACTGTTCCGTCTCGCTTATAACATGCCCATTCTGTCTGATCAAAATATCAGTTCTTGTTGAATTGTGAGTTGTTGTTGTTGTTGTGGTCTTCAGTTCTGAGACTGGTTTGATGCAGCTCTCCATGCTACTCTATCCTGTGCCAGCTGCTTCATCTCCCAGTAACTACTGCAACCTAAATCCTTCTGAATCTGCTTAGTGTATTCATCTCTTGGTCTCCCTCTACGATTTTTACCCTCCACGCTGTCCTCCAATACTAAATTGGAGATCCCTTGATGCCTCAGAACATGTCCTACCAACCGATCCCTTCTACTAGTCAAGTTGTGCCACAAATTTCTCTTCTCTCCAATCCTATTCTATACCTCCTCATTAGTTATGTGATCTACCCATCTAATCTTTAGCATTCTTCTGTAGCACCACATTTCAAAAGCTTCTATTCTCTTCTTGTCCAAACTATTTATCGTCCATGTTTCACTTCCATACATGGCTACACTACATACAAATACTTTCAGAAATGACTTCCTGACATTTAAATCTATACTCGATGTTAACAAATTTCTCTTCTTTAGAAACGCTGTCTTTCCCATTGCCAGTATACATTTTATATCCTCTCTACTTCGACCATCATCAGTTACTTTCCTCCCCAAATAGCAAAACTCCTTTACTACTTTAAGTGTCTCATTTCCTAATCTAATTCCCGCAGCTTCACCCGACTTACTTCCACTACATTCCATTATCCTCGTTTTGCTTTTGTTGATGTTCACCTTATATCCTCCTTTTAAGACACTGTCCATTCCGTTCAACTGCTTTTCCAAGTCCTTTGTTGTCTCTGACAGAATTAAAATTTCATCGGCGAACCACAAAGTTTTTTATTTCTTCTCCATGGATTTTAATACCTACTCCGAATTTTTCTTTTGTTTCCTTCACTGCTTGCTCAATATACAGATTGAATAACATCGGGGAGAGGCTACAAACCTGTCTCACTCCCTTCCCAATCACTGCTTCCCTTTCATGTCCCTCGACTCTTATAACTGCCATCTGGTTTCTGTACAAGTTGTAAATAGCCTTTCACTCCCTGTATTTTACCCCTGCCACCTTTAGAATTTGAAAGAGAGTATTCCAGTCAACATTGTCAAAAGCATTTCTCTAAGTCTACAAATGCTAGAAACGTAGGTTTGCCTCTCCTTAATCTAGCTTCTAAGATAAGTCGTAGGGCCAATTATGCCTCACGTGTTCCTATATTTCTACGGAATCCAAACTGATCTTCCCCTAGGTCGGCTTCTACTAGTTTTTCCATTCGTCTGTAAAGAATTCGTGTTAGTAATTTGCAGCTGTGACTTATTAAACTGATAGTTCGGTAATTTTCACATCTGTCAACACCTGCTTTCTTTGGAATTGGAATTATTATATTCTTCTTGAAGTCTGGGGTATTTCGCCTGTCTCATATATCTTGCTCACCAGATGGTAGAGTTTTGTCAGGACTGGCTCTCCCAAGGCTGTCAGTAGTTCTAATGGAATGTTGTCTACTCCCAGTGCCTTGTTTCGACTCAGGTCTCCCAGTGCTCTGTCAAACTCTTCACGCAGTATCATATCTCCCATTTCATCTTCATCTACATTCTCTTCCATTTCCATAATATTGTCCTCAAGTACATCGCCCTTGTATAGACCCTTTATATACTCCTTCCATCTTTCTGCTTTCCCTTCTTTGCTTAGAACTGGGTTTCCATCTGAGCTCTTGATATTCATGCAAGTGGTTCTCTTTTCTCTAAAGGTCTCTTTAATTTTCCTGTAGGCAGTATCTATCTTACCCTGGTGAGACAAGCCTCTATATCCTTACATTTGTCATCTAGCCATCCCTGCTTAGCCATTTTGCACTTCCTGTCGATCTAATTTTTGAGACATTTGTATTCCTTTTTGCCTGCTTCATTTACTGAATTTTTATACTTTCTTCTTTGATCAATTAAGTTCAATATTTCTTCTGTTACCCAAGGATTTCTACTAGCCCTCGTCTTTTTACCTTCTTTATCGTCTGCTGCCTTCACTACTGCATCCCCCAAAGCTATCCATTCTTCTTCCACTGTATTTCTTTCCCCCATTCCTGTCAATTGTTCCCTTATGCTCTCCTTGAAACTCTGTACAACCTCTGGTTCTTTCAGTTTATCCAGGTCCCATCTCCTTAAATTCCCACCTTTTTGCAGTTTCTTCAGTTTTAATCTACAGTTCATAACCAATAGATTGTGGTCAGAGTCCACATCTGCCCCTGGAAACGTCTTACAATTTAAAACCTGGTTCCTGAATCTCTGTCTTACCATTATATAATCTATCTGTAACCTATGAGTATAGTTATAAACTGTAAAAACTGAGTCTTACTGTCATTTAGCATAAAATTATTTTCCACAAGCCACAAACTTATTCATGAACTATATTATTTGATAATATTTCAGCATTACACACAAGATCCTTCACTACCAAGCTGGTGTCATCAGCAAACAGAAATATTTTTGAATCACCTGTAATACTAGAAGGCATATCATTTATATAAATAAGAAACAGCAGTGGCCCCAGCCCTGACCCTTGGGGAACGCCCCACTTAACAGTGCCCCATTGGGACTGAACATCACTACCACTCTCAATATTGTGGAGACTTACATTCTGCTTTCTTTTCTTAAAGTAAGAGGTGAACCAATTGTAAGCTACTCCCCTTACTCCTTAATGGTCAACTTCTGCAGTAATATTTTGTGCTCAACACAGTCAAAAGCCTTCGTTAAATCAAAGAAGACACCTAGCGTTCGGAACCTTTTATTTAATCTGTCAAAAACCTCACAGAGAAAAGAGAATATAGCATTTTCAGTTGTTAAACCATTTCTAAAACCAAACTGTACATTTGACAGCAAATTACGTGAATTTAAATGCTCCAGTAACCTTGTATATACAACCTTCTCGATAACTTTAGCAATCACCAATGGCATAGCAATAGGTATTGTGTAAGCTTAGGGACTGATGACCTAAGCAGCTAAGTCCCATAAGATTTCACACACATTTGAACATTTGAACAGTCAGCCTACAGAAATTGTGAAACGAACCCTGTCGTCCAGGACAGTGCGCACAAAGGGCGCAGATTCGCCACGAGGTGAGGAAATCCACAGGAGTCTATTCTGCTGTAGTGTGTGGGTGAGACAGACGAAAATCTACGTCATAGGGAAACCCCGTAGAAGTCGTTTGTGGTCGGAGAGACGTAATAGTGTTAAATATGGCGGACCTAAGATCGGCCATAAAGGGAAACATTTACGAAAACTATTTAATTCTGTAGTAATTCAGGGTATGAAGCCACAGTAATTTTAATCTACTATCCTTCATAAAATTTCATGGTGCTCCCAATAAAACTTGAATACTGGTTATAACTATAATAGTTTAGCATTTACTGTTAAAGTGAAACTAACAAGTTTTGTAACAAAGACCTGAATGCTAAAATCTGAACGCTTTGGTCGATCTTAACCATCGACATTTCATTAGAAGCGCATCATTAAAATGACGAACATTGCAAAACTGAACTCTGTAACTTTATTTGTTTAAATGATATAGTAAAATTAAATTATCAGTATTTTCGGTTAAGCATCAGATCATCATTTCCTCCACACAAAACACTTTAAACGATGACGGCATGACAACTTATTGAATCATTGGGTAACAGAATATTTGTTGTAAAGTTTAGTGCATAATAGTTACTTTCGATCTTTATTTATTTATCAGAAAGCATATTAGTGCAAGGCTACTGGCCACGACATTCAACGTTAAGAAGGATATTGTATTGGTTTTAGATAAAAGACTTTAACATTTATTACTTATTGGATATTATTGTTACTTTATTTAGAGCGTGAAAGTGGTCAATCTTCGATTACTTATATATGTTCAAATGTAAAATAACGTTGAATAAGCTGTAACCAATCAGATGGACGGCTTCAGGAAAGGGAACTGCACTAGTCTGTTGAGCGAGGATATTCGGCGCGAGGGAAACGCGGCCGGGGACGGAAGAGAGGGACAGTTCGGATTGAGACCCGAAAGCGGATTGTCAGTCTTTCGGCAGCTAGGAAGCGAAACGGAAAATTTCACGTTGTCTGGCATCGCGGGAGTCTCTGAGCGGTGAGCTACTGCGCGCCTGATGTGAGCTCTTAACTTTTCGTGTAAATATCGGGGTGGAGTATTGGACTCGTGTTTCGTGATGAGATTGTGATTGATCGAACTGTGTCAAATGGATATGCGCTCGAGTGTAGTAGTAATTATAATATGACCACTTTCGCTGATAGTTTGCTTTTTGAATAAACATTATTCTGATCAGATCGCAACTGTGTCGTAGGTCATCGTTAATGGGATCGTTAATTTAGTTCCCGATATTACTATTATCGTTATAACATGACATATTAACTTTGTACAATTCCGCAAACTTGCCATCAGCCAGACAATTTAACCAAGGGGTCACAAGTATCTAATTTAGGGTGTGTAATGTGACACGTGCGGTTCAACCCATAGACGAGTTTGAGCCAAGAGCTTTCGACCAAGAGGAACCGCTTGTGAGCCCGAAAATCCTGTGTGACGTTTTACGTGACCTAGTCAGCTTAACTAAAGATCTAAGAATTTTTATTGGGGAATAACTTACATGCTACTAGAGGCACCTTTAGTTGGTAACAACTGCAGAGGAAGACAGAGGCTTGAGTACAAATATGGTTCAAATGGCTCTAAGCACAATGGGACTAAACATCTGAGGTCATCAGTCCCCTAGAACTTAGAACTACTTAAACCTAACGAACCTAAGGACATCACACACATCCATGCCCCAGGTAGGATACGAACTTGCAACCGTAGCAGTCGCGCGGTTCCGGACAGAAGCGCCTAGAACTGCTCGGACACCGCGGCCGACTGCTGGAGTACAGACAGCAAATAATTGAGGGTGTAGGTTGCAAGTGCTTTTCTCAGATGGAAAAGTTAGCACAGGACAGGAATTCGCGGCTGGGCACATCAAAGCACACACACATCAAAAAAGATTTTTGCAGCACCTCAGCTCCGAGAGTTCCGGAACCTGTACAGAAAATTGGAATAGAGATCAACATAAACATCATTTCCACTCTTTATATTGCTCATGAAAACCACACGTTGCATGTTGTATTACCATAGAACGATATCTATAGAGAAGGTATTCCAGATTGCTGTACACACCGGTACCTCTAATACCCAGTAGCACGTCCTCTTACATTGACGCATGCCTGTATTCGTCGTGGCATACTATCCACAAGTTCATCAAGGCACTGTTGGCACAGATTGTCCCACTCCTCAACGGCGATTCGGCGTAGATCCCTCAGAGTGGTTGGTGGGTCACGTCGTCCTTAAACAGCCCTTTTCGATCTAGCCCAGGTATGTCAGATAGGGTCATGTCTCGAGAACATGCTGGCCACACTAGTCGAGCGATGTAGCTATCCTGAAGGAAGTCATTCACAAGATGAGCACGATCGGGGCGTGAATTGTCGTCCGCGAAGACGAATTCCTCGCCAATATGCTGTCGTTATAGTTGCACTATCGGTCGGAGGATGGCATTCACTTATCGTACAGCCATTACGGTGGCTTCCATGACCATCACCTGCGTATGTCAGTCCCATATAATGCCACCCCAAAACAGCAGGGAACCTCCACCTTGCTGCACTCACTAGACAGTGTGTGTAAGGCGTTTAGCTTGACCGGATGGCCACCAAACACGTCTCCGACGATTGTCTGGTTGAAGGCGTACGTGACGCTCATCGGTGAAGAGAACGTGATGTCAATGCTGAGCGGTCCATTCGACATGTTACTGGACCCATCTGTATCGCGTTGAATGGTGTCGTGTTTGCAAATATGGGCCTCGCCATGGACGTCGGGAGTGAAGTTGCGCGTCATGCAGCCTATTGCGCACGGTTTGAATCGCAACACGACGTCCTGTGGCTGCACGAAAAGCATTATTCAACATGGTGGTGTTGCCGTCAGGATTCCTCCGACCCATAATCCGTAGGTAGCGGTCATTTACTGCAGTAGTAGCCGTATGGCGGCCTGAGCGATTCATGTCATCGACAGTTCCTGTCTCTCTGTATCTCCTCCGTGTCCGAACAACATCGCTTCGGTTCAGTCCGAGACGCCTGGACATTTCCCTTGTTGAGAGCCGTTCCCGGCAAAAGTAACAATGCGGACGCAATCGAACCGCAGTATTCACCGTGTAGGTATGGTTGAACTACAGACAACACGAGCCGTTTACCTCCTTCCTGCTGGAATGAATGGGATTGATAGGCTGTCGGACCCCCTCCCTCTGATAGGCGGTGCTCATGCGTGGTTGTTTACGTCTTTGGGCGGTGTTAGTGACGTCTCTGAACAGTCAAAGGGACTGTGTCTGTGATACAATATCCACAATCATCGTATATCTTCAGGAGTTTTGGGAACCGGGGTGATGCAAAACTTGTTTTAATATGTGTATAGCCGGCCGCTGTGGAAGAGTGGTTCTAGGCGCTTCAGTCCGAAACCGCGCGATCGCTACGGTCGCTTGTTCGAATCCTGCCTCGGGCATGGATGTGTCCGATATTCTTAGGTTAGTTAGGTCTAAGTAGTTCTAAATTCTAGGGGACTGATAAGCTCAGATGTTAAGTCCCATAGTGCTCAGAGCCATTTGAACCATTTTCTTGTGTTTATAAAAGTTTCACTAATATGCAAAAGTACACTACTGGCCATTAAAATGGCTACACCAAGAAGAAATGCAGATGATAAACGGGTATTCATTGAACAAATATATTATACTAGAACTGACATGTGATTACATTTCACGAAATTTGGGTGCATAGATCCCGAGAAATCAGTACCCAAAACAACCACCCCTGGCCGTAATAACGGCCTTGATACGCCTGAGCATTGAGTAAAACGGAGCGTGGATGGCGTGTACAGGTACAGCTGCCCATGCAGCTTCAACCCGATACCTCATCAAGAGTAGTGACTGGCGTATTGTGACGAGCCAGTTGCTCGACCACCATTGACCAGTCGTTTTAAAATGGTGAGAGATCTGGAGAATGTGCTGGCCTGGGCAGCAGTCGAACATTTTCTGTAGCCAGAAAGGCCTGTACAGGAACTGCAACATGCGGGCGTGCATTATACTGCTGAAATTTAGGGATTTGCAGGGATCGAATGAAGGGTAGAGCCACGGGTCGTAACACATCTGAAATGTAACGTCAACTGTTCAAAGTGCCGTGAATGCGAACAAGAGGTGAACGAGACGTGTAACCAATACACCCCATATCGTCACCCCAGCTGATACGCCAGTATGGCGATGGCGAATACACACTTCCAATGTGCGTTCACCACGATGTCGCCAAATACGGATGCGACCTTCGTGATGCTGTAAACAATACCTGGATTCATCCGAAAAAATAACGTTGTGCCATTCGTGCACCTAGGTTCGTCGTCGAGTACACCATCGCAGGCGCTCCTGTCTGTGATGCACCGTCAAGGGTAACCGCAGCCATGGTCTCCGAGCTGATAGTCCATGCTGCTGCAAACATCGTCGAATTGTTCGTGCAGATGGTTGTTGTCTGGCAAATGTCCCCATCTGTTGACTCAGGGATCGAGACGTGGCTGCACGATCCGTTACAGCCATGCGGATAAGATGCCTGTCATCTCGACTGCTAGTGATACGAGGAAGTTGGGATCCAGCACGGCGTCCCGTATTATCATCCTGAACCCACCGATTCCATATTCTGCTAACAGTCATTGGATCTCGACCAACGCGAGCAGCGATGTCGCTATACGGTAAACCGCAATCGCGAAAGGCTACAATCCGACCATTATCAAAGTCGGAAACGTGTTGGTATGCATTTCTCCTCCTTACACGAAGCATCACAACAACGTTTCACCAGGCAACGCCGGTCAACTGCTGTTTGTGTATGAGAAATCGGTTGGAAACTTTCCTCATGTCAGCACGTTGTAGATGTCGCCAACGGCGCCAACCTTGTGTGAATGCTCTGAAAGGCTAATTTGCATATCACAGCATCTTCTTGCTGTTGGTTAAATTTCGCGTCTGTAGCACTTCATCTTCGTGGTGTAGCTATTTTAATGGCCAGTAATGTATAATCTCTCTTTCGAAAAGTTAGGACAGTTGAAAAGTTACGCTGTATATTAGCGTTGAAAGGCTTCAAATCGTCCGTAAGTAAATCTGTGACTGTGGCACCCGAAAGAAGCAAAAGAAATACTTACAGAAAACTGGAAGAAAGCGAGGGCAGATTCGTACTGTAAATAACACAGTGCAGTAGGAGTGAAGGGTACAGTACTGCACGAGGTGCAAATGACGTCGCTGGTGGAGCGGAGCGTTTGCCTCGGGAGGCGCCTCGTTCCACCATCTCAGATTCCAGAATAACCTGCGGCGCGGGCGGCAGCATCTCGGCTGTTCAAACTTTGCCCGAGAGTCGGCCGCGCCACGCCGCGTATCGTACGGTCGAGCTTTTGCGGCGCGCAGCATCCACGGTAAGTTAGGCTCGCGTAAACCTGGAGGCTAATAACAGAGCGGGCGCCGGGGCATTCGACTCGCGGCGGTAATTAGACGCGGGCCGGCTTTGTGGCGCTCGGAAAAAGAGCGGCGCGCCGGCTGTTTGGCCACGGTTTGATGAGGAAGCTGGCCGAGGAGACGCGGCTCCCGCTCCGCCGACCCTAATCAAGATAGCAGTCACACTCGCGCGGGCCTCGCTCGTCATAATTAATAACACGACTGGCCTTCTGTCGCGGCCGAGTCCTTCATTATTGTTTTAAAACTGCTTCATTAGCCTATTATCTGGCGGCCCCTGACGCCGCCACAAGTGTGTTCCATTAGCGGGAGGCGACGCTCCTCGTGCCGCCGGAAATGGTAATAAGCTACAGTCTTTCTTACCGCTCTGACACTCGCCCGTCTCGGGAACTGCTGATAACCTGTTTTTCCCGGAATGTGGCGCCACTAATAGCTACAGCGTCACGGTTTATTGTGCCTCAAACCGCGCGTCTTCCTGAGGTCTTCCACGTGCCAGTGCAGGTCAAATTTCCCTGCTGCAAATTTTTGCATCAACAGAGATACGTCGTACATGTCCTGCAGCCATTGTGAATCAAGACGCAAAGTAATTAATGACATTTATCTGCTAGTGGGCATTGATTTACATCAATGGGGAAAGTTGCCGGACCATGATCCGAACGCGGGTCTCCTACTCCCTAGGCAGATGCTCTAACCACTTTCTTTCATTTCTTAACAAAGCGAACATGACATCATTCGACTCTACAAACCAACTGCAAGTCCCAGAAGCTCTCAGAAATTTGAGTGAATAATTAAATTTGTAATGATGGTAGGACGTAAACTAGAATTATTATATTCGCAATTCCACCTCTTCACCCGCTACTAAAACTTTGCCAACTACACTTTTATTGCCGTTATAGCTGTAGGAAAGGGCAGAGACAGTCAGTTTCAGCCTGGGCGCAGGGAAGGTGGGCAGGGGTCGAAACCTGAGGCCTTGCCACGATACCAACCCCTCCTCCCCCCCTCCTTCCGCTTGTCAGTGCGGTGCCCTGCACGTGGTACTGACCGTATTTTCATTTTTTTTTCTTCATTTATTTTTTGTTGAAAACTTACAGTATGCTGCTCACAAAGGAAAGAAACAAAATCGGAGTTAATTACACTTCGTTTATGCCACTTAAAACAGAAAAAAATGTATTTCTTGTCCTACCCGCAACAATTTTTATTTTTTAAATTAATTACACAAAAAACAAATAGGGCCACAAATATAAAATAAATTCTCTAACGATACACCTGAAAAAGTACCATGACGAAAATGCCAACAGGACCAGTTAACACTACACCTTCTTTTCTTTTTTTTTTTTTTTTTTTTTTCAGACGTATCAAAACAAGGTAACCGGAATGAACACTACACTTCATCCAACTCATTGACGATTAAATAGCAGGTACAGCATATTCGCAAAAAGGTCACGATTGCGTGGCATCCTTTGTATCTCCAACGGACCATAACCATATATTGATAAAAGGCACCAAGGTCATACTTGCTTCCTACCAAGTAAAGGACATAAAGCCGGACAAACTACATAACCGTATTGTTCTTTCTGTGAAACAAGATTGAAACAGGACGCAGGAGAATCTCACTGGAAATTGCAGCTTCCGTCGTCCTGGCAAAAGAAAAGGCCAATTGTCAGCGGAGCACTGCCAAAGTTCGTGCCTGTCTGCAGGGGACCAACCAATGACATAATGTATCTGTTTCATGGCAACGACTGCGCCGGTTTGCCTCATTAATGCCAATGCGAAAAACTTGAATTTTGTTGGGGAAAAGGTTGCTGCCAGGGGAACGCCACTTGTATCGGAAAAATTGGTAGGCTGACATTAGACCAGACAACGATCCAATCTGTTCTGGCGATAATGACTCCAGAGAGCAAACGCAGGTCGGAGAAAGGCAAAAAGGCAAGCTGGGGAAGCGAAGACACGTTTAAGCAGTACGTCGAAGAAACAGAGCAGAATCTTTTGCCCGAACATGAGGGACGCTCAAACCTGCCATCATCCAGTGTATCGCCATGACCTCATAGCGCACCAGAAGAATATAGAGTTTCAACAAATAAGCATGTCCGATAGTCGTAGTAGCTTTTGGAAATCATCGCCAGAAGATGAAAATTTTTGGGGAACGAAATACGCTTTGTTTAACATATAAGTTTCCAAGATTCCAACCCTTTGAAGTAACGAGAAAGTGTTCTACGGTCGCTCCTTGTATCCGGTCAGTGACGACCAGTTACAACATCCAACGATCGATGGCGGGCGACCCGTCACAGCCATGGAACCTTAACCACGTCAAATACCCGCAAATTCAGTAACCGACACTTCTGGTCGTGGACCTGTGCTTTCAACAGACTACAAAATATATCCAAAACGTTCTTGAGCAACGATATGTGGTCATGAGTACGAAGTACTATAACGTCATCGCCATATGGTAGATCGATGAATCTTTCTCCCAATAATGACCAGCCACCGAATCGAGCAACAATGGATCGCAGTACGGGTTCCAGCAACAGCACAAAAATGACATAGAAAGGTGATTCCCCTGCAGGACACCATGTCACACATTTATGGGGGCTACGGTTGGCAGCCCTGACGCCGACTACTAGCGCTTTTCGCTTGCTGTATAACAAGATAAGTAATTTAGCTAGTAATTAATCGTTTTTTATGTCTATGCTATAGTATTTACGTGCATTAGTGCCAGATACAAGTGAGAAATTAAAGGTTTCAGTTTCTATTTGCGTCTGAATAAGATAAGGGAAGTTTCTATTTAGGACAGTTCCGGGTGTACGCAAACGTTTGTTTACATTCTTAACTGATTTGGTTCGATACATTGAAGGTAGCAGTTTTTATACGTTTTACCAGGTTATTTTTCGCGTGAATGTAAACGTTTGTTTACATTATCAATACGAGGGTTAATCAGTTTAAGTTAATGTACAATACTCAGTATTCACGTTTATTAGTGTCATTTAGACTCTGTACATTGAAGGTAGTAGTTTGTATACGTTTTATTAGGAGTAGTGATACTGACAGTGATTTCTAACCTCACTTTTATACGTTTGAATAGCGCAACCTGCGACCGTAAACAGTTAAGCAAGCGTAAAATACGTGGTACATTAGTATTAGACTACAATATCTAAGTAAATCACTGTTACAATACAACTTCTGAGCCCTTCTTACATACGGTTTATTTAGAAGAAAGCTAAAACTCACCTCGCCGTCTGCTTAAATTCCTTAGCTTGTTGTGGTCTTTAGTGATCGTGTACTGTAAACCCATCGGTTCCTATAAAGTAGAATTAGTATTTGTGCTTTACATTCTGAACTCTTATTGTTAGCTAAAGGTTTTGTTTTGTACCTGCATCTGTCAGAGTACAATACCCAGTGTTTACGTTTATTAGTGTCATTTAAGGTAGCAGTTTTTATAGTTTTATTAGGTCACTTTCGCGTGTACGTAAACGCTGGTTTTAAATTACAGATTCGAGGGATAATCAGTAGGTGCAACTTACCGTAGGTCACTGTTTAATTCTTTTATAATATTCACTAGACAGCCAATAGCAGTTTACTGTGGGCCACAGTCTTATTCTTTAGTATTCACTAAGTAGCCCCTAGCAGGAAAATAAGCACCACATCTCTCTTCAACCATAATTTTTTATTTTCATTATTGAGTGTCCTATCTGCCAACTAGAGTGTAGCTGTTAACCTCGTGTGGCAGTAGGTTTGCATAAGTTTTTTTTATAGTAAATCAGTTATAAGCTAGATGGATATGGACTGTGTCTGTTGTGTGCGGATGCAGGAGGTGTTGGCCTCAGTCGAAACGTAGCTGGAAGCTTTGTTCGCCACAGTCAATAAGCTCCAGAGTGCCACCTTGAGGTGCGGTGGGGATGGGGTACCTGAGGCAGCCTCTGCTGTAGTAGATGTGCAGGGGAGGATGTCACAGCTCTGTCACTGAGCCGATCTCAGGTGCGACTGAGCCGGCCGGCCCACTCTCATCTGTGGGTGGCGGACTGTGTCGAGGACTCGAGCCTCAAAGCGAAGGCTGCACGGGGGACGCACGCTCCTGCCAAATCCCATGCACTTTGCTAATAGATTCAGTGTGCTATCTGATGCTGAGGGGAAGGGGGGGGGGAGGAGGCTGAGCCGGATGAGAATGCGCCTTCTGCCAGGATAGTGGCCGCTCCTACAGCAAGGTCCGGACAAGCACTTTTGTTAGTTACTGGGAGCTCCAATGTTAGGCGGGTCATGGAGCCCCTCAGGAACATAGCGGCTAGGGCGGGGAAGAAGTCCTACGTTCAGTCGGTGTGCTTGCCGGGGGGCCTTGTCCGGGATGAGGAAGAGGCTCTTCCGGCGGCTATCGAGTGTGCGGGGTGCAGCCAGCTGCAGATTGTTGCACATGTCGGCACCAACGATGCCTGTCGTCGGGGTTCCGAGGAAATCCTTGGGTCCTTTCGACGGCTGGGTAAATTGGTGGAGGTGCCTCTATCTCTCGAGGAGTGGTAGCCCAGCTGACGATCTGCAGCATCGTACTCAGGTTGGACTGGGGTCCTCTGGTTTGGAGTCGACTGAAGAATCTAAACCAGAGGCTACGTCGACTCTGTGACGAAAATGGTTGTAGATTCCTCGACCTACGCTATGGGGTGGAAGACTGTAGGACGCCCTTCGATAGATCAGGAGTGCACTACACACAAGAAGCAGCTATATGGGTGGCACAGTACTTGTGGCGTGCACATGGGTCTCTTTCTTTTTTTAGAATAGGTACCTCTCACATGTACCCGTGGTCTAGGGGTAGCGTCTTTGATTCATAATCAAAACGTCTTCGGTCCCGGGTTCGATCCCCGCCACTGCCTAAAATTTGATAAATAATCAGCATTGGCGGCCGAATACTTCCGGCATAAGGGGTCAGCCTCATTCTGCCAACGGTCTTGTCAAAGAGGGCGGAGGAGCGGATAGAGGTTCAGGGCACTCTCTTGTCCTAGGGGTGGGAAATTGCCCCTAAAGGCAGAAGAATCAGCAATGATCACCGACATGAGGATGCAGAAGGCAATGGAAACCACTGCATTAAAGAAACGTAACGTGTATCCACAGGACATGTGGCCTGTAATTGAAGAACTGTCATGATGATCTCTCTACTGGCAAAAGATTCCGGAATAGTCCCCCATTCGGATCTCCGGAAGGGGACTGCCAAGGGGGAGGTTACCATGAGAAAAAGATTGAATAATCAACGAAAGGATAACGTTCTACGAGTCGGGGCATGGAATGTCAGAAGCTTGAACGTGGTAGGGAAACTAGAAAATCTGAAAAGGGAAATGCAAAGGCTCAATCTAGATATAGTAGGGGTCAGTGAAGTGAAGTGGAAGGAAGACAAGAAATTCTGGTCAGACGAGTATCGGGTAATATCAACAGCAGCAGAAAATATTATAACAGGTGTGGGATTCGTTATGAATAGGAAGGTAGGGCAGAGGGTGTGTTACTGTGAACAGTTCAGTGACCGGGTTGTTCTAATCAGAATCGACAGCAGACCAACACCAACAACGATAGTTCAGGTATACATGCCGACGACGCAAGCTGAAGATGAACAGATAGAGAAAGTGTATGAGGATATTGAAAGGGTAATGCAGTATGTAAAGGGGGACGAAAATCTAATAGTCATGGGCGACTGGAATGCAGTTGTAGGGGAAGGAGTAGAAGAAAAGTTGCAGGAGAATATGGGCTTGGGACAAGGAATGAAAGAGGAGAGAGACTAATTGAGTTCTGTAACAAGTTTCAGCTAGTAATAGCGAATACCCTGTTCAACAATCACAAGAGGAGGAGGTATACTTGGAAAAGGTCCGGAGATACGGGAAGATTTCAATTAGATTACATCATGGTCAGACAGAGATTCCGAAATCAGATACTGGATTGTAAGGCGTACCCAGGAGCAGATATAGACTCAGATCACAATATAGTAGTGATGAAGAGTCGGCTGAAGTTCAAGGTATTAGTCAGGAAGAATCAATACGCAAAGAAGTGGGATACGGAAGTACTAAGGAATGACGAGATACGTTTGAAGTTCTCTAACGCTATAGATACAGCAATAAGGAATAGCGCAGTAGGCAGTACAGTTGAAGAGGAATGGACATCTCTAAAAAGGGCCATCACAGAAGTTGGGAAGGAAAACATATGTACAAAGAAGGTAGCTGCGAAGAAACCATGGGTAACAGAAGAAATACTTCAGTTGATTGATGAAAGGAGGAAGTAAAAACATGTTCCGGGAAAATCAGGAATACAGAAATACAAGTCGCTGAGGAATGAAATAAATAGGAAGTGCAGGGAAGCTAAGACGAAATGGTTGCAGGAAAAATGTGAAGACATCGAAAAAGATATGATTGTCGGAAGGACAGACTCAGCATACAGGAAAGTCAAAACAACCTTTGGTGACATTAAAAGCAACGGTGGTAACATTAAGAGTGCAACGGGAATTCCACTGTTAAATGCAGAGGAGAGAGCAGATAGGTGGAAAGAATACATTGAAAGCCTCCATGAGGGTGAAGATTTGTCTGATGTGATAGAAGAAGAAACAGGAGTCGATTTAGAAGAGATAGGGGATCCAGTATTAGAATCGGAGTTTAAAAGAGCTTTGGAGGACTTGCGGTCAAATAAGGCAGAAGGGATAGATAACATTCCATCAGAATTTCTAAAATCATTGGGGAAGTGGCAACAAAACGACTGTTCACGTTGGTGTGTAGAAGATATGAGTCTGGCGACATACCATCTGACTTTCGGAAAAGCATCATCTACACAATTCTGAAGACGGCAAAAGCTGACAAGTGCGAGAATTATCGCACAATCAGCTTAACAGCTCATGCATCGAAGCTTCTTACAAGAATAATATACAGAAGAATGGAAAAGAAAATTGAGAATGCGCTAGGGGACGATCAGTTTGGCTTTAGGAAAAGCAAAAGGACGAGAGAGGCAATTCTGACGTTACGGCTAATAATGGAAGCAAGGGTAAAGAAAAATCAAGACACTTTCATAGGATTTGTCGACCTGGAAAAAGCGTTCGACAATATAAAATGATGCAAGCTGTTCGAGATTCGGAAAAAAGTAGGGGTAAGCTATAGGCAGAGACGGGTCATATACAATATGTACAACAACCAAGAGGGAATAATAAGAGTGGACGATCAAGAACGAAGTGCTCGTATTAAGTAGGGTGTAAGACAAGGCTGTAGCCTTTCGCCCCTACTCTTCAATCTGTACATCGAGGAAGTAATGATGGAAATAAAAGAAAGGTTCAGGAGTGGAATTAAAATACAAGGTGAAAGGATATCAATGATACGATTCGCTGATGACATTGCTATCTTGAGTGAAAGTGAAGAAGAATTAAATGATCTGCTGAACGGAATGAACAGTCTTATGAGTACACAGTAAGGTTTGAGAGTAAATCGGAGAAAGACGAAGGCAATGAGAAGTAGTAGAAGTGAGAACAGCGAGAAACTTAACATCAGGATTGATGGTCACGAAGTCAATGAAGTTAAGGAATTCTGCTACCTAGGCAGTAAAATAACCAATGACGGACGGAGCAAGGAGGACATCAAAAGCAGCCTCGCTATGGCAAAAAAGGCCTTTCTGGACAAGAGAAGTCTACTAATATCAAATACCGGCCTTAATTTGAGGAAGAGATTTCTGAGGATGTACGTCTGGAGTACAGCTTTGTATGGTAGTGAAACATAGACTGTGGGAAAACCGGAACAGAAGAGAATCGAAGCATTTGAGATGTGGTGCTATAGACGAATGTTGAAAAGTAGGTGGACTGATAAGGTAAGGAATGAGGAGGTTCTACGCAGAATCGGAGAGGAAAGGAATATGTGGAAAACACTGATAAGGAGAAGGGACAGTACAGTATGATAGGACATCTGCTAAGACATGAGGGAATGACTTCCATGGTACTAGAGGGAGCTGTAGAGGGCAAAAACAGTAGAGGAAGACAGAGATTGGAATACGTGAAACAAATAATTGAGGACGTAGGTTGCAAGTGCTACTCTGAGATGAAGAGGTTAGCACAGGAAAGGAATTCGTGGCGGGCCGCATCAAACCAGTCAGTAGATTGATGACAAAAAAGAAAAAAAAGAAAAGGTTCCTCTCCACGGGAAACAAACTGCTGGCCTGAAAAATTACTAGTTCATGACACTGATGTGGATGTGCCAACTGTAAAAATTGTTAGTTCGCCTAAACTGGTCATTCCAAAGGATTTAAATAAGCTTAATCTCATGTTAGTAAATTGCCGAAGTGTCTCTATCTAGATCCCAGAGTTAGTGTCCGAAATAAACAGTAGCAATGCCAATGTTGTATTAGGTACCGAATGCTGGTTGAAACCAGACATAAAATGCAGTGAAATTTTGAACTCGGACTGGACAATGTTTAGGAAAGATAGGACTGATGCTATGGGAGATGGTGTGTTCATTGCAGTTAAAAGCTGTTTAAAAGCAGTTCAGATCGATTCTGGGTCGGACTGTGAAATAGTATGGATAAAGCTGTCAATCAGACAAGTATTGACCATTGTAGTAGGATCTTTTTATAGACCATCAGCATCCGTGACAAACTTCGCAGAACGTTTCGGGGAAAGTCTTGAGTACATAGGAAGTAAATATCCAAATTAACCATTAGTTATAGGTGGAGACTTTAATCTAGCATCCATTGATTGACAAAATTACACGTTTATCACAGGGGGCAGAAGCAAAGATTCGTGTGAAGTTATTCTAGGAGCGCTCTCAACATACAAAATTGAGTAATTTGTTAGAAAACCAACTTGAGATGGGAACATATTACATATCTTGGCGACAAACAGACCTGATCTTTTTGAGGAAGTTAATCTAGGAGAAGGTATTAGCGACCACAGTGTCGTTGTGCCTTCTATGTCAGTGGTAGCTGCAAAAAAACCAAAGAAAAAGCGTAGAGTTTTCTTGTTTAGGAAAGCAAATAAAAGTGTCATTAAAGAATATCTTCATAGTCAGCTCCAAGCATTCACCACGGGACACAAAGATATTGAGCATCTTTGGTCGGAATTTAAAGGTATTGTCCACCATGTGCTAGAGAAGTATGTGCCTAGCAGAAGTATAGGGGAGGGAAAGGATCCACCTTGGTACAACAAACATATTAGGAAGTTGCTGAGAAAGCTGAGAATTTTGCAGAGTCGTTTTAAACATAGTCACTGCCCCGCTGACAAACAGAAATTATGCGAAAAGAAAGCAGCTGTCTGAAGGACAATGAGATTCTTTTAACGAATTTGAAAGCAATATTTTATCTGCATATTCTAAAAATAACCCCAAAAATTTTGGTTGTACGTAAAATCTATGAACGCTACAAATAATTCAATACCTTCTCTTGCTGACAGTACGGTTTATGTAACTGATGAAGATAAACAGAAGGCCAAATTTCTAGACATAGTTTTCAAAAACTCGTTTACGGTAGAGGCCTTCAGCACCACTTCCCCTTTCAATTATCGAACAAAGGAAAGGATGGCTTACATAGTGTCTAGTGTATCTGGGATTGTAGAACAGTTAAGATCCTTAGACGCCAGGAAGGCATCTGGCCCAGACGGTATCCCCTTAAGATTTTATCTTGACTATGCTAAAATATAGCACCATTCTTATCCATCATCTGTCAGAGATCATTGGAACAGCGGAAAGTTCCACGGGTCTGGAAGAAGGCTCAGTTCATAGCAATCTATAAAAAGGGTAGAAAATAGGATGCACACAATTACCAGCCAATTTCAATTCGATTTGTTGTAGAATCATGGACCATGTTTTGTGCTCAGACATAATGACCTTTCTAGACTCTGAGAAGCTCATCTGTAGAAACCAGCACGGTTTTAGGAAACAGCGGTCATGCGAGACACAGCTGGCCCCCTTTGTGCATGATATACAACAGGCTCTAGATCCGGCTCCCAGGTTGATGCTATATTTCTCGACTATCGAAAGGCGTTCGACTCAGTTCCGCACTGTAGGCTGCTACAAAAAGTGCACGCTTACGGCCTATGCGATGACATACGCGGTTGGATAGAAAGTTTTCTTACAGACATGGAGCAGTATGTCGTCCTGAACGGGGTGACTTCAACAGAAACAAGCGTAACATCAGGTGTGCCCCAGGGCAGAGTAATAGGTCCTCTGCTTTTTACGATTTACATAAACGATCTTGTTGATGGTACTGACAGCGGCCTTAGACTGTCTGACGATGATGCTGTAGTCGACAGGAAAGTAGTAGCACACGGAAGTTATGAACAAATCAATGTGGATTTGCGGAAAACAAATGCGTGACTGTCAGTTATCTCTCAATATTAGGAAGTGAAACCTACTGCGTATAGCAAGGCGAAAATCCCCATTAATGTACGAGTACACAATAAATGCCCAGTCTTTGGAAGCGGTAACGTCCGTCAAGTATCTGCGTGTGACTATTCGAAATGATCTTAAATGGAATGATCAGATTACACAAGTAATGGGTAAGGAGAACTGTGGATTGCGGTTTATTGGTAGAATCCTGAAGCGATGCAGTCCTTCAACAAAGGAAATAGCTTAGAATACGTTATTTCGTCCAGTCTTGGAGTATTCTTCGTCTGTATGGGACCCTTTCCAGTTGGGTCTGATTCAAGAGATTTAGAAGATCCAAAGAAGAGCGGCAAGATTCGTGACTGGTACATTTAGCCATCGCGAGAGCGCTACAAATCTCACAGAAAGTTTGAAGCGGGACACACTTGCAGTCGTTTTTCCCTCGCGTGATCCGGGGAGAAATATGACTTTGACACGAATTGTGCCCTCCGCCACACACCGCTTGGTGGCTAGCGGAGTATATATGTAGATGTAGATGTAAGACGTCCGTTGACGCCAATAGACGCCCGAATATAAGTAATTAGAGAGGTGAATATCCGTTGTGTGGCATCATTAAAATCAACAGCCGTCAACACTCACAACAGGAAATCAGGACTAACTCGGTCTAACACTTGATTAAAATCAAAGTAAAACCCCCGATACAGAAACCGTAGCCACTAAGTCATCCATAACTGCACGGACTATTCTAGCACGTCTTCCGTCAGACTCAAATTCTCGACTTACCGACACACTACTGACGTAGAGTCCCTCCTCATTGTCTACGTTACGGTACTCGCGGCGTTTCGACGATTCCCGTAAGAGTTCGAGCGTTATGTGCATATCCACTGAAGGGGTCTTTGGCCAGCCTCACCTTACTATGTATGTGGTGTGCGTTCCTTCGGACGTGTCGAAAAGAACGAACTCCAGTTTGGCAGGGTGGCTTAGAGGTCAGAGTTCTCCCTAGTGGGCAGGAGACTCAAGATCGAACCCCTATCCGGCACAGATTTTGAACTTCCCCGATTGATGTAAATCAGTGTCCACTACCAGCTAAATGACATTTTTTCCCTTTGTGTCTTGACTGTTACGGCATCCGCGTATTGGCAACTACTACACCAATCAACAAAGAAATATAAGTTCGGGATTGGCACACGGCAAGTAATCGCACGACATTTCAGTTTGTGGGCTAGAATGACGTCATAGCTTCTCCAGCACGTGCTGTGATCTAATGGTATCAACACCAGTTAAGACTGCATTGGCGTTCGCCATCTTTGATTGACCGAGAAGCTTGAAAAGAGCAGTTTATATATTTGTGCTACTTTTCTTCTAATTTTGAGAGCACATTCAGTGAAAACTAGGATGGTTTATGTAGCTGATCTATCTTTTATCCTACCACACTTGTACCAGTGGTATTATCTACCTTTACGTAGACGTTCAGAGAAGCCAGGTTACATGGTTTCCTTCTGTGGGCACAATTAATTCATTTTAGTATAGGTTGAAGTAATCAAACACATTTTTGTTGAGTGCACACCATTATCCCTCAATGGCCCGTCTGTCGCTCCAATCTGGTGACAAGTCTTTGTTAAGTTCTGTTCTCGATAAGCAATTGATTAAAACATATTTTATATTTTAATGTCTCAGAGTTATGTAAGAACCACCGCAAAACTTCAGTGTACACAAGACACTTCAATAAATGCTTTAGAAATTACTGAAGGAAGGGGAAAAATTCGAAAGGTTTCGAGGACCTTTAGAATCCATAAACATAGATACCAAGTGTGATGACGACGAAATAGACGATGTGAATAATGTATTTAGCGTAAATATACGTTCAGTGTGCGGTGAGTTTGGTCCTGAGAGAATTGCGATACAGATGTGTAATTTGTACTAACTGGAGTCATTGTGAATGCAGTGGTAGGGACTCACCAAAGAACCACAAATGTAATATACTGAAAGTTTCTATTTCCTTTTTTTGAACTAGTTTTGGTTTCTTCTGTTTGTATTTACTTTACCTAAAGTTACATTTAATTGTTTTAATAAATAACTTTATGTATGTATTACTGTTTTCACGTTCTTGCAAGGTATAAACATGATTTGTACAAGGATTTTTTGTTGTGTAGCTCTAGTATACCATTACCTCATGGGGCAGGTAATAGCTCGCAAATCTCGAAATTCTTTAATAGTTTCCCTCACAGGAAATGCAATAATTTATTGTCATGTACTTATATGCAACACAAACGAGACTGTTCGAATAAGGGGTATGAGACCATTGATGTGTCGTCCGAACAAGACACAGCCAGAAAAAAAGCACCACAGGCGCAAAGGTGCCATAGAGAGTCGCCACTTGGGCGAGTTCGACCAGAGCCACGGGCGGCACTGAGAATGAAGATATCGACTTCGCCTAGGCCAATTGCCGGCCGACAACGGACAAAAGCCTACTCGGAAGATAGAAGAGCACCACTCGCCCACTTGGTCGTAGATCTTCGTCCAGGACTGACTTAGACAGGGAATGTCGTTTAGTGAACTCTTAGAAGTAAACAGGCATTTAACGTAAATTGAATTTCCTTTGTACTGTGAGGTTTACCCACGATTATTTGGTCTTAGCCATTGAGGGCCTGTTTCGTGTCATATTAGAAGCAGTGTTGCAGACTTTATTAATCAACAAGTCACAAAGATAAGTAAACCTTTTGAACTCATTTGTCTAAGTTGGTTACTAATTTGTTGCAGTGTTGTAGAACCTTCTTTCTCCTATCCTGTCACCTGACCCCGGGGCATAGCTGTGTAATAGTGGCAAGGAGAAATTGTCCCAGCGGTGTACTGCACCAAAGCACTCACAAACTGGGCTTACGGTAACAGCAGAGGCAACTCGGCCTTCATAGCAGTAGCGACGAGGTCATTACGAAACTGACGATGAGATATTACAAAGTTTATATCATCTAATAACGTAGCCAATGTGAAGACTTTCCATTAGATGCATGCAGTTCCCCATCTTCCCCTACGTACTGTTACGTGACCATATTTTTTTGGAAACGTCGTATTTCAGAATATATTTTGCTCATCTCCTTGATAAAGTAGTCGATCTGTGAGGTTACTTAATGGTTCAAACGGCTCTGAGCACTATGCGACTTAACATCTAAGGTCATTAGTCCCCTAGAACTTAGAACTAGTTAAACCTAACTAACCTAAGGACATCACACACATCCATGCCTGAGGCAGGCTTCGAACCTGCGACCGTAGCGGTCTTGCGGTTCCAGACTGTAGCGCCTAGAACCGCACGGCCACTTCGGCCGGCAGGTTACTTAATAATGGCATATCATGTTCAATACCATTAATGGCTGTCTTGTTTACTACCTTCTCTTCACTTCTCTTTTTTAGTATTGTGAAGGACTTCGGAGTTGAGGGCCTGTGAGTTGGCTCGCAAAAGATAGAAGTCTTATGAAGAATTCAGATGCCAAGATTGGGTCTCAGCTCAAAGCAGCCGACGCAGCAGTTATTTCTCCCATCCTCATACTCCAGGCGGTGACTGAGACAGCTGTCTCCCAGAGAAAAAAACAGCATTGTTCAAAAATACCTTTTAGGAAGATAAAGAATCTACTCTGGTACCGATTCCCAGATGCTGACATGTGAACAAGCCTTTGACTCAGAAGCCGCAGCACAAAATAATGTTCGGTTTAAATTAGAGACTCCAGCAGTTTGACTCGTCCATACCCTTATGTTTGTAAACCACGTACTTTCTCGTCTGATCCTATGTGCTGAGCATCTCATAGGTCTGTTTCGAAATTGTATCATGGAGTGGGAGAGATTTTTTGCCTTCCTTCCTACCACAGTGCACTATTATCGGGATACAGGAAAAATTTGAAAGAGTAGGAGAATGTTTAAAACATTTTTACTTGAGCTTTTACTGGATGGAATTCGAAGTGTCTGCCTCTATTGGCTGTTGAGCTCTGGTATGAAAGAAACAGTGAAGTTTCAGGGCGTGTACATTTGTAGACACTTGATGCTAGGAGTTCGTGGGTTAAAGACACTTAGCAGCCACACGATAGAAGAGTGACGACTTGTAGCTAGGTGACGGACGATGTCTCCACTTGACCACTTAGTTTAGACAAAGAGCTGAACTCAGGATCTTGCCTAACTTTCGTATTTACGCTATGTATTTGGTAAGACGGGCCAACATTGCGATCACCAGTTCTGTATAAACACAGTATTAGTTCATTGCCTCCGGGAGCCAGTTATTCCATTTTAATGCTCCGCAGCCAGATAGTTGCTTTCGATATGCACTTTGGCTGCCTCATTGCTATACGAACCTATTTTTGGGTGTTCTTCCTGTAATTTACTAACCATGCGTACTGTTACTGGTCATATTTGTGTATTATTCACATAACTTTGTATCTATCGCCCTTATCCGATTGTGGCACGGTTAGAGTTCACCATTAGTAGTCCTTATCCAAGAGTTAAACCTTCACTGGGTTTCGTGCGTTTTGCTTTTCGATAATAAACCTGATTGTTGCAGTGACCACATTTTTCTCTTATACACTCCTGGAAATTGAAATAAGAACACCGTGAATTCATTGTCCCAGGAAGGGGAAACTTTATTGACACATTCCTGGGGTCAGATACATCACATGATCACACTGACAGAACCACAGGCACATAGACACAGGCAACAGAGCATGCACAATGTCGGCACTAGTACAGTGTATATCCACCTTCCGCAGCAATGCAGGCTGCTATTCTCCCATGGAGACGATCGTAGAGATGCTGGATGTAGTCCTGTGGAACGGCTTGCCATGCCATTTCCACCTGGCGCCTCAGTTGGACCAGCGTTCGTGCTGGACGTGCAGACCGCGTGAGACGACGCTTCATCCAGTCCCAAACATGCTCAATGGGGGACAGATCCGGAGATCTTGCTGGCCAGGGTAGTTGACTCACACCTTCTAGAGCACGTTGGGTGGCACGGGATACATGCGGACGTGCATTGTCCAGTTGGAACAGCAAGTTCCTTTGCCGGTCTAGGAATGGTAGAACGATGGGTTCGATGACGGTTTGGATGTACCGTGCACTATTCAGTGTCCCCTCGACGATCACCAGTGGTGTACGGCCAATGTAGGAGATCGCTCCCCACACCATGATGCCGGGTGTTGGCCCTGTGTGCCTCGGTCGTATGCAGTCCTGATTGTGGCGCTCACCTGCGCGGCGCCAAACACGCATACGACCATCATTGGCACCAAGGCAGAAGCGACTCTCATCGCTGAAGACGACACGTCTCCATTCGTCCCTCCATTCACGCCTGTCGCGACACCACTGGAGGCGGGCTGCACGATGTTGGGGCGTGAGCGGAAGACGGCCTAACGGTGCGCGGGACCGTAGCCCAGCTTCATGGAGACGGTTGCGAATGGTCCTCGCCGATACCCCAGGAGCAACAGTGTCCCTAATTTGCTGGGAAGTGGCGGTGCGGTCCCCTACGGCACTGCGTAGGATCCTATGGTCTTGGCGTGCATCCGTGCGTCGCTGCGGTCCGGTCCCAGGTCGACGGGCACTTGCACCTTCCGCCGACCACTGGCGACAACATCGATGTACTGTGGAGACCTCACGCCCCACGTGTTGAGCAATTCGGCGGTACGTCCACCCGGCCTCCCGCATGCCCACTATACGCCCTCGCTCAAAGTCCGTCAACTGCACATACGGTTCACGTCCACGCTGTCGCGGCATGCTACCAGTGTTAAAGACTGCGATGGAGCTCCGTATGCCACGGCAAACTGGCTGACACTGACGGCGGCGGTGCACAAATGCTGCGCAGCTAGCGCCATTCGACGGCCAACACCGCGGTTCCTGGTGTGTCCGCTGTGCCGTGCGTGTGATCATTGCTTGTACAGCCCTCTCGCAGTGTCCGGAGCAAGTATGGTGGGTCTGACACACCGGTGTCAATGTGTTCTTTTTTCCATTTCCAGGAGTGTAGATTAGATGATCCCTCCTGTCAATAATATGTCTATGTGCATGATGTGATACCCACACTGTCATGGTTGATTGGGATAGCTCCATTAATTATCCCTGAGTAAGTCACTTTCATTCCGTGACATTACCGTTTCCTTTAATTAATTTCCATGATCATACTGGGTGCTTCCCTTCTCTGTAGGTTACCGGGCATTGAACTGTATTATCATTAAGGATGTGCTATACAGCACAACCGATACCACAGAATACTATGCATTCACAACAACGCAAAGAAACTTGTGCATTAGCGGAGTTCCGGCCATTATATCAGCAGAGTAACACCACAGCCAGCGCGTCGGCAAAAAATTGTACTCAAATCTTAGCCCATTATCTGATATACCTTGTTCTTCCTTTGTTGAACTGCTTAAGTGTTATGACAATTTACAGTACTTTGACGTTTACAGATGTGCCTTCTTGTTTTACGTTAGGTTTTTTCTCACATTTCTTTAGGCGGTCTTAGAAAAAATAAGGGAACGAGGGTATGAGGGAGAGGAATAGCGGTGTATTCCCTTAGGCTTGTCTTCATGATAAACCTTATAGCTTGGTTTTATAATATGAAGAGAATGCTTGACATACATGCGACAAGTTTTTATCTAGTATTTTAATGTCAACACCTGATGCTAATGACACTTTCGTTGCACACATTTCTTATACTCCCTGTTAGGTTTCTTCATAACGCAATGGAAATACAGATGGACTGTATTATGATTTGTTATCCACGTCCTGTATAATTACTGTTGCTCTTCATAAATATTTATAAAATTTTTGTAACTGCTCTCCTCTTGTTTTACATTTAGCATGTTAAACTCTCATTAATTATATTTGTAGCTTTTATTGTACTTGACATGGACTGCTGTTCAGTAAGCCGCCTTTTGCGTGAAACACGTTCATATTCGCAAGACGCAGCTCTTATTTGAATGAGCAATTTGTCATATGTTACTTTTTTTAATTAAAACTGTTATTGTCAAATGCTATTATGTACATAACCTTCATGTACCGATATATTATATAAGTGACGTGTAGCCCGAGTTCTACATTCCGTTTAATTTTTTTAAGTCCTTACTTACGCAAGTACATACTGTGTACTGCTCTGTTTCCGCTCGTTGTTGGTATATTTGCTTATAAAAATCGTGTGTCGTGTACTTGATTTCAGGACATGCTCTACACATGAGACGTCGCCATTATTTAAGTAACGACAGATGATGTAGTGGCTTGTCCTGTTTTAACCCTGTAAGTATTCATGCATATTTTGCACTTTCTTGGATAAGAAACTGTAACATTTCCTGTTTACTACATATAATTTTTTCGTATCTTTGGATGTAATCCGTGAAGATGGTCTGTGACTGAAATCGGTTGATGTCTGGGTTTAAAACAAAAGCAGCTGATGGCCAAACTTCCATTGTGTACTAGACCCATTGACGAATTATGCAGCCAAACTTCTTTTTCAAAACATCAATCTTCAGGCTGGTTTAAAGGGAGTTTTTGACAGTGGTGTGGTGTCAGACTTGCGCGGAGATGGAATGTGTTGATCTTTCTGTGGAGCTTAAGATTTTTCACTCAGTTTCCTGCTTTCACATTCACTGGTTTTTACAGTTCACAATCTATCACCTTCCCACCTATCCTAGACTCTGGTTAACTACAGATCCATCTGTATGACGAGCAGGTACTTTGCTTTCACATTCGTTGGCCTCACACATAGGCTACCTTCGAGAAACCGTTATCCCACCAAGAGTCCCAGGCCCCACAGTAGTGTCACTTCACCCAATGTATTCCAACCCAGTTTCATACTGTCCGCCACTACTTCATCATCTATTCAAACCACTTCCTCTCTTATTTGTTGGATTTATTCCAATTTCTGTCTTCTTTTACAGCTTTTGCCCTTCATGGCTCTTTGTACCGCCATGGAAGCTATTCCTTGAATCTCTAACAGGTATTCTACAATGATAAACCTAATTTTATGTGCTAACCAGGTTGACTAGGCAGGCTGTGGAATTCTGTGGAAGTTGGGGCCATCCTAAAAATGAAAAAAAGAAAATGGATCGGTGCAGTTAAAGAACACCTGAAGAAAGCAGGAATAGCACAACTTGATATACCAGAGTGTAAAAATTTAGGCATAGAATTCACGAATGGACAGTTGGCCTGGCAGAAAAACCAAGGAAACGGGAACAGAGTGGTGTGGCGAGCGGAAAACGAGCCCATTCTGAGAGAATGAAAGCAATATGCGGACTAAGAAATGTGAAAACAAAAGTAAAGATGACTTTCGTTATACATTGCATGGTCGGTTAGGGCAACATATTCGTCCCAGGGATACCGTACATCCTGACGCATCTTTCAGTTCATCTTCACAGTGACACAGTGAATCATTCACTGTTTCAGATACACCTGGCTACATTCGGACTGCATGACAGGCATTGGTCAGACGCTCCCGTAATTTCTGCTCATTGTCGATGAGTTGCTCATTTACAAATGCCTTTAAATGTCCCCATAATCGGAATTGCAATGGATTAAGGTCCAGTGAATGGGAAGGCCATGCTACCGGACCCTCCCCGATCGGTCTATCGCCCATGAAAGGTTGCAGTATGTTAGCGTCGCACGATCTGTAGAAAATGGGATGGTGCCTCATCATACGTAAACCATAGTCGCTGTCTTTCTTCAAGGGTAACCTTAGCCATCAACGCTGTAATTCGAGGCAGAGAATTCGGTGATACATAGCCCTGTTAATCTGTTTCGTAAAGTGTATTGCCCTATGAGTCTGACCTATAGTAGATACTGAAGTGTTCCTGATGCCTCAACTCGATCACTGTTCGAGGAATAGCATCTGCCTACACTTATGTATGAAGATAATTTACATGCGCAGTGAACTGTAAAAGCAAGATGGTTTACGCCAGCGTATACTATATGTTACTCTTCACAAGCTAAACGGCCTGTATCTCAACATCTATTGCTTGCCTGACGTAGAGGATGTAACGGGTGTAAGTGTAGATAATTTTACTGGTAGATGAGGATAGTGTACTGAATAACATAATGTCGCCGGCCGTTGTGGCCGAGCGGTTCTAGGCGCTTCAGTCTGGAACAGCGCAGCCGCTACGGTCGCAGGTTCGAATCTTGCCTCGGGCATGGATTTGTGTGATGTCCTTAGGTTAGTTAGGTTTAAGTAGTTCTAAGTTCTACGGGACTGATAACCTCAGTAGTTAAGTCCCATAGTGCTCAGAGCCATTTGAAGATAATGTCAGTATTTACTTCATATCCAGACTAATAATTATAGTGAAAAGAAGTACCATGTTTTTAGGTTGGTTGTACCTCGAAGTACTTGTGGCAAGATACATTAGTGTGTTTGTTGTGTTTTGAGAGAGATGGTTCAAATGGCTCTGAGCACTATGGGACTTAACATCTGAGGTCATCAGTCCCCTAAAACTTAGAACTACTTAAACCTAACTAACCTAAGGACATCACACACATCCATGCCCGAGGCAGGATTCGAACCTGCGACCGTAGCAGTCGCGCGGTTCCGGACTTAGCGTTAGAGAGAGAGAGAGAGAGAGAGAGAGAGAGAGAGAGAGAGATGTATGGACAACTCTACTTGTTACAAATAAAATGTAAAATTCGACGATGTAGGCCATCTTACTGTTGCAGTTCAATGCACATGTAAATTAACATGATAGATATATGTGGACAGTTGGTAATCCTCTGTCAGTGATAGAGATGGGACATTGAGTCCGCTTGACGATAGTGTATTTCAAATACTTTGGTATAAAACGTCTAGGAGTGACTAATAATGCCACATGGAATAACTTTTGTTTGAGACATCATTTTATCTAACACTTTCGGCGGTGCTAGGCACCCTGTACAATTCGCAGGCCTGGGACGACGTAACTTCATTGGACTAGCACTTTCTACTATGCTACTAAAGTGACAGAGTGATTTAAAAAAAAAAAAAACCGTAAGGTTGTGTGTCTCTTAGCAGAGTAAGATGTTTTAGAAGCGAATCGGAAACTTAAGTTTTGTTCTGCCCCTCGCATTTGACACAGATCAGATGAATGGATTATAGGCAACACACTTTGCACATGCACGTGGCAGAGTGCCTAAGCCTTGTTGCTTCTCAGCACAACCAATACGAAAGGACTCCTAATGTCGCCGGAAAACGTCAGTAAAAGTTTCGTCGAACAAATGTCTTTCCCGATGATGTGATCTATATCTTTCCCAGACGTTTGCTGCAAAAACTTTGGAAGACCCTGTGAACGGTTCTGGTGGAGTCGTACTGCAGTGTGGCAGTATCTTACTCGGCAGCCAGCGACCGTCTTACCGCTCTCGGAGGCCGCAGGTGATCAGTGGTGGCCGTATCTCGCGGCCCAGATCCCGCCTGTCTGGCGGGTGCGCTCTGGTCCCATCTGGTCTCGGTTCCTTAGCTCGGCCTGGAGACTTCTCCCTGCACGCCACCAGCTGCCGCTCTGATGTACGATGGCTGCAGCCGGCGGCCGGGCCTTTCTTTCGTCTCCTTCTCCCTCCCTCTCTCCCAGCCTCCCTCCCTCTCTCTCTCTCTCTCTCTCTCTCTCTCTCTCTCTCTCTCTCTCTATCTCTCTTCCTTGGTCCGCCGTGGCATCGCCCCATCCTCTAGTTTCTCATTAAGGCACTGCTACAGCAGAAGCTTACGTCCTCCGAGGAAATTCGGTTAATGGTGACCACTGGGAGCCGTACAACATTGCTGTTCCTTTCTCACAGCCAGGAGTTCCTTTCTCTAAAGCTGTTCTTTTTTCCTTTAGAGGAAAACTCAAGCTGTAGCCCATTCCATTAAAGAGCACTTACGTAATAACCAAGGTGCTTCATTTTCTGGTTTCACAAGGCTACACCTACCCGAAAGCAATAAAAGAAAATGAATTAACCCAAATACTAGCGAACATATTTCTGAAAAATAAATAGAAACAACGATTATGAGTGTTAAATGCTTTTCACTCTCAATCCTCCATTGTGGAGCGCAGGACAGAGCCCGATTAGAATATTATGCAGCATTATTATCAGTGATAAACACCGTGCGGGAACGGTTCAAATAGAATGGAGTTGTTTATGTCATACGGGCTCCTTTATCAGTACCAACAGGCAACGATGATAATGATGCCACTGAGTAAAAACGAAGCACAATAGCGTCAATAAAGTACCTAAGAATTTGCATTATTTAGCTACTTCAGAAACTAAAGTAACCTCTCCAGAAAAATATTGGACACTACACATCCTTTTAGTCACGGATTCTCGTACCACTTGTAGCAAGTGTATCGTAAATTACTGTCCGCAGTAGCATATATAATATTGTGGTTATTTCCTTAAAGATGCAATATGGAATTCTAAGAAGCAGTTTCGCGGTATTAATTACGTTACACAAGGAAGTCACAATTAGGACTAGGAGCTCATATATGTTTCGGTAGGAGTGACATGTTCCTTAACTAGATATAAAATGTATGTTATGAAGAAGTTAAATAAATTAATGTGGCCGGCCACTGTGGCCGAGCGGTTCTAGGCGCTTCAGTCCGGAGCTGCGCTGCTGCTACGGTCGCAGGTTCGAATCCTGCTTCGGGCATGGATGTGTGTGATGTCCTTAGGTTAGTTAGTTTTAAGTAGTTCTAAGTCTAGGGGACTGAAGACCTCAGATGTTAAGTCCCATTGTGCTTAGAGCCATTTGAACCATTTGAATTACAGTGACTTGTTAAGTCACGTGTTTCTGAAAGAGAATATTATAATAAGAAAATTGTCATAGTCGTTATATTTTCACTTTTCAAGGAGTACAGAACTTTTCTCACGCAGAGCAGCGCATCCCATTCTGTTTCCTGAAAAATTGCAAGTATCTACCTTCCTCCATATTTCGTTCGAATTCACAATATGGACCTCTCCCTTACTGACAAAGAGTCTGTGTGGTATATTTTTACTCTATGAGCAGGTACTTGCTTAAGCCATTCTCAAACCTCGACAGAAAACTAGCATCTCATTGCCTTGTTCAGCTTTCTAGAAGTTGGAACTGTCTGCATTATAGTTAAGAAAAATGCCTGAAGCGAGAAAAGTATTCAAGTAAAACTGCAACAGTTCGTGTCTCTATATTGTGAAAAAGTACTTTTTGTCTGACAGCAAAATATTGTTTTGTGAACTATACATAACTGTGGAGAAGTCATTTACAGTTCATCAGCATGTGGCAACATGTGGCGTTCGCTGTGTTGTTCAGTGGTTTGGTATTTAACTAATTTGTAAATGAAAATGATAATCTTATTTTATTACAGTGAGTAATTACCAAATAATTTTTCTCCCGGATAAAGATTTGGTCAAGTTGCTAAAGAACTTCAAGTTAACGTTGTGTTAAAGTGTCGTCTGTAAGTTGTGTAAGTGTCACTAAATCACAGTTCATACAACAGATTCTATCCAACAATTGATTATGATGGAAACAGTTATCTTCAGAGAAATGATCATTAAAACCACCGAATATCAGCCGCGCACAACACTGACGAATGTTACCTGAAACAATATTCACGCAACTCGTGCGTAAGTAATTTCGGCTCCATACGTCAGCTAGAAAAGTTTGTTATATGGATCGTGCTATGAGCACTGTTTTTAAAGAACCAATCTGAATCGAATTATTTTCATTAAAATGAGTTAGGGAACACCGGTGCACATTTATTTTTACACATTTTTATTACCTTCGGCATTTATGTCCGCAGAGCTGCGTAATTTGAATTTGCCGCTGAGATAATTGTTAAGATGGCGGCAGACAATTGATAGAGACTTTCTATTGTTAGAGTAAATTTTCCTTTAACGGTATAAGTATTTGAAATGCTTATTAAACTTTACTTTCATATTGTGCACTATTTAGACCAATTTTTCCAAAAAAGAAAAACAGATAAAAACGCGATACAAATCACTATCATCAATAGCTGCGCTCCTTGCAGCGGAAAGAAATAATTAACGCAGATAATGCTTATTGAGAAAGAAATTAAAGTTACAAATAATTATTCACTCATATTTATAATAATAATGAACTCTATTCTCAAGTAATAATTGACAAATAATTACAATTTCTTAACAGACCTCAGTTTGACATGCGTCTTGCGTACGCAACCTACAAAAGCCAACCAACAAAAGATTAAAACAAAGGAAGACAAACGCAGATCATAAAAGGAATTTACAATTATCATTGCCTTTGTATGATACACATCGATATGTCCAAGTACATCATAAAATACACTCCTGGAAATGGAAAAAAGAACACATTGACACCGGTGTGTCAGACCCACCATACTTGCTCCGGACACTGCGAGAGGGCTGTAGAAGCAATGATCACACGCACGGCACAGCGGACACACCAGGAACCGCGGTGTTGGCCGTCGAATGGCGCTAGCTGCGCAGCATTTGTGCACCGCCGCCGTCAGTGTCAGCCAGTTTGCCGTGGCATACGGAGCTCCATCGCAGTCTTTAACACTGGTAGCATGCCGCGACAGCGTGGACGTGAACCGTATGTGCAGTTGACGGACTTTGAGCGAGGGCGTATAGTGGGCATGCGGGAGGCCGGGTGGACGTACCGCCGAATTGCTCAACACGTGGGGCGTGAGGTCTCCACAGTACATCGATGTTGTCGCCAGTGGTCGGCGGAAGGTGCACGTGCCCGTCGACCTGGGACCGGACCGCAGCGACGCACGGATGCACGCCAAGACCGTAGGATCCTACGCAGTGCCATAGGGGACCGCACCGCCACTACCCAGCAAATTAGGGACACTGTTGCTCCTGGGGTATCGGCGAGGACCATTCGCAACCGTCTCCATGAAGCTGGGCTACGGTCCCGCACACCGTTAGGCCGTCTTCCGCTCACGCCCCAACATCGTGCAGACCGCCTCCAGTGGTGTCGCGACAGGCGTGAATGGAGGGACGAATGGAGACGTGTCTTCTTCAGCGATGAGAGTCGCTTCTGCCTTGGTGCCAATGATGGTCGTATGCGTGTTTGGCGCCGTGCAGGTGAGCGCCACAATCAGGACTGCATACGACCGAGGCACACAGGGCCAACACCCGGCATCATGGTGTGGGGAGCGATCTCCTACACTGGCCGTACACCACTGGTGATCGTCGAGGGGACACTGAATAGTGCACAGTACATCCAAACCGTCATCGAACCCATCGTTCTACCATTCCTAGACCGGCAAGGGAACTTGCTGTTCCAACAGGACAATGCACGTCCGCATGTATCCCGTGCCACCCAACGTGCTCTAGAAGGTTTAAGTCAACTACCCTGGCCAGCAAGATCTCCGGATCTGTCCCCCATTGAGCATGTTTGGACTGGATGAAGCGTCGTCTCACGCGGTCTGCACGTCCAGCACGAACGCTGGTCCAACTGAGGCGCCAGGTGGAAATGGCATGGCAAGCCGTTCCACAGGACTACATCCAGCATCTCTACGATCATCTCCATGGGAGAATAGCAGCCTGCATTGCTGCGAAAGGTGGATATACACTGTACTAGTGCCGACATTGTGCATGCTCTGTTGCCTGTGTCTCTGTGCCTGTGGTTCTGTCAGTGTGATCATGTGATGTATCTGACCCCAGGAATGTGTCAATAAAGTTTCCCCTTCCTGGGACAATGAATTCACGGTGTTCTTATTTCAATTTCCAGGAGTGTAATATATAAATAATTAATATTTATTTCACTGTTTTTTCATGTGTCGGATAGATGATGTTTATAGCTGTTAGAGGTATAATTTCCTCTCGTCGCACTGTAGCTAAAATGTATCTCGTGGATGTTACAAACAGAAAAACACAAACGGGGATTATAACAGACTGGAAACGATAAACCACCACGGTGAATGCTCCTTGAGAAATCGCGTAGTCCTTACACACCATTCTGTGAACAACTATGTACGGCTTTCCTGGGAGCTAACATTCTCTTAAATAAACTGAACCAGCTCAAAAATCAGTGATTTCTTAGAAAATAACGTAGGAAAATTTCTTCCTGGCTCTTCTAAATTAAGAAAGTATTACGTCAGGCGAGTCTACGAAAAAACAAGGCAACAAATCAGTAAATGAGTTGCATATATTAGGTCGGTGGCCCGTAGCGGTTTTGTACATCATGTAGGTACTCCGGCTGCTATGGATCTATTTTTCGATTGTCATTTTTATTTGTATTTTAGTGTTCCTATATGAGCCTGTATTATCGAGATATCCTAGCTACGGATGTAAGACGCTGGAGTGCCAAGTGGAGAAATGGCAACATTTCCAACATATTCCCCTGTTTCAATTCGATTGGGGGCTGACAGCAGTGGAGGTAGCCAGAAACATTTGAGCCGTATATGAAGATAATGCCACTGGACAAAGTGCGGCTAGAAAAAGGTTTTCTCCTTTTAGGGACGATCTTTTTGACATTTGTTACTCTTCACACTTAGGAAGACCTGGCTCGATTAAATGCAATAACCCACAATGATCCATGTCAGTGTATTCGAGAACTGGCAAATGTGATGATCTGAGTCCATTCCACCATAGTGCAACAATTGCATGCGATGCAGAAAGTTCAGAAACCTGGTGTATGTGTACCGCATGCTCTAATAAAAATCACAAAATCAGCAGGTAGCCATATGAGCATGTCTGCTTGCTCGTCATCAATTAGTTCATGAACAGTACCGGCCATTCCTATCCAGTATCGTTACGAGAAATCTTGTCTTTATCCTAATGTAAGAAAAAGGATGGAATGGTTGGGTGTTTGAGCCCAAACAAAACAGCAGCTCCCTGTACAAAGACCTGCGCATGTCCACAACAGATAATATTATGCATCTGGTGATACAGAGGTAGTGGAGTGTACTACAAATTGTTTCCCCGAGTCGTAACCATGAAAGCTGACTATTTTGGTAACAACTGAGACATCTTGCAGACGCAGTCCACGAACAGTAAGAGTCGTAGTAGTAGTAGTAGTAGTAGTAGTAGTAGTAATAGCTTTATTCATCCCTAGATCTCTGTTTACAAGGATATAGGATATGTCAAAGTATTTACAAGTTTAGGCCAATTTAAAATAAGCTAATTCGTATACACATATTTTTACCGACTTCTAGTTAGAGACAATCATCAGATTTACTCCTGGTATACAATACTTTTTTTACAAGTAACTTACTAAATAATGTAATGCAACACTGTTCACTCATATCTCACTATCAGTCACATTATATACACATTGTTTAATAACACTTCACTCACCACACACACACACACACACACACACACACACACACACACACACACACACACACACACACACACCACACTGGTGACCCCTGGCCCACATTCTGCACTGCAACTTCCGATTTGCTAGCCTGCAAAACTGAATCAGCATCCCTCTATAATGAGTGAGATGTTGAGCTCAGAAAGAGGAAGAGGCGTTAGTATTGTGCTACGCATAGCTTAGGGGTAAATTTTTCTAGGAAAGGAAAACAGAAGGAAAAAGTATAGTGTGAAGCTGTTATGTGGAATGTTGGAGGATTTATAATCATTATTATTATTTATTTGTATTATATTTTTACCCAGCGCCTACTCTATTTTATCTAAGCAATCCTTCAATGTATAAAATGTATTGCATAACAGATATTTCTTAGCTGCCTTTTTAAATAAGTGTATTTTTGCAGTTTCTTTAATCTCTTTTGATAATTTATTGTACAGTTTTATTCCTTGGTAGCAAATGCTGTTTTGAGTTCTATGTTCATATTTTCTTGGTAAATTTGAGTCTAGCTCTTGTTCCACTGTCACGGACAAAGCTGTTTGACAGAGCTGTTTGTGCAGTAAGTTACCAATGTTATTTTTGATGTTTACAACTGACTGGTAAATGTATTAACACGGAGTAGTTAAAATTCCCATTGTTTTGAACAGATCTTTTCAATGAGCTCGGCTACTATTTTTGGTTATTATTGTTATGGCTCTTTCCTGCAGTTTGAAAATTGTTATCATATTTTGATCATTTGTTCCCCAAAACAGAATGCCATAGCTAAGAATTGAGTGTACGTATGAGTAGTATGTAACTGAAAGACACTACATGCTACACACTGATGACAGGATTCTAAGTTCATAAAATGCTGATGGCATTCTGTTTGCAAGTCCCTTCGTGTATTGACACCACTTCAACTGAGAATCAATATTCATTCTTAGGAATTTTGCATTAGTTACAGTCTGTAGAGGTGCCATTTACATTTAATTTAACATTGCCATTTTCCCTTTTCCAGCTGAAATTCATGGCATTAGTTTTCATTATGTCCAACGTCACTTTATTGCTTATTTATCAATTGTAAACTTCCTTGAGAGTTTCATTTGCTTTCTCTGTAAGGAGTTCTCTTGTTTTCTCAGTGACTATAATATTTCAGCGAAGAGAATTTTTTCACGATGAGTAACACCACTGGGAAAGTCATTGATGTATATCAGGAATAGTATAGGTCTTCACATGCTACATTCCAGAACCCCTATATTAAGGTATTTTGGTTCTGATAACCGTTATACTAAATTTTTGGATCGATTTGAAGTGTGTGTTATCTCTCCTCGCTGTACCCTACCTGCTAGGTCTGGCCGAAACCGATCATTAGCTACCCCTCTTCTTCCTAATACTTCAAATTTGTTTAATAGAATCTTGAGGTCGACTGTATCAGAAACTTCAAAAGATCCAAAAATATATCTGTGGCACACTCATCTTTGTCAAGAGCAGCATGTACAACTTTTGTGAATTATGCTATGGCTGACTCCGTATTTTTGCCACTTCGGAAACCAAACTGTGATTCGCTTAAACGATTGTATTTATTCAGATAATTCATTAATCTGTCTTTCATAATTTCTTCAATTACTTTTGAGAATGGTGGCAGTAGGGATATGGACTGGTAATTTTTATCTCTTCTCCATTACATTTCTTAAGCAAAGTTACAACTCTTGCCTGTTTTAACTGCTATGGAAACGTCCCTGATGTGAAGGATTAATTTATTATATTTGTTAAGGGGCCTTGTATAATATTTGTATATTGTTTCATTACACACATTGGTACTTCATCTAAGCCTATTGACTATTTATTTTTTACAACGAAATGAATACCCCTAGCTGTATACAGGCGTTGATATAAGTCAGCAGGGACAGTTGAAAATGTGTGACCCGACCGGAACTCGAACCCGGGATCTCCTGCTTACATGGCAGAAGCTCTATCCATCCAAGCCACCGAGGACACGGAGGACAGTGCGACTGAGGGACTTATCTCTGGCACGCTCCCCGTGAGACCCACATTCTCAACTTATTGTCCCGCACTATATTCACAGTGCCCCTGCCCATATTACTCATCACTCGCGGCTCCATTGATAGTGACCGGGCCAAATATCACTCGAAATAAGCATCAAACGAAAAAACTACAAAGAACGAAACTTGTCTAGCTCGAAGGGGGAAACCAGATGGCGCTATGGTTGACCAGCTAGATGGCGCTGCCATATGTCAAACAGATATCAACTGCGTTTTTTTTAAATAGGAACCCCCATTTTTATTACATATTTTTGTAGTACGAAATATGAGTGTTTCAGTTGGACCACTTTTTTCGCTTTGTGATAGATGGCGCTGTAATAGTCACAAACTTGTAAGTACGTGGTATCACGTAACATTCCGCCAGTGCGGACGGTATTTGCTTCGTGATACATTACCCGTGTTAAACTGGACCGATTACCAATTGCGGAAAACGTCGATATCGTGTTGATGTTTATCTATTGTGATCAAAATGCCCAACGGGCGTGTTCTATCTATGCTGCTCAGTATCATGGACGACATCATCCAAGTGTCCTGACCGTTCGCCGGATAGTTACGTTATTTGAGGAAACAGGAAGTGTTCAGCCACATGTGAAACCACAGCCACGACCTGCAACAAATGGTGATGCTCAAGTAGATGTTTTAGCTGCTGTCGCGGGTAATCCGCACATCAGTAGCAGACAAATTGCGCGAGGATTAGGTATCTCAAAAATGTCGGTGTTGAGAATGCTACATCAACATCGATTGCACCCGTACCATATTTCTATGCACCAGGAATTGCAAGGCGACGACTTTGAACAACGTGTACAGTTCTGCCATTAAGCACAAGAGAAATTACGGGACGGTGACAGATTTTTTGCACGTGTTCTATTTAGCGTCGTAGCGTCATTCACCAACAGCTTTAACGTAAATCGGCATAATATTAACTATTGGGCAACGGAAAATCCACGAAGGCTGCGGCAAGTGGAACATGAACGACTTTGGCGGGTAAATGTTTGGTGCGGCATAATGGGGGAAAGATAATTGGCCGCCATTTTATTGATGGCAATCTAAATGGTGCAATGTATGCTGATTTCCTACGTAATGTTCTACCGGTGTTACTACATGATGTTTCACTGCGTGACAGAATGGCGATGTACTTCTAATATGATGGATGTCCGGCACATAACTCGCGTGCGGTTGAAGCGGTATTGAATAGCATATTTCATGACAGGTGGATTGGTCGTCGAAGCACGTTCACCGGATCTGACGTCCCCGGATTTCTTTCTGTGGGGAAAATTGAAGGATATTTGCTATAGTGATCCACCGACAACGCCTGACAACAGGCATCAGCGCATTGTCAATGCATGTGCGAACATTAGAGAATGCGACCTACTCGATGTTGAGAGGAATGTCGTTACACGTATTGCCAAATGCATTGAGGTTGCTGTAACAGCATGCGTTCTCAGAAATTATAAGGTCATGAAGGTACATGTATCACATTGGAACAACCGAAATAAAATGTTGAAACGTACCTACGTTCTGTATTTTAATTTAAAAAAAACCTACCTGTTGCCAACTGTTCGTCTAAAATTGTGAGCCATATGTTTGTGACTATTACAGCGCCATCTATCACAAAGCTTAAAAAGGGGTCCAACTAAAATATTCATATTTCTTTAAGTAGTACACGAATATGTGATAAAAATGGGGGTTCCTATTTAAAAAAACGCAGTTGATATCCGTTTGACCTATGGCAGCGCCATCTAGCGGGCCAACCATAGCGCCATCTAGTTTGCCTCTTCAAGCTAGACAAGTTTCGTTCTTTGTAGTTTTTTCGCTTGTCGCATATTTCGTGAGATATTTGGCCCGGTCACAATATATGAACCACCCTGTTTATTTTTATTTTTTAGTTTTTGAACAGGGTTTACAATAACGGGCAGGAAGGCCGCGTGAAGTGAAGGTTCTCCACGTCAACGCCCACATGCATTCTTCTAGATTGATCAAAAACATTGGACATGAGACGTGTTGGCAATTTATTCCACACCCGCCTAATTCACCTGATCTTGCGTGCTCATATTTTCGCTATTTCCGTGCTCTATCGAATTACCTCGAAGGAACTTCCTTCCCGGATGAAAATGCCCTCAGATCACGGCTCTACGAGTCCTTCGCATCAAAACTAGATTCCTGCAATCGTGTAATTGAAGTTACCCTACCGTGTGCAGATTGTTGTAAATGGTGAAGAAAAATATATTACTGACGAATTACGTCTGTGTTATGGTTATATGTTGTGTTCATTAAAGTTACGGAAAAATGATAGGAACATATGCATCAATTCAATTAATGGGACAACAGACTCTGTGGGATGATACACTGACAATGTCACCGTGTGAACAATGGAAGAGGATGGTCCAGGCGAAAAGTTTATAACAAACTGTGAACATTTAGAATAAAGTAAAGCTGCCATCATTAGCAAACTGTTTGACAAATCTGTGGTTGCCATAGGGCCTGAAGCCGTAAGGCATGATAATGTACTACTCTTCGTAACGAATGCTGTGGCTATATTGTAAAAGCTGCCAATTCACTAAAAGCGTTATACAGTAAAATGATGCAAGTGACTTGGTTAGCTGACGGCTTACACAGAGATGCAGAAAAGATTCGTAGTAAGTTCAGGGATGACAAATTTATTGGGCTTGTCGAAAAGGAATTTCTGGAAAGCCTCTTCACGTGTTACAGCATTTAAGGTGTTTCTCCGGATACTGCCTTCCAACCATCTCCTATTTTGTCAACATGGGGTTATGGATTGATGCCCGTACTGCAGGAAAATCAACATTGTGAAAAATAGTATTGACTCATTCAATAGCAGTAAAGCCCCTTCAATTGGACTAGCCCAAGAATTAATATCTGATGCTGAAATTTCAGGCAAACTTTCGTATACCACATCGAATTTTGGACTTATTTCTGCGATCTTAGTTCTTAAAGATTTTGCAACAAATGGAATAAGGTGGAAAAGAAGTGTAAAATACATCTGAAAAAGTTGCTACGAAAAAAAATTAATTGATTTTCTCTCTTAATAATTTAGATTTTCATTCAAGTGATATTGTGTGTTTTTAATATGCTCCTCTTGGTCACCTGAGCCAGAAAGTAGTTTCTCGAAGTGCAAAGCTCTATTAGCTGACAATAGGAACCGTATTTAATTTTAAAATTTTCGTGAAGCATGCATTGAAAACTGCAACTCAGTGCTACTAAATTGTAGTAGAGATGATGTACAAAGAAGACATGGCATAAAAGGTTAGTAATGTTTGTGAAACAATATCGATAAAAGGCATTCTAAGGCATCAACATCCATATTTTTGTTTAATTTTCGTGTGCACTTTATTCTTAAATAAAAATTTAAGTATCATAAACTGACTCATTAACTTATTTCACAACAGATTTTTACATCATTAGGTCATATTGTAGCAGAAGAAGCTCAGCAGCACATTCACCTTAGTGGTTGGTTGGTTGGTTTTGGGGAAGGAGACCAGACAGCGTGGTCATCGGATGGGGAAGGAAGTCGGCCGTGCCCTTTCAGAGGAACCATCCCGGCATTTGCCTGGAGCGATTTAGGGAAATCACGGAAAACCTAAATCAGGATGGCCGGACGCGGGATTGAACCATCGTCCTCCCGAATGCGAGTCCAGTGTCTAACCACTGCGCCACCCCGCTCGGTTTCACCTTAGTGTAGTGGTTATGATATGGGACTGTTGCATGGAGGATCGTCAGTTCAAAACTCACCTGAAGTGTAAAATATTGATCTCTATACTCGGTTCAAGTACACTTTAGAAGTATCCACAAATGTCAAGCATCATTTTACTGGAATGTTCTGCAACTGTATATATACCGTATGTGTTCTGGCCAGAGGCAGTTCGCTCCGCGCTTTTGTATGTGCAAGTGCTGAATAAACCTTCGTTAAGAAAAGTTAGTGTTCGTCATTCATCTAATTACACCTTCTTCTACGTGACAATATTTACACGAAGTTTACGGTACTAAAACATTTAGAATTCAAGAATACATTTTGTTTTCGGAAATAAAGAAATACAAGTCACTTAAGAATGAAATAAAAAGGAAGTGCAGGAAAAATGGGAAGAAATCGAAACATAGATGATCGTCGGAAGGACTGTCTCAGCAATAGAAAAGTTGAAACAGCCTTCAATGAAATCAAAAAGCAAGGGCGGTAACATTATGAGTATACCGGTAATTCCATTGTTAAATGCAGAGAAGAGAGCGCACAGGTGGAAAGAGTACGCTGAGGGTTTCTATGAGGAGGGGTACCTACACTCCTGGAAATTGAAATAAGAACACCGTGAATTCATTGTCCCAGGAAGGGGAAACTTTATTCACACATTCCTGGGGTCAGATACATCACATGATCACACTGACAGAACCACAGGCACATAGATACAGGTAACAGAGCATGCACAATGTCGGCACTAGTACAGTGTATATCCACCTTTCGCAGCAATGCAGGCTGCTATTCTCCCATGGAGATGATCGTAGAGATGCTGGATGTAGTCCTGTGGAACGGCTTGCCATGCCATTTCCACCTGGCGCCTCAGTTGGACCAGCGTTCGTGCTGGACGTGCAGACCGCGTGAGACGACGCTTCATCCAGTCCTAAACATGCTCAATGGGGGACAGATCCGGAGATCTTGCTGGCCAGGGTAGTTGACTTACACCTTCTAGAGCACGTTGGGTGGCACGGGATACATGCGGACGTGCATTGTCCTGTTGGAACAGCAAGTTCCCTTGCCGGTCTAGGAGTGGTAGAACGATGGGTTCGATGACGGTTTGGATGTACCGTGCACTATTCAGTGTCCCCTCGACGATCACCAGTGGTGTACGGCCAGTGTAGGAGATCGCTCCCCACACCATGATGCCGGGTGTTGGCCCTGTGGGCCTCGGTCGTATGCAGTCCTGATTGTGGCGCTCACCTGCACGGCACCAAACACGCATACGACCATCATTGGCACCAAGGCAGAAGCGACTCTCATCGCTGAAGACGACACGTCTCCATTCGTCCCTCCATTCACGCCTGTCGCGACACCACTGGAGGCGGGCTGCACGATGTTGGGGCGTGAGCGGAAGACGGCCTAACGGTGTGCGGGACCGTAGCCCAGCTTCATGGAGACGGTTGCGAATGGTCCTCGCCGATACCCCAGGAGCAACAGTGTCCCTAATTTGCTGGGAAGTGGCGGTGCGGTCCCCTACGGCACTGCGTAGGATCCTACGGTCTTGGCGTGCATCCGTGCGTCGCTGCGGTCCGGTCCCAGGTCGACGGGCACGTGCACCTTCCGCCGACCACTGGCGACAACATCGATGTACTGTGGAGACCTCACGCCCCACGTGTTGAGCAATTCGGCGGTACGTCCACCCGGCCTCCCGCATGTCCACTATACGCCCTCGCTCAAAGTCCGTCAACTGCACATACGGTTCACGTCCACGCTGTCGCGGCATGCTACCAGTGTTAAAGACTGCGATGGAGCTTCGTATGCCACGGCAAACTGGCTGACACTGACGGCAGCGGTGCACAAATGCTGCGCAGCTAGCGCCATTCGACGGCCAACACCGCGGTTCCTGGTGTGTCCGCTGCGCCGTGCGTGTGATCATTGCTTGTACAGCCCTCTCGCAGTGTCCGGAGCAAGTATGGTGGGTCTGACACACCGGTGTCAATGTGTTCTTTTTTCCATTTCCAGGAGTGTATTTGATAATGCGACAGAAGAAACAAACTTGTCGATAGGGAAGAGAAAGGGAATCTAGCATTAAAATCAGAGTTAAGAAGAGCTTTGGAAGACTTAAATTCAAATAAGGGAGAAGGGATAGAAAAGATTCCATCAACATTTTATATAACAATTGAGGACAGTGGCAACAGAACGATTGTTAAGCGTTTGGTGTGGAAAATATGAGACTGGCGATATGCCATCAGAAGCCGGCCGTAGTGGCCGAACGGTTCTAGGCACTTCAGTCCGGAACTGCGCGACTGCTGATGTAGCATGTTGGAATCGTGTCTCGGGCATGGATGTGTGTGATGTCTTTAGGTTAGTTAGGTTCAAGTAGTTCTAAGTCTTACGGTACTGATGACCTCAGATGTTAAGTGCCATAGTGCTCAGAGCCATTTGAAACACATACCATCAGAATTTCGGAAAAACATCATCCACACAGTACCGCTGTACTAGGCAAGGTCCTTGCGGAGGTGGTTTGCCGGTACCTTCCTCCGACCGAAAGATGATGATGAAGACGACACAGCAACACCCAGTCATCTCGACGCAGCCGAAAATCTCTAACCCCGCCGGGCATCGAACCCGGGATCCCGTGCTTCGGAAGCGAGAACGCTACCGCGAGGCGACGAGCTCGGAGTAGTTATAGTATACCTGAAGACATTCGTGGACATTGCTCCTCGTCGAACTGAGTGCTTTATCAAGGCTACTCGCAGTGTCATACGGTAGTAGCGTCAAGTCCCCTACTGAAGGTTACCAAAATTTTGTTCCGTGTGATTATCATTAAATGCTAATAAACAATCCCTGTTCAAATGCATACCGCAACAATAAACCACTAGGAACCACTGCATTATTAAATTACTTGAAATTTGGTGAATGATAAAAATTACGATGTGCAGAGTCTTTGGAGAGAAGTAGACGTTTCTGAGAACAATCTGGCACAAAGCGTAGACTGTTGGTGAAATTTTCTAGTCATGAATTATTTGTTATGGTCTTCCTTGCAATAGTTTAAATTTTCATTTTATAGAAAAAAAAACATGTTTCGTTTTAACAAACTGACATCAGATTTTCATGAACACTTACCTAATGACATCGCAAGTCCTTTAAATGTAAAGCTACACCTTGCAATCTGAAAGCATTCTTTTTTTTCCTGTGGTTTGAATAGAATCGAGCAAGTCAGTGATGGACCCTGCTGGATGACATCCGACTTTGCACAAGCCTCCACGAATCAAACACTCGTTCGACCTATACTTGAGTATTGCTCATCAGTGTGGGATCCGTACCAGGTCGGGTTGACGGAGGAGATAGAGAAGATCCAAAGAAGAGCGGCGCGTTTCGTCACCGGGTTATTTGGTAACCGTGATAGCGTTACGGAGATGTTTAATAAACTCAAGTGGCAGACTCTGCAAGAGAGGCGCTCTGCATCGCGGTGTAGCTTGCTCGCCAGGTTTCGAGAGGGTGCGTTTCTGGATGAGGTATCGAATATATTGCTTCCCCCTACTTATACTTCCCGAGGAGATCACGAATGTAAAATTTGAGAGATTAGAGCGAGCCCGGAGGCTTTCAGACAGTCGTTCTTCCCGCGAACCATACGCGACTGGAACAGGAAAGGGAGGTAATGACAGTGGCACGTAAAGTGCCCTCCGCCACACACCGTTGGGTGGCTTGCGGAGTATCAATGTAGATGTAGATGTAGAATCTTATTTGTTTTTGTGCTCATCATCTTCCTCGCACTTCTTTTTCACAACTTCATGTTTCTCGGTTTCAACATTTAGCTGTTCGTTCGTTAGTTGGTTGACTGATTCGGGGAAGGGACCAAACCGCGAGGTCATCGGTCCCATAGCATTAGGAAAGAATGGGGAAGGACTTCCACCGTGCCCTGTCAGAGGAACCTTCCCGGCGTTTGCCTGAAGCGTTTTAGAAATAACGGAAAACATAAATGAGGATGGCCGGACGCAGTTTGAACCGTCGTCCTCCCAGATGCGAGTCTCGTGTGCTAACCACAGAGCCACTCGCTCGGCAGCTCTTCGTGGTGGGGCAGTTTTATGACAGTGGATTCGCATTAGATTTCCGTTCCCGTCCAGCTACCCAGCTTTATATTTTCCATGGTTTCTCAGTACCACTTAAGGCGAATGCAGGCATGATTTCTACGAATGGGCGCTGTTGATTTTCTTCCTCCATCTCTGCCCAGTCATGGCTTGCGCTCTTTCTCTGAGAACCTCCACGTTGACGAGACATGAAATCCTAACTTTCCTTCTCTTCTTTCTCGCTTTTCTTTTTCCTTCTCTTTTCTTTTGCTTTGTCCTGTCTTCTTCTACATTGAGTTTTGTCGTTTTAAATAATTGTAAGATTAGGTTTCTTTACCTTCTTCATGATATAATCAGTGGAGTGGGTTAACGTCTTCAGTTATGTCACTTTTTGCTGTTCAACGCTACAAAATTTGTGATGGTGGGCCCCTGTATCAATTGCAAAATAACCGAAGAGGCTAACAGACGAGTTACTTGTTTCCCTATCGGGCAAACTTCGTCCAGCTAACATTACCGTTACAGTTCTATGTGCAAGGACATCATGTATGCAGGATGATTCAGCTAAGCAGGTCTCTTCAGATACTTCCAGACCAGTTTAAGATAGCGTAATTCAGTTCTCATTCTGATAAATTGTAGAAAACACTCGCTAAACGACGAAGAATCTCTTTCCATAACTACATATATCGATTACAGAGCTAATGGTCACACCTTGCTCTGTAGCAATTTGTGCTGCTAGTATCGCAGTTATAAAAGAGAGAAATTTTACTGCGTTTCGCTCTTTAAAATCCGAATGACAGTATCGGAGTAATTACAATAGTTCGCTGTCTTGCGCCAAAGTTCGTGATTTCATACCAAGATAATGAAATAAATTGTGTCAGATATAGAGGAAACAGCGAACCGCACCGAGGCGGTACTGGTATAAAAGAGTCACAGAGGGATGTACGTTTCATTCTGTCTGTGTCATACATGTGTCACACGCTGGTAAGTTTGAAAAGGAAAATAAAGAAGTCTCTCACAAACGAGGGGAAACTAGGTATGACACATCATTATACAGAGTACAGAAGGACTGCGAAGAGAACAGTTAAGCTGTACGTACAAAGGTGTCCCGCAAGAATGACAATAAAGCGAATGCAGAAATTTTTTATTAAATAACAGTCGAGTATTACAAAGAGTGTAAGGAGCTAGCCTGTAACAAGCGGAGCGAACGCTATACGTCTTGTTACTCATAATCCACGTTTTAGTTCCAGAAAATTTGCAGGTGCCTCTGGAAGAAACCAGCACAGCATGTTCGTATTTGGCGAGCAAATAGTTTCCATCCATATCACTTGTCACTTTACCAGTAAATTAACCAGTAAGATTACAGAAGACACGTAGACTTCTGTCAATCGGTTATAATGCAAAGTCAGGTAAGTAGGTTCTTTCTTCAACAAATTCTCCTCACAAATGAAGATACCTCTATAAATCATGTAGGCCTAAAGCTGAATGTACGAGGTATGTGAGAAAAATAATGAGACTGGCAAGACTGCGAGCGATCTGGCAACGCTGTGTTGTTTGACAAGTGTATACAGGCAAACTGACAACCAAGTATTTTACAAAGACGTCCTTGAAAGCCCCAGGAAATGGGTGAACCGAGTAGACTAGACATCGCAGACAAGTGGATGCTGCATCATGGAAACACCCCATGTGACACAGCCGCTTCCATCATTCAATGTTTGACCTCAGAAGGCATTCCTGTTGTTCCATTGCCCCTTTATTCACCTTATTTGAGGCCATGAGACTTATTTCTGTCCCGAAACTGAACTGGTTTCAGTTGCTTCACTACTCTGAGAATATATACTTCTAAGTTACTCATGTTGACAGCTGTTCTCGATTCGAATTCTGGAATATTTACTTCACCTTCTTTGGTGAAGGAATTTCGGAAGGCTGCATTTAGTACCTCTGTTTTAGCAGCCCTGTTGTCGATAGTAGCTGCCACGTCTTTTGCCCTCCAGTTGGCGTGTCGGTCAACGACATGTAGCCACGTTTGATAAGTATCAGTTTAGAATCAAAGTTCCCTCCAGTATTCCGCTTTTATAAGTAGATCCTCTTAGCTGCGTCAAGCTGGAGCACATCACCAACCTCACATTACAGTTCAATATAACAAGATGAACTTCCACACAAGGTAGCTATCGATTTTATGGTCAAACAAGATAAAGCCTCGTTTATTATTACTGTAATATCTTCTAAACTACGAATAGGATTCTCAAGAGTGAAATACCTTTGAGTACGCCTCGTTTAAAACTACGACACCAGCAGCAGAAATTACGACAGTTAAATTTGAAAACAATGAAGTTGCCGCTGATGTGCCTGTAATTAATACATTAGCTGTTGAAAAGTGTGTGGACACTTACTAGTGGGCGTTAATATGCAGTATGTCCACCCTTCGTCTTTGTGATGGTTCAAAATATTGGCTCTGAGCACTATGGGACTTAACATCTGAGGTCTTCAGTCCCCTAGAACTTATAACTACTTAAACCGAACTAAGGACATGACACACATCCATGCCCGAGGCAGGATTCGAACCTGCGACCTTAGCAGCAGCGCGGTTCCGGACTGAAGCGCCTAGAACTGCTCGGCCACCACTGCCAGCCTGTTTGATGGTATGAACACTGCTGGGGACACTTCCAATGAAGTGCCTCAGTGTCTGTGGAGGAACAGCATCCCATTCTTTCTGAGGAGCCGAGGCCAGAGAAGGTAATGACATTGGACGCTGGGGTCTGGAGCGAGATCGACTTTCTAACTCATCCCGAAAGTGTTCCATTCGTCTCAGATCGGGACTGTTGGCAGGTCAATCCGTTTCAAATGTCAATGTCCACAATGCGTTGCCTCAGAGACGCTGCTTTATGACATTATGCACTGTCATGCTCATGAAATTTAGTTTGGAGCAAAGCAAGACCAAGGGAAAAATTAATATTAAGGGACGGGATATTGAAATAATGGACAACTTTAAGTATTTCGGAAGTGTATTAATGGCGAATGCGCGTTTGGAGACAGAAATTAGCAAAAGAATACAACAGAGTAGTATATTTTACCAGTGTATGAGGGGTCTGGTGTGAGGAAGGGAAGTGCCGATGAGGTGCAAGCTGATGCTATACAAGACTTACTTTACACCCATGCTAATTTAAGGCTCAGAGACTTGGACAATGGTTAGAAGAGAGGAGAGTAGGATACATTCCAGTGAAATGAAGTTTCTGAGAAGTATGCTAGAGAAGACGAGGAGAGACAGAGTGAAAAATGAAGCTGTTAGGAGAAGTTGACTGAGAAAATTTAAAAGAATAGATAAAAATGGTTTGGGCATGTGAGGAGGATGAGAGAGGGAAGAATACCAAGAAGAATGATGGAGCTCAAGATTGAGGACAAGAGGCCAATAGGAAGACAGATAACAAGATGGATTGATACAATATAGATGAGTTTAAGGAGGAGAAACCTGCTATGGAACCAAATTGTGGAAGAAGGATGATGGAAAGACCGAGTAAAGTGGCGAAGTACCATTGATACCCCAACCCGATCATATGTTGGATAGAGGGGAAATGAAGATGATGATGATGCTCACACAATCATCGTCTCCGAATTCATGATCTGCTTTACACAGTACGCAATGATGTAAAATGTATTAATATCCTTTCGTATATAACGTTTTCTTAAGATCAATAACGGGGCTACAAATGAGAAACATCCCCATACCTCATCACCATTTCCTGCGTAATTCAGTTTTGGCACTACATACCATGACAAGCAACGTTCTGCATACATCCGCCAAACTCAGATCCTTCCATTAGATTGTGGATGTGTCGTGATTTATCACTCGAAATTCATTTATAGTCATCCACTGTCGCTCTTTACACCACCTCAAGCCTCGCTTAGCGTTCATTACAGAAATCTGCAAATTACGAGGAGCTGCTCAACCATTGTGCTCAGTCCTCTTTAGCTCCTTACTCACGCCAATTGTACTAGTTGGACTGGTGACAGCATTGTCGAAGTCACGAGTGATTCCACCTGCTGATAGTTTTTTACAATCAGCCTCCGCAACGCTTGACTGTCATTACACGAAGTCTACCAAGCCTTGGTTTAGCTGGGGTTCTTCTTTCACGTTTTCACTTCATAACCACACACTAACAGTCAATTTGGGCAGCTCCAAATTGGCCGAAATGTCCCTGGTGGATATTTTTACTCAGATGAGATCGAATGACTAGTTCACTTTCGAAATCAGGAAGCTCTGCTGTTTCTGGTTCTCTCATGACAATACTCCTCGATCCTTTTGTGCTGGAGGTTCCTTCTTCCGTGACATGTATTTGATTTGTCAGCTACACGTTACACAGGGGCATCCGGATACTTTTGATCAGATAGTATGCAGATATCAAAGTAGGCTATGCGCAACTTAATGAGAACCTTTTTCACAATTAATTTGAAAGAATATTATTATATCAAAATTGATTAAGGAAATGAGCCGAAGAGCTTGGCTGAACGAAGAAAGATGCTTAACAGGTGGCGCAGGCCAGCTTACTATGTTCGGTGGACTCGTTTCTTCCGTACACAAGGGAGTTCCTGCCTAGTTAATTTGCGATTTAAAACAGCCAGCTGGTGCGCAGGCATTCCCTGTCGTGACGTCACCGGGAGCCCATTCCTAACACGAGAGTTTCCGTGCGAAGTGTCCGGTGCACGGCGGCTCTGATGTGGCGTATCTGAGCTCCCTATCTGGCCAGAACCCGAAACATGGGCGTAGCCACGAGGACGCATTACGCCGGCGATAGCATCTTAATGACTTAATATTCAGAATAGGCCGTGTAGGCGCCGCGTGTGCAGGCCGATTACAGGGAACACCTGGAATCACCAGGGTGGGATTACAACGGCACACCCCCGTAATCGCCCTGTCGTGCTGATATCTACGGGGAAACGGCACCCGCCAAACGCTCAGTCTTTGGCGTTGAAGGCAAGAGGCGAGCACAGAACGAGTGGCACTCTGTTGAGCAACATGAATTGAAGACAAGCTGAAGGAGGGAATAAGACAATACCGACTTTACTGCAACTGTAGACTGAGCAATGACAGGATCTGAAGAAAACGAAAGTTGACTCTAGTTTTCTCATTGAATCAAATAAAATCATCAAACGAGTTCGCAAACGAGTCAACATTAATTGACACAATTTGTCGTCTTGCCCACTTTATTGTTTTTATGATTCAGTATTGATACGTTAACGCCCTTTCCGTATGAAGTAATAACAAATTGGTCACTACTTTCAGTTTCTGCATCGTAAAGGTTAAAAATATTGGAACTTGACTTCTACGTACTTTAGGAGAAGACAAAAAAGTAAGGTACGCTTTTCTTGGCCGCGTCCGTACCTGAGCGATTGCCAGCACGATAGCTCAGCATGTTCGTTCCGAGGGCTGGTTGCCCTGTGTAATAACAATGATAATAAAAAACTGAGTCAAGTAGTCAACGATGAACTAAAAGGGGTGGCATGTGACGTCCGCTCAGATCAAATGACAAGAACAATGAGAAACAAACAAACAAACAAAAAATTAGCGAGTTGAGTGCCATGAAGACGACTTGGGTTCGATTCCCAGTACTGTCAGGGACTTTTCTTTGGTGTAGAACTGGTAAGGGATGTATTCAGGCACGAAAGTCGTACTGAGTAGTCGCTCAGCCGATTAGTAGCAGTCCCAACATTAAAAAAAACCAACAACGGCCGAGAGACCCGTATGCTGGGCACATGCCTCTCCATATTGTATCCAGTGACTCTGTTGGCGGAGAATGACACGGCGGTAAGTCGGACTCGAATGGTCCCCATAGGGCCAGAAAGTGGAACTTCACCATTTTACTTGACACTCTTTCTTATAATCTCGCACCACACGTTAAATATTTTCCAATGTCAAATAAGTCCATTACTTTTTAAATTATTGTTATTGTTATTATGTTATTATTATTATGTGCGATTAGTCTCTATCGGACCACGCAAAGCTTCTTGATTCTCTTCCCTTTTTTCCGATACTGCTCTCACTTTTTCTGCGTGGGTTCTCTTTCTTTCCTCTGTCCATTTTGTTCCTGCTTTTTTCGGAACTTCGTTCTTTGACAACCCCCCATCAGTCAACTTTCTGCTTCAATACCTTTCTGTCCAAAATATCTGAATAATTATCTCAGCTGTTAGTAGGTCCTTTTTGATCTCTTGTATCTAGGGTAGAGTTTTAAGTCCTATGCATTTAAGAATTATGTGCGTAAGCCTTGTTTTGGGAAGCCGAGAGATGTGACCATTAAATTTTAATCGCCTTTTGCTAATGTCTGCTGCAAGGTTGGACAATATCTCTGTTGTTTGACGAGATTGCAGTCAACAGCCCTCTTCTGTTTTCTTTGGACCTTATCTTTCTGATGATCTTACGCCTTCCTTTAATAAGTTTTCTAGGTCACCTTTTATATGGACTGTTCGGGTTTTACTGGCGTACAGGACTTCAGGTTTTAATTCTGTATTATAGTGCCTTATTTTAGTGTTTTTGGACAAGCATTTTTTATTATGTACCTTGTAGGTTCTTCCGCAGTCCCTCTTTTGTTTCTGGAGGCGAATGTTTTGCACTATTTTCTCTCACTCCGTAGGTTCAAAGAATTCACCTAGGTATTTGAAATATGAGACTGTATTGATATGACCGTATTTTGTAGTCACGTTTTGGGTGTCAGTTTTTGTGGCGATGAACTGAAGCTTTAGGAAAGCTATTTGTAGACCAACTTTCACAGTGCATTTTTTAAGTGTTTCAACCAGTTCGACATCTGTTATTATGTGCTGCTATGGCTAAGTCGTCAGAGAAAGCTAAACGTGAAATTCTTATGTCATCCTTGACTCGCCCCATCTGTATAGGTTTCCTGCAGTTTTTGATCTTCAATTCCTTTTCTCATTCGCGGATGACCTTGTGCAGCACAAGGTTGGATAGTAGAGAAGACAATCATCGCCTTGTCGGACGCCAGTTTTGATCAGAAAGGGCTCGGATATTTCGCCCAGGATTTTCACCGTGGAGGTAGTATCGATCAATGTTTCTTTGAAGAGGTTAAGGGTGTTTGGATCTAACCCTTGTTATTCACGGATATCAAAAAGTGCTTGTCGGTCAGCTGAGTCGTATGCCTTTTTAAAGTCAACAAACGTGCAAATTATTGGGCTGTTTCTGACTGCTTTGTATTTTAGCACTGTCTTAAGATTGACAATTTGTTCTGTGCTTGATCTTAATTATTGTTATTATATGAAATTACTATGTACGTTCAATTAAAGAAATTTTAGATTTTCGACGTGGAAAGAGTATTGTAATAATACCATCCACCTACCACGGTTGGTTCATTTAACGGTTAGTACCAGTCCATAGTACGGCTGTACATCGAAATGTGACCTGATACAGGTTATCGGTGTTCTTCTAATATGGCATATTTCATATTACTTTCACACGGGAGACTGAAAAAGATTTTCTTTACTCTCATGGCTAGGGCCCCCGTTGGGCAGACCGTTCACCGTGTGCCGGTCTTTCAATTTGACGCCACTCTGGCGACCTTCAGTCGATGAGAATGATAGGATGATGATGAAAGCACAACACCCAGTCCCTGGGCGGAGAAAATTCCCCGACCCAGCCGGGAATCGAACCCGGGCCCAGAGGATTGACAATCCGTCACGCTGACCATTAAGCTATGTGATAATAGAAGCACAAACGTCACAAAAAATGGATCCGTAAATGAGCTGTTTGGAGGCATACTCAAACGGAGGTCTCTTGCTTAACGGCCGCGCTCTCTCATAAGAGGCAGCTCACTCACAGCAGCACGTCACACCCATATCAGGAATCGAACCCACCACCAAGTCAATAGGGAAGCTTACCCATGACGCTTTTGCCATAACAGTCAGTTGGTCTTCCACTAGTAAGCTGACCATCCTCACGTCTCTATATCTATGCATCCCGCAGAAGACGAAAGTGAGCCAAATTAACCACCCGAGACATTGTCCTCGTTGGACATTAACCGTACGGCACGTGGTTCAGTGAGAGCGAGAGGCCAAAACAGTCGCCCTCATCACCTCGACCCTCTGCACCACAAAGGTCTCGTGATCAGTGTTTGGAGCCCCGGAATGAAGCAACCGATCACAAAATGTTCGAGTCAAGTCCTACAGTATGCGCGCAGCGGGGTGTCCATCACAAAGACGGCCAAAGCACGTGACATACATGCAGAATATTAAGAAATTCTAACAAAATTGAGAAACATGATGAGAAGCACATCACAGCGTGTATGAATCCAATGCAAATGACACACGATAATGACCATCAGCAGTAGAACACGGAACCAATGAACGTCAGTCTGTCTTGAACATCGACGACTAACTGTACCTCCACATGTAGACCTACAAATTGTGGCACGTTAAATCTCAAGGGGTTAGCGACTGATACCAACATATTAAGCTTCCATCAATATCTGTAAGCTGCTGACGTAGATATTCATCTTTCATCAAGAAGCCACCAGTAGCCAACTAGCAGCCGCGTCGGACAACAGGCTACAAAGCAACTAACGACATTGGACCCGATGCAGGCAGTACGGTCCTCTTCAAGTAAAGAATACCATGTGCCCCACAGACCCTATTCCCCTCTGGGAGAGCCATAGCCGCTCTGTTGCACGACCTGCAGCTGATAAAACTTTATGCTCCCTGGCGAACGAATCGCAGAGCGAAAAACTGTGACTTCTACCACTGCCATGTAAGGCAACTTTTCACATCATTGCGTGCAAATGTAACTCTGCGTGGAGATTTCAATTCCATGATATCTAAAGATGATCAAACAATTATTATTCGGTGTAAATTAATACATTAGTGTCAGAAATGGCCCTTGTACATTTTTGGCAGCGACTGAAACCGAATATCGCCTAGTCATATGTCACAGTGACTTTAGCAAGCATTCTTGATACATTATACGCACAGAGAGAGCTGCTGCCCAATCATGGTTGACTGTGAGAGGTGGTCTGCCACTTTTTCACATCATACTGCTTTCCACATATCAGTACGTAAGTGTATAGGATCCTAGGGTTCTGGCACCTCAATTATCGCCTTCAAGTGCACGCTGTAGTTTGGTGGTCGGTTCTGGCTGTGCGACCAAAATGTCAGGCGTACCATGGTGGGTCAGAAACGCTAAGGTAAAATTGAGAAACTGCTTAAAAACAAACGCAGTCAATCGAGCCAAACGTACTAAAACGAGTAAAGAATACTTTTCTCTGGCACTGCGACAGGAATACTCTGAACCCATATGTTCTATCCAAAACACAGCTACAATCAAACGGATTAAAGCAAAGACCATTTCACTGGTTTCAAAGTTCGTGCCCGGGGCAGTGCTGCACATACGTACACCCCTCATCCATTCACCACGTGGCTTAAGAGTCGCGGTGGCCCACTCTCACCATACGCGATGACGTGGGCACCCCATGCAGCTGGCAGGCTGATATCAAACCTTCCAGGACAGAGCAATACATAGACCTCACACACACCAAGTCATAACTTGGAGCACGACATCAGTTCACAACAATCATCGCGAAGAAAGCAGAACCTTATCCACAACATGTACTGTAGAGCACCGGTACCACAGAGAAAATCTCCTGTCGCGGACGGCATTCCGGTAGAGTTTTATATGCGCTACTGCCATCTCTTCGGCGACATCTTCACAGAAATGATTATTGAACTGCTTTAGGGTGCGACCATAACTGCGAATTTCATTCAGGGAATCACAGTACTCATTCCGAAAACGACCAACGTCGTGACCAATAACGTTGTTAAACTCTGACTTCAAACTGCTGACGCGTGCTCTTAACAACAGACTGAAACTTTTTTTATCATGTGACCTGTGATCGCCCCAACATAGCGTCACTGAAGGGCCATCAAGGATGAACATTGTTGCCCATTATAGACATCTCATATACGTATGTAACTCCTTGAACTTACCCAGCGATCTGTTGATATCTTAAGGCGTCAGGTATTCTGCCAGATATCAGTGTTGTTCTTGCGCGATATTTCGACTCTTGAATCGTTATATTTATCAGGTGCTGCCTAATACAGTAACAGTCAGCATCTGATGAAGATCAAGAGTCACGTTGTCGAAATACCGTGCAAGAAAGACGCTGATATCTGGAAGAACACACGGCACCTCAAGATGTCATGAAGTGCCAAGCGAACACATCAACTACCATCGTATTTTTAGACCCAGAAAGATTGTATAGTCACATAAATTATGGTTATGTACTATAATATTAGTATCAAATATAGGATTTGATTTGAATAAGAAATTTCTGAGAATGTAAGTTTGGAGTGCAGTGCAGGATGTTAGTTAAACATGGACACTGTGACAACCGGAATAGAAGAGATTGAAGTTCTGAGATGTGTTGCTATTGAAGAACGTTGAAAATCAGATGGGCTGGTAAGGTAAAGCATGAGCAGGTTCTCCGCAGAACTGGTAAGAAAATGAATACATGAAAAACACTGATAAGACGAAGGAACAGGATGATAAGATATTTGTTAAAATATCTGGGAGCAATTTCGTGGTATTAGAGAGAGGCAGTAGAGGATAAAAACTGTAGAGGAAAATAGAGATTGGGACGCATCCAGCACATAATGAAGCACTACCAGTTGGCTGCAAGTGCTAATCTGAGAAGAAAAGGTTGACTGTTGCCTCAGGAGGGGAATTCGAGGCGTGACGGAAGAAAAAGCCAGAGGATATTGCAACGTCTGCTCTCAGATTTCACTAAACCTTCACTGAACTGATAGCAGCAAGTACCAGTGGCACATCCTCACGGTTAAAAATTAACGAAACGCTCACGAAACCCATCTCCTGGCAAAGAGGTCTTTGGTAAGATTGCCCTATATCCGTTAGTATGTTTCGGGTCTCCACGAAATCCATGCTACGACATGTCGTCCGTGTCTATGCATGTTGTTTGTTGTTGTGGTCTTCAGTCCTGAGACTGGTTTGATGCAGCTCTCCATGCTACTCTATCCTGTGCAAGCTTTTTCATCTCCCAGTACCTACTGCAACCTACATCCTTCTGAATCTGCTTAGTGTATTCATCTCTTGGTCTCCCCCTACGATTTTTACCCTCCACGCTGCCCTCCAATACTAAATTGGTGATCCCTTGATGCCTCAGAACATGTCCTACCAACCGATCCCTTCTTCTGGTCAAGTTGTGCCACAAACTTCTCTTCTCCCCAATCCTATTCAATACTTCCTCATTAGTTATGTGATCTACCCATCTAATCTTCAGCATTCTTCTGTAGCACCACATTTCGAAAGCTTCTATTCTCTTCTTGTCCAAACTATTTATCGTCCATGTTTCACTTCCATACATGGCTACACTCCATACGAATACTTTCAGAAATGACTTCCTGACACTTAAATCAATACTGGATGTTAACAAATTTCTCTTCTTCAGAAACGCTTTCCTCGCCATTGCCAGCCTACATTTTATATCCTCTCTACTTCGACCATCATCAGTTATTTTGCTCCCCAAATAGCAAAACTCCTTTACTACTTTAAGTGCCTCATTTCCTAATCTAATTCCCTCAGCATCACCCGACTTAATTAGACTACATTCCATTATCCTTGTTTTGCGTTTGTTGATGTTCATCTTATATCCTCCTTTCAAGACACTGTCCATTCCATTCAACTGCTCTTCCAAGTCCTTTGCTGTCTCTGACAGAATTACAATGTCATCGGCGAACCTCAAAGTTTTTATTTCTTCTCCATGGATTTTAATACCTACTCCGAATTTTTCTTTTGTTTCCTTTACTGCTTGCTCAATATACAGATTGAACAACATCGGGGACAGGCTACAACCCTGTCTTACTCCCTTCCCAACCACTGCTTCCCTTTCATGTCCCTCGACTCTTATAACTGCCATCTGGTTTCTGTACAAATTGTAAATAGCCTTTCGCTCCCTGTATTTTACCCCTGCCACCTTTAGAATTTGAAAGAGAGTATTCCAGTCAACATTGTCAAAAGCTTTCTCTAAGTCTACAAATGCTAGAAACGTAGGTTTGCCTTTCCTTAATCTTTCTTCCAAGATAAGTCGTAAGGTCAGTATTGCCTCACGTGTTCCAGTGTTTCTACGGAATCCAAACTGATCTTCCCCGAGGTTGGCTTCTACTAGTTTTTCCATTCGTCTGTAAAGAATTTGTATTAGTATTTTGCAGCTGTGACTTATTAAGCTGATAGTTCGGTAATTTTCACATCTGTCAACACCTGCTTTCTTTGGGATTGGAATTATTATATTCTTCTTGAAGTCTGAGGGTATTTCGCCTGTTTCATACATCTTGCTCACCAGATGGTAGAGTTTTGTCAGGACTGGCTCTCCCACGGCCGTCAGTAGTTCCAATGGAATATTGTCTACTCCGGGGGCCTTGTTTCGACTCAGGTCTTTCAGTGCTCTGTCAAACTCTTCACGCAGTATCGTATCTCCCATTTCATCTTCATCTACATCCTCTTCCATTTCCATAACATTGTCCTCAAGTGCATCGCCCTTGTATAGACCCTCAATATACTCCTTCCACCTTTCTGCTTTCCCTTCTTTGCTTAGAACTGGGTTTCCCTCTGAGCTCTTGATATTCATACAAGTGGTTCTCTTTTCTCCAAAGGTCTCTTTAATTTTCCTGTAGGCTCTATCTATATTACCCCTAGTGAGATAAGCCTCTACATCCTTACATTTGTCCTCTAGCCATCCCTGCTTAGCCATTTTGCACTTCCTGTCGATATCATTTTTGAGACGTTTGTATTCCTTTTTGCCTGTTTCACTTACTGCATTTTTATATTTTCTCCTTTCATCAATTAAATTCAATATTTCTTCTGTTACCCAAGGATTTCTACTAGCCCTCGTCTTTTTACCTACTTGATCCTCTGCTGCCTTCACTACTTCATCCCTCAAAGCTACCCATTCTTCTTCTACTGTATTTATTTCCCCCATTCCTGTCAATTGCTCCCTTATGCTCTCCCTGAATCTCTGTACAACCTCTGGTTCTTCTAGTTTATCCAGGTCCCATCTCCTTAAATTCCCACCTTTTTGCAGTTTCTTCAGTTTTAATCTACAGGTCATAACCAATAGATTGTGGTCAGAGTCCACATCTGCCCCTGGAAATGTCTTACAATTTAAAACCTGGTTCCTAAATCTCTGTCTTACCATTATATAATCTATCTGATACCTTTTAGTATCTCCAGGGTTCTTCCATGTATACAACCTTCTTTCATGATTCTTAAACCAAGTGTTAGTTATGATTATGTTGTGCTCTGTGCAAAATTCTACCAGGCGGCTTCCTCTTTCATTTCTGTCCCCCAATCCATATTCACCTACTATGTTTCCTTCTCTCCCTTTTCCTACACTCGAATTCCAGTCACCCATGACTATTAAATTTTCGTCTCCCTTCACAATCTGAATAATTTCTTTTATTTCATCATACATTTCTTCAATTTCTTCGTCATCTGCAGAGCTAGTTGGCATATAAACTTGTACTACTGTAGTAGGTGTGGGCTTCGTATCTATCTTGGCCACAATAATGCGTTCACTATGCTGTTTGTAGTAGCTTACCCGCATTCCTATTTTCCTATTCATTATTAAACCTACTCCTGCATTACCCCTATTTGATTTTGTGTTTATAACCCTGTAGTCACCTGACCAGAAGTCTTGTTCCTCCTGCCACCGAACTTCACTAATTCCCACTATATCTAACTTCAACCTATCCATTTCCCTTTTTAAATTTTCTAACCTACCTGCCCGATTAAGGGATCTGACATTCCACGCTCCGATCCGTAGAACGCCAGTTTTCTTTCTCCTGATAACGACATCCTCTTGAGTAGTCCCCGCCCGGAGATCCGAATGGGGGACTATTTTACCTTCATGTATGCATGTATGCATGTATCACCTTAATATTCCTAGATGACCGAGATCCAACAAATTCTAGATAACTACCAACATCAAAGTTCTGCGCTCTTGAATAAAGACAAAGTGGCAATCTTACCCATAAGTCGGCATCCGCAAGACCAACAAGACACTTGGTTGTCGCAGTTAGACATTCCAAGCATCTGGAGATGTTCTTTAGTACCTGTCCAAACTATATGATAACGATTAACTGGCACATTAAGGTGTAAAATATAAAAGCTTTGTCTTGTAGGCAAAACATGAGGTACCTCGATCGCCACAGAAAGATTACTTCGACAGACAGTGGATTGCTATGCGACTGCAGCGTATAACAGCAGTGCTGCACGAGACCAGGACTATCGCACGGCAAGTCCTAACCTCAACATCTTGTTACATCTGGCAATACAGTGTATTCAAATTACCATTCACCAATTAGTCACTGCCACATTTCTTGCAGCCTGACTGGGAATTTGGCTGGCTGGGCACTTCTTGTTCCATGTCCTACAGATTGCACATCCTGATGTTGAAGACTTTAGAGGCCTCATTGGAAATCACCACTGGTGTCTAATGAAGTGAGATACAAACCCTCATTTCATAACTTTATCCGAGTTATGATGTCCACCCCTCCCACTGAGCCCCTGGTCATCATCCTTTTCTGTGCACCCATTTCGTCCACCCCTTTTTTTACGCAATACAGGTGATAATTAGCACCTTTAGCGTTCTGTGTTGTAATTAGCTTCTTTATGATACGCTTGAGGTCTATGAGAGAGGTCAGTGACTGAAGCAGCAATAGCAATGCTGTGCATATTCAAATATTTAACTTATTAAGATATGTGTTATTTTGTTGTGTTTTAAGCAAAGATTCATTTCGGTTCAACAATATCAAATCCCGTCGACAAGGACTCCTGTCGACATTGTCAGAAAATCATCCATGGGAAGGGAGGGTAGAGACCCTAAATCTAAACAAATAAATAATAGATATCGTGGTAAAGTAGCAGATGACAACTCCAGAGTTCACGAGTTCGATCCCCGCTCAATCCTAGGATTTTTATGTGGCAATTATCACTTCTTTCACTTCTGGCAATTTTGGTTGACGGGGAAAATGACGAATTGTGTAATTCGGAATCCACGTTAAGCTCTAGGTCCCTTTATGATGGACTGGGTAAATGACATCAGAGATTGGAGGAAGGCAACGATATATCACTTTCAACAGCACCATGCTGTTCATCTTGACAGCTATACTTGAAGGCCAGTGGTGATGTCCTATCTTCGGGCATGTCTTTGGACGAAATAACGCAAGCCCGTGGTGTCCTGACCTACTTGGATACACAGGGTGCTCAATTATTGCGCTGACCATCACGTTATCCTTAACTCTCACCCGCTGAAATCGTTTGGTTATGGGTTGCCAATAAAGTGTCACTCATTCACTTCGATTCCAGAACTCTGGCGTAGAGCTGAAACAACATGAAATGGCGTGCCCGCGTCTATAATTCGAGCTCAGTTCGTTTCGAAGACCAGCCGGATTGAACCAATTATTACTGCTACATGTTGCAGGTCAGTATATTAAATTCGCACTCCGTACTATCCTACACAAGCATAGTAAGAAAAGCAAATTGTATGCTACCGTTATTGACGTAGCAACCTTAGTGGCCGCTAACGTATATTTATAACCTCTTTTTTTCTTGTCACTCCGACAATAAGGTAGAGCCTGTTAGTAATGTTCATTAATATCTTCAGACATGATCATCCTCGAACAAAATCTTAGGAATATTAATGAAATACAATGTGCTAGAAAGGCAGAGAGTACAGTGTTTGCTAATACAGAAAAATTTCATCGAAGAATTATGTTAATATTGGAACACTGCCGTAGAGGGAGGGCAGAGAACATAGTCACTGTTAAAAATTCGTGTTTCCCCTTCCTCCCCTTTGCCGGTTTCTGTTGTTTTCACATCCATCTTTGAAAAGTGAACAATCAATTCAGCTCTTTGGGACGCTAGTGAACAACCTAATGTACACAGCCTGCTTTCGTTTAAGTATTTCGAAAAGATTGTAAGAAAAGTAATTACAAAGATGTTACGTGTGTAATGAAAGAAATTACTGTAAATGCCCATAGTGAATGTAATTATGTTTACGCCATATTCTTAACTAAATTTCATTCCCATTGTTATATAATCCCCTGCTAAGGAATGTTGGAGATGTGAAGGTAAGCTAAAATCAAATTGGCTAAAATGATATGGTTCACTAATCGAAAATAAAATAAAATATACACCAAGAGAATTCTTAGAAAAGGGCACTGGAAATACGAAAGTGAACTGGAAGACTAGGAAAATATAATTACATATGGCGTCGTCTGTGACGATCTAATTACAGAAAGGACGTTTCACTTGTAAGTAGGCTGTTTAGGTTTTTACGTTGGTAACGCCACGTAGCGCTCTGTATGAAAATCACTGACTGTGCTGTGTGCAGTCTGTGGCTGGTTTGCATTGTTGGAATTTTTGCTGTTGTAGTGTTGGGCAGTTGGATGTGAACAGCGTGTGGCGTTGCGCAGTTGGAGGTGAGCCGCCAGGAGAGGTGGATGTGGGGGAGAGAGATGGCAGAATTTTGAGAGTGGACGATTTGGACGTGTGTCCATTAGAAAGAGTAAATTTGTAATATTGGATATCATGAACTGATATATATATATGTATATATATATATATATATATATATATATATATATATATATATATATGATGACTCTTGAACATTATTAAGGTAAATATATTGTTTGTTCTCTATCAAAATCTTTCATTTGCTAACTACATCTATCAGTAGTTAGTGCCTTCATTAGTTAGAATCTTTTATTCAGTTGGCAGTATTGGCGCACGCTGTATTGCAGTAGTTAGAGTAACGAAGATTTTTGTGAGGTAAGTGATTCATGAAAGGTATAGGTTATTGTTAGTCAGGGCCATTCTTTTGTAGGATTATTGAAAGTGATATTGCGTTGCGCTAAAAAAAAATATTGTGTCTCAGTTTAGTGATTGTCTGAGTACGTTCAGTTTTGCCCAGCTGTTTGAAAATCAAATAAAGTAGAGGTTTTCCAGCACTGTCATCTATAAATTTTTTCTGAGGGGATGTTTCACACTATCCACAAACATCAACATTGACTGTCGCACTTTAATTGTATTTCTTCCACCTGAAAAGACACTAGACACTTTGCCGATGAATGTATTCTACAAAACAATGAGCAATATTCCCTCGTTCTATGTGAACGAGTTCCTTATTTGAGGTGGACAGCTTTACTGTAAACAAAGTCGGAATCATTTAAATGAAATTCTCGTCTACCAAGTTCATAATACTCGTATTTGCAGTTGGTGCTGATTCCGTCTAACGAGTGGCTCGTCTTTCGTGATCGAGTAATCGACCGTCGGTCGGAAGACGGGAATTTCCGAATAATCTCCCAGCGGTTTGAGAGTTGCACTCCGGAACGGAAATCCAGTCCACCAAAGAATGTTCGCTGGAGCGTAAGTAAAGACGAGAGACTTTATTGAATGCAAATATTACGGCAAATTTACATTCAGTTCTCGAAATGCGCAGTACAAGAGCTTGGGGGAAGGGGTTGGTGGCGCGGTACTGCGGATCGACTTGGATGAGACCCGTGTGACTGAATAGCGACTGATTGGGGCGCGCCGAGGGCTCCCCGTTCCGAGAGGCGAGGGAGGATGGGGCGAGGGAAGTATTTTCATTTGAAAGGAGTTTTGAGGACAGCCCTTGGAGAAGAGACAAGCTCGGTAGCTTCGTTTGCACAAAGTAAGACACACAGGTTTTATTTACTGTGGAACAGTGATATGATGTACAGCCGAGGGAGTGGTTTATACGGAAACAAATTATACGACTAAAGACACAAAAGGACGTGCATTGGAAGAAGAAACAGAATGAGGACGAGTACCTATTGGCCTGATAGATACTGAAGTTGGCAGGTTTGTAAATGAATAGAGCTACAATTCTCTGTGACACGTAAAATCACAGTGCATTAGTGTTGTTAGCAAACCTGGTAGGGTATGTAAGGCACGTGAACAGCGTAAGATTTTGAGTGCTCACTTTGAAGAACACGCAAATGCTACGTACTCGTTCTGATGTTGTCAGCAACTGACAGAGTTCGGAAGAGGTCTCTTCGTGGGTTTCATCTCGCCGCCTTGTCGAATCGCGCTATTTACAGATATGGGAGCGTTCTGATGTGACAGTACCCCAGTGGTGGACTGCATGGGAATATGAGGACAGGCACAATCATCGACATGTTTTCGGTCGGATCTGTCTGACCACCACAAGGAATGAGCGCCGTACTGTACATCAAGGACGTCGTAACTACTTGCCAACCAAGAATAAATATTGGAAGCCTTAGAACATTTTATGTACCGTTGTACAATGCCGTCTGTGGCACTGTAGCGAGAAGGAAGCGACTCGGCCTTACTTCTGGTTTCTGTGTCACTAACCTGGTGTCTTGCTGCTTCGGTAGTCCCTAGTTGCACAGTAGTAGCGCTCAGGCGCCAGGTTCCATGTAGGTTGCGATCCTGCTGAAGTAGAGTGATTAGGGATGCCAGTTGTTAATTGTTAACAACGTTTGTACTTTACTCGTTTTAATAAAGAAAATACTTTGGCACACACGTCACATAATATGCAATATGGCGGCCCTGGGCCGTTACATTCAACCCTTTACAACACATTAACACAGTTATCCCTTGCCATAACTCTTGATAGGCACTGCTCACGACACGTGACGTTCTGATAACTAATACCTTCACTTTATATCTTGTTTAACAGCTGAAATATTTACTCGCGACCGTTCTTTTAGAGCCGCCACGGTTACTCGACCGTGCGTTTTGAGTGGCGCCTCACTACTAACTCGCCTTCTCTTCCCGACGGATAAGAGAAACCCCACCTTTCTCCCTCAGCCTATAAGAACACTTCGCTCGTTTTATATATACATATGTATCCAAACTTTCAGCCAATGTGGGTTGTGGGTTCAGATCGCTGTTGCTAGGGCGATCTGACGTCATGTTTGCGAACATTGTGACGGAAGTGTGTCTCGGAACACTGTCTCAGATTGTAAGATCCTACTCCCGAATAGTCATATCTTCTCCCTACTAAGGTTGCGCAACATTGCCTCCTATGCTCTTTGGTGAGCTTAATTGCCAAATGTACATGTAGCGTAGCTGCTACTGAGCATTCCCGATCGCATAAATATGAATAATACTTGGCTTAAACACGTAAAGGGAATGCACGTATGCATTACAGTTGGTCGGAGACTAGCAGCAACCGGACGAAGTAGTTACCGTCCCATGGGGAAGCTGCTATTAACACCAGAAAAAACGGATCATTTGGAGTACTGCCGTGACTTGGAAAGTATGTACTGCTGATGAATGACGTCGCAATGTGTCCAGCGATGAATCGCGGTTCTACAATACCCTGAATGACCAGTGTACTGTCGGCGACTGGTGAGAGGTCCCATTCTTTCAATGTTTAATTGACGCACAGCGGTTTTACACCTTTCGTCATGGCGTGGAGAGCCGTAGGGTATGACTGCAGGTCATGGCTAACAGAAAAAGTACACAACGGTATAACACGAACATCCTGCTTCTTCACGTGTTACTTCTCACGCGACAATATCGTGGTGCCATTTTTCCACAGGACAATGCTCGCCCACTAATGAGAACTATCTGCTTCATTCTGAGGCCCTTCCGTGTCCGGCGAGATCCCCAAACCTGTCCCCGGTAAAACATGTGTAGCACCAGCTTGGAGGTCCACTCCATCCCAGTGCCAGTAATCAGGTTATCACGGACAAGTTAACAACAGTTGCAAGCCAGCTCCCCTAATGAGAGAATACTACGGTTTCATGACACCCTTACCAAACGAGTCAGTGGATTCATGCAGGCCAGAAGGGGTCATACTGTCTACCTATTTGCAAATTCGACTCTATTTTGTAATCACCGAAATGACATCATGTACCCTCTCAGCTCGCCAAGTTTCACTTCGTCTCCTCCTCCAATTCTGGGTGCTTTGTTTCAGTGCAAACAAATTAGCCAAGAACGATGTTGAAAATTATGTCATAAGCAAATGTTATATTTGTACGAAATTTACTAGAGGCCTGTACATGCAAATAATTAGTATTTCAGCACAACCAGGAGAAGTAGATAGGCATGTGAGACAAGATCGGGCAGAGAGTGCTTCATTAAAAAATCTCATTCAGTACTGATGGTCTGTGAGAAGATCGCGATAACTTCGTATAAGAATGATGAGCGTCTACCAGCACTTGTCGAAAATCTACAGTGGCTGGATCCTGACCTACTGAGACTGTGGTTAAGAGTTTCGCAGAACTGCTGTCCGCATTGGTCGTGATCGAAAAACTGTCATGCAAAAATGTAGTCTGTGGGTTTAAGAGCGCCAAACTCAACGACATGTGGGATCTCAGCTGTTCCATACGACTAGAGCCCGAGAGGACATAATGTTCATTCGACCGTGCAGAGTCACAAAGACACTTCAAGTATAGCTGATAAAGATAGGTGTGTGTCTGCAGCTTTACAGGTGTGGACACAGACATGTAGCGGCGGCGTGTGGAGCTCCACGGCCCCTCAGCACGGCGACTATTCTAGCCGCTTCCTTTCGCGTTGCAACAGAGAGAGTCACACTCACAGCTGTGCGCCCACCTTCAACACAGGGTGGCACCACTTCCCCTTTCGTTCGAGTCCCAGTTTCCCTTTAAAGTCTGCCCAGGTGTGGTCAACCGTCAGTCAAGGAACCCTACTTTCTTCTCAAGTTATAGTGGTTCTGGAACGACACTTGCCACACCGTTATCGTCACTAGACATTTACAGTCACTGCATTACAGTTCGGTGTTTGTGCGATCTTCCGGTGTAGAGCTCCCATTTCCTCATGCCAGAGATTCACCCTTACTCAAAGTCCGCAAAATGGCGATAAGTGCACGTTCACATACCCTGGGCACTTTTATTTACAATCATCACCCGAAAGTTCCAGTAATATTAGACACATCCAGTAACTGCCGTGTACTCATCTTCATGATCTCTACTCAAGTTCTTTATCATTAGGAATGGATTCTTTCTGTAAGCTCGCGTAACGATGAAATTTTAATAGGCAGATCGAACAGGCAAGGAAATACAAGAGTGTGAAGTCGATACCGTTCTGTCAATATATTCAAGTTACAACTTCCCATGTCATTGTGTTGTGAAACAATTGAAATATTTCATAACAATTCAAACTTCTACATCAAGGTTAAGGATTCCTGTCTAAGGAGAGAAAGACACGCTCCTGATTATATTTGCCAGGCAAAACAGTGTGTCGATTAAGAAAACCAGGTCCCTTGATTTTATGGGCAGTGCGTTACGACGCTATTTGAAGGGAAGTGGGAAGGCCCGTGACGATTTGAATCTGCGAGGCGCTCTTTGAGGGATGTCTAATAGTAGAATTGGTTGTTTCAACTATGTTTGTTTCCATTGTATGTCCTCTTTCTGCATCAATAAACAACCGTTTCATTCCATCTAGTTTGTATTTGTAGCTGATATTCGCTGATGTTTCCGGGCCACCTTTGCGTTAACATGGCGCCAAACATATAAGTTGCGCAATATGCGTTTCTGACGTCGTATATCAGTTGGAAGATGTAAAAATGTCTGTGTAGAAACAAAAGTATAGCCTTTAGTACGCGCTCTCACTTTTGCGTTTCAGGTCTCTGTCCAGTTAATCAGCAGTTACCACAAAGACTACTCTGTACATTTCTAGACTATACAGGCGTTTATAACTACACATTTAGGTAATAATCCTATACTCAGTCTCTTTTTACGTTCCAATTTACCTTCGTGATATAGTATTGCTACACAGCAGAAATATATGATGGGAAATCATAAAATTTCCACAAACACCTCTCCAGCCAGCTCCAAGCCACGGTTTGGCAGGTGAACGCCCTATGTGACATGTAAAAACACCAAGTAGGGAGAACACTGACATTGCGGAAAGCAGAATAACCCCGCCGGCCGGAGTGGTCGAGCGGTTCTAGGAGCTGGTTTCGGTCGCAGGTTCGAATCCTGCCTCGGTCATGGATGTGTGTGATGTGCTTAGGTTAGTTGCGTTTAAGTAGTTCTAAGTTCTAGGGGACTGATGACCTCAGAAGTTAAGTCCAGTAGTGCTCAGAACCATATGAACCATTTTGAACCAGAATAACCCCCAAAAGATATTGCCTCACCTAGCGCGAGCGAGAGGCAACATGAACCTTAGCGGGAAGAACACATAGCGTTGTTCTAACAGCACAGACTGATTCGTAAGAGGCAATAAAAGTTTCACGACAACACCTATCATCCAGCTGATATGGTGGAAAGGCAACAAGCTGAAGCCCTGAGAGCTATTTATGTGTAATAGAGGGACGGTGAAGACCGCTAATGAGTACAGAAGAGTAGGTCACATTCGGTCATCACCGACCAGACGTAATGCCATTGCCTCAAACAAGCAGTAGTAAGTACTCAGGATTCCGAGCTTGGTCTCTATATTTACGTTGCAGTATACAAGCCGTGACAGCCTACGATGCGTTGCTACAGTTCGCCACAATAACTTCCGCCTTTGCTATCTGTCTGGTCCACTATACTAGGCCGCTGTGAGCTACCGACCTCAAAAACACTGATGAGAACACCTGGAAACTTCTACCTCTGTTTTTCTGAGCCGAACTCACGTTGTTTGGTGCACCGCCCACCTGTCGTGGTATTCAGAAGGAGTGCGACCTACTGATGCTCCCTACTAATAACTATAAGGAGGCACGACATCCACAGCCTTTCTTGGTGGAAGGACTATACTGTTGCTCATCTCTACACCGTACAGAGCTGCTGAGAGATTAACCGAGCACGCCCCTCCGATTTCTACAAGCGTGCTCTGATACAAACACAGTCTCCGATCTGGGCAGCAAATCCTGCTGGGGTTACCGCAGGGCGACGTCCACCAGAGGTTGTTGAGATAGCGTCACCAAGTTCTGAGGTCGTGCTATGCACTCCGACGGTCTGTGCGCCCATACGGAGAAGAATATACGATTTCAAACTCTAATTTAGTACATTCTTGTTCCGTTAATGTTGTAACATTAGCGCCTAGAGCTTACCCCACCGCAGGCACACTCCACGCTGCGTCACCTCTGCACAGTAGGGGCCTCAACTCTGGCCCGTACACTACTCTGCATTCATCGCCTCATCTAGACTCTAGTCGTGTATCGTCTCTGCTTTTTCGCTACTTATTTACGAGAGATTTCTAGGCATACGCTCTTCCCGACCTCATTCCCCCCCCCCCCCCCTCCATCCCTTCCTCCCACCATCGCCTCCACCACTCATACCCACACGTCGTATCATAATTTAACGAGAATTATGTTGCACTAACCTCACACTTTTTTTCTAACACCTCACTATAGGTATTAATACAAGCTTGTAGTAAATGACATTTACTACTACAATGAACTCTTTTAACTTGCAGAAAACATCTGTTCACCAGGAATACGTAAAATCTTCATACTCGATCTAACCACTACAACGAACCTCGTCTTCACACCGTTGCCGCGTAACTCCTTTTAATTACCTATGTGTTATTATTTTGCTGATAATTAACGCTTTTGAAATAATGGAATGATAGTCTGCCATTGAGAGATGCCTTATATGAAATACAAGTGAATTCACTGTTTAGTTTTTCCAATATTAGTGACAGTTTTTCACTTTGGCAGCAGCCAGTTGCGGAGGAGGACCACAATGTAGGCGCTTTTTCTCACGATACCCGCATCGAATAACTCATCTGTCATCGGTACGTCACACCACTTTACGTCGTCTTCCCATTGCTGCCCTGTCAACTGCTGCAAGAGGAGCTTGTTGTGGTTGCATATGATGGCTGTAACGCCCGAAGTATTTCAATGTAAAAATGTAAATGTGTGACTAGGGCCTCCCGTCGGGTAGACCGTCCGCCGGGTGCAAGTGTTTCGAATTTACGCCACTTCGACCGACTTGCGCGTCGATGGGGAGGAAATGATGATTAAGACAACACAACACCCCGACCCTGAGCAGAGAAAATCTCCGACCCAGCCGGGAATGGAACCCGGACCTTTAGGACTGACATTCTGTCGTGTCGACCACTCAGCTACCGGGTGCGGAGTATTTCAATGAGAAGTTGACTCGTACAAGTCTCTTTCAAAATCACTCTTCACCATAAAGAAAAAAGAGTTACAAGTATGCTGGGATGATATGCCATCGGTCTAAAAAGTTTCCAGACTGAAAAAATAAATATAGAGAAATGTTAAGATGGTGGTTCCAATGCTTCATATGTTCTACATAGTCTCTCCCCACATGATTACAACGCACAGATCAGTCTCTCCCCACATGATTACAACGCACAGATGGTCCTTGGAGCCATGTGAATCTGTCAGACAGAAAAGGAATATTATTTTATTTCCGCGTCACATTGACTTGAATGTCGCTTACGTCGCCAAAGCGTTGATACTTATTCTGAATTTCTGCACCTGGTCGTTTCGTGGTATGTTCGTACTGATAACATGAAGTCTCGCCGCCCGCGACCATTTCTTACAGATCATAACTGTCCAAGTTTTGCATTTCAATCATTTCACTTTGTTTTTGTTCTGCAGTCAAGGTCTGTGGACAAAGACTGCACACGCATTTCCCCTTTCAGAACATTCTGGAGAATTTCTTAAGCATTTGATTTAGAGATCTTGCTCCACTGCGATTTGTGACACAACAACGTTGACGGGTTATGGTCCCTCGTTCAGTACTTAATACTGCCAGCTCACAACTGACTGGTGGAATACCCATTTGTTGTTTACAGTTGTTAGTTCTAGCGGTCATCAGAGTTACTATGCTGACCTCACTAATAAATCATGAATAATATAAGTTTCGGAATCATTTAGACAGGCTGTGTAGTTTACCCGAAAACTTGTTATTCAGGATGTAAAACGCAACTGTTCAGAACGTATCATAGTGGTGTTGGTAAATCCGAAACGAACAATTTGATGTAGGACACTTGTGGTCTATAAAGAAAGTAACAACATCAAATTAAAATACTGAAGTCATGCCAGCTACAACGTGTGCGCGACGGGTGAGATTTTGAAAATATTTTCGCTGTCTTACGTCACCATCTTAGTCAGTCAGACATTTGAAATTTTTTATTACATTAAGATCAGTAATTTAAACTTTTCCGAGGGGAAGGGGGAGGTAAAGAAAGAAGAAGAGAAGTAGAAGCACACAACATAGGTGAACCTATATTAAAAGGTTTGAACAATTTCTGAAAAAATTGAAGAACAACAAATCGCATGGTATGGACAATATCCCAGCTGACCTTCTGAAATCTGGAGGAGCAAAACTGAATCAGGAGTTGTATAATCTTGTTTTGAACATGTACGAGCAGGGTAAAATTCCTTTGAGAAAAACATTATGATCCCCATTCCAAAGAAGGCAAATGCTACGAGATGTGAAAATTATAGGACGCTCAGTTTAGTTACTCACGCCTCTAAAATAGTAACCTCAATCATCCTAAAACGCATAGAACAAAATGTCGAAGCTACACTTTCCGAAGACCAGTTTGGACTCCGGAAAGGTAGAGGAACCAGAGAAGCAATATTTGCTCTAAAACTAATAATAGAGAAACGACTAGATAAGAACCTGACTACATACACAGCTTTGGTAGATGTAGAGAAAGCGTTTGATAATGTTAAATGGGATAAAATGTTTGAGGTACTCAAAAAATCAGTAATAGACTATAAAGATAGAAGAAAGATATGGAACCTGTAAAAAAACGAGACAGCAGTTACCCGAGGACGGACGAAACAAGAAGAGGTGCAGATAGGGAAAGGTGTCCGACAAGGTTGCGCACTATGCCCTGTTATCTTTAATCTATACATTGAAGAGGCGCTGAAAAAAGTAAGGGAAAATTCACAGACAGGCGTAGTAATTCATGGCCAACAAAAAGATATGATAAGATATGCCGATGATATAGATGTCCTAGTTGAAAGTAAAGAAGATCTTGTAGTCCTACTGAATAGAATGGATAAAGTTATGGGGGAAGAATATAATATGAGAATTAATAAAGCAAAAACAAAAGTAATGGCATGCGACAAAAAAGATGAAGTGAAAGTCCGAGTTCATGTAGGAAATGAACTGCTTGTACAAGTTGATAAATTTACTTATCTGGGCAGTAATGTTACCAGGGATGGAAGGAGCAAGGCAGAAGTGAGAAGTAGAATTGCTCAAGCAAAGGCTGCTTTTAACAAGATGAAAAACATCTTAACATCTAAGAGCATCAGCCTTGAAATCAGGAAAAGATTTGTGAAATCATATGTGTGGAGTGTGGCATGCTACGGCTGTGAAACATGGAATCTCTGGACAGAGGAAGACCAGAAGCTAAATTCTTTTGAAATGTGGTGCTATAGACGCATGCTCAAAATAAAATGTATCGACAAGGTCACAAACGATGAGGTTCTGTAAAGAGCAGGTGAGAAGAGAAGCTTCTGGAGTTTCATTGTTAAAAGAAGAATGCAATTTACAGGCATCTATTAAGACATAGAGGACTCCTGAACACAATCATAGAGGGATATGTCGAGGGAAAAATACCAAGAGGAAGCCTTTGCTGCAATGCTGAAATTAAGTTTACATCCACAGAAAACACATGGTCCGTCGACAAGTGCAGTAGCAGCAGTATTCTTCACAGTATTCTTCTTCTTGTCTGCAGCAGATGTAGAGATTTCGGTGTTCTCAATTGTTTTGTAAATTGTCTGCTTAGAACGGCGACGTATTCTCCTGTAGGGCATCGTGGCGGCGTTCAATGCAGTTGCGTGTGCGGCAGCAGCAGCGCGAATGAGCCGCTGCGCGCCGATCGCTCGCTTATGTATTATGCTGTTGCTTGGACTTAGAATATTTTCACACTGCCAGCAGCGCGTTATCCCGGACGGGAGCACTAGGCCGTACTAGAGTGCTCCCGTCCGCTGCTGGCGCGCCGCCACGATTGCGTAAGCCAGACTTGAGCGCTGGGGGTCAAAGGTCAACTGATAAGAACTTTAACGTGGAACATGCTGTTACATCCTCTATGCCGACAGATTCTAGATGTACCCTTGTCCGGTTCTCAGCTACGCTACATATCACTTTATTTATGAAAATACAAAGTACAGTCTCCAACAAATTTTACATATTCACATACCGGAGTACCTTTGCCTTTAACCCAAATGAATACAGACTCATTTACAAATATTCCGGAGGGCTGAATGGAAGGCCTCTCCAGTTTGTCTGACGAACCGGTTTCAGGCTCTGTCTCAGGCTGATACTGATCTTCGGCCTGACATGGCTGCTTGTCCTGTTCCAGAGGTTGCCCCTCAGTCTGCAAGATCCGGGCGGTCGCAGAGGGTGGGCTTATTGGTAGTTGGGAGCTCCAACGTCAGGCGCGTAATGGGGCCCCTTAGGGAAATGGCAGCAAGGGAGGGGAAGAAAACCAATGTGCACTCCGTGTGCATACCGGGGGGAGTCATTCCAGATGTGGAAAGGGTCCTTCCAGATGCCATGAAGAGTACAGGGTGCACCCATCTGCAGGTGGTCGCTCATGTCGGCACCAATGATGTGTGTCGCTGTGGATCGGAGGAAATCCTCTCTGGCTTCCGGCGGCTATCTGATTTGGTGAAGACTGCCAGTCTCGCTAGCGGGATGAAAGCAGAGCTCACCATCTGCAGCATCGTCGACAGGACTGACTGCGGACCTTTGGTACAGAGCCGAGTGGAGGGTCTGAATCAGAGGCTGAGACGGTTCTGCGACCGTGCGGGCTCCAGATTCCTCGACTTGCGTCATAGGGTGGTGGGGTTTCGGGTTCCGCTGGATAGGTCAGGAATCCACTACACGCAACAAGCGGCTACACGGGTAGCAGGGGTTATGTGGCGTGGGCTGGGCGGTTTTTTAGGTTAGATGGCCTTGGGCAAGTACAGAAAGGGCAACAGCCTCAACGGGTGCGGGGCAAAGTCAGGACATGCGGGGACCAAGCAGCAATCGGAATTGTAATTGTCAACTGTCGAAGCTGCGTTGGTAAAGTACCAGAACTTCAAGCGCTGATAGAAAGCACCGAAGCTGAAATAGTTATAGGTACAGAAAGCTGGCTTAAGCCAGAGATAAATTCTGCCGAAATGTTTACAAAGGTACAGACGGTGTTTAGAAAGGATAGATTGCATGCAACCGGTGGTGGAGTGTTCGTCGCTGTTAGCAGTAGTTTAACCTGTAGTGAAGTAGAAGTGGATAGTTCCTGTGAATTATTGTGGGTGGAGGCTACACTCAACAACCGAGCTAGGTTAATAATTGGCTCCTTTTACCGACCTCCCGACTCAGCAGCATTAGTGGCAGAACAACTGAGAGAAAATTTGGAATACATTTCACATAAATATTCTCAGCATGTTATAGTCTTAGGTGGAGATTTCAATTTACCAGATATAGACTGGGACACTCAGATGTTTAGGACGGGCGGTAGGGACAGAGCATCGAGTGGCATTATACTGAGTGCACTATCCGAAAATTACCTCGAGCAATTAAACAGAGAACCGACTCGTGGAGATCTTGGACCTACTGATAACAGACTCTTTAAGTGCAGAACAAAGTGATCATAAGGCCGTTGCAGCATCCCTGAATATGGAAGTTAATAGGAATATAAAAAAAGGGAGGAAGGTTTATCTGTTTAGCAAGAGTAATAGAAGGCAGATTTCAGACTACCTAACAGATCAAAACGAAAATTTCTGTTCCGACACTGACGATGTTGAGTGTTTATGGAAAAAGTTCAAGGCAATCGTAAAATGCGTTTTAGACAGGTACGTGCCGAGTAAAACTGTGAGGGACGGGAAAAACCCACCGTGGTACAACAACAAAGTTAGGAAACTACTGCGAAAGCAAAGAGAGCTTCACTCCAAGTTTAAACGCAGCCAAAACCTCTCAGACAAACAGAAGCTAAACGATATCAAAGTCAGCGTAAGGAGGGCTATGCGTGAAGCGTTCAGTGAATTCGAAAGTAAAATTCTATGTACCGACTTGACAGAAAATCCTAGGAAGTTCTGGTCTTACGTTAAATCAGTAAGTGGCTCGAAGCAGCATATCCAGACACTCCGGGATGATGATGGCATTGAAACAGAGGATGACACGCGTAAAGCTGAAATACTAAACACCTTTTTCCAAAGCTGTTTCACAGAGGAAGACTGCACTGCAGTTCCTTCTCTAAATCCTCGCACAAACGAAAAAATGGTTGACATCGAAATAAGTGTCCAAGGAATAGAAAAGCAACTGGAATCACTCAATAGAGGAAAGTCCACTGGACCTGACGGGATACCAATTCGATTCTACACAGAGTACGCGAAAGAACTGGCCCCCCTTCTAACAGCCGTGTACCGCAAGTCTCTAGAGGAACGGAGGGTTCCAAATGATTGGAAAAGAGCACAGGTAGTCCCAGTCTTCAAGAAGGGTCGTCGAGCAGATGCGCAAAACTATAGACCTATATCTCTGACGTCGATCTGTTGTAGAATTTTAGAACATGTTTTTTGCTCGAGTATCATGTCGTTTTTGGAAACCCAGAATCTACTATGTTGGAATCAACAAGGATTCCGGAAACAGCGATCGTGTGAGACCCAACTCGCTTTATTTGTTCATGAGACCCAGAAAATATTAGATACAGGCTCCCAGGTAGATGCTATTTTTCTTGACTTCCGGAAGGCGTTCGATACAGTTCCGCACTGTCGCCTGATAAACAAAGTAAGAGCCTACGGAATATCAGACCAGCTGTGTGGCTGGATTGAAGAGTTTTTAGCAAACAGAACACAGCATGTTGTTATCAATGGAGAGACGTCTACAGACGTTAAAGTAACCTCTGGCGTGCCACAGGGGAGTGTTATGGGACCATTGCTTTTCACAATATATATAAATGACCTAGTAGATAGTGTCGGAAGTTCCATGCGGCTTTTCGCGGATGATGCTGTAGTATACAGAGAAGTTGCAGCATTAGAAAATTGTAGCAAAATGCTGGAAGATCTGCAGCGGATAGGCACTTGGTGCAGGAAGTGGCAACTGTCCCTTAACATAGACAAATGTAATGTATTACGAATACATAGAAAGAAGGATCCTTTATTGTATGATTATATGATAGCGGAACAAACACTGGTAGCAGTTACTTCTGTAAAATATCTGGGAGTATGCGTGCGGAACGATTTGAAGTGGAATGGTCATATAAAATTAATTGTTGGTAAGGCGGGTACCAGGTTGAGATTCATTGGGAGAGTGCTTAGAAAATGTAGTCCATCAACAAAGGAAGTGGCTTACAAAACACTCGTTCGACCTATACTTGAGTATTGCTCATCAGTGTGGGATCCTTACCAGATCGGTTTGACGGAGGAGATAGAGAAGATCCAAAGAAGAGCGGCGCGTTTCGTCACAGGGTTATTTGGTAACCGTGATAGCGTAACGGAGATGTTTAATAAACACAAGTGGCAGACTCTGCAAGAGAGGCGCTCTGCATCGCGGTGTAGATTGCTCGCCAGGTTTCGAGAGGGTGCGTTTCTGGATGAGGTATCGAATATATTGCTTCCCCCTACTTATACCTCCCGAGGAGATCACGAATGTAAAATTAGAGAGATTAGCGCGCGCACGGAGGCTTTCAGACAGTCGTTCTTCCCGCGAACCATACGCGACTGGAACAGGAAAGGGAGGTAATGACAGTGGCACGTAAAGTGCCCTCCGCCACACACCGTTGGGTGTCTTGCGGAGTATAGATGTAGATGTAGATGTAGACCACGGCTGAGGTACATGGATCAAATCGTGAAAGATGTGGGATGTAACATTTATAAATAAATGAAGATAAAAGCTGAAAGACCCACAGAGTGGAGACAAGCTGCTATTGCAGCTGTTGCAAACCAATCCTTGGATTGACCACTACAGAAGAAAAAGAAGAAAAGAAAGAGAAAGGACTTTTGTCAACGTTGTTCAGAAATTAATTACATTTACAGTATAATCTCTACCCATTCAAGCAAACTAATATCGTAGTAAGAACGTCAGCGAAGCAAAAGATTTTATTGTCAATTATACGATATTGAAATTCACAATATTTTGGAATAAAATTTACATAAACGTTGCTTTTGAAGAGCTGTGTAAGGTTATTTCTCGGCCTGCTGTCCTATAAAGAAGTGTTCCGCTCGGCTTCCCCTACTCCACAGCGATAGGTGTAAATTTACTCCCTGCATAGTGCTCGCTGTACAGAAAAAATTTTTACCACGTTGCTGGCATGATAATTTAACTGATAACTAGCTATAACCGTCTTCCGATGTTTTTGGTAGTCCTAACTTGCAGCATCGACATGTAGATTATGAAATTTATATTGTATTGCTTCCCGAAAATATTCATAAATCAGTATTCCATATTACATTCTAGTGGTCTCTAGCAGTTTCGAATACTATGAACTGCTTTTACATCGCTATATGAAAAACCCCGTGACGGGAGAAAGTTCGACCCGTTTATTATTTCAAAATTAATCGCCATAACTCTTAATACGTTTCTCCCTCTGTAGACAATAAGATCAATGCCGTCATGGGAAAACTTTCGGTTCCCTATGGACCCATGACTGTAGCCAGGTGCGCACCTCTTTTCCCGAAGCGAATCGACGGCCACGATTGTCTTTCTCCAGGTCTCCAGAAATATAGAAACCGCAGACTGGTATCGTAAGGAGGATATTCAAGGATTGTCTACCGAAACTTCTGCAGCTTAGTCCAAACAACCTTGGTAGCATGTGGGCTTACCCGTATGTTTCGAGTGCATTGGAAAAATTTCTGTGGTAACCTCTTACACATCGTCCACACAGAGCCGATTTTCATAGTTTCGGAGCCCTGAAGGAAGACATTCGTGGCTGTTGATTTATTTCGGACTTCGACGTGCACACCTGGGTACCGTCAGGGTTTCGTAAGCAACCGAAAATATCTTTCCATGAAGGCACTGACGGTCTTATCTCACAGTGGGATAAAAGTATTAAAAGTCATAGCAATTACACTGAGGTGGCAAACTTCATGACAGCAAATGAATATCAGACCTCAACTTCCGGCCGCCAGCAGCTATACAATTGACGTTTTAGGTAAGACGACGTCAGTCGTCGAGCAGCCGTACGTGCTGCACCATCGACACAGACTGGTTATGCCGCGTTATTTTAGGGGGAGAAGGCGTTCGCTCCTCACAGTGTATAAAGCTATTGACAATGTATCTATTACTACGAAGAGCTGAGTAGCTGAACAAGTTATTCTTCATGGTCCTTCATTGATTTGTGGATGTGTACTGGATTTTACACTTACTAATGCTGATACTAGTGTACATGGCAATGGCTGGATAATTGTGTCTCTAGTTCATGGTGGTAAATTGGAGACTATATCATGGGTGGAGACTTCTAACAACCGTGAAGCTATTGCTTATCGTACATTTCAGATATGTGAAGTGTATAACGGAGATGGTGGTTCATCTTACTATATGTCTATAATGCCGTTGGTTCTTAGGACAAGGAATTGTCGTAAAGTAAATGAATCAGTGTCTGTGCCCGTATGGGTTAAACACTACACTGAATTGTGCCAAGATTAAAGTTGTAGGTGATGTAATGCATTACTACAGAAACTGAAATAAACTACCTGTCCTTTCCTTGAGAAAATAGAAAATAATAATAAATATTACACGACAGCAAAAAAGAAACCTATTGAGTCATGGTAAATGACCCATCCCAAGTCATCCAGATACTGATTCACTAACAGACACTGACGTCTCAGACAGGGGAACCACGGCAGTGGGGGGAGATGTGCTCCCATCTTTGATTTTTTTTATATATATATATATATATATATATATATATATATATATATATATTCATTTGCTGCCAGTTGCTACGATATATACCTTCGATGTGTACTATGCGCGTGCTGGGCAATCTCGGGGACTATTCATGGAATTCCAGCTAATATCGTCTCGGATTATTTTAGTTTATTTTATTTTTCTTTCAGCGTCGCACAGCAGTTCGACATGGCACGTCGTTGGAAGTCCTCTGCCGAAATATTGAACCATGCTTCCTCTAAAGCCGTCCATCATTAAGAGTGTAGCCGGTGCAGGGTTTTGCGCAGAAATAACTTCTCCGTTATCTCCCATGAATGTTTGATAACGTTCTTCTCGGGCGATTTGGGAGGCCAAATCACTTGCTCGAACTATGGAGAATGTTCTTTAAAGCAATCGCAAACAACTGTGGGCCGGTGAGAGTGCTCATTGTCATCCACGAAAATTTCATCGTTGTTTGGGATCATGAAGTCCATGAGTGGCTGACATAATCTTGACTCACACTGGGATCAATACAATGGCTATTTAGAAAGTAACAGACGTTTTGGTCTATCGTGGCGTTGAGCGGGGCTACAGCCCCCATCTTGGCGCCATAACGTTCCTATACTCATTAAGCATCCAGCGGTGGTAGCGTGTGATCTGTGTCTCTGCTACTTGACTATCTGTGACGTTTTGAAATCTGCGCCGCTATAGAAGATCCTGCCACTTGTGAGGTGCGTTCTGCGATTACGTTTCTGTTGGCAATAAAATGTAAACCAGCTGAAATTTATCGCTACTTTCGTGATGTATACGGAAAACGAATAATAAGCGAGAACTGAGTGGGACAATGGTACACCGATTTTGAAAATAGTCATACCAGTATGAAGTTTTCACTCTGCAGCGGAGTGTGCGCTGATATGAAACTTCCTGGCAGATTAAGACTGTGTGCCGGACCGAGACTCGAGCTCGGCTCTTCGCTTTTCGCGGAAAAGTGCTTTACCAACTGAGCTACCCCAGCACGACTCACACCCCTTCCTCACAGCTCTAATTCCGCCAGTACTTCGTCTCCTACCTTCCAGACTTCAGACCAGCTCTCCTGGGAAACTTGCTGAACTAGCACTCCAGGAAGAAAGGATATCGCGGAGACATGGCTTACCAACTGAGCTACCCCAGCACGACTCACACCCCTTCCTCACAGCTCTAATTCCGCCAGTACTTCGTCTCCTACCTTCCAGACTTCACACCAGCTCTCCTGGGAAACTTGCTGAACTAGCACTCCAGGAAAAAAGGATATCGCGGAGACATGGCCTAGCCGCAGCCTGGGGGATGTGTCCAGCATGAAATTTTCACTCTGCAGCGGAGTGTGGGCGGATATGAAACTTCATGGCAGGTTAAAACTGTTTGCTGGACCGAGACTCGGACTCAGTTTTAGTCTGCCAGGAAGCTTCAGTCGTGAGTTTCAGTCGTGAGTTTCACGATGAGGACCGCGGTGATAGATCTAGCCCCGTGAGTGATGAACTGGTGATGGAGATCAACTAAAATGTTCGTGAAAACCATAGTTTCGCGATTACGGAACTTTTCCACTAACAGTTCTTTCCAACAATGAAAACATGGCTCGTTACATAACGCTCTGATGTTGTTGTTGTGGTCTTCAGTCCTGAGACTGGTTTGATGCAGCTCTCCATGCTACTCTATCCTGTGCAAGCTTCTTCATCTCCCAGTACCTACTGCAACCTACATCCTTCTGAATCTGCTTAGTGTATTGATCTCTTGGTCTCCCTCTACGATTTTTACCCTCCACGCTGCCCTCCAATGCTAAGTTTGTGATCCCTTGATGCCTCAAAACATGTCCTACCAACCGATCCCTTCTTCTAGTCAAGTTGTGCCACAAACTTCTCTTCTCCCCAATCCTATTCAATACCTCCTCATTAGTTATGTGATCTACCCACCTTGTCTTCAGCATTCTTCTGTAGCACCACATTTCGAAAGCTTCTATTCTCTTCTTGTCCAAACTGGTTATCGTCCATGTTTCGCTTCCATACATGGCTAAACTCCATACAAATACTTTCAGAAACGACTTCCTGACACTTAAATCTATACTCGATGTTAACAAATTTCTCTTCTTCAGAAACGATTTCCTTGCCATTGTCAGTCTACATTTTATATCCTCTCTACTTCGACCATCATCAGTTATTTTACTCCCTAAATAGCAAAACTCCTTTACTACTTTAAGTGTCTCAATTCCTAATCTAATACCCTCAGCATAACCCGATTTAATTTGACTACATTCCATTATCCTCGTTTTGCTTTTGTTGATGTTCATCTTATATCCTCCTTTCAACACACTGTCCATTCCGTTCAACTGCTCTTCCAAGTCCTTTGCTGTCTGACAGAATTACAAGGTCATCGGCGAACCTCAAAGTTTTTACATCTTCTCCATGAATTTTAATACCTACTCCGAATTTTTCTTTTGTTTCCTTTACTGCTTGCTCAATATACAGATTGAATAACATCGGGGAGAGGCTACAACCCTGTCTCACTCCTTTCCCAACCACTGCTTCCGTTTCATGCCCCTCGACTCTTATAACTGCCATGTGGTTTCTGTACAAATTGTAAATAGCCTTTCGCTCCCTGTATTTTACCCCTGCCACCTTCACAATTTGAAAGAGAGTATTCCAGTTAACGTTGTCAAAAGCTTTCTCTAAGTCTACAAATGCTAGAAAGGTAGGTTTGCCTTTTCTTAATCTTTCTTCTAAGATAAGTCGTAAGGTTAGTATTGCCTCACGTGTTCCAACATTTCTACGCTCTGATATTGACGCTGAACTGCTTGTCACTGTAGAGCAGTTGCTGTAATCACAGGTGACGGGTTTCTACAGAGACGGCACAGAAGAACTCGTGCCACAGTTTGACAGCTGCCTCAGTTTGAATGGCTATTACGCAGAAAAATAGCGTAAGAGTGAACCTTTAAAAATGTACATAATAAATTTTGATTTTCCCGCTCTGTTAACTTTTTATATCAAAGCGCCTGTTACTCTCAAGATAGCTCTGCTACGTTAACAGTTGCAGCGATTAAGTTTCAAATAATAAACAGTTTGCTTCTTGTTTTAGCATGTCTCGTTTTTATTTGAGTGCACTTTATACTGCGGAAAAAGACCATAAAATTAGAATTAATAAAGACTCATTCCTCCCAACAGTTACGTACGAGTTTGACACAGACTGTATTGAAGAAATACACTACTTTACATTGCACTATCGTCAATGCTAAACCCTAATTCAGTTCAGTACTCTGGCCGTGGAACCTGGACATAGGAGCCGCCATAATTAAACTGCTTCGGCAGCGGGTACCTTCGCTGCATATGCAGCTACAGACGCAGATTACGTGCCAAGCGCTTTCTGGGCAGGCCCCGCAGCTGGCGCTACGCCGCTTTAATTAATTCCCTCGACCGGCAGGCGGCGCGCGGCAGCCGCACGCAAACACCTTGCGGTCACAGGAGTAAGAGATAGCCGGCCGTGCACCTGCCCCGCTCCCAAATTGAAAGTCACGCGAGAGCGCCGGAGATTGGAATTAATATTTCAGACAGTGACAAATGAAAGGGGATGGTCTAAATACAAAGCGCGGGCCGGCCAGCTCCCCTCCGTGAAAATCAGCTGGGAAATTATTTACCACCTGGTCTCCGCAGGCCGCAGCGAAGTCCCTAACAAGCGGGAAGAACGGCGGCTTTGAGGGATTCCCTCACAATGGTACCAACTTCGCAGAAGTACGAGAGGGAACACGATCTCTCGCATATTAACAGCCTGTAAGACAATTCTTATATATCTATACCGACACTCTTTTAATTGCAACATCTGCTGTAACCAGGACTTTTTGTTGTTTTGTATATTATGGGTTCTCACATTTCTTCAGGATAGGATGGGAGGAACAACGGAATGTATGCTCCTGTGTATTGTTTTAGCTGTTCAAAAATGGCTCTGAGCACTACGGGACTTAACATCTGAGGTCATCAGTCCCCTAGAACATAGAACTACTTAAACCTAACTAACCTTAGGACATCACACGCATCCATGCCCGAGGCAGGATTCGAACCTGCGACCGTAGCGGTCGCGTAGTTCCAGACTGAAGCGCCTAGAACAGCTCGGCCACACCGGTCGGCGTTTTAGTTGTCTCAGTGTATAGTGACGGTAAGGTATATACTGACGGTAATGGGATATTTCAACCAAGGAATATTTTAAGCAAACTTAATCAAACTAATACTCCACATTTCCATGATTGTCGCATAGGTCGACTGAAATTTCACCGTATGTGGATCAGTTTGCTGTGTTTTCAACAGATAAATACACCGAGGTGAGAAAACTCATGTGATACTTCCTAACATGGTGTCGGACCTCCTTTTCGCGGTGTAGTGCAGTAGCTCGATGTGCCATGGACTCAACAATCCGTTGGAAGCCCTCAGCAGAAATATTGAGCGCCGCTGCCTCTGCAGCCATCAGTAATAGCGAAAATGTTGCTGGTGTATGCTAGTGTAGACGATGTGACATCTCAGCTGCGTCCTACAAATGATCTATGGGATTCACGTCGGGCGACCTGGATGGCCAAATCATTCACATTTTGTCCAGAACGTCCTTCAAACCAATCGAGAACAATTCTGGCCCGGTGACATGGCGCGTTGACATCCGTAATGTCTCCGTCGTTATTTGGGGGGCATGTAGTCCATAACTGGCTGCATATGGCTTACCAACTACAAACTTACCAACTACAAACGGGGCTCATACGACCATGCTACGGTTTCCAGTCGTCTAGGGTCTAATCGATATCGTAACGACCCCAGGAGAGAAACTGCAAGCGATGCCGTACTTTTAGCAAAGGCACTAGCGTCGGTCGTCTGCTGCCATAATCTATTATCGCCTTATTTCCCCGCACTGTCCTAAAGGATGAGTTCTTCATGGGTCCCACGTTGATTTTTTCGCTTATTTCACGCAGTGTTGCTTGTCTCTTACAAGGGGAGGCCACGACGTTTGGAATGCGGATTTACTGTAAACTTCGTACACTCGTAATACTCCAACAAAATGTGTAAGCAGTAGCGCGTACTTCTCAAGCGTTACTGAGAAAATCGCAAGATAATTTCGGTCGTCGAATATACATATGTGCGTGGCCATTTTAACCATAAAGCGACTCCAGCCGAGTGGCGACGGCACGGTAGCTCAGCGTGTTCAGTCAGAGCGTTAATTTCCGTTTGTAATTAAGAAACTGAGCGAACAGATGAACGAACAAACTGAACGAGTGCCATCGGACGTCCGCCCTGAACAAATTCAGCGATCAACATAGAAAAAATGATTTTTTTAAAAACGCTATTAAAATACACTCGATACTGCATAACCAATCATCAGCGCCAATTTTTAAGGAAATACTGCGTTATGCGTGGTTTTTCCCAACTATCGTCTGAAAAAGAGTTTTTTGAAAATGTTAACAAGGTTTGTTTATCCACAGAAAACGTCAAAAGACCTTGCGTATGCGGAAACATAGCATTTATTCTATGGAGCTGGTGCCGTTTAACTTTATGTTTACCATGTTTTTACGAAAAATACCAACTTGCAACTTGTACTCGTAATGTCGAAAGCGACGATTAATTGTACATCTTTCGAAAGCCGTCTGTGCCGGTCAAAACTTGGAGGTATCAAGTCGTTTCGGGCTCCTTCCAGGTATACGGGATTTCTCAAATCACGGACAAGCATACATTTTCAGTATGACTTTATGCATTTGGTCGTTTATTAGTCGATACTTACGAATATTACATTATTTGTGATAATAAAAATTAGTAGACTGCCAAATAACATTGTAAATTTGATAACATGGTAAATTTAATAACATTTCATCCGATTACACATACTTTCCCCATTATATCAGCTGTAATATAAATAATAAAGAAAATGACTGTATTGAAAATAAAAAAAAATAAAAACTGTAAAACGCAACTCGATCCAGCGATCCAACGGCTTAAACGCCAAACGCTTAAAAAAAAAAGTTCTATATTGTTCGCTGAATTTGTTCAGGGCGGACGTCCAATGACACTCATTCAGTTTGTCGATGAGCCGTTTTTTATTATAGAGGGTAGCTAACGCTCTGACAGAACACTGAGCTACCGTGCCGGCACCACTCGGCTGCAGCCGCTTCATGGTTAAAATGGCCACGCATATATATATATATATATATATATATATATATATTCGACTACCGAAATTATCTTGCGATTTTCTCAATAACGCTTGAGAAGTACGCGCTACTGCTTACACATTTTGTTGGCCTCATGGAGTACTACGATTGTACGATGTTTGCAGTAAATCAGCGTTCCAAACGTCGTGATCTCTCCTTGTTAGTAATGAATACACAAACATCGCTGCTCCCGGTCGTTAAGTGAAAGCCTTGGGTCACTGCAATGTCCAAGGTGACAGGCAGTGTCTGTAATTTGGTACTCTTAGCACACTCTTGGTACTGTGGATCTAGGGATATTGAATTCTCTAACGATTTCCGAAATAGGTCTAGCTCCAACTACCATTCCGAGTTTAAAGTCTGTTAATATCCATTGTGCAGCCATAGTGAGATCGGAAACAATTTAACATGATCACCTGAGAAAAATGACAGCTACACCAATGCACTGCCATTTTACACATTGCTTACGTTATATTGTAGCCTTCTGTATATGTGCATATGGCTATCCCATGACTTTTGTCAACCCATTGTAAGGCTGTACGAGCAGGTGAGTGGTGTGAATACATGATGGTTACTGAGCCTGTCTAAGGTTACTGGATCTTTTCAGGTGGAGATCGAAAGATAGCATGGCCAGAGGACGTGGAAGTGTAGATTACCGAAATTTTTGGGATTTTGAAGAAGCCCCATGTATCAACTTGAGTTACATCGAACATCATGCTGACAGTTCGTCAAGACAGATTTCTGTAGTGCAGAACGAGTGGTGACGAGATGGACTTAGGGCAACTATGTGGCAAGAGCAGTGAATATATCACGAAAAGAACAAATAATTGCTATACTGAAATCCGAGCAGAGGTTACAGGCAAATGTCAACACCAACCGATTACTAGAAGTTTCATTGATACCTAATATTGACTTGCGTAGTTTATCCGTTTATCGCTGACACTATACCAAAGACAACGGAGACTGGTGTGGTTCAAGTCCATAATCATCTGGAACATTAAGTGGTATTCGGTGGTATTTAGCAAGCAGTCTCGCTTCCGTTTGTGGAGGTCAGATCGATATCATCATAGCTGTAGACGACATGGTGAATGCGTCACAGGGATGAGATTCTCGAGAGCCATACCTCTTCAACCTCTGAAATTGTGGTATGGTGAGCTATCGGCTAGAACAAGTGGAAAAATTCCGTTGCTGTAAAGCAAGTCTCAATAACTGTTAGTATGTGACAAGAATGATAAAACTTTAGTGTCATACCCTTCATTAGCAGGATACCAAATGGGACAATCCACGAGAATAATGGAAGAGATAGTGGAAGGCCGCACACTGTAGCCCTCACCATAAACGCGTTGAGAGATGTACGGATCCTCCAATGGCCGTCCAATTTCTCTGACTCACTTCATAGAGCATGTCTGGGTTACGATGGGTACTTTCACACCAGTCTCAAACCAGCAATCTTCACGAACGACACAACTTGTGCTGCAGGCATGACAAAACATTTTCAAGATGAGGGTGTTCGCTTCTATTACATCACAGAAGACCCGCTATGTGATGAACACTTCTATTAAGTCTAATAAATATAGGACTGGTGCTTTGTGGTGTCACACTTCGGCGTCCGTCAGTGAAAATTTAATACAGGAATTCAGTTACATTCTCCCAGAAGTACAGCTGAAACGTGACGGTTAGCATCACCGTTTTTCCTATCAGCTCGATGCTCTCCGCTTGGCTGTGATGTCGGGTCAATGCAAACGACAAATAATCTACTGCAAGTCACATAAGCATTTTCGTAACCTTTTTTTTAATGAGGTACACATTAACGGCATCAGCGATCTGAAGGCTGCAACAAGCTATCCAGAACTAAACCCACAGCATCAGCATTGCTGCTCCGAGATGTATGTATGGCATCTTTTCCTGAAGCACTGCTCCGATTGTCGGAGTACTGCTGTCAATTAACTACTTTCATTGTCAGATATTTGTGTTATGTAACATTGAGAATGAAGGCAGAATGAGAGACTTTTCAGCTGTTCCCTGTTTAAATGAAAGTTCCACCATTTGACTGTTTACATTGTTTATTCTATTGTACAAATCATGATTTCGGCCTTTGCGCATTTTCAGGTACCGCAACGGCATGATCAGAGTTCTGTAAACAACACTACCGGCGAAATACCTTAAACTAGGTGGAAAGTTTATCAAGTTTTCAGCTCGAAGCAGACGCACCTTATAGCATCATTTCCTACATCTCGCCCAGGGAAAAACGTGGGTCACATCGAATTCATTTTGGATGGATAACGTAAGGAATGTTTTATGTCTGATTGACAAATCTCTCCTCATTTGTAATTCGACCTCTATTGGAATAACAAACTGCACTGTCACAGAGGTGTGTGGCAGTTCTGATATCGTGGTGTGTATGCATAGCGCTGTTGTTAACTGTCGTAGGCCTTTACGGTACGTCTGAGACGTATTTTTGTAAGTGTCCAGTAAGATTAGGGAGAAGAAAAAGTTGTGATTTTATTAGATTAGTTTAGATTCAGTTTTTATTCCATACACCCAAAAATAAGATGATTCTCGTGCGCGTGGAACAAGTCAAAAAGAGACAGGGAAGAGATATCGACTTTTAAGTGAGGCACTCGGTGCATTATTCCAATCTGCTCGATTGGAATGTTTCATCTAAAGCTGTAAGAAGTATTGCAGACATGGGAAGTTATGTTGCCTCCAAATAAAAGCAAGGGAGGCCCTCTGACGGCAGTGTAAGAGAACCTGAGGTGTGTGTTCTGAGAAGAGGGCGAAAAGGTTCTGGCAGTTAGGCCAATGGCATGTGGCGCATACCGGAGCGGGAGCAGAACACATCAAAGGGCAGCGCCCACACCCCTCAGTCGGCACGCCAGGAATTCACTGAGGTATTTCTATACGTTAACGGCCTAACGGCGACAGACTGGCTACTGGACACGTATGTTACACAACACTGTCACCTAACAAACATTTATGTACAAACTGAGAACCAGCAAGTGTGATAAGAGGGCCGGTGGCAAAGTCTGTGTTCACAACTATTAAGCACTGCACGAGATGGATCATAATCTACATAAAATAGAATACTGAATGAACGAAATCCAAGTAATTGGACGCTTGATGTAAACTGCATTGTTGCCAATAATAACTGCAGCTTAGGAAGGATAGTAGGTAATAACATATTTCTTATTGCGCTCATACGGTGTATTAGAAAGAATATATTATTAAATATGTAACTAATGGCGGCCATTCAGAATACGAAATTTTAGTACTCTGTGGCAGATACAAATGCTCTTAACCGGGTAGGTATCAAGTGAACCAGAGCTTTAATTATTCATCCAGGTACTTCATTTCATGCTATTTCAACTCTTTGCCAGAGTTCATTAAGGGATGTGGCTATCAAGTGATGTGTGTAAGAGTCCACCTATTCCTGATATTTTATTACATTGCACGTAATGTAGAGATGGTATCGGTTGAGTGATATAAGTGGAATATGGGCAGCAAAGTACAGAGATATGACCCACGAGCAGTAACTGAAATATGTTAAAGACTGGCGGGTCGCTTGTGATGTCAGCCACGATCAAGGGCTTGAGTACATGGCTACATCTACATCTGAATCTACACCAATATGGATACTCTGAAAATTATATTTAAGTGCCTAGCAGAGGGTTCATCGAACAACCTTCACAATTCTCTATTACTCCAATCACGTATAGTGAGCGGAAAGAACAAACACCTACATCCCTACGAACACTGATTTCGTTATTTCATCATGGTGATCGTTTCTTCCTACGTAAGTAAGTGTCTACAAAACATTTTCGCATTCAGAGGAGAAAGTTGCTGATTGGAATTTAATGAGATGATTGCGCTGCCACGAAAAACGCCTATGTTTTAATAATGTCCACCCCAAATCCAGTATCATTTCAGTGACACTCTGTCCCCTATTTCGCGGTAATACAAAACGTGCTGCCCTTCTTTTAACTTTTTCCATGTACTCCGTCAATCCTATCTGGTATAGATCCCACACCACGCGGTAGTATTCTAAAATAGGATGGACAAGTGTAGTATAGGCAGTCTCCTTAGTAGATCTGTTACATTTTCTACGTGTCCAATAAAACACAGTCTTTCGTTAGCCTTCTCCACAACATTTTCTGTGTGTTCCTTCCAATTTAAGTTGTTTGTAATTCCTACTTATTTAGTTGAATTTACGGCCTTTATATTTGACTGATTATCGTGTAACTGAAGTTTAACGGATTCGTTTTAGCACTCATGTGGATGACCTCAAACTTTTCGTTATTTAGGGCCAATTGCCAATTTTCGCAAGATGCAGATATCATTTCTAAATCGTTTTACAGTTTATTTTGATCTTGTGATGACTTTATTAGTCGATAATGACGTCGTCATCTGCAAACAACCTAAGAGGACTGCTCAGTTTGTCTCCCAAATTGTTTATATAGATAAGGAACAGCTAAGGGTCTATAAAACCACGTTGGAGAACGCCATAAATCATTTCTGTTTTGCTCGATGACTTTCCGTCAATTACTACGAACTCTGACAGGAAATTACGAATCCAGTCACATAACTGAGACGATATTCCATAGGCACGCAATTTTACTGCAAGCCTCTAGTGTGGTACAGTGTCAAAAGCCTTCCGGAAATCCAGAAATACGGAATCAATCTGAAATCCCTTGCCAACAGCACTCAGCACCTCATGCGAGTAAAGAGCTATTCCTGTTTCACAAGAATGATGTTTTCTAAATCTATGTTTACTGTGTGTCAATATACCGTTTTCTTCGAGGTAATTCATAATGTTCAAACACAACATATGTTCCAAAATACTGCTGCATATCGACTTTAATGGTATGGGCCTGTAATTTAGTGGATTACTCCTACTACCCTTCTTGAATATTGGTGTGGCCTGTGCAACTTTCCAGTTTTTGGATACGGACGTTTCGTCGAGTGAGTGGTTGTATTTGATTATTAAGTACGGAGCTAATGCATCAAGATACTCTAAAAGGAACCTAGTTGGTATACCGTCTGGACCAGAAAACTTGCTTTTATTAAGTTGCCTCACTACTCCGAGGATATTTACTTCTACGTTAGTCATGTTGGCAGCTGTTCGTGATTCGAAATCTGGATTATTTCCTTCGTCTTCTTTTATGAAGATATTTCGGAAGGCCGTGTTTAGTAATTCTGCTTTGGCAGCACTATCTTTGATAGTATCTCCATTGCTATTGAGCAGAGAAGGCATTGATTGTTTCTTGCCGCTAGCATACTTTATATACGCGCAGAATCTCTTTGACTTTATGCCAGAGCCGCGCGGGGCAGCCGTGCGGTCTCAGACGGTCTGGAACGGTTCGCGCCTCCCTCCCCCCCTCCCCGCTCCCCAGCGTAAGAGGTTCGAGTCCTCCCTCTGGCATGGATGTGTGTGTTATCCTTTAGCGTAAGTTAATTTAATTTAGATTAAGTAGTGTGTAAGCCTAGGGACAGATGACCTCAGCAGTTTTGTCCCACAGGAACCTACCACTAATTTCCGAAGATTTCTGCCCAGTTTCGAGATAAAGTTTCGTTGCGGAAAGTATTATAAGCATCTCTAATCGAAGTCCGCGCTAAATTTCGAGCTTCTGTAAAAGATGGCCAATCTTGGGGATTTTTCGTCTGTTTAAATTTGGCATCATTCTTTCGTTGTTTCTGCAACGGTGTTCTATTGGCGGTGCATAACTAATGGCTAGTCGATGATGCTTGTGAGTATAACACCCATCCGGTCTAAGGGGCTGACGTCATGGACTGCGCCGCTGATCCTGGCGGAGGTTCCACACCTCCCTCGGGCATGGGTGTGTGTTTCGTCCTTAGGATAATACAGGTTAAAAAGTGTGTAAGCTTAGGGACTGATGACCTTAGCAGTTAAGTCCCATAAGGTTTCACACACATTTGAACATAACACTCATCTATTCATATTGGCATATCTAGCTGTTTTGTGTTATAACAGGTACTGAAATTGTGTAGCAGACTTGTCACTCTTATCATTAAATGACAGTTAATAATGTATCAATGATATAAGCATTTAAGGATACTGTGATAACCGAGACATGAGACGAAAATCACATGACTAAGCCCTAGCGCTGGGGTTGCCAACCTTATTTTGTCAAAATAATGGAGATTTAGGCCCGACAAAATTAATATTCCTATCACAATTTCTTTAAATCTTAAAACAGGTTTATTGCATGGACCAATTAAAAAATTTCTTTATAACAATTGTAAGCTAAAGGTCTACAGCATTTTTTACTTAAAACTACATTTGTTTACACTTTTGGCAGCAGTCCGAAGTTTGCGATCCTTTTTTGCAAACTGGACAAATACATCACATGTGTACAAAAATTAACACTTATTTGTAGTTCAGCTTTCATTAAATCTAGATTGCCACGGTTACTATCATCAGCCCATTTGCTGTTCATCAAAGAAAAAATTCTTTCAGTGTGAGAATTAGATGCCGTTATATCGGAAACAAAGCCAAGAATCTTATATATCCCCTCGGATTTAATTCCTTTGACCTCTTCCTCAATCATCACGGATAACAATTTTTCAACTGGGCTACCATCGGTGGCAATTTTAGTATTTATTATATTTTTCAAAGAACAAAATACAATGTACAGATTATCCTAATTTGTGTCTACCTGAATATGAGTAAGCATGTTCTGAAAATCATTAAAATTAACCGAAATTTTTAGGGACAGTGGCAGCAATGACTGAATTGTAGCATTGCAATAAATTTTTCCTTTTTTGCAATGTAAATATGAAAGGTGTCATAAAATTCAACAATATTATTTTGAATTCTCTATTGACACGGACAACAACATAAAAATGGACATCAAGGAAAGAATACCAGTGGGAACGAAATGTATACATTCCCTCGGAGAGACGCTTGGCTCTAAATCGATCTCAGTGAACACCAAGATGAAAAGCTACAACACAATGGTACGCCCAGCAGTAATGTACGGTTCAGGAACATGGAGCATGGCTAAGCGAGAAAGGGATAAACTATTAATATTTGTAGGAAGAGAAATGAGGAAGAAATGGGAACTAGTTTTAGAAAACGGAGATTGGAGGAGGAGGAAAAACAAGGAAATCTACTTTCTGATGCGACAACCAACTATCTTACAGAAGATAAAGAGCAAAAGAATACGATGCGTGGGCCATGTAGCCCGTATGCCAGATGGGCGAAGATGGCACTGGCGGGGAACCAAACACCAAACGTCCCATTGGACGACCAAGGCAGCGCTGGATGGACGATCTGGCGAAGGACCTAGCAGCCCTGGGAATTAAAGACACCTGGAGGAACCAGGCACAAACAGGAAAAATTTGAGGCAGTTTGTGGAAACAGCGCTTGGTCTGCAGCGCTTGGTCTGCATGGTCGCTGAAAATCTATCTATATTCTGACTGACAGGAGCTAATCTATTTAAAATCTTGTGTGTATTACTTCCAACAAACGAGTCATCTTTTCTTTTCAAAATTTTCTTTGACAAAGGTTCAATGGCACTATAGGACTCCATTACAGTTAAATCTTAAATCTCTAGATGTTTTGAGGTTTCCAAAATAATATTTTCAATCTAAGAAAAAGTTGAAAGTATGCTTCGAGAATTAATGTTTTGCTTGGATCCTCATCACTAAAATACAATTTCAAAGTCTTAGGAATTTAATGTGTGCTTTGAAAATAACTTATTATGGGCTACCCGTTCTTTATTAGCCTATCAACAACTGGTGCGAGTGACAGCCACCTAGTAGGCACATGCCTTAAAATTTTGCACAAATCAGTAACAAAAAAATTAAAGAGAGATCTTAATTCTTCCTTGCGTTTTGCTGACGGTGAAAAGTGTCCTTAAATCTTAACAACTATCATTTCTACGTCTACATCTAAGACATCGGATGCGTATTTAGTGCCATTATGGATTATGTGAATGGTGCATTTTGCTTTAAATATTTTGTTATTTTTCTGACTCAACAATTTCATCACGGATTTATTTTTGCACTAGCATTATCGGCACTATAAGTCGAAATATTACTTAAATTTAATTAATGACATTCAAGACTGGTTTTTTTTTTTTTTTTTATCAAAGATTGAATACCACTTGCTCGCTCATCAGCTTGTTCGACAAAATCTACATGAAACATTTTTCTATTCTTGAAATTCGACGCATCTGAAGCCACAGAAAAACAGGTGCTACACTTCTCTGGATCATTAAGCACATCTAGGAAATCACACTTATAGGCGCTAGTATGTTTTTTGCAATAGACTCTGCATTCGTCCTACCACAACGAATTTTTTTGGCCACGTCCGAAGCCATAAATATATTATTTGCAAGTTATTTGCACAGTCCATGTTAATATAACTAAGGTTGTGTTTCACTGTGAGTTATCTAACTCACCCGTTGCAACTTTGTTGGATTCACCGCTTGTGGGACTATCACTTAACCACTGAAAATAGCTGGATATCTTAGTTGTGTTACTTCTTCTAACTCTGCTTTTCTGTCCATCGTTGTTGGAGTGTTGCTGACAGTCTGTATTACCACCATGTGCTACGCTGATTTCACGCTTGCGAAGGGTGCAATACGCTTTAGAATTGTTTCCTTTTACAGGATTAACCCATAGATGACTTTCTTCCCATTTCTTCTGATACATAGAGAAGTACTTTCCTCTCTTTCTATGAGGAGTTATGGATTCTTCCATTTTGCATAACTCGGATTAGGCGGAACGACAAGGATACGAGATAATCGCAACGTGACTCGCGACACCGTGTTATGGTTTGTGTTCCCTATAATCGATGTAGTAACTGTATCGATAATACCATGCTGTATTGGTTAATCGATGTTTTAACGATAGACCAGCAACGAGATATGAAGAATATGCGGCAGGTTTAAATCTTAATCGGTGAGATTTTCTCAAATACGGGAGATTGTATCTCCCATGTAAAATAAAAACGGGAGACGGGAGTAGGTTCAAAAATTCAGAAGAATTCCGGAGTTCTCGTATAATATGGGAGTGCTGGCTACCCTGGCAAGCGCAAGGGGGAAAAACAACCCAATGAATAGCATCGTGGTTTATAGAGTCGAAGGATGGAGATTCAGATCCTGCTCAAATCTAATTTTCTTTTTCAACTTAGTGTTGATAACACACCCTGGTACTTTCTTAAGAATGTGATACAAGTATGCTCTACAGCACTCTCTGTCTATGAGCATAATAAATATTTCATTGTTTGTTTCCGAATATGTGGTGATTTCCGAGTGTGTGATCAGGAGCTTAAGAGGACAGCTTGAATTGCTGCGAGTGAAACGATGAGGAATAACTTTCATATTCAACCTCGTCACAAATATTTCGGAGGTAACGTTCTCTTCACAGCATTACCTGCAAACCAGTGTCAGTCCCGCTTAGTATATTTTTGCCGCTAATAACATGTGCGAGCTGTCACAAACGCGAGCCTACATCGAACGATAACGAAAGTCGATATCAGTTCCTTCGGTTTTCGATATTGCGTGTGACGTCGAAATGACGTCACTTTTGGAGGAAGTCTTTTGGAATGGCGCCAAAAGAAACGGTTATCAACGGCAGCCGCTACAAACAAATATAAAACTTTAAAACATAAAGAGACAATCCCAATAAGCTATTAGTCCTATAATGATCTAAAAGCCCCAAGACTTTCTTTAACTGAATATTGATTATGACTAAGGATTTTCAATGCAGCCAGGGATTTAGTGGCGGACGTGTGTAGCTCAGGTGAAAGTATATACTTGTAGCCTATTCAGCAAACATGATATTCTAATATATAAGAAACTATCAGCCTCGATTGGGGTAATGAAACCAACCTTTACCTATGTTTCAGCCCAAGTAATTGAACCTTCTTCAGAAGATATACCTGATCCTATAATATGTCTACGAGGCCATGGTCTAGAAATAAAACTAAAACAACCTAAATAGGCGTAGTCACACTTTAAATATGCGGTACATAAGAACTAAGTCAAGATCAAGATCAAAATGGCTCTGAGCACTATGGGATTTAACATCTGATGTCTTCAGTACCCTAGAACTTAGAACTACTTTAACCTAACTAACGTAAGAACATCACACACATCCAGGCCCGACGCAGGATTCGAACCTGCGACCGTAGTGGTCCTGCGGTTCCAGACTGAAGCGCTTTGAACCGCTTGGCCACGGCAGCTGGCTAGTCACCGACGGTCTTGACGAGCGAGACCAGTGGTGTTTGCATAGAGTTGTCAGTGATAACAGAAAGTGATTGCAGATATCAAAGTGGGACGTACGACCAATGTATCCGTTAGGACAGTGTGGTGAAATGTGTCGCTAATCGACTATGGCAGCAGAAGTCCAACACGAGTGCCTTTGCTGATATCCCGACATGGCCTGCAGCGCCTCTCCTGGGCTTGTGATCATATCGGTTGGACTCTACTCTAAAAAGACTGTAAAACAGTGGCCTGGTCAGATTACTCCAGACTCTAGGTTGTAAGAGCTGACGTTAGGGTTCGAGCGTGGTGCAGACCCATCGAATCAATGGACCAGGTTATGAAGGCATTGTGTAGTCTGGTTATGGGCTGTGTTTACATGTAGTCGACTGTATCCTCGATTATGTTCGGCTGCTTGCAGAGCATATGGACTTCATGTTCCCAGGTAACGACGGAATTTTTATGGATGACAATGGGCCATGTCACCGAGCCACAGGTGTCGGCAGTTACTTTGTAGTTCATGCTCAGGAATCCGAGGAAATGATTTGGCAAACCAGATCGCCAGACCTGAATCCCATCATATAGGAAGTAATCGAGAGGTCATTTCGTGCACAAAATCCTGCACCGGCAACACTTCCGCATTTGTGGATGGCTATGGAGAAAGCATGGATTAGTATTTCTGCAGTGGACTTCCAACGATTTATCTAGTCCAAGCCAACTCGAGTTGCTGCAATACGCCGAGCTAAAGCAGAACCGACACGATATTAGGAAGTATCCCATGACTTTTGCCATCACAGTGTATATGTCTCTGTCCTACTGGAGTGATTGTAACTGTGGCTCTGATTTCCCTGAATATTCTAAAATTATATTTCTTCTGGATTTGGGGTTTGTTGATGTACAGGAAACGAGTTCCTTCTCTCTTTTGGTCTCAGTCTTGAATTTTATTTTAGAGTGAACTGAGTAGGTGTTTTATCCGATTCATATAATAAGTTATGTCGTCCACATAACGATAACAAGACATAATCTTGTATTGTTCTGGTTGTATAAGTTCATTTAATATTTTGTTTTCAGCGTGGTTTGCAAGTAGACAGCCGGCCGAAGTGGCCGTGCGGTTAAAGGCGCTGCAGTCTGGCACCGCAAGACCGCTACGGTCGCAGGTTCGAATCCTGCCTCGGGCATGGATGTTTGTGATGTCCTTAGGTTAGTTAGGTTTAAGTAGTTCTAAGTTCTAGGGGACTAATGACCTCAGCAGTTGAGTCCCATAGTACTCAGAGCCATTTGAACCATTTTTTTTGCAAGTAGACAGCTGATGGCTGAGCCACCAGGGAAGCCGTCTTTTTTTAAATAGAACTCCTTGTTGAAAGTGAAGCAGTTCTAAATTGTTCTGCTTTCTTTGGCTGGGCGGCAGGGGGGGGGGGGGGGAGGGTGAGGGTCATAGCTTCAATGTGTTTTTAGAATTTAAATAATGGTAAACATTGTTCATCTATGCGACTGACCACTTTCAACCTTTGGTCATTTTCAAGCGCGTATCTTAAGTTTCCAGCTTGGTTTCACATTATAGCATATCGCTGTTACACGTGCACAGGAATACATCTTACTTCTGTGCAACATGGCACATACACTTCTGTACACGGTTATGTCTTTGATAATGCATAGGACGATTTCAGTTTTATGTGTTGATTCCTTCTACTTTCAGGCCCTAAGAAGAGCTAATCAGAAGCTAATTCAATCGTGTCTGTTCCATATGGACCTAAATATTTTGGATATTAGGCGTCTTTAATTATTACTATGAACAAATAAATTACTGACGGAAATGCTCCAGCCGTCTTCGCAATGGTCTGATCCACATTATCAGTTATTATCCAAAACGATTTTAAAACTTTTATCCATTACGAATGTGGAAATCCTCCAGCGATAATGGAAGCAAAGCGTCATTAGCGCTTAAGTATAAACGTGGAGACTGCAGGTGTGGTTATTTTTTTAAATTACTACGGTGCCGCTGACGCAAAAACTTGATTGTGTGTTATCTGGGTCGCTTAGGATAAGGCAAGGCCTAGCCACTAGGCTCCAGTATTTAAGTAAAATAAAGAACATAGAATAAACGGAAATTCATACAAAAACATCTTTTACTCTTTTCCTAAAAATGTTGTACAGAAGTACCAATAATACAGTCACATACGGTTGAATTATTATATTGGTTTTGTTCTCTTTAATAATTCAATCTAGGAGAAGATGAAGAGGAAACTAAATTTTTCTTTAGATAGATTTGTTATTTCATAATGTCTGCTTTTCTATGGCACAGAAACTTACGACGATATTGAAATATACAAATTGTTTCAGAAAAAACTAACCATCGTAACCCAAGTGAATAGAAAACAAGTAACTGGAATTCTGAATAACTGAACACATTATTGAAGCAACACGATGATTTAAAACATTCTTCCTTGAATTCTAGCCATATCTTGTTCGGGAGATAGCCCACGCGTAAACATTTTAGGGTTTTAGATAACTGCTTGTAAAACTTTAAAATTAGTTTCATAATTTATTAATGGCCTAGCTGACCTGTTGCAACCTGCTACAGATCCAATTTTTACAAAACTTTCTTGAAATTGTAAACTGCGTTCCTTGTAAGAAGGAGAATGTTGAAATTATTATTCCATTCATTCATTATTAAATTATAACCACCTTTGTACCACCATTTTAAAACAAAAAAAAAATCATTCTTCATTAGAAAACATCTTCATAACAGGTTAAACTGAAAAGTATGCAATGTCAGAGATGTTTCATTTAATAACAGTGCACTCTAGTGTTTGTATCTGTAATCATCTGAAAAATATATGGAAGTGCACTCTGGAGTTTGTGTCTGTAATTATTACAAGCAAAGAAGATTGCCTTAACGTTCTAGTAGGTTATGACGGGTAGTAACTTTTGGCCCATTGCGTATATTGTTTCTTGTTTCTCGTTTTTTTTTTTTTCAATTAATTCATTGTAGTCCTCCGTGACTTTAATGCTTTTCTCTACTGATAATTTACATGTTTCAATTGTTGACTAGAGGTAGAGCATTGTCGAAATCATCTTTTTAATGCCACTGCAAATATTCTGTTTTAAGTACCTCAAATCATATGTGCTAAAAAATACAGTCTTGTTTTGTTGGAGGCAAACTGTTCAGTCCCAACTACCATTTGAATACAAATTGCAATAAAACGTATAAAATGTGTAAATGTAATCATAATAAATTATTTAATTATTGTAATATATACAAAATATTTTCGTCTGTTAATAATAATTTGTTTACGACAGTGAACAATACATTCCTGTAACATAACTTTCCAGGAATTTTAATTCAGTGAAATGGAGCCTATGAAACGTGCGCGTCCGAAACTTTGAGTATTACTTGTGTCACGCAATTAGTTTTAGAATTTCAGTAGCAAAAGACTCTCTTAACTTTGATAACACCATAATTTGCACAATATAAAATCGGAGTGTGTACTTTCAAATACCTGTGTTTCAGAAAACACAGCGATTGTAAATACTAATCGACTAACTATGGCCATTCGAGAGTGTAAATAATTCTGGACATTGGTGTTTCCGTTTTTCCCTTGGTGTATGTCCTTTTCCTTTCTGTGAGCCATTATTCACCTTTCTACGGGTTTGCGGGCCGTACCTCTAGTACACGAACCGTGTCATATTTGTTCGTAACAGCGGGTAGGTAAGGCTGTGCGTATGCATTTTTAATTACCTGGTATGTTACCAGTCAGTCCACAAGACCATCCACACAAACAGGGCCTCACACAAGCAACAAAAATGTATCCTGCGTCAAATGTAGCAAGTTCTAGAATTCAGTTCCATTGTAATTATTTAATATACAAACGCTTCTTTTCATAACACTGGGAGTGGTCAAGTTTGTGGAGTTGGCAATCTTATTTTTTCAGCTGGTTACATGTTGTGAAGACATATATTGTGACATTTAAGCTGTACGTGTTACTACAGGGGGCATTTTTTTCCGAAACCAGGATTTATTCAGGATTCCAATACACCATAATATTCCCACTCCTGTGGCTACTAAACCTTCTTTCTTCAACGTTATCTGCATTCATTGCGACTTTCTTACGCCATACTACTGGGGAGGCCAATATGCCAGCATGGTACCATGTCGTGCTGCATCAGTTACCTCCCCATCATCCAGGTACTGCTTCCCGCGGAGTGCCTCCTTCGTTGGGCCAAGCAGATGGTCCTTCGTTGCTCTTGACGGTAATCTGACAGCGGCACACACCTTTGAGTGCCCCAGTTGGTGGACGAGAGTATCAACACTAGCAACAGAGCCATCCAGTTGAGCTGTGACGTGGGTGATAGTGATCCGTCGATCATTAAGAATGAGAGTGTCTGCACGTTCCACCATAGCAGGAGCCACAGCCGTGTGCAGCTGGCCGGCACGTGGAAGATCGGGCAGGTTTGCGACACTTTGTTGGGATTATGAAACACGCCTCCCCAACGACTCATCGTGCTTTTGCAAATTTCAAGTCTCTGTACATATTCTGCAAGAGTCTATGAATGTCAGCTATGCTCTGGTTTTCCACCAAAAGAAGCTCAATTACAGCTCTTTGCTTGGAACTCGATTTTGAAGCCTAGGTATAACGCCGCCATCCATCGAAACTATAGAGGCTGAATCAGGAAAAACCAATTCTCCAACAGAAATTGGCTGAAGAAAAATATGTGTTGCATTCCTTATTTAACGTTCCTCGTACTACATGTGACAAGTTACTCTCTGTAACTCATGTGTAATGAACTGAAGATAATTTTCTGAACAACTTAAAACGGTCATCAGTATGTAAATGTACTACCAATACAACTAAATTTTATATTGATGATTGGAGGAGCGGAGAGTGTAGCAAAAGTGAATGTCTGAACTCGCTTTGCCCTCTCTCTCTCTAAGTGTATTTGGCTCAGGGCACCCAACCAACGCTCTCTGAAACACGGGGAAATGATTTAACTGGTTTATACAACCTGTCTGCATTAGATAATGGATGAATTTGCCATGCACAAGTAACATTTCGCGAAGTTCGTAGTTTTATTTTTATGGCTATTCCAATTTTTAAGGTCCCAGAATAACCCTTACCTGCATGTTACTGAACATAAATTTTACGCAGCTCAGTTTTTCCTAGTGTGGAACCACACTAGAGACTAGTCCAATAAAAATTCTAAGAAAATGAAATGATTCCAAATATCAGCCAAGCTGCTGGGCGGAAATTGGTGTGCTAGATGCATAGGTTCATAAATTTCCCGGACAGATTAATAGGTGGTTTTTATCAACAACTGCCGGCCTCGGTGGCCGACCGGTTCTAGGCTCTTCGATCCGGAACCGTGCGACTGGTACGGTCGCAGTTGCGAATCCTGCCTCGGGCATGGATGTGTGTGACGTTCTTAGGTTAGTTAGGTTTAAGTAGTTCTAAGTTCTAGGGGACTGATGACCTCAGATGTTGTGTCCCATAGCGCTCAGAGCGATTTGAACCATTTATCAACAACTTCTGTGCGACAAATTAGCCGTAATATTGCATTACGAGGCACCTTTCGCACTCTGTACGCCTCGTACAACTGTCTCGAGCCGGGTGAAGCTGTGGTTAGCACAGTGAACACGCAATCGGGAGGGCGACGGTTCAGATCCGCGTACGGCCATCCAGATTTATATTTTCCTTCATTTCCCTAAATCGCTACAGGCTAATACCGGGATGATTCCTGTAAAACGATACGGCCGATTTCCTTCACCACCTTTGAAACATTCCGAGATTGTGCACCGTCTCTAATGACCACGTTGTCAACGGTTCGTTACCCCTACTTTTCTTACTTCCTTCCTTCCTTCTTTCCTTCCTTTTCCTTCGAAAGAACCTAACCGAAACGCTTAGTGAAACTTTGATTAGGTGAGGAAGTCAAGCAGCATAGCCTTCCCGTGCATCTAACCTTGACTAAAATTTCTGCCTAAGAGGATATTGAAAGGTAATGGTGCATTCCAACACCCATCGGGAATTTGCACGTGTTACAAGCGTGTCTGTCGAATGCGTGTGACCAAATCCAGAGGCAGAAAGGTGAGTTCGTATTTCTTTCAAAAGGAGAGCTGAACGATGCTTATGAATGAACGTACGTACATTGCGCACCTCCTGTAGCGTCAGCAGACAGACGGCCCTGATTTAGAGATATTTTTCCCAGCTTTTATCAGCTATCTCACCTGTAACTCATAGTTCACTTGTTTTAAACACCATCTATGCTCATGAGCATACTTACTGCTATGTAGACCCCTTGGTAACAGTTGCGTCATCCGTATTAAACTGGATTTCGCATATCACGAAGTGCATACGCAGCTAGGGTAAGGTCGTCTACATGTTGATTGATGGCGTCATAAGTTTTCTGACTAGGATCAACGTCAGATTATCTGCTATCCAAAAACCCTGATATCTGTGGAGCAATTGCCGAACCATCCAGACACAACTTCGGAGAGATTTAGGGAATCATTCGTTGACAGAGTATACAGCTTACCTGTGGGGTCGGCTATGGAGTGCTATTTGTGGACAACAAGGTGGCACGATCTGACGACAGATTCCTATATTGCCATGGGCTTCCGGGGAGATTTTTCCACACGGAAAGAGAATTATTATAAACCTACTCAGTCTCGTGCCGCAACACGACGTTGCATGGACTCGACTGATGTCTGAAATAGTGCTGCAGGGAACTGACACCATGAACCCTGCAGGGCTGTCCGTAAATCCGTAAGAGAACGGGGGGTTGGGGGTGGGGGGTGGAGATCTCTTCTGAACAGCACGTTGCAAGGCATCCCAGTTATACCCAATAATTTTCATGTCTGGGGAGTTTAGTAGTCAGTGGAAGTGTTTAAACTCTGAAAAGTGTTCCTATAGCTACTCTGTAGCAATTCTAGATGTGTGGAGTGTCGAATTGTCCTGCTGCAATTGCCCAATTCCGTCGGAATGCACAATGGATGTGAATGGATGCAGGTGACCAGACAGGATGCTTAAGTACGTGTCACCTGTCAGAGGTGTATCTAGACATATCAGGGGTCCCATATCACTCCAACTGCACACACCCCACACCATTACAGAGCCTTCAGCTGTTTGAACTGTCCCTTGCTGATATGCAGGGCCCATGGATTCATGAGGATGTCTCCATACCCGTACACGTCCATCCGCTCGATACAATTTGAAATGAGACTCGTCCGACCAGACAACATATTTCCACTCATCAACCGTCCAATGTCGGTGTCGACAGGCCCAGGCGAGGCGCAAAGCTTTGTGTCATGCAGTCATAAAAAAAAGTGTCTCGATGGCCCTTCGTTTCCGAAAGCCCATATCGATGATGTTTGGTAGAGTGGTTTGCGCGCTGACACTTGATGTTCCACCATTGAAATCTGCAGCAATTTGCGGAAGCGATGCTCTTCCGTCACGCTGAACGATTCTCTTCAGTCGTCGTTGGTCCCGTTCTTGCAGAACCTTCTTCCGGCCGGAGTGATCTCGGAGATTTGAAGGTTTACCGGATTCCTGACATTCACGGTACACTCGTGACATGGTCGTACGGGAAGATCCCCACTTCATCGCTACCTCGGAGATGCTTAGCCCCATCGCTGTTGCGCCGACTACAACACCACGTTCAAACTCACTCAGATCTTAATTTCCTGTCATTGTAGCAGTAGGTACCGATGAAATGAAATGATCGTATGGCATGCGGGGAAGTTCGGCCGCCGTATTGCAAGTCCTTTATAGTTGACGCCACTTCGGCGACTTGCGAGTCAATGATGATGAAATAATGACGAAGAACACACAACACCCAGTCATCACGAGGCAGAGAAAACCCCTAACTCCGCCGGGAATCGAACCCGTGACCCCGTGAGCGGGAAACGAGAACGCTACCGAAAGACGACGAGCTGCGGACAGTAGTAACCGATACTTGTTGTCGTATGTAGACGTAGCCGACCGCAGCACTTTATTCTGCCTGCTTACATATCTCTGTATTTGAATTAGCATGCTTATACGTGTCTTTGGCGCTTCAGCGTATTTATGTATGTTCAACATGTCCTCCTAAACTGCTGGATGGATTTCAACCAAACCCATATACCTCTCGAATGGGCATGAGGAAGCGTAAGGTACTGCTCGCAAGTACCCAGACTAAATTCATTCAATATTTGAGACTGAAAGGACTTACCGACTTGAATGAAACTTTACACATAATTTCAACCCGTTACGAAACTTTCACTCGCTGGCACCCCCGCCCTCCTTACCCCCTCCCCCCTCTCCCCAGACACTGACACCTATATACATCAAATGTTTGATAAAGAGAGTCTTTCACGATTTGCGACAAACTGAAACATAATTTAAAACCTTTTTAAAACTTTTTTATCGCTTTCGCGCTTAACATTAAATATTTAACACATTAACTGATGTGATACACAGAAGTTTGAAGCTGTGCTATGAAGAGGAGAACGACTCTTTAAAGACTCGGGGCTTACTATCTGGAGAGAGGCGATATTGGATTACCTACTACCTATATCCCATAGGGCTGGGAATGAAAAGGGAGTGACATTGAAGCAAATGAATTATTGTATGTATAAAAATACTGTGGGAACACTATTGCCAGTTTCAATCTGCTACTGCCAAAAACATCTGCCAGACATGCGTCAGTTCATATGTGTATTCGTGTACTATACCAATCCTAAGTTACATTACCTTAATACTCGGTTTACGATCTCGTGAATGTTCATCATAACCCACTCGCTGTCGTAGTTAAAAACAGGTCTCCGTCGATGTACACTGAATTTATTGATCGGGAGAGTAATTAAACTTTATCGAGCACAGTGGACTCGCATTCGGGAGAACGATGATTCAGATTCACGTCTGGCCAACCAGATTTAGGTTTTCTGTGATTTCCCTAAATCGCTCCAGGCAAATGCCGGAATGGTTCCTTTGCAAGACCACGGCCAATTCCCTTCCCTATCCTTGACACCATCCGAGATTGTGCTCCGCCTTTAATGACCTCTAAGTCAAAGGAATATTAAATCCAGTCTTCCCTCCTCCTTTTAATTAAAATATTTCTCATCCATAACAAAAATTATTTCAAACAGGTATCTCCCAAAATACATGTTAGAATTAGAAAGATGTATGTGGATGCGCTCGGCATACATCTGTGGCTATGTAACCTGTTTTGCTTGAACACTAGTGGAACAACAAAACTTCTAGAGTTAAGCTTCAGACAGAAGACTCTGAAGGACTGTTCCAATATAAAAGTATCATCCGTCACGGAACTGGGTTACAGAAAGAAGGAATCAGATTCAGGTGCTGAAGAGCGAGCAGAATATAAAACATACGAAGACACGGCGGCGGTCAGTTGGAAGTCGTGATAAAACTTTTATACTGCCACATCAGTGCGTGCCGGCCTGGACAAGCGTGATGAATAATTCAGGCGGGTGGCGGGGACAAAGATTTATCTGACTGAGACCATCAGCTGGAGCAGATCCCGTCACAGAATTTAAAACGTGACTGTAAGGAACACTGTATGCTGCACTTGCGACCGGCAAGGTCTCTCAGAGCGTTTTTTTGTTTTCGTGTTGGGAGTTTACGTGCCGCTATCCGAGTCCCAGCGGGCAGCTCTGGATCACAAGGGACGCAGCCAACTGCAGCACGGACCAGGTATTAGGGAAACGTCCCATGGAGTGGCCGAATACTGTTGAAGTCTTGTACTATCGATTACATTGTATCTGAATGTGTTCACTCCCAAGCACAGATTTTATAGATTGACGACGTAATTTATATTACGGTATGACAACAGTGTATTTTTCATGATTTTGTCATCTGATATTTCACCTAGCGTAATACTGTGAATACTTTTATGATACTGATGATGATCAGACGACTGAAAATGGTTGTATAAATAATTTCACCATCAGCTCAAGGCGGTAATATGATTTTTTTCTTGATATATTAGTCATTTTTTCTTTATTGTCATTTTAATACCTTACAAAAGGTAGGCCGACAGCAGCCTATCTACGCTGCTCTTCGGCCACAGAAAAACAGACAGTAAAAATGGAGACAGAAAAACAGGTATACATGGAGGCATACATAAGAAATGAAATGAAGGGGTTCACGAAAGGCACTGATTGTACAAGTAAGTTCAGCAGTGGACACAAACGCAAACAAACAGATTCACACGTGAATGAAGAACACTGAAGAAGAGCATACTTAGACGAAAAACACTGTAGCACATCGGTGATGATCTTTGTCACACTGAATACACTGAGGAGATGGGTGGGTGGGGGGGCTGCCACTGGGTGCAGGAGACAGGCAGGGGGTGAGGGGGGGGGGGGAAGCCAATGGGTGAGAAGAATGGTTAGGGGAAGGGAGAGGGAAGGGTCGGGTGTGGAAGCCCAGGGAGGGGGGAAGGAAGTGGGAGAACTGGGAGAGAGGAGGAGGGAGGGAGAAAGTAAGGTGAGGAAGAAGAGAGGGAACCCTGGAGGAAAATGGGGGGAAGGTAGGAAAGGGAGTATTAGAGCTGATAGGAGTGGTATATGGATGCAATGAGAACACCTTCAGGAAGGGGGAGTTGGCGGAAGCCACCTTGGGCAAGGGCATGGAGAGTGTGAGAATGGAGAGCAGGTGGGATGCAAGAATATAGGTGCAGCAGCAGGATGGGCTGGAAGAGGATGGGAGAGACAAGCAGGTGGGGAGGATCGAGCTAGTGGGAGGTGTAGAGGATCAGTATCCATTAGAGTCATATGTTCTTCCACAGAAAATGTATCAATGAGCACGAATCTTATTTTCGAGTTCACCAGTAGGAGTAATTAGGAGTGTAATCGAGAAGTCTGGATGTCAACAGAACAGATACGCGAAATAAAGTGAGATTTTCCTCTGCTTTGTGTGTCGCACTGTCTACAATCGGTTCATACGCTCGCAAAGTGGCTAGCACAGTGTTGCTGTGGCACCACCTTGCTGAAACACCATGCCGTTTCACAAACGCCACAGCAGAGATTTTAACATATATTTACAAATGTGGAAACAGTGTATCGTTTAACACAGAATTGCATGGAAGTATCATGTCTCTGAAGGCTACATCGATTTACGAAGTGTACATCCAAGGACTAACCTTCACGATTCTAAAGGAAACACTGGTAGTATTCACAGAGAGCGGTACGTTTATATCAATCATTTCCAACGTCAAATGCCTCAAGAGTGGCATTTTGCTTCGTGGAAAGTTTACTGCTGAACTTCCGAGAGAGAGCATCCCGAGAAGAGTCAAGCTATAAATTATTCAACGTAACGCCCACAGTCGTCCTTGCCATGTTATTTATTATGTGGCTACTAGTTTCGATGCTTCAGCACACCATCTTCAGGCCTTAACTGACGCTGAGGCGGGGGTGTAGCTCCAATCGTACACGCGATTGGAGTGAAACTGGTTGTAGGTGTTCCATTTTATTACAGAAGAGAACGGCCAAACTCCTTCAAACATCCAATCAGAAGGATGGGCACATGAAAACCCGGGCTACGTATTGCTTCCTCCCTCACAGGTAGTAATGATTGCGTGGAGGAAATAAGAGAAATTAGATGTCAAATGTAATTTCATCGACAGTAATTTTTCCGACGTGCCATTGGCGAATGGAACAGCAAAGGGGGCTTGACGGGGGAGTTGAGCGATGGGGAGATTGTGGTACCAGAAGAACCCTGTGCCAATACGGTAAGTTGTAGATGCAGATTATAGTATAATAAATCTGTGCAATATTTTAACCTCCTCTGTAATTTTCTATTGATTTCTTGGGCGCAGTCAGTTTTTGCCGATCGTGACTGTTTTTGCATTATAGCAATTGTTTAAATATTAAAATGGAGATAGTGTGAAATCCACTTAAAACATTTAAAGTCAGAAATTGAGGTAATGAAAGTGATAGGGTACCTCCTAATATCGTGTCGGACATCATTTTGCCCAGCGCATTGCAGCAACTCGACGTGGCATGGACTCACCAAGTCTTTTTAAGTCTACTGCTGAAGTGTTGAGTCCTGCTGCGTCTATATGCACCCATAATGGCGGAAGTATTACCGGTGCAGGATTTTGTGCAGGAAATAAATTTAGATGGGAGTTACGCCGGACGACCTTGGGGGCCAAATCATTTGCTCGAATTGTTCAGAAAGTTCTTCAAACCATTGGCGAAAAGTCGTGCCCCAGTGAAACGGCGCATAGTTGTCTAGGAACGTTAACTCAATAAATTTCTGCAAATGATCTCCAAGTAGCCCAGCACAACCGTTTCCAGTGAAAGAGCAGTTCAATTGGACAAGAGGACGCACTCCACTCCATGTTAACACAGACCGCATCATTAGGGAGCCAACGCCAACTTCCACAGTGCCTTGTTCATACCTTGGCTCAATGGCTTCGTGGGGTCTGCTACACACTCGAACTCTACCATCAACTCTTACCAACTGAAGTCGGGATTCGTCTGATCAGGTCATGGTTTTCCAGTCGTCTAGAGTCCAACCAATATGGCCATGAGTGCAGGAGAGGCGCTGAAGGCGACGTCGTGCTGCAGCCGAGCCCGTTAACGTCAAACTTCTCCATGCTCTCCTAGAGGATACGTTCGTCGTACGTCTTTCATTGATTTCTGCGTTTATTTGACGCAGTGTTGTTTGTCTGATAGTACTGACAACTCTACCCAAATTCCCCTGCTCTCGGTCGTTAAGTGAAGGCCATCGGACTCTGCATTGTCCGTGGTAAGAGGTAATGTCTCAGATTTGTTATTCTCAGCACAGTCCTGACACTGTGGATCTCGGAATACTGAGTTTCCTAACGATTTTCGGTATGGAATGTCTCAAGGGTCTAGCTCCAATTGCGATTTCAGATTCGAGGTCTCTTAATTCCCGTCGTGCGGTCATAATCACGTCGGAAACCTCTTCACATGAAGCATCTGAGTGCAAATGACAGCTCCGCTAATGCACTGCCCGTTTATACCTTGTGTAAACGATACTACCGCCGTCTGTATATGTGTATGTCGCTACCCCATGGCATTTTTTCATCTCAGTTTACAGTGTGTCAAAATTGCTTATAAGAAGCGGGTTTACTCTTCGGCTTCTGGGGATTGTGTTTCATTCTGCATAATATCAGCATGTAAGTAGGCTGTTTAGGTTTTTATTTTGGTAACGCTACGTAGCACTCTGTATGAAAATCACTGACTGCGCCGTGTGCAGTCTGAGGCTGGTCGGCATTGTTGCAATATTTGCCATTGTAGTGTTGGGCAGTTGGCTGTTAACAGCGCGTAGCGTTGCGCAGTTGGAGGTGAGCCGCCAGCAGTGGTGGATGTGGGGACAGAGATGACGGAATTTTGAGAGCGGACGATCTGGACGTGTGTCCATCAGAGACAGTAAAATTGTAACACTGGATGCCATGAACTGCTATATATATTATGACTTTTGAACACTTTTGAGGTAAATACATTGTTTGTTCTCTATCAAAATCTTTCATTTGATAACTATGCCTATCAGTAGTTAGTGCCTTCAGTAGTTAGAATCTTTTATTTAGCTGGCAGTAGTGGCGCTCGCTGTATTGCAGTAGTTCGAGCAATGAAGATTTTTGTGAGGTAAGTGATTTGTGAAACGTGTAGGTTAATGTTAGTCAGGGCCATTATCTTGTAGGGATTATTAAAAGTCAGATTGCGTTGCGCTGAAAATATTGCGTGTCAGTTTAGTGTTGATCAGAATAGGTAAAGAGCGAAAGGTCTGAGTACGTTCAGTTTTGCTCAGCTGTTTGAATATCGATAACGTAAGGGTTTTACCAGCACAGTAATTCATAAACTTTTCTAAGGGGACGTATCAAGTACAAAGCACAGTGAAAGAACTTCTCAAAGGCCCTCTTAACGTTAATAACCTTATGGCATTGGTGGCCGGGAGACCCCTCGCGGGGCGGTTCGGCCGCCGCTCCATAGGTTCTTTAACGCCACTAAGGCGACTTGCGAGTGAATGAGGATGAAATGATGATGAAAGACACACAACACCCAGTCATCTCGAGGCAGAGAAAATCCCTGACCCCGCTGGGAATCGAACCCGGGATCCCGTGCGCGGGAAGCGTGAACGCTACCGCAAGACAACGAGCCGCGGACCCCTCTGACGTTCTTGAGTATATAAACAATTGTTAATTCATAAAGACACGTAAATTGAACATATGCAGCGTGTCTGATATAGATGATGCGATTCTGAAAGAACTTGAAGACAACGTAAATGTTTTACGAGTTCGAGGGTTCCTCTTTTGGGAGATATTTATTGCTTGAATATTTGCCATTTCTGTTACCACAGCCTTCGTAGCACATCCACACTGTAGGTCAACTGGCGTTTGTTGCGGCAGGAGGGGCAACCCTCCAGCAAATTATCACTGGATTTAATTTAACAATTTATGACAAAAGCAACCTTGAAGAGTGACGCAATCCCAAGGAAGGAGAGAGTCTTGTATAATCTACACCTCTACCGCATGACTGTCTAGTAACCTACAGATCTCATCACCATCCAATTACATATAGGCAGCAATCGACATAAGGTTGTATTGCAATACAGATCTTACACTTTTACGGAGTACCATTTTGTCAAACAAGCAGGCATCAGCGTCAAGATTTCTCATGGGATAGCATCATCATGGTAACCCAAAACTTAGGTGTTACGGTAAAGTCGGACACCTTATTGAAATTTACTTGTACGCAAAGAACACCGCGTCGTTGCTGAACGCACTGTCCTGAAATGGATGCAACGAACCGACTATATCACATAATTTAAGTCATCTGTTCGTATTAACGAAAGTAGATTGAGGCACTTAGACGCAAATTTAAACAGTGTTCTGCTGACCTTTGACTATATTTCTTGACTCTGACTTTAACCTCATGACTGTGATTCTACTACGTTGTGCTGGTAACGTGGGAATGTACGCTCTAGGAATTTTAACGGTAAACCAGGAATAGATGCTGAAACACGTATGTAACATAGCAGCGATGGCGAGGCATTGTAGCATCTGTGACCAGAGAGTATGCGCTTGACCGCGCGAGTGTTGCGAGCGGTTCTCAGTCAGTAGTCAGTCGTTGCGAGTCTGTTAGTAGCTGTAGGCCAGTGCAGTACAGTAGTCGTTGCGAGTCTGTCAGTAGTTGTCGTTGCGAGTCTGTAGCTCTGTCTAGTTGAGAGCAGTACTCAGTCTGTAGTCGTCATGCAGAGCGGTCGGTCAGCAGTAGCAGCCCAGTGCGGTTGTGTGATGTAGGCGGTCGGCAACACTGGTCAAGATGGTGAATAAGGTATACTGTTAATTAATATAATCATTAGATAATGAAAAATTTTATTTATTGTAATTATTCTCCAACAAGTCTCCCAATAATAATTTTTTTATTTCAAAAGCATTTTCTCAAAAATTTAATTTTTTATTGAACTCAAGATTTCGTTGCACTTCCCATTTCATTCCACTTCTTTTGAAGAAAAATTCCACTAAAATCACAAAAAAAAGAGAATATTATTATTTGCAATGCAGTTCCTCCAAGCGGTGCGCAACAACAAGAGCAGATATGTGACATCCATTTATTCTGAGGTAAGACTTTAATTCTGATTGTTTTACACAGGGCCAAAGACCGATATTTCGGTTTAATTGTATTTTCTTGTCACTGAACGGATTTTAAATTTTGTGAAGAATTTATATTTGAGTCAGATTGCGTATTTCACATTTTTGTTGCCATTGTCAGTACATTTCATTGTGGGCAGGTTACGCTTAGCGCAATGTCCATTAGCATTCATAATTAAATATTGTCGTGTTTCTTTCTTTCAAATTTTTGTGGGGAGGTTACACTCGGCTCCCATTTCTATTGAGTTTTGTCCTGTCATTTCCTTTAAAATAACGGTGGGGAGGTTACACTTGGCGACCCTGCCAGGATCGTATTTCGTTGAGAGTCTTTTGAACAACAGTCAGATATCTGCTCTTGTTTGCTTAGATATAATTAGGATTTAGCGCAACGCTTTTAATAATATTGTGACTTTCTCTCTACAGGTCAACGGCAATTTGTTGCTTTGTTGTATTTGTGTGTTGCTTTTGCATTGTGTTGATTTGTTTTGTGAAAAATTTTGACTGTTGTTAAAATGCCGCGAAAGACTGTGAATAGTGTATCGCGAGGTATTATGAACGAAATAAGCGAATTAAATAACTTCACCAATAATACTAGTGACACGCAGTGTAATCATGACAATCCTGCGTCCACTAACAATCAGTGTATTCCAACCACTAATGATGACTTTTGTCTTAATGATGAACAAACGAACTCGGTTATGTCCTCTGTTGATTTGACGACAATCGATGACGCGGGACGCTCTATTGTAATGAGCGCTGCCCAGCTTAATACACGCGATTTGGAAAATTCAAGTAACATACAAACAAATTTTTCGAATGAAAATGGTCAGTGTAGTGAAAGTACGACGGATCCATTTAATTCAGAAATAATGACCGACAGTATACATTCGACTGACAAACCTTTTTGTAATTCTCAAAATGACCAAATGGTTACAGAAAGTGAAACAATTCCAGATCCACCATTAAATAGCACAGAGAATAGAAATGCTGACTTTGAGTCGAATCCAATTATGGCATTTTTGCAACAAATGTTTAAACAACTTCATGAAAGACTTGATAAGCACAACAAACAACTGGAAGAAGAGATCAAACAATTTAGAGAACGGAACAAACAATTTTCTGAAGGTATTAAACAGCCGAGGGAAAAACACGATAACCTTAATGAACAGAACAAACAAGCTAGCGAACAGATTACAGCTGTTACCATACAATGTCAGGACACTAAAGTACAATTACGTGTGAATACTGAGGCTTGTGCTAATAACAGTAATGAAAAAGTTGGCACTGTTGCACAAAAATTAAATAGTACACATGTAAGCACAACAGAATTACATAAAGACGAAGTTAATGCAGTCACTGAACAATGTTCAGCAAACGCAACACAGATACACGAAATTAATGCAATCACCGAACAATGTCCTAAAAACGCAGTACAGATTCGCGACGAAGTTAATTTAGAGTCAGTGGAAGTTTCACACACTGCGAATACGGAAGTCAATTATAAGAGTGAGCGACAGAACAACCAAAATGTCGAAAGTGTTACAGTAACAGAGTTGAAAACTATTTCAGTCACCAATACGTCACAGAATCCGCCACGTTGCGAGCATTTATCAGAGTCACGCAGCGTGTATAATGTGAGCAATTTACAGAGACTACGCGAATTAAAATCTGAAAAGCTATGCAACTTGAAATCAGAAATCACACAGATAAACAGACTTTCACACAAACCTGAACGTATTATCAAACTGAGTAACGAGAACGTAGATTTCGAGCAATTTGCATTTGTAAGAAAATATAAAGAATTTAACAATGACAGAACACAGGTACACACTTTGAGCTGTATACGACAATTTGTTTTTGTATTTTCACCGCTATTACCTGTAATGCAGAAGCTAGCTTTGAACCAGATGCGACAATTTATTTTTGTATTTACAACAGCATTGCCTGTAATGAAGAAATTTGAATTAGCACGAATACAACAATTTGCCTTTGAAATTTTACCGCTATTGCCTGTAACACAAAAGCTAAAATTTATTTGCAGTGCGTAAATGACCTCAGGGGATTCATTACGCTTTAATGAATATGTGCCGTAGCGAGCATAGGGCCCCGAGCTGTAGTAGTGTTATTTCATCTTTAGTTTTCTGCACTGCTGCCTTCTCTTCTACTATCCTATATATCTATCCAAACTGCTCTTCAACTATTGCTCTATTTAGGATTAAGAATATGTAATGAAAACCGGATATGACAAATCTTTTACCGAATGTGACAATTTTCAGCAGGCACTCCCGTAATGACAACTACCGCCGTAACTTTATTAACAGAGAAAATCGTAATCATCAGTATGTACAAAATTTTCGGCAGTCGCAACCACATTTTGGTAACAATAGACCTTTTCACCACAACAGCATGAAAGTCAGCCGCTTAGCATACCTAACCAACAATGCAGTCTACAAGGTCAACCAAACTTTAATGTTTCGCCGCGTGCACGTATAGTCCCAGCTCCAACAAATAGTAACGCATGGCAGCAAAGAAATAACTACGTACAGACAACACACTACTTCAACTCGCATCGCAATGCGCCGTATAGAAATTACTATCAGGACAGACGTAAAAAGAATGATGAGCACAATTTTCAGCGTACATTTAATAACAGTCGATCTTATGAGCAGCAACAACATCAGCAACAACAAATAATCATGAATGGAACAGACAATAGGTGTCATCCATAGCGTAACACGTCAGTAAGAAATAACAGAACAGTTCATATAGAGGATATGCCACAGCATCCTCCCGTAAATAACAGGACGAACGATAGAATTTAACCAGATACAGCACAGATTGCATATTACAGTAACGCAAACATTACTTTTGACACGCAGAATTTTGTTCACGAGAATGTTATTTGAAACATGCTTTGTTGAATGCACCACTATTATCGCACCCAGATCTTACTAGAAATTTTTCCATTGCCACCGACAGTTCCAACACCGCCTTAGGCGTACATATTTTCCAGGAAATTGAAGAAGATGGTTCAATAGTAATCAAAAACATCGCATTTGCAAGCCGCATTCTGTCACCTGCTGAACGAAATTATTCTGTTACAGAATTGGAAACATTATGTGTTGTATGGGCTTTTACGAGATTTAGGCACTTTCTTTATGGCAGACATACCACCGTCTACACAGACCACAGAGCGATACAATTTTTGCTTTCAGCTAAATTTACTCACGATAGATTAAGCAGATGGAAACTTTATTTGCAAGAATTTAATTTTACGATTGTTCACATTCCCGGCACACAAAATGTTATAGCAGACGCACTATCGCGTTCTCTCAGCAACAATCAGCAAGACGTAGCAACCCACTTCTGCAAAGCAAATTTCAGTGTCATGTACATTCAGCAAGTTGCATTTGAAAACTTTATTTCATCGTCATTACAGGACATAGCGCAAGAACAAAATAAAGACAATGTGTGGAAAGAAATTAAACACCTTTGGGTAGATAAGAATAATGTTACGATTAGAAACCACTACACTGTACGCAATGACATTCTGTTTCGCCGCTCTCATCCTGACAGCAACAATTGGTTATTATGCATTCCTGACGAACTGGTTAACAAATTAATTTGGTACACTCATTTAAGTTACGCACATTACGGAGCACGAAAATGTTTTCTTATACTGAGACAGAACTGTTATTTTGCCAACATGGAGAAACGTATACGACGAGTTTTAGCGTCTTGTAAAATTTGCCAGAAAGCTAAATCAGACACCACTTCACATATTCCTCCTTTATATCCCATTATACCTGTTAAACTAAGACACATGGCTGCAGTAGATATTTTTGGTCCGATTCCGAGAACTAACAGAGGTTTTTGCTACATTTTTGTCGCTGTTGAGCTCACTTCAAAATTTGTTACTTTCACTCCATTACGCAAAGCTACTGCTAAAACTGTTTCGAAAGCATTTGTAAAACATTTTCTATTTCATGTAGGGCATGTGATGAAAGTAATTTCTGACAATGGATCACAATTTCGTAGTAGCGTATGGACACGCATGTTACGAGCTAGAAACATTTCTCCGATTTATATATCCAAGTACCATGCTTCTTCGAACCCCTGTGAAAGATTAATGAAAGAAATTGGTAAGCTGTGCCGAATATACTGCCACAAAAGACATATTGATTGGGATACACACATACTCTCATTCCAAGATGTAATTAATTCCATTCCAAATGAATCCACTATGCTATCTCCGACTGTTATACTGAAAAACGTTGAACCACCGAACAAAATTAAAGAATTAATAGAATTTCCCAAAAGTCGTCGCCTACGACACCACGAAATAATTGACATTGCGCTGAACAACATCAAACGTGCCGCAGAGCGCCGGAGAAGACAGCAAAAACAGGTTTGTACACGCCGCGTCTTTCACGTTGGACAGAAGATACTAGTACGTACACACTATTTATCCAGTAAATTAAAAGGTAAGTGCAGTAAATTTGAACTTCTATACGCAGGTCCATATCGGATTCGCAGCATCCCTCACCCCAATGTTGTACACGTCGAAACTTTGAGAACCAGAAAATCGAAAGGCAATCACCATATCTCAAACATTAAACCGTTTATTGAGTGAAACCACTGTATGATTCAACACACTATGATGCCATTTACTAATGCAATTAATTCACCTGACTAATTACTGATGATTATCGTATTTTTTTCTTGGCAAGTGCCCGGCAAGGTAAGGTTAGCAGGTCGCTCTTCTTGTCGTTACACATCAGACCGTGCACATTTTTCACTTTTTTTGTGTATATGACTGTACTCCAGTTTTGTTTGTATGCACTATGAAATAGTTAAGATATAACACACACCAGTCGACTTTGACATTTTTTTTTGCCTTATGACATCTCAACATCGTGACTGTTTTAAATTTTGCTGCTGCATTGTATTATTCTGTGTACATTTTTGCATCTGAACACTGTCAATGCCTTTGACATATTACGTTTTCTGTCATGTTATGCTGTATGGTTAATTATGTTACCATAAACCAGTCATTATTTAGTGGGTATATGATTTAAATGCAAGACATTAATCTTTGTTCATCAATTTCAGAAAGAAATGATGCGTGTAGGAAATAAATTCAACAGAAATGGGAATTTCACCTACGGAATAAACGAAAGAAGATGCAATAACTTTATGAGGAAGAGTAAATGGATCAGGATTAACAAGCATTAACAAGAATATACTATACTCATCGAAGAATAGCAGTCTTAACTAATTTTTTCTTTCAGAATACAAGGTGATTGATGCAGGCTGTCAGAGAGAACTACACATCTTAGTTTTAGTGATGAAATATGCTAGAGATAAGGAATAGTTATGTAATGAGTAATGAAGTGATTTTTTGCAGATGATAATGAATACTGATGAATAATGATGAAGGATATGCTGTTATGAATAATGAAGTTTTTCTTTACAGGTGATGATAATGGTGAAGTTATGATGATATGGATAATGAAGTTTTTTTCTTTACAGATGAGGATAATGTTGAAGTAATGTATTTATGCTACGTAGTTATTTAAGTATTTGTTGCAGTTTGCTTTGACAGCAGGTGTTACATTGCATAGTAGGATGACTGAAAGTTTTGGAAAGGACAGCTATGGAACACATTTTTATACACACTTCACTGCCTGTTAATTCGAAGTTCACTACTTTTCAGCATAGTGTGCGTTTCTTCTTTCAGGTCAATAATCCGTTTTTGTATTTTTTCCAGGAGAAGTTTTTCATGATACTTACTAAACCTGTTACTTATTATACCTGTTCTAGTACTTGCATTTTTATATTTTTACCCATTTGTGTCTATCGTTTATAAATGTGATCACATGTACTGCCTTGTTACATAATCTTGCTACAGCTGACTCATGACGAATGACGTTACCTATCCTCATTTGCTGCAATAGGTCAAAAGCAAATAGTGTTATGTTTCAGCAATTAATTATCGATCCCAACGCAATGCATTGCTAACAAAAAAAAAAAAAAAAAAATATAAAATGTATTAACAGTCCCAAATAGTGATACCAGTTTGAGAAAATTCTGAATAATACTGATCAGCTCTGAATAGCATGTCACTTGAGTAATGACCTCTTAATGAGACTATATTCAAAATAATGCTTTGTCACTAGCTAATAACTGCCACTGTTTATTGTAATGATACCACTTATAATGCCTGTGATTATTAATGATTTGACTGTAATTAACTGATTTTAATAATGACTTTGTAATGGTCTGAATACTACTGAAGGAGGAACACTGTTTATTGTAATGATACCACTTATAATGCCTGTGATTATTAATGATTTGACTGTAATTAACTGATTTTAATAATGACTTTGTAATGGTCTGAATACTACTGAAGGAGGAACACTGTTTATTGTAATGTTACCACTTATAATGCCTGTGATTATTAATGATTTGACTGTAATTAACTGATTTTAATAATGACTTCGTAATAATCTGAATAATACTGAATGATGGTTCTATTCAATACTAGCTGGCCACTGAGTGCCAATAATTAATGTCACTCCACGAATTGTGATTAATTATGCCATTGATTAGCTCTTGTTTCCAATGTTGATACTTTGTAACCAGAAAAGAATGTGACTGTTTAATAATGCTTTGTAATCAGGAGAAGGCTAATGATTCTTAATAGATTGGAATGACAAATGATTAATTAACTGTCATTAGGATGTTTTGTAATTAGAAGGCTAATGAATCTTAATTACTGTTTCATAATGCTTTGTAATTAGGAAAAGACTAATGATTCTTAATAGATTGGAATGACACATAATTAATTAACTATGGTACTGTTTAATAATGCTTTGTAATTAATTAAGGCTAATAATTCTTACTATATTGAAATGACAAATGATCAATTAATTAACTGTAATTAGACAAATGATTAATTATCGACAAATGATTAATTAACTGTAATTAGACAAATGATTAATTAACTGTAATTAGACAAATGATTAATTAACGACAAATGATTAATTAACTGTAATTAGGAAAAGGCTAATGATTATTGGAATGACAACTGATTAATTAACTGTAATTAGGAGAAGGTTAATGATTCTTAATTATACTCTGTAACTGAAAATAATGCATTTATTTCTTAATGCTTTGTAACCAGGAAAAGAAGGCTACTGATTCTATGTAAAACAATTAATGAACATTTTTCTGTAATACTACATACTTGGTACAGAAATGTTCAATAACTGGGCTATGAATGCCACAAACTACTATTTAAGTCTGTAATTGTCAATATTATGTGACATAATGTGCTTATCCTCATAAGCTAACTACCCTGAATTACTGCAATGTCCATTTGTCCTGTTTATCCCAGTGATCATGGAGCACTATATTTGGTTTTGCACTAATTCTACGTTGGTGTGCCTTGTAAGAGTGTGGTGTTGACACGACATGCTGTCCACCACCGTGAGCAATGAAGACGTTATTATGGTCCCACTGTTTGGTGTTACCACAGCCTTCGTAGCACATCCACACTGTAGGTCAACTGGCGTTTGTTGCGGCAGGAGGGGCAACCCTCCAGCAAATTATCACTGGATTTAATTTAACAATTTATGACAAAAGCAACCTTGAAGAGTGACGCAATCCCAAGGAAGGAGAGAGTCTTGTATAATCTACACCTCTACCGCATGACTGTCTAGTAACCTACAGATCTCATCACCATCCAATTACATATAGGCAGCAATCGACATAAGGTTGTATTGCAATACAGATCTTACACTTTTACGGAGTACCATTTTGTCAAACAAGCAGGCATCAGCGTCAAGATTTCTCATGGGATAGCATCATCATGGTAACCCAAAACTTAGGTGTTACGGTAAAGTCGGACACCTTATTGAAATTTACTTGTACGCAAAGAACACCGCGTCGTTGCTGAACGCACTGTCCTGAAATGGATGCAACGAACCGACTATATCACATAATTTAAGTCATCTGTTCGTATTAACGAAAGTAGATTGAGGCACTTAGACGCAAATTTAAACAGTGTTCTGCTGACCTTTGACTATATTTCTTGACTCTGACTTTAACCTCATGACTGTGATTCTACTACGTTGTGCTGGTAACGTGGGAATGTACGCTCTAGGAATTTTAACGGTAAACCAGGAATAGATGCTGAAACACGTATGTAACATAGCAGCGATGGCGAGGCATTGTAGCATCTGTGACCAGAGAGTATGCGCTTGACCGCGCGAGTGTTGCGAGCGGTTCTCAGTCAGTAGTCAGTCGTTGCGAGTCTGTTAGTAGCTGTAGGCCAGTGCAGTACAGTAGTCGTTGCGAGTCTGTCAGTAGTTGTCGTTGCGAGTCTGTAGCTCTGTCTAGTTGAGAGCAGTACTCAGTCTGTAGTCGTCATGCAGAGCGGTCGGTCAGCAGTAGCAGCCCAGTGCGGTTGTGTGATGTAGGCGGTCGGCAACACTGGTCAAGATGGTGAATAAGGTATACTGTTAATTAATATAATCATTAGATAATGAAAAATTTTATTTATTGTAATTATTCTCCAACAAGTCTCCCAATAATAATTTTTTTATTTCAAAAGCATTTTCTCAAAAATTTAATTTTTTATTGAACTCAAGATTTCGTTGCACTTCCCATTTCATTCCACTTCTTTTGAAGAAAAATTCCACTAAAATCACAAAAAAAAAGAGAATATTATTATTTGCAATGCAGTTCCTCCAAGCGGTGCGCAACAACAAGAGCAGATATGTGACATCCATTTATTCTGAGGTAAGACTTTAATTCTGATTGTTTTACACAGGGCCAAAGACCGATATTTCGGTTTAATTGTATTTTCTTGTCACTGAACGGATTTTAAATTTTGTGAAGAATTTATATTTGAGTCAGATTGCGTATTTCACATTTTTGTTGCCATTGTCAGTACATTTCATTGTGGGCAGGTTACGCTTAGCGCAATGTCCATTAGCATTCATAATTAAATATTGTCGTGTTTCTTTCTTTCAAATTTTTGTGGGGAGGTTACACTCGGCTCCCATTTCTATTGAGTTTTGTCCTGTCATTTCCTTTAAAATAACGGTGGGGAGGTTACAATGCAGAGCACGCCTTTTGCACCTTCTGCCACTGGATTTGGCTCCACATCTCAGGGGCACTTTCTGGGCTTATCTTATCCTCAGAATGTCAAACAAAATGCCTTTATACATAGTATGGCATGAAATGTATACACACTCGACTGTTTTGACGCTATTCTTTGTATAATAGCTTCTGCAGTTGACTTATGCTACATTAACATTCACTTTCTCCAATATTCCATGGCTAAATTTGCTGACCATAATTTATGGCACTGACGTAGTTTCTTGTCTGAAGTTCACGTAGATTATTGGACCGCTTAAGGAGTTCGTCATCATCATCATCATCTACATCAAGGACTGGACTTTTTGGGCCTTTCTGTCGCTTTCAGTTAGTCGCGCTATCTCTTCATTGATCTTCCTAAAGATCTTTTTCCTCTTAACTTATATTGGTTTATGGCTTTAGTGATTCTGGCATCTGGCATGCGCTGTATATATTCTTTCCATCTTCACTAATATTCTTTTACTATGTCAGTTACATTTTGCATGTTCAGTTTAGTTCGGATTTCATCATTTCTCCTTTTAACCAACAAAATATATCCAGCCACGTATCTAACAAAATTCATTCCACATGCTTCTATTCTCTTTTCATCTCTCTTCTTGGGAGTCCAGTTTTAACATCCATAGAGCTGTGCCGGTATAGCGACAACCTTATAGTAGAGTATCTCTGTGGACTTTCTTTGGTTCAACTGGCTCTGAGCACTATGGGACTTAACATCTGAGGTCATCAGTCCCCTAGCACTTAGAATTACTTAAACTTAACTAACCGAAGGACATCACACATATCCATGCCCGAGGCGGGATTCGAACCAGCGACCGTAGCAATCGCGCCGTTCCTGACTGAAGCGCCTAGAACCGCTCTCTCAACGCGGCCGGCGGACTTTCTTTCCCAATGTTCTGCGTAAAGTACCACATCAGTAGTTACATACGTCTGACTTACTTTGTATTTCATTGTTCGCCTTGTTTATTCGAGGGTTGGAACTTTAATAGTGGCAACTATTTATTTACAGATAGTACAAAATAGATATGTGTTTCAAAGTTTTCCTGACCTTCAGAGTACCACCAGCATTGTGTAGAACCCGTTGCCAGCGATGTGACAGTCGTAGGATACTCTTAGCAGTGCCATTTGTGTTGACAGTTCGAGCGGAGCGGTCTATTGCCCGACGAATTTGTAACAGTTCTGTAGCGAATGCTGTGAAGTGTTTCCTTCAGTTTGGAAATTGAGCTGAACTCACGAGGGCTTAAGTCAGGTGAGTGCAAGAGGTGTTATAGCACTCATGACCATCAGTCAAACAACTCATTAACAGCTTGCACTGTACGTGCTTGAGCATTGCCCTGCAAAATGATGGTCAGGTCCTGCAGAAAGTGTCATCACTTCTGTCTCTAAACTGGTCGCAGGTTGTGTTCCAAAAAAGAACAGCATAGAGACAGAAGTGATGACACTTCGTGCAGGACCTGGCTATCATTTTGCAGGACAATGCTGAAGCACATACAGTGCAAGCTGTTTCCGATTTGTTTGACTGATAGGCCTACTAAGTGCTACACCACCCTCTGCACTCCCCTGACTTAAGCCCTCGTGAGTTCGATCTCTAAACTGACGGAAACACTTCACGGGATTCGCTTAAGAGCTGCTACAAATTCGTCGGGCAATAGTCCGCGCCGCTCGAACTGTCAACACAACTAGCACTGCTAGAGTATCCTACGACTTCCACTTCGCTGGCAACAGATTATACACAATGCTGGAGACTACTTTGAAGATCATTAAAACGCTGTACGAGCTGTATATAAATAGTTGCCACTATTAAAGTTCCAACCCTCGTAAACTACATCCTGAATATTTAAATGTACTAACTTCATCTATGATCTACTTGTCAATGTGAATCTTAACTCGCCTGGCCGTGTCCTAAAAATTCCACTGGTTTTGTCTTTGTGATAGAGAAGTTCAGGTTGTAGTCTCTGGCTATTTTACTTAAATTAAAGACAGTATCTTGTAGTCCTTTTCATTGTGACTAATAATTACTAGGTCGTCAGCAAAAAGGAGTGTACGAACATCCATATCGTTATTTTAAAATGTTTTATGGTCTGTAACGAAGTTCTGGTTACATGGTCTATATACATATGAAAAAGAGTGGATCAGAGGAGACACCCTTGTGTAACTGCTATGTTTATTTCAGATGTATTATGTCTTCTGCCCCTTATTTTTATCTATATTTTGTTGTTTATATACAAACCCTGCACGTCTCTTATAACGTGAGATGAAATCCCTCTCGTTCTTAAAATTTCCCATAGTTTGTTTCGACTTACTTTATCAAACACCTTTTTGTAGTCAATAAAAGCAAGAAAAGTTGGTAAACTGAATTCATGATGTTTTTCCATTTGTTGTGTCATGGTGAAGACACAGTCCGAGCATGATCTGCGTTTCCGAAAACCATGTTAGGCACCAGATAGTACAGTTTCAGAGACTGGCGATAGCCGTTTTGTTAAGATTCTAGCATACAATTTATAACATGAATTCAGAAGCCTAATGACTTCTATAGTTCTGACATTCATGTCTATTTCCTTTCTTTGAAATTGGACATATGTGGGCTACAGTCTACTCTTCAGGTATTTAGCCACTTTGCCAGCACACATTCATAAATTCGAATATTCTTATTTTTGCAATATTTGGCTCATATTTTATCAATTCTATGTAGATTTTGTCACATTATGGAGTCTTCCTGTTCCTGCTAGACGTAATTGTATCCTGTAGTTCCTTCAACGTTGTTAAGTCTACGATCCTTCCCGGTTTAGACACAACCACCTGTGTATCCTGCACAGCCGTCCAGAGTGTTTTATGGTATTGTAAGTAATTAGATTCAAATACTACGTTTATTTGCATTTTCTCCTCATCCTCTTTGTTTAAATGTTTCATTGTTTTCTATGCTTTGTCTTGTCTTCCTCTTATATCATGTTCAACATCTGTAATAGGCCTTCCCCAAAGAAGGATTTTAACTTGTCTGATTTTCCTTTTGACTAGAGCTGATTTTCTTTTATAACCTATTCTGAGGTCTTGATCGTTTGGAGAATCCAACTAGACTACTTATTTCATCATTCCAATGTCGCAGGTCCCTTTCGAAAAAAAATTTTTACTTTCTCCCGAGCTCTTCTGGTGCTGCCTTCATTAGTATGTCTTTATATTATTCGACTCCTAGTTTATGTTAATCGCTTTTATAGTTAAAATTATGTATTCTTCAAGTCTTTTCTGATATAGTAACCAGATATTCTCTTCTTGAAGTAAATGTACTTCAAACGTTACATCAAAGTTATTTTGTTTCTGTTTCGAAGATACCTTACACCTTTTTTGGAGGCTGGCAAGAAATAGTCTGAAGAGACGTCAAGACTTCTGAAAACCCTTGCGTCTTGCACTAACGGTCAAATCTCCTCATCCCCAATTAAGTAGGTTATAATTGTGCCAGAGCCTCTAGCTAACCAGGTATATTCGTGCAACTGTTGACGCCTGAAGAATGAATTTGTTATTCTTAGCTCACTGGTTAATGAGAACGTCATCAGTCTACATCCATTATCATTTATTACACTTCCCCTAAAAAACCCATAATGTTTGCCATGCTGTTTTACCACACTTGTCTGTAAATCTCCTGCTGGTATCTGATGGCAAGATACCACATAAATCTTCAGAGTTGCCATCCCATCCCTCATCTGGGGCACATACTACAATTACCAATATATAACCTCTTGGCATCTTTATTCTGACCACAACTATCCGTTCATTGATGAAGATGTAAGAGGGTATTTTGTTTGTTTAAGTCTTCTTCCACAGAACAGCAACTCCATCAAAGGCTCTTTCCTTTACTCCGGTGCAGATCATGTCATACCTATTTATTGTTGTGGAACCTCTTGATTTTCGTTATGGTGGCCTGTTAATATTTTATCTTTTCGACTGCGAACCTTCCAAGTACCCATTTTGAATACACTGTCCATTCCTAGTCGTTTGTTCCTGTTGTATTCCACCGTTGTCTTAAATTTATCGATCCGGCTTGTTTTATTCCAGAGATTCTGTGTAATATTGTGATTCCCCAATTACAGGAGGCCGTCCTCAGGCCAGGGTAGCTAAGTGTTGGGACTGCCACCTTTAGTAATTCCAGCACACCTGTTTTTTTTTTTTTGCTGTCTCCCTTTTGCTTTTACTGCGGCTTTGGATCCGTCTCTCCAAATATTGTAGGATGTCCGTCCCTGTTTTTCATGGAGATTGTCTCCTCTAAGAGAGTTGGCTTCCCGAGATCTAGGAGCCCTCCCTATCGCACTGTGCTGTGGACTGCTCTTCATCTGACTCCTGCCAAGAGACCTGCCTGGCTTGGCTGGTCCTGCCAGGAACCTTATCTCCCTCCGGCAGAGCTCTCTGGGTGCAAAAACACCCTCGTCAACAGTAAGGTGGCAGTCCCCAAGGAGGCTGAAGGATTTCCCTGTTCTAAAAATCCACATGTGCACACCACAGGTAACAACGCTTGTAATCATTTCCTCCATATAGTAAACACCTGACCAAATAAGGGGGTCCCACAATTGTCTGCCTGACAAGGGAGATCTATAAACACGCAACCTAGATCGTCACAGAATCGTGTGAGCCTCTGGCTTAAGCCTTGGACTGCTACTGTTTCTGGGAACTATGCTGCAAAACTCTTCTTCCTAAGTGCACGCAACCAGATAGCTGTCTTCACCCATGTAGTCAGCCACCTTGAGGGACGAGGTTGAACTCTGAACCCAGGTGGCAGATGTCACTCTTGCAGACATGAGCCACGACTACCAGCCGATGTCGATCAGTGTAATCAATCGCTACCAAAGCCGTCTCCACATGTGGAACACGATCTCCCACAAGTGGAGCAGAGTAAACAGTGTACTTTCTCTCGACCTGCCCACTCGATCATCTAAGTGGTTTCATCACCCACTTAACGGTAGAAGTCTCGATGCAAACAGTTCCATCCTCTGTACTTGTCTGGATATTTCAAGAAGAATGGTCTGTCTTAACTGATGAACGGTCTCATTCTGCCTCAGATGTGTTTTCAGCAGTGGAAAGTACCTAAAACCGGCTTTTAAAGCCTAAGAGAACAGCCGTGCGACCAGTAACCACTTTTGCCTTCTGCCAAGGATTTCGTAACCACGTCACTGCATGCCACTGATAGTCAGGTGATCGTCAAGGGGCCAAAACGAGCGAATAGAGTGACCTGAAGAGTTATAATAGGCACCAGAGGTACCGAAACATTCTTCTTGGATGACCCATCAGCTCTGAGCCCTGGGCAGCAGCCAGAAGATTGCCGAGGATAGCCAACGTAGCGTCCATCTCTCTACAGACAGTGCCCGTTTCTCCCTGTGTCCGCACACAACAAGGCAGTCTTGTCCATTTATATTTATCACAGGCAATATACACAAATCCATGCAGTCGCTGGGCGTCTAACTACTGCTGCTACCCTGCTTTCGGTTTTTACTGTACTCTAAGGTAAGCTTACACGATGTAAATGCAGCAGCGTTTATGTAAGAAACTTAGAATATATTAGTATGTACTAAACGACACAACAAAATAAACAGGTGCAATTCATTTCTTCGCAGGAGCACATGAGAACGATATGCTCTATATAAATAGAAACTCCTGCTCCACCTAACGTGTGTGCTGGGTTTTCACATTGAAACCTCACACTGCAGAGGACGAAATCAGATGCTTAACCATGCCAGGGTAGTGGTCCTGCTCAACATATGTATCGTGGACCATGCTGCGGAATTATACGTCGTCTTACAACAACAGAAAAATTTGTAGTTCTGTGCCGATGCTATCAGTGTCACATGTCCGACACCTTTGAATGTCGTGCGCAACCTTCCCGTGCCAGTGCAACAGTTGGAGCGACCAGCGGTACGCAGGTGTCGCCCTCTGCCGACTGCCACGAGAGGCGGCCGGAGCCAGCTACGTAGAGAACAGTTGCAATCAGCCCAAGAACGGAGCCCCGGACTGCGTCAATCTGCTACACGACGTGTTCCGTACAGAAGATGCCTTTAGTCGGTATCGGTGACAACGTGGATAGTACCAACCATTAACGTTTTTGAGTTATAGTGAGCTATGGTGATTGGAACGGTCGTCGCCAAGGGATCTGAATACCGGGCGTGTCCTATGTGGCTCAAACCATGAGGAAGGGGAAGTTCGAAATCTTGTCATGCTACTAATATGTACTGTATTCAGATGGTTATTTTCGTCTTCCTTCTATAGACAAATTCTGGTAGTTGTGTTTCCCTTTGTAACTGCTTACATTGAGCAAAGATAGACGAATATGGAACTGCAGTAATTTTGATAGGATAAGAACACGTGTTATATTCACGTCTGGTTGCAAAGTTTTCTTACCTAAATTAAATTAAATGTTTCATTGTAAACTGTTGTTGTTGGTGTATTGTTTTAAATCCATTATTTCGTGTTGGTTTCAAGGTTTGCGTTTAAAAAAAAAATATGCTTAGAACTGTTGTATTACGCCTACGTTCTCACCCCCAGCCCTTCCGTTTAATGCTACGTTCCAAGTTCCCCATCACGCAACTACCACATTCTTCAGCCACTGACTACGGATGAAATATAAGCCCAGCTGGACGGGGTCTATGGTATCATGTATCATCGATACCACTGTACAGGCTTCGTGTAGTTAGTAACGGAATTGAAAGTTTATGTCGAATGCTGACAGTGGTCGCGCAGCATCTGGCGGAACCAATGGTGCATGCCGACTGAGCCACCGCTCCAGTAGCTCTGACTTTGAGCGCCCCTGCCACCGCGATATGGGACGGCTGGCGGCAGCCACTCACTCCAGTTGCACCTGGAGCCTCTTTACTAGGATACCATCAGCCGCGCTTAGAACAGCGAGTCTCTTCCTAGATGACACTGGTAGGTGGATTCTGTTTCCTACTATTTGCAATGATCCTTCGCCTGGAGAAATACAAGTTAAGTAAATCTTGTCTTTGGCATGTTACCGTGTTCGCTAATCATTTCTGCTCCTGTGCAGCTTCCCAATAACGACACCACACTGTAGGCCTCCACTCCTTACCGTTATGTATGATGATGTACATGACGGGGTCTTAAGTGAAGATCTTGTGTTACAGTTTCCGCTAAACAGAAAAATATTTCGTTCTGAAGTCAGCAGCTGCTCATAACCATACATTCGCTATTGCCTTGCAAACATCTGCTTTGTGAACCCATGTCTACTGGAACGTTTTTAACTCTCTTATCGTATATTTTCAGAAGTCCGACCCCATAGCTGACTATTCAGTCTGAATAGCTGCCCTGTGAGGATCACAGGTTCGATTCCTAGTTCAGCCAGGGGCTTTTCCTTGGTGGGAGGACTGGCATGGGGACCACTCAGCCTCCTCATGCTAACTCAGGAGAACCTTGTTTGAGAAGTACCTACACCAGGTCACCTACCCCGATAACGGCCTGGAGAGCGGTCTGCTTACCCTTCACCTCTTCATACAGCATCAAGACACCATTTGGTGGGGATGACTCGGAGGGCATTCGAGTTCTATTGTACCATCAGTGACCACAATGCTTCTGCTGCTGCTTCTGTCATTCTTCCCTCTGTTGCTCCCTGATCGTAATATGGAGCTCAATGGAAGTATCAAGAAATAACACTTTAGTAGTATTTACGAGTCAACATTGTAGGCCATAGCTCTTGACACCTAAAACAGTGAGGGATACTGTACGAGTTATGCCACTCTGATCTTATTAGCTTCAGTGAGCTGATTCGAATCGAAAGTCGCCCACCTTTCGTTTCCTCAACTGTTTTACGTTTTGACGACTGCAAATGCTGGTAGTTGGCACCAGTGGCGAGAAGTAAACAGTTTTGTGTAATATTTGAACCAAGCTGTTATGACTACGCCTAATTATTTATCATATGATAATACATGTACAAAGATTAGAACATACTACATGTCAACATTTAAACACAGCTCTCCAGGGTAAAATAACACAAAAGACAACAGCCATATACGGGTATACATTATGTACATGCATTTTACCACATCACTCGTCACTATCGGGAGATTCAACAGGATCCTTGTAGGCCCGTGCGACATATGTTGATACAACATGTCTCTCTGTCGTTCCTCACCACGGTTAAAGGATGATGATGAAGATCTGCCCCACTCTGGAGAGTGTCAGCACACCTTCTTCGGCATGTTCGGTTGCGGTTCAGGGTACTCCGATCTGTCCAAGGCGGGTCGCATCCAGTTGGTCTCTTCTGGGTTCAAGGCAGTTTCAGGTATTGTGGAGGACAGTTTTGTTGACAGCAGTGTTTCCATTCATGGACGGAAATGAATTTTCTTGAAACTCCTGGCTGCGATACGAGTGGGATGTCTCCATCCCAGTCTTTTTCTCTCCGCGGGAAATACATCTTCAGTAATGGAACGTCGGTGTTATCAGTAGCCTCTTCCGTCTGGCATCAGGAAGCGAAATGTGACTCAAGATAGGTAACCAGTATGTAGGAGTTATGGCAACGGCCTTTCCACAGTGGATACACCGGTTCCCGTGAGATCACCGAAGTTAATCGCTGTCGGGCATGGCCGGCACTTGGATGGCCATCAAGGCAGCCATGCGCTGTTCCCGTTTTTCGGGGTGCTCTCAGCCTCTTGATGCCAATTGAGAAGCTACTCGACCGAATAGTAGCGGCTCCGGTCGAAGAAAACCATCTTGGAGAGCGGTGTGCTGACCACACGCCCCTTCTATCCGCATCCTCATCTGAGGATGACACGGTGGTCGGATGGTCCCGATGGGCCACTTGTGGCCTGAAAACGGAGTGCATGTAGGAGTTGATCGTATAGATCCGCTAATAATATGCGTGGCAACTTTAAATTGTACGTCTATCTTTTTTATGTGTGCACTATTAAACCAGACAGGGGCAGAGTACTCTGCTGCAGAGTATACCGGAGAATTTTGTTTCTGGTTTTGAACTTAGCTGATGTACACGTCAAATGCTCCTTAAAAGAAATTGCCCTATCTAACGTGATCCCAACTTATTTTGGATTCATATTACGATGAAATTTATCTCCCTTCAAACAGACATGAAGGGTTCTACGTGCCAGTCAACTATGCAGATGAAAGCATCAAACTTCTGTTTTATTTGAAGTTGGTTATAATCTCCATTTACGTCAGCATTGGTTTAAGATGTCTAGATCAGAAGTTAGGATTTCTTCAGTTGTTTCAAGGATTTTGTATTGGGTTATTGCCCAATCGTCGACGTAGCCAAACTTTTTGGACTGTATTGGAGGAGTATCAAATACATATGAATTAAACAAGAGAGGAGCAAGGACGGATCCCTCTGTTGATCACGCTTAATGAGTGATTACGGCCTCAAATTCGGCGTCGGCCCCTGGACGTCTTGCACTCTCCTGCTATCGACCGCAGAGGTCCTCCGTCGTCTTTTGGTAAACAAGACGGTGGGGGATCGGCAACCCCCCCCCCCTCCCCTCCCCCCGAGGGAAGGAGCCACCAAGGTGGCAGCCGGGCCTAACGAGGGCGACTCGTTATAAATTTCCGCCGCTGCTACTCCTCGAGACGCCAGGCCCCTGCCAACCGGCGGTCGGGCCAGCGGCCATTTCTTTGGCCAGAAATGAGGGCTGCGACGGCATTCCGTCGCTGAACGGTAGCCAGAAATCGGCTTCGCTAGCGTCAAACCACGAGCGCTGCTTCGCTTCGATATTAATGTAGCTTTTGTCTTTGTTTAGCGTGCGAGTTTCGTGTTGATAATACCTCAATAAGTGTAACGAATTACGTGGACGACTCAATCAGACGTGGATCCAAAGACCTCCTTCCACAAACCAATATGTAATTTTTTCACATATTAACGTCGAAATTTTTCAGCTAACTTTCGAAAAATACACGGTGTTTCACTGTTCCTATTCCAGGCTCTGTAGGTTGCAGAGCGGACTTAGTAGATGAAGTTTTGACTAGGAACCAATGTTCAGACTACAAAATGAGGATCGGACCACTTTAATATCTCGCGCTTCAGGATCCGCAACAAAGAAGGAACCATCCTCAGTTCCTTTTGTAATTACATCACATTATCATTTTCGACCGACTACAACGACGACTGCGAGAAACTGGTACGTTCGCAACAAAGGACGGTTGTTGCTCCACGGATGCGCTGCTCTCTCGAACTTGATGAGGACGTCCTTCATCACGTTGAAGAGAACCCGACGACGCATACTTATATGGAGCGCACTGGTCAGAGCAAATTGTCTCTATTAGTTTACTCATACTGACTATGAAAGGGCTATCTGTATTTACTTTCTTAGGAGAAGAAAAACTTTTTAGCCAAGATCGCAATAAAACACTGTAGTGTGGATACGCAGTTTCGATAAACTATGTTACCATCATCAGATCTTCGTACAGGTTACTACAAAGATCTTGTGCCAGATACACACAAGATATTTCCATTACATCTCCAGATCTCGTATGTTTTGCATCTGGAGATTTAATGGAAGGATTTTCAATGCATCTAGCACAAATTTTTTATTATGACCTATACTAGGATCTGATGATGGTAACATAGTTTACCGAAACCGGGTATCCGCGATGCAGTGTATAAAGGCACATTTGCATGCCGAGCGTGAGTTTCCTCGGAAACGCGAAATATTAATTAAATAAATAATCAGTGACAAATAAATAAAGCCTATGGTACACAACTGCAGCGCTGTGTCGCTGATAAAACAAAAGCACAATTACGTTACTCGTATGTTTGATTAAGAAAGAGAGAGCTCTGGTTGAAGTGGTGCGAGAAGCACGTATTTTTATTTTTATTGTCTGGCACACCGCCATATTTCATGTTATAGAAGAATACTGCGAGTTGCAACCACACTAGGCACTCGATTCTGTAAAGAATTTATATTTATAAAAGTAAGTAGGATTATGAACTGTAGGCTTATTCATTGAATATATCTGATTTAACTAACTGTGTAACTTTTTTATGTTTAGTAGACAATCACCTCTGTACGACGTATTGGCATGGCTGGCAAATTATTGTAATATTGAGATTTAGATTATGAGTCCGCACCTACCGCAGCAGTCTTTGGAAACGATTTAATTACGAAGTCCGATTATTCAGTTTTATTTCACGGTCAACTACGAGTAACATTGCCTTTACGAAAAAGCCATTGTCAAGCGCCTGATAACGAATAATCAAACGTCCACGTTCCAGATAAGCGAACACAAATGCAATCACAATCACCATCATACAGATAGAATAATTAACATATTTAAAAAATAACAACATATTTATTTATTTTATTTATTTATTTTATTTATTTTATATTGGCGACTGCGTGTCGGACTTGTTATTTTGTCATTTGTTACATTGTTCTCTTTGTTTCATGTAAAAAAAAATCAACTTTCTGGACCTGGACGTCAATGTATGAGAGATAACAAAATCTGAAGATATTTTCCAATTCTGAAATTTTGCGGGAAGACGCAATGAAACTTCCAGCAAAATAAGGTAAGACGCAGCATCTTTGCATTAGCAGGCTTGACCAGACGTATAATTCAGTGTATTAGCTTTTCAGTAAATTCTGTAGTGTTTCTTTTCCGCATAACAGTTTTAGTGATAAATTTCATTCTCAGTACTTTTCCCTAAACAATAACGTATGCAACAATACCAATACACGAGTGTACAATATGGCCGACTTCTGTACGATATCATGTAACATGGCCAGCAGCCATTACCAATAATCTCAAATTCAGTTTATATTTTTAAATTAACAGACAGCCATTGTTGCTACGAGTGATTCATGCTCAACTACATTTTATTTTAAAATCAGTATCAAAAATTTTCTTGAAACATATATCACGTGTGGCATGGTAATAACTAGAAAACAATACGCAAAAATGGAACAGCAAGGACGTACTATTCAGACGCAATCCGACTCGGACGTGAGACAAGTGTTAGAAAATGACTTTACGACAGCAACCGGTAGTGACGATTCATCAAACATTGACGCAAGTGTTGACGAAAATTTTGACAATAGGCCGTCCACTTCAAAAATTTCAAAATCTCAATCAGAGCCCATGTTAATGCATGACGTCACGTCTAATGACGCGGCGGGGGCAGAGACCTTGCAAACGGTAAACATTGCCGACATGTTACAAATGCTAATGAAACAAAACGCCGAAAACATGGCAACCTTAAAGGCACAATTAGAGACACAAAATGAACAGTTAAAAACACAAAATGACGAAATCAAATCTGATCTCATAGCAATCAAGATAGGTAATGACACTTTATGTAAGCGTGTGGAACTTATAGACGCCACACTGACCAAACAGATGACCGAACTCAGTACTAAATTTTCCCAGCTCAATACGAGACAAGAAAAGACTACAACTGACGTAGCACTTTTACAGACACAAGTAAAAAACCTTAATGTCACGTGTGAAGTTCTTACTGAACAAATTCAAACATATCCTTCAGTACATGACAATCTTGAAAAACGAATTACTGACGTACAGAATAAATTTGACAATGTTGAACAACACCTGACTGACATCTTACAATCAGATGCCACAGCTCATTTTCAAAATATTAATAAAGAATTTCATGATTGGGTTGAGAACAAAGACAAACATTTTGATAGATGCTTACGTGAAAATTTACCAACAATTGTGCACGACTCCGTAGCGCAATACATTACTAATAACAAACAGCTGATCAGTGACGCAGTACAATCCGTCACTGCACCCATGAGACAATTCACCGATCAACTACAGTCTGAATGTAACGAAAATATCAGTCAAAATGTACAGTTCAGAAACCAATATACATTCGAGTATGATACACACATTCCACACACGACAAATACACAGGAACACAACACACCACGACTACAACACATACCACGATGTGGAAACACAAACACAAGCTATTATCATGGTAAACCACAGCAACATTATCGTAATTACTCGCCAGCTGAACATACCAGTAATTACAGTGGAATAAATCCATATCACAATGCGAAGGAAGATGAAAGCTTAATGAAACACAGGTAATTTCAGATTTTTATCCCAGAAAAACGAACCATTCATCCGGTGATTTTTCTTAAATCTTTTAGTAACGCATTTCCACGCACTTGGAGTGACCGGAAAAAGATTTCATATATTGTCGGTTACATCCAAGGCGATGCAGCTGTCTGGGCATACAGTCAAGCTGACGTATGTACCACGTGCTTTTCTGAACAAATTCTGGTCGCAATCCGCCCAGGAGCGACTCAGAAGACAAATTTTAGAACCTGAAACTTTTAACAGTAAAAATGGTAACTTACGCAGATATTTTGAAAAATACTTGAACATGGGACATTTTTTAGACGAACCAGTCGCAACGCGTGATATACTCCGAGCGTTGAAGGCCAAATTGCCTTTCAACATTAAGGAAAAACTTCTACATATCCCGGATGACGATTTAGATTATTTTTTAACAGCTTTAGATTCGGTTGACATGTTACTTGAAGATCAGCGCTTCGCGCGGCAAAACAGCAGCCACAATGTTTACACTAGTGGTATGCAAAACATGCAGGCTTGCCAACTCAATTCTGGCGCGCCCACAGTTGGATACGCGGTACAGCAAAAACAGCAAACTCACATGCCGTCTCAATACGGAAATCAAAATCAACACGCGTATTCCAATACAAACAATAGTTACAACAGTAATAACATTTCATGCGGCAATCCATACAAAAGGCACCGCGGTAATAACTACAACGGTAACAACGGATACAAGGGTAATAACAAAAACACAAACAGAAATAGAAATAATAATAACTACGAGCCAAGACAGCATCAAGGTTGGACTCGTAACGATCAGTACTTTCATTCAAACTCTGCTTTACCACAGCAGCTACCAGGACAAAATTGGAGCATACCTTACGACCGACAGGTAAGTTATAATGCGCAACAGCAACAACAACCGCAAAAGTTTGGAGATCATAATAGGCAATATCCGAATGTGAATATAATAGAAATGACACCTGATGCACAACCTCAATCTGTGTCAGTACCTAGTACAAATGATAATCCAACAAACTAGAAACAGTCACTGCTTTGCCCCAGGTCGTGGCTGAAGAATTCTTGGGGGGCGACTTCAATGTTAATCAGTTATTTGACACCACACTTGAACAACAGAATAATGATATGCCGAGTAATTCTAAACAAAAACTACCTGTTTTATTTATAAGATACAGCCACAATAACAATATATCAGATGAACTTTTACAAGACAGTACACAATGTCGTTTAAACACAAATGAAATTGTTTTAGCATCTACTACTGGTGTAGTAGGTGGGATTCCAACTACTATTATGCTAGATACAGGTGCAGCTGTGAGCGTTTTGTCTTTTAATTTCTATAAAAAGATGTGTGAATTGGAACCTGTGCCTGAGTTTCCTGCCCAAAACTGTAAAATAACTACTGCACTAGGTAATAAGTCATGTAGGGTTACGAAGCAAGTTTTTGTAAACGTTAAAATAGGTAATGGAACCGTAAAATGGCCATTCCTGGTTGTACAAAACCTTGTGACAAATTGCATATTAGGAATAGATATTATGAGCGAGAAGGACTGCATTATAGACTTCTCCAAAGGTAAATGTATTTTAAATGATAAAGGCAGTGTAATTATTATTGATTTGGACAGGAGAACTCTAAAGCATGACAAACACTGTACAGGGTACAAGGTTCAGTTAGTACTTGACAAAGACATTCAAGACATGCAAACACACTCATCTGACACAGAGCTAATGGACTTGAAAACATTGCTTGATCATAAGATAAGTGAAGCTACAGCTCTCAGTGTACATGAACGTATAAAACTACAGGAAGTGTTATCCAAATATTTACAAGTTTTTACCAAACGATTAGGTGTTATCAACACGTATGTGTACAAGATTTAAGTTAAGCCTCACAAGATCTTCTACCATAAGACATATAACGTACCGTTATCTCAACGACCTGCTGTGTGGCAAGAATTAAAACAAATGTTAGACTGGAAGGTCATTGAACCATCCACCTCACCTTATTGTAGTCCTCTACTTGTTGTCAAAAAATCAAATGGAAGCATTAGGTTAGTGTTAGACGCACGAGCTATTAATGAAATAATTTTACCGGTTCACACAAAACCTGAAAATTTAGAAGAGCAATTACAGAAATTTCTAGATGCAAAATATTTTTCCACAATAGATCTCGCTAATTCGTTTTGGCAGGTGGGTATCACTCCTGATTCTCGGAAATATACTGCATTTATGTTGGGGGGGCGAACCTATCAGTTTTGTGTTCTACCCTTCGGACTGAATGTCAGCTCTGGGGTATTCATTACAGCCCTGGATACCGTGCTTGGCGACGATTTAGTTGAGACAGTCACACACTATGTAGATGATATACTGATAGCTACACAGTCTTGGAAGGAACACGTTGACACACTTCAAAGAATTTTAGAAAAATTTGCACAAGCTGGAGTCACAGCCAACCTAAGAAAATCAAAATTTGGTTGCAGTGAGATAAAGTATTTAGGACATATCATTAATTCACAGGGCATACGTCCGGATCCCAGTAAATTAGATGCTATCAGAAACTTTCCAAGCCCTCGAACTAAAAAGCAGTTAAAATCATTCCTTGGGCTATGTTCATTTTTCAGTCGTTTTTTGCCACAACCACTTTTGAACAGTAAACATCTGCTAAATCTACTCAGAAAGAATCAAGTTTGTATCTGGTCGGAACAGTGCCAGAATGACTTTAATACAATTAAACATGCTTTAGTGAATGCTAACATATTGAGCCATCCAGATTTCAATTTAGATTTTTGTATGACTTGTGACGCTTCACGTACTGGCTTGGGCTGTTGCTTATTTCAAGTTGTAAAGAATAAAGAGGAGGAACAGATAAGAATTATTGGGTTTGCGAGTCGCACTCTAACTGAATGTGAGCGTACATACTCCACTACTGAGTTAGAAACACTTTCCATAGTATGGGCATTCAAGAAATTCAATTATTATTTATTTGGAAAACATACGGTAATTTACACCGATCACCAGGCCCTGACATTTTTGTTAACTTGTAAACTTGTACATCCTAGACTATCACGATGGGCAGTTACACTTCAGAACTACTCTTTTGAAATTAAGTACATAAGAGGTAAGGACAACACCATTGCAGACACTTTGTCTAGACTTCCACACGGTATGAATGATACCAACAGTGACTTAGAAAATATAAATGACTACAGGATTCTCTTAATGCAAGACAAGCAGTATCACCAATATTATATTGATATGTGCAGAAACATGGCTGAATTACAAAAATCTGATCCTCACTGGTATAAGATAATAACATTACTGGTAGAAAAACACAATCATCCTTTGACTAAGTATTACAAGTTACACAATGATGTGTTATTTTACCGCCGACATCCAAATGCTACTAACTGGTGTGTATGCATTCCCAAAGAGTCTGAACGTAATCTAATTTGGCACACACACTTAGTTTGGGGTCATTATGGGACGAAAAAGTGTTTGTCAAAGCTCAGTACATACTGTTATTTTAGCAATATGAGAAGGAAAATTTACAGGGAACTGAAAACATGTGTCATATGTCAAAAATCAAAACCTCAGAATTTATCCACAAAAACAGATTTACATTCTATTTTACCTAGTAAACCCCTGGAAATTCTGTGTACTGACATCAGTGGACCGCATCCAGCAAGCTCTGGAGGCATCAAATATATCTTAGCTTTTTACGATATATTTTCTAAACATGTAAAACTTTATGCTTTAAAATCCGCCACTGCAAATGCTATAATACGAAGCTTCTCAAGTGATTACCTGACGCACGTGGGAAAACCTAAAGCAATTCTATCAGATAATGCAGCATACTACTCTGGGTACAAATGGAGAAATTTCTTGAAGGACAATAACATTAAAAGTATATTTATTTCGAGGTTTAGTCCACAATGTAACGCGACTGAGAGACTTTTCCGAGAATTAAATCGATTCATGAGGACCTATATTTCATCAAAACATACTAATTGGGTGTCCTACCTAAGTCTTTTCGAAGACGTACACAATAACTTAAATATTTACGATACGAATTACACACCTAACGAGATCATGTTCAATTGCAAACAGAACGATCAGTGGATAGAACCATTACCTAAGTTGTCGGACAAGGAAATCACACCTGAACAGAAAATAAAAGAAGTATTGACTACATTGACACATCACGCACAAATACGAAACAAACATCACAGAAACATAATAAAAAGAAAACAAAAATTCGAGGTAGGAATGCTTGTACTACTTCGTACTCATCATAAATCTGTAGCACTCAAACGACGCAACGCTAAGTGGCGTCTGCTATATGAAGGACCTTATATAATTGTTAACATACCGCATCCTGGTGCGTATCTGTTACAACATCCTAGAACTAACAAAATTATTGGGGTATACGCACACCGAGATCTTAGAGCATTTCATGCTGAATAATGTCAAAGTCATACCCATCAAAATATTGCTAAGCAACTCGAAAAACTCTGTTGTTACAACACAGATAATAAGTAGTATAGAAATTTTCATTTCAGCGGTTCCAGTGACGCAGTTGAAGACAGAAGAACTCTTCTTTCAGCGCGCGCCTCCACCTGAAAGACGGAATATTAAAGTAAAATTTATGATTACGTAGCAGTGGATGACATATTAATTTTTCACGGAACATTTGTTACTGAAGGTACCACTGACTTGGTGTGACACCTGACGAACTGACAGACGTCATCTGTGAAGCGATCTTTTACTTTGAGAAATAGATTAGACACACATCTCTCAACACGAAAAGCATCTATCAGTAGTCAAGGCCACACAGACACTCTACACACACGCACAAAACGCGAGGAATCGAACATTTTCTCTCTCTTACTATTTTGAATATTTATTGAGTAGTGAAAACGCCTGGTCTTGCCTACTGATGTAATGAATGTTGTGTCTAACCTATCTTAATTTCAGATGACATCACAAAAAACATCGATAATATCCCAGCAAAACCGCTAAAGAGGATGTAAATATCTGCAATTCATGTAATCAAATGTGACACAATGTAATAACCTATAGCGATGTAATGATGATGTAAACATGTTTATGTGAAACTATATTATGTTTATGCTAAGAAAATATGTGACGTGTGTATGTATAATTACTTATTTTTTTCACTGATGTATAGTGCAACTGTTACTATGTAAAAAATTTGAACAAAACGAGTGCCAAAAAGACATTGCATAGTGAACCACTGTTCACGGACATTAACGAACATTACTAACTCTGCAACTACGCGGAAACCTATGTGAAAGAAACTGTTAATGCCATTCATTATGCAGCATATCTATGTAAACGCGATGAACGATTTCCTTGATTAATAACTACGAACATTTAGGTGAGCTATATTCAGCAAAAAACTGAAAATGTGAAGTGCATAATTCGTGCATCGTCTAGTGACATTACTACAGTACCCAACTTCAAGATGTTAACTGGATTAAATGGACACAAAGTGCCTATCCAGAAAACAACACGACGGGTGGAAGAATTTTGGTTGGAACTTCAGGGAATGAAATGTTCTCGAAATGTGACGGACACTCTTACCTGGACTGTCCAAGAATCGACGCCAGCTATGTGCCGTCCGAGGTTCTGCAGCCAAGCTTCCACGGAATGTAAAAAACGAACTGCACGTGGTCCAATTACTCGACGGGTCACGTCTGATCTGTAATAAGCAATGCTTTTAGTCACAACGAACTGCATCACTACGACTATAATGGAAATGAGAAATGGACACGCTTATGTATTAATCACGTTGTTATACAACGATGTTACTGTGATCAAAAAAACTTTACCACGACGATACTAACCTGTAAAAAATTATTATGCAGTTGATGAATATGAACTGTAATAACGACACGATGTGTATAGGTCAACGCACCTGAAAAATACGGACATTTTTCTTTGAAGTATTTCAAAACAATACTATGTAACTAAGAACATTCAACAATCTAACTTGTATTGTGTTATAACAAATATTGTAAATTTAAAACTAAGTTACCTGTCATAGAATGTAGTCTTCATATGTAATCTTGGTTGAATATTTTCTTTGTGCAACGACTGAGAAACGCGCGCACACGAACAATATGAACTGCAATACTGTGCCGCGTGATCTAACTGTACGAAATAACGGCAGTGCCACAGTTACACAGACGCTTCTGCGCATGCGCGCACTCTATCTGCCAACATAAGAACTTTTACGGCGCACCCGCGTCATTCAAATTTTGCATATAATGTGTATAATGTGTAATGTAAGTCATGTAAATAGTTGTAGATAACTTAGATTTTCTTGTGCCTTTAGGTGAATTGCTCGCCTGCAGGTGTGTCCTTTCGCCTCGCAATTCAGGGGGCAATATAAAGGCACATTTGCATGCCGAGCGTGAGTTTCCTCGGAAACGCGAAATATTAATTAAATAAATAATCAGTGACAAATAAATAAAGCCTATGGCACACAACTGCAGCGCTGTGTCGCTGATAAAACAAAAGCACAATTACGTTACTCTTATGTTTGATTAAGAAAGGGAGAGCTCTGGTAGAAGTGGTGCGAGAAGCACGTATTTTTATTTTATTGTCTGGCACACCGCCATATTTCATGTTATAGAAGAATACTGCGAGTTGCAACCACACTAGGCACTCGATTCTGTAAAGAATTATATTTATAAAAGTAAGTAGGATTATGAACTGTAGGCTTATTCATTGAATATATCTGATTTAACTAACTGTGTAACTTTTTTATGTTTAGTAGACAATCACCTCTGTACGACGTATTGGCATGGCTGGCAAATTATTGTAATATTGAGATTTAGATTAAGAGTCCGCACCTACCGCAGCAGTCTTTGGAAACGATTTAATTACGAAGTCCGATTATTCAGTTTTATTTCACGGTCAACTACGAGTAACATTGCCTTTACGAAAAAGCCATTGTCAAGCGTCTGATACCGAATAATTAAACGTCCACATTCCAGATAAGCAAATACAATTGCAATCACAATCACCATCATACTGATAGAATAATTAACATATTTAAAATAACAATTTTATTTATTTATTTATTTTATTTATTTTATATTATATTTTCTAAGTCACTGTTGGTATCATTCGTACCTTGTGGAAGTCTAGACAAAGTGTCTGCAATGGTGTTGTCCTTACCTCTTATGTACTTAATTTCAAAAGAGTAGTTCTGAAGTGTAACTGCCCATCGTGATAGTCTAGGATGTACAAGTTTACAAGATCGCAATAAAACACTGTAGTGTGGATACGCAGTTTCGATAAACTATGTTACCATCATCAGATCTTCGTACAGGTTACTACAAAGATCTTGTGCCAGATACACACAAGATATTTCCATTACATCTCCAGATCTCGTATGTTTTGCATCTGGAGATTTAATGGAAGGATTTTCAATGCATCTAGCACAAATTTTTTATTATGACCTATACTAGGATCTGATGATGGTAACATAGTTTACCGAAACCGGGTATCCGCGATGCAGTGTTTTAGTGCGATCTTGGCTAAGAAGTTTATCTTCTCCTAAGAAACTAATTGTCTCCGCCAATGTCTTACCATGAAGCGGGAGTTTTGAAAGTGAGCCGACCTTCAAACGGTACGTTACCAGATGTAGGATCCTCACGTAAGTTTTATCTACTATGTGCCCTCTGCAACCCCTAGAAACCTGATACGGTAATTGTGAAACACCCTGTATATTATCATGATAACTGAGAGTTTCAAAAATGTGAAGAATTTCTAAAAAATTAAAAGCTTCACTTAACACAGTATAATTGTCAGTTGGTTTGCAGAGGTTCATCACTTAAACTGATTAACGGCCTGAGAGGCTGCCAGAAACATTTCAACAAGGAACAGGCGCAAATTCTGAGGCTGATCGCACGTCCATGACGCTTCTGCTCAAGCGAGATTACGAAAATGTGTACTTTAAATAAATATTTAGATTAATCACTGAATGAAAAACATTAAAATTAACTGGAGGAGACGACCATTGTTGATGGTGGGGACGTTTTTGTTAGTGGCCAAACTGACTTTTAGGGGATTGCTGAAAAACTTAGAAACACCACCATCATCGGTTTTGAGGGGCAGATATCTGTTATTTACGGGCGAAACTGAATCATGGCTTGGAGACTGTAGCTAGATCATTTAAGGTTCCGCATTTTCACTCAACTTTGCAAAGCGCTTCGTTATGATTGGCAATTAATCGTAAGGTCGCTGTAGCAGGGTACAAATGAATAAATGCCAGAATACCAATTTTATACGGCCATTGCGTCTCCACGCCACGATTTGTTAAGCTCATATTGACTGTTGGCTGTAACAATGAAGCATTAGAATGTTTCATTGATCTCACATCTATTAAAACTGTTAGAATGAGAACTTTATGAGACTTAACTAACTTCCATTAATTTAATTGCAGACAGTACTAAAGCTAATGCGTGACATGTACATCACATTTGTCTACACAAAAAAAAGATTAACTAGACTAACTGCCGCTATATCTTTGAAATATTATTTATGAAACAATAATTAAATTTCACAAAATTAATTGAACTAAATTATTTAGATTTGAAGTTATTTACAGTAAATAAATAGATATGAGCATATTTTTGTGCTTTCCGTGGTTTTTGTGACATCCAGTTTACATAAAATTACAGGGGTCTCTCCATGTAATGTTTCATGCTCTCAACCACAAATCTGATAGATCATGAAACGACAGCTGGTGTTTACATTTTCGTGTAGCAGCTGTTTTTATGACTCGAATTTAATTGTACTCGATTTCGGTGTTACATTACTCCACCTTCTGGCTACTCTACGAGGGGATTCAGCTATCACTACCACTGAGTCTCGTGCAACCCGCAATGCCTTCAAACACCACGCAAAAGATTTTTATATTTTCTCGCTTGCAGTCTGCAACTGTTAGTCGTCTGGAAAAACGAACAGGATCTTTTTGTAGGGAATTTAAAACTAAACTTAAGTCCGTTCGAACAGGCCTCGGAAGGCTCAACGGTACCGATCGGCCGCCATGTCATCCTCAGAGCACAAGGGTCACTGGATGCGGAGATGGACGGCCATGTGGTCAGCACATCGCTCTCCCGGCCGTATGTCAGTTTCCGAGACCGGAGCCACTACTTCTCGATCAATTAGGTCCTCAGTTGGCCTCACAGCTTCAATTCTGCCAGCACCTCGTATCCCAACTTCCAAACTTCACAGAAGCTCTTCTGCGAACCTTGCAGTACTAGCACCCTTGTAAGAAAGGATATTGCAGAGACATGGCTTAGCGGCAGCCTGTGGTATTTAAAGGCCTTGTGGGCTGCATAAAACCCAGCGGCAGGGGCAGCTGAATCACCCCGTGTGTTACCAGGCCATCACTTGGATACTGGACAATCGTTATTATACCTCTTACAGAGGTTACAAGAAATCGATGTTTGCTGTGCAGGACGTTGTTTCCTGCTTGTGTATGAAAAGCAGCAGCGAATCCAAGCGTGGTAGTATGAACAGTATGAAACCACTTATGAGTAAGACGTTGCACGTCCTCTGGCCTGGATGCATGCACTGACTCACTTGGGAAGCGTACATAAAGCCGTTGTATCATCTCCTAAGAAAAAAATTTCTGATCATGTCCTATCGGAACACACTGTTTTGCGGGAGTGAATCACGAGCTGTGGAGAAACCGAAACAGAAAATCGAAGCACTTAAAATGTGGTGCTGCAGAAGAATGATGAAAATTCATTGGATTGATAAGTGAGCCGCGGTAAAAATTGCTGTTTTGAAGAGCGCGCCGCAGCGCGTAGTGTGAAGCAGTCGCCCTCCGTTTCTGGCGGTGGCGCCGCTGTGGCAATCACAGCTTTGGTGTCTCCCTCTGGTGGGAAAGGTTGCCTGTTCACGTGCATTTAAGGGGCACTATGAGCTCGCCAGGGGGTCAGTCTGGGTCAGTATCTCGTCCCCAGCTTGCTAGGCTGTCTCTCGTCCGCATTTGTTAGGCAGTTAGTGTCTGTCTGTCGTTCGGAGTGCTAGTATGTCTGTCGTTCGGATCAACCTTTAAAGCCGACAAAATTATAGTCTTTCCACTCCACCAGTAAGAGAATTCAGCGAGTGGTCGCCCAGTCGGGGCTTGGTTCCTGCATCTGAGTCTGCGCGTTACGCCGCCTGTCTGCTCGAGTTCCTTCAGGCAATGGTCATTGGCGGTTGGATCGATCGGTTGGTCGGTCGCGCACTGGGACACAAGTTGACTTGTCCGTCTTGAGCGTCGGCGCATGTGAGGTCGCCACGTGAGTCCAGGGGCCGCGGCGTATAGCGAGGGGTAGTGACTTCGTGGTCGACACGAGGGCAACTCAACCCACGGCATCAGTCTGGCCGGTGGGAGCTGCGCCGCTGTGACACGGGAGATCGGCGCGCCTTCCTGCGTCCGTTGAAGCGGCTGGCAGCGGACGGTTCGGGAGAGCGATTTGGGGGTGCTACGCCAGTTCTTCTCGAGAAATCTCAGTTTATTAGAGGTTAAGTGGTTAGTGATATGTTGTTTGATTTACTCTTGTTAAATCCTACTTGCTTTGTGGGTGAGGTCACCAGCCGTTTTGCTTTGGGGTCGTCCCACCGTTCTTTTCCGTTTGCCCACCCGCGGGAAGATGGTTGTTTCTAAATTGGGTGGTCCGTTTTTCCCTTGTGGAGTAGGAGCGGGTTAGAGTAACCTGCGGTTCGGGTTGTTCGGTAATCTCCCTATCAATCCACCGTACGTTAGAAGCTGCCTCTGTCATGTTTGATGGATTTGGTGCGTTAACGAATTTATTGCATGGAGTGTAACGGCCTAATACCTGAAATATGCTCTGATCTTTGGAAACTTTGATATTATTGCCTATGATCTTGAGAGGCGGTATCTGTGTACTGTAGAGTATCTTAACTATTGTTTGGCCAACCTTGTAGAATTTTATATAATATTGCATTTCTTGGGCTTTTATTTAAATGATCATTTTAGTGTATAAAGTTGCCACCCTTTCAACGTAAAACTTTTCTTAGAAGTTAAAATCAAGTTACACCTTCGGTGGCAAGGTTAATATTTTAATTGTTAGTGTTTTGTACCATTTCCATCCCTCCTACTGGGGATAAATAGTTTCTGTGCTTGTGTAATTTGTTAAAACTCTTAGTTTAAAGTTATTTGGTGTGTTGCAGATTTGCACCAGTGTGGTCTATCAGAGGCTGTTGTGAGCGGTCGTAACTACGGCTGTGTCAAAGGAAGCGGCAAGGTTCTCTCCCTGAAAGCTCATACAATCAAAACTTGTTTCTTTCTGCCTCTGAATACATTGTAACTTTGATATTTAGAGGGTGCTTTCTGATTATAATTTTAGATATGTTTCTTTAAAAAAAATGCTTTTAGGCACTATTAAAGTGAATAAAATTTCCATTTGTTAAAAGTTACTCCCTGGCAATTGCTTCCATGCTTACATAGTGTGATGAAATGTGTTAATGTTCTTGATGAATAGCTAGTAATAGTCTTTGAAAATAAATCACGGTTCGATAAGGTAAGGATGAGGAGGTTCTCTGCAGAAACAGTTAAGAGAGAAACATATGGAAAACACTGCCAAACATAATAGGCAGTATGACAGGACAAAATACACCATTGAATAATCTCCCTGGTACTGGGAGAAACTTGAGAGGATAGAAATTCTTGGGGAATGCAGAAACTGGAGTACATCGGACACATAATTGAGGACGTTGGGTGTAACAGAGCAATTCGTGGCAGACCGCATCAAACCTTTCAAAAGATAGAGATGGAGGAGGGAGGGAGAGAGAGAGAGATAGAGACAAAAATCGTCTCCCAACGTGATCTGGCCTTTATGTATTGTAACTGAGCATTTATATCGTAGATTCTGACACTTGGATGGATATACCGACAGAGCTGGTCCCACAGTGTTTCGTTGGGGAGATGTGTGGGAATCTTGCTGGGCACATGACGTAGACAGCTGTGATCTGAAGTCAAACCCGATGGCTCCACACACCATGATAACAGGAGTAAAACCACTGGGCCTCTGCAAAATATGGGACGAATGGGTCCTCTCACCAGGTCGCCACCATATTACGCGCATCATTCGTGGACATAACGTAACGTCATTCATCAACAGCAACGGTCACAGCACCACTTAAAATGCAGTCTTTTGTGTTGTGGTGTTAACACCAGCTTACTCATGAGGCGGTAATTATATAGACCGGCTGTTGCTAATCAATGGTTCATGATACCATAGAATGTTTCACGGAGTCAGTTACTTCTTCTCGGATGACAGAACACAGATGTGATGCGTTTACGATGTGCTTGGTGCACAATACGGCAAACAACTCTCTCGGTGACGTAGCCCTGAAGATCTGAAGTAGTCCGACATTGGCCTATTGTCACATCCAAAGGCCCAGAAAGGCTAGATAGTGCAAGATTGGAACATCAGGTCAGTTGCTGACGACGATGTATCAGCGAGTACGCAGAACCTCCATGTCCTTTACAGTGATCAAATATGGCGCTGATCATGCCCCTATATACGCTACCAGACCTGGGAACAACATTAACCCTTAACCCACAAGGTGTGGTCTCTCGGACAGAACGAAAATTTTCGAATTGCCTCTCCATGGCCAGTTTTGGTGGAATGCTTCTTCACTGCTAGACAGCACCTCGTGAACTGCGTACCTATTTTCTTTAGTACGGTATCGTATAGCTGAAAATGTGCTCGCACGAATGTGTCAGGTTTAGCTTTCTCGAGTTTGATGAAATTGCTAGTCGGTCTATGGAGAAACGTGTCAGTGATGTAGATCAAGAAATAAACGAAAATGACGACGATTTGACATTAGCCAGTGATCACAGTTCTGCTATCGAACAAGAGTTATCATTCAGAGTAAGAATTTCAGGAAATTTGTGTTGGGGATCTGTCTGTTTCTCCAACGAAATTCTTAAAGGGTATGTTAATATCGAACGTGTTCTTGAGTGTCTGAGTGGTGATTAGAAAAATGTAGTTCCCAGCAACGAATGTCAATTTGACCCACTCTCTTTATGTACCTATTGGGTGAAATTTGTATGCGCAAATTTAAACCCGGGAATTTAGTTTTATTTGGCAATTTATTTGCTACAAAGATTGTATAATTTTTTAGAACGTAAAATTCAGTACTCTAACAGACCACTTATGTATACTATTTAAAAGAAGCACAAAAAATTTAAGTGTTTTTGTGTGATAAATAGTTAAATGCAGCAGACTTTGTTTAGTGCAATAAAATAAACTAAAAGCATTTATACAACACTCAATAACTATAAAAATAAATTTTACAAAGCATAAATTAAGAATTTCAAATGAATTTTACCTTACATCTCTGTTTAAACATATTGGTCGTAGAGACCGCATCTCATGGTATACGGTACAGAAAAGCCATGCCGCGAGTTAAGAGCTAAGCACAAACAACGCTACTGAACTCTGGCGGCCTATCTACCTGCAATAAAGAACTGCAGCTCTTATCATTTACATGTACAAGGTCACATTGACGCTTGACACTTCAGGGCTTTAACTCCAGACAGATTGGCACAATTATCGAGATGCAATACATGGGAAACTATACCTTCTTGCTGTGCCAAAGCACCTGCTATTTTTAGTATTAAAATCATTTTTGCATCCGTCCATCCCCGAAAGATGATGATGCAGCAAATCTGGTTGAGACTCTGCAACGTCTGCTTTACCTGAAAAGTCCCATTCAGGAGTGGCAGTCTCTGCTGCAGTTTGGGCGCGTGGAACGTTAGGGACTTCGAACAGATGCCACTCTTTCTTTTCGTCTTGTCCTCATCTTGGTTTGTTCTTGTGTGCGTTCGGACTATACAAGATTGACTCCATTTCACACGATGAGTCACCTGTTCACACGGTTGAACCGTGGATTTATTTAAAAAAATATTCTTAAGAATTTATATTATTTACTAGCGATTCATCAATAACATTAACACATTTAATCACACTATGTGAGCGTGGAAGTAGTTGACAGGGAGTAACTAATGAAATCATAATCAAATTGCTTTTAACAAATGTGAATTTTATTCCTAAAAGCGTTTTTTTTTAAAGAAACAGATTTAAAATTATAATCAGAAAACACCCTCTAAATATCAAGTTACAATTTATTCGGAGGCAGAAAGAAACAAATTTTTGGCTGTATGAGCTTTCGAGCTGAGAACCTTGCCGCTCCCTTTGGACACGGCCGTAGTCACGACCGCTCACAACAACATCTGAAAGACTACACTGGTGCAAATCTGCAACACACCAGATCACCTTAAACTAAAAGTTTTAACAATTCACACCAGCACACAAACTATGCACCACGTAGGAGGGATGGAAATGGTACAAAACACTAAAATTAAAAATTTTAACTTGCACCGAAATTGCGCCTTGATTTTAGCTTCTAAGATAAGTCTTACTGTGGAAGGGTGGCAACTTTATATACTAAAATGACCATTTAAATACAAGCCCATGAAATGCAATCTTATATAAAATTATACAAGGTTGGCCAGACGAGTTAACATGCTCCACAGTACACATATACCGCCTCTCAAGATGATAGGCAAGATCAAAACATATTTCAGGAATTAGGCCATTACACTCCAAGCAATAAATTCGTTAACACACTGAATCCGACAAACACGACAGAGGCAGCTCCGAACGACAGACATACTAGCACTCCGACCGACAATCTGACCGAATTCCAACCGTCTGATCCAACTGCACAAACAACAGAGAATATCGACCGATGTCGAGTAAACCAAGATACCTGCACAACTCGGCCTCACCAAGATCAAGGCATCAAACACCACTCAAGACACGTTTAAAATAATACAGAAAACACAAGTCACAACTGTCGAATCACTACAGAAGAAGGCTGCGGGTTCTAGACAACAACAAACACCACTTGTTATCACACGCGTGAACGGCTGAGGAAACAACAATCCACAAATAACGAACAAATCTTAACAGTCGAGATTTAAAAAGAAGTAACTAATTACTCAACTTGAGGATCCTGATTCGGAGGAAGGCGAAACTTGCTCTCGCAGCTAGCGCCTCCAAATGCAACAGCGCATGCCCGCCGCCAAAAGCCCCGGATGGGCTTTGCGCTGTGGAGACTACGTCGCTGCTCAGTTCCAACAAACCAACAAGGTCCTACCACATCCCGACTCGGAAAATGGTGTTCATCCTGAGGATCCAAGACGTCGTCAACTATGACGACCGGCCTGGCAAACGACCAACGGCAGCCAGATTTCGCCGACGGCGGTCCCGGCGAATACTGACACCATACGCACCCGACTGTTGCTGGCTGCCAACTCTTCCCGACTGATACTGGTGTAAGTGCTCAGCAGACCACATGCGAGTGTCTGCCTTCCGACTGACTCTGTCGACTCACTGCACCGACTCCCAGACTGACCAACTGGCGAGCTCATAGCGCCCCTTAAATGCACTTGAACAGGCAACCTTTCCCTTTCCCACCAGAGGGAGACACCACAGCTGCGATTGCCACGGCGGTGCCACCGCCAGGAACCGAGGGCGACTGCTTCACACTACGCGCTGCGGCGCGCTCTTCAAAACAGCAATATTTACCACGGCTAAACGGTCATCAGCAGTACTTTCCCTGTGTTTTGGATTAATATTGGCCTCGGTCAGGTCTCTCTTCAAGACATCCTTGAAACGAAGGTGCGGTGTAGCACTGGCCTCATATCCTCCTGAAGTCCACCGCAGAGCAGTTTTTTCGGTATTCGCTCAGGATCGATGCGCCTGACATGTTCCAGACACTTTAGAATTCAGTGGATCAGGAGTACACGAATGTAGGTTGTGCTTGCGAGCTAAAAGATGCTTTCGAGATACTGTTAGTAATCTCAGTGACCACAGACAAGATGCAACATATTATAGATTGCAAAGAGGTAAAGTCATCAACTACCTGTCGAGAATACCCGTCAATGCTGATGGATGGAAGATGGTAGTGCCCTGCGCCATGATCTTGGTTTTCGGAGGCTGATTGCGAGGCCATATTTTCACATTGCATATGATAATTTGTTAATTAGATACTGCACCTCATCTTCTGTGTTTGCTTCAAGAGTATTAAATTAGTTCAATAAAGAAACTGAATTTTTTTATTAGAATAACATACCTCCTAGAACATACATAGCTTATATGGAGTGGTTTCACTGCAGCGTTTTAATGAAGCAGAGCGCAGCGTTTTTGCTAGGGAGCTGCAGCAAAAACGATCGTAGGGCTTGCGCGAGGTGCGTCGCGCCCCACCGCAGACGGGAAGTCGTCGCCCGGCGCTTAGTTGTCTGCCCGTGTGGACACGGCCAGTAATTACTTCCGGCACTGGCGCGCGCGCCGCCTTCATCCCGTGCCACTGTGCTAATGGCCGGCGTCCGGTAGAGCACCGCCGGAAGCTAAGGTTCCACTCGGGACGACAGGCGAACAGGCCCCAGTAATAAACTTTCATGTTACGAGTTTCTGACTAGCGTGCTGGTTAATTAAAAATAAGTCTGACCCGCAACTCCACCCTATTTTCAACTCTGCCCCTTTTTATGTCCACAGACATTTATAGTTTTGAAAAGTGAATCTAGTGCATCAAACACACAGCGAGAGAATGAACGTCCCATCCGGCAGACGTGGAACCTGTTATAAATGTCTGCAAATACATGTCATGCTGAAGACGTCTTGAATGAATACTGCAGTTACTGCTGTTCGAATAACTGGCAAAAGAACCGACGGTGAATTCGTCAATGAACGCCAGTGTTTGAACATGTAACTGTCCTCCGTCATTTTCAAGAAATGGACCAAAGGAATTCCTTTTCCTCATTGATTATTTCATTCTCCCAAACGAGGCTGTTGCTACCCTTCAGCCAAATAAAAAAAATGTCGTGTAGCTAGGACCTCCCGTCGGGTAGACCGTTCGCCTGGTGCAAGTCTTTCGAGTTGACGCCACTTCGGCGACTTGCGCGTCGATGGGGATGAAATGATGATGATGAGGACAACACAACACCCAGTCCCTGAGCGGAGACAATCTCCGACCCAGCCGGGAATCGAACCCGGGCCCTTAGGATTGACAGTCTGTCGCGCTGACCACTTTCTTTTTTTGTTTTTTTAATCTCATTTTGTTCGTCTTCGTTCTTTGTATCTGCTCGGGGCGGACGTCTCATGACACCCGTTTCAGTTCGTCGTTGATCCATTAACTCAGTTCTTTTGTTACAGAGGGTAGCTAAACCCTCTGACGGAACACGCTGAGCTACCGCGCCGGCACCACTCAGCTACCGGGGGCGGACTTTCAGCCAACTGATGCGTTGTTTCCTCACAGTTCAATTATCACAATAATAGGTATAAAACAAAGTGAAAAGTATTCCTTCAGATAATTAATCATGAAGCTAATGGCTATGGTGTGGCAAGTTCATCGATGTCTGCTCGTAGTAGATCTGTGTCACTAAAAAGAAAATATTACCAACTTGACCTCATATTTTTAAGGAGAACCGTGTGTCAGGATGTCATTCACGTAGGTTATACTGGTCACAGTGCCCTGGACACGCACCAACTGTAATTTGTGGTTGTACCCAATAACCCCAATAGCACCCCATCACCGTAAGGCCTCGAGTTGGCGTTGTATGTCTTGTGCGAATGCAGTTACTGTGATGCTGCTCCCCCTAGCTGCGACGAACCAAAAAAATGCCGTCATCATTTTCAAACAAACAGAAACTCGATTCGGCCGAAAACACTATCTGATGCTATTTCTGTCCCCAGTGACTTCGGTCCATTCACCATTGCCGTCTGGCATGTTTCTGCACATTTGTCAAAAGTAGGCGGAGTAATGGACGAGGCGCACATAACTCATGCTGTAATAAATGGCGACCGAGTATCATCCTTGATAATGCACGATGTGTATACCTGAGCCGTGCGACGCGGTCTATACGTCGCGCCCATGGTGTCCTTTACCTTGATGTATGTCCTTGTTAACCTTATCAGTAACAAACAAATGTTGTTTATCTAGCAAGGGGCATTATCCAGTATGACTTTCTTATAGCTTTGTTAGTTTACGTAGATGAGAACGGTTGTACGTTTCTTTTCAACATGCCATCTTTCTCGGTAATTCACTTCCTCCCCTCAGGACCTATTCAAGAACCTATCATACTTAACCATTCAAGTAAATACGACCTTATTAAAAAAGTAACATTGAATCTTCTGTACCAGCACACTGTTCTGATAACCAGGATACTGGAACTCGTAATCTTCCTGCAGAAAATAGTAAACAAACGAATACAAAGAGAAAATTCACAACGGTCAGTCAACCGTTTTCTGTTGAATGTTTGTGTGAGTTTATAGTACACAGGTGGCAGAAATACTGTAAGAGTTCCTCTGAGCAACAGTACGACTGCCTTCAAACACAATAATGCACAATGATGCAGTTCCTAATCTGGAACTGCTTTTACTGTATGTAACGTTCAAAAGTACTGTAGTACTACACTGCATGTACCCGTATTGTAAATTAGAAACAAATGTTTCAGTTACTCGTGCTACCTTATATTCCCCACAAATTAGTATTATTTCTATCTTCTCTATATATGGTTATTTATTGTAACTAAATTTGCTACATTATGTCATAATTACACCTCGAGTTCAACACCCAAACAATCCGAAGATCTCTTCCGTCAGTTATTTTTCTCACGTCTGCCAAACATTTGTAATTGTGAAAAATGCCAAGATACTCAGTGGTTCCGTCCTACGTTACATTGGCTATGTTAGCTCATACGTAGGAGGAAGACAAAGGCATGTCACTTTCATTTGCCTTGTAAAGCATTGTGGTATTCAAACCCACTTTTGACTTGCTGACACCTGTACATCAATGATATTGTAGCTGATTAATATTTGTAATTCGTTTCCTTTATTTACGTTTACACACTGGTTGCAAGGATACGTCTTTAACTAAGAACGTTTTTTTTATTTGTACGATTTGGTGTTGCTATTTTGAGGACGATTTATAAATGTGAAATATGTGCCCTACTATAGGGCCTGTATGGTGTAGCTCTCTTACATGGTTATACCTTGACGTCAGAGTGTCACTTGCACCTAACGTCCCAAACTGTAAGTAGAACTTTATCATTTCTGGTATTATCACTAACCTTCTATTTTCAGACTCAGACGGTTCAATCCTCTGCTTTTAAAAGAAATTTAATGATCTAAAAATTTCGCCTGGAAAACGATATTCGTAACTATATTGTTAAAATTTGGTGGTAGTGTTCCTCAGTAATATTTACAATGCTCCGTTATGTTGTTGATAAGAGTAGCTATTACTCGTCTATAGCATCCAGTTTCTATTTTCCTTTTTTTTTCAAAACATATTCATATAATTAGTTCAGGCACCGCTGCTTTTCCATAATTGCTACACTAAGTTTTTCATCATAAGTAAACATTAGTATATCCTTAACACTTCTGCTTTCAAAATTACATTTACTGGGTTAAGAAACTGCAGTACTTCCAGTCGACCTTCTTCATAAGTAAAAACAATGATTGGACACGTATTCGAAATTGAGACACAGCAATATGGAAGTAGACATTGTTCTGCCACTGGTGAAGCAGCATCAGAGGTTGAAGCCAGTGGGATGTCATTAGTAGTGCAAATAAATGATAGAACACTGAGACTAGCTCTTTAACTATCTTTTTATCAACCTCTGGCCTACAGAATTTTCCTGGACAAAGACAACTGAAACTTAAACTATTCATTTACTACCCACAGTATACAAGCCCACCGCAATATGGCTGCTATACATTGGCAACATGACTTCCAATTATTATCACAAAAGAATGGCCTTGAATTGCAAAAAATCCTAACAATAATACACATCCAAAAAATATGAAATTAAAGAAATATGCAACTACTTCCAATTCTGTTAACAGACTAAACTCATTTCAATCACGAATACCGACAGTGCAAATCCCAGTTTTTTTCTCTCAGAAAATCTTCATAACACGAACTACAGCAAGAAACAATAAAAGCCGGCTAAATAAAAAGGTTATAACTACTTAACTACTAGGAGGCATATGGTTAGCAAAAAGAAAGATATTGTTGAAGAGCAAACAATGTATTTAGAAAATTTTACCTTATTCATGCGACATCCAGTGACAAACATTGTATAGTTGTCGATAATTCCACTACTGAAACACTATCAACCATACATCCAGTATCATACCATTTCCTGCATCTTTTCTTACAGGAAATTACATCTCACTTTACATTGCGTGTCCTAGGAATACAGATCGCTAATAAAGTGCTAATTAGACTTAGAAAACAGATTTCGGTAAGGCTGTCTTGACATCTTCGGTTGTTATGCTTTACAACATTACGTAACCTTTTTTATCAGTACTGTAAGTGTGGTTACACCACGTATAGACATCTTAGCGTCATGAAATTCACTACTAAATGGAATATCAGACATAGCAGGAATATTATGTACAGACATGATACTAATGCGTCGACTATGAGTGCTCATACACATGAACAGCCGATAACTGACCACTTGCAGCACCGATGAAAAAGATACTGTGATGTTATAAGATCCGAAGATCGCAACATAGCCTTGCCGAAACCTGCTACCTAAGTCTAATAAATGCTTTACTAGCGATCTCGGAGTCTGAAAGTTTCTTAAGAGTCCATGTTTTGTGCGATTCACAGCACTGATCATGAAGATATTTTCTTGGAGAGTAGCGTTACGCAACGAGACGGTAACACAGTGTTGACACACACGTTGATAATTAACACCAACGTCGCCTCATTTGTTACGTGACTTAAGCGGGCGTATCGCCCCACATGGTGTAGCGATTAAAAGAATGGGTTTGCACTCTGAAAAACCGAACTTCAGATCGCCTTCTTGTAATCAAGGTTTACAATCTCCATAGTTTCCCTAAACTTTTTAAGGCATTCCTGGGATATTAAAACTGAAATGAACTCGTCTGGTATTCTTTTCTATTGTTGCTGTAACAAACATGTGGACCGTCTCTAATAACATCGTGCCGACGAAACTGTAAACCATTACTTTCATCATTGCCTTTCTTCCTAAGTCTTTAGATAATAGTTTTCTCAGAAATTCGTGACGCAATAATTTCATAGTTTTTATCATTAGTTATCCGCCGCTATAGACTTTGATACCTGATTCTGCAACTTCTGTGTTCGTTAATGCGACAGGTGCTACACTAGCCTTCGGTAGCTGTCTATAGCGATACTACCTTCGGCACGAACGTGTTGACGTGCGGCTAGTCGCAGACTCGCTTCTGTTTTCCTCTCTGGTTACGAAACAGACTTGTGAGTCAGCGCTCTGAAGTTTTGCGGAATACCAAGGTGATACATATTCAAATTATCCTCGGCGTTCTCGCTGAGTGGTTGAGCAGTTGGTGTTGTTCCATGGTTGTCTTCTAGCTAGAAGGGAAAGAATTCGTCCTAGTGAGACTCAGAGTAACAGCTTACTACTTTTAACTTGTAAAAGAAATACAATGGAAGGAACCCCAACATGCACGTAGTTCTTTTAATTACCTTTGATTTTAATGGATTTTAAATCAATTTTCATTGAAGAAATACAGCAGGCAGACACCTTTTTATAAAGCCTTATTGAGGCCAAGATGTGTTTCGTGTTACGTCGACCTACATCTACGTCTTCATCCACAGAACGTTTACTTCGATTACCTTTAGAACGCTGCAATCGCCATGTCTTCTTAGATCTTCGTTCGTAAGTTTGGTTGGTAGCAGCTCGCCAGTTTTCTACTGTTTGCTGTCTTCCTCCTGTCTGCGTATAGCTGGTGGAGCTGGTATTCTCAGCGATCTGGATGATGTGTTCCAGTCTCGATCTGCCTCTAGTATTTTTGAACTGACTCTTCACTGATGCATTTAAACAAACCACCCTGTCCAGATGGCTGATCTGTGTGCCCCTTGTCTGTTGGATAAACTTCCAAACACATGGCTCTATGGAGAGCCTCCTCATTTGATACTTTGTTCACCAAAGCAATCTTTAGCATTATGCCGTAGTCCCACATCTTGAAAGTTATTATTTTGTGATTTTCTCCTTCTCCGAGTGTTCATTTCTCACTTTCGTGCGGCTTGACACTCCTAACGAACGTCTTCGTAAGGTCTCTTCTGAGATGTTTGCCTACGCAGATGGATTTGAAAAGGCTTGTTCTCTTGTTAAAAGCAGTTTTTTGTCTGGTAGATACTGCTTGTGATATCTTTCTCTGGTCTTCTTTCTAATGTAATTATACTCACTATCTAGCCCAAGGTCTTCAAGATCTCTAGTCACTCATTATTAAGTGAGCGTTGAGCATCGGTGTTTTGTCTACTCACCACTAAGACTTTTGTTTTAGCTTCATTAATTTTCATGTTATATGGCAAGCTGAGGTCGTTTCGGTCTGGGCCAGCGTCGCTTCTAATTTTCTTGCATCGTCTTTTAACACTATCACATGATCAGCAAACCTCAGCATGTCTAGTGTCTAACCATGGACATTAATTCTTCCTGTAACTCCCAGTTTCTCTCTGACATCGTCTGTTGCTCTCTGAATGTATCCACCGAACAAGACAGAAAAGAGTGAGCATCGCTATCGTACAGCTTGCTAAACATTACTTTCGTCTTGGTATCGTCGACATCACAGCAACCTCATCTCCATACAGTCCCAGCACTACTCCTGTCATACATTATGCCATTCCCTCTCAGCATCTTAGAAAGCTATCGCTTGTCCGTCTTGCCAAATGTAGCCGGCAACTGAAAAATAATAATTTCCTTAGCTAGCACCTGCCCCGATTTACATATTTACATTTCATTAGTTGTCAGTTACACTTAATTTCCTTCTGAAACTTGTGGCTTCTAGTTTTTATTTTATATCCCTCATTCCGAAACTTTTGGTTTCACTGATTCAATGATGCAATAAGGCATTCAGTATGTCATCGACTATGCATTTGTTCACGTCGATGATTACGTCTACAGTCAGGTTACAATGCAGAACTTCCCGGCAGATGAAAACTGTGTGACAGACCGAGACTCGAACTCGGGACCTTTGCCATTCGCTGCCAAGTGCTCTATCGGTTTTGATCTGCCAGGGAGTTTCATATCAATCCACATTCCGCTGCAGAGTGAAAATTTCAATCTGGAAGTTATAATTTTCTTATGCATTCAGAAACTACTGGAGAGATTTCCTGCACTTAATAATTACAACTGTAACTTTTTCTTACTTTTACGTAAGTTGCGGCTAATACATTAACTTTGCTGCTATTAGCGAATACAGATCTACCTGAACCAAAGGGAACTGCATGAAACTGAAATTAGAAGGTAGGTATCTCTCCAAAGGCTTTTGCTCGCAGGAAAACGGGCCGAAAAATACAGAAACTGCATAGTAGCTAACCCGAGACGTAGTTGCAAGGTATCGACTGCATTGACGAGCCAATAAAGCGCTTACACCACAGAAGGTAGTGGGCGTAGATCAAGCTAGAGGCAGTTCTATTTTGTTTTGGGGATGGTTTGTGCCCCATGATTTAGGCTCATTTTTTCAGGTTACCGGGAACATGAAAGAAGATGCTTGTCCCAACATTCCCGGTGAAAAAGTATTGATCTTTCTTTTAGATACTCGGGATAATTCTGTGGACACTCTTTTTCGAAGATGGCCACAGCTCTGGTCACAGGGGTTCACACATACATTTCCTATCTGTCAGACATTCAGGCTTCCTGCCACACTCTGACTGACTTGATAAATCACCCTATCTTCATGTCACAGTAAACGTCGGGGCTGTTAGGAATAGAGGGTAAGACATAGCAGTCAGTATCCTCATAACCTTGTCGCGTTGCGGGATCTTATCGAGTGGCTCCAGCTGGATGTGGCGTTCCCGAAAGCACTTCTGAACTCTCTCTCCTGCAGGAGGTAGGTAATGTTACCCGGGATAAGCATTTCCCATGGCTGAGGCATTTCGTCCTCTCTGTTTCTTTACTCGTAAGCAGCCAAACAATAATGTGTGTCTGTGACACCTCTACACCAATCTTTGAAAGGTGATGAAAGTTTCCGTATCAACACTCACGAAAAGGGACGCGCTGATACCGTTGAGGGGAGAGTCCAGAATGGCGGTTCCTGGGTTTTCATTTTCTCAAAGCCTTCCCGAGGTCGCCCGGTATAACTGTCGCTTCACGGAGCACGGAATGAACCCAGCGGCGCAGCTTGCATGCGACAGCGGCTGCTGGAGGCGGAAACGCGGGTGCTGGTGGGGGTGGCGGCGCGACGCGACGGCGACGGCGACGGCGACGTCTGGCGTCGCAGATGGCAGCACCTGCACTCTTTCCGCCATCTCGCCCCACCCTTAACACTCCGACGCTTTCGCCATCTCCGTCGCGCTCGTTTCCGGCCGTCAGCTGCGCCACTGAAGAACTTCAGCAACTAAAGTGTTACGGAAACTGTTCTTACGCCATGTTAGTCGTTGGAAAGTCGATATGTATTTAGAAATGTAAAATATCCTGCGTTTCAGTACCGCATGTAACGACGACCGCTTGATCACTAGACAAGGGAAAGAAAAAGAAATTTTCAATTCCACTTTTTGTTAATCTCACACATTCCAGAATTACAGTTTTCCATTGCTAGAAAATATTAGAAAGAAAATCCATCGCTTTCAACGTCATAAATGTGTTGTGGAACGTCCGGTGACATTCAGCTTTTACAGTACCTAGCGAAAAGATTTATGTGCATAGGTGTCCATGCGTTCGCGTCTTGGTGTGTGTGTGTGTGTGTGTGTGTGTGTGTGTGTGTGTGTGTGTGTGTGTGTGTGTGGTGCACTTGTGAACTCCCGTCTCTTGCCGAGTTCTTTATCAGAGCTAGGAGCTGTGTTTCATGGCGTTAGCGACTCCTGTGGGTAACATATTCAGTCATTTCTACTTTACGCCTGTAAGCTACATCTAGTTCGAGCTGTGAATAGGTAATTGAAGATGAGGCAGCTGTGAATAAATGAGTCTTCTTTATTACGTTAAGAAATAATTATATTATACCACCTGGTTTCAGTATCACGAATTGACTGGTTCAAGGATAGTAACGCAAGCTGCGTCGGTTGCTTTCTTGCATGTCTGGGCGAGACGAATAAGTGATAGCACTCTGGGGCATTCAGGTTATCGTAAACCAATCCATATTGATGTGCATTTGCAAGCATTGAGTCGTCATCGTCCGTCGCAAACTATGAGTCGCAAACTATGAGCGTGCTTAAAGCACTCGTACGCGGAGATCACACTGTCTCAGATCTAGATAGTTTGCCTAAAGAGCTTGCCCGTGTTAAGACAATGTTGAGAAAAAAAGGGATACTCCATCTTGCAGATTAACAGGCGACTGCCAGTTAAAACCAATAATCAGGAAGAGGCAAAAGAGAAGAACACGCTGCCAAAATCCTTAGCTTTTCGTTTACACTGCAAGAATTCTCGGTAAATTTGAGGTGGAAGTGATTTTTGAGTTGTAGACACTTGAGAGAAGGGACACTTGTGAAAAACTGGAATGTGGCGACACTTGTGAGAAATCCGGGATGCTAAGGGACCGCCACAGGGTGTGCCGCAAATGCTGCGCCACTACCTGTTCGGCCACTACCTGCTGCCGCTTTGTGTGAGTGATCGCTCGGCTTGTGCCGGCCCGGGCAGCTGCCGACGGACATTCACACTCCTCCAGTGCAGGCAGGTTACATTATTTCAGAATTTTTTCGGGCTAGGAAGAGTAGCCTTAGTCAAATTAGAAATCGGAGCTGGTTTTGCCCCCACGATATCATGTCAACTATTAGTTGCAGCAAAGTTATGCGTAAGACCTTTTTCATTGGAAGTTTTGTTCCGATTAATCTTACATAGGGCATAATTTTCGCTCAACCTCATGCTTAACGATGTATTTTACAGAAACTATAGAAACCAAAAATGTTTTCCATCTTTCAACCCCTCACCCAAAATTTGATATTATAGGAGTGGCAATCTTTTACCATATATTAAGAGGAACCAAGTAAAGAATTTGGTTCTCGGTAGAAACTTTTTCTTCGAAATAGACCTTAATTTTTTCGTACCCCGCAGGGAAGTGTACTGAGATATAATGTCAGTCCTGCTAGCAATTAGCGTTAAGGAATGCAATTTTGTACTGAAACAAGATGTATTCATCGTCCACTCAAACAGACATTTTTTCTAAAACTCTCTACACACAAATGCTGATTGTGATTGTTAGAAAAGCTATGACTTTTCAGACTTCATTAGTGAATCTTTTACAATTTGCAAGAGACATTTAGCCGACTTTGTGTCGTTTCCAGGGAACACTACGAGGAGATAGTCTCTCTTCGTTCCGCATTATATTTATTTACAATATTTACAGGATGATTATTTATTTACAATTTTTGCAATAGGCTATCGGCGTTAACTGAACCCATTTTCAATATTTACAAGTGATGCAGTAGCTTCAGCCATTTCCTTTTCATTGTAATTTCTGTGCATAAGCCACACAAGTAAGAAATGATTTTATATTGCCGTCAACTTGGAGTCTTGTAAGGGTCTTAGGAACTATATGTCTTAATTACGGACTTCTTTCTTCTTTTCTCACCTAGATTTAAAAACTAGTCGGTGCCCATGATATTCTGCGTCTTCTCTGAGGATTTTTACTAAAGAGAAAATATTTGGATGAACCTTCGAAATTAATGTATTTATCCTCCGATTCCATCCTTCTGAAACATTGTTGGTGCGGTGACGTCTTCCTGCGCAGTTCCATATATCTCTTGGCATTATCTGGCGTGCTCTGCTGAATGCATAGCCACCCATCATGTAACATGTCCAGGGGAATTTGAGCCAAAGCGGAACACAATCTTATGTGGAAACGAATTTCTTCGTTTTCCTTGTAGGCAGCAGCAAGGCCGCATTTCTGCACTTGCCTCCACAAGCACTGATCGAAATGGTAGTTGCAGCCATTAATCTTTGCATCAGGAAACAAATGTGTTACTGATTGGATGATTGCAGCTTTAGAATCCATCCAGGTACGTTGCTCTCAACAGCTATGAAAAAGCGATCGAACGTTTCTCGCTTTTTATTGTGTAGCAAGGCGTACACGGTTGGAACTGTGTTTGTTTCCTCCTCAGAACTAGAAATATCGTCATGAACAGTAAATAACTGTGCAAACTGCTTCCTGGAGCTTTTGAATGTTCCATCGACAAAGAACGGATTGCAGTCTGTTAAACAGGTTTTTGCCCTCTCGCTGGGGAACACCAATATCCTATCATTTGATCCTCTATCGTCATCTGCAAGTAAAAATTTGCTCTCATCATTCATTCTCAAATGATGTTCTTGCAGAAATATTCCTACAGCATCGGTCGGATCTTGTGTAGATCCCATGCTTTTTTCCTGATGCGTTGCAGCCATCGTTTTGCACTCCTGTGTGACGGCAGTGATTGACGATGCAGTACTGAACATGCGGAGTGCTAACTGTTTGGTGTCCCTGTAGACCGCCCGCTTCATGTTCGTCCGGGTCTCCTCACAAATGTCGCTCCTCACAACTGTCGCTCCTCACAACTGTCGCTCCTCACAAATGTCGCAACCCCGTGATTTTTCGTCCACCCTCTAAGATTGCAAATCAGTGAAGGGTGACTTGGTATTGCTGAAGGCCGGAATTCACAAAATACCGCGTCATTGTGGTACGTCTCACATAGGTTTGACGACACGCACTGTGAAGCAACGTTGCACTGAACATCAACGTTTCATTCGTCTATTGCATCAAGCAAGTTCGCTATTGCCAAATACTGAATTTTCACTGGACATTCAATGGAGTAAGATAAAGCTCTGATTCTGACCACAGAAACATCTTCTTGAGACTCCATTATTAAAGAATCCGCGGGAATAAGCCTGGAGGAAAAGCTCATGAACCGTGCGTGATAGCGACTGCCATTAGGACAGCGCATCTGCACGATTTGTTCCATTCGAAGACGACAGCGCGGGCCACCGGCCGGGGCCAGCGGTAATGCAGAGGGCAGCTGTGTTCTGCGGTTCCACCAGCAGAGGCGCTCCCGCCAGGAAGTGTGGTCAGCCCTGCAGATTGATTCTGATGCATGCGTGGCATACTCGCAGCGCACTGTATACTGTGGAAGGGAGCAAGTCCTCGTCAGTCTTCGATGACTCGCCTAAGGATGACTCGCAGGTTCCGAGCTCAAATATCGCGAGATATATTAAACGACGACTCGCTTAAAGACCGGAATTTGTTTGTTCGTGTTATTGGAGTCGTTGCAGTATTTAATACGAAGACAGGTTTGATGAAGTTCTAAGTGTCTGTCTGTCCTGCACAATCCTCTTCGTCTCTCCATAACTACTAGAACTTACTTCCATTTGTACCTGCTTATTGCGATCAACCTTGTTCTCCTTCTGCAATTTTTACCCGCAAATTTGGTTGCCTATACCAAATTGACAATTCCTTAGGACATCTTATCACTAATATAATCTCTGAAATGATATTTAAATTGAGACCATAAGCTGTCTACAGGCGTTGATATTCATCAACGGGAACCGTGGAAAATGTGTGCCCCTACCGGGACTCGAACCCGGGATCTCCTGCTTACATGGCGGACCCTCTATCCATCTGAGCCACCGAAGGAATAGAAGATAGGACTGCAGGGATTTGTTCCTTGCACGCTCCCTGTGAGACCCACATTCCCATCCGGCGGAGGTTCGAGTTCTCCCTCGGGCATGGGTGTGTGTGTTTGTTCTTAGGATAATTTAGGTTAAGTAGTGTGTAAGCTTAGGGACTGAAGACCTTAGTAGTTAAGTCCCATAAGATTTGACATACATTTAAACCCAACTCAATGTCCACTTACTACATTCGTAGTGCCCTTGCCCATTACACTCGTTATTCGCGACAGACAATCTTACCGAATCCCGTAAAAGTTCGGACAATGCGTGTGCATCCAGCACAGACGAAGCCATAACTATATATAAAAATGATATCTGTTCTTTCATAAATACCCTCTTTAGTCTTCCGAAATTCGAGTCATGGCCTCTTCATTGTTTATTGTTCCATCAGGTTAATCTTCAACATTGTTTTGTAACACGACATTTTAAACTCAATTCTCCTCTGGTCTGAACTTTTATCATACACTTTTCACTTCCAGACAAAGCTATGGCAGCGGGGAAATACCAACAGAAAGGACTTCATAATTATTAAACTTACTCTCGATGTCAACAAGGGTCCTTTCTATTCCTAAACGCTGTTCTTTCTAGTTTCATTTTTTAGTTGGTCTTCTCTGATTGATCCATCGAAAAAGAATAATGCCACACAAATAGTAAAACACATCCACCACTTTCAGCGCCTAATTTCCCAGTCTAATTCAAGCAGGATCGCCTGATTTAAATCGACTACATTCCGTTAGCCTTGTTTTGCTGTTATTGATATTCATCGATTAACTTATTTTCAAGACATCCAGTCAGTACAGCTGAACTTCAGATTCCCATGATCCCTCTGGCAGAAATAATATATTTCCGGCAGACTTCAAAGTTCTGAAAAATCAAGTAAAATGGCAGTCTCTGCTGCAAGTGTTTATTTTAAAACTGACGCGTTTCGTGCTAATGGCGCGTTTCTGAATTTGTGTAAATTAGCGGTAGCTTATGTATTATATACAGATACTACCGCGAACCTACGCTACCCTGTTAAGTAACTAACTGTTGGCTTAAGCAATTTGTGAAAGCAACTGGCAATAGACAGAATAAACTACACTAGTCAAAAAGTAAACAATGAATGGAGCGTAATCGCAATCGCCAAACATAAAACCGGAAGCCTAAAAAAGTAAACAATTTTTTTATTAAAAATTTCATTCTAAAAGGGATGACTACTACCGGGTGGTTATAATTACTCTTTCCCTATTTAACACTTTCTACCAAACTTGGTAACATTAATGTCAAGGACATGGAGAAGAGAAATAATGCAGAATCAAATCAATTGAAACACTTTCAATGTGCTGTTACGGTACGTCATACCATGACATACCGCTACCATTACTGCTACAAAGGGAACTCAATATGGCGCCCATCAATGTCCAGAGGAGTCTGAAAGCGCAGGACTGCATTCTGCACAGCAGAACGAAGCATGTCCGTAGATATGATGGCTTAATATGCGTTGTCTGACATGGCAACAGCGATTTCGTCAACCACCTGTGGTGGAACCGGTCGTCGGCCTCTTCCCGACGTGACGTGCAGTTCTAGTTGATTCGAACTTCTTATTCATGCTTCGCACAGCAAGTGGAGAAAGAGGACGCTTCCGTAATCCTTTCAGCCGGCGGTATTCATGAAGTGCACATGAGCTTCACGAGTAATACCCAGCTTCTTCTGTCCAAGCTCATGTTGACACATCAACAAGTCCACTGCTACTGGTCAGGGATGTGAGGCTATGAATCACGATGACTGCTCACGGCACCTATGGGCCATACTTGAAACCGACGGTGGTGATGTGACGCACGGGAATCATGCACCCCATACTCTGGAAATTAATGCTACCCAGTTTCGTAGTCGTATGGTAATTAGTTCCTGTGTTATAACGTGTTAAATAGAGGATTTTTCATTATAATCACCTGGTACAACGCACTTCCTTTATCTGTGGGCATGAAGATCCTGACCGAAGGTTATTAGACAGTCTCACCAAATCATGTTGAAAACCGGCTGTGCATAGGCGTGCTGTGAAAAGGCCTATCGTACTACAGTGAATAACAACTACGCCATGCAGCATGTTGGCTGCGACAACGTAAAACAAAAAAAGAAGAATATGAAATTTGTTATAAGATCCTATGGAACCAAACTGCTGAGGTCGTCGGTCCCTAAGCTTACACACTACTTACTCTAACGTAAGCGAACTTACGCTGAGGAAGACACGCACGCCCATGCCCGAGGGAGGACTCGAACCTCCGACGGTGGAGCCGGGCGGGCCGTGACAGGGTGCCGAAGATCGCGCGGTTATCCAGCACAGCTCTGTAATACTGAGCCGCGTACTTATTTAACGTGAATGAACAGCCAACTGTGAGCTCCAGGCGATGGCGCTGGGTGTGCCTGGTATGTAGCATCATTTACATAATGAAGGATAATTAAAAACAGTGGTACAGGGTAGTACCAGAAGCCATCGGCTCAAATAATTTAATGGTTATTAAATAATGCCTTAAAAGTAGTTAAAACAATGTGAAACTGAAAATCAAAAGAATAAGCGCTAGGTCATAGTGGCCGGTGACAAACGACAATCCCGCTGGTGGTTAGTTAGCCACAGAGCAACCGGCTAGTGAAATTTTTGCAATGCTCTAATAAAAAAATTTATTCTTAGCGACAAGTGACGCCGAATCGAAAGATGTGTTCCAGGCCGTTGAGTCACATGATATTATTCGATCCACAGGTCACCGAACTGGTGTGACATAGAAAGGCTGGACTACGCCAAATGGGAGCTCTGGGCCAATAATGCCATACGATTACCATTTCATGGCTTGATTTTTAGTTTTGTAGTCACTCTACTTAGCAGATCGGAAAAAAAACTTGTACGTAAGTTGCATGTGTACCACTTGGCAAATAAAAAGAACTGAAAAGTGCAGAATTCTATACTTTAGCTACTGAATTGCAACGGCATTTGGCAGATTCCATTTGTAAGACTGGAGGAAGGCACTGCTGGTAATGATCAACTTGATGGACATGTTCACTGCAGACGTTAATTCAGCTAGACAGACTTCATTAATTAAAGTCCCAGGACGACCATCTGCTGTGATAATTAAGATTTCCGTTTCGTCGTCTTCATTAAAAGTCTTTTTGTGCGATTTTACGAGTTCGGCGAGTAATTATTCCACGAAAAATTCTGGTCAGAGTCTCATTAGCAGTCAACAATGCTACACCGTGAACATAGAGGCAACGTATATACCAGCTATCAATTTCAGTTTCATCTGCCTTTGGTATCTTCAGAAAACAATGTCAAATGACTTGACGAGTAATTACAGTATGACTATCCCATCATGAAGCAATTAATACTACTGTTTGCCATTGCAGAAAAGGAAATAGTTAACACGCTGACATCTGTTTTGGGTGTATTTTTGTTAGCCATTTTCTGATCTAACCACAGACTGCTTTCTGCCTCGGATGCAGATTCATGCACCTGTATTTTCCTATCGGACCTAAAAGTGATCTCATAATACTTTTTCTAATAAATACTATTACGTATTCCTGTATAATCTCCAAAATACAACTTCTTTTGATATCTGATTCAATACCGAAAAGATAAAAAAATATATACAGGAGAGACGACATACATACATCCTTAAATCCAAGCAAAATTCTAGTCATTGTGATCATGATTAAAATTAATTAAAATGTGTTGTTCTGAGTTCAGTAAAAGATCAAGTTATTAGTGTAACCAGACAATAAACACTGTAACTTTTAGATAACATAATATACGGTCTGCTTTTTCATAGTCTCTCTACAAATTTCACAAATCAAAAAAAGTTTTGCATCGTCCCTGTTCCTAGAACTCCTGATGATAGACATTGACTGTGGAAATCGTACCACAGACACAGTCCCTTTGACTGTTCCGAGATGTCACTAAGCCCGCTCAAAGATGTAAACAACCATGCGTGAGCTGCGCCTGTTAGACGGAGGGGCTCCAACAGGGGATGAGTTCCAGTCATTCCACCAGGAAGGAGGTACAAGGCTCGTGTTGTCTGTGGTTCACCCATGCCTAGACGCTCAATACCGCTGTTAGATCGCGTCCGCATTGCTACTTTGTGCCAGAATGGGCCCTCAACAAGGGAAGTGTCCAGGCGTCTCGGCGTGAACGAAAGCGATGTAGTTCGGACATGGAGGAGATACAGAGAGACAGGAACTGTCGGTGAGATGCCTCGCTCAGGCCGCCCAAGGGCTACTACTGCAGTAGATGACCGCTACCTACGGATTATGGCTCGGAGGAATCCCGACAGCAACGCCACCATGTTGAATAATGCTTTTCGTGCAGCCACAGAATGTCGTGTGACGCCTCAAAGTGTGTGCAATAGGCCGCATGATGCGCAACTTTACTCCCAACGTCCATGGCGACGTTTATCTTTGTTAGCACGACACCATGCTGCGCGTTACAGATGGACCCAAAAACATGTCGAATGAACCGCTCTGAATTGGCATCACATTCTCGTCACCGAAAACAATATGCTGTCCCAGGGAAACATACACTTGAAAACCTGTTAAGGGAAAAGTTACACCCGGAATTCGATGCTTACAGCAACTTTCTCATAATGCACAGTGAAACTTGGAACAACTTGTTTAGAGTTACTTTGTCATTACATCGACAAAGAAGACATTAGCAAGAGTATTCTCTTCTACTTGGTACGCTAATGACTGTGTTTTAAAATAGCACTATGTGAGAACATATATCCTACACGGAAGTACCCAAGCAATTTTTTTATTCTACTGCAGTCCGCTTGTGTGTTGTACGTAGAACATTGATTTGCTACTTAACTTCTTAACCAGCGTAATATAGGGCTGGGAAAGACGCAACACATACACCATTTTGATTATTGCCAGTACTATTTCGGTTTTTATCATTGATCGTAGTTTCGATAATTGTGGATCTCACGACACTGTGAGATGAATCGTAGTAAAACGCTTTCCTACTAAACATACAAGTATGAAGTTAATCATCAAAGCAAACCGCGGTAATCGAAATTTCTCTCGAACACAAAAAAAGACGCTCTCTGTTTAGACAAACACTTTAGTGAGCACCGTACACGGCCAAATATTTGGCAAACGTAGTACAGTCTCACAAATTGTTTGATCGTGTACTGAGACGTTGAAGAAACGCCGAACGAGGAAGGATATCAACATACTTTACAGCATTGTGTAATGCGTATAATAAAGGATCAGTTCGAACACGAATACTGCGTCAGTACGACAAGCAACTTGTTGTAAAACGCTATCTGCGGGATAATGGTTTGTGTGCAGTAACATTCCTGAAATGGATTAGTGTGCACAGAGCCCCAACCTGAACCCAATGGGACACCCTCGGGATGAGTTACAACGTCGAATTCCCATTATATACCAGCGTCGTACATCAGTATCTTCTCTGGTTTCGGCTATTGAGGGGGAATGGACTGGCATTCCCCCATAGGCATTCAAAAACCTCACGAAAGTGTCCCAAGCAGAGGTCTAGCCGTTAGAAAAGCGGATGGCGTACACAGCCCATATTAATGTTACTAATAGCTATACGGACATTTTTGATCAGATAGTGTATGGTAATTTGGTATTAACTTACACACGCGTGCTTCACATTTGTTACCTATTTATCTATATTCAGCCTCACTTGAGTTAATAACTGTGAAAGAAGTATTACCATACACTGATGAGCACCGTGGAAAGCGAGACTGAATGTCACCTTTAACGATGCGGGAATATGACGCGGTAAGGAGAGTTCATGAGCGAAGTGGAGACGAATGAGGAATTATTCTGTCGACCACAAATGGCACGAATGAGGAAATCCACTGACGTAATCGATTCTAATGGAGGGTAGATTTTTATGGCCCTGTTACACGGAACGAGCATCTCGGATACTTCGAAGACGGTCGGCTGTTTGCGTGTTGCTGTCGTGAACCTCCATAGAAACTAGGGAACCCACGAGTAGGCGACAATGTGTTGGACGTTGACGTCTTGTCACAGAACGTGTGGAGACTTTCTGGACCTGTTAAGTAAAAAAAAGGGAGCAATCTGTGGCACATCTGACTACAGGGTGACAAGCCGATGCAGGCAAAAGCATTTCGAAGGACACCGTTCGGAGCACTCGGTTAAACAACTGGCTTTCCAGCACACGACTGCTTCGCATTGCTATGTTAAACCAACTGCGCAGACAGTTATCATTGTAGAGAGCAGGGATCTTCGAGGCTGGTCCTATAAAAGAAGGGTAGCAGCACGAAGATGTTATGCTAATTCGTGAAACTGATATATCAGTTGGACAGGCAGCTTTGCCTCGGAGTCAGGCTCGTGAACAATATGCCAGCATATGACAAAGGACGTATAGTTGGGCTCAAAGAAGCCGGTTGGAGTAATTGGCAAATTTTTCAATATTTGAATAGGAGTAATGCCACTATTCAACAACGTTGGCAGGAATAGATGAGCCATGACCAATCACAGCGACGAAAAGGAAGCGGTCAGCCTTGAGAGATGACAGGACATGAGGACCGAGCTGTTGTCAGAGAGACACTCAGAGCCCTGGATTCATTATCATCATCATCATCGATCCAATGTGCAACTGGTACTCAGTGACTACAAGGACCATTAATAGAAGGCTCAAGGAAGTGGGGCTGAGGTCATGGCGCACTTTTCTCTGGCTACAATTGACGCTCATTACACCAACGACCCTGTTTGCAGTGGTGTCGGGCAAATTCGGCCTGGAATCTTATTTACTGGAGTAGAGTCCCGCCACAAAATGAGCCGCGATGACTAGCGAAGACTTGTCTGGAGACACCCCAGACAGCGGTGGGATACCAGCCTGACTGTCACCCTCCATACGGCTCGACAACCAGCATTGATGCTCCGGGGTGCCATTTATTTTCATAACAGGACCCCATTGATTGTCATCCGCGGCACCCTTACAGCACAATGGTAGATGGTGATATTCTAGGCCGCCTCTGTTGCCCTTCACGGCGAGCCATCCTGTGCTTACACTTCAGTAAGCTAATGTCCGTCCGCATACTAGGAGAGTAGCTACTGCTTGTCTTCCTGCTTACCAAACCCTACCTTGGCCAGCAAAGTTGCCAGATCTCTCCACAGTTGATAACATTTGGAACACTACGGGCAGGGTCCTGCAACCAACTAGGGATTCTTACGATCTAGCGCGCCAATTGGCAGAATTTGGCACTATATCTCTCACGAGGACATCCAAGAAGTCTACAAATCAACCAAGCACAATAATTAGTTGCATAAGGGCCTGAGATGGACCAGTACGTCATTGACTTGCTGAATATGTGAAGTTCTTTCTCTTCAATAAATCATCCAATTTTTTAGAAACTGTAATCATTTCTGAGTCCGCACATGTACATCACATCTACCGATTACCACTCCATTTGTATAAAGCCTACATCGTTCAGCGTTTTTTTTTTTCTTGTCGCCTTATAACTTCGTCGCCTGGTCTGATCAATCACATTTCTTGTTACACCAGATATATACGGATACACATCAACAAGGGGAATGGCTGCACGAAACATGCACTGTGCAATGGACGCTGGCCCTTGGAGGCAGACCGGCAGCTGTTACCGAGCGTTTCTAGGCGCGTCATTCCGGAACTACGCGGTTGCTGCGTCGGGCATGGATGTGTGTGACGTCCTTAGGTTAGTTAGGTTTAAGTAGTTCTAAGTCTAGGGGACTGATGACCTTAGATGTTAAGTCCCATAGTGCTTAGAGCCATTTGTGCCTTGGAGGTAGTATTTTGCTATGTGGGACATTCACCTGGGTTTGCATGACACATGTGGTAGTGAGCTAAGGCACCATGATTGCTGTAGACTACGTGAATGTTAATGCGGTCCGTCTTCTTCGCTCTATGCTTCATGTTTTCCCTGAAGGCTATGCCATCTTCCAGCCGGATAAATGCCCGTTTCACAAGGCTAGAATCGTGCAACAGTGGTCTCATATCTTGGCTAACAAATTTTCCAGATCCGAAAGCAACGGAATACATCTGAAATGTAATCGGTTGCCAGCTCCCCGTTCAAAAAGTGCCGGTCTAAAATTGAAGAGAACTTGGCTACTTATGGGTAGACACCTTGTGTGAAACAGCTCAGGAAAACCACCAAGGCCCTGTGCCATTCACGCCGCGGAGAATGGCTGCTGTATTGCTCTTGAAAGGTAGACCAACACGCTATTAAGCAGATGGTCAGTAGACATCAGAAATGAGCTCCTTATACTTACTTAAAGATAGCTAGCGCGTCCTGTGACGTTGTTTCCCAACTCGCCGTCTCTGTCTGCCGTAGACTCGAGCTGCGAGTATCCGCCGCAGGACACTCGTTACCTTGGTCTGTTGTTGGCTGCAAGTGTGCCCAAATCGTTTCGAAAGGAGAGTGAGCACAGGAGATCGTAGTATAACCGAAATCTCGCGGCAAGCCCGCTACACACGAAACCGTTTTGAAATAAATTTCCAACATTAAATAATCTATTTCACATAACCTTGATTCCGACTTTATAGCCATTCTAAACGGAGGTCTGAAATGTCACAAAGCGTCTGACCTGCCTAACTGATAGAAGCAACCCTGGGGCATGACGGTTATTATTTACAATTATAACACCTGATCCTTTGTCAGTGTATATTGTTCTTTTTATATATACTTTTATAGAGATAAAACTTTTTCGACGACTGCTGTAAATTTATTTTAATATTTAATTTCAATTCAGAGAAAGTCTACCGATTACATTGATACATACACCCTTTCGAGGCGCCACCGAGTCTGTAACGACAGTGCTAGAAAACATGACATGAGTACGAAGTATACTCTCTATCTGATGGTTAACTATTAATGAAGATAAGCTCGGTGTCGGCAAATATCCGCAAGTTGCCATGGCCAAATGAATACAGATATTCCCGTGTTTTTTGTTGCGGGAAGGGAGCAGCGATGTTGCTATGTCCCCGTTTGCGTCTGACACAAAACTTACGTTCTCTCAAGGAGAAGGTGAAATAAACAAGCGTACAAACATTTTGTATTCTTTGAAGTGTGAACTATGGCACGGAACTTATTCCAGATATCACCGCTCATCTAATGGAATACATTTGCAGTTGCGTACTTCGCATCAGTTAATCTTCCTCTTACACTCTCCACCGTCTCACAAAACACAGCTTCGTTAAAGGCCTTCTGATCCCAACAATCAGTCATTTGCCCAGTCAGTGATACTTTACGGCATCATCATCGTGTACTCTCCTTCCAGACCAAGAATAATTCACGACTACCCTCACACTCCTGCATGCTTCAGGAAGAGAGAATGAGTCGACGGGTGCGAAGCGATCGAAGCTCCACACTTCTCAGACTGGTCGTACTCGTGAAGCTGCTTCAGGAGCCAGCCCATTGTCACTGAATGTAACTTCATCTTCTGGTGGACTATGGGACTACGGCAGTTCAATGTTCAATAAAAATAATACCAATCGCCGTTGTATAGGTTTATTTCTAGGCCACTAGTTTCGACGAAACACAATGTCATCTTCAGGCCTAAATTGCTCCAATCCAGTAACCTCCTTGTTATAAATTTATAACAAGAAGGTTACTGGATTGGAGTAGTTTAGGCCTGAAGATGACGTAGTGTAACGTCGAATCTGGTTGCCCAGAAATAAACCTATATAACGGCGATTGGTATTGTTTTTACTGAAAATTATCACTGATGTCATGGCGACGCCTTGATTTGTATGCAGCTCGCGACATCTGCCTCGTACTCGCCCCCTTTCTGGTCTGTAGTGGTCACAATAGCTTGGCTTCTCAGTGTACCACTTCTTTTGTGAGGGTGTACTACATATTTTTTGTTGGTTGTTTGTGTTCAATAACCTTGAGGATCTCCTCACAATGGATTTTTTAATAACTTTACATCTATACATCTTTCTCTCTTGGAGCTGACCAGTTGACATCACCCTCCACAATAGAGTTAAAGATCGGTAAGGTGTTGTTGTGGCAGAGTACAATGGAATTCTGTTGGTCGGAAATAAATTCCTGATGTCGTAACCTAACGTTTTTAATGGCAGAGCCAGACTGCTTCCTGAACAGATGAAACCATTAGTGGCAATTAGTATTCTAAAGGACATGCAGTCGCCACTACACATGCAATTGATCACAAACATTCTGTGAGATTTCAGGACTGCAGCAGTATAACGCCGAATTGTTGGCTCGATATTCCTGTTGACAACCAAGCAATCATCTTCTGGAAAATACTCATTAAGCTTGGAGGACCTTAAGAAACACACTAATTAAATTTCTTGAAACACATATTTTTCTCTACCCAAACAAATAGTTTTATTTCTGTATGGTTCCTCGACTGTCAAGCATAGTTGAATGAAACTAATGAAACTATAATAAACATTCGACAGTGACCTGTGATGAAAGTGTTCGGTCCTCGTCAGTATTCTGATGAATGAAACTAGTTTACGTGCTAGTTTTACGAGCTCCTATTTTGACTCATTCACACTAAAGTACAATGTTATTGTTCAATATTAGCCATATTCTAGTACTGAAAATAAAAATAAAAACGTTTGAATGTTATTCTCGAATAGGTGATCCGGCATCGTCAAAGGAGGTAACTTCACGATGTGTAGGATATGTCTTCCTCTCTGGTGTGTTGTTTGTCTGTTTTAGTTAAAGTGAAATAATATGTTTAGCATATGAGTTATTAACTACTGTACCCATACCGACTTTCTTTGTGTTTCTGCGATGACAAAGAGACGTAAATCAGAGCTCGCATCTTAAAAGGGCGAAGTAAGAGGGCGTACTGAAAAGTAGTACCTCAGAACTTTTTATCCGAAAACTCTTAACTCTTTATTCTTCAAGTCTACATATTTGCAGCCGCTTGCCGCTAGAGGGCTCCAAATCGTTGCGTGTAATGTGGCGGTGCGTAGCGTAACTATGTCGGTGCGTGAGGAACAGCGTACTGTAGTGAAAATTCCGAACAGTTCATCCGCACATGGAGCACCCTCTGCTTCAACGTGACTCAGCCAGATTACAAACCAGCGCTGCTGCATCTGCAGCAGTCCGACGCCCTGATTTCACTGTCCCAACCTGGCTACATCTGGCTTTCATCTGTTTCCTGAACTTAAAGAACAGCTCCGAGGACTTCATGTTGACAGTGATGCAGAGTTGCGGTTATGGCTCTGTCGGCGAAGACAAACTTGAAATACAGTCGGTATACACAAGGCGGGAAAATGTGGACGGATGTAAGGCTCACCTAAGTATAAAACTAGGGACGGACTAACAATTTAAAAGATATAACCACATATATTTATGCGTATATCTAAGGAAAAGATAATAAAAATAATACTGAGCACAACTGGATATAGCATGAAAGGCACGTTCATTAAAGTTCCGCTCTTTCCACTGCTTTTATAAAATATGATTATTGCTCTTCGTGGACAGCGGAAAAACTTTCTTCAGAAAACTTTTCAGTAATCTCAATACAACCGACTATAGACTTACTTTCAAGAACAGTATAAACAAGAGTTCCAGTGCCCTACAATTTTTGTATTTCATCATATCTTACCATACAAAAAACTTGACCATGCTTCTCGTAATGCGTGTTGTTCCGTTCTATCATCTAACATATTATGTAATTTTAAGTAAGTCTGTAACTCTTCATGTCTCATATACATAATCACAATAAAACAGAAATACGCTGTAAAACAATCTCAACTGCAAACATCTAGATTGAATATTCAGTTAAATGTAAAACATTTTGTGTAATGATACGGTGTTAAGTAGACTAAACACGCATAAAGACACCCACTCTACACACTAGTGTTGATCCCGAATATGCTGTCAAATGTCTCGAGAACAATTCCAGTTGTTGCTCAACATAAATGGATTGAAAATGAAAAATTGTATCGTGATACAACATAAATTCCCCGTGAATCATTGCAGAACATAAATAAATACAAAATAATAATTGAATACATGACTGCTGTTGCATTAACCGAAGCGACTCAAAGGCATACTTTAGGTGTGGTCGTTACGTATCCACCATTCGTTTGCGGAGGTCATTAAATAAAGCATTCGGAAGGGGCAACTAACTTAATCGTACAGCAGGTCACTTGTTATACTTCCAAGGCACAGCTTTTTAACTGTACTGGCTTCGGAATAGCTGACTGCACTTGGGGCTGCTCAAGGACAGTGTAAGCTAACAAGATCCGCTGTCACCTCTACTAGGCGCCCAGTAATTGGGTGGTGCTCACAAGAATTTACGATGGGTTGTAGCTGCGGAAATAATGAACATAAAAACATTTGACAATGAAGACAGTGACCGTTACAATGTGAGGAATTTTAAGCGTGAATAATTTGGAGGCTATAATAATGTATCACTAAGTAATAATCAGCTGGTACACATAACGTCAATCTACAGGAACAAGCGTGTCTTGTTATAGACACAGTTGTACCAACGTGTATTCAAATAGAACATTGTACAAGAGCTAACTATCGTTCACAAATTTTTTTTAACATCGTTGCTACCAAGGCGAATATGCTGACTACACTGTTTTAAAGCTGTAAAAAGTGCTCCAAAGATTTTTACAAACGCGTTTGCGTCTGTGAACCTTAATGTCGGTATTATGTCCATTTGTAATTAGTTCATTTTCAGAAAATATCTTTCACTTTCTTTAAGCAATCCGCAGAAATGTTATAAGAACTGTAATAACCTATAGCCTTATAACGACTAGCCAATATTGCAAGATTTTCTACCCATTTGTTGCTCTTTTGAAGTATACCACTAGGTTTTCTATGACTTGATTTTGTAGCCTGAAAATCCACATCGACTTAATGTCGGTATTACGTCCATTTGTAATTAGTTCATTTTCAGAAACTGTCTTTCACTTTCTTTAAGTAATCCGCAGAAATGTTATAAGAACTGTAATAACCTACAGCCTTATAACGACTAGCCACTATTGCAAGATTTTCTACCCGTTTCTTGCTTTTTTGAAGTATACCACTAGGTTTTCTATGACTTCATTTTGTAGCCTGAAAATCCGCATTGTGTTAACCTGTTTTCGGCTTACAAGGCCATCTTCAGACATTCTGAAGATGGCCTTGTAAGCCAAAAACCGGTTAACACAATAAAAGTAATACTGTAGGACAAAAGCAATCTAGTGCTTTTAATTTATTATAATGTTGTTCTATCAAGAACTGACGGAAAATTCAGTTAACATTATGTATTTAATTTTCAGTTTTTGACGATTTCTTTAAAGTTACAAATACCATAAAGTTCTTCAGTCAGTTATTTCTTATTCTGTAATGTTTCAGGAGACTGATTAACCATAACTTTCCATTCAATTTAGTAATTTTTAAATTTTTTGAAACGGACTAAGTGATCGTGTGACACTTCTGACATTTTATCGACATTACTTTCTCCAGCGGACTGTAGGAAATATTGTTACGCATCTCAACTGCATTTGTTTCTGACGACCATATTAGATACTCTCGTTGTTATCTCTGTGCAGTTTTAGCAGTTTTAAAGATAGAATTTTGAAGAAAGGCATCATTCAAGTGGCACCTTGTTAGCGAAAAAATACGACTCTCTTTTCAGAACATAGACTCAATAGACGATGCATCTTTCCCCACAGTCCTCTCTCTCGCTTATTCTGTCACCACTGGTTTTTCTGGCTTTAATGTCATTCATGAGGATTTATTTTTATTTTAAAAGCTAAAATACCCGAAACTGAGTCAATTTGCTCAAATATAGTTAGAATTCATCGTATTTTATAAATAAAACTGCAGTGTCTTAAAACGAAATAATATATATTCCAGTTTAATGTATTCTTTCACATACAAGGTAAAGAAGTTTTTGGTGGTTATTTATAGGACGTACAGTGTTACACTACATTTAAATTCCGCGAGCAAAGCGGGACTCGAAACCATGGCTATCCGTTTTCGGATAGAGCACTTCTGAGATAAAGGTTAATTTTAACACTTCTTCTAAAATAATATACACATCCTGAATTTTTTAAATAAGGATTTCATTTTTCCATGGGTCTACACTTGATTCTATTATTCTTATTTTTTATGTTCATTTTGTGAAGGTTTCGTTTCCTAGGAATCTTGCAATCTCCACAGTATTCCTTCTGTAACCCTCATCCATAAATCCATTATTTTGTTGCCCATTTCTGTTTTAACATCCTTCCCACTTTGGCTGGGCATGGAGACAATTATCCCCTTCACTGGCAGGTGACATGCCCCTTTAGCTGAACTGGACTGTTTGAACTGACCGCTTATCACTTTAAGGATTATTTCTTCCCATACTATCAGGTTTTCAATGTAATACGGTTCATCTGTTCTTTTTTTATTTGGTTTTCAATCTACTCAAGCTGCATTGGAATACGTGCACAGTGGCTATCTTTTGCAGCACAGTATCTAATTTCTAAGACTATCTTCACCACGTACCACCACGCCTAACTAATCTCCCTTCCTGTAACGAATGTAACCCACAGGAAGTTGCTTTTTGATATGACCTCTGAAGTCTTTAGATTGTTGATAGTAATATACTTAAACATACAACGTCGAAGTTGGGAAAAGTTATTTTAATTTTTCATTTCGTTGTTAGATTATGGTGCAGTCCGTTGTATGTTAAGTCCAGGCGTGTTATGAAGACGTTTCGCTGGTACTTGTGAACTGGGGTAAGCCCAAGCACTCGCGCCCACCTCTGTACCTCTTACAGTGATACGGCACTTCTTTCACCTCAGTCAGTCGTGGCTTTTCAAACATATCAACCAAATATTCAACTTAGTGATCGAGGGAATTTACTGGAAACCAAATTCTAGATGACTGCACGAAATTTGCCTACTCGCCCTACTGAAGGCGTTTCAACGGTTTCTACTGCTGAGGAGGAAGCAATCTGAGTTTAACTGCTAAAAGAGTAGGTACTACACTACTGGCCATTAGAATTGCTACACCACGAAGGTGACGTGCTACAGACGCGAAATTTAACCGACAGGAAGAAGATGCTGCGAAATGCAAACAATTAGCTCTTTAGAGCATTCACACAAGGTTTGCGCCGGTGACGACACCTACAACGTGCTGATATGAGGAAAATTTCCAACCGATTTCTCGTACACAAACAGCAATTGGCTGGCGTTGCCTGATGAAACGTTGTTGTGAGGCCTCGTGTAAGGAGGAGAAATGCGTTCCATAACGTTTCCGACTTTGATAAACGTCGGATTGTAGCCTATCGCGATTGCGGTTTATCGTATCGCGAAGTTGCTGCTCTCGTTGGTCGAGATCCAATGACTGTTAGCAGAATATGGAATCGGTGGATTCAGTAGGGTAATACGGAACGCCGTGCTGGATCCCAACTGGATCGTATCACTAGAAGTCGAGATGACAGGCATCTTATCCGCATGACTGTAGCGGATCGTGCAGCCACGTCTCGATCCCTGAGTCAACAGATGGGGGCGTTTGCAAAACAACAACCATCTGCACGAACAGTTAGACGACGTTTGCAGCAGCATGGACTATCAGCTCGGAGACCATGGCTGCGGTTACCCTTGACGCTGCATCACAGACAGGAGCTCCTGCGATGGTGTACTCAACGACGAACCTGGGTACACGAATGGCAAAACGTCATTTTTCCGGATAAATCCAGGTTCTGTTTACGGCATCATGATGGTCGCATCCGTGTTTGGCGACATCCCGGTGAACGCACGTTGGAAGCGTGTATTCGTCATCGCGATACTGGGGTATCACCCGACGTGATGGTATGGGGTGCCATTGGTTACACGTCTCGGTGACCTCTTGTTCGCATTGACGGCACTTAGAACAGTGGACGTTACATTTCAGATGCGTTACGACCCGTGGCTCTACCCGTCATTCGATCCCTGCGAAACCCTACATTTCAGCAGGATAATGCACGACTGCATGTTGCAGGTCCTGTACGGGACTTTCTGGATATAGAAAATGTTCGACTGCTGCCCTGGCCAGCACATTCTTCAGATCTCTCACCAATTGAAAACGTCTGGTCAATGGTGGCCGAGCAACTGGCTCGTCACAATACGCCAATCATTACTCTTGATGAACTGTAGTATCGTGTTGAAGCTGCTTGAGCAGCTGTACCTGTACACGCCTTCCAAGCTCTGTTTGACTCAATGCCCAGGCGTGTCAAGACCGTTACTACGGCCAGAGGTGGCTGTTCTGGGTACTGATTTCTCAGGATCTATGCACCCAAATTGCGTGAAAATGTAATCACGTGTCAGTTCTAGTATAATATATTTGTCCAATGAATACCCGTTAATCACTGCATTTCTTCTTGGTGTAGCAATTTTAATGGCCAGTAGTGTACATTGTAGTACTGTCAGTGAAATGGATTTCGCTGAAAGCCAGAGGCAAACTAACGGAAACAGTAGGGGGGCTTACAGCTATCAGAAGCTGTATCCAAATAGCAAACATGTGTGAAGTAAAAAATTTTCCTACTTCCCAAGAAAGCAGAAACGATATAATGCGAACACAGAGACGAAGGCGACCACGATTTCTGCACATGGACGGAACAGTTCAAATGGTTCAAATGGCTCAGAGCACTATGGGACTTAACATCTATGGCCATCAGTCCCCTAGAACTTAGAACTACTTAAACCTAACTAACCTAAGGACATCACACAGCACCCAGTCATCACGAGGCAGAGAAAATTCCTGACCCCGCCGGGAATCGAACCCGGAAACCCGGGCGCGAGGAGGAACAGTTCTTGACCGGATGGTCAAACATTCGTTGCAAAATAATGGAGAGATTAAAATTTGGAAATTTGTGGTAAGATCTTATGGGATCAAACTGCTGAGGTAATCGGTCTCTAAGTCTACGCACTACTCACTCCAATGTAAACTAACTTACGCTATGGACAACACACACACCCATGCCCGAGGGAGGACTCGAACCTCCGACGGGGGGAGCCGCACGAATAGTGACAAGGCACCTGAGAACGCGCGGCCACCCCGCGAGGCTGGAGAGTTGTCAAATGAAATGGCTATAAAGAGTGGAGTGGTTTGGCAATTGTTACTGCAATGGCGGTTGATTATATAGAGGGAATGCGCGCCTTCGGGACCGATGAAAGCTGGTCTTTAAATGCGTTTATTCGAATAAGTGCAAGTGTAGACTCGTATGTTTCACAGTTGTGGTGAACCTTAAGAAAGATCTTTTGGGAGCATGCTGACGGCTATAATGTTGTTGTTGTTTGGATTAATTGAGAGCAACATACCAGCCACTTGTATGAGCACTAGAAGTTCTATTCTCAACATAATTAAGGAATTAGTGAGCTAGCCAATAATTTACAACACAATACACCGTACTTAAAAAGCATTTTCACAAAAAATAATGTTCAAAAATACACACATAACTGTATAATTTTCTTATACTTGGTTTCTTTCTTTCAGTCTAAGGAACTCTCTCGCCGTTTTCGGAGAATCTGGAAAATAGGGTGGGAAAACTTTGCAAGCTTGCTAGATGGATTGTCATTACTTAAAAGTTAGGTTATGTCCTCCCATGCGCAAGATAGGCCCACACTGATAAATTTGGTGTCCAACTTTCTATATAACACTCAGGCAACTCACACTGATGAAGTAACCTATGAACCAAACAATCTGCTGTTGGAAGGAACACGCCAGCCATATATGCCTTTATAATGTAAGCAGACGATTAGCCTTTCGATCTGTTTAAGCAATGTTCTATGCCTCAATACCGAGTTCGTTGCATTTGTGGGATATTTGCACCGTTCTGCAACGAGTATTTCAGGAAACCACATCCATCAGTTCGTTTCCTACATTCCCCATATAGCATAGAAAACATAAACTCTGCCAAAAAGGCCACGGAGTACCCATAGACATCGATTTCGTGACCTAGAGCCGCTGTAATGCGGTCAGGTAGCTCCTGAACTGGCACCTCATTCTAGTCTTCCCACCAAGGACACATGTTCGGTGGTACATTCTGAATTTAACCGAGATCTTCATACGGCATTCAGTCGCAGTGACCGATTTGCTAAGGAGATGGGCATTTGACCTGAAAATCAGCAGAAATCACTTGCTCTTTGTACATGGGAGATAGAGGGAATTCTAGGTGGTTTCAGGTAGAAACTTCGCTGGTGGAAGAGGAGTTAAGGTAAGCGAACGTGTGTCTCGGCTTATGGCAGATACTCGACCGTTTCTGAGAAAACGACGATCAAAGTTAAGTTTTCGACGTAATCGAGAGACCTTTTCGGAATCTTCTCTCTTCCGTTCGTCTGTCCACATTTTAACAGGCTGTTACGTTGTTCTTTGCTCGAACTTCACATTCATGATTTTACTCCGGTACTCGTAGCGGTCTTGGAGATTATCTATGTTGATCTGTTGCATGTCCCTCTGGACCTCCTTTAGCCACTCAGTGCTGCATTTACTCTTTGTTACGATGTCGAGTTGCCGCGCGGGATTAGCCGAGCGGTATCAGGCGCTGCAGTCATGGACTGTGCTGCTGGTCCCAGCAGAGGTTCGAATCCTCCCACGGGCATGCGTGTGTGGGATTGTCCTTAGGATAATTTAGGTTAAGTGGTGTGTAGGCTTAGTCCCGTAAGATTTCACACACATTTTACGATATCGAGTAGTTTCTTAGCAGTTCTGGTGTTCTCTATCCTGTAGATGTGCGTGTGGCAGAACTTTGCCCGATGATTCCTTATTTCTTGGTTATTGTATTGGTCTTTTGATAGAGTTCATTCTGAGGTCTCTGCATACAAATGCCGTTTTAGTCGATTGCTCCGTAAATCTTCCTAAGAATTTTTCGTTCCTACTTTTCTATTTCCCTAATTTTGAAGTGACCTCAAATTACCATTGTTTCGTTTGCTGCTTCTGGAAGGATCACAGTTTTGTAATGCCTCAGTTTTGCGTCTGTCGAAATGCATTTCTTGTTGCAGTACGCCCATGTTAATTTATGTGCCTCTTGTAGCTTGCTGATTCTTTACTCATGGGCGATTCTGTTTAGTCCTGATGACTGTATAGTTTCGTCACGATATTTAAAGTAGCTGACTTGTTTGATGATACCGTGTTTCGTGATTAGCGGGTACTTATTTCCTGGCCGTCTTTCCATAGACCGTGTTCCGTGATTAGCGGGGACATATTTTCTGGCCGTCTTTCCTTATACTATGTTTTTTCAAACGAAATTTGCAACCCCGTTTTCTGTACAGCTTCATGTAGCTTTTCAACTGCGGGAATCGCTTCTGTCCTGTTTTGTGATAATCGCAATATGTTCAGCGAAGGCAAGGCATTTTACTTTAGTACTGTTTTCTTTTCTGATACCGATTTGGACACCTTCTCCATGAGGTTCCCATTCTCTGATGATCTTTTCTAGAACAATGTTGAGAATAATCGGGGATAGTCCGTCCCTCTGCCGTACTCCCGTCCTAATTTCAAAGAGTGCCGATATCTCACCCACGAATTTCACTCGGTAAGTTATTGTTTTAAGTGTCTGTTCTACGATTTTCCGGATCGACTACGAGTCGTCCACCGTGGCGTTCGGGGTCAAAGTACCAAGTTACGGCAGCTGAAGATGGCCGTGTAAGAGCCCGAAACCGGTCGTAAGTCAAATAAAAGAACCTTATACGTGTAGCGGCATTTTCAACCTCTCTTTAGAAGTGCTTTGGAGAGGATTTTGTACGCCGCTGGAAGTAAGGAGATTCCTCTGTAGTTGTTGATGTCGGTCTTGTCCCCCTTTTTAAGCAACGGGTGGATCAGGGCGCCTCTCCAGCCTTCTGGTACTTCCTCCGTTCCCGTATGTCTGAGATAAGGTGATGAAGTTACTGTGTCAGTGTAGGATCGTTCAGCCTCCAGGATTCTGCTATATTCCCATCTTCTCCTTATACGTGTAGCGGCATTTTCAACCTCTCTTTAGAAGTGCTTTGGAGAGGATTTTGTACGCCGCTGGAAGTAAGGAGATTCCTCTGTAGTTGTTGATGTCGGTCTTGTCCCCCTTTTTAAGCAACGGGTGGATCAGGGCGCCTCTCCAGCCTTCTGGTACTTCCTCCGTTCCCGTATGTCTGAGATAAGGTGATGAAGTTACTGTGTCAGTGTAGGATCGTTCAGCCTCCAGGATTCTGCTATATTCCCATCTTCTCCTGGTGCTTTGTTGTAACTGAGCTGCTTGATTATCGCCGCAATTTCTGAGAGATATGGAGATTTTAGGTCCAGATGTGTAAATACCGGGGATGTGAACTCAGTTTTTTCCTTTGGTGGTTCACAGTTAAGAAGAGAGCAGAAATACTGGGCTAATATTCTGAAGTTGTTTTTTCAGTTGGTTTTCATCGAGCTGTCGGGTCTTTTGATGCAAGGTCTGGGTGCTTGGTATCCCTGTAGCTTTTCTCTAAACGTCTTGTAGAAATTTCTTGTATTCATTTTGCTCAGTTCCTGTTACATTTCGTTAAGTCTATTGTTGTCATAACCTCGTTTTCCTTTTAGAATCAGCTCTGAGGTCTGTTCTCGAGTTCTAAGAAATTTGTCCCAGTTTTCCTCGGTTTTTTGGCTGCTGAATTTTTTCCCAGGCAGTTATTCGGTTGTCTATTGCTTGATCGCAAACTGAGTTCCACCAGTTGTGTTGTATTGGTGCGAGGGTGTTGTCCTAGTTTCATGGCTTCTTGAATTTTCCTTGTTAGTTTCATCTATTCTGTCGATTTTTCCTGATTAATTTGTTTGATGATTTGTGCTTTGTCGAGTTTCAGGTATTCCGGATCTCGCTTCATGTTTTGGATGGATATTTTTTCCTTGTATTGGATTGAAAATTTGTCTTTATTTGTATGAGATGATGGTCTGATTCAAAATCGACTTTGCGAGGTCTGACGTTTAGAATTTCTTTCGTATTTTCCTTGGAAATCGCGACATGATCGATTTGTTATTCGCCCTGCCTCAGATAGGGCGATCTCCAGGTGGTTACCTTGTGTGTAGCTTTTTGAAGCTGTGTGCTGATAACTTTAAGTCCAAAGTTCCTGCAGAAGTTAATTAGTTATCGTTCTTGTTGGAGCGTCTGTGTTTGGTATGAGGGCCTATTATACTTCTGAATTTTCTCTCTTTTCCTAGCTGTGCTTTAAAATCTCCGAATAGGATTTTCACATAGTGCCTTGGTATTTTGTTGGTTTCCTCTTCCAGAGTTTCCCAGAAATTATCCACGGCTTTAAGATTGGTTTAGTTAAGTTGATTTGTAAGGGCATGTACATTGATTAGTGTGTAAGCTTTATGAGCTGATTTTACTGACAGTAATGAGATTCTTTCATTGGGAGAGGTGAAATCGATCACTGAGTCGAGTGCTGAGTTGTTTACGGCGAAACGGTTCCCAGGAGTGGTAGTTTGTCTCTAAATTTTACGGCAGGTTTGCCCTTGTAGATTCTGAAGTTTTCTGTGTTGAAGTGTCCTTCGTCAGTAAATCTGGTCTCTCGGAGTGCGGCGATTTTTAGGTCAAATTTTTCCAGGGAGTTGGTGAGATCTTTTAATTTGCTGTTTTTGTAACACTGGTCATATTAATTGTGCCAATAAAATTCTTAAGTTTAGTCTTAAGCGTGTTAAGAGTTCTTGAGGAGCTTCTATTCTTTCCCACATTGTGTCTCTGATCCCCCAGAATCCAATGATAAGGTCTATCGACTGGTGCCTGGGATAGTGATTTAATGATCGTCTTTTTCATCATGCGTTCGAGTTGAATTTCAGTTTTTGTGGTGATCTCGGCTGAGATCGTATGTGTACGGCTCTATTTTTGAGTTCGAAATGACTTTAGTGCAGCCGCGTCAACTAGAGGAAATTAACGCTGACCAGTGGCCGTCGGATCCCAAAAACAGACGCTAGCGAAATTGCTTTTATTTATTTTATTCCTTTTTTTCATATATTTACCCGTGTCCGTAGACTTTTACTGCACTAATCTTCCTTATGAACTAATGGGATAAAAGAGTGTTATATTAATTGTAAAATTACAGCTGAATTTCAAATTAAGTGTCATTCTTTTACTATATAATACACACATCAAAAAAGTTTTGCATCACCTCGGTTTCGAGAGTTCCGGAACCTGTACAGAAAATTGGAATAGAGATCATCATAAACATCATTTCCGCCGTTCTTATTGCTCATGAAAACCACACATTGCATGTTGTACCACCATACAGCAAGGCCTTTAGAGGTGGTGGTCCATATCGCTGTACACACCAGTAGAACGTCCTCTTGCATTGATGCATGACTGTATCCGTCGTGGCATACTATCCACAAGTTCATCAAGGCATTGTCGGTCCAGATTGTCCCACTCCTCAACGGCGATTCGGCGTAGATCCCTCAGTGTGGTTGGTGGGTCACGTCGCCCATAAACAGCCCTTTTCAATCTATCCCAGGCATGTTCGATATGGTTCATGTCTCGAGAACATGCTGGCCACTCTAGTCGAGCGATGCCATTATCCTAAAGGAAGTCATTAACAAAATGTGCACGATGGGGGCGCGAATTGTCGTCCACGAAGACGAATGCCTCGCCAACATGCCTCCGATATGGTTGCACTATCGGTCGGAGGGTGGTGCTTACGTATCGTACAATCGTTACGGCGCCTTCCATGGCCACCAGTGGCATACGTCGGCCTCACGTAATGCCACCCCAAAACAGCAGGGAACCTCCACCTTGCTGCACTCGCTGGACAGTGTGTGTAAGGCGTTCAGCCTGAGCAGGTTGCCTCCAAACACGTCTCCGACGATTCTCTGGTTGAAGGCATTTGCGACACTCATCGGTGAAGAGAACGTGACGCCAATCCTGAGCGGTCCATTCGGCATATTGTTGGGCCCATCTGTACCACGCTGCATGGTGTCGTGGTTGCAAAGATGGACCTCGGGAGTGAAGCTGCGCTTCGTGCAGCCTATTGCGCACAGTTTGAGTCGTAGCACGAAGTCCTGTGCCTGCACGACAAGCATTATTCAACATGGTGGTGTTGCTGTCAGGGTTCCTCCCAGCCACAATCCGTCATTGGTCATCAACTGCAGTAGTAGCAAGTGGGGGCCTGAGGGAGGCATGTCATCGACAGTTCCTGTCTCATCGCTTTGGTTCACTCCAAGACGCCTGGACACTGCCCTTACTGAGACCTCTTCCTGGCACAAAGTAACAATGCGTATGCTATCGAACAGCGCTATTGACCGCCTAGGCGTGGTTGGACTATAGACAATACGAGCCATGTACCACCTTCCTGGTGGAATAACTGGAACTGATCGGATGTCGGACGCCCTCTGTGTAATAGGCGCTATTCATGCTTGGTTGTTTACATCTTTGAGCGGGTTAAGTGATGTCTCTGAACAGTCAAAGGGACTGTGTCTATGATAAAATATCAACAATCAACGTCTGTCTTCAGGGTTCTAGGAACCGGAGTGACGCAAAGCTTACTTTGGTGTGTGTATATGTGTGTGGTATTTTCAGGGGTTAGATTTTTTTTAAATTCTCATACTCTTATATCAATTCCTGTACACTGATGAGCCAAAACGTTCTGACCACTCCCCACAGAGAGGTTGAATGCTGCCAGTTGCCGATGAGGCCACGTGACGCGGTAAGAGAAGTATATGAGTCGAACAGAGGCGAATGGGGAATCATTCTAGCGACGATAAGTGGCGCAAATGCGGAATTCCACCGACTTCACCGACTTTTGACGAGAGCCAGATAGTTGTGGCCCACTGCCCGTTTCTCGAAAACGGTGAAGCTTGTCCTCTGTTCGCGTGCTACTGTTGTATCTACGGAAAGTGGTTGAAGAATGCTGAAACTACGAACAGGCGACAAGCTGGACGTTTGTACATCACAGAACATAGGGCTAAGAGGCTTTATCGCTCTCTAGGGCATGATAGGCAGTGATCTGTGGCAGATCCGACAACATAGTACAGTGCCGGTGCAGACGCCACTGTTTTGGAGCACGAGGTTCAACGGACGGTATTGACTATGGTGTTCCGCAGCAGACGACCCCCTACGTGTTCCCAAATTTGCCCAAAACATCGTCAATTTTGATTATGGTGGGTACGGGATCATCGAGACTGGACCACAGATCAATGGAACCGTGTCGTCTGGCCGGATGAATGCCATTTATTGTTAAGCCGGGTCGAAGATCGTGTCCAGATATGCCGTCATCCGGGCGGACGGCTGATCGAATCATGCAGCATGCCACGGACCCTGACACTTTTAATTATTTGTGGCACAAGAACTAAATATTGTGCTGATATCATACATTTTGCATTTGAAAGGGAAACTTTTTTTTTATTACAAACTTTCGATACGGCAGATGACAATACGGTAATCAAATACTTGCCATACCTGGCTCAACCTCAACATGGCATCGTCGACTGTGGCAGTCGCTTCCCGTATTCTCTCCCGGAGCTCTGCTAAGTCGCGTGGTAGATGCTGTACACAAGCAAGATCTGTAATGTGTCCCAACAGAAAAAAGTCACACTGAGTGAGATCTGGTGATCGTGGTGGCCATTTCAAGACACAGCTGTCCCCTTAAGTAGCACGGCCGATCCATTGATGCAGCAGCTCCGCGTTCAGGTATCCACGAACTTCACGATGACAATGCTGTGGAGCCCCATCCTGCTGAAAGCGGAGAGTTCGATTGCATTGGAGGCATCAGCCATTGCTGCAACATTTCCCTGTAGGAATATGCAGCGACCGTGCCCTCAGCGAAGAAGAATGGCCTTTACAGTTTTCGACGTTATAAAGCAGAAAAAACCTTTACCTTTGGGGAATCACGCTCAAACTCAGTGCATTCGTGTGGATGCTTTGTACCCCATATTCGACAGTTATACCTGTTCGCTTTCCCATTAGTGCGAAAAGTGGCTCCATCGCTAAAAATTAAGCGATCAAATTCCATCCCCATCCTCATTCAGTTGTTGCAACTGCGAACAGAACTCAAAACGCTTGTCTTTGTCGTCGTTATTGAGCTTCTGCCTTAGCTCCTATTTGAATGGTTTCGTAGACAGCTTCTGTTGCTGAATTTTCCACACTGTCATTGGAGCCATTTCGAGCTCACGGGATACATGACCCATTGATTTCTTTGAAATCCTCATCAATGTCTCCACATTCACTTTACTAACACTGGGACGTCCTCTTCTCTTTGCCGGGCACAATCAACCCGTCGTAACGAATTTGTTGTGCCGGTGGTAAATGGCCTTCCTTGTTGGTGGCTTCTTACCGTACTTGGTTCTAAACATCCGCTGAACAGCTGTAGCACACTTGTTTTTGTCAAACTCCAACACACAGAAAGCTCGCTCCGCACCTGAACTCTTCATGTTTGCGACTAGCGCTGACTATCGGCAAATTACCAAACTACGCTGTGGCGGTATACATGAAAAAAAGAACTTTCAGGGTTTCTCTTCAAATGACATACCGGGTGATCAAAAAGTCAGTATAAATTTGAAAACTTAATAAACCACGGGATAATGTAGACAGAGAGGTAAAAATTGACACACATGCTTGGAATGACATGGGGTTTTATTATAACCCCCCCCCCCCAAAAAAAAACCACAAACTATTGCTAGACGAGGGAAAGATCCCTTGCGCCTCGTTTGGTGATGATCGTGTGCTCAGCCGCCACTTTCGTCATGCTTGTCCTCCCAGGTCCCCAGACCTCAGTCCGTGCCATTATTGGCTTTTGGGTTACCTGAAGGCGTAAGTGTATCGTGACCGACCGACATCTCTAAGGATGCTGAAAGACAACATCCGACGCCCATGCCTCACCATAACTCCGGACATGCTTTACAGTGCCGTTCACAACATATTCCTCGACTACAGCTATTGTTGAGGAATGATGGTGGTCATATTGAGCACTTCCTGTAAAGAACATCATCTTTGCTTTGTCTTACTTTGTTATGCTAATTATTGCTATTCTGATCAGATGAAGCGCCATATGTTGGACATTTTTTGAACGTTTGTATTTTTGTGGTTCTAATAAAACCCCATGTCATTCCAAGCATGTGTGTCAATTTGTACCTCTCTCTACATTATTCCGTGATATATTCAGTTTTCAAATTTATACTGACTTTTTGATCACCGAGTATGTATGATATCTGTACAGTGTTTGCTTCTTGAGCAATAAATAATTGAAATTTTTCACGGACCTTATGTATACTCTGTATGCTGTGTGGGACATTCACCTGGGCTTCCATGGGACCTGTGGTAGTAATCGAAGGCGCCATGACAGCTATGGACTACGTGAACATTATTAGGGAGCATCTGTAACTCCTTACGCTTAATATCTTCAACAATGTTCGCATCTTCCAGCAGGATAACTGCCGGTACCACAAGACCAGAGCATGATAGTGAACTTACGTTGGGTTCGAATCCTGCCTCGGGCATGGATGTGTGTGATGTCCTTAGGTTAGTTAGGTTTAAGTAGTTCTAAGTTCTAGGGGACTGAGGACCACCGATGTTAAGTCCCATAGTGCTCAGAGCCATTTGAACCATTTTTTTTAACTTACGTTGATGTCTTGGCCATCAAATTCCGCTTAGCCGACGAAACACAAGTGGTATGCGATCGGGCCCAGCTCCGAGCCCACAAACCAATCGTCCGTAAATTATGGTAAGTGTGGGACCTGTGCGTTGACATCTTGTGCTACAACCTCTGGAAACCTATCAAGTACTTGTCCAATCCATGACACTCAGAATCATTTCTGAATTACTTTCCAGAAGTCCAACTACACGCTTTCATAATGTTTTGGCACATCGGTGTACTAATTCCTCTATATGTTCCTGTGTTTATCATTTAGGAAGAGTTGGAGCTTTCCCTTGGACCATACTGATCGTAGAAATATCCAAAAATTGTATTTCGAAAACCACGAGCATCGCGCGAAAGCAGGTTTGCGACACTTCACTCGGGAAAGAAATGTCGTTAACTTTGCTGAAGATTTCACGTATTTGCAATAACGTCGTGGCAAACCACGTAAAACGGATCACTTTACCGAAAATTGGCTCCTGCAATTGATTATGAATCAAGATACATAACGGAAATTTGATCAAAAACAATTTCAAATAAATTTCTCATTCATTTATTGTTTTTGTTTTTTAAATTGATTCACCATATACACAAGTAGTAGAAGAATAAAGACAACTTTATTTCAATATACAGTGTAAAACATTCGTATGATAAATGAAAGAAAAACAAAAATAATTATGGGGTTTCGAAGATAGGACGAAGCCCTGACGCTAGTAACTGTGCCATCATTTCGCTTTAACACTCGCTTAAAGGCACATAAAGCACCTCGAAAACTTTGACCGTCATATTCTCTGAAACGGTCGAGTATCTACGGATAAGCCGTGATACGATTTCGCTTATTTTGACCACTCTTAACACTAAGCGAAGCTTCTTGGTTATCGGGTTATGACACTTGCTGTATTCTCCCCGTGAGCACATCAATTGACCGAGCGCTCTCAGGAAATGAGTGTTGCACGAATACTTTTAGTCTGTTCCAGTACCTTCCGTGTCACAATACCTGTACATGGCATAGCCACCTCAAGTTCATTCTATTGGTGCTCTGTTGCACCATAGCTGAGTTGTACCAAAAATACCAATGAAACATACGTTGGTGATATGTGAATTCGTAAAATCAACAGCCGATCAGAGTTTTACGATTCTTGCAGTTATGACGCTCAAGAAGGGAAGAGTTCTCAAGACTTGGGTGTGGAATACATACGAGATTAAAAACATCTGACCCTATTGCGTGTTTTATTTCATTGGAATTCGACTGTGAGTTCCTGGATCAAAGTTCCCCGATTTGTTTCTGCGTGCCTAAGGGAAATGTTGTATTGTTTGGAGATGTGTGACACGGTGTGAGAACAGTAGGACTATATTGATCCAAACCTACAGGGATTGAAGACGAGTCTAAATACTTGCCGGTGAAAACCGATCTGAAAGCTGATAGGAATTGCTGCTGTCAGGCAGTGCGGGTCCATCTCAACCAATTTCCAAGCAAACATTGCGAAGGGAAGTCCACATAAGACATTTGAAGACGTACCTCGCAAAAGGATGTTGCTCCCCAGCGGATATAAGTCTGCAAGCCATCAGTGCGTCAAACAACACAGAAAGTGGACATTAACTGAGCGGAGGACTGTACTACTGTTGGACGAGTCGCGATTTCGTCTCTTATCAACCCATGCAGTGAGTTTAGTGCGTCGACAGCCAATTGAGACGTTTAAACTGCAGTTTGTGGAGAGCGTACTTCGGGCCGGAGCTGGTCCTGTTTTGTGTGTGTGTGTGTGTGTGTGTGTGTGTGTGTGTGTGGAGATTCGCATCATGACTTGTGCCCATTCATTCCTGCTACTGTAAACATGCACCAGTACTTTTACTACATACATGTTCCACGTATGGAGAACTCATAGGCACTTTACCGCTCCTTGGCTGCCACAATTACCCACCTGGTGTTAATTTCATAGAAAAAATCAGGGACTGTTTCCTACACGGGACGAAACCAAGTAGTCTCCGTCGTCATAGTTTGCTACCACTACAAGATTTAATCATCAACTAGTGCTTACAGTGGTACACTCTTTTCTTCCTTGAATAGAGGCCATTATCAAAACTAGGAGCCGTGTCACAGAGTGATATCTCGCGGGGACATCAACTTTTTGTCCTGTGTACTTATTTTTGATGTAATGAAGCTGTTGCATTACACAGATATATTGGTAACATTATTTGGCAAACCATTGTACAATATTACGTGGTGATATAAACTCTGCTTTTGAGCTGTTTTTTCGTAGTGAATGGAAGCCCTAACACTCCCATAACGTGAGCTGGTGGCTGTAGACCTACCGTCGTAAGATGTTGAACTTTTAATGCAGGTATTTCAAGTGAATTGAATACATCTTTAACTAAGAGTCCTTAAAATTCCTTTACATAGTTGGAAAACTGAATTACTTGTCTGTATATTTGATATTCAGTTACATATATATGTATGTAAAGGCACATAAAGATTACATGCCAATGAAAGAATTCTGAGTGCACTCCATGCTGCCATGATGGTCTTTGCTGTTATTTTCATCTACACATTTCACGTTATCAGACAGTCAACAATCATTACTTTGCTTACCAGGTTTAATAATACGGTAGGCCGTCACCACATAGGCACAACCAGCTGATTGGCACCTCTCAGTTCCTAACACCACCCTCAGGATGGAGCTCACAAATTCGAACCACTTACTGCTTCCATACTACGTCCATCTACACGTAGTGCTTATCCACTGAAAGTGTTGCCAGCTGCCATAGGGAGCGCTGTCAACCATGATTTACACCGTTGGCATTTTACTCTGGCGGAGATGGCTATCCTTCCACCGTGTAGCGCAAAACACGATGTGCTGCAGACACTCAATTCCATTATTACAGATAAACATTCCAGTTCAGTACAGCTCCTGCAGTTACGCTACGTACCACAGTTGTAAGAGTTCCGTTGAGAAGGCAGCATTCCGATTTAACAGTTACTGCCTACAGACAAATATACAATCAAGAGTGTCTGCACAGTTACGCCCAGTCACAGGGGAAGTTATCTAGATTTCATTTTATTAGGTTTAGGACAATAAGTGTCACACACCAATCTGTACCAAAATTAAGCACTATTCAGTAATCTATTCTTATTCTTAAAGTTATTGGTTGTATGTAATTGTGTTGCCACATTCCTGTTCTTGTGCCAGCCTGTCAAGCAATTTCATTCTGGAACTAAACACTTGCTTGGCAGACTGGCACAAGAACAGAAATGTGGCAACACAATCACATACAACCGATAACTTTAAGAATAAGAATATGTTACAGAATGTTAATTTTCGTACGGTTTAGTGTGTCTCACTTATTGTCCTCAAGCTAATAAAATTAAATCTAGATAACTTTCCCTGTGACTGGACATTAACGGTCTTCAGAGCGCTTGTACGCGAAAGGCAAGGGTCGCGAGTTCGAGTCTCAGTCCGGCATACACTTTTAATCTGCCAAATTAATAACAGCATGCAGTCTGCCACATTTTAATCGACAATAGTGAGAATTAAGTTTTCTGCTTCTGGGAATATTTGACCTGAACTAATAGTAACACTTACTTAAAATATTCCTAACACATTCCAAGACGTTGATACAGGGGTGACAACTGATGACTGTATCTAGTCATTACAATTAATTAAACTGCTCTGGACTAATGAAAGCGAATCGGGCTCTCGTTAATCCCTCTGTATTTCTCTTCCAATTTTAATGTGGTGCTTAGAGTTGTCACTTGTGGTCATCCTCGATCCTCTGCTCATTAAGACGCAACTACTACTAAATTACCCGGAATTACACACGGCCTGCCGCTACACGACTGCTAGTTAGCATAATTGCCGCGACGTCCAACTTAATTCGGGAGACAGTAACCTGGCTGCCGGTGCTAACCTTGTTTATCAGACGTGACTCGTTAACGCAGGCAGGCCCCTCGAGACCGCAGATGCCACGTGATTGGTCGGCAGCGACGTGGGCGAACATCGGTGCTCCAGGGGCGGCTACAGGGAGCGAGCGAGCGCCTTGACGTATTCTCGGAGCACCGTTAGCCGGGAAGACGGCCGGGCGTCCCAGGGGACCGCGTGCGGAGACCGTTAATGAGCTGAGAGCGGCCTGAATAATTCACCGTCCGCGCTGCCGAAGCGCCATTGCCGTCGCCGTCGCCGCCTCTGCATTAGACGTCGGCAACCGCAGCCGCAGCCCTTGCTGGCGGCGGCGCTTCGGCGGGTGCCGATCTTGCCGGTTCGTGTCCTCTTCCCAGCTTTCGACTCGCCAGTCTCGAAAAGCAATATATTCTACTACTGATTTTTTTTGCCACTATTTTTTCCATTTATTTGACTCCATTGTCGGCCTGTTTCTCTCTTCTGCGAGGCTCTTCGTCTCTCGAGAGAATACTACGTAGAATGTTGCAAATATGATCGTCATTTATTAATAGAGTAATAGAGACCGGATTGTATGCATTTGATATTGCATATGCATTTGCATATTTGGCTTCTTTTCACCAGTTAGTGCATATTTTAACCAAAAACTGTAGACGATGAATATTTTTGCTCTACGTTTACAATATTTTAAAAATTTAGGCGAGCGAGTCTCTAGCGCGATCTATTTTTGGTGTCTCACAGATTGACTGCGACCTCTAACTGCGTGCAGTAGCTAATGGAGAGCAAACTGCCTAGCGAAATCATTACAGAAGAGGAACAGGAACAGGCAGACAGAGTCAATGCTCCTTCGCCCGTGCCACCTCCGCTGTCATAGCGTGAGCGTCGGCACAATTAAACTAAGCAAGCTTTTAGTCGCACATCCGTTGCTTTAGTTTAGCTTTCTATTTACTTGTACACAGATGAATGTGTGTAACGTGTTTCGTGCCATGCCGCCCGAAGAAAGAATCGTCGTTTCGTGGATAGCCGGCAATCCTGAAACAATGACATATGACGGAATAGTTTTACGCTGTCGAGTTCGCGAGAAAAAAGTTTCGTGGAAAAAAATGGTTTAAAATAAACCACCATGTCAAGTCTTCATGTCACAGGAATGCAGAAGAAGGTACCACGACAACAACATTCGATATCAGCAAGTTGCTGTAGCAAAGATTTGACCAAAGGTCACCTAAAAAATCGGTTAATCATGGATCTACGTGAAGCATTCATTGCAAGCAATATTCCCCTTCAGAGACTTACAAACCCTATCCTCAAAGGCTTCCTGCGTTAATATTGCTTAAATCAAAACATACCACATGAATCAACATTGGAATTACATACCGACAATTTATGTAGATGTTCTGGAAGAAATACGCAGTGATCTGAAGGACAGCATCTGGATTCCAGTTACGTTGCAAATTTAACTGCTAGTGCTTTTAAAGAAGAGTCTTCTTCTCCTTATTCAGCGGCCTGCTAAGAACTTAAAAATATAAATCATTCTACGATCGCCAGATTTGTGAATGAGGCTATCAGAAAAATATTTTCAGAATCTTCTGCAATTGAAAGAGCGTTTGTGTTTATTTCAGATCAAATAGAAAAAGCCGTGCCAATATTTTATAGCAGTTTGCTTCATGTGGTGCGCTTTGCTCATGGAGTACATCGCCTTGCCGATGAAGTACGTTCCACGTTTATGAGTGTAAATAAACCGAATCATCCACAAAGAAAGTGTTTCTAATGGTTCGTGCTCGCATCAAGACCTACAAAGAATAACTACCAAATGTGCTTTTACTTCCTGAATCAGTGATAACTCGTTGGGGTACGTGGGTCGAATCTGTGTTGTTTTATAATGAACGTTTCGAGGCCTTTAGAGGGGGTAGTAAACGACTTAGATAGTGCAGAGGCTTCGGCGGTTTGCTAGTGCAAGGAGGCTTTTAATGATTCCGGGATTAGTAAAGACACTTCTATCATTAGCATTCCTTTTTTCCCATACACCTGAAATGTTAAACAAGTTTAAATTCAAGTTTGGCGTTGAATGAATATGTTCAGTTAATGAATAAAATTATTCTGGTGAACTCCTCATTGCCGGAGGTATTCCCATGAACACTTAAAGAAAAATTTGAAAACATTTTAAAAAATAGCCCAAGCTTTGAACCCTTGTGCTAAATTGATAGTTTTATCAATGGGACAGGTCAACTTTTACCAGAAACAATAAGTGCTAACATAGCTCCCAAATTCAAATACTGCCCAGTTACCTCAGTTGATGTAGAACGATCCTTTTCTGCTTATAAAAATATTTTGAGTGATCGAAGACACAATCTTACTACCGAACATTTGGAACAGTATTTGGTCGTTTATGTTTATAATAGTAGAAAAATGTATAATAAATTGTAAATGATGCTATGATACAGCAATATTAATTAAAAGTTAATGTTCTTAAAAATCATTATTCTTCGTTGATTTAAATGAAATATTAAATATTACGGAGTTTTAGAACTTGCTCCTTCGTGTGCGATATATCTCTGAGGTGGTCCTGTATAGATCGACTGTTTCGCTGCGACTCACTCCCATCGCATCCGCTTTTTACCGACAACAGCAAAGAAGGAACAATTCTTGAAACACAGTAAGCGTCCTCATTTTGCAGATTTTTAGAAATTAATCCCAGAGAGGCCCCCTTCCTAACCTCTACCAGAAAGCATTCAGAAAATGATATCATCGGTCTAAATGTACCGATTTTTCTCGTGGCCGGCGCTCTTCCTCGTAACTTATAAGCACAGGTTCGAATTTGTGATATAATGCACGCAGTGACTACCATGTTTTTTTATTGTTTGAGCTTGGATGTTTCGACACTTTTCATGCATATTTAAGCTTTATTCATGCATATTTGCACGCATTTTGTAAAGTTTTTATGATGCATATAATCCGATTTCTATTATAACCCTCATCTCGAAAAACTGAAGCTCCGACGCTGAATCGTAGTGCTGTATTCATCTACATCTACGTGATTACTCTGCAATTCACAATTATGTGCCTGGCAGAAGGCTCGTCGAATCACATTCAAGCAACTTCTCTACCCTTCCACTCTCGAACAGAGCGAGCTTTGATTTCTCTTATTTTAATGTAATGATCATTTATCCCTATTTAAGTGGATGCCCCCCCCCCCCCCCCCCACCTACAAAAAAAAATATTCTCACATTCTGAGGAGAAACTTGATGATTGAAATTACTTAAGAGGACCCTGCCGAAAAACGAGTTTATTTTAATGACTGCCAGCCCAGCTCGAGTATCACATCGGTTGCGCTCCCTCACTTATTTCTTGATAATGCGACACGAGCTGCCTTTCTTTTGGTAGGCACTGTCTTTAGACCCATTGCATTTTCTAAGAGTTCTGTCAAAAAATGACAGTCTTTTTTCCCATTCCCTATAACATTTACGTTATTCGTAACTGTAATCCTTCAGCATTTAGCTGACTTACAGCCTTTGGATTTGTGGAACTTATCGTGTAACCGAAATTTAACGGATTCCTTTGATCACTCTTGTGGATGACTTCACAGTTTTCATTATTTAGAGTCAATTGACACTTATATCACCGTAGGAATATCTTGTGTAAATCACTTTGCAGTTCGTTTTGAATATACACTCCTGGAAATGGAAAAAAGAACACATTGACACCAGTGTGTCAGACCCACCGTACTTGCTCCGGACACTGCGAGAGGGCTGTACAAGCAATGATCACACGCACGGCACAGCGGACACACCAGGAACCGCGGTGTTGGCCGTCGAATGGCGCTAGCTGCGCAGCATTTGTGCACCGCCGCCGTCAGTGTCAGCCAGTTTGCCGTGGCATACGGAGCTCCATCGCAGTCTTTAACACTGGTAGCATGCCGCGACAGCGCGGACGTGAACCGTATGTGCAGTTGACGGACTTTGAGCGAGGGCGTATAGTGGGCATGCGGGAGGCCGGGTGGACGTACCGCCGAATTGCTCAACACGTGGGGCGTGAGGTCTCCACAGTACATCGATGTTGTCGCCAGTGGTCGGCGGAAGGTGCACGTGCCCGTCGACCAGGGACCGGACCGCAGCGACGCACGGATGCACGCCAAGACCGTAGGATCCTACGCAGTGCCGTAGGGGACCGCACCGCCACTTCCCAGCAAATTAGGGACACTGTTGCTCCTGGGGTATCGGCGAGGACCATTCGCAACCGTCTCCATGAAGCTGGGCTACGGTCCCGCACACCGTTAGGCCGTCTTCCGCTCACGTCCCAACATCGTGCAGCCCGCCTCCAGTGGTGTCGCGACAGGCGTGAATGGAGGGACGAATGGAGACGTGTCGTCTTCAGCGATGAGAGTCGCTTCTGCCTTGGTGCCAATGATGGTCGTATGCGTGTTTGGCGCCGTGCAGGTGAGCGCCACAATCAGGACTGCATACGACCGAGGCACACAGGTCCAACATCCGGCATCATGGTGTGGGGAGCGATCTCCTACACTGGCCGTACACCACTGGTGATCGTCGAAGGGACACTGAATAGTGCACGGTACATCCAAACCGTCATCGAACCCATCGTTCTACCATTCCTAGACCGGCAAGGGAACTTGCTGTTCCAACAGGACAATGCACGTCCGCATGTATCCCGTGCCACCCAACGTGCTCTAGAAGGTGTAAGTCAACTAACCTGGCCAGCAAGATCTCCGGATCTGTCCCCCATTGAGCATGTTTGGGACTGGATGAAGCTTCGTCTCACGCGGTCTGCACGTCCAGCACGAACGCTGGTCCAACTGAGGCGCCAGGTGGAAATGGCATGGCAAGCCGTTCCACAGGACTACATCCAGCATCTCTACAATCGTCCCCATGGGAGAATAGCAGCCTGCATTGCTGCGAAAGGTGGATATACACTGTACTAGTGCCGACATTGTGCATGCTCTGTTGCCTGTGTCTGTGTGCCTGTGGTTCTGTCAGTGTGATCATGTGATGTATCTGACCCCAGGAATGTGTCAATAAAGTTTCCCCTTCCTGGGACAATGAATTCACGGTGTTCTTATTTCAATTTCCAGGAGTGTATGACGACGTTACAAGATGCTACATGACGTCATAATCTCCATACAGTCAGAGAGGGCTGCTCATATTGTCTGCGAACTCGTTTATGTAGATCAAGAACAGCAGAGGGCCTTGGGGAATGCCAGATATTACATCTGTTTTACTCTATGAGATTCTGTCACTTATTACGAGCCGTGGCCTATCTGACATGAAATCATGAATCTGGTCACACTACTGATACGATACTCCATAGGCACGCAATTTGATTAGAAATCGCTTGTGAGGAACGGTGTGAAATGCCTTTTAGAAATCTAAAAATATGGAATCAATTTGGCGTCCCCGGTCGATAGCACTCATTAATTATTGAGAGTAAAGATCTAGTTGTGGTAACAAAAACGATGGTTTCTGAATCTGTGTTTGCCATTCGTCAGTAAACCGTTTTCTTCGATGTATTTCATAACGCTCGAGCACATTCTATGTTCCAAAATCTTACTGAAAAGTGATTTTAATGATATGCGTCTGAAATTCAGTGGATTACTCCTATTTCCTTTCTTGGGCACCGCTGTGACCTGTGCTACTGTCCTGACTTTTGGTATTGGTCTTTCTACTAGTTAGCAGTTGTATATGATTGCGAAGTATGGAGCTATTGTATTAGTTCATTCTGAAAGGAACATGAGCAGTACACGGGGTGTAATGGGTATACGTGCAGATTCTTTTAAATATGCTACCTTAATATATACATATATAAGTGTGTTGGTTGTTTTTTCTCTGTGTTAAGCAGTCATCTCACAAACACGTCACAAACTTCGTGACCTGATCTTTTCTGCACAGTCGTAACTGCATCACTAAGTGGACTACGCCTGTCAGTATAGACTTGCCAGTTTGCTTCCACACACTCACACTGCAACACCTGACCTGCTGCACAGGGGAAAATAAGCGTTAATGGCTTTTTTTGCCATAAGTACTTGGAGGTACTAACAAAACTAAAAATATACTAATCCTAATATCTATTATTACTAGTCTGCCAGTGACGTAAATACTGACAAAATGAAGGTCAGTACACTGTCTTGAGTCACCACCAGAAATCTCTGCGTTTATACTCATTACACTCTATAGATACACTCTGCGAAGGGTGATTTAACAAAGATCTTGTTTGTAGAAATCTTCTTTTTCGCCATTCAGGGAAACGTTGCATCTTGAAAGTCTCCTGAAGATGCCTGCCATGCAGTGGTTTCTTCATCTGAAGAAAGAGGCAGAAGTTACCTGAGTTCATGTTAGGAGAATACATGGGTGATGACAGTATCTGAAGAGTGGAAATGGAACATGTCCTAAGTACGATATTCTGTTCACTAATGCGCTTTCACTGCTGTTTTCTCGGTAATCCGTACACTTGTTCTTAGTGTCAAATAATGGAGAAACTGAAACTTGCTGGCGGATCAGAACTATGTATCAGACCATGACTCGAACTTTGGGATGATTGCCTTTTGTGGGCAAGTGCTATACCAAGGGATGACTCACGACCTGTGCTCACCGATGTACTTGTGCCAGTACCTCATCTCATACCTCCCAAACTTCAAAGAAGTTCTCCTGTGAAACTTGCTGGAAGAAAGGATACTGTGGAGACATGGCTTAGCCAGTCTGGCACATAGAGAGTTTCACATCATCGCATACACACGCCGCTGCATACTGAATAATTTACTCTGGGAACATGCCTTAGGCTGGAGCTACAACCTCGATAAATTCACATAACATAATTTCCGCCAGGCTATTAGTTTTAAGTGGCACTTTATCCTTAGACGCATAGTTGGGTGTCTTTTGTACCCAGTAGCCCGCCATTTTCTCAATATGCTGTCTTAAAAATTGTTTTCACTAGTTTACACTCTGCGTAGTCCTTGGAAATACCATTAATTTTCCTCAGGAAAAATATTATTTCATGGAAGTACAATTAATTATTTTTCTTCCTTTATTTCTTAGTCCTGCACGTCTACTGCATGTAGGGGTCTTTAAATCCCTTAGCGAACAAGCAAACTTTCAGTTTATTTCTCTTTAGTCGGATGTCACTTTGAGTTGGCGTCATTATTAACAACAATTAACAGTTCGGCACACCTACACTCATTGCTGAAAAGTCAGCAAAAGCTACAACTGTGTATTATTTTGGAAGGCAAGTGTATTTTTTTCCATCAAATTTGTTTGAGGTGATCATAAGTTTAGTTTCATGTAAAGAATCATTTCGCAAGATAATTTTATCCTTTATGTACAGCAATGATTTCTAATTATCTGTTGTAGCCAAAAGAATATTGTCAGAGGTCAGCACAACTGATCTGAATTTTGAATCAACAGTTCCCCAATGGTTTAAAGATGAAGCTCTTTTTTATCAGGAAAATGACAGTGGTTCAGACACTGATCGTCCCCAGGATAATAAATTCCAGTTGAAGTCGCACTACAGAAGTATTGATTTATTTATTCGTTGTGATGGAGCTCAGTGGAATAAAACACTGTAACCATGTAGCTTAATTCGAGCGCACCATACCATGAAAATTCCTCCTTCATCAGTAACAGATATTGTAACCGCCACCCTAATAATGCATACGACTATTTCTGCCAAGTATTTTAGACGATCGAGCACTGCACTGATTTGCTGATGGTATCAAGAAAAAGGCTGGCATCATATTACGTCTGAGGAAATGAATTCCTTTTTGGACGCTGATCACGGATAACAAATGATTGTTGCCACTAGTACAATAAAGGCACTGACCAAGAAGTTGGGAGGAACCTCATCGAATATTACAGTGGACAATTTATCCGCAAGTGTTCCGTTATTTGAAACATTTTTGAAGGGAATAATTACAGCAGTGGGAACTCTGAAAAAGAACAAGGAATTCCCATCAGAAACTAAGACTTCCAAGACCAGAGAATATGGTTTTTAATACAGTCGGACAACAGTAAGTTACGTGTCCAAAGGAACCAAAGTTTCACACGGCTCAGTTTTCTGAACCACAGCGTCACAGGAGGTGAAAGTCATGCAACGAAGCCAAAAATAGTGGCATTCAATAATAAAATTAAGTCACATAGCTGACTGCAAAAGTAAGTCAGGGAGATAGTCTTTGGACTGGCGGGCAAATGTAATGGATGTAGCACCCATAAATACGGGTGTTTATTTTCTCAGCAACATTCCAACTGCTTGGAAGACAAGCCTCATAAAACGAGACATCTCGCCAAGAAATTAGGACAAGGGATGCTATATCCTCATTTAGATAAGAGAGTTCGTAACCCACCCTTTAAAAAGAATGTTCTACAAGCCATGGCAAATCTGTCGCCAACAGCCGAAGATGTGACGAACTAGAAGATCACCAAAAACAAAGGTGTTCAGTGTGTGTGCATAAATTAGACGGAAAGATTTATCTTACAAGCAGAAAACGCAGAATAAATATTTTTGTAATGACATTGTAATTATTTATAAAGAAGACGTTATTCATGAGCTTGCCTTCTCATGTAAGCCTAGTGAAATTTGAAGTATCTTGTAAAGTTAAATTATGACATAATTTGAAATATTGTATTTTATTTACTAAAATGAAGCTCACAAAACAGTGATAAACGTTTTCTTGCTCTTCTACTTACTATACGCCTCATAATTTGATAACATTGATTTAATAAATAGTTTGTTGTATATCTTTTGAGCTAGGGGTCTTGTAGACCCCTCTCATGTATTTTTTTATCGCTGCCACTCATGTATCCGAGGGTGAAGTATGTACTGCTGGTTAGTAGCAATCGCGTGCTCATTGTTCACAGTACAAATTGTTGTTGGTCAGGTCACTCTTAAGTATAACACAAAGTCACATGTCAAACATAAATACACATGACATGCTCATCGGTGGACACAATTTGGGAATAAGCAAGCAGATACCAAGCACACTCACGTGTTAGCAGATCTGGTTTAATCTCAGTCCACAATGTGATGTCAAATATAACGAAGTATCTTCAACAGTTTCCTTGTCCGTTAAGAGTGTTTTAATTTTGTAAGTACCGTCTGGCAGATACCTCACAGTTGTTTTCAGAGTATGGATACAGAAGTAGATGTTCTGTGCACATTCGACCATTCCATTCAAGGACCTATAATTCTACCTAGTTTGCAATGGAAACAACAGTCATATCGTTCATTTGTTTTCACACTAAGATTTAATCCCACTCCTTAACCCATCCACTTGTTTCCATAACAGCTCTTTCTAGATAAAGGTAGAAGGGTGGAGTAAATGGACTTCATTTGAACTGTAGTTAAATACGTGCACCAAGCTAGTCCATATGCATATGCGTAAAGCATGCATGTGTTTGTGTGCGGGAGGGTGGGATGGGGGTGGGAGGGGGTAGCTGATAGGGACAGAGAAGGCAGGAGGTAGCGTTTGGTTGTTTGCACAGTTTTGTATGGTATCCATTAATTAAGAGGGCCTGTGAGGCGGGCATCGCCCTGGTATGTACTGTGCGCAGTCGTCCGGAGCTCATTTGGCGGAATTGGAAGCGTGGAAATGAGCACGGGAGCGGGTGAACCCATTACTTTGAATTTCACGTTTCGCTGTCTGCCGGCGACGATGCCTTTGTCTGTTATGGGACCTGCAAGCGCAGACCAGAGCGGAGCCTCTGGACTCAAGCGTTCATCCTGTCTCTCTCTCGTATCCTGACCGACCGTTGAATCCAATTTTAGTACTGCCTGTCCCGTAAAACAGCGACGAATTTAAATAATCACTTTAATTTGAGTGCATGACGTGGAGAAAAATAATTGCTGGTGAATTCCTCGAAAGACGCATACTTATTTCCTTAGTGACTAGAAATGGTGCAACGTACTCTCTACATACGTTAGTTTACAGTTGCTGCTACAGTCTTCTAGGATTTGTAGAAAGGACCATGCCCGAAAATGTGAAATAAGTTAGAAAAAGTTAAATATAAAATTAATTTTAAGGTCGTATTACTTTCAAATTTACTGCTGCGCTATACACAGATGGCGAAGACACTAAGTTCTGGTGTGTGTGCTCTGCAGGAGCCCATGACATATGCAATGTAACGATTGCTGTACGCCAGGCTCTCTTCTACATGAAGAAACCTGTTCTCTTCAAAGGCGAAAGAGCGATGTGTCCACGGAACACCGCACTCAATTCTTCTAGTTGCGAATGTGCCAGGTTCGCGCAACTGTTGCTGCAATTGGAGAAAAAAATGCTTTGTTACGTTATAATTAGAACAGAGACTGTCGACGCCGCCCTTTTCACAGTTTGTGTGCATATTGTGAAACGGCAGAATATAGAATAAAATCAGCAGCAGCAGAAAACCATATAATAGGAATAGGATTCATTATGGATAACAGGGTAGGGCAGAGAGTGGGATACTGTGAACAGATCAGTACTAGGAATAGCTTTAATCAAAACCGGCAGCAAATTAACGCTGACAAAAATTGTTCAGGTGTACGCGTCGACGTCATAATCAGAAGATAAACAGGTAGAGAAATTATGAAAATACGTTGAACGAACGAAGGGAGATGAAAATCTAATTATTATGGGGCACTGAAACGTTGTTCTGGGAGAAGAAGAATAGGAGAATATGTACTTGGTAGTAGGAATGAGTTATGCAGTAAATTTCGACTGGTATTAGCGAATACGCTGTTAGCGATTACACTGTTTATAAATCACAAGTGGAGTAGGTATTGTTTAATTAGAAAAAAGCTTGGAGGCAGCTAAGAATGCCAACTGAACAACATAAAACTGAGAAAGAGTTTCCGAAATCAGATACTGGATTCTAAGACGATCCCAGAAAGGACAAGGACAATCCAGTTGGCTTTAGGAAAGGTAGAGGCAGCAGAGAAGCGGTTGCGGCGTAACCCATAGTGGATAAAAATGAAGACACATTCATAGGATTTGTCGATCTGGTAACGCGTTAGGAGTAAGTCAGTAAAAATTCAGAGAAAAATATGAGTAAGGTATAAGGAAAGGCAAATAACATAAAATATGTACAACAAGCGAAAGGAAACTACGATAACTGGAGAGATATAACAGTTGATGAACGAAGCAAGGTGGACATATCTGACTAGCACAGTCAGTCTGTTAGTGCCTCACATTGATCTTATTCAGAGGCAGAAATTTTTGAGACTATAGCACAGCGTCTACTGTAGTGAGTTACGAACCGTGTGTAATCGAAGGATTTGAGATGCGGTGCTAGAGAAGAAGGATGTAAGTTACGTGGACAGTATAAGGAAAGCAAATATTCAGCGCAGAATCGGCGTTAAAAGGAAGATATGGCAAATACTGACAAGATGACAGAATGTGTTAAGACATCAAAAGTGGCCTCCGTGGTACTCGAAGGAACTGTAGAGCTTAAAAACTGTAGGAGACGCCACTGGTTGGAATTTTATTTTTGAGTCATCATTCTTCTGACTGATTTGGTGCGTCCCGCCATGAATTCCTCTCATGTGTCAACCGTTTCAGCTCAGAGTAGCACTTGCAACCTACGTCCCCAATTATTAGCTGGATGTATTCCAATCACTTTCATCCTCTGCAGTTTAGCCCTCTACGGCTCCCTCTATATTATAGAAGTTATTCTCTGATGTCAGAAGTCCTATCACTCTGTCCTTGCCGGCTGGTGTGGCTGTGCGGTTCTAGGCGCTTCAGTCTGAAACCGCGTGACCGCTACGGTCGCAGGTTCGAATCCTGCCTCGGGCATGGATGTGTGTCATGTCCTTAAGTTAGTTAGGTTTAAGTAGTTCTAAGTTCTAGGGGACTGATGACCACAGATGTTAAGTCCCATAGTTCTCAGAGCCATTTGAACCACTCTGTCCTTCTCCTTGTCAGTGTTTTCGACATATTCCTTTTCTCTCCGATTCTGTGCACAACCTCCTCATCCTTATCATTCTACCTATTTTTCAACATTAGTCTGCAGCACCACATCTCAAATGCTTCGAGTCTTTTCTGTTCCGGCTTTCCCACAGTACATGTTTCACTACCATACAATATTGCACTCGGAACGTACATTCTCAGAAGTTTCTTCCTCAAATTAAGGCCTATGTTTGATACTAGTAGACTTCTCTTGACCGGGAATTCCCTTTCTGCCAGTGGTAGTTTCTTCTGACGTCCTCCTTTCTCCGTCCGTCATGGGTTACTTTGCTGCCTAGGTAGCAGAATTCCTTAACCTCATCTACTTCGTGACCATCAATCGTAACGTTAAGCTTCTCGCTGTTCTCATTTTTGCTCCTTCTCATTACTTCCGTATTTCTTCGATTTACTGTCCATCCATATTCTGTACTCATTAGACGGTTCATTCCATTCAGCAGATCATGTAATTCTTCTTCATTTTCATCAGGATAGCAACGTCATCAGCGAATCGTAACATTGACATCCTTTCACCTAGAATTTTAATTGCACTCCCGAACCATTCTTTTACTTCTATCATTGCTTCTTCGGTGTACAGATTGAACACCCATTTTAATCTGAACACATCGTTCTTGGGCGTCCACTCTTATTATTCCCTCTTGGCTCTTGTACATATTGTATATTATCTGTATCTCCCTTTAGCTTATCCCTATTTTTCTCAGAATTTCGAATGTCTTCCACCGTTTGACATACTGGAACGCTTTTTCCTGATCGAGAAATCCTGTGAACATGTCTTGATTTTTTTTTAGTCTTGACTCCATTATCAACTACAACTTCAGAACTATCAACCTCTCTGGTGCCGTTACCTTTCCTAAAGCGAAAGTGATCATTGTCTAACACATCGTTCAATATTCTCTTCCATTCTTCTGTGTGTTATTCTTGTCTGCAACATGGAAGCATGAGCTGTTAAGCTGATTGTATAATGATTCTCGCACTTGTCAGCTCTTGCAGCCTTCGGAATTGTGTGGGTGATATTTTTCCGAAAGTCAGATTTTATATAGCCAGCCTCATCCATTCTACGCACCGACGTGAACAGTTCTGATGGAATGTTATCTATCCCTTCTGCCTTATTTGATCTTAAGTCCTACAAAGCACGTTTTAATTCAGGTTCTAATACTGGATTCCCCATCTCCTCTAAATTGACTCCTGTTGCTTCTTCTATCGCATCAGACAGATCTTCCCCTCATAGACGCCTTCAGGGTACTCTTTCCACCTGTCTGCTCTCTCCTCTGTATTTGACAGTGAAATTTCCATTGCGCTCTTAATGTTACCACCCTTGCTTTTAATTACCTAAATGTTGTTTTAACTTTTCTATATGCTGAGTCAGTCCTTCTGAAAATCTTTTCATTTTCGAATTCTTCACGTTTTTCATGCAACCATTTTGTCTTAGCTTCCCTAAACTTCCTTTTTATTTCATTCCTCAACGAAATGTATTTCTGTATTCCTGAATTTCCCTGATCATTTTTAGACTTCATTCTTTCATCTATCAACTGAAGTACTTCATCTGTTACGCATGGTTTCATCACAGTTACCTTCTTTGTATCCATGTTTTTCTTTCGAAAGTCTGCAATTGCGCTTTTTAGAGATGTCCATTCAACTGTACTGCCTACTGAGCTATTCCATATTGCTGTATCTACAGCCTTAGAGAACTTCAGGCGTATCTCATAATTTGTTTGTACTTCCGTAGCCTACTTCTTTGTGTAATGATTCTTCCTGAATAATCTCTTAAATTTCGACCTACTCTTCAACACTACTATATTGTGGTCTCAGTCTACATCTGCTGCTGGCTACGCCTTATTATTCAGTATCTGAATTCGGTATCTCTGTCTGACCATGATGTAATCTAACCGAAATCACCCGGCCTTTTCCAAGTATGCCTCTGCCTCTTGTGATTCTTGAACAGATTGTTTGCTATTACTGAATGAAATTCATTCCAGAACTCAGGAATCCTTATCTTCTTTCCATTTAACTTTATTGACCCCTACTACATCTAGATTGAGTCTTTGCATTTCCCTTTCCAGATTCTGTAGCTTCCCTAGCACGTTCAAGCTTCTGACATTCCAAGCCCCGACTCATAGACCGTTATGCTTTCGTTGGTTATTAAATATTTTTCTCATGGTCACCTCCCCCTTGGCAGTCCTCTCCCGGACATTTGAATGAGGGACTAATCCGGAATCTTTTGCCTGTGGAGAAATGATCATGAGACTTTTTCATTTTTAGGCCACATATCGCGTGGACACACTTTATGTGTCTTTAATGCAGTGGTCTCCATTACCATCTCCAGTCTTATGCCGTTGTTCACCGCTGATGCTTCCGCCTTTAGGAGCAGTTTCCGATCCCAAGGACAAGATAGTGCTTTGAACCTCTGCCCGCTCTCCCGCCCTCTTTGGCAAGGTCGTTGGCAGAATCAGGGTGACTTCTTAAGCCAGCAGTCTTCGGCTACCAATGCTGCTTATTAATCAAAAGTTAAGCGGTGATGAGTTTCGAACCTGGGTCTGAAAACGTTTGATTACTAATAAAAAATGCTACTTCTTTTTTTTTGTAATCTCGTTTTGTTGCATTGGTTCGGGGTGGGCGTTCCATAAGACTTGTTCAAGTTCATCGTTGATCCATTCATTCAATTTTTTTTATGTATATATTACAGATGGTCAGTTGAAGACCACTGTCCTCATCTCGCACTGCAGCATCCAGACTCGGAAGAGGCAACAGCAGTGCGCCAAACGCCTCCAACCATTCACCCCATCGAAGCGTTAACAGAGAACAGTGCTTATACGGCTGGCTGAGCGTGCCCCGGATTACAAACTCACGGCACAAACACGAAAAAAAAAAACAAGAAACTTCATATTCACACTTCATTTTCCAAATGATGGATACACTGCCGAAAACTTGGGGTATAGGTGTCTTCGTTTTAGCTGTTCAGGATAGGATTCAACACGAGAATCACCTTGGCGTAATTCTGGAAGAGCATGTTAGACAGTGATTTCCTTACCCGAGGAACGAGGGAAAAGTCACTGGGTATTAAATCACACAAAATATGACAGACCAAAGATACACCGTGAGTGACTGTATTCAGGCCATTTTTCAATATTAAATTTTAATTTTTCCCTGTCTGAAAGAACCTAAATTGGTATAAATTACAAGCATGTAAGTTTAATAGTACGTAAGTTACTGGAGGTCAAAGTGGCCGATTACTATCGGTCATGTTAGACCATAAGTACTCCACAGTTACATGAAAAAGAGGTAGCGGCATGCTTTTAAATATATTTAAAAATCTATGTCTTTGTTTATATCTGATATAAACTATTCAAGAAGAAACTGGTTAAATATTTACTGTGTTTTAGAAAGCACAGAGACATTGGGCTACTGGGCTACCTTCTGTTCTATCTCTTTGATATATGTTTATTTAATTTGTTTATTTATTTAATAATGTGTGTCAGAGCGTGTTTATGGTCCAGTCGTAGGAATATTTATTTAAATTAAAGTTATTTAAATGTAAATCCAGTATTTCGAATGCGTTTCAAAATGTTTGAGAGTGTGCGTCGGCTTGGAGACATGAAGGAAGCGCTATCGCCAATCACAGCGTTGGTTACTAGGAGATGTGGCTACTGAAGTGAATGGAGGGGGAGGTCCAGAACAGTACGGCACAGAACATGGGAAGTGCTGGTTGTGACGGCGCGACGGTCGCACAGTCGGCGCAAAGACTTAAAGACTTGGACAGTGGAGCTGTCTGTGCATGGTGGCAGAGGATAGAGATATTTCGGAGTGCCGACCTGTGCTCTTGTGTGATTTTCGTGGCTTCTGCAGTGAAGACATAGTATGAGTTCAGAAGTGAATATCTCACGAGCTATGTTGTCCTTCATAACTAATTACATGAAGTAGGAATCTATTGTTTCCCTGTTATTCGACTCATATATTATTTTACTTCAGGACCATCGACACCAATAAGTGTTTTGTAGAAATATACTGCATACTGAAAAGTATTTCTACTATCGTACTCACGATTTAAAGTCGTTAATTAAGTACTTGCAGATTTTATTTAATTGCAATCTTTAATTTATAAACTATGTTACTTTCGTAATTCGCAATAGCCGAGTGATAGAAACCTTTGACCATTCGATTCATGTGTGTATTCTTATCGTATACTGTAGACTCAGCAGTATTTGACCTGTAATGTGGCAACTACGTATCGCAGCCCCTAGGCAACGAAACAAATCAAAACTTTTAATATTTCTACTCTGAGTCTGAGGGTACGTAGTTGAGGGCCGCACCATTTCATTTTATTGTTTGAAAGGCCGCAAGCTGTAAGTTTTTCTGAGAGTGAGACCCATTTTGATTGACTTATTTATATGTTATAAGAGCAACTGACTTGTATTATCCCCCCATGAACCATGGGCCTTGCCGTTGGTGGGGAGGCTTGCGTGCCTCAGCGATACAGATAGCCGTACCGTAGGTGCAACCACAACGGAGGGGTATCTGTTGAGCGGCCAGACAAACGCGTGGTTCCTGAAGAGGGGCAGCAGCATTTTCAGTAGTTGCAGGGGCAACAGTCTGGATGATTGACTGATCTGGCCTTGTAACACTAACCAAAACGGCCTTGCTGTGCTGGTACTGCGAACGGTTGAAAGCAAGGGGAAACTACAGCCGTAATTTTTCCCGAGGGCATGCAGCTTTACTGTATGGTTAATGATGATGGCGTCCTCTTGGGTAAAATATTCCGGAGGTAAAATAGTCCCCCATTCGGATCTCCGGGCGGGGACTACTCAGGAGGCCGTCGTTATCAGGAGAAAGAAAACTGGCGTTCTACGGAGCGGAGCGTGGAATGTCAGATCCCTTAATCGGGCAGGTAGGTCAGAAAATTTAAAAAGTGAAATGAATAGGTTAAAGTTAGATAAAGTGGGAATTAGTGAAGTTCGGTGGCAGGAGGAACAAGACTTTTGGTCAGGCGAATACAGGGTTACAAATACAACGCAGGAGTAGGTTTAATAATGAATAAAAAAATAGGAATGCGGGTAAGCTACTACAAACTGAATAGTGAACGCATTATTGTGGCGAAGATAGACACGAAGCCCACACCTCCTACAGTAGTACAAGTTTATATGCCAACTAGCTCTGCAGATGACGAAGAAATTGAAGAAATGTATGATGAAATAAAAGAAATTATTCAGATAGTGAAGGGAGACGAAAATTTAATAGTCATGGGTGACTGGAATTCGGTAGTAGGAAAAGGGAGAGAAGGAAACGTAGTGGGTGAATATGGATTGGGGGTAAGAAATGAAAGAGGAAGCCGCCTGGTAGAATTTTGTGCAGAGCATAACTTAATCATAGCTAACACTTGGTTCAAGAATCATGAAAGAAGGCTGTATACATGGAGAACCCTGGAGATACTAAAAGGTATCAGATAGATTATATAATCGTAAGACAGAGGTTTAGCAACCAGGTTTTAAATTGTAAGACATTTCCAGGGGCAGATGTAGACTCTGACCACAATCTATTGTAGATTAAAACTGAAGAAACTGCAAAAATGTGGGAATTTAAGGATATGGGACCTGCATAAACTGACTAAACCAGAGGTTGTAGAGTTTCATGGAGAGCGTAAGGGAACAAATGGCAGGAATGGGGGAAAGAAATACAGTAGAAGTAGAATGGGTAGCTTTGAGGGATAAAGTAGTGAAGGCAGCAGAGGACCAAGTAGGTAAAAAGACGAGGGCTAGTAGAAATCCTTGGGTTACAGAAGAAATATTGAATTTAATTGATGAAAGGACAAAATATAAAAATGCAGTAAATGAAGCAGGCAAAAAGGAATACAATCGTCTCAAAAATAAGATTGACAGGAAGTGCAAAATGGCTAAGCAGTAATGGCTAGAAGATAAATGTATGGATGTAGAGGCTTATCTCACTAGGGGTAAGATAGATACTGCCTACAGGAAAATTAAGGAGACCTTTGGAGAAAAGAGAACCACTTGCATGAATATCAAGAGCTCAGGTGGAAACCCAGTTCTAAGCAAAGAAGGGAAAGCAGAAAGATGGAAGGAGTATATAGAGCGTCTATACAAGGGCGATGTACTTGAGGACAATATTATGGAAATGGAAGAAGATGTAGATGAAGATGAAATGGGAGATATGATACTGCGTGAAGAGTTCGACAGAGCACTGAAAGATCTGAGTCGAAACAAGGCCCCCGGAGTAGACAACATTCCATTAGAACTACTGACGGCCTTGGGAGAGCCAGTCCTGACAAAACTCTACCATCTGGTGAGCAAGATGTATGAAACAGGCGAAATACCCTCAGACTTCAAGAAGAATATAATAATTACAATCCCAAAGAAATCAGTTGTTGACAGATGTGAAAATTACCGAACTATCAGTTTAATAAGTCACGGCTGCAAAATACTAACGCGAATTCTTTACAAACGAATGGAAAAACTAGTAGAAGCCGACCTTGGGAAGATCAGTTTGGATTCCGTAGAAATATTGGAACTCGTGAGGCAATACTGACCGTACGGCTTATCTTAGAAGCTAGATTAGGGAAAGGCAAACCTACGTTTCTAGCATTTGTAGACTTAGAGAATGCTTTTGACAATGTTGACTGGAATACTCTCGTTCAAAGTCTGAAGGTGGCAGGGGTAAAATACAGGGAGCGAAAGGCTATTTACAATTTGTACAAAAACCAGATTTGAGTTATAATAGTCGAGGGACATGAAAGGGAAGCAGTGGTTGGAAAGGGAGTGAGACAGGGTTGTAGCCTATCCCCGATGTTATTCAATCTTTATATTGGGCAAGCAGTGAAGGAAACAAAAGAAAAATTCGGTGTAGGTATTAAAATCCATGGAGAAGAAATAAAAACTTTGAGGTTCGCCGATGACATTGTAACTCTGTCAGAGACAGCAAAGGACTTGGAAGAGCAGTTGAACGGAATGGATGGTTTCTTGAAGGGAGGATATAAGATGAACATCAACAAAAGCAAAACGAGGATAATGGAATGTAGTCGAATTAAGTCGGGTGATATTGAGGGTATTAGATTAGGAAATGAGACACTTAAAGTAATAAGGGAGTTTTGCTATTTGGGGAGCAAAATAACTGATGATGGTCGAAGTAGAGAGGATATAAAATGTAGACTGGCAATGGCAAGAAAAGCGTTTCTGAAAAAGAGAAATTTGGTAACATCTAGTATAGATTTAAGTGTCAGGAAGTCATTTCTGAAAGTATTTGTATGGAGTGTAGCCATGTATGGAAGTGAAACATGGACGATAAATAGTTTAGACAAGAAGAGAATAGAAGCTTTCGAAATGTGGTGCTACAGAAGAATGCTGAAGATTAGATGGGTAGATAATATAACTGATGAGGAGGTATTGAATAGGATTGGGGAGAAGAGAAGTTTGTGGCACAACTTAACTAGAAGAAGGGATCTTCAGACAAACTTGACTCAGACAATTTCTTTTCAAACATAAAGCCAAGGTTCGGATTTGCGTACATACATTCGTGTGGATCTGGTGTTGTCAACAAATCAACAGTTGGAAAAACTATGTTTTGTCCGAGTGACTGCATGAGAAATACAAGTGTATCTAGTAATTTTGTGTTGTCATTGTCTTCTCCTTCAAAAGCTTTTATTGCTATTTGTATGTCTTTTAAAGCATGTTTAAGGTAAAACATGTAAAGATGCTTTGAGTCGTCACAATACATCTTGTACAAAAGATCGGCAGTGTAACAATTGTCTTGAACCATGGGAAGTGAAAAATGTAGCTTTAGTTCTACACACTGCTCCAGAATTCTTCGTATTGCTGGTTCAATTGAAAGTCAACGTGTTGTACAGACCTTCAAAATTCTTAGTGGCTGTTTTCCACAATTTATTGTCTCATATACCTCTTTATATTCCTCTTGTCTAACCAATTGTAGGTTTCCCGTACAATAAACTCTATGTTGCTAGGTATGGTATTCACTGAGGCATGCGAAACTGCAAGCTGAAGAGAGTGACAAATGCAACGAATCAATACCAAACGCGTCAAACCATATTTTCTCTTGAGTTGTTCGAAAAGCTCATTGTTTATTCCAACCATTGCAGAGGTATTATCTGTGCCAATTCCTACCATATTTGTGATTGGAAGTTTGAGATCTTTCAAAGAATCCACAAGAACAGCAGCCAGATTTCTTGCTTCTGCAGTTTCTACTACAGCTAGTTTGAGAAATGCTGATCTAATGGTTTGGTTGTTTACACTATAGTACCGTATAACGATACCTAGCATTTTAGATATTGATACATCTGTGGATTCATCTATTAGTAGACTGTATTTTTGGTTACCTATATCTTCAGCCAATGATTGTGTAAAATATGGAGCCAAAACTTCAGTTATAATGTTAGTGCACTTTGTACGATGTAATTGCATGTTTTTAGCGCCCTCATCACCGGAAAACACCTTCTTCCACAGTATTCCTAAATGATCTACAGCTAAAGTAGAACAATGTTCAGCAATAAATAAAGAACTGGCGCCTTCCACTCTTCTTGCTATTCTAACTGTGGTTTTCGGAACAATTTTCACAGGTAAGGTGGTTTGTGTTTCTTGTAATAAATTTTTTGTTTATGCTTAATAGTTTTCAGATGCTTTCTAATATCACACAATTATCATAAAACTCTGTTGCACATACTTGACATCTTGCCTTGGATATGTTTCCAACGACTGGTTTCAGCCACCCATTGAATTCAGGTTGTGCTTCCCACGCATCTCGATATTTTTGAGCGTACTGCTTCTTCTTCTGCGGTAAATCCATTATGTAAGCCACCACAACGTAAGTTTCACCAATTTATAATCACTCAAAATACATTAAAACTCATGCGAACTAGAGGTCCTCAAACGATCTACTCACTCGGTAACTCCATATCAGTCCTATTGTTAGTTGTTTAAAACTTAATAATGTCTGAGATACCCCCACCGAATTGTTCTTGCGTTACCACAGTGCATGTGGTAATAATTTGAGTGCGAGTTAACATTTCCAAAAATTAGAGGTTGCTGGACAGAATGTATTTTATTATACTTATTATTACGTATGCTTTTGTCAATTCGAAAAATAAAGAGAGTTCAAAAGTTGAAGAATTATAGATCGATACGCTATCGACGATAACAGGCTAGTGGGTAATGAATAATGAATTGTTCTATAGTCAAGGTCTTTTTACTCTGTAGACAGTTCCCACATTCAGGTTTACTAAATGCTGAACAATGCTACATTACCTGCTAAGAACTTAATTTAACTTAGTAAATCTAGAACAATGTCAGTGCAGTACCCATTCTATAGTTAAAATCTTAGTTTTGTTAATGAAAATACTGGCCCAAAATAGTTTTAATTGGTACTTCAAAAGTCGTCAGTACTCCAAAAGTCGCCAGATAAGTCGCTAAATACTTTTTGTCTCTAAAAAGTTTTTTTGTCACTAATACAAAGGCAAAAGTCTCCATTTCTAGCTAAATTGGCAACACTGACTGTGATACAACACACTCTCTCCACAACGCAACAATACTACTGCTTAACGCTGCGGCTCCACTCGACTCGACTGTTACCCACTTGCTTGCCCCTGCTCTGCTCAATAATGCAAACTCTGGAAACCAAAAACTGTGTATCGCTAAACTGTTCAGCATACAATGATGTTTAAAGAGAGAAAACTCCGAGTAAACTGATAATTATCATTATATTTACATTCAAAGATGCTCCAGGTGTTAAATGCCAAACAAACTGTGATTTTCTACCATTTCATTTAATGTACAATCCTTTCAACATGCTATAATAACCAAATACCTCTCTCCTCCCCCCCCACTCCCCGCCCCCCTCCATACACACACTCATAAGGCATTTCCACTTCTCTGGTGCAGAGGGTGCTATCAATGCTAGCGGACATACAGTTCACAATTCCCATTCCAGATAAATGAGATGACTCTGAAATGATCTTTAAAAAGACATGCGTTTGATCTCTAGAAGGAAACTGAGATTTCAGGCTCAGAAATAAGTGTGTCATAATCAGATAATACAAATACAGAACTTTCAAAATACGTTTCAGTGACGGCATTAAAGCCCTGCACTTACCTGGGCTTCAACTACTCGTCAATTTCCCAGATATGTAGTATTTTATGTCGACGACGAAACTTGTTTTGCAAGTTCTAAGTTTGTTGTATCCAACGATGACTGTAACCGAAAAGGCGCAGTAATGTAATTACTAAGCGATTGACCACAGACAACAGTGTCCAGGCTATCGAGGAACTGATTCTCAGCAGCTCCAGACATTTCAGAGATGAGATCGTCCTCATAGCGCTTATCCAAAAACGTAACCAACCCAAGGACACCACACACATCCATGCCCAAGGCAGGATTCGAACCTGCGACAACAGCAGCAGCGCGGTTCTGGACTGAAGCGCCTGGAACCGCTCGGCCACAGCGGCCTGCGAATTTCGTTTTGATGAAGATAGTGTCATGTTTCTGTCTCATTTTAAGGTGACGTATATCAGTCAATAGAAGTTGTTTGGCCTGCCGTACTAATGTGTAACACACTTTTTGAAGTCTCGTCGGGTACCGCGTCTAACATCATTTACACTACTTTATAAAGGTCAAAAATCTCGAAATATTATCGACCGATTTACTTTAGATTTTTCCACGATAATCTAATAAATGTTGGGACTGACGTAGGCTACATTTTTTTTAAATATTTGTGATTTACAAGTACAATGACGAAAAAAATCCAACACCAAAAGTAAGCAGAGTAATGAAATTCCGGGAATACATTTGTCTAGGTAACATATTTAAGTAATTAACATTGCACGGTCACAGGTTAGCATAAGAGCAAGGTAAGCCATGCCAAGTATGAATGGGTACAACCGCCAGAATTTAGACTGCAAGCATAAATTCTGTTGCACAGATGCCTGATATGTTGTGGAATGGAGTTCCATGTCTGTTGCACTTGACAGGTTAATACAGGAACTATCAATACTGTCTGTGAACGAAGCGGGAGTTGTCATCCGATGACGTCCCATGTGTGGTCGACTGGAGACACATCTCGTGATCAAGCCGACTGCGGCAAGATGTCGCCACTGTGTAGAGCATGCTGGGTTACAACAGCAATATGTGGGCGAATGTTATCTATTGGAAAACAGCCCCTGAGATTCTGTTCATGAATGGCAGTAGTATGGATTGACATGCGCGTTGGATAACCAGACGAACCCACACCCCAGACCACATCTCCAGATGTATGTCCAGTCTGTCTAGCGTGCAGACAGGTTGGTTGCAAGTCGTAAACTAGTCTCCATCTAACCAACGTGCGGCTATCACTGGTACCGAGGCAGATGCAAATTTCATCAGAAAACACAAAAAATCTGCGTCATACCCTCCAGTGAGCTGTCGCTTGACGCCACTGAAGTGACAAATGGCGGTAGTTGAGGTCAGTGGCATGCACAGTATAGTATGTCTGGCTTGGAGCTGTCCTTGAAGTAACTGATTTGTATCAGTTCGTTGTGTCATTTGGTGCCAACAGCTGCTAAAACTGATGCTGAAGATGCAGTACGAAGCGCCAGAGCCATACGTCAGACACTACAGTCTTCCCTCTTGCTAGTCCCAGTTATCTTGCGACTGTACATCCTCGTGAGCACAACTGCCAGGTACCGTGGCTACACCCATGCCAAGTCTTTCTGCAATAACGGAGAAGGAACATCCAGCCTCGTAGCCTTATTAAACGATCCCGTTAAAACTCAGTCAGGTGTTGATAACGGCATCTTTGTCGCCCTAAGGGCATTCTTGGCTAACATCAGCTCATCACATCCATTCTGAAAGATAACTAACTTCGTCGACCGTTACAGCGCTTACTTAAAGCAAACGTCATTTGAATCTTCATAGTGGCCCTATAGCGTCGGTCTAATATGACTGGCGCGAAATTATAATAGACGTCATCATTCACATGTAGAAATTAGCCTCCCAACTTCCGTTTATTTCACGCAATTTCTTCTTGGTGTCATTTTTTTCACGTCACTATATATAAAGGGGAAAGGTTGTTAGAATTCTTGACCGATTTATTGCACATTTTTACACAATAGTCTAATAAATGGTCAGAAGGCCGTAGGCTACTTAGTTTTTAACACACATACACACACACACACACACACACACACTTCATATTTTACACGGTACTCTAATTAATACTCAGATGGACGTAACGTATATACTGTTTTAAACAATAATGTGCAGGTTTCCTGTTAAAACCGACTGCGAAAAAGAAAATTCTATTTTGTGCTCTGTTGTGAAAATGTATGGTTTCTTTTCACTACCAAAGGTCTGCTGATGCCAGTTGCAACCATATGCCGCTAGTTGGCTCCAAATTGCAGCGTGCAACTTGGAGGTGTGTATCGTAACTATGTCGGTGTGTGAGAAACAGAGTGCGTAATCAAGTTTTGAACTCGATGAGTTCGTCGACACATGAAGCAGCCGCTCCTTCACCATGAAATCCCGTACCACACACGAGAGCTGCGACATCTGCAACAGACCGACGCCGAGGGCTCACTGTCATCGATCGTCCTCCATCTTGGCCCCATTCGATTTTCATCTGTCTCCTAAAACTAAACAGCTCTTTCGCGGACTTTACTTTCGTCATAATAAAGCGGTTCAAGCAGAGATGTCTCCGTCAACGAAGTCTAACATTCTACAGTGATGGTATCAACAAACTGGTCTCTCGTGGGGAGAAATAAGTTGGTCACCACGGTGACCATGTTGAGAAATAAATATGAAGAATAAGGAAGTAAAATGTTACTAAAACTTGTTTCGTTTAAAAATCTTTAACAGTTTTCACATAAGAAACTCGAAGGCACTACTTTTCCCCACAGCCTTGTGTATTGTTTCCCATTACATACAGATATTTTAAGACAAAGATTGTATTCCGAATAATGAGCTTTCTTGTGTGTTTTCTCGCAGTCGGTTTTAACAGGAAACAGAAATTTGCATTTATGGCTCAACAGCTTGTGGTGAGTATATTACTAGGAAGTCTGAATTTACAATAATAACTAACAAAAGCCCAAGATCATACAGGGGGAGGAACGAAACGGAAATAGAGGAGGGAAGGAGGAGATGGACGAAGAGAGGGCAAAGGAGGAGTAAATAGACGGAAGGTTTCGGGAGGGAGAAGCAGATTAGGACTTACATCCAGGTCCCATATATATTTAGCAATTGCGAAGCCTTGCTGGGTTCTCTAGTATCGAATAAAGATTAGTCGAACTGACAGGTACTGTACATTATTGATACAGTTTATTCGCCGTGAAAGTTTAAGTTTCCGTAGTTCTACCGCCATATGAGACAAGATTTTATCGCCAGACTCTTTGGATGAGATACTGAAAGAGAGTGCGATGTTCAGCGCATTTCGATCACGTTCCTATCCCGGCAATAGGCAAGACGTGGTTAATTTCGAAGCGAGTTAACCCATCTGTGTGTGCGAATGCTTATGTGTGTCGGATGCATGAGTGCGCGTGTGCATATCTGCCCCTATGCATATGTGTGTGCGTGTGTGTGTGTGTGTGTGTGTGTGTGTGTGTGTGTGTGTGTGACAGACAAAGAGAGAGAGAGAGTACTTGTGCATGCGTACGTGTATGAGTGAGTGAGTGTGTGTGTGTGTGTGTGTGTGTGTGTGTGTCACGCACCGGTGACCTGTGCTTGCAGCCGCTGCGGCCCCTAAACCCCTACGCATCACGCGGAAACGCATGAGGTGGAGTATAGGGTGAAAGCCATTTTCCAGTCCAATCACCCCGATTTTCTGCTCCGCTCGCCCCCCTTGTCTGACTGACGGGCGCGCTGCAGCGCCCTCGCCTTCCCGCTGTGGGAAAGCCTTCGCCACGGCTTCATCCGTCCGCCGCCTTCTCAATTTGCTTAACTTGCCGACATTCAAAGTACCGCCGCAAAACGGCTGCCATCTTGCACTTTATCCAATAGCCATCAGGCTGCGTTCACCGAATTCGTTTCTGTACCAAGTAATACTCTTTCTGTCCTTTTGAGAATCAAGGGAGGATTTATTGGAGTCTTGATTATCATCTCCGCTGCTCCCCCATGTAACACGAGGTATCTTCGCATTTCGTGCTACTTTACTCGACCTTCAAATTATGCATCAAAAAAAGAAACACACTACATGTGACTTTGCTTAACAGGAATCTCCATGACAAAGCTGTAACACAACGAGCCATTACACACAGCCTGACGACCGGTTCATTAACACGTGGGAAACATATTCCGTTCCGTGAAACATAGGGACAGTCGTATTCGATCTACTTAAAGGCACAAATGAAACACTCACTTTGATTACTAAAGAACTGGGTTTACCGTGAACAGGAAGGTCTGCGCCAAAATTACAATATTGGGAAGAGCCCAACTAGACTCGATAATTGAAATATTATTTCAGTTGGTTACAGATCCATAGATCATGTGAACGATTCTTTTATCGAAACGGTGTGGAACCATTCAGCTTACAGGTATACAAGATACGTGACTAGTGTTAAACGGGTGTGCAAACCAGGTGCGCAAGCGAGTTTTTATGACAGTAGGGCAAAAGATTTTTCCCGTACATGCGATTTAGAACTTTCGAGGATATTGTCATGTGCTCATGATTTTCACCAACTGGTTTTTACACTGCAATTTTAGTACCTCGTTAGTGTTAGAAATATAAACAAGCTAACACTATAATCACAGTAAAACCTATTTTCACTTTCCCAGATTTTACATTTTTTCGACACATAAGTTATTTACGGTTGGTACTGTTGCAAGCCCCATTCTCTTACATAACCTGTTTCCCTTGCATTAAAAATTTCGTCTGGCTAACATTTAAAACGCGACTATCACAAGCTTAAATGTCAATTTTGGAACTTAATCACGTTCCCGGTTAGGGACGGATAAGACTCCCGATTGATCAAGACATCGATGCTTCTTTAATAATAATGTCGATATAAAGTGCAGATAGTTAGGTGATCAACACATCGATTAATATACCTTAATTATTGAGTGTGGAAAGCGACATTTTTCATTCTCTATCTTTTCTTCACTCATAGGCACCATCATCGACAAATCTCTTGCCCATTCCAGCTACTACTCACCTTTGCAGTCTAACAGTACATGTCTTGCAATGGGCTTAATTTAATTTCATAATTGGTACTACAAACGAGCACTAAATTTGAACATGAATGTAAATGTACTGCAGATTCATCAAAGTTTAACACTTTCGGTGTCATTTATACCACTGCAAATAACATTACGAGGTTCAAAACGAACCACATTTGGGGACAGCACTGTACGGGAATGGTGAAAATTACTCTCTCTGCTCCCCACTATGAGGCAGAATGTGCGCTATCCTTACCCCGTGACTTCCTCGGACAAGCAAAACAGACGCAATGTAGAAGTAACGTGGACTCGGCACAAAAGTCACACACATCATTGCACTAGTACTTAATCGAAAATGGACTCTTGTCTGAAATATTCATGGGAGCAGAATATTTCATGTACAGGACAAGTATCAGAAGCGTTTCACTCACAATACTTCTCTCGCATAGGGACGCTTCAAAAACATCAATATATCACATTATCAATATTTTTGTCTCGATAATATCGATGCCCATTACAAATACCGATACAAAATAATCGATATTTTTTACAATTAACCATCCGTATCCAGGATGAGATTTTCACTCTGCAGCGGAGTGTACGCTGATATGAGACTTCCTGGCAGATTAAAACTGTGTGCCCGACCGAGATTCGAACTCGGGACCTGAGGCACGCAAGCCTCCCCACCAACGGCAAGGTCCATGGTTCACGGGGGGAGATCGCTTATGTTGGCAATAATTCCAATGACGAAGACTTTCTACATCTACTGGTAAATATCGATCAAGGGCTACACAGTACAAATGGGAACCCCTTCCACGAATGAACAGAGGTATAACACAACATGATACTTTCAATTAGTTCAAATGGCTCTGAGCACTATGGGACTAAACTGCTGAGGTCATTAGTCCCCTAGAACTCAGAACTAGTTAAACCTAACTAACCTAAGGACATCACAAACATCCATGCCCGAGGCAGGATTCGAACCTGCGACCGTAGCGGTCTTGCGGTTCCAGACTGCAGCGCCTTTCAATTAGTGTCTGACAGTTAACTGTTAGTTGAATTTTGAAGGAGTAAGCTTCGCTGAAAGTGTTTCGTTGTGCAACTGTTCTGTTACACCAGCAGCCATTTGGTGTTTGTGATGATTTGCGTACCTAGGGAATTGGGGTGTGACTTTTTTATTCCATAGGAAGGTAAAATTACTGATATGGAGCTCTCACTATGGAAATTCGGGCACTCTGACAGCGACTAAGCAGAGCTGCTGCATGGCGGCAGCAGTCAGCAATGGCCAGGGCAGTGCATTCCCTACTGGAGTACCGATTATTCTTCGTGTTCTACTTTCCCCATTTATACATATCTATAAACCGGATATCGATCTACATTAATTTGGGACCGCTCTGTCGAATGGGCACGTAAAATCCCGCTTAAGTTGTTTTCAAGGGGAAACAAACCGACGTTAACTATCGACGCTGGGCGTCACATGTACATCTGGAGAGACCACTCGATTATGATCCGATCGCGGCATATGCCATCTCGGTGGGTAGTAGAGGTTCCAACGACACCTGCCGACAGATAGCTTTGTGGCATAGCTAACAGAGCACCATCTGTGTCTACACCCAGAAGGCTCAGTGTGGTACGAACGTGTAAAGCAAGCGAGAAACCATGCCACGGAGACAGACTCGTGCTTCCTACAGCCAGCTGAGCGAGTTTGAAGTGGGTCGAATTGTGGTCTTCCAAGCAGCGGAGTGGTCCTTTCATAGAAAATTGAACGTGCTCAGAGCTTATGGGTCCAGACTTGTCATAGTGAGCTGTTGCATACCAGTTGAAACGTCCCTTAGAAAAATTAAGAACGACTGTGCTGGTAAATTCGACGTTATTTGATTTTCAAACAGCTGAGCAACATTCAACGTACTGAAAAACAGTTTTCTCTTTCTCATCATTACTAAACTGACACACAATACTTTCAGCGCAACGCAATCTGACTTTTAATAATCCCTACTAAAGAATTGCTCTGACTGACAATAACCTATACCTTTAATGAATCACTTACCTCACAAAAATCTTCGTTACTCGAACTACTGCGATACAGTGAGCGCCAATACTGCCAGCTAAATAAAAGATTATAGCTACTAAAGGCACTAAATACTGATAGACATAGTAAGCAAATGATTTTGATAGAGAACAAACAATTTATTTACCTTAATAATGTTCAAAAGTCATCATATATATGTCTATCAACTTATGACATCGATCTTCAAAAACTTCCTTTTTCTGGCGGACACACGTCCAGATCGTCCGCTTATAGTATCCTCTCAAAACTCTGGCATCTCTCTCTCCACATCCACCACTGCTCGCGGCTCACCTCCAACTGCCCAACACTACAATAGCGAATATTCCAACAATGCCAACCAGCTGCAGAGTGAACACAACACAGTGATTTTCAGACAGAGCGCTACGTGGCGTTGCGAACATAAAAACCTAAACAGTCTACCTACACAGTTACTGGCAGTTGGCCCGCGGGTGGGCACGTACACCTGTAGCCCGTCTTCCACTCATGTCACAATATCGACGTGCACGGCTCGACTGGTGCCGCCATAAGATGACTTGGATGATGGAATGGTGCCACGTAGTCTCAAGCGATGAAAGCAGATTTTACCTGCACGGAAATGATGGCCGTTTGGGCATACGACGTAGACCTGGAAAGTGCTGTCTCATAAGGCACATTAACTGAAGATACACTGTCCCCACCCTGGCCTTATGGTCTGGGGTGCGATAAGCTGCAACCCTCATTCACCTTTTCTAGAGAGGACGCTAACCAGCCCTCGGTACGTGCAGAACGCTGTTAGATCAGTTCTTTTGTCGATCTTGCAACAGGGAGGTGATGTGTTGTTCCAACATGATAATGCTCTCCCACACACAGCCCGTGAAACCCAACGTGCTCTGGAAGAAGGCAGCAACTTCCCCGGCCGAACATGGCTCCAATGGAGCACAAGTGGGATATGTTGAAACGAGAACTGACTTGTGTTAGTCGTCAACCGACAATTCTTACACTACTACGCCAACAGGTCGAGCATTTGTGGGATAACCAGGACAGTATACGACATCCATTCGATCGACTGTATGCCAGAGTCAGCGCGTGCATTGCCTTCCGTGGAGGCTACGTCTATGGGTCTAGTAATACGGGTGTTTCAGCATGGGTCAATACCACTGAACGGCTTCTGCTATTGATCTGTAAATGAGATTAATCACATACTGCCGGCAGGTGTGGCCGAGCGGTTCTAGGCGCTACAGTCTGGAACCGAACGACCGCTACGCTCACAGGTTTGAATCCTGCCTCGGGCATGGATGTGTGTGATGTTCTTAGGTTAGCTAGGTTTAAGTAGTTCTAAGTTCTAGGGGACTGATGACCTCTGAAGTTAAGTCCCACAGTGCTCAGAGCCATTTGAACCATTCACATACTTCATATAACTGTTGCAACAATAAATCTTGAATGAATTGGAAACCTCTGAAAGGATGTGCAAATTTTTCGTCCCGGTATCGTGTTTTGGAGGACGAGAGGACAATATATTTAGTTGGTGTGGAGCGTTTGAGGGGGGGTGGGGGGAGGGGGGGGGGCGAGGGAAGTAATAACTAATACGTGTGCATGCGTGTGTGTGTGTGTGTGTGTGTGTGTGTGTGTGTGTGTGTGCGTGTTGTAGGCAGAAGTCAACTTAACCTCGCGGTCAGGGCAAATTTTCTCCCAACGGTAACAGCTGCAGGCCGTCAGCTGCTGGGACACGACCGGTCTGGCCGTCGTGGAGTGGAGTTCCATTTGCGGTTAGCCCCTGCTCTGACCTCGTGAAATTTCCTTCCAGGCTCTGCTGAACAGCCCCACACTCTCCGGGCTCCAGCTAAAAATGAAACGTCTGACCGCAAGGCCGGGCACTCTCATGAGTGTCCTTCTGTATTCTTTTCTGTTGCTGGCCATTTGCCGTTCTCTGACTGTGCTGGCATTACAAAGATCTTTGCTGAGATTGCGCAATGGCTCAGCCGAGACTTAATCGTTACTATCAAAAAATCTCAGCAATCGGTCCCACTTTTCACGACAGAAATGCATGAAAACAATCGGCGCTGTTCGCCGAAATACAGTATCCCTAATTTATTATTACTGTGTCGTTAAACTGCTGAACAAAAAAGTCACCTTCAGAAAATGCAACGCAGCAGCGAAACTGCGTGATAGGGATTCATTAGTCCTTCGTATGTCACACAAGATACCTATAAAGCAGTCACACAGTAACCATTACAAGCGGGCTGGTAGTTTGTAGAAGCGGAGATTGCGTCCGATAACGTTCTAGACATGCTCCATCATTTTCAAATCAGATGAGATATTTGGTGGACAGGACACGGCCATGAGCTCAATATTATGCTGTTAAAACCACAGTAGCACGGTTCTGGCCTTGTGACAAGGACTGATGTCCTGCTGAAAAATGCCATCGCGATCGGGGAAATCATAAGACATGAAGGGAATTAGATGGTCGGTAATAAAGTGCACTGAGTCCAGAGGTGCTATGGTGCCTTCGAATATTACCATAGGTCCTACGAAAGCCCAGAATACAATATTGCACCCACTACTCAGCGATCGTGGTGAGGCGCATGTTTCGAGCAGCCATTCGCCTCGATGACGACCGTTTACGTGGTGAAACCAGTAGCGAAAACATATGAGAGGCTATTCGCTCGTTTCTTTCGTCAGTAGACTCATCTGAATCGTGTTATCGAGTAATTGTACTTTCCTACGTAGCACGTGCGTCCACGTCATCCTATTTTGTACGTTTCTCTCTGACACATAGATTGCTAACACGTACCTACGAGAAAAGTCGCCGCCATTCTTGTGATCTCGATACGTTATTCTGTTTGGCATTTGTTCCAGAAAAATAGCGAATATTCCACTGTTTTCTGGTACAGAGATCCTTCGATAGGTAGCGTTATAAATACGGACTATTCGCCGAATAGGAAGCTAGTTTACATTCAGAAGCAGAAATATTAAGACTGAAGAAGTAAAATGTCCCAGTTGCAGCAAGTACAAGTGTGAAGATTAGTCAAGAGTGAGAGTGATCAGTTCATTGTAAAGTATTAATAATGGTAATTCATATTATTTTCTCAGTAAAAATATTGTTACGAGACTCGAGGTATGGGAAATTATTGATGCGTATATCTCCGGTAATAGTGACTTTCGAGAAGATTCCTAAAAACGCATTCTTACTACACTCCTGGAAATTGAAATAAGAACACCGTGAATTCATTGTCCCAGGAAGGGGAAACTTTATTGACACATTCCTGGGGTCAGATACATCACATGATCACACTGACAGAACCACAGGCACATAGACACAGGCAACAGAGCATGCACAATGTCGGCACTAGTACAGTGTATATCCACCTTTCGCAGCAATGCAGGCTGCTATTCTCCCATGGAGACGATCGTAGAGATGCTGGATGTAGTCCTGTGGAACGGCTTGCCATGCCATTTCCACCTGGCGCCTCAGTTGGGCCAGCGTTCGTGCTGGACGTGCAGACCGCGTGAGACGACGCTTCATCCAGTCCCAAACATGCTCAATGGGGGACAGATCCGGAGATCTTGCTGGCCAGGGTAGTTGACTTACACCTTCTAGAGCACGTTGGGTGGCACGGGATACATGCGGACGTGCATTGTCCTGTTGGAACAGCAAGCTCCCTTGCCGGTCTAGGAATGGTAGAACGATGGGTTCGATGACGGTTTGGATGTACCGTGCACTATTCAGTGTCCCCTCGACGATCACCAGTGGTGTACGGCCAGTGTAGGAGATCGCTCCCCACACCATGATGCCGGGTGTTGGCCCTTTGTGCCTCGGTCGTATGCAGTCCTGATTGTGGCGCTCACCTGCACGGCGCCAAACACGCATACGACCATCATTGGCACCAAGGCAGAAGCGACTCTCATCGCTGAAGACGACACGTCTCCATTCGCCCCTCCATTCACGCCTGTCGCGACACCACTGGAGGCGGGCTGCACGATGTTGGGGCGTGAGCGGAAGACGGCCTAACGGTGTGCGGGACCGTAGCCCAGCTTCATGGAGACGGTTGCGAATGGTCCTCGCCGATACCCCAGGAGCAACAGTGTCCCTAATTAGCTGGGAAGTGGCGGTGCGGTCCCCTACGGCACTGCGTAGGATCCTACGGTCTTGGCGTGCATCCGTGCGTCGCTGCGGTCCGGTCCCACGTCGACGGGCACGTGCACCTTCCGCCGACCACTGGCGACAACATCGATGTACTGTGGAGACCTCACGCCCCACGTGTTGAGCAATTCGGCGGTACGTCCACCCGGCCTCCCGCATGCCCACTATACGCCCTCGCTCAAAGTCCGTCAACTGCACATACGGTTCACGTCCACGCTGTCGCGGCATGCTACCAGTGTTAAAGACTGCGATGGAGCTCCGTATGCCACGGCAAACTGGCTGACACTGACGGCGGCGGTGCACAAATGCTGCGCAGCTAGCGCCATTCGACGGCCAACACCGCGGTTCCTGGTGTGTCCGCTGTGCCGTGCGTGTGATCATTGCTTGTACAGCCCTCTCGCAGTGTCCGGAGCAAGTATGGTGGGTCTGACACACCGGTGTCAATGTGTTCTTTTTTCCATTTCCAGGAGTGTATATAGGCCCTGTGTCGAATGCACTAGAAATTAACGGAATCGACAATAAAAGTTCCGTACCCGTAACTTGCCCGATGACGTCAATTTGCCAGGAAGAATAGGCTCTTAGAATTCAACATTTAAGGAAGAGACCCACAATTGTAACTTTTTTATATCTTTGTGTCATAAGATGTCATTGTCTTGTATATGTGTATAATCAGTTTCAATAAAACTTTCTTAAACTTTGCATGTGACTTTATTTTTTATCACGGTGAAAATGAAGGTAGCTCAAGCTGTCTTTAGCACCCACTCCTTGAGCTTTTTCTGTATCCGCCACTCGGTGAAACAGGATATTTGATTCATCTGACTCGCGCCGGCCGGAGTGGTCGAGCGGTTCTAGGCGCTTCAGTCTGGAACCGCGCGACCTCTACGGTCGCAGGTTCGAATCCTGCCTCGGGCATGGATGTGTGTGATGTCCTTGGGTTAGTTAAGTTTAAGTAGTTCTAAGTTCTGGGGACTGATGACCTCAGAAGTTAAGTCCCACTGTGCTCAGAGCCATTTGAACCATTCATCTGACTCGCATCAGTTGATACACATGGGTAACACGTATGGGACATTCGCTGTGGACGCAACAATGTAAGGTGATATAGTATCACTATTAATCTGTCACATTTTACTTATTGAGTGCACACATTTATGCGTAGCTGCGCAATATGGATCAAAGACTCATTACAACTGCGAGAGAGAGAGAGATTTTATCTGACTCTTTATGTAAAATATCTGTGGATATGATGTCGATCATTACGTCTGCTATGAACTTACCTACCTCTGATTTAGCAGTTGTGGAGAGTGTGATCGCAGCAAAACTGCAATTAGCAGCGTTGTTGGATGCTTCCATTTCGAATACGAAATGTAGTTTGATTAATTGTGGATCAGCACCCTGAAATGCAGCAATGAAGATCATCTATGGGAAAACATAGTTTCATGAAAGGAAAAGATACGTTAAATTCTATTTTAACGTCTCCCTTGTCCGTGGGTCAGAACACTATTTGATGTGTCGTAACCCTTAGAACATTGTATCCTGTGAAATCAGTAACGCCTGCACCACGGTCATGCTCTATTCTGAGAGATTAATTTCTGGACTTTTATCAAAATTAATGCACTAGTTGGACAATGATTCCCATGCTGCAAAGTGAGTACATCATAGCTTCCAAGACCGTTACTCCACGGCGTACGACTGTGCCTCTATTTTAAGAGTCTTCGGAGTCGACGATCGCCGGAATTCTGCAGAGCCACAGAAATTTTGTTCCAGGTGCTGCCTTCGACATCGAGAGACAGAGTATAATTAGGTATTATAGCTGCCTAATCATTTTGTTTTATAGACTTGAGAATTCATTCAGAAATTAAGCTTATACCTGGGAGTTTGAGAGACACTAGTGTTAAAATATTGAGGAAGCGCCTTCTCTCACACAAAAGTATCCGTTCAAGTGACAATGATGATGAAGTCTGATACTCCGAGGAGCGTAGAGGACGACGCGGGAGACCCGCACTTCTGACTAGGCAAGGTCCTAGTGGAGGTGGTTTGCCGACCGCAATGGGGATGAATGATGATGAAGAAGACGATAGAACAACACACAGTCACCTCGAGGTGGGAAAAATGCCTGACCTCGCTGGGAAACGAACCCAGGAGGACGTGCGCGGGAAGCCAGACCAGGAGCTGCAACTAGATAATTTGCAGTCATAATAATGTAACCTCAGTTTAATGGGGAGGGAGGTTAAACTGATCGGAGCGATCCGAAACACTCGTTCCTTCACCAGCGTTGTGGTTTTGTGAGATTTATCATAGACAGTGAATATCGAGCTTTACACAGGGAGCAAACGTCTGACCTCTACGTTCCACTATCAGACGAGCACGTACAACAACTTGTCACCTGCTCGTTGTTTCACGACACGTCAACGATTTTCGGAAGAAGCCCACAACATTAGCATTCGAACAGGCGACCAGCTTCACCTTGTCTGAGGCGTCCGTTGCATTACTACCGGGGCGCAATAATCCGCTTTGTGGATTTCCCTGTTTGCGGCCCGTATCGTTCCTACAATTCTTCGCCTCCTCTTATAAACTCTCTTCACTGTCTTGTGGCCGTTAACAGCACCGGGCGGAATTTACTGCAGTCTCAAGCTGGGCATTGGTCATAACGACTAATTATTATCCACGACTATCTAGAGAAGCCACTGAAATTTATAAGCTTCAGGATAATTTTGATAGAAAAGAGGAGGCAATGAAACTTAGCGACATATGGACAGTAGCTCTGCAGAATCGCTCGACAGTTTTGTCTTTGACGAGACGATAATCAATAGTTAAGTTTTATCTCTGACAAGGATTATCTCTGCTCATCACGAGCTACTTTGATCACGCCCCGTTTTTTACAGCATTTATTTCGCTCTCGGATGTCCGACTGGTTACTCGGAAAGACTCAACGGAGGAACACCTCTGAGGATGTCCAACGCAGTCCTGGACGAAACGTCAGGAACAGAAGAGTTTCTTGGACCACGACTTCATCCCGAAAGGTTTACCAGCAGCCACGTCATCCTGCCGTGAAAGCCTTTATTCTGTGAACAGTGGTCATAATGTTTTCGACCATCAGTGTTTGTTGTTAACAAATACGGTGTAGTGAGAGTAAATGCTTAGGAACAAATGGCGGAGTTCGCCGAAACGTCACTAGCTTACTGTCACTCCGTCACACTTCTGCATGTATTACCAACACAATTTGAGACATCTGGCAAGTAACTAGCAACACCACGTTTCTCCGCGCCGACGCGGCTGGATCTGGACTCCAGGGGACACCTAAAAATTTGCCGAACTTTTTTCGTCTTCGAACTGACAGTCGTTGCCCGCAGCACACATGGGTTGGTCGAAGCTTGGTCTAAGGCGCGAACACCTAGCTCGATGCCGTCCCATAATTCGCATACGCGGTGATATCGGGTGATCCCATATTCGAGGACTGTTCCTCAAATAATTATTTTTGTTATGACGTGATGAGTTGGTAAGTGGTATTGTATAATGAATTTTCACAAGCAAGGTACTTCTCGTGAATATAAAGATGGGTAGGCTTAGAGAGTAGTTTCCGATATCGTGGACTACAAGTGACTGCAACAAACATTCGAATTCATGTGCGGGGAGAAGAATGTTATGAAATTTATCAAATGCAATGGAAGTTAACACCCTGCAGTGAATTGTAATGGAAGTTATCAACGGTTATTACTGAAAGTCCTGATCTATAGTTGTTCTGGCAAAATCACAAGCGCCGGAACGAAGATGAAGAACACAAGAGAAGAGAAGGCCGTGAAACGACAGAAGCGGCCTCTACAATAGGAGAATATAAGCGCCGCTCCTGCCAGTCTCTGCCGCTCAGTATCGGCTCAGTATGCGGACAGTGTACGGACAGGCCTAGCAGAGAGTGCTACGATAGCAGTTATTAGTGATCCACAAAGTGTGTGTCAAACTTGCATGAACATCGTATATAGCAAAGGACTCGGATTTATGTGGCATGTCGCCCATCGCTTGCGACACCATTGCAAACTCCAAGCTAAGTATTGTCAATCTTCTTATTTGTAATTAAAATTATTCATGTTATTTGCTTGAATTGTTGTATATCATCACGAAAACGCAGATCCTTTAGGGATCCTATTCGAGACGAGTAGGCAGGACCCCACAATAATAAAAGTATTTACTATGAAGCTAGGCAGGACCTGACCGTTGGAATAAGACATCCACCTGCGACAACTGTCTTACGCTGTTCCTGTCTAGGATCCAGTCTATTTTTTCATAGATATAGCCTTGCCGAAATGTAGGGATGCAGTAAGCGGATCTTATGGTGAGTGGTATTCGTTTCTTGGCCCGCGCTTACTTAAGTTATGTGTACATAACCACTACCATTCACATGGAACAAGTGCTTCAGAGATATTTGTCGACTTATTTACGCTCCATCGGACACAGAAAGCACCGCTGATATCGACGCAATCTGGCAGCATTACGATAGTTATTCTTACTACAGTTTGATGTGGAAAGAATATTCATTTGTAAATTGAAGAACCAAAGAAACTGGTAAGCTTGCCTAATACTGTGTAGGGCCTCCGCAAGCACGCGAAAGTGCCCCAACGAGACGTGGCATAGACTAGACTAATGTCTGAAGTGGTGCTGGAGGGAATTGACATCATGAATCCTGCAGGGCTGTCCTTAAATCCAGATGTGCTCAATAATTTTCATGTTTGGGGAGTTTGATGGCCAGAAGAGGTGTTAAAATTCAGAATAGTGCTCCTGGAGCCACTCCGAAGCAATTGTGGATGTGTGGGACTTGCATTATCCTGCTGGAAATGTCCACGTCCGTCGGAAAGCACAATGGACATGAATGGCTGCCGGTGATCAGACAGAATTCTTAGGTACGTGTCACCTGTCAGAGTCGTGTCAACGGTCCCGTATCACTAGATTAGGGTGACCAAATTATTTTCAGTGAAAACTGGGACACATTCACCCGGATGCCAATGGACACCTCATTCCACATGTTCCCACGTTTCTTAATTTTAAATATTAATGTTTTGTTGATACATTTTGTTAACCCAATTATTATAACTAATAAGAGGATACAAAAGATTGATATAATCTAGATTATCTGTATAATTAATAACATCTAATAAACGTATACAGAAATAAAGAAATGTATTACGATTTTACAAAATTTTACAGCCATTCAACTTTTAATCCATTAATATTAACATGAGCTTTAATATTACTGAACACTTGTAGATGGAATTGACTGTCCTTGGAGAAAAGGGTATTTTTCACTGCCTCCAGCCTTCTTGATCATGTCTTTGTTCTTTGAGACACAGTGATAAAACGCGGCACAATCCATTTTGTAGTTGTACAGGATCTGCAGGATTGCTTCAAGAGAGTCCACCTCCATTCTGTTTCTTTCATCAGTCCACTGGATATTGATGAACGAAAATATTCTTTCCGCATTGGCATTATGGGCTGGGATTGCAAATAAATACCTTGCAATTATTACCAACTCAGAGTAATGCTGAAGACAGTCACAGCTTTAAAAAAACCTCACCCACTTCTCATGACATTCCAATGGTGTTTTTTCTTTCATCATTCCACTTGTGAAGACTTTTTTCAACAAAATTTGTCAGTATGCCGAACTGATCTTTACTCTTCAAATAAGAAAATGTCTCTTCAACACTTTCCCATTTTGGCACTCTCTTCAGTAACATCCAGTCAAACACCAGCGATGAGGGTAAATATGAGGCGCTCCACTTGCTGAGATATTCTACACAAGTGTCATAAAACCTGTTAACGTCTTCTCTAAAACTCCTTTCCACTGCTTCTGAGACTTCTGCTCTTTTAAGGACAGATTTAAAATTAAAAGAAATGAACTGCTGTTCTCTCCTCTTAGTAACAGTTTCCAGAGTATTTTTCAAAACATCATTTACCTCTATTACACTTTTCGTGCTTCCCTTAATTTCCTTTTTCCCATGATGCAAAGTGCTAAGCTGACTGTGAATGAACCATAAGTAGGCTTCACTTAAAGGGTTACTGAAAAACTGAACCAATATTTTGGGGGCTTTGTCTTCATTTAGGAAAAAATCTTTTAACGGTTCAAACAGGTGGATTACTCTTTCAACTGCTGGAAACAATTATAACCAGCGAGTTTTCGAGTGACACATTACATTCATATATTCAGTTCACACATAATCACAGAACTCCTTAAGCCTCTCTGTCCTAACAGAATATATATAAAAGTATGAGTATACCTTCATGACGATAGTCTCAACATCACAGCTTAAACTGTCAACAGATGTCTACACGCTAGTGTGTAAAACATGTGCAGGGCACCCTATGCCTTCAATGTTTTCATGCAATGTTGCCTTTAATTTGGTAAATACGTCGCATTTGCCTTGTCTTTTTAAACCACCAAAGTTTGTGTTGGTGTTGTCTCCACAAAATGCCACACATTTATTTTTCTCAAGATCAAACATTTCGATAGTATTCATACAAAATCTTGAAATTTCGTCACATGTTTCATTAGGTAGGGAACTCACCTTCAAAAGTTTGGTGTGAATTCCCTGCGAAAAACTGAACAACAAACGGAAATATTTTAGTGGATCTTATGATTGCTGGCATCAGTGGATATCCCGTAGATAGAAGACTTTTTGATGTATTCAAGGCTTTCTCTGGGGAGCAATAACTCCTTTCACTAAGGCTGAAACTTTAGTTCTTGCTGAACTAAACTTTTTTGCAGTGGAAGAATTATCAAACATAATGCTGTTAAGCTTATTAGTACAATCACTAGATCTATAAGTTTGGTGATGTTTTACCGTATGGTAGGCTAGTGTAAGATCGGCTGCTCGAACTTTCGTCTCTTCACTTGACTGGTGTTTCACAAAATAATTTTGTAGAGTTTTACTGTAGCTCGGTGCACGGTATCTGTTAATGTGTTTCTTTGACATGATGTGATCAACTATGTCGGAACGTCCACCATGACTTATACTAATAAAACAGTTACCTACGGAACACTCTGCTTCGTAATCAAAACGATCTTTCTTAATGAAATTCCATCCCTTAGAATAACAGTCACTGAACTTGCAGGCACGTTTCGGCATTGCGTTTCACAGTACTGCAGCAGTAATACCACTAATATGAGAAAAAACTATTGCAGTTTGTCTGACAAAACACCAACTACTACACTGTTCTGACAATGAGTATGTAAGTGGCGTGACAATCGGACGGTTTCATAGCTCTGTTACAATAATACAACTTCTACTTGTTGGCCAGGGTACCGCTCTAAGTAAATTATTGCCTGAGTGTATCAATACTGGTACTGTGATTACTGGTATGGGACAATGGAGGTTTTAGGCAAATAAGCTAAAATATATTAATTTCTTGTGTTGTATTTCTTCAATATAGCGAAATCCCAAAAATTTGAGAAAGTTTCACTAAATGTATTTAAAAACTGAATTCCGGGACTTTTGATCGTCCCGAAACAAATGTTCGGGACACCGGAACACAGGGATGAAAACCGGACAATCCCGGTTTTCCGGGACGTTTGGTCACCCTACACAAGATGCACACGCCCCAAACCATTACAGAGCCGCCACCAGCTTGACAGTCCCATTCTGACATACGGGGTTCATGGTTTCATGAGGTTGCCTCCATACCCGTACACGTCCATCCGCTCGATACAATTTGAAACGAGACTCATCCGACCAGGCAACATATTTGCATTCGTTAACAGTCCAATGTCGGTGCTGACGTGCTCAGACGTGCTTCATTACTATATAATATATACGCTCCCGATATACCTCGACCAACTCACTGGAACGGGAGTTTAGGGTTATATGGAAGACACTGCATCAGTTTATGGATGACACTGCACCAGTGCACCACGAAAACACAAAACAAGATAAAAAATAAATGAGCATGCAGTACATTAGCAAAATAGAGAAGTCGCTCAGCTTGTAAACCTAATGAACTCAAAAGTCAACCTGATAGGGGGCGTGCATTAATGAACTGGGGAATTTTCTTTAAAACCTGGAACCCCTCTGCCCAGTTGGTGACATTTGGTGACATGTGGCGGAACGTTCGCCCCCCTCCCCCTCACGTGAGGTCTACTCAATAACTGGGGAAAATAAGTAAAAATGATTTTTTATTTCTCAAAACATTGATGAACACACATAAGAAAACCAAGTTTTATTTTGAAAGTATATTGAATAGTGTTTTTAATGCTCTATTAAAAATACTGTTTTGAACATGCCAACACTAAGTAGCATTGCGAAGGACAGACAGACAGAAGCCGACAGACAAAAAGGCTCCACGAAAATAGGGAAAATAGTGTTAACTGTTTTGGCGGATCCTTAAAATATTGACCTTTTGTTGGTATATTATTTACGCAAAATGTCACTGAATCTATTGTTAATTCGCAGATAAAAGACAATATTACTTGTCCTTTCGTTTGAACCTTATGATTACTTAGCTTTCCAGTCTCTTGATTTATGTGATTCTTAGAGAATTCTTGTCGGTGAACTTCAGCTTAGCTTCCTTCCACAAGCGATTAACTGCTTGCTCGAACGTGTATTTAGACTTGTCGGCATTGCCGCTTAATGTAGGCATTGTACGAGGTTTTATAAAAATTCATGTTGAACACGTCTGCTTTACGAGTGTTGCAGAATATGACTCATTCACGGACACGCAGTGATCTCGGTCGGCGCAGCAGAGAACACCCGAATGATATCTGACAGTTGTGCGGTATTTGTTTAAAATCGGCGAATCCTGGGCATGTAAATGTGTAAACCCTGTTCAGAGACACCAAAAAGATTGGTGTGCACTTTAATATCGTCCGTTATGTATAGTCTCTGAGTTAAAAATCTGATGTGATAATTTCATTATTCCCCTCCCCCTCTTTAAACGAGATTTAATGACATTTTACCGGGCCCCTCCGTCACCATTTTGAGCTCACGTAATTAATGGATGATTCATTATTTACAAACGCAAAGACTGTACAAGAAATAAAAAATCAAACACCGGAATACGTAAACTTACTGACATAGGGACGAGAAGTATCACCAAACACGAAAGGTAAATACACTCCTGGAAATGGAAAAAAGAACACATTGACACCGGTGTGTCAGACCCACCATACTTGCTCCGGACACTGCGAGAGGGCTGTACAAGCAATGATCACACGCACGGCACAGCGGACACACCAGGAACCGCGGTGTTGGCCGTCGAATGGCGCTAGCTGCGCAGCATTTGTGCACCGCCGCCGTCAGTGTCAGCCAGTTTGCCGTGGCATACGGAGCTCCACCGCAGTCTTTAACACTGGTAGCATGCCGCGACAGCGTGGACGTGAACCGTATGTGCAGTTGACGGACTTTGAGTGAGGGCGTATAGTGGGCATGTAGGAGGCCGGGTGGACGTACCGCCGAATTGCTCAACACGTGGGGCGTGAGGTCTCCACAGTACATCGATGTTGTCGCCAGTGGTCGGCGGAAGGTGCACGTGCCCGTCGACCTGGGACCGGACCGCAGCGACGCACGGATGCACGCCAAGACCGTAGGATCCTACGCAGTGCCGTAGGGGACCGCACCGCCACTTCCCAGCAAATTAGAGACACTGTTGCTCCTGGGGTATCGGCGAGGACCATTCGCAACCGTCTCCATGAAGCTGGGCTACGGTCCCGCACACCGTTAGGCCGTCTTCCGCTCACGCCCCAACATCGTGCAGCCCGCCTCCAGTGGTGTCGCGACAGGCGTGAATGGAGGGACGAATGGAGACGTGTCGTCTTCAGCGATGAGAGTCGCTTCTGCCTTGGTGCCAATGATGGCCGTATGCGTGTTTGGCGCCGTGCAGGTGAGCGCCACAATCAGGACTGCATACGACCGAGGCACACAGGGCCAACACCCGGCATCATGGTGTGGGGAGCGATCTCCTACACTGGCCTTACGCCACTGGTGATCGTCGAGGGGACACTGAATAGTGCACGGTACATCCAAACCGTCATCGAACCCATCGTTCTACCATTCCTAGACCGGCAAGGGAACTTGCTGTTCCAACAGGCAATGCACGTCCGCTTGTATCCCGTGCCACCCAACGTGCTCTAGAAGGTGTAAGTCAACTACCCTGGCCAGCAAGATCTCCGGATCTGTCCCCCATTGAGCATGTTTGGGACTGGATGAAGCGTCGTCTCACGCGGTCTGCACGTCCAGCACGAACGCTGGTCCAACTGAGGCGCCAGGTGGAAATGGCATGGCAAGCCGTTCCACAGGACTACATCCAGCATCTCTACGATCGTCTCCATGGGAGAATAGCAGCCTGCATTGCTGCGAAAGGTGGATATACACTGTACTAGTGCCAACATTGTGCATGCTCTGTTGCCTGTGTCTATGTGCCTGTGGTTCTGTCAGTGTGATCATGTGATGTATCTGACCCCAGGAATGTGTCAATAAAGTTTCCCCTTCCTGAGACAATGAAGTCACGGTGTTCTTATTTCAATTTCCAGGAGTGTATCTTGGACTGGTTGCGGCTACTACACTATTGTGGAAACCTCGCAAAGACGATATCATACCAAAAGTAAGGTGACGACTCGGACTTTCAGACTGACTAACGAGTGCATTAACAAACCTCCTAAAGAAATGTTAGTTTATACAGGTGATTTTTCCAACGCGTAGGGATTGATTGATGAGAGGGCACGGAACAAGAAAGGTCTAATGAACTTGTTTCCGGAAATGCGTGGTTTCCGTGCTGTGGACCAATTATTGAATCATACTTTGTTGCAGAGATTGCGGTGTAATAGGCGCTGTACCATGCAGCCACAGTTACAGTATGTGAGGTTTCCTCCTAGAGGGTGATAATGTTCCTCTTACGTCATGCCCTAACGCCCTCTCCTGCCATAGTAACTGGTAATGTTGTGTCCGATTCACTTCTCTTGCTGACTCACCTAGTAGTGGATGTGAAACTGCGTTATACACAGTGGTTAGTTATACGAATCGAGAGCTTGCCGACATTGTGTTTACTCACGGAAACGGAAATGGCAAGGGGCGGCGGGCAGCAAGATTGTATCAATAGACTTACACCCGCCGATAACAGCCACAGCATTCAATGTTTGCAACAGTGTTTCGCCGTTAGTCCGAGACAGGGTCGTTTCAGGAAGCTGGAAATCATAAGGGACGTACCCGAAATGTTCGGACACCAGTAAAATGTGATTGGCACTGTGGAAGGCGACAGCTGTGTCAGGCAGCTGGCTCTCCAGCGCAAGGTAAGCCAGACAACCGCGTGGAACATTCTCCATCACAATTGTTACTACCCTAATCACTTACAGCCTGTGCAGAGCTTACCAGCGACAGACTTTCCGCATCGGGAGCAGTTTTGTCACAGCTTTCTTCACCAGGCAATCACAATTCCGGGATTTGTGTCGTCCATCCAACTCACAGACAAAATGGAAATGATCGTATGGCATTGTTGGCAGGGAGGCCTTATTCGGTGAGGTTCGGCCGCCGTATTGCAAGTCCTTTTTTTTAAAAAAATATGACGCCGCGTCGGCGACTTCCGAGTCAGTGATGATGAAGGACACACAACACCCAAACCCCTGCCAGGAATCGAACCTGGGCCCCCTGCGTGGTAGGCGGTAACGTTACCTCTAAGCTACGGAGGCTGATCCTGCTCACAGATGAGGCCACCTTTATGTGGAATGGTATCTTCAACTTCCCTAAGAATCATCTGTGAGATAGTATGCAGAACCCATGTGGTACAGTGACAGCAAATCATCGGTTTCACCTAACAGGCCGGAACTATCGGCGTTCGGCGTTCGTTGCGGGTGACAATGCCTCCCCTGCTGAAAGGATTCGATGCTTATGTGGAAGTTATAAGACTGTACTGCAGTCCACGTCACCGTTAAAGTCCGAACGCATCTCAAGCGTATCTTACCTGGTCGATGGATCGGACGTAGGGGTCCAGTTGCCTGGCCTGTTCGTTCACCGGATCTCAACCCGTGCGATTTATGGCTATAGGGCTATCTCAAAACTATCTTGTACGCAGAGTCCATTAAATATTTGGAGACACTGGAGCGGCGTATATTCATGTTGGCTTTGACACCGTTCGGATGCAGCCTGGCCGAGGTGAACGTGTGAGACAGAACATGCTGTGGCGTGTTCACGCATACGTTGAGGCACATGGAAACCATTCTCAACGTACTCTTACTGAGGCTGCATGATTAGCGCGTATTAGACGGAAGTCTCTGTAACAATATATGGTTGAATAAATCTTCTCTAGAATGCAAACCATGCGTTTCAGGACATAAGTTCATTAGACCTTTTTTGTTCCATATTCTCTCCTTGATCAATCCCTACAGTTTGTACAGGGTGAAAAAAATCGGATGCAAGAGATTCATTACTCTAATCCTCGAATACATCTTATCTGTCTGAATGGCAAACCAGTAGGAAGGAAAAAATTGTTCAGCACAGTACAGGTAGAAGAATCCGAAGAATAGCTGATAAATCTAGTACACAGGCCTCATACGAATCCTAAGAACAGCTACTAGGTCTAGTACACAGTGTCACATACGAAATAACCAAAGTTTAAATTAACGACTCGTTGGGTTGCTAGTAAAATTGGATTCTACAGATTAAGCACCAATACAATGACGGAGGGCCTACTTAACGGTCATAAGTTTCAATTTTCTGAGATTTCAGTACTGTTGCTCACCACATACGATAACCCAATGCATAAAGAAAACAGACAATGAGCTCAGCTTAATAGAACTACAAATGGGGCTAGCCAGGAACTTCATCCAGTTCGCATAGAAAAGACAAAAAGCCAAGTACGAAATTCTGAAAAAGAAAAAGAATGAAACCTACAGACCGAGGAGAGTAAGGCGAATTCCGGTATTATACCACACCCCCTCAAAATCGAAATCAATATAAATAGAATTTCTCCATTTACAAACAGAGTCTAAACAGGATAATCACACTACCCCATTACTCACGTTTTTCTCTGCGTAGTTAATCAATGTTCCACTTCCACGTGTTCAGCAGAGTTGTTGTTTCCGTTTTATGCAAAATATTTCTAGGACCGACGCTCGTTGGCTGGTCTCCAAACAGGCATAGAGAGCACATCACAGCACAAGCCACTGCACCTGAAGAAGGCGATTGCGTCGGTCCTAGTAATATTGTGCATAAAATGGAAACAAAAACTCGTCTGAGCACCAATAAGTGGACCACTGACGAAATCCAAGGGCGCAGATAGTTTTCTCCTCTGGGAGGGGGATTCAGTTCTTTTCGGTTATAAGACTTTCATTAATAAAAATGGTTGAAATGGCTCTGAGCACCATGGGACTTAACATCTGTGGTCGTCGGTCCCCTATAACTTAGAAATACTTAAACCTAACTAACCTAAGGACATCACACACATCCATGCCCGAGGCAGGATTCGAACCTACGACTGTAGCAGTCGCGCGGTTCCGGACTGAAGCGCCTAGAACCGCTAGACCACCGCGGCCGGCAGACTTTCATTAAAATCAGATCCCAAGATCTTAGCACCTGAAATGTCATAGATTGTTTCAACATTGAAATTGGAACACAGGTTGCATCTACTCAAAATTCCAATGCAAGTGAATGAAAATAAAAATAATGTAGCAGAAAAATTGTGACGCATACTGGTATTGTAAACCGTTCCGTAAATCGCGAGTTTCAGTGTCTATAAACTGCGTATTACGCGACAGTCCACTTGAAAGGCTTTGTTTCTCACCATAGCTGATCTGGAAAGCAAACCCAAACCTTTACAAAATGCACCACACATCTAAATAAATGGGAAAATCGGTAGCCTGCCAGAGAATCACTGTCTCCGAAAAGTATTTATCATAGAAGTGTTTTAAGGCTAACAATAAGAAGCATTGTATGAAGTAACATTCATACCAAGTTTGTTGTTCTACGGATAAATTTGTGTGTCTGGAAGCCCTTCCCAAAACGCCTGGATGTATTTCAACTAAATTTGCCACACAAACAACAAACTTCATATCAGCACTGTGAGGTTTATAACGTTCAGGGTCTAGCAGAAGAAAATATATGGGAAAACGTGTTTTTTCAAACCCCTGCCATTTAATCTGCCCTCTATAAAGGGCAAGTTGTGCCTGAATAGCTTCGACCTGCTTTGTCAAACTATTCTGGAGGGCAACCCACATTTCAAGAATAAGAAACAGCTCTTAACCCCTAACATGTAGGCTGTCTTGCATGGCACGCTTTTTGTGGGATTATTAATGGCCTACTATATCGACCTGCTTTCCGGTGATTACACACGCAGATGAGCATGGCTGGGAGAAGGTTGAGATGGATAAAGTAGGGGAGAGACAGAGAAAGAAGGCAGGAGAAGGTGGAAAGGAAAACAGGGGGCGAGACAGATTGGCAAGAGAGAGTTGGGCAGAATGTGACAGTGATGGAAGGGAGTGAAGAAGTGGAGAGACTGAGAGGAAGGAGAAGATGGAAAGCGGTGAGGGAAGAGATGGACAGAGAGTGTGTAAGAGAAGGAGGTGAACACAATGGGAAGCAGAGAATGTCAATAGAGGGCTGAGAAGGGATAGACTGAGAGAGGGTGAGCAGATGGAGGTCAGGGAGGGGTAGGGGAAGATGATGGAGGCAGCTGGAAAGTGTAGTGGAGTAGTGGGCAAGTGGAGTAGGAAGAGGGGGGAGAAGGAGATGAACAGAGATAGTGGGAGGAGGATATGTTCGGAGGGGCAGAGGCAAGAAGATATGGTCACAGTGAGGCGGGAAGAGAAGGTGTGTGCAATATGTTCAAAAAAATCCGGAAACTTGGGCTCAATACTTTTTCTGCAACTACCCTTTACTTATTATGCATCGTCTCCGTCGAAATAATCTCCTCCACAACTGATAAACCATTATTAACGCCGTTTCCACTTGCGGAAACAGTCTTGGTACGGCTATTGCTGGAAAGCACGAAGCGCCGTCTGTGAATTTTTTTATCTTGCCTAGCGTTGCAAATCTTCATCCTGTCAACGGGGTTTTCAACTTTGGAAATTAAAAAAGTCCACAGGGGGCAGGTCTGGAAAGTACAGAGGATGAGGCAGCACAGTGATTTCGGTTTTTGTGCTATAGTCACTCACAAATAGGGACGAACATACGTGATGCAAGAGCCATGAATTATCTCGCCACATCTCAGGCAGTTTGCTTACCACATTTTCTTGAAAGCATCCAGAAAGACCCCTAGATTAACAGTTTGTCACTGTCGCATGAGTTCATGATGAACTAGTCAAAGAAAACTATTGGAGTGGCTTTGACATTTGACCTGACCAACCTATTGTCAAGATTGAACCTTAGCATCAAGAATAACCGTAGACCCAAGTCCCATTATCAGCCAGACATTTCTTTCTTATCTGCGAGATACAAAAGCTCTTTACAGATTGTGAGGCGAAGGTCTTTCTGGCCTTGAGTCATGAGCCGTGGGACGAACTTGGCGGCAACACGATGCATTCCAAGATGCTGTGTCAGGACTTCATCACACGATCCAAGTGAAATCTTACATTATTCTGCAATCTCTCGGACAGTCAGTCTTTTATTGGCATGCACAATTTCGTTGACGTTCCTGATGTGAGCTTCATCAATAGACGTCTAAAGGCGTCCTGAACGAGGGTCGTCATTAACTTCCGTCCTGCCATTTTTAAACCGTGTAAACCATTCGTAACACCAAGCATGGCTTAAGCACTCTTCACCTTAGGCTTCGTGCGTCATTTGGTACGTCGGTGTAAAAGTTTTCTTCAGTTTCACGCAAAATTTAATGCAGACGCGTTGCTTCTCTTACTCTCCCATCTCGAAATTCTCAAAATGTGCGACACAACGTTCTACTCAATGCAGAACTGAACAGTAACTAACAGACATAAGACAATGAAACTTCCGACAGTTACAAATTAAACACAGGCGTGTGCAGGAATTCAAACCGCATTTCGGTCCAACGCACCACTGGCACGAAATTGCGAATTTCCTAACTGTTGAACACATATGTGGCGAATCAACAGTGAAAACGGTAGTACCAAATCTGATACGTATGCTACCTGCAGTAGGAGAATAAACGCTGTGAGGGGCTAGAACCTACTAGATCCCATAGGAGCGGATTTATGGGAAAAGAATTGTCTTCACCCCTGACATATAACTGCCCTTCACAATAGACATCGGCTTGACTCGCAGGCGCTATATATGCAGATTGGCGTGGCTCACGCGAGAGATGTCTGGGTGAGATGGACTGTGAAAGAGTGGGATGGGTAAGATGGAGAGAGAGAGCAGGGAGAACGAAGTAAAAGAGAGAGGGGGCAGACGAGTTGTGTGGGAAGTATTGGTATATCTTGCAGAGTATACACCTGCAGATGGCCACAACTGAGCAGAGTGAGGGGGAAGGGGGGAGGAGGCTGAGATGGACAGATAAAGTGAGAGGACGAGGGAAATAGACACATAGGGGAAGGTGGTGAACAGAGATGAGGGAGATGGGAATGGTCAGAGACATATGGGAGGAGGAAATGGACAGAGGGTGGAGGAGAAGAATGCGTCGAATAGAGAGAGGGGGCAGAGGAAGTGGACAGAGAGGAGACCGAGAAGGTGACGAACAGAGACATGAGGAGCAGCAGAAGTACAGAGAGAAAGAGAAGAAAAGGATGGTCAGAGAGGAAGGGTAGAAAGACAATGACAGAGAAAGTGAGGAGACAGGTAGAAGGTGTAGGGCGGCACTGGGCAGGTGAAAAAGGAAAATGGAGGAGGAGGAAATGATAGATAGCTTGCTCAAATTTTCTCGAGGCAATGTCCCTAGTAGTGCCTGGTACTCGTTGGTAGAATTTGGAAGTTTTCATGACTCTTGCCGCTGTGCTTGGTAATCTATACGAGCTGACACTTTCACGCGGTTATATCTATGGTTCTACTGGTCACGGAGATACGGGACCAAATGTTTGGACAGGGCTTTGCCTAGCGACGATTTGCATACCTATCGGAAGAACGGCCATATTGCAGATTTCCTTCTGTACAGGATCAAATCTTAAACATTACACACTTTCACCAGCCCAGGAAATTGAACAATTCTGTAGATTCCTTTGCGTTAGGTGTGGTTTAGGATCGACCTCGGGTGGGTTTTATGACGACTATCTACTGATGGGTGGTTTCTGAGAGAACCCCGAAATATAATTTCTGTTCATGGAAATTTTTTGCTATATTTTCGTATCATGCTGTTTTTTGATATCATTATCCGTTTTCGACATTCAGAGGTTCAAAGTTATAGTACTTATTGCACTTACGATATACACGTAATATCCAATCTCAATAGTAAATGTACTTTTAACTCACTTAATGAAGACATGGCAAGGTTTCTAGCATCATCGCAAGGGTTCTGAAGTTAGCAAACTACAATTTTAGTCAGTATTTTCCGCCAATAAATCTTTATGACGCGTTGTCTTCGTACAATGGGCACCTCACGCCTATAAAAATATGTTCGTACATCTATATTTAAATTGGATGATGGTGGGACATCAGATGGTGTAATTTTTATTAAGAATGAAACTCCTCTAGCTGTACTTAAGATTTCATATTTATTTGGCAAATAAATATGAAATCTTAAGTACAGCTGGAGGATTTTCATTTTTAATAAAAATATAAAAATGTGGTTGTAGTGGTGTTGCAGTGACAAAATAAGGGGTTAGAGAGGGTCTTAACATGACTGAACAAAACTTAAAGTGACTGCCAAAAATTGTGTAAAACAGGGAACACTGCAAATTCAGTAAAATGTTTCTAATAACATTTTTACTCTTTTAAGGCACAAATCATAAGTCGGGAGTTTTCGATGAATTACGATCGTTGAGCAAAACACCCAGAAAAAACGTATAGCAAACGATTTTGTATTAACCTTATACTATGCATGCTTATTTGTTGTTTATTTGTCTCAAAGTATGTGAAAGTGCTGAAGTATATAAATTAACTGTCAAAACCTTACACACCTAAAGATTCGTTTTACATAACAGCACACCCTGCTGTGGCAAGGAAAAGAAGGGAACTACTGGAAGACGCTACTGACGGAACACCACAGAAGTGAATATGTTCTTCTTTAAAAAACTGACAGAAAACAGGGGAACTAGATGCCTCAGTCCACATTCCGCCTTCCTTACCAAAAGTTTTGGCATTCGAACATACTTGTCCTTTTTCTGTTGAAAGAGAACAGCAGAGAGGCAGTAGCGGTGGAAGAGAGAGGAGACAGTGCCTATGGGAGAGAAAGAAAGAGGAGACAGTGATGGTGCGCGAGAGACAGTGGGAGTGAAAGAGAAAGAGAGATGAATGGAGACAATAACAGCGGGAGCCAAACAGACAGGAGATATTGCTGGTCAGTGAGAGTACGGTCAATTGTAGTAAAAATAGAGAGAGACAGAGACAGATGGATATAGAAGCCAGGGGAACATAAGAGGGAGCAGACAGTCGAAATGAAAAATACGGAAGTACGGAGACCACAAGTATACTTGGGGGGGGGGGGGGGCTGGAACCTCCTGGAAAGGCGATCTTTAACGCGTAGGTATAGGGGATGGCGCATTTTGTACAGAAATTTTAAATATGTTGATGCAGGGGAAAAAAGTAAGTGTACATTGTAAAATAACATAATAAAGCACTTATTCACACTGAACATAGAATTTTGAGGAAAACATGCACCGCGTGGAGGCAACGACCAAACGACCAAGCGGTAAACTTGGCTCAGAAATAGTAGCTTAAAGCCTTCCAGCAAATGCCTACTTGCATGCTGAAGCTGATCATTTAAAAGGTAGCCGTTGTTTATCTATAAAGGTGTGAAACTTTCGAGCTCTTACCTTAAAGCTAATCTACGTCCTTTTATTTATTTATGTAAGATTATGGTATTCTCTGAATCCTTTGGAGTATGACAAGCAATAAACAAAAGTTCTAAAAGGTGGTATAGTGTATATTATTACTTTTCTTTCCCAGCAGATGTTCCTTATATCTCACCATGTTTGCTGTACCAATTTATCCAATATAGTAACAGGGATAAATGCAGATTACTTTGTAAATATCTGAATCTGAGAACGGATCCTCAGCATTTCTGATAGTATGCTAAAAATGTTTCCTTAGATTGTTATTAGTAGAAAAAAATTGCTTTGCATTTATATTTATTCACCAAGAGGCGTCTATCTATTCACCAAGAGGCGTTTAATGCTATAGGACCAATTGCCTCGAAACGGTTTGTAAATTAATTTACCATTGTCCTCTTCACTATATGCGGATCTGTTAACCTGTAGGGTTGAAAAATTTTTGGTATTTTGTTGCCCAGTATACGATCTACTAGATGTTGCTCAAATCCATTGTTGGAAACAATAGATTTTATTACGTTAATGTCGTTTTGGTAATTAATGAGGAGGTATTGAATAGGATTGGGGAGAAGAGAAGTTTGTGGCACAACTTGACTAGAAGAAGGGATCGGTTGGTAGGACAAGTCCTGAGGCATCAAGGGATCACAAACTTAGCATTGGAGGGCAGCGAGGAGGGTAAAAATCGTAGAGGGAGACCAAGAGATGAATACACTAAGCAGATTCAGAAGGATGTAGGTTGCAGTAGGTACTGGGAGATGACGGAGCTTGCACAGGATAGATCAGCATGGAGAGCTGCATCAAACCAGTCTCAGGACTGAAGACCACAACAATAACAACAATGTCGTTTTGGAGGTTACGAGGAGAAAGGGCCGTGTCGTTAAGGCAAGATTATAGAGGGACGAAAAAAATGATAGTTTGTGAGCTTGTGGAACAGTAGAAACTGTAAAAGGTTTTGAGGCAAAGTCACTAGTGATTAAGTAGATGACACGCACATGTACTACATAGAGTCAATGACTCCCACGTTGGATACAGATAATATGTCATTCTGCATGCGTATGTTTCACTAAAATTGTTTGTGAACATTTTCTGTAATTTTGTTTATTCTAATGACACCATATTTTGGTCGAGCGGTTCTAGGCACTCCAGTCCGGAACCACGCGACTGCTATGGTCGCAGGTTCGAATCCTGCCTCGGGAATGGATATGTGTGATGTCGTTAGGTTAGTTAGTTTTCAGTATTTCTTAGTATAGGAGACTGATGACCTCAGATGTTAAGTACCATAGTGCTTAGAGCCATTTGAACCATTTTGACACCATATTTGTTCTACACACAATGTCGTAGTATTTGTTAATATGTACAATACCTTGTGGAGACGACAGCTTTAAAACAGTCGAAACCATGGTCAAGTGTTAATTAACCTGTATTATGCAACTGGTTAGCTGTCAGTTATCAACACATTTAAGTTTCCTTTTATGATCTTCTTTGGGAACGTCCCCCATATTTTGGTCGCTAGCTGCTACGCGCAGTGGTGCGATCTCTGGCTGTGTGGAGAGGAGAGGAAGGAGTGGGTAGGAGCAGTGGACGCGCGAATTACGGCTGCGCGGTGTAGGACCCTCGAGCGGGCATCGTGCACGGGCACTCGTGTTCCAGAGACAGAAACACGCGGCCGGCTGGAGTGGGCGGCGGCCACTGAGCGCCTGGAGGGCCGGCAAGTGGCGGCCGGCAGTGGCGCCCTGCCGTTGGCACACCCAGAGGGCCCTCGGCGCGTCGCGAAATACGACCGACCGCGGCGCCACCGCTGCTCGCTTCGCAGACGCAAGGCGGGCGTCGGAGGCTGCTTCACTTCTCCATAAACTGTGCGTCACTCGAGGAGCTCCGCTACCTGCTCTTCACCTCCTACGCTTCACCACACCTACATACCGCACGGTATAAACAACTTTACAGTGCATTAAGTAAGTGAGACTCGTTTCCTTTAGCCACGTGTTTAGGTTTCGGCTTATAATCCTACTTTCTGATCCCAAAGACAGGAATTTTGCAGCCCATCCATGCTTCACTTAACTTATCTCTATTCACCATTCGGACACAGCTACGTATGTAGCATTCATTAGGATAGCATATACATTACAATAGAGCCACGTGCTGCGTTGGAACAGGAATTTGTGTCGTCCTTTGTTTGTGAATGGTAGCACAAAAGTTCTTCTCGTACAATGACGGAAAAAAGTTGTAGCACCAAGAAGGATTTCGGCGACAAAAATGAAAAACGTGTCTGTTGACATTTTGGGACAGTCGCATAACAGCGGTCATGGTAGAGCCACTATGGGGCTGGAAATCAGGTTTGCTTTAAATACACGCTGTAACGGTCGTGAGCGTTTGTTACCTCTGAGATTGGAAGTGGTGAGTTGACGGCAGTTAAAAATGTCTTAGGACGACAAAGACGCCATTACCAACGCCTCACTGGTGTCGTGTAATAGCGCTATGAGAAGCTGGATGCTTCGTCTGCGATATTGCAGAAAGACTTGCCAGGAATGTAGCCTCCGGACATTAAAATTGCTACACCAAGAAGACATGCGGATGATAAAGGGTATTCTTGGACAAATATATTATACTAGAACTGACATGTGATTACATTTTCACGCAATTTGGGTGCATAGATCCTGAGAAATCAGTACCCAGAAGAACCACCTCTGAGCGTAATAATGGCCTTGATATGCCTGGGCATTGAGTCAAACAGAGCTTGGATGGCGTGTACAGGTATAACTGCCCATGCAGCTTTAGCACGATACCACAGTTCATCAGGAGTAGTGACTGGCGTATTGTGACGAACCAGTTGCTCGGCCAACCCTGACCACACGTTTCCAATTGATGAGAGATCTGGAGAATCTGCTGGCCAGGGCAGCAGTCGAACATTTTCTGTATCCACAAAGGCCCGTACAGGACCTCCAACATGCGGTCGTGCATTATCCTGCTGAAATGTAGGGTTTCGGAGGGATGGAATGAACGGTAGACCCACGGGTCGTAACTCATCTGAAATGTATCGTCCACTGTTCAAAGTGCTTTCAATGCGAACAAGAGGTGACCGAGACGTGTAACCATACCATCACGCCGGGTGATACGCCAGTATGGCGATGACGAATACACGCTTCCAATGCGCGTTCACCGCGATGTCGCCAAGCACGGATGCGACCATCATGATGCTGTAAACAGAACTAGGATTCATACGAAAAAATAACGTTTTGCCATTCGTGCACCTAGGTTCGTCGTTGAGTACACAATCGCAGGCGTTCCTGTCTGTGATGCAGCGTCAAGGATAACCGCAGCCATGGTCTCCGAGCTGATAGCCCATGCTGCTGCAAACGTCGTCGAACTGTTCATGCTGATGGTTGTTGTCTTGCAAACGTCCCCAACTGTTGACTCAGGGATCGAGACGTGGCTGCACGATCCGTTACAGTCATGCGGATATGATGCCTGTCATCTCGACTGATAGTGATACGAGGCCGTTGGGATCCAGCACGGGGTTCCGTATTACCCTCCTGAACCCACCGATTCCACATTCTGCTAACAGTAATTGGATCTCGACCAACGCGAGCAGCAATGTCGCGATACGGTAAACCGCAAGCGCGATAGGCTACAATCCGACCTTTATCAAAGTCGGAAACGTGATGGTACCCATTTCTCCTCCATATGCGAGGCATCACAACAACGTTTCACCAGGCAACGCCGGTCAACTGCTGTTTGTGTGTGAGAAATCGGTTGGAAATTTTCGTCATGTCAGCGCGTTGTAAGTGTCGCCACCGGCGCCAACGCTGTGTGAATGCTCTAAAAAGCTAATCATTTGCATATCACAGCATCTTCTTCCTGTCGATTAAATTTCGCGTCTGTAACACGTCATCTTCGCGGTGTAGCAATTTTAATGGCCAGTAGTGTAATTGGTGCCAGTGGTGATGTGGCGTCCGGGTCTCCTTCGAGTTGACACGACTCGGTGGTACGGTTGTCCTAGTCGGTATGACGTGGAACGGCCTCCGTCGCTCACGACAACGCCACACTGCAACTAGTAGAAAAACACAAACTCGACGCGTTGTTTTCTTTTGTCGTGAGTCCGCGACAGACTTTTCAGCTTGCGCAAACTGGCTAACTGTAGTTCATCTTTTTATTATGCGCGGTTAGATAATGATTGTTGAATATTAATAATACAAAGTCTTGAATCTTCAATCCATCTCCCAAGTCGTGGCCACATTTTGGAATTGGGAGGATGTTAAGTTGATAAATTGTTATTCCTTCGTCAAGACGTGGCTACGTCGCGTGTTTAATAACTACACGACGTAATTCCAGAGATAACATATTCTTATGCAGTGTTCAGAATGCGTCGTAATCTTGGGACAAACCGATGGCTGTTCACTGTTAAGTGGCCATGAATTCACTTCATAATATTATAATAGTCAATTAATTTCCACCAACATACATGATAATGTCTATTCAATTACGTAGGTTACACGTAGAATTAAAGTTTGAATTCAACTTTATTGTTCCTACACTGAGCACGCACACCGATTTCTAACTCAGGGAATTGCTTCCGTTTGCGTCAGTAATCCTGTCGTTTGCGACAACTTCTGACAACTCGGTGCAATTGTACGTTCTTCGTGTTGGCGTTTGTATGTTATCTACTCGAGACTAATAATTGTTTTTCTGTCTGCGATCTTTCTTTTTCAGTGTCCTTGAATGTTCGTGCTTATTCAGTATCACAAAGGCTAAGTCCAATCACAAATCTCACACGATTTCACTTCGTCGCGAATCTCCGTATACCGTTATCGCGTTAACGGTAAAAATGACTTTGCTTTAGTATGACTCTGTATAATACTTAGTCTGTATCGCAAAACTTTCAAACTTCCGATTAGCTTAAAACAATCGAGTAGCGCTTACATGCATGCTACTATTGCAATAGTATTGAGCGACTAGATAACAACTGAAGCTAACATTTCCATTTCCAAGTTACATTGTAGTCACATTGAACTTCCTTTCCAATGCGGCTACAACTCTCTTCTATGGTAAATGTTATCTTTGGCCAATTTACCATCTGGGCTTCAACCTTCGTTATTAATTGTTGTACAATTCTTTATTTAACGTTTTTGTTGCGTATCTTATCAGATTCTTTCAATCAGATTCTTTCAATCAGATTCTTTCACTGAGTCTCTATTTCATGATAAATATTATTATTCACATGACACTCCTGTTGATCAAATTATCACAAGTGTAAGTAGCTGCCGTCACTGTGGTTGTTTATTAGGGTTTCTGTAATTAGGGTGTTACAGTGGTCACGCGAATGTATGGTCGCAAGAAGGCCGGTCTCCGGATAGCCACGTGGAAATACCAAAAGGGAAGACCACTGAGTTCGGCGAATGGCTCTGACGTGTCGTAATGTATCTGCAGCAGCAATTTGAGCCGTAGTTGGAACGGTTAGTTCCGAGCCAGACGCCTTTTAACCTGCATTTCACTGACACCGAACCACAGCCATTTGCGATTTCAGCGGTGTCAAGGGAGAGCTCACTGGAGGGCAGGGTGGAGGTCCGTTGTGTTTTTTGATGAAATCTGGTTCTCCATCGGTGCCAGTGATGTTCATGTGTTCGTTGGGAGGAAGCCAGTTGAGGGCTTGCACCCAACCTGCCTGCGTGCTAGGTACACTAGACCTAATACTGGAGTTAAGGTGTCCATGCGCTTTTACTTGAAAACGGGAATACTGTTGCAGTTCAAACCACGCACCCTGACTGAAAATCTGTACGTCAGCCTGGTGAATCGACCTGTTATTCTGCCATTCATGATTACCACTCCCGTGGGTGTTTCCCAGCAGAGAACGCATGGCCACCTACTGTTCTTGTAACGCAACTGTGTTTTACAGAGTGCCAATACATGGTCTTGGCTTGCTCGATCACCAGGTCTGTTTCCAATCGGGGGCATGTGGACATCATCGGATGACAACTCCAGCTTCATCCCCAAGCAGCATTAATCGTAAATTATACAGGACATAAAATCCTGTCTGAAGCCTACGATCATTTTTATGTTAATAATTGGCAACCAGTACTGTACAATCGCAATATAGTCATGAGATGTTCAATTGACTGTTTTATCAGACCTTTTTTTTCTATTGACTATTTTATTAGAACATGTTACGCGTTTCTGTTTTACACCCATCTTCTGGCATCTGTTACAAAAAAGTACAAAACATAAGTGAACAGCACACTCAACGCGTCTCAACGTTACAGAAAACGTGATCTGGTCATATGAGTTACATACCACAAACCAACCAGGTGTACAGCCTTGGCAACTTTGTTCTAATAAAAGTCACTTGAACACCTCATGACTTTATTGTGATTGTACAGCATTGGTTGCCAATTATTAGTATTAACCGTCCCAACCAAATACAACAGACCCTGAATTCTATCCCAAAAACTGACATCCAGCACCTAAACAATACAGCGGACGCACGCCTGCATGTTTGCATACAACATTCTGGAGGTTACACCAGTTATTACCATACCAGCATTTCACACTTGAAGTGGCTTATATCTCGCTTACATAAATCTGTGATCTTTCAGTGTTAATCACTTTAATATGTTACCTAGAAAAATGCATTTCCGAAATTTCGTTACTCTACATCAATTACCTTTTGGTGGTGCGATTTTTTTCCGTCAATGTGTGTAGAGCTTATAACATTGTGTAAATGGGCCGCATACATGAACTGAGTTTGGTTATTCAACAGTAACTGTGCGGATACACACATTCCTTACTTCATTTCTAATATTTCTTTCAGAGCAATTTTTATATGCAGTCTCTATGTGTAGAAGTTCTGCATCAGTTATGTATCTGTGACTTTGATTCAAGTAAGGTTCAGCAAAGGATAAATCTGACTTCGTTAACATGCTGGTTCTATGGTTTTCTCTAAGTCAAGTACAAATACGCCTTCCTGTCTGTCCAGTACGAGTATAGAAGGACTGATACTCCTGGCAGATGGTCTTATAAATCCCACTTTTCATGATGACTAGTTGTTTACCTTCTGAGGGTACATGCACCTCATGTCTGTGGAACGTGGAAAAGTTCAGTGCAACTCTTTAGCCTGTAGAATGTCACTTATCTTATTTGAAATATTACCTATAAAAGGTAACAACTGCGTCTTCATTTTAGTCTTTCAGCGATGATGATTGGGTACAGTAGGGATCTACCCTGGATCACCTGAATTTTATTCAGATTTTGTCAACAATGTCGGATTCAAAATCATTATTTCTGCTATTGTTTTTACTGTGTTAACTTCCTGACTTAGTCTCCGTGGGGTATGAGACGGAAAGGAGGCTGTGGATCATGTGGCGGAATGCCGAAAGTTTGTACACTTTTGGATGTTTGGAAGGAAGCTGGGATGAATGCGTCAGTAAATTAGTCTTTCCAGTAATTTTTTTTTTTTTTCGTACCTCTGATTTGATGTTTAACAAAGAAATCGTCGGAGTTTCTAACTCCATACTGTCCTTTATGTTAATGTGCCACTGAATTTTCAAGAAAGTGTATAGTTGTCAAGTGGAACATTTTAGCATGCATATTATTGATATATCTGTACCAGTGCACAACATGCTTTGGTAACTGTTCACACTTAAGAAAATCAGCCTCCCACTTGTCCATGAATATTTCAGCTAGCAAGGAGTGAATGAGTCTTCTGGTAACCATTACCCTACCGAAACACAGTAATAAATCTCGGCCTGAGATGAACGTTTAAACAAGCAGAAATTCTCTCATTTGTCTGCGTGCAGTCCTAAAATTGAGTGCAGTAATTCCACCCACAATAAAAAAAGAAGTAATCTTTACTGCAATCTTACTATCCACTCAGCATTATGACAAAGTGTTGTCATTTGTTCCCCAAATAACAATTCACACAAGCGTTGCAGGTGGATATGTAGAAGCGCATTCCGGGCTCTTTTCCGCTCCCCTCTAATTTTTCAACTATGTTCCTCCCTTACTACAGAAGAAGTGCATGGCTTTAGCTACTTTTATCTATTCATTTACATTTGATGAGAAAAAGTTTGTTGTAAAGACTTACGCCGATATTCAACACCACACTGTAGGGGTCATGTGCACAAATTATTGTAGGATGTCACCCTATTATTTACTAAGTGCAAATATTGCTCAATCTTCATTACACTTAGAAACAATGACACTAACTCAGCGTACAGAACTAATATCATATGTCATTGAAAGCTGTAAGATTAATATACGGTACTGCTACCGCTTAAACACTTAGATGAAAATTATTCTGATTGTAAAGGTCTGCATCATGCAAAATTCATGCCTAGGAAATTATGCCCGAAATCAAGGACCTCCGTTAACGTGCTTTTTCCGACTGTTGTCAAGTTGGGTAGGGGCTCTCTCTTCTCTTCTATGAGCTTCTCTTCTAAAAGCAAGTCAAAAGGCCGAATTTGTTTCACCTCCATACAAGGCAGGGGTTTAGGCAACCAATGGGAGTCGTGAAACGTGTTGCTTTGTGCCCTTTCATATAAGCACATCTAGCACATAAAAACACTGTAGAATAAATCCCACTGCGATGTACGTCACATACTTAGTGAAAACTCCAGAATACTGGAGCTAGTTATGAATGCTCACACAGTATATGTACAGGGTGTTAGCTAGTACAAGTGCAGATATTGTGATCATTGGTAATTTAATATGTCCCCACTGCTCTGTGTTAATTATTTTTTCTCTTCCTCTATCAGTCTTCTCGCAAAGGTTCATAATTTACCACCTCATGTTTTGTGTGCGCCCGTAACTGTACCACTAAGTGGATTACACCTGTCAGTACAGACTAACCACTTCGGGTCCACGCATCCACAGTTCAACACCCGACCTGCTGCCCGGGAAAAATGAGCGTTAATGGTTTCCTCTTGCCACATGCACTTTGAGATACTAACCAAACTAAAAACATACTCCCAACAGCTGCAATCATTAACCTGTAAATAAAGTAAACACTTATGTAGTATTGATCAGTACACTGTCCTCAGTCACCAATAAAAATATCTGCACTTGCAGCCCTAATATCCCGGATCTGTGTAAGCTTCAGTTGTAGCACCACTTTAATTCTTCCTACACTCCGTTACGACACATGCGACGTCATTTTCATATGTTTGGTTATTGATATCTTCAGTACCTGTCCACGCATATTAAATACCTGTCATCATTCCGTAACTGCAATACAGGATCTGATATGCCCAGCAACTCGACTGTGCATTTGCAAAACACAAAAATCTTTCTTCATCGCCCATACCTCCTTTTTGCGATATGATTGTGAAACTGATTGGTTACTTTGGTCTTATAGTAAAACACTGTCTATTCAAGAGAAGATATTTAGCCACAGGCTCTATCTAACCTGGCTTCCTTTTATTCAACAGCGGATATATAGCGGGACCTCATTAACATCCAAGATTTCCTCGTACGTAGTGTAAGTAGGCTGTTTAGGTTTTTATATTGGTAACGCCACGTAGCGCACTGTATGAAAATAACTGGCTGTGCTGTGTGCAGTCTGTGGCTGGGTGGCATTGTTGGAATATTCGCTATTGTAGTGTTGGGCTGTTGGCTGTTAACAGCGCGTAGTGTTGCGCTGTTGGAGGTGAGCCGCCAGCGGTGGTGGATGTGGGGAAGTGAGATGGCGGATTTTTGAGAGCGGATGATCTGGACGTGTGTCCATCAGAAACAGTACATTTGTAAGAATGGATGTCATGAACTGCTACTTATATTATGACTTTTGAACACTATTAAGGTAAATACATTGTTTGTTCTCTATCAAAATCTTTCATTTGCTAACTATGCCTATCAGTAGCTAGTGCCTTCAGTAGTCTGAATCTCTTATTTAGCTGGTAGTAGTGGCGCTCGCTGTATTGCAGTAGTTTGAGTAACGAAGATTTTTGTGAGGTAAGTGGTTTGTGAAAGGTATAGGTTAATGTTAGTCAGGGCCATTCTTATATAGGGATTGTTGAAAGTCAGATTGCGTTGCGCTAAAAATATTGTGTGTCAGTTTAAGCACAGTCATGTATAATTTTTCTAGGGGGACGTTTCATATGTCGACCCTTAGCCGAGGATACCTCACTGGAATCTTCTGATTTTTTCTTGTAGTTTGTGTAATTAGTGTAGCTTTTGTTTATAGCTAGTGCTTAATTGTAGAGTTAATCTCCTTTGTAGTAGCAGTCTTTCATTGTTGTACAGTAAAACGGTTGTGGCATGCATGTAGATTTGCACCAAGTATTGCGCAGCTGCACTAGCAGTTAACGAGACATTATTTTCAGTGCTATGTTAATGTGTTTTCTTTATTTTTTTGCTCTTCAAATTGTGCTTTACTGTGTTGTCGTGTGAAATATTGTGACAATAATGGCGTGTGAAAAACGTAATACTAGGCTCCAAAGTAAACTGAGAAATGGCAGTGAAGACGAAAGCAGTGCGTTAGCGCCACCGTGTAATGAATTAACTAATGTTCAAAGTAGTAATTTGGTAATTGTGCATAGGGAAATGGAGCGGGCTGCAAATAATGGCGCAGACAGTGAAACAATTAGTGAACAGGGAAGCATTATCGATCGATCGGTCGGCAACAGCTCGTCTCAGGATTCCGAAATGACGGGACACAATCTTGCAAATACTGTAGATTCAGGTTTTGCGTCCTCACCGTTTTCTCAAATAAGTCAAGACACATTTTCTGCTTTTCAAAATGCGAATATTGCCGGTTCAAATGCACTGCCGAATAGCACTGAGGAACATGTTTCAGATAGGAGTGCATTGTTATTACAGTTAATGCAACAGATGGGACAAAGGCTACAAAAGTTAGACACAATGCTTGAACAAAATCAGGAACAAAAGGGAAAAAATCTTCAAACGTTAGACACAATGGAACAAAATCTTCAAAAGTTAGACACGATGGAACAAAATCAGAGACAAACATAGCGAAAGCTTCAAAACTTAGACACAACGGAACAAAATCTACGAAAGTTAGACACCACGCTTGAACAAACACGTGAAGGTTTAACTGCTGAGTTACTTAAAATCGAATCGAAATGTCAAAAAGTCCGTAATGACGTAAAAACACAAATTTGTGACCATTTCCCGCCTATTTTTTCACGTCATGAAAATGCATTACAGAATCACGAAGCAGCCATAAAAGAACAGCGAACTATTGTTCGTATAAATCACGACACCTTGCAAGCTAAAACTGACTCAGTTGCATCTACCGATTCGGTTACGCAACTTGCAAAAGCTCAGGAAAACTTAAAGGACACAGTAGATACGATTTCAACACAAATGGACACTCTGAAACTTGGTTCAGAAAAACACACAGAGGAAATAATTTCACTATCGAATAAAGTAGCCGAACTTTCAGATCAGTTCACTAACTTATCTACAAAGGTTGATGATGATCTGAACGACACAAGACTTGTAGCCTTCACTGACACTGAAGAGTATGAACAAATTAGAAAATTCAAACAAAATCAAAATCAAATCAATACACAGTACAAAAGAGAAATCCGGGAAGTACAAGATCTGTTGGCACAAGTCATACAAGAATTACATATTTCAGAGGACACTCGCGCTCCAGTACGGGAAGAGGGACATAGAAATACGGAACAACCACAAAATAATAACACAGGACACATCGGAAATTATGAAAGAAATTGGCAAGGCGCATTGAATTTTGAGATAGAACCGCCGAAACGAAGTAATAATGAGCGATGTGCGACTCGCCGACACGATGATTTCGACTACAAGCTGTTCATTACTACACGTAAATTCAAAACATTTAAGAATTCAGGCAACGACATTCATCCACAAGCATGGCTTCATCAATTCTCTCACTGTTTTCCTCCCAACTGGTCACTGGAGCACAGATTAGAGTTTATGTGGGGCTATTTAGAGAATGAACCAGCTGTAAGAATGTGATCGGTCATTCACGATTGTCACAGTGAAGGAGAATTTTATAATGAGTTCCTCTCAGCGTATTGGTCTCAAGCTACACAAGACTGAGTGAAACATCATAATGATGAAACATTTCGAACAATCTGTATTTTCCAGTCTTGTGAAATATTTTGAAGACATGTTGCACAAGAATCAGTATCTTTCATACAGCCCCTCAGAACTCATCCGCATTTGCTTAATCAAATTGCCTGAACATTTACGACACATTATTTTGGTGGGACGTTGCAAAGACGACATTGAAGCTTTTCAGGGGCTGTTACAAGAATTGGAAATTGGCACTGACAATCGCGGAACGTGAAAACAGGAGCACAACAATTACAGGTCACATCCGTCACAATTCTGCGATGACAGAAACAATAAATGGACACAACAAGGCTATTCTTACAACGTAAATTGTGACCAAAACAGACACCACCCGTGTGACAACCGTTGGCAGAGTAGTAATAATTACAGGGAAAGATCACCTCTCCGCGGTAATGACCATCATAGAGACAATCAGAGAAACAGACAATATGGGAACCAAAATAATTATTATCAAGGGAGACAGAATAACTTCAGATGCAACGGTGCACCACGCAGTTACGATTCTGGGAGAAATTCTCCACCACATGACCGACAAAAAGGAAACTATGTAAACTACCGACAAAACTGCAGACCTGAATTTCATCAGAACTGGCGGGATTCAAACAGGGCAGTGCCCTCTCGACAAGGTGAATTTGTAGAAGTTAGATCTCCAAATCCCAATAACGATGCGCGCCAACAAAGAGATAATAAGCAATGACTCATACCACTGGCAGCCACAAAACGTACTTATGAAGCTGACGACGTAGCTGCCGTGGCTAATAATTATGTAAAAATGGAAGACATTAGGGACATCTTACTCCAGGAACACGACGTGAAAAATAACAACATCGCATATCCTGTGATTCACATTACAGTAAATGTAAAATTTACGGCAGTACTTGACTCTGGCAGTCCCATTTCAGTAATTAATGAAACATCTTTTAGCAACTGCAACAAATCGAACGATTGCCCCACACTTCCGTTACGTAAGATTAAATTACAAGGTGCCATCGTTGGAAAAATTGTACATGTACGCCAACAAACCAACTTAGAATTCTTTTGTCAAAGCCACAGCTTCTCTATGAACTTTCTTATTGTTCCATTATTGTCGACGTAAGTTATATTGGGAGTAGACTTTTTGAATGATTACAAAGCATTCTTAAACTTTCACGATCCTGAAATAAGTTTAGAGAAAGAAGGTAAGTCAATAGCTTTGAAATTTGAAGATTGGCTCTCAAACCATGACGAGGAAATTAATCGGCTTTACCTTCTGTTAGACAACAGTTCGGAATTATCGACGGAACTAGACACTAACAATCACTCTGCAAGTACTGACAGGGATGATATCAACGGCGTATTTGATACTGATGAGTTAATTCAGAATAAAATTCAAACAATTGAGAACTGTAATGATATTGATAGGCAGGACCTTTTTGAGATTTTACAAGCACATTCCACAGTTTTTACTCACAAAACAGGAACAATCAAGGGATTTCAATACCAATTTCGTGTTCGTGAGCATACTAAGTTTTGTGTTAGACCATACGAAATTCCAGCACATGATAGGGACCGTGTTAGAACAGATATACAATCTATGCCTGACGAGGGCATTATTGAGCCTGCAGTTAGCTCATACAGCAATCCATTACATGTTGTTGAGAAGAAAAATGGATCGATCAGACTTGTCTTAGATTCGAGACAAATCAATACTGTCATTATTCCTGAAACAGACAGGCCGCAAACGATGGAAGAACTTCTTCAAAATTTTAATGGTGTAAAAGTGTTGTCTTCTATTGATCTCAGATCCAGCTTTTATCAGATCGAACTTCATCCAGAGTGTAGAAAATACACAGCTTTTCTTTGTTTCGGCGTTTGTTATCAATTTCGGAAACTTCCTTTTGGTTTGAACATTTCTTCGGCAGCGTTCATTCGCGGACTAAATTCCATAATACCTGATTTCTTAAAATGTCACATCACCTTATATGTGGATGATATTCTAATAGCAGAAGCCTCATGGGAACAACATAATCTCATCCTCAACAGTTTGTTACGTATTTTTGCAGAATCTGGACTTACAGTGAACTTGGAAAAGTTTGAATTCGGTAGGTCAAAGGTGAGGTTTTGGGACATATTGTTTCTTCTGAAGGCATTCAGCCGGATCCTGAAAAGTTAGAAGCAATCAGAGCCATTACAGTTCCATCCACAAAAAACAAGTCCGCAGTTTTCTAGGTCTCGTAAATTTGTACCGTCTTTTTCTGAATATGCAAATTCTAGTTACACCAAAACTTTGTTCTCTCACTGGAAAAAATACTATTTGGAACTGGGACGAACAAGCACAGTTGGAATTCAAATCTTCGAAAGAATTGCTACTTAAGGGGCCAATACTAGCTCATCCAGATCTGTCACATGATTTCTGTATTAGCACGGATTCTTCTAAAGTCGGTGTTGATGCCCATTTATTTCAAGAAGCCATAGAAAATGGCACTACTGTTCAGAAAACCATTGCTTTTGCTAGCCGAGTGCTAACAAAATCTGAAAAAAATTATTCCGTTACTGAATTAGAAGCTATAGCTATCGTTTGGGCATTTAACAAATTCCGTTTCTTTCTTTCTGGTAAGCACGTAAAAGTATACAGTGATCATCGTGCATTACAATTTCTTATGTCTTCATAATTAAATCATGACCGGTTAAAACGTTGGGCATTGTTTCTGCAAGAATTCCACTTCACAATAGTTTACATTCCCGGCAAGGAGAACATTGTTGCGGACGCACTGTCACGCGCACCGGCTGGGCTTGAGAACACAGAAGGCAACCTCAAGAAAAATTTCAGTATTCTTTACACTCAGAAAGTCGCCTTTGAAAACTTCATCACCACATCTTTAAAGGACATTGCTCATGAATAAGATAAAGATCCAATTTGGAAAGACATTAAAAGTAAATGGCATGAAAAGACACACAATCAGATTCGGCATTATTATCTGGTTACAAACAACATACTGTTCAAATGCTGCACTGTTGATGTCAAGCTATGGGTACTTTGCAATTCAGACGATTTTGTTAATAAGCTCATTTCTTACATTCATTTCAGCTACGCACATTTTAGTCCACGAAAATGTTATCATATTCTTCGAACGACTTGTTAGTTTAACAATATGGAAAAGATAATTTGTAAACTCTGTCAAAAGGCGAAACCATCTACTATCTCCCATCGTGCTCCGTTGTTTCTTATCATTTCTTCTAAATTAAAAGAATTTGCTGCTGTTGATCTCTTGGGACGGCTTGTCAGAACATCTAATGGATTTTCGTACGTTCTAGTCGCTGTTGAACTTACTTCAAAATTTGTTTCTTTCACACCGTTACGTAAAGCCACTGTATCCAGCTCCTTTGTTAAAAATTTCTTAAGTGAAGTTGGACACGTTAGTAAAGTCATTTCAGATAACGGACCGCAATTCAGATCTGCTGTTTGGTCACGCATGCTTCGGAACCATAAAATCAAACCTGTTTTTATTTCATTGTACTCACTACATTGTAACCCATCTGAATGGATTATGAAAGAAATCAATAAGCTTTGCAGACTTTATTGTCACAGAAAGCATCAGCCTTGGGACAGATATTTTCTCTTATTTCAAAAAGTGCTGAATGTAATGCCTCATGACTCCACTGCTTTACCACCTATTCTTGTTCTAAAGAATGAAGAACCACCGAACAGAATCTGAGAGCTTGTACCTTTTCCGAATACACGTAAACTTCGACACAAAGACATAATTGATTTGGCCATTAAAAATATAAATTCTGCTGCAAACAAAAGGGAAAAACTGCATGGTAAAGCAAATGCAAAGAAACTATATATTGGTCAGAAACTTATCATTAAAGCTCATTGATTGTCACATAAGAAGAAACACTTGAGTCACAAATTCTTTCTGTGTTACAATGGACCTTACAGAATCTGACGTATACCACATGATTATTGCGTTGAAGTTGAAACTCTGCGTACTAGGAAGAGTAAAGGTTTACACCACATTTCACATGTAAAACCGTATATTGAAAGATAATCTGATTTTTAACTTAGTCTTCGCTACAAAATTTTTCACTTCACGTTACTAGTACTCTTTGTCACACTTACAAACTGTTAACATGCAACTATGTTTTAAAGTTAACTATCCAGTCAAGAACCTAGGGAACTTAGACAAGTAATTACGAATGCATTATTATAGTGAACAGACGACATAGTGTTGTTATTTGTGCATTCTTCCTTGTTAGTTGCACGATTACGTAACGAATATACGGCTTACATACTTAGAACATATACTGTTAATGAGATTTTAATGCCACATTTTGGTTTACTTGAAAAGACATTCTTTATTTGAAGTACTTTATGTGAGATTACTGATGACTTAGTATTTGGTTTCTTTGACAGCTACACGATTATATCACGACGCTACTAATATGTGACACGATTTACATTGTTGCTTTTGCGGAGTATCTGTTTTATATCTGCACAGTTTTTCTGAATTCTTCTGGAAAGTAAAATATGCTTTTGTAGTAACTTTTGTGGTATAGATACAATGAGACAGCCTTTTTTGTAGCACAACAATACATTACAGTATAGTACTTTCTTGATCACAGTACTGTACGTAATGACTACGATATCTATACACATTGCATTTCACTTTTGTTTATTACGAGGTAAGTACATTGACTTCTAAAGAACTTTGCTTACGGACGACGACAATTACTACACTTAGCACATTTTTACCGTTAAGTAGTGACAGAGATCATCCTACAACAAGACGCACAGTTTAGCGCTACAGTACACGATTTGTGTGATTAATTTTGTACTTAAAACATTTATTATTTAAAAGATTTTTGAATTACAAAGAAAGTTTTCCGTGATACATTTTATTCCATTTCTGTAATCTGTAACACCTGAGGGTATAATTACATTAATCCTCAGGGGGTAGACGCTTACTTTGTGTACCATGTGTTTGGCAAGCACAAGGAGCCCTAGCTAATATGGTATTTGCTTATACAACTTTACACATCGGTACCATATTCCTCTAACACAGAATTACATAGCTATCTGATTTTTTTACAGAGAAATAAACAGTTTTTTTACTACATCAGTGACAATTACACAGTTGGATAACTTCACACTTATGAAACTGTATTTTGTCGGTACTTTGTGAACTGTTCGTATTTTTTCGGAACCATTGTGATACTATGAGAGCTTTGAATGTCGTATTTGGTATGGGATCACGATTTTTAAAGTACAATTGAGGTGGATGACACTATTGAAATGAGCAGAGAATTTTTTTAGGTTTTGAAATTATTGTAGAAAGCTACGACGTTTTTGAGATTTGGCTGAGTTTTTATGATGTTATTATTACAATGACAATGTGTATTTTGCTGTTGAGGTATGTTTATGATCAATAAGCTGATGCTATATGAGGAATTTGATTATGCTACATATTTATTATGATGAAATATTGAAGACGTGTTGATGAATATGTATATGTGTAATAAGGTAAGGAATAAGGAGTAGTGGTTAAGGACTCTGACTTCTGAAAAACGATGATGGAAACCAAGAATCGTACTTTAAAGAGTTATGAAATGTGTGTAAATGCGTGAATGCATCACAATGCCAGCGAAAATTTTTAGTACACTATTATATTTAAAGGATTTTGTTTCTACACATTTCTAACGCAAATTCTCGACCTGTGAAATTTTATATGAGACTGTCACTGTAGTGCAAACTGGCGTCGTAAATATTTCGGTAAGAAAGTTAAGTGACCACCTTCACGTAATGCGTTGTGGGCACCCAGCTGCGCGACAGTCGCCTGGAAAAAAGCCACTAGTGTGTGCCTTTCTGAGGCACAGGTGGAAAAAAAAGAGGCCATTATCCTCGCTATTGACATTTCTTTGTAGAAAGTGTCGCAAATACGACGCTCAAACTTGAAAACATATGATTACACTGTGGAGCTCTTACTTTATGATATTTACTAAAATGCCTAATGAAATGATAAGAAACATTTTTACATCTATTGTCTTTCTAGTTGAGAAATTGCTCAATTTGTTTAACATCTAGTTTCTAGCTGCACTGCAGCATTGGTTAGAATAAAATTTAACAGATGTACTAATATAGATATTTTATGCCTACAGATCCAGTTAATAAATAATTTCATGATCTACTTCCAAAAAAAAAATGAGGGAGCACAAAAAGACATTTCCCTTCACAGGAATTGCATAGATAATTTTTGTCAATGACTTGGTAAATTTTTGGTTCAGTAAGTCAAGGTGAAGCATCACTCTAGTGTTATGATGTGACATAGGTATTAGACATGGCCATCTTTACTGTAATATTTTTTCTGCTTGAGCTTTGTCATATTTAGGTATAAGTTATTGCATTTGCTGCGGCTGTTTGCCAGGCATAGTGCTACTGAATTTCACTTTGTATTACTCTGGTAAGCCGGTTTTACTACTGATTTATTTTTCTTGTTGCTGCACATTGGCTCATATTAGTTGTAATTTTGCATTTGCTCTGCTAATTTGTATATACTGGTGCTTGCTTTGTCAATTTCCATTTCTTTTGTCATCGCTGTATGTGTTAATTGTTTTGTACTGCTGCATTGCCGCTTCCCTTAGTTTAGCACCTGAGCTCAGTAGATTTAAGTTAGCTTAAGAGAGGGTAGACTACATAAGAAACTAGACAGAGGATATGAATAGAATACAGAAAGCATGCTTGGATACGATATTTTTGGTGGAAACAAATGTTTAAATAAGACAAAAGGTCTATGGAATGAAGTTTTGGGTTGTACTGCAGTACCAAATGTTACACTGAAAACAAACCCTGTCCTTTCCTCCTGTGTTGTTCTGCTATGTGTTTGTGTACTCTTGTGTATTTGTGTTTTTCCTGTCTTCATGTGTTTAGCTAATACGATTTATGTTGTAGAATTTTTCTTGTACTAAGCTACAATCAATATGAGGAGGAATACTGTTATCCTCAAATATAATTTGCATTAATAATATGTTATTTTCTTTGTAAAGATGTTTATAGACATTATTAATTCTGTTCTGTTTCAATGCTCATGTGTGAAATTAATGTTTCGAAAACTATTCTCATTATTTTATGTATTTACTTATGTCATAATTCCTGTAACACTGATGTATATGCTTATTTCTATTCTTTTGTAAAGCCAGTATTACTATAAATGTTATCTGTATTATTATGTTTTTAATTATGTATTTTGTTCCTTTGTAATTGTATTCTTATGTTGTAAATTGATAATTGTATGGACATCAGTTCTTCAAATTAAGTTACATTTCACTGCACGTGTTTCTGTTGGTCATACTATAGGCACAATATGTGAGAAGTTGGGACTGTTAGTGTTTGCACGTGTGTTAATAATTGAGTAAGGGACTGGATAACAGCATTGCTGGTTCTAAGGACATTTCAAAAAAAAATTTTGTGAGTGCACAAGTGGTGGTTCATGGACTCTTTGATGGTGACTGTGCTCCTGCACAGTCGCAACGGATGGCTGCTAGCCATCTCTACACGGACTACAGTGGGCCTACACCTTTGATGACTCGCCAATGCCATTATTTCTACAAGGACTGCAGTGGGTCTGCACCTCTGGTGGCCCACCAATATCGTAATCTCTAGCAGGACTACAGTGGGTCTGCTCTGTGATGACCTACCTACTACCTACCAATATTCTTCAAAACTTCGAATGCCGGCCGCGGTGGTCTCGCGGTTAAGGCGCTCAGTCCGGAACTGCGCGACTGCTACGGTCGCAGGTTCGAATCCTGCCTCAGGCATGGATGTGTGTGATGTCCTTAGGTTAGTTAGGTTTAAGTAGTTCTAAGTTCTAGGGGACTGATGACCACAGAAGTTAAGTCCCATAGTGCTCAGAGCCATTTGAACCAACCAAAACTTCGAATGACTGTTGTGGGTTTGCTCTGTTGTGGCCCATTATCTGTCTGCATGTCAAGAGTCGGCACTGTCTTTCCGTTGGAAGGACAACACTACTTCTTCAAGACTGCATGGAAATCCACTACTTCTGTGTGCAATTTCTTTTACTAATGAGACTTTGTGGAAAAACTGTAATTTCTATTAAAATGAATGATCAGGACTGTCTTTATGGACTGTGAGAAAATTTTAGCTTTTGACCAACATTGTATCAATAAGTGTGTGCATTTGATTTCTTTGTTATTGTAATTATGATTATGAAAAAATTTTTCAAATCTTTATTGGCCACTACCCAAAACAATTTGTAAAATTTTTTGTGGCGAGCGTGTGGGCTATGTAAGTAGGCTGTTTAGGTTTTTATGTTGGTAACGCCACGTAGCGCACTGTATGAAAATCACTGGCTGTGCTGTGTGCAGTCTGTGGCTGGGTGGCATTGTTGGAATATTCACTATTGTAGTGTTGGGCTGTTGGCTGTTAACAGCGCGTAGCGTTGCGCAGTTGAGGTGAGCTGCCAGCAGTGGTGGATGTGGGGAAGTGAGATGGCGGATTTTTGAGAGCGGATGATCTGGACGTGTGTCCATCAGAAACAGTACATTTGTAAGAATGGATGTCATGAACTGCTATATATATTATAACTTTTGGACACTATTAAGGTAAATACGTTGTTTGTTCTCTATCAAAATCTTTCATTTGCTATCTATGCCTATCAGCAGTTAGTGCCTTCAGTAGTTTGAGTATTTTATTACCTGGCAGTAGTAGCGCTCGCTGTATTGCAGTAGTTCGAGTAATGAAGATTTTTGTGAGGTAAGTGGTTTGTGAAAGGTATAGGTTAATGTTAGTCAGGGCCATTCTTATGTAGGGATTGTTGAAAGTCAGATTGCGTTGCGCTAAAAATATTGTGTGTCAGTTTAGTGATGATCAGAATAGGTAAAGAGCGAAATGTCTGAGTACGTTCAGTTCTGCTCAGCTGTTTGAAAATCAAATAATGTAAGAGGTTTATCAGCACAGTAATTCATTAATTTTTCTAAGGGGACGTTTCAGTAGATATTTGCTTTCTCTCTTTCATCTCCTCTCCTAACTTTACCCCATTACTTCCTGTTCTTTTCGAGACTCAACTGATCTCCAAGTGTAATTTTTTGCATGCTGTCTTAGAATTCTGTTAGATGCCTTTAGTGACGTTCGAAAAACGGATGATGAGAAATTGTTAAAAGCAGTTTGTAGGGTGGCTACTCTTTTTGAGCAATATAGCTGCGAACACGAATTGAACAATTAAGGCCCTATTTAATGAAACTACACCTCTTGAATAATCAGTTTTGTAACGATATGTGAATTCGATAAAGAAATTAGTGTGGCTCAAATGGTTCAAATGGCTCTGAGCACTATGGGACTTAACATATGTGGTCATCAGTCCCCTAGTACTTTGAACTACTTAAACCTAACTAAACTAAGGACATCACACACATCCATGCCCGAGGCAGGATTCGAACCTCCGACCGTAGCGGTAGTGTGAATAAATGAACATAAAGAATGGGAAGATCATACGTCAGTTCTTAACACCTCACTAAGTGTATTAGTGAGCAATTTACAGTCGACCATTGTGCAGGAGGGATCTAGGGCCCTCTCTGTGACTCCAGTAGACAAATATGGAAAGTAAACAGCTGCTGATAATACATTGCAAAATCTTTTTTAATAAGGTAAAATTTGAATGACTGAAAACGTGTGACATATCTGGTAATATTGGACGCATCGAGACAACTGGACGTGGTGAGATGATATTAATCAAGAATGCCTTTAAGATGACAATGTCGCCATTATCAATGCACCTCACTGAATTTGAACCATGTTCTGTGATACTGTAGAAAGACTTGGCAGGAATGTAGCCACTGCTGACTGCGGTGATCACGGAAATGTAGGGCCGCAAGTGGACCAGGCTTTGGACGACCACATGGCATTACCAAGAGAATTGTGTTCGGCGTATGGGTTTGGCACATCTGCAGCAGCAGTTTGAACAGCTGTTGGTATCACAGTAACACAAACACAACGAACTGTTACAATTTGGCTACTTCGAGGACAGCTACGAAGCAGGCGCCCTGTAATGTGTATTCCTCTGACTCCTAACCACCGCCATTTGTAACTTTAGTGGCGTCAAGCGAAAGCTCACTGGAGGGCAGGGTGGAGGCTTGTTGTGTTTTCGGATGAAAACTGGTCCTGTCTCAGTGTCAATGATGCGTGTGTTGGGTAGAGGGAGGTCAGTTAAGGGCCTGCACCGAACCTGTCTGCGTGCTGGGCACACTCGACCTGATCCTGGAGTTATGGTGTGGGAGCAATTTAATATAACTGTGGGAGCACTCTCGTACTTATGCCACGCATCCTGACCTCGAATGTGTATGTCAGTCTGGCCATTGGACCTGTTGGACTGCCGTTCACGAACAGCATTTCAGTGGGTGTTTTCCAAAAGGATAACCTCGACCACATACCACTGTAGAAACTCAACATGCTCTGTCGAGTATCGACAAATAACACTGGCCTGCTCGATTGACAAATCTATTTCCAATCGAGCACATATGAGATACCATACGGGCCATCATCGAACAACGACTTCAGCGCCATAAACAAACAGCATAAACCGTCCATGTGCTGACCGACCAAATGCTACACGTTTGGAATCCCACAAACTAACATCCTTCATCTGAACATGCACGTTCGCACGCTTGTGTTCAACATTCTGGTGGTTACTCCGGTTATTAATGTACCAGCATTTAACATTTGCAATGGCTTAACTCGCTCTTATATCAACCTAGGACATTGCAATGTTAATGAGTTAAATGTTTTATCTAGACTTATGTATTCACGTAATTTCATCACTCTAAATTAATTATTTTGTATTGTATTTTTGTATTGGCATTTTCCTATCTGTCCGTTTTCCCATTTTGGTTAACTTCCTTCGTTTTCTCTTTCAATGGGGTTCCTATTAGTTTTACGCCTTTTTACTTTAATTATCCTCTTTCGGGAGTGGTTTTAACCCGAGACATGTTTACGTGAGGAAAAAGGAACTACCGACCTGTACTTTGGTCCCCTTCTCTCCAATCCAACCAACCTAACAATCAAATACTGCAGTTCACAGCAGCTGTTACCATGCTGTTTGCTGCTCTATGTGTAATGATGCAAGTATCATTACAAACCAACAGTGTTTAGTGGATCTTGGATTGTAAATCAGTTAAGATCCTTAGACGCCAGGAAGGCATCTGGCCCAGGCGGTATCCCCGTAAGATTTCATGTTTACTATGCTACTCTATAGCTCCATTCTTTTCCATCATCTGTCAGAGATCATTGTAACAGGGGAAAATCCCACAGGGCTGGAAAAAGGCCCAGGTCATAGCGGTCCATAAAAAGGGTAGAAAATCGGATGAATATAATTACCGCCCAATTTCACTGGCACTGATTTGTTGTAGAATCATGGAAATTTTCTAGACTCTGAGGAGCTCATCTGCAGAAACCAGCACGGTTTTAGGAAACAGCGGTCATGCGAAACAGAGCTGGCCTTCTTTGTGCATGATATACAGTAGGCTCTAGATACCGGCTCCCAGGCTGATGCCATATTCCTCGACTTTAGAAAGGCGTTCGACTCAGTTGCGCACTGTGCGCTTACGGTCTATCCGATGCGGCTGGATGGAAAGTTTTCTAACAGACAGAGAACAGTATGTCGTCCTAAATGGGGAGACTTCAACAGAAACAAGCGTAACATCAGGTGTGCCCCTGGGCAGCGTAATAGGTCCGCTGCTTTTTACCATTTACAGAAACCATCTGGTTGATGGTATTGACAGCGGCATTAAACTGTTTGCTGATGATGCTGTAGTCTACAGGAAAGTAGTATCACACGTAAGTTGAACAAATCAGTGAGGATTTGCAGAAAATAAACGTGTGTTGTAATGACTGGCATTATCTCTCAATATTAGTAAGTGTAGCCTACTGCGTACAACAAGCCGAAAATCCCCATTAATGTACGAGTACAAAACAAAGGACCAGTCTTTGGAAGCGGTAACGTTTGTCAAGTATCTGGCTGTGATTATTCGAAATGATCTCAAATGGAACGATCAGATTACACAAGTAACGGGCAAGGCAAACTCTAGATTGCGGTTTATTGGTAGAATCCTGAAGCGATGCAGTCCTTCAACAAAGGAAATAGCTTACAATACTTTAGTTCGTCCAGTCTTAGAGTACGTTCGTCTGTATGGGACCCTTATCAATTGGGTCTGATTCAAGAGATTGAGAAGGTCCAAAGAAAAGCGGCAAGATTCGTGACTGGTATATTTAGCCATCGCGAGAGTGTTACAAATCTCAAAGAAAGTTTGAAGTGGGACACACCTGTAGATAAACGACGCGGTTAACGGAAGTTCCAAAATCCGATCTCCGCCGAGATTGTAGAGCATATTTTATTACCACCAACTTTCAAATCGCACAATGACCACTATTCAAAGATAAGGGATTTTAGAGCCTGTACTGAGGCGTTCAGGCAGTCGTTTTTCCCTCGCGTGATCCTCTAGTGGAACAGAACGACGGAAATATGACTTTGGCGCTAATAGTGCCCTCCGCCACATACCGCTCGGTGCCTAGCGGAGTATATATGTAGATGTAGATATGTAGAACAGATAGTTCTAGGTCGTGCAAATAAATCTGCGTCGTAACTTTAGTTATCACGAGCGTTGGACAGGCTCAGAGGATGCTCAAACACAACAGGCAGCAGGGCGACAGCGAGCGCCTAGTGTAGTTGTTTGCCACCTAGTGGCCAAAGTACAGAACTAAACAAAATGAACAGAAGTGGCTGAATGGTCCTGCCACCTAATGAAAAAAAGACTATCTAAACGCTGGTGATTATTTAGAAACGATTTAAATAATCAGTTGTCTAATGTGTAACACATGTTTTGTAAAACAGTTTTTCTTCCATAAAAAGTATTGTCACTATATAAACACTTATGTAAATATTCGTGTCTTTAACATTAAGTTATGGAGATGAGTGGAACCTCCGCGTATGAATTGGCGGCAAGAAAGGCTACCGCTGCTTTTGTATAACAGGACAATCTTCGTACAGTTCGACTACTGCTTAATGAGAGTGAATACGAGCAACTGTGTTTGGTGACAAAGTGAACTTTTAAGAAGAACGCCTCCGATGGACGAATTATAAGTAGCTACCAATACCACCACAGTGCGTTGTGAGCAGCAGAATACCGAGTAAGAAGAAGTGGATATATTTTCTTGCCAATTTGGAAATAGCGTGTACTGGCTTGTTGTAGGTACTGCGCAACTTCAAAAAATGTTAAACTGGCCAGGAATACTAAGAACAAATACTACAATTGTGGAGCCACTATTTTTTGCTGCAAACTATTCTTCAGCTAACGTTATCCACCCAGGGTGAAAAACAGTGCACACCACAAAGTGTGAGTCTGAATGAAATTTAGCAACTAAAATCAGTAGAGTATGCTGCATGAATAGGACGCTGTGTACCAGACAAAGACAACAAAAGGTACTATGAATATTTTTGTATCAAGGAATGTAACTGCTGTGGCGGATATCGAAGCTACACAGAGAAATTTACGAGAGGGTTTGGCTGCAGGACCTCCAGGCATCGTGTGCTGTTTTCTCGGAGAACAGAATGTGTACTGCACTGCAGTGATTGGCTGAGGAAGATTGGTTCTCCTTGCTAGAAAATATGATTGGCAGGGTAACCACTGCTGGGCCACGATATTTTTATTGGAGAACATCGGGGGAAACGACTGTTTTTTGGGAAGTTTTGAGCAAAAGGAGAGGGGAACTTGCTTCTTGACAATCGCGGAGTGCAGTCGCTAGAGCTCTTCCGTTTCTACGGAGAGAGCAGTTGGTGGTAAACATGTCTGGACACCTAGGCGAAACTTTATATTTTCGCAGACATGACACAATCACGGGCAGACGTGGGGTCATCTCCCGCAGACGACAGCGTCTCGTCTTTCACCGGCTACATCGGTAACGTTGCGTAGCTTCAGCCAATTCAGAAGCCTATCAATCATTTTCATGACCATCTTTTTTCATAGCAGCCTTGTACTCGCAGTAGTCATTCCCAGTGTTCATTGTATGCGTAATTATATTTTGACGAGAGAGACTAATCAGTGGAACGATACAACAGAGTGTGCTCGGCTAGATTGACATCCTTCCACTCACAGCAGCCAGTCTCATTTACACGTCAATTACAGTTAGGTTCCCCAAGTCTGTTGCCAACTTGGGTTCGTGTTAATGAAATGTTGCATAGTTGAAGTTTCTGTTTATATGTTTGTTCTCACTTGACCTTGACACTAGTTAATAAATCTCTTAGTGATACCGTAGGTCCTTGTTACTAATTTTTCAGCGCCACCCATTCTCATTCCCTAAGGTGTCATTTATTTTGTTGCGGGGCTGAAGGAATTAAATTAATTTTCTGTAAAGTTAGCCAACTCAGGAGTGATCCGCACTGGAGGCACTAGTCAGACTTCCTCGGACTACAGATAAACGTGGTACCTCTCGGGTGTGGTAGTTATGACTTTTTAGTCGTTGGGCAGCCGGAGAACTGCCGCCACCACACGCTAGCTTGCAATGCTACACTGTCAGGGGTGATAATCTGTCGCCATTTACTACGGCATGGGTTACGTGCGCGTCGTCCAATTCTCGCATACCTTTCACAAATGTGCAGAAACGAGCTACATGGCAATGGCGTGTGGAACAATGTCACTGGGGACAGCAATGGCATCAGATATTGCTTCCAGACGAATCCAGGATCAGTTTGTTGGAAAATGATGGCCGCATATTGTTTCGCCGCGGACAGAGGAAGCGGCAACACAATGCTGCATTCGCACAAGACATACAGTGCAAACTCAAGCCTTATCCTGTGGAGTGCTGTTGGGTACAACCATAGAAAACAGTCCGTGTTCAGGGCACTGTGACCAGTACGACCTATGTGAATGACATCCTGCAACCCGTAGCTACACCCTTCCTGCACAGTACCCCAGACGCCATTTTTCAGCAAGACAATGCACGATCACATGTTGCTGCAAGTAGATGTCCCTTCTTGGTGTTACAGGATATCAGCCTTTTGCCTCGGCCCATCAGATCAACCGACTTGTCGCCAATCGGAAATGTGTGGGATGTGGTGAAACTATGGGTGCCGCACTGTGACCTCATGCAAACCACCACAGATAAACTTTTGAGCCAGATGAATGCAGCATGGATGGCTACATCACAAGACGCCATTCGCGCCTTATACACTTCGATGCCATCACGCATGGGACAAATTATCTGGGCCCACCGTGGACTCTGCCCCTACGAGGCAGCAGGACACATGCTGAACGAGATTACTGAAATGCTAATCATTTCTGCAGAACATACTGATGTACATGAGCTGTGAATATTGACGACCTGTCTCTAGTCGTTCGAGGTGTACTGTTTTTTCTGAACAAGAGTGTAGAGACACGCCTGACAACGTCGCACGAATCCTTCTTGGCGTTGCAATTTTTTTCCATCGGAGATTTTTAGAGCAGACGACAGTCTTCCCGATTCGACTATCACTACCCTTCTGAATATTAATGATGTCATAGCTTATGTGAAGAACTGCGTCCAACATGGGTGGGTACAGAAAGCGAGGAAGACTGACCGTAAGCTCTGTTTTTTGCCAGCGCGTTTGCTGCTTTTATAGATCGCAAAAGCTCGCGCTGTGCCGACATGGCGGTAACAGTGTATTTACAGACTTGTTACATCGGCCAGAGCGTGTGGACTGCGGGCCAATCGCGACACGTATAAAACATTCATCCCGTAATTACCGCCGCGCCGTGAAGCGCCGCGCCGTACACGACCGGCCGGCCGGCCGGCGTCCCGGCGTCTCGTTGTGGCTATCGACCGCCGCGCTACACCGCTGCAGCGGCCGATTGTGAAACAAGCCTCATTATCGGCCGTGTCGGCTGCGGCCAACACCCGCACAAACGCATGCGCGTGTCTGTTTGTGTCCGCTGTCAACACCTACTGCTGCTCCAGCCGGGACCAGAATGAGTTCTCGTGTAATACGCTGAAATCTACATGCACCGACACAGTGGTCATTGCTAACGATGAATATTTGGTTAACGGTGGAAACAGGTATTGGTGTATTTTCACTGTATTGGACGCTTACAAGAAAGCGTAAACTTAACGAGTCACCAAGTTTGCTTATGTTTCCAGTCCGTAACAGTATGTACAAAGAGACAAGGCACCATCAGCTTAACAGCTGTTGCATCAGAGTTGCTGATAAAAATAATATTCAAAAGAACGGAAAAGGAAACCGATGATCTATTATGTGATGATCAGTTTGGCTTTAGAAAAGACAACGCAAGCTATACTGAAGAAAAACCAAGACACGTTCATAGGATTTGTCGACTTTAAAAAAGCATTAAGCAGTGCAAAATGGTATAAGATATTCGAAATCATGAGAAAATTTCGGATAAACTATAGGGAAAGACGGGTATTACAACACATGCAAAAGAACCAAAGGGAACAATAATACTGGAAGAGCGAGAACGAAGCGCACATATTAAAAAGCGGGTAAGACAACGATAAGGGCTTTGATGGCACCTTGAACAGTGGACGTTACATTTCAGATATGTGACGACCCGTGGCTCTACCCTTCATTCGATCCCGCGAAACCCTACATTTCAGCAGGATAAAGCACGACCGCATGTTGCAGGTCCTGTACGGGCCTTTCTGGATACAGGAAATGTTCGACTGCTGCCCTGGCCAGCACATTCTCCAGATCTCTCACCAATTGAAAACGTCTGGTCAATGCTGGCCAAGCAACTGGCGCGTCACTATACGCCAGTCACTATTCTTGATTAACTGTGGTATCGTGTTGAAGCTGCATGGGCAGCTGTACCTGTACACGCCATCCAACCTCTGTTTGACTCAATGCCCAGGCGTATCAAGGCCGTTATTACGGCCAGTGGTGGTTGTTCTGGGTGCTGATTTCTCAGGATCTATGAAACCCAAACTGCGTGAAAGTGTAATCACGTGTCAGTTCTAGTATAATATACTGTATTTGTCCAATGAATACACGTTTATCGTCTGCATTTCTTCCTGGTGTAGCAATTTTAATGGCCAGTAGTGTACTTTTGATTTTGACATCCTCAGTGAAAGTGAATAACAATTACAGGACTTGTTGAATGGAATGAACAGCCCAATGGATTGAGAACATATCGAAGAATGGCGAAAGTAATGAGAAGTAGTGGAAACGAGAAAAGCGGGAGACTGAACATTATAAGTGATAATCAGGAAGTAGACACAGTCAAGGAATTATGTTATAAAGGCAGCATAATAACCCACGACAGACGAAGCAGCGAGGACGTAAGCGGACTAGAAATGGCAAAAAGGGAATTTCTGGACAAGAGAAGTCTAATGGTACCTATCACAGGTCTTGCTTGAGGAAGAAATATCTGAGAATGTAAGTTTCGAGCACAGCATTCTAAGGCAGTGAGATGTTAACTGTAGAAAAATCGGAACAGAAGAGAATGGAACCATTTGAGATGTAGTGTTACTGATAAGGTGAGGAATGAGGAAGTTCTCCGCCGAATCGACGAGAAAAGGAATTTATGGAAAACACTGACAAGAAGGAGGGACAGGACGACAGGACATCTGTTAAGACATCACGGAGAGGGAGCTGTAGAGGGTAAAAGCTGTAGCGGACGACAAAGATTGCGATACATACAGCAAATAATGATGTGGTAAGTGTAGCTGGCTGCCAGGCGGATAACTTGGGTTCGCTTCCCGTTACTACCAAGGACCTTTCCTTGGTGGGAAGATTGGTCCAGGACGAATTCTGCGACGTAATTCCAATTGAGGTGCTACCTGAAGCTATCTGATAAGTCGCAAAACGGGATAGAAGTGTGCTTATCACATGTCTCATCCTACTGCATACGTATGTCACCGCAAGGAGTAGGATGACTTGGCGGCCGGTCGACATCTCTTGGACCTGCAAGGCCTAGATGAAGAGCTGGTAGTGCATACTGTATATATATCATAGATGGTTCTCTAGTATGATGCGCTTCTCAAATATTTTCGACAAATAGACGTTAAGTGTTTTAAGAAAGTGTTCAAATGTGTGTGAAACCTTATGGGACTCAACTGCTAAGGTCATCAGTCCCTAAGCTTACACAGTACTTAATTTAAATTATCCTAAGGACAAACACACACACCCATGCCCGAGGGAGGACTCGAACCTCCGCCGGGACCAGTGTTTCAAGAGCCTGTTGAATACTGGACCAAGACGTCGGCAGTTAAACAGCGACTTTAGAGCAAAAGGCGTAGGTGGCACATTAGATGTCTCAGCGCACTTCGTTCAGGTCTCGTCTTGTTTTTTCTTATCTTACGCAATGCTTGAAATTCATCCATACACGAGAACATCATTGTTGATTTACCACATTGGTATAACATCCTGGAACACTTCGTGCTTGGCACTTAGTACATAGCTAAGTTCTTCTTGGAAACTGAGATCTGAGAAAATTTTTGGATGCTTCATTAATCTGCAGTGTCATTCATTCAGCCACATGATACTGGAAATGTTAAAAGTTTGTACAAAAATTTCTATAAATGAATGGCATAGCTTTGTAACATGTTAGATGAAGACTAATTATTCATTTCGTGTTTGCGAATGAACAACGTGTGCAGTCTTATACTATTTCCCTACTTAAATCGTTGAGAAGGGGCAGCATTGGTGACTGAACTACATACTCCACCTCGCCAAATCCGTTTCTCCAATCGGTCAATTTCACCTAGGAGATTCACTTAGTCAAATAACACTTGTTTACTAATTTATACATTTCTTTTTGTAACCATTCTAATGTTTTGAGATCAGAAATGCTTTCTTTATAAGAAACGGTTATTTCACAAAGTAATTACGAAATTTCAAGAAAATACAACTATTCGAAAAAAACTTGGTGCAGAAAACACTCTAAAATATCGCACTCCTACGATACAATGAAGTACTTTGTTCTTCGGTACCTTTGGTTACATGGAAAATTTTGCTCTATTTGACCCCACCAGTAGGCTGTATCTTACCATCCTGTAAACGAACTGTAAAAATGGAAAGCAAAATACGTTGGAAACAAGAAAACGAGAGATGAGGTGTCTCATAGTTCTATTACGCAATCGGAGCCACACAAAACCCCAACTTCGAAATTGAATGACGACATTCTTGAGTTGCTAACGTACGCCGTATGTAAGGCTGTAACAAATTTTGCGGAGCAAAAGGAGAGCTCTGGAGAGGTATGAGGGACAGGGCAGTGCGCGCTCGGCCGCAGGTGGAGCAGATTGCTTGCTATTCACGACGAGGCCGGCGGCTGACCAGAATACCGTACCGCTCAGCAGCGACGGCCCCTAACAAAGGAGAAGTTCCCCAGGGAAATCTCGCGGTGCCCTGCAAGAAAATCCCAGAAAGACGTCGATTCCAAGAAGCCACTTCGCCCTCTACAATACGAAGAAAAATATTCCGTAGGGCTTCATTCAGTCACTTGTCATTAGAGGGCATCATAATGGCTTTTCTGCTGTTTAAAATATTTCTTCTGGTATGATCTTCGCGACATGATTGAAGCTGTGTCAGTGCAACACTGCTCATCCTCCATCTTGTCGTTCCTTGTTAAGCATTACGCAAGTTTCATGTCTCCCAACGTTACTTCATCCTGTTGGCCTGTATTCATATCGTACTTTTGTTAATTCGTCATTCTTCATACCTAATACTGAATCGTTCCCTTAGAAAAATTAGTGAATTACTGTGCTGGTAAACCCCTTACGTTATTTGATTTTCAAACAGCTGAGCAGAACTGAACGTACTCAGACATTTCGCTCTTTACTTATTCTGATCAACACTAAACTGACACACAATATTTTTAGCGCAACACAATCTGACTTTTAATAATCCCTACAAAAGAATGGTCCTGACTAACAATAACCTATACCTTTCATGAATCACTTACCTCACAAAAATCTTCATTACTCGAACTACTGCAAAACAGCGAGCGCCACTACTGCCAGCTAAATAAAAGATTCAAACTACTGCAGGCACTAACTACTGATAGGCATAGTTAGCAAATGAAAGATTTTGATGGAGAAAAAACAATGTATTTACCTTAATAGTGTTCAAAAGTCATATATATATATATATATATATATATATATATATATATATATATATATATATATATATGACTGCACACTGCACAGCCAGTGATTTTCATGCAGGGCGCTACGTGGGGTTACCAATATAAAGACCTAAACAGCCTACTTACAATACTTGCGTAGATTTGGAAGTATTTTGTAGCAGAAAATGTCCAATAGCGAAAGATAGAACATTAAGTTAACCATAATGGGTTTCTTAAAAAGTGAAACTGCCATTTTCTCTGAAACGAAGGGTATTTTGACCTCGAAAGTGTCATCTAAACAGTGGCAAGTAATCGAATGACATAACATGTCAACATTTTCCCCTGCATAATTTCTATGTTTCACTAGTGATCGAGAAGCTCTGTGCAGTTAAGAATACAGAGGACGACGAGCATAGAGTATCTACAACACGTAACACGACTTCACTTGCTTAAGTTACGGAAATTTGGTAAACGGCTCCAGAACGTGTGATAATGTTAGACATACTCGTATTATTGTGTAGTGCAGCTACTACAGTTTCCAGGAATTCTGCAAACAATTCCAAAATAGCCATGAAGTATTTAAATATAAAAAATGTGAATAGCTTCATGAAGCAACGATGAAGTTCATTACGGAAACCACATCTTCATAGTGAAATATGCTACTTTATTTCATTAACCATATCGGAATATGCTTTCGAAACTAGCAGTGGATATCTATTAATAGTCACACAATAACAACGAATATGCAATACTGATAAATCCAGGTCACATAGACAGACAATGAATTATAGTTTCAGAATACTGATTAACTAAATTTGATAAACTAACTGATTACACAAAATGTGAAATTTTGCTGTTTCAACACTTGCCAGACAAATGTATAAACTGTGTGAATTAAATCTTTTACTTTGTTTGAACCTGCTTGCTAATATTTCCCAAATATAATGAACAAAAGGGTTGCTTTAGATGTTTGACAACAATACTTAATTATTTTCTTGTAATATTTACCCACATAGTGACACTGATTTAAATTTTGGGATATGAAAAAGGGATCTGTAGCAGGTAGTACGCAGGCATTTGAAATAACACAGTTGTATTCATGCATTCGATATAAATAATGATCCATGAATTTACAACACTAATTGTAACTTTTACCGAAATTGGTGAGGAGATGTACTGATTTGGATGAATGTTTACAGTTTATGAAATCCCTAGGACTATGTGGCTCTCACGTCTTCTATGGGTCGGATTTCAGACCAGCGTAACCATTTGTTAGGTGCTACGGAGGTATTTGTGTCGTCGTCTCATACCAGTTACATCGTTCATCAGAGGATTTTTCTTCATTTTTTTCCACATCACGTTAACTGCAAAAAAGAGTGCTTGTTCACTGCTCGGTAGCTCCTACGCGGCTGTGTGTGCAGACCTGGTGCGCTGTCACGCTTCACACTTACCCTATTATCTTTGCCTTTGGCGCCTCCGCATCCGCCTACTACAGGGGTACGTGCCTTTCGATTCTCCTTACGTAACGTCAGTTAATTTGTATTGTAACACAATATTCAAAAAGGTACTCATATCAACTTTAATATTTATGGAGAAAATTTCTTTCCCGCTATTATTTACAAATTTCAAAATAATAAAAATGTTAAAACAACATATAAACTTCCTACTTTTCGCTGAAAAGCATCTCCGCGTTCATCATCCTATGTATTTGAAAGTTACTACTCACTACACTTTTCCTCCTTATTACAGTTCTGTGACCTAATTTTGCTCTTTCAGTCACCCTTGTTTTGTTATCTGATATCTTCAAGTTGTGTGGATGACAGATACCTAGTCGCTGAAATGCTGCTATTACTAGATTAGTCTCACTGCTAGTAACAATTTCCTGGTCATTTACATACATCAACGTCTGTGTATAGTCTGGATTTGTAGAAATAAAACAATAGATTAACGATTCATCCGCCCATTACAAAAGCATTTCTTTGAAATAGATGTTAAAAATTACAGATAATAAACTGCGGACTTGTCGTAAAATTAGGTTGACAACATCTCCAATATTTTTCTTTTTGCCTGTGACAGATTTATGTGTCTCTGCATGAATGGTTTTCAGGACGTCTATTAACTGTTTAGGCAAACTTTCGTTACGAAGTATGAGGAGGTGCTTGCTTCTTTTAACGTGGTTGATAGGTAACAATTTACGAATTCGTAAACAGCTTCACTTAAGAGATTTGTTTTTTAGTGTTAGTACCAACAAAAATAATTCTAGGAAAGTGGAGAACATTTTCCTTTCATTTTATTTACTTTCTAGGTGGTTCACATAAATCTGTATTATTATAGAGCAACTATTTTGCCTTGGAATCCACTGTCTCTAGCGCATTTCTGTGTCTCCTTACGAGATAAGTATGTAATTCACAGTGACTAATTTATAGTGACTCCTGGAGTCACGTCGTCTGTATACTTAAATTTTCTCCTTTCTGGAAAAACGTGCAGAGAAAGAAATCTACACGTAACGCCTCTGCTTGATGATGTGGAAGAGTTTCTTTCTGAGTGTTAATTATACATATCTGTATGTATCTAAAAATATTTACTTCTAAATGTTGACAATTAGATCAGATGTGCATACGTCTTTCAGAACTATAATTTTTATAATTATTTTCATCGTTACTTACGATTATCATTTCTTTTATTGCGACACTAATTTCTTTACTTTTGCTATCAGCACTTTCCTTCTTTAATAACACTGATTACGTTTCAAGATGAACATACAGTTTATAAGTTAAGTGCCTTCTGCAAGAGTTTTTGTATGACGCGATTTGTCAAACAAACTGTATCGTTCAGATCGGTTTTAAGCAACACTGTGCACTGTGGCGCAGCGTTTACAGGGGGGGGGGGGGGGGGGGGGGAGAGGATGAAATCCTTCGTGGTTTCCACAAGCTAAGTCAGTGAGTACCAGGATGGTTCCTTTAATAAGGACGTAGTCGATTTCTCTCCTCATTCTTGTCCTATCTGTCTCTGACGGTCTGACAGTTGGCCGATGGCTAATCGTTCACCTTCAAAACAATGGCTCTAAGCATTATGGGACTTAACATCTGAGGTCATCAGTCACCTAGACGTAGAACTTCTTAAAACAAACTAACCTCAGGACATCACACACATCCATGGCCGAGGTAGGATTCGAACCTACGACCGTAGCAGGCATCGCGGTTCCGGACTAAAGCGCCTAGAACCGCTCGTTTACAACGGCCGGCTTCCCATCTTCCTTTGTATTCTTCCTGCTGATTTAAACTCCTCCTTACCAAATTCACGGTTACGTAGGACATCGATACCTAATCTTTATTGGTATTTATGGGCATGAATAACGTAAACTACATTCGCAGATCTACATACAGCAATACGTAGTAACGAATTTCGAATTCTAAAGCACTTTTTACAAAGTGATACTTCTTTACAGTACCGATCCTCACAATGCGCCATGTCACTGACATTTCCGCGAACCTCACAGAACCACAAGGATTAGCAGAGCGGCATTTGTACTTGCAGAGAAGCAGTAAAGAGGATCAGCAGCGATTGAACTTTCCACGGTGTAGCGCCGCGCACTGCGTTTTAACGTCACTCCCGTTTGATGGTGGCCGACCACAATGCAATGCCGCCTCTGAAACTTCATCTGGCCTTTTATTGAAACAGCACTCCACAGGCCAAGCCCGAAATGAAGCGAATGAGCAGGGCTTGGGCTGCTCGTACACAACTGCCGGAGGTGTGTAACGCAAAGGGAAAATCTGCAAGGGCAGCAGCTAGCTGGAGTTACGAACAAAACTCGTAGTGAGTGAGCAGTCAAAGCACATACCGTGCTGCAGGGTTTCCAATTAATGTTGCGTTTTGAGGACACTTACAGGTAATCTCTCTCACGGTACGAGTTTGATTCATACAGTTATTTGGATTTTTTTCGTTTTATAGCGTAACGCTCTTTCACACGTAGAAAACTTTCAAACAAAGGAAAGGACATATTAATTTCAATTACACAAAAGCAAATGATAGTTTTGCCCATATCTCCATACATCTGTTTTAGATGTTACTGCTTTTTCATCATTCTATTTATGGTATTCAGTGAGTTTATCTGCCGACCAGCGATCAACTGCGCTCGTAAACAACAGCCCAGTAATGTTGTCATTGTTGGAAAACACCCTAAAATTCCCTAAAATTCCCTCTCAATAGATAAGAGAGAAAATGGCATAATTATCAAGCGAATAACACTCGTACATAACATACGGACGTGAAGGAGAAGAAATACCCTCTAACATAAAAAACAAAAACGAACAAAATAACGACGCACTACAAAAAAAATGATGTGAATGGAACGGAAAGCGGCAGATGTGATTGCATGTACAGAAAAACAAATTACTACAGTTTCAGATAAACTGAATGATGTGTTCAAGAGAAAGAGCTTCACAAACTGAGCAAGTCAGTAATGCATTGGTTCTCCTCTGGCACTTAGGCAAGTTGTTATTCGGTTTGGCACTGATTAATGGCGTTGGTGGACGTCCCCCTGAGGGATGTAGTGCCGAATTCATGCCTATTGAGGCCTTACATTGTCAAAATTTGAGTTGGCTGTACAGTCTTGCCCGTAATACTCCAAACATTCTCAATTTGGAAGAGATTCAGAGAAACTTCCTTGCCAAGGGAGGGTTTGGCAAGCACGAAGGCAAGCAGTAGAAACTCTCGCCTTGTGTTGTCGGGCGTTACATTGCTGCTGTGAAAGCCCAGTATGGCTTCCCGTGAAAGGGAAACAAAATGGGGCATAGAATATCGCCGACGTACAGCTTTTCTTTAAGGTTGCCGCGGATGACAAGCAAAGGGATCCTGCCCAGCAGGCCGAATGGCAGGTGACAGTCAGATTGTTATCCCACAGCTTTCCGGGTCGTTTCCAGAGCAGTCTTTGACCTGGAATCTCATTGACTGGAAATATCTTCAGTGTTGGGACCCACTTCGAACTCACCCCTACCGAGCAGTGAAGAATGTCTGGAAAGGCCCCACACTGGGGTGGAATGTCAAAGCCATACTGCGAGATAACCTGGAGTGATGGTCCTCCAAGTCGAATAACTGCCTACAGAGGCCGACCAACGGGTAACTGACTTGCTTAGTTTGTGAAGCTCTTTCTCTTGAATAAATCATCCAATTTTTCTGAAACTGTAATAACTTGTTTGTCTGTTCATGTACATCACGTCTACCGATATCAGTCCCATTCCGATATTTTGTGTCTTTGAACGTACATACAATCAGAAAATTCCAATAACAATGATACTTGCTGTACTTGTATACTCTTCCTCTACAGTAAGTAATTTAATTCGAGGCTTTTAACAAAAAAAAAAAAAAACAAAAAAAAAGGTTCAAGTGGCTCTGAGCACTATGAGACTTAACATCTGAACATCTGTGGTCATCAGTCCCCTAGAACTTAGAACTACTTAAACCTAACTAACCTAAGGACATCACACACATCCATGCCCGAGGCAGGATTCGAACCTGCGACCGTAGCGGTCACGCGGTTTCAGGCTGAAACACCTATAACCGCACGGCCACACCGGCCGGCGGCATTTAGCATCTTATGGGTATGGTTTTCCATATAATGGTCGACTGTGATATGCCATTGGTAACAATATGTTCATGAGGTAGTGGATCAAGGTTGCAATGAGCGCGTCTGTGTAGTAGAAGCCCTCTTAGTGTCTCTCAAGATGTGCTCGACTCCCACCTGGGGGCGTACTAGGTTCATACGTTGGCGAGGGGCAGCGTCGAGAGAAACAATCAATGAAAAAAACAGTCCTTTGTTATTCAATTATGGAAAATGATATTGGTTAGCCTCTTCTCAGGCTTGGCTTGGCATTGTCTCGTAATATTTTCACTCTCTGTACCAAACAAAGTAAGCATAGCCCTGTTGTATTTATAAGCTGGAGGAGGTGCGACATGCTGAGGTCTGAGAGATGAGATCGGCATTGCTGATAAACAGGGCACTGAGACGGCAGTGGCAGTCAAGGCGGCAGCACCAAAGCAGCAAAGGTATCTTACATTGTAGTCGACAGCTACCTAGTAACGTGACGGCAAGCAGTGCCACCCAGGAAGGTGAACCCTAAACCATACCCTGCAGGCTGCAGGCCATCTGTGTCAGATGGAGACGGTTCCCCAGTGGTACGGAGTGGAGTGGTCAACTGCCCATGCCTCAGATGAAGAAACTGTGGCAGGTATAGTGATTAGTTGAGTTGTGGAGACAGAGGTGGAGTGTTGGTTGTCAGTGGTTATGTGCAGGCCGGTAGCATTTGGTGGTTCGCGGCCTGACGATGGTAGTGACAACTGCATCGTAGTGGGAGTGGAGACAACTACGCTGCATCTGACTTGGAATGGGTCCTTCCAGAATGGTCCAGCTGTGCTGATGATAGGCACCGACAATGTAGAAGAAACCATGTTTTCAGTGTTTGTGTGTAAACATCTCGAAAAGGGCCTGTGTTCTTGGTGCGTATGGTATCATGTGAAAGGTTTTTTATGTGAAAGAGGCCCAACTGCAAAGTATTGCTGTGTCAAGTTGTCGTAGTGGATTGCAAGTACTACTCTGGGTGAAAAGATTGACACAGTCGAGAATTTCATGGCGGCTCGCACCAAATCGTTGAGGAGACTGATGACTCTGTAAGTCACAGTATTTTGTGTAATTGCTGTTGTTCATAGAGTAGGTAAAGTGGTGAACAAAACGTAAGGGCGGAAGCAACTTACCCGTGATGTGACACTGTCAAGTAATAAAGCTCAATGAAGCTTGTACCATGCATAAAAAGAACTGCTGTGCTATAGTACAGATGGTATCTGAAGTAAGTGCACAATGAGGTGAAGAGAAACGACACTTTCATTCAAAGAGGATAATTACACTGAAATCACCTTGATTCGTCATGGTGCCCTGCACTTTATTACGAAAGGCGGGATATAGTACATAATGGAGTGTGTGATAACCACAGACAGCAGTGCGTGCTCTGCCACATTCTCCCATACTGCTCACAACGTTGATAAGGAGTTATAAACACTAACCCTGATAACATTTACGCAAGACGAAATTTCACTGTCACACCAGGAATATATAATCTGTGATAATATTACGTATTGTCCAATACTGTGCGCCAGAACTAACATCAGCTGATACTTATTTTCCTCAAGGAACGTGAGAATAAAGGACAGGCAGGTAGAGGCACTTAAACACATATAAATACGACACTGCCAACGAACTTCACAACAAGCGTCCTTGTAGAGGCGGACGCTAGCATTCACCCAAATCAAAGGCCACCGACAATTGAAATCCGTAGATCAAACTTCCAATGAGATGCAATGTACAAATATCTAATTAAAATATTTAACAGGGCATTTTAGCACATAAATTCTTGTTCATACAATACAGCCTGCAAATTCCATGGAGGCACGGACAATAAACGGAGTCGGAGCACCCAGAAATTCGTGTAAATACGCCTCTGACAACTCGGAGAATTTCTAGTAATCCGCTCCTGAGGTTCCCAGGCACTGCATGCTAAATATATTCCTACATGACCCCTGCATATTCTTCCCAGTTTACTGTGGTAAACACATGGGTGGCGACGAAAGACCTTCTTTTCGCTTGGTTTCATCCCTGATACTCCCCTCATCATATTAACTGTCGTACTGCTCATGCGGACCCATGAAGTCAGCCAGCCCTCCAGGACAGCCAGATGGCTGAGCAACATCTTAGAGCCAAAGGTAAGAGCATATCGATATCGATACAGTACGACACGGCTCAGCCTTTCCTTTCCAAGACCCCTTGTGCAGTCACAGGCCACGGGGAATGCACCTCTGAAAAAAAGCACATGTGAAAGTAGCAATTTTTTTTTTTTTTGCGTGGTAACTTGGGTTGCCCACCCCCAGTGCTGAGTGCTGGTTCGTCGTGATATAGATAGTGATCATTTACTGTGAAGAGTACCCCTACAACATTCGAAGAATGCTGAGCTACCAATATTTACCAAACAGGTAAGAAACAAAATGGGAAGAAAACGGTCAGCAGCTTTTGTACGGTGTGACTGAAGGACTGGTTGTGGTTCGTGAAAACGTCTGTAATTTGAGCAAGGGTTTGTTACAGATATTTAGCTTGCGTTCTTGCCTGCAGTGCTGCCTAACTTCGGTTACTGACTGTCTTATGTTAGTCCTCATCGTGGATCGTAATTTAAAGTTACCAAACTTTTAGGTCCACTTGTATAAAGCAATATCTTCCCAAGATAAATTTTCTTTTTTTCAATCAATCATCGCCTGGCATTAATGGTTAATCCTCTTAAATTCTATATCTCCTTTCAAAGCCCATGTCTTATAACGTTATTGAAAATCAGTTGTTAAAACGTTTGCCAGTTTGTGGCTTTGTGGTTTTAAATTCTACCTTGCGTGTGTTTTAGAATACCTAATCTGAGCTGAACGAAGGAACCGTGCAATTTCTTGTCTAAGCTCAGCGTGGTCGCTCTATGTGAAAGAAATATGTTTCAACTCCTTGAATTGTGAATCAGTATCGTATATGTTTTCATTGTTTAAATTACGAAAATATTCATTCTCTTCCTTTTTTATTAGATTTGAAACTCATGTAAGCATAATTTTAAAATTTTTTAAATAGTTACATTTTCTGTAAATAACTTGTGTCATTCTCATTGTGTGAATCATTAATAACCTTATGTTTTGTCTTACAACGCCTATTTTGGATTGTTTGAATTTATCAGTACTGTGTAAATGCCATTGGCACTAACGTATGTTGTGAAAAATCCTTTCCCCTTTATGGGGACGTTGAGCCAAGCACCATATCACTCCCTGCTCCTGATGTTTACCATTTCACTTACGGTACATAAATCTAGACACAATAACAAAACATTCAGACAGAAGCGCTGTTTAAATACAAAAGGAATCAAAGCTGTGGACATAGGCAACACGTGATGAACGATAGCTAAACAAATCGACAATACTGTTTAATGAAACACGCGAGAAATATATGAGCGCATAATTTGCATGCATCAAAAATTCATACTCGAGTTTATTTTAATTTTAATTTAAATGCACCCTTGTTCGTCACAACGAGCTCTTTGCTCTCGCACCGGTAAGCGTACAGGTCCGAGGGATATCCCTAACAAAGCTCACGAAGTTTATTTTCACTTAGACTGAACAGTCAAAAAGTCGGAAGAACACAATACATAACTGCAGTAGTGTTGCGGGGTGAGGAGTCATGAAATCTGATATGCTACCCCGACAGTTACTACATTTATCCATCGAGACACCTGTACAGTGGCTAATGAGAGTGCGCCCAGGCATTATAACTCTCACCGTTGGCTTGGCGGTGGTCGCGGGCGGTGATGACGGCGGGGTGGAGGGGGCTGAAGACGGGGGGGGGGCGGCGGTTGGCGGGGGCGGGGGTTGTACCCGGGCGTGCAAAGACGAAGACAGTACCTGTTCTGCCCAGCACAAAGTGCATCGGTGCAGTGACGACGCACAGTAACCTTTCCTTAGTGGTGACGCGTTAGCTTATGACACGACACAGCCGGTCTTGTACTGGACGCCCTGGACAGGCATCAATAGCTGAGGCCTGGGCAGCAGTTTAGGTGAGGCAGCACACCGCCCTGAACTCCAGCGGAGGATGCTCTGTCAGCGACGGGTGAACGCGAGTCTGAGGTGGCAGAGCATGAGTGCTCCGGACAGGCGGTGGTTCGGAAGCGGATCAGGAACGAAGAGCGGTGGTGTGCTGGCTCTAACCGTCCAGCTGGTGTCACCCTGGAGGTTCATCGGAATGCTGCTAGCTAAGTTCTTCGCAGCATTAGGTCTAAAAGCAGCCCTTAGACCAACAGCTAGTGGAAGCGATGGCTAGACGTAGTCGAGGCCGGGCGACCGACGTCAGCCTGTTGGCTGGTGTGGAATACAGCTTGGCATCGGTAGCAGCAGAAGGTCTGGACCGCAAGTATTTATGATATACTTGCTCAGCACTGTTATGACTGACTCCCGCCTCCAGTCATGTACGGAATAAGGCTGCGCAGCAAGAGATTAAAGCACACGCTGAGAAGCGACATCAATAACAGCATACGAACCTACACAAAAAAATATCGTAAGAAACGGCAAGCAACGTCTTGGCACGGTAATTTACAACACATTGGCTGTACGGAAAGATAACATACGGAAACAACACTGCAAGGTAATACATTTAGGAAATAAACAAAGAGGGTAATATTAAAAATCCAGTATGGGCTCAGGGCTACATGGACTTTGAAGAAATCTCATTAAATGATGTTAAATATCAATTTCATTAATGAAATTCTGTAATTGATTCCAGTAATTAAAGTGAGAGAGTAATTAAAGGGAGAGAGGATAGGTAAATGCTTCAAGAGCTCTCTCACCCAAACAACGTATCACTGTAGGTACTCTGACAGCGGCGGCGGCAGCTGTGGCGACGGGGGCGGTGGCGAAGTCTATTATGGACATAGTCCATAGCCCCGTGTCTCAACGAGTTTCTCCACGTAAGTGTGCCAGAGGGCCTTTTTTCACTCATTTTAGCTAAGTCCATGACATAACTCGTAGATAGTCCACTTGGCATGTGGTCATATATTGTGCTCATGTCTTCAGTCATTTGTATTACTGCACAAAAGCGAAATCGGCAACAACACAAAATCCAGAGTATTGGCGAGGAACGATTGACTGTTTACGACACATGGAAAGCTCTCTCACTCATTCTGTTCGTTCATGCAGGATGCTATAGGTGCAGATATTTTTGTACGTGTGGCCTTAATAGCTGTCTGGATGTTGGCTGTTTGTTGTCCGCGCCTGACGGTTCTAACGCGAATTACTACCTGAAGTTTTCTGCATGGTGGTAACTGTGCTCTGAACTGGATTATACTGGTCTGTGTCCACAGTTCAGTACCTGACCTGCCGCCCAGGGGAAGATCAACTTTGATGACTTGCTTGGGCCACCCTTACTTGGAAGTACTAACTAACCTTAAAACATACGACTTACAGTAGCTATAATTACTAGTTGCCAAAAAAAAGTACTGATATAATGTTGTCGAATACACTGTCCTCAGTCAGCAACAACAGTATGTCGACATACGCCCATTACATTCTGTACATGAGACTTGACCCAAAACAGTTCCAAATACTAAAATAGGACATGAAAAACTAATTATCCACTGTTACTGAGTCAGTCTCTCTTAGCAGGGAGATTTGAATTCATGAAGAAAGCCGAACTTTCCCGAATGGGGGACTCCCGGCCCACAATGCCTACGTTCATTTCCAGGAAGAAACTTGAGAACAGTATGTTATGCCCTGAGTGTCTTGTCTTCAGTAGGTAACAGTTACTTACTACTTACTTACTTACTTACTACTTACTTACTATTCATATACCGTATGCACTCCTCCCCCATGAACCATGGACCTTGCCGTTGGTAGGAGGCTTGCGTGCCTCGGCGATACAGATAGCCGTACTGTAGTTGCAACCGCAACGGAGGGGTACCTGTTGGGATTCCAGACAAACATATGGTTCCTGAAGAAGGGCAGCAGCCTTTTCAGTAGTTCCAGGGGCAACAGTCTGGATGATTGACTGATCTGGCCTTGTAACACTAACCAAAACGGCCTTGCTGTGCTGGCACTGCGGACGGCTAAAAGCAAGGGGAAACTACAGCCGTAATTTTGCCCGAGGGTATGCAGCTTTACTGTATGGTTAAATGATGATGGCGTCCTTTTGAGTAAAATAGTCCCCCATTCGGATCTCCGGGCGGGGACTACTCAGAAGGACGTCATTGTCAGGAGAAAGAAAACTGGCGTTCTACGGGTCGGAGCGTGGAATGTCAGATCCCTTAATCGGGCAGGTTATTTAGAAAATTTATAAAGGGAAATGGATAGGTTAAAGTTAGATATAGTGGGAATAAGTGAAGTTCGGTGACAGGAGGAACAAGACTTCTGGTCAGGTGAATACAGGGTTATCAATACACAAACAAATAGGGTTAATGAAGGAGTAAGCATAATAATGAATAAAAAAATAGGAATGCGGGTAAGCTACTACAAACAGCATAGTGAACGCATTATTGTGGCCAAGGTAGATACGAAGCCCACGCCTCCCACAGAAGTACAAGTTTATATGCCAACTAGCTCCTCAGATGACGAACAGATTGATGAAATGTATGATGACATAAAAGAAATTATTCAGATAGTGAAGGGAGATGAAAAATTAATGGTCATGGATGACTGGAATTCGATAGTAGGAAAAGGAAGAGAAGGAAACGTAGTAGGTGAATATGGAATGGGGGTAAGGAATGAAAGAGGAGGCCGCCTGGTAGAATTTTGCACAGAGCAAAACTTAATCATAGCTAACACTTGCTTCAAGAATCATAAAGGAAGGTTTTATACATGGAAGAAGCCTGGAGGTACTGGAAGGTGTCAGATACATTATATAATGATAAGACAGAGATTTAGGAGCCAGGTTTTAAATTGTAAGACATTTCCAGGGGCAGATGTGGACTCTGACCACAATCTATTGCTTATGAACTGTACATTAAAACTGAAGAAACTGCAAAAAGGTGAGAATTTAGGGAGGTGGGACCTGGATAAATTGAAAGAACCAGAGTTTGTAGATATTTTCAGGGAGAGCATTAGGGAAGGACTGACAATGGTGGAAAGAAATACAGTAAAAGAAGAATGGGTAGCTTTCAGAGATGAAATGGTGAAAGTATCACAGAATCAAGTAGGTAAAAAGACGAGGGCTATTAGAATTCCTTGGGTAACAGAAGAGATATTGAATTTAACTGATGAAAAGAGAAAATACAAAAATGCAGTAAATGAAGCAGGCAAAAACGAATACAAACGTCTCAAAAATGAGATCGACAGGAAGTGAAAATGGTAAAGCAGGGATGGCTAGAGGACAAAATGTAAGGTTGTAGAGGCGAATATCACTAGGAGTAAGGTAGATACTGCCTATAGGAAAATTGGAGAGACCTTTGGAGAAAAGAAAGCCCCTTGCACGAATATCAAGAGCTCAGTACTAAGCAAAGAAGGGAAAGCAGAAAGATGGAAGGATTATATAGAGGATCTACACAATGGCGATGGTCTTGAGGAAGAGGAGGTAGATAAAGATGAAATGAGAGATATGATACTGCGTGGAGAGTTTGACAGAGCACTGAAAGACCTAAGTCGAAACAGGGACCCAGGAGTAGACAACATTCCATTAGAGCTACTGATAACCTTGGGAGAGGCAGCCCTAACAAAAGTCTACCATCTGGTGAGCAAGATGTATGAGACAGGCGGAATATCCTCAGACTTCAAGCAGAATATAATAATTCCAGTCCCAAAGAAAGCAGGTGTTGACAGATGTGAAAATTACCGAACTATCAGTTTAATAAGCCACGGCTGCAAAATACTAACACGAATTCTTTACAGGCGAATGGAAAAACTGAAAGAAGCCGATCTTGGGGAAGATCAGTTTGGTTTCCGTAGGAATGTTGGAACACGTGACGCAATACTGACCCTACGACTTATCTTAGAAAATTGATTAAGGAAAGGCAAACCTACGTTTCTAGCATTTGTAGACTTAGAGAAAGCTTTTGACAATGCTGATTGGAATACTCTCTTTCAAATTCTGAAGGTGGCAGGGATAAAATACAGGGAGCTAAAGGCTATTTACAATTTGTACAGAAACCAAATGGCAGTTATAAGAGTCTAGGGGACTGAAAGGGAACCAGTGGTTGGGAAGGGAGTGAGACAGAGTTGTAGCCTATCCCCGATGTTATTCAATCTGTATACTGAGCTAGCCGATGACATTGTAATTGTCAGAGACAGAGGAAGACCAGGAAGAGCAGTTGACGGAATGGACAGTGTCTTGAAAGGATGATATGAGATGAACCTCAATGAAAGCGAAAGGAGAATACTGGAATGTAGTTAAATTAAATGAGTTGATACTGAGGGAATTAGGCCGGCCGAAGTGGCCGTGCGGTTAAAGGCGCTGCAGTCTGGAACCGCAACACCACAACGGTCGCAGGTTCGAATCCTGGATGTTTGTGATCTCCTTAGGTTAGTTAGGTTTAACTAGTTCTAAGTTCTAGGGGACTAATGACCTCAGAAGTTGAGTCCCATAGTGCTCAGAGGCATTTGAACCATTTTTTTGAGGGAATTAGATTAGGAATTGAGACACTTAAAGTGGTAGATGGGTTTTGCTATTTGGGAAGCAAAACAACTCATTATGGTCGAAGTAGAGAAGATAAAAATGTAGACTGGTAATAGCAAGGAAAGCGATTCTGAAGAAGAGAAATTTGTTAACATCGAGCATAGATTTAAGTGTCAGGAAGTCGTTTCTGAAAGTATTTGTATGGAGTGTAGCCATGTATGGAAGTGAAACGTGGACGATAAAGAGTTCAGACAAGAAGAGAATAGAGGCTTTCGAAATGTGGTGCCACAGAAGAATGCTGAAGATTAGATGGCTAGATCACTAAAATAATGAGGAGGTTTTGAACAGAATTGCGGAGAAAAGAAATTTGTGGCACAACTTGACTAGGAGAAGGGATGGGTTGGTAGGGCATATTCTGAGGCATGAAGGGATCACCAATTTTAGTACTGGAGGTCAGCGTGGAGGGTAAAAATCGTAGAGGGAGACCAAGAGATGAATACACTAAGCAGATTCAGAAGGAGGTAGGTTGCAGTAGGTACTGGGAGATAAAGCAGCTTGCAAATATAGGGTAGCATGGAGTGTAGCCTCTGGACTGAGGAGCACAACAACAACAACAACATGCACTAAATTATTAGTTGTGGAATTCTTTTCTGGGGAAGTAATGCTTAAAATATGTACACAGTTTCCTAAGTATTGAACGGTGTAACTATACAATGTGAGTATATTTATAAGGCACTGATACACAAAAAGTAACACAGGTAATTCACAAACAGATCTGTCTAAGGTCATGGAACGAGGTCTACATTGTACAAAAACGAGGTCTCCACTGTACCTACATTTATCATGACGTAATTAACATAATAATCAAAACATCATTTTTTACCGAGGAATCAATTTGCACAGTAAATTGCCCAAGAAAGTTTTATCGGCATCTACACACGTACTCCGCAAGCCACCCTACAGTACATGGTGGAGGATACCACGTAGCATCACTAGCCATTTTCTTTCCTGTTCCACTTGCAAATACAGCGAGGGAAAAACAATTGTCTATGCGTCTTCCTACGATCCCTAATTTCTTCCATCTCTCTAAATAAAAATCATCAGCATTGGAACCGAAGAGCTCCGCATACGAAGTCACCCTTATTCTGCCAACGGCATTGTAAAAGAGGGCGGATTAGCGGACGGAGCTTCAGGACACTCTCTTGTCCTGAGGTTGGTAAACTGCCCCTAAAGACGGAAGAATCAGCAATGACCAACGGCATGAGCGTGCAGAAGAAAACGAAAACCACTGCATTAAAGACACATAATGTATATCTACAGGACATGCCACTTGTAGCTGAAGAAGTTTTATGATGATTTTTCTATTGGCAAAAGACTCTGGAGTAGTCCCCCATTCGGATCTCCAGGAGGTGACTGCCAAGGGGGAGGTGACTATGAGAAAAAGATTGAATAACTAACGAAAGAATAACATTCTAAAAGTCAGGGCGTGGAATGTCATAAGTATAAATGTGCTAGGGAAGCTAGAAAATCTGGAAAGGGAAGTACTAAAGCTCAATCTAGATGTAGTGGGAGTCAGTGAGGTGAAATGGAAAGAAGACAAGGATTTCTGGTCAGATAAGTGTAGGGTAATATCAACAGGAGGAGAAAATGTTACGACGGGAGAAGGATTCGCTATGAGTAGGAATGTAGGGCAAAGATGAATTAATCTAAACAGCTGAGTGATAGGATTGTACTCATCAGAATCGACAGCATATCAACACTCATAGCGATAGTTCAGATATACATGCCGATGTCGCAAGCTGAACATCAAGAGATAGAGGGGAAGTACATGAGGATATCGAACGGTTGATTCAGTACGCAACGGGAGGTGAAAATGTAATAGTCATGGGGATTTGGAAAGTGGCTGTAGGGAAAGAAGCAGAAGCAAGGGCGAGTACGGGCTCGGTACTAAGAATGAAAGAGGAGGGCGATATGGGAAGATTTCAGCTAGATTACATTTTTTGTCAGGCAAGCTTCCGGAATTAGGTTTTGGATTGCCGAACAGTAGATAAGGACTCAGATCACAATTCAATAATGATGAAGAATAGGCTGAAGTTTAAGAGACGAGTCAGGAAGAACCAATGCGCAAGTGGGATACGAAGGTAGTAAGGATTTAAGAGATACTCTTGAAGTTCTCTGAGACTATAGATACTGCGATAAGGAATAGATCAGTTGGCCCTTCAGTTGAAGACGAATACACATCGCTGAAACGGCAACCACAGAAGTTGGAAAGAAGAATATGAGTACAAAGAAGGTAATTGCTGTGCAATAATGTGTTACGCAGGAAGTACTTCAGTTGATCGATGAAAGAAGGACATACTAAAATGTTCAGGGAGATTCAGGGATACAGAAATACAGCTTAGAAATGAAATAAATAGGAAGTGCAGGGAAGGTAAGGCGAAATGATTGCATGAAAAAATGTGAAGAAATCGAAAAGAAATGACTGTCGGAAAGACTGACTCAACATGTAGATAAGTCAAAATCGCACTCAGTTAAATGTAAAGCGAGGTCGTGACATTAGAAGTGCAATGGGAATTTCACTGTTTAGTGGAGCAGGGAGAGCGGATAGGTGGAAAGTGCACACGTAAGACCTCCATGATGGGGAAGACTTGTCTAATGACAGAATCAGCTTTGAAGGACTTTAATAAGGCAGAAGAGATCGATAACATTCCACCAGAATTTCTAACATGATTTGGGGGAGTGGCAACGAAACGACAATCCTCGTTGGAGGCTCCCGTCTTCATTCAGCTATCCTGATTTATGTTTTCCGTGGTTTCCGCAAACTACTTCAGGCAATTGCCGGGATAGTTCCTGCGACAAGGTCACGGCCGACCGTCTGTCCTACTCTTGACAAACTAGCACTGTAAATAAGTGTGTTTATTTACGAATTGTGTTCTTTTTTCTTTGAATGCCGTAGCGTGATATGTCTAGCACCCTTGTAAAAGTGCCCCACGAATGAATAAAACTGTCAGTATTACTGCTACTACTACTGTTACTACTAACTGAAACTTTATGACTATCTTTCAAAAATTTAACTCAAAAAATGTATGGCTTCTACCTGTAACAATATCTCTGTTGTGCTGAATAGACACATGTCTAACACGAAGTGGACGGAGACAGTTATCTACTATAGGTGAGGTATATTCAGGTGATACGGCCGCTGTGGAGCGCACTCCAGTTCGCTGACAGCCACTTTGCATTCCGTACGACGTGTGTCCTGCGAGGCGGCGGAGGCGGGGGTTGGGGGCGGCGTCGGCGGGCAGAAGCCTGGACCGTGAGCCCGCTGCGCGCGCACGCTCGTGTTTCATGAGGGGCGCGACGTGCCGACCATTCCAAGCGGCGCCAAACGACGCCCGCTGCCGCGCCGACTTGTCTAGAGCGCCGTCAACTGCTCGTAGGTAAGGTCCGTCTCATAAGGCGGCAGCGCGAGTGTTCGCTGCGGACCTCACGGTAAAAACCGACAGGTTAAAACCGATACCGGTATTTTAGTTCCGAATAATCGGTATTTCCCGGTATTTGTTTGGCCTCGGATATAACAGGTGCTTCTCATTTTTCACTAAAACCGAATATAAGAGCTGAAATATCGATTAGAAATTGTAGCAATGCTAAAATTTTTCGTTTTTACATAAGCCTTTTCTTTAAGGAGTCAACTTGTTTCCCAAAATTTTCTCTGGTTTCAAGTATCGCATCACTATAATAAATAGGAAATCGATGAGTGCTGTTTTAATAACAATGCCGACAAAAACGAGCAAGCAGCAAATGGCGTAACAATCGGTTCCGCATTGCTGAGCCAATAGTGTCCCTGTCACTGCGTGTCGTGGTTTAAGGTACCCGTGTGCGAGCAGTGTGCAAGATTTGCCCCCACCTGTTCTGTAAGGCATATTCTCGTTGTCTTCGTCGGACATCCATCGTATTGCAGAATGGCACCAACTCTAGTATGGAAGTATTTTTACGAAGAGACGGCGCAATGAAGTGCAACGCTTCATTTGCTTTGAAAGATGAAAGGTCTATCTGTTATTTCCTTGAAATAATAAAAGTGGAAGGAAATTATGGTAACAGTTACAAATTAAAACCTTAACAACAATTCATTCAAAGTATGTATACAGTAAATATATGAAGTAGCTGATCAGCTGTCTGTGTCTACAATATATACCTTTATCTGCCTGTAGTCCAAAAAGACGACAAAATTAACACGAAAAACGGAGTTCTTGAACGTCAGTTTTCGATCTTTAGCACTGCCTTAATATAATTTTTGGAGTAGAGTGTCAAAAAATTAGAATCAATAGGAGAAGACCTCTGATTTTTTGTGGTATTCAGCCAACTACCATTTTTCGAGAACAGCAGCGAACGGTGGACGGATCAAATTTTATTTTATTTGCCTATTTAATTAAATATTTTATGTCTATATATATCTTGAAACTGAGTCAAATTTTTTTAGTCGTTCTTCTATTTCTACCTTTAACATAGGAAATAATAGAAATTAAAACCGAAACTCTGTTGTTTTAGAAAACCGTTTTGTGTACGGTTTTAACAGCCAGATTAAACTGGCGTGAAAAACATCGATGTAACCAAAACCTGTTGTTCAAGCGATAACCACTATCCCTACTTCACGAGCTCTGGGTGTCGTTCTTGGCGTAACTTAAAGGTTCCAACGATAACACATGATATCAGAACAATAGGACTTCGTTCTCTAGCGGACATAGTATCACGCTAAATGCGAAAAAAATCATCCCAACTCAAACTTTATCTATAGTAAACTATAGGAAGGCATTAGTTTGTCGATTGTGTGCATAGGGCGCTCAGCACCGAGGTCATACTAAACTGACTTAGCACTAACATGATTAAGATGATTAAAAATACGTTTTAAATGATGATATATGAAACAAATCTCATTCAGTCTGCCTGAAGCCCACTCCCGCGAACTGACCCTTTTACACACATGCAGCAAACACGTAAGATTCAGTCTACGGTCAAGTTGTAAAATCCGTTGCTAAAATACGCAGATTATAACTATAGAGTAGCTAAAACAATGTAAAAGGCAACTGGCATTGCCAGATCACTGCAAAAAAATAAGGTGAAGTAGCAACCCACACTCAAATCTGATATCTAATAATCCATGTTGGAGGTCAGACGTTACACAGAATCCTTAAACACGAATTACAATCGTTTCACCGTCACGCCGTGTACAGATCAGTTGGTACGCCAGCTACCGCCTCATATCACGATACAAAACACACTGTGTTAAAATATGGTGTGCAGAGATCTGCACACCACAAGCACCACTCAGTGTTGGCTCCCTTCACTGGAGGAGAAATCCATGCGTCAGAGGACAGTGCCCTACCTGGAAGCTTCTTAAAAGTACATGGTGGTTACAATTAAACTTTCGGTGCTTGAGAGGGCTCCCATGAAAAGTAAGTCATCGTTGAAGAACTTCGTGGAAACATTTGTAAGGACACGCGGAAGAGATATAACGAATAAACCATTGAAAGAAATATATTTTTATTTCCACATGAGACGGTACCGTTTGTTAATTGCGTATCATGTTTATGTTCCAGGTTACAAATGTTGTTCAGGGTGGCGAACACCTGCATCCACGACAGCTTGGCACCACACAAGAGATAACATTTGATAATTCTTTTCAGAAATTTTCGAAAGGTGACGAATGATCACCTGTCGTGACACAGAACGGGAAGTGATCGAAGATCGCACATTGAGTCTAGTATTCAACAATTTTGGCACACTTGGCCTTTAGCCCCTCCCAGAAGCAATTCCCATATAGGCATTTAATTCAAATTCCCTATTATTGTCTTCAACCCAAGTGCAGAAAGAGGACCCCTCCGCATCTTTAACGCGTCAATATTCGCGAAGGGCAGCACCACTACTACTGTTGTTAATAAAACAGCTTTACGAGTTAAGCCCTCCTCACCTTGTCCAGATCCATACTGACTGTTTGCAACTGTATGCACACTGACGCTTGTGTTTTGAACTTACATCGCCGTATCAGTACTGGCGGCTAACGACAAGCCCTGCCACTAACACTGCTAATGACGTAAAACCTGCGGGGTGCAGTCTGAACATCATTCCTATTTACCCATAACACAGTTTGTGTCTACACTGGCTCAAGTAACTCTTCCTCCCACCTCAGCTGCTAGGAAGTGGAACATGAAGGCCGTGTCGTTTGCTTCATCCACCGCAGCTTGCTGTTCTTCAAGCCTACCCGTTCCTCCTCCCTTAAACGGACGATGCTGTGCCTCAAAAGCGAGGAAGCAGCATGTATGAGAGCAACACGTTGGGAAATTGTGCTTCCTATACAAGCAAACGTAGCTCTTTCTTCTGTTGCTTCATCATCCTGAATTCCCACGTGCCGTTTTACCGAAGGTAATGCACATAACTCCTTGCACTGCCCCTGAAGTTGAAAGAGGTTGATCACAGACTATGTTTCTCTGCTGCGTCTATGTGATAGATAGACTAATGGGCACTTACGTAGTCGGTAGAGAGAAGGAATGTGTAAATAGTGTTAAATCCCACAAACTCCAACGTTCTGAAGATCGCATACTGTGAGTGCATTAGGCAAGCGGATCGTGATGGCATATTCAGAGCATCAAATAGTGTTCCTTTGCTTAGACGTATCAGTGTAAACTACGAGTAAAACTCAGTTGCAGTGCTGAGATAAGAATCTGCAAAAACAGCCTTAGGTACAATTCTTTCCTTACGTTGGTAAATGTATAATAACTCTAGGTTTGCTTAATACCTGGGGTGGTATACGGTTCTAACCCCTGAAGTAATTGCCACTAGGTTCAGTGAGTTATTCGTGTAGTTTATGCTGAGATGGAACAAAGTTCGTATAATCTGTAGTAGCAGAGTAAAGTGGCGAGTCTAAGCGAAATTGAATTTTCCCCAAACTATGGTTATAGATGGAAGCTAACGTATACATATTTTCAGTCATTGGGTATAACACCAACCTCTTTAATGCGAAGAAGAAAATAATACATAATAACCACGTGAATTTTTTTCTGAAAGCTTATACAACGTCCACTTCTCCGTACCTAAGAGGATAGAGTAGCCAGACATATAGTTTCTAGTTATTTTCTTTTCAACTAAAAAACTCATTGATGTGATACATTATGATACATTTCCATAGAGCTTATAAGTGTAAAAACGATATGCTGTTTTGTTCCACTCCGTTAACTCGAATGCTAGTTTCCGTATGTCATTCACTGTAAAAAAAACTGCTTTCTATTTTAAAAATTTAATTAAGGATTTCTTCTTGTTGTTATTCACTGAACACACTCATTTAGCTTTCCATGACCTTTTTACCAACTACTGTGCCTCTTTTTTCTCCTATAATTCTTCTTTTACGCTTGTTTCGTAGAAAATTAAATTGCATCACTGCTGTGGAAAACGGCTTCTTCCTTCACCACCTCAGTCAGATTTTCCGTGGCAACAGTGTCCCATCTTCATTGGTCTGAAATACGAACTAATTTTGAGAAAATTTTGGTGCCGCAGTACCTAAAGGAATCCCAAGCGGCTGAAGTAGACCGTTTTCAAACGTATTTTTGTACTAAGCCGAATATAATACGACAAAGCTTTACGTATCATTAAGTAATTAATTCAAAATAATCACAAAGGGATAAAATGATGGATGATAGCTTTGTGTCTAAAGGGATTTAGAACCCAGTCTGTAGTATTATATGGGATAGACCATATGGATGTAACTGAATCTTATAAGGGTTAACAGATTGAAAATAAACTGATGGAAAACTGGCTATCTTGGCCCAACAACCAGTATAGTCTCTTTTCCTATTAGGGTGCCATGTCGGAATTAGTGTTCGAAAGACGAAACTATGAGACCTCAAGAAACTACAAGGAAATGCATTGATAAAATCAAAGATGCAGTTTAAACTCTGATATTATAGAAATGTATTACTCTACGTACAACTGAGGCAAGTGTAATATAAATGATTTACCTTAAATCAAACGACTTAAAGAGTTCTTACTTGAAAGTAACGAAAAAACGTTTCTCTGTCTACGGTTGAGAACAACGATAGTGTATATTACAAATAGTTTGAAAGCTTCTCGACAAGCAGCAGCGCTGTTCTAGCAAACAATATGGAACGTCAACTTTTCTCGCCATTGTCACTCTCATAAGGGTATTAGTCTTACCGTGACGTTACAGTTTTCTTATTTCGCTTTATTCAAAAGAAGGACTACGCCAAGATCTGTTTATCTTTTCCTTCATCCATCTCCAAAACTCTCCTATTTTGTGAGAATGAACTCTTTTCCTTTAAACTTAGCAACTGGCTCTAACTGTTTACCTGTTCGTTACTTGACTCCCAGGCCATATTTTCCTCTGCTCAATAAGATCTCCAATAAGCAACTTTTTGTCTGACCTCCCTACGCATTTCCTTACAAAGTTTTCCTAGTTTGGAAGAATATGTGGTTCTTCATTGTAAATCTGTCCTTCATTCACACTAGATATCCATGAGGGGTCACTCGTCTTTTCCTTATGTGAACTGTTATTTTAGCGCTGAAGGAGTAGATTTACATTTTTGTTCTCAAAACCAAGTTTCAATTTTTGTTCTTGATTATGCCTAATATTTTGGGCAGGATTCTTCTTTCCACTTTTCCAACTGTTCTAGTGCCATTTTGCATCCAAATAAAAGCAGCTTTTCTGACCAGTAGAGGACTTCTGCCTTCAAAACCGTTAATTTAACATTTTCACGAAAAAAACTATTTTAGTGCGCCGATTTCTCGCTTTCATCTGCATTCCTTTAATTTATTTCCATCTGCGGTTTTAGCTGCTTCTTTTCTTTTCGTATATTTATATTTTCACCCAAATGTTTAAAGTAGCCTGTTCTCTTTATGTTTCCATTCTTCGTTTTCTGAAATTACTGATGAGTTGTTTCTTTGGGCTGAGTTCTGTCTTTTCAAACGATGTATGTTGATCTGAATTTTAAGCTGTTTCTTCCAGATATTCTAGTCTTTTCTTTGCTTTCTGTAGCGTTCTGTCCATTATTACAAGACCGTCAGCAAAGGATAAACAATTTATTGCTTTTGCCGGGCGGAGTGGCCGCGTGGCTTAGTGCGCCACGTGACGCATTGCTCGGCCCCACCCGCCTGAGGTTCGAGTCCTCCCTCGGGCATGGGTGTGTGCGTTGTTCTTAGCGTAAGTTAGTGTAAGTAGTGTGTAAGACTAGGAACCGATGACCTCAGCAGTTTGGTCCCTTAGGAAGTCACACACATTTTAACATTTTTATTGCTTTTTTCGATCAATCCAGTTTTATGTAATTGTAACCTTTTCGTTTTTCTTCATCTACTGTTCATTCCATTACAATGTTTTTGAAGCACACAACGGAATAATAGTGTTGACAAGCATCCCCCTTGTCTGTTCCTGCTATAAATTGGAAGGAACTTCAACTTCCTGTATTTTAAGAATTTGTTCAGTTCTTTCCAGGATTTTCCTGTCTACTGCAAAATTCTTCAAGGCTTTGGACGGGGGGTCTCCGTGTATTGACTCTTAAGCCCTTTTAAAATAAGAAAATATTTTTTTATCTCGATATTTTCATAAAACTAATTATGTGTTTAAGGTTGAGATTCAGCTCTGCACGGAATCTGTTACTCACAAATCCTAATGGATTCTCTCCACCTTGTTTTTCTAATTGAGGATTTAATATGTCTGCAAGAGCTATTTTAAGAATAGTAATGAAATTTCTCTGTAATGATTTATGTCTGTTTTGCTCCCTTATTGATGAAGCGAGTGGATTAACGCAACCTTCCAGATGTTCTAATATTGTTTCAGTGTCCAAGTCGTATCTAGTTTTTGTTTGATACTAACACCTATGCTTAAGAATGTCTTCTGCAAGAACATCTTCGCTTGGCGTTTTGCTGAGTTTTAATTGTTTAATGTAACTTTTAATCGTACCGATGCTTGGTGGTTTTTAATTTCCATTTGGAATATTATCACGGAATTCCAGTTGTTTGGTTGATTTCTTTACAGTTCCACAGTATTTCGAAAAATGCTGCCAGTAACTTACAGTTCTCTTCATTGTTAAGTGCGACTTTTCCGTTTCATTTCTTAGATCATAGAGATTGCAGAATGTACTCTGACATATAGGTCTGGATGTTTTGTCCCAGACATGCAGGTCTTGATTTGTTGTAATAGTCTACTGTATTATGTTTTTTAAACTGTTCTTCCTCACTTTTAAGTTACTCCACTTCAAAGCATCTCTTTTGGACATTAATAATTTTGGTGCATGCTTCTCCTCAAAGGGATTGATTTTCCATTTATTACTTGTTTTCTTGTTATGCCAGCTGTTCGAAGGTTTTTCTTTGTCTAAGTTATTTACTTATTACCTTTTAGGTTGATTTCCATGTCGCCATCTACCTATAAATTATAATCTTTAGTACTTGATGCCTAAAATTTCTTAACATGGTTTTCATTGGTCTAATACAAAATGTTTACTTGAGTACATGGAGAACTATGATAATTAGAAAGAACGTTTGGAATTAGAAAGTATGTGGTTTTGTATTAGACAAGAAAGGAGAAAGTAAAATAAAAAGCGATAAGACCATAATGCAAGGAACATTCAATATAACAAGGTAATTATTAGATTTGCATTATTGAGAGAATTGCTACAACATATATGCTGCATAAGTCGTAAATGGTCTGAGCAGGCTAATTCAAATTTTCTTCTACCTTGTGTTGCAGTTTAAGTATAAAAAAACAAAGGACATGTATTTAGGCTTTTATACATCCACAGATCTAGTTTGACAAGGGTGGGACAGATAGCTGGCCGTGGCCTTGTAGAAACCATCCTGCAAATTGACAGAAGTTATTTAGGGAGCCCACGGAAATCATAAACCTAGATGGCCGGATGGAGACTGGAACCGCCATCATCCAAACTATACGGTCATTTTGTAAAGAAACAGCTCAACGTAATTCGGTTTATCCACTGTGTTCAGTACTGTTTTGATTTCATATGCTTGCAAATAAGTTATTTAATAATGTGAAAAGCTAGTGCTACAGTGATTATTCATTTTTCAGTACCACTTACTGTACACGCCACATGCACAGTATTTCAAGTACAACAATATCAGTTGACAACAGGAGCATGACCAGAATGTTTTGTATCCATTTTGTGTACTGTTGCTTCGCAAGCTGGAAAACAAACAAACTGATCAGAGAACGTACTAGAGTGCGTGACCTGACAATATCAGTGGGAAAACTACTAAAAAAAAGATGGATGGCACAGGTGTCTGAATGAACGAAAGATAAGCCGGCCGACCAATGAATTTTTTTACTATATTGCAAGATCAATAAAAGACAGAAATGACAAAATAATGAAAGACGAGGAGATGAGATTAAAAGAAAGGAAAGATCAGTATGTATGCTTGTAGCAGAATTGTCTCCTTCATTTCTTCGTCTATATAGGCCTACGTAGCGTCCTAGCTTTTGTACATGACGTCGAGTATAACGCGTACTATGCAAAATTCGACTGAGGAATGTTCTTCTTACTTACTTGTCACATTTATGTAGGAGGAAATTTGTAAACTGAATTTTCTTGTTCGAATTAACAATCTACAATCATGCAATCACTAATACTGAAATAGTTGATTTAGGAAATTACATTGCAGGTGCAGTTATTCGTATGGAGAGACTGCCGCAGGATAATGTCCACCACTTATTGAATGCCTTTTGTGATCAGAGTTATGCGACCGATCTTTGACGATGGGAATAAGTACGAACAAGACATTTCGCCTTGTAACGAAGTAATTATTTAATATAATGAAAGAGAAAACCACATTGGATAGTTTTACCCGATCGCGCTTAAACCTATGAGAAGCGACGTGTAAATAAAGCTGCTTGGTATTTTGCTTTGTTTAGTAATATTTCCACCAGTGATGCAGTGGAGTTATCCACTGATAACTGGCTGAGAATCTTACGTTAGATCATTGTCATCAAGGAAGGATTACAACTTACGTATTTTAATATAATTTCGCCTACGACCATGGGTGTAAAATTTCTTAGTTTCTGGTATTGTGTATCATTATGGCTACAGACTTAAAGCAATAAATACTGTACAGTCAGCCTTCAGCACCAACGATTTAAAGCGATGTTTCTTTCTAAGAAATCTATGCACTGACGCAAATAGAAAGTGTTACACCATAAACGAGTTGTCGGATGTTTATGAAACTACATGGAGATTTCATCAAATGTCGATCCTTAAATGTTTAAAAGTTCATTTCTTTTGGAACTCATGCCTATCACAAACATCAATATGAGATGTTACCCACACTGGCACAAATACTCTCTTCAATTCTTTGTAGCACTGAAGCTAAAAGCCTCCTCAGTTTTGCAGATTGCTTCTTGTGCATAAAACACACGCTGCGTCAATACGTGAAGTTTACTGGCAGGATGTTGGTATGAAAATATACATCTTCCCATGGAATCCCAGCTATGATGTTAGTGACAAATCGTGGACTGGCAGGGCAGTCAAGTATCCCCACAGTCCAAAAAGCTTTCGGTTAGTTATGTTAATTTGTATCGTGGTCCAAAATGTTATGGGAACAGTGTTTACCATTCTTGCCACCCAATGGAGAGCATTCAACATCCTTTCAACGATTATCAAATCAGTCCTGTAGTCATGCCCAGCAGCTCCACACCAAGATTCATTGAGTTGTATGGGCCTAGGAATTCGCAGCTTTTTGTGGCTTCTTACCATGTCATCTACGGACACGTTGGTGACAAAGGTCGCTGACTTTTATGTCATGCATACTATTGGAAGGGCCTGAGGGCTACAGCTAGCATCTCTGATTCATAACCAAACGTTTGCGATGCCGAGTTTCGAATCCAGCGACTGCGTAAGTTGTGAATAAAAATCATCAGCAGTAGCGACCAAAGACTGTAGTGTAAGCACTCACCCTCGTAGTGCCAACGGCTTCGTCAAAAAGAGCGAGAGAGAGGACAGAGGTTCAGGGCACTCTCATGCCCTTGGGACGGGAAAAGCGAAGACTCAGCAGTAATCTACGATATGAAGATCGAGATGGCAATGGAAAACACAGCAATGATTCTGGACTAGTCCTCCATTCGGTTCATATGGAGAGGGCTGCCAGAACGTAGGGGTCCAGGAGGAGAAGATTGAATAACCAACGAAAGGTTAACATTCTGTGATTCGGAGCTTCTCTTGTGAAAAGTTTTAACATGGTTCTGAAGATAAAAAATCTAAAAACGGAAATACAAAGACCCAGTCTAGACGTAGTGGGGACCACTGAAGTGGAATGGAAAGAGGAATTCCGGTTCAGATAAATCTATGGTAGTATCAACAGAGAGTAGGATTCGTTGCGAATGGTAAAGTAGGACAGAGAACTAATTATGTGAGCAGTTCATTGATGTGATTGTTCTCATTAGAAACGACACCAAACCATTGCCAACAATAGTGCAGTTATCAAAGCCGACGTCAGGAGCAGAAGATGAGGTAATATAAATAGTATATGATGATACTGAGCGGGTAGTTCAGTATATGGAGGATATGTGCTCAGCAGTAAGCGTGAGAGAGGAGAAAGATTAATTGAGTTTTGTAGTAAATGTCAGCTAATAATAGCGAATACACTGTTCAAAAATCACAAGAGGAAGAATTGTACTTCCGGCCACATGTTATGGGAAGATTCCACGTAGATTACATCTTGGTGGGACATAGGTTTCAAATTCAGATATTGGATTGTAAGGCGGAGATAGAGACATATATAAACTTGGATCACAGTTTAGTAATAATGGACAGTAGGCTGAAGTTTAAGAGACTTGGGCAGAAGAATCGGTATGGAAGGGAAGTTGGGATACTGAAATACTGAGGAATAATGATGTACTGCGACAATAACACTAAAGTTAGATATGAAGACGAATGGGTACCCCTAAAAAGGGAAATGGTAGAGAAGTTGGATGGACAGATATAGATGCAGGAAAGGTAACTGAGTAGAATTCTTGTGTAAAACAAGAGATATTTCAATTGATCGACGAAAGGAAGAAGAAAAAACTGTTCAAGAAAATGTAGGAATACAGAAATAAAAATCTGGCAGGAACGAACTAATTGGGAAAGGAAGAACTAAGTACATCAAACGAATAACGGATGACATATGGTGCAAGTGCTACTCTGAGATGAAGAGGCTGGCACATGAAACGAATTCGGGAACGGAAGACTGGTGACATAAAAAAAGAAAGAATGCTGCTGATAAACTGCATATTGCTTCGGAAGATGGTGTTTGGTTTGTGGGGCGCTTAACTGCGCAGTTATCAGCGCCCTTGCAAATTCCCAACCTTTGCTCAGACCAAACTCGCCACATTCATGATTGATGATGAAACGATGAGGACAACACAAAAACCCAGTCATCTCGAGGCAGATGAAAATCCCTGACCCTGCCGGGAATTGAACCCGGAACCCCGTGCTCGGGAAGCGAGAACTCGCCTGCGAGACCACGTGCTGCGGACTGCTGCGGAAGAACTGAAAATGATATGCAGGGAAGACTGAAACCGGTGTAATGAACCAGACGAAGTTTGTTCATTTTTTTATAATAACTGATATTACAGTTTCTGAGATTTGGTTTCAGTTACTATATCATCGCTGAGTATCACACTATGCAACTGAATGTCCATGTTGATTCTAGGTCCAAAACATGAAAGTATCTGTTGAGTGCGATATAGAGTCAGAGATAATAGACGAATGACAACTCAAGTTCTCATTCCACCTTAGTCTATTCCCAAAGGTTCGTGGTGACACTAATGCCTGCAGCGTCTACTCGTATCTCAGCTGCCGTCTATTCGTGAGGGATGGCAGAACAATTATATCGTCTTCTAGTGATCCACTCCACCTGACAGGACCTGTGCCTACTCTTCTTGCAAAACTGTTTCCTTCAGACCGTCACCAAGCGATATGTTTTAATTTTGCTAAAGTCAACACGTTAGTGTGATCCGTCCATATGGTACTCCGATGACCCTCACACGATTCGACTTTCCTCAGAGAAGCAGCACGTGGCAGTCCTCTGGGCAAGTTGTGTTCTTCGCATAAGTAGTTCAAGTAACGTTAGATGCACACAATAACGATCACTTACTCTCTCCATAAGGTCTTTAACCGGTACCGAAAACAACTTATCCCACAGCCATAGGAATAACGTCGCATTACCTTGGTGTCATTCGGTAAAGATCTTCATAGCGTAAAACTACTTAGAAACATTTTTTTTAAATACTAGGGGCATTCAATAAGTACTGCTAAACATTTTTTTTTTCTGGAAGCAGCCTTTTTTTATTCAGAATTCCAATACACCATACTATTACCCACTCTTTTGATTACAAAACCTCATTTTTCGAGCCGCGCGGGATTAGCCGAGCGGTCTCACGAGCTGCAGTCATGGACTGTGCGGCTGGTCCCGGCGGAGGGTCGAGTACTCTCTCTGGCATGAGTGTGTGTGTTTGTCCTTAGGATAATTTAGTTAAGTAGTGTGTAAGCTAAGGGACTGATGACCTTAGCAGTTAAGTCCCATAGATTTCACACACATTTTTCTTATTTTTCGATGTAATCCCCGTCCAGTGCTACGGCCTTACGCCACTTTAATTAGAGGACGTGTATGCTCGCATTGTACCACTCTACTGGTCGACGTCGGATAAAACGTCTTGCTGCATGAATATCCTGCCCATCATCCACGTACTGTTCGACAAAAAGTTATCACGATCAGCCTCGTAACGCACAAGCAGATTCGCAGATGACCCATCGTTGCTCGTTATGATCGGCGAGGAACGCCTCTCCGAGGAACCCAGCAGGCACAAATCTTTGAGTACCCAGCTGATGGACGAGTGTGTCAGCAGTACTCACGAGACGTCCAGTTGAGCGTCAAGGCGTTTGATTGTGATCCGTCAGTCGCCTCGAACGAGAGTGTCCGCACTTTCCAACACTGCAGCAGTCACAGCAGCATGCGGCCTGCCAGCACGCAGGAGAGCGGACGGGTTTGCGCGACAGTTTGTGATGACGACGGACGCCTCGCACAACGACTTACCGTGCTTTTGCTCACTGCCAGGTTTCCGTAGACATTCTGCGCCTATGAATGTCTGACATTTTACGGTTTTCCCTCAAAAGAAACTCTTTCGCTTCCTTGCTTCGATCGCACCTTCGTTACACACTTCAGTTTGAAACCTGCTTGTAGCGCCGGTACATACATGAACTTCATGAAAGCATTGGGGCTACAGTACGAATATTCCACGAAGTTCCACTACAAATTCCGCGTTTCTTCAAATGAAAGTGGCCGAGAAAACAACGAGTTGCCGTACTTATTCTACGCCCCTCATATCTTGTGAACCTCATTAATTCAGATCTCGTCAAGGAAAGAGTTAAGTTGTAGGCAAGCGCACTTGTGTCTCTTACGTCGATAAGCACAATGTCAGTGTGTGACGGTTAAAGTATCGGGTCGTTATACTGTGGTGCTGGATTTTCCTGGATGTGGAGATGTGACAGCAATGCTAACACAGAACCAGTGGGTAGAACATAGGCGTTGGCAGCAATGACCGATTACCCTAAAATGTACTATAGCCAAACCAACTGATGCATGAGATCTTTTTCACGTGGATGCAAGGTCCCATAAAATATGCTATCTCGACAACAGAGCCCTGCGACGAATGTGTACCTGATTGCTTTGAAACACAGTGACACATGCTGCAGGCTGCGCAAGCATGCTTTGTACCGTTGAGAAGTCTCTTACTCGCCAGGTATGAACGCGTTCTGAAAGGTAAAAACATCACAGTTTCAGGTGACTTTCGATTCAAATGGCACAGATTTGATGGCTGCATACATGTTACACGACACGAAAGTAATCGCAGTCTAGCTGTTTACTTAAGGGAGCGGCACAGTGGGCAAACGATAAGTGTGATGGCTGGGGACAGCATTCTATACAACATGCAATCACAGCTACAACTTAATCAGGGCAATAGAAACTTGGGGGGGGGGGGGGGGGGGGAGGAGCTTTAAGTGTTCCCTCCAGGAAACTCCACATGTTAAAATCATCATACAGTAATAGAAAATACCCCGCCATAAGATGTGAGAAATATGAAGAAACTTTGGGTACCGTTGTTCACTTTACTTCGGTGGTCTCCTGAGTTAGTCTCCACTGAAAACTTCTGGGATGTTATTTAATGACACTAGACTATGAGTTCTTTTATAGAAATGATATTATAGAGCTGCAGAGGAGCTCATAGACATTTTAGATCTGTGTTGTTAAAATGGGTCGTTATTAGCTTACATCATATGGTATGGGTAAAGTAAAACACGTGTCAGCTAACCAAAGAAGATCTGCACCTCAAAGTAAAGAAAACACATATAAGCCAATACTTTATGAACATGGGTTGTCAAAATGACGATATAATTGCTGGTTTTTCTGGATGGTTTTCCCTATCTTCTAGCTCGGTCGTCATATGAAAACCTACGTCATGAAAACCTACGTCACCCTTCTGGGAATAACTGGACATTTCAAATTCAAGATGCCTCTGGAGGGTAGCTGCACGGTAGGCTAAATCACGTGATCTTGCAGCAGGTGACCAGCAGCAAAAAGGCAGCTTGCACCCACTGACCGTATTTTCTTCTACTGAGAAATCGATGCCGACAGCTTATCTCTTATCTTTGCTTGCTGAAGAAGGGCGCTTTACGGGACAGATGTACACCGAAGTGACGAAAGTTATGGGATGCCTGCCAGTATCGTCTCGGACTTCCGTCTGCCTGATGCAGTGCAGCGATTCGATGTGGCATGGACACAACAGTTTTTGGAAGTCCCCTGCAGAAATATTGAGCCATGGTGCCTCTATAGCCGTCCATAATTGCGAAAGTGTTGCTAGTGCAAGATTTTATGCACGAACTGACCTCAAAATATTCAAATGTTCAAATGTGTGTGAGTTCCTAAGGGCCCAAACTGCTGAGGTCATCGTTCCCTAGACTTAGACAGTAGTTAAACTAACACAAAGGACAACACACACTCCCAAGCCCGAGGGAGGACTCGAACTTCTGGCGGGAAGGGCCGCGCGATTCGTGACGCCGCCCCTCCAACCGCGCGGCCACTCAATGCGGGTGAGCTGACCTCTCGATTATGTTATTCGTGTTGGGCGATCCGAGTGACACCATTCACTTGAATTATCCAAACTGTTCTTGAAACCAATAGTGAACAATTGCGGCCCAGTAACATGACATCGTTATTTGGGAACAAGAAGTCCATGAATGGCTGAAAATGTTATCCACGTAGCCGAACATAATCATTTCCAGTCAATGATAGCTTCAGTTGGACCAGAGAACCCAATCCATTACTTGTAAACAAAGCCCACACCATTATGGAGCCACCAGAAGTTAGCACAGTGCTCTGTTCATGGCTTTGTGGTGTCTGCGCCACATTCGAACTCTAACATCTACTCTTACCATCTTGAATCGGGACTCATCTGACCACGCCATGGTTTTCCAGACATCATGGGTCCAATTGATATGGTCACGTGCCCTGGAAAGACGCTGCAGGCGATGTCTTGCAGTTGGCAAAGGGACTGCTGCCAGTCGCCTGCTGCCACAGCCCATTAACACTAAATTCCGCTACACTGTCCTAACCGATACGTTAGTCGTACCTCCCACATTGATTTTTGTCGTTATTTCGCGCAACCTTGCTTCTCTTTTAGTACTAGCATCTCTACGCAAACCCCACTACTCTCTGTCGTTATGTGAAGGCAGACGGTCACTGCATTGACTATGGTGACAAATAATGCCTGAAATTTGGTTTTCTCGGCGCACTCTTGACACTGTGGATCTTGGGATATTAAATTTCGTAAAAATTTCAGAAATGGAATGTCTCAGCTCCAACTACCATTCCGTGTTCAAGTCTGTTAATTGCCATGCGAAAGTAATCACGTCGGTCACCTTTTCACTTGGATCACTTTAGTACAAATAGCAGCTACCCCACTGGGTTCCCATGTACTGTCCCCACCTGTATATGTGCATATCGCTTTCCCATGATTTTTTTGTCACCTCAGTGCATAGGGAAGACTGTTCCCTGGAACTGCAGATTAGTCGCCCTCACTTACGACAGCTGCAGTGTCAGTGGAAACGACTATTTCAAAAGTGTTTTTAATACCTAAATTGCGTGTCCAAATGACCAAAATTATGTTATTTGAATATTAATTTACGGTATGCATATGTTACACTGCTTTGGCTAGTATTCTTCATACGTTATCTACTGAAAAATTTCTGGACACCCCTATGTAATTCGAAACTGACGACTGGTTGTATCGAGAGGAGGACCCGCCAGTAAAGAAGGAGGAGGGGTTGTTGTGTTGTCAACAGCATAGCAGTAATAGCAGAATAGGATTGTCATGAGAGCTCAGTGACTTCGAACTTTGACTAGTCACTGGATGTCACTTCAGTAACATATCCACCACGGACATTTCAAACCTTCTAAAGTTGCTCAAGTCGACTGTCGCTGATGAGACTGTGAGGTGGAAAGGTGATGAAACAGTCACAGCTGACCAAATACCAGCAGACCTTATGCACTGACACACAGGCCTGTAGAGTATTTCAGAAGATGGTTGTCACAAAACTACATGATATAAATGGAAGGAATCACTCGTAAGGTCCAAAGTGTAACAGAACTTCAATTTGTACAATGACTGTGAGAAGGAATTTTAAAAAAAAAGGTATAAAACAGTCGAGCAGCTACCCACACGCCACACATTTCTCTAGTCAGTGCTAAGCGACACTTGCTTGTGGCGCAAAGAGCCATGCCATTAGACGGTGGATGATTGGATACGATGATGTAGAGTAATGAGTCAAGCCAACTTTGCGGCAGTCCGACAGAAGCGTTTTGATTGGGGAATACGTGGAGAACGTTACCTGGCATCATGTGTAGTGCCAACTGTGGAGTATAGAGGAGCTGTTGTTACGGTACGGTAGTGTTTTCCTAGTTAGGATGTGGTCCACATATAACGCTTAAGAAAACAGTAAATAATGAAAGATCTGAAAGCATTGCACACTATTTTGTACTGCTCATTGTAGATGAAAAGTTCGGAGACGATCATTGGCTGTATGAGCTTGAGAATATAGCAGCATCAATGAGGCAGTGGCTTGTGACAATAACATTCATGAAAATGACTGACTTGCCCAGAATCCTGACTGGAACCCAAAATGGTTCAAATGGCTCTGAGCACTATGGGACTCAACTGCTGAGGTCATTAGTCCCCTAGAACTTAGAACTAGTTAAACCTAACTAACCTAAGGACATCACAAACACCCATGCCCGAGGCAGGATTCGAACCTGCGACCGTAGCGGACTTGCGGTTCCAGACTGCAGCGCCTTTAACCGCACGGCCACTTCGGCCGGCGACTGGAACCCAAGGAAACACCTTTCGGGTGGACCAAAACAATGACTTCACTCCAGATCCCAGCGTCCAACAATACTATCTTCTCTGATTTCGGCCCCTGAGGAAGATTGGGCTGCCATTCCTCCAAAGATATCCAGACAACTCATTGAAAGTGTCCCCCGCAGAGTTCAAGTCGACATAAAGCCTAAGGGATTATGTACCCCATGTTAATAGCCCAGTAACGGGTAACTGCATACTTTTGAGCAGGTAGCCCATATTGAGCGACCGAGCGAGGTGGCGCAGTGGTTAACACTCTGGACTCGCATTCGGGAGGACGACGGTTCAATCCCGTCTCCGGCCATCCTGATTTAGGTTTTCCGTGATTTCCCTAAATCGTTTCAGGCAAATGCCGAGATGGTTCCTTTGAAAGGGCACGGCCGATTTCCTTCCCCATCCTTCCTTAACCCGAACTTGTGCTCCGTCTCTAATGACCTCGTTGCGACGGGACGTTAAAGAACAATAACCTAACCTAACCGAGCCCATATTGAGTTGTTAAGATATTTCGTCGTATGGTGAGTTTTCAGTCCTGTAATACAATGGACATTGAGTCCTTCCCTTTATTTATTATGAGGTCTTAAATTTCAGACAAGAGTGGGTAGAATTAGTTAGCAAGCAACCAAGTCGTCTCGCAATCACGTGTGACCGTGCTCCTATTGAGGCGCATCATCAAACCAAGGGCGCGTGGGGAGAAAAGTTATTTACTGTGGCCGGGAGCAGAAGGCAGCTGCGTCCACAGCCAGCGTTGATCTCGGCTGACCAGACTAATCGATGAGCAGCGACCAGCGGCCAGAGCCTGCGGTGTTTGCGCGAGCAAGTGTTAACTCAGCTGCGGCCTGACGTAAGCCAAACACGCCGCCGCGCGTCAAACAACAACAACGGCTCTCCTGCTCTCTCCTCTCCTCTCCTCTCCACTCCCGTCACACATCGATGCGACGGACGGCGAGAGCGGACGCACGGCTACGGCAGTCACGCTGGATCGATTGCATGAACCGGTTGAGAGCGGCGACCACTGTCCAGCCAGATGCTGTATGGGTACATGTTGACACTTGCCTGGTTGACGGTCAAGCCAAGACCTTCAGTTCTTCATCCCGCATCGATACCTGCAGTAAATTAAGGAGTCGCAAAATCCAAATCTTCCTCCTTTAATTAGGATCCTGCCCACAATAATTCCGACTTTGAGAGAGCTTCTGCTTTGCATAACTCCGTAGTTATGCTGGTTCGATTCTCCTTGAGTCCTAGAATTTCTCCTAGTAGTTTGCGAAATGTTCATCTCTGGAACCATTTTATTTGTGTAAAAACTAGCTGAGTACCAGGTAATTGCACAGGTATGTATTCTAATCTCATTAGTCCATTTGAGGACTTTTTTTCTAAACTCGCTTTCTGACAAATTGTAATTTTTCAGGAAATGGAAACAATAGTTAGAAATTTGTACACGGATGAAAATTTTTCAAACTTTACGTGAGATGTATTAATTTCTATATAGCAATTGGTTAAAATATGGTTCAAATGGCTCTGAGCACTATTGGACTTCAATTATGAGTTCATCAGTCCCCTAGAACTTGGAACTACTTAAACCTGACTAACCTAAGGGCATCACACACATCCATGCCCGAGGCAGGATACGAAACTGCGAACGTACCGGTCCCGTGGTTCCAGACTGAAACACCTAGAACCGCTCGGCCAACCCGGTCGGCAGCAATTGGTACATGCACAAATTAAAAGAAGAATCTGCGTACAATATTTAAGAAAGACCATGAAAATATTTCAAAGCTAACTTTATGCATAACATATTAATGTAAAAGTTTCTTTTTGTCAATCATTTACCAATCAAACCCAATAAAAAGAATATTACTTATAACTTTTTAAAGTCTTACTGATGTAGAATGCATTAATTACGTTAAGGCAATTATTTAAATATTTTAAGACAATCCAATTAACATATTTGTAGCCCTGTGTCTTACTATGTTTCCCAACATCTGCATTTTCCATCACTTCAGTTATATTGGCACCAATCACAGCACTATTCCCCTTCAATATATCTTCATAGAACTGTCTAGAATCATCGAATATTTCAGTGTACTTCAACAGATTCGCCATATCTTGACACTCTTCTTTACTGACATGATCCATCGTTTTCGCTTTTTGGCGTGTGTCCGTGATTTTGAAGGATTTCTGTGATTTCTTGAGGCTTTCTACTACAGTTTCTCCCCACAATAAGTGTATCTGGCAGAAATGTGAACATTGAAGTTGTTACGGCGTAAAGCCAAGCGCCAGCACCCCAGTAATGAACGAGAGACCAGAAAGGGCTATGAAGAAGATTTCAGCCACCTGCACGCTTATCGACCCCTCTCCAGGACGACAACACGACTGCAGCGGCCGCTATGCGAAGGGGACATAAGCGCCGCGCCCCGTTGGTCCCGGCCCAGTTCTACAAAAGCTTCAAGACTACCGACCTGAATGCTCAACTCTGTGTTACTTTGTTTGTACATTCTATGTAGGTCATACTGTCAACTGTTATACTGAAGGACAATGATTATTCTGCGTGTCGTCCTTTGCTTGCGAGATATCTATGTAGCATACAAAGTTAAGTATTGTCATTTACTTTTTTGTAATAAAACTTATTAATACGATCTGCTTGAATTGATTTCTAGCGATGCGAGAAAGCAGGTTTCTAGACGCCCCACAATGTGACGACCACTAGGCAGGATTCAGCGTTTGGCAATGAGAATCAAGAAGAACCCAGTGCCTGCGGCCATGGATTTTCTTCTGTGTTTCGCTAGCGTCTTAATTCTGCATTGTCTTTTCTTTACATGGGTATTTACATGTTTTAACAGTCTCTTATATTGTTTCTGACAATCAGTGTTTCAGATGGGCCTTTCAGAAATTTTCTTTCCTTATTTAATTATTTTTATTGCTTGCATTGTCTTTTATCGCATTAGTCTCTTCCACTCCCACTCACTGTTTAAGCGCCACAGCTGCAACTGATAGATACAACATAGCTAACACAGTTGTTTCAGTATCAGAACCAACAAACTGCCACGCTGCTAAACACGGTACAGCAGCTACTCACCGCTCAAGCCACCAATACAGTGCAGCGGGCCCCTACTGCAGCTCCGAGTTCCTCACCGCCTTTTGGCCAGTTTCATGAACAACAAGAGAAATTTTTCAGGTGCTTGCAACAGTTTTAAGCCCACCAAATTGCTCACAACGTACCAGGTACTGTAATACTACATTACTTAATGTCAATGGAATGAAGTGTAGTGTTTCGCCTCATTCAGAAATTGTTCCCTATCGCAACTCCGAGTGAACTTTCCAGTGATCAGGTCCTAGAGTCCCTAACTAATTATTATGACCAACAAGTGAATGTGGTGGCAGCTAAGTACAAATTCTCCAATTGCTAAAAAAGGCCGGAACAAACTTATCGCGAGTGGGTAACAGGTTTGCAGGGTATAACGAGGAAATGCAAATTCAAATGTGCTTGTGGTGCTTTATATTCACATGTTATGTTGTGTGATAATGTACAATGTAACTGATGTCAAATTTAGAGAACAGATTTTGAAACAGTCCAATCCATCATTTCAGCACGTAGTGAAAATTCTAGGTCAGTACGACTCAGGTGCCGTGTCGGCCGATAAATTTGAGCAGCCACCAATTTGTCGGGTTGAGTCGTCCCTTGCTCACGGCCGGCCAGTAGGCAGCGAGTGCATGCACCAGCCACGCCGCGTAAACAGTTCACCATGCGCGTAAACAGCTCTCTGAACAGGCGAACTGAATTAAGTCATGTCCTTGGTGCTATTCACAGCACAAACGTCAGGACTGTCCGTCCCGAACTAATGGACCTGCTTCAATTCACACTTTCACACAACTTTTTTAAATTTAACAATAAAATCTACAGACAAACAGATGGTCTGGCAATGGGCTCAAATCTTACCGGATTGCTAGCAGAAGTATTTATAAGTAACCTAGAAGACAAAATCCTAAATTCTAATAACCACCTCCTGGAAAGTATCATCTACGGATATGTATTTTACGTGTCGAAGAGACCGCCCGTTCTCCACAAAGATCAATTTGTTGTTTACAGGCAGTTTATTTCTTTCTGTAATACTAACTCTACGGGCAACGTTTTTAACCACAATTATGTGAATCATTGCATTCTACGGTGTCAATATTATTTATTGCTGCGAAAATTATCAAGTTATGAAACGGGTGTGGGGAACTACGCTTTTAGCTTCCGTAATTCTTTATTTTCCGTAGGAAAATATGTTATGGTTACCAGACATGAACTTTCAGTGCAGAAGGCGCTCTATTAATCTGTACTGAAGTTCTCTTGTGAAAACAAAGTAATCTGATAAGACCATTACGTTAATACAATCAGTCGACTACTAGTTTCGACAATATATATTGTCATCTTCAGCGGTAGTTACATCATACAGTGCTCAAACCTCTCTGTCACGTTAGGATTACATTATACGCATCAGGTATTTTACGTAGATTGAATAGTCCTAATGTGACAGAGTCGTTTAAGCACTGTATGATGTAACTACGACTGTCCGGTTTTATCGATCTGAGCATGACAATAAATATTGCCGAAACTAGTAATCCAGTAATTGTGTTAACGTAGCAGTCTTGGCAGATAAATTGGTTTTCACAGGAAGACTACAGTCCGAAACAAACATTTGTTGGGCTCTCCTTTTTTGGCCAATATTTGAGGCCTGTGTAGTGACCCTACAAATTACCTTAGAAGACAACTTAAAGAAAGGCAAATCTACGTATGTAGCATTTATAAATTAAGAGAAACCTGTTAAGAATGTTGCCTGAAGTGCACTCTTTCAAATTTTGAAGGTGGCAGGGATATAATTCAGGGAGCGGAATATGATTTACATTTTGAACCGAAACCAGAGGGCAGTCGACAGGCATAACATCTACATCTACATCTACATCCATACTCCGCAAGCCACCGGACGGTGTGTGGCGGAGGGTACCTTGAGTACCTCTATCGGTTCTCCTTTCTATTCCAGTCTCGTATTGTTCGTGGAAAGAAGGATTGTCGGTATGCCTCTGTGTGGGCTCTAATCTCTCTGATTTTATCCTCATGGTCTCTTCGCGAGATATACGTAGGAGGGAGCAATATACTGCTTGACTCTTCGGTGAAGGTATGTTCTCGAAACTTTGACAAAAGCCCGTACCGAGCTACTGAGCGTCTCTCCTGCAGAGTCTTCCACTGGAGTTTATCTATCATCTCCGTAACGCTTTCGCGATTACTAAATGATCCTGTAACGAAGCGCGCTGCTCTCCGTTGGATCTTCTCTATATCTTCTATCAACCCTATCTGGTACGGATCCCACACTGCTGAGCAGTATTCAAGCAGTGGGCGAACAAGCGTACTGTAACCTACTTCCTTTGTTTTCGGATTGCATTTCCTTAGGATTCATCCAATGAATCTCACTCTGGCATCTGCTTTACCGACGATCAACATTATATGATCATTCCATTTTAAATCACTCCTAATGCGTACTCCCAGATAATTTATGGTATTAACTGCTTCCAGTTGCTGACCTGCTATTTTGTAGCTAAATGATAAAGGATCTATCTTTCTGTGTATTCGCAGCACATTACACTTGTCTACATTGAGATTCAATGGCCATTCCCTGCACCATGCGTCAATTCGCTGCAGATCCTCCTGCATTTCAGTACAATTTTCCATTGTTACAACCTCTCGATATACCACAGAATCATCCGCAAAAAGCCTCAGTGAACTTCCGATGTCATCCACAAGGTCATGTATGTATATAAATGGGAGTGAGAAAGGATTGGAGCCTATCCTCCTTGTTATTGAATCTGTACAAAGAGCAAGCAGCCAAGGGGGAAAATCGGACAAGTGCAACGCACTCTGAGGGTTACGTTCAAACTTAGTTATGTATGTTGATCACAACAATAATTTCGCTTCACTCAGTGGTCTGGTGGAGGTCTTTCTATTAGGCTCCAGTTCGGCGAATTACGTGTCCGTAACTTACCTAAGTTATCCAACCAAAGAAAAGGGACCTACAGTTTACTGCGAATCCGAACCACGCGTTGTTTTTGGACTTCACATCATGAAGAAGTGAAGACTACGGTACACGAAGACTGAAAAATCCATCATCTGACTAAGATCCGATTCCGCGATCACTCTGTTTTCAGGCATGCGCTTTTGCGCTAGATCTCCATACTTGCACAAGTACTTGATGTATAGCTAACGATGAGTGTATCTAATGACGATTGTGTTTGCAAGCATTAAAATATGCGACATAAATGGCTATATTTTTTGACTGTTGTGACTTAGAATCTTAATTTATTTACACCGTTACTGGACAGTAGACCTCAGTGTTTGACATAAATTTAAACTTGATAGCTCTGCCCATTCTGAGAAAAAGGCGCCTTAACAGTAGGAGAGATAGACAGATAGACGGACAACAATGTGGTCACATAAAGACTCTGCCTTTGCCGAGACTTTGAGGATTGTAATTCTATCAGACACAGCAAAGACTGGAAAGAGCAGTTTAGTCGAATGGATAATGTCTTGAAAAAAAGGTTCTAGCATGAACATCAACAACACTAAAACAAGGGTAATGGAATGTAGTCGAATTAAATCAGGCGATGCTGAAGCAGTTACATTAGGAAATGAGACATTCAAATAAGTAGATGAGTTTTATCATCTGGGCAGCTAAGAAACTGGCGGTGGCCGAAGTATAGAGAATGTAAAACGCAGACTGGCTAAAAAATATTTAATATTTAATATTTACTCTAACTTGAAACGTCTTTTGTAAAGGTGCAGGTATTCTCCTGGAATGTAGCCTTGTACGGAACTGAAACGTGGATGATAAGCAGTTTAGGCAACAAGAGAATAGAAAATTTAGAAATTTGTTGCTGCAGAACAATGCTAAATGGTTCAAATGGTTCTAAGCACTATGGGACTTTACATCTGAGGTCATTAGTCCCGTAGACTTAGAAACTACTTAAACCTAACTAACCTAAAGACATCACACACATCCATGCCCGAGGTAGGATTCAAACCTGCGACCGTAGTAGCAGATCGGTTCCGGACTGAAGCACCTAGAAACGCTCGGCTACAGCGGCCGGTACAATGATAAAGACTATATTTGTAGATCAAACAACTTTTCAGGAATAACTAAGCTAAATGGGGAAAAAAGAAATGTATGTCACTACATGACTCTGGTGACAGGTTGAAAATACGCATCCTGCACTATGATAGAATCATTAGTTTGTTAATGGATGAAGGAGGAGGAGGAGATTAGTGTTTAACGGCCCGTCGACAACGAGGTCATTAGAGATGGAACGCAAGCTCGGGTGAGGGAAGGATGGGGAAGGAAATCGGCCGTGCCCTTTCAAAGGAACCATTACGGCATTTGCCTGAAGAAATTTAGGGAAATCACGGAAAACCTAAATCAGGATGGCCGAAGACGGGATTGAACCGTCGTCCTCCCGAATGCGATTCCAGTGTGCTAACCACTGCGCCACCTCGCTCGGTGGTAATGGATGAAAGTGTTGGAGGTAAAAATTGTAGAGAAAGTCCTATGGATGGATACAGAATGCAAGTTGAAATACACTTAGGTGCAGTAGCTATTCACAGATGATGCGACTTGCACAGACTAAAGTAACGTGGATAGCTGCATCTAACCAGTCTTCGGATTAAAGATTAAGGATCACAACAACGTTTACTGATCTCTTCATTTACCTATTTTAGACAGTGTTTCATTCCCGCATGTTTTGTATTAACAGATTACGGCGAACAGAAAAAAAATCCTCCACGAAATGTGCACACTAAGAAATTAGTTAAACTTCATGTTTTAGAAATGCCGCAGAAAGTTAGATGTCGTATAGTGTATCATTAATTTCCGTCTGAGAACTTCAGCTTTGTTTTTCTCTTACCGATACAACATTCCCTGAGATATTTCAGCTCTAAAACATTAAACAACAGGTCACTGCTCTTAATATCGCATACAAGCCGTAGGGTATAGTACACGGATAACAGAATTTTTCACCAAGCTAACCTCAAGTCTGGAGACATAGTACTCCTACTAAGCATGACTGCGTTCGTTAAGAATGTAGGAATAAATCGTAATACAATTCTGAGAATATATTCGCAACTTGCATTGTTCAGCGAACTGTGGACAAAGGCGAATGGTCAGGATTGCGTTGTACATGGTACAGTTAAACGTAAGAACCAGAGTTTGCTAGTGCTCAAAAATTCACTCTAAAAATGAAAATTTTCTTCGAAGTTCATGTGGAACTATACATAAATATCTATCAGTCGAAGAAACCGTTTCATCACTCGTTAAGTTCCGATAGAACCGCCACAGGTCAAATATGATTTAATTTACTGTGGAATTTCCCTCGTCAGACATGAGCATCTTCAGGTGTCCTCAGCAACCGGTTAAAGGCTTAAAACACCGCCCGGGACAATCGTCAGCACATCAGGTTTGTGTATGAAATTTAAAAGTACAATTCAGTGGTTTGTGGAAAAGTTAGGAAATACATGTTTGCGTTTGCGACGGTGACGAACGGTGCTTTAAATCGGAGAGACATTACCACCAGGGCAATGGATATGGCTCAAATGGCTCTGAACACTATGGGACTTAACATCTATGGTCATCAGTCCCCTAGAACTTAGAAGTACGTAAACCCAACTAACCTAAGGACATCACACAACACCCAGTCATCACGAGGCAGAGAAAATCCCTGACCCCGCCGGGAATCGAACCCGGGAACCCGGGCGTGGGAAGCGAGAGGCAATGGATGTCCGACGAGCAAAACTACGCTGGAGTGCAAAAATTGACGAGAAACACTTTCGCGTGATCTGCTGCTGCAAAGTAACGTAACCCTGTAAAGTATGGACCATACATAGAAAGAAACGATACAGAACAGTACAGTACAGTACAGACGATAACTGAAAGAAATACAAAATGAGATGAACACAACTGACACTCTTATTCATAGACAATAATTACTCTGGTCAGTGTGATTCCCAAGGGTTCGCTGGACATTACAAAAGGCGGGACATGGTTTTTAATCAGACGTGTAACCAGCATGGACAGCAATGGATGTTCTGAAAAGTGTTTCCACGCTGACCACGAGGTTGGTAATGGGTTTATCTTGCGATAGGGCATTCCATTCGTGAATTCCATTCGTCTATTAACACAGTTGAAATATGCTGGATGGTCGTTGGTGCATGTGGACGTGCCACAGTAGGTCTCCCCAACGCTGCCCGCACGTATTCTATGGGATTTCAGTGGGAGAAACGGGCACGCCAGTTCTTTCGCCGGGTATACTCTCGTTCCCAAAGCTGGTCCACCTACACTGCTCATGCACAGTGCAGCACATAAAAACAATGTCATGGTCGAAAGCACGCTGACCAGAGAGCAGACTGCCATCAAAGATTAGAAGGTTAGTAAGCCCATGCAATATTATGCCCCCTCACACCATAAGACCTAGACCATCAGTACGATAATGTTCGACCATGTTCCTGGGTGCATTACGTGTTCCCACATCTCACCATATGATGGTATGTCCAAAATCACTTCTCAAACAGAAAATATTCTCATTTGAGAGAAGTACGCGACCTCACTCCTCGTTGGCTCAGTCCCTATGCTCCTGGAACGGTGCCGCCAATGTGCAGGTATCAACAGAACACACCGCACTGGTCATGGGATAAAGAGGTCACTCGAATACAGTCGCAGTGCCTCTGTGGAGCGTGAGACAGCGATCGATGAAATCCTGTTAAATGTGGTTGCTATTGCACCTGCTGCTTGATGTGGGTTTCAGAACCCACCAAATGCACTTCCAACAATGCTGTGAGCAATATCAAACTGCTGTGCTACATTCGAACCACTTCGATCCAGTTTCCCGATGGTTCCTCTCCATGTGAACCCATCCAGATGTTGTCTGTGGGCTATGTTGTAATTAAGAATAACACCACAGAGCAGTGTAGCTGCTCGCTGGTTCACATACACACACACACACACACACACACACACACACACACACACACACACACCTCTTTCTCTCTTTCTTTTCTCGTTTCTTCAATGGCGTCATGTTGCAGGACCAGCCCAATTTGGCGCTACAGTCATGCTGACCTCACGTCGTGCAATGCCTAGCGTCCTGTGTACGATTGTGAGGACCACACCCAACATGCCTCACTTTCATTCATTTCCACCGAGTAGTTAATATGTTATATTAATTTGACTAGCTCGTGTTTAAGTTTTGCTGAGCAGTGTAGTTAATAAATGACCTGATGCGGCTTTTATCTGTAGTTTATTAGAACCATTACTGTGTCCACTCTTTAGGCGAAGGTTACGTTTGCTATGCTGAGTTTTTCTGTAGATTCCTACGACGGGGAAATTCACTGCAGTAGCAGACTGGAAAGAGAGTTTCCAAGGGTGCCATTTAGCGGTGCGTGTAAATGCGTTTGTACGCATTTCACTGTGGAAAAATAATGTAAGAAACCTGAGTTTATATTGACACAGAAAATTTGTAATCGATGTCTCTATGGTTTACTAATTATTCGCAGACGTAATTAGATACCTTCCTTGTAACTTCTTCACGATTTTGTACAATTATTCTCGCAGTGCCGTAAAATGCTAATAGTACCTAGTAAAAAAGAGAGCAAATAAAAGTATTCTGTTCCTTTTAATCACATGTGGTTAGCTTTGTTGTAATCTTTGTTATACATTATGAACACATTTGTTTGTGGAAGATACATAACTGTACTTTCATTTTTTATGCCAGCTGAAAAATATGATCACAGCTCACATTTTGTTGTAATGAAGTAAATCTGGGTAGCCGTACTAACTGTTCCCCTGCGAAACTTGCGCCCTGCTTTCTTCGTAACTTACTGCCTGCTGCGTTGCAATACATTCTGATTTCTGGCGAACGCCACAGAATGGAGAAAGCACCCACAACTTTTCGTACTGTTTATCTCACGTCTGGGGCCCACAACATCGTAAGTTACGCTTTACACGGAGCTCGGTATTCCAAAGAAAGCGACGCAACTTGGAAAAATATTTTAGTAGCGCGGAAGCCGTAGTGCGGTGAAGCTACACAGTGGTTTTTTCCTCAGAATGGTAGAACAGTGTAGCAACAGTCGCGGCAGGAATTACAGCTGATTGTTTTAAGGATCAGGAGACTGCTCGTGGAAAAAGACTGATGGCTACAAGCGGGTGCAGTCGGACTGTAACTTTCAATTGAACAGACTGCAGTACTCCTACAGGGACCTGAGATCGAGTATCTACTTTACATACAGCTGCAGCGAGATACTCAGTTCAGCCAAACTACATGACTTAACACGTTGTTTAAGTGTTTACCATGGTGACAGCACGTAAAAATCACCAAATAATGAGACCCTGTCGAACTCTAGCTAAACAGATTATAGATGACTACATGGTTTTAAGTGGATTACTAAAGCTACATCCCTTCGTAAAACTATTTACGGACCGAATAGTAGGTAATAATATGAGTTACGATGGCGAAAATACTGTCGGTTAACACGAATACGAAGGATTTCACTGCAGGCACAAGAAAACGGATAATAGAAACAGCTGATTCACTTAGTGATTTTCAGTAACATAAAAACAGTATTTTAGGCACAAATCGTCAAAGCTAAAAAATCTTACGAATGCGTCCGACACATCATATGGCAGAGACAAATACTGTAAATGCTGGGGTAATGGAATGATGTCAATACATGCCGAGAGCATGCACTGAAATTACTGTATGTAACGTGGTTAAGATCGATTGCCAAGTATTCTTGCGCTGTTGTAATATTTTTATAATTCAGTTCATATTAATAACGTAAACTTTCGGTAACTCGAACGAGTATCGTGGGGCAAACGAATCTGTATTAATCTCAGTTAACACAGAGGCTAGCTCTTACTGTTCAGCACACAGCAATGAAATTCTTTTGTTCAAAGGCACTGCAGTAAACTACGCATTACGATAACCATGTTTACACTAAATGCGGCAGCTTCATTAGCAACTTTATGATTTAGCTTGAAGAAAATCAACTGTTCATTGACGGGCTCCTCCGCCATCTATATGAGTTTGAAGGTAAAGTGCCAGATATTGGAAGAATCTTCGATGATATGCAGGATTTTTTGCATTTCTCTACGTGTTTACAGCGTCGTAACTTTGCAATTTACGGGATGTAAAGGGTATAAATGCAGATATTTTTATGTGTTGTACCTTTATGTGTACACACGCCAGTGTGCTGACTGGTTTTCCTCTGCGTCGAACAGTCTTCCCCCAAACATGTCACACACTTTATGGCCTGATGTTTTCTGCACAGCCGTAGCTGCACCACTAAGTGGACTAAGACTGTCAGTATAGACTCAACATTTTGCGTCCACATCTCCACATGTCAACATCTCCTGATCTGCGAATCGAGTGGACAATAAGTATTAACGCCTTGCTCTTGCCATATGTTTCGCCAAATTGGGCTGGTCCTGCAACATGACGCCATTGGAGGAACGAGAAATGAGACAGAGAATGAGGTGTGTGTGTGTGTATGTGTGCCAGTTCTCTAAATTTTCTCACTACACATCCTAAAAACGTGCGACTTGTAACAGCTATAATTATTTGTCTGCAAGTTTTCACATTTAACGACAGGTTCACAGACAATGAATAATGTACCCTGCAAATCAACAGGGTGTTCTCAGCTAAAACCAAGAACCAGGAAGTGGATACAGAGGAGAACATGCCAGCAAAGTCCCTAGCATTTATTCTCTTCGTTGGAATTATTTCCTACAAAAAAACAAGATTCCTCAGGAATTTTCAGGTAACTGGATTCCCCGCCCGCCATCTAAGATTTCACAAAACCAGCATAAATGGAAATACAAAATTGTTAAAGCTTTCGTTGCCACTAATTGACAAACTGCCTATTGGCTTCTGTCTCGGGTTCTTCGGCCGACGTTCATCTAATGACTTTTCTGACGTTTCGCCAGCACGAGTGGCTGGCATTGTCAAAGCTTCACCCTCCATTGCCGGCGGTGAACTGGAGGCGAGCTCGCGGCCGCAGACTATATGTACCTGGCGCGCCAACGTCCGAGGGCTTCTCCGCGGACATTTCCGGTGCGGTTCTCCTCTTGCAACCTGCGACGGTCGTTCGCTGCAGTACGGGCAGCCAGGATCCGGTTACCTTAAGGCTTTCCTCTTTCTTGTTGAAACTGTTCGCGTGTTTTTGGATTTCTACAGCTTCTCTGAACAAGCGCGTCTGATAGTGCTTCTCTACAGCCAGAATTTCCGTGTCGGCGAATTTTATTACGTGGTCGGTCTCATTCAGTGCGTGCTCTGCCACGGCCGATTTCTCCACCTCCCTCAACCTGCAATGTCGCTTATGCTCTTTGATCCTGGTGTTAATTGATCGTCCATTCATTCCGACATAAACTTTTCCGCATGTGCATGGTATACGGTATATTCCCGACATTGCAAGTGGCTCTCTTTTCTCCTTCGCCGATCTAAGACACTCTTTGATCTTCCTTGTCGGTTTGAAAATCGTCTTTACGCCGTGTTTGCGCAATATACGGCCGATTCTGTCCGTCACTCTGGGAATGTATGGCAGAAAGGCCGTACCCGACATTTCTTTTTCTGGTTCCTTACTTCGCCGAGTGTTTGGCTCTGTTACACTTCTAATGTAATTTGTGGAGTACCCATTGCTCCGCAGAACAGTTTCCAGGTGTTGCATTTCTCGTTTGAGGTGTTGAGGCTCACATATTCGTCCTGCTCTCGTTACGAGCGTACTAATCATGCCCCTTTTCTGGCTCGGGTGGTGGTTTGACAGATTGTACAGGTATCGGTCCGTGTGTGTCGGTTTCCGATACACGCTGTGTCCCAGGTTTTGGCCGTCCCTTGCGACCAGCACATCTAGAAATGGCAGTTTCTTGTCCTTTTCGACTTCCATGGTAAATGTTATGTTGGCATGGAGGCTGTTCAAGTGTCTCAGGAATTCACCGAGCTGTTCTTCACCATGGCTCCACACCACGAAAGTATCATCGACGTACCTGTACCACACCTTAGGTTTGCAAGTCGCCGAGTCCAGTGCCTGTGCTTCGAATTGTTCCATGAAGAAGTTGGCCACCACTGGACTGAGAGGACTACCCATGGCGACACCTTCCAGCTGTTCGTAGAAATCGCCATTCCACGTGAAATAGCTCGTGGTGAGACATGCATGGAAGAGCTTTTTGATGTCTTGTGGGAACATGGAACCGATGTGCTCCAGAGCGTCACTGTGTGCACTTTCGTAAATAACGAAACAACATCAAAACTGACCAGGATGTCGTTTGGCGCAAGTTTCCAAGCATGTCTCACCACGAGCTATTTCACGTGGAATGGTGATTTCTACGACCAGCTGGAAGGTGTCGCCATGGGTAGTCCTCTCAGTCCAGTGGTGGCCAACTTCTTCATGGAACAATTCGAAGCACAGGCACTGGACTCGGCGACTTGCAAACCTAAGGTGTGGTACAGGTACGTCGATGATACTTTCGTGGTGTGGAGCCATGGTGAAGAACAGCTCGGTGAATTCCTGAGACACTTGAACAGCCTCCATGCAAACATAACATTTACCATGGAAGTAGAAAAGGACAAGAAACTGCCATTTCTAGATGTGCTGGTCACAAGGGACGGCCAAAACCTGGGACACAGCGTGTATCGGAAACCGACACACACGGACCGATACCTGCACAATCTGTCAAACCACCACCCGAGCCAGAAAAGAGGCACGATTAGTACGCTCGTAACGAGAGCAGGACGAATATGTGAGCCTCAACACCTCAAACGAGAAATGCAACACCTGGAAACTGTTCTGCGGAGCAATGGGTACTCCACAAATTACATTAGAAGTGTAACAGAGCCAAACACTCGGCGAAGTAAGGAACCAGAAAAAGAAATGTCGGGTACGGCCTTTCTGCCATACATTCCCAGAGTGACGGACAGAATCGGCCGTATATTGCGCAAACACGGCGTAAAGACGATTTTCAAACCGACAAGGAAGATCAAAGAGTGTCTTAGATCGGCGAAGGAGAAAAGAGAGCCACTTGCAATGTCGGGAATATACCGTATACCATGCACATGCGGAAAAGTTTATGTCGGAATGAATGGACGATCAATTAACACCAGGATCAAAGAGCATAAGCGACATTGCAGGTTGGGGCAGGTGGAGAAATCGGCCGTGGCAGAGCACGCACTGAATGAGACCGACCACGTAATAAAATTCGCCGACACGGAAATTCTGGCTGTAGAGAAGCACTATCAGACGCGCTTGTTCAGAGAAGCTGTAGAAATCCAAAAACACGCGAACAGTTTCAACAAGAAAGAGGAAAGCCTTAAGGTAACCGGATCCTGGCTGCCCGTACTGCAGCGAACGACCGTCGCAGGTTGCAAGAGGAGAACCGCACCGGAAATGACCGCGGAGAAGCCCTCGGACGTTGGCGCGCCAGGTACATATAGTCTGCGGCCGCGAGCTCGCCTCCAGTTCACCGCCGGCAATGGAGGGTGAAGCTTTGACAATGCCAGCCACTCGTGCTGGCGAAACGTCAGAAAAATCATTAGATGAACGGCGGCCGAAGAATCCGAGACAGAAGCCAATAGGCAGTTTGTCATAAATGGAAATCATCAAATTACATATAGTTCTGCTAACAAATCTTAGTAACATTACAAAAGTGAAATATCTGACCAGCCTTTTTATCAAATCAGTTTAATTAAATTCTGACGTTACTCAACAACTACAAATTATCAGCTAACTTTTCTATACAAACACGCTGGCAAAAACCCAATATCAAAATATTCAATATCTTTACCTTGCTTGCAGGAAGACTTCTGCTTCCATGTTCTCGTAATTCCTTGGTGCCTTCACAAAGCACACGACTAAAACGGCCTGGTGCATCGCCAGATTATAGGTTGAACCATGACTAATCATTTCCATCCATGTTACACTGGTAACCAGAGCCTCCGTACGAGCTTAAATTTCTCTTATCTTTGTAGTCTTTACGGTAATTGTATTTTGGTGGCAGTAGTATCGTTCTGCAGTCTACTTCAAATTCCAGTTCTCTAAATTTTCTTAACACAGTTCCTAGAGAAGGTCGTCGACTACCCTTCAGGCATTCCCATTTGATTTCCTAAGAATCTCCGTAACACCCAATACTGATCGAACATACAGGTAAAAAACCTTGAAGCATGCCTGTGAATTGCTTCGATGCCTTTCTTTAATCCAGAGGTTCCCAACCTGGGGGATCTCTCCTTGCCATCTCTGATTACGGGAAACTTCAATCAGCCATGTGCTGTGAGTTGACGAAATCTAATTGATAAAAGTTGTCAGCCATGTGCCGTATTGTCACAGAAGAAATTAAGCAGCACTGTTGCATGGAGAGTCGTGAGTTCAAAACTGGGCTGGTCTGTGCAATTTCAGTTTCTATATTCCGTTCGAGTACATTCTAGGACTATCCACAAATGTCAAGAATCATTGTACTGAAATGTTCTGTAGCTGTATATACACTGCATGTGTTCTGGCCGGAGTCAATTCGCTCCGCGCACTTGTATGTGCAAGTGCTGAATAAACCTTCGTTGAGTGAAGTTAGTGTTCGTCATTCATCTAATTACATCTTCTTGTACGTGTCATTATTCTGGTGGAAGCGCTGGATATTGGAACTTGTTATGGCGCACGTTATCGCCGACACAGTGGCACCCATCAGGCCCACGACTGAGCCGCCGTTTACTTGGCGAGAACCCCGAGTTCGAGCCATATTCAACAGATCGCAATCTACCGGAGACAGAAGAAGAACAGGATGTTACGATGACAGCAACATTGTGCCACCACATGAGACATCTTTCCGGGTTCTCTGGTGACGATGGCCAAGTTCCAAACAAGTGGCTGAAGGTATATGAGCGTATAACCAAATTTAACAAATGGGATGACACCGTGTGTTTGGCTGACGTATTTTTCTACTTGGAGGGCACTGCCAAGCAATGGTATGAGAACAACGAGGAGAAGTTCACAAGCTGGGAAGTATTCAAGGCGGAACTGCGCAAGTATTTCGGCGACACACTACGACAGAAGTGCAAGGCTGAAGATATTTAAAGTGTAGAGCACAGCGTCCAGGAGAAACTACAGCATCCTACATTCAAGACGTCTTGGAGCTTTGTAAAATAGTGGATCCTAGAATGAAGGAAGAAGATAAGGTTGCACATCTCATTAAGGGTGTTGCTGAGGGCATGTATCAAGCCCTACTCCTGAAGGAGGTTTCGACAGCAGACTACTTCATGTAATGGTGCCAGAAAATCGAGACACTGCATCAAAAAAGAATTACACACAAGAAGTTTGAACGGCTTCCAGACGTCGTACCGATGTCTGTGATTTAGGAAGCAAATAATTTCACAAATGTTCTTCGTCAGATAGTGAGAGCGGAATTTCAGAATGCACTTGGATTGCATGGCGAGCAAAAAACCGAGACGCTACAAGAGGTCATAAGGGAGGAAGTGGAACAGACATTGAACACAGTCTCTCGTTCTTCTTTTCCCTTTTATAACGGTGAAAATGTCGAGACCCAGGCGGAGTTACGTTCCTACAATGCCGCATGAGGAACCTGTCTGGGCACCAAGGAAGAATGACGGCTACCATTTATTGTTGCTGCAATGGCAGCAATTCATTTATTCTTTCTTCACCAAACAGGGTCTAATAATAGGTGGTTTAAATCAAACATCTCTACGCCAACTTCTAGCACATTCTTCAATTAGACATTTAGGGGAGGACCCAAGATAACCAACCAGTATGTTTCCACTGCGGACGACCGGGACATGTAGTGCGCTATTGTCGAGAAAGGCGGCCGATATTTGATGACGCCCGAGCCAGAAGACAGCAAACCAATCTTAGCCGATGCCAACTCCGGGACTACGAAGATGAACAAGAAGATATACGGGTGCCGGAGGACGTAGGCCACCATCGCCGCAAGCTAGCCGCTGGAGAGGACGTGCCCCAGCACGCCGATTAAGGTCTCCATCGCCGTTTAGAAGTTCCAGCCGATCACCTAGCCGCCGCAACCTGGAAAACTAACTACAGGGCGCGACCTTCCTTGGAGGGAGGTCGCCGAAGAGAAAAATCCTCTGCCGTCGATCACTACAAAAATGATAGGAAACTACGTCGATATCCTCATGAATGGCCGACCATCCCAAGCTCTTATGGCCTCGAGCATAATATTCAGTCATTTCTGAGAAATACAGTCGCCAGTTGCAGAAAATCGTATTCGTCGACAGCAAAACATCTCTGCTGAAGGTGGCTACTGGGAAATTTTTAAAACCTACAGGAAGATGTACCATTCGTGATGGTATAAGTGGCCATACACAGCCCTTGGAGCCGGCCGCGGTGGCCGAGCGGTTCTAGGTGCTACTGTCTGGAACCGCGTGACCGCTGCTGTCGCAGGTTCGAGTTCTGCCTCGGGCATGGATGTGTGTGATGTCCTTAGGTTAGTTACGTTTAAGTAGTTCTAAGTTCTAGGGGACTGATGACCTAAGAAATTAAGTCCCATAGTGCTCAGAGCCATTTGAACCATTTTGCACAGCCCTTAGAATTCATTGTCTTACAAGAGTGTAGTAATGACATCATTCTCGGATGGGACTTTTTGAAAGCTTCTCAGGCAATTATAGACTATGGTCGCTCGTAGATTATGCTAGACGAGATAAGATACTGTGAAGAGGAAGATTCGCATCCGAGTGTGTGGACACTATGTGTGCTGGATGAAGTGATATTCCTGCAGTCAGCGCTAGAAAGGTAACTGTCACTTTTCATGCCATGTATCTACCCATGGATCTTGTAGTGGAATGTAAGAGAAGCATACCACTGAAGAATAACTTGGTCATCCCAGCCTCTGTAGTCTCGTTAAAGAACGGATTCGGTGAATTGTGGATAGTTAACTGTCGCCGAGAACTGCAGATCCTTCCGTGACGCATATGCGTAGATAACGCTGAGCCGTTAATTGAAGAACTGCTGAGCGCCATAGAAACCTACCATGCCCAGTCTGTGGACGAGACAAGATCTTCTAGCTCGACTATCACCAGATCTCACTAACGAACAACAGAAGAAGCTACTTTCCATTCATCAAGAGTTCTCCGAATGCTTCAATCCGCAGGTAAAGAGCAAATTAGACAAATCGGCGGTGAAGCACCGGATTAGCGCTGGAGACAATCAACCAATAAGCCAGAAAGCATACCGTGTGTCAACAACGGAGTGTCGAATAATTCGCGACGAGGCAGAAGAAATGATGAAGAATGACATCATCCAGCTTTGGCAGAGCCCATGGTCGGCACCAGTGGTCCTAGTCTGGAAGATGGGTGGCAGCTGGCGCTTTTGTATTGATTACAGGAAGCTTAATAAGATAACTAAAACTGACGTTTACCCTCTTCCACGAACTGACGTACACTAGATTGTCTGAAGGGGGCTAAGTTTTTCTCAGACATGTACTCGGGATACTGGCAAATCGAAGCAGATGAGGCTGATAGTGAGAAAACTGCAATCATCACCCCTGAGGCCCTGTATAAGTTTAAGGTAATGCCGTTTGGTTTGTGTAATGCAGAAGCTACTTTTGAACGGATAGTGGATAATCATCTACGTCATCTGAAGTGGACGATGTGTCTTTGTAATTTAGATAACGTTATAGCGTTCTCAGAGGCATTTGATGAACATATAAAAAGACTGGGGGCCGTTCTAAAATGTCTCCAGCTAGGCGGACTGAAACGTAATCCAAGAAAGTGAAGCAAAAGAAATCGAAATACTTGGACACCTTGTGTCAAACGAAGGTGTGCGGCCAGACCCAGAAAAAGTGAGATCTATAACGGAATTCCCTATTCCTAAAAGTATTAGAGACGTGAGAATCTTCCTCGGATTATGTTCTTGTTACCGCAGTTTTATAAAAGACTTTTGTATCAAAGCGAGGCCACTCCAAGAGTTGTTAAAATCCAATGCTAAATTTATCTGGGGTGGTGCTCAACAAGATTCTTTCGATGTGCTGCTAAAAGCTCAGACGACTAACCACGTACTTGTTCTGTATGATGAAAGGGCACCCACAGAACTACACACAGATGCAAGTGGGTATGGGATCGGTGCTGTTCTGATACAAATTTCAGAGGGAAAAGAGGAGGTTATAGCCTATGCTTCTAGGACACTTATAAAAGCCGAGAGAAACTGCTCAACTACAGTTAGAGAATGTCTTGCTGTGATCCGGGCCAAGCGCAAATTTCGACAGTGTCACTACGGAAGGCCATTGACAGCTGTTACAGACCATCATTCTCTTTGTAGGTTGACAGGTCTTCAGGATCCTACAGGACGACTCTCCAGGTGGGCACTAGTCTTCAAGAGTATGGCATTATAATAGTGTACAAAAGTGGAATAAAACACCAAGATGCCGACTGTCTCTCGAGAAACCCTGTACAGGACCATCAAGACTTTGATGAAGATAGTGACTATCTCGTTGCTCTCCAGGATCTCTCTGCTAAGCAGAAGAAGGACGCCAAGATAAGTCAAATTATGCTTGCCTTAGGTCGGTCAGAGGATGTGAAAGGACAATTTAAGGTAGTTAAAGGATCACTTTGCAAGAAAAAAATAGTTCAAATGACTCTAAGCACTATGGGACTTAATATCTGAGGTTATGAGTCCCCCAGAACTTAGAAATACTTAAACCTAAGTACCCTAAGGACATACACACACACCCATGCCCGAGATAGGATTCGAACCTGCGACCGTAGCAGCAGCGCGGTTCCTGACTGAAGCGCCTAGAACCGCTCGGTCACCGCGGCCGTCTTGTAAGAAAAACTTCGATCCGTTAGGAAAGAGGTGACTACCAGTGTTTCCTAAACACATGCGCTTAGATGTTCTACAGAAATTCCATGACACACCTGAGGCCGGACTTTTAGGATTTATTAAGACCTACGATAGGATCCGCTAGAGACTTTTCTGCCTAGGTTTGTTTAGGAGCGTCCGTCACTATGTGTCGCACTGTAGAGAGTGCCAGAGGAGAATGGCAGTTCCTCAGAAACCACCTGGCAGTCTCATACCAATTCCACCAACCGAAACGCCTTTCCAAAGTGTTGGGATTGATCTCTTCGGACATTTCCAACGTCTGCTAGTGGCAATAGCTGGATTATTGTTTGCGCTACTTATCTGACACTATGCCGTTATAAAAGCCATGTAAACAGCCGAAGCATTCGAGGTAGCCAAATTCATCGTGGAAGACATTGTATTAAAACACTGTGCCCCAAGGCCGTTAATTACGGACCGAGGGAAAGTTTTTCAGTCGAATCTTGTGACAGAGAAAAACAATCGGTGCAACATTACTAATCATATGATGACTGCCTATCATCCGCAAACTAACGGGCTTACTGAAGTTCTTAATAAGACCTTAGACGACGTGCTATCAATGTTCGTCAATGTTGAGCAGAGCAACTGGGATGAGGTGCTACCTTTCTTGACGTTTGCCTACAACACCGCCAAACAAGACACCACAGGATTTACGCCATTTTTCCTGCTGCAAGGGCGTGAGGTGACTTCGAGGAGGAACACTGTGTTTCCGTTAGATCCTGAGGACTTGGACGACGACTACATCGGCCCGGTGTTAACCAGAGCTGAGGAAACTCGAAAGTTGGCTCGACTCCGCACGCTGCAGGCTCAAGAAAACGATCGGCGAAGGTATGACGCGAGCCACCTCCTTGTTGTCTACCAGCTTAGTGACCTCGTCTGGATCTTCACTCATGTTGGTCTCCCTGAGAAGCCCCCCGGCGCTACTTTGGACCTTGTAAGGTTCTACAACCGTTGTTTGATGTTACTACCCCGACGCTAGACGACGAAAGATCAGAGATACGGCCCACGTCCTACGAATGAAGCCCTACAAGGATCCCGACACCCAGAGTTCATTCGAAGCTCCAGCGACAGGTAACAAGCAGAAAGGTGATGAAGAGTGTAATGGCAAAAAAAGTTCTAAGAATATAACCGCCAGGGCGCGCATCAGTCATCGTGAGTCGGAGTATGCAGGACCGACGACTCGTTCTCGGACTAGGACGACGTGACACCGTGACACTGTTCTCTTAAGGAGGGAGCCATGTCACAAAAGAAGCTGAGTAGCACCGTGAAGTACTGGTTATGATACTAAACTGTTGAATCTATCGTGAGTTCAAACTCACCTGCGCTGTACGATTTTAATTTTTATATTCGGTTCCAGTACATTCTAGAAGTATCCACAAATGTCAAGAATCATTGTGCTGAAATGTTCTGTAGCTGTATATATACTGTATGTGTTCTGGCCAGAGGAAATTCGCTCCGCGCTCTTGTAGGTGCAAGTGCTGAATAAACCTTCGTTAAGTGAAGTTAGTATTCGTCATTCATCTAATTATACCTTCTTTTACTTGACAATATGTCCACCAAATCTAGTTGCTAAACTTTGTCAGAAAGCACACTGTATCTAATACAGTCTATTTTGCTTAAATGTGTCTTGTTTGCTTATTGTCTATGGTAGAATTGGCCCTAACTTACTTTTACTTGAAAACGTTTTTCCAGGGTACTTTTTATCCGTGTGTCATGACGTGAATAAATGTTGTGCTCTGGTATGCTGTGCTCTTTTATATTTTAAATTGTTCTTGATCAGCTTTCCCTCTCTCTGTATTACTGTCTTTGTTATTTATCTCGCTGTTGATGGATTATATTTTGAAACCATTTGTGTCGTTGCTGTCAGCATTTGCTTGCCACTCACCTTCATTTTCGCTACAGCTATAGTTGTTGTAACCTGTTGTGACCGCGACCGTAACGGTCGCGGGGTGGCCGAGAAAGCGCAGCGGGACCATACTGAGAGCGGCCCGCGGACAAGCAAACGAACGGTAAGGACGGACACGAAACAATGACGTACGATGGAGAGAGATCTTACGACCACAACACGCAACAAGTAACGGCAACCAAACGAATCCACGACATCCACTAGTAATGAAAAACAAAGAACGATAAACACTCTGTTATCGAGGCGATGTGTCAAGACTCACGCAACGATTAGACTCGCTGGCTGAGCGAGGGGCAGGTGCTTAAATACTCTATCGGGGGCGCCGCTATTGGCCGTTGGAACCACGTGTTCAACTGTGCCACCCACACACTAAATGCAGGCCAGGACGCGCGCGCCGCCACAGCTTACGGCGCGATGGTACAGAGACCTCTACGAGTCTTCGACGTCCATGACGTCTGGCGGGGATTCAAATTCCGCGGCGCTCGGTACCAGATCAGTGACGTCTTTCCTTCCAGTTTCTTCGCTGGTCTGTCATCTTGGTCTCATCTCTGCCCTCAGAGTTTTCATTATGCATACATCTATTACTCATTAGCAAAATGCCGGCCGCTGTGGCCGAGAGGTTCTAGGCACTTCAGTCCGGAACCTCCCTGCTGCTACAGTCGCAGGTTCGAATCCTGCATCGTGCATGGATATGTGTGATGTCCTTAGGTTAGTTAGGTTTAAGTAGTTCTAAGTCTCCGGGACTGATGACTTCAGATGTTAAGACCCATAGTGCTTCCAGCCATTTTTTGCATTAGCAAAACCCTCAGTTTTAATGGTTCCCGCGTTACCAGTCTATGCCTCACTGCCACGATTAAGTAATCGTAATACACACTCATCGCATGCTTTTCTTTTCAGATGGGTTAAATTTTAGTTTTGCAAAGTATGTTCAGTTACCAAAAGAGCTCCAGGTCGGTTTTACTAATTAGTGTCCATCCAGTTGCTGTGATCAGCTATCCTGAATACAACTCGTCACTTCGTTACACGACTTTGGAGCTTATCTTTTTATTTGCTTTTTGATCTACTGCTTTGGCTGTACATTATTTTTATCTTGTTACAACTGATAACCATGCCTGTTTTAAGTTCTTTGTGTTAAACTCTTCAGTCAGTTGTTGAAGGTTGTGTGCACTAGAGGGATGTACTTATTTTTCGTTTTCTCAATTCAGATGTCTGAAATCCTCCTCCTGTTCTAGTATAGTTACAAAAAATGTGATACTCCGCGTAGTTCCTTAATTATATTATCAGACAACTAGACACCGCAGATAAAAGCGTACACGTGTATTTTTATGGAGAAATCCCTGAAAGTTCTTTATGGATATTCACGTATAAGGACTCTCTCAAGATCTCCCATTCATATTTTAGAGCGTTCTGTGTATCACATTCATTAACGACACACCACAAAAAACCATTGCGAACATGGGAATACAGGAAAGATGCTAAGAGAAATAATGTATCTTGTTCGTTAGATACCTGGATTATTACATCGCTAGCTTTTTCTTCCTTACTAAACTATGTTATCAAAATATCCATAGATCTACTGTTTTCGATGTGATAGTGAAGTGGAAACGTGAAGGGACACGAGCAGCACAAAAGCTACAGGCCGACCTCATCTGTTGATCGACAGAGACCGCCCACAGTTGAAGAGGGTCGTAACGTCTAATAGGCAGATTACTATCCATACCATCACACAGGAATTCCAAACTGCATCAGGATCCACCGCAAGTACCATAACAAGTACTACGACAGTTAGGCGGGAGGTGAGAAAACTTGGGTTCATGGTCGAGCTGCTGCTCATAAATCACACATCACGCCACAAACTGCCAAACGACGCCTCGCTTGGTAAAAGGAGCGTAAACATTGGACGATTTGAACAATGGAATAAACGTTGTGTGGAGTGACGGATCACGCTACACAATTCAATGGCAGGGTGTGGGAATGGCGAATGCAAGGTGTACGTCGTCTGCCAGCGTGTGTAGGGCCTAGAGTAAAATCCGAAGGCCGTAGTGATATGGTGTGGTCGTGTATTTCATTGAGGGAGGTTGCACCAATTGTTGTTTTCAGGACACTCTCATAGAATAGGCCTACATTGATGTTTTAAGCACCTTCTTTCTTCCTATTGCTTAAGAGCAATTCGGGTATGGCAACTGTATCTTTCAACACGATCGATCACCAATTCATAATGCACGGCCTGTGGCGGAGTGGTTATACGACAATAACATCCCTGTAATGGACTGGCCTGCTCATAGTCCTGACCTTTGGGATGTTTTAGAACGCCCACTTTGTGCTAGGCCTCACGGAGTGACATCGATATCTCTCCTCAGTGCAACACTCCGTGAAGAGTGAGCTGCCGTTCCCCAAGAAACCTTCCAGCATCTGATGGAACATATGCCTGCGAGAGTGGAAGCTCTCATCAAGCCTAAGGGTGGGCCAACACCACACTGAATTCCAGCATTACCGATGGAGTTCGCCACGAAATTGTAAGTCATTTCCAGCCAGGTGTCCGGATACGTTTGATCATATAGTGTATGTGCATATCGCTATCCCATGATCATCTTTTTCCCCCTTAGTGTAGATCACGTTTTTGTCTGTCTATCTGTTCGGCATAAATTTTTCAATTGGTTTTAAATTAACATCTTGATGAGCTTCAGACATGAAATGTTAAACATAGCTCAGTACTAGCTGACAATGTTTTTAAAATGGGAGTAAGAGCCACCTAGTGTACGTTTTATACAAAACGAGTATAAGAAACATTGGAAATGAAAACTACTATGCTGTTCTGGAATCTGATCTCCTGTCCATATAGGCACTGTTTCTGTAGAAATGAATTTCTGTAGCACTGGACAGCATCCCCCTGTATCTGCTAGATGAACTTGACACAAATAATTGATATTAATTTGATTTCTTACTGTTTTTCAACAATTACGTTCCCCCATTATTCCTCGTATTTAAACCGATCATCTCAGTGGCACTGGAGGAGCAATTTATTACAGAATGTTCATGCGTTGTAAGGCCTGCTTGCACACGCTAAGACTACGAAACGAACAACTTTTACTGAGGTTTTGTCCTTTAAAAAGGATTCCAGTTTCATGTGACCCGATGCTTGTAATTATTTGCTACGCTGAAACGCACCGTACCACGAGAGTGTCTTCTGATGTGCTTCTTACGTAATACGCATCGTCAGTTACACATGGCAGACGTAGAAGCTGCGTGACCCGAGAATTACGCAGAGTTAGACAAGAGTCACTAAGCTGAACTCTGCTGAGATATCGGAAAAGCGTTAGTCCGCCCTGCGAGAAACTTATTACGCCTGAAATGAAATGAGAAAAGGTACCATTAGAGCAGAATTTAGAAGTTGGAAAGGGACTCGCTCTAGAGCTAATGGTGTTTGCGTCACGTCTTTCTTCAGCAGGAAGCGAAATTCAGTTAAAAGCAGGAGACACCTCAATCACACAAACTTCGCGAATTTCTTTAGTACGAAAGGAAACGTTCGCTGGAGAAAGAACATCGCTTCCAAAATGTGACGAAGCAGCAGTCGACTTGTGATTTCAGCCAAGTAGCTTTGAAAGACAATAACTCGGAAAAAGCTGCTTTTGAAAGACAATGCCTCTGAACGGAAAAACGCTATCGCACAACTTAAGTTTGGTGATCACGTTTTATTTCTTAACTTCACAGCACCTCGGAGTTACTTGCATTTGTGGCTACAATGAACTATAGCAATTTACCGTTTTGCTAACTGGAGCAAATAAAATTAAAAGTAGAATCTATGTCAGACAGAAAGTGGTACATCTGTTTTTCTTTCTGCCTCCAACGCAGAAAAAACTAGTATCAAAATGAAAAATTGAAATGATTTTACCAGCAGTGATAGATAAAGTAGGACAAAAATTCCCATTATTGTCTACGCATTCTTTTGTCGCCCGCTTTTCAAACGCGGAGACGGTGCCAGTGAAGTTATAGACTATGTCACTCGTCATTCGAAGCAACTAGACGCTTAATGTTAACTGCTCCGCCTTTAGCAGATATCTGCCATTACAATGAGGCATACTTAACATCACTACGACGCGGGATAAATGGTTGAAATAGCTCTAAGCACTATGGGACTTAACATCTGAGGTCATCAGTCCCCTAGACTTAGAACTACTTAAACCTAACTAACCAAAGGACATCACACACATCCAACCCCGAGGCAGGATTCGAACCTGCGACCGTAGCAGCAGCGCGGTTCCGGACTGAAGCGCCTAGAACCGCTCGGCCACAACGGCCGGCGACGCGGGATAGTTAACGTCACTAGACAAGAAGGAATAGTAGTAAGTGTATTATTTCAAGGGCATACCTTGAAAAATTTTGTGTACCAAGAGCAAATCAGCAATAATATAATTTAAAAAGACAATCATGTGTCTTGCGTGTGTTATTACCACAAAGGAATTTTTTGTTACCACAGCCATATCCAGACAGGACCAACCAAATATTTAACTATTACTGCATTCCTAATCCTAAGTCAGAGGCTGTGCGATACAGATCTAATTTATTTGTATGGGGCAAATAACATAAAGAAAGTAGTGAAAAATATAAGAAAAATGTAGATAATGACGAGTACCCACATATTGATCCCGACCGGTTACTGACATATTTTTTTTGGAGGAGCCACTTTGACGTGCGGAGCTCCAGTTTAACCACTAGCTCTCCACGTTCGGATAATGTTATTACCTTTTACCTTTTGTCTAAGTGCTCTCACTGAACAGTTACCAACACAAACGACTCGAGTTTGAAGGATCGAATATAACGTTTCCTCGATGAATTTCTTACAGCCGAAGCACTGGCAGTTAATGTTAAACATTGTTATAGGTAACAGCCCTAACCTTGTTGAAGGTACCTTCCGCATTCGCCTACTTTGTCCTCGGGAAACCTAAGTAAACTGATCACACAGCGAGTCGAAAATCACTCAACCACTTCTAGCTTGATTGTGAGGAAGAACATTGGCCAAATACCTGAAGACCCTCGTCCATTATAATTAACAAGAGGAATACTAACAGAGGTAAAAGGACAAATTCACAGGAGGTGGTTTTAATTGTTCGTATTTCGACATTATGCTTAACCCAAGCAGCACTTTCCAGAATGAATTTTTCACCCTATCAGAAAGTTTTAAAAAAAGAGCACATTCCGTTGCAGAATGAACGATGTGATTTGGAAACAGTTACGTAAGGCGTGGCTAGGTTATTTCTTCACGATATCCTTTCTTCCAGGAGAGCTAGTCCCCAAGGCTTGCTGGAGTACCCCTGAAGTTTCTGGAAATATTAAAAAGGTGGTGGCAAAATAAAACTGTAAATGTGGGTCGGGAGTCGTATCTTAATAGCTCAATGGCTAAGTGCATTGCTCCGAAAGTTCAAAATTGTTCAAATGGCTCTGATCACTATGGGACTTAATATCTGAGGTCATCAGTCCCCTAGAACTTAGAACTACTTATACCTAACTAACCTAAGGACATCACACACATCCATGCCCGAGGAGGATTCGAAGCTGCGACTGTAGCATTCGCGCAGTTCCGGACTGAAGCGCCTAGAAGCGCTCGACCACCGCGGCCGGCTGTTCCGAAAGTCTAAGTCCTTATTCTGCACACAGTTGTGGTGTGATAGGAAGTTTCTTTAACCGATTTAAATGTAAACAATAACTTAGTAACAGAACGGCGTCATTCTATAAATATTTTTCAAACTTTTTGCTAAACTCAAGCTTCCGAGAGATCCTCTATCGTCATATTCAGGAGCTATCTCTCAGTAATAGGCCGTCTCGTACGACCATATTAAGTTGGCCTAATTGTATCATGGAGACGTCACGAAGCCACGGAACATCCACGTGCTTCCAGAGACTATGTCGATTTCTTTGATGGAGGAAGATGGTAGTCATTCGATTCCTTTACATGATTGATAACTCAGCTTACGTTTCCCTCTTTTAGCTTCGAGAGCCAGTTTCCTTGCACCATTGCTGTCCCAGCTTAAGTTGTTGTTGTCCTCAGCGGCTTCTTTAATGGCAGCTCTCACTTGGCAGATGTATACGATGAGATTTTCGTTTCTTGACACATAATCGTGTGTCTATGAGATTTTGCCACAATCTTGATATTTACATGGCTTCGTTGCTCCTTGCATTCTCAACTCGTACTACAGACTGAGAGGGTACGCAGAAATAAGCATTACACCGTGTAATGTAGCGGTTCCCAGCCTTTCTGAGACCTGGAACCCTCCCCCCCCCCTCCCCCCCGTCATCAAAATCAGCGCCTGACTGAAGAAAAAAAAAACGTGATTGAGGCAACTGGTAGTGTTTATTTCTAACAACCTCTTTTTGTAGACCTATGAAGCAATTGTCAGTGAATCGTGAGTGCTACGGACTCCTCCTCCTCAGAAATGAAAGCTAACTATCTTCATTGTGGATAGACGCTTGTTGCAAGACGTACTCACTCTGCACCACTTCTCTCCCTGGAGACACCTTCAATCAGCTAAGTAAAAAAATGTGTGCGCTATATTTACTATTAGTAAGTCAGTTGAGTGATGGACTCGTTGTTCCTGAAATGTCAAAAATTGGAAGATTCATGCTTTCACTGCCACAAACAACAAAAACAATAATAATAACAGTTATTATTATTATTATTATAGTAATAATAATACATTGTAAATCCTACAGTACTGCAGTAGCCATGACATAGTTACTGTTGTTCTGTCGATTAGTTGATTTATTGTTGCGAAATGAGTAATGAAACAATTTATGGCCTATTATGAAAACACCCATAACTCGAAGAAGGCATTCTGAAAATATAACAAAGCATGTATGATACACACGTCTCAACTGTATGTCACAATGGCAGGGAACAAAGGACGTGTGTATTGGGTGGACCATGTGAGGAAGACGACCATACATTCGGTTCACAAGCTGTAACCTTTATCACATTATCTCAGGCGTTAATATCAGTATCTGAAGAAAAAAAAAGATTAATGAAACATATAAATATTTATCTAAAGGTGAAGGAAATAACAGCTGATTTGTGCCACGAATTATCTTGTGTCGCACCACGTGGTACCACGTAATTTCCCCTGTTTGCAGGGACAAACCCAGAGAAAATATTGCCACAGATTTGGAGCTCAGTATGTTAAAGCCTTTACACGATCAGAATCGACAGCGATATTATTCTATGTAGTTCAAATACACTAGTGGGCGAAACTTAAAAACGAATAACTTTCCCTTGATGTAAACTCAGCTCGATAAAACTTGGACCGTGCATATAAAGTACTGCTACGGTATTGTAGAGAAGGTAACTGAAATAAATACGCAATGAACGAACAGAAGTAACAATATTATTAAAGAAACTATAATTACTCTGACGTCACTACGACTCTGGCGGTCCCCTTAACATTGCAAACAGCGAGAAATGGTTCTTAATGGGCTGTGTGCTCAGTAAGGACGGAAATGAATGCCTCTACAACAAACACGCATGCTGACCACAAGGTTGGTAAGGAATTCCGGTGATACGGCATTCCTTTCCGTCATCAGCTCAGATGACAGCTACCGGATGGTGGTAGCAATACATCCCCCCAACGCGTGTTACATGGATAATCCTGTTTGAAAACTTCAAATTCTTTGTTTCTTTTTGTTTATATGGTTTCCTGGGTTGTTTACTTTGTTGTAATGCTCGTCCCAAGTTCTCCAGGACCTCCGTTATCGACTTAAAGGCGATTTTTGAAAAGTGTATCCGGGAACTGTTCACAGCGGGGGAGGAAACTAGTCGTCATCGCGGATAATGTGCCATGGGTCTAATTTCAAAAGCGGTCTAATTAGCATTATGGAAGTGCTTGAGAACGGATCGGCCTATTACAGTTTCTGCTCAAAAGCGGACGAAAAGCGTATCCAGCGGCCAGAGCAGTGGACGACGAAAGCTGCCAAAGAGGCACGCAGGTCCACCATGTTCACAAAAAAGATGAAGGAGAACCCCCTTCTGGATCTAGAAGAACTGCTGTATGCTCCACCGGATCACTGACTAGAATGACGCTAAAATTAAAAAGAAAGTGTAGCCCAAAACTTGAAATGCGTTTCTCTCGAAACCGTGTTTTACAAACCGACAACCAACATAACTTTAGAACGCTACACACGATTTTGATCGGATTTTTATGCGCCGGCGATTTAAATTTAGCTATTTTGCGATATCTCCAAAACTATTTCCGTGAACACTTTTACTTCAATTTTTTTTTTTTTTTTTTGTGGGGGGGGTGACAAATATTATCTTCATCGAGTCATCATTTTGTTGGACCATTATATTTTTCAGTTGTCCTCTGTTCACTGATAGATAATATACTGAAAATGAATTACAGGGAATTATTTTGTTACGTGTCCAATAGGAGGGCTTCGGGAATTTCCACCTATGTCCAATGTTACGGCAACAAGGGGCCGTTCCATCTGTTGCAGCGGTTACAAAGATCGTCCGTTGTGGACACAAATTGGTTTATTGAAGAGAAAAGTGTAGGAAGGAAAACCATATCATCATATTTAGCATTGCCTTTTATTCTAGTTGAAAAATATCTTGAAAGTTACCTATATTTCTGCATCCAAGGAGGACTACCCCGTCGAAAGTTGGGGGAACGGAGATATCAGTCCATTCGCCGCATGTCGTTTCGAGAGCTCCCGCGTTTGTGTGGTTTTCGATGCGGTCGCGAATTTTCATGCATAAAAATGAAGTCAGTGCCGAATGCACTCATGAGAAAATGGAAATGGAGGAGGAAACAAATATTACAATACTGTCAGCCGGTGAGTGTAGTATGCTCAGAGCTTTGGAGGGCAGTACTCCCATGCAACATTATGCCACCACACAGCATAACACACGAAACAGCAAATCGATCACATTGGACAAGACTGCTCCAACCCTTTTATGGCAAGATGTGGTGGGCCAGGCGCTATGGTAAGGAATAATATTGCATCAGCGTACTGACCTCTAGATATGTGAACACGGAACACACACCGGTCAACATTATAATAAAACTTTACTTCCTCTTCGTTTACGTCTTCTCAGGGGTGAGTTCGGCACTGAATTCATTTTTATGTATTATAGTGAGCGGCTGCAAGGAGCATCGCTGGTGGAGGACTCTGGAACGAGACGATATACGGCGACTGAACTCATCTACCCGTTCCACTGACTTAAATCCCATCGAGGTCGTCTGTGATGCGTTGGGAAGACATACTGAAGCGTCACACAGCAGCACTGGCAGAGGAATGGAGAGCCCTGCCACAAAAACTCTTTACGACCTTACGACCAGCATCGAAGTACGTTGCACAGTATGCACTGCCGTCCGTGGTGATATCATCGTTAAGAAGCATGACCTGTCGTCTGCAATGTCCAGGGGCCCGTCATGATTCGCGGTGTCTTCAGTGTAGTTATTGACGTTGAATGGGAGTGTCTTTTCTATTCGTCTCATTGCGAATTTATTTCAGTTACCTTCTGTACCTGAAAGATGATGTCTATTGAGACTTCACAAATTTCGCACCAGTCTAATAATAATGGTGCTAGTAAGGTCACTATGAGAATGCAGATAAGGTTCCTTTGAAATACACACTGTAAGGGTTGTGAGCATTAATTACCGTTGCGATCGGATGTGGTGAGTTCACGTTATTAAATAATGCCTTTATGGTGACAAAGATGTCATTATCAACACCTCACTGAGTTTGAACGGGTTCGGGCAACAGGATATTTCAGAAAGACTTGGCAGAAATGTAGCCACTGTCCAAGAATGCCCACCTGCGGTAGTCACAAGAATGTACAGTCGCAAGGAGATTGGAATCCCGACGGCCACGTGGCACTAGCGAGATGGAACACCATCGTATTCGGCGTATAGCTGTGGCGCATCGTACTGCATCTGCAGCAGCAGTTAGATCAGCAGTTGGTAGCACAGTGACACGACGAACTGTTACAAATTGATTACTTCATGAACAGCTCCGTGCCAGACTCCCTGCAGAGTGCAGTACACTGACCCTAAACCACCACCGTTTGCGGCTACAGTGGTGTCAAGCGAGAACTCATTGGAGGGCAGGGTGGAGGTGTGTTGCGTTTTCTGATGAAAGGTGGTTCTATTTGCGTGGCAGCAATGGTCGTGTGTTGGTTAGGAGGAGGCCAGTTGAAGGCCTACATCCAACCTGTCTACGTCCTAGATACACTGGACCTACACTTGGAGTGTGCGATTTCGTGTGACAGAGGTAGTACGTCGCGCATCGTGACTGTCAATTTGTATGTCAGTCAGGTGATTCAACCTGTTGCGTTGTCACTCATGAGCAGGTGTTTCCAAAAGGATGAGGCTGTCCCACTTACCTCTGCTGTAACCCAATATGCTCTACAGAGTGTCGACATGTTGCCTCCTCGATCACCAAATCTGTCTCCAATCGAGCGCATATGGGACGTCATCCGACGAAGACCCCAGCGTCACCCACAAACAGTATTAACCGTCCCCGCATTGACCGACCAAGTGCAACAGGCATGGAACACCATCCCAGAAACTGACATCTGGCACTTATACAACGCAATGCATGCTGATTTGCAAGGTTGCATTCAGTATTCTCGAAGTTACACTGCTTATTAATATACCAGTGTTTCACATTTGCAATAGCTTATCTCGCGCTTGTAATTAACCTGTGATTTTTCGATGTTAATCACTTAAATATGTTACCTTCACAAATGTATTCCCGAAACTTCATTACTCTAAATTAATTATATTTTGGTGTTGGAACTTTTTTCCCGTCAGTGTATATACTACATGATCCATTTAGATGCTGACCCGAAATACCTCTTTGCCCAGAAGGAAAATAAAAACTGTACAAAGCAAGTGTTGTTAAGGTACCACGGGGCATTAACCAATATTATTACCTTTCCTATAACTTCGATATGACGATTTCTACAGCAATAACTCTTTTTAAAATAGCACTCTATAATGATTATTCGGTAATGCATCACTTCTCTTGAAGAACTGTTCACACTATATCATTCACGTATTCTTGACTTTTTTAGAAACTTAACAAAAAGTTGCCTTTCGTTCTCCTGTGCAGTGCAGGTGCCCGGGGTAACACAAATTGTCCACTTGCTGGAGTATACTATAAAGAAACGGAAACACGGGCGAAAAGCGTTCCGTTTACCCATCAGCCACGTTCAGTTGAAGTTCTGTTTGAGTGCAATATACACCAACGAACATAAAGTAGAAATGCTGCTCATATCGGAGAAAGTAATTTAGCAGAACAGTAACTGCAGTAATATTTTGGTAAAGCTGGGGATAATTTCTAACACAGAAACCGAATAGGAAAACAGAAACCACAGTTACGGTACATATAGTTCAGTGCTGCAATACTTTCGAGTGATACATTGTGTATGGTACAGGCAGCCCTTCATTAAAAACTGCATCATCATTAATTTTCTTTTGTTGTGAACTGAATGCCTGGTGTACTTTCTCCTTGTGTTTCGTTGGCTACTGCCAACTCTGTTAGCCGGGTGAAAATTAAGGAGAGCACATTTCTCATATTACACTTAACAAGTTTAGTTGATGGACGCAACTCCTTACTGTTAGTAAGAAGTGAATCTGAAATACAAGTCGGTAAAGCTGGGGATAATTTCTAACACAGAAACCGAATAGGAAAATAGAAACCACCAGAATAAAGCTGATAAAGTAAATCCAAACTGAAAGGTCAATATGGAGAGAGAAGGATACTTCCATATAATTTTATGTAGCCGTTGAAAGTATCTGTTATGTTACATGAGAACCAACATTTATTACGTAGAATCTGAAGCAATCGATTTGAAATAAATTGAATGGTCACAATCAATCTCGGACTTTTGAAAAGAGAACCAAGTTAAACAGAAATACATTACATCGGCAAAAAAGAGAGTCTCAGGACTTGAATTAAAGGAAATGAAGCTGAAGAAGTTGCACCAGAACCAAACACTCCATTTTCTCTGCAAAGACTTACTGTTTCCTCTCACTTAAATAAACTACTTGAAGTGTATTTTATCAGCCAACAGCTCGTCCAGTTATTAGTTCCTGGATCTAAAAGGTAATTTTCGTAGAATAATTTTAACGCTATGTCTAAATTACAGTATTTGAGTTCGAAAGCCAAACGTCGTGTTGCAATGTACTACAGCAAAGCCGCTATCCCGAAAACCAAGCCTGCCTGCTCTAAAATGTGAAAGTTCGTCTGCGATATTCGGAACCAGCGACAACTCTTTGCGTTCTGCTCTGCTCTGCAGCAATCGATTCACGGATCCCGCGAGAAATATTTTAAACACTTCGGATTTTTAACTAATCTGCACTGTGGCTGTAGGATATTTGAAGTACTCTCGCTCAACGACATTCTCGCCCGCTGAGTTCTTTTTTATAGACGGGAACAACACCACGATTGTAACCAAGTTTGGCAAATTAACGACTAGAAAAGTTCCAGTACGTCACTGGAAATGCTCAGCATACTTCGCGCAGTGAAACCATTCACGAGTGTTACGCTAAACTGGAACGTCTTCCTACAGTTTCGCTGTCACAACGACTTTGGTAATCAACTGCTCGATAACTGCAGCGGAAAATTTATTCCTCGGTTGAAATCCGAATCGACTGACATTACTCTGGTAATCCGTTATGCCTTTATGGAAAAGATACGTATCAAAGCGATGCATCGTTACCAAGCACCTGTATGTGTTTTCTGGATATACTGACTTCGTAAACCTCAAATAACACAACTGACAGAGACTTGAGGGAACCTGGCTCCTGATTTATTTTACGTATTAGTGCTCATTCCTGATGGTATAAAATGAAATGTACTGTCGGTTATTAGTACCCTGGACTCATAATCGTATGGAGCACGATTGAAACCATTCAAATTTAAATTATTACTGGCTTCGATAAATCAACTTAAGATACTGCCGAGATATTTCCTATCTAAATTCTACCATCAGTTTCGCGTTGTAAACTGAAAGAACTGAAGGTGGAATAGTTACACCAGAATTAAGCAGTCTATTCTACACGGAAGGAATAGTGGTCCAATACGAACTAGCTCTTCATCTCTAAAAAGTTCATCGACTGTAGTGTGTAAAGCATAATCTTCCCTGCATTTCTTCATCTTACAGTAACTCTAGGGTAAGTCACTCATCATCATACCGTCAAATATTTATATAAGTCCAATTGGAAGAAAAATCATGACTGGCAGTATAGTGAATTATTCTGAACATACGTATCTGTGCTGGGATATTATCAGCAAACCGAAGGTTGACACTTGAGTTGTCAACATTGTTCCTCTTAGATAATTTTCAAGGGATCCGTGCAGACTGCCCAGTCGGGGAAATACTTCCCTATGATTTAGGTGGTCAATAGCAGGGTTTTTGCTCCAATAGTACACTGAAGAAAAATCGTATTTTGTCATTACCGTAAGTCATCCATTAAATCTTTATCTGTACCGCGTGAGATGCGTTTAGTACAATTACTCGAATTGTGCTCGTTTTGACGGCTCACATTTGACCAACATTAAACGGCTGTACTACCATTGGCCGTCTGCTGAATTACGAGGTTTTTGTATTGTGCATTTAGGCAGATCCTCACTGCAACTATTTCACCCTTATCGAAATGTTAAAGTAGGCATATTACATTGGGACTCATATAATCAACGATTATAGTTTTTTCGTGACAACTTTTCTGATACTTTATCTGCTGTTAAAGCATGGCTTTTACATATTCAGATAGAAGATGTGGGGATGTTGGTGTAACGCTTACTACCAAAAATACAAGCCTGATTCAAACGGAAACCTTAAAAGTGCTATAGTATCTTTGAGCCGTGCGCGGCTCGTGTTCATGCCATTTATTGTTTCTCATTTCCTATTACGGTACTGGTACCTCGTTTTCTTATTCCATTTACTGGCGTCACGAACTTCTTGCCTCACTTGTCCGTGAGGGGCATCATCAGCGCGTATCGATAAGTGCACTGTCGTACCATCTCTGGAGCGACAGATAGTATTTCCGGGCCGTCGTGCGTCTGGCAATCAGTTGGAGAAGGACCAGGACGGCGGTCGGGATGCAGCAGCAGTGCAGTCGGGGACGGAGCCCCAGTGAGGTCCACACAGCTAGTACCAGCGGGGACGACCGTTGGTTGGTCGTTCAGTCGGTCCCCTCATCGATGACGTTTATTTGGGTCGGTTCATCCCTGTGCAGAGATGTCGGTTGTGTTCCCTCTGCATGGTTGGGTCCGAGCTAGTGTCTCCGGGACGTGTCCGTCCAGTTCAGTAGGAGACGGACCAGGAGTGCAGTCGAGCACGGAGCAGTGAGTCGGCAGAGTCGGTCGGAAGGCAGACAATGCGAGTACGCGCCGGGACTGTGGTCGACGCAGACGGAAGGCCGTTGGTCGTTCGATCGGCTGGTCGTCGCATGGCGACATGTGGTCTGCTGAGCACTGTCACCAGTATCAGTCGGGGAAGAGTTGGCAGCCAGCAACACTCCGGTCCGTATGTGTTAGTATTCGCCGGGACCGCTGTTGGCGAAGGTGGGCTGCCGTTGGTCGTTTGCTCGGCCGGTCGTTTCAGTCCTGGACGTCTTGGATCCTCAAGACAAATACCATTTTCCCTATTGGTATGTGGTTGGACCTTGTTGGTTCGTTGGAACTAAGCAGCGACGCAGTCTCCACAACGCAAAGCGAGGCCGGGGCTTTTGGCGGCGGGCACGCGCTGTTGCATCTGAAGGCGCTAGTTGTGCGAGCGACTTTTCACTTTCTTCCGAAGCAGGATCCTCAAGTTGAGTAATTACTTACCTGTTCTTAAAACCCGACTATCATGATTTGTTCGTTATTATTGGATTGTTGTTTTCTCATCCCATGACGCTTGTGATAACAAGTCTTGTGAGTTCTTGCCTAGAATCTGCAGCCTCCGGTAGTGCCCTGACAGTTGCGACTTGTGTTTTCGGATTCTTTAAACTCGTCTTGAGCGATGTTTGATGCCTTGATCTTGGTGATGCCCAGTTCGAAGGTATTGGTATCTCGGTTTACTCTTCGTCGACCGATATTTTCCATTATCTGTGCTGTTGGATCTGACTGTTGGAAATCGGTCAGATTGTCGGTCGGCCGTGAACCGTCCCTTGGTCGTGTTGCATTACCATTAAGAGCTTGTCGGTCGAGCTGCCTATCTCACCTAAGCGTGCGTTAGTATTACTTTCCAGGCCGACCTTTTGAACCTTCTGAGCGACGCTCCTTCAGTTTTACATAATGATTTACTTTTATTTTTAAGTACTGTGTGTGTGGCCTTCAGCCGAGTTTTAGCTTCTGTAAATTGCAAGTCTGTTCTTTTAGGCCTTAAGCCGCAAAATTGTTTTCTGCATGGTGTGTGTGGCCTTCAGCCAAGTTTTAATCTCTCTTAATTAGAGATTCAAAATCTGTGTCTTGCCCTTAAGTCATAAGATTGTTATTCTTTAGTATGAGGCCTCCAGCCGAGTTTTACATTAAATATTTTAAGATAAGGCCTTTACCGTTTTCAAATTGGAAGCTCTTCTTCCTAGGCCTCAAGCCGTAAATAGTTTGTTGATATGCGGCCTTCAGCAGAGTTTTCAGCCTATTTAGATTTAGCATCGAAAAGTTTTCTTTTGGCCTTAAGCCGTAACACTGTTCTTGCTTAATGTGTTGCCTTCAGCCGAGTTCTATGGGAGAGATTTAAGCTAAGGCCTTCAGCCTATTTTTAATGAAGAAAAAAATGTTTTTAAAGAAGCGAAACTTCCAGGAGAACTCCTGTACCTGAATACCTTGCTTAGACGTTCGGCCTTGGATTTTCGTATGTGGCCTTCAGCCGATTTAAATTAAATCAAAGGAGCTCTCTCATTAAAACCTTGAGAGTTGTTAATTCTTGTTATTGTGTGTTTTAGCAAATAAAGTTTATATGTTGAGTGCAACTGACCGCAGCTTATTTTGGCCCCTTTCCACAAACGTAACCTCATCCGCTCTGTCCTGCTAGTCCAGGGATTTCAATCTTTAATTGTAACAGTGAAAAGAAAAAAAAAACATATCTTTTTCCACTTAGTCTGCCCGACGTTCAGTACATTGAGAGGCACCCACTTGCCTTTCTCATACTGTGGCATCAAGCAGTCAGGCCTGCAAGATGTGTGGTTTGCCAAGCGAGTGGAATCTTCCTTAATTTATCGAGCAACATGAATTCTCGTATCTTACTATTTAGTTACAAATTATCCTCCTGTATGAATAATACGCAACGGAAACACGCATCTGACTATCAGTGATTTATAGAACTCTGACTGTACACTACGCACTGGCAATACCACATTTACCTTTTGTCTTTGATTTAACGGCTTTTATATAAATTCGGGACATTACGATAACATACAATTTAATGAAAAAGGCCACCAATCTCTTTCTTTTCACTATTTGATTTATTCCTAAACACACAAATTCTACAACCTACAACAAAATCACATGAGAAATTCCGCCCAGTGGGCATGGCTTTACGTTAGTGAATCTCTATACTATGGTCTCGTAATCTATTTACCGCAACAGTGCACTCCCTGGATCGGATGGTGGATCTTTTATTATACCTCACACTTCGCCTCTCACAATAATCCTCACGAAACTTTCCTCCAGATCGAGCGATACAGAAGGAACAGGCATACCCACAAATCTTTCGAAACTACCTTGCTACTCCCATGCAAAACACACATACCCAAATTACACGACATACACAACACAACAATATGAAATATTACACAAAGAACGGTTACAACTTCATCACTTTCCGCTTTCCCACTTCAATCAATATTTATCCCAGTTTCACACGACACTGCCCCACTTTGTAATTTCTACTTTCCTACTGTGAACTCTGGAGATAAACGCACGTCTTCCTGTGCAATGCAAGCCAAGTGGCGTTGCTGGAAAAACGGCCGACTCACCTTGATTCTCTCTCAGAGTTTAAATTTAGCGTCACACGGAATGATATTTCTTAAATACTTCAACTTATGATACACACGCTATTTCTTAAATATTTCAGCTTATTGTACACACGCTATTAATTCTTAAATATTTCAGCTTAAGCTCACGGAAGTATCTCAACTTATAACTACACGTGGGCTCTTTGTGACCGTTGGTTTACTACAATCCCCTTAAAATTACCTGCCTCACTTTGTAATTTTCCCCACAAAAGGTCCTGTGAAAGAGAAAGTATTAATTCTAACTACTCTTAAATATTCCACATCCATACCATGCCTCCACTCTTTCATTACGGAGCACAACAAAAAAACAGGTCTTTACAGCAGAAGGTTCAGCGGCAGAGTGCTGAAACATGGCCGTATTCTCGATTCTCTCGCACCTCTCTCGAAGTGGGAGAAGCACCCTGCTACCTTATTGGTCAGCCACATTTCAGACGCTCAAAGCTCTGGTAACTTCCATCTCTTTGGTCTCACCAAAGGTAGCCAAAGGATCGACTCAAAGATGATCATATATTCCGATTCACTATCTGTGGTTAGCAGACGACCATACATTCATTCCTTTCACAGATCTCACCAAACTGGATGTAGGGATTTATTTTGAGGGAGTGCACATGTGATCAATTAAATAAATAAATTGTCATTCTTTCCCACACTGGTATCCGGCTTCGCTGTATTAATTGAAATTGAGTTACTTTTACACAAAAAATGTGTTGTTCTGACAAGAATTTCGTACCTATTTTCAATGTTGGGCGGTACTGTACCCTTTCACCACCGGCTACCCATGCAGAAAAAAAATGGCACGGTACTATCCTTGCAATGCGAGGGTAGTTCCGAACATTTTTTTAAGAAAACTGTATTCGAACAAACGTAGCAAGTCATCAAAGTAACCAGGAGGAGACCTTAGCCCCTGGTGACCTCAAATTGACGACCAAATGTTGTTACTTTACCAAATTGGCAGTTGTTGCATTATTGTACTCTCCACAATCCGGAGTAACGTACACATACTAATTTACAACAATCTACATGACAAATAAAACATCACATCATAGAAATGAAAAAATAATCTTGAGATAAAATTTTGCTTTAGTTACTGGGATCTTCGTTATTTTTATGAGTAATCCAAATTTCAATAATTCTAAAACAAATAAAAAATACTTTCTCTGTTGTCACACATATAGACGACAAGAACTTGCATTTCGACTAGCCTTCGTTACACTTTAATGTGAAATGTCACCACTGTGATAATAAAAATAAGTGGCTTCAGTCAAAACACCAACAAGATTATTACTATGGACGACATCAAAATACATCAGTTAATTCCGATATTTGTTGTGCAATGCAAACTCTTGTCCCCTGTGACAACCTTACTGATCAATGCTACATGAACCGCTACGTTAGTATTACGCCACTGGCTTATAATTAGAGCATCATTGTACCAAATATTCTAATAAACATGCTACGTGAACTTGATAACCCAGAACAGACAAAAAACAAACACTAACTATTCTAAACACAAATGTTGATGAAATACAATTACACTTGCTGTCCCTTCAGGAATGAAACACATAAAAAAAACATTTACACAATTACAAATACATTATTCCCTATCTTGCGAGTCACACGGAAACCTTTCATTCTGTGATTTTCTTGGGGTCAAAAAGTTGCTGATAGTTTTCCTAGAACCACTGTCTCGGTGTCAAAGCTCTCCCATGGTTACCCGGACGAAAGTCTTTGAGTCACTCAAATCGGCATTTTGAACACGCACTGAACAGTAAACTGTATCTCACATTAAACACAAATGTCATAGTCACTGTCAGAGTACCATCCACACGAATCTGTTCGTCCAAAAAAATGGCCCTACAACTACTATTACCCACGGTTCTGTCCTTTCAGTTCATGGTGTAATTAAAAGTCGTAAGTTTCAACAAACAGCACTTATTCCCGCACCAGTTCAAGAAATGTCTCCTACTACAGACGCAAATGTCAATGTCCCACTCTAGTTTCTTGCCTTCATACAATAATTGTTCACCAAACGACAACTGTCCTCTAAGTATACCAAGTGTCCCACATGCAATTCACAAAGCACACTTAACAAGTCACTGCCAAAAGTTTATGGATCCCACCATTCAGTGGTCAAGACAAAACAAAACGATCGTCCTGTCTGCTAAAGACAAAATCTTTTCCACCACTCACAACGTGGAAACACCAGTCCTTCACTTTCCACATTATGGAAAGTCGCAGTCATCTTGTTTCACGGCTCCACAGTCCAGTACTAGTTATTAGCTGCTGGTAAAAAAAATGCTCGCCGGGCTCTGCCGCGCCTCGTCCATTTTGCAGTAGCGCCGCTGCGCGCGCCGTTGAGCAGAAGAAACCACCCGCTGTTGCCTCCGCGGGATACCTCCCCCAGTCGTAAGGGTGGCGGAACTTATGAATGGCCAGTGGTACGTGCGTGTCGCCCCAGGCCGTTGACCTGCTGTAGCGGGCGCGTGGAGTGTACCCCGTCCGACAGTGGAGTGGGGAGTGCCGCGGCTCTGTTGCCCGTCGCCATGGCATCGTCAGCTAGGCCCGCTAGCGGTATGGGCGTTACGACACCCAATCAGTTAGCCTTCCGTGCATCTCGCAACATTACAGACAAAAGGAAATTCTTACATTAAAATTATACACCCTAGTTTTCTACACATACAACATCAACATTTATCTCTTTTCTATAGACAGCCCATACTCGTGCTATTCATTGTACCTGTCGTCCCTCATACAAAACATGAAAGTGTAAAAAAAAAAAAACAAAAGGAATAATAAACAATCTATACAGCTCATAATTACAACATCAAATAGTAGGCTACTCTAACATCCTATCACAGTGAAAGTATTAGAAACTTTATCCTAAAACTACAATATACAATGAACTTTTGTGCTCGTGACAGACTGAAATTAATACCCCTTGAAAGTGTTCTAACAAAAAAATAAGAAATAATCTACACAGCTCAATATTACCTACCACAGGTTATTAAATATTAAACTACTTTAACATCCTAACACAACAAACATTTTTAGAAACTGATGACTCTAAATCTACAACATACAATGCACCTTTGTGCTTGTGACACACTGAAATTAGTATCTCTTTATATATGTTACCTTTTTTTTATTATATATAGCAACATTTCTAGGACATGTATGAACCATCCACATGTCAGATCCTGACCTGCCATCGAGGTTCATCCAAATCAAACAATACACAATAATGTTTTAGTTACAGATCGGTAGCATCCCCTTTACAGGAGTGTGCGCATTGATCACAGTACTCTACGACTCTCACTCACCAGACATCACATTTTCCTTCTCATTCAATCCATTAATACACTAACAGAATAGGTTTAGAAGTCAGCTAACCTTAATACCACCACACTCACGACAACATACCATACCTTTGCTCCCTTATACTCATAACACCATCACACTCACGACAACATACCATACCTTTGCTTCCTTATACTCAACCACATAACACATGAAGCTGTTTCGGAGATAGCATTCCAGTCTCTGAATTCGTCCTTTCACTCAGGCACCTCTCTCCATCGGCTTACCTCTGCATTCACTTTACCGATTATTCATCCTCCTAAATGTCAAATTAGAATTGCGACATTTCATCTAAGAACAAAAATACACAAATTATTCAACCTGCAAAATAGCAGTACACATCATTGGTACCGTTTTGATTAGTTATACTGGTACCAGGCTTCAACAACAACAACAATAAATATTATTTTTGCCAAATCGGAAATGTTATGCTAAGAATTAGATCTTACACTTATATTACATCTTACGTCAGTGTTCCATAACGTTCACCATCTGGATCTCATACTCCCTTTATGTCCTTTCACTTTGTGCAGTTGTCCTCATCTCTTCATTCGTATTTCGGCTCCCTGTCCGTCCATTACTCCATCATTTCCTGGTCTTCCTTCGCCATTCGCATCAATCTCTATTGCAGCATACACAGGTCTCTCTGTAACATACATCTAAGACATATCCACATTATTCAATTCTACTCACCTTTATTTACCACTGTTTCATCACGTCGAATCTCTCTTTATTAATCACACTGCTCCACGTCGCTTCTCTCCTTATATATCACCTTTATCCACTACTATTTATCACGTCGCTTCTCTATCTACCATCTTTATCCACTCATTAATCATCACGTCGTTTCTGCTTGATCCTTATTCATATGACAAAAAATACGTACACACACCACTCTGTCGACTCCTGTTCATGACTCATTCGACCAGTCTATTCCGTCATACTTCCTGACATCCCGCCTGAAAATTCTTATGTTCGATTTTGACCCTGCACAACGTTACACACCACAAATAAATACACTGACTATCTACCATAAATTGCCTACTTTAGATCTATCCTTAACTTTTCCATAATTTGATGTTAGAAATGTGATGAAGCCCACGAGATTGTTTTCCCTTGATCGTCTCAATCAGTACAGCATTTTCATGGACAATCCGCCTCACTCTGAATGGTCCACTATACACAGTAAAGAATTTGCTAGTTAGGAATCTGTGCTTCTTTGATAATCGATGAGTTTTAATTAGAACCTTGTCTCCTACTGCCAATTCGATCTTACGGATCTTTCCTTTCTGCTTCTCCTGCCTATCCTTAGCTGCTTTCTTAATACGCTCTATCGCAACCTTGACAATTTCTGTGTGCCTCTGCTTTCCTGATCGCGGAAAATCTACCAGCTCCCTGACTCGATCTGGTGGTGGTTCATTCTTTAGTACCGTAATTGGTGATAAACCAGTTGCTCCATGTGGTAGCTCATTGAGGATGTCCTGAAAATCTTTGAGAAAAATACTCCAACTTCTGTGTTGCCTATGGCAATAGATCTTACACAATTTTCCCAGTTCTTTTACCACTCTTTCACTGGGGTTACTTGCAGCATGGTATCGGGATATGAACACCGGTTTTATCCTTCTTCTCTTCAGTGTGGTTAGCCATTGTCTGGATCTATATTGCGGTCCATTGTCAGCTATGAACTTTTCTACAGTTCCTACTTCTCGCAAAAAGTTTTTAACGATCGCTGCTGCCACTGTCCTTCCCGTCGCACGTTTCAATGCGGTAAAAGTCACATACTTTGACACCAATTCCACTGCTACTAAAACATATCTATATCCCTGCACTGACTTAGGTAGCGGGCCAAACAAATCTGTTGCTCCGAATTCCCTCAATCTACCTGGCACTACCGGAAAAAGCGGTGCTTTGCATGAGATAGTTAACGATTTTGCCTTCTGGCACAATTTGCAACTACCAAGCACGTTCTTGATCCTCCTCTCCATACTAATGAAATAAACTGATTCCCTTAACTTCTTACAGCATTTCCTTGCCCCGTAATGCCCGTAACTTAGGTGAGTGTACCAGATCAGCTTGTTGACTATTTCATTTGGTATACACAACACCCAGTCCTGTGTGCTCGGATTTCTACGGTAGAAAAGGACCCCGTTCTGAATTGTATAAAAACGTGCTATATTGGCATCTAAGTTCCCTCTAACTCTGTCCTTCACCATTCTCCATGACGCGTCTTTATCCTGCTCTTTCGCGATATTTGTGAGTACCGTCCCTATGTATTTCTCGAACGGCACGCCCTGCATATACAATATATCATATCTGTTCTCGTTTACCTCCTCATCAAAGCATTGACCGTGACCTACTGGATTCCTTGACAACGCATCTGCCACTATATTCTGTGGCCCAGGAATATACATGACCGAAAACTGAAACTCCTGTAAATAGAGTGCCCACCTAGCGAGTCGTCTATGGTTAAGTTTGGCCGACATCAGAAACTGTAGTGACTTGTGGTCAGTATAGATTTTAGTATGCCTTCCATACAAATAGTATCTAAACTTACTAAAACCCCATACTATTGCCAAAGCTTCAAGCTCAGTTACCGTGTAATTTCTCTCAGCTTTGCTAAGCACTCGGCTCGCAAATGCAATAGGTTGTTGTATTACTTCTCCTCCTTGCTCTTGCTCTTGGAACAATGTTACCCCAAGTCCACTACGGGAACTGTCCGTGGCCATACAAAACTCTTTCCCTAGGTCTGGATGCCCGAGAAGAGGTGCCGATAGCAGTGCCTTCTTTAACGCCTCATACTCTTCCTGCGCAACAGGGTCCCAATTCCATACCGTTTTCTTTCCAGTCAGCTGACATAGTCTGGGTGTCGCTGCACCCCCAATCTTAATGAACCTCCTGTAAAAATTGATTAATCCTAAATAACCCCGTAGCTGACGTTTTGTTCTTGGCACCGGAAAATCTCTGATTGCTTCGAGTTTGTCTGGATTTGGTCTTATTCCCTCTGGTGTCACAATGTGACCTAGAAACTCGATTTCTTTTCGTCCAAATTCTGACTTTCCCAAATTCACGGTCACCCCATGTCTCTCCAGTGCACCGAGCAATATGCCTAACGTTCTATTGTGGTCTTCCCAGTTTCTTTCGGCTATCAGGACATCATCCACGTACTGTGTTACCTTATCTTTTATTTCATTAGGAATGACAGTATTTAGCGCTCTGATAAATGCCGCGGATGATACATTTAACCCAAATGGTAGTTTCCGGAACTGATACGATTTCCCGTAGCACAAGAAAGCAGTGTATTTTCTACACCCCCTGTCTAACTCCACCTGCCAGAAACTCATTCTCAAATCAACTGAGCTGAGAACTCTGATCCCGTGGAACTTTTGTAGCAATTCGTCAAGTGTCAGCGGCCGATCTGTCTCTGGCTCTATTATCTTATTAATCCTTCTTGCGTCCAAAACTAATCTAATTGACCCATCCTTTTTTTTTAACACAAACTAAAGGACTGTTGTACGGACTGGATGCTGGTTCGATAATCCCTTGTTGTAGCATGCTTTCGATCTCAGCTTCCACTCTTTCTTTGTACACAACAGGTATCGGGTACACTTGGGCCCTAAACTGTTTATGTGGCTTGACCTTGAATCTATACACAAAATTTCTTATTGTACCCGCAGCATGTTTAAATACCTTTCTATTCTCGTATAAAATTTTCTGCAATTCCCCGTAGACCGTGGTCCCTCGTAAATGCCAGATTTTCTCCCTGATCTCCTCCTCCAAACATTTATGAATTTCCTTCTTCTCTTGTTCGAACCCCGTATTCTGTGCCTGTTTACCGGACTTTACCGCCAGACATAATGCTAAGTGTGCGTTATCTTTACCATGTAAGCAATCGTCGAATCTTAATGTAATTTCCTCCGAATCTCGTTTCAACTCCATCGAACCATTTCTCATGTTAACGACTGCTTTATATTGGTTCAAAAAATTAACCCCTAATATCCCTTCAACAGTTAGAGATGACACAATCATGAACACTGTACTAAACCTCTTCGCCTGGCACACGAAGTCTACCTGCGCTTGTAACTTCACCTCAATTCCCTTTCCTGTAATTGCCCCTCTCACTGTTGTCCTTTGCAATGGCAACGTTGGCCATGGTTTTGTAAGACTACAACACTTGAACACATCTTCCCTCAAAACACTCATTACACTGCCTGTGTCGATGACACAAGGTACGATTATATTATTTATTTCTACGCTAATTATTGGGTGGACTTGACTCCCCACATCTCCTACCTCCTCTAACAGATTCTCCCTTAGTTTTCCGTAATCGATATACCTAATATTTACATCATTAATAGTCCTGGTTTGTACCCGTCTATCAAGTAGTCACCTTCTTGTCCCTCCGTCATTGTGACAATGATTGTCCTGTCGTGAACCCAATAATTGCCTATCCTCTCTTCGCCCATCATTTTCATTTTCCCTTCTTCTTCCATCTCTGTCCCATCTTCTATCTTCCCGGTTTGCTGGTCGATATCCCCATGAATTCTGCACCCTATTTCCTCGCCATCTTCCATTTCCGTCATTCCTCTGATTCCATGCTCTCCTGTCATTCTGATAGTTTCTACCGTTCCTATCCTCAACTCTGTCTGACCTAAGAGTCATGTCGCCGTTCACAATGTTGCTCTCGTTACCCAGTTCCTGTAAGAAGTGCTGAAATGACGCAGAATCGTTCAAGCCTCTGCCTGCTATCACTATATCTCTGCGCAATCTCACTGGCAACTTCGTTATACAGATCCTAATGAGCTCCCCAGTTTCGTATGGCACATCCAAATACCTGTTTCGTCTCAGCATTTCCTGATAACACGACACTGGATCTCTTATACCACCTTCGTTACAATTTGGCATCATCAATATGCTTTGCTTAACCTGGTCCTGCTTACTTTTCGACCAGAATTCATTTAAAAATTTGTCACAAAACATCTTGTAGCTACTACAGTCTTTAATAACTTCCTGCATTTTCGCTCTAGCCTCGTCCCTCAAATGGTTACACACAAACTTCATTTTTAGGAGCGGTCCCCACGATGAAGGTAATGAATCTTGAAATTGAGACAGCCACAGGCATGGATGTTGGTAATTATCAGGATCCGGAAAACAAGTGTACGTTTGTACCGACACGAAGTGTCTCCTACATTCTTCTTCCGCATTTATGTTTTCCGACCTTGGGCTATACCCAGTTGGGTTTGCCACCTGTTTTATCCGACACAACCGTTCTTCTAACTCTCTGAGTTCGTCATCCTCTTTCTGCCTATTTTCGATTTTTGAATTTATCTCACTCTCCCTCCGCAGTCTACCTGGTGGTGTTTCACCTTCGCTTCTGCACGCTAATTGCAACTGTGCTAGTTCTTCCCTATGTTTCCTATTTGTTTCTAATTGTGCCTCTTTAAACTGTAATAGTGATTGTATCTGCTCCTGGTCGGCATAAACCTCTCGCTGCGTACTGTCAGAGCCTGTTTCGCCTCTTATACTGATCTTTTCTACATCTGCGCTAATCGTATTCATTCTGACCACTACCTTCGCAACTTCATCCCTGTGTTTATTTAGCGCCATTTCCTGCCGTGTGACTTGAGCTTCCACGCTGTCTAATGCCCCTTGTTTATCTGCCAGTAAGTCCCCCACTATCTCTTTGATTCGCTCATCCGGCCACACGCCCCTATGTTCTATAATATCGCTTTCTATTGCACTTATTCGTACCTCCAAATTATTGGCTTTTTCTTTCACAGCATCACATTCTTGCTGCACCGCATCCAGATTCTTCTCCCCCTCATCTAACCGATTATTAACTGCGGACAGACGCTCATCGATAACTGTGTGTAGCTTCCTCATTGCCTCTTTATTTCCCTTATCAATTGCCTCCAATCTTTCCTTATTTGCTTCCATTCTCTCCTTAGTTTCCCTATCCATTGCTTCCAATCTCTCCTTAGCCTCCCTATCTCTCTCCTTATTCTCCCTATCTCTCTCCTTATTATCTCTATTGATTGCTTCTAATCTTTCGTTAGTTGCTTCAAATCTTTCCTTAGTCTCCCTACTCATCGCTTGTAAAAACTGCAGTATCACATCGTTATTTCCTACTTTCGACGCGCTCACCTCGTTCGCCTGAGAAACCGTAGCTTCGCTAAGGGTAGCTGCACTTTCACCGCACACCTGGCCTAGTCTCGGCTCGCCCGCGTCGTCGGGAAAAGCCCGCGTTTGTGGACAAAGCCCGCCGCATAAAGGTTCCCCTTGCAGCGGTCCACTGAACAATACAGCCCCTTCGGAGCGTTTGTCTTTCTCGCTCATTAACCCATGGTCAACAGCTACTTCCTGCTGCACTGCTACGTCCACCCCAGAATCGCTATTCTCCATGGTGGCTACACTTTTCGACTGCGACCTAGTTACTACGGACATTACGCAAAAAAAAATTATGAAACGATCTTCCAACCTTGTGCGATATAGCAATTAATTACATAAAATAAAATAAAAGATCCTCACCAATCCAGAAAGAATTTGCAAACAGAAAAAATTTTACTTCTTAGCGCTATCATGATACATTCCATAAAAAAAATCTTAACAGCAAACCCTAACAACAAAATATCCTAACAAAAACGATCCTGGCAAAGGAATCCTGGCAACAAATTAAATATCCTGGTAACAAAATTATCGTGGCAAAAAACGGAATCCTGGCAACAAATTAAATATCCTGGTAACAAAATTATCGTGGCAAAAAACGGGATCCTGGCAGGGTCGAAATTATGAGAGGCACCCACTTGCCTTTCTCATACTGTGGCATCAAGCAGTCAGGCCTGCAAGATGTGTGGTTTGCCAAGCGAGTGGAATCTTCCTTAATTTATCGAGCAACATGAATTCTCGTATCTTACTATTTAGTTACAAATTATCCTCCTGTATGAATAATACGCAACGGAAACACGCATCTGACTATCAGTGATTTATAGAACTCTGACTGTACACTACGCACTGGCAATACCACATTTACCTTTTGTCTTTGATTTAACGGCTTTTATATAAATTCGGGACATTACGATAACATACAATTTAATGAAAAAGGCCACCAATCTCTTTCTTTTCACTATTTGATTTATTCCTAAACACACAAATTCTACAACCTACAACAAAATCACATGAGAAATTCCGCCCAGTGGGCATGGCTTTACGTTAGTGAATCTCTATACTATGGTCTCGTAATCTATTTACCGCAACAGTGCACTCCCTGGATCGGATGGTGGATCTTTTATTATACCTCACACTTCGCCTCTCACAATAATCCTCACGAAACTTTCCTCCAGATCGAGCGATACAGAAGGAACAGGCATACCCACAAATCTTTCGAAACTACCTTGCTACTCCCATGCAAAACACACATACCCAAATTACACGACATACACAACACAACAATATGAAATATTACACAAAGAACGGTTACAACTTCATCACTTTCCGCTTTCCCACTTCAATCAATATTTATCCCAGTTTCACACGACACTGCCCCACTTTGTAATTTCTACTTTCCTACTGTGAACTCTGGAGATAAACGCACGTCTTCCTGTGCAATGCAAGCCAAGTGGCGTTGCTGGAAAAACGGCCGACTCACCTTGATTCTCTCTCAGAGTTTAAATTTAGCGTTACACGGAATGATATTTCTTAAATACTTCAACTTATGATACACACGCTATTTCTTAAATATTTCAGCTTATTGTACACACGCTATTAATTCTTAAATATTTCAGCTTAAGCTCACGGAAGTATCTCAACTTATAACTACACGTGGGCTCTTTGTGACCGTTGGTTTACTACAATCCCCTTAAAATTACCTGCCTCACTTTGTAATTTTCCCCACAAAAGGTCCTGTGAAAGAGAAAGTATTAATTCTAACTACTCTTAAATATTCCACATCCATACCATGCCTCCACTCTTTCATTACGGAGCACAACAAAAAAACAGGTCTTTACAGCAGAAGGTTCAGCGGCAGAGTGCTGAAACATGGCCGTATTCTCGATTCTCTCGCACCTCTCTCGAAGTGGGAGAAGCACCCTGCTACCTTATTGGTCAGCCACATTTCAGACGCTCAAAGCTCTGGTAACTTCCATCTCTTTGGTCTCACCAAAGGTAGCCAAAGGATCGACTCAAAGATGATCATATATTCCGATTCACTATCTGTGGTTAGCAGACGACCATACATTCATTCCTTTCACAGATCTCACCAAACTGGATGTAGGGATTTATTTTGAGGGAGTGCACATGTGATCAATTAAATAAATAAATTGTCATTCTTTCCCACACTGGTATCCGGCTTCGCTGTATTAATTGAAATTGAGTTACTTTTACACAAAAAATGTGTTGTTCTGACAAGAATTTCGTACCTATTTTCAATGTTGGGCGGTACTGTACCCTTTCAACATGTGTTCCACCGCTTCGGAAGTTCATCGATACCACGATGAAAGAGTTCCTCTGGTCACGTGTGTAGCCAGTCGTGCACCGTCGTTTAAACCCTTCGTCATTTCTGAAGCCGAAAAGGAGACAGCAGGAGGCGATGTCTGGTGGGTAACGGGGATGTGCCAGACATTCAAATTTCATTTCCAGAATAGTCTCAACTGTCTTATGGGCTGTATGCAGTCAGGCACTGACATGCTGTGGTAACACTCCTGAAGTCAGAAATCCTCGTCATTTACTCCTGATTTCAGTCGCAGTTGATTTTTCAGCATGTCCGAATAAGAAGGTCTGGGTACCGTCACTCCACTGACCATGTGATACTGAAAACTTACTCCGTTTCAATACAAGGTGTTTATACAGGAATATCGGGGTTTTAACGCTTTATAATATTCATTACATTAAACTTACAGTTATGAATGATATTTCAAATGAAAGGGCAACTCAAACAGTTGTGTTTGGCACCAGTGCTCATAGCGAAGCACGTGATTGGTTGAACTTCAATGTACCCTAGCGCTGGATAGACCGCAATTGGCCCAATGACAATGCTTACGTTGCTTGGCCTCCACGTTCACCCGACCTAACGCCATGCCATTTTTTTCCTTCGGGGCTTCATAAAGGATCGTGTGTGCGAGACTCCGCTACCAGAAGACCTCCCTGAATTAAGAAACCGGACTGAAGCAGCTGTTGCTACAATCACTGGAGACACACTTATGAACTTCGGGAAAAACTCGGCTATAGACTTGATGTGTGCCGTGTGACAAAAGTGTGCTGACATTGAACATTTATAAGGTTATTGATAAAACTGTTTGAGCTGCTCTTTCATTTGAATTAACATTTATAACTGTAAGTTTAATATAATAAATATTATAAAGCGTTAAAACCCCGATATTCATTTATAAACACCATGTACATCACCTTCGACGTGGAAGCGATGTAAAAATTCTTCACAGCCATCGATGCGACTGTCTTTCAGTTCGGCAGTCAAGTGACGTGGCACCCATCTTGCAGACACCTTACTGACGTCCAGTACATTACGAATAATATTCTCCACTGAACTAATCTTCAAACTTGTGGCTTTTTCGTTCACGTCTAGGAGTCTGTTGCCCTTTACAAGCTCCTCCAATAACGCAATCATCTCGTCCGTCACTACGCGGTAAACCTGAGCTAGTGCTGGGGCAACTTCCGCAGGAGTTACACCGCCTTTGAACTTTCTGTACTACTCTTGTTGCAATGACAAACCACAGATCCCCGGCCACTTGTCGTGGACGCTGCTACCTTCTCCTGCATTGCAGCATCACTCTGCCACCTCTCGGTCACTTTCTGAACCTCAAGGAACACTACTGCCGCCTACCAACTCCTTCACACAATTTTTGGAAGTTTTATACAACTTTTAAGGTTTTCATTTGACTCGCCCTCCTATTTATCGATAAACATTGCACAGCGGTGGAAGAACGGCACTAATCTTTACACGCTAGACAAAGTGGCAGGTGTATAAACTGCCCAGTACAGCAACGCTGGCGCTAGTGTTTCTTGTAATGTAACTTCCGTTGCAACGGTTTCAAACTTGCACCGTTGTCTGGGTCTCTTCAGGAATTTACGACGTTCGCAGTGGAGATTAAACGAAGAGATGATTCGCGATTTCGCTACTCATAGAAGCAGCACGCGATGCATAATAAAAATGGACTGTTTTTATGTGTTATTTCTGACAGACAAATGGCTGAAAATATTTTGGTGGAAGTAACGAATAGTTTGCAGTACTTTGGCGATGCCAAAGACACATCGCAAAACGGCAGAAATATTTCGCTGGGCAAAGCAAACTGTGACCTGATTTTGCGAATGTGTCCATTTGTTCCGCGCAGAGACAGCAAGTGCGAAACGATTGCAGCTCCACCAGTCACAGCGCAAGGCTGCCATCGGCGTTACTCATTTGTGAAAATTGATGTTCGTTCCGGAAACTGCCATTAGCTGCTACCATTGACGGCTAAGCCTCGCTCTTTGTGCTGAAACACTAAAAGAAGTAAAATGTAGGTAGCTGTCTACGATCCACTTGGAACTCTATCGTAAGTTTTAGAAACACTAATTTCAGACGATCGTACAATTAGTAAATTTAATTGTAAAATTGATATGAGAAAGCTTTTTGTTCAAATAACGAAAATAATGACAATTATGATACATAACGCTTATAGCATACTGCAGCATCCAGTCAAATTATGGTTCAGCTTTAATTCTTTTATTAAAAAATTAGCCGTTACAGGTTTCGGTTTTATACACTCCTCGTCATAAGGCTGCATGCTTTTATCAGAAAACATTTACGTAGGTTTACAAGAGAGATGCAGTGAAATGACCAACTGGAACATTTGCTTATAACGTCTTTCTCCGATGAACAGCATTTGTGATGTCACCGCCAGACACCACACTTGCTAGGTGGTAGCCTTCAAATCAGCCGCGGTCCGTTAGTATACGTCGGACCCGCGTGTCGCCACTATCAGTGATTGCAGACCGAGCGCCGCCACACGGCAGGTCTAGTCTAGAGAGACTCCCTAGCACTGACCCCAGTTGTACAGCCGACTTTGCTAACGATGGTTCAGTGACTACATACGCCCTCATTTGCAGAGACGACAGTTTAGCATGGCCTTCACCTACGTTATTTGCTACGACCTAACAAGGCGCCATGTTCTTCAATAATGTATTCTGAACTGATAATATTGTGAATCATGTACCGTAAAGAGCGACGTTCATCATTAATTGATTAAAGTTAAGTATCAAATTAATTACGTCTGCTTTCTGAATTCTAATTCCTCGTCATGTTCCAGACCTCACGCCAGTATAGTTCTTCCCTCCTCACGCCAGCCTGCGTGAGCTAAACCGCGTGCATTTCGGCCTCTACTAGTAACACGGTGTTGGCTCTTCTGCCAACACAACAGCATTCATGTTGTTCTTGACATTTTCGCAAACACTCAAGGTGGTCTTCATTATTATTCGCATTCGCTTACTCCAAGTCTCTGTGGTGGGCGGGTATGAGGGCATCTTTAATGAACTTCTGCCTCGCAGTACCTCTATCGGACAGAATAACCCTTTCAGTGACACTGTGGTGAAAATTATACACAAATGGTTTTAAACTTAAATGACTAGAAATACGGCACCGTGTAGTGAAACTGAAGACAACAAAGTGAAATCTTGTTCCAAGATTACTCCTATTATTTCCCACACACATGAAATTAATAAAGGTAATAAGGGAACTTTTTTACTTGAGTAACAGACAGAATTCAGTAACACGACAAATTTCTAAAAGACATGAATTAAATGGAATATAGTTCAACATAGTATCTGACTCTGACTTTAAAAAATGGATGACGTGAGCAGGCTGTGATTAATACGAATGACATGACTGTGAAACCGTACGCTGAAACAGACAACCACAATGCTCTTAAATTGGACGGCGAGTGCTGCTGCTGTGAATATACTGAAATGGGACCTTAGGTATAAATGACAAGAAATAATTATCTGAACCTGAAGAACAAATTGTCTACGCAATAGTCTGAAGTAGTATATTTCTGAGCTGAGCTCATCTTCTTATGGTAGCTGAGCCCAGGTAGACGTCACCGACTGTCAGTCGTGAGTTGTCAGTTAGCGGGCCAGTATGGAGATAAGCAACGTCGCCTCGTGTTATGTATAATTGCAATTGCCCGTTCTGTTCTGAAGTTAATGTTAAAAGTGTGTACTTCCATGGAGTGAAATAGTAAGTGAGTTACAGAAGTGGGAAATGCGTATCAGAAATTATTTCAAAGAATTTTGCAACAAGGAAATGAAATCCATGCAACTGCACGTCGACCAAACTTCTACACAGGCTCCGACGAGCAATTCATACGTCATCACCTCTCTGACAAACTGAGAGATACAAGGAACTGTCATAACTGATTACCAACACTAATAATAATAGAGAGCCGTTCAGTATAAAAATACTTTATATGAAACCGGTCTCATCACGCTGCGATTGGGAACTCACTGATGGTGTTCTAGGACTGTATCCACAGGTATCACAACTTACAATTCCACGCTTTTAAATATAGATGTACACTCTCGTTTATTTATTTAAGTAACATCTCTATTCTACTAATTTTTCATAATTTAATTATATTTTTATTAGATTCTGCTATAATATGATGAAGCAAGACAAATTCATTCTAAAATTCCCATATGCCAGTGCTGCGAAATGCTCACATTGTGCAGATATCTCGAGATGTGGTCCCATCACGCCTTGTTATCGAGATGAATGGCGGACACTTGTCTCCCCCTTTCTCTAGCGGTCCACCTTCATGGCTCGTCTCCAATTCCAAAGTCAAATCTCTTCTCCAAGAGAAATAGGCTACTCTTATCCGTAGTTCGTGATCGATTTCACAGCCGCTCGCTCACTACTTCCTAGGTCGCAAAATACTCCACGTGGAGTTTTAGCCAAAAGCTAAAACCACCAACAGAAAGCTGATAAAACTCTGTTGCGCCAGTCGATTATCACTTCGTGAACCGTACAGTCTCCCTCCATCAGACGGGAAAAACCTGTTCCTCCAATCCTAACATATCTCGAAGCATCAAACAGGCATATGCTGTTACGTTTTCTGAAGGCATGGTCTGCGTCCCAATCAGCACACTGCTGTTTTTGCACGTGCGGGAAATACCACAGCTCAAAAAACCGCCACAGCTCCCTCGGCCACCTGATGTGGCCCCATTTCGGCCATTCTAGTGAAATATTTTCGCTGTCCGATCTAATACCCATGTTACAGGAAGCTTCCCAGGAAACAACATGAGGAACCCTGCCGATAAGGCGGAATGGGCTACGCTTTGGCCACTAACAATTACCAGTTCCTCATTCTATCGCAGCATGTGGAAGGCAGTGGTAAAATGTTTGGTCACTGGCCTCAGGGAAAATATGCTGTGGCCCTTATCAGGACTTTTCTCATCCTATGGCCAGTGACCTCCCACGGTTTAGGCGGAGTCCTCTGCAGCGACTTCCGCTGTGCTAAGTCACCAGACCAGGTCTCCATTCGCTCTCTATATATCTGTGACTTGGCATGCTTCAGAACTGGCGCCATTAAGTCTCACCTGCCACAAGTATGAGCGTGTGACAAAACAAACACTCGGCTCCTCCATTTCTAATGACTTCATACCATTAAATGCAACATCACAACCACTCTCAACCCTCTCTAATAGTTTCACTGACCATAGAGCCTATAATTGTCTGTTAGACACAATAAATGAAGTGGAAGAAAGGTGAGTTGAAAGGACTTGCCATGTTTCACGCTGTTGTTCCCCAACAAAAATGGATGACAGGAGCTCTAGGGAAGTACGGGAAAACATCAATAACATGAATGTTATTTGCTGGAATATTAATCGATTATAAGGAATTAGCATAATTTTAACGTACTAGACAGGCGATTTTTAATTACATGAATATTGTGGTACCCTTAAGAAGCAAAAGTACAATTTTAAATTGCCTTAATTAACCTAACAGGCCAATTATATGATTAGCTTATAATCCTATACCGATGTACGCGAATAATGACATATTGCAGATTTCACACAGTTTGAGAAGAGTACACTGATGAGCCAAACCTTTATGACCACCTGCTTTTTCGTCAGCCTTTGGAATGAAATACATCACAGATTCTGTGTATCAGAGATCCGACAGTTTGTTGGTAGGTTCGTGAAGGTATGTGGCATTACATATCTACGCACAGGTCTTGCAATTCGTGTAAACATCGGGCCGCTGATTTGCGTACGTGGTGATGGCGCCTGATAGCGACCCAGAAGGGTTCAGTAGGACTTAGCTACAACAGACGAATTTGGTCGCGAAGACATCAACGTGCGTTCACTATAATGCTCCTCAAACCACTGTAGCGGGGTTGTGTCTAAGAGACACGGACAGTTATACTGCCGAAAGACATCACCGTCGAGGAACACATCAAGAATATAGAGTGCGCAATTGTGGTGGCCACAGCTGTCATCGTGTCTTCGGTTACTACCACAGGCCCCATATGAGCGCAGGAGAATGTCTCCCATAGCACAACGAAGCTCCACTATCCTGCGTCCGTTGCGCGGCATGTTTCGAGATACCGTTCATCTCGACGACGGGGTGTGTAGACTGTGTGCAGGCTAGTCCATTACAGGGATGTTATCGTCATGTAACCACCCCGCCAAAGGCCGTACATTATGAGCAGGTGCTCGACCGTGTTGAAAGATGCAGTCGCCATCCCCGAATTGCTCTTCAACAATGGGAAGCAAGAAGGTGCTAAAATATCAGTGTTGGCCTGTGCTGTGATAGTGCCACGCAAACCAGCAAGGGGTTTAAATCCCTTCCAAGAAAAACACCACCACACCACAGCACCACCGCCTCCGAATTGCACTGTTGGCACTACATACGCTGAGAGATGACGTTCACTGGGCATTGGCCATATCCACATCCTGCCATTGGATCGCAAAATTGTGCACCGTGATCCGTCACTCCACACAACATTTTTCCCACGGTTCAATCGTCCAATGATTGCGCTCCTTACTCCTAGGGCGGCGTCGTTTTGCTTATGAGCAGCCGCTCAATCATGAAATCAAAGTTTTCTCACCTCCCGTCTAACTGTGATACTACTTCAGTGGATCCTGATGCAGGTTGGAATACCTGTGTGATGGTCTGGATAGATGTCTACTTTTTACACATTACGACCCTCTTCACCCGTCAGTCACTCTGTCAGTCAACAGACGAGGTCGGCCCGTACGCTTTTGTACTGCACGTGTCCCTTCACGTTTCCACTTCATATCACATCGGAAACAGTAGACCTAGGGATGTTTAGGGGTGTGGAAATCTCCCTTACAGACTTATGACACAAGTGACATCCAGTCACCTGACCACGTTCGAAATCCGTGAGTTCTGTGGAGCGCCCCATTCTGCTCTCTCACGATGTCTGATGACTGCTGAGGTCGCTGATATTGAGTACATGGCAGTAAGTGGTAACAAAATGCACTGACTATGAAAAACGTATGTATCTGTGGGTATCGGGACAGTTTTCATCCCATAGTGTATACGGATCGCTGCAGTATCGAGTACACAAGGTAGAAAAGGGCAGTGTATTGGCGGAACTGTCTTTGTACTCATGTGATTCAAGTGAAAGGATGATTATGGAAGCTCGACGGGAATTAACAGACTTTGAACATGGGATGGTAGTTTGAGCGAAAAAAATGGACATTTCATTTCGAAAATCGTTAGGGAATTCAATATTCCGAGATCCACAGCGTCAATAGGGTGCTGAGAAAACCAAATTTCAGGCACTCCCTCTCACCATGTCCAACGTAGTGGCCAACGGCCTTTACGTAATGACCAAGAACAGCGGTGTTTGCTTATAGTTGCCAGTGCTAACAGTCAAACAAGACTTCTTAAAATAATTGCAGTGATCGATGTAGACGTACGACAAACGTATCCATTTTGGAACTGATGCGAAATTTGGCGATAATGGGATATGGCAGCAGACTAGCTAAGAGCACGACATCGCCTACAGTGCCTCACCTGGGCTACGGATCATATCGGTTCGGCCTTAGACGACTGGAAAGCAGTAGCCTAGTCAGATGAGTCCCGATTTCAGGTGGTAAGAGCCGATTGTAGGGTTCGAGTGTGACGTAGATCCTACGAAGCCATGGACCCAAGTGGTCATCAAGGCACTGTGCAAGATGGTATGGGCTCCATAGTGGTGTGGGCTGTATTTACATGGAATGTGTTTGGTCCTCTGTTCCAACCGATCAGGTCATTGACTGGAAGTGGTTACGTTAGCTACTTGGAGACCATTTGCGGCCATTCATGGACTTCATGTTCCAAAACAACGATGTCATGTCACTGGGCTACAAATTTTCTCGACTGGTTTGAAGAACATTCTGGACAATTTGAGAGAATAATCTGGCCACGCAGGGGACTTCTAATAACTTTTTCAGTGTATACCGTATCCACTTCCTGTATTATGCCGCAAAAAGGATTTCCGGGACGATATTATGGGGTATCCCATGACTTTTGTCACCTCATGTATTGAACGTACGGGATGACGTCTTGTACGTATGTCGGCAATATGAAGTCTTGCAATTGGCGATCGACTTACGTGTTTAGCAGCCAGTTTGTCAGAAAATAGTTATTTACACGCACGTTGCGCTGACTAGTTAATGAAATTCAAATGAAATGTGACCCTGCCATCGACCCGTGAGGTGGTGGTTTCGCACCAGACTTCTTTCCTATGCATGGTCTTATAGGTGTTGGTATGTCTTCGCTTTCATCAGGCATCTGAGCTACGATCCGTCTGGGGGGGGGGGGGGGGGGACACAGTTTAACGACAGCTCCGAACCGCGAAACCAGTCGGAATTTTTCACATTGACACACAATTACAGAAATAAAATAAATGGTAAGTGGTAGGTAAAAATCGTAGGACTGACCTCGGATCGAATCAAAAACCTTGAGGATTCGTATTCTGACACGTTGCGCCGGAGCCACCGACAAACGGTTATTCGATAATCATGCGCCTTGCGGCCAGACAGTAAATGTAAGGTACTGACTAAATGTGACTCAGTCGCGTGATTTCGACTTCAGCAGTTGAAGCGTTATTACAGATTCAGTACTAAAAAAATCGCGAAGATACCTAACTCATTCAGGAAAGAAGTAACGAAGGAACCTGTTCTGTCGTTTCTGTTGTTCATTAGTCCAAGATCATTACTGCGTTTTGTTAATAGAAACAGACATATGAAGATGGGTGACGTCTTTCATCATGGGTTCCTCCGTAGCACTCCAATGACAGATGTTACAACACAGGGGCCTTATGCTTGATTACTGTTAAGACTCCGAGGGCATACGTTCCAAGAAGAGTCAGTTAATATATTACTTCCTCCAAAAACATCTCTCTATTAGACCACGACGGGAAAATTACAGAAATTTGAACTCAGCCGATGGCTTACCTACAGAAGGTCTTCCCGTGCACCTTAAGCGGTTACGACAGGAAATGGGGGAAACGGTAGTGGTACCAGAGGTACACTCACCTTAAAAGAAGAAGAAGATACAGAGCACCTTGAACGACAAGAGACAGAACGTTCATATTCACAGGACACGCACATTGTGTACTCTGAAGAAATGATTAACATTTCAATCAGCTCGGTTTAGCATGTGTCCTGTTGCCTAGTAGGCACAGGTTCCACCATGAGCCCTGATAACTTGTTCCATATGTGATGGCGTATAATCGTTTCGCCATATTCCACACATTTTCGATTGGTGACAAGTGTGGTGATCTGGCGTACAAGGGAAAAAGGCTGACACCCTGTGACATAAAGAAGACAAGTGTTCACCAGCAATATATGGTAGTGCATTGTCTTGTTGAAAAATAGCGTCTTGGGTGTTGTGCAGGAAAGGAAGTCATTCTTGTAGGTCACACTGGTCACAGTGCTCTGCACGCGCATTACCTAAGATTTGTGGTTGCATCCAGTACCATCCCACACCTTAAGACCTTGAGTTGGCACTTATGTCTTATGTGAATACAGTTACTGTGGTGCCACTCCCACTATCTGCGAAGAACCAAAACGCGGCCATCATTTTCAAACAAATGGAACCTGGTTTCGTCAGAAAACACTATCTGATGCCTTTCCTGTACCGAGTGAAGACGTCCCATACATCACTGCTGTCTACCACGTTTCTGCACACTCGTAAAAGGTAGGCGGAGAAGTGGACGAGGCGCACATATCCCATGCCGTAATAAAAGACGACAGACTGTCACCCCTGATAGTGTACGATATATTACACTACTGTGCCAGAGCCGAGGAGGACACAAATCTGTCCTGTAATGCCATTCGGATGAGGTGTCGATCTTCTCTGGGCAATGTCGGTGATACGACCTGACCCTCGTCGCATTATATTGCCTTCCGTGCACCATGAACCATTCTGTACATACCCGTTGCACTGCCGGAACACATCGTCCCTTTTTTTCTTTCTTTTTTTGAGGCGTCAGTCTTCTTATTGGTTTGATGCGGCCCGCCACAAATTCCCCTCCTGTGCCAACCTTTTCATCTCAGAGTAGCACTTGCAACCTATATCCTCAATTATTTTCTGGATGTATTCCAACCTCTGTCTTCCTGTACAGTTTTTGCCCTCTACAGATCCCTCTATTACCATGGAAATTCCCTCATGTCTTAATGTCTTAATAGATGTCCTATCGTCCTGTCCCTTCTCCTTATAGTGTTTTCCACATACTCCTTTCCTCTCCGATTCTCCACAGAACCTCCTCATTCATTACCTTATCAGTCGACCTGATTTTCGACATTCTTCTGTAGTACCATATCTAAACGCTTCGATTCCCCTCTGTTCCCGTTTTCCCAGTCCATGTTTCACTACCATACAATGCTGTACTCCAGATGTACGTTCTCAGAAAGTTTTCCCTCAAATTAAGGCCTAAGTTTGATACTAGTAGACTTTCTTGGCAACGAATCCCATTTTGCCATTGCTAGTCTACTTTTGATATACTCCTTGCTCCGTCCGTCATTGGTTATTTTACTTCCTAGGTAGGTGAATATCTTAACTTCATCTACTTCGTGACCATCAATCCTGATGTTAGGTTTATCGCTGTTCTCATTTCTGCTACTTCTCGGTCCTTTCGTCTTTCTTCGATTTACTGTCATTCCATATTCTGCACTCATTAGAGTGTTCATTCCGTTCGGCAGATCATGTAATTCTTCTTCACTTCCACTCAGGATAGCAATGTCAACAGCTAAGCGTATCATTGATATCCTTTCACCTTGAATTTTAATTCCGCTCCTGAACCTTTCTTTTATTTCCATCACTGCTTCTTCGGTGTACAGATTGAACAGTAGGGGCGTAAGACTACATACCTGTCTTACACCCTTTTTAATCCGAGCACTTCGTTCTTCGTCGTCCACTCTTATTGTTCCATCTTACATTTTGTACGTCTTGTATATTAACCGTCTCTCCCTATAGCTTGCCCCTATTTTTCGCCAAATTTCGAACATCCTGCATCATTTTACACTGTCGAGGGTTTTTCCAGTTCGATAAGTCCTATGAACGTGTCTTGATTTTTCTTCAGTCTTGCTTCCATTATCAACCGCAACGTCAGAATTGCCTCTCTCGTGATTCTACCTTTTCTAAAGCCAAACTGATCACCAATCAGCACATTCCAGAATTTCTTTTCCATTCTTCTGTATATTATTCTTGTCAGCTCTTGCAATCTTCGGAACTGTGTGGACGATATGTTTTCGAAAGTAAGATGGTAGGTCGCCAGCCTCATACATTCTACACATCAACTTTAATAGTTATTTTTTGCCACTTCCTCCAATGATTTTAGAAATTCTGAGGGAATGTTATCCATCCCTTATGCCTTATTTGATTTTAAGTCCTCCAAAGCTCTTTTAAATTCTGGTTCTGATACTGGATCCCCTATCTCTTCTAAATTGACTCCTGGTTTTGCTTCTATCACATCATACAAATCATCCCCGTCATAGAGGCTTTCAGTGTATTCTTTCCACCTATCCGCTCTCTCCTCTGCATTTAACAATGGAATTTCAGTAGGAATCTTCAGGTTATCACCCTTGTTTTTAATGTCACCGAAGGTTGGATTGACTTTATTGTATGTTGAGTCTGTCCTTCCGACAATTATTTCTTTTTCGATTTCTTCACACTTTTCAAGCAGCCATTTCATCTTATTTTCCCTGCACTTCCTATTTATTTCACTCCTCAGCGACTTGTATGTCTGTATTCCTGAGTTTCCCGGAATACTTTTTAAGTCCTTCGTCGATCAAATGAAGTATTTCTTCTGTTACCCAAGGTTTCTTCGCCGTTACCTTCTTTGTACCTACGATTTTCTTTCCAAATTCTGTGCTAGCCCTTTTTAGAGATGTCTATTACTCTTCAACTGTACTGGTTACTGAGCTATTCTGTATTGCTTTATTTATAGTTTTAGAAAACTTCAATCGTATCTCGTCATTCCTTAGTACTTCCGTATCCAACTTCTTTGCGTAGTGATTTTTCCTGACTAATGTCTTAAACTTCAGGCTTCTCTTCATCACTATTTCCCATACGAGCAGCAATTTCCTGAATAGATGCATCACATTCTCTCGTGCCATTAATGCTCCCTCTTTCAAACTCACGGACTTGACGGCACGATTCGCACATCGGTCTGCGAGGCATTCTGCACATCGGCTCTAGTCACACTGGTCGGTTATCTTCGGTTTATAGCGAAAACGAGAACCGCAGGCACGTTTGGTATAGCGCCGCAATGTCGATGTTGACCTTGAACCCATGGGCCGACATGGTTCAAAGCTAATTATTTCTGCGGAACATACTAATGTCCATAACCTGTGTATATGAACGTCCTACCTATAGTCATTTAAGGTGTTCCGTTTTCTCTGAACGTTAGTGTACTTTCCGCCATACATCGTAACGTGATATGTGAAATTTACATATAGCTGTAGCAAGACTCTGACCTTTGCAGAAACTGAGGGTTATTTAAGTCTTTTTTTCTTTTTTGTTTACATTTTTCTTTTACCAGTCATGGATGACGTAAGTTCACTCTGTAGTTTTGTTTAACGTGATGATAATGTTAGACACTATTACAGCGATAGTTTAAAGCAGAGTAGCGACAACATTGTTTAGGTAATACTGAAATAATTTCCTTAATGACGTCTCTTCCTTCATCATGAATGGACAAACAAAGTGTTAGTCGTATAATCCTCTACTCAGAGGAGTGTTTGTTTCCGATTCATTACGAAGGAAGAGACGTCATTAAGTTTACATGGAATTTACATTTGCAGTAAATTGTTACCCTTGGCACATTGAGACAGTGGGAACTAATGTACCTCACAGGGTGAACTTGCAACAACATTGGCCACTGATCGCAGTGCCGAAAGATATTTGTAAGGTGCTTAACATCTGTGCATCACAGAAACCTTTCGCGATTAAGATGATGCTGCAGTACTGTGATCATCGGAACGAGTTCATATCGTGGTTACGAGCCACGTTCTTCGTGTTACCACGTGTGGTGCCCTCGGGGGTGGGGGTGGGGGCTGGGGGGAGGAACCGACGGTCCTTACTTATACAAGTCACATCACGTATGCGGAGGAGTTGCCCACGGCTCGACCAGGACAACAAAAAGGGGGAAAGGGAACGACAGGTCCGATAAACACCGTAGCTAATGGCGTGGGCAGCCATACTGTTGCCAACATTACGGGACGGTTTCAAATAGCGATGGAATTCTGTTGAAGTGGACGTTCCCATGATAGTGGACTTGTGACGGAGAGTAAACAGTGTTCTCTTACTCGCTGAGAATATGCTTCTCTCGATAATAACGCAAAGCCGTTTCTTTATAATCGCCAGTGTAAAATTTCTGACTCAGCAAAAAGAAAAAGACCCGAGGAAATTTGCACATATGGTAAGGTAGTGGACGCATGTTCAGAAGAAGCTGGGTACAAATCTCTGTCCAGCTGTCTTTATTTAGACTTTGTTTTGTTTACCTAAATCTCTACGACGAAAAATGTTACAGTTCATTCCATTACTATCGGACGATGAGTATCTCTCGCGACCTTAATGTTGACACAGCGTCATACCGTAAGTTTATTGCAGAAAAGACTTCCTATAATCCCGTTGTATCGAAAGTGTTGATATTTCTTCGCTCGTTTTAAAAAGTGTGTGAAAGATGAAAAAGGCACTATCAAAGATCATATTTGAGACCAGGTGATTTCATCGCAACTTAACCTTACGGATCATAAATAGACATTTACAATGTTTTCAGAAAAGAAATTCGTCAATTGTGAAACGCATGACACATTTCAGCCCAGCTCTTAAATAAGTCTCTCAGGAATAATTGATAAGGGCCACATCCTGCTTGTGGCGCATCGTACGCTTCTCAAATGGGTAAAAAAGTATGACAGAAGACCGAGTAGTTACTTTTAATTTGGCAACGAATTCTTACTATCTTGTCATGACACGGAACGAAATAGGTTTAGTATCGAAAATGCGAGGATCAGTAACACTCGTACGTCTTTAATTATCCCCAAGGAAATGTTAGGGTGTGATATCGAAACATGGTGTTGGTGCTACGCCTTCTTTTCACCATTCAATGTGATTTTTTTTTTTTCCATCTCTGGATGAGTTCGCGCAGACCATGGTCATAAACACGCTCTCTGACAGCATCCAACTTATCATGACGACCTAGTGCAAGTTCATCAGAATATTTCGATAGTATACTTCTCTGACAGTTTCTTCTTATGAAAACAATCTCCTAATACCGCACCAGTGAACCACGATACTTCCGAAAACTTTCTCAGCATAACCTTGCCCAATTATGGGTCTTGGCCTTTTCCGTCGGTGATGATGTCAAAAGTTTCGACTGCATGATATGTACCTACGTCTCTTGGTTACAGTGATATACCCACTACACGTCCATTGGGATAAGGCTGTCATCTGGATTGGCCTGTCACGGATATTTTGATTGTTTGTGAGCAGTCTTGGATATCCTCAGCCGTTGAGGTTTGCCGTGCTCAGAACGTCATGTAAGATGAAAACTGATACATGACTAATTTATCATTTTTCACGTTATTGCCTCTGTTGTTGTACGCCAGTCTTGGAGCGCCATGGTCTCAATATCTTTCGCGATTCGCAGTTCGTCCGAAAGAGATGGAGTGGCGTTTCGTCAATCAGACTTGTTCGAAGGAAAAGTGAAAGTCTGCCCCACTTACCCACTGTCTGTTACGATGGCGCGTTGTTTCTATATATTGCCTCTAACTCAGCATGGAGTTTTGCGTGGTTGTTCCGCTTCATATTCGGTTAAAATACCCCAGGATATTCCATTCATAAATGACGTGTGCCATTTTGTTTGGGCTCCTTCAGCAATTTGCTACGCTGTGTGTACCAGGGCTGCAAATAAAGTCATTTAGTTAAGTTACTATTTTCGTGGTCGTAATAACTCCACATTACTACCCTTCTCACAGATTCCTTGGATTCACTAACCGCACCACAATCTCGAAGATTCAAAATGTCAGATAAGCTTCTTTTATTTCTTCAAATGAAAAGAAAGACCAACCCAGAGTAGTCCAAACATGCACCAACAAAGTTTGCGAAATAAATTTCACTTCTGAAGCAGACATTGTTGGTGTTGCGAACTGTTTTAACACTAACTGGAAGACTTCCAATGCAGACAAAGCACTCCTTTCATTGACTTGGTCCAGGGAATGGTTGAAATTTAACTAGAAATATATTCATGAAAACCTGTGAAGGGAAATATTGTACTCAGAAGTTGGTGATTACATTAACTTTTCCGAGTGGCCTGCCAAACTTCTAATAACTCACAGTAAAACAGAAGACACATGTTGGTGAATATTTATTTTCCTCTTCCTGCTCCTCTAATTATAATTCACTAAAACTATCATAAAGCGGGAACAGATACATCGTCCGTAGATGGTCAGGATTATTTTACTCCACCCTTGCTTGCATGATGTGCATAGAGTATTGAATTTTCTCTTAATGCACAACGTACAGAGTGTCCCTGGAGAAACTAACAATATTCACGGATATGACAGAACGATCATTCGAAGCAAGCATGCCTGGTTAAGAAGGGGTGTGTAGAGCATACCTTAAGAGCCATGAGCACTTGTTTATCTTCTCTACTATGGAAAACATGTCTTCTACTGCACAAGAGCTCATAGCTCTTAAGGTTTTACATCCCAAATTTTTCTTGTTATGGTCCATACCACCCCCTCCCAAAACAGGGGAACCAAAGAGCTGGCAATAGATGAGATTTGTATCACAGTATCGAAGTGCTCATAATTCTTAACGCATACATTTTAGAGTCCACGTTTATTAGACCTTCTTGCTTCGAAAGATTGTTACTGTCATATCCATAAATATTGACAGTTCCTCCTGAGACAACCTGTGTGGGCTGGAAAGACGTAATATATTTCCACCATTCTGGTAACTGATGGTTCTATCCTCGACTGCAGTTTGCATAGTTGTGGAAACTCACAATGCAGTGAGATAAATTGAAATAAAATTCTTTTTCGCTAAAAATGCGATTCCTCAACTGTATCGACGTCCGCCATCCTGTAAAGCCTGCCCTCAAACTAAATTTCTGTCAAACACGTCAAAAATACTCATATACGGTCAAATATTTGGAAAAAATATTAAATTTCGACAGATTTTTTGATCATGTACCGAGCCCTTATGTAGACATTTATCATTATTGTCCGACGAATTAGTGCAATTTACTTCGGCAGTTTCAGCTAAGGAACTGTTGAACAATTGACGTTGCCGCCGGAAAGAGAGCAGGCCGCAGAAGTAGCCGGGTAGACGCCTGTAGCCCAAATTCAGCGCGGCGGAGACACGAGTGCTTACAGGGCCTGATTGGATTAGGCGCCCCTTCCGGCCGCCGGCGCAGGCCGCAGACCGGCCGTTAGGACCAGCCCGCCGTGAGTGGTTTCGGCCGTTTATCGCGCCGGCACTTTCAGGGCGCCGTTTGTTCCGTAAGCCCGGCCGCGGCATTTTTCTGCCGCAGACCGGCGCTCGTCTCTCGGAGTAGCTGCCCCATATAGTTTTCCGCTCCATTTCCACCATCTGCAGAAGAAACGTACCAAGAACAAAAGTTCCCAACTGGATTTCCTGGGCAATGTTTCAAAAAACTTCTTGACGTTCCGCAGTCCCGGTTTTTAAATGGCGACAGACGAGATACATTGGCCGCAAAGGAAATGAGACCAGGACAAAGAGAAAAGGTCTGAAATACTCCCCGCCAGTTTAAGAAGTGGTATTAAATTTTGTTATTCTCTGACAGATAGTAAAATTGACAAGTTCTTCGTTCTACTGAGCTAGTGAGTTGACTGGCAAACTTACTCGGCTTTCTCGAACTACAAGGAATAACTTTTGTGAAGCCACCTTTACCGTCCTCATTAGAGGCGAGTTAAAAGGCAGGGTTGGTCCAGGATCGATGTGGAGACCGGTGACCTCTTGTTTCAGAAATCACCCCAGAATTCGTCAGCTGGCCTGAGTGGCCGTGCGGTTCTAGGCGCTATAGTCTGGAACCGCGTGATCGCTACGACCGCAGGTTCGAATCCTGCCTCGGGCATGGATGTGTGTGATGCCCTTAAATTAGTTAGGTTTAAGTAGTTCTAAGTTCAAGGGGACTGATGACCACAGCAATTAAGTCCCATAGTGCTCAGAGCCATTTAAACCAGAATTCGTCTCGTGATGTAGAAAGGAGAGAAAATTGGCAATGGATGGCCGTACGGCGGCTTTAAAGCCGCTCCTATGGAATAGGGATCCAGCATTTGGATGATTGGTACAAGCTATTTGATCCCGTATTCTATAAGGTTATCTACTCAGTCCTCGCTCTCTAAGATCGATGAAGATCGTTTCAAAAGTAAGAAATACAATGGCAAAAACAAATGAATTTTTAAGAACCCAGCAAGCCTACACGGACTAAAAATAGTCAACATTATTATTGCTTGGTGGTTACATCCATCTGATGACGCCTACCCCTACGATCCACCGCTCGTTGTCTGAAACACTGAACTGTTATTCTCTGTATTCTGTTAAACGGTTCCTTTCAGCGTGACGTCACTGCCCGAAGGTTCCTTCAGGGACGACAAGGCCGAGTGCCTGGCTCATCCTTTGTCAGTCTTCTTCACCTGATGCCCATGAACCGTAAATAGTCGTCTAATTTGCGTGAATATTGCAGTATCTCCGTGGAAATTTCACGTAGTTCGGATTCAAGTGTCCGTGACTTAGTTCCGAAGAGGCTAATAAGGAAAAATGTACAAGCGGACAAGGTCAGTGTTTGTTCACCTACACTTATTACCAGATCTGCAGCTTGTGGAGATGAACAGCTGTCAGCAACTCTCTCTAGATATTTCGCTGATTTCTACAATTTATTTATAAAATACAACACCATGCTTATCACAAAGATGAACAACTCATGGGCCTCATTTTCTACTCATGTTCTTGAGCTGACTTGTTCTACATCAAGTGGCCGTTTCCCACGGACTTCTTGTTGCGTCTGTACGGTATCGTGACTTTATATACCTTTACAACTTCTTTTTTCCATTTATTTATTTAAGCTGATGAGACACACACATCGGACCAGTGTTCGATTATCTTTACTACACTATTCCCTAAACAGGCAGGCCGAAGGCAGAACAATCTAGCACTAGTTTTTGACGTTGTTGAATAGCGTTTGTACACATTGGGCAGTGATTAACTTAAGAAATCAGTGAACTGTGCGGCATTAGCTTCTTGTCAAGAGTTATTAGTATTAAATGTGTTGAAACTGAGTGAATATTCTTTTAGAAATCTGTGCAACCATTCTACTACTGTATTAACGGTTTAAAAGTACTATATTAACGTCAGCTTGTTCTATGGCCATACTGAAGTCATTTTTAAATTATTTTTGTATGCGGTTGCTAACTGGTTTTGTCGATGCTTATACGTTACTGAGGAAGGGTTGGGAAGGAGTAGTGTTACACATTTTATGCATCCTTTTGTAGTTAAGAAGAATTACTACTGTGTTGTGCCAATTTTTGGGAATCGTCATCTTCCACAGACATTATGCAAATAATTTTGAAAGTTCCTTTCGTGTTATATTTCTACCAATTTTAAACATTTCGACTGAAATGTCGTCACTTCCTGACTCTTCTCCTTCCTTCATACCTCGAATGTCCTTATGCAACTTATCTGATCTTACTTCTGTACCATCGTTTTTTCATTATTACGTTATACAGTTTGTCACTCTTTCTGATTCATACCTTGTACTATAGTAACACGTAAAGAAATCCTCAAATACTTCACACTGTCATTGTTAGTGTACGACCACGTGCCTTCTAAAAACTGAACTGTATGTTTGGTAACGATCACTTTCCATCAGTGGTCTGGTTCATACTCCTATTGTGATCAGTTACTTCTCTCTGTAAATTTTCTCAACATCATGTCGAAGAGAGAGAAACGCTGTTTAATCGAGTGTATTCTCTCATGCTGTCCATGAACCATAGAATTTGCTGAGGCGGGTCGCTCGCGTGCCTTAGAGATAGAGCTAGCCGTAATGTAGGTGCAACCACAACAGAGGGGTGCCTGTTAAAAGGTCACACTAACGTGTGGTTGCTGAAGAGGGGTACCAGACTTGTCAGTAGTAGCAGGGACAATAGCCTCCACCACTGACTCATCTAGCCGTGTGAAAGCAACCAAAATAGCATTACTGTGCTGGAACTGCGGAAAGTTGACAGAAAGCCGTTATTTTTACCGAACGCATGCATCTCTACTCTATGGTTAAATAATGATGGCATCCTCTTGGGTAAAATATACTGGAGACAAAACAGTTCCCTAATTCTAAAATGATTTTAGACTGTATAATTACTTCAGAGTTATATAAAAGAGAATCGATTTTGTTTGTAGTCGCATTTGATCCTGGACATGCCCATTTTCTGCTTGTTTACTTCTGGAAGACTTTGATCAGGAAAAACGTGTTGTTCTTTTCGGTAACATTTGCTGATAGCTGTCCTCTGTCTTTTCTAGTATCATAGGCGGAGTTTACCGCTGAAGAATTTATCTTCATTGTTTGCACTATTTTCGTGCTATAATCTTCTATTACTGCTTTGCAACGAGATTTAATAGGTCAAGTGTCATCGATTTTACAGAATAATTCCTGTTTTCATTCATAAAATGTGACAGATAATCAAAAACTATATAAGCGTGTATTGAATCCGAAGCTGATAAACCATAGGAGTTCCACTTATCTATATTTTTCCCACCTGCCTCTGTAGTAGTGGCCGTTTGACCACGGCGTAGTTAATCAAAATTTACATAAGTACTTTTTAGCCAACAAATGATTTAGAAATAATGGGATAGTTGTTGGACACCAGATTCTGGAATCATGTCTGAGGCTCAAAACCTATTCATTCTTGGAGTCTCAAAGAGAGAGGGCGTAGACTGCGTCGATGCTGTCCAGCATAAACAGGGTGGTCCATTGATCGAGACCGGGCCAAATATCTCACGAAATAAGCGTCAAACGAAAACACTACAAAGAACGAAACATGTCTAGCTTGAAGGGGGAAACTAGATGGCGCTATGGTTGGCCCGCTAAATGGCGCTGCCATAGGTCAAACGGATATCAACTGCGTTTTTTGTTACATATTCGTGTAGTACGTAAAGAAACATGAATGTTTTAGTTGGACCACCTTTTTGCTTTGTGAAATTTGGCGCTATAATAGTCAGAAACATATGGCTCACAATTTTAGACGAACAATTGATAAGAGGTAGGCTTTTTAAATTAAAATACAGAACGTAGGTACGTTTGAACATTTTGTTTCGGTTGTTCCAATGTGATACATGTACCTTTGTGAATTTATCATTTCTGAGAACGCATGGTGTTACAGCGTGATTACCTGTAAATACCACATTAATGCAACAAATGCTCAAAATGATGTCCGTCAACCTCAATGCATTTGGCAATACGTGTAACGACATTCCTCTTAACAGCGACTAGTTCGCCTACGGTAATGTTCGCACATACATTGACAGTGTGCTGACGCATGTTGTCAGGCGTTGTCGGTGGATCACGATAGCAAGTATCCTTCAACTTTCCCCACAGAAAGAAATCCGGGGACGTCAGATCCGGTGAACGTGCGGGCCATGGTATGGTGCTTCGACGACCAATCCACCTGTCATGAAATATGCTATTCCATACCGCTTCAACCACACGCGAGCTATGTGCCGGACGTCCTTCATGTTGGAAGTACATCGCCATTCTGTCATGCAGTGAAACATCTTGTATTAACATGGGTAGAACATTACGTAGGAAATCAGCATACATTGCACCATTTAAATTGCAATCGATAAAATGGGGGCCAATTATCCTTCCTCCCATAACGCCGCACCATACATTAACCCTCCAAGGTCGCTGATGTTCCATTTGTCGCAGCCATCGTGGATTTTCCGTTGCCCAATAGTGCATACTATGCCGATTTACGTTACTGCTGTTGGTGAATGACGTTTCGTCGCTAAATGGAACGCGTGCAACAAATATGTCATCGTCCCGTAATTTCTCTTGTGCCCAGTGGCAGAACTGTACACGACGTTCAAAGTCATCGCCATGCAGTTCCTAGAGCATAGAAATATGGTACGGGTGCAACTGATGTTGATGTAGCATTCTCAACACCGACGTTCACGAGATTCCCGATTCTCGCGGAGTTTGTCTGCTACCGATGTGCGGATTAGCCACGATAGCAGATAAAACACCTACTTGGGCATCATCATTTGTTGTAGGTCGTGGTTGCCGTTTCACATGTAGCTGAACACTTCTTCTTTCTTAAATAACATAACTATCCGGCTAACGGTCCGGACACTTGGACGATTTCGTCCAGGATACCAAGCAGCATACATAGCACACGCCCGTTGGGCATTTTGATCATAATACCCATACATCAACACGATATCGACCTTTTCCGCAATTGGTAAACGGTCCATTTTAACATGGGTAATGTATCACTAAGCAAATACCGTCTGCACTGGCGGAATGTTATATCACCACGTACGTATATGTTTGTGACTATTACAGCGCAACCTATCACAAAGCGAAAAAAGTGGTTCAACTAAAACATTCATATTTATTTTCGTACTACACGAATATGGAATAAAAAATTGGGGTTCCTATTTAAAGAAACGCAGTTGATATCTGTTTGACCTATGGCAGCGCCATCTAGCGGGCCAACCATAGCGCCATCTGGTTTCCCCTGTCAAGCTAGACGAGTTTCGTTCTTTGTAGGTTTTTCGTTTGATTCTTATTTCGTGAGATATTTGGCCCGGTCACTATCAATGGACCACCCTGTAAACGTCAGAGGCGAAGCAGATGATAGCATAAGTAATTTCCTTCAGTGCCAATTGGTGGTGAATAGTGGGCCACGTAGGGTGACCGAGCTTCACCTGAGGAACAAAGTGCTGAGCATTATCACTACCATCTGATCTGCGCTTCATCATTCAAATGGTTCAAATGTCTCTGAGCACTATTGGACTTAACATCTGGTATCATCAGTCCCCTAGACTTAGAACTACTTAAACCTAACTAACCTAAGGACATAACACACATCCATGCCCGAAGCAGGATTCGAACCTGCGACCCTAGCCACAACGCGGTTCCTGACTAAAGCGCTTAGAGCTTCATCATTTCCTGAACCAGAAAAACCAGCAGTCAAGATATATACACCGTGGAAAAGTAGTTTATTATGAGGCATGCAGTAATTGGAAAGTTCCCAGTTAAAAACATGGCACCAATTGTGATACTCTTCTTCGAAATATTGCAAGTGATTACCAAAATTTACCAGAGGGATTTAGGTGCAGAAACGTGGGCAAAACTTTTCGAATGTATATGTAAGATCATCAGCGGAGCGCTGAGTAACAACGCGATGAAAGATGCAAGTACAAACATTTATCAAGCAGTGAAGACACCGAAACTGACGTACTGGAGAGAGTCTGGGTCCCGCTAGAGAGGCTTCCAAGTGACACAAAGTGCGCAAATGAGATTTCGTACAGGAATAAAAGCATGAAACCTTCTGGCAGATTAAAAGCGTGTGCTGGGTCGGGACCCTAACTGTCACCGTCTTAACGTGCCAGGATCTTACAAAACATCTCATGCTACAAACAATATCCGCCTCTGTGGCTAAGTCATTTCCTAGCAGTATCCTTTATTCCACGAGTATTATTTCAGAAATGTACACTAAAGAGGTTCTATTAAAACTGGATGCCATGACAAGAGATCATGGCCGAAGTGAAGCTGTGAGGCCGGATGGTGAGGGTATGCGTCGATAGCTCAGTCGGCCTAGGACACTGCAGGTGAGATGTTTGGTTCTGGGTTCGTGGTCAGGTCTGGCACGCGGTTCATTCACTCAGGAAGTTTCAAAGCAGCGCAGAGCACACTGCTCTTTGAAACATTTATCCAGGAATTCGATGAATCCTTTAGGCTGGATAGGGTAAATTATCATGAGACAACGAAAATAGGAAGAAATGGAAAGATAGTACACTCCGACGATTGAAGACTTCTATAACATTCTATTTATTTGTTTAGGTATTAGTTGATGATTTTACATATTGCCAGCACAATAGAATTACCACCTTCCCTATTTCACAGATATTATCATTACTAAGGTTTGCATAATAGTAATGAAATTCCCGAAATTTATCCACAGTTGCGAATAACAGTTGTACAAGCGAATGACGACAATGAACATTTGAGCCAGACATCCCGCTTATCACGGGCGATCGCCTTAGAATCAGAATATGACATCACGACTCACGGCCATATCCGAACTTTCATGTATCGTCAAGCACGTGTCTAATACCTGTACTCGTACATCCGTTATTTATATTCCCACACATGGGAGACATTTTATTTGACAGCCGCTTGCCCAGTGACGGTGGAAAAGTACACTACTGGTCATTGAAATTGCTACACCAAGAAAAAATGCAGATAATGAACAGGTATTCATTGGACAAATATATTATACTATAACTGACATGTGATTACATTTTCACGCATTTTGGGTGCATAGATCCTGAGAAATCAGTACCCAGAACAACCACCTCTGGCTGTAATAACGGCCTTGATACGCCTGGGCATTGAGTCAGACAGAGCTTGGATGGCGTGTACAGTCACAGCTACCCACGCAGCTTCAACAGGATACCACAGTTTATCAAGAGTAGTGACTGGTGTATTTTGACGAGCCAGTTGCTCGGCCACCATTGACCAGACATTTCATATAGGTGAGAGATCTGGAGAATGTGCTGGCCAGGGCAGCAGTCGAATATTTTTTGTATCCAGAAAGGCCCGTACAGGACCTGCAACATGCGGTCGCGCATTATCCTGCTGAAATGTAGGGTTTCGCAGGGATCGAATGAAGGGTAGAGCCACGGTTCGTGACACATCTGAAAAGTAACGTGCACTATTCAAAGAGCCGTCAATGCGAACAAGAGGTGACCGAGACGTGTAATCAATTGCAGCCCATACCATCACGCCGGGTGTTACGCCAGTTTGGTGATGACGAATACACGCTTCCAATGTGCGTTCACCGCGATGTCGCCAAAAACGGATGCGACCATCATGATGCTGTAAGCAGAACCTGGATTCATCCGAAAAAATGACGTTTTACCATTCGTGCACCAATGTTCGTCGTTGAGTGCACCATCGCAGTCGCTCCTGTTTGTGATGCAGCGTCAAGGATAACCGCAGCCATGGTCTCCGAGCTGATAGTCCATGCTGCTGCGAACGTCGTCGAACTGTTCGTGCAGATGGTTGTTGTCCTGCAAATGTCCCCATCTGTTGACTCAGGGATCGAGATGTGGCTGCACGATCCGTTACAGTCATGCGGATAAAATGCCTGTCATCTCGACTGTTAGTGATACGGGGCCGTTGGGATCCAACACGGCGTTCCGTATTACCCTCCTCAACCCACCGATTCCATATTCTGCTAACAGTCATTGGATATCGACCGACGCGAGCAGCAATGTCGCGATAAGATAAACCGCAATCGCGATAGGCTACAATCCGACCTTTATCAAAGTCGGAAACGTGATGGTACGCATTTCTCCTCCTTACACGAGGCATCACGACAACGTTTCAACATGCAACGCCGGTCAACTGCTGTTTGTGTATGAGAAATCGGTTGGAAGCTTCCCTCATGTCAGCACGTGTGCTGCTCGCCAGCCTTGTGTGAATGCTCTGAAAAGCTAATCATTTGCATATCACAGCATCATCTTCCTGTCGGTTAAATTTCGGGTTTGTAGCACGTCATATTCGAGGTGCAGCAATTTTAATGGCCAGTAGTGTACGAAATTGCAGTGCCCTTGTTTTTGCGAATTACGTTGCAACGATCCTTCGGACATGCAAGCAATGAAAGAAAATTATTTATAAAATGGAGAAAGAGAGACACGAATGAGACAGCAAGAATGAAGCTGTGTTATTGGCCAGAGATAAGGCCAACGGAATACTGAAGATAGAAGATTTTGTATGCTGATATAAAAGCACAGACGTCAAATACAGAGAAAGTAGGGAGAACTCGGAAAAGATAGGAGAAAGTCCCTGGGTGTGGTCAGGGAGCCGTACCGTGTCGACAGGTCGCGTTACGTCCTCCGCAGGCCGTCTTTGCCTCCAGCAGAGGGCGCGCCGTTCTGAAGTAAGCAAGTCGCTGTGTGAGGAGTGAGACGGACGGCGGCAGGCAGTGGTAAAGGGGGGACCCTTCAGGCATGGCGTGTTGTGATTTGGGCAGATAGATTTCTCTGTCGGACGACTGCACTTCATGTAGGTTAATTCTTGCAAAGAAGAAAACAGCAGCCAGCCACTATTAATACTGCTATTTATTTAGGTAAATAGCGTCGTTACCGGTTTCGAACTGGCAAGTTCATCATCAGACGGCTGGTCACATGATTTTCAAGATACACTTTACATTTTCCGTTTTCGATTTTTATTATTCCACTGTGGCGAAGTATTTTCGGTGTGTTGTTGCCTTACGGTAGAAAGACAGTGTTAGAAGCGCCCTATGTGAAAGTAACTAACCTCCAAACGATTAAATACAGCGTAAATAAATATGTGAGGTTAAGTGGTTGTGGTACTTACGTCGAAAATTCCGCGCGAGTTTGTTGCGAAGTTGCAGGATTGTATTTTTCGAATCTTCCTCAATATATCCAGCACTTACGTAATTCGAACGTCACCATCTTGTGCAAAGCACCACACACACACACACACACACACACACACACACACACACACTAGTGTCAGAGGCGTTCTCTCTCAGGGACATCACAATATACAGGTTGCTTTGATTTCACAGAATGACTGTTTTTAAAGAATAACATACCTTAATGAAAATTAAAACACAATGATAAACCTTACATTATAAACGTATAATATTATAAATGAAGTTAGCAGGCGTAGTAACCAGCATGTGTGAATGCTACTTATATGGTATTATGTAAATACTGTGCTATATACAAGGAGCAACATAGAGGTGAGATAAAGTGAATAATATGACAGTAACAATTGTATTAACATCTATCTATGGTGCACTTAAATTTTGAATCAAGCATAGTAGCAGTAATTTGTTTTCCAAGAATTAAGGTAGCATTACAAATACATTACAAGTATTTATATTACAAAGAATACCATATTCACTGAGCATTGATTACAAATAAATTGGGAAAATGTGATGGCCAGTTGTATGAATGCTACTTATATGGTATTGCGTAAATACAGTGCAATAAATAGGTGACAACATATACATGAGGTACATGAATAATATGACAGTGGTAATAATATAAATGCAGTATGGCACACCAGTTTTATTTTTAAATCAATTTTACAATCGCAGTAATGTGTGATTGAGCAGGCAGCTATATTATGATGTAATGCTTTATTTGGATTATTGAATGCATGTTGTTGTTAAAAAGAGTAGTGTTTATTTAAGCACTTCAGTATTCCGCTTCGAGTCAAGTGTCCGATAATACGTTTTCATCTTGGTGGCTCCGGAGGACACGAGGCGATCGAAGTTATTCCTACTGCGGAAGTCCGTGGTTTCGGCGCCTTTGTTAAGAGGGGAGTGTGACGTTTTAAAACAACCGTGACGTACCTTACTTCTGTTGAGTGAATTTGGAGACAACCTGAACTTCTCAAAATGTTCCTTTCTGTTGTTTGCCCTGTGCTTCACCGTCTGCTTATGCGCCTTACACGCCTTCACAGTTATTAGAACTAAAAAAATACATACCGGCTCAATCTTCCTACTTGCTTAAGCCCCGGTCGTGGGTACGCTGAGTATCAGATCAACAGGCCTGCACGTGTTTGTACCAATTACTTATTATACCAGTGTAAATTTGTGGATTACATACGGTCTTTTCACCTCTTCGTATATGACAGCTTTGTGCACTTTGGGTTAAGTTACCTCACTTATTGCTGTGAGTGGCTTTGATGCTTGCTGGTGAACTTGTTAATTCTGGGAGTAAAGGATTCATGACGCTTTCTTGGTATTTCAGGTAGTGCGTGCTAATGTAACTGAAGTTCGTGTGCAAGACGTGTGCATCAATTCTGCTCTTGTGGATTTTCCGTCCCGAGTGGCAGCCCCTTCCTACCGTTACGCCATTGAGCGTTGTTTTGAAGCTGATTTGTTGTGGCGGACGAATCTTCTTAACTTATTGTTGAAATTTTGATGTGTGTTCGGTAATAAATCACGATTTTTTCTTGCTATTAATACTTGAGGGCTTGGTTTCCGCCCCTTTATTGACACGTGGGTATGTGATTACGCCCGCAGCCATATCATGTTCAGTTCCTTCACTGGGCGGTTAAAGATCATTTATGATCTGATTCTTTGTGGAAATTCAATATCCCTTTTTTTTGCCAGGTAATACTAGTAGTTACCAGCGCCATGGGACGAATTGTCCCAATTATCCAGGAGGTGTCTATATCTGCTTTACACTGAGTAGCTACGTGGGTGTAACCGGATTCTGAAGTTGGGCTGCCTCTTAATGATCATTACTCGCGAGGCAGAAAACTGCTTGACGCAAACTGCTGTTTCTTTAAAAATTATGTGTCGTTTTGGAGAACTGAATGTAAATTTTAAGGTCATTGTTTCAGCAAGTTTTCATTCCCTTGATCACTAGTGTAGTGGAACATTCTGCGATACTAAGCAATTGCAAATGAGTAAATAGGCTGTCAGAAAATACAAGGCGTACTACGAAATTGTTTATTACATAAAGTCTTCTTGATGTAGCTGTCTTTTTGAAGCATTGATACTGTATTAAATTTTTGCAGTGTTCGTCTAACACATGAGCTAGTATCAAAAAAAATTTCTGTCTCCTAATAACTACATGGTATATTATTATAGTGATAGGTGATTAATTCTCAGGAAACTGCAACAAATTTCTTTGCTTCTGTGATGCGGGTTGTTGAAACTATTTTTGTCCATAACTGTGATAGTTTAGTGAAAAAATATTTTCTGTCTTTGAACAACGATATTTTCAGAACCATAAACAACATTTTGGGTTTCCTGTGTTTTTAATAGTACAATGTGCATCAGTCTGACATTGTACTAAAGTGTTACTTCAGTGCAGAGTAAACACTGCAGCCCATGATTGGGTTCAAATGGCTCTGAGCACTATGGGACTTAACTGCTTAGGTCATCAGTCCCCTAGAACTTAGAACTACTTAAACCTAACTAACCTAAGGACATCACACACATCCATGCCCGAGGCAGGATTCGAACCTGCGACCGTAGCGGTCTCGCGGTTCCAGACTGCAGCGCCTAGAAACGCTCGGCCACTCCGGCCGGCCCCATGATTGGGGATGAGCACATTAATGAAATTTGATTTCCTTTAAGTGTTGTTGTTATTGTTCTTAACGTGTTTTAACTAATTATTGAAAGCTTACAAGTAAATTTTCTTAATTGGTTTGATAGATCTTTTAACCCATACGTCGTTCAATAAATTTTTTCGTCACGAATGATGTTCAACCCTTACTTCAACCTAGTCCTCCCCTCCTACGCAACGCCACGCAGTTGTTTTGTACCAGCCACGCGGAGCAATTTGCACACAACGAGGTGAAGCTTTCTACCGCTCCCTCACGGACAACGAAGGAAATATTCCTCGACGAATGCATACACCCTCCAGACAACCACAAGAGGGGAGAAAAGTTATGGGATACCTCCTAACATAGTATCGGACCACCTTTTTCACGGCTTCGTGCAGCAACTCGACCAGGAATTTACTCAAAAAGTGTTGAAGTCCTCTGCAGAAACACTGAGGATGCTGCCTCTGTAGTCATCAATAATTGTGAAATTGTTGCTGGTGCAGGATTATGTTCACAAACTGACCTCTCGATTACGTCACTCAAATGTTCGATGGGACACATGTCGGGTGATCTGGATGGCCAAATCATTCGCTCAAATTTTTCAGAGTGTGCTCCCATCCAATCACGAACAGTTGAGGCCCGGTGACATGGCGCACTGTCATCCGTAAAAATTCCATCGGTTTTTGGAAATATGAAAAACATGAGTGGTTGCAAATGGTCCCCAAGTAGCTGAAATTCACTATTTCCAGTCAATGATCGGTTCAGTTAGGTCAGAGGAGCTAGTCTATTTCATGTAAACACAGACCACATCATTATGGAGCCAACACCAGCTTCCACAGTCCCTTGTTCACACGTTGTGTCCTCGGCTTCATAGGATCAGCGCTACACAGAGACCGTACCATCAGCTCTTACCAATAAAAATCGGGACTCATCTGACCGGGCCACGGTTTTCCAGTCGTATAGGATCTAACAGATGTGGTCACGAGCCCATGAGAGGCGCTGCAGGCGATATGTAGTTAGCAAAGGCTCTCGCACCGGTCGCCTGCTGCCCTAGTCCATTAAGGTCAAATGTCACCGCACTGTCCTAACAGATACGCTGGTAGTACGTCTCAGTTTGATTTCTGCGGTTATTTCGTGCAGTATTTCTCGTCCGTTAGCACTGACTACTCTACATCTACATCTAAAATTATACTGTGCAAGCCACCCAACGGTGTGTGGCGGAGGGCACTTTACGTGACACTGTCATTACCTGCCTTTCCTGTTCCAGTCGCGTAAAGTTCGCGGGAAGAACGACTGCCGGAAAGCCTCCGTGCGCGCTCGAATCTATTTAATTTTACATTCGTGATCTCCTAGGCTGGAATAAGTAGGGAGAAGCAATATATTCGATACCTCATCCAGAAAAGCACGTTCTCGAAACCTGGACAGCAAGCTACACCGCGATGCAGAGCGCCTCTCTTGCAGAGTCTGCCACTTGAGTTTGCTAAACATCTACGTAACGCTATCACGCTTACCAAGTAACCCTGTGACGAAGCCCGCCGCTCTTCTTAGGATCTTCTCTATCTCCACTATCAATCCGATCTGGTACGGATCCCACACTGATGAGCAATACTCAAGTATAGGTCGAACGAGTGTTTTGTAAGCCACCTCCTTTGTTGATGGACTACATTTTCTAAGGACTCTCCCAATGAATCTCAACCTGGTACCCGCCTTACCAACAATTAATTTTATATGATCATTCCACTTCAAATCGTTCCGTACGCATACTCCCTGATATTTTACAGAAGTAACTGCTACCAGTGTTTGTACCGCTATCATATAATCATACAATACAGGATACTTCTATCTATGTACTCGCAATACATTATATTTGCCTATCTTAAGGGTCAGTGGCCACTCCCTGCACGAATTGCCTATCCGCTGCAGATATTCCTGCATTTCTCTGCAATTTTCTAATGCTCCATTTTCTCTGTATACTACAGCATCATCCACGAAAGCCGCATGAAACTTCCGACACTATCATCTACTAGGTCATTTATATGTATTGCGAAAAGCAATGGTCACATAACACTCCCCTGTGGCACGCCAGAATTTACTTTAACGTCTGTAGACGGGTCTCCATTGAGAACAACATGGCGTGATCTGTTTGCTAAAAACTCTTCAATCAAGCCACACAGCTGTTCTGATATTCCGTAGGCTCTTACTTCGTTTATCAGGCGACAGTGCGGAACCGTATGGAACACCTTCCGGAAGTCAAGGAAAATGGCATCTACCTGGGAGCCAGTATCTAACATTTTCTGGATCTCATGAAGAAATAAAGTGAGTTGGGTCTCACACGATCGCTCTTTCCGGAATCCATGTTGATTCCTACAGAGCAGATTCTGGGTTTCCAGAAATGACATGACACACGAGCAAAAAACGCCGCTGCTCTTGGTCGTTAAATGAAAGCCGTCGGATAATGCGTTGTCCGTGTTGAGAGGTAATGCTTGGAACAGGGTATTCTTGGCACACTTTTGACTCTGTGGATCTCGGGATATTGAATTTCCTAACGATTCCTGAAATGGAATGCCCCATGCTTCTAGCACCAACTGCCATTCCTCGTTGAGAGGCTGTTAATTAAAGTCGTGCGGCCACAACCACGTCAGAAACTTTTTCACATGAATCACCTCAGCGTAAATGACAGCCCCGTCAATGCACTGCCGTTTTATACCTCGTGTACGCGATACTGCCGCGACCTGGGTAGGTGCATGTGGCTATTCCATGACTTTTGTCACCTGAGTGTATATACGCAAGTGAATTTATGTTCCGCTGCAAAAAAGCAACAGGAGTATTTCCCCGACTGATGACTAGCGCCAACGTGTCCAGTAAACGAGAAGTAGCTGCTGGCGAAGTGCTCTGTACGCGATGGTTGCTAGGCAACCAGTCTATGTCGGGCTGACTCCACGACAGACGCCGACGCAGTCCCCGCTGGCGCCTCATTTATCTCGCCAGATGTCGCAATTAGCAGCCCCCGCTCGGCGGCGCAGGTAATTAAGTTCCGTCCTAAATGAGAAAGGGATGGCGAGAATTGCTGGCGATAGCGACGGATAGCGTGCGCGAAAGTGGCGGAGGCCGAGCGGGAGGCGCCGCACAGAGCGAGATACCTCCGGAGCGCCGGCAGCTAACGACCCGCCGCGTAACGTTCGACTGCGCCCTCGTATTACGCCTTCCTGCGACGGATAGGCCCTGGCCGTGCACCGGGAGGATAACAAAGAGTTTGTGATTTACTGCCATCGATAACAGATGCGTTACTCTGCGCGTACACTGGTGCAGGAGACCTGAGTCTCTGTACGAGGATGAATAACGTTCCTAGGAAAAAGTACACAGTAAATTTGCATTAGTTTAATTGTCCCAACCTGGGAGTAATTACCTCCTGAAGGATAATATGTCATTTTATGGGGGGGGGGGGGACCAAAACGGTTCAAATGTCTTTTGGTCACAAAACTGAATTATCTTTAGAAGACTATTTCCTAAGACTATATTACTGATTACATAACTTGCCAGAAATTACTTTCTTTTTTTCAATGCTAACATTAGCCATTAATACAACATTATTGAGGTTACAGCTTGTGAAACGAATGTATGAACAATATCTTCCTCACATAGCCCATGCACTACACACATATTTTGTACTATGCATCTGCGACAGTTAACTTGAGACATACATGTTATATCGAGTATGCTTCAACATCTCAGGGAAATGCCTTTCCCACCTTGTAGGTAGTTCCCTCAACAGAGTACAATCTGATTCATTACTCACTTCATAAAAGTAATCTAAATAAGTGTCAGGACAACAAAACACAGACCACCGTGATACACTGCTGTGGGACGTACACTGTATTATTGTATGTGTTGTATTGTATGTTAACGGGGGACCTAGAAACGACGGAGATGCTCCGTCCCCGCCGCAGCCGCAGTGGTCCGCAACCCCACGACGACTATCGCAGTCCACTTCACCCCTCCGCCGCCCCACACCGAACTCAGGATTATTGTGAGGTTCGGCCGCCGGTGAACCCCCCAGGGAACGTTTCACACCAGACGAGTGTAGCCCCTATGTTCGCGTGCTAGAGTAATGGTGGTGTACGCGTACGTGGAGAACTTGTTTGCGCAGCATTCGCCGAGATAGTGTAGCTGAGGCGGAATAGGGGGAACCAGCCCACATTTGCCGAGGCAGATGGAACACCGCCTAAAACCACTCCACAGACTGGCAGATTCACCGGACCTCGACACAAATCCTCCGGGCGGATTCGTGCCGGGGACCAGGCGCTCCTTCCTGCCCTGAAAGCCGTGCGTTAGACCACACGGTATTATTACTATAATTATTATTATTATTATAGTGGCGGTGGTCAGATACAAAACATTGGCAGCCTGAAGTCTTCCAATTTCCGCCAGTCAGGTGAGTTGCAAACAGTAGGTCAAAGTAGAGTAGACATCTTTTGATGTGATTGATTTTAACTGACGTACAGGAGTAGGCTAAGCAAGTGTCGCTAAGGAGAGGACCTGTACAGAGAGAGTATTTATTGTAGCAAGTTTCTACCCTCAGTGAGGAGGGTCAGCTTTCTTTTCAGTGATTAGTTTCATCATTCTATAAAAACGTTATTAGAATCAAGCAGCATCCATTATCTCATTGATTCACCAGTTCAAGATTTAAAAAAATATCTACAAAAACTGAATGTAAACCTTTCGTAATTTTGAAAATGAATGTGTTCAAAGAAATTTTTTTTTATTTTTAAAGTTAAGTCGGGAGCTAATGTTAATGATAGTGGAAGGAAGATTTTGGGGAGGGCGGAGGTAAGTTAATAGTTAATATCTGATGGTACTGGGACGTAATGGTCTCGGAAGGGTTGGGAAACAATGCATTAGTTCGATAGCAATTTTCACCAGCTAACAGTACAAAAAGGAAGAAAATCGTGGATCATTTCACTATATACTATCTGAAGTGTATGGTCAGTAAATGGTGCATTAGGTAAAAGAACCCGTCCCGAATTTGGGTCGTGGTAGGAGGAAGAGAGCCACCAGTTAGAAACTCACAAGTACCTAGACGAGATACGTTGATTATTCAGCTACTTTTCACAGAGGGAGCAAGATGCAAATAGAGAATATGGCTAAAAAATTGAACAGTGTGCATTCCAGCATCAAATTCATGAGAAAATGTGAAACTGGTTAGATGACTTTTTTAAGACTCATAAACGGCATACACGTATATTGGAAACCGACACATGAGGACGTGATTATCAATGCCTATTCTAGTTATCCTCTACTTCAGAACCATGCATACATTCTTTTACTCTAAGACTTCCCCATTAGGCCAAGCGGTAGTCTCGACCGCACAGTCATCATTACGTGAGTACTTTTTATGTCTTCTTCTTCTTCCTCGTTTCACCCAACTTTGGGGTACGTTGAATCAATCACTTCTGTGTGTTCTGTGCCTTTCTTTTCGCCCAGTACTGCTTCATTCTTTCTAATCTTGCTTTTCTTTCCTCATCAGAGATGACAATCGTTCTTTTCTTTCTATTTTGGAGCTGGAATCCCTCTTTTCTGTCTTTGCTTATCATTTTTGCGTTCCTGTCTGTGAGCATTTTTTCTGTGATGTGTAGTTCTCTTAAGTCTTTCTCTGTTTGGATAAACCAATTTGGTTTGGATTTTTTATTCCTGAAGTAGTCAAACATTCTTTTTGTAAGTCTATTTGGGTTCATTCTGAGAATGTGCCCATAAAACTCAATTCTTCTTTTCCTCATTGTATCCGAAAGTTTTTCTGTGGTTTTGTAGAGTGTTTCATTTTTGGTATGAATTAGTTTGTCGTTATGAAATTTGGGGCCTAAAATTTTTCTCAATATTTTTCTTTGTTTGATCTCTAGCCTTTCATTTGGGCCATGGTTAGTGATAGATAATGTCTCAGCTGCATATAGTGCTTCTGGTTTAATGACAGTGTTGTAATGTTTTATTTTTGAATTCCATGAGAGGGAATTTTTATTATAAATATTTTTAGTAAGCTGAAAGGCTAGTTCAACTTTGTTTCTTCTTAATTCTATTGCTTTTTTCTCAAGGGCGTTCCAGCTAATCCATTCACCAAGATATTTGAATTCTTTAACAATTTCGATCTTTTGGTCTCTTACTTTAAGATATTTCATTGGCTTTTTTATATTTGTGATTATTTTGGTTTTTTCAAAAGAAATTTTAAGGCCTATTTTCTCTGCTTGTTTCTGTAATTCGAGGATCTGTTCTTTGGCTTCTTCCCATGTTTCAGCTAGTAGGGCCATATCATCTGCAAATGCTAGGCAATTAACCTTGATGCCTTTGTTTTTTGTTCCTAGTCGGATTCCACTATTGATTTTCTTGTTCCATTCTCTTACTATTTTTTCTAGAGCACAGTTAAATAACAATGGAGAGAGTCCATCACCTTGTCGTACTCCAGTTTTTATCTCAAATAGGTCTGAGAGTTCTCCCATAAATTTAATTTTGGAGTATGTGTTGGTGATGGTTTCTCTAATTAGGTTTGTAGTTTTATTGTCTAGGTTCAATTCTTTTAATATGGAGATTAGAGATTCCCTGTCTATGGAGTCGTACGCCTTTTAAAGTCAATGAATGTGATGACATACGCTTTTGCTCTCGATTTTTGGTAGGTCATAAGATTTTTGAGGTTTAGACTTTGTTCTGGGCAGGATCTTCCCTTCCTGAAGCCTGCCTGGTATTCTCCAAGTTGACAATCTAGCTGGGGTTCTGCTCTGTTCAAAAGGACTTTAGACAGTATTTTGTATGTTACGTCAAGGAGCGAAATCCCTCTGTAATTGTTGGGGTCTGTTCTGGATCCCCTCTTATGAATTGGGTGAATGAGGGCCATCTTCCATTCATCCGGAATTCTTTCTGTTTTCCATATTTCTTCAAATATGTTTTGGAGAGATTCTATTGACATTTTTCCACAGTTCAGCTGTAATTTGGTTCTCTCCCGAAGCCTTATAGTTTTTGAGATTCAAAATGATTGATTGTAGTTCCTCGACGGTGGGTGGTTCTGAGTTAGGACTTGTTAAAGTTGAGTTGCTGAAATCCATTTTTTCAATTGGTTCTTTACAGTTGAGAAGGTTTCTGAAATATTCCCTCAAAAATTTGCAATTATCCCTGTTGTTGTGTGCAATATTACCACTTTCATCTTGTAATTGGAGTGTCGGTGGGCTGTACTTGGTTATTTTTTGTTTAAAAGTTCTGTAAAAGCTCCTAGTCTTGTTTTTGTTGAAGTCTTCGTTGATCTGCAAAAGGAGTTGATCTTCTTGTGCTTTTTTAATTCTTTTGAGGTTTTTACTCACTAGTTTTCTTACACTCAGGAAATTTTGCCTATTATATTCATTTTTCTGAGATTGCATCTGTTGCCATGCTTTCTTTCTTTGCTCAATAAGTTTGTCACATTCCTCTGTCCACCATGCGTGTTTTTTGATTTTGGTTATAGGTGCTATTTGTTCAGCTTTGGTTAGTAGGCTTTCCTTCATTTGATCCCAATTTTGGTTCCTTATATCTTGAGTCGCGAGGGGAAACTCCTTCGAATTCATTATCTTTTCTGGATCGTATCTTCTGCTTTTGGGTTTACTGTTTCTATCTTTCCTTTTGGGGATAATTTTGAGTTTTATTTTAGAAAGATGGTGATCAGAATCCAAGTTTGCTCCTCTGAGTACTTTGACATTTTGTATTTCTGTATGGTGTTTCCATTTTATCGCCACATGATCAAGTTGAAATTCACCCAAGTGTGGGTTTGGTGAGGTCCATGTCTTCTGTTTTCTGGGTAGTCTCTTAAAGGCTGTGGATTTCAGGATCAAGCCATGCGCTTGGCAGAGTTCTACTAATCTGACTCCATTTTGGTTAGTTGTATTGTGCGCTGGGTAGTTTCCAACAATATTTTTGTATTTCTTCTCTTTTCCTACTTGAGCATTGAAGTCCCCCGTAAGTATGATGTTGTGTTTGTCTGGGATCTTTTGCACCACGTCATCTAGTTGTTCCCAAAAACGTTCCACCTTTTCCTTGTTTTTCCTATTGTCTTCATTTATGGGGGCATGTGCATTCACAATTGTGTATACTCTATTAGCAGATTTAAAAGTGAGTGTGGAGAGTCTTTCCGATTGTGATTGAAAGCTGATAATGGAGTCTAAAATACTTTTATCTACTATAAAGCCCGTTCCGAGGTGGGGTGTGTTTTTCATTATTCTTTTGCCTACCTTTCCTTTGTATATTCTGAAACCTCCGGAATCAAAATTGTTTGCATCTATGTATCGAGTTTCTTGTAGTGATGTTATGAGTATTCTATGATGTTTGAGGGTATCTGTAAGATGTTTTAATTTTCCTGTTTTTAAAAGAGAGTTTACATTGAAAGTAGCTATGTAACTTGTTTTTTTACATTTCAATTTGCTTGATGTCTTATCATGTCCCGATTCATCTCTGTGCAATGCTGCAGACTCCCCAGAATCCGATAGTCTGCTTGCGCACCTTGGTGCGGTGGATTGTCCACCTGGGGTAATTTGTTTCACATTACACTCTTCCATGATTGATAGTATTATGTAAGGGGTGACTCTTCGAGCCACAAATTTACAACCACGGTTGTTAGCCCTGGAGGTTTTTCCCAGCCGCCCCTAACCTGGGGAACAGACGCTGACCAAAGACCGCCCAATGTGAGACAGTCGCCTTTGGATTTCTGGTCCTGTGTTGGTCCACGGGTGGTATTTTATTTCCCACCTACCCTACATATCTGTAGAGCTTTCCCCTATCCGCCACCTGGGGACGCGCCCGGTAGGGGAACAGGTTCCCCCTCGGGTTTTTATGTCTTATTCTATTGCGAATATATAAATCACGAATTAGTAGCAGCTGCTATGGAAACAGCGTCTTCGTAATGCTAACTATAGCCTCCAAACGGCGTTCTGGGTCACAGTTTAACTTATCACGTTGGCTTATTATTTAATGTTTTATAAATCTGTTTTTAATGCATACGATATCCGTAGGGTACTGAAATTCCTGCTAAGCTTTTAACATACGACACATAAATCGCTTCCCATTTTCTGACATTGACGTTATTTAATCCGTGACTGCTTAGCCATCAACAGCAGTTTTGTGACTGGGCTCAGCACTACTGCTTCAAGTGTCACCATCTTCAACCGGATGGGTAACGGTACATCATTGTAATCTGTCCCCCCCCCCCCCCACCTGTCATTCTGAAGATGGCTCACTACTGGAGGCCGAAACCAGCCTTATTTTTAATGAATGATGCACGATCGAGACTGTTTTTTACTAATTTTATTTCTGTTTAACATGTAGCGGGAGCACATATAGTGTCCAGTAATTCTCAGACAAGGCACTTGACAACTGCTTCGTATATGAATTAGAAGAAGCAGTTGACAAGCACGTCTGGTTATGAGCTGTCCCACATGCGATTACGATTTAACAATGGACCTGAAGATGACCAGGTAACGATTTAAACTGCTAGTGTAATAAATTGACCTATACAGTAGCATGCAACCATGAGGGAGATCATAAGGAAAATGTATGGTTCGGTATATACACTCCTGGAAATGGAAAAAAGAACACATTGACACCGGTGTGTCAGACCCACCATACTTGCTCCGGACACTGCGAGAGGGCTGTACAAGCAATGATCACACGCACGGCACAGCGGACACACCAGGAACCGCGGTGTTGGCCGTCGAATGGCGCTAGCTGCGCAGCATTTGTGCACCGCCGCCGTCAGTGTCAGCCAGTTTGCCGTGGCATACGGAGCTCCATCGCAGTCTTTAACACTGGTAGCATGCCGCGACAGCGTGGACGTCAACCGTATGTGCAGTTGACGGATTTTGAGCGAGGGCGTATAGTGGGCATGCGGGAGGCCGGGTGGACGTACCGCCGAATTGCTTAACACGTGGGGCGTGAGGTCTCCACAGTACATCGATGTTGTCGCCAGTGGTCGGCGGAAGGTGCACGTGCCCGTCGACCTGGGACCGGACCGCAGCGACGCACGGATGCACGCCAAGACCGTAGGATCCTACGCAGTGCCGTAGGGGACCGCACCGCCACTTCCCAGCAAATTAGGGACACTGTTGCTCCTGGGGTATCGGCGAGGACCATTCGCAACCGTCTCCATGAAGCTGGGCTACGGTCCCGCACACCGTTAGGCCGTCTTCCGCTCACGCCCCAACATCGTGCAGCCCGCCTCCAGTGGTGTCGCGACAGGCGTGAATGGAGGGACGAATGGAGACGTGTCGTCTTCAGCGATGAGAGTCGCTGCTGCCTTGGTGCCAATGATGGTCGTATGCGTGTTTGGCGCCGTGCAGGTGAGCGCCACAATCAGGACTGCATACGACCGAGGCACACAGGGCCAACACCCGGCATCATGGTGTGGGGAGCGATCTCCTGCACTGGCCGTACACCACTGGTGATCGTCGTGGGGACACTGAATAGTGCACAGTACATCCAAACCGTCATCGAACCCATCGTTCTACCATTCCTAGACCGGCAAGGGAACTTGCTGTTCCAACAGGACAATGCACGTCCGCATGCATCCCGTGCCACCCAACGTGCTGTAAGTCAACTACCCTGGCCAGCAAGATCTCCGGATCTGTCCCCCATTGAGCATGTTTGGGACTGGATGAAGCGTCGTCTCACGCGGTCTGCACGTCCAGCACGAACGCTGGTCCAACTGAGGCGCCAGGTGGAAATGGCATGGCAAGCCGTTCCACAGGACTACATCCAGCATCTCTACGATCGTCTCCATGGGAGAATAGCAGCCTGCATTGCTGCGAAAGGTGGATATACACTGTACTAGGGCCGACATTGTGCATGCTCTGTTGCCTGTGTCTATGTGCCTGTGGTTCTGTCAGTGTGATCATGTATCTGACCCCAGGAATGTGTCAATAAAGTTTCCCCTTCCTGGGACAATGAATTCACGGTGTTCTTATTTCAATTTCCAGGAGTGTAATACAGAAACTGGACAGTGGGAAAGAAAGCACAATGATGATCGGTATTGGCTGTTTAAAAAAGAAGTAATTGGGAGGGTCACTGCAAGAAGAAGACTACAGCGAGTTAGGCATGTTCTCCGAGCGGATATTAGCAAACAGGTAGACGTCCAAGAGTTGTAAAGGGAAAGTTTTAGTGATCCCGGAACAAGCAAACCCAAGACAGAAGTAAATGGTCAAACATTTCTATTGAGTCAACTCATGATTCATAGACTGGATGTGTTGATCATTCCGTTATGTTTCGTCTTTTGTATTCGTACTACTTATCTTCTGCCATGGGCCCAAATGGCATGTTTATGTGCAATAAATGATGATGGTGATGATGATGATGATGATGATGATGATGATGATGATGAAGTGATTATGATGAATTGTCAACAGCTGGTTACGGTTTTACATTACAGATGAAGATGAGCTGAAAATACTAGTGTAATAAATTGATTGATACAGCTGTGAGCTGCGTGAAACCATGAGTTTTCAACAGTTTTCAAAAGAAGTAAATCACTGCCTTCTCAAAACGATAACAAGAAACAGAAATATAAAGAAGAGGAAAACCACATGCACAAACGGCATCCTGTAAGGTCAAATATGCCGCTATGAAATACATAGACAAAACGTCATATAACATTGAGCACGTATTCTGGAGAAACAGGGTTAAAAGTGCACCCAAGACACTAAACAGTACAATAAAGAGATTGCACTGTAACTTACAGCATAGGTTAATAAATATGAGAAATGTGGCATCTACAGGGATTCGGAAATTGCCATTACGAACTTCTAGGACTTGTAGAGTGGAATGAGAATATAAAATTTTAAATAGGAACCAACTGTTTGAAAACATGTTTGCTGGGTGGATATGCAGCAGGTAATAATATTGGGTTGAGGGTTGGTTCAAATGGCTCTGAGCACTGTGGGACTTAACATCTGTGGTCATCAGTCCCCTAGAACTTAGAACTAATTAAACCTAACTAACCTAAGGACACCACACACATCCATGCCCGAGGCAGGATTCGAACCTGCGACCGTAGCAGTCGCGCGGTTCCGGACTGAGCGCCTAGAACCGCGAGACCACCGCGGTCGGCATTGGGTTGAGGGATGTTGGTTACGTGTATCGGCTGATACCATTTGACGTCTGTCCTACTGTACCCCTCTGACCTGGTTCGACCCGCATTCAAGTGCCTGTGAGTGTTACGGGAACTGGTTGAGTACACGTTTGCTGAATTCATCGACATGATCCTTCTGAGTGGTGAAGCTCACTTTAGTGGAAGAGCTGCTCGTCAACTTTATCAAGATCGTTCTCCCCAACGTAAACTCAATCGCATATCCTATTTGCCACAATCAGGCAACTATTTCGAGAAACGGTACCTTCACCGAAAGCAGCAGTGACTGTGGTGTTTCATGGAAACGCCTCGCACCCGAACTGGAAGAACCTGTTCTGCATCACGTTGAAAAGAATTCTTGAACGAGTACAAGAGCCTTCTTTGGCTATTAATGTGTGAAACCGCAAAACAAGTCTTGTACTACTTGCAACAGTGTTCGCGTTGCCTCCATATTACAAACAGACCTTTCAGACGTCTAAATTTCCAAATTGTTGTTGTATTCGGCTACCAGCTTCGGCGATATATTACGCCATCTTCAGGCTCCCTGTTTGTCTAATAGTCGGCAGATGATGTTTAAAGTGATCGCTGTCTCTGAATGCTGGCCCCTATCTTGACTGGGTCAAAGCTGGGAATCTTCCTACACGTCGGTCAGGGGGACTGCAGATGGCGCAATACATCGCCGAAACTGGTAGACCAAAAAACAATAATTTGGAAATTTTGACGGCTGAAAGGGGTTTGATTTGACGTTCTGTACTGAACGGGCGAATTCCGACAACCATCTGTGAAAGCATGGACGTAAAGAACTATTTTCAACAGGTAGTAGCACGGAAACTGGTTCAAATGGTTCAAATGGCTCTGAGCACTATGGGACTCAACTGCTGAGGTCATTAGTCCCCTAGAACTTAGAACTAGTTAAACCCAACTAACCTAAGGACATCACAAACATCCATGCCCGCGGCAGGATTCGAACCTGCGACCGTAGCGGTCTTGCGGTTCCAGACTGCAGCGCCTTTAACCGCACGGCCACTTGGGCCGGCAGCACGGAAACTGTACGTTTTCGGACATGGATTCCAATTCACTCTCTTCTACAAGTCCTAGAAATTTATAAGGGAAATTTTAGAGCACCCTGTATAGATTATCGTCCTGTGACTGCAAGAAAAGCTATATTGACCAAACACACAGACCCATTAACTTGAGGTTTAAGGAACATATCTGCGGCAGCTGTAAAACAGCATTAGGCTTATCTATGCTAAAGGACGGACGTACGGCTGAAATTCCTGTAGGACAAAAGTTGCATGGGACAAAGGGGGCCATAATATGACTTTGGTTTTTTGGTTCTAGGTGGGATCGCTTGAAAGATATGAAGGTTAACTTTGCTTTTTTAAATGGGATGCTGTAGTTTGGTACTTATTTTCTGTTAGCGGCTATCGAGACGAATCTTATGATGTGTAACAGTAAGGTCTTTGAAGGTCAACGGAAGGTGACAAAGGTGGCATGAACGTCAATTTACAGAAGGTGTCAGAAGTGCTGACTATTGGTATCAATGCAATGCTGCAATCTTCTTATAATGGATTGAGTGGTATTCCATATTACATCGGAACTTATCGAAGCACATGCTCTGACAATTCTCTCTCACTTATCTTTAGGTGTAGTTGGAACATCTTTAAAACAATGTCTTTTACGAATCCCCACAAGAAAAAAATCCAGAGGCGCCAAATCTGGCGTACGATCCGGCCACTACTTATTTCCTCCTCGTCCAATCCAACGATTCGGGAATTGTCTCTGCAACTCATTTATAGTCATCAGCGAAAAATGTGCCGGACGCCCATCGTGTTGATACCGCATTCTGTTCTTTGTTCCTAAAGGTATTTCTTCCAATAACAGACCTAATGTTTCTTGCAGGAATGTGGTGTACTTCCTACCATTAAGATTTCCTTCGATGAAATAAAGGTCTATAATTCTGTACTCCAGAATCCTACACCATATATTCACCGGCCACGGCTTTTGGTGTGCAACTTGCCGCAGGCAAGATGGATTTTCTGTTCGCCAATAACGCATGCTATGCAAATTAACATTTCCATCGTTCATGAATATAGCCTCATCAGTAAATAAAATAAAATTAATAAATGTGTCAGCACTCTGAATCTGAAGTTGAGACCACCGGTAGAATTCAATGCGGCACATAGAATCCATACCAGTTAATTCTTGTTGGAGACTGATATGGTACGGTTGATATTTATGGCGATGCGGAACACGAACAACACTACTCTGGCTCATGCCAGATTCCCTTGTGATTTGACGCGAACTATTACAAGGGTCTCGAACCACAGTGGCAAGAGTACCAGTTTCCGTTTCCTCGTTAGTAACTTTCCTTTGTCGGATATGTTTCCGATTGGTTGAAGATTCAGTTGTTCTCAATTTATTATACCCATATTTAAATGTACGACGTGTAGGGTGAGTACGTTGAGGAAATCTTTCAGCGTATAAGTCTCTAGCTCTCACTGAATTTCGTTGCCATTCTTCGTACATGAGAAGCATATCAACTTGTTCATCGAAGGAATGCATCATTCACATTCACTTGATTCGATGATACTATTAGTGTTGCATTGCGAAACCGTCGAATGGTTTTTACATGTCAATGGCACTTTAGATGGATACACCGTATACGGCAAATATTTACTATTTTCAAGACATACGAGAGAAAATTGTCAGAGAATGTGCATCGATAAGTGAAGCCGTGATAAGGAATACCACTCAAGCTATGATAAGAAGACTGCAGCACTGCATTGATACCAATGGTCATCATTTCGAGCACCTTCCGTAAATGGACGTTCATGCCACCTTTTTGACCTTCGTTGACCTACAAAGACCTTACTGTTACACATCATTGGAGTCGTCTCGATAGCCGCTATCAGAAAATTTATCCCATGTAACTTTTGTCCCACAAACGTTTCAGCTCCTATCATACTTTCGGAGTTATTCTAGGTGGCAATAGTTATTTACTCACCCTGTACGTTACGAAATAGAAGAAACTGCGAACTTATAAATAAACGGAACGAGTATGCAGTTGATGCATATGTTTAGTATTTGCGACGATATGTTTAGTTGAGGAGCGGCTGCGCCCTGTATACAAGCTTCAGCTGTTGATGCAGCCTTCCTGCGACAGAGTGAGTGCTGCGCAGGGCCGTCCCAGCATCTGCTGAGTTAACATTAACTCCTTGCAGCTGGAAGAGGAGCGCCAGCAAGATGTATCGGAATGCCACCGTCATTGTATATTCCGTGTCGTCTCCACTGAGTTTAGGGGCTTTTGTTTAAGCATCTAGCAGCCCGAGGTTCTGCGCTATCAATCGTCATATATACCGCAAACTGGAAAGCAGAGTGGCATAAGTCGAAAAAAAGGCACGCTTAGTTTATGCTTCTGAACATATGGGTGAATTTCCCCAACGTGGACGTAAAATACAAAGCAAATTACTGCCAACAACACTTATTTGTAATTTATTCTGAGGTGGCAGTGTAAGTAGGCTGTTTAGGTTTTTTTATTGGTAACGCCACCTCTGTATGAAAATCACTGGCTGTGCTGTGTGCAGTCTGTGGCTGCTTTGCATTGTTGTAATACTCGCCATTGTAGTGTTAGGCAGCTGGCTGTGAACAGCGCGTAGCGTTGCGCAGTTGGAGGTGAGCCGCCAGCAGTGGTGGATGTGGGGAGAGAGATGGCGGAGTTTTGAAATTTGTCATGAACTGCTATATATATATATATATGATGATCTCAAGGTAAATACATTGTTTGTTCTCTATTAATATCTTTCATTTGCTAACTATCCCTATCAGTAGTTAGTGCCTTCCATAGTTTGAATCTTTTATTTAGCTGGCAGTAGTGGCGCTCGCTGTATTGCAGTAGCTTGAGCAGCGAAGATTTTTGTGAGGTAAGTGATTTGTGAAAGGTATAGTTTAATGTTAGTCAGGGCCATTCTTTTGTAGGGAATTTTGAAAGTCAGATTGCGTTGCGCTAACAAAATATTGTGTGTCAGTTTAAGCACAGTCACGTATAATTGATCAAAGGGGAAGTTTCAGCAGAAGTCATGAGATGCCTCGTAATATCGTGCCGGACCACCTTTTTCCAGACTAGTGTCGCAACTCGACCTCGCATAGAGTTAATAAGTCTTTGAAAGTCACCTGCAGAAATACTGACCCATGAACCATGCTGCTTCTATAGATGTCCATTACTAAGAAAGTGTGGCCTGTGCAAGATTTTGTGCACGAGATGACCTCTCGATTATATCCCATAAGGGGTCGACGGGAATGGTCTCCCATTATATCCCATAAATGGTCGATGGGATTCATCTCCGGCGATATGGGTAGCAAAATCATTCAATCGAAGTGACCAGAATGTTGTGAAATGGAGCATTGTCATCCATAAAAATTCCATCCTTCTTTGGGAACATGAAATGCATGAATGGCTGCAAATGGTCTCCAAATAGCCGAGCATAGGCATTTAGAGTCAATGATCGTTCACTAGAGGACCCACTCCATTCCATGTAAACACCACACGCAACTATGACGTCACCATCAGCTTGCACAGTGCCATCTTGACGACTTGGGTCCATGGCTTCGTGAGGTTTGCGCCACACTCCAACTCTACCATCAACTCTTGCCGCTGAAATGGCAACTCAGCTGACCAGGTCACAGTTTTCCAGTCGTGTAGGATCCAACCGATATGGTCACGAGCCCAGGAGAGGAGCAGCAGGCGATGTCGTGCTGTCAGCAAAGGCTCTCGCGTCGGTCGCCATAGTCCACTAACGCAAAATTTGGCCGTACTGTCCTAACAGAAACGATAGTCGCACGTCTGACTTTATTTTCTGCGGTTTATTTCATGCAGTATTTCTTTTCCGTTAGCACTGGCACGCAAACGGCGCGGCTCTCGGTCGTTAAGTGAAAGCCATCGGATACTTCGTTGTCCGTGGAGAGACGTAATGCCTGAAATGGAATAATCTCGACACACTCTTGACACTGTGGATCTTGAAATAATGAATTCGCTAACGATTTATGGTACAGAATTTCCCATAAGTCTAGCTCCAACTACCATCACGCGTTCAAAATCTGTCACTTCCCGTGATGCAGCTATAATCGGGTTGGAAACTTTTTCACACGAATCATCACAAACGACAGCTCCACCGAAGTACTGCCCTTTTATACCTTGCGATGCAATACCACCACCATCCGTGTATGTGCATATCGCTATCACATGTTTTTTTGTCACCTAAGTGTAAAGAAACCTAACAGTATTTCAGTATATGTTTTATAGGCTTATTTCTTTGAGTTTTCCAAGTACTGTATTTTTGACTTGTGTCACTGTTCTAGTTGGGGTGTGATGTACCATATCGATTGCTCCTTTCTTCCTCTGTTTCACATAAGGTTTTACTACTTTCATGACCTGTACTCTGTGTTTCACGAATCGCTGATTTACTTTCATTGTATATCCTACATATTTTATGCTTTCAACATTCAATGATGTGTGTTATAGAGGACATGCATATCCAGTAGGGGTAGGAATCTCTATAGCTATATCTCTATAACTCCCTGATATGTGGTCTTATGTTCAAATGGACACTGCATGAACGTTTGTTCACAAAATGCCGCGCATAGGTATAATCCCGGTGTATTTTAATTGCACGTTACTTAGTTCAAAAGTAAACCCGCCCAGTTAGCCGTGCGGTCTAATGCACGGCTTTCCGGATTGGGAAGGAGCGCGTGGTCCCCGGCACGAATCCACCCGGCGGACTTGTGTCGTGGTACGGTGAGCCGGCCAGTCTGTGGATGGTTTTTAGGCGGCTTTCTATCTGCGTCGGCGAATGCAGGCTGGTTCCCCTTATTTCGCCTCAGCTACACTATGTTGGCGATTGCTACTCAAACGAGTTCTCCACGTACGCGTATACCACCATTACTCTAACACATAAACATAGGGGCTACACTCGTCTGGTGTGAGACATTCCCTGGGGGGTGGGGGGGATTGGGGGGGGGGGGGGTTCCGCCGTGGGCCGAACTACACAATAACCCTGAATGAGTGGTTCGGTGTGGGGCGGCGGAGGGGTGAAGTGGACTGCGGTAGTCGTCGTGGGGTTGTGGACTGCGGCGGTGCGGCGGGGACAGAGACCCTCCATCGATTCTAGGCCCCCAGTTAACGTACAATACAATAATTCAAAAGTAAGGAGACCCGTGATCAGGTTCTCAAGACCATGCGATAGTTGACCGACCGCCTCGTCATCCTCATCACTCATCAGCGGATGCGTAGTGGACGAACAAGAGGTCAGCACACCATACTCCCTGCCGTTGTCGACGCTCCGATTTGGGGCCGCTACTTCTCAATCAAGTAACTCTTCAGCATGGCATCAAGAGGCTGAGTGCATCCTAGTCCTCTCCTACCACAAAGGAAAAATCCCTGACAGTACCGGGAACTGAGCTCGGACCCCTGCATGAGGGTCTGTCCCACTGACCATTCGGCTACGGAGGCAGACTAACTCACAAGTAGATCTATCAAAGACGTATTTATTTTTTTTCATTTCTTAATATAGCCAAAATTTTATGTTACCTTATGGTGGTGTCTGAAGATGTCCGTTGCAGGGCAAAAGCAGTTATAATTGCATCGTAAAAAGCGTTTGCGTCAAAAATAAACAGAACTTCATGAATATCTGCATGTCAGTTGGACAACATCACGCATGGGCATGTGAACAGTGTGTCCAGCAAGGAGTACCCCCAAAAAATTTGGTACCCACACTGGTTGGTTGCAGTTATGTCAAAGCGATCAGCATCTGAGCTACGCTCGTCAACAGATGCTCTGCAGATATAGTGAAATGGACAACATCTGAGCTGGATGATATGTACAGGAAAATAGGAAAACTCATGACAATTCAACAATTCACCATATACTTCACCCTTGCAGTCACATCGATAGGATGTAACTATCTGCCACAAAAAAAAAAAAAAAAAAAAAAAGCGCTTAGCAAGCGATGCTGACAGTGACGAGGAGAAGTAGCCACCGGCAGAATATGTGAAAGACAGCCAAGAATGAGCTGTGACTGGAATCAACAGAAAGCCTCTCAGGGTCCAGAAAATTTGCAATCAATACCGGTCCCGCACTAAAGTACTGCTAGGACTGGAGTTGGAGTAGATCCAACTGATAAAGAAAAGACCTGTAATTGGCTGACTAAAGGAACACTGAAGATTTCTTTTTGCTGCACTGGAGCAAGCTATCGTAACTATGCCATCAAAGTTGGAATCGAGATATCAACAGAAGGTCCGAAGTACAGACACCGCGAAGAAACTGAGGATAGAGTGGGCCACATCTTGAGCTGTTGCGAAAATATCATTCCTATTTTACATGTGGAAGCACAATACTGTGACACAAATGACCCTCTGGAACTAAAGCCAAAATTACAGTCTGGTGATACCAAAGAACTAGTGAGACCACAAGCCAAAAATTGTTGTCAAAAATGAACATGTAAACTTACTGTGGGTCTTCCGACTTCAGAGAGATCGAATTCAGGAACACAATGCACAGTCACAGTTGTGGGGAAAGCAAAGTGTGGATCGTTGACATTGTCATCGAAGGTAGTAACACAAGAGACGAAACTCAACCGGAAGAACTTACCATTTACGAGGACTGGAAAATGAAATTACTGTGACTCTGGTGGAAACCAGCGAAATTACTTTCACTGCTTCTCTGCACACTAGGAGCAGTGGCAACAGATTTCAGTGGGCACTTGAAAACCATTTGCATTTACAAAATATCTATCTGACAGCTGCAGAAAACCAGTCACTGCCATTTGCAAGAATAATGCGACGATACATCACACAGTCCGAGACACTTGGGATGCATCTGACTAGTGACAAAATACAAAATCTGGAATACTGATCTCATTTGCTTTATTTACTGTTTTAAAAATATCAGAAATGAATTATGTAACCACAGTAAAATTTATGAAACGTTTTAAGGTAATTGATATAATAACAGTAATAGAAATAATAATAACGTAGTGCTTAGTATAACAATTTAGCAGACCTTTCCTGAAATTGCAGTTCAGAGAAATGCAGCATGGGATAAAGGATCCGTCCGATAATTTGAAAAGTTCCTGTGTCATGCAGCTAAGTTAATAGGTATGACAGCAACAAACTGTCAAAACTCTGACAACTTCAAAATTTACACAATATAAGATCGAAGTATGAATTGACCATTATCAGAATTTCACTTGAAACTATAACTGTGAAAGCTAGTCCGTACGCTGTTGTTATGCGTGCTTCTAAATGGATCAGTGATGGCTGGTATTATTTCCTTCATACAAGTGGCCAGAGACAGTTAACGCAAGAGTGTTCTGGGTATAGTAGGGCGTCACATTGTAAAACAGTGTCACTGATGAAACGAGCGTATGGGACATGATTACAGTGTTCTAATTCTCGGTGTACCCAATGGCCGAACGTTGGTTTCGTCAGTGACAGTTACTTACAAAATGACGTCGTGCTGCACAAAGAAAACTTTCATGTTAACATATTTTCTTCAGCCCCTTCTTACTATTTTGGGGAAGTTACTGTTACTTTTTTCTCATACTGTAATATGGCTCTGAGCACTATTGGACTCAATATCTGAGGTCATCAGTCCCCTAGAACTTAGAACTACTTAAACCTAAGTAACCTAAGGACATAACACACATCCATGCCCGAGGCAGGATTCGAACCTGCGACCGTAGCAGTCACGTGGTTCCGGACTGAAGTGCCTAGAACCGCATGGCCACCACGGCCGGCTCATACTGTAATACCGTGTAATTTAATTATTTATTGCGTTTAATACTGTCCATTGTGCAAAGTGTAATTTACAGCTTTATAAAACAAGTTTGGTGCACAGCATACTGTGCAAGTGGATTTTATCTTTCCTTATAATATTTAGTTACCTAAGAACTAGTGTCCCTTGGGAACAATAGTTATTTGTTCCCTGAATGTGGCCCGAGGAACCGAAAACAAGTTAGAAATAAACAAGAAGTCGTTAGAACTACAACACTTTACTTGTTATTCAACCTCAACAATTCTTGTTTTCTGTTGTTGTTTCTAGATGTAAACTAGCTCGTGTCCTATTTCAATTGAGTGTCAAGAACAATTATATTTAATGACAAATTTCCTTAATAGTTAAGCTTCTAATTTATTATTTTTAAATACATTTTGGGACATTTGTTAACTCTTTAGGATTGTAATGCAACACCAAAGATTCTATATCCACAGTACGTAAGTAAGTAAACTGGTATCATTTTCGGATTCTTTTGCATCTCACTACTGAATTACGACAGAGTTTATTCGCCAATAAAGCACTTTAAGCCTGCGAACCTGACAAGAGCAACTGTATAAAAGATACACACACACAAAACTAAATAATTCTCGAATTACCAGACTGACACGCGAAACGAGGAGCTGAAACTGTCGAGTGTCAAGCAACAACAACGTATAGTAACTTTCGACTTAAATAAGGTGTTTTAAACGTATGTGCGGAAACACATGCAAATGATCAAGAAAACTAACTCGTAGACTCACGTCTTTAATAGCACTTCGTCCAAAACGTAAATCACCATTCACAGTCACTGTTCCTAGGATTACGATTGGTTACAGAAGGCACCGGACTGTATTGAACTATTACCTGCAGGTGTCATATTGTAAATAAAATACTGTGTTCCAGCCATGGCCTCTGCAATTTGTTAAGGTTTACTTCTCAATCCATGTGAGTTTAAAATGTAAAAAGAAGCTTAACTGTCCTTACTGAAGATATGAAACGATTTTCATGGTTTTCTGTAAAGTGAGTTTTTTAATAACTACGAGACATATTCCAAAACTAAGATCGGTTTGGTGTGTGTGTTCAAATGTGTGTGAAATCTTATGGGACTTAACTGCTAAGGTCACCAGTCCTTAAGCTTACACACTACTTAACCTAAATTATCCTAAGGAAAAACACATACACCCATGCCCGAGGGAGGACTCGAACCTCCGCCTGGACTAGCCGCACAGTCCATGACTGCAGAGCCCAGACCGATCGGCTAATCCCGCGCGGCATCGGTTTGGTCATCTAAAAATTAGCTCATGAGAAAAGGTTTTTATTGGCAGTAATATTTTACTGTACGATGTGCTTTGCTTTTCCGCATGATCGCCATTTACATCTATAGACTTTCTGTGAATGCAGCAGCTTCTTTCACCCCTCTGCCGCCTGGGAATTGACCCAGTTGGTAACGCCAGTCTTTAATTCATCGTCGTTTTGAGATCGTTGTCCACCCAGTCACTTTTTCAAATACAAGAAGAGGAAATAACTGCTTGGTGTAAGGTCGGGACCGTGCGGAGGATGTTCGAGAAATTCCTAACGAAAATCTTGAATCTTCTCCTTGGATTTGGCAGCGGTATGTGGGCATGCGTGGTCGTGAAGGATTATTACGCCAGACGAGAGTGTCCCGCGTCTTACATTTTGCTTCGCACGTCTCAGTTTGGTTAGTGTTTCACAGTATACGTCAACTGTAATTGTTGACCAAAGGTCCGTGAAATCAATCAAAAGGACGCCATTTTCATGCCAAAGAACTGTAGCCATCATTTTTGTATTTGAGAACGAAAATTACTTAAACATGTTTCAATTGGGTGAACCTGAATTGTGCCACTGTGTCAACTGTTGTTTCGATTCTGCGTTTGTGTACGATATGCAGGTCTTCGCCCGCAACAATTTGGGACAACAAATCATCTCGATCTTGCCTATAGCACTGCAAAACCTGCCGTGCTCTACGTATTCTTTTGCTCTTTGTGCTGATCAGTGAGCATGTTAGAAATCCACCTCACACTCGGTTTGTAATAAGAAAGCTCTTCAGTGACAATCCTGTAAATTGAGGTTTGAGGAATTTTGGAATCCATTAGTCAGACCACTAACCATCAATCGCCGATCACTTCGAAGTTTTTGATTTAGTTGATCAATGATGTCGTCGGTCCGAATACTGGGTCTGCAACTCCACTGTTCATCCTGGACATTTGTGCGGCTGTTCTGAATTCTGGACAGCGTCTTAGAACTTTTTTTGCCACTCATTACTTCCGGTGCATACACAAGGCGTAACTCACGCTGCATTTCAGCGGGTGAAGATCCTTTTGTCAGCAAAAATTTAATCACACCGATCACTTCACAATTGGCCGAACCTGCGGTTGCCTCGACCATTGCGACCTGCTCTCATCAACTGGCAAACGACTGCTGAATCAAACCAACACTAAAGTTGTTACCTAAAGAGTCGACAGACAGCGCTTCATGTGTGAAACTTCATTCAGGCCTGCCATCATTTAAATATTGGTCACCGGACTGTAGTTTTGGAATATACCACATACTATGACAGTCAAACGATTCAGACAAACCAATGAAATTCGTGCTGCGTATTTTTATGCGTGATTGTTATCTACGAGTGTTTGTGATTCCACGTAATGTAGATCGCACGAAATCGAACAATATTCAACTGGAAGCCCGCGCAAAATATTCAAAGCAATCTCTCTCAGAGCACTAGAGTAATGTAACTACTGTCAAGTGTGTACCCCTGAAGCTACTGTGGACTGGAAACGAAGGTCGCTGAGCGGGCATTTCACGAATCACTTGAAAAATTATATACTCCGCGCCTCCGCGTAACGGGAGAAGAGCCCCGTGGTGACCGGACGCCACCCTTTGTTTCAGGCGACAAATGGCGTCGCGCCTATTCCGGTATTTCTCTGGTCGGCACAGAAAAGAACGGATGGGTAGAGAGGGAGGGGGGAGGGAGGGAGGACGGGAGGACACGGAGAGGTGTCGACTGGCGTGATGTATGGCTGCCCGGAAACAGAGGCGGCGCGCACAGGCCGACCCGGCGCGCTGTGCTCGGAGGCGGCCGGAGGTGAACGGAATGTCGTGGATAGGCGGCGAAACACGCCGGCTGCGAAGAAGAGAATTGTGACCGTGTGCGCGTCGGCGCTGTGGGTAGGAGAGGGGGTTCTGGAACAGGCCACACCAGCTGGAGGCGGGCGCCGTAGTCCGGAACCCCATTCTTCAGCCTCTTATCCTCCAGAGTGCTGTCTCACGTAATACTAGACTTGCTAGCAGTGAGATAGGCTAATCGCTGTTACTACACTACTTGTTGAAGTATCTTTGTGACTATTTGCAGAGTATTATTTCGAAAAATATCTCATAATTTATTGATCAGCGGCGAATCGAAATCTAGCTTCAGCATACAGAGCACCAGTCATCCTGAAAAATAGAATTCCTGGGAGAGGTAATGTTAATTCCATGTAACACCGCTTGTACCCCTGATAACGACCTCATTTTGGTGAGGAAACCATCAGGTTCTTCAGCTATGCGTTATCTACGGCGGGCGTTCAGTAAGTAATGCCACTTCTACACCTACATATACCTTGTACTACAACTAGCAACTTCTCACCCTGTTCCACTCCCAAACAGAACGAGGGAAAAATGACTGCCTATATGCCTCTGTACGAGCCCTAATCTCTCTTATCTTTGTGGTCTTTCCGCAAAATATAAGTTGGTGGCAGTAAAATTGTACTGCAGTCAGCCTCAAATGCTGGTTCTCTAAATTTCCTCAGTAGCGATTCACGAAAAGAACGCCTCCTTTCCTCTAGAGACTCCCACCCGTGTTCCTGAAGAATTTCCGTAACACTCGCGTGATTATCAAACCTACCAGTAACAAATCTAGCAGCCCATCTCTGAATTGCTTCTATGTCCTCCCTCAATCCGACCTGATAGGGATCCCAAACGCTCGAGCAGTACTCAAGAATAGGTCGTATTAGTGTTTTATAAGCGGTCTCCTTTACAGACAGACCACATCTTCACAAAACTCTACCAATGAACTGAAGTCGACTATCCGCCTTCCCCACAACTGCCATTACATGCTTGTCCCACTTCATATCGCTCTGCAATGTTACGCCCAAATATTTAATCGACGTAACTGTGTCAAGCGCTACACTACTCATGGAGTATTCAAACATTACGGGATTCTTTTCCCTATTCATCTGCATTAATTTACATTTATCTATATTTAGAGTTAGCTGCCATTCTTTACGCCATCAAATCCTGTCCAAGTCATCTCGTATCCTCCTACAGTCACTCAACGACGACACCTTCCCGTGCACCACAGCATCATCAGCAAAAAGCCGCACATTGCTATCCACCCTATCCAGAAGATCATTTATGTAGATGGAAAACAACGGTGGAACTACCACACTTCCCTGGGGCACTCCAGACGATACCCTCACCTCCGATGAACACTCACCATCGAGGACAACGTACTGGGTTCTATTACTTAAGAAGTCTTCGAGCCACTCACATATTTGGGAACCAATCCCATATGCTCGTACCTTAGTTAGGAGTCTGCAGTGGGGCACCGAGTCAAACACTTTCCGAAAATCAAGGAATATGGCATCCGTCTGATACCCTTCATCCACGGTTTGCAAGATATCATGGGAAAAAAGGGCGAGTTGCGTTTCTCAGGAGCGATACTTTCTAAAGCAGTGCTGTTGCATGGACAGCAACTTCTCTGTCTAAAGGAAATTCATTATATTCGAACTGAGAATATGTTCGAGAATCCTGCAACAAACCGATGTTAAGTATATTGGTCTGTAATTTTGAGGATCCGTCCTTCTACCCTTCTTATATACAGGCGTCACCTGCGCTTTTATCCAGTCGCTCGGGACTTTACGTTGGGCAAGAAATTCGCGATAAACGCAAGCAAAGAAAGGAGCCAATGCAGTTGAGTACTCTGTAAAACCGAATTGGAATCCCATCGGGACCTGGCGATTTATTTATTTTCAACCCATTTAGCTGCTTCAGAACCCAAGGGATGTCTATCACTATGTACTCCATACGGGAATCTGTACGAGACTCAAACGGCGGTATGTTTGTACGATCCTCCTGCGTGAAAGATTTCTCAAATGCTAAATTTAAAATTTCATTTTTTTAAAACCAAAAAGGAAAAAAGAATAAACCACCATTGGAATGTGTATTGCTCTATTTATGGCTTTTATGGCATTACCGTGAAAAATGCTAAAACTTCTTAGACATGATGTGTTAATGGCCTAAGAACCTTTAGTATTGTACTCGATAATGGCATAAAGGCCGAAACCCAGGTAGTACAGAAGATAAAAACAGTAATAAACAGTCAAACGGCGAATCATTTTTTTCAAAAGATTTGCTTGACTGTGGCTCAGTACCATCGAAAACAGCCATGTGTTATCATCGTAACAACGTCTCTCCTCCGAAGAAAAAGCTCAAATCCGCACTGTCAGCCAGTCTTCTAGGACTGTTATGGGAGTTTTCCTAATGGCCTCCCTCATGGCACAACAGTCAATTCGGAAATAATGATACCCTCAGGAAATCGATGAATTGGTTTAAGCTTATTCGCCGCCACAAAAATGTAAACGAATTTCGCCTTTCCCATGATAGCGCAAGGACTCAGGAAAGTCTTCGCACCCGATAGGACCTCACAGAGCTTCATTGGACTGTTCTTTCTCATCTCGCCTACAGCCGCGATCTCGTACCTTCCATCTGTTTGGCCCAATTAACGATGCACTCCGCGGGATGCAGCAAGTGGATGATGAGAAGGTTATTGATGCAGCAAGACGTAGACTCCGATGTCGACATGTAAAGTGGTATCACGCGGGTATACAGGCCGTCACGGTAAGGTGGCGTAGGCCATCGCCTTGAACTGAGATTATGTTGAAAAATAGGGTTCTGTAGCCAAAAGAGTAGGATATAATATGGTGTATTGGAATCCTGAATAAAACCAATCTGCTTTTAGGGAGAAAAAGTGTTGCGTTACCTATTGAACGCTCCGTGTAGCTGAAGACAGTTATGGATGGATAGATACTGTAGAGCTACTAATTTGTGCGAAGTTGGATGTTTCATTTCACCCGCTATTCTAACATCACATCATCATTAGTCGGTTTACTCAATGTTGAGTGTCGTGACCTGATATACTCATTCATTTTGTAGTGACCAAGTCTTCACTAGACGTCTCCAACGACAGCTATCTTTAGCTCTATTTAATATGATATGAAGAGGTAGGCCTGTAATCGTCTGGGCTTGATCCAACAATCTACTTGTTGCTCTTCTTCGCGATATTCAACCTTGAAAATTTCTTTGCAAGGGGGTCTTTTCTAAACCACCCCCGTATCTTCTCAAAATGTGTCCCTGGAACTGGAAGTAGCGTTGACTGACACGGGAAGATAAACTTCTTGTGATTCTAAATCCTTCTATAATGGAAGCTTTATTCCTTCTTTGTTTGTGTGGTGCACGTAACATATACCGCTAACACCATATCTCGAAGGCACTCTTTTCACTAACTTTCACGGGCCAGGTCTTGCAGCCGTTCAAAAATACAGAGAACACAAATGACGCAAGAAAGCGCACCTTCTGGTGTGTTGGGTACTACCTTATTCTGCTGGGTCTTGATGAGTTTAAGCATTGCGTCTCGGCCAAAGTCGATTCGTTGTTTTATTTTATTAGCAGAGTTTCCAGTTTCTTTGATGACAGACCCTAGGTATTGTAACTTTTCCTCCTATCTTTTTTACGTAATTCTGTAGCTCTCAATTCGTTCGAGCAATCAGTCATTCATGATAGGAAATACAGTCATAGCTCAGTCACCCAAAATGATTCTGAATTTTACTTGTTAGAATGAAATCAGGCGATGATTCTTCTTCTCTGCAGGCTCGTGCTTTGCGGCAGTCTGCTAATCTGTACAAATAAAATGCCTCGTAATTTTGGGAGCGTTGTATAATCAGTCGGGAAACCTCATATCAAGCAAGCGGATATTTGGCTTTGATGAAGTTTAACCTTCCGAAGAAGTAATGGAGCTCTTGGATTATTAAATGCAGGTTCGTATCCAGTCTTTCGGAAGTTCCCTTCTGATTAACAACTACGCAATATATCGATAAATATCATTAATTCTCATACTTCCAATACACACCTTTTATTTGAAGGAGCGATCTGTATATATTTCCTCTTAATCGTACAGTTCGTATCAGATATCTTCTGTGATAAATCTCAGATTACAGTTCTTCCAAACCAAGCTCAGGCTAATCGGCACGAAGACAATCTCGGAAGTTCTCTTTCTTTCCTTTTTTTTTTTTTTTTTTTTTTTAAAACAACCACCAGAGAGAGTACTACATAGAATACTTATGCGCTCATGGCACAGCTATTGTATGAACTACTTTTCGCATGGATTCTGCGAGTATGAAGATAGAAAATTTGTAAACGTCATTCAAGGGTAGAATTGTATCAGAATAATTCATCGAATATAAAGAGATATTACAATTGCCCCTCGCAGCGAGCAAAGTTAATGATAATACACTTTGCGAGCTAACAGAAAAAATTTGTTGGGTTGTTTATTCAAAAGAGGAATATTTTGAATTAGTAGAATTTTACTATAGAGTGTATGGGTAACATGTTAAGACTATAAGTTACGAGAATACCTAAGCTGTAGCTTTTACATGTACCGGGGTATACCCGCATCCCGAGTACGTAACCAGGGAAGATGTAGATTGGTGTAATTACGAAAAAGGTCTACCCATTTGGGAACTGGCCTTCACAGGGAAACCCTGGAAAACCCGGAAGAATAGACCCCAGCTCAAGTATTAAAGAAGATAGGAAAGCCTAAATCCAGTAATTTTGAAATATATAGAAGCTCTATAGATTAGATCGAAGGAAAAGTGCCTCATAGCCAAAAAAATTTTACAATATTGCTCAAATAAAATTTTTCAAAATTCTTCTTTCGACGATGTAGCCGGCGATCTCGTTGTGAAGTCGCTGGAACAGGAACACTGGGTACGGACACCGGGTAGGCGACGTACAGCGTTTGGTGGACGCGGCACGGAGGACAGGCGATGGCTTATGGTACAGGATAGAAGCTGGTAACGTGCCGTAGAAACAGGAAGATGATCTCAGGAACAGATGGTCAGGGACGTGAACATGAAACAGGTTTAAAGTGGAATAAGAAAAAGTTCTGACTGAATAAATCCCTGGAAGAGAGTGGATTAAGGCAACGAAGTCCATATTTCATCGTTGAACTCAAAATCGGAGTGGATTCTTATATTCTTCCATCTGTACTAGACTGGAACATCCATCAGTCCTGCCAATCACGAATTTTTTTTGTAGTCCTCAATACCAAAGTTGTTTTGCATTACAACTGCTGATTTCCCAAAACATTGCCAAATAGACTGTGGGCAATTAAATTTTGTTGTAGGTCATATCGAATGTATTCCTCTCAAAAAAATTTTTTATCTAATCTTCGTTTTGTTATAGTGCAGGTGGAAGTAGAGCATTGAATCTGTCCGAGGTTTGCTTTCAATTACGAAATTATGGATAAAATTTAAGTTTACACCTGATGAAAAATTTTAAACTTAGGCATATGACACTGACTCCACAAAAGGAATAATTTGAAAAATTTTCATTATTCTTATAATTAATTGATTTATAGATCCACTTGCAAATAAATATCATTAATGATGACGTATGTTCATTTAACAAATCATCCAATCACAGAATCATCTTCATCCTCTCATGAATATTTATGGAAATATATTTCAACAATTATGTCCATAATATGAAACACACAAACTGCTATTCTTAAAATGTTAGTTAAAATTCTTAAATTAATTCTCTTGGTAAAGAAGGCATAATGAAAAATCTAAAAATTATAATAATTTTCTCTCGCGCAACCAGAGAGTTTCTTCAATTGTTTGCAACAGTGACATTATCGACTGTTGCTTCATTTCACTGTTCATTTGTTTTCTTGCGCGAACAGCGCACATCATACACACAGCGTATTTACCTACATATCCCACACTGTTCAAGTTTCACACGCAATTCTCACATAAGTGCCGTGTCTTGAGGAAATGTAGATGCACTTTCATTTTATATCACTGTGGCTTCTGCTCGTAGTCCACACTTACAAACACTAGTAATTAACAAATTCTTCTACCTATCTTAAAATTTTTGCGCTAAACTATCACAGGAGTAATCTCACTGTCTCTTAACCTATCACAGGAGTAATCTCACTGTCTCTTAACCTATCACAGGAGTAATCTCACTGCCTCTTAACCTATCACAGGAGTAATCTCACTTTCTCTTAACCTGTCACAGGAGCAATCTCACTGTCTCTTAACCTCTAGACAACATAAACTTCTTGATATTTATATACACATTCGACACATAGTCAAATTCCACTCTAAATTCTTCTCCATATTTGGTATCACAGATCTACGATCCTTCAAAAAATTTCTTAATATCATTATGCGGGAATAATCCCTATATTCTTTTCGATTCGGGATATGCCAACAAGTATGATCCAGGATTTGGCACATTTACAATAACATATGGTCCGGTATAAATAAGATTCCATTTCTTTATGTTCTTCATCAATTTCGAGGAATGGAAGTGTCGCCTCAATAAAACCTTTTCTCCAAGATGAAACGTCTGAATCCGGTGAATCCGTTTATCATATGTCAATTTCCGTTGTATTGCCTTTTTAGTTAAATTGACAAGTGCGAGTCGAATCTTTTCCTCCCATTTTAAATTCTGGTCTTCATACTTTGGCAGATGGTTTATCCAGAAGTTCTTTTCAATCTGACTAAACGTAAGCTCTGTTGGAGCAAAGTTAGTTGAGGTATGTGTCAGATTATTAAATATTTCTTCAAATTCTGACAAATAATCAGCCCATGATGTTTCTTTACTGTGACAGTATGTACGCATAAATCGGTTTAATTCTCGGAAAACTCGTTCTATTGGACTACCTTGTGGATGGTAACATGATGTCAAAATTTGTCGAATACCAAGTTGTGTTAATGTTTGCTTCCATTTAAATCCAGTAAATATTCTGGCATTATCTGTAATTATGGATTTCGGTAAACCTACATGCGGAAAATAGTCACGCACCAATCTCACTACAACAGCTCTGGCAGTAGCACACTTTAATGGATATAGTTTTACATATTTTGCAAACAAGTCAAAGAATCCAACAATGAATTTGACTCCTTCTCTTGATCGTGGGAGAGGGCCGCAGATATCACACGAAATTAACGCCCTTGGCTCTCGTGGAATAATTGAATGCAGAACATGCTTACTACCTCTATTATCCGGTTTTGCCTTTTGACAGAGTAAACAGTTTTGTATTGTTTGGTGCACTTTTCTCCGAATATTCGGAAAATAACAGTATGCTCCTATTTTATTGGCACATTTAATTACACCAAAACGTCCCCATGATAAGTGGGTAAACCAAATTAATTTTTCTTCATATTCCTTCGGGATGCATACACACCACCGTGGATTATTTTCCTTCCCACATCTGAAGAATAATACTCCATTTACTAATTTATAATGATCTAAACTAGCCCTTGAATTTTGTTGTTCCTTTAGCTGAATTATCTTCTTCCATCGAGGGTCTTTTCGTTGTAAATTTCCCATGTCTCTACAAAGATGTACATAATAAGTCTTGTAGATATTGTCCTCCAACAGTAATACTGGAAAATCCGAAGTATTTACTGATTCTATTTCCGGCGTTAAACCTTCTGGGGATCTTGACAGCGCATCCGCAATAATATTTTCTTTGCCAGACACATGAATAATTTTAAATTGGTACTGTTGTAGTGTCATTGTCCAACGTGACAGTCTAGGATGTAATAATTTACATGTTTGCAAAAAGGTTAGTGATTGATGGTCACAATACACAATCGTTTTCGAACCATATAAATAATAGTTAAACTTCTTGAATGCCCAGATAACCGCAAGTGCTTCAAGTTCTGTGGTCGTATAAGCTCTTTCACAGGGCGATAACACTCGACTAGCAAATGCTATCGGACAGAATGTTGGTACCCCTTTTATTTTCCTTATTTGGAAGAGACAAGCACCTAATCCAACATCCGATGAATCCGTGGACAGACAGAACTCACAATTCATATCAGGGTGATATAATAAGGATGCGTTAACGAGTTGGTCTTTAATGTCTCGAAAAGCTAGTTCACATTCTTCAGTCCATTGCCATGGCACATCCTTCCGTAGAAGCCGGTTTAATGCCTCAGAATTCATGGCTTGAGTCTTTATGAAACAACGGAAGAACGATGCCATACCTATAAATCCCTTCAGCTGTCTTTTATTCCGTGGTGATGGAAAATTGCGAATTGCACTTACCTTCGTCTCGGTAGGCAGGATACCTTTCGCATCTATCATATGTCCTAAGAACTTGATTTGTGGTAGAGCAAAATGAGACTTTTGTAAGTTTACTGTAATTCCGGTTTTCTTGAAAACAGCAAAAATCCTTTCCAAAATATGCAAATGCTCTTCCCATGTTTTCGTGGCTATTAATAAGTCGTCAACAAACACAGTTATACGACTACGCAATTCTGGTCCAAGAACATAATCCAACGCTGAAAGAAATATTCCGGCACTAATATTAAGTCCGAACGGGACGACTCTAAATTGGTAACTTCTCCCAGCATAGATAAATGCGGTATATTTCCTAGATTCTTCATCCATTTGGACCTGCCAGTACGAACTTCTCAAATCAACACTAGTTAAGTACGAAACATCCTGGAAATTTTGAATTAATTCATCTATATTTTCCGGATGAGTTCTCACAGGTACTATTATTTTATTAATCTCTCTCGCATCCAGAACTAATCTAACGTTACCTCCAGGTTTTGGGACGACTAAGAGCGGAGAACAATATGGACTAGTTGATGGCTCAATCAAGTTCCATTCTAACATTCTATTTATCTCCCTTTGAACAGATTGTTTTAAACGCCAGGGGATCGGGTAGTGCGTGTAACAGTAAGTCTGATGTGGCTTCACTTGTAGGTGACAAATATACCCTTTAATAATTCCTGGTTTCTCATCAAAAATCTCTTCATATGCCTCTAACAAATAATGAAGCTGCTGCCTTTGTTCTCCGGTAAGCTGATTTGATTCACTAGCTTTTATCATTGTTGTTTGGTTAAAGTCCTCCTGTTGTATCAAATCCTTTGAAAGCTCCGTCCAACGACCGTTTGTAGTGTCAATTAATTGAATTATGGCACCGCGACAATATTTCTCATGCACCGTTTCCTTTCTATTTAAATCCAGTGCTATCTCTTCTCCATTTAATCTAAATTTAACTATTCCTTCCAAAAAATCTATCTGACAATCGTATTCCTGCATACTCCCAATACCAAGAATACAGTCCACTAATAACTTCTCCACTACAAGGAACGTGCATTTTATTGCTACATTTCCCATTTTCATCTCTAATTGTGTTTGTATTTTGACATTGGGAGAGCATGCTCCAACAGCTCCGATGATTTTGCAGTTCTGTACTGGCAAAATTGGTACCTTCTTCTTCCTAACAATTCTCCGAAAAAGAGCGCCTGAGATGACATTGGCGGAAGCGGCGGTGTCCAATATCACATTCGTTGGAACTTCCTCTATTTCAACACATACTTCCGATACCGGAACACTCGATCTGTCATTATGACACGTTATTAAATCCTTTGTTAACTCTTCAGTCAACAGCTCACCATCATTATATCTTAACATTTGTAATTTTACTGTTTCGCCCCTAACAGATCCCCTGACCGCTCCTCCGGGGCACGATGCGGTCACGTTTAGTTTGACTGACTGTTGGTCCGATTGGTATTTGTCTCTTCAGCTACTTCAGTGATTATCGGTTGTCGTGGTGAATTCGGTCTATATTGTCTTCCTTGATTTGTGTAATTATTGTTGTTGTTCTGCTGGTGTTGGTAGAACTGTCCTGTGTTGCCATACATTGGATTATATCGATTAAAATTCCTATTATTCCTAAAATAGCTCCTCGCTGCACCATTACTAAAGTTTCCATTATGGTAATAAGTATTGTTTGCATTTTGTCCATTTCTAAGTCTCCTCGGAGAGTGTAGTTGGTTATGATTATTGTTACTGCTACCATTACTGCCATTCACATTGGAGTTGCAACTCGGATTCGCTTCTATTACTCTTCTTTGATATGACGTTTCTCTTGCCCTTTTATTGTCCTCCTCAATTATATCAATATGATCAAGCGTAGTCATAAATGAGTCTATATCCTTATCATTTATATATGACAGCTGATTCCTTATACTGGTGGGTAGTCTGGACTTGAGTATTCTAAGTATATCCGGCAAAGGAATCGGTACATCCCAATACAAAGATTTATTAATGTATTTCTCAAAATATCTCTTTAGAGGTCCTCTAGAAAACGAGAAAGGCTCAGGATATAATACTTCCTGCCTAAGTCTTTCTTGTATTCCAGCAGACCAATATTTTGCTAGAAATGCCTGCTCAAATTCTTTGTAACATTTACAAGAAGATGTTTGTTCGGATGTCCACAATGCTCCTGTTCCTTGTATATATCCAGATAAAAAACTAATCTTTTGCCATTCTGTCCAAGATCGTGGAAACAGACCTCTGAAACTTAGAATAAAGACTACAGGATGAACATTCTTTTTGTCAGGGTTAAAGATTTGAAATTGTCTCTGTTTAATCATCTTTTCCTCAACGGTACTACGATTCCAAAAATCATCCTGTTCGTACTCTTCCCTGTGGCTATCCGTTATATCGAATCTAACTTGTGACGTTCCAGTTCTGTCTACATCGGATCTTGACGTGGACGGAATTTCACGCGCAGACTGAGAATGTTGTTTCCTACTTCTCGCTGTTTCTAAATCCTCCTGCGAGAGATTTAGTGATCTTTCGATATTTTCTTTCCAACGCGAGAATTCTTCGCCAAGTTGTTCTCGAACTTCCTTTAACCCTTTGTTGAAAAAATTCTCCTCGGAACTCTCTGAAATTGACTGTAAAGCTACTTTCACAGTTTCTTCTATGGTTTCCGAAGGAAAACTTTGCCGCTGTAATGTCATTTCTGAAAACTTTCCCGCAAGTACATTCATTCTATGTCCCACTGTCTCCTGTTTTTCCTTCACTTTGTCAAATTGCTTCTTTAGATTATCTTGGGATTCTATAATTTCTGGTATCATAGCTACGGAACACTGTATGTCCTCTTGAGCTTGTATTACTTGAGGAAACAATTCTACTTGTTTTTGTATTGTGTCAGTTTTGACGGACACATATTCGGTTAGTTCCGCTTTTAATTTACTATTGTCTTCGTGGCATTGTTGGCGGACCTGCTCACTTTGAGCAATAAGATTCTGTTTGGTCCTTTCTGCCTGTTCTTTTATTTCCTGTGTCTGGGTATTTAATCTCTGATCTAATTCGGTAAAGGTTGCTCTTAACTGATTTTGTAATTCTGTTTGATTTTCGGCTAATTGATTTTTGAATTCATTTCGTATAACGGTTAAGTCTCGTTTTACCTCCGCTTGGCCTTCGGCTAATAGAGACAACTGTTGCATAACAACAACTAATGTGTCAACCACCCTCTGATCAGCTGTTGTATGAATGTTTTCTGAACCAGCGGGATTATTTATATTGCTACCGCTAGCCACAACAGTCTCAGAATTGCTATCCGTGGCCTCTGCTTCTGCGCAAACAGCTGAAGGCTGTTGCACTTCTCGTAGCTGATTCAATGACATTTTAAATGCCGCTCTAGTCAATACCATTAAATAACTGTCAATATCAGGTTCTAATCGCTAAATAGTTTCAAATTTACTATTGTAGACACACTTAACTTTCAAATTACTTCACAGATGGTATAAAGTTCAATGTCCAGACACGAAAATCACACAATATACAGTTCTACAATCTAACTACTACCTGGAAAAAAGTTCTTTCTAAATTGATTTCAAACTATTTTAACTACAGGTTAAAAAAATTAGATTTCTCTGGCCTTGTTCTGTAGTCTCGGTGTTGTCCAATAGTTGAAATCGTTTCTTGGTATCAGCAATCTTTTACTATGGGCACCGAATCTCTCTTCAGATTAGTTACCTCTCGTTCTCGTTGGTTTTCATGAAACAAAAAATACATATATTATATAACAATCCAAGAGAGTCCTGTCACACTGGCGCCACTGTAACTTTTCCTCCTATCTATTTTACGTAATTCTGTAGCTCTCAATTCGTTCGAGCAATCAGTCATTCATGATAGGAAATACAGTCATAGCTCAGTCACCCAAAATGATTCTGAATTTTACTTGTTAGAATGAAATCAGGCGATGATTCTTCTTCTCTGCAGGCTCGTGCTTTGCGGCAGTCTGCTAATCTGTACAAATAAAATGCCTCGTAATTTTGGGAGCGTTGTATAATCAGTCGGGAAACCTCATATCAAGCGGATATTTGGCTTTGATGAAGTTTAACCTTCCGAAGAAGTAATGGAGCTCTTGGATTATTAAATGCAGGTTCGTATCCAGTCTTTCGGAAGTTCCATTCTGATTAACAACTACGCAATATATCGATAAATATCATTAATTCTCATACTTCCAATACACACCTTTTATTTGAAGGAGCAATCTATATATATTTCCTCTTAATCGTACAGTTCGTATCAGATATCTTCTGTGATAAATCTCAGATTACAGTTCTTCCAAACCAAGCTCAGGCTAATCGGCACGAAGACAATCTCGGAAGTTCTCTTTCTTTCCTTTTTTTTTTTTTTTTTTATTTAAAAACAACCACCAGAGAGAGTACTACAAAGAATACTTATGCGCTCATGGCATAGCTATTGTATGAACTACTTTTCGCATGGATTCTGCGAGTATGAAGATAGAAAATTTGTAAACGTCATTCAAGGGTAGAATTGTATCAGAATAATTCATCGAATATAAAGAGATAAAACAACGAATCGACTTTGGCCGAGACGCAATGCTTAAACTCATCAAGACCCAGCAGAATAAGGTAGTACCCAACACACCAGAAGGTGCGCTTTCTTGCGTCATTTGTGTTCTCTGTATTTTTGAACGGCTGCAAGACCTGGCCCGTGAAAGTTAGTGAAAAGAGTGCCTTTGTGTGGTGCACGTAACATATACCGCTAACACCATATCTCGAAGGCACTCTTTTCACTAACTTTCACGGGCCAGGTCTTGCAGCCGTTCAAAAATACAGAGAACACAAATGACGCAAGAAAGCGCACCTTCTGGTGTGTTGGGTACTACCTTATTCTGCTGGGTCTTGATGAGTTTAAGCATTGCGTCTCGGCCAAAGTCGATTCGTTGTTTTATTTTATTAGCAGAGTTTCCAGTTTCTTTGATGACAGACCCTAGATATACACAGTGCCTCCACACTCTTTAAGCAACCTAGAATTTGGTCTGAACATTGTCGATTAATAAATTTGGAAATTTGTGGTAAGTTCCTACTGGACGAAACTGCTGAGGTCATCGGTCTATAGGCCTACACACTACTTAATCTGACTTAAACTAACTTACGCTAAAGACAACTCGCTCAGCATGCCCGAGGGAGGACTCGAACCTCCGACGGGGGGACCCGCGCGAACCGTGGCAAAGGGCCCAAGACTGAGCAGTACCCCGCACGGCTGTCGATTAATAAACAGTAGTGTGGTGTATTTCAAGTTTATCTCTAGGATGAAACTAACATTCTTCACTCTGGAGAATAGATCTTCCTCACCTCTTGCAGCAAGGGAATTATCACCACTAAACTGTAGTTTGTTGATTATCTTGGCGTGAATTAAAAATTCCACCATTCCAGCCATCCAGTGCGCGACAGATGACATTATTTGCATGCATGTTATAGAGCTGAAGTTATTGTATCCAAACTTGTCTGATTATGTTTATCACATTCGAAAATCTCATCCGCCTTTATGGTTGAATTATGATTGCTATCTCGAACTTTCAGTAATAATACCAGGTGTTTCGGAACACCAAAGTCATTGAGCACATTCCATAATTTGTGTCACATGACATTCGATCTAAAACACAAATGGAGACACGGACACAAAACTCTAGACAATTTCATTTATCTGGCTCAGTTTCATGATTGCCTTCTTGGTGAGAAACCTGCTTCTTCTGCTGAAATCTGAGATTGCAGGAATTTCTTCAGGCGGTGATTCATCATGTACCGGAGGACTTCACTCATGCGATTTTAATGCTATAGTCCTTCACAAACCATTTTTGTGAAAGGGAATTAGAACAGATGTAGTCCACTCTTTACGTCATTCACCAGTTTTCCACACCGTTAAAATAATTCCAGATATTTTCTGTTATATTACGATTTCCTGATTTCGTGGGTCAGTCTGTGTGCTGTAGGAGGCCTGGGGGATCGAGAAACCAGGAATATACCCGTGGAGCACTGTGAACACGGCTGTTCTAGCCTTAGAAGTAGTGGGCGTCCACAGCGTATTCTTCAACAAGACACAGAAGAAAGGACAAAACTTGGTAACCGAGAATGTTAAAATAAACTTCGTTATGAATGATTAAACGGGCCCTAGTCATAGTACGGAAAACACCCACGAAACAGCACAGACCACCTGCGCCGTGAATTACACCCTCTATACACTGCAGCTTAGTCGCCACATTGAGGGGGTAATCGACATTATTTCACAAGAGCCAAAATCACACCTCGTCGGACAACAGTACCTGCTGCCAGACAGGTAAAACTCATTTCATATGGCGTTTGGTGTAGTGAAGACGTGCAACTCTATGCATCACTGCCAGTAATGACTTTTAATGTGGTACCCGACTACAGATTTCCATTGCACGCAGTTTCTCCGACTGAAAGCACTTCGGACACTTTCGGACGGAGTTTCGCGCCCCCAACCGCTGGGCCGTAATCTACGGGAATTTCGCAGTTAGTGCGTAAACATCTGGCTCCTCATACCTCCGGAATCCTACCGGTGCCTGTCGAATATATTCTTTGAAGAAGCGCTGCCGTACTGTGAATCGCAGGAGGACCAACACCCTACTAATCAGGTGTTCACAGTGTTTTGGGTCATCGGTGGTTACCGACTGTAACTTGTGAAATCACTTCGAGGAGACCCGTACTCCACTGCGACCACGAGCTGCGCACTACAAATTCACATTGTCGTTTCTCTCAGCAACATTGGCCACACTAAAGTTTATTTCATTTCATTTTGGCCGGCTGGTACAGCAACCGTATCAAATTATTTCAAATTGAAAAACACTCTGAGTAGCAAAGCAATTTAATTTCAGTAACGAGTTTCCGCCATTTTGGAGCATCATCGCATGGTCTTCTACTCAAGAAAACAACTCATTAAGAACAAACAGAGGGAGGGGTACGGTCCTAAATTGTACAACTGCGAGGAAAATTCTCTAATCAACTATTAAAACTCACGAAAAAGTAATTCGGTGTCAAAACTATCAGTCATCAAGAAATTACTACAATAAGCCACCCCGTACATGAAGTACTTGCGACGATATTTCAGCTGAATCTTTTGTAGTTTGTACCTTAAAGTGGTTGTCATCGCCTTTAGCTGACGTGATGCTCAGACAGAAACGCTCTGCGCCTCTGTCTAGCGACCCTGCATACACTCCAACCATTTCCATTATACGACTTTTTTCAAAGCTGCATGTAATGTGACTTAACTTATTCGTGTCAGTTACCCTTACTTGACTAGCAAATTCTCATTGGCTGTATTTCATTCAGTGCTGTATTCGTTTGTAATCTGTGTATCATGTGATACATGTCGTGATGGTCCTCGTATTCTCATTCCTGAATTATGTTGTTTGTGTCTATCGTTTTCAGTCCTTTTGCCTGTGTCAATTTTCTATTACCACTACTGTTAAGAGGCTGACTGGCCAAGTTCAAGGTGCAGGTCTGCTTTCACGCCTGAAGTCAGCTTCATGTGCAGTGTTCTTGAGCGCATTTAATCAGAAACATTGGTACAGCTAGACCTAGGCATTTTTAGTAAATCACCTCAATCACAGCATGTGCACAACCATGGCTAAAGGGAAACCCGTATAAAATTTTACTGAATCAAACGTGTAGGTATTAGCATAAAACAGCCTGAGTGGATTTAGAAACTCCCTGTTAGCATTGACTGTTTTCATACAACGGCCGGGAGATATGATTCCCCACCCCGCTCCTTCCCCCCTCCCACCCTCCCATATAGCATCTAATGACGTGCGAAGGGTGGAACTGTGGCCGGTTAATACCGATGGGATCGCCAGTATATCACAGCTGCACTCTTAAACAAAAGAAAGTTGATGAGCCAATGGGAATAAGAACTGTGGACGGCCATCCATACAGACTGTTATTCCGAATGTTTTGTTAAAGAGTTTTCTAGTAATGTTCAACCACAATTACTTCTCATAGACGTTCCAAGTAAGACTGTCGCTTCAGCAGAGGTTGTTTGTTCCCATGATAAGTGAACTGCTGTTAAACTCCCTCCGTGCACATGCCGTATGTATCCAGCAGGGGACGTGCGAGAGTAGTCACGAGTTTACTGCTGGTCGCCGCCGGAGAGGCTCGGCTCCCAGCCACAATCTCTCTCTGACACCAGTTCCAACTATCTACGATGAGTTTCCTTCTTAAATCCTTAACGGACGTTACTGTCCTAAAAACTAGCTTGCATTTCTAAAGCAACGTCTCTCGGAGCCGCCACAGGTGGATGGCGCATTACAAACTAACCTGGACGCACCCATTTGTAGTCAGAATAAAGAATGAACTTCCTTTTTTCAAAAAATTATGATCTACGACTTGTGACTCAACGCTCCTAAAAGACGACCAAACTCTGACTGTCCCGAGTAGGTTCACTATGCAACTGTACACTTACTACACGATCAGGACAGACAGGCTACCACGAACTGGAGCATTTTGTATAACTCGCATGTATTGTCGAATAATGTGAATAAAAAATCATTAATTCGAATCAATACAGCATAAGAAATAGCGTGTTAGATACACCTTCAAAATGCAAGCTCACAAGGCAATGAAGTTTGAAAAACGTATATTACATCAAATTTCGGCAAATGTATTCACTGCGACTGAGGATGACAAATGAGTTGAACTCTGTTAAAGAACATATAATTATTTATTTTGATTAACGATGATTACGAATCTTGTGACAACTCGGGTGGACTGCATGCTGCGACCTATTGTATATCCTATTGTACACTCCTGGAAATGGAAAAAAGAACACATTGACACCGGTGTGTCAGACCCACCATACTTGCTCCGGACACTGCGAGAGGGCTGTACAAGCAATGATCACACGCACGGCACAGCGGACACACCAGGAACCGCGGTGTTGGCCGTCGAATGGCGCTAGCTGCGCAGCATTTGTGCACCGCCGCCGTCAGTGTCAGCCAGTTTGCCGTGGCATACGGAGCTCCATCGCAGTCTTTAACACTGGTAGCATGCCGCGACAGCGTGGACGTGAACCGTATGTGCAGTTGACGGACTTTGAGCGAGGGCGTATAGTGGGCATGCGGGAGGCCGGGTGGAAGTACCGCCGAATTGCTCAACACGTGGGGCGTGAGGTCTCTACAGTACATCGATGTTGTCGCCAGTGGTCGGCGGAAGGTGCACGTGCCCGTCGACCTGGGACCGGATCGCAGCGACGCACGGATGCACGCCAAGACCGTAGGATCCTACGCAGTGCCGTAGGGGACCGCACCGCCACTTCCCAGCAAATTAGGGACACTGTTGCTCCTGGGGTATCGGCGAGGACCATTCGCAACCGTCTCCATGAAGCTGGGCTACGGTCCCGCACACCGTTAGGCCGTCTTCCGCTCACGCCCCAACATCGTGCAGCCCGCCTCCAGTGGTGTCGCGACAGGCGTGAATGAAGGGACGAATGGAGACGTGTCGTCTTCAGCGATGAGAGTCGCTTCTGCCTTGGTGCCAATGATGGTCGTATGCGTGTTTGGCGCCGTGCAGGTGAGCGCCACAATCAGGACTGCATACGACCGAGGCACACAGGGCCAACACCCGGCATCATGGTGTGGGGAGCGATCTCCTACACTGGCCGTACACCACTGGTGATCGTCGAGGGGACACTGAATAGTGCACGGTACATCCAAACCGTCATCGAATCCATCGTTCTACCATTCCTAGACCGGCAAGGGAACTTGCTGTTCCAACAGGACAATGCACGTCCGCATGTATCCCGTGCCACCCAACGTGCTCTAGAAGGTGTAAGTCAACTAGCCTGGCCAGCAAGATCTCCGGATCTGTCCCCCATTGAGCATGTTTGGGACTGGATGAAACGTCGTCTCACGCGGTCTGCACGTCCAGCACGAACGCTGGTCCAACTGAGGCGCCAGGTGGAAATGGCATGGCAAGCCATTCCACAGGACTACATCCAGCATCTCTACGATCATCTCCATGGGAGAATAGCAGCCTGCATTGCTGCGAAAGGTGGATATACACTGTACTAGTGCCGACATTGTGCATGCTCTGTTGCCTGTGTCTATGTGCCTGTGGTTCTGTCAGTGTGATCATGTGATGTATCTGACCCCAGGAATGTGTCAATAAAGTTTCCCCTTCCTGGGACAATGAATTCACGGTGTTCTTATTTCAATTTCCAGGAGTGTATATCCATGCTATGTTTCCCCCTCCCCCCCCCCCCCCCCCACACAGACACACACACACACACAAAAACACACATTCACACGCACACACACACACACACACACACACACACACACACACACACACACACGGCCATCGTATTCTATTGAGCCCTGAAACCTTAAGAACACATACACAACACACGTGACGGTCGTCAGAACCATACAGATATTCAGTTAGTAGGGTGTAGGAATTCATGCAACTTGACTAGGCTCTTGCTTGGTTCATTGCACGAACTTCGGGTGTATGTACATAAGTACCGTACATGTGAAGTATGAAAGAAACTGTATAATAAAGCAAGCTATAGAACATTGACTGCAGTTTACAAGCGTTCTGTCTAATCTAAATTGCCTGTAAATGCTGAAACACCATTCGTATTAGTATAAAAATTTAACGTGTATTACAGTTAATGAAAGCGACAGAAGAGATCGTTTTCCCGAGGTTTGAAAAATAGTTCTGCAAAGTAGATAAGATAGTCATAAAGCGTTTCTTGTACGACATACTATTCCTAGAATACTACATCTGGCTAACATTTCAAACATGAGTTCCATTCTCTTTCCACGATCTCGTAGTTTCAGGAGAGAGAGAATTTTTCCAAGAAGAGCTTCAAGGCCGCCAGACGGCGGGTAACTTCCGCGCCGATATGCATATGAGACTTGTCATTACGCTGTTATTAGCGATGGTGCGCGCTAGCATGTAAATGATCGTAAACATACACCAGACAGAGAGAAATAACCGTAATTATGTCGTCGTAAAAATATGTGCGGGGAGCCATATGTGAGATACGGTTACACACATAACACCTGTCCGTTTGTGGCGAACATTAACAGGTGTTTAAGGTCACAGCAAGTTCCGGTAATCGATATTTGCGTCGCGAGTCTTACGAATGTCGTCAAAGCCAGCAGTGTACTAGTCAAGCGTCGTATTACAGAAGGAGTGCCTTTTTTTTTTTTAGTCATCAGTCTACTGACTGGTTTGATGCGGCCCGCCACGAATTCCTTTCCTGTGCTAACCTCTTCATCAAAGAGTAGCACTTGCAACCTACGTCCTCAATTATTTGCTTGACGTATTCCAATCTCTGTCTTCCTCTACAGTTTTTGCCCTCTACAGCTCCCTCTAGCACCATGGAAGTCATTCCCTCATGCCTTAGCAGATGTCCTATCATCCTGTCCCTTCTCCTAATCAGTGTTTTCCACATATTCCTTTCCTCTCCGATTCTGCGTAGAACCTCCTCATTCCTTGCCTTATCAGTCCACCTAATTTTCAACATTCGTCTATAGCACCACATCTCAAATGCTTCGACTCTCTTCTGTTCCGGTTTTCCCACAGTCCATGTTTCACTACCATACAATGCTGTACTCCAGACGTACATCCTCAGAAATTTCTTCCTCAAATTAAAGCCGGTATTTGATATTAGTAGACTTCTCTTGGCCAGAAATGCCTTTTTGCCATAGCGAGTCTGCTTTTGATGTCCTCCTTGCTCCGTCCGTCATTGGTTATGTTACTGCCTAGGTAGCAGAGTTCCTTAAAACTTCGTGACCATCAATCCTGATATTAAGTTTCTCGCTGTTCTCATTTCTACTACTTCTCATTACCTTCGTCTTTCTCCGGTTTACTCTCAAACCATACTGTTTACTCCTTAGACTGTTCATTCCGTTCAGCAGATCATTTAATTCTTCTTCACTTTCACTCAGGATAGCAATGTCATCAGCGAATCGTATCATTGATACACTTTCACCTTGTATTTTTATTCCACTCCTGAACCTTTCTTTTATTTCCATCATTGCTTCCTCGATGTACAGATTGAAGAGTAGGGGCGAAAGGCTACAGCCTTGCCTTACACCCTTCTTAATACTAGCACTTCGTTCTTGATCGTCCACTCTTATTATTCCCTCCTGGTTGTTGTACATATTGTATATGACCCGTCTCTCCCTATAGCTTACCCCTACATTTTTCAGAATCTCGAACAGCTTGCACCATTTTATATTGTCGAACGCTTTTTCCAGGTCGACAAATCCTATGAAAGTGTCTTGATTTTTCTTTAGCCTTGCTTCCATTATTAGCCGTAATGTCAGAATTGCCTCTCTCGTCCCTTTACTTTTCCTAAAGACAAACTGATCGTCACCTAGCGCATTCTCAATTTTCATTTTCATTCTTCTGTATATTATTCTTGTAAGCAGCTTCGATGCATGAGCTGCTAAGCTGATTGTGCGATAATTCTCGCACTTGTCAGCTCTTGCCGTCTTCGGAATTGTGTGGATGATGCTTTTCCGAAAGTCAGATGGTATGTCGCCAGACTAATATATTCTACACACCAATGTGAATAGTCGTTTTGTTGCCACTTCCCCCAATGATTTTAGAAATTTTGATGGAATGTTATCTATCCCTTCTGCCTTACTTGACCGTAAGTCCTCCAAAGCTCTTTTAAATTCCGATTCTAATACTGGATCCCCTATCTCTTCTGTATCGACTCCTGTTTCTTCTTCTATCACATCCGCCAAATCTTTACCCTCATAGAGGCATTCAATGTATCCTTTCCACCTATCTGCTCTCTCCTCTGCATTTAACAGTGGAATTCCCGTTGCACTCTTAATGTTACCACCGTTGCTTTTAATGTCACCAAAGGTTGTTTTGACTTTCCTGTATGCTGAGTCTGTCCTTCCGACAATCATATTTTTTTCGATGTCTTCACATTTTTCCTGCAGCCATTTCGTCTTAGCTTCCCTGCACTTCCTATTTATTTCATTCCTCAACGACTTGTATTTCTATATTCCTGATTTTCCCGGAACATGTTTGTACTTCCTCCTTTCATCAATCAACTGAAGTATTTCTTCTGTTACCCATGGTTTCTTCGCAGCTACCTTCTTTGTACCTATGTTTTCCTTCCCAACTTCTGTGATGGCCCTTTTTAGAGATGTCCATTTCTCTTCAACTGTACTGCCTACTGCGCTATTCCTTATTGCTGTATCTATAGCGTTAGAGAACTTCAAACGTATCTCGTCATTCCTTAGTACTTCCGTATCCCACTTCTTTGCGTATTGATTCTTCCTGACTAATGTCTTGAACTTCAGCCTACTCTTCATTACTACTATATTGTGATCTGAGTGTATATCTGCTCCTGGGTACGCCTTACAATCCAGTATCTGATTTCAGAATCTCTGTCTGACCATGATGTAATCTAATTGAAATCTTCCCGTATCTCCTGGCCTTTTCCAAGTATACCTCCTCCTCTTGTGATTCTTGAACAGGGTATTCGCTATTACGAGCTGAACCTGTTACAGAACTCGATTAGTCTTTCTCCTCTTTCATTCCTTGTCCCAAGCCCATATTCTCCTGTAATCTTTTCTTCCACTCCTTCCCCTACAACTGCATTCCAGTCGCCCATGGCTATTAGATTTTCGTCCCCCTTTACATACTGCATTACCCTTTCAATATCCTCATACACTTTCTCTATCTGTTCATCTTCGGCATGTATACCTTGCAACGCTACCGCCCTGCTCGGACGTACGTTAGCTCTATAAAGCCTGTACTGCAATAAGTTTACGGGCTTCACCTTATAAACAAGGATTTTAGTACATTAGTTGACCGCGTGTACCTAATAGAAGCAAGATCGGACTTATACTCAGTCAATAACTACAGTGATGCATCAAGCAAATGTACAGTATAATTGTTCTTTCGCATGGACAAGAAGTACACACAGTAGATGTCACCTATAATTAATAATTCGGTCGCCAGCCTACTTAGGCAATGAGTGAGTTTTTCCTTGTACAAGTGGGTGCATGTACAAGCATAGTAACTCGTAGTAATGAAGCGTTATATGGCAAAGTTTGAAACCGGAAAAATCCACTGAACTAAAGTTTTCTCCCTTTGTACTAATTTGGATGAACTACATTTACACAACACCACACAGCAATGATTACTACGAACTACATTTTGTATATTGATCAGACTGAAATCGGGCATAGATAGCCCTAGCATTAGCAATCTCGAAAGTACACACACTATGTCACTATTAAGGATGGAAAAACACTAATACACTTAGGATTAATACAGAATTAGCTTTACTGGTCAGATCTGATCAACACATTTCAAGGTTTGAAAGAATGGACAAGAGAAGGGGGGGGCCCTGAAACTGTGATGGTCGTTATACTGAAACTATTAAGTACTGAAGGCAAATTAACACTCAAAATTATCAATCTATGGATAACTACTCTTTTGTCTTACTTCTGAATAATTTAACTATCATTATTTCTGTCTCAAATTAATTAAAGAACATCGCTAACTCAATTAAAAAAAAAACTCTCTTCCAATTTAGTCATACTTTTGTTCTTTCTCAACATTTGTAATAACACACAGGACTTTAAATTTCTTTATAGCATAGATTAATCTGCCGATAATTTTCGTTAACACTAACATTAAACTTTCAGTTCAGGATACTCGGGTTGCACAATACAAGGTAAGGAGACTAGGTCAGTGATCAGGATAAGTCACGGCTAAGGCAATTCTGGTAAAAGTCACGTTATTATTGAACAGTCAGAAACATATTCGACACTGGTCCACACAGATACACTTCTAAAGATGAAATAAATGTTTGACCTGTGCAAGTCGGTGCGGCGGTTGGCGGGCAGCGAGATAGCGGGCAGCACGGCACACATACAAGCACGGCTAAGGCTCACACAACATCGGCACTTTCCATCTTCTTAGCGTCGTAATATTTCCAATTTTGTGCCTCAGAATATAGCCATGCCAAGTAGTCGTCGGAATCGGTTCGTCCGAGGCTCAATGGAATCCACTTTTCCTGGGTAGCCTCCTCGGTACAGTACGTGTACTTCCGAAAGATGCCCAACTCCGACTGTTGCTCGCCTCCGACTGTAATGCTGTGCCCGTTGTGCCGAACCGCGCCAGTGTGCGTTTTCCCGAGCTCGCCTTTTCCTCCACCTTTTCCCGCTCCCCTACAGGTAGGGTATTCACCACAGGTTTTCTACTACCCATATCCTAATGCATTACCTACGTATGGACCAAGTGTATAAATTACAATTTTCACATCTTACAATAGTTTTAACATTAAATACACTTCCCTTTGATTACCACATTATTTGAAATCTAACATAAATAATAATATTCATTTCAAAAGTTGCTCACAGTTTCTTTAACATAACGAAACGAACCGAAAAAGAAGTTCAAAACATTGCTTACATTAATTTATCTAAATTCATAAAGAAAAAAATTATTATATGTACAGTTGTCGTTACAACCTGAACTATCGTTGTCGGTGTTGGTCTGCTGTCGATTCTGATTAGAACAACCCGGTCACTGAACTGTTCACAGTAACACACCCTCTGCCCTGCCTTCCTATTCATAACGAATCCTACACCTGTTATAACATTTTCTGCTGCTGTTGATATTACCCGATACTCATCTGACCAGAAATCCTTGTCTTCCTTCCACTTCACTTCACTGATCCCTACTTTATCTAGATTGAGCCTTTGCATTTCCCTTTACAAATTTTCTAGTTTCCCTACCACGTCCAAGCTTCTGACATTTCACGCCCCGACTCGTAGAACGTTATCCTTTCGTTGATTATTCAATCTTTTTCTCATGGTAACCTCCCCCTTCGGCAGTCCCTTCCCGGTGATCCGAATGAGGGACTATTCCGGAATCTTTTGCGAATGGAGAGATCATCATGACACTTCTTCAATTACAGGCCACATGTCCTGTGGATACACGTTACGTCTCTTTAATGCAGTGGTTTCCATTGCCTTCTGCATCGTCATGTCGTTGATCATTGCTGATTCTTCCGCCTTTAGGGGCAATTTCCCACCCCTAGGACAAGAGAGTGCCCTGAACCTCTATCCGGTCCTCCGCCCTCTTTGACAAGGCCGTTGGCAGAATGAGGCTGACTTCTTATGCCGGAAGTCTTCGGCCACCAATGCTGATTATTTATCAGAATTTAGGCAGTGGCGGGGATCGAACCCGGGACCGAAGACGTTTTTGATTATGAATCAAAGACGCTACCCCTAGACCACGGGTGCCTTTAACGGACAAATAAAGTGCATGTGAAATCTTCAACAACGGCATAATATAGTGATACCCTCTACGAGTTTCCCTTTTGTGATCAGTGCCCTTCCATCAGTGCCATCTGAGAGAATCTTGAACACCGAAAGGTTTTAATGTTTAGGCTTTCTACTGACGTACATGACGCCTTCGTATACAAGAACGAGTAACTAAACCTCTGATGTACCTCCTCCTTTGATCGAACGAGGTATGCATCTCCGACAGTTATCCTCGCAGAAATATAAATTAAACATTTGATTGAACTGTAAAGAATTCAAGAAACGTTAACAGAAATAGAAAGTCTACTACATTCTTCTGTTGTGATTTTACGAAACGATAATAGGTTATGTCAAGTCGACATCGATGTCAAATGGTTCAGAGCATTATGGGACTTAACATTTGCAGTCATCACTCACCTAGACTTAGAACTACTTAAACCTAACGAACCTAAGGACATCACACACATCCATGCGCGATGCAGGATTCAAACCTGCGACCGTAGCAGCAGCGCGGTTCCGGACTGAAGCGCCTAGAACCGCTCGGCCACGACGGCCGGCCATCGATGTCGTAAGGACGGAACAACAGCTGAGTTACAAAACGTTCACAAAATACATTGGCTAGTGTTTTAAAGAAGAAACCTCTCCGGCGTACAGTTCGAGACATTTTATCAGTAGATATGAAGCTTCCATGACAGAAATTTTAGTCTTGCTTTCGTCAAATTATCCTATAAATAAAAGCGAGTTGCTTAAGGAACGTACCAATTCAGAGTACTTGAAATGCTGCATTCACTACTTAAAAGTCTGCGAAGTGTCCTTTAGTTCAGTAATAGGTTTTCTTTAGGCGTTCGGCAACTTGGTCTGAAAAAATTCACAATAGTTTACGCTTCTCCTTCGAATTGCTTTCCTTTTTGACAAATGGTTCAGTTGCTTAAAAGAACGGTGGGTATGCTACGATATGAAAAAGTTTCGTACTTTAGTTTTCATATCTTACATTTCATCGTTGGAGAAGTGTACACTTTAGCTAAAGGAGGCAGACAGCTCGTATTGTAACTTCTGCCGACATTCAGGTAATATCAAATCTTCTATTTTCCGACTTTTTCAGAAGACGCTATACCATCAACAAATTTGGGGTTACCATAAGCGTTCTTGTATGTAGCGTTGGGTTTGACCGCTGAGGATTTTCAAGCCGAGATCTGTAAGTCACATGAAACTACTCGAAAAAAAAGGGTTCAAATGGCTCTGAGCACTATGCGACTTAACATCTATGGTCATCAGTCCCCTAGAACTTAGAACTACTTAAACCTAACTAACCTAAGGACATCACACAACACCCAGTCATCACGAGGCAGAGAAATACTCGATAGAAAAATGAGGTAATTTCAGGCACAATCTGGCTCTTCCTTGTTGCCAGGTTACAAAGCTATACTGTCGGAGATACATCGCAGTCACCCGAGCGGCCTTCATGGATACGACGAGAAACACGGTAGCTGATCCCTCGTCGGGAGGAGGATCTACGGAGGCCAATCAGAGCAATGTCAGCCGTAATTGGGCTCAGTTTTGCCGCAGGCTAAAGAAGGCTGTTACGGAAACCACTGTGGGTAATTGGACAAGGGGCACAGACAAGTTCTTTCTCCTTCTATTTTGGGAAAGTGGGCTTTGTGCGAATTCTGGTGTCTGATTTATTCATTCCGGGGCACATTTCCTACCTGCCAGAAAATATCCCCTTCTTTAGTCTCTTTCACTTGCGTTTTATGTGGGGATTACAAATGACTGTAGTGGATGGTCCGTAACAAATATTGTCACTGGTAGGTCGCCGAATGACACAGCGCAAACTCGTAGCCAGGAGCACAGTGGTTCCAGTCCCCAATTTAGTCATCCTAATTTCGAATTTCATTGCTTGACTAAACCATTTGAAGCCAGTATGTTTACACATACCATCACCAACACATTATTCCTACTCATCGTTGATCAATCTGGGCTGGCTCTACATCGATGTTACATGACAAAAAAAAGATGCACAGCGAAGATGTTATCTGAATGAACGGAAAGCGGTAGATGTGATGTACACGTGCAGACAAACCAATGATTACAATTTCACAAAAAATTGGTGATTTATATTAACAGAATCTTCCGTCGGTTCGTGGTAGAACAACATTATAATAAATGAAAGGCACCAGTTTGCTTTTGTTCTACAATATTACTTTTATTGTTAACAGGTTTTCGGCTTACAACGCCATCTTCAGACATTTACTGAGTATTATCATCAAAGAAGTTGTAATGTTATTGCTTAATTTGTTCTGAAAGCGGTGCTGATGTTCAAGACCATAAAAGTGGGTCAAAAGCTGTGAGCTATCTGAGGAAGTTAACCTTACATTACTGCGCAACATCCAGTCTAGCTTTCCAAATTCCCAACCAGACTAACAGAAATAAAACAGTTTATATTTGGACATTTATTTTAACATTGATCATTGTTCCGTTAAAATTTCAGCATATCAAACTTGATTCATAACTAAACTGGTGCCTTATTTAGGATTGTGTAAATGTGAGTTTGTAATTTTACGGAATACATCAAATAGGGAGCCAAGATTGGGAGACTACATACAACAATGCATTCATAAAATAACACACGAAAAACGTTGTAACATATCCAAGAGGAAATTAACTACAACCAACCGATTCAATTTTCACCCAAAGACGTTACGTTCGTAGCGCAATCCTGTCCGTCATGAAATTACCACACACTGGTATACTAAATTCATACTAACTCTCTGTGAAATCTTCCTGAAAAGAATAGCTGAGGACTACTTTGATGCTTACACCACATGCTTCACGTGGTCAACTTTGTTTACGCAAAGAGTGTAACTCCACAATAATTTTGATAATTAAAATAAATTACATCGAAACGCAATTTACAAAAGGAAAACCTCGAACTGGTTACTATCGTCTTACTATTAACCTGGTGGGTCAAACAACTGTATAAGCACGTGGTACTGGTCTCACAAAGTACACCCCACGCCTGTTGAACATAAAGAGAAGTTGCTGTATTGAAAAATATTGTCAAGACGAGATGTTATAATCTCACGCACATTCGCATTTAAGATTGATGATCTTAGTTAGAGTTACTGATCAACACGTGGTTCCACTTTACTCACAAAGTAGTGACAAAGTAACTACCGGAAGATATTCTGAACTTCACACTCGAATTACACTGCGTTGCAATTCAAGATAACATTAGATATTTTAGAGCTAAACCTGAAATAAAGGTGATTAAATTTTCAGTTAGGCTGAACTTAAGAAATCCATTGTCCTACGGACTTAGCAGACACGCGCTTAGCCGGAGATCTTACCACTTCAGACGCTCGCCGCAGACAGACTGCCGTGGGTCCCTCCTGAGGGGTGCTTCACAAATACAAACGGAAGTGACCAGAGAGGCAGCTTCCTATACCAACATGACAAGGGATGGACAGGACCATACTAAGAATAGAAACCTCTTTGCTTCTAGAAAGCGTAGCTACCTGTTCCAACGTTGGTCCTACTGATCTCTAGCAGACAGGCTTGTCTGCTACCATCAAGCATGCAACTAGAAATACATTTGCTCATTCATCCTCTCACACAGTAGGGAAAGGGGATGACAGTATCTTATCATATACAGTATATAAAAGAAAGCGGATGTAGGTTCCGTATGAGACTGTGTGACATGAATTACATGGTTCAAATGGCTCTGAGCACTATGGGACTTAACTTCTCAGGTCATCAGTCCCCTAGAACTTAGAAGTACTTAAACCTAACTAACCTAAGGACATCACACACATCCATGCCCGAGGCAGGATTCGAACCTGCGACCGTAGCGGTCACGCGGTTTCAAACTGAAGCGCTTAGAACCGCACGGCCACACCGGCCGGCATGAATTACATATAAACTGTGTTTTAGGTGTATTAGTGTGACAGATCCTTCTTGTTTATGTGTAAAAGTAACACGTTTCACTGGTGAGTCTCCTCCCAGATAGTCGGAAACGCCACAGTAAATTTAGAAGGGGAATTTATGCCGTAAATAACAACAGATTTAAGAAATTAACATGAAAGGAATCAAACAGAGACCTTTCAAAGTTAAATGTTAGCAGAATACATTGGAAGAGAAGTAACACGTCTAGACTGCAGTACAAACATACAGTAAGTAACATCTTTGCAATGAAAAAGTAAAAACTGAACAGTATATAAATAACAATGGAGTAGACAGGAAAACCTTTAGCACAAAATAGGAATCGCATGCCTACATAACAGTTTCTATTAATAAAAAAAACTGATAATATTAAATTAAATTAAAATTAATACTAGTCAAGGCTGCATCAGGAGGTATGAAACATAGGGAGTGATACACAACCAACTAAAAGAAGACACAGTTATCAATGTAAATACAGAATACATAAGGAACTTAAGCAAAATCAATAAGATAAACAGAAATAAATTAATGCAGGAAAATGGAGGTTTTGAGGGAACCTACAGTTTGAGAGTGTGGTGGTACTGCATTTTCACATTAACGTTATAATCAAAGCAGTGGCTGTGTACCAGTTTTCATTAAATAAATGAGCAAAGTAAAATATGAGCAGAATTTGATGAAACCACTGCAAGGTGTGTTAAACATGGACAGTAATACATGTACCAGTTAAAAGAAAGCCTTAACTATTGAAACTGCAGTCTATGCCGAATACAATGACAACTTCAATAAAACAAAACAACTTAATGAATACAGGAAAATGGGAATATGTAGGAAGAGAGAGTGTGGGAAGTAATGAACAACAAAGATGATTATATGAAGTTTAGGAGAGGGGAAGTGTTGAGCTGTGTCTGTTCATTTAGGATGAGATCTGGACTGTGAGCAAGATGTTTGTTAATTTCCAGGGCTTCCAGCAGGTTGAGTTTATGGCCTTTGTTTGCTAAGTGAAGTACATGGGACACTGGCTGGTAGTTGTGACCCTCACTCAGTAGAACAAAAGCAAACTGGTGCTTTTCATTTATTAATTGGTGATTTATTCAAGAGAGGGAGCTTCACAAACTGAGCAAGTCTACAACGCATTGGCCTATTCCTGGCCCTTAGTCAAGCATTTATTCGGCTTGACACTGACTGACAGACTCGTTGGACGTCCTCCTGAGGGATATCGTGTCATTTCTGATCAATTTGCGCGTCACATCGACAAAATCACTAGAAAGTTGGAGGGCCTTTCCCTTCTGCTCCAAACGTTCTCCATTGGGGAGGGATCCGATGACGTCATTGGCCAAGGTATGGTTTGGCAAGTAATTAGACAAGCAGTAGAAACTCTCGTAGTGTGCGTGCGGGCATTACCTTGCTAAGGTGTAAGTCCAGGATAGCTTGCCATAAAGGGCAACAAAACGTGGCGCAGAACATTGTCGACGTACCGCTGTGCTGTGAATGTGTCACGGAGGGCAACCAAAGGGGTCCTGCTATGACATGAAATGGCACCCCATGGAATCAGTCCTACCATACGGCGGGCAACAGTCTGGGGCGTCTTCAGACACGTCTTCGGCCTGGGGTCTTATAGACTGGAGCAGCAGTTGTGTTCACTGAAGAGTCGAGGTTTGAATTTGGACCCGATAACCAGCGAAGAGTAACTTTTTGTGCCTGCTTTTACTCGTATTTCCCATCCCATGTGTGAATATCACGCTAAGAACCTAGTTTGTGTTTATTGCTATCTTAATTATAATTGATAGTCAGCTCATAATGTACCTACCGCCACCTATCCCAAACGCGGATGATCGCTTCATTTGAATGAATGTGGGTGTAATTACCGATTTCCTGTACCCGTGATCAAGTGAGAACCATGAAACCATGTGAATAATTGTTCTTGTCGTAAGAGAATTCACTGCTCTTGGGTGATCAGTCATATGAATTGTCTGATGCGGCCCGCCACGAAATTTTCTCCTGGGCCAACCTCTTCTTGCTAGAGTAACACTTGCAACCTACGTCCTCAACTATTTGCTGGATGTATTCCAATCCCAGTCCTCCTTTACAGTTTTTGTCTTCTACAGCTCCCTCCAGTATCATGGAAGTCATTCCCTGTTACCTTAACACATGTCCGATCACACTGTCCCTTCTCCTGATCAGTGTTTTCCGCATATTCCTTTCGTCTCCGATTCTGCGCAGAACCTCCTCATTCCTTATCTTATCAGCCCATCTAATTTTCAAAATTCCTCTGTAGCACCACATCTCAAATGCTTCGATTCTCTTCTGTTCCGGTTTTCCCACAGCCCATGTCTCACTACCATAATTCTGAACTCCAGACGTACATTTTCAGAAATTTCGTCCTCGACTTAAGGCCTATGTTTGATATTAGTAAACTTCTCTTGGCCAGGAATGCCCCTTTTGACAGTGCTAGTCTGATTTTGACGTCCTCCTTGCTCCGTAATTGGTTATTTTACTGCCTAGGTAGCAGAATTCCTTTACTTCTTCTACTTTGCAACCATCAATCCCGATGCTACGTTTTTCGCTGTTCTCATTTCTGTTTCTTCTCATTACTTTCGTGTTTCTTCGATTCACTCTCAATCCGTATTCTGTACTCATTACATTCTTCATTCCATTCCGCAGACATTTTCTCGTTCTTCACTCAGGACAGCAATGTCATCACCGAATCGTATCATTCATATCGTTTCACCTTGAATTTTAATTCCACTCCTGAACCTTTCCTTTATTTCCATCATTGTTTAATCGATATACAGATTGAACAGTTGGGTGGAAAAACTACATCCCCGTATTACACGCTTTTTAATTCAAGCACTTCTTTGTTGGTCGTCCACTCTTATTAATCCCTCTTGACTATTGTACGTATTGTATTTAATCGTCTGTCTATGTAGCTTATCCCTATTTTTCTCAGAATTTTGAACATCTTGCACCATTTTACATTGTCAAATGCTTTTTCTAGGTCTACAAATCCTATGAACATGTCTTCATTTTTCTTTAATCTTGCTTCCATTATCAACCGCAACGTCAGAATTGTCTCTCTGCTGCCTTTCCCTTTTCTAAAGCCAAACTGATCGTCATCTTGCACACCCTCAATTTTCTTTTCCGTCCTTCTGTATATTATTCTTGTAGGCAACTTGGATGCATGAGCTGTTGTGCTGATGGTGCGGAAGTTCTTGCACTTGTCAGCTCTTGCAGTCTTCGGGATTTGTAGATGATGTTTTGTCGAAAGTCAGGTGGTACGTCGCCGGACTCATACATTCTACAAACCAACATGAAGTCGTTTTGTTGTCACTTCCCCCAGTTACTTTAGAAATTATGATGGAACGTTATCTATCCCTTCCGCCTTATTTGATCTTAAGTCCTCCAAAGCTCTTTTAAATTCTGATTCTAATGCTGGATGTCATGCTTCTTGTAAATCGACTCTTGTTTCTTCTTCTATCACATCAAACAAATCTTGCCCCTGATAGAGTCTTTCAATGTATTCTTTCCTCCTATCCAACTCATTATCACGCGATAATTCCAAAAAGGAAACGTCTTCTTTGACATCTCTTAACTTGGTCATGGTACCAGTGCCTCACGTAGACGGACTGTGTGTTTCTGTCCCATCTGATTGTGACAGCGGTGGTGCGGTTGTGTAGCAAGTACTGGACCATCACCTTCAAAACTTACTTCTTGGAAAGATCCTGATTTTGTATCTAAAGATGAGTGGCAAAACAACACAGTATGAACTTAATTAGCTAGTGAGATACTTGGTGTTACCGAAAGGTAAAGCTGAACTGTTGGCGTCAAGACTACAACAGTGGTACTGACTTGACAAGACGGTAAATGTGTCTGTATTCTGTGACTGACTTTCCTCAGAAGGGTAACACCACGGTAAATGCAATTTTTATTTAGGCTATAATGTAAAGTTCTCATAGCATCAAAACGAGGGCTAAATTTGCTATTTCATTAACATTTTCGTTACCATCACTCTTGAAAACATAAATATTAGCTGTTTTCATACCAGTTACAGAAAAAAGTAACATTTTGTTGGATAGTGTAACAGTCGATACATTATTATGGGCTGCTCGTATTTGTATGTTGTGTTAGATGTAAATATAGCTTTAGCAGTTTGTTTCACTTGTTAAGAAGATATCATTACGCAGGTACTAAGTCCATCTTCATCCCAACGTGCAAATCAGCATCCTTCCCCTGCTCTTGTTACCTCCAATCTCACGTGCCCTTTGAAAGAAAATTATTTGGAATGTTTAGTAAATTGTAAACGCTGATATAAGTCTTTCTGGAGTTCACTATTTAAATTTCCGTTACATGGCTTTCTCCTTGAAACAGCAACTAGGGATAAAATTAATTAACATTAATGGAAATTCAGACGATTCTGCTCTCAGGGCCAGTGGATGATGTTGGGCATGGAATTAGTACAACAGGTAGCTCTCAGCTACAAAAGAAATTTAAAATGTGTGTGAAATCTTTTGGGACTTAACTGCTGAGGTTATCAGTCCCTAAGCTTACACACTACTTAACGCAAATTATCCTAAGGACAAACACACACACCCATGCCCGAGGGAGGACTCGAACCTCCGTCGGGACCAGCCGCACAGTCCATGACTGCAGCGCCTTACATCTCAGCTACAAAAAGGCCTTAATATAAAAAGCACTTTTAATATACGAGGTGACCCAAAACTCCGTTAACATTTGAAAAGCACTAATTCAGAGAATAAAACCTGACACACAATCCTGATATGACACGGGTTGTTACGGAAATCAAAAGAGAGTGTGCAAAAACCGGGCAACAGATGGCACTGGACGCGAGACGTCAATGACACCGTATGAGAATCGTGTATAATAAGACCTGTAGGGAGAGTAGGAGTCAGGTGTGATTATTGTTTGTGTGATTGGTTACCTGATGTCGCAAGTCTACCGCGATCGTTATGGATGCTAAAAGACGACATCCGATGGCAATTTCTCACACACCTACTGACAGGTTGTATAGTGCTGCTCATAATATTGTCCGTCGATTACAGTTATTGTTGATGAATGACGGCCTATATGTTGAGTATTTTTTATAAAGATCAACGTCTTAGCTTAAAATCAGTTGTGGTGCTAATTATTGCTTTCGTATCACATGAAGCGCCGACTGCTTTCTGATGAAAGCGAAGAGTCAGGCAGGTACGGGCCGATGACAGAGAGCTGTTCTTTTGACAGACGCGGAAACAGGTGGTAGCGGAGGGGGCGGCGGACCGATAGAGGGTGCTCATCAAGCAGTAAACTTTCAAAAAACAAAGCGTTTACAGAATGCCTTTCATAAAAGGAATAAACAAAAGTTGCGATATCAGGAGAAAATCATGACACAAAGCGTAGGAGACGGCCGTTTGGGGTCGAAGGAGATCACCGGTTTATATGTTTAAAACCTGTAAGGAAGCCCACGATTGGTGTATAGTAATTACTCGTATTTTGGTTGTGGAGATGAGAACTCGAGACTGCCTATGTTCAGCCCTCTTGATGGAGAAAATGCGAAAACACACACTTAATGGGAGAGAATTAAGCACGATTGGTTTACCATGACAGCAGAATGTCATATCAGTTGTTATAAAGTTTCAGTTGGTCGGAATTCGGAATGTATGCTGTGATTGTCTACCGAGATTCCGGCACAAACAGAACCAACTACACTGTAGACGAAGAGAAACGCACTTCGTCTTAGGGCATAGAACAGTACCGGTACACTTTTTCATCGCAGGGGGAAGAACGGAGACGTCTTCGGTTTCGACCTGATCACATACATTGGGCTGAACGTAGAATTCTCAGCCAGCGCTACATCTACCCTCTGCAACTGAGCATCAGCAAAGTAGAAGGCATGAGCTACATTTGTGTACGTCGTAATGCCGAAGAGTCATTTATAGCCACCTATCGGCACTTTCAGGGGGCTTCTCTTTAAGTTATAAACTTATTCAGGAATCATTGGCGATGTTCGTGGATTCAGATTTTATATCATTCTATCTCAAAACGAAACCAACTACGCGAAGATTTTTCGTATAGCTCACTCCATCCTTATGCCCTCGGTCATTGGGTGATTAGAATCATATAAATACATCTAGCGATAAATCATTTTACTATAGCGACCTTTAGTTTCAGTTAGCAGCTTGATGGAAACCATTATCAATACTTATTTGTGCGTTGTGGTACTCAAGTTTTATGTTCAGATGGGTCACTCCTGTGAATTCAGATAGGCAATTACGGGAGTTATTCGTAAAGTAACATCTGAATCACTGTTGCTAATCGAATGTCGCGTGAACGTTGAAACCCGCGTAATCACCAACTCCCGGCATACCGTGCTCGTCAAACTATGTCGTTTACTCTATAGTGTCGCAGTTTGCTGTTTACAGTGACAGTAAAAAATGTTTAAAACAGTTGAGCAGCCCATCAACTGTGAAATACGTCTAGTGATTCGGTTTCTGACAGCAAGGAACGATGCATCATCAGAAACTCATCGCCTGATAAGTGAGGTGTATCACCCAGTGCTGTGAGTGACAGCGAAGTTTACAATTTTGCCAACTCTCCTCACGTTGGATACCCAGACTGCTTGCTAAGGAGGAAAAAAAGAAAAAAAAACAGAAAGTATGGCATGCGCTCTTGGTTTTTTGGAATGATATCATGAGTATGGTAATCAGCCTTAGAGAACATTGTCACAGTGAACGAGACGTGGGTTTTCAAATGACCACAGTCTAAACGTCAGTCGTGGACACGGTATCACCAGCCAAAGACAATGCCAACAGACAATTTCAGCACACAAGATTATGGCGACCGTGGTACGGGATTGACGTGGAGTCTTGTTAGTCGAATTTGTGCAGCAAGATATGACAACAAATGCAGCAACTTGCTGCTCTACCCTGAAGAAACTTCTATTTGCGATGCAATACGAAGAGACGTGGCCTTCTGACGTCAAGAGGGTTGCTGCTGTCATTTACACCCTCATAGTGATCAGACCTTTCGGACGGGAACATCGACGGGAACGGACTGTCTACCCACCGAACAGTCCTGACTTGGTATCGAGCGATTTTCGCTTGTTCCGCTACCGAAACGAATATCTCAGCGGCAAGCATTTCGCTAAACATGACGAGGTGAATGAAGCAGTTGATCACTGGTTAGCCTGACAGGGGTCAGCCATCACAACTACATTAGCGAATTGAAAACAGCTTTACAACTGTGCAGAATGAGCTGATGGGAGCCTGCAACACTCGACAGCGGTGTGACACCGAGCTCCTCATGGTCTTTGTCTACATGGGCGTCATTTTGAACGTGTCCTGGGGAAAACGTACAATCCGTAGTGGCGCTGAATTTAGGATCCCTTCAATTTTGTGTTGACTGTGTTGCACTTTTGATCCCTACTCTAATAAAATAACTCTGAAACATAGCAATTTCAGACAAATCTGTATTTAACTTTCTACTCTTATTCTGTTGCATACGTTTAAGCCCAAGAAGTGTGTACAGTTACTCCGTAATCACCCTGTATAGAGGAGCACAGATAATTGTCAAGTGAAACTCTGGAAATTCCGCCCAAGGAAATATTAATATTGGTGTAACTATACTTTTTAATTTACGCACACGATGTTTGGAGGGAATGGAAACACCAGATAATATTAGGTTGATGCATAAGTTCGTAGCGTTTTTGTTTTGCATCTTGGCATTCCGATTGTTATGGGTTTCCATCTTTTGATACGCAACTCCTTGTATTGGCCGTGCTTGCAGTTAAAATTTTTTGGATGTGAGGTCCGCCAATTATGCAAAACACCGTTCTTCTCAGTACTCAAACATGTTTCGTCACCACTGTGCCATCATCAGTGGGTTTTCGTTTTTTATTTATTCTGCAATGTGAACATTTTGTTAAATGATTATACAGTTATGTGCATTTTTACTTCAAACAACACATCATTTCATTTTATAAATAACTTTACATCTGGCGTGCATGAATTTTCTGGGTCACTTTTGTGTTAATTTCTACAGGTAGCTTGCCATCTGCAACCAAACGATGTTGATGAGAATTTTTTTTTTTTTTTGCTGGGAGTTAGCCTATCTTCTGGAATGTAATTTAGTTTTTCAGGTTGTTTTCACGCCTATTTTCGTATTTACTTACGTTTTCGTGTGGCAAGCGCTTCCATTCTCCACATCATGCTGAGATGTTGTGATGCCTACGTAGCTATAACAATGAAAATACTTGGAAAATACTTGTTATAGTTACATATGCATCACAACATCTCAGCATGATGTGGAGAATGGAAGCGCTTGCCACACGAAAACGTAATTAAATACGAAAATAGGAGCGAAAACATCGCCAAAAACTAAATTACAGTCTAGAAGATAGGTTAACTCCCAGCAAAAACATTCTCATCAACATCGTTTGGTTGCAGATGACAACTTACATGTAGTAATTAACACAAAAGTGATCCAGAAAGTTCATGCACACAAAATGTAAAGGTATTTACAAAAGGAACTGATCCGTTGTTTGAAGTAAAATAGCACATAATTTTATAATCATTTAACAAAATGTTCACATTGCAGAATAAATAAAAAAACGAAAACCCACTGATGATGGCACAGTGGTGACGAAACATGTTTGGGTACTGAAAAAAACGGAGTTTTGCATAATAGCGGACCTCACATCCAAAAATTGTTATGGCTTTATTTACTGCTGCATGACATTGTCAGACGCATTTTTACCATTTACACCCTGAAAGTTATCAGATCTTTTGGACGGGAACGGACTGTCTACCCACCGAACAGTCCTGACTTGGCACCGAGCGATTTTCACTTGTTCCGCTACCGAAACGAGTTTCTTGGTGGCAAGCGCTTCGCAAAAACCTAACGAGGTGAATGAAGCAGTTGATGACTGGTCATCCTGACAGGCGTCGGCCATTTGTGACTAAGGGATACAAAAGCCTATTGAACCTCATGACAAGAGTTCAAACAAATAATGAATCAGCGTAGAAAAATACAGAAACGTACAAGAAATCAAAGAAAACAGTTTTTTAAAAAATCTGTGACGGCTTGTGTCTTAATAGACATCTAATCTTCCTTTCAGAATAACACTTGTAGTTATCCGTTGCGTGGCTCTACCTTCTCATTTCACTTGATCTCTAAGAGAGACTCATTTCACCGTGTTGGCCACGTGGCTCCCATCTCTTAGCATCTTAGGGGTCTGTTGAATCCTTAACTGACACCTTACACAGTAATGTTGAAAATTACGTGAACTGGTAAAGAAAGCAATGAGGAGATTCTTGGGAAAATTGGCTAAAAAAGGAACGTGTGGAAAACACTGACAAGAAAAAGGGACTGGATGATAGCACATGTCTTAAGATGTCCGGCAATAACCTCCATGGTACTAGAGAGAGATATAAAGGGTAAAGCCGCAGGGTAAGACACCGATTCGAATATATACAAAACTAATTGTTTCGTTATTTTAGATTGACACTCTAATGTTATATATTTTAACTAACTCCTTAAATTATCTTAGAAAATCACTTGATAAACAAATTTACTGAAGTTCTTTCAATTACAATTAGTATAAATCTGTGGTTTGCTCCACAAATTTCTGAGCATAGATTGAAAAATAGTCCAGGCCGATTTCTATATTAAGTATATTGGTTACGAGTGCTGTTCGAAGAAATTATAGGTCATGTTCGGTTTGGTTACATTAGGTCATTAGCACAGGAGATATATTTCTGGCCGGCCGCATGGAACCAGTCAGAAAATTTACAACTCAAAAAAAGAAAAAAGTAATAGGAATCACTGCAAACTTTATTCCTCAGGATGAAATCTAATTTATTACTTGGAAATGCCCGCAGATTTTCACTCTGTCTTTATCTGAAATTTTTTATGTCTTGTACCCTATTCAGAATCCCAAACGAATAATTTCTTTATTTAAAACGTCATCTTTTCCTTATTTTGCTTTGTATGTGGAACATTACGAGTGGATTGTGCTTAGTTCTTCTAAAGATAGAATTTTAATGTAATGTTTCTTGAATGTGCCCACCTGCTTGGGATGTTATAGTGACTGGGTTCAATGCCACTTGTGTCATCACTTCCACATTAGTATTAAGACGCGGAGAATAAACGTGCTAAGTGCTATCTCTACCTTACGAATAATCATGCAGAACGAATGGCAAACTTCCTCTCCTTTCGTTAATGATGACCGAACGGAGGTCAAACCGGTTAATCATCGTGCATCTTGCTTTGATTATATGTATTTATCTCCAGAACTACGGCATGCAGCAACCGAATGCATATGTAAGCACATGTAACCTTTCAGCTTGGAAAGTGTGTTTAAACAGTGTAATAAGCCTACAGCCTTGTTGATTTCCTTACACCGCATTCAGTTGCCATTATCTTAATGTACTTAGGCAATAACGGGCAGTATATACAGTCTGTATAAAATGACAATATGCATATTATCTAACTGGATTGAATTGGCAACTTAGATCCACACTGGTTGGAATGTAGGTGAATTGAGTTACTTGCTATCATGAATCCTTGAATACTAAGGGCTATGTATTTCAGTTTGTTGCAATAAGGAGATTAAATGTTCACTTGCTAGATCCTACCAAGATACAAAAGTATAAATATTTCACTTTTTCGACCGCCAAGGAAATAGATAATGTTACAAATTTATTTCGAAAATCATTGAATTTTTTTCTAGGTCCAATAAAAATCAGTGAAGTTCATAACAGACTTGATGAGTATTAAATGATTTAGATTGGAGCAGTTGTGACCATTGATGGGCAGCTAGGCAACTCAGATACATACGGGTGTCTCCCTTTAATGTGAGAACTGACATTAAAATTGGTTTAATATGTTGACTTTTCCTACGTCAATGAAGGAGAGGAAACCACTTCCCGGTCCGTGTGCTGAGGAACAATTAATGATTCTCAGTACCAATGACCCAGCAAGAAGCCGAGCTTATTGAAACAAACCAAATTGAATTTTGAACAGGAATAAATGAAGTATTGTCTTTGTATATTTTTTCACTTAAGTCCTCAGTATTCAGTTCCTAATACTGTATCGACATGTCTACCATCTCTGATATTCTAGTGGATATTAATTTTCGAGCCCATAAACTAACAGCTCGGTAAGAAACATTACATAAACAGGCAATAATGCTAAAAGGAACTGGAATATAAGAAGTAAATGTAGTAAGATTGCGATTACATCGATTGAAGTACAGGGGGGCCTAATGTTAGTCAGACTTTGACAGCTACTTGTAAAAGTTGTGTTCAAACAAGGGAGAAGGGATAGACAACATCCGCTCGGAATTTGTAAAGTGACTGAGGTAAATGGCAACTAAAAGACTAGCCAAATTATTGTGTGGAATCTATCACACTGTTGACAGATTGTCGCACTTTCGAAAGAATGTCTTCCGCAGACTCACAAAAACAAGAAGGGCAAATAAATGCGAGTAATATTATTCAATCATTGCGACATATGCTGACCAAGACAGAATACAAAACAGTGGAAGAGAAAGTCGAGGATGTGGTAGAGGACGATTTTTGTTTCAGGCACGTCGAAGACACCAGAGCGGCAGTTCTGAGTTACCCTTCAAAGTGGAAGGCACACCTAAGAAGAATCGAAACACTTCATTACGATTTGTCGACCCAGAAAAACTGTAAAAGAGTGTGATGCAAAATCAAAATACCAGAAGAAATTCTACCAAAGATATGCCGACGATATCTCTACCCTGATGGAAAGCGAGAAAGAGCTAATAGACCTGTTGAATGAAATGAACGGTTTTCTGGCGAGGAGAACACGGCAAGAGCCATAACGCGGTTCCCCATAAGCTTTGCTCAGCGGAATAGGCGTCAAAATTAGCTGGCACTTGTCCCTGCATATCCGTAGATACTGAACCGTTTTTAAAAAGACGAGTGTCGAAGTTATCAAAATACACTCCTGGAAATGGAAAAAAGAACACATTGACACCGGTGTGTCAGACCCACCATACTTGCTCCGGACACTGCGAAAGGGCTGTACAAGCAATGATCACACGCACGGCACAGCGGACACACCAGGAACCGCGGTGTTGGCCGTCGAATGGCGCTAGCTGCGCAGCATTTGTGCACCGCCGCCGTCAGTGTCAGCCAGTTTGCCGTGGCATACGGAGCTCCATCGCAGTCTTTAACACTGGTAGCATGCCGCGACAGAGTGGACGTGAACCGTATGTGCAGGTGACGGACTTTGAGCGAGGGCGTATAGTGGGCATGCGGGAGGACGGGTGGACGTACCGCCGAATTGCTCAACACGTGGGGCGTGAGGTCTCCAAAGTACATCGATGTTGTCGCCAGTGGTCGGCGGGAGGTGCACGTGCCCGTCGACCTGGGACCGGACCGCAGCGACGCACGGATGCACGCCAAGACCGTAGGATCCTACGCAGTGCCGTAGGGGACCGCACCGTCACTTCCCAGCAAATTACGGACACTGTTGCTCCTGGGGTATCGGCGAGGACCATTCGCAACCGTCTCCATGAAGCTGGGCTACGGTCCCGCACACCGTTAGGCCGTCTTCCGCTCACGCCCCAACATCGTGCAGCCCGCCTCCAGTGGTGTCGCGACAGGCGTGAATGGAGGGACGAATGGAGACGTGTCGTCTTCAGCGATGAGAGTCGCTTCTGCCTTGGTGCCAATGATGGTCGTATGCGTGTTTGGCGCCGTGCAGGTGAGCGCCACAATCAGGACTGCATACGACCGAGGCACACAGGGCCAACACCCGGCATCATGGTGTGGGGAGCGATCTCCTACACTGGCCGTACACCACTGGTGATCGTCGAGGGGATACTGAATAGTGCACGGTACATCCAAACCGTCATCGAACCCATCGTTCTACCATTCCTAGACCGGCAAGGGAACTTGCTGTTCCAACAGGACAATGCACGTCCGCATGTATCTCGTGCCACCCAACGTGCTCTAGAAGGTGTAAGTCAACTACCCTGGCCAGCAAGATCTCCGGATCTGTCCCCCATTGAGCATGTTTGGGACTGGATGAAGCGTCGTCTCACGCGGTCTGCACGTCCAGCACAAACGCTGGTCCAACTGAGGCTCCAGGTGGAAATGGCATGGCAAGCCGTTCCACAGGACTACATCCAGCATCTCTACGATCGTCTCCATGGGAGAATAGCAGCCTGCATTGCTGCGAAAGGTGGATATACACTGTACTAGTGCCGACATTGTGCATGCTCTGTTGCCTGTGTCTATGTGCCTGTGGTTCTGTCAGTGTGATCATGTGATGTATCTGACCCCAGGAATGTGTCAATAAAGTTTCCCCTTCCTGGGACAATGAATTCACGGTGTTCTTATTTCAATTTCCAGGAGTGTATTTTCCAAGTATTGTAGCTGCGTTTCACCGCATAATATCGTCAGTCGAAAAGTGCTAAACGTCCCTGCTTTTTGATTTTGCACTTCGTCTTCGAAGCCCCATTATTACTTTTATTTTTTGTTTTCCATTTTTATAACCATAATAGATTACTGCAAAAATGTTTTCCAAGGTATTTTCTTATAACGTTGTCCTTATTCGTCTACTAATTGTGTTTCTGATGGGTGAGTTAAAAAAAGAATGAGAACTTTATTTTAAATAGTTTTCGGTGTAATTCCTGTAGCGATCCGTTACGCATGGTCTGGGGCGAAATTATTGCCAACGAGTGAAATCATCACCAATGTTAACGATGTTTCTTTCCCGAATGAGATTCGGCCGAGAAAATATCAATGTGGCAAAAGTGCTGCCGAGCAATGCTCATGGTGTTTGGATAGCTGTTTTTGGGATGTTTCTACTATCTGTATCACCCAAGGCAATACATCAAATCTTCCTGAAGAATAAACATCTTAATAAAATACAAGACTTAATATAAGAATTGATATGAGAGTGAAATATCAGAATATGAGAACTTAAAAAAGATAAAGATTGAAAGATTGTAACCCCTCAACATATAACACACACAGACACACAGACACACACACACACACACACACACACACACACACACACACATATATATATATATATATATATATATATATATATATATATATATAATTAATGTAGTGAACGTGTGACTTGCTATAACACCCTTGTATCACCCAATTTGATGAGAAACATTCGTGTAGTAACCCTTGAGCCCTTTGGGCTCGATTCTAAATCGATTTCCTGTCTTTACCTCTTAACTTAGGACCTCGCGAATGGCGCACTCGATAGCGATAAAAGTGCAATGTGGAAAGGGTTATAGATCAGTAAGGTATGTGATTTTGGAAGTGTGAGCGGCTCGAGGCTTTTGATGGTGCGACGCCCAACGGTCAAGCCCTATGGTAGACCGTCTGGATCACAAGCGGTCACTGTCTGTCCCGACATGTGGTTTCTGTTAGTGAGCACCGTAGCGTGGTCTGAAGCTGACGGCTACTTGGAGTTGTTTTTGACCGATTAGACGCTAGCGGAGGCGGCGCGGTCTCTTGGCTTCTTATGGTGAAGAAGAACGGCTCCGTCCTGCCCAAGCTAAGTGAATTGCCTTTGCCTCTCATGTCTCCTCTTGCGCTTTCTGTTTCTGGAGGCTTTGCGTTATCTTCACGATTGATCTATCCCACTGCGTTAGGGTTATTTACTATAGCCGTTCATTGAAGGCTGCTGTCTTGCCTTTCCTTTTAAAATAGTTGTTTGTTGTTTATAAAACCCGTGTTTGGTTTCAACGTCTGAAAAGAGGTTTTATAGTTAATGGCAGCTGTGTATGAGATATTATCCTAAATTTACCAAGTAAAGTTAACTGTTTGTTATTGTCCATTTAGTGGTCATATATCTTGTCTAGAAATCCTACGTCTTGGGTGCTTGATAACCTGCCCCCCCCCCCCCCCCCCCCCAAGCCCATGATTTAAAAACAGCCGTTTCTTGTTTACGAAAGCCTTTTCTTGGTTCCAATGTATGAAAGACGTTTTATAATTAATGGCAGCTGTATATGAGGAATTGTGCTAAGCTCCCTCAGTGCTTCAAGTGGTTACCGATCCCCCTTCCCCTCCCACAAAAGACTGTACTTGGTTGTTTAATAAGGTGATTGGGTAAAGGCGTTTGTTGAAAGCTGCTGTCTTCCTTGTATCCTCTTAAATATCACTGATTGCTGCTTACAAAAGTCTGTACTTCTGATGTCAGTGTAACGACTGATGGTTCTTGTAATTAATGGTAGGTGTATATGTGAAACTCTCCTAAACTTCAGAGCCTTTAGCTGACTGTAACAGTGCATTAAGTGCCGACCGATTTCAGTCCTTTAAAACTGTTTATTGGAGGCATTAGTCACACCTGCCTTCCTTTAAATATTATGGGTCGCTGTTTGTACAAAAAACAAAACTGTTCTGGGTTTCAGTGTAATGACAAGTGTTTTGTCAGTTAATAGCAACTGTGTCTGAGACATTCAGTTAACTTCTCTGTGAACTTCCCACTGCAACTGGCTATTCAGTCAGCGTTGGTTGTTTGTTGGAGATGTCCACCCTGACATCTATTTTATGGAAATTAATTAAAATCTTGGTAATTGTTTAAATAGTATTTGCTTCTTGTTGGTCTTAACAATTTTTTTTTGTTTTTTCCTCTGAACCTGTTGATTGCTTTCGCAAAGACATGGGGTTCCAGTCTGTCCATGTTGGGACAATTCCTCAACCTTCCCACCTTAGTTTCACCTAGCAACATTCCACAGACCTTGGTAGACAAATTAAAACTATAAAAATCGGGTTTAGAACAAGGAGCGCAAAATTAATAAGCCGCGACTGTAGCGCTTGGGCCACGATTTCATCTAAGCATATCGCACGGTAAAAGTACCTCGAAAATACCTTGACGGTCAACGTCGTGTTTTTCAGAAACGGTAGAGTATATACGGATGGGCCCAGCCCCGAATCCTCCCGTGGTCAGAAAAATGGTACCGAATCCTCCCAAGCTCGCAAGTGTCTGAAAAACGATGGGACCGAATCCTCCCGTTTGAAGCAGGTAGCAGTTCCAAACGTTATAAATACTCCGAGCAGGCAAAGGAAAGCATATGAAGTTACAGTAGAAGATGCAAAAATTTTTCGAGTGTATTGTATGTTTAAAAGTTTTATCTTTTATCTTATTGAGATAAAGTCCAGCCGACAAAGCGCCAGCGGCTAAGTCCCGCTCAAGGTCACGCGCAAAGCGTGCGTAAGCGAATCAATATTTTTGTTTAAACGTGGCAGGGGTAGGGGAAGGAAATAAGGAACATGGCAGAGATAATTACATTATCATCTATAATACATGATAAAAGGTGTCAATTTGGGAGAGGATTCGGTCCTGTTACCTGCCTACCTACCTGATTTCGGGAGGATTCAGGGCTTCGCCCGTACGGATAACCAGAGACTCAGGTTCGCATTTTTTGACTCCTCTTCCACTGAGCAAAGTTTCTGGGAAATTGGGTGATGGCACTTTCCGTGTTCCCTTCGTTAGTACTGAGTTCTGAACAAACCATACAAAGACGGAAGCACTACTCTGTCCATCGATCTATTCTCTCCTCTGCATTTAACCATGGAATTCCCACGGTACTCTTAATGTTGTCACCCTTGCCTTTAATTTCACCGAAGGTCAACTCAACATAGCTGGTACAGCATTCGGGAATGGACTGAAGAAATTTGATGGTGTATTTGTGTGACCTACTTAAGTCTAAATACGAAACCAAAATATCGAAATCATAACAATACCATTAAATGTGAAATACAACTCTAAGAAAGTACATACAGAGTAAAGATCGGGTCAAACAGCCTCTGCCAGGCGACCATCAACCTCACTCCTTGGGGTCAGAGCTTTAACACCACCAGACTGTCCATGGAGTCGGGTGAACGAGAAGGACCTTCGTCAGAGGGGATGCTGCGTTTTTCATCAGTTGTCCGCCACAACACTGCATTATTAACGCTCTACCTCCTTGGACACCTTCGGGAGGCAGTTGTGGCCACTTCTGTTACACCAGGCACGAGTACATCGTGAGCCGACACCAAACTGCACATTCTAGACGAAGGCACGCACCTGTGTCTCCTCGGGGTGGATATATCAGCAGAGAGATTCCCTGTAATCCGGTAATCTCGCTGTGACAACCCACGTCTCCGACCTACATCTGATTCCCTCAACTGGTGACCAATACTTCTCATACTGGAGCATGGTAGTGGCCAGTTACATATTTGACGTTATGTCAGTATTGTCAAACGAATTTTAAAGGCGTTGGTTGTTTGCGCCGATTCCATTAATGGTCCCACAAGCGTGACGTGCACTTTTCTGTTTTCGTGGAAAAGTATAGTAGTTCTGTCACACTGCATTACTTTGCCCGTCTCCCACTGTATCTATGGTCTGTCTCGCATGTTGTGTCTTGTGGAACTCAAAGTGTAAGCTTTAAGAGAGGAAATCAGGTGACATGCCGCCAAAATTCGGTTTTAGACTTCGTGATCGAATGGGAAGGTTACCCTGTGGCGGCTGTTCTGTGATGTGAACGTTTCGGATTTCGCTTCGTGACGGACGATCCACATCTCGTTTCAACACGCTGTTTTATTAACGGTGTTAGATCTCTCCATGCTATTGGCTTGATTTACGAATTTCACTTTTTACTGATCATCTTACCATTCGATTAATGTCTATACAGAATAAGTTTTCGTGTATTTGTTCATATTGTAACGTAAATCAGATTTCCCTTCTGATGAGTGCGAAACCATATGCTCTAGCAGGCGTCGCTATCCATTTAGTATGACCAGTGGAAATCATGCTCTCTCTCTCTCTCTCTCTCTCTCTCTCTCCTCCCTCCCTCCCTCCCTCCCTCCCTCCCCCCCCCCTCTCTCTCTCTCTCTCTCTCTCTCTCTCTCTCTCTCACTCTCTCTCTCTCTCTCTCAACTAAAAACTTTCGATTTCATTGTAGTTTTTCAGGTCGTGTTATATACAGACATAAGGATATTTTTTATGCGGTATATGAAAGTAGTTGTAATCATTCACAAGTGGTTATCAACTTTGTGGAGAATGTTTGAGCATTAGAGTACGTTTCAAGCAGATTCGATGTTCCTCTTTTCATTTCATTGAAAGGTTTCCTCTGTCTGAAACTGCGACCACGAAGCCTCACCTGCTTTCATCAGTGCTACATATCTGTATGGTGGCTGGTCCCCTTTTTACTACTTCTCTATACTAAGAAATACACATACATTACATTGCCATGATTTATCCTACTGTTTTTCATAGCGTTTTAAGGTCTTAGGTATGTCAGCAAGTTACAGTTTTGTGATACATGTGGGTTGGAGTAACGAAATAGTCAGGTCAGCCTCATCAACATGAATTACGTCATAGTTTGTTAGGAGTTGAAAGTTCTTCTTACGAGTATTTAATTGCTAATTGTCTGGCATGAGTTTTGTCTTCAGCTGGCCGGCGCTTGGATGGGTGACCATCTGGGCTGCCATGCGCTGTTGCCGTATTTCTGGGTGCACTCAGCCTCACGATGCCAATTGAGGAGCTACTCGACTGAACAGTAGCGGCTTCGGTCAAAGAAAACCTTCATGACGCCCGCGAGAGCGGTGTGCTAACCACAAGCCCCTCCTACCCGCATCCTCAGGTGTGGATGATACGGCGGTTGGATGGTCCCGATGGGCCACTTGTTGCCTGACGACGGAGTGCTGCTTTTTCTCCTGACGAACGCCGACAAACCGGGGTAAAACTTGCTTCAATGTTTTATCTGAACATTGTGTAACATTTTTCTAGACCATTTCCATGGATCGTAAACTGACCCTCCCTGAGATACTATTTTACCAGTCTATCAATTCTTCTGTAAAATTGTATCGTTTCAGTACTTTCGTAAGTAGCACTCTACAATTTTTTTTTTGTTTTGAGTCATCCGACTTCTGAATGGTCTGATGCGGCCCGCCACGAATTCCTCTCCTGTGCTAATCCCTTCATCTCAGACTAGCAGTGGCAACCCAACAATTATTTACTGGATGTATTGCAATCTCTGTCTTCCTCTACAATTTACTCTCTACACTGCCCTCTAGTATCATGTAAGTTATTACCTGATGCCTTGACAAATGTCCTACCATCCTCACCCTTCTTTTTGTCAGTGTTTCTCATACGTTCTTTGCCTCTTCGATTCTGCAGAAAAACTCCTCTTTCCTTACCTTATCAGTCCACCAAATTTTCAACTTTCTTCTGTAGCACCACATCTCAAATGCTTCGATTCTCTTCTGTTCCTGTTTTTCCACGGTCCATGTCTCGCTACCATACAATGGTGCACTCTAAACGTACGTTCTCAAAAATTTCTACCTGAAATTAAAACATATGGTTGATACTAGCAGACTTCTCGTGGCTAGGAACCCCTTTTTTTTGCACTTGATAGTCTGCTTTTAATGTTCTCCTTGCTCCGTCCGTTATGAGTTATTTTGCTGCCTAGGTAACAGTACTCCTTAACTTTATCTATTTCGTTATTCTCAATAATTACTGGTGTACGTTTCTTTCCCCTATTCTTGTTTCTACCACTCGTCATTACTCTCGACTTTCTTCTATTTAGTCTCAATCCATATTCTGTACCCATTAGACTGTACATTCTATTCAACAGATCCTGCAATTCTGTTTCACTTTCACTGGCGATAATAATGTCATCAGCGAATCATTCATATCATTCAGCCAACATTTTTATTACGCACTTGAAGCATCATTTTATTTTCTCCATTGCTACTTCGATGTAGAGATTGAAAGGTGGGGCGAAAGACTGCATCCTTGTCGAGCACTTCGTTCTTGGTCTTACGCTATTATTGTTCCGTCTGGGTTCTTGTACACATTATGTATTACTCGTTTTTCTCTATAACTTACCCGTATTTTTCTTAGAATTTCGAAAATGCTACACAACTTTACTTTGTCGAACGCTTTTCTCAGGTCAATAAATCCAATGTACGTGTCTCGATTTCTCTTTAGTCTTGCTTCTACTATCAACCGCAACGTCAAAACCGCCTCCGTCTTACTTTTACCGTTCCTAAAGTGAAACTGATCGTCATCTACAGATCCTCCAGTTTCTTTTCTATTCTTCTGTGCATTATTCTTGTCAGCGACTAAGATGCCTGAGCTGTTAAACTGATTATGCGATAATTCTCTCACTTATCCACTCTTGGTGCCTTCGGAATTGTGTGGATGATGTTTTTCCGAAAGTCTGATGGTATGTCACCAATCTCATACATTCTAAACATCAACGTGAATAATCGTTTTGTTGCCACTTCCTCCAGTGGTTTTAGAAATTATAATGCAATGTTATTTATCCCTTCTGGCTTAGTTGATATCAATTTCTTCCAAATGTCTTTACGGATATTAACATTAATACCGGAATCTCTTCGCTGTCGACTCCTGTTTCTGCTTCTATCATGTCCCCAGACAAGTCTACCACCTCGTAGAGGCCTTCAATTTACTCTTTCCATCTATCTTCTCTCTCTCTTCTGCATTTAAAAGTGGATTTCCCATTGAAATTACCGCCCTTCATTTATTTGATTAACTAAATTAAGGTTTGGTTACACAGTATAATATTTACAATTTTTAATAACATATAATAAAGTGGTGATATACTGGAGAGTGGAACGTAACTTTTTGTTCGTAACATCTATAAAAATATGTAATAAAGAGATAGTCAACAACATTAAAGAAAACCAAATTGCTTATAACATGTATCTACAGACACGAACAAATGAAAAATTGGAAATTTGTGGTCAGGACTATTGAACCAAACTGCTGAGGTCATCAGTCCCTTGGTTTACGCACTATTTAATCTAACTTGCGTTAAGGACAGCACACGCACCCTTGCCCGAGGGAGGACTCGAATCTCCTTCGGGGGAGGAGGGCGAGCCCCGCGAACCGTGACAAGACGCCTCAGATCGCACCGATACCCGGCGCAGCGAACAAATGAAGTCTGGTAAATATATAAACTGAAAAGAAATAAAAAGATAGCATACCAAATCCTGGGAAAAATTAATTGTTAATCTTGAACATCACATTCACAGAAGACACAATATAGCTTATATACTTATGTAGCATATGAATAAAACGGATAAAGATACAGCAAACAAGATAACACAAAATCAGTGGATACACTATGACAGAACTTAATGGTATGATGAAGAGAATGAAGATACATGTTATATAAACATTGACAATAACTCTGTAGATCAAACAGACATAAAAGAATTAAAAGCAGTTCTAAATGAAACAAAAAATAGAAAATCTCCTGATATAGATGGCATAACTCAACTATAAATGAACCATTTTAGAATTTAGCTAGCTCCATTTACTTGAATATGTGTTGGATGAACTGTACTCTACCTGAAAAATGAAATACAGCTAGAGCAATTTCTGTATTTTTTTTTAAAAAAAAGGGCAGTGGGAAAGACAAAGGAAGTTATTGAGGATTTAGTTTACTAAAAGCATGGTATAAAATTAATAGGACAATTCCTAATCAAAGAGTGCAAACTATTCCTGATACAATAATATCAGAAAAACAATCAGGCCTTAGAAAGGAATGTTTGTGTAAAGATAATATATTAATAATGAGTCAAATAAGACAAATTATACAAAAACTTCCGGAATTTACCTTAGAAACCCTTTAAGCGTTCATTGATTTTGAGGAAGCCTTTGAGAAAAACACTGAGAAATAAAAAGGTTCTCTATACATCCTATTAATACCATAAAGAGTCAATATGTAAACAGAAAAAGGTGATAAGTTCAAGTTCAAAACTGTTAGAAAAAAATTTATAAAATCGGTTTGTTCGAGAAGGGTGCAGTCTATCACCTATTTTATTTTATTTATATAGTGGCGACTTGCTCATAAAGTGGAAAAATGACATGCATTCAGGAATGAAAACCCAGTCCCTTTGACTGTTCAGAGATGTCATTAAGGGGAGCCGTAGGTGGTCAAATCAAAAAAATAACGATTTTTGTTTGCTACCGAAAATTAATTGGAACATTCCTCTATAATGTAAACTTTGAATTATTGTTCTACTCGCCGTAGAAGTGGAGTTATTACCACTTTCCCCCACGCCTGCAGAGGAAATGGGCGGCCGCTGCATGCATCGAACACCCTCCCGTGACTTCCTGGCGACCTGCTTGGGATTTTCTCGGCCTGTTACGCATACAGCGCCTTATGTTACGCATACAGCGAGTGAGCAAGGCTTGGCTACATTGTTTTCTGTGACAAATGAAGCGCTAAGAGCGCGGTACATCGTCTCTTTGCTGTTTACCGTTTCGAATTAGTTCAGTATTGCGCCTGTTGTTGGTAGTATTATACTTCTTGTGTAAAGCGTTGTTCTGGTTACGAAGCCACGTCTTAGTAACCGTGTATATAAGAAGAGGAAGAACGTAGGGAAAAGAAAATTAACACTAATACCAAGTTGCGATGCTACAATTACTGAAACAGTGCGTTCTTCTGCTAAGCAACACATGGCCGGCCATAGCCCTGTGACATCTTCTAGCAAGAAGCTGACTGGTGGAAGTGACAGATTTCGTGAATATGTTAGTGACAGTGATGATATTAACGAAGTACTGAATATTGGATTATTATCTTCTGTGCTGAAAGAAAGTGTTCTGTGCAAAATGTGTTCAAGTGTAGGAGTGGGACTAGATATAACAAAGCACTTTGGTTTAGCTTGTGAGATGAAGATAATCTGTGCATGTTGCAAGTATCAAGTAACTTTCTACAATTCACATGCCAGTCTCTATGGTGAAAATGGACGATCTAGAGTGTTTGATGTGAATGTTCGACTTGTGTATGGTCTTCGATCCATTGGAAAAGGGTCTGCTGCTGGTAAACTGTTTTGTGGTATTATGAACCTGTCATCGCCTCCAAGCAAATTTGGGTACTACTGTGAACAGGTAGGATCCTCTGTTGAAGATGTGGCTTTGAAAACCATGAAGGAAGCAGTGGAGGAATCTGTAGAAATGGACGGTGGTTCTAGGGATTTGGTAGTGGCATTAGGTGGTTCCTAGCAAAAGAGGGGTCATAAATCCCTGAATGGGGTTGTAAATGCTACTTGTGGTGATAATGCGAAAGTGATAGATGTTGCAATATTATCGAAACATTGTAGGTGCAAAAATAAAATCAAAGGAGAGCACAGTAGAACCTGTGAGGCAAATTTTAGTGGATCAAATGGAGCAATGGAAGTGGATGGAGTGAAACAAATTTTTGAACGTTCAGTTCCCAGATACAACGTTAGGTACAAATACTACCTTGGGGATGGTGACTCCAAAGGTTTCAAGACTATAGAGGAACTGAAGCCATATGGAAATGAATTTGTAGTTGAAAAGTTGGAATGCATTGGGCACGTGCAAAAGCGTATGGGTGCACGGCTTCGAAGGCTCAAACAAACTTTGGGTTCAAGTAAGCTCAGTGGTGGAAAGACAATAGGAGGGAGAGGCAGGCTTACTGATGAGGTGATTGAACGTCTACAGAGATACTATGGGTATGCTATAAGGCAAAATACTAGTAATGTTAGTGACATGCGAAAAGCAGTGTGGGCATTGTTCCTTCATACTGCCTCTTCCAATGAATACCCTCAACACACCCTGTGCCCAAAAGATTCCTGGTGCAAATATAATGCAAAAAAGGACTATGATCACAAACATTGTTTGCCAGCAGCTGTGATAATTGCAATAAAACCAATTTTTCATGACTTAGCACAGCCAGAATTGTTACACAAATGTCTACACGGAAAGACACAGAATCCTAATGAGACCGTAAACAATTTGATTTGGAAAGTGATTCCTAAAAGGGTGTTTTTAAGCATAAAAGCACTGCACTTTGGCATTTATGATGCAATAGCAACCTACAACCAAGGGAACAGTGTGAAGTGTGAAGTTCTGAAGGCATTAGGATTTACAGCTGGGGTGAACACTGTACGAGCACTAAGAAATATTGACAGAGAAAGGATAAGAGGAGCAGAAAGAAGAGAAAGGCATATGAAGTATGATGGAACAACAGGCCAGAAGAGGAAGCTTTTGGAGGAAGAAGAGGAAGACCCCGATAATCCATCATAAGGTGCAGGAATGTATTGAGAAACTTTGATAGCCATTTCCCGTAAATTAGAACTTTTCGAATATAAGGAACATTTTGCAAAATCCACTCAAGCTAGAGAGATGAAATTTTTATACAGCACTCCTAGTGGTCAAACTTACATTGTAGCACAGCAATTTGGCAATATGTTCGGTAGTTTCATTTCAGTTTAATTATAAAGCAATTATTTGTAAAAAGTTTGGGTCATTAATAAAAAAAATAATTGGAAGGAGACTAGAAAAAATACTCCAAAATCCCTCTGTCATAACTGCAACACTAAACCACTCTATATGTAAACAAAAATTCAAATTTTTCTATTTGGTGGTTTATTCATAAATGTTCCTCAAACTTAGTGATTTTAACATGGGCAGCATAAACACCTCCGGCTCCCCAACCCGCTCAAAGATGTAAACAACCATGCATGAACAGCGCCTATTAGACGGAGGGGGTCCGGCAGCCGATCATTTCCAATCATTCCAAAAGGAAGGGGGTACACGGCTCGTGTTGTCTGTAGTTCAACCATGCCTAGACGGTCAGTACCGAGGTTCCATCGCGTCGGCATTGTTACTTTGTGCCAGGAAGCGCTCTCAGCAAGGGAAATGTCCTGCGTCTCGGAGTGAACCAAAGCGTTGTTGTTCGGACATGGAGGAGATTCAGAGAGACAGGAGCTATCGATGACATGCCTCGCTCAGGCCGCTCAAGGGCTACTACTGCAGTGGATGACCGCTACCTGTAGATTAGGGCTCAGAGGAACTATGACAGCAACGCCACCATACTGAATAAGGCTTTTGGTGTGCAGCCCCAGGACGTCGTGTTACGACTCAAACTGTGCGCAATAGGCTGCATGATGCGCAACTTCACTCCCGACGTCCATGGCGAGGTCCATCTTTGCAACCATGACACCATGCAGCGCGATACAGATGGGCCTAACAACATGCCGAATGGGCCGCTCAGGATTGGCATCACGTTCTCTTCACCGATGAGTGTCGCAATTGTATTCAACCAGACAATCGTCGGAGACGTGTTTGGTGGCAATCCGGTCAAGCTAAACGCCTTAGACACACTGTCTAGTGAGTGAAGCATAGTGGAGGTTTCCTGCTGTTTTGGGTGGCATTATGTGGGACCGACGCACGCCGCTGGTGGTCATGGAAGGTGCCGTTTCGGTTGCACGATACGTGAACGCCATCCTCCGACCAATAGTGCAACCATTTCGGCAGCATATTGGAGAGGCATTCGTCTTCGTGGACGACATTTCGCGCCCCCATCGTGCACATCTTGTGAATGACTTCCGTCAGGATAACGACATCGCTCGACTAGAGTGGCCAGCATGTTCTCCAGACATGAATCCCATCGAACGTGCCTGGGATAGATGGAAAAGGGCTGTTTATGGACGACGTGACCCACCAGCCATTCTGAGAGACCTACGCCGAAACGCCGTTGAGGAGTGGGGCAATATGGACCGACGATGTCTTGATGAACTTATGGATACTATCCATACAGGCATTCATCAGTGCAAGAGGACGTGATACTGGGTATTAGAGGTTACGGTATGTACAGTAATCTGGACCACCACCTCAGAAGATCTCGCTGTATGGTGGTACAACATGTAATGTGTGGTTTTCATGTGCAACAAAAATGGTGGAAATGATGTTTATGTTGATCTCTATTCCAATTTTCTATACAGGTTCCGGAACTCTTAGAACCGAGGTGATGGAAAACTTTTTAGATGTGTGTAGTTATGATAATGTACAGGGAGACAGAACCAAAAGTAAGGATGGGAAACAGAGTGACAGAAAGCTTTAGAACCGCCAACGGCCCTAAGATAAGTTGTAATCTACCCCCTTACTTTTTAAAACGTGTATAGACGAGGAGCTGCACGCGTGATACAAATTTTGTTCATTAATCCACTGTACTAAATTCATTCACTACTTTTTACAGATGATCAATAATGATTGGAAACAACAGGAAAGATATGGTACGCATGTTGGATAAACTGCAGGAAGAATAAACGAGATGGGACCTTAAAAATTAATTTTGAAGAGACAGAATACATGTGTGTTGGTAAACAAGAAACGGATTTAGTTCTTGAATATGGAATTTTTTTTTTGAATGTAATAATTTTACTGATTTAGATTCTCTAATGTCTAGTGATAGATCTCGCGCTAAAGACATTGAGATCAAAATATCGACTACATGAACTATTTTGGAATTATAGTGTTGTTCAACACGCGAAATAAACTTATTCCATAGTATCACTGAGAGTACACCTACTTACGGTGCAAATATGTGGACACATACGACTAAAATCAGGATGGTGGAATCAAGTTTTATGAGAAATTGCAGGCAAGTCACCCGTGAACATATTACCAAAACACCCAAGAGATGGGAAGAAACAGAAGTGACCCAGTCCGCAACGATCGGACTGGAGGATAAAAGTCTGCAAAGCCTTGGGCATTTTAAAAGAATGAGCAATGAAATATGACGTAAGAAGGTGTAAATGTGAGCCCAGAGAAGAACTACATGATGACAGCCGGCTTCGTCGTGGAAATTATACCTGAGGTGACGAAACGCATGGCATAACTATGTGCACGTTGTAACCTCCCCGCAAGATATTTGAAAAAATGTCAATGATTATAAAAAAATGTGCCAAATGTTGTCTTCCCACAAAACTGAATAATTAAAATCGAACCATTAAACCCACAGTAATATTAATTAAATAATGATCTATGAACTGAATGTAACATCTCAATAGCAATAATTAAACCTCATAAATTTTATAAGGGCAGCGTCGCTGACCTTCGGCCCTGTGAAATAATTAAATCTGAACACAAAAACCAAAATTCTTACCTCAGTAAACTGCATCTATATCTGCTCTTATTTTATGGCACAGCTCCGTGCAATGCTGGCCCATATGTAATTTTGATTCTTGGAGGGAATGCATAGGAAGTATTACTTGACTTGAAATGAATCTTTTGTTTAAAACAGTTACTTTATAAGATAATTACTATTGTGGCAATTCTTGAACAAATTAATTACAATTAACAATGTTATTAGCTGAGCGCAATGCTGCTTCATTACCTTTTAAAACAATATACCTCGTCCTGAACCGTGACCAGAGATGGAGGGAGAGCCCGCCGCCGACGCATGTCGACGCCCGCTCAGTACCACCGTCCACTCGCTACAACTACTGCCGACTGAGTGCCACTCGCAACTGACTACTCGCAACTTAACACTCGCGCGGTCAAGCGCAGACTAGCAACGATAAATAACTCTCTGGTCAGAGATTCTGTCATGCCTCACCATCGCTAGTAATGAATACGTACGCGTTTCAACGTGTATAGCTATGTGCACATGTATCACTTACAAAAGGTATAAAAGGCAGAGCATTGGCGGTGCTGTCATCTGTACACAAACGATTCATGTGGGAATGTTTCCAATGCGATTATGGCCCCACGACGGGAACTAACAGACTTGAAGACCGAATGGTAGTTGGAGCTAAACACATAGGACCGTCTCTTTTGCAAATAGTTAGGGGAACCGAATTCCGAGATTCAGAGTGTCCACAGTGTGCTGATAGGACGAAATTACCTGCTACCACGGACAACGCAGTGGCCGACTGCCTTCATTAACGACAGAGGGCAGCGGCTCTTCTAACAGCCACACAACATCGCGTGAAATAACGACAGAAATCATTGTGGGACGTAAGACGAAAGTATCCGTTAGGACAGTGTCGTTAAATTTGGTGTTAACGGTCTACGGCTGAACACGACCGACATGAGGGCCTTTGCTAAGAGCATGACATCGCCTGCAGGGCGTCTCCTGGCTTGTGTACTTATCGGTTGGACCCTTGACGACTGGAAAACAGTGGCCTGGTCGGATGAGTCTCCATTTCAATTGATGAGAGCTGTTGGTAGGGTTGGAGAGTGGCGCAGACTGCATGAAGCCAGGGAGCCAAGCAGTCAACAAGGCAGTGGGCAAGTTGGTGGTGGCTCCATAATGGTGAAGGCTGTGTTTATATGCGGCGGACTGGATCCTCTCGTTCATCTGTACCTATAATTGACGGGAAATGGCTGTGTTATTCTACTTGGAGACCATCTGCAGCAAAGAACTAGGGAATTTTTATGGATGACGATGCGCGATGTCACTCTGCAACAATTGTTCGCCATTGGTTTGAAGAACATTCTCCACGATTCGAACGAACTATTTGTTCAGCCAGGTCGCCCGACAGGAATCCTATCGCACATGTATGGGACATAAACGATAGGTCAGTTCGTTCACAAAATCCTGCACCGGCTACACTTTCGGAATTACGGACTGTTATAATGGCAGCACCATGGCTCAGTTTTTCTGCAGGATAGTTCCAAGGAGTTGCTGAGCCCATGCTAACTCAAGCTGCTGCACTATGTCAGACAAAAGGAGGTGCTACACGATATTAGAAGGTATCCCATGACTTTTGGCACTTCGACGTGTATTGATTGAGCAATGAAAGAGAAGCGATCTACTGATAAGAAACAAACCCGAACTTCTCGACTCTGTAAGCGCAGAACAGGGAATCAGTGATCATAAGGCCGTTGCAGCATACCTGAATATGGAAGTAAATAGGAATATAAAAAAAGGGAGGAAGGTTTATCTTTTTAGCACGAGTAATAGGAGGCAGATTTCAGACTACCTAACAGATCAAAACGAAAATTTCTGTTCCGACACTGACAATGTTGAGTGTTTATGGAAAAAGTTCAAGGCAATCATAAAATGCGTTTTAGACAGGCACGTGCCGAGTAAAACAGTGAGGGACGGGAAAACCCACCGTGGTTCAACAACAAGGTTAGGAAACTACTGCAAAAGCAAAGAGAGCTTCACTGCAAATTTAAACGCAGCCAAAACCTCTCAGACGAACAGAAGCTAAACGATGTCAAAGTTAGCGTAAGGAGGGCTACGCGTGAAGCGTTCAGTGAATTCGAAAGTAAAATTCTATGTAACGATTTGACAGAAAATCCTAGGAAGTTCTGATCTTACATTAATTCAGTAAGTGGATCGAAACAACATATCCAGACACTCTGGGATGATAATGGCATTGAAACGGAGGATGATACGCGTAAAGCTGAAATACCTAACCTTTCTCCAAAGCTGTTTCACAGAGGAAGACCGCACTGTAGTTCCTTCTCTAAATCCTCGCAAGAACGAAAAAATGGCTGACATCGAAATAAGTGTCCAAGGAATAGAAAAGCAGCTGAAATCACTCAACAGAGGAAAGTCCACCGGACCAGACGGGATACCAATTCGATTCTACACAGAGTACGCGAAAGAACTTGCTCTCTTCTACAAGCCATGTACCGCAAGTCTCTAGAGGAGCGGAAGGTTCAAAATGATTGGAAAAGAGCACAGGTAGTCCCAGTTTTCAAGAAGGGTCGTCAAGCAGATGTGCAAAACTATAGGCCTATATCTCTGACATCGATCTGCTGTAGAATTTTAGAACATGTATTTCGCTCGCGTATCATGTCATTTCCTACTCTGTAGGAATCAACATGGATTCCGGAAACAGCGATCGTGTGAGACCCCACTCGCTTTCTTTGTTCATGAGACCCAGAAAATATTAGATACAGGCTCCCAGGTAGACGCCATTTTCCTTGACTTCCGGAAGGCGTTCGATACAGTTTCGCACTGTCGCCTGATAAACAAAGTAAGAGCCTGCGGAATATCAGACCAGCTGTGTGGCTGGATTGAAGAGTTTTTAGCAAACAAAACACAGCATGTTGTTCTCAATGGAGAGACGTCTACAGACGTTAAAGTAAACTCTGGCATGCCACAGGGGATTGTTATGGGACCATTGCTTTTCACAATATATGTAAATGACCTAGTAGATAGTGTCGGAAGTTCCATGCGGCTTTTCTCGGATGATGCTGTAGTATACAGAGAAGTTGCAGCATTAGAAAATTGCAGCGAAATGCGGGAACATCTGCAGCGGATAGGTTCAAAATGGCTCAGAGCACTATGGGACTTAACATCTGAGGTCATCAGTCCCCTAGAACTTAGAACTACTTAAATCTAACTAACCTAAGGACATCACACACATCCATGCCCGAGGCAGGATTCGAACCTGCGACCCTAGCTGTCATGTGGTTCCAGACTGAAGCGCCTAGAACCGCTCGGCCACCATGGACGGCAGCGGATAGGCGCTTGGTACAGGGAGTGGCAACTGACCCTTAACGTAGACAAATGTAATGTATTGCAAATACATAGAAAGAAGGATCATTAATTGTATGATTATATGATATCGAAACAAACACTGGTAGCAGTTACTTGTGTAAAATATCTGGGAGTATGCGTACAGAACGATTTGAAGTGGAATGATCATATAAAATTTATTGTTGGTAAGGTGGGTGCCAGGTTGAGATTCATTGGGAGAGTCCTTAGAAAATGTCCATCAACAAAGGAGGTGGCTTACAAAACACTCGTTGGACCTATACTTGAGTATTGCTGATCAGTGTGGGATCCGTACCAGGTCGGGTTGACAGGAGATAGAGAAGATGCAAAGAAGAGCGGCGCGTTTCGTTACAGAGTTATTTGGTAAGCGTGATAACGCTACGGAGATGTTTAGCAAACTCAAGTGGCAGACTCTGCAAGAGAGGCGCTCTGCATCGCGGTGTAGCTTGCTGTCCAGGTTTCGAGAGGGTGCGTTTCTGGATGAGGTATCGAATATATTGCTTCCCCTTACTTATACCTCCCGAGGAGATCACGAATGTAAAATTAGAGAGTTCCGAGCGCGCACGGAGGTTTTCTGGCAGTCGTTCTTCCCGCGAACCATACGCGACTGGAACAGGAAATGGAGGTAGTGACAGTGGAATGTAAAGTACCCTACGCCACACACCGTTGGTTGGCTTGCTGAGTATAAATGTAGACGTAGATGTAGAGCCCTCGATTGGAGTAACGGGGACTATGGAAAGGAGAAAAGGAAAAGTTCGTAATGGAAAAGTCAAAAAATAGAAAGAGAAAGAAGTGTTAGGTCGTCTGTTAGTTTAGAGCAGAAATCACCTCTCAATCGTTATCATTCTTTGACACATGAGCTAACAACAGTGACGATACGTTACGGCAGCGCCCCTTGCAACTGCAGACAGACGTGGCAAGACGCTTCCCTCCACAAATGCGGCGACCAGCCATCTACGCCTCGGCCTCCGGCGTGTCGCAGGTCGCCGTGCTGTTCTACGCCCTCCCCCCCCCCCCCCCCCCTTTCGCCACGGCTGCTGGCGGTCAGTCATTAGCCGCCAGGCGTGGCGCCCCAGGGGTAGCCTGCAGCAGCAGCAGCGGGGAGCTGGCATCAGCCGGACCGTGCTAATTGCTGCCTACCCAGCCACGCCGCCAATCCCTCACCTCGGCTGCCTGCGGCACAGCCCAGAGCCACCTGCCGAGGTTCCCACCTGGCGCGTTCCCGCCTGGTGCTATTGTGCACAAGGGGGTAGATTACAGCGCTAAATCTGCCAATATTGCGCTTCTCTTGGGGTCGTTTACTTATATTATAAGTCCTCCTGGACCTGCTCTTACTGTAGCATTATCTAAAGTCACACAAGTAAATTACAATCACTACATTTATTTTTCTACTACCTTTCTCATTGTGGCTTTACTGTGTACTCACTCGACACTTACACTGCGTATATATCCTCTCCATTCTCTCTGTCGCTCCAGCTTCTATTTCTCCTCCCTCTATACCTGTCTCCTAATCCAACCTCTTTGCCTGTCCATTTTCTGCTCTTCCTTCATCCACCAGTCTTGTTGACCCCCTCTCAGTATCCATTTCCTCCAACCTCCTCTCTCTGCTCAGCCACGTCCAGCTGCCCATGTAGCCCCTGCAACACACACCAATACCACCGGCAAAACACATCATGAAGGGCACTGAAGACGTCAGTGCTTGAAAATTCTTTTTACCCATATACAAAGAGACACTAGCCCCCATATGTTGATTCCCAGGTAGCAATTTCAGTTGAAATCGATCTGTTACTTGAGGAGGAGATGCTGGACATACACACAGTCACATTAGCATACATACATTTATGTTGAGGGAGATTCAGCTTCCTCTGCATATGGGTCTTACGCAACCAAAATTGTCTTCAACTATCATGTCCAAGATTTTCATATTCTCCATCACACTAAGTGCCAAACGAACAGGATCTTCTTATTAAAACTTTAATGTAGTTAAATTTCATAGCAGAGTACGTTTTTCTAGAGATCATAGTTTTCGAGTTACTCAAGAGAGATTTACAAAACTGACTTTTCAGACGCGTTTTTCTTGAATAATCTGTAGCCTCCAGCAAAAACATATTTCCTACAAAAAGGTCCTGTTCAGTTTTTCTGCAGTAATAATAATTTTCATATCACAAGAGAGAAAATATGAAAATCTTGTGCATTGTTTTTGAAAGCATTTCAGGTTGCATTAAACCAACAGCTTTGGGGCAGCTAAATTACCCTGTGTATACTTGGCTTCCCCCCACACCTTCACACCATCATTCCTCCCCTTCTCTGTGTCACCTCTTCTTCCCTCTATTTATTGACCTGAATCTGCACCTCTGTCGATCTTCTTCTCCCCACCTCTCTTCATATCTTTCTCCCCTCTCTTCTTCTATTTCCTCCAACCCCTCTCTCTGATTATACTTCACTCCCTCTTTCTGACCTATAATCTCCATTTTACTTTTCATCTCCATCTCTCCCTCTTCATTTCCACCTGCCCACTATCGCTCTAGACTTCCAACCTGTCTCATCCATCTCCTTCTTTCTCTGTCCATCTCATCCTCTCATTACTGCATCCATCCCCTCCTCTATTCTTCTCAACCTGTCCCCAGCCGTGCTCATCACAGATGAATAAAATAAACCCATATTACTCCTGTAACACATCTGCTATGCAGGCAGGTAACATATCAGGGGCTTGAAAACCATTTATTTGCCCCTGACGTCGCCATGCAATGCAGGTCGATAAAGCAAGCCAATACTGAAACACAACACAGCCCTCATTTAGGGTTGCTTACATGTCTGGGCCTGGAAATTTGTTTCTAGCTCCTGATATGAGGTTTCGCTGCAAATCGGATTCATTTGGCAGGCAGATACTGTTCCCATACAACTTGCCTATCATAAAGGACAGCCTATATCCCAGGGGCTGAAAAAAATTTTGCCCTGTCTCCTCTCCTATTGGAGCTAGTAGGCTACATGCCCCACAGTGTTGTTTCTGAGCCACATACACACACACACACTGGTGTTGGTATGCATATTAAAATAGAGACATGTAAACAGGCAGAATACGGCTCTGCAGTTGGCAACGCCTATATAGGACAACGAGTGTCTGGCGCAGTTCTTAGATCAGTTACTGCCCCTACAACGGCAGTTTATCTAGATTTAAGTGAGTTTGAACGTGGTGTTCGAGTTGGCACACGAGCGATGGGACACAGAATCTCTGACACAATGATGAAGTGGAGAATTTACCATACCACCATTTCACGAGCGTGCCATGAATGTCAGGAATCTGGTAAAACATCGAATCTCCGACATCGCTGCGGCCGGAAAATATCCTGTATGAACGGGATCAACGACAACTGAAGAGTATCGTTGAACATGATGGAAGTGCAACCATTCTGCGAATTGCTGGAGATTTCAATGCTGGGCCATCAACAAGTGTCAGCGTGTGAACCATTCAAGAAAGCATCATCTAAATTGGCTTTCAGAGCCAACGGCCCACTGGTGTGCCGCTGATGACTGCATGACACAAAGTTTTACGCCTCGCCTGGGCCCGTGAACACCGACTTGGACTGTTGATGACTAGAAACATGTTGCCTGTTCGGACGGATCTCGTTTCAAATCGTATCGAGCGAATGGACGTGCACGGGTATGGAGACAACTTCATAAATCACTGGACCCTGCATGTCAGCAGGGGACTGTTCAAGCTGGTGGAGGTTCTGTAATGGTGTGGGGCGTGTGTTGGAGTGATATGGGACCCCTGATACGTCTAGATACTACTCTGAAAAGTGACACGTACGTAAGCATCCTGTCTGATCACCTGCATCCATTCATGTCCATTGTGCATTGTGACGGTCTTGGGAAATTCCAGCAGGACAGTGCAACATAGCTTTCTGCTGGCCACCAAACTCCCAGACATGAACATTATTGAGCATATGAGCATATCTGGAACGCCTTACAACGTGCTGTTCGGCAGAGATCTCCACCCCGTTGTACTCTCGCGGATTTATGGACAGACCTGCAGGATTAAGGGTGTCAATTCCCTCTAGCACTACTTAAGACATTAGTCCATGCCACATCGTGTTGCGGCACTTCTGCGTGCTGGCAGGGGGTCCCTATCGATATTAGGCAGGTGTACCAGTTTCTTTGGCTCTTCAGTGTGTGTGTGTGTGTGTGTGTGTGTGTGTGTGTGTGTGTGAGAGAGAGAGAGAGAGAGAGAGAGAGAGAGAGAGTACTAGACGTCTCCTAATGGCTTCATTGAAGTATAGGGTCGGCACATATATTCCTCACATCCTTTTCTCTCTCCTCTCTTGTTCCATCTCCCCTCTACTCTCCCCATCTGCCCAAACGTTCCTCCCCACATCTCTCTGTTTATACCATTCCCCTCCCCCCTCTGTCTGCCCATCATCGCTTTGCCCCCAATCCTTTAGCTCTCTCTGCCCAGCTCCCATCATGCCCCTGTCTCCCCACCTGCTCTTCTTCCTCTCTGAGCACCTTCTCCTCCACCTTCTCAGCCTACCTCCTCCTTTCTTTCTCTGCACAGCTCCTACTACTCCCTCTCTGCCCTTCTCCTGTACCTCTCGCTATCCACCCCCTCTTTCCCCCTCTTCCTAACTATCTCCTCCAAGACCTCTCACTACTCATATCCTACCACCCATCTCTCTGCCACTCCTCTACTTCCCCTCTTTTCTCTGTCCATCTGATCATGGGAACCTTCTGCTGCATTCTCTCTCTACACATACGCTCATGCCCCTTCTCTCTCTATTTTACCTCCTCTATCCATCTTAACCATCTCCCATACACCCTATTTCACATGTGTAGCTCATGCATAACATGGCGATAAAGCATGCCAATGATACTCCTACAATATGCCTGATGCGAAAGGCAACCTACATGGCAAGGGCTTGATAACTATTTTCTGCACTTGTGGATAGACTGCAACGCAAAGCAGATTACTAAAGCAGACTGATACTCTCTGAGGCTGTAAAACATTTTCTTCTGCATTGTGTGAAGGCTGCCCTGCAGAGTAGGTCGATAACATCACTAGGCAGTACAGCTGAAGAAAAATGGACAACTCTAAAAAGCGCAATCACTGACGCTGAAAGAAACCGTAGTTGCGAGGAATGTAACTTTGAAGAAACCATGATTTACAAGAGAAATACTTCAGATGAGATGGAAGTACAGAAATGTTCAGGGAAGTTCAGAATTACAGAAGTACAAGTAATTTTGGAATGAAATAAGTAGGAAATGCAGGAAAACTAAGCCAAAATTGATGCATGAAGAAAGTAATGAAATCGACAATGAAATGATTGTCGAAAGGACTGACTCAGCGTATAGAAACGTCAAAACATCATTCGGTGTAATTAAAAGGAAAGGCGGTAACATGAGGAGGGGAATGGAAATTCTACTGTTTAATGCAGAGGACAGAGCGACTAGGTGGAAAGCTTACATTGAAGGTGTCTGTGAGGGGGAGAACTTCTCTAATGAAGTGATGAAAGAAAAAACAGGAGGCAACAGGCAGGAGGTAGGGAATAAAGTATTAAATTCAAAATTTAAGAAAGCTTTGCACATCTTCAGATTAAATAAGGCAGAAGCGATACATAGCATTACATCGGAATTTCTAAAATCATTGGAGGAAGTGGCACTAACACGTCTATTCATGTTCACCAAACTGACTGTCGGGCGCCATTCCGCCCGACAAACAGAACTGTTTGTCTAGGGTGCCATTCTTTCCATAGCTGGACTGTTTTGGTTGTCATCCGCGGAAATCTTACAGCCCAGTGATACGTCGACGAAATTCTACTCCCCGTTTTGTTTCCATTCATGCCAACCCATCCTGATCTTACATTTCAGCAGCACAACGTCTGCCCGCACACGGCGAGAACCTACATTGCCGAGCAAGGTCGCCTGATCTCTCTCCAATTGAGAACGTTTGGAGCATTTCGGACAAGGCTCTCACACTTTCTCGGAATTTTGACGATCTGTTGCACCATCTGGACATATAAGACTTGGTATCCCTCAGGCGGACACAAAATTCTGTCTATAAACGGCAAGCCGAATAAATGCTTGCTTAAAGGCCAGAGATGACCAAAGCGTTGACAACTTGCTCAATCTGTAAAGCTTTTTCTCTTCAATAAATCATGATTTTTTTTCTGAAATAGTGTTTGTTTGTCTCTGCATGTACATCGTGTTTACCCATCTCCGTCACATTTTGATAATTCCTTCGTGGTGTATCGTTTCTTTTTCTTTCTTTTTTTATTTGTCTTAGAAGGTATAGTGTGTAATCCTCTTGTTATCCATAACCACTTGTTCCATACACGTGTAGTTAGTTGAAATACCGTAATGAACATTGAGTTGATATCTGCACTGAATGTGGGGCTCAGAAGTTGTAATCCTACTAATGGCACTAACGTAAGCACGGTACAATTGATGTGAATAGATCCCAAACTGCTTCGATTTCCATTCTTTCATTGAGAAGTTAAAGAAAGCATAACCTCTTTTCTTAATTAATAACAATGAACAAATTGAATATGCACAGGGACTGGTCCATTATACCGCTACGACATAGATACTTCTCGATCATGTGTGTGTGTATGTATGTATGTATTGAACTGGGGACCTAGAAACGACGGAGAGGCTTCTTCCCGCCATAGCTCTCAGTGGCTCACAACCCCACAACAGGCCATAGCAGTCCACCTGCCCCACCGCCGTCTCACACCGCACCCAGGGTTATTGTGCAGTTCTGCCGCCAGTGGACCGCCCCGGGAATTTATCATACAAGACGAGTGTAACCTCAGATGTATGCTTGGTTTAATAATTATGGTGTACGTGTACGTGGAGACAGTGTTTACGCAGCAATCGCCGACATAGTGTAACTGAGGCAGAGTAAGGAGAACCAACCCGCATTCGCCGCGGCAGATGAAAAGCCGCCTGAAAACCATGCTCAGGCTGGCCGGCACACAGGACCTCGACACTATTCTGCTTGGTGGATTCGTGCCGGGGACCGACACGCCTTCCCACTCGGGAAGTCTCGTCACGTACTTGGGTAACGTGTGAGCGGACAGGCAGTGGCAAAACTAAACTCATATCATGCAAACTTATTCTCTGACGTCCTAACTCTTGTCGTTTCTTCATGTCTTTTCTTGTCAATGTTTTCCCTCTACCTCTATCCTCTCCTTTTCTGCGGAGGAACTTTTCATTTTCAGAACCCTGCTATAGCACCACATCTCAGAATCTTCTATTCCCCTCTTTTCCGGTTTTCATGTACTCCGTGATTCACTACTGGTCAATTATGTGGTCCAGAAGAACATATCTCAGAAAATACTTCTTTAGCCTAAGAAAGCCCTCATTGCCTTTGGTAGTCTGCTTTTCATGTCCTCCTGTATTTAGCTTCCAATGTAGCAGTATTCGTTATCTTCGTCTACTTCTTGGTCCCCAATTTTGGTATTAATTTTATTATTAGTTTCACTCCTGCTTCCTGCAATTACTTTTCACTTTTTCGCTGTCAGTGAGATTAGTAATGTCATCAGCGGATCTTGTCGTTAATACTGTTCCGTTCTTAATTTAATTCCTCTCCAGAAACGATCTTTTATTTCCGTCATCACTTCTTCCATGTATAAATTCTTTTTAATCCGAGAATTCGTTACTGCTCTTCCGTTTTTGTCGTTGCTTCTCGGTTCTTATACATACTCTATTTTACCCGTCATCTCCTCTACCTTAAAGGTTTTTTTCTGGGAATTTCGAACATCTTGCTGCATTTTACGTTGCCGAAACATTTTCCTAGGTCGATAAGTCCTATGAAGACGTCCTGATTTTTCTTAAGTCTTGCTTCCAATGTCAGTCACAGTCTATTTCTCTCTCTCTCTCTCTCTCTCTCTCTCTCTCTCTCTCTCTCCCTCCCCCCCCCCCCCTCCCCCCCCCCCCCCACCCCCCTCCCCGTGGCCCCTCAGCTACGTGGGACTCCACAGCTACGCCTGCTAGTTGAAATATTTGTGGACGCCCCAGGATAAGGAACAACCAAGGGGGTATGGGAAAGGTGTGGGACATTTATCACAAATAATTCGTTACTTCAAAAAAGTTCAACAATCTTTTATTACGCAGATCCTATAACACTGATAAAACACAAATGATTCAGGCAGATGCTACAAAATTTCTTCAGCTGAAGCAAATGTGTAACGTGTCAGGCAAATCCAACACCTTCCATGAAAACCCTGACATGATAAGCAAATCCAGCAGTATGTCACATAGCTCCGAATAAATCGTGACATTAAATTAACCAAAGTAATACGAGTAACGAGTGAGCAAATGGAATACCACAGACTAACACAAGAAGGCCTAAATGCACGTCATACCTTCCCACCGTGAGACAGACGCAGTTAAGAGGGGAGAAACGAGAACAGAAGCCGAGAGCAGTACCGTGTTAAGCTGGAAGGCAGTACGATAAGGGACGGACACCCACGTTGCCAGCTAACCCCTAGGACCACCCCCCATCCCATGTTAAACGCTAGAGCCCTCAGGAAGAACAGTATAGATCTTACGATAACACAAAAAGGGCCACCCCAGCAGCAAGTTTTAGCGTGAGAATTCTTCGCGTCTCTGTTACGTCAGTACCACCCCCCAGCCCATGTTAAAAGATAGAGCCCTCCAGAAGAACAGTATAGATCTTACGATAACACTAAAAGGACCACACCAGCTGCAAGTTTTAGCGTGAGACTTTTTCACGTCTCTGTTACGTTGCAAACTTTAAAAACATTGCCCCACCACGAAAAGTATAACGTTTCTCATTGGATAGACAGAATTCTTGTAGGCGGAGCTTAAGGTTAACATTGAGACCCTGATTGGTCAGATGAAAACACAGCCAGATAGTTTTTTTAAACCAACTTCGGTAAATTGTAGTAAGGAGAAGTTAGGGGAGAGTTGCTTTCGAGATGGCGAGGTGAGCAGAGCTGTGCTGCCCGCCGCCCCCTGACGAACACCGACAAGGTAATGAATGCATGCGATGCCACATAACAGCGCATAAAGCTTCACTCAGAACTGCAGAAGTCTCATCTGTTACACCCCCTTTTTGCGTAATACTAGTGTCGATCGTCAATTTAAGCTCATGGTGTTCACATTTGCCACTTGAAGTAAAAATCTGAAACGCGATGATTTTTCTGTTATATAGTTATTGAGAAGCCACATCAGCCAATGCAATTTACGACAAGTTAGATAAGTAATTAAAGATAATTGAGGCTCACTGTAGACCATTTTGATAGTTTTCTCTTTTGTGAAACTTAATTTAAACCTAGATTATCGATGTGATATGGTATAGGTCATCCTTCGATCCATTGTAGTACTTGGAAACCCATTCAGGGAATATTCGTTCACATTTTTGTTGAACACAGTTTGTTTTTACCATCCTGTATTAAAACATTTCCTTTTATCAATAGTGCAATTTATAAACAATGTTTTGTGAGTAGAATAAAGTTTCCAATGGTAAACTTAACTGCTTTTTCGATGTTATTTTACCAGCTAACTAAAAATAGGAAAGCCTTGAACCCCTTCCACTAAATTTAGTTAGTATTAAGATTATTTTACAGGGAGTGCAGTGCTGCTGACGCTGAAATCATTAAGTATTCGGTTATATCATCGCTAGTCTCACTGAACTCTTCTGAGCTCTACATGTCATGTGTGGTCTGACGTCTCCTTACCAGCAACAGGACCCAGGTTCAAACCAGTCAATGCCCTAAAAAACACGCTCAGAGCATCATTGCGCGAAAGTGGTAGGGAGACACGATATAGAACAACAGACACCGTGGAGAATGTTAGAAAATGGCGACCCTGCCGGGATGGTAAAATAACATGATTGAAGGTCGACCATATGCCTAACTAGGTCAGAAAAAATATCCTGTTAAAAAATTTTCGCAAAAAAATAAAAATTTTTGAAAGGCATAAATAGTTGAAAACAGTAGCTGCAGCGATAGATTATGAGACATTCCAGCAGAGACAACAGCATAATTAAGTTATGAATTTAAAAAATTTTTGGAATTAAGTTTTCTCCTCAATGCAAGCGCACAGGTGGCGGGTACATCGCTGACAAGTTGGTTCTGACCCAACAAGTAAGTGGATGGATTGTCAGTCTTGGGTATAATAAGTGGCGAGTCGTGTGAACAAAAAGTTTATGAAACGCGTGAGATCGTATGAGCGCATGTTGACTCGAAGTAGGGCGCGTGAATTGCTTTTAAAACAGAAAGTAAGGGATTCAGAAAGATTAGCAATGGCAGATCGAGACCTTGACCGAATTGAGGTAGAGACCCAGCATGAAAATGGACAGAGAATAGAGGACAGTACAACAGACGATGCAGTATCGCGAGAAATAGGACATATAACGCACCATAACGAAGATAATGTACGTCAATGCATAGAAAACGTAAGTCAGCATACGACAGAGGAGCAGGAAAGTAGAGAGACAGTCGATGACGATTCTAACTTGCGTTCAAATGGCTCTGAGCACTATGGGACTCAACTGCTGAGGTCATTAGTCCCCTAGAACTTAGAACTAGTTAAACCTAACTAACCTAAGGACATCACAAACATCCATGCCCGAGGCAGGATTCGAACCTGCGACCGTAGCGGTCTTGCGGTTCCAGACTGCAGCGCCTTTAACCGAACGGCCACTTCGGCTGGCCTAACTTGCGTCTTGAATACGTAGAACCCATAGTACAAGTAATCAGAGCTCCCTCACCAGTGAGTACAAGGAATGCGAGCAGAAACGTGTCACAGCACAGTTCAGTGCAATCGGTTGCGAACCAACACTTGGGGTAAAACACAGAGCGTAGGACGTCGGAAGAAAACGCAATAGTACCCACCAATCTGGCAGAATTATTACAACAAATTACGGAAACCATGACAAGGCAAAATAAAGACATAGCGAACCAAATTCATATTCAGAATGCAGGAACCACGACACTAATGCGTGAGATTAAAGAACAAAACAAAACAAAAATCACTCAGACCTAAGTCATATTGAAGACAAGGCAAACGAATCTCGAGAAGTGATAGGACACTTAATAACAGGTCACAATCAATTGAGAAAAGACATTCACAAGGTCCAAGCGGACGTACAAACATTGCGTAATGACACTCAGGACGAGATCAAAACATTACGTAACAACACCCAGGAAGAAGTCAAAAAACTAGAGAAGCAGATAAACGAAATTACTAGACAAGCAGCAGGTACAGCGCGTGAAGTTGTTGAAAACAGTGTGTTACACAAACGTATCACAAAAGCAGCGCTGAAAAGATATGATAACCGCATAGTCAAAATAGAAGCGCAAACGAAGCGACAATTTCAGAAATTGCGAACAGAGTTGTTGCAAACCATTGAAGAGCGTAGTGAACAGGATCGAACAAGCAAAGAGTCTGCAACCACATCCGTATCTGTAACAGCACCGGAAAAACAAGCAATTAACGAAGATATTACGCATTTGCGATTCCAATCACAGGCGGAAAGTAACATACGTGAAATCAGACAGCCTGCACAGCAACAAACACGTTTCGAAATTCTTGATGAACAAACGTCATCACAAACACATGCAGAACCTGTTTGGATCGTGCAATGAAGCAGCAAGGTTAGCCAGACAAGATACCGAACCAATACCTGACAATGGAAAGCCAGGTCGCGAAGACTACAGTGCAATGCATTCAACTACACGTTCACAACCGATGGAAGAAAATTATTGCGTGCCACTCCAACGATACTACGAAAGGATATGCGAAAGTTACAGTGGACAATATCCAATGGATCTACCACAACCGGAAAGAACGACGGGAGAAATTATCAGAAACAAAAGTGGCGAAGAATCGCGAATTTCATATGGAACTATGACGAAGTACGACAACGATCATTTCCTCACAGTCAGAAAATTTCAACACTTTCGAGAAGCAAACTCATTAGATCCACGAACTTTTATTGATCAATTCCGAGTAGGATTAGCAGAACACTGGACGCTAGCACACAGATTAGACTTCATATGTGCACACATGTCAGGAAAAGTCGCAGAAACCATGCAAAATGTTGCAGCGACATGCAGATCGTACGGAGATTTCAGAGAGAAATTTCTCTCACGATGTTGGTCCACTGAAGCACAGAACAGAGTGAAGTACGAATTATTACAGAACCAATATTTTGAAATTTCAGGAGAGAAGAGTCCCGTGAAATTTTTCGAATTAATGGCAAAGAATAATCAATGCTTAGATGTACCATACAGTGACGGAGAGTTGATTAAATTATGCGCGATGAAGCTACCATTGAAATACCAGCAATCATTAGTACGTAGCGGAGGCAATCACGTCGAAGCATATAAAGGTATTCTAAGGGAATTAGGGTTCATATTTTCGGAAGATGGCGCAAGAAAAAGACGAAGCGTACGTGAAAACGAAAGCAAAAAGCAGTGGAATCCCCAAGAGACAGTACGAAGAACAATAATTACGAACCATGTGATAACTTCGCACCAAGAAACGACAATAGATTTCAACAAAGAACCGGTTATGGATTTAGAAGAGAATAAGGCAATAACTATAATTCACCCAGGAACGGCAACAACTATTACAGAGGGAATAACGACAACCGGAACGGGTACTGAAGAACCAATAGACCGACAAATTATCAACAATGAAACCACTATCAACAAGTTGAACAAGAAAAAAGAATACAGATAGAAGAGGTGGAGGTAAGACCACCAAACCCCGATAAACGTTCGAATTGATAGCTAAGCGCCGGTGCCAAAGAGAATAACGCACCGACCCAGGACAATTGCAGCACCTTGAACAGAGAAGTAAAAATCTTATCACGAGAAGAGAAGAAGGAAGAAACAAATCCGCAGGGACCAGATGAAAACGAAGACAAGAAAATAACAATATCGTGTTGGGACGAAATTAATTGGGAGAATACTGACGAGGAAGAAGAATTACCAGAGGCACGCACAACGAATGTAGGAGGAAAGGACGAAGTAATGAGTATTGCAGAGCTATTTGAGATGGAAACCAGGGAAAGCTAATGCAATGAGGATAATGCGCAGTCGACAGAAGCTGAAAATAAGTTACGAGTAGGCACACAGCCCAACGTATATAATGAAGGAAGTTATGAAGCGATAATTAGAGCATTTAGATGCGATTATGTGGAAGTAGCGACGAAGAAGGAGAAGACAGACGAGGATGAGGAGAAAGTAGAGGATGTTGAAGAAAGCGTAAATGAAGGAAGAAATAGAGAAGAGGAAATAAAAGAGAGAAAAGTAACAGTCGAAGCTTATCCTACAGAAAGTTCGAATTCACAAGGAACATTCCTAAAAAGACTCATGTATGATTCAGTGGAGGATTCGTTGATGCAAGAAGAAGAAGAACAGAACCAACCCTTTCAAATTCAACCAATTGTGAAGGCCATGGTAAAGCACATCCCAGTCAATATTGTAATTGATAGCGGAAGTGAACTGACTGCGATCTCAGAAAATTTATTCCTGCTGTGTAATGCCAATGAGGAATTGCCAGTTCTGAAAACATGTAAGATTAAAGTAAGTGGTCCTATTAGAGACAATGCTGCGGAAGTTACGAGACAAACAAGGTTAACTCTTTCGTGTTAAGGTCAAAAGATCGAAGCCAACTTCGTGATTATACCTAAACTAACTGTAGATTTGATTATAGGTACAGATTTTTTAAATGAGAGACGAGCGATATTAGACACGGGGAAAGGTAGCGTAACATTCGGGAATGTCACACTTCTCTTTGAGCAAAAGCTAAAATTAGAAGAAATACCAGTTATAAACAAACAATTAAGAATGACGCGAGATAAAGAGGATGAAGAATTAGAATGGTATGCACAAAAGGGAGAATCGCCTCAACTCATGTTAGAAGTCCATAAAGAAATCGACGAAAAATTGCAAGAAGTTCAAGGTATTTCGGAACGCAGTAAAAGAGAATTAGAGGGTATTTTACCAGATAAAGCAGAGGTATTTTCACCTAAGACTGGCAGTGTTAAACACTTTCAGTACAAGTTTGAAGTAAAACAGCACAAACCATTTAGAGTGCCACCCTATACAATCTCATTAAGCTACGGGAATAAAGTATTCCATGAGATATCTAAAATGTTAGATGACGATATTATTGAACCAGCTACCTCCACATATAACAGCCCACTACATATTGTACAAAAACGAGATGGGAGCATCAGGTTAGAGCTTGATTCCAGACAGATCAACACAATCATAATCACTGAGACAGATCGCCCAGAAAAATTAGAGGAATTGATACAAAACTTCCTCGGTGCTAAGATATTTTCATCAACTGATTTATGGAGTAGTTTCTGGCAAATAGAATTGGCCCCAGAATGTAGAAAATTTACAGCATTTATCGTATTCGGTAGATGTAACCAGTTTAAACGATTGCCAGTTGGTTTAAACATATCATCAGCAGCGTTTATTAGGGGATTTAATACTATACTCAGTCCTGAAATTTTACAAAAAATTACTTGTTATGTTGATGATGTGATTATAGCAGAACCCTCTTGGGAACATCACAACGACACATTAAATCAGTGTTTACAGATCATGAAAGAGCATGGGGTCACAGTAAATATAACAAAATCCAAATTAGGAAGGCGAGAGGTCAAATTTCTAGGACATAATTTCGGAGAAAGGGGTAATGTCCGACCCAGAAAATCTAATGGCAATCAAAGAATTCTGTACTCCATATAATAAGAAAACTCTCAGAGGATTTCTAGGTCTCACCGAATTCTTTAAAAAATTTATTTGGGTCGACTCTCTTGCAACACCACGCCTATGTGCATTGACTGGAAAAAACACGCCATGGGTATGGGATCAACAAGCCAACGAAGAATTTTTAAAAGCGAAAAACGCACTAACAACAGCACCGATTTTAGTTACCTCCTTTTTAAAAATAAAACAAACAAGCCATTTTCCTAATATGGAAAGAAGAATTAGAACAGTATTAGTCAAATGCAAAAAATGTATGAGGGCTAAACACGTCACTTTCCAAACCAAACCACCTATGTTTCCAATAATCCCTGAAAGATTAAAACAAATAGCTGCAACAGATTTGATGGGGCCCCTCCCACGCACAAAAATTGGATATGTTTTCATATTTGTCGTTTTGGAACTTACTTCTAAATATGTTACCTTGACACCATTAAAACAGGCAACAGGTCTTACTATAAGTAAAGAGTTTAGACAAGATTTTCTCAGACAAGTAGGTCGAGTGGAACGAATAATTTCGGATAATGGCCCATAATACAAATCAGTGCAATTGCAGAACACGTTAAAACAACACAAAATAAAACCCATCTACATATCTAAGTACAAACCTAGCGTAAATCCAGCAGAACGATCTATGAAGGACATAGGCACTTTATGCTGTATTATGCAGGCAAAAGACACAACACTTGGAATATATACCTTAAAGATTTTCAAGGCGTAATAAATGAAATGCCACATAGCACTACACTACTACCTTCAGTTACTGTACTTAAAAATATTGAACCCCCAAACATAACCAGAGAAAATGTTAGATTTCCTATTGTACCACGTAGACAGCATAAACAAGTCATAGCAACAGCACTCTCCAACATCAGAAAGGCAGCCATTAAAAGAAAAGAAAGAGGAGATAGAACAGCAATTAAAAGAACATTCTCAGTAGGCCAGAAAGTAGTTGTAAAAACACACCATCTTTCCAGCAAACAGAAACACAAAATACATAAGTTTCACGCTGCATGCAAAGGACCTGTCATAATTAGCTGAATTGCTCATGATAATGCTGTGGAACTAATGAACCCAAAAACAGGCAAAACCTTAGGACTTCACTATGTGAGCCATATAAAAAAGTTTGAAGATTAATTTTATTACTGGTAAATAATCACCACAATATTTGAAGATTATGTTGCAGATAAGATTGTCAGGAGAAAGAAGAATGAAGAGAGAGGAAGGTGGGAAAAAGAAAGTAGTTTCAATAAAAACAAAAACAAAAATAACACCAATAGTACCATAGATTAAGGTGAAGGGTTAAAGCGTAGATAGTCTAACAGCATGAAATACTAAAATGCTATACACCACGACACTAAACAAATATAAAAAACGAATTTGAGGATTCTTGTAGACATTAAGACTCAAAATACCTTAGAATTGTAAGAATTGTAACATGGAAAGGGCGCCGAAATTAGTAAAGCTTTTAAGAAGGCGTAAAACTATGTAGGTACTAGACATATGTTAGATGATCATAAGTAAAACTTTTTGTAAGAACCATTGTAAAAACTCCAGCAAGGATGAGATGCAACGACCCACAAGTTGCAATGCGAGAAGTATCAAGAAAGAAAAGGACATAATTAGCAAGACACGATTCCTACAAGGCTGAAGCGTCAAGAGAAGGGAGAGGACAGCGATACCAACAGAAGGCCCTTGTAGCCGAAGTGGGCAGTAAATAAATCTGCTGCGAAGCAGAACCACAGGATGGCAGAACCCTGCTGGGACAGCACACGGAACCACACAGTGGCGGAACCCTGCAGAGACACGACAGGACACAGAACGCCAGAAGGGTTTCCAAAAGCCCCAACTCAGCGGAGCGAGCAAAAAATGGCCCGACGAGAAGACCGCTTGGGCAATCCACCACTGTCAAAAAAAAAAAATATGTGTAAAAGTCACACTACTGCTATTAAACAGCACGCTGATGCATGAAACTGAAGAAAACTTCCACAAAGTAAAAATGACATGCCCAAACAATTTATCAAACTGTTACTAAGAGGAGAACTTCAAAGCGACTAGTTATCAATAAATATTTCCATATCCTGCCCAGAGAAGAACCAAGAAGCAAGTAAGAAGCAGAGAAAATGCAGGAAGAACAGAAGTTGAAGATTCACAAGATTGAGACAAAGAAAGAAGATGGGTGAAGAATAGACTACATACCTTCCCAAATCACTATCCTATTCTAAACTAGTCGTCTGCGAAGTATTGCAACGAAAAACGACCGCTTTCAGTGACACACAAGGATGACTTTCACGTATACAAAGCCAGTAAACCACGAGTTTCTGCACTCACAGCTAAATTCCATTATGGGACCTCCACAGCAGCAACACACACTTGCAAAGCCAACAAGGAATGATGAACGAAGCTGTACATCAAATACTTGCCCACATCCATCTTGCTGTAGTCCATCACCTTCGTGCAAAAGACATTCGCCAACCTCATGCTTAAACATTCATAGGATTGTGTGAATGTGTGAAATCAAATTACGTGATGTAGGAATTGTGCAAAAGAAATGTGTGAAAAACTAATTAAGTTAAGCACACCAGACATCTAATAAACTACAAAATAACAGTCATTGACGATGGACTTAAGTAAAAAATAGACTATCGATAAAAATAAGCCATTAGTTCTAAAATGGACAGTATATAACGAACAAAAGTAAGGCATAATAAACACTAAAACTCTATTCCACTTATTTTCTCCTCATAAAGATAAAAGAATAACTATATTTTACTTATTTTCTCCTTATAAAGACAAAGAATTAAAAATTATCTTGTTGGATGTATTCCCTTTTTTTTAACATTTGTACCATTTGTTAGGATAATATCTCAATACTTGTGTATGCATATTTCTTTGTCAAAGCAATTCTAGGAAATAATTCTTATTTGTTAGTGTAACAATGTTGAAATGAGTGTCTAGAAAAAAAACATTTTACTTGTACATGATATTTAGAAAATGAGTTAGGAACAGATTTTACTTAATTACTACATTTATAAAAACAATATTTCTAAGAAAATCGATGTGAAAGACTCCTCACTTTCGATAACAAACTTCTTACAAAACAAACTTCACAATTAAATAAAGAAAGAAAATAATTAAAAAATAATAATTATAAAAGAATAAAAATATTCTTCCCTTGTCAATATAATAATATTTTTGATAATAATTTGGAAGAATATAAAAATATGAATTAGTAATACAAACTAGCCTAGAACAGAATAACGTGGCTGAACAGTAGGCAACAAAATTTAGATAACGGAATAATTTTTGACTGGCGTAGACAACGACTCAATCATTGCCTAACTTCAGTGCACAAATCAGGTTCGAAGGGTGGTGATATGTAAGGTGTCAGGCAAATCCAACACCTTCCATGAAAACCCTGACATGATAAGCAAATCCAGTAGTATGTCACATAGCTCCAAATAAATCATGACATTAAATTAACCAAAGTAATACGAGTAACGAGTGAGCAAATGGAATACCACAGACTAACAGAAGAAGGCCTAAATGCATGTCATACCATACTTTGGTAAATTGTAGTAAGGAGAATTTAGGGGAGAGTAGCTTCCGAGACGGCGAGGTGAGCAGAGCTGTGCTTGCCGCTGCCCCCTGACGAACACCGACAAGGTAATGAACGCACGTGATGCCACATAACAGCGCATAAAGCTTCACTCAGAACGGCAGAAGTCTCATCTGTTACTCCCCCTTTTTGCGTAATACTAGTGTCGATCGTCAATTAAAGCTCATGGTGTTCACATTTGCCACTTGAAGTAAAAATCTGAAACGCAATGATTTTTCTGTTATATAGTTATTGAGAAGCCACATCAGCCACTGTAATTAACGACAAGTTAGATAAGTAATTAAAGATAATTGAGGGTCACTGTAGACCATTTTGATAGTTTTCTCTTTTGTGAAACTTAATTTAAACCTAGATTATAGATGTGATACGGTATAGGTTATCCTTCGATCCATTGTAGAACTTGGAAACCCAATCAGGGAATATTCGCTCACATTTTTGTTGAACGCAGTTGGTTTTTACCATCCTGTATTAAAACATTTTCTTTTATCAATAGTGCAATTTATAAACAATGTTTTGTGAGTAGAATAAAATTTCCAATGGTAAACTTAACTGCTTTTTCGACGTTATTTTACCAGCTAACTAAAAATAGGAAAGCCTTGAACCCCTTCCACTAAATTTAGTTAGTATTAAGATTATTTTACAGGGAGTGCAGTGCAGCTGACGCTGAAATCATTAAGTACTCGGTTATATCATCGTTAGTCTCACTGAACTCTTCTGAACTCTACATGTCATGTGTGGTCTGACGTCTCCTTACCAGCAATAGGTCCCAGGTTCTAACTAGTCAATTCCCTAAAAAACACGCTCAGAACGTCGTTGCGCGAAAGTGGTAGGGAGACACGATATAGAACAACAGACACCACGCAGAATGTTAGAAATGAAGATTAATTAGTTAATTTAAGCTAATAAAATGCATCAATTTAGGAAGTACTAACAAGGAAGTAGTAAAATCAAATACAACTTAAACACGCGCTTAGCGCTGTGCAAACAATGAGAGCAATGTTGTTAAAGATTACAACTGCAACATTCGGCTGGCCTAAGGGGGTGCTTGACTTCAATGAAGATAATTCAAAAGACGTGTTGTAACATAAAATTAAGCAAGTGTCATTTCTGACGATCTGAGGCCCGTTAAGTACTAATATTTAGTGCAACGAGCACCAAAACAGATCTCAATACAAATATCCAACAATTTATCAATGAGAAAAGCCAGTTAGTCATAATCAAGATACTGACGTGGGAAAGTAATATACCGTTTAACAAATTGAGCTTTACACTAATATTAAAACTGTTACGTTAGAGTCAAACTACAAACAAGGGAAACATGGAAGGGGTAGGTACTACCAGCCAGGTCTAAATAAGACGGTTTAGAATAACAAGCACTCTTGTCTCAATTAACGCCCGATCGTCACGAGACGGAAAGTCAAGTAATGAGGGATGCCGTAGCAGAGCACATACACGGTCGACGAGGACAGACTACGCCAGATGAACCAGTGGTAACAGATAACAACCAGGGACAGCGCCTCCAACAAATGAACATATAATTGGTGCATAATAATCATAGAACATATTTCTTGGTCTGCCAAGACAAGAAACTCAATGTGAGCGTGGCCCCAAGTCCTAACTAAACCTTACGTATTACAACAAGACTATTACAATAAAATTATTAAGAGGATTAACCGGTTAATGTAAGAATGAAATATGACAAGCTAATGTAACAATCAAGAGATCAAACGGTGCTCAAACACATTAATTTAAGTGACTTAAAGGGTAACAGACAAATATTGAGAGCTAACACTCAGACAACTACAATAGTAATTATATTTAAATTATAAATATTAATTTTTTGAAAGGGGAAAAATCTCATCGAAGTGGAACTTATTTATCCAATTTATCCAAGATTCACTCGGCCGCTAGAGTTAGCTTACCATGGCCATAGGCAGTTTTATAGTCATTGCATCAAGACTCAATTTCGACCTCAGTGGTCACTAATATACGTTGCGGCCTAGAGCATACGACACAATTAATTTCAGTCCCGAATGACAAGTTAAGCAGACACTGAACAAGTTGCAATTAAAATAAATTTTAAAACGCATGAAATATGGCACTAAGATAATTTCAAGAGATACTCCAAAAGGCAAATTTAACACCTGAGATAAGGTGATGGAGAACCACAGTCAGTCCAGTGTAACGGGAGCAACTTCAACACACGAGCACATGTGTCAATTAAGCAACGAGTACCTTACCACCAAAGGGCAGAACAGACGGCGCCAGAAGATGAACAGCACTCCTACACCCACATCAACAACTATGCGTCCTTAATCCAATGAAAACCGGCCGCGGCGACATTAGGCCCAAGTATTTCCGACCAACATAACGTTATCCACGACCGGCCGCTTAGACAGTCGTGCACCCGTAAGCTCGGTGAACAGTTCACCGTACGTCACGTGTGACCCTCATCCCTCTCTCCCTGTCTGTGACCCACTGTCTGCCCATCTGATCAACAACCCGCTCCACGAAACTACAACCAATGCCACCAAAGACAGAACTAACAGGTGACCGAAGCGCCATCCAGATCGCGCCTGTAGGAAAAGATGTGAAAACATAGACCGGGACGAGACGGCTCACTAGTTTCTGTCAGTTTACTAAGAGAGAGAAAGAGAGAGGCACTGTGAATTCGTACGTCTCATGTTATGGTTTTCGTAGATTTGTAGATTTTATATTTGTGGTGAGAGAATATGAAAAATTTGAATTCTGATTACGCTTCCTCGGCGCAAGTAGCGATACGTAAACACTACTTTATGTATTCTAAACCCCAGCAGCAAATTGTTATACAACAGAAACTTTCGTACTTTTTAGCTGAGTATTGCATGACGCTGAAACAAGATAATCAGCCACACTTTACTACACAATGAACTCTGAGGACAGAAAGTTAGACTGAATCACAGTAAAATGAGTTATCGGAGTGAATATCTGTTAGTTAAAAGCAGACTACTTTTTCCATCCCTACTGACTTTTCAACACGGATATTGAATGATTATGATAATACAGTTTTAATCACAGCAGCTGTGACAGAGTGACTCGCTCGAACATCGGTTTTCAATGTATGTACAACTAGTAAACCAATCGACAGTCCCGCCGTGCTCAATGAGGAAGAGGTCACGGCAGAGAGGAACGTGACAGCTACAGCCGGAGGACCCACCTGGAGCACAGCCATCCAGTCTACCGCCGTAACACTGGCAGCCGCCCCCGTGTCGCTATCTCTGACAGCTGCCACGTCCGTCCTGTTCGGTCCTCTGGCGTCCAACGCTTTTGTCTGCGAGGTCCGTCACGTTCCGACGCCCCGCTTCGAGATAATGGATCAGAAAAGAAGGTACAGCATGCCGAGCTACCACTCCCACTCTTGAGAGACTGGGACAACACATCTCCGTTGTTTTCTGTATCAGCGTTATCCCAAAACAAGGATCCGTCCCAGTGGCTGTGTCTTATCGAAATCAACTCCTAAGAAAGCAACAACTCGATGTTGCACTGTTGAACGCTTGTCGGAGAATTTGTGATTTTACAAAATACCAGACAAACATTTGCAGTACACTAACTGTACCTGCCCAGAGTCTCGTTAAATGGAAAATTGCTAAAATTTCCTCCTTCCCACTGTCTCCGTCCACCCCTTTCTCTCGCTCTCTTTGTCCGTCTCCTCCTCCACTTCTCTTTCTTCATCTCCTCCCCGTCCCTCATCCTCTGACCATCACATTCCCCCCCCCCCCACCATCTTCTCCTTCCCTCTATCTCCTCCTGCTCCCTGTCTCTCCCCATCTCTCCATCCACCACTCCCTCCTTTCTCTGTCCACCTTAAAACCCAAACCTCACTTCTCTTCTCTCTCTCTCTTTCTCCATCTCCTCCTGCCTCCACCCTCTGCCTACTCTCCGCCCTCTATCTCGATTTCCTCCTACCTGTCTGCTCATCTCCTCTTCATCCCTCTGTCTGACCTCAAGCATTCTCTATTTTTATTACAAATTCAGCTACTATAGTCTGAATGTTTACTAGAGTAACGTAAAAAATTTGAACTAGTTGGTCTACAGCTTTTCGAGGTTTTTCCAAACAACATTTGACAATTACACACGCACACACACACACACACACGCACACACACACACACACACACACACACACACACACACACATATATATATATATATATATATATATATATATATATATATGTATATATTAACCTACCCACAAAAAATTGTATATATAATAATATGATTATGATTCTAATTTTAGTGTAACCTCAGAACAAAATTGGTTCCCATTTATAACCTCCCTACAGAAATTCATTCCCATTTAACCTCCACACAAAATTTGTTTCCGATTTAATGTACCCACAAAATTCTTTTCTCATTTAATGTAAGCGCGAAACAGAAAAATTCCTAAACCTCGTAATAAAAAATAAATTGAGTAACCTGGTAAACTTTGGACGACAGCAGTGCTGCGTCATGGCCCTGTAAGATCATTCTGAATAAAAAAGCAAAAATTCTTACCTCAATAAAGTCGCCAACTATCAGCTCTTACAATAACTTTTTCCGGCAGAGCTCTGTGCAATGCTGGCCGATAGATTTGTCATTTATGAAAGGAAGCAACTGATTTTTCTTTTGCAACAATCGGAATGATCATGGATTGGAGAAATTAGTAAATTCTTTAAATTGAAATGAATGCTTGTTAGATATTACTTTAAATGACCAAGATTATTATTAGGACATTTTTAAAAGATTTACATGAGAGTTCACATAACATTACTAGATATGCGAGAGGCTGCTTTTTACCTTATACAATAATACCCAGGCTCCGGCATCACTGCACCGCGACGGGCCCAGCCAACACGATACCCTATTCCACACCAGAGCAGATTGCACAGAAGCGCAGACTAGTGCAGACTAGCAACAACTTACTGCTACAGCTACACAGTTCTTACTGCAGTCAACACTGCTCTCTGGTCAGCGATTCTCTTATACCTTGCATATCGCAGGCAACGCATGAGCAATACATCGAAATTACATCTGCTCGGACCTCTTGCATAAAATTACATCTGTATTACATCTGCTCGGACCTCTTGCATAAAATTACATCTGCTCGGACCTCTTACATAACCCTCCACTGGGGGGGGGGGGGGGGGGGGCAAAAATTTGGCAGCGATGCTGAGTCAATTGGACTTGCCATGAGGAACAAATTTTTCTTAATTAACTAAGTTTACAGTCACACAGTATATACATATATATAAGTGCAGAACATGAAATGAAATAGAGTGCACATGCACTGAGTACAGAACATATCAAGAAATGACAAAATGTATATGCAATGAGTACAAAACATATTGAGAAATGACATAAAGTGCTGACAAACTGTATGTATATATATATATATATTACCATTTTACAAGAACTAGGATAGGAAAGGGACGGATTGCATCATGGTTGTAGCACAGTAGGATGCACGTAGCTGCACTGAAAGCCCATAACTTTCTACAGAAGCACAACAACAAGTGAGACAATCTGAAGTTCTCTTCCCTGAAGTATTAATCAGTGTAGCCAAGACACTGAAATGTCGTATAAATATTCAATGTTATCATTTTGGTAGTACATTAGGTACACCAAACAGTGGGACCATAATAACATCTCCATTGTCCAAGGTGGTGGACAGCATGATGTGTCAACACCACACTCTTTCACCAACGTAGAATTAGTGCAAAAACCAATTATGGTGCTCCATGATCATAGGGATCGACAGGACAAACGGATATTGCAGTAATATCTGGTAATTAGGTCAGAAGGTGTAGGACATTAAGTCTTATGCCAGTCATCATTGAGAATTAAACCAGTCTATCAACCGATTTGAGTAATTGGTGGCACTCATTGCCTAGTTACTAAACATTTCTGTACTATGTATGAAGTATTACAGAATATTATTCAAAAGTCATCTGATTACAGTGAACATTGGCGCTCATGGGCCAGTTACAAACCATTTTTATGCATTATTCAAAAGTGATCATTCAAAGCAAGAGTTAATTAATGGAATACCATTTACATAATTCATCTAGTTATAGTAATCATTGGCACTCATTGTCCAGTTACAAACCATCAGAAGTCATCATTCAAAACAGGAGCTAATGAGTGTAGCATCAAGCTACTGGTATTCATATATAATAGCATGTAAGTGACATAATACAAATTTAAAATATAAGAAACAGTGGCATTCATTGGCCAGTTACTAAACATATAGCAAGTATTGAATAGTACAAAACATTTTTCATCATTCAAGTGACATACAACATATTTAAAATAATTATTGGCACTAATTGGCCAGTTACAAACCATCAGAACTCATCATTCAAAACAGGAGCTAATGCGTGTAGCATCAAGTTACTGGTATTCATATATAATAGCATGTAAGTGACACAATACAAATTTAAAATATAAGGAACAGTGGCATTCATTGGCCAGTTACTAAACGTATAGCAAGTATTGAATATTACAAAACATTTTTCATCATTCAAGGGACATACGACATATTTAAAATAATTATTGGCACTAATTGGCCAGTTACAAAGCATCAGAAGGCATCATTCAAAATGAGAGTTAATTATTAGCATAGCATTTATAGAGTATAACAAAAATATTATTTACAGAGGTTATTGGCATAGCATGTATGCATTATTACAAAATATCATTCACTATTACTCAGAGCTCATCATTCAAGTGACATAGGACATATTTAAAATGTAACACACTGTAACCATTCCTCAAGGTCTGTGGTTAGAAAACATCTTTCAGTATTACTCAGAACTCTCTTAAACTGGTAGCATTATTTGGGACTGTTAATGCATTTTTTTTTTTTTTATACCAGCAATGCATTGCGTTGGGATCGATAATTAATTGCTGGGGCATGAAAATATTTCCTTTTGACATATTGCTGCAAATAACGATTAATAACGTCATTCGTCATGAGTCAGCTGTAGCAAGGGTATGAAACAAGTAGAGTATATCTGATCACATTCATGAATGACACACACAAATGGGTAAAAAAAAATGCAAGTACTAGAACAGGTTTAATGACTAACTGCTTATAGCACTTTAATTTCATGAATAGCTTCTCCTGGAAAAATACAAAATGGATTATTAAGCTGAAAGAAGAAACACATATTATGCTGAAAAGTAGTGAACTTCGAATTAACAGGTAATGAAACGTGTACTCAATATGTATGTACCCTAGCTGTCCTTTCCAAAAACATTCAGTTATTATACCATGCGACATAAGACATACTGTCAAAATGAACTGCAAAAAATACTTAAATAACTACATAGCATTTCTTAACTAACAGTAAATATATAAACTTCATCAATATTCTCATCTGCAAAGAAAAACTTCATTATTCATATTACAATAACTTCATTACTATCATCACCTGCAAAGAAAAACTTCATTATTCATATTAGCATATTCTTCATATAACTATTCATCACCATTCATTATCATCTGCAAAAAAGACACTTCATTATACATATAACCATTTACTTCATACAACTATTCATAGTATAGCGTTTCTTATTCCTAGCATATTTCATCACTAAGACTAAGATGTGTAGTTCTGTCTGACAGCCTGCATCAATCGCCTCGTATTCCGAAAGAAAAATATTTAGTTAAGACTGCTATCGTACGATGTGTATAGTATATTCAAGTTAATGCTTGTTAATGCAGATCCATTTACTCTTCATGACGAGGTATTGCATCTTCTTTCGTTCATTCCGAAGGTGAAATTCCCGTTTCACAGTAATCCACTGTGGTTTGTTTAATTTATTTCTTTTACACGTTATTGCTTTCTGAAAATAATGAATAAGGACTAATATCTTGCATTTAAATCATATACCCATTAAATAAAGACTGGTTTCTAGTGATATAATTAAGCATACAGCATTGCATGACAGAAAACGTATTATGTCAAAAACATAGACAGTTTTCAAGTGCAAAAAGTGTACACAGAGTATCATAATGTAGTAGTAAAAAATGTAAAATATTCACGATGTTGAGATATCATAAGGCAAAATGTCAGAGTCAATTGGTGTTTGCTATATCTTAAAGATTTCGTAGTGCATATAAACAAAACAGGAAAACAATCATACATACACGAAAAATATAAAATGTGCACGGTCTGCTATATAACGAAAAGAAAAGCGACCAGCTAACCTTACCTTGCCGGGCACTTGCCAAGAAAAAAATATGACAATCATCAGCAAGTGTTCATATAAATATCTGCAAATGGCATCACAGTGCGACAAATCATAAAGTATGTTCATTCAATAAAGGATTTAATATTGGAGACATGGTGATTGCCTTTACTTTTTCTGGTTCTCAGAGTTTCGACGTGTAGTACATTGGGGTGAGGTGCTGCGAATTCTGTATGGACCTGCATATAGAAGCTCAAATTTACTACAGCTGCTCTTTCCCCTGTTGGATAAATAGTGTGTGCGTACTAATATCATCTGTCCAACGTGAAAGTCACGGCGTGTACAAACCTGTTTTTGCTGTCTTCTCCGGCGCTCTGCGGCACATTTGATGTTGCTGAGTGCAATGTCAATTATTTCATGGTGTCATAGTCGACGAGAGGTAGGAAAGGATACCAGTTCTTTAATTTTCCTAGGTGGTTCAACATTTTTCATTATAACAGTCGGAGATAGTATAGTGGATTCATTTGGTATGGAGTTAATTACATCCTGGAATGACAGTATGTGTGTATCCCAATCAATATGTTTTTTATGGCAGTATATTCTACATAGTTTACCAATTTCTTTCATTAGTCGTTCACAAGGGTTCGAAGAAGCTTGATACCTGGATATATTGATCGGAGAAATGATTTTTGTTCGTAACATACGTGTCCATATAGCAGATCGAAACTGTGGTCCATTATCAGAAATTTCTTTCAGTAGATGCCCTACATGAAACAGAAAATGTTTTACAAATGCTTTCGAAACAGATTTAGCAGTAGCGTTGCGTAACGGAGTGAATGTTACAAATTTCGAAGTGAGTTCAACAGTGACAAAGATGTAGCAAAAACCTCTATTAGTTCTGGGAATCGGACCAAAAATGTTTACAGCGGCCAAGTGTCTCAATTTAACAGGTACAATGGGATGTAATGGAGGAATATGTGAAGTCGTATCTGACTTAGCTTTCTGGCAGATTTTACATGACGCTAAAACTCGTCGAATACGTTTCTCCATGTTGGCAAAATAACAGTTCTGTCTCAGAATAAGAAAATATTTTCTGGCTCCGTAATGTGCGTAACTTAAATGAGTATACCAAATTAATTTGTTAAACAGTTCGTCAGGAATGCATAGTAACCAGCTGTTGCTGTCAGGGTGAGAGCGGCGAAACAGAATATTATTGCATACAGTGTAATGGTTTCTGATGGTAACATTATTCCTATCTTGCCATAGGTGTTTAATTTCTTTCCATACGTTGCCTTTGCTGTGTTCTTGTGCTATGTCTCGTAATGATGCCGAAATGAAATTTTCAAATGCAACTTGTTGAATATACATGACACTGAAATTTGCTTGGCAGAAGTTGGTTGCGATGTCTTGCTGATTGTTGCTGAGAGAACGGGATAGTGCGTCTGCTACAATATTTTGCGAACCCGGAATGTGAACAATTGTAAAATTAAATTCCTGTAAATAGAGTTTCCATCTGCTTAACCTGTCATGTGTAAATTTTGCTGAAAGTAAAAACTGTATAGCTCTATGATCTGTGTAAACGGTAGTTTGTCTTCCATAAAGAAAATACCTGAATCTCGTAAATGCCCATACAACACATAATGTTTCAAGTTCTGTGACAGAATAATTGCGTTCAGCAGGTGACAGAATGCGACTCGCAAAGGCGATGTTTTTAATTACTGTAGAACCATCTTCTTCAATTTCCTGAAAAATCTGTACGCCTAAAGCGGTGTTAGAACTGTCGGTAGCAATGGAAAAATTTCTAGTAAGATCTGGATGTTATAAAAGTGGTGCATTCAACAAAGCTTGTTTCAGATTGACAAATTCAGAATGTGCTTGGCTATCCCAGGAACAAATAGCGTTTTTACCCGTCAATTGACATAATCTAGGGGTGTCTAAAGCAGAGTAATGAATAAATTTACGAAAAAAGTTAATTAAACCCAAAAAGCTGCGTAGCTGTTTCTTCGTCGTAGGTACAGTAATTTCACGTAAGGCTTGAAGTTTTTCCGGGTCAGGCGCAATGCCTTCTGCTGAAATTACATGTCCAAGAAATTTTATGGAAGTTTTGCCAAAGTGCGATTTACTAAGTTTAACTGTGAGTCCTTGTGCACGAAAAGTTTGCAACAGTTGTTCAAGAATCAGATTGTGTTCAGACCAGTTAGCTTCTGCAATAAGAATGTCGTCTACATACGCTGTGATTCTGTCTTTTAATTCTGTCGGAAGTATAGTATTGAATCCGCGAATAAATGCTGCTGAAGAAATAGTTAAACCGAACGGTAATTTACAAAATTGATAACAGTCACCAAAACAGAGAAAAGCCGTTTACTTTCTGCAGTTCGGATGGAGCTGAATTTGCCAAAATCCCGATTTCAAATCTAACGTGGAATAAATAGCAGTACCATGAAATTTCTGTAGAAGTTCTTCTAGTGTCTGTGGGCAATCTGTTTCATTAATAATAATGTCATTGATGTGACGCGAATCAAGTACGAGCCGAGGTGAACCATCCTTTTTCTTAACAATATGGAGTGGGTTTATGTACGGACTAACTGCCGGTTCAATAATTCCTTGGTCAAGCATAGCTTGCAATTCTTTCTTAACTTGTTCTCTGTGAATATACGGAATGGGATAATGTTTGGCTTTAAATGTGTCGTGCTGTTTAACTTGAAATTCATACATAAATCCGGACATAGTACCAGGGACATTCTCAAAAACTGGAGCTTGCTGTAAAAGAATTTTGCGTAGTTGCGCGCGTTCGTCGTCTGTATTTGCACTTCTCTGTTTAACTTTATCAGAAATAATGTGCATAACGTCATAGTCGGCTTCGTCTGGAGTATTATAGTTGTGTACGTACGTATCAGTGAACAATGTGGAATGACAGTCTATGTTATGTGATGCAGAAATGACCTCTGTCCGATTAATTGTTTGTTCATCTGCAGTTAAAGAGTGCTGAAATTCTAAAGCCAGTTGTACATTTTCATCCTTTAACATTAAATAGGAATTTTGAAAGTCAATAATTGCGTCGTGTTGTACCATAAAATTCATATCTAAAATAACGTCTGTTGTCAATAAGGGAACAATCAAAAAATCTGAGTGAAATGTATGACCTGCAATACAATATGATAAATGTGTCTGTAATTTTACATCTACTCCTTTACCAGATACTGCTCCTTTTACTTTAATTTTGCCTAATGGTAGCGTAGGATAGGTATTCTCTTTGTTACATTCGTTGAAAGCTTCCTCATTTATAACTGACGTAGGTGATCCAGAATCGATTACTGCTGAAAATTTGGATGACCCAATCTTTACTTCAATGACAGGGTGTGATATGGTTTTTTGAATAACTGGCCTTTCCTGCAAAAGAGTGTCTCGGATGTCGTCAAAAGTAATAACATTTTCGTGAACACGATTCTGCGTGTCAAAAGTATTGCTTGCGTTGCTGGAAGATGCAACCTGTACTGTATCTAGTCAAATTCTATCTGACGTACTATTATTTGCGGGAGGATGCTGTGGAATTTCAACTATTTGAACTGTTCTGTTATTTCGTCCTGACGTATTACGTTCGGGATGATATCTACTGTCTGGTTCATTCATGATAATCTGTTGTTGCGGATGATTTTGCTGCTGGTAAGACCGACTGTTATTAAACGGACACTGAAAATTGTGCTCATTACTTTTACGTCTGTCATGATATTCATTTCTATAAGGTGCATTGCGATATGAGTTGAAATGGTGTGTTTTCTGTATGTACTTATTTCCTTGTTGCTGGGCGTTACTATTTGGTGTGGCCGACGCTATACGTGTAGGCGGCGAAACATTAAAGCTTGGTTGACCTTGCACATTACATTTTTGGTTAGGTATGCTAACCGGCTGGTTTTGTTGTTGTTTTGGGAAAAAACCTCTACTGTTAACAAAATGTGGTTCCTGTTGCTGATAATTTTGACGATACCGATAATTAAAATTTTGTCACTTATTTAAATTATACTGGTAGTTTGGGAGAGTCTAAAGAAAATTGACGCTTTCAGGTAAAACTTGTCGTATCAGGTTTTCATTATTCATTCCTAATTCTAGATAGATCGATAGTTGAAGAGCAGTTTTGACAGATATAAAGAATAGTAGAAGAGAAGGCAGCAGTGCAGAAAACTAAAGAGGAAACAGCACTACTACGGCTTGGGGCCCTGTGCACGCTACGGCACATATTCATCGAAGTGTAATGAATCCCCTGAGGTCAATTACGGGCTGCAAATAAATTTTAGTTTCTGCATTACAGTCAATGCAGGTGAAAATTCAAAAACAAATTGTTGTATCCAGTCCAATTCTAGTTTCTGCATTACAGGCCAAGCTGATGAAAATACAAAAGCAAATTGTCGTATCCAGTACAAACGATGTATTTGTGTTCTGTCATTTTTAAATACCTTAAATTTTCTCACGGATAGAAAGTATTTGTAATAAAAATTATCGTCTCTGTATGTCTTAGCAGGTTCAGGATTGTTTGATAATCTGTTTGTCTGTGACTGTTCGGAATCTAAGTCATGTACTCTCTGTAAATTACCTAAATTATACTGGCTGTGTGAGTGTGACAAATGTTCGGAATGTGACGTATGCTGTGACGTGTTAGTGATTGAAACATTTTTCATTTCTGTCACTTTAAAACGTTCGTGAATTTGGCTGTTCTGTTGTTCACATTTTTTATCGACTTCCGCATCCAGAATGTGTGAAAGTTCTGGTGACATTAAATTACACTCGTCGCATAACAGTGTTGCTTTTTCAGAACATTGTTCAGCGACTGCACTACTTTCATCTCTAAGTAATTTCGTTGTCGCTACACGTGTATTACTTAATTCTTGTGCAACAGATCTAATTTCTTCACTACTGTTCCTAGCACAAGCCTCAATTTCGTCACGTAATTATTCTTTAGTATCATGACGCGGCACGGTAACAGCTGTAATCTGTTCACTAAGTTGTTTGTTCTGTTCATTAAGGTTGTCGTGTTTTTCATTCGTCTGTTTGAAATTTTCATTAAGCTGTTCGTTCGATTCATTAAATTGTTTATAACTGTTGTCTTGTTTTTCATTAAGTTGTTTCAAATTGTTGTTTAGTTTTTCATTCCACCGTTCGAGATTTTTATTACGTTGTTTGTACGATTCATTAAGTTGCTTATAATTGTTGTATAGTTTTTCATGAAGTTGTTTGTACGACTCATTAATTTGTAGCAATACTGCCATAACTTGATCCCAGCCAATATTACCGACTCTATTTTCTATGTTGTGTGTTGGTGTGACTGCATTTGTCATGTTGTGTGTAACCATTTGGTTATTCTTGAAAAGGTTTGCCAATCGGATGTGCACTGTTGGTCACTACAACGGAATCAAATAAATCTGACGTATTCTGACTACATTGTTCATCTTCGTGAGAAAAATTTATCTGTTCACAATTCAAATTTTGCAAACCGGGTGTGTCAAACTGGACAGCGTTCATTGTACCAGAACGTGCCGTGTCATCAATTGTTAAATTTACTGTGGACATATTTGAATTTATGTGCCCATCATTAGGATTTGACTCAATACTAGTGATCGGCATGTACTGATTATCTGTAATCAGGGGATTATTACTATTACACTGAGTGTCGCAAATATTATCGGTCAAACTATTCGAGTCGGCTATTTCACTCATTGCACATCGCGATGTACTGTTAACAGTTTTTCGCGGCATTTTTCACAAATCAGAATTAAGCACTAAATGAAACAAAGACAAAGCAAAAATGGAACAAACACAATTACAACAAAGAGCAATAAATTGCCGATGATCTGTGAAAGAAAGAGTGACAAATTAGTAAATGCGTTGCGCCAGATGCAAACTACATTTAAGTAAATAAGAGCAGATATATGACTACTTCTCAGAGATTCACAAAGAAACACGATCCTGGCCGGTTGTCGCCAAGCGTAACCTCCCCACAAAAAATAGTATATATAATAATATGATTATGATTCTAATTTTAGTGTAACCTCAGAACAAAATTGGTTCCTATTTATAACCTCCCTACAGAAATTCATTCACATTTAACCTCCACACAAAATAAGTTTCCCATTTAATGTACCCACAAAATTCTTTTCTCATAATGTAAGCTCGTAACAGAAAAATTCCTAAACCTCGTAATAAAAAATTAATTCAGTAACCTGGTAAATTTTGGACGACAGCAGTGCTGCGTCATGGCCCTGTAAGATCATTCTGAATAAGAAAGCAAAAATTCTTACCTCAATAAAGTCGCCAACTATCTGCTCTTACAATAACTTTTTCCAGCAGAGCTCTGTGCAATGCTGGCCGATAGATTTGTCATTTATGAAAGAAAGCAACTGATTTTTCTTTTGCAACAATCGGAATGATCATGGATTGGAGAAATTAGTAAATTCTTTAAATTGAAATGAATGCTTATTAGAAATTACTTTATATGACAAAGATTGTTATTAGGACATTTTTAAAAGATTTACATGGAAGTTCACACAACATTACTAGATACGCGCGCGACTGCTTTTTACCTTCTACAATAATACTCAGGCTCCGGCATCGCTGCACCGCGACGGGCCCAGCCAACACGATACCCTATTCCACACCAGAGCAGACTGCAGACTAGCAACAACTTACTGCTACAGCTACACAGTTCCTACTGCAGTCAACGCTGCTCTCTGGTCAGCGATTCTCTTATACCTTGCATATCGCAGGCAGCGCATGAGCAATACATCGAAATTACATCTGCTCGGACCTCTTGCATAAAATTACATCTGTATTACATCTGCTCGGACCTCTTGCATAAAATTACATCTGCTAGGACCTCCTACAATATATATATATATATATATATATATATATATATATATATATATATATATGTGTGTGTGTGTGTGTGTGTGTGTGTGTGTGTGTGTGTGTGTTGTATGTATCACGTATATAAACATATCTAGCCTGTATTTGTCCAATCGTTTATGACAGTAAGGCGTAAAAATTTGAATACGTTCAGTCTAGTACTTTCGGAGGTTTTTTGCAGCAAATTTTCCTCTTTCTATGTTAGGTATATATTTATGTATCGCATACATTAAAAATTTGTAACTTACGTCCATTTGAATGTTTATTAGAATAGTGTGCAAAATTTTACGCAAATCTGCCAAGAACATTTCTAGACGTTCGGTAACAACGTTTGCCCTTTATATATTACATATACTTTTATATGTTACGTATATTACAAATAAGCAGCGCATGTATGTCCAAATGTTCATTAGAGTAACGTGTAAAAATGTGAAGTAAATCGGTCAAGAATTTTTCGAGATGCTTGATAATAACATTTTCTCATTAGTATATTACGTATTAATTTGTATATTACCTTCATGCCCCCTGCTTCGCTCGCGTATACCGAATGGTCTGCACAAGGTTTTTGTTATTTTTGTCTTTAGGCGAATTTTCGTTTTGTTCACAAACTTCAACACCTTCTAAGCTTTTCAAGCTAATTAGGTCCATAGAAGCATTGTATTTCTCGAGAGTAATTCTGACCAATGTGCGCTTCTGGCGTCTGAAGTTACATTTTTTGTAAATCATAACGTTTACATTCTTGTGATGATACTTCATACAGACCTCTATGCCCTAAAACATATTTGTTTGTACCTAACCGAGAAGTAAAATACCAGCTTTCAGAGATTAGTTTAAAAAATTTTCTAGTACAATGAAAAATTTTCTTAAAAATTTTCAGTCCCTGTTTCACTCCATTAGGAGCAGAATTTCCAAAACAGTCAAACACGTATTTTTTTATATCTGGAACAGAGAAACCAAAAAAAATTTTCATAGATTTAGCTTTGAAATGTTTTCATAATGAAAAAATTTCATAAAACTTTTCATCCCTTATTTCGCTCCCTTACGATGCTTAATTTCCATACATACGAAACACATTTAGTATTTTTTTTAAATTTCTAACGGAGATGTGAAATACTAATTTTCATAGCTATTGCTTAAAATGGTTTAGTTGACTTTCAGTAGTGATTCATTTTCTAAAAAGTTTTATCCATTATTTTACCCCCTTAGTTGCTGAATTTCCAAAGATGCTGAAACACATAGTTTTCCTGATTTGGCTGAGAAACCAAATACCAATTTTCGTAGCTCTAGCTTCAAACTTGCCATAACAGCGACATAGTTTCCAAATTCGTTTCATCCCCAATTACACCCCCTTAGGAGAGGAATCTCGAGCAATCCCTTCTGAGACGTTGCCTACAATATAACATCCACATCCTCTCCCAATTTCTAGTTTCTATTCTTAACTATTTGGGCTGGGTCTCACTCATTTAGGGTTCCAAAACCAGTGAAACATGTATTTTATTTTCTAACCGAGAAACCAAATAAAAATACCACTTTTCAAGTTTGACTTAGAAACATTTTCATAACGAAATGTTTTCATAAAACACTTCACCCCCCTATTTCTCCTCCTTAAGGGTAGAATTTACAAAAACAATGAAATGTATATTTTTTTTTCTCTCTAACAGATGAGAAGCCAAACACAAATTTTCATTGATTTAGTTTCGAAAATACTCACGTAATGAAATATTTCCATAACAACTTTGATTCACTATTTCACCGCTTAGGTGCTGCATTTTCCAGAAACGGTGAAACACTTCTTTTGTTATTTGTAACACAGAAGGCAAATTCAAATGTTCATAGATTTAGCTTTAAAATACTTTCGTAACGAACCATTTTCATAAGGCATTACTTCCCCTGTTTCAGCCCTTTAAGGATAGAATTTTCAAGAAGTCAAATACCGATTTCAACAGATGTTGCTTTAAAAATATTTTAGTTGTTCTTTAATAATGACTTATTTACAAAATTACTTTCACCACTATTTCACCCTCACAGATACTGAGAAACAAATACTAATTTTTGCAGGTCTAGATTGAAAGTAGCCTTAACAGCGAAATATTTTCAAAAAACACTTCATCCCTTGTTTCACCCTGTTAGGTGCGGAATTTCGAAGAATTCCTTCTTAAACTAGGCCTGCATTATTACATCAACGCCCTCTGCAAATTTCTACCCTTAGTTCAAATGGTTCAAATGTCTCTGAGTACCATGGGACTCAACATCTGAGGTCATCTGTCCCCTAGAACTTAGAACTACTTAAACCGAACAAACCTAAGAACATGACAGATCCATGTCCGAGACAGGATTCGTACCTGCGACCGTATCGGTCGCGTGGGTCCAAACTGAAACGCCTAGAACTCCTCGGCCACTATCCTTAGTTCTGTGGGCTAGGCGGTGATGAGTCATTGAGCCAGTCAGCCTTTTATATACAAGAATTACATAACTACATTTAAAAAGTAAGTACATAAAAACATGCGCACCTGTGAGTGCAATGTTGTGTCAAAATTTAAAGTCAATCGATTTCTTTTCGAGTTTCGCGAACACACACATAAGCAAGCTGAATTGTTATATAGTAAGATAATAAAGAGTATATTTCAGGTTACTGTAAAAATTTGTGAAGCCAGAGGTCCGCAGGGCGGGCTTAATACTCACTCTAAGATTTGGAGATTTTCTTAGTTGTGTTATTACCGATCAGGGATCTTCGAAATCATAGGCATTACAATCGGCCTATCCTCCCAGCTACCTGAATTTTTTTCATTCTCGTTGGACAAAATAAATGCACCTAATAAATGAATAATCTGAGAATGTACCCGAATTGCTACTGTGCTCGACGGGGTACGGCGTAATGATCACGTAGCTAATAAGGACTAAATAAAGTGAGAAAACTAGTTTTAGTTTTGAAAGGAAACATTGAGAGAAAAATAAGTTATTTACGCTACAAATTACCTATTAACAGTAAAAAATTAATTTCATAATGTAATTATTACTTATTTTTTCTAGAATAATTCATTGTTACTACAGATAAATAGTAAAATAAAGTAATTCGAAAAATTTTAGACGCAGTTTTGGCGCAAATAGTGAGTTTCGACCTCAGTAATAGTCACGCACTGTTCGTAGTCCCGGCACTGAGCACAACCACTAAATTGGAAACCTTTTTCATAAACCAGCACGTTATCATCTTCCAGCCATTTTGGTCTCCTTATTAAAATGATGCGTAAGATTATCCCTACTCAACTGTTAAAATGCTGCGCATCGCAGATCCGTAGCTACCATACCAAACAATCTCGACCCCAACAATCATAAATTTGCTTTTCTCGCTAAAAAAAAAAAGGCTGGAACGCCCCATAAACCATCTTCTTGTCCGTAATCAGTTTTTTTCCTCATAATTAGCAGTAAAAAGAGAAGAAAAAGTTTTAATTCCGGCAACGTTTATTGGCCATTGGCTTCCGATTTTGCCCGCCTAGACGCCATTTAACAAAAGTAATTTTTAGCTGACAACAGCGTACGATGAAATAATCGTATACATGCGAATTTGTCGCGAAATACCCAATTCTTTTTGACACATTTATTTTACATGAACCTTACTTCTTACTTAAATTAGCAATAATTGCGTGAAACGAGAGCTTAGGTCAGCTAATTAGATAGTGGCCATTGAAAATATTTACTGTGTGTAATGTGAGCCTATGTTGAAGTGGTTTAAATTCCACACTCAAATACACAGTTGTGATGTTAATGATTTTTGGGAGAAAGGTAAGAGGCTGTCGTCTGCGGTAAATGATTTGCAAGTAAAGCATGAAAGCCATTTGAATTTATGATTCGGTACAGTGCAGCAGGCATGTGGATACTTGCATGAACGTGCCACTTGAAACACCCTCAGTTACACACATCCATTTGAAAGAGCTAGGATACTGTGTAGTTCAAATGGCTCTGAGCACTATGGGACTTAACATCTGTGGTCATCAGTCCCTTAGAACTTAGAACTACTTAAACCTAACTAACCTAAGGACATCACACACATCCATGCCCGAGGCAGGATTCGAACCTGCGACCGTAGCAGTCGCGCAGTTCCGGACTGAGCGCCTAGAACCGCTAGACCACCGCGGCCGGCAGGATACTGTGTGTCTCGCTGACACGTTTTGTATACTTTTGGGAAGTTACTAGAACTTATGTTAGAAACTGAAAGGCTCTCCGTACACTAATACTGCTTCAGGATCTGTCAGTGATTTAATCTTACCATTCTGCCACACCTCTGGTTAATTGAAATCTACATCTGTACTCCGTAACGTATAGTACTGTGTGCGATGAAAAGCACTTGTCCATGTCATACTCCAGCGATCACTAGTGCGAACAGCTGTTGGTCTCTTTCGCGTTTTGTTTTAAGTACTTTTAATTTTTGATCTATATGTGATATGATATTTCACGTGTTCAGTTTGCCTGCCTACAATGATGTTAATCCCACAGGTATGTCCCCAGAGTCACACCGAAAACATCACGAAAAACGACTGCCGATAGATGACCAATAGCCGCAAATGTCTCTCATTAACCTGCCAGGGCTATTACGTACGATATGACTTGACAAGTTTAGGAACATAAATGTAACAGCAAGTCTTTAGGTGATGCACAACCTTTCTTCAGCGGGGTTTCCTAAGAGTTGTTTTCGCGTTTCTATGACGATATTGCGCTGAGAAGAGAAGAAACAGTTATTTTGACGTTTACTACCGACATCTAAATTCACGCAGACACGGTAAAACACTTGGATCCTCCGTAGAACGGAATGGAAATAAATGTAATAAAGAACCCTTGAGCGATCTAAACTGTATTATTCATACAGGAAAGAATGATGTCGTCGGAAATCGATGAAAGTGTTCTTTCAAGAAATAGCTACGACTGTTTCAAAGACACACTTGAGCAGAAGATCTGTCCCAGGTACTACCTGTACCAGACAACACACTACTGATTGTGCACATTCCCTGAAGACTAAGGAGAAACTAATCACACTCGCTGGGCCGGATTTTGATGCTGATGTGCCACCATACCCGCATGCATGCGTTGTATATAATGGTTTCAGTGTACGAAACAACAAATGAAAAAAATTATTGTTCCAGATAGGGAAAGTCAGTCTCGAAATTACTGATTCTGTACTCAACCGACACCTTAACTTTGTTTAGCTACAAAATCTTATACATTCGAACAAATTTATTTCTGGAAGTGTACTTTGATTTTCGTTACATCATTTCATATGTTTAGCACTTTGTTCAAGTTTCGTCACATCATGAAAATAATGACTCGAAGAAGCTGTACTTGCGTGATTTCTGAGTAATTTCCTGAATCATTGTGGTGTCTATACAGTAATCCTCCCGAAAGATTTTTGTAACTGTTTCTTGCTGATCACTGGACGTTCATAAATCATATTTTATAATTATGTCATTATGATGCAATGACATATTTTTCACATTGATTATACATATTCTTCTCTTTTCTCACTTAAATAGATGTCTAAAATTATATCTCTGTTTACTTAAAATCAGTGTTTCATTCTGTGTTAAAAGCGAATTTCCTACTGAGCGAAGTAGCTAATTTTTCGTGATAGGTTACCAGATAACCACCGTAGAGAGAATGGGGGTTTAGTTAAACATACCTCTTTTCTGTTATTCTACATTTTAAAAGGAGAAACGCATATCTGGATAATCAAAATTTGAAATGATATGCAATCATATCTTCTGAGCCTCTGTATAGGCTTTTTCTGATTATGCGACCAAATTTCTTGTAGAATTGCACCTCTGTTAATCATTAGCGACCTTCCTTTGTAATATTTGCGTTATCTTGAGACATGGCATACACAGATAAAGGCAGAGTGGTGGCATGTTGAGACTTATTGGATACTAAAAGTGAGCCCCAGACCGAGCTGGAACTGGGAACTTTCACTTAGTGGGGAAATTTCTTACCTAGTGAGCTGTCCAAGCACGACTTGCGATCCCCCTCACCGATTTCGGCAGTATCACTCCCCTGCCGTCCGAACTTCATCCTGGAAACACGTGTTGTACACTCTGTTACAGGATTCCCAGAAAAATAACTAATTCAGCACCTTTTCTATTCCGGCCATTCTTCCGTGTAATCTTAATGAGGACCTGCAAAAACTGAAAGAACATCCTATAACCTTTTGCTATCCTTACCCCTGTCAGTAGCTGGAGAGGGTTGCTTTCTGGAGCTTTATACGAAAACGACTTGGTAATCAGATAAACAGTAGAGCTGTCTCACTTCCTTTCTCATTTTCACTCTGCCTGTGCCGCCTGTTGCATTCAGTAACTAAGCACACTAGAAGCTCGAAAAGCGTGTACACGTATATAAGGTAATTCCATTCTCGTGTTACGATCTTTCGGGGATGATAGAGAAGGGAAATGTATCAGTCTGAGGTAAGGGTCTTTGGTTCGGGAACGACTGAGTCGAAGGTTATAAGCGAAAATCTTTCTGCTAACTGTGACAGCGGACATGTACTGGTACTGTTGTTGATAAGACTGTAGCGTAGGCAACTTTCGGCGGTCATTTTATGGACCAAAATCAGAAAAAAGTCTAGTAAATAACAGCTGTAGAATGCATACCTTAAGAGTCAAGAGCATTTGTTCATCTTTACTACTGTGAAACACTTCTACTGAACATCCAAACAACTGCCCACTGCTTTTAAGGTATGTATATTAGAGCCCATATTTGTTAAACCATTTGTTCTTGTTTGATCTATACCACCACCTCTGTAAGTTTTCTCCTCTACAGTATTAGAGACAACAGTACCGCTACCTGTATTCCAATGTCAGATGTATCAGAACGATTTTCGTTTATAAGTTTCGGCTGGGTCGTTTCCGGACCATGGTCTCTCAACCCAAATTGACACACTTATCCTGCTCCATAATCACTGAAAGTCTGTTACATCACTACGGAATAACCCTGTACATACACGGAAGCACATATAAACTGTTTCTGGAGTAATTAGCTAAAAGAAGTTTCGAACATGGTTCGTAGTTCTTTTACATTGCTGCTCATGCCAACGAGACGGATCAGTTGTACAAAGTCATGACTGTACACGGAGTGGCCACCCATGCATCAGTGTTCCTCTCCCACCCCTCCTCTCTACCTCAAACACACACACACACACACACACACACACACACACACACACACACACACTCGCATGCACACGCACACTCACTGAGGACACCCCTCCGCCGAAAGGATACTCCATAAATTAGCATCGTATTGCAGGCTAATTGCTTGTTTGCATCTCCGAGACTCGGACGAAAATTAAACTACGCGCCCGTCCCGGTCCCCCGGCGCACACAGCTAGTCAAGTCTGCCCGTGGCCCACGCCCGCTCTCCACATCTACCTTCCGTCCTCATTCTGGCAGGGCATAATTCATTTAAACACTTCCCAGCCACGGGCCTCGAATTTAAGCTGTAAGGAGACCCGACCGCATTCATTCAAAACAAAATTTACTGCGTGTACACTCAAGGAATGATCTGACGGGCTCGCTTCCAGTGTCGTGTAACCTTCATCGCTGCACTGGTAGCTTCACAGAGTAGCTGAAAATGCCATCGAGAGCAATCGCTACACGAGTCAGTTTCCCACCAAATGCAATAATTCAGGCACTGTGCCTACCGTCTAGAACAATATGCCGAAAATCCTGCTGAACGGACCATATGCCACTCTGTTTCATTAACGCACTCAGACGTATGTCGTGATTGTTCCTACAGCTAGACATCACCGACATTTTTCCTATTAGCCTGCTATAGATGGACGGAAGTTATGGGTTCTTTAGCTTTCTGACAGAGACGCATAACTAATCATAACTGGAGAAATGTGAGAACAGAAAAATTCCTTGTTTGTTTTGGGATAAAGCACCTGAGAATCTACCGCCCACAATTTAGAGAAGCTACAGGAAAATTAAATCAGTGTAGCCTAACGGGAGTTAGCACGCCACTACTCCAGAACGTGAGACCAGTCCCTGAATCATTGCACAGCCTTGGTAGGTAACAAAATCGTTACTACTCTCAGCTGAATGTGGACGGATCGTTAAATTAAGCCAGATGAATTACAGCTGAATTTTATGAGTTGTTTCAAGTTTCGCATTTCAAACGTTGTTACGCTCTTCTAACAACAAACAAGTGGGAACACGATACGTGTACTTAATAACTACCTCATCGACCGATGTTATCGATAAGTCGTACAGATATAACCACTATGAAAGCCTTATGACACGGAAACTTTTATTTAAAAAGGAAAATAAAAAGAGTCTGGTTACTGTACAGTCAACCAACAGTTCTTCTCGTGTTTTTCATTGTGAAGGTTCTCATAAAGGCTTAACATTCTGACCCTGTTGGCTAAATAAAGACACTAGAGTCGCATTTGAGAGATGCACGTGTTCAGCCACCATATAATTTTGAATTTTTGTAGTTTCCCCAGATCCGTTAAGGCTAAAGTGTGCCTATACACCTGACGTGGCCCCATCCCTATCATGTGGGAAGAAATCCCTTCATATGCGGTCCAGGCATAAATCAGGCAATGAACTGTAATATTGATTAATCGTGGCTATATTAATGAACAGAATAGGAATCGATAGTTGAAGTGTATTGCACCATAAAGATTCAAATTTCCATAAGAGAGCTAATATTCTACTCTTCAATAAAAAAAATGGTTCAAATGGCTCTGAGCACTATGGAACTGAGGTCATCAGTCCCCTATAACTTAGACCTACTTAAACCTAACTAACCTAACATCGCACACGTCCATGCCCACGGCAGGATTCGAACCTGCGACGTAGCGGTCGCGCAGTTCCAGACTGTAGCGGCTACAACCGCCCGGCCATCCCGGCCTTCACTCTTCAATCAGAGAATATTGGTGCACTACTAGTGATGTCACGTTTCCGGTTTATCAAAAAGGTTATTCTAAAAACAGTGGAATATTGTATAGTTTCTGATATCTATGAATGTATAACAGATACGATACACGCAAAAGACAAAAATGCGAGCAGTGAGAATGCTACGTGCTGTAATGTATGTTGTTGATGGTAGAATTTTGACGCGTATTTTGAGACAGCGAGTTGGCGATTCAGCTTCCGAGCACGTAAACAATGTATAAACAATAAATTTATGTTTTCCGAATGGTGAACACTATCGATCTGTATTGGAGGCTCTCAGTACACCGTACGTAAATTCAATAATTGCTCTTGCTAACAAACTACCTGTTAGGAGGTTCTATCAGGAGTTGATCCCTAGTTTCCTGCAAAGTTTTCTATGGGTACAGCTACGTATACGTCTTACTGGTCAGTGAAATGCCTCTCTTGAAGTTCTCGTCCACAATCCTCTCGTGCACTCTATAATGGTCCCGTTATATACGTTTTTTGTGTATCTACGATTAAAAATTTCAACTATAACGCTTGGAACATGTTAATTTCGAGCTATTTCTGAATTATGGGAGAAGGGCAATAAATGCGGAAAATCTTTTTATTAATTTTGGAAAAAAAAAAGTTTCATGCTAGGAATATTCGAGCTGTCACCCAGTTTCGAGCTCCAGTGAATGCAGTGGCTGGAGGGCTGATGGGAAGGCGCTGGAAATGCGGAACGTTGGACCCTAAAACCGCCCATTCACAGCCCGACAGGTACGTCGTCCTACTCTTTGTGGGCAAAGGTGACTGCTTGGCAGGAGCTAACTGCCTTAACGGACGGAGTCTAGGCTGGTAAGTAGCAGCTGGGGCAAGCAGGCAGAAGTTCACCGGTCAAACCAACACATGTGGACCACGGATCCGACCGTAAACCCACCGCCCACACAAAGGCAAATGGGTCGGGGCACACCCACACGCTCGGTAGGGGTTGGGGAGTTGGAAGACTGATCCGGCTTTGTATGGTGGCCTTAATAGGCACGGCATCCACAACCCTCCATTCTTTCGCAGAAAAGAGAAAATTAGGATTTTGCATCAATTAGTGTTGGCAGTGAATGCATTCCAGACTGGCATGCTGAAATTACATGGAGGCTAGGTTTATTTATCTACCAAAATAGCGATACTAATGATAAAATTATGTTGTTGTTGTTGTTGTGGTCTTCAGTCCAGAGACTGGTTTGATGCAGCTCTCCATGCTACTCTATCCTGTGCAAGCTTCTTCATCTCCCAGTACGTACTGCAACCTACATCCTTCTGAATCTGTTTACTGTATTCATCTCTTTGTCTCCCTCTACTGTTTTTCCCTCCACGCTGCCTCGAATACTAATTTGTGATCCCTTGATGCCTCAGAATATCTCCTACCAACCGATCCCTTCTTCTAGTCAAGTTGTGCCACAAATTTCTCTTCTCCCCAATTCTGTTCAATACCTCCTCATTAGTTATGTTATATTCTCATCTAATCATCAGCATTCTTCTGTAGCACCACATTTCGAAAGCTTCTATTCTCTTCTTGTCTAACCTATTTATTGTCCACGTTTCACTTCCATACATGGCTACACTCCAAACAAATTCTTTCAGAAACGACTTCCTGACACTTAAATCTATACTCGATGTTAACAAATTTCTCTTCTTCAGAAACACTTTTCTTTCCATTGTCAGTTTACATTTTATATTCTCTCTACTTCGACCATCGTGAATTATTTTGCTCCCCAAATAGCAGAACACATTTACTACTTTAAGCGACTCATTTCCTGATCTAATTCCCACAGCATCAACCGATTTAATTAGACTACATTCCATTATCGTCGTTTTGCTTTGGTTGATGTTCATCTTATATCCTCCTTTCAAGGCGATGTCCATTCCGTTCAGTTGCTCTTCCAGGTCCTTTGCTGTCTCTTACAGAATTACAATGTCATCGGCGAACCTCAAGGTTTTTATTTCTTCTCCATGGATTTTAATACCTACTCCGAATTTTTCTTTTGTTTCCTTTACTGCTTGCTCAATATACAGATTGAATAATATCTGGGATAGGCTACAACCCTGTCTCACTCCCTTCCCGACCACTGCTTCCCTTTCACGCGCCTCGACTCTTATAACTGCCATCTGATTTCTGTACAGATCGTAAATAGCATTTCGCTCTCTGTACTTTTCCCCTCCTGTCATCTTCAGAATTTGAAAGAGAGTATTCGAGTCAACGTTGTCAAAAGCTTTCTATAAGTCTACAAATGCTACAACCGTAGGCTTGCCTTTCCTTAATCTATTCTCGAAGATAAGTCGTAGGGTCAGTACTGCATCACGTGTTCCAACATATCTACCGAATCCAAACTGATCTTCCCCGAGGTCGCCTTCTACCCGTTTTTCCATTCGTCTGTAAAGAATTCGTGTTAGTTTTTTGCATCCGTAGCTAATTAAACTGATAGTTCGGTAATTTTCACATCTATCAGCACCTGATTTCTTTGGGATTGGAATTATTTTATTCTTCTTGAAGTCTGAGGTTATTTCGCCTGCCTCATACATCTTGCTCACCAGATGGTAGAGCTTTGTCAGGGCTGGCCCTCCCAAGGCTATCAGTAATTCTAATGGGATGTTGTGTACTCCCGGGGCCTTATTTCGACTTAGGTGTTTCAGTGCTCTGTCAAACTCTTCACGCAATATCATATCTCCGATTTCATCTTCATCTACATCCTCTTCCATTTCCATAATATTGTCCTCAAGAACATCGCCCTTGTATAGACCATCTACACACTCCTTCCACCTTTCCACTTTCCCTTCTTTGCTTAGAACTGGGTTTCCATCTGAGCTCTTGATATTCGTACAAGTGGTTCTCTTTTCTCCAAATGTCTCTTTCATTTTCCTGTAGGCATTGTCTGTCTTACCCCTGGTGAGATATGCCTCTACATCCTTACATTTGTCCTCTATCCATCCCTGCTTAGCCATTTTGCACTTCCTGCCGATCTCATTTTGAGTTGTTTGTATTCCTTTTTGCCTGCTTCATTTACTGCATTCTTGTATTTTCTCCTTTCGCCACTTAAATTCAATATCTCTTCTATTACCCAAGGATTTCCATTAGCCCTCGTCTTTTTACCTACTTGATCCTCTGCTGCTTTCCCTACTTCATCTCTCAAAGCTATCCATTCTTCTTCTACTGTATTTCTTTCCCCCATTCACCTACTACGTTTCCTTCTCTTTCTTTTCCTAATATCGAATTCCAGTCACCCATGACTGTTAAGTTTTCGTCTCCTTTCACTATCGGAATAATTTCTTTTATCTCATCATACATTTCATCAATCTCTTCGTCATCTGTGGAGGTATTTGGCATATAAACTTGTACTACTGTGGTAGGCATGGGCTTCGTGTCTATCTTGGCCACAATAATGCGTTCACTATGCTGTCTGTAGTAGCTTACCCGCACTCCTATTTCATTTTACATTATTAAACCCACTCCTGCATTACCCCTATTTCATTTTGTATTTATAATCCTGTATTCGCCTGACCAAAAGTGTTGTTCGTCGTGCCACCTAACTTCACTAATTCCCACTATATCTAACTTTAATCTATCCATTTCCCTTTTTAAATTTTCTAACCTACTAACCTACCTGCCCGATTAAGGGATCTGACATTCGACGCTCCGACCCGTAGAACGCCAATTTTCTTTCTCCTGAAAACAACGTCCTCCTGATTAGTCCTCGCCCGGAGATCCGAATGGGGGACTATTTTACCTCTGGAATATTTTACCCAAGAGGACGCCATCATCATTTAACCATACAGTAAAGCTGTATGCCCTCGGGAAAAATTACGGTTGTAGTTTCCCCTTGCTTTCAGTCGTTCACAGTACCAGCATAGCAAGGCCGTTTTGGTTAGTGTTACAAGGCCAGATTAGTCAATCGTCCCGAGTGTTGCCCCTGCAACTACTGAAAAGACTGCTGCCCCTCTTCAGGAAACACAGGTTTGTCTGGCCTCTCAACAGATACCCCTCTGTTGTGGTTGCACCCACGGTACAGCTATCTGTATCGTTGAGGCACGCAAGCCTCCCCACCAACGAATAAAAATTCGTCTAGTAGTTTTGGTGATTAGCTGTTAAAACCTACAAAACATATAATAAAACCATGAAACCATCATCTGTTTTGTAGGTTTGAACAGCTAATCACCAAAACTACTAGAGGAAATGGATAGAGAAAGGTAAGAAGATGAATTGGAAAGGTCTAAGGGGAGATGGACAGACAGAGGAGTAGGAGGGAATGGACATGAAGAGGGGAAAGAGGAAGTGGACAGAGAGATGGTGTGGAGGAGATGGACAGGGAGAGAGGGGAGCAGGAGACAGAATTTGGAGGAGGAAACACATAGAGGGGGAAGGTGAAGATGGACAGAGGGAGAAGGAGCAGATGGACAGTGAAGGAAGGAACAGATGTACAGAGGAAGGAGGAGCCAACTGACAAAAATGGAGGGAGGACCAGATGGACAGAGAGAGGGGCTGGAGGGGATGGACAGAGAGAACAGTAGGAGAGAATGGACAAAGACAGCGGCAGGATGAGATCCCAGAGAGAGATGGAAGAGGAGATAGACTGAAAGAAGGGGAGGAGGAGACACAGGAGTGGGAATTAGAAAGTGGACTGAGATGTGGCAGGAGGAAATGGACAGAGGACGACCAGATGGAGAGAGGGGGCGTGTCAGATAGCTAGAGAGAATGGCACGAGGAGATAGAAAGTGTGGAAGGGGTTTGAGCAGGACAAAGAGTGGAGATGGAGAAGATGGACAAAGCGAGGGACGAGGAGACCAACTGAGGGGAGAGTGGAAGTGATGAACAGCGACAGGGGGATGGTCAGGTATTCAGCTAGTATTGAATTGAAAGAAAGAGATACAAGAAATTATTCAGATAGTTAACAGAAATGAAAGCTCAGTTGTGACAAGGGACTTGAATTTGATAGTGGGGAAGGGAAAGTGGTAAGTGATCATCGACTGGGGGAAACAAATGAAAAGGGATGTCCCTGGTAAAAGTTTGCACAAAACACTATTTAAACACTGCAAATACTTTTTTTTTTAATCATGAATTCGTGGAAGAGGCCACCAGATTCGGTGGGTTTGAGTTAGACAAGACAAAGATTTGAAAAGGAGATTTTAAACTGCTAATTGTTCCCATGCACAGATATGGACACTAACAATAACTTATTGGGAACAGGAAATGAAAGAAAGGTAGGAAATCAGAAGAACAGGACCAGGAGGAACTGAAAGAACCGGATGTTATTGAGAGTTTATAGATAGCGTTAAGCTACAGTGTGAAAAATACAGCAGAAGGTTACTTCGAGAGATGAAACAGTGAAGACAGTAGAGGATGAAATTAGCAAAAGAACAATTCCCAGTAGAAATTCATGATTACCACATATACTGAATGTAATCTACGATAAGAGAAAGTATAAAACTGTAGCGAATGAAGCAGGTGATGCAGAACAATGTCGGAAATATGAGATTGACTGGAAGTGCAAGTAGCAAATTAGGAATGGCTGGATGAGAAGCAAGGATGTAGATGCATGCCCGAAGTTGGGAAATTTAAACGACAGCAAGCAGCAAAATGACCTCCGTAAATAAGTTAAAACACCAGTATCATCATGAAGAGTGCATATGGCAAACCTTTACTATGCAATGTGACAATGGGTGTAAGATGGACGGAATATATTGCAGGGCTCTACGAAGCAGACGTAATTGAACTGAATACCATAAAATGGGAAGTGGGGGATGTGTTACTGCGAGAACAATAGGAAAGAGCACTGGAAGATCTAAGTCGAAACAGGTCTTTCGAATTGATGATATTCCATCAGAACTACTGAGATGACGGTAAGAGCGAGTTATAACAAAACTATTACACACGGAGTGCAAAAAAACTGTATAGCTGTATAGGAAGACAGATGAGATGATAAGGTTGGCTCAAGAGAGAAATTCGTGGCGTGGCGCATCAAACCAGTTAGAAGGCTGACGACTCAAAAAAATGCAGTACACAAAAGACAGGCGAAAGATCCTCAATTTCAAAAAGAATGTAATAATTCCAAGTCCGAAGGAGGAATGGAGTGTGTGACTATATTTCGAATAGTATGTTAATAGATCATACTTTCATAATACTAACAAGGTTTATTTCCAGAAAACTGGGAAAACTGGTAGCATCAGAACTCGGTACGGATCAGAATGGGTTCGGAAAAGTCTACCGAAATGCGCGGCTATGATGGATGAACCGACAAATTATCTCGAAAGGTAGACTGAAGAATGGCAAACCGACATTTATAGCACTTGTAGATTTAAAGCAAGCTTTTGACAATATTTATCGGAATATTCTCTTCGAAATTTTGAAGGTAGCAGGAATAAAACACAGGGAGCGAAAGATTATTTACAACTCGTACAGAATTCAAACTGCAGTTATAAAGAGGTGAAGACTCTGAAAGGGAAGCATTAGTTGAAAAAGGATTGAGCCAGCACTTTACCCTATCCCAGACGTTATTCAGTTTGTTCATTTATCAGGCTGTGAAGAAATTAGGAAGAAATTGGGAAATCAAATAAAAGTTCAATGATGATAAATAATATCTTTGTGGTTTATCGATAAAGTAATTCTGTTCGACAATACAAAGGATTTGGAAGATTAGTTGAATGGAATGTATCATTTCTTGGAAATAGGTTACAACACGTACATCAACAAATGTAAGCGGAGAGCAATGAAATAAGGCGATACTCATAGAATTAGATTAGCAAATGAGATACCGGAAGTAGCAAAGGATTTACGCTTTTTACTCAGTACAATAAAAGACATGACACACTGCTTATTTTGTAATTGCTTCGTGATTAGTATGCGTGACTTTACACAGAATTTCCTTTTTGATCACCTAGCGATGTGGCGCAGTGGTTAGCACACTGGACACTCGGGAGGACGACAGTTCAAACCCACGTCAGGCCATCCTGATTTAGGTTTTCCGTGATTGCCCTAAATCAAGTCAGGCAAATTCCGGGATGTTTTCTTTATAAAAGCACGACCGACTTCCATCCCCATCCTTTCCTAATCCAATGAGACCGATGACCTCGTGGTTTAGTCCCCTCCCCCATATCAACCAACCAGTCTTTTTGCTCGAAAATGTCAGGGATCATGTATATACAACACTACTCATAGCCAGTGCTACTCTTCATGCAAGGATCAATGAAGCGACCAGAACTGCTGATTGTGCAGTCATGCCACGTTGTCCTACGAACTCTGAGGGGGCATATACTGATATTCTAGGATAACAGAAGAAAACTTTAGAGCTGCTAAACTTTAGTATGAGCTAACAATATGTAGCAGAACAATATGTTTCCGTGGCTTCTATAGGTTATACAAAGGTTGCGCTGGGTTTTCAATAGCCCGTTCGCTAGGGAGCACTTGTATATCCAACAGAAGGATCGACTTACTATAACTATCCAATAATACAGAGTGCAGATTTGAATATTACACACTTCCTCCAGCTTAGGCAAATGGAGCAAATCGGTTGGTTCTTTTCGAGTTAGATGTGGTCTAAGGCACACTTTTAGTGGCTAGTGTGGGCACCATTTAGTTCTTTGGTGGTTCCTAAGAAAACACGAAACAAGATTTTTTCTCCATTTCACACCGCCAGCAGCGGATGCCTAAATATGCAACCGCAGCAAATTTCTCAAATTCTCTGGGCATTTATCTAGAAGTGTTATCTTCCCGTTTTCAGATATTTTATCCGTTGTCAGGAAACACCACTAAAATGTTTTAGGGTGCCAAATCCAAGCCGTGTATCCCAAGAAGGCTACACACAGAAAATAGTTGTCGTTATTATGATGTATTCCTAACACCCCGATGTAGAACACCCTTGAAAATGGTAATGATATTTTTATCCGCTGGCAAGATACACAGCCGGTCTTTGTGGCCGAGCGGTTGTGGGCGCTTCAGTATGGAACAGCGCCACCGCTAAGGTCGCAGGTTCGAATCCTGCCTCGGGCATGGATGTGTGTGATGTCCTTATGTTAGTTAGGTTTAAGTAGTTCTATGTTCTAGGGAACTGATGACCTCAGATGTTAAGTCCCATAGTGCTCAGAGCCATTTGAAGCATTTTGAGCAAGATGCAGAAGTTCACTGTTACCCTGCTTGTACACGTTAAGTCCCACGTGATTATAAAACGTACTTAATAAAGTGACTAGCAAGGAGAAATATGCTGCAGTGTGTCTCCGTTATTATCAGGATGGTGGGAACTCCTTGCTGTAGTACTGAAACCTATGCTAAATTTTCATGCACATAAAATACGGTCCGAGGTGTAAAATTACTTTTGCCGTTATTTCAATTTCACGTAAGTAAGCTATCAAAAGTTTACTAACACAGAAAGTTGTTTTTTTCCGTAAAAGACGGAAAAGAAAGGAATACTGCAAGAATAGCAGACAGTGGCTCTGGTACAGAAAGAGTGAAGGAGACAATGGCAGTGTGAGACAAGGAGTGGCGGTGGAACATAGTAGACAGTGACAGAATACTGCTAGGAAACGAGTGAAAGTGGGAGAGGAATAAAGGGAAAGAGAGAGTGGAAGTGTGTGACCGGTGATAATGAGAGACAGCGTCTATGACAGTGACAACGGGGGAGAACGAGTTAGCGACAGTTAGAAGGGACAGCAGCAGTGTGATTGAACGAATGGGGCAATAGCATAATAAGAAAGACTTGCACCTGACAAATGGTTTACCCAACGAGAGGCCCTAGTCACACGACAGCGTAGAGAGAGAGAGGCGGGGGGGGGGGGGGGGGGGAGGCGGAGGGAGGGAGGGAGGGAAGGAGAGGGGGAGAGGGAGACAGTGACAGTGAGAGGGGACAGTAGTAATAACAGTAGTAATAGGAACGAACGAAGGAGACTGTGGCTGTGACGGGAGACAGTGATTGTCAGAGAGCCATTAATACATAATGACAATGAGTTGGGCTGAAAGAGTTAGTGACACCGCGAAAATAGGAGTGGATGGATGAGAGAGATATATAGCGACAGACAAGTGAGTATGAGCGAGTTACAGTTAGGAAAGATTGTAGGAGTGAGAGGGAAGTTGCATGTAAAAAGAGAACGAGTATGATCATACGCCAAAATGTTTGGGGAAAATTTTAAGGTGCTGTGGAAGGCAGAATGAGGCATCTGGTACCCAACTTTTCAGCCAGAATCTTTTAAACAGAAGCATAATTATTCGCCTTTTTGTGCTTCGGCAGGCGCGTATTTCTGGTAGTTTATAAAAGATTCCAAGTTACGACCTTCTAAAGTGATAGAGGGACTCTATGGGCATCCTGTACATCGCAGAATCCTAAAGCCCGATGCTGACTTTACGTTTTGCTGAAGGCGAACATGTCGTTGTTATGGAGAAACCAAAGGTGCTTCTTTCAGCAAGCACAGACTCTACGACACGAAATAAACCGATATACGACTTGAGAAAGGTTTCCAACGACGATTGTCACGTGGCGCGCGTACAGAAAGCCGATTACGATCTCTCATAGGACTTGCAGGACGCAGTTCGCCGTTAACTGCGGTGCTTGTAGCTGTCCGCGCCGCTGTGACCGTACCTCGAAACGGCCGTCCTGTGGATTAATGCGGCGTTGCTATGATTCGGCAGGAGGTTCGGCGGTGCGGATGCGGTGTGCGGTCTGGTGTATCACTAGCGGGCTACGGCCACCACAATGGCGGCGAGGACAGAGCGCGCGCCGCTTTATCGGCGCCGCGCCGCAGCAGAGCAGATATTGCGCCGCTGTCGACCGCAGCTGTTAACGGTTACGGCGGCAGCGGCACAGCATCGGTACTTGCGGCCGCGGCGCCAACGGGGAATCCCCTGGGAAGGAACTGTGGGCGGCTCGTGCCGTGCCTGAAACCTGGAGGGGACGTGCCAGCAGTGCGCTTGCTGACAATAAAGGGTACTGAGGCCTCTGGGAGCAAGGGGAGCGCATTCGCATTACAATTTTATTGCTGATGGACCACACAACCGATTTCCGTATTTGAGACATACACTGCCTGACAAAAATAAGTGAAGCACGCAGAAGACATGGCCAGATGTCAGAGTGGCTTCGTACGTGTACCCACAATCGGCAAGTATGATTAGAGTCACAGTTCACTGCGACAGCTAAAGGCCACCACAGAGCATTAGTGTAGTTCGTGTACAGCGTTGTTAGCAGGCCTGATGGGTATACGAGGTGTGACAATAAAGTAATGAGACTGATGTGAATAAAAAATGTTGCTTACCGTTTTAGTTAAGTTTAGTGTTGCCTCCTTCAAAGTAGTTCCCTTCTGATTGCTTACACTTTTTCCAGCGCTTCTGCCATTGATGGTAACATTTCTGGAACTCGCATTCTGTAATATCCTCTATGACACTCGTCACAGCTTTTTTGGACATTTTGTGTTGTTTGAAAACGGTGTCCCTTGTCCGCCGTTTTTGACTCTTGGAAATAGAAAAAAGTCGCACGGAGCGAAATCTGGTGAATAAGCTGGCTGTGGTAGTACTGAAATTTGTTTTGAGGCTAAAAATTGCTTTATTGACAGAGCAGCGTGGGATGGCGCAAAATCGTGATGCAGAATCCAATATCAGCCATGTTGGCATGGACACCAAGAACTATTTTATGAAGTATTTCTGCCGGTGTGGCCGAGCGGTTCTAGACGCTTCAGTCCGGAACTGCGCGACTGCTACAGTCGCAGTTTCAAATCTTGCCTCGGGCATGGATGTGTGTGATGTCCTTAGGTAAGTTAGGTTTAAGTAGTTGTGAGTTCTAGGGGACTGATGACCTCATGTGTTGAGTGCCATAGTGCTCAGAGCCATTTGAACCATCGCACTCTACTGGTCAAAGAATAGCATCACGAAAACTGAGTAATTATTGTCAATGCGACGCTGTGATGCTGCGTTTGTGGTGGTGCCATGGACAGCTGATGAATGCCTTTGCATTGTGTTCAGCGATGATTTGCGATGCTGCACTACTACGATGACCATCGTCAGCGAGTGTGGCGGCGTTGTGGATGGAGCTCCCATACTTCCGTGTTTTCAAGAGGCGCAGCAGTATCACATCTGACTTCATACCGTGGAGAGCTATTGAGTTGTCACAACTAGTGGGGAGTGAGGGAGCTCTGATGGCACAACAGTAAGTCACATACATCCTGCAATCCTGTGTGCTGTGGTGTCACTTTGCAGCACGACTGAAGCGGTAAGGAGCTGGTTGGGGAAAGTTATTGGGACCCCAACATAAAATATATTTTAACAACAGTCTCTTAAATACAATTAAACTCTTTGCCATTAGAAAAATGCAGGAGTGATGGAGTGACAGAGAACGAAAAGATTATCGAGAACAACAAATAAAAAAAGTCTTAAGGCCAAGTGGCAAGTGTCCTCCACACTTACAGTACACCTGATTTATAAATCAGAGTCAATGAATCACAAATTACTCGACAGTGGCAGTCAAATAGACAGATTTAGTAGGTGTTAAACTGGCTTGAGGCCCAATTAAAGGTATGTTTCTTTGGTAATCCAAAATAATTTAAGTTATAGGTGTTTACACTAGAGTTAATGAAGTAATGGTGAAAGACAAATCCAAAAAACAAAGAAGAATTACAGATTATGGATATAGATGCTGAAACCAATGATCATAAGTGGTGATTTTGAAAGTTAACACTGTTTGGATTATACAAAAAACGTGACTGAGAATGTGTGCAAAATCTAGATTACTGACAACATTTATTTTCCAAAAAAAAGAAAAAACTGAAATGAGCGTACAGCATTGTGGACCGCGAGTCACCCATTCGCGAAAGTTCAGCCACCGAAAGCAAGTACTTATTGCATTCGACGCCACATTGGGCGACTGGCGCGTCGGAGATGTGGATGAAATGATGATGAGGACAACACAACACCAAGTCACTGAGTGGAGAAAATCTCCAGCACCAGCCGGGAATCGAAGCGGGGCCCCTTGGCGTGGCATTACCCCACGCTGACCACTCAGCTAACAGGGGCAGACCATTTTCCAAAAACCAAGACAGACATTATTTATGCTAAACACATTACGGTAGAATATCGTAAACAACTAACAGGTGGTTTAAGACCACAATGGACAAGGATCCTGGGTGGCAGAAGTGAGTCAAGTTCTCTTGTCCTGAAAATGTGGATAATGCAGTCTGAATTGATCTGACGCTGAGCAGACTTTGATCGATAATCTACAGAAGTCTGCATAGGTGTAGCTGAGAGCAAGTGGCGATTGGGATTTTTACTCCGTGACAAAGCTGGAGCAGCAGTATGTACCCTGTTTGCTTCGTGCAGTGATGTAACTAGCAGCTGGCGAGATGTGTCTGGCAGAGGCAAGGCGTAAGGCGACACCTGTGAATCGATTGCAGCCATGAAATAAATGCACAATCTCACGGTTTAGCGATCAGGCAGATAGATCACAATGTACTCTCTACCAGAGCCCTGAAATTACAGTAGATTTCAGTGTGTGACACACCTGTTTGCTGATCATACCAAGGACCAATCTGGCTCACTTATACGACAGAGCACACTAGGATACCAAACGTCAAGACTGATAAACCAAAAACGAATAAGTGTGCCCATGGCAAACGAGAAGCCTGAGACGTATGAAGTCACACTGTCAGCACAGTAAGAATTTCTCCACAGGCTCCTCAGTGTAACTACTCGAAAGTGAAGTCAGTCTTAGGACAGGTCGCAGGTACCAACCACACACGCCAGAGTTTCGACCAGAGGTTGTTTCCAGACCAAAGTCCTGAACCCGAGTGCCTCGCACATCTCCAGATAAAACAATTCCATTTATCGGCAAAGTGCACGAACGACACTGCCTTCACCCCATTTTGAGTCACAGGGCATTAGAGGCGCTGAACCTCCCCTCCTATACGACAGCACAACCTCATTTCAAACCAGCACAAAGGTTAAGGAACCTGTGCTTCTGAAAAAAAAAAAAGAAACCGCCAATTACTGGCCCGTTTAAGTTTTCACAGTGGAGAAGTTGTTTTTCTCTGAAGTAGCGTCACTTCCCATGGCAACAAGTGAACAGATACAATCTTAAAGGTCTTTATTTATATCGCCTGTGCCTTGGAGTATGTTTGTCCTAGCTTTGAGGTGTCATAAAGATTCTATCTCTAAATGTTTCTCAGATGCCAGAGTTTTTTATACGACCAAGGCGGCCGATACAAGTGGGTCACAGGCCTATTTGCAGTATCAGCGAACACGAAAACTTGTGAATTTGTATTTGGTGTGGCACTGCACACAATGCCCTTTATGACTCCACTGTGTAGACACGTCCCTTCAGTCCGTCGTCCCCAGCACAGCCTTCGGCTGGTGCCAATGCAGATATAGTGTCATTCTCTTGCTGGAGACCTGTCTCGACTAGCGGGTGCTCTGTCTGCCCTGTATGGAGGTGGGCCTGCCCGGCAAGATTTACTGAGCGATGGGCTCGCCGCCACTTGCTTTCAACTTCCGCGTTGCCGCTTCTACCAACTAAGAACCATAGAAATAGCTCAAGCTTTTAACGCCACACCTGTCTCCATCAACTTCTGCTCAGGCCGTTAACTTTCTAGAGTCATTCTCAAGGTGCGTAGGTTGTAAGAAACTTTTTACTAATTTTTCGTATACAAGAAAAGATGAGAGAGTAACTTGTTCTCTCTCAGTATCACCAAATGGCTTATTAACTATGTTAATGCCAGTACCAAATTTTAAGGGGAATGAAAATTTAAAGTACACTGAACGCTAATAGTTTGCAAGTAGGCGACAGCATATACAAATAAACTAAATTAACAGTTGATTCCCATGTAAACAAGTTTTAAAATTCGTGAAGCCACTTTGAAGTTTTCCTGAAATTAACCCTAAAATGCAAGAAATCTATTAGTAATTATAGTAAAATTTACAGCAAAATGGTAAAGCAAACAATAGCCAGAACTTCCTTTACTCAACCAATTTTTGAAAACTATATTTTCACATAACCACATACAATTTAGACCACTGAAAATTTTCAAGCTAGGTGAACTGCCAGCCTCGATGCAACAAGGATGCAAAAAATGGCAATAGACGATCAAATTCACAAACGGAATGGGTAAGGACTGCTGGGGAGCGAGGTAAATGCAAACATGAAAAATAATTTCACCTATGCAGCTATCTTAACAAGTTTTAAAAAACTCATGACACTAAAACGCATTGGCTGGATTTTACTAGTACTACCGGTTTCGGCCATAAGCCTTCATCTGGTACGAAAATCACTTAAAACACTCATTTTTCATGAGTACTGAAACATAAAGCATTGAAAATTTTAGTCCACATGAAATAAGTAATAAAAAACTCATTCATAGCAATTGCAAGTGCAGCAGTCGTCCTTTCATATAAGATGACAACAACAAATACTCGTCCTATTCATATGAGTTGGCCGGCCGGGGTTGCCAAGCGGTTCTAGGCGCTAAAGTCTGGAACCTCGCCACAGCTACGGTCGCAGGTTCGAATCCTGCCTCGGACATGGATGTGTGTGATGTCCTTAGGTTAGTTAGGTTTAAGTAGTTCTAAGTTCTAGGGGACTGATGACCACAGCAGTTAAGTCCCATAGTGCTCAGAGCCATTTCATATGAGATGACAACAACCACAAGTACTTGTTTTTGTCATCTCATATGTTTTATTACGTGTTTCACTTGGATTAAAGTATTCCATGCCTTGTGTTTCAATATTCATAACAAATGAAATGTTTTAAGTTAATTTCGCTCCATATTGTGACTTAAGGCCGAAACTGATAGTACTAATGAAAGCTAGTTAATGCACTTCAGTGTCATGAGTTTTTTGAAACATATATCGAATGCTGAAAATTGCCAGAAAATACTTAGGAAAGTCTTAACAGGGTAGCTAATGAGAAGTAATATAGTCTTTATGTGATCTGCTTGACAGTCATCTTACTAAAAATAGATACAGTTTGCCAATCATATTGGAGAACTGATTGGTGAGTGTCACAGTGAAGTCAATGGCGAACAGTTCATTAAACAATGGAGAATATGCAACATATACATACGGGCGATTTAGATGACCCTATAAATGAGTTTTATGCAACCTGCAATGCCTCAAAATATCAAGCATAATATTTTCATGCTCACTCGCTCAGCGCACACGAACAGTTAGTCCTAGGGAAAAATGAACAGAACCTAAACTCCTAGGACACTTAATGTAGCTAAATTTTGTCTTGGCACACGTTTGCACTAGAGACTGTGGTTTTCGAATTATTAAACAAAGCGTGACCCTCAAGCGCATTTTCCTTCAATAACTCAAAACCGTGGCCTCCTGCGAAAATGTATTCCAGTACAGAATTTCACTACATTTAATTTCCTGCAACAAGATCCTGTTAATTTTTCTGTGGGTCTAAGAGTTTGCACAAGAGGATAAGAGAATATCAAATTCTTGTAAGTGATTTTTGAAGGCGTGATTTACATAAAACCCTCAGCAGGGGCAGCTAAATCGTTAAACATTACCCAACTTAGCTATAAGCCAACGCACAAGCGTCAGTAAGCCAAAAATAAAATCAACTGGATCACCCACAAATTACTTGCAGTATTTAAATGAAATCCTTGGCTACTTTAACATAATTTTCGCTAAAATGCAAGACACTAAACAACAGGCAATAAAATACAAGGTACCTGAAAGAAAACTGCGAAGATTGACAAAAATCACGACAAAAAACTTATAGAGTGAAATTAAGAAAAGGGTCTGAATGACACTATAAGCTGCCCACACCACTCAGTAACATGGCGAGTACACAACTCACTCGATACACGTTCGCGATAGTTTGCTAAAACGCGCATCACATGAAAAAAGAAGATACCAACAAGCGCCTTTGGCCCACAATTCTGGCCCGGAGCAATAACACGAATATCAAAAAGGAGCGAAAGAAACTAGGATGACTACAGGTAAAATTTTTTATTAAAGGACCACAGTTCACAATGGGCAGCAATGCTTCGCCTGGACAGACGTGTTTCCTTCAACTCTCGATTGGCTGCCAGTTACATTCCCAACTGCTGCGATGACGCCGAAAACAGTCCACAGCCGAGGCCACTATGTTCCCCTAATGTTCAGCCATAATGGAGTATTCGCATGTCCCTGGTAAACACGGACCTTCAAATACCACTTCTGACAACCCATCACTTCCCTGTAGCAACCTGGGCACGGCCACTTACACACGTACTCTCCAGGCGAAGCATCCCCCCGACTCCCAGCAATGGGATAGAGGCAAACTTACTACAAGTACTATCGATACCAGCAAAGATATCACGTGTGCACAGCACAAGAACAACGCTCGACCGCACATAGGACATGTCACTATGAATGGTCTATGTGATTTTCAGGTCCTCCCATACCCTGCAAGATCCTCACGTCTGTCCCTGATAGAACATGTGTGGGACCAGCGCGAACATCATCTTTGTCCCAGTGCCAGTATCCAGAATATCAAGAACCAGTTTGGTCAGTTGTATGTAGTCTAGCCTACCTCATGAGACGATGAAATAGCAGTATGACACACTTCCCCATGAAATACCTGTAGGCCTATGAATCCAGGCCATATTGGGTGCAGTGTTTAATGATACGAAGGTTTAAGCAGTCGAGTATCAGATATACCCTTACGAAGCCTTCCTAGGACACCAGAATAGTGTAGGAGCAAGTAGTTCTATCATTTTCCAAATTGTCAACATAGTGTTTGGGGTAGGAAAGTTGGAGGGTGGTTGTATGTCTGATAGCATTTTTAGGTGCAGAATCATGTAATCATCAGAGTGGGTGTTTGTGCTCTATGATCATTTCTCCCATGCTGGTACCCTACTGGCACTGACTTCAGACACTAGAATTATGCAACAGAATTGATAGCACAGTTCATTTATGTGAAATGTTTCAAACTCCATCCGTCTGGAGCTCCATCATATACAAACAACATATTTCTCCTTCACCGTCTGTTACGTCAGTGCAACACTATACTGTCTACTATGCACAAATAAAATGTGTTACCCTCCTCAACATGCATGCATCTGGAAAGATCTTGTTGATTTGGATGGGTGCCTTGGTTAAGATTGATGTTTCATAGAGGATTGGTCAAGGAAAATGTCGAAAGGTCTCTCGATTTCCTAATTTATCCTAGGAGTACGAAAATACTCTGTGTCACCCATCCATGTCGGGAAAGACGCCAGTTGTAATCATAAATTCTGCACTGTCATCAATGCACTGGAGATATGTAGATAACCTAATTGCATCGGTATAGGAAGCTGTCTGGTATACTTTGCTGTATATGGCCAAATGTATGTACTGCACAGTCATCTATCTGCATTCACAATTTAGTACATGGGGCCTGAAAAGTAGTGGAGGGATGGTACAAACTCTGGGAAGCTTTCTGCTTTGTGATGAGCTGGTGTTGAAATTATGGAACAACAGTTAAAATTACTAAACTCGATCGTGCTATCAGCTACAGTGCGTAGCCCATACCAATGATGTCTTTCTCATCCCATCCATTCACCGGCACAGTGTTGCTTACCACATAATGATTGACTGACACCATGTGGCTGAGATGGAGAGAGCCTTGGCAGAACACTGGATATCTGATATTTGTTGTTGTGGGTCTTGGGATTAAATGTAGAGGTCATCAACTTCATACCCTTGTTTGGAAGTGTTCCCTATGCAGCAGATTTGTCTTATTTCCATACGCTGCAATGCCCTTCACATGTTATTTCTTTTCATCAATAAAACAGTACCTCTTTTTATTTCTACTACACCACACGTGTTGTGAACAGCATCTTCCAGCGATGGTCAACACCAGAGAAGTAATCATGTACATGACTGCTAAACCGGGAAACAATGATCTTCGAAATGGAACACTGAGACATCCAGTACCCTTTTGCTGCAGAAGATGAGATTAACTGTATACGTCATCACCTTCTGACAGGTGCTGGAAACGCTCTTCAATGCCTGAAACTGTTCCAGTTTTCATACACTGCATTGTCTTCCACATTTTTGATACTAAGAAACAAATCCTCTGTGTTTTGTTTCTACCAACTAGTGTGTTATGGTAGCCGGCCGCGGTGGTCTAGTGGTTCTAGGCGCGCAGTCCGGAACCGCGGGACTGCTACGGTCGCAGGTTCGAATCCTGCCTCGGGCATGGATGTGTGTGATGTCCTTAGGTTAGTTAGGTTTAATTAGTTCTAAGTTCTAGGCGACTAATGACCTCAGAAGTTAAGTCGCATAGTGCTCAGAGCCATTTGACCATTTGTTATGGTAGCTGCTTAGGTTATAACATGCGATGTTCACCCTTCTGTGAGAGCCATAAGATCGAATCATGTTACTGTTCATTTAGCACCTGACACAGACCTAAGAATTATGATAGATAAAGTGTATTACGCTCTAAAAGGCTGTAGTCATACATCGCTTGGATGTCTTGCAGCCACAAAAACTATATATTAAACTGCTTATGAAGGAACAGTATGGGATCTCTCTCATGTGACTGACAGTCTGTTGCATATAGTCTTCCTCCAGTACAGTCAATAAAACTTTTATGCTGGTTCATGCAAGCGACTTTGACCACCGGTCACCTCCTCCACTGGAGCGATACAAGCAGAAGTAATATGTTGGATGTAAATTTGCAGAGAGTATTTGTTTTTTGATGTATTGGAGTGAGAGATACAGTAAAATCTTATGAGAGATTCAATTAAATTTGGTGATGTAACTGGTTAAAGGATTCATGCAGGTTATTCTCTCAAAACTACACCGATTAAACTCATAAAACTAATATAAATCGGCTGTACCTGATCTCGTGGGATCAAGACTGTTTTCATTATTTTCATCACAAATGCATGTTTAAAAAGAAGGTGTTACCACAAGCTCTATGTATTTCATACTTCATAAACCCTAATTATAAAGTAGACATAACTTGATTTATAGTTCACTAAGGAACCTAGAAATGATAGTGTTGTTTCCTGAGTAGATTTTGTGAAACAGGCTGTGATGATCAAATTTCTTAGAAAACTGAAACGCAAGAATCTGTTGTATGATAGAAATTTCACAGACATGACGGTAGAGGTGAGTTATGGATTAAAATGTCAAATGTAAGCATGCAGATGTTATTTCATTTTGCTATATCAGATTGCACTACTACGATGACCATCGTCAGCGAGTGTGGCGGCGTTGTGGGTGGAGTTCCCATACTTCCGTGTTTTCAAGAGGCGCAGCAGTATTACATCTGACTTCAGACCGTGGAGAGACAGTAAAATCTGATAGGAGGATAAGTTACACGACAGGCTCTCACGATTTGTTTTGTAAACACTAGTGTCATATAGCATCGCATAAGCAAAACAGGACCTGCCATTGTGTGCAAAACAGAAATCTCCTCTTGAAATATAGCTTGATGTTGTCAAATCTAAAACGATGGTGTTTTTCCAAAATGTGACCAAATAGCTTGAAAGATTGTATTCTCTAGTGTTATTTCATGTATCTGAAATGTTTGTATTACACATGCACACGATAGTTTACTTTCAGACACTGATTTGAACGCAAGTGACGCTCTCAGGTCCTGTAATTTGTCCATAAACCTGAAAGAAATTGCTTAATATAGATAGTTTTTCTTTGGAGTTTAAATTCTCCTTTTTTGTTTACTCTGATCACTGTTTCGAAATAACGAGGACATTCTGTGACGACAGGTAATTTTCGCAGAAAAATAGAGGAAGTGTTTTTCGCAAGGGAGATTAGGTTAGCATTAGCACTGCCTTCTGCTTTATTATATTGCTCGACACAATAATGCTTAATTAGGCTGGCGACCGACATTAGTACGTAACGCTACAACTTGCTTTTCTGCTGGGAGAGCGTCTGCGGCTGACCCACTTGATTATTGCTAGTTATATTCTACTAGACTGTTTGGGAAACGAATACCAGTTTGATTGTTCTTTTTCCGTTAGGTTGTATCACGGTCACAACTTGTCAAAAATTCGTCGCACAGGTATAACGTTAGCATCGATTGCTGTTTAAGACGACCGGTGTTACCGTTAAAAACTATATCTTTTCGTGCGAGCTCTGATTTGCAATATTTTACTATGGTGATCGTTCTCCCTATATAGGTCACGGACGTCCCTTGATGAAATATCTCCTAACAATGTCACTTAAGGACTCACATACCGTACCTTTATTAATAGAATGCATTTGTCATTTAATAACATTTCGTTTCTAAAATATGTATGTGAAAATAAAACATGTGCTGTTAAAAGTGGCAGAGCGATCGATATTAATGACAGCCTCTTTAAACTTTCACCACACGTCAGTTACTTATGGACGTTAAATGCTCAAGGTAAAACAATAATAATAATAATAAATGGTTTTCAAGTTGAAAACTAACTTGGTGGTGGTCCTTCCGAGGAAAGATCACGAGGAATACGACTTGATTGTTGAGATCAAGAAGATTGCTGCAGCCGCACCATCTAGGATATTCACTACGAGACGTCTACACCAAATCCTGACGCTAAACCACCAACCATCAACGAAATAGTAAAAATTATCAAGACACTGAAAAACAATAGAGCCCCAGGAGAAGATGGAATTATTGCAGAACTATGGAAACTAAATGATGAAAGATTAACAGGAAAAATTCACAAAATCATATTAAACATTTGGGAAACAGAACAGATCCCTTCTGAATGGAAATGCGTACTCATCTATCCACTCCACAAAAAAGGGGACAAAACTGGACCAATATCTCACTCGTACCGGTCACATATAAAATCCTATCAAAAGTTCTCATGAATAGATTAGAAGAACAAGCTGACCCACGAATAGGAGAATACCAGGCTGGTTTTCGCAAGGGACGATCATGCATAGAGCAGATCTGGAATCTGAAAATGATTCTCCAGATGAGAAACACCCGAAACACAGTGGTTACTTTTGTAGATTTTAAAAAGGCCTACGACTCAATAGACAGAGTAGCGCTCTGCAAGATGATGGAAGAATTCAGCATTGACAGAAAGACAAGAGCGATCATTCGGGAAACATTAACTTACACAGTCTCCAAGGTTAAATTTATGGGGGATATCTCGAAACCATTTGAAATCCAAACTGGAGTGCGACAGGGTGACGGACTTTCACCATTACTCTTTAATATCATTCTTGAAAAAATTATCAGGACATGGGAAAAAGAAGTCAAAGGAATCCAAATTGGCATTAGAAAAGATAATAGATTCAATGTGAAGTGTTTAGCTTTTGCGGATGACCTTGCAATACTCACAAATAATAGAAAAGAAACCACTAACGCCATAGAGAAGTTACACGAAATTGCACAAAGAACTGGCCTGCAAATCTCATATGAGAAAACCCAGTACATAGAAAGAGTGCCACAAGACAAATTGCCTATTGTGACAACCCATGGGAAAATCGTACAAGTGCCACATTTTAAGTACCTGGGAGAAATCATCCAGCCATCAGGGATCAACCTAAAGGCCAATGAGAAAAGAATAAAAAAACTACAGAAAGCATATAAACTCACGTGGAACTATTATATCAAAAAGTCCATATCCATTAACGCAAAATTGTGGCACTACCACACTGTCGTACTTCCGGAGGCACTGTATGCATCTGAAACAACACAAATAGGTGGGCAAACTAAAATCAAAGAAATAGAGAAACAAGAAAGGAAAATTCTCAGGAAAATTTTTAGCCCGATACAAGAGCAAGGAATCTGGAAGAAGAGACCAACATCAGAATTATATAAATACACAGACAAGATTACGGATACAATAAGGAAAAGAAGAATGCAGTTCTACGGACATATCCACAGGATGAATGAAAACAGAATTTCAAAGCGAATTCTTAAAGTCATCAACTCAGGCAGGGGAAAAACAAAATGGATAAAAGAAGTTGAAGTGGACCTCAGACAAGCACACATAACAGTAAACGATGCAGAAAATAGAACTGAATTCAGGAACATCATCAAAAAACATAAATTTGACACCACAACACAGAAGAGACCAGGATGCAAATGGACAGCGGAGCGAAAGAAACAACACAGTGAACACATGAAGAAAATTTGGGCTCAGAAAAAACATAAACAATCATCATAAAGGAATTCAAGTTCAAACGCTCTCTTAAATGGGAATAATCGAAAAAAATAATAATAATAATAGATGGACAAATGTGAGTGGAAATCAAGATCTGAGGATTCCGTACAAACTTACTTATGTGTATTGTAAATAACAATAATTTAGTGTGGAGCAATGTCCTAGTGCAGGCCTTCGTAATGGACGACACTTACGGGACTTGCGTTTCCCTAAGTTATGCCAGTTACCCAACTGGGGAAAGGGACCTAGAGTTTCAAATGAAATCTAAATCGCTTGTTCATCCTGGCAATTCTTCAGATCTAGAGATGTGAAGGATAGGTTAAACAGAAGGCCAAAACACCTGTCGTCCGACCGAGATTCGAGTCCACGCTTTATCACTAGACCAGCATGCCACACACGTATACGGATGTTTCGTCTATACGTTTCGAAGAGTGAGTTTTAGAGTGCGACATATCAGGCAATACCTTTCATAACTTTTACTTAGAAGCTTAAATTATTTACACTACCAAGGGACCTTCGACCTTAGAATTAGACATAAATTTCAAATTGATACTCTACCTGTTCCTGAGGAAAAGTGATCTCAACAGACGGACAAAATATGAAATATTTTTTACGTGTTGTTCATTTTTGGAACACAACCTACGATCAGCTTGGAGACAGAAGTGATGACACTTTCTGCTGGATCTGATGATCATTATGCAGGACAATGCTCAACCACATTCAGTGCAGATTGTTACTGATTTGTTTGAATGTTGAGGATGCTAAGTGCTATACCACCTACTGCACTTCCCTGACTTAAGCCCTCATGCGTATAACTGGATTTCTGAGCTGAAGGAAACACTTCACGGCATTCGCTTGGAACTGCTGCAAATTCGTCGGGCAATTGACCGCGCCGCTCGAACTGTCAACACAACTGGGACTGCTAAGAGTATGCTACGACTACCACATCTCTGGCAACGGGTTATACACAATGCTGGTGACTACTCTGTAGGTCAGTAAAACTTTGAAACACGTATCTATATTGTACGAGCTATAAATAAATAGTTGCCACTATTTAAGTTCCTACCCTTATATATCACTGCTATTTTACTATAATCTCAGTTATTTTATGTATTGGGTACTGGTATTCCTGTAGTATATTATACGAGTATTACGATTAACGTATTATAATTTATTACAATTACTTATGATAAAGACATTACATATATGGACCTATGTACAGGAAACCGCTAGGCTGATGGACATACTGTAAAGAAGGGAGGAATAGGTGAGGGTTGTCATTAATTTGGAGGACGATGATGGGATCGAGGAGACTGAGGGTCAAATTTCAGAGAATCAGCAAGACACTGATCCAAGTGAGGACACCTGCGAAGAAGAAATCGACGGCCAAATCAGATGTGGGGGCTTCTACCTTGGAAAAGATGTGGGTCACCAAGTGGACAAAGAAACATCCAGGCTCGAAGCAGGTTCAGACCAGATCATGGAACATAATCAAACAGGCTTCTGGACTGAAGAGAAACACAAAGAATGGAAAGATTCCCAGGGAATCTCTCAGTCTTTTCATATTGCGCCCAAGACTGTCCACATCATCGTAAACTGTAAGACAAGAAGAGACTGATACAGAGAGCCTGTATGGAGGAAAGGACAAACCTGAAGCTGTCCCCGCCAACTGGATCCATGGACTAAGGCACAAACATCGAACTTGCAGTATTTACTGTACGTTAGATTTATTGTGTAAGCAGTATTTTGTTCCTTGTGATGATGATGATGAAGTACCATACTCCTTGACAGAGCGTAGGGAAGAGTGCGGAAGACCCACACCGCCGTAATAGGCAGGATCCTTGTTGAGGTGGTTTTCCATTGCCTTCCTCCGACCGTAATGGGGATGACTGATGATGATGAAGGCGACACAACAACACCCAATCATCTCGAGGCAGGTGAAAACCCCTGACCCCGCCGGGAATCGAACACGGGACCCCATGCTCGGGAAGCGAGAACGCTACCGCGATACCACGAGCTGCGGTTGTTCCTTGTAAAATGTGATAAAGGCCGAATAGAGCGGAAAGAAGCATCAAAAAAATAAAAATCGTAATAGTAGAAGTCTTATACTGAGAATAAATGATGCAAAATAATTGTAGGTATTGGGATGCTCTGCACCCCACCTTAACTGTCGGTACATGACCCACCTTTCTAACGCAGCGTTAATGTTTGAAGAATTTGTTCCATTAAGAATCGATGAAGCTCTTTGGTTTTTTGCATTACGGAGACACATATTTCTTGGTCACCAAACGGCCACAACGGCAGCTGTGGGAGAAGACACTGGGAATGGCAAGCCCCTGCCCCATGCCGTGCTGCTGGGCTCGGTACCCTGCTGGTTCCGTTTTAACAGCACTGTGTTCCCTCTGCCGGGACCCGCCATTACTCAGACCATCTCATTTTCGGAGAGGCACTGTTCATTGGTGCCATCAACCGGGCCTACGGAAATTTATAGGTCATTAGCCTAACATGTTTGTTGCTGCGTCGTAAAAGCGTGAGTGTGCCATTAATTAGTCCCGATCCCTCGAGAGCTGCGTATTTACATAATAGGCTGCCAGTAGAAGAGAGGAAGAAGGGGTGAAAGAGACGCTGTGTTCTAAAATACGTTCAAAGGCGCGCGCGTATATCTCTGCTTTAAAGTATCAGTGCTTTGTTGTGGTGCAAACGAGGAGAAGCGGAAATAAGTTTCGCTTTAGCCACCACGGTTTCAGCGCTGGGGCTTCAGCAGTAATACCAACACACGCTTCAGTCTTCGTAATTGTAGTAAAGGCCGTCATAATTACGTACCATGAATGTCTTGAACGTTATTAACTCCTTTTGTGCTACAGCCAAAGCACTCTGACAACACGTTGCTGATCACGTTAAACAATGGAAGAGATTTTTCCTTCATATGTGTCACAGCGTATATGTGAAATTATCTGCAAATTTTGCTTTGCTGTCAACGTATGCTTCCACAGTGAACGCTAATTTCAATAAAATCATTCCACGTATTTGGTAGTTACTACTCCAACACTTTGACCTCTACTTTAAGTGGTTTTCACAGTTACACACGCATGATGTACTTTCTCTCTGTGATGATGACCCTCTGCAATAATTATCTTAACTTCGTACGGCCTGAGACTGCCAGTTAAGGAGACATGCGAAAGAGAATAAACTCCTGAAATACCCTCAGATTTCAAGAAGAGTATAATAATCACAAAGAAAGCACGTGCTGACAGGTGTTAAAATTACCGAACGATCGGCTTAATAACTCACGGCTGCAAAATACTAAAACAAATTCTTTACAGACGAATGGAAAAACTGGTAGAAGTGGACCTCGGGGAAGATCAGTTTGGATTCCGTAGAAATGTTGGAACACCTGAGGCAATACTGACCCTACAACTCATCTTAAAAGATAGATTAAGGAAAGGCAAACCCACATTTCTAGCATTTGTAGACTGAGAGAAAGCTTTTGATAATGTTGACTGGGATACACTCTTTCAAATTCTGAAGGTGGAAGGGGTCAAATACAGGGAGCGAAATGCAATTTACAATTCGCACAGAAACCAGATGACAATTATAAGAGTCGAGGGGCATGAAAGGGAAGCAGTGGTTGGGAAGGGAGTGAGACAGGGTTGTATCATACCCCTGATGTTATTCAGTCTGTATATTGAGCAAGCACTAAAGGAAACAAAGGAAAAAATCGGAGTAGGAATTAAAATCCATGGAGAAGAAATAAAAACTTTGAGGTTTGACGATGGTATTGTAATTCTGTCAGAGACAGCAAAGGATCTGGAAGAAATTGTCCAAATACTATTCGATACTTTTGGGAACAACATTGCCTAACGACTTGTCTTTACATAGTAGTGTAGATATCACCAACCTGTTGCTGTAACTGTTTTATTAGTCATGGGTAAGAAATGTATTTGATGCAGCTACTGTAACTAAAATTAAATTAGTTGATAGAATGAATTCTTAGGGTGAACTATCGTGTATAGTTTTAAGTTCCTGATGATTTGGTAAGAATATTAAACACCCCATAACTCATGGTGGACTGGAATACACAAAAAAGTAAGAATTTTTCATTTACGAAAAGTACACCTACATCTCGGTTATGGGTTGTGCAGGATAAAACATTTTGTCACTTAAAGTGTTTAGGACCGTTCTGTAACAACATGTCATCAACAGCTGAATTTATCGGAGGTCGCTCACTTACTCTCTTTCCTTATTTTTTTTTTTATTGAATCACTAGCGCTACACTGTTTAAACAGTGACACATGAAAAGTGAAAATACCTGCAAGATCTCAGAGAGGGGGCCATGTGTGTCATGCACCCTACGATCTGACGGTGACCTCCTCACCATACGCTCGATTGATAATCCTACTGTGAGTGCAGAATCCGAGGGCATCCCAGTCGCAAGACGTGCCTTAATGTTCCAATCACCTGTTTTTTTGTTGCTTTCGTTCTGAAATTTTTTGTTAAATATTTTATTATCCTCGGTTTCCTCCCTGTTAACACGTTCTGTACCTACTATGTCTTATGTACGAGATAGAGCCGTAGTGGAATAACAAACTAAATAGGTACATATTTATTTTGTTTTGTCTCTGATATTTCATACACGTTTTAAGAGACAGAATATGCTTAAAAAGAGGTAAGAGAAAGCAGAAAAAATTTGAATGAAGCGATACAGCTTAGGCTTTTCATGAACGTTACAGCCATTTTCTCCGCTGTGCCCTACTGAAAGGCCTGCCAATACGCCCACAGCCCGCCTGCTTTGCGACCATTCTCTTTACAAAGGAGCCTCTGTCTCTGCCTTCTCTTATCTTTTCGGGCTCTTCTGTATACGCACGAGTCGAAACAGAGCGTAACAAGTTGTTTGTCATACGAAAACCACCCTGGAGCTATACGGCGGCAATATCTTGAGTTGCGGCCGCCTTCTTGGCTCCAGCCATGGAAAACTCATCCAGTTCGTCAAAACACTAGCAGCCACTGTTAGCCATCGTGCAGCCCGCTGCAATACCCCGATGAAACTTGTTTACAATCAACTGGAAAATTACTTTATTAGTGATACTATGCAACAACTCGGATGCCTGCCAGCTTTCTAACAGAGAATCCACGATTGCAAAGAAAGTATCCCTATCTTAAACTTTGCATCATTCACAAATAACTTCATAGATGCCAGCTTTGAAATTAATATTGATTCAGCATTGGTCGCAAAGGTAATATTTACGGGATATTTATTAATTAAGCACAAAGAACAGATAAAAAATTAACATTGTTGCTGAGACGCTTTTTCCAGCATATGTTGTCAAACGTCTCACCGAAATCACAAGACGGATTTAAGTCCGTGTTACGAGTATTTTTAGTGCTCTGTTTGAAGTATGTGGTGAAATATCTCTAACGACTGTCTCGATTTATTTAACCTGTACACAGCACAATTTTGTACAAGTGGTTTAATAACTTCTTTCGTCGCAGTTTCCGGACAGGGTAACAAAAGCAAGCAATAAGTTTACAAGTTAATTTACTACATTTGAAAAACGGAGGTACGTATAAAATAGCGCAGTGTGCAAATAGTCAGGAATTCGTGAGAGGTGGACACCCTTTCGGCGCTGCATGACGATTTCTCATGTTACAGGCTCATTTCTTTCTTTTTGTCATCTGATTTCATGCTGCCCGGAAGGAATTCTTCTCTTGTGCCAACATCTTCATCTCAGGGAAGCGTTTGCACCCGTCATACTCATTTATTTGTAGGATGTATTCCAATCAGTATCATCCATTACAGTTTTTACCGTCTACAGCTCCCTATAACGCGTGAATTAGTCCTGATGTCTTAACACGTATCCGGTCATCCTGTCCCTTCTCCTTATCAGCGTTTTCTGTATGTCAATCTAAACGCCGATTACGAGGAGAACCTCCTGATTGCTTATCTCTTCGGCGCGCGGAGTGGCCGCGCGGTTTGAGGCGTCATGTCACAGATTGTGCGGCCCTTCCTGTCGGAGGTTCGAGTCCTCCCTCGGGCATGGGTGTGTGTGTGTTGTTCTTATCATAAGTTAGTTTAAGTTAGAGTAAGTAGTGTGTAAGTCTAGGGACCGTTGACCTCATCAGTTTGGTCCCTTAGGAATTCACACACATTTGAACATTTGAACTTATCTTTTCGGTCCACCTAATTCATAACGTCTTAGTTCCCACTTTTCCTACAGTCGATGATTTACTACCATACAATGCTGTGCTGCAAACGTTCATTCTCAGAAATTTCATTTGTCCAGGAATGCTCTATTTTCCTGCAACAGTCTACATTACATACCAACCTTTATTCGTCCATAATGTCCTATTTTGCTTCCAAGGTAGCGGAATTCTTTAACTTCATCAGTTACGTCTTCACCAATTTCGATGTTAAGTTTAACGCTAATCTCATTTCTTCTGTTTCCCATTACCTTCGTGTTCCTTAGATTTACTCTCAATCCATATTCTTCACTGACTACAATGTTAATTCCATCCAACAGATACTGCAATTCTCCTTCACAGTCACTAAGAATAGCGATATCATCAGCGAATTTTTTCATTTGTTTCTTTTTACCCTGAAATTCAATCCTACGCCTGAACCATTGTTTTATGTCCGCTAATGCTTCTTGACTCTATAGATCGAACAGTAGGGGCAAAAGGCCGCATCCCCGTCTTACACCCGTTTAATTGTAGCTTTTTGTCCCTCGTTTTCCATTCTTATTGTAACCTCTTGGTTCTGGTGCATATTATATATCACTCGTCTTTTCCTATGGCTCTCTCCTATTATTCTCGGAATTTGGAACACTTTTCATCATCATACATTTTCGAACAGGTATTTTAGGTCGACAAATCCTATCCAGATATTGTGGTGGCAACGTCTGCCACCAAATGTAACAGCAACACCAAATGTAGCGGGAAGAGGTAGAAGGCACCATATTAAGACTTGTCTGAGCTTTCCAAGTGATTGTTTCCAACTACAGTGCCCCCATTCTTCTCAATCTGTGGCACTGGGTCCCGCAATGCTGAGTACACCACTTCACTGTCTGCGAAATGGCTTGGCGCGGAATGGCTGGCTCAGCTACCCGTTCACACACAGCTGTTAGTCGGCCTTGGACGGCAGCGGAGCTGCGGCACGTCAGGATGCCGGCAGTTGACTCAGCGGTCTGTGACCCTGCCGACTCAGCACCACTCGATGAGAGCCACAGGCAGCAAGCTGTGTGCTTCTCGCTAGCGTGGCTAAGATCGCGGCGACAACAAGTGCCTGCGATCTGGAGTCCGAATCTGTGGCCCTCGCCTCAGGACGCCTCTGGCGCGTGTTGGAAGCTAGGACGACTGCCTGTGGTAGCGAGCCATGGAGTGCCCCGGTGCTAGCTGGCTATGGACCCCACATCAGCCTCAGAGGGTCGAACAATCAACCCACCTTGGATTGGAATGCTGGCACGCCATCTGCTGCTACATGCAGCTGGTGGTGTGAGACGCCCCACCGTCGAGGAGAGTTGTACAGTTGAATCAATCTCGTTAGAAATGGCTGTGAGCACTATGGGACTTAACATCTACGGTTATCAGTCCCCCAGAACTTAGAACTACTTAAACCTAACTAACCTAAGGACAGCACACAACACCCATTCATCACGAGGCAGAGAAAATCCCTGACCCCGCCGGGAATCGAACCCGGGAACCCGGGCGTGAATCTCGTTAGAAACCTGCACCTATTTGTACTCGGTTGTGTGCTTCTGTTTTACCTACTTGCCGTTTCGCATCACGTACTCATAACACGCTAGGTTGGCCAGTGGGCTACTTCTGCCTGTGATTTGTGACATGCAAAACTGCTACATATACTCCTTCAGCAATTTGACGGCCCTGTAGCCTCTATTCTACTTCTCAACTGTTGGTATGCATAACTCACTACAATCTGGCCTGCACCTGGCTGTAACTTGTGCTCAGAATATTGCACAAAACTAACTTCTCATATCCTAAACGCTGGTGCCAGTACAATAACTTGATTTCTCTAAGGTCTTGCTTCAGTTAACGACCAAAGTAGCAGAAATGGTGCTTTTACGTTTCTTAAACCCAAACTGTTCATGTAACTGATATGCTGTTTCCCATTTTTCTGTACGTCATTTTTATAAGCAAGTCGGATGCATGAACTGTTAACATGATTGTTAGATAGATGTGGCAGTAGTAAAATTTTCAAATGTCTGGCGTTACTTCTCGAAATTCTGCACATCAATCTGAATAGTCGTTTGGTCGCAACAGCGATTTTAGAAATTCTGGAGGTATATCATCTGTCACTTGTGCCATATTTGATTTCATGTCTTCCAAATATCGGTTGGACTTTGACTCTAAATTCGATCGCCAATGTCCTAACACATCATGAGGCAAGTCCTCCCCCTCTTCAAGGCCTTCAGTGTGGACCAGTGTAGCGGATCATTTATGGACAGCGATCTTCGGCTAGTGCTGATCGCAACTGTGAGCGACAGCGCCGGTTTGCCAGTGTCTGTGGGTCTGAAGTTATTCTCCAGTGTGATGGTGACGGGTGGGTAATCCCTTGGCCTGGCCCGACTTCAAAGGTGAGTGTTTTTCCCACACAACAGCTGGCGTTTCCTGGCACCCTTTGCAAGCAAAATTCCTACAGTTCCTGCAGGCAGCAGCACTTTGCAGATCCACTCTGATGATTAGCAGGAAACGGTCTATCTGCCTTGACTAGTTTGTGCTCTGCAGCGCGATTGGCCGAAATGTCGGCATGTGAAAATGCCATAGAGATATGGCCAGATCGGGATATCTGGGTATCGGTCCTTGGCCCCTGAATGGTGCAGGAGGCAAGTTCGACCGCTCTGGGACGGAGGTGGTGTGAAGGCGTATTTTGGTAGATCGTACTCAGGAAACAGTAAGGTTTTTCTCCAGAAGTGGAAACTTTAGAAGTGTTTGAAAGTACGTTCCCTTTCACTCGCGTGGTAAACGTCTTAATTTATTGTTAGTTATCGAGGTGGGTGTTGTCGTTAGCGAGCTACACGGACTGTCACGAAATAGATGACTATTAAACTGTGGAGCAACTGGGTTGCTGGAGGCATTGTCTAACGAAAGACGCGAACTTCCCGAGGATTATTATGAGTAGAATAAACTTTTTTCTGCAAACAGAAATATGAAATGTTACCATTATGGCTGACCAGGTTCACGCCATGGTACAATGTCTGTTCCATAATGGTGATATGTTCCAAGGCGAGAGGCCACTGTTCATTCAGCTCGCATTGTCCAGGACTGGTTTTGTGAGGGTCTACTTTCGCATACACCCTGGTCACCACAGATCTCAGTATTATTGAGCCTTTGTAGTCTACTTCGGAGAGAAGGGTGAGTGATAGCTTTCCACTTCCATCATTATTAAGTGTACTTGCCATTACTTTGCAGCAAGTGGACAATGGAAAAACACGGCTTTAGGGAAGTGAGGCGTATTGGTGGTTTACTGAATGTTAAGAGAAACTTTTAAAAACATTTGGTTGACTTGTGTAGCCCAAACAAAGTTCAAACATTGCTGCAAAGTTGTACCGTGTTCTATCGAATTACTCCCTTCCCGGAAAAAAATATTAATTCTCAAAATATTGTCTACAAAATTAAATTCTCTTTATAATTTTATGTAGAAGATCAGTTAATAAAAACTTTAAGTGTTGTAAACTGACTTACCAAACTTTTTCAAATCATGCTGGTTTTTGCAGAACTACGCTCTAAACACATGTTTCATAATAAAGCAGAAAATTTAAATAGCTTTTCTTGTCATTAGCAAGCGTTTATACTCACTTAAAACACATATAAAATAGACACTCAACTTTAACCTACACTTGATAATTCAAAGCAATTTAATTCTTAAGCACTACCGACCTCTTTCACCGGTCTGTTTCTGAAAACGTCAGACAAAGTTACTCTTTCTGTCTGAATTTACATTAACAAGGCAGCAAAACTGAACATGTTGTGCCAAATTAGCAGTCGTCAACTATAGTAAAGCAAGAATTCTACTTTCTTGACAGTCAGATTCTACCTGTATTGAATAGAATTGCAATGCAATTAACTATATTCGCGAGCACAGTCACGTGCTAAAAATGTCGATACACCGGTTATTAAATCTGCCGATTGCCCAGATTCATGTACCGTCTGTCTTAGCACGTAGTCAGACATCAACTGCACGCTCCTCTGTCCTCGCTGATGCCTTGCCAGTCCACGCACGGTAATACAAGACAGGCGAGCAGCAGCTAAGGGATATGACTTCTGTCTCCGAGCTGACCACCTCGCTAGTAACTGCGAAGTCCACCGCTATTCCTGCTGCGTGTGCCACTGGCCAGTGGTACCGTACTGCTCGGCTCAGTGAGCCCTCTCTTGGTGACCACAGTTACTCGCAGACAGCCACGCCACATTTCTTACTCGCCCCTCCGTCCGTATTTCAGCTCTCCAACTCAGATCCTTCTGCTCCGTCCCTAAACCAGACATAGATTGTATAGAACAGCTCTTAGCTTGTGTCTCTGAAAAACAGCCAAAAACTACAGCTCGACCCTTATTTAGCAAGATCGATACTTCGACACGGCTTGGGAAACATGGTGCCAAAATCACTTGAAATACACACTGGATCTCCATTTAACTATTCCGAAACAACTGGAAAATGTTGTTACACCGTGTTAGATATTGTGTTTCCATATTTTTGGCCACCCTCCCGTACTTACACAGGAGAGTCGTGGACAGCCAACCTTTATACTGGAGACTACGACAACAATAGGTACTTATGACTGATTGGTTACTTTACTCCAGAGAAACATGTTCTTTCTCTACCTCTTGCCACTGTGTCCCGGGAATCTCTACGTACAAAGCTCGCGTTTTGTTCGCGTTCGTAGGTAGCACAAGGAGACTGCAGATACTTTCCTCGGCGCCTGCAAGTCTTCCCCCGCTGCAGGAGATAGTACGAAAGTATTTGCCGGCAGGATCGCCTCGGGGCGTCGTATATCTCTCGCTGTGAGAGGGCGCTCCGGGGAGAGGGGGAGTATCTGCGCGGGGCGATAAGCGCACCAGAAGCCATTGCCGCCGTGCAGCTGCCAGCGGCGCAAGACAAACGGCCGCGCCGTCTGCCGGCCCAGGCGTGTCTGGGCTGCGCCGCGCTGCAGCCAGCAGGAAGGCGCCGCTACTGTGCGCCAGCTCAGTGCAGTGGCGACGCCGGAGGATATCGCCGTTTCTGCGCACTGCGACGGCGTTTATCGAACACAATCTCGGATAGAATGTTAGCCATCCTCTTTAACAGCTTCCTCTCGCTTTATTTGCTCTACTTCTCACTCCCGGCGTTAGGAAACATAAGAAGCTTGTCAGAACATAGCGACATTCGTTGCTGTATGACACTAATTTTTATTTCTTTCACTTTCACTACAGATCTTTTTCGGATAATTTGCCATTATCGAGTGACATGCGGTACGATGGGGGTGACAATATTTTCGTTAAACACTGATCAGCCAAATCATCATGACTATCTACCTAATAGCCGGTATGTCCACCTCTGGCACAGTTAACAGAAGCATCGTGTCGAGCCACGGGAGCAGTGAGTCCTTGGTAGGTCGCTGGAGGGAGTTGGTATCACATCTGCACACACGTCATCTAATTGCCGTAAAATTCAGGGAGGGGGAGCGAAGATTTCTGACGCCATGTTCAGACACATGAGAAATGTGTTCGATCTGGTTCCGATCTGGCGTGCTGAAGGGCCGGCACATCAACTGGACTTTTGCACTGTGTTCCTCGAGCCACTCCATCACACTACTGGCCATGCAACATGGCGCATTATCTTGTTGAAAAGTGCCACAGCCATAGGGAAACATTATCGTCACGAAGGGGCATATGTGATCTACAACCAGTGTACGATAATCCTTGGCCATTATGGTGCCTTGCACGAGCTCCACTGGACCCATGGATGCCAACGGGAATATGCCCCAAAGCATAATATAGCCGTGACCAACTTCTCTCCGTCCCATAGTAAGGTGTCAAGGAGCTGTTACCATGCAAAACGACAGATTCGCCCCCTCCCATCGGCATGAAGAATGTATCGGGATTTATCAGACCATGCAATGCCCTGCCACTGTGCCAGCATCTAGTGCCGACAGTCACGTGCCCATTCACGTGCCCATTTCAGTCGTAGGTGCTGATGTCATGGTGTTAACGCTGGCACATGCTTGGGTCACCGGCTACGGGGTCCCATTACTGTGTGTTGTACTCTGCCCAGCATTAAAGTTTGAGTTCCACCACAGTTTACCACCTGTCCTGTTTTTCCATTCTACCCCGCATTCGGCGTCCGACATATGTAATAAGAGGAGGCCGCTCAACACCACGACGTCTGGACTTGCAGGGACCTTGGTTTCATCACATATTGAAGTCACTCACCACAGCACTCCTAGAACACCAGACAAGTCATGCAGTTTTCGAAATGCTTCTACGGAGCCTCCGGTCCATCAAAATCAGTTAGATCGCACGTCTTTCTCATACATTACACGGACAGCTGACAGTACGGCTAATGTAACTGATGATGATAGAAAGAAGGCCGAAATTCTAAATCTAGCTTTGAAAAACTTGTTTACGTAGAGGACTGCAGCACCATTCCCCCTTTCAATTAACGAACAAACGCAAGAATGGCTGATGTAGGGTTTAGTGTATCTGGGATTGTAAAATAGTTAAGATCCTTAGACGCCAGGAAGGCATGTGGCCCAGACGGTACCCCGTAAAGTTTTATGTTGACTGTGCTACAAATATAGCACCATGCTTATCCATTATCTATCAGAGATAATTGGCACAGCGGAAAGTTCCACGGGACTGGAAGAAGGCCCAGGTCATAGCAATCTATAAAAAGGGTAAAAAATCGGATGCACATAATTACCGGCCAATTTCACTGACATCGATTTGTTGTTCAACCATGGAATGCATTTTGTGTTCAGACATAAAGACCTTTCTAGACTCTGAGAAGCTCGTCTGCAGAAACCAGCAGGGCTTTAGGAAACAGCGGTCATGCGAGACACAGCTGGCCCTCTTTGTGCATGATATACAACAGGCTCTAGATACCGGCTCCCAGATTGATACCATATGTCTCGACTTTCGAAAGGCGTTAGACTCAGTTCCGCACTGTCGCTTGATCCTAAAAGCGCTCGATTACGACCTATCCAATGACATATGCGGTTGCTTAGATAGTTTTCTAACAGGCAGGGAGCAGTATGTCGTCCTGAACGGGGTGACTTCAACAGAAACAAGCGTAGCTTCAGGTGTGCCCCAGGGCAGCGTAATAGATCCGCTGCCTTTTACGATTTACATAACGATCTGGTTGATGGTATTCACAGCGGCATTAGACTGTTTGCCAATGATGCTGTAGTCTACAGGAAAGAAGTATCACACTAAAGTTGTGAACAAGTCAATGAGGATTTGCAGAAAATAAATGAGTGGTGTAATGACTGACAGTTATCTCTCAATATTAGTAAGTGTAACCTGCTGCGTATTACAAGGCGAATCGCCATTTATATACGAGTACAAGATAAATACCCAGTCTTTGGAAGCGGTAACATCCGTCAAGTATCTGTATGTGACTATTAGAAATGATCTCAAATGGAATGATCAGATTACACAAGTAACGGGTAAGGTAACTCTAGATTGCTGTTTATTGGTAGAATCCCGAAGCGATGCAGTCCTTCAACAAAGGAAATTGCTTACAATACTTCAGTTAATCCAGTCTTAGAGTACTGTTCGTCTGTATGGGACCCTTACCAGTTGGGTCTCATTCAAGAGATTGAGAAGGTCCAAAGTATAGCGGCAAGGTTAGTGACTGGTACATTTAGCCGTAGCGAGAGCGTTACATACCTCATAGAAAGTTTGAAGTGAGAAGCAACTGCAGACAGACGGCGCGCTAAGTGGAAGGGGCTGTTCAGTAAATTCCGAAATCCGATCGTCGCCGAGGATATAGAGCATATATTATTACCACCAACTTTCATATCGCGCAATGATCACCATTCAAAGACAAGGGAAATTAGAGCTCGTACTGAGGCGTTCAGACAGTCGTTCTTCCCTCGTAAGATCCGAGAGTGGAACAGACAAGGGGAAATATGACTTTGGCGCGAATTGTGCCCTCCGCCACACATCGCTTGGTGGCTAGCGGAGTAAGACAGCACGCTAACTGATACTACAGGCACCGTGCGAGTGTCTGACTAGCAGTCATTCCCCGCCAGGTGATGCTGCTGTCACCTGGACTGTTTTATGTCGATACTAGATCGGTGGTCCTAATATTCTGGTCGATCAGTGTATATTGGCTGTGAGGAGGCATTGCTTTTATAGCGATGGGGAAGGTTGAAAATTTATTCCGGACCAAGGTTCGAACTGGGGTCTACACCTTACTAGGCAGATGTGCCTACCAATGTGCCATCCGGATACAGTGGTCTTGCGAACTGCGTGGGCCACCCTATCACGCCTCCCATCAGTACCAAATTCTCAAATTATCCATACACTACTAATGTCCGAAATAACAGACAGCATTTTGATCCAGCAGATGCACATCAGCCTCGAACTCTTGTCTAATGGGAGGTAAGTTAGAGTAGTTCGTGCAGTAACGCTAACCGCTGTGTCTGGATGGCGTAATGATTAGCATATCTGCCTAGTAAGCAAGAGGCACGGGTTCCAGTACCAGTCCAGTGCAAATTTTCAACTTCCCCCATTGCATTAAAACCAATGCCCGCTCACACTGAGTGTCTGCAATTCCTTTATTCTACTTCCATTATACATTTTTATGTTACAGCAGACCATTGAGCAGCGATTGCTACTTACGTATGTATTGTCTAGATGGACTGACACACATATAACATCGTTGGCAACAGTATTCAGACTGTCGTTCTGTGTCTGCTGAATTATACTTGTAATTAATTTGTCATGACAGCAATGTGACAATTTTGCAGCTATGATGTCATATGTTTACAAAGTATAAGCGCTGCTATACACATGATATATACATCATTTGGTTGCGCAAATTTCTGTAGTTGCTGTATCCTCGTAGTGGTCTATGTTTATAGCGATCAGAGGGACAGATGAATTTATGGTAGTTTATTGGGAGACGTTTTATATTTGACGTGCATGCTTTATTATCTATTTGCGATAATTTTTCGTAAACTATGACACGCTGGAGTCATCATTAGGAGACGAAACGAGAGTCACGGCAGTGTGCCTTAGACTGCGGCCTAATGCCCATACAATTAAAATCAACAAGGACATAAAGACCGGTCGGGAAAGCCGGTAATGTATCGGGTGTTTCATTTACCTGATGTCCACACGAGCGGGTTATTGTCTGGCGACCACCACAGCCTCATAGGACGGTCGAATGGGTCTATCGTCTCCCTGTTAATGCTGCACTATGTGCCTTTTCAATCACTGTCATTCAAAAAGTTAAACAAACGAGTATAACAGTGGAGCCTGCGAACTCCACAACGGAAAGACCGAATTATTCCACTCCACAACGAGTGCTCATTTACGATTCGTATGTGCGCACAGAGTTCACTCGGGTAGTCTGGAGATTGTTTGAACGGAAGTTACCAGGTATCGTGATGCAATTCACAAATTAGTGAATGAATTTCATGAAACAGGAAGCGTTCATGATCAAGATGCGCAAACTTTGATGTACAGTGCTCAGACAAGCTCATCTCGATCACAGTGCATACTACCTGGAAACTTTCTCAAAAAAGTTTCTTAAATGTCTTTCTCAGCAAACAATTTGTTTGCATCTCTGTACAGATAAATTCTGTTACTTGGGATGACGCCCTGTAAGGCAATAGCAGTGCAAGAACTTAAACCTGGTGATGCTGTGAACAGGATTAGGTTTCACGGATGGAATTTGAAACAATTGCTTGACAGTGAAATGAATCCTTGCCTCATATTGTTTTCAGACGAGGCTTGGTTCTCGTTACACGGGTGTGTTAATTACCAAAACCTTTGATACTGGAGTGTCCATAGACCTATTCTGCTTCATGCGGAGACTCTTAACGATAAGAAAATAGGAGTATGGTGCTCAGTGACAGAATAAGTTGCCCAACGCTTTTAACGGCACACTTAACAGTGAAAGGTATATGCAAAACTTGTTGCAACCATTTTTTAATCACTTGAGTGAACGTGAACGAAGCTTTGCGTTTTTTCAACAGAATTCGTCAAGGGCTCATACAACCTATGTTCTATTCAAGCAATTCAAGGTGTGTTCCGTGACAGAGTCATCGGTAACAATATCTGGCCTCTCTAAGACTCGATTTAGTCCCTTACGATTTCTGTTTGTCGGGAGCAGCAAATGATAAAGTGTTCACAGCAAATACGCATACGTTACAGGATTTCAAGAATAATATCCGAGATCCACTTAAATCAGTTTCTCAAAGAAAATTTTTTGAGTAGATGTCAGAAATGCGTGGAAAACATTGACAGCCTGTTCCAGCATATCCTTGCATGGGTGAGTACAACATTTATTTGTATATAATTTAAGTTTAGCACTGATGTGGTAGATGGGCTACACGGCATCTAATTCGCTGGCCAACTGAATGCTCGCTGGTCACCATCTACTGCGCCTTGCTTTCGGTCAGCAGGTACATGGAACACCCTGTATTATCAAACCCCTTTACGGGGAGGATTTGTCCGGAAATGCTAACCCCCGATGCTGTTTTCTATATTAGGAGACGAAACATTAACTACAGCAACATGCCTCACAAATACAGGGTAATGCGCATATCGCAAGGGGCGTGGATAATTTTTCCTTCCGGAGCGGGGATTCGAGATGTTCATTCAGATCAGTATCCCAAAATATCAGCAGATGAAATCATAAACTGTTTCAATGTTTAAAATGGATCACAGGTGGCATCTATTGAAAATTCTGGTACATGTAAATGAAAATGAAACATTATAGTAGAAAAATTGCGATGCGCATTGCTGTTGACGTAAATCGCGAGTATTTAATGTCTACAAGTTGCATGTTATGCGCTGATACTCTTCAAAGACCATATTTCTCAGCTTAGTTAATTTGGAAATAAAGCACTTCATTAAACATGACAGAAAACTCATTATATCAACAAATCGTTTGTCATTCTTATTATTAGTGCTTTGAAAAAGTGTTCAGGTGTTCAGATGTGTGTGAATTCCTAAGGGACCAAACTGCTGAGGTCATCGAAACCTAGACTTACACACTGCTTAAACTAACTTATGCTAAGAACAAAACACACACACACACACACACACACACACACACACACAAACCCATGCCAGAGTGAAAACTCGAACCTCCGGCGGGAGGGTCCGCGCAATCCGTGACATGGCACCTCAAACCGCGCAGCCACTACGAGCAGACCGAAAAGTGTTTATCAGAGAAGTGTTTTAGGTCTAAATGTAAGGAGCATTGTACGAAGGATCGACGATATTAATGCCGAGTATATTGTTCTAGAGATGGATAACTAAATAAATCATGACTAAATATAACTGAAAGCAAAACAAAGATACCAGCAAACAATTAGCAAAATGTTCAAATGTGTGTGAAACCTTATGGGACTTAACTGTTAAGGTCATCAGTCCCTAAGCTTACACACTACTTAACCTAAACTATCCGAAGGCAAACACACACACCCATGCCCGAGGGAGGGGTCGAACCTCCGCCGAAATAATTAGCATCTTCAGGGTGTAATGATAGAGGCAGTTACTTCTTTCGCTTGACGAAGCTGTCTATCTTCTCCAGTGGTGTAATACACACCAAACGATGAATGGACAAGAGGGCTAATCCATTTAATCTTCTCTGAAAGAATAAAAGGCAATTATCAACTTAAGTGATACAGCAACATATATTACTTATCTTTAGAAATCTTAGATATTAATAATTTATTATTTGTTGATTGTTCTATAATTTAATGTGAAACAAGAAACTTCAAAACTTACTAGGTGAATTTCCCAGATATGTCCTGCTTCTCTTTACAGCGGAGAACGACCTTCCTGGTATGTTGGTAGTAACAGAAAGTGTAGGTGAGCCGTGGTCAGCTCGTGATGATGCCGTTTTTCTTTTTCTTGGCATTTCGTCACCTTCAAGTGGCGCCTTATTGCTCCCTCAGTTACTACCTATAGGGGCTGCTCACTTGCCTCAGTCAGTGGAAGCAGCAGCGTTTATCGATACTAGTACTGGTGTACCTTTTTTGGGGTGGCCGCTATATTTCCGCGTCGTGGTGTGTGTGAGGCAGTTGGTCGGTTGCCACGGAGCAGCGAGGAAGTCTCCGTGGCGTGAGGTCAGGCCAGGACCGCTGGCGGCATGCACGCGTGATCCGAGTTGTGTGGCACTAGCTGTGAGAGCTACAAAGTTCGTCGCCCACCGAACCCGCATACTGGAGTTGAATGATCAGTGAACCTGTTGTGAAACCTCAACTGCTGGGACGTCTCTTCGTTGATTGCTGGTTGTTGCTTTCTGGGCTGTTCCTGCAAGCAGAAATGTGATGGTATGCTGGAAACAGCAAAATTTTTCAGCCGTCTCCCTATATTCTCTTTAACTTTGAAATCGTTATAACTTGTTAGCGAAGTGCACCAGCGGTATCTTCTGCCTTGTGGCCATTAATGTTCCGATTACCTGCCCTGGTCTTTAGCGTAGTTTTCAGGCAGTGTGCTTTCCTCGCCGTGTTGATGCTGTCCAGGATGGCGTGTAGTTCGAGAGCTTGATGTTGTTCTCCCTTTTTCTTTGAGTGGTTATTGTGCATTGATTGTGTTTAAACACCAATTATTAAGACATAGTCCTGCTGCGATCCTCATCCTCGCTGATATTTTTGTTTGTTGTGCCATTGGTCTGGTGGAAGGGAATTGAATAGGTTGTTGGTTGGTTCTTCAGCTGTCCCTACCTCATGCTGTCACCAGATTATTTACTGTTAGGCTTGGTTGCCTGTCTCACCTAAACTGTTGTTAGAGTTTCCTCACCAGGCCGACCCTTGGAACACTTCTGAGCACCACTGTTCTATTCTTTATTATTGTGATTTTATTTTGTCACAAGTACTAAGCCAGACCTTTAGCTGTGTATTATTTTTGTCTGTTCTCTGTTCAATATACGGCCTTCAGCCGAGACTTATGTGAAGTATTTTAAGATTAGGCCTTCAACCATGTTTTATTTAAAATTCGTGTTTGCTTTTTATTTAGGCCTTCAGCCACATTTGTTTCAATATCTGTGGCTGTAATGTGTAAATTCCTGTCTGTAAGGTTTCTCTTTAAGTATCTTGAATTCTTAAAATGGCATTCAGTCATACTGTGTAAATGCTTATCTTAATGTTTGTCTTTAATTATTTTGAATAGAGGTTTGGCCCTTCAGCCGTCAAGATATTTCAAGTTTTATTAAGATGGTTTACTGTTCTACTGTGTAAATGCTTGGGCGGTTGCCTTTTATTATGCTGAAAAATTATTGGGCTTTCAGCTGAGGAATTAATTTAAATTTTCATGAATATGGCTTTTAGCCGAGATTTGTAAATGCTTGTCTTTTAAAGAATTTCCTTTGCTGATCTGAAATATTATTTGGGCCTGTAGCCAAGAAGATATTTTAATTTTACTTAAGTAAGGCCTCCAGCTGTTTGTCTACATTCTGGTTCCTTAAAAGGAATTATTTAAGGATATTTTAATTTTATTTCTCTAAATCATAGTATTTTAAGAGGAATTATTTACACTTTACTGTTGAGAAGTTACTTTGGCCCTCAGCCATGAATTGATTGTTGTTGTTTTAAAGAGAAAACTGTGCATTGGTTTTCGAGGAATAAAGTTGTGTGTTCTTGTGTAACTAACAGTAACTGATCTTGGCCCCTTTCCCATCTGAACCGCACTGTCCTCCCAAATCAGATTTCAGTAGCCAGTATCGTCAGACGTTTACTGAGATTTGTAGCACAACTGCAGTGCTTACATAGCAAATGTATGCCTGGAATCCTTCTTTCATAGATTTTCTTCTTGGAATCTTCTTTCACATACTTTCTTCTCTATGAACGTAATGCAGCAAGAACATCTTCAACTTTATAGTTCATATCTTCATCATAGAATTCAGTTAAGGTTCTCAACTCCTCTAGCATTTCGCTAAATAAAAGTACTTCACTGATTAAAACTACGAAGAGTGAGGAAAGTCTTGAAAACACTTCCTTATTGTCCGTAAACTATAATTCTGCTCTACAAAGTTTAAAACTGAGATACAGACCGCCTTTTGGTAGAGCTCTTCAGAATCACGCTTCTGGCTCTTCACTATATAAGGGTACATCACTGGTTGCAACCAGGAAGAGTGAGGAAACTTTAACTCTGTTCTAAAAATCTTAAACTGTGATAAACAGCGTCCCTTTGTAGTATTCTTCAGAATCACGCATTAAATATTTTGGTCTGTTCTTTTCGATCTTAAGGACCCAGGGAACCAAAACTGGAATATCTAGCTGTTGACAAATTTCCGTTGCCCTTTCAAAAACATTCGTGAATGTTTTTGTACTATCACACCACAGAATATCCAGTATTCTGTATTGTCTTCAGCTACTTTCAATACTCTCTCAAACACAGTGTTGGTTTCTGAAGAACTTTGCTTAATGTACGACCAAATGCAAACACCTTACCTATCACTACGGGAGGGATGACAAATTCACACTTAAAAACAGAATACAGTAAAGATTTCGCTTCTGTAACTGTGCCTGAGGTATCATTTGGACTACTAGACACAACTGTCAACGCTTCAGTCAACAGCAGCTTCAAGAGATCAATGGCAGCATCAGATCTCCCAGCGCACTGATTTGCCCAAAGCTTTGTTAGAGTTTTAGCCGTAGGTGATCCATCACAACAGATAATGCAATCAGGAAGGATCCACACCCGTTAGGCTATTTTTTTCAGTTGACACACACAAACAAAACATGAATTCACTGCCCTAATCCATGCCAATACCTTCAGAAAAGAATCCTGACACTTTAATGTCCCTTCGATGTCAACAAATTTCTCTTCTTCAGAAACGCTTTCCTTGCCATAGCCAATCTACATTTTATATCTTCTTTACTTCGACCATCATAAGGTATTTACCGACCCAAACAGCAAAACTCATTTACTACTTTAAGCGTCTCATTTCCTAATCTAATTCCCTGAGCATCACCTGTCCACCCCGTTCAACTGATCTTCCAAGTCCTTTGCTCTATCTGACACAATCACAGTATCCTCAGCAAACCTCAATACTTTTATTTCTTCTCCCTGGATTTTAATTCCGACTCCAAATTTTTCTTTTGTTTCCTTTACTGCTTGCTCAATATACAGATTGAATAACATCGGAGATAAGCTACAGCACTGTCTCACCCCTTCTCAACCACTACTTCCCTTTCGTGCCCCTCGACTCATAACTGCCATCTGGTTCCTGTACAAATTCTAAATAACCTTTCGCTCCTGTATTTTACTCCTGCCATCTTCAGATTTTGAAAGAGAGTATTCCAGTCAACATTGTCGAAAGTTTACACTAAGTATAAAAATTCTATAAATGTAGGTTTTTCTTTCCTAAAACTATCTTGTAAGAGAAGTCGTAGGGTCAGTATTGCCTCGCGTGTTCCCCATTTCTATGGAATCGAAACTAATCTTCCCACGGGTCAACTTCTACCAGCCTTTCTATTCGTCTGTAAAGAATTCGTGTCAGTATTTTGCACCCGCGAGTTGTGAAACTGATAGTTTGGTAATTTTCACACCTGTCAGCACCTGCTTTCCTTGGAATTGGAATTATTATATCCTTCTTGTAGTCTGAGGGTATTTTGCCGGTTTCACACATCTTGCTAGCCAGAAGGAAAAGCTTTCCCCTGGCTGGCTCTCCCGAGGCTATCAGTAGTTCTAACGGAATATTTTCTAATGCCAGTGGCTTGTTACGCTTTAAGTCTTTCAGTGCTCTTTCAAATTCCTCACGCAGTATAGTATCTCCTATGTCATCTTCATTGATGTCCTCTTCCATATCTATAATACTACTCAGAAAACTTCTTTGTCATCTGACTCTGGCCGCAGAAACCTACGCTATTATAAAATTTTCCTTTTTGTATTTCAACATATTGTGAAACGCATCAACACCACAAAAAAGTAAGTGACATATGGTACATTAGCACAAACCACACATACGTGTTGCAAAATGTTCGTTTTTGTAATTCAGCATATTGTTGAAAGGTTTCAAATCAGTTGTTACTGATTACGTTTTTGTTGCGATCTCTGGGTGATCTCGTCATTCTGTAATGTACAGTGGATCAACACAACTATGCATCTATCCTTGAGGACCATGTCCATCTCTGCATGCAATTTGTTTTCCTTCGGCACGATTGCATGTAGCAAGCATGAAAATACAACGTGCCACAGAGTCCGCAGTGTACGGGCGTATCTGAAGAGTCTACCGTACTACCCTGGCCACCACACTCCCCGGATTTAAATCCAGTCCAGAATCAATGGGACCACATTGAGCGAGCTCTTCGCTCCATGGACACTCAACCGAGAAACCTAGCCCAGCTGGCCGTGGCAATAGGGTCGGCATGGCTCCACGTGGCTGTCGGTACGTTCCAGACCCACACTCACTGTCTTGCCGCGTGTATCACACCGGTCCTGCGAAAAGTGATCATTCAGACTTTTGATAGGTTGTCACATGAATGTTGCTGGACACTGTATTAAATAAGCGTACCTTTTATGTTTTTATTACTCCAATCATTCGTGGTGAGATCGCGTTTTCAGTTGCGCACAAGGGTATAAACATTTATTTAATACGGCATAGCTCAATAGATCAGGACTTCGTCCAATTACTCATTACAATAGCTCATTTTTCTAACAGAACATACCACTTACAAACTTTATCGTGACTCTGATGATTCAAAAATGGTTCAAATGGCTCTGAGCACTATGGGACTTAACATCTGTGGTCATCAGTCCCCTGAAACTTAGAACTACTTAAACCTAACTAACCTAAGGACACCACACACATCCATGCCCGAGGCAGGATTCGAACCTGCGACCGTAGCGGTTACGCAGTTCCAGACTGAAGCGCCTAGAACCGCAAGGCCTCACCGGCCGGCGTGACTCTGATCCTCCAGCTATTTACAAGTCTCTCTTATGGGGAAGAAACCGTATTAGGAGGTTGTATGACACTGATATTTTGGGATTTTTTATGGGAAAAAGTAATTAGAACTTAATCAAATTTTGACATCATTTCATTCAAGTATAGAACAGTTATTGTGAATTTTTTAAAATAATTTCTGCCAAAAATAAAAAAGTTGCACTGAGATAACTGCTGAAGGTTGAGAGCATAGTTCTCCAATTGCGTGCAGTGTAGCCATTCCGATTTTCATCTGAAATCAAAAAGGTTTTGATTTTACATTAATAACTTATTTTCTAAGAATATGGTCCTCAATGCAGGTGGCAATAACGAAAGTTAAAATTATTGCAGGCGTTGGAACAATAAACTTCAGTTTTCACTTTTCTTTCTCTAAGTAAGCAAAGAAAAATACCCTTAAAATCATGATATCATCTCACAAGTTGGTTCATATAATTTGTAATTTTATAGATAATCACACTATTAATTTTCATAATGATCAGTTCTATACTTTATGGTCTACACTGCATGCAAACGTGAAAAAGTTTTTTAATGTGTTTGAAAAACAAATTCCCGGAAATTGAAGGAATTTAACAATATTGTGAAATGCTTACCAATTAATCAACGATAAAAATGAGAGAGGACAAGTTACTCTCTCACCTATTTTTTTCAAATACAAAAAATATTAAAGATTTTATTACAATCTGCTGCACCTTGAGCGAGACTCTAGAAAGTTAACGGCCTGAGCAGATGTTGGTGGTGCCTGGTAGGGCGCTAAAAGTATGAGGTATTTTTATGGTTCTTAGCTCGTAGAAATGGCATGTTGGAAGCTGAAAGCAATTTACGGCGATCCCATCCCTCAGTAAATCTTGCCGGACTGGCTCACAGCCATACAGGACAGACACGGCAGCCCCTTGTCGAGACAGGTCTCCAGCAGAACAATGCCGAGCTACCCGCCAAGGCGCCAGCAGAAGGCTGGTCTGGGGTTGACAGGCTCAAGAAACATGTCTACACAGTGGAGTCATAAACCAGGCACTGTGTGCAGAGCCACACGTAATGAAAATTCACAAGTTTTCCTCTTTGCTGATAGTGGCCAGTGAACCACTTCCCCAGCCACCTCAGCTGTATAAGAAAAATATGGCGTCTGAGTAATGTTTGGAGATAGAATCTTTATTACACCTCATAGCTAGGGCTAACAATCTCCAAGGTACAGGCAATTTAGATAAAGATCTTTAAGATTGTATCTGTTCACTTGGTGCAGTGGGAAGTGACAATATTACAGAGAAAATAATCTTCCTCCTCCACAAAAACGTAAGAAAGCCAGTAATTGGCGGTTTCATTTTTTTTTTTTTTTTTTTTTCAGAGACACAGATTTCTTAACTCCTGTTCTGGTTCTACTTGAATTTGTGCTGTCATGTGAGAAGGGAGATTTTGCTCCTCTAGAGTCCCGGGATTGGCTCAAGATTATGTGAAGGTGGTGTCGTTCGTGCACTTTGTGGGAAAAAGGAATTTTTTTTTTTTTTCGGAAGAGATGCAAAGCACTCAGGTGCGGGACTTTGCTCTGGAAGCACCTTCTGGTTGATGCTCTGGCATGTGTGGTTGGTGCTTGGGACCTGTCCTGAGACTGACTTCACTTGAGAAAAGTTTAGACCGAGCAGCCTGTGGTTAAGTTCTTACTGTACCGACAGTAACTCGTTTTCCGAGGGCACCCTTATTTGTTTCTGGTTTACCAGTCGTGACGTTTCTTATTCTTGTGTGCTCTGTTGTATAAGTGAGTCTAATTGGTCCTTGGTACGACCAGCGAACGGGTGAGTAACACACTGAAATCATCTGTGATTTCAGAGCTCTGGTAAGATTAAATTGCGATCCGTCTGCCTGATCGCTAGACCGCTAGATTTTTGCATTTCTTTCGTGGCTGTGGACGATTCACAGGTGCCGCCTCACGTCTCACCTCCAGCGTACACGTCTTGCCAGCTGCAAGTTACATCGCCGCGCGAAGCAAACAAGGTAAAGAACTGCTTTTCCGGCATTGTCAGGGCATACAGATCTCAATCGCCACTTGCTCTCAGCTGCACCTGTATAGTGAAACTATGGTAGATTTGATCAATCAAAGTCTGCTCAGCGTCAGATCATTTCAGATTGAGTTATCCACATTTTTAAGGCCAGAATTACACCGTCTTTGCCAACTCAGGAATCTTGTTCAGTGTAGCCTTAAACCAACTGTTAGATGTTTACAGTGCTCAATCAATAACTTGTATAACATAATTTATGTCTGGTTTAGTAAAATAAATGTTGTTAGTAGATTTTGCTACATTCTCAGTCATTTATATAGTCACCACAGTGTAAACTTTCACAATCACCATGATGTAATAGACTTCGATTAGAGCTTGCTGCAGTGCTTTTCGAGCTTTCCGACTGTGGTGTCACCGCCAGACACCACACTTGCTAGGTGGTAGCCTTTAAATCGGCCGCGGTCCATTAGAATACGCCGGACCCGCGTGTCGCCACTGTCAGTGATTGCAGACCGAGCGCCACCGCACGGCAGGTCTAGTGAGACGTCCTAGCACTCGGCCCAGTTGTACAGCCGACTTTGCTAGCGATGTTACACTGACAAATACGCTCTCATTTGCCGAGACGATAGTTAGCATAGCCTTCAGCTACGTCATTTGCTACGGCCTAGCAAGGCGCCATTACCAGTTTATATTGAGATTATTATTGATGTATCAACAAGAGCGATGTTCTCCAATTATGGATTAAAGTTGAGTATTACATCAACTACGTACTTTATTTGCTACTATTAATTCCCTTAACTGTTCGAGACCTCACGCCAGTCTGCGTGAGCTAAACGCGTGCCTTTCGGCTACCTCCGAGTGGCTTGGCTGTCTTGCCAAGTCACTACACCGACCCTCCTTCTATTCCAATGACCTATGTCGATTCTGCTGGCTCACGCTCTGGTTATCCAATTGTTCATCATACTTGAAACTTTCAGTGCGTACTATAATTCCCGTCTCGTTCACGACCAACATAAGGGATGAATTTCCTTCATTGAATAAGCCCGCTGCTAAATACGGTGCCAAGTCAACGACTTTTCGTCGAGGGTGCAAGTAAAATGAAAATGCCGTGTGGCTAATGGCTCCCCTCGGGTAGACTGCTTGCCTGGTGAAAGACTTTCGAGTTGACGCCACTTCGGCGACTTGCGTGTCGATGGGTATGAAGTGATGATGATAGAGACAACACAACACCTAGTCCCTGAGCGGAGAAAATCTCCCACCAAGTGGGGAATCGAACCCGAGCCGTTAGGTATGACATTCCGTCGCGGTGACCACTCAGCCTACAGAGGCGGACAGAGTGCAAGTGTTTAGGAGCTAATCATCAAATAGTGGAAGTCAAACTTTCATTCGCATTTTGTGTGTGGCTACCTAAACATCTCTCTAGTAATTCACCCCTTCATAGACCTTCATATATTGGAATAATTAAAGTCGGTTCTATGCTCATAAAATCTACACGAATGCGAATTTCGCATTGAAATTTTGACAGCGTATTCTTGGATAGTTAGACTAATGATTTATGCAATAAAAAATCGGATTTTTTTGAACCTCCTAGTGTGGTTTCCAGCCATGTAACGGTTTTCGCTATATGTCAGAGTGTCAGAACAGCATCTCTCCCCCTCTCCCTCTCTGTCTGTCTCTCTCTCTCTCTCTCTCTGTGCGTGTGTGTTTGTGTGTGTGTGTGTTTGTGTGTGTGTGTGTGTGTGTGTGTATGAGTGCGTGCGTGTATGAGACGGGCAGAGAGAGAAGGCAGTCAGTAATCAGTGTGGAAACTAGCCAGTGCTGCCTCTGCAGGGAACCTGCAGTACTGCGCCCTCGGATCGTCCCTTAGACGACAGATGGCTCGGCGCCGGGTCCGGCTGCGCGACTGCTTGCACAGCCGCTGGTAATGCAGTTATGGTTCGTTAGTGGTGAAGCCCGGTGTTGGTACAGCGGCACTTTGCCCTCGGCAAACAGCGGACCGAGGTGAGAGTGCTGCGAATACCGAAGGAGAATGGCGCGGCTCGCTCGCCAAACTCACTCTCAGCCGACGCACTTCGCTGTGCTGGTTCAAGCAAGTGAAGTGAAGTGAAGTGAAGTACTGGGGTGCAACACTCACTTGTCGCCGGCGGCAGTGTGGCTTTTCGAAGGAAACACTGCTAAACTGTTTCTTAATTAGCCGTCTGCAGCAGTATTTCCGAGATGAAGCATGCATAGCGATGATTAGTAACAGATACAGAACAAATCCAAAAAACAAAAAAAAAAAAAACAAAAATCTCTAATCAATAGATGTACGACATCTTATTGTGTGATTTATGCATTCTCTTACTGAGACGATGCAACTGAGATCTAGACACCTGAAGCAAAAATGATAAGACAAAAAAAATGTTATAGAGGGTGTAATTGTGTGGCAAGTGGTTCCTGATTTACTATTTGATTTCCTAAACCAAAAAAGAGAAGACGTAAGTTTAAAAGACTAGAGGGAAGAAAGTTAAATTCAATGTTATAACAGGTAAGAAATGAATACAGCAAACTGGTGTTTATTCTCATTGGGGGTGAAACTATAAATATAGAGCGCTACCTATCAAGGAAGTTGATCAACCTTTTCATGTTTATCAGACAGAAGTGTCTTCTTTTTCCTGAAAATTTCATCTTCAGATAAAATTCAAAACTATGTTTTAATTCAAGAGTCCCATAGTTCTTGTATCTAAGGGCACTTTCAAGATAATTGGATTGATGTTTCGAAGCATTTACTTTTCTTTCGTATATTTTTGTTGAATACAGTTAACAACAGATTCAAACATAAGAGACAGTTAATTCGTAGTTATGATATTACAATAATTTATACAGTATAACTTTTTCCATTTATAGTGCACAACAACCAGTTGTCCTTTTCTTTCAGGTTTCATGCGGCAAATCTAGATTTTGGCTAGTGTGTTTGTGTGTGTGTGTGCGTGTGTGTGTGTGTGTGTCTGCTGTCATCGGTCCTTAGACTTACACACTTAAACTGACTTGAGGTAAATTATGCTACGAACAACACAAACAAACACACCCCCGCCCGAGGGAGGACTCGAACCTCCTGCGGAAGGGGCTGAGCTATCAGTGACCTGGCGCCTCTAACCGGCTAGTGTCTATCCATTATCAATGCACTGTTTCATAATATCAATGCATGCGCTACTACGTCGGTCCCCTGTTGTTCGGTCTTCTGTCAAAACTACTGTCAGATTTTGCCTAGCTGGGCCAGCGCTGCATTTTACAGGTACAATAAGCTCAAGGTGAAGCTGATGGTCACCATCTAGCGTACAGAATTCAAGAAAATGTGTATTTCTAAAAAGCTCACGCCAAGGTACGTTCAGTCACAGTTCAACAACAGGAACGAACTGTGGCAGAAACCCGAACAACAGGGGTCTGACGTGCTAGGACAGGCATCGATACTATGAAATAGTTCATTGGCAATAGGTAGGCACTAGCAGAAATCTATGTTTACCGAATAAAAGATGAAGTCGATTGGCTGTTGTGCTCTGTCATTTGAAAGTCGTATCACAGTCGTTGAGTGCACCCATATTCCTTATGGAAGGTAATGTGATGTATAGCTTTGGTTCCGATCTCATGTAAAGTAAGGAATTATTTAATAATACATACAGAAGGTGACTTGCTATAATAATTCTTTATAAGAAATCTGTACCCGAACTCACTTTGAGTTTCGGCATTTTATTTCACTGGCCTATGCATCTCGGGCTGGACACTATTATGATATTCTTGATTCCAGGCAATCATAACGATGTACGTCTGAAACTGAAGCCCGCTACTACAATTGTATCATTTTCGTTGTCTAAAATAATGAACGCAATTTTGTGGAATCGGAAAGCGATTTTATGATGTTTTTTTCAATTAAGCATATTTGGTTTTGCATACAGATTCTAATATTTCTCGTACTGGATACTAGGGCATTGTCATTCTGAGGTACGTATATGATGCGTAGTATTGTTCAAACTTCTCTTGACATTTAAGTGTAGATGCAATTTTTTACAGTCGATTACAGCGGGGGACACACGTAGAACAGTCATCGGTCGGCATGGTCATCCTGGAAGTAGTTTGGACACCCGTACTTTAATATCTCTATATTTTTCGAAGGAACGCATTCATCATCACCCGGAGCAGCAGTTTCGTGTACGTGCATCTTCTTTTTATATTTGGAATCGTGTAATGTTGATGCATTAAGTTGTTCTGAAAGCGGTGCTGATATTAAAGACAATAAAAGCGTGTTAAAAGCCGTGAGCTATCTGGGGAAGTTAACCTTGCATTACTGAGCAACTGTTTCACCAGGTACCCAGTCTAGCCTACCAAGTTCCCAATCAGACTAACATTAATTATAATCCTTTAATAGTTAATATATATATATATATATATATATATATATATATATATATATATATATATAAAGAGAATTTAAATTAAAAAAAATAAATAAGTTCATATTTGGACTTTTATTTTAACATTGATCATTGTTCCGTTAAAATTTCAGCTGACTCATAACTAAACTGGTGCCTTATTTAGGACTGTGATAATGTGAGTTTGTAATCTTACGGAGCACATCAATTATGGAGCCAAGATTGGGAGACTGCATACAACACGGCATTCATAAAATAACACACGAAGAACGTTGAAATATGCAAGAGGAAATTAACCACAACCAACCGATTCCGTTTTCACCCAAAGAAGTTACATTCATAGTGCAATCCTGTCCGTCATGAAATTACCACACACTGGTATACTAAATTCATACTAACTCTCTGTGAAATCTTCCCGAAAAGAATAGATGAGGTTTACTTTGATGATTACACCACATGCTTCACGTGGTCAACTTGGTTTACACAAAGAGTGTAACTCCACAATAATTTTGATAATTAAAATAAATTACATCGAAACGCAATTTACAAAGGAAAAACCTTGAACCGGTTACTATAGTCTTACTATTAACCTGATGGGTCAAACAATTGCATAAGCACGTGGTACTGGTCTCACAAAGTACACCCCACGTGGGTTGAACATAAAGAAAAGTTGCTATATTGAAAAATATTGTCAAGACGAGGTGTTATAATCTCACGCACATTCGCATTTAAGATTGATGATCTTAGTTTAGAGTTACGGATCCTCAACACATGGTTCCACTTTGCTCAGAAAGTAGTGACAAAGCTACTACTGGAAGACATTCTGAACTTCACACTCGAATTACTCTGCATTGCCATTTAAGATAAGGTATTTTAGATCTAAACCTGAAATAAAGGTGATCAAGTTTTCAGTTAGGCTGAACTTAAGAAATCCATTGTCCTACAGGCTTAGCAGAGACGCGCTTAGATGGAGATCTTACCACTTCAGGCGCTCGCCGCAGACCGACTGGCCTGGGCCCCTGCCGAGGGTGCTTCACAGATACAAACGGAAGTGACCAGAGGGACAGCTTCCTGTACCAACATGACAAGGGACAGACAGGACCATACTAAGAATAGAAACCTCTTTGCTTTTAGAAAGCGTAGCTACCTGTTCCGACGCTGGTCCTACTGTTCTCTAGCAGACAGGCTTGTCTGCTACCATCAAGCATGCAACTAGAAATACATTTGCTCATTCATCCTTTCACACAGAAGGGAAAGGGAATGACAGTATCTTACCATATATACTATATAAAAAAAACGCATGTAGGTTCCATATGAGAGTGTGTGACATGAATTACACATAAACTGTGTTTTAAAGTGTAGTAGTGTGAGAGACTGTTCTTGTTTATGTGTAAAAGTAACGCGTTTCACTGCTCAGTCTCTTCCCAGATAAAGTCAGAAACCCCACAGTAAATTTAGAAGAGGAATTTATGCCGTACATGACAACAGATTTAAGAAATTAACATGAAAGGAATCCAACAGAGACCTTTCAATCGTTATAATTACATCTCCAGTTCGTTTCCTGAACCATTTTACTTACTTCTTGTATCTCCTGTTAATTCCCAACATTCCGATTCCACTGATCTGTCTTTTGTATTTTAATGTTTTTCCCATTGCAGATCCGTGCCTCGTTGCTGTAATTCAAATTAAGCGATAGGCTGATTGCAAACATCCAATACAAGTTACATTCAAGATTGTCTTCACACAGTTTCCTCGAGGCCCACCAGACCATTTTAGCTCTTCAGCGTAATTTTTCTCCTTGTCAGCCAGTCATTGTCTTTAACTGTCCTGTATACGTAATTCGTCAACAGCTTATGTGCATACATTAATGTAAATACATTGAGGAGCCAAAGAAACTGTTACACCTGCCTAATATCGTGTAGGGCCCTCGCGACCACGCAGAAGTGCTGCAACACGACGTGGCATGGACTCAAGTAATGTCTGAAGTCGTGCTGGAGGGAACTGACACCATGAATCCTGCCGGGCTGTCCATAAATCCGTAAGAGTACGAAGGGGTGGAGATCTCTTCTGAACAGCATGTTGCTAGGCTTCCCAGATGTGCTCAATAATGCTCATGTCTGGGGAGTTCGGTGGTGAGCGGAAGCGTTTAAACTCAGAAGAGTGTTCTTGGAGCCACTCTGTAGCAATTTGGACATGTGGGGTGTCGCAAAGTCCTGCTGAAATTGCCCAAGTCCGTCGGGATGCGCAATGGATATGAATGGATGCAGGTGATCAGACAGAATGCTTACATAAGTGTTGTAACCTCCCCACAAAAATTTTAAAAGAAAAAAATATGACAATATTTAATTATGAATGCTAATGGACATTGTGCTAAGCGTAACCTGCCCACAATCAAATGTACTGACAATGGCAACAAAAATGTGAAATTCGCAATCTGACTCAACTATAAATTCTTCAGCAAAAGATTAAAGTCTATTCAGTGATAAGAAAATTCAATTAAACCGAAACATCGGTCTTTGGCCCTGTGTAAAACAATCAGAATTAGATTCTTACCTCAGTATAACTGGATGTCAAATTTCTGCTCTTATCTTTGCGCACGGCTTGGAGGAACTGCATTGCAAATAATAATATTCCTTTTTTCTGTGATTTTACTGAAAATTTTCTTTAAAAGAAGTGGAATGAAATGGGAAGTGCAACGAAATTTTTAGTTCAATAAAAATTAAAATTTTGAAAAAATGCTTTTGAAATAAAATTATTATTGGGGCACTTGTTCGAGAATAATTACAATAAATAAATTTTTACATTATCTAATGATTATATTAATTATCAGTATACCTCATTCAGCATCTTGACCAGTGTTGTCGCCAGACCACATCACGCAATCCCACTGGACTGCTACCACTGACCGACCGCTCTGCATGACGACTACTAGCGTACTGCACTGCACGACTACTACTGACCGACCGCTCGCAACTAAACCGAGCTACCGACTGCCACGACTACAGACAGAGTACTGCCCTCAACTAGACAGAGCTACACACTCGCAACGACTACTGACAGAGTACTGCCCTCCACTAGACACAGCTACAGACTCGCAACGACTGACTGACAGACTGAGAACCGCTCGCAACACTCGCGCGGTCAAGCGCAAACTCTCTGGTCACAGATGCTACAATGCCTCGCCATCGCTGCTATGTTACATACGTGTTTCATAACCACTGACCGACCGCTCTGCATGACGACTACTAGCGTACTGCACTGCACGACTACTACTGACCGACCGCTCGCAACTAAACCGAGCTACCGACTGCCACGACTACAGACAGAGTACTGCCCTCAACTAGACAGAGCTACACACTCGCAACGACGGACTGACAGACTGAGAACCGCTCGCAACACTCGCGCGGTCAAGCGCATACTCTCTGGTCACAGATGCTACAATGCCTCGCCATCGCTGCTATGTTACATACGTGTTTCATTCTTACCTCAGTATAACTGGATGTCAAATTTCTGCTCTTATCTTTGCGCACGGCTTGGAGGAACTGCATTGCAAATAATAATATTCCCTTTTTCTGTGATTTTACTGAAAATTTTCTTTAAAAGAAGTGGAATGAAATGGGAAGTGCAACGAAATTTTTAGTTCAATAAAAATTAAAATTTGAAAAAATGCTTTTGAAATAAAATTATTATTGGGGCACTTGTTCGAGAATAATTACAATAAATAAATTTTTACATTATCTAATGATTATATTAATTATCAGTATACCTCATTCAGCATCTTGACCAGTGTTGTCGCCAGACCACATCACGCAATCCCACTGGACTGCTACCACTGACCGACCGCTCTGCATGACGACTACTAGCGTACTGCACTGCACGACTACTACTGACCGACCGCTCGCAACTAAACCGAGCTACCGACTGCCACGACTACAGACAGAGTACTGCCCTCAACTAGACAGAGCTACACACTCGCAACGACTACTGACAGAGTACTGCCCTCCACTAGACACAGCTACAGACTCGCAACGACTGACTGACAGACTGAGAACCGCTCGCAACACTCGCGCGGTCAAGCGCAAACTCTCTGGTCACAGATGCTACAATGCCTCGCCATCGCTGCTATGTTACATACGTGTTTCATAACCACTGACCGACCGCTCTGCATGACGACTACTAGCGTACTGCACTGCACGACTACTACTGACCGACCGCTCGCAACTAAACCGAGCTACCGACTGCCACGACTACAGACAGAGTACTGCCCTCAACTAGACAGAGCTACACACTCGCAACGACTGACTGACAGACTGAGAACCGCTCGCAACACTCGCGCGGTCAAGCGCATACTCTCTGGTCACAGATGCTACAATGCCTCGCCATCGCTGCTATGTTACATACGTGTTTCATTCTTACCTCAGTATAACTGGATGTCAAATTTCTGCTCTTATCTTTGCGCACGGCTTGGAGGAACTGCATTGCAAATAATAATATTCCTTTTTTCTGTGATTTTACTGAAAATTTTCTTTAAAAGAAGTGGAATGAAATGGGAAGTGCAACGAAATTTTTAGTTCAATAAAAATTAAAATTTGAAAAAATGCTTTTGAAATAAAATTATTATTGGGGCACTTGTTCGAGAATAATTACAATAAATAAATTTTTACATTATCTAATGATTATATTAATTATCAGTATACCTCATTCAGCTTCTTGACCAGTGTTGTCGCCAGACCACATCACGCAATCCCACTGGACTGCTACCACTGACCGACCGCTCTGCATGACGACTACTAGCGTACTGCACTGCACGACTACTACTGACCGACCGCTCGCAACTAAACCGAGCTACCGACTGCCACGACTACAGACAGAGTACTGCCCTCAACTAGACAGAGCTACACACTCGCAACGACTGACTGACAGACTGAGAACCGCTCGCAACACTCGCGCGGTCAAGCGCATACTCTCTAGTCACAGATGCTACAATGCCTCGCCATCGCTGCTATGTTACATACGTGTTTCATACCGACTGCCACGACTACAGACAGAGTACTGCCCTCAACTAGACAGAGCTACACACTCGCAACGACTGACTGACAGACTGAGAACCGCTCGCAACACTCGCGCGGTCAAGCGCATACTCTCTGGTCACAGAAAAAATTTACAAGACAGAAATAATATTTATGAATGCCAATGGACATTGCGCTAAGTGTAACCTCCCGCAATTAAATCTACTGACAATGACAATTAAACAAAAATTAGCAATCTGACCCAAGTATAAGTTCCTCACAAAAATGAAAGTCCATTCCGTGATAAGAAAATCTCAGTGATAATGAAAATTCAATTAAACCGAAATATCGGTCTTTGGCCCTGTGCAAATCAGATATTAAACTCTTACCTCAGAATAAATGGATGTCACATTTCTGCTCTTATCTTTCCGCACGGCTTGGAGGAACTGCATTGCAAATCATAATATTCCTTTTTTTTTTTGATTTTACTGAAATTTTTCTTTAACGGAAGTGGAATGAAAGGGGAAGTGCAATTAAATCTTTAGTTCAATAAACAATAAATTTTTTTTTAAAAAATGCTTTTGAAATCAAAATTATTATTGGGGCATTTGTTGGAAATTAATTACAATAAACAAATTTTTTCATTATCTAATGATTATATTAATTAACAGTATACCTCATTCAGCATCTTGACCAGTGTTGCCGACCGCCTACATCACACAACCGCACTGGGCTGCTACTACTGACCGACCGCTCTGCATGACGACTATTAGCGTACTGCACTGCACGACTACTACTAGAGTACTGCTCTCAACTAGACAGAGCTACAGACTCGCAACGACTACAGACAGAGTACTGCTCTGCATGGCGACAACTAGCGAACTGCTCGCAACACTCACGCGGTCAAGCGCATACTCTCTGGTCAGAGATGCTACAATGCCTCGCCATCGCTGCTATGTTACATACGTGTACGTGTTTCATAACCCTCCACTGGGGGGGCAAAAATTTGGCAGCGATGGTGAGTCATTTGGACTTGCCAATCGCGGCAAAATTTTTAATTAACTAATAAACTTCTACAATTTACAGAATAATTAGATGTAGTACATAAAGTAAATGTTGTGCACAAGCACTAAGTACAAGATATATCAGACAAAGACAAAATGTGAGTACAAAACATAGTAACAAATCAGAAAAATGTATATACAAATTATTTGACAGATAACAAAGTGCACAGGCACTGAAAAAAATTCTTTAGCATATTCAGAACAAATAAACAGACTGGCAAAAAATATTATGTTGACAAGTGACATGAGTGCACATGCACTGCAGTTGAGAACATATCCGTAATTGATGAAATGTATGTACAATTAGTAACAAATGGCATAAGTGCATTCGCATTAAAGTATTGAATATACAGAATAGTAGAAAACATATGAGATAAGTGTACAGGCACTGAAGTTCAGTAGAAAACATATTAACACCTAACAGAAGTGCACATGCACTGTAGTTCAGAACATATCATAAAAATAAAAATGTATATACAATATAAAAGACAAAAGTGTACATACGTATACTGTATACTGTACTTATGAACAAATCGAAAAATGTCTTTAGCATTTTCACAATAAATAAACATAATGGCAAAAAATCATGACCAAAGTGCACACGCACTGAAAAATGTCTTTAGCATTTTCACAACAAATAAACATAATGATGAAAACATCATGTCGACCAGTGACATAAGTGTACTCGCACTGGAGTTCAGCGAATCGAAAAATGTATAACCCACGAACTTAAATGATGTTAGCAAAAAAAATGATTTTCACTATGTGACAAGAATTAGGATAGGAAACGGAAGGATTGCATCATGGTTGTAGCACTTTAGATTGCACACAGCTGTTCTGAAAGTCCATATCTTTCCACAGTAGTACAACACCAAGTGACACAACTTGAAGTTCTTTTCCCCATCAGAATTTATCAGTGTAGCCAAGACACTGAATTGTCGTAGTAATGTTCCATGTTTTCATTTTGGCAGTACATTAGGTACACCAAACAGTGGGACCATAATAACGTCTTCATCGCTCACGGTGGTGGACAGCATGTCGTGTCAACACCACGCTCTTACAAGGCACACCAACGTAGAATTAGTGCAAAACCAAAGATAGTGCTCCATGATCACTAGGATAAACAGGACAAATGGACATTGCAGTAATTCAGGGTAGTTAGCTTATGAGGAGAAGGACATTATGTCAATATTATGTGACATGTCAATATTATGTGACATAATGTCCTTCTCCTCATAAGCTAACTACCCTGAATTACTGCAATGTCCATTTGTCCTGTTTATCCTAGTGATCATGGAGCACTATCTTTGGTTTTGCACTAATTCTACGTTGGTGTGCCTTGTAAGAGCGTGGTGTTGACACGACATGCTGTCCACCACCGTGAGCGATGAAGACGTTATTATGGTCCCACTGTTTGGTGTACCTAATGTACTGCCAAAATGAAAACATGGAACATTACTACGACAATTCAGTGTCTTGGCTACACTGATAAATTCTGATGGGGAAAAGAACTTCAAGTTGTGTCACTTGGTGTTGTACTACTGTGGAAAGATATGGACTTTCAGAACAGCTGTGTGCAATCTAAAGTGCTACAACCATGATGCAATCCTTCCGTTTCCTATCCTAATTCTTGTCACATAGTGAAAATCATTTTTTTTGCTAACATCATTTAAGTTCGTGGGTTATACATTTTTCGATTCGCTGAACTCCAGTGCGAGTACACTTATGTCACTGGTCGACATGATGTTTTCATCATTATGTTTATTTGTTGTGAAAATGCTAAAGACATTTTTCAGTGCGTGTGCACTTTGGACATGATTTTTTGCCATTATGTTTATTTATTGCGAAAATGCTAAAGACATTTTTCGATTTGTTCATAAGTACAGTATACAGTATACGTATGTACACTTTTGTCTTTTATATTGTATATACATTTTTATTTTTATGATATGTTCTGAACTACAGTGCATGTGCACTTCTGTTAGGTGTTAATATGTTTTCTACTGAACTTCAGTGCCTGTACACTCATCTCATATGTTTTCTACTATTCTGTATATTCAATACTTTAATGCGAATGCACTTATGCCATTTGTTACTAATTGTACATACATTTCATCAATTACGGATATGTTCTCAACTGCAGTGCATGTGCACTCATGTCACTTGTCAACATAATATTTTTTGCCAGTCTGTTTATTTGTTCTGAATATGCTAAAGAATTTTTTTCAGTGCCTGTGCACTTTGTTATCTGTCAAATAATTTGTATATACATTTTTCTGATTTGTTACTATGTTTTGTACTCACATTTTGTCTTTGTCTGATATATCTTGTACTTAGTGCTTGTGCACAACATTTACTTTATGTACTACATCTAATTATTCTGTAAATTGTAGAAGTTTATTAGTTAATTAAAAATTTTGCCGCGATTGGCAAGTCCAAATGACTCACCATCGCTGCCAAATTTTTGCCCCCCCAGTGGAGGGTTATGAAACACGTACACGTATGTAACATAGCAGCGATGGCGAGGCATTGTAGCATCTCTGACCAGAGAGTATGCGCTTGACCGCGTGAGTGTTGCGAGCAGTTCGCTAGTTGTCGCCATGCAGAGCAGTACTCTGTCTGTAGTCGTTGCGAGTCTGTAGCTCTGTCTAGTTGAGAGCAGTACTCTAGTAGTAGTCGTGCAGTGCAGTACGCTAATAGTCGTCATGCAGAGCGGTCGGTCAGTAGTAGCAGCCCAGTGCGGTTGTGTGATGTAGGCGGTCGGCAACACTGGTCAAGATGCTGAATGAGGTATACTGTTAATTAATATAATCATTAGATAATGAAAAAATTTGTTTATTGTAATTAATTTCCAACAAATGCCCCAATAATAATTTTGATTTCAAAAGCATTTTTTTAAAAAAAAAATTTATTGTTTATTGAACTAAAGATTTAATTGCACTTCCCCTTTCATTCCACTTCCGTTAAAGAAAAATTTCAGTAAAATCAAAAAAAAAAAAAAGGAATATTATGATTTGCAATGCAGTTCCTCCAAGCCGTGCGGAAAGATAAGAGCAGAAATGTGACATCCATTTATTCTGAGGTAAGAGTTTAATATCTGATTTGCACAGGGCCAAAGACCGATATTTCGGTTTAATTGAATTTTCATTATCACTGAGATTTTCTTATCACGGAATGGACTTTCATTTTTGTGAGGAACTTATACTTGGGTCAGATTGCTAATTTTTGTTTAATTGTCATTGTCAGTAGATTTCATTGCGGGAGGTTACACTTAGCGCAATGTCCATTGGCATTCATAAATATTATTTCTGTCTTGTAAATTTTTTGTGGGGAGGTTACTGCACGCAACTAAAACGAGCTACAGACTGAGAACCGCTCGCAACACTCGCGCGGTCAAGCGCAGGCTCTCTGGTCAGAGACGCTGGACGAAAGATCCGTACCCAAAGACTGTAAAGTTTCACGGGTCACAACAATAGTCAAGAAAGGTAGTATGAGTAATCTACTAAATTAAAGACCCATATCGCTAAGGTCGATATGCAGCAGGATTTTAGAACATACATCGTGTTAGAACATTATGAATTACCTCGAAGAAAACGGTCTATTGACAAACAGTCAACATGGGTTTAGAAAACATTGTTCCTATGAAACACAACTAGTTCTTCATTCACATGAAGTGTTGAGTGCTATCGAGAAAGGATTTCCGATCGATTTCGTATTTCTAGATTTCCAGAAGACTTTTGACACTCTACCACGCAAGCGGCTGGTAGAGAAATTGCGTGCTTATGGAATATCGTCTCAGTTACGTGACTGGATTTGTAATTTCCTGTCAGAGAGGTCACAGTTCGTAGTAATTGACGGGAAGTCAACGAGTAAAACAGAAGTGATTTCTGCCGTTCCCCAAGGTACTGTTATAAGCATTTGGCTGTTCCTTATCTATATAAACGATTTGGGAGACAATCTGAGCAGCCGTCTTCGGTTGTTTGCTGATGACGCGGTCGTTTATCGACTAATAAAGTTATTAGAAGATCATAACAAATTGCTAAGCGATTTAGAAAAGATATCTGAATAGTGTGGAAATTGGCAGTTGACCCTTAATAACCAAAAGTCTGAGGTCATCCACATGAGTGCTAAAAGGAACTCGTTAAACTTCTGTCACACGATAAATCAGTCTAATCTAAAAGCCGTAAATTCAACTAAATACGGAGGTATTACAATTACGAACAACTTAAATTGGAAGGAACATATAGAAAATATTGTGGGGAAGGCTAACCATAGACTGCGTTTTATTGGCAGGACACTTAGAAAATGTAACAAACCTACTAAGGAGACTGCCTACACTACACGTGTCCGTCCTCTTTTAGAATACTGCTGCGCGGTGTGGGATCCTTACCAGATAGGACTGACGGAGTACATCGAAAAAGTTCAAAGGGAGGCAGCACGTTTTGTATTGTCGCGAAATATGGGAGAGAGTGTCACAGAAATGGTATAAGATTTGGGGTGTAAATCATTATAAGAAAGGCGTTTTTCGTAACGACGGAATCTTCTCACGAAATTCCAATCACCAACTTTCTCCTCTGAATGCGAAAATATTTTCTTGACACCAACCTACATAGGGAGGAACGATCACCACCATAAGATAAGGGAAATCAGAGCTCGTACGGAAAGGTATACGAGATTGGAATAATAGAGAACTGTGAATGTGGTTCGATGAACCCTCTGCGAGGCACTTGAATGTGTTTTGCAGAGTATCCATGTAGATGTAAATGTAGATGTATAAAAAGAAACAAAATAAATCGAGAAAGGTATAACGCTGATTATATTATTAACCGGCGCTTATGCATCCATAAAACGACACGATCAGCATCTGCTCGCGGCCGTTCCGGTGGAATCTGTTCAACGTGTTCTTGTATACTGACTGGCCTCCAGATCAGGCAGACACCTGGTACACGCGTTCGTTTTAGATATCCGGAGAGCCAAAAGTCACATGGATTCATATTTGCGGATCATACATCTGGAAAACCTCTGGAGAAAGCACGTTCGTGAAAGGCTGCGCGGGCCAGAGTGGCCGAGCGGTTCTAGGCGCTACAGTCTGGAACCGCGCGACCGCTACGGTCGCAGGTTCGAATCCTGCCTCGGGCATGGATGTGTGTGATGTCCTTAGGTTAGTTGGGTTTAAGTAGTTCTAAGTTCGAGGGGACTGATGGCCTCAGAAGTTAGGTCGCATAGTGCTCAGAGCCATCTGAACCATTTTTTGAAAAGCTGCGTTAAGCAGATATTACAGTTGGCGAGCGACGTAAGGTGTTTCCCAAAATAGCATGAAAACAGTGGTTTACACATAGTTGTGCTATTTCAGAGCAAGAGTGACATGGTGCAGGAGGAGGTTTTGTGGTGACTTACAGGCGTCGCAGTGCACATGACAGACTCTTTAAAGAAGAACAGACCGAAAATAAAGGTGCTTGTGAATTTAAATAACATAGTGACATATGACGAATGCAGTGGTTCTTCGTGCACTAAACGCGGTTCAACAGCAATCGAAATTCGGCAATTCCTTGTATTCACTGCACCCTGTGGTGTAAAATGTGCCTCGTCACCTCAAAGAATACTGCCCCGACCACATGTCATCAACTACGGTCAGTTCCAGAAACAGAAGAGGAAATTCAGAACGTCGCTGCGGATCATGAGGTTTCAGTTGCTGCACCGTCTGGATCTTGTATGGGTACCAGTGTAAAACAGATCGCAAAATTTTATGTACTGTTAACCACCGGGATGGACCATTCTCGTGACATTTCACGAGCACTAGCAGTACAAGGTGCACGTGCTGCGTAGTCAGCTACAGCAGTAGCTACCTTGTCAGTAACTTCCACCGGCCTTCCTGTTTGAGGTGCCAGACCGAGCTCACTCGTGTTTCTCAATATCGTTAAAATCTCCTTTAAGCCATTTATGACACAGAGACTCTCATCAGACCATTCAGTCGGCGATACTCTCTCAATGCAGCTCTGCAATTGTTGCCGCTCACACAAAACTCGCCGGCCGGAGTGGCCGAGCGGTTAAAGGCGCTACAGTCTGCAACCGGACGACCGCTACGGTCGCAGGTTCGAATCCTGCCTCGGGCATGGATGTGTGTGATGTCCTTAGGTTAGTTAGGTTTAAGTAGTTCTAAGTTCTAGGGGACTTATGACCACAGCAGTTGAGCCCCATAGTGCTCAGAGCCATTTGAACCATTTGAACATAAAACTCTTTCACTAACAGTGCGCGGTCTCCCATCTGTTCACATACGTTATAGCTTCTCAGATGACAGTGTGGATGTCAAACTATCATATAAATCGCGTACAACGGCAGATTTGCAACTGGTAGCCAAAACTGGAAGTAATGTTTTTTTCCAGCGTAACCGGTTCCGCATTAAAGCATTAGCATGTCTACCAACTTCCGCTGCCATACGGCAATTACAGCCCACTTTAATTATAAGCACACGGTACGAGGTGATATAAAAATTTTTATGGTAGTTGTTCAGTCTGTCATTGTGTCTTCGAGCTACGATTTCGTTGCAATTGACGTACTTGTCTTGACATGCTGATATTGTTTCATTAGATAGCTTGTTAGATACTGTGATAATGTCGTAATTGCGTCTAATTTTATAACTAATTTAAATACCTTCTAAAAGTGTTATTGGATGAGTGTGTTAGTTAAATGAAACCACAAAATTAACAAAATGTAACAGCTCAGTTATAACAGCAATGGAATTTCAGATAATAATCCCTACTCGTTGCACGTAAAAAAAGAGAATAAAAACTAATAGAGGCCGTTACACGCCGTCTGCTGGCTCCCGGTCCCCTGCTTCCAGCAATAATCGTTGTTGCCGACGACGGACGCAGCCACTTGCGCGCGCATGGCGTCACACCTATTTCAGTCGCGCAGGTGTCGAGTTACGGAGTTCATTAATAGTCACGGAAAGTATTAGAGAACTTAATTTCATTATTTATTCGTCATTAAGACACCATGGCGATTTTATGATTGCCATGTATGCACTGTTCGTCTGCGGCAAATTTTAACCTCATCTGTCTTCAATGGGAAGCTTCTCCATCTCCGTCTCGAACAGCAGACGGAGATTGGTTAGGTGAAACGCTACTCAAGCCTTTCTGGGAATACCTCCGGCACTGTTACCTCGCAACAAAGTACTTATGTGACATCAAATCTTCCATACCAATTTAGTTGTTACCGACCGGCGTCGCAATATCGACATAAAATGGACATCGCAAGGTAATGGACTATCTGATAAAAAATATCCAGACACTTACTAGTGGACATATATGTAGGTTACGTCCACCCTTCGGTTTGTTAACTGCTCTAACTCTGCGGGAAACATTTTCAGTGATATGTCTAAATGTATGTGGAAGAACAGGAGCCCATTCTTCCTCAAGAGCCGAAACCATAGAGGGTAGTGATGTCGGACACTCGGAGCTGAAGCGAAGTCAACGTTCTCACTCGTACCAAAGGTGATCAAAAACGTTCAGGTCGGAACTCTACGGATGCCAGTCTTATTCAGGAACGTTATTGTCCATATAGGGTTGTCAGAAATGCTGTTGTCCACATATCATTGCCTCTAAAAGACTGCTTTATGACAGGCTGCACAGTCATTGCCTCCGAACTGTTCCCCTACTGTAAGTAGCACGCAGTGCTGTAAAATCATACTCATCTCAGTTTTCTTGAGCGCCGTAAGGGGACCACTCCCTAACCACGGAAAGCTCCGCCATACCATAGTAGCACCTCTTCCACCCTTTACCGTTGGGGCTACACGTGGTGGTAGGTAACGCTCTCCAGCCATTCACCAAACCAAAACCCCTCAATCGGATTGACAAACTCTATAGCGTGATTCATAGCACCAATCCACTCGTTTCCAGTCATACACAGTCCGACCACATCGCTCTATACACCACCCCAATCGTCGCTTAGTTGCGAATACAGATATGTGTGGCTTATCAGAAGCTGTTGACCATTGTACGTCATTGTTTTTAATTCCCTACAAGGATGGTAACTGCCAAGAAACCATGGGTAACAGGAGAAATACTTCAATTGATCGATAAAAGGAGGAAGTACAAAAACGTTCCGGGAAACTCACGTATAGAGAAATACAGGTCGCTGAGAAATGAAATAAATAGAAGTGCAGGGAAACTAAGACAAAATGGCTGCAGGAAAAATGTGAAGACATCAAGCATACAGGAAAGTCAAAACTACCTTCGGTGACATTTAAAGAAAGGGTGATAACATTAAGAGTGCTAAATGTAGACGAGAGAGCGGATAGGTGGAAAGAATACACTGAAAGCCTCTATGAGGGGGAAGATTTGTCCGATGTGATAGAAGAAGAAACAGGAGTCGATGTAGAAGAGAGAGGGGATCTAGTGTTAGAATCATAATTTAAAGGAGCTTTAGAGGACTTACGATCAAATAAGGCAGAAGGGAGAGGTAACATCCCATCATAATTTCTAAAATCGTTGATTGAAATGGTAACAAAACCACTATTCACGTTGGTGTGTAGAATATATGAGTATGGCAACATACCACCTTCCTTTCGGAAAAGCGTATCCAAAAAATTCTGAAGACGCAAAGAGCTGACAAATGCGAGAATTACCGCACAATCAGCTTAAAGGCTCATGCATCCAAGTTACTTACAAGAACAACATACAGAAAAATGCAAAAGAAAATTGAGGATACGCTAGATGACGACCAGTTTGGCTTCAGGAAAGGTAAGGGCACGAGAGTCGCAATCCTGACGCTGGGGTCAATAATTTCAGCAAGACTAAAGAAAAATCAAGTGATGTTCGCAGGATTTGTTGAGCTGGAAAAAGTGTTCGACAATGCAAAATGGTGCAAATCTTCGAAGTTCTTAGAAAAGTAGGGCTAAGCTATAGGGAGTGACGAGTCACATACAATATGTACCATAGCCAAGACGGCATAATAAGAGTGGATGACCAAGAACGAAGTGCTCATATTAACAAGGGTGTAAGACAAGGTTGTAGCCTTCCGCCCCTACTGTTCAATCTGTACATCGAGGAAGCAATGATGGAAATAAAAGAAAAATTCAGGAGTGGAATTAATATTCAAGGTGAAAGGATATCAATGATACGATTCGCTGATTACATTGCTATCCTGAGAGAAAGTGTAGAGGAATTACAGGATCTGCTGAACGGAATGAACAGTCTAATCAGTGCAGAGTATGGATTAAGAGTCAATGGAAGAAAGACGAAGGTAATGACAAGTAGCAGAAATGAGAACAGCGGGATACTTAAATCAGGGTTGACGGTCACGAAGTAGATGAAGTTAAGGAATTTTGCTACCTAGGCAGTAAAACAACCAATGACGGGCGAAGCAAGGAGGTCATCAAAAGCAGGCTAGCAATGGAAGAAATGGCATTCATGGCCAAGAGAAGTCTACTAATACCAAATATCGGCCTTAATTTGAGGAAGAAATTTCTGAAAATGTACGTCTGAAGTGAAACTTGGACTGTGGGAAAATGGGAACAGAAGTGAATCGAAACATTTTAGATGTGGTGTTACAGACGAATGTTGAAAATCAGGTGAACTGATAAGGTAAGGAATGAGGAGATTCTGCGCAGAATCGGATAGGAAGGGAGTATGTGGAAGACATTGACAATGAGAAGGTACAGGATGCTAGGACTTCTGTAAGGACGTCAGGGACTGACTTCCATGGTACTAAAGGGAGCTGTGGGGGGGGGGGGGGGGGACTGTAGAGGAAGACAGATTGAAATACATCCACCAAATAGTAGAGGACGTAGGTTGCAAGTGCTACTCTCAGATGAAGAGGTTAGCACAGGAGAGTAATTGACAATCAGTCTCCACGATGCTCGAAGGTCCCTGCCCGTCAGCACACGAAATTTGCCTGGTCTCGATTTAGCTGTATTTGGTCTTTTGAGTTTCCACCAACAGTGAACTTGGGCAGCTTCAGAAAGGTTGAAATGTAGCTGATGGATTTGTTCCTCAGGGTGACGTTACAAGCTCACGTCATTCACTTGTCATGGAATTGACAAAATTAGACTAACTTGTCGTCTATTCTTAAGTATCTAAACAAGGAACAGTGAAAACTAGGTAGCTAAATTAATTGTACTTAACTTGATGAAGCCGAAGTCTTCAGGATAATCTCCCAGGTTGCTTCTTCTTGTGCAAGCTTGTCAGAATATGTTCTGGCAGCAGGTCTATATTTCATGTTTCACTTTAAATAATGTCTTGGCCATGATGTGATCTTAACAGATGATTTAATTTCCAGTTTCAGTACATTTTCACATTCGCGGTTGACATAAGATTCTTGCATCTAATTACGATGACGTTACAGTTCCCAGAGCGAGATTAAAACACGTCTGCTTCATAACAGACATGAGAAGTAAATAGTCTGCTACGAGCAGCCAAATACCTTGCAAACTCTCAAGGTTCAGGCTGGAGTTATTATTCTAGCTTTTGTTTAGAAATTTTTGGTTTATTGTGAATATAAATTACACTCGTTAGTTTTACTCATTTATAAGAATATTAGTTTCTGTGTTGTGTTAAGAACGGTGCACTTACTTTGAAAACTTGTTCGTCAAACTAGTGTCTTCTAGCTTTATATTTTCCAAGATTAAGTTACATAACCTTTGTGTTCAGTATCAGGTATAACAAATTATAGAAGGAATATTAGTGCGAATAGTTTCGGTAATTAAATATCTTTCTGAATCCAAAATTACGGTGCAATTTCCATACTTCAAAATTGGAAGTAATATATCTGGGATAGATTTGTCGAAAAATACAAAGTGTTCCAAGGTGATACGCAATTTAAAAAGCTAGTTTAGTGTGTATGTTAACATAATTACACCATTCATAACTTTTTTCTTTTGGTTTTTCGATGGAAGTAAGAATGGCTGTTCCTGTGCTGTTAATACTCAGAGACTTGGATACATAAAACATTTATTTTGTTTGTCTCATAACTTATGTTTTCTCGATAATTTCGTGACTGCAAATTAGGTTGCAAATGTACAATTATGCCAATCTTCGATAACCGGCAAGATTTTACTTCACTGTTGTTACATTCTTGTATGGAGGTATTATGAAGTACCTACCAATCTTACATACTAAAATATCGTACTGAAATATCAAGTGGCAAGATCTGTAGCTACTCCAAAACCCAAAGTTGGACTAGGAGTCCTTGAAGGACTCAGGACTAATGGGACCACCATCGGCCCTGTGTTTTTATAATTTTTTAATTCAGTGTGATCAGTTTTGGCGTACCAATTCACCATCATCTGGCCCCATATACGTTAATGTGACACCAACATTAGTCATATAAGACACACAGACAAAATGTAATTAAAATGCCGTCGAATACTCCCTCCTTAACAAACAATGAAATTCATACATTAATCGTAGTTTGTTTTGTCCGGTACATTAACTGTAAATCTATTACGGTTACAAAATAAGTCTACTGCGTCGTAGGAGTAGCTATTCATTGAATAAATCAACCATAGAAAGTATGTCGTAACAGTAATTCTGAATTCAAATAGGTCACGAAACAGGACTGTTGCTCAGCAAGACTAGTAAATCTAATATACTGTGTACAAAAGCCAACCACTATTAACACGTTCAAAGTATCTCACCATCAATAATGCATTGCAGCAATCATGAGTTTGTCGAAAATTCATTGACTGTCTATGGAGTTCCACTCACTGTGTCTAATACTTAAAATATAAGAAATGTTTCATAATAACAACAAGCATAGGCAACAACAGCACAGTGTTGCCTTCCCGTCCATTGTAAACCTCCCACACACCCTGCTTATCACAGAAATGGCATTTGCAGTTACCGCAAAACAGTATCACAAAACAAAATCTTTTCTCGAAACCCCGTGATATCACAACGTAGAAAGAAATCAAATTCGAATCTTACCTGAAGCTGTTTGTTGCCTCACTTTGCAAGATACCATAAGTATCCAGTATGTTCACTGAGTGCCATAGTTTGACAGTCATGTGGAATATGCATAATAAGACATAACCTATCACACAAAAAAGAATATTGAAATAACATATGTTAATCGAAGGCAATAGACGGATATTGCAAGCTATGCATAAAATGAAAACAGCATCGTCAATGCATACAAAATACGAGGAAAAGAAACTGTACTACGTCACGTAAGAGAAAATGAATGAGATGTCCATGGGCAGGAAATCACCCACGTGTCACGTGAAGCACTGTCGTACGACTCTAAGGCAACAATACCGTAGTATTGGCAGGAAAAGGAAATGACACGTCTTCACAGTGCCTATAGATCACACAGATTAAAACCGTTCTGGCAATAGATGGCTGCTGCAAGCAACATATAAAATGAACACAACAAAGTCTAGTACTTGTCATAAGTGAGCGTATTAGACAAATAAAAACACGCAAAAAGCGATCTCATGTATGTAATCCCGCTGTCTTTCAGACGCGCTAAAACGAGAACGCCCATGGGGACAAAATGAGTGTTAGTTAAAGCCGTACCCAATTATATGGGGCAGTCACAGTTACAGCTGTCGCCGGTATTGAACATGGTACATGCAGTGTTGTAACGACTGCGGCTGTATCGTAAATCGTTCCTCTATCGCGATTTACTACTGTCGCTGTGCAGCAGTCCTGATTTGTGACTTGTTTGAATACACAATTACCGTTAGGGCATACTCTCGAAGACTAATTTAATTACTGAATGGTTAATTCTACTTTTTTAATGAGGTCTGAGATTTACAGTTACAACAAATTACGATTTATATATGAATTTCTTCATCTAATGATAAGGTGCTAAATGTTTTGAGGTATAATTGTTTATTAGGGAAAGAGTATTCGACAGCATTTGTTGTGACAATATCTCTGCGTGTCTTTTATGACTAAATGTTGTTGTCACATCGATGTACATAGGGCCTGATGATAGTGAATTGTAACATCGGAAATGGTTTCAGTGAACAAAGAAACTTTAAAAATTCACAGCTGAAGGTGATTTCATCAGCACTGAATATTGAATAGCCGTCGTCACGTTTCCCAGTGAAGATGGATATATGAAACTTTGAAATATCTGTCGGTACCATTTCTACAGTGTCACAATATCCAGTGCCTAGTCCAAGTCCGAAATGACTCAGCGACTCATTCCGTTGTTACTGCTTCTCTGCTGACAATACAATACTCACCGACCCTTTTCACACCGGCGGATGCACCTCTTGTGACATCTAGTGATCAATGACGCATTCAGAATTAATAAAATATTCCGGGCTAGTAAGTCTTGGTCGAATGGATTTTCCACTAAAACCCAACGTTTCGTCCCCATCTGCGAATGACATTTTTCAAGGGGCATCGTAGCTTTTTTGAATGTCTGATTCATATCCTGGCTCACTACTGACTGCGGCAGAATTCCGTTTACGATTACTCCCGTGCAGTGGCGTGACCTCACATGATTTGAACACCCGACCGCAGTTGACCTTTGTCGGTTGCCGTTGTCCACTGTTGGAAGACGCCCCACATTTTCTTCAGCACCGTGATCCACGTGTCAAATTGAAATTCCTGGGATTTTTAGCAACCTCTATAGTCTCCCTGTACGAGTCTTTCATGCTATCCGCCTATGGCTGCCAGTACTTGAGCCCTATACAGATGAATGTGGTGGTCTCCTGAGTGCAAAGCATATTCTACAACAGCTTCTCTCTCAGTTTCTACCCTCCTACAGTTACCATTGTCCTCTTCAAGTAGTTCTCTGATCGTTCTTTTTGTAAAACAAACATACAGCTCCCCCACAACTGCACGGAATCGTGTAAGCTCCTGCTATTTCCAGTGGTTTGCGAGCACCCTGGGTCAGTTTCATGTGATCCAGTATCTTCCGGGCTGGTTTGTAGATTACTGCGCTGTTCCGTTTTGCCAAGATTTTTCCTACGCAGCCAGTTACGTCCTTAAGAAAGGTAGGAAAACTTTAGATTGCACAAGCGCTTGCGCATCGCTATGATTCTTGCACGGTGATCTTTTCACCTCAGGGGACGAATAACTGTTCTTAAGCAATGTACTGGTGAGGTGTTTTAATTCCGTGTCAAACAGTTCTGGTTTACACAGTTACTTTCCATATCCGGCAAAGATTTTACGATGCCTCGCTATTGTTTTGCTTGATGTTTCGAATCCCGGTTTTGGTAACGGTCTGTGTGCGTGGGATTTCGTTAAACTGTGTTCCCTAGGCTACCATCTTCTTTCTTGAAAACTAAGACATAAAGAAAATTTAACGTCGGGACTTTGTGGAAAATACTTACGACTACATCGTAATATCCTGGAGTATTTTCTTAATTGTGATACCTCCGACAGTAAAGGTTTACACTTTACAATGCCGCATTGCTTAGGGGTTTCCGTATTGGGACTTGAGTCACAAGAAAACGCAAACAGAGCGTTTTAGTTCACAAAGTTTTATTACGCATATCGACAAAAACAGTTGTACAAAAAATCTTTTACAAACCGGCCTTCCAATAGCCAGCAATAACAAATATAATTAAAAACCTTATACAGTCTTTGTAGGATTATACGGAATGAAAAAATTCTATAAAAATCGGTCCTTTTAACTAAATAAATAGTTCCAGATAAATACAAAAAAATGGCTCAAATGGCTCTGAGCACTATGGGACTTAACATCTGAGGTCATCAGTCCCCTAGAACTTAGAACTACGTAAACCTAACTAACCTAAGGACAGCACAAACATCCATGCCCGAGGCAGGATTCGAACCTGCGACCGTAGCGGTCGCGTGGTTCGAGACTGAAGCGCCTAGAACCACTCGGCCACAGCGGCCGGCAGATAAATACAGATGACAAGCGTAATGGCCCACAAATTTAACAGGAATTTACTGGGACTAAACCCTCACGGGTGAAACAAGCAACAGTACATAACATTAAATGACAAACTTCAAGTAAAAGAGCAAAATCCCCAACGGGAACCTTAGACCAATACACAGATCATAGAACAACGTAATTCAATCAATTATATAGTGACTTATTACACTGAACAACAATATTTAGGTAGAAAAGACGGTGATCTTAATAGTCAGTATAAGTTCCAAGCAACAGCGGGCACAGCCCGGTGGATGACCCACCCGAAACAAGAGTGACCAAACTGCTAGGAACGGGGAACGCCCCTTGGCGCAGCACGAACGCATTAAGGAGAGAATTCTGCAAATAATTACGAGAGAATACTCAGCTTCTGTCAACTACGGGGGAGCAGCGATTCTGACAGGATACAGTCAAGTAGCACCGAGCGTCACGAGGACGTAGCTGGCCGAGCTAACGGCGTCCAAACATATCTCAATCAAGACGCTGCCTCCTGTATTGGTCAATCCGGAATTGATTGTGCCCGCCGCTCGTAGTAAACTGTAACGTTAAAAAAACAAGGGACAGACAACCAAACCAAAGGACACAACACAAACCCTCTTATTTCAGAGTTATGCTCCCCCTTTAAATTTAATACCGTTAACACATGCAAGACCTCAAACAAATTATTCACTTCTTACAGGTCATAATTCTTTACTCTTACAAACATAAAGTCTGGAGTAATTAACGGCCTGCCAAAGCAAGAGCGTAATACAAGACGCCAAAGTTACGGATCCTTCAAACGGACTCCACAGAATAAATCATAAGATACTGAAGTGATATTACAAGCGCACTGTCTTAACGCTAAATATGGCGTGCGCGCTATCCCAGAACGACTCCAGCAGCCTTCACACAACTCACGATTAGTGCTCCCGGCACTGAGCAGTGTTTTACACTCTTAACACCACTACGAAACATATACTAGAACCAAGAACGAATCCTTTATTCCCGTCAGGACGGGTATAATCACATGCAAATCAATATTTCCTGCTGCGAACACAAAGGTAGTACAATGTACACACTTGCTAGAGCATTGGAGGCCATCACCACCAACCCGCCGCCGACGCACTCCTCAAATCATAACACAGCGCCGTGAGCAACCAACGCTCCTCCGTAACGGTCACTCCAAAACTCGCCAACACATGCCAAAGCAACGGGCGCGCACGACCACTAGGAACCCGTAGCGGAAAACAAAGAGAGCCATAGCCGGAAGCGCCGAGTTTAAATAGCGGCGAGAAGAGGAAAATCAGAGAGGAAACGCGCATGCCAGAACCAGCGGGCTTACTGCCCCTACTAGATAAAAGAATCACTGGCGCCAGCGACTCCCCCCACGGCTCACGGATCCTTTCTATCGGATTGTAGTCTGGCCGGCCGTTTTCAACACAGACACATTCGGAGTGTAGCAGGGGCACGCCTCGTGTTCCGTGCGGACGGTGCTGGCGCGCCACCGTGCCGTGTGTACAGGAGGAGTGGCCGGTACGGTGGACCGCGCCTTGCCGCCCCGGCAGGTGATGGATGGATCGGCCGGGGCTCGGCATCGCAAGTGGGCGCCGGCAGCGGCCAGCAGGCAGAAGCTAGCAGCCAGCTACCAGCCTGCCCTTCTCTCCTCTCCTCTCAGCGCCGTGACTAATGCCGCTCACGTCCCACGGGATCCGCGAGAAATATGGCTTGTCGCGGTGGTCCGCTGGGGAGCAGAATGAAGTTTCTCCAGAATTTCAGGGAGGAAAGGGAAAAAAGACATGTCACTTCCGGTCTGCTGCCGAGTTCCTAGCGCGCCTGCCGTACGCCCCGCGGTCCTAATAAAGTGTTTCACGCTATATATATGAAGATGTCCGGAAGAACAGATACCATCTTCATATATACTGGGTGATCAAAAAGTCAATATAAATTTGAAAACTCAATAAATCACGGAATATTGTAGATAGAGGGGTACAAATTGACACACATGCTTGGAATGACATGGGGTTTTATTAGAACCAAAAAAATACAAACGTTCAAAAAATGTCCGACAGATGGCGCTTCATCTGATCAGAATAGCAATAATAAGCATAACAAAGTAAGACAAAGCAAAGATGATGTTCTTTGCAGGAAATGCTCAATATGTCCACCATCATTCTTCAACAATAGCTGTAGTCGAGGAATAATGTTGTGAACAGCACTGTACAGCATGTCCGGAGTTATGGTGAGGCATTGTTGTCGGATGTTGTCTTTCAGCATCCCTAGAGATGTCGGTCGATCACGATACACTTGCGACTTCAGATAACCCCAAAGCCCATACTCGCACGGACTGAGGTCTGGGGACCTGGGAGGCCAAGCATGACGAAAGTGGCGGATGAGCACACGATCATCACCAAATGACGCGTGCAAGAGATCTTTCATGCGTCTAGCAATATGGGGTGGAGCGCCATCTTGCATAAACATCGCACGTACCAGCAGGTGTTTATGAGCCAGGGTGGGGACGATGCGATTCTGTAACATATCGGAGTACCTCTCATCCGTCACGGTAGCAGTTTTGCTGTCCAGCTCGATCTGTCGGACATTTTGTGAGTTTTTTTTTGTTCTAATAAAACCCCATGTCATTCCAAGCATGTGTGTCAATTTTTACCTCTCTATATACATTATTACATGGTTTACTAAGTTTTCATATTTATACTGACTTTTTGATCACTCTGTATACAGGGTGTTACAAATTGGTACGGCCAAACTTTCGGGAAACATTCCTCACACACAAAGAAAGAAAATATGTTACGTGGACATGTGTCCGGAAACGCTTACTTTCCATGTTAGAGGTCATTTTATTACTTATCTTCAAATCACATTAACCATGGAATGGAAACACACAGCAACAAAACGTACCAGCGTGACTTCAAACACTTTGTTACAGGAAATGTTCAAAATGTCCTCCGTTAGCGAGGATACATGCATCCACCCTCCGTCGCATGGAATCCCTGATGCGCTGATGCAGCCCTGGAGAATAGCGTATTGTATCACAGCCGTCCACAATACGAGCACGAAGAGTCTTACATTTGGTACCGGGGTTGCGTAGACAAGAGCTTTCAAATGCCCCCATAAATGAAAGTCAAGAGGGTTGAGGTCAGGAGAGCGTGGAGGCCATGGAAATGGTCCGCCTCTACTAATCCATCGGTCACCGAATCTATTGTTGAGAAGCGTACGAACACTTCGACTGAAATGTGCAGGAGCTCCATCGTGCATGAACCACATGTTGTGTCGTACTTGTAAAGGAACATGTTCTAGCAACACGGGTAGAGTATCCCGTATGAAATCATGATAACGTGCTCCATTCAGCGTAGGTGGAAGAACATGGGGCCCAAACAAGACATCACCAACAATGCATGCCCAAACGTTCACAGAAAATCTGTGTTGATGACGTGATTGCACAATTGCGTGCGGATTCTCGTCAGCCCACACATGGTTATTGTGAAAATTTACAATTTGATCACGTTGGACTGAAGCCTCATCCGTAAGGAGAACATTTGCACTGAAATGAGGATTGACACATTGTTGGATGAACCATTCGCAGAAGTGTACCCGTGGAGGCCAATCAGCTGCTGATAGTGCCTGCACACGCTGTACATGGCACGGAAACAACCGGTTCTCCCGCAGCACTCTCCATACAGTGACGAGGTCAACGTTACCTTGTACAGCAGCAATTTCTCTGACGCTGACATTAGGGTTGGTTATCGTCAACTGCACGAAGAATTGCCTCGTCCATTGCAGGTGTCCTCGTCGTTCTAGGTCTTCCCCAGTCGCGAGTCATAGGCTGGTATGTTCTGTGCTCCCTAAGACGCCGATCAGTTGCTTCGAACGTCTTCCTGTCGGGACACGTTCGTTCTGGAAATCTGTCTCGATACAAACGTACCGCGCCACGACTATTGCCCCGTGCTAATCCATACATCAAATGGGCATCTGCCAACTCCGCATTTGTAAACATTGCACTGACTGCAAAACCACGTTCGTGATGAACACTGACCTGTTGATGCTACGTGCTGATGCAATGAGTCGCATGTCAACACAAGCGCCAAAGTCAACATTACCTTTCTTCAATTGGGCAAACTGGTGGTGAATCGAGGAAGTACAGTACATTCTGACTAAACTAAAATGAGCTCTAACGTGGAAATTAAGCGTTTCCGGACACATGTCCACATAAAATCTTTTCTTTATTTGTGTGTGAAGAATGTTTCCTGAAAGTTTGGCCGTACCTTTTTGTAACACCCTGTATATAGTTATGGTTCACCGGCCATCAGACCATCTTCTGTGCAGATATACACACATTGCCCGAACTCTTACGGAAATCGGTAAAGCCGCGACTAATGAGTGTAATAGACAGGGGCACTACGAATATAGTGCGGGACAATAAGTTGTGAATGTGTGTCTTACGGGAGGCGTCCCTGCAGTTTCACTATCCTCTTTGTCCTCGCTGGTTCAGTTGGATGCCGGCACGGCAGATCAGCGTGTTGGGTCAGAGGGCTGCTCGCCCTCTATTATAAAAAATCTGAGTAAAGGAATCAACAATCCACTTGAACGGATGTCTTGTGACGTCCGCCCAACGAAACGCAACGAAAAATACCGAACGAAATGAAAAAAAAAAAGATGGATAGAGCATCTGCCATGTAAGCAGGAGGTCCCGGGTGCGAGTCCCGGTCGGCGCACATATTTTGCACTGTCCCCGTTGACGTATATCAACGCCTGTATGCAGCTCAGGCTATTCATTTCATTATACTGATTTAACTGTAAAATTCGCGTTTCACGCAGTCGACTGCACCATTTTGCTGGAAACGCAGGAGGGTGGCATAGGTTACCTTTCAACAGAAAGATTCCTAACGTTTGGTAATAAAATAATATTTATTAAGCATGAAGAAATACTCATCTTGAAAGACACTTCTTCCTATGAAATGTCCACCACAATTAGATGTTTAAAGTTATTACAAATCCTCTAAAATTCAAGGGTTGGAACTTAAATAGTGGCACCTATTTATTCACAACAGATACAAAAGAGTTACAAGTTTGTACCTGTTACTGTCCTTCAGAGTAGTTACCCGCGTTGTGTAGAATCCGTTGCCAGCGATGTGCGTATACCGTTAGCAGAGCATGTTCTGTTGATGATGCGAATGGAGCGGTCTAAAGTCATGGTGATTCTCGTGTACGACTGTGATGGTGTTATCCTAACGCATTACCTTCCTCCACGGCAATGTTCAGTATTACTGTTCGTTTTTGGAGAATCACCTGCAACCAGCCTTGCGAAAAAAGTGGTGACAGTTTCTGCGCAACCTACCCATCTTTTGCACGACAATACGCGGGCGCATATAGCGCAAGCTGTGGCTGCTCTGTTCGGTCGATGGGACTGGGAAGTACTGTACCATCCACCATACTCCCCGCACATAGGTATTGGTGACTCTGATTTGATTCTGAAGATGAAGGAACCACTTCGGGCATTCGCTTCAGAACTGTTCCAAGGATTCGACAGGCAGTAGACCGCTCCAATCGCACCATCAACAAAACAGGCTGTGCTAACGGTATACTAAGCCTTCCACATCGCTGGAAACGGCTTCTACACAATTCTGGTGACTACTTTGAAGAAGAGTAACAGGTCCAAACATGTAACTCTTTTGTATCGGTTGTAAATAAATAGTTTAAGTTCCCACACACGTCTTAAAGTCCGGCCACTGTGCCCCTGAGTGATGCCTGCGTAGAGTCCAGAGCTGGGCTACGATGCCTACGGGGCGTAAATCTCGGAGACGACGGACGAACACTGCAGCTTGTAGACAGAACCCTGAGACCGTACACGACTCGGCGCACTGAAGATAACTATCCGCCGTAGTTCACTGCTCCGGTATTTAACGAGGCATGATACAATCGCTGTCCTCACACGATGCCCATGGGATGGCAGCTGCTGCCCGTGGCGGACCTCAGTGTAGTTCGTACAGCCAACCCATACAGCTGCTGCGCTACGAGTGTTTTGAGCGTGACTTATCGATTGTGGTGCGGTACCCTCTGGAGTCGTGGGTATCGTCCCGATACATGCCCGTTCATTACAGCACGAGAATGGAAACGCGTTCGTATTTATCGAAAGATGTTACTGTTCGTTGTCAATGGCTTGGTGCTAAATTCTTCAAACCACACTAAAAGTAACTCCTTACAGGAGTACCGGGTAGTTGTAACTAAAGTGCAGCGACTCACGGTGGTCAAGTGTGCGCTGTAATCATCGTATGGCAGCGAAACGTGGTAGCTATGCTAAGGCGTTAGTGCGGAACCGATTTTCGCTGGAAAAAATAGTTCCAATTTGGTCACCAGGCGCAAATCTGGCGTTGTACAGCACCTCGTCGACGTCCCCGATGCTCATCATACGAGGATTGGAACGTTAATGGTGGCAACTATTTATATACAGCTCGTCCAAAATAGATATGTGTTGCAAAGTTTTACTTATATTCAGAGTAGTCACCAGCATTGTGTATAACCCGTTGCCAGAGATGTGGTAATTGTAGCATACTCTTGTCAGTGCCAGTTGTGTTGACAGTTCGAGCGGCATGGTCTATTGCCCGACGAATTTGTAGCAGTTCTGCAGCGAATGCCTTGAAGTGTTTCCTTCAGTTTAGAAATCTAGTTCAACTTACGAGGGCTTAAGTCAGGGGAGTGTAGTAGGCGGTACAGCACTTAGCAGCCCCATCAGTCAACAAACTAACAGCTTGCACTGTACGTGCTTGAGCGTTGTCCTGCAAAATGATGGTCAGGTCCAGGAGACAGTGTCATCACTTCTGTCTCTATGCTGTTTATTTTCGGGACACAACCTACGATCAGCTTAGAGACAGAAGTGATGACACTTTCTGCAGGATCTAACCATCATTATGCATGACAATGCTCAAACACGTACAGTGCAAGCTTTTAGTTTGTTTGACTGATGGGGCTGCTAAGTGGTATACCACCTACTGCACTCCCCTGAGTTAAGCCCTAGTGAGTTCAACTTGATTTCTAAACTGAAGGAAACACTTCATGGCATTCCCTTCAGAACTGCCGCAAATTCGTCGGGCAATAGACGGTGCCGTTCGAACTGTCAACACAACTGGCACTGCTAGGAGTATCCTACGACTTCCACGTCGCTGGCAACGGTTTATACACAATCCTGGTGACTACTGTGAAGGTCCGTAAAACTTTGAAACACTTCTCTATTTTTTACGAGCTGTAAATAAATAGTTGCCACTATTAAAGTTCCAACCCTCGTATATATTATTTCCCAAGTCAACATCCCTCTTTCTTAACACATGCTAATCGTACAGAGATGAATCACGTATCGTTAGAAAGTTTTTTTTACCAGCTTATGATAGTGCCGACCGGTTTTCTGCTAATACTTACTATTTGGGGATATTTCAACTCGAAAGGTACATTATAACAAAGGCAAAAGGACAGAATGGAAGCCCAGCTCCATACACATATTTTATGAAGCTTTCTTATCTATCACGAATAAGAGACTCCCTTTCCATATTATCTAATTACAGATACCATTTTATTTGTGTTAAAGTACTTATTAACTGGATAATTTGTATACTGCATTGTCATAGACAATAACTGTGACCCTTGCTTACAGGTGACATTTCTAAACAAATATAGTTTCGGAAACGACAAACATATTTGTCATAACCACCTTGAATTGTGCTTTGCCTATTGCTAGTACGGACTAAAGTGCTTACATAAAGTACAAAGCGCAATTAAAATCTCTTAAATGCAGTTAGAGATTACTGTGGCCTTAGTCATATACAAGGTAAGAAGCTAAAATTCCGTTATAAACTATACATTTCGCATTTATGTACTTCTTTGTATTTTATATTCCTATTACTCATTAAACGTCACTTCAACTACAAATATTGTAAATACTACTAACGAAACTTATAAATTACAAGAGGTAATGCATGGAAATGTATATACAAGCATATATCATAAATTCATGATTATTACTTCCCGTTGTTCGAATGACAATTAAACAAATTTTCTCTTCATTCACACAATTACGCTTATTCCAATTACTACACTTATTCCAACTACTGCCATTATTTAAAACTATAAAAGTGGGAATGTTTCGCACAGGTCCCCCGTTACTGAACCAACTGTGTAAATGATGGTTGATAATAAAATGTACATTACACCATTCTCACTTGTTTACATTTTGTGCCCACGTTTTGTTCCTAATCCATTACGTATGCAAATATTTCCGTACGTCTTTCTTGCATTCCCATTGCACCTGGTTGCCTAAAGTGAAATTAATTTTTTCCACCGTAAGCCGCTTTCGCACTAACAAATTAGACTACCTAACGAGTTTCACAGGCATTCGATACTTAAAGCCCACAATGGACCTCAGCGAGCACCTGCAATTTAATTATCACCACCAGGGTAACATTGCCTTGATCAAATGTAACGATGACTTTGGCATAAAATAGTCATAGGTTTACAGCTTGCGTCGTAAGGGACAAATTGTCTACCCGTGTAGATAAGTTGTTTTCCAACCCCGTGGCCCTGGGTCGATTCCTGTTACTGTGAGGGATTTTTCTTGGCAGGAGGGCTGATATGAGATATACCCAGCCTCGTGAAGCCAACTGAAGAGCTATTCTACCGATATGTAGCGATTCCAAGGTCCAGAACCCTGTCAGTGACCAGGACAGTGGTGTGCAGACCACGTGGCCCTCCATACCGAATCGAGGCCCACGAGAAAAATAGGCCGCGGCGCGTACGTCACAGCACATCACACTGCGGGTCTTACGAGAGCAAGCAGCCGTCAGCGCTGGGGAACAAGTAACTATTTGAGACGAGTTCATTGTTTCTGAACTTCCCGTTTAAATGCATGCAAGATCTCGATAGGACTCTATAAGTTTAAGACCTCTAATGTGCACCTTTGCAATTACATACTGATTTCCCGTGTGTGCTGCACGGAGCCTAGTGTTCACGAAGTGTGGCGGACAAGTCGAGTAGTGTGGCGTCACAAATTGGTTGCAGGGCCCGTATATCTCGTTAGCCCCGATACCGCACATAATGACGCCACTGGCAGGAGATAACGAGGACGGTCGGGTCCGATGGCTCGAGAACGCTCAACTTCAGTTTTTCATACTACCATATTATAGTAACATAATTAGCGTAAATATAAACCGTAACTGTTTTGTAATCTCATCCTGTTAGGCTCTGAAAACGTGTAAAATCAGTTGATATGATATAAAGAGCGCACACGATCGCTTAAAGAAATCGTATCTTGGAAACTAGTGCAGGCAGAATTCTTGTAAAATAAGCTGCAAACAGCTGTTGTGTGATCCTTTAAGAAAACTGCTGGTTTCACAACGATAGATTTGCATCTTAAGGTACATGGGAATAGAGGAGAATAGTACTTGAGGGAACTAAGAATTAGAGAAAATTTATAAAATATAATTTTTTTATAGTAGTAAAAATCTAGGGACAAGAATATAACAGCGTATAGGAAGGATGTAACTTCCAGAAGCAAATTATAGTGTGGGGCTCCACTTACTTATTTTCAGAACGTTTACAGCAAAAAATTCAGCCTTTTGGACATCCCATCATTCCCAATCAGATTACAATAATTCGTCAAAACAGTCTAAAGTTGAAACAGGTGGAATGTAGAAGACGGCCGTAGAAAGAAGTCAGTACTAAAAGGAACACTAAAACTGTAAAACCAGAAAATAGGCGAGCTTACGGATGAAAGTGACTATTTTAATATTCCTTTCAGAGCCGACTTCCTTCAGATCTTTTAGATCTGTTTAAACTTTTGACTTTCCTCACTATTTTTACGAACTATTAGTAGATGCCCGGTACGCTCGAGTTTTGCCTGTAAAAGATCTGAAAATAAGTCGACTCGTATATTTAAATTCGCTTCTCTCTGTTACGTCCTTTATTTGATGTTATGTTCTTCTCTCTCTTCTAAATTTTTAATATTTTTTTTATAATTCTTAATTCCCCCATGTGCTGTTGTACTATATTTAGAATTACCTCTAGATGCAACTTAACATTGTGAAACTGGTGGTACTATTGAAGGATCCTGTAGCAGCTGTTTATTGTTTATTTTTCGAGAACGCATACCTTCAGTAGAGGATGCTCATGTTGTTAAGCTTGCTATTATTACAGATAGAGCATAGTAGATTGTCGTAAAACGGGTTTCGGCTGTAAAGGTTTCTTTCTGTTATGCCAGAATTTTCATGCGTGCCCCATTCGTCCTCTTCGTAGAACATCACGGTAGTGTTAGCATTCTGCACATGTATGGGTCAACATCGCAGCTTCAATAGTTCTGATTGCTTAATTGATTCGCGCACAACGGGTAGCAATGTCATTGATGTGTGTTGTGTACACGGGATTTCTAGCTTATTCCCACAAAACTAAGACTAAATGTATGACACAGGGAAAGCGCGAGGGCTATTCGACGGTCCCATCACGATGCTGGCTCTTTTTTTTTTCAAGTTTTTGAACCGCCTCGTTATGCTTGTTTCTGCCGGTGATGACCTCCCATAATGGCGTCGATAGTTCTGTAGCATTTTTGTTGCAGATATGGATTTTGCATGTCATGTGCCACAATGAATTTTTTCTGGTGTGTTGCCGTTTTGGTGCACTCCATGTCAAATCTGCAAAGAGGTGCAGAAGGGGAAAATCTTTGAGAGCTGCTAAACGTTTTAAAAATGCACGAATCTCTATCTATAATAGTTACCAAGTTAATTTTTTCAAATGACAGTGAGACCTTTTGGACACTCTTTAGTACTGCGGCAGCACATCCTGAGTCAGTATCAGCTTGTAACAACTTTTTTTTCCCTCTCTCTCTCTTCGAATCATCAGTCGTCTGACTGGCTGATACAGACTCTACGAATTTCTCTGCTCTGCTTGAAGTAGTACTTGCTCGCTAAATCGTCAACCATTTGCTACATACATTCCAGCCTCTGTCCTCCCATACAGTTTTTACATTCTACAGCCCACTCAAATACAATGCAAGTAATTCCTTCATGTCTAAGAACGTATTTTATCATTACGTTGCTAATTCTTGTCAACGTTTTCCACATGTTCCTCTCCTCGCCATATCTGTAGAGATCCTCTTAATTTCTTATCTTATCAGTCATCACAATGTTTCAACATCCTTCTTTAGTAACATATTTCAAACTCTGCGATTGCATTCTTTTCTGGTTTTCCCACAGTTCATGATGCACTACTTTAAAGTGATGTGTTCCACACAGTCTCAGAAATTTCTTCCTGAAATTTGATGCAAGTAGACTTCATTAGACTAGCATCATTACTTATACTTATCTGCCCTTTACGTCCTCCTTGCTTTGTCCGTCATGTGTTGTTTTGTTTCCAATGTAGCAGAACTTACTTACTTAACCTATTTCGTGGTCAACAAATTTGGTGTTAAGTTTATCACTAATCTCATTTCTTCTGCGCCTTATCAGGCCTACTTTTGCTTTCTTCGGTGTACTTTCAGAACACAGTATGTGGTTATTAACGTCTGCTCAGTTCTTCCATATTTTTATTTAGAATAGCATGTCATCTGCGAATCGTACCATTAGTATCTTTTGTTCTCGAAGTTTACGGCCACTCCTGTCCCTTCTCTTTTACTTCCAGCATTGCTTCTTTAATGTAGAGATCGAACAGAAGGTGCGGAAGACTGCATTCCATGTTCTTCTTAATCCGAGCACTTCGTTCTTTCTTCCATTCTATCTCATGCTTCTTCACATGTTGTATACGAGTGTTACCGGTCTTTCCCAAATTTCGAGCATGTTGCGCCATTTAAAATTTTCGAACGCTTTTCCTAGGTTGACAAATTATATGAAACTGCTAATTTTTTTAATGTCTTGTTTGCCTCTTTGTGAATAGACTTACTGTAATGAATTCCCACATGTACAGCAGTGTCTTTTTTAATATTTTCGTGTTGAAAACATTTTGTAACTGCTGTGGATTTTCTTACGTATAAAGATGGACATATAAAAATTAAGCTGTATATCGAATTACGATGTGAGAGTTCCATTTTGTCATAATCATTTCAGTCGTTTTCGAACAAATTTGGATTGCAACGATATAAAATCGATCGTTTTTTGAACAACCTGGTTGTGTCACAACCGTCATTATTATTTTACTGCCGGCCGGAGTGGCCGTGCGGTTCTAGGCGCTACAGTCTGGAGCCGAGCTACCGCTCCGGTCGCAGGTTCGAATCCTGCCTCGGGCATGGATATGTGTGATGTCCTTAGGTTAGTTAGGTTTAATTAGTTCTAAGTTCTAGGCGACTGATGACTTCAGAAGTTAAGTTGCATAGTGCTCAGAGCCATTTGAACCATTTTTATCATTTTACTGCAACCAACGGACGCATTATCGTTTCAGTATGGGCGCTGGAGAATACGTTTCAGTAGTTAATGGCAGAATACAGTAGCACAAATTGTGAACCAGGTCAGAAGAAAACCACAATAGTTCTAAAATAACACATAACCTTGTCATCGAAAAGGAAACACTATATACACTGAGGCGTCCAAAAACAGGTATAGGCATGAGTGATCAAACACTTAGATATGTAAACAGGAATAATACGGCGCTGAGATCGGCGACGGCTATATAAGACAACAAGTGTCTGGCGCAATTTTTTGTTCGGTTACTGCTGTAACAATGACGGGTTATCAAGATTGAAGTGAGATTGAATGTGGTGTTCTAATCGGCGCACGAACAATGCGACGCAGCATCACCGAGGTAGCCCATGAAGTGGGGATTTTCCGTACGACCATTTCACGAGTGTACTGTGAATATCAGCAGTCCGACAAAGCATCAAGTCTCCAACATCGCTGTGGCCCGAAAAATATAATGCAGAAAACAGTTCAACGTGACAGAAGTGCAACCCTTCCGCAGATTGCTGCATATTTCAATGCTGGATCATCAACAAGTGTCAGAGTGCGAACCATTCAACGAAACATCATCGATATGGGCTTTCGGCCCACTCGTGTATCCTTGATGACTACACGACACAAAGGTTTACACCTCGCCTGGGCTCGTCAACACCGATATTACACTGTTGATAACTGGGAACATGTTGCCTGGTCGGACGAGTCTCATTTCTAATTGTATCGATCGTACAGACATATGGAGACAATCTCATGAGTCCATGGATCCAGCGTGTGAGAAGGGGACTGTTCAAGCTGGTGGAGGCTCTGTAATAGTGTGGATACTGGGCAGTTGGAGTGATATGGGACCCTTGAGACGTCTAGTTACGACTCTGACAGGTGACACTGTAACCTCCCCACAAAAATTTTAAAAGAAAAAAATATGACAATATTTAATTATGAATGCTAATGGACATTGTGCTAAGCGTAACCTGCCCACAATCTAATGTACTGACAATGGCAACAAAAATGTGAAATTCGCAATCTGACTCAACTATAAATTCTTCAGCAAAAAATTAAAGTCTATTCAGTGATAAGAAAATTCAATTAAACCGAAACATCGGTCTTTGGCCCTGTGTAAAACAATCAGAATTAGATTCTTACCTCAGTATAACTGGATGTCAAATTTCTGCTCTTATCTTTGCGCACGGCTTGGAGGAACTGCATTGCAAATAATAATATTCCTTTTTTCTGTGATTTTACTGAAAATTTTCTTTAAAAGAAGTGGAATGAAATGGGAAGTGCAACGAAATTTTTAGTTCAATAAAAATTAAAATTTTGAAAAAATGCTTTTGAAATAAAATTATTATTGGGGCACTTGTTCGAGAATAATTACAATAAATAAATTTTTACATTATCTAATGATTATATTAATTATCAGTATACCTCATTCAGCATCTTCACCAGTGTTGTCGCCAGACCACATCGCGCAATCCCACTGGACTGCTACCACTGACCGACCGCTCTGCATGACGACTACTAGCGTACTGCACTGCACGACTACTACTGACCGACCGCTCGCAACTAAACCGAGTTCCCGTCTGCCACGACTACAGACAGAGTACTGCCCTCAACTAGACAGAGCTACACACTCGCAACGACTGACTGACAGACTGAGAACCGCTCGCAACACTCGCGCGGTCAAGCGCATACTCTCTGGTCACAGATGCTACAATGCCTCGCCATCGCTGCTATGTTACATACGTGTTTCATAACCCTCCACTGGGGCGGCAAATATTTGGCAGCGATGGTGAGTCATTTGGACTTGCCAAGCGCGGCAAAATTTTTCTTTAATTAACAAAATTCTACAACTTACAGAATATTTAAATGTTGTGCACACGCACTAAGTACAAAATATATCAGACAAAGACAAAATGTGAGTACAAAACATAGTAGCAAATCAGAAAAATGTATATACAAATTATTTGACAGATAAAGTGCACAGGCACTGAAAGAAAAATTCTTTAGCATATTCAGAACAAATAAACAGACTGGCAAAAAATATTATGTTGACAAGTGACATGAGTGCACATGCACTGCAGTTGAGAACATATCAGTAATTGATGAAATGTATGTACAATTAGTAACAAATGGCATAAGTGCATTCGCATTAAAGTATTGAATATACAGAATAGTAGAAAACATATTGAAAAATGAGATAAGTGTACAGGCACTGAAGTTCAGTAGAAAACATATTAACACCTAACAGAAGTGCACATGCACTGTAGTTCAGAAAATAAAAAAATGTATATACAATATAAAAGACAAGAGTGTACATATACTGTACTTCAGAACAAATCGAAAAATGTCTTTAGCATTTTCGCAATAAATAAACATAATGGCAAAAAAATCATGTCCAAAGTGCACATGCACTGAAAAATGTCTTTAGCATTTTCACAACAAATAAACATAATGGCAAACATCATGTCGACCAGTGACATAAGTGTACTCGCACTGGAGTTCAGCGAATCGAAAAATGTATAACCTATGAACATAAATGATGTTACCAAATTTTTTTTTTTTTTTTTATGTGACAAGAATCAGGATAGGAAAGGGAAGGATTGCATCATGGTTGTAGCACTTTAGATTGCACACAGCTGCTCTGAAAGTCCATATCTTTCCACAGAAGTACAACACTAAGTGACACAACTTGAAGTTCTTTTCCCATCAGAATTTATCAGTGTAGCCAAGACACTGAACTGTCGTAGTAATGTTCCATGTTTTCATTTTGGCAGTACATTAGGTACACCAAACAGTGGGACCATAATAACGTCTTCATTGCTCACGGTGGTGGACAGCATGTTGTGTCAACACCACGCTCTTACAAGGCACACCAACGTAGAATTAGTGCAAAAACCAAATATAGTGCTCCATGATCACTAGGATAAACAGGACAAATGGACATTGCAGTAATTTAGGGTAGTCAGCTTATGAGGTGAAGGACATCAAGTCACGTAATATTGACAATTACAGACTTAATTAGCAGTTTGTGGCATTCATAGCCCAGTTATTGAACATTTCTGTACCAAGTATGTAGTATTACAGAAAAATGTTCATTAATTGTTTTACATAGGATCAGTAGCCTTCTTTTCCTAGTTACAAAGCATTATGAAATAAATGCATTCTTTTCCAGTTACAAAATATAGTATAATTAATTAATCATTTGTCTTCCAATAGTAATAATCATTATCTTTTTCCTAACCACAAAGCATTATGAAACAATAGCATAGTTAATTAATTATGTGTCATTCCAATCTAGTAAGAATCATTAGCCTTCTTCTAATTACAAAGCATTATTAAACAGTCACATTCATTTCCAGTAACAAAGTATGGCATCGTTAATTAATCATTTGTCATTTCAATAGTAAGAATCATTAGTCTTCTCCTAATTACAAAGCATAATTAAACAGTAGCATAGTTAATTAATTATGTGTCATTCCAATCTAGTAAGAATCATTAGTCTTTTCCTAATTACAAAGCATTATGAAACAGTCACATTCATTTCCAATAACAAAGTATGGCATCGTTAATTAATCATTTGAAATTAAAATATAGTAAGAATTATTAGCCTTCTCCTAATTACAAAGCATTATTAAACAGTCACATTCATTTCAAATTACAAAGTATGAACATAGAAAACAAGAACTAATTAATGGCATAATTAATAACAATTCATCGACTGACATTAATTATTGGCACTCAGTGGCCAGCAAGTATTGAATGGAATAAAACATAGTTCATCATTCAGTATTATTCAGATCATCACGAAGTCATTATTAAAAATCAGTTAATTACAGTCATAGCATTAATAATCACAGGCATTATAAGTAGTCTCATTACAATAAATAGTGGCAGTTATTAGCTAGTGACAAAGCATTATCTTAAATATATACTTTTTTTTTGTCTCATTAAGACGTCATTACTCAAGTGACATACTATTCAGAGCTAATCAGTATTATTCAGAATTTTCTCAAACTGGTATCACTACTTGGGACTGGTAATACATTTTATTATTTTTTTTTGTTAGCAATGCATTGCGTTGGGATCGATAATTAATTGTTGAGACATAACACTATTTGCTTTTGACCTATTGCTGCAAATGAGGACAGGTAACGTCATTCGTCATGAGTCAGCTGTAGCAAGGTTATGTAACAAGGCAGTATATGTGATCATATTTATAAATGATAGACACAAATGGGTAAAAAAAATAAAATAAAAATGCAAGTACTAGAACAGGTATAATAAGTAACAGGTTTAGTAAGTATCATGAAAGTGCTTCTCCTGGAAAAAATACAAAATGGATTATTGACCTGAAAGAAGAAACGCACACTATGCTGAAAAGTAGTGAACTTCGAATTAACAGGTAGTGAAATGTGTATAAAATGTGTTCCATAGCTGTCCTTTCCAAAACTTTCCGTCATCCTACTATGCAATGTAACACCTGCTGTCAAAACAAACTGCAACAAATACTTAAATAACTACGTAGCATAAATACATAACTTCAACACTATCCTCATCTGTAAAGAAAACTTCATTATCCATATCATCATAACTTCATTATCATCATCACCTGTAAAGAAAAACTTCATTATTCATAATACCATTTCCCTCATCATTATTCATCAGTATTCATTATCATCTGCAAAAAATCACTTCATTACTCATTATACAACTATTCCTTATCTCTAGCATATTTCATCACTAAAACTAAGGTGTGTAGTTCAGTCTGACAGCCTGCATCAATCACCTTGTATTCTGAAAGAAAAAATTAGTTAAGACTGCTATTCTGTGATGAGTATTGTATATTCTTGTTAATGCCTGCCAATCCTGATCCATTTACTCTTCCTCATAAAGTTATTGCATCTTCTTTCGTTTATTCCGTAGGTGAAATTCCCATTTCTGTTGAATTTATCTCTTACACGCATCATTTCTTTCTGAAATTGATGAACAAAGATTAATGTCTTGCATTTAAATCATATACCCACTAAATAATGACTGGTTAATGGTGACGCAATTAAGCATACAGCATAACATGACAGAAAACGTAATGTGTCAAAGACATTGACAGTGTTCAGATGCAAAAATGTACACAGAATAATACAATGCAGCAGCAAAAAATGTAAAACAGTCACGATGTTGAGATGTCATAAGGCAAAAAAATGTCAAAGTCAACTGGTGTGTGTTATATCTTAACTATTTCACAGTGCATACAAACAAAACTGGAATACAATCATACATAAAAAGACAAAATGTGACGTTCGTTGTGTTCAGCTTGTATGTAGTGTAGTTAATCGAGGCGAGAATTAAAGACTTTAATGAAAAAATGTAATGAAATTAACACGTCATTAGCTAACATTGCATAATTAGTCATAAAGTACGTAAGTTCATCTGGAAAAATATGCACGGTCTGATGTGTAACGACAAGAAAAGCGACCTGCTAACCTTACCTTGCCGGGCACTTGCCAAGAAAAAATACGATAATCATCAGTAATTAGTCAGGTGAAATAATTGCGTTAGTAAATGGCATCATAGTGTGTTGAATCATAAAGTGTCTTCACTCAATAAACGGTTTAATGTTTGAGATATGGTGATTGCCTTTCGATTTTTTGATTCTCAAAGTTTCGACGTGTACAACATTGGGGTGAGGGATGCTGCGAATCCGATATGGACCTGCGTATAGAAGTTCAAATTTACTGCACTTACCTTTTAATTTGCTGGATAAATAGTGTGTACGTATTAATATCTTCTGTCCAACGTGAAAGTCGCGGCGTGTACAAACCTGTTTTTGCTGTCTTCTCCTGCGCTCTGCGGCACGTTTGATGTTGTTCAGCGCAATGTCAATTATTTCGTGGTGTCGTAGGCGACGACTTTTGGGAAATTTTACTAATTCTTTAATTTTGTTTGGTGGTTCAACGTTTTTCAGTATAACAGACGGAGATAGCATAGTGGATTCATTGGGAATGGAATTAATTACGTCTTGGAATGAGAGTATGTGTGTATCCCAATCAATATGTCTTTTGTGGCAGTATATTCTACACAGTTTACCAATTTCTTTCATTAACCTTTCACAGAGGTTCGAAGAAGCGTGGTACTTGGATATATAGATCGGAGAAATGTTTCTGGCTCGTAACATGCGTGTCCATACGCTAATACGAAATTGAGATCCATTGTCAGAAATTACTTTCATCACATGCCCTACATGAGATAGAAAATGTTTTACAAATGCTTTCGAAACAGTTTTAGCAGTAGCTTTGCGTAATGGAGTGAAAGTAACAAATTTTGAAGTGAGCTCAACAGCGACAAAGATGTAGCAAAAACCTCTGTTAGTTCTCGGAATCGGACCAAAAATATCTACTGCGGCCATGTGTCTTAATTTAACAGGTACAATGGGATATAATGGAGGAATATCTGAAGTGGTGTCTGATTTAGCTTTCTGGCAAATTTTACAAGACGCTATAACTCGTCGTATACGTTTCTCCATGTTGGTGAAATAACAGTTCTGTCTCAGTATAAGAAAACATTTTCGTGCTCCGTAATGTGCGTAACTTAAATGAGTGTACCAGATTAATTTGTTAACCAGTTCGTCAGGTATGCATAATAACCAATTGTTGCTGTCAGGATGAGAGCGGCTAAACAGAATGTCATTGCGTACAGTGTAGTGGTTTCTAATCGTAACATTATTCTTATCTTGCCAAAGCTGTTTAATTTCTTTCCACACGTTGTCTTTGTTTTGTTCTTGTGCTATGTCCTGTAATGGCGATGAAATAAAGTTTTCAAATGCAACTTGCTGAATGTACATGACACTGAAATTTGTTTTGCAGAAGTTGGTTGCTACGTCTTGCTGATTGTTGCTGAGAGAACGCGATAGTGCGTCTGCTATAACATTTTGCGTGCCGGGAATGTGAACTATTGTAAAATTAAATTCCTGTAAATATAGTTTCCATCTACTTAATCTATCGTGAGTAAATTTAGCCGAAAGTAAAAATTGTATCGCTCTGTGGTCTGTGTATACGGTGGTATGTCTGCCATAAAGAAAATGCCTAAATCTCGTGAAAGCCCATACAACACATAATGTTTCCAGTTCTGTAACGGAATAATTTCGCTCAGCAGGTGACAAAATGCGGCTTGCAAATGCGATGTTTTTAATTACTGTTGAGCCATCTTCTTCAATTTCCTGAAAAATATGTACACCTAAAGCGGTGTTGGAACTGTCGGTGGCAATGGAAAAATTTCTAGTAAGATCTGGGTGCGATAAAAGTGGAGCATTCAACAGAGCATGTTTCAGGTTCATGAATTCAGAATGTGCTTGCTTATCCCAAGACCAAATAGTGTTTTTACCTGTTAATTGGCATAGTCTAGGCGTGTCTAAAGCAGAATGGTGAATAAATTTACGAAAAAAGTTAATTAAGCCCAAAAAACTGCGTAATTGTTTCTTCGTCGTAGGAACACTAATGTCACGTAGAGCCTGAAGTTTTTCTGGATCAGGCGCAATGCCTTCTGCTGAAATTACGTGTCCAAGAAATTTTATGGAAGTTTTGCCAAAATGCGATTTACTGAGGTTAACTGTAAGTCCTTGTGCATGGAAAGTTTGTAACAGTTGTTCAAGAATCAGATTGTGTTCAGACCAGTTAGCTTCTGCGATAAGAATATCGTCTACGTACGTCGTAATTCTGTCCTTTAGTTCTGTCGGAAGTATGGTGTTCAAACCGCGAATAAAAGCTGCAGAAGAAATAGTTAAGCCGAACGGTAATTTGCAAAATTGATAACAGTCGCCGAAACAGAGAAAAGCTGTGTATTTTCTGCAGTTCGGATGAAGTTGAATTTGCCAAAATCCCGATTTCAAATCTAGTGTAGAATAAATAGCTGTACCGTGAAATTTCTGTAGAAGTTCCTCTAATGTCTGTGGTCGATCTGTTTCATTAATAATAATGTCATTAATGTGACGTGAATCAAGTACAAGGCGAAGTGAGCCATCTTTTTTCTTAACAATATGTAGCGGGTTTATGTATGGACTAACTGCCGGTTCTATAATTCCTTGGTCAAGCATATCCTGCAATTCCTTTTTAACCTGTTCTCTGTGAATATATGGGATAGGATAATGCTTTGCTTTAAATGTGTCGTGCGGTTTGACTTGAAATTCATACATAAAGCCGGACATAGTACCAGGAATGTTGTCAAAAACTGGAGCTTGCTGTAAAAGAATTTTGTGTAATTGCGTTCGTTCGTCGTCTGTAGTTGCACTGCTCTCTTTAACCTTATCAGAAATCAACTGCATAACGTCGTAGTCAGCTTCGTCTGGAGTATTATAGTTATGTACGTACGTATCCGTGAACAATGTGGGATTGCAGTCTATGTTACGTGTTGCGGAAATGACCTCTGTGCGGTTAATTGTTTGTTCTTCCGCAGATAAAGAGTGCTGAAAAGAAGTGGAATGAAATGGGAAGTGCAACGAAATTTTTAGTTCAATAAAAATTAAAATTTTGAAAAAATGCTTTTGAAATAAAATTATTATTGGGGCACTTGTTCGAGAATAATTACAATAAATAAATTTTTACATTATCTAATGATTATATTAATTATCAGTATACCTCATTCAGCATCTTGACCAGTGTTGTCGCCAGACCACATCACGCAATCCCACTGGACTGCTACCACTGACCGACCGCTCTGCATGACGACTACTAGCGTACTGCACTGCACGACTACTACTGACCGACCGCTCGCAACTAAACCGAGCTACCGACTGCCACGACTACAGACAGAGTACTGCCCTCAACTAGACAGAGCTACACACTCGCAACGACTGACAGACTGAGAACCGCTCGCAACACTCGCGCGGTCAAGCGCATACTCTCTGGTCACAGATGCTACAATGCCTCGCCATCGCTGCTATGTTACATACGTGTTTCAATATCGACCTTAGCGATATGGGTCTTTAATTTAGTAGATTACTCATACTACCTTTCTTGACTATTGTTGTGACCCGTGAAACTTTACAGTCTTTGGGTACGGATCTTTCGTCGAGCGAACGGTTGTATATGATTGTTAAGTATGGAACTAATGCATCAGCATTTTCCGAAAGGAACCTAATTGGTATACAGTCTGGACCAGAAGTCTTGCTTTTATTAAGAGATGTAAGTTGTTTCACTACCCCGACGATACTTACTTCTACGTTACTCATGTTGACAGCTGTTCTTGATTCGAATTCTGGAATAGTTACTTCGTCTTCTTTTGTGAAGGCATTTCGGAAGGCTGTGTTTAGTAACTCTGCTTTGGCAGCACTGTCTTCGATAGTATCTCCATTGCTATCGCGCAGAGAAGGCATTGATTGTTTCTTGGCACTAACATACTTCACACAGGACCACAATCTCTATGGATCTTCTGCCAGGTTTCGAGACAAAGTTTCGTAGTGGAATCTGTTATAGGCATCTCGCTTTGAAGCGAGCTTCTGTAAAATATCGCCAATCTTGGGGATTTTGCATCTGTTTAAATTTGGCATGTTTGTTTCGTTGCTTCTGCAACAGTGTTCTAACCAGTTTTGTGTACCAAGGAGGATCAGCTCCGTCGTTTGTTAATTTATTTGGTATAAATCTCTCAATTGCTGCCGATACTATTTCTTTGAATCCAAGCCGCATGTGGTCTACACTTATATTATTTATTTGGAATGAGTGGATTGTCTCTTAGGAAAGCGGCAAGTGAATTTTTATCTGCTTTTTCGAATAGGTATAATTTTCTCTTATTTTTCGAGGATTTGGGGATTACAATATTCAGTCTCGCTACGACAACCTGAAACGGTTTTGATGCTCGTTGTTAACTCAGGATTATTTGTTGCTAAGAGGTCAAATGTGCTTTCACAACCGTTTACTAATCGCCTGGGCTTATGAACTAACCGCTCGAAATAATTGTCAGAGAATGCGTTTAGCACAATTTCGGATGATATTTTATGCGTACCTCCGCAATTAAACATGTATTTTAGCCAAGATATCGAGGGAAAAGTATAGTCACCACCAACTATTATCGTATGAGTCGGGTACGTGTTTGAAACGAAACTCAAGTTTTCTTTGAACCTTTCGGGAACTGTATCATCTGAATTGGGAGGTCAGTAAAAGGATCAAATTATTATTTTCTTCCGGTTGTCAACAATGACCTCTGCCGATACTAACTCACAGGAAGGATCTACTTCAGTTTCGTGACAACATAAACTACTTCTGACAGAAACAAAAACGCCACCGCCAACCGTGTTTAGCCTATCCTTTCCGAACGCTGTTAGGTTCTTTGCAAAAATTTTGGATGAGCTTATATCCGACTTTAGCCAGCTTTCAGTGCCTATAACGATTTGAGCATCAGTGCTTTCTATTAGGGCTCGGAGCTCTGCTACTTTCCCAACACAGCTACGACAATTTACAACTGTTATACCAATGGTTCCTATCTATGTTCTTCCTGTGTTCAGCCTGCACCCTTTGGGACTGAGGCCCATCTTGTGTTTTCCCGAGACTCTTTAACCTAAAAAACCGCCCAGTCCACGCCACAAAGCCCCTGCTTCCCGTGTACCCGCCTCCTGCGTATAGTGGAACCCAAAACACAACCACCCTTTGGGGCAAGTTGAGGAATCTGCAGCCTACACGGTCGCAGAACCGTTTGAGCCTCTGATTCTTACCTTCCATTCGGCTCTGTACCAGAGGTCCGCAATCGGGCCTGTCGACTATGCTGCAAATGGTCAGCTCTGCTCTCATCTTGCAAGCAGGACTGGCAGCCTTTACCACTTCCGTTAGCCGCTCGAAACTAGAGAGAATCTCTTCTGATCCAAAGTGACACACATCATTGGTATCGACGTGAGCAACCACCTGCAGTTGGCTGCACCCTGTGCTCTTCATGACATCAGGGAGGACCCTTTCCACAACTGGAATGACTCCACCCGGTATGCGCACGGAGTGCACATTGGTTTTCTTACCCTTCTGCCTATGTCCAACTCTTAATCCTTTGTATATGGAAACTTTTCTATACGTCTTTCTTGCATTCACAGCGCAAGGTTTGCCCCTGGTGGCCGAGATTGGAACTAATTTTATTCTACCGTAAATCGATTCCGCATTAGCGCATTAGGATATCTACCAACTTACGCGCCATACGGCAATTACAGTCCACACTGGACCTCTGTGATTAGCTGTACTTACTATGCCACAATTGTGGTGATACTCAGTTGCGTGACATGCAAGACGTAACAGGTATAAATGCAGATTTTTTTGCTGGTGGCTGAGGACGGCGTACTGAACAGTATTAACCAGTATTAACGTCATTTGCAGACTGATAATTACAGCTATTGTAAGTCGTGTGCTTTTATGTTGAGAAGTATCTCCAAATACAAGTAGCAAGAACAAACCATTAATGCTTATTTTACCCATGGCAGCGAGTCAATTATTATAGTACGGACGCGTGGACGCAAAATAATTAATCTATACTGCAAGGTGTACTCCACTTGGTCGTGCAGTTACGATCCTGCAGAAAGCATCAGGTTTTAAAGTTTGTGACGTGTTTCTGGGAACACCGATCAATGCAGAGAGAGAGAAAGAGAGAAAAAATCACACTAGGGTTGGTTCAAATGGCTCTGAGCACTATGGGACTCAACTGCTGAGGTCATTAGTCCCCTAGAACTTAGAACTAGTTAAACCTGACTAACCTAAGGACATCACAAACATCCATGCCCGAGGCAGGATTCGAACCTGCGACCGTAGCGGTCTTGCGGTTCCAGACTGCAGCGCCTTTAACCGCACGGCCACTTCGGCCGGCTCACACTAGGGTTTGAACATACTAAGCTGTCACATATAAGTACACTACTTACTTTACTTTACACGTGGCTAAGGCCTTATCGACCATACACCTGCTCTACGAGCCTCTTCCAATTATTTCTATCCAGGGAAATTGTTGTCCAATCAGAGTTGAAGCCCATCCTAGCTGCATCTTCCCGGATATTCTCCATCCACCTAATTCGAGGTCTTCCTCTTCTTCTCTTTCCTTCTAATTTCTTAGTGGATGCTATTTTGGGTAGTCTGTTCTCCGGCATCCTTGCTACATGACCAGCCCAGTTCAGTCTTCTCTTCTTTAACATTTCCACAATGGTACTATGTTTGTACAGCTCCCGTAGTTCTTCATTTTTCCTTATCCTCCACTCCATGACATTTTCATCGAAGATTGGTCCAAATATTTTTCTTAGTATTTTTCTTCCAAATATCAACAGTTTTTCTTCATCTTTTTTCCTGAATGTAATAGCTTCACATCCATATAATGCTACTGGTACAATAGTTGACTGATAAAAACAGATTTTGAATTCAGTACTAAGTGATCTCATCCTTAAAATTTTGATACAGCTGTAAAAAGTTCTATTAGCTGCTGCTAGACGGGCGTCTATTTCTATTTCTGCTCTATTGTCTCTGCTAAAAAGACTCCCTAAGTACTTGAAGTGGTCAACTGCCTTGAAAGTGAGACCATTTACGGTCAGTGGTGTATTCTTTTGGAGTTTTTTACTTATGACTAGATATTCTGTCTTTTCTTCATTCACATGAAGTCCAGCTTTCTCAGCTATTTTGTAATAAGTACACTATGAGATCAAAAATATCCGGACATCCCCAAAAATATACGTTTTTCATATTAAGTTCATTGTGCTGCCACCTACTGCAATGTCCTCCATATCAGCGACCTCAGTAGTCATTAGACATCGTGAGAGAGCAGAATGGGGCTGTCCTGAGAACTCACGGACTTCGAACGTGGTCAGGTGATTGGGTGTCACTTGTGTCATACGTCTGTACGTGAGATTTCCACACTCCTAAACGTCCCTAGGTCCAATGTTTCCAATGTGATAGTGAAGTGGAAAAGTGAAGGGACACGTACAGCACAAAACCGTACAGGCCGACCTCGTCTATTGGCTGACAGAGACAGCCGACGGTTGAAGACGGTCGTAATGTGTAATAGGCAGACATCTAACGTATGCCTGCGAAAGTGGAAGCTGTCATCAAGGCTAAGGGTGGGCCAACACCATATTGAATTCCGGCATTAGCGATGGAGTGCGCCACGAACTTGTAAGTCATTTTCAGCCAGGTATTCGGATACTTTTATATCTGCTCTTACATCCATTACGGCCTGCACAATTTTGTAATTGTTGACAGTATTTTCCAACGTTTGAATCGTACATTCCACTGAAAAGTCGAAAACATATCATTATACTACGATACAAAGCAAATATCAGAATAAATATTGTTGAACATGTGATTGATGGTGGTTAAGTATGTTCCAGTAGCATCACGGTCATTATCCTTAAGCCACAGTATAGTCACAAGAAACTACTCATAGGAACCCCTCCTATTTGATGGGATAGTCACCGATATGCATCTGTCGTATTTTACTAGAAACTGTCACCAAGGCTACTTAAAACGACATAAAAGACTGTGTGCTGCACGATCGTAAGAGATATTAAATAACAGTGAGTGACGATGGTCGTAGTTCGCCAGTATTCTCTCCGGAGAGCGTGTTTTTTTATTTATTGGAGAGTCTGGACTCAGGCAATACTTCATCCACCTGTCACAAAGCCTACGTTAATTGCTTTACAGAAAATCTGTGCACAAAAACTCATATACACGTGAACACTCTGACCCTCTCTTTCACACACACACACACACACACACACACACACACACACGTACATAGTGATAGGTTCGGGCATCCTGACAACCTCATGTGCTGAGGGTGGATAGAGAAAGAGAAATAAAAAGAGGGAAAGAGAAAGCAGATGAGAACTCTGAAATTGCGCCAGTGGAATCCGCCGGAGATTGCCATTCATATTGCAGGGCTGGGAAAGGGCGAGGGGATTGCACGCTTGGGGTGCACACTCTAAATACCGATCCAGCGAGTCTCGACGAGCGAGTGCGTGCGAGGCGGGCTAAATTACCGCAGGACGTCGGCCCCCCGCTCTGACATCTCATGAGCAACTTTCAAGGCCATAAACCTGGGTTAATTTTCTGTGCGCCACGAGGATTGTAGTTGTATTTAGCAGAGAATATGTAACTGAATATGTAGACAGTTTATACACATGTATATCACATAAGACGAAGATTCTGACGTTATGTAACTTACATTAACGACTACATTAAGTCGTAGAGACAGTCATAATACTGCACTTATTGAAATTATTTGTCTAACAAGGGCTTTGTTTGTTTCAGGTTTCGACAGATTGTGGAAACCTGAAGTTGGGCTCCAGTCAGAAAATCTCGCATCTGTAAGAGTGTAAGCCTAATCGGTAAAAGGAAATCACACAGTTATGATAGCACAGTTGACGTAGTTGATAATACAATGACATCTCATTAACGATTTTTCTATACTATAATTTAACTACATTTTCTTCACCTTCGGTAATAGTGTTTAGTATATGTGACAAAATCGAATCTCTTTTTGTTGGGAAGCGGTATAGAATACGTATCACACAACACATTGTGTCGCCCACGAAAAGTTAAAAAATTTCAAATATAAGTATTTGTAACGATAGCTATATGTACGTTTCAGTGAAATTTTCGGAGATATTTATTCGCTAGAGAAAATAAATTTTTCTGGTGTGATACCTTATATGAAGAAACATTGCCACCGAAAGGCTACGATTTGCATTGGAGTTAACGTCCAAAAAAAAAAAAAAATGGCTCTGAGCACTATGGGACTCAACTGCTGAGGTCATTAGTCCCCTAGCACTTAGAACTAGTTAAACCTAACTAACCTAAGGACATCACACACATCCACGCCCGAGGCAGGATTCGAACCTGCGACCGTAGCGGTCTTGCGGTTCCAGACTGCAGCGCCTTTAACCGCACGGCCACTTCGGCCGGCTGAACGTCCAAAATTTCCTTCCTCAAAGAGCATATGAAATGTAAAAATTGAGTGAACTTAGGAAAATATCTTGTAATAAATGATGTATACAGCCAAGGTACAGCAAGGTAAATGCGTGGATACTATGAACAACAGGATATATATTTCAGTTGATCGATGAAAGAAGGGAATACAAAAATGATCAGAGTAGTTCAGGAATACAGAAATATAAAACTATTAGGAATGAAATAAATAGGAAGTGCAGGGAAGCTAAAGCGAAATGGCTACATTAAAAATGTGCTGAAATCGAAAACGAAATCGTTGTTGCAAGGACTGACTGAGCACACAGAAACATTATTTTAGAGGATTTTCCGTTGATATCCTACGTAATATCCATGGCTGTGATATAGACTGTCAAACGCTAAATTTTATGGGTGCGCTAAATATGATGCGTTGCACTATAATGGTATAATATTCACATTGGTGGCGCTAGCTTCAGAAGTTGGGTTGAAATTTAATAATTTAGTAAGAAAATTTTAGCATACTTTTGTTTCTTATAATAAGTTTAAAAAATTTTCTTTTTCTTTTGTAACTATATTTGTCACTTATTTAACGATTATGTCAAAGTAGGTACTTGGAGTTTTGTAATGATATAACGCAAATATCTAAATAGGTTTTATAGGGTTTCTTAGCGGTATTGCGTCATGAAGAAATCATCAAAAATATTTCACAAACATTTCAGAATTTCTTGTATATGTACGTTTAGAACCATGGTTATTTTTAAATTATGTATTTGACTTTCACTGATAGAACCTATGCACTGCAGCGACACCTGTTGTGCTTGTGGTCAGTTCAACTCATGTGTTGGCTGTTGACAGTCTTGTGGCGTCCTGGTAACCATGACATGTTATGAGCATTGGGATGTACATAGTAATTTTAATTTTGTCGTGTCAACGCATCGCTCATTTGATGATATATGCATCTGGAAAACCAAGGGAAAGGTTTTCTGTGTAGCTAGCACAAGATGTTTGTAATAACGTTGATAAAGGTATGTTGTTATTTGGTTCTTCTATGGATTAGGGGGAGGTTTGGCCCGAAAAAAGCATGTTCTTTGAGAATCTTTTTCTCGGGATGTGTTGTAGATATAAATGTCAAATTTTGTCAAAATGTTTATTCACATCTTATCTACGAAATGGAAGTTTTTTGACAGGAAATGTCCAAGAGCAAAGACGGAAGTGCCGTCGGAACGAAACAAAATTTCGATGTAGACCTCCACGCGCGTTATGTCACAGGTCAGCCGGCTCGTCTGAAATCAAAATTGAGTTGACGTTAGTGAAGTATGTAAGATTCTTTAGGAGTTGTACCTCGCTTAAGATATTCGTACCATAGGAAATAAAATGGCGGCCATTTGAAAACAAATAGGGTATTTTTCAACGATTTTTCGACTTCGTCGGCCAAGTAAAAATATTTATCGGAATAAAAGTGGTACAACTCCTACACAATTTGGTTAGCTTCTTCGGAAACAGAGATTCATGCCAATCGGTCCAGTAGATTTGAAGTTACCATACTGCGCGATAAAAAAAAATTCATTTCGAGGAAAACGCGTTTGAAGTTTTGACTACACATAAATGCAATATTATGCAACTTAACGTTCAATCTGCTATTCCCGGTCCACAAACTAGTCCTTCCTCTTCCTCATAGAGGGCGTTCTGCTCGATGCGGGCCATCCTGCGCTGCTCCAGAGCCACTTGTACAGCCGGAGACAAGCGGTTTTCGGCCGCTTGAATCCGGTGGTCGTCCGAATGCTTGGCGAACTGCGTCGAACAGAGTCCCAGGTTGACGTCCATCGTTTTCATGGTCTTCAGAATTGCTTAATACCCTTCGTTGAAGCTGCTCACTGACAGGAAAGTAGCGATCTCCACAGTCTTCGCACCAGAATGCAAATGTCTGGGGGCTAACATCCAAACACACGTGTTCGAACTTTCATTTGAATTTTGTGTTTCCTCCCAAACACCGGTACAGTAACTCGTCCTCCGAAAGAAAAAAACTAGTGCGTGAAAAAGGTCGATTTCAGGCAGGTGCATTTTTTTGTTCAACCGCGAATAACAAATATTTCCGTTCCGTATTCGGAAAAACCGTTCCAGCGGTGGATTCTTAACACTTTTATGGATCCAAAAATGCAATAAAAAAACGATTTTTTGAACCAAGAGATAGTGAACCCCCCCCCCCCCCTTAATGTTGCACTACTTGTATAACAGTTCGTAGCCCTACTTGTAATTTCATTACAAATCTGAGGATGTTAACTTAGTTTTATCGAAACCGGTTATCTACTATAAAGTTTTTTAAGCTGATCTCGGCTAAGAAGTTCTTCTTCTCCTAAGTAATATAGAGAAGTCAAAACAACATTAAGCGATATTGAAAGCAAGTGCGGTGACATTAAGAGTGCATGTAAATTCCACAGTTGTATGCTGAGGAGAGAGTGAATGGATGGAAGGAGTACTTTGTAGGCCTCTATGAGGGGGAGAACTTGTCTGATGACGTAGCAGAGTAAGAAATAGGAGTCGACAGGGAAGAGATAGGTGATCCAGTATCAAAATCGGAATTTAAAAGAGCATTAGAGGAATTTAGATCAAACCAGGCAGAAGGGATGGATAAAATACCACCGTAACTTCTAAAATCATTTGAGAAAGTGGCAACAAAACGACTATCCATGATGCTGTGTTGAATGTATGAGACTGGCGATATACTATCAGACTTTCGTACAGACATCATCCACTCTGTTCCGAAGATTGCAACAGCCGACAAGTACGAGAATTATTGCAAAATCAGCTTAACTGCTGAAGCATCGAAGTCGCTGACAAAAATAAGACCTTGACTAGCAAAAGCCTTAAGACCACTGGCCACCGCGACGTTGGATGACGCCTGGTGCCGTGGCGGCCACGTGACGCGGTAACAAAAGTATGTAAGCGGAGCAGACACAGAGGGGGGACTAGCGAAGATATGGGCTGCAAGTGGGGAAATCCATTGAGATAAGCGACTTTGACAAAGGGTCGAACACTATTACGCAGAGTAGCTCAAAAACGGCGAAGCTGGTCGAATGTTCGGGTGCTACTGTCGCGAGCATCAATGGAAAGAGGTAGAAGGACAGTGAAATTACCACTAAGCGTTAAATGATTAGACGTCCACGGCTCTTCACAGAATGTGGGGTTCAGGGCTTGTCTGATCTGTGAAGTAAGAGACGGTGATCTGTGGCATCTCTGCCGAAAGAGTACAATGCTCGCGCACGCCCAAGTGTTTCAGAGCACACCGTTCATCCTACATTGTTGAAGATGGAGTTCCGCTCCAGGTCACGCCTACGTGTTCACAAGTTAGCCCATCGACTTAGTTAATTACGAGTGCTGTGGGCATTAGACGATCGGAATTCGAGCGACGATCAATGGAAACGTGTCGTCTCTTCAGAAGAATCACATTATTCCTACACTAGGTGGCTGGTCGTTCCCTCAAACGCCGTCATTGAAGCGGTGGCTCGAAACGTGCAGCACGTGTTGGTGGAAGCAGTATTATGTTGTGGGAGACAGTCTCCTGCGCTTGCTTGGGACCTTTGGCAGTAATCGAAGACATGCTGACAGCTGCGAACCACCTACATCCCATCATGCCTGATGTCTTCCCCGACGGCGTTGTCATCTTTCAGCAGTATAACTGTCCGTATCTCGGAGCCAGAACCGTGCTACAGTGGTTTTCGGAGCGTTATAGTCAACTCAGGTTGATGTCTCGGGGCCAAATTCTCCCGATGTAAATCCTATGTAAGCCATCTCGGTCGCTATAGGGCGCGATCACTGCGTAACCAAACCAGCGGACAGTTATTAATGCGAATTACATGAGCTGTGCGTAGACAAACCTACCAACAAACTGTAGGATCCCAGATACGCAGAATCAGTGATGTACGTCGTTCCAAACACGGACAAATAAGCTATTATGCAGGTGATGATAATGTCTTGGCTCAACAGTGTATGAAGAAGAATAGAAAAGAAAACTCAGGATCTTTTAGATGATCAATTTGACTCTGGGAAAGGTAAAGGCATCAGCGAGGCAGTTCTGCCGTTACGGTTGATAATGGAAGGGACATTGACGAAAAATCATGACACGTTCATTGGATTTGTCTGCCTGGTGAAAGCGTTCGAACCTGTAAAATGCTGCAAGATGTTCGCAGTTCGGGGAAAAACAGGGATAAGCTATAGGAGAAGAGGGCTGATATACAAATGTACAAGCACCAAAATAGAAAATAACAATGAAACTGCAAGAACGAATGATCGGATTAGAAAGGGTGTTAGACAGGGATGTAGTGTTTCCCCCTCCTGTTCAATCCATTCGGCGAAAAAGCAACCAAAAAAATAAAAGAAGGTTCAAGAGTGGGATTAAAATTCAAGGTGGAATGATACTCATGATAAGATTTGCTGATGACACTGCTGTCCTCAGTAGAAGTAAAGCAGAATTACAGGATCTGTTGAATGGAACGAACAGTCGAATGAGCACAGACGATGGATTGACACGAAATCGAAGAAAGACGAAAGTAATGAGAAGAAGCAGAAATAAGTACAGGGAGAAACTAAACATTATAAATTACGGTGATCACGAAATAGACGAAGTTAAGGAGTCAAATAACCTTTGATTTACAGAGCAAGGAGGATATAAAAAGCACAGTAGCACAGGCAAAAAGCATATCTGCTAAGGTATCAGGTAATAATTTCCTTGGTACTGTAGGGAGTTTTAGCGGATAAAAACTGTATAAGAAGACTGGTTGGAAAATATCCAGCAAATAACCGACGACGTTGTGTTGCAGTTGGTACTCTGAGATATAAAGTATGGCACAGGAGAGGAATTTCTGGAGGGCTGCATCAAACCAGTCAGAACACGTATGATTAAAAATAAAACTCCGGCCCACCAGTTGCATAAAATTTATCGAAGAAAGGCTGGACCAGGTTTCAGTTCCAGTTATAGTACCTTCTTGAGAAGGAATAATTACATAAATCACATTATATCGGAATTACAAGCATACAATACAAGCTAACAAGCTCAAAAACAGCTGAAATTTACTTGAAAGTCTTTGCTCATAACGTACTTTAAATATTTGGTGTGCCCATACAATACATCCTTTTAGTCCAATTGATAGTATAGCACAAATTATACCTTATGTTCCAAATAATTCAGTTTATCCTCTTTCTTGACATACAATCTATGGAATATTACGGAATCATTGTAAAATTGAAATATAGAACTTTGGGTGTACGAAGAAAAAGGAAAAATGTTGATATAAAATCGAATTCTTTCAAACTTCCCCGAACCGCGCTGCTGCTATGGTCGACGGTTCGAACCCTGACTCGGCATGGATGTGTGTGATGTCCTTAGGTTAGTTAGGTTTAAGTAGTTCGAAGTCTAGGGGACTGATGACCTCAGAAGTTAAGTCCCATAGTGCTTAAAGCCATCTGAACAATTTTGTTCAAACTACTTTTCCTTGTATCCTCACAATATTGAAGTAGTGTAATACCCTTTTTATTCTTTTTCAGTCATCAGCTTTCTGATTGGTTTGATGTGGGCCGCGACGAATTCCTCTCCCGTGCCAAACTCTTCATCTTAGAGTAGCTCTTGGTACCTACGTCTTCAATTATCGGCTTTGCCTACAGTTTCTGCCCTGATGTCGTAACAGGTGTTCTATCACCCTGTCCCGTCCCCTTGTCGGTGTTTTCCACATATTCATTTCCCCTCCGACTCTAAGCAGAAATCCGCATTCCTTACTTTATCAGGCCACCTAATATTCAACATTCTTCTGTGTCACCACATTTCAAACGCTAATATTCTGTTCCGGTTTCCCACAGTCCATGTTGCACTACCATACAATGCTGTGCCCCAAACGTACATTCTCAGAAATTTCTTCCTCAAATTAAAGCCTATGTTTGACACTAGTAGACTCCTTGTGGCCAGGAATGCCCTTTTTGTCAGTGCTAGTCTGCTTTTGATGTCCTCGTTGCTCTGTGCGTCATTGGTAATTTTGCTGCCTAGGTAGTGAATTCCTTAACTTCTCCTATTTCGTGACCATCAATCTAAAATTAAGTTCTGCTGTTCTCATTTCTGCTACTTTTCATTACAATCGTCTTCCTTCGATCTATTCTCAGTCCATATTCTTTACTCATTAGACACTACATTCCCTTCAGCAAATCATGTAATTCTTTTTCACTTTCACTCAGGATAGCAAAGTACTCAGCAAATTGTATCACTGATATCCTTTCACTTTAAATTTTAGTTCCAGTTTTCTTTTACTTCCATCATTGCTTTTTTGTACATATTGACCAGTAGGGCCAAAAGACTACACCCTTTTAATCCGAGCACTTCGTTCTTGATCGTCTACTCTCATTATTCCTCATTGGATCTTGGACATGTTGGTTGTTATCCGTTATTACACGTTTCTCTCTATAGCTTACCTACGACTGTGTATTGATTTATCTTTCTCGTACATTCTATACACCAAATTGAATAGTCGGATTGTAGCTACCTCCCCACCAATGATTTTAGAAATTCTGTTGAAATGCTGTGTATCCTTTCTGGCTTGTTTAATCTTAAGTCCTCCTAAGCTCTCTTAAATTCTGATTCTAATGCTGGATCCTCCACCTCTTCTAAATCGACTCATTTTCCTCGTTCTATCACATGAGACAAATCATTTCCCACATAGAGACCTTCAATGTACTCTTTACACCTATCCGTTCTCTCCTGTGCATTTATCAGTGAAATACCAATTGCACTCTCTATGTTGCAATCCTTGCTTTTAATTTAATCGAAGGCTGTTTTGACTTTCCTATATGCAGAGTCAGTCCTCCTGACAATTATTTCTTTCTCGATTTCTTCACATTTTTAATGCAGCCATTTCGTCTTAGTTTCCCTGCACTTCCTACTTATTTCATTCCTCAGCGACTTGTGCTTCCGTATTTCCGAAATTCCCTGAAAATTTTTGTACTTCTTCTTTCATCGATCACCTGAAGTATTTCTTCTGTTACCCATGGTTTCTTCGCAGTTACCTTCTTTGTACCTATGTTTTTCTTTCTAACGTCTGTGACTGCCTTTTCTAGAAGTGTCTAGTACTCTTCAACTGTACTGCCTTGTGAGTTATTTCTTAATCCCTCGTCTTTTCGTATTGATTCTTCCTGACTAATCCGCTGAACTTCAGCCTACTCTTCATCACTACTACGGTGTTATCCGAGTCCATGTCTGCTGCTCGATATGCCGTACAATCCAGCACCTGATTTCGGAATCTCTGTCGGAGCATGACGTCATTGGACTGAAATCTTCCCGTATCACGAGGCCTTTTCCAAGTTTACCTCCTCCTCTTGTGATTCTATTAGAGTATTCGTATTACAAGCTGAAATTTACAACAAAACTCAATCAGTATTTCTCCTCTCTCTTTCCTGGTACCAAGTCCATATTCTCCTGGCCGGCCGCGGTGGTCTAGCGGTTCTAGGCGCTCAGTCCGGAACCGCGCGACTGCTACGGTCGTAGGTTCGAATCCTGCCTCGGGCATGGATGTTTGTGATGTCCTTAGGTTAGTTAGGTTTAAGTAGTTCTAAGTTCTAGGGGACTGATGACCACAGATGTTACATCCCGTAGTGCTCAGAGCCAAGCCATATTCTCCTGTAAGCTTTTCTTCTTCTGCTTCACCTTCCATGACTATTAGATTTTCATCTCCTCGTGTACTTTATCTATCGCTTCATCTTCGGCGTGCGACGTCGGCAGGTATGCCTGAACTATGGTTGTCGGTGTTGGTTTGCTATCGATTCTGACAACAACCCTGTGACTGAACTGTTCAGATTAACACACTCTCTGCTCTGCTCTCCTATTCATAACAAATCCTACTCCTGTTATACCATTTTCTGTTGCCGCAATTTCTCCTAATAATTATCTGCTGCTTTGTTCTTAAATTACGCCAATAATTTTGAAATACATCCCGCCCATCTAAATTAAACTAGTTCTCATCACTGAAGATCACTTTATCCCATTCTGAGATCTATGACAAATGCTCCTCAGCAGCCTATCTAGCGTGTTTATATCTGAGTGTTAATGCGGCTTTCCGCAGTCGTTAAGTGATTGCAAGATGTTTGTCATGTGAAAAAATTTGTCGTACACGTCTGGTAGTTATTAGTAACCGTAAATCTCGAGCAAAGAAAAATAACGGTTGGTGGCCCTCGATGTTTGCAATGGTAGCCCTTCCTGAGCCTCATACTTCCCGTTCTGTCCACATCGTGCGCCCAATCCAACAAAGTTGTAATTTTCTTGGCAATTTGACGATTAGAGAGTCCCATTTCCTTCCACAAAGGGCGTTCAAAAAGTTGTGCACAGTCGTCTCTAATTTCTTTATTTTTTCCTCGAGGAGAATGAAATTTTTTTGTGAACATACTTGGAACATTTAGCTACAAGTTGGTATATACAAGTAATTTCTCTTATTTACAGGTAAGACATAATGGACCGTGAAATAGATGTCGGGTTGCGACAACGGTAGGTGATGGAGTTCCTCTTCAAGACCGGCGATAATTCTGCCACATCGATTCACAGGAAGTTGCTCTCTGTTTATGGGGAGGACACAGTGGATCGCAGCAATATCCAGCGGTGTTTGCAGAGGTTTAAACAAGGTAATTTCTCTCTACTAGACAATCCACGACGCGGTAGACCATCGACGGCAGTGAGTGATGTGAATAAGGAGGCCATTGATCAAATCATCCAGAATGACAGATGTGTGACGACACGAGAGCTTGCTGAAATGACTCGTTTGTCATAGAGTAGTATGGTTTCACTGGTACAGTCACTAGGGTACAGAAAAATCTGTGCACGTTGGGTGCTTCGATTATTGACAAGAGAAATGAAAACGATGAGGAAGAACGTGTGCGAGGGTCTTTCATGAAGACCTTTACTGAAGAGTGGAGACATTGTTTTGACGGCGTACTTTCGCAGGATGGTTATTTTGTCCGAACCTGAGAGCAAAACCCAATCCATGGAGTGGCGTCACCCGGGTTCCCCACGTAATAAGAAACCAAGATTTTCACGAACAGCACTGCGAAAGGTGATGGCTTCCTACTTCTGGGATCAGTGTGGTGTCATTTTCATTGACGTTTTGGAACTTGGATCCACAATTAACCGGAACCGTTACTGTTTGTCATTGGACAAGCTGCGACGTGCCTTCAAGGCCCACAGACCACAGCTTCAGGGTCAGCTCATCAGACTACACCATGACAATGCCAAACCCCATACAGCCCTTATGACGCAGAAGAAAATCAGGAAAATGGGTTGGAAAATTGTTCCTCATCCTCCTTACAGTCTGGACTGGGCTCCGTCAGATTTTTACTTTTCTGGTCGTCTGAAGGCCCACCTGCGCGGTAGAACAGTTGATAGTGAGAAAGATCTTATTTTCTGTGTCAAGCGATGGTGTAAAAGTCAATCCAAGGATTTTTCCAAAGTGCATTTACATCGTGGAAAGAACGTTTGGCTAGATGCGTCACAGATGATGGAGGCTACACTGATTAGGCCCAATGTGTAGTTAAATGTAATCCGCCCGGCGGATTTCTGTCGAGGTCTGGTGGGCCGTTCAGTCTGTGGATGGTTTTTAGGCGGTTTTCCATCTGCCTCGGCGAATGCGGGCTGGTCCCACTTATTCAACCTCAGCTACATTATGTCCGCAATTGCAGCGTAAACAAGTTCTCCACGTACGAGTACACCACCATTACTCTACCACGCATAGGGGTTATACTCGTCTGGTATGAGACGCTCCCAGGGGGGTGGGGGGGGAGTGGGGGGGGGGGTGTCCACCGGGGGCCGAACCGCACAATAACCTTGGGTTCGGTGTTTGGGGGGAGAGGGGGGCGGAGGGGTGAAGTGGACTGCGGTAGTCGTCGCGGGGTTGCGGACCACAGCGGCTGCGGCGGAGATGGATCCTCTCCGTCGTTTCTGTCCCCGGTTAACATAACACAACATAGTTAGAAGTTCCAAGTATGTCCACAAAAATATCTCCTCCTGAAAAAAAATATAAAAAAATTAGAGACGACTGCGCAAAACGTTTTGAACGTCCTTTGTCGCTACAGATTTTTGCTCTTTCATCACATGGTAACTGGTTGTCGTGTGGCACTGTCACAATCGAGGTTTCTGTATACAACCTTCACTGTCACTAATGGTGTCTTTTCCTCTGTGCAGTAAAGGCATGTACGCACGCACTAAAAAAACACACAGCCAATTGACACTATACCGGGTTCCACAATTTACCACCTGAATTGTTGATGTCTTTTTATATACTGTGCTACTGACACCAAATGACTGCATCTGTCGGCTTACTAGATTTAGTGCTATTGCATATATATTGTGCACAACTGTTACAAACGACAATGTAAATTTTTCTGCAAATATCCACGACTCTATACTGACTTCCACTACCGTATACCGCATGTGATGACACTAGTTGACCGTCATGGCCAGCTGCATTTGGCGACGAGAGTGTAGCGCACACTGCAAGCCCAAGGGGGAATTCCGCAGTAGACCGTAGACTTGAGCCACGGCCGCAGCGTGTGGGGACTCTGTGTCAGGCTGCTGAATATTCAGTGAGTTGTGCCCGCTGTATAGGGTCGCCGTAACGGCCGTGCTTAGGGTGCTTAGCCGGTGTTTACCGCGAGGGGCCGCTGGCGGACACCTGGGCAACTTAACATGGTGCTCGGTACTGTGTTTCAGGACTCTCCAAGCGAGCGTCCGCAGTTAGTGGATATATTCCCTGTCCCCACCTGTTTCATATACATTTATGAGCCGGGAAAATTACGACCAATGCCGACCACAAGAATGAGTGTCGCCTGGTGGTCTTGCAGAAAAGTCACATGGAAAGTAGGCGATTTTCATTAATGTTACTATTATTAATTTTTATTTTTTTAGGGTTCCGTATCTCAATTTGTAAAACAGGATCCCTTGTTATCTGTTTGTCTGTCTGTCTGTCTGTCTGACTATTAAGAATCATTTTTATCAATAAAGGGTAGTCGTATAAAATTGAAATTTATGTCACATAATGAGGCCTGCGGTCCCTTCCCGGTGTAAAACATTTAAGATTCTCAATTCAATCAAAACATACGGCTATTTACAGATTTTGATGCTCAAATACTGACTCATGAAAACCTACAATGTACTTCCCATTGACCTAGAATTACGAAATCTGAGAAGAAGTAATGGTCCACGGTGGGCCTACAAGTAAAGGAAATATCTGAAAATTGTTAGTCGGCAGGGTAGCTCAGCGTGTTCGGTCAGAGGGTTTAGTTACCCTCTGTAATAAAAAAACGGAGTTAACGGATCAACGAACAACCTGAACGGGTGTCACGTGACGTCCGCCCCGATCATATACAACGAACAAAATAGAACAAAATGAGAACAACAAAGAATTAAAAAAAATGCAGTGTAAGGCGCTGCAATCATGGACTGTGCGGCTGGTCCCGGTGGAGGTTCGAATCCTCCCTCGGGCATGGGTTTGTGTGTTTGTCCTTAGGATAATTTAGGTTAAGTAGTGTGTAAGCTTAGGTAGTGATGACCTTAGCAGTTAAGTCCCATAAGATTTCACACACATTTGAACATTTTTTTTGAAAATTGTTAATTTGTAGTTATATCACACGAAATCATTTATCCTAAAATTTTATAGGTCTGTTTGTCTCTTCGTCTGTTCAGACCCCTTTTTCTCAGCAATTTATGTCAGATATTTTGATACAAACTCATTCTTAAAAACTTTTAGGATAGCCTGGCTCCCGTTGAACTAGAATAACGAAATGTGGCAAGAAGCAACGTATTGCAGTGAATGCAAAGGGGTGTAACGATCATTTTGTTTTTTTTTAAAAAAAAGACTTTACGATTACATTGAATGAACGTATGAAATGTGGAATGGGTAATGAATTCGTATTATCGTATAGTGTGTCGTAAGTGGTGTGCTTACTCTTGGCTATTGTTAGCAAAAAACTATACATGAACTGACCGGGTAATGCAACTCCCAGTACCAATAAAGAAATACAGCCACTGCAAAATCCTGTCAGTTCCTTAGGCACTGAATCCTCTGGCCCTGTTCAAAACTGATAACTTTGATCTCTGTGCGCATAACATATAAATTAAATTATCTTCCCTCTAAAGCAGCAACGGTGGATAGCAATATATTCTGCTCTCTCATAATAAAAGTGTAAATATGCTACCTACAGGCTCAGCAATGTGCAATGCTGGCCATAATACTGTGGCATGCAAACCAAACAGTTTTGGCTGACACACGAGATCATTTAAGGAAATCCATCTTCTTTGAAAAATATATGACCTTGACAGGGAGGTGGTACTGATTACATTGAATTACTATCACTGTGTTTTTTTTAACAAAATTTTATTGCAACCTAAGTTTTTCTTTTCAAAAACATCTGACAACTGAAGCTACATTACTCACAACTGATTCACAAACAATGAGATTTAAACAACAAGTATTATCTAATTTCAGTAATAAAAAATAAATGCAAATCACCAAATTACATACAGCTCCGTTAACAGAGAAGCATTGCAAAAGTGAAATATTTAACTAGCCTTTATATCTAATCACTTTGCGTACGTTCTGGTGTTAATCAACCATTATAAATTATCAACTAACTCATCTATACCAATGAGCTGGCAAAAACAAAAATGATAATTGTTTAACATATTTACTTTGCTTCCATGAAAACTTCTGCTTCGAAGTTCAACAATATTGACATACTTCAATTAATCTAACACTTGGGGGGCTTCACACAGCACACCACAAAAACTGAGTACTCCATCGTCTTTGGCTCGCAGACAGCTACCTATAACTGAGCGCCAAGCGCTCTCTTACTCCAACACTACTGTCTCAGACCAGAAGCAGTACCTTTGGCTCTGCGGTCGTACACAGCGATCCGCAATATAAACCCAACCAGAGACATGCGTCGTTTATCGTATACTAGTTTCATTTTAATTTATTTTAATATTCCTATCATTCGGGTTCCACGTACAACTGTGCCCCAATATTCTCCTTTCAGGGGAACTCCCAAAATTGTGAATTTGTAATTATATCCCACGAAAATATAATTGGTCGTTATTTATCCGATTCCAAACTTAAAATTTAAACATTCTCGAAAGCAATGGTATTCCTAGGACCGATATCTTGCCCGTATCAACGTCGACAACAGGCGAAATTCGTCGAGACGCTCGAATCCCGGAATGGAGGAACTGTCTGTATACAAATTAAGTATGTACGCAGCCCTCAGTGCGCGAATCCTACTCTCAACTCGTCAATTTATTTTTGAGTCAACAGTCTTCTGAGTTGCCGTTGATGCGACCCGATACGAATTCCTTTCCTGGGGCGACTTCCCCATTCCACACCTTCTGACTCTTCTTAATTATCAACTTTCGTCTGTAGCACCACATCACGAATGTTTCGATTCCACTCCTTTCCAGTTTTTCCACAGTCCATGTTTCACTACTGTGTTTCAAATGTACGCTCTCAGAAATTTCTCCCCCCTATTAAGACATATGTGTGATACCAGTGAACGATACCTATTGTGAGTGGAATGCTTCTGTGCTGGCAGCGTTTTGCATTGAATCTCTGACTGCGCTTTCTTTGTAAGAGACTCTGTCGCTGGTTGGACTCGTTGTTGGAAGTTAGTCGCCAGCGGTGTGTAAGTAGTGTTGGGTAGTTGGAGGTGAACAGCCAGCAGTGATGGATGTTAAATGTGAGAAGTTTACATTGATGGAGGATAAAGGTCTGAAGTATTAGCGTAGGCTAACGATCTGGAAGTATCCGACCTGGAGATTGAAAATTATTCCTGATTATATATACCTTTGTACTAGATGTCAATGACGATTTATATACGTGTCTCAATTCGATGTCACATTATTAAGGTAAAAATACATTACTTGGTTTCCAACAAAATCTTTCCTTTGCTAACCACATGCCTATTAGTAGTTAGTGGCTTTAGTAGTTAGAATCTGTTATTTAGCTGGCAGTATTGACACTCTCTGTATATCAGTAGTTCGGGTAATGAAGATTTTTGAGAGGTAAGTTCTTAATGAAATATATAGGTTATTGTAGCGATTTCTTTTAGGTCAGGGCCATTCTTCTGAATTAATTATTTGAAGTCAGGTTGTCTTTTTTGAGCACTCAGATGGCGATGGGCTAGAATATTGTGGGTCAGTGTTGACATGATCAAAAAAAAGTAAAGAGAAAGTCGGCTCAGTACGTGGAGTTCCACTCAGCTGTTTCAGAATCAAATAGCGTAGAAGTTTCATCTTCCCATTTCATCCAGCAATAAAAGCAGAAAACAATTTTATTAAAGAAGTTTCACTACTCGTCCTTCAACTACACACCCCTTTTGAAACTAAATTTAAAGCGAGCCTAATGCTCGTTAGCATGAAGTAATTCTCAATCATTTAATTTAAGGACTGACTAATACTCAAATCGACTATGTTTATATTGAATAACTGGACTGTTATCTCCCTGAATAGTACTAGATCAGGTTCAAGTAAAACACTCCTATGGACATCAAACCGTACTACAATACGACAGCCAGGCTAAATGTAGGACGGGTTGCACAAGTAGCGTTACAAACACAATTTAGTACCCAGTTAACATTATTTTGACGAGTGAAATTGCAAGAACATCATGTTACAAACAAAAAAATGCTTGGTACCGTATACATGACACAGTAATTACCAATGACTGTTTCTGGACACGTGGAAAAAGCATCGGTTTGACATAAGGAAGGATTCGTCTATTCTACAAGCGCAGGCACATTCATTACACAACACACACAGAACATAAGTAACAATTCATGCAAGCAATTGAAACACGCTGGACCACAGAAACGTTAGCTCTACTAATGAAGCACGAGGTCGCTAGTTTGCCTAGAAAGTCTCCTATAGAATGAAATCAAATTTGCATTTCAGTCGAATACAGTTGAAGGCTCGCCGTGTGGTGGAAAGTCGTGTGGTCTGTTTTATCCAGGCGGCACAAAGAAACAGGAACCAACAAATTGAATTTGAAATTAAAAACACTGAAATGCAACCCTAACACGAGACTAGTAGATAGTAGATAGTGGCGGAAGTGACCTAGTAGATAGTGGTGGAAGTTCCATGCGGCTTTTCGCGGATGATGCTGTAGTATACAGAGAAGTTGCAGCATTAGAAAATTGTAGCGAAATCCAGGAAGATCTGCAGCGGATAGGCACTTGGTGCAGGGAGTGGCAACTGTCCCTTAACATATACAAATGTAATGTGTTGCGAATACATAGAAAGAAGGATCCTTTATTGTATGATTATATGATAGCGGAACAAACACTGGTAGCAGCTACTACGGTATGTTGATGATTTTCACTTATGGACCGTCTGACAGCAACTGAATAAAACACAATTTTAGTGCCATACGCGTTTCGCCTTTATTTTCTGCAAGGCATCATCAGTGGCCTGTAATATGTACATATGTTAGCTATTTTATTTACATTTTTGTCACTGTGCCTATAGGTTATAAACAGTTCTGGTGGTTGGTATTTCCTATTAAGTAGTAATGTTTTGAACTGTACTTACAGGTTGCGTAGACAGTTTCTTACATATTACGCTCCTGTTGCATTTTTGGTCTTGTTCTTCTTCCTATGAGCGCCAATTTGCTGTTTTTTCTGCATTCCACAGCACTATGCACTGAACGCTTTTTTTAATGCAATGTTTTGGTTTCTGTTGCCGACTGTCAAATGTTTTTGCCAAAGATCGAATATTACTGCCAAACTTATGAGTGTAACTATCGAAGTATCTGTGGTCTGTTCGTGTATGCATTTGTGTGTGCGCTTGTGTATGTGTATGTATGTGTGTGTGTGTGTGTGTGTGTGTGTGTGTGAGTGAGTGTTTTTTGGTGTCATATTAATTTAATTTAATTTTATTGTATTTAATTATTTATTTTTGTTTATGTCCTGTGTATGTGTGTGTGTGTTTTATATATATATATATAATTTTTTTTTTTGGAGGGGGGGGGCTGTGTATGTGTGTGTGTGTGTGTGTGTGTGTGTGTGTGTGTGTGTGTGTATTTTGGTGTTATATACTTTTTTTATGTTATCATTTCCTTTATTAAGTGTAGTAAGGAGCCTGTGCTGATGTGTGTTTGTTCATTTATCACATGTTTGTTTTCTGCTATGGCTTTCTGGATGTGGAAGTTTTCTTGCATTTGTATAAGATCTTTAGAAAACCAACAGCCACAGACACAATAATACATTCCACATCCAACCACCCCCAAAGCCAGAAATTTGCAGCACTAAGACACATGTTACATAGATTAAACAGAATCCCACTCAGTAAGAGAAACTATGAACAAGAAATGAACACGATCATACAAATAGCTAGGAACAACGGGTATGACACACATGTGGTACACAGGCTCAATCAAAAAATAAAAACACAAATAAAAAACAAACACAACATTTCCACAATACAAAAGAACTCACAAGCTGAAAACTTACAAACACACTCAACAAACACACACAATGACAACACCACACAGAAAAGAACCAGATGGTACACCATGACCTACACACATAAACTAACACACAGAGTTGCAAACATCCTAAAGAGACAGGGCTTCAAAATAGCATATAAGCCTGGGCAAACCCTTCAATCACACCTAAGCCAGCCAGCTACCAAGAGGGACAAATTCCAACAATCAGGAATATATAAACTCGAATGTCAAAGTTGTGATGCAGTATACATAGGCATGACATGCAGGAATTTTGAAACAAGATACAAAGAACATATCAGATGCTGGAAGTATGAAACAAACCATTCCACATTTGCAGAGCATTTAAAACACTACAACCATCATCCTACAAACATGGAACAAGAAATGAAAATAATGAGAATAAGCAACCATGACAAACATCTTATACAAATGCAAGAAAACTTCCACATCCAGAAAGCCATAGCAGAAAACAAACATGTGATAAATGAACAAACACACATCAGCACAGGCTCCTTACTACACTTAATAAAGGAAATGATAACATAAAAAAAGTATATAACACCAAATTACGCACACACACACACACACACACACACACACACACACACACACACACATACACAGCCCCCCCTCCAAAAAAAAAATTATATATATATATAAAACACACACACACATACACAGGACATAAACAAAAATAAATAATTAAATACAATAAAATTAAATTAAATTAATACGACACCAAAAAACACTCACTCACACACACACACACACACACACACACACACACACACATACATACACATACACAAGCGCACACACAAATGCATACACGAACAGACCACAGATACTTCGATAGTTACACTCATAAGTTTGGCAGTAATATTCGATCTTTGGCAAAAACATTTGACAGTCGGCAACAGAAACCAAAACATTGCATTAAAAAAAGCGTTCAGTGCATAGTGCTGTGGAATGCAGAAAAAACAGCAAATTGGCGCTCATAGGAAGAAGAACAAGACCAAAAATGCAACAGGAGCGTAATATGTAAGAAACTGTCTACGCAACTTGTAAGTACAGTTCAAAACATTACTACTTAATAGGAAATACCAACCACCAGAACTGTTTATAATCTATAGGCACAGTGACAAAAATGTAAATAAAATAGCTAACATATGTACATATTACAGGCCACTGATGATGCCTTGCAGAAAATAAAGGCGAAACGCGTATGGCACTAAAATTGTGTTTTATTCAGTTGCTGTCAGACGGTACATAAGTGAAAATCATCGACATACCGTAGTATTACGCGCAACTGAGGAGGACAGGACCAAAAAATTGAAACTGGTAGCAGTTACTTCTGTAAAATATCTGGGAGTATGCGTGCGGAACGATTTGAAGTGGAATGATCATATAAAATTAATTGTTGGTAAGGCGGGTACCAGGTTGAGATTCATTGGGAGAGTGCTTAGAAAATGTCCATCAACAAAGGAGGTGGCTTACAAAACACTCGTTCGACCTATACTTGAGAATTGCTCATCAGTGTGGGATCCGTACCAGATCGGTTTGACGGAGGAGATAGAGAAGATCCAAAGAAGAGCGGCGCGTTTCGTCACAGGGTTACTTGGTAACCGTGATAGCGTTACGGAGATGTTTAATAAACTCTAGTGGCAGACTCTGCAAGAGAACCGCTCTGCAACACGGTGTAGATTGCTCGCCAGGTTTCGAGAGGGTGCGTTTCTGGATGAGGTATCGAATATATTGCTTCCCCCTACTTATACCTCCCGAGGAGATCACGAATGTAAAATTACCACCGTTGGGTGGCTTGCGGAGTATAAATGTAGAAATGTAGAGAAATAGATAAACACACACAATGTCTTCACACTCTGACACTCACACTAACTGAAACAAGACATGGGTTGAACAAAGCGCACTCCCATCCTTAAGTAGAGGCAGGTTAAAGAATCGCTGAAGTTAATTGAAGTATCAATAAGCAACGTCGTACTACCTAACTGCTTAGATACATCGGTGTGATTCACCTTGATTACACTCCTAAGAAACGTATTACTATCTCAAACTCAATAAAATCTGTACACATTCCAAATACCAAACTCCCACTATAGTGCAATAGATGTCCGGGTCAGGCAACCTCAACCTCGGCGTTGCAGGGAACAGTGCTATATCATTCTACCGGACCGAAGTCTCCAGATAGGAGCCGAAATGGACACAGACAATACGTTCTGGCCACCTGTACCAGTTGTACAACAGCTGCTGACCAGTCTCCCTCAACGCTTCTATAGACCAGCAGAAGCTACCTTGTTTCTACACAAAAGTTGGTTATACTACCACCGCCACTCAAATAATCCCTACCCAAGAACTGAAGTACATGAAGCACCACACACAGACATTCACAGACTCTCTCTAGCTGACGAGACAAGGAATGACAAATGGAAACAAAGAAATGTAGCGTGGAAATGTAGTACACTAATTGGAAAAGGAAACACAGGACTTTATATGCACCTAGTATATCTACAGAGGTACGAAATGTAAAGCCGAAGATGATAAACTACCACTGTGGTTGTCTAACGAAACATTCAGCTGCTCTCCCCAGAATCGTAAATACAGATGTTACTGCCAACAAAGGTTTAAATAAATACAGAAAGGACGAAGGCAGGTCAAAAGAGCCAACGGAATGGCTCACGTTGAGATGACTCACTAGCAGATTTCTCTTGGCCAGGAATGCCCTTTTTGCTTGTACTAGCCGGCTTTTTATGTCCTCCTCGCTCCGTCCATCATGGGTTAATTTGCTACCTAGGAAGAAGAATTCATTAACATCGTGTACTTCGTGATCCCGAATTCTGATGTTAAGTTCCTGATGTTGCTGCTACACGGGATGACTTCGCTGATTAGGGAGAAACTGAGGAAAACAATCTCAGAGTAAGAGCAAAATTGTCAACATGCGTTGCTTGGGGATACACCAACTTGAAGATGGAGATGGAGAGAAAAGATCTTTCACAATGTTGGTTTCAATGATTGTAAGCGCACGTGCTACATTTGCAAAACTACCATAGGCTTCCGTACTCTATCATAAGTAATCTTAGGCTACTGTGGTTCTCCTAATAGGTTGGTCAGTTAAGGTCTTACCAGCATTATCTGTACGTTGGGTGTATTGCATACATATCGGACGTTACCTCATAACAATCGCTTTCTTTATCTATGCGAACAGTGTTTTACTAGATTCCCCTAAAAACCGGAAACGGTGAACTGTCTGGAAACTGAGTTAGGATACATAAAGGATCGGGGAACCTACGAAAAATTTTTGTTCTACATAGTTATCCTCACGTCTGTTACTTAAGAAGGAGCAGCATTCATAGCGGAACTGAAATTTTCAAAGTTTAATCCAGATTTTATTCGAAATATTTTGATTTGCGACGTGAAATAGAGGGATGTCGTCGTAAAACTAAAGAAAACAATGTAGTTTTATAACACAGCGCAATAAAACGCAGTTTCCTCAACAAAAAGATAAAATTCAAAAAAAAGCAAAATATCTCGGACATCGCTTCGGTACTTCGTGGAACTTTTATAAAACACATTTCTGTTACTCATAAGCAACTACCACATTTTTCAATAATAACACTAAACTCTTACCTTTGATCATGATGGAGATCATTCGATTCAGTAGAAAATAAGAATACTAATTATAAAGTTTCTTTTATGTTTGTGCATATAAACTGTATTTCCATCAGATGTAATTGCTTTGGTTGCATATAAACACTGAACATACGCAATCAACTAATTTTTAACACTTATAAAATGGAATTTATATTCTGTGAGGATATAAAGTACACTGCGCATTAACAGCGAATGATGTGCGATTCTAATTATGTGTAAAACAAACCAAAAACAAAGAAAAGTCGTCGTTTCCCAGTTTGTCTCTTACACATTGAATTATGTTTCTTTTTCTTCCTATTCTACCAATACCACGTCATGTATGTGGTGTTCCAAAACTACCGAACTGTAGGTTCGGTAGAACGCAACTCTACACATGAGAACACAACAGGGTTTCTGTCCGTGCTAGTGGTCTAGCTCCACACTCAGAACAGTAGTGGTGATGTCCATGACGTTGGTGCTAGCCAGCATCTGCTTCACTGCTGTTGGCATTCTGGCGTGGACGTGTGTCGCACAATGCAGCGCTGAGAGAGGCTGGCGCGGTGAACCAATCAGGAACAGCCCGACATAATCTTTGCAAGCAGAGGAAGAAATGGCTGTGGGCTGGCGACAGCAGAACTGTGCCATGTGAGACAGGTTCGTTTACGGGAATGGGTAACCATGAGGAAATGGGTGCATCCCGCACGTAAATAGGTCTCGGTGAAACAGGTGTCGAACACAGCAGAACATGACCCAAGTATCAGCACCAGGCGGGTGGCACGCCACCATGGGGCCAGCCAGAAGACTGGTTGGAACATTTCCCAGGACAATGAGATTTCTGTCGTCAACACCATTTACAAGCGTAGCTACCTTTACGAAATTCAGTACTGTCAACTTTTCCAGCACCCACCTTGGTGCTAAGGAAAATCCCCTTGGTAGTGAGTAATGACCACGGGTTCCCCCTCAGTGGGTGAGCAGGGGTTATCATCGACTTCCTCGTGGGACCACTCATCCATCCACAGCGCCACGCAGACGAGGTATTACGTGCGCTTACCTCGATTGAATGTGTCTCCACTGCTGGAAGACGTCACTTTGGTATGTGATGTTGCTCCAGTCCACTTCCGCTTTTCGGTGCGAACTCGTGCCGACAGTATCTACCATGGCCGGTGGATCGACCGATCTGGTTGTCACATGGTCCGCCTCGTCGTTGGAGTTCCGCTTGTGAAGGAACTTGAAATAATTCGTGTCTTCAGAGTCAGTCTCCGTGCAGACACTGGAATAAAGAATTAATGCTTTCGTTCGAAGTCGCGCGATTGGAAAATGGCACGTCTGAACGTGTATCTCAATGGCTGCTGCGTCATGTTCGCGCATATGTGGGGTCCTGTGGAGGCCACTTCCGACACATCCTCTGATAGTGGTCTCATAGCAGCATGTCGTGCACCGCACTATGCTGTAGAGATATAATGAATTAATACTATAAGTAACCTGCAGCAAAAACAACATGCATTTCCGAGGTGTCCATAATGTTTCCTGGATCGTTTCCTGCAGTTTATCTCTATGGAGCAACAGCATCTTGTACAGTTGGAGCAGAGACGAATGGCGGATCATTCTAGCGACGACTTCGACCACAAAAAGGGATATCCACTGATGTTGACAAAGGGCTGAAGCTTAATGTTCAGCGCCTGGGAACTGACAGAACAGAAACCGCGAACCTTGTTGGCTACACGCGTGCTAGTATCGAGGGCATCAATTTGAAGTTCTTAAAGGGCGGTGAAACCACAAGTAGGCAGCGAGGCGTTTTAGCTGAGTTGGGTCGATTTGAGGGAGGAGATCAAACCGCTAGGTCATCGGCCTCATCGGATTAGCGTAGGAAGGGGAAGGAAGTCGGCCGTGCCCTTTCAAAAGAAGCATCCCGGCATTTGCCTGAAATGATTTAATGAAATCACCGAAAACCTAAATCAGGATGTCGGACGCAGGATTGAACCGTCGTCCTCCCGAATGCGAGTCCAGTGTGCTAACCACTAAGCCACCTTGCTCGGTAAGACGTTTGACATCTGAACCCAATCACGCAGTGAGGCTGCACATCTGTTATCGGCGAATGGGATTCAAATCAATACAGTGACATAATATTTTGCTCTTGGAATGCACACCGGCGAGCGAGACAGCTCAGTACGTCTGTTGCTATGTGCACCGGCTTGCCTATTAAGCAGTCCCCTCACTAGACGTGAAAAAGCACATCATGGACAAGGAGCTGATGACGTCAAAGCGTAGAACTCCACTTTCCACTACGCTGTAGATCGCGAAATAAAGAATCTGAAATGTCACATATTCGCCTCGATGTAGTATGAATTCAAGTTGTTTAAAAGGGTCAGAAAATTGAAGATCTCTCGAAAACGCGTAGTTCTAGCTACGATTAGTTATAAGAAAATGAGAACCAACTACATATTGTTGTTTCTAATGTCATAACTTGAGTGTTACTGGTATATACCGTTTCAGTGCTCCGGCACAATGATGATCTATCAAAAGCGCGCCTTTTTGGTACTATTTCCATATTAAATTTCAAATAATGACACAGACCTATATAAGTGCTTTCGAAAACTGGCGTTAGACCGGTTCCTTAACTATATCCACTTGAAAACCGAAACCAGAAATGAGATGAAAATTCAACTGAGTTAATGAATAACTACGACTAATAAGCATCTCCGATCATTATACATTTATACATCATGTGGTGTTCCACTACCAGCAATTCGCTGTTCAAGCAATCGACGAGTCGAAAATCTTCTTCGCGTTTTTCGCTTCTCGTCTTCGACAATAGCTAGCGGGGTTAATGCAGCTATTTTACTCGTATTCATTTTCGTAAAGACACTGCGTGGTGTGGGAGCTAAATAAAGCCGACAAAGGCCGAAGGAGAAGCCTGAGAGCGCGAATGACGTTAACCAGCTTGTCGCGCTTTCCGAAGGCTCCGTCTCCCGTCAGGTCGGATATCTCGTCCGTGTCCACGTTTATATTAATTGCCTCGTCCCGTGTGAGGTTGGCTTTAGGTCAGTCTAATCAATGCTATCACCCGGCTTGTAGACTGTCTTCTGGAAGGCAACACGATTGGAGCCGATATATTTCGTCGCGCTTCGCCTTGGCAGGTTGCTTCACTATTTAACCGTCAGTCGTATATTACTGAGTGTGAGAAACTGTTTAGCGGGCACGCGAACTTCTTAGACCCGGATAGTTTTGCTGTGTTCCTTATGACGATACGTTATCGATGACTGTCTGGCACCTGTCGTGTTCGGTTGGACGATGATGTTTGGTTTGTGGGACGCTCAAAGGCGCGGTTGTCAGCGCCCATACAAATTCCCAACCTTTGCACAGTCCAATCACTCCACTTTCATAAATAATGAGGACAACACCCAGTTATCTCGAGGCAGGTGAAAATCCCTAACCCCGCCGGGAATCGAACCCGGGATCCCGTGCTTGGGAAGCGAGAACCCGACTGTGCTACCACGAGCTGCGGACGTTTTCGGTTAGGCTTGTGATAATACATCGCCCCTCTCACCTGTCTACACTACTCGAAACTCGCAACTGAATTCGTAGACTCCAAGTGTGCACAGCTTGTCGACAGAATCCCTCGTGGAGGCTACTTCAGTAGAATGGACTGATACGCGCTAGGTGAACTTCTTTCACCCCTTCATCGATGCCCCGCATTTACAAAAAGACTGTGACGTGTTTTTGTTCTATTTTCTCCTCCCTTCTGATATTTTATATTTCCAGTCTGCTGTTTTAACGATTGATTCCGAAATTAAGTCGTAATTTTTGCTGTTTTGTCTCCCATTGTTCTGCTACGCTATTACAGTGTACTCTTCTCGTTAACGTGAGCGCAGCGGAATTCTTCTGTTTTCGGCGAAGGTGCGGTTGGTGTGCAGATATCTGTTGATAGTGTTAGTATTTACGCTCTGCAGTCGGATGAGCCACCAGGTGAGGAAGGGCTGCCCATCATTTTTCCTTGACAGACCGACAGAAACTGGATTGAATAAGGCGTTATACGACTCCAAACGAGGCTCTGATTTACTAGTAAACATGCAACACATATAAATGTCATCTGGAACAGTGGAGAAACGTTGATCCGTACAAAAACGTGACGACGCGATCACATATCCACAAAAGTGTTAATGAAGATGACACAGTAGACACCAAGAACTTTTAGCGCACTGTACATTCTCCAATTGGAAATAGATGTTTACGGTTGTCATTCATATTCCTCACAACCAAGTTTTTAATTCGAATATTTTTATTATAAATACAATAGTAGCATAACGCATTGTTTCCTTTTTCCTCACTTTCTTCCTTTTAGTGTTACGGTATTTTTCTTAACTGAACTCGATCAGTAATATAAACAACTGTTTCAATGTCCTATTTGTACTTGCTGCAAAATACGCGTTGGAAAGCTCAAAGAAGTTGTACCGAGTACTTTGCTGTACGGAAATTTTAAATGTGGAATTGTGACGATGGGGGGTATGTACCGAATCCGCTGCATAACATGCATAATATACGGTCTAAATAACAGCTTTAGTTTCAAATTAGGAAGTTTCTGTTGCGCTACAATGTCCACAACGTCGAGAAATGAATACCGGCCGCCTTTTCAGTTGCCTTATTTTATTAACTGCCAGGCCATAATGGCTACCGAGCGAGGTGGCGCAGTGGTTAGACACTGGACTCGCATTCGGGAGGACGACGGTTCAATCCCGCGTCCGGCAATCCTGATTTAGGTTTGCCGTGATTTCCCTAAATCGCTCCAGGCAAATGCCGGGATGGCTCCTTTCAAAGGGCACGGCCGACTTCCTTCCCCGTCCTTACCTAATCCGTAGAGACCGATGACCTCGCTGTCTGGTCTCCTTCCCCAAACAACCCAACCCAACCCATAATGGCTATCAACCGAGCAAGAACATATGGGGGTGACGTGTTTTCTAAATTAATGTTAATTTATGTATTTCCGCATGTACGTGCTATGTTCAATTTTTGCTCTTTAGCATTTTCAGTTAGATAAACATATGATCTTACGGAAAAACTGTGAGGGTGAAATATTTCCTGGTGACATGAAATGAAGCATAACTACGGAACTGTTAAAGTATTTCAAATGTAACAAGTCCATATGTCTTCCTCTCTATAAATAGTTACTACCGAAGAGAAATGCCCGTACCTCCTTTATGGACTTGGATGAAAAATAGGAAGAAGAGCAAGCGTCTAATCATTCTAGATACCTCAAAGTACTTCTAGAACTCTGTAGCTGTTCCTAGAACAAAGAAAACGTCCGAGAATTAATTAATCCTGGCTTGTGTGGGGTTTAGTGGCAGTATTACGATTCACGTTGGCGGGTCTCGCTTTCGGTTGTAAGTTATAAGGTGAAATTTCATCTGAAAGTGCAACTGCTTCTGTAGGAAGCTTCATGTCAATTCTTGTTGACAAAATTCAGCTGCGAGAATGCATGGTTAAATGTAACTGCTAGAATCTTAAAAAAATGATCCTCTGTCTGGAACTTACTGTAATCACAAAATTTTACTATGAGCTTTGATTAGAACAAATCGATTACTTTGAAAGTAAAGTTGGTAACTGTGAAATTTAACTACAGAAAGAATCTGTTCTCTACACGATTTTTCTCACCTAGTTGCAAGCTGCTCTCGGTAACTACAGCACGTATCGGTTACAGAGCTGCAAAACCTAACTACAGAGATACTCGAAAACCATTGCTGTCATTCGGGTTCCTTAATTTTTTATACTGCGTATGATCGCAGGGCAAAAATCATCTCTGACGCATTTCTATGCATCGCAACATCTCTGCTCTGAGCACGTCAAACCTCACAAGCACGATTTCAGACATCTTAAACAAGAAAAATTCCTACAAAAATTAACACACACACACACACCTTACACTGTTACTCTTGTGTTCCCGATCATAATAAATATTAGGACTTGAGATCGCTAATTGTTACCGACGGACACCGCTGTATTATTTACAAAATGTTGGTTCTGTCCAATAACTTACTCTCACTCCTGAAGGGCAAACTAAAAGAGAATATTAAAGTGAACCTGTAAAGACCTTACTTCATAACATGCATTCTGTAGTTATACGTACGTTTCGATTTCACATTATCAACTGATAAGACTTGAATACAGAAGAAACTGTCTGTTACATGTAGGAAAAGGAACTGATGACGCTATTTTGCCGAAACAAGTTGTGCGCACTTGTCGTAGAATATTTTGACTGAAGCGTTCTGCAGCTCTCATTTCACATCTTACCATACCACATAATTCAAGCTGTGTTTTCTTTAGGATGTCCTTTGTAGACGAGAGCGTTGGCGTCTGAATGAAAGCCCGTATGATATGAATTATTTGAATTCACTACCTTAAAAATATATTACCGTATTAGCCACATGTTTCAAATTGACACGTCCTTCCCAGAAGTGATTCTAATTGTGAAGTAAGCTAAATTTCTATAGAATTATAGAGTACATTGTTTTCGATCGAGCTTCCAGAACAGAACTAAATAATAATCAATGGATCAACGGTTTTAGCGTTTCGTTCCGTATTTTCGCCATATCTTTTATTCATTTAAAAAACCAAGTTTTCGAATGACTATTACTAAATTTTTATCGTATATTTGCATTTCTAAGAAAAAAATTAAGAAAAGGAGCAATCGGGAGACGTTCTTTTGCTGAGCGTGGTAGCCCGTCGCGAAAAGCATGCCCAAGCGGAGCACAACCTATTTTTGCCGACTAATCAGTCTGATTGCTTATGCAAGAGCTGTCCGTGTCCCGCTTTGAAGTAAATTAAATAACCGCGTTGCACCATGAATATTTATTGAGCGTGGATGTTTTCTTTTTCTTTTTTCCTTAAAAAAACCGATGTTGCATGTGTGCGTTTAAAGGTAGAGAGACTGCTGTACACAAAAGAGGTAACTTTACAGATGAGACAGTGTGGTGCTACAGCAGCCGTTCTTTTCATGCACCTGTGAAATTCCCAATTGTTTAATGAAGTTTATTCATTCGTTATTTAACTTAAACAACACATTCCAAACACACATAGCGATTAAGCTTAGAGAGATGGCTAAGCACTTCAGAGGCACGCCTAAATAACTGTAGTTAGCACATATCGGAGCGTTGCATTATCATGCCCGCGTGAAAGTTAGCAACACCTTCGTTAATTTATTTATTCCAAAGCTTACTTAGTTTAAATTTCTAGACGTGGAACGTAATGGAGATAGAACACATCCTCAACTTCTGTGTTTCGCTTCAAGAAAATGGCGATTTAAACAATTTGTCAGGGACGCCCTTAAATGTGCAGTGTAAGGTAATAATTTATCACAGTTTTCTGCTGTACTCGACAAACGACGCTGTTCCGCGCTTGCAACATGGATAACACAGGCTCTAAAATGACATTTAATGAAAGTGTTACGACTATTTTCTTTTAAAAAAAGGGTAAGCTTCTAAAAGAAATAGTGCAAATTATGTAAATAGGCTACTTGTACAATACGTGAACTGAGCGACCAGTTCAGAATGTTTGTCACCAGTATCATGAAACAATTTTGAAGTAAGAGATCATAAAACGATCAAATTTTACGAAAGAAAATCTGCACTATATACCTAAGTGAAATAAGGGTCATGAAAGAATTATCCCTCTCGTAGTGAAGAACGTACGTAGCAGCTCTGCTATTGCCGAAGAAAGTCTCATGTATATAGTTTAGTACAGTTTAAGGAATTTATTTATGTTCCATAAATCATAATTGGGATCCCTTACTATGATGTGAAACGAGGAATATGCACCACCATAGAAAAAGAAAACAAAAAAAGAGTGGCAACTTGCTGACAATTTAAATTGTCATTCCTTACTGACAAACAGTAATTTATGGTTAACTGTGTTCTGTCTCTCTCTCTCTCTCTCTCTCTCTCTCTCTCTCACTTTCTCTTGCATACAGATATAGAAATACACGTACACACACACACACACACACACACACACGCGCGCGCGCGCGCGCCCGCGAACGAGCTCTCACGCATACACATTCCCGTACAATCGCAGACACATGCACATAAACACGACCACTTTTCATTTACAGGGTGTTACAAAAAGCTACGGCCTAACTTTCAGGAAACATTCCTCACGCACAAGTAAAGAAAAGATATTATGTGGGCATGTGTCCGGAACCGCTTAATTTCCATGTTAGAGCTCATTTTAGTTTCATCAGTATGTACTGTACTTCCTCGATTCACCGCCAGTTGGCCCAATTTAAGGAAGGTAATGTTGACTTCGGTGCTTGTGTTGACATGCGACTCATTGCTCTACAGTAATAGCATCAAGCACATCAGTACCTAGCACCAACAGGTTAGTGTTCATCACGAACGTGGTTTTTTAGTCAGTGCAATGTTTACAAATGCAGAGTTGGCAGATGCCCATTTGATGTATGGATTAGCACAGGGCAATAGCCGTGGCGCGGTACGTTTGTATCGAGACAGATTTCCAGAATGAAGTTGTCCCGACAGGAAGACGTTCGAAGCAATAGATCGGTGACACCGATTCGGTGTCTCAGGGAGCACGGAACATTCCAGCCTATGACTCGCGACTGGGGAGGACCTAGAACGACGAGGACACCTGCAATGGACGAGGCAAATTCTTCGTGCAGTTGTCGATAACCCTAATGTCAGCGTCAGAGAAGTTGCTGCTGTACAAGGTAACGTTGACCACGTCACTGTATGGAGAGTGCTACGGGAGAACCAGTAGTTTCCGTACCATGTACAGCGTGTGCAGGCACTATCAGCAGCTGATTGGCTTCCACGGGTACACTTCTGCGAATGGTTCATCCAACAATGGGTCAATCCTCATTTCAGTGCAAATGTTCTCCTTACGGATGAGGCTTCATTCCAACGTGATCAAATTGTAAATTTTCACAATCAACATGTGTGGGCTGACGAGAATCCGCACGCAATTGTTCAATCACGTCATCAACACAGATTTTCTGTGAACGTTTGGGCAGGCATTGTTGGTGATGTCTTCATTGGGCCCCATGTTCTTCCACCTACGCTCAGTGGAGCCCGTTATCATGATTTCATACGGGATGCTCTACCTGTGCTGTTAGAATATGTCCCTTTACAAGTACGACAACATGTGGTTCATGCACGATGGAGCTCCTGCACATTTCAGTCGAAGTGTTCGTACGCTTCTCAACAACAGATTCGGTGACCGATGGATTGGTAGAGGCGGACCAATTCCATGGCCTCCACGCTCTCCTGACCTCAACCCTCTTGACTTTCATTTATGTGGACATTTGAAAGCTCTTGTCTGCGCAACCCCGGTACCAAATGTAACACTCTCCGTGCTCGTATTGTGGACGGCTGTAATACAATACGCCATTCTCCAGGGCTGCATCAGCGCATCAGGGATTCCATGCGACGGAGGGTGGATACATGTATCCTCGCTAACGGAGGATATTTTGAACATTTCCTTTAACAAAGTGTTTGAAGTCACGCTGGTACGTTGTGTTGCTGTGTGTTTCCATTCCATGGATAATGTGATTTGAAGAGAAGTAATAAAATGAGATCTAACATGGAAAGTAAGCGTTTCCGGACACATGTCCACATAACATACACTCCTGGAAATTGAAATAAGAACACCGTGAATTCATTGTCCCAGGAAGGGGAAACTTTATTGACACATTCCTGGGGTCAGATACATCACATGATCACACTGACAGAACCACAGGCACATAGACACAGGCAACAGAGCATGCACAATGTCGGCAATAGTACAGTGTATATCCACCTTTCGCAGCAATGCAGGCTGCTATTCTCCCATGGAGACGATCGTAGAGATGCTGGATGTAGTCCTGTGGAACGGCTTGCCATGCCATTTCCACCTGGCGCCTCAGTTGGACCAGCGTTCGTGCTGGACGTGCAGACCGCGTGAGACGACGCTTCATCCAGTCCCAAACATGCTCAATGGGGGACAGATCCGGAGATCTTGCTGGCCAGGGTAGTTGACTTACACCTTCTAGAGCACGTTGGGTGGCACGGGATACATGCGGACGTGCATTGTCCTGTTGGAACAGCAAGTTCCCTTGCCGGTCTAGGAATGGTAGAACGATGGGTTCGATGACGGTTTGGATGTACCGTGCACTATTCAGTGTCCCCTCGACGATCACCAGTGGTTTACGGCCAGTGTAGGAGATCGCTCCCCACACCATGATGCCGGGTGTTGGCCCTGTGTGCCTCAGTCGTATGCAGTCCTGATTGTGGCGCTCACCTGCACGGCGCCAAACACGCATACGACCATCATTGGCACCAAGGCAGAAGCGACTCTCATCGCTGAAGACGACACGTCTCCATTCGTCCCTCCATTCACGCCTGTCGCGACACCACTGGAGGCGGGCTGCACGATGTCGGGGCGTGAGCGGAAGACGGCCTAACGGTGTGCGGGACCGTAGCCCAGCTTCATAAAGACGGTTGCGAATGGTCCTCGCCGATACCCCAGGAGCAACAGTGTCCCTAACTTGCTGGGAAGTGGCGGTGCGGTCCCCTACGGCACTGCGTAGGATCCTACGGTCTTGGCGTGCATCCGTGCGTCGCTGCGGTCCGGCCCCAGGTCGACGGGCACGTGCACCTTCCGCCGACCACTGGCGACAACATCGATGTACTGTGGAGACCTCACGCCCCACGTGTTGAGCAATTCGGCGGTACGTCCACCTGGCCTCGCGCATGCCCACTATACGCCCTCGCTCAAAGTCCGTCAACTGCACATACGGTTCACGTCCACGCTGTCGCGGCATGCTACCAGTGTTGAAGACTGCGATGGAGCTCCGTATGCCACGGCAAACTGGCTGACACTGACGGCGGCGGTGCACAAATGCTGCGCAGCTAGCGCCATTCGACGGCCAACACCGCGGTTCCTGGTGTGTCCGCTGTGCCGTGCGTGTGATCATTGCTTGTACAGCCTTCTCGCAGTGTCCGGAGCAAGTATGGTGAGTCTGACACACCGGTGTCAATGTGTTCTTTTTTCCATTTCCAGGAGTGTATTTACTTTCATTGTGTGTGATGAATGTTTCCTGAAAGTTTGGTCGTACCTTTTTGTAACACCCTGTATATTCACCATATTGACAGTAACAATAGCATTAATAATTGTTACATTTATTATTATTAGTAAAACATTCTCGGATTTCAAGGCGCCTCAAGTGGTTAACTCACGAGCTTTCGGCAGATATCTCCTCTGCCGTTGTCAACTGGTTGACTGTCGTCTGAGCGTCGCTGCTGTGGTTACGGTACAAGGCCACAGCGCCGTCTGTGACGCCGCCGATGCCTAGTGCCGCACCATACACTATGTGGCAATCTTTTGACTGCGCGGCAGACGCGCCCGCATCAACTCGCCGATCACGGGATTCCAGATCGTACTCAGCTTCAATACACTGTCCAATATTTTGATCTCTGTTGCTTCATGTATTACGCTATACCAGAAGACGTTGTTCTCCTTAATAATAGAAGCATCGTCGAACGCAATTCGGTGAGCCGGCCGCGGTGGTCGTGCGGTTCTAGGCGCTCCAGTCCGGAGCCGCGCTGCTGCTACGGTCGGAGGTTCGAATCCTGCCTCGAGCATGGATGTGTGTGATGTCCTTAGGGTAGTTAGGTTTAATTAGTTCTAAGTTCTAGGGGACTGATGACCACAGCAGTTGAGTCCCATAGTGCTCAGAGCCATTTGAACCATTTGAACGCAGTTCGGTGCCCATTTTCCAGTGCCTGCTCCGCTTCAACTGATTCTTTGGGATAGTGTTGGCACAAACACCTTTCATGCGATATGCAACGCAGTTCAATGTTACGGACAGTCTGGCTGACATAAAAACTCCCCACACCCACCCATTATTTTGTATGTTCCCGGTGTTCTGAGGCCTATATCGTCTTTCACAGGTTTCTTTAGCTGTCGGATCTTCACTTGGGGCCTGAAGACTGAACAGACTTTGCTTTTACTGGAGGCGGCTAATCTTCGCTGTTAATGAGCGACAAAAAGTTAAAATCGGAATCTTTTTCCTTTCTTTTTCGGAAGTGTTCTGCTTTCGCAGTTTAGCAGAAACTACTTGTGAAATTTGTTTATTGTTGTAACCGTTTTTCCTGAAAATTTTACGTAACTGGCTCAGTTCCATTGGCAGGTTTTCGGGGCCTTAGATGGTTTCCGCTCGATGTACCTAGGTCCTCAGAACAGTCAGTTTCTGTGCTGGGTAATGGTATTTGGTGATGTGGGTGAGCCGTGGTAAAAATTGCTGTTTTGAACAGCGCGCCGCAGCGCGTAGTATGAAGCAGTCGACCTCCGTTTCTGGCGGTGGAGCCGCTGTGGCAGTCGCAGCTTTGGCGTCTCCCTCTGGTGGGAAAGGTTGCCTGTTCACGTGCATGTAAGGGGCGCTATAAGCTAGCCAGTCGGCATCTCCGGCGGTACACCGAAAGGTTGCCGCCCTTCGATAGTGCGATTCCAGCGCTCATCGAAGTGCTAGGTGTTACAGGTGCCAGCCAGCCAGCCAGCCAGCCAGCCAGCCCAGCAGAGCCGCCGCGGTCCAGCAGCAGCAGCAGCAGCGGTGGTCCCGGTCCCGTTCCCGGTCCCGGTCCCGGCCTCGGCCTGCAGCAGCGGTCCCACCGGCAGCAGCCAGCCAGCCAGCCAGCCAGCCAGTCAGCCAGCCAGCCAGTCAGTCCTCCTTCTGTGGCAGCAGCAGCAGCAGCAGTAGCAGTGGACAAGCCAGCAGCAGCAGCAGCAGCAGCCCCGGCCCCGTCCGCGGCAGCAGCAGCTGCGGCGTTCCTGCCGCCCGCCGTCGCCGTCGCCGTCGCCGTCGCCGTCGCCGTCCGACCCTGGTCGTCCGACCCTAGTCTTCGTTCGTCTGCGTCTTCTCTTCGTCTTCGTCTTCGTCTGTTCCCAGTTTGTGTCCTTTCCTTTTCGTGCTGTGCGTTTTTTCTCCCTGTCGTCATGTCCGCCCCCACCACCACCGCCACCACTACCACCACCGCCATCGTCTATGCCTCACCTTCCGCCGCCTCCACTACTATAACTTGGTGTGCCCAGTAACACCCCCCTCCTTCCATCCCACATCTCCTCACTCTCCCTTCGCCCTCGCTGTTTGTCGCCCCCTCTCCCCCTTCTTCCTCTCGCTCCTCTCGTTCTGATCCTTTTCCCCCACTCCCCCAGCCTGTCACTGCAGCTCCGGCTAGGGTGGTGGCCCGTCGGGCCACTGTCCACGCCCAGCTCTCCCCGTCGCCTTCGCCATCACCGCCACCACCGTCATCATCGTCGCCGTCACCATCGCCTTCGCCTTCGCCTTCACCGTCACCATCTCCGGCGCCAACTGCTGCGTCCACGCCGGGACCTGTCCCTTCCCACCACCTCCCCATCGCTCCCGTCCCTCATGTCACCACCCGCCCTTCTGCCGCCGTCAAACGCCCTAGTGGCACCCCCACCTCCTCCGCTCCCAAAAAGGCCCCGCCCCGACCTCCATCCCCCCCCCCCAGGGTGCCATGGATGTCTCCCCGCCTGGCCCTGCTCCCACCTCCTCCTCCTCCTCCTCCTCCTCCCCCCCCCAGTTTATACAAATATCTCCTGTCCCATCCCGATCCTTCCTTTCTCGAGGCCCGGAACCTTTCCCTCCTCCTCCGCCAACATTTCCCTGGTGCCCCCATCTCTCTCCTTACTCCCAGACGGGATTCTGTTCTCATCTCCTCCCCCAGCCCAACCCTCCATACTGACATCCTCTCCCGTCTCCCCTTCACCCGTTTTGGTCCCAACGCCTCCCTTACCCCTGCTCCTTCTCCATCTCCTACCCGCCAACCCCAACCCCCGTGTCGCCCGCCGACCCTCACCGCCATGATCATGCGGCTCAGTCCGTCGATCACGGAGGAACAGGTGTTGGCAGAGCTCAAGGCCCATCCCACGCTGGAGGTGCGGGCGGTCTGCCGCATTTTCCACTCGGCTGGCCCCACCCGCCTTATGCGGGTTTTCTCTGAGGACGCTCCCTCCATTGACCGTCTCCTGAAGGAGGGTGCCCTCCTCTTCCACCAGCGGTACAAGGTCGACCCCTCCCATTCCCCTCCTCAATCCCTGCGCTGCCAGAGGTGTCCGCGCTATAATGTGCACCCCACAGCTGAGTGCCGCGAGGCCCCCACCTGCCCGCATTGTCGGCAAGCGCACTTCCTCCAGCAGTGCCCTAACCTCCAATCCCCTCCCTCCTGTAATACCTGCAATCTCCCTCATCCCACCTACTCCCAAAAGTGTAAAGCCCGACCCCCTCCAACCACTCCTGAACTCACCGTACCTGTCCATCCTCTGGATGCCCCCACCCCTCCTGGCAATTCCCTTCGTCCCCCCCCCCCCCATCGCTGAGGACATCATCAGGTTCCTCACCATCGTCCTCCAGAATGTTCATCCCTTTCAGCGCCCCCACACCCTCCAACAGATCTCCCTCGCTGCCCGTTCCATTTTTCACCTTAAAATGTACGCCACCTATTCCAACAACCAGGCCCATTTCACCTTCTCCCGTCTTGACACCCTCGTCTAAATCCCTGTCATGGCACGACAGCACCGTATCCTTTTCAACAACATCCGCTACCTTCCCGCCAACAAGAACCTCTTCCTGCACACCCTTGCTACCCACCGTGTGGATGCCTTCCTCCTCAATGAAACCTTCCTCTAACCCCACCACTCCATCCACACCTCCCCCTATCTCCTCCACCGCTCCGAGAATCCCCTCCCAGTTGCGCGTGGCGGAGTGGCCGTTGGTCACCACCGCCAGGTCCCCGTTCGGCTACAACCTCTCCTTCCTGACCCCACCGAACACCTGATCCTTAGTCTCTTCTTCCCCGGCCTTACCATTACCTGTGCCACCATCTATGTCCGCCCCAACGCCCCTCTTCCTTTCGACTTCCTCTCCCACATCGACCGTACCTTCTCCTCCTACATGACCGCCGCCGACCTCAACATCCATAGTCGCTCCGCTGCCCAGTTACGGTGGTGGCATCGGTTCCTCTCCTCCCTTCACGGCGACCTCATCCCCATCCCCCAGCACACCCGTCCTGAATCCAACTCCACTCCCGATGTTCTTCTCTCCTCCCCCAACCTCCTTGGTCGCATTACGGTGGATGTCCTGGAGCCTATTGGTAGCGACCATCTCCCTGTCCTTCTAACCGTTTCAGACGGTCGTCGCCCCCGCCCTGCCCCTCGTAATGACCCTCCCCCTAAGTACGTCCATGACTATTCCCGTGCCAGCTGGAATGCCTACCGGGATACCCTCTCCACCCAGTTCGATAGCCACCCTCTCACCTATCGCCTTCCCGATGATGTCACCCATGCCGCCTCCTTTCTCCAGCAGACCTTGTCTGAGGCCGTGGAGGCCCACGTCCCTACTGTTGCCATCCACCCCCACCGTCCTACCTTACCCCCACAGGCCGTCCTCCTCCTCCGTGAATCCCGTCGTCTCTACAGTGCCTTCCTCCGCACGCGTGACCCGGACACACTACGACACCACCGGCAACTCCAGCGACACATTCGTAATTTGCTCGCGGCTAAGAAATGCCGGGACTGGCGACAGACATGCACCCATTTAAATGCTACCCTCCCTATAAACTCGTCCAAGTTCTGGTTCGCCTTCCGTCGCCTTACCGGAACTAAGCCCTCCCCCTACTATCCTCTTCTCCATGATGATCACCCCTTCCCTGACGCCCTTAGTAAGGCTAACCACTTTGCCTCCTACCTGTCCGGTGTGTTTTCCATCCCCGATGATCCTCAGTTCGACTACTCCCTCTTCCCGGATATCCGCGATCGAACTGACACCTCTGTCCCTCCCCTCGCTCCTGGTTTCCAGTACTTGGACAACATTGCACACACGGACTTCAATACTCCTATCACTACACAGGATCTCATTGCTACACTCCGCACAAAACGCAACACCGCTCCTGGTCACGATCGTGTCACCTATCATCACCTTCGTGAAGCTCCTGTCTCTTTTCTCTCCACCCTGGCCAGGCTCTACAATGTAGTCCTGTCCACCGGTTACTACCCCGACCTGTGGAAAACCTCTCGTATCCTCATGTTCCTTAAACCTGGCAAACCGCCGTCCACCGTCTCCTCCTACCATCCCATCAGCCTTACCTCGGTCTTCAGCAAGGTCCTGGAATCAATCCTCACCCAACGCATCCACCAGCATCTCCGCCGGCACCGCCTCCTTCCCGTTACCCAGTGTGGCTTTCGGCCGTCCTTCTCTTCCGACGATCTTCTCCTTCACCTCACTCATCTCCTTTCCGAACAGCTCAATTCCCGTCACTCCGCAATCTTCCTCTCTCTTGACCTCGAACGCGCTTATGATCGCGTATGGCATTCCGATCTCCTCTTCAAGCTCCAAACCTTCGCCTTCCCATTAACTACGTCTGTCTGATCGGTTCCTTTCTCTCCCAGCGTCCTTCCTATGTCACCATCCATAACACAGATTCCTACACCTTTTTCCCCTCCGCCGGTGTGCCCCCCTTCTGTACCTGTTGTACACGGCGGACATGCCACCGCCGTCACCCCCTATCCACCTTCTCCAGTTTGCCGATGACACCGCCTTCCTTGCACTTGCCCCCACCCTGCAACGCTCCCAACGCCTTCTCCAATCCCATCTTGACCGGTTCACCGCTTGGTGCAACCAGTGGTTGCTCAAGGTCAATCCTTCCAAAACCCAGGCGATCATTGTAGGCAAAACCACCCCTTCCTTCCACCTCCTTGATTTCTATCTCACCGTCTATGGCCGTCCCATCGCCCTCCCTCCCGCCCTTAAGTACCTTGGCGTCACCCTCGACCGTCACCTCTCCTGGACTCCCTATCTCCAGACAATCCAAGCCAAGGCACGTTCCCGCCTCCGTCTCCTCAAGCTCCTTTCCGGCCGCACGTGGGGTCTGGACCCCTCCACCATCCTCCACACCTATAAATCCCTCATCCACCCTATCCTTTGTTATGCCCATCCAGCATGGATCTCCACTCCCCCTACCTTTTATAAATCCCTCCAAATCCTGGAACGCCATGCTCTCCGCCTCGCCTATCGCATCCGTCTCCCCTCCCCCACATGGATCCTGTATGATCTCATCCCCTTCCCCCACCTCTTCCTTTTCCTTGAAAGGATACAGATCCTGTACACCTCCAGTAAACTTGATCCTCCTCAGCCGCTCGTCTCCCCGATCCTCTCCCACCCCCGCCCGCTGCCGCGCCTGTATTCCCACGTCCTGCCCGGTCTCCATCTCTCCACCCTCCTTACCAAGGTGACTTCCGCCAGCTCCCTCTCCCTGATGATGCCCTCCTCCCCTCCATCTACCCCTCCTACCAACTTTGATCCTCCCGCCCTCCTCCTGTACTTACTCCTCTGGGCACCCTCCCTCCCTTCTCTCCCTTTTCCCTCCCTCCTCCTTTTCTCCCCCCTCGCCCCCGGGCCTCCCCTCCCCTGTCCCTATCCTCCTGTCCCCGTCTCCTAAGCCATGGCATCCTCTTTTCCTCCCCTCTCCCCCTCTTCACCCCTGCTCCCCTCTTGGCAGGTCCCCGGACTCGCACACGCTCAGTGGACATTCGCGCGCCGGAGATCACCGCCATCAGTGTATCGTGTGTGCCGTCATGTTTAGTGTTCAGTTTCGCCGTCACGCTCCATTGTTCACAAGTGCCATTGTCTCCTCAGTGTTTGTTCGTCGGGTCTACAGTTCGTAGTGTGGATTGTCCTCAAGTGTGAACGGCTTCTTGTGCTTTTATGTTCTTGTGTCTCCTGTTTTTTCCCGCCGTTTTTCTAAGTGATGTCTCTTCTTTGTTGCTCTCCATGTACTCTCTTCGGCTGAAGAGCGGCGTATTGTGCTGCTGCCAGCCTACCTGTTTGTTCAGGTGTCAAAATAACAATAAAGTAAAAAAAAAACTAGCCAGTCGGTCAGTTGGTCAACCGGGTCAGGGTGGGGCAGTCAGTGTCTGTATGTCGCCCAGAGTGTTAGTATGTGTTAGGCCGCCAGTCTGCTCGAGTTTGTTCAGGCAATGGTCATTGGCGGTTGGATTGATCGGTTGGTCGGTCGTGCACTGGGACACAAGATGACTTGCCCGTCTTCAGCGTCGGCGCATGTGAGGTCGCCACGTCAGTCCAGTGGGCCGTGCCGTATAGCGATGGGTAGTGGCTTCGCGACCAACACGAGAGCAACAGGAGTCAACCCACGACATCAGTCTGGCCGGTGCGAGCTGCGACGCCGTGAGACGGGAGATCGGCGCGCCTTCCTGCGTCCGTTGAAGCGGCTAGCAGCGGACGGTTCGGGAGAGCGTTTTGCGGGTGCTGCGCCAGGTCTTCGCCAGACATCGCAGTTTATTAGAAGTTAAGTGATTCGTGATATGTTGTTTCATTTACTTGTTAAATTCTACTTGTTTTCTCGGTCAGTCTCTCGTCCCCAGTTGCTCGTCTATCTCCCGTCCGCATTTGTTAGGCAGTTAGTGTCTGTCTGTCTGTCTGCTGTACGTTAATAGCTGCCTCTGTCATGTTTGTCGGATTCGGTGTTAACGAATTTATTGCTTGAAGTGTAACGGCCGAATTCCTGAATTATGTTTTTATTTTGCCTATCATCTTGAGAGGCGGTATATGTGTATTGTAAAGCATGTTTGGCCAACCTTGAATATTTTATGTGAGACTGCATTTAATGGGTTTTATTTAAATGGTCTTTTTAGTACATAGAGCTGCCACCCTTTCACCGTAAGACTTTTTTTTTTTTTAATCAAGTTGCACCTTCGGTAGCAAGTTAATCTTTTAATGTGAGTGTTTTGTACCATTTCCATCCCTCCTACGGGGTACATAGTTTATGTGCTTGTGTGAGTTGTTAATATTTTTAGTTTAAAGTAACCTGGTGCGTTGCAAATTAGCACCAGTGTAGTCTTTCAGTGGTTGTTGTGAGCGGTCGTGACTACGGGCGTATCAAAAGGGAGCGGCAAGGTTCTCAGCCTGAAAGCTCATGCAGTCAAAAATTTGTTCTTTCTGCCTCTGAATAAATTGTAACTAGATATTTAGAGGGTGTTTTTAGGAATAAAATTTCCATTTGTTGAAAGAAATTTGATTTTTTTTCACCAGTTACCCACTGGCAACTACTTCCAATCTCACATAGTGTGATTAAATGCGTTAATGTTCTTGATGAATCGCTAGTAAATAAAGAAATTCTTAAGAAACTGTTTTGAAAGGAAATTCACGGTTCAGTGGGCTTGTGGTAAACGCTATGACCGAGACTCGGCGAACAAGGTTGTCCAGGAATGGCAAGCAACCATCCTTTTCTACTTCCATCATGAACTTTATGTGGTCGTGGATGTTGTTGGTGTGTTTCAGGAACTCTTTGAGCTTTTGAGGTCCATGAGGCCATATGACGAAGGCATCGTCGACATAGCGATAAAAACAACTAGTCTTTGCAAGAGCCGCGTCCAAGGCGACATCCTAAAAATAGTCCATGAAGAGGTTAGCTACAACTGGGGCTAATGGACTCCTTACCGCGACGCCGTCCGTACGCTGAAATTTTTTCCACCGTGTAAAAAATACGATGACGTCAGGGTATGTTTAAATAAATCCATGGTGGTGAAAAAAGAATGTGGTAAGGTCTCATTGGACCAAACCGCTGAGGTCATCGGTCCCTAAGCCTACACACTACTTAATCCAACGTAAACTAAGTTACGCTATGGACAACACACACACCCATTCCCGAGGGAAGATTCGAAACTTCGACGAGGGGAGCCACGCGTGCCGTACAATGCGCCCCAGACCGCGCGGCTACCCCGCGCTGCTCCACATTGGTGTCGTCAAAGAGCCGGTACAGCAAGTCTATAGAGTCTGTGATGGACACACACGTGAATGGGAAAACCACATCAAAACGTAGACGTTTATTTCGATCGATGAAGTCTGCCGTATTCTTTATATGGTGCGCACGGTGTACAGCGTGAATCGACAGGAGGCTGGCCAATTGCTTTGCAAGTCTCTAGGTCGACGATCCGATGGTGCTAACTATAGTCCTTAAAGGTGTATCCTTGTTATGCACTCTTGGTAGACCGTATAACGTGGGTGGTCTGGGTGCCTGAGAGAGGAGCTTCTCACCAACACTCTCTTCCAACGACGACCGTTTGAGAAGCTCCGAAGTTCCTTACTATTCAGGATGTTGAGTCCCGAGGTAGTTTTTAATATTTATCTTCCTCCAGTATCCGTCAGATATTCGCATCATAGTCGACTCGTTCCATTAAGGTGCGGCATTGCCCTTTGTCATCTGCCAGTACGACAGTGAGAAGATGGTTGCGGAGAGCTCGGAGGCCATCGTGTTCAGCTCTAGTCATGTTAGGTGCTGGCGCCTTGGATTTTAAAAGAACGTGGTTCATTTTTCTACGAATTCCTTCTGCAGTTTCTATGGAAAACTTACCAACTGCTAGTTCAACTACACTTATTATGTCAGCGAAAGGGAAGCTTCGTAGTGAACGAGTAAAGTTTAGTTCCTTCTTAAGTGCTGAGATGGCACCCTCGTCCTCAGTTTTTCGTTCTGCCCCGTGTTGTTGTAATGACAGCCGACTGGATTTCCCTTTCTGTTTTTCCGTGGCTCTCTGCCTTGATGATGTTAGTGGTGCCACCGTTGCTACGTCGATCCAGTCCCAATCTAAAGCCGCAAGTATCCGCGTCAGTAGCAGGTCATTTGTGTCTAGCTGTTTATTGTTGAAGTGTTTTCTACGTTAATTTCTGAGTAGTTGGAGATGACAGACTGCGAAAAGAAAGCAAGTATAACGCAAAACACAAAAGCCAGAGAGCCCATAGCATATGGTAGCAAGATATGTATCCACAAAACTTTCTGTCTTTCAAATTTGTAAATACTTTCTTAAAAACTCAAATTTATATGTTTATAAGTGGTAATGACCATTTTTCATGTTTAACAAAATGAAAATGATAATCCACGGATGATGCTGAAATTTCAACGAAACTTGTCTGGATAAAGAAGAGAAAAGAAACTTTGTTTCGCTCAAGGCGGACCCCTTTAAAAACAAACAAATTACGTTTGTTAATCAGTTTTGTAAAACGAACAACGTATATACCTGATCTGAAGTTTCGTTACCTAGTTAGTAGACAAGAAATAAATTCATCATAGACGCGTGATTACGATGAACTCCTGCAGTAAATGGCTAGCTAGTAAACATCTCTTACCTCCAATCCAGGATGTCGCACCAGGCCAATGAACTGCATGGTAATACAACAATACACTGCCGTGATGAAAAGACGATTCCACAATTTGCCATCATTAACCATCACAGCGGAGAAACCAGAAGAATATTTCACCCTGCTGACGGGGATGATTTTTTTTTTGGTCATCAGTCTACTGACTGGTTTGATGCGGCACGCCACGAATTCCTTTCCTGTGCTAATCTCTTCATCTCAGAGTAGCACTTGCAACCTACGTCCTCAATTATTTGCTTGATGTATTCCAATCTCTGTCTTCCTCTACAGTTTTTGCCCTCTACAGCTCCCTCTAGTACCATGGAAGTCATTCCCTCATGTCTTAGCAGATGTCCATCATCCTGTCCCTTCTCCTTATCAGTGTTTTCCACATATTCCTTCGAATCTGCGTAAAACCTCCTCATTCCTTACCTTATCAATCCACCTAATTTTCAACATTCGTCTATAGCACCACATCTCAAATGCTTCGATTCTCTTCTGTTCCGGTTTTCCCACAGTCCATGTTTCACTACCATACAATGCTGTACTCTAGACGTACATCCTCAGAAATTTCTTCCTCAAATTAAGGCCGGTTTTTGATATTAGTAGACTTCTCTTGGCCAGAAATGCCTTTTTTGTCATAGCGAGTCTGCTTTTGATGTCCTCCTTGCTCCGTCCGTCATTGGTTATTTTACTGCCTAGGTAGCAGAATTCCTTAACTTCATTGACTTCGTGACCATCAATCCTGCTGTTAAGTTCCTCGCTGTTCTCATTTCCACTACTTCTCATTACCTTCGTCTTTCTTCGATTTACTCTAAAACCGTACTGTGTACTCATTAGACTGTTCATTCCGTTCAGCAGATCATTTAATTCTTCTTCACTTTCACTCAGGATAGCAATGTCATCTGCGAATCGTATCATTGATATCCTTTCACCTTGTATTTTAATTCCACTCCTGAACCTTTCTTTTATTTCCGTCATTGCTTCCTCGATGTACAGATTGAAGAGTAGGGGCGAAAGGCTACAGCCTTGTCTTACGCCCTTCTTAATACGAGCTCTTCGTTCTTGATCGTCCATTCTTATTAGTCCCTCTTGGTTGTTGTACATATTGTATATGACCCGTCTCTCCCTATAGCTTACCCCTACATTTTTCGGAATCTCGAACAGCTTGCATCATTTTATATTGTCGAACGCTTTTTCCAGGTCGACAAATCCTATGAAAGTGTCTTGATTTTTCTTTAGCCTTGCTTCCATTATTAGCCGTAACGTCAGAATTGCCTCTCTCGTCCCTTTACTTTTTCTAAAGCCAAACTGATAGTCACCTGTACATTATTCTGTAAGCAGCTTCGATGCATGAGCTGTTAAGCTGATTGTGCGATAATTCTCTCACTTGTCAGCTCTTGCCGTCTTCGGAATTATGTGGATGATGCTTTTCCGAAAGTCAGATGGTACGTCGCCAGACTCAAATATTCTACACACCAACGTGAATAGTCGTTTTGTTGCCACTTCCCCCAATGATTTTAGAAATTCTGATGGAATGTTATCTATCCCTTCTACCTTATTTGACCGTAAGTCCTCCAAAGCTCTTTTAAATTCCGATTCTAATACTGGATCCACTATCTCTTCTAAATCGACTCCAGTTTCTTCTTCTATCACATCAGACAAATCTTCACCCTCATAGAGGCTTCCAATGTATTCTTTCCACCTATCTGCTCTCTCCTCTGCATTTAACAGTGGAATTCCCGTTGCACTCTTAATGTTACCACCGTTGCTTTTAATGTCACCAAAGGTTGTTTTGACTTTCCTGTATGCTGAGTCTGTCCTCCCGACAATCATATCTTTTTCGATGTCTTCACATTTTTCCTGCAGCCATTTCGTCTTATCTTCCCTGCGCTTCCTATTTATTTCATTCCTCAGCGACTTATATTTCTGTATTCCTGATTTTACCGGAACATGTTTGTACTTCCTCCTTTCATCAATCAACTGAAGTATTTCTTCTGTTACCCATGGTTTCTTCGCAGCTACCTTCTTTGTACCTATGTGTTCCTTCCCAACTTCTGTGATGGCCCTTTTTAGAGATGTCCATTCCTCTTCAACTGTACTGCCTACTGCGCTATTCCTTATTTCTGTATCTATAGCGTTAGAGAACTTCAAACGTATCTCGTCATTCCTTAGTACTTCCGTGTCCCACTTCTTTGCGTATTGATTCTTCCTGACTAATGTCTTAAACTTCAGCCTACTCTTCATCACTACTATATTGTGATCTGAGTCTATATCTGATCCTGGGTACGCCTTACAATCCAGTATCTGATTTCGGAATCTCTGTCTGACCATGATGTAATCTAATTAAAATCTTCCCATATCTCCCGGCCTTTTCCATGGTGGAGAAACTTTATATATATATATATATATATATATATATATATATATATATATATACATATATATATATAAAGTTTCCCCCCTCCATATATATATATATATATATATATATATATATATATATATATATATATATATAAAGTTTCCCCACCATGTACACTATGAAAAATTTCACTGCTAACTTTCACTGACACCGTTTAGAAACTACGAAAAACGTATGTGGACAGTGGAACTGCTGAATATCTTCTGCGAGGGAGTTTTGAACGTTTGTGAGGGTCGTGTGACATCAACGTCCCAACAACAGTCACACTCAAATCATTTGACATTACAACCGTGTACACAAATATCCCCATCACAGAAACTATCAGCATAATAAAATAGCAATTAGAAGAACAGAAAGACATTCCAAAACACTACTTAACAGAAATAAACATTCTAAACAAAATCACTACATAATACCATTTCTCATTTCACAAACGGATATACTCGCAGCAAGATGGTCCTGCCATGGGGTGACCAGTCGGTGGCTTCCTAGTCACCACCCTCCCCACAGTGAGAAAAAAATATTTGAAACAATAGTAAGACCCAAACAATACATGGTAGTACATTGGTATTGCTACGTAGCTGACTTCACATGCTTTCCAGATGGAACACACAGTCGCATCCAGCAACTCCATAATGACGTAATCACAGTTCGCTCGAAGATAAAATTCACCACAGAAGCAGAAAGTAACCAAATGTAAAATTTCCTAGACGTCACAAGACACAAACAACCAACAACAATTCTTCATATTAAGGAAAGTCGCCATCACCAGCACAGCCTACACAAATACCCTAACCATCTGATTGCACACAAACTGACCAATTTCCAGTATGTGCTGTTCAGACTGAACAAAACTTTTCTGAATGAAGGCAACTACAAAAATCAATTACAGATAATCGAACAAATAGCTACAGATAGTGACACAATTATTGTAAGGAAACTGAATCACAAAATTAAAACAAAAGTAAGAGGGTACCTAGCACACAAAAATTAACAGTTCGTCATCCGCATACAAGTACACAGTTAAAATAAAGACTCAGAACAGAGAAAGATATGCCCATAACAACAATCTAATTGTACAGTCTTACAACAACAAATCAGCTTACAGAATAGGAAACAAAAGAAAGGACAAACAACTCCCTGCAGAACAGATAAATCAACACAGACAAAACTAAGAGCCACAAATGCAAACACAGAAAAAAGCAACACATCTGGTATTTACCAGCTGACATACCAGAACAGCAAATCAATTTATACAGAACCGAGAAGCAGAAACTTTAATACAAGATACATAAAACACAGAGGAGCACTAAAAAAAAAAAAAAAAAAAAAAAAGAAGAAAAAAAAACAGGTGTCGTTCTACATTCGTTGAACATCTCATGGACATGCAATACAGACCACCGGACATCAACACAGACTTGAAAATCCTCAAATGCAGCAACAGCCCCCCCCCCCCCCCAACAACTAATAACCGAAGAAGACTACTAAATAGAAAAGGCCATAGTCGAAGGAAAACTAATAATAAATGAATGTACAGCGCTCTGGAGTACAACTGTGTTCCACCCTGAGAGAACTACTAGACCAACAAACTCATAAACAACCTCCCCCCTCCCTCCCCCCCTCCCACATACACGCACACAAACAATCTTCCACAGAGAATTAATTAACATTAAGCCTAACCAAATGATTCCTAGCCGTAAAGATTTCTAAGTAAATAACTTTTCCACGTTAATTTATGTGTGGTTACATATGACAAACCTTGAAAGGAAAGCAAGTATTACGCAAAACACCAAAAATCAGGATTTCCATAGTACGTGGTGGAAACGTATTTATCTATAAAATGGTCTGTTTTACATATTTCCCAGCTTTTTACCTAAAACATGAATTTTTATGTGTAAAAGTAGAAAAAATGTCTTACGTCTCTAATAGAAGGAAATAAAAGCCTACTGATTATGCTGAAATTTCAGTGAAACCTGTCTAGGTACAGAAGAAAAGAAAAGTTGTGTGATTTGCTCAAGGCACATCCCCTCGAAAAACAAATTTATTTACAAGCAAACACAATTAGCTAAAAAGATAAAAAGAAGGGATAATTAAACTGTTGGCAGCCCACTAGGACAATGAATCTCCTAAATCTTCAAAGTAGAGATGAAACGAAATGTACATTTATAGCTTTTATAACTACCACCAGATGTCGGAAATGAATGGATTTTTATTTTATTTTAATTTTCTGTACTGCTACACAAAATATAGTAGCACACGTTTTAAATCGGCTATAGTGCATGGTCTTCATGTGCAACAACTGCATATGAGAATTTTGTAATCGCATTATTTTAAAATATGGATTGCGGTTTACGCATGACACGAAATATTCATTTTTACTTTTAGATATAACGACTGTTACAGACGGCTATAACCAATCATCTGCAAAGATAAATTTGGTTACGTCAGAAAATATAAAAAGGAATATATTTTAACTACAATTTACAGCTATTTTTAAGGGTTTATCTAAACGAAACGTGAGAACCATAATGTTAAACATGTGGAATGGTCTAATTCTTCTGCTTCGGGTATAGTGTGTGTTGATTCTATCACATTCAAACTCTCGTTGTAGTGTACATTTTAGCAGCCATGCTGTTAATTTTTGGAACAAAGCCTACGACCAGCTTAGAGACAGAAGTGATGACACTGTCTGGAGGACCTGACCATCACTTTGCAGGACAATGCTCAAGCACGTACAGTGCAAGCTGGTACTGATTTGTTTGACTGATGGGGCTGCGTTGTTTGACTGATGGGGATGCTAAGTGCTGTACCACTTACTGCACTCCCCTGACTTAAGCCCTCGTGAGTTCAACTCGATTCCTAAACTAAAGGAAGCACTTCAGGGCGTTCGCTTCAGAACTGCTACAAATTCGTCGCAATAGACCGCGCCGCTCGAACTGTCAACACAACTGACACTACTAAGAGTATCTTGAGACTTACACTTCGCTGGCAAATGGTTATACACAATGCTGGTGACAACTCTGAAGGTCAGTTAAACTTTGAAACACGTATCTATTTTCTAAGAGCTGTAAATAAATAGGAGCCACTTTTAAAGTTTCAACCCTCTTACGTAGGTCTACCAACGGTATCGGAAAACATCCTTGGTGTCAGTACGTCTGCTGGCGGCATAAACTCTTACTTTATCGCCAAACTGTCAACTTTCTGCTGGCGCCAGGATGTCGCCTCCTAACCTCGTCTTTCCTAATCGGCCTTGTGGATTGCGATATAACTGACCGTGATCACATATACCTAATCAAATTTTACAGTAAGACTATCGTTACCGAAGGAAAGTAACACCGGTTAGGTGGAGGAAAGTGTGCAACAGAGTCTTCTGAAGGAACAGTCTATTCTAAACTTAAGCTGAATACTGATGAAAATTTTGAAATAGGTGGTGGAATATAGTGCATAGTGCAATCGCTCACGAATCGCACAGGCGGGGTGAGGGGAGGCGACATCCTGGCGTAATATTTACTACAGAAAGGAAACACCAATTAGCTAAAGATAAAAAGATGGGATAATTAAACTGTTGGCAGCTCACTACGACAATAATAATAACAACGGCGTGTGATGTGGCCTCCCGTCGGTTAGACCGCTCGCCTGGTGCAAGTCTTTCGATTTGACGCCACTTCGGCAACTTGCGCATCGATGGGGATGAAATGATGATGATTAGGACAACACAACACCCAGTCCCTGAACGGAGAAAAATCCCCGACCCAGTCGTGAGTCGAACCCGGGCCCTTAGGGTTGACAGTCTGTCGCGCTGACCACTCAGCTGCCAGGGGCGGACACTAGGACAATGAATTTCCTAAATCTTGGAAAGGTAATGGCAGATATGTTTAAGCAAATAATCACTGGGAAGCAACAGAAAGTTATCACGTTTTTCCACAACAGAATAGTTCACGAGAAAATAAATGAGTCAGAAAGCACTGCGTTTACAGTTACCTATTCTGAAATACTGAATTTTGAAAGCAATGTTAAATGAAATCACTGGCTTAACTTAAACTCTGCCGTGTAAAACAACAAAAGAAAAAAAAAAAAGAAACCTTTCAGTAATCTCAGTATAAGGAATGCAACATTTAGAAAAGAGGAGCAATTTACTTTCCATTATTGAAACATTGCATTGAATTTACTTTAAACAAATGAGCTACTGATTTTACTCTTAAAATAAGCACAATAAAATAAATACCAAACCAGCAGGAGTCACTCGCCAAGCTAAATACAGAATAAATGTAATTGCGCACTCTTAATTTGTGCTGTATTTTTAGTGATTAGTTTTGCAGTGAAAATTTACATTACTTCTTTGTAGCCTATGTTATCCAATACAAGAATTAACAGTTACGGAGGTACAAAATTTAGAATGAAACTGCATATTAGTGAACACACAAAAGTGGCAGTAAATAGTGAACCAGTTTTCATGTTCTTACGATACTCTGTGCTTGCATGCAAAGGAAATGGGACCCTGCTTGGTATAATGATGTCTGAGGACAATGACTACAGATTTTAACTATTGCTGGTTATTTTTCATCTTATTCATACTTTGTGAAAGAAATGTTTTTCACTTAACAGTCTTACGGTGCTGTAGCTGTGCAGACGACGAACAATGTAGCCGACGACAATGCTGAGCTGCCGCCGTTGTTGTTGCTACTGCTGCCGTTGCTGCTGCTGCTGCAATGAGAACCCCAAGTCGTCTCCAGAGCCATGGATAATTGTGGGACAGGCAATAGCTGGAACTGCAGCTTCCTCCACCTGTCCTCTTACTTACTGTGAGGTCAATACTCGCGGGTCAACAAGTCAGGCGCGCCTACACTGGCGCAAGCATAGCTGCACACCGCGGCGGTGGTAACGCCGAACAAACACGGAAGTACACTTTCATGACTCATTCTGCTCTCTTCCTCTCTGCTCGCAACGCGACAGACACACTCCATCATACGCAAAGATAAACAATTGCACAGCTACTACCATTTTGTCGTTGCTATCGATACATTTCAATAAAGTTCCCTTGGCTATTACCCAGCAATTTACAATATTATTACAATCAATTATATACAGTCAAGAGGACTAGTAAATCGATTACGTATTAAATAAGGTTCCTTACAGCTTCAGAATCAAAAGTTATCAACGGATATTAAACTGCGAAACATGGTTCAAATGGGTGTGAGCACTATGGGACTTAACATCTGTGGTCATCAGTCCCCTAGAACTTAGAACTACTTAAACCTAACTAACCTAAGGACATCACACACATCGATGCCCGAGGTAGGATTAGAACCTGCGACCGTAGCGGTCACGCGGTTCCAGACTGAAGCGCCTAGAATCGCACGGCCACATCAGCCGGCTTAAAATGCGAAAATTTTGGGTGGTGCAGAAGGTATTTTATCTGCATTTTCGGTGTTGCAGTCCCTGGGCGTAAAGCGGTTATTACTTTCCGAGCTCTGGGGCTGGAAGCAGCGAGCCTTCCAGGGGCGTGTCTTCACTGTTACATAAGCTGCGACATTGTTGCGAATGAAACAGTGGCCCGAATATAAATTAAATTTCGTTTACTTTACATCTATTGTCACAAACATCATGTCAACACAAAAACTTTGTGAGCATAGAGGTAAAGTAAATTTACTCTTCACCGTTATTCAGTGAAGTGTCGTCCACGGAGTATACCATCGGAAATGAATCTTTACGAACCCTTTCGGGCTTGAAAAGCGACCGTGGCTGGCAGTGGCTCTGCTGAATAAGTCCGAATGCTTAGCTGAGTGGTAACGTGTATGCCTACCGTGTAGCGGGCACCTGTTCAATTTTTGGCCGGGTTCGAGATTTTCTCCGTTCGAGGACTGGGTGCTGCGCTCTTCTCGTCATCCTTTCATCATCAACATCGACACGTAGGTCGCCCAATGTCGGCGACACCTAAAATAAGATATGCAACCCTGCGGCCGGATGGGGCCTCCCCGTCAGAAATGTGACATAACTTCATATCTTCTGAATACTGTCCTTGAGTATCCATTGTCCAAAAGGAACAATGGTACCGCTTTGCTGGAAGTGGTGTGCGACTCGCGTGTGAAATTCGCCTATCCGAAATTGCTTCATACGAACGAAAATCTAATATGTCGGTAAGAAATGACATGCTTGTTTCTTGACTAATTAAAAGGAGCTAATTGCAAGAGAGGCTGCAATCGTTTCTGCTCTGTTCAAACTAAAATTAATTGTGGAAACCAACATAACTGGGTTTAATTACGGCAGAAGAACGCCTCGTTCAAAGTACAAGTTGTGAGGTACGTGGCAGTATCTTCTCATGTTCCTCTTATTAATCTACCTGAAACTTCCTGGCAGATTAAAACTGTGTGCCGGACCGAGACTCGAACTCGGGACCTTTGCCTTTCGCGGGCAAGTGCTCTACCACTGAGCTACCCAAGCACGACTTACTCCCCCTCCTCACAGCTTTACTTCCGCCAGTACCTTGTTTCCTACTTGCCAAACTTCACAGAAGCTCTCCTGCGAACCTTGCAGAACTAGCACTCCCGGAAGAAAGGATATTGCGGAGACATGGCTTAGCCACAGCCTGGGGGATGTTTGCAGAATGAGATATTCACTCTGCAGCGGAGTGTGCGCTGATATGAAACTTCCTGGCAAAGTCCCGAGTTCGAGTCTCGGTTCGGCACACAGTTTTAATCTGCCAGGAAGTTTCACATCAGCGCACACTCCGCTGCAGAGTGCAAAACTCATTCTAATAATCTACCTCTTTGTCATCAATTGTCAGGTAGAGTTATCACATTAGTTGGATTAGGAATGGAAGTGAGGAGCGCAGATTCCGATTATCATGTAATAAACGTGTAAGCCTGAAGGAAACAGTGGCACATTTCTTTCCGAGAGACTGGTTTTATTCGCAAACGTTTATGAAACGCAAAGACCAATGGGCAGTTTAGAAAAGCAAAAGGATATAAGAGGGATCCGACAGATGTTCCCCAACACTGATGTCGCCACACTGATAGCCGATTAAGAAAATATTTTCGCAAAGCTGGTTTCAAGAAACGAGTTTCGCAACTGGGTGTCTGTGGGTAAACGGGGCCGAAGGACCTGACTAGAGATACCACGCATGGCACAGTGGTGGAAAGTAACCGGTTAGACGAGCTCGAGAAGCGGGCTGCCTCGGCCTGTGCGCCTCCAGGTTTCCCGCCAGGCATACGCGGCCGGGTCGCGTGTGCTGCGGGGGCCTTCGTGCCCGACACACGCCCCCTGGCAGGTGTGGCCGGCTTATCTGACGGCGGCTAAAACCGTCAGCCCTCTGCTGCGCGCCGCCGCGGTGGGCCCTCGATAACAACTTGATGGCTCAATTTGGCACACTCGCCACAGACCCCTGCAAGCACGTCCCAATTTGGAGGGAGCAGCCTTTCGTGGCACGATGTCGGTCACGAAGGGAATAGTAGAGCGCATTTTATGCTACTTGCTTTGTTTACTACACCTACCGAGGATAGCATATTTTTTCCTGCGTCCACCAGTCAGTTATTGCCACGCTCGTGAAACGCTGGAAACAGTTGTTCGCGCCAGTTAAAAGTCTCACGTAAGATTCGACAACCTCAGTTTCTGAGAAAGTGAGGAGGATATTCCTAGCCACGTCACAGAGGCGCGTCCAAATATTTGTTTCCACTTTGCGGTTAATCGTGCACGTATTTATAGCTTCCTGAGCTTAATCGAGCACGTATTTCTGGCTTCCCGCCTAGCCGTCAACGACATTTTTGTTTTCTTCCTTAGAGGCTGTAGTGCTACACTTAACGTTGTACAACAGTGGTTCTCAGTCTGGGTGGGTAATTGCTCACTGAGGCGTAAAATTTATTTGTCAGAGGGATGAAAACAAAAGGATCCAGTTCTGTTTCGGTCACGAAACTGAATTACTTTTGCAACCTTATTACTATCATCACTGCAATACTGATTACGTAAGATCCCAATAATAGCATTTATTATTCGAATAGACCTACTAGCATTAACGCAAGAGCCAGTGTTGCGAGGGTTACAGGTTGTGGGACGAATGTGTGAACACCTTTCTCACGTAGCCCCCACAACACACACATACTACTCGTACGTATCTTGTACCAGGCGTCTACTACAGTAAAAGTGGGACACACATCTCACATGGCCGGCCGCTGTGACCGAGCGGCTCGCAGGTTCGAATCCTGCCTCGGGCATGGATGTGTGTGGTGTCCCTAGGTTAGTTAGGTTTAAGTAGTTCTAAGTCTAGGGGACTGATGACCTCAGATGTTAAGTCCCATAGTGCTTAGAGCCATTTGAACACCTCACATGTCCTGAAAAATCTCATCAAAATGCAATCTCCGAGTTTTTGGTAGTTCCCACAATAGCCTACAAATTGCTTCACAGTTCACTTCGCAACAATAAATAAGCTGACTACACAACGGAACAGCAACTATGTTACAGCTATTACATCACTGTAGGGTCTACATTAGGGGAGTTCAACTTTTTTTGCTCTCCTGGGTCACATTTGAAGAACCCAAGAATATTTTGGCCGCACATAATATTCTTAACACTAACAATAATAGTTGGGATAAAGAGAAGGCTGCGGGACGGTTGGAGGTACACATACTTAACAGATATGGTTAATTTAGAATTTATTAATTTATGATTTCCTTAATTCTAAATAAACAAAATGGAATTAATGTGACACTTCACACATGAGATTTCATAAATAATTTTACGTACAAGTAATTACATATCACATAATTAATGTGACATTTACTTTGAATTTGGTAAACTATTGTATTAGTGTCATGTTCTATCGAAGTGGTTCCTTTTGTATCCCGCTTGAAAGGTGGCGCGTGGGTCTGCTCCTGTAAACTGAAGGGTAGGCCGACTGTAGGAAGCGAGTAGGAGCAGGAGAAGGTGAAACACGTCTGTACTTCCAGTAAATAAAAGTGGTTTACTGGTGCATGAATATACACAGAGGCATACATAACTTTGTACGTAGGTGCGACGCCCCAGACCCGTCGTAAGTAGAGCAAAGTCTCTATATGAAGCGAAGCTGAAGCGAAGTGTCCCTGCCGTCTGCTCTTCATCAAATGGGCTCAATTTGAAGCGGAACTCGCAGATCTCCACAGCGCCGGCTAGAGGGCGCTGTCGTCGGTGTCTGTCGTAGTACCAACTTAAGAACTTGCACCTACGCCTTGGCATCGTAGCTGTTGATACCACAGTGCCAATCATCAGCATGTTCTCAATGCGTTTACGGAGATTTTTGTTCTATTTTTACTATTTGTATGTTTCACCATTGAAAATAGTTGTTCACAAACGTAGTTGCTTCCAAGGAAAGATGGCGCATGTAACGCATATCTGTCTGTATCTGGGCAGGTATCATTTGTGAAAGTCCAACAAAGATACAGTTAGTTCGCGTAGGTTGACAGTAGTTTCAAGTCGATGACATCCGACATCTGTCAACAAGTGGCGACCACAGACAAGAGTCAACCAGACAGTACAGTACAACCACGTAATAAAGAACTTCTTTCACTGTTGATACGGTGTGAAGGGAGTAAGGAAGATATCCACTGTGGGGTGGCGAAGGGCAAGGGAAGCAGCTTCCGACATCACGTGCAGTCTTAACGTATTTAGATTTGTAACGGTAACTGGCTGCGATAGAAATTGTTGGTAGCAATGGGTATGATATCAAATTAAATCTGTCCTAACAGAATTACAGTACTGTTAGGTAGCAAACTTCGGCAGCAACTGCAGTCCACAAGAAGATTTTTAGCGCCTACCGATTTGTAGGTGTCAGAACTACGATTCTTTACCACAGCTGTACAGTAGTAAGACAGATTTTCCTTGTGCATCTATAAATTAATTTCATTATACGTCTCTAAATCTCTAAGTTCTCAGTTGCAACCGAAGTAGCGGCAAGATAATAGACCAGCGCGTCTGACCGATTGGACGGTTATAACAGCAAGACTCTGGGGGTTCAAGTATAGTAGGAGCGGCATTGTTATGAACGAAATGGACCAATGGGAGAGTAGTACCGTGTGGTGAGAGTTTCAGATTGAAGATATTCAATTTATCACCGTCGCATGCGGCCTGTGGGTATCGTGTTGGACACCCTTGGCCTGAACAGTATTGTTATTATTATTATTATTATTATTATTATTACTAACGGCGGTAGTCAGATACAAATGATCGGCAGACTGAAGTCTTCAAATTTTTGCCAGTTCTAAAGTAAAGAGTCTACCTGTCCAGGATTTTCTAGGATTAGTTCTAAATATAGAGCACACTTTTTAAATTGGTTGATTTCAAATGGGAGTGCAGGATATCTGTGAAACAAGCACTGATAGGAAGAGAAGTAATGCAGAGGAAAGGTGTTTTGTAAGAAGTGTTTACAGTCAGTGTGGGTAGTTGTCTTTCTTTTCTGAGAAGCAGTTTTGGGTAACACTCACGATGGACTGAAAATAGGTTGAACATTCTACAAAAAAAGTTGTTAAAAATCGCCGTACAAGTTGTCTCACTGACTCATTAGTTCGTGGTATAACAAAGTACACACGAAAACTATATATTATTTACCATTCGTCTTGTTCAAAGTGAAAATGATCATTCTAAACTTTATAAAGTTCTTAATGATGGTCAGGGAAGGAGACGGGGGAGGGTACCAGCTAATATCTGATTTCACTCACGGGAAATGGCTCAGAACGGTTGAGAATCATTGTTAGAGTACCTGCATAAATATTGTTAGATCATAACTTTTAAAAACGAGGCGAAGAATCGCAACTTGCTGCATATGTTCAGACATGTAAAATGGTGCTCTTCACAGAACGGAGAAAAGTGGTACTATGTGACTACGATATCAGTGAGCCACAACTGGAATCAGTCAACTCATACAAATATCCACGTGTAAGAACTTGCGAACTAACTTCGGTCGTAGTTTTAGCAGGTGGCAGACTTCGGTTCATTAACAGGATGGTCGGAAAAAGAACAGCTGCGGAGGAGATGGCTTGTAACACAAACAACGAGCGAGGTGTCGCTGTTGTTAGTCCACTGAACTCGTGTTCGAGAGGACGAAGATTGAACCAGTGCCCGGCCATCCTGATTTGTGTTTCCTGTGATTTCCCTAAATCGCTTCAGGCAAACGCCGGGATGGTTCCTTTGAAAGGGCGCGGCCGATTGCGTTCCCCAGCCTTCCCTAATGCGAACTTGTGCTCCGTCTCCAATGACCTCGTTGTCGAAGGGTCGTTGAACACTCTACTCCTCCTCCTTCCTATAACACACACATGCGACCCATTCTAGAATACTGCTAATGTATGTGAGACTCACACCAAATAGGAGTAACACGTATATACGGAACGGTGCTACAACTGATGCCCAGTTTGCTTCAGCCACAGCAGGGTATTGGTAGAGTTGCTAAAAGGCAATCAGATAGACGTCAACTTTCCTCCGAAACCTTGTTTACAAAGTTTCGAGAACCAGCTGCAAGTGAAGAATGTAGAAATACGCAACCCCCTAATAGTAGCTCCTGTAAAGATCGCGACGTCAAGATTAGATAAATTACAGTAAATACAGGGTAAATAAACACTTTGAGTGCCATTTTCATAACAATTCTAAGACAAAAAGGATAACGACACACCACGAAGGAATTATCCGAATGGGACAGAATTCGGTAGATGTGAAGTAAATGTGTAGACAAACAAAAGATTACAATTTCAGAAGAATTAGATGATTTATTGAAGAGAAAGAGATTCACGAATTGAGCAAGTCAGTGACGCTCTGGACCACCTGCACCCCGTATGCAAGCAATTATTCGTCTTGGAATTAATTGACAGATTTGTTGGATGTCCTCCTGAGGGTTATCGTGCTAAATTCTATCCAACTGGCTCGTTAGGACTTCAAAATCCCGAGCTGGTTGGAAGGCCCTTCCCTTAACGCTCCAAAAGTTATCAGTTGGGTTGACATCCGGTGACGTTGCTGGCCGAAGTAGGGCTTCTCAAGCACGAAGCAAGAAGTAGAAATTCTCGCCGTGTGCAGGCTGGCATTATCTTGACAAAATGTAAGCCCAGGATGGCTTGCAACGAATATCAACAAAACTGGTAGTAGAATATCGTTGATGTACCACGGATGACAACCATAGAGGTCCTGCTATGAATAGAAATGGCACCTAAGTCCGTCCTTCCTGGTTGTTGGGCCGTATGGCAGGCAACAGTCATGTTGGTACCCCACCGCTGTTCGGGACATTTCCAGACACGTCTACGGCCTGGAATCTCGCCAACTGGAGTAGAATTGTTCTGAGTGATGATTCCTGCTTTGCACAGAGCCCCGATGACTAGCAAAGATGCATTTGGAACGCCCCGGACTGCGGTGAGATACCAACCCCACTGTCTCTCGCCATCTGGCCAGACATCCAGGAGTAACGGTCTGGGGTGCCATTTCATTTCATAGCAGGACCTCTTTGGTTGTTATCCGCGGCACTCTAACAGCAGGGCGACTTGTCGACGATTTTCTAAGCCCCGTTTTGTTGCCCCTCAAGTTAAGCCATCCTGGGCTTGCAGTTCAGAAAAATAATGCCAGGCCGCACACGGCGAAAGTTTTTAATTTTCTTCGTGCTCGCCAAACCCCACCTTGGCCCACAAGGCCACCGGATATGTCCCCAATTGAGAACGATTGGAGCATCATGGGCAGAGCCTTCCTAGTAGCTCGGGATTTTGATATTCTTAACCGCCAGTGGGATAGAATTTGGCATGATATCCCTCAGGACATCCAACAACGCTATGAATCACTACCACTCCGAATGCATGGTCGCTTAAGCGCCAGAGGTGGACCAGTGCGTTATCGAGCTGCTTACGAGTAGTTTGTGAAGCTCTTTCTCTTGACTAAATCGCTGAATCTTTCTGAAACTGCAATCATTTTTTGTCTGTACATCTACCACACATCTAATGGTTTCCGTCTCATTCGGATTATTCCTTCATGGTGATTTTTTTATTTTTTTTTTATTTTTGCCTTAGAGCGTTTTCAGTGGCTGCAGAGCATGCCACGCCGGTAATATTACTGGCAGCATTTCTCATTTAACTGTTAGCTGTGGTGAGTATTATTAGTCGTCCAGCAGAAAAGAGAAGGCACATTAATACTCCTAGCCCTTAACTCGCGAGGTGTGGTCTCTCAGACCGCACGAGAATTTTTAGGTTAGTTCAAAATTAAGTTCTGGCTTCTAAACCTCCCCTACTCTCCTTAAACCGCAAACACTACAATGTTTTACTGCCTGTTATACTATCGCCTTCTTTGTTGTTGACTTGTGTTGTGGACACGTATTCGAGTTTCCTAGACAGCGCCTCGTTAGCTACGTACCTGTTTTGTTCAGTGTAGTACAAAATGTGCTCGCAGGAATGAGTTAATTTTATCTTAAATCTACTGAGATTGTTAGTCGGTTGGTTGGAGGAAGATATGAGTGATACAAATCAATAAATAGACGAATAAGGAGGCGACTTTGCAAAAGCCAGTGATGCAGTTCCCCTTGAGAACAAAGTGATCATTCAGAAGAAGAACGTCATGGCAATGGTCACAGGCACCTTCTTGTTTTTCTAATAAGATACATCTTGGCGTTAGTTAAAATCGAATGTATTCTGAATGGTGTTAAAGAGAAATGTAGATCCCAGCAGTTAGCTGCTATCCTTGCTGACATTTTCATTAATTCTCTAGAAGAAAAGTTTTTCAGCTGCTCCTTAGCTACAGCACTAGGCATTCTCTCCTATTTCATATATTTTGATGATATTTTAGTCATCTACAAAGGACCTGCTGATGGCGTGACCGTAATTTCAATCTGTTTAAAGTAGTTGACGAGAAAATATCCTTCACCTGTGAACTTGAAAACGGAGCCCGTCAATTAAACCTTCTTGACTTGACGCTTACATTAGAAGAAAATAAAATCTCATTTAATGTTTGTCGTACAGAAACATATACTGATCAGATCGTACCTGCGTCTTCCATGCACCCACAATCTCATAAGAACGCTTTCTTTCACTCTGCTATACATAGAGTTACTTCTGTCCCGATCTCGAAAGAAAAATTCGATGAAGTAATTAATTTATCAAAACTATAGCAGTTAATAACGAATATGAACCTGGCATAGTGGATGACATCCTTAAAAAGAAAACTGTTATAAGAGTTACTACACTCAGCATCTCCATCATTGAATCCAACCCAAATAATTTTTTTCTCTATTTCTTTCTTGGGGCCCATCTCAAATGAGATTCAACACCTTCTTCGTAATAAATACAACTGTGATGTCGCCTTTTAAACCAATAATAGTTTGAAAAAATTTTTATTCATAATTTAAAATCGAGTCGTCCGCTTTGGAAAACTCTGGCGTCTATAAGATTTCCTGCGACACGTGTTCTTCTTACCGCATAGGACAAACAGGACGTACCTTTACAATCGGATAAAAAAAACAACTTTTAAGAAAAAAAGGGACTAGCGCAAAAAATTCGCCTTTTGCCGACCACCTGTTGATGACTGGTCATGCGCCTAAAGCTGTTCACGGTATCAACATTTTGCACAACGAGAGGAAAGGGCGCAGATTACATATTCTCGAAAAATTGAAGAATATCTCGAAGTGATGGCCTCATTCTTAATGAGCAGCTACAATTCCGTAATAAAAACTTCAACAGTAGGAAGCCCTTGCTTGTTATTTGATTTTTATCTAAGTCCACTCATAATTTTTTGTTCAATAAATGGTTTACATTGGCTGCATTTCATTTTATATTGTTTTTCCACATGTTGTGTCATTAAGACCCCTTTGTGATTCTATAATGGCGTTTTCAACCTTTAAACTGTATTCTGAGCTCTTATGTAGACAAAATGTTACTTTGTCTGCTGCTGTCAAGCAAAATATTGCCTTTTACTTCATGTGCTAAACAATGTTCATCATAATATTCGTCTTTCTATATACTGAATGTTAAGTAGCCTATTTGTATTTGCGGCTACTAGATGGCAATCTTGGTGTAATGTTCACCTGCCCGCAGTTGCTAACACGGGCGCCTCAGTCTATTGCTACTTGTCGCTTATGTGAGCACCTCATAGTTGCTTGATTTCCATGTATTCATTTTGAAAGAAAATTGTGAGTAAAGTTTCAACGCATGATATTTATTTTATACGTGACATGTAAATACTGTTACTTTCTTGTACTGTTAGTAAGTACTTACATTTATTTTTGTACTTATAGGCCAGTTTGAATGTTTTACTTCTGATGAAGGCACTCACAGTAGTCCCGAAACCAGGTTAAAAAACTTAATTTTTGCAACCGAGGGCTGTTATTGCTTTAATTTTACTTTATAAACGGTCGCTGACCACGCAGCCATGGTTAAAACTTTAATTTTGTATGAAATAGTAAAGAAATAATCTTGGTTTTTCCAGCAGTTCAAGTTGTCACATGACCAAATACATAGAGTACCGATTGGGGAATACCTCCATTTTGTCGTGACCAGCATGTTAATTATAGGATTAAGTAAATGTTAGTGGTATATGGTGCCCGGACGTTCCACCTATTGCTTCATTGCGAGATATTCCATATTGAACTGTGGATCAATGAAATCATATCGCCTAGTCGCATGAACCACGTTTCTTGTTACTCTAGGCCCATGGTCATGCCCGTACACACCATCGTCCAGCTCAACGAGTGCTCGGAACATACGTCGCGTTACGTATGCAAGACGATGTGGTAGGATTATACTATGAGGGACATTCATCTGAGATTCCGTAGGACCTGTGGTAGTAGTCGAAGACATCATGGCAGCTGTGGACTGCGTAAACATTATTGCCTCAATAAACCTGCCAGGTACTTTTCAAATGCATGCTACACAGAATAGCTACTGTATTGTGTTCCAGAGGTATATCGACACGCTATTAAGCTGATGTTAATAATGATTTGGCCGTTCGGTGCACTTCCTTAGAGTGATGTTGATATTCAAAGTCATAATTACAGAAACTTCATTCACTGAAATATTGCCAAATGAGTCCGTAAACGGAAAAGTAACAGCCAGCTGTAGAGTAAATATGTAGACAGAAATATGGACTAATCCTCCAGCGATTGTTATATTTATGACAGGCTGAGTACAGTTAGGTACTCGTAGACCATCAGAGAGAAATGCACCTGCATGGACACTAAAACAAAGAATAAATTTAGCGACGCCAAAGCATCTAGTTTATTTGCTAGTAGATGGTTGAGACAAATTCCATCCAAAGTTCAAACGTCTTCCGTCCATACTTGAAAGGTATTGAGAGAAAAGTAAACATTATGCTTTTCAAGAGGTCAGACCATTTCAGTCACTTTCTATTGGCCGCATAGGTAACTGGGCGCAGTTCAAACTGATTCTGTTGGCAGCAGTTTGAAATTTAAGTTTACTAGCGAGAATCTAGTCGCTGAAACCTAGCTAGCCCTACTTGTATTCTCTATTATGAAGTTGAAGTACTTCGTCAAATCGGATTTAAAGTTAGAAATATCACCGATTTGTAGCATAGTTACTTTGTTTTAGAACAGGCTGACATTCAAACAAGTCCTCTATCGAAGGTATACATGTACGAGGGCGTGCTGGACAGTGATGTTTCCGAATTTGTTCATATGAACGCAAAGCTGTTTAAATAAGACAAAACGTTAATAACAAACTACATCTTTATTTCTCAGTCTACATATTTGCAGCCCTTTGCCGCTAGAGAGATCCGAATTGTAGAGTGTAGCATGGCGGTGTGAAACGTAACTATATCGGTGTATGAAAAGCACCGTGCTAAAAACCATACACGAGCGACATCTGCAGCCGTTCGACGCCTTGTGTTCACTGTCATCATTCTCCATGCAGTCCCGGCTTGGGCCCTTCCGATTGTCATCTGTTTCCAAAACTTAAAGAACACCTGAGAGAAATTCAATTTTATAGTGGCTAAGTACTGTAAGTAGGGGTGAAGTTGTGGCTTCGTCAAGGTCGAACATTATACAGTGGCGGTATGAATAAGCTTGTCTCTCGCTGAGAGAAATTTGTTCGTCGCCAGGGTGATTATGTTGACATATAAATATGTTGACACGAAGAGTAAAGGTGTTGAACATTAATAACGTGTGTTTTATTCCGGTTTAAGCATTTCTAAAAAAAAAAAAACATTCGGAGTATTGCCTTTCAGCAAGCCCTCGTAAGTATTGAGACTACGCTTGCCAAAATAAGGAGTGGAATGAGCTACCTTACTAATTCACATTTTCAGCTCTATGTTCATGTTTGCATCTACCCAAAACTAGAAATGACCTTAAATGGTTTTAAAAAACTCTGCTCTTACACTTTACAGCTACCCATATGACTTGCCATGCACAAAAATCGTAGAGAGGATACGAAATCACCTCCACTGGTGTTTTGAAACGAACCCACCACGGAAAATTCGAAAAATTCCCTCTCCAAGTTGTTAACTCAGTTAAACAATTGCTCAAGAATATGTTGTTCTCTTCTGTAACACGTTTTACTAATCACCGAACTTGCGAAGTGTCCACTACATTACATGGCAACAGAGATCACTTTTTCGGTACCTGATCAAGGGATGGCGTCTTTTATTAGTAAACAAAACGTCCTTGGGCACGATTTCGAAACCCGCCACTGCTTAAATTTTGATTAATTATTAACATTGGCGGCCGAAGGATTCCAGCATAAGAAGTCACCCCCATCCTGTCAACTGCCTTGTCAAAGAGAGCGGAGGAGCGGACATAGGTTCAGGGCACTCTCTTGTCCTCGGGGTGGGAAACTGCCCCTAAAGGCGGAAGAGTCAGCAATGATCAACGGCATGAGGATGCAGAAGACAAAGGAAACAACTGAATTAAAGACAGATAACGTGTATTCGCATTACATGTGGCCTGTAAGAGTCATTCTCTCCATTAACAAAAGATTCCGGAATAGTCCCCCATTCGGACCTGCTGGAGGCGACTGCCAAAGAGGACGTGACCATGAGAGAAAGATTGAATAATCAACGAATCGATAACATTCTACGAGTCGGGGCGTGGAATATCAGGAGCTTGAATCTGATAGGGAAGCAAGAAAATCTTAAATGGTAAATGCACGGCTGAATCTAGATATAGTAGAGTTCAGTGAAGTGAAACGGAAAGAAGACAAGGATTCCTGATCAGATGAGTGTGTGGTAATATCAACAGCAGCAGAAAATTGTACAACGGGTGTAGGATTCGTTATGAATATTAAGGTAGGACACACAATGTGGTACTGGAAACAGTACGGTGATAGGGTTGTTCTTATTAGAATCGACAGGCAACCAACACCGACATGTATAAATGCCAAAATTGCGATCTGAAGATGGAGAGATAGAGAAAGTATATGAGGATATAGGAAAAGTAATACAATACATACAGGGAGATGAGAATCATAGTCACGGGGAACTGGAATGCAATTGTAGGAGAAGGAGTACAAGAAAAGATTGTAGGAGAATGTGGGACTGCGACTGAGAATTAGAGAGGGAAAAGACTAACCGAGTTCTGTAATAAAATTCAGCTAGTAATAGCGAATACTCTGTTCAAGAACCACAAGAAGGGTTGGTATTCTTGGAAAACGTCGAGTGATTCCGTAAGATTTCAATTAGATTACATCATAGTCAGAAATAGATTCCGAAATCAGCTACTGGAGCAGATATAGACTCAGATCACAATGCAGTAGCGATGAAGAGTAGGCTGAAATTTAAGATATTGTTCAGGAGGAATCAATACTCAAAGAAGTGGTATACGGAAATCCTAAGGGATGAGGAGATACCCTTGAAGTTATCTAAGACTATAGAAACAGAAACAAGGAATAGCTCAGTAGGCAGTACAGTAGACGGCGAATGGACATCTCTAAAAAGGGCAGTCACGGAAGTTGAAAAGTCAAACATAGGTACAAAGACGGTAACTGCGAAGAAACCATTGGTAACAGAAGAAATAGTCGGTTGACTGAAGATAGAAGGAATTGCAGAAATGTGCAGGAAAATTCGAAAACACAGAAATATAAGTCGCCGAGGAGTGAGATAAATAATAAGTGCAGGGAGGCAAAGAGAGAATGGCTTCGGGAAGAATGCGAAGAAATCGGAAAAGAAATGACTAACGGAGGGACTGATAGCATGTAGGAAAATTAAAATAACCTACGGTGACATTAAAAGCAAGGGAGGTAACATTACGAGCGCAACGGGAATTTCACTGTTACATACAGACGAGAGTGCAGATTCGTGGAAAGAATACACAGAAAGCATTTATGAAGAGGAAGATTGGTCTGATGTGATAGAAGAAGAAATAGGAGTCGATTTAGAAGAGATAGAAGATTTAAAAGAGCTTTGGAGGCAGGAGGGATGGGTAACATTCCATCAGAATTCCTAAAATTGCTGGGGGAAGTGGCAAAAAGCGACTGCTCACGTTGGTGTGTAGAATGTGTGATTCTCGGGACATACCATCTGACTTTCGCAAAAATATGATCCACACAATTCCGAAGACTGAAAGAGCTGATAAGTGCGAGAATTATCACACAATCAGCTTAACAGCTCATGCATCCATGTATCTGACACGAATGATATACAGAAGAATGGAAAAGATATTTGGGGATGCGTGAGATGACGGTCAGTTTGGCTTAAGGAAAGGTAAAGGCACCAGTGAGGCAATTCTAACGTGCGGGTTATAATGGAAGAAAGAAGAAAGGAAAATCAGGACACGTTCATAGGATTTGTCGGCCTGGAAAATGCATTCGACAATGTAAAATGATGCACAATGTTCGAAAATCTGAGAAAAATAAGAGTAAGCTAAAGGGAGAGGTGGGTAATGTGCAACATGTACAAGTGCCAAGAGGGATTAATAAGAGTGGATGACCAAGGATAAAGTGCTCAGATTAAAAACGATGTAAGACAGTTCGCCACTACTGTTCAGTCTGTACATCGAAGAAGCAATAATTGAAATAAAAGAAAGGTTCAAAAGTGGAATTAAAATTCAAGGTGAAAGGATATCACTGATACGATATTCACTGATGGCATTGCTTCCTGAGTGAAAGTGAAGAAGAATTACAATCTCTGTTGAACGGTATGAACAGCATAGTGAGTGCAGAATGTGGATTGTGAGTAAATCGAAGGAAGGAGAAAATAATGAGAAGTAGCAAAAATGGAACACCCGAGGAACTAAACATCAGGAATGATAGTTACGTAGAGTTTTCTACCTAGGCAGAAAAATAACCAATGACGGACGGAGCAAGGAGGACATCAAAAGCGACTGCAACTGACAAGGAGAGCATTTCTGACCAAGAGAAGTCTACTAGTATCAACCATACACCTTGAGGATGGAATTCCTGAGAACGCAGTAGTATAGTAGAGAAATATGGATAGTTGGAAAACCAGAACAGAAGAGAATCGAAGGATCTGAGATGTCGTGCAACGGACTAATGTCGAAAATTAGGTGGATTGATAAAGTAAGAAATGAAGAGATTATGCGCAGAATTTGAGTGGAAAGGAATGTGTGAAAAAAACTGAATACACTGACAAGGAGGAGCGACAGGATAATAGGACATCTGTTAAGACATCAGCTGATGGCTTCCATGGTGCTAGAGGGACCTGTAGAGGGCAGAAATGAAGAGAGAGTTTGGAATACGTCCAGCAAATAATTGAGGACGAAAGTTGCAAAGTCTGTTCAGACAGGAAGAGCTTGGTACAGGAGAAGAATGCGTGGCGGGCCGCATCAAATCAGAAGACTGCCGAAAAAGAAAGGACCTGGTTCTAAATTTTGTAAACGAAGCCATACTGCTCCACTGCACTACCAGCAGATGCCAACGTAAAACTCCGACCATCAGCTTAACCATGGTGGACGGTGTTCTGTCAGCCTTCAGGTAAATAGCTTTTCAATTTCAAATCGTAGGGATTCTCATTCTTGATCTGGTTATTTACAGAATGTTGCTTTTTCATATAATAGTTGTTTTCTTGTAATGGAGAAATTTATCGACCTTAGATATTATTACCTTGTATAGGGTACTGTTTTACGTTATACTGTTCTTAAGAGCAATGTTAATTTATTTGTTTAAAAAGTCCGCCTCCGTAGTGCAACGGTAGAGTTCGCGCCTACCACGCAAAGAGGCCAGGGTTCGATTCTCGGCAGGGGACTGAGTGTTGGGTGTCCCTCATCATTAATTTAATCATCATTGACACACAAGTCGCCAAAGTAGTGTCAACTAAAATGACTATCAATACGGCGGCCGGAATTCGAAGGGGATATTCCGGCCAATAAATGCCATACGATAATTTATTTATTTTTTATTTTTTCATTTTTTTTTTTTTTTTTTTTTTGTAAATGAAAATAAAATAGTGTAGATCACCAACACCTACAGAATCGTTTTATGAACCAAGAACAAATTATATAAGCCAACGTCATCTTGTGCCTAGTAAATATATTAAATACTATTTCATTCTAAAAGTGTACTAATTATTTCAGTTCCAGAACTAAAATCTGAATGGTATGTAACGGTATTTTCCACTGTATCTTCCCCGTTTGATGTGCAGTATTTCAGTGCTCATTCATTACTTTCGTGCTGCCAACTATTTGCAAACAATATTCCCAAAAGGGAACTAATAATTATGGTTATAATAAGAAACAATAAATCTGAGAAGGTACGTATGGATTTGTTGCTATATCACTGCAGTGCTACACTATTATTATAATTTATTGGTTTCTGAATTGTTAGTCAACGTGATTTCGTTTAATCAAAAATCGCTATCAGCAGTGAAATATTTCTGCCATTACGCATGTAGTGAAATTACATAGTAATAGTGCAGCAGATTCCATATTCTACTGTTTCCACTTATTAGTTATGCAGTGATATATGCCTGAATAATCTGGCGACCATTTCATTTCGAAACTGTTCATATAGTTCCGTTGAAACATTTTTATATCCACTTCAACTTCAGCTCCGAACGTGATCAACACAACAAATGAAATACTGATTACTACAAAACTCTACATAAAAAGAAATTCCTGTCTGAGACTCCCGTAGTAGCTGGTCTTTCGCTGTGAAAGCTCACTTTTTCCATTTCGATTCAGCTTTACTCGGAACCGACGACGTAATTCTCAGAAAGTGCAGGGCGTATGACCACACAGTCAAGTAATACCGTCACATTCAACTCAAAGATAGTTTCCGATGTCAGAACTGGAACTTGTGCGATAGTATTCTGGTCGTTGACTTCTGCAACCGGTAATTCGGTTATGTGCTTGCTTCAACGTGCGCTTGTCTACAGGCTGCTTCACTATTACATGAACAGGCTGTAGGGCTGAGTTGAGGACAGTCACACAAGCAAATAGTCCCAGTAAACACAGGTGCGGAAACCAATGCTTTCTCCGACACGGTCATATTTCATATCTGTGTACCTTCATAATACAAGCTAATCAATTGTTTGCATGGTGTTCCTTATGGAGAAGGTATGTTTGTGTGGTACATGTACGATGTCACACAGGCACATTTTCATTTCGCTGCACGAATATTCGCCGAATGTGTACCGGTCGTGGTTCGCCGATACCACGGCCTCCTGGGTTCCACAATTTGTTCCCATGTAATACAAATCAGGATAATACCAAGCCCGTATACTCCTTACTGAATATCGCTACTGTGTTCCATATTGAACACTGTAACCTACAATGATGTTGCTGCATTTTATCTCAATTTTTCTTTAGGCATTAGCACCAATGCCTGTTTCCCTAACTTTATAACGAGACTGAACTTCTTTCTGTGCTGCTATTTAGAAACTCTAGCGTATTCCGGCCCTGGTGATAATGTTGACGAACTCCGTTAACTCATTGTGGATAGTTTCCACTGCATTCCGAACACGCCTGGGATTTTTGACCATGTGCGGACATCGATAAGGGGACGCGCACAAGCCTGCCTCCACATAAACGGTGACCATGTAGAACATCCTAAAGTGCCTGTCCTCAAGTGTATATCGGCAGTCTGGATCCGCGGACACTCAGATGTAATGTGTTCATGTAGCCACTCACAGTACCTCATGGTGGGATAAACTATTACCGTCCGGACCTATGTTTATCCGGAATATTTTCTTGTTTCATCGTTCTGTACTCCCCGCTTCGATTTGTATCTGCAGTGGCTAAGCACCCTGTATATTACAGCCTACATATTTCTTACGGGAGGATGGAATCGCAGCTTGTTACCTAAATGTCGGGTAAATAACACGATGATTTTGGTTGCCTGTGTGTTCTCTAAACTTTTTTTTCCTTGCGTTTCTGCAATTATCCCACGGACGAGGCCGATTTGCCTCACCAAGTTTGTGCTCCGCTGCCACGTCGAAAATTTTATTTACCTTTATAGCGTATTGTAGTCAGAGGTTGATTATTTGTGGTTTCGCAGGCATGGGGCAACGGTACTGCGTCAGCACATTCCTACATCCTGTATCTGGAGATGGACAGAGGTGTAATGGAAATACCTGACAAACATGTTAATGTTTTTCTGTTGTTTTTCACTCACGGAAACAGGTCGGGGTAGTGCAGTCGTGTACCCCCGGTGAGCACCTTGCAATTGTTGGGAGCGCCCGCCGTGTTCAAGAGATGAGCGCCACTGTCAACCTGACGGAAGAGTAATTACTCAGGCTGACAGGTCGACAGTGAGAGCAATTACTGCGGACAAAGCGCCACGAAGAGGCAATTAGCTAAACCCATTAACGGCTGTCCAATGGCGGGCCAAGTGATTTCCCTGTCGATGGAGATAACATTTCGGACTGCCGAATTGACGGTCCCCGCTATCTGCGGCTTCCTTTGCGAACTGCGGGCCGCGATACAACTGTAGCGCCATTATCTGCCGGGTCACACAGGCGACGCAGGACGAAAATGGCTGAAACTTTTTATTTTTTCGTAAATCGATTCTGTGAACGGTATTGGGCCGCCACTCAAATTCAACAAAAAGAGAACTGCCATGTACGAAATAGACAAGCAGACACGTGCAAATGCGTACATGTTTTGGTGTTATCCCAGACGTGATAACAGCAGCTACCATAGGAGGTGTTGCGGAACCTAACGTTTGAGAGGATATTGTTTTGGGTAGTGAAATACTTTACAGATCTATGAGCAACGAGTTCTACATAAACCGAGAAGATATTAAGCTATTATCAAGTGATGTACAATGAAATTATGCAGAAGTACATAATGCCAAACTCACATGTATCCTCTTGAATATTATCATTATGTCGTTCCGTGTAACTCATTGCGATATTGGTATACTTATCTCGAACTTTTGTGTCGCAAAACACTAATGCCAATTCCTTAACTGTTTTCATTGAGCAGAGTGCATGGTCACTAGTCATCTTTTCTTATATATGACAACTGAATTTCTGGAGTTATTGACCAATCTTCGTAGTTCAGTTTATACAATAGAATTAGTTTTTATCAAACAGTCTAATGCAAGGCATTATTATATGTTAGACTTTTGTGTCACTCACGAATCCTTTTATTTAAATTTATATTATTGAATTTTTTATTTAACAGCCTCAAAGAAGAAAGAAAACTGTTAATTGGCAACGCATTATTATATGGTAGTCAGAGTTTTTACTGATATATCTTACTTGAAATACTCTAAATTTCTACTTCACTTAACGAGAAGAGTATCTGAAACAGTTTACTCACCGTTAAAATTGCGCTTTGCATGTCCCAACCTATCTACCGAATACTTTACACTCATTTACAGTCCTACAATGCTTTACAGGTAACTAACAAGAGTAAAGTAATACTAAATCCATGCCCTTCATGAGCATCAACTCAAAGAAAGTGCGTCATAGAAAGCATCCAACTGTAAAAATTTATTACCATAGATGTATTTATTTGGTTGTTTATTTATTAGCATAAAATGAGGTATGTATCTCGAGGCCTGATACAAATAAAATTTAAGCAGACATGTTGCTTCTGTATATATTCTAATGTCATCTCACGACCTTCCGTTTATGTCTGTTCTTCTCTCTTGAAGTGAATCAAAGGGATATTTTGCAAAACTTTTCACAGCGCTGGTGATACATTTCCTGGCCTGACTCCTCTTTCGGATCTGAAAATCTCATATCCTTTCAGTCCTTCGAAACCAGTTACACTCCATAAGATTGAAAATGGTTGGATCAACTTTTGTTTTGTTAAAGCTGAGTCAAAAGATACTTTGTAAACTATGAATGATAGACGAAGATAATTCTTACTTATTGCTCAGTTCTATAATTTCGTATAAATTTCAGCGAAGTAGACAACAGATTAAAATACCCATAGTTCAGATGGAAAAATTTCAACTTATACTCTGAGCTATATTTAATTAGTGGTAACCATCATGCTAGTACTATTGTAACGTGTCCTCTAAAATGTTAGTTTTATTCCACTATGCAGAACGTACTACAAATATATTTGGGTGAAAGATTTGTGAACCCATGTAAAATTAGATCAAACAATAACTATGGCTTATGCCATGAATCAACTGAATGTTGGAGTAATATATGTAACGTAAGCAGTGTCAGTCCTTTCTTTAATCTCTAGCTTCTCGCACTAATATTTCTCATTTCAGCTTTTTTGATAAGTTATGGAGGCTCGCACTTGCAATTAACCTAGCAACATTGTTACTTTGGGTAAGGACAGAATCTGGGAGCTTACCCGACGGCTATTACCATACCGGACGGAAAAGCGTATGTGCCCGAATTATATGCACTTCCGTACTTTCCACTGCGAGAAAGCTCATCTCTGCTTCGGAAGTGACGCAAATACTACTACTCTTTGTCTTAGAATACTTGCTAACAGTCTTTCCTTTCATATTGTAAAGGATACAGATTTCTTCCTTCAGTTTCTAAATCTCTTCGTCTAACTGTCCACTGGAATCTTTCTTGTGCTCATTTCTCACACACCACACTTACGCAAACTTTCTCACTCTCTTTAGTATTTAGTTTTAATGCAGGGGGCAGTAATTCAGCTGTAAAGTTTCAGAATAATATTTTTCAGTTCGTGCTCAATACTTCAAGTCAATAGGACTTTCTTTTGTACTTTTTTAAAGCATTCGTTCTTAGAAAAAAATCAAGACACATAGCAATACTAGGGCGTCCTGAAAAGTAATGCCTCTGAAATTTTTATTCTGTGTGTGTGTTGTCCATAGTATAAGTTAGTTTAAGTTAGATCAAGTAGTGTGTGGGCTTAGGGACCGATGACCCCAGCAGTTTGGTCCCATAAGACCTTACCTACCTGCCTTGTTGTTTCAATAAATGAAAGCCAGAATTTCATACTGTGCATTCCTAAGAGATTGGTAATGTTCGTTTTGTACCATTACAATCACCTATCGCTTACGTTGTTACAGCATCTCTACTATTGTTTCCTTTCGCCCTTATTTCCGATTTCGCAATGATTCTACATAGATTATCTTCAAACAGGTTAGCATCAGCGGACCATCAGAACGTTTACGACGAGCGAACTGCTCAAAAGCCTTCCCACCATTCGAATACGGAAATGCTCCCACTTAGCCGGAAAATTATCAGTACGTTACAAACCGTTTGAAACTTTTCACTCAAATATGTTGATCTAATTTCAGACGACGGAGAGCTTCGGAAAGCGTCCTAGACGAACTCCACTTGCCAATAGGAGTGGGGCGCTAGAACTTGCACACGCAAAGTTGGACAGAGCTCAGAAGGAAGCCCGAGTCGGCGGTGATCAATGTTTGCCCCAGAGGGCCCTCGGCGCCTCAACTTTAAGACCGCCGCTCTGCGCTCCCGCCGGGATCTGCGAATTGCCCGGAGTCGGCGGAGTTGCTTCAAGTTGGCCATTAATTTAGAATGGCCGCGCTCTCTGCCGGGAAAGCGAGTGCACTCCGGAAGTACACGCCCCATTATATTTACTCCCGGTGGTAGGCAGCCTCGCGGTGATTGGCCAAAGGCGAACAGCCTGTTCGGAAACGATGTTCCACTTCTCCTTTAATCATTATTAACAACAATAAGAGAGTTGATACGAAGTTTTAATTGTTACCTTGATAAAACAATGGCGCTGTGACCATTTGGTGACGATTTCAGTCCTTCTCTACATATTCGTCCTTCAGTGTGACATATTTTCCCCAACAATGGATTAATAGATGGAAGCCTTGGTTGGAGTACTTTCCGTTATGGAATATCACCTCGGCATCGATTTGGAATTGCTGGCCACGTATTCTTTTGTCTATCTGATGAAAGAGAAAGAAGTCACTTTGAGCCACGTTAAAGAATATCGGAACTTGAGAGAAATGTGGTCTGTGGGAAAACCAGAACAAATGAGAACCGAAGAATCTGAGATGTAAAGCGGGAGAAGAATGTTGAAATTAGGCGGACTGATAAGGTAAGGAATGAGGAGGTTCTCCCTAGAATTGATGCGGAAAGAAATACACTGAAAACGATGACAATAAGAAGCTACAGGATGGTAGGACATCAGTTAACACAACGAGGAATAACTTCCCCGGCACTAGAGGTTCCTGTAGAGAATGAAAACTGTAGAGAGATCAGAATACGTTCAGAAAATAATTGGGGACGTAGGTTACAAGTGCTACTCTGAGATGAAGAGGTTAGCACAGGAGAGGATTTCACAGAAGCAGCATATCAGTCTTTGTCAATAGGTCCCTTTCAGAGTATACTAATAAAATACCCCCATACTTAGCAATCATATGCATGTACTCGCTCGACGAAAGATTCGTATCAAAAGACTGGAAAGTTGGACAGATCACACCAACAATCAAGAAAAGAAACAGCAATAATCCGCTGAATTATAGACCCTATCACTGACGTCGATTTACAGTAGTATTTTCGAACAGTATGAGTTACGTCGAAGGTAAGGGTCTGCTGGCACATAGCATGGAGTCCGGAAATTTCGTTCTTGTGAAACAAAACTAGCTCTTTATTCCCACGACTGAATGATGTCAACAGGGATCTCAAATTGCTTCCATATTTCTAAATTTGGGGAAAGCTTTTGACACCTTTCCTCACAAGAGATCTCTAATCAAATGCGTGCCTCTGGAGAATCGCTTCAGTTGTGCGACTAGATTCGTGCTTTAGTGTCAGAAAGGGTGCTAGATCTAACAAGTTTGACAGAATTAATACAAGCAATGAAGAAAAAATAAAAAAGAAACAGCGAGAAGGCTTCCGCAAGGACAGACTTGTGCCGACGATGTCTCCACTATGAAACAAACAAAAAGAAAAGAATTCATCGACGATACACCCATCACTTATGGACTTTGTGAAGGCATTTGACCACATTAGTAGAAAAAATAACAGAAATTAGAGGGTTCCCCAGACAGATGATATGAGTACGCAAATGTTTGTACAAAAACATCAAAATAAGATTAGATACAGGCTACAGGTAAAGAGCTGACACCATAAACAGGCATAAACCAGGGAGTAAGGCAAGGCTGTAGCATGTCATCTGCACCGTTCATTACCTACATTGACGACCTAATCAGGGAATTCAGGAAGGACAGAGTACTTGAAGGTAAAAGAAGTGGGCTAGGCAAATTTCTAAATACGATGCTTTTTGTCCAACAAGGTAGTCATACAGGATAGTGAAGACAAACTAAAAATTGTGGTACACAGATTAAACAATTTATAATCTAAAGATATCAACAACAAAACAAAAGCAATGGCCTTCCTAGGAAAATACCCTACGAGGACTAAGATAATCATCAACAATATAACAGATGTCCTATTTCCATTACCTAGGGTGTGATATAACTTTTGTAGAAGAGAAAAAGATAAATAAGAAAATTAAATCTTATCAACATATATGTGGCACGATAAGAACATTGAAGGGTAGAAAGAGAAGAGCAACCTGAATAAAACTGTATACAGTCGTGGCACTGCCCGCAGAGGGTTGGACATTAAGATCAAAGACCTAAGACAACTTGAAACATCAGCAACGTAGTTCCTTAGATCAGTGAAAGGCTGCACAATAGAAGACAGAATAAGAAATGAACAAACAAGGAAAAAACTGGGAGCACAGCCGTTAGCTAAAAAAGTAATCCAAAGAAAACAGGATTGGAAAGAGTACGTACTGCTCATGTCACCAAAGAGAATCCCTAGACTAGAATGGAATAAAATTCTATTGGAAGAAGGGGTGCGGGGAGACCGAGGAGAAGATGGTAAGGTGGCAACAGGCCATGACGCCATATCTTGGAATGGCAGAAGACGAAGAAGCTAAAGGTCTCTCTATGCAGTAATCGATGGAAAATAGTATAATGAAACAGAAATGATATCCGGCGTTCCCCAGAATTGTTGTAGGTCCTCAGCTGTTACTAATGTTTTTCCACCACTTACGATACAATGTGAGCAGCTTACATCGTCTGCAGATGAATCTGTCATTTACCATCTAATAAAGTCATCAGAAGATCAAAACTAGTTGCAAAACGACATAGACACGATGTCTGAACGATTCGAGAAGTGGCAATCGTCTCCGAATAAGGAAAATGAGTGCTGGGTTTCTCGAAATGGGGCAGGATAAGGATACGATTGTGGACGGAGTCGTAATGAGTTACTCTCGGTTGCTCAACAAATACCTAAACTTTATTTATAGAATTTAAAATTTTAAAAAAATCTCTTAAAAAACACAATTGACTGTATGGCGGCTGAGGGCCTTATCGCAGAAAAAAATTCCACAATCTTAGGGCCGAAGGCCACAAACAATAACCTCAAACAACAAACGGCTGAAGGCTTCAAGTAGATGTCAGAAGAACAATTCCAAATAGCACATATTAAGTAAGATAAAAATTCGTTTTAAAACAAACTGTAACACGGCTGACGTCCTTATTATAATAGAAGTGAAATTATTGCTTGGCTTAAGGCCACACCAACAGTAACTTGAAAATTACAAATCTCTTTAAAACAAACATCACAATCTAAGGAATCAGGACAAGCGGTTCTCAGCAAATGCTCCAATGGTTGGCCTGGGAAGGTAACTCAAACATAAGGTATGGTGAAACAGGCAACATAGAGTTATACTCACGTAACAGGATGGCATCTCAAACTAGGGGCAGCTTAAGCGCCGACCGACTGACTAACCGGGCGAAGAGACAGGCAGCACTGCGTCTTCAGAAAACACCCAAGGCTGAAGGAAACACTAGAGCCAAGGCAGACCTCCCAAAAAATATGCACAGTACAATACAAGAGGCTGTCGAACTACACGTCGTGTCGGACAGCATTAACACTACAGGGAAAGGTACACTGCTGGAAAAGTATGCCAACCTCCAGGGCAAGTAACTGGGGGGTTAGCGGCCACAAGGCAGAAAATACCACTGGCTGTGCTTCACTAATAAGTGTAATAGTAAATTCAATGATGAATAACGAATTGAGAAAGACGGCTGCAATATTTCGCCGCCTCGAAACCCTTCACTCGTTGCCGCCAGGCTCAGTGGCCCTGGCAGCAACAACCTGACGACCAAAGGGGAGATTTCAGAATAGTCGAGGTTGCATTTGCAGTTAACTCTTCACTCAACTTAAACGTCCAGGGTTCGGTGTGCAACGAAGTCGTTGCTCTTGCAGCTGCCCCTCCCCGATCCGGCAGTGGCAGCACGACGCCAGCAGCCCCGGCTGCACGGACCTGCTAGGGGCTGCACCCCAACCGAACTGATGTCTGTTCGCAACTCCTCACGAAATCCCGTACGCAGACAGTATTAAAATAACTGCTCATTCAAAACCACAAGAAACACACGGATCCAGGAAAACAATTCCACCAACAACTCACAATACTAAAACCAGTCACTGTGAAAATTCGGCACGAACACTGAGAAGCCAGAAGCGGTCGGAAGGCCAAACGCACGTCGTCCGCTGCGACGACCGACCGAACGACCAACCAACGGTCATACCCACACAAGTAAGGAACGGCAAAGATACCAGTACAAATCATCGACTGGCAACTTATCGTCATGAGGTCACTTCGACGGGCGGACACACACACCAAGGTGGAAGTTACACTACTCGAATATCACGGTCCATTCAACTAAAACTCGCTCAATCCGGTCCTTGACGTGGTCGTGCACTCTCGCGACCACATCCTTCTGTCGGACAGTGCATGTGTGTCGCCTGCGGTCGGGCGAGTAATGGCTGTCCGGACCACACCACTGCTGCTCCGTAGCAACTCCCCTCGCTCGACACACGACGACTCGGAAATACTAGAGGCCGCTCCAAAGATGGCACCACAGCATGCGCTATCGATAAGAGCAGGTTGTGCCACTCATGGACAGACAAGGCGAGCAAACGTAGTGGCGCCAGTGAACACACTAAGAAAACGAGACGCCACTATCGCTAGTACAAGTTGCCAAGCTATGAACGGCATCAACTCGAGCGGCACACGGCACAAAAAAGTGTGAGGTTATCCACGTGAGTGCGATAGCAAATGTGTTAAGTTTCGGTTAAACGATAAATCACACAAATTCTTGGGCTGTCAACCCACCTAAATACCGAGGAATTACGAACTACTTCAATTGGATTGATCACATAGATATGTTGGGGGGAAGGCTAATCAAAGACTTTGTTTTATCGACAGAACACTTAGGAGATGCAACAGGTCTACTAAAGATATTGCCTACACTACGCTTGTCCGTTCTCTGTTAGAGAAATGCTGAACGGTATGGCAGTGTTTTTCAACCCGTGGGCCGTGACTCGTAAGGGAGTCACGAAGTCTTGGTCGGGGACTCGCGGTCGCAGGAGTGACTTCTGTTTAATCGCTTTAAATGGTGTACAGAGAAAATGCACCGTGGGTGCTGACGTATGATTCGTGATGATTATCTGCTACGGCAGATATGTCACACTGAAGTGACAAAGTTTCGTGAAAGTACATTGTAAAGCTTCCCACGTTCAGATGTGGTACTTACTCGTAGTAATGAACATGAATCTAATTTAAACCTGTTGAACACTTCAAATACATAGAGACTTATAGCGGCGATAAGTGACACGATGTCTGTCATACTCTTCCGACATCTGAGGAACAGAACTACGGCGAACAAGCCCTACACAGACTGTATCCGCGAGATCACCATTCAGAGGTTTGCGGGCAGAGGTAAAGGATCCCTTTAACTTCCTAGTGGGAACGGCGGCACGGGCACCTCGCACCACGGTTGCTTGAATGTATTTCAGTAACCATGCTTCAAATCAAACAATAGGTCGTTAGCATTGGCAGCAGTGAGATAAGGCACGAAGTACAGCGATTTCTGCCGAGTGGGTCTATGACGCTTGGGTTCACCTAAGATTGTAATTAAAGTTGTATCTACTTTCGTAGCTCTGTGGGTTGATCGGGATTCCTACAAAATTGTCGTTGCTTGTCACCTAGTTTATTTCACGTTTCTTTCGTGCTCTAAATTGTGACTGGGGTGAATTCACTCATTGTTATTTTTATGCTGCTTTTTAAGAGCTGAGAAAGTCTCCTAAAAAGTAGTAGAATAATTTGCAATAAAATAAATCAAATATTCCCGCCATTAATTCAAATGCCAGTATATGTCTAATAATAGAGTTTCTATAATACAAAACATAGGCCTAAGAAAAGTGAAATTTATTTTTTATTCAAATTACGTAATGCCTCGTTTAGTCTTAATTCTGAATTCAATAGAACGTAGATTTTCATGGAATGAATACATCGCGTTAACGATGAATAAACGAAAAACATAAAAAATTAGAAACTTCCTGGCAGATTAAAACTGTGTGCCGGACCAAAACTCGAACTCGGGACCTTCGCCTTTCGCGGGCAAGTGCTCTACCACTGAGCTACCCACGCACGACTCACGCCCCGTCCTCACAGCTTCACTTCTGCCAGTACCTCGACTCCTACCTTCCAAACTTTACAGAAGCTCTCCTGCGAACCTTGCAGAACTAGCACTCCTGAAAGAAAGGATATTGCGGAGGCATGGCTTAGCCACAGCCTGGGGGATGTTTCCAGAATGAGATTTTCACTCTGCAGCGGAGTGTTGAGATCAGGAACCGATCGATAAGAAAATGAACAAGATCCAACAACGAACTTAGAGAAATTCGAGAAAAAAATCTGCTCTCTATAAACTGCCTATAGCATTAGCATAATCCTCTTCTGAGTCTTACCTGCGATGCAAAACACTTGTGATGCGAAACATATCTTTCTGTAGGAATTCACGTAACAATAGGGTAACGAATTCCATTCCTAAGAAATACTAAAACAATGTACAAAAGAGAAGCATAGTTTACAGTAGTGCACATCTTTTTTGATACGACATTTGTCTAAAGACATTTGTTTCTGCCTACTCTTCAAAATGAGTGCTAAACGCAGAAGACGGCTAATTGAATAAAACTATTGAATTCGTGTTGGTTAACGACAATAAATATAACATGGTCTCATAAATAAATATTTACAGGCCACGAATTAACATGAGTTTTTGAAGTAGGAGAGTTTGCAACGTGTTCACAGAGAATTAGCAACATAGTCGAGGAGACCGAGGCAGAGGTACCGGAGACAATTGCTACGTGAGGATCGTCGCTAACAGTACAGCTGAATACTGCGCTGTCGGTGGCTTTGTCATTTGTCGGAGCTTCTGCTGTACAAAGAGGAAGGTCAGAGAACAGAGAGTGCTTACTGCCCAACTATAGCAGCTGAAGAGGTCTGCCTAAGTCAGACGTGGTTATATCCTCTGGTAAACCTTCCGGGATGTAAGGTTGTGGTCCATGAAACTCTTCAGCTCCTAACGTTTCGTCCAGAGCTGCGCTGGACATCTTCAGAGGCAAGACTCACCGGAGGAGAAACACCCCTCTGAAGATGTCCAGCGCAGCTCTGGACGAAACGTTAGGAGCTGAAGAGTTTCATGGACCACGACCTTACATCCCGGAAGGTTTACCAGAAGATATGTCATCCGGTCGTGAAAGCCTTCATACTATGATCAGACGTGGTTGCTGTTGTGGTTTTCAGTCCGAAGACTGGTTTGATGCAGCTCTCCATGCTGCTGTATCCTGTGCGAGCCTCTTCATCTCCAAATAACTTCTACAACCTACATCATTTTCAAGCCGCTAACTGATTCCCACCCCCCTCCCCACACTTCGGCCGAATACTAAATATGTGATCCCTTGATGTCTCATAATATGTTCTATCAATCGGCCCCTTCTTCTGGCCAAGTCGTGCCGCAAATTTCTTGTCTCCCCATCTCTACTCAGTACCTCCTCATTAGTAATTTGATCGACTCATATAGTCTTCAACATTATTATGCAGCACCGTATTTCGAAAGCTTCTATACTCTTCTTGCCATAACAGCTTATCGACCACGTTTCTCTTCCATACATAGCTGCACGCCAGACTGATACCTTCAGAAATGGCTTCCTAAACTCAAATATGTATTCGACGTTAATACATTTCTCTCCTTCAAAAATACTTTTCTTGCCTTTGGCGGTCTACATTTTATATCGCCTCTATTTCGGCCATTATCAGTTATATTGCTGCCCAAATAGCAAAACTCATCTACTACATTAAATGCCTCGTTTCCTACGCTAATCACTCAATATCAGCTGATTTCATTCGACTACATTCCATTATCCTTGTCTTCCTTTTGTTGACTGTCATCTTGTATCTTCCTTTCAGGACACTGTCCATTCTGTTCGACGGCTCTTCCAAGTCCTTTGCTGTCTCAGACAGAAACACAGTGCCATAGGCAAACGGAGAGTTTTTATTTCTTCTCTCTGACCTTTAATTCTTACTAGAAATTTTCTTTTATATCGTTCAGTGCTTATTGAAAGTACAGATTTAATAACATCGATGACAGTCTGCAAGTCTCACACCCTTCTTAGCCACTGCTTCCCTTTCGTTCCCCTCGACTCTTACAACTGCTGTCTGGTTTCTGTATAAGTTATAAATAGCCTTTCGCTCCCTGTATTTTATCACTGCTACCTTCAGAATTTTAGGAGAGTATTCCATTCAACATATTCAAAAGCTTTATCTAAAACTACAAACGCTATATATCCAGGTTTCTCTTTTCTCAACCTATCTTCTAAGTCACAGCGTCAGTATTGCCTCGCGTTTTCCTACGTTTCTCCGAAATCCAGACTGACCTTCCCCGAGGTTGGCTTCTATCAGTTTTTCCATTCTTCAGTAAGGAACTCGTGTCAGTATTCTGCACCAATGACATGAAATGGTTAGCGACGACTAAAAAGTGAAGACACTGAACACACTCGTCATGTGATACATTCCTTGTTAAATTTTTCAACGTTTTGCAAAATTACGTATTGTACTGCTCGTTACGCGAAGCACTCTTTATAGAAGGTGCTCGTTATGTGAGATCTGACCGCAGGTTTTTCATTGTAATAATAGTACTCATGTAAACATTAGGCTATTTATTCTTCCACTTTTTCTGTTGCCTCACTATCATATCTTTACCGTGGAGCATTATCCATACCGTCACGAGTGAAGTCAGTAACACTAATGGTACGATTCAGCGGTTATCTACAGTAGCACATTATCAGCACTTCGAAACTTGATGATTAGTGAATAATGTATCTCATTTGTAATATTTAAAATCATACTTGACGTTTATGAAGATTGTATTTAACAGCTTTTATCTGTAGCGTGACACCAGCGATATCACTGGTGACACTTAGATAAAATTAATAAGGGCTGTTGGACCTGTACGACAATAAAAATACAATAAATGCAATGAGAAGGCTGTGTCTGGATATCTATCAATAATTTGTCGAATCATGGTTCTATTCTTGAGGCACTAGTAAACAAGTTATTTGCTAACTGAAGCATATTTCTCTTCTTAGCTTTTATGTTCACTATTCAAGATTGCGTTGACTGACATTGATAGAAAGTGGCGAATGGCATTCATAATTTCAAAACTTTACTCTTCATCCAGAAGATATCAATCTTTTGAGAATTAAATCCCATTTTAATCATTCCAGAGCTTAGATCAGCCAATAGTAATTACATATTTAAAAAAGGACTTATCTGTGTATGCCCACTGTCAGCTTCAGAGTTCACTTCTGGAAAGTAATTTAATAGCTTTGCTTCCAAATTATGCACGCTCTGTATCATTCAATAAATTGAGAACTTATCACCGACCACTACATTGCGATTTCTTCGAGAACCTTATGAACGCAGGGGAAAGACTCAAACATTTTTTTTTAAAGAAATTGACCGCAAACTGTTGTGACGTAACAAGACTGTTACGCCACACTGAAGTAGCCGAAAGAAAGGCACGCGTACACACACGCCGACTGGCGTCAAGTCTGGAACAGGATAACTATTGAATGGTAGCAAGAAAAGTACGTAGCTGCTTTATACTTAACTTTAATGACTCCTTGTGATACATCTCTCTTGACTATACAAATGCGACTCGTAAGATACATGCACTGTTACAATTGGCGCCTTGCTAGGTCGTAGCCATGGACTTAGCAGAAGGCTATTCTAACTGTCTCTCGGCAAATTAGAGGAAGGCTTCGTCCGTATTGTCGCTAGCAATGTCGTCCGTACAACTGGGGCGAGTGCTCGTCCGTATCTCGAGACCTGCCTTGTGGTGGCGCTAGGTATGCGATCACACAGTGGCGACACGCGGGTCCGACATGTACTAAATGGACCGCGGCCGATTTAAGCTACCACCTAGCAAGTGTGGTGTCTGGCGGTGACACCACACAAACGAAGTTTTGTGAGCAGTCCTTTGATTTTGTCTTTGGCCGTCATAATACTATGTTCTTTCCCTTAGAGGTTCTTGTTTAAAATATTTAGGTGGTTAAAAAGATAAGCGAGAAAAGTTAATTTTAATAACGAAACAGTATCACGAAAATAATTCTCATGTACAAATTCAGGAGCTTCTAAGTACATTAAAATTCAGCTTTTACTTCCGGATCTCGTGTCAATACCGTTCCTTTGCAAAGCCACCTGACCTCGGTGTCGTATAGGAGATTTTGACGTAGCGAATCCGTATCTTCACATATGATTCTAAACAGTCGAATTCGCAACGCCTTATCTTTAATAGAATTCACAACTTTGATCATCTCTTTAAACACAGCAAATCAGAAGGTAAAATCGTGGATACCAGGGCTTATCGGCAACGAAAGCAGAGTGTCCATGAAACACATGGTATTACTGATTTTAATTTCGTAAGGAACCCACCTTTATAATCAGTATTAGTTGTGGCACCATCAATACAAATTGTCCAATCAGTCTCGTTGTTGCGAGTGCCTTCTACAAGCATGTTGTACAAACACTGTCCGGTAGCATTCGCAGGAACTGCTTTGCAAAATAAAATGTTCATCTGTTTAAAAGTGCACAAATACCATAAATTGCGCAAAATATGAGACATCAGTAGATTCATCAAACAAACTGTTCTCGAATGTCACCGGCCATATCGTTTATTCTACGTTCAGTGGTATCATCAGGAAGCAGTATGCTTTTTAGCTTGTTTGCCTTTCGCTTACCTAACATAATTTTAACTATATCCAGGGTTGCTGGCAGAACAAGATTCTCGGCATTTGTGCACGGCTTCCCTGCTTTAGCGAATCGGTAACTGTGCAGTCACCGCCAGACACCACACTTGCTAGGTGGTAGGCTTTAAATCGGCCGCGGTCCGTTAGTATACGTCGGACCCGCGTGTCGCCACTATCAGTGATTGCAGACCGAGCGCCGCCACACGGCAGGTCTAGAGAGACTTCCTAGCACTCGCCCCAGTTGTACAGCAGACTTTGCTAGCGATAGTTCACTGACAAATTACGCTCTCATTTGCCGAGACGATAGTTAGCATAGCCTTCAGCTACGTCATTTGCTACGACCTAGCAAGGCGCCATTACCAGTTACTATTGATGCTGTAAAACATGTACCGTCAAGAGCGATGTTCACCATTTACGGATTGAAGTTAAGTATTCCAGAAGCTACGTACCTTTTTTGCTGGTATAATTACTTTACCTGTTCCAGACCTCACGCCAGCCTGCGTGAGCTTAAACGCGTGCCTTTCGGCTCCCGTCCTAGTGGATTGGCTGTCTTGCCAGTCCACAACAGTAACCATATAATAAACTAGGATGGGTGACTGTCCCGCCTGCCGAACGCTGTTGGCAAGTGGGGAATATTCAGCCCCTGTGAGGCAAATTGAGAAACTACTTGATCGAGAAGTAGCGACTCGTGTCTCGTAAACTGATAACGGCCGAGAGTGAGGTGTGCTGTCGACGTGCCGCTCCGCACCGCCATTCAGTGACGACTGAGGGCTGAGAACGACATGGCGGTCGGTCAGTACCGTTGGGTCTTATGAGGCCTATTCGGAGAGAGTTACCTAGTCGATAACTCTTTCTCGTTGACACGGGATGACTAAATTCATACAAAAAATTTATTAAATCAGAAAAACAAGTACATAATCAATAATATAATATTATTTTTAGTTAGCAAGTAACACTCCTATTTTATTACATCAGTCATAATAGTTTGCTTCTACTTCAGGCTTTTCAGATTCCTTTCGAAGAAATTCAACGGTTATCAGCTTCCTTGAAATGTTTAGTTGAGAGTGACGCATAAGCTTTAATGGTTCCGTACTCAAACCTAACAATATTATGCTGAAAATGACACATTGGCGTTTATTATTCAGACTGTTAAACCATACTTCAAATAACTGCCGTCATGAAGTCTATTTCCTTTATTCTGATTCACTTCCGCACTGCCACTTGTACCAGACGAGAAAGACTACGCGCATCTTTTGAGAAACTTCTTCAGTTTATGCTCGCTTGGAGTGCAGCGCGAGGACACCATAATTTCGTCCGTACTCGCTCGCGTACGTGGGCAAGTGCAGAAGCGGGCGAAAACTAGCACGTATGCGACCACTGAATCCTCCTCGCCTCTACGCCTCCAGCGGCAAAGAATTTAACACTGCCTGCAGAGTGCCGTGACTACCTTGCACAGTGCACTTGATTTCTCGATCAGTATAGTATCTGTTGTGGATTGGCAAGAGAGCCAACCCACTATGAGAGGAAGCCGAAAGGCACGCCTTTTAGCTCACGCAGGCTGGCGTGAGGTCTGGAACAGGACAAGGCGGGACAGTCACCCATCCTAGTTTATTATATGGTTACTGTTGTGGACTGGCAAGACAGCCAATCCACTAGGACGGGAGCCGAAAGGCACGCGTTTAAGCTCACGCAGGCTGGCGTGAGGTCTGGAACAGGTAAAGTAATTATACCAGCAAAAAAGGTACGTAGCTTCTGGAATACTTAACTTTAATCCGTAAATGGTGAACATCGCTCTTGACGGTACATGTTTTACACCATCAATAGTAACTGGTAATGGCGCCTTGCTAGGTCGTAGCAAATGACGTAGCTCAAGGCTATGCTAACTATCGTCTCGGCAAATGAGAGCGTATTTTGTCAGTGAACCATCGCTAGCAAAGTCGGCTGTACAACTGAGGCGAGTGCTGGGAAGTCTCTCTAGACCTGCCGTGTGGCAGCGCTCGGTCTGCAATCACTGATAGTGGCGACACGCGGGTCCGACGTATACTAACGGACCGCGGCCGATTTAAAGGCTACCACCTAGCAAGTGCGGTGTCTGGCGGTGACACCACAGTATCAATAGAAAGAAAATTAAGTACGTTGCCTTTGACATTAGTGGCGTACCGTAGTTTCATTGCGTTGCTGGATGGGGTGGCTAGAAATTTTTTATAAAGGAAGTTATTTAGGTAGTCGATGGATACGAGAATTTAATTTTGATGGGGACTGGAATTCAATAGTACGAAAAGGAGGAGAAGGATAAGTACTAAGCCAATATGGAATGGGGCAAAGAAATGAAAAAGAAAGCCTTGTGGGAGGATTTTGCACAAAGCAAAATTTAACCAACGTTTACCCCTATTTGAAGAATCATGAAAGAAGGTTGTGTACATGCAAAAGATCTGGAGACAGCGGAAGGTTTCTGATTGATTGTGTAATGGCAAGACAGAGCATTCGGAACCTCGTCTGAAACTGTAAGACTTTTCCAGTGGCAGATGTGGTCGCTGATCGCAACTTATTGGTTATTACGAGGGTAAGTCAATTATTATCCACAAAGTAGCTACTAAATTTTATTGTAATACAATGTGAAACTTACAAGAACATCAGTTTTCGACATAGTCTCCTTGCGTTTCAACGCACTTGGTCCATCGTTGTACAAGCTTCCTGATGCCCTCATAAAAGAAGGTTCTTGGTTGAGCTGCGAGCCAGGAATGCACCGCTTCTTTCACTGCTTCGTCAGAGGCAAATCAAAGGCCCCTTAATGCCTGTTTAAGTGGACCAAACAAGTGACAGAAGGGGCAAGATCGGGACTATATGGAGGAGGATCCAGTACTTCAAATTTGAGTTTCTGGATAAGTTTAAGGAAACAGGGGATGATGAGAGTTTCATAGGGAGCATTAGGCAACAATTGACTAGAACATGGAAAAGGAAGGCAGTAGAAAAGGAACGGGTAGATGAAATAGAGAAGGAGTTGAAGTTGAAATGCGCAACAAGACAAGTCCTAGTAGACATACTTGGAAAACACAGGAGATACTGTATTCAACTGATGAAACTCGAAAATATAAAAAATCGTTGAAAGGAAGTGCAAAATGGTTAAGCAGGAGTGGCTAAAGGAAAAATGTAAGGGACTAGAAGCATACGTCGCTAGGGGATACATAAATACCGACTACTGAAAAATTAAAGAGGTCTTTAAAGAAAAGAGTTGCAGCTGTGCGAATGGCAAGAGCTCAGATATTCGAGTTATCCCTCGGGCATGGGGTCTGTGTTGTCCTTAGCATAAGTTAGTTAAGGTTAATTTAAGTATTGTGTAAGTCTAAGGACCAAAGTCCTCGGTAGTTTGGTCCCTTCGGAATTCACACACATTTGAACATTTGAAAGGTAAGTACCCTCAGATTTCAATAAGAATATAATAATTCCAGTTCCAAAGAAAGCGGGTGCTGACATGAGTGAACGTTATCGGACTAGTAGCGTAATAAGGCTTTGTTTCAATACACTCCCCCCCATGAACCATGGACCTTGTCGTTGGTGGGGAGGCTTGCGTGCCTCAGCGATACAGATAGCCGTACCGTAGGTGCAAGCACAACGGAGGGGTATCTGTTGAGAGACCAGAAAAACATGTGGCTCCTGAAGAGGGGCAGCAGCCTTTTCAGTAGTTACAGGGACAACAGTCTGGATGATTGACTGATTTGGCCTTGTAACACTAACCAAAATGGACTTGCTGTTGTGGTACTGCGAACGGCTGAAAGCAAGGGGAAACTACACCCGTAATTTTTCACGAGGGCATGCAGCTTTACTGTATGATTAAATGATGATGGCGTCCTCTTGGGTACAATGTTCCGGAGGTAAAATAGTCCCCCATTCGGATCTCCGGGCGGGGACTACTCAGGAGGCCGTCGTTATCAGGAGAAAGAAAACTGGCGTTCTACGGATCGGAGCGTGGAATGCCAGATCCCTTAATCGGGAAGGTAGGTTAGAAAATTAAAAAAGGGAAATGGATAGGTTAAAGTTAGATATAGTGGGAATTAGTGAAGTTCGGTGGCAAGAGGAACAAGACTTTTGGTCAGGTGAATACAGGGTTATAAATACAAAATGAAATAGGGGTAATGCAGGAGTAGGTTTAATAATGAATAGGAAAATAGGAGAGCGGGTAAGCTACTATAAACAGCATAGTGAACGCATTATTGTGGCCAAGATAGACACGACGCCCACGCCTGCTACAGTAGTACAAGTTTATATGCCAACTAGCTTTGCAGATGATGAAGAAATTGATGAAATGTATGATTAGATAAAAGAAATTATTTGGGTAGTGAAGGGAGACGAAAATTTGGTAATTATGGGTGACTGGAATTCGACGGTAGGAAAAGGGAGAGAAGGAAACGTAGTAGGTAAATATGGATTGGGGCTAAGAAAAGAAAGAGGAAGCCGCCTGTTAGAATTTTGCATAGAGCATAACTTAATCATAGCTAACACTTGGTTCAAGAATCATGGAAGGAGGTTGTACACATGGAAGAACCCTGGAGATACTAAAAGGTTTCAGATAGATTATATAATGGTAAGACAGATATTTAGGAACCAAGTTTTAAAATGTAAGACATTTCCAGGGGCAGATGTGGGCTCTGACCACAATCTGTTGGTTATGAACTGTAGATTAAAACTGAAGAAACTGCAAAAAGGTGGGAATTGACGGAGATGGGACCTGGATAAACTGAAAGAACCATAGGTTGTACAGAGTTTCAGGGAGAGCATAAGAGAACAATTGACAGGAATGGGGGAAAGAAATACAGTACAAGAAGAATGGGTAGCTTTGAGGGATGAAATAGTGAAGGCAGCAGAGGATCAAGTAGGTAAAAAGACGAGGGCTAGTAGAAATCCTTGGGTAACAGAAGAGATACTGAATTTAATTGATGAAAGAAGAAATTACAAAAATGCAGTAAAAAGGAATACTAACGTCTCAAAAATGAGGTGCAAAATAGATAAGCAGGTATGACTAGAGGACAAATGCAAAGATGTAGAGGCTTCTCTCACGAGGGGTTAGATAGGTACTGCCTACAGAAAAATTAAAGAGACCTTTGGAGAAAAGAGAACCACTTGGATGAATATCAAGAGCTCAGATGGAAACCCAGTTTTAAGCAAAGAAGGGAAAGCAGAGAGGTGGAAGGAGTATATAGAGGGTCTATACAGGGGCGATGTTCTTGAGGACAATATTCTGGATATGGAAGAGAATGTAGATGAAGATGAAATGGGAGATATGATACTGCGTGAAGAGTTTGACAGAGCACAGACAGACCTAAGTTGAAACAAGGCCCCCGGAGTAGACAACATTCCATTAGAACTACTGACAGCCTTGGGAGAGCCAGTGCTGACAAAACTCTACCATCTAGTGAGCAAGATGTATGAGACAGGCGAAATTCCCTCAGACTTCAGGAAGAATATAATAATTCCAATCCCAAAGCAAGCAAGTGTTGACAGATGTGAAAATTACCGAACTATCAGTTTAATAAGTCACAGATGCAAAATACTGACGCGAATTCTTTACAGACGAATGGAAAAACTGGTAGAAGCCGACCTCGGGTAAGATCAGTTTGGATTCCGTAGAAATGTTGGAACACGTGAGGCAATACTGACCCTACGACTTATCTTAGATGAAAGATTAAGTAAAGGCAAACCTACGTTTCTAGCATTTGTAGATTTAGAGAAAGCTTTTGACAATATTGACTGGAATACTCTCTTTCAAATTCTGAAGGTGGCAGGGGTAAAATACAGGGAGCGAAAGGCTATTTACAATTTGTACACAAAAACCAGATAGCAGTTATAAGAGTCGAGGGACATGAAAGGGGAGCAGTGGTTGGGAAGGGAGTGAGACAAGGTTGTAGCCTCTCCCCGATGCTATTCAATCTGTATATTGAGCAAGCAGTAAAGGAAACAAAAGAAAAGTTCGGAGTAGGTATTAAAATCCATGGAGAATAAATAAAAACTTGGAGGTTCACCGATGACATTGTAATTCTGTCAGATACAGCAAAGGACTTGGAAGAGCAGTTGAACGGAATGGACAGTGTCTTGAAAGGAGGTTATAAGATGAACATCAACAAAAGCAAAACGAGGATAATGGAATGTAGTCGAATTAAGTCGGGCGATGCTGAGGGAGTTAGATTAGTTTTGCTATTTGGGGAGCAGAATAACTGATGATGTTCGAAGTAGCGAGGATATAAAGTGTAGACTGGCAATGGCAAGGAAAGCTTTTCTGAAGAAGAGAAATATGTTAACATCGAGTATTGATTTATGTGGCAGGAAGTCGTTTCTGAAAGTATTCGTTGGGAGTGTAGCCATGTATGGAAGTGAAACATGGACGATACATAGTTTGGACAAGAAGAGAATAGAAGCTTTCGAAATGTGGTGCTACAGAAGAATGCTGAAAATTAGATGGGTAGATCACATAACTAATGAGGAGGTATTGAATAGAATTGGGGAGAAGAGGAGTTTGTGGCACAACTTGTCTAGAAGAAGGGATCGGTTGGTAGGACATGTTCTGAGGCATCAAGGGAATACCAATTTAGTACTGGAGGGCAGGGTGGAGGGTAAAAATCGTAGAGGGAGTCCAAGAGATGAATACACTCAGCAGATTCAGAAGGATGTAGGCTGCAGAAGGTACTGGGAGATGAAGAAGCTTCCACAGGATAGAGTAGCGTGGAGAGCTGCATCAAACCAGTCTCAGGACTGAAGACCAGAACAACAACATTCAAGACACTAACACGAATCCTTTAGAGATGAATGAAAAAACTGGTAGAAGCCTCTCAGGATATAAGTTTGGATCATGGAGAAATGTAGGTACATGTGAAACAGTACTGACCCTACGAGTTGTCATAGAAGATTGGTGAAGGAAAGGTAAATGTAAGTTTATAGCATTTATAGACTTAGAGGAAGCTTTTGACAATGTTACTGGAATCCGGTCTTTAAAATTGTGAAAGTAGCACGAGGAAAATATATGGAGGAAAAGGCTATTACAACTTGTGCAGCAACAGGCGTCAGTTATAAGAGCCAAGCGGTATGAAATGGAAGCAGTGAGTGTGAAGGGACTGAGACATGGTTGTTGTCTATCGTCGACGTTATTCGATCAGTATATTGAGCAAGCAGTAAAGGAAACCAAACAATAATTTGGATTATGAATTGAAGTTAAGAGAGAAAAGGCTAAAAGTTTGAGTTTTTCCGATGGATTGTAATTCAGAGAAAGAAAAGGACTTAGATGAGCAGTTGAACGGAATGGACAGTGTCTTGAAAGGGAGATACAAGATAAGACGAGTTTTGCTATTTGTGCAACCAAAAACGTGATGATGACCAGAGTAGATCAGATGTAAAACGTATACTGGCAATGGCAAGAAAAGCGTTTCTCAAGAAGAGACATCTGTTAACATCGAATGTAGAGTTAGGAAGTCTTTTGTGAGAGTATTTTATGGATTGTAGCCACTTATGGAAGTGAGATAAGACAAGAATATAATATAAGCTTTTGAAATACGGTGCTACAGAAGAATACTAAAGATTACATTGGTCGATCACGTAGTTAATGAGGAGGTACTGAATAGACTTAGGGAGAAAAGAAATCAGTGGCACAACCTGACCAGAAAAAGGATCGGTTGATAGGACACATTCTGAGACATCAAGGGATCACCAGTATATTTGTGAAGGGAAGTGCGAGGGTAACAATCACAGAGGGAGACAAATAATTAAATACAGTAAGCTGATTGACAAGGATGTAAGTTGCAGTATGTATTTGGAGATGAAGAGCCATGGGCAGGACAGAGTAGCATTGAGAGCTGCATCTTCAGACTGAAGGCAACAACAACTTGTAAATATTGATGTGCAGAATGAACCGTGGCGTTCAGGTGAAGCATGAACTTCTTCGTGGACAGTTTCCTGCGAGACTGCGACTTGACGGTTTCCTTTAACCTCAGCAGAAGATTTCAGTAGTACCATGAAGTGACAGTGTTCCGCTTATGAGCAGTCCCAACTAACACTTATCATCACCTATTTTAGGTACTGATACATCCACGCTACCAACGCTTGCTTATCACCTGTAACTCATGGTGATACTGACATAATCAACGTCTGTGCATGGTGATCAGGTATCAAGACATGTTATCTGGACTGGCCTGATTCAGCAGCAACATTTTCGATGCTGCCTCATTTCGGTGGGCCTACAGAATGTGTATTAGCAGTTCTCTAACACAGTAGACATCAACTGTTGCCGTGTTTTGTCATTCGAGATGTTGAAAACATCCATCAGTAATGGTATTGTGCCACGCGACCGCTACGGTCGCAGGTTCGAATCCTGCCTCGGGAATGGATGTGTGTGGTGTTCTTAGGTTAGTTAGGTTTAAGTTGTCCTAAGTTCTAGGGGACTGATGACCTCATATGTTAAGTCCCACAGTGCTCAGAGCCATTTGAACCATTTTAATGCTATTATGTCCGCTAACGATATTATTTGAAAACTATGACTATTATGTGATGAGGAATTTTGATAGTCCAACCTGCCAGAATTAGGTTTTGGTTCACTTTGTTGAAAAAACACCTTTTCCAATGTAGAATAGATCCGTTGATCTTCAGGTCGCTTACATGCCTTTATCAAATTACGTGGATGGTCAATTTTTTTTTTTTTTGTCTTCCGGCAACTCATATTTAAACCAATGTCCACGTGTTTTAGTGTATTAATGCAAGCTATTAACGGTGCTTTTTAAATAAAGTAAACAAAAACCAAATTGTCACTGGTTGTTGCTGTGTAAAATGAACTTTCTGATCCTCGACTGGTTTTCGTTTTCTTTCACTATCGTCTCGATTGTGATTCCCTGATCTTGTATCAACACGCTATCCACTTCTCTTGTGATTTCATAGAGAGACGGTTTGCCATCGCGGTTTTCGGCATTCAGACTTATTTGGCAACTTGGAGAGCGCCTGCACCACCTAAACACTAGGTCACACACAGTGAAATGTTGCCACTGACTCAGCATGCTTTGTTGAATGCAGACAAAGAATTATATCAATGCGTGGTATCTGTTCTGTTTGACGTGTCCGAAAGAACAGACACCACGAATTTATATAATCGATTCACCTGGATGGGTAATTAATTCACACCCTTCAGTGGGGATACACATTTACGTTCGACTTCCAGTGGGAATCTAAAATTAGTGAGCATGGAAGACATTGACGGTGACAGCCGGTAGGTGGTGCTAGATGGGAGTGTGAATCGGCTGAGGAGTGCGCCAAGACAGTCCGCGAACTTGCGATAAACACAGTGCTCCGGGTGGCACAGTGGTTTGCGCAACTATCTATTATGTTGGAGAAGCGGGTTCGAATCCCCGTCCGGCAAACATTTTTACTCATTACCGCTGATTCCGCATGAAGCCCCAATGCAGCAGTTATCATTAGTTCCTTCCCATTCCTATTCTTTCCCACCCTTCCACTCTCACTTTACATAATATTTTTCACAGTGATGAATTTCGCATGGTTTCTGTTCTTTCGCAAATGTTTGAAAGAACAAACACCATCCAGTCATGTAATCGACTCGCCTCGATGTCAACTGAATCCACAACCTTCAGTGGGGATGCACATTTTCGCTCGACCTCCAAGGGGAATCTAAAATTAACGAGCATGAAGGACATAGACTGCAGGGAGGCAGCGCTAGGTGGGTATGTGCGTTAGCTGGGGAGTGTGGCGAGATAGTCTGCGCGTTTGCAGTAAACACTGTGTTCCAGGTGGCGTAGTGGTTGACACAACTGTCTAGGAAGCAGCAGATTCTGGGATCAAGTGCCGGTCCGGTACACATTTTCATCGTCGCCGCTGATACCGCATAAAGCCCCTCTGAAGTTGATATCATTAATACCTTCTCTTTCCCTTCCCTTCTTCCCTTCTTCCTTCAGTTTACACAGAAAAGGATTACAGCACATTATTACCCTTAATAAGCACTACAACAATTCGTTTTGGCTCTTCTAGCGACGTCATAGGTACTATATCTCCTGGTTTACGAAGTCTGCCACTATTGAGGCCATGACACAAACAAAAATTTGATTATCTTAATTATATTTTGAGGAGAACAGTGAAAGATGATATCCATCTCCCGCTACAATCTCGTTGTTTTCATTTCTATTGACGCATCGAATAATAGATCCTGTCCTGGACGGTTAGCGTTCATGAAATATGGAGGAAATATCACAAGTGCTCGAAGAAAATATGAAAGCCACTCTCCTATTCTCTGGATCGATAAGGGACCTGACGTATATAAGGTGGTAGTGTTCCAGAAGACGCTGATATGTAAAGGAGTGTCGTCGTTTAATAAGAGAACAGAGACTCACTTGCGTAGAATTTCTTTCTCGCAGTGAAAGGACGCTTGATTTAAACCTGGATAAATGTGTTAGAATACAGTGTTAATAGTAAGCTGCAAGGCTCCGTCACATCGGTTGAGCGTCTAGCCATAGCATTACGAAAGCGCATGATATGGAACGAGCACTTACAAGTCAGTGTCAGAGAATAGGAATGATTGACTCGGATTCGGTGAAAGAGATGTGAGAAATTGTAGTGCGTTAGTAATGGCGACCGGGAGTGAAATGCATATCTGACCAATGCTGAAGTTCAGCATGAGTATTTGGGAACACCAACAGGTCGAATTAAAAGAAGGTATAGAAGCAATTCAGAATGTGCTACATCATTTGTAACCAGTCGAGTTCGATCAGCTAAACACAGAAATGTTTCGTGAGCTTAGATGGGAACACTTTAAGAGAAGAATATTTTCTCGAAATTTTGTCGAGCATCTTCGGGGATCAAGCGTTTGCGACTAGCGGGCGTTACCTCCGAACATCGGACAGTAAACCGCAAGCATCCGTCCAATACAAACCCGGGCGCTTCGAAGGCCATTCTACGCTGCAGCCTCGCTACTTACATATCACCGTCACAGACTGATACTTTAGCTGCGATTGATTGCTTCGAGGGCACTCTTCACTTCACACAAATGAAAGTAACGTTTTCAACCGACCGACAGTGATGCGCCAGCAGCTAAGTTGCAGCATAAGCGTTGCGTAACGCCAGGTTACTTGCTAGTGGAATTTTGTCTGTATGTCAGCCATTGCCTGCTATCCACATAACATCATCCTACGCCTGTCTACGGACTTGGATTTCCGAGGTACTATTCTACTAGACAAATTTGATTTCCTGCCTATTACCTTCCGTGTGAGCTTTGATTGTGAACTGCTTTATTTCTCCACTGTTGACGACTAGGCTGACTTGCATTTTACGCGTCGACTTTCATCTGTGAGGATTTCTTGCGTTGTGAGTTACAGACCAAATAAAGCGTAATTTTCCACAGAGACAATGTTGGCAATGAGGACTATCGGATATGTGTCGTGTCATTGAGACCATACAACACAAGTACAAAAGCTCCAGAAACCGCAGTTTATTCTGTAAATTCTAAGTTAACTTCACCAGAACAGCAGCGCTCTTTTTCTTTGTATTGATCATGGTTTGGCATAATTTATTTGTTTTGCAAGTTGAAGCCAATAGCAGATACAAGCACTTTGAAATTTTCAGAAATCAAATTTTTCAGCTTATGTTGCTAAGAATATAGACGTGATAGTGGCTTGGACAGAATTCCTACAGCGGTGCAATCTGCATAACCAGTCACACAGAGCTTGGTTCGTTGATTCAGAAGGTTTAAACCGTTTATATCAGCGTACGCAGATCTGCTGTGCAAACAAACAGTCTTAGGCCATTTCACTAATTCGTGAAGTTATCATTAAGCTTTTCCCAGACAATTGTTAGATGTGCAGCACTCAGAATGCCTGATCTGAATATGAGTTAGCTTTGTCAAGCCCTCTCTCTGTCGTACACAAAGGCATCTACCGGTTATTTTCCAAGTTGCTGTTCTGGTGTTGCCGCAACTCTTATGACGGCAAACCACCGTTGCTGGTGCAAGTATACACAAGCCTTTAGCTTCGCAATAACGGTGGGAGCTTGTAGTGTGGCAGACTCTGTTCACCGAAATGCAAAGATTAACAAGACATTCGTAACTCTCTGACACCCACCTCGTCTTCAGTATTAAACATTACCTCTAGCCACGTCAAAATTCTATGTCTTGCTCAGAATGCTTCCTCTCTCACTCTTGGTGGGATCACCAGTGTAAGAGAGCAGAATGCGGCTATTGTTCTAAAAGAAGACACCTACTCTCTGTGTGCCAGCGAGCTGCTGGGAACGACAGCATGGCCCAAGTGTGTTTCGTCAGCGCCGTCTCGTTTTTCCAGCCCAGCCTCACATGCATCGAAGAAAATAAATCATTGGACAGATTAAAAGTTGAGGGTATGGAGCCTTTCTCAGCCAGTGCATGGGCTATGCCAGTGTCAGTGATTCGAAAGAGCAGGGTAGGTTCGCCTTTGCGCCAATTTTAAGGCTACCCTCAATTTCCAGTCTGTCGTGCCTTCCATCCACAATCCTGACCCGGAGACCTTATATAGACCCACCGACTGGCACATAAATCCCGACGCGCTTTCCTGACTATCAAAAAATGGTTCAAATGGCTCTGAGCACTATGGGACTTAACATCTATGGTCATCAGTCCCCTAGAACTTAGAACTACTTAAACCTAACTAACCTAAGGACATCACACAACACCCCGCCATCACGAGGCAGAGAAAATCCCTGACCCCGCCGGGAATCGAACCCGGGAACCCGGGCGTGGGAAGCGAGAACGCTACCGCACGACCACGAGATGCGGGCCCTGGCTATCAGTTGGACTGTATCCAGAGTTCTAGACCCATTCAGTCTCGTGTTTCCAGCTACGGGATGAAATAGCTAAGCCTGTGAAAAGTTCCTCAGGTACAGATTCGCAGTTAGCAGTAGCGATAGCACTGTACCCGTTCTTGGGCAACATAGCTTATTTACATCGTGGTGGGCAACAAAAATGCCTGATTTTACCTGCCCAGCTCTTGTGGCATTTTTTTCACTGAGCCGTCGCCTTACGATGTACTGGGCGGTTTATTGTTTCACTCGGATGGCAGTGAACATTTAATGGCGGTAACATTCCCTCTACGACAATCAGTCTTGAACATAGTCGACCAAAGCCATTGATGAGTCTTCCACATGAAGATGCTTGCGCGCCAGCACGTCTTCTGACAAGGCATTTATGCAGACGTAGAAAATCTCGCCCGCGCGAGGTGTAGAAAAACCCGCACCCTCGGGAAGGCGCTCATCAGAGTTTTTTATCTTGACCAGTCGCGATGGTAAAAATTAGCCTTGGTAAAAATTCAGTCTTGGTTTTACAGGCCCTTTCTTAAACAAGATTTTTCTGGTCGCCAAAGACGCGTTCTTCAAACGTCAGTTCGTGATACCTACACCTATCACCAAGGCCGTCACAATAACGACATTATCGAAGATTATTGCGATTCTGGGCATTCTGTGGGCAATGATTTCTCACAACGGCCCAAATCAGGTGAAGATTTTTCGGAAAAGAATCGTTCCTTATCTTAACAGGTTATAATCTTGGAGGAGGTTCTTGGCGATTGAGATTAATTATACGAATCATCCTCATCAAGTTGCGTGCTAGACTCTCAAATACTACTATGCTTTTATTTTTGGAACAATGTGAATCTAGACAGAAACATTGAATTATATTACTGTAACATCGTCACCACTGTACCAAATGTAACAAAATATAATTTTTGCTGACAAAGGCAATATACGAGCTATATACCTTACATCTGTCCCATCAACTTTACATGTAACTAGCAAACGTACCATGGCTCCACGCCTTCTGCTATATTTGATTGCAAGTTCTCCGGGCCTGTGTTAAACATTGTTTCTAATACTCGATATCTTATGTCTTCCATAACGACTCTGTCACGTCTACAGACAAGTCCTCCCCTTAGTAGAGTTCTTCAACGTGCTCAGTGTACTCTTTCCACCTATCCTCTTCTCTTTTAAGAGCGTAATTCCTATTGTACAGCTAACGATCCTGCCCTTGTATTTTTGCTTTTAATTTCACCGAAGATTGTTTTGATTTTTCTGTATGCTAAATCAGTCCTTCCGATAACTAGTTCCTTTACGATATCTCCAAACTCTTCCCGCAAGCCATTTCTCCTTGTCTTCACCGTACCTCCTGCTACTTTAGTTCCTAAATAACTTACAGTGCTGTATTCCTGTCTTTCCCACAACGTTTTCCTACTTCCTCCTTTGTTACCAAAGGCTTTGTCGCTCTTACCTATCTTGCACATATCTTTGTCTGTACAGCTTATATGACAGCCCTTTTTAAAGGTTAGTTCCTCATCAACTGAAGTGCCTGTTGTGGTGTTCATTATCGCAGTGTATACAACCTTAGAAACTTCAAACGCATCAGTGTCCCATTTCTATCCACGCTGATCGGTCCAGCTACTCTTCATCACAACGAAATTGTGATCCGAGTCTATATTTGCTTCTCGGTACACCTTACAAACCATCTGTGTTTGACCGTGTTGTAGCCCGACTTGAATCTTCTCTAAATACATCACTGACTGTTGCGATTTTTCAACAGTTTCATTCATTATTACCAACTAGAGATTACTGCAGAGCTCCATTTGCCTCTTTCTCTCTTATTCTCAGGTAAGCTGTCTAATGGTGATTCCGACACTACCGCATTATTATCCCCCATGGCTATTAGATTATCATCTCTTTTTACGTACTGAATTAATCGTTCAGTATCCACTAACACAGCCGGCACTGTAGCTCAGCGTGTTCGGCCAGAGGATTAGTTACCCTCTGTAATAAAAAAAAAAAAAAAAAACTTATTGAACGGGTCTACGAAGAACCTCAACGGGTGTCTTCGGATGTCCGCCACGAACAAATTCAACGAACAATACAGAACAAAAGACATCAAAAAAGGGAAAAAAACGCTTTATCTTGCCATTCCTCTTCTAGCTGCAACGTCGGCATGTATAATTGAACTATTGTTTTTTGCGTTTGTTTTCTGTGATTCTGATAAAATAAATGTAAATCGTGTGACTAGGGCCTCCCGTCGGGTAGACCGTTCGCCGGGTGCAAGTCTTTCGATTTGACGCCACTTCGGCGACTTGCGCTTCGATGGGGATGAAATGATGTTGATTAGGACCACACATCACTCAGTCTCTGAGTGGAGAAAATCTCCACCCCATCCGGGAATCGAACCCGGGCCCTTGGGACTGACATTTTGTCACGCTGACCTCTCAGCTACCGGGGGCGGACTGTGATTATGATTATTACATTCTTAACTTCATACTTCAACATTTATCACTGCCAACCCCACCCTCAGCAATAGTAAGGTGTCTTAGTCCCTTCCTTAGTATTTGTATACACATAATGCTTCGGCTGTTCCTCAGTGAAAGTTATGCGTCACCCTCTAATGACAGCCACCCCCAACCTTCTGGGATGTAGGTGCTTCTTACCCCCAGCGTGCTTTATTACTCATGGTAAACGATATGTGTACCAGGTTTGGTTGAAATGTCTGTCGTTGTTTAGGATGAAACGTGAAACACACATACATTAATACAGTGATTTTTATACATAAATACTCGTAGAAGATGTTAAAAAACATAACTCCACAAGTGCGGGTAGGACTCGCGCTCTGAGAATGCGGTACAAACTGAACTACGTATGTGGATAACAGTAATACTAATTCGGGGTAGCATTGAGATAACTTTTGATTCCATTTCGATTCATTAAGGGGTGGTAAGCTATTAATTACTCTCAACCAAGAGGAAGCCAATTTCATCGTGTGAATCGGGAGATTGTTGTTGGTCCATGCAACCTTCCGTTACAGCGCGGAATAATAAGAGGTATAAATTAGACAAATAACATTAAAACTCACTGACATTACCTCAGGCAAATTTAAGTCATGCCAGAGACAGATGCTGAAGCAGAAAGCGAGTCATTATGTCGCAAGTGGATCAGGTCGGCGACGCTGTCTACCGACTAAGGAGTAAGCATTTAGCGGAAAAGAGGACGGAAAGCCAAAGGAAGCGAGACAAGCATATTTGCTAGCTGGTGAGGCGTGTTGCAGGAAACTGTAGTTATTTCATAATATCACGTAGCGAAGGATCGAAAAAGTAGTTAACAGCTCATTAGATGAACGTGGCAGAATGAGGAGGACACATTCGGTCACTATAAACCGAACTTACTTCAAAGCCTTACGCTAGCTCCCTTTCAATACACCAGCTCTGCAGCTCTTGTCATGAGTCGATATTTGGGATCGATGGCATTCACAGCAATAGCACTCAATTCCATGATTACGATATTGTAATGAATCTATGTCCTAGATCCTCCATCACACTCTATGAATAAGCCGAAGATGTATTCAGTATCATAGCCTTTAGCGGATCAACTTCACTCTGCCCGCCGCCTACCCTCTACTGATGGAAAAACTGTCTTCTGACAACACCATACCGCAGTACGCTGCCAATACCGGACTTCAACGCAGAGGCAGGGAAAATATCCTCTTCGAGTCCACGTTCCAGTTCAACACCAAGGCTCCTTCAGGTGCTGAAACCTATAAGGGGTAGGTTGGAGATCAACCGACCACGTGACTGCCGACACCAGGTACGCAGCGGATGGGTCAGCAAGAGTCACTGTAGAATTCGGAGTGGGCCGGAGTACTCCCCGAAGCCCGTGCGAGAACCGCTTCGCACTGGGCAAGCGCTGCCCCGATCGCCGGCAGCCGCCGCGCCGTCAGGGTCGCTGACATCACCTCCATGTCGTGCAAACTCTGAATTTACTCCACGGACGTCGGACAGACACCAAAATGCCGCTGAATCAGCAACAGTCGAGGCTGGTGTGGAAGAACGATAACCTGTGAACATTGTTAATAAATAACTGCACTCTAATAACGTTTTACTGGCGTCGTGCCGGCCGGAGTGGCCGAGCGGTTCTAGGTGCTTCAGTCTGGAACCGCACGACCGCTGCGGTCGCAGGTTCGAATCCTGCCTTGGACATGGATGAGTGTGATGTCCTTTGGATAGTTAGGTTTAAGTAGTTCTAAGTTCTAGGGGAGTGATGACCTCAGCTGTTAAGTCCCATAGTGCTCAGAGCCTTTTGAACCAACTTGCGTCGTTGACGCTTCAGATGTTCCCAACAGCTAACCTGACTCCAAGCAGCGGTGTCTACGCTCGCTCCTCTGTACTTCCAACGAACACTGTATGATAATAGTTAATCGGGATTGGAGCAGATCATTCCGTCCCCACGGACAAGCAGGAATTGTGCCATAACCATTTGCCGCCTAAAGATGTCGCTCCCCACACAGCTCAACGCAACGTGAAATTCTCGAACGTGATGTAATTTGAAAACAGTGCGACCTACGTCAACAGACGAAGGAAGAGAGGGAGGAGTCGTGACGTGAAAGTATCCAGTTCACGGGTAACGCTCAGTACCATCCGTCGTACAGACAATGGAGACGCCCTGCACGTCATATCTAAAAGAGACAAGCCTCCTTCCGTGCCCGGCTTCGTGAGAACCTTGTAACGTAGTTTAAATGTATTGTCTTTCCATATAAATCAGCCAGACAGTTGCTGCGATTTTTCCGCTACCATTTTGGGAATGAGAAAGATCTGCGAGATATAATATGCGTTACACAAAATATGGGTATCGCCAATCTGTACTTTCAGCAAAATGGTAAGCGAGCGTCATTCACGTTTCACTGCAGCACTCTGAAGTTTATCACTAACAGATTTTCAATTCAAAGCCGCCATCATCTGTGGGCAACGATCAGCGACAACCCTCAAAGGTATAGGCCCATCCACAAAACGTGCCCAATAAAGGACGGCGTCCTCGAAGCAATCTAGTTTGAGGAATTGGAATTAGTTTTCATTTAAGCGCGCACCTAAAGTACCACAAAAACCATCATTTTTATCACTTTAACCAGGGGACTTCCTCACTTTGACAAAGGACATACGCCCTAACTGTGAGGTTCCCCTTGAGAGCTTTAAAACTGACAGCCGATCAGCAATTTGCCGCAACAGCTGTTCAAGAAACAGGAAAAATAAAGACATACAAAAAGGAATTTACTGACGCTGCAATGTTTTTGTAAAAGTTCGAACGAACGCCACGTGCAGGGGCGGTAACGCCGACAATCTCCCACAGGCGATAGACGAACGTGTGACTAACGCGGTCAATTGCCTTAAAAAATCAAAGCAGTCAAAAACACAATGTATAGATGTAACACTCGCCACAGAAATCACATCGCTATATTCTGCCACCGGAGTCAAAATCGTACAGCCGCGGAGGTAAAATTGTGTTTACCAATGAAATGACTAAGCAACAAGGAAAATCTGCCGTTCGAAGACCGTCCAATAGTTTTGTATTAAAAACTGAGTAACGTGAGGGGACGGAAATCAGCCGCTGTTAAAATAGCCATGATGTTTCGGAACGAGAACAATTTTTTGCACCTTAGAGCTCGCAGAGGCAGCTCTCTCCAGCAAAATTTCGTTTAAAGTGAAATGCCAAAAATGTAAATAAAATTCTTTCGGAAAGGTGCCCGACCAGGGCATATATGGAAGATGAACTACCAATAAAATTAAGCATTCCATCCTTCTGAAAATCCATTAGATACTCAACATTGTGGTCAGGCGTAATCATTTGACCGAGGGTCGCAAAACTAGCAATAGAGCGGAGGACCACAATGTCATCCGCTGCATACCTCTGTGCTTAGAAGTGATGTAAAGCTTGAGTCACCTCACCTTGAGTTGTCAACTGACGGTCGTCATGTATGGTGTGGGAGGTAATAAGAGAGCGATGACGACGAATTTTATGTCGAAGCAGTTGGTACAAGGATATTAGTTCCCTGTTAACGAGAGAACGTGGCTTAGACTTGACTTCGCCCTCACCCTGTCTGTTGATTCTCAGTCAGCAGCAACGTAACCTTGATCAGATGAACGTCAGTGGTCCTCAGAGGGATATCACCTGCTCTGGCATACAATTCACGAAGAACGGTGTAACAAAACACAAACGTGTTCCGAAAGTCTCTCGCACTTGCAGCACGGTACGAGTGCCTTACGGATTCGTGCCTTTGCATACTCTGACCAATATCCCTATAAGGATATGGAATGCGGAGGCAAAAGTCCCACTCCGCACCAGTCATGACATCAACGTTCCCATCATCGAGGTGGCAAACATTGAGCTTGCACTGAAGACGACAGTATTTCATGGGTTTTTAGGCAAGGTTGATAGTCGCTGCAACAACACAGTGATGAGTAAGAGGATCAGGAACTACGTCGAATGCAACAATCTGGTGACACAAAACATCGTTCAAATAAAACCTTTCAAAAAAAATGGTTCAAATGGCTCTGAGCACTATGCGACTTAACTTCTGAGGTCATCAGTCGCCTAGAACTTAGGACTAATTAAACCTAACTAACCTAAGGACATCACACACATCCATGCCCGAGGAAAACCTTTCAAGTCTGCTTCTAAATATGAATTCCACACATCGGAAAGTTATATTCTCAAACATCCCTCAAACCCATCGTACGAACCAAGTCATGGAGACCGCGACTAAAATTTAAATTAGTCTAATTGTCAACGTGATGCAACACGCAGCTGAAGTCAGTACGCACCAGAAGATTCCGATCATTTGTACGCAAAAAAAAGGAGTTCCTTTCTATAAAATTTCAAGCGCGCCGTCATTTCACCGTGACGGACGGTGTATAAAGCACAACCAGTGAAAAAAAAAAAAAACGAATAGCATTCCCGCGGCCAGAACCCAGAACTCAATATTTAGGCGCTATATTAAAAAAGGTCTGAAATTCGAGGGGAGAAAAGATTGTAAAGAATACTTCCTGCAAGAATGTAATATCTGCACTGGAGTCATAAATAAACTATGTAAAGGATTTTTTTAAAATTGGGGCTACCAGTTAAAAAATTCGTCAATTTTGTATTACTTATTTATTTAGCGACATGTTTCGAGGTAAACCTCATCTTGAAGCTAAATGGCATTACAAAAACAACTTTAAAATAATTCTACGCAGACGTTACATGGTCTTTTCGTGAATGCTGTGGTCATCCTGCGGAAGAAGAGAAAACTTAGTAAGGGGTGACGTCACTTTGGAAGCTGGACTCACGTTTACACGAAAATGTTTTGTAACAGTCAGTCACTTTTTTCTTCTGGTGTGGCAATCTCGTAGTAGTGCGCTGGGGTGCCTCCATTTCCGTGTCTCTCCTGGTCATTGTTCACAAATTGTCACTAACATGGCAGTAACGTGGACACACGATCACAAAAAGTTCTCTAGTGAAGTAGACAAGATGGCGGTCCAAATACAGCTCGTTTCGATTTGACTATCGATTTGTCGATCCATGTGGTGTCAGATGTTTACCTGTCTTCTGCACGTCTTGTTATCATATTACAGATGTAGGTGCAGAAGACATGTAGGTGCAGTAGAGATGTAATCATCTGACACCACATAGATCGACAAATTGATAGTCTAATCGAAACCAGCCGTATTTCGACCACAATCTTGTGCACTGCACTACAGATCTGTTTGTGATCGTGTTTCCTTAGTGACTGCTATGTTAGTGACACAGTCGTTTGACTCTAGCCTCAGAAATGACTTGGAAATATATGCAATAAATAGTTTATATCATGATGTGTTCAATAATATTATAACAGGTGCTCAATTTGTAATGTATTTCGTCAACCTACATCTGTAATACGATAACAAGACGTGCAGGAGACAGGTAAACATCTCACACCACAAAGATCGACAAATCGATAATCAAATCGAAACCAGCTGTATTTGGACTGCCATCTTGTCCACTGCACTACAGAACTGTTTGTGATCGTGTTTACAAGTTACTGCTACGTCAATTACAATTTGTGAACAGTGACCATGAGAGGCATGGAAATGAGGCATCCCAGCGCATCACTACGAGATTGCCACACCAGAAGAAAAAGTGACTGAACGTTACAAAACATTTTCGTGTAAACATGAGTCCAGCTTCCAAAGTGACATCACCCAAGTTTTCTCTTCTTCTACAGGATGACCAAAGCATTCACCAAAAGACTATGTTACATCTGTATGGCCTTATTTGTTGTTTTTGTATTGATATTTAGCCTAAAGCTGAGGTTTACCTCGAAACATGTCACTAAATAAATAAATAATACAATACTTGACGAAGTTTGTGACTGGTCACGGAAATTTAAAAAACCCTTACATATTTCTTGAGACAATCACAGTCGAAAAATAGTCAAAATGGCTTTCAGTTCATAAATAAACTGACGGAGAGCTGCGAGACGTAACTCATATTGATTGACAATCAAACTAACGAGGGCATATGTCTAAGTAAATGAGGGTGTACGCCTAGGTAAACAACCAAAAGGATACCACTGTTCCATATTCCGACCATCAATCCATTACCGAGTTCAGAGACGAGTCCGAGGGAGGAACACATGACCCAAGCCATGCAGAACCCTCACGCCGTGATTTCTTGCAGGAGACAATAGTCACAGGTTGAACACGTGAGACAGAATCGCCTCAGCAGCCGGAAGAATGGAGGGGTCAAATAACAAGATCTGAATCTTCCCACTCTTGACCAGTTGCTCCACAGGGTAATCATCCGGCATGACAGACAAGGACGGGACAACAGGCCCAGCAGCAGCCAAGACTAAAACAACCTGGGGTGATTCCTGCTATACGAGGGTCAACGGTGGAAGCTCGAAAGTTGGGGTAACCGAAGCGCCGTCTATGGCCTTTGACACGGTGACAGGTAGGCACCACTCTTTGCCCGAGTGTGATATCACGCGGTGTTGCGGTGGTGGGGAGTGGGGGGAGTCGTAGGGGGGGAGGTGAGGACGACGGATGAGACACATCTCATCCTTGAAGCGGTTCCCAAAGATCCATGACAGGGATCGAACGAACGCCCGAATCAACTGCGGGCATAACCTCCACAGGAGAAATGGAGGCTGCTGTGCAGTTTGTATCTCCAAGAGAGACTCCTGACGCAGGAGCAGGTAACATGGGGATTTCACCTTGGAAACATCTACATCCTGAGTATGACATCCCTTTTGTTGCAGCACCTGAATATCGACCTGGGGAGCAGAAGGCGCAGAATCCGTTATCGGTTTTAATGGATGAAACTTACCTGAGGATAAACTGAAATCAGTACCAGATGGAACGAGATCTGGTACCCCCAATTTCCTTTGCTGTTCAAACAATTTTTGAAAACAAAGACATATGAGACGTTGTTGACCACGCACATTACGTACAAAGCAAGTCTCCACCTTATCGCTGTAAGCAACGTGGACCCGATAACCAAAAATCTGGAGACATGATGGGATGTTATGTTTAATGTGCATATCGAGGGTTTGTTTACCGACATAGCATCGAGGATGGTGTTGACCAGTGTTCCCCGCTTAACATCACCAGATTAAAGCAACACAGCCTTAAGGTACTGATCATCTGCTTCCAGCAGCAAGTTAATAACCTGTATGTTGGTATATTCATCATCAATATTATCAAGCGGACAATACTAATTGAGCCATCCTTATAGCAGAAAGAAAAATGATTTCTGCGCTTAAGTAAACCCTGTCTACTTGGAGTGAATTCATGAATTTTACAAAGAAGTCAAAATCAGTGTCATAACACGTGGTGTGAACTTGATCTGAAGTAATCCCAAAAGTTTCAATTAACTCATCATGAACTGCAAAAGAACTTGATTGCACATTACAGATGGAAATGCAAAACTGATTGCACATCCTGACGCCATGGTCGTGGGAAAAGTGGATGAATCTGCTACCAAACAGTACTCCACCAATACCTAAACAAGGACGACTCTTTGATTCAAGTACGCTCACAAATGAGCACATGAGAACAAGAGATAACTGGCATATTCGAAACGCTATGAAGGAAGAAGGAGCAAATACGTTCAACCACAGTCACTGCTGGAGCAGAACTAACTGCCCACTGAAGGGACTGAGCCACTTATGAAAAGTATTCAAGGCAAATCGCTTCAACAACAACCAGATTTCGCAAGCCATCTTTCTGAAAACACAGCAGCAGAAGGACCCCTAAGAAGACTCGAAGAAATTTGCATTGTTGCCGTTGTGTAGTTCAGTAACAAGAAAGATTAGTCAGCTCCTAAAGCCATGAGATCGATTTGGTCTTCAGCGCGCCAACAAAAATTCGACAACTCATGCGGCCTGTGATAGACGATGGATTATATAAAGTACCGCATGTACGTGGATAGTTCTACGTCAGACAGAGTGGGTTTACTACTCAAGAGCGTTGCGTAGAACACGAGAGATGCTTTCGTCTTCTGTATCTGAGAAGTCAGCGAGAGCAAAGCATGTTCCAGAAAACGGAGATCGTGTTGCATTCGAGGAGACATCTGTTATTTCATGGGCGAATAGTTATCACGACGGCGTATTGAAAGAAGCGATCGAGATAGTAATTTGTGTCAACAGCCTCCATAAAGACGACGGCCTACAGCAAAGCTCGGCTTGGAGCGATGGCTGAAGCGGGCGCGCTTTGAAAACAGTACCTTATATGGCGCTGGAGCGAGTACGAGTGACGTAACAGAAGGCAGCGTGGCTAAATATTGACGGCAGCAGCAACCAAAACACAGTCACCACTTGACAATGGCCGAGGAGTATTCCGCCGAAAGCTGGTAGATTGTAAACGACTTGACGCAGCTGGAAAGTCGAGAGAATTTTATCATTTGATTGATAGTTTCAATAATTGTACTTCTGTAAACGACTACCTGTTATGGGCCATTTTACCTGTGCCGTCGAGCGGTCTAGGGCGCTGCAGTCATGAACTGTGCGGCTGGTCCCGGCAGAGGTTCGAGTCCTCCCTTGGGCATGGGTGTGTGTGAATTTAGGTTAAGCAGTGTGTAAGCTTAGGGACTGATGACCTTAGCAGTTAAGTCTCACAAAATTTCATACACATTTGAGCATTTTGAACCTGTGCCGCTTTACGTGTTGCTTTCGTTGGGGAAGGTGCTGTCTACCACCTATTTCTGCGTGATGAATTACCAGCGCTATTGTAAAAGATTGCTATTGACGTTTATGCCCAATTGTGCACCGCTCCATTTGCTACGAAACGTGCGACTTTACGCCACCGCAACGTTTCATATGTGATGGATTGGTCAAGGAGGTCCAGTAGGATGGACACCATGTTAACTGGAATTCAGTCTGTTGGATTTCTGGCTATGGTGGCATCGGTGCATTCTCGTCCAAGAGATAGTGTGTATACGTTACAGAAGCGTGTCACCATTGTTTGTGATTCAAACCAGATGGAGTCTGATGTGTATGAATGAGTGCGAGATTCATGGCGAAAAAAGAGTTGAAAGGTATGTCTGAATTGGCGGTAACAACGTGCAGCACTGCCTATTGTGTCTGCTTCCATGCAAGGGACTGATGAGAATGAGAAGACGATTGGCCCATATTCAAACAGGTGTTGCCTCCTGGACATAACATTTCAGGGGCTTATCTTTTAGTTTCGCCCAATACTCCCCCCGGTAGGAACATGTGACACCTCTTTTTTAAACTTCCAAGATAAGAGGATTTTAGAAGGTATCCAGTAATCTGAACTAAATACTAATGAGCCACATCGAATACGTGCTCCACCGTGCCCGTCGGTGTAGGACGCTGTACTCCACTTCCCACCTCATACCCGTCCCGTCGCGTCGCGACTTTTCCAGCTTCAGACTGTTAGCAGTCGGTCCCCGGAGCTCCAGGCCACGCCACTTTCCCAGGTGTCATGCCTGCGCCGGCGTAATATATATTCAGGACGCTTGCTCCTGAATTGCAAATTTGCTTCCCCGCGACGTCCACCGAAGAAGACACCGGCCCCGCAGAAGACGTCCCCGCAATATGTCCACCAGTTGGCTCTAAATTTTCCGCCGCGAGCGACGCCGCCTTGATAGGCCGCCTCAGATAAATCTCCGCGCCTGACTGCTGCATTATTCACGACACACCGAGTCGGCCTCAGGAGGAACGCCGCCGCGTCTCTGACTCAAATAAATCAAACTTTTCCCCTCCGCGCTTTTTGAGATGTGTGTCGGTTTACGACGTGACAGAGTACCGTATTGCTATCTGATTCGAAAAAGCTCTCTCGCGAAATTCATGGGGCAGCGTTAATGTGAACTGAATAACAAAAATATATTTGTACAACGACTGCAGAGATATTACGCCGAGATCGTCTCTGGCAAGTTTTAAGTAAGATACTCCACTGTGGCGTTTATGTCACAGTGGGGATCATTAATTTCAATACAAAGGTACATTCAGTGCTATAGCAGTGCATGTCAGGGCAGATTCGCATGTTACCCACTCCAGTATGAGAGATGGCCGAGAAACCTTCACACGGAGTGTGGTAAAGCGTTAGTCGTCAGAAGACATTGGCCTCGAGGTACAGCAAATAGTAGAAAGCCCCATAGAATCGGCGGTGTTATTTGTTATTTCTGCTCATATAAATAATTAATAAATTATTAAGCAACCAAGCCGAAGATACCGGAATCCTTAGTCAAACTGACGCTTCATAACTGCTTCATTACTTAGTAAACAGAACTTTAAAAATGTAAATAAATGAATCAAATTAAGAGGACGAATGTTCGCGGATATGGTCGGTCTCTGACGCAAATATGTTCCGCGTGGGGAAGTGAGGAAATGTTAGATGTGGTATTTAACCTGTCCAGCTCGTCGCTAGGTGACGTTAATAAGTAAAAGTTGCAGTCGAACAAGTAATCCATTGCTCTGAGGTTAAAGGTGGTATTGATTTGATTTAATTTATTGCTCATTCAGAGACCTGTTGCCTTACATTTTATAACAGGTCGTTCATTTTACAGCATTTGATATAGATTTCAGAACGTATTCCATATTACAAACGGCAATTACTGTTGTCAGCAATTACAGTGGAAGTAATAATAAATTAAAAATACATTATAAATTGAAAGGAAAAAACACAAAATGTTGTAAAGTGGTGGAATAAATGAAGGTCAGATTTGCACCTTATGTGAGAGCTTTATACATCGCAACGGGAAGGTGAATATGACACCTGACTTAATTTGGCAGTAACGAGCAAATCTGCTTATCAGTATGTAAAGCAAAAACGGATGACACTCAATCGACAGCAATTAACACACCGTTCCTAACATGCATGTTTGAGTGCAAGGTGAAACAAGCAGCGAGAGGCGTTTTATTTTGTAATTCAGAGGGACGAAGGCAGAGGCAAGGCCGCACTACTGGGGGTACCACAGAAACCACTTAAAGGGGTGTCCCAGGAGGAAAGTCAGCGACCGACCAGGTGACTCACATGGGGAGAGCGAGTTTAACGGCCCATCTGATGGAGGACTGGAAAGAAAGCTTTTAGAAAACTGTGTTTTGGAATTCCAAATGGATACGAAACAAGACCAGTGACGCATTTTCGATGGCGTTTCCAACGAGTGGTACACACGTGAGAGAGTCAATGTATGCATTTAGGCGTCTGGAACGGGCGCAAAATGTCCGATTGGCAGAAACGCGCTAGGAAGGAGAAAAGAGACAGAGTGTCGACGTAGTTTAATGGTAGGGACCTTCCGATTGGTACAGCAAGTTTCCACAAAATAAGATGAACGCTCCTATTGGTCAAAAAAAGCCGTGGCCTGAAGAACGAAAGAACCCAGGTGGGGAGACAGTTTGACTATGAGTAAGAGAAGATGGAAATTTAGGGGGACTCTTCTCTGAAATGGTGTCAAGTGCAGAATGGAGTGCATAACGCTCTGTACGATGCAGAGGAGTAATTTGTCTGAATACTGCATTCACAGCGACTGATAGCCAGCTAGAAGTTAATTGTAGCACCGTTTAGCTCCGACTGTGGAGAAACAAGCCAGCCAATTAATTGTTCTTGTGATAACTGAGAGGGCATTATAATATGCATGCTGCTCCAACCATGGCCGTGTATATCGCCACATTCTAAGACTAGGGATGAGTACATGTTCTCTTGCATAACGAGAAACATAGGGAAAGTTTCTGCTGAAAAATTCAGCAAAGGTGTAATTAATTTTACAGGAATTTCAGCGGAAGAGAGTGGTCTAGCAGACGACAGCTCGTTGTAGCTTAAGGCAAATACTGCGTGCAGAGGCATAAACTTGTTGGTTTACCACCTTGCATCCACTGTAAAATCAGCGACCTTGGGTAATCTTCTGCTCAATTTATCACATAACTTACCATCCACCGTAGACTTGATTGCCATCCTAAAAATAGTACCAAACTTTGAACCGGAATCGGACGATTTTCGTAGTACTGACCAACATCATAACGTAAATGTAGGAACAATGTTGTAAAGAAACTTCTAGTTAAACTTTAATACTGTCGTGTTTAGGATAACTCAACCTTCTGAGGGTTGATATTCAATATTGTTGTGTTTAGCAGGATTTCATTATTTGATGTTGACGAGGTGAGTTATCCTGACAACTGTTTTATGTTGTTACATTGAAAAATGTGTAAAAGCGTGTGTTTTTGTGCTAATATTGCAACATTAAACATGTTGCTTCAACTTAGGAAGTTGTCTTCAATCCTAGAATAAATAACCACAAATATGGCGCTTTACAAAGTGATACGAGAGACTTGAATAGAAAGAGAGGGAGAGAGAAATGTTCCCCTAATCTGAGCCAGCCTGATCTGAAAGCCTCGGAACTACTTCCACCTTGCAGTCCCGGTTCGCTACATTTTAATTTACGGATTAATATTTCTGAACAATGTTCACGAAAACACTATTACTGTTATGTACATTGCGCAAATAGCAGCGGTGTCTGTGTAAAGTATGTTATACTTACAAAGGCGATATATCAGAGGTGTTCAATAAGTAACGTAAAACTTTTATTTCTAAAAGCAGCTTGGTTTTACTCGAGATTCCCGTACACCATATTATTCCCCATTTTTTAACCTTCGTCCAATGTGACGGTCCTACGCCACCTTACTGGGAGGGCGTGCATGCTCGCACGTTGTCACTACTGGTCGGAGCCAAGGTATTTCTGCTTCAGTAACCTACTCGCACCCACGTACTGCTTCCCGCGGAGTGGATCTTTGATTGGACCAAACATACGGAAGTCGGAAGGTAATTGATCCGTTCTGTTGGTCAGGAAGAACAGTCCAATCAAGTTTAGTGAGCTCCTGTCGGGTGCACAGACTTATGTCAAGCCTTGCGTTATCACAGAGAAGTTCTTTTACATTTTCGTGGCGATGAACACGCTGACGTTGCTTCTTCAGTTTCCTGAGGACAGCCCAATGCACTTCGAAACTGATCTTAGCGCCATGAGGGAAAACATCAGAATAACTCTGAACCGTGATTTACTTTATTACTAGCGGTTCATCAAGAACATTAACACATTTAATCATACTATGTGAGCGTGGAAGTAGTTGCCAATTGGTAACTGCTGAAACAAATTAAAAAAAAAAAAAAAATTTAATAAATGGAAATTTTATTCCTAAAAACTTTTTTTTAAACAGATTTAATTTATAATCAGAAAGTACCCTGTAAATGTCAAGTTACAATTTATTCAGAGGCAGGAATAACAAGTTTTATTTTTTTTTTTTTTTTTTTTTTTTTTTTTTTTTTTTTTTTTTTTTTTTTATGGTGTGAGCTTTCGGACTGAGAACCTTGCCGCTCTCTTTTAACACAGCCGTAGTCACGACCCGCTCACAACAACCTCTGAAATATTACACTGGTGCAAATCTGCAACACACTAGATTACTTTAAACTACAAAATTTAACAACTCACACAAACACATAAACTATGCACCCCGTAGGAGGGATGGAAATGGTACAAAACACTCACATTAAAAATTATTTGCCACCGAAAGTGCAACTTGTTTTTAAAAGAACTCTTACGGTGGAAGGGTGGCAACTTTATGTACTAAAATGATCATTAAATAAAATCCATGACATACAGTTTTACATAAAATGTACCAACGTGCTCTACATTACACATATACCACCTCGGAAGATGATAGGCAAGATAAAAACATATTTCAGGAATTCGGCCTTTACACCTTAAGCAACAAATTCCTTGACACCGAATCCGACAAACACGACAGAGGCAGCTATTAACGTACGGTAGACCGACAGACAGACACCAACTGCCTAACAAATGCGGACGAGAGACAGATGAGCAAACTGGGAACCAAGAACACAAGTAGAATTTAACAAGTAATGAAACAACAAATCACGAATCACTTAACTTTTAATAAACCGGCGCTACAGTCTGAAACCGCGCGACCGCTACGGTCGCAGCTTCGAATCCTGCCTCGGCCATGGATGTGTGTGATGTCCTTAGGTTAGTTAGGTTTAAGTACTTCTAAGTTCTATGGGACTGATGACCTTAGAAGTTAAGTCCCATAGTGCTCAGAGCCATTTGAACCATTTTTAAATAAACCGCGATGTCTGGCGAAGACCTGGCGCAGCACCCCGAAAACGCTCTCCCGAACCGCCCGCTAGCAGCCGCTTCAACGGACGCAGGAAGGCGCGCCGATCTCCCGTCTTACGGCGCGGCGTCGCAACTCGCGCCGGCCAGACCGATGTCGTGGGTTGACTCCTGTTGCTCTCGTGTCGGCGGCGAAGCCACTACCCCTCGCTATACGGCGCGGCCCACTGGACTGACGTGGCGACATCACATGCGCCGACGCTCAAAACGGACAAGTCATCTTGTGTCCCAGTGCGCGACCGACCAACCGATCGATCCAACCGCCAATGCCCATTTCCTGAACTAACTCGAGCAGACTGGCGGCCTAACACATACTAGCACTCCGGACGACAGACAGGCACAGACTGCCCCACACTGAGCCGGTTGACCAACTGACTAGAGTCGCCGAGGCTGACAGACTCCACCTCACTCCCCAACTGAATGACTAGCGAGCTCATAGCGCCCCTTAAATGCACGTCAACAGGCAACCTTTCCCCCTTTCCCACCAAAGGGAGACACCAAAGCTGCGATTGCCACAGCGGCGCAACCGCGAGAAACGGAGGGCGACTGCTTCACACCACGCGCTGCGGCGCGCTATTCAAAACAGCAATTTTTACCACGGCTCAAACTCCTTCAGAATCCCAGAACACAGTCGCCATTAATTTACCAGCTGAGTCTTCTGCTTTAAAGTTTTTCTTCGGTGGGAGAGACGGTGTGACGCCACTCTATGGATTGTCGTTTTGTTTGAGACAAACCAAACAAGAGATTTCCAAAGCGGGCTGTTTTCGCGGATTTCCATTCAATTCGTCTCAGAGACTTCACGCACGTTCTGACGTACACCGTGTCTTATACGGAGCCCATACTCAACACTTGTAATGGAGTTAAGAAGCTGAAGGGATTCTATCTTTTGAGATATGTCTATTTTACGTATATGTTGTAAGAATGCAGTCGTCTAACGAAACACCGGAAGTACTTACGAATTTTTTTGATTCCCACCAACAATGGCAGAACAGATATTCGTGATGAACCAAGATAAATCATACTTTGTAGGGAAAGATTTAGATGTTCATTTTTCCTGTGTACTATTCGAGAGTGGAATGATAGCGAAATAGTCTAAAAATGGTTCTATTAACCATCTGACTAACACGTAAATATGAACTGCAGAGCAGCCGCATGTATGTAGAGGTAACTGGAAATATTGTAACCAATTCCTGTAAGCAGCGAGTTGTTAGGGTTCTACACGTTTATCTTTTAAAGTGCAACTAACAAAATTAACACCATTGTCCAAAGCGAAGGACAAAGTTACAAAATTACAAAAATGATTTCTTTCTAGATCGTAACGTGACCCCGTCCCCCATTTCAAAAACTATAATAATTGGAATTTTTCTGTGTCACTCATCTAGCTAATATACAGAAATTAAAGGACAGAAGCACGCTAAAAAGAGTAAGGCCAAGAGACAAATTCTTAGACGACGCAAGAAAACTTTAGCCGCATTTGCAAATAAATCCACGGCAAGTGACATTAGACTATTACGCTGCCCATCAAGTGTTAAGTAAGGAGGAGGAAGAAGAAGAAGAAGAAGGAGGAGGAGGAGGAGGAGGAGAAGAATAAGAAGAAAAAAACAGTTCTAGCCTAAACAAAAGCATGATTCATATTCGTTAAAGGTTCACTTTTGCTCGTTCTATAATTTTTTTCTCATTTACCAATCCTGTCTTCACCCACAAACCGAAACTGGAAGCCTCGTCCTTTTTTATAGCAAGCATTTCAGATATTTTTTCGTATACATTTATTACAATAACTTTTTCATTTCATTTTTACACATGCAGCCTTTCGTTTTCCAGTTCCATTTACGCACATACGCAGTGGAGCTGGGGTTCGAACGCAAAAAATGAACGAAATGCAGTAAAATTACTTCGTGGCGTTGAGTTAATTATTCCAGTCGAGAAGTTTTTGTTTACTTTAGTCTATATGCGCAATTATTTTGCCAAAGTTTGTTTGTTATCTTTATGATATTGCAATTGGAGCGTGTGTTTTTAGAGTACAGACCAATTGTGAACGCTTTAATTTAGTTACGTAGCGTTTAAACAAAAGCATCGCTACTAACATTAGACAGTATAGTGCGGCAGCAGTTGTGTGTATTGCCGGCCGCGATGGTCTAGCGGTTCTAGGCGCTCAGTCCGGAACCGCGCGACTGCTGCGGTCGCAGGTTCGACTCCTGCCTTGGGCAAGTATGTGTGTGATGTCCTTAGGTTAGTTAGGTTTAAGTAGATCTAAGTTCTAGGGGACTGATGACCACAGATGTTAAGTCCCATAGTGCTCAGAGCCATTTGAAAGTTGTGTGTATTGCATCTGTCACTCGATTTAGTCTCCGCGCGTCGCTACCGCGGTTGAACGTAGCTCCAGGCATCAGCGTCGGCACAAAGATATAGGACATTTATTTGTTTCATAGGAAACTCATTTTCTAAATGCGACTAAACAAACACCGCAAACAATCAATCGCTGTGTTCAGGACGGTAAACTGAATTCGTCAACTTCATTATGTATTACTGAAGTAATGTAACCCCTGCTGCATACATGGAACAGCTCTGTTATCAAGTTTTCTCTAGTCTGAATGGACCAGAGGGTTCGGATGCAGTTCAGCACTAAGTGCTACTTCGATACACACACACAGCTACCGAAAAGAGGGATCGTATAAGTCGGAATATACCACATTAGCAGTAAACGTCAAAATCCGAATTAAAAATACTGGATTAAGGAACAAACGTCAAGGAAAGTTAATGCTGTATCAGTACCGAGTACAAATACTTTTCTGATCACTGTATCGGAGTACTAAGGAAATTATGTTGTAAACAATTTGTATGTTAGTTAGGGAAAAAGACCCAAAATGCGTTCCACCTTCGCAAATATCGACGTGGCCAAGCCGTCGGGAGGGTTTCATTGTATCTGCAAGCTTTCAAAGAAGCCATATGGTAACAACTGTTATTCAGATAGGAACCATTGTCCAGAAACATCATCCAACAACGCTACCGAGCGTTGAAATTATAGGCAACGGCGACTGCCGTTAAGCTAACCCTTCCGCAGGAAAGGTGACTGTACGCCGACGCAGTTTATTTTTCTCTCGTGTACCGAAAAAACTTGGAGATTTTATAGGATTCCCGGATAAAAGTACACCGCAGAATGAAACCCATGAGCAAAACAGTTTTCCAGCGAGGCGACAGAGCAGGAGATAAAGCTGTTCCACGCAACAGTTAGCTCCATCTTCATCACTGGCGATCGTGGCAATCAGTCGCGATCACTGAATAAGAGACAACACAATGTAAGACGTCCCGTCTACGGTTCGTCAGCGTACAGAGTCACGTTTACTGCAAAAGGGGTGACCTAGCTGCAGGTGTCAGCACCTATAATATCGACGGTCTGTAACTTCGTTAGGTTCCCGCCCGTGGTCTAGGGGTAGCGTCTTTGATTCGAAATCAAAAACGTCTTCGGTCCCGGGTTCAATCCCAGCCACTGTCTAAATTTTGATAAATAATCAGCATTGGCGGCCGAAGACTTCCGGCATAAGAAGTCAGCCTCATTCTGCCAACGGCCTTGTCAAAGGGGGCGGAGGAGCGGATAGAGGTTCAGGGCACTCTCTTGTCCTATGGGTGGGAAATTGCCCCTAAAAGCGGAAGAATCAGCAATGATCAACGACATGAGGATGCAGAAGGCAATGGAAACCGCTGCATTAAAGACACATTACGTGTATCCACAGGACATGTGGCCTGTAATTGAAGAAGTGTCATGATGATCTCTCCATTGGCAATAGATTTCGGAATAGTCCCCCATTCGGATCTCCGGGAGGGGACTACCAAGGGGGAGGTTACCATGAGAAAAAGATTGAATAATCAACGAAAGGATAACGTTCTACGAGTCGCGGAGTGGAATGTCAGAAGCTTGAACGTGGTAGGGAAATGCAAAGGCTAAATCTAGATATAGTAGGGGTTAGTGAAGTGAAGTGGAAGGAAGACAAAGATTTCTGGTCAGACGAGTATCGGATAATATCAACAGCAGCAGAAAATGGTATAACAGGTGTAGGATTCGTTATGAATAGGATGGGAGGGCAGAGGGTGTGTTACTGTGAACAGTTCAGTGACCAGGTTGTTCTAATCAGAATCGACAACAGACCAACACCGACAACGATAGTTCAGGTATACATGCCGACGTCGCAAGCTGAAGATGAACAGATAGAGAAAGTGTATGAGGATATTGAATGGGTATTGCAGTATGTAAAGGGGGACGAAAATCTAATAGTCAAGGGCGACTGGAACGCAGTTGTAGGGGAAGGAGTAGAAGAAAAGATTACAGGAGAATATGGGCTTGGGACAAGGAATGAAAGAGGAGAAAGACTAATTGAGTTCTGTAACAAGTTTCAGCTAGTAATAGCGAATACCCTGTTCAAGAATCACAAGAGGAGGAGGTATACTTGGAAAAGGCCGGGAGATACGGGAAGATTTCAATTAGATTACATCATGGTCAGACAGAGATTCCGAAATCAAATACTGGATTGTAAGGCGTACCCAGGAGCAGATATAGACTCAGATCACAATATAGTAGTGATGAAGAGTAGGCTGGAGTTCAAGACATTAGCCAGGAAGAATCAATACGCAAAGAAGTGGGATAGGGAAGTACTAAGGAATGACGAGATGCGTTTGAAGTTCTCTAACGCTATAGATACAGCAATAAGGAATAGCGCATTAGGCAGTACAGTTGAAGAGGAAAGGACATCTCTAAAAAGGGCCATCACAGAAGTTGGGAAGGAAAACATAGGTACAAAGAAGGTAGCTGCGAAGAAACCATGGGTCACAGAAGAAATACTTCAGTTGATTGATAAAAGGAGGAAGTACAAACATGTTCCGGGAAAATCAGGAATACAGAAATACAAGTCACTGAGGAATGAAATAAATAGGAAGTGCAGGGAAGCTAAGACAAAATGGCTGCAGGAAAAATGTGAAGACATCGAAAAAGATATGATTGTCAGAAGGACAGACTCAGCATACAGGAAAGTCAAAACAGCCTTTGGTGACATTTAAAGCAACGGTGGTAACATTAAGAGTGCAACGGGAATTCCACTGTTAAATGCAGAGGAGAGAGCAGATAGGTGGAAAGAATACATTGAAAGCCTCTATGAGGGTGAAGATTTGTCTGATGTGATAGAAGAAGAAACAGGAGTCGATTTAGAAGAGATAGGGGATCAAGTATTAGAATCGGAATTTAAAAGAGCTTTGGAGGACTTACGGTCAAATAAGGCAGAAGCGATACATAACATTCCATCAGAATTTCTAAAATCATTGGGGAAAGTGGCAACAAAACGAATATTCACGTTGGTGTGTAGAATATATGACTTTCGGAAAAGCATCATCCACACAATTCCGAAGACGGCAAGAGCTGACAGGTACGAGAATTATCGCACAATCAGCTTAACAGCTCATGCATGAAGCTGCTTACAATAATAATATACAGAAGAATGGAAAAGAAAATTGGGAATGGGCTAGGTGACGATCAGTTTGGCTTTAGGAAAAGTAAAGGGACGAGAGAGGCAATTCTGACGTTACGCCAATAATGGAAGCAAGGCTAAAGAAAAATCAAGACACTTCCATAGGATTTGTAGACCTGGAAAAAGCGTTCGACAACATAAAATGGTGCAAGCTGTTCGAGATTCTGAAAAAAGTAGGGTTAAGCTATAGGGAGAGACAGGTCATACACAATATGTACAACAACCAAGAGGGAATAATAAGAGTGGACGATCAAGAACGAAGTGCTCGTATTAAGAAGGGTGTAAGAGAAGGCTGTAGCCTTTCGCCCCTACTCTACAATCTGTACATTGAGGAAGCAATGATGGAAATAAAAGAAAGGTTCAGGAGTGTAATTAAAATACAAGGTGAAAGGATATCAATGATACGATTCGCTGATGACATTGCTATCCTGAGTGAAAGTGAAGAAGAATTCAATGATCTGCTGAACGGAATGAACAGTCTAATGAGTACACAGTATGGTTTGAGAGTAAATCGGAGATAGACGAACGTAATGAGAAGTAGTAGAAATGAGAACAGCGAGAAACGTAACATCAGGATTGATGGTCACGAAGTCAATGAAGTTAAGGAATTCTGCTACCTAGGCAGTAAAATAACCAATGACGGACGGAGCAAAGAGGACATCAAAAGCAGACTCGCTATGGCAAAAAAGGCATTTCTGGCCAAAAGAAGTCTACTAATATCAAATACCGGCCTTAATTTGAGGAAGAAATTTCTGAGGATGTACGTCTGGAGTACAGCATTGTATGGTAGTGAAACATGGACTGTGGGAAAACCGGAACAGAAGAGAATCGAAGCATTTTAGATGTGGTGCTATAGACGAATGTTGAAAATTAGGTGGACTGATAAGGTAAGGAATGAGGAGGTTCTAGCAGAATCGGAGAGGAAAGGAATATGTGGAAAACACTGATAAGGAGAAGGGACAGGATGATAGGACATCTGCTAAGACATGAGGGAATGTATTCCATGGTAGTAGAAGGAGCTATAGAGGGCAAAAACTGTAGAGGAAGACAGAGATTGGAATACGTCAAGCAAATAATTGAGGACGTAGGTTGCAAGTGCTACTCTGAGATGAAGAGGTTAGCACAGGAAAGGAATTCGTGGCGGGCCGCATCAAACCAGTCAGTAGACTGATGACAAAAAAAAAAAAAAACTTCGTTAGATGACATTCCCAGATATGGGTTCCTATCCTCGATTTGTTTCTCAAGACACCCTCTTAAACTCATCGAAGTCTGTCGCCACTTATCTGGCACTCGCTGTACAATTGAAAGAAACGATAATACTGAAACACTTGCGTACTCCATTTATGAAGGAATAGCACAGTGCAAGTCGGAGATTGATGAAGTTATAGAGTTTAGTACGCTGATCGTTTGTGACAAATTATTGACTACGTTATTGGCCCAGAGGTTTCGTCTCCATGGGTCAACAACACTGGAGCGGCTGGAGAATTAATGGTACTTTCGTTTTCAAAATGTATTTTCTCACAAAAGGTAACAAATAAAAGCTACGATGTTTGTTAAATGATGTAGGGAAGACCAAGAAATTGCATCTTCGGAAGCAAACGGCATCGGCCATCTTTTCAAGAAGTGAGTAGTTTATGTGGCGAAACTTCACCAAAAAATTTTCATCAGTTGTCAGGTATCATCTTGCCGTTGGAGAAACAGCCTATTACGTTTCAAAATACCGTCTCAATGAGGGCTAAGTTCATTTCGACTTCCATAAGTAAATGCTGTTTTGTATCAAGTAAACTAGTGTCCTCACACGGTGCCAAGGAAAATAACAGGCGTTACCAAAATTGAAAAGTGACCCGATTAAAAAAAAAAAAAATGGTTCAAATGGCTCTGAGCACTATGGGACGCAACTGCTGTGGTCATAAGTCCCCTAGAACTTAGAACTACTTAAACCTAACTAACCTAAGGACAGCACACAACACCCAGCCATCACGAGGCAGAGAAAATCCCTGACCCCGCCGGGAATCGAACCCGGGAACCCGGGCGTGGGAAGCGAGAACGCTACCGCACGACCACGAGATGCGGGCCCCGATTTTCATGAAGCCTGGACAGGCTGCCTGTCTCACCTAAACGGGCGTAAGTGTTACAGTCCCAGGCCGACGCTTGGAAACTTCTGAGCGCCGTTCCTTGTGTGTTATGTAGTGATTTTCTTGTTTGGATTTTAGTTATTTGGTTGATGTGTGGCTTTCAGCCGAGTATCAATATCTCTTAAATTAATGTTCTTGTCTTGCCCTTAAGGCATGAGATTGTTATATTTTTATATGCGGCCTTCAGCCGAATTTTACTGGAGAGTTTTTAAGATAAGGCCTTCTGCCTTTTAGATTGAAACTCTTTCTAGGCCTTAAGCCGTTAAATATATTTTTTTGATATGTAGCCTTCATCCGAGTATTAATATCTCTTAAATTAATGTCCTTGTCTTGCTCTTAAGGCGTGAGATTATTTTATATGAAATGTTTTAAGATACGGCCTTCTGCCCTTTAAAATTGAAACTCTTCTTCTAGGGCTTAAGCCGTTAAATTATTTGTTGGTGAGCAGCCTTCAGCCGAGTTTTAATATCTCTTAAATTAATCACCTTCTCCTGCCCTTATTGCATGAGATTGTTATGCCTTTGAATGGGCCTTCAGCCCAATTTGCATGAAATATTTTGAGATAGCGCCTTCTCTCTTTGGATTGGAACTCCTCTTATTGCTTCCCTTTATGAAAATGCGAACGTTCCAATGTGTGACCATAGCCAGACGGAGCGTAGAAGACAACGAAGGTGAGGTTAGAAAGTCTACAGTTTATCCCCGTGCCATACTCAAGTATCTCTACCTCAACAATGGGAATGAACTTCCCGTCTAAAATTCGGACCCCACGTTAACAACAGCTCGAAATGCAGAGAGTAGGAAACTAGTAAAAGAAAGTCTTGGAGGAATACGACCTTCGCACAGGAGGCATATATCAACTGACGCTGCGAAGCGAGGCACTGATACCACTTGGTTAACATTTAGTGTCACAAATATGTATGCTTGAGCCATCAGTCAAAAGAAAAAAAACACATAAATAAGAACGGAGGAGTCGCCTGCCACAGTCCGTCGCAGAGTTCAACGACGAATCCGGGAGCGGGAAAGGGGGAAAGGGGGGGGGCAGTACGGGCCCAACTGAATGTTTAAACTTGGTTGTTTTGCGGCTGTACACACTATTTAATTAGGTTACGAGCATTACAGCCTCTGTAGTTGGCGTATCACTTCAATATCAGTCGGAGACTTCCCAGGGCCAGAGGCCTGCGCCACAGAAGGGTCACTCTGCAAGACATGTCGACTCCCTAAGGGAGGGAACTCAGAGTTAATCTCAGAGACAGCGGGAGACAACTCTGGGATAAAAACTTCCGCAACTGGAGTCACAATAGGCGGCAAAGCACGATTCCCATCGTCGAGAGCAGGTGGAGTAACAGAAGGGCGTTGTTGTATTACCGGCTATACTCGTGGTGAAGGATGCGAAGGAGTCGACTCCGAGTCACACGCCTCACTCCAAGGCGGCCCTATAGAAGCCACCTCTGCAGCAGCGGGAATACCAGGAACTGCCTCACTGATCGCCACGTCGTCAGAGCTAAATGGTACCTCACTGCTCATAGGAGTAACAGACAAAGGGCCCTGCCACACTGGGATGCCTCGGCAGCTCTGCTGGCAGAGACGCCAGACAGAAATATGGGACGGAATGGAGCCTCCCGCACCTGTCATCTACCCGCCGCTCACCCGTATCTGCTTGTTTTCACCCCAGTGCTGAGTATGGGTGTCACCCCGAATCTCTTATCTACGAGATTCAGGTGTGATCAGCAACTGCAGACATTCCATATGAGGACTGCTCAAAACGCAAAAAAGGAATCATAAAAGAAGCAAAAGTCGAAGAATCACGCTATAATCACGTTCAAACCACTTGTAACAACGCGAATTTTGGATTATGGCTGGCTGGAAATACTGGAAACTATCGATCCTCTGTTTGCTCACAGCCCGTTCCTGATGCCCCGTCCGCAGTTCGTGGTCGTGCGGTAGCGTTCTCGCTTCCCGCGCCCGAGTTCCCGGGTTCGATTCCCGGCCTCGTGATGACTGGGTGTTGTGTGATGTCCTTAGGTTAGTTAGGTTTAAGTAGTTCTAAGTTCTAGGGGACTGATGACCATAGATGTTAAGTCCCGTAGTGCTCAGAACCATTTGAACCATTTGAACCTGATGCCCCACGCCAATCCCATGAACTTCACACCACTGACATATCTCATATTAGTGTATGGGCTATGAAAGTTTTCTTCAGAATCTACTTCCAAACCGAAATAGCGCAGCTACATCTCCAGCTGGAGAAAGTGATGCTAATATGTCCGACACATCAGAAACGCTAGTATTATTTTAAGATATAAGATATGTAAACAGATGAGGCGAGTTCCCTACTTACTGCGAATTTCAGTCTATAACAATGTACTTATCAAATAAAAACTGAATAATCGCTTTACAGTCACAACTAAAACGGTCAGACAATAAATAATTGCCTACCGATTAGGCAAGTTACCAACTTCTTTTCCTATAGTGTGGCTACTTTCCTTGAAGCAGTCTCCTTTTTCGTCAGTTGATTTCGGGAGATCTCTATTAACTCGTCAAATAAACGTACTGACATTTTCAGGAAATTTGAAAATTTAGCACTGTAATTTCTTAAATCGTTATACTGCGTGTGAAACAACCCGCTGACCAGCAATGAAGAGAAGTACTCGGATCGTCTTTTCCTGCACTACCTTTATATTTCGAACTTGCGCACAAGGCCATTAGCTCTTCGACTGAGCGCAGACTGTAAGAACTATGGCGTCTCTGCTGGCGTCTCGTACCGCCCCACTTGGGCGCTATCAGCAGAGCGGCAAACAGACCTGCCGTGGCGTTCCAGCGCGGTGGGACCCAAACACTGCTCAGGGGAAGGTGGGACAGAGCAGGGCACAACTGGTTCATCACCATCCTAAGTGCAGCACCGCTTATTATCAGTCGCACACTTTGCCACCCAAGCAGTTGCAGGAACGGGACAAGTCTTTGCTGACAAAGGCATAAAATTACCCACAGTGATAGTGGAAACTATCGGGTGATCACTAAAAACAAGGAAAGGTGTAGCTTCAAGTTCCTGACAGGGAGGTTGGGGGAACAAGGTCAGCAACCGCTAACTTAAGGCGCTATTCCAACGTAGACCGTGAAACAAAAACTTTCCGCGAGCAATTGGTTTGAAGACCGTTACTTCCGTTGCAGAAACACCTCCACACCTGTCTGCTGTACGTGGCATGTATACGATATCCATAAAATTGTAAATTAGACAGAATTTTCTTTTTGATTTGCGTTTCCATTGAATGTGCGCCGCTATAACATTGGAGCCAGTGTTGACTTGACCAGTGTTCACCATGAATGCCTCTCGTGTCACCATATAGCGTCTAAACTTGCTTTAGATAAATATGCTCTATCTCCGGAGGAAGACTGAATATTCAAACACTGGTATATTTGATGTCTGCATTCGCAAGGAGCACCATACTGACCGAACCATTTCTGTAAGGGAAGGGAAACTGATTATTATGCTTTAATGAGAACCTACCTGCTTGAAAGGGATCCGCAAATTTCACAAAGAATACATAAATCTCAGTGTTGAAATAGACGGTATGCGCTCGGTCCGAGGTAACATCAAAACCATCAGCCAACTAGTTATGGATTTCTAAGGTTCCTGGTTGGACGTTACGCGTCGACTTATCAACTGAAAAATACACAGTATCTTCAGCGGAACAGTTTTGGACGCCGTGACAAACACCAGAAGTGGACTACGCCGCTGTTAGATACGCTCCGAAGGAAGGACGAGTAGAGACAGTGATGATGTCACACACACAAAGGCGCAAACGTCTCTGAAATTTTGAACACTCGAACACTCGCGACGCTGCGAGGGAGCGGATGAGTAAACATCTACCAGCTCGCTTGGTGCAGCACAATGGAGAACTATCACTAGATCATAACCTGCGGTTACTGGAGAATCAAATCCATTGTCCCAGAGCTCCCCGAACAGCGCATAACCTCTAGAGGAAGAAAGCAATGGTATATATTCAACAAATACAGGGTGTATCATAATTAATGGCGTAAACGCATACAGTTGAAAATACACGATACTAGAAGCAAAAAAAGTCTCAGTAAACACTGGGTCGAAAATGCAAACCTCAAAAGCTACGGGCAATTTTTCATCTTCGATACTGTGAAGCAAATCTCTTCTTCCGCAAGCTCCTTACTTTCCACATTTTGGGAAGTAACACTATGGACCAAAACAAGAAAAATGTCCAGTACACGTTTGCTCTAAATTGCATACCTTAAAAGTTATTAGCAATTCTTCATTAGAAGAGTTGTGTTTCCAAGTAGCGAAGATGAGCAAGTGCTCATGGCTCTTAAGCTTTGCATTTTACAGCACATGTTTACTGGACATTTTTTTCTTGTTTCGGTCCACATTGCCACTTCCCAAAATATGGAAAGCAAAGAGCTTGCAGTAGAAGAGATTTGCTTCACAGTATCGAAGATGAAAAATTGCCCGTAGCTCTTAAGGTATGCATTTTCTATCCTATGTTTACAGAGACTTTTTAGCTTCTTGTATCGTGTACTTTCAACTGTGTGCGTTCACGCCATTAATTATGATACACCATCTATTTGAGGGAATTGGCTTTAAGTGCTATCTTATATGAATGAGATAGAGGAGGAAGTCGTAGTGTGCCACCCCAACCCCCCCGCCCCCCTGCCCATCGCCTACCACCGCTTCCCCTCAAATAGGAAAAACAACCTACACAGTTACAGTGATACAAATGGTACATATTTATAGACAGCCAGTGCTGTCTTATTAATGAGATTTTGTACAAGTTCAGATATCAGAACACGTGATCCTCTCACTAGAAGCACATCTTTTCCATCGTTCTCCTGTCGTGTTAACTTAAAGAGCGTTTTAGCATTTTAGACAGTCTCATACTTTTCTCTCCGAGGATGACGAATATAATATCATTGCCGGGGCTATCAATATTTATCAGTTTTATCATTTGGAAACCTGTATACTCATTAGTATACGTGTTATATTCTATGTGCACAAGAACAAAGAGATGACCAATAATAAGCTGCTCGAATTAAAAAGTGATTCAGACAGGGATGTAATCTTTCGCCCCTGCTGTTCAATCCGTACATCGAAGAAGCAATGATGGGGGTAAAGTTAAGGTTCACGAGCGGGATTAAAAATCAGGGTGAAAGGATATCAACGGTCGTGATAACGTTGCTGTCGTCAGTGTAAGTGAAGAAGAACTGCAAGATCTGTTAAATGAAGTGAACTGTCTAATGAGTAGAGAATATGGGTTCAGAGTAGCAGAAACGAGAATGACGAGAAGCTTAGCAAGGAAACTAATAGTTACGAAGCAGACTTAATTACGAATTTTGCTACTGTGGAAGCAAAATAGCATATGGGGAACGAAGCCAGGAGAACATAAAAAGCTGACTGGATCAGATAAGGAGGCATTCATTGCCAAAAGAAGTCTACTGTTATCAAAAATACGCCTTAATTTGAGGAAGAAACTTTTGAGGATGTACGTATGGAGCACAGCATGTATGTAATAAATCATGGACAGTGGTAAAACCGGAACAGAAGAGAATCAATTGAGACAGAAGGATGTTGAAATTCAGGTGGACTGATAAGGTAAAGAATGAGGCGCCCCTCCGCAGAAATGGCGAAGAAAGGAACAAACTAAAACTACTGAGAAGAAGAACGAACAGGATAATAGGACTGTGTTAGGACGTTGGGGAAGAAGCTTCATAGCGTTCTCTAGCACTAGCGGACACCAGAGGATCCTGATGAAGATCCCAGCAGAGGGGTCGAAACCGTCGATCATTTTGGAAGAAATATGACGCGGCCTAATAACCCAGAAGATTTTAACTTCAGGTTCAACCTCCATGGTACTAGAGGGTAGTGTAGAGGACAAGAACTGTAGGCGAAAACAGAGATTGGAATACATCCAACAAATCATGGAGGACGTAGGTAGCAATTACTTCTCTGAAATAAAGAGGTTGGCGCAGGAACTGAATTCGTGGCGGGTAGCATCAAACCAATCAGAAGACTGATGGCTCAATAAAAAACAATGTTCTAATTCTCACTGTGATCAAGTTCTAGTTGACTGATGACCTTACAAGTTAAGTCACATAGAGCTCAGAGCCATTTGAACCATTTGAACTAATATTAATGCAGCGAGTTTTTGATTGATGAAAATAATTTTGTATCATCGTTACCTTCCAGGGTAAGCTAGACCTATGGAAGTAACAGACTGGAGTTTACACCTACAGAAATGAAATATATATATATATTGCGTGTTTCAAACTTATACAACCGATTTTGTAAGACTATATCTTCTACATAAATGAAAGTCAACACTTGTTAATTTTAATTTCCGCCTCGAAACTATAGGACTACCTCGCTAGCTCGTTCATTACGCTATGGGATGGTGATAACACATCAAAAGACTTTTTCCGTCCTCTGTTTCAACAAATACAGTTCAGTTGCAACTGTGTGCCTTCATTTCGTGACGGTGATCTGCAATTACGGTAGTTTGCACGTCGGTTGTTTCACGGTTGTCTCATTGCGTCACTGGCGGTGACTGTCACCTGAGCGCAAGGTACATCAGTTTCTTTGAAAGAGTTTGCGAAAGATACAGGTTATTTGGCTTCATTTCCAACAACTTTGTCCGACGTCTGACGCCGTAGAGCAACAGCAGCGAACGCAGTAACTCTAGAGGTGCTCGCAAAATAGTCGACCGAGTCTTACTATGTTCTGGATGTTTTCTGTGTGTCTGCTGGACGGTACTTACAAGATTTGTGATAGGTTAATAAGAGCTTTGATCATATCGTTATTGTAGGAAGTACTTCGATGCTCTGCTTGCATGAATGTAAGGCGGGTGGTTCTTTCGAAAAAATAAACTTAGTAATCGTATGCATAAGATGAAATTTACTCCAAGTTCTTACGTACATTCATGTAGCAGATGTAGCTTGCGAAATAGAATGCGTTTTTCTGAAAAGGCTCTGTATTGTATAAAGAAATGAGATGTAATTTCTCACAGGAATGTCTCTCTTGTTCCAGACCGTGTGGCTGAGAGGATGACCAAGACGTGAAAAGGTCCGTCGTTTTGTCTAGCAGCGAAACACTGTATGAACCTCTCGCTGTTCATTCGATGTTATAGCCAATGGAGAAAGAGGACAACACTCGTCGCCAAATGTAAGTGGGGGATCATATCTTGGCTGGTACATTTCCTTCTCTGACAACGACGGAAAAAGTCCGCTGCAATCTGGGTTTCAGCAGAATATGGTCGGTTACGACTTGTGGAGACGTTGTAGACGTCCGGACACGAGAGGCAACAGTGCACTCCAAGTCAAGGTGGGATGTACCGTTCTCCTTGTGAGATGGGTACCTTGTTCGAGTACACCATACATGGTTACCCTCAAAAACATCAACATTAAGATGACGTAATTACTGCCACTTTCAGAATGAGGACATATAATTATGTACCATACCTATTAGCTCTAAATTGATCATCCAGAACATTATGACCACCGACCTACTATCGATAAAAACCGGTCCAGGCGATAGCAGCGTCACCTGGCGAGGAATGACTGCTTGTCAGACACATGCACGGTGCATGTGGCATCAGTGATCGTGCTGTCCGTGTGCAGAAAAGTCCGGAGGCTCGGCAAGGGCATTTCGGAAACTATACGACTTCCCGGATGTTCGAAGAGTGCTGTGGTGAATGTCTTGAACACGTGACGAAACCAAGGTGAAACCACGTCCAGACGTCTTGGGGTTAGATGGTCACACCTCATTACAGGTGTCGGATGTCACAGGTTGGGCAGACTGATGAAACCGGACATGAGGCGAACTATGATAGAACTAATATCAGACTTTAATGGTGGGCAGAGGACAAGTGTGTCTGAACACACAGTGCACCAAATACCCCAAACGATGGGCCTTACGGCTGACTGCCCATGCACGTGCCAATGTTAACACCACGACATTGGCAACTACGGCCGGAATGGGCACGCCACCATCGGCATTGGATGTTGGCGCAGTAGCGGAGTGTTACATGGTCTGTTGAATACCGATACATTCTTCATCATACCTATGGGAGGGCGCAAATCCGTTGTCTCCAAGGGGTACAGCTACTTGACAGCTACACTGCGTGACAGAGACAAGCTGGTGGCGGCTCCATTATGCTCTGCGGAATATTAACGTCGGTATCTATGGATCCAGGGGAGCTCGTGCAAGGCACCGTGACGGCCAAGAAGCATCGTAAACTAGTTGCAGACCACGTACACCCTTTCATGACGGTCATGTTTCCCGACTGTAGTTGCACTTTTCAGCAAGATAATGCGGCATGTCACCAGGCCAGGTGTGTGATGGAGTGGATCGAGGAATAACGTGGCGAGTTACACTTGATATGCTGCCCCCTCCCCCCTTCCACCAGCTTACTATGCCAGAACTCGATCGAAACATCTGGCATGTGATTGAGCGTCGCGTCATACATCATGGATCCCTTCCCCGGAAATTAAAGGAATTAGGTGACTTGTGTGGGCAGATGTGTTGCCAACTCCCTACAGCGACCTACCAAGGCCTCATTGCTTCCATGCCAGCTTGCTAGAGTGGCCGAGCGGTTCTAGGCGCTACCGTCTGGAACCGCGCGACCGCTACGGTCGCAGGTTGGAATCCTGCCTCGGGCATGGTTGTGTGTGATGCCTTTAGGTTAGTTAGATTTAAGTAGTTCTCAGTTCTAGGGCACTGATCACTCCAGAAGTTAAGTCCCATAGTGCTCAGAGCCTTCCATGCCACGACGCAGTGCCGCTGTTATCCGTGCCAAAGGTAGACATACCAGCTACTACGTCATATTGTTCTCGCTGAACAATATACTCCTATATTGCTTACTTTTGTTACGTTCTTAAAGAACAAATGACAAAAATTTGATATTGCAACACTGAAAGTAGTCTTATTCGTTGAAAAAACAAAGCATTTTTGGAACGTTTATTACGATAGGGAGAGTGAAAAATACAAATATCGTTAATTTTTGTTACTTTTACTCACAGCATCGGATACTGAATATCACATTCGTTGTGAAAAGTCGCATCTGCTACTAAGACGTAAATTTAGGATGAAGTTTGTATGAGAAATGTGAAACATAATTGGACTCCAGTAGAATTCCTTAAAAAACAACAAATACTTTTTCAAAATTTTCAAATACAGGATTGACCATTTTAATCCGTAATGGGGTATTTGTATTTTAGTAACCGCTCCTCCGTTCCGAGCTAATCCCTACTAGTGCTAAAAATATATTTGCTTATTTGACCTTCGTTGAACCTTGCCATAACCTCGAGTAATTTGCAGATCTTGCCAAAAATTAAATCATATATTAGGGTTCACATTAAAAAAAAATCACTTTGACTTCCAAATCACCTTGAAAACCACGTTCAAGGTCACGACCAGTCGCAGCAATTCGTGACCCCCTTTGCCGCCTACAACTTTTATCTAAAACTTTTTTTCTGTATCTCATCCCTATCTCGAGTTATTCCCAATTTATGGATTAAACTGGTCCACCCTATACGAAATACCTGACCAGATTTCCAAATTTTCGAAAGGTTGGGCTGAACTACCACTCTTGGTAATCGCGAGGGTTTACTGAAACAGCACTTAATATGGAGTGTGATGGACGTTGTAATAACCCAACTAAATTACATGGAAACTCTGTGGTAATGCGTGGAAAAGTAGTCACCAACATGGGTTTAACTTTCAACATTCCGACTCTTTACTGGACATGGTAATGTTAAAAGTGTAGTTAGTCTGACTTTTCTGGTCTATATATAGCATCAATAAATATGAAATTATCACGTTGAACTTCAGTACGAAAAATCTGGTTAAGAGCGATGTGAGTTGCCATGGAGAGATTCCAGAGCTTCAACTTAAGCCCCCGCAAACGAGCAAACTTGTTCGTCAAATTCGCCCTTGTCTAGCCGCGGGTTTGGCAAACAAGCCCTTGCACACACAAAAAAGTTTGTGAGTTTAACCGCACTTTGAAGCAGACGCTGCTCATATTTGTATTTTAGCCGCAGTGACAATGACCACAAATGCAGACAAAGCGCTTCTGGCACTGAGTCTGGCAGTGTTTTTAAAGAAGAAGAAGAATACAAGACGTTGGAACGGCTTAAAATGAAAGGGAGATTTATTGTTGAACTCTGCTAAAGGAAACACTACTCTCAGAAACGGATGATTACTTCAACATTCTTCGAATGGACAATGAAACCTTCAGTAACTTGGAAAGGCATTCGTAAAAGAGCAGCTTGCTTGTCAAATTCTCTCTTATCTAGCCGCAGATGTGTCGAACAAATACATGCACATACCAGGGAAGTTTTCAGTTTAGCCCTACTTTTGAAGCAGGGGTGTCCGTGTATGTTGTATTTTTGTCATTAGTGGGAATGGCTACAAACGCAGATAATGCATTTCTAACACTGAGTCTAGCATTGTGTTTAAAGAAGAAGCAGTAAACAAGTCGCTGATCCATGGAATGGTTTAAAATGAGAGAGAAATATGTAGCAGTGAAACTTGTAATAACTTGTACAGATATTACTCCATTCCATTTGGGCCCTAAGCAGCAACCGTAGTTGAATGTTTCACAAACAGAAAAGAGTCTCTACAGCAAATGTTTTATTAACCTCCGCAAGACTAAGGCGGAGTAGAGTTACTTTGTGCCTATCTTTCGAAAACATTGTATTCTAGTGAATTAACAATTTATAATTTTGAACAAAAAGGTATTTATTGTTTTTGATGAAGTTTTTTTACCGTATCCCATAAATACTTCAAATTTTTTAGTTAAAATTAGTCCTCTAAATTTAAGTCTCGGTAGTAGGTGGTACTTTTCACAAAGATTGCATAATCAGTTTTCAGGTTCAGAATTCCAGTTGCACACAAACATCTGTTTAAAAATTCTCTTGAGAGTGAAAGTCAACTATAATTAACGAAATTTATAGTTTTAATTTTTTGTTGTGGCCAAAAATTGTCTTTCTCTTGCTAGTACGCGTTACTGAAAGTTGCACTGATGTGTAGATGACGTTTTCAAGTTCTGGACCATACTTACACATCAGTATCGTTTTAAAAACCATTTTGTTAACACAACTCAACAACAATTAAGAAAGTTGTGTTTTTCATTTTTTTATGGCGCCAAGTCCCTCCTTGGTAACACGAGTTACTGAACATACATTGGTTTGCGCGAGTTAAAAATGACGCGTTTCGCGCGGTAAACACATCTTCAGATTGTCAGCGGTCTCAGCTGTTGAAGATGATCTGTAGATGCGCTAACCGTGTGAAGTGCATTATTGTTACTAAAATTTTTGCAAAACAGGCCGTTTTATAAATTTTGAATTTTAACAACTTATTTACAGAACTTCACCATCAGACTGAAAAAGATGACACAAGCACGCTAAAATTTATTCTCTTCTACTAGGTCCTCTAATGACAGTTCATTGAAGTAGCGTATCGTAGATACAGTAGCTCACATCATCCGAGAAAGAACAGGATATCTTCGTTTTTTTTTATTTCATTGCATTCTCGCTTGTATGTTACGTGTAGACTGTTGGTTCTCATCAGAATCTCTTCCTGCGTAATACTCCTATATGGCTGGGAAAGATGCGACGCCGCTAGCAGTTTGGTAACTGACAGTGCTACTGTATTTTGTTTTTAACCTTGATCGTAGTTTCCACTGTTGTGGATACTCACGGTACTGTGAGATACAATGTAGTGTAACTATTTTTCACTAAATACTGTATATAAAGTGAATTATCCACACGAATGACGTCCTCAAGCTAGCCACATCGTCCGTTAATCAAAATTCCTCGCAAACATGTCAAGTTCATCTAAGCATGGCAAACAGCACCATGTCCAGTCAAATTTTATTTGATTGTGAACGGTGGACGTTGCGGATGGTACTAAAATCGTGTCACACTGCCTAACAAGAATTTGTAATATTGACATGCGCCATTTGCTGATAAAGATTTTTCTGTCCAGAGATACGCATTCATTGATGTCGACATAACTAAACGGCTAGCTAGGGGCACGGCACCTGATATAAATTGCAAGTACCTACCTAACAGCTCTCAGGCGCTATAAGAATTTGATTTTCAGTGTTTCACGTAAATGGACGTAATTAAAAATTTCCAATGCTGGCATAATTACTCATTAAGAAGTGTAATCTTACGTTAAAGGTCTTACACAGTAGGACAAGTTCACAATTACAAACTACGTATATAGCTTGACGAAGTATTAGCTCTCGTAGCGTTAGCTCACGTCGCAGATAATGCCCAGATTATATTCGTCCATTATTTGAGAAAGAGAGTACATAGCGACTTCCAACTAACTTTATACATAATTTCAAACCTTAAAGAATCATTTCCTCGCAGACATTCCCGAAAAAATGATGTAAGGAAAAAGTTTATCGCATACTACTTTTTCGTTGCTCATGCCGTAGAACTTCGGCATCGGGCATCATGATTTTATTACTTCTTGACTACTAACTGTTTTCGGAACACATTTTTGCAGACGGTATCCACATATCTCACTGAATGCACCTGCCAAATTGTATCACTGTACAACACACAGTTCAGGAGATACAACGTCATAAACATTGAGGTTGTTGAAAAATTAGCTTCTATTTGAATACGAGCGCAAATTACTCAGAGTATACTCATCACGTATTTATAATGAACGCAGTTACAGACTTCCAACAAACTTTAAACATAATTGCAAACTTTTTCTGCACTTTTCTTCGCTTACATGCTTAACATCATATATTTAAATTAACTCATCTCTAAAGTAATCACACGTTTGAAGCTATTTGACGTATGGGAGTTCGATTGTTTAACGAATCGGAAGGTTAATGGAATTTAACTAGCTTCAAACTTAACCTCTAACGTTTGAAACTAACAGTAGCAAGAGGTCATATATGTTTGACGTTCCGGACCCCACATTTATGCAGTATTAATGAGTGTAATTACGTTGTTAGCAAATTTATTAAATCTGTTATGTTTGCACGCTGACAAAGACACGTCATTTCATTCAGTTAATAGGAATGCATACAACAAAGAAACCAAATTACACAAACGAGAACATTTACCATAAATATCCATTGCTTTCCATCAGGCCTTCTTCTGACGAGACTACTGCAGCAATATCATTTCATTTATATAATACCTATTCATATTTTTGAGAATAGTCTCATCAAAATTTTTGCAACAGTTTATACTGTTTTGCCTTCACAAAAATTGTTGTCCGACTATCAGTTTCAGGTTGTGGAGACCATCTTCAGATCTGTTTAACAGATATCCTAACATAATAAAGGCAGAAACAAAATGCTAGGTATCGCTAAACAGAATTAAAAATTTCGTGTGTGTCCTTAGACAAGTATTTTAGCGCAAAGTTTGTTATTGTATAAAAAAAGGATTTCGTTGATTTTTTCTAATTCGTTGGTGATATATTTGTATAGCTCTCTGTAAATTTAGTTACCACTGCTAGAACAAAAAGAAGCAGTCAGGTAACTGGTTTCACTTGAACAACCATCTTTGTACCTACAAAAAGTAAAGGAAACCGGTTTAAAAGAAGAGAAGCCACAATGGTAAAAGATGAAGATGTATCAAATGAATTCATTCTCACATAAAGAAGAAATAGTACAAGGAATGTAACATACCGACATGTATCACAAAGTGCATTGTGAGACTCGTACTAAAAACAGCAAGTTGTCTAGGTGCTCAAAATTTACCGAAGGCAAGCACAGCATATCTTTGTAAGCATTCAAAATTTTCTTTAAGAAGCTGTTGCTGAATTAGGAAAAGTTCACAAGAGTTTTACAATAATCAGAGAACACAGAAAGTCTATGAAATGCAAAAATTTCGCTATGCGTTTAAAATGGGTTTACACACGGAATTACCGTGACACCACACCTGTGGCTTCACCAGAGTTGCATGTGGAAACACTCAGATGCTTGTCACATCACTTGAGTGACGTCTTTTTTGCCAAGCTACTACAAGGTAGACGCCACTACAAGACAGTCGTTTTAACTGAGTGATGCCACTAGTCTTCCCCATAAATGCTTAGAACAGTATCAGTCTCAAGTTGCAGTGGCCTGTTTATGCGCAAAGTAATCTTGTGTCACCCTTCTACTCACTCTTCAGTATCAGAGGAGTCTTAAAAGAAAAAGGACATAATTTGCGCGCGTAGGATTAAACATTTGACACAACACATTCTTAGTGAAATACTTCACGATTTTATGTAGTTACATGTGATTTTACTCGCAGTTATTACATAAAGATGAGAACTTTCACATAGTATTTTAATATCTCTAGAATCACAATGGCCATTAATGAGGTGTACCTTAAAAACGACTGATGTTCTCGATCTACATACAAATATGATGACAAGAATTCTATCTTTCTTCATATAAGCATTCAATAACATATTCATTCACTGAACGTACATGAGGTTCATAGGTTCATATTGTGATGGAGATTTCCACTGCCACAAACTAACATAGCATATTTTCAATGATAAACAATACACGTAATGGTGATTCTATGAAATTTGTATATATTTAATTTTTCATTTATATATGGATGATTTCTATGTGTTCCGTAAACATGTTGTTATGTATTATGTAACTTTGACTATATGTAATTTACATGTACAGGAGAATGTATTGGTCTGAAACGATAAATTTAATCTGTGTAAATTTTGTTCAAATGGAAGCGATAAATGGAGGCGAGTTAGTTAAAGCTGGAACATAGCTGGGTAAAGACGGACAGAAGAGACCGGTGAAAGAGACGGATTTCTTTGTAGTATTAGCCGGTATGTGTAGTGCAGAGAAAAGCATTATAATAAGGTGACAGTGGAAGCCAATTGAGTAAGCAGAGATGGGCGAAACAAAGACGTAGCCAGCAAATATAATAACGGTATTGTCGCATTAAAGCACCGTTAATTTGGGAGGTGTCAATGATGTTTCGAAATTATCAACGGAGAAGACAGAAGAGAAAAAATGGCGCAGGAGACAAGACCTACGAACTTAAAATTCAGCGGAAAGTCGAAGCAGAAGAACAAAAGACTATCAGGGTGAAGACTCAGGACGCTGAAGCAATGAGATGGAACCACCTGTCGTTACGAAACGCACCATCACTAGCAGAGACTGGGTACGTTAGACAAATGCGTTATTTTGGCTAGGAAAAGAGGATAGACTGTGAATTACAACGGTAGTATGGATATTTGTTGAGATCCGTGTTTGAGGAAAAATAATGTGATCGTTAAATTATTTACTGTTATCACCACAGCAAGTGCTAAATTTAACACTGAAATATTAGTAAAATAATGACAGGGTAATGGAATATATTGTTATGAGCACATCCATTGCTCTTTTTCAAACAGTCTGTATATCCATTGAACATATTCCATTACCATCTCCCTTCAAGAGGAGGTTTAAAAGGTTTTGTCAGCGAAGTTTATTAATCAAGAAGGTGCACCAAAGCCACAATCACATATATTGCGTTTGTAGTTAAGGTGATCATTTATGGGGTTGGTCATCGCCAGATAAACGTCTTTCCAGAGCATAGTAAATGTCTGTCAGTCCAGAAGCGCCAGAGATTAGCAGTCAGCTTCAACCACAGATTAGGCAGCAATTTCATTTCACAGGTGGCAGCTATTATTGTTGTCGCATCAGTGAGTATTTACCTCAGAACTGGACATTACATATGGACATTAACTAAAGTTAGACAACAGGGAAACAAATTAATAATGTAGACAGTTATTTATATTAATAACCATAAAACTGAATATATTGTATTTGATTTTCAAACACCGACTCAGTTGAATGCTCACAAGGAAAACTCCCCACCGCAGCCCCTCAGATTTAGTGGTAAGTTGGACGGTTCGGTAGCCCGTCGAAAACTGAACACAGATCAAACATGAAACGGGGAAGAAGGTTTACTGAGCTGTGGAAAAAAAAGCGAAATAGAAACAATGAACGATTCAAATGTAATAAATATCAATCGAAGATAACGACAGTCGTGTTGCGGTTGGGTGATCACAGTGAAAGGGGATATCTGGGTTCAAATCATGCCCTATAATGCCGCATAGAACTCCCGCAGAAATAAAAAAAAAATTAAAAAAATAAAAATAAAATCGGGTATGAATTACGTTACAACGAAGGAGTTCAGAGTCAAAACTTCCAAAACGGAACGCAAGAGGCGTAACATGTGAATCTGTCTATAACAAATAGGAGGTACGTACTTCTGGAGGTCCCTTCGTTACACGTCGCTGTTGCAGACGGGGATTACCCCACGACACGTGCACAGATTTGAATACAGACGCGTCACTGACTGAACGGACAGTTCGCAATTTAGTGAAAAAAAAGGGGGGCACAAAGGAGATTTGGACTCGGATCTCCCCTTTCGCTATCTAACACCGTGAACGCACAACCACGACACGACTTTGGACCGTTCAGTGTGTCTGTTTTGCTTCCTTTTCCCACAGTTAAGTACACATTCTTTCTCTTTTCATGTCTGATCTGTGTTCAGTTTTTGACGGGCTATCCGATGGGCCTACTTCCCACTAAATCTGAGGGGGATGCGATGGGCTGTTTTCCATGTCAGCCACAGTCTAAAATAACAGTCGCGACACTACGTCTCTTTTTTGTTACCCACTGGGACTGCAGAGCACCAGGCGGCCAGGAAATTAGGCTGTTAAGTTCGACGAGATCTCCTGAAACTTAAAGAGCAACTTAACTGTCTCTCTCGGTCTGTAGAACTGTTTTTACAAACGGGGGCGTCTGTAGCGCAATAAATTGCACCAACAACAAGAAGAGAACATCACATTTGTCGTTTTGCAGGTTTCCCTGACGATCCTAGGAGGTGTGAACTGCTACATTAGAGAAAAGTTTATTTACAATTTTCTTGTAACCTACTATATTTACTGCAGAATATCGTGTTCTTTAAGAAGAAGAAATATTGCAAACAAACAGCGCAAGACCTGACCTTTTGCTGACATGCTTCGTATACCTAGACAGAAACGTAACGTTTTCTTCATTCACTTCTAGTGTATGGGATGTAGTACCTACTTTATTTAACGTAGCTGACAGGCTACCATATCTGTAGCTGAAGGAAAAACCACACAGACGTGATAATAAACGAAGAGAAGCAATAAAACTATTTTCCAACACAGAAGAAACCCAATTAAGAATTGTTGCTGCCCCTCAGCCACAAACTGAAATAATTTTCAACACATTCGCTTTTGAAAAAAAAGTAATGACATTTACAAAAATATTTGTGCATTAGAAATTCGAGTGAAGTGTAAGACTAGACGAAAAATTAGTCTCCCTACAGAGTAATTAAGGCCAAGCAAAGTGCCTGTCATAATAAGAAAAAAATGTTCAAATGTGTGTGAAATCTTATGGGACTTAACTGCTAAGGTCATCAGTTCCTAAGCTTACACACTACTTAACCTAAATTATCCTAAGGACAAACACACACACCCATGCCCGAGGGAGGACTCAAACCTCCGCCGGGACCAGCCGCACAGTCCATGGATGCAGCGCCTAAGACCGCTCGGCCAATCCCGCGCGGCTGTCATAATAAGAACAGACGACGGAAGATATATATTTTTCTCCTGCATGAAATCTGTGTTTTTATCGTCTTGTTTTCAATGGAGTAAGCTGCAGTTATGCACATATTCGAAAGTATTTCTTCATCATAAGTTGTAGTTCATTTCACTGAATGAGTGAGATTCTGCTGTTTTCCCATATATTCATGATAATTCATGTCTTCTGATCATTTACTAATGCTTGTAATGCAAAAATGTAATAACTGTTTCACTAATTAACTGGTAAAATAATTAGAAACAAACTCTAATTTTGCCGGCCGGAGTGGCCGTGCGGTTCTAGGCGCTGCAGTCTTCAACCGAGCGACCGCTACGGTCGCAGGTTCGAATCCTGCCTCGGGCGTGGATGTGTGTGATGTCCTTAGGTTAGTTAGGTTTAATTAGTTCTAAGTTCTAGGCGACTGATGACCTCAGAAGTTAAGTCGCATAGTGCTCAGAGCCATTTGAAACTCTAATTTTATGGCTGCTTTCAAACCGAAGAGGCGCTAGTGTCGCACCAACAGCAAAGGGTAACCGTTCTCACAGCAGTGAGTGTCGCGACTGTATATGTTAGACTTAACCGAGTTGTAGTATTTAATTGATGTAGGAGACTTTTTTTGCATCAGTGTACTAACGAAAGTAGAGCTGATTTATTTGTATGCGCTTCCATACACAGTAGCAGTAGATCCTAATAAACACTTCTGAGTCTGTTTACGTTACACGAACATCCTCAGACAATGTGGGTGCATTTCCGGCGTTACACACTGAAGCACCAAAGAAACTGGTACAGGCATGCGTACCCAATACAGAGAGATGTAAACAGGCACAATACGCACTGCAATTGGCAACACCTACAGAAGACAAGAAGTGTCTGTCGCAGTTGCTACTGCTGCTGCTACAATGGCATGTTATCAAGATTTAAGTGAATCTGAACGTGGTGTTATAGTCGACGCACTAGCTATGGGATACAGAATCCCCGAGGTAGCGATGAAGTGAGGATTTTCCCGCACGACCATTCCACCAGCGTACCGTAAATGTCAGGAATCTGGCAAAACATCAAATCTCCGACATCGCTGCTGCCGGAAAAAGATCCTGCATGAACGGGAACAACGACAACATAAATAATAGTTGAACGTGACAGAAGGCAGCCCTGCTGCCGATTTCAATGCTCGGCCAACAACAAGTGTTAGTGTGCGAACCGCTCAATGAGACATAATCGATATGGGATTTCCGAGGCAAAGGCCCATTAGTGTAGCCTTCATGACTGCACGACACAAAGCTTTACGCCTCACCTGGGCAACACCGAGATTGTAGCCTTCATGACTGCACGACACAAAGCTTTACGCCTCACCTGGGCAACACCGAGATTGGACTGTCGATGACTAGAAACATGTTGTCTGTTCGGACGGACCTCGTTTCAAATTGTATCGAGCGAGTGGACATGTACGGGTATGGAGACAACCTCATGAATCAATGGACCCTGCATGTCAGCAAGTGACTGTTCAGGCCGGTGGAGGCTCTGTAATGGTGTGGAGAGTGTGCAGTTGGAGTGATATGGGACCACTGATGCGTCTAGATACGGCTCTTGCAGGTGACAATTACGTAAGCATCCTCTCCGATCACCTGCATCCATTCATGTCCAGGGTGCATTCTGACGGACTTGGGCAATTCCAGCAGGACAATGTGATACCACACACGTTCAGATAGATAGAGAGTGGCTCCAGGAACACTCTTTTGAGTTAAACACTTCCACTGCCCACCAAACTCCACAGACTTAAGCATTATTGAGCGTATCTGGTTTGCCGTGCAACGTGCTGTTCAGAAGAGATCTCCACCCCGTCGTTCTTTTCCGGATCTATGGACAGCCCTGCAGGATTCATGGTGTCAGTTTCCTCCAGCACTACTTCAGACGTTAGTCGAGTCGACGCCACGTCGTGTTGCGGCACTTGTGAGTGCTCGTGGGGGTCCTACACGATATCAGGCAGGTGTACCAGTTTCTTTGGCTCTTCAGTGTATATGCATCCGCACACAGAGGTAGTTATCTCACAGTAGGCGTTTCACGTTTCAGTTTCTGTTCAGTCATCACTTTCACGTACAATTAATCTTTCTTAACGTCATAGAAGAAAATATACTTTAGTTACAATAACACACAACCACTCAGTTACAATCAAAAAGTAATTTATCAACGTAAACAGTTATATAAATATTATTGTGATTGTATATTTGAAATTATTTTCATGTAAGTGTGACTGGAGTTACGTCACCGCAGCATCCACAATAGCAACTTTATTTTTATTCTACTGACAGAAAACAGCGGTTACTCTAAGGAGAGAATAGTTGTGTGTGCTGTATGTGTGGTAATTGTATGAATTTTGTTTTCTGTGTATTTGTATTGCAATTACTTTGTGATTTTGATGTGGATATGGGGAAGAAGCCCTCCATTTGCTGAGTGAGATCTCTAAAACCGGAAATACGTCCAGACTAAAGAGCATTGCTATAAGACGTCATCGATGCTTTTCCGCTCTCGTCTCTGTCGACAAAGCTAACGTTCAACGAATGAAGCTGTTTTAGGAATCGGCTTAGTTAAAATGTCATGAGTAAGTGAATCAGAAACTAAGCTGACGGATTCTAGGGAACAGTAACCATTTACTGTTACCAACATTTATGTATTCCAACACTGGTTTCGGGCGTAAAAGATAATTTAGAGATGTTGTGCGTTCTTTGTTGTACAAATAGATTAACATGCTGGAACGAATCGAGTGTGAGGTAACAGTAAAATGCTTAAGAGCGCTTGTGAGGCACTTCACTCGTCCATTAGTGATTTCACTAACAATATGCCTCGTGTCTCTTCGAAGAGTCATCATGTGCATTTTGTCTGGTGTTTCGGCAGATATTTGCAATTACGTTTTTGCTTTGTGTAGCTGGAGTCAGCCCAAACAATTACTTCTTGTCACATATCCCATGCGATGCCCAATGTCAAAAGAAAGACTAGTTTTGTTTCCCATTACAAAAAAAAAATTATTTAAATCGGAATTTTACGTAACCATTAGTCAAGTCCGATATTCGTTTTACCGATATGTCTTAAGAGGGACAGTAAAAGTTGAAGAATAAACAGAAATCCAGCTACACTGAAAAGCCAAAGAAAGTGGCATGCCTGCCTACTATCATGTAGGTTCCCCGCGAGCACACCGAAGTGCCGCAACACGACGTGGCATGGACTGGAGTAATGTCTGAAGTAGTGCTGGAGGGAATTGGCACCATGAACTCTGCAGGACAGTATAAATCCCTAAGCATGTTGCAAGGCATCCCAGAAATGCTCAATAATATTCATGTCTAGAACTCTGGTGGTCAGCGGAAGTATTTACACTTAGAAGAGTGTACCTAGAGCCACTGCGTAGCAATTCTGGACGAGTGGGATGTTGCGTTGTGCTGCTGGAACTGGCCAAGTCCGTTGGAATGCACAATGGACATAATGGATACAGGTGATCAGACAGGATGCTTACGTACGTGCCATCTGTCAGACTCGTATCTAGATTATCGGGAATCCCATATGACTCCAAATGCACACGTCCTACACCATTACAGAGCCCCCAGCACCTGAAACAGTCCCTTGCTGACATGCAGGGTCCATGGATTCATAAAGGTTCTTTCCATACCCGTAAACGTGCATCTGCTCGACGCAATATGAAACGAGACTCGTCCGACCAGGCAACATGTTTCCCGTCATCAACAGCCCAGTGTCGGTGCTCACGGGCCCAGGCGAGGCGTAAAGCTTTGTGTCGTGCAGTCATCAAGGGTACTCCAGTAAGCCCTATGCTCCGAAAGCCATATCGATTATGTTTAGTTGAATGGTTTGCATGCTGACACTTGTTGATGCCCAGCATTGAAATGTGCATTAATTTGTGGAAGGGTTGCACTTTCGTCACAGTCAGTCGTCGTTGGTCCCGTTATTGAGGGTTCTTTTCCTGGTGGCTGTGAAATGTGGATTTAATGTTTTACCGGATTCCTGATCTTCACAGTACACTTGTGAAATGGTCGTACGGAAAAATCCCCACTTCATCGCTATCTCGGAGATAATGTGTCCCATCGCTCGTGCGCCGACTGTAACACCACGTTCAAACACACTTAAATCATGATAACCTGTCATTGTAGCAGCAGTAACCGCTCTAACAACTGCGCCAGACACTTGTCTTATGCCGGCCGGAGTGGCCGAGCGGTTCTAGGCCCTGGAGTCTGGAACCGCGCGACCGCTACGGTCGCAGGTTCGAATCCTGCCTCGGGCATGGATGTGTGTGATGTCCTTAGGTTAGTTAGGTTTAAGTAGCTCTAAGTTCTAGGGGACTGATGCCCACTGATGTTAAGTCCCATAGTGCTCAGAGCCATTTGAACCATTTGAACCACTTGTCTTATGTACGCATTGCTGACCTCAGCACCTTATTCTGTCTGTTTACATATCTCTGTGTTTGAATACAAATTTCTATACTAGTTTCTTTGGCGCTTCAGTGTAGGTACCCCTGCAGGCTTGGCGATACTAGTCAGCGCGGGCCAGGTTTCGCTGACCCTTTTAGTACGTAATGATAAAAAAATATCTCACTAGACTAATGAGGAACCGCAGAATGAAATGGTCATAAAAATTCCGCTTTGAAAATCGTTTTTCTTGTAACTGGAAACAAACTGACGCTTTCAGTTGAAAGAGCAGTATGTGTTGGAGATCTACATCTACATCTACATCCATACTCCGCAAGCCACCTTACGGTGTGTGGCGGAGGGTACCTTGAGTACCTCTATCGGTTCTCCCTTCTATTCCATTCTCGTATTGTTCGTGGAAAGAAGGATTGTCGGTATGCCTTTGTGTGGGCTCTAATCTCTCTGATTTTATCCTCATGGTCTCTTCGCGAGATATACGTAGGAGGGAGCAATATACTGCTTGACTCTTCGGTGAAGGTATGTTCTCGAAACTTTGACAAAAGCCCGTACCGAGCTACTGAGCGTCTCTCCTGCAGAGTCTTCCACTGGAGTTTATCTATCACCTCCGTAACGCTTTCGCGATTACTAAATGATCCTGTAACGAAGCGCGCTGCTCTCCGTTGGATCTTCTCTATATCTTCTATCAATCCTATCTGGTAAGGATCCCACACTGCTGAGCAGTATTCAAGCAGTGGGCGAACAAGCGTACTGTAACCTACTTCCTTTGTTTTCGGATTGCATTTCCTTAGGATTCTTCCAATGAATCTCAGTCTGGCATCTGCTTTACCGACGGTCAACATTATATGATCATTCCATTTTAAATCACTCCTAATGCGTACTCCCAGATAATTTATGGTATTAACTGCTTCCAGTTGCTGACCTGCTATCTTGTAGCTAAATGATAAGGGATCTATCTTTCTATGTATTCGCAGCACATTACACTTGTCTACATTGAGATTCAATTGCCATTCCCTGCACCATGCGTCAATTCTCTGCAGATCCTCCTGCATTTCAGTACAATTTTCCATTGTTACAACCTCTCGATGCACCACAGCATCATCCGCAAAAAGCCTCAGTGAACTTCCGATGTCATCCACAAGGTCATTTATGTATATTGTGAATAGCAACGGTCCTATGACACTCCCCTGCGGCACACCTGAAATCACTCTTGCTTCGGAAGACTTCTCTCCATTGAGAATGACATGCTGCGTCCTGTTATCTAGGAACTCCTCAATCCAATCACACAATTGGTCTGATAGTCCATATGCTCTTACTTTGTTCATTAAACGACTGTGGGGAACTGTATCGAACGCCTTGCGGAAGTCAAGAAACACGGCATCTACCTGTGAACCCGTATCTATGGCCCTCTGAGTCTCGTGGACGAATAGCGCGAGCTGGGTTTCACATGACCGTCTTTTTCGAAACCCATGCTGATTACTATAGAGTAGATTTCTAGTCTCCAGAAAAGTCATTATACTCGAACACAATACGTGTTCCAAAATTCTACAACTGATCGACGTTAGAGATATAGGTCTATAGTTCTGCACATCTGCTCGACGTCCCTTCTTGAAAACGGGGATGACCTGTGCCCTCTTCCAATCCTTTGGAACGCTACGCTCTTCTAGAGACCTACGGTACACCGCTGCAAGAAGGGGAGCAAGTTCCTTCGCGTACTCTGTGTAAAATTGAACTGGTATCCCATCAGGTCCAGAGGCCTTTCCTCTTTTGAGGGATTTTAATTGTTTCTCTATCCCTCTGTCGTCTATTTCGATATCTACCATTTTGTCATCTGTGCGACAATCTAGAGAAGGAACTACAGTGCAATCTTCCTCTGTGAAACACCTTTGGAAAAAGACATTTAGTATTTCGGCCTTTAGTCTGTCATCCTCTGTTTCAGTACCATTTTGGTCACAGAGTGTCTGGACATTTTGTTTTGATCCACCTACCGCTTTGACATAAGACCAAAATTTCTTAGGGTTTTCTGACTCCACCTACACAATGCAAAAACGAAACTGCAGTAATCTGTCGAAACACCAGTGAAAAAACTCCTGACAACTGTTAGGAGAAACACCCTGAATACAAATATGAAACTATTTCCGATAAACATTACTGCAAATATTTTTGGAATGATATTGTAATTAACGACTTCAGCTGCTGAATTTAACAAAATTAATACAGTTATTTCTGGTAAACTGTAAATAGCTTTAAGCCATCCTTTTGGCCATCACCACTGTTACCACGCGACACTTTATTAAAAGACATAATATTTAACTTAAAAGATCTTGAACGCACTAGACTGTAAAATTTTATTTTTGCCAGTTTATCAAAAGAGAAACCGTAAAAACTAACTGAAGTCAAAATTGCAGTGCCATATGTTACCTTCAGTCTACAATTACATGAGAAAGAAGCTCATTGCTTACTAAAAGTAAGTCCAACTTTCAGATCATCGACTAACAGTAGCCGCGCGGGATCAGCCGAGCGGTCTTAGGCGCTGCAGTCATGGACCGTGCGGCTGGTCCCGGCGGAGGTTCGAGTCCTCCCTCGGGCATGGGTGTGTGTGTTTGTCCTTAGGATAATTTAGATTAAGTAGTGTGTAAGCTTAGGGACTGATGACCTTAGCAGTTGAGTCCCATAATATTTCACACACATTGGAACATTGGACTAACAGTAAGTTTGTTTCCCCATCATCATTATTATCGAGTGACATGTTATTAAAAAACATATTATCGAACCTAAAAGGTCTTGAATCCACTGGGCTGTAAAAATTAGTTTGTGCTAATTCATGAAAAGAAAAGCAAAAACAAACAGGGTTGGGATTTTAAAGTGCGAATCTTTTCTTTTATGGTGAAAGAAGACTCTTCATAAAGATAGCACAGTGCAAAATATTTCCCTAATTTCTTCAAAAATATTTAAAGATGTCAATGGTCGATGGGAGTACCTTAAGAAAAAACTACTTGGAGCCTATTGAGCAAGAAATCTTACAAATAATAAGGGAAATAGTGTGTGACTGCGGTGTGGAAATCGTTCTAGATGAAACCATACACTCAGTGGAACAATATGTTATGAACATTTTAGCTTTTTCTTAGCTGGGGTGAAAGTTAAACCCGCGTTGCTGAAGTATGAGCTACAGAAGGTTAATGGCACTACGGTAATGCAGTCAATCGCGGGCTTCTCTCAAAAACTGTGGCGTAGCGCTACCGAGTTTGAAAAAGTTCTTTTCTGGTGGTTATGTACCAGGCTCCCTATATGGCTTCAGCTATTAACCAGGTCAAAAAATTGTAGCCTAGGTTGGTGCTTGTGCCGTGCTTAGTCAGTACTCTTTAAAAGGTTTTGAATCCATAACGAACGAATACGACATCGTGGATCATTTCAGCCCTGAAAAAGATTCTGGTGAAAGCCTCCAGTCGTGTTGTTGCCTGCGGGGAAGACATTGGCTAGCCCCTTGCAAATTATCCTTCTCACAGGGTGTTTTGGATTCAGTATGCTGCTATGTAGTGTGAAATTTTCGATCAGATTAAATAATTTGTGGTTTTTTTGGATCCAGCCTGCTTAGCTGCTATTTCCAAGTCACAGCAACTTCTGCTACCGAATAAAATACAATCTTCATAAAGAGATCTGCTTCGTGTCTATAGTTACAAGTATCTGAATGCAGCTATTAAACGATTTGAAGAACAAGGCCTTGAAAAGAAAAACACGACGGGATATTATTACTTCTGTGACAGTGCTATTAGATTGTTCTGACAAAGACGAAGTCTTCAGAACAATCCGGATGTTTGCCATCAGTTTCTGTGGATGCCTAAAGAAGCTTTAGCATCTGCAAAGTTACCCTATCTTCTAATAGCAACGGGCTTATTTAAAAAAAATTAGTTATGCTTGATATCTTGGAGTACAAAAGCTTCATGTTTTTTTTTCCTTTCCTTATAAAAATAGATTTAAGCAGTGGGAAGAAAAGGGCCATATACATTAAGAACGAGAAGGAAGTGAAAAAAGAAAGAACGGAAGACGAAGAGAGAACAGGGCGGATGAATAAGGATGTAAGACAGGGATGCAGTCTTTCTTCCACTTTGTTCGTCCTGTATAATCGATGATGCAAATAAAAGAAAGGTTCAAGAACGGGGTCAAATTCAGGGGAAACGGCTCAGTGACAAGATCCGCTGCTGTAATTGCTATCCTTCGTAAACGAGAGATAGACTTACTGGTCCTGTTCAATGGAATGACCGCCTAATGAGGACGGAAAATGAACTGGCAGAAAAGCAAAGAAAGATGAAAATTAATAGGATTGGCCGAAACAGAATTAGCTTTATGTGTTACATAGCTACCTCAGTGAGGCAATTACTGTGACTGGGTGGTTTTCTTTAGATTCGACAAGAAACGAACGCCGACACTAAGAGTTCACGTATACATGCTGACGTCGCGAGCAGAAGATGAAGTACAGAAAGTATATGAGGTCATTAAATTGGTAATTCAGTGTGTAAAGGAAGATGATACTCGAACAGTCACGGGGGATTGAAATGCGGTTGTAGGGGCAGAAGTAGAAGAAAGAGTTGCAGGAGTATATGGGTTTTGTATTTGGAATGAGAAAGGAGAAAGGCTAATTGAGTTCTGCTATAAATTTCAGCTAGTAACAGCGAACACAATGTTTGAGAACCGCAGGAGGAGGAAGTATACTTGGACAAGATCCGGAGACAGTGAAAGATGCCAGTTGGTTTACTTCTTGATCAGATGGGGATTCGGATGTCATACACGGGACTGTAAGGCGTACCTGGCGCAGATATACACTCCGATCACAATTTAGTAATCTTGAAGAGAAAATTGAACTGTAACAGAATCGTCTGGAAGAACCAATGTGGAAGGAAGTGGGATACTGAAGTGCTAAGGAATGAAGAGGTACGCTTGAAGTTCTCTGAGGGAGTAGATACTCCGCTACTGTATAGTTCAGTTGGTAGTTCAGTTGATGTGGAATTATCATCGGTAAACGGTGTAGTCAAAGAAGTTGGAAGGAAAACTATTGGTACAAGTAAGGTAGCTGTGAAAAAACTTTGGCTAGCAGGAGAAATACTTCAATTAATCGACGAAAGAAGGAAACCCAAAAATTTTCAGAGAGAGAGACAGGAATACAGAATCATAAATCACTTAATGGTGAACTGAATAGGATGAACAGGCAGCCAGGATGAGAGGGCTACAAGAACAGGGTGAAGAAACCGAAAAAGAAATGATAATCAGAAGGACTGTTTGAACAAGTAGAAAAGTCAAAATAGGCTTCTATGAGATTAAACCAAGGATGGTAACATTAAGAGTCCAATGGCATTACCCCGTGTTAACGCAAAAGAGAGAGCGAAAAAGCGGAAAGAGTTGATTGAAAGTCTGCATAAGGGGAGGAAGCATCTTATGATGCGACAGAAGGAACTGGAGTTGATATGGGAAAGATAGGAGCCCGGATTTAGTCAAAAATTAAAAAAGCTGTGAGAGACTTGCGATGAAATAAGGAAGAAGGGATGGATAACATTCCAGCGGAAAATCTAAAATCATTGGGAGAAATGGCAACCAAACCATTATTCAAATCTATGTGTAGAATCTATGAGACAGGCGACTTAGCATCGGACCTTCGGAACAGTATAGTTTACAAAGTTTCGAGGACAGCAAGTGCAAGTAAGTCCAAGAACTACCGCACGATCACTTTAACACTCCTGCATCCAGGGCTGTTAACAAGAGTAATACATAGAAGAGTGGAAAAGCAAACTGAGAATCAAGAAAGGTAACGACACCGTACAGAAAGTTCTCGCGTTGCGGCTGATAATGGAAGCAAGACTGAAAAAAAAAATCAAAACACGTTCATAGGATAGTCAACCTGGACAAAGCGTTGGAAAATGCAAAAAGAGGAGAGATGTTTGAAATATTAAGAAAGCTATGGGGAAAGAGGGGTAATAAACGAGGGTTGGAACTTAAATACGGGCGACTATTTATTCACAACCGATATAAAATAGTCACATGTTTGCACCTGTCACTGTCCTTCAAAGTAGTCACCAGCGTTGTGTAGAACCCGTTGCCAGCCATGTGGAAGGCGTAGTATACCGTTAGCAGAGCCTGTTCTGTTGATAGTGTGAATGGAGCGGTCTACTGCCTGTCAGATATCTGGAACAGTTCTGAAGCGAATGCCACAAAGTGGTTCCATCATCTTCGGAATCAAATCAAAGTCTCAAGGACTTAAGTCGGGGGAGTATGGTGGATGGTACAGTACTTCCCAGTCCTATCGACCGAACAGAGCAGCCGCAGTTTGCGCCGTATGCGCCCGTGCATTGTCGTGCAAAATTATAGGTGGGTTTCGCAGGAAGTATCGCCGCTTCTTTATCGGAGCTGGTCGCAGATGATGCTACAAAAACGAACAATAATACTGTGCATTGGCGGTCTGCCGCGGAGGAGCATAATGCGTTAGGATAACACCATCACAGCCGTACACATGAATCACCATAACTTCAGCCCGCTCCATTCGCACCATCAACAGAAAGGGCTCTGCTAACGGTATACTACGCCTTCCACATCGCTGGTAAAGGGCTTTACACAAAGCTGGTGACTACTTTGAAGGACAGTAACAGGTGCAAACATCTAACTCTTTTGTGTCGGTTATGAATAAATAGTTGCCACTATATAAGTTCCTACCGTTGCAAAATATGTACAAGAACCAAGAGGGAACAAAAAGACTTTAAGACCAAGAACGAAGCGCTAGGATTATGAAGGATGTAAGGCAAAGATGTAGTCTTTGCCATTTTTTCTTCAGTCTACGCATCAAAAAGGCCAGGACGTAAATAAAAGAAAGATCCAAAAGTGGGATTAAAATTCAATGTGAAAGCATATCAGTGGTAAGATTCGATGATGACATTGCTATTCTCGTTGAAAGTGAACGAGTATTAAACCATCTGTTGAATGGAATCCACAGCCTAATGAATACAGAATGAGGAACGAGAGAAAATCGAAGAAAGACGAAAGTAATGAGAAGTAGCAGACATAAGAACGAGACGCTTTACTTTATAACTGATGATCACCAAGTACCAGATGCTAAGGAATTCTGCTTCCTAGGCAGTAAAATAACCTGTGATTGACGGAGCAAGGAGGACATAAGAAGCAGACTAGCACTGCCAAAAAGGCCATTCCTGGTACTTCAGAAAGATGTTGGAGATTAGGTGCACTGATTAGGCAAGGAATGAGGAGGTTCTTTGCCGAATCAGCGAAGAAAGGAACATATGGAAAACGCTGACAAGATGAAGAAACGGAATAGTAGGTCATGTGGTAAGACATCAAGGAATAACTTCCGCAGTAGTCGCGGGAGCTTAGAAAACAAAAACTGTAGAGGAAGCTGGAGTAGGTATATATCGAAACTGTAGCCTGTGTTTTAATCACTGTGATTAATTGTTCTGGGAGTGATTGGTCTGGTGCCAACAGAATATCGTCGTAAGGAAAAGACGTAAGCTTTCAGTACTGCCGGCCTCTGTGGCCGAGCGGTTCTAGGCGCTTCAGTCCGGAACCGCGTTGCTGCTCTGGTCGCAGGTTCGAATCCTGCATCGGGCGTCGATGTGTGTGATGCCCTTAGGGTAGTTAGGTTTAATTAATTCTAAGTCTAGGAGACTGATGATCTCAGATGTTAAGTCCCAAAGTGCTTAGAGCCATTTGAACCATTTTTTTTCTCAGTACTGGTGCACTGACAGTTGGAAAGAAGTCAATATGGAATAGGAATTCACAGATAAAAAAATGTGGCACTAATTTTTGCTACAGATTAGAAAGAATTAAGCTTCAGAAATACGAAAGATAACAAAAACGGTTCCAGGGAGAGAGCTGAAAGAGAACAACGTCTAAATAAAGTTTTCCCGTGGAAACCAGAAGCTTTGGACCACAATGTTCCGTACACTCATTGAGTCTAACGCTTAGACTAGAGAGAAAGGGCTGACAATAAATCTCTTGTGATGGCGGCAACAGTGCGGCGGTGAATCAAAGACAAGAGCTTCTGGAGACTCTCTACGCATCCCCGGAGACGTGACGGCCAGCTAACAGCCGCGTGACAAATTGTTTCCTCCCGCTTACAGGTGCCGCCTCCTGAACAGCCGTGAAAAGACGCCATTGAAGCGGCTGCCTGTGGACACAAATGGACTCCTCATGGCGGGTACTTAGGAGCCCTGGAGGCTGGCGTGACTCCTACCGCCGCAGCTTTCACGAGATGTCCCCTGGGACCACCCAGTGTGCGGAGGGACCGAGAAAGTCTGTCACTTACGGGTGTCGGCCGTTACCTTTCTACTCTCGACACACCTCTGAAACGGGTCCAACGCGCGCCGGACCGCTGGTACCTGACGAAACACACCCTAGGTTCGAGATATTAGGTTGGATCGCCTTGGGGAGGTCGTATAAGAGGGAGGATCTGAGTTGATACGTTCAAGTAAGCTTAAAACGTATCACTATTCTTGAAACATCCCCTTACAACAATTTATAAATGACAGTGCTGGAAAACCTTTACGTTATTTGATTTTGAAACAGCTGAGCAAAACTGAACGTACTCAGACATTTCTCTCTTTACTTATTCTGATCAACACTAAACTGACACACAATATTTTTAGCGCAACGCAATCTGACTTTCAATAATCCCTACAATAGAATGGCCCTGACTAACAATAACCTCTACCTTTCATGAATCACTTACCTCACAAAAATCTTCGTTGCTCGAACTACTGCAATACAGCGAGCGCCAATACTGCCAGCTAAATAAAAGATTATAGTTACTGAAGGCACAAACTTAACTACTGATAGGCATAGTTATCAAATGAAAGATTTTGATAGAGATCAAACAATGTATTTACCTTAATAGTGTTCAAAAGTCATTGTATATATGACATCCAGTTACACAAATTTTCTTTTTCTGACGGACATACGTACAGATCGTCCGCTCAAATTACCACCTCTAAACTCTGGTTTCTCTCTCTCCACATCCACAACTGCTGGCGGCTCACCTCCAACTGCATTCCGCTACGCGCTGTTCACATCTAACTGCCCAACGCTACAACAGCAAATATTCCAAGAAGACACACATCCATTCCCGAGGCAGGATTCGAACCTGCGAGCGTTTTAACTAAGTTAAATCTTCTTCTGCTTCTCCACAATTACTAGAGATGTTAGTACTAAATTCAGAAGATAAAAAAATAAATAAATAAAAGAAGAACAAGAAGCGAGCGAGCGAGAGTATGAAATTACTTCTAAAACTGACATCTATTGATTGAGAACGGTTCTACTACTCAGTTTTTCGTTCAGTATTATCCGCCTAAAATTTTGAATCAACATCACTTGGCCTGAGAAGTCAGGATTAATGTAGAATTAATCAACAGTTAATCTCTTGATAATACATTTACCCTCATGAAATTTACTACAGCACCACAGCTACAATACCCAAATATCTGTTGAACAAATAAGCTGTTGGATTATTTACAGAAGACGTGCTTGACATAGCTGGACTTGTATATATACTCGGTAGGAGTGGACGCATGCTGCGTCATTAGTGGACGGCAAAAGAGAGTATAACAGCACTGCTTGCCTCACCCACATTAAAACACTGAACCTGATATCATTTAAGGCGTAATCATCAGAACTCTTTCCTGTTTCTGTGTAGAGATGGAGGATGAATTTTTCTCTTGATTTTGCAATGGCCTCAGGAGACAAACTTACATCATTGAATACACGCAGGTCGGTTGGATAGTTGGAAAGCTTTTATGGAGTGTTTTTGTCTTTCACCCTCAAAGTCATAGACATTTTTGAAATTGAATGGCTAAGACGAAGATGATCTTAAACTTCTATTATCTACTTATGCGGCTCTCTAGTTAATTGGTTTCTTTACATTACGTTGCTTAATATATTCACCTCCACATACGTTATGCGCTTCTATTATTCCTACGTTTTGTACAAGAGTATGAGCATCATTCTTCCGTTGCTTGCTGAGACGTATCAAAGTTTCCAATCCGTTCATCACTTCTGATGTCTCTCGTTCCAAAATAGATTCTCCGCAATTAAAATAAGCGGTATGATCCAGCATAAAGCTCGTGTCAGTCCGAAGAAAAGAAAACAGAGTAAGAAGAAACACTACCAAAAAGATGTTCAAATGTGTGTGAAATCTTATGGGACTTAACTCTTCTAAGGTCATCAGTCCCTAAGCTTACACACTTCTTAATCTAAATTATCCTAAGGACACACACACACACACACACACCCATGCCCAGGGGAGGACTCGAACCTCCGCCGGGACCAGCCGCACAATCCATGATTGCAGCGCCTTAGACCGCTCGGCTAATCCCGCGCGGTAAACACAACAAACTGGACTGTCCCGCATGGCTTTGATAAGTTTACGATGTAAGATGGCAAGAACTATGCGCCTTACATGAAGTCTTTAAAGATCACCTAACTCACGTTGAGCGAAAAGTAGGGCTGGACGAAATGACTGACAAGGCACAATGCATCTTGTAGAGGGTATAGTATGGACGTATTGGAATAATTAATGTCGGGTGATGGTTTTAAAGTAATTCACACGACATGAAAACTTTGTGGAAACGAGTCGATTTACTGGACGCTAGTTTACCCCAGGCAAGTTGACCGTGGCCGGCTGATGAACGGCGAAGGGAAGCGACAATAGGCAGCTTAGGGCGGCATTGGTCGGCGCTGGGAAGCGACGCATAATTAACGCGACTTGCGCTGCAATTGGCGTAAATGATTTTGCTTGTGGGGAAACCGAGGCGAAGAGCGGACTGGCAGAAGTCTCAGTAGAGGTCTTCCGTTCCCAGCTTGCCTAGAGTGCGGACGTGGCGTTCTTTACTCAGCTTGCCTGAGAAAGTGTGAGCATCTCTGCAGTTTAGGACTTAGCAAATGGGACGATTGAGCTTGGAGATAGAAAGTTTTGGTTCAGCTATGTACTGAGCAAGATAGCTAGGAGTGAATAGGCGAGCGCAGCCTTGCAGCACCACGAAGTCGGCCGACGTCCACACAACGACGCCGCTCAGCCACGCTGTATTCGGTGATATTGCGCCCACTCCGGCCACTGATTAATTTGTTGCATCACATCGGCAAAGTTTCCACGAGGATTTCATGGGCCGTGTACTGTAGAATTCTTCTCGCACTTCGCATTACGCCTGGGTCAGTCGATAGGAATCACTTTTGAGTTCTCGAGCTTTACTCCACGCAAACGCAATTTATTACCACTGCCTGGTAGGAGAGTCATGTAATGTGATGATTGAAGGTTGTGAGTTAAAATAAATTTGTGATATTCGACTGCATCTGTTTTCAATCAAGTAGTTGAAATCCCAACCCACTTTCTTAATTAATTTTATGTTCAACATTTGCATCCGGTGTTCAATAGCTGCAAACAACATCTATGTGCACCCCTTTTTAATTAACAGTGATCAATTCTGAATCAATTAATGTCAACACTGCCACCGCAGCTCAATTAGGAGTGACAGGGCCTTATTACTTTCTTTGCGTTATCCGATATTGCGGCAGTTTTGCACTCTCTGTTGATCTGTTAGTCAATTAGCTGAGGTGAACACACGCCAAAACCAGATAAGTGTCGGGTGGGGTGTTACAACGACATAAACTTAACTCAAACGGAAACGTGCAAGGAAAAACGCCAGCGACAGTGGTGGAGAAACGTTGACTGAGTGGGAAAAGAAACTTGCCGTTTTTAGTGTTGGGCAATTTAAAGTATCCTTTGCCCAGCAACAAAGAGCAAATGGAAATAATAAAGATAATAGAATCTGTTCAACAGAATACAGTTCGCAAATAACGGTTTGCCGTTTGAACGATACCTCACAAAAGCGATGACATGATACATAAAAAAATTAATTGTTCACTTTATTACTGACCTGTGAGGCCTGAATTCCTCCCGGCATAAACAGTGTTCAAATAGCGTAAGATAATACAGCCGGGTGACGTTATCGACAACCGCCGATATTTCGGCCATTTTCAAGGCAAAACTGCCTGGCGGCATTCCCCTAAGTTATTTGAACCATTACTGACTCCCTTTCCTGAAAAAAGCTGCCAGTTTTGTGACTGATGAGTGTAACAGAACTTGGGAGTTGCTGCAAATACCATTTTTTTTTTTTTTTGCTCGGTAAGTGAACTGACCGTGAAAAGTTCTGATTAAGCTTCAACCTTAATTGATGGTATTAATACTGATTCGGACTTTCTATTAAAAACGTGTAGGTTCTGCTTGAGGTGAAATGCTTAAACGGTAAGACGCGATACATGTTCCGTCTTATGGCTTTCGAACAATGTACGTTACCCTTGCTGAAACATCTTTTCTAGAACAGAAAATACAGAACATGGAAATACACGTGAAAAACTACAGGGTATTATTCAGAACAAACCAGATTACAAGACTGGCACATGTAGCTACGGTTTTCTCAGCAGAAGGAACAAATGGGAGTTAAACGGGAGACGTCTCTTCCCCGAGAAATTGATCTATCGTTTTTAACAGCTAACAGTAGTTTCATCTTACATATTGTTACAGTTGTCTTAATAATAGTCTATAGGTCATCGATGCTTATACTTAGTTGCCACAATGGAAACGTTATCTTATATTTGTAAGGATACACACTACTGTGGCAGGAAGAACAAAATATTTTTTTAAAAAAATGTTGTACGTTCTTACTTCGTATGCTTTAGCACCTAATCCCAATTTCAACAATACTGAAACCACAAGAAATTTCATGAAGTTGAAAATATACGAAATATTTCCGTCTAATTCATTACTCTTTTCATTTAGGTAACTGACTAAGCAACAGAAGCTGAAAAAATTATGCATTAAAAAACCCAGTTCCAACTCTTATATCTCTAAGACTTTTCGTCTGAATTAAAACGTGCATAAACTGCTGGTTTTATGGGGATTTTGTGTTTGTTACTTATACACACCAATGAGTATTTTCCCAGGTTTCAAATAATTTCTAATAACCCTCCCTCCTTCCCATTTTCTGCTTCGGTCACTAATTTCCCTGGTGCATGAGTGATATCACAAGAACCGAGGAATCCACCACGTGGGGGCCAGCCCATCGGAAAAATGCAATAGAAAAAGAGGCGTACGAAAGAAATTTGAGTGACTCCGGAATGGTGTTCCTGTGGCACCTGTGGAAGACCACCACGACCTACCCTCTCAAACACACTCTGCAGTTTTATGGCAACCAAAACCGTCGAACCAAATAAGCAAGAGATAGCATTCGTGAATTTTGATCTTGAGCACCAGTTTCCACCAACCTACGGAAGCGCCATCGCAAATCGGACGTACTAAGCAGCTTTCAAACGATAACACAGCACCCATCCAACGTAGGTACAATCATCTCCTCCGCTAAGTATAAAGCCTCGCACAAAAAGAGACATTTAGAGAAAAGAGAACAACACGCCGGTGTGTTTCCACTCTCATCCCCTGAACACATACTGCTTAGAAAGAAGACGTGTTTTCTACAACTACTACGCTGTCAGACAACAATCATCACAACAGCACTATTCAAGCCATTCAACTGCAGACGCTTATAGCCGAATGGACGAATCCCATCACCATATCCTACCCACGGGCGCTCCCCAACGTGCCATGGACTTTCTCTGTCGCCGTACAGAGGTACCAAAGCTCGTATAGCCGCCGAGTCCAAGAAACTATGCGGGACGACCGTCTGTGGAGGTGAGGTCGCTGCAGATGAAGTCACCAAGACGTGGAAACCTCACTGACATCATCATCGACGACCAACTTTACAGGCCACTAGCCCATTCAGGGGCTTCTTCTTGTGTTCATTTCATACATTTGTCCAGAACCCAAACACATCTTCCACGAGGTAGGCTTCTTCCAGTTTCTCCATTATTCTATAAATAATTTATTGTTACTAGTGAGATAATTTTATATGAACAGTGTGTAGGTGAAGAGATTTCGAGACAGGAAAAGAAGCTGATAATCTGATTTAAATCTAAAGATAGATCTTGACCAAAATGAAAGGATAAAGAATGTCGACCGAGAATCCAAGCAGGATTCGTCAGATTAACTCGTTTCCTTGTTCACCCTGGCTTGTGGTTATTACGGCAGCTTGTCGGATCAAAGAACTCGTCCAGCCGTCAGCCTGCTGGTTGTATCCTCATTTCTGCCGCAGTAACGTGGAAATAACGCTAGGGCCCACCTTGCCGGCGCCCCTCATCTAGAATTCATTCCGGGTAAGCGATCAGCAGGATGAACTTTTAGTTCCGCAGTCTGCGGTACCGGATGCCGGCCGAAAAGCACGGCCGCCATTAGCGCATCTCGGCGTAATGAATACAAAAATCCGGAACGTGGCGCCGGCGCCGGAAGCAATTACCAGCCGGCGCCGCGACGCTGTGTAACGCGGTAATGGACGCCAGCGTCGGAAGCGGAATGGGGAGAGGGGCAGAGAGAGTGAGAGAAGGTGGGGAAGGGAAAGGGAAAGGGGGGGAGGGGAGGGCCGAAGCGACGCGACGTTGGGGACAGGACGGCAGTGGCGTCGCGCTGCGGCTGGGCTGGCGCCGCACCGTGGCCAGACACGGGGCGCTAAAACAGGTCACTGCGGGCAGCGGTTGGCAGCCCTGCTAAAACCACAGCGGCGGCAACAGAACACCGTCGACCATATCTCTGCCGGCGGGATGGCGCACCCATACAATGTGGGCGTCCTGTTCACACGCAACGAGTGAGTGAGTACCGGTAGTACGATATCCGTGCTCTGCTTGCCAGCTTCCCTGGTACGTTGTGACACGTAATGGTCCCAGTTTTTAAAACCGTAACAAAAGCCTAGTGGCAGAAGTGACGGCTTACAGCACCACGATAACATTACTTTTCATAGGTGCCGCACAGTTCACAATTTCTTGAGTCATCCAGACATCTTATTGGGTCAACTTTCTCCTGACATAAGAAAAATAAAGTAGAAATTAATAACGTCGGAGCCGGCTGGAGTGGCCTAGCGGTTCTATGCACTTCAGTCTGGAACCGCGAGACCGCTACCGTCGCAGGTTCGAATCCTGCCTCGGGCATGGATGTGTGTGATGTCCTAAGGTTAGTTAGGTTTAAGTAGTTCTAAGTTCTAGGGGACTGATGACCTCAGATGTTAAGTCCCATAGTGCTCAGAGCCATTTGAACCATTTGAATAACGTCGTACGATTTGGAAACCTTAAGTAAATCAGATGCTAGGAAGCTGGTTTATGTAGTCTGATTTATGGTCTGCGGGACTTCGGCCTTTCACTTACTTACTAAAATGAAACACCTGCAGACGTGGGTTTGATTTTATTTTACTATACCGAAACCAGTATCCGTGACTCAGTACACGATTTTCAGGCTTCAGTTGACTCAGTGAGGTTGAACTCCAATCTTATGCACCGGTGATTCCCAACCTTTCGTATAAAGTTACTCCTGAGTTCAGTTAGGCATTAGGTGGTAGCCACCGCCTCCCTCCTCCGACTCGCCTCCATCTTTGCCCCCCTCTCCCACACTGTCACCAAATTTCGCAAATAAATGAAACGTAGGGCGAAAGACTTTTCTTGGAACGCTATTACTTTTCAAATGGTGAAAGATGAACGATAATTAGTTTGTGTGTGTGTGTGTGTGTGTGTGTGTGTGTGTGTGTGTTAAAATGAAAACCATCCACAGTGAGAGTAAGCACTTGTTACAAATCAAACTTCCCTGCATTACTGCGGCACTTGCTTAACCTGCATACTCCAACCCCATTTAAAATCAACCAAGCTGAAATGTGTTCACTATACTCGTTCGTAAATCACTTGGTTTGCAGCACGCCGTTCTTCTGAACTGGAAGAAATTGGAAGACTCCAAGCTCTTAATGCTTTGTGTCTGACCGCAGTCACTAGCAGTAATAATAATAATAATAGTATATCGTGTACAGCACTATAGTAGCACTTGTGTAGTTACTGCCATGTCGCGCTGTCAATTAATTCATTTATCTGTTCAAAACAGTAATGTAGTAATTTCTGGACTGCTGCGGTTATGTCTACAACTTGGAGAAATGACTTTTTGAAAACAATTTGGTTTAGCATTTACTGAATTTTCCGTCGACGCTTGGCTGTACACGATAATAATATTAAAGAGGAAATCCAAAATTATATTTATTTTCTCGTGAACGTGATTTCGGCTTCTCAGGCCCTCTTCAGGTTACAACTGAATGTCACAAACGCAGACATAAATATTCAGATATCACCTGAAGATGACCGGCCACTGTGGCCGAGTAGTTCTAGGCGCTTCAGTCCGAAACCGCGCTGCTGCGACGGTCGCCGGTTCGAATCCTGCCTCGGGCGTGGATATGTGTGATGTCCTTAGGTTAGTTAGGTTTAAGTAGTTCTAAGTCTATGGGGCTGATGACATCAGATATTAAGTCCCATAGTGCTTAGAGCCATTTGAACTATCACCTGAAGGTAGCCTGAGAAGCCAAAGGCCGGTTGGTGAGAAAAGAAAAACAATTTTGCAGAACGGCAGGAAGTATTCTCCTCTTTAATATAACTTAGTTTCGTGACTGAAACAGAATCGAATCGTTTAGTTTTTACCCTTCACAAAATTTCGTTTCTCCCCACAGGGGTAATTACTCCAGGTTGGGAACCACTGTTGTACACGATCCCATCAGTGGCCAACATCTGTGAAATAGCTTCCGTAGAATACTGTAAAAAGCGATGTTGTGTCAGCAACAGTCAATTAGCTGGTGGTAAAAAATGCTTTCATGCAGGTTAGTGTTTTACATTATATGCACTGAACCAGAAAGATATATAATATTCATTATAAGTGCATGAATTCATGATATTGTAGTGAGAAAAATTCTTCAAAATATGCATTTACATTCCAAATGGCCAAACCACGCTAAGAAGTGTCAACATGCATTTGCATGGAAACCTGGACTGTAATTATTACTCTTAACAGTAAATGTAAATAGAAATGTGGAAATGTTGCTACCAGTGGGTTTCTACAAAGTCTTCAGTTACAATGAAAGACGGGAACATGTTAAAAAGGTCAAGGTTCATGATGAAGTGGTGATACAAATCAAACGTCTCGTTCGCACTTTATTAATCCACCCTGGTTAAGCGTTTCGGGATATGTATGTGCTCTCTTCTGGCCACTTCCTGTCTTGCTGCATGGTGTCATAATTTTGCCACCGCGTATCTTACGTTGATTCCTAAAAGTTTTATCTTATGTTGTTAACCATGAACGTTCATACAAGCCGTCGCGCTGACCGTGCAGCTGCTGAGGCAGAGCACTCGAAAGTTAGAATGAAAATCGCTCGGAACCCCTCTGACAGAGGACCTCTTTCACTGCAAGCTCTTGGCTTCCTGTATGCACAGTAAACATCGGTTATAACATGCATAGCTTAAGAGCCATGACCACTTGTTCATCTTTCCTACTATGAATCACATCTCTTCTCTTGTTTCTACTTGGAAATCGTAATAGAAATCAAGAACAAATGTTAGTAAAGTTCAAAATTATTGCAAATATTTGAGGTAAAATTCAAATAACCTACATAATACACTAAATGAAAATATGATTCATTGCTTTCATCGGAACCTACTTGACACACACTTTATTGTTGGGTTTACTTCAAGTTGCAATTGTTGAGGATCATTGTTGTTCATTTTGCTGTACGTTTCTGATTTTGACAGGTTTCACTAGTATAGAAGTGAAATCTACCTGTAGTTCCTTGACCTTCCCTTGCACCGAAGTTGTGCTTGAAACCAAAGGCCGGCCGATGTGGCCGAGCGGTTCTAGGCGCTACAGTCTGGCACCGCGCGACCGCTTCGGTCGCAGGTTCGAATCCTGCCTCGGGCATGGATGTGTGTGATGTCCTTAGGTTAGTTAGGTTTCAGTTGTTTTAAGTTATAGGGGACTGATGACCTCAGAGGTTAAGTCCCATAGTGCTCAGAGCCATTTGAAACCAAAGAGAAATTATTCTTCTGCTATGAACGCAGAGAAATTTGATGGGTAGAAGTGTCTTCTATTATCACAACACTATTACTCGTTGAAAAAGACTTTCATTGTAAAAAAGACCGCATCTGCAACTAACGGTCGCGGGGTGGGGGGGGGTGGGGGGGTGGGGGGGAGGGTTATGTAGTTTATGACAAGCTGAACTGGACTTAAATACTTTGATAAAATTTAGAATACGTATAGAACCTAGTAGAAGAATTTATTAAAAAGAATAAATATTTTTTCAGAATTTTGAAATATAAAGTACACGAGTGGATTACTATATATACAAGAGATGGATACAAAGAAAACCACTCCCTCTCCTCCCTCCCCACATTTATTTCTGGGATTAGTTTTCGTCCGAAAAAATACTACGCAATGCGGGGGCCGTTGGTTGTGTGCTGCAACATGCTGTGTGGGTAAACAGTCTCTCGTCGAACATCTTTTTTATGTATAGAATCGGCTAGATCGCTAAATAAAATCTCTTTATTTATTGTAACGTTTCGGTGTTTTTCATCATCAGATGTCTAAAAGCTTCGAACTTGCTAAACGTGGTTCATTGTTAATATTAAGAGCTGCACCTAACCGGAGCGTCAAGAAACAACTTGTTCCGCAAATCCAAAGTCTTTTCATGTCGGATGACGGCAGATGCCCAAGCGTCATAATAAGTAAAGACATTTTGTTTAGCGATCTAGAGAGTTTTATTCATTAAATATTCATGATGCTCGCGGAATCGTACTGGAATTTAATTTCCTTTATTCACATCTTGTCGAATACTCGTTTCGCTGTTCCTAACGGCTTCATAATTCGATATTATGCGCACGTAATCTGGCGGACGCACGGCCAAAACAATGCCCACACGTGCCCCGGCCCTCTTCTGTTCTTCGCGCTGTTCCCAGGGAGCGGAAAGAGGGAGCGATGAAAGCGTGCCGCCGCGCATGCAGTGTCACCTGGAGGCTGGTCCTGGAAGCCGTTGGTGCCGCCTCTGGAGACCGATAGCGGTAATTCAGAAAATTAAGTCGTTGAGACGCTATCGGCCGCATAACGCATAGCCCCAAACGGGCGCCGTATTTTAGGCCTGTCGAGATAGCGCGGCCCCGATAGGAAGCTAAGTGCGTGTCGCCGGTACTCTGCCGCCCGGACACACACGCTCCGTCTTGGCTGCCACGAGACGTATCGTGACGGTCGGAGCACGGCAGGTGGCTCCGCCTGAAAGGGACATTCGGATCCTTTGCTGACCTGATAAGGCTGTAGGGCTGGCACCTCCCTGTGGATATTATTATCGACATATAATGGAGAGTAATTTGAAGAACGGCTTCTTTCCATGAGGATGTGTTTTTAAATGAGTACCTTATTCAGCACCTACTAACAACAGTATCTCATTAAAAGCACCCGCACACCCCCACGTTATGTGGAATTGAGCTTTAGGGGTCATGGGAGGAGGGCCCCAGCCAACATAAAAGAAGGCGAAAACTGTTATGTTGTCAGCAAAGAAGCAGTAACAGCAGAGAGCTGACTGACTTCGAACGTAAGCTAGTCATAGGACGACGCTCGAGTAACAAATACATGAGGCACATCTCAATCCTTCTAAAGCTGCCCAAGTTAGACTGTCTGTGACGTGACTGCGAAGTGAAAACGCGAAGGAACAACTACAACTAAACCAAGCCCAGGCAGAACTCGTGTACTCGCGCGCTGGACTGCCAAGCATTGGCGGAGGTGATTACACAAGTCGCATGAACTCATTCGTGAGTTCCAAGGGCTACCAGCTGTCCAAGTAGAGCAGTGATTGTTCGTAGGGAGTTGAAATTAATGGGCAGTATAGCCGTACAGCTCCCCATAAGTCACACATTTCTGTAGCCAACGCAAAGCGACCCTGTGCTGTAAAGAGCAACGCAGCTGGGTAGGAGATGACTGGAAATGAGTGATTAGGAGTGATGAGTCACGTCCTACTCTTAAGCAATCCGATGAAAGGGTCTGGATTTGGCATATGCCTGGAAAATGTCACTGTCATCATTTTTAGCGCCAACACTGAAGAGCGTACGAGGTGCTATTATGTTACAGGGTCGTTTTCATTAGAAGTATGTTGTTCTCTTATAGCCCCTAAGAGAACTCCAAATATGATACGAATACATGTTACAGCAGTGCGCACGGCATACAGTAGAGGAACAATTCGGAGACGACTGTTTGAATCACCATGTGAAAGCACCCTGCCATGATTACATTAGATTAGATTCAGTTTTCGTTCCATAGACCCAAAAAAGAGATGATTCTCGTGGGTGTCGAACATGTCAGAAAGTATGACATAAAAACTTAAAACATTTGAGTATAATATTTACTATCCTGATCATTTGTCAGGAGATAGTCGAAAATAAGCTGATACAATGCAGTAAACTGGGACAGCTAATATTTACAGATTTAACACACTGTTAGAATGAAACAGTTTTATCCACAATTAATAAATTTATCATACGCAAAATACCTAATATTGACTGATGTGACGAAGTGTTGTCAAAACTGAAATCTAACAGATATTTTTACTTCAGCTGACTTAACAGGCTCTGTTAAGATATTCATCTATGGAGTAGAAGGAGTTGCATATCAAAAAGTCTTTCAAACTCTGTTTAAACCGTGCTTTATCTTTAACCAAGTTTTCAATGGTTGCTGGCAATTTATTAAAAATGTGTGTTCCTTTTTGGACAAAGGTAAGTGATTTTAGGCCTTTATATAGATTCTTCTTATTCCTAGTATTGATACTGCGTACTGAGCTATTGGTTCGAAATAGAGATTTATTACTTGCAACAAATTTCATTAATGAATAACTACACTGACAAGCAGTGGTTAGACTACAAAGTTCCTTGAACAGGTTTCTACAAGATGTTCTTGAATTTACACCACAAATGATTCTTATCACACGCTTTTGCACCCTAAAAACGTTTGCTCGGTTTGATGAGCTGCCCCAGAATATGATCCTATGCGACATAATAGAATGAAAGTAAGCAAAGTATGCAAGTTATTTTTATTTATATCTCCTACATCTGACATCATGAAGCAGCATCTGTGACGTAATGGTTCGACGTTGACTTCGCTCCAGACTCCATCGTCCACCATCACTACCTTCGATACATATTCCGTCGTTGTATCCACTGACAACCATAATTCTCTGAACTGTGCATGAGACTTGATTTCTGTTTTACCCTCGGGGAATATGATTACAACCATTACGCATCTGATAATGAACACACTCTGGAAACTATCTGAGAGTGCTTGGCAGAGACCTCATTTAAAATGGAAATGTCTGGTGGAAAGTTGTCGAGACCGTACTGCTCACTCAGAAGATGTAAAAGGAAAGAAAACTGACCAGATTTTAAATCTGTAAACTACATCTTCAATCCACTAGCCACTGCACAGTGTCCGCAGATCGTGGTCTCGCTGTAGCGTTCTCGCTTCCCGAGCACAGGGTCTCGGGTTCGATCCCCGGCGGAATCAGGGATTTTCACGTGCCTCGAGATGATTGGGTGTCGTTGTGTCGCCTTTATCATCATCATCATTCATTCCCATTATGGACGTAATGGCAAACCACCTCCGCTAGGACCTTACCTAGTACAGCGATGTGGGTCTACCCCATCGTTCCCTACCCTCTGTCAAGGAGTATGGGATTTTTTCATCATCACTGTACAGTGTATGGCGGAGAGTGCTTCTTGCCAACATTAGCGAATTTCTCTTCCATGTGTTTGTGTGTACTCCTGATCCCTATATTAGGTTTACAATGGTGGCAGCAGAACTGTTAAGCAGTTTTCGGTGAATATGGATTTCACAATTTTTTTTTATACGCCTTTCGTGATAACATTGCAGCTTTTCTTCCAACCGTTCCAGAGCATCTCCCACATATTTCCGTAATACCGCACTTGTCACTGTGGCGGTGAAGTTGTTTAACGCCTTTAAGTCGTCACTGCTATATATTAAGGTCTCTAAACGCTGAAGTCGTACTCGGGCCACACTGGTGTCTTGTACTGGACTCCCTTTCGTGATGAACTAGAGCTTCCCAGAATCCTTCCAACAGTAATTAGTGTATCGATATCCTTCCTATCACTGATTTTGCTTTCGCCCAGTGTCGCACCTTGAAAGCGTGTAGTTTGAGTTCACATACTAGTGCAGCTATTGTGACAGATTACATGCATTCCTATTAAGGATATTTATGCCAGACGTATAGCTTGATTGCCCCTGCTATCCTTGTCTTAAGCCGTATGGAAAAGGTGGAACGCTACATTAGAAAGGATAATACACTCCTGGAAATTGAAATAAGAACACCGTGAATTCATTGTCCCAGGAAGGGGAAACTTTATTGACACATTCCTGGGGTCAGATACATCACATGATCACACTGACAGGACCACAGGCACATAGACACAGGCAACAGAGCATGCACAATGTCGGCACTAGTACAGTGTATATCCACCTTTCGCAGCAATGCAGGCTGCTATTCTCCCATGGAGACGATCGTAGAGATGCTGGATGTAGTCATGTGGAACGGCTTGCCATGCCATTTCCACCTGGCGCCTCAGTTGGACCAGCGTTCGTGCTGGACGTGCAGACCGCGTGGGACGACGCTTCATCCAGTCCCAAACATGCTCAATGGGGGACAGATCCGGAGATCTTGCTGGCCAGGGTAGTTGACTTACACCTTCTAGAGCACGTTGGGTGGCACGGGATACATGCGGACGTGCATTGTCCTGTTGGAACAGCAAGTTCCCTTGCCGGTCTAGGAATGGTAGAACGATGGGTTCGATGACGGTTTGGATGTACCGTGCACTATTCAGTGTCCCCTCGACGATCACCAGTGGTGTACGGCCAGTGTAGGAGATCGCTCCCCACACCATGATGCCGGGTGTTGGCCCTGTGTGCCTCGGTCGTATGCAGTCCTGATTGTGGCGCTCACCTGCACGGCGCCAAACACGCATACGACCATCATTGGCACCAAGGCAGAAGCGACTCTCATCGCTGAAGACGACACGTCTCCATTCGTCCCTCCATTCAAGCCTGTCGCGACACCACTGGAGGCGGGCTGCACGATGTTGGGGCGTGAGCAGAAGACGGCCTAACGGTGTGCGGGACCGTAGCCCAGCTTCATGGAGACGGTTGCGAATGGTCCTCGCCGATACCCCAGGAGCAACAGTGTCCCTAATGTGCTGGGAAGTGGCGGTGCGGTCCCCTACGGCACTGCGTAGGATCCTACGGTCTTGGCGTGCATCCGTGCGTCGCTGCGGTCCGGTCCCAGGTCGACGGGCACGTGCACCTTCCGCCGACCACTGGCGACAACATCGATGTACTGTGGAGACCTCACGCCCCACGTGTTGAGCAATTCGGCGGTACGTCCACCCGGCCTCCCGCATGCCCACTATACGCCCTCGCTCAAAGTCCGTCAACTGCACATACGGTTCACGTACACGCTGTCGCGGCATGCTACCAGTGTTAAAGACTGCGATGGAGCTCCGTATGCCACGGCAAACTGGCTGACACTGACGGCGGCGGTGCACAAATGCTGCGCAGCTAGCGCCATTCGTCGGCCAACACCGCGGTTCCTGGTGTGTCCGCTGTGCCGTGCGTGTGATCATTGCTTGTACAGCCCTCTCGCAGTGTCCGGGGCAAGTATGGTGGGTCTGACACACCGGTGTCAATGTGTTCTTTTTTCCATTTCCAGGAGTGTATAAGCAGTTTACAGTTGGAAGAAGCTGGAAGCATATATGTTGTGTACATAGTTCCACGTAGTCAGCGCGTACACAACTTTCCCACTAGAGCGCGCCTCGCTAAGCACAACAGCGCAGGTGCAGCGCTCGTCCGTCTCCGCACTACGAGATGGCGCTGCCATAGAGACGGACCAAATTCTGCTTCTGCCGATCCGCGTATTAATATGTAATGCAGCCAATGAGATTGCTGCTAATGTAGAATCTTTTCTCCTCGCGGATCACACTCGCGCAGTGATACATGAACGTGCGATGTATTATAACGAGTGTACAGACCTCCGATTAGTCAGTCTGCATTTGTCTGCACCAGTCTGTATGAGTTCTACATTAGTCTGTACCAGTCTATAGTCAAGTTTCAGTCTGCACCTAATAAGATTACCATATTCCTGTACATAGCCATAAAGATAAATGTATAGGCAATTTTGTCAAGCATCCGAGATATATGTGGGAATAAGATTAACGTACCAATACCAAAGGAACTTCAGATTGTCAATTGTAAATAGCATTCAGAACCAAGTTAAGTAATTTTTATGCTTGTTATTATTTTAATAAATGTGTGTGAAAATTATTCAAGTTCTGTTTAAAGTTGGTCACCATCAATCTGCTACTCTAAGCATGCAAGTGGCATTTGTATCGTCTGACCTAACGGCAGAAGATAAACACGCCACGATAAGACCACGAGCCATATTGCTGACACTCGCCCACTTCGTTAGAGCGACAAGTCAAATAATCTGATGGTGTGTGTGTATTGAAGGTCTTACAGTTCGCACACCACAATATTAAATGTTGCAAAGCTGAATAGCAGTTACGCAACATATACATCAACATATATTATGAAGTTCCTGGACACATTTTTCTGTCTGCTGGTGAAGGCTAATCTCAGAAGCTACTTCAGGGACTTTGATACCGTTTTCACTATAACATAAATTGATTCACGAGGAAGGTCTGAGTAAATAATTTATAAACACGAGTATTTAGTGCTAATTGGCTGAAATTAAATTACTTAAAGTCCCATTGCATGTTTTTTTATGTAAAGGATAATCTCAGGAACTACAGTAGGGATTTTCGTACGGTTTACACTAATAGACTGATTCACGAGGAAAGTTGGTACATATAATTTACAAGTCGTACGGTCGTAGATACTTACAGGGTAGGTGTTTCAACTGTATGAGTCATATTTTGGTGGAACATATGTACTGGGTTCGGTCTGTGTCGCTGACTGCGGTTGTGGTTGTCCCTTGTTCAGCAAATGCCTAGTTTTCTAATTATAAGGAATTATGACTTGTGAAATATATGTCCTTGTTGCCCGACCTACGTCACTGCACCGATTACAGTCTTGCATTCTCAGATGGGGCCTTTACAGTATGTTCATTCGGGCAATTCCCACTGCTGTTGTCTTGCAAAACGAACTGACAGTTGTGCACTCATGCATATTTACAAATCATTGACCTTTCTAGCTTCATGCTTATAAAAGTTCAGGTATGTTTAAAGTATAATAGCGATGTATTCACTATCGTACCGTTACTACATTTATTCGTCCATTTAAAAGTTTTCACATTAATATTCTAACCTTTTTTTAAGCCAGCATGTATCACATAAATCCAATTTAAGTTGTGAACATTCTACGAAACTATGTGGCACGGCCAACAGTGTATCGTAATGTAACAGAAGATAGAACTGAAGGCCTTTCTTTTGCTAATACGCTATTAGAGCTCATTATAAGTTCTTAAGCAGAATATCACTAACTGTTAACCATTTAGGACGAAAGTGTTGATGGGAGCCACAATAATTGAAAATAGAAATCAGGAATGTTTTCTACAGACGAGTATGAACTATCATCACCAGACAGAGCTAAACGAAACGAATTGACAGAAACCACTGTAGAGAGACACAAGAACATGCAGGCATATGCATAAAAGTTTTAAAAAAAGAAGTGCAGTGGGAAATATGTATCAGCGACCGAAAAAAAGTTTACTTGTGCAGTGAATGTAGTTAACAAAGCGATAAGATTTCGCAAAATATTTTCAAAATTATATCGGTATTCATTAACAAAAAAAGAAATATTAGAGGTAATTACAGAATAAAGAGGTAGCTGTCTGAACGTACAAGAACACAATTTAAGTATTTGGAATATCGTTTCCGCAAACAACAGCGCAACTGCAAATACCTTGACTGAAATCTTTTATAGACAGATTTAAAAGAGAAAGTCGCATTCTTTTCGAAAAAAATAACAAGATTTATTTTTCTACGAAAGAATGGAAGGACGAAATAGCAATAATGGAGTCTGCTCCAGCATTTGTTCACAGATTCAAAGCCTATGTTGCAAGCGAGGTGTATTTCCGATACTGAGTAATCACTGAATATCAGATGGGAAGTGAACGAATTTCGTCGAATGTAGGTGAAAAGCACATGTATGCTGTGGCGAAACGTATGTCATCTGTAACACAACACTCCAACTTCTTGGCAGAACGAAGTGGACCCTTCTGACCCGGAAATTTGGAAACTTGTGGTAAGTTCATATGGGATCAAACTACTGAGGTCATCGGTCCTTAGGCTTACACACTAATTAATGTAACTTAAACTAACTGACGCTAAGGACAACACACACACCCATGCCAGAGGGAGGACTCGAACCTCCGACGGGGGATAGCCGTGGCCGGGAGCCCCAGACAGCGCGGCTACCCCGCGCGGCTTCGGACCAGGGGTGACACAGCTAATCACACGGTAACCTCCTTTTAACATAGTTATTAATGCTAGCACCTCTCCTAAACTTACACTGAACCATGTTGCCCACAGGTTAAAAAATGTTTTCGTTACAGATTTATAGGAAACACTTTACTGTTGCCTGACTCTTGGACTCGGGAAACAGACACCTATATTTCAAGAACGTAAAATCAGAAATCCTGAAATGGAAAACGTATTCGCACAAAATAATCCCCTCAAGACCAGTGAATACAACCTGCCTTTGGATGTCTACTTTTTCAGGACGTGTATACTTGTTGTTCGCAGGCTTCAGGATTGCAATGCTAATAAATTTATTTTGTAAATTTATTGATGTAAATGGGGAGAGTGCCGTTTCATTTAGTCATATCTAACTCCGTTCAAGAAACTCAGCCCCTCTGGACATTTTTCCCTTTTTCTCCCGTGAGATGGTCTTCCCCTTTCAGTTTTGCCTTATTCAACTCCCTGTGTTTTAATGGAACAAAAAGAAGTCAACTCCAGATTGCAAATGCTGTTAGTTTTTACGATATGGTAACCAGCTTCAGACGTACAATGACCCTCTTCAGACCAGTAACGTCTCCGAAATTAACTAAGAGGCCAGGAACACTATGGCTATTTACCTTATATAATATTAAATGATCAGTAAATTTACAAAACAGATAAAAAAATGGTCCAAATGGGTCTAAGCACTATGGGACTTAACATCTGAGGTCATCAGTCCCCTAGAGCTTAGAACTACTGAAACCTAACTAACCTAAGGACATTACACCCATCCATGCCCGAGGCAGGATTCGAACCTGCGACCGCAGCAGTGGCGCCTAGAACCGCTCGGCCACCCCAGACGGCCAAAACAGATAAAAATACCCCGTGTATGTAGCCTTTCGTAACCGGCGCAATCAGTGCGCGGAGCCCTTGTAAGGGCAAGACATATCTGCCGTCAGCTGCAGTCTAACATAGTGATGGAAATGAGCGCATGACGTTAGTGGCCGGGAGTTCCCAGGCGAGAAGTTCGGCAGCCAAGTGCAAGTCTTATTGAGTGCAACGCCACATTGGGCGACTTGCGCGTCGACAATTGGGATGAAATGATGATGAGGACAGCGCAACACCCAATCCCTGAGGGGAGAAAATCTCCCACCCCAGCCGGGAATCGAAACCGGCCCCCCGCGCTTGGCATTCCAACGCGCTGACCATTCAGCTAATGGGGCGGACCAACATAGAGATGCTAACGGGTTATAAAGAGAAAACTTCGTCCATCAATCGGCGCCTGATCAAAGGAAGACCCCGAAGCGTTAAGACGTACCAAATAGTGTGTGCATAATTATAAAAGCTTAATGTAGTAAATGTGTAAGATTGCAACGTCAATTGCAAAGGACAAAAACATTTAAAAGGACGGGTAATGATTAAGTATTAGGGAAGCCAGGAAGTGGAGGCTGAACCATAATGAGATGAGATGAAACTAACTGGTCGCGCATATCTTGCCAAACATTGCGGCCTAGGCAATACAGACATCTATGCAAGGATATGTAGAGAAACAGGCCGCTGGTTACCTAGCGACGAACGTTCGCTATGCCATAATCTTTGGCAGGATATGCACTATCAAATAGTTTCATCTACTGGGCATACCTCTATGCTCATCCTATTTTAGCCTCCACTTATTGCCTTCTGCGAGATTTAACTTCTTTTTTTAGTTATTTTACGATAGACTGCTGAAAACTGATGCCTACGAAATATTTACATGATAATTCTTTAGGCTTTTCAAATAAAAAAGACCATATAAACATTCTAAATCTTTATTCCTCATGTCTACGTATTTACTTCTCAAGGTAGTTACCCTGACGATGGACACATTCTTCCTACGAGCCGGCCGAAGTGGCCGAGCGGTTCTAGACGCTACAGTCTAGATCCGTGATACCGCTACAATTGCAGGTTCGAATCCTGCCTCGGGCATGGATGTGTGTGATGTCCTTAGGTTAGTTAGGTTTAAGTAGTTCTAAGATCTAGGGGACTGATGACCTCAGAAGTCAAGTCCCACAGTGCTCAGAGCCATTTGAACCATCTTCCAACGAGGGACCAGTTTGTCAATTCCGTCACTGTAGAAAGTTTGACTTTGTTGACGGAGCCGCAACATCACCACTACTGGCACTAATACCAAAGTGAAGCCATAGAAAGTGTCTTGAAGGTTTGGAAAGAGGTGAAAATCGGATGGATCCAATTCTTGACTCTATGGAGGTTGATCGATGACGGTGTACCTAAGGCGTCGAACTGCTGCAGATTTTGCAGCACTCGTGTGTGGTCTGGCATTTTCATGCTAAAGGAGAGGTTGCCCTAAGTGTGGACAAAATCTTCCACTTCGTTACAACATGCTGTTTCTCACCCATCGACACAATTGCGTTACACACCGTCATGTTACACGCCACAATGCCAAGCTCTCTAGTGGCAGAGGGCTGCAATGACGTAGAAGAACAAAGATGAAGAATGTTAATAATGTTAGTTTAGTTTAGAAAGCTTTAATGGTTTTCACATAAAGAATACGGGAGCATTGCTTTTCACTACGCCTTCGTAAATCTGTTACAATTTTTTTATTGTCTTTTGTAAGTAACGTTGAGATCTCACTTACAAACTACATTAAGTTTTTATAACTACACACACACTATCCGGTGTATATTAATGTCATTTGCTGTTTAATAGACCGTCTCTATCTATAACTCATTGCCATCCCTGTGCCAGCAAGCAGTTGCCAATAGGTGCTTCTTGCACTTACAACGGCTATACTCATCCACTCCACCAGTCACCACACGGTAAATAAAGGATGTATTTTTATTTATTTTGTAACTATGTTGCTTATCTAACGCTATTTAAAATGAATAGCTGTAGTATTCTTGTCCGACTTTATTAATTTCAGTGACATTACCTGGTCTGAAGATGGTCATTGTACGACTGAAATCGGTTACCATACCATAAAAATAAACAGAAATTTTTGTTACTTTACGACATAAAGCCGCTGGCGTTAGAATTATGAGTTAAAATCATTTTACTGTGTTTTTCTGACTAACTGTCTACTCATGAACAGTGTCGGATTCGTTGTTGGCAGCAAGTATGATCGGCCAGTGAAGGGACGCCAATTCCTGGTTTGTATGTTCTCCATAGGAGTCACGCCACAACACCATAAACATGGCTTGCCCTCACACAAGCAGCTGAAAATTATCCTAACGCAACTTCTAGCTTACAGAATTGCTTGCCGTTTTCGAGTCTGCTAGTTGTATTTCTACTTTATTTTCTGTATATATTCTGAGAAATTGGAAACTGGTATAGAGATTGACTATAATAGATACAACCGACAGGGGAGAGTGGATGACAATGAAACGGGCAGATAATGCTAATAAACATAGATTCGGAAACCAATGGTTCTGTGGCGGCTCTTCGTTCTTAGGATACATTCTTAGCTCTCTACGTTCGTCTGTTACGGCAGCGAGTTTTTTGTCCGTGTACTTACTTACGGTATTGTACCCGTCGTCTAGGGGTAGCGTCTTTGATTTGTAATCAAAACGTCTTCGGTCCCGGGTTCGATCCCCGCTACTGCTAAATTTTGATAAATAATCAGCATTGGCGGCCGAAGACTTCCGGCATAAGAAGTGAGCCTCATTCTGCCAACGGCCTTGTCAAAGAGGGTGGAGGAGCGGATGGAGGTTCAGGGCACTCTCTTGTCCTAGGGGTGGGAAGTTGCCCATAAAGGCGGAAGAATCAGCAATGATCAACGACATGAGGATGCAGAAGGCAATGGAAACCACTGCATTAAAGACACGTAACGTGTATCCACAGGACATGTGGCCTGTAATTGAAGAAGTGTAATGAGGATCTCTCCATTCGCAAAAGATTCCGGAATAGTCCCCCATTCGGATCTCCGGGAGGGGACTGCCAAGGGGGAGGTTACCATGAGAAAAAGATTGAATAATCAACGAAAGGATAACGTTCTACGAGTCGGGGCGTGGAATGTCAGAAGCTTGAACGTGGTAGGGAAACTAGAAAATCTGAAAAGGGAAATGCAAAGGCTCAGTCTAGATATAGTAGGGGTCAGTGAAGTGAAGTGGAAGGAAGACAAGGATTTCTGGTCAGATGAGTATCGGGTAATATCAACAGCAGCAGAAAATGGTATAACAGGTGTAGGATTCGTTATGAATAGGAAGGTAGGGCAGAGGGTGTATTACTGTGAACAGTTCAGTGACCGGGTTGTTCTAATCAGAATCGACAACAGACCAACACCGACAACGATAGTTCAGGTATACATGCCGACGTCGCAAGCTGAAGATGAACAGATAGAGAAAGTGTATGAGGATATTGAAAGGGTAATGCAGTATGTAAAGGGGTACGAAAATCTAATAGTCATGGGCGACTTGAATGCAGTTGTAGGGGAAGGAGTAGAAGAAAAGGTTACAGGAGAATATGGGCTTGGGACAAGGAATGAAAGAGGAGAAAGACTAATTGAGTTCTGTAACAAGTTTCAGCTAGTAATAGCGAATACCCTGTTCAAGAATCACGAGAGGAGGAGGTATACTTGGAAAAGGCCGGGAAGATTTCAATTAGATTACATCATGGTCAGACAGAGATTCCGAAATCAGATACTGGATTGTAAGGCGTACCCAGGAGCAGATATAGACTCAGATCACAATATAGTAGTGATGAAGAATAGGCTGAAGTTCAAGTCATTAGTCAGGAAGAATCAATACGCAAAGAAGTGGGATACGGAAGTACTAAAGAATGACGAAACACGTTTGAAGTTCTCTAACGCTATAGATACAGCAATAAGGAATAGCGTAGTAGGCAGTATAGTTGGAGAGGAAAGGACATCTCTAAAAAGGGCCATTACATAAGTTGGGAAGGAAAACATAGGTACAAAGAAGGTAGATGCGAAGAAACCATGGGTAACGGAAGAAATACTTCAGTTGATTGATGAAAGGAGGAAGTACAAACATGTTCCGGGAAAATCAGGAATACAGAAATAGAAGTCGCTGAGGAATGAAATAAATAGGAAGTGCAGGGAAGCTAAGACGAAATGGCTGCAGGAAAAATGTGAAGACATCGAAAATGATATGATTGTCAGAAGGACAGACTCAGCATACAGGAAAGTCAAAACAACCTTTGGTGACATTAAAAGCAACGGTGGTAACATTAAGAGTGCAACGGGAATTCCACTGTTAAATGCAGAGGAGAGAGCAGATAGGTGGAAAGAATACATTGAAAGCCTCTATGAGGGTGAAGATTTGTCTGATGTGATAGAAGAAGAAACAGGAGTCGATTTAGAAGAGATAGGGGATCCAGAATTAGAATCGGAATTTAAAAGAGCTTTGGAGGACTTACGGTCAAATAAGGCAGAAGGGACAGATAACATTCCATCAGAATTTCTAAAATCATTGAGTAAAATGGCAACAAAACGACTATTCACGTTGGTGTGTAGAATATATGAGTCTGGCGATATACCATCTGACTTTCGGAAAAGCATCATCCACACAATTCCGAATACGGCAAGAGCTGACTAGTGCGAGAATTATCGCACAATCAGCTTAACAGCTCATGCATCGAAGCTGCTTACAAGAATAGTATACAGAAGAACGGAAAAGAAAATTGAGAATGCGCTAGGTGAAGATCAGTTTGGCTTTAGGAAAAGCAAAGTGACGAGAGAGGCAATTCTGACGTAACGGCTAATAATGGAAGCAAGACTAAAGAAAAATCAAGACACTTTCATAGGATTTGTCGACCTGGAAAAAGCGTTCGACAATATGAAATGGTGCAAGCTGTTCGAGATTCTAAAAAAAGTAGGGGTAAGCTATAGGGAGAGACGGGTCATATACAATATGTACAACAACCAGGAGGGAATAATAAGAGTGGCCGATCAAGAACGAAGTGCTCGTATTAAGAAGGGTGTAAGACAAGGCTGTGGCATTTCGCCCCTACTCTTCAATCTGTACATCGAGGAAGCAATGATGGAAATAAAAGAAAGGTTCAGGAGTGGAATTAAAATACAAGGTGAAAGGATATCAATGATACGATTCGCTGATGACATTGCTATCCTGAGTGAAAGTGAAGAAGAATTAAATGATCTGCTGAACGGAATGAACAGTCTAATGAGTACACAGTATGGTTTGAGAGTAAATCGGAGAAAGATGAAGGTAATGAGAAGTAGTAGAAATGAGAACAGCGAGAAACTTAACATCAGGATTGATGGTCACGAAGTCAATGAAGTTAAGGAATTCTGCTACCTAGGCAGTAAAATAACCAATGACGGACGGAGCAAGGAAGACATCAAAAGCAGACTCGCTATGGCAAAAAAGGCATTTCTGGCCAAGAGAAGTCTACTAATATCAAATACCGGCCTTAATTTGAGGAAAAAATTTCTGAGGATCTACAACTGGAGTACAACATTGTATGGTAGTGAAACATGGACTGTGGGAAAACCGGAACAGAAGAGAATCGAAGCATTTTTAGATGTGGTGCAATAGACGAATGTTGAAAATTAGGTGGACTGATAAGGTAAGGAATGAGGAGGTTCTACGCAGAATCGGAGAGGAAAGGAATGTGTGGAAAACGTTGATAAGGAGAAGGGACAGGATGCTAGGACATCTGCTAAGATGTGAGGGAATGACTTCTATGGTACTAGAGGGAGCTGTAGAGGGCAAAAACTGTAGAGGAAGACAGAGATTGGAATACGTCAAGCGAATAAATGAATAATTGAGGACGTAGGTTGCAAGTGCTACTCTGAGATGAAGAGGTTAGCACAGGTAAGGAATTCGTGGCAGGTCACATCAAACCAGTCAGTAGACCGATGACAAATAAATAAAAAAAAAATAAAAAAAAACTTCACAATAAAGGATGGCAGCCAAAAACAGTTGCAGGATAGAATTTTTTTATTAAAATTCTTGACCAAGGTTTCGGTACATATAAATATACCTTCATCAGAAGTACATTTCCTGAATAGAAAGACACATTCATTAGAAAAGCCATATCAACGAAAGTGAGAAACAGAAGCTTAAATAACGGTGAAATTGCTAAAGTAATACAGGCACACAATCTTTAGTACTTACTAAAATTACATCATGCACTGGAGAATAATGAAACAATTATGCCAAAAGGTGTCGTCAGTAATTAAAATATCATCTCCATTTGTACGACATGTGTAATGGGTACAGGATCAAAGCGAACAGTTTAACAATGTTACTTCGCCTATGAACTGTTGAGACACGAGTGTGAAGGCACTAAGGTAGATTGTTTCGCCGAGAGAGGGCACTTGCATGTGCCAGACTCGCGCATATTACAATCCATGAATACATACATAAGCGCATCAAAATTACTAAAGGTTGTGTTAATTCAAACTTTGTCTTAATACATAAAGCGTATCACGCCAATTAAAGACATTTATGTAAACTAGAAATATAGAACCAAATTTACCTGTGTCCTAGTGTCAAACGGATAAAGCTTGCGCTTGGAACATCTAACGAGAGAGGGCACTACTGTAATGCGCGAGAGTCTCGCGTAACGTAGGCAGTGAAATTCATACTAGCGAAACAACCAAAATGTTATAATAAAACGAAACCATCTGTCTGTATGAATAAAACATAGTAGTCATTTAACTACACATACACATTGAAATTCATAATTAACAAACATCACAATATGTAGATCCCAACAAGATAGGAAAAGCGCATTTCACCGGCATCAACAAGCAAGAAAATAACTCCTAGTCAGCCAGACTATATTACATTAAGGCAATGAGGGGTTTGAAACTGTCTAAAAAGTTTTTGTTTCGAAGCTGCACCTGTTCATTAAGAACAAAACCATCTTTTAGAGACAGATGCTTGAAAATCTCTAATTCTTCGAGCAAGTCTAGTTTGTCACCTTTATCAGCTTCATGAAGCAGCTCTACGTCGTCCAGTTCTCTTGGCGTGTGCTGTAAGAGCCATAGATGTTCAGCAAAAGTGGAATTATATACGTTTTCCCCATTTTTACCTAACTTGTGTTCTTTATACCTAACTTTAATGGGTCTACCTGTCTGCCCTATGTAATAGTTTGGGCAGTCGTTACAAGTAATTTTGTATACACCGGACTTAGTGCTGAGTTCTTCTCGTGCTCCAATATTATGAATTACTCTACGTTTGAGGCTATTATTTACGGAAAAAGCAACTCTATAACCGTATTGTTTCTGTAAAAGTCTTTTAATCTTATATGAAACGTTCCCTAAAAATGGAATAGAAATAAAGTTATTACTCTCATAGTTCTTTGCCCTGTTATCTCCTAAAGTAGAAAATTTTACAGCTGTTTTTTTCTTAACAATTTGGTCAATTAATTTAGGGTCGTATCCATTGTTAGTGGCTATTGATTTTAATAAAAATATTTCATTTTCAAAACAATTCTGTGCTAAAGGTGTGCTCACAGCGCGATGAACTGCAGAATGAAAAAAGGCGATCTTGTGAGTTTGAGGATGACAGGAATCTGCTGGAATAATATTATCAGAAAAAGTTTCTTTACGGAAGATGTCGAAGCTAAAGGTGTTACCCGATAACTTAAGTTTCAAATCAAGAAAATTGAGTTCTCTCTCGTTATTTTGTATCTCTTTTGTAAATTTCATTTTCTCGTGGAAACTGTTGAAAACATGAAACAGTTGTTGTAGATCTTGGTCACAACCTTGAAATAGTATGAGTATATCATCAACATAACAATTTCAACTGCTCAATTTCAAATATACCATTTTCTTCGAAAATTGAGCAGGATCATACCCCTACGTTACAAAAGCAAATTAGAGATACGTTAAGGAGAAGTAAACATCTTATGAAAGAGTTTCAAAAGAAAACCTTAATTAACATGAACCCTAGAGCACCTACGCTTAGAAGTCAGTTTAAGGTACACAAAAGTCAACACCCAGTTCGTCCCATTGTTAATGGAATAAAGAGCCCACATCACAAATTAGCGAGATTTTTACACACTAAAATTAAAGAAGCCTTTGTTTTTGAAAACAATTACTCTGTTAAAAATAGTGCTGAGGTAATAAACAAGCTAAAATCAATAGAGATCACTTCTTCCTCTCGTTTGGTTTCTTTTGACGTCGTAAGTTTATACACCAATGTTCCAGTGGATATCACTCTTAAGATTATTGAAGGTAACATTCGACAACATAAAACTTTAAGTGAGCTACAGTTATCGGAACTTATGTCACTACTGCAGGTTGTACTAGATTACAATTACTTTCAGTTTAATGGTAAAATGTATGAGCAACCATTCGGCTTAGCCATGGGTTGCCCGTTAGCTGGCATCTTTGCTGACATCTTTATGAATGCACTAGAAGAAAATTTCTTCAAAAACAACCCTACGTTAGGCAATAAGATTTCTTTTTATGCTCGTTATGTTGATGATATACTCATACTATTTCAAGGTTGTGACCAAGATCTACAACAACTGTTTCATGTTTTCAACAGTTTCCACGAGAAAATGAAATTTACAAAAGAGATACAAAATAACGAGAGAGAACTCAATTTTCTTGATTTGAAACTTAAGTTATCGGGTAACACCATTAGCTTCGACATTTTCCGTAAAGAAACTTTTTCTGATAATATTATTCCAGCAGATTCCTGTCATCCTCAAACTCACAAGATCGCCTTTTTTCATTCTGCAGTTCATCGCGCTGTGAGCACACCTTTAGCACAGAATTGTTTTGAAAATGAAATATTTTTATTAAAATCAATAGCCACTAACAATGGATACGACCCTAAATTAATTGACCAAATTGTTAAGAAAAAAACAGCTGTAAAATTTTCTACTTTAGGAGATAACAGGGCAAAGAACTATGAGAGTAATAACTTTATTTCTATTCCATTTTTAGGGAACGTTTCATATAAGATTAAAAGACTTTTACAGAAACAATACGGTTATAGAGTTGCTTTTTCCGTAAATAATAGCCTCAAACGTAGAGTAATTCATAATATTGGAGCACGAGAAGAACTCAGCACTAAGTCCGGTGTATACAAAATTACTTGTAACGACTGCCCAAACTATTACATAGGGCAGACAGGTAGACCCATTAAAGTTAGGTATAAAGAACACAAGTTAGGTAAAAATGGGGAAAACGTATATAATTCCACTTTTGCTGAACATCTATGGCTCTTACAGCACACGCCAAGAGAACTGGACGACGTAGAGCTGCTTCATGAAGCTGATAAAGGTGACAAACTAGACTTGCTCGAAGAATTAGAGATATTCAAGCATCTGTCTCTAAAAGATGGTTTTGTTCTTAATGAACAGGTGCAGCTTCGAAACAAAAATTTTTTAGACAGTTTCAAACCCCTCATTGCCTTAATGTAATATAGTCTGGCTGACTAGGAGTTATTTTCTTGCTCGTTGATGCCGGTGAAATGCGCTTTTCCTATCTTGTTGGGATCTACATATTGTGATGTTTGTTAATTATGAATTTCAATGTGTATGTGTAGTTAAATGACTACTATGTTTTATCATACAGACAGATGGTTTCGTTTTATTATAACATTTTGGTTGTTTCGCTAGTATGAATTTCACTGCCTACGTTACGCGAGACTCTCGCGCATTACAGTAGTGCCCTCTCTCGTTAGATGTTCCAAGCGCAAGCTTTATCCGTTTGACACTAGGACACAGGTAAATTTGGTTCTATATTTCTAGTTTACATAAATGTCTTTAATTGGCGTGATACGCTTTATGTATTAAGACAAAGTTTGAATTAACACAACCTTTAGTAATTTTGATGCGCTTATGTATGTATTCATGGATTGTAATATGCGCGAGTCTGGCACATGCAAGTGCCCTCTCTCGGCGAAACAATCTACCTTAGTGCCTTCACACTCGTGTCTCAACAGTTCATAGGCGAAGTAACATTGTTAAACTGTTCGCTTTGATCCTGTACCCATTACACATGTCGTACAAATGGAGATGATATTTTAATTACTGACGACGCCTTTTGGCATAATTGTTTCATTATTCTCCAGTGCATGATGTAATTTTAGTAAGTACTAAAGATTGTGTGCCTGTATTACTTTAGCAATTTCACCGTTATTTAAGCTTCTGTTTCTCACTTTCGTTGACATCTCGAGGGTTGGATCCCCTCCTTCGAAAGCGTCTGATTGCAAAGCCTGGGCTACTGTCAGGGTGGAATCTCCGTCTTCGAAGATTGTGTGTGTGTGTGTCTGTCTGTCTGTCTGTCTGCCCGCTGCTGTCGCTGTTCGTTCGTTCGTTCGTTCGTCCGTCCGTCCGTCCGCCTGCTGGCTGTCCATCGCCGTCGTCGTAACCGCTGCCGCCGCCGCCGCCGCCGCCGCCTGCTGTTCGTCCGCCTGTTCGCCGCCGACGCCGACGCCGACGCCGACGCCGCCTGCTGTTCGCCGCTGCCCATCGCCGACGCCGACGCCGACGCCGCCTGCTGCACGTCCGTCTGTCCGTCGCCGTTCGTCTGCAATGAGTACTCCCACCTCCACCGTGATCTACACCTCCCCCTCCCCCTCTCCCACAGTCACTTCCTGGAGTGCCGCCTCTGGCCTCCCTCCTTCCACCTCCCCTTCCCTTCCTCCACTTACCCACCCCCCTATCTCCTCCCCTGCTGTATACCCACACCTCTACACCCTTCCTCCAGCCTCCACACCCTCAACAGCTCCCACTACTACCCCCGCCCTCACGTACGCCTCTGTTGCCGCCTCTGCTGCCGCCCCTCAGGTGGTTGGCTTCCCCTCTCTCACCGACCCCGTCGCTTCGTCTTCTGCATCTCCCGCACGCATCACGTTGCGCCGAGCCACCATCGCCACCACTGAACCAGCTGCTTCTCCCGGTGCCTCCACTACGCCACAGGGATCTGCCACCCGCCACCTCCCTCTCCTCCCCGTCCCTCTCCCCTCCTCCCAGCCTCCAGTCTCCAAAAAACCCCAAAAGCGCGTCCTTACCGACTCTGCTCCCGCCACTTCCCACAAAAAATCAACGCCACCTCCCCCACCCCCTCCCCCTGCCGTCACCATGGACACCACCCCTCCTCCTGCCACCCCTACCTTGGCCCCCACCCTCCACACCTTTGTCCTGTCCACTCCCGATCCTAAGTTCCTCGACGCTCGTACCCTCACCAAGGAAATACGAAAGTACTTACCTGGTGCTCCCATCTCCCAACTCATTCCCCGCAGGGACTCAGTCCTTATCAAGTCCCCATCCCCATCATTTCACACAGACCTCCTGCGAAAACTCCCACGAGTTATGTTTGGCCCCCACGCCTCTCTGACACCCTTCCTTTCCGCTTCCACTCCTCGTCAGCCCCAGCCTCCCCGTCGCCCCCCCACCTACACCGCTGTGATCACCAAGCTCAGCCCGGTGATCACAGAGGATGAAGTGTTGGTAGAATTGAACTCCCACCCGGACTTGGACATCCGCTCTGCTCGCTGTATCCACAATGCCTCTGGTCCCACCTACCTCATGCGGGTATTCTCAGAGTCCGCCCCGTCCATAGACCATCTCCTCACCCAGGGTGCCCTGATATACCACCGTCGCCACCCTGTTGAATCCTCCAAATCCCCTCCCCAATCCTACCGTTGCCAACGGTGCCTGATGTACAATGACCACCTGACTCCCAACTGCAAAAACCCCCCCACCTGTTCCCATTGCAAGGCCTCCCACTTTCTCAAGAACTGCCCCAACCTCGCTGCTCCTCCTTCCTGTAATACCTGCAATGGCCCCCATCCCACATACTCCTACAAGTGTAAAGCTAAACCCCCTCCAGCCACCCCTGAACTTAGTCCCAGTTCGTCCCGTCGATCCTCCTGTCCATCCTAACAATTCCCTCCGTCCACCCCCCACGGCCGAGGACATCATCCGGTTCCTTACCGTTGTACTCCAAAACATTCACCCTTTTCAGCGCCCGCACACCTTCCAACAAATATCCCTTGCTGCTCGCTCTGTGTTCCACCTGAACACCTTCGCCACTTACTCCCACAACCAAGCCCACTTCACCTTCACCCGCCTCGACACCCTAGTTTAAGTCTCTTCCCTTCCCTCTCTTCCCCCCCTCCTTCCCGTCATGGCGCGGCACGAGTCTCGCATCCTCTTCCAGAACATTCGCTCCCTCCGCTCCAACAAATACCTCCTCATGCACACCCTCTCCCACCACCAGGTCGACGCCTTCCTCCTGAATGAAACCTTTCTCCAGCCCCACCATTCTGTCCGCTCCTCCCCCTATATCCTCCACCGCATTGATGCTCCTGGTCCTCGTGCGCAGGGTGGAGTCGCGATTGGCCACCTTAAGCATGTCCCCGTCCGGCCACAACCTCTCCTCAATGACCCCACTGAACACCTTATCCTTAGCGTCTTCTTCCCCTCCCTCACCATTACCTGTGCCACCATCTATGTCCGCTCCACTGCTCCTCTTCCTTATGACTTCATCTCACACATTGATCACACCTTCTCCACCTATGTGATTGCCGCCGACCTCAACGTCCATAGCCGCCCTCCTGCTGCCCTTCGGCGGTGGCATCAGTTCCTCTCCACAATCCAGGGTGACCTTGTTCCCATTCCCCAGCACACCCGACCCGAAAGTAACACCACCCCCGATGTTGTCATTGCCTCCGCCAACCTCCTTGGGCGTATCACTGTCGCCGTCCTTGACCCCACAGGTAGCGATCACCTCCCTGTCCTTCTCACCATAACGTCTGCAAACCGCCCCCCTCCAGCTCCGCAACCTGCACCCCCTCCCAAGGTCGTCCATGACTATCGCCGTGCCAACTGGGCTGCCTACCGGGACTCCATCTCCACCCAGGTCGAAAGCCACCCTCTTACCTATCGCCATCCTGACGACATCATCCGCGCCTCGTCCTTCCTTCAGACGGTAATTACTAACGCCGTGGAGGCCCATGTTCCTACTAAAACCATCCACCCACACCGTCCCACTCTCCCTCCGCGGGCTGTCCTCCTCCTCCGTGAATCCCGCCGCCTCTATCGCTCCTTCCTCCGCACTCGTGACAGGGATACACTCCAACGCCACCGGCAAATACAGCGACACGTACGGAACCTTATTACAGCAACGAAACGCCGGGACTGGCGCCAGACCTGCACACGACTCAATGCCACCCTCCCTATCAACTCCTCCAAGTACTGGTCTGCCTTCCATCGTCTTACTGGTTCCCTTTCCGCTCCCCACTACCCCCTTCTCCATAACGATCGCCCCCTTCCAGACAACCTCAGTAAGGCCAACCACTTCGCTTCCCACCTTTCCGAGGTCTTCTCCATCCCCGATGATCCCCACTTTGATTATTCTCTTTTCCCCACCGTCATGGAACGTGCTGATACCTCAGTCGCTCCACTTGCTCCTAGTCTCCAGTACTTGGGGCAGTTGCCCCCCTCGGACGTCAACACTCCCATCACAGCACAAGACATTAAACTTCTCCTCCAGTCCAAACGCAACACGGCCCCTGGTCACGACTGTGTCACCTACCGTCACCTTCGAGAAAGCCCCTATTCCTTCCTAACTGTCCTCGCCCATCTCTATAATGTCATCCTCTCTACTGGCTTCTACCCTGACCTGTGGAAGACCTCCCGCGTCCTCCTCTTCCTCAAACCCAACAAACCCCCTTCTGCCGCCTCTTCCTATCGTCCCATCTGCCTCACCTCCGTCTTCAGTAAGGTCCTTGAATCCATCCTCTCCCACCGTATCCATCGGCACCTTGCTCAACACCACCTCCTCCCCCTTACCCAGTGTGGCTTCCGACCCTCCTTCTCTGCTGATGACCAACTCCTCAACCTTGTTCACCTTCTGTCCCTCCAGCTCAACTCCCGTCGCTCCGCCATTTTTGTTTCCCTTGACCTCCAAAATGCCTATGACCGTGTATGGCATCCCGGTCTCCTCTTTAAACTCCAAACCTACGCCCTGCCTATCAATTTTGTCCGTCTGGTCGCTTCCTTCCTCTCGCACCGTCCTTCCTATGTCGCCCTCCACAACACCAACTCCCGTATCTTTTATCCCACGGCTGGCGTCCCCCAGGGTTCTGTCCTCTCCCCTCTCCTTTATCTCTTGTATACAGCTGATATGCCCAAGCCACCCCCACCAGTTCACCTTCTCCAATATGCTGATGACACCGCCTTCCTGGCTCTCTATCCTACCCTTCAAGGTCTCAACGTACCCTCCAAACCCACCTTAACCAGTTCACCACTTGGTGTAACCAGTGGCTCCTCCGTCTCAACCCCTCCAAAACCCAGGCAATCATCATAGGCCGTACCACTCGCTCCTTTCGCCTCCAAGATTTCTACCTCACCCTTTATGGTCGTCCTATCCAACTCACCCCCACCCTGAAATACCTTGGCCTCACCCTTGACCGACACCTCACCTGGACCCCTCATCTCCTGACCATCCAGCAGAAAGCCCATTCCCGCCTCCGCCTGCTGAAACTCCTGTCCGGCCGGACATGGGGATTGCATCCTTCTACCATCCTCCACACCTACAAATCCCTCATCCGTCCTATCCTCTGTTATGCCAGCGTCGCCTGGATCTCCGCCCCCACCCGCTTTTACAAGGCTCTCCAAATCCTTGAACGCCATGCGCTCCGCCTTGCCTTCCGTATCCGCCTTCCTTCCCCCACACGACTCCTGTATGAACTGATCCCCTTCCCCCACCTCCTCTTGTTCCTCCAACATCTCCGCATCCTTTACATTGTTCGCAGGGTTGATCCCCCCCACCCTCTGGTTTCCTCCTTCCTCTCCACCCCCCGCCCGTTGCCGCGCCTCTATCGCTGTATCCCTCCCTCTCTCCACCTCCACACCCTCCATCTCCTTCATCAGGGCAATTTCCAACGCCTCCCCCTCCCGGATGACGAACTTCGCCGTGACATATACCCTTCCTTCCAACTATAACCCGGCCTTGTTCCCCCCCCCCCCTCCCCAGGGCCCCCTTCTCCTCTTTCCTCCTTCTCCCAGAGCGGATTTTCCTCCATCCCCCCCTCCCCTGAGACCCTGCACCCCATACTTGCCTCTCTCCTTCCCACATCCCTCCCTACCTGGCCCTCTTCCGAGCGCCCCCCATTTCCCCTCCCCCCATCTCTTCCCCTCCCTCCCTTCTTCAGGTCTCCCTCATCTCCTTGAACCTGGCAGATCCTCTGTATTGATCAACATCAGTGTGCCACGTCAGTGTTGTGTTTCGTGCTTTTCTCGTGTGCGTCAAGAGGTGTGATTTTAATTGTGTGCTGCCTTGAGGTTCGCCGTCAGTGCTACGCTGTGTGCTATGCCAGCCGTCAACACCTTTATGCTCCAGTCATACTGTGCCTTGTGTTTCTTTTAATCGTCGCAGTGTGTGGCCTTTTGTGTGTGCTACTTTTAAACAGTTTTTTATCTCCATTTTACAGTCACCCCGTTTTTTGTATATTGCCTTCCATGATGTTCTCCCTTTTTATATCTATGTTCGCCTTCTTCTCTCCTTTGCTGTTTTTAAATGTCTTCTATTGTTTTGTTCTATGTCTTTCGGCTGAAGAGCAGCGCATATGCTGCTGCCAGCCCGCCCCGATAGGGGAATTGAAATACAATAAAGAAAAAAAAAAAAAAAAAAAAAAAAAAAAACTTTCGTTGACATCTCGAGGGTTGGATCCCCTCCTTCGAAAGCGTCTGATTGCAAAGCCTGGGCTACTGTCAGGGTGGAATCTCCGTCTTCGAAGATTGTGTGTGTGTGTGTCTGTCTGTCTGTCTGCCCGCTGCTGTCGCTGTTCGTTCGTTCGTTCGTTCGTCCGTCCGTCCGCCTGCTGGCTGTCCATCGCCGTCGTCGTAACCGCTGCCGCCGCCGCCGCCGCCGCCGCCGCCGCCGCCTGCTGTTCGTCCGCCTGTTCGCCGCCGACGCCGACGCCGACGCCGACGCCGCCTGCTGTTCGCCGCTGCCCATCGCCGACGCCGACGCCGACGCCGCCTGCTGCACGTCCGTCTGTCCGTCGCCGTTCGTCTGCAATGAGTACTCCCACCTCCACCGTGATCTACACCTCCCCCTCCCCCTCTCCCACAGTCACTTCCTGGAGTGCCGCCTCTGGCCTCCCTCCTTCCACCTCCCCTTCCCTTCCTCCACTTACCCACCCCCCTATCTCCTCCCCTGCTGTATACCCACACCTCTACACCCTTCCTCCAGCCTCCACACCCTCAACAGCTCCCACTACTACCCCCGCCCTCACGTACGCCTCTGTTGCCGCCTCTGCTGCCGCCCCTCAGGTGGTTGGCTTCCCCTCTCTCACCGACCCCGTCGCTTCGTCTTCTGCATCTCCCGCACGCATCACGTTGCGCCGAGCCACCATCGCCACCACTGAACCAGCTGCTTCTCCCGGTGCCTCCACTACGCCACAGGGATCTGCCACCCGCCACCTCCCTCTCCTCCCCGTCCCTCTCCCCTCCTCCCAGCCTCCAGTCTCCAAAAAACCCCAAAAGCGCGTCCTTACCGACTCTGCTCCCGCCACTTCCCACAAAAAATCAACGCCACCTCCCCCACCCCCTCCCCCTGCCGTTACCATGGACACCACCCCTCCTCCTGCCACCCCTACCTTGGCCCCCACCCTCCACACCTTTGTCCTGTCCACTCCCGATCCTAAGTTCCTCGACGCTCGTACCCTCACCAAGGAAATACGAAAGTACTTACCTGGTGCTCCCATCTCCCAACTCATTCCCCGCAGGGACTCAGTCCTTATCAAGTCCCCATCCCCATCATTTCACACAGACCTCCTGCGAAAACTCCCACGAGTTATGTTTGGCCCCCACGCCTCTCTGACACCCTTCCTTTCCGCTTCCACTCCTCGTCAGCCCCAGCCTCCCCGTCGCCCCCCCACCTACACCGCTGTGATCACCAAGCTCAGCCCGGTGATCACAGAGGATGAAGTGTTGGTAGAATTGAACTCCCACCCGGACTTGGACATCCGCTCTGCTCGCTGTATCCACAATGCCTCTGGTCCCACCTACCTCATGCGGGTATTCTCAGAGTCCGCCCCGTCCATAGACCATCTCCTCACCCAGGGTGCCCTGATATACCACCGTCGCCACCCTGTTGAATCCTCCAAATCCCCTCCCCAATCCTACCGTTGCCAACGGTGCCTGATGTACAATGACCACCTGACTCCCAACTGCAAAAACCCCCCCACCTGTTCCCATTGCAAGGCCTCCCACTTTCTCAAGAACTGCCCCAACCTCGCTGCTCCTCCTTCCTGTAATACCTGCAATGGCCCCCATCCCACATACTCCTACAAGTGTAAAGCTAAACCCCCTCCAGCCACCCCTGAACTTAGTCCCAGTTCGTCCCGTCGATCCTCCTGTCCATCCTAACAATTCCCTCCGTCCACCCCCCACGGCCGAGGACATCATCCGGTTCCTTACCGTTGTACTCCAAAACATTCACCCTTTTCAGCGCCCACACACCTTCCAACAAATATCCCTTGCTGCTCGCTCTGTGTTCCACCTGAACACCTTCGCCACTTACTCCCACAACCAAGCCCACTTCACCTTCACCCGCCTCGACACCCTAGTTTAAGTCTCTTCCCTTCCCTCTCTTCCCCCCCTCCTTCCCGTCATGGCGCGGCACGAGTCTCGCATCCTCTTCCAGAACATTCGCTCCTTCCGCTCCAACAAATACCTCCTCATGCACACCCTCTCCCACCACCAGGTCGACGCCTTCCTCCTGAATGAAACCTTTCTCCAGCCCCACCATTCTGTCCGCTCCTCCCCCTATATCCTCCACCGCATTGATGCTCCTGGTCCTCGTGCGCAGGGTGGAGTCGCGATTGGCCACCTTAAGCATGTCCCCGTCCGGCCACAACCTCTCCTCAATGACCCCACTGAACACCTTATCCTTAGCGTCTTCTTCCCCTCCCTCACCATTACCTGTGCCACCATCTATGTCCGCTCCACTGCTCCTCTTCCTTATGACTTCATCTCACACATTGATCACACCTTCTCCACCTATGTGATTGCCGCCGACCTCAACGTCCATAGCCGCCCTCCTGCTGCCCTTCGGCGGTGGCATCAGTTCCTCTCCACAATCCAGGGTGACCTTGTTCCCATTCCCCAGCACACCCGACCCGAAAGTAACACCACCCCCGATGTTGTCATTGCCTCCGCCAACCTCCTTGGGCGTATCACTGTCGCCGTCCTTGACCCCACAGGTAGCGATCACCTCCCTGTCCTTCTCACCATAACGTCTGCAAACCGCCCCCCTCCAGCTCCGCAACCTGCACCCCCTCCCAAGGTCGTCCATGACTATCGCCGTGCCAACTGGGCTGCCTACCGGGACTCCATCTCCACCCAGGTCGAAAGCCACCCTCTTACCTATCGCCATCCTGACGACATCATCCGCGCCTCGTCCTTCCTTCAGACGGTAATTACTAACGCCGTGGAGGCCCATGTTCCTACTAAAACCATCCACCCACACCGTCCCACTCTCCCTCCGCGGGCTGTCCTCCTCCTCCGTGAATCCCGCCGCCTCTATCGCTCCTTCCTCCGCACTCGTGACAGGGATACACTCCAACGCCACCGGCAAATACAGCGACACGTACGGAACCTTATTACAGCAACGAAACGCCGGGACTGGCGCCAGACCTGCACACGACTCAATGCCACCCTCCCTATCAACTCCTCCAAGTACTGGTCTGCCTTCCATCGTCTTACTGGTTCCCTTTCTGCTCCCCACTACCCCCTTCTCCATAACGATCGCCCCCTTCCAGACAACCTCAGTAAGGCCAACCACTTCGCTTCCCACCTTTCCGAGGTCTTCTCCATCCCCGATGATCCCCACTTTGATTATTCTCTTTTCCCCACCGTCATGGAACGTGCTGATACCTCAGTCGCTCCACTTGCTCCTAGTCTCCAGTACTTGGGGCAGTTGCCCCCCTCGGACGTCAACACTCCCATCACAGCACAAGACATTAAACTTCTCCTCCAGTCCAAACGCAACACGGCCCCTGGTCACGACTGTGTCACCTACCGTCACCTTCGAGAAAGCCCCTATTCCTTCCTAACTGTCCTCGCCCATCTCTATAATGTCATCCTGTCTACTGGCTTCTACCCTGACCTGTGGAAGACCTCCCGCGTCCTCCTCTTCCTCAAACCCAACAAACCCCCTTCTGCCGCCTCTTCCTATCGTCCCATCTGCCTCACCTCCGTCTTCAGTAAGGTCCTTGAATCCATCCTCTCCCACCGTATCCATCGGCACCTTGCTCAACACCACCTCCTCCCCCTTACCCAGTGTGGCTTCCGACCCTCCTTCTCTGCTGATGACCAACTCCTCAACCTTGTTCACCTTCTGTCCCTCCAGCTCAACTCCCGTCGCTCCGCCATTTTTGTTTCCCTTGACCTCCAAAATGCCTATGACCGTGTATGGCATCCCGGTCTCCTCTTTAAACTCCAAACCTACGCCCTGCCTATCAATTTTGTCCGTCTGGTCGCTTCCTTCCTCTCGCACCGTCCTTCCTATGTCGCCCTCCACAACACCAACTCCCGTATCTTTTATCCCACGGCTGGCGTCCCCCAGGGTTCTGTCCTCTCCCCTCTCCTTTATCTCTTGTATACAGCTGATATGCCCAAGCCACCCCCACCAGTTCACCTTCTCCAATATGCTGATGACACCGCCTTCCTGGCTCTCTATCCTACCCTTCAAAGGTCTCAACGTACCCTCCAAACCCACCTTAACCGGTTCACCACTTGGTGTAACCAGTGGCTCCTCCGTCTCAACCCCTCCAAAACCCAGGCAATCATCATAGGCCGTACCACTCGCTCCTTTCGCCTCCAAGATTTCTACCTCACCCTTTATGGTCGTCCTATCCAACTCACCCCCACCCTGAAATACCTTGGCCTCACCCTTGACCGACACCTCACCTGGACCCCTCATGTCCTGACCATCCAGCAGAAAGCCCATTCCCGCCTCCACCTGCTGAAACTCCTGTCCGGCCGGACATGGGGATTGCATCCTTCTACCATCCTCCACACCTACAAATCCCTCATCCGTCCTATCCTCTGTTATGCCAGCGTCGCCTGGATCTCCGCCCCCACCCGCTTTTACAAGGCTCTCCAAATCCTTGAACGCCATGCGCTCCGCCTTGCCTTCCGTATCCGCCTTCCTTCCCCCACACGGCTCCTGTATGAACTGATCCCCTTCCCCCACCTCCTCTTGTTCCTCCAACATCTCCGCATCCTTTACATTGTTCGCAGGGTTGATCCCCCCCACCCTCTGGTTTCCTCCTTCCTCTCCACCCCCCGCCCGTTGCCGCGCCTCTATCGCTGTATCCCTCCCTCTCTCCACCTCCACACCCTCCATCTCCTTCATCAGGGCAATTTCCAACGCCTCCCCCTCCCGGATGACGAACTTCGCCGTGACATATACCCTTCCTTCCAACTATAACCCGGCCTTGTTCCCCCCCCCCCTCCCCAGGGCCCCCTTCTCCTCTTTCCTCCTTCTCCCAGAGCGGATTTTCCTCCATCCCCCCCTCCCCTGAGACCCTGCACCCCATACTTGCCTCTCTCCTTCCCACATCCCTCCCTACCTGGCCCTCTTCCGAGCGCCCCCCATTTCCCCTCCCCCATCTCTTCCCCTCCCTCCCTTCTTCAGGTCTCCCTCATCTCCTTGAACCTGGCAGATCCTCTGTATTGATCAACATCAGTGTGCCACGTCAGTGTTGTGTTTCGTGCTTTTCTCGTGTGCGTCAAGAGGTGTGATTTTAATTGTGTGCTGCCTTGAGGTTCGCCGTCAGTGCTACGCTGTGTGCTATGCCAGCCGTCAACACCTTTATGCTCCAGTCATACTGTGCCTTGTGTTTCTTTTACTCGTCGCAGTGTGTGGCTTTTTGTGTGTGCTACTTTTAAACAGTTTTTTATCTCCATTTTACAGTCACCCCGTTTTTTGTATATTGCCTTCCATGATGTTCTCCCTTTTTATATCTATGTTCGCCTTCTTCTCTCCTTTGCTGTTTTTAAATGTCTTCTATTGTTTTGTTCTATGTCTTTCGGCTGAAGAGCAGCGCATATGCTGCTGCCAGCCCGCCCCGATAGGGGAATTGAAATACAATAAAGAAAAAAAAAAAAAAAAAAAAAACACTTTCGTTGATATGGCTTTTCTAATGAATGTGTCTTTCTATTCAGGAAATGTACTTCTGATGAAAGTATATTTATATGTACCGAAACCTTGGTCAAGAATTTTAATAAAAAAATTCTATCCTGCAACTGTTTTTGACTGCCATCCTTTATTGTGAAGAATTTTTACAGTTGCTGCTGCAGCCATGTTTAAAATCTTGAAAAAAAAACTGTCGATTCAGTTATCGTTAGGGACAACTCGGCCCGAAACAAGAATGACCAATAGTATTTCGGTTGGGTCACGTGACGTCTCTCGCTTGTTACTTCGGAGACACCATGTGGATTTCACCGCATTGTTTCTGTATTATGACATGTGTGTTGTTACAGTATGCCTTTTCCAAGCTATGGTGTGCCGAAGACATGTCACAAACGTCATTCTTGATACGATATGTTGCAATCAAAAGTCAGTTAATGGCATATCAGCGGTAAAGGGCCCAATTTTTGTTACGGTGTCGAAGGAAGTAGGTTCGCATCCTGCGCCGAGCAAATCTTTTTTTCCATTGTTGCCTTTGTGACACTTACTGGTTATTTCTGATTCAGCTAACAGAATAATGCTCTGCAATATTCGATATTATTTTCACACAAGAACGTGGTCTCTCAGGAACGACTTTCTTAGGTTTTGTGACTTCACTCTGATTAAAAAACGAAAGTTGAAACACCAGGAAGTGAAACGACCAGCAATGATATTTGTTCTCTAGATTGTTTCGAATGCTTTGCTGTTTATTCCGAATATTTTGCAGTTTCCGAGGGTATGGATAGGCAGGAACCTAAGAGGACAGCTTGAATTGCTCCCAGAAAAACGTGCAGAAGTGACATGTATATTCTTGCTTGTCACTTTTTTAAGCTGCGACCAATTCGTTAACAACGCATTCGTGAACTCAGCGGAGACGATGAAGATCGCATGAGACAGAGAGTGATAATGAAGTTAGTGCTAAACAGAAAATGGACATTGACGCTATGGTGCCCGACTATGATTCGTATTATAATTTCCGTAATTCAAGTTTTACGTGTTAATAATTAATCACTTAACGGTCAAATGAAGATTTAACTTTAGCAAGTAACACTACTTGCCACTACAGCTAATCAACAAAAATTGTACTACAAATTACGAAAACAGTTTTCGGCGAATCTTTATAAAAGGTCAGTGTTCCAGAAGCAGAAACCAGCAACACGAGCAGCCACGTATTAAAAATATGGACAAGTTTTATTTCCTTCCCGTTTTCCACAAAAATAGCTACACTGAGTGAATTTTCTCATTATCAGTGTTGAAAGGTGACCTGTTTTAACTGGTAAAAACCATACAAGAGCCAAAATCGCACAAAATATTTTTTATTCAAAGAACCTGTTTCACCAGTCTTTGCTGTTACCTTCAGCTCATAAACTTCTTTTTGTAGTAAAACATGTTCGTTTTACGCTTAGCCTGAGGTTTAACGTAACCTGAGGTTCAGCGTAAAATGAACGTGTTTTACTATAAAAAGACGTTTCAGAGCTGAAGATGAAAGCAAATACTAGTAAAACATGTTGTCTTGAATAAAAAAATGTTTTTTGCAATCGTGGCTTTTGAATAGTTTTTGAGAACTACACTGAGTAATGAATCTTTTGTCGGTAAATTGTTTCCCCAACGTTTCACATGCAAACATTCAGCTTTCGTTATTTTTGCCATAGCGCCGACAGATCACCAAAGATAAAAAAGGTCTCCGCCAAACCGCACACAAACTCATCCGAAACGAAGCAATCCTATTGGCTCTGGCTAGCCTGAAATACTATTCGGTATTCACATTTCGTGCCGAGCTGTCCCTAACGATAAGTGTCCATTCTACCGTGCGACCTGATACCTACCTATTACGGTCGCTGGCTACCGGTACAAAGAGAATAGCTCGGTTCCTAGCGAGACTTCCGCAGACCCAGCTTCATCTGCAGTTTTCGTCTTTTCCTCACTGAGTCGACATCGGCCCTGAGCCCCCGCCGTGACGGACGCGACACGTTTCGACGAGCTTCGTACCGAGACGGTCGTCGTAAAGTGTATACTCACCCGCGCCGCGTCGTCTCTACATCCACTACGCAGCGCGGTGTGTAAATCAGTGATTCACGCCGGAAGACATGCCGACCGGCAGGCATTAGTGTGTGCTGTCATCATTCCGAGCCCCATCCGTCGCAACCCGTATTCCCGTGTGATAGCTGTGTGCCATTCATTCGGATGTTGCCCCGGCCCATTCTCCAGCGAGAGCCGATTACTCCCACGCCTCGTGTCAGCAAAATCGGTGTCGCTCGGGTGGATACTCAGGGACGAGATAGTGACTTTGTCCGCTATTCTCACCGCGCCACTCTCTCTTTCACCTAGTGCCATCACATCTGGGACTATTTCGTGCTTTTCGTGTGGTAGTAGAGTCATCCCCAGTGAACCATGGACCTTGCCGTTGGTTGGGAGGCTTGCGTGCCTCAACAATACAGATAGCCCTACATAGATTCAACCACAACGGAGGGGTATCTGTTGAGAGGCCAGATAATCGTGTGGTTCCTGAAGTGGGGCAACAGCCTTTTCAATAGTTGCAGGGGCAGCTATCTGGATAATTGATTGAACGGACATTCCAACGTCAACCAAAATAGGTTGCTGCGCTGGTATTGCAAACGGCTGAAAGCAAGAGGAAACTACGGCTGTAATTTTTCCCGACGCATGCAGTTTTACTGTAAGGTCAATTGATGATGGCATCCTCTTCGGTAAGATATTTCTGAGGTAAAATAGTTCCCCATTCACATCTCGGGGTGGGAACTACTCAGGAGGACGTCGCTATTAGGAGAAAGAAAACTGGCGTTCTACGGAGCATGAAATGTCAGATCCCTTAACGCGACAAGTGGGTTAGAAAATTTAAAAAGGGAAATGGAGAGGGTACAGTTAGATATAGTGAGAATTAGTGAAGTTCGATGGCAGGAGGATAAGACTTCTGGTCAGGTAAACATAGGGTAATAAATACAAAATCAAATATGGGTAATGCAGGATTAGGTCTAACAACGAACACAAAAATAAGAACGCAGATAAATTACTACGAACAGCGCAGTCAACAGCAGTAGACAAGACAGACACGAAGCCTACACCCCCAATAGTAGCTCAAGTTTATATGCCAAGTAGCTGCGCAGGAGGAGATTGAGGACATACGAGGTAAAGGAAATTATTCAGATGGTTAAGAGAGCCGAAAATGTAATACACATGCGGGACTGGAAGTCGGTAGTAGGTGGTGGTGGTGGTTGTTGGGATGTTTAAGGGGGACTAAACAGCTAAGGTCATCAGTCCCCATTCGGTAGTAGGGAAAGGAAGAGAAGGAAAAGTAATAGGTGGACATGGACTTTGGTAAGGAATGAAAGAGGGAGCCGCCCGGTAGAATTTTGCACAGAGCGTAACTTAACTTGGTTTAAGAATCGTGAAAGAAGACTGTATGCGTAGAAGAGGCAGGGAGAAAAAAATAGTTCAAATGGCTCTGAGCACTATGGGACTTAACTTCAGAGGTCATCAGTCCCCTAGAACTTAGAACCACTTAAACCTAACTAATCTAAGAACATCACACACATCCATGCCCAAGGCAGGATTCGAACCTGCGACCGCAGCGGTCGCGCCGTTCCAGACTGAAGCGCCTAGAACAGCTCGGCCACTCCGGCCGGAGAGGCCTGGAGACACCGGAAGCCTTTACATATATTATGTAGTGGTAAGGCAGAGATTTAGGAACAAGGTTTTAAATTGTAAGAAATTTCCATTTGCTTATGAAATGTAGATAAAACTGAAGAAACAGCAAAAAGGTGGGACTTTAAGGAGATGGGACCTGCATAAACTGAAAGAACCAGAGGTTAGGGAGTTCCATTGGGGAACGATACACAAGAAGATGGAAAACAATAGATTAGAAGAAGAATGTGTAGCTTTGAGAGATGAAACACTGAAGGCAGCATAGAATGAAGTGGATAAATAGACGAGGGCTAGTAGAAATCCTTGGGTAACAGAAGAGATCCTGAATTTAATTGATAAAGGGAGAAAATTTAAAAATGCAGTAAATAAATCAGGCTAAAAGGAATACAAACGTCTCAAAAATGATATTGACAGGAAGGTCAAAATTATTAATTAGGAATGGCTAGAGGACAAATGTAAGGATATGGAAGCATATATCACTAGGAGTAAGATATATGCCACCTACAGCAAAATGGAAGATGTCTTTGGAGATAAGAAAACCACCTGCATGAATATCAAGAGCTGAGTTGGAAAACCAGTCCTAAGCAAAGAATCTAAAGCAGAAAGGTGGAAGGAGTACATAGAAGATATATATAAGGACGATGTACTTGAGGACAGTATTATGGAAATGGTAGAGGACGTAGATGACGATGAGATAGGAGATATCATACTGCTTGAAGAATTTGATAGGACACTGAAAAACCTAATTCGAAACAAGGCCGCGGGAGTAAAGTTACTGATAACCTTGGGAAGGCCAGCCATGACAAAACTCTTCTATATGGTGAGCAAGATGTATGAGATAAGCGAAATACCTTCAGACTTCAAGAGGAATACAATAATTCCAGTTTCAAAGAAAACAGTTGCCGACAGTTGTGAAATCGCCGAACTATCAATTTAATAAGTCACGGTTGCAAAATACTTACACGAGCTCTTTACAGACGATTGTAGGAACCCGTAGAACAGTCTGGAACCGCGCGATAGCTACGGTCGCAGGTTCGAATCCTGCCTCGGGCATGGATGTGTGTGATGTCCTTAGGTGAGTTAGGTTTAAGTAGTTATAAGTTCTAGGGGACTGATGGCCTTAGAAGTTAAGTCCCATAGTGCTCAGAGCCATTTGAACCATTTTTTGAACCCGTAGAAGCCGACCTCGGGGAAGATCAGTTTGGATTCCGTAGAAATGTAGGAACACGCGAGGCAACACTGACCCAACGACTTACCTTAGAAGACAGGTTAAGGAAAGACAAACTTACGTTTGTATCGTTTGTAGACTTAGAGAAAATGTTTGACCATGTTGACTGGAATACTCTCTTTCAAATGCTAGTGCTAGCAGGGGTATAATACAGGGAGTGAAATCCTATTTGCAATTTTTGCAGAAACCAGATGGCAGTTACAAGAGCCGATGGGGCACGAAAGGGAAGCAGTAGCTGAGCAGGGAGTGTGACATGATTGTAGCCAATCCCCGATATTATTCACTCTTTATGTCGAGCAAGCAGTAAAGGAAACAAACAAAACGTTAGGAGTAGGAATCAAAATCCGGGAAGAAGAAATGAAAACTTTGAGGTTTGCCAATGACATTGTGATTCTGTCAGCGACAGCAAAGGGTTGGAAGAGCAGTTGAAGGCAATGAACAGTATTTTCAAAGGAGGTTATAAGACCAACATTAACAAAAGGAAAACGAGAAAAATGGAGTATAGTCGAATTAAATAATGTGATTAAGAAATGAGACACTTAAAGTAGTAGATAAGTTTTGCTATTAGGGGAAGGAAAATAACTGATGATGGTCGAAGTAGAGAAGATGTAAAATGTAGATTGGCGATGACAAGGAAACGTTTATCAAGAAGAGAAATTTGTTAACATCGAGTATAGGTGTCAGTGTCACGTTGTCTTTTCTGAAAGTATTTGTGTGGAGTGTAGCCATGTATGGAAGTAAAGCATGGGCGATAAATAGTTTAGACAAGAAGAGAACAGAAGCGTTTGAAATGTGGTACTACAGAAGAATAGTGAAGATTATTTGGGCAGGTCACGTAGCTAATAATGGGGTACTGAATAGGAGTGGTGAGAAGAGGAATTTTGTGGCTCAACTTGACTAGGAGAAAGAATCGGTTGATAGGCATCTGAGGCATCAAGGGATCACCAATTTAGTATTGGAGGGAAGTGTGGAGGGTAAAAATCGTAGAGGAAGACCATTAGATGAATACACTAAGCAGATTCAGAGGGGTGTTGGTTGCAGTAGTTACTCGAAGATGAAGAGACTTGCACAGGATAGAGCAGCATGGAGAGCTGCATCAAACCGGACTTTGGACTGAAGACCACAACAACAACGACAGTTTAGTCGTGTTAATAAATGTTTAGCCACGTCTGGACATTCACATTTTTGCAATACCTGTCATGTCTAATTTCTCAATTTTGTGATTATTTTAGTAACTTAGATAGGATAACGTTTCTACAGTTTCTCTGATAACACCCATGTGCTGGTGCAGTATTGCCAACGTTGCACTACTGTTTATGTCTAACTCTACGTTTTGAATGATGCTCCATATGATGGAAAGACGCGAATTTGGTATTTCATGATGGTGCACCAGCACAATTTTACGTGGCTGGTCTGAATACATAGAACCAATTTTCAATAAGTGTGTCCGTTGAGGCTCGACTATACTATGACCTCAGAAGTCTACTACCTTGAACCAGACGGACTTTTTGTTTGTGGATGTTTAAAAGCTTTGGTTTGTTCCAACATTGTTTACACTGTCGATTAATTACTGGAACTTATTGTCGATGGTCCTCGATGCATTCAATACATGTTTGGGAGTTTTGGATTTATCTCGGCATTGATGAGGGGAAGTGCTGCGGCCTGCCTTCAAGCGACCAGTGGCCATGTGGAAAACGTGTGACGTGTTTGTCGTAAAGCGCACGGTTTGCAGATTGGAACGTAGGGGATTTTGTTATAAGGCCGTCACGTACGTAATCGTTCAGAAACCACTAGTTTTTGGAAACATGTTTGTTAATATTAGTTGCATATTTCGTTGGTCTTTACTCGAGCATTCGGTTTTTGCCCCTGCCCCCCTAATAGTCAAAAACTAAGTATAAAAATATAAATACTTCAGGTACAATGTTCTTTGGGGCGGAAGGGGGGGGGGGGTAGGTAACCACCCACACTTCTCTCTCTCGTTATAAGAGCATCTTGTTAATTCTGTGAAAACACACACTCTAAGACAAGAAAGAAAAAAAGGAAAGAAAAAACGACGCACTATGAAGGAATTATCCTAATGGGACTGAAATCGGTAGATGTGAAGTACATCTACAGACAAACAAATGATTACAACATGGGAAAGGTCGATTCAAAAGAAAGAGATTCAAAAATTGAGCAAGTTAATAACGCGTTGTTCCCCCTCTGGTCATAACGCAAGCAATTATTTTTCATGGTACTGATTGATAGTGTTTTTCGATATCATCCTGATGGTTATAGTTCCAAATTCTGTCGAAATGGTGTGACAGATCGTCAAAATCCTGAGCTGGTTGGAGAAACCTGCCCATAACGCTCCAAACTTTCTCAGGTGGAGAAATATCCGGCGGCCTTGCTGACCAACGTAGGGTTTGGCAAGCACGAAGACAAGCGGCAGAAACTCTTGCTGTGTGCGAGCGAGCATTAGCTTGCTGAAATGTAAGCCCAGGATGGCCTGACATGAAGGACGACCAGTCGGGGCTTAGAATATCGTCGACGTACCATTGTGCTGTAGTGTTGCCACTGATGACAACGAAAGGGTTCCTGCTAAGAAAAGAAGTGGCACGCCCGACCATCACTCCTAGGTGTCGGGCCGTTTGGCGGGCGACAGTCAGGTTACTTATCCCACTGCTGTCCTGGGTGTCTCCAGTCACGTCTTTCATGGTCCCGGGGCCGAAATATTCAAAGCGGGACTCATCACTGAAGACATATCTACTCCACTGAATGGGATTCCAGGCTGAATGTGCCCGACATCATTGCAAAGGGGCTTCTTGGCGTACAGTGGTCAATGGTAGTGGGCCTAAGAGGCTCTGTGAGCACAGCCTCCTTTCTGCGAGCTGCCTATTGATGGCCCTTTGGGTCACTGAAGTACCTGTTGCATGTCGGATCGATGACAATAATAAATCCGTTGCTCTAAGGACCTCTCTGACGACTGCTCGGACCTCAGGTTGAGCTGTCTCTCTACATTGACGATCTGCTTCTTGACTCTGTGTTCGGCCATAGTTCAGCCATATCTGCCGACATCGTTGAGTGGTTACATTGCTTCTGGTTAAGTGTCGAGCGATTAACCGATTACTCCAACCAGTTTCTTTGAGCAAAGCTAAACGGCCTCTTCTCAAATATCTCTATTTTCGACGAGGCTGTCGGCGAGGCATATTTAGTGTCCAGATGAGTCTATGGAACGAAATTCGCGAAGACTTAAGCCGTGGTACCAACGTGTTCCCTGTTTAGTACTATTGCTAGCTGCAGTGTGTCATCCATCAGTCGCCAAAATTTACAGAATTGGATTTTCAATCGATACCTGTATGAATATCAATGTGTGTGTAATTTGGATAATTCCAACGTGGTGCGTCGTATTTTTTTCTTTGTCTTAGAGTGTATAAACGGTTTCAGTTAAATGTTTTTTATGGGAGAGATATTATGTCACCCATTCCCCACCCACCACCCTTCCACCCTTGTAACCTAAGCTGTTTGATTCTGGGAAAACATATTTGGCTGCAGAGTAGTGAATGCAAGAGCCAAAGTCCTTATGATGGTGGGGCATGTTGCCGTTGAGGTATTGACTAGACTACACAGTAGGTTGTCTCTTACCTGAAACCTTTTTTTTTCTACGAAAGATCACTTCGTTTAGGAACTCTACACCTCACGGCTTACTTTATGTCCGCCATATTATGAAATATTTATCGGCAACGTGACTTCATAATATTAATTATGGAGGAATCTGACCACTCCTGTCTTCCAATCATTCGTCAGAAGCTTCATTTCCATATTTTAATTATTTTAGAAGAAGGCCGAGGCGTCCCCGTTAGGTGGGTGGATTCTGAGCGGTACCGAGAGCATGGAAGCAGTCTTCGAGCAGCTCCCGAGACTGGAAGAGGGCCCTCCCGCGCCGCGCGCCGGACGTGCGTGTGCCGGGGCGCTTAATAACGCAGCCGCTGTAATTGGGCAGCGGCCGTCTTTAATTTTCCTGACAGAGCCGCGATTTACGTTCTATTAATGGAAACATGGCTGTCCGGTCCGGCCTGGCACGGCACGGTCGGCGCTAGACCTGGGACCGCATCTCTGCCCGCGTGCGGCGATCCTTCACCGGTTCTGAAGCTGCCACCAGCTTCCAAACACACACACACACACACACACACACACACACACACACACACACGACACGCACTCAAACGTAAACGAAACAACTGACAGGCGTACAAATGAAATGGCTGGCAGACGGCATGTCAGTGAGTTTCCTGACCAGGACACGCAGTGTTCAAGAAATAAACGGAAATATACACTCACTAACGAAACTGCCAATGCTTCACAATTTCTACAAATGTATGCTAACTGAATCCTCGTCCCAGTCTTCTTCTCCCAACCTCACTCTGCCCACCTCTTTCAACGCCATCACTCGTACTTCCTCCTGAACCCTCTTTCTGTCCTTCTTCCCCTTTGTTCTCTGTATATATGTTTCTTCCGCCTTCCTCTGTCACTCTCCTCTTCCACTCCGTCTGTCTGACCTTGAGTCTTGTTTACTGTTATTGCCAAAAGAACCTTGATTGGGCTAGTGGAAATGAATGCGGAAGTCGGATGAGGTCATTGGTGTACGGGATATGAGAGATTTCTCCTGCTGCTAGATCTGAGGATAGTAGCTTCATTGACAGTGTTTCGCACTGTTTTAAGCTGCTAGTGAATTGGGTTACAATCATACGAGTGGGATTCCGTAGTAGTATTCTAATCATAAGCTGATGAGTCATACATAGTTTGTGCATACAGCTTTTGTTTTATATATGTACAGGGTGGTCCATTGATCGTGACCAGGCCAAATATCGCACGAAATAGGGGTCAAACGAAAAAACTACAAAGAACGAAACTTGTCTAGCTTGAAGGGGGAAACCAGATGGTGCTATGGTTGGCCCGCTACATGGCACTGCCATAGGTCAAACGGATATCAACTGCGTTTTTTTTTTAAATAGGAACCCCCATTATTATTACATATTCGTGTAGTACGTAACGAAATATGAATGTTTTAGTTCGACCACTTTTTTCGCTTTGTCATAGATGGCGCTGTAATAGTCACAAACGTGTAAGTACGTGGTATCATGTAACATTCCGCCAGTGCGGACGGTATTTGCTTCGTGTTACATTACCCGTTTACCAATTGCGTAAGAGGTCGATATCGTGTTGATGTATGGCTATTGAGATCAAAATGCCCAACGGGCGTGTGCTATGTATGCTGCTCAGTATCCTGGTCGACATCATCCAAGTGTCCGGACCGTTCGCCGGATAGTTACGTTATTTAAGGAAAAAGGCAAGTATTCAGCCTCATGTGAAACGTCAACCATTCCTCGGAATGTTTGTTGGAATATTGTGTATGATTGTGAAGTGACTCGGTCAAGAATGTTTCGAAACTTGTTTCTGCTAAAACCTTTTCCCTATTATGTGTTATGTATATTTACATGTCATATTTATTAAAGAACTGCAGTATATAGTATATGGCCGTCCAACCGATTTATAAAGTATCGTGTAAAAATTCAAGCAAATCAGTCGAAAAACATTCGACGTTTGTGCTGCTGTAACTGTTACCCTTTCACGTTTTTATGTCTACACTTTTGCAACGTATATATAATAAATATATATCCTAAGTCTGTCAGAATATTTACCCCAGCATCGTGTATATATTCGAAATAAATAAGTCAAGAAATTTTCGAGATTTTTGCTTACAGCGTTTTCTCTTTACGTGAGATATACGTCGCTGTATATACTGTATAATTTTTTAAAAAATGTGTCCTAATCTGTCTGTTTGAACGCATGTTACAGTATTACGTAAAAATTTGAAGCAAATGGGTCAGTAAAGTTTCGAGAATTTTTCTAACTACATTTCCCGTAAAAAGTGTAGTCTATGTCTACCCGAACGTTTATTAGAGTATCGTGTACAAATGTGAAGTGAATCGGTCAAGAACGTTTGAAGATATGTGACAACAAAGTTAAACGACTACTTTTCTTTGTATCTCAGTACAGGTGGAAGCTATGGATCTTATTAGAAACTTTCTTGATACATTTCGTTACCAAGATTCCCTGATAATCACTCACTTCTTGTTATAAAACATACATCTGAAAAATTTACTAGTCATACCTCTCATAGACTGATGGCTAAAATGTTTTCTACTTGTAGTGTCTGCGTGACACTGAGGTACGAGTGCGCAGTGTCACAGTACTGGCCGAAAGTATCGTGTTAGATTTCTTTGTATGTTTTGTATGAGGGATACAACACTGTGTTGTACGTTTTTTCGGATTGAAAGCCTATTCCAAGATCAGAAAAGATTAACGCTCAAGGTTACTTAAGGAGATAGCCCAGGGTGACGCTCGATTCTGTAAACGACAGTCGTGATTTTTTCAATAAAATAACAAAATTACAGAACTGACCAGACCTTTATTATATACTCTTAAGACTGTATTATGTATTTTTGTGTATAAATCTTACACCCAGAGGACACTGTACACATTGACCCCTTCGCGAAGTGCGAGGGTGGTTGATGGGAACTCTGAACGCCATAACTTTACACCTTGAATAAAATTTCAAAAACTGCTTTGAACCTGATGATATTGTCTAACGCAGTACGTACGAATATATTTAAAAATAGTTTTTCACGAAATGGTGACACTACGAAATGAATGTCAATTCTTTCGACATAAAAGTCGCTATAAAAACGTGCACAAAAAATCGAAATTAAAATATGTGGCAAAAATTTTACTTACTACAGTAGAAATAACGCCGAATCACAAATTACGAAAAGAAATTATATAACTGCATGTATATTTCATGAGCTAAAGATCCCGAGAAATTGAAAAGTGTTGGTTCGAAGAAACAAGCGTGTAAAGTTTCAACTTTTTTGTTTTTACGTTAAACTGAACAAACCTTATTGAAACTAAGCAAAACTCCGATCAGCAACGGCAGCTCCGTAGAGGTGCCTCTTTTTTGGCCACTGTCAAACAGTCTCAGTTTAACGAACTTATATCGAATAAATGGCTTCCGCTTGCCAATCTAAACGTTTATGCACAAGTGAAATTACTTTTCAATCCGTATAAATGCGATTGTTTGTTATTTTCAAGCACTCATGTTTTGCGTTGAATAAAAAACATGGAAAATGACAAGCTAAGCAGATGCGAGGCAAGCATATGCTTTCAGTCTATTTATCTTAAACGAATTATGTGACGGAGAGAAATCTTGTGTGAATGGTATTTTAGTTTATACTAAAGACCTCTGTGACATTATGCAAAAGTAACAGGAACCATGTGCCATCAGTAAATATTATAGAATTACATAGTTTGCGTTCGAGCACTCGGATGCACCAGACCCCCACGCTGCAAATAGCGGTTGTGACATGTTTTAACATATATGGCAGATTTTATATGAAAGAATCTTAAAAAATTACCCTCTAAGGAATATTTTAAGCAGTAAAAAAATTAGGGTAAGAACTCCCTCAAGAAAACAATTTTCTCTTTGATGGTGGCTTAACTTATGCTTCGCTGTAGCTATTATGATACAACTTCTCAAAACAACAATGAATATGCACATAAGAAATAACAGGTAAATAAAAAAGAAAACACATGTATCTCTACTGTGTAGTATTTATTTATGTTTCCAACATGAAGTTAAGAGTACTTATACGTTTGCCTTCTGGTGAATAAAACCACCACCAATACAACGGGAACACATTTTTGTGCTGCTATTTAAAAAGTCTTGACGATCAGGAATCTAAACCATGACCTGCTAACTGCCAGCCGCAGATCCGATACGTCAACAAATACTAGTCCATTATATATGAGGTCTTCACGGGATGTCAGCCGAGTAGCATCGTCGTCTCGTAGCAACGTTTCGGTGGAATGCGTCTCCATCATCTTCAGGCGAAGTGTCGGGATATTGTCGGTCGCGGGCTTATATCTCTGTTGGACCGTTCTCCGCTTCCCGCGGCCGGCCAATCACGCGCCGGCGACCGACTATATCCCGACACTTCACCTGAAGATGATGGAGACGGATTCCATCGAATTCGTTGCTACGAGACGACGATGCTACTCGGCTGACAACCCGTGAAGACTTCATATATGAAATTCGCCGAGAAAGCCTGCGCTCGCACTAGTCCATTAGATTGAAACGAGAAAATAGCCCAATATATACATCGTCTAACGGTAACAGCATAAAAAGTATCACAGTGATGTAGGTGAAGCCGAGACGAACAAACTGTTACTGGACGCTTGACAGTGTATTACGCCTGGAAACAGTCTTAAATTGGCTTACGTAAGACACCTAAGCTATAGCGCACGGCCGCTGCCCGAGATTTTGGGTAAAACTGCCCGTCTTAATTTTAGTAACCCCTTGTCCTTGCAGTTACAAAATGTAAAACTGAAGGTTGTTTAGATTTTACCTTAAAATACTGTGTATTTTATCACTATAAAATTACCGCTTACATCACGTTGCCTGTCTTGCCACCTTACTACGAAACTACTCTGTTGATAAGGCTTAATTTCAGAGAAATACAAAGTAGCTTCTCTGGAGACCGAAAGTCTTTTCTATTAAACTATTTAACAGCCAAAATGTTGAATGTAAGCACATTGATGTGCATGTATTGTGTTGTACAGGTGCGGGATGTCAGTATGTGGGACGGAGTTCCATGCCTCTTGCACTTACCGATCAATAAAGGGACGGTTAATGCTGTTTGTGTTTGATGATGGAGTTGTGCGATGATGTCCCATATGTAGTCGATTGGAGACAGATCTGGTGACAGAGCAGGCCAAGGCAACGTGTCGACTCTTTGTAGAGCATCTTGGGTTACGATACTGGTATGTGGGCGAGCATTATCCTGCCGAGAAACACCACCGGGAATGCTGTTCATGAATGGTTGCACAACGGATCGAATCACCAGACTGACGTACAGTTCTGCAGTCAGGGTGCATGGGTTAGCCACGAGAGTGCGTCTGCTGTCATACGAAACCACATTCCTGAGCGCAACTCCAGGCGTAGGTCCAGTGTGTCCAGCAGGCAGACAGATTAGGTGCAGGTCCTTAACTGGCGTCCTTATAACCAACACACGGCCATCACAGGCACGTTGGCAGAAGCAGCTTTCATCAGAAAACTCTACAGACCTCCTCCCTGCCCTTCAATAAGCTCTTACAGAGTGTATTTAAAGCAAACCTCATTTGCATCCTCATATTGCGCTATTAGTGCCACGCAAAATTTTAATAGACATCATCTTTTAGATGTACACTACTGGCCATTAGAATTGTTACACCACGAAGATGACGTGCTAGAGACGCGGAATTTAACCGACAGGAAGAGGATGCTGTGATATGCAAATGATTAGCTTATCAGAGCATTCACACAAGGTTGGCGCCGGTGGCGACACCTACAACGTGCTGACATGAGGAAAGTTTCCAACCGATTTCTCATACACAAACAGCACTTGACCGGCGTTGCCTGGTGAAACATTGTAGTTCAAATGGCTCTGAGAACTATGGGACTTAACATCTATGGTCATCAGTCCCCTAGAACTCAGAACTACGTAAGCCTAACTAACCTAAGGACATCACACAACACCCAGTCATCACGAGGCAGAGAAAATCCCTGACCCCGCAGGGAATCAAACGAAACGTTGTTGTGATGCCTCGTGTAAGGAGGAGAAATGCGTACCATCTCGTATCCGACTTGGATAAAGGTCGGATTGCAGGGCATCGCGAATGCGGTTTATCGTATCGCGACAGTGCTGCTCGCGTTGGTCGAGATCCAATGACTGTTAGCAGCATATGGAATCGGTGGTTCAGGAGGGTAATACGGAACGCCGTGTTGGATCCCAACGGCCTCGTATCACTAGCAGTCGAGATGACAGGCATCTTATCCGCATGGCTGTAACGGATCGTGCAGCCACATCTTGACCCCTGACTCAACTCAACAGATGGGGACGTTTGCAAGACAACAACCATCTGCACGAACAGTTCGACAACATTTGCAGCAGCATGGACTGTCAGCTTGGAGACCATAGCTGCGGTTACCCTTGACGCTGTATCACAGACAGGAGCGCCTGCGATGGTGTACTCAACGACGAACCTGGGTGCACGAATGGCAAAACGTCATTTTTTTCGGATGAATCCAGGTTCTGTTTACAGCATCATGACGGTCGCATCCGTGTTTGACGACATCGCGGTGAACGCACATTGGAAGCGTGTATTCGTAATCACCATACTGGCGTATCACCCGGCGTGATGGTATGGGGTACCATTGGTTACACGTCTCGGTCACCTCTTGTTCGCACTGACGGCACTTAGAATAGTGGACGTTACATTTCAGATGTGTTACGACTCGTGGCTCTACCCTTCATTCGATCCCTGCGAAACCCTATATTTCGGCAGGATAGTGCACGACCGCATGTTGCAGGTCCTGTACGGGCCTTTCTGGATACAGAAAATGTTCGCCTGCTGCCCTGGCCAGCACATTCTCCAGATCTCTCACCAATTGAAAACGTCTGGTCAATGGTGCCCGAGCAACTGGCTCGTCACAATATGCCAGTTACTACTCTTGATGAACTGTCGTATTGTGTTGGAGCTGTATGGGCAACTGTACCTGTACACGCCACCCAAGCTCTGTTTCACTCAATGCCCAGGCGTATCAAAGCCGTTTTACGGCCAGAGGTGGTTGTTCTGGATACTGATTTCTCAGGATCTATGCACCCAAATTGCGTGAAAATGTAATCACATGTCAGTTCTAGTATAATATATTTGTCTAATGAATACCCGTTTAACATCTACATTTCTTCTTGGTGTAGCAATTTTAATGGCCAGTAGTGTAGAAACCAGGCTACCAGCTTCCGTTTATTTCTCGCAACTTCTTGGTGTTGCGATTTTTTTCCCCATCAGTACAGATGCAGTCAAAAATGGTTCAAATGGCTCTGAGCACTATGGGACTCAACTGCTGAGGTCATTAGTCCCCTAGAACTTAGAACTAGTTAAACCTAACTAACCTAAGGACATCACAAACATCCATGCCCGAGGCAGGATTCGAACCTGCGACCGTAGCGGTCTTGCGGTTCCAGACTGCAGCGCCTTTAACCGCACGGCCACTTCGGCCGGCTATAGATGCAGTCAACTGCTATGTTGGATCTAAGGCGCTGCAGTCATGGACTGTGCGGCTGGTCCCGGACGAGGTTCGTGGCCTCCCTCGGTCATGGATGTGTGTGTTTGTCCTTAGGATAATTTAGGTTAAATAGTGTATAAGCTTAGGGACTGATGACCTTAGCAGTTGAGTCCCATAAGATTGCACACACAGATTTGATTTTGAACTGCTACGCTGGAAGAATGGCAAGTTTGTCTCGGTAAACATAAGCGCTACCGTATTCAAAGAAATTTTATGTTACACACTACAAGATTGACTCTTACGTCGTAAAACAGCTTTTACGAATTTTGGTGAACGTAATTATTGAATCGCCGAATATTGGGGACGACTCGGAGTTGAGTTGCAGAGGACCCGAAATTGCATTTCTGAGGTGGCCTTGAGGAAAACGATATGTTAGTTACAACACAGAAGGAGAATTTCATTAGTCTGACACTATTAGCAAGTGTTAAAATGGTAGTGACCCTTGACACTCTCGTTATAGAGACTGATGAACGTAGAGAGATATAGCTGTGGGGGTAAATGGATGCGCACAAATCCTACTTGCATCTGCTTTGTTGGCGAAAAGCAGTACGTACATGAGGGCGAAGCCGACATGTGGTCTGCACTGAACAGAGTGCAGGGTGTATTAAACTTCAATGGCCTCCAGGGAACGGCAGCCAGAGAAGCGCCGGCGATGTCATCGCATCAAAGAGAGAGCTCGAGGTGTGTGGCTGATGAAACTGTGACGTCAGTCCGCAGTGCAGCTAGTCTGCTTCGCCTGATACCCTGCTCTGCTGACAACCCAACACATACACACACACACACACACACACACACACACACAGATACACACACACACACATCCTATGCATATAGCGCACAGAGCCTGACACCAATGCTGCTAACGGATTTTAATTTTTTCTGTAGTCTTCAGCGACTTGAAATGGCAGAGAGAAAATAATGCCTGTTTTTGCTTTGCAGATCACTAAGCTGCCTCCCGATATATTCATATTTCTCTGGTTAACTGCGAATTGTAAGTAAAGCATATTTATTGGGTTGACGACAGGGAGACACCGAGGTGAAAACAAGAGGTACTGGGAAGAACAGGTGAAAAGATTCCTGGGATAACCCATGTCAGAACAATGGATATGTCAATAGCACGTGTGTTAAGGTATAGCTAACTAGTAGATTAGAAAAATGTTGACAGCAGATTGAAATTAGAGACAATAAAAGATATCTTTGAGCGTACTGGGTGTAGACAAAATGCAGAGTTGAAATGCTAATAGAAGATAATACATGCAGAATGGTATCAATCCTGTTCAAAGAATTTAAAAACAAAAGAAGATAATGAAACACACTCTAAGAGGAAAATAACAGTACTGGTACTGAAGACCAAAGCCCTTGGGAATAAATTATGACTTACTGATGAGTAACGGAAAAAAATAAGAAAAACGAAAATGTTAGTTGTCATAAGAAATAACGCTATTTTTACGGCGGAAATATTGACATAAATTTTCGACAGGCAAATGAGAGAAGCGTAGAAGGTAAAATTACAATACGTACAATAGCCGAGAAGGAATGAAAAAAGAAATATTACTTTTAGAAGTAGTGTATGGATCATACAGCTGTTTAAGCAGTAGAGAGAAGGAAACACGGAACTAAGGGCTTGGATAACTAATGCCTATCCTTATACTACCTGATACCATAGACACTTGGAAGATATCGTGTAGTAAGAATGATATGACAGCTTCTCAAGTAAACCTTTAAAGCGTAATAAAAGTGGATCGGAATCGAAACAACTATAAAGTCCTGTTTACTTCACAGCCGCTGTTTATACAACATAGTGAATGAACTGTAACGTCTGGATGAAATCATCATAAAACACAGCATTGAGGGCTATCATACGTAAGCGAGCAAGCAAAACAAATCAACTGCTGATATGTTTCGTGTTGAATTGTAGAAGACGTTTCAGCAAGCACATTCACGGCTATATGGACGTTGACTGCACATAGCAAGAGAAACGTAAATGGATGACAAATGCAGCGGTGCACAGTGATGTGCAGCATACTACCTTGGGGAAGGTGATGCGTTATTTAATCGTGATCTTTGCGAGTACTGTTTCGTGTTTGTTAAGCATACTGTGAGAAGGTTTCTGTGTTTCTTACGTGCTTGTCCAGAAATTAAGATGTTTGTCGGTCAGTAGTCGAAGGCAGTCTGTCCGCGTTGCGGCACTTACTGTTCCCTTGATTTCCCGGTGCGATCACCGTCCCACCTAGGAGCTGCACTGCGGGCCATAGCTACGTCAGCACTATCGTGAAGTGAAGGAAAGTTGAGCTAGCACTACATTTGATTAATTATCTGCTTGTTAAGGAACTGTCAAACGAACAATAATACGAGTAGCTGTTTGCCTTGCGTGTATACGCCGTTGTATGAGGTATGACGAATTATAAGTGTTAGCATAATCCGTACATCTTACAAAAACTGCCGCATCGTGCATGACGTTTAAATGTATTACTTCTGTGCTACTAACTCAATTCGCGATAAGTTTCCCAAGCAGAATCCACATGTGCCACTAAATGCTCTTGCGAAAGTGGCTCGCGGTACTACATACAGTTCACAAACACAGATGTGTGAATACATCCCCATTGTATACAACGTTTGAATATACTAGTTCTTTGCTACTAACTCCATTCACAACATACATCGCTGACAATACCCACGTCTACCGCTGAATGTAGCCACACAAATATATCGTTGCGTGACACATAGTACAGGGGATATGACATTATAAACACTGACATAGGTGGAAAATGCTGCGTAGTGCATGAAGTTTTAATACGTTAAATTATCTTTACAACTAGGATACTCCTACAGTCGAGTCAACTTAAGGAAATCCCTGACACCTGGCAGTGCTTTTGACAGCTTTCAGCTGCGAAACGCAAATGGCTGTAAGCGGAAACGATAGCTGTCAATTGAGCTATGACAAGTGCTGCCATAGAGACATTTAAAAAATCGCGTTGTAGACACGCGAAACAGCTGCGAGCACAGTACAGAAACTGTCTGGGATCACGTACCTCAATCTGGATACTGTACATACACAATAGAACATTACGCATATTTCTTTGTAAGACTGTTTCGTAATTCCGAAGATGTTTGGCTGAACTCCAGAAAATGAAATTTCTTCTATACCTAACTACAAACACTACTGAGTTTTGTTTTCGTAACTGAAGAATTTCGCAAAGACGAGTTTTGGGAATCCAAGAGTCGGAAGAGTTAGCAGCGGCTGAGGGTTGCAACGTGAACAGCTGTACGTCGCTGACATCCTAGGGCGGTGGTCGGAAAACCGCGGCTCACGGGCCATATGCATCTCTTTGGCCCTTCAGTGTGGCTCTTCTACTCGTAAAATTTACCATGTGCAGGCGCGTACGTACCATGCGCGTACGTACTGAGACTTCGGGACTTACGTACATGGTCGGTTTTCGGCCTGGGTGAGAGTATTCTGAAAAAATGGGGCTAGACGAGGTGTAGGTGAAATTGCCTGTATCTCTCGGGAGTCAGACCACTTGCACTCACTGCCACTCGCACTACTTTTGCTGATAGAGACAGTTTCTTCGAAAGTGAAAAGCGGACAATGTCTTTAAGATCATATGTGTGAGACAATTTATAATATGTTGAAGTTCATGCAAAATGATGCAGTGATAGAAATATCTGTTCCGTTGAAGATTGTAGTATTGTTTCTCCCGGAGTCTAGAAGAAAGCTCGCGATCGGGCGAAAGGTGAGAGAATTATGTTAATAATGAATAACGATTACTTTGTAAAGGGATTTAATTACACCTCTGGGTCGTGAATAAGTGAAACAGCCGATGAGGAGACCTGCTAAATGTTAGAAAAAAAAATAGTTCTGAGAGGCTTCGCTATTACTGAATTTTTGGCCACATTTCGGTACTGCTACTCATGAGTGGAAGGTAAAAGGATATCAATGATAAGACTCGCTGATGAAATTGCTACCTTCAGTGAATGTCAACAAATGGTTCAAATGGCTCTGAGCACTATGGGACTCAACTGCTGAGGTCATTAGTCCCCTAGAACTTAGAACTAGTTAAACCTAACTAACCTAAGGACATCACACACATCCATGCCCGAGGCAGGATTCGAACCTGCGACCGTAGCGGTCTCGCGGTTCCAGACTGTAGCGCCAGAACCGCGCGGCCACTTCGGCCGGCTGAATGTCAACAATTACATGATCTGTCGATTGGAATGAACAGTCTGATGAGCGCAGAATATGGAAAGAGTAAATCGAAGATAGACTAGGGTAATGAGAAATAGCAGTAATTAGAACAGCGGAAAACGTAACATCAGAATTGATGGTCATGTAGCAGATGAAGTTAAGGAGTCTGCTATATAGGCAGCAAAACAACCCACAACCGGCGGAGCAAAGAGGACACAGAAAGCGGACTAGCAATGGCAGAAAGGACATTACAGGCTATGAGAAGTCTTCTAGTATCAATCATAGGTCTCAATTTGAGGCGGACGTTCCTGAGAATGTGCGTTTCCAGCACAGCATTGTGTGTTTGTGAAACACGGACTATGGGAAACCGGAAAAGAAGAGAATCGAAGCAACTGAGACATGGTGCTACAGAACTATGTAGAAAATCTGGTGGACTGATAAGGTAAGGAATGAGGAGGTTCTCCGGCTAAGAATCGACGAGGAAAGGAATATATTGAAACACTTACAAGAAAGAACGGGGTTGCAGGAAATACCTTGTATGGTACTAGAGGGAGCTGCGCAGGGCGAAAAGTATAGAGGAAAACAGATTGGAATACATCCAGCAAATAACCGAGGACATAGGTTGCAAGGCTACTGCGAGATGAAGAGGTTGACACAGGAGAGAATTTCGTGGCCCGCCGCATGAAACCAGTCAGAAGTCTGCAGGCTAGGAAAAAGAACTCTTAATGGGGTCTCAGTAGGACTCCCCATATACGTGACTTGGCTTTTGTAAATAATGTGTGCTACTTCATAATATAAAATCCTTTGAGGTGCGTTCACGCAACATCTTCTGTTGAAGAGCGAAGTTAAATTTATCAACTATGGCAAGTCCAATAATTACCCCGCTTGCGGTGTTTCAGAAAATTTTCTATCAACAACTTTGTTTATCTTACTTACTGTCGTCGCGCAACGCATAAACGCTATTATTTTATTCTTTCATATTTCGCATCCTGAGAAGGAACAGTTCTTCGAAAATCTCTGTAGTTATTTTAACCATGCCGGAGTCACTGTCAGTGATGTTCAATGGCTGACCTCTCGTCCGCTGATTTAAACTTTTGCTCGGGCAAGTAAACAAGGCGTGAAAATGGGAATGCTATTAAATAATTAATACTGACAAATTCCGCTTTCAGAATCATCCACAAATTTGTTTTATAACTCTTTTATCTAATTACAAACACTTTTTTTCTTACATCTGGTGGCTTCATGTCATGCGACGCGAGGCGGCCGTGGTCAGAAATGAATCACTAATTGTAACATATTCATTTATTTAGTCCTAGCATTAACTAATTTTTTACTATGAAATCACTGTGCACGTGGTACAGGGCATGACTATGCCCTCGCGTACTAAGTTTTAAGCTATTTTAACACCCCACAAACCGAATCATTTACACTCATGCTCCAATCTCACACATATCTGAACAATAAAATATAGCCATGCAATTAGCAACTGCTCAGCTGGTAAGGAACTGCTTCTCCGGGCATATGGGAAATGATAACGCCGAAACTACGTGAAACGATTCTGTTGCTTAAAAAATCTGCACACATTTGTTCCTAGTACTTAAATTAAATTCTTGGAATCTATAAAGCACTTCGTTCAACGGGTCCATGAGGGCTCTATCGGACCGTTGATGTGTGGCATATGTACCCACCGCGGACGGACCCCAAGTACATTTTCAGATCTGCACACGCAAATTTCTTCCGTTCTGTGGCTTCATTGACAAATTTTAATGCCACTCCCAAACTTTTATTTCCATAATTTCTTCTTAGATGTACAGATTGAACAGTAGGGACGAAAGACTACACCCCTTTCTTATACACTTTTTATCCGATCAGTTCTTCTTGGTGGTCCACTCCTATTATTCTCTCTTCATTCTTGTACATATGGTATATTACCCGTCTCTCCTTATAGCTACCTCTATTTTTCTCAGAATTTCGAACGTATTACACCACTTTACATTACCGAACGATTTTCTACGATAACAAATCCGTAAATGTGTCGTGATTTTTCTATAGTCTTGCTTCAATTATCAACCGCAACGTCAGAGTTGCCTCTCTGGCGCCTTTACCTTTCCTAAAGCCAACCTCAGATTTCTTTACTATTCTTCTGTATATTATTCTTGTCAGCTACTAGGACGCAAGAGCTGTTAAGCTGGTTGTGCCATAATTCTCGCACTTGTCAGGTCTTGCAGTCTACAGAACTATGTAGATATTTTCTTGAAAAGTCAGAAAGTATGTCGCCAGACTCAAACATTCTACACGTGAGTGTGAATAGTCGTTTGTTGCCACTTCCCTCAATGATTTTAGAAATGCTAATGGAATGTTTTCTGTCCATTGTGCATTATTTATCTTAAGTTCTCCAAAGTTCTCTTAAATTCTGATTCTAATACTGTATGTATCCTCTCTCTCTTCTAAATCGTCTCCTGTTTCTTCTTCTATCTCATCAGACAGATCTTCCACCCTCATAGACGCCTTCAATGTACTCTTTTGAATCCATCCGCTCTCTCCACTCCATTTATCAGTGGAATTCCCGCTGCACTCTTCGTGTTACCACCCTTCCTCTTAATTTCACCGAACGTTGTTTTGAGTTTTCTATATGCTGAGTCAGTCATTCCGACAATAATTTCGTTTTCGATTCCTTCACATTTTGCATGCAGCCATTTCGTCTTAGCTTCCCTGCACTTCCTCTTTATTTCATTCCGCAGTGACTTTTATTTCTGTATTCCTGAATATCCCTCAACATTTTTGGACTTCCTACTTCCATCCACCAACTGAAGTATTTCTTCTTTTACAAATTGCTTCTTCGCACGTACCTTCATTGTACCTAAATTTCTCTTTCCGACTTCTGTGATTGCTCTTTTTAGAGATGTCCATTCTCTTAAACGTTACTGCTTACTGAGTTATTCCTTATTGCTCTATCTATAGCCTTAGAGAACTTGAAGCGTATCTTGTCATCCCTTAGTACTTGCATATCCCACTTCTTTGCGTATTGATTCTTCCTGAGTAATCTCTTAAACTTCAGTCTACTCCTCATCACTACTAAATTGTGATCTGTGTCTATATCTGCTCCTGGGTACGCCTTACAATCCAGTACCTGATTTCGGAACCTCTGTCTGACCGTGACGTAATCTTACTGAAGTCTTCCCGTATCGCCCGGCTTTTTCCAAGTGTATCTCCGCCATTTGAACAGTTTATTCACTGTTACTAGCTGTAATTTATTACAGAACTCAATTAATACTTCTCCTCTCTCAATCATTTTCCTAAGCCCATATTCTCCTGAAACCATTTCTTCTACTGCTTCCCCTACAGCTGCATTCCAGTCCTCCATGATTATTTGATTTTCATCTCCCTTTATGTTCTGCATTTTCCTTTCAATATCTTCATATACTATTTCTATCTCTTCATCTTCAGCTTGCGACCTCGGCATGTATATGTGAACTATCGTTGTCGGCGTTGTTTTGCTCTAGATTCTGACTAGATCAACCCTATCACTGAACTGTTCACTATAACGCACTATCTGTCCTATTCCCTTATACATAACGAATCCCATACCTGTTGTACTATTTTTTGTTGCTGTTGATATTTCCCTATACTCATCTGACCAGAAATCCTTATTCCTATTTATCTTCATTGGCTCCTACTACATCTAGATTGAGACCTTGCATTTTCCATTTCAGATTTTCTAGCTTGCCTACGACTTTCAAGCTTTTGAAATACCACGCCCCGACTCGTAGAACGTTATCCTTTGTGGGTTATTCAGTCTTTTTCTCATGGTCACCTTCCCCTTAGCAGTCTCCTGCCGGAGATCCGTATGGGGGACTATTACTTAATCGTTTGCCAATGAAGATATTGTCCTGACTCCATTTAGGCCCTATGTCCTTCGGACACAGGTTATCTGCTTTAATGCAATGGCTTCCATACCTGATCACTGTTGATTCTTCCGCCGTCAGACAGTTTCCCACCCCAGAAAGAGAGAGCCCTGAACCTCTGCCCGCTCCTCCGCCCTCTTTGACAAGGCCGTTAGCAGACTGAGGGTGACTTCTGATGCCGGAAGTCTTCGGCAGCAAATGATGATTATTAATAAAAACATAAGTGGCGTCGGGTTTCGAACGTGGGAGTGACGAATTTTTGAATTTTGAACGAAAACGTTACGCCTACAGCACGGTTATACCACTCATAAACCATTCTCTCACTCGGAGTACATTTACCACATGATACAGTCAACATCTCGAATAAGGTGCTACACTATATTCCGTTTTCATGCAAACTTTAAGGCAAGTTCTTTGCTCTATGTCTTTCGAAAGTAAAAGTTCACGGAGCACTCGAAAACTCGTATAACCTTTCCGGCTGTCAATAGTAAGCTAAGTATTCAAAACAACCGTAAGTTAAAAAAATGTCTGTGAAATCTTATGGGACTTAACTGCTAAGGTCATCAGTCCCTAAGCTTACACATTACTTAACCTAAATTATCCTAAGGACAAACACGCACACCCATGCCCGAGGGAAGACTCGAACCTCCGCCGGGACCAGCCGTACAGTCCATGACTGCAGCGCCTTAAACCGCTCGGCTAATCCCGCGCGGCAACTGTAAGTGCAACCATAGATTAGGAATATACGGGACAAAAAAATTACAAAAAAAAAATTGTAAATCGGATGTATAAATCCCGCGAAATTAAAGTTTTTCGTTACTTTCCGATCACACGTCGCGCGCTATCTTTAATATGTCAGCCGGCCGCGGTGGCCGTTCGGTTCTAGGCGCTGCAGTCTGGAACTGCGGGACCGCTACGGTCGCAGGTTCGAATCCTGCCTCGGGCATGGATGTGTGTGATGTCCTTAGGTTAGTTAGGTTTAAGTAGTTCTAAGTTCTAGGGGACTGATGACCTAAGATGTTAAGTCCCATAGTGCTCAGAGCCATTTGAACCATTTAATATCTCACGTAATTAAACCGACGTATTGCTCCACTGAATTTTTAGAATTAAATGGCGACCTAAAACAAAACTCAACCCTAAGTGATGTAATTGTGTTATCTTTGAACTGAAGGTTCAACCCGTAGAGTTACCTAACCACTCACCTCTTTCCCCAGAAATGGTGGTTAAAAAGTTGATTAGGGAAAGATTATCGCATTTCGGTGCAGAAACACAGTTGAACTTTTAGGATGTATATCTCAGAAAATTTTGTCGTCAGTTTCATAGTGACTGAGTAGATGTAAATTGTCTACCTGTGTGCTTGCTAGAGACACTGGGCCTAGACCTGAAGCTACGGTCTGGCGTCCGATTTCGTATGACACAAGGACCACTCTCGTTGTTTCCTCACGCACTCCTGTCTTCAAATTTGTACGACAATGAGTTAATGCGGCCAGTTGTGGTGCTATTCGTGAAAAGCATTCGGGGTGGTGTTTTCCAAGAAGATAATGCTCGTCCATGTACCACTGTTGTAATCCAACATGCTCTAAAGAGTGTCGACATGTTGCCTTGACCTGCTCGATCACCAAATCAGTCTCCAATTAACACGTATGGGACATCATCGAACGACAACTCCATGGTATCCCAAACAGTAGTAACTATGATTGTATTGACAGACAACGTGCAACAGGCATGGAACTCTATCCCACAAACTTGCGTCCGGCAACAGTACAACACAATGCATGCACGTCTGCATGCCTGCATTCAACATTCTGGCGGTTACACAGTTTATTCATTTACCGCCATGTCACATTTTCAAGCGCTTGTCTCGCGCTTAAATAAACCTGCTATTCTAATAATTTAATATGTTACCTAGAGAGATGTATACCCGAAATTTCAGTACTCTACATTGATTATTTCTTAGTGTTGCCATGTTTTTCCAGTAATTGTATTTTGTAATGGTCTGCATATGTTTCATAGGGTTAAGACTACTCCTGTTTGCGAAGAAATTCATAATAGTAGTTTTTGTACATTTTGTAATGATGACATTATTTTATAATGTTGCAAGAAGGCAGTATACACTACTGGCCATTAAAATTGCTACACCAAGAAGAAATGCAGATGATAAACGGGTATTCATTGGACAAATATACTATACTAGAACTAACATATGATTACACTTTCACGCGATTTGGGTGCGTAGATCCTGAGGATTAGTACCCAGAACAACCACCTCTGGCCGTAATAACGGCCTTGATACGACTGGGCATTGAGTCAAACAGAGGTTGGATGGCGTGCACAGGTACAGCTGCCCACACCAGACGTGGTTAATTGGTGAGAGATCTGGAGAATGTGCTGGCCAGGGCAGCAGTCGAACATTTTCTGTATCCAGAAAGGCCCGTACAAGATCTGCAACATATGGTCGTGCATTATCCTGCTGAAATGTAGGGTTTCGCAGGGATCGAATGAAGGGTAGAGCCACGGGTCGTAACACATTTCAGATGTAACGTCCACTGTTCAAAGTGTCGTCAATGCGAACAAGAGGTGACAAGAGGTGACCGAAACGTGTAACCAATGGCACCGCCGGGTTATACGCGAGTATGGCGATGACGAATACACGCTTCCAATGTGCGTTCACAGCGATGTCGCCAAACACGGATGCTACCATCATGATACTGCAAACAGAACCTGGATTCATCCGAAAAAATGACGTTTTGCCATTCGTGCACCCGGGTTCGTCGTTGAGTACATCATCGCAGGCGCTCCTGTCTGTGATGCAACGTCAAGGGTAACCGCAGCCATGATCTCCGAGCTGATAGTCCATGCTACTGCAAACGTCGTCGAACTGTTCGTGCAGATGGTTGTTGTCTTGCAAACGTCCCCATCTGCTGACTCAGGAATAGAGTCGTGACTGCACGATCAGTTACAGCCATGCGGGTAAGATGCCCGTCATCTCGACTGCTAGTGATACGAGGCCGTTGGGATGCAGCACGGCGTTCCCTATTACCCTCCTCAACCCACCGATTCCATATTCTGCTAACAGTCGTTGGATCTCGACCAACGCGAGCAGCAATGTCGCGATACGTTAAACCGCAATCGCGATAGGCTACAATCCGACCTTTATCCAAGTCGGAAACGTGATGGTACGCATTTCTCCTCCTTACACGAGGCATCAATACAATGTTACACCAGGCAACGCCGGTCAGCTGTTGTTTCTGTATGAGAAATCGGTTGGAAACTTTCCTCATGTCAGCACTTTGTAGGTGTCGCCATCGGCTCCAACCTTGTGTGAATGCTCTGAAGAGCTAATCACTTGCATATCACAGCATCTTCTTCCTGTCGGTTAAATTTCGCATCTGTAGCACATCTTCGTGGTGTAGCAATTTTAATGGCCAGTAGTGTAGAAGAAAGTGAATGTTCGTATTCACTTGCATAAATGAAACAATGTTATTGATTAAGTAATTCTTTTTTATTTAATTTATAGCACTGTCACATCCTTCATGTCAGTGGGAGATATGAGATATAACATATCACGTCGGGGGAAGTTAGTGCTACTGCCATGTTTTTCAAACCGATGAAAGAGGTTCGTGATCCTTGAGGGCGTTCTTTCTTGTTTGTTAACGATAGCGTTTCAACTAGCATAATGTGCGAAAGTTACTGTGCTTCTTATGCACGAGTTCACTTGTTGAGATGGAAGCAGAATTTCTGACGGACGGGGCAGCGACGGCAGTCTTTCCGCGTGTTGCGGCACTTACTGCATGGATGGTTATTCCCTGCCACCGCTGTTCCGCTTAAGAATTGTACTGCGGGCCGTTCATGAATAGAGCGCTTCGTCAGCACTACTATCAAGGTAACAAAAGCTGAAGCCGTCATTAAATTCTATTAGTTGTCTGTGCCCTGCTTCATAAACAACTGTCGAAAGAGCAGTAATAACTGTTTGAATTGCAAGTGTATTGCGTGAATACGCAGCTGTATGAGGCTTGAGGAATGGTTATTGATGTTGTATACACTGTTCAAAAGAATTAGTTGAACATACGTATCAACTTCTGGTACGTTAAAACTTCACTGCCATAAAAAATAGTAAATCCAATTCATTAAAGATTAATTGTTGCATCAATTTATATGGAGTACATGAAATGATTACATTTACAGTTCAATAGCACAAACGGTTCTGAGAGATAGCAGTTATCGTCCTATGCTGAAACACCCATATTAAGGGGAGGTTTACTATCTTTGGCCCGAAAAACATGTTCTTTGAGAATTTTTTTCTCGGGATGTGTTATAGATATCAATGTCAAATTTGGTGAAAACGTTTATTGATATTTCCTCTACAAACCGAAACTTTTTCGACCGGAAATGTCGAAGAGTAAAGGCGGAAGTGCCGTCGGACGAAACAAAATTTCGATGTAGACCTCCACGCTCGGTATGTCACAGGTCAGCCGGCTCGTCTAAAATCAAAGTTGGGCTGACGGTAGCGAATTGTATAAGATTCTTTAGGAGTTGTACCTCGCTTAAGTTATTTGGACAATAGGAAACAAAATGGCTGCCATTTGAAGAAAAATAGGGTTTTTTCATCGACTTTGTCGACCAAGTAAAAATATTTATAGTTGATGGATCGGAACAAAAGTGGTACAACTCCTACACAGTTTAGTTAGCTTCGTCGGAAACAGAGAATTCTGCCAATCGGTTCAGTAGATTTGAAGTTACCATACCGCGAGATAAAAAAAAAAGTAATTTCGACAAAAACGCGTTTGAAGTTTTGCCTACATATAAATGCAATATAATGCAACTTATGTTAAATCTGCTATTCCGGGTCCATAGAGTATTTCTTCCTCTTTCTCATAGAGGACGTTCTGCTCGATCTGGGCTGCTCGTACGGCCGGTGACAAACGGTTTTCGGCCGCTTGAATTCGGTGGTTGTCTGAATGCTCGGCGAACTCCGTGGAATAGAGACCCAGGGTGACGTCCATGGTTGTCATGGTCTTCAGAATTGCTGAAAACCCTTAGTTGAAGCTGCTCACTGCCAGGAGAGTCGCTATTTCCACAGTCTTCGCAGCACAATGCAAATGCTTGGGGGCTAACTTCCAAACACACACGTTCAAACTTTCATTCGAATTTTATGTGTTTCCTCCCAAGCACCGGTACAATAACTCGTCCTCCGAAAGGGCCTCATAGATAGGATGAATCACTTTTTGAACTTCTTTGGAGAGCGGCAGGTCGTGTTGATATTCGTCCAGATGTCCGTTAGCCTCTGCAATGCGCCACATGCACCATCTAGTTCCCCAGCAGGACGATTTTGATGTTGTGGGTGGTCATCCGTCAAAGACTTGTGGAAATACGTTGCCCAAATTGCCTTCTTCAGCTGTTCCACCGAACTGGAATGCCGTCGGATTGCCAAGCCGTAGTACGTCATAATCTCCTTGATCAGTTTACCAGTTTTAGTCATGGGCAAGCATATAGAATAATTTTTCGCGACTACGAAGTCGAAATTCCCGAAAAAAACTGGTGCGTGGAGAAGGCCGATTTCAGGCATGTGCATTTTTTTGTTCAACCGCGAATAACAAACATTTCCGTTCCGTATTCGGAAAAACCGTTTCAGGGGTGGTTTCTAAACGCTTTTATGGATCCAAATAGGCAATTTTAAAAAAATCGATCCTCGAAGCAAAAGATAGTAAACCTCCCTTTAATACGTAGTGTAGCCTCCATGGGCGGCAACGCAGGCGCTTATTCTGGTGTCTACTCGCTGGTAGAGGTGGCGAATATTGTCCTGGGATACGTTATGCCTGCTCGACCTGTTCACGTAGTTCTGTATGAGCTGTTGGCTTTAGAGTCTCTCCTCTCTTCCCATCATATCACACAGGTGTCGATTTGAGACAAGTCCGGAGATCGTGCTAGCCAGGAATGTTGCTGCATGTCTAGCAGAGCACGTTGAGTTCCACAGGCAGTGCCAGGAAAGTTGCTGCATGTCTAGCAGAGCACGTTGAGTTCCACAGGCAGGGTGTGGACGAGCATTATCTTGTTGGAGCAACACATCATCTGTAAGTTTACAGTTCACAAGAGCTGCAGATCCAAAACATGAAATGTAGCTTCATGTCAGAAGAACGGCCAAAGAACAGTTCTACCAATATATGCACACACTGAGTGCTGATTAGCGCCCTCTCCACGAACACCAAAGATGAACGTTAAGTTGTAACTTGTCACACCCCAGACGGTAAGACCTGGGGTGCGGCCGGTGTGTCTTGGAGGAAAGAACTCTAGGAGAAAGCGCTCACCAAGTCTATGGCGTGTGCCCAAACGACCATCACTTGATTGAAAGCAGAATCTGCTTTCATTGTTCAAGACCGCGGCACGCCATTTCACCTTCCAAGTGATACTCTGACGGCACCAGTCCAGGCGTGCGCTCTAATGCTGTAGCGTGTGTGGAAGACGGTTTAGCCACGTGCGTGCCAGTGTTCTCACCGCTAATAACCGCTTTGCCACAGTTAGTGCTGTGGTAGCTGTACTACCAGCCTCTATCGCCCTTATAGTATAACGATCCTGGTGGGCGTCTGTGCTGCGTGGACATCCATAACCTCGTTTACGTGTGGGAGGAAGTTCAATTGACCACAGATAGCAGCATTGTTCACAATTGACGCAGCACGTAGAACTTGGGTGGCAGTGCTCCTAAAGGAGAATTCCACCACTTGGAAAGCCACAACTTGACCCCTTTCAGAATCGTTCGGGTGACTGTAGGAAGCACGAATGCATTTCCGTGGCGTGGTTACCTGCTTGCTTCACAAGTTTGCACCACATCGAGCCTTCTGGCTGTGAGCGTTCCCTATTAAAGGGTGGAAAGATATGGCGCTCTTGTAGTTGTGCCATTACGCTATCTGTTGGCGGACGATGTTGAAATCATTATCAGTACGTCTAAAAGCCGCCAAGTCATCGGATCTAACCGACGTTATCTTTTCGGGAGTACTAATTCTTTTCTGGCAGTGTATCTTGACACAGACGTTACTTGTTGCCTTATTGCAAGGCTTGAGATCTTCACTTTTAATGTCGGCAACAAATCATTCATTACACATTACAGTCTCAGTTGCCGTCCGCTGTGACCGAGCGGTTCTAGGCGCTTCAGTCGGGAACCGCGTGACCGATACGGTCGCAGGTACCAATCCTGCCTAGGGCATGGATGTGTGTGATGTCCTTACGTTAGTTAGGTTTAAGTAGTTTTAAGTTCTAGGGGACTGATGACCTCAGATGTTAAGTCCCATAGTGATCAGAGCCATCTGAACCATTTGAACAGTGTCAGTTGACACCCCAGGAACAAGTGAGTGCCGATGTCCCATTTTTTCTTTTTTTAAAGATGTCAGTTGTCATTTATGGACATTGTATTCAACCAAGCAAATGCAATGCGATATCTTAATGCAGTGCAACTTGGAAAGCGGCCAGTTTGATCAAAAAAGGATGGACTTTAGGTCGTGTTGCTGCAGATGTCAAAGACTCTCCATGTATCATCCATTGATGGTGGACACACTACAGGGAGGCAGGTCAGTACACGAGCGAGTTGGACAAGTTTGCTGACGCAATACAATCCCACCTGAAGAACGATACCTGGTCATCTCTGCGTCGCACGGATATCGCCAGAGACGATATAAGAAGAGCCACTGGAGCCTCTGACTCCAGTCAGACTGTAATGACTTTTGACCCAGATGTCCTGTTCGAGTACTCCGCTTGACATGGCAACATCTTGCAGCTCATCTTCAAAGACGAGTCCACGTATTCTCTGAAGCAAGGTAATGGCCGTGACCATGTGCTGAGAGCCGTGAAGAGTAGAACTTGCCAAATGTTATCCAGGAAACAGATTTCCGAGGGTTCGTGATGTAGTAGGGTTGTGTGTTGTTGACAGCCATATGGATCTTGTCGCTGTCTATGGTCGCCTTAGCGCCAGGAACTACATCAAACAGGTCCTGTTGGACCGTGCTGCGGCTGCTGAATAAGGTGGTGGTCCTGAATTCCTTCTAATGCTCACATGGCGGGCGTCAACAGGGATTACTTGCAAACCCTTGACATCGAGGTAATGGAATGGCCGGCGGCGAGTCCCGGCCTAGATATCTTCCATACAGTGAATCACTCTAATGTTCGGACACTATGATATGTTAACCTTGTAGCATCCTATCTTTATTTGTAACAAAACAAACAAAACATATAACCAAGTATTATATTCCGCGATGCGTCTTGTAAATAATATCATAAACTTTATTGAGATAACGTACATAAGTTCTTTTATAATACTATTTAAATACAACTTGGTCCTATATTTACGTTACTCTCATATTCGGACACCTTGCAGAACTAATCATTTCAAGACAAGATTTTGTGGAACATTAAATGTTTCAATATCTTGTCGGGTAGCCTTCCCGCTTTATCACTTCCCTCAAACGCTGCGGCATACTGCAAATGATCTTTTTTGAATAGTCCACATGTAGACTGTCCCATTATTCTTTTAATCGACGCTTCTGAGTTTCCTTGGACGATACTGGTGTTTTTCTAATACGCCGCTCCAGTTCTCCCCACACATTCGCAATGAGGGTGAGATTTGGTGGTGGAGGTGGTGGTTGTAAGACATTGGGCAATTGTGCAACAAATATTCCTGCACAATGCGAGCCTTATGTTTCGGGTCGTAGTCCTGGTAAAACTTTAACATGTTTGATATCCCTATGGTTTCACCACTTTTCCGTAAATGGTTCTTTACTGTGTTCAAGTAGACATATTTGTCAATCATACTGTCGATGAACACCAATTCGCCCGGTCAAAATATCGATATACAGCTCCAGACAAGAACGCTGCCAACTCCATGTTTCACAGCCAAACGGCTCTGAGCATTATGGGACTTAACATCTGAGGTCATCAGTCACGTAGAACTTAGAAGTACTTAAACATAACTAGCCTAAGGACATCACACACATCTATGCCCGAGGCAGGATTCGAACCTACGACCGTAGCGGTCGCGAGGTTCCAGACTGAAGCACCTACAACCGCACGGCCACAGCGGCCGGCCATGCTTTACAGTCGGTTTAATATTTATGACTGTAAGTTCTTCGTTCTTCGTCCGCCACAACTTGCTTCGTCGATCCGACCCAAAAAAGTTAAATTTATTTTCGCCGGCAAAAATGACGACGTTCCACCATATTTCATCCTTCGTAATACACTACCTGGCAAAGTACAATCTCTTCTTTCGATTCTCTTCATTCACATACGGTTTCTTCCTGGCCACTCTTCAATTTAGCCACTTTCATTCAATGCCCTGCGAATCGTTTGAGGATGTGTGTTTTTGCCAGTCTTGTTTAGCACTGAGTGTAGGATCCTTTATTTTCCGTATTACTCGTAGTATGTATATACTAGTGCTGTTCAGAAAGTAGGGAACGTTTCCGTCTGACGCCACTAGGAGCGCGCTGATCGCGCATATTTTGGTATGTGCGTGCTCGGCAGCTGTCGGCATCCATCCGTGACAGCGGAAACGGCTCTGCGCGTCTAGTTTTTTCGATATTCGAATTTTAAATGTGCACTGCAATCGAAAAAGCCGCCAGTAGTGAGGTGCGGTCTGTGATACGTCTTTGCTGGCAAAAAACCTAAAACCTACAGAAATGTATGGTGAACTGTGCGAAGTGTACGGAAACAACGTAATGAAAGAATGTTCTGTCCGGAAACGGTGCATTCGGTTTATGAACGGCCGAACCGACGTTCATGATGAAGAGAAGAGTGGACGCGAGAGCATTGTGACTGACGATCTTGTCGCTAAAGTTGATGAAACGATTCGTGAAAACCGTCGTTTCACAATAAAGGAGCTTTAGCTTTCTTTTCCACAAGTTTCACGGACATTGTTCTTATAAATTGTCACTTAAAAGCTAGACTACCACAAAGTTTGTGCACGATCGGCGCCCAAAATGCTTGCAGAGCACCATAAAGAGCAGTGAACGGGGGCAACGTTGACGGTACTGGAGGCCTACCACAACACAATCATTCATTACTGGATCGAATCGTAACCGGTAACGAAACTTGGATGAAACACGTCACTATCGAGACAAATTACAGTCCATGGAGTGGAGGCGCACAAGGTCACCCCAAAAAACCAAGAAAATATCTGCAAACCTTGTCAGCAAGGAAGCTGATGGTGACAGTGTTTTGGGATGGGCAAGGTGTGATTCTTAGTGATTTTCTCGAACGCAGAGCTACCTTAGATTCTGTCCGGTACTGTCAAACTTTGCACAGCCTGAGAAGAGCAGTTCAAAAAAATGCCGAGGAAAGCTGACGCCCAAAATTTCGTTTTTACACGACAATGCCTGACCTCACACGGCAAACCGCACTAAAGAACTCCTTAATTAATTCAAATGGGAAAGTTTCACTTATCCGCCCTACAGCTCCGATCTCGCACCAAGCGACTTCCACTTGTTTCCCAAGATGAAGAACCGGCCTTTCAACGCAGCGGTTTGGCGACGACGCGGAAATCCAGGCGGGCGTGACTCACTGGCTGAAATCTCAGGCGGCAGAATTTTACGGCGAAGGTCTTTCAAAGCTTGTCCACCGGTATGATAAGTGCCTCAATGTGTTTGGTGACTAGGAGAAAAATAGTACGTCAGTTACTCTTTCTGATGTATATAATAAAATGTATTTCTTCTACGTAGCGTTTCTTAATGCCAAAACGTTCCCTACTTTCTGAATAGCCATAGTATTATATTTTTCTTTTATTCAGAATACAGTTATGATGCAGAAAAGTAAGAATCTCTTGGTGTCCGAACATTAAGGTTATTTACTGTAAGTGGAACACGTTTGACAGACGCGTTCGTGGTCGTCCTGGTCCACCACAGAATTTCAAAGAACACCCATGGGCTATGGGCTATCATTGAAGAACGGGAACGGAGACCTGGGGGTGGGGGGGATCTCCGTAGACTTACATGGAACATGCCATGTAGTGGTCTAGGAGTTATAAACGCTCACGAGAGGGCAGACACGTTATTGGAGTTTCCCACCCGGGATAATGGGGCGGATGATCGCTTCCACTTTTCATTAACTGCCGAACGTTTCAGTTCTTTTTATGTAAATGCTCCAGGATACAACGATGTTTTTTGTGTAGTTATTTTGTGAAAGTGAAGGTATGATTTGCTAACATAACCAGTCCTCATTTATTTCTCAGTGAAGTATCGCAGACGTCTAACATCATGTTCATCTAATTATTTTGAGCAATGTATTTACATGTGAAAAGAATTTTTCTTTTTATTATTCAGTAGCGTGTTGATGAAGCAGGTGATCAGTCGTTTCCAGCACACAGTGCGTAGAAGAAGAAGTGCATCAGTAGAAGATTACACTGTTTAATGCAACAGGAAAACCAAAAGCTACGGTGCGAGATGGTAATCGTTAGAGAACCTACGTAAAACCATCGTAAATGAGGCGACAGACAAGAGGCAATTAGCACGGCGATTAGAGACTTGCAAATGGGATACAAAGTATCTGCAGTACTGTTGAATATATACTGTACAGCCACATTAATGTGACCAGCTGTCAAAAACCTGAATAGCCACCTTGGCAACGCGCACCGCTGCGAGACATGCAGGAAGAAAGTAAATGAGGTTCAAGAAGGTACAGACAGGAATGTGGAGTCATGCCGACTCCAGCGTCATGACTAGCTGCGCGAGGCTTGTAATTGAGGATCCATGGTGCCAACAGCACGATCGAGGTGGCCCTGTAGATGAATGAAACGATCGTGTGGCATGTTGGCAGTGAGGCGTCGTCGAGGGAATTTCGGTCGCGGGTGCAAGTCTTATGTCACGTGACGCCACAATGGGCGATATGCGCGTCGGTGATGATGAGATAATGGTGAGGACAACACAACATTCAGTCAGAGAAAATCTGTAACCCAGCTGCGAATCGAAGCAGGGCCTGCTGCATGGTAGGCAAGCACGTTACCACCCAGCTTAGCAGGCGGACTGACCCTACAGTTTATCGAGTGTGATTAAATAGGTTATCGAGTCAGATTAAATCCGAGTGGTTGGTGGCCAAGTGAGTTCGGCAAACTCCTGGTGCTCTTCGAACCACGCAAGTACACTGTATGCTGTGTGACAAGTTGCATTGTCCTGATGGTAGATGCCATCGTGCAGAGAAAAAACAGACTGCGTGAAGGTGTGGACATGGTGCCCGACGAAGATGCACACTTGCATACCCCAAAACATAACGCTTCTTTCTCCGGTCTGGACCCTTTCGTTGATTGTTTCAGGGTGTCCTTTTTTGTTTTCAAACATACGAATCATACAGCCAGCCGGTTGCAAATAAGTGTTTTGTACATTTTTTTTTATGTTTCGACATCTCTAACGATGTCTTCATCAAAACGAAATTTTGAGAAACCGCAAAGTTACATTGCGAGAAAGCCATCGTCAGGGTCTAGAGCAGAAATGCTCAAGTCAAAAATAAAATAAAACATGTTGAGCCTTTGGCCCGTATCCATAGCTAAAAACAGCATCGGCTAACTCTGACCATTGCCTTCTCACAATGTAATTTTACAATTTCTCAAAATTTCATTTTGGTGAAGACATCCTTAGTGTTTCGAAACCTACGTCACTGTAACAAACAGTTATTTTCAATCGGATGGCTGTATGATTCCTATGGCTGAAACTTTTATGCGGTTGCTGAGGAACAGCCATGTTTAAAACTGTGCTTATTTTCTTTCAGACACTTCACATGATACACGCCAATGGCCATCTGTCATCTGAACAGGCTCCTGTCACCCCTCAGTGGATTTTCACTTGCAGTAATGGGGTGCAAATTCGTCTTCGTCGTCAGTGAACTGCACTCAAAATGGGTGCATGAACTGCGCCTGCTGCGGAGGTCTGTGCACAGGAATGTTTCCTGAACAGTCGTTGAGGAGACACTGTTGGTGGCCCCTTGCTTCATCTGGGCAGTCAGTTGTTCTGAAGTAGCACTTCTGATCGCCCGTGCACTTCTCAGCAGCCGTAATTCACCAGTGCCATATGTGGCCCCTGGTGCACCACAGTTGTCTGGGAGGTGGTTTTAATAGTTCTTTAGAACTTCTGTTTTATGTTTATTACAATGCATCAACCCAATAATACGTATATCAGATGTGAACCGTAAACAAACTGTAAGTATATATATGACAACAATCACTTCTTTCACAAATATATATCATTTGCACCAAATATTTTCTCTAAATGTTAATATGCAATAACAATTTTACGGAAAGGAAATAAAGTAATCCACTGATGATAGCACAATAAGTGCTGAAACATGTCTGGGTAAAACAAAACTCCAGAGGTGTTTTGTATAAGGCGGAATTCGTCATCCAATTTTCTTGATAAGCATGGAAACAAGAATAACTGTGACACCACTAGATGATTATTAATAGCGCTATTTTGTCATGCACGCTATACTTTAACCATGGCGGCATACGAACGGTTTACAAACATAGCCGGTTCGGAAATGCTTCACCCTTGGCTTGAAAGCCAAAAATCGTGCACATTGAATGTAAAGTAAACCACTCCGTTTCCGCATTACGACAACGACAGCACGGTTCCCGCGTCCCCTCTACATGCTTTGTATACCCTCCACTGCCAGTGCAGCCACTTGAGTGGTTATTGCACGTTGACGTCGAAGACAGGTTGTAGTCCAGTCAATATGACTGGATCGTGTGTAAGTTATAGGATTTGTCCCTGCCCATATCTTTTCAGCGTGCACTAATTACTTTTGCTTCTCTTAGCTGCGCACGGTCACGTGCTCGGCGTGGCCCCAGACGATATTTTCACTATGACCTGAACATCGCTGAGGCCCTCGTCACGTGGCAAGCCTTGATTGGCCGCCCAGGACAGTGCCGAGTGGTTTTCCGCTTGCCCCTAGTGGAGCCACCGTGCTGCCGCGCTGACCTCTGGAGTGGGCGGCTGTCCGTGACAGCGTCGGCTTTATGTTGGCAGCCCCGAGGAGGGCGTCGAGTGGTCGTCCGCCACGCCGCGTCCAAGGGCTCTCACCGGGAGTCGTTACCAACCTCACGACAGATCACCGCAGATCTCTTGCAGCCACTGGTCTCAGCCCACTCTCTGACTTCTAGATGCAGTGCCTACTACACATTATTATACGCTGAGGTCAATACTGTAGCTGTGGGAGGATGTCAGTAATTGTTGACACTTGTAATGAGATGCAAAAATAACACATTTCCGTTTATGAAGGTCGAAATATACTGTTCTATTATTTGTTGTGATCTTCACTCTGGCCGGCCGCGGTGGTCTCGCGGTTCTAGGCGCGCAGTCCGGAACCGCGCGACTGCTACGGTCGCAGGTTCGAATCCTGCATCGGGCATGGATGTGTGTGATGTCCTTAGGTTAGTTAAGTATAAGTAGTTCTAAGTTCTAGGGGACTGATGACCACAGCTGTTAAGTCCCATAGTGCTCAGAGCCATTTTCTTCACTGTGACGGCTGGTTTGATTGAGCTCTCCACGTTGCATCACCACTGCAACCTCTTTACTGTAGACAAATATTCGTCTCCCTCACCAATCTTTATCCCTCCACTCTTTCCTCCACTACTAAATTAAGGATTTATGGTGCGTCGCGAGATAGAGGCCTTACATTTTACATCTACATGAAATTGTGACGGGAACATTTGAGATTTTACTTTCAAAACGAGATTAATCAAACATGTTGGGCAACGTTTCTTCAAACTGAATACCGATGTATATGACAAAATCATAACTTCTTTGTGTCTTATTCCTTTTTTTATCCCGAAGATCGATATAAGATATCAAAATAATTTTAATACGGTCACCAGTTTTATTATATATATTATTTTCAATTACTACAAATTAAAAGTTTGTATTGCTGTTATCGACAGTTCTACGGCTGATATTTACTCTTCACAAGAACATGTCCGATGTGGAATCTGATACTTCTGAGCCAGCCTAAAACAGTTCATACCACTATCTTTACGAGCTCCATTGCTAACTTGATGCTGTCTTCACAAATGTAAAAAAGAGTTATTATGAGTGTCCATCTTACTCCGAAGAAAATAGGGCGTTTTTCCCACGTGTTGGGGTGAGATGCAAGTTCAAATCGTGTTCGAGTGCGGCAGCCAACGGGAAGTAACTGGACACACACATACTTCGAGATACAGAGTACCTGATCAATATACGATCAGAACTGGTAACAATGTGCAGAAATGCTGTTACTGTTTTTAAATAAAGCATCAATTATTTTACAGCGTACTTTTCAGTACATACTACGGTTTTTTGATCCCAAGGACGAAAAACACCCATTACAAAGGCACAAACCGCTTGTTGCTCGACACTTGGACTCAAGGAAGCAATGGACCACCGACTGCTGTGATCTCTTAACACAGTGAACTAACACGAGTAAGTAGGCATCATACGTTGATTACCATCTTTCTCCGATTCACTGTATTAATGTCTCAGGAATCGATCCCCTTATTTTAATCAAGTTCCATTCACTAACTCTTCATGTGTTATTCTATCTTTCCATACAATTTTAGCTTTCTTCTGCAGCATCGTATTTCTAAACCTTCTGTTCTCTTCTCTGAACTGTTTATCATCTACGTTTCACTTCCGCTCGAGGCTACGCCACAAAATCTCAATTCCCTTTTTCAGAAATGCTTTTCTTACTATTGTCAGTCAGCATTATATAGCCTCAGTACTTCGGCCATCGGCAGTTACGAGTATACTGCCGCCCAAATGCTGAAACTCACCTATTACAGTTATCGTCTTATTTATTGGTTTAATTCCCTCAGCATTTTCTGATTTAACTCAATCACATTTCATTATCTTTTTTTATAAATACACTCCAGGAAAGTGAAATAACAACACCGTGAATTCATTGTCCCAGGAAGGGGAAACTTTATTGGCACATTCCTGGGGTCAGATACATCACATGATCACACTGACAGAACCACAGGCACATAGACACAGGCAACAGAGCATGCACAATGTCGGCACTAGTACAGTGTATATCCACCTTTCCCAGCAATGCAGGCTGCTATTCTCCCATGGAGACGATCGTAGAGATGCTGGATGTAGTCCTGTGGAACGGCTTGCCATGCCATTTCCACCTGGCGCCTCAGTTGGACCAGCGTTCGTGCTGGACGTGCAGACCGCGTGAGACGACGCTTCATCCAGTCCCAAACATGCTCAATGGGGGACAGATCCGGAGATCTTGCTGGCCAGGGTAGTTGACTTACACCTTCTAGAGCACGTTGGGTGGCACGGGATACACGCGGACGTGCATTGTCCTGTTGGAACAGCAAGTTCCCTTGCCGGTCTAGGAATGGTAGAACGATGGGTTCGATGACGGTTTGGATGTACCGTGCACTATTCAGTGTCGCCTCGACGATCACCAGTGGTGTACGGCCAGTGTAGGAGATCGCTCCCCACACCATGATGCCGGGTGTTGGCCCTGTGTGCCTCGGTCGTATGCAGTCCTGATTGTGGCGCTCACCTGCACGGCGCCAAACACGCATACGACCATCATTGGCACCAAGGCAGAAGCGACTCTCATCGCTGAAGACGACACGTCTCCATTCGTCCCTCCATTCACGCCTGTCGCGACACCACTGGAGGCGGGCTGCACGATGTTGGGGCGTGAACGGAAGACGGCCTAACGGTGTGCGGGACCGTAGCCCAGCTTCATGGAGACGGTTGCGAATGGTCCTCGCCGATACCCCAGGAGCAACAGTGTCCCTAATTTGCTGGGAAGTGGCGGTGCGGTCCTCTACGGTACTGCGTAGGATCCTACGGTCTTGGCGTGCATCCGTGCGTCGCTGCGGTCCGGTCCCAGGTCGACGGGCACGTGCACCTTCCGCCGACCACTGGCGACAACATCGATGTACTGTGGAGACCTCACGCCCCACGTGTTGAGCAATTCGGCGGTACGTCCACCCGGCCTCCCGCATGCCCACTATACGCCCTCGCACAAAGTCCGTCAACTGCACATACGGTTCATGTCCACGCTGTCGCGGCATGCTACCAGTGTTAAAGACTGCGATGGAGCTCCGTATGCCACGGCAAACTGGCTGACACTGACGGCGGCGGTGCACAAATGCTGCGCAGCTAGCGCCATTCGACGGCCAACACCGCGGTTCCTGGTGTGTCCGCTGTGCCGTGCGTGTGATCATTGCTTGTACAGCACTCTCGCAGTGTCCGGAGCAAGTATGGTGGGTCTGACACACCGGTGTCAATGTGTTCTTTTTTCCATTTCCAGGAGTGTATATATAAATGTTCAGATTCATTTCAAGACACGATCCATCACCATCACTGATCTTCCCACTCCGTTCCCATCTGCGACTGAATTAAATTGTTTTCGCCAAAATTTAAAGTACTCTCTAACAGAAACATAAAAAAAATGTAAAAGATGCGAAGCCATATGATGGAGATGGGGACGACAATCCGTAGATGTTATGTACAGCTGCAGCTGTTCTGTAAGGGTGCCGATGACAACCAAAGAGGTCTTGCTATGAAAAGAAATGGCACCCTATACCATCACTTCTGGTAGTAGAGATGTATGGCGGTCGACAGGTTGGTATCCCTTCGATGTCTGGAGCGTCTCCACACGCGTCTTCACTGGACATCGGAACTCAATTCGAAGCCGGTACCATCACTGAAGTCAGTTCAAATCGAGTCAATCAGATTCCAAGCCCAAGATGTGTCTTCTGTAAATAATTCGCATCAGTATTTTGTAACCATAATTTATGAAACCAGTAGTTCGATAATATCCACACCTGTCAGCATCTGCTTGCCTTCAAAATGAAATTATTACATTCTTCTTGGAATGTGAGGGTAATTCGCTTGTCTAAATTATCTTTCGCCCCATCTCGAATTGTTGTGTCATGGTATATTCTCCCATAGATAGATTTAAAAGCAAAGAAGGTTTTTTTGTGAAATTAAACAAACGTTGTACGTTTCCTACTAACAAGAAACATAATTAATTCGAGTAAACTAAGGGCCCTGGAGACTACTCCTGCAGAGTTGCCATATTACTATAGGTGATATATTCCTCTGCCCAGAATTCATGTGGTATTGCACATGAACTTCGCAAGTAACATTTTTCTGACCATAGCCCCGCAAAAGTTCTATGGATTGAAGAGTTTCTAAAATAGCTCAAATGTCGAATTTTAGCTTCATGTACTGGGTGATCAAAAAGCCAGTATAAATTTGAAAACTGAATAAATCACGGAATAATGTAGATATAAAGGTACAAATTGACACACATGCTTGGAATGACATGGGGTTTTATTAGAACCAAAAAAATACAAAAGTTCAAAAACTGTCCGACAGATGGCGCTTCATCTGGTCTGAATACCAATAATTAGCATAAAAAAGTAAGACAAAGCAAAGATTATGTTCTTTACAGGAAATGCTCAATATGTCCACCATCATTCCTCAACAATAGCTGTAGTCGAGGAATAATGAACAGCACTGTAAAGCATGTCCGGAGTTATGGTGAGGCATTGGCGTCGGATGTTGTCTTTCAGCATCCTTAGAGATGTCGGTCGATCACGATACACTTGCGACTTCAGGTAACCGCAAAGCCAATAATCGCACGGACTGGGATCTGGGGACCTGAGAGGCCAAGCATGACGAAAGTGGCGGCTGAGCACACGATCATCACCAAACGATGCGCGCAAGAGACCTTTCACGCATCTAGCAATATGGGATGGAGCATTATCCTGCATAAACATCGTACGTTCCAGCAGGTGTTAATCAGCCAGGCTGGGGATGATGCGATTCTGTAACATATTGGCGTACCTCTCACCCGTCACGGTAGCAGTTTTGCTGTCCAGCGCCATCTGCCGGACATTTTGTGAACTTTGTTTTTTTTTTTTTTTTTTTGTTCTAATAAAACCCCATGTCGTTCCAAGAATGTGTGTCAATTTTTACCTCTCTATCTACATTATTCCGTGGTTTATTAAGTTTTAAAATTTATACTGTGATCACCCGGTATATATGAGAAACTTAACAGGCAGGCCACTGTACAGAGGTAAATGATGCTGGAGTAGTTTCGTACAGTGACAAATAGCATGACCAGGTCCTACAGCATGCCTTTCTGAACACCTAAATGTCACAGATGTATTTCTAATGTTACATGCTACTGCACTTACTTACTCCCTTTTCGTATTATATTCACAAACTTCTACATGTATTATGGTCTCTAAATATTATCGTACTGTGGGACATAGTTCATAGACCATACTGTGAGGATAGATTTTCCTAATTCTTCACTACGTCTTAGCTGTGTCTACTCTTGTAGGAACGTATCCCTTTAACGCAACAACTACGTGTTGTATCGAGACATTAATTACTTCACTCTTTTTGACTTGATAAACAAAGGGTGCACTTGAATGTGTCCTAATAACAATATTTTTCTTAGGCGAGTTAATCTTTCCAGGATCCTATGACGGAAGTAGACAAGCCTGAGGCCCCATTTTAGACTAGATGTCTATTCTGTTATGGTAGAATCATCGTTGAATTCAAACATCACAATGATGAATGTTTCTTGTGTCCGTCATCAAACTTGGGATATTACTCTGTGGCACATACTGATCTACTGAAACTATCGAGTGAGACTGACATAGACCTAGATGCCCACGAATTCTATCTCATGAAATAGCTTCTAAATATTTTTGTGTCATCATCTACTAAATCTCACCAAAGCTATAAGTTCTGTTGCAATTTAAGTGAAACCACGATCAGAACACTGTGAGGTATAATGCACTATTTTACTTAATTTTTCACATCTAATTGAAACAAGAAGTACATATATTAATTATAAACTTTCTGTAATTTATTTACGTGATCACAATCATATTTACGAGCTCATGCTAAAAGTAATGCCATCTTCATAGAAAAGTAATATTCCATGTTTGTAATTTGAAACTGGCTTGTCGATAAAAGATTGTTCACTGATAGGTATCGAACGTTATAAGCAGCAATTTACTTGTCAAATTTTTATGGGGCTGGGTTCCTCCTGCTTTTGTAAACACAAGTTGTTTTGACATTAATTTTCTTACTCATACGTTACAGCACATATATGTCATCATCAGTATATTCTCGTTTTACTGAAGATGAAATTCTGAAATTACAAGTTGTTCACTATTAACAGTTGCAATGAAAGCTAGGCTAAATCATTTTGTTGAAATACCTTGCATTTCATGATTTTCAGTTCCGTTAGAACCAACATGTGCGCTGAAGCATTGTAGGTGGGAAAATTCTTACACAAGAAGAGTCTATGATTTAGGAAAATGGGTGAAACCCAATCCCATACTTTTTCAGAACACTATCAGCCAATGGTTGATAAGGAATGAGCGGACAAAGAAGAGCAATGCAGTTTCACAGTTTGCTTCCTCTGATGAATGTTCTACATTCGCGTTGTTACAAAATTTCCCAGTTTCATTTTTGAAGAAACAAAGGTATTTGGGTAGTAAGGTAAAAGAATTGCAATTTCATTATTACTACTCTGTAATGAGCCACCACAGAACCGCGCTGCTGCTACCGTCGCAGTTTCGAATCCTGCCTCGGGCATGGATATGTGTGATGTCCTTAGGCTAGTTAGGTTTAAGTAGTTCTAAGTCTTGGGGACTGATGACCACAGATGTTAAGTCCCATAGTGCTTGGAACCATTTGAATTTTTGATCAAAAATAGCAAGTATCTCTGAACCACTTCAGAAATTTTGACAGTTGAGTTCAAATATTTAAATAAATTCTTTTTTTAAATCATCAGTCATCTGACTTGTTTGATGCGGCTAGCAGTGAATCCCTCTTCTGTTAACGTCCCCAATCATCTGTTGAATATATTCCAATATCGTATTTTTTACCCTCTATAACTCACTTAGATATCGTGGAAGCTATTCCCTCGTATCTTAACGGATATCCTGTCATTTTGTCCCTTATTCCTGTATATGTTTTTCACATGATGCTCTTCTCACCGGCTCTGTGGAGAATCTCCTCATCAGTCCGTCTAATTTCCCTTCTATAGCACTAAATTCCAACGCTTTGAAACTTCTTTTCAGGTTTTTGCACAGACCACAATACACTTCCATAAAATGCTGTGCTCCAGACATACATTCTCAGTCATCTCTTCCTCAGAATATGGTCAATGTGTGATACTAGTAGAATTCTTTTGACTAGAAATGCCCTGTCTATGTTGAGAAGGCCAAATTTCCTGACAGTAGAGCCAAAGTAGGTCGTAAACTGGTATTTTTTCAAGTACACCAACTCTCGCGTCCACTTGCTTTGCCAAGTACATACAGCGAACCGATGTCAATTGCTGACAAGTAGGTTGGACATTTTCTCCTTTGCGCACCAACACAGGCGGTGGTTTCGGAAGAATAAGTTGTCAAGATGGTATCAGAGCGTAATATGGGCCGTGGACTACCTGCACAGTATTGCAGAGGGGCTGCCGTGATGTCGTGACGGTAGCCTCAGTGGGCCTAAATGCATGTCGCCGACGATAGCCGCGCACGGAAGGGGCCACTAGCTAGCGGGCTGGCTGCGCGACTGTCGGCACAGCATGGAGGTCGGCGTCCGGACACGCGACGCCAGCATGAATATTTCCACACTTACTTGTCGTTTCTCACTGCACAGTAATCGTCTTCTGTGACGCAATGCCCACATTTGAAATATCGTTTCATGACGCTAATTGGGGGGTTACAAAGGCGTTTATAAAGCAGACCAGACTATCACGAACTTCACACAAAAGCCCTAAAGAAAGGGAGAGAGAAAGAGAGAGAGGAAAAACACGCCCAGAAAACCCTCATTTTCAGTTTACGGCGGAGCAAACGGCTTCCCGGGGCGTTGAAAGCAGTCCACAGTAAAGAGTGCTTGCAAAGAGCATTAAGCAAAATACTAGTAGACAGTGATCCTAGCTCACAATCTTCAGCATGGTTCAAAGAAAGAAAAAAATAATGGAGAACAATACCAAATGGCACCATGGCCTACGAATCAAGAAGACTGAGAGAAGACACTAGAAAAGTGGAAAAATAATGGTTTATAGAAAGAAAGATTACTCGAGGATGAATGAAGAGAGGTAGACGTCAGAAGGTTAGACACATGAAATATTTTCGTGCTTCTGGAAGTTGGAAACACTCTAAGGAGGCTCTGAGGTGAAGAATGTCAAGTACAGTCAGTTCCACAAGAAACTGTACGCCATAATTTCAAATGTAACGTCCACAGCGACATCTCTGGTAGTGGTCTCGAATTGGTAATTAATGCGCTTTTGCACAGTGCAGAGATAAACAGTGTGAGCGTTGAATGTTTTGTTTTGTTCAAAATGGTTGAAATGGCTCTGATCTCTATGGGACTCAACTTCTGAGGTCGTAAGTCCCCTAGAACTTAGAACTACTTAAACCTAACTAACCTAAGGACATCACACACAACCACGCCCGAGGCAGGATTCGAACCTGCGACCGTAGCGGTCGCGAGGTTCCAGACTGCAGCGCCTAGAGCCGCTTGGCCACCCTGGCCGGCATTTGTTTTGTCGGTTGCCGTGTAAAATGAGTACAAGATATCTGAACTGCCACAAGGCATCCAAAGGGACCAAAGCTTTCATTTGGAGATGCTGATAAAATTCTTAGAGAGTGGAAGACATTCGTTTCGAAGTGGGTCAGACGATATTTTGAGGTTGGAAACGTAGACGATTTACCAGAGAGAGAGAGGCTAACGTGCCAAGCTATAATCTATAATGGCGACGACTGGATTAACTGTTAAGTAATTGTGCAGTTGGTAATAACATGTATTTTCATGTACAATATTTATGACAGTGTCTTTTATTTCATACAGATAACCGCGTACACTTTCTTTGACACATGGCGCAAAAGAAAAGCGTGAAACCGTAAGATGTGACTAAGGAAGAAGGGATAACAAAAAATTGGCGAGAAAAGGAGACAACCGAAGAAAGGAATCAAGAATTGGTATGTTCGACGTATAAGTGCAACGAAACTGAGAAGTTGCCATGTAGCCCAAGTACTTGTGAAGGGCACATAAAGATTATGCCAGGTGTGTAAATAAAAATGCCCCAGAAAACATTTCATGCGCCTTAAGATGTGTAACTCTACTTACGTCTTCTTCACCTGCGGCAGATGACTTAACTGGGGTTGCCTGTCTTAAGGTGCATGAAATGTGTTATGGATCTCTTTCATTTTGCTCACATTGTAGTAAGTAAAATGGTTGACCAAAAATGCTGGAGAAAAGTCCTACTCTACTAACACAAACTTTAGAACATAAACTCCCATAAGAAAAAGTCAGGCAGGAAGTATTGAATCATCAAAAGGATACATTAGAAGAAAGGGGGAAATAATACAAGGAGAGTAGGAAGGACAATTTAAGTTCAAGAGCACAAGCTAACTGATAGCCGCAGGCCGTAAGTTTTACAAAGTGACATTTCATTATAGTTAAAGATTCACAACAAATAATCAAAATAGTCTACAGTTCAAAGGAGTATTCACATTAATCACAAGCGGTTACCATAAGCCCCGTGAACAAGAAGCCGAAAGCGGCCGCCCCTCACGTAGGTAACATTGGAACAACCTCAAAACAGCAAGTAGTCTCTAGCAGACACATGATACCATTTACACTCTTGAACATACAAAAATTTTTACAGAACATCAGTTCCTTACATGAGTTTAACCCTCGAGAGAATTATGTGACTTTTATTTTATTTTACCAACTGACCCAAAAATTAAAAGAACAAGGGAAACTACAGTGGCCAATGTTCATTAAAATAATAAAAGTGTGTAACTGAAATAAAATATAAAAGGGGCAACTGCACTATTAAAGATGAACACACCTTAAAACTTAGTATCGAATAACAGAACTGAAATTTCATAACTAAACATTTCAGTGGTTTTGCTTTGAGGCAGATTGCATGAACAATGACATTGCTTCCTTAAGAAATACACTCAGGTTAGAAACTTCAGTTGTCGCTATTTAACCTATTTAACCAACTGGCGCTATAGGCGCCCCTCGAAGTCTCTAGTAAACAGGCATCGCCCATTCCTTCCGGTGAATTTACAAAAACGGATGCTCACCATAAAATCCAATTACGTAAGAATTGCTTGATTTTCGTTCCCGTATTTTCCCCTCCGGTGCGAAAATTTTGGAAATTTGTGGTAACGTCTTGTGGGACCTAACTGCTGAGGTCATCGGTCGCTAGGCTTACACGCTACTGAATCTGATTTAAACTAACTTACGCTAAGGACAACATACACAAACCTATCCCCGAGGGAGGACTCGAACCTCCGACGGGGGCAGCCGCGCGAACCGTAAGAAGGCGTCTCAGACCGCTCGACTATCCATCGCGGTACTGCGGAACCAGAGGGCAAATTTCAAACATAGAATCAGTACCGTCTTCGGTTAGCACGGGAGTGAAGTGTCAGGATTATGGGTTTGTGTTTCACTGGTGTGATTGTAGCGGGGAAGCTTTTATAGTGCCACATGAGGCTCGCCAATGGAGTTATAGGTTATGTAGGCGTGACAGGAAAATCGTGGAACCGGGAAAAAAGATTTGTGCCCCTCAGAATGAACTAGAAATGGTGTACTTCGAATTAGAGAGGTTGATGGGGAAAAGAGACAATGGGAGCTGGAATCAGGTAAAAAAGTCGTAGTCGGAAGGAGAAAACCCCAGAAATCACTTTTCAGATTCCAGTGAGCAATCAGTTTGATTTGTTACCTGAAGCAGAAGAGCCCCAAACAGTTTTTGAGCAATGTAGGGTGCAGCGGGCTCGTAGCATTGCTAATGCTAGGTCGGGAGTAAAGTCAAGCAGAAAGAAAAGATTCCTGCTGTTAGGTAGCAGTCATTGGAGAGGTGTAGGCCAGTTGCTACAGGATAGGCTAGGAGTTGAGTACCAGGTCACAAGCACTGTGAAAGCTAGTGCTAAGTTTAGCCAGGTTACAGAAAACCTAGGGGCCTTGTGCAAATATTTTGATGGTGAGGACCATGTTCTTACAGTAGGAGGAGCAGGAAACACCTTGGCTAGCAGTTCGGACTGTAGTGGTAGATGTGACCTGGATGTAATAGAAGCAGCAACGGCTCTCACTCGTGTGGGGTTTGTGGTTGTTTTGCAGCGGCATGACCAGCCCTGGGTTAATACGGCTGTCAACCGTGTTAACAGAGAGCTCTGGGGGGGGGGGGGGGGGGGGGGGAAGGTTACTGTTGGCAGACACTAAATCTCTAATGTTTGAAATGGCTCTGAGCACAATGGGACTTAACATCTATGGTCATCAGTCCCCTAGAACTTAGAACTACTTAAACCTAACTAACCTAAGGACAGCACACAACACCCAGTCATCACGAGGCAGAGAAAATCCCTGATCCCGCCGGGAATCGAACCCGGCACTAACTCTCATATCTGTACTGTGCCTGTAGATGCAATTGGGAGGTGAGGTTACACTAGTCATGGCCTGGACCTAAATAGGATGGGGAGGGGTAGATTAGTTGATCTTGGAGAAAATGTCAGGGGGGCCACATGCATACAAGATAAAATACCTGTGATTACTGGAGTCAGAAGGACACATTTTTAAGGTAAGAGTCAGGTTGCAGAGAGAGATTGCTGAACAGTGCCATAATGTCTGTGGCAGTATCCAAAGAAATCAAATTTGTGTGTCATCAGAACATTAGAGGATTGAAAAATAAGATAGATGAGCTTCTTGTATGCCTAGAAAGTGCGGTGAATTCTGAAGGTATAGATGTTTTGTGTCTCTCTGAACACCATGTAACCGCAGGGATGGAGAAGCTAAATTTAAGGGATTACAGATTAGCATTCATGTAGAGTCAACATGGAAAAAGGAGGAGTTGTTACTTATACAAAGACTAGACACAAACTCAAAAATATTAAAACAAATAGTTTTTGTGTAGATCAGATCCTTGAAACAAGTGCTTGTGAGTTACTACTGCAATATACTTCTGCAGTAATTGTAACAGTTTACAGATCGTCTCAAGGTAACTTTCAGCTATTCATGAAAAATATCGAGGCATTATTGAGATACCTGTCAGACAAAAAGAAGCACTTAGTGGTTTGGTTTGTGGTGATTTTAAGGTAGATTTCTTAAAAGATACGGATAGGAAAAATGAGCTAGAATCTTTGTTTGGTTGTTTCAATCTAGTATCTGTTGTAAATTTTCCAACTCGTGTGTATCAGGATAGTAGGTCACTTATAGATAACATTTTCATAGACAGTGCTCAGGCAGAAACAATTTATGTTGTTAATGGGCTATCTGATCATGATGCACAGTTAATGGAAATAACACAACTAGCACCTTACAGGCTTCAGGCAGGTTCAGAAAAGGCAGGGAAGCTTACTGATGCGAACAGGGTACAGAGTTTTAAGAGCAGTCTAGAAGAGGTACAATGGGATGAAGTACACACAGGAAATGATGCTGATGCCAAATTCAGTTTATTCCACCGTAAATTTGGTTCAATATTTGAGAGTTGCTTTCCTGAAACGTTATCCACAAAATCCATTATAAAGTCAAGTAAACTAAGGATTACTAAGAGAATTAAGATATCGTGTAAGAGGAAGAGGGATATATATAGACAGGCCAGAATAAGTCAGGATCCGACATTACTTGCGTAATACAAAAGATATTGTAATATTTTGAGGAAAGTCATTATGAAGTCGAGAAGCTTATGAGTTCTGACAGATATTAATAATGCGGATAACAAGATTAAAACTATATAGAATATTTTCAAACGGGAGATGGTGCAGCCTGACAGTGCATAGCACACCGTAGTAATAAAGCTAAATGATGATGTTGTGAGTGATAATTCACAGGTTGCAAGTATTTTTAACAGTCACTTTCTGAATGTAGCAGCAAAAATAGAGTTCAAGGTTTCAGTTGAAGAAACAAAAGAAAAATGTTAGAAACGTCAATCCCCAGGACTTTAGGCCTTTAGAAATAGCACCAACATCCTCCACCGAAATTAAGGGAATTATAAATATTCTGAAAAACAACAGCTCATTTGGTGTTGATGGACAGAATTTTGAAGTGTTGCTCTAATTTAATAAGTGGAGTCCTTAGTGATATACACTCCTGGAAATTGAAATAAGAACACCGTGAATTCATTGTCCCAGGAAGGGGAAACTTTATTGACACATTCCTGGGGTCAGATACATTACATGATCACACTGACAGAACCACAGGCACATAGACACAGGCAACAGAGCATGCACAATGTCGGCACTAGTACAGTGTATATCCACCTTTCGCAGCAATGCAGGCTGCTATTCTCCCATGGAGACGATCGTAGAGATGCTGGATGTAGTCCTGTGGAACGGCTTGCCATGCCATTTCCACCTGGCGCCTCAGTTGGACCAGCGTTCGTGCTGGACGTGCAGACCGCGTGAGACGACGCTTCATCCAGTCCCAAACATGCTCAATGGGGGACAGATCCGGAGATCTTGCTGGCCAGGGTAGTTGACTTACACCTTCTAGAGCACGATGGGTGGCACGGGATACATGCGGACGTGCATTGTCCTGTTGGAACAGCAAGTTCCCTTGCCGGTCTAGGAATGGTAGAACGATGGGTTCGATGACGGTTTGGATGTACCGTGCACTATTCAGTGTCCCCTCGACGATCACCAGTGGTGTACGGCCAGTGTAGGAGATCGCTCCCCACACCATGATGCCGGGTGTTGGCCCTGTGTGCCTCGGTCGTATGCAGTCCTGATTGTGGCGCTCACCTGCACGGCGCCAAACACGCATTCGACCATCATTGGCACCAAGGCAGAAGCGACTCTCATCGCTGAAGACGACACGTCTCCATTCGTCCCTCCATTCACGCCTGTCGCGACACCACTGGAGGCGGGCTGCACGATGTTGGGGCGTGAGCGGAAGACGGCCTAACGGTGTGCGGGACCGTAGCCCAGCTTCATGGAGACGGTTGCGAATGGTCCTCGCCGATACCCCAGGAGCAACAGTGTCCCTAATTTGCTGAGAAGTGGCGGTGCGGCCCCCTACGGCACTGCGTAGGATCCTACGGTCTTGGCGTGCATCCGTGCGTCGCTGCGGTCCGGTCCCAGGTCGACGGGCACGTGCACCTTCCGCCGACCACTGGCGACAACATCGATGTACTGTGGAGACCTCACGCCCCACGTGTTGAGCAATTCGGCGGTATTCCAACCGGCCTCCCGCATGCCCACTATACGCCCTCGCTCAAAGTCCGTCAACTGCACATACGGTTCACTCCCACGCTGTCGCGGCATGCTACCAGTGTTAAAGACTGCGATGGAGCTCCGTATGCCACGGCAAACTGGCTGACACTGACGGCGGCGGTGCACAAATGCTGCGCAGCTAGCGCCATTCGACGGCCAACACCGCGGTTCCTGGTGTGTCCGCTGTGCCGTGCGTGTGGTCATGGCTTGTACAGCCCTCTCGCAGTGTCCGGAGCAAGTATGGTGGGTCTGACACACCGGTGTCAATTTGTTCTTTTTTCCATTTCCAGGAGTGTATATAATGCTTCGCTGGTACGGGGTATTTTTCCAGACGGATTGAAATATGCAATTGTCAAACCTCTTCATAAGAAAGGGAACAAGTGTGACTTAAATAATTATAGACCAATCTCATTGCTGAATTCATTTTCTAAAATATTCTAAAATGCTATGTATTCAAGAGTAATCTCACACTTAAGTGAAAATAATTTACTCAGCATGTCACAGTTCGGATTGTGGAAGGGTTGCTCGACTGAGAATGCTATCTACACATTTACCCCTCAAATAGTATACCCATCAAATAGTACAAGCCCTAAATAACAAATTATCACTAGTTGATATTTTTTTGATCTTTTAAAGGTATTTGACTGTGTGGATCATGCAACACTAAAACCTCTGGATTTATGGAACTCAAGGCTATACACGCAGCTGGTTTCAATCGTACTTAACGAACAGAAAGCAAAAATTTGTGCTGAATAACACAAATAACGTTGAGAGGATGGTAAATTCTAGTGAATGGGGATTTATCACTAAGGGAGTCCCATAGGGTTCAATTTTGAGTCCTCTGTTGTTCCTTATTCATGTGAATGACACCTCACTTAACGTTCAGCAAGCAGAGCTAGCACATTTTGCGGATGATACGAGTGTTAGAATAAATCCCATTCCAGAAAAAGAAGCTGAAGATATTGTTAAGGATGTCTTTCAAAGATTTATTAAGTGGTCCTCAAAAAAGGGACTCTCCCTTAATTTTGAAAAAACTCACTATATCCCGTTCTGTACACCGAATAGAGACATACCAACAATTGATTTAGCATATGAACAGGGCTCAGTTGACAGGGTAGATTTCTCCAAATTTTTTGGGTGTTCACATTGATGACAACTTGAACTAGAAGAAGTAATTACTGAGCTTCTCAAACAATTAAGTTTAGCTTCTTTCGCTCTTCGTATAATCGCTAGTCTTGGTAATAAACACATCAGCCTCCTAACGTACTTCGCATATTTCCACTCAATGATCCACCACTTAGACATAAAGTATTGACTGCACAAAAGAGAGCAGTGAGAATAATTAGTGATGTTCTCCCAGGGACGTCATGTAGACACCTATTCAACGAGTTAGGTATTTTAACTGCACCATCACGGTACATATATTTGCCAATGAAATTCGTTATAAATAATCCATCTAAATTCTCGAAGAACAGTGATGTTCATATGTACAACACTAGATGGAAAATTTACCTTTCCTATCCGTTATTGAAGCTGTCCGTTGCTCAAAAAGGAGTACATTATTCAGCAACAAAATTCTTTGATCATTTGCCCAGTGTCTGGGAGGCAGCAGATCAAGTTTTAAATATAGTTTAAAATCATTTCTTTTGGACAACTCCTTCTATTCCATGGACGAGTTTCTTTTTCAGAACTGGTAAAAAAATTGTACCTCTAAATGTAGTTGCATGTGTAGAACTAAAAATTTCAGTAATATTAATATTAGCACTATTCATATGTCTATATATAAATCTTGTAATCTGACTTGCTCCACATCATATCGATGAAATAATTGTGAAAATGATCTACGGAACATGACAAAACTAATCTAAAAACTCATCTGAATGCTTTTTTTTAATCACATTTGATACTTACCTCTATCCACACTTTTTCGCAATCTGAATGTGTAATATGTTCAATACATACTACAGAGATTTTTATAACAGTAAATACCCCGCCACCACTGACTCCGATCCTATCTTTGTTATGTATATTTCAATCCGAATTTTGTAATTCGTTGGTGGAAATGGAAATGAGCGTTTGGCGTCATTGGCCGGGAGGCCCCTCGCGGGGCAGGTCCGGCCGCCATATCGCAGGTCTTATTACAGTCGGCGCCACATTGGGCGACCTGCACGCCGGATGGGGATGAAATGATGATGAACACAACACAACACCCAGTCCCTGAGCGGAGAAAATCTCCGACCCAGCCGGGAATCGAACCCGGGCCCAGAGGACGGCAATCCGTCACGCTGACCACTCAGCTACTGGGGCGGACAATTCGTTGGTGTTGTCTGTTTTTAATACTATCTGGGCATTACCACCTTTAATAAGCGAGAATAATCCTGAGACCTTAGCATTAATGCTCTTATGGTTTACTGAAACCACAATAGAATTTTATTTTTAATTTTCTGTTCTGGGTGCCAGAAATATCTTCTCTAGAAGTGATGGAGTCTAATTCTGTAGGCATTTCTTCACTGAAATGAGTCCTCTGACCTAAGTAAATTCTAAGTGCACGAACTCTGCTACCTGAGTACTCACATTCTTTGGGTAGTGCACTCCTGACCTATTTAGATGGTGGAGGGGTGGGCTGTAATTCTCTACCTGATAGCGGAGGTCGAGGTCGTCGCAAAACCGTCAGCGCATCTGATTGAGATCTTCCACTCAGCTTCTGGCCAGAGAGCCGCGATCTACTCTGGGAACGATGCTGCAAATGGGGAGCCGTGCTTGCACTCAGCGTGACGCCAGCTCGCTACACTAGTAAAGCAATTCGCAGAAAGGGTCCTACGATGCCCTCAGAATCCAGGCAGCAAGCATCAGCTGTGGCGACGTGGGCCACCGTATGCACCCGGTTGCATCCAGTCCTTTCAATAACCGACGATAAAGCCTCCTCCCCATATCGCACAAGACCTCCTGGCAAGCATACCAAATGTAAATTGGCGTTCTTTCCCGAATTGACTGCTATTTATAAAACTATTAATCGCGAGTGCTTTCATTACTGGTCAAAGTACTTAAAGAAGTGTCGCAAAACATTCATTTTACCTAGTTTCTTAATGACTTCTTTCCTTTGGTGCTCTATGCAATAGTCCTTTTTCGTAAGCGCCTTTGATCCTGGAATAGCAGAATAAAGAACAGACCTATAACTGTCATAAAATGAGATCCTTAGAGAGCAATGGCTAACTGCGTGTCGTTCACACTCACCCTTAAATGTGGACAGGCCATATGGAGTCCATCGAAAGACGCAGTGACATAGGGAGTGCCAGGAGATTCCAGCGGCGCCAATGTGTCCGCTTTCACCACTGGTACCTCAACATCGCCACAGCTTAGGGCAGCAGCCAGAAGCCTGTCGATCGCGACCAGTGCCGTTTCTAGAGTTTCAGACATCGAACAATTCATCTTTTGCCCTTACACGACAAGCATAGTCCCTAGAATTAAACACTGCGTAGAAACTACATCAACTCACAAATAAACTTAGTAACTTATGGCAGAAAGCTGCATTACATTATTAACTCACTCTTCACTAATGATTTAATAACTGTGGAAGTTATTTCTTGATGTCTTAACACACATCCAGTTATCCTGTCCGTTCTTCTTGTCAGTAAATTCCACAATTTCCTATCCTCGTCGATTCTGCGGAGAATCTTCTGTTTTTGTAACTCATTCTTCCTACGGCCTTGTCAAGGAGGGCGAAGGAGTGGACAGAGGTCCAGGGCACTCTCTTGCCCTTGGGGTGGGAAACTGTCCCTAAAGACGGGATAGTCAGCAATGATCAACGGCATGAGGATGCAGAACGCAATGGACACCATTGCATTAAAGACACATGTCGTGTACCCACAGGACTTATCGCCTGTAACTGAAGAAGAGTCATGATGATCTCTCCAATGGCAAAAGATTCCGGAATAGTCAACCATTCGGATTTCCGGGAGAGGACTGCCAAGGAGGAGGTTACCATGAGAAAAAGATTGAATAATCAACGGAAGGCTAACGCTCTACGTGTCGGGTCGTGGAATGTCAGAAGCTTGAACGTGGTAGAGAAACAAGAAAATCAGAAAATGGAAATGCAAAGGCTCAATCTAGATATAGTAGGGTTCTTATGAAGTGAAATGGAAAGAGCACAAGGATTTCTGCACAGATGAGTACAGGGTAATATTAACAGCAGCAGGATATCGTATAACAGAAGTAGGATTTGTTATGAATAGGAAGGTAGGGCAGAGAGTGTGTTACTGTGAACAGTTCAATGATACGGCTGTTCTTATCAGAATCGACAGCAAATCAACATCGAAAACGAAAGTTTAGATATACATGCCGACGTCGCAAGCTGAAGCTGAAGAGATAAAGTGTTTGAAGCCGACCACTGTTGCCGAGCGGTTGTAGGCACTTCAGTCCGGAACCGCGCTGCTGCTATGGTCTCAGGTTCGAATCCTGCCTCGGGCATGGATGTGTGTGATGTCCTAAAGTTAGTTAGGTTTAAGTAGTTCTAAATATAGGGGACTAATGACCTCAGATGTTAAGTCCCATAGTGCTCAAATCCATTTGAACCATTTTTTGAAAGTGTTTGAGAATATTGAAAGGGTAATACAGTACCTAAAAGGAAATGAAAATCTATTAGTAATAAGGGACTGGAATACAGTTGTAGGGAACGAGTAGAGGAAAAGGTTACAGGAGAATATGGGCTTCGGACAAGGAATGAGAGGCGAGGAAGACTAATGGAGTTCTGTAATGAATTTCAGTTGGTAACAGGGAATACTCTGTTCAAGAATCACAAGAGGAGGAGGTATACTGTGAAAAGGCCGGGTGATACGGGAAGATTTCAGTTAGATTACTTCATAGCCAGACACAGATTAATGAATAAGATACTGGATTTTAAGGCGTACCGAGGAGCAGACATAGACCCAGATCACAATTTAGTAGTGAAGAAGAGTAGGTTGAAGTTCAAGAGATTACTAAGGCAGAATTAATCCGCAAAGAAGTGGGATACGGAATTACTAAGGAATGACGAGACACGTTTGAGGCTCTCTAAGGCTGTAGATACAGCAATAAGGAATACGTACGTAGGCAGTACAGTTAAAGACGAATGGACATCTCTAAAAAGAGAAGAATACCATAGGTACAAAGAAGGCAACTGCCAAGAAACCATGGGTGACAGAAGAAATACTTCAGTTGATTTATGAAAGGAAATACCAAAATGTTCAAGTAATTTCAGGAATACAGAAATATACGTCGCTGAGGAACAAAGTAAGTTGAACGTGCAGGGAACCTAAGGCGAAATGGCTGCATCAAGAATGTTAAGAAATCGAAAAAGAAATGATTGTCGGAAGAACAGACTCAGCGTATAGGAAGGTCAAAACAACCTTCCGTGAAATTAAAAGCAAGCGTGGTAAGATTGAGAGTGCAACGGGAATTCCACTGTTAAATGCAGAGGAGAGAGCGGATAGATGAACAGAGTGCAATGAGGGCCTACATTTTGTCTGATGTGATAGAAGAAGAAACAGGAGGCGATTTAAAGGAGACAGGTCATCCAGTATTCAAATTTAAGAGAGCTGTGGAGGTCTTAAGATCAAATAAGGCAGAAGAGATAGATTACATTCCATCATAATAAAATCATTGGGGGTAGTGGCAACAAAACGACTATTCACGTTGGTGTGTAGACTGTATGAGTCTGGCGACACACCATCTGACTTTCGGAAAAATATCATATAGTCAGTTCCAAAAACTGCAAGAGATGACAAGTGCGGGAATTATCACACAATTAGCTTGGCAGCTCAATCATCCAAATTGCTGTCAAGAGTAATATAGAGAAGAATGAAAAGAAAACTGAGGATGTGTTAAATGAGGATTAGTTTGGCTTTAGGAAACGTAAAGGCAACAGAGATGCAATTCTGACGTTGCAGTAAATAATGATACCAAGATAAAAGAAATACAAGACAAGTTCCTGGGATTTATTGACCTAGAAAAAGTGTTCGACAGTGTAAAGTGGTGCAAGATGTTGGAAATTGTGAGCAAAAAAGATGTAAGCTGTAGGGAGAGACAGGTAATACACAAAATGTACAAGGGCTAAGAGTCTACGAGCAAGAACGAAGATCTCGGGCTAAAAAGGATGTAAGGTAACGAAGTAGTCTTTTGCACCTGCTGTTCAATCTGTACATCGAAGAAGCAATGGCGGAAATAAAAGAATGGACCAGGAGTGGAATTAAAATTCAAGATGAAAGGATAATAATGATACGATTTGCTGATGAAATGACTAAAATGAATGAAAGTGAAGACGAATTACATGATCTGCTGAACGGAATGAACAATCTAATGAGTACAGAACATAGATTGAGAGTTAATCGAAGAAAGACCAAAGTAACTAGAAGTAGTAGAAATGAGAACAGCAACAATCTTAAAATCCGGCTTTATGGGCACAAAGTGGATGACGTTAAGGAATTCAGCTACCTAGACAGCAAAATAACCAAAAGCCGATGGAGGACGGAGGACATCAAAAGCAGACTGGCACTGGGAAAACGGGCATTCCAAGTATTAAACATAGGTCTTAATTTGAGGAAGAAACTTCTGAGAGCACAGCATTGTATAGTAGTGAAACATGGACTGTGGGGAAACCGGAACAGCAGAGAATCTAAGTATTTGAGATGTGGTGCTACAGACGAATGTTGAAAATTAGGTGGACTGTGAGGTAAGGAAGGAGGAGGTTCTGCGCAGAATCGGAGAGGAAAGGAGTATGTGGAAAACAATGAGAAGGAGAAGAGACAATATGGTAGGACATCTGTTAAGACATCAGGGAATGACTTCCATTGTACGGGAGGGAGCTGTAGAGAGCAAAACTGTAGAAGACGGCAGAGACTGGAATACATCCAGCAAATAATTGAGGACGTTGCTATTCTGAGATTAAGAGGTTACACACAAGAGGAATTCGTGGCGGGCCGCATCAAAACAGTCAAAAGACTGATGACTCACCCGCTTAGATACAATGCTGAGCTGTAAACATATATTCTCTGTAATTTACTTCCCACATTGTGACTAGTGTTTCATATTGGTAAACTTATTTTGGCCAGAAGTGCGCTATTTGCCGTTGCTGGCCTGCTTTTTATGGTCTCCTGGTTTCGTTAGTCGCGTGTTATTCGGCTTTTAGGGTAGCAGAAATCCTTAACTTCGTCTACTGTTCCTGTACTTCACACGTTTGAACATCCTCGTGTACAATGAAGTTGATTGGCTGAAATTTAACCGGAAAAAGAAACGTTAAAGTTTGAGCACATCAAATCATCTGGGGGTCACCATCTCCGGCACGTGAATGATTATCAGAAGTGGATTGCCTGTATTAGGCATATAAGATGATTTACCTCCCCTATTGCAACGTTATAGCAGGCCATCAGAAACCAAGTGCCACATTTTCGTAACCTCGCGAACTATTAGTCATACAGAAAAAATGAGCACGACCATTCTGAAGGAAATTTAATGTAGGAAAATTTTTAATGAGAAACGTTTCCGCTGGTGACCACGCTATTCAAGGTTGTTAAAAATAAGTACAAAATTTAACTTCAAACGCATCTCCACCCCACACTCATCCCACACCGGTCAGAATTTCTAGTTTGTTGTTCGTGGCACTCCCTGCTAGCACTGCACAAAAATTTTCAACTACACGTACTATTTCCGACCTTGAAGATTTTTTGGTCTCCATGAACTGTGCCATTACGAGTCCAGCGTAGTCGGCAGCTTCGTTAACGTTATTAATTCAGTCGTTCCCGTGACGGTAATGAACTAAAAACGAGTTTTGTAAACGCTACACTAAAACTAGCTACGTTGACAATTGCATGCAAACTTAACCCTTACAAGCACACAAATTTCATCTTCTGGCATATAAAATTATGTACTTGCTTATTTTATACTCTTAAAATTCACAAAACTGCTACGTAAAATTTATGCAAACGTCAGTTTTACGATTCGTAAGTGCTCGAATAATCCGGTGGCGTGACAAGTCCAGGCAACGAAGACCAGAAAAGGTCGAATGAGTGAAATAATTCGTGTAGTCGCAAATATTTGTTCAGTGGCAGGAGCGAGTGCTATGGACAACATACCAGAAATGCAGGCCGATGGGAGCCGAGTCTGGGAGTAGGTGTGCGTTCGTAGGTTACTTTTGTACCTTTTCATTGAAAAACTCCAAAACTAAGGGCTCTAGCGAAAACGTATCCCATTACAAAATTCAGTTGTATTAAATTTCCTAGAAAAAATTCCTGTTCATTTTTCCTTTGGAATTTGTAACTTACTCATAGCGAACGAGAGAATATGAAAATCTCAATCGTGGTTTATGAATGCCAACAAATAATTCTTTGGGTTGTGTTAAACTACAACAGTATTGACAACTGAATCATCCTATATATCTCCACTTTTACTCACCTACAGAAATTGTTTATTTTCTGAAAATAAGGAATACCTGTCAGAATTGTAGGGCGCTGAACGGGTGTACGTCATGAATTTAGGATACGAAAACTGAACAAAAAAGAGAAAAAGGAAGACTGAAGTAGTTATAGTGAACCAAGCGTCTAAATACCGGTAGTTATGAGGCTGCAGAACGAGAATCCAATGAAATATTGACTTGGGAAACCACATCACACAAGATCAACGGAGTAAGTCGATTTAAAGAGCACAGCTACATGTTAAAAAAAAAGGAAAGATGTTAAAGGAAATACAAGACTAACAGCCTGAAGCGCCGACCTAAAAGTGACAAAAATGTATCTGAAATTATATTGTTGGTACTCATAAGCCTTCATAAGAAAGAGGGAGAAGGGTAAGGTTTGTTATAAGTATTAAACTGAAATACCTACGGGACAAAATTGAAAAACAAAGTAAAGTTTCATATATGCATTCCAGATTTTCGTGTCGCCAAATACGAAGATACTGACGATGAAAACGTGACGTTTAGAATACTGCAGTAAATCAACAAGACGTATCACCACACAAGACTGGAATTTGTCACACACGGCGTCCCACTGACAGATTCACCTTTTTCTGAGATGTGGAAGTTTATGTCTCAGAAACATTTCTGACATGTGCAATATCTCTCTCCCCTTAAAGCAAAAGTAATGCATCCCCCATGGTACCACTACTAAAGCAACTGGAAACGACTTTCGGGTATATTAGTATTTACTACGAAACGGACTACCTGAAATGCATCCCTTAGCGGCGGAATACGCCACTGACACCGGTAGAATGGTAAATGTGAATCGTCCCAGTTTTCTTAAATGAGATAGAGTTCACTTTGTAAAGGCTTTGTCCCGTGCCCAAGGGGCGCGCCAAGTCCATCTCCCCGGTCGGTGCAAAGAAGATGAAGTGACTGCAAGGAGATGAGCGCTTCTCTATTCAAAGACGGGAGGGAAGCGAGATACAAGAATTTCCATTTTCATGACCTCCAGGATCGAGGCAATAGAGGGTAACTTCGGCAGATACCGATCTACGCCATCCTGCTTCTAGCTCGCTGTGGGATAAATGTTCTCCATTTTCAGTCCGTTAACGCCGCTGTGCGCGTAACAAGACGATTTTCTTCCAGCTCCAGTAATTCACACAATCTCCCTCTACATCCCACGCAAGATTGAAAGGGGTAATTTGAGCGCCGACTTTGGATACCTCGTATATTTTTCTGTAGCACTGCTCTAGCCTTGTCAAGAAAATAAGGAAACTAAGAGATAGAGATGTTCCGTAAGAGCCATACTCGTGACATACCTTGGGGTAACACTTCTCTACGAAAAGAGGCTTCCATTAGGATATTCCGAAGAGCGTTAATGTACAGACGATAATCTAGAGGCCGGCCGGAGTGGCCGTGCGGTTCTAGGCGCTACAGTCTGGAACCACGTGACCGCTACGGTCGCAGGTTCGAATCCTGCCTCGGGCATGGATGTGTATGATGCCCTTAGGTTAGTTAGGTTTAAGTAGTTCTAAGTTCTAGGGGACTGATGACCATAGCAGTTAAGTCCCATAGTGCTCAGAGCCATTTGAACCATTTGATAATCTAGACTGCCAAATGATCTTCATTTTATGTTGCTATCTTGTGGAAAGAAGCCAGGCCAAAATAGCTGCAAGAAAAATGCCCAGAAAAGAAAAAAAAACATGGTCATCAGAAAGACCGGTTCAGCGTGAAAAGTTAAAGCAAGCTTCTTTGATATTAAAAGTAAAGGCGGCAACAGTTACAGTGCAAAAGGAATTGATCTGTCACAGGCGAGCGGATAGGTGGAGAAAGTGCTCTGAAATAGTAGAAAAAGAAGGGGGTCATTATCGAAGACATCGGATCGAGTATTTGAGTCAGAGTTGAATAGTGCTTTAGAGGACTTGAGATCAAATGAGGCAGAAGGAACAGATGACATCGGGATTTCTAAAGTCAGTGGGAAAATTGCAAACAAATGACTATTCACAAGGAGGAGTGTAGAATCTACGGGAGGGCAGACGTATCATCTGACTTTGGAAAAATATCATCAACACAATTCCAAAGACAGCAAAAGTAGGCAAGAGCGAGAACTACCGAGCATGCTACATAACAGACAATACATCCAAAAATCAAGACACGTTCTTAGGATTTATGGACCCATAGAAGTCGGCCGACAATGTAAAATAGTGCAAAATTCCCAGGAAAATGTGTGTTCAAAAAAATGGTTCAAATGACTCTGAGCACTATGCGACTTAACTTCTGAGGTCATCAGTCGCCTAGAACTTAGAACTAATTAAACCTAACTAACCTAAGGACATCACACACATCCATGCCCGAGGCAGGATTCGAACCTGCGACCGTAGCGGCCACGCGGTTCCAGACTGAAGCGCCTTTAACCGCACGGCCACACCGGCCTGCTCAAAATGTGTGTAAGCTGCAGGAAACCACGGGCAGTATAAAGTATGTACAGGATCCAAGAGTGCACAATAAGATGGCAAGAGCAAGAATGAAGAGCTCTGATAAGTCTTTCGCCACTGTTGTTGGGTCTACACATCGAAGAAACAACAAAGAAAATAAAAGAAAGGTACCGAAATGAGACTAAAATTCAAGGTGAAAGGATATCAATGAACAGATTTGCTGATTACATAATAATAAGGAGTGTTGAATCAAATGAACAGACAAATGTGTACAGAATAAGGATTAACAGTAAACCTGAGAAAGGGAAAGTAACGAAAGTAACGAAAGGAACCAGAACAGCAAGTAGTTTAACATGAAGCTGGCGACAGCGAACTTGAGGTATCTTCTACTTTGGAAGCAAAATGGAAGACGCAGAGAAGACATGAAAAGTAGTCTTGCACAAGAAAAGAGGGCATTCCTAGCCAAAAGAAATCTATTAGTTTTAATCATTGACCTAAATTAGAGGAAGACATTTCTGAGAATGAACGTATGAAGCACAGCATTGCATGATAATTAATCACGGAGTGTGGGCAAACCGGAAAAGATAAGAATCGAAGGTCTTCCAGATGTGTTGCTATAAAAGAACTTTGAATATTAGATGGAGCGATAAAATAATAAACGAGGAGGTTCTCCGCAAATTTACCGAAGAAAGGAAGATGTCAAAAACACTGACAAGAAGAAGTGACAGGATGATAAAGCATCTGCTACACCTTCAGGAAACAGCTTCCGTGGTGCTAGAGGAAGATGTAAATGGCAAAGATTGTAGGAGAAGATAGAGATTGTTAACATCCAACAATTATTTTGGGGTGCAAGTGCTACTCTGAGATGAAGAATTTGGCACAGGAGACCAATTCTTGGCTAGCCGCGTTAAACCATTCAGAAGACTAATAAGGAAAAAAAAAATACTTTCACCTTGTAATGGAATTACCAATTTTGAGTATGTTTAGCTGTGGGGTTTGTTCAACAAATGGTTTCACAGTCAGATTACTGTAAATGTGAGTTCACCCAGACATACTGAAAGATATCCGTTACTTTTCGAAGTCGAAATCGTTAACGATGGTGAAGGAAAAAATGCGTCCTATTTGCTATTATTTGTTTGAACATGGCCTGGATACGCAAATATTGGATTCTGCTCGTCGTAAAATTCAACTGCCCTGCTGAGGGAGCTACCTTTTCCACGATACTGAATGGATTTTGTTGTATAACCGAGATTACTCAGGCGATCGTGATAAAAATTTTTCTTTCTTTAATCTTATACAAATCGCTCACCGTATGGGCAAGGTTGGTGTCGAACCACATTAAATGAAACATTAAGCTCTAGATAATTTGGTAATAAACAAGTAACGCAACGTACAGAACTCTTGGTATTCCGTATGGCCATACTGCAGCAACTCTCTATGGACTCATTTCTCATATTAACAGGCAATGTGTTACTCGGATACTTTTACTACCAGAGAGGTATCTTGGGGAATGCAATTTCATAACAATTTAGCATATAGGAGACTATTAATACAGGTTGAGAGCATGAAAAAGATGCATCAGCTAGGAATAATTTCCAATACTTCAACATTTATAACATAGGATTCTTTCCGCACCTCGAAAAAGATTCATTATGTGACCAAAACACATAAGTTCACTGAGGTCCTTTACACAAGGAAGTATTTATCTAATTAATTAATAGAGTAGCAAGAATTGTGGGATCCGATGCTTTAGAACTTAATAAAAGGTATAGGGTCCATTCATCCCAAATAATCAGCCACACAAAGGTAGGAGAAATACCAAGCTCATCACACCTAGCAATACTCAATTATTTTAGTAAAACCCGAAGCGGAGAACGATTATTATGCAAATAGTGATTAGTTATATTTAGTGTAATTAGCACCATGCTGTTAAAGAGGGAGCCTACGTACAATTGAAAAACAAAGCCACTCTGCGAAGTAAAACACATTAATTCCAATAAAATCAGTTTATTGAGATTCGTAAGCATCGATATAGTCATTCGTTAGACTCAATGGATCGTGTGTTCTGGAACAGAATGGATCTTTAGCTGTAAAACTCAGTTTGGAAGACACGTGGTTGACAGTGTCACACAAAAGATGAATCCAAATTACTGGACGTATAATGTAGAAACAAGAAATGAAAAGAATAGGACTTAACTATGAGAGGCACGATCGCTAAAGGCCATTAAATGAAATAATAATAAAGGTAAATTTGATCGACGAGGGGACGGCACGATAAACCATTGCTCATGATGCAAATACACACAAAATATCTGCAATATCGGGACAAATTCATTAACGTAAACTTGGGCTTCCGCGGCCGTTGTCAGAGTAAATAAAATTCTTCGGGATATGTAGCCACACTGTTTATGTGCCTAATTCTCGGACGGTTAGGCCACTTTTTCCTAACTCGCCGGAGGAAGGACATTTGCAACAGTGGCCGAAATTCAGGAGAATTTTACACATTGGCAGCGCAGTCACGTACCCAGAAAAATTTGATTGAGAGACATTCACGCTACACACCACGATCAATTAACACTCCTTGGAGACACTAGCATTGGACAGTAACGTCGAAACATGGGTAATTATACATGAAATATTAAACTTAGCAATAACTAACATCGGTAACGGTCTAACGACAAAGCGTGTCTGCAGGATTCCATGTAATACGCGCATTTAGTTAGACTGAAAGCGCGAACCACACTTAACGCCATTATAATTAATTGCTGGACATGAAATTGCTTACTTCTAGCAACATCCTAACCTGCACAAAGCAATCTGACTTTGGCTGCGTCACATTCTTGAGGAATAAGCATATTCTCATCAGTAGGACGGCCGCAAGAGTTACTCAAAAACATCAACCTCCTGACACTTGTTAAAGATGAAGCCTCGTATTTTTGTATGGATGGGGATGGCGCTATTCGGATAGCCAATAGAAAGGACCCGAAAAAGATGTAAGCCTCCGGATTTCCAGCTTGCTATGTTAGAGGTAGTCTATGGAAATGAAATATGTAAGATTGTATTGGTACGCTCTAGACCAAGAAAATTTCTGTAATCTAATCTGCTACGTCTGAAAAAACTCATCTAAGCATCAATACGGTACTGATAGAAATGTCAGGCATGGTTAGGGACAAGGAAAGTGGTCTCTAATCTGAAATGAAGTAAAACAGAAGAGCTCTATTGTGTCACTTTCTGTACAACCGAAACCAGGCAGAGGAAACGCAAACTTATGTCATTAGCAATCTGTGATTGTTGACAATCACTGTATCCGAGGCTGATTACATTGTAAATTAAATACTTTACCAGAAACCCATAAGTTTATTCCTTCATCGAGTCATTGTTTACGCACAGACATAATTACTGTTTAATAAATTTCTCTCGGAACTGTCCATCATTTAAGAAGATTCATTTCATTCTCAAGGTTACACCTTCTACATAAATGAACATAGAGGTGCAGTGGATGGCTAGGCTGATTCTGTGGCACGGGCCCTACTAGGAGAAATTTTTTGATAAATAGCTCAGAAAAGTTGCGTTGTGGAGGAATTTTTTTATTGATAGTCTGTAACGCAATTTTCATTTACTGTAATGATGAGATTAAGTAATAACATATGAAATCAGAGAAATATTAACCGCAGATTTATTAACACTGCTGTTAAATAAAATTTCATATACAACAAGAAACTGAGATTTATGTCATTACAAAATTCAGTATTTCAGTTTTAAAAATACCAATTTAACTATAAACAATCATCTTTCTGAATCAAATATAGCAATCAAAATAATTTAATTACTTATATTATACAAATACGAGAAATTTCTATACAGTCAGCATTAAAATGAAATTTGTAATAATCTTACCGGCGAACTGGTTTGCGCCTACACGTCATACTATTAAATATGCTTATATTACATTCATAACGAGAGCAGGTATCAAAATGTTGTATTAGGTATGTTGGCAAATTTTTCGTTTCTTTTCAGGGTAATTATTACAAACACTAAATATTTGTATGTAAAAATTACTTTCATGTCTTTTTTAAACGTATTTGTTTTTCTCTTACAAATTTATCACTTTAATACCGACAGTGTTCGCTACGGCGTCACGACTCAGTGAGACATTTATCAAACGTTCAAGATCCTATGCGATTTTTTACATTTTTGCTGTATTTCGTGGGAGAAAAAAGTTTTCCCTAGCTTCGAGGAATGGAAAAGTTACGAGGTAAATACGAAGATGTGCTTGAGATTTATCTTAAATGCAAAAAGGCCATTAATTTATCCCTCGATATTAGGAAAGTACACAATGTATGTACTGGTTTAGCTCATGACGCAGGAACGACGACGTATGGAAGTTTGGATCTGGCCGTGAGTCACACACGGACAGCCAAAGCGGTTAAGGTGACCACTCACGTAAAGGAGGAAATCCGGGTTCGAGTCCCGACCTTATACAGATCAAGGCTGTCCGTATTTGCAGCAGCGAATACATTTCGTGTAAAACAAATTAACTGGTAACATGACTAGTACACATCGTTTCTCGAGCCTGTCTCAGTTTACCTACATTTTGTTTCATATAAAAGTCGGGCAGCACTGACTGTTGGGTGATGGCTGAAAAATTCTGATGCGTCGCCGCGTATTCCGGGATATCCTGTGTCTCCTGTGTAGGCGCAACAAGACGGCTCTGTTCAAGTTGGATGGCAGCTATGGGTTGGTTCTCACCGCCTGCTCACCGCATTCTGAAGTTGCGGTTTCCTGTTGCACAGCCACGGCAGTCCCTTAGCCCCAAGTACCCACTTGAGATGCACGTCCGCATCACGTGGTCTAGTGGTTAGCGTTGCTGCCTCTGCATCACGGGGTCCCGAGTTTGATTCGCGTCCGTTTTGGGGATTTTCTGTGCCTGGGGACTGGGTGTTTGTGCCGTCCTCATCATTTCATCATCACCCTTCGTGACAATGGCTTGATTGGGCTGTGAAAATATTGGAGTGTGTCAAAATTGGGACTTTGTACGGTTGCTGATGACCGCGCGGTTGTGCACCACACAAACTAAATATCATCATCATCAGCCTCTCTGTTCCAAGGAAATGTCAGATATTTAGCTGCACCTTATGTCTTTTTAGACAATCCTTGCTAGTGCCACCTTTTCTAGATACTGTTTGTGCTACGTCCTCCAATAGTGGAAGGCCATTCAAACTCGGTACCTGCCAAGTAATTTGTTTATAAGCATTCATACGCCACGTCAGGGCAACTTTTGCTGTGTTCCCCTTTGTTCCTGCGCTTCGAGCCAGTTTTGCATTCTTCACATTGGGTACAAGCATTGGTGTCGTCCCACCGATGGAGTCTGTGCTGAGAACAGAGAACTTATGATTCATGCCGGCGTTTCCTGGGAGTCTGATTATTCGCTTACTGGCTGTCGTAATGAGAGGACTGCACAGTTTGAATATAAAAGTGCCGCGTTTTGATACAGAATTAGTTGCTAGTTCCGTATTTCAGAGTTCTCAGTCTGGTCAGTTCGCATCTTCGATGCGGAGTTCATTGAGTTATTTACCTTGTTAATTTTAAAGACGTGTCCGCCTCCGTAGCGCAGCGGTAGCGTGACCGAGTACCACTCACGGGGGCCCGGGTTCGATTCCCGACAGGGGACTGGGTGTTGTAGGTCCATCATTGACACGCAAGTCGCCAAAGTGGCGTCAATTTTAAGACTTGTAATAAGGCAGCCGAACCCCGAAGGGGATATCCCGGCCAATAAATACCATACGTTCATTTCATTTTATTTTTCAGAAACGTGCGTTGCGCTTTTGTTCTTCTTTCTTCATAACTATGTGAGTCTAAGGCCTACATTATTTGCTCCAGTGTTTAATTGTTAGTTTTCTGGGTTTTCGTTTCCCTAGAGTAACACTGCAGTAAGATTCCTTGACGTTTCTAAATTTGAATAAAATTTTAGTAGCTTCAGCAATCGACTTCCATTTGCGAACTCTACTTCCTTCAACATCTTTCACGATTAGGCCTCTTATATGAGACATTTGATCAGGTATAAACAAAGTGTGAAGGGGTTTCCGTTATTCGCAATGGCCTGGTTATTAATGGAATTTTGTGTAATGCGCGTGTCTATTTATTGTGGTGACAAGTGGACAGCGCTCGCAGGCTTTTATTTCGAAGCTCAGACTAGTTACTAATTCGGATTAGTTTCGAGTTGCCTCAGTTGCCTGTTGCCTAATTAACTCTGCCACTGTTGTAACCTGTTGCTGGTCTGCAGATACTCTTACAGTTTCTTTTCTCATTAATATCTCAACAGGAAAATTAGAAAGAAACTTTTATCTTAGTCGTGTATACAGTATGATGGACTCAGATTAGTCTATGAAGTTGAGGGGCGTCTTTCCGCACTGTTCGTGAAAGCACTGTGCTCAGAGCTAAGGTCAGTTACGAACAATGATATGAATGGGACAAGTTTTTCTTTTCGATGACTCAGTTTCATCCGATGCGGCCAAGAGTGGGTAAGACAGTGATGGCAGCAGCCTGGTATATTGTCAGGGGTAGACAGTTTTTTGTACTGGCCTTGACGACCCCGAGGTTAGCGGAAACAGGTAGTTTCAAAAAAGGAAAGGGAATTCAGCAATCAGTCCTACATCCAATAAATATTTCGTTGCAGATCTGGATAACAGCTGTCGAACATCTACAGCCAGTGCGATTAAACCGAGTCATATACACTCTTCAACAGCTATAGCCAGTACGCCTAAATAGTAACACGTTTTGTCACAAGCTTGACGAGTCTGTACGACTCGGTTTAATGGTACTGGCTATAGCTGTAATCTAGATCTGCAATTAAATACTTATTGGATATGGGACTGATTGATGAATTTCTTTTTTGAAACTTACCTCAGTCGCAGCGCACAGCTGTTTCGACGGAATCAAACTTTGGAATAGACAGTGCCAACTGTGTACTTAGAATTTTGGAATTTTATTATTGATTCCGACTCGGCACCGCAATCAGAACGAAGTTGAAACCTTCCCGTCTCCTCTATATCTCTTTTGTGCGTAATAACGGTCTCCTCTATATCGCTTTTGTTACGCAACCTTCCCTTCTACAAGAACCTATGAAACCTTCCCTTAGGATTTCTATCTCTTGATAATAATAACAAATGAAATCTTCCCTTTGAAATTAATTCTCTTTCTCAGTCTTCGCATATAAATTTAAATGCTGCATATTAAAAGTGATTTGCTGATTATTTCGACGAAACATAGAATGTGTCGTCGTCGTGGCCCTCAGTCGTTACCGGCAATAACCCAAAACTGTTCCTTACCTGTTTTACTGTTACTGGATCGCCATCTGACTGCTACATCGAAGTGCGACATGAATATAAAAATGGGTAGCTCAGTTGGTAGAACACTTGCCCGCTAAAGGCAAAGGTCCCGAGTTCGAGTCTCGGTCCGGCACGACCGTGGTGGTCTAGCGGTTCAGGCGCTCAGTCCGGAACCGCGGAACTGCTACGGTCGCAGGTTCGAATCCTGCCTCGGGCATGGATGTGTGTGATGTCCTTAGGTTAGTTAGATTTAAGTAGTTCTAAGTTCTAGGGGACTGATGACCATAGATGTTAAGTCCCATAGTGCTCAGAGCCCTTTGAACCATTTGAACCTCGGTCCGGCACACAGTTTTAATCTGCCAGGAAGTTTCATATCAGCGCACACTCCGCTGCAGAGTGAAAATCTCATTCTGGAGACATGAATATAATTACTCTGTTTTACTATACTCTATTAGCGGCTGGTGGGCTTTCATAATAAGTGGCTGTATTTATTACCAAAGCTGACGTTATTCTTTAATAGCAAAGCTGACGTTATTGTTTAATTAATTTGACTGAAGTTATGTAATTCATAGTTAAACTTTGTCTCGACAAAAATAAAATTTTACAAAGTTTTACGTTGATGGTTTTTGGGATGGTTTATGATCAGAAATGCAATATTGCTGGCAAAAATTAATTATATTCTGAATGAAATGATTTTACAAAGCGTTCAAATGGGACTTAATTTTTACAATAATCTTACAACTAGCATTGTGCAAACATACCTTAAGTAGTCTTGAGTTTCTCAAAAAAATAATTCAATAATATTAATTCCTCTTATGATAATAGTTAGCTGGTGTCTCTGTACATCCGTTTATAATCTCTTGTAAATCGTAGCTGGTGGCTGGCAGGCACACCGCTCCTCTCAACCTCTCGCTTCAGACCTGCTACCGCCTCGCTTCACTTATCGCTTACTACTGACTTCTTACAAACGCTAAAGTGCAGTCTCTCCTGCCAACAATGCTTTCTGGTGCACACAATCCCTGCTACAATTACAAAATGCGCGGTCTTTCCCGCTCTTTTCTTAAAATGTATCCATACGCTGTCTCTCCCGCAGTTTTGAAAATTATATCAATGTGCGGTCTCTTTTGCCAACAATACTTTGGTGCAGACATTCGCTGTAACCACAATTATTTCCAACATGATAAATATTAATTATTCCTACTCAATCCTATTAATAAAATGTAAACATCTTTCATAAATTGTGGTTTGGCAATAGACAATAGAAATACACAAATCTTACAAAGTTTAGTAGCCAAAAGCTATTGTGACGTGAATAAAAAGGAAGTTTGAATGACAACTAGTGATTGAAGCATAAAAGGGTCGTGATTTGAATATCCCAAGCGATAGCGGAAGTTACACTGTCATGGAACGTGTCCAGCTGTTTCTGTTCTAACTGGGCGCGTGGAACACAGACCTGGAGAATTAGATGGATGTCGCGAATGTGGAGTACAAAAGACTTGATGGTTAGTTCGTACAGCATAGAGTTTTCATTACGGGTGCTGTGTCAGGCTACAACTGCAGTGTGACTGTGTGCACACGTTTAACTCCCACGTACTGTGGACACATTTTGCGAAACTTCTTGAAGGACTCAGAGTGCGCCACACTGTGTGTGGGGACATTAGGATAGGAAAAAAATAAAACATTTAACGACGCTTTTCCGCAGGATGTACTTTACTACAGGGGATTCTTAGCACTCCCGCGCTTGGCAGCCGTCACCCGACGCCACAGCGGCTGGCGCACATCGCCTGCAGAGTGTTGGCAAGGAGGGCGCTGCTCCCTTCCGCCCACGCTGCTCAGTCCACTCTGCCCCTGTGGCCACTGGGGAGCGGACAACTCGAGCCGGCAACGGCAGTCTGGTGAAGCGAAGAGGCTAAAATTTACGGCATGTTTCAGCAAACTTCACGACAACGCCGCACTAATGTAATTTGTAAGTAGTTTATTTTTATGCGGGGACAAAGAAAGAAAAAGAAAAATCCAGGTTTTATTCGTAGACTTGTAGCTTCTCGACTGTTACGAGGGGTTATGACAAAAATTGTAATTATTGCCTCGAATAAATCAAGATGTGACCATGAAACTTGACGAATGCGTTAGATATACCCTACATATACAGGGTGTTACAAAAAGGTAAAGCCAAACTTTCAGGAAACATTCCTCACACACAAAGAAAGAAAATATGTTATGTGGACATGTGTCCGGAAACGCTTACTTTGCATGTTAGAGCTCATTTTATTACTTCTCTTCAAATCACATTAATCATGGAATGGAAACACACAGCAACAGAACGTACCAGCGTGACTTCAGACACCTTGTTACAGGAAATGTTCAAAATGTCCTCCGTTAGCGAGGATACATGCATCCACCCTCCGTCGCATGGAAACCCTGATGCGCTGATGCAGCCCTGGAGAATGGCGTATTGCATCACAGCCGTCCACAATACGAGCACGAAGAATCTCTACATTTGGTACCGGGGTTGCGTAGACAAGAGCTTTCAAATGCCCCCATAAATGAAGGTCAAGAGGGTTGAGGTCAGGAGAGCGTGTAGGCCATGGAATTGGTCCGCCTCTACCAATCCACTGGTCACCGAATCTGTTGTTGAGAAGCGTACGAACACTTCGATTGGAATGTGCAGGAGCTCCATCGTGCATGAACCACATGTTGTGTCGTACTTGTAAAGGCACATGTTCTAGCAGCACAGGTAGAGTATCCCGTATGAAATCATGATAACGTGCTCCATACTGACGAAACTAAAACGAGCTCTAACATGGAAATTAAGCGTTTCCGGACACATGTCCACATAACATCTTTTCTTTATTTGTGTGTGAGGAATGTTTCCTGAAAGTTAGGCCGTACCTTTTGTAACACCCTGTATATCAATCAATGCGGTAGTTTTCCCATGAATTGTTAGCTTGGCGAAGACCTATGCTGCAGGCATCTCCGTTGTTCGTATTCAGCAAACGTTACACTTCAGAAATCACCTTCATCTACGTCTACATCCACATACATACTCCGCAATCCACCATACGGTGCGTGGGGCAGGGTACCTCGTACCACAACTAGCATCTTCTCTCCCTGTTCCACTCCCAAACAGAACGAGGGAAAAATGACCGCCTATATGCCTCTGTACGAGCCCTAATCTCTCTTATCTTATCTTAGTGGTCTTTCCGCGAAATGTAAGTTGGCGGCAGTAAAATTGTACTGAAGTCAGCCTCAAATGCTGATTCTATAAATTTCCTCAGTAGCGATTCACGAAAAGAACGCCTCCTTTCTTCTAGAGACTCCCACCCGAGTCCCTGAAGCATTTCAGTAACACTCGCGTGATGATCAAACCTACCAGTAACAAATCTAGCAGCTCACCTCTGAATTGCTTCCATGTCCTCCCTCAAGCCGACCTGATAGGGATACTAAACGCTCGAGCAGTACTCAAGAATGGGTCGTATTAGTGTTTTATAAGCGGTCTCCTCTACAGATGAACCACATCTTCCCAAAATTCTACCAATGAACCGAAGACGACTGTCCGCCTTCCCCACAACTGCCATTACATGCTTGTCCCACTTCATATCGCTCTGCAATGTTACGCCCAAATATTTAATCGACGTGACTGTGTCAAGCGCTGCACTACTAATGGAGTATTCAAACATTACAGGATTCTTTTTCCTATTCATCTGCATTAATTTACATTTATCTATATTTAGAGTTAGCTGCCATTCTTTACACCAATCACAAATCCTGCCCAAGTCATCTTGTATCCTCCTACAGTCACTCAACGACGACAACTTCCCGTACACCACAGCATCATCAGCAAACAGCCACAAATTGCCATCCACTCTATCCAAGAGATCATTTATGTTGATAGAAAACAGATCAATGGTTTGTTTATCCAAAGAAATGGAAAGATGGTTCAAATGGCTCTGAGCACTATGGGACTTAACTTCTGTGGCCATCAGTCCCCTAGAACTTAGAACTACTTAAACCTAACTAACCTAAGGACATCACACATATCCATGCCCGAAGCAGGATTCGAACCTGCGACCGTAGCGGTCACGCGGTTCCAGACTGAAGCGCCTTTAACCGCACGGCCACAACTGCCGGCCAAATTGAAAGATATCATTGTGTGCCATGTGAGGAGAACATGGAGTAAGTGTGTAGTGGTAGGAGCGGGGAGAAAGCGATAAGGCGCTCGGCCGAAAGTACTTTACACGTTTAACCAAAAAATAATTCATTACACGAAAATTGGATCCTAATATTAAAGCTCAAAACTAAGTTTTTCCTTCGCAGCCAAACGTCACACAACCCTACTTCATCTTACAGTTTCTAATGACACCATGCTACAAGAATAAGAACGCAAATCGTATAAACCTCATATTACAAGTTTTACGCACTGTCTGTAACCCAGGAAATTAAGGTTTAAAAATTGACACCAATTTCACAGAGCTTACGTAACAGCTATATAAGTTAAATCCTGACAAAGAAACTTTAGCAGCGCTCTCGCAAATTTTGACGTAATCCAATTCCAGAAGAACTAACTTGTAATTACCATATAAATTATTAAAACTTGTGCAAGGTATTATAACAAAGTTCACTGCAGTGAACAGATTTTTGAAGGAACAACATTAAACTGCCTGGCAGATTAAAACTGTGTGCCGGACCGAGATTCGAACTCGGGACCTTTGCCTTTCGCGGGCAAGTGCTCTGCCATCCTTTTTTCCCTTTAATCTCATTTTGTTCGTTTTCGTTCGTTGCATCTGCTCGTGGCGGACGTCGCAAGACACCCGTTTCAGTTCGTCGTTGATCCATTAACTCAGTTTTTTTTTATTACAGAGGGCAAACAACCCTCTGACCGAACACGCTGAGTTACCGTGCCGGCGTCCATCTGAGCTACACAAGCACGACTGACGCCCCGTCCTCACAGCTTTACATCTGCCATTACCTCACCTCCTACCTTCCAAACTTTACAGAAGCTCTCCTGCGAACCATGTAGAACTAGCACTGCTAAGAACAACATTAATTACATAACTTCAGGTAGTTAACACTTTAAAAATTTAAGCTTGAATAAACAAATATCAAACAACGTAAATCTCAGGCACACAGCCGTATCGAACAGTGTCTACCCGCAGGAGCTGATGCATGTCATTAGAAACATTCCTAGTTCCAGGGAAACAGTAGTGACAACTTAGAATTATATAGCGATTTTCTGTAATCAGTATCAAATAATAATTGCCACCGACTAGCTTAGAGGATGGGAAATTAAAAAACAATGACTAGCTTACAACCTGACAAATTGAAACCCAGATTACTTACGTGCCTGGCTCCAAATAATAACACACAGCTACAAACCGCATTGTCAAATGGCTACTTCCCGGGATTTCAATCAAATTTCGGCCATCAAGATGGCCTTTACAATGCGATAACAAAGACGAACGTTTGGGTATAAATACCTGCAACGTAATTTGTTACCACGAGCAAACCAACATAACTAAAACATAAGGGATGGCCCTTATACAAATGTTACGTGTAGTAGCTATTGATTTGAATGTTAACAAACACTACCAGCTTGAGGTCACAGCACTGTTCAAATGTTGATATGAGAATATATATAACTCGGCTTTCAGATATAATCAGGGCGCGGAAACGGCATAAGTACTTCAAAAATTCTCACTTTTCTATAGAACTGCGTATGAGAAAATCATCGGCATATAGCTTAGCTCCCTAGACCAGCTAGAATGAACACGGTGAAGACAGAATACCAGAATAGGGGTACCTCGACAATAGTCTGCCACAGTTCATCAGCTCATTGCAGACGCGACAGAAGTCCGCTCCACAGAATTCCAAACTAGCACACTGTCTTCAGAGCTGCTCTTCAGGATGCTAATAGAGCCCTTTGACACACCCACGTGCCTCTGGCAACGTCAAGCCGGAGTACGCTACTACACAGGTAACATTCACTCTAGACACACAGGAAAATTTCAACAGAACAACCGAATTATCCAAGAAGTTAGAGCTCACAGCAAAATCTTAGCAAAAGAATTTCATAAAAGCGAGCCTAATAGCTGAAAGGAGAATTCTGAAAGGACAAAGCAGCAAGATGAGCTGGAGCGTTGTCGTGAAGCTGAAGACACCCCTTAGGAAATCTTCCCGCGACACCTTATCGTCACAACCCCCTGTAACTCCGTCAGATGAGTTCAGCCACATGCTCCTGTGACGCAACGCTCTGTATGAGTGTAATCTATTGACAACACTGTAACCTCCCAACAGAAAATTTCCGAAACCTCCCAACAGTAAAAAATATAACTATAACATTGACATTTAGCGTAACCTCCCAATAAATAAATTGCGTAACCTGTCAATAATAAAATGTGACTAATCTCTCAATAAAAAAATTGTGGCTCACTTGTAACCTTTCTGTAATTGACTGTGAATTTAGACTGGTAAATTTTGGTCGTCAGCAGCGCTGCGTCATGGCCCTGAAAGATCATTCTGAATAAAAATGAAAATTCTTACCTCAATAAGGTCGCCGGATAACGCGTATATATCTGCTCCTATAAGAAATTTTTCTGGCACAGCCCAGTGCAATGCTGGCCGATAGATTTGTCATGTATAAAAAAAACAACTGATTTTTCTTTGCAATAATCGGGATGACCATGGATTGGAGAAATTAGTAAATTCTTTAAATTGAGATGAATAATTGTCAAAAGTTAATTTTTTATAAGAAAGATTATTATTAAGAGATTTTTTAAAAACATTTACATCGGATATGATATAACAACACTACATATGCGCGAGGCTGCTTTTACCTTATACTACAACGCTCAGGCACCGCCATCGGTCCCCCACGACCGGCCCAGCCAACTCGATGCACCAGACTGCTCGCTAGCAACTACTTACTCCTACTGACACACAGTTCCTACTGCTGACAACACTGCTCTCTGGTCTGAGATTCTCCTACAGCTTACATATCGCAGGCAGCGCGTGAGCAATCCATCGAAATTACATCTGCTCGAGTGCGCTAGCAACAAATTCCTTAATCATGGACCTCTTACAACACCTCATGTCAGTCGCAAAAACCACACAGCATTTCCTTCGCGATTTCGTCATTGCAGATCAACATGTTTCTACTAAATAATTTGCTCCTTTGTCTCGGGGTCATAGCAATATACTCAGGACATGACCAGGGTGCTTAGATGGCTAAAGATATCATCTGTTTTGCCCGACAGAGTCGTTTAAGACTTTGTGTATTGTCAAATGGAATAATACACAAATAATGCAGTAATAACTTTTAAACAATAATTAGGTGTACACTGAACATCACGAAAAATGTAGTAATACTATACCAAAAGCTGTTACGTTGATAAACTTTAATTAGGCAACTAGTATCGACGTTCAATCCACGTCATCTTCGGGCCTGACACCAAGTACCACTTGTGCATGTATCAGTCAATGCACCAATAGTCGTATCTGGTTTCACAGATATTCAAACTTCAGGAGCAAGTGTACTTTTCACACGTATGACAGCAAACGTGCTCATGAAGTTCGGATATCTACGGAACCAGATACGAGGGTTGGTGCCTTGACTTATACATGCACTTCTGGTGCTTGGTGACATTCATGCGACGGGCCTGTAGATGACATGTCTCGAAAGTGGTTGCCTAATAAAACAGTACCAATATAACGGCTGTTGGTATAGTGTTCTTATATTTCATCATCTAGCCCGTCACATGCTCCTGAGTCCCGGTTGGAGCTATATTTCCTTTCTATCATAAAAACGGCATACTGTATGTTTATAAAAAGAGGTACCTTGTGGGCACACACCTGGGCTGACGAACTAAGGTTCATACTTTTCCCTGACACTCTGGACCCAGTACTGCAGGGATCAAATGGGTCTGAGCACTATGGGACTTAACATCTGAGGTCATCAGTCCTCTAGAACTTAGAACTACTTAAACCTAACTAACCTAAGGGCGTCACACACATCGATGATCGAGGTAGGATTCGAACCTGTGACCGTAGCAGTCGCGAGGTTCCGGACTGAAGTGCCTAGAACCGCTCGGCCACCGCGGCCGGCGCTGCAGGGATCCCCGTCGCCCTAGTGGTAACAAAACTGCCGTACACGAGGAACGCTACTGAAACCCAACTTAACAAAAAATGGCCCTGAGCACTATGGGACTTAACATGTATGGTCATCAGTCCCCTAGAACTACTTAAACCTAACTAACCTAAGAACATCACACAACACCCAGTCATCACGAGGCAGAGAAACCCAACTTAACAACTGAACAATTAAAGAAGTGGACGTAACAACTAAGATACGGCCGTGAGTTCACTGATTTATAATTGGGGTTGTCCCACTACTTGCCAAATGAAAATCAGTGATCGAGCAGTATTAATTTATTCATAAAAACGCCAGGAAAACAGGGTCGCCACAAGCGACAAACACGCTTGAAAAAACTGTTCTGAACTCTCTAGCGCCAGAAATGACACAGCATTAATCACGAACAACAGATAACCTAATATATCTGTGTAATCTGTGGAGGAAAAATCATCGTGGTCGTAATTCAAGAAACAAATAAAATTATCTCTCTTATGACTCAACGATAAGTATTTCCTAGATTTTAACTATCAAGATGAGTGACTACTTGACTCAAAAACTGTTACTATTAATCTAACCTCCGCATTACTTAACCACAAATATAACCATCCTACCCCCTCATTGCTGACTCAAGGCTCCGCACTCAATGCTGTTCTCACCAAAGCTGGTTCAATGATTACAGCTGCAAATAATGCGATGATGCGAGTAGCATATGTAGAAAGCCTGCTACGCTAGTATGCCTCGGCAAGCAATCTACAATGATGGTTGAAGTTCGCTGCACAGCCCGTGCAGGGTGGAAGTCAGGGTGGAAGGCTTCTATCCAGAATCAAGACAAGCTACAGAACGCCATAAATTTCCTAACTTCATATACGAACAACTGCTCTATACAAAAGTGACTGTGCTCTAAAACTTCTCACCGCACAACAAGAACGAGTCGCTCGCCATTGTTCTAGACCTGATCCCGGAGAAATGCACAATTTCCACCCTGATGACAAATTTCGAGGCAGGCACGAGACACCCTCCACAACCAAAACAATTGGATATGATATTTAATTCCCAAAAGTTTAGTCAGCACAGAAGAGCCAGCCGAATGGGCTTCCACCTTAGGGAGATGCACGCCTAAAATCACCCCCTCGAGCTTTCACGCAACTGTCTAGTTTCTTCCCCACAAGAACCCAAGTCAAATCCCAAATACGTAACTTTAAGAGCTGTACGCTTCCATGAGACTCTAGAAGACTTGTTCTTTGTCCTGAAACCCCTGCAGCCACGTCCCTAGGGACCATATTTTTTGCGAACACAGTTTTCTATTGCACCTTCAGCCGGCGGAGTGCTGCTGAAATCTCAGTTTTGCCTAACCAAATGAAACCATATGGTTTCAGAGACCTGTTTCAATTATTAAGCATCTAGGATGTATATATGCAGACTGAAGTGACGAATGAAAATTTGTAACAAAGCCGGGATTAGAATCGAGATCTCCCACTCACTAGGCAGGTACGCTAACCACTACAGCACCCTGGCACAGTGGTTTTGCACAGACTACCCTAGCACTTCTCCCTCGTGAATCCAGATTCTCGTTCTCACTGAGGGGGCAAGGTGTGAATGGCAGTTTGGTTTGAGGGGGAGGTATTGTAGGTTTGTCCAGGCAGATACCTGGAATAAAATCCCGTACTTGGAACAAATTTTCATTCGTCGCTTCAGTCAGTGTACACACATGAATGCCTCTCTGCAGTGTTCTTTTCCTGTTTCTAATGTAAAGGCATTTTCTTGCGAGTCTGCAGACCTCAGTGTAACACCCACTACCAGTTTCAGACACAGGTGGACACCACAGCAAGCCACTAATTGACCCGTTCAGATATCATCCGCCCCCTGTGTCACACGCTCGCTCAGGCCATACAAAAAGCCCCTCGTCAACTGCTCTCCTTCCACCAGCGTGGGACAACAGAAGTTTTTATAAACGCTAACCTGCCGCCTACTGTACCAGATGCACTGCTGTTATACCAAATGCTAGAAGAAAGTGATGAGACGAAATCAGCAGAACAACGCACTATATGTGAATTTAGTAATCATTTATTATCTGTTTGTTAATTAACCTGACACAAAATAAGAACAAACTCACGTAATATCATTTGTTTTGCACCTCGCATACAAACTTGTTACTCACGTAGAATCGATTTTAATTTAGTGAAATGCAGAATTAAGAGTGAAAGGAGGAGGCACAGACGAGGCTAACGTGTCACAACATCTTGCCGACACATTGGAAAAGAGACATGCCAAAACTGCTAATATGAATGTGTATACTACACTAGTGGCCATTAAAATTGCTACACCATGAAGATGACTTGCTAGAGACGCGAAATTTAACCGACAGGAAGAAGATGCTGCGACATTCAAATGATTAGCTTCTCCGAGCATTCACACAAGGTTGGCGCCGGTGGCGATACCTAAAACGTGCTGACATGAGTAAAGTTTCCAACCGGTTTCTCATACACAAACAGCAGTTGACCGGCATTGCCTGGTGAAACGTTGTTGTGATGCCTCGTGTAAGGAGGACAAATGCGTACCATCACGTTTCCGACTTTGATAAAGGTCAGAGTGTAGCCTATCGCGATTGCGGTTTACCGTATCGCCACACTGCTGCTCGCGTTGGACCTCGCATCACTAGCAGTCGAGATGACAGCCAGCTTATCCGCATGGGTGTAACGGATCGTGCAACCACGTCTCGATCCTTGAGTCAACAGATGGGTACGTTTGCAAGACAACAACCATCTGCACGAACCATTCGACGACGTTTGCAGCAGCATAGACTATCAGCTCAGATACCATGGCTACGGTTACCCTTGATGCTGCATCACAGACAGAAACACCTGCGATAGTGTACTCAACGACAAACCTGGGTGCACGAATGGCAAAACGTCGTTTTTTCGGATGAATCAAAGTTCTGTTTACAGCATCATGATGGTCGCATCCGTGTTTGGCGACATTGCAGTGAACGCACATTGGAAGCGTGTACTCGTCATCGCCATACTGGCGTATCACCCGGCGTGATGGTATGGGATGCCATTGCTTACACGTCTCGGTCACCTCTTGTTCGCGTTGACGGCACTTTCAACAGTGGACGTTACATTTCAGATGTGTTATAACCCGTGGCTCTACCCTTCATTCGATCCCTGCGAAACCCTACATTTCAGCAGGATAATGCACGACCGCATGTTCTAGGTCTTGTACGGGCCTTTCTGGATACAGATAATTACATTACATTAGATTAGATTAGATTAGATTAGTACTTGTTCCATAGATCATGAATACTACACTTCGTAATGATGTGAAACGTGTCAGGTTAGTAAAAGGTGTCTATACAAGATATTACATTAGACAAAATATTACATGACACTCAATAATTTTTTTTTGTGGAGGTTGGGAAATTGCGCACTTACCACATCCAAAAATTCATCTAATGAGTAAAAGGTGTTGCCATTAAGAAATTCTTTTAATTTCCTTTTAAATGCTATATGGCTATCTGTCAGACTTTTGATACTATTAGGTAAGTGACCAAAGACTTTGTGGCAGGATAATTTACCCCCTTCTAAGCCGAAGTTAGATTTAACGTTGAGTAGTGAAGATCATCCTTTCTCCTAGTGTTGTAGCCATGTACACTGCTATTACTTTAGAATTCGTTCGGATTGTTAATAACAAATTTCGTAAGTGAATATATCTATTGTGAGGCTACAGTGAAGATTTCTAGTTCTTTAAATAAGTGTCTGCAGGATGATCTTGGATGAGCTCCAGCAATTATTCTGATTACACGCTTTTGTGCAATGAACACTCTTTCACTCAATGATGAGTTACCCCAGAATACCATGCCATACGAAAGCAGAGAATGAAAATAGGCGTGGTAAGCTAATTTACTCAGATGTATATCGTCAAAATTTGCAATGACCCTAATAGCATAAGCAGCTGAACTCAAACGTTTCAGCAGATCCTCAGTGTGTTTTTTCGAGTTCAACCCCTCATCAATGCATACGCCCAGAAATTTTGAATATTCTACCTTAGCTACCGATTTCTGATCGAAGTCTATATTTATTAATGGGGTCATTCCATTTACTGTGTGGGACTGCATATACTGTGTTTTATCAAAGTTTAATGAGAGCCCATTTGCAGAGAACCACTTAATGATTTTCTGAAAGATTTCGTTTACGATTTCACCAGTTAATTCTTGTCTGTCGGGTGTGATAGCTATATTTGTATCATCGGCAGAAAGTACCAGCTTTGCATCTTCGTGAATATAGAAGGGCAAGTCATTAATATATTAAGAACAGCAGAAGACCCAAGACCGAAACTTGCGTCATTCCATTCTTGATTGTTCCCTAGTTTGAGAAATCACCAGTTTTTTGCATATTATGTGAACTGTTTATTTCAACTATTATAATGTTCGACTGCTGCCCTGGCCAGCACATTCTCCATATCTCTCACCAATTGAAAACGTGTGGTCAATGGTGGCTGAGCAACTGGCTCGTCACAATGCGCCAGTCACTACTCCTGATGAACTGTGGTATCGTGTTGAAGCTTCATGGGTAGCTGTACCTGTACACGTCATCCAAGCTCTGTTTGACTCAATGCCCAGGCGTATCAAGGCCATTATTACGGCCGGAGGTGGTTGTTCTCGGTACTGATTTCTCAGGATCTGTGCACCCAAATAGCGTGAAGATGTAATCACATGTCAGTTCTAGTATAATGTATTTGTCCAATGAATACCCGTTTCACCTGCATTTCTTCTTGGTGTATCAATTTTAATGGCCAGTAGTGTAATTATCGGCAATCTTGTAGTAATAAATTCTTTTTCTCCCAGACACAATTTCTACTTTCCTACTGCTCTCCTGTTTCATCGTGTGTTTGGGAAGGGTCTGAGTAGTCGTTAAAACTAGCAAGCAGTGACCTTCGCCATGTTCGAAATCTCGTGCAAGACACTGAAATTTCTCCCAAGACTGATTTTCAGAATTTCCACCGTCACCTCGATGTGTGTCGACCACCAAGGCATCCATCCTTGTTGCAATTTCCGGTTCTTTATAGAGTGATTTTCTGTTACTTCTCTCCCTCATACAGACATTTTCGACGATACTGAATACATCTGCGTCATCTAATCGCCGTGTCTCAGGATAGTAGGTTTTTCTTCACATATTCAACAATGACGATTAGATTGTTCATAGGAATGTAGACTTCACTGCAACGCCTTCATCCTCCGTTCGCTTGTTTACAGCTGAAACAGTTACCCATCCCTCTTTCGTACCTGCATATTTCCAATACGAAGTCAGGGTCAGAAACTTGGATAAGAAATGCTTTGTTGTACTTTTGCCACAGTTCAGTTTTATTAAACTGGCGAATTGTTTAGAAATACCAAGTTCATTTTAAAACCATGACTTTCAAAGCTAAAGTACAGAACATTTATGAGAACAGATAAATAAAATGTGGAAAACGAAGTACAGTTCTTAAAGAATCAGTAGTTATTCACCGAACTGTAACTTACCTGCACTCACAGCGTTTGGTTAGGCGGCAGTCAGTTCACACGTAGGTAATAAACGCATGATACATAGTCACAGCGAAGCCAGACCAGTTTCACAATTTAGACATGTCATGAGATGCAGTTGAACTAGGGTTGACTACCGTTGGAGACAGCTTCATATGCGGACAGCTGATGTCAGTAGTGTACGAGGTGTGGCTAGAAAAAAACCGGACTAGTACTGGTGAAACAATAAAACGAATGCAATAAGGCTGAAAGTCGCGTGGCCTGACACGTGACTCTCGCTCCGCCTACTGCTCGAGTTTCATCTGCCTCCTGCACTCAGTCTGCCCGTGGCGTCTGTTTTAAGTAGTTGACGTTTTGTCTGTGCGTCGGAAAATGTTGAGTGTACAGAAAGAACAGGGTGTTAACATCAAATTTTGTTTCAAACTAGGAAAATCTGCAAGTGAAACGTTTGTAATGTTACAACAAGTGTACGGCGATGATTGTTTATCGCGAACACAAGTGTTTGAGTGGTTTAAACGATTTAAAGATGGCCGCGAAGACACCAGTGATGACACTCGCACTGGCAGACCATTGTCAGCAAAAACTGATGCAAACAGTGAAAAAATCGGTAAGCTTGTTCGACAAGATCGCCGTTTAACAATCAGAGCAGTGTCTGAGTTAACAGGAGTTGACAAGGAAAGTGTTAGGCAGATTCTTCATGAAAGTTTCAACATGAACAAAGTGTGTTCAAAAATGGTTCCAAAGTGTCTCACAATTGAACAGAAGGAACGCCGAAGAATGATTTGTTCTGACATCCTGGAAAACATTGAAAGCGATCCCACCTTCTTACAAAATGTTATTACTTGCGATGAATCGTGGTTTTTTACTTACGATCCCGAAACTAAACGCCAATCGATGCATTGGAAAACTCCTGGTTCTCCACGACAAAAAAAGCACGAATGTCAAAATCGAAATTCAAGGCAATGATGATTGTTTTTTTTTTTTTTGACATCAAAGGGATTGTGCACATTGATTGGGTACCAGAGGGACAAACAGTGAATCAGCATTACTACATTAGCGTCCTGGATACCCTACGTGAGCAAGTACGGAGAAAACGGAACGATTTGTGGAGAAAAAAGTCATGGATCCTTCACCAAGACAATTCCCCAGCTCACAGTGCGTTTGTCAGTGAAGACGTTTTTGGCAAAACACAACATTCCCATCTTAGATCATCCACCCTACCCACCTGATTTGGCCCCCTGTGACTTTTTTCTTTTCCCTAAAGTCAAGTCAGCTTTGAAAGGAACTAGATTTGAGACTGTTGAAACAGTAAAAGAAAAAGCGACGGAAGTAATGTATGGACTTACCGAAAATGATCTGCAGCATTGCTATGAACAGTGGAAAATTCGTATGGAGCGGTGTAGAGACCGAGGAGGAGAGTACATTGAAGGAGATAACATGAAATTGTAAATAATTGTAAATAAATGTTTTTTCCAACATCAGTCCGGTTTTTTTCTAGCCGCACCTCGTATCGTTTGGCATTCGTGCGCGCGCCTGCTGCCAGCGGCGCGTCGCATCTCAAATCCAAACTGTTCATGGGCATCTTTATATTGTGCGTTGCATATCTTACATGACAAATAACAAATGACATTGTTTGCTCCGTTGCCAAACTTACAGTGGTCTGTACATATAGAAAACAATGATGGCCATGTAGGCGTGTCATGATGGCCTTGTTACGCAGTGACGCGCGTCGCCGCTTCCGAGTTTTGAACTGTACGATGCCCTGTAGTTTTGTTCCTTGTTCAAGGAGATGCAGTTGCACGATGCAATGGCGGTATTGTTTCTTAGTCAGTACGTCAAAGTACTAACGTTTTCTTAGAGAAATGAACGAATAATTGTAATGCATCTTTTATGTCTCTTGTGTTCTTGATGCACGTGACTCTGCTTGGCCAAAAGACGGCAGATTACACCAAATTACTCTGCCAGGGCATGTAGTATCATTTCATTATTTTAATATTTTATGAATGTTTTATCTGTATTTCACTTAACTACGGTTCTGATTAATTTACGTGACATATGGCCGTATAGCGGCAGGCTAGGTTAACGTGAGTAAAACTTCAATCTTCTTTATTACTTTGATGACGTATTTCACCATTACTATCAGTGTATTGTGTACAGCATCTTTTATACCTTATTCATCTACGCAAGAGGATTTGAAAATGTTTTTGTAAAGCGATCTTCCAAGAACTTGCGACCTGTTAAGCAGGCGGAGTTAATATACAGCCGACAGTTATTGCATTTTCAAATCTCTATTACTCTTTCTTGAGTGACACATGTGTTAAATTTGTTTCATTTGTACTATTCCGATGTGAGGAAGTAAATATTGAAGTCAAAGTTCTGAATACAGTTTCGTTATTTTAACGAATTAACTGTTGGTGATAACTAAATGTCATTGTAAACTACTTAACTGCAATTATGTTAACGTAGATTAGTTGATACGATTGTTGCATAGTTATTTTTTATATGTTCAGATAACTGTAAGTTTTGGAAATGGAACAAAGATTGTCATTTGGTATTTGTCATGCAAGATAATTAATGCGCTATACAAAGATGTGCAGGAACTGTTTGGATTGGAGGTGCCACGCACCGTTCGCTGTAGGCGCACGCACGGATATCAAGCGGGACACTAGCGACATTAGCTGTTCACATATGGAACTGTCTCCAGCGGTAGTCCTTAAACTAGTACAGCCTTACCTCGGGAATACCTCTAAACTTAGTCTGGCTTCCATGTGATTGTGTATCCTGTGTGCACTACCTATATGTGAACTGATTGTTGCCTAACCAACACTATGAGTGCAGGTGTGTTACAATTCAGTGAATAACTATTGATGCCTTTCGAAATGTATTTTATTTTCCAAGTTTTATTTATGTGTTCCCGTAAATGTTTTGTATTTTAGCTTAATAGGGCTGGCTTGGAAATTGGGAACTAATCAGCAATTTAATAAAACACTCTCTGCCTGAATTACAATAAAGAATTTATTTTGTACCTGTCCATGTAAATTCCAATTTAAATGGATGTTTTATTAACCAACTACCTTCCAACAGATTTACGCGTTATGGTAATGCAACAGTAGATTTCGTTTCTGCGCATGAAGAGTTGTCAGACGTGAATTTGCTGTAATACCATAACTGTGTATCATATATAATAAATTGGGTAAAAGTTTCACGTGTGGTAGGGCTAAGGAAGTTTTTCTGCTCATATTGGAACTAACATATTTAGCACCGAGTTGTAAATTATCAGTAGGAGTGATGCGCACAATGCATTAGATGTAGTTTCAGTATTCAAGGAAATCCTCCATACCTTCAACAACTCATAAGCACAGAAAATTATGAAATGTGACACCAGGACAGTGTAAGAGGAGAGGGCAATAAGTGCCAATCATATATTACGTGCAAGGAACTGGAACTAGACAACGTGGTTAAGGACTGCACTCGCGTTTTGTTACATACAATAGTATCATAAAAAGCCTTCCCTCAGTATCAAAAAGCTTCCAGGTTTGAAATTAAACCAGTAACCATCAAATACAAACAATATGGAGGTATTTGTAAAAGAAACTGAGACATCTGAAAAGAAAAAAAATAAACATATCGCTATTAAAGACAATAACTGCCTGAGTAAGCCGGCCGGAGTGGCCGAGCGGTTAAAGGCGCTACAGTCTGGAACAGCACGACCACTACGGTCGCAGGTTCGAATCCTGCCTCGGGCATGGATGTGTGTGATGTCCTTAGGTTAGTTAGGCTTAAGTAGTTCTAAGTTCTAGGGGACTTATGACCACAGCAGTTGAGTCCCATAGTGCTCAGAGCCATTTTGCCTGAGTAATTTTAACATCAAACAGTGTTGGCTGCAATTTGAGTTTTCTTTTATCACCTACGCGTTTCACCTTATTTAGGCGTTTTCAGGCTGATTTGGTATTTCTTAGGACGATCCATTAGATAGTGTAGCTAAGGGCATCGTCCTGTACATCAAGCCATCATCGCCTTCGTTAACCTCTGTAAATACTTTCTAGATGTACATGAGTGACTCCAAGACCTGCATAACGCTTACACGTTCACAGGAGCAAATAATAGAATCGGATGGGGCTTAAGTAGTTAGCATATGCTATCGGAACTTACTTGCTGAATAAACCTCGTATTTCAGTACATATATATATAAGAGACGTTCATTCAACAGATATTTCCGCATTATCAGAAGTGTTGTCGGTGATGTTGATGACTTACTAAGCATTTGAGATTCCTCTCATTTGCTTTATATGAGTATGACAGGTGACGTGAGGGCGGGTAGCCGGGGAGGGGGGGGGGGGGGGAGGGCAATTCCAGGATTTCTTGTTGTTCCTCTTAGAGCCACTGCTTTGTTATAGCGTTTAATTTTTAAACTGCGTATACGATTATACAAGTGGTGAGATGTATGGACGGATTAGAAAATAGGATTTGCATTTTTTTATAAAAAAATTGTGTCACAGATGTTTGTTTCTCTCCCACACTACGTCCATTCTCTGAATCAGATTGCATAACGCTTTTGAAGGTGATTTGCCTATACCACTCTGCAAATCGGCACATAAATAACTGACATGTGGCCGGCCGCGGTGGTCTCGCGGTTCTAGGCGCGCAGTCGGGAGCCGCGCGACTGCTACGGTCGCAGGTTCGAATCCTGCCTCGGGCATGGATGTGTGCGATGTCCTTAGGTTAGTTAGGTTTAAGTAGTTCTAAGTTCTAGGGGACTGATGACCACAGCTGTTAAGTCCCATAGTGCTCAGAGCCATTTGAACCATTTTGAACTGACATGTGGAATAATCAGGTCTACTGCCAGATGTTTGTGTCGCTCTTGCACAATATTTCGGCCATGTAACTCGTTGCCTTCTTCAGGTGCTACGTGAGACTGCCGTATTGGAGGATCTTGTCCAGTATTTATGCTCAGAGGGCGCTGAGTGCTCTCTCTGCCGTCCGCGCCCGCCTGGCGCTGCAGTCACTGTCGCTGTCACTGTCACTGTCTGGGGCCGGACTCGCGTTGGTTGGAACCAAGAAACTCCTCAAGAAGTAGTAACACCGCAGCAGGAGCAGCGCCAGGCGGGCGCGGACCGCGAACGGAACGCCCGACACAGGACGGGCCTCAGACAGCTGCCAGAGATGGCGCCCAAGTCGGGCACGGACGTCCGAGGGAGTACTGGGGAAGAGACAACACATTACAGGCAGCTCCAGGCTCCTCCGCGACCTCTACGAGCGGGCCGTACGGTCCGACAACAGGCTCATCAGGGACTTGGGCCATCCTATTCACCACAGGCCAACCACGCGTTGGCCTGGCCTGTTACGAGAATAATATCTCGCGACAGAGAAAGGACAACTCCCCCCAGAAAACACCTCAGGCCAATTCGGATCGTGAGGAATATGCAGGAATAGCAGTATATGCTTAGCCTGCTCCCATCACGAGTCAGGGCAGACCCGTATGGATAAGTGACAGTGACAGTAACAGTGACAGCAGCTCCAGGCGGACGCGGACGCCAGAGAGAGCGCCCAGCGCCCTCTGAGCATAAATACTGGACAAGATCCTCAAATACGGCAGTCTCAGGTAGCACCTGAAGAAGGCAACGAGTTACTTGTCCGAAATATTGTGCCAGAGCGACACAAACATCCGGCAGTAGACCCGATTATTCCACATGTCAAGTTCTCGCCGGGAAAGCTTGAAGAGTTACACACAAATAACTACTTATTCTCCAATACACCAGGAACCAAACTACAGATAGAGTCGCAGAATTCTCGTGAAGATCAGCATCATAATACATTAATACAGTGCAGGGTTGGTCTATCGGTCGATCGCGATAAACATGGCGATCACGGCTATTAGTCCAGTCGATCGTGCAAAGGCAAAAACATGTAAGTTTAACATAATTGTTAATAATAGTTATGTATAAAAATACGTCGAACACACTGCGCAATGTAATCACCAACTGCCGTGCGCATAGTCTTGTATCATTTTTCATTTGCTGTTCCTTCACATTCTTCATCCTCTCGTCCATACATAGCTGTCTTTTGTTTTCAGCAAGTGATGGAAATAGGCGGGAAGTGTATGGACCGCAGGGCTGGGGCTGGTGCAATCCGTCAATTGACGACAGAAACTAGCGGAGTTACGACTGCCGATGAAAATTAGGATTAGTCTCTGCATAGAGCCGCATACGCCATGGGTAAGTGGCGAAGAGAAACGCTGAACGAACTTCAAATGAAGGAAGACTTGCTTATGACGGTTCATCAGATAGAGTAAGATAACACTTTCAGTATAATTTTACTCAGTGTATCAAGCAAATTACCCACATACTAAGTCGAACGGGGTGATTTCGGACGGTTTTGGCATATTTTCGCCATAGCTTTAACAGGTTGTGTTGGATTCAATTGTTTGTTACAGAAGCAATGGGCTATATGTATAACAAGATCACCCCACACAGTACACAGTTTTGTAGAAACTTCCATTCTTTTGTAACTTTACACGAAATTCTTGACAAGCTTGTACAGCAATTGTCACAATGGCATAGGCTACTGATCTAGTTGACAACTGCGGCTGCAATACTTTTCAACCGGTCACAATATTAGAAAGTTTCCGCCTCATAATAGTGCGTGATATTTCCATAGTTAGACTACTTATTTAGGTAAACAATTGAGCCAACGTACAAGTCGCGGAACGCGGGAAGTACAGTTCGTGCTTAAAATAAGCAGCGCGTGGAGATGACAGCGACAAGTCGCTGCGTAGCAGAGAGAAGGTAACCTATACTGTCGGAAATCCCCCGTTGTATGAAATCATCCTGCTTGACCAAAAGCGCAGATAGACTTAGCAATAATTTTCACTTGCAAACTTTTTGCCGTCATTACAAAAATAAATGTAATGCACATTTAGTGGTAGGATGTCTCTACTTTTATTACTACACAAATTATGTTACTGACATTTCAGTTTACTTTCATAGATCCTTGAAAAATGTCCTCCGCAGAAATTAAAAACTTATTACTTTCACAAAGAATGGGAATCAGTCTATTTCTTTACTATGGCGAAAGAAAACTGTTGTTGATTATTATGCAGTACACCTGTGGCAATACCGAAAAAAGGAAATTTAACATAATTCATATTAAATATCAAACAGACTTTCCACCTAACAGCGAAATAGGAAAGAGTAAATTGCGAGTATTGAAATCGCAATTAACAGCCCAAGAAAACGTTTTCTAGGCCTATTGAGCGAAGTAAGGTTGCAACTGAAACTTTGCCCCGAATAAGCTACAGAATTTCACTAAAGTGCAAACCTTTTTCCAGTGCAGAATAACTCAAGGAAATTTTCGAAGAAATGCCAGATTCGCTGTTCGTGAATTTCAAAAGTGAATATGAAATTCAAAAAGCGATTAATGGCTTACAGCTGTCTCGAAATACTGTGATACGCCATATAGAAACGATGAGTGAAAACATAAACAAAGAAGTACAAATAGATGTCATCCGCTGCATCGCTTTTTCGCTACAACTTCATGAGTCAACAGACATCACTGATACCGCACAATTACTTATTTTTATTCCGATGGTTTTTGAAGACCCGCCAGGGTAGCCGAGAGCGCTAACTCGCTGCTTCCTGGACTCGGGTGACCGCGCCGGCCCCAGATCGCATCCGCCAGCGGATTAACGACGACGGCCGGTGTGCCGGCCAGCCTGAATTTGGTTTTTAGGCGGTTTTCCACATCCTCCTAGGTGCATACCGGGCTGGTCCTCACGTCCCGCCTCAGTTACACGACTCTCAGACATTTGAAACACATTCACACTATTTTACGATTTACACTACACGCAGACCGCTGGGGTACACTAATTCCGTCCCGGGGGTGTGGGGTGGCGGCAGGAAGCGCATCCGGCCACCCCTTAAAATTAACCATGCCAAATCCGTACTTAAACCTGCCGACGCAGCGCACACTGCAGGATAAAGCAGTAGCAAAGAAAGAAAGATTCGGATGGTTTTTGAAGATTTGTCGACGGAAGAAGAACTGCTGAATATGATTTCCTTACAAGGGAAAACTCTTGGCTTTGATATATTCAAGGAAATCAAAGCATATATTATCAAGAATAAGCTTCCTTCGTACAAACTCGTATCAGTGACAACTGACGGGGCTCCTGCAATGATAGGTATTCATAATGGTTTTATTGCTCTTTGTCGCAAAGACGTACACTTTTCTGACTCCATTACCTAACACTGATTATGTCGTCAACAAGTACTGGCTAGTAAGAGACTAAACACAAAACATGGATTGGATATTTGTTTCAAGATTGTAAATTCCACAAAAGGAAAATCTCTCCAAAAGCTGTTCTTCAAGCAGCAATCAGATGAGAAGAAACCAGATTTGGCACTCCACACTGACGTGAGGTGGCTGAGTCGAAGCAGGTTTTTGTCAAGATTTCGTGATCTACGGTATGAAATAATAGAATTTCTTAAAGAGAAAGGTGATGATCATCAGCATCAACTGCGTGATTTGGACTAGCAATGTGATTTAGCATTTTTAACAGATTTGACCAGAAAACTGAGCACATTAAATTAGAAATTACAAGGCAAGATTAAAACAGTAGCAGAAATGATGAGTTATATTGCAGCATTCCAAAGTCAAACAGCACTTAACGATAGTCGATATCGACAAGAAAAATTTTTACCAATTCATACAGTTCAAGGATCATATGGAAGAACATCCTACCTACAATTTCATTCCCGACAAGAACACAGTAGCAATTAAAGCAGTGGTATAAGACTTCAAAATATGCTTTCGTGATTTGAAAAGAAATTGAGAAGTTGGTGTAATTCATCACCTATCAGTCGGATAACTTAATTGATCATAGTGACATGTATAAAACGGCTAAAAGTTTGCAGATACATTTCAAATGGACCACATGATACTGTAAAGCGTAATTAATAATCTGCGCTGCGATGTATTTTTAAAAGCAAAGTTATCCTTTGGTCTAGATTTTTGGGCATTGGTTTCCAACGAGAAATATCCAAATCTGAAGAAATATGTTAAATAACTGCATTCGTGTTTGTGAATCAGCATTTTCCTACTTGAAACAAACAAAAAATAAACACCGTTCTCGATTGACGGACGCCCATGCATTGGATTCTTTAAGATTGGAAATTTCAGGCCACAGATCTGACGTTGCTAATCTAGCAGTAGATATTCAGATGCAGTGCTCACACTAATATGAGTAAGTAGTTAGTAAGAATAATTTTCTGTTTTATGTTTTCCTCTTAATAAAATGAAACGCCACATATCTGTATACTGAACTATATTGTTTCATTTAAAATTTCATGAAATATGTAAGTGATACATCGCACAGGGTTTCTTCAATAAACAATAGATCATGGGTATAATCAAGTTGGCCGCCCCTGCCACAGATCATTTGAACCATTATTTTTATCGAAATGGTGTTAAACGAGTCACTTTACAGGATACATGATTAGGGTTAAACATTAGTCAGCCACTGTTATTTGTAGCCCTACTAGTGCAACTACACATTCTTTTGAAGCTGGCAGCCAGTTGTTAAGTAGACATTCATCACTGGAATAGAAGGAGCTGTCCAGAAGAAATGATTTTAAATTACATCTACATCTACGTGATTACTCTTCTATTCACAATAAAGTGCCTGGCAGAGGGTTCAGTGAACCACCTTCAAGCTGTCTCTCTATCGTTCCACTCTCGAACGGCGCGCGGAAGAAACGAGCACTTAAATTTTTCTGTGCGAGCCCTGATTTCTCTTATTTGACCGTGATGATCATTTCCCCCATGTATGTGGGTGCCAACAGAATTTTTTCGCAATCGGAAGAGAAATCTGGTGACTGAAATTTCATGAGAAGATCCCGTCGCTACGAGAAACGTGTCTGTTTTTAATGATTGTCGCTCCAATTCACGTATCATGTCTGTGGCACTATCTCCCCTATTTTGCGATAATACAAAACGAGCTGCCCTTCTTTGAACTTTTTCGTTGTCATCCGTCAGTCCCACCTGATGCGGGTCCCACAGCGCACAGCAATACTCCAGAATAGGGCGGACAAGCGTCGTGTAAGCAGTCTCTTTACTAGACCTGTAGCACCTTCGAAGCGTTCTGCCAATGAAACGCAGTCTTTGGTTTGCTCGACCCTTAACATAATCTATGTGATTATTCCAATGTAGGTTATTTGTAATTGTAATCCCTAAGTATTTATTAGAATTTACAGTCGTCAGATTTGTGTGGCTTATCGCGTAATCGTAATTCAGCGGATTTCATTTAGTATTCATGTGAATATCTTCAAACTTTTCTTTATTCAGGGTCAATTGCCACTTTTCGCACCATACAGATACGTTATTTAAATTGTTTTGCAATTCGTTTTGGTCGTCTGATGACTTCACAAGACGGACAATGACAGCATCATCCGCAAACAATCTAGGACAGCTACTCAGATTGTCTCCTATGGCATGAACATAGATCAAGAACAATAGAGGGCCTATAACACTTCCTTGGGGAACGCCGGATATTACTTCTGTTTCACTCGGTAACTTTCCGTCTATTACTACGAACTGTGACCTTACTGACAGAAAATCACGAATCCAGTTCCACAACTGAGGCGATATTCCATAGGCGCGCAGTTTGGTTAGAAGATGATTGTGAGGAATGGTGTCCAAATCCATCCGGAAATCTAAAAATATGGAATCAATCTGATATCCCCTGTAGATAGTACTCATTACTTCATAAATATAAAGAGCTACTTGTGTTTCACAAGAACGATATTTTCTGAGTCCGAGCTGACAATGTGTCAATAAATCGTTCCTTCCAGGTGCTTTACAGTGTTCGAACACAGTACATGTTCCAAAACCCTACTGCAAGTCGACGTTAGTGATGTGGGCCTGTAATTTAGCGTATTATTCCTGTGTCCCTTTTTGGGTATTGGTGTGATTTGAACAATTTCCTAGTCTTTAGGTACGGATCTTCCCGTGAGCTAACGGTTGTATATAATTGCTCTATATGGAACTATTGTATCAGCATACTCTGAGAGGAACCTGACTACTATACAGTCTGGACCGGAGACCTTGCCTTTATTAAGTGATTCAAGCTGCTTAGCTATATCGTGGACATCTACTTCTACGTTTCGCATCTTGGCAGTTGTTCTTGGTTGGAATTCCGGAATATTTACCACGTCTTCTTTGGTGAAGGAGTTTCGGAAAACAGTGTTTAATAACTCTGCTTTTGTGGCACTGTCATCAGTGGCTTCACCGTTGTTATCGCGCAGTGAAGGTATTGATTGCTTCTTGCCAATTGTGAGCTTTATGTATAACGAAAATCTCTCTGGGTTTTCTGCCAGATTCCGAGACAGAGTTTCGTTATGGAAATAATTAAAAGCATCTCGCATTGAAGTAAGCGCTATATTTCGAATTTCTGCAAAACTTTGCTAATCTTGCGGATTTTGCGTTCTTTTAAATTTGGCGTGCTTTTTTCGTTGCTTCTACAACAGCGATCAACCCATTTTGAGTACCATGGGGGATCAACACAATCACTTATTAATTTATGTGGTATATATCTCCCAGTTTCGTCGATATTATCTCTTTGAAATCATTCCACATCTTTTCTACTCTTACATGTTCTAATCGAAAGGAGTGAAGACTGTCTTTTAAAAAGTCGTTAAGAGCATTTTATCGGATTTTTTTAAATAGATATACTTAGCACTTCTTTTTGATGGTAGTAGGTTTTACGGTATTCAGCCTGGCAGCAACTGCCTTGTGGTTACTAATCCCTGTATTCGTCACGATACTCCCTATTTGTCTCGGGTTATTTGTTGCTAAGAGGTCAATTATGCTTTCACAACAGTTTACGCTTTGAGTGGGCTCGTGAACTAATTGTTCAAGATAATTTTCTGAGAAGGCATTCAGTATAATTTGGAATGACGTTTTATGCCTGCAGCTGGCTTTAAACGTATAATTTTTGCAACACATCGAGGGCAGATTGAAGTCACCACCGACTATAATTATATGAGTGGAGTACCTATCTTAAATGAGACTCGGGTTTTCTTTGAACTTTCTATTAGGGATGGAGCTCTGAATTTTTCCTAACACAGCTACGACAATTTACAACTACAATACCGATCATTTCTACAACTACCTTATAGTGTTTTACCTGCCCCCTTTTAGACGGATGCCCTTTCTGTGGTTTCCCGAGACCGTCTAAACTAAAAAACCGCCCAGTCCTTACACACAGCACCCGCTGCCCGTGTTGCCGCTTCCTGTGTGTAGTTGGCTCCTGAGTCTCTGATTCAGACACTCCACTCAGCTCTGCACCAAAGGACTACAGTCGATTCTCTCGACGGTGCGGCAGATATTGAGTAGAGATGGGTTGTTCGCGAACTAATGGGTCCAAAGGAACAGTTCACCGAGATGAACGGAAGGTGAGAGGAACGAATTCTAAGCAACGACCTTTCATAGTTCGCTTCGGTCGCAGCTTTCTACTTGTAGTTCCCGGGAACGGGAAACGGCCGGTCTCGTTCCCCAACGGCACGTCGATCGGTCTCGTTCCAGCCTCGGTCCCGTTACCGTCTGTCTCGGTCTCCCTCAGCCGGAATCATCCTCCTTCGCGTGGCCACTCGTCGCAGTTCCACTGACGACTACTCCTAGTTAGTTCAGTATCGAGTTGTTGTTCGTCTCGCTCGCTGCGCACGCCCATTCTGGATCTGTTTCAAACCTTTTTTTAACTCTGAACTTCTGGCTCTTTTCGTATTCTATTCAGCGTCCACGACCGGTAGTTAAAATATACTTTATAATTACATAAATTACATAAAAAATACGTGGTATATAATACACTCCTGGAAATTGAAATAAGAACACCGTGAATTCATTGTCCCAGGAAGGGGAAACTTTATTGACACATTCCTGGGGTCAGATACATCACATGATCACACTGACAGAACCACAGGCACATAGACACAGGCAACAGAGCACGCACAATATCGGCACTAGTACAGTGTATATCCACCTTTCGCAGCAATGCAGGCTGCTATTCTCCCATGGAGAGGATCGTAGAGATGCTGGATGTAGTCCTGTGGAACGGCTTGCCATGCCATTTCCACCTGGTGCCTCAGTTGGACCAGCGTTCGTGCTGGACGTGCAGACCGCGTGAGACGACGCTTCATCCAGTCCCAAACATGCTCAATGGGGGACAGATCCGGAGATCTTGCTGGCCAGGGTAGTTGACTTACACCTTCTAGAGCACGTTGGGTGGCACGGGATACATGCGGACGTCCATTGTCCTGTTGGAACAGCAAGTTCCCTTGCCGGTCTAGGAATGGTAGAACGATGGGTTCGATGACGGTTTGGATGTACCGTGCACTATTCAGTGTCCCCTCGACGATCACCAGTGGTGTTCGGCCAGTGTAGGAGATCGCTCCCCACACCATGATGCCGGGTGTTGGCCCTGTGTGCCTCGGTCGTATGCAGTCCTGATTGTGGCGCTCACCTGCACGGCGCCAAACACGCATACGACCATCATTGGCACCAAGGCAGAAGCGACTCTCATCGCTGAAGACGACACGTCTCCATTCGTCCCTCCATTCACGCCTGTCGCGACACCACTGGAGGCGGGCTGCACGATGTTGGGGCGTGAGCGGAAGACGGCCTAACGGTGTGCGGGACCGTAGCCCAGCTTCATGGAGACGGTTGCGAATGGTCCTCGCCGATACCCCAGGAGCAACAGTGTCCCTAATTTGCTGGGAAGTGGCGGTGCGGTCCCCTACGGCACTGCGTAGGATCCTACGGTCTTGGCGTGCATCCGTGCGTCGCTGCGGTCCGGTCCCAGGTCGACGGGCACGTGCACCTTCCGCCGACCACTGGCGACAACATCGATGTACTGTGGAGACCTCACGCCCCACGTGTTGAGCAATTCGGCGGTACGTCCACCCGGCCTCCCGCATGCCCACTATACGCCCTCGCTCAAAGTCCGTCAACTGCACATACGGTTCACGTCCACGCTGTCGTGGCATGCTACCAGTGTTAAAGACTGCGATGGAGCTCCGTATGCCACGGCAAACTGGCTGACACTGACGGCGGCGGTGCACAAATGCTGCGCAGCTAGCGCCATTCGACGGCCAACACCGCGGTTCCCGGTGTGTCCGCTGTGCCGTGCGTGTGATCATTGCCTGTACAGCGCTCTCGCAGTGTCCGGAGCAAGTATGGTGGGTCTGACACACCGGTGTCAATGTGTTCTTTTTTCCATTTCCAGGAGTGTAGATATATCTTTTCAGGTAACAAAAGGGCGTGTCAGCTTACTTCACTATTTCGATAGTCATCAGAAGACATACTTATGAAGAGGCAAGTTTTTTTTTGTTATTACACATGCAAAGGAAGTCGTCACAGCACACATGAGGTGCCCTTTTTCGTCTTTTTTGATCCAAGATGAAACAGCGTGTTCTTTCTTATAGAAGGCTAACCGACTTACAACCGAATGAAGCCCGCGCTCCATAATCGACTGTCTGGTGTCACATTTTGTAAAAAGAATATGATAACTTCTACAATATTATTTCGATGGTAGAGGGTGGCGCACGAAAAATCGGCCCCGAGCACTAGAGTGCACATTGTCACCCAGCAATCATTATCTATTGTTTCGATGTTTCGAAGTTGTTGTTTGCATTAGCTTATTTGTTATTTCTTTAGTGCCTAATTGCTACATGTTTATCTGTTCTCAACAAATCGTACGTAATTGCCTAGCAGTCTGAAGCCGGGGCCGGTTTTTTATTGGGAGGAGGGGGGGGGCTTATATTATTTCACTGCCATCAGCCACATAACGCTACAGTTGGCTAAACGAGAGGTTTTGCAGAATCACGAAAATTACTTCTACAAGTGTGTGAGAATTCAGTAATGAATAAAAACTCTTTCCTCCAAGGGGGAGGCAAGTGCCCCCTCTTGGCGCCTTCCGTCTTCAGTCGCTGTTAATGCACATATGAACGGTGAACGAGTAAAAATGAACGGTTCCCAAAAAAGAGCGATGACGAGGGAGCCAGTTCCCAAGGATGAACGAGTTTGCCATCTCTAATGGTAAGCTCCGCCTTAATCTCTCAGGCAAGACTGGCAGTGTTTACCATTTCCGCTAGCCGCCCGAAACTAGAGAGAATCTTCTTCGATCCAAAGCGACACACGTCATTGGTACCGACATGAGCCACCACCTGAAGCTGGCTGCACCTTGTACTGTTCATGGGATCCGAATGCACCCTTTCCACACACAGAGTGAACACTGGCTTCCTTACCCTCCTTGGCAACCATGTTCCTAAGGTGCCCCATAATGCCTCTAATGTTGGGGCTCCCAAGTACAAGTTAGTTGAAACCTTACTTCCCTACCTGCCAAAAATTTATGGTATAGGGCAAATGATCAAAAACTTTTGTTGCTGCATATTCAGCTGATCTATGAGCTACCGACAATTCAACGATGGGTAATAAAGGTCATTTCCCCGTCTAGTTTGTAGGTATGGACATTTGTGATGGATTATTTATGACGAATATCGTTAGCGAATATATGTACTGTGAAGGCGCTGTTAAAATACCGATCTGGTTGAAGAGATACCTACGTGATGAAATCCATCGGTGAACACCACATATTTCTCTTACTGCTCACTTTCGTGTAAACAGTACTTCTTTCTCAAGTAATGAGTTAACCCGGAAAATTTTCCGTACGACGTTATTAAGTGGAGTGCTGCAAGCGTAGATAATCGCCGAGCCTAGAACCTATTAGCGGCAAGTCTGTGTTGGTGTCTCATGTAAACAGCTTCCACCAATAATATATAAAATAATCAACTAACGAGAATAGAAAACCTATAGGAAACTGATGTAGAAGCTTCGCTTAGCGATCCATGCCATTATCCTGACTCGGCAATACGCATTTCAGTCGATTTCTTTCGCATGGCAGCAAATTTCCGCGATTTTCATTCTCGTGGAGATAACAAAATTTCGTGTGACGTGCTGAATAGGTCTGAAGACTTTTGTAGTTTCGACGAGTGCCGACTTCGGCGGAAATCGAATGCAGCGTGGAAGTGACTGGCGGGCGCTCGTGCGAGAAACGTGAGCTTCCTTCCTTCCTTCCTTATCCTAGAGACGTAAAGCGGTCTGCCTCACTCCGCACTCATCCGCCAGCGGACGCTGCCTCCCCCCGTCTCTCAACGCTTATTGTGTGCACCCGGGAACCACTTCGTCTCCGGGCCATGCCGACTGCACCGCGAAGTACTTTAGAAAATTGGCTCTCGCGTCCCAATGGACGCAACAGGAAAGCTGCTGAAAGTTGGGCTCAGTGCACACATCGCCCGACTTAACACCACTGGATAGCAGCTCTACTTATTTTGATCATCTCAGAGGCTGATCGGGACTTTAAACTTTTTCGCATAATGAATGACAGGTTCAGAATCTGAAGATCTCACCTCAAAAACATATTGTAGGAACACTGCTGTTCCCAACATACAATATAAATGGTCTAGTGACTCATGGCGAACGATACTACTGCATATGAAGGGCTTATTTCAATAGTGGTACAAGTCCATTTTTGTTCATTTTGAGATGCAGAATCTTGAAGTTAAATGAACGCTGAAAAATCTGCAGTTGAGATAGCAGAAAGATAGCCCTTCATATAAAGTAGTCGCAGAGCTAGAAAGCTGTAACACCTGCAGAGGATCGATTCTAGGTCCGGATATTGCCTGTGGGCCTCCCAAAAAAAAAGAAAAAATAAAAAAAAATAAAAAAAATAAAGTCAAACCTACCGGGCCCTTACAGTAGGGGAAGATTAGACAATGCCGAACTAACATTGGAAGGATTCATCCATTGAATATCCAGGGGATAACTACGGAGCCATTCAAAATGGAACGACAAAATAAAGTTATTAGACACACTTGAAGGAACAGGAAAATACAGTGTGTGTCAATCAGTGAGCATTTATGGTGCATTGTCATGGTGTTCTTTGTTGTGACATGGCCCGCAGACAAAACATGGATGAATTCGCATGCGGAAGAATCATCGGGATATTGGATGAAGGAAAAAGTGTGATTAGTATAGGCCAGGAGTTTGGTATTACTTGTATAGGGAGCTTTGCGAAACAATGGCACCGCTTCCCGAAGGAGAGGAGATAAATGACCACTGACAACTACAGTAGTAGATGGCCACTACATTGTGTAACAGACAGGAAGAGATCTGTGTCAAATAACAGGGCAGTTTCAGCCACCTTATACAGGTCTGGAAGACACGCTATATCACTCTCCACGGTGGCACGGCGACGCGTGGGTGTGGTCTCTTGATTGAAAGACCAGTATGTTGCGTTCTGTTGGCAACTACGTATCGACGACACCATTCAAGATGGCGCCAAGAGCACAGGGACTGGAGTGGGGTCGGACGAGAGATAATTCCGTGTGAGTAGTGATTCTGGAAGTACTCTCACACGGCGAGAGGTGCGAACACATAATGCATCCAGGGACATTGAGGAAAATTATCGTTTTGGTGATTCAGGTGTTGTGGTGCGTGGAGGCATAATGTTGCACTGTTGTAGTGACCTCCAAACCTCTGAACACGATGCACTCACAGGTGAACGTTATTGTGACACTGTACTCCTTCCCGATATTGTATCGAACACATTGCATGAAGAACACAAGCGCCAAAAACCCATATGAAAGGAGTCGCAGGCAAGCCCAAACAACACAAAAAACCACGTGGGATGACATAATCACGACCACAGACTCCGAATCTGACGAAAGAATCAACACACTAAGTGAAGATTACTGAGAAGGGATCAACACGTAAGGGACCCACACCAACAACGCATGACACTGCATGCCACAACACAAAAGGCAGTAACAATGATAAAACAAACAAACACTGACACCACTTACTAAGACTCTAGGAACAAGGTAAGGTCGCTAGGGGGAAAAGTCTCGAAAAATTTTCATTCCGAGGGTCCTCCTCCCGAACGGCATATTGCATAGTGTTTAAAGTATACTGCACACAAGCAGTAATGTATTTTTCTTCTTATTCTGTGTAGACAGAAGTATATTCTCTTCTCTATTTAAAGCTACAATCAATGAATTTTATATATAAAATTTATTTTCTGTATGAAAATATGTGTAAATCTGGAAACGTAATGTATTAAGTTATTTAAGGAATAATGCATTCAAGTAGCAATGAACTACAATCTATTTCTACTAACAAATTTACAAACAAAAGTGTATTTTTCATGTAAAGCTAAAATTCATGTATTCCATGAATAAAATGCTCAATCAGTATTTAATCTGTATAATAACTGGTGTGTATATCTAAGGTATCACATAGAATATACCACAACTACCAAAAATAGGAGAAACAAACAGCTGCTGAATGTTATGTATTGTCCTGGCTTGCAACACTCCCAGTGATATACCAATACACACAAACACAGTAAACATACATAAGCACAAACCGTTTCAGATGAGAATAGCTCGAGGGTCTACCGAGACCTTCCCACCTGCCTGGAATATGTAGAAATAGGCCATTATCAACTAACATGCTACTTAGAGTATATTACACATCCAATTATAGTATATCACTTGTTCTACATATTGCAAACTATTTTCACCACACTAATTGTATTACATATTTTTCTTTGATATTTGCATTATGTAAATTATATTCTCTTCAACTAGGCTGTAACAAATGATATAGAACCACTTTTACAATGGTTAAGCATTCAGTTCGCTGTAACCTTAGAGAATCTTTTTATATATTACTTTCTTTATTTTAAAAAAGCATTAACAACTGTATACCAATAAGATTGTAGTAAAGAGAAGTCTTTGCTGTTAGATTTAGAAGCATCCGACCCACCTTACATTTCAACGCTGTGGGTTAATTTTTACTATTAACGAAATAAATAAATAAATAAATATTGAACTCCTCCCCATGTCCGCTTCTTCATAGATTCATTCGGCTCTGACTTCATTTCTATGGATGACAATGCGCGGCCGTATCGAATAGTGCAGGTGGAGGAACTTTGGGAACGAGAGGATATTTGGCGAATGGACTGGCCTACTTGTTCCCCTCGACTGAAATCCCACGGTGGGACTGGTCGGGTAGACGCACAATGTCCACATGCACCAATGACCGTCCAGCAATTGCCCTGCTACACGAACTCCTAAACAGTCCTCTGCCATTATGGGGGTACATTGAATTGCTGTCCTAGATGATTACACACCTTATTAAAGACCATATCCCGCATTTGGAATGTTCAGAGAACCATTATAAAATGTTGTGGCTTCGATGTAATTATTGTCTTTCAATTAAAGTGTCGTTTCCGTTCACCACGTTGCGTTTACGGCGCTGCAGTCATGGACGGTGCGGCTGATCCTGGCGGAGGTTCGGGTCCTTCCTCGGGCATGGGTGTGTGTGTTTGTCCTTAGGTTAATTTAGGTTAAGTAGTGTGTAAGCTTAGGGTCTGATGACCTTAGCAGTTAAGTCCCATAAGATTTCACACACATTTGAACATTTTCATGTAATTGTTCATAAGTACGCACCATACACTAACCTCTGAACTGTCTCTCTCCATTTAAGGACGTCTTGATTCCCATATATACGAAAGTTATGACAGTTCAACTGCCTCATCACAGAAACGAATATTTTCCAAAAAGTTAGCCGGCCGTTATGACCGAGTGATTCTAGGCCCTTCAGTCCGGAACAGCGCTGCTGCTACGGTCGCAGGTTCGAATCCTGCCTTGGGCATGGATGTGTGTGATGTCCTTAGGTGAGTTAGGTTTAAGTAGTTTCCAAGTCTAGGGGACTGATGACCGCAGATGTTAAGTCCCATAGTGCTGAGAGCCATTTAAACCATTTGAACCAAAAAGTCATTGTTTGCATCATTATTGGGTAACATAACCACGCCAAACGTTACGAGTTGAGATTGATCTGTTGGATTTGGTGCCTGTAGCAGCTTCACCTTTTACTAATAAAGATGTAACCTCTTATCCAAGATTAAGTACACGGTTGCTTTTAGCGTTTTTTACTCTTCCTCAGCCATAAGCACAGACTTTTTTGGACTCCTTACAACCGCCTGCCAGGTCGGCGTCTAAAACGGGTGGCCGACACACTGTTTGAATAACATACCCTGATTCAAAACTGACGTTTGCCAAGCCCGAATGGTTTTTTGGAACGATGGTTTTCTTTCGTAATGTGTACGAAGTTCCGTTACTGTTGGATTCTAAACTCTATCACTATGAACCAGGCTACACGCTAAGCTTTCTACTGTGTCGACCACATCCTTCCTCGAATACGGCAGTTATGTTATCACTCTTGAAACCCATTTGTTACTATCTAGCAGAGTTTTAAGGTTATTGAAGTATAAAGCTGTGAAGATAGTTTATGGATCCATCTTCTTCTGTTCCCTACGTATATCTTGCGAAAAGATCGTGAAGGTAAAATTAAAATGTTTCGAACTGACACGGTGGCTTAAGAACAATCGTTATTCTCGCACCGCTTTCGGAACTGGAATAGGAACAAGAAAATCATTGTGGTACACAGAGTAACCTCCACCACATACCACGAAGTGGAGTGTGAAGTATAGATGCAGTTGAAGATTAAATATTCTCTGAACAAATTAAGCAATGTGAAACAACAATCACGAGCCTAGCAGATGAGGCACCAAGCTCGTAGTTGGTGAGTCGTACTACTGCAATACAGCGAGCGCCAATGTATAAAAGATTCTAACTACTGAAGGCACTAATTACTGATCGGCATAGTTAGCAAATGAAAGATTTTGATAGAGAACAAACAATGTATTTACCTCAATAATATTCAAAAGTCATCATATATATATATATATATATATATATATATATATATATATATATATATATATGTGTGTGTGTGTGTGTGTGTGTTGGTAACGCCACGTAGCGCTCTTTATGAAAATCACTGCCCGTGCTGTGTGAAGTCTGTGGCTGGTTTGTATTGTTGGAATTTGCTATTGTAATGTTAGACAGTTGGAGGTGAGCCGCCAGCAATGGTGGATGTGGGGAGAGAGATCGCAGAATTTTGAGAGCGGACGATCTGGGCGTGTGTCCACCAGAAAGAGTAAATTTGTAATACTGGATATCACGAACTGATATACATCTCAGTTCATGATATCCAGTATTACAAATTTACTCTTTCTGATGGACTCACGTCCAGATCGTCCGCTCTCAAAATTCTGCTATCTCTCTCCCCCCATCCACCACTACTGGCGGCTCACCTCCAACTGCCTAACATTACAATAGCAAATATTCCAACAATACAAACCAGCCACAGACTTCACACAGCACAGTCAGTGATTTTCATATAGAGCGCTGCGTGGCGTTACCAACATAAAAATCTGAACAGCCTACTTACAAGGTATGCATGCTCAGAATGAGGAAGAATGGTACTAAGGAAGCAGGGAGAACAGGCAAAAGCTAAATCAGGATAGTAGGTTGAAGACTTTAATGGCCATGCTCCAGAATCTCTTTTTGTGAGAGAAACAAGTTCGAAGGAAACTACTACTGGTTTGTGCTGTAGAAACCATGTCACTATTCACTCTTCAATATTAAGGAATCCACATCTCTCTATGGGGGCAGTATGTTTCTGTGTAGTTGCGATGACGTGATGCTTTGGTCCTGTGGTATCGTCCGAAGTTCGCAGTGTCATAACAAAGCTGGCAGCTCGTACCAATACAACAGAAGTTTACGATGTCTCGCTGCATTCCGCAACGATGATGGCCTTCATCATTGTGCAATGATCAACTGTGAACTGTATTGCGCCGCCGGCAGGAAACTGAAGGGACGACTATACCGTGTTCGTCATAACAAAAATGCAAATGAACTTCTCCTTCTCCACGACAACGAAAGCCGACACACAATACTGCGCAACCGACAGGAGCTCACAAAATTCCATTGGACTGTTCTCCCTTATCCGCTCTACAGCCCAGAGGTCGCACCTTCGGACTTCTATGTGTTTGGCCCAATGATGGACGCACTCGATGGGATGCAGTTCGTGGATGATGGGGAGGTTATTGATGTAGCAAAACATTGGCCCCGAGGTCGACCAGTACTGTGGGCACACAGGTCCTCCCACTAAGGTGACAGAGGGCCGTCGCATTTAACAAAGACTAGGTTTAAAAATAAGGTTTATGTTGAATAACTTAATGTATTGGAATCCTGAATAAAGACAACCTGCTTTCACAAATAGAACATGTGTTGCATTGCCTATTGAAGGTATCTCGCACGTGTTCTATTTTTCTCATGTTTTGCTCTCGGAGCAAGTAAACAACCCAGAGCTGCACTGCCGATTGTTTCCCCTTCTTCTTCTTCTTCTTTTTCTTCTTGTTTCTGAAACGTCTCAGCTTCTGCAAGTCGTTCACAGAGCCTCTTGCAAGATTATTTTTGATACCCAGTCTCTCATTTAGCATCTCCTACCATTGCAGTCCTCTTTGGTTCCCATCATCCTTCACATGGTCTCTCCATCTTGTTGGTGGTCTTCCAGTTTCTCTTCGTCTACATTCCGTCCATTCAAAGTCTCTTCTCGGAAGTCTTTCCGATTCCATTCTATTAATATGGCCAAACTATTTAAGGCTGTTACTCTCCATAGTTTCTTCCAGGGACTTGATCTGCAGGGCGGTTTTCATAGTGTCTTATTTCTTATCGTTTCCCTTCTCGTTTTACGCAGGATCCCTCGTAGAAAGCGCGTCTCTGTTGCTTGTATTTTGCTCAGCTCTTCCTTTGTCCAAATGCAACATTCTGACCGACAGGTCTAAATTGGCCGATGATAACTTGCACATGATCTTTGCTTTGGCAGGCATTTTGCGGTTTATAAAAATGTCTGATACATACTAATAAAATTTCAAAAACTTTCCTGTTCTCTCTCGGAAATTTCCTCCTTGATGTTTCCTTCCTTGGTGCCTTCAAAGCATCTTCTTCTTTAATAATTTTTCCACATGCAAACTATATCCTTCAGTGCATCATTTTTCCCTGCTGATTTTCATTACCTATCTTTCCTTGAACTTACATCCATGCTTGCTTCTTCACTTACTCTATGCCAGGTATTTAGCTGTTCTTCCAATTACTGCTCATTTTCTTCTCTAATCATTACGTGGTGCGCATATACTATGTTTTTCATTACATCTGCTGTTGACCTTTGATGAACTTTCCTTATGATACCACCCACAACTACATTAAGAAGCACTGATAAGAACGCCCTTCTTTGCACCGAACAACTCTGTCCGTAATAAGCCATTTTGATTTTTTTCCGTCTGTTGTAACATAATTAAGGCAATTTTTGTACATGTTTCTGATTATCAGATCCATTCTTTCTGACAGTTTCAGTCTGTTCAGACCTTGCCATGTCTCTTCCCTTCTAACAGCGCCATAGGTCTTTTTATATCTATAAATTCAGCTACTACGTCAATTCCCAAATTCCCATTTCCTTATATTAGACGGAATTATTTGAGATGAAACAAGGTGAAACTAATGTTGTGTTAAGATATACCATGAAAAACTGCTGTCTGTGAGGTACTGCTGCAGCCTCTGTTCCAGGTCTGTTGGCATTTCTCTGTCCAGGATACCGAGTTGAGGCTCCCGTTAGCAGCGCGCTCGGAACGCCCGGTCGGCCAGTTGACACAGGGCCTAACAGAGGGCGATCGGCGCTTTGCCGGCGCCTGGAGCTGTCTGCTGCTCTGCCAGGACAGCTAGGCCACTGTCATCCTTTGTGTCGGCCGCTGGTCCAGAGAGGAGCGCCAGCTAGCAGCTAGCTACCCCGTGCAAACACGGTGGCCCACCGCACTTAATTCCTCTGCAAATACTGAGTGAGCTGTGCAGAACCGCGCCGTGCTGCGTCGGCTGCACTAGAGGAGCCATCTGGAACACCAAGTAGTGGGGACCTTCGATTGTCTACTGACCAGGTAATTGCACCCTACTCTACTTCCTCGAGGAGGAGGGTGCCTTACTTCTGAAGTATGCTACTCTTTCGGTACGAAGAAAAGTTGTTTCTGCTGTTCGTAGGCCTGCTTGAAGTTTTAAGATCTTATGTAAAATGCATCAGCAGGTCAAACCTGATCTCTGCTAATATAATTTTTTACATATTTCAAGGATTCAAATACAAGGGCATCATGGTCACTGGATACTCTTTATAGAGTACTATAATAATGGTCCTCTCTTCAAGGCTTTTGGCAGTGTATATTATGATACTCTCATATTGAAACTTAAGTTTTATGAAAGTAACGGCCTTATGCCCAGCTAGTTTGAATCACACTTCTCAAACAGAATGCAAAAGGTTGTGCTCAGTAATTCAGACATTACCGCAAAGATAGAAGGTTTTAGTGACTGGGAAAAAAACTAAAATACAATGGAAGTCTCACAGGGTTCAGTTTTAGGTCCTGTTTTTTATACAAGTGAATGACCGTACACTTGACATGAAACCAGCAAAACTGGTAGTTTCTTCAGACGATACTAGTAGTGTCGTAATAAATACCATTAGAGTGGAAGCACCCGACGTGTTGGCAAACAATATTTTATAAGGAATTATTGGGTGATTCTCGGAAAATGGACTCTCACTAAATTTTGAAAAAAAAAAGAAGACACAACATCCAGCTCTGTACAACAGATATAGTCATAACATCAGCTGATGTAGCACATGAGCAGGAATGAGAAAGTTCGGTAGTATGCTCTGAATTTTTGGGTGTACATTTGATGAAAACTAGAACAGGAAGAAGCATATTACTAGGCTTCTCAAACAATTAAGTTCAGCTACTTTTGATCTTTGTATAATTGCTAATGTTAGAAACAAACGTATCAGTCTTCTGACATATTCTGCATATTTCCACTCAATAATATCATACGGAATAATTTTCTGAGATAGCTCGTCATTTAGAAAGAAAATATTGATTGCACAAAAGCGAAAATTAAGATTATTGAAAGATCTCTGGTGGATTCCTTTCATGTTAATTTCTTAAATCTGTTGTCATTCGCCGGCCGCGGTGGTCTAGTGGTTCTAGGCACTCGGTCCGGAACCGCGCGACTGCTACGGTCGCAGGTTCGAATCCTGCCTCGGGCATGGATGTGTGTGATGTCCTTAGGTTGGTTAGGTTTAAGTAGTTCTAAGTTCTAGGGGACTGGTGACCACAGATGTTAAGTCCCATAGTGCTCAGAGCCATTTGAACCATTTTTGTTGTCATTTACGGCATAAATTCCTCTTCTAAATTTACTGTGGTGTTTCTGACTATCAGGGAGGAGACTGAGCAGTGAAACGTGTTACTTTTACACATAAACAAGAACGATCTGTCACACTACTACACCTTAAAACACAGTTTATATGTAATTCATGCCACACAGTCCCATACAGAACCTACATCCGCTTTCTTTTATATACTGTATATGATAAGATACTGTAATCCCCCTTCCCTTCTGTGTGAGAGGATGAATGAGCAAATGTATTTCTAGTTGCATGCGTGATGGTAGCAGACAAGCCTTTCTGCTAGAGAACAGTAGGACCAATGTCGGAACAGGTAGCTACGCTTTCTAAAAGCAGAGAGGTTTCTATTCATAGTATGGTCCTGTCCGTCCCTTGTCATGTGGGTATAGGAAGCTGCCTCTCTGGTCACTTCCGTTTGTATCTGTTAAGCACACTCGGTAGGGGCCCAGGTCAGTCTGTCCATGGCGAGCGTCTGAAGTGTTAAGATCTCCGGCTAAGCACGTGTCTAAGTCCGTAGGACAATGGATTTCTTAAGTTCAGCCTAACTGAAAATTTAATTACCTTTATTTCAGGTTTAGCTTTAAAATATCTAATGTTATCTTAAATTGCAATGCAGTGTAATTCGAGTGTGAAGTTCAGAATATCTCCCGGTAGTTGCTTTGTCACTACTTTGTGAGTAAAGTCGAACCACGTGTTGATCAGTAACTCTAACTAAGATCATCAACCTTAAATGGGAATGGGCGTGAGATTATAATGTCTCGTCTTGACAATATTTTTCAATATAGCAACTTTTCTTTATGTTCAAACCACGTGGGGTGTACTTAGTGAGACCAGTACCATGTGCTTATACAATTGTTTGCCCCATCAGGTTAATAGTAAGACGATAGTAACCAGTTTGATTTTTTTCTTTTGTAAATTGCGTTTCGATGTAATTTATTTTAATTATCAAAATCATTGTGGAGATACACTCTTTGTGTAAACCAAGTTGACCACGTGAAGCATGTGGTGTAAGCATCAAAGTAGCCCTCAGCTATTCTTTTCGGGAAGATTTCACAGAGAGTTAGTATGAATTTAGTATACCAGTGTGTGGTAATTTCATGACGGATGGGATCGCACTATGAACGTAACTTCTTTGGGTGAAAATTGAATCGGTTGGTTGTGGTTAATTTCCTCTTGCATATGTTCAACATTCTTCGTGTGTTATTTTATGAATGCAGTGTTGTATGTAGTCTCCCTATCTTGGCTCCCTATTTGATGTGTTTGGTAAGATTACAAACTCCCATTTACACAATCCTAAATAAGGCACCAGTTTAGAGATGAATCAAATTTGATATGCTGAAATTTTAACGGAACAATGATCAATGTTAAAATAAATGTCCAAATATAAACTGATTTATTTCTTTTTATTTAAACTGTCTATATATATATATATATATCATCAGTTATCGTAAGATGAGTACTAAAAGATTATATTTAATGTTAGTCTGGTTGGGAATTTGGTAAGCTAGACTGCATACCTGGTGAAACAGTTGCGCAGTAATGCAAGGTTAACTTCCTCAGATAGCTCACAACTTTTAACCCACTTTTATGGTCTTGAATATCAGCACCGCAATCAGAACAAATTAATGCATACAACATTACACGTGGCGACCCTGTTCTGTGATTCCGTTAGACTGTGGAATCTCTGAAACGTTAGATTTCGAGCGTTTTATAATCTTAATTTTTTTCCCTGCAGCGCTCAAACACCTTCTGCGTTTTTTCTGAGCAGACTTTCAAAAGATTTACGGCATTGTTGAGCGGCGTTGTGTTTTTTGTCTTGTTTTGTTTTCTATATTTGTGTGTTTTATATGTATGTGTTTCTTTTTTCTCGCTTGCAAATTGCATTGACTTCGATCAAAGATATAAATTTGTTTTACGTGTGAAAAAGTGCGTACTAGGTTGGGTACCTTTCGTGTGACTGTCGTAATTTTTGCGGGATACATTTATTCAGATTAGTGTGTTGCGTACTGGGTATAAATTGAACTAATGCAGACACGTCACCAAGCTAAAAGTAGGCGATCCAACAACTTAAGCAACATGGACCAAGGGGATAATTTGATTTCGAATATTAACGCGTTGGACGGTTCCGAAAATGCATTGGGGAATACTTGAGAGGAAATGCAAAACAGGATGCACGGGCTCACATCAGAGCCAGAAATTAATTTGCCTCCAACTAACCAAATTGATTTGGCAGAACTCATGAAAGCCTTATTGCAACAAAATAAAGAAAACGCAGAGAAGTCTGAAAAATCGATCCGCGAGCTAGGCGAACAAATAGACGAAAAACTAATCCAGCAGACAAATAAAGTCGACAAGTCGATGCAGAGAGTCTCACAAAGAATAAAAAATCTGGCAAGTGAAATAAAAAGTGATATTATGAAAGAATTAGGCCGTACATTTGAACAAATCGATGGTCGTCTGCAAGTCTTAGAACAGGGCAAGCGGAGTCATGATGCAGAATCGAAAGAGAGCGAGGAACAGCTACTTAGCAATTTGCAAGCGCTAAGAGAAGAATTGCAAAGGGAATACCAGCAGGTACTCTCCAGGGTCCAGGATGCGGAAACGCATTGTCCCACGTCCGTTAGCAACACAGTAGCGGACAACAGTCAAGCGATTCACGCACTTGAACAGCAAGTACAACAATTGAAGCAGACTGGGTCGGAGGACAACAGACAAATACATGATAAGATTGCGGCATTAGCGGACTCGTAGGCACGATGAAGGTGATGGAGAGCGATAACAATACTACACAGGTAGCGGTCGTAGAGACCGAAGAAGTGCGTTCGCTTCTTAGATTTCAGAAGGGACAGTTCGAAGTGACAGGCGGCACAAAGCTGTAACAGGCGCATCTGGTTCAAAAATGGTTCAAATGGCTCTGAGCACTATGGGACTTAACAGCTATGGTCATCAGTCCCCTAGAACTTAGAACTACTTAAACCTAACTAACCTAAGGACAGCACAGAACACCCAGCCATCACGAGGCAGAGAAAATCCCTGACCCCGCCGGGAATCGAACCCGGGAACCCGGGCGCATCAGGAAAGCCACATGGGGTGTGATTCCGAACTCGCCAATAGCACTAAAAGTAGCTGTAAGAACAGTGCAGAGAGGGACTCCGGCCACGAGGGAGATTTTGACGACAGGGAAGAATGTATTTTGAGGGGCAGACATGAGAAAAATAGAAACATTCAAGGGCCTCACCGGGAGGAAATGCGGGGATTTGATTTCAAACATTTCCTTACGTTGTGAAAGTTTGAGATATTTCGAAATTCGCAAAAAGGAATACATCCACGAGGATGGCTCGAGCAATTTGAGTTCTGTCTTCCCCCCGACTGTGCAAGTTCACATAAGATAGAATATATCTGTGGCTATTTGGAAGGCGAACCGGCGATTCGCATGAGGTCGGCAGCGCGTCACTGCAACTCCACTCGGGAGTTTCGACAAGCCCTTCTGTCCGCCTATTGGTCGGAAGCGGCACAAGATAGGGTCAAGCATGGCATAATTATGCTGCCAAATTTGAACCAGTCTGGTTTCGGCAGCCCAGCACGCCTATTCGACCACATGCTGCAGGCAAATCAATTTCTATACGACCCATACGGGGCTGCGGAACTAATTAGGATACGCATCACCAAATTGCCGATGCACTTGCACCACGTCATTCTTGCGGGACGATGCAAAGAGGACGTGGAAACGTTTAAGACACTTCTCCAAGAGTTAGAATATAATACAGCAGAATGCCCGCCTAATCAGGCACAAAGTTATTACGGGGCACAGCAGCGCGACCGCAGTCGTGGCCGTAGTACTAATCAACGGCGTGACTGGTCGTCGCGACGCGAACGGAACAAAAATCGGGTCCGGCCGTATAGAAACTGGGGTAACAGTCACGAACACAGGTGGAACAACGGAAATGATCGAGGACGTGGACAGGATCGTGAACGCAACAGTTACGGCAACCAGAATCGATACTACGGTGAACACGGTGGGAATAGGACTGTAGGCGGAGCACCTCATGATGTTGAAATTCGGCCGGCTAACCCTAGACATAATCCAGCAAATGGAAATGAACAAAACCGGCAATGACAAACGATCAGCGCAGGAGGCGCCCAATCGGAACAAATGAGCGACATGGCAAATGAGTGCATACGGTATATAGAGAGGGAAGATATTAGAGAAGATTTGTTGCAAGAAACTGCGAGTGCTAAAATTTCGGGAATAAATCCAGTCGTGACAGTTGCAGTAAACGAAATATGTTTTAAGTGTGTCATTGACACTGGAAGCCCTGTCTCCATAGTGAGCGAGGCAGCATTTCAAAAATGCGAAGGGACTGGGACTTGGCCCGTTTTTCAAGTGCGAGGAATAAAGGTGAAGGGCGCAATCTACGGTAAGAGCGTAGAAATCCGAAGGCAGACTCGGCTTAATTTAACCTGCCACGGAAGAGAGTTTGAGTACAACTTCTTTGTGCTCCCAATGCTGAATGCGGCAATGATTTTAGAAAATGACTTCATGAATGCCCACCATGCAGTAATTGACATGGGTGGAGGAGTAATGACAGTTCAAGTTGGGGATCAGCCAATTAATTTAGTATTTGATGAATGCGTATTACGTGTCTAGTCAGAAATTAGTTGCCTAAAATTTCAAGCTCAAACCGAGTCGCAACCCAGACTGGAGCTACTCGTAACTATGTAAGTGAGTCGTGCTCTACGTCTGGTGAGCAGAGGAAAGATGTTGTTTTTGCTGATGCACTGAGAAAGAGCATCGCGGGTGTCAGAACCACGGACAGGGAAAAGGAGAAATTGTATTGCCTACTTAGGAATCATGAACGGGTATTTTCTGAGACTCCGGGGGTGATTAAGGGTTTTACTTACCAATTCAGAGTACGTGACCATCAGAAGTTTTCCGTTAGACCATACCCTATTCCCGTGGCGTATAAAGCCAAGGTGGAGAAGGAAATAAACAAGATGTTAGAACAAGGAATAATTGAGCGGGCAGTAAGCTCGTACAACTCACCCTTGCTTGTCGTACCAAAACGCGACAACTCGGTTCGTTTGGTGCTACACTCGAAACAGATAAACACAATTATTATGTCGGAAACGGACAGGCCTGAGAGCCTTGAGGAACTCTTACAACGTTTCCACGGGGTAAAGGTACTATCATCTGTCGACCTCCGTTCGAGTTTTTGGCAAATCGTGCTACACCCATCTTGCAGATTACATACAGCGTTCCTGTGTTATGGAAATTGTTTCCAATTCCGGCGTCTCCCGTTCGGACTAAACGTCTCATCAGCTGCTTTTATAAGGGGACTAAATAGCATTTTGCCTGATGATTTGAAACAGCGAGTGACAATTTACGTGGATGACATATTAATTGCGGAAAAGTCGTGGGAGGATCATAATGACGTTCTGAACAGACTACTGGATGTTTTTGAGAAGGCAGGTGTAACAGTCAACTTAGATAAGTCACAGTTCGGACGAGAGAACATAAAATTCTTAGGCCATATTGTCTCACCAAATGGAATACAACCTGACCCGGAGAAATTTGCGGCGATAGCGGAGTGTGCAATGCCGACAAATAAAAAAACAGTTGCGAGCATTCTTAGGCCTGTGTAATTTTTATAAGAGATTTATAAATTTTAGTGTACTTGGTACACCCCGTCTATGTGGACTAACAGGGAAGAACGCTTTGTGGGTCTGGGATCAAGAGCCACAGCATGAATTTTATAAATTGAAAAAGGCATTGTTAGAGGCTCCCATCCTCGCGCATCCCGACCTGACACATGAATTCTGTTTAATGACGGACAGTTCCTTGTCGGGATTAGGTGCGGTACTGTTTCAAATGGAAGCAAATGATGATATTACAACTTGTAAAACAATCTCGTTTGGGACCAGGGTGCTCTCTCGATGTGAAAAAAATTATTCCGTGACGGAACTCGAAGCACTCGCAATAGTTTGGGCATTCTCAAAATTTAGGTATTTCTTATTTGGGAGGACCACCAGGGTGTACACCGATTATCGTGCACTTCAATTTCTTATGAGCTCAAAAATCACGCATGGGAGACTAGGACGCTGGGCACTATACCTACAGGAATATCATTTCACTGTAGAATACATTCCGGGACAGAAAAATGTAATTGCTGACGCTTTATCACGCATTCCTATAGGTTTGGTTCAGACAGAAGAAGGGGAACTCGGTGAAAATAATTTTAGCATCCTATACTTACAGAATGTAGCGTTCGAGAACTTTGTTACCACCTCTTTAGGGAGTATAGCGGACGAACAGGATAAGGACGCAGTATTGAAATATATAAAGAAGAAGTGGGAGGACGAGGAAAATGTAGGAATATGCCAGTACTACTTAGTGCGCAATATAATACTATTCAAGAAACGAGCACCGGACGACTCCAGATGGGTGTTGGTGATTCCGGAGGAACTCGTAAAAAAAATTATATGGTACATACATTTGAGTTATGGTCACTTCGGAGCACAGAAATGTTGTGAAAAACTAAAGGAGACATGCTATTTTAATAACATGCTACGGCGTATTCGTTGTGTACTTACAGTGTGCGGCCTTGTCAGCGAGCAAAGGCGGCCACAGTGACGTATGCTGCATCATTGCACCCGGTAATACCAAGCAAACTTTGTGACCTCGTGGCCGTGGATCTATTTTGGCCATTAATACGATCTAAAGCAGGTTTTGCATATGTTTTCGTAGCGGTGGAGCTAACCCCCAAGTTTGTGTGTCTGACTCCGTTGAGGCGAGCCACAGGAAGGGCAGTGGCAACTGCATTTGCAAAGCAGTTTCTGCATGAAGTTGGGCGTATGAAAAGGGTTATCTCGGATAATGGACCACAATTTAGATCGCAATACTGGCAGCGGATGCTTCGAAGGAGAAGAATTAAACACACACACATATATATATATATATATATATATAAGGAAAATTATGTAGTTTATACTGCAGTCGTGATCACCGATCGTGGGATATACACCTAAAAGGATTTCAGAACATAATTAATGAGTTGCCTAATACGTCAACAAAGCTTTCGCCAATCACTGTGCCAAAAAACAAGGAGCCCCCGAGCAAAATCAAAGAGGTGGTGCCTTGGCCACTAGAGCCGAGACAACGCCGGAACGCAATTGTTGACTTAGCTTTAAGCAACATCAGGCGTGCAGCAGAAGCCAGAGTCAAGGCGTATAAGAAAAAAGTGAGAAAAACGGTGTTTCATGTAGGACAAAAAGTTCTTATCAGATCACACAAACGGTCAGGTGTCTGCAAGAAATTTTTTAATCTCTTTAACGGCCCGTACCGGATGAGGAAGATTCCCCATGAAAACGCCATAGAAGTTGAAACTCTTCGTTAGAAGAGATCAAAAGGGCTACACCATGTGTCAAACGTAAAACCATACATTGAGTTGAAAGGACAGTCAGGAGTAGAGAGGACGGTGAAGAGAAACAATTGATTAGTTTACATTTGTGATAAATGCATTTTGAATGACATGTTGGTAAAAATAATGATAAAGATGTTTCTATGTGATTGATTGAAGTGATGTTTATGGTTTTTTTGTGTAAACTGAAAAGAGTCGCTCCTGAGGGAAGCAAGATCTGTGTTGAATTAATGCAAAACTCAGGGGAATATCCGATTTGTGGGTATTATGGGTCTGGCAAACCCAGGTCTCCAGCTGTTAGTAGCCTTGTTTCCGATTTTCTGCTTTCAGTGTTACTATCTATCTATTACTATTCTATATCTGTCAGTATAAATGAGGATCTCTTACTATAGTATGCGTGCTGTATGAATATTTTAAGATAGGAGAACCCTGAGAAAGGAATGAGTAAGTTTGGAATCTTGAAAACAGGATGCGATAAAACGATTGTTTAACCAATGGCTTCCCAATATGCGCTAGTATGTTAATACTGAAGATATATCTTTTTTGTTCTTTATAGCTGAGTACGTAAAGTGCTGTCTGTGGATTTCGTAAGTAGATTGATTCCCTTCAAGGTGAAAGAAGAGTTGTGGTTTGTGTAATTTACGTGGCCCTGAAATAGTATTATGGCAGTCAAATGACGAGCAGTTTTCCAGCAAATGGAGAATGGAACGGAAATATGGATCCTTTTTGTAGTCTTGACTGATGTTGAGCCAGAGCCTGAAAAATTATTCTGCTTTAATACTTGTCCTAGAAAAGTGACGTTTATGTGTTTTGCTGATGCTGTGAGCATTACAGCTTACTGTTATCGCTGGTGCGGGATGCACTGCAGCCTATATGAGTTGAACTGAAGAAATGTCCCTCTTGAAGGTAGAGTAAGATTAAATAATTTTGATTATGGGACCGAAGGAAAGCTTGGTTTAACAGTAGAGGAGACCACAATTTTGCCATTCATGAGAAATGAATCGAGAATAACCACCATAGGCGAAATAACTGATTTGGAAGCAAAAGGTAACTTAAAGAAGGAACGAAATTGGAGCAAAATGGGTAAGAAAATGTAGTATAACCTAAATAATGAAAATATTTTACCCTTCTCAGAGTCGTCTGTGTGATTAATTCTTGTGGTAACGTAATCTTCGATGAAAGTGTCTTACTGTTTTATGTATGAACATATGAGTATGATAAATGTATAATTGCGAGTCTCTTATCAGGTGTGTCAACTGGTATAAATGTTTTGGCGTGTAAATAACCATTGTTCTTTTTACTGTGTATGTTTAAGGAAAATTTCTCCATATGTATCGTGTGACAAGACATATGCCGCGAGCGTCAGGAAGAGGACGAATTAGAACTATGTTGTAGTGTTATAAACACTGTGTTGAAGTAGCATTTAAGTAGCTTGTTGGATTAACTAGTAGTGGATTGAAGTAAAATTTTGAGTAATTCATGTTTATGGGTAGTTTGCTTGTAGAATAGACAACAGGTGTGCATGTGTGTGTGTAAATAACATGTGAACCCTATGCTGTCCTGACCTATACTTCCACAAGGTGTAATCCTATTCATTTTAGTGAATTAATAAGTAGCATTTGATTTATTAAAACGCAAGTGAACCACATTAGTGGTGTGGTTTTAGATACTATATTGTCAGTTCATTTAATTTTTATACTGTCAAGTAATTTCACTTTTATTTTTTATATTGCTAAATCATTTAACTTTTATTTTTATTTTGTTGATTCATCTAACTTTTTATTAAAAAATTAAGTCTCAATTTTGTTCTTAAAAATTGTGAAAGACAATACTGAGTGGTATTATGTATGAAATTTTGTAATCACGTAACTATTATGAACAATTTCTGTGAATGCAGTTGAGAACGTGAAAGCGAACCGGCTAAACTCTTATGAGACAGTGGGAGCAGCGAGGAGGAGGACTAGTAGTAAACAGGCGGGCTTCCCAGCAGGACACACTGTCAACCGGGCCACTTCGGGAGCGCGGTCGACAACGAAAGAAGGGTACGGGACAAACACTTTCCCTTGCACCCGGAGCTAATGGCTGGCCGCACCAGTGCGACCCTTCGTAGAGGCGATGACCTGAGATGGCCGAGCGGTCCACCGCGCGGAAATCTATCTGCAGGCAACACACCACACGCACCCGACTGTGACGAGACGGCCGCGGTGTAACGACAGAAGACAGGGGATAAAGGGATGTGGAGCCTTTTGACAGGTACTGTCCAGGGAAACTTCCAGGCGTCAACGACGACTATCAACATTTCTTGGCGGAAGCCCATTGTCAAGCGACAGTAAATCATGGTTCAGTGTTCTCTGGTTGCTAAGGGTGGCACAAAGAAGAGCCACTAAGTGTCATCCTTGCCCAGGAATATCAAACTGGCGAGCCAATTGAGGATAACTCAAGAATGTAACAACACAAGGGGTGTGGAGCCTTTTGACATGTACTGTCCAGAGAAACTAGCAGAGTTCAACGACGCCTATCAACATTTCCTGGCGGATGCCCACTGTCAAGCGACAGTAAATCACTCTGGTCGGTAAGGGTGGCACAAAGAAGAGCCATTAAGTGTCATCCTTGCCCAGGAATATCAACCCGGCGAGTCAAACGAGGATACCGCACGAATTTGACAACACAAACATGGAACCAAATCGAGATGTACATGACACGGGCCACTAAGAGAAACTTCGTGAGAGGGCAGAGACGGCGGGATTGCACGCAACAGGTGGACAAAACATCCCTGCTGACAGCTGCGGCGACGAACCCCCCCCCCCCCCCCTCTTCTTATATTGTGCCTCGGAACAGTGGAACTACTGAGTGTGCCAGTGAACAGTGATTATACGGTTCTTAGTCCAATGCATATACGTGTGTTCTTTCAGAGAAACTTTGATCATGTGTTTTGCAGGGGTTCGATTTATTGGTGTTTATTAGACTGACTCTGGTGTTTTGAAGGTGTTCTATTTATTGTTTTTTTTTAGACTTTGACTCTTGTATTTTTCAGATGTTATATTTATTGGTGTTTTTTTTTTAGACATTGACTATTGTACTTTCAGAGCTGTTTTATTCATCAATGTTTGTTCTTGTGTGATGAATTAGATTTGTGAAATTTTGTTTCGTAAATTCATTACTGTGGCATTGCTTCGTTTATCAGTCAGATAGCTATTCATTCTTATCAGACTGTGATCGATTAGCCTTTGCATGGGGCATATCTATAGTGAGGGACCCTCATAAGGGCAAAATCACATAATTAATTGTAGTTTCAGTATAATGATGCAGTGATCATTGTTTGCTAACTAACTGAAATATAGTAGAGTGATTAAATTAGTGCCACAAATTTATTTTAATTTTACAAATTATTAGTTTTATAAGACATAGAATTTTTTGCGATAACCACTTTGTAAAACATGTTTCTTTTCTCTTATTATTTTTTTGCTTTTGCGGATTGTGCATTGTAATGTTTTGGTTTATAATACTGATGTTATTTTCATATTTTCTTAAATTACTGTGGCACCTTTGCTATTTTCATAAATTTTACTTGTTAAGAAACAGTCATAAATTTTCCTGTGATCAGTTGGCTCTTGCAATGAGCAAATACTGGTGAACTCCATAAGGGTAACAACCAGAAATTGTTTTCATATTAATGACACAAGGACCTTTGTTTTTACTTGCTGACCGAATTAGGTCTACACCATCTTTCAAATGCCCGCATCTCGTGGTCGTGCGGTAGCGTTCTCGCTTCCCACGCCCAGGTTCCCGGGTTCGATTCCCGGCGGGGTCAGGGATTTTCTCTGCCTCGTGATGGCTGGGTGTTGTGTGCTGTCCTTAGGTTAGTTAGGTTTAATTAGTTCTAAGTTCTAGGCGACTGATGACCTCAGCAGTTGAGTCGCATAGTCCTCAGAGCCATTTGAACCATCTTTCAAATAGGTGTCACAGATTGTTTTTTTTCTCTTTGAAATTGGTAGATTCTAAAGATATGTTGAAATTATTGTGTTTTAGCAAGTAGCTGGTGACCTTTTGACTTTTCTTTACGTTTTTGGTTTAAGTTGGGTGTGAGAAGCCTGCTTGGGAATGTCCTAGCATGGCCAGAAAATTCTCTGCACTGTCTTTTCCCGGAGCGTTGGGGTTATGAAAGGTCTCTGTTGGATTCCTTTCATGTTCATTTCTTAAATCTGTTGTCATTTACGGCATTAATTCCTCTTCTAAATTTACTGTGGTGTTTCTGATTATCTGGGAGTAGACTGAGCAGTGAAACGTGTTACTTTTACACATAAACAAGAACGATCTGTCACACTACTACACCTTAAAACACAGTTTATATGTAATTCATGCCACACAGTCTCATACGGAACCTACATCCGCTTTCTTTTATATACTGTATATGATATACTGTAATCCCCCTTCCCTTCTGTGTGAAAGGAAGAATGAGCAAATGCATTTCTAGTTGCATGCTTGATGGTATCAGACAAGCCTTTCTGCTAGAGAACAGTAGGACCAACGTCGGAACAGATAGCTACGCTTTCTAAAAGCAGAGATGTTTCTATTCATAGTATGGTCCTGTCCATCCCTTGTCATGTGGGTATAGGAAGCTGCCTCTCTGGTCACTTCCGTTTGTATCTATTAAGCACACTCAGTAGCGGCCCAGGTCAGTCTGTCCACGGCGACCATCTGAAGTGGTAAGATCTCCGGCTAAGCACGTGTCTGCTAGATCCATAGGACAATGGATTTCTTAAGTTCAGCCTAACTGAAAATTTAATTACCTTTATTTCGGGTTTAGATTTAAAATATCTAATGTTATCTTAAATTGCAATGTGTTTAATTCGAGTGTGAAGTTCAGAATAACTTCTGGTAGTTGCTTTGTCACTACTTTGTGAGTAATGTGGAACCACGTGTTGATCAGTAACTCTAACTAAGATCATCAACCTTAAATGCGAATATGCGTGAGATTATACCGTTATGTCTTGACAATATTTTTCAATATAGCAACTTTTCTTTATGAATACCCACGTGGGGTGTACATTGTGAGACCAGTACCACGAGCTTATACAATTGTTTTACCCATCAGGTTAATAGTAAGACGATAGTAACCAGTCCAAGGTTTTTCTTTTGTAAATTGCTTTTCGATCTAATTTATTTTAATTATCAAAATTATTCTGGAATGACACTCTTTGTGTAAACCAAGTTGACCACGTGAAGCATGTGGTGTAATCATCAAAGTAGCCCTCAGTTATTCTTTTCGGGAAGATTTCACAGAGAGTTAGTATAAATTTAGTATACCAGTGTGTGGTAATTACATGACGGGCAGGATTGTGCGACAAACGTAACTTCTTTGGGTGAGAATTGAATCGGTTGATTGTGGTTAGTCTCCTCTTGCATATGTTTCAACGTTCTTCGTGTGTTATTTTATGAATGCAGTGTTGTATGTAGTCTCCCAATCTTGGCTCCCTATTTGATGTGTTCCGTAAGATTACAAACTCACAATTACACAATCCTAAATAAGGCACCAGTTTAGTGATGAATCAAATTTGATATGCTGAAATTTTAATGGAACAATGATCAATGTTAAAATAAATGTTCAAATATAAACTGATTTATTTCTTTTTATTTAAACTGTCTTTATATATATATATGCGGTGCTGATATTCGAGACCATAAAAGTGGGTTAAAAGTTGTGAGCTATCTGAGGAAGTTAACCTTGCATTAATGCGCAACTGTTTCACCAGGTATCCAGTCTAGCTTACCAAATTCTTCGTGTGTTATTTTATGAATGCAGTGTTGTACGTAGTCTCCCAATCTTGGCTCCCTATTTGATGTGTTCCGTAAGATTACAAACTCACAATTACACAATTCTAAATAAGGCACCAGTTTAGTGATGAATCAAATTTGATGTGCTGAAATTTTAACGGAACAATGATCAATGTTAAAATAAATGTCCAAATATAAACTGATTTATTTCTTTTTATTTAAACTGTCTTTATATATATATATATATATATATATAAAATTTCAGCACATCAAATTTGATATATATATATAAAGACAGTTTAAATAAAAAGAAATAAATCAGTTTATATTTGAACATTCATTTTAACATTGATCATTGTTCCATTAAAATTTCAGCACATCAAATTTGATTCATCACTAAACTGGTGCCTTATTTAGGATTGCGTAATTGTGTATATATATTGTATATAATTGTGTATATATATATATATATCACCGGTTATCGTAAGATGAGTACTAAAAGATTATAATTAATGTTAGTCTGGTTGGGAATTTGGTAAGCTAGATTGGATACCTGGTGAAACAGTTGCGCATTAATGCAAGGTTAACTTTCTCAGATAGCTCACAACTTTTAACCCACTTTTATGGTCTCGAATATCAGCACTGCAATCAGAACAAATTAATGCATACAACATTACATTATGAGGTGTTGTTCACCCAAGACGTCATGTAAGTACCTCCTAAATGACCTAGTCAATTTAATGGCGTCGTCCCAATACATGTACTCACTAATGAAATTCGTTAATAATAATCCATCACAATTTGAAAAGAACAGTCATATGCATATATGCAATACTGAGGGTGGAAATTACCTTTGTTACCGTTTGTTAAAGGTGTCTGTGTCTCAAAGAAGAGTTCAATATGCAGCAACAAAAATTTTTGATCATTGTCCAATAACGAAAAATGTCTGACACCTAGCAAAGCAAGTTTTAAATTTAATTTAAAATCAATTTTCCTGGACAACTCCTTCTACTGAACTGCAGAATTTCTACTTAAAAACTGACAGCCAGTAAAAATAGAAGAGTTAAATGTATTGTATGAGTAGTTCTAAAAATAGTAATGTTTTCATTGCATACATGTCCTGTAAACTGGCTCGTTCCACATCATTTCGATAACATAATTGTTCAATTGATCCATGGAACATGTAACTAACTAACGTACTCATAATTTACTCAGTAAGAAGTATGAGTATAAAATAACGAGACTTTCTTTCTTGGGCATTTGTCCTGCTTCACGCAGGGTTGGCCTCGTTATTACGGATTTGGCAGTGTTAGTTGCAGATGGTGGCGGGATGTCCTTCCTGCCGCCACCCCGAACCCCCGGGACGTAAGTGGTGTACCCCAGCTGTCTGCATCTAGTGTAAGCCGTGAAGTAGTGACAACGTTTTCAAATGTCTGTGAGTCGTGTAACTGAGTCAGAACAAGGGGACAGCCCTGTATTCACCTAGCAGGATGTGGAAAACCGCATAAAAACCACATCCAGGCTGGCCAGCATATCGGCCCTAGTCGTTAATCCGCTGGGAGGATTCGATCAGGGGCCAGCGCGCCTACCCGAGTCCAGGAAGTAGCACATTAGCGCTCCTGGCAGAAAATAACGAGACTAGTCATGTAAAATATTTTTATTTCCTAACCATACATATTTAGTGAATGTCTCCCTCAATATACTACCCTTCTCTGTCCCAATAACGCTGCATGGGAGTTTTTTCCATTGATGGAAACATTGATGGAAGTCTTCCTCTGTAAGCTGCTTGAGGACGCTTGTCTCTTTTTGTTTCACTGCTTCAGTGGACTGAAATCTTACTAGTTTTAATGGAGATTGGACTTGGGGAAAAGGTAAAAGTCACATGGTGCTAGGTAAGGCGAATAAGGTGGTTGGTCTAACATTGGGATACTGTGCTTCGCTAGAAACCTGCAAGCCGTGTGAGCCTGTGGGTTGTCTTGATGTAGAGCCTATGACTTCTTCTTTCAAAATTCGGATGGTTTTTCATTATTTCTCGCGTAATTCACCAAAAAACTCAAGGCAGTAATAGCGATTAATAGTTTCTCCTCATGACCCCATTGCCGATACAAAGTTTCATGAATATCGAAAAATAAACATTCATCATCCCTTTGAAACATGATTTGCTCAGTCGAGCTTATTTCGCATCCGATGAAGTGGGACCCTTCCTGTGCATGGCTTGGCGCTTGTTTTATGGATCATAAGTGAAAAACCTAAGATTCGTCTCAAGGTATCACTCTTTCCAATAAATCTGGATTATTTTCAGTGGTATTCAGAGCGACAGTACAAACATTTCCACGAGATTCTTTGTGTTCGATTGCGAGAATTTTTGGCGCCAGTTCCGCAGATAATGTTCTCACGTTAAAATAGTCATGTAAAACATGCCTTATGCGTTATTTGTCGATTCCTACAGTTTCAGCGATCGATCGAATACTTAGCCGGCGATCAGATCGAGTCAGATTACTTCCTTTTTTTATATTTTTATCCGTTTTTGATGTTGAGGGGTGTCCCAGCGGGTGACAGTCATCTTCAGCGTCTTCTCGGCCATCTTGGGAATGCTTGAAGCACTCACAAGCTCGGGTAAGTGTTAAACAGACTTAGCCATACATTCCTCTGGTGAAACATAGGTTTCAGCAGTAGTTTTTCCAAGTTCCATCTGAAACTTTACTGAAATTCATTACTCCCTCCCTCCCTCCCTCCCTCTCTCTCTCTCTCTCTATCTCTCTCTCTCTCTCTCTCTCTCTCTCCCTCCCACCCTCTCCCTCTCTCCAGTTTTACCCTCTACAGCTCCCTCTAGTACCATAGAAGTTATTTCCTAGTGTCTTAACCGATATTCTGTTATCCTCTCCCTTCTTCTTACCAATGTCTTCCATATACTGCTTTCATCGCCGATTCTGCGGAGAATCTTCTCATTCTTCCCCTTATTTGTTCATCTTATTTTCAAAATTCTTCCGTAGCACCGCATCTCAAGTGCTTCGATTCTCCTCTGCTCCCTTTTACCACAGTCTGTGTCTCAAAGTCATACAATAGTGTGCTCCGGTTATACATTTTGGCATTCTCAGAAATTGCTTCCTCAAACTAAGACCTATGTTTGATACTAGTAGACCTCTCTTGGCCAAGAATGCCGTTTCTTGCTAGTGCTGGTCTGCTTTCCATGTTTCCCATGCTCCTTTCGTCATAGATTGTTTTCTGCCCAGATAACAGAATTACGTAACGTTTTCTACTTCGTGTAATACAGTTATGATGTTAAGTTCCTCATAGTTCTCGTTTCTGCTAGTTCTCATTACCTATGTCTTTCTCCGATTTAAAGTCATCCTATATTAGAAAGTCCATCTCATGCAATAAGTTCTGTAACTCTTCTCCACTTCACTGAAGAAAGCAATGTTATCAGGGAATCTTATCATTGATATCATTTCACCTTGAATTTTAGTCCAACTCTTCAACCTTTCTTTTATTTCCGTCATCGTTTCTTCGACATATAGCTAGAACAGCAGGAGCGAAAGACTCTATCTCTTGCCGTACACCCTTTTTAATCCGTGTACTTCATTCTTGGTCCTCCACTCTTATTGTTCCCTCTCGGTTCCCAACAGCTTACCCCTGTTTTTCTAGAAATCCGAATATCTTGTACCATTTTACATTGTCGAACGCTTTTTCCAGGTCTACAAATCCTATGAACCTATCTAGATTTTTCTTCAGTCTTGCTTCCGCTATCAACCGCAACGCCAGAACTGCCTCTCTGGAGCCGTTACCTTTCGTAAAGATAAACTGATCGCCGTCTAACATCATTAATTTTCTTTTTCATTTTTCTGTATATTATTCTTCTCAGCAACTTGGATGCACTAGCTGTTACGCTGACTGCGCGGTGATTCTCGCACTTGTGTACTTTTACAATCTTCAGAATTGTGTGGATGACGTTTATTTTTCCGATAAAAAAATAACAGCTCTTGCACAACCGAAGGTGTAGGCCACACTGATTCGCCTACAGGCAAGAAAGATGCTACATTCGACTGATAACGCTTCACAGCTACTGGTCGTTCATGTTTGATACATACTTGCTTACTCTGTGACAGCATCAGTCCCATTATATTGCACTGTCATCCATTAAAATTTGGAAACATAAAGTCATGAATGGCTGCAAATAGTCCCAAAGAAACCAAACACAACCATATAGAGTGAATGATAGGTCCAGTTGGACCAGAGAGCCTAGTTAAAATGGCTCTGAGCACTATGGGACTTAACTTCTGAGGTCATCAGTCCCCTAGAACTACTTAAACGTAACTAACCTAAGGATATCACACACATCCATGCCCGAGGCAGGATTCGAACCTGCGACCGTAGCGGTCGCACGGTTCCAGAGTGTAGCGCCTAGAACCGCTCGGCCACCCCGGCCGGCAGAAGGCCTAGTTCATCCATGTAAATTCAGCCCACACCTCGTATGCTAACCAAATTACCTCTGAATATGTGGAAATACTTTCTCAACAGTGAAAACGTCTGTAATACGCAATCGTAATAACGTAGCACGTAAAACACAGAAAATGCAACAGTGACCAGTTGTAGTAGAACTGCGCTGTGTCCGCCGTCACTGCACTATCATTTCAGCATAGCGTCGCCCTCTGCTATTCCATTGCATTCAGTCAATCCATAGCTTTTCCTTCTTCTTCTTCTTCTTCTTCCTGGCCTTTACCCCGTATCAACACGATGTCGGCATGTTAATTGATGGATTTTTCTATGTGAATATTACTACAAACTAGTACGGATGCCATTCTCCTCCCAATCCCCTTTCCCCAGAGGACTGAATTTGTGTTCCCCAACTCCCAGCTGTCAACGTCTACTGTTATTCATGTGCAAATGTGCAGACATGGTTCGAATCCTGCCTCGGGCATGGATGTGTGTGATGTCCTTAGGTTAGTTAGTTAGTTAGTTAGCTAGTTCTAAGTTCTAGGGGACTGACTACCTCAGCTGTTAAGTCCCATAGTGCTCAGAGCCATTTGAACCATTTTTCGAATCGTGTATGAAGCGAGACGTGGGTACTAGCCAAGTACTTATCTATTCGGATGTGGGAAACCACCTGAAAATCACGTATGGTCTGGCTGGTACACCTATCCTCGTCATTAATCCGCCAGGTGGATTCCATCCACGGTCGGTGCGCTTTCCTGAATCGCCGAGCTAAAAAATTTGGAAATTTGCGGTAAGATTTAATGGAACCAAACTGCTGAGGTCATCGGACCCTAATCTTACACACTACTTAATCTAACTTAATGTAACTCACGCTAAGGACAACACACACACCCATGTCTGGGGGAGGACTCGAACCTCCGGAGCGGGGGCCGCGCGAACCGTGACAGTACGTCCGAGACCGTGGGGCTACCCCGAGCGGCGCCGCGCTGAAGTGCGCGTCGATCTGGGCGGGGTATTCGGTGAATCTGTACATGACGTGCCAAATTTGTATCAGTAAAGCTATCCTAACGAATGTGCACTGAGGCGACAAAAGTCTTTAGATAGCGAATACACATATGTACAACTTATAAAACGGCAACGCACTGTCGGAGCTATCATTTGTGCTCGGGTGATACATATAAAAAGGTTTCCGACGTGACTATGGTCTCACGCCGGGAATTAACAGAGTTTGAACGCAGAATGGTATTTGGTTCTAGACGCATGACACATTCCATTTCGAAAATCGTTAGGAAATTTAATATTCCGAGACCCAAAATGTCAAGAGCTTGCCGAGAATACTAAATTTAAGGAATTAACTCTCACCACGAAAAACAAGTGGCTGACAGAATTCACTTAACGATCAAGAGCAGTGGCGTTCGCGTAGAGTTGTCACTTCTAACAGACAAGCAACACTGCGTGAAGTAACCGCAGAAATCAAACTGAGACATTGCAGCCGAATTCGGAGTTAATGGGCTACGGCAGCAGACGACCGATGCGAGTGGCTTTGCCAATAGCATGACATCGCCTGCAGCACATCTGCTGGGTTCAAGACCATATCGATTGGACCCAAGACGACTGGAAATCCGTTGCGTGGTCAGATGAGTCACGATTTCAGTTGCTAAGAGCTGATGGTAGGATCCGGGTGTGGTACAGACCCCACGAAGCCGTGGATCCAAGTTGTCAACACGTCACTGTGGAAGCTGATGGGAGCTCCATAGCTGTGTGGGCTCTGTTTACATGGGATGAACTGGGCACTCCGGCCCAACTGAACCGATCATTAACTGGAAATGGTTATGTTCGGTTTCTTGGGGACTACTTGCACTCATTCATGACATCATGTTTCCAGTTTTTATAGATGACAATGTCCCAATGTCACCGGGCCACAGCTGTTCTTGATTGGTTTGAAGAACATGCTGGACAATGCGGGCGAATGATTTGGCCACCCAGATCACTCGTAATGAATCCCATCGAACGTTTATGGGACATGATGGAGAGATCGGTTTGTGCACGAAAATCTGAACTGGGAACTCCTTCGCAGTTATGGACGGCTGTAGGGACAATATGGCTCTATATTTCTGCAGAGGACTTTCAACGACTTGTCGAGTCTACGCCACGTCAAGTTGTTGAACTATGTAGGGCAGGTCCGGCAGGATATTAAGAGGTACCCCATGACTTTTCTCAGTGATTCAGAGTACATCAGTGTTATCGGGCATCTAAAACAACAGTAAAAACAAATTCCAAAAGACGCGAGGAGTACCGAATGCACCATTGAAGAAGAAGCATAATACAGGCATTACTCTGGTCTGCAGCAAGTGAGCGAATTTAACAGGACTCAGTGCATGTCGCCGTAGTTTTTACTGTTGTGCTCACATTTTCAAAACGATACAGATGTGAAGAAATTATTACAATGATTTCCGAAATTTAGTTCACTATGTTCGAATTTTTCCGTTATGAAGTATACGGTGTTAAAACTGAGACAACAAAGTTAGGCGGGAACTATTTAAAAAAATTAAAATTACGTCCAAGGAGGTGTCAACGACTAAAGCTAGGAGCAAGGCTACAGCACGTACCACTTCCCAGTTCAGAGCACGCAGTGAGCGCTTAAAGATGCCTGTAAAATGGTGCCTCGTGCCAAGTGCTTATTCCTGCTGAGGTTTCTTGCCTGATTTCATTCAGGCCACATAAAATAACTGTCGCTCATTTCCTTCTTCGTGGCAACTGTTGGCCGCACATTGTAGGGAACGAAGGGGGTCCTACAGGGGTTTCAATGGGAAGTGTGTGACTACCCTCCCCCCCCTCCCCCCCCCCCCCCCCACTACCATAGCTTCCATAGAGCCCGGACTGGGCTCACTCTGATTTTCATTTCTTCGCTTACGTGGACCGCTTGCTATGAGGACAGCATTACAGCACAGATATCGGGCAGCAGACCAGCGTACGGAACTGGAGGAAATCACTGGCGGCTGTCGTCCATGACGGGGTTCCCTATTGGAAAATAGGTACCACGACGTTAAGACATAGTTCTATGTCGGAGTGGCGACTATGTAGAGAAGTAGCTGGAAGATACAGCTAAATGTTGCATATAATTTCTTTTTTATTTTCCCTGTGATTTCCATACCGCCACCGATCGGAGGCTGAAAGAAAATAGAACACAATGGCCCTCATGTAACATCACACTCTTATGTTACAACATTGCTGACAAGATGCCTTTTCCTCAAATGAAATGTTTCGTGCCCGCATCTCATCAAAAGGAGTTAGCAGATCTTTAAGACTGCTGTTTGTTATTTCTTGGTTGGTTGGTTGATTCTGGGGGAGAAAATAGCTAGGGCACCAGTCCCATCGGATTAGGGAAGGATAGGTAAGGAAGACGGCCGTACGCTTTCAAAGGAACCATCGCGCCATATGCATGAAGCGATTTAGACAAATCACGGAAAATCTAAATCAGAATGGCTGGAGGCGGGTTTGAACCGTCGTCCTCACGAATCTAGGTCCAGTGTGCTAACCACTGCAGCACCTCGCTCGGTGTTCTTTCTTCGAAATGTGCGAAGTGTTCTGGGTTTATATCGGGTGAATATTATTGTATTTCGATTGTTGTGCAACGTGAGGTCGTGCGCCAGTAACAAATGTTAAAATTCTATACCTCACTACCTGCTTCCTTTTCTTACAGATATTTTGCCTGATTTGTTCTACGTGGAACGTTTCTGAGTCAATACAGATATTAAAGAAATATTATTTTGTCGAGGACCATAATACATTTTTAATAATGTATGGAGTAATCTGCTCTCTCTGCAATTGGTGCGAACTCGCGTTTCCCGAAAGCCATTTAAAACGTCACTAACTGCTGGAAGAACATGATTTAAACAAATTCTTGCCGTGTGTGAACTATGAATATGCTAATGGAACGAGTGGAGGCATGTCGATATTTCATGTATTCGTAATAGATGACCTTTTTCATCCAGTTTGTTCCAATGAAATGCAAGTTCCTACGTTGAAAGAAGCGAAGACGGGGAAGTATGTTAAGTAGATCGGTTAGTTTGACACTTCTTGCTTGCCTTTCTGGCTGGCCTGCGGAGGGAAGATTAATTAAACCAGAAGCGGCGGAGTTCGCTCTTGTCTCAGAGGACGTTCGACACGCCCTTAATGAGTTCCGCTATCAGCGAAAGTCCTCGAGAATAGTTCGCCGAACATTACCTCCCGTTCATAATTCTGGCGTTCGTTAAAAAAGGAAATTAGACAAGGGCACACAGTACCCCACCTTTTCATTTCACTTATTTTAGAATCTACGTTTACGTCGATCCGTTTAGCCGTGATCTGTAATCCAAGTTGAAAAACAAAGGCAATTCGTGCCTAGATTATAGGAGAGGTTATTTTTTTTAAGAAAAAATCTTATATCTTATTTCTGTGTGATATCAAATGGTACCTACTAAGGCATGGATACAGTAGTGATGTCTGTGTCGAATCGATGTACACAAAACTACTTTTGTAGCAGGAAACGACGACGCGTTTTGGCGCATAACTACATCAAATTATGGCAGTCAAATGAAACCAATACATATGGGTAAAAAGTAAGTGAACAGATTATTATTTCAACAGCAATCGCAGAAACTGTTAGCACATTTCTCACACTGTGAGACAAGGATTTCATGGAAAAATAGTTTGTGGTTGCCTGCGGAGCAATGATTGCTCCCGGGCGTGCACCTCTTCGTCCGTATCAAATCTGCGATTACGAATTTCTTCATGATTCCAAAAATGTGGAAATCGCGTGGAGGATATGTAAGAGTTTCACTGTGAAACGTCTGCAGCATAGTCGAAACAACCTCGAAAACATGTGGACCGCCGTTATCCATCAACAGAATGATCTCGGCTGTCAACACTCCTGGGCATTTGAACTTGAAGGCGTGCTTAGATCTTTGCAAAGTGTCCACCATGTACCGCTGTGTGTTAATTGTGGCGCCGTGATCCAGAAACTCAATGAGCAGTGGGTCCTTGCGTTCAAAGAAAAGAGTCATCAAGTTTTTTCCTGATTTAGCTCTGGATATCTTTGGTGGGGGTGAAGCCAAAATGATGAGCTCAAAATGATGGCACCATGTATCATCTCCTGTGAGTATAAGTGGCAGAAAATGATATTCATTGTCGTGATACCTTCCAGGTGCCGCAGAGATGTCGAGCTTCTGCTCCTTCGTCAGTCTGTGGGGAACCCACTGCGCTTAGACCAGTATTACACTATCCAACTTCTTTGTCAAATAACTTTGTCAAAGAAATTTGATGGTGTAATAGGGAACTTCTAACATTCTGCGTGCTGTCTGTTTGTTCTATATCGTGTGTCCCTACCACTTTCGCGCAACGACGCTCTGAGCGTGTTTTTTAGGGAACTGACTAGTTTGAACCTGGGACCTGTTGCTGGTAAGGAGACGCCAGACCACACATGACATGTAGAGTTCAGAAGAGTTCAGTGAGACTAGCGATGATATAACCAAATACTTAATGATTTCAGCGTCGGCTCCACTGCATTCCCTGTAAAAGAATCTTAATACTAACTAAATTTAGTGGAAGGGGTTCAAGGCTTTCCTATTTTTAGTTAGCTGGTAAAATAACGTCGATAAATCAGTTAAGTTTACCATTGGAAATTTTATTCTACCCACAAAACATTGTTTATAAATTGCACTATTGATAAAAGGAAATGTTTTAATACAGGATGGTAAAAACCAACTGCGTTCAACAAATATGTGAACGAATATTCCCTGAATGGGTTTCCAAGTTCTACAGTGGATCGAAGGATGACCTATGCCATATCACATCTATAATCTAGGTTTAAATTAAGTTTCACAAAAGAGAAAACTATCAAAATGGTCTACAGTGACCTTCAATTATCTTTAATTACTTATCTAACTTGTCGTAAATTACAGTAGCTGATGTGGCTTCTCAATAACTATGTAACAGAAAAATCATCGCATTTCAGATTTTTACTTCAAGTGGCAAATGTGAACACCATGAGCTTTAATTGACGATCGACACTAGGGGGTGTAACAGATGAGACTTCTGCAGTTCTGAGTGAAGCTTTATGCACTGTTATGCAGCATCGCGTGCGTTCATTACCTTGTCGGTGTTCGTCAGGGGGCGGCGAAAAGCATAGCTCCGCTCACCTCGCCGTCTCGGAAGCAACTCTCTCCTAACTTCTCCTTACTACAATTTACCGAAGTTGGTTTAAAATAACTATCTGGCTGTGTTTTCATCTGACCAATCAGGGTCTCAATGTTAACCTTAAGCTCCGCCTACAAAAATTCTGTCTGTTCAATGAGAAACGTTATACTTTTCGTGGTGGGGCAATGTTTTTAAAGTTTGCAACGTAACAGAGACGCGAAAAAGTCTCACCCTAAAACTTGCAGCTGGTGTGGTCCTTTTAGTGTTATCGTAAGATCTATACTGTTCTTCTGGAGGGCTCTATCTTTTAACATGGGCTGGGGGGTGGTGCTGACGTAACAGAGACGCGAAAAAGTCTCACGCTAAAACTTGCGGCTGGGGTGGCCCTTTTAGTGTTATCGTAAGATCTATACTGTTCTTCTGGAGGGCTCTAGCTTTTAACATGGGCTGGGGGGTGGTCCTAGCGGTTTGCTGGCTACGTGGGTGTCCGTCCCTCATCGTAGGGCCTTCCAGCTTAACACGGTTCTGCTCTCGGCTTCTGTTCTCGTTTCTCCCCTCGGAACTGCGTCTGTCTGACGGTGGGTAGGAATGACATGCATTTAGGCATTCTTGTGTTAGTCTGTGGTATTCCATTTGCTCACTCGTTACTGGTATCACTTTGGTTAATTTAATGTCACGATTTATTCGAAGCTATGTGACATACTACTGGATTTGCTTATCATGTCAGGGTTTTCATGAAAGGTGTTGGATTTGCCTGACACCTTACAAACTTTGTCAAATATCGTCTGTCGTCAAATAAATTTGATCAAATCTAGGGCCTCGCTGTAGATTTGATCAAAGAAGACGCTTGTCTTCTGTTCATTGCAATGTGACATGTTACCATGTGGAGCATTAGCATCACTGCAGCGTTCTGTCATCTGTAGTGTTTTTATAAACATTGACGGTAAATACAATTGGTGTGTACCGACAACTACAAAACTAATAGAGATGTATGAAGCTGATGAGGCGCTTTACAATGTGAGCGACCCTGAATACAAGGACAGAATAAGAAGATTGGAGACCTGACCTCATCTAACCTAACCTAACTCTCTCCTGTTGCAAGGAATCTGAGTGTTACAGTGAGCCTGTCTTCTGCAGATATAGCAGTTCTTAATTGAGTATTGTGCTTTGTGATATGAGGATACATTTCACTGAGCACATACTGAAATGTATGCTCATCCGTTCTTAAGTAACTGATGTACGACTTGACGTCCTCCACTATAAGCTCACGTAACAAGTTTTGTTGAATGCTTTTACCGTGTCGTCATAAAACCCACGGCTTCACCCAGGTACGTTTCCTGTTTTTGCCCCGCTGCTCTTCCGCATGTGCACACAGAGCAATTGTGGTACATGAAACTGCTAGGATTAACAACAAGTTGCTGTTGTCAGTCATCTTGAACTTTGACGAAAAATATGATGACACTGTAATGCCCCTTTTAGTGCTACGTCAAAGATCTTTGTCAAATAAATTTGAGGAATATTTGATCAAATCTTTGAAACAGAAATTTGATAGTGTAATACCGGCCTTAGATTAAGATGCTCTGTCGTGATTGTGTGATCGGTACCGTGACTAATGCCCAACAGTATCGAATGTCTTGCATCCTCCGCTCCCGGTCATTTCTGTTGGCGGCATCCACTGCAGCAATGACAGAAGGGTCAATGGTACGATAAGCTGGTCCTGACCGACTGCTGTTTTCCAGTGACATCCAACCTTCTCAGAATCTTTTATTCCACGTGACGTACTGTGTTCGCTGTATACAGTAGACATTCGGGCATAACACTCCTTCCGCAGTCAAAAACGGTACTACGCCTCTCTGTTCCTCTCTACCGACCTCTCCATTGTGAAGTCGGCGAGCACACGACTCGCTTACCTCACTTCGATCATGTTTAACGAATAAATGGCACAGCGGTGAACATTCGCACTCTTCCTTCCTGATTCCCAATAGAGGGCAGTTCCCAAAGTCCGCACCATGCTCGTTATACAGCTTGTTACACAAAGGTACGGCCAAACTTTCAGGAAACATTCCTCACACACAAATAGAGAAAAGATGTTATGTGGACATGTGTCCGGAAACGCTTAATTTCCATGTTAGAGCTCATTTTGGTTTAGTCAGTATGTACTGTACTTCCTCGATTCACCGCCAGTTGGCCCAATTGAAGGAAGGTAATGCTGAACATGTGCCTTTGCAAGTACGACACAACATGTGGTTCATGCATGATGGAGCTCCTGCACATTTCAGTCGAAGTGTTCGTACGCTTCTCAACAACAGATTCGGTGACCGATGGATTGGTAGAGGCGGACCAATTCCATGGCCTCCACGCTCTCCTGACCTCAACCCTCTTGACTTTCATTTATGGGGGCATGACCAAATAACATATTTTCTTTCTTTGTGTGAGAGGAATGTTTCCTGAAAGTTTGGCCGCACCTTTTTGTAACACCCTGTATAGTCTGTCTCGTTTCCACTTGACTACCCCTTGTAGTATATTTAAAATCTCAAACATCTGCTGTACATATGCAAAATAGTGACGAATGAAAATTTGTACCATGGCTGGGAATGCAACCCAGGTCTCTTGATTACTATTAGCCATACATTTAGACATAAACAACTCCATCGAGACACATTCTACACGATTACATAATTTGTTTTGGTGTAGAAAGCTATATGTGATTAATGTTTCTCGGTGCCTTAAGTTTTACGGAAGGACATTACTTTCACGTTTGTGTTCGCATTTACTACGCAATCACATAAGTTGACAAATGCTTCCTAACCAGAAAAGACATTAAGGAAACACTTTGTTTGTACACGTAATCTTACAATGGTACACTACATAGCGATTTTCTTATTTTGCTGTATATTCGTAAACGAAAGTAATAAAAACAGGACTGGTTACGTCTATTGCCAACATGTCAAGATATCTACAAAAAACATTTTGATATAATATTTCCTTTCGTAAACGTCTGGATGGCTTATCTCATTTCGTGTACAGGCACCTGAAGGTGGTGCCAATGAGGCACCGAAAACTGGTACCGTAATTATGTTACTCCTTCAATATACGGCTGTTTTCTGCAAGTTGATTGGTAGTTCACGGCCAACACCTCGGCAACGTAGCCTGGTATCTTTTAAGAGATTGGACTAAGCTTTCGTCTGCCACAGATTGTCTCCAGCGTTTCTAAATTCCACAGAAACAGTAACGGAATATAATATTATACAGAAATACTGAAAGTAGCCTACTGCTATACGAACATTTCACTTTTTTTTTTTTTTTTTTTTGACGTTGGATTTGTATTTAAGACAAAGTATGTTCTTTTTGTTGTATTCCTATTAACCATACCTGCATGTTCTTAAAGGCGCGTCTGAGCATTTCGGTGAATGAATATTAACGTCTTCTTCTATTTGCTAACTTTTATCCCGTCTAGTACTGGATCTGGTGTTTCAGGGTTTAGAAAATTATCTTTTGGGATTGGCTGTAGCCGTTTCGGACGCCACGGTCCTCAAGGTAACGTAAAGGAGGGAAATCGTGGCCGTTAACTGTATGTTGTCGTAGTTTAGCGTTATGATTGTCGTATTCCCTGAGTGGACTTTGGGGCCAGCCCAACATTTGCCTAAACGAGCATGGGAAACCGCCTAAAATCTACAATGAGACTGGTCGGTGCACCAGCCCACGGTCGTAAATCTGCCGCGTGGATTCGATCTGGACCTGGATCACCTCCCAGTCTCAAAAGCTAAATAGTTCTCTGAACATTACTCTGTAAAAGCAGGTCACGTGTCTGAAAAGCGCATATACTTGAATGTCCCTGTAGAGAATTCCAATGCAGCAACAAACCTACTTAAGGACGTTTAAGGATGTAAACATCTTACAGCGTTCGTTGTTTAGATTTAATACAGGGTGGTCCATTGATGATGACCGGGCCAAATATCTCACGAAGTAAGCATCAAACGAAAAAACTAAAAAGGACGAAACTCGTATAGCTTGAAGGGGGAAACCAGATGGCGCTGTGGTTGGCCCGCTAGATGGTACGGCCATAGGTCAAACGGATATCAACTACGTTTTTTTAAATAGGAACCACCATTTTTTATTTCATATTCGTGTAGTACTTAGAAAAATATGAATGTTTGAGTTGAACCGCTTTTTTCGCTTCGTGATAGATGGTGCTGTAATAATCACAAACGTGGAAGTACGTGGTATCACCTAATATTCCGCCAGTGCGGACTGTGTTCGCTTCGTGATGCATTACCCGTGTTAAAATGGACCGTTTACCAATTGCAGAAAAGGTCGACATCGTGTTGATGTATGGCTATTGTGATCAAAATGCGCAACGGGCGTGTGCTATGTATGCTGCTCGGTATCCTGTTCGACATCATCCAAGTGTCCGGACCGTTCGCCGGATAGTTACTTTATTTAAGGAAACAAGAAGTGTTCAGCCACATGTGAAACGTCAACCACGACCTGCAACAAATGATGATGGTCACAACCTGCAACAAATGATGATGGCCACGACCTGCAACAAATGATGATGGCCAAGTAAGTGTTTTAGCTGCTGTCGCGGCTAATCTGCACATCAGTAGCAGACAAATTGCGCGAGAATCGGGAATTTCAAAAACATCAGTGTTGAGAATGCTACATCAACATCGATTGTACCATATTTCTATGCACCAGGAATTGCATGGCGACGACTTTGAACGTCGTGTATAGTTCTGCCACTGGGCACAAGAGAAATTATGGGACGATGACAGATTTTTTGCACGCGTTCTATTTAGCGACGAAGCGTCATTCACCAACAGCGGTAACGTAAACCGGCATAATATGCATTATTGGGCAGCGGAAAATCCACGATGGCTGCGACAAGTGAAACATCAGCGACCTTGGCGTGTTAATGTATGGTGCGGCATTAAGGGAGGAAGGATAATTGTCCCCCATTTTATCGATGGCAATCTAAATGGTCCAATGTATGCTGATTTCCTACGTAATGTTTTACCGATGTTACTTCAAGATGTTTCACTGCATGACAGAATGGCGATGTAGTTCCAACATGACCGATGTCCAGCTCATAGCTCGCGTGCGGTTGAAGCGGTACTGAGTAGCATATTTCATGACAGATGGATTGGCCGCCGAAACACCATACCGTGGCCGCCACGTTCACCGGATCTGAGGTCCCTGGATTTCTTTCTGTGGGGAAAGTTCAAGGATATTTGCAATCGTGATTCACCGACAACGCCTGACAACATGCGTCAGCGCATTGTCAATGCCTGTGCGAACATTACGGAAGGCGAACTACTCCCTGTTGAGAGGAATGTCGTTACACGTATTGCCAAATGGATTGAGGTTGACGGACATCATTTTGAGCATTTATTGCATTAATGTGGTATTTACAAGTAATCACGCTGTAACAGCGTGCGTTCTCAAAAAAAAATGGCTCTGAGCACTATGGGACTTAACAGCTGTGGTCATCAGTCCCCTAGAACTTAGAACTACTTAAACCTAACTAACCTAAGGACATCACACACATCCATGCCCGAGGCAGGATTCGAACCTACGACCGTAGCAGTGGCACGGTTCCGGACTGCGCGCCTAGAACCGCGAGACCACCGCGGCCGGCGTGCGTTCTCAGAAATGATGATTTCACAAAGGTACATGTATCACATTGGAACAACTGAAATAAAATGTTCAAACGTACCTACGTTCTGTATTTTAATTTAGAAAACCTACCTCTTACCGACTGTTTGTCTAAAATTGTGAGCCGCATGTTTGTGACTATTACAGCGCCATCTATCACAAAGCGAAAAAAGTGGTCCAACTAAAATATACATGTTTCTTTACGTACTACAGGAATATGTAAGACAAATGGGGGTTTCTATTTAAAAAAAGACGCAGTTGATTTCCGTTTGACCTATGGCAGCGCCATCTAGCGGGTCAGCCATAGCGCCATCTGGTTATCCCCTTCAACCTAGACAAGTTTCGTTCTTTGTAGTTTTTTCGTTTGACGCTTATTTCGTGAGATATTTGGCCCGGTCACGATCAATGGACCAACGTGTATAGGTGTTATTATTATTATTATTATTATTATTTTACAGTGCACCTCAAACCTTGTGGTTCAAACTGAAACATTTGCATACATACACAGCGTACGCCACATAGCAACACCGTCGCTTATACTATAGTAACTGTTCAAGGTGGTGAACGCTGCTATCAATACATGTACTGCAACGGTGCACGCAGTTCTGCCACACTCTCCCAATGATCCCGGGTGTCTGTTGTACACTGGAATGGGCAGCGGGTGATAATTAGCATATACTCTTGCCCACCAAACACATACACAACATAGCTAATAGTATGTGTGTCGTGTGATGATTGCGTTCTTCTCACTGGCCCATTAATCTGTGCCGCACACATACAACTACCCTAGGTGTCAGTCATCCATTGTATCAAACGGCTTGTGACGTGTCCATGATGAGGTGTGTTATTATGTACAGCGCATGACGTGTAGTAAAATATGGAACGTTACTCGTCACAAGAATTGGTAGACATGCATTTAATAAACGGTGCGGCTGGATTTGCTGCACGTAAAGAATATAAATATGGAACGTTACTCGTAACAAGAATCGGCAGAGATGAATTTAATAAACGGTGCAGCTGGATTTGGTGTACGTAAAGAAGAACAAATGTACGAAGAACGCTTCCACAACAGATGTCATCCTAATTGGAAGAAGTTTATCTCCATGAATACGAACGTACGACACATGGAGTCGTTCACGTTACAGAAAGCCGGCCAAAATTCCGTCCAAAGACATGTCCGAACACCAGACTTTGAGGATACGGTGTTGGCTGACCACTCAGCAGTAAGCATCCGTCAGTTTGCCCGTGAAACGCGCACTCCAAAGAATACAGTGTAATGAGTACTAGAGGAATAAGTATTAACACCCCTATCATAAATAGCAAGTGCAACCACTGGGACTAACGGATTTTGAGCCCCGCATTCATCTCTGTCAATGGATTATCCAACGCAGTGCTGTAGAGCCGTACACTGTTAAGTTTGTATTGTTCACGGAGGAGGCCTCATTCATCCGTGATGGTGTTTTCAATAGCGGCAACAGTCATGACTGGAGTGAGGTCAATACCCACGTCACCCACATCGATGGCGACCAGCAACGAATCTCTGTCAACGTATGGAAGGGCAATGTCCAAGATCACCTAATAGTGTCTTATTTGCTGCCTCCCCGTTTGACTGGTCCACGTTATCTAGTGTTCCTGCTAGATGTGCTGCTACAGTTCTTGGAGACTATAGCCCTTGTTGTCCACGACAGGATGTGGTTTCAACACGACGGTGCACCTGGCCACTTCGATGTTAATGTCTGCTAACACCCGAACAACACCTACCCAGATGATTATGATGAATAAAATTCGCTGGTCGGGGTGTCCGAGCGGTTCTAGGCGCTACAGTCTGGGACCGCGCGACCGTGACCTGCCTCGGGCATGGATGTGTGTGATGTCCTTAGGTTAGTTAGGATTAAGTAGTTCTAAGTTCTAGAAGACTGATGACCACAGAAGTTAAGTCCCATACTGCTTAGAGCCATTTAAACCATTTTTGAATAAAATTCTTTTGGGTGTTGCACTGCGTCATTGAATAAAATACCTTAATTATAAACTTAATATCAACGTTTCTACCGTATTACAACTGCCTTCCTCAGGACAAGACGTGTACCCTCATCGCTAGATTGAAGGTAGAGGTCCTGTCCATGGCCAGTGCGATCGCCAAATCTCACACATTGTGCTTTTTCCTGTGGAGTTACGTCAAGAACTTGGTGTATGAAAGATAAAACCTTTTTGCGGAGCCTAGCTGCCTGTCTCCTTGTACAATAGACACAAGGGATATCTGAAGAGAGTGTGGCAGAGCTTCACGCGCCGTTTCCATGTATTCATTAAGACTTGCGGTCGTCACTTCGAGCAATTACTATGGACTACATTGTTGTTACGCTGTGTACGCTGGGTATGCCCATAACACAGCAAGTATGCATTTCCGACCATTGGTTCCCCATCACAATGTAATTGGTTGTGGACCCACTATCACCCATTCTAGTTCAACCAATAAGTTTTGAGGCACCCTGTACAGTCAAAATAACTGCATAAAGAATACAGTAACTCTGCATTATGAAATTAGTGCTTTATAATTCCTGGTGTTATTCATGATAGTAAGATGCAGTGGGATAGTCTGTTCCAAATAATTGCTTCCCAGACTGACTGGCAAGCAAAACGTAAAACGGAGAGGAAAAGTTAGTTATCGTGTAAACGTATGTTGGCTGTATACCTTTTCTGGAAACTTATCCTAATATGGTGCGAAACCCATTCTATCTGTCCGATCCCTCAGCAGAGAACACAACGAGCGTTGTAGCAGCTCACGCCTTCAGTGAGTCTCAGATCTACAGGGACGAAACTGTAGAGATGTTAGGATATTCTAAACACTTTTAGGTCTGGAACTAAAGTTCGGAAAATTATTTAATATTTTAGAAAAAAAAATTACATTGTATAGCAACAGCTTAAGCTCATGGCAACAGTTCATCCTGAATGCAGCTGAACAGTAGGTTTAAAATGATTTGGTCCTATTGCATGTTCGTAATAGTGAGGTACTTACTGCTCTATTCTCCATATTCTTCGAAGAGTGCATTTCACGGCAGGTGTTAATTGACGAATCTATCACAATACCATCCTCTCAAACAATTCTTTGTCGATAATCTGGGACGTCTCTTTGTGGCTTCATCCATACAGTTTTTTTGTAATTTTTTACTCACGGTAGGAACTACATCTTGTTGGGATGATGTAACTTCCCTGCACATTCGTTAGACTTTCTAAGAAGCTGCCAACCATTCCATCTTCGACAGTCAACCATTAATTGTGAATGCTAAAAAAACTCCACCGTGGACCCATCACATAGGATTTTCTGTAGGTTTTCATAATAGCACCACCAACATGGTTGTAATAGCAAATTGCCATTTGTAATGAAACATGAGCATTTTGCAAATACACGTATCATGTGCATTTCTACGCTGTCTCAAATATATATTTCCGATCTTTGGCTTCTTTTTCAAAATGGTTTAGTAGTGTACTTGGGGCAGCCTGTATCTGCATCGTATTTTGACTAACAAAAAGCCATGACTTCCTTAGAGGCATTCCTAATCAATGTAAAAGCGTATTTTGGCAAAAGGAAATTAAATTAAGGATGAATAAGCAGTTTTGGTTCTATTTATCGTCTCTTTGTCTTATGGTAGCATTCGAAATAGTCTCCGGAAGCGCGTTTTGTGAATCACTTTTCAATATTTTTAGCAATTCTGCCAAAACCTTATCCTGTACGTCATTTCGTTATATTCGCATCTGTATTTTAATTACTGTCTTACTGTGTGTGTTGAATTAATCGTTTCTCTCACACGACTTAATAAATCCCAAAGAAAACTAGGAAAGGTAAAATGTAAAAGAACTTAGCGGCTATGTTTCCAGCAAGTAACACCTCTACGTATAATAAAAGCGAACGTCTCTAAACATCTCCTCCCTCTCTATCTTTTCTTATTAAACTGTACCGTATGGAACTTGTTAAGTACAAATAATGAGACACGGAAGGAAAAGAAGTGGAAAGTTAATAGTCGACTGTTGCATTTTCTGTTGCGTAGATAGTAGATAGAACGTCAAGAATAATATATGAAAGTATTGTCTCAGCATCGTTATATGCAGAAGAGCCAAAGAAACTGGTACAACTGCCTAATATCGTACAGGGCCCCAGTGAGCACGCGGAAGGGCCGCAACACGATAGGGCATGGACTCAACTAATGTCTGAATTAGTGCTGGAGGAAATTGACACCACGAATCCTGGAGCACTGTCCATAAATCCGTAAGAGTACGAGGGGTGGAGACCTCTTCCTAACAGCACGTTGCAAGGAATCCCAGATTAGTTCAATAATGTTCGTGTCTGGGGAGTTTGACGGCCAACGGAAGGGTTTAAACTCAAATGAGTGTTCCTGGAGCCACTCTGTGGCAATTCTGGACGTGTGGGGTATCTCATTGCCATGCTGGAATTGCACAAGTCCGTCGGATTGCGAAATGAACATGAATAGATGCTGAATGCCTACGTACGAGTCACCTGACAGAGTCGTATCTGGACGTTTTTCGGATCCAATATCACTTCAACTGCACACGTCCCACACAACAGCAGAGCCTCCATCAGCCTGAACAGTTCGCTATTGACATGCAGGGTCCATGGATTCATGAGGTTGTCTATATACTCGTAGCCGCTCGATACAATTTGAAATCAGAGTCGTCCGATCAAGATCATGTTTCTAGTCATCAACAGCCCAATGTCGGTGTTTATGGGCGCAGGAAAGGCGTAAGGCTTTGTCTCAAACACTCATCAAGGGTACACGAGTGGGCCTTCGGCTCCGACAGCCCATATCGATGATGTTCCGGTGAATGGTTCGCACGCTGACACTTGTTGATGGCCCAGAACTGAAATTCGCAGCGATTGACGGAAGGGTTCCTCTTCCGACACGTTGAACGATTCTTTTCTGTCGTCGTTGGTCCGGTTCTTGCAAGATCTTTTTCCGGCCGCAACGATGTCGGAGATTTCATATTGTACCGGACTCCTGATACTCATGGTTCACTCGTTAAATGGTCGTAAGGGAAAATACCCACTTCATCGCTGCCTCGGGGATGCTCTGTCCCATCGCTCGTGCGCCGACTACAACACCACGCTCAGACTTGATAACCCGCCATTGTAGCAGCAGTAACCGATCTAACAACTGTGCCAGACACTTGTTGACTTAGGGGCGTCGCGACCGCAGCGCCGTATTCTGCCTTTTTAGACATACCTGAATACGCATGCCTGTACCAGTTTCTTTGGCGCTTCAGTGTAAGACCCTAGCTTAGCGGCCGCTGCTTCTATCCCGTAAACTGTTTGATCCGCACGATTTATCTTATTTTTACATAATTGAATTATTACGTTGTTCACAAAATACAGCACGTTCTTCAGTTTACACGCCAATTAAAGCCTGAGAAAAATGGTCTTTTCCGAATGTGCTTCTGACCAAAATGCGAGTCTGATACCTGGAGTTGTATGTATTTGTTCGTTCTGCCGGTTTAGCTTTTGGGATGATATCTGCATTGAAACTTTCTTCCCACAACACATATTTCTTTAGAAGTGAAATACCAATTTTCATAGATTTATCTTTAAATGTTTTTTAATATAATGAAATATTTTCATATAAATCTTCATCCCCTGGTTTCCAACTTAGGCATTGAATTTCTAAGATGTTCCGAAACATCCTTTTGTAACCGAATTGCAAATACCAATTTTCATAGATGTAGCTTTAAAATGCTTTTATAGTTCTTCAACAATGATTTACCAGAGCAAAAATCATGCATTACTCAATCCCCATAGGGGTTAAATTTAAAAAAAATTCTGAAACATGTATTTCTTTATTTCTGGTCGAGGGACCAATATCAATCTTCATATTTCTAATACAAAGATTGTCTTAATAGTGACATATTCAAAAACATTTTCATCCCCTATTTCCCCTGCTTGTGGGTGAAAACTGGGAAAAACCAATCTTAAACGATGCCTACAGTATTTGATCAACATCTTGTCCAAACTTCAAGTTTCTGTTCTTATCGATTAGGGCTGGCGGATGGTAATTCAGTCAGTCAGGACATTTTGTTTTATGTGTGGAATTTATGCGGAACGTTGAAGTTAGTTTTCTAAATTTTCGCAGAGAACTGTTGCTCCCGGAATTCCGCCTATAAGGTGTTCCTTTGCCTCATGACAATAATTCTTGAGAATTTCTGACGCAAGCTTTGGGGTCTTATGTATAGCGTTCACTGGGGTTGCCATCCAGATGAGAAGACGGAGGCGGTGTTCCAGAACAGTGCTGGATGCCGTAAAGTGGCGAAGAATGGAAGCCATAAACTGCTGCGCATCCTGCAGGTCGCAGAGCGCACGTGAGGAGCGTACAGAGGCGACTTGGAACGAACACCGCAGGAAGCAAACGGAAGAAAGGCAAACATAAGGTAGCCGCCGCCGAGCCAGATAGTTATCACGCGTGACTTGCCAGTAGCTTCTTCAGTTTCCGGATGACATACTTTATGTTGGCAATCATTTTCTATTGTTGTTGTTGCTGTGGAATTCCGTCTGAAGAAAGGTTTGATGCAGATACTCTGTCCTATGCTAGTCTCGTCTGTGCACAAATATTGCATACCATATCTATGTGAAACTGCTTTGGTCTCCACCTACAATTTTTACCCTTCACCTATACTTCCCTCATTACAAAAATGACGATAACTTGATTTCTCATGACGCGTCCTACCAACCGATCCGTTCTTGTTGTCAAATTGAGCCATACATTTCTTTTCTCCCAAATTCGACTGAATACCTCTTCATTAGTTACCCACTCTACCTGCCTAGTTCAAATGGTTCAAATGGCTCTGAGCACTATGGGACTTAACATCTATGGTCATCAGTCCCCTAGAACTTAGAACTACTTAAACCTAACTAACCTAAGGACAGCACACAACACCCAACCATCACGAGGCAGAGCAGATCCCTGACCCCGCCGGGAATCGAACCCGGGAACCCGGGCGTGGGAAGCGAGAATGCTACTGCACGACCACGAGATGCGGGCGCCTGCCTTGTCTTCAGCATGTTTATGTAGGATCACATTTCGAATGATTGTTTTTTCTCTTGTCTTGAAAAGAATCTAGTTTTCGCCTTGTTTAATTGACATATTAAAATGACACTGTGCTGTCATATCCAAAGAGGCACACACATAGATACACTGATATCGATGCTACATTGTCTTGCGTAGCTCTTTGGACTATCAGTTTCCCAGATGCATGAAATATGTCTCGGGAGACTCTGTGGGTCCGGCGGCCAATCAGACGCTTTGTCGTTCTACAGAAGATTGCGTTTCCTGAAGTTGATTTTGGATTTTTGTGAGTTCGATCCTTTTGTGTCCGCCTTGGTTATGGGCGGCAGCATGGTCGTCGGTTGTTGGTCGCTATACTGTATTTATGTTGCTACAGATCTATTGGTGCAATCTGTGCACGCTTTTGCCTTAAGCAACCCATTGCAAGTACAATCGGTTGCATTCATGGAGGACGCATATCTTTGCCAGTGTTACGATTATGTATAGAGAATTTTCCATTTTTTCTCTGGATTTCTAATTGAAAACGAAACGTAGTTCTTGTGAATGGGCTTAATATGAGTGCTTACGTGAATTGGGATGCACACGTATTCTATGGGCATCCATGGTCACGTCAGATACTAAGTCCTCTTCTCATTTGGTAACAAATCACTCAGACTTTGTGACATCATCATTTATGAACACTATAAAGCGAGGTGTATTTCGTATTTTGTTTGGATTTCGATGTTGATCTCACTATAAAAGGAGTGGTTTTCCTGACAGAGAAAATTGCTGTATTAGCAAACCTGGTGTCCATATAACTTTTCCCCCAAAGCTACCCTTGTTTTTCCCCCAACGATGTGATTAATGAATTACTGTAAATAAGGTATTGTGGTGTCAGCGATCAGATGATTTCAGCAAAGGCAAAACATGATATAGCAATCATAAGCACATTATAATCAGCACAATATAATTGTGAGCACTTCGCTTTTAAAGAAAAGTAAATCGATGTTAGTTATGTGCGTTGATACATTGACGCCCTATCTTACCCGTCCTGTAATCGGCTAATCTGTTACGGATCCGTTGAAATTTATATCGCATAGCTCATAGGAAATATATTTTAATGCGTTAGAAAGGAAAGAAGGAGCATAGAATCAAGGAAAGAGCATAGATATTCAGAATGTATAGGCTTGTTGCTATAATCGCCACAGTCACTAAATAACTTCAGTAATCTTCTGAAACAGTTTTGTTGTGTCACTGGAAAGCCTGTCAAGAAAACAACATATTATAAGTACCAAACACACAACGTGAACGGCACATTGGTTCATAAACAAAGAACTGAATGCCGTCGCGCTTTTGCCTTTTGGGAAAGTTAACTGCAGTTACTTTATTCTTCGTTAAAGGCAGCGTTGGACGACGGAGTTTGTGTTGATAAGTAGTCTCCTTTCCGTTAATACCTGCGGTCAAAACCAGAACTTCTACATCCCCGCCGAGCAGATACTGATATTGCTCACGCGGCTAAATAGACCATTTTAAAGTACTTCCAAAAGAGAAAAATCACCGACGATATTAGGAAACAAGGCAGTAAGTGTGGTGTCACCGCCAGACACCACACTTGCTAGGTGGTAGCCTTTAAATCGGCCGCGGTCCGTTAGTATACGTCGGACCCGCGTTCGCCACTATCGGTGATTGCAGACCGAGCGCCGCCACACGGCAGGTCTAGAGAAACTTCCTAGCACTCGCCCCAGTTGTGCAACCGACTTTGCTAGCGATGGTTCACTGACAAAATACGCTTTAATTTGCCGAGACGATAGCGTAGCATTCAGCTGCGTCATTTGCTACGACCTAGCAAGGCGCCAGTACCAGTTACTATTGATACTGTAATAATGTACCGTCAAGACCGACGTTCTTCATTAACGGATTAAAGTTAAGTATTCCACCATCTACGTCCGTTTCTTCTAAAATTCTAATTTCCTTGTCCTATTCCAGACCTCACGCCAGCCTGCGTGAGCTAAAACGCGTGCCTTTCGGCTTCCTCTTGTAACCCGGTGTTGGCTCTCCTGCCAACCCACAACAGTAAGCATATAATAACAGCTCATCCACCACAGCCAAATAGCTTAATTGAAAAATATAAATAATAATATATGAAAAAATGTAAATGGCCATTCGAATAGGCGTTCCCATGCACCCAACTACGACAAAGGAACCCATCCACACATTTCATCGAAACATTTATAACTCTTTTATAAAAATAGTTTTGATTTCACTATCCATAAGAAACAATTTTAAAAATACATACAGAAGCTACAAGTGTCATAACATCCAAAGATGGATTTATCAAGTCCGAAATACTTTAAAACGTTATCAACTCTGTGGCTAAAAGTGGAATCTGTATACCCTTTTTTTTATTTGCTTCAGTATCGGTTATTTCTAACACGACAGACAGGATTAAGTTTAATTATAAGCTGTTTGTTTCTTAGACGGTTTGATGGCACCCTGTATCGCACTTACTTTGTGCTCATAGTTTCATACCGACTGTTCCTAAGATACTTGTAAATTAATCTTCTTCACTGCTCTTCCCGTCCCAAATTAGCTAACTCTGGCTGCCTTTCTAATCCGCCCTTAGATGTAGCATGAGCATTCCTCATCTGCTCTTACTAGTAGTACTTCATTAGATTTTATGCTCGCATTTTCGTCGTACTTCCGTAGTATCACAATTCACTTGGTTCCATTTGTTTCTTCTGCAGCCGATAAATAACTTCCCATTCAACTCTACGCTGCTGTCATCTGCAGAAAGTTTCCTCAGTTACACAAATTATGCCGGCCGCTGGTGGCCGAGCGGTTCTAGGCACTTCAGTCCGGAACCGCGCGACTGCTACGGTCGCAGGTTCGAATCCTGCCTCGGGCATGGATGTGTGTGATGTCCTTAGGTTAGTTAGGTTTAAGAAGTTCTGAGTTCTAGGGGACTGATGACCACAGATGTTAAGTCCCATAGTGCTCAGAGCCATTTGAACCATTTTTAAACAAATTATAGTACCAGAATCTGTTACCTCCTCCGAGAAAAATTTCCTCCGATAACAGAAATTGGCTGCTGACTGCTTCTGCTTTCATAAATATTGTTTAATGCCGTTGCCTAGTAACGGTAATTCATTCATTTCCTACTTGATAGTTCATGATAACATGAATCAAATAATTATTATTGCTTCTACTTCAATCACTAAAACAGGTTTTCACGCTCGAGCTTACGTAGCACCGTATCTGACAAGAGATGAACAGAAAGCCAACGTAACTGTCGCTTTGCTAGTGCTGTAAGTATTTTTATATTTGGTGCAGAGGAGTACAACGATTGTTGATAATGAAAATGAGAGAAAGGTATGTGTAAAACCCGTCGCTGATTCACGGTTTACTTTTTTTTTCTAAGCATTCTGAGTGGACGCTTGCTAAGCTAGACACATCATTGCTATGTGTTTATTCTCTCGCAGTTTCGTAGTCAAGTGAAGAGAGAGACAGAGACTACGAAACCCTTGAGAAACGATGTCAAGCAAGATGCTGCACTGGTTAATCACGCCAGGCTCTTATTCTGGGGGGCAGGGGGGGGGGGCGGAATTCAAATCTTTGTCTGACAATCCAAATTTGGTATTTCTATGGTGTTCCTAAATCGATTAAGCTAAATTATCGGATGGTTCCTTAAACGAAGGCAAGGCCGATTTTCTTCGTAATTGACGATGTCGTTAGGTCAACATGGAAACGCGCAGGGTTCATCTGTTGCGGAGCTCCATGTGCAAAATCGTATGCCGAACCTTGTGCTCGGAGCTACTTGTAGTGTATGTGTCTGTGTGTGTATGTATGTGTGTGTGTGCGTGTGTGTGTGTGTGTGTGTGTGTGTGTGTGTGTGTGTGTGTGTGTGAGTGTGTGTGTGTGAGTGTGTGTGTGTGTGTGTGTGTGTGTGTGTGTGTGTGCACGCGTATGGCACATTATACAGGGCATCTACCTCTGAGGACTGTCCGTCTAGTGGAAGTCTTTGTATTTAATGCCGCTTCGGCGAAGGACGCGCTCGCGCACTCTAGCACATGCGCACACTTACATACACAGTCCACTCGCGAATCAAACCTGGGGTCCGGTGTTCAGAAGTCAGCAACGCTAAGCACAAGACTACCACTTGCTGTCCTGCTTTAATAGTATACAGCGGGCAATCCTCCGACCTGCACACTCTTTGTGTCACACTTCTTTGCCCACTTTCTACACAGATACAGTTGCACGCGAACAGTCGACAACCTTCGACGTTTCCGAGATGCACGTTCGTAGGTGCCGGTCCATGACAGTCTGACCTTTGTCAGTTTCAGACTGCAGTCTGCAGGAGAATGCGGACGCGTCTTATACTCTCGAATTATTATCTTTCACGTGTCAGAATATCTCGTCTGTACGAATGAAAATGGATTCCACAAGCAACGATCGTGTGAAACGCAGCACGATATGTTTGTCCACGAGACCCAGAAGGTTGAAACCGTGTTCCTTGCCTTCAGGAATGCGTCCGATACACTTCCACACTGTCGGCTAAGACTCAAAATACAATCGTACGGAATATCATACCACCTTCGTGGTTGCATTGAACAGTTCCTTGGGAATGGAACACTGCTGTTGATGTGGAGAGACATTTCCCAGGGAGTGGTATAGCTACATAACCAAGTTCATACACGGCCCGGTCAGATTAATGTGAGCACCACCTACGTTCGACGTCACTTTGCAATAGCCACTCACAGACGGCAGATCGCACCACCCGCAGTGGGGGGTTTATAAAGCGGGTCGGAGGAAAGCGGAAAACAGTGCTGCCTTGTCGTAATGCGGAAAAGGGGGTGGTTCATCTGACGTCCAAATGTGCATAATCATTGGGTTTCGGGCCAAAGGTAGAAGCATTTTTGAAGCGGCGAATTTTGTAAGCTGTTCGCCTACCGCCGTGGATGAAGTAAACCGCGCATGGCAAAATGGCGCTATCAGAAACCGGGAGCGGTTCTAGGCGCTTCAGTCCGGAAGCACGCTGCCGCTACGGTAGCAGGTTCGAATCCTGCCTCGGGCATGGATGTGTGTGATGTCCTTAGGTCAGTTAGGTTTAAGTAGTTCTAAGTCTAGGGGAATGATGACCTCGGATGTGAAGTCCCATAGTGCTTAGAGCCATTTGAATCAAAAACCGCCGCCGAGGTAACTCTGGTGCGCCACCTGCCGTAGACGACCGAGGTGAACGACGACTACGGAGATGTGTACGGGCGAATAGACGTGCAACTGTTGAGCAACTGACCGCCCATACGAACCATCGAGCTGCCGACAGTGTCCCTTCAACGACGGTTCAGCGAACGTTGCTGATTGTGGCCTTCCGCTGCTGCCGCCTGGTTCCCGCACACTTGCTGACTGCTGCTCATCGGTGGCGAAGACTGGAATGTGCAGGCCTGCTCTGCAACTGGATATCCACTGAGTGGTGACAGATAGCCATTGCAGACGACTCTTGTTTTACGCTACATCACGCAGACGGCCGTTGGCGTGTACGACTTGAAACGTTTGATAGCAAACATTCTGCATCAACCGTTAGAAGGTTTATGTTCAGGGGAATGTTACTGTGGCATTCCCTGAGCGATCTCGTTATTCTGGAAGGCACAACGGATCAACACAAGTATGCATCTATCCTTGGGGCCTTGTCCCTCACTACAAGCAGATTGTTTTTCCTCGGCACTTCGACAAGATGACGTCTGTTCAGGACAAATCAGTGTGTCACACAGCTCGCAGTGTATGTGCTTTGTTCGAAGAGCACATAATGAGTTTACCTCACTCCCTGGCCACCACACTTCCCGTATTTAGGCCTAATAGAGAATATGTTGGACCACCTCAATCGGGCTGTTCCCACCATGGATCCTCAACTGACAAACCTAGCGCATCTGACCACATCCTGGTCATTATCATACACAAATTCACCGACTCTCGTCTTGCACGTCTAAGCGCTCAGTGCTGCAAAAGGTTGTTATTCAGGCTCTTGACAGGCGGTCACATTAATGTGTCTCGACAATGTACAGCTCACCTAATGGATAACGTCGGAAGCTTAGCGAAACTGTTGTGTAGATGTGAATTTCAACGCTAGGAAATTGTAGTTAACTGAAGGATCGCAGATTATCAACGATCGGTACAGTGAGTGGCATTTGACCCGAATCATAAATACAACGTATTACGTGCAAAGAGGCGGAAAGACCGTTATTTCGTAGCTACACGATACCGAAAAATGGATGTTGCCATATCCATTAAATATCTGCGAGTATGTGTGCAGAGAGATTTAAAGTAGAATGACCATATAAAAGCCGGCCGCGGTGGCTGTGCAGTTCTGGGCGCTCCAGTCCGGAGCCGCGCTGCTGCTACGGTCGCAGGTTCGAATCCTGCTTCGGGCATGGGTGTGTGTGATGTCCTTAGGTTAGTTAGGTTTAAGTAGTTCTAAGTTCTAGGGGACTGATGACTTCAGCAGTTGAGTCCCCATAGTGCTCAGAGCCATTTGAACCATTTGAACCATATAAAATTAATCTTAGGAATGGGTGCCAGACAAGTTCATTGGTAGAATCCTCAAGAAGTGCATTGCACCCACGAAGGAGGTAGACTACAAAACCGTTGTTCGAACGATAATTAAGTATTGCTGGCGGTGTGGGATTCTTGTAAGATAGCACTGACAGGTGAAATGGAGAAGATCCGATGAAGAGCATCGTGTTTCACCACAGATTGGCTTAGTAACCTGGAAAGCGTCACAGTAATGTTCATTCAATTCTGGTGCAACACGCTACAAGAGATCCCTGTTCGTGCCGTCTCGGCTCCTATTAATATCGTGTGTGGTTAGACTGATTGTTGAAACAAAGGCTTCGTGCCTGGCGCCACAGAGAGCGTGCGAGTCGAGTTCCCGGAGTTTTACAGACGTATTGCACTCACCAACTGGGGTCCTGGTCTGGCGGTCAAGAGACAAACTAGCGATTGCCCACTAGACCGCTCTCTCCACACCTCGCAGATAAGCTGAGAAAGGAGTGGCTGTTTCCATGAGATCGGCGCCGGCAGCTGCTTCCGCAAGCGCGGAGGAGGTGAAGTGAGCAGCCGTACATCGGACGAAGAAATCGCCGGGTCGTGAGAGGTGGCCAGAGGAATATTGGTGTTAAACATTTTTGGAAGGTTACTGGCAACAGTCGTTAAGTAATGTATAAAATGCATATTTGAACCATCAGCTATTTTTATTTTACACACAAATATCTACCGGTTTCGCTCTTGGACCATCTTCACGGATGAAGGGTTAAAGTGGTTTAAGCCACCATATTGCGTTAGCCATTACTTGAAACGTGCAATGAATGTAAGTATATGACACATTCATGGCATACATTACATGTTTAAGTAATGACGAATGCAATGTCGTGGTTTAAACCATTTCAACACTTCATCCGTGAAGAAGGTCCAAGACCGAAACCGTTAGATGTTTGGCTGCAAAATACAAACAGCTGATGGGTAAAATATGCATTTTATAGAATAATGGTGTCCCTGTGGCCATTTGCGACAGCCGCTATTGAACCGAAAGAACAATACTCTGTCATCGTATAATGTAAACTTTCATGGCCAATATCGACTTCACTTGAAACTTCAGGTTGAAAGGAGTCTACTGAGGTACACTTGTGTGCGGCATCAGAGTATTATAATAATACTAATGCAAACTAACATGAAACTACTATATTATAAACGATGTATGTCTCTGACAGGCTTTAAAAAGCGGGTCGCTGACTGTGCGCGACTGCAGACCAAAGATACTGCTTCTGGTCTGAGATTGTAGTCTTGGAGTACGAGAGCGCTTGGCGCACAGTAGATAGCTGTCTGTGAGCGAAAGACGATGGATCAGGCAGTTTTCGTGGTGTGCTCTATGAAGCCACAAAGTGTTAGATTATCATGTAGGAACTACGAGGACATGTGTTCTTGGAAACAGAAACGTGGAAGCAGATGTCTTCTCGCAAACAAGCTAAAGATGTTAAATATTTATGGCTTTTGGTTTGACAGCGCGTTAGTGCAGATGAGTTGGCTGATAATTGTCAATTTTTGAGTATCTGCAGAATGTACGTAAACAAATTTGATGTAAAGGCTAGTTACATATTTCCCTTTTGTAATGTTTCTAAGATTTGTTAACTCAGGTATATGTAATTTGAGGATTTGTATTTATGCATTTTTAGTGAGGTTGATAATATTTGTTGTGGAAATCTCATTGTTTGTGAATGAATTAGTGAGAAGGATGTAATTTTTGTGAGTAATGTAATTTCAGTTGTCAGATGTTTGGAAAAGTCAAACTTAACTTGGAATATAATTTCACTGAAAAAGTCAGTGTTAGTAATTCACCACAATCAGTACCGCTTCTCTGTCAAGGTCGTAAGTTTTTCAAAGACGTTGGATTTTTATTATTTTTTTTTCATTTATTAGCGAAAAGAATTTCATGTACTTTACAAAGCATTACGGCCGGCACTGCACACCGCTGAGCCGGTAGCTAGCATTTTTTTTTTTTCTTTTCATGAGAGACCAGAATATATCGCGTTCCACCGTTGCTGCTTAACAGTTAAGAAAATTTAATTCATTTGTTATGTGCACAGGGACCAAAGTTATCAGGGCCAAATGATTCAGTGTCTAAGAGGCTGAATGCATTTTGCAGTGACTGTATTTCTTTATTGTTATTGGGAGTTTCATTGCCCAATCAGTTGGTAGAAAGGTTTTGCTAACAATAACGAAGAGTAAGTGCACAACTTGCAGATACAACACGCTACACGATCACTCGAGTTTTATATGAAATGGCTCTGAGCACTATGGGACTCAACATCTTAGGTCATAAGTCCCCTAGAACTTAGAACTACTTAAACCTAACTAACCTAAGGACATCACACACACCCATGCCCGAGGCAGGATTCGAACCTGCGACCGTAGCAGTCCCGCGGTTCCGGACTGCAGCGCCAGAACCCGCTAGACCACCGCGGCCGGCGAGTTTTATATCCATTCCTCAGTCCCGCATTCATTCAACGTAATCAAAAGAACATTAGTTAAATAACGTAAAAAGGTCTAATAGGCCGAAATTTATAAACACAGTAACAATTTTAACAGCAAAGAGCACGATGTTAAATTTGATAAACTCTGCGTGTTAACGTTGTACAGTGAAAATGACCACCGATTACTTTCAGTCGAGAACGTTTACTTTACCAGAGATAATCTCGTCACGTGTTGGACTATGATGCTCTCTACGCTGCCCAACATAATCGGCGTTTCCTCGAATTCTGGTAGCAGTTCCCCACTTTATCTCTGAACATGTCCTCCGCAATCAGGGAGAAGCATTAGGAGAAATTTTTTACTTCGATCACGGCCTATTAGCCCGGAAGTTTAAAGTATACTCAGTGAGCGCGTTCGGAAATATAACTGTCGCCGTGATCTTGAACCGCGAAGCCGAGTCTGAAATACAGTACAGTCCGTTCAGCGATATTTGCCGGACCTTTTCCTATTAAGTACAGTCGCCTTTAACTTTGCCGTTAATACTTGTGGACAGGCTCGGATGCAGTGGAGTATTTTTCATGTTCAATGGTTTCTGTCTGTTATTTGTTATTTTGACTGTGAATCAGAATTAACTATTTTGTCTTTTGTTTACATCAGTCATTCAGTGTGTGTCCCATCGTGGATCGCGAGAGTAGTTTGTGTGGTGCAGTTGGTTTCACCGTGCTTAGTGAGTGCAGTTGGTCTTTGTTTTTTTTTTTTTTTTTTGTAAAGTCATTTCTTGTAACCTGACTTGTTTGACACTCCGCCTTGGTTAATTTTATTTGATTAGGCTCCGTTCATTAGCACTGCCCTAGCACATTTCAAGTTAGCTGCAGGCCGCTGTTACCAGGTCTACCAGACTGCCTATTTAACTACTCAACATTTTACAGCTGCTGCTGTTACTTACAATTACTACTGTTTTAACTTGTACGTGTTTTTATTTGTGATTTTAAATTATTTAAGGACTTTAATCGTCAAATAAAAGCACTGTTTCATTTTGTTCTGGTTTTTGTTTGGCGATTTAAATTACTGAAGCACTGTTTTTGCTGCCTGCCTATTCATGAGTTAACAGCTATTGTCGTAGCATACAAGCAAAGTTTTTTTCGTTTTAACTCGTTTGTTTTATTCGTGGGGTTTAAATTATTAGTACATTAAATTATTATTCTAAAATATTTCTGCCTAGAGGCAATGTAACCTGTAATTTTCTCCCAAGTTAAAAATGATGTTCGCTTTGTGAACTGGTTACTGTTTGTTAAGTGTATTTCTACTTTTGATCCCGGCGGAGGTTCGAGTCCTGCCTCGGGCATGGGTGTTTGTGTTCGTCCTTAGGATAATTTAGGTTAAATAGTGTGTAAGCTTAGGGACTGATGACCTTTGCAGTTAGGTCCCATAAGATTTCACACACATTTGATCATTTTGAACATTTCTACTTTATGTTCTAGAAGTACCAATCACTACGCTACTTGGCTAGTTCTCCTATTACAGCACGTCTGTGCCACTTTCACCGTTGTGCAACGTGGGATGGTTTACTACTAAAATTCCGAGATAGCGCGTTCCAAGATGAGTAGATGGACATGCAAGGCGTAACTAAATTCCGTTAACAGACTCTGAGTACAAATTTCTTACACCGAAACAAGAAAAAAAAAGTCTGGTTAGCATCGGTTCCAAATGCATGCCTTAAGAGCTATGAACACTTGTTTATCTTTGCTATTGTGAAACACAGCTCTTCTACTGAACAAGTGCTCACAGTTCTTAAAGTATGGATTTGAGAGCCTAAGTCCACCACATATTTTTTTCCTGATTTGATGCAAGGAATCGGTCTTCAGAGTCTATAAAGCGAATTCAGTTACGCACTTTATTATTTCGTTCGACATATATCTCGCGAAAACACCATGAAAGTAAAATCAAAGATTCTAGCTGATACAAAGGTTTACCAGTACCACTCGCGATAGGAACTGAATAGGGAGAAAGTGAAAGTGGTTGACAAACTAACGTCCACCACGCGACATACACTGAGATGACAGAAGTCATGGAATACCCCCTTATATCGCGTCGGTTTAGTGCAGCAACTCGACGTGATATCTTCTCCACAAGTCGTTGGAAATCCCCTGCAAAATAACTGTGCCATGCTGCCTCTGTAGCCGTCCATAATTGCGAAAGTCTTGCCGGTGCAAGATTGTGTGCATGAACTTACCTCTCGGTTATGTCCCACGAATGTACAATGGGAAACATGTAGGATGATCTGGGTGGCCAATTCATTCACCCGCGTTGTCCAGAATGTTCTTCAAACTAATCACAACCAATTGTGGCCCGGTGACAAAAATGGTTCAAATGGCTCTGAGCACTATGGGACTCAACTGCTGAGGTCATTAGTCCCCTAGAACTTAGAACTAGTTAAACCTAACTAACCTAAGGACATCACAAACATCCATGCCCGAGGCAGGATTCGAACCTGCGACTGTAGCGGTCCTGCGGTTCCAGACTGCAGCGCCTTTAACCGCACGGCCACCTCGACCGGCCTGGCCCGGTGACACGCTGCATTGTCATCTAAATAATTCCACTGTTGTTGGGGATCGTGAAGTCCATGAATGACTGCAGATGATCTCCCAGTAGCCGAAAAAAAACATTTCCACTCAATGATCGGTTCAGTTGGAGCAAAGGATCCAGTCCATTCTATGTAAACACAGCCCACACCATTACGGAGCCACCACCAGCTTGCCCAGTGCGTTGTTGACAAGTAGGGTCCACGGCTTCTTGGGGTATGAGCCACTCTCGAACCGTACTGTCGGCTCTTACAAACTGAAATCGGGGCTCATCTGACCATGCCACGGTTTTCCAGTCGTCGGCATGGTGACGAGCTCAGGAGAGGCGTTGCTGTGACGTCGTTCTGATAGCAAGGGCACTCACGTAGGTCGTCTGCTGCCGCAACCAATTAACGGAAAATTTTGCTGCACTGCCCTAATGGATACGTACGTCTTAAGCACCACATCGATTTCTGTGGTTATCTCAAGCAGCGTTAATTGTCTGTTAGCACTGAAAGCCGCTGTTTTCGATCGTTAAGTGAAAGCCGTCGTGAGAGATAGTATCGGAAGTTTGGTATTCTTGGCACAGTATACTCTCTGGATCTCGGACTATTGAATTACCTAACGATTTCCTTAAAGGAACGTTCCATTCGTCTAGCGTCAACTACCATTCCGCGTTCTAAGTCTGTTAATTCCTGTCGTTGGGCCATAATCACGTCGGACACTATTTCACATGAATCACCTGAGTACAAATGAAAGTTCCGTCAATGCAGTGCCGTTTTGTACCTTGTCCAGAGCCGTTGCTAGGTTTTCTATCGCTACAGACGAGAACTAAAAAACGACACCCCCTCTTTTTCACTAATATCGGTCTCCCCGATATCCCCTCCGCCACCTCCAACATCCAACGGTACAACAGTGCAAATCTCTAAGTATACTTTCAGTCATTAAGCTAGGATGACTAGAAGTACTCACTTTCTGGGCACAGTCCTCAGTTCTCATGTATTGTCTTCAGTTCTCTTAAATCTGATTGAGGACAATAGATGTCCTCAGTTTCTCACTTTTTGTTCTCAAATTTTGAAATTTCCGTAAATAACTGAAATAGGAAGTCTGTGGTGAGCGCTTTAAACTATGACTGAAATAAATATACCAGTGCAGGCAAATTTGGTATCAGTTACTTATCCTATTTAATTACAAGGAAATGGGCTAATAAACATGTGAAACTCTTTTGTGGTCCGAATGAATTTTCGTACTCAGTAGCGGCTCTTTAGTTTTCACAAACGTAGAGGTAATACTTTTACTTTCGTTGAAACACGTAAAAACTTATTAAGTAAATGTTTCTTATGCTTTCCAAAACAATTCAGTATTTTAATTCGTCCGCATTCTCATTTTTTTCTCCTCATTTGCTCAATCTATCCGTTGTTTGATTTGAAATTAATTTTTTTCGTCCTTTGCCGCCCCTAAAATTTTACCGTCCTAGACGGTTGCCTAGTCTTGCCTAATGGTGGAAACAGCCCTAATCTTGTATACGCGATACTACCGCCATCTGTATGCGCGCTCATAGCTGTCCATGGCATGAGGAGTACATCTACATCTACATGGGTATGCTGCAAATCACATTTAAGTGCCTGGCAGAGGGTTTACAGAACCACCTTCGCAATAATTCTCTATTTGTACAGCGCGCGAAAAAACGATCACCTTTATCTTTTTGTGCGAGCTCTGATTTACCCTTCTTCTTGTGATGATCGTTTCTCCCTATGTAGTTCGGCGTCAACACACATCCACAGATGTAGATTTTGGTTTCACGGCATTAGACTCACAGAAGGGTACTGAATTAAAGAATATCGTTATTTTCCAAAGCACGCTGTTTAGCATCCCAGATATTCGGTCTCACTTCTAATAATCCCACACAGGAAATTAATTGCCTCGCTGCACAGGGCAGGCCTGCAGTGTGACGCTGAACATGTGACAGGGGAGCTTTAACTTCCTATCCTCAGAGGGTTTCTTGCTCCATATAGGTTCATAGCGTGTGCCGCGCAGCTTTTCACTCGCGCTGACGTTCCACTGCCCCCCTACTCCTGTGTTATCTATGACAGGTGCCAGTTGCAGCTGTCGTTCCAGAGGACTACGGACAAATTGGGGGAGCGCACTGTCTAACAGCACGCGTCGCCTATCAGCTTTGGGCTTATACCGAGGGCAGCTGCTACCATCTCCCTCCCACTTGCCGCGGCACTATGTGAAAGTTCAAATCACCCTCCTTATAATTGTAATATTCCGTTTACACCTTGTGACTTAGATCTGGGACATGAGAACGATTTGAACACACGGAAGGAATTCTGAGATGCTGGTATAGATATTAGATTGGAATAATCTAGCTAATTCTTAAAACAGTTTGTTACTTGACGTGGTCAAATTGCATATACGCGATCTGTTATTTTTTCATTTATTGGACTCTAAAATCATTAATTTTGAGGTATAGAGCCTATATATCACAATACTTACACAGTGGATACGACTATCTGATACATCTGAGTTAAAATTGCGTATTGTCTTTTGAAGCTATGCCTCTAAAATAACGTAGTGTGTTAATTCTGATCTCACCCTGCATGTGTTATAATTATGTGATATAATGTTATTAAACAGTAGATGCGACGATGCCTTAGTTTTGGGTGATTTTACACTAATGATTTATTGAGTTGTATAATAAGACTGAGTTGTGCAGCCTGCTGAAACTTTATGACGATGTGTCCTACCAGATGGTGATCGTATAGGGAAAAAAGGTACCCTGTGATCTGAATAAGGCTAGCAACTTTAACTAAAATTAGTAATCGAAAAGAATAATGTTAATATTCACTGGCATTTTCGTTGCCAGTTGGATAGGGAATTAAGTACTATTCACTGTAAACAATAAATTAATGAGGGTCACCAAAATCCCACCAGCGTCCAGCTTATTCCGTTTAGGCCTAATTTCTATTATTTCTTGATGTTAGGAAGAAAAACTAACTACATTTTGCTTACCATGGGGCTAACAGATTTATTTCCAGAATATATTCTTTCTAAGTAAAAAAAATGACTTTCTCTTGGTGAGCACTTACGACCCTTTGCCATATATTAATTACAGACAGTTAATGCAGGTTTCTTTTCTTTTTTGTGTGTTTTTGGGAACAAACCGTCCACATAGCCTGCAAGAAAAAGAATTTTAACAGTCCATAAGGGGTACCTAGAAGAACTCCGTCAATTTTTCGTATTTAATGCCCAAAGTTCGATTTATTTCTCAAACAAATTTATATTTCCTTAAGATAATATGACGGTACTCAAGCAAATCTGTAATTTTTTCGATTCCTTTATGTATTACAGTGACTAACAGTTGTGAGACATTAAAACGATCAGTTTACCCTAAAGCTATAATGACCTATTGGTTACGATGCAGATCAACCACTTCTGAGGATGCTGAATAATACGGGTATGCGCACAGCTGGGACTTAATTAGCAATTTTGTTTAACACTCACGATTCGAATTTGGCGAAACCGTCCATTCGAATAAAAGAAATGGCCTGGAACTTGTTTGTGGCAGTGCTAGTGAAGGAGCCGCCGCAGCGTGTTTGATTTCGGCCTACTCACCTGAAGACGGTGGCAAGGTAGGCCGCCGTAATATTGTGCCAAGATGACGATATGTTCCGGCTGGAGACCCGACATGAATACAACGTGGAAAATTTTTGTACAGACCAGTGTGTGTGATATCGGTCGGAAAGGATGACTGTTTGGAAATAAACAGTAGTGTAATACAGTGCTGAAACTATCCTTATTTCAACGTTTGCTTTCATTAAAGATATGTGAGGCTATAATTTACAACAAAGTATCTAACAATAACCGTAATTTTTGAGGCATCTACATCTACATCCACGCGGTTATTCCGCAGTCCACACTTAAGTGACTAGCGGAGGGTTCATCGAACCATTTTCATTCTAATGGCGCGTGGGAAAAAGGAACACCTAAATATTTCCGTACGAGCTCTGCTTTCATTTATTTTATTATGATGATCATTTCTCCCTACGTAGGTGGGTGTGAACAAAATATTTTCGCATTCGGAAGAGAAAGTTGGTGATTGAAATATCGTCAATAGATCGCGCCGCAAAGAAAACCGTCTTTGTTTCAGTGACTGCCACCCCAACTCGCGTATCGTATCAGTGACACTCTCTCCCCTATTGCGCGATAACACGAAACGAGGGACCCTTCTTTGCACTTTTTCCATGTCCTCTGTCAATCCTCCCTGGTAAGGATCCCACACGGCGCATCAGTAATCCAGCGAGGGACGGACAAGTGCAAAGTAGGCTGTCTCTTTAGCGGGTTTGTCGCATCTTCTAAGTGTCCTGCCAACAAAGTGCAATCTTCATTTCGCTTTCCCCACAATATTCTCTATGTGGTCTTTCCAATTAAAGTTGCTCGAAATTGTAATTCATAGGTATTTAGTCGAATTGACAGCCTTTAGTTTTGTGCGATTTATCGTATACCTAAAATTTATCGGATTTATTTTAGTACCCATGTGGATGACCTCGCACTTTTCTTTGTTTAGTGCCAATTGCCACTTTTCGCGCTATACAGAAATTCTCTCTAGATCATTTTGTAATTGGAATTGATCGTCTGATAATTTTACTAGACGGTAAATTACAGCGTCATCTGCAAACAATCTAAGAAGGCTGCTCAGATTATCATCTAGATTATTTATGTAAATCAGGAACAGCAGAGGGCCTATGACACTACGTTGCAGAACGCCAGATATCACTTGTGTTCTACTCGATGATTTACCGTCTATCACTACGAACTGTGACCTCTCTGAGAGGAAATCACGAATCCAGACACACAACTGAGACGATACTCCATACGCACGCAATTTGATTAATAACCGCCTGTGAGCAACGGTACCAAAAGCCTTCTGGAAATCTATGAATATGGAATCGATCTGAGATCCCTTGTCGACAGCACTCATTATTTCATGGGCATAAAGTGCTACCTGTGTTGCACAAGAACGATAATTTCTGAATCTGTTTTGGTTACGTGTCAATAAATCATTTTCTTCAAGGTGATTCATAATGTTCGAGTACAGTATATGCTGCAAAATCCTACTGCAAATTGAGGTTAGTGATATGGGTCTGTAATTTAATGGGTTACTCCTATTCCCTTTGTTGAATATTGGTGTAACCTGTGCTACTTTCCAGTCTTTAGGAACAGACCTTTCGTCAAGTGATCGGTTGTATATGATTGCTAAGAAAGGCGCTATTGTGTCTGCATACTCTGAAAGAAACCTGATTGGTATACCATCTGCATCGGAAAGCTTGCCTTTCTTAAGTGATTTGATTTGTTTCGCATCATCTAAGATATCGACACTAATGACCATTAAAATTGCCACACCACGAATATGACGTGCTACAGTCGCAAAATTTAAACGACATGAAGAAGATGTTGTGATACGCAAATTATAATCTTTTCAGAGCATTCACACAAGGTTGGCGCTCGTGGCGACACCTACAACGTGCTAACATGAGGAAAGTTTCCAACCGATTTCTCAAACACAAACAGCAGTTAATCAGCGTTGCCTGGTGAAACGTTGTTGTGATGCCTCGTGTAAGCAGGAGAAATGCGTACCATCACGTTTCCGACTTTGATAAAGGTCTGATTGTAGCCTGTTGCGATTTCGGTTTATCGTATCGCGACATTGCTGATCGCGTTGATCGAGATCCAATGACTGTTAGCAGAATATGGAATCGGTGAGTTCAGTAGGATCCCAACGGCCTTGTATCACTAGCAGTCGAGATGACAGGAATCTTATCCGCATGGCTGTAACGGATCGTGCAGCCACGTCTTGACCCCTGACTCAACTCAACAGATGGGGACGTTTGCAAGACAACAACCATCTGCACGAACAGTTCGACGACGTTTGCAGCAGCATGGACTATCAGCTCGGAGACCATGGCTGCGGTTACCCTTGACGCTACACCACAGACAGGAGCTCCTGCGATGGTGTACTCAACGACGAACCTGGGTGCACGAATGACAAAACGTCATTTTTTAGGATGAATCTAGGTTCTGTTTACAGCATCATGATGGTCGCATCCGTGTTTGGCGACATCACGGTGAACGCACATTGGAAGCGTGTATTCCTCATCGCCATACTGGCGTATCACCCGGCTTGATGGTATGGGGTGCCATTGGTTTCACGTCTCGGTCACCTCTTGTTACCGTTGACGGCACTTTGAACAGTGGACGTTACATTTCAGATGTGTTACGACCCGTGGCTCTACCCTTCATTCGATTCCTGCGAAACCCTACTTTTCAGCACAATAATGCACGACCGCATGTTGCTGGTTCTGTACGGGCTTTTTTGGATACAGAAAATGTTCGACTGCTGCCCTGGCCAGCACATTCTCCAGATCTCTCCCCGACTGAAAACGTCTGGTCAATGGTGGCCGAGCAACTGGCTCGTCGCAATACGCCAGTCACTACTCTTGATGAACTGTGGTATCGTGTTGAAACTGCATAGGCAGCTGTACCTGAACACGCCATCCAAGCTCTATTTGACTCAATGCCCAAGCGTATCAAGGCCGTTATTACGGCCAGAGGTGGTTGTTCTGGGTATTTGTTTCTCAGGATCTATGCACCCAAATTGCTTGAAAATGTAATCACATGTCAGTTCTAGTATAATACATTTGTGCAATGAATACCCGTTTATCATCTGCATTTCTTCTTGGTGTAGCAATATTAATGGCCAGTAGTGTACTTTTATGTCACTCATGCTAACAGCTATTCTGGCTTCGAATTATGGAATATTTACTTTGTCTTCTTCCGTGAAGTAATCACGGAAAACTGTATTTAGTAACTCCGCTTTAGTGGCACAATCATTTGTAACATTTCCATCGCAAATTCGCAGTGACGGTATTGACTGCTTTTTGCCGCTGGTGTACTTCACATACGACCAGAATCTCTATGGGTTTTCTACCACATTTTGAGACAATGTTTCATTGTAGAACCCATTAAAAGCATCTCACATTGATGTCCGCACTAAATTTCAAGTTTCCGAGAAAGTTAGCCAGTCTTGAGGATTTTGCGTTCTTCTGAATTTGGCATGCTTTTTCGCATACCTTTATTGTTAGCAACAAATGCCATCTATTGATGTGACCCGCCTAAACGTCAAGCAGTCCGATACCTACACATTAACAAATAATAGCAATCACAGTGTTTGTTGTTGTGGTCTTCAGTCCTGAGACTAGCTTGGTGCAGCTCTCCATGCCACTCTATCCTGCGCAAGCTTCTTTATCTCCCAGTACTTACTGCAACCTATATCCTTCTGAATCTGCTTAGTGTATTCATCTCTTGGTCTCCCTCTACGATTTTTACCCTCCACGCTGCCCTCCAATGCTAAATTTGTGATCCCTTGTTGCCTCAGGACATGTCCTACCAATCAATCCCTTCTTCTAGTCAAGTTGTGCCACAAACTTCTCTTCTCCCCAATCCTATTCAGTACCTCCTCATTAGTTACTTGGTCTACTCACCTAATCTTCAACATTCTTCTGTAGCACCACATTTCGAAAACTTCTATTCTCTTCTTGTCCAAACTATTTATTGTCCTATGTTTCACTTACGTACATGGCTGCACTCCATACAAATACTTTCAGAAACGACTTCCTGACGTTTAAATCTATACTCGATGTTAACAAATTTCTCTTCTTCATAAACGCTTTCCTTGCCATTGTCAGTCTACATTTTGTACCCTCTCTACTTCGACCATCGTCAGTTATTTTACTGCCCAAATTGCATAACTCTTTTACTACTTTAAGTGTCTCATTTCCTAATCTAATTTCCCCAGCATTACCCGATTGAATTCGACTGCATTCCATTATCCTCGTTTTGCTTTTGTTGATGTTCATCTTATATCCTCCTTTGAAGACACTGTCCATTACGTTCAACTGCTCTTTCAAGTCCTTTGCTTTCTCCGACAGAATTACAATGTCATCGGCGAATCTCAAAGTTTTCATTTCTTCACAATGGATTTTAATACCTACTCCGAATTTTTCTTTTGTTTCCTTTACTGCTTGCTCAATATACAGATTGAACAACATCGGGGAGAGGCTACAACACTGTCTCACTCCCTTCCCAACCACTGCTTCCCTTCCATGCCTCTCGACTCTTATAACTGCCATCTGGTTTCTGTACAAATTCTAAATAGCATTTCGCTCCCTGTATTTTACCCCTGCCACCTTCAGAATTTGAAAGAAAGTATTCCAGTCAACATCCTCAAAAGCTAAGTCAACAAATGCTAGAAACATAGGTTTGCCTTTCCTCAACCTTTCTTCTAAGGTAAGCCGTAGGGTCACTATTGCCTCACGTGTTCCAACATTTCTACGGAATCCAAAATGATCTTCCCCGAGGTCGGCTTCTACCAGTTTTTCCATTTGTCTGTAAAGCATTCGCGTTAGTATTTTGCAGCCGTGACTTATTAAACTGATAGTTCGGTGATTTTCACATCTGTCAACACCTGTTTTCTTTGGGATTGGAACTGTGATATTCTTCTTGAAGTCTGAGAGTATTTCGCCTGTGTCATACATCTTGCTCACCAGATGGTAGAGTTTTGTCAGGACTGGCTCTCTCAAGGCCGTCAGTAGTTCTAATGGAATGTTGTCTACTCCCGGGGTCTTGTTTCGACTCAGGTCTTTCAGTGCTCTATCAAACTCTTCACGCAGTATCGTATCTCCCATTTCATCTTCATCTAATCCTGTTCCATTTCCATAATATTGTCCCCAGGTACATCACCCTGGTATAGACACTCTATATACTCCTTCAACCTATCTACTTTCCCTTCTTTGCTTACAACTGGGTTTCCATCTGAGCTATTTTTACTCATACAAGTGGCTCTCTTTTCTCCAAAGGTCTCTTCAATTTTCCTGTAGGCAGTGTCTATCTTACCCCTAGTGAGATAAGCCTCTACATCCTTACATTTGTCCCCTAGCCATCCCTTGCTAGCCATTTTGCACTTCCTGTCGATCTCATTTATGAGACGTTTGTATTCCTTTTTGCCTGCTTCATTTACTGCATTTTTATATTTTCTCCTTTCATCAATTAAATTCAATATTTCTTCTCTGTAACGAGCACATATCAGACGAAATAAGAAGAGCCTGTAGTTAGGATACCTTATTTCGACGAGTGGGACAACAGCGACAGTATTATCAGGTCGGAAGGATTTTTTTCTATTTGTCGCCCAGACGGATCGTGTGTCACTGCAGGCTGAGATTCGGTCAGCGCGGTCTGCATACGCCGGCGGTCGCTTCCAGCGGAGGCGAGGCGCTGCCGGCAGGCGGGCCCTTGAGGTTGGATTCACGCCTCGGCAGCCGGCGGGGGCGGGCCATCAGCGACGCGTCATCTCGCATCGCGTCTGGCGCCTCGCGCCTCCAGCGAGTAACGCCACTGGAAGATGGAAGCTCCCAGACAGGCGCCCAGATGATACGCAATACGGACCCAGCGAGAAGCGCGGGGAGGGTGCTGAAGATTGCGCCTGTGTGTCACCAACTTCTTGTCAGATGGGACTTCAGGTACCAAGCATTTTTCTGGTTTTCCCTCTATTTAGAAGTCTACCGAATACGAATATTCGCGGATATATGGTAAGAAATCCTACTTGCATTTTTCTCACATGATATCCCGAAAACGTTGGATGACAGAAAGCAGATAGATGCAGTATTTCTTGACTTCCGTAAAGCACGTTACTCGATATCATGATACATTTACTAACAAAATGACGACTATATGACGTATCTAACAGAAATCTTGACTAAACTGGGAATTTATTGGCATACAGGACGCAGCATGTTATCTTGCGTAGAGGGTCACTCCACAAGAAATGCACGCTATTTTTGTAAAAATACAGTTTTCATTCTGCATTTGTGAAAGTCTTACAGTGTGTACGTACATCCTTCCCGCTTGTTTTCAAACTTAGTTCAACCAGTTACCGTGAGTGGCGTTTTTGTGTTAGCAGAAGGGCCAACACCGTGTTCCGAGCGGAGGCCGAAATGCACGCGTTTTAGCTCAAGCAGGCTAGCGTGAGGAGGGAAGAACTATACCAACGTGAGGTCTGGAACATGACAAGGAATGCGAATTCGGAAAGCGGACGTAATTAGTTTGATACTCAACTTTAATTCTTTAATGATGAACGTCGCTCTTGAAAGTACATGATTAACAATATTATCTGTTCAGAATACATTCTTGAAATAATTATAGCAACTGAATATGGCGCCTTGCTAGGTCGTAGCAAATGACGTAGCTGAAGGCTATGCTAAACTGTCGTCTCTGCAAATGAGAGTGTATGTAGACAGTGAACCATCGCTAGCAAAGTCGGCTGTACAACTGGGGCGAGTGCTAGGGAATCTCTCTAGACTAGACCTGCCGTGTGGCGACGCTCAGTCTGCAATCACTGATAGTGGCGACACGCGGGTCCGGCGTATACTAACGGACCGCGGCCGATTTAAAGGCTACCACCTAGCAAGTGTGGTGTCTGACGGTGACACCACAGGTGCCGTCACAGCTTCTCTGAAAGATGGCTGCTATACTTGACGTTCGTCAGAAGCAACGTGCTGTCACAGAATTCCTGTGCTGTGAAAACGAGACAGTGGAAAACATCCACAAGAGGTTGAATAAGGTGTATGGAGATGCTGCTGTCGATCGCAGTACAGTTAGTCGGTGGGCAAGCAGGTTACGTGATGAAAGCGGGTACGGCAATATTGAGGATTGTCCTCGCAGCGGCAGACCTCGTACTGCATACACTCCAGACAATGTGCAGAGAGTTAACGAATTGGTGACTGCTGACAGACGCATCACAGTGAACTAATTGTCACGTTACGTTGGGTTAGGGAAAGGAAGTGTTTGCAAAATACTGAAAGTGTTGGCGTTACAAAAGGTTTGTGCCAGGTGGGTTCCCAGGATGTTGACAGTGGCTCACAGAGAAACAAGAGCCGGCCGCAGTGGCCGAGCGGTTCTAGGCAATACAGTCTGGAACCGCGAGACCGCTACGGTCGCAGGTTCGAATCCTGCCTCGGGCATGGATGTGTGTGATTTCCTTAGGTTGGTTAGGTTTAAGTAGTTCTAAGTTCTAGGGGACTGATGACCTCAGAAATTGAGTCCCATAGTGCTCAGAGCCATTTGAACCATTTATGAGAAACAAGAAAAGCGGTATGCAGCGAACTTTTGGAACAGTATGAGAATGATGGAGATGAATTTCTTGAAAGAATTGTGACAGGTCATGAAACATGGCTCCATCATTTTTCACCAGAGACGAAGAGGCAATGAATGGAGTGACATCATGCAAATTCAACCAAGGAAAAAAAAAATTTCATAACCACACCTTATACTGGAAAAGTTATGGCTACGGTGTTTTTCGATTCCGAAGGACTCTCGCTTGTGGACATTATGCCAAGTGGAACCACCATAAATTCTGATGCTCATGTGACGACACTGAAGAAACGACAAGCTCGACTGAGTCGTGTTCGACCACATCGGCTAAAGCAGAATGTTTTGGTGTTGCACGACAATGCACGGCCACATGTCATTCAAAAAACCATGGAAGCGATCACAAAACTCGGATGGACAACACTGAAACACCCGCCTTACAGTTCTGACCTAGCTCCATGTGACTATCATCTCTTTGGGAAACTGAAAGACTCTCTTCGTGGAACAAGGTTTTAAGATGATGACTCCCTTGTGCAGGCTGCCAAACAGTCGCTCCAACAGGTTGGTCCAGAATTTTACCGAGGGGGTATACAGACGCTGGTTCCAAGATGGCGCAAGGCAGTTGAGAGGGATGCAAATTATGTGGAGAAATGAAAATATCGTTCCTAAAGGATGAATCTACACACTGTAAAACTTTCAAACATGTAGAATAAAAGATGGATTTAGAAAAATAGTGTGCATTTCTTTTGTGATGGCCCTCGTAATTGCAGACGCTGCCCAGGTAGGTGTTCTGGGTTAGTTTCACGTTCTGTTTATCATTTGCACGATAAGCCGTGCTGATATGGATGAAGTCATTTTACGTTGACGTTACACATTCATTTGTAAACATGTCTACATACTGATCATTTGCATGGTGTTCGATTTATATGTATCTACATAGATCTGAGTTAGTAATTCGTACCCACCACCTTTTACACACTGCAAAAGCAGAAATTCTGCTACGTGGTAGCAGTTGACAAGTCTTACAGCTTCTTTTCAAATCTAACTTTCGTGTCTGTCAGACGTTTTATATCAATGGGTTGAAACTAAACTTAACTAAACTCCATCCGTACAGGTCTAGGAAGACCCTAACGGTACTGACCGATCGCCGTGTCGTCCTCAGCCTACACCACTAGATGCGGATATCGAGGGGCGTGTGGTCAGCGCACCACTCTTCCTGCCGTTGTCAGGTTTGCCGACCGGAGCCGCTACTTCTCAATCAAGTAGCTTCTCAGTTTGCCTCACATTGACCGGGTGCGCCCCGCTTGCCCACAGCGCACGGCAGACCGGACGGTCACCCATCCGTGAGCCAACTAAGCCCGGCAGCTCTTAACTTCGCTGATCTGACGGGAATCGGTATTACTATTGCGACAAGGCAGCTGGTATATCAAGGTGTTGGTGATCAAATATTTAGGCTGCAGCGTTGTGCACCCCTTCATGTGCTAAAGGCAACCTTAATGTGGAACAAAGAATTTCATTTCTTCTTTTGTTGTTGCCGTTATGATTGATCCTTTTGAACTGCAGTACAATATTTACAATAACTTCATGAGGGAATAAATGTAATGTGAATCAGCTATCAAAAAGCCTGTCTCCTTAAACAGATGCCGACAAGACGATCGTGGATGAACGCAGCATATTATTCTTACAATACTTTTTTTTTTTTTTTTTTTTTTTTTTAGCTATGAGCACTTTCTATCTTAAAGATGAGTTATCCCCAACTTGAGGGAGGTACAGGAGAGAAGAAAGGATGGAAAGTGACAGTGATACACGAAGTACCCTCCACCGCACTCTACTAGGTGGTTCGCAGAGTATAGACGTATATGTGGATGTAGGTGTTCTCATCTTTTCCTACGTCTCCCGGCTCTCTTTCTTTGTGCCTTACAAAAAGCTTATCATTTTGGCATTCCATCTTCATTCATTCTATTAATATATTATTGTAATTTTCTTCTGTATTTGTTCACTCTTCCCCCAATTTTATAAAAACTAAGTTCCGTTGTTGTATATACGTTACGATTCTGCCTGATCTCGAGCAACCTCTAACTACTTTTTACTGTATTTTGTGATTTCCGCTCTTTGGATGTTAATCATGTCCTGTGTTAAAATTACAATATGTTGGCACGTACAGCGCTTAACAAATTGGCCAATACAAAATAGATTAAATACCTTGATCAACGACCAGCTGTCTTCAAATTTATAAATTTTAATTCTGGTGTTCTTTGTTGTCTTATTATTCAACGTTCAGATAATAGTACCACACATTGATTCAAAACGTTGAGTCTTCGTTTCTATATGTCCATCTACATCGTAATTTATACCTGCTTCCAAGCAGCAGAGATGAGAGATTTGTTCTACCGGTTTTCTGTAAGTAACTATGTTTGAACGAATTGGTCATTTTTCGTGAAATGCCATTACTCTACCTTTAGGTGCTGAAACGTCTCAGTTATACCTGTTATATCCATGCTAATTTGTACATAGCTATATACAGATCTTTGGAGATAATATTCTCTTTTTTTGCGTTACTACGCGACGTGGATGAAATGACATAGCCTTTTCTTAGCCCTTGAGCAGTTGCTAATACAAAGTTCTTAGTCCTTCCGGTAATGGCTCTGAGCACTACGGGACTTAACATCTGAGGTCATCAGTCCTCTAGAACTTAGAACTACTTAAACCTAACTAACCTAAGGACATCACACACATCCATGCCCGAGGCAGGATTCGAACCTGTGACCGTAGCAGTCGTGCGGTTCCGGACTGAAGCGCCTAGAACCGCTCGGCCACCGCGGCCGTCCTTCCGGTATTGATTAATATATTAGCTGTTTGGTGTATTATCTTTGTTATCAAAAATAAATGACGATGGTGTCCTCCGAGACTTGTAATTTCCCATAGTTTACATCTGTCTAACTTTTTCTAAGGCTTTTTTCTTTCTTTTTTTTTTTACCGAAAAATGCAATATACCTTTACAAGTTGAATCCTCGTCTTTTTTTACTTTTTATTTTAGAGCAAAAATGTTATCTGTTTTTGAATGACGTTAACTTACCCCGATTTTTTATTAACCTGGAGTATACTATAAGGTGTAGCTAAGTAGGCTTATCCCTCTACAGTTTTCGCAGTTATTCGTTTCACGTTTCTTAAACAGAGATATTGCTTAAGCTGCTTGCCATGCAGAGGGCATGTCACTCTTCTTTCAGCAGTCGTTAATTAAGTTCAAGAACACCAGTGCAAAAAAGTTACCTCAGTTTTTAGCAGTTCAGAGTTTATTCCTTCTACAGCACAAACTGTTCTGTTTTTTGAATCTTTCAATGCTTGTCTTAATTCTGATAGTGTCAGAAAGGAACGAAGGTTAGATTTAACGTTCCGTCGACATCGAGGTCATTATAGAAGGTGCTCAAGCTCAGATGGTGTCAACGACGGGGAAGGAAATCGGCCGTATCCTTTCAAAGGAACCACCCAGGCATTTGCCTGGAGTGCTTTTGGGAAATCACGAAAACCTAGATCTGAATGGCAGGACATGTGTTCGAAACGTCGTCCTTCCGAACACGAGTGCAGTGTGCTAACCACTGCAGTACCTCGCTTCGCCTCTGGTAGTGCTATTTAGTCTACTGTAATAATATAACAGTAACTAGTATTAGGTTAAAAGCTTAAGTACGGTCTGAACATTACTATTTCAGTCTGTTTTTGCAAGCAGTCGATAGTAAAGATCATTGGTCGTTTAGTCATTATTATTACCCACTTGGTATCTTATGCCACTATACGGTCTTGAGTACAAAGAAGCAATCTGGGCAACGTAGATGCCTTGTTGTCATTTATGTGTGAAGTAAGAGCGTCTTGTGCGTATTACGAAATACTAAAATAACTGCAGATAAACTTAACCATCTCTCGTCGATAGTTCACTAGTATTCTAGTTTTGTTTCCCCTGACGCATTAAAATCAGAAACTGTGATGCAACTTCTGTAATCTGCCACACCCTACCGAAATGTTTTCTTTCCCAAAAGCATTTTACTTTAAATCTCTTTCTCGACTGTTTTTAACGGTTTTCCTTGCCGATGGTTCATTGCTCGGCGCGAATCAACGTCACAAAATTTCAAGACCACATGAACACGACTGACGGACTAGAAAAACGATTGCTCAATGAAGTTTTAAGCAAGAAACAAACGGGTTAAATGCGTTAGAAAACCAAAGTACAAAGTAACACCTATTTTCGGCGTCGTTTCAACGCCCGTTGGATATGCAGTGCTGCCAACGACCGATCTCAAAGCATGCGTTTAATTCCATTAGGATTGGAACCAAAGCATAGAATAAATGTCCACTGATGAAAAGGAAAACGACGTTTCCTAATGACTGCACCTACCATACAGAACGCAGCTTTCAAGCAAATTGATGTCTCTGGGAAAGCTTCTGATCTCAATTCTCTATTGGTAGAGATAAAAGTGGGCGAAGAAGCACTTTAATTTCCACAGAACTAAAAGCCTGAAATTAAATATTCAAACTATGTCTCACTTTGGTTTTTCATATTATTCGTTTGAACTCTTCTCGTACAAGCATTCGTCTTAGCGTGGGCAAAATTTCGTTCACTCTATTAAAGTAACAACGGTGTAACTGAGCTCATTTAAATCTTTAAAATCACTGTAACCAAAATACATACAAAAACTCATTTCATCGCATTCCTTTAACGCAAACCTAGAATTATTCTCTTTTACTGGCTAATGTGCTAGCTTTTGTAATACTGAATATGACGAGTATCACAGAGGCGGACCAAAGTTTGCCGAAAGTATTGTTTCTTCAGAAATCTCCTGCGAAAGAGCCACTGCACTGAGAAAACTACTGACCTTTACTCCTTACTCAGAAAAATTGATATATTCAAACAGTTTCTTGCAAAAGGAACTCTTTTCAATTACGTAAAAGGTCTTACCATAAACATTGCCTTCCACAGTCTTCATTAGCAATATGGCCACGAGAGCAAGAAATTAAATCACTGGTGCCTGGACATCTCACGGCAAACGCTGCCTCGACTGTCTTCGTATTAACAAGGCCACGACAATAAGACATTACGTGCTCTGGTTGACTGTTCCATCGGTTCTTGGTAGAATGTTTTGGACGCTGTGAATGAAACGCACACAACACTAGTGTAATATTCTACAATATTTATTATTTATTACACGAACCAGTTTTCAACTGTTACGTCATGATCACGTACCAAGATAAATATGTGGTGCAGTGAAATTTTGTTGGATCAAAGAGTTCCAACTAGTGCATGCAAAGAGTAGCTCCAATTCCAGAGATGAAAATGTTAATGTTAGAATAGGAATGAAACAAGCGAGCTTACTTCAATGTAAATGCTATGTAAAATTATTTAACTAAGGTAAAATATGTGACCCATTAACTAATGAGCTATAGAGAAATTACAACAGTTGTATATAGAAGAACGTAATTGAATAGTAAATTTTGGTGACACATTCCAGAGATGTGGCTGAACAAAATAATTTTGTGCTTAACCTATCATAAATTATAAAGAGATAAGATATAATAATGATATTAAGCAGGTGAGTGATGCAGCTGTGAAAATACAAAGTAAAACTTTGCGAAATTATACTAACTGAAATAAAGGAAATGGAGCATGTGAGTTAGAGGAGTAATTTACAACGTGGTCTGACATTAAGACACTAGTGCGTTGACACGAAAAAACGCACAAATGCCAAGTAAACCTGATACAATTAGCATTTTTGTTGCTTACGGTTTCTCACAGCTGGTACTGAATATACTGATTTAGCATCGCATGACAAACTGCAAGTGACATATATATATTCCATTGGCACCAGCTTGGCAAGAAATACGTCCAGTCAAAGACTATTCCCATGCAAAATAAAGAAAAGCACTTGTCCTACTACTTAATTCGAAGAATGAAGTAAAAATTTCCACTTCTTCCACTTCGTGCAAAAGAAGAAACGGAGGTTTCAGTCACGCTACTATAAAAGTTTCTGTCAGAGAATCTAGGAAATTTTCCAACATTTAACAGAGTATGCTTTATTTGTGTCGTTAACAATGAACCACAATTGAATTACTTTAATAGTATGCATTCCATATGGCCATTGTTATAATCCACTAAATAACTGGTCATCAAAACCTTTCAGGTAGACGACTCCACAGGTAACGCCACTCTTCGTTATTGAACCTCTGCCCTTACGTTTAAGAATCACAATTTGTCTTCCAGAAGCGTGTCTAACAATGTCGACGAACAATGATACACGCACTGCCCGTTGGCCTTATGTTTACAAAACCTTTTCCTTTTTCGAGGATAAGACCACCAGAATTACACTCCCACTTACGTCTCCTTTTAAAGGTTGACGTTCTACGAGCTCGGAAATTTCCGTAGAAAGGCTTGCAAAAATAATGAGCAGCAGTCGTTCGCGAGCAGCTATTCAGCCGCGAAATTGCAGGCCCGGCCGTGCGCCCCGGAATGGCAAGCAGTAGCTTTTGACAGTGAAGTAGTGACCGTAATTATCCGGACTTAGGACTGCTGCTTTGGTAAACAACTTAATATCACCCCGCCAAAGAGAAGGCTGCTTTCCACGGTCACCGCACTCCTCTCTAGTAATTGCCCCAACCGAGCAGTCGTTCGTCGATCTCGGAGTTGACAACGGGCAGCAGCGTAATTTAGGAGATTGGCTAAAGAGAAACTAGAAGTCCAGAAAGCACGAACTCCTTTGTGGCGGCATTTACTTTCGAATTAACGAAGTGAACTGTTATTTACTGTAATATCGGAATAACCGTACCAAACATGCAGTATACGAATAGCTCAGTCGCAGCTGCTTCTGAATGAAGTGACTAATTTGCTCCCATGAAGTCGATAAAATCGACGATACTTTAATACATAAAGGATTTTCGAAAGTTAGTTTTGCGTAAGCAGTATCCGACTGCCTCAAAGATAACGTCGTAAGAACAGAGCAGTTATTTTTGGTATTGGTAACCAAGTCAGCTGTTTCAGTAATGACATGTTTGATACAGATGCTTGACATATTTTTCAGAACATTGCTTTTCGAATGCATACGAGTTCATCGAGTAACTGCAGTGCCTTTCCATCATCTCTAGATAATGCGTTTTCGTACGTAGGATGCTTCTACTTTCGAAATGATTACTTTGTGTCATCCTTAGCTATTAGCTTATTGTGCCCCTTTGGGAATTCTGAAGCTACCTCTTTTACTTTGATCGTAGTAGTGAGAAACTGCATTCATAGAACATATTATATTCCACATATTTAAGGACGCAGACAGTAAAGTTTCCTAACAAGGATGATAGGGGCACAACCACGTCATACGCGGATTCCGTACGCAAAACACTTATAAAGGTCGCATTTTTCTCTTTTTGCATAGAGAACCCACATCGGATGTACTAGTGTCCGTAACCATCATGATTATAAGAAACATTTATTACGAACGCTCCCAGATGTGTGGAGTAGAAGACAATGTATGTGGTACAAGTAACAGAGGCAGCTAGAAAATGCCCAAGCAGTCGATATTAGCGAATATCTGAGCATGAAATAAAGCGATTTCTTCAAAAATAAAAACGGCCTACGCAATGAAATGGTTTCGCTCAAGAAATAAACATAGTCTTCAAACCGATAACCATTTTTAGCCAAAGACAACAGACCTCAGAGAATGGGATGTTAAACATACCCGCACCGAAAATGTTTCTCATGAACATTTTACTCTTGAAAATCTTGGTCATGCTAAGCACCACAGATGACACTCTAACGTTTCTATGTTGTTTATCTGTGAATGAAAATACTGAATACTTTTTTTTCAAAAACTCACACCTTGTGTAAAGTGTGCTTTAGATATCGTATTCAACTGATGAGCAATACTGACTGTTTGTTGACCATATGTTGCGTATGTGAACACTGTCATAAAACAAAACTATAACGCAATGAAATACTGGAAATACAATTAAATGCCAAAAGTAACTAATTGTGTACTCGCTGAGAACTGTTTAAGTGAAACTTAGTACTGTAATAAATTTTGAAAGCTGCGTAACATGAACTGCAATTTCTGGCTTGAAATGTGCACAAAAATTAAAACCTGCTCTACTCAGAATACAAATAGCTGTTTGAGATTACTTACACTGTTCATTCTAAATTTACCGTGAAATGAATACCACTAACTGAATATAGGCGTTGATATACGTCAACGGGGACAGTTGAAAATGTGCGCCCCGACCGGGACTCCAACCCGGAATCTCCTGCTTGCATGGCAGAGGCTCTATCCATTTTTTTTAAACTTCAGTTTGTTCGTTTTCGATCGTTGTATCTGCTCGGGGTGGACATCGCAAGACACCCGTTTCAGTTCGTCGTTGATCCATTAACATGCTGAGCTACCGTGCCGGCATCTGAGCCACCGAGGACACAGAGGATAGTGCGACTGCAGGGACGTATCTCTGTCACGCCTCCTGTGAGACCCACATTCCCAGTTTATTGTCCCGCACTATATTCGTAGTGCTCCTGCCCTTTATACTCATTACTCGCGACCTTTTTGCCGATTCCCGTAAGAGTTCGGGCACTGTTTGTGCATCAGCACAAAGGAAGATGGTCAAATGGCCGGTGAGCCTTAAATATATATATATATATATATATATATATATATATATATATATATATATATATATATATATATATATATATGAAGATGGTATCTGTTCTTTCGGACATGTCCGAAAGATCAGATACCATCTTCATATATATACTGTCTAAATTTATCTGCTTGCTTAGCACAACACTTATTAATTCTGACTACGAACTGTTTCCTCACAAGAGTGCGAAGTCAGATCTGGCCTAAAATAAACGTAACTTACCTCGTGATCAGCATGTTGTTTCGTGCCTGACGTTCTCGAAAGCAAATAGAATTCAGCAGATGCAGCAGTTAAATAAAAAGTAAACTTCTCACAATTTTTTTTTTTCGTTTTTGCTTGTCAGAAACGATCAGTGGCTTCGTGTGTCATAACGTGCAATGCACACACGACAGAATTACAAAAATTTGCTAAGAATGATGAGGAGGGCTTTACTTTAAACGAAATCGTTCTTGAAAAATTAAATTCTGCTTATTGTCAAAAAAGACTGTACAACATAAGAAGTCCCTAAGAATTACGAAATTCTCTCAATATAAAAATTATACACATTTACACTAATTTCAATATTTGTAACATAATGAAAACAAGGAGATCAAATTAACACTAATTATTAAATCGTTAGTTATCTGAGCGACAAAGAGAAAGGATTTGTAGACTTAGAGAAAGCTTTTGACAATGTTGACTGGAGTACTCTCTTTCAAATTCTAAAGGTGGCAGTGGTAAAATACAGGGAGCGAAAGGCTATTTACAATTTGTACAGAAACCAGATGGCAGTTATAAGAATCGAAGAACATGAAATGGAGGCAGTGGTTGGGAAGGGAGAGAGACAGGGTTGTAGCCTCTCCCCGATGTTATTCAATCTGTATATTGAGTAAGCAGTAAAGGAAACAAAAGAAAAATTCGGAGCAGGTATTAAAATCCATGGAGAAGAAATAAAAACTTTGAGGATCGCCGATGATATTGTAATTCTATCAGAGACAGCAAAGGATTTGGAAGAGCAGTTGAACGGAATGGACAGTGTCTTGAAAGGAGGATATAAGATGAACACCAACAAAACCAAAACGAGGATAATGGAATGTGGTCGAATTAAGTCGGGTGATGCAGAGGCAATTAGATTAGGAAATGAGACACTTACAGTACTAAAGGAGTTTTGCTGTTTTGGGAGCAAAATAACTGATGATGGTCGAAGTAGAGAAGATTTAAAATGTAGACTGGCAATGGCAAGGAGAGCGTTTCTGAAGAAGAGAAATTTGTTAACATCGAGTATAGATTTAAGTGTCAGGAAGTCGTTTCTGAAAGTATTTGTATGGAGTGTAGCCATGTATGGAAGTGAAACGTGGACGATAAATAGTTTGGACAATAAGAGAATAGAAGCTTTCGAAATGTGATTCTACAGAAGAATGCTGAAGATTAGATGGGTAGATCACATAACTAATGATGAAGCATTGAATACAACTGGGGAGAAAAAGAGTATGTGGCACAACTTGACAAAAAGAAGGGACCGGTTAGTAGGACATGTTCTGAGGCATCAAGGGATCACAAATTTAGCATTGGAGCTCAGCGTGGAGGGTAAAAATCGTAGAGGGAGACCAAGAGATGAATACACTAAGCAGATTCAGAAGGATGTTGGTTGCAGTAAGTACTAGGAGATGAAGAAGCTTGCACAGGATAGGGTAGCATGGAGAGCTGCATCAAACCAGTCTCAGTACTGAAGACCACAACAACAACAACATTAAATCGTTAGTTATCTGACCGACAAAGATTTTCTCCAAATAATAGTTCGTTATTACGCATGCATTGTATACCTTGAAATGTTCCTTCATAAATCTTTTCCATCTATATAATCGTTAACATATTTTTGCAAACAAGTTATCATGCCCATAATAAAGTATTTCATACAATTTCTCCCAAATTCACAAATATCAAACCTATTTCTATGAACACTCGGCTGCTCGCTACTCTGTTCAAATAGGAGTGCCCCAGCGGTGCACAACAGGCAGGTAAAGAAGCGTACCACAGGTAAACAAAGCGCGCTCTTTCACCTTTGTTACACTACAGTAAAGGTGAATTATTAGAATCACAGAAAATATATGATAACTTTACACCACTAATGTTATCAGTCAATGAAAACTACCTCAGGTGCCTCATTAAACATTCTTTTGTTACGATCGGTTGCATTCTTTGAACATCTTCAGGTTGCAAAACTCGGAAACCTGAAGATATTCAACGAACGAAAGCAGTCGTGACACAACAAATGTATAATAATACAGCCCATGTTGTTTTCATTAATCATCAACATCCACATGTTAACATGATACATTTTTATTTCTTTACATGCTAAGTAGGATAGAAGACAGTGAAAATACTGACAAATTTGTGCCAGCGGATTTTATATCTTGTTGATGACTCTGCCTGAAAGCTGGATCTCTTTCAACTTATTCTGTTAGATATTACGCAATTCCAACAACGCACAGAAGAGTTCTCCCGCAATCTTTCCTTTGCTGCTAGTCACTTAATCAAACCTTTCTGCTGATATGAATGTTATTTACTCTCTGCGGGATCTGTCGTTAGCATGACGATAAAAATATGTTTGTTTTGACGTACTCCTCCACTCTTCAGATGAATCTCTATGCGTCTGCCCGAGTTTCAATTGAAGCAGACCTCCCGTATTCCGGCCATTACCAGCGGCTGCCAAAAATACATTACGGCGCTCATTCAGTGCAGAGCCCGCCGCCGTCCGCGTTGCCAAGTTCTCGGAACGCAATGCGGGCGTCGCGGTATTCATCCGTCGCAGGCCCTCCGGAACTGGAACACGGATTAAGGCGAGCTACCGGCCAGAGAGAGAAGCTGCCAGAAGTATTAAAAAAACACGTTCGCCGCAACCCTTCCGCTGAGCCGCCGACTTCTCAATATACAGACTAACAGGCAAAGTTCGCAGAGCAATAAAAACATATATCAAGACTAGAAACGGAAAAAAAGACGAGAAAACCTCAGATGCTTTTCCCAGAGAGGTACGTTTCTTGACACTTTCATTCGACAGAAAGTAAAAAACTTTTGAAACAAGTTTTCCCGTGATTACTTCGATCCTGTGGTGGCGTTAAAGAATTTTACTGGAAGTTGTTTGCTATAGTGTGGTCTATGAAAGTGGGACATGGACACAATAAATTTGCTATCCACGTCCAATCGAGATCAGCGCTCAAGAGCGGAAACAGTTATTATCGGATGTTCTTTTTATAATCCTGGAAAGTACAATATACTCTATGAGCTTGTTATTCATCTACACTTATTCTTACCTTCATAGCATTAAGCTCTACAACAGAGTGAAGGAGAGTTTCAGCCATATACAGAATTATGCGTCCCGTTTCTTTGATTAATGCACTGTATGTTTGCCACTAAATTGTAACTTGAGTTTTTTTTGTTTTCTATACACAAAAATACCTATAGGGTATAGAACGCCACTGCTTTTGGTGAAAAGTTGATTCCTAATGAGAATACGTAGGATAACCGAATGCCTACATCAGCGTGAAATACATTTTGTCGATGCCCTCGTCTCCTTCCAGGATCATTGCACCGTGGAGATGGAAGACGCAAGAGGAAAGAAATCGTGTCGGTACCCAAACACGACAAACAGCGGGACTAACAATCACACTGACACATGCAAACGTGTTTCGTATGTATGCTCACACGATAAGGGAGAATTTGTCAACGGCATTCTAAATACAGCTTTACAAGATGTCCTGCCCTTTCTAGTTAATTAATTTAGTGCGTTGCAGTTACTTCTCCAGGCCATTTGCCTCTGGGAATGATTCTTAACCTCGCGTGGGAAATCCAGAGTGTATCAGAATTAATCGCGTAAATGTACACGATACTAGAAGCTAAAAATCTCAGTAATCACGGGCTCTAAAATGCATACCTTTACTGGTCCACCTTCGTTCCTGTGATACGTATCCCTCCCATTGAACAATTGCTCATAGTTCATAAGATATGCTCTTTAGAGCTCATGTTTAATGGACATTTCCTCTCTTGCTTCGGACAATAATACCTCCTCCAAAAATATGGAAAGCAAGGAGGTCGCTGTATCGAGGATAAAGAAGTGCTCATAGAGCTTTTAGAGCCCATAGTTCTTTGCTTCTAGTATAGTGTATTTTCTACTGTACATTTTTACGCTGTCGCTCGTGTTACACACTGTATGTGGGATGTTTATTATAGGTACAAACTAAAGGGACAAGTAGAGGAAAAAGGAACAAGCAGACAATGTTCACAAACGAACGTCCGAGAACCAGTATTTTCCCCGATACTACGTATTACGACTGAGTACGCGATCACCTTAGAACAGACACACTGAGGGCCGAAACTACAGGTATGAACTTGAGGACATACACACTACAATCGTCCCACATGGCCACAATTCACGTGAAGACAACCTTCAACAGGTCTCCTTATTGATACCTGTACACTTCCAAAAATTCCACGCATGTTCCGAAAGTACTGATATCATCGACAATGCATTCCCCTTGTTCATCGGCCCTGTCAACATGGCTGGAAAAGACCTATGATTTCAAATATCCCAAAAAAAAAAAAAAAAAAAAAAAAAAAAAAACCGATGGTTCAAGTGTTTGATCCAAGCTGTCTATAAACTTGTGTCGCTGGCAATGAAGTTAAGCCTGCTCACCAACATTTAGCTGACCAGGCAGGAAATATGGCCATAACAGGGAAACGATTTCCGGATCAATATTAACTGGGATTATATGCTTGTTTCACTTTTCCTTACACTGCGCTTTCGTTTGTAACTATAACAGTCCAGCGTCCCGTATTTGTCCAAGGCTCTGGTTACAAATTCCTTTTCTCTGAAGCCAGCTACATAATTCTGTTCCATTCTCATATGTGCTTTTCTGAATAAAATTTTTCCTGCTCCTTGTTCTAAGTTTTCGGTGCCGATGTTGTTAAATCGGCCACGGCGGCGAAAACTGACGTTGTATGGTGAAGCCACCTTGAAGATAATCAGTAACCACGGAAGAATTAAATACAGTTTCTCCTCAATGAAAGCTTTGGCTGTTACGTATAACTAAATAATAGAGTTCACATCTCTATCCTGATCGCAATGTATAACTGAGGCGTGCTCTGGAACAATGACTTAACTGAAATCCTAAACAGTCAGCAACATATTGCACTATCACGTCACCCACTCTGAAATCACAATATTTCCTTATATATGAATGAAAATTAGTCCGTGTGCGAAAGCTTGAAATGAACAAAAAAAAAAAATTTTAAACATTTGAAGCTCTGTATCTCGATCTCAATACAATTCATCTAATTCATTGTTCCAGAGAACGTCTCAACTGTTACAAACCTTTCGTTCAGGTTCCAAGAGAGTATGAAGTCAGACAGGAAGGCTTGTATCTATTAAATATGAAAAGACTAGCTTTTTTTAAGTATGAAAAGCCCACCTTTTTTCCAAAGACACAGAGTCGATGGTTAAGAGAAGAACCATTCGAGGGATCAAACTATGATCTTCATTCATTGCGCTGCCTTTTCTTACCACTGAATTTACGATATCAGAAAAGGAGGATCGTTTGTATTGAAGATTGTGGTTCAGAACAGACAACACTATATCGCAAGTTGGCCGTAGTTTGAAAGACATGGCAGTGGGACAGAAAAAAAAAACAAAAAAAAAAAAAAAAACGGGACTTACGTTGACGAGTCAGATCGCTGTTGCAGAAGCAACGAAAAAAGCAAACAAAATTTAAATGAATGCAAAATCCCCAAGATTGTCAAAGTTATGCAGAAGTTTGAAACATAGCACGTACTTCAATCACTATTAAATAAGAGAAATCAGGGTTCGCACAGAAAAATCTAAATGCTCGTTTTTCCCTCGCGCTGTTCGAGATTGCAACGGTAGAAAGACAGCTTGAAGGTGGTTGATTGAACCCTCTGCCAGCACTTTATTGTGAATAGCAGAGTAATCATGTGGGTGCAGATGTAGACGCAGATTTATTTTTCGTTTGTGCTGACTTTTAGTTCTGTCGCTAGTTACGGAGTAAGGCAAGGATGCATCAGTAAAAAGTACCCCAGTTATCTTGCCCATCAGACGTGCTGTGCTTAGAAGTAACATAGTCACAATGAGGGAAAGAGTGTGTTGAGGGAGCCAAAGGAGACTAACTACAAACAGATGTAATAGCAATCGAGGGACCTATGGTGTAAATCAACGCCACGTCTTACACGTAATTGATAGAAAAGAAAGAAATATTAGGTTTTAACGTCTCACTGACGACATAATCACAATCGCATGGGGGAAGGAAGGGGCGGGAAATCAACCGTGTCCTTTTTAAATTGAACCATCCCAGCATTTGCCTTTAATAAGTTAGGGAAAGAGAGGAAAAAATAGATTTGAGCTGGCGGACGGGGACGCGTGCTCCTGCCCTACCGAATGCAGTTCAACTGTATCAAATGATGATATAAATTCTGTAAAAGAGTGCGCGATCTTTTTTGGGACTTCATTCATAAATATCCACCTTAGTCCCATACGCTATACAATTGTAAATGACTGGTTCCGGCATACTGCCACCATCACATTATTAAAAGTATTCTGATACATGCGTCACAAGTGTCAACCAATCTGTACATGTAAGTAAACAACAATTGTCTCACCAGTACGGTGTAGTTCTTAAGAGACGAAATACTGTGTCAGCTGCAGGAAAATGCGGAAGGGACCTACAGTGGACTTTCGGAAGCCAAGTTACCATTACGGAGAAACAATCCTAATTTTAAATGGAAAAGATCAAATTATGCATATTCTACTGTATTGCACTGCCCGGTCACACTAACGTGACCACCTGTGAAGAGCCTGCGGACAGTTGCGAAATGTGCAATGAGCGACTGAATAAGGTCCTGGAAGGTACCAACAGGGATGTGAAGTCTTTCCGACTACAGTTCTGTGACCAGCTGCACTAGATTTCTCTATTGTGGATCCATGGAACGTACAGCCTCGTAGAGGTCTTTCCACAGATTGTCCATTGGGTTTAAGTCCGAAGAGTTCGGTGGCCAGGGGAGTACACAAACTCATCCTGGTACACTTCGAGCCACACACGTACACTACGAGCTTTGGGAGACGTTGGATTGTCCTGCCGATAGATGCCATATTCCCGAGAAGAAGTACACTGCAGGGTTGGTTCCATGCTTGTCTTCATCTACTGCCATTACCAGGGACTTTAAATTCACATCCACAGTTAGAAGTCTGTTAGAGAACCGTAGGTTCTCTGTGGAATTCCAAGGGATGCATAGCAGGTGGCGGGCCCAGAAAAATGGTCTCCCTCAGGGCAGCGTACTGGCACCTTTACTTTTTAACATATACACCAACGATCAACCACTGCCAGCTGGTACGGAAAACTATATCTACGCCGATGACCGTGCTATGGCCGTACAGGGTGACTCCTTTGAGGATGTTGAGACAAAGCTCACGGATGCGCTAGACATGCTCTGTCAGTACTACACCTACAATCAACTCAAGCCGAACCCTAGCAAAACACAAGTTTGCGCCTTCCATCTCCGTAACAAGCAGGCATCCCGTAAGCTGCGTGTCTTCTGGAAGGACACACTCCTCGAACACTGCGTTAACCCCAAATACCTAGGAGTAACCCTAGACAGGGCTCTAACGTATAAACAGCACTGTATTAACACCAAAATGAAGGTGAGCGGCAGAAATAATATTCTTGGGAAAATAACGAACTCCTCCTGGGGCGCAAAGCCAGAGGTAGTGAGGACCACAGCACTAGCAGTTTGCTTCCCAGCAGGCGAATATGCAAGCAGTGTCTGGTACAACTCTACCCATGCTAAACAGGTCGACATTGCTCTGAACGAGACCTGCAGGCTCGTCACTGGATGTCTGAAACCGACGCCAACAGACAAGCTCTACCATCTTGCTGGGATTGCACCTCCTCCAGTGCGAAGAGAAGCGGCAGCCTATAGGGAAAGAGCGAGGGCTGAGAAGGCAGAGAGCCACCCCCTCCACAAAACTCAGCCAGCCACCAAACGCTTGAAATCTAGACGCAGTTTTCTTTGAGCAACCGAAGATTTTAGCGACCAACCTGGATCTAGGGTGGAGAGATGGAAGCGGTCAGGAGAAGGGCACTGGATGGAACCAAAGGAAGAATTGGCACCAGGTTACGATGAGGATTGGGTGGTCTGGAGATCACTAAACAGGCTACGCACCAACACTGCACGGTCAAGAGATAACCTTCTGAAGTGGGGATATTCTACTACATCTAATCTCTGCGACTGTGGAGAGGTGCAGACGACCCAGCACATGTATAACTGCCCTGTATGTCCTTCACACTGCACTTTAGAGGATCTGATGTTGGCAACCCCAAATGCTGTCGACGTAGCCCGCTTATGGGCCAAATGCCTATAACATTTTGTTTCTGTGCACACATATTTGTATATATATTTTATATATTTTTTTCATATGCCTGTAATTAATTTTTTTTCTGTGTGCTATTCATTTTTTTATATTCCTGTATCCATGGTGCTTCTGACACGAATAAAGAAAATCTACTGTACCTTCCAGAACGACGAGACCACCCAGGGAATGCTACGAAAACTTTAATCACACCATAACGCACTCTATCCAGTGTGGGCCCTTCCGACGATGCAACAGCTATCTGTTGGGTGTAGCACAAAACATGATTCATCTGAAAAGGCCACTCAATGGACGTCTAGTTACGGTAATGGCTTGCAAATTCCATCGTTTGTCGCCGATGAACAACAGCCAGAACGAGTGCATGAACCAGGAGCCTAATGTGGGCCCCACACGCAGCAACGCTCGCTTAACGATCGTTGGGGAGACACTGTTGGTAGCCCCATCGTTCATCTGCGAGGTCAGTTGCTCAGCGACTGCACGTCCATTCGCCAGTAAACACCTCCGCAGCCGTCGTTCAGCTCTGGTATCTACGGCCAGTGGAGCACCGCACTGGCCTCGACCCCGGTTTTGCGTAGCATCATTTTGTCATGCATGCTATACCGCAACTGTATTAGCTTTTGTGTAATACGTGAATGATCTATTTACGAAATTTCAATCACTAACTTTCCCTTCCGAATGCGAAAATATTTTGTTGACACCCACCTACGTAGGGAGAAATGATCATCATAATAAAATAAGAGAAATATGATCTCGAGCGGAAAGATTTAGATGTTCCTATTTCCCACGCGCCGGCTGGGTTGGCTGAGCCGCTCTGGGCGCAGCAGTCTGGAACCGCGCGACCGCTACGGTCGCAGGTTCGAATCCTGCCTCGGGCATGGATGTGTGTGATGTCCTTAGGTTAGTTAGGTTTAAGTAGTTCTAAGTTCTAGGGGACTGATGACCTCAGAAGTTAAGTCCCATAGTTCTCAGAGCCATTTCAACCATTTTATTTTCCCACGCGCCATTCGAGAGTGGAATGAACCCTCTGCCAGGCACGTAAGTGCTTTATCTGAAAATTATCTTGAGCAGTTAAACTGAGAACCGACTCGTGGCGATAACAAACAGACCCGAACTATTTGAAATAGTTAACGCAGAACAGGGAATCAGCGATCATAAAGCGGTTACTGCATCGATGATTTCAGCCGTAAATAGAAATATTAAAAAAGTTAGGAAGATTTTTCTGTTTAGGCAAAGTGACAAAAAGCAGATTTCACAGTACCTGATGGCTCAACACAAAAGTTTTGTCTCAAGTACAGATAGTGTTGAGCATCAGTGGACAAAATTCAAAACCATCGTACAATATGTGTTAGATGTGTATGTGCCAAGCAAGATCGTAAGAGATGGAAAAGAGCCACCGTGGTACAACAACCGAGTTAGAAAACTGCTGCGGAAGCAAAGGGAACTTCACAGCAAACATAAACATAGCCAAAGCCTTGCAGACAAACAAAAATTACGCGAAGCGAAATGTAGTGTGAGGAGGGCTATGCGAGAGACGTTCAATGAATTCGAAAGTAAAGTTCTGTGTACTGACTTGGCAGAGAATCGTAAGAAATTTTGGTCTTATGTCAAAGCGGTAGGTGGATCAAAACAAACTGTCTAGACACTCTGTGACCAAAATGGTACTGAAACAGAGGATGACAGACTAAAGGACGAAGTACTAAATGTCTTTTTCCAAAGCTGTTTCACAGAGGAAGACTGCACTGTAGTCGTTCTTTAGATTGTCGCACAGATGACAAAATGGTAGATATCGAAATAGACGACAGAGTGATAGAGAAACAACTAAAATCGCTCAAAAGAGGAAAAGCCGCTGGACCTGATGGGATACCAGTTCGATTTTACACAGAGTACTCGAAGGAACTTGCCCCCCTTCTTGCAGCGGTGTACTGTAGGTCTCTAGAAGAGCGTAGTGTTCCAAACGATTGGAAAAGGGCACAGGTCATCCCCGTTTTCAAGAAGGGACGTCGAACAGATGTGCAGAACTATAGACCTATATCTCTAACGTCCGTCACTTGTAGAATTTTGGAACACGTATTGTGTTCGAGTATAATGACTTTTCTGAAGACTAGAAATCTACTCTGTAGGAATCAGCATGGGTTTTGAAAAAGACGGTCGTGTGAAACCCAGCTCGCGCCATTCATCCACGAGACTCAGAGGGCCATAGACACGGGTTCCCAGGTAGATGCCGTGTTTCTTGACTTCTGCAAGGCGTTCGATATAGTTCCCCACAGTCGTTTAATGAACAAAGCAAGAGCACATGGACTATCAGACCAATTGTGTGATTGGATTGAAGAGTTCCTAGATAACAGAACGCAGCATGTCATTCTCAATGGAGAGAAGTCTTCCGAAATAAGAGTGATTTCAGGGAGTGTCGTAGGACCGTTGCTATTCACGATACACATAAATGACCTTGTGGATGACATCGGAAGTTCACTGAGGCTTTTTGCGGATGATGCTGTGGTATATCGAGAGGTTGTAACAATGGAAAATTGTACTGAAATGCTGGAGGATCTGCAGCGAATTGACGCATGGTGCAGGGAATGGCAATTGAATCTCAATGTAGACAAGTGTAATGTGCTGCGAATACATAGAAAGATGGATCCCTTATCATTTAGCTACAATATAGCAGGTCAGCATCTGGAAGCAGTTAATTCCATAAATTATCTGGGAGTATGCATTAGGAGTGATTTAAAATGGAATGATCGTCGGTAAAGCAAATGCCAGACTGAGATTCACTGGAAGAATCCTAAGGAAATGCAATCCGAAAACAAAGGAAGTAGGTTACGGTACGCTTGTTTGCCCACTGCTTGAATGCTGCTCAGCAGTGTGGGATCCGTACAGATAGGGTTGATAGAAGAGATAGAGAAGATCCAACGGAGAGTAGCGCGCTTCGTTACAGGATCATTTAGTAATCGCGAAAGCGTTACGGAGATAATAGATAAACTCCACTCTGCAGGAGAGACGCTCAGTAGCTCGGTACGGGCTTTTGTTGAAGTTCCGAGAACATACCTTCACCGAGGAGTCAAGCAGTATATTGCTCCCTCCTACGTATATCTCGCGTAGAGACCACGAGGATAAAATCAGAGAGATTAGAGCCCACACAGAGGCCTACCGATAATCCTTCTTTCCACGAACAATACGAGACTGGAATAGAAGGGAGAACCGATAGAGGTACTCAAGGTACCCTCCGCCACACACCCTCAGGTGGCTTGCGGAGTATGGATGTAGATGTAGATGTGGAATTGCAGAATAGCCATGGAGATGTAGATGAAATGATAGCTGCGTATCTGTAAGCACCCTTTAATTTTCCAAATATCTATTTTCACTCAGCCTTTACATATGATTAGGTGTCTCCTTCACGAGACTCATCTCCTCCTATCTTAAACAATGAAATGTGGCTCTCTGATTATGATTCGAAACACGCTGCTCTCCATAAATTTCGTAACTGTTCCTTTTTTAACAAAGAATTTTTAAATTTTAATTGTGGCAGTACAGGTTTGTTATAACATATATCATATGATTGTAATGACCTGAGAAGAAAGGGAAACAGACACTTTATATTTTAAAAATTCCTTACATACACTATTTAAGCTTGCAACCTTACTGCTTTAACTGGATGGTATATATGATCTTTTACAAATCCAAACTTCTGCCGCTGTCTTTTCCATCTGCTTCATTTGGCGTGGGGCTAGATTTTAGTTTTCTCCGGTGAACTATGCTGTCATAAGTCATATATCAATGACATCCCTGGTTTTGGATTTTTTTCTCTCCCATCAGTTATGTTTCCGGATCCATCATTTTTTATTGAGTTTCGTTACTATTTTCTTCGATTTTTTTCTGTTTGTTCATTAATATGGTGATTTTTCTCAGAACGTTTGCTGAGATGCGTATCCTAATAAATCTTAAAAATATTTACAAGTTTACGAAGCATTTGGTGTTTAGGCAAAGGGCAAGAGTCAATCTTCGGAAGACATGGTTCCAGTTATCGACCTGGCGATCTTCCTACGAGGGCGCAGTAAAACATTAGAAGTAGGAATACGGATCATTTGGAATGCACATAAGTTTGAGAGCTAAATGGACAAACTAAACGGAAAATCTAAATATAATGCAAAAGAAAAGCCAAGATGGAATTGTAGATTGTATGGAGGTCTTAAAGTGAAACAGCGATTGTCGAATATACTAGGTGGCCAAAAGCAATAAACTTTCATAGGAATAGATGCTAAACTACACGTGCCTAATAACTCCACGAAGAAAATATTCAACTTTTAGTCACCTTCAAGGAACGTCTTTGTGGACTGCCATAAACGTACAAAACAGAGAACATTTTAAATTCTTCCCTGTAAAATAGGCGTACAAATACTAATTGAGAAAGCCGTTACAGAAGCTCCAGACAAACAGTGGACAAATAGTGACCAACAATTCCTCCCAGGAAAAATGATGGCAGAGACCAATATTGCGAAACAAGAAGGAAAAGTTGCATGAAACCTTTGGAATTTCTTAACAGTCCAGGGTTATATTTTCCGACTTGAATGTAACTATTACGTAAAGTTATTCATTTTGATTCTAGAACCAGCATCGGGACATCACGATGGGAGAAAGTATAAGTGTATGAAACATTATCTATTTCATAATTTTCTGCAAATATCTAGAGCCCATTTTGATAGACATAATTAAAAACTACTTGATTTTAAAGAAGGAATTTGTTTTCTCTTTCTCTGGCTTCATTTCCTAAATCTGAAAATTATTTGATACCTTCTTTAATTTCGCCAGTTCTTCCTTCGTCAACACATCGATGGAATATTCCTACCTTCGAAGTTGACTTAGCTGTACGAGTCATCACGAGCACATTATCGATCATTGTGCAAGTCGACCAGTACAACTGACAAGATAGACACTCAGTGACGGTAGTACTAATACTGAACTTTTGTGTTGCAGCACGAAGCACTTCCTAATGCAAACAAATTCATTTAAAGTGACTTAATATGTTTCCTCTTCAATTAATCTGGAGATATGAAATATTTTGTGGCTCGATCCGGCAAATTGTTTCCTCTTATTTATGGATTATAGGCAATCTTTTTCGCGATTCTTGATCTTTCTCACAGGTTACTGAAGATTTCTTGTATGGATGTCTTAATCTCCAAGCTGCAACACCAACTTACGATTCTGGAATGCCATGTACCAGGATTTTCGCTATTCACGTCAATGATATTTTAACAAAATTTTCTGGATGTTTTATATCCGAATAAATTATGGAATTATCTCTCTTGAAAGAGAGGATGAAGACCAGTTCTACCCATTTGCAGTCGTACTTGCATTCTTCTGATAAGACAGCTACAGCTTCGTTCATCATTAGAATATATGTGACGCAAAAAAACACAAACGCTATGACTGGTCAGCAGCCGTGGCACGGGTAAGTACACCGTCGTTGTTATGCTCTTGCGTGTAGGTCCAACCTACGTATTAAGTATCATATTACTACGTCACTGTGAGTGGAACTTCAAGATATTCCAATATATTAACAGCTATCAACGTTTTTCTTAATCATACTCTGACCTTGTAGTTGTTATTTCAATAATCGTGTAGTTTCGGGAAACTGCGTGTACCAAATATAAGGCTCTTGATCACACGAGATGGGTGGTGTAATCAGTAGCTCTGTCGTCTGGTATTCGAAAATTCTATGAATAGCTGGTTGGAATCTCACTGTGCCTTTGTTTTTCGTTTTTAGGTCAGTTCGAATAAATGATCATTTAAATATCATATTCATCAAATGTATGATAACTAAGACGTATTTAGTTATAATTTTGTATGAAAAATGCACGTATTCTTGTTTTTTATTCCATAACGTGCAAAATTACAGCTTTAATTGCAGATATAAATTCTTGTTGATCGATACTTCATACGAGATTGTTAATAAAGATTATTTAAGTTATGAAAGCATTACACAAGATAATTTTTGGGAGAACCGTGAAAAAACCAATTAATCGTTATTTGGACTATGTCCATTGTTTTATAGTACAGACTTGGTTTACCACGAGTCAGAATGTAAAGCGAGGTAGGAACATGGAAAACAACAATTTTTCACGGCATCGAGCACACTGTACAAATGTGGAATTTTTACAGCTGCCACTGTACCACAGCAATCTGAACCGTACACAACTGATCTGAAGTCAAGTTAAGGGATTTGTCGCGTGAACAACAAGACTTTTAAGGTGCTGGACGTACTGGAACCAACGCACAAAATTTTGTAACATGTCACTCCCGAACGGTGGCGAAATGCAGAAATGCACTTCGTAAAAGAGAAGGAAGCTATGTGGTTTTTGGATGGCTTTGTGAATACTATTGTTGTTCGCCTCGTTATCAACTTATCAGATAATGGTTCCAGTAATGACATATATTATTCAGATTTGGGTATAGAAGGAGTTCAGTGATTACCAGACGACCAAATATAAATAAAATCTTCAGGGGCTCCAATACATACACGGAAGCGCCAAACAAATGGGTATAGGCATGCATAATCAAATACAGAGATGTGTAAACAGGCAGAATACGACGCACACAAGTGTCTGGCGCAGTTGTCAGGTCGGTCACTGCTGCTAAAAGGGCATGTTACCAAGACGTAAGTGAGTCTGACCATGGTGTCATGGTTGGCACACGAGCGATGGGACACAGCATTTCCGAGGTAGCGACAATGTGGGAATTATGCAGTACGGCCATTTGACGAGTGCATAGTGAATGTCAGGAATCCGGTAAAACATCAGATCTCCGACGTCGCCGACGCCGGAAAAAGATCCTGCAAGAACGGGACCAACGACGACTGAAGAGAATCTTTCAAAGAGACAGAAGTACGACCCTTCCACAAATTTCTGCAGTTTTCAATGCTGGGCCATCGACAAGAGTCAGCGTGCGAACCATTCAACAAAACATATGCGATATGGGTTTTCGGAGCCGAAGGCCCACTCGCGAGCCCTTGGTGACAGCACGACACGAAGCTTTACGCCCCACCTGGGGCCGTCAACACCGACATTGGAGTGTTCATGACTGGAAACATGATGACTGGTCGAACGAGTTTAGTTTCGAATTGTATCGTGCGGATGGACGTGTACGGGTATAGCGACAACCTCATGAATCCGTGGATCCTAAATGTCAGCAGGGGTAATGTTCAATCTGGTGGAGGCTCTGTAATCTTGTGGGATGTGTCCAGCTGGAGTGATTTGGGACCCCTGATGCGTCTATATACGACTCTGATAGATGACACGTTCGTAAGCACCCTGTCTGATCATCTTAATCCATTCATGTCCCCTGTGCATTCCGACGAACATGGGAAATTCTAGCAGGAAAGTGCGACAACCCATAGACGCAGACCTGCTGCAGAGGGGCTCCAGAAACACCCATCTGAGTTTAAACACTTCGCCGGACACGAAATTCCCCAGACATAAATATTATTAATCATATCTGTTACACTTTGCAGCGTGCTGTTCAGAAGAGATCTCCATTTTGCACCCTGACAGATTTATGGACGTACCAGAAGGATCCATGTGTCGAGTTCCGTGACGATTATTTTGTCAGTTGTTAATTCAGTCACAAATTATTTACAAAATGATGGAGTCTCATCTCATTTGAAAAGAAATCTGCTAATATACGCATACAGTAATATTATCCATCAGAAAAACGCTATAAAACTATTCGTGTGCCCGTTTCTTTGGTTCTACAGTATAACTGTGTAGTGAAATCTCTGCAGTAGATTTTTACGTCACACACAGCTCACGCTTAAAAATTGCCCTTTCTTAAAAATTGCTATTTATAACTTACGGACTTTGATCACTCTTGTTTTGAATTACAACACTATGTTAGTTACAAACGAGGGCATATTATGTTTTCCGCCTGGTCATCTAAGAAGCACTTTGCCGGATTTTTGCCATTATTTCATTCTACTGACGTTCGAAGCTATATTGTTTCTCAGCTCGTCTCTTTTTACATGTTAACAGCAACTGTTCACGTAACTGCAGATCAGCCGGACCAACTGGCTGGCCCTTTCTGTCCAAGTTAAATGCGCCGGCAAAGCTATTGTCCAATAAAGCAGAGCATGAAACGTAGCCTTACACTTTTATTTGACTCTACTGGAGACAGCTTGGCTTCCCCTCCGTGTGAAATTAAATCCAATGAGGTTCCAGGAAACGCGAGAGAATATACAGAGTAATGTTTGCATCAGGTTCATTCTTACGATAGAAGAAATATAATTACTGCTGCATATGTACTGATGGTTACTCACATGCTTCAGCTTGCGTCAGAAGCGTGCCCGAGTTCGTCTTATCGAACTTAACAATGCAGTTACATGCCCGTTGTTAATTTACGCACGCTGACAGCAGTAGTAATTCTGTCGCCGTTGGGAAGTACTTATTATGTTATGTGTTCTCAGAAACGAGTTAGCGCAGTTAATTTCGGCTCTTTGGTGTAAAAACAAGTGTAGGAAGGCGGCGGTGAAGTGGGCCGGAGACAAAAAGCCGTCGCTGGCCCCCCTCGGCTCGGCTGAGCTCGCGTGACAGACGGCACTCATTACTGGGGCGCGACTGAAGAAATCTCTCGGACAGTGACGTACGACCCGCTCTTAATCTCGCCCCGCGTCTGTTTACTCGCCACGGACGCGCGCTGCCCTGTATTCACATAATCCATTGCTGCGCCTCCGTGACGTCTTTGCCTCTTCTCGCTGCTTTTTACCCCTCGGCCCCGTTGCTGAATCCTTTATAAAACAGATATGAGACTGTCTGTCCACTAATTTGATTTCCGTCATTAAAGAGCAATCAAAACTATGTTACAATTATCGGTTACATCATCCAGAACCTAAAGAAAGAGATACGCAGGAAGGAGACACTTCAGCTCCTTGGAAATGAGACCTTAGGAGACCTGTCCGGCGCCAGGCAGGTGCACGTTTGAGATAATTTCAATAAAAAACGGTTATTATATATTGTAGCCCTATTACTAGCTGCACTCAGCGGCTTTGGCCGGGATGTTTAACATCTGCCACACAAAGTGATCGGCTCTGTGCCTTGTTGAAACTCATATTTGAATGTGATGATTGAATATGTCTTCATCTGTATGGGAAGATCATTAGTGGCACCATCTGTTGTTACGTTTAGCGTCAAGTACCTCATCGTGCTTTTGGAAAATTCGTATTCTGTTGTTTTCCCCGTTTCAACTTGGATTGTGTTTGAGCACGACTCGAACTGTTCGAACAGCTTACGTCACAGTTCGGGAAATCTCTGGTTCATGTCGATCCTTTGATTATCCGCGACCTAGTGCCTTTTATTGGTACTGTACCCATGACTTGCCCTTAGCGTTTCTACGACAATGTGAATTTTAATAATAAATATAACTGTGCAACACGGACGAAAATATCTTCCGTATTGTGTGCCATGTGCAACAACGCCAACTAATCAATAAACATGAGTCTGCAATCAAGTTTCTGTCAAATTCTCGAGCTTTCACTAGCTCCGTGATTTGTTGTCGTCTGATGGACTCTCTCCAAGACGGATATTGCCACTGTAATTTACACTCCTGGAAATGGAAAAAAGAACACATTGACACCGGTGTGTCAGACCCACCATACTTGCTCCGGACACTGCGAGAGGGCTGTACAAGCAATGATCACACGCACGGCACAGCGGACACACCAGGAACCGCGGTGTTGGCCGTCGAATGGCGCTAGCTGCGCAGCATTTGTGCACCGCCGCCGTCAGTGTCAGCCAGTTTGCCGTGGCATACGGAGCTCCATCGCAGTCTTTAACACTGGTAGCATGCCGCGACAGCGTGGACGTGAACCGTATGTGCAGTTGACGGACTTTGAGCGAGGGCGTATAGTGGGCATGCGGGAGGCCGGGTGGACGTACCGCCGAATTGCTCAACACGTGGGGCGTGAGGTCTCCACAGTACATCGATGTTGTCGCCAGTGGTCGGCGGAAGGTGCACGTGCCCGTCGACCTGGGACCGGACCGCAGCGACGCACGGATGCACGCCAAGACCGTAGGGTCCTACGCAGTGCCGTAGGGGACCGCACCGCCACTTCACAGAAAATTAGGGACACTGTTGCTCCTGGGGTATCGGCGAGGACCATTCGCAACCGTCTCCATGAAGCTGGGCTACGGTCCCGCACACCGTTAGGCCGTATTCCGCTCACGCCCCAACATCGTGCAGCCCGCCTCCAGTGGTGTCGCGACAGGCGTGAATGGAGGGACGAATGGAGACGTGTCGTCTTCAGCGATGAGAGTCGCTTCTGCCTTGGTGCCAATGATGGTCGTATGCGTGTTTGGCGCGTGCAGGTGAGCGCCACAATCAGGACTGCATACGACCGAGGCACACAGGGCCAACACCCGGCATCATGGTGTGGGGAGCAATCTCCTACACTGGTCGTACACCACTGGTGATCGTCGAGGGGACACTGAATAGTGCACGGTACATCCAAACCGTCATCGAACCCATCGTTCTACCATTCCTAGACCGGCAAGGGAACTTGCTGTTCCAACAGTACAATGCACGTCCGCATGTATCACGTGCCACCCAACGTGCTCTAGAAGGTGTAAGTCAACTACCCTGGCCAGCAAGATCTCCGGATCTGTCCCCCATTGAGCATGTTTGGGACTGGATGAAGCGTCGTCTCACGCGGTCTGCACGTCCAGCACGAATGCTGGTCCAACTGAGGCGCCAGGTGGAAATGGCATGGCAAGCTGTTCCACAGGACTACATCTAGCATCTCTACGATCGTCTCCATGGGAGAAAAGCAGCCTGCATTGCTGCGAAAGGTGGATATACACTGTACTAGTGCCGACATTGTGCATGCTCTGTTGCCTGTGTCTATGTGCCTGTGGTTCTGTCAGTGTGATCATGTGATGTATCTGACCCCAGGAATGTGTCAATAAAGTTTCCCCTTCCTGGGACAATGAATTCACGGTGTTCTTATTTCAATTTCCAGGAGTGTATATGCTTGATATGAATTACAGTCAGTTTACCACGATATATTTCGTTTGGTAGGCATTTATTTTTTCATTATTTTTTTCACTGATTCATCTTACTGTAGAAGAAATTTTAAGTAAGACAGCCAAAAACTTTTAGGTGAATCGGACAAGGACTTTCTTTTCTAGATGTTTGGTAACAACATTTCTTCTCTCTCTCTCTCTCTCTCTCTCTCTCTCTCTCTCTCTCCCTCTCTTCCTCTCTCTCTCTTTCTATTGCCTCTCTCTCTCTCTCTCTCTTTCTCTCTCTGTCTCGCTCTCTCTAAGTTTTAGAGATCTTTAGTAACATCCGTTCCCCTTTATATATTACATGTAGATATGTTACAAGTCAAATTACGAAATCTTACGTAGACAGTGGTGTTCCTATTGCCTTGAAGGTCATCTAGTTCTGTATGAAATTGTAGATTCGTATGATTGTCAAAACAAACACGAAGGCACCGTTCCTTATATACATAGAAGTACATAGATTCAGTTATAAGCTAAATAAGTAAATAAATTGGAGAGGTGCGAGTGGAAGTTGCTCACTGAGGGTTCCGTAAAAACTTAGTTACATCTATACTGTATGCATAAAGGCTGTTCATCCATTCCGGGAATCGAGGATTTCAACTATTTTTGCATGTTATCGACATTTATACTGCCAAGATAACGGTCCCGGGGTTTCCAAGACCTTGGAGGATGTTTCAGTTTCAAGTTCGAAGTCGAATAATAAATGATAAAAGAAAGATTTTCCCCGGGATATATTTACAAATTAACAATTGTCTGACTTTTTTCCCTTACTTGTACTGCGGAACGCATCTCCATACAAAGTATCGAAATTCTACGTCAAGTGGAAGTACCCCATAGCTTTTCGTGAGTGCGTTTGTGAGTATCAAGACATTTATTTTGACTGCACTGACTCACAAATGGTTCAAATGGCTCTGAGCACTATGGGACTTACCATCTGAGGTCGTAAGTCCCCTAGACTTAAACTACTTAAACCTAACTAGCGTAAGGACATCACGCACATCCATACCCGAGGCAGGATTCGAACCTGCGACCATAGCAGCCGAGTGGTTCCGGACTGAAGGGCCTAGAACCGCTCGACCACAGCGGCCGGTGCAGTGACTTACAAGCTTAACATTTTTTCACCACCAAAGGGCTTTAGATCTCACTATGTGATACAAATTTCACTTTGATATGCATTCCCATTCCTGAGAGACAGGGTCTTAAGAGACGGACAGACAGTCGGGTAATAAATGTCAGAATAACTTGCTCGTGTGATGTAATTACAAACCAACAATTTCGGATTTTTCCCATTACTTGTTCTGAGGAGCATTTCTTATTGCCAAATTTCGTCATTCTTGACCAGTGGGAACTATCGTATTGGTTTTGATGAGTGAGCTTGGGAGTATTAAAATTTGTAACATACGAGATGTGGCTAGAAAAAAACCGGACTAGTACTGGTGAAACAATAAAACGAATGCAATAAGGCTGAAAGTCGCGTGGCCTGTCACGTGACTCTCGCTCCGCCTACTGCTCGAGTTTCATCTGCCTCCTGCACTCAGTCTGCCCGTGGCGTCTGTTTTAAGTACTTGGCGTTTTGTCTGTGCGTCGGAAAATGTTGAGTGTACAGAAAGAACAGCGTGTTAACATCAAATTTTGTTTCAAACTAGGAAAATCTGCAAGTGAAACGTTTGTAATGTTACAACAAGTGTACGGCGATGATTGTTTATCGCGAACACAAGTGTTTGAGTGGTTTAAACGATTTAAAGATGGCCGCGAAGACACCAGTGATGACACTCGCACTGGCAGACAATTGTCAACAAAAACTGATGCAAACATTGAAAAAATCGGTAAACTTGTTCGACAAGATCGCCGTTTAACAATCAGAGCAGTGTCTGAGTTAACAGGAGTTGACAAGGAAAGTGTTAGGCAGATTCTTCATGAAAGTTTCAACATGAACAAAGTGTGTTCAGAAATGGTTCCAAAGTGTCTCACAATTGAACAGAAGGAACGCCGAAGAATGATTTGTTCTGACATCCTGGAAAACATTGAAAGTGATCCCACCTTCTTACAAAATGTTATTACTTGCGATGAATCGTGGTTTTTTACTTACGATCCCGAAACTAAACGCCAATCGATCCATTGGAAAACTCCTGGTTCTCCACGACAAAAAAAAGCACGAATGTCAAAATCGAAATTCAAGGCAATGATGATTGTTTTTTTTGACATCAGAGGGATTGTGCACATTGATTGGGTACCGGAGGGACAAACAGTGAATCAGCATTACTACATTAGCGTCCTGGCTACACTACGTGAGCGAGTACGGAGAAAACGGAACGATTTGTGGAGAAAAAAGTCATGGATCCTTCACCAAGACAATGCCCCAGCTCACAGTGCGTTGTCAGTGAAGACGTTTTTGGCAAAACGCAACATTCCCATCTTAGATCATCCACCCTACTCACCTGATTTGGCCCCCTGTGACTGTTTTCTTTTCCCTAAAGTCAAGTCAGCATTGAAAGGAACTAGATTTGAGACTGTTGAAGCAGTAAAAGGAGAAGCGACGGAAGTAATGTATGGACTTACCGAAAATGATCTGCAGCATTGCCATGAACAGTGGAAAATTCGTATGGAGCGGTGTAGAGACCGAGGAGGAGAGTACGTTGAAGGAGATAACATGAAATTGTAAATAATTGTAAGTAAATGTTTTTTCCAGCATCAGTCCGGTTTTTTTCTAGCCGCACCTCGTATATGGCCGCAACTGTTGATACAATAGACTTTGAACCTAACGTTATTGTACCCCAAAGGGACCCTATACCTTCGTGTGTGGCCTAAATTTCAACGTGATAAGTCTACCCGTTCCTCTGAAAAAAGATTTTGACCAGTCGGACAGACAGACAGACGAATAACAGACCGACCGTATAAGGTATCCGTTTATACCGATGGAGGTGTGGACTCCTAAAAAAAAAGTCAAGTGGTATGACTGCAAGTGGACTGCTGGTACGCCCCTTATATACACCAGATGCGAATTGTGACGTCACTAGTACTGGTGGCGTCGCCGTATATGGGCGTACGTTGATTTGGCGTTCCATGAGGCCGGTGCATCTTCGCTGTCGCTGGATCCCACTTCGCGATGCGCTGCAGTCCACCGTCCCTATTAAGGGTGTTATCAGTGACTTTTATTTAGATGGCTTCTTTAGTTATACTGCAGCAAAAAAATGGTTCAAATGGCTCTGAGCACTATGGGACGGGTATACGGAACGCCCTATGCTTACAATGTTAAATTGAGCTATAAGTTAGGAACATTTTCTCATTTGTTATTTGGACGATACTCTTGATTTTTTCACAGAACGCAGAGATATGCTCTGCTTTTATGCTGAATTATTAATTTTGAAAAAATAATGTATAGTTTTTCAGATATTTAATTTTTTGTAAATGTTAAAAAAGTTATACATTTTAACAAGCATTTTAAAATTTACATCAATTAATACAAAATAATTCCACATATCTTTTAATTCAGATACATTAGAAGGTCTTAAGGAACAACTACAGAAAATTTCATCATTCTACTATAAATAGGTCCTGAGAAAATGTACCTTATACATAAAAAAACTAAAGATATGGGAAATTAGCTTCAAAGTTTTTACTTCAGTACAAGCCTGCTCCATAGCTTGTATCATCAGAATCGTCCAACAGCGTCCTCTTGATGGCTCTGCTATGCTGTCTAGCCATCTTTGAATACACTTTTATGGCATTATCTGAAGACCTGAGCCATTCCTTGTCCAAACAAAGCATAGCTCCGGCAGTTCGTAGTCCTACACAGAGCCCCAACTTCTGCAGAACTTTGCACTTTGTTATATTGCCCTGATTGAATGATGAAACAGCATCATAAACGCCAAAGTGAAGTGTGTTAATACCCACAAACACAGTTATAGGTAGTCTATTCCATATCACATGGTTCACACACTCATTTGGATTTTGAGTCCGGCCATGAAGACATTTCTTTAGTAGACTAATATCTACGAGGTCTCGGAATATTGGTTTTATTTCATCCATTATGGCAGGTGGCAGGTGATGAGGGTGATTGTATTGTTTCTTAGTTACCTTGCCTCTGTTGTACTTGCACCAACTACCGTCTCCTTTTGTACATAGCCCATGTTGGGGAGTCTCATTGTTTGAAGCTGCCGGCCGGGGTGACCGAGCGGTTCTAGGGGCGTCAGTCTGGAACCGCGTGACCGCTACGGTCGCAGGTTCGAATCGTGCCTCGGGCATGAATGTGTGTGATGTCCTTAGGTTAGTTAGGTTTAAGTAGTTCTAAGTTCTAGGGGACTGATGACCGCAGATGTTGAGTCCCATAGTGCTCAGAGCCATTTGAACCATTTGTTTGAAGCCGTATGAAAAAACAGAGCCCAGACTGCTCTTCTCATTAATTCTGCATCTGTCTTATTGCTAGACCATAGCACTTCTGAACATGATCTATTGTAGCATCTGTAGGTCTATTTTTCCCATCTAAAGTTTTTCCATCGCTCAATTTCTTGCTTTTCATGCTAGCCTTGAGCCGTCGAAGTCTTGATCCCATCCTTTTCTGAACATGGCCAACACACTCCAGTTTGGAAATTTTCACATCGTTACCATAGGGTCTCAGTTCTTCAATTTCTTTGAAAGCCTTTGAGTCACCATCTCCAAGATCATTAATGTATCTAACGTTGTACCATTTTACTGATCGTTGATAAATACTTCTTACACCAGCAACTTCCATACCACCACTTGACCCATAGTAATTTGCCATGCACTCCTCTTCATGTTTAGTTTTCATTTTCTCCTTGCATCTGCAATGCTTGGAAAGTATTGCCACATCAACTACCTAACCAGTGTCCACACTTGTAGCTGTTACTACACCATTCAGAGATGTGTGGCCTCTATTCTGCCACCTTCCATCAAAAGCTATGGACAAGTCTCTGCTATTATTATTTTCAACAACTGCTTCCTCAACAGCATATTTCATGTTTTCCTGTGCCACATCTTCTACAGCAGAGCCTATTGCAATTATGTGTTTGTTAAATTTTGAAGGTGGAGGAGGGAGGTTCATCACACCACACAACATGGCACCTGCAGCCCTGCCCTTTCCTATATACCGTAATCCATAAACCAGTCTAATGTTTATATCGTATAGTTTACCTGTATCTGCAATAACATGTGAGGAATTGAAGAAAGTGACACTGTGTTTGCAATAACTGCACATCAACTCTAATTCACAAGCAAGTCCTACATGTAAGTTTGTTTTCAATGAAACACCACAGCCGGCCGGAGTGGCCGAGCGGTTAAAGGCGCTACAGTCTGGAACCGCAAGACCGCTACGGTCGCAGGTTCGAATCCTGTCTCGGGCATGGATGTGTGTGATGTCCTTAGGTTAGTTAGGTTTAAGTAGTTCTAAGTTCTAGGGGACTTACGACCACAGCAGTTGAGTGCCATAGTGCTCAGAGCCATTTGAACCATTTGAAACACCACATTTTCGACATTGTTTGCAGCACACATTGTTCTCCAAAACGTCTGATAATAAAGAGACGTTAATTACCTCATATTTTGTGGTCCCAGCATTTAGTTTCTTGTATTCTTCTTCAATTCCAGCTAGTTTTCTTCTTGAAGCACTTTCCGGTGTAGTGGCAGCAGCATCACTTAATGTATCACTACCAGTGTTGAAGCTAGTCGCTACTGGGACATCAGATACTGATGAAGATGAATCAGACGAATTTTTATTACACTTTACTTTCTTGCGCCAATGTACACGCTTTCTAAATACCTTCAGACTAGGTCTTGGCATGTTGAAGGAAAGAAAACTCAGTGACTTGTCCACATACGACTTTCACAACAATGACATGGATGTACTCACAAGGGAAACAATACAAATGGTGCAGAATCTATTGTCAACTGTCTAGCAGTGTAGCCAACAGAAAAGCTAACTCTCTTGTGCTCAATTATATCTCTGGCAAGGCTGTCTATATCAGGTATATTTCACGTCTCATGCATCGTGTGTCGAAATTATTTAAAAAAATTATTTAAAATAGTTCTATTCACGTCATACCAATATTTTATACATGGTATTAAACGGGAGAGTCTAAATTTTTCGAAAATGCATTTACCCAAAAATCTATTTTTTCATCGAAAAACTCATTCCGTATACCCTTCTTCTGAGGTCATCAGTCCCCTAGGACGTAGAACTACTAAAACCTAACTAACCTAAGGGCATCACACACATCCATGCCCGAGGCAGGATTCGAATCTGCGATCGAAGCGGTCGCGCGGTTCCAGGCTGAAGCGCCTAGAACCGCTCGGCCACCCCGGACGGCCTACTGCCGCACAAACCGTTAGTGCGAGTCACAACAGAGGTTTCGTCAAATTTTATCCGGCGACTGTTTTCTAAAGCATGCTAATCTAAAGCAGGGGTAGTGTATACGATAAAACCTCTCATGCTCCTTTCTGCGTCGTTCTGCACTGCGTACTGTTCGTCCGACGCTAACACTGGCCGCACTCATAAGATATCATCCACACTCGGGTCTCAGCAATAGCCGGACTTTTGTCGGAGGATCGAAGATCGGTGCTGCTCAACGGTGGTCTTACTGCGATTCTTGCTTGATATCACTTCGTTTGTTTGTTGAACATTGTAGCCATTGTTCCTGAAGACCTTGCGTAGGTGAATCATCTCATGGGGCAGATTACCAGAGTCTGATATCACTCTTATCATTCTTGCACGATACACCAATGTTTCTAGCTCTGTGCGCTTCTGCGATGGGTGATGATAGCGGAAGGCCGGTTGAAGTGGCCGAGCGGTTCTAGACGCTGCAGTCTGGAACCGCGAGACCGCTACGGTCGCAGGTTCGAATCCTGCCGCGGTCATGGATGTGTGTGATGTCCTTAGGTTAGTTAGGTTTAAGTAGTCCTAAGTTCTAGGGGACTAATGACCTCAGAAGTTGAGTCCCATAGTGCTCAGAGCCATTTGAACCATTTGATAGCGGAAGGCGTGGAAGTACAAGTCAGTATGAGTGGGCTTTCTGTAGGCGCTGTGGCGAGGCCATCCATTCCGTTTGCGTCGTACGAAGTCGTCGACCGAAGGTCTCTTTCTATCTCCATGGTAAAGCGCATCTTTGACAATGAATGGAAAGTCACCAATAACACTCTTAACAGAGACAGCGGCATGCAACTCAGCGTCGCATGTGTTTCAGCGATCGCGCGGTCGAAGCCAGAACATCGCACGCCGAGTCAATGTATGCCCATATATGGCGATGCCGCGAGTAACAGTGACGTCACAGCCGGTAGCTAGTGTACGTATGTGCGTATAAGCAGGCATTGGCAGTCATACGACTTGACAAAGGCCAAGGAGCACTCGACCGAAGGCTCTCGTAATTTTAATTACTTGACGCGGGTGGAAACACAGCATAAAGCAGAATACAATGTTTTAAACCCTGAGACGAGTGACATACGATATACACACAGACAGGTATATATAACATCTACAGCCACATCTACATTACTACTCCGCAATCGACACTCTCCGCCAGAGGGTCAATAGAACTACTTACTAGTTTTCGGCCTCTCCACTCTCGAAGAGCACTTGCGGAAAATCAACAGCTAAATTCTTTTTCGTGAGCTCTGATTTCTCAGATTTAATCAGGATGGTCGTTTCTTCCTACGCAGGCGGGAGTCAACCAAAATATTTTCGCATTCGTAGCAGAAAGTTGGTGACTGAAAATCTGAAACAAACTTTGACACAACGGAAAAGACTGCTTTCCCAACTCGCTTATTATGTGTTTGATACTCTCTCCCGAATTTTACGATAGTATAAAACGAACTACTGTTATTTAAATTTTTTCAGTTTCGACCGTCAGTCAATCCCACATCGGGCATCAAATGGTTCAAATGGCTCTGAGCACTATGGGACTCAACTTCTGAGGTCATCAGTCCCCTAGAACTTAGAACTACTTAAACCTAACTAACCTAAGGACATCACACACATCCATGCCCGAGGCAGGATTCGAACCTGCGACCGTAGCGGTCTCGCGATTCCAGACTGTAGCGCCTAGAACCGCTCGGCCACTCCGGCCGGCACCGGGCATCAGCACTTCAGACGAGGTGTAGGCGTAATGTAAGCAGACCTCTTTAGTAGATTCCTTGCATCTTTCAGCCAACAAAACGCAGTCTCACATTTTCTACTGGTTCCAATTTAAGTTGTTCGAAACTGTAACTCCTAGTTATTAACTTTTTGTGATTTAATGTAACCAAGGTTTAATGGGTCTTGTGTGTAGGATTTCACACTTGTTTTGTTTAGATACAATTGTCACCTTTCGACCAACAAGAATCTTTTCTAAACCATTATGAAATTAGTTACGAACTTCTGATGGCTTTACTAGGCGTTAAATGACAGACTTATCTGCAAACTATCTAAAGAGAGCTACTCAGGATGTCTTCTTAGTCGTTCATGTAGTCTAAAAACTGCGGGAACCCTACGACACGTCTTTGGGGAACGCCAGACGGCACTTCTGCTTTAGTTGATAACTCCCGTCAATTACTACGACCTGTGAAGTTTCCGACAGAAAATTACGAATCCAGTCGCAGAACTGAAACGATAATCCACATGCACGCAATTTTCTTTGAATTGTCTTGTGAAGAACGCCGTCAAAATCCTTCTGAAAACCTAAATGTATGTCGATAGCAGTCATTAATTCGTATGAATGAAGAGCCATTTGTGTCTGACGAAAACGATATTTTCTGAATCCATTCTGTTCATTTCGAGGTCTTTCATAATATCCGAACACAGGATACTTTCCAAAATGATACTGCAATGGATGTCAGTGTTGTGGGTCCATAATTCAGCGGACAAAAAACCAGGTGGGATAAATGAAGAAGAGTGAGAATGGTGTAAAGCTGTTTCCTGTTTTATTTGTATTGTTGTAATTGTTATTTGACTTGGGTGTCGGTGCAGTTAGGATGAGCCACGAAATGTGAGGTGGGAAATGGAAGTTCAAGGAAAAAATTCCCGGTACTGAAAGCACTAGCGGTGAAGCTTTCCTGATCGACACTAGCGGTAACTTCGATTACTGTAATCAACAGGTTGCTCAGAACAGCGTATGCTTTAAGACACAAGGGCAACTTAAACAAGGAACTGACTGGAGTTAAGGACGAAACTATAACCACAACGGAAATAAAACTGAGAAATTTGGAACAAGTTGCCTTTCGAATGAACGGTTGATCTATGAAGAAGATTGTTTGACGGGTTCCAAAAGATAACTAAAGGCTGAATAGAAGGAGCGTAACTGAGATTAGAAAACACGTAGGAGTAGCATGGACTATTATAAATGAAGATCGTACTATAAGTAAAAGGAGAAGTGAGTGTCATATGCCAGATGATAATGGAGGGTTAACAATAGATAACATTTTATATATCACCAGTTGACGAAAGTACGGTAATATAAGCGGAAGTTTAATTCTCTCTAGGATAGAACATTACGTGTCATGGCCGAAAACGGAAGACAGAAGATGCTGTTAGTGCTACCAATAAAAGGTATCCTCCAAAAACCACCTCCGGTGGTATTAAAGATTGATTAGACACTGAAACTGTACGAGTGAAACAGCGTTTCACACAAGTAGAACAACGACCGCAGGAAAACTTAAAGGAACTGGACAATACATGAATGTAATGAATGACCGTTAGAAATCAAGATTTTGGTTCTGGAAACTATGAATAATTCTTAGAAAGAGATGCGGCTGTTTGAAACCAGTACTCGAAGTTTCGTGAAACGTTTCAGTAGCAAATTAAAAAAAAAATCCAAAATAGTCTATCGGTTGTGTTGCATGTAACAGGCACGAAGAGGTAAAAAATTAGAAAGGACGGGAGGAGGATGGCATCAGACCAGTTTGCAATACTGTAGTCTACATCTACATACATACTCCGCGTGGCGGAGGGTACCTCGTACCACAACTAGCATATTCTCTCCCTGTTCCACTCCCAAACAGAACGCGGGAAAAATGACTGCCTATATGCCTCTGTACGAGCCCTAATCTCTCTTATCTTATCTTTGTGGTCTTTCAGCGAAATGTAAGTTGGCGGCAGTAAAATTGTACTGAAGTCAGCCTCAAATGCTGGTTCTATAAATTTCTTCAGTAGCGATTCACGAAAAGAACGCCTCCTTTCCTCTAGAGACTCCCACCCGAGTTCCTGAAGCATTTCCGTAACACTCGCGTGATGATCAAACCTACCAGTAACAATTCTAGCACCCCGCCTCTGAATTGCTTCTATGTCCTCCCTGAATCTGACCTAGTAGGGATCCTAATCGTTCGAGCAGTACTCAAGAATAGGTCGTATTAGTGTTTTATAACCGGTCTCCTGTACAGATGAACCACATCTTCCCAAAATTGTACCAATGAACCGAAGACGACTATCCGCCTTCCCCACAACTGCCATTACATGCTTGTCCCACTTCATATCGCTCTGCAATATTATGCCCAAATATTTAATCGACGTGACTGTGTCAAGCGCTGCACTACCAATGGAGTATTCAAACATTACAGGATTCTTTTTCCTATTCATCTGCATTAATTTACATTTATCTATATTTAGGGTTAGCTGCCATTCTTTACACCAATTACAAATCCTGTCCAAGTCATCTTGTATCCTCCTACAGTCACTCAACGACGACACCTTCCCGTACACCACAGCATCATCAGCAGACAGCCGCGCATTGCTATCCACCCTATCCAAAAGATCATTTATGTAGATAGAAGACAACAGCGGACCTTCCGCACTTCCCTTGGGCACTCCAGATGATACCCTCACCTCCGATGAACGCTCACCATCGAGGACAAGTTATCTTTCTTTGACTTATATCTTTGGCATACAGATCACCCTCATATGAAGGCTAGTACGCTTTAAAGGCTAGTACGCTTTAAGCAACATCAGTAGGATCTCTCAACGAATGGAGGACTGCCCTGGGTTTCAAATTTGAAAGTGATGCTGGTGATCCACGTTACAAGCAACAGTATGCAAGCTGTTTCAAATCTTTGTGTATTATTGCAAGACACACAGTTCGGAAACTTCTTTTTAAATCTTCAGGCCCTCAACATAGACTGGACATCAAAACTTAATTTTTCTTTAAATCTTTAGGTCAGATGTTTTTGGATTCTTTCTGACACCCCATACATCTACTTGAGTTAAAAAGCTTTTATGAAAGGATGCTATTCAAGCACTTACATACGCTGTGTGTTGCTTCCCACGACTGGACCACTTTTAGCAATGATTCTAGTTTTAGTTTTGCTGCAAAATCCTGCGATTGCGCAATGAAACTGTACTATTCTTTCTTATGTATTTTTCTGGGAGCTGTATACAATCAACTCTCATTTCATTTTAAATTCACTTTCCTCTCCTTCAGTGCTGAACTGGAGATATTCTTGTCCACAACGAGAGCAGAATACCATATACTCTTCTGTATTCAACTAGTTACAGTAGTAAAGCAAAGAAGTAGCTATCTAAATGAATATGGTAGGCCATCAGAATCACCGTCGTCCGTTCGGATTCCATGGTGTCACGGGTTGAGTGTGGTACAATACTGACTCCTGATGGTATTTAGACTCCATCCGTAATTCACGCACTATAGATTAATGCTTCGAAGCAGGATACAATGTTTGTACACTTTCCTTCCACAAAACCTGTTTAGTTCAACGAGACGTAAGTATCGTGAGAAGTCTGACAAACATGTATACACTTGCCAATAACGTGACTACATGATGATTTATAGGAATATTCAGTTTTTATGTCCCGACTTCGATGAGAGCCTAAAGACTTCAAAACAAGCCTTTGGACTCCATCTTTCATTTACACACATACATTTTCAATAACTTTTATTTTGTTGCATGTAATTTGTTTCACCAACTTCGTTTTCTAAGTTGAAACCCAGCTTAGTCCCTTCCACGTCCGTTAGCAGAGCCTGCACATATTGTTTAAATCGTACTAGCGTTACAAAGATTTCGTATCACAGTCATTATTCGTCAGAAAGCTCACCGCAGTTAACAATTTTGCTGTCAATGAAACGTAAACATGTTCTAAAAATCTCTTGTGCATTGTTCGCACACACAAAAAAAGTTATTTCTAGTTGCGTTTCGTATTCAGAATCACCCTGACTTCAAAACTCCTACGGTAATGAATAACGTAATGTCGATGCTACTTTTGAGTCAAGTGACACGTTATTGAGAACCGTAAGAAACAAACTTTTGATAAAACAGAGCGCCAGCTTAATCGAATTTCTACCCACGAAATTTTACATTGGCTTTGCAGTCGATCAGAAACCCTCTTTACAATTGATGAGCATTGCCATCGGCAAGTATTTCTGGACTGAGTTATGACATGTTTGCTTGCTTGCTATGTTCAAGTTACGGGAAAACGGCTTATCGCTCTTGTTTTTCGGCTGGTTGCAGGTGCTACGTCATTTCTTTAGAAGCGAGGAAACGCCGAGCTGGTATAATACTTTACAAAAGAAGCGCGTATCCGAAAAAGATAAGGGACGTCCCGTTTCTCTCGTAAATAACGGCAGACTACTCGACTGCGTGTTTTGCTTAGATCGTCGCCTGGCCGAAATATAACCGCTGGTATATAACCGCTTTTGTGCTCCAAAAACAGTTTACGTTTCCCTCTTACAGAAAAACTTTACCATTTTATTGAAAATATGCTAAGAGTGGTTTGTATCAGAGACCTCATATGCCAGGTTTTGAAGCAGAAATAAAAATTTGATAAACCAACAAGGGCTGTAACACGAATCTATAACTTCTTAGCAACAGTCTGTTACTTGATGGAAAGTGCCACTAATGTTTTTACTTGATTCACGATTCTTCGTTTATTATCAAACTGAGGAGGCTTTCGCTAAATAAGTCTTATTACATTTTCTCTTGTGGGGATCTCGAAGAATTTCTTAACTAAGCCGAAAAATTATTTATAGGCTAACCCTTCATTTATCCGTTACTGTCTTCTCCTGCAACTGTCTGAGTGATTTCCTTTTTCTCGTAAGCTGTATGTCTGTCACTTTTCTGTCTCTTGTTCATTAGCAGCGATGAACCGTATTCCCTGTAATGACGTATGATGATGAGGTGCTCAACCGGGTGGTTATCAGCGCCCGTACAAATTCCCAGTATGTGCACTTTCGAGTCTCGCCTTTTCTGAATGATGGTGAAATGGTGAGGACAACACAAACACCCAGTCTCCCCGGCGTAAGAAATCCCTTCGATGATACAGACAGTATATCACTGAACTTTGATGTACTTGCTGTTTCTATCAATCAGCAACCATCTGTTTACAGTTGCGAACATGTCACATGTGTCTAGGTGTAGCATCGTCATTAGTGATGTTATTGTTATTCGGATGTTTTGTCTGAATTTTATGGGTTTATATATCAAAGTGGACGCCATCACAGGATATATGTTCAACAGTATGAAATGTGCTTCAATATTAGCAAGGGAATATGTAGCCTTTCTGTTTCCGTGTGTGGCGATTCGCAGTTTTCCTCATGGTCGAGCAAACTTCAGCTCGTTTCTATTTTTGTGTTCTCGTACAACGGATTGCTCCGGTAACGTTACCGTTATCAATATTACACAAAAGGAGAATGGTTTCTAACGTTCTTGTGCATTATGATACTCTCTTCGTCCCCAAATATTTCTCAAACTCACAACACCATGAAGTAAAAGTCAGAATTAAATTATATTTACGGAACGAGCCTACAAAGAAAATAAAAAGAACCTTTAGACGATGGGACGTATGTTCAGTTCGCGATATCATCAAAGGAGATTTTCTGCAACCCACAGTAACTAATCGGAGATCATATTGTGCCACCATTGGATGATTTAGGTTTTTCATTTGTTTCTATCAGTTTCTATTGCCGAAAGCTATCATAAAGCACAGGAAATGGGTCACAGCATACCTAACATACTGGGAAAACTTTGTAGCCAACTAGGAGATACCGTCCTAGGTTGTGGGGCACAACCCACTGAAAATATTCCATACCAGCCACTCTAACTGAATTTGAATAATGAAGTGTGTAGTGACATTCAGATGACTTTTATCCATACGCAACCGAGTGCAGACGTTGAGAGCGATGAACAAGCGTCACTAGAATATTGTGTAACTGTATAAACCTAGGAATCCGGTATGTCTCAAAAGAAGCACTATGACATGACTTGTAAAATGTGCAAGAACTCACACCCAAACCTCCAGATGTCAGACACTCAGATCGGTGTCAAACGTTGTATGTCGGTAATCAACCAAAACTCCGATTTACTTCGTAGCGTGTGCCACCGTCCAGTAGAACGGGCGTAAACGTTAATTAAAAGTAACACCAGAACTATGGAGCACATCAAAAGCATAACTGTAACTAACACATTTTGCTGCGATGGGAAAGATGGTAGAGCGTTAGATTGATGGTGCTGAGTTCAAACCCTCATGACGACAGATTCTTTTACTGTAGTCTGCGTGAAAATATTTTGTGGGACAACGTATTAAGGACGTGTAAAAGGGTTGTGAGGAGTTTAGAGCAATGTCTTTTGGCATTCTGCTTTCGCTGCGTTTCTTTGAAAGTAGTAAGCCTATAGAGTACATTTGTAGTTTCACAGAAGATGTAATCAGAATAGAAAAATAAAGAAAGAATTGCATAAAACGAGCAGAGGTAATAGTAATAATAATAATTAATAATAAACAAAATAATAACGTCAGTAATAAGTACATAGCGGTCAACGAACGAAGCAAAGGTAGACTGCCAAAAGAACATTGCTACAAACTTATCAGGAAAATACTCTCCAACATAACAGTTTCACGCGTAAACAGTTACAAAAAATTGTCATCGGTGGGGTCTGAACGCCTACCTTACCTCCCACAGGAGATCTAATATACAGCCACTCACGAATATGCTTTTTCTGTACTCCGTAGCTCTGGTGATACTTTTAATTATCATTTACGCATGTTCTACTGGACGACAGCATACAGTACGAACTAAATCGGTGTTTTGGTTCACAGTCTATCGACATACAACGTTTGGTACCGATCTGAGTGTCCAACATCTGGAGGTTTGGGTGATGGCAGTATTTGATTGACACGTATCACTTCGGTCTCTGTAATTTTTCACATGTCCCTGCTGAGAAGAACCGCTGTTATGATTAGCCAAAATATGCCAACGTCTCAGTCTGTGAGATGTTTTGATTTTTGTCTGATAATGTAGATAGACAAAAATCACTCATTTCCTTAACGTCTGCCACACACCATGTCAGTACCGTAGTCCTTGCGTAAAGAAACGGTTCTACTCTGATCACGGCATACTGTAGCATACCCCAGCGAGCTGCAGATACAACCGTACGCTGATGAATTTATTGAGTTGTGAACCATAGGCTAATCACAGGGCGTAATACACGATCGGTAACTGCCAACCCAGTGATATCTTCTTTCCGAACTGACATCGCATGTTGTACTCCACGGTAGGATTTACATCTCATTCTGTTTCACGACAGTAGCATAACCATCATATCAACTTACTTTTTCGCTAAATGAGATACCAATAACAAGAAAGCTTATTATTATCCATAGCCTTTCGTATTATCTAGGGTCCAAGAAAAGTAACGCGGCGCCTGCACAGAAGCTCATTCTTGTTGCGAGCGCTGGCCGATACCGGCTAGTATTTAATTTTATTTCAATTTTTTCAAGGATTTTTACTCGTATATCTTATTTATTTATTTATTTATTTTGTAAAATCTGATATAATGCCTCATTAATTTTGTAGTAACTGAATCGTTCGCTGCTTGCTGTGTCAACTTGATCAATGTTAACGCCACAACAATTACATTTGGGTCGTTAGACATACCTCAAGCACTTTCTGATATATTTGAATTAATTACTAGCGCTACACTGTCTAGATTTACTTCTGTAATCTCTACTTTACTATGGTTTAGTCAATTCTGTTCCACACTAAACCGTTCTATTGTTGCACTAAATGGTTTATTCACAGAATGTGGCTCCCCATCAGCTGCTTTCACTCCATTATCACTCGAGTATTTCCTAACAAACATTTCTACAGACTTCATTCAATGCGTTGCGACGTTTCAGCTGCCAACGCACTGGATTGTTGTTTCTCTTCAAAGGTCATCCTTGAAGAAGCGTTGATGTTCGACGTATATGATCTCGACGTCAAGTGGTAACCTCTACCGCTGGATTTCAACGCTTTGATGTTATCAACGGGAGGAGAGGAGAGAAATTACACGTTACTGGGGAATGTGGGCTAGCTACAGGGTAACAATTAATACTGGATATTCGAAATTTATTGGTCGTTTCATCAGTTATTTCGAAAATAACATTAAATGACGGCCGTTTTGCGTTACTGTTTATCAATAAACTTAGTTACCATGTACAATACTTACTATTTAGCATCAATAACTATAATTTAATTGAAGAAACATGATGTGAGGAGACTAGTAAGTGTGCGAAGAGAAAGGCCGTACTGGTTGTTGGTGAACACGCTACTGCATCATGCGTCGGCGCACTATCTACATTACTGATGCCTCATTATTTTTTTAAACATTAATAAATGTCTATGCCAAATATGTAGAGGATAGGTGTGTTACGTGTTTCAGTACGTCGTGTTATCATTATCTGTACTTCTACATCTTTTTCTCAATTATGATCTGAGGAAGATTTTCTTCTTCCCAGACCAGGACCATGAAATCGTGATGATCTAACAAAATCAGAGGCAATGCATATGTCTGGACTTGAATGTGTGGGAGCGAGAGTGATTAACCGTCATTGCGATGGGATGGGGACCGCGGAAAGGGTTCGGGGGGGGGGGGGGGGAGTTACGGAGGGGGGACGGGGCAGTGGTTACTGTGTGCTGCCTTGAGTGCATGGTCGTAGCCCATTGAGTTTTGTATTATAATGTAGATCATTGCCTTTTCACCTTTTATTGATGCGTCGTAGCGATGAAGTGGCTGATATATGCCATTTATTACTGATAAAATGTAACCGAGACGTCACGTCCAAGAACGCGAATAATACTAGCAGAAAACCTTAAGTTTCAATCCAGTTGTAAGTTATCGAATTTTGTAGTGTAATATGTAATACTGATAGCAGGTAACTGGAACATGACCACATGACTGGTATACTGAGTAACCTTTTAAATTTGCAATACGCTGATGATATACTAATAACCTTTTTTTGGGGGGGCAAACAGCTCGAGGATGAGCTGGCTTACAAAATGAATCCGTCGACAAACAAACAGTTTTAACCTTGATCATGTTGTCGATGTTAGAAAGACTACCTCAGCGGCCTAATAAATGAACACAAAATAACAGTTGTGGTGGTTTTCTTAAAATTCACAAACCGTATTTCTGCAATTAAAACGTTGGGTCACCAGTCGCAGTGCTTCAAAAGAGCTTGATCTTGGTGTTCTAGAAGTCCGTGAAAGGCAAAAAATAACAGAGTGCGATGAAAGAGGGAGTTGTCGATGTCTGAAGAAGATTTTGGAAGCCGTCAGAGAGACCTATATGCAGTATCCACTCGGCAGAAGGACCAAACTTGCTGAGCTGGTTCGGCAGAGCACTTTGGTCTGTCGAGGCAATCGAGCAGTCTAGCTGGTGTATACACTAAGGCGACAAAAGTCATGGGTTACCTCCTGACATATCGGACCTCCTTTTCCCCGGTGTGGTGCAGTAACTCGAGTGACCTATACTCAAGTTGTAGGAAGTCGCCTGCCAACACATTGAGCGATGGCGCCTCTGTAGCTGTCCATGATTACGAAAGTATTGCCATTGCAGTATTTTGTACACGAACTGACCTCCCGTTGGGATTAATTTCCGGCCATCTGTGTGGCCACATCATTCGCTCGAACTGTCCAGAATGTTCACCGGCCGCTGAGGCAGAGCGGTTCTAGGCTCTTCAGTCCGGAATCGCGCTGCTGCTGAGGTGCCAGGCTTAAATCCTGCCTCAGGCATGGACGTGTGTGATGTCCTTAGCTTACTTAGGTTTAGGTAGTTCTAAGTCTAGGGGACTGACGATCTCAGATGTTAAGCCTCATATTGCTGAGAGCCATTTGGACCATTTGAACCAGAACGTTCGTAAAACCAATGGAGAACAAATGTGGCCAGGTGACATGGCTCGTTGTCATCCATAACAATTCCATCGTTTTTGGGAACATGAAGTCCATGAATGGCTGCATATGGTCTCCTTGTAGCCGAGCATAACCGTTTCCAGCCAATGTTTGGTTTAGTTGGGCCGGAGGACTCAGTCCAGTCCATGTAGACACAGCCCACACTATTATGAAGTACTACTAGCTTGCACAGTACCTTGTTGACAACCTCAGTCCATGGCTTCGTTGTGTTTGCGCCGCACTCGAACTCTACCATCTGAACTCGGGACTAATCTGACCAGGCCACGGTTTGTCAACTGTCTACTGTTCAACCCATATGGTCATGAGCCCGGGGGGAGCGCGGCACGCGATGTCGTGCTGTCACCAAAGGCCATAGCGTCGGTCGTCTGCTGCCAAATTTCGGCTCACTGTCCGAACGCATTCGTGCGTCGTACGTCTCACATTGATTTCTTTGGTTATTTCACTCAGTGTCGTTTGTCTATTAGCACTGACAACTCTACGCAAACGCCTCTCCTCTCCGTCGTTAAGTGAAAGCTTTTGGGCGCTGCGTTGGCCGTGGTAAGAGGTTATGCCTGAAATTTGATATTCTTCGCATACTGTTGACTCTGTTGATCTCAGAGTATTGAATTCCCTAACGATTTCCGAACTGGAACGTTAAAATGGCTCTGAGCACTATGGGACTTAACATCTGAGGTCATCAGTCCCCTAAACTTAGAACTACTTAAACCTAACCTAACCTAAGGACATCACACACATCCATGTCCGAGGAAGGATGCGAACCTGCGACCATAGCAACCGCTTATTTGTGGACTGAAGCGCCTAGAACCGTTGGGCCACTGCTGTCGACACTAGAACGTCCCATGCGTCTTGCTCCAGCTACCATTCCTCGTTCAAAGTCTGTTAATTCCCGTCGTGCCATAATCACGTGGGAAACATTTTCACACGAATCACCTGAGTACAAATGACGGCTCCGCCAATGCACTGCCCTTTTATACTTACTGTACACGACACCACCGCTATCTGTATATGTGAAGCTCAGTGCGTATACTGCTCTCCAGTAGATAGTTACATAACAGGAGGAAGTCTGCTGTGGATGGGAAGTAGTACTTTCAGTTTTTCTGTACAGTTAGCTGTTCTTGCACAAATTGCGCAATAAATATATTGCTTTACATCTGTACCCTCGAAAACTAGCTTTTCCCGTTTGTTTAGTAAAATACCGCTTCACCAGAAGCAGTAAATGCTTCTCATCTCCAACCTTAAGCAGCAGAGGAAACGTACCTATATTCCCATCCCTGCAGAAGCTGTTGTGGCTTGGCAAGACAGCCAAGCCACTAAGAGGAAGCCGAAAGGCACGCGTTGAAGCTCACGCAGGCTGGCGTTCAAAAAATGGCTCTGAGTACTATGGGACTTAACTACTGTGGTCATCAGTCCCCTAGAACTTAGAACTACTTAAACCTAACTAACCTAAGGACATCACACACATCCATGCCCGAGGCAGGATTCGAACCTGCGACCGTAGCAGTCGCACGGTTCCGGTCTGCGCGCCTAGAACCGCTAGACCACCGCGGGCGGCTGGGCTGGCGTGAGGTCTGGAACAGTTAAAGGAGTTGAGTCTAGTAAAAAAAGTACGGAGCTTCTGGAATACTTAACTTTAATTCATAATTGGTGAACATCGGTCTGACGGTACATGCATCACAAGATAAGTAGCAATTGATAATGGCGCCTTGCTAGGTCGTAGCATATGACGTAGCTGAAGGCTATGCTAACTATCGTCTCGGCAAAGGAGAGCGTAATTTGTCAGTGAACCATCGCTAGCAACGTCGGCTGTACAACCGGGGCGAGTGCTAGGAAGTCTCTCTAGACCTGCCGTGTGGCGGCGCTCGGTCTGCAATCACTGATAGTGGCGACACGCGGGTCCGACGTATACTAACGGACCGCGGCCGATTTAAAGGCTACCACCTAGCAAGTGTGGTTTTTGGCGGTGACACCACAGAAGCAATAATAACGATTTACTTGTTTGACCTTAACACTAAATGCGACAAAGAGGTAATGTAGTCTCTAGTAGAAGTGGCCTACAAAAATTTTAACTCACGTCGATCAACCCGGCTGAATTCGAGAAATTATACCCTGCCGCATCTGCGTGCTATTCGAGATTGTGATCAATCTCTGATTATTTTGTTGCCAGAGAGGGCTAAATGATGACATGTAAAGATATTCTTAGTAAAATTCATTCTGATGTGATATCTAGATGGTACAATCTCATTTACCAAACGTACTGTTACAATGCCTGACGACATCAGTAACCTTGCACTGTATAGCAGCTGCAGCTGTATTCGAATTTGACCTTGCCTTAGGCTTAAACCGTTCTACAGTTACAGTGACAGCTTTAAATCGATTGCAGTAGTTTGGTAAAAACTGATTAAATATAGATGGAGAGTTTTATTACGGTGCATTTTTTGTACTTCCTGAACATTTAGTTTAGCCATTCTGAAGGCAATCTCTGGTTCTATTTCTGTAGTCACCAGACGATGTTTTTCTTTTTTTTTCCGGGGCATTGAATCACGACTTTAGGTCTGTCCTGCTTTAACTCTGTCCTATGCTCTCACAAGTGCTGGTAACCTTTCAAGAGATAATTCTGTGCGCCATTCTGGAGGCACAATGGGGAGGTAACCGGCTCTCCTCCTTTCAATCTGCCCCTTTGTGGGCTTCCAGACGACAATATTGTAGCCTCAGTCCGGGACCTTCATTTCCTATTCATCCTCGGGACGCTTCGTCGGTCACATTGTATTCTTAAGCTTCTTCCTACAGTATCTCCTCTGGTGGAATCATTCAGAGCTACACCGTGCAGGATTTGCACGGAATACAGTTTTCCTGACCAAATTCCTCCTTACGTTGTGAAATATGTATCAAAAAATGTCTTGACTGTGCATTCCAAATCAATAAACTGTTAGCACTAATTTACTAGACATGAACCTGCATATATTACTAGGACTTTCAGTTTCCTCCTAAACTCTGTGTTTCACCATCACTAGGCTTCTGGCAATAACTGAAATTCCAGGTATTCTGGGTGACAAATTGAAACGTGGAAATAAACTAGCTGTTTGTATTCTGTACTCAAATTTTTTCTGAAATGATGATTGAATCGTATGTGCAGATATGGTATCCTTGAATAATTACGTCATAAAAATACTTGGTCACGTAGATGTATTGACTTAGTAACTCGTAAAAAGACGAAACCTCTTTGGAAAAGGAATGTAACCAAGGAGTATGACGAGCGAGAGAATCATTTCGTCATATGAAAGAAATTGAATTTCAAGTGTCCATCTTGAAACAAAAAAGTTACTACACAAGAAAACATACTTCACTGCCGGTTCTCCATTATGTTTTTATTTTAAACTACCTAAGTTCCAGGTTAATAATCAGTTTCACAGTGCTACTGTTACAAAGACTTTTTGTGTTGTACTACGTTACAAATAATATACGACCACCAAATTATTTAAGTTATGATTCGAATTACATCTAAACTTGAGAGTACAAAATAAAGAAATTAAATGATGATATGAAACGCATTGGGCTTAATATATAACAAATTATATCTTAAATATGAAGTTTCTCAGTACAAAATTTGAGGATGGATTAAACAGCCACAAATACGTATAGTGAAACATGTAAGATCATCTGCCAATGAAAAGAACGTGGAGATCTGTTTGCTCTCGTTCGATGGGTGAACACAGGTAGTGGAAGTTGCAGGAAAGAAACTTCATTCTTGTACAGTATTGCTAGGAAACCAACATCCTTTAGAAGTGGAAACACTGCAGTCGGGAGAGAGAGGTTAGGATTATTATAGATTAAATAATATAAAAAGAATAATCAAAAATGTTATTGAATGAAAAAAAAACTGGATTTACTTTCTCCCCGTATCAGTTCCTAAATGTTGCCGGAATAGCTAAAGCATGACCGCAGTGATCTCTCTCCCACACATCACCCATTCACCTCCTCCCTCACTCACCATACCATATTCATCTACATAATTTGTAGCAAACACTCCTTTCTTAAATACTTCGAAAATTACTGAAACTGTCTTAATCATCATATGTCTAGTGAATATAACCCTGTAGTCAATTTGTGTTGTGGAGAATTTCATATTTAAGCTGTAACCACCTAAACTAATCGTCGATATCGTGCTTAAGTAAACTCTTCATTAAACTGTCAGATATTAACGTCAAAAGACGCATATCGCCTCTTCGTGCATTTTAAGGCCTTGACATACTTTAAATGACAACGTAATCTTCACTATAGTACACCAGAAAGCATTAACATTTTATACACTAACATTAGAAAATATATTTATAAAGCCTAGTTTACACCTGAGCGAACACAAATCAGTGAGCATCAACTAACATCTAAAGGATGTGAACGGTACGAGAGCGCGATCGACAAGCTCTCTGTCTTGTTCGATCCCCTTTCGCCGATGCTGCCTTGTGTTCCACTGGTTCTTGGTCTTCCAGCCAATCATCGAAGGAAGTACGCATGCGCACCACTTCGAAGCTCACCTCAGTATGAACAACACAAAGGGCATTATTTCCTAGTGCACTCGGCTATTTGCCACGCGAGAGGTACCTTTACTACAAAACACGAGCAGTGCGAATCATGGAGTGATGAGAGAATATATACTGTTGCCATTAGAGGAATGTAAGTATCACAGATTCCTGTGGAATTCAAGAGACCCGCAGCACAAAGTGAATATAAAAAGAAAATTTGACAGTAAATGTGCGAAGCCCTCGACGCGTTTCAGCTAGGAAAGGCGGAAGAGGTTAAAGAGAACTTAAGCTCAAGAGCGACAGAAATACAAAGCAAGTACTAAAGACGAGTTGTTAATAACTGGAGCATAAGCAGGTTACTCTATTGATACTGATCGTCGGTAGGTAGTGTCTGCATTGCGGTTCTCATCACAGCTGCAAGAGTAGCTAATACTAATCTTCCCCCCATTTACGCGTGACGCTTTGGTACAAGGCTAAGGATGGATGGTGTTGGATGAGTGTACTATGTCTATTAATTTTACCTTTACGTTGTAGTTCAAATGCATGCACATAACCTTTCCTACACCGTTTTCCTTTGCTTGGTTTATCACTAACTGATAATCCATAAGAAGCTAACTTTTCCGAAAATTACAGTTTTTCACTGAGACAGTAACTGGGCATGTATCGAAAGAAAAATTTACCTGACTCCCTCATCTGTTCCAGCCCCTTCTCCGCCCTTACGTACACACTCACACACACACACACACACACACACACACACACACACACACAAACAAACAAAACCAATCACACAGTGTTCTCGGTATTTGCATGTTCCGATGATCGTTCTCTCGTCTTCTCTTACGTTCCATCCAATGTAAATACTTGTTCTCTGGGAGAGATGAATAGTACTGAACATTTAGTGGATTGTGTAATGAATTTTTTGAATGACATTTTCGCCCTGGACTGCACGATTTATTAAAATCCTTATAGTTTAATATCAAATTTTACGTCATTTTCAAGTGGTTAATCTGCTGCATGCACAGCATTTGTGAAAGTTAGTAAAATAAGTAAAAGGATATGAGCTTGTACGACCAGCCCAGATAACCAAGCGTTAACACGCCTCGTCTAGGATACTTGGGAGGGGCATCGTCTCCGGATCGAATTGGCCCACAAGAGGCCGGTGTGCCGAACAGCCTAGATGTGGTTTTCAGGCGGTTTATTACATCCAACTAGGTGAACATCAGCTGGTTTACACGTCCCCCGGCCCCCTCAGGTACACGAAACACAAACATTTCAAAAAACGGTCATACATTTATAGCTGTGATAACATTGCGAAATAAAGATTATGCATTCTGATCCTGTGAATACACGGTATGCACTAAGACACAAAGGAAACTATACTGAAGAGCCAAATAAAGTGGTACACCTGCTTAATATCGAGTAGAGCACCCGCGAGCACGCCCGAAGTGCCGCAACACGACGTGTCGTGGACTCGACTACTGTCTGGAGTGGTACTGGAGGGAACTGACACCATTAATCCTGCATCGCTGTCCATAAATCCGTAAGAGTACCAGGGAGTGGATATCTATACCGAACAGCGCGTTGCAAAGCCATCCAAGATATACTCAATGTTGTTCATTTCTGGGGGGTTTGGTGGCCAGCGGAAGTGTTTAAACTCAAAGAGTGTTCCTGGAGCCCCTCAGTAGCGATTCTGAATGTGTCGGGTGTTGAATTGTCCTGCTGGAATTTTCCAAGCCCGTCGGAATGCACAATTAACATGAATGGATGTATAGGTGATTATACAGGATGCTTACGTACATGTCACGTGCCAGAGTCGAACCTAGACGTAAACTAAACTCCTCCCGAACAGGCCATGAAGGCCCAATGTACCGACCAGGCCACCGTGTCATCCTCAACCCACAAGCGTCACTAGATGCACATATGGAGGGACATGTGGTCAGCGCACCGCTCTCCTGGCCGTATGACCTAGACTTATCAGGGGTCCCATATCACTTCCGCTACACACGCCACACAACATTACCGACCATCCACCACCTTGAACAGTGCCCGCTGACATGTTGAGTCCGTACCTTTACACACCATTAGCTTGATACAATTTGAAACGAGACTCTTCCGACCAGGCGACATGTTTCCAGCCGTCAACAATGTCAATGTTGAAGGGCCCAGGGGAAGCGTAAAGCTTCCTGTCGTGCAGTCACCAAGGGCACATGAGTGGGCCTTCGGCTCCGAAAGCCCATATCGATGATGTTTCGACGAATGGTTCGAACGCTGGGACTTGTTGACGGCCCAACATTGAAATCTGCAGCAATTTGCATAAGGGTTTCACCTCTGTCACTTTCAACGATTGTCTTCAGTCGTCGTTGGTCTCGTTCTTGAAGGATCTTATTCCCGCCGCAGCGATGCTGGAGATTTGATGTTTTACCAGATTCCTGGTATTCACGGTACACTAGTGAAATGGTCGTACGGGAAATCCCCATTTCATCATTACCTCGGAGACGCGGTGTCCTATCGGTTGTGCGCCAACTATAACATCACGTTCAAACTCACTTAAATCTTGGTAACCTGCCATTGTATCAGCAGTAATCTTTCTAACAACTGCGCCAGACTCTTGCGGTATTATATAGATGTTACCGACCGAAACACCTTATTCTGCCTTTTACATATCTCTGTATTTGATTACGCATTCATATACCAGTTACTTTGACGCTTCAGTGTAAAACTTGTACCGAGCGGCATCCTGGTTGGCTTCGATGTTACTTTACTTTACTTTTTCGTGTCCGGAGCTCTAAATTTTTCAGCCCAATACAGGGCTTAGTCAAACGTTCAGGCTGTCTTAGTCAGAGATCATCTACGGACCAACGTGCAGGACAGTTTCAGCATGTTAGAAGATGTTCCATGTTTATACTTCTGCACAGTAGCACTTATTGCTCCAGTTTATCAGATTGGTTTTCACAGTATTACACCAGTTCTGATATGGCTTAGCATTTCCCATGAGTTGTAAATTAATTGAACAACGTTTGGTGGATGTTCTCAAATAGGTAGGCGACAAGGGGTTTATCCAAAGTCGTTCTGATGTTGTTTCTTTGGTTAGCAAAGTGCCGCTCATTGATTCTCTGGGATACATTGGTTCCATTTCTCCGCAAGACATCACCAAGCTGTTTCACGCATACCTCACCACGAGCTGTTACATGTGGGATGGCAACGTCAACGAATAGTCGGAAGGGGTCGCCACGTGTAGTCCACTTCTTCACGGAAAATTTTGAAGTACAGTCGTTGCACTTGGCACCTCGTAAACCTAAAGCATGGTACAGATACGTCTACGATACATCCGGTGTGTGGAGTCATGCCGAGGATCAATTCGGTGACTTTCTAAGACACCTTAACAGTATCCATGCGAACATAAAAGTTAACGTCAAGGTAGAAAAGGACTAACAGCTACCGTTACTGGATATGATGGTCACGGGGGATGGTATGGACGCTTATGACCATAGCTGTTTTGCACACTCAAACCATAATCCGAAAAAAAAACGAAGAATGGTGGAAACTTGGGATACAGCGTATATTGAAAGGCGACACACACAGACCAATAACTGCACAAATTTTCAAATCACCAACCAAGCCGGAAAAGAGGCTCATAACGGAAACAAGTCGAATATGTGAGCCTCAGCATCTCACAAGGGAACCTCCCCATCGCACACCCCTCAGATTTAGTTATAAGTTGGCACAGTGGATAGGCCTTGAAAAACTAAAGACAGATCAATCGAGAAAACAGGAAGAAGTTGTGTGGAACTATGAAAAAAATTAGTAAAATATACAAACTGAGTAGCCCATGCGAAGATATGCAACATCAATGACTCTAGGACTCAAGTAGCGCAAGTGATGTTACATATCATAACAATGGACTACTCAGTTGGTATATTTTGTTTATTTTTTCATAGTTCCACACAACTTCTTCCTGTTTTCTCGATTGATCTGTGTTCAGTTTTTCAAGGCCTATCCAGTGTGCCAACTTATAACTAAATCTGAGGGGGGTGCGGTGGGGAGGTTCCCTTGTCAGATGCAAGTTGCAACACCTGGAAAGTGTTCGGAGAAGCAATGTGTACTTGTATTTTTTTTCACTTGCTGCCGTATTCTTTTTGACCCACAATCCGATTTCTTAAGATGGGTCTTTGTTAGCCTCTTAGGCGCTGTGATGGGGTGTGAGGTCGGAAGAAATCTGAACTCTCCCGTCTCCCACTTCCCATCACACTGGTGCTAGTGTTCCCCCGCCCCCCCCCCCTCCCCCTGGAGGCGGGCTTTTAATTTTATGTATTTTCATTCACGTTGTTTTTATTTGTTTTTGTCTTATATGTTTATTTTTTGCTTGTTTCTTTTGTTTCTTGTCTATTTTATTTCTTTGTATTCCTTTTCTATTCTTTTGTTTGCAGCAGTAGAAATAATATTTAAATTAACAATAATTGGGAATGGAAATGTTACAAAATGCATCATTTAATAGGTGAAAAATAGATAGATAGGGAAGATGATAGAAAGAGAAGTGCCGTTCACCAAATGTGTGTGGCAATGAATGTCTTGGAATTAACTCCAAGAGGCTGACCGCCGTAGTCATAACTACCTTTTTACTACGAAATACACTAACTAATATCTAAAAACTCTTTGCGACATTTCACGATATTGTTGGTAGTGGATCATACATAAATACACTCCTGGAAATGGAAAAAAGAACACATTGACACCGGTGTGTCAGACCCACCATACTTGCTCCGGACACTGCGAGAGGGCTGTACAAGCAATGATCACACGCACGGCACAGCGGACACACCAGGAACCGCGGTGTAGGCCGTCGAATGGCGCTAGCTGCGCAGCATTTGTGCACCGCCGCCGTCAGTGTCAGCCAGTCTGCCGTGGCATACGGAGCTCCATCGCAGTCTTTGACACTGGTAGCATGCCGCGACAGCGTGGACGTGAACCGTATGTGCAGTTGACGGACTTTGAGCGAGGGCGTATAGTGGGCATGCGGGAGGCCGGGTGGACGTACCGCCGAATTGCTCAACACGCGGGGCGTGAGGTCTCCACAGTACATCGATGTTGTCGCCAGTGGTCGGCGGAAGGTGCACGTGCCCGTCGACCTGGGACCGGACCGCAGCGACGCACGGATGCACGCCAAGACCGTAGGATCCTACGCAGTGCCGTAGGGGACCGCACCGCCACTTCCCAGCAAATTAGGGACACTGTTGCTCCTGGGGTATCGGCGAGGACCATTTGCAACCGTCTCCATGAAGCTGAGCTACGGTCCCGCTCACCGTTACGCCGTCTTCCGCTCACGCCCCAACATCGTGCAGCCCGCCTCCAGTGGTGTCGCGACAGGCGTGAATGGAGGGACGAATGGAGACGTGTCGTCTTCAGCGATGAGAGTCGCTTCTGCCTTGGTGCCAATGATGGTCGTATGCGTGTTTGGCGCCGTGCAGGTGAGCGCCACAATCAGGACTGCATACGACCGAGGCACACAGGGCTAGCACCAGGCATCATGGTGTGGGGAGCGATCTCCTACACTGGCCGTACACCACTGGTGATCGTCGAGGGGACACTGAATAGTGCACGGTACATCCAAACCGTCATCGAACCCATCGTTCTACCATCCCTAGACCGGCAAGGGAACTTGCTGTTCCAACAGGACAATGCACGTCCGCATGTATCCTGTGCCACCCAACGTGCTCTAGAAGGTGTAAGTCAACTACCCTGGCCAGCAAGATCTCCGGATCTGTCCCCCATTGAGCATGTTTGGGACTGGATGAAGCGTCGTCTCACGCGGTCTGCACGTCCAGCACGAACGCTGGTCCAACTGAGGCGCCAGGTGGAAATGGCATGGCAAGCCGTTCCACAGGACTACATCCAGCATCTCTACGATCGTCTCCATGGGAGCATATTAGCCTGCATTGCTGCGAAAGGTGGATATACACTGTACTAGTGCCGACATTGTGCATGCTCTGTTGCCTGTGTCTATGTGCCTGTGGTTCTGTCAGTGTGATCATGTGATGTATCTGACCCCAGGAATGTGTCAATAAAGTTTCCCCTTCCTGGGACAATGAATTCACGGTGTTCTTATTTCAATTTCCAGGAGTGTAGTTGTGCTTTTAGACTTAAGTGCTATTAATTGTTCGTAATTATGTTTATTTTAACCAGAGGCTATGTCTGACTCGTTTTCGGTCGTACCATGGCTAGAGGTGTCGACGTCTCAGTATTTATCTTGATATTCGTCTCGGTTTACCCTGTTGACATCAGCACGTTGTCGCACATACGCTCGTTGTCTGTACTATCTGGTTGTTAAATAATCGGTGTAGGTAGCTTTAGATATTGCAGCCGTGACTACGTTAATTTTAGTGCATTGCTGTTTGCCTCTGAGAAATTCGTGTGTGGATTGTTCTGTGTTCGTGACTTCCGTGTGTGACATGTGTCTGATGTTCGTGTATCGTCCGCAGAAAAAGACGACGTGTTCCAGGGAACCTTATTTCCCTCATGTGCATGTATTTATTTTCTTCATACTCAAGTGGTTTAAGTACTTGAGATAAGGGCCGTGTCTTGCTAGGTAATGTACCATACCGTGGCAGGAGTCGCTATGTAGTCGGCCGCGGTGGCCGTGCGGTTCTAGGCGCTCAGTCCGTAACCGCGCGACTGCTGCGGTCGCAGGTTCGAATCCTGCTTCGGGCATGGATGTGTGTGATGTTCTTAGGTTAGTTAGGTTTAAGTAGTTCTAAGTTCTAGGGGACTGATTACCACAGATGTTAAGTCCCATATAAAGCCAGTACATCGCTCCCCTGTATCTTATTGTTATGTCTATCGGGTAGATCCCAACACCACACACAGTGCTTCCAATGAGTACTGCTGAAGGCACCCGATAGTCTGAGTAAGATGCTGCTTTGCCCTCTTGTGACCAGTGTCCTGTTCGTTGACGGGCTTAGCCTAAGGGTCAAAGTACTGGCAGCTAACCGGAGTACTGGCCCAAAGAGAGCACAACAGTATGTCTGTTCGCCTGACAGGGGAAGTCTGTACGGTGCTGAGTTTCGCCTTGCCAGTTTATGCAAAATTTTTTCTGCTTTGTTTATGACCCTTAGTAAGTGTTCATGGAAATTAAGCTTCTCCTCTATGTGATTCACAAGACAGCTAGTAGCGAATGCGAGTTTTATGTTTGCGTCGCCGATTTTTAGTGGGTACTCCATCAGTTACATAAGATGTGTCACAGACTCAAACATAAGCTAAATTACACATTGGAAAAAGAAAAATCGGGTACCGCCTTCCAGCCATACTTTCTCACAGTGACGGACTGACTTGACCGTACATTGCAGAAACACGGCGTAAAGATTGTTTATAAACCGAAGAAGAAATTCAAAGAGTGTATCAGATCGACAAAGGAGAAGAGACCCACTTGCAACGTTGTGAATTCACTGATATGAGCCAAAACATTTTGACCACGTGCTTAATAGGTTGTTTGTCTGTATTCTGAACGAAATAAATCACTGATTCTATATATCAGGTATCCGACAACTGATAGGCTTGTGGAGATGTGTGGCAATAGATATCTTCGCACAGGCTATGTAATTCGCGAAAATAACGGGTTGCTGATCTGCGCACGCGGTGATGGCGCCCGATAGCGACCCAGATGGGTTCCATAGAATTTATACCAGACGAATTTGGTCGCTGAGACATCAACGTGGGTTCACTATAATGCAAAATAAAAAGGTTCAAATGTCTCAGAGCACTATGGGACTTAACATTTGAGGTCATCAGTCCCCTAGAACTTAGAACTACTTAAATCTAACTAACCTCAGGACACCACACACATCCATGCCGGAGGCCGCATTCGAATCTGCGACCATAGCAGTCACGTGGTTCCGGACTGAAGCGCCGAGAACCGCTCGGCCGGCTCCTGTAATGCACCTCATACGACTGTAGCACAGTTCTGTCTCCGAGGACGGACAGTTATATTGCTGAAAGATAACATCGCCGCCGGGCGCGAGGGGCCGAGCAGTTCTAGGCGCTTCAAACCGGAACCGCGCAGCTGCTACGGTCCCAGGTTCGAATCCTGCCCCTGGCATCGATGTGTGTGGTGCCCTTAGGTTAGTTAAGTTTAACTAGTTCTGAGTTCAGGGGGACTGATGACCTCAGAAGTTATGTCCCATTGTGCTCAGAGCTATTTCAACATTATACGCCACTGGCCATTAAAATTGCTACACCAAGAAGAAATGCAGATGATAAACGGGTATTCATTGGACAAATATAATATACTATAACTGACATGTGATTACATTTTCACGCAATTTGGGTGCATATATCCTGAGAAATCAGTACCCAGAACAACCACCTAAGGCCGTAATAACGGACTTGATACGCCTGGGCATTGAGTCAAACAGAGATTGGATGGCGTGTACAGGTACAGCTGCCCATGCAGCTTCAACACGATACCACAGTTCATCAAGACTAGTGACTGGCGTATTGTGACTAGTCAGTTTCTCGGCCACCATTGACCAGACGTTTTCAATTGGTGAGAGATCTGGAGAATGTGCTGGCCAGGGCAGCAGCCGAACGTTTTCTGCATCCAGAAAGGCCCGTACAGGACCTGCAACATGCGGTCGTGCATTATCCTGCTGAAATGTAGGGTTTCTCAGGGATAGAATGAAGCGTAGCGCCATGGGTCGTAACACATCTCAAATGTAACGTCCACTGTTCAAAGTGCCGTCAGTGCGAACTAGAGGTGACCGAGACGTGTAACCAATGGCACCCCATACCATCACGCCGGGTGACACGCCAGTATGGCGATGACGAATAAACGCTTCCAATGTGCGTTCACCGCGATGTCGCCAAACACGGATGCGACCATCGTGATGCTGTAAACAGAACCTGGATTCATCCAAAAAAATGACGTTTTGCCATTCGTGCACCCAGGTTCGTCGTTGAGTACACCATCGCAGGCGCTCCTGTCTGTGATGTAGCGTCAAGGGTAACCGCAGCCATGGTCTCCGAGCTGATAGTCCATGCTGCTGCAAACGTCGTCGAAATGTTCGTGCAGATGGTTGTTGTCTTGCAAACGTCCCCATCTGTTGACTCAGGGATCGAGACGAGGCTGCACGATCCGTTACTTCAAGCGCTGATAGAAAGCACCGAAGCTGAAATCGTTATAGGTACAGAAAGCTGGCTTAAGCCAGAGATAAATTCCGCCGAAATTTTTACAAAGGTACAGACGGTGTTTAGAAAGGATAGATTGCATGCAACCGGTGGTGGAGTGTTCATCGCTGTTAGTAGTAGTTTATCCTGTAGTGAAGTAGAGGTGGATAGTTCCTGTGAATTATTATGGGTGGAGGTTACACTAAACAACCGAACTAGGTTAATAATTGGCTCCTTTTACCGACCTCCCGACTCAGAAGCATTAGTGGCAGAACAACTGAGAGAAAATTTGGAATACATTTCACATAAATTTTCTCAGCATGTTATAGTCTTAGGTGGAGATTTCAATTTACCAGATATAGACTGGGACACTCAGATGTTTAGGACGGGTGGTAGGGACAGAGCATCGAGTGACATTATACTGAGTGAACTATCCGAAAATTACCTCGAGCAATTAAACAGAGAACCGACTCGTGGAGATAACATCTTGGACCTACTGATAACAAACAGACCCGAACTTTTCGACTCTGTATGTACAGAACAGGGAATCAGTGATCATAAGGCCGTTGCAGCATCCCTGAATATGGAAGTTAATAGGAATATAAAAAAAGGGAGGAAGGTTTATCTGTTTAGCAAGAGTAATAGAAGGCAGATTTCAGATTACCTAACAGATCAAAACGAAAATTTCTGTTCCGACACTGACAATGTTGAGTCTTTATGGAAAAAGTTCAAGGCAATCGTAAAATGCGTTTTAGACAGGTACGTGCCGAGTAAAACTGTGAGGGACGGGAAAAACCCACCTTGGTACAACAACAAAGTTAGGAAACTACTGCGAAAGCAAAGAGAGCTCCACTCCAAGTTTAAACGCAGCCAAAACCTCTCAGACAAACAGAAGCTAAACGATGTCAAAGTTAGCGTAAGGAGGGCTATGCGTGAAGCGTTCATTGAATTCGAAAGTAAAATTCTATGTACCGACTTGACAGAAAATCCTAGGAAGTTCTGGTCTTACGTTAAGTCAGTAAGTGGCTCGAAACAGCATATCCAGACACTACGGGATGATGATGGCATTGAAACAGAGGATGACACGCGTAAAGCTGAAATACTAAACACCTTTTTCTAAAGCTGTTTCACAGAGGAAGACCGCACTGCAGTTCCTTCTCTAAATCCTCGCACAAACGAAAAAATGGCTGACATCGAAATAAGTGTCCAAGGAATAGAAAAGCAACTGGAATCACTCAATAGAGGAAAGCCCACTGGACCTGACGGGATACCAATTCGATTCTACACAGAGTACGCGAAAGAACTTGCCCCCTTCTAACAGCCGTGTACCGCAAGTCTCTAGAGGAACGGAGGGTTCCAAATGATTGGAAAAGAGCACAGATAGTCCCAGTCTTCAAGAAGGGTCGTCGAGCAGATGCGCAAAACTATAGACCTATATCTCTGACGTCGATCTCTTGTAGAATTTTAGAACATGTTTTTTGCTCGCGTATTATGTCATTTCTGGAAACCCAGAATCTACTATGTAGGAATCAACATGGATTCCGGAAACAGCGATCGTGTGAGACCCAACTCGCCTTATTTGTTCATGAGACCCAGAAAATATTAGATACAGGCTCCCAGGTAGATGCTATTTTTCTTGACTTCCGGAAGGCGTTCGATACAGTTCCGCACTGTCGCCTGATAAACAAAGTAAGAGCCTACGGAATATCAGACCAGCTGTGTGGCTGGATTGAAGAGTTTTTAGCAAACAGAACACAGCATGTTGTTATCAATGGAGAGACGTCTACAGACGTTAAAGTAACCTCTGGCGTGCCACAGGGGAGTGTTATGGGACCATTGCTTTTCACAATATATATAAATGACCTAGTAGATAGTGTCGGAAGTTCCATGCGGCTTTTCGCGTATGATGCTGTAGTATACAGAGAAGTTGCAGCATTAGAAAATTGTAGCGAAATGCAGGAAGATCTGCAGCGGATAGGCACTTGGTGCAGGGAGTGGCAACTGACCCTTAACATAGACAAATGTAATGTATTGCGAATACATAGAAAGAAGGATCCTTTATTGTATGATTATATGATAGCGGAACAAACACTGGTAGCAGTTACTTCTGTAAAATATCTGGGAGTATGCGTGCGGAACCATTTGAAGTGGAATGATCATATAAAATTAATTGTTGGTAAGGCGGGTGCCAGGTTGAGATTCATTGGGAGAGTCCTTAGAAAATGTAGTCCATCAACAAAGGAGGTGGCTTACAAAACACTCGTTCGACCTATACTTGAGTATTGCTCATCAGTGTGGGATCCGTACCAGATCGGTCTGACGGAGGAGATAGAGAAGATCCAAAGAAGAGCGGCGCGTTTCGTCACAGGGTTACTTGGCAACCGTGATAGCGTTACGGAGATGTTTAATAAACCCAAGTGGCAGACTCTGCAAGAGAGGCGCTCTGCATCGCGGTGTAGCTTGCTCGCCAGGTTTCGAGAGGGTGCGTTTCTGGATGAGGTATCGAATATATTGCTTCCCCCTAATTATACCTCCCGAGGAGATCACGAATGTAAAATTAGAGAGATTAGAGCGCGCACGGAGGCTTTCAGACAGTCGTTCTTCCCGCGAACCATACGCGACTGGAACAGGAAAGGGAGGTAATGACAGTGGCATGTAAAGTGCCCTCCGCCACACACCGTTGGGTGGCTTGCGGAGTATCAATGTAGATGTAGATGTAGATGTAGATGCGGATAAGATGCCCGTCATCTCGGCTGCTAGTGATACGATGCCGTTGGGTTCCAGCACGGCGTTCTGAATTACCCTCCTGAACCCACCGATTCCATATTCTGCTAACAGTCATTGGATCTCGACCAACGCGAGCAGCAATGTCGCGATACGATAAACCGCAAACGCGATAGGCTACAATTCGACCTTTATCAAAGTCGGAAACGTGATGGAACGCATTTGTCCTCCTTACAGAGGCATCACAACAACGTTTCACCAGACTACGCCGGTCAACTGCTCTTTGTGTATGAGAAATCGGTTGGAAAATTTCCTCATATCAGCACGTTGTAGGTGTCGCCACTGGCGCCAACATTGTGTGATTGCTCTGAAAAGCTAATCATTTGCATATCACAGCATCTTATTCCTGTCGGTTAAATTTCGCGTATGTGGCACGTCATCTTCGTGGTGTAGCAACTTTAATGGCCAGTAGTGTATTACACTTTTCTCCCCCATAATAACAAAATATTCATGAGTTATTAGTTTTATTTGCTAATTTTAAATCAAGGATGTTTATGGTATTATCTGTTTCATGTTCTGCGGTGAATTCTGTATTATGGCGCAATTGGTAAGCTCTTTTCAAAATAACCTCATTCTCCTTCCATTTCAGCAAACAAGATAAGCGTATCACCCACATGAGTGAACAATAATTTTAATGTTATTTTATTCATGTTCGATATTGCCAACATCTGAAACGTCCCCTTTGAAAAATTTTACAGGACTGTGCTTAACCTGACACACAATATTTTTAGCGCAAAGCAATCTGACTTTCAAAAATCCCTACAAATGAATGGCCCTTACTAACATTAACCTATACGTTTCACAAATCACTTACCTCACAAAAATCTTGGTTACTCGAACTAGTGCAATACAGCAAGCGCCACTACTGCCAGCTACATAAAGGATTCAAACTACGGAAGGCACTAACTACTGATAGGCATAGTTAGCAAGTGAAAGATTTTAATAGAGAACAAACAATGTATTTAGCTTAATAGTCATAATATATATAGCAGTTCATGACAAATTACAAAACTCCGCCATCTCTCTCCCCACATCCACCACTGCTGGCGGCTCACCTCCAACTGCGCAATGCTACGCGCTGTTCACATCCAGCTGCCGCTGCCCAACACTACAATGGCAGACAACAATACTAACTAGCCAAAGACTGCACACAGCACAGCCAGTGATTTTCATACAGAGCGCTACGTGGCGTTACCAATAAGAAAACCTAAACAGCCTACTTACAAAGCCCCCATGCTCCCCACAAAAAATTTCACAAATTGTTTTGGGCAATGGCCAATAATTATTTGAAAAATTTTTTCATAATTACAGTAAGAAAGATATCAAATGCACACACTTATTAATACAATGTTGGTCAAAAGCTAAAATTTTCTCACAGTCCATAAAGACAGTCCTGATCATTCGTCACAGTGAAATTGCCGTTTCTTTTCTCAAAGTCTGAGCAGTAAAAGACAATGCACATGGAAGTAGTGGATTTCCATGCAATCTTGAAGAAGTAGTGTTGTCCTTCCAACGGAAAGACAGTGCTGACTCTTGACATGCTGACAGGTAATGGGCCACAACAGATCAAACCCACAGCAGAGTCATTCAAAGTTTTGAAGAATATAGGTAGGTAGGTCATCACAGAGTAGACCCACTGCAGTCCTTGTAGAAATAATGGTATTGGTGGGTCATCAAAGATGCAGACCCACTGTAATCTTTGTAGAGATGGCCAGCAGTCATCTGTTGTAACTGTGCAGGTGCACAATCACCATTGAAGAGTCTTGGGGATAATATAGCAAGTCCATAACCACCAATTGTGCACTCACAAAGTTTTTGGAATTGTCCTTAGAACCAGCAATGCTGTTATCCAGTCCCTTGCTGAATTATTAACACACGTGTAAACACTAACAGTCCCTACTTCTCACATATTGTCCATATACTATGACAAACAGAAACATGTGCAGTGAAAAGGAACTTACAAGTTACTTAATTTGCTGAACTGGTGTCAGTTACAATTTTATAACATAAGAATACAATTACAAAGATACAGAAAACATCATTAAAAACATAATAATACAGATAACATTTGTAGTAATGCAGGCTTTACAAAAGAATCGAAATAACATATACATCAGTGTTACAGGAATTATAAGTACCTACATAAAATATCAGAATAACTTTCGAAACATCAACTTCACACATGAGCAACAAAACAGAACAGATAAATAATGTCTCAACTTCACACATGAGCAACAAAACAGAACAGATAAATAATGTCTAAACATCTTTACAAAGTAAATAACATATTATTAATGCAAATTATATTTGAGGATAACAGTATTCCTCATCATAGTGAATGTAGCTTAGTATTAGAAGAGAAAAAAAATTCTATGAAACAGTAGACAGAGACAGGAAGAAAACAAATACACAAGGGTACACAAACACATAGGGGGGATAACACAAAAGGAAAGGACAGGGTTTGTTTTCAGTGTAACATTTGGTACTGCAGTCCAACCCAAAACTTCATTCCATAGATCGTCCCTCTTATTTCAACATTTGCTCCAGCCAAAAAAAAAAAATCCTATCCAAGCATGCTTTCTGTATTCTGTTCACATCCTCTTTCAAAAATAGTTTTTCTCCACTGTACACTACTTTTTTGGCCAAACCATTTTCTTATAGCTTCTCAATGTATTTCTTCCAATCCATCATAGCTAGTTTCTTATATAGTCTACCCCCTCTTAAGCTAACTTAACTCTACTGAGCTCAGATGCTAAACTAAGGGACGAGGTAATGCAGCAGCACAAAACAATTAACACAAACAGCAATGACAAAATATTCAAATGGCAAAGCAAACTACAGTAATTACAACTAATATAAGGCAATGAGCAGCAAACAAGAAAAATAAATCAATAGTAAAACTGGCTTAAAAGAATAATACAAAGTGAAATTTAGTAGCACTATGCCTGGCAAACAGCAGCAGCAAATGCAAAAACTTATATCTAAACATGACATAGCTCAAGCAGAAAAAATATTACACTAAAAATGGCCATGTCTAATATCTATGTCACATCTTAACACTAGAGTGATGCATCACAAGAACTTACACTAGCAGATAAGTTACCAAATCGTAAAGAAATTATTTATGCATTTCCTGTGAAGGGAAATGTCTATTTATGTGCCCTCGTTTTCTTGGAAGTAGATCATAAATTCCTTATTGGTTCAAATGGCTCTGAGCACAATGGGACTTAACATCTACGGTCATCAGTCCCCTAGAACTTAGAACTACTTAAACCTAACTAACCTAAGGACAGCACACAACACCCAGCCATCGCGAGGCAGAGAAAATCCCTGACCCCGCCGGGAATCGAACCCGGGAACCCGGGTGTGGGAAGCGAGAACGCTACCGCACGACCACGAGATGCAGGCAAATTTCTTATTGACTGGATCTGTAGGCATAAAATAACTATATTAGTACAATTATTAAATTTTACTTTAACCAATGCTGCAGTGCAGCTAGAAACTAGATATTAAAGAAAATTAGCAAATATGTACAAAGGACGGCATGAAACATAATTCATTAGCCATATGGCATTTCATAAGGCAGTAAAAATTCTCTCAATTCTCGAGAAAGACGCTTGTCATAATCAGGTGTGCAGATGTAAGTATCTTTACAAGTAACGAGCGTGTTGTATTTGCGGTGCTTTCTACAAAGGAATGTCAATAGCAAGAATAATGGCCTCCCTTTTTTTTCTACCTGTGCCTCTGAAAAGGCACGCACTAATGGCTTTTTCTCCAGGCGTCTGACACAGCTGGGTGCCCACGACGCATTACGTGCAGGTGGTCACTTAACTTTCTTACGGAAATATTCACGACAGCAGTTTCCGCTACAGTGGCAGTCTCATATAAAAATATTTCACAGGGCAAGAATTTGCGTTACAAATCTGTAGAAACAAAATCCTATTGATAGAACAGTGTCCACAAAATTTTCGTTGGCGTTGTAATACATTCACGCATTTACATGCATTTCATAACTCTTAAAGTACGATTCTTGGTTTCCAACAACCTCTTTCACAAACCAGAGTCCCTAACCACTACTCATTATTCCTTACCTTATTCGTCGACACTTCTTCAATATTTCATCATAACAGATACGTAGCATAATCAAATAACTCATATAGCATCAGCTTACTGATCATAAACATACCGCAACAGCATAATACAAGTAGTCATCGTAATAATAGCATCATAACACCTCAGTCATCTCTCAAAATCGTCGTAGCTTCCTCCAATAATTTCAAAACCTAAAAAAAATTCTCTGCTCATGTCAAAAGTTTCATCTACCTCAAACATACTTTAAAAATCGTGATCCCATACCAAATACCTGATTCAAAGCTCTCATAGTATCACAATGGTTCCGAAAAAATATGAACAGTTCACAAAGTACAAACAACATACAATTTCGTAAGTGTGAAGTTATCCAACGGTGTAATTACATAAACGTCTGTCACTGATGTAGTAAAATAAATGTTTGTCTCTCTCAGGTAAATAATCAGATAGTTGTGTAATTCTGTGTTAGAGAAATATGGTACCGATGTGTAAAGTTGTATAAGCAAATACCATATTAGCTAGGGCTCCTTGTGCTTGCCACACACATGGTACACAAAGTAGGCATGTACCCCCTGAGGATTAATGTAATTATACCCTCAGCTGTTAAAGATTACAGCAATGGAATGAAATGTATCACGGAAAATCTTTGTATCATTGTACTTCAAATATCTTTAAAAATAAATGATTTAAGTACAAAATTAATCACTCAAATACATGTCCTGTAGCGCTAAATGTGCGTCTTGCTGTAAGATAATCTCTGTGGAAGTGTCGTAGTTATTGTCCTCCGAAAACTAAGTGCTGCAGAAGTCAATGTACTTACCTCATGATAAACAAAAGTGAAATGCTATGCGTATAAATATCGTAGTTATTACGTACTTTACAGTGATCAAGAAAGTACTATACTGTAACGTATTGTTGTGCTACGAAAAAGGCTGTCACATTGTGGCTATACCACAAAAGTTACTACTAAAACATGTTTTACTTTCCATAATAATTCAGAAAAACTGTGCAGATATGAAACAGAAACACCGCAAAAGCAACATTGTAAATTGTCACTCATTAGTAGCGTCGTGATAAAATCGTGTAGCTGTCACATAAACTAACCACTGTGTCATCTGGTATCTCACTGAAAGTATTTTAAATCCAGAATGTATTTTCAAGTAAACCAAAATGTTGCATTAAAATCTCATTATCAGTACTGGTAAATGTTCTAAGTATGTGAGCCTTATAGACGTTACGTAATCGTGCAACTAACAAGCAAGAATGTACACACACAATAACACTGTGTCGTCTGTTCACAATAACAATGCATTCATAATTTCTGTTTAAATAAGTTCTCTTGGTTCATGACTGGATACTTAACTTCAAACATTATTGCATGTTAAGAGATTCTAAGTCTGACAAAGCATACTAGCAATGTAAAGTGAAAAGTTATATGGCAAAGACAAAGTTAAAAAGCAGATTATCTTTCAATAAACGGTTTTACATGTGAAATGTGGTGTAAACCTTTACTCTTCCTAGTACGCAGAGGTTCAACTTGAACGGAATTATCATGCGGTATACGTCGGTGAGGAATGCTAAAATTTTTCTCAAGGTTAGCGTCTATGTTATTTTTTCTCAAAGCCAGCGGGCGCACGCGGCTGCCTGCTGTGCGAGTCATTGTCTGTCTCTTTGTTGGCGCGCGCCGTTATTGGGATTAGGAGACCTAACTTCTACAAATTCACTCTGACGAGAAAGCCCTGCCCTGTTTGAATCCCGCCAGTTCTGATGCAATTCAGGTCCGTCGTTACGATCATATCGTCTGTCGTCATGTCGGTAGATCCTGTAGTTTCTTTCTTGTCGGTTAAGTGGTGGAGAATTTCTCCCTGAATTATCACTGCACGGTGGACCGTTGCGTCTGAAGTTATTCTGTCTCCCGTGATAATAATAGTTCTGGTTGCCATATTGTCTGTTTCTATGATTGTCTCTGTCACATTCATTACTATGGAAAGGCGATCTTTCTCTGTAACTATTATTGTGCCAACGGTGGTCATACGGATGGTGTCTGTTTTGGTCACGATTTGTGTTGTGAGAATAGCCTTGTCGTGTCCAGTTATTATTTCTTCCATCGTGGAATTGCGACAGATGTGACTTGTAATTGTTGTGTACCTATTTTCGCATTCCGCGATTTCCGCGATTGTCAGTGTCAATTTCCAGTTCTTGTAACAGTTCCTGAAATGCATCAATGTCGTCTTTGCAACGTCCTGCTAAAATAATATGTCGTAAATGTTCAGGCAATTTGATTAAGCAAATGCGGATCGGTTCTGAAGGGCTGTATGGGTTTGAAAGATATTGATTCTTATGCAACATGTCTTCAAAATATGTGACAAGACTGGAAAATTCAGATTGTTCAAAGCGTTTCATCGTCATGATGCTATGTTTTACTCGGTCTTGTGTAACTTGAGACCAATATGCTGAGAGGAAGGCATGATAAAATTCTCCTTCACTGTGACAATCGTGAATCGCATTCTTACAGCTGGTTTATTCTCTAAGTATCCACACATAAATTCTGATCTGTGCTCTAATGACCAGTTTGGAGGAAAACAATGAGAAAATTGATGAAGCCATGCTTGTGGATGAATGTCGTTGCCAGAATTCTTAAATGATTTGAATTTACGTGTAGTAATGAACAGCTTATAGTCAAAATCATCATGTCGGCGAGTCGCATATCGGTCATTGTTAGGTCGTGTCGGCCGTTCCATCTCAAAATTCGGTGAACATTGCCAATTTCTTTCATAACTTCTGAAATGCCCTGTGTTATTATTTTGCGGCTTTTCCGTATTTCTAAGTCCCTCTTCCCGTGTTGGAGCGCGAGTGTCCTCTGAAATTTGTAATTTTTGTATTACTTGTGCCAACTGATCTTGTACTTCCCGGATTTCTCTTTTGTACTGTATATTGATTTGGTTTTGATTGAATTTCCTAATTTGTTCGCACTCTTCTGTGTCATTAAGGACTACCGGTATTGTGTCATTCAGATTATCATCTACCTTCGTAGATAAATTAGTGAACTGATCCGAAAGTTCGGCTACTTTCTCCGATAGTGTACTTATTTCCTCAGTGTGTTTTTCTGAACCAAGTTTCAGAGTATCTACTGTGTCCTTTAAGTTTTCCTGAGTTTTTGCAAGTTGCGTAACCGAATCGGTAGATGCAACTGAGTCAAATTTAGCTTGCAAGGTGTCGTGATTTTCATAAACAATAGTTTGCAGTTCTTTTATGGCTGCTTCGTGATTCTGTAATGCATTTTCATGACGCGAAAAAATAGGTTGGAAATGCTCACAAATTTGTGTTTTTACGTCATTACAGACTTTTTGACATTTCGATTCCATTTTATGTAACTCAGTAGTTAAATCTTCACGTGTTTGTTCAAGCGTGGTGTGAAGATTTTGTTCCATTGTGTCTAACTTTTGAAGCCTCTGTCCCATTTGTCTCTGATTTTGTTCCATTTGTTGCATTAACTGCAATAATAATGTATTAGTGTCTGGAATCTGTTTCTCTATGCTTTTTGGCAGTGCATTTTCACCGGCAACATTCACATTTTGACAAGCAGAAAATGTGTCTTGACTCATTTGAGAAAACGGTGAGGACCCAGAACCTGAATCTACAGTATTTGCGAGATTGTGTCCTGTCATTTCGGATTCCTGAGGCGAGCTGTTGCCGACCGATCGATCGATAATGCTTCCCTGTTCACTAATTGTTTCACTGTGCACACCATTATTTGCAACCCGCTCCATCTCACTATGCGCAATTACCAAATTGCTACTTTGAACATTAGTTAATTCATTACCCTGCGGCGCTAACACACTGCTTTCGTCTTCACTGTCATTTCTCAGTTTACTTTGGAGCCTAGTATTACGTTTTTCACACGCCATAATTGTCACAATATTTCACACGATAACACAGAAAAGCACAATTTGAAGAGCAAAATAAAATAACATAGCAATGGAAATAATGTCTACTTCATTGCAAGCGCAGCTGCGAAATACTTGGTGCAAACCTACATGCATGCCACAACTGTTTTACTGTACAACAATGAGAAACTACAACTACAATGGAAATTCTCTCTATAATTACGCGCTAGCAATAAACAAAAGCTACACTAATTACACAAACTACAAGAAAAAAATCAGAAGATTCCAGTGAGGTATCCTCGGCTAAGGGTCGACATATGAAATGTCCCCTTTGAAAAATTGTACAGGACTGTGCTTAATCTGACACACAATATTTTTAGCGCAACGCAATCTGACTTTCAAAAATCCCTACAAATAAATGGCCCTTACTAACATTAACCTATACGTTTCACAAATCACTTACCTCACAAAAATCTTGGTTACTCGAACTAGTGCAATACAGCAAGCGCCACTACTGCCAGCTAAATAAAAGATTCAAACTACGGAAGGCACTAACTACTCATAGGCATAGTTAGCAAATGAAAGATTTTAATAGAGAACAAACAATGTATTTACCTTAACAGCCATAATATATATAGCAGTTCATGACAAATTACAAAACTCCGCCATCTCTCTCCCCACATCCACCACTGCTGGCGGCTCACCTCCAACTTCGCAATGCTACGCGCTGTTCACATCCAGCTGCCGCTGCCCAACACTACAATGCCAGACAACAATGCTAACTAGCCACAGACCGCACACAGCACAGCCAGTGATTTTCATACAGAGCGCTACGTGGCGTTACCAATAAGAAAACCTAAACAGCCTACTTACAAACTTCCTGGCAGATTAAAACTGTGTGCCCGACCGAGACTCGAACTCGGGACCTTTGCCTTTCGCGGGCAAGTGCTCTACCAACTGAGCTACCGAAGCACGACTCACGCCCGGTACTCACAGCTTTACTTCTGCCAGTATCTCGTCTCCTACCTTCCAAACTTTACAGAAGCTCTTCTGCGAGTCTCGGTCGGGCACACAGTTTTAATCTGCCGGGAAGTTTCATATCAGCGCACACTCCGCTGCAGAGTGAAAATCTCATTCTGGAAACATCCCCCAGGCTGTGGCTAAGCCATGTCTCCGCTATATCCTTTCTTTCAGGAGTGCTAGTTCTGCATGGTTCGCAGAAGAGCTTCTGTAAAGTTTGGAAGGTAGGAGACGAGATACTGGCAGAAGTAAAGCTGTGAGTACCGGGCGTGAGTCGTGCTTCGGTAGCTCAGTTGGTAGAGCACTTGCATGCGACAGGCAAAGGTCCCGAGTTCGAGTCTCGGTCGGGCACACAGTTTTAATCTGCCAGGAAGTTTCATATCAGCGCACACTCCGCTGCAGAGTGAAAATCTCATTCTGGAAGCCTACTTACACATCGCGGGTGTTAATGGTAGTTGATTAACGACGCAACCATACAAAAATAATTTTTGAATGTTTTATTTTACTGCCATAACCGGTTTCGGGCTATTATTCCCATCTTCGGATTGCTAATATTTGTCGTTACATAGATGTTGGTTAACAGCATGTCGTATGCTCCGCACTGCACAAGAATATTTGAGTATTTAGTGCCAATTTATCAGTTGTTTCATTAATAAAAATAAGCTAAATTGTTGGTATTTTATGTACATAAATGATGCAAAATAGTCGTGTTCACTTACATATGTTCCCGTAGATGATGGTTCGATTTGATGAGGTCAATGTGAACCGAACCACCGTCTACTCGAGCTTATACAGGGTGCAAATTTTAAGTTGACAAACCAAAGTAACTCGAAAAATAAGCTTCACAAAGAAAAATGTGTAGAATCCGAAGTATAATATATTTGTCCAATGAATACCCGTTTATCATCTGCATTTCTTCTTGGTGTAGCAATTTTAATGGCCAGTAGTGTATTTACAAAAAAATCCTTGCTGCCGCTTGATAAAGGGCTCTGACCCAAAATTAGTCATTAAAACAGAGTTGCTGCTTAAATCGAATGGTTGAGGGTTCCTATCACTCGGCAATTGCCCCTTATGAACGTAACATAGACATTTATACGTGAAAGGTTGCAATCAAACTAATTTTGTACTTACGACTTTAAATTATGAGTACGATAGCAGAAGTACCTTTAAAAATGCCCTTTATTACTGTAAAACACTTATTGGTGTCGATGATCCAGCAATTAAATAAAAATATAAGTTGATTGGTGACGTGTGGTTGTACATTCACGATGATTAAATCGAGAGCTCCTCGGCCAATTTAAGATAGATGAAAGCTGACTGCTGGGTAGTTGCTGCTCAACTCCAGACCATCTTTATTGACAATGTTATCAGATGTTTAGATGTCTACAGATACCTTAATTATGTACACAGAGAAACGGTTAGTCTTCATGATGACAGAAGTTGTAGGTTTACTGACCCGCAAATCATGTTCCTTTTGTAGCCTTCGTATTCCCAGAGGCAACATGTTGATTACAAGGCTCTTGAAGTGACTTTTATAGTAACTGAACATTACATTGTCGAAGTAGATTTTTAAGTTTACATACGTTATTATCATTGTCTGTCATTGTGATCATCAGCTGAATATTAATCTTCATACACTTCACGCAACAGATTAGTAGACACTCATAAAGGTGGCAATAACACTTTCTTTACACACAATAGATCTTCCATACCAAAGGCCGCATTTCAATAATTCGATTACATGTCAGTGGAATCTGCTGATATGGAACTTTGCACAAATGTATTCTAAAAACATATCGACTCTATAAACATCCATGGGTGATTATTTAGCACGATCTCTCTTGAGAAAATTATGATTGAAACGGAACTGTACACGATAGCTAGACATTACTGCATCTCGACGGGGTGTGACTGGTGCATGTTGCCACGTACGCAACGCCTATTTAAGGTCACACGTTGGACAGTTACCATAAAACGTTAAAATACACAATTATTATACGAGTGGGTAGAAAAAAAACCGGAATAACATTGCCATGGGCGGAGATTGTGTAGAACGCATTTCTCATTTCTGCCGCCAGGCGTGTATAGCCAACTCATTGCCAGTTCAGTGCCGCCTTTGTTATCGACATGGCTTGTTCTATTCATCTGCTGTGATTGTTTTTGCTAACGCTGTTTCGACCTTGTTTCGTTTCTTATGACGGCAAGTTTAAGTGAACAGCGTACAGCTGTGAAATTTTGTTTTCTACTCTGTAAAAATTCTGCTGAAACTGTTTTAATGTTGAAAACAGCTTCCCAAGAGGGCGGTATGGGAAAAATTCGAGCGTACGAGTGGAGTGCTCGATTTGAAAATGGCGGCATGTTGACTGATGACAAACCTCGTTCTGGACGTCCATCAACTGCCGGGATGGACGAATATTTTGAAAAATTTCGAGAGCTTGTGCTCACAGACTGTCGGCAGAAATTGATGAACTGTCAGGGATTACTGGGTTATTTTGGAGCCTGGTGCCCCCAAGACTGATCCGATTTGTGGCGGCAGAAGACTGGTTCTTCAAGCTCGACAACGCACCTGCACACACTGCCATCTCTGTTAGACAAAAAGGCTAAAAATGGCATGATTCCGCTGCCCCACGCAACTCTCACCTGACCTGGCTCGAAGCGACTTTTTCTGATTTCCACGCAGGTAAAGGGGAATGAAAGGACATCGACTTGACAATACTGAAATAATCAAGGAAAAAAAGGGGAGGAGCTGTCAGAAATTTCTAAAAACGACTAGAAAAGGTGTTTCGAACAGTGGAAGCGCCGGTGAGACAAATGTATTAGTTACAATGGAGAGTATTTTGAAGAGGATAAGGTTATTTTGCAAACATTTTGAAAATATATAACTTCTAAAAAATAATTCCGTTATGTTTTGGGTACCCCCTCGCATTTTATATGGATACATAAAAGACGGGAAAAGTACCCAATAAAGATACACCTTAGGAAAAGATGGTGTTTCGATTGCAACTGGGTAAATTTCTTCAAAGAGGCATAGATCGTAGGTTCTAATTTACAACGTATAAGAACTGGTGCGCACTGACATTTACAAAACACACCAAAATATTTGCAAGCTGAAAGTCTCTATTTGGAGTATTCAATAACATGCGTTTTATTCAAGGACGATTTTACTTCTCGGAAGCAGGAAAATTAGCGATAGCTTCTAAAGTACACAGTTTTTGGAAAAGGTACGATGCCCTTTAGATAGACTGGAGAGAGGACTTTCAAATAAGATATGTCAGTTCTAAAACAGAGAGATGTCAGCATAATCGAATTTAGTAGGCTGGATGGTTTTGAAGCTTTCAAATATACAAATGTGATGATTGGCCCTCAGTTACGTACCATCAGACTCAGGGTTGCAGTATTAAAAGTTTTGGCTGGTTTCGTTGCCTAGGGCCTGGGTTACGTAGCCGCCGCATTACAAGCCAAATACTGCTGGGTGTGCGATATACAATATGGATATACACATGAATCGAATGGTCGAAGTTTCCTACCACTCGGCAATTGCCAATTATGAACGTAGCATAGACATTTACACGCGAAAGATTGCAATTGAATAAATTCTGTAGGTACTATTTTAACGACTTTAAATGATCAGTACGATAGCAGAAGTACCTTTAAAAATACCCTTTATTACTGTAAAACACTTATTGGTGTTGATGGTCCAGCAATTAAATAAAATATAAGTTGATTAACAGGGGAAAAAATGGTTCAAATGGCTCTGAGCACTGTGGGACTTAACTTCTGAGGTCATCAGCCCCTAGAACTCAGAACTACTTAAACCTAACTAACCTAAGGACATCACACACATCCATGCCCGTTGCAGGATTCAAACCTGCGACCAGAGCGGTGGCGCGGTTCCAGACTATAGCGCCTAGAACCGCTCGGCCAGCCCGGCCGGCTAACAGGGAAACGATAGATTCTTACTTCAAATAATTAGTGATGAGCAACAACATAGTTCGCGAAATATTCACTTCTAAACGCATACTACGTCTTCACTGCAGAAGCCACAGAAGTCTCACAAGTGCACAAGTCAGCACTACGAAATATTTCTATCTCGCGCGACCATACGCAAACAGCTCCACTCTCCAAGTCTTCCCCGTGACTGTACATCACTGCTCCACGTCCAGCCTTTCATGCGGCCGTGCATCCGTCGCGCAGTACTGTCCAGGACTCTCCCGTGTCCTCTCCCGTACTACTCCATCCTGTACCACTTCCATACAGTATCCCCATTAACGAGCGCTGTGAATGGCTAGAGCGCTCCCACCATTTCTTCAAGCCAACGCACACTCACAAACAAATTGAAATACATACGAAATACTGGATTTACATTTAAATAACTTGAAATTAAATAAATTTCCACGGCTGGACCATGAAAACGCTCTAACACACATTATTACATACATAAACAAGTCAAAAATACTATATCAACGGAATAGACACAAAAGGTAGGCCAGTAGCCTAATGTCTCTGTGCTTTCTAAAACACAGGAAATATTTAACCGATTTCTTCATGAATAGTATATGTTGTTGTTGTTGTGGTCTTCAGTCCTGAGACTGGTTTGATGCAGCTCTCCATGCTACTCTATCCTGTGCAAGCTTTTTCATCTCCCAGTACCTACTGCAACCTAAATCCTTCTGAATCTGTTTAGTGTATTCATCTCTTGGTCTCCCTCTACAATTTTTACCCTCTACGCTTCCCTCCAATACTAAATTGGTGATCCCTTGATGCCTCAGAATATGTCCTACCAACCGATCCTTTCTTCTTGTCAAGTTGTGCCACAAACTTCTCTTCTCCCCAATCCTATTCAGTACCTCCTCATTAGTTATATGACCTACCCATCCAATCTTCAGCATTCTTCTGTAGCACCACATTTCGAAAGTTTCTGTTCTCTTCTTGTCTAAACTAGTTATCGTCCATGTTTCAATTCCATACATGGCTACGCTCCATACAAATACTTTCAGAAACGACTTCCTGACACTTACATCTATACTCGAAGTTAACAAATTTCTCTTCTTCAGAAACGCTTTCCTTACCATTGCTAGTCTACATTTTATCTCCTCTCTACTTCGACCATCATCAGTTATTTTGCTCCCCAAATAACAAAACTCCTTTACTACTTTAAGTGTCTGATTTCCTAATCTAATTCCCTCAACATCACCCGATTTAATTGGACTACATTCCATTATCCTCGTTTTGCTTTTGTTGATGTTCATCTTATATCCTGCTTTCAAGATACTATCCATTCCGTTCAATTGCTCTTCTAAGTCCTTTGCTGTCTCTGACAGAATTACAATGTCATCGGCGAACCTCAAAGTTTTATTTCTTCTCCATGGATTTTAATACCTACTCCGAATTTTTCTTTTGTTTCCTTTACTGCTTGCTCAATATACAGATTGAACAGCATCGGGGAGAGGCTACAACCCTGTCTCACTCCCTTCCCAACCACTGCTTCCCTTTCATGTCCCTCGACTCTTATAACTGCCATCTGGTTTCTGTACAAATTGTAAATAGCCTTTCGCTCTCTGTATTTTACCCCTGCTACCTTCAGAATTTGAAAGAGAGTATTCCAGTCAACATTCTCAAAAGCTTTCTCTAAGTCTATAAATGCTAGAAACGTAGGTTTTCCTTTCCTTAGTCTAACTTCTAAGATAAGTCATAGGGTCAGTATTGCCTCACGTGTTCCAGTATTTCTACGGAATCCAAACTGATCTTCCCCGAGGTCGGCTTCTACCAATTTTTCCATTCGTCTGTAAAGAATTCGTGTTAGTATTTTGCGTCCGTGACTTATTAAACTAATAGTTCGGTAATTTTCACATCTGTCAGCACCTGCTTTCTTTGGGATTGGAATTATTATATTCTTCTTGAAGTCTGAGGATGTTTCGCCTGTCTCATGCATCTTGCTCCCCAGATGGTAGAGTTTTGTCAGGACTGGCTCTCTCAAGGCCGTCAGTAGTTCTAATGGAATGATGTCTACTCCCGGGGCCTTGTTTCGAGTCAGGTCTTTCAGTGCTCTGTCAAACTCTTCACGCAGTATCGTATCTCCCAGTATCGCATCTCACAGTATATATCGGATACAAACGTAGACATAGATGAATAAATACTTTTTATAACCATGCTGCTATCGTTTTTTCGTGTAACTGTGGACCTACTTATGGCCTGACGCGATCGATAGTAATCGGCCACTTTGACCTCCAATAACCCATGCACTATTCAAGTTACACTGCTGTAACATATACCAGTTTAGGTTTACACTAATAGCTTTCTAAAGACACGTCGATGGACAAAATCGGATAGACGATTTATATTTTGGAAATTCTGCGGGGTGTTACTTCTATAATTTACCGTCAGATACTAAACTTTAAACTAATAAAGGTATTGAAAATCTGATTACACCATCAGAATCTTTGTACAAATAATGGTAATGCACATGTTTCTTTTATAGACATCATGATTCATCTGGCTACTATTAATTTCCATACGAACTGTGAAATGTCTGCCATTAAGGTTTTACAAAGTCCGCCATCTTTGACATTCCCGGCATGTCTCCATCATCGATACACCGTCACCTGGGAATTCCCAGCCACTCCGTCGGCTGGGCCACGTGGTCCGGCCTTTGTTGCTTTCAGAGTAGTACTATGGGCTTCCATACTCTTTTCAGCGGCGTCTCACTGCTGTCTGCAGGGCAAAGGGATGGCTAAATGGTTCAAATGGCTCTGAGCACTATGGGACTTAACTTCTGTGGTCATCAGTCCCCTAGAACTTAGAACTACTTAAACCTAACTAACCTAAGGACATCACACACATCCATGCCCGAGGCAGGATTCGAACCTGCGACCGTAGCAGTCGCGCGGTTCCGGACTGAGCGCCTTAACCACGAGACCACCGCGGCCAGGCAAAGGGATGCCGTACACGGTACTACGTACCTACACAATGACACCTGCTACGTCTGTGTATTCTTTGCCTAACAGGGGGCGGCTCCAAGCCCCCATTTAAGTGACAAGAGCCAGCAGCATCATTGTCTGTTAGAGGAATGGGATGAGCAGCTGTAGTACCTCCCCCCTCCACCCCTCCCCCTCGCCATCTCCAAGGCGGATGAAGGGCAGTGTCCAGGCCACACAGGTCAAGCCTCCAGCCGGCCTGCAGGGTGATGGTTGCCTCCACGCTCCAGCAGTGCTCCCTGAGAAACTGACAGCGTATTTGGCAGCAGCAGCGTCCTTCCAGCTGGACTCGTGGTTCTACAGACGATCGAAGACAACTAGGAATGTCAAGGGTCTCCATAGGCTCCCCTCACACTGCGTGGCTGCAAATGAAACAAGGGCTGTGACTACACGCTGGGCAGTCGGCAATCAGCACTCAGCAATCAGAGAGTTGTTAAGAAGGGTGAGGTACTTATGCTGCCGCTTCGCATGCCCTCTGCGGTGATGGGACGGTTATGACAGCATGTATCCTGGTTTTCCCTCGCTATCAGCTCTCCTAGTTACCTCAGACCTCCGCAACTTCGCCTTTTAATGTTATTCTCTGCTGGCTAGACGCCTGAATAGTTAGTGTTGCGTTGTGCCCAGATTTCCTTACGAAACACTACTTTGCCACTAGAATGACGATATCTGTCGGCTTCCAAGATGTCATTACACTTCGGTTTCAAACTTGGGCTCTCGATCATTTCCCCGCGCTGTTATAGCTTCCGTGTTTGCTACAACTCGCTCAGCAGTTCCATATTGCCAGCTGTCTACTGGTCATTGACACAGGCGGTTCAGCTTCTGGGAGCTGCCAAGTAGAACTTGGACGAATTGTTAGTATCCGCCGGGGATACTGTTATGGGGCATGATACTATAAAATTAGTGGGGCGCGAGGGAACTCCTTGTCTAATTTGTTTTAAATATTGTAATCTTTGAATCCATATGGAATATGTTCCTTCCACTTTTCCTTGTAGCACTCACAATGAACGTCCACGCAATCTCTCTTTACTTTGCTAACGATTTCGTACGAAACTAAATCACGTATTTGAATACAATGTAGTATCCAAACTGAAGATTGAATAGGTGAATACCCACGCCTATTACATCACAATGAGCTCCTACATGCTGTTCCACCAACTTACGTCATCAATTAAACAGCGTTTCCTAACAAGAAACGATGCATTCTTCAGACACTCTACGACGACATTTATTTTTCACCGTACGCATTAATTGTGCTCGGAATAAAGAAATTAGTAACTAATATAGCTAAAGCGAAAAGGACGCGAAAGCAAAATATGTAACTCACTGCACTTTACATCGCGAAGCTATTTTGTTTGATACCTATACGGCAGTCGCAGCTCTCTTCTGGGTTCTAACAGCGGTGTGTGGACAAGCGTTACACTGTTGGAAATCACCCGCTTGGAATGATGTTCATGAATGGTAGCCCAACAGGTTGAATCACCACATTTACGTACAAATTTACACTAAAAGTGCGTGAGATAACTGCGACAGCGCTCCTGCTGGCATACGAAATCGCAACCCAGACCATAACTCCAGATCTAGGTCCAGTGTGTCTAGCATGCAGACAGGTTTGTTGCAGGCCCCTAACTATCCTCCTTCCACCCAACACACGACCATTACTGGCATCGAGAGACAACCAGATTTCATTAGTAAACACAACAGACCTCCACCCTGTCCTCCAATGAACTCCCGCTTGACGCTCCTGAAGTCGCAAATAGCGGTTGTTTGGAGTCAGTTGGACGCACGCTACAAGGTGTCTGGCTCGGAGCTGTCCTTGATGTAACCGATTTATAATAGGCCATTGTGTCACTGTGGTACCGACTGGTGCTCGGAATGCTGCTGCAGGTGCAGTACGATGCACCAGAGCCGTACACCGAACACGATGGTCTTCCTTCTCGACAGTGCGACGAGGCCGTCAGAATCTCGGTACACCGCTACCAGCACTCATGTACAGTGGCTGCATTCCTGCCAAGTGTTTCTGCAATACCGCAGAAGGAGCATACAGCTTCTCGTCGTGTTGTTACACGACCTCGTTCAAACTCAGTGAGGTGCTGATAATGGTGTCTTTGTCGCCTTGAAGGCATTCTTGACTAACATCAACTCACCACATCCCTTCTCAAAGTTGACTAACGCTCACGAACGTTACAGTGTGTATTTAAAGTAAACCTGATTTACATCCTCATTGTAGTGCTAGTAGATCCATTCTTTCCTACTGGCGCGAAGTTTGAATAGACATCATTTTTCATATGAGGAAACACGCTTATCAACTGTCGTTTATGTCGCACAATTCCTTCTTTGTGTTGCGATTTTTTTTGGGGTGGTGTGTTTTTGCGTTATGAGGTGCTGTCAGATAGCTGTGACAGTATAAATGGACGGGGTAAGAGTTCATATCGCGTTTCGGCGTTCAGAATTAATCTGCCCGGCAGTTTCGTTACAGCTAAGACTCCACTGCAGACTCAGACTTTCAATCTGGCAATCTAAACATCAAGTTCGACGTGCGATATAACTCGCTGCCTACCGTTACACATGTGACCTTTGACACGCGGTACTCGCGGTGGACGTACGGTCCGTGCGCACAGTGATGGGAAGGAAGGGGTGAAGGAAGTGCAGCGCAGCGCCGCCTGACGGATTACGGTCATTACCGGGAGGGCCGGAGGCGGGCCGGACAATGACAGACTGCACCCGGCGCCTAATCTCGGCCCGCGCCTCCAGTCCCCGGTGTTTGCTCGGCGGGGGCGCCGGGACGTCTTGTAATAAAGCCCCGGCCAGATACCGGCTTCCTGTCTGACGCCTCCGCACAGTAAACAACTTGGTCGTCTGAGCCAGCCTCTGCGGAAGTTTGATCAGATTACGTTACCGGCTAATGGACCTCCGCGAGTATCTCTGCAAACTTTCTTTCTATATGCACGCTGGAGTGTTGCTGTTGGAAGTCACAGTACAATGCGTGTACAATAGAAACAGGAACCACGCTGTAACACAAATTTACAAGGGCAGTCTACAACATAACGGACAAATCACCGTTAATGTTTCGTAGGCTGATATTGGGCTTCTATCCAATGCTGAATTATTTCCCGGATGTAAGCAGTGTGTGAGAAAAGTAAAGAGACTGATTTTTTACATGCCAAAGTTTTCATTTTTTCAAACAACAATATTGTCCTCTTCAAAGTATTTTGGATTAAGGAAGGTTGGGGAAGGAAATCGGCCGTGCTCTTTCAAGGCAACCATCCCGGTATTTGCCTGAAGCGCTTGAGGCAAATCACAGAAACCCTAAATCAGGATGGCCAGACGCGGGTCTGAACCGTCGTCCAATGTGCTATCCATTGCGCCACCTCGCTCGGTAGCAACTTTTGAGTCTCATCTTCTGGTGTGTAAAATGGTTCAAATGGCTCTGAGCACTATGGGACTAAACTTCTAAGGTCATCAGTCCCCTAGAACTTAGAACTAATTAAACCTAACTAACCTAAGGACATCACACACAAGCATGCCCGAGGCAAGATTCGAACCTGTGACCGTAGCGGTCGCGTGGTTCCAGACTATAGTGCCTAGAACCGCTCGGCCACCGCGGCCGGCAAGTTTTCTGTTTCGGGAAAAGAAAAACGTCCAAGGGCTCATATCAGATGAATGAGGTGGACGGGGGGGGGGTGGGGGGGGTGGGGGGGGGTGGAGCTGTGCAACAACACGAATGCCTTTGGGGGTAAAAATTCCTTGGAAGGAGTGGCCATGCGACATGGGCGTTGTTATGATGCAGCATCCTCCTCTCTGCTCTGCAATATCTGGTTTCACTGGTCTCACCCTCTTCTGAGCCTTTCAAAGACAACTTTTTTTGTGAAACACTTTGAGCACGATATCCTTATTGTCAAAAAAGAAAATCAGCATTGGTTTGATCTTTGATTTTTAGGTCGAGGAGAGGTCTCAATATGCCACTACTTACTTTGTCGCTTTGTCTCAGGATCGAACCTGTGATCATACGACTGAGACATTCATAGTTATTGGCAACCGTCTCAAAATGATCAACGCACACGTTACTTCCATTATACTTCTAAGTTGTGAGGCTTTTCGCCAAGAGTTTGCCACAATTCATTCGCGTGTCAACACATCGGTCAAAATTTGATGTGTTGTGAAAGTGTTTAACAGATCATCTAACATCGTTATTGTTAAACGTCGGTCTGATCTCACAAGAGCATGCAAACATTAAACGTTTTCGTCCGTTTTTGAAGTTGAAGGTCTCTCTCAGCACGGTTCACCTCCAGTTCTTTGTTCGCCTTCCAAAAATGATTTGTTTAGTGAAAAACTGGTGCTCTTGATAATGAATGTTTCCCATAGCCCTTTTCCAATTTTTCGAAGGCTGCACTTGCGGATTCCTCAAGTTTAACACAAAACTTTATGGCATGACATTGGTCTAAAATCTGCTGTCCCATTTTCGTTACATTCAACAAAACCACGACCGAGCCCCTGGAAGGGATGAACACACCTGTCTACACAAGTAGAGCAACACGGCTTTGCCAGATCGTTCATAGTGTTATCAGTTTCATTACTTTTTTCACACACCCTGTATTCCATCAGTGACGCCTGATCATCACTCCAAACACCGTAATATAGAGTCCTATCTATTACAATATAAGCATTCTTATTTCAATGCTTGCAAGTTGCAACGTGCCGAATTTTACCGACAGCTATATTAAGAGCAAAGCGATATAGTAAAAATGAAATAAACCGGAAAATGGCATGTGAAATGCGTAACAGTGGAAGAGCATCGGCAATTATGTCATAAACAGCTGCATTAATGATCGTTGAATAAGAGCCAGACTGACATTTGCCGTGAGTTAACAAACAAAAAAACCAAATACTGTTTTCACAACACAATAAAATTCTACAGTAAATGGCCGGAGGAGATTAACAGAAAAACAATATTCAAAAGATTTAAAAGTTATCTTAACGCATAACTCTTAAGTAATTTATACTACGAAGTCAAGAAATATTTACATTATTGGTTAAAAACAGTTTTGGATGCAATTTCTAAGAAACTTATACACATAAGCAGGAATTATCTTATACTCTAAACACTCCTTGTTAAATGTAACGTTCATAGAGGCTTTCATAATCTTGTTTTTGATGTTACGCAGAGATGAAGACACACGTTTTTTCTGCGAGACTAGACAGCATACTATAGAATTTTTTCCAGTCCATATGTGGCATACAGCAAAACCAGTGCTTAACAATATTGGTTGAAAACAGTCTTGGTTGCAATTTCTAAGAAACTTATACACATAAGCAGGAATTATCTTATACGCTAAACATTCCGTGTTAAATGTAATGTTCATAGAGGCTTTCATAATTTTGTTTTTGATGTTACGCAGAGATGAGGACACACGTTTTTCTGCCAGACTAGACAGCATATTATAGAAAATCCTCCAATCCATATGTGGCATACAGCAAACCAGTGCTGAACAGCATTGGTTAAAAACAGTCTTGGTTGCAACCAAGACTGTTTTTAACCAATACTGTTAAGCACTGGTTTGCTGTGTGCCTCATATGGATTGGAAGATTTTCTAGATATTTACATGATGTAGAGTAATGAACAGCAAAATATTACTAACATAAAACTGTCACTCTAGAGTACAGTGTCATATTAAATTCTATGCTCAGGATCTCTATGGATAATTCTTATCTGTTTTCGATTTTCTTTACTACAAAACTTGATACATTTGGTGAAATGCCGATTCAGCTTTTTCAGACAGGCGACGGGTGTAACACGAAGTATTCAATAAAATGATAGAAGTATCGTCAAAACCTTAATGCCCACCGAAAGTGTGTGTGTGTGTGTGTGTGTGTGTGTGTGTGTGTGTACGATAAAAACGAATAGTTGACTAGTACTTTTCTGATGGATAATGTTGCTGTAAGCATGAATTAGCAGATTTCCGTTTCCAAATGAGATGAGACGTCCATCATTTTGTAAATAATTTGTGGATGAATTAACAACCGACTAAATGTTCGTCCCGAAACTCGACCCATTCATCACTGCTGATTTAAATATTGAAGTGAAGAAGAATATCATGAAGATAAATGAATTCCTGTGTGCGATACGTTTTGTAAGTGGAGCAGAAATGAAGTACATAAGATGTGAGCAGTACCTTCTCACATATGTGGCTCGAAGACTTCCCAAGTAATAGAGCCCATTACCTATCCCTTTACGGCAACTGTTTATCGCAAAACCAGGATGTCGTCAGGACTGTCCCAGTGAAGTGTGATAGGATCGCTCTTGCTATCCATGTACATGAACAATCTGATGGATAGCATGAGCGGCAGTCTACGACTGTTGGCTGATGGTCTGGCAGTGTACGAGCCAGCGTCGTCCTTAAGTGAGTGCAGCAGAATAGGAGGAAATAGTTCACCGAAGACGCCTAAAGGAGGAGGAGGAGGACTGATCAGATGGCGTGATTCCTGGAGAAATGGGAGACTATGTGGAAGACGAAGGCATAAGGGATCCGGTAACAGAGTGAAATAGAGCTGTGAAGGACTTGGGATCAAATAAGGGAGAAGCGGTAGATTATATTTCTTCGAAATATCTGGAAAAACTGAGGCAAATGGCAAAGCACAAGAGAGGCTGTCCTGAAAGGCTGTCCTGACTTGGCAATTGTTAATCAAATCAAGACTGAATAAAGATAAAGACACGTTCATAGGATTTGTCTACCTGGAAAAAGCGATAGACAATATAAAAAGGAGCAAGATATTCGAAATGGAAGACTAAGAACGAAGTGCTCTGATCCAAAAGCTCGTAAGGCCGGGGTGCAGTCTCTCGCCACTAATGTTAACTCTGTGCATCGAAGAAAGATTCAAGAGTGTTATTAAAATTCAGGGTAAAATGATACCAATAGTAAAATTTGCTGATGACGTCGCTACGCTGACTGTGAAGAAGCTATTACAGGATAGAATGGGAGTCTAGTGAGTACAGAATACTGAGAAGAAATCGAAGAAAGAGGGATGTAATGAGAAGTAAGAGAAACGAGATTAGCGAGAATCCATCAAAATTGGGGACCAAATAGTAAACGAAGAAAATGAATTCTGCTACCTTGAAAGAAAAATAACACATGACGTACGAAGCAAAGGAATATTAAAAAGTTGAGTAGCAAAGGCAATGAAGGAATTCCTGGCGAAAAGAAGTCTACTGGTATGAAATGTTGGCCCTAATTTGAGGAAGAAATTTCTGGGAATGAACATTTGGAGCATATCACTGTATATGAGCGATACATGGACTGTGGGAAAAGTGGAAAGGGGACAGCCAAAGCGTTGATGGGTGGCGCTACAGATGACTCTCATAAATTAAGTAGATTCATAAGATAATGTATGAGGAAGTTCTTTATATAATCGGAGAGGAAACGATCATATGGAGGACACTGACAAGATGAAGGGACTACAGGATAGAACATGCGTTGGTAAAACATGGGATCACTCCCCTCACACAAGAGGGAGCTGAAGAGGGTAAAGCATGTAGTGGGAGACAGAGATTGGAATATATCCAATGAATAACTGATGACGTTAAATGCCAGTGTTACTGTGAGATGAGGAGAATAGCACAGGCTAGGAATTCTTGATAGGCTACATCAAACTAGTCAGAAGACAGATGAGGCCATTAAAGAAATTAAAGAATGGGAGGGCGAGGGGGGGAGGGAACAAGAAATCACTGCAAACGAAGAGTGATCATTAAAAAACAATGGGTCCCTCTCAATCTGACGCACCTGTAACAGCCTTGGGAGACGTAACCATTGTCTATACATTATCCACAATAGATTTTTCAGCTTTATACATAACAGAATTTATTCTACTAATATTTCAGTTGCTGACTTAAACAGTAGTAGTTTATTTCGTCGTGAATAACAACTAACGCAATCTGATTTCATATCTGACTACTACTTTCAATATTCGGAATTCAGTTCGTTGTTACTCCTTAAATACAATGTTATATTTATTGTGGGTTTCGTCGCTAACAACACACTATGGTCTGTGCTTTCACGAGCATTATTATATAGATCAGTGCAGCCACAGAAACCTTGAATGGATTCTCTAGTTAAGCTGTGGCAACTGCCCAACATAAGAGTCGCTAATAAACCACTGCGAGCTTCTGTTAAATCCTGGAGTGTGTCCACTTTACTTCTCAGTCAGTAATCTTGGTTTTGGCTTCCCCGTACCGCCGAGACACGGAATGCACGCATCCACTCCCTCCCACCCACTCCACGTCAGCCACGTCCTCTGTGAATTAGCGGAGAGTGGAACGTGTGGGAGGAGGTAATAGCGTTACTCCGACTCCCATCTAACTCCATCAGGGTCTCCCAGCCACGTAGGAACTAAAGTTAATGGAGAACGCTCCTTATTACTCTACAGCCTGTATTACTCTATGAACCATGTCTAAGTGGAATCAGTGAGAAACTTTCACTATTTATTTATGAATCCTAAATCATTCAGATCCCCTAAAGACAAAAGTTTTTTTTTATTATCACAAGCAACAGAAAGAACTTCAATATCTTTGGGAGCGCTCACACTCTCTTACCTTAACTGAAGTCTGATAAAAAGTCAGAGGCCTATTGGCAATGAAATGATTGGTAAGAAATGACCATAAATATGCGGTAGACATTAATAATTTACAACATATTTCTGTATACTTCCGAGCTGTGTGACTGCAATATGCGTCAGACAAGATTAGAGTTGCTCAAATTGTTGTTGTGGTCTTCAGTCCAAAGTCAGGTTCAAAATGGCTCTGAGCACTATGGGACTTAACATCTATGGTCATCAGTCCCCTAGAACTTAGAACTACTTAAACCTAACTAACCTAAGGACATCACACAACATCCAAAGACAGGTTTGATGCAGCCCATACTACCCTATCCTGTGCAAGCCTCTGCATCCGAATAACTACTGCAACGTACATCCTTCTGAGTCTGTTTACTGTACTCCGTCTACGTTTTTTACCCCCCATACTTCTCTCCAGTACTAAGTTGTTGATCTCTTGGTGTCTCAGAATGTGCCCTATCAATCAACCCCTTCTTTTGGTAAAGTTGGCGACAAATTTCTTGTCACAACAATTTGTCTTCAGAGTGAAATTTTCACTCTGCAGAGGAGTGTGCGCTGATATGGAACTTCCTGGCAGATTAAAACTGTGTTCCGGACCGCGACTCGAATTCTCTTCAGAATTTCCTCATTAGTTACCTGATGTACCCTCCTAATCTCCAGCATTCTTTTGTACCTCTACGTTTCTAAAGCTTCTATTCTCTTCTTCTCTAAACTGTTTATCGTCCACATTTCACTTTCAGACATGGCCCCACTCCATACAAATACTTTCAGAAAAGATTTCCTAACACCTAAATATGCATTCGATGTTAACAAATTTCTCTTCTTCAAAAATCCTTTTCTTGCCATTGCCAGTGCACTTTGTATATCCTCTCATTCCGGTCGTCATCAGTCATTTTGTTGCCCAAATACCAAAACTCATGTACTACATTACGTGCCTCGTTTCCTGAGCCAATTGCCTCAGCATATCATTCGGCTACTCCGTTACCCTTGTCTTCCTTTTACTGATGTTCATCTTATGTCCTCTCAAAAAAAAAAAATGGTTGAGAAGGCTCTGAGCACTATAGGACTTGTCCATAAATGACAACTGACATCTGTAAAAAAAGAAAAAAATGGGACATCGGCACTCACTTGTTCCTGGGGTGTCAACTGGCACTGTTCAAATGGTTCAACTGGCTCTGATCACTATGGGACTTAACATCTGTGGTCATCAGTCGCCTAGAACTTAGAACTACTTAAACCTAACTAATCTAAGGACAGCACACACATCCATGCCCGAGGTAGGATTTGAACCTGCGACTGTAGCGGTCACGCGTTTCCAGACTGAAGCGCCTAGAACCGCACGGCAAACCGGCTGGCCCTTCTTTCAAGACAATGTTGATGTTCATCTTATGTGCTCCTTTCAATACAATGTCCATTCCGTTCAATTGCTTTTCCAAGTCCCTTGTCGTCTCTGATAGAACTACAATGTCATCGGCAAATCTGAGAGTTCTTATTTCTTCTCCCTGATCTTTACATCCTACTCCAAATTTTTCTTTGGTTTTCTTTAGGGCTTGTTCTGTGTACAAATTGAATAACATCGGGGATAGGCTACAATCCGGCTGATCCCGGCGGAGGTTCGAGTCCTCTCTCGGGCATGGTTGTGTGTTTGTCCTTAGGATAATTCAGGTTAAGTAGTTTGTAAGCTTAGGGACTGATGACCTTAGCAGTTAAGTCCCATAAGATTTCACACACATTTGAACATTTGAAGGCTACAACCTGTCTCACTCCCTTCACAACCCCGGCCGGGGTGGCCGAGCGGTTCTAGGCGTTACAGTCTGGAACCGCGCGACCGCTACGGTCGCAGGTTCGAATCCTGCCTCGGGCATGGATGTGTGTGATGTCCTCAGGTTAGTTAGGTTTAAGTAGTTCTAATTTCTAGGGGACTGATGACCTTAGAAGTTAAGTCCCATAGTGCTCAGACCCATTTGAACCATTTGAACCCTTCACAACCATTGCTAACCTTTCATGCCCCTCGCCTCTCATAACTGCTGTTTGGTTTTTGCATAAGTCATAAATAGCCCTTCGCTCCCTGTTTTATCGCTGCTACCTTCAGAATTTCGAAAAAGAGTGTATTCCAGTCAACTTGTCAATAGCTTTTTCTAGGTCTACAAACGCTATAACCGTAGGATTGGCATTCCTTAACGTATCTTCTCTTATAAGTCGTATTGTCTGGCGTGTTCCTACATTTCTTCGGAATCTCAGTTGATCTTCTCCTAGGTCGGTTTCGGCCTGTTTCTCCATTCCTCTGTACAGAATTCCTAATAGTATATTGCAAAAAAAAAAAAAGAAAAAAGCCTAAATTCCATCCTGAACAGGCCATGAAGGCCCAAGGGTACTGACTGGCCGCCGTGTCATCCTCATCTGATAGGTATCATCATCGGATGCGGATATGAAGCAGCATATGGTTAGCATACCACTTTCCCGGCCGAATATCAGTTTCCGAGACTGGAGCCGCTACTTCTCAATCACGTAGGTCCACAGTTTGCCTCACAAGGACTGAGTGTACCCCGGTTGCCAACAGTGCTCGGCAGACCGGATGGTCACCCATCCAAGTGCTAGACCAGCCTGACAGTGAACTTGTGTGATTTGACGGGAACAGGTGTTACCACTGCGGCAAAGCCGTTGGCCAGTATTTTGCAACCTTGACTTATTGAATTGATAGTTCGGTAATTTTTACACCTGTCAGCACCTGCTTTCTTTGGAACTGAAATTACCACATTATTTTTGAAGTCTGAGGATACTCCCTGGGCCTTGTTTCGACTTAGATCTCTCAGAGCTCTGTCAAATTTTCTCGCAGTATCAAATTTCCCATCTCATCTTCATCTAGTTCCACTTCCGTTTCTACAACATTGCCTTCAACTTTATCTCCCTTGTATAGATCCTCTGTATACTCCTAAATTTCGGCATAATATTTGAGATAAAAGTTTTAGTTTCGCATTATAAAAACCGAAAATGGAACTGTACATACCTTAAACATCTTTTCGTTGTGAGACTTGTTCATTTTACGTAGACTCTCATGCCAAGTTATTGGCTGGATAAAAATCAGAACATTATGAAGGGTATGTCGTAGCTAAAATGTTTAAAAACATAAAGCACCTTGAGCAAATGGCCACACATGCTTGTTACAGCACAAAAATATAGTACACAGTAGCACTGCTGTTTACAAAAGCTTGACATATTCTAAACAGTGGAAATAAATTTTAAACGGCGTATACGGCACAAGTATTGCAAAGATAACTTATGTACAGCGTGTTATAGCCATTAGATGACTCTTAGATCGGAATGACGTAACAGACCGTAAATAATTCTCTTTTGACATTTAAAATTTAATACTTTAGTGGATGCTGTATAAGAATAGTAACGATTACAGAACTGTACTTTACTTACGACTGCTTAGGACTGGTTTTCCATCCTAGATCTTGATATTCATACAACTACTGTTGTTTTCCCCAAAGACCTCTTTAATTTTCCTGTGTGCGGCATCCCCTTTCCCCTAGTCAAAAAAGCTTCTAAATCCTTAAATTTGTTCTGTAACCATTCCTGCTTAGCCATTTTACACTACCCGTCAATTTTATTTCTTAAACGTTTGTATTACCTTCCGTCTGCTTCATTTGCTGGATTTTTAAATGTTCTCCTTTCATCAGTTAAATTCAATATCTCTTTTGATACCCAAGGGTTTCCACGAGACCATGTCTTTGTACTTGTTTGATCCTCTGCTGCCTTCACAATTTTATCTATTAAAGCTATCCATACTTGTTCTACTGTATTCCTTTCCTCTGTTCTTGTCAACCGCTGTCTTATGCGCCCTCTGAACCTCTCAACAACTCCTGGTTCTTCCAACATGTCCAGGCCCCATCTCCTAAATTTCCTACCTTTTTCAAATTTATTCAGTTTTAATCTACAATTCATAACCAATAAATTTTGGTCAGAGTCCATATCTGCGCCTGGAAATCTCTTACAATTTAAAACCTATTTTCTTAACCTATGTCTAACCATTAGATAGTCAATGTAAAACCTTCCGGTGGCTCCAGGTCTCTTGCACGTGCACATACTTCTTTCATGATTCTTAAACCATGTGTTAGTGATGATGAAATTACGCTTTGTGCAAAATTACACCAAGCCGCTTCCTTTTCATTCATTTCTCCCTGTCCATATTCACCCACTATTTTCCCTTCCCTTCATTTTCCTACTATCCAATTCCAGTCCCTTTTAGAATTAAATTTTTGCCACCTTTAACTATATGAACAATTCCTTTTATCTCATCATCTGGGAAGGTAGTTGGCATACGAACCTGTACTACTGTGGTGGGCAAGGGCGTCGTTTCTATCTTGGCTACGATAATGAATTCACTCCGCTGTTCGTAGTAGGTTACGCGAATTGCTTTTTTTTATTTATTACGTCAACATGATTTTCCCTGCTGATGCTTGGGTTTTGAATTTTTTCTTGACAGGTGAGTTGGTGTGTTTACTCTCTATGCTTCGTATTTTCGGTTCTCACTCATAACAGTGAACCCAAGGTTCATCACAAGTTAAAATTTTGTTGAGGAAGTGCTCATCTTCTCTTTCAGAACGTTCCTTTAGCTCTGTGCACACTCTCAACCTTGTTTCCTTGGGTAGCCGCGTCTACTCCTTTGGGACCCATCTTCCACATGTTCTGCGGTAATTCAGCTTCTTACAGATAATGCGAACTGTATCGGTACTAACTTGAACATTATCATCTATTATTACCACAGTCAAAAAAATGTCCAAATGTGTGTGAAATCTTATGGGACTTAACTGCTAAAGTCATCAGTCCCTAATCTTACACACTACTTAACCTAAATCATCCTAAGGACAAACACACACACCCATGCCCGAAGGAGGACTCGAACTCCGCCGGGACCAGCCGCACAGTCCATGACTGTAGCGCCCCAGACCGCTCGGCTAATCCCACGCGGCTACTACAGTCACACGGCGGTTTGGACGAATAATGTCATCAATTCGACTTTCAAGTGAGGGAGTTGAAACTGCCACTGTTCTCTCAGAACGGTGTTCGTCAGTCACTGAGTCGCAATCGTTTTTGAATTGCTGTACCCATTTGTAATAATTTGAACGATTGATACAACCTTCACCAAAACTTTAGAGATCATACGGTATATTTTCACTAGTTTCTCCCTTCAGTAAGTAAAAAGCCAAAAACAGAACGTTGTTTAACTAATGTGGATGTTTCAAGAGGAGTCGCCATCTTCAAATGTATTGTTGAGGTTATAAGAAAAACAATTTTGATACATCAGGGCTCATCCCAGTGATGCCAACTCAGAGCCATAAAGGTACCAAACTTGCCCTACTAACAGTTTTTTCCCCTGACCAATTTATCTCTTTAATTACTGGAAGGCCTTCGTATCTAAAATAAAATCTCTGATGATAATGTGGATGATGTTGTGAAGTACTGCTGATATTGATGATGTATGAAGATGGTCATGGTTATGACTAACACGGAATGCTGAGTATGACTATGGAACCCTCTGGAACCGCAGACGACTGAAAATCAGCGAAGTGGAGAAAAAGAGAGGCAGGGAACTGGAAGGAAGATATGAGGTGGAGCGTAGTGGATAGGGTTGGAAAGAAGGGCACATATCGTAACGGAATTCATCGTTGGGGAATGGGAGTTGGTTGAAATTCCGGAGGGAGAGGCTCTATGAGGCACGAAGATGGATAGAAGGCGGAATGCAGTGGAGGAGCAGGGTATGTGGATTGATGTTCAGAGATGGGAAACTAGGCGCCAGGACTGGGTTTTGTGATTAGTGTTTGGGATCCGAAGGTGCTCTCGGGAGAGAACAAGGTGTTGGAAGTGGATGAGTTGATACAGGATGCGAGCTGGGGAAGATTGGCGGATGCGGAAGGAGAGGTGGAGTGATTGTCTTTCTAGGATTTCAAGGGACTTGGGCGTGTGCTTGAGAATGTTATACATCAAGACACCAAAACACAACAGAAGGCAGTAGTAACAGCAAACCCCAGAGCTAATTGTAACAGAGTTTACTTCAGTGTAGAAGTGGGAGAATGATTCTGTTCTGGAGGTGGATAACAGAGCCGGTGAAGAAGGCAGGCAACGAGCTGATGTTATCATTTTCCAACGAATGCGTTGCTTTTTAGACTTTTCTGTATCTTTATTGTATACCAAGCTGTGAGTAACTGCTTTCAAAATCAATTCACCATTTTTAATGTGGGATTTACAAGCTAACATAATTGCATTCTTTACACAATTAACTAGACATAGGATTGCCTTAAATTCTTGGATTATTTAATTAAATTACCAATTTATTTGGTTAAATTTCCAGAGAGGAAAATGCTTTATAATTGATTAATGGAATTTTATTTGTGCTGTTAATAAGAGTAATCATGTTACAGAATAATTTCTCATGATTAGGTTTCCACCACTGCATTTAATTATTTAATTATAGTTTAACAAGATTAAATATTTAATTGTACTGTCATACCTCCGCATATTTTTAAAATGATTCATATTGCAGTTTTAGTTGATTTGAGTTTTTGTACTACATAATCAAACCACGGATTTGTGTTACCAATTACGTTGAGAAATCCCCTCCTCGTGTTTTTGTATTCCCTACAGAAAAGTGATTGTGGGGAGGTCACTTCTTTAAGATCTACCCTATTAACTTCCATCTCCTCAAATTTAGGAGGATCCCTCGATTTTATAAGGTCCTAGGAGTACCATAGGGTTTCACCCTCTCCCTTCCCTTATCATTTCCAACAAGAACATGACAGTACACTACTTACACACACAGTCACGTACACGTACATACACATCTCTCATTCGCCGCGAAGGAAAGTGCCTACAGTCGCGAAGAATAGGAAAACCGTTTCCAGTTGGGCAGCTGAACCTGGCCTTCGGTATCTTCCAGCCATTTACGCTGTATGGCTTTGACTGATTTTTTCTCAATTTGAGAGTGCTAAAGGAGCGATCTGTTTGCCAAGAAACATTCGACAGTCTAGATCGCATAAAATATTTCTTTATTTAAGGCAGCCGGTTTCGACAAACTTTGCTATCATCTACAGCTATGTAACAAAGTTCATGTACATTGAATATGTCGCATAACATGAGTTAAGACATAATACTTGAGATAAAAGTTATAATTTGGCTTACAAAAACCGGAAATGGAACTGTACATTCCGTGAAAATCTTTTCGTTGTGAGACGTGTTCATTTTACTTTGAACCTCATGCGAAGTTATCAACTGGATAAAAATCAGAACATTATAAAGGGTTTCTAGTAACTAAAATATTTAAAAACATAAAGCACTTTGCGAAAAAGGCCATGTCCATATACATATCCTCACACATGCTTGTTATATCGCAAAAAGACAGTACACAGTAGTACGCCTGTTTACAAAAGCTTGACATATTCTAAACAGTGGAAACCAACTTTAGACAGCGTATAGTGTACAAGTATTGCAAAGATAACATGTACAGCGTGTTATAGCCACTAGATGACTCTTAGACCGAAACCATGTAACAGACCGTAAATAATTCTCTTTCCACATTTAAAATTAACTACTTTCGTGGGTCTATATAAGAATAGTAACGATTACAGAACTGTACTTTACTTACGACTGAAACACGTTTTTAACTGTCACTATTCCCTTTACTCATTCTTATTAAAGCATTTACTTTAGGAAAACTAAGGTGTTTACTCTGCAATAGTTTATTTCGGTGTTTCTGCTCCCTCTTACTCTCTACTGCACGATTTTCACCCCACCCTAAGCAAAGCCAATCACTTTGCGTCCTACCTCTGTGACATCTTCATCATCTCAGATCACCTTCACTTCGATTACTCCTTATTCGTAACAGTCCACCACTAACCAATACCTCACTCCCATTCGTCTTTCCTAGCCCCCAGTACCTCGACAACATCCCACGTACAGAACTCAATACTCCACTAACAACACAAGACATACTACAGATACTCTATCTAAAACGCAATATGGCTCCCGATCATGATTGCATCACCTACAGACAGGTCTCTTTCCTGGGGATCTTAGCCACCTTTTACTATGTAATCCCACACACAGGTTTCTGTCCTGAGCCGTGGAGAACTTCTCGAATCCTCCACCTCCTCAAATCTAACAAATCTGCCACTGATACCTCCTCCTACCGTCCCATCAGCCCCACTTCCGTATTTAGCAAGGTCCTTCAGTCCATTCTATCACGACGTATCCATAAACGCATACAACAACACCTACCGATTCCTTTTCATCGCCTGTGGCTGCTGTCCTAATTTTTCCTCCGATGACCAAGCACTCATTTCCTCTCCCACCACATCGGTAACAGCAAATCCACCATTTTTGTCTCCCTACATCTTGAGAAGGCTTACGACCAAGAGTGACATTCTAGGCTCCTCTTTAAGCTTCATACCTGTGCACTTCCCATGAATTATGTCCACGTTACTGCCTCCTTCTCTCTCACTACCTGTAGTACCTTGTCTTATGTCCTCATCAATAATACCAATTCCTATATCTTCCATGCCAATGCAGGTGTGCCCCAAGGTGCTGTCCTGTCACCTCTCCTGTATGTCCTCTACATTGCTGATAAGCCCAAGCCTCCTCCTCCTGTTCATCTCCACCTGTATGCCAATGACACTGCCTTCCTCGGCCTCTACCACTCCCTCCATATATCCCAACGATCCCTCCAGATCGATTTCAATCAGTTCACGTCCTGGTGCAGCCAAGAGCTTCTCAGAATCAACTATACCAAAACGCAAGCACAGTCATAGGCCGAAACATCTGCAGTTTCCGTTACCACGACTTTTACCTTACCATTTACGATCGTCCTATTCATTTAACTGACACTAAAATCCCTTAGACTAACACTTCATTGCCGACAGGCCTGCAAGCCTCCTCCACTAACTGTTAGACAGAAAGCCCACAATAGACAAAGATTACAAGAACTACTAACAGGCCAAATCTGGGGATTGCACCCTTCCACCATCCCCCACACCTATAAAGTGCTAATCCGACACATTCTCTGCTCTGCCAATGTGGCATGGACTTTTGATCCTCCCTCTTTTTGTCACGCCCTAAAAATCCTCAAATACCTTGCACCTTGCCTAGCCTTCCAGACACGCTTGCTCTCCCCACCCACATCCTCTACCAACTTATAAAAGACCCCAGCCTACTCTTCCTTCCTGAACACCTCCAAATATCAGTTGCCTGTAAACTCGACGCTGCCCACCCCCTAGTTTCCCCACAGTTCACTGACCCTGGTACCTTGCCACGCCTCTACCACCATATTACCCCAAAACTACTCCTCAATATCCTCCACATCCTCTTCCAACGGAACTTTAATCACCTTTCCTTATCTGACCATGAAATCCCATATACTCGTTCTACCAGCTCTAGGAGACCCCTACTACCCACCCCTCGTCAGTGCTCTCTTCCCCTCCAGTCCACTTACTTTCTAAGTCTTGGTTCGGAACCGCATCCCTCCCCACCCTTCCCCCATACTTTCTACAAACATCCACTACAAGCCTCCCCTCCCTATTCACTACGTTTAAATGCTATGTTTCCCTGACAGCCTTCTTCCTGGCAATCTGTTTCCATTCGTCTCTTCACTCATCCATGTATCCCTTTTACTAAGTCACACATCGGCCTTCTGGTTTTACGTTATGTAACTGTCAAATGATTTTATGTCCTCGTGTGTGACACCCATTTTCCATCCATCTGTGTCTATATATTAGTTAATCATCAAAACAACCTTTTCTGCTTTAACTTATACAACTGACGAGCTGCCTTTTTATAGAAAAAACGTTTATTTTTCTCAAATGCAATGTCCAGCTTTTGTATTATGTTATTTAAAATTTTCCTCTCATGTGGTTGAAGAGCAGCAAATTGTATCTGATAAAAGCGCAACCCTAACCCAACTGGGGCCGGGGGATGAAATAAAAATAAAGAAAAACAATACACTGTTTTTGCGGTGTGTATATGCCACATATGGGACAGGCACGAAAGTCAAGTCCATTGCTTTGGGGGGGGGGGGGGGGGGTGAGAATAAGGATGAGGGGGAGGAGGGATAGCAGGAATGGAAACAGGTACCCCGGACAACGACAAAGCAGAACTCGCAGTGCATACCTACAGCAGATACAATCAAATTACAAAGTACGTACAAATCTTTCCAAGTAGATTATTAAGGCCTTGCGATATAATTATTCACAAACAGCTATCTATAATAGCGTAGAATGCAAATATTGTGCAGTGAGCGTGGTGAGACAAGATCTTTCTTGTCTCACCACTTCACAAGCATGAAACGTGTTGAACTGTCCGTTAGTAGGACAGAGTTTTTTACCTCAAAACCTCGCTGTAGGTAGGTGCACGTCGTAGTCTACAACGCTGCGCTGTGCATTCATAGATGTTGTACTACAACACAGAACAATACACAGATATGTATGACAGAGTAATTGTCACATTAACAGGAGAATGTGACCAACCACAACAAAAATGTGCAGTACATACTAATTATGTTACACAGGCAGCAACGTGGCTGCTGCTTCATTTAAGGTTGGAGTATAGAGGATCAGAAACATTTCTAAGAATAAAGGTCTCAGTAAAGTAACAACCTTAAGTGATTATTTCTGCAGTGGGTATAACTAAAGATCTGACCCAGAAGTACAAATAGTCTCAAACCTTTAAAAACATACGAGTACAGTTATTTACAATAAAAAGTCACGATAAATCTTTATAGAGGGAGGAATGTGGGGTATTCATAACATTATAGTCCATGTAATAGTATTATGGATACAAGGGGCTGGTGCACTCTCTAATATGTTGATATAGAATGTCTGCCTGTATGGAAACTATTTTCTTCCTTTTTTTTGGCGTGGAACTTGACAGTTAAAAATATGTAATACTGGAAATCTACGATAATTATTTATTGTACTGAAACACTAGTAAAGATTGGCTTCATTTTAAAATGAGAGCCGCCCAAGTAGGTTGTCATAAAGTAAAGCACAGCAAGTACATGTATAAACCATCTCATAGTGTAAGGGGAAGGAAACAGAACAGTTGAAAGTGAAAACAAAATAACATGGTAAAGTAACATAAACCAATACACTTAAAACCACAGGTCACTTGAGGAGGTATTTATGACTACCAAAGATAACACAAGAATAAAATCGTCCTCTCCTAGGTCAGAGTTTGAACTCATGAAAATTTCTATAGACAGACGCAAGTAATACTCTACTATTAAGGGTTGTGCACACATAGGTGTGACCCTAGGTTTTTCTATGCTTTGGCTACAACATCGAAAACGTTTAGTACATATTACACTCCTGGAAATGGAAAAAAGAACACATTGACACCGGTGTGTCAGACCCACCATACTTGCTCCGGACACTGCGAGAGGGCTGTACAAGCAATGATCACACGCACGGCACAGCGGACACACCAGGAACCGCGGTGTTGGCCGTCGAATGGCGCTAGCTGCGCAGCATTTGTGCACCGCCGCCGTCAGTGTCAGCCAGTTTGCCGTGGCATACGGAGCTCCATCGCAGTCTTTAACACTGGTAGCATGCCGCGACAGCGTGGACGTGAACCGTATGTGCAGTTGACGGACTCTGAGCGAGGGCATATAGTGGGCATGCGGGAGGCCGGGTGGACGTACCGCCGAATTGCTCAACACGTGGGGCGTGAGGTCTCCACAGTACATCGATGTTGTCGCCAGTGGTCGGCGGAAGGTGCACGTGCCCGTCGACCTGGGACTGGACCGCAGCGACGTACCGATGCACACCAAGACCGTAGGATCCTGCGCAGTGCCGTAGGGGACCGCACCGCCACTTCCCAGCAAATTAGGGACACTGTTGCTCCTGGGGTATCGGCGAGGACCATTCGCAACCGTCTCCATGAAGCTGGGCTACGGTCCCGCACACCGTTAGGCCGTCTTCCGCTCACGCCCCAACATCGTGCAGCCCGCCTCCAGTGATGTCGCGACAGGCGTGAATGGAGGGACGAATGGAGACGTGTCGTCTTCAGCGACGAGAGTCGCTTCTGCATTGGTGCCAATGATGGTCGTATGCGTGTTTGGCGCCGTGCAGGTGAGCGCCACAATCAGGACTGCATACGACCGAGGCACACAGGGCCAACACCCGGCATCATGGTGTGGGGAGCGATCTCCTACACTGGCCGTACACCACTGGTGATCGTCGAGGGGACACTGAATAGTGCACGGTACATCCAAACCGTCATCGAACCCATCGTTCTACCATTCCTAGACTGGCAAGGGAACTTGCTGTTCCAACAGGACAATGCACGTCCGCATGTATCCCGTGCCACCCAACGTGCTCTAGAAGGTGTGAGTCAACTACCCTGGCCAGCAAGATCTCCGGATCTGTCCCCCATTGAGCATGTTTGGGACTGGATGAAGCGTCGTCTCACGCTGTCTGCACGTCCAGCACGAACGCTGGTCCAACTGAGGCGCCAGGTGGAAATGGCATGGCAAGCCGTTCCACAGGACTACATCCAGCATCTCTATGATCGTCTCCATGGGAGAATAGCAGCCTGCATTGCTGCGAAAGGTGGATATACACTGTACTAGTGCCGACATTGTGCATGCTCTGTTGCCTGTGTCTATGTGCCTGTGGTTCTGTCTGTGTGATCATGTGATGTATCTGACCCCAGGAATGTGTCAATAAAGTTTCCCCTTCCTGGGACAATGAATTCACGGTGTTCTTATTTCAATTTCCAGGAGTGTATTTACGTCAAGTAGGCTGCTCTTTAAGGTAAGCCTACACAGTAGCAAATATATTATTAAGAATAAAGTTCTCAGCAAAGTGGCAGCTTTGGATGCCCAAAATTTTTGCAATAGGTAACTGTAGGAATACAATTAAAGGTAACCACATTTGCACTAGGTAATTTTAACAATGCAACTAACGGTAACAACACAGAAGTGACAACATCAATGAGCAAAAAATCTTAGCACATTAAAACATAGATGTTCAATCAATGAAGATCAGAAGTCTCAGCAGAACTTTTCAATGCGTAAAATGTTGGTTAGTAGTAATTTAACAATACATATGACAAATTTAAAGATCACAAGGGGTGCTGCATAATATAACATGATGACATAGCTTATCTGAATTAATTTTTTATCTAGGAATAGTACAGTTTTATATGAATAATAATACGATGGAAACCTATATTAAGTAAGTATTATATTGAAGTATGAATGAAGGATTGATTTCATTCTCAACTGAAAACCACATAGGTAGATTATCGTGAAGTGAAGCACATGAACACGAGTATAAACAGTGTGATAATGTATAATGAAAATAAATGGACACAACATGAAGTGAATGCAAAATAACATGGTGTAATTAGATAAACCAATACACTTAATCTAAACATAACTTATGGAGATATTTCTGACAGCTTAACATAACAAAAAAGGAGTGGACAATACAGAATTTCACAGCAAGAATAAACAATGTTTACATCACGCTGATCATGTGAAGCTTTGCCGCATGAAATACGTCAGCATAAAACGTTAAAAGAATATGCGTGTCATATTCTGTTACACAAAGTTCTTGTGGTATGGTTCCAAAAAATGCCTGTATACATTTAATAAAGAAACCACCTGATATGCTGTATTTTGTTCCGAAGGTACTTGTGATACTGTGTCTTATATGAATGAAAGTACTGCAATTAATTGAAACCAGGCCTTTTTGTAGAGACTTGTGTATTGCAGATGTGAAACAACAGATATATATGTTTATAAATACTTAGCTGAAACTAGTACATACAGTAAAAATTTTTGAGGTACATCTTGCTTCTTACTAGTTCACACAGCAAAAAGATTTTATAGCAATTATTGTGACTTAGTTCCACAGATGACTTCAAGATGTAACCTTTTTCTAAGGTGTGACCATATCAGACGAACTCTTGAGAAATAATTACAGAACATGAAGACACATGTTGTGGTGGGTGCTGGACAAAATTCATGATACTTCCACAAATCTATCATTTCATCACCTATCCTTCAGTGGCCTTGGTTACAACGTGATGTTTCAGATGTTTGACAATATTATGCTACTATGTACTTTTGCACGTTATATGACACCTAATTCCATAAAACATCTTTTGTAATCTGTCGTTGCGCCTGTGATAAGGCGTCTGACATCTTTCTAAAAAGACTGTAAAACACTACCTGCCCTCTGATCTGTTACATTAGGATCAAAAATTTGAACGTCTCCACCAGAGATTCAGAGATCAAATTACGTCTTGAAAATAAAAAATGAACATTCAAGGAAAACTGTTGACACTCATTTACACTAGCCATAATTTACTTCAGCGTTTAGACTTTCCACGTAAATGACTTCTGCTACCTTCATAACGTGGAAATTAATATTCTGGTAATACCATTCTTCTTGGAGTTGCCGCTTCTGCGGAAATATTATTATCTACGACAACGATCACTGTAACTCTTGAAGAAGGTGGCCTTTGGGTAATACAGCCAGCTAGGTCATCATAGCAATGAGTTTAAAGGCAAGGGAAGAAATACAGAAATAAACTGTAAATGTAACTAGCATTTGGTGCTGTGCACAAATTTGTCATAATGTCAATTAAAATCGTGTAAATGCTACCTCTACCGAAACTGGTATGAAATCAAAATTTATACTCGATCTGAGATAATGGATTTAATATTCCTTAAAGTAAATAAATATGATGTCATTTATGCCCTCTCTATTATAAAGCGAATAGAGTAGATATATGTTTCTAGACCTAATTATTCGTTATTTTCTTGTGATACGGCTACTAAAGCATTACTGTGGACAACGAGCAGTAACAGTAGGAGTATATTAACCTTGCGTAAATACCCCTCCAGTTCAAAAAGTTTCAGTACTGTATTAATAGAGTAGAAAAAAATTAAGATAGTGGTTTTAATCCTTTGTGAGTTTAACATAGTTTCCCTCGATTTTTCTACAGCCCACAGAACATTTATACAAAAATGCAAAAGTGTAAAAAAGTCCTTCTTTCGAATGTTCTGCAGATCGCACATCTCATTGACTTGAATGTCGGTTATATAGTCAAAACGTTGACATTTCATGTGAATTTCTCCACTTTGTCGTTTTGTGGGAAGCTCGTATTGATAAAACAGAGTCTTGTCAACTGCGGTGGTCTTTTTCAGGAAGCAATTTCCCACCTTCTGAATCGCAATGAAATCGCGGCAGGAATTCACACGTCGTTCATGAGTCAGGATGTGAGAGAAAAACTTTTCTTGATAATATCTTGAACACTTGGTTTAGATATTGGTTCACTGCTAACTGTGACACGACAGCATTGACGCACTGCCATCTGAAGTCAACTAATTAACACTGCCCGCTGACTAGTCGAATGCGCATCTGTTGTTTACAGTTGTTATTTCAGACTGACACGGTGATTACTACGCTGACGTCGCTTACACGCCAGGAAGAAAATCGGTCTATGAACATTTTGGACGGACGGTGTGTATTCCACTTGATCATTTTTACTGCCGAAAACTTCTACGATATACGAAAATGACGTGACATCTTTGGATTAAAACGCTGAGAAATAAGGAAAATATGTCGTAAGACCATTTATCAGTTGAAATAAGTAAACTGTAATTTGACTGTAGGTGTAATCTCTATTGTAAACGTACTTATAATTCGGCCGCATGGCAGTGAATTGGATTGTGAGCCATACGTATACCACCGAGCTCGAGATGGAAGAAATTTAAGGAAACCGTATGGAATAGGACCTATGAAAAAAAAAGCGGCAAAATTCTGCTATAAGATTTATTTCTTCAAAAGTTAGGAACTATGAAATTTTTCAAATCAAGAATGGATGCATGATTCCACATTGCATTGACGACAAATGATATTTGGTCATTTCTCTAGCTTTCGTATGCTGCTTTATATACTTCACCTCCTTGCTGACCGTAGTAGAAGATTCTTTTCTACCGTTCGTAGATGCACATCACGAACACAAGTAATCCTTTTTTGTGTGAGAAAACCTTTGAATCCCCTTCTTTTCGTCTTTCATCAAACTGAAAGCTACGTTACAAGAGCACGGTGAAAAGGCTTTTCGTCATATTCATCAACGCGTTTCCACATAATGAGTGCAGTTTCTTCACATCAAATACGGCGCAACAGCTACAGCATAGCCACAAAATACTATCATTTGAATCCACATTCTCACTAGGAGAATAAAATGTAGTTTATAAGACAACAAAGAAATTATTCAAATAAAATTAAATTCTAAGAAGTGAAATACCTGAATACACATTGGCTTCTAGGCAGAACCTTCTGATCACTTCAGTAGTAATTTATTACTGAACACCAGTGACGAACGGTATATAATGTAGTAAATGAAGCAATTAGGGTAAAAAATATCTTCACTAGTTTTATCTTTTAGGAAAAAAGTAAAAAAAAAAAAAACGAAACTGCCTCTACAGAACGTAATCGATGTATCACTGTGCCAGAAAAGCGAAGTAAAAAATACGGCTAAACTTAAGAAACTCTCAAAGTGGCCCAAAAATTTTTGAAAATGTTAGTGCTAGCCGACAGATGGCGCTAGTGGGGGTGACGTTGACTTAATTTTCTTTTCTTAGTCATACTTATAAAAATGGCAGTCTTGAAATCACATTCGAAGTCCAATTATGAAACAAGATTTAAATTAGTGCAGTTGCTTTTCAGGTGGCGTGAGTTAGTCTGTATGGCGTTCACCTAAATGTGGCAACAAGTATTTATTAAATCTGCCTTACAATCATATTTACTCAACATCCGCATAAATTTTAGTACTAAAAACATTTTGACTAAACATGATGTGATTACGAAAGTGGCTTCTACAATTACGCTCGTCCAGCACATACGAACTCTGCCCTGTCAAATACGAAAATTTATAGACCTGTAAAACAGTCCGTTGGGGATGTTAACCCTAGAACAGTAAAGGGGAGGAAATGTTACATTTTTACTAAACTATCGTAAGGTTTACTAATGCAACATTTTATTCAAAGGATGTCATAATTTATGGGTTATGCCTAAGTCAAATACCATTATTAGATCTCCAACGGTATGTTACACACCAAGTTAAGTGCAAAATGTCCTGTTTTATACCCTGCCGTAACCATAAATTTTACGAGGCTTTAGTGAGCCCGGTGCTCATCTTTGGGCTATTTGAGACGAGTAGATTATCTACCAGAACTGGATTTCGCCCTCTCTGTCTCCCCTCTCAAATGCTATACACACATCGATTACGCTCATATACACCATACAAATATACAAACGATGCAACTCTCATATATCAGCAAGGAAAGAGGCAAAAGCATGCGAATGAAGAACATCCTTCCGTCAAGGATCTGAACCCATCACATGGCATATGGCGGCCAGCTATACCGTTTGGCAACGAGAATTACATTCACAGGTTACAAAGAATTAAAACAATCTGATTATTAAACTGAAATATTTTGGATGGTAGCTCCATCTTGAGAAAGAAGTGCGCCGCCGATGCAGAAGATGTGAGGTGTGACCCATTGGACAGCAGAAGACCTCGCCAGAGTAATTGTAAGCCACACCAGTAATTCTCAGAAAAAAGAGTAGCATGAAATTTGCTATGTTCACCCTAAATTCTTTGAGGAGCTCTGTGTCTGTGGATGAAAGTTTCATCGTTCTCCCGTATGTTTAAGGCATTTCCTTACTGGGTTCACACTGACTTATTTTGCTGCATTTTTAAGTGCATTGTCAATTCGTTAACGCTCCCGTGGTAGTAATGGTCTCCTAAACTTCTCAAGAAACTTCCCCCCCGGATTTTTCACAATCGTTGCTATTTATTTTATACACATCTGAGTGATTATATTTGCCCATTTATTTCTTTTTTTTTCAGTTTTATGGCACAACCTATTCCCGAGCTACCTCTGGTTTGAAATCCTATTGTGACATTTCCTTTTTTGAAGCTATGCACAATGCGGTCGGAATGCAGACCACTAAACATTAGGCATTTATTATTCTGATACATCCATGGTCGAATACATTTTTTGTTTTTAATTTCCCTGTACATCTCGATGATGTGTCCATTGAGGTATTCACTTGCACGACCTGTCGGCATAATTTCCTAAAGTTATTTCTGAACTGTCTTCATCAAAGTGAAATTTATGATACTATGTATCATAGACCTGTAGAAGCCATACTGATAGCTTCTGGCATGCCATGATCAAGCATTTATGATCACATCGGCGTTGGTTAGTATTCCTCTGTATAGCTGTTCTGTGCCTATAATAATTGTTGATGATTTCAACGTCCAGAAAGGTTATCCTTTCGAGGTGATGCCTGTTTAGGCATTGGTTTTGTTGACGCAGACGCTGAATTTTTGTTTTGTAAGTTCTGTTTTATCTGATGATGGAAGTAGCCGAAACGATGTTACAAATGAAGACATGTGTTAAGTGATCTGGACAGCTTTATTCGGAAAATTATTCTAGCGACCATACGCATTGCAATCGGTGAAATCCACAAAGGACACAATGTTACGGTCCGGCGCCTGCGAACGAGGACCGCGGAAACGCCGAAGACTGTTGGCTGTTCACGTGCTACCGCAGTACCTACGGAAAGCGATTGAAGGACGGTGTTCGACGCCCACACGCTATGACGGAAAGTGAAGGTAGGAGGCTTGCCGGCTGTGTAAAGTGGGATACACGGCGACCTGTGGAAGATCTGACAATCAGCTACAGGAGAAACTGTCTTGGAACGCACTGTTCAGCGTACATTGTTCAACATGGTGCTCCGCAGCAGATGATCCCTCTGAGTCCCCATTTTGACACAACGATGTGGTCAGTTACAGTTGTGGCAGGAACGGGATCTTCGAAACTGGATCGTGTGTCAATGAGAGCCAGTCCCCAGGTCGGATGAGTCACGTATCTTGTTACACCCAGTAGACGGTCGTGTCCAGATACACTGTAATTCAGAAGAGCTGTTGTTCGAAATATGCACCTCACCACCCTCGCAGACCAGTGGGAACAGTGTTATGTTATGGGAGAGACTCACCTGGGGCTAACACTAATATCACAACACTTCCTGTTATCAAGTTATTTTAACGGATCATACAATATCGAAGACGATAAAAGCTGTCTATCAACTTTTTTGATCGTAAGGTTCACAACACGTGAGAGGAATGCGACCCTCAAAACCTAACATTCACCTTACTGAGAGGGAACTGGAGGTTACGCTTTTTCTTTACTGCAGATTACCTTAAGGGGGCTAGGACGTCAAACGGGCGGACTTGGAGCAGGAGAGGCACCACAGGAAATTTTCATTTCCACTGTCTATTCCTTTAAAAATAAATTCATAAAACTTTGTCAGCAGGACCAGGAAGGATTCAAAAATATAACAAAACAATTTTTTTACGCGGGAAATATCATCATTTATTCACTTACTATTGGCTGAATTTGTTGCTGTAGGTACACTTTTCTTCATAAGTAAGAGACAGTCTCGATGAATTTTGCACAGCATACAAACCATACATACAGGTGTATGAAACTCTGGAATTTATTTAAATTATGGAAAAATGAATGAGCTTTTACATTTTAAACTTCATGTTTAGAAAAATCTCAAATTTCATATAGTTATTTGTCTCAATTTTTACTGAAGTTTTTATTAGATTTGAAAAATTCTAGATTTTCATACACCTGTAAGTACGGTTTGTATGCTCTGCAAAATTCATCGAAGAATCTCTCTTACTTACAAAAAATAGTGTACCTGTAGCAACAAATAGCAAATAGTAAGTGAAAAAATTATAACATTTTACATTAAAAATTATTTTGTTATGTTTTTGAACTTCCACTGCTTTGAATGTGAATCCTGAATCCTTCCTGGTCATGCTGCAAAGTTTTATGAATTTATTTGTAAAAGTATAGACAGCACAAATTAAAATGTCCTGTGATGGCGCTCCAGCACCAGGTCGGCCCGTTTGACGTCCTACCCCCCTTAAGTTCGAAGTTACGTTGTTTATAAAGGTGCAAAATTCTGCGTTCATGAGGTCTGGTCCGTGAATAAGGGAGAGATGAAACTGCTTGCAAGAGTCAAATGTGGAACTAATGAAAAAGTTGTAGTAACTGCTTTTCCTAATACGTCTTTGTCAACCCCCCAGCGTGAGACGACTTGTTGACTTACAAATAGGCCGGGCGCTGTGCCGAGCGGTTCTAGGCGCTTCAGTCTGGAACCGCGCTACCACTACCGTCGTAGGTTCGAATCCCACCTCGGGCACTGATGTGTGTGATGTCCTTAGGTTAGTTAGGTTTAATTAGTTCTAAATTCTAGGGGAGTGATGTCCACAGATGTTAAGTCCCATAGCGCTCAGAGCCATTTGAACCATTTGAACTTACCAAGAAAAAGCAAGCTGAAACCACCCAGTACTGAAACCTTTTATAGCATATATTCAACACTGTTCGATCAGTTGTCTAAACAACATAAGCCGATTTTTTGGAACTCTGAAAACTAGTTTCATGGGTTGGTCTGTAATTAATATGGGTGGATAGCCATTGTAGCAGACGAATGAAAGTGCATCGTTCAGTTGTCTAAACAACATAAGCCGATTTTTTTAAACTCTGAAAACTAGTTTCAGAAGTTGGTCTGTAATTAATATGGGTGGACAGCCATTGTAGCAGACGAATTAAAGTGGCAGTTCATTTAACGTATGTTAAACGTACAAATGGTGTTTCAAAACACCAGCACACTGAGGTTTTCTCCAACACGCGTCAGAATTCATGCAATTTGTTGTAACAGAATAACGGGGAACGTCATGTTGGTGATTAATTTTTATTTAATCGTATGGCTAGAGACCTCCGTCGGACAGACCGTTCGCCGGGTGCCGGTCTTTCAATTTGACGCCACTTCGGCGACCTTCAGTCGATGAGGATGATAGAATGATAATGAGGGCAGCACAACTCCCAGTCCCTGGGCGGAGAAAATTCCCCGACCCAGCCGGGAATCGAACCCGGGCTCAGAGGATTTACAATCTGTCACTCTGACCATTCAGCTACTGGGGGCGGACATATTGCTGGTTAAAGATGTACTTTAACTGAAGACATTCTTGTTTGGCAAAGAAGTGTTCTAAAACAACTCAAAAAATTTCAATTGTACTTTATAAATTGATGAGACTAAGTTACCTCTTAATTATTTTGTAAATGTGTCAGTCTTTTCTGCGCCTGTTACTGTGAGTGGTAGTTTGGTTTACCAGATGACCAATGTATTTTGAATATTTGCTCGTATTGTCTGTTTCATGCTTCATTAGAAAATTATTGACGATGACAACTCACTCCTGAGAGGGCAGTATTCTATGTACATAGCATCAAATATTACAGAAGATACTTCTATTGAATTGTTAAGGAAGCCAGAATCTTCAGGAAAGGGGAAAATATTTGTAGGTGGCAAGACACAAACCAAGAACCAGCAGTCTGCCAATACACAAATCTACACCCGTAACGACACCATTGTGGCATTGTGGAACTTAAGACGATGTGCTCTACTCTACCCCCCTCCCCCCCCCCCTTAAAAACTTTAACCACCGATAAGCCATTAAGTCAAGTTTAATTATAATAATAGTTGTAAGAAATTTTACCAAGAACGATGTGTTTCGTTAAATCTTCGATACTGTGTGTCACGTCACGTGTGCATGAAGGCTTGTGAGCTGTTACCCGTGCGAGAGAGGCCCGCATCGAACGCTAACGGAAGTCGATACCAGTTCGTGCTATTATCAACGCTGTGTATGGCGTCAAAATGACGCCACGTTTGCTGGAAGTCTAGTGAAATGAGTATTCCCCACTCACCTGGCCATCCATAGAGGTGGTAGTAATGGAGGATACCATAACGTCTCTGGACTACGTGAACATTATTGTGGACCACCTACGTAACTTCATGCATCACGTGTTCCCCAACGGCAAAGACATCTACCTTCAGGATAAGTGTTCATTACAAAAGGCACATACGTGCTGCTGTGGCTTAAGAAGCATGACAATGAACTGACGTTGATGTGACAGCCATGAAGCTCCTAATGGAACGTACCTGGTACATTACTGCGAGCCAGCTCTGCTCCCACAAATCACCGGCCCGAAAATTCACATAATCTGTGCATTGACGTCTGCGATATTTCACAGCTTCGGAAAACTCCCAACCGCTTGTAGAATCCATGGCAAGCAGAATCACTGCTGAACTGCGTGCTAGCTCATCAGTGTAACCGTGTCTCCAGAATTTTGCATCAGGTGCGCCATGAGGACCAGCGGTTGGCATTTTTGCAGGGAGGTTTCGCTGCAGATGAGGTTGCGTGCTGAGCTGTCCGCAGCTGCCACTGAGTCGCTGCAATCTGGCGGTCAGCCGGTCCGCAATTTATCGACGGCGACCCTTGTGGCTGAAATGTTGACAAACATAAATCTCCACACCGCCAGCGCAATGCATTATTCATAACTCTTCGAAATTTCATTTCGGCTCTGTGGGACGCACGTTTACCAGATATTCGGCGTTTCTCAAAGCAGTCACATATCTCGTTCCATTTTTCCCATCTTATATTTTATACCAGTTGATGCACATATACCCTGCTCTCGTAAGAAAGAAGATTTGAAGTCGTCGTATATCTGTTCGTTTGCATCAGTAATATAACCGGAAGTTGGTTCCCATGTGAAAAAGTCTTGCAACGTAATTATGAGAACGTTACGAGAGTAATAACCAAGTGTAACCTATTTTTCTGTAATCTGGTACTTTATGCATTTTCTGCAATTAAATTTACAAATATTACTGAGATTCAGATAATACAATATTTTCTGTGGTAGTTGCGTTTAGCGCTACAGATCTATTACAGCATGAGGATGTTCCTAGAGCTTCAGGAGCGTGTACGCTGCCCCATACTGTCACAGCTGAACGATGGCGTGAGTAGCGGCTTGCTACGTTTGGGTATACCTTGTACACTAATATGAGAATTGGTGCCAAAATAGATTCAATCGGTATTCATGCGACAGCATTTTCCGGTGCTCATACCTTGGATTCTATTGGTCATAAAAACGTAGCGCCAATTGTTTTGGATAGCCCTAGGGCTATGGACTAATTGTATACCCAACAGGAGAATCGTCTTGTTGTCACTATCTTACAGTAAGGGATAAAAAACAATAAATACTACAGGATTCCCCCTGCTTAATCAAAATAGAGCAAATCGGTTGGTTCTTTCTGCGTTTGATGTGGTCTACAGTGGGATATATGGAGGCACCATTAGCTCATATGTGGTTCCTCAGGAAACACCGAAAAACGGTTATTTATTTTTGACGTCATCAGAGGACCAAAATCCAGCCAAGGACTCCAAGATTGACATGTACAGCCAATGGCTAAAATTTTTACTAAGTATTCTTAAGATCCCGGTCTCGAACAACCTTGGAAATTTTTTCTATATATTCAGCCCTTTTCCCGATACAGAGGTTCAAAGTTACCCTACCCGTACCCGTAAAAATGCACGTAAAAAGTAAATAAATTGATTGCTGGATGTTATACCCGTGATATCCCATGATTTAATTAAACTGACTGGTTTACCAGTAAATGAATCAATGAATAAAGAGTGAATAACATATATGCGTAATTTCATGGACAATTCCTGAGGAAACTGCCCAAAATGCGGTTATCACTATTTTTTCGGCGACAGCAGTGGATCAAACCACAATCGCGGATCCCAAGGATGCTATGCGCAGAAAATGGTTGCAATTATTGCTATATCGTTCTAAGGTTCCGGTCTCGAGCAAACTCGAAAAAAATACCTAGGCAGATAGATAGTCAGGTATGTAGATGTCTTTATCAAAAATGGTTCAAATGGCTCTGAGCACTATGGGACTTAACATCTATGGCCATCAGTCCAGTAGAACTTAGAACTACTTAAACCTAACTAACCTAAGGACAGCACACAACACCCAGTAATCACGAGGCAGAGAAAATCCCTGACCTCGCCGGGAATCGAACCCGGGAACCCGTAGATGTCTTTATCCAAGATGTGGAGGTTCAAAGTTACCCTACTTGTGCACCTTAAATACGCAAGTAAAACGGGTAGTGAGGCGGAAACGTAGTTTATACAGTGAAGTAGAATAGACAAATAAGAATTCTCCGTTATCATCGAAAGGGTTCTACCAACTTCACGCTGTACTAATAGAGCACATGGAAAATTGTTTTGCTCATAAAATACGGTCTGCGGTGAAAAATTAATTTTGCCTTATTTCAGTTTTATATAGGTAAACTAACCAAATTCTGTTGACCAATGCATTTCTTTTCGTAAGAGTTACATGATCTGCTGTGGCAGGGAAAAGAAGATAACAAGAGAAAAAATGCTCCTGTCGGAGCACAGAAAAGCTGCGAAGACTCTCACTGAAAAGTGTGGTAGCAGCTACCTCATTCTACCTTCCACAGCACCATTAAAAACTTTCGCAGAAATATTGGCGTGCGAACAAATTTGCGCTTTTTTATGCGGAGGGAGAAGGGAACAGTGGCAGTTGGAAAGAGACAGATAAGTAACGAATACTGAAAGATAGTAGACAATGGTTGTGGTGTAGAAATAGTGAAGGAAACAATGGCTGTGTGAGACTAAAAGAGGGACACAGTGGCAGTGGCACATAGTAGACAGTGAGAGAGCAGTGCTAGGAAAAGAGTGAAGAGGCAGTGCCATTAAGAGAAAGTGGAAGTGGGTAGAGCCATTGATAATGAGAGACAGAATGTATGACAATGACAACAAGGAGGAGATAGAAGGAAAGAATAAATGAAGCAGCAGAGAACAACAGAGAACAGAGAACAAGAGGGAGACAGTGACAGAGAGAGGCGACAGTAGTAGTAGGACAGAACGAAGGCAACTGTGGCTATGAGACAGGAGACAGTAACAGTTCAAAAAAATGGCTCAAATGGTTCTGAGCACTATGGGACTTAACATCCATGGTCATCAGTCCCCTAGAACTTAGAACTACTTAAACCTAACTAACCTAAGGACATCACACAACACCCAGTAACAGTTGGAGATACACAAAGAGACAGTGGGAATGCGTTGGTCGAATGAGTGAATGAGAGTGGGCAACTGCCCGTGGTTGGGCGTATGAGACTTACAGCGATGGACTAAAGTACGTGAGTGGAGTGAGTTACAATTCGGGCTGCTTGTGAGTGTGAAAGGTAAACTACTTGTTCAAAAGAGTGCGAATATGTTTACAAGACAATAGTTTTGCGAAAATTTTCAGTCTTTTAATAAAGAGCAGCATATTAGGTTTTTTTTCTTTTTTTAGTACGGTGTAGAAAGAGGCTACATCCCAAATTTGCTAGTGCGGTAGAAGCATCAGACGGAGTTTACCAGAAACCCATTGAGGACGAAGACCAAAAGGCCAATGATGTTTACGGAACTCGACGCCGCAAATACTATCATGCAACCACGATACTGGTTGCTAATGGCAACAGGGGGCGGGACTGGAGGTGTACATTGGTGAGCACAGCTTCAGGCTACGGGGGTAGTTGAAATGATTAGTCGGCGAGTAACCTACAGCAAGCACGCCCGGTTAGCCCTGCGGTCTAACGCACGGCTTTCCGGTTTGGGAAGGAGCGCTTGGTCCCCGGCACGAATCCGCCCGGCGGACTTGTGTCGAGGTCCGGTGAGCCAGCAGTCTGTGGAAGGTTTTTAGGCGGTTTTTTGGCGATTTTCCATCTGCGTCGACGAATGCGGGCTGGTTCCCCTTTTTCCGCCTCAGCTACACTGTGTCGGCGATTGCTGCGCAAACAAGTTCTCCACGTACGTGTACACCCATTACTCTACCACGCAAACATAGGGGCTACAATCCTCTGGTGTGAGACGTTCCCTGAGGGGGGGGGGGGGGGGGGGGGGGGGAAGGTCGACCGGGGACCGAACCGCACAATAACCCTGAAAGAATGGTTCGGTGTGGGGTGAAGTGGACTGCGGTAGTCGACGTGGAGTTGTGGACCACTGCGGCTGCGGCGGCGACGGAGCCTCTCCGTCGTTTCTAGGCCCCCGGTTAACATACAATACAATACAAAAACAACTTACAACAATACAACAGTGCTAGTGGATTTGCAACAAAGTAGAGCAATGGCAATGATAAAATCAACATAGTATTTATCTGCAGCAACTGTTGCCGAAGTTGGCAAGTCGTCAGAAAGGATCCGAAAGAATTTCTCAGGGTGAGAAAGAAGTGCCAGATGAAATGTTAACGTTTCTAGAAGATGAGTTGGTCGAAAGTGTGGTGTCGTATAGGCTCAACTGTGCGGACATTATATGTGAGGAATACAATGATGACGGTACGTACTTAACAAGTGAATGTGATACTGAAACACGAGTCGAGCCACGTAGTTCGTCTTCCTTGTCGGACAGGGAGCCACAAATCCAGTCTCCAATGAAACAAGAGTGAGACAATGGGCCTAAGACAACCACGACAATGACAATGACATAACCACTGCTTTTGCCCTACAGATGCTCAAATTTACTTACTGTTGCTATCCAGCTGGTCTGCGTGTAAATATTGTACTCCTTCACAGCAAACTATTCCTCCTGAAATGTGTGAGACATTGGAATTCATTCCACCTGAAAGCAAAGGACTTGTCAGAGTGATTTCGTGCCTTCTGTAGAGCATACAGAAGTGCTATCCTTTCTCTGCGCCTCCTACTAAGTATATTACCTTAGGATAGGACTATAATCATTACTGTACAAAACTTCCTTAATTAATTTTTTCATTCATTTCATAAATATGATTTGTTTTTGGTGTAGATAGCAGTTTGTGCAACCGGAATAGAAAGCTGCATCTAATATAAGGTACGTTTTTTCATACCTTCTTTGTGTTTTCATTATACTTGTGTTTTCTGCACAGACATATAGTCTTAAAAGACAGCAATTAAGTCTGTCTGGTGTTGCGTGGACTGTCGTTGTAACAACAAGTTGTCTGTGGATGACCAAGAAAGCTGAAAGCTGGTTAGCAACAAACTATATAATTAAAATTATTGTGCAGTCTTCACTCAGAATTTCCGTTTTTAACACGTCCATGTTCCTCGAAGTACCAACAGATGGTTCAAATGGCTCTGAGCACTATGGGACTTAACATCTGCGGTCATCAGTCCCCTAGAACTTAGCACTACTGAAACCTAACTAACCTAAGTACATCACACACATCCATGCCCGAGGCAGGATTCGAACCCGCGACCGTAGCGGCCGCGCGATTCCAGACTGAAGCACCTAGAACCGCTCAGCCACTCACGCCGGCTGTACCAACAGAGCATTCAAAAATGTGATACATATTTTTTTTTATTTGAGAAACTAAATTTTCAGTTATTTTGAGATTGCGTGGTAGAGTGGGTAACAAGGGCGCTATGCGAATCAATAATCGTACCCTATAAAAACAGTCTGATAGCCTCACAGACGTATATGTAGTTATAGAAGTTATTGGGGTGTCACAAATATTAAGATACTTTAAATATTCAGAAGTAGAATTCAATACCCTGACCGATCCCTTCAGGAGGTCTAGTTCCGTGAGACAATATTAGTCGACACGCCACGTTTTCAAGGCTTATTTTGGATTTCTCTCATGCTGGTCACTCGCAGTTTTATAGTGCCTGTCAATTTTTCTGCTATCTCGTACCCATACAAAGATGTGGTTGGTGCTAACTTCTTGCAGTCATTTAAAAAAATGGTCATTTAGACATCAACTGTAGCAATTGCTTTACGCTCGAGAACTTCTTTTAGGGTGCAAAAGAAGCTGTTGGTAAAAAATTCTCAGTTTATTGGATAGATGCTATATCTTATTTCTTCAAATAAAAGTCCCAGATATTAAGACACAAAAGTAGAAGGAACATGTGTGACGAGACTACCTACTCTGAGTTCATGAACCTTCCATTCAGCTGTATTGCAGTACTGATGTTAATACTCTTTACTCTGATTCTTTCACTGACCGATTTCGTACTATAAGCCAACGGCCTTGCCGCAGTGGTATCAGCAGTTCCCGTCATATCTTCACCGAAGTTGAGCGCTGTCGAGCTTGAATAGCACTTGGGTGACCATCCGGTCTGCCGAGCGCTGTTGGCAAGCAGGGTGCACTCAGCCCTTGTGAGATAAACTGAGGAGCTACTTGATTGAGAAGTAGGGGCTCCGCTCTCATATACTGACATACGGCCGGGAAAGCGGTGTGCTGACCACACACCCTTCCATATCGGCATCCAGTGACGCCTGTGGGTGAGTATGACACGGCGGCCGGTCGGTACCGTTGGGCCTTCACGGTCTGTTCGTGCGGAAATAACTTTCATGTTTCGTATAATTATATTCGGCTCTTGTTAACTTAAAGTGAGGCATCATTTGACTGCTCTAAATACCGAGTGAACTAGCATAGTGGTAAGAAACTGAAGTCGCTATAAGAAGAGAGGCAGTTCAAATACTCGTTCCGTGATCGAGATCTGGGCTATCCGTGGATTCCCTAAATCGTATAAGACAATTATTTAAAAATCACAGCCGGCCGATCTGACCGAGCGGTTCTAGGTGCTTCAGTCTGGAAGCGCGCGACCGCTACCGTCGCAGATTCGAATCCTGCCTCGGGCATGGATGTATGTGATATCCTTAGGTTAGTTAGGTTTAAGTAGTTCTACGTTCTATGGGACTGATGACCTCAGATGTTGAGTCCCGCCGACCGAAGTGGCCGTGCGGTTAAAGGCGCTGCAGTCTGGAACCGCAAGACCGCTACGGTCGCAGGTTCGAATCCTGCCTTGGGCATGGATGTTTGTGATGTCCTTAGGTTAGTTAGGTTTAACTAGTTCTAAGTTCTAGGGAACTAATGACCTCAGCAGTTGAGTCCCATAGTGCCCAGAGCCATTTAAACCATTTTTTGTTGAGTCCCATAGTGCTCAGAGCCATTTAAACTATTTATTGAAAATCACACGGCCGTATCTCTACTTAACATTTGGTAAAATGCTGTGTCCTGCTGCGTGAAGGATTCTGTAACTGCCTGTTGCACTTTCTTGCACGTCAGATATCATCAACCTTTCAAGCCTTTTTAAGGTGACCGAAGTCGTGATAAATGCATGTGGACAGATCAGGACTACTGGATGGGTGCTGTAGTGTCTCCCATTTGAGGAGAGGTACCTTCAGCGCTACGACATTTGCGGTATCGGGACCTGCGTTACTATGAAACAACTTCACGTAACTTGGTGCACCATTCCAGAACTGAGGTTTCCGACAGACATGCTGCCCGACACAGATTCTTCATTCTCTGCCGGATGCCTACCGCCGTTTGTCCTTCGGCAGCCAAGAACAGAACAACAGCACGTTTTTCGTGCTTGGACGCATTTTGTAATAACGTCGGTATAGTTCACGTTTCCGCCTCACCATCCCGCACTTTGGAAAGACATGAATTCCACACTGATCCCTTGCCGACATCTTGTTGGTTATAAAATGGCTCTGAGCACTATGGGACTTAACATCTATGGGCATCAGTCCCCTAGAACTTGGAACTACTTAAACCTAACTAACCTAAGGATATCACACAACACCCAGTCATCCGAGGCAGAGTAAATCCCTGACCCCGCCGGGAATCGAACCCGGGAACCCGGGCGCGGGAAACGAGAACGCTACCGCACGACCACGAGCTGCGGACTGTTGCTTATACACCCGTATCGGTGTCGCGCGACTTTACATATAAGCAGCAGAATAGTCCTCAGAGCATACACTGTCGTGATGGCGTTTGCAGGCACGAGAAATAGTTGTGATTAAAATACTGGAACAAAAGAAAGGAGTAATGTGAGGCACTATAATTAATAAAATTTATAATCTGAAAAAGCGTCGCTATTTATAATGCGAGAAATGAAGGCATTTTTCGTAATTACGGTAAGTGATGAACACTTCTTTAAAAACAGTGTATCATATGTCAACAAACACCTTGTAAAGTAAACTCAACAGACACTGAAGGTGTAAAAAATATTCCGTTAATTAAGAATCTTATGTTTTTACATGCATTAATGAATTATACATTCTTTCTTGATGTAGATACGTCCACGTATCATTTCCCCAGTTAAGTCTAGGGAACTTGGTCTCAAACAGAAAAATAACGGAAAACATGAAAAACATCTGAAACTGCAACTCGTTTGCTCATTGAAATCATGGGCATAATGTGTGGGCTGTGATTGTTCCATCACACTTTTCTGACGAGTGTTGGGAAACTCCTTCTCCATAGATAACTGGTGAAGCGCACAACATACTTGAAAAATACGTTTGCTTTGTTGTTAATCTGCGTTTCACTGCTAACAGGGGTGGTGACTAAGACAAATGTGATAATTTTTGTTAAGTTTAAGCTACTGTGCCGTTCGGTAATCTGTATACGTCCAGCATGAAGCCAGACACGCAAAGAAATTACTTACACATAGTTCGTAAGCTTACCCCTTCAATCGGCATTACGTCCATAGAAATCGTGTAAAACATCTACTTAGCACGTAACTAACTTGATGTTTCCACAATATTTATCAACGGCCTTCCGTACAAGCACAATTAATGTCAAACTTTTGTACATGGCTGCACATTCACAGCCCTCCATCACTATTTTTAAACGAATTAACCGGGTTTCAACATTGCTAGGAGTGTCTCCCTCAGAATTTAAATCAAAGAATGGTCTATAACATGGTCACAGAATTATGACTAAAAACGTATGATATAGAAAATAAGTACGGAATCATCGTGAAAGACTGACAGAACGTATATGTCATTTATAAAATAATAAATATGTAGCAACCGGCACCGCGCAAGTAACGAGCAGCCCTTAGTGGCTCGCCATCACAGGTTTTTTATTATCTTAAATATCTTTGTGACAAATGCCCTTTTGACATATTTATTATTTTGTAAATGACATGTAAGTACTGACAGTCTTTCACGATGATTCCGTACATATTTTCTGTATCATACGTTTTTAGTCATAATTCTGCGATCATGTTATAGACCATTCTGTGATTTTAATTCTGAGGAAGACACTCCTAGCAGTGTTGAAACCAGGTTAATTCCTTTAAAAATAGTGACCGAGGGCTGTTTTTTTTTCAATTGTTTCCAAATTAATGTCTTTAGCCTGTCAAGAAAACCTTAAACTCGTCTCAAATTTGTGAAATCGTTACGTGATGAAGAATTTAGAAATATATCGTTCGCTAGGGACCGCAGAAGCAAGGTTATTCTAGTTACAGTCCGCACGGATGCATGTATGCAGCCACTGTCCAAAACAAGCGCGGTTGGAACAGGAAGAAACCCTAACATCTGGTTCAATGGGAACTGCCATCTGCCAAGCAGTTCACGGTAGCTGACCAATAAAATTGCACCATCATCAAGGCTACAAACGTCGAATTGACGTGAATTGTACTGCATGGCTAGATATGCATATCATTAAGATGTCATGAGCACATCCAGACAAATCAGGTGTTAGTAACGTCATCTACATTCTACATAAATGTGAAAAATTAAGGAATCGCGTATGAGTATTGCTTGTGGGAAGTTAGTGTTGCGCTTCGTGTAAGAAGGGTCAGTGTTCACCAGCCATTGTCGTAATTTGTCTTTGATACCGTCGTGATCTATCGAGACTGCAATCGATCATTCCACGATACTGCTCCTTACGGTGGTCGACATCCCACACTACAAGAACTGTAACGCAAGACAATCAACAGAAAACGATATCAATTGTCACTTTTATATAGTATAACAAGAACATTCGACTGCAACAGAAATTAATATTTGGTGGAAATAATATATACAGGGTCAGTTTAAAGACCATGCGACAAAAGCTACCGTTTTTGGACGCCAGGCTGAGGGGGGTGCCAGAGGCTTCACAGCGGTAACATTTCTATACAGGACGTATCACAGTTTAGCAGCGGCGCGAGGTTCGCCAGGCAAAGACGGGTGCCCAAATGTAAGTGTACGGACACTGACACGGGTGGAAGTGTATGAGGAGGTGACGATTGATGGTGGGGTAGGGGGGGGGGGAGGGGGAGGGGGGTATCACACCGAATGTTAAAATGTTAAGTCATTTCTGTGCAAAAATATTCTCGAACTGACCTTGAAAATATATTTAGCCAAACTATTGCTCTTGGGAATAACTGTCTCCAGCTGTCAATGTCTTTTACATTAGTCTATCTTGGGTAAATGTCTGTTCCTGAAGTTCCATTTCACAGCAGTGAACAGTCGCTGGTGTAGCGCGGGATTTAGTGGGAGTGGGGCTTGGGCTAAGGGTTGTGCAGACGAATGCTTCAGTTTAAAAGTTATTTTATATACCCTCAACCATTTTCAGTAACAGAAACTATTTATGATAAATGGTATATAATATCCTGTGAGCAACTTCAGCAGAGCAGAAAAATTAATGTTCTTTTGACAAATGTAGAACAAAGTCAAATATAGAACAAAAATTCAGTCTTGTCATACAACAGGACACCAGCCAAGGACAAACACTTTCTAATGTCTCGTCCTACGCCAGGATAAGAATTGATAACAAAAGCCGAAAAACGGCAAAGAAAATTTATTACAGTCAGTAATGTAGCCTCTTGCAACACCTTGTTCTACTATCACTACTGACACCTTACGACTAAGACACCTGCTACCTACCTCACTAACGAGATACCCATGCTTCATTCGCATGACACAACAGGTTCAATCACAAGAATTCGAAGAATAATTAACTCTTAAAATCCCCTGAATAAACTACTAATTCACCCTCATGGCGAAAAGCTGTCAACTTATATTTAATTTTCTTAATCACGCCCACGGTGTGTACTGACACAAATAAGCCTCCTCTAATTCACAATCACATCAGCACCATTCGAGCATATTTACAGGGCTTGAAATATCGCTGATGGATTTGTATTCAGGAGACATTAATGAATGGTCCAAGTTCGAGGTCACAGACTCTCCTCAACGACATATTCTGAAGTTACTGCTTCCCTATAGACGACACGATACTCCCCACTTCGTGTCGGGCCATTTAGTGCTCCATTCCTCACTATACAGAGACGTCCGGGTACTTTTGAGCGGATGATGTCAAACGCGGGATCCAATTCTGCATGCCGTTTTCATCGAAATTAGAGTGCGATTTTGTAATTGAGAGAGTGACAACAGGCTGAATCAGAGAACGTTAGCTGATGAGATGGAATCACGGTTACTGGAGTACGGTGCCCTATGTAACAGTAATTTCTTTCCTTTATTAACACAGTAATGAGCTCACTGCTTTGTGAAAGTTTTTGGTGTGCATGCGAATGAACAGAGCGTTGGATTTGAAATGGCGTGCAGGAAACGCGACGGCCACACGGGACCGACCGTGGGCAGGGTAGGGTCACGCGGATAGTGAATTGTCCATCTATACGACTGTACAGGCCAATGTCTGGTTAGCGAGCAGTGCTGCGCCGACTGTTGTAGGTGGGGAGTCATTTTTGCAGGCCTGTAACTCAACACCTCACAAGAAGACAGCCCATATGAACAAAGTGAATGTGAACAGCAGGCTAACGAATGAAGTTAATATTCCCACCTATTATACTATACTTCTCTTTTTCCGCAGGATAACCCCAGCACATGGCGTGCCTATAAAGAACTGTAGAAAGCATGGGTTACAAGAAGCAAAATCTAGCCTCGCAGTGGGCTTTTGTTTATTTCTCGAGCCGTGACGAGCAAGGCTAACATATGAGGTGGAAGAATTCACAGCTGTCATAAGAGTGAGTGACGTTAAGAGCACGGATCTGAATTCAATGTTATTTAACGCTAGGGCAGATTTTGACGTTGTGATTGGCGCCTGAAGGAGACGTGATATTTTGGCGGGATTCTCTAGTTGGGGGAAACCCCCACGATTGGGCAGCAATGCTTCTTAATTTTCTGAATTGGCAACTATCAAATTATTGACGGGAAGAAATTCGGGGAGTGTAAGTGAGTGCTACGATGGAAGACACTAGGCTTTTGGACGCGGAGGTGTTCCATCGACTTGGGTTTCATCGTGGAGGTGTCAGAATCATATTGCACTTTGGTTGCAGACGTTTTCGCATCGGATCCATGGACCGTAACAATAGAGCACGTATCGACTTCGCATTGCATAACTTTTGGGCCGGCAACATCTTCACGTTGCGACAGGGTGCTCACGACCTCGTCTTTACAGAGGGCCAGCGCTTCTGCATCGTATAGCGTGGCGCACGCAGCCTTACTCATGGTGAACATAATTCACAGCACCGGTAGAGTAGGTCAGTTCGACTGCACACATGTGTAATCCATGACGATAGCCTGTCTCAGGTTCATCACTCCGTACCGTTTCTCCTGGGTGGTCTTGTGTAAAAAAAAGTAAACTAAATATTACGATAACTTTTCTAAAGAACCGACAAGTTACGCCAAGGAAGAAGAGATAGAACTACAATGGGCACTTTATTCAATGGACTCTTGCGCTTCTATGCATGAGCTATCTTTCCTTTATCATTCGCCTATCTTATCTGCTTGGGTATGGACCTAAGAGGACGTTCTTGTGTAAAGCTCATTTTGCTGTTCCAGCTAATAATGTAAGTTGTACTTAAAACCAGAAAAATATACTGGTTATTTTGTCGAAAGAATTTGTGTATGCGGTCAATCAATTTGTAATCTGATACCTGTTCAAAAAAAAACGTGTCTGAAATCTTATGGGACTTAACTGCTAAGGTCATCAGTCCCTAAGCTTACACACTACTTAACCTAAATTATCCTAAGGACAAACACATACACCCATGCCCGAGGGAGGACTGGGACCTCCGCCGGGATCAGAAGCACAGTCCACGACTGCAGCGCCTTAGACCGCTCGACTAACCCCGCGCGGCTCTGATATCTGGATTGTCCTAAGTAGATATGAGCCTTAACAAAGATTGTTAGCTGCCATATTAAAAAATCCTTAACGTTTTTCTTCTAGCTCATCTACGAGACGTGCCGTCGGTTAAGACAAATAACTTTCTTTCGGATCCTACGACCCCGCCGGCCGCTGATAATAATTTAACAATTTTTACTTACAGCTTATCTTCATATAACGAGATAACATCGCAGGCAGAAAAGGTCTGGCCACAGGATTCCAGTTCCATTATAGGATTTCATTTGTAGATACTATTCTTGTTATCTTATCGAGACGAAACCACGATATTAAGTTACGTATTGCAGTAGTTTACATCGAACAGACTTGTGAAATGTTCTGTGGTGCAATAAGCACACGATTTATCGCGAGCCTGGAATAATATCTGTGGTGTTGGGTAAAGAAGGAAAGGACAATTAACTATCGACGATAACGTAACTACCATGAGAACTAAGCTAGTTTATTAATAACTGATCTGTGTCGGCCTAACTTAAAGGATATTGCACTATTAAGTACATTCTTGTGAGTCATTTTCAGAGAAGTGTTTTCAACCGCTACCATTGAGTCATTAAGAATACGATTACATTGGCAAACTGCCGTATATTTTTCACATATCACTCTTTTTGTATTTTTACTTTACAACTCGTGTGTGAATGAGTGGACTTTTTCGGGTAGTCACGCACTTCCAGTCACTATTGTAGTCAGGAATTCGTAGGGTTACGTAGAATGGAATTATTCTTGTACTTGAGCATAAATCCTCAAGTGGGCAAGTAGTAAATTCATAGACGGGCAAGAAACACTGCAATCCACTTAAACTTACACCTGAGTTTGCAAACATAATTGGCACGATTTTCATTTGTTTGCCATTAATTGATGCATTTGTGAATAAATTTTAATATTTAACTGAGCAATGTGATGCATACGACTTTGTACACACATTAAGGATAGATGGACTACAGAGTGCTGCAGCAACCGTCGTCACGGGCAAGCTTGTACTTATCCAAGGAAGCGAAGACTCATCACAAGACCGACCGGGTAGACACAGTGATTACCACAGTGGACTCGCATTCGGGAGGACGACGGTTCAATCCCGCGTCCGGCCATCCCGATTTAGGTTTTCCGTGATTTCCCTAAATCGCTCCAGGCAAATGCCGGGATGGTTCCTTTGAAAGGGCACGGCCGACTTCCTTCCCCGTCCATCCCTAATCCGATGAGACCGATGACCTCGCTGTCTGGTCTCCTCCCCCAAACAACCCAACGCCCAACTCATCACAAGTAATGCAGCAAGAGTCCAGCTACCACAGCTCGATGAAGTTCCGATAGAGGGCGCCCATAGTCCGGAGCTGCTGAAGGCCTGACTCAGCGGGTGGTCACCATTGCGTCTTACCAGATACCAGACGATCTCTGTCGGCATCTAATGCAAACTTGTCATTCCGTTACTAACCTAAAGACACCATTCAGTGTTTGGTACTCTTACTATATCAAGCTAGATGCATTTAACCAGCGTTCAGACAGATACTTTCTAAACCATCTCCAAGTAAATTATTCCACTCAAATGGTTTCAAGCAGGTTCCCACTTACGCAGATTTCGCACTTCAAGGTCTATAACAGATGCCGTAATTTCACATTATCCACTAATCTTATCTAACATCTGAAATTCAAAGGGTAGATCTCAAGGAAATGGCGGGCCTGCAGTTTCTTTTGAAGGGCTGGGAACAAAGCCTCTACCAGGGTTTAGCTCAAAAATGGTTCAAATGGCTCTGAGCACTATGGGACTCAACTGCTGTGGTCATAAGTCCCCTAGAACTTAGAACGTAACTAACCTAAGGACATCACACACATCCATGCCCGAGGCAGGATTCGAGCCTGCGACCGTAGCGGTCGTGCGGTTCCAGACTGAAGCGTCTTTAACCGCTCGGCCACTCCGGCCGGCCAGGGTTTAGCAAGCGTAGATGATGCTTGCCATAATGAGGGAAGTAGATCCATTCCTTATTCCTCAGTTACACACAGCACAGAGTTAATACAAACTGTATTCGCTGCCAAAAAGTAACCGTATCACTGCAACGTTAGAGCTCATCATCGCTGTATAACAGCGCAGAAGCTAATACGAACCCGGCAGGAACAAAATAATGTCCGAGTATTGTACGCGGTGACAGTTGTGAAATCCCGCGCACAGTGACGTCGGCGTGCAACCTGTCGCGGCGCGGTAATCTGGTTCCGCCACGCCGGCCGCGGCTCACGCCATCACCATTCATCACGTGACGCGCCTGCTGCAGTGCGACCGCTGCGCTGCGCGCGCCGGCCGGTCCGGCTTTCAAACTGCGTGACGCGACATCCGCAGGCCGTCCGTCAGGCGGCCGCGCGGCGTGCCACAGCGAGATAGCGGAGAGCTCTGCCCGCACTGCCCCGAAATAGGTGGCGACACCGCCCGAATACACCTATTCATTATCTTTTGCGGCGGGGTGCGGTTCGAGCGTGCACGCAGGGGCGTAAATTTTGGCCCGGTGGAGCAGGAAGTGGTTTGCTCGTTACAAACAATTATAGTGCTCTGGTTGTATAACAAAATAAAAATAAAATTAAATGAAAATATAAAACCGTCTGTGGTCGACGGCTGAGCGCGAATCCGCGGACAGCGAGCGGAACGCAAACTAAATTACTGGAAACGATAAAATTTGAATACACACACTCAGCTAATACCAAATGAGGTACCATTATATATCAACGTTTACACTGCTGGCTCTTAAACCTGTGGCATCGGGAGGGGTAGCAAACAACGAATTTTTGCTTAGTGCACTTTAACGTTATAGTGCGAATAATACGTGATTAATTTGTGCATGGTACAGGCTGCGAAATGTAGTAAACATATCTGTCAGCTCTGGCAGCAACAAAGAATCGAACCTAGCTGGCCGTCGAGTCGGATGACAGATACAAGCACGGCGATTTCTGCTTGTTCAACTCTAAGGTAGAGAACTGTTAGCGGGCGGTAGTTTCCCAGTAGCTCGGCAATCGATTTACGGGAGAATTTGCTGGTCAGGGCACAAAGCACACATCCTCTGTACAGCGACAGGTCTGGACGGGACTGGCAGCATGCGGTCGTTTACTATTCTGCTCAAGTATAACGTTCCGTGGACCTTGAGCCATGCGACTGGCTTCGATTACACGATTACCGGCTGTCCCGTTGTGTGGCTACATTTGTCCTAACATGCCTCTGTTGCGCGACAGTGGCGCCTAGTTAGTCTGAACTGCTCCAAGCAGTAATGGGTCAGAGGAAGGACCGACCACGGGCCGTGGCATAAAGGAAGCGGTCATGGAGCGCTGTGCTGTTGATGGGAGAAGCCGTGAACCTGTTGGGGTCGGAGGGTGGTTTGGACGACAGCGGAGATGTATGCAAGGAACATGGCAGTAACAGGTGCGTCCACTGTTTATGCCTGCCGGACTATGTCACCGCGCAAAAAAAAACCTAGTGAGCAGTTTGAGGGCCTCAAGGAATAGCTGTGTACAGCAACCTGACGGAGCGGTTGCTATCTTTACCTGGCCGGTCGCACAGAAGTTTCAGATGAGGGGAATGAACTACTTCTGCTAGTGACTCAAGCGCTTTCGCAACTGGTGCTGGTAGTCTGGCGTACTGGGGCAATGCTACGTGTTATATACAAATATGCTGTGAATGTAGTCACTTCTAAAACTGCTTCCTGAATTAATGTCTTTGAATGCCGAATGACGGCTAGCTTATATTTATGGTCAACAGATGTAAAATAATGGTATCGCGGGGGAGGGCCACAGCTGAACCATGACCATACAGACCTCATGTACTGTGAGACAGGCTCTGTCCAGCACTGTGGACAGTGGTTATTGCATTAACTCAGAGGAAGGGATCACTCGTGAGTTCCAAATTGCTACCAGCAGTCCAGCTAGCGCAATGACTGTTCCGTGGGAAATAAAAAACAGTGGGATACAGTGGTTGAGCATCTCCTCATAAGCCAGCCATTTGTCGCTATACAGTGTATCAGGGGAAACGAATGATTTGGAGTAATGAATCATGATGATCTGTCGACGTCCTATGTAACGGCCTGAACTTCGAGAGTGACTGGAGGAAGCTAGGTGCTACAAGGAGTAGTCTCAATAGTGAAGTACGGAGGAGTGGTTGTTACTAAAGGGAAGTGTTTTTACTGGTTAGAGTCTGGCCCCCTCATTGTGCTTAAGAAAATGCTTCAAGTGGGAAAATAGGAGCGTGTTTTTCAGCGTTATGTTTTGCATACAGTAGTGGAACCATTTGGAGACAATGATTGTTTGTACCCCATATTAGTTCACTCTATCATAAAGCAGCATCTGCGAGACAATGGTCTTTGTACACTAGGGTTCTTTAAATGGACTGGCCTGCCCAGCATTCCAACCAGAACCCAGTGGAACTCCTATGAGATGAGTTTTAACGTCGAATTTGTTCCAGATAGAAGCGTCAAACATCATCAATTTGTCTGGTTTCCTGTTCTGAGGAAAAAAGGGGTGATTCCTCTTCAGAAATTCAGATACTTCAATGACAGTGTACCCAGCAGAGTTGAGGCTATCACATAAGCGAAGAATGGAGGAAATACCACATACTGAGGTCCACTATAGGGGTCCAGACGCTTATCTTCAGGTACTTTATAGCAAAGCTTCACTTTTCCGTAGCTGTGAACGTGGGTTATCCTGAAGCCCATAATCAGTACCTCTTGATAAAAAGACCGTTACCGAATTTAGTGTTGGGGTCTACAGAGACAATAGTGCTAGTGAATACTGCTAGGATTTTGTTACTTTATGTGACAGTGGGACCGGCATATGACATACGTTAACTAATCTCCCCCCAAAAAAATGAATTATGAATCCACAACTACCAAATGGAACAAAAATTGCAATTACTTTGGGTTCTTCTGATAAACTTATGCATAAACAACTGACGTACAATGACACTATCAATACAATAAGACGCTGACACATCTGAAAAGTGGGTCAGAGAGAAGGACTCTAATAACTGTGGGAGTGAATTAACTGTATTTCTGAAGCGAACAGTGATGGTGGTGATGTTAATTGAACGGCAAATAGTACTACAGAAGGAAATGCTTCATAACTGGGGTCGGAGTTGAAATCAGACTGTTCATGAAATTAAAAATGCAAGATTCAAATCTAATTTTGTGTCATCTGGTGCTTTACAGACAATAATTCAGCTTTTTGCTTTTGTGCACAGTAGTGCATTCTGCTAGAAACGTTCCTTCTCTTTCCACTCTGCTGGAATTTAAGATGTTTAGCGGCAGGGCGCTTCTTCCATAGGAGGTCTCATCAGTGCTCGTCCACGATGCCCTAGGCTTCCCAGAGCGACAATTCAAAGAACTGTCCTGTATATGAGCTATTTGCTTGTGCCTTCCTCTAGAGAACTTCTTACGAAATGGCCCCGAGTGTGTGAGCCATCTTTTACTCTCCTGGCAGGCCACGTGCTTCAGCACCGTCCAGAATGCTTACAACGGCCTCTCATTTACGGAAGGTATGTACATCTGAATCAAGAATAAAATAATAGAAAGCGTACTTATATTAATTGTCGATAATCACTATTGCTGTGATTTATCACATTCCTTGGTTTGATTAAGAACTACGATCAAATGGGTCTCTCAATATGAAATTACACAAAGCTGTCGCATAACAATATGTTTAAGCAAATTTTTTATGTACAAATATAGTTACAACTTAGAAAATTACATGCCGTTGAAATAAAAGCCTTAACTTGCGCTGTCATTCTATCAAAGGCAAGTGTCCAGTCCTTGTGGTCAGTTTGTTCATTTGAACTGAAAATAGTTCCCATATAGTCACACACACACACATATATATATATATATATATATATATATATATATATATATATATATATATCATTTTTCCTTTGGGGCAATAGGTAAAATTGCACCAGAAATTCATATATGTTTGCCATCGATGGACTAAGATTGTAAAATAAACAAGCCAGCAGGTATCGATATCTTCGTCTGCACACAAAAAAATTGATATAAAGCGTGCGTCCACAACTAAATATTTACATTATATACGACACTGAAATTTTAACGTTAAAATTTGTTAATTCAATTTTTTAGTTTGGTAAATTTGTATCAACTATTGTTTATGATAAAAATGTAAACCCTTTGCTTTTCATTACCTCTCCATTCTTCTTCATTGGGTAGAGACTTGGTGGGCAATGAGTTGTAGATGGATGGTCACTCATTTCGTGTGACTGTATTATTTAGATGTATTTTTTGTTTAGTTTGTTCAAATTGTGCCTTCATAATACACCAAATGTTACAGAATGCAAAGGCTTAAATGTTCAGATACTTCACCCCATTTAGCGTTTTGAGAATTACACGATTTTCACTGTCTTTACATCACTTAATTTTCTCTGCACTAAGAGAAAACCTGCAAATGTTATCATGCCTCAAAAGAGGGAAATGAAGCTGAAGAAAACTTAATGTTTTCATCTGTGTTGTTTGATACAAATCACGTCAGAACAATGATCAACAGTCGATATGAGGACAAAGTAGTAAGTGGCTGTATTGAGTGCACTAGGCTGTAATTAATGTACCATGTAACCATGATAAAAAGAAAGACCAGCAGTGTGGCTGTCAAAAATAATTAATGAAATACTAATTCAGAAACTAAGAAATTAAACTAGAAATTACACATCATGAAATTCTTCTTCTACTTTCTTTCTTTCTTTCTTCATTTGGGTCATCTAAGGACCGCACACCAATTTGAATGTTTCCTTCTTTGTCGTTCTTTCTTTTTCCTCCAGTATTCTTTCATCTTTTCACTGTGTATCCTTTTCCTCTCCTTGGACCATTTTGACTCTGTATTCTTCTCCCTCCTGCCTTGGAGGTCATACATTTTAACAACTTCCTCTTGAAAATCCCTCTTACTGTTGCATCTTCTTCACTTATGCTGTTTCTTTCCAAATCTTTCCTAACTTCTTGAATCATGGGTATTGTTGACTTCTTGTCCCTAAGATATTTAAATATCTGTTTGGTTAACCTGTTGCTGTTCATTCTGTATAAGCGTCCAAAAAATAGCATTTCCCTCTTTCATAGTGTTTCATTTATGTTTACTATGTTGCAATAAACTGCCCGCATCTCGTGGTCGTGTGGTAGCGTTCTTGCTTCCCACGTCCGGGTTCCCGGGTTCGATTCCCGGCGGGGTCAGGGATTTTCTCTGCCTCGTGATGGCTGGGTGTTGTGTGCTGTCCTTAGGTTAGTTAGGTTTAATTAGTTCTAAGTTCTAGGGGACTGATGACCATAGATGTTAAGTCCCATAGTGCTCAGAGCCATTTGAACCATTTTTGCAATAAACTTCTTACTAGCTTCTAAATTTCCATACCTCTGTATTTTTTGGTGGCCCAAGTATTTTTCGAATGATTTTTCTCTCTAGGACTTCAAGTCTGTGTAATTTGTAGTTCGCTTCTAAACATTCACTTGCATAAAGACATTCTGGTTTTTCTACTGTGCTGTAGTGATGTATCTTCAAATTTTAAATGGACACTTTTTTCTTTGTAGACAATCCTAGTTATTCCATAAGCTCTCTCCATTTTATGTACTCTTTCTTCTAAATCGAATTTTTCTAAGACACTTTTTTCGATAATTTTTCCCAGATATTTGAAATTATTTACCCTCTTTTCTGGTCAGAACCTCTTGCTAGGGATTCTGGAACATGTTTATATTTGTCATAAAGTTTGTTTTCCTACAGATATTCTTATGCCTGCTTTGTTGGCTATTTCTCCTAAGAGATTGATTTGTATTCCAGCAATTGTTAAGTTTTCAGAAAGAATGGCAAAATCATCCACAAATGCTAAACAGTAAATTTCAATATCTTTGTTTTCAGTTTCGAGTCTAATGGGTGATCGTTTCTGTTCTTTTAGTTTTTGTTTCCATTCTCCTACTATTTTTTCTAGTATGCAGGTATAGAGGAGTGGAGACAGGCCATCACCGTTTTTTATATTGAATGCCTTTGATATTTCACCCAGAAGCTTTACTTTTGATTTGGTGTCTGTGAGCATTTCATGAATAAGGTTTGCTAGTTTAGATTTGATGCCAAATTCTCTGATCACCTTATCGTGTGTTTCCGTATCTGTAAATGTTACAGCTATATCTTTGGAGTTGGTAAGTCTGTGATGAATTGTGGTCTTTAGGTTTGAAATCTGTTCTGAGCAATATCTGCCCTTTCTAAATCCATTCTGATATTCACCCAAATAGCTATCGAGTGTTGCTTCTACCTTGTTTAGTAATATTGTTAAAAATGTTTTATAACCCATACCTGTGTAGTTATTTACATTTTGCTTATCACCTTCCTTGTGCAAGGGATGGATGAAAGCCACTTTCCAGTCTTCTGGTATCTTCTCAGTTTCCCTTATTTCTTCAAACTTGAGCTGAAGATTGGTTATAATTTTAGGTTGATACCAAATAAGTTCAGCTCTAATAGAGTCTTCTCCACTGGCTTTGTTGTTTTGCAGGGTACTTATGGTTTTTTTCAGCTGTAGGTGGTGGATCTGCTTCTGTATTTTCATAGAGATCTCGAAATTCTAGGTTACAGTTTGGTTCTTCAGAGTTCAATAATTTTTCAAAGTACTTTCTTAGTATTTCGCAATCCTGGCTGTTACTTGGGCCTACTTGACCATTTTCATCTGCGAAGTAAATACTTGGAGCCTGGTAGCACCAGATGGGGTGGCCGAGTGGTTCTAGGCACTTCAGTCTGAAACCGCGTGACCACTATAGTCACAGGTTCGAATCCTGCCTTGGGCATGGATGTGTGTGATGTCCTTGGGATAGCTAGGTTTAAGTAGTTCTAAGTTCTAGGGGACTGATGAGCTCAGATGTTAAGTCCCATAGTGCTCAGAGCCATTTGAACCATTTTTGAGCCTGGTAGCACTTTAGATGACTTTTAAACATCTGATAGAAATTCTGGGAGTTATTTTTTACAAAGTTGTTTTGTATCTCAAGAATTTGTGATTTCTCAAAAGATCTTTTAGCACTCTTTATTATTCTTGCTATTTCTTTCCTTTGCATTCTAAATACATCAAGGTGTTCAGGCTTCCCAGAACATTTCCATTACTTCCACTGTTCTTTCAGTAACTGTTTCTTCACAGATTTCATTGCACCAGACTTACTTCTTCCTTTTTGTTGTTCCAAATACATTTTCCGCTGCCCTGTTGATTTCCTTTGATATTTCTTCCCATTTCCCTGGTTAATTACTTTAATTTCTTAATGAAAATCTTTTATTACCTCTTTGGTGACGTTGAGCCTGCCTGTATTATATTTAATTAATTTTTCCTGTCTCTTTGGGTTTTTACTGGGGAGAAGTTTCAGTTTCATTTCAGTCAGGAAATGATTGGAATCAAATTCCCTGTTTCATGCTACTTTAACATTCACGATTTCTTTAAAATTGCATTTAGAAATAGCCATGTGATCTAACTGGAACTCCCCTAGCATTGGATTTGGAGAATCCATGTTTTTGCCTTTCTTGGTAATTTTTTCGAGAAGGTTGACATTATCTTCAACTGAAATATGCTACAAAGACTGATTAGTTTTCCGCCATCTTTGTTTATTCTTTTATGGGCTGGATAATATCTTGCTATTTTTCGAAACGATTTTTCCCTCCATATTTGTGCATTAAAATCCCCTATTATTATAACATTTGATTTTGGAATTTTTGATATTTCTTCTTCTAGTAGTTCCCAGAATGCTTCTACTTTATTTTTGCATTTAATTGTGAGAAGAGAAAGTGTTTCTTAACTGGATTTGAATTCTGTAATGTCATATACTAGATTTTTATGAACATAGAAAGCAGTACCAAGTATTAGCAAGCCTTTCATGATTTTAATTGCTGGTTTACCCTTAAATATTCTATGGTTTTTCGTTTGGAACGTTTTCATCATAAAATCTTGTTTCTTGAGCTGGTAAAATTTGTATTTCATGCTTAGCTAAGGTAAGTTCAAGTTCTGTTTGTTTACCAATTTTTAGTAATTAGTTTACATTCAAGGTGCCTGCAACGAATTTCCTTTTAAGCTTGAGTAATGCAGACATTGGGACTCCCCAGAACCCTAGGTCCTGATTCGTTGCATGAAGCATTCGTTGATTACTCTTTCAAGTTATCACCTGGGGTAGTGCTTTCTTCTAGCAGACTTTCTGTTCTGCAATTATAACTGTACATTGTATATGGTACGAAATAAATTCCAAAGTAAGGTCGGATTGTTAGTCTGAAATTATTGTTTTTCATGGTTTTTTCCATTAGGTTCTTCCACTCTCTCTGCTGTTGGGAGGTAGGATTCCTGTTCCCCCTTTGAGACCATTGACTGGGATTCTTCACCCATAACCCTAGGCAGCTACCCTCACAGGGTGCTACCATCCCAACCAGATGGACCCAGGTTTGTTTACGAGGTGTTACACCTCCTCCTTCCTCATCACTTGCAACATGAGACCCGGGCTTGGGGCTGGCAGTGGTGGAGTTATCATGAAATTCATTATTCCTATTTTTAGTTTTTTCATTCCTTTATATCTCAGCTTGATACTTCCATCTTAAAAAAAAAACTGAAAATCCCAACCAATAGTTAATTTATAATATCTCTTTTGAAAAATAATTTGAAATTTACTATCAAAATCCATTCAAATATTCTCTCCATGCCTGGTTTTCAGGTATTCACATCCTACAATGTAATAAAATTAATTTATTTCTAGTTTTCTAAACGTCTAAAAAGATTTAGAACTGATAGTATTATAGAGCTTCTTGAGCAAGGCCTCAGTTTATATAGGAAAAAATTTAACATGATAAGAAAATTGTTCATTATAAATATTTTGATGTTGTAGATGTTATAGAGGGTGTATGTGACTAATAATTAGGACAAATTTGAAATACACATTTCTGTTGAGAGAAATAATAAAACAAGATAGAAACAAGTTAAATATGTTATTTTTATTAAAATTATTTTAATCACTTTTAATTATAAAATTTTTGGAGGTATAGAACAAAATTATTGGTATCAACCTATCAAAAACAATTTATGCAGAAGAAGAATACAAAAGGAGATATGATGGTTATGAGGAAACTGATATAGAAATATGGGAAGAAAATAAATCTTAAATTTCTGTATTGTGTGACTGTAAAAATGGTGAAATGTCAACATTATCATTATAATTTGCCAATAAATAATTTACAAAAAATGTTAAATATGGTGTTTATACATAATTTTTAGAAGTTTATCACTCAATAAAGAAGTTAACCTAAGTTTCCAGATTTTGAAAACAATGAATGCAATAAGAAACAACTAATTTTATGTAGCTGTCATAAAGAAATTACCAATACAAATCTGATTTCTACATTAGAAGTTACAGAAATCTTATTCTGATATCAATACAGCAGTGTATTATAATTTTCTAGAACTCCTCTTTTGTCATACTGAAATAAGAATAATTTCTTAATATGCTTGTTCATGAAATTTTAACGTGTTTTTTATCTCTAGTTACCTATTTGTACTGCAATTGAATATTATCTTTCACTTCAATGTCAATTTATCTTATCATAGATTCACTATTCTACTTTAGATTATTCTAATGTCTAGTATTAAGTAAAGCCCTTTACATTTATTATTGTTGTTTCATCATTTTTCTCAAAATAGGAGCTCTTACATTCTGTTGAAGGCCAGTTTTCAATTCATTTATTATTTGCTAACTCATGAGTACATTCACCTGACATACAAAGTAATATAATTATAACCAGCTGACCAGTTGCAATGGATAAAGAAATTCTTTATCTAGGTTTCCACAAATATAAATTTTTCTTCTTCAGGAGGTTGCCTAAGGACAATGAACATCATAGCTTACATTAGAAAAGTATGAAACCTAAGCCAAGAATAAATTTTAACACAAATTAGAGAATTCTTGCATTACAGAAATATGTTAATGATGACTGGTACTTACGATTTTACATTAGTAAGGACTAATGTACCATCGCCGTTTTTACAATTGTCGGCATAGATCCATTTGTCAAAATTGAAATATAGCCCTAGAATTAGGGTCTGTAACGTAAATATAAAATAGTTCATGGACCTTTAGAGCTCACAACGAACTGAGTGTAATCGGCGAGCGTAGTTACTCTGAAACCAGGGCAGGTGGCGCTTGTGCCGAGAAACATGTGCCAATTGGTGTACAAAGGCACTGTGTAAATTATCAGTATTAATAACGCCCTTAGGTAAAGTAGCAATAAAAAGGAAGGAAATTAACACGCCTGTTATAACAGTATGGGAGTATTGGTACAAATAATGTAGTTATACATAAAAAAGCAGGTGGCGCTTACGCCCAGAAACTTACACCCAGTGGCATATACAGCCAAAGTTTAAAAAATTACATTACTATATTAGTGAAGCTCACAAACGGTATATATGTGAGAACTTTAAAATTGACAATAATGGCTCTCGTCAAGAATGATTTACGAAGATTGGTATATGATCCTGTTCATACACAATCACAGAGAAAACCAAAATATTAGAACCAGGCAAAATCACATAAGGGCTGATGTAGTAGCAAACATACATCGTGAGAAAACCACCATTACATAAGGGGTAGTTAGCTTAAAGCACTGAAGGTGCATCATAGCTTCCTGAGGAAATGAACCACTATGGTTACCAGCATTAATGTAGATTAGATCTATGGGAAGAGTTACAAATTTTCAAACATCTTGAGCTCAAGGACGGTAATATACTGAACGACCAGTTGAACCCTGCTTGCAGACAATTTTTCGAAGGCTTTAAAGCTGTACCATTTGCGGCATAACATTAATGCTGCTAACCTTAGTGGTTCATTTCCTTAGGAAGCTATGATGCACCTTCAATGCTTTAAGCTCACTACCCCTTATGTAATGGTGGTTTTCTCACGATGTATGTTTGCTACTACATGGGCCTTTATGTGATTTTGCCTAGCTCTAAAATTTTGGTTTTCTCTGTGAATGTGTATTAACAGGATCGTGTACCAGTGTTCGTAATTCTTTCTTGACAAGAGCCATTATTGTCAGTTTTAAAGTTCTGACATATATACCGTTTGTGGGAATCATTAATATGGTAACGTAATTTTTTAAATTTTGGCTGTATATACCACTGGGGGTACATTTCTTGGCGTAAGCGCCACCTGCTTTTTTTATGTATAACTAAATTATTTGTACCAATACTCCCATACTGTTATAAGAGGAGTGTTAATTTCCTCCCTTTTTATTGCTACTTTACCTAAGGGCGTCATTAATACTGATAATTTACACAGTGCCTTTGCACGCCAATTGGCACATGTTTCTCGGCACGAGCGCCACCTGCCCTGGTTTCAGAGTAACTACGCTCGCCGATTACACTCAGTTCGTTGTGAGCTCTAAAGGTCCATGAACTATTTTATATTTACGTTACAGACCCTAATTCTAGGGCTATATTTCAATTTTGACAGATGGATCTATGCTGTCAGTTGTAAAAACGGCGATGGTACATTAGTCCTTACTAATGTAAAATCGTAGGTACCAGTCATTGTTATCATATTTCTGTAATGCAAGAGTTCTCTAATTTGTGTTAAAATTTATTCTTGGCTTAGGTTTCATACTTTTCTAATGTAAGCTATGATGTTCATTGTTCTTAGGCTACCTTCTGAAGAAGACAAATTTATATTTGTCGAGAACTAGGTAAAGAATTTCTTTATCCATTGCAACTGGTCAGCTGGTTATAATTTCATTACGTGGAACCGTTGCTGTTGTGCAGCTATGTTTAAAATATTAACATACAAAGTTTTTCTACAGCATTTTTACCATCATCGATGTATACTGCCATGTCGGTATTAAAAGATGTGACATTTTCTACTATCTTACGCAACATCTTTTAGAACCTAAGACTTTAATCTAATGTGGTGAATGTTGCTATAAAAGTATTTATATATAGTTTTTTTGAAATTTTACTTCATCTTTACTATATCCAATTTAATAGAATTTATATATATATTATCTAATCAGTCATCAAGTAGTATCTCATAAAATAATTTTAAATGTGTAACGTACATCAATTTATTCATAATTTATCATGGTCCAAATTTTCCATCTAATGAATTAAACCATATCTTAGCAACAGCTTGGATTCCTGGATTTTCTTTTATTCTGTTATACCGAAAATTTATTTAACTGTTTTGATACACATCTCACTGGTTTCAAAATCATGAGGACTGTTTCCTTAATTTTGATTTCATGAAGTATTTAAGACAATTTTAAATAACATTGTTTTTACTTCCACAGTACCATAATTCATAGACTATGAAAATCTTCTAACCTTTTTCTACAAATTTCTATACTGCAGCAGTTGTTCAAGTTCCATTAATACTTCTTTCATCATCATTGCTATTGGGTTTATTTGTTTTCTCTGCTGCACATTTGACATCCAAAGGAAACAACAGTTTTCATTTTTATTGATCTCTGTCTGTATTGGCACAATTGGATGATACAGTCCTTTAAGAGCTGATGGTTTATATTTTATAAAACCATAGCATATATTAGAATAATACGTTGGCCTATACATCTTTATTTGAAGGTGCTTGAAATAATAGCCATAATATTGTACAGCTCAATAAAATTTACACACGTTGTCATCTCTTATATTTGTCTTAACACCATCTGCTTTAGCTCTCGGTTTTATTAGTTTGACCACGATAAAGAACATCTTTTTGATTCAAAGGCTCAACAACTTCAGGTAACTGTTTCAATCTCTGAAGTTTTTTATATGCTGATTAATTATTCCAATCTATTCGAAAATTTCTACTAAATTATATCTCGAATTTCGTATTTCACAACTTCTTATTAAAGTATTTTGATATAAGTCATCCAATGTTGCTTTGTATTTGCTATGCCAAAAACAAAAATTATATTGATAAACAGTATTGGTTTCTTCACTAAAAGCATATAATTTCGCTCCACCATTGAGAGTGTGTTGAATATTATTACTGTTTAAACTGTTTAACAAAGCAATGGGAGTTTTTTGGTAACTGTTTTCAGCAGCTCGCACACAATGGAAATATCTTAGACCTTGGAGCTACAAATCGGCCTGACCTTATCGGCAATGTCAATATACAAGCAGAGCAACTATGAGGACAAAAGTTAATACACCAATCGAGATGGGTAGGAGAGTATTTCTGCCAGACAGAACAGATAAGCAGTTACTAGCGCTTCACTTAGAGAGTTAATTGGGGTCACTTAGTTCCAGTAAAATGGATGTAGAGGATTTTGGGCAAAGTTTAAGCATATTGTAAATCGTGATCTGGAGAATTATGTGCCCAGTAAGTTGATAAAGGTTTCACCATGGTTTAGTAACGAAATTTGGAGGAATGTGAGGAAGCAGAGGCTGTTGTACTCTCGATTCAAAGGGGAAGGCGTAAATGACAACAAGCCAAGGTTAGCAGAATTTCTTCGTCTGTGATCTATACGCGAAACGTACAGCAACTACCACCGTCACACCTTAGCAAAAGATCTATCAGAGAAACCGAAAAATTTCAGGTCTTACGAAAAATCGCTATGTGGATCTAGGGCTTCTACTCAGTCCCTTGTTGACTAGCCTGATGTATCAGCTAAAGATGGGAAAACGAAAGCCAAAATTTTAAATTTCACGTTCAAGAAATCGTTCACACAGGAGAATCGTATAAACACGCTGTCCTTTGACCATCGACCAGACTCCCCTATGGACGACATAGTAATAAACATCCCTGGCGTAGGGAAACAGCTGAAAGATTTGAAATCAAATAAATCACCAGGTCCACATGGAATCCCAATACTATTATACAAAGTGTTGTGACTTGGCAAGACAGCCAAGTCACTATGAGAGGAAGCCGAAAGGCACGTGCTTAATCTCACGCAGACTGGCGTGAGGTCTGGAACAGTTACGGAAATTTTTAGTAGCAAATAAAGTACGCAGTTGATGTAATACTTAACTTTAATCCATAAGTGGTGTACATCGGTCTGACGGTACAGGCATCACAAGTTAAATATCTATTGATCATGGCGCCTTGCTAGGTCGTAGCAAATGATGTAGCTGAAGGCTATGCTAACTATCGTCTCGGCAAATGAGAGCGTATTTGTCAGTGAACCATTGCTATTAACGTCGGCTGTACAACTGGGGCGAGTGCTAGTAAGTCTCTCTAGACCTGCCGTGTAGTGGCGCTCGGTCTGCAATCACTGACAGTGGCGACACGCGGGTCCGACGTATACTAACGGACCGCGGCCGATTTAAAGGCTACCACCTAGCAAGTGTGGTGTCTGGCGGTGACACCACACAAAGAGTACTCTACAACATTGGCCCTTTACCTAGCTTGGATTTATCATGAATCTCTTGCACAGCACGAAGTCCCTAGCGACTGAAGAAAAGCGTGGGTGACTCCAGTATATAAGGAGGGAGAACGAACGGTCACGCAAAATTGCAGACCCATGTCCCAAACTTCTGTTTGCTGCAGAATCTTCGAACGTATTCTCAGTCTGAATATCTTACACTTTCTTTGGATGTCGGATGCTGGTTGGTTGAATAGGCAATCCGTGTTCAGGTATTTCCAACTGAAAAGTGTACTCCCAGTTCACAAGGGTCTGAGTGAAATTAACTGGCTGTTACTATAGGACAGATTTCAACCATCCTGCTCTACAGTTTTGGGACGAATTCTTAATGATTTTTTCCATCGAATCAGTGAATGCCCATAGAAGTTGGTTCTTTATGACGTTTGCTGCAATTTGTACTTCATTACCACAGCCACAAGCAAAAGATTGCCATAACCCAGTGATACATCGCAGCAGGAGTGCTTCCAACATGACAGCATAACCTATTATGTTTGGTCCAGACAGAGTGAGGGAGTTTTTTTTCAGTAGGCTTTGTATAAGAACAGTGGTTGTTGATAAGGTCGTTAGTTTGAGAATGAGAGTAGTCTGGTCTTGGACTGTTTCCTAGGCACGTTCATACAAGTTCGCACTCATTGTAATACTTTCTTAGGTTTCTCACCGATGGGAAGGGAGCAGGAAGCAGAATTTGAGAAATTCGGTTTCCTGAAGCTTGTGAATGGACAGGTTGACGAAGACAATTGAAAGCAGAGGTAAAGACTGTTGTAGGTCGTCCAAATTCTGATTATATCATACGCCAATATTATATGAATTTAAGGATAACAAGCCGCTAAACACGTTTTTTTTTTCTTTTTTTTTATAATCACAGTGAAAATCCTGTGTAATGGCATGGGCTTGGTTAGTTTCAGAATAAAATCTTCTTTCCAAGTGGATTCAGTAGCGTGCGAGAGCTGAGGGAAATTAATTTTTTATTTTCCTTTTGAGTATATTTGCCAGTAGTAGTTGCTAGTGCTTGATCACTAAAACCGCAAGCACTAAAGACAAGATGCTCAGATGGAATAAGACGTTCAGGAACCATTCTATTCAGGATTACGTTAGTATTCAACAAGTTACTGTCGAATAAACAACGTAAATTAAATAAAATAGAGGAAAATTTATGTTGGAACTAAACACAATTAAGAAGCGTAGCAATTGACGGGTCAGATGAATACAGAATGCGCAATCGGTGCCGCCTCACGTTACTCCCACTGTAAATTCATTACATTTAGTGCTTAATGGTGCTGCTCAGCACAATGTCTCTGCTAAGTGCGCAGCACAGAACCCGTTCATTAATAAAGGAAACAAATTTCCGGAAGGAGTCTGCGAGCTCCAAAATTTTACTAAATAAAATGTCTTTATTTATTAAGCCGTTTCGGCATCAGCCATTTCAGAAATAAAACACTTTGAACTTGCTTCAGTATCAATATTAAAATCACCGACTATGCATTGATTTTAGTATTAACAATTAACCTTGTTTCTCAAGTTCAAAGTTTTTTGATATCTGATGTTGGGTGATGCCGAAACGTCGTAATAAATAAAGATGTTTTAGTTAGCGATCTTAACGATTTCATTCATAAAACAGCAGAGATATCAACTACCATCTGCATACATAGATGATCTCAGCGCTGTGCGAGGGTATGGAGGAAGGCTTGAAACAATAACACATTATCAAGGAAGATAAATGTATGTCGGAGCATACAAGCATTGTCGCCTTATCGGATTAAATCGGAAAGTGTTGTACATGCATAATAACGTGTGAAAGGAAGTAGTGTGCTGTGTCCATTCTGGTTCCACACAGAAAAACGTGGTCCATATCTTCCTGCGTAAGTAACACCTTGCATAAACACTCCTTATGTATCGATGTTCCATGGTTTGATAATAGTTTGCGGCTCTTCTCTACTGCAGAATTTGTCAAATGTTACTTTTCAAGATAAAGCGGGACTCGTTCAAGTGGTGAAAGTTCCTCCAATGACCTCACCCTGGAAACAGCTTAGATCATATTGCATCATATTACAGAAGCTATTAAACTCAGTGAAATATTTCCTTGTCTTTGATTATGAAAGTACTCCGCTTGGACCTGGTTCTTTCCACAGTTGCGTATCAGTCAGAGTTAGATTTGTATAAATTTCACAAGATGAACTCAAGTACAGGTTTGGTAATAGTTAACGCACACTAAATATTCAACTTAAAGTCTCATAAAAATCTCAAATTCGCTTAGGGCACTGATGTCTATAGTGACCGCCTTATGCTCCTATTTAGAATATACATTGTCAGGCACGTGTAACTAAACGTTCCACGAATATCCTACTGCAACGGCCGACAGTCTAGCAGGCACACTGATTTGTGCAGCAGCGTGCAAACAGCTGGAGCCGACAGAGTAGGCTTTCGTTGGTTCTCTGCTGCTGTGAGAAGTCGAGCCCAATAACTGTCGAACACCAATAAAGTTTTTTTTTCTTCATTAGCCCATGCAGCGTAATATGTGTCATATAATGATGTTACTAGTATAATATCTGCTTATTATAATTAATCTTTGCAACGAAAAATTGTTGCAGCATTTATCTTCATTGTCATGTGAGAGGTGGCAGAAGCCCCCTCTCATATTTCTATCTTACTCTGAGTAATTCGATTTTCATCTCTAATTGCATGCGGTGAAAAGTTGCTATTCCTTCACATGCGGACTTCCCATGCAGCGTCTCTCGTCACCCGGGTGGTCCGGTGACAGGTGGGCTCTGTTCATCTTGAAGGGGTTAAGCCGACAGGTGCGAGGGAGTCGAGTGAATGCTTTCCAGACGCCAACATTGTCATAATAGCGTCGGAGACACGCTCGCAGGGGCCTGAAGGAGCGCCTGGGCTAGAGATTCCGTTACTTAGCAAAAACTTAGCGAAAACACATTCTGGCGGGCTGCCAGCGAGGCGTGGGAATGACTTGTGTTCCCAGGCAGTCTTGGCGGGAAAATTCCCGCGTTTTCTGCAAAATCGTAGCTGTGATTGGCTTGCTCAGGGCATAGCTCCGTGACGCAGCAAAATCGGCGCAGAAATTGGCGCCAAGAATCTTCATTGGTGGAATGGTAATGCTTCGGCAATAGAGTGCAATTTTCCGCCGGTTTTTGGGTTGCTGATTGGAACGGCCACTGTCGTGGGGGCGGGAATGTTCTGTGTTCAGTTTGTATGGGTGTTCTTGAGAGAGTCGGCTCTCGCCTTTCGGCCAGAGTAGGTTACAAGACTGAGCTCTCGCTGCTCTGGACAGTCTACCTTCCGTTGGCTGTCTAATATACTTTTATCTGATTGTAACTGTTTAACGAAGTTGCTGAAGTCTCGACTTCAACGTAACTTTCCGAGTACAGTTGGCAATTGAGCGTTCTGCCTACAAGCGGCCTATGTTGTCTGTCTTGGGCAGATTTGGCTAAAGTTGACTGTATCAGAGTTACTGTGTGTCTTCGCTTGTTAAAATCAATCACTGTACCATCAGTGATTGTGTGGCGAGCCTTCTTCGTCTCCCTCAGAGCCGCATTTGTATTGATAGGAAGTCTTTAATCTGGAACAACCAGACCAGGACAATTTGTTTTGGGCTATATTCGCGATATTATCATCACCACGATGGGACGTCAAAGCAACCAGCCATCGCCTCTGGTACGCCAGATCGTGTCCTTGCAGTTAAGAAGACAGCTTGGTAATGTATGTCCGCAGCACTGGCAGATTAGGGAATTTGCACAGTGATAATCAGAGCTCAGCAGAGCGCGCCTGTTCCTCTTTTTCTAACTTTGTTCTGTCTTGGGTGTTCATTGTCTGAGTTCTCACTACTGTAGCAGCAATTAATGTTGGGTTGGTTGTGTGTTTCTCTTAAGATTTGAGTTGCAAGGGATTGGCTCCACATACCACTTCGTCATAAATGTCACAATCTAGTTTATGGACAACTTCACCTGCACAGCATTTATTTGAGTATCCAATTTGATCCATTTTGATGTATTGTAAATGTTTCATATGTTTTGTTTATGATTTTGAGTTTAGTCATAATAAATCAAATGGTTATTTTGGACAGAACTTTCATTCTGTTAATCGGTAGAGCAACCCTTTCATTTCTCACTACGTTACTGAAACTTTCCTTTATTTAATTAATGTCTATCAAATTAAATTATTGCAGGTGCCAAACTCTTTTCTACTCCACTTGCTGGGTCGATTACAGTCAGTTCGCGTTTCTTCTTAATCAATGTGCAACAGCAAAAGTAGGAGTTAGAAAAGGGGGGGGCTTAGAGCATCATTTCCATATGAAGATTCGAGAAGAATTTAGTGTTAAATACAATGCTAGCCCCAGCACCTCGCGTAAAATGGCGACCATTAGCCTCGAATCTTTCCTGTGATTCGCTGATAAGCAAATAGTATTCTTAATAGGAACATTCAAATTTTTTTCTCTACTTTTTTAATTGATTAATACCCAAGTTTTTTTGTTGTAGTTCCGCGATTAGTTTTAAGTAGCGGCGCATGATTACTGTTTTTTGTTTTCAGAATATATATTTGTTTGTTTGTTCATTGTTTTATGTGTTTCTTTGATGTGGTGTCTGTGCCACATCACACTTTGTTGGGTTTGTGTGCAGTTTCTGTACCACAACAAATCGCGCATGTAATTACAGCGTTGGAACGGCGTTGTTCAAATTTTATGTCTATGTGAAAAAATATATGTAGTAGGTTATTTTTATTGTGCATTTTAGATAAATTTGTGTTTCATGAATGATCACGAGAAGTAAGGTACGACTATTAGCGAGCGAAGCTAAAACAATAGTGGATTGCATAATGGATAAGGGGCAGGTTATTGCTGGGGATAGGTTCGGAGATGAGGTGGGCACATTTTTAGCAGGACAGGGCGGCAGGTTCATTGATGAGGAAGGTGATTTGGACGCGATCTTAGAGCAACGTCGCGGCCATGATTATGATAGTGAGCTAGAGGATGAAACAGAGACAGGCACACAGGTCGAGACGGTATCAGAACTTTATAGTCAAATGAACGAGAGCAGACAGAGGCCAACTCGGTCACGTCAGAGCTCTAGCGCCCAGGTGTCGTTACATCGCCCATGCGTGACAATGATCAAAAAGATGATATTAACCCAATACTGAGCTTCCTACGATCAATGAAGGAAGAAGCTGATGAACAACGTCCGAAGGAGAAGGAGGTAGATGAGAAACAACGTAAGACGGAGAAGGAAGAAGCGGACGAAGAGCGTAAGAAGGACACTCAGACTATAATTTCGCATATAGGAGAAATTCGTTGGGAATCTTCTAACAATAAAGAAATAATGTGGAGAAGCAAAACAAATGTCAATAGTAGCACAAAAAGTAGCAGGCCTAGCCAAAACGGCAGCAACAGGGGCAATGAAAATCGCAAAAGTAACTTCTAAACTCGCAGGGCGCTTGCGACGTGCGACACAAGCCCACTAAAAATCCCTAGCGGTCTAAAAACTCAAGGTAATATTGCGGTTACGAACATCACGAAACGAATTAAAGAAGTAGAGAGTCGGATAGCAAAACTAGAGCGAAACGGGCACACGAGCACTGCACGTTCGAATACCAATGATGGAGTACACAGAATTGTGTCTCCGAGGAAAAGCCCGCCGTGCTCTAGCCCAGTGACACAGTGCGGAACTAAAAATGCACATGCAGAAACAGCGAGTAATAGCTCCAATAGTTGTAGCCCACTTAGGAGAGTGAATTCGGAGTGCCACTCCCACTGTGATACATAGGTAGCACATCACAGTTATCAGCAAGATAGATCAAGACACTCAGCAGACGGGCAAGTATCGGAAACGAGTGACAATACCAGTGCGAGGATCGGACAGGATTTTGATCAGAATCACTTCCTGTCGATACTAAAATTCCAGAAGTTCAAAGATAATGGAGGTCGATGCATCCGAAGAGCTGGGTGATGCGGTTTACAAAGTCATTACCGTCGTCATGGCCAACCCAGGCAAAATTAGAATTCATTGTGGACACATCGAAGGCCATGCCGCGGAAAGATGTGAGGTGTGGCAGCGACGTGTCGGACTTACCAGGAATTTGTTGGTACATTCCTGCGGACCTACTGGTCAAAGGAAACGGAAGACAGGATTAAAGTGGAAATAATATTTTGTCCTGAATTGGAAGTGTCCGGGCATAGGAGCGCAACCAAATTTTCTGATGATTTACTCAAGGAGAATCACTTTTTAGATAGTCCTTATAGCAACCGAAAAATCATTAAATGTTGCTTTTCCAAATTGCCAGTTAGGTATCAACAGACACTTGTCGGGAAGTGTGGATCTGACATAGAAGCATTCAAGAGACTATTGCGCGAACTCGAAATAGTCTTTGATAAGCAAGACGTAAAGAACAGGAAGAAGGCGCAATATAACAAATACCACGGCCAGCAAGGGAAGACGACAACAGATCGCATAATCGCACTGGTCAGTTAGGAAACCAGGGTTACAGAAATCAAGGTTACGCTATTCAAGCTTATGGAAACCAGAGACACGGAAACCAGAACGTCCGGGAACAGGGTCAATCTAGACAAGGAATATGGGACAGGAGGAATAACGAACGACAAAGCGACCGTAATTGGAGAGAGCGATACCAAGGACAACAGGAGAACCAGGAGATTGAAATTAGACCTGCAAATCCTAATGCACGTCAGAGGAGGGGGAATCTAACGAGGGATTGGCGCTAGTCCATAGGACTCCACCACATCTCTCACACAAAGAAGTTTGTGGAATAATAGTAGTTTAAGTGGTGTACTTAGTAGAATAGGCCAATATATGAACCTTTCTTCGGGAAACAATAATCGTTGCCTTAATAGATTAAGATTGTCGAAGTATTAACACGCTGCGTTTTCTCGCATAAGAATTTACTGCTGTTAACATTTCTTTGTTTATTGTCGCGACATCCAATGTCGATGGAGTAGGAGACCATGAGCAATGTTTATGTCCTTTCCTGTCTGGTGTCCATGTTGAGGGATGGTGATGAGTGAGGAGATGTCGCACAAACGGGCGCATACAAGAACGTGCTCTTAGAAGCGTTCTGAGAAGTAGTGATACGCTCCATAGCGGTCTCAACCAGTTCGTGAGACGTTCACACCAAAGCTTGCAGGCACGCGTCAGTGCACTGCAAGATTGTGGTATATTGCGTGATTTCGAGGATGAATATGGGCAGTATAGTTTTTACAGTGATGCGCCAGCATCGTTGTCTTGCAAGTCGGGGTGAATCTGTGAGCGTTTGACTCCAATGGTGCCCTAGACGGTAGAAATGCGGGCATAAAGCCTACCATGCCAATGTGCTGGTTGGGATTTAGTGTGCTGCTCGTGACTGTCACAGATGGATAACCAAGGAATTATACTTGGAGATTCGTGACATATTGTGTAGCTGGTGTGTGGTGGGCGACGGAATCCTCAGCAGGAACCAGTCCTGGCTTGGTCATGTTACATTGCCTCTTTAAAGATGCGCTTTGATCGCGAAAACCGCATCACATAGAAAAAGAAGTTGCAACTATAAATTTATTGTCTTGTATAGCCATGGCTAACCCAGTCTCTGGAGTTTAAGTGAGGCGTAGTGAGAACTCGGAGGCCATGTCGTACGGCGCACACATCACTGTCGTCGTCAATAGCGGCGAGCAGTGAGACATCTCAGCGTAACAGGAATTATGTAAGAGTATTGTAATATTGTGGGGTTTTTTCTGTCACAAGTGTCTGGTGTGCGCCTGTTGGGACGCTATTTTTCTGGTCACCAAACCACAGACCCGAGATGGAGGGACGACGGGGGAGCGAAATAGTTGCATGTTCTTTATAGCACAGTAAAACTTTGACCTGCATAATAACATAATTTATTCAAAAGACATAGAATGTAGATCATTGGCAAATGGTAGTTAATTTTTGAGCATGTCTACTGTCGATCTATATAATTAATATTAGGGCGGGCCAGCACATTTAGTTGTTCATCCAATATAGCGTCACACACCATGTACAGTAGTGAGGTCGGTCTCTACACAAATATCAAGATAGATTATTTCCATGTCTAGATTAGATATACCATGATTTTGTTATAATGATAGCCATAGATTGATAACTATAAAATTAAAATAAGAGTGTCTGAAATGACAGACCATCAATGTACCGTTATGTAAATTTTTTTAACATAGGAGGTCATGGGAAAAAGTTAGGCATAAGATTTATGTCAGAACTGTGCAGATGATGGGAATCGTGGCAATGCAGAGGCTGGCCGGAGCAAAAAAGAACAAGAGGTCATCGGCTATCTGCAAGAAGGGGAGCGTCAGCGCGCCACCTGACGAGAAGGGTGCGACAGCGTCCGGTCCTACAAGATGATGGTCATCGGGCCATATACCTGAGGGATTAGGCGGCAGACAGCCCTCGCCAGGCCACAAGCGAAAGTGTGGCTGGCAGTTGACACTGACACGCGACCGGCACGCAACAGCCAGCTAGCTCTCCGGACGCGGCAACCGTTTGGAGGGATTCCCTGCGGCAGACCACTTTGTCGTGAGTACACGAAGAAGATCACATAATGTGTCAGAACCTGTGTCTCATGTGGCTGAGGACAGAAAGGGACGCTATATAATCACCTATTTGAGTTTTTACAACTCACTAGCACTGGCCGATCTGCATACACAAAGCAGTATCGCGCCACAAACTCTAACAAATGAATTGTCTCATTTCTAACTTCTCCTCTCACTTAGAGAGCAGTTGTAGCAATTGTCGCTCCTAGTTCGATCCTGTCTGGATCACCTCACACACTTGTGGAGTCACTCCACGTGCCATCATCCCTCGTCGAACTGCAATATTGGGAAACGTAAAGTACTGTCCAGGGACAGAAGAGACCTGGACTAGTGATGCATCCCAACTAGTAGATCTCAGAGACATTTAATCGACATGAGGAGAGCCTATGTCTTCCTACCGTACTGCCGTGATTATATGCGTGGGACTTGCTGCAATCTCAACAGCGTACTGCAGATGCTCCAGCACACGCTTTTGCTGTTGCAACAACGTAGCAACAACACCCAACTTTACCCCTATGTGATGTCAGTACTGTGGGCCCATCCCAAAAGTCACACTCCAATGCTCAAGACATGGAACCACGTGCATCAGTGCATATGACTCAACATACCAACCCCCTCAGAGAAACTAACGAATTTGTGAAGAGCTTCGAATATTTCTAACAATGTGATTTAGTGCCTCACTCTCAGCACAGTCGTGAACATTATGCAATGTGCAAGCACAACTTGACACACAATGAACCTTGTTTTTTTTTCTTAAATTTCTTTCTCTAGTGTTGTTTTTGTAATGTATGTTATACCTTGTATGTGTTTGTGAATTTTCACTGTAATTCTTATGTAAGTGATAGAGTAGGGCGCACAAATTACAAATTACAGTGTTGTTCTCTACACCATGTTTTTTTTGTATTCTGTATCTTTTTTTTGTGTGTATGCAAGCAGTGTGCCTGAAGTTCCCATAAACTGAAGCAGATACCACCACTGTGATTGTGAATGGACCATCAGTTCAGGGAACATTTTGTAAGGGTTATTCTTGCTGCAGGGAGACAGAGTGAATCGGAGGTTGAAATTTGATTCTGAAAGCTCACAAAGAGATTGTTAACTTAGATATTATCATGTGTGATTGAGTTCAGGTTAGTTTAATACTTGAAATTGTTGTAACATCTTGGGCATTTAATTGGGGAGCACTCCAACTCTGATTGTAAAGAATTAACTGCTCCATATTTGGCTCACGTGCCCGGGCCATATTTAGAGCGTGAATGTCTGTGTGAATCGGTGTTTGGAAGGGGCTCCCTGGGTATGGATGTGTGTTGTGAGTGTTAGAGTTCCATATTAAGAAGGTGAATTTGGCTACATCATAAATAACCCTCCCTCTATGAGCTGCATTTTTCAGTTGCAATGATTTTTTTTATAGAGTGCGGCATGTGGAGTCAGTTTGCAAGATTGTTCTTGCTCCTAAGTGAGCCAACCGCTCACCGATCTCAATTTAAAATGGTGTAGGGGCTATGAGAGGTGGCAGAAGCCCCCCCTCATATTTCTATCTTACTCTGAGTAATTCGAATTTCCTCTCTAATTGCATGCAGTGAAAAGTTGCTATTCCTTCACACGCGGACTTCCCACACAGCGTCTCTCGTCACCCGGGTGGTCCAGTGACAGGCGGGTTATGCTGATCTTGAAAGGGTTAAGCCGACGGGTGTGAGGGAGTCGAGTGAATGCTTTGCAGACGCCGACATTGTCGTAATAGTGGCGGAGACACGCCTGCAGGGGCCTGAGGGAGAGGCTGGCCTAGAGATTCCGTTACTTCGCAAAAACTTAGCGAAAACACATTCTGGCGGGCTACCAGCGAGGCGTGGGAATGACTTGTGTTCCCAGGCAGTCTTGGCGGGAAAATTCCCGCGTTTTCTGCAAAATCGTAGCTGTGATTGGCTTGCTCAGGGCATAGCTCCGTGACGTAGCAAAATCGGCGCAGAAATTGCCGCCAAGAATCTCCATTGGTGGAAGGGTAGTGCTTCGGCAATAGTGTGAAATTTTCTGTCGGTTTTCGAGTTGCTGATTGGAACGTTTAACCACGACCACTGTCATGGGGGCAGGAATGTTCTGTGTTTGGTTTGTATGGGTGCTCTTGAGAGAGTCCGCTCTCGCCTTTCGGTCTGAGTAGGTTACAAGACTGCGCTCTCGCTGCTCTGGACAGCCTGCCTTCCGTTGGCTGTCTAATATACTTTTATTTGATTGCAACTGTTTAACGAAGTTGCTGAAGTTTCGATTTCAACATAACTTTCCGAGTACAGTTGGCAATTGAGCGTTCTGCGTACAAGAGGCCTATGGTGTCTGTCTTGGGCAGTTTTGGCTAAAGTTGACTGTGTCGGAGTTACTGTGTGACTTCGCTTGTTAAAATCAATCACTGTAACGTCAGTGATTGTGGGGCGAGCCTTCTTCGTCTCCCTCAGATCCGCATTAGTATTGATAGGAAGTCTTTAATCTGGAACAACCAGACCAGGACAATTTGTTTTGGGCTATACTCGCGATATTATCATCACCACGACGGGACGTCAAAGCAACCAGCCATCGCTTCTGGTACGCCAGATCGTGTCCTTGCAGTTAAGAAGACAGCTTGGTAATGTATGTCCGCAGCACCGGCAGATTAGGGAATTTGCACAGTGATAATCAGAGCTCAGCAGAGCGCGCCTGTTCCTCTTTTTCTAACTTTGTTCTGTCTTGGGTGTTCATTGTCTGAGTTCTCACTACTGTAGCAGCAATTAATGTTGGGTTGGTTGTGTGTTTCTCTTAAGATTTGAGTTGCAAGGGATTGGCTCCACATACCACTTCGTCATAAATGTCACAATCTAGTTTATGGACAACTTCACCTGCACAGCATTTATTTGAGTATCCAATTTGATCCATTTTGATGTATTGTAAATGTTTCATATGTTTTGTTTATGATTTTGAGTTTAGTCATAATAAATCAAATGGTTATTTTGGACAGAACTTAATCGGTAGAGCAACCCTTTCATTTCTCGCTACGTTACTGAAACTTTCCTTTATTCAATTAATGTCTATCAAATTAAATTATTGCAGGTGCCAAACTCTTTTCTACTCCACTTGCTGGGTCGATTACAGTCAGTTCGCGTTTCTTCTTAATCAATGTGCAACAGCAAAAGTAGGAGTTAGAAAAGGGGGGGCTTCGAGCATCGTTTCCATATGAAGATTCGAGAAGAATTTAGTGTTAAATACACTGCTAGCCCCGGCACCTCGCACATGTTGATCTAGAATGATTTGACATCCATATTACGATGTCACTGAATCCTCTTAATACTGTCATTGTTTTGATTAGACTGTTAATTATCGTTTGACAGTAGTTCACAGATAACTTGGTAAGAGCACAAGTGTCAAACTACTGTCAGATCACAAGTAACGTTTGAGACCATTATTAACGTATTATTTTCAATGTATTTATGGCATCTATCGTCTCATCAAAATACTGACAGTCATAAGACAGTTCACTAATGACGTAATAGGGACATCGCATCAATTACATGTGCTTGACAATGGTGATAAATGCCAAAACAGTCTGTCGTTAATAAAGCTTATTTATTATAAGCAGCTGGTAAAGTATAGGTGTATAATAAATAGGACTACAGCCCAGTTCTCACACACAATACCAACAGCTGAACTGAACGAAAATAATAAGTTATCAACTACCAAAGATGATGTTGAGGGACTCCAGCTCACTTGGTGACATGTGGGAATAGACCCACTGAGACAACAAAACGTTCAACTTTCGAGAATCGATAATGTGCGAAGGCTCATGTCAGTATGGCGATGACAAAGATATCGATGATGATTATGATGATACTGAGGAAATGAAAATTATGACAATAATATGGGTCTAAGATTATTTTATTGAACTGGGCTTGTCTTACATGTGAGATATAAGAATAAATAATTGTTGCTGAAGTGATGCACTATAATAAGAATTACCTATTTATTGCTTTGTAGTATGACCAGATTAAGGCCCTCTCTTATTCCTGACCAGGAGCAACACATACAAAAAATGTTACACAACACTCACAATAATAATAATTTGCATTATAAATAAAAATAATAATTGATGATAATAATGATAGTAGCTCTAATAATGGAGATAAAGTGACAGAGGAATTAAGAATAATATTAATCTGTTATTACATAACTCAATAATAATAATCTGAATTATTAATAAAAAGTAATAATCTACAATAATAATAATAATACTGGTAAAAACCCTAATGATGAAAATACTGGAAGCCTTAATAATGTTACTGATTAGTCTAGCACTTTGGAAGCCTTGTTTCGTATTAGAACAAGTGGAAGGATAATGAAAGAGGAGAGCACTGAAATCAAAGTAACAATGTTTCTAGGGAAGTGGAGAATTTCGATAGAGAACTCTATAGGCAAGGGTAGGGAAAAGTGATGGAGAAGGGTAGTTTGATGAGAGTGAGGGCCAAAAAGAGACAGCTACTACGCAGAAGGTGAACTATCAGCTGTCTTTTAATTTCTCTAATATTCTGAGGAAGGCTTTACCAAAGTTGGATTCCTAGTACAGAAAATGATTTACAAAACATGGCAGTGTTTCGTAGTGGTACACAAAGGATTTTACTTTAGTGAGAACGAATATTTCTGCCGTGTTGTTCAGATAGGGACGTAAGATTTGAAGATGAATAGGAAGGAATGCAATGACTGGAAAGGCGACAGAGCGAACACGCTTATCAGCACTTAGCCATGATGGCTTTTCATAGGCAGGAGGTAGGTCGATATGGTGCACATAAGAAATGGATCGCACCGAAGCATTCATCGCCATTTCTGGCTCTACTAGGGGAATAGAATCACCCTATCGAGGATTGGGAGTGTCGGTGACTCTACGAGTTTCTTTTTCAACAGGAAAGGAAATACTTATTTATATTTCTGTAGTGAATAAAGAACATTATGATGGACGCCATTACTCTCAGTATAAGCTTTCTCGAATACACTTTTATTCCCTTTTATGTTAGGTACAGAAACTCTATTGTAATGTTTATTTCATCGCCACGGCGAATGGCACTGAAACAAAAAGACTGGGTTTTTAGTTGCGAACGTATCCTTTTAACATCTCTACCCATTTTAAAAATTGCTTATCTTAAAATTTTTCGTAGGGGCGCCTGCTCATTATACATGTTTTAATTGTACAGAAGTTAGTACATTTTGGTTTCCAAAAATTGTGAAATGGCCTGTTCGCGATGGAAAACTAGGGGTTTCCTCTAAAATCTTTTTTTTTTTTTTCTTTTTCGTTTCTACCTCATAAGTATCGTTGTTGTGTAGTCGATATGTTTCACCATTACGAGGGTTAATAGAATATACTAGTAACAAAATAGGGTTCGAGATCCCACCGTGTCAGAAAGTATAAAAATGATTTCTCTTCAATGTTATGTAATTCTCAGAGTGAGTTGTAGTACTGTGTAGAAAGAATTATCGTAGTTATTCTTTCTAAGTTTCATTTCTCATTGGGTCTCGCATTAATTATACCGGAATGCAGCTATCATAGCACAAAAATTGCGAATATGTCTTGGGTAGAATCAGGGATGTAACTTTTCGACTTACCTGGCACTCTGAAAGGTATTTAAATCAATACATTTTGACACGCTTGCACTTTTTTAATTGTTAGTAATAGTACTCATATCCTGTAATTGAATGCAATGTGTCCAATGAAGAACCATGATAGATTATATCACGTCGTAACATGGCGTTGTCACGTCATACAATACGACAAAACGTGTCAAAGTTTAGGAAGCATTCATCTCCACTCTGTCATACTACCTTATACACAAATGCACTCCGATGCTTGGATGCATTCGACTCTCTTGAAGAAGGTAAATTTGTGTCTGTATGTACACCCTTCGCTATACATGTAACAGGGAGAAATGGTGCCCTCTGGGAAAAGATCAAGCTCTCTCTATTCAGAACTCAAAAAATTGTTATAGTGTCCACCCCCCCTCCCCCCGCCCACCCACCCACCTCTTCCAGGAACAAACCCACTCTCGTAAATTTTATTCCCTGAGAAATTTTTTTTAGCTGTAACATGTATCCTCTTCAACCATAAGACATTATATATTGTTTACTATGGCTGGTGGATGTTCTGAATTTTGGGCACAGGATCAGGGACTTTAGTGTATAAATCGTAAGATGCAGTAAAATCCGAATGATGAAAGATTTTTGCAAACGCTTCTTAAATTACCGTAAGAATATATTTTTGTTATCATCTGTATCACATTAAACTGTCTCAGCGTGTGCGATTCGCTTAAAACTGGATTTTACGTGCATTTTCTGTGCAGCTTTAGACAGCTATATCTTGGCAACGAATGAATCTTTCACAAAACAATAGGGTGACGATTAAATACATGTATTTGTCTATCTAGTTACAAAATTTGTACCGTTTCGCACAGTCTAAAACACGGAAGTGGAACGCATAATAAACTAACAGAAAAATTGTTTGCACGTAAAGTCTGAATGAAGCTACATTTTTGGAAGAAAGAACTCAGTTCTATCGTAAGAATGCTTTCTCATTTATTATTATGAAACACATTTACGCTTCTCCGGTCTACGTTTAGCTCGAAAACGGATAAAGATTATTTAATTAAAAAATTGCCCGCCGAAGTGGCCGAGCGGTTAAAGGCGCTACAGTCTGGAACCGCACGACCGCTACGGTCGCAGGTTCGAATCCTGCCTCGGGCATGGTTGTGTATGATGTCCTTAGGTTAGTTAGGTTTAAGTAGTTCTAAGTTCTAGGGGACTTATGACCACAGCAGTTGAGTCCCATAGTGCTCAGAGCCATTTGAACCATTTTTGATTAAAAAATTCGTATTGACTTTATGCATTTATCTACTTGCTCGCAAATTTTGAACAGATTCGTACAAATTTAAAGTACAGAAGCGACGTTTTTCAAATGTCTCCCAAAAACGAGTCTTTGGCCGTAAAATCCAAATGAAACAAGTCTTTTGTAAACGGTTGAAACTGATCTTAAACCAAGGTCCGATACCGCTTGTTTTTCGCTACAGTTCAGAGTCATTAAAATGTGACTGTTTTCACGAGTAAAATACGAACGGATCACACACCAATGGTCCCGTCAGCTGAGCATTAATTTCAGCCGAATTAAAACGTTTTGCATAATGAATTATTCGATTCGCGCTGCTTTCATGGGTACCAGCTCCGTTTCGTCGTTCAGGCCTTACTTAGTACAGTGTAACATAGCTACATTAAGATAGAAGGTGAACTGATAAGGTAAAGAATGAGGTGGTCCTGCGCAGAATCGGAGAGAAAAGGATTATGTGGAAAACACTGATAAGGAGAACGGACAGGATGATAGGACATCAGTTGCGACATGAAGAAATGACTTCGATGATACTAGAGGCAGCTGTAGAGGGCAAAAACCGTAGAGGAAGACAGAGATTGGAATACATTCAGCAAATAATTGAGGACGTAGGTTGCAAGTGCTACGCTGAGATGAAGAGGCTAGCATAGCAGAGGAATTCGTGGCGGGCCGCATCAAACCTGTCAGAAAAACCAATGACAAAAAAAAAAGAAAAAAAAAAGATTGATGTTAGAATGTCTGTATAAATAGCCGGGCTAAATCGAAAGCTTTTCACCAATGTTCCTAGATCAAGAAGGAACCAAACACGGAGACAGCCTAAAACCGCAATACCGCAGGCGGCCTTTTCATACACAGTTGTTACAGTGGTTCTGCGCTGTAACGATGAAATATTAGCTTATATGTACGCAACAAAATTCTGATATGACATTGGAAACGGAAACTTGGTTGTATGTCGTTTTATTAATTAGTCCGTGAAGGGGTAAATGTATCTACTGGCTTCAAAAAAAGTGGCTCTGAGCACTACGGGACTTAACTTCTGAGGTCATCAGTCCCCTAGAACTTAGAACTACTTAAACCTAACTAACCTAAGGACATCACACACATCCATGCCAGTGGCAGGATTCGATCCTGCCGACGTAGCGATCGCGCGGTTCCAGACTGAAGCGCCTTGAACACCTCGGCCACACCGGCCGGTATCTCCTGCCTACTACAGAGTATAACTTGTCTCCAGTAAAATAATACAATTTAAAATTTACTGACCCATCTCTAACGAGTAACGGTCTTCTAAGTTACCAGCGGTTCAGAGAGATATGGTCAAGTTTCATGGTGTAAATTATAAAGCACGTGGAAGTGAGGACTACTATTTATGAAGCGGGAAAAACATTACCTGTCCGTGCAAAGTACTCTCCAGAGGAGTTCTTTCTCTGTACTACACCCCTGCCCTCCTATACTTTCCAGTCTTCTCACACTTTGTACTTCGTTCAGGGGACGGGGCGGTGCGAATCTTTCGCAGTACCTCCGGAGCAGCAAGTCTCTTTCCCCCGGGAGGTCACGGCGCCGGCGCCGGATAAGACGTAAACGATGTTCCACCTCGCGAGACGCGAAGACCAAAACGACGACCGGCGAGCCGAGTGAGTCGTTATATCGGAACAGCGGAAGCCCCAGGGGGCCGTGTATTTCTCGTTCGCGACCGGCCCTTCTCCTCCCATTCTATACGGCGGCGTCGCAGCGGCCCAAACAGTCTAACGATTGAATCCGCTTAGGGGCTCGGAAACCGGAGGAACGGCGTTGCGAGGTCGCAGGTGCGCTGCCGGGCAAAGGAGAACGACTTACAGCTTGCGAACAAGGAATGGAAAGTAAACAGCGTCAAAGGTCAAAGTGTCAGTCTGGCGAACGGAGGGGCACTTCTGGAGTGTATGTAGTTCACGGGGATCAGATATCGAAGGAAACGATCAGTTTTGAAAGTCTCTCTCTCCCTCCCTCTCTCTTTCTTTGTGTGTGTGTGTGTGTGTGTGTGTGTGTGTGTGTGTGTGTGTATGTCCTCTCCTTCCCCTGTCCTCGTGGCTCTTAAATGTAACCTTCAGACGCGTCTATAGGGGACGTTTCATAATGTTTTACTGAAATTTGGCGAGTTTTAATTGCCCTGACAATTCTGCATCGCCTTTACGGTACTTCAGTGTTCTATATTTCGCAAAGCTTCACCAGTTGAACCTCTGGTAAGCTGCGGTAAGCGTTATAACCAATTCCACTGTTACCACCTTCAGCAAACTTGTCTTTTGGCAGAAATTTTCGTGGACTCGTAATCACTTAGGCGCCCTCGTGTCCATTAGAGAGCCCATTAGAGAGAGGATGGGTGAAACGGATCTTTTTTCACATCGGAGACTTTCAAATGAATTTTTTCTGCGTTTTCTGGGTGATCAGACGTGAATATTGGAGACCTCCGTTTAAAAGGTAGCTAACATATTGGTGAATTGCTCCGCGAACTACTGGATTCGTTACCACATGCATTGCATTTCAGTTAGTATAGCATGTCGCCGCCATGAGGGTTCAAATCTTGAGTGTACCTGGTGTTACATAGAGGGTTTGAAGAGCTGAGTTACCGCAAGTCGCCGGCCAGAGTGGCCGAGCGGTTCTAGGCGCTACAGTATGGAACCGCGCGACCGCTACCGTCGCAGGTTTGAATCCTGCCTCGGGCATGGATGTGTGTGATGTCCTTAGGTTAGTTGTGTTTAAGTAGTTCTAAGTTCTAGGGGACTGATGACCTCAGAAGTTAAGTCCCGTAGTGCTCAGAGCCGTTTTGAACCTTTTTTTTTTTTTATGGCAAGTCCCATGGACAAAGAGAGACTGTTCTCACTTTATAGTCAGCCAAGTCAGTTATAACCGTGCACCACTTATTGCCCACTACTTTAAATTTTTCCTTTTTTAAAATTATTTTCCCAGTTAATTGAATTTTTGGTAGTTACAATATGCCACATGCAATTCCACGTCGACATTACTCAGTATGTTCCCCGGACCATCCGATAACTCGGTTCACTAACCTTTACCCTTGTTATTTTGCAAAGCTAGTGTTTGCTGTTATAGGAATAGACAGAAAGAGACTTTTTACTAAGAATTCATGTAATTAATATACTCTCGAAGTTTTTAAGGAAATACATGTATAAGCTCAAAACAATATATACACCTTGTGCGTATCATAAAACTACAACAGTTTTCCTTTGTGAAATTAAGAAACAACTTTGATCCCCATTTAAGTTAAAATGAGTGTCATATTTAATTGCTGGATAAGGAACAGATGGGCCTAGTACAGTTCTTGCAACAAAACTGAAACTAATTGCTAGGATGGCTACGACGTTGGTGAGGGTGTGTCAATGACGTCAATTAATAGGCGCAGCTAATGTGGAGAGAAGAGGTGACGAGGTGGTGTGGTGAAGATTAATTGGAAAATGCAGTGTCCAAATCATTTATTAATTGTCGTAATAGATGGGACATTGTCACGCTGGATGGCCCAACTCTATGTTACTAAAAAAACATTTGTTGTAACAGTCTCAGTTCAAAATTGTTACTAAATGATCATCTTCAGATCTGGCAACAAAAACAGAACATTAACATATACTATTAAAATAAATAACAGACACTGAAATTAATTTTAAATTTTGAAAATTGTGTATGGTTAAAAATGAGTTGCGAAAAGTAAGAAAATTTATAAAGTAACAGTCATTACCTGTAAAATAGGAGGAATGTCTGTATACTTGACTTCTTACTGCGTTCAGTGGTATAGAACGTACCACTAATCCCACTTTCGTCGTACACATGCAGTGTTACGGGTGATGGGAAGAGAACGTGGGAGAAACAGCGGATAAATAACTGTTTACAATGTTCAGTATTAAAATGTTGCAAACTGTTTGTCTAAAATATGTACTAAATTAATTTTATAACTGTAAGGTATTTGAATAGAAGCATATAATGCTTATGCATGAGACAACGTGATAAAAATTGATGGTTAAATTAGAGCAGTGTTTGTAAATATTACATAAAATGTTTTCTACAGAAATTAAGATCCAAGAAATTAACAGTAACTTCCTGTGGATCCTCCCCTTTATTTGGTTACATCAATAATAATATTGACATTTGACTGCTGCTTTTTGACCCCCCCACCCTCCCGCCCCACCACCATCACCATCCCATCTGTCTGAAATCATGCCCGTCACTAGTGTTACTGCAAAAGGTACACTGCATAAAGTGTGGGTAACTACGAGGGCAGTTCAATAAGTAATGCAACACATTTTTTTTCTCGGCCAATTTTGGTTGAAAAAACCGGAAATTTCTTGTGGGATATTTTCAAACATTCCCGCTTCGTCTCGTATAGCTTCATTGACTTCCGACAGGTGGCAGCGCTGTACGGAGCTGTTAAAATGGCGTCTGTAACGGATGTGCGTTGCAAACAATGGGCAGTGATCGAGTTTCTTTTGGCGGAAAACCAGGGCATCTCAGATATTCATAGGCGCTTGCAGAATGCCTACGGTGATCTGGCAGTGGACAAAAGCACGGTGAGTCGTTGGGCAAAGCGTGTGTCATCACCGCCGCAAGGTCAAGCAAGACTGTCTGATCTCCCGCGTGCGTGCCGGCCGTGCACAGCTGTGACTCCTGCAATGACATAGCGTGCGAACAAACTCGTTCGAGATGATCGACGGATCACCATCAAACAACTCAGTGCTCAACTTGACATCTCTGTTGGTAGTGCTGTCACAATTGTTCACCAGTTGGGATATTCAAAGGTTCGTTCCCGCTGGGTCCCTCGTTGTCTAACCGAACACCATAAAGAGCAAAGGAGAACCATCTGTGCGGAATTGCTTGCTCGTCATGTGGCTGAGGGTGACAATTTCTTGTCAAAGATTGTTACAGGCGATGAAACATGGGTTCATCACTTCGAACCTGAAACAAAACGGCAATCAATGGAGTGGCGCCACACCCACTCCCCTACCAAGAAAAAGTTTAAAGCCATACCCTCAGCCGGTAAAGTCATGGTTACAGTCTTCTGGGACGCTGAAGGGGTTATTCTGTTCGATGTCCTTCCCCATGGTCAAACGATCAACTATGAAGTGTATTGTGCTACTCTTCAGAAATTGAAGAAACGACTTCAGCGTGTTCGTAGGCACAAAAATCTGAACGAACTTCTCCTTCTTCATGACAACGCAAGACCTCACACAAGTCTTCGCACCCGAGAGGAGCTCACAAAACTTCAGTGGACTGTTCTTCCTCATGCACCCTACAGCCCCGATCTCGCACCGTCGGGTTTCCGTGTGTTTGGCCCAATGAAGGACGCAATCCGTGGGAGGCACTACGCGGATAATGAAGAAGTTATTGATGCAGAACGACGTTGGCTCCGACCTCGACCAGTGGAATGGTACCGTGCAGGCATACAGGCCCTCATTTCAAGGTGGCGTAAGGCCGTAGCACTGAATGGAGATTACGTTGAAAAATAGTGTTGTGTAGCTAAAAGATTGGGGAATAACCTGGTGTATTTCAATGCTGAATCAAACAACCCCTGTTTCAGAAAAAAAATGTGTTGCATTACTTATTGAACTGCCCTCGTATTTTGAAATTGGAACATAGGACTCAAAACACTCGACAAGACTCACACGGCATCTGTTCCTTGTTTTTTATCATCTTAAAACCTCAGTTATCTGACTGTTTTGATGTGGCCCACCACGAATTCCTCTCCTGTGCCAAACTTTTCATTTCATAGTAGCATTTGCAGTCTACGTCCGCAGTTATTTGCTGGATGTATTCCGATCTCTGTCTTCCTTTACAGTTTTTACCCTCTTTAATTCCCTCTAGTACCATGGAAGTTATTCCCTGAAGTCTTAACACACGTCTGATCAGCTTGACCCTTCTTATCAATATTTTCCGTATGTTCTTTTCCTCGCCGATTCAACAGAGAAACTCCTCATTCCTTACCTTATCCGCCCACCCAATTTCCAACATTCTTCTCTAGCACCACATCTCAAATGCCTCGATTCTCTTCTGTTCCAGTTTTCCCACAGTCAGTAATACGCTACCATACAATGTTGTTCTGCAAACGCTCATTCTCAAGCATTTCTTTCTCAAATTAAGTTCTGTGTTATATACAAGTAGACTACTTTTGGCCATTAACACCCTCTTTGTCTGTGCTAGTCTACTTTTAATGTTTTGTTGCTTCGTCCGTCTAGGTTGTTTTGCTTCCAAGTTAGCTGAACTCCGTAAATCCGTCTAGTTCGTGATCACCGATTTATATGTTAAGTTTCTCTCTGTTATTATTTCTGCTACTTCTCATTACTTTCGCCTTAGTTTGATTTACTCTCAATCCATATTCTGTATTTATTCCATTGAATACATTTTGTTATTCTTCTTCACTTTCAACGAAGACAGCAATGTGATCAGCGAATCTTAGAAAACTGCAACGAAATCAACACCGGAAGTCTGAATTATAAAATTGGATTACCACACACAAAGATTACGGCGGACACTAGAAAAAGAAACCTAAAAAAAACTTAAAGATGAAAAGATTAGTAAAATCGACACGCCGGTATGACATAGCAGTGAAGGTCTTTGTTATCATCTGTTTATTAACGCTCCTACATTTTTATACTTTCGAAACGTAAGGTGTAATTCAGCTTCAGCAACACCCATGGACAGTTCAAGTCCTCCTAAATGCTAACTAAACAGAGAAACTACACGTCCTCCAGTCTTCCACCAAATAGAATTACTTCCTCCCGCCACATCTAAACTACAGGAATTTCCCTACAGCCCGCATCTCGTGGTCGTGCGGTAGCGTTCTCGCTTCCCACGCCCGGGTTCCCGGGTTCGATTCCCGGCGGGGTCAGGGATTTTCTCTGCCTCGTGATGGCTGGGTGTTGTGTGCTGTCCTTAGGTTAGTTAGGTTTAAGTAGTTCTAAGTTCTAGGGGACTTATGACCACAGCAGTTGAGTCCCATAGTGCTCAGAGCCATTTGAACCATTTTTTTGAATTTCCCTACAACAGTTCACCTTTCGCTGCGACCACTGCGACCACGGCGTCTACTTTCCAAATTTCCATTTCAGACTCCCAACTTCGTCCTTCGTGCTGATTCTCTCGCTTCTCACCGCAGTCACCGGCTGGCACTTCGGCACCTCAAGGCTGTTATCGACTGATAGTGACCCCCCCCCCCCCCTTTTATGCTACTGTACTCGCGCTTCTTCGCATTTTCGTTGGTTGTTCCAACAAAATGAAAAACAGTTCATTTCTCATCCGTCTACCATGCCACACCATTCTGCTCTACTAGGTCATCCCAGGTGAATTTCCATTACAGCGGTCGTACGGTAAGATCAGCTATCACTTAACGAAAGCTAAGCTGTACTTTTGCCATTATAAAAGCCCACGTCCTTCTGGCGTTCACAAATACCCTTAGAATCCCAGGAGCCCTTACTGTTCCGTAACTACTCCAGGCACCATAGCAATTAATAGCGTGGACAGGTTTACTTCGTTGCGTCCAGCGATCCTAGGCCTTTTGTAGCTAACTACTGAGTTGCTGCACAAGTTAATAAACACAACAAATACGCATAACAGAGACCTTAGTCGTCCACAACATATTCTCTTCCACTATTTAGAATAGTCTGCCAACGCTGGGATAACTTTTCTATTCCGCGACTGTAGAAATCACGTGGTTTCGAGGCGAAGAACTCGTCGAGACACGTTCGGAGCCCATTTTCATACAGAAAGGAAGGTCCTTGGAGGTTGTTCTCAGGGAGCGATAAAAGTGAAAATCTGCGTAGATGCGAAATTGCTTCGAAACCCAATTCCTGAGTAACGTTTTTCGTCAGTGTAGCTGGATGCCGGCGGGCGTTATCGTGGAGTAGTAACACTTCACGCAGTCTCCCTGGCCATTGTTCTCGTACTGTGTGTGGAAGGCGTCTTGTTGACAATGTCAGCAGTGATAATTACTCCTCGGGGAAGCAATTCGTAGTGTACCACACTGTCATTGTTCCAATACATGCATAATATTTTATTTTGTGAATTCACTCAGGTTTTTGCACGTGGAATTGCTACTTTTCCTCGTCACAACCATTCTTTTATTTTCCCAATGTTAGCACAAAGACACTACTTCTCATCATCTGTAACGATACAGGATAGGAATGGTCGGTTTGTTCACGGGCCAATTGATGGCGATGATTGTGTCTTAGAGCATGCGGCACCCATACACCGGATTTTTAAACTTCGCCCGTTGCATGAAAATGTCACGCGACGGTGGAATAACCGCAGTTCATCACATTTGCCAGTTCTCGGGTACACTGACGTGTTCTTTGTGCATTAATGCGTCTAACGATTTTCATAAAACTCAGAAGCTCTTCCTGAACGTGGAGAGTCACTAATGTCAAAATGATCCTCCTTGAAATCAGAAGACCATTTTCTTCCCGTGCTCTGTGCAATGGCATTATTCCTACACTCGGGACTGCCTCCGCTGCTGTTACCTGTCTGCTGATCTCAAACAGAAGAATGTGTCGTAAATGTTCACATTTTCTTCGCCTGGTATTCCATTTTCTAGCGTCCACATCTCCACTCACTATCTTCAGAACACAAACTGACCACATCTAGACTTAAATAGCAACAGTGAACTACAAATTAACAACGACAGTCGATAAATAACCTTATAGCAACCGGAATGTCAATACGCAAAACAAAATAGCTACGAACTTATGCACCAACCTAATAATTTCTGAGTGCGTAGGTAAGTTGCCTACCGGCTTAACCATGACGCTGAAAAGAACACCGTTCCTTCACCTGGGACCAGTAGCTAGGAAGTTTAACCTGAAATCGAGACGCCCCACGTTCCACAGCATTTTTTCACATTGCTCTTTGACACAAGAATTATAGACACTGGAATTGAGCTACAATCTGTAATATAGTTCTCCTAAACACATGACCTCAGTTTTATTTTAGAAGAATTTACGTTGTTAATTCAATCCATTAACTATTATACAGTTCTACCTCTTTATTGGTTGGCTGGTTCGTTTTTGGAGGGAGGGGATCAAACAAGGAGGTCATCATTCCCACCGGATTAGGTAAAAATGGGGAAAGAAATCGTTCGTACCCTTTCAAAGGAACCACCCTGTCATTTGAATGAAGCGATTTAGGGAAAGCACGCAAAATCGTCGTCCTCCCGAATGCGAGTTCAGCGTGCTAACCACTGCACCACCTCTCTCGGTCTCTAACTCTTGAAAACATTAATAAGTGCAAGACTTTGGAGGTTATAAATAACACTATACACCTAGGATAAAATTCTGTAGAGGTCTTTATGAAATACAAATGCCAATATCCAATCAATTAATTCAGCCAAATACCTAGAAATTAAAATTACGAAGAACTCAAATTGGAAAGAACACGTGGAAGATGTGCGGTAGGCTAACCAGAGACTGCGTTTTATTGGCAAAACACTTAGAAGATGCAACAGATCTACTAAAGAGACTGCCTACATTTCGCTTGTCCGTCCTGTTTTGGAGTACTGCTGCGCGGAGTGGTATTATCACATAGGGTTAACGGGATGCACCGAGAAAGTTCAAAGAAGGGCAGCACGCTTTGTATTATCGAGATATAGAGGAGAGGGTGCCACAGATATGATACAGGATTTGAGTTAGACATAATTAAAACAAAGGCGTTTCTCGTTGTGACGGGAACTTCTTACGAAATTTCAAACACCAGCCTTCTCCTCCAAATGCGAAAATATTTTGCTGCCGCCGACCTACATAGGGGGAAACGATCATCATAATAAACTAAGGAAAACAGAGCTCTCACCGATAGATATAGGTGTTCGTATTTTTTCCGCACGCTTTTCGAGAGTGTAGTAATAGAGAATTATGGTGCAGGTGGTTCGATGTACTCTCCACCAGGCACTTAAATGTGATTTGCAGAGTATCCATGTAAATGTAGATGTAGAAATAGAAGAATCGTTAGTACACTTAAAGCATAAAAAGTTGAATACCGAATTTTTCACTGGGCTTTCCACACCACTAAAAGCGAGACATACGCGTATTTATAGTTGTTCTTAGCATATTGTGTCCTTGTAGCTGACTGTTCCATATATTACGAAATTTCAGTGAGTTCTTTAACTAATGCCTACATTATTAAACACAAAAGTTTCAAATATTGAAATTAGAACCTCGTTCTTTGATCAGTTCAGAACTGAGAAATATATTTTGTCGACAGTGTTTCGTTACACTTCAAGGCGAGCGTGAAAGATGTCGCCGGGAACACGGAGAGGCGAGATTTAAACAATCTTTTAAGGTTACTGTGATGGAAGGCTTTAATCTTCTCAGACTCTGTGCCTCAGGCGCAACGCTCAAAAAAATATCCGCGTTCCCCTTTGCGCGGATTGAGCTGAAAGGATTTCCGTCGCCTTTCTGGGCGCTGAGTAAGACACAATTTATATTTCAGGAGGGCTCCGAGATATCGGAAATCTGAAGACGTTCTCAGACCTTTAAGAAATTGATGTATTTACTTTCCAATGCCGTCTATCGACGATTACACTTGCTACATGGCGTCAACTGCAATGTTTCAACGACCTGCAGGTGTGTATCTATCTGTAACTTTTTTGTCAACACAACTGGAAATCAATCGTTTAACCTCGTCCATATTCATTTGCTATCTGTCCGAGCTACAACAAAAATTTTAGTGTAGAAGCAACATTATTAATCAACGTAACGCTCTCTAACACCAGGCTGTGTATTTTTCTTAAGAAGTTCAGAAACTCTTTTGCCACTTCCGTGGTTGGTGTAGGCACTTGGCCAGGAAAGTTCAAGCAGGACTAACTCCGATATGCGGTCCTGGGCTTAATGTATTGATACACATAGCGAGAGACTGTGAGTTTGCAACCTCCTTGCGAAACACTACCAGAAAATTCGTTGTGTGACGAGCTGCCAAAGGCAATCGGGGCCTGTGTCGTCGCAGTGTCAAGAATCGTGACGTCTGTGGAGACTGGCTGCTGAATCTACAGTTGGTAAAGCGACGATTGTCCATATATACGACGCAAAAGTATATGACCAGTCTTTGAAGAAACGTTCCTCGCACATATAGGAATAAGGTGTCTTGTATGGACATGGGTCATGAAACTCTGTATTTCTGTGCTACAGCTCATTTTCTGTTGCTCGTCATAATTAAATTAATCACGGGAAAAATACAGTAACAGAAAGTATCAGCATTACAATAAACGTTTTATTACATTAAATAATCAGAATACCATCTTGAATAGGTTTGGTAGAATGAACAGTAAATAAGAAACTACCTATTTAATTATTTTCATTATTTAAACACTAACCTACAGAATTTTCCCTGACAAAGACAACTCAAGCTTAACCTATTCATTTATTACGCACAATACTCAAACCCAAAGAAATTTGACTGCTGTACAGTGATAATATGACTTACTATAACTTACACAAAACAATGGCCCTGTATTGCCAGAAATCCTAACAATAATAAAAGTCTAAAAATATAAATTTAAAGAAATATGAAGCTACTTCCAACTATTTTAATTGCCTAAACTCATTTCAATGACGAACCCCATTTTTTTATACATCTCACAGAAAATCTCCATATCACGAACTACAGCAGTTACAGCAAACAGCAGCTACAACCAGGTAAATAAAATGATTCTAACTACTACGGAACCTAACTACTAGGAGGAATATCGTTAGCGAAAGGAGGTTTTGTTGACGAGCAAACAATGTTTTTACAAAATTTTGCCTTATTAATGTGACATCCAGTTCCAAAAATTATATGTTGTTGTTGTTGTCTTCAGTCCTGAGACAGGTTTGATGCAGCTACAGGTTTGATGCAGCTCTCCATGCTACTCTATCCTGTGAAGGCTTCTTCATCTCCCAGTACTTACTGCAACCTACATCCTTCTGAATCTGCTTAGTGTATTCATCTCTTGGTCTCCCTCTACGATTTTTACCCTCCACGCTGCACTCCAATGCTAAATTTGTGATCCCTTGATGCCTTATAACATATCCTGCCAACCGGTCCCTTCTTCTTGTCAAGTTGTGCCACAAATTCCTCTTCTCCCCAATTCTATTCAATACCTCCTCATTAGTTATGTGATCTACCCGTCTAATCTTCAGCATTCTTCTGTAGCACCACATTTCGAAAGCTACTATTCTCTTCTCGTCCAAACTATTTATCGTCCATGTTTCACTTCCATACATGGATACACTCCATACAAATACTTTCAGAAACGACTTCCTGACACTTAAATCTACAGGGTGATTCAAAAAGAATACCACAACTTTAGGAATTTAAAACTCTGCAACGACAAAAGGCAGAGCTAAGCACTATCTGTCGGCGAATTAAGGGAGCTATAAAGTTTCATTTAGTTGTACATTTGTTCGCTTGAGGCGCTGTTGACTAGGCGAAACAGATGAATCTTTCGTTTCAAAGATTGTGTTTAGTGATGAAGCAAATTTCCACACTAACGGGAAAGTCAACCGTCACAATGTCTGTATATGCGGCACTGAGAATCCGCGGGAAACAACTCAGTATGAACGTGACTCGCCTAAGGTGAACGTTTTCTGTGCCATTTCAGCCAATAAAGGTTTTGGTCCCTTTTTCTTCGAAGGTGCTACTGTAACTGGACTACAGTATCAGGAGATGTTATAGAATTGGCTGTTCCCTCAGCTCGAACAAGAAGCACAACAATTCATATATCAGCAGGATGGAGTGCCACCACATTGGCACTTATCTGTCCGTAACTACCTGAACGTCAACTACTCGAGGCGATGGATCGGCCGCCAGGCAGCCCGTGACAGAGCACTTCATCACTGACCTCCAAGAAGCCCTGATCTTACCCCCTGCGATTTTTTCTTATGGGGGGTATGTTAAGGATATGGTGTTTCGGCCACCTCTCCCAGCCACCATTGATGATTTGAAACGAGAAATAACAGCAGCTATCCAAACTGTTACGCCTGATATGCTACAGAGAGTGTGGAACGAGTTGGAGTATCGGGTTGATATTGCTCGAGTGTCTGGAGGGGGCCATATTGAACATCTCTGAACTTGTTTTTGAGTGAAAAAAAACCTTTTTAAATACTCTTTGTAATGATGTAGAACAGAAGGTTATATTATGTTTCTTTCACTAAATACACATTTTTAAAGTTGTGGTACTCTTTTTGAATCACCCTGTATACTCGATGTTAACAATTTTTTCTTCTTCAGAAACGCTTTTCTTGCCATTGCCAGTCTACATTTTATATCCACTCTACTTCGACCATCATCAGTTATTTTGCTCCCCAAATAGCAAAACTCCTTTACTACTTTAAGTGTCTCATTTCCTAAACTAATTCCCTCAGCATCACCCAACTTAATTCGACTACATTCCATTATCCTCGTTTTGCTTTTGTTGATGTTCATCTTATATACTCCTTTCAAGACACTGTCCACTCCATTCAACTGCTCTTCCAAGTTCTTTGCTGTCTCTGACAGAATTACAATGTCATCGGCGAACCTAAAAGTTTTTATTACTTCTCCATGGACTTTAAAAACCTACTCCGAATTTTCCTTTGTTTCCTTTACTGCTTGCTCAATATACAGATTGAATAACATCGGGGAGAGGCTACAACCCTGTCTCACTCCCTTCCCAACCACTGCTTCCCTTTCATGCCCCTCGACTCTTATAACTGCCATCTGGTTCCTGTACAAATTGTAAATCGCCTTTCGCTCCCTGTATTTTACCCCTGCCACATTCAGAATTTGAAAGAGAGTATTCCAGTCAACATTGTCAAAAGCTTTCTCTAAATCTACGAATGCTAGAAATGTGGGTTTGCCTTTCCTTAATCTATTTTTCTAAGATAAGTCGTAGGGTCAGTATTGCCTTACGTGTTCCAACATTTCTGCGGAATCCAAACTGATCTTCGCCGAGGTCGGCTTCTACTAGTTTTTCCATTCGTCTGTAAAGAATTCGCGTTAGTAATTTGCAGCTGTGACTTATTAAACTGATGGTTCGGTAATTTTCACATCTGTCAACACCTGCTTTCTTTGGGATTGGAATTATTATATTATTCTTGAAGTCTGAGGGTATTTCACCTGTTTATTACATCTTGCTCACCAGATGGTAGAGTTTTGTCAGGACTGGCTCTCCCAAGGCCGTCAGTAGTTCCAATGGAATGTTGTCTACTCCTGAGGCCTTGTTTCGACTCAGGTCTTTGAGTGCTCTGTCAAACTCTTCACGCAGTATAGTATCTCCCATTTCATTTTCATCTACATCCTCTTCCATTTCCATAATATTGCCCTCAAGTACATCGCCCTTGTATAGACCCTCTATATACTCCTTCCACCTTTCTGCTTTCCCTTCTTTGCTTAGAACTGGGTTGCCATCTGAGCTCTTGATATTCATGCAAGTGGCTCTCTTTTCTCCGAAGGTCTCTTTAATTTTCCTGTAGGCAGTATCTATCTTACCCTTAGTGAGATAATCCTCTACATCCTTACATTTGTCCTCTAGCCATCCCTGCTTAGCCATTTTGCACTTCCTGTCGATCTCATTTTTGAGACTTTGTATTCCTTTTTGCCTGCTTCATTTACTGCGTTTTTATATTTTCTCCTTTCATCAATTAAATTCAATATGTCTTCTGTTACCCAAGGATTTCTAGAAGCCCTCGTCTTTTTTACCTACTTGATCCTCTGCTGCCTTCACTACTTCATCCATCAGAGCTACCCATTCTTCTTCTACTGTACTTCTTTCCCCAATTCCTGTCAATTGTTCCCTTATGCTCTCCCTGAAACTCTGTATAACCTCTGGTTTAGTCAGTTTATCCAGGTCTCATCTCCTTAAATTCCCTTCTTTTTACAGTTTCTTCAGTTTTAATCTACTGTTCATAACCAATAGATTGTGGTCAGAGTCCACATCTGTCCCTGGAAATGTCTTACAATTTAAATCCTGGTTCTTAAATCTCTGTCTTAGCATTATATAATCTATCTGATACCTTCTAGTATCTCCAGGATTCTTCCATGTATACAACCTTCTTTTATGATTCTTGAACCAAGTGTTAGCTATTATTAAGTTATGCTCTGTGCAAAATTCTACCAGACGGCTTCCTCTTTCATTCCTCTCCCCCATTCACCCACTATGTTTCTTTGTCTCCCTTTTCCTACTCTCGAACTGCAGTCACCCATGACTATTAAATTTTCGTCTCCCTTCACTACCTGAATAATTTTTTTATCTCATCATACATTTCATCAATTTCTTCATCATCTGCAGAGCTAGTTGGCATATAAACTTTTACTACTGTAATAGGCATGGGCTTCGTGTCTATCTTGGCAACAATAATGCGTTCACTATGCTGTTTGTAGTAGCTTACCCGCACTCCTATTTTTTTATTCATTATTAAACCTATTCCTGCATTACCCCTATTCGATTTTGTATTTATAACCCTGTATTCCCCTGACCAAAAGTCTTGTTCCTCCTGCCACCGAACTTCACTAGTTCCCACTATATCTAACTTCAACCTATCCATTTCCCTTTTTAAATTTTCTAACCTACCTGCCCGATTAAGGGATCTGACATTCCACGCTCCGATCCGTAGAACGCCAGTTTTCTTTCTCCTGATAACGACATCCTCCTGAGTAGTCCCCGCCCGGAGATCCTAATGGGGGACTATTCTACCTCCGGAATATTTTACCCAAGAGGAACGCCATCATCATTTAACCATACAGTAAAGCTGCATACCCTCGGGAAAAAATACGGCTGTAGTTTTCAAAAATGGCTCTGAGCACTATGCGACTTAACTTCTGAGGTCATCAGCCGCCCTAGAACTTAGAACCTAATTAAACCTAACTAACCTAAGGACATCACACACATCCGTGCCCGAGGCAGGATTCGAACCTGCGACCGTAGCGGTCACGCGGTTCCAGACTGAAGCGCCTTTAAACGCACGGCCACACCGGCCGGCGGCTGTAGTTTCCCCTTGCTTTTAGCCGTTCGCAGTACCAGCACAACAAGGCCGTTTTGGTTAGTGTTGTAAGGCCAGATCAGTCAATCATCCAGACTGTTTCCCCTGCAACTACTGAAAAGGCTGCTGCCCCTCTTCAGGAACCACACGTTTGTCTGGCCTCTCAGCAGATACCCCTCCGTTGTGGTTGCACCTACGGTACGGCCATCTGTATCGCTGAGGCACGCAAGGCTCCCCACCAACGGCAAGGTCCATGGTTTATGGGGGTAGGAAAAAATTATATAGTAAAAAATTATATAGTTGTCAATAATTCCATTGCCCAAACAGTATCAAACAACATCCATCCTCATACATTTCCTTGCATCTCACTTTACAATGTATATCCTATCAACACAGTCTCCACTAAGAAAAAACATGGCCATACACTTCTCTATCCGCTCGCTAACTGCTAGTCCGTCTAACAACATAATCTCTTGCCGAGGGCGTAGAACTCTGTCAGCGATATTAGCACAGTCTATAGCACCATCAACATACAAACAGGTTACTCAACAAATCGGTAAATCTTAGGTTCTTCGCCAGTGTTTTGGTGGTCGAATTGAACGAAGGTACTGTTGACATGTGACGAACTTTAATGCTTGTGTTGACATGCGACTAATTTCATTGCTTGTAATGACATGCCACTAATTTTGTCGCCATTCTAGCACCAAGCAGGTAGGTTCAAATGTTCAGTGCTGTCACGGATTTGGTTTCGAGTGCAGTGTAACGGAAGTGTACACACGTATTGAGTTGTGGTACGGGTACGCATATGGTAATCGCCGTGGTACTCGACGTTTGTATTGGGAGAGATTTCCAGAACGGCGGTGCGACGACAAACACGTTTGAACCAACTGATCGCCGTCTTAGTGAGTATCGAGCGTTTTAAACCTAAGCGACTGCGGGAGGCCTAGAAGGACGAGGACACCGTCAATGGTGGAGGAATCTATTCCTGCAGCAGACGACAACCCTTGCGACAGCATAAAATAATTAGCTGCAACAAGTAATGTTGACTACATATCTGTCTGAAGAGGGCTGCGTGAGCAACTGTGTGTTTCATACTGTGCAGATACATTTTTCTCCTGTGGGTTTCCCTTGATTAATCTGTTGAAGGGGTGTATAAACTTGGATATAACATGGGAATCAAGTATTTCCACACCCACGTACACGTCAATAATTTCTTCCCCTGAGTGTTGGGGAATGTTTCCTGAAATTATGGGCTTATCTTTTTGTTACACCTTGCATGCTGTTGAAAGTATTTCGCATCACCGTCAATTGTGTAGGTGTCCTCTAGCTATAAATTTCATCACCGATACTTTGACGACTTAAGAAAATTTTTTCCACTCACAACCCAGAATCTACCTGCTGATACGAGTATTCTGTAACAGAGCTGATAATGAACTTCGATCGTCACTGTTTTACGTACATTCGGTTATATTGTTCTTCATCTAAGCTATTAGCCCACGTCCGTTGCTGAGCTGTCAGTGCCTCTGACTGCCAGGGGCAGGACCCGACACTGCGGGGTACTTTTCCTCAGTGGGAGAGCTGAAGAGGAGGTGGAATCAGCCTCTCGATGACTATGGACGAGATACCTGAATGAGATGTAGTGGCTGCAATTATCTGGGAATTTGGGAAGACTGGGGGAGAAATCAGTGACACATACTCCTCCACTCTACAACCGAAGAACGCCTCAGGTCAGAGGATGAGATGGTGGGCATTGAGCATCACGTAGTCCTTTGGGCCTGATCACTGAGTAACTTCGTTATCAGAACCCCAAATTGGCAGGAAAGATATTCACAGCTACCGTTACCCATAGCTTCAACGTTGATATAGCGAGCGCTGGCGACATTTAACCAAAGCATAACGACAGTCACTCAAGTACAATGTTAAAACATCAGATTTGCTTTTTGCAATGACTTTCCATGTTTCGGCAGTGTGAGGAAATTACTTTCAGCGGAGCCCTCGTACTATGCTTGCCTATTTAGCAACTTTCGAAGGTTGTTAAGCTGTGACTGTTTCTACGAAATAAATTAATGGCCTCAATACTTCAAACGCTACGAGTGATGAGTATTTGTGAGGTGTCGATTGAGTTGTTTGTCACATCCCTAAAATGCCACTGATCCCACCCCTGGTCAGCTACAGGGATGCGAAGCTCTTCATAAGATCATGCAGAATTAGAGGAAACGAGGTCCACAACGCGTAAAGGTTTATTTGGTGGAAATTATTAGGTATGGCCCATATACGCTTGGCAGTATGGGTACCGCAACTCCCACAGACCTATTAATAACGGGATGCACCAAACTGTGAAAGGGAAGTAACGGTCACTGTACAATCCGGATTACCGAAAAAACACGTCAAAAACCATTTACCCACCGTATCAAGAAGATGAACATTTGACTAGTTCACAAGGACTTCAGACATAAACTATAGCCTTAGACTAGGGAAGTGGATACGTAAAAGAACAATATAAAAGTATGTCGCGAATGTGCCCAACGACTGCAGAAATAGTTAATGATTTAAAGAGAGGTCTTCGGAAAAGCATGAACCAATACTCCGGTCTAAGCACATGACCATACAACCAGCTGATTGTGAAACTTTAATCTGTGAAATTACAGCCTGATGCAAAATAACTGATTTCGCATTGTAACCTCATCTCAGCAACTGTAACAAAGGCCAGTGCTTACCACTTCGAAAATGTACGAGGGCAACAGACGGTTGGAAACTATAATTTCACCTTGGCCTCTGTATTCTGCTCTAAGTCGAAGTCATCTCGTTCTGCAACTCTAAGACCCACATACTGTCTCAAACCCTGGAACAAGTGCCATCTGCGGCGCACATCAAGGAAGCTTCCTCGTTGGTTTCGCTGAAGTAGTTATGTTCTAACTTTCTCGATGGAACTTAGTTGGCTCTGCCAGCGTCGGAATCTCGCCAATCAACTGCAACAGTTCCTGCGAGTTGCAACCAATTATAATTTAATAAAGAACTTTAACAAATTTCTATTCATATGGATCTTATCTAAGTTAACCATTAAGGTCTCTTTCTCGTATGGAATAAACCACAAACCCCCACACCCTCCCTCCCCCACCCGCTCCTACTACCTGAAAGATTTTCAGTCCTTGTGAACCATCTACATCTACATCTACATTTATACTCCGCAAGCCAACCAACGGTGTGTGGCGGAGGGCACTTTACGTGCCACTGTCATTACCTCCCTTTCCGGTTCCAGTAGCGCATGGTTCGCGGGAAGAACGACTGCCGCAAAGCCTCCGTGCGCTCTCGAATCTGTCTAATTTTACATTCGTGATCTCCTCAGGAGGTATAAGTAGGGGGAAGCAATATATTCGATACCTCATCCAGAAACGCACCCTCTCGAAACCTGGACAGCAAGCTACACCTCGATGCAGAGCACCTCTCTTGCAGAGTCTGCCACTTGAGTTTGCTAAACATCTCCGTAACGCTATCACGCTTACCAAATAACCCTGTGACGAAACGCGCAAAAAAATGGTTCAAATGGCTCTGAGCACTATGGGACTCAGCTGCTGTGGTCACCAGTCCCCTAGAACGTAGAACTACTTAAACCTAACTAACCTAAGGACATCACACACATCCATGCCCAAACCTGCGACCGTGGCGGTCGCACGGTTCCGGACTGCGCGCCTAGAACCGCGAGACCACCGCGGCCGGCCGAAACGCGCAGCTCTTCTTTGGATCTTCTCTTTCTCCTCCATCAACCCGACCTGGTACGGATCCCACACTGATGAGCAATGCTCAATTATAGGTTATTGTTGATGGACTACATTTTCTATGGACTCTCCCAACGAATCTCAACCTGGTATCCGCCTTACCAACAATTAATTTTATATGATCATTCCACTTCAAATGGTTCCGCACGGATACTCCCAGATATTTTACAGAAGTAACTGCTACCAGTGTTTGTTCCGCTATCATATAATCATACAATAAAGGATCCTTCTATGTGTTCGTAATACGTCACATTTGTCTATGTTAAGGGTCAGTTGCCACTCCTTGCACCAAGTGCCTATCCGCTGCAGATCTTCCTGCATTTCGCTACAATTTTCTAATCCTGCAGCTTCTCTGTATACTACAGCATCATCCGCGAAAAGCCGCATGGAACATCCGACACTGTCTACAAGGTCATTTATATATATTGCGAAAAGCAGTGGTCCCATAAGACTCCCCTGTGGCACGCCAGAGGTTACATTAACGTCTGTAGATGTCTCTCCATCGAGAGCAACATGCACCTGCGTAGGAACTCACCTCCAGTACGGAAATAATTACTGTGGACCAAGCAGAGAACCACATACTTAAATTTGAACAGAACTTTCCAGCCGCCTCTACTGAGCCTAATGACTGCTCTCACGCTTCATGTTCTTTCGCTTCTCACAGTATGCAGTTTTATGGGAAGCTCCCCCGGCCTCCAGCTGGGCTGGGACGGCAGACTGTCCTCCTCTGCCCTGTACCAGCAGGGAAAATGGTTTTCATCAGAAAACAACTCTAAAATTACTTCGTTTGCCCACGTAAAACTACCTTTACACGATCCAGCTAAACTCCCGAAGGCCGCTGTCATTACAACACTCCGTCAGCTTACCTGGAGGAGGAAAGAAGTTACAGAAATAATTGTAAACGCAATTTACACCTACTTCTTTCATTGGCTTCAGTGAATATTGCTAGCAGTTTTTTTTCCGTGTTAGTGATTTGTCTTGACTGACTATTGGGATCTGCATATTAAGTTGTAAAACAGGTTATGGAACAATTTGGGAATAAACTGCAATGTAACGCATTGATCATTCAGGAGAACATTTACCTCTTTCTATGCAGGCAGTCGATATTATTACGACGTTTTCTACTCTCTTACGAATACCTTATATACAGGGTGTTACAAAAAGGTACGGACAAACATTCAGGAAACATTCCTCACACACAAATAAAGAAATGATGTTATGTGGACATGTGTCCGGAAACGCCTAATTTCCATGTTAGAGCTCATTTTAGTTTCGTCAGTATGTACTGTACTTCCTCGATTCGCCACCAGTTGGCCCAATTGAAGGAAGGAAATGTTCACTTCGGTGCTTGTGTTGACATGCGACTCATTGCTCTACAGTACTAGCATCAAGCACATCAGCACGTAGGATCAACAGGTTAGTGCTCATCACGAACGTGGTTTTGCAGTCAGTGCAATGTTTACAAATGCGGAGTTGGCAGATGCCATTTGATGTATGGATTAGCACGGGGCAATAGCCGTGGCGCGGTACGTTTGTATGGAGACAGATTTCCAGAACGAAGGTGTCCCGACAGGAAGACGTTCGAAGCAATTGATCGGCGTCTTAGGGAGCACAGAACATTCCAGCCTATTTCTCGCGAATGGGGAAGACCTAGAACGACGAGGACACCTGCAATGGACGAGGCAATTCTTCGTGCAGTTGACGATAACCCTAATGTCAGCGTCAGAGAAGTTGCTGCTGCACAAGGTAACGTTGACCACGTCACTGTATGGAGAGTGCTACGGGAGAACCAGTTGTTTCCGTAACATGTGCAGCGTGTGCAGGCAATATCAGCCGCTGATTGGCCTTCATGGGTACACTTCTGCGAATGGTTCGTCCAACAATGTGTGAATCCTCATTTCAGTGCAAATGTTCTTTTTACGGATGAGGCTTCATTCCAACGCGATCAAATTGTAAATTTTCACAATCAACATGTGTGGGCTGACGAGAATCCGCACGCAGTTGTACCATCACGTAATCAACACAGATTTTCTGTGAACGTTTGGGCAGGCATTGTTGGTGATGTCTTGATTGGGCCCAATGTTCTTCCACCTACGCTCAATGGAGCACGTTGTCATGATTTCATACGGGATACTCTACCTGTGCTGCTAGAACATGTGCCTTTACAAATACGACGCAAAATGTGGTTCATGCACGATGGAGCTCCTGCACATTTCAGTCGAAGTGTTCGTACGCTTCTCAACAACAGATTCGGTGACCGATGGATTGGTAGAGGCGGACCAATTCCATGGCCTCCACGCTCTCCTGACCTCAACCCTCTTGACTTTCATTTATGGGGGCATTTGTAAGCTCTTGTCTACGCAACCCCGGTACCAAATGTAGAGACTCTTCGTGCTCGTATTGTGAACGGCTGTGATACAATACGCCATTCTCCAGGGCTGCATCAGCGCATCAGGGATTCCATGGGACGGAGGGTGGATGCATGTATCCTCGCTAACGGAGGACATTTTGAACATTTCCTGTAACAAAGTGTTTGAAGTCACGCTGGTACGTTCTGTTGCTGTGTGTTTCCATTCCATGATTAATGTGATTTGAAGAGAAGTAATAAAATGAGCTCTAACATGGAAAGTATGCGTTTCCGGACACATGTCCACATTACATATTTTCTTTCTTTGTGAGAGGAATGTTTCCTGAAAGTTTGGCCGTACCTTTATGTAACCCCCTCTATATGTAACATCTCAACACGCTTATAAATTTCATAACACACTCACAAACACACATACATACACACAGATACACTATATATATATATATATATATATATATATATATATATATATATATATATATATATATATATGGTGGTCCATTGATAGTTACTGGGCAAAATATCTCACGAAACAAGCATCAAACGAAAAAACTACAATGAACGAAACTCGTCTAGCTTGAAGAGCTTGAAGGGGGAAAACAGATGGCGCTATGGTTCGCCCGCTAGATGGCGCTGCATAGATCAAACGGATATCAACTGCGTTTTTTTTATTAGGAACCCCCATTTTTATTACACATTCGTGTAGTACGTAAAGAAATATGTATATTTCAGTTGGACCACTTTTTTCGCTTTGTGGTAGATGGCGCTGTAATAGTCACAAACATATGGCTCACAATATTAGACGAACAGTTGGTAACAGGTAGGTACGTTTGAACATTTTATTTCGGTTGTTCCAATGTGATATATGTACCTTTGTGAACTTATCATTTCTGAGAACGCATGCTGTTACAGCGGGATTACCTGTAAATACCACATCAATGCAATAAATGCTCAAAATGATATCCGTCAACCTCAATGCATTTGGTAATACGTATAACGACATTCTTCTCAACAGCGAGTAGTTCGCCTTCCGTAATGTTCGCACATGCATTGACAATGCGCTGACACATGTTGTCAGATGTTGTCGGTGGATCACGATAGCAAACATCCTTCAACTTTCCCCACAGAAAGAAATCCCGGGACATCATATCCGGTGAACGTACTGACCATGGTATGGTGCTTCGACGATCAATCCACCTCTCATGAAATATGCTATTCAATACCGCTTCAACCGCACGCGAGCTATGTGCTGGACATCCATAATGTTGGAAGTACATCACCATTCTGTCACGCAGTGAAACATCTTGTTGTAACAAGTGTAGAGCATTACGTAGGAAATCAGCATACATTGCACCATTTAGATTGTCATCGATAAAATGGGGGCCAATTATCCTTTCTCCCATAATGCCGCACCATACATTAACCCGCCAAGGTCGCTGATGTTCCATTTGTCGCAGCCATCGTGGATTTTCCGTTGCCCAATAGTGCATATTATGCCGGTTTACGTTGCCGCTGTTGGTGATTGACGCTTCATCGCTAAATAGAACGCGTGCAAAAAATCTGTCATCGTCCCGTAATTTCTCTTGTGCCCAGCGGCAGAACTGTACACGACGTTCAAAGTCGTCGCCATGCAATTCCTGGTGCATAGAAATATGGTACGGGTGCAATCGATGTTGTTGTAACATTCTCAACACCGACGTTTTTGAGATTCCCGATCCTCGCGCAATTTGTCTGCTACTGATGTGTGGATTAGCCGCGACAGCAGCTAAAACACCTACTTGGGCATCATCATTTGTTGCTGGTCGTGGTTGACGTTTCACACGTGGCTGAACACCTCCTGTTCCATTAAATAACGTAACTATCATGCGAACGGTCCGGACACTTGGATGATGTCGTCCAGGATACCGAGCAGCACACGTAGCACACGCCCGTTGGGCATTTTGATCACAATAGCCATACATCAACACGATATCGACCTTTATACGGAGTTGGTAAACGGTCCATTTTAAAACGGGTAATGTATCACGAAGCAAATACCGTTCGCACTGGGGGAATGTTACGTGATACCACGTACTTATACGTTTGTGACTATTACAGCGCCATGTATCACAAAGCGAAAAAATTGGTCCAATTGAAACATTCATATTTCTTTACATTCTAAACGAATATGTAATAAAAAATGGGGGTTCCTATTTTAAAAAAACGCAGTTGATATCTGTTTGACCTATGACAGCGCCATCTAGCGGGCGAACCATAGCGCCATCTGGTTTCTTCCTTCAAGCTAGACGAGTTTCGTTCTTTCGAGTTTATTCGTTTGATGCTTCTTTCGTGAGATATTTGGCCCGGTCACAATCAATGGACCACCATATATATATATATATATATGTATATATATATATAGAAAGAAGCAGAACACATTGCACTATTAGAGACAGGACGTTCATATTCATCGAACATGTACATCAGAATGATCTGCAGGAATGGTTAGCATTAGGGCCAACATCGATATCACAGCGCAACACCACCTACCGGTATAAAGTCCCTTCGGCTCTTGTTATCACTGTAAGCCGAAGTTAGTGTATCATTGTGACTTGAGCACACGTGCGGAATGAGTATCAGACGTGTGTGTGAACCGTACCGTCAAATCAGTGAGTTTGAAAATGGGCGCATTCTTCGTATGAGAGAATGTGATGCATCCACCGGAGAAAATGTTGCTCGTGCGGGACGAAGTGTTTAGACGTGCACGGTTGTGTGTAGAATGTTTCACGGAAGGCCGTAGAATACGACGAGATGGGTCAGATCGCACTACCAAGCACCCCCCCCCCCCCCCCCACTCACCCAGAGACGACCAAAACGTCATCCGAATGGCATTACAGGACAGATCTGCGTTCCCCTCAGATCTGGCGCAATAGTGGAACAGTGTAACACATCGTACACAATCAGGAGTGAAAGTCCGTCGCCGTTTAGTACGACACGGGTTACGTGCGCGCCGTTCATTTCTCCTCCTGCCTTTGACGAATGTGCAGATACATGCAGGACGATAATGGTGCCTGGAACGACTTCACTGGTGACAGGAACGGCATCAAATAGTGTTTTCGGACGTGTGCAGGTTTTATTTGTTTGAAAACGAAGGCCTGATTTTGATTCTCCACAGACGGGGGAGCGTCATCACAGTGATTGCGTTCGCACAAGGCACACAGCGCCATCTCAAGGACTTATGGTGTGGGGATGTTGTTACGTACAACCGCAAATCACAGTCGGTTCGTGTCCAAGGCACTGTGACAGGTGTGGCCTACGTGAATGACATCCTGCAACCAGAAGAAATACCCATTCTGCACAACATCCCCGACGCCATTTTTCAGCAAGACGATGCACGGCAACATGTTGCTGCAAGAATACGTGCCTTCTCGGTGTCACAGGATGTCAGTCTTTTGCCCTCGCCTGCCAGATCACCAGACTTGTTGCCAATCGAAAATTTATGAGGTATGGTGAAACGACGGGTGCGGGGCTGTGACCCAGTACCAACCACCACAGATGAACTTCGGAACCAGATGAATGCAGTGTGGGTGTCTGTATCCCAGGACGCCATTCGCTCCTTAGACACGTCGATACCATCACGCACTGAACAAGTTATCATGGCCCTTGGCGGACTCTGTGTCTATTAGGCAGCAGGGCACATGTTGAACCGACTTGACTGAAATACCAGTCATTTTTGTAAAACTTTCTGACATACATGTCCTACCTCTAGTCGTTTATGGTGTTCTGCTTTTTCTGAATATGAGTGTATATTGTTTTCTTTTGTAACACCTGCCTGATCTGACCCAATATTTTAATACAATTTTTTGAAGAGGCTTTTAAATATTTTTTGTGATGGCTTCTTACACAATCTCATACTCATTGAAATGTTCCGGATTATTATTATTACATCGATCTAATGGTTTTCTGGCTGCCAAGCGTGTTTCTTAGTAGGTGATCTGTTTCTGCCCTACTGGAGATGACCTTATGTTTTCCAGTCGTTTTTACACCATAATTTTTGTCGTGCTCACGCCTCCACAACTACATGCCAGTTTGCACAGTCCTGTTTCTCTAGAGGTTAGCAAGCGTCTTTGGCGTACCTTAGGTCTTCATGTGTCTTCCGGGAGGCTTTGTAGAGTATGGGGATATTCCATTCCTTCAAGGTGAGCCCTAAATGGTCAACAGGGTCTTAAGAAAACTCTATATTTGGCAGAGGTGGCCGTCTTAATGCTCTTTTTATGTCTGTAGACGAACACATATGAGTTATCAACGCAGTGGTGACTTACTGCAATTCTGCGTCGCGCAGCTCCTCCTCATAGACATTCCACGCTCCGCCAGCTGGTGATTTTGTAGCATAGCTCGTTTGTCGCAGTGATATGAACCTTGTTAAAGTTAACGGTCCATACGTGTAGGTTCTGGGCATGTGTGTCTTGCGAACTGTCACAGTCTTTCCTCTACATTCTTCTCCACGGTGAACTGAATCTTCAAATTAAAGTTATTGAGGTTCAGAAATGTTTCCTTTTATTTTTTTCTTTAGTTTCTTCTCAGGCAACTGGTGTTCCTAATGATGTATTACAACAAGGAAATTTGTTCATAAAAATTACATGATGACAATTATTACTTCTTAACGAACTAATGATCACATTTACAACTATAATAAATGCATCGAAGTTTCCAGAAGCTGTAGAAAATGTTAAAGTAATGTCGCTGCGAAAAATGATAGAGGCTCAGTCATTTGTCATCGACCAACCATCTTGTCTTTCGTTCGAGAAAGTGGGTGCTGTCGACATGTGAGTTATGACACATTGTAACTTGCTGTCTTAATAATTACCTAGTTAACTATAATTTGTCAAGTTCATTATTTAAAGAGAACAACCATCCTGCTCCTTATAATATACGTACTTTGAATTATATTTTTTATGTTTTTCAGTGGCCAAACAAGAGAGGTTAGAGGAGGATTGTTCGGGGCAAAACGACCGAACATCATACGTGTTCTTTCGTTACCTGCTTCTCTGTCGGAAGCTAGAACCCCTATGAGATACTTCATCCGATTATTTTCCTTCTTACCCCTAACGTTTTATCATGAGAATCGTGTAAGTTTAATCAGTCTCCATCTGCGTACAATGACGTCTGCCAGCCTACTCAAAGGCCTGATGCGGCCCCCATTCTGAGAGCAGTGATATCATGATGCGACGGTGAATATATTGTTTACGTCAGTGTAACAGAAATTCCTGTGAATCGTACCATATGGAGCTATTAGGGGCTCTATTGCCAATGTGTGTTCCTGCAATGTCACGACAATTAATTAGGTAAAGATCACTAACCTTATGAACTGCTAATTCAAATTGCCTCTCTGAGAAACTTTCGGTTGAAAACTCTCATTGAGGGTCGGAGAGGAAAGACCACAGTGTTCACAAGAACTGTTTAGTTCCTTTTCGCACATTTCCACAGGACAGAGATAGCGTCCACGTTACTAAACAGGATGTTTAGTTTACTGGTGCCAGTTTCCAGTGCCAGGTTAAATTTATTTATTTTTTTATTTATTTGGGGGGGGGGGGGGGCATTTGGCTCTACAGGGCTCAAGGAGTTCCCCATTGACACGCCATCCGTAAGTACAACTGGTTGTGAATCCGTAGGCTGGCGCTAAACCATGGAACCACTTGGCAAAAATTTCATATTATAGTTATTCATATCTCAGCTGCGGATTTATCGTAGCAGAACCTGAGGAAAATCAGTCTGGTATCTGGGAAAATGGAGTAATGCATGACGTAATACTGACCGTATAACTTACCTGGTAAAATATTCTGAATACATTTAATCCGACGTTCATGGCACTTGTAGATTTAGAGCAACCTTTTGTCGATGGTGACTGGAATATACTCTGTGAAACAGTGATAGCAGAGGGGACTAAATACAGGGAGCAAAATGTTATCTACACCATGCAGAGAAAGCAGACTGCAGTCGCAAACATGAAAGAGATATAGTAATGAGAATGGAGTGAAGCAAGGTTGTAGCCTGTTCATGATGTTATACCGTCTATACATTAAGCGAATCCTGGAGGAAACCAAAGAGAAATTTGGACAGAGAGTTAAAGTTGAGGGTAAATAACTAAAAATTTGGAGTCTGCCGGTGAAACTGTAACCATCTCAGAGAAGGCAATGGGTGTAAGAGCAGTCGAATAAAACGTGTAGTATCCCAAAAAGTGCAACAAAAGTAAAATACTGAGAGAATTAAATTTGGAAACGAGACACTAATGGTAGCGAGGAATTTTGTAATTTGGGATGAAAAGTAATTAAGGATGGGTTAAGTAGAGAGGATATAAAAAGAAGACTAACAGTACTAAGAAACTCATTAACACCTGCATAAAATTTAAGCGTTAGGAGGTCTTTTCTGAACGTATCTGGAGAGTAACCTTAACCGAAAGTGAAATTTGGACGGTAAAGGGTATACACAGGCAAAGTGTATAAACTTTTTGAATGTGATGCTGCGGTAGAATGTTAAAAACTGAATGTGTAGATTGGAGTACAAAGAAGCAGGTATTGAATTAGGAATCAAAGAAATTCATGGCGCAGCGTTTCTAAAATATGGGATCGCTTGATAGGACAGATACTGAAAGATCAAGTAATTGTCAGTCTGGTAACAAAGGGAAGTGGGGGGAGGGGCATTAATTGTAGAGAGAGACCAAGATTTGACTACAGCAAGCAGGATGAAATTGAAAAAGTCTGCTATTTTGCCTCGTTTCATTGTTTAGCTGTTCTTTAGAGTGGGGGGGGGGGGCTGTCTACTTTCGGAGCTGGGTAAACTCAAGTCTGGACAGAGACACATGACGCTCTTATTGGTGAGTAGGCACGATTCTGTTTCATGGATGGAAAACATTGCTATTACAAAACGCGTCTGCATTATCATAATTCCACTTCTGATATTTCTTACATGCGTGGTAAATTCACAACGCACGTGAACCAGAACACAATGTTTTGCAGATACGTTGGAGTTACAATCACATGTGCAAAGACATCCACCCAACAATTCATCATCCATTTTTATATAATGCCTATGTGGTCACTCTCACCTGGAAGCAATTCCCGGCCATGTCTTAGTAGTATTCTTTCGAGTGTAATCTCTGGGTACTGAGAAATACACATATAAAACAAGTTTTGCATCACCTCGGTTCCGAGAATTCCGGAACCTGTACACAAAATCGGAATAGAGATCAACATAAACATCATTTCCGCCGTTTTTATTTCTCATGAAAACCACACATTGCATGTAATACCACCATACAGCGAGACCTTCACAGGTGGTGGTCCAGATTGTTGCACACACCGGTGCCTCTAATAACCAGTAGCACATACTCTTGCATTGATGCATGCCTGTATTCGTCGTGGCATATTGTCCACAAGTTCATTAAGGCACTGTTGGTCCAGATTGTCCCACTCCTCAACTGTGATTCGATTTAGATCCCTCAGAGTGTTTGGTGGGTCACAACGTCCCTAAAAAGCATTTCAATCCATCTCTGGCATGTTCGTTGGGGTTTATGTCTGGAGAACATGGTGGCCACTCTAGTCGAATGATGTCTTTATGCTGAAGGAAGTCATTCACGAGATGTGCGCGATGAGGACGCGAATTGTCGTCCATGAAGACGAATGTCTCGTCAGTATGCTACTGATATGGTTTCGCTATCGGCCGAAGGACGGCATTCAAGTATCGTACAGCTGATACGGCTCCTTCCATGACCATCAGCGGCGTACGATGGCCCGAACTGACCGAGTACACAGTAATGCCACAATAGGGTGCTGTCATCCAACCTGTGATGTAATCCCAGATGGTGGTCTGGAGGGGGAAAATGGTGTGAAAATGACTCAGCCTGCGCTGGGCTGCTTATAGAAAGTAAAGAAGGAGTGTACTTTATTTATTTTCCAACAATTTATTTAGGGAAGGATTTTGAGAGATAGTATATTTATCACACTGATACATATCACACGCTCTGACATTCTGGGGGTCATGCCACACAGCCCACATACCTGTAAACTACTCCTAAATAACGCTCTGCAGACAAGCAAACTACTCCTAAATTACTGAAATAATTTCAGTGCAGACATCCAAACTCCTCCTAAATACAGCAGTACACTGGTGTGTAGGCACACTCAGTACTCGTAAACTGTCATATTAGCGCATAGCACAGCCTACAGAGCTGCCCACAAAATAATGCAAAAGACACATGCAGGCACTGCCTGCTGCCCCCTGTGCACTGGGACTGACACGCTCCCAGAAGTCGAGATGCACCGACAGCCCCACAAAGTGACGCAGTTCCCAGCTGCCAAGCCACACACAGGTGCCAGTTCAGGTCCCTCAAGCATGAGGCAGTGACACCGCTTTCATACTTGGTACCTGAGAAATTCCTCTCGAAATACGTGTTCACTAAGCACTGTTGCTGATGCGACTGGATGGGAGCAAAGACCTATTTGCAGAGCGCTTCGACTCCAGACACAAGCAAGTGCAAGCCATAACTCTCACTCTGCAGGTGATGGCATGTGAAAGTTTACCGTTCCTGAAGCGATGATGCATAGCTGCAGTGCGGGTCCAGTGGGAGCATGATTCGCAATTGTTTTCTGCAGACGAGACTTTCAGTAGTAAAATTATTTTGCACAGATCGCTAGATTGCAGTGACAGATAAACCTGCAAAAGTTGTCTATTGATCATATACAAGACTCACAAGGATATGGGAAACCAGGAATGTATTTACCAGTGTAACTAAAATTAAATATTACGATTTCTGCTACAGTCTAACACCAATCAATGTACAGGTAATGTCTCCTCTAGACAGCTGTGGTTCTGGAATAAATCTCAGTATCTATAGCACACATAATTTTCCATTTAAAAACTCTCTCTCATACCCTCGCTGTTATCACTGTGCTGAATCTATATGTCCTTTATGATAGGACACACACTCATCTTCTCCACTCATGCCACAACATAGGCCACAGTAACTTTACAATTCAATATACACACATCTTACACAAACAGTGAGTTATCTTTTATATCTGTACAGCACCCGAAAAAATTATGGTATGCCTACACTCACACTGGCTGTATGTCTCGGTTCCCTTCAGTCATAGGAAATTGTCTGACAAAGTCTTACAATCAGCGCTTCTGGGAGGTGCTGCATCCTGCCAAGATTCTCTCAAATAAGTGATATGAAGGACAGGCATCAGGTGCTATGTGTGATAATGAATACTGCACCCGCAGATGTAATGCTTAGAAAGACAACACTGATGCAGGTTAGTGTACTGGAATCATCATCACTATTGATAGAATGACAAGGAAAATGAGAATTCGTTCTTCCTTGTGGTCCTAATGTGGCACTCCATCCATCACATGTTACCATTTCTGCTTTCATCATACACAAACTTAATCACCTCACCGGTATGTAGAGACTCCTATATCCCAGCACAGAGAATGTCTTGTGAATGAATGGGGGATTATGTTTGGCTCTTATAGTAATTACCCGCCGAATTACTGATGCCATCAGTATGAAAGCACCATCCTCCTTTTGTTTCTCTTTTTGCAGATGGCACTTTCAGTGACAAAAAGCTATTTTACACTGATCGCCATATTACACCGACAACTAAACCTTGCAGGGTGCCCTAATATCGTCAAATACAGAAAGACTCTTACTCGGTTACACAGCTCTTCCACTGAGGACCGGAACTTGAATATTATAGCATAAGACCGATCTCCAACCCAGCAATATATCACTGCATACCGTGTCGATGTAGTAAACGTAGAATTCGTATCCTACACCATACAAAGATCGCCTGTTTTACATCATTCATACATATATCGCAAAGACAGACAGCACTGTAGATATACTCGCGGCACTAGATATTTCCTTGTGAGGTTGGTGGTCATCCACTCCCGATGGGTGACTGAATTCACTCTCAGAATTATTCTACAAATTCGGGCTGACTCATTCCCCCTTGACACAAACGTGTTACTGTTTCTGATCCAGACCTGCTTCCCTGCTTGCTATTTTCTACACCCATCTCCAAATTCTGGCATTATACGAACAAATATATTTCGCATGGTTTGCACACAGCATTATCCCACCGACTGCTCATGCAACATAATTCTGAAGATGCGTATTGGGAATTATTTCTCAACAAACCCCAAACTTTAGCTAGGTGGAGCATGCTCTAGATGGCTGAGTAACTAGAAATTTATCCCGTTTGCGAAGACCTTTACGTGAGAACTCGAAACAAGTAGAGGCAATAGATATTTTCACTCGTAAATACTGATCCCTCCAACATTCCGATTCCCACTAGTTCATAGAGAGAGGTGGCAGTCAGATGATGTATGTTAGTGGAGGTATTCCAACTGACCTTTCTTTCCTGCCACTTTCCTAGGTTTCGAGAGGCTGCATTGTACTGATGGAATTTGAACTTCTCGCTATTTTCTGGGGGTGGGGAGGGGTGGGGGGTGGTAAGGTTAGTGGAGGTAGCCCAATTGTCCTTTCTTTCCACCACAATTCAAACTCCCCGTCAAAATCTGCCATCTTGGATGACATCATCGCCGCTATCTTGGATAACGGTACTTTAGGGTGGCACCGCCATTATCCCAATACTTACAGGTTTGAACTAATGACTACTAGACAGGATAGAATGACCAATCACATAGAGCAAAGAGTAAATGGGAACAAGACAAACCAGTGTGCATAAAAGTAGAAATGTACCGACTCAAATTATAGTTCGAGAGAGGGAGCTACAATATGTGCCTGATTTCCATTTCTCTGCAGTTTATCTGTAACAAGCGACATAAATGAGACATCAGTAGCAGAATTGGGAAAGGTTCTGCAGTGTTCTAACGAATATGTCCCACATGACAGTCAGACCCTATAAGTATGCCTATAGATTCTTGTGTACTCCGGAGCATAGCAGAGCTATTTAACAAAAACTACCACAAAATCCATAAATATTTTTGACAAATATTCCACATCGAAGAATCGATACTTACTTGTTATAAATGTTTTATATCTTTATATCTTTGGAACCACCTAAATCAAAGTGTATTTACATGTAAATAATAATCGTCATATCATAACAGTTTTTGAACACTAAATATGGAAAAATAAAAAGGGTCTCTTAGTTAAAATAGTTGGGGGAAATCATACAAGAAAACGGTCTGGAAAAAGCTGCAAGTGAAGTTCGCTGTCAAAAGATGTCCACTGCATTCAGATTAACACAAAATATTTCTAGTAAAAATCACGTTCTAAATTCAGTAAGCTTAGACATTACAGCACTGTAATCAAACCTCAGCGCCTTTATGGAGCAGAATCTTTACTTTTAAAAAGGAGGAGTGATACTGAAGAAATTCAAAAGAAAGGAAGAAAGTTTATTATGAAAATATTAGGCCCCAAAATTACTGATGGAGAAACTCAAATTTGTGAAGTAATAAGGAAATAGAAGAATACACAGACATACATGGTGACATGATAGAACGAAAACTTAAATTTTATTGGCACATTAAAAGATTTGCACCGACAAGGTTGACCAAACAAATAGTACAATTCTACGAAAACAGAAGTAAGGCCAAAACTGAGCCAATGAAATGGATTGCTGCGATTAAGGAGGATCTTAAAGCAGCTGGTATAACTCAGGCAGACCGTACAGATGGGAAAACATTTGGACAAAAGATATTTGATTGGAAAGTTGGTCGGAGGGAAATCAGAAAAAGGAGTGGAACACTGTGGTCAGATAAAAGAAAGAGGCTTCATTCTGAAAGGATTAAACAAATTTGGCACAAAGAAAGGCCAACCATCAAACGTGACATTGATGGATTGTACCTCGCGTGGTCCTACTGGGGCCATACGTGAATAATATTGTTGGAAATGAAAATATTGTTGGAAATGACTGTATTTTTTCCTAGGGAACGTAGTTAGGAAAGTCTAATTTTCAAATAGTTGTGCAGGGAGGGCATCTACCACGGGTTTTACCTTTGGCGGTCTTTTGGATAACCTTTTAGCTCCGCGCGGCTGGCAGGACGAATGGAGTAGCAGACAGAATAGTCTTGAAAGCAAAGGTGAACGTGGGGTACATGTCTAGTGGTGTGAATTTATAAAACACAGAAAAGCACGTCGATCCTCATGTACCGTGGTGTGGTTGTTGAGGCGATACATTAAAATGTCGTCTCTCAAATTATGGGCCGCGGACTGCAAGAATTCCCAGTCGTAGCACTTGCTGGAGTACTTGATCTATAGCTGCAGTACGAACAATGGCTTTTACAGGCGTCATGGTGAGCGTTTGTTAACCCACATAGAGGCATGAAGAGCTCGTATGTATTAGATTGCCGCAACATTTGAAGGCAAGTGCTTTGTCGTAACCAATTTTCTTAGTAGTATGTGAAGATATTATGGTCAATAGGGATTCAAATATTTAAAGTTAAAGGGTATTGCATTTTATATTCTCAGTAAACTCTTGGGTTTATTCGTCTACAGTAATTAACTTATCGTGTTTTCTTGTTCATTTTTATATATTTAATATTTTCTGTCGAATATACGATTTGAAATGTCGTATCTGATTACCACAGCATTGTTTCAGAGTTGTAAGTCATTAGGTTTTTACTAGCTGAAGAAGCTATTTTCTCTAGTGCACAGTGTTGCACTTGCCTTTTCGCTTACAGATGGTAAATTTGCTTGACACTTTAACGTACAGTTTCTCAATACTCATTCAGTCTTAAAGTTTTCAGATATGACGGGCGCAGACCTGCATATTAACCGTGCAGTCTGCAATTATCTAGCAAACTCAGTAAATAAAGTATATAGCTCCAGAATTTCGACGTAAAGTTTAGAAACATTAAAGGAGTTCCGTTCTTTCAGAGCGGGCGACTGTTTTCTTATTGCAGAGGGACTGTCATACGATAATTTAATAGCAGTTCTCAACCAGTCCTCTAACGATATTGCTTTTGTTTGTTTTGTGGAACTAAGCTACACAAAATAAAGTAGGCACTGCGGTGAAGTATTTGCGTGTGCTTTAGAATTTACGGTAGTACCCCGTATTCACTTACGCTTTGGAAACAAATAGTGGATTTCTTTGAAATTGAGTTTAGTTTGAGTAAAATTACAGCCAAACGTTGCTCTACATAACTGTGTTTGAGAATGTGCTGGTAAAGTGTAGAATAAATTCCTATACTCAGTCGGGTGAGTTAGAGCAGATATAATAACTTTGTAGACGATTTGTGGTGTAGACAGCCATGGTCACGTACGGAAGCCACGAGAATGGCCACAATAGTGGCAGGTTTTGCGTGTAACGGACAGGTAGTCAGTTCTGTACAGCAGGTATGATAAAATTCGATTATGGGAGGCATTAAGTACGATAAGTCAAAGGAAGGTGATCGTATTTGGTTAAATGCGTCACCACGTAACAGTAAAATCAAACGCTGTTGCGAAAACATTTGGGTAGATTACGAGCGATTTGTTACGTCAAAAAGCTGCAAAACGAGGTCACTTTAAATCAGAGGGTGGGATATAACTCCCTGATTATTCTTACTATCGATGGCCATGCAAGCAACTGAAACACTGAAAATGTCACTGCAATTAGCACACCAGGCCAGTGTCTTTTCCCAGCGATGCCTGAGGCGAATTTTGAAGTTACGTTAACCCGACTGCATTTCAAATGCCGTGAAGAAGTGGTCAACACAGCCTGTAAGAATATTAAAGTTTTGAGACGGGCTCTAACCATGATAGATGGAAGAATTCCCACATCAGCTCTACTATGGAAACCAAACGATGGATGCAGAAACAGCGGAAGATCTCGTAACACCTGGAAATGAACTTTCCCAAAGAATTTTCAATGCATGGAGGTAAACTGGGAGAAAGCTGAAAACATGGTAGCTGATCGATTCCGCTGCTGGAAACATGTTGCCGCACATGCTACCTAACATTGACGGAACTAAGAGGAGCGTTATATATTGATTTACACTTTTTTCCGTCATTCATGGTGCTCCATTTGACTCATCATGTAGATCTTTGACCTACCCCTTGTTGCAGTTAATGAAATGGATTTCACCTTAAAACGCGTTGTCGGCAGTGTACCCTCACGAAGCTTATGCTCATTTAACAACACAGCGCTCGTCCTCATACGAGTTGGACAACTACGACTACCATCGCTGAAATGGGGTTCAAGGTATTGCGGCAGCCAACGTGTTCTCTTGACTTGGCGCCCTCTGAATACTTCCCGTTAAGGGCTGTAGAAACCTCTGTGCGGACGTCATTTCACAGAATTCCAGGAACTGCGAACAGCTGTCCTGCGACTGTTGCGATAGACTCCAGAAAAGTAAACAGTTTTTGATGTTGCTGAGTTATAGTCATACAATAATTTTTAAATGAACGCACCGCCATGTGACTGTATTGTTATTTATTTAATTATGACCCATGTTTCGGCCTTTTATGTCATTGTCAAGTGACTAAGTTTATATCATTAACACATATTACATCAAGCTTAAAATTGGCCATAAATATGACGTGCTCCCACTATTACTTACTGATCTTTTTACAAAATGATGATTTTACATTTGGTATTTAGTGGGGAGCCACTATTTTTCTTAATTTAAGACCAATTTTGAGCTTGATGTCCTGCAATATATGTTAATGACATTAAGTCAGTCACTTGAAAATGGCATAAAAGGCCGAGACCTGGGTCTTAATTAAATAAATAACAGTCCAGAAAAGTAGATCGAGGAGGGGTTAATAAGTTAAAGGAGCCAAGTCAGGAGAGTACGGAGAGTGTGGCGGCACCTGGAACCTCATTTGCGCATTGGCAACCGTAGTTGTCCTACTAGTACGTGGAAGAGAGTTGTTGTGTTGCGCGAGCACGTTTCTCGACGGTCCGCATTTTCCACACACTGCCATTTATCGCCTGTGAGCATATGCAATGTTTACAACCTCCTTCCGTAGGAACATGTCGTCCAGCGTTGTCCTAAACGACCACGCTCCATTTTGTCCGACACATTTGGATAAGTGGGCTATACTCTGCACGGTTTACTCTTCTAGCAATTATCCTGTGATCTACAGTTAGGCTAAAATACTACATACAGTTTTTGAACTAAATGAGGTGACAAAAGTCAAGGGATACCTCTAATATAGTGTTGGATCTCCGTTGGCCTCTCTAAACGCAGCAACTCGATGTAGCATGTCACTCAACAAGTTGATGGAAACTCCCTGCAGAAACATTGAGCCATGCTGTCTCTATAGCTGTCCGTAATTGCGAAGATGTCACTGTGCAGAATTTTGTGCAGGAACTGATCTCTCTATTGTGTCCCACAAATGTTCATGTGATTCATTTCGGACGTTCTGGGAGCCCCAATCGTTCGCTTGGACTGTCTAGAAGGTTTTTCAAATCAGTCGCGAACAAATGTGGCCCAGTGACATGGTCCATCCTTGTTTGTGAAAAGGAAGTCCATGAATGGCTGCAAATGTTCTACAAGTAGCCTAACAAACCTGTCTAACAGTCCATTCCATGTCAAGAAAGCCCACACCATTACTGAGGCACCATCAGCTTAGACAGTGCCTTGTTGACAACTTGAACCCATGGCTTCGTGGGGTCTGCACCACACTCGAACGCTCCATCAGCTCTTACCAAATGTGGACTCATCTGACTAGGCCACAGTTCTCCAGTCGTTCAGCGTCCAAATGAATTGGTCACGAGCCCAGGGGAGGCGCTGCAGCGATGTCCCGCTGTTAGCCACGAGAGTCGCATCGGTCGTCTGCTGGCATAGTCCACCAACGCCAAATTCCTCCGCACTGTCATAACAGTTACGTTTATGTACGTCCCACAGTGATTTCTATGGTTATTTCCCTATTTGTTGCTTGTCTGTTATCACTGACGACTCTACGCTAACGCTGCTGCTCCATGAATGATGGGAAAGAATAAAGTGCAGATCAGCATGGAACGCCCCACCTATGTGAAAGGAAGACCTATTACAGTACTGTACCTAAAGATCTCATGGAACTAATTTTCAAGGAAGTCGTTTAACTTTTCATTAGCTGCGGGTAAATTAACCCGAATGCCAACGGTGATAGGCGAGGAGACCCCAGGCTGCCAGCGAGTGTTTCCGCTGTAGCGGAAACGGCGAGCGCTCCCTCGACCGCCGGCGGATGGGAACACAACGTTTGGCCGTGGCGTCGCCCTGGGGACGACAGAGAGCGCGCGCTCCGGGCTGCGGAACGCCGGAGAGTTCCGCGCGATGCCGCGGGGAAACGGGGATTATGTCCGGCCGTTCATCGCGGCGCGTACTCCCCAGCGACCAAATTGCAGCTGTTCTGCATAATTCCGGGCTCCATTATGGCTAAGTACTGCGCGCGGAAGCCAGAGATTTGGCTGCGCTGTAATCACGCACACAGTGGCCGCCGGAGACAATAGCTCGCTGCGGGCTTTAATGAGGGACGGTGGGTAATCATATATAGGTACGCTGCCGCCGCCACCGCTGATGCTACTGCTATGGAATACGCGATGTCGCGTAATGACTTCTGTCTCTCGTGTACTCGGATCATTCGTCGCATGGCCTTAAAAGCCTGCACATTTGTTGCTTTTGAGGTATGATGTCCCACTACAAATTACTAGTATAATATGTTGGTGTATAAGTTCGTAGCGTCTTTATTTTGCGTATTATTCCGTTTGCTATGGGTTCGTTTATCGCTTGTCAACTTTCGTTTGTAGTTCACTGTTGCTATTTGAGTTTACCGATTGTAATTTAGTCATTTGGTGATGGTGACGGTGACACTAGAAAACTGAGTGCGAAATGGAGAAATCGTAGCATTTCCGTCATATTGTTGTTTATGTTCACTATAGGGATGGCAGCAATTGTGGAAATCATAAACATATGTGTCTTGCGTGGGGAATAAAGCCATTGGACAGAACACGGCAACAAAATGGTTTCCTCTCTTTAAGAAGCATCATATTGACTCACTCCGCACGTTCAGGAAGGACTTCAGGGTTCGATGAAGTTCGGTAAAACGCATTAATACACAACGATCTACGCCAGAGAAATCTAGAAATTGCAATGTGATGACCTGTGATGATTACGCCAGCGTGAGATATTTGCATCAATGGATGAAGTTCAGAAGTCGAGTATGTGGGTACCACTTGTTCTAAGCAAAAATCTCAAAAATCAGCAAGTGGCTCTGTGTGCATCTCTCCTTGCTTATCATCAATTGATTTGTGAACAACACGGACCATTACTATCCTGTATCGTTAGTGGTGACGAGAAATAGTGTCTTCATGCTAACACGGCGAAAAGAAAGGAATAATTTGGCCCAAAAGAAACATTAAGTCCCTTTATAAAGACCTGGCGCACCCACAACAGCTAATGCTATGCATCTGGTATACTACGAATTTCTTCCCTCACTTGTAGCCATCACTGCTGACATTTATTGTCAAAGATTGAGACGTCTTCCAGATGCAGTCCAAGAACAACGTTCAGAAAGACTGTGTCAAGTTACGCTACTCCGCGATAACGCCTGCCCAGATTCTGATAGACTGGCAAAAACACTACACAGGACTTGGGTTGGGAAGTCGTTTCACGTCCACCATATTCACATGATCTTGCGCCTCAGATCTTTACCTTCTCCGCTCTCTAGCGAACAACCTCCAAGGAACTTCCTTTCCAGATGAAAAAGCACTCCACCAATGGCTCGAAGAGTTCTTCGTCTCAAAGCCGCGTGATTTCTACAGTCGCCTAATCGACAAGGTACTCCAGCGTTGGCAGACTTTTGTAAATAGTGAAGGAGAATATATTACTGATGACTAAAGTCTCTGTTACATATAGGTGCAATGCTACGAAGCTATGCACCAACTACTAAAACTATTAGGACTCCAACGGTAGTAACAGCTTTATAGGCTACAAATGTAATTACTTTAGTATGTTGGTACACTGACAGCTGCTTCAAAATGGTTCAAATGGCTCTAAACAATATGGGACTTAACATCTGAGGTCATCAGTCTCCTAGACTTAGAACTACTTAAACCTTACTAACCTAAGAACACCACACACATCCAGGCCCGAGGCAGAATTCGATCCTGCGAGCGTAGCAGCAGCACGGTTCAGGACTGAAGCGCCTAGAACCGCTCGGCCACAGCGGCCGGCCACTGACAGCTGTGATGAAGCTCCCATCTGATCAACATTTAAAGCATGTTAATTGAAACAACAGTTGTCAAACCTATTGTTTCTGAAATTATAAACATGTTTATGGTGAGGATGTAAACAATAAGCAACATGCAACAGGTGAAAGAAATGCGCGGGAATCAATTATATTGTAGGAGCGGATAGGTAAAGAGTAGGTAATAGAACCCGATATGTCCCAAACAAAGTTCATAGAAGAGAGCGAGGGAAATTCACACCTGCTGTAATCTGTAGAACAGATGTGGAAGACGTTGCAATTAGTTTCTGCTTCTTTTGCCGAAAATAATCTAAGGGCGATCTAAAAGACTGAGAAAGCACATTAGCAAAAGTGAAAGGATTACTGAATATTGACAACTGAAATTGAAATGACCTACACTAAACTGAGTCTTTAGCAGCGAGGAAATGAGAAGTATTGAAATTAAAATAATTGTCGATTACCTGTCTTCAGTGCATCATCAGCAAAGGGTAGTGAGAAACAGCCTGAAAAGCTTGTAAGGGCTTTGCAAGGTAGATTGTGATGAAAAATAATTGTTAAGAAGAATATTCGACACGTTTCGCCGTTCCCGAGTTAATTAGCATTGCGGTTAAATAGTCTGGCAGTTGCACGCAGAGACTCAAGCGTCCTGCGTGACACAATTAGTGCCAGTTGATGCTCTTCCTCTACTGTTTTTCTCATAGCGTAGATGATAACGCGAAAGACTGCTCAGCCTTAGTCTCGGGTTCGAGCCATACTACCACGCCATTTCTAACTTTTGTATTGCTCTCTTGTTCGGTTTTAAGAACCCAAACAAAGAAGTTTGGAGACACCGCCTCTGCCAGGTCACTTAAATTTGGGCGCACAACTACCTGACTGGCTAGCTTCAGTATAATTAACTCTTAAACAGCGAAACCTATCGAATTTTTTTCTTAACAATTATTTCTTAGCACAACCTACCCTGCAACACACAAGCTCTTTAAGCTGCTCCCGACCACACTAGATAGTTTTAAAAATCATTGTGCATGAAATATGAATCACATGGTTGGATCGCAATTGTAATTCTCTGAGAAAGATAGAAAGGCTACCAGAGTTCATGTTTCGTATTGTTTTCAAGCCTTGTAGGATACGTAAGGCGACACAGAGACGTCGTGTACTTCTATGAGACGCTGTTATCGGCAATGACAGTGTATGAAAAGGACATAAGTAAGGGGCTCCATTTGGTGGATGGTCAGTTCATGCAATTTCCAGATTTGTGGGGCATTTGAATATGACAGTGGCCCGATACAGGTCTGCAAGGGAACCCGATGACAGACATGTTCGTCGTCAAATTCCCGATCGACCACGACTGACCACAAGGAAAGATCACCGTACTGTACATCAACATTACATTTGTAATTACTTAAATAATGTGTAGAGCATGTCCTGTGTCGTAAATTGATATTCATAACATGCTCTAGATATTACTTAAGTAACGTCAAATGTAATGTTGTGACTTAAGCCACTTTAACCCTTTTCCGCTAAGATGGTCCATAACTGAGACCGGTCGGTATTTAGGTGTTAAATAAAAGCGGCTGATGGTCAAACATGCCCTTTACATGTCTCAGCAATGTGCCTAGCGACCCTAAAAAATATGGATTTTGTACTAATGACGGATGTCATCCAATAATTTTACATCTAACCGGCTCAACTTCCACTCCAAGGATGGTCCTCACATTATTTTTTATAATTTTTTATTTGTGATAAGTTCCTTTAGTACCAAACTGCTGAGGTCATCGGCCCGTAGGCCTACACATTACTTAATCTAACTTAAACTAACTTATACTAAGGGCAACACACAAACCCATGCCCGAGGGAGGACTCGAACCCCCGACAGGGGGAGCCGCGCGAACCGTGCCAAAGCGCCGCAAACCGAGCGGCTACCATGAGCGGCTCACATTATTACATAAATAAGACAAGGTGGCCCAGAGAACAGAGTGCCAGGGTACAAAGAAACACAGCAGAGGAAAGGAAATACAGTACTAAACTGATTATAGCAGATGTTGAAAGTGACCAACATTCATCTCTTGGCAATTTTGGGTCCTGGGCAGCAAGTTGCTGAAGGTGGATCGAAGCTGAACTGCTGGAATTGCTGCAGTCTCATCCGAAATGTTCTGCGGCAGTTCATGAAGACTACGAGGATTATTGCCTTAGAATTGAGACCTCCCCAAATAAAGTAATCGCACACTGGCAGATCAAGTGACATGGACAGCCAGCGTGGACAGGGACCAGACTGACCTCCGCTAACAACCCTGTCAGGGGTAAAGATTGTGTAAATGTGCTCCTAGGTTCGGCCGGCTGTATGGGCAGTAGCTCCGTCCTGTTGGAAGTAATTGCAGGTCTTTTCCACCTCCACTGTATGTATAAATTCACGTCCGATCGTATCCACTTTATTTGCCCCACCCTGTACAGATAAGGAGTCAATACATGTAAAATGTTTGGGTAAAATTGGTCCAGATTTTTCTGAGTTACTTTTCTGTCAGCCCTTTTCTCCCCCCACCACTGTTCGTGGTTCATAGCCCCACAGTGCTTCTTTCCAAGTAGAAAGTTATATATTTACAAAATTTCCTTGAAATAGATCCTGCGCTTCAGGTGAAAATGTGGAACGTACATACAAACATTTCCTACAGAAGAAGTGAATCACACAAAAGAGGAAGATGGAACGTAATGAAACTTCACGGACTGAGAGGGTACGCAGTGTTGTTTTAGTGATTACAGAATCAAGACAAATTTAATTGAGAAGCGTGCCATAAAAAATTGTATCCTCTTCAGAGGGAAGTCGGAATACAAGTGTTGTAGCTACTCTTCATGTTCTGGATACTGGCATGAGCAGGCCTTACACATGTTGTGTCGCTGACAGATCTAGAGATCTTGCTGGCCACAAGAAGGTCTCTCCATCACGCAGACTGTTCATAGATTCACGTGCCGTGTGTGGACGAGCAGTGTTCTGCTGAATTATCGCACCACGGTAATGTCGCTTGAGAAGTTAAGACACTGGGATCCAGGTTGTCTGCGACGCACCGAAGTGCCATCAGAGGTCACGCAATCTCCACCAGCCGTGACCGATGGCTTCACACAACACGACACCAGGAGTAACGCTATTGTGCTCCTCCAAAACTTTGCAAGAATAATCTCGCTCCCAGGGTCACCGGCACACTCGCCAACAATGATCATCCAGGATACTACATACCCGTGATTCACCGCTGAACACAATGCAACACCATTATTTATAAGGAGTTCATGTTCTTCTGTCAAAACGTATGGGACGATACAGCGCTGTCCAGCTGCTGCTAGTCTCCAGTCAATGGTGCGGGAGTCCAATACACATTCTCAGATGGCAAGTGCAGATTTTAAGCCGTTACCATGTCTGATGTTGATAGTCTACTTCCAAAAATGCCATTGCTGAGAGTTTTGATAACGTTTCAATTCTGTTGGTGGGCAGTGGGATGCCGTGTAGAGATGGTGACATTGTAGCATATTATTTCTGTACTGCCCAAAGCAATTCCTACGACACTTAGTGTACGTATCATTTGCTACGCGGACAAAGTTGGTGAGGCAGTAAGACGCTCCTAGCACACCCCTGTGCCGGGGTGCAAAAGAGTAACATAATAGGAACAGCTTTGGCAATTCAAAAGAAATTTGCTATATACATGACACATTTGTTGTAGCAAAATACTGTGGGTGAAAAATATCGTGCATACTTCTAGGAGTATGATTATGGAAGAGAAGATGTGACATGTGAATATGTTCGAAGGCGTTAACAAAAGTACTATAAATAATGAAAACATCTGACTGCCTGGGCGAAACTTTCTGCTTCAGGTCTAGACGCATCAGCTTGTAGCTCTCGTAACACAAGTTACGTAGCTGCGAACTAAGTTTAAACGTTAATGATTGCAGCAGTTACTTCACATTATGTACGCTGCTTTATAATTTGATCCGGCGCCTGGGCGAGTAGAGCTCATGTTGCAACTAAATACTCTCAGGAACAATGCTTCAAACTTTTGAATTAATTTTGTAGCCTTGAGAGAGAAAATGTGATTGTGTTCACTGCAACACTGGCTCCTATTTTAAGGTTACTTGCACTTTCACATTCGTGTGTAAGTAACTTGGGGAAAGATCCAGAAGCTACGTCTTTTCTCTTCGTATAATAAAGGCAGTAGTAAACTCATCTCTGTTGCGTCGAATATTAGGTAATTTTGGATCATTTCGCTCACCAGTACCGGCGGATTTTAATTCCCGCTCAGCGAGATCAGTGCGGCAGGCGTGGCGCTAACGGCGGCCTAAAATGCTGGGAGGACGCTTCACGGACTGGACGAGCAGTACCGCACTCTCAGACGCAGAAGAATTTTTCCTGTGGGCAAACTTCGCCATACCACTCGAACGAAGACAACTGTGCTGCCGTACTTGGTTATGCGTCGACTTTCGATAGCGAGTGGGATCGTGTATTGAGTGTCCCAGTGCACTTGTTGAGAAGCTACTAGATTGTGTACCGAGAGAGAGCTGTTCTTGCATGGGGTGGAAACAGTTTCCCTGTAACATTCTGACTTACGACATTGTGTTGAATAAGAAAGTGAACGTATTACTTTCAATGATTTATGAAGATTTTGTAATCCAACTGGTGAGGCTGGTGTTACTGGTCGATATTTAGTGCTTAGTCTAAGAAAGCTTTATCTATTCTTTAAACCGACTCTTGGTGTTTTAGAACATCATCACTTACTACGGCAGATTGGTTTCTAAATTTATTTTATAGTCAGCTGTGTTCAGTTAATATTCTCCGGGCCCAGTCCGGCTTAACAGTGATTTATCGTAATGCATGCAACAGCTTGCTAACCAATACGCTCCAATACAACGCAGATGAAAACGGGATTCTTTGGTGCTCATACCTCGGGTTCTATTGGTATACCAAACAGAACGATCAGGTCAGTGTCACAATCTTACACTACAGGCCAAAGTATGAATACTAAATACTTCCTCCAACTTAGGAATATGGAGCAGACCGTTTGGTTCTTTTTGCATTTGGTGTGATCTACGGTGGGCTTGATAGAACGTACGGAGGCACTAAGAACTCACAGGTGCTTCCTCGGAAAACGCCAAAAAATGTTTTCTTTACTACGTTTTCACTGTCAACAGCGGACCAAAACGCAGCTAAAGACTCCAAGATGGCTATGCACAGCAAATCGCTGGTATTTCTGTAATATATTCATAAGAGAACGGTCTTGAGTAACATTATTTTCTCGATAGACCCTTATCCCTTTCCCAGATGCAGAGGTTCAAAGCTACCTTAGTCGTACACGTAAAATATGCACGTAAAAATAAATAGATTGACTGATGACGAATGTACTCGTGATGAACCGATGATTTAATTAAACTGACGGGTATACCTGTGAATATATGAATGACTAAATAAATGAATGCTGAATGAGGCATTTCAGTAAATTTATAAGTGGTTTCAGAGAAAACCCCCAATCCGTGATATCCCAAGATTTAAAGTGACGGCTACACCCGTGATGATTGAATTAATGAAGTATTCGAGTAAATTTTACGGGTACAATTCGTCAAAAATGTATTTCGTGTGGGCTTAATATTTCGAAATAACCATTTTTTTTGCTAAACCTACCCGGGGATTTCAAGACGACTACGAACAGTAAATGCCTGAACGTCTTAGGATGTATTCCGAAGATAGTTATCTGGAACAATCTTGAAAATATTCTAGCCACCTTTATCCTTTCCTAGATGCAGAGGTTCTAAGTTACACCTCAAATATGAAGATAAAAAGCGGTGTTAGGTGAAAACGTTGTTTATAAATTGACGTAGCACGGAGAAGTATGATGTAAAGTGTAATCGGAAGGGTTCTGGTAATTTCACGTTGTGGTACTGAAGTACATGCAAAATTTTTGTCCACGTAGAATCTGGTCTGAGGTGCAAAATAAGTTTTGCGTTATTACAACTTCACTTAAGTAAACTATCAAAATTTTACTGACGCATCAAATTCTTTTCCTATGATCGACATGCCCTGCTGTGGCAAGGAATAGAAGGAAACCAATGGAAAAATTTTCATATTGGAGCACTTAAAATTTGAATATGTTCATGTTAATTTAAAATACTCCAATTGAAAAGTGGGATAACAGCTGTCTCAGTCTACCTTCCTCAGCATAGGTAAAGGTTTTCCCGAAAATTTTGGCATGCGGACATATTCACGCATTTTTGTACTGCGAAAGATGGCGAGAGTGGTAGTGGGAAAGAGATAGAACATAGTAGACGGTTGTGGTATAGAAAAAGCGAAGGACACTATGGCAGTGTGAGAGAAGGAGAATGACTCGATGGAATTGGAACATAGTACACAGTAAGAGAACAGTGCTAGAAAAAGAGTGAAGGAGCCAGTGACAGGGAGATGAGAAATAAAGAGAAGGAGAAAGTGGAAGTGGGCAAGAGCCAGTGATAATGAGGGATGAAGTCTATGACCAGACCACGAGCAAGCGAGAGGTAGTGACAATATCAAGAGACAACAGCAGTGAGAATGAGTGAATGAGATAGCGGCACTAAGAGAGAACAAGAGGGAGACAGTAGCAGTAGGACAGAATGAAAGCAACTTTGGCTATGGGGCAGGAGACAGTGACAATTGGAGAGCCACAAATACATGCATGCACGTCTAAAAGAACTTCGCATCGTAATTCAGAATAACACAGACGCTGCAATATCGTATTTGCCCGTCAACACCGGGCAAGAGACTTTCATGTCTCAGTCGAAGCAAGTGCTCTGCACCTAGTATGGCATTTTGTCTCCTCCTACCTTGTCGATAGGTCCTTGCTGAAAAATGTAATAGCTCAAGGAATTTGATAAAAGTCGTATTCTTGCGCTTTATGACGATGGATACTGTGTCAGCATTTGCCGTTCCCTAGAGTACAGAAAATCTACGATACATCTCTATGTGAAAAGGATGGAGGAGGAAGGCCACGTCAACCGTCGTCGTCGCACTGGACTTTTACGGACTACCCCGAAGGATCAGGACAATACTCCATTGCAGTGAGGAAGGCCGTTTTAGTACTAGCACTATAGGGAACATCCTTCAGATAGTTATCAGCAGGTCCACCATTCGTCATCGTCTCAACGAGAATTGAAATTATAGACGAAATCAGCGGCTAAGGAAATGTTGAAGGAGGAACATAGAGCTGCCAGGTTTAAGTTGACACCAGCGTGCTGAAGGAAACCGCTATCGTACTGGGAGCAAGTTATATTTACGGACGAGAAGGTGTTTTCCACCGCACCTTCGGTGAAATTAAAAGCAAAGGAATTACCATTAAGAGCTCAATGGGACTTCCACTGTTAAATACAGAGCAGAGAGCGGATAAGTGGAGAGAGTACACTTAAGGCTTCTACGATGATGATGACTTGTCTGACAACTTGATAGAAAAAAGAAACGGGAGTCGACAGGGAAGAGATATGTAATCCACTATTAGAATCATAACTTAAAAGAGCTTAGGAAGATCTAAGACCAGGTAAGGCAGAAGGGATAGATCATATGCCATCGGAATTTCTAAAAGTGGTTGGGGAAAGTAGTATGAAAACAACTATTCACTTTGGTGTGTAGAATGTTTGAGACTGGCGATACACCATCAGACTGTCAGAAAAACATCATCCACACAATTCCGAAGACAGAAAGAGCCGACAGGTGAGAGAATTTCCGCGCACTCAGCTTAACAGCTGATGCATCCAAATTGCTGACAAGTATAATATACAGAAGAATGGAAAAGAAAACTGAGGATGTGTTAGATGAGGAGCAGTTTGGCTGTAGGAAAGTTAAAGGCACGAGAGAGGCAGTTCTAACGTTGAGGATGATAATGGAAGCAAGACTGAAGAAAAATGAAGATCCTTTCATAGCATTTCTCGATCTAGGAAAGGCACTGGACAATGCAAAATGTGGCTATGTGTTCGAAATTCTGAGCAAAATTGGGGTAAGCTATAGGGAAAGGTGGGTAATGTAAAATATGTACAACAACCGAGAGGCAGAAATAGGACTCGAAAAAACGAACGAAGTGCTTGGAGAAAGGAGAGTGTTACACAGGGATGTAGACTTATGTAGACTTTCGGCCGTACTGTTCAATCTATACATCGAAGAGGGATATAAAAGAAAGGTTCAAGAGTGGAATTAAAAATCAGGATGAAAGGATATCAATGATAAGATTCGTTCATGACATTGCTACCCTCAATGAAACTGAAGACGAGTCGCAGAATGAGTTGAATGGAATGAAAATTCTTATGAGTACAGAATATGTATTAAGATTAAATCTAAGATAAACCAAAGTAATGAGAATAGCGAGAAACTAACATTACAATTGGGGATCAGGAAGTAAGTAATTCAGCAGCGTTGGCAGGAAAATAGCCTATGACGGACGAAGCAAGGGGGAGGTAAAAAGCAGATCAGCACTGGAATTTCAGGCAAAGAGAAGTCTGCTGCTATCAAACATAGGTCTTGAGGAAGAAATTTCTATGAAAGTACTTTTGCAACAAAGCATTGTATGGTAGTGAAACATGGACTGTGGGAAAAGCTGAACAGAAGACAAATGTGGTGCTGTAGAAGAATTTGAAAATTAAGTGGACTAAGAAGGTAAGAAATGAGGAGGCTCTCTGCAGAATCGGCGAGGATAACAATGACAAGAAGATGGGACAGTATGATAGGACACCTGTTAAGACATCAGGGAGAACGTCCACGGTACTGGAGGTAGCTGTAGAGGATAACAACTGTACATGAATTTAGAGATTGGAATACATCCAGCAAATAACTGGGGATGTAGGATGCATTTGCTAGAGTGAGATGAAATGGTTGTGAAAAGGTTGGTGCAAGAAAGGAATTCGTGGGGGGCTGCATCAAACCAATCGGAAGACTGATGACTCACAATAATAATAATAATAATAATAATAATAATAATAATAATGGATGACCCTTTACAAAAGACATGAACTCGAGCAAATGGCAGTGTGAACATAACATTTTGCCTCTGGTGGATTTAAGAAGGGTGTTGTGCGTTGCGGAAACCTCCCTAGGGGAGATAACACGAGAGCTAGTATTTTTTCCCAACAAATATGACAGTGTAAGAAAAACGACCTACTAAACTTCATCACGTGTTGATACTACACAATAACGCACTCAACCAATCCAGAAGTTTAAAAAGTCATCCATCATGCACTAATTCTTCTGATCTTATGCCCTCAAATGCTTACCTTTCAAGCTCTTTATCTGAAATTTCCTCTCCGTACGAAACTGCACTTCGAACCGTGTTTGACAACATCTTTATTTCAGATCCAGTAGGTTTCGACAGGTGTTGAATCACCTACCTGAGCGTTGTCAGATTATTTTAGAAAATGCGAGAGATTATTATGTTGATGATTAATTTCTCTGTGTTCACTGTTCTGTTAAATAAAATAACTGACAATGCTATTAAAATATGTATTCTCCTAATCCGAATGAAATGTAAATTACCATGATATCCTTACAACAAAAGCTTAAAGTACCGGCAACAGGAGTGTGCCTATACCAGCATAAATTAGTAAGATACTCTTATTATTCATTCTGGACTTCGAAAATATCTGTGTTTACTTGCTGTTCTGTGTCACACTTAAGTAGTAAGGAAATTTGATATTTCAGAAACAAAATAAATAAAATTTCTTTGTTGACTTCGGACATGACTGGATGTAGCTCTGTGACAAAATGGGTAAAAATGTGTCCTTCAGTGAGACTGGAACTGGCACCTAATGCAGATTCCACACCACAAGCGAATGCATTACCTATTTTTTTTTAATTTTTATTTTTTTAATTTTTTTCCCGCGTTAGCGCATTTTTTTGTGGGGGGGGGGAGATGGATCAGGTAGTGGGCTGGCGGAGGCAAGGTGGGCAGGGGTCGCAACCCGAGGCCTGGCCACGATGTCTCCTCCCTCCCATCCTGGGGATGTGATGTGGTACAAAGGATGCAGTTGGTGTATTATTGTGATTTTTTTTATTTTATTTATTCATTTAGTTATTTTTAATTTTTTTTTTTTACAGTAAGGAACTGAAAACTAGTAAGTGCACTCGTTACGTCGAGTTGGGGACGCACATAACTAAAACCATGTTAATAGTTGCAGAAAAAGGCATAAAGAAAGAGAGAAAAGTGCAGGGCGAAGGAAACCATGAAACAAAACTGAAGGGTGGAATCCATACAACCATTAACAAGTGCTACATCTTGCACCGGATGGGAAACAAAATCTGCGAAGACCTTTTCGCACTGGGAACAAAAAGAGGAAATGGGGCAAATACTGCTACAGAGTGTGAGGGTTCACAACGAGCTTTCCATCTGCTGCATCATCCAGGTATGACTTCTCGTAATGATGAAAGTAGATCCCACGTTGTACCGTGTAGTGTTCTATCATCGTCTTGTAATTTTAGCTTCTCTTACCCGTGATGTTCCAGCTACATGGAGGGTCGTGGAACGCACTCCACAAAAAATTGGAAAAATATTGTCGATACTTTGGGTTACGGAGGATCTTGCAATGTCGTTCTTGCAAATAGTTCCAAAAGTCTAAAGTGTCCTTAGTGCCGTCTTGAACCAAATAACGCACTGCATGTCCACGAAGCCACGTCATTGCATTAGTTTTAGTGCGTGGGTAATACGTCTTATCCGGGAATAAGATAGTCTTGGGGTCGATATGATTCGGCGTTACCCGAAGGAAGTGTGCTGACATTTGCCTCACTAAGTGCCACACTGCCGTAGACTCGCCACAGCTAAGACGGTGTTCATCGTTGTCTTGAACGCCACAGCTCGTGCACGTGGGTGAGTCTACCATGTGGATCGCATGTAGCCTTGATCTGGTCACCTGCTTACCGTTGACAGTGATTTACCACATCGCCGTGACGTCAGTGTCCAGTGTTACGTGGTGAATTGTCCTCCACACTACTCGCCAGTTGACGTTCGGGTGCTTCCTCTCCACGACGTTATCGGGTCGTCCACCTTGCCGTCGCCAGTTGAGTCACTGGTAAGGCAAGTCGAACGTAACTGAGTTGGAGGTAAAAGACACCGATGTAGAAGAGCAAGGAGAGGACGTAGTGTATCGGCACAGGTGGCAACAGGGAGGGCGGTACTAGTTCACCTATTAACAAACTGGTCAGACTGTCCGGACGGCGGTGCCATGGTTTGACTAATGTGCTCACAAATAGGGCGACTGCTCTATAATGAACGTGATAAAGGCCAAGCCCTCCGCGATCCGGGGGAAGGGTGAGAGTCTCATATTTGATCTTGAAAAGCATTCCTGAACTCACGAAGGACCCAAAAGCCGCAAGTATACGGCGAGCTAACATCACCGGTACAGGTAATATCTGGGCGATGTGCAGAATGCGTGACGCTAAATGTGTGTTAACACACTGGGTCCTTTGGACGATGTCCAGGGGTCGTAGGCGGTTGTTGGCAATTCCAGTTCGAACATTTCGTAAAAGCCGTCGAAAGTTGTGAGCAGCGGTCCGTCGTATATCGTCTGTAATATCAATTCCGAGACATTTCCAACTATCTCTGAGCTGTAAGGGGGTGACACTGTTCTCAGACAATCCAACCCCGATGTTCATCGCCACCGATTTTACGACGTTTATACGACTACCAGTGGCCATGCCATATTTCGCTATCCAATTCAGTGCGCTAGCGGTGTCGTCACCGTTGTGGATGACAATCACCAGGTCGTCAGCGTACGCTTTACATCGGAAAGTGTGGTCTCGTACCGTCATACCCGTTAGTCGTTGGCGCAGGCCGCAGAGGAGTGGTTCCATGGCCACAGCGTAAAGTAAAGTGGACAGAGGGCAGCCTTGGCGTATCGATCGAGAAATGGTGAGGGGCTGCGAAGGTCGGCCGTTGACGATCGCCTTGGACGTCGCGCCACGGAGTAGTCGCATGACGACAGTGACGAATGGCTGTGGGTACCGCATATGTTGGAGGACCGCTTCCAAATAGTCGCGGTCAACTCGGTCGAAAGCTTGACTAAAATCGATTGCCACCAGTGCACCCTTCAGACGACATGCCCTCGCCAGTGAGATCACGTCGCGATATTCACTGAGTGCTGTTTGAATATATATTGTCGCCTCCTAATGACGTTTGATCGGGTGAGATAACATTTCGTAAGGTCTGGCGTATCCGCGCCGCCAACAGTCGAGAAAAGATCTTAAAGTCGCAGTTCAATAGCGTCAACGGGCGGTAGTCCTGCAGTCGTGAGCCACCGGACGGTTTGTGAATAGGAATAATCATCCCTTCCACAAGGGCCGCAGGGAGCGGCACGTCCGGGGAAAGTAGTTTGCGACAGATTTCCGTCCATCGGGAGGCTAATAAATATTGAAAAGTCCGGTAAAATTCCAAGGGGAGGCCATCAGGACCCGGAGACTTGTTGACAGTTCCTTTTCTAATGGCGTCGATCACTTCTTCTTCTGCAATTTCGTCCATCAAGGCCGCTTCCATTGCCGGGGTGACGGTGCCGTAAATCGTCTGAGAGACGTCCTCCAGTGCTGTCTGATCAGGGGTCTGAGCGGAATAGAGTTGGGAATAATGATTGTAGAACGCTGTGTTTATGTCTTGTTGCGTGGTGAGGCGACGACCGTCCTCCGTGTCGATGAAGCGTATCAGCGCTCGTTGGCGTCGTTTACGTTCACGAAGGACGGGGAACATTGATGGGCGGAATCCGATCCTGCGTCCTCGAGCGGATGACTACCCCCTCTAGGTGGCGTCGCATATGAGCGAGGATCTGAGCCTTAGCACGGTGGACCGCCGTTTGTCGTTCCGGGGACGGCGCCATTGCATCGCAGTCGCGCAGGACCCGGAAGTAAAAGTCGAGTGTATGTCTTCGCCAAGTAGCGTGGTCGCGACCGTAGGTTATCAACGTCCGCCTCAGGCCGGTTTGGCGCAGTCTAACCACCAGCGGATCGTTGTGGGATATGCACGGAGGCGATTTTCACACGAATGCCACGTATCCTCAACAGCTTGGCGGCAATCCGGGTACGACAGGTGAACGATGTTTAATTTCCACGGGCTACGGCTTCTCCACACTTGTTGCCGCCGCAGGGTGACGGCACAAACGTAAGCTGGGTGGTCCGAGAATGCTGCAGGCCACAGTTCCGCATCCTGTGTTCCAGCGGTGAGACAGCGTGAGACAGCCGGGATGGTTCCTCTGAAAGGGCACGGCCGACTTCCTTCCCCATCCTTCCCCAGTCCGATGAGACCGATGACCACGCTGTCTGGTCTCCTTCCCCAAAACCAACCAACCAACCAACAGCGTGAGACATAAATCCGATCGATACGGCTGGAAGAGTGACTCGTGAAGTGCGTGAATCCCGGTCGGTGGCCGTGAAGATGTTCCCAAGTGTCCACCATCTGCAGGCCTCGAATTAGCGTCTCGAGTTCCGGGCACGGATTATGTCGTGGGAGTTGGTCTCTGGGTACCAGTTCGCAATTGTAGTCACCTTCAAACACCAGGTGGTCGTGGCGGCCTTGGAAGAGCGGGGCGACGTCTTCCGCAAAGAATCGTGAACGTTCGCGACGTTTGTCCGTCCCGGAAGGTGCGTAGATATTGATAAGGCGGGCACCCAGTACTGTGAGTGCCATTCTTCTTGCCCCATGCAGAACAGGATATCGTCCGCCACTATCCCTTCCCGAAGAAGTACAGCGACACCGCTGCCTGTTGGGGAACCTGGAGAGACGCAAGCATCGTAACCGTACATGCCTGGGAAGTCGTCGACGTACACTTCCTGGAGAAGATCGATGGAAGCAGAGTTCAACATATCCTGAGGCAAGGATAACTTAGCGCGCGTCCGTACAGTGTTGATGTTTATAGTTGCAACGCGATAAGTTTGTGGTCTATCCGTAGCATCCGTGTTGGCCATAAACACCCTTGTAAGGCTGTCTCGTCACTGTAACTGATGGCGGGAAAGGATCAACACTGGTGGGGTAAATTTCCCCCCGTGTCGTCCGACACGATGGGCACGGAGTGTTCCTCACAGTCGTCCGCCGAGTCGCCATGAAATACCAACGGCTGTTGGTGGCTGTTAGTGGCTGCTGCGGCACTCGGCGCTGACTCCATCGGCTCTGCTGGCTGGGAATCGGCAGTGGCTGTCTGCTTGTGATACTGCTGTTCTGTGGGGTCGGAGGGGCTGAAGCCGTCTCCACGGCGATCCGTTGAGTTTGATGTTACAGCGGCCTCTGTACCGCAGGTACCGTCGTCAGAATTTCCACAGTCCATGTCAGACGATCGCGGCAAACACTCGTCCGATGGAGCACGCCGCCGTCTCTCGTGTTTTTGCGGGGAACGCTGTTTACGGACGTGTGTTTCAGTATCTGAATGTGGGTGGATTTCTTCAGCTGCTCCGGTGTCTGGAAGAAAAACCGCTGTCGGCACAACCCGTGGGTCAATGTCCATCTTGGCATCCACGCCTTCTTGCTAGATCGGTCGTTGATTATCTTCAGGTGGGGGCGCCGTTGTAGAGGCCGGATCTTGTACTGTAGAATCCATCATGGTCTCGCTATCGGGGGCGGCTATCGGACTAATGTGGTCAGCATCGGAAACTTCGGCGTATTTGAGAGGAAGGGTCGTCACCGTAGAAGGAGTCATAGATTCACCTGTCGGGATTTGAGTAAGCCGACCGGACGTGCCCTTCTTGGCCACAACCAGAGCAAGTGCGTGGCTGACCGTCGTACATAATGATCGCCCTACATCCGCCGATGACAAGATATGGCGGAACATGTTTGGTCAGTTCAATTTTAATCTGTCGTACCCCGTTAAGAACGGTCCATTTTTTCGGCCATATGGCTGATCACTCTGCCGCAGGGCTGGAAAGCCGCGGTGACCACGTCCGGTGGCACTTCGAAAGGGAGTTCGAAGACGCGTATCGTACGGAGGCCAAGCCCCGCGTGATCGATAGAGACTGCCCCGATATGGCCATCAGAATTTTTGAATTTAAGATCGTTCGCATGTGCGCGCACGACTTTGTTGCACACTTCGTCACTTACTGTCTTGACGTAGACAACACTGCTCGTAATAGAGAGATGGATACCAATTATGTCTCGCGGTTCAATTTTAACGCCGTCACGTAGAAAACGTTCCACTTCAAAAGCTCGCGGTCGTGCATGATCGGGTTGAAAACTGATCTTGATGGTGGTTTGTCTGTATGAATCTGCCATGTTGCATCGGTAGTGATGTACCCTAAACTAGCGACAACGTAGTAGTAAACAATTACGGGCACTCGCGACCGCGCGAACGGGACGTAAACAAGACGTCCTCGCCGCAGCGTTGCGGAAATCAGACTGCTCAGAGCTAGCGGAACACTGTAGCATTGTGTTCTCCAGCATTGCTTCAGTCCTGGTTAGGACAGGTAAGCTTCCAACATAAAAGACGTCATTAAGTACAATTTTCATGTTGACTGACATGCCTGGACTCAAAACGGTAAATTGATAACTTATGTGAAAATCACCCAGGCTATGTAATGGAAACGACATAGATATATCTAATGAATTTTGTAGGCTACTTCTGTGTCATCCAGGAAGTATCCTGTGTTGTTGAAAAGCTTCAGTTATACGTCTAGCAGGAAGAACACCAGCCTTGAGGTGTCTAGAAAGTGACTACTGTTCGTGTCTCAAAGATGTGGTGGCTGAGCGACAAAACATCCGAAGTATATGTCAATGAGTATTATTTGCATATCCGTAACTGGCTTTAGGGACTAGAATGTAGCAGCTAATAATGTTCAAATACACCGACTGTAGACTAAACAACACAGACCATTACTTGTCACAATCATCTGTCTTTTTCTGTCATAAGTTTACTGAAACTAAAAATTTCCTCACCAGATATGTTTCACACTTTTGGAACTTTTCCAGTTGTTATACTGTAAACGTTATGGGTAGGCAAAACATCTTTTTTATTATAACAGACACGGTAATTTTTTTGACATTGCTGTCGATGGCACTATCCATGAAAGACAGGCACACAAACGAAGAGACTGCAACACAACATAGGGTGCGAAATGTAACATCGGCAGGGAGACTTCGCAAGCTACGAATAACGTGAAGTACCAAATCAAGGAAGGTTGTTATGCAGGAAACCATAAGAAATGACAGGAAACTCAGGCTCAAAATTCCGTTGAAAATTAAACTAGCGAATATACGTAGCGCAACTTCGATACCAGCCTCTGCTGACACGAAAGGAGAAACTTTTGTTACCTGAAAGTGGAAAAAGGAACACAAGACGCTGACAGTAACGTCTAGAGTGGGTCATACTTTACTACAACTATCATTCAGTCCATAAATACTAAAAGAATGAGACGTTTTATCTATTCGTCTTGATTAAAATGTGTCGGTTTCTGATGCTTTGTTAATAAAAGCGAGAAGCGCTTATGCTGAAGAGCTTTTCACAATGCTCTACGCTTAAGACGGAAAGAACCTGAAGTAACAATAGGCTCACTAAGCTAAGCGTGGTGCTGAGATTCTATGCGTCGCTCACACCTCTGTGTTACTGCAATAGTCATATGAGAATTATAGAGTTCTTTTGCGGCGACACAGATTGGCAGAGAGTTCTGGAATTATCAGAGACAATCCATATGCTGCTGAATCATAACGCCAAACTACCACTGCATAAGGTGATACGTGCTCAACAGTGGGTGAATAGCTTCAACATTACTAACTACTCACCCTACATATAACAGAATCCCAGTATAGTAGTGAAATGAAACACTATTCTCACATCCGACGAAACAAATGGAACTCGTATCATGTCACTATTCATCAGAAAATTAACCACGAATAGTGTCCACTCGCTTTTGATCCCAAGGAGAGAAGAACCCTCCTATAAACTGAGATGACGCCGAAATAAACAAAAGGAACAGCCGACCGCTGTGGCCGAGTGGTTCTAGGTGCTTCAATCTGGAACCGCGCGACCGCGACTGTCGCAGGTTCGAATCCTGCCTCGGGCATGGATGGGTGTGCTGTCCTTAGGTTAGTTAGGTTTAAGTAGTTCTAAGTTCTAGGGGACTGATGACTTCAGAAGTTAAGTCCCATAGTGCTCAGAGCCATTTGAGCCAAAAGGAAGTAAGGAACTTTTCTGTACTTGACATCAGTCACAAGGAAATAATTTTTCTGAGAAGCATTTCTTCTTCTCATATCATAGCACTTGTTTTAATACGAAGTGAGAAAATAAACATTTTAGGATATGACACTACATCCTTACCATAGTCCCGATCGGAAGTGACACAAAAATCGTCTCTTTCCTTTCAGGCATTACTACCGCTTGCAGATAATTATTGACGGACTTAGGGACACGAAGTTTTGCATCAGAATCTGCCACACGTTATTTACTGATTACGGTTTAGGGAAGATGTAGGAAAGTTGAGTAGTCTAGAAGTGAAGACCTTTGTGCATGTATGCATTCGCTACTGACTGACGGCTGTCTGTCACAACTCTTTACGAAACTGACGCGACAGGGAACACCATCATCAAAGTCTTCAGACATCTTTCATTAAGTCACCAGGAAATGGAATGAAAACCAAATGAACGCCGCTTTTCGAGTTGTATTCAACAGATAATAGAGTATTACTTAAGGTGTCGCATATACCAGCCACGAATGGTCCACCTGCTCATGCTTATCTGGAGGATGTTCCCGATTTCTGTGCTACTCCTGTTAGGGTCCTCAACAATGCAGTGGAGGATGCTATTCTATTAACTCTCTGTGGAATTTCATGGACGTCCACTACGACGATGGAAGTTGACATGCCCTCCTTCCTTCATCCTCTTAACCTATAGATGTATCATAGGTTTTCTCTATCCTAGAGCACGGGAAATCGCGCTGATACAGTATCCATCCTCATAAAGCGCAACAGTCAGACCTTTATCAAATTCCTTTAGCTGTGACGTTTCTCAGATAAGTTCCTAATGACAAGGCAAGAGGAACCTAAGCGGGAGAGCACTTCCTTCGCCTCGGAAGTCAAATTCACTCCGGATTCCATGCTTCGAAAAAAGATTTAATAAATTAGTTCCTTGTCAGTACTGTTTAGATTATCGTGTAAGTGTATTTTGTCTTTAATCATCATGTGTAATAATAATGACACCGTTTTCAGAGATTAAAAGTAAAATTTAGGTTCACATTGTGATGCAAGTCTTATTGCTTCGGCTATTGTATGTTAGTCAACTGTGTTACCTCATGTATTACACCACAGAAATACGTAAAAGCGCTTCATATGTTCAAAGGCTCTGAGCACTATAAGACTTAACATCTGAGGTCATCAGTCCCCTAGAACTTAGAACTACTTAAACCATCTAACCTAAGGACATCACACACATCCATGCTCGAGGCAGGATTCGAACCCGCGACCGTAGCGGTCACGCGGTTCCAGACTGAAGCGCCTAGAACCGCTCGGCCACATCGGCCGGCGCTTCATATGTACAGGACAATAGTGGAGCAGGTAAAGCGGTGAGTCTGTAACATCTTATTGCCGATTTAGAATACTGCCACTTGTACAAATCTTAATTCTTTGTAAATGTAGATGACTGGGTGTTGTGTGATGTCCTTAGGTTAGTTAGGTTTAACTAGTTCTAAGTTCTAGGGGACTGATGACCATAGATGTTAAGTCCCATAGTGCTCAGAGCCATTTGAATCAATTTGTAAATGTAGTTTAGGAGAACAACGCCAGCTGTAACGTTCAAAGTAGTATCGCAGATTGTTGTGTGTATGGCTTCCAGTGTTCATTGGAGGAAGGCAAGGACAAACGGTGTCCCCTCGTTTCCCTGCTACGAAAACACTTCAGTTTTATGACCTCAGCCTTCGTTTTCTATTTGTCCGTGGGGGAAGCTGGTACCACTGCCGTGTAGCGGGAAGCCAGCAGAAGGAACGAGCATTCCCAACAATCAGTACCTTGTCGATTAGTACTGGTGTTAGAAATATGCGTTCTCATTCCCACCAAGTACGAAGTGCGCGCTGTAATTCACTACCTAAATGCTACGCCGCTACAGTTTATCGCGAAATTGTTTCATTTTATGGAGTGGACGCAATGTCGAGGTAGCACGTGAAGAAACGGGTACGGAATTTCAATTCTGGAAGGACGCAAATTCTCGATGAAGGCAGAAACGGAAGGCCATCTATTGTGAGTGATGATGTGGTGTAGAAAACTGAAAAACATCTCCTCTCTGATCGTGGTTCGACAAGTGAAGGCGTGCATGCAGTTTTTCGAAACATTTCACGAACTGTTGCTCATGAAATCGTAACTGATCGACTAAATAATCGCACGTTGTTTGCGCGATGGGAGCCCGAGATGCTTCCCGAAGCACTAAAAATGAAGCGGCTGCCTACTCATTCTCTTCGAGACAAAAATTCAAAACTCAGCAGACAGCGTTGAAAATCACGGTCTCAGTATTTTGAGACAGATAAGAGGTTCAGCTCGTTGATGTTTTGGAAAGAAGTGAAACAATACATGCTGCAAGATATTGTGAGATCATGAAGAAACTTCGTAGAGACATACAAAACAAATGCCGCGGGATGCTGACAACGGAAATCTGTCTGCTTCGTGACAACGCGCGTCCGCATATTGCTCATGCAACACAAGAGTTGTTACCTTTGTTTGGTTGGGATGTTTTAAGCCACCTCTCTCACAGCCCCGATCTCGCACCTAGTAACTATCACCTGTTGACTACACTGTGGGAGCACCCTCGTGGAAATGACTTTTCCGATGACGACGAGGTGAAATTCGAAATGAAGAACTGGGTGAAAAAAGGGACGGTAGACGTCTATGATACATTAGTCAAAAAACTCGTCTCACGTAAGACTGAATGTATTGAGGTACATGGTGACTACGTGGAAAAATGATGCTAGACGCATACTGCAATGCTCATAAATTTTATTAAAATAAAATAATTTTTTGTTTTTCAAAAAATTCTTGTAACCTTACTTTCCGGACTAGCCTCGTACTTGAAACAGATGACATATAGCATGTCACCTGGAAAGAAAGATCGTAACATTTAAAAGAAGAGATTGAAATCTTCTGGCTTTGAAAGTGGTGTTTACCGCCAGTTTTCGCTTTTTACAAACTTCTATGATGAGGGCAAGTGAATGAAGGAATCCAACGTAATTTCGTTTATGAGGTAACGTCTTTCTCAGTTAATTTAATTTTCATGTAATTTACGAAAATTAGAGACATCCGATACTGACTTGAAAAGTATTCCCTAGGCATGAGAAGGACTAATTAACTACTTGCTATGGTCCAGATGACACAGAACGCCGCAACCATTTACAGCGAACTAAATATTTACCTGTTTCCGGGCAACTGCTTACAAAAATGACCACGAAGCGTTAAATGCTTTCTTGAGGCAGTAGTAAAATGAAGCTAGTAGCAATAATGACAGTGTTAATAGTAGTATTTGGTAATTTCATACTCTGCTGTTGTGTTTCTCGATCTAGGAAATTTCTTGAAGAAGTGAAAATTTCAAAATGACGTCGAATCAGGTCTATGGAGGCTAAAAGCGTCTTTACATCTCGCCGAAGTGAGACTAGCGTAATTTCCGTCTCAGAACGCTGCAAAACTGCTGATAATCAACCAATTAATTGAGAAATGAATCTTTTTCACCGTGTCTAATGTAATCTGAGCACATTATACGTTACGACACAATCGTGAATGTAACAAATGTTGGGTTCGATGGTATCGTGGATTGATACCAATTTCGTACTAGTGAGGTGTGTGTTCGACTGCCGCTTCCGTCATGTGTTTAGATACACACGAGCAGATCTCCTTCACGTCTACTAATCCCAAGCGAAGAACGTCAGGTTGCACCGTAATTCAGAATCCCCATTATTAACATCACGTCCCTTCGCTAACAGCCGGCCGGGGTGGCCGAGCGGTTCTAGGCGCTACAGACTGAAACCGCGCGACCGCTACTGTCGCAGGTTCGAATCCTGCTTCGGGCATGGATGTGTATGATGTCCTTAGGTTAGTTAGTTTTAAGTAGTTCTAAGTTCTAGGGGACTGATGACCTCAGAAGTTAAGTCCCGTAGTGCTCAGAGCCATTTGAACCATTCTGAACCTTCGCTAACAGCTGGAGCAGAGCCGGTTTAGGTTGTGCCAAAGCGGGGGTAGAAATCATGGTAACCAGAAGTTCTGTCTCCAGAGACCTTACCTTCACTAGAAACCTTAAGTTATTTAATGAGGCAAAGGTCACTTCAGGTCACAGGGCTCTCATTTTCTTTGAAACTGAGGCGCTGAAAAATTTGATGCTGGGCTGGAATTAGAATTCGGAACTCTTCTTTCATGGCGTCTGACCCATATGTGTCATTTTGTTGTTTTTCCGAAGATTGCAAACTCTTCTAGGCACGAATGTGGGTTCTAATCCTGATCCATCACAAAAATACTGATGCTTTTGTTTCAAAACCTAGCATATGCACACTTTTAATGTCTCTTCATGTGCTGTCAACAGTTATGATAGGTTCCGTTGTTTGAAGTCAAACATGCACAAATCTCGCCACTGGTGAGCGAACAATTCTTAGATAGAAAACAACGGTGGTTGGTGCTGAATTCGATTCGGTGTTAGGAGAAAACATTGTATCCTCATTTCAGATTCAGATTCGAGTACTCACTACTGGTGAATAAATTTTGTATCTAACATCTGATTTTACTTAGTTAACAATCCGATTACGTTCTGGGTTCGAGTCCCCGTCGTGAACCATACATCGCGGCATCTCGTTTTAAATACGTGCAACTGTAATTATATTAAACGTTTTTTGTACTTAGTTAACGGGAAGCTAATGTCTTGTCAGGATTCCACGAAGAGCACAAAAGTTTGCAAGCTCAGATTTTATTACTTATACTGATGAGAACTTCGATATTTCACGACTCTTTATGTCTAGGCACCAATCATGAACATTGCTGTGACCAAGTATCGAACAGGCACGAAAGCTTTGCTTAGTTAGAGTGAATATAGGTGCTTGGTTTCAACCAGATCGCCACGTCTTTTGAAATTCAGATATATGGACAAATAATTGCTCAATTATTTGTACAGAGAAGTTATTGGTAATACGATGTTAATGTTGAGATTTCCATTTTGCGCTTGCCGCTGTTAATCCTATTGCTTTAAACTAGTTAGTTCAACATCCAGTTTATTAAAAACCACTCGTCTCAGGAACGAAGTTTCGCAGGTGTGGGAAAAATCTCTTAAAGGTCAAGAATACTTCGAGTTGTCAGAGAACATTAGGAGTCCAGGTATTGTCTCAAAATATCTTGTTCATAAAGTATTTATTTTGCAAAAAATTGGCTGGAATGACTTACGTGACAGAATTAGTTAACTCAAATTCTAATGAGCGTGCTAGTTATTTTGAAAAGTCACTGATTGTAATTAAATTGAGTTTACAAGCGTAAAGAACTGTATCATCTCTAATGATGCGTTTCCGAGTCTTTGCGAATTCTCTAGTGATATCTTGTGTTACTCATTTCGGATATTCCAACGTCTATACTGTAAAGAGTCTAGAGGATCTGAAAGAGAGCTGCGTCATGTGGGCTGCTTGAGAATCTGGCGAAACGCGCATCAGGGCATTCAGATATTTCTGTGTGTGACAGTGCATCCACTGAGAACTATTTAAACATTTATATAACCTTACCAACGTATCTAGCATCTGTCCCAGGATCGAATTCCTTGTAACCTTACAGATTTTAGCTCATTTCCAAATCGAAGTGTGCAAAATCTGACATCCGTCTAGTGGTTTGCTCTCCTTTGGCGCGCTCGCTTCTTACTCTCCTTTTTCTGCACTGGCGCGCTTCTGCCTACTTCGTTGAGAGGAACTTCCATCTATCTCTTTTAACCCCATCGTTATAGTTCCTTCAGCCTGAACATGGACCGGTAAACCATACAGCATTTTCACAGATTATATTTATAGAAATTGCTCATATTCATTATGGAAATTGTAAAGAAATAGCAACAAAATATACATAAAATTCAGCCAAATATTATTGAAAAATAACTTAGCCTCATTTAGAAATAGAGGTGTGCACAATCTGATAGGTGACGGCTAACTAGTGGTTTGTTCTCCTTTGTCGTGCTCACTTCGCACTCTCCGATTTTTCCGTTGAGGCGCTTGTGTCTCCTTAGCAGAGAGGGACTTACCTCTATCTTTTTTAACCCTACTGTTACGATTCTGTCGATCCTGCGCATGGATCACTAAACCATACAGCATTTTCACAGATTATATTACATTCATAAAAACTGCTCATATTCATTACAAAGATTATAAACAAACAGCAACAAAACACATAAAATTCAGCCAAAATATTGCTGAAAAATAACATAGTATTAAAAGTGGGAGAAAGTGTTGTCGTTACAAATACATAACGCCACTTAAAAAAATCTTATATTGCTCTTGGGCAAGGTTTGCGTGGAGAATCCTTGTCCGTCCTCTGTTAAAGCAAATGCCGTAATCCGGGGCTACTCTTATTTCTTACCGAAACCCTTCGTTACATAAGCTTCGCTGTGAAGTTCCGACAGTATCCGGTGACCTACTTTCTGTGTGGAACGTGGCTCCGCCTGCAAGATGAACATACGATAGGCTGGAATAATTCAGAGCACTTCGACACTCTGAGATCGATGGGCCGGCGGCGCAGAAATGCGGAGAAGGACAGGCAGAGATTCGCTTGCCTGAAATATTTACTCCCACATCTACACTGAGGAAATGCTGCGCAGTTAAAAGGAGGGTAGGCATCGATCGGGAGAGAAACTGAGTGAGATGGTGGGACGGAGTAGGAGATACCTTCGACGACCTCGTACTCATTCATTGATTAAGTCAGGTGGCACTTTTGGTCTTTCTTAAAATACAGACACTGCAATATTCAGGTACTATTATGACTACTGCATTCAGTAATAACTCTTCCCAAATTCCTTAAATTTTCTTCTTTGGCAATACCCTTGAAATAATGGTATTAAGAACGTTGTGGAGACACAGGCTACGTTTTGATGATACGGGAAAAATAGAGACACGGAGGCCGGCTGAATGTTACGTGCTACTATAGAGAGTAACGGTTCATTCAAAGATGTCAGATGCAGAAGACGAGAAGTATAGTCGTTCATAGAGCAACCAGCTTCGTCCTTCGTCCTTCTGGTATTCGTGGAAAGCTACCAGACACTCTCAAAATTGCCTGTACTATGTTTCTTGATGAGAAGTGAATGATTTAGTTATACATTTAATTATAAATTTGTTTTCTCGTCATCGTATTCTTAAATATTACAGTGTACAACACTAAAGTAAGAAAGTAAGTTAACCTCGGATGTAGAGATAAATTATATAGCACGATTTTAGTAAGGCTTTTCCCTTCCAAACGGGAAAGTAGCTTGATGGATACCATAAACTATGTCATAAGTAGTCATCTAGAATACTCCAAATACCCATAGGTCAACTGAATAAAAGTAATAAAGGGACCTAGCAACACTAATAAAACCAAAACTACAGTAAAAAACTTCTTTGGTTAATGTGAAGGGCTCGCACTTTCGGGGCCACATCTAGAGCCCTAATTGCGTCGTTTCTGCCTTTGGGACCTCTTTTGAACTTTATTTTCAACTTTTCTGTGAATTCTTCTTTTGTCAATTTCTCTTGAGGCTCAGTTCGTGTAGTCGTGTAAGGAACAGTTTGCGTGATATGGTGCTTGGAATTCTTAAAGGTCTGTGTTTCTTAGTTTCCTCATATATGATGCCTCATATTGTCTCTGAGTTTCAAAGAGCTTTCTACAATTTTCTTTCGTAGCTGTTCCGACTCCTACAACGGATTGTGTTGCCTTGATCAGATTAAATCTTAGGTGCTTGCGTTTGTCAAATTTGTAACTACATTGAACGTCATTGTTTTGGTGTTCTGTTCGTATGTGGGCCTAATGAATGAGGTTGTGACTTTTTTTCCTTTCCCCTGTGCTACTGTCGCCTTGGTTTTGCTATGATTTAGGTTTTCGGCTGTCACTAAAGACAGTGGGAGAGTTCGAAGCTGCGAAGTCTGCTAGTTTCCACTAAGTAATCTATTTTCGCCCTGGCGTTTCGTATGTAGTCAGCTATTAGGTCCTAAACTCCTTGTCCACTGTCTTCAGAATGTCCAGCTGTCTCTGAAGCTTTGACTGTTGATGAGCTCCAAGATACTGTGATTCCTGTAGCACGTTTGTCGAACTAAGAACTTACACCTGCTGACTTAATATGATACTTTCTCTGTTTAAGCTTTCTGTCTGTTCCCCCAATTATGATTGCACTACAATAGGCTCCAGACTGTTTCTTACGAGAGCAGGGATGGTGGAAGAAACTCGTTTTGCTTTTAATTTCGGTTATAATTCACTTGAAAGGTTGTCAACGGAGGCTTATTTTTTCCTTTGGCGATGTAAATGCTGGATAGCTAAGAGTAGCCATCCCAACAGACTCTACAGTTTTGCGTTCTTCTTTAAGTACCCTATGTGATGCACTTTGTTTTTATTTCATGCTTGCTTCTTTGGCGAACAGCTACTCCACCGATACTTTGCTGCTTACACTACAGTGCAGTTACGAGAGGCAGTGAATACACTATTCTGCAGCCTTTAACGACCTCCTTTGTTAAGCACAGTTGGATGACCGTTAATTGTAAAAAATGTTCATGGAGTTAAAAAAAAAGAAGCACACAAACTACACATCACTCGCACACAGTTAACCGTTAACTCCTCTAGTAGTGTCCTGGAGACCCCCAGGTGATATGAATGCAACACATAGTGTGTGAACGGAACAACAGATGGCGCCTGTGTTTTTGGTAGTCCTCAGTGAAGTGCTGCCGCTTAACGCGGAGTGTTGGATGCGGTGTTTCCGGTAATATTTCGTGAAGTTGAAAGAGGACTCAGAATACCCCACGAGAGTATTAACGTAAGTAGTTTTTCATTATCTCAGTTAGTGTTTTACGCGACTGAAGTCTTAGAGTACTTCGAAAAGAGCAAAACTTCAATGATAACGTCAATTTTTGAAGGGTGGGTTGGGCTGTTTGGGGAAGAGACCAAACAGCGAGGTCATCGGTCTCGTTGGATTAGGGAAGAATGGGGAAGGAAGTCGACCGTGCTCCTTGAAAGGAACCATCCCAGTATTTGCCTGAAGCAATTTTGGGAAATCACGGGAAACCTAAATCAGGATGGGCGGACACGGGACTGAGTCGTCGTCCTCCCGAATGCGAGTCCACTGTGCTAACCACTGCGCCACCTCGCTCGGTAATTTTCAAGGTTATGTGCGTATGTAAGCATTATTTTTCAGAATGGCATCATCGAAGTCATCAGTAGTTGATGAGTTTGAAAGAACAGTGAATGATCCTGCGTTTTTGCAAGCTGATTAGGAGAGCACAGCAGATGAGGATAAATTTATACCAAGTGATCATGATTCCATCTCTGAAGTTACATCAGAAAGTATTTGTGAGGAATCAGATGAAGAGGCGAGTATTAGACCTTCCACTGACAAATATTTTTTTTGGAAAAAATCAATGCTACAAGTGGTCAAAAGAAGCTCCTCCGACAACTCGTACCCGTGCTCACAATATATTAGTCGCCCTCCAGGCGCTAGACGTGAAGCAAAAACGCTTGATTCATATTACCTGCTTGGGAATTGATCATTCCTGAAGATTTATTACAGCTAATACTCACCATTACAAACGTCAAAATACATGACATGTCAAACAAATACAGAGCTCCTCAATCAGTATTCATAAAGTCGATAGATATAATAGAAGTGAGAACATTTCTAGGTCTGTTTTATTTATCTGGAGTAATGAAATCTAATCACGAAAATGTTGTTGGAGTTTTTGTTATGATGGTACTGGTCGTGATGTGTTTCGAGCCACTATGAGCGTTCGTAGACTCTTATTTGTTTTGTCGTGTTCGCGTTTCGATTGTGCTACTGCAAGAGATACTAGGAAGGCTGACGACAGACTTTCAGCTATTAGAGATGTCTAGAAACTCTTTATAGACGAATATCAAAAGTATTATATGCCAGGAGCGCACGTGACAGTCGATGAAATGTTAGTACCCTTTCGTGGTAGGTATAAATTTCACAAGTATATGCCTAGGAAGACAATTATATACGGCCTCAAAGTTATTTGCCTTTGTGATCCACGAACATTCTATATATATACAATGCGTTTGTCTACACAGGCAAAGGGACAAATAAAAGTAAATGACCAATTCCAACATAGGATGTTTTGAAATTATTAACACCAACTGAGGGAAGCTATAGAAATGAGACAGTAGACAATTGGTTCATGTCACTTAAACGCTGTGATCAACTGAAAGCCAAAAAGTTGACTGTCTTAGACTTTCTAAAGCTAAATAAACCGCAGCTTCCAGAAGGATTCAGACCAAACAGAAAGCGCCCAGTATAATCTGCATAAATTGGGCCTAACGAAGGAAAGACCATTTGTTCTTACGTTCCTAAGAAAGGTCGATCTGTTGAGTTGCTTTCATATATGCACCACGATCAGAAAATTAGTACTCAAAAGAGAAAACCGGAAATGAGCACTGATTACAATGCAACAAAAGCAGGAGTGTTCACAGTAGACCAAATGTGCACCAACTATTCGGTATCACGGCGAACTTGCAGATGGCCAATGTCTGTATTTTATGCCATTTTAAACGTAGTAGGAGTCACTGCTGCTGTTTTACTTCAGTGCACCAAACGGCTTGATCAAACTGATGATTTAAAAAGAAGAGAATTGCTACTGAGGCATGGAATGGATGTAGCAAAACATCACGTTCAACGTCAAGATGTCCTACCTCTTTCTCGTAAATGAGAGTTGTTGTTGTTAAATTTGGTGGTACTCCTCTTGCCTCAACATCTTCAGAGCCCGAACCCATGAGAAAAGCAAGATGCTACTTGTGTGGAAGAAATTCGGACAAGAAAACCGAAATAGTGTGTGGAAAATACTCAAAACATGTTTGTCGCACTCAAATGAGTGAAAATGTTTATAATATTCAGTGATAAAGGTGGAATAAAAAATAAAATTTCTTTAATTTACTGTTTCGTTTATTTCATTGGGGTACTGCGAGACCCCACTAGAGTGTTAGTGTATGAGCATTTCACTAGAGTAGTTAAGGGTTAACAGCGCTCCAAAGTACACTAGTAAAGATACAGTCATACTAAGATCGAAACATAGAAAATTAAATAGAAAATAATGTATGGAAATTGAAATTCACTCAACAGCACAATAGAACAGTTTTGATAATATACTAGCACAAAAGAAAAATTTATCTTTTCGTAGTACAGAAATTTTATGAAATTTATATTTTTAATCACAGGGGTTCAATTTTCAAGATTTTTGTAGAATAATTATTTTTTGTATTTCTCTTTTTAATTAGGTATTTTAGTTTGGTGAATGAGTTTAGTATTAAGTAACAGATTTCAAACGTATTTTTCCAATGTGAAATTTTTAGATAAATTAATTTTATAGATGTCAGAGAAAATTTCATAGTTGTGTTGGCAGGACATATAATACTATACAGTCGGAGTTTTTAACATTTCAAATGAGATCGAAAAAAGGATACGATGGTAAATTTGAGAAATATAACATGGTCTAAACGGGTTATTGCACGTTAAAAGCCTAGGGTTTATATGTCACACCTGGAGATACGTAGTTGTTTTTCCGTATCCCACTAGTCGTGAAACAATCGACTACCGTGTCGCGCACACGGACGTCGACTTAGTGCGGACTGGGATGCGGCAATCAGCCACACACAGCAATGGCGCGAAGAGAGTACACAGGTACATAAAATGAACCAAAACAACTGGTGCTATTACCACAATCACGGATCCGTATTTCGTTTGCATTGTCCGTGATAAATATGACCTGATTATTAAAACAGTAGAACGTTCCATGGCAATTTGCTCAATGTGAACGGTTACCACAAATGGTCTTCAGCAAGAAGATTTAGTTGGCAAGATTTAGTTGGGATTACTGCATAATCCCAATAGTATTCCTGGTACAAAGCTATAATTTATATATACTCTAGCGAAGCACGGTTTCTATTCAGAAAACTGAAGCTGATGCAGATTTCACAAGTACTCTTAAAGTACATACAGAGAAAGGAAGCGGATTCAGACATATTTACTGACTGATTTAAGACAAGAATTTTACGAACAAGTTAAAAAAAATGTAAATTATCAAAATCAATCATTATTCTACTTTTTCAAGCATAAAAGCTTCGGTAGTTGAACTCTTCAACAGAACTCGCTAGAGCTTAACGTTCAAGAAATTTAAATCTCCAGGTTCATGTAAGTGGTCTGATGCTATACAAGGTTTGATGAGGCAATATAATCACACAAAACCCAGGACAATCAAAATGTGGTCGGTTAATGTAAGAGGGCCTTTTATCTATTGCACACAAAACATCTAAATGACTAGCTCAAACCCTTCAAGAAATGTAATTATTTCAGAATAACTAAATAGTTATTGAGAAATATTGCACTGAAAACTGGTCCACCGAAGTTCTCTTCATTCATGAAGTCCTAAAAACTGATCTTCTAGACGACGATAAATCTCGACCAGTACCTGCAGGATTTTGTGTAGCGAAAATGTCGAAAACGAAATACTCGTGAAACTGTTTCCAAGAGAAAATTATGTGCAAGAATGGTGGCAAATCTATCGCAAAGTGGGTAGAATTTAGTAAAAGCATTTTACAACTGCAACAGCTGAATTACGTTGCAGAAATATTATGAAGGGTCAGGTCTGTGAGATTACAATACCTTGCAGTACGTCATGGAGTAAATATCTTATTTCATTAAATATTTCTCATTCTGAAACTATGTCCATCTAACTGCCATAAACGAATATCTGCACCTCTATCACATGCTGCTGTGTGTGTGTGTGTGTGTGTGTGTGTGTGTGTGTGTGTGTGTGTGTGCGCGCGCGCTCACGTATATGTGTGCACGCTTACCTATTTGTGCTACACAAGGTTTCCCAAAGTCAGAAGTCCCATTAATGAACCAGCGTCGTTAGACTCTAAATCTTCCAGGACGCAATTTAACGATAAAACAGGGTGAGGCGGAAAGGACGAACAGGCTGAGGCTGTCGGAGTGGAGAGAGTGATGTGGTGACGTGATCGGTAACTCCTGCCATTTGTTTAGTCAAGTTCATGGAGTCATGGACTGTGCAACATCGTATGTTTAGCTACGATAGTTTTGTGCACAATAGTGAGTCTATCGTTGCAGTGCAGCGGGAGTTGTGTCGCCATTTCAGTCTCGCTAGACATCACAGTGTTCCCACTCGCAACACCATTTTACGTTGGGTTGAATTATTTCAAACACGAGAAACAATTATGAACAAAAAACCACCAGGAGCTCCTCGCTCGGTTCGGACGCAAGAAAATGTGGAAAAAGTTCGGCAAGCCAAACTCCGTAGTCCTGGTCGATCTGCTAGAAGACAATCGGCTGAGCTGCGCCTCAGTAATCTCTCGGTAAGGCGTATTTCATCCCTACAAAATGGCCATTATGCGAAAATAAAACCCAAGAGGCTATGAACAGGGGCTAAATTTTGCCCTATAAATGGAGGCCGTATTTGAGCAAAATGAAAACATTATTTTGCATATGAGTGATGAAGCTCATTTCCATGTGAATGGAAAGGTAAATCAGCAGAACTGTCGTTACTGGGCCAGTGAAAACCCAAAACTACTGCATGAGAAAACCATTACATAGTCCCAAGGTGACTGGTGTGCTGTGACAGGTACAGATATTATTGGTCCATACTTTTTCCAAGACGAGAATGGGAACACTATTACCATAGCCTGTTAACGATATAGAGAGAGATGTTCAATAAATTCCTGCCTGAATAAAGAAGAAAACGTATTCCTATGCGGCGAGTGTGGTTTCAGCAGGATGGAGCTGCAGCTCACACGCAAGATTGACTATGGAATCAATTAAGACTGTTTTTCGTGGTAGAGCTATTTCCCGGTTCGGGGACATTCATTGACCTCCTCGTTCCCCTGACCTATCCATATGTGACTACTTTTAGTGGGGTTACCTCAAATACGTGTGTACGCGCATAAACCACGTACACTTGAAGGAAGCTGTTCGTGAAGCCAACTTCCGAGACCGCCTTGAGAAGTGCATCGCTGAAAACGGCCGTCACCTGGGAGATGTTGTTTTCAAGCATTAATTTTGTTAAATGGCAACATTATTTGAGTGTTATTCTGTAATTAAAATTTTTTTGAAGCACTCCTAATGATGTATTGTTCATTTGAAAACCGTTCATCCTTTATGTCTCACCCTGTACAATATGTGGCGACAATGATATACTACAGCATCTACAATGTCAGTGGCAGTCAAACCAGGCGTGAAGACCTTTAACTGTGTGAGACGAGGTATATAGCGTGACTGTGCGAAGTGCCGCTGGCTTGAGAGAAAGACGTACGATCTGGCCTTAGCAGCGATGAGCGTAGTAACTTTTCTCGCAGAGTGGAGCTCTGACGGGAAGCACTGTAACAAAAGGAGGTAGAAGGAGAGAAATTGAAAGAGAGAGAGAGAGAGAGAGAGAGAGAGAGAGAGAGAGGTTGGAGGATAAAGGGACAGACACGAAGGACCAGAACAAAAGGTAGCGCTGCAGCTACGTGTGGCGGAATCGCGAGGATAGAAAGACCTAACTAGACAATATGTTGGAGAGAGAAGCAGAACGTCGAACGATGCGACCATCAAACTCACAATGGCAAACGCAGACCATGACAGAGCTGATGTGATTTTAATGGAGATGAGTTGCCTTACTCACTTACACATTTCTTGCTACAGTCGGCGGCAAAGCAACCAATTTTGTCACATGCTCCTTGATTTCTTGTGGCGATGCTGAGATTGAATGCCACAATACAACTGAAAACAATAATGGCGCCAAAGCAATAATGATCTACAGCATTTCTTCCCTCATCTGTAACGTAATTGAACAATGCAGTGACTGTTCTTACGCTTTAATAAACCTCCCAGGCTTCCACAGTCGATAGGTAAACGTCGTGGCAGTAACTAAAATTGAAGCTGGTCTTTAATTACATGTACTGCCTTCAGGATTCACTGAAAATGTACTGTAACGAAAATAACAAATTGTATCACGTGTAAATTATTTTGTATTGTCTGCTTCCTATTTTCTTCTTTACGTAGAACGGGTGAGGTTTGTACTTACAGCAGTTTCAGTAAAATAATCTCTAATGTATATACCAAGACGTGCTGAAAAATAATGTGTCCGAAATTTTTGTTTCTTTCTCAATATCAAGATGGTTCAAATGGCTCTAAGCACTATGGGTCTTAACATCTGAGGTGATCAGTCCCCTAGACTAAGAACTACTTCAACCTAACCAAACTAAGGAGATCACACACATCCATGCCCGAGGCAGGATTCGAACCGGCGACAGTAACAGCAGCCCGGTTCCGGACTGAAGCGCCTAGAATAGCTCGGCCACAGCGGCCGGCTTTCTCAATATCGAATGAGGTTCTATATGTGGGGATACTGTACACTCGTCTCTAATAGGATGCCTAGAAAGTAGTTTTCTCGGATAGCTAGACAACATGCAAGCAAATATTTTTAATGGAGTTTATTACAATAATTGAATTGATAATACTTAACTTCGTATTTACAACGAATTGTCGCAAGCAGCTGGCGACAGGCAAATAATCAATGTCCTACAACGTATACAATTTCCATGCAAGTAACCACACAAGTTGACAAGTCACTGACATTGTTAACATCACTGCAGCTCTTATAGTGCGGCTCTTCTAGTGCTCGCTTCTAGTTCGGGTCTACTAGTGCTCCCGAGGTTAGGCGGCGAATCGCTTTCATTCTCTTCGTGTAGATGTCGCTCCTGTCGTGGTGGCGCCCTAGTGTGCGAGCTATTGGCTGACGTAGTCTACATCTACATCTACATCTACGTGATTACTCTGCTATTCACAATAAGGTTCCTGGCAGAGGGTTCAATGAGCCAAGTTCAAGCTGTCTCTCTACCGTTCCACTCTCGAACGGCGCGCGGGGAAAAAACGAGCACTTAAATTTTTCTGCGCGAGTTCGGATTTCTCTTAGTTTATCGTGATGATCATTTCTCCCTATGTAGGTGGGTGCCAACAGAATGTTTTCACGATCGGAGGAGAAAATTGGTGATTGAAATTTCATGAGAAGATCCCGCCCAACGAAAAACGCATTTGTTTTAACGATAGCCACTCCAGTTCACTTATCATGTCCGTGGCACTATCTTCCCTATTTTGCGATAGTATAAAACGAGATCTACTTATCTGTACTTTTTGAGTGTCATCCGTCAGTCCCATCTTATGCAGATCCAACAACGCACAGCAGTACTCCAGAATAGGGCGGACAAGCGTGGTGTAAACAGTCTCTTTAGTAGACCTGTTGCACTTTCTAAGTGTTCTGTCAGTGAATCGCAATCTTTGGTTGGCTCTACCTACAACATTATCTATGTGATCGTTCCAATTTAGGGTATCTGTAATTGTAATCACTAATAATTTAGTTGAATTTACAGCCTTCATATTTGTGTGATTTATCACATAATCGAAATTTAGCTGATTTCTTTTAGTACTCACGTGAATTACTCCACATTTTTCTTTATTCAGGGTGAATTGCCACTTCTCGCACCACACAGATATCTTATATAAATGATTTTGCAATATGTTTTGGTCATCCGATGGCTTTACAAGTCGGTAAATGACAGAATCATCTGAAAACACTCTAAGGCGGCTGCTAAGATTGCCTCCTATACCGTTAATATAGATAAGGAACAATAGAGGGCCTATAACACTTCCTTGCGGAACGCTGGATATTATTTCTATTTCACTCGTGACTTTCCGTCTATTACTACGAACTGCGAACTTTCTGACAGGAAATCACGAATCCAGTCGCACTACTGAGGCTCATTCCATAGGCATGCAGTTTGGTTAGAAGACGCTTGTGAGGGCCAGTTTCGAAAACCTTCTGGAAATCTAAAAAAAATTTAATCAATTTGACATTCCCTGCCGCTAGTACTCATTACTTCATGAGTATAAAGTGCTAGTTGTGTTACGCAAGAACGAAATTTTCTGAATCCGTGCTGACTACAAGTCAAAAATGTTCAAATGTGTGGGACTTACCTTGTTTCAAATGGCTCTGAGCACTATGGGACTTAACTGCTAAGGTCATCAGTCCCTAAGCTTACACACCACTTAATCTAAATTCTCCTAAGGGCAAACACACACACCCATGCCCGAGGGAGGACTCGAACCTCCGCCAGGACCAGCCGCACAGTCCATGACTGCAGCGCCTGAGAACGCTCGGCTAATCCCACGCGGCGACTACATGTCATCGTTTTCTACGAGGTATTTCATAATGTTCGAATACAATATATGTTCCAAAACCCTACTGCAAATCGACGTTAGTGGTATGGGCCTGTAATTCAACGGATTACTCCTACTTCCCTTTTTGGGTATTGGTGTGACTTGAGCAATTTTCCAATCTTTAGTTACGGATCTTTCTGTGAGCGAGCGGTTGTACATTATTGCTAACTATGGAGCTATTGTATCAGCATACTCTGAGACGAATCTGACTGGTATACAATCGGGACCGGAGGCCTTGTCTCGAGCTCTATCTGCTGAATCGTTGTTCATCTTCTTGCCAGCGCTTGTCGTTACGCCAGATCATTATATGTCAAATATTTATTAATCATTTGGACTTGCAGCTCCTTGTCTTGACCGTGTTTGCTGTTAAAATTGTAGGATGTGACGTCCGCCAGTTATGCAAAACACCGTTTTTTCTCAGTACCCAATCATGTTTCAGCACCACTGTGCTATCATCAGTGGGTTTCCTTTTTATTTATTCTGTAATGTGAACATTTTTATTAAATGATTACAAAATTATGAGGATGTTTAGCTAAAACAATAGTTCGTTTATTCTTGTTAATACCTTCACACTTGGTGTGCATGATTTTTTCCGGATCACTGTTTGTTTTATTGTGATTATTCTTGTGTCTAGTTCTGTTTGTTCATGGGAGTTCTGTTTAGTCTATGGAGCGTGAATGTGCAGTTCGTTTGCTTATGTGACAATGGGTGGTTCGATAGGTTATGAATAGTGACGCTTGTGGTTGTCGGTTTCCTCAATACTGTGAAGTTGTGTGTGTGGTTTGTTTTATGTATTGTGAGATCTAGAAAATGTAGTGTGATGTGAGTTTGTGTTTGTGATGTAAATTTTTGGGTGTAAGTTGATTATTTCATTGTGCAGCTGTTCTACGTGTGTATGTGGTTCATCAGTCAGGGATATTATGTCATCGACATTACGGTATCAGTACATAACTTTGTAGTTTTTTGGTTTATTATGTGTCTGAAGATCATGTTCTTTAGGTTGTTCATAAATATGTAAGCTAGGAGGCTATTGATGGATGATCCCATTGGCAATCCATGTTGAGAATAAAATCCTTTGTTCAACACAAATAATTTTTCGATGTTATGGTCTTGAGTATGGTTGTTATTTTATTGATGTGTATGTCTGGTGTGTTTCCTTGTTGTTTTAATCTTTGTGTGATGATGTTGACTGTTCCATTTATTGGAGTACAAGTGTACATTGATGTGACGTCGAATGATATGAGAGTTGCTGTGTCTGGTATGTATATGTTCTTGATTCTGTCGATTAATTCCTTTGAGTGTTCCAGGTTCCTGTTATGAAAAGTGCACAATTTTTTTTGGTATTATATGTGTCTGTTGGGATAGGTGGTAGGATGGAGCTTTTCGGAAGTTAATGACGGGTCTTAATAGGATATAATCCTTGTGAACCTTTGGTGGGGAATTTAGGGTGGGTGCTTTTGGATTTTTCTGTGTCATCCTTTTTACCTGGCCTTTTAAGAATGTATTTTTGATGTTTTTCAGTGTCTGTTGAATGTTTTTCTGTTATCTTGCTGCTGGGTCACTGATAAGTTTTATGATGTCAAATATATTACTCGGTCGACTTTCCCGTTTCGCTAAAACAAGTTGCTACACTCTACTATTAGAGGGCTCCGAAATGTAGCGTGTAAGATGGTGGTGCGTAAAGTAACTATGTCGGTGAATTAGAAACAGCGTGCTGTAATCGAGTTTCTGATTGGAGAAAACGTGCCTGCAATTGAGATCCACAGTAGAATGAGAGCTGTGTAATGTGGAAAAGATCCAAAATTATGGAAGGCTCATCTGAATCTATTCTCCTAATCCGTAACGAAACTATTGTGAATTGGCCCTGTTCTAGTAACAAACTTGCTTGAGAGTACTGCATCAGGTGACTCATATTTTGTCTTCTTTTTCCAGAATAAATTGTGTGTATATCTCTGTGATTAGCTGACAGCTTCCTCTAAAAATATTGGCGGTCCCTGCATGTAATATGAGCTATGGGCCCTTCCACGCTAGCGACCAGTGTGAACTACTTCCGCTTGAAAACAAACAAAACGGTGAGTGGACCGGAGTTGCAATGGAGCGCTGAGCAAAAGAATGAATGCAAACGAGTGGAATACAATAACAAAGAACGCCGGCGCTCGATTACACAAAGCACACGTGGTACAGTTGGCTCCCACTCATGGCAGCAGAGTCAGGTCGAAGCTCCGATAACAGTGGACGCCTGTTAAATCTTTTAATACAATTTTGTTGGTCGGTCATTTGATGCTGCTGTTCCCTGTGTATGTGTCACTGAGAGATTTTGCACATTGGAATACTGTGACACTAAGTTTGTTGGTGAAGAGGGGGAATGTTACAGACAGTTCAGTAGTCGAAACTTCAAACGAATGGGTGACACATCTACAAAGCTTGTTAAATAAATGATGATACTCTAGAACGGATTTTTGTGAGTTCAGCTTTTAAAAATCGAATGGGTGCTGTCCTAATAGCCACCCAAGATATGTTTGAATAACATAATGTACAGTGATTTTAACATCAAAATTCAAGAAGGATTGCCGGCAGTCATCAGTGGTTAACTCTTTAGCAGAAGACTGTTTCAAAACTTTTGCTCTACAGTTTCGAGTGTTCACATTTTAGTTCATAGACCAAAAAATTCAGTAATAGGTTCACTAATCAACCGGTCTTTCAATAATTCTAAGTTTCTTTCATTTACAGTGGAATGTTATATCTGTTATTTACAGGTAAACCTGAAGTATAAAACAACTTGATATTCTCGTAACACAGTCTTACAAGCTTTGGTGGAAACTAGTTTGTTATTCTACACTCCTGGAAATGGAAAAAAGAACACATTGACACCGGTGTGTCAGACCCACCATACTTGCTCCGGACACTGTGAGAGGGCTGTACAAGCAATGATCACACGCACGGCACAGCGGACACACCAGGAACCGCGGTGTTGGCCGTCGAATGGCGCTAGCTGCGCAGCATTTGTGCACCGCCGCCGTCAGCGTCAGCCAGTTTGCCGTGGCATACGGAGCTCCATCGCAGTCTTTAACACTGGTAGCATGCCGCGACAGCGTGGACGTGAACCGTATGTGCAGTTGACGGACTTTGAGCGAGGGCGTATAGTGGGCATGCGGGAGGCCGGGTGGACGTACCGCCGAATTGCTCAACACGTGGGGCGTGAGGTCTCCATAGTACATCGATGTTGTCGCCAGTGGTCGGCGGAAGGTGCACGTGCCCGTCGACCTGGGACCAGACCGCAGCGACGCACGGATGCACGCCAAGACCGTAGGATCCTACGCAGTGCCGTAGGGGACCTCACCGCCACTTCCCAGCAAATTAGGGACACTGTTGCTCCTGGGGTATCGGCGAGGACCATTCGCAACCGTCTCCATGAAGCTGGGCTACGGTCCCGCACACCGTTAGGCCGTCTTCCGCCAACATCGTGCAGCCCGCCTCCAGTGGTGTCGCGACAGGCGTGAATGGAGGGACGAATGGAGACGTGTCGTCTTCAGCGATGAGAGTCGCTTCTGCCTTGGTGCCAATGATGGTCGTATGCGTGTTTGGCGCCGTGCATGTGAGCGCCACAATCAGGACTGCATACGACCGAGGCACACAGGGCCAACACCCGGCATCATGGTGTGGGGAGCGATCTCCTACACTGGCCATACACCACTGGTGATCGTCGAGGGGACACTGAATAGTGCACGGTACATCCAAACCGTCATCGAACCCATCGTTCTACCATTCCTAGACTGGCAACGGAACTTGCTGTTCCAACAGGACAATGCACGTCCGCATGTATCCCGTGCCACCCAACGTGCTCTAGAAGGTGTAAGTCAACTACCCTGGCCAGCAAGATCTCCGGATCTGTCCCCCATTGAGCATGTTTGGGACTGGATGAAGCGTCGTCTCACGCGGTCTGCACGTCCAGCACGAACGCTGGTCCAGCTGAGGCGCCAGGTGGAAATGGCATGGCAAGCCGTTCCACAGGACTACATCCAGCATCTCTACGATCGTCTCCATGGAAGAATAGCAGCCTGCATTGCTGCGAAAGGTGGATATGCACTGTACTAGTGCCGACATTGTGCATGCTCTGTTGCCTGTGTCTATGTGCCTGTGGTTCAGTCAGTGTGATCATGTGATGTATCTGACCCCAGGAATGTGTCAATAAAGTTTCCCCTTCCTGGGACAATGAATTCACGGTGTTCTTATTTCAATTTCCAGGAGTGTATATTCATAATGAATGGGTCTTTCAAATGTCTGATTTAGCCCTTTTTTATGAAACACTACACCATTTATGCTTAATTTACTACCAACTCGATTTCCGCTAAAAAAAACACTCCTTTAAACACTGCTTCTCAACAATACATCTGTTTTGTATCTACCTTCCCAATGCGTCGCGAGTTTTATGTTTCTCGCCTTTCCCACGTTTTGAATAGTTTTACCAGACACAGTATTTCACATTAATTTGAAAAGAAGTTCTTCTTTTCTTTTACAAATGACACGCATTTCATACCAGATGCGTGATGAATAGTCTATTTAGCAGTATGCTACCGTAACGTAAAAATAAGTTTACTTCCACAACACACATCTGCAATCCATAATTTTTTCTGTAAAACAGACATCTCACAGAAAAAATTGTCGATTGAATCGATTTCTGTTGTGCTGTGTGTGCACGTATGTTATTCAGGCCAACTGCCAGGTAGCTTCTGCAGTTAGCAGAACGAGCAAGGTTTATCAGCACAATATTATAAACGTTTCGTACTTAGTGATATAGTGAATACTTTAGCTTGGGGTAACTTCCGCTTCTTAAATGATAGCTGACTTTGCATATGTATGAAAATTTAAAATGTGATTTGTGCTGCAAGAGAAAGTTAAATGTGACTTTTGTGTTTGTGTAGAGGTGTAGACGCATTAAATTTACTTATAAATGATTTATTGCGCGAAAAATAAACCTTTTTTTATGTCATCTGAAAGTTCCTTTAATGTAATAGGTTGACCACTAATATGAGATGTTATTACGCTAACGATTCCGAAACACTTAAGCTAACCCGTCCGTGCGATATGATAACACACATGCTTAGAGGTCCTCAACGAAAGAGTAAAGTAGGAAACCAATGAAATTTGATGATGAGGCTGCAGTGTTGGCATTATTTTCTGTGTCACTTTTATTTAATCCACCTTGTGTAAGGAAGGATTAACGGAACCAAGGACGTGGTTTTGCACTCGAAAGCATGTCGAAAGACCAATTGGTTATCGTGCACGCGGTGATTCTCGAAAACAAACTGATCTACAATCTGCAAATAAATACACCCAGATTGGGTTCAAATGGCTCTGAGCACTATGGGACTTAATATCTGAGGTCACCAGTCCCCTATAACTTAGAACTACTTAAACCTAACTAGCCTAAGGACATTACACACATCCATGCCCGAGGCGAGATTCGAACTTGCGACCGTAGCGGTCCCGCAGTTCCAGACTGAAGCGCCCAGAACCCCTAGGTCACAGCGGCCGGCTCCAGATTGCGTCTTCAATACTGCCATAAGTAATCGGAGGGATGAAAAGACTTTCGAGAATGATGGAGTTCGTGTTCCCCCCAGCTTGCAGAGAAGCGAACAGGCGTCACTGTCTATGAGTCTTTGTATACCAAAATTATACCAGTGACTCGACACCATCGGAAGGCAACGGTACCTTCTCTGACCAACCTAACAAAGATGCACTTGTTTTTTTGTGCCCAGAGGGTACCTGTTTCAGGAATATCGATACAGACGTGGCGTCTTTGTTTCAGAATGTACTTCGTTTACTGAAAGCAGACCTAGTACCAGAAGCCAGATGGAAGTTAATGTGATGTTTGGTTATTTGTCGTGGATACAGGCAGCATAACTTACTTACCTAAAAAGATTCAGCCAAAATTGCATCGCCTTAAGATATTAAAACAAGTTACTTTTGCGTCGTATGACCTACTAGTCAGAATTTCGAACTGAAATAAAATAACATTTACGGTTTAGCCAGACAACGGAGCAGTTATGATATGTGAAAGAAAAGTAAATCATGTGATACCTGATTAACGCTGGGACTGAGCCCTCGTAATTTGTTATTGTCATGCACATCAAAGGACACAGCAATAGCCGGCCGGAGTGGCCGAGCGGTTCTAGGCACTACAGTCTGGGACCGCACGACCGCTACGGTCGCAGGTTCGAATCCTGCCTCGGGCATGGATGTGTGTGGTGTCCTTAGGTTAGTTAGGTTTAATTAGTTCTAAGTTCTCGGGGACTGATGACCACAGCAGTTAAGTCCCATAGTGCTCAGAACCATTTGAACCATTTGAACACAGCAATATGCCAAGCGGCGACAACTCCATTACTAGCCTTGAGTAGGAAATAGCTACAAGCGGTCACGAAGAACTTACAGTTACGCCGTGTTGTCGGAAGCAGTAGTCAATGTTAGAATCGCTGATGCAAATAGATACAAGACCCTGAACGACAGATCCGTGCGTTTTCAGTGCAGGTTTGAATAATTACTAGGTTGAATAAACTCCAAAGTAACCTTAATGCTTCGTGCCGTCTACGTCTTTTAACGGAAATTTGCTGTGTATTTGTGAAAGTAACTATTTCGTGAGAGAACGTAGAAGTTAAACGTGATTTTATTAACAGTGAACAAGAAGTCTACGATGCCTTCTGTACCTTGTCAGAGAAATCCTCTGGAATTACGTCGTATTAGTTGTTGAATAACACCGTAGTGACGCCTCAACCACGCTATGTTAATTAATAAATCAATATCCTAGCAAAACTACGATGTGACATCGGCTTGAGTGATGGACTTCGTGATTCATGATATCCTATTATCCGCGTTTGAACAATCATTCGCAAACCGGGCATAAGAATTAAAGTTATCAAGTTCGCGTAAGCTTATCAGCCTGTCGCGAACACGCGAACCATATTTGGTTAATTGTTTGGGAGCAAGGGAGTTGTTGCGGTACCGAGTGGTGCAGTCGCTGCGGGTTCGAAGTAAAGAAGAGCGACAGACTTCGAACACCAGTGCTTCAATTTTAAAAAAGGGCTGCTTACACATTCCTGCGTGCTACTCCATCGATACGCTGATATCAGTCTAAGGGAGACTGATATCTGTGTCTGAAACTCATCTACCAAGCGAGGAGTTTGTTTTTTAACAGTTACAGACCGGAGTCGTCGCGATCGGCGGCCGCTGTTCCATGTCAACCAGACTGGGACAACCATCACCATCGAGCCGACACTAAGTAAACGCCACAGTGGTGACAGATGGCGTATCTAGGTGATACATGTTTTATGCTCCATCTAACTAATGGCCGTTGGTGTGTACGGCGTGAAAGCAAACATATCAAAGCAAACGAGGAGAGATGTTATGGTCTGGGAAATGTTTCGTGGCGTTCCCAGGGTGATCTCAAATTCTGGAAGGAACAATGGATTAGCATAAGTATGCGTCTATCATTGCGAACCACTCATTGCGAACCACTTCCACCCCTACATGCAATTTGTTTTTCTTCGGTAGCGCAATGCAACGTGTCACATGGATCGTAGTGTACATCCGTGGTTCGAAGAACACAGACATGAGTTAACCACACTTTCATGGCCATCAGACTCCCCGAATTTAAACCCAATCGAGAATTTGTGAGAGTATCTCGATCGGTCTGTTAGCACCACGGACCCTGAGCCTAGAAATGTAGGGCAATTGGCCATAGCACTGGAGTCAACATGGGTTCACATTCCTCTCAGTACCTTGCAGAACATCACTGACTCTCTTCCTGCACGTCTCACACGACGCGTGCTGCAAAAGGTGGATATTGAGGTTTTTAACAAGTGATCACCTGACGGGACAGTGTAGGACAGTGATGACCCAGTAGGGAAATAGGAAATTCCGAAAAAAGGAGAAACTACGGTTATCAGCATCTGCAAATACAAGTCTTCCTTTTTCTACATCACGCGTATTTCATGAAAAAAAAAAATGGCTCTGAGCACTATGGGACTTAACTTCTGAGGTCATCAGTCCCCTAGAACTTAGACCTACTTAAACCTAACTAACCTAAGAACATCCATGCCCGAGGCAGGATTCGAACCTGCGACCGTAGCGGTCGCGCGGTTCCAGACTGTAGCGCCTAGAACCGCTTGGCCACTCCGGCAGGCTATTGCATGAAGTTTCGGTATAGCAGACTGATGACGTCGACGTCTTGTCACGATATTTCGACAAGTTATCCAGCCATCTTTATGTGAGTGTATTACCCTGGAGATTGCTCGTTCACGTCACTAACGTTAGACCAAAAATTGAAGCGGAACACCGGGCAAATTTGAAGAAACACTAAAATTCAGCTCATTACAGTGCTGTCGACAGCTTGAGACTCGTCAGCATGTCATAGTGTAACGAGCAGCGTGGCGACCCTCATCTGGCAGGCTGCTGGAGTCGGCGGTTTCGGCTGCACTTCCTGCCGCCGACCGGCAGGTGAATAATTCAGCTGGCGCCGCGCCGCACCGCGCCGTGCCTGAGGCGCGCCTTGATGGATCGCCGCCACACGCAGCCCGCCTGCGCGACTCGCCACACAGCCGCTGTCGGCGGCGCCACCGGCGTCCACGTCACGTGGCTCGCTGCGTATTTGGAGCGCCGCCTAAAAAGAGATTGGTTTACGACTGCGAGATGAGCTGCTGATGATACTAGAACTTCTCGCGTCTGTTGATGGAGCGTGTATGTAGAAACTTTGAGGTACGCTGTTCAAGCCTCCCAACGCCACGTAACGGATGAATCCTTACTTATGATGCAGATATGGAACACAATAAGTGCAGTTTTTCTTGATGAAAGAAATTAAAGAGCGTCAAGCCATTACAAACACATGTGGCAACGACGAGAAAAGTCTGAAATCTAATAACGTATTCTTTCATCTAGGGTGTCTCCTATACGTAACAGTCTACACGCAGCTAGGACAAGTTGGCTCAAAGTTCGACACTCACGTTAATCTCTATATATGATGAGGTGACGAAAGCTATGGGATAGTAATGTGCAGACATACGGATGACGGCAGTATCGCGTTCACAACGTATCAAACATCAGTACATAGCGGATCTACCATTTGTACTCAGGTGATTCGTGAGAAAAGGTTTCCAGCATGATTAAGGCCGCACGACCGGTATTAACAGCGGAATGTCAGTTGGAGTTTGACGCCTGGGACATTGCATTTCGAAAATAGTTAGGGAATTCAATATTCTGACATCCACAGTGTCAAGAGCGGGCCAAGAATACCACATTTCAGCCATTACCTCTCTCACCACAGACAACACAGAGGCCGATGGGCTTCAAAATGTTCAAATGTGTGTGAAATCTTATGGGACTTAACTGCTAAGGTCATGAGTCCCTAAGCTTACACACTACTTACCCTAAATTATCCTAGGGACGAACACACACACCCATGCCCGAGGGAGGACTCTAACCTCCACGGTTCTAGGCGCTTCAGTCCGGAACAGCGCTGTTGCTACGGTTGCAGGTTCGAATCCTGCCTCTGGATGTCCGTAGGTTACTTAGGTTTAAGGATCTTTAAGTCTAGGGGGCTGATGACCTCAGATGTGAAGTCCCATAGTGCTTAGGTCCATTTTCTTTCTTTTTTTTTTCAATGTGGGAGGGGCGACGAACGTATCCGTTAGGACAGTGTGGCGAAATTTGTCGTTAATGGGCTATGGCAGCAGACAACCGACGCAAGTCCTTCGCTAATAGCGTGACATCGTGTGCATAGCCTCTTCTGGGCTAGTGACCACGTCGATTGCACCCTGCCCGTCGGGAGAACCGTGGCCTGTTCACATAAGTCCCGATTTCAGTCGGTAAGAGATGCTGGTAGGGTTCGAGTGTAGCGCAGACCCCACGACACCATTTACTCAAGTTGTCAACAAGGCACTTTGGAAGCTGGTGATGGCTCCATAATGGTGTGGACTGTGTTTACATTGGATGGACTGGGTCCCCTGGTCCAGCTAAACCGATGAGTGACTCGAAATGGCTGTGTCTGGCTACATTACGTTCCCAAACGTTTCACGGTGCCACACTTGTTCGCTAATGGTTTGAAGAACAATTCGAGCGAATGATTTGGCCACTCAGATCGCCCGCCTTGAATCCCATTCAACGTTTCTGGGGAGTAGTCCAGATGCCAGTTAGAGCTCAAACTCCAGCACTGGCAATACTTTCGCTATTATGGACTGCTATACAGTCAGCATGGCTCAGTATTTCTGCACTACGACCTTTTGAGTCCATGCCACGTCGATTTACAGCACTACGCCAGGAGAAAGGAGCCCGAAAAGAAACTAAAAGGTTTCTCCTCATTGTATGTAGGAAGTTTCAGGTAAACTGAACAGGCTTCCTTACGGCAGGTGGTTGCTACTCGTGGCGCTGATATGGAACATAAAAGGGGCAATTTTTCTTGACGAAAGACACGAATGAGTTTTTTTATTTGGCAGAGTCGAAAGACCACTAAAACATAAGTAATAGAAACTAGAATCTAATATTAACCACATAGAATTTCACATTTTATGAGACCAATGTTCAGCAACCAAAATGGGACGGTCATTCGCTGCAAACAAGTCTCCCATGTCACCCTTTTCGCTCAGCTTACTGCAGACCAGCAATTATTCAGAGTCCTGCCTTGTCGTAAATTCAGAAAATTCATCATCACTGGACCCCCCACTCCTTAAAATTAGTTTTGCACCTTTTCACCCCTGTTCTTAAACTTTCAAGGGTGTTCCAGGTCCCGTATTGGAGATAGGAGCCTGATAGTAGCTTTCTTTTGCTGTCCATAATCCTGTAATGTACACATGTTGTGTTTTTTGGCGACGAGTATGGTTGAAACTGAACACATTTGGTACCCCGCGAAAGCAGTGTACATACTTTTATTGTTCCAGGATGTCCAATTCCAACAGTCTTATGTAGCTGTCATCTGACATAGGGAGAAAACATTAAGAAAATAAGGTGGGGGGGGGGGAGGGAGGCTACAATTCATATCACCGATTACATAAAATATACAAAATTCCACATACCTCATGGAATTTGTTACATACTTGCCATGTTCCATTACATGAAGTGAAAGCATAAAAGGCACTGCCCACGTATGCCTCTCTTGATAAATTCCAGTTGATGTAATGCACACAGTTGATAAAAAGCACACAGTTAAAATCCTCGTATCGTCCATGCATGTTGGTGGCGAGCATGTTCCTCAGTCCTGCCTCACAGCACTGTGCTGTCGACGGAGTATTAGAACAGAGGCGCCAGACCCGCTACGCCGTTACCTATCTCGCTGTTGCATGACGTGTGCAGTACTCTCTAAAATTTAACATTCGCGCTCTCAGAAGTGCGGTTTTCTTTTTAAATCATTCTTTTTAAGTTAAAGATGGGCCTGTAGTTTCTTTTGATTATTACTGTAGTTTTCTCACTGTCGACAAGCACACTATATGTAATTACTACAGAATTCATATGGAGTATAAGCCAGTGGTAATTTTATGTATATGACTAGGTGGCATACGTAATTATTATATCAGGCACTTCGAAAAATCCACCTTACTTTCTGGTGCACTGGTACTCATAGCTTGTGAGCACAGCATTTGATTATTTAGCGTGTACTACACACGCTATCCAGCGGTGGGATTGTAACTCCTTAGGCGCCCTGTCGCCTCTATGGTAACACACTGCCGGCAGCGTGGTGCTGTGCGACCACCTTGGGAGAATGATATTCGCCACCAACATGCATGGACGATACGAGGATTTTATCAACTGTATGCGTTTTCCCAACATTGTGCATTTTATCTTCTGTGTTCATTTTATCAACTGTATTTTTATCAAGACATTTATACATGGGCAGTGCTTTTTATGCTTCGACTTCATGTGAGAAGGCACAGTTTTATAAAGAGTTCCATACAGCACATGGAATTTTGTACATTTTATGTAATCCATGATACGAATTGTAGTAGTCGCACTCCACCCTCCGGCCGGCAGGTGTGGCCGAGTGGTTCTAGGCGCTTCAGTCTGGAACAGTGCTACCGCTATGGTCGCAGGTTCGGATCCTGCTTCGGGCATGGATGTGTGTGATGTCTTTAGATTAATTAGGTTTAAGTTGTTCTAAGTTCTTGGGGGCTGATGACCTCAGATGTTAAGTCTAATAGTGCTCAGAGCCATTTTTTTTAACTTCACACTTCACCTGCCTCCTTATTGTCTTCTTCCATTTCTCTTGGATCACATTATGGCAACAAAAGACTGTTGAAACAGGTGAACTTGGAACAATAAAAGTGTCTACACTGTGATCACGGTGTTTATGTTGTAAGGTGGCAAGAACTATGCTCCTTACATGAAGTCATTAAAGATCACCTACCTCACGTTGAGCGAACAGTAGGGCTGAACAAGAAAATGACTGACAAGGCACAATGCATCTTGTAGAGGGTATAGTATGGACATATTGGAATAATTAATGTTGGGTGATGGTTTTAAAGTAATTCACACGACATGAAAACTTTGTGGAAATGAGTCGATTTGCTGGACGCTAGTTTACCCCAGAGAAACATTTAGAGTTGACCATGGCCGGCTGGGGAATGGAGAAGGGAAGCGACAATAGGCAGCTTAGGGCGGCTCAAGCTCTGAGAAAGCGGTAACGCGGCGCAGCCTCCAGCCGCCTTAAGATGAGTGAGCGTGAGTGGGTGGTTCACCCCGACTCCATGCTGGTGTACCAGGAAACAGACGGAGAACTTGTACGCCTGTTGATAAATGTCCATCGTCCCATTTTATGTGAAACATGCAAGAAAGCCACGCAAGGCTATGGTGGAGCTGTCAACAGAGGTCAAAATATGCGTGTTCGTGACTATAGCAACTTCACGCTGAATTGACGGTCCGCAGAGTCTGAAGTGAATCAGGTGAAGAGCGACAGAATGAAATACGCTGGTTCCGATGGGAATGTAGCACCAAGGAATTTGAAGTACTCTCCTGGGAGTCAGAATTCCAGAAAACTTGGTGTTTATGGAGATGCTAATCTTGATGGGTGGCCTGAGGGGAGCTAAATAGAAGAAGTTGAGAGGAAAGGAAATTTTGTGGGAATTTGTTCACTTCCCAGAGCAGGCATTGGTTGGCGCTGGAAGCAACACATAATGAATGCGACTTGCGCTGCAATTAGCGTAAGTGATTTTGCTGGAGAGTAAACCGAGGCGACGAGCAGAGTGGCAGAAGTCTCAGTAGAGGTCTTCCATTCCCAGCTTGCCTAGAGTGCAAACGTGGCGTTCTTGACTCAGCTTGCGTGAGAAAGAGTGAGCATCTCTGCAGTTTAGGACTTAGCAAAGGGAACGATTGAGCTTGGAGATAGGAAGTTTTGGTTCAGCTATGTACTGAGCAAGATAGCTAGAAGTGAATAGACGAGCACAGCCCTGCAGCACCACGAGGTCGGCCGACCTCCACACATTGACGCTGCTCCACCACGCTGTATTCGGTGATATTGCGCCCGCTCCGGCCACTGATTAATTTGTTGGATCATGTCGGCAAAGTTTCCATGAGGGTTTCATGGGCCGAGTATTGTAGAATTCTTCTCGCACTTCGCATTACGCTTGGGTCAGTCAATAGGAATTACTTTTAAGTATCGCGCTTTACTCCACGCAAACGCAATTTATTGCCACTGCCTGATAGGAGAGTCTTGTAATGTCATGATTGAAAGTATTGAGTTAAAATAAATTTGTGCTAATTGACTGCATCTGTTTTCAATCAAGTGGTTGAAATCCCATGTCACTTTCTTAATTAACTTTATGTTCAACATTTGCATTTGGTGCTCAATAGCTGAATATAACATCAAGGGGCACCCCCTTTTTTAATTAAAAGTGATCAATTCTGAATAAATTAATGTGAACACTGCCACCGCAGTTCAATCAGGAGTCACAGGGCCATATTACTTTTTGCATTATCCGATATTGCAGCAGTTTTGCACTCTCTGTTGACCTGTTAGTCAATTAGCTGGGGTGAACAAACGCCAAAACCAGTTAAGTGACGGGTGGGGTGTTACAATGTTGCTCGTAATCGTCCAGAAAACTTTGTTCTCCACAGCTCAGTTAGGTGGGCTTCCGCTGAGCTTGGCGCTGTTGCTGTTGCAAATAGCAACCTTTTTCAGGATTTCAGTATTGACTGATAGGCATGAGTTCCGAATAATAGATGCCTTTGATCTGCTTCTGGTTCTTTTCATTCTTTGCTGCTATCTGTCTTCTTGTATGTAGAGGCACTACTCCCAAAACTGGTAAGGTCTCGCTGACTGGGACTGGTGTTAGTCACCCTGTGATTATGCGACGTGTCTCATGAAGAGCCACGTCAACTTCGTCAGCATGCTCCGAGTTCCTCCAGACTGATAGGGCATACTCCCCAGCAGAGGAACACAGAACAAGTGCGGATGTGTCCAGCAAGCTGGGCTGCGCTCCCCTCGCGGCGCTTGGCAGCTTGCGGAGAAGGTTCTTCTGGGCCCGTACCTTCTGCCTGGTATCTGTACATTGTAGATCGCCGGCTAAGGCACGATGCAGTCTTATGCCTAGGTGCTTGGGGTAGACACAGTGCTTTACTGTATCTCTCCCAGGTGATCTTCAGCTTTCTTCTTGCCTCCTTATTACGTGTGTAGAAAGCACACAGCTGAGGTTTTATCCGGACTGGATATCAACTGGTTGTCGTCATAGCAGATGGCAAGTACTACTTCCAGTAAAATGAGCGTTTGGCATCATTGGCAGGGAGGCCCCTTGAGGGGCAGGTCCGGCCGCCTTGGTGCAGGTGTTTTACATTCGACGCCACATTGGGCCACCTGCGCGCTGGATGGGGATGGAATGATGATTAAAACAGCACAACACCCAGTCCCGGAGTGGAGAAAATCCCCGACCCAGCCGGGAATCCTACCCGGGCCGGTAGGACGGTAATCCATCACGCTAACCACTCAGCTATCGGGGCGAACACTTCTTCCAGTGTCGCACCATGAGTGCGACAGCTATGTCACATGCGTAGATGAAGGAACGTGTCCCAGTATTGTGTCATTCCACTGGTGTACATATTTTGTATAATACTGAAACCATGAACCCCATGAACCATGGACCTTGCTGTTGGTGGGGAGGCTTGCGTGCCTAAACGATACAGATAGCCGTACTATAGGTGCAACCACAACGGAGGGGTATCTGTTGAGAACCCAGACAAACGTGTGGTTCCTGAAGAGGGGCAGCAGCCTTTTCAGTAGTTGCAGGGGCAACAGTCTGAATGATTGACTGATCTGGTCTTGTAACACTAACCAAAATAGCCTTGCTGTTCTGGTACTGCGAACGGCTGAAAGCAAGGGGAAACTACAGCCGTAATTTTTCTCAAGGGCATGCAGTTTTACTGTATGATTAAATGATGATGGCGTCCTCTTCGGTAAAATATTCCGGAAGTAAAATTGTTCCCCATTCGGGCGGGGACCACTCAAGAGGATGTTGTTATCCGGGGAAAGAAAACTGGCGTTCTACGGATCGGAGCGTGGAATGTCAGATCCCTTAATCGGGCAGGTAGGTTAGAAAATTTAAAAAGGGAAATGGATAGGCTAATGTTAGATATAGTGGGAATTAGTGAAGATCGGTGGCAGCAGGAACAGGACTTTTGGTCAGGTGAATACAGGGTTATAAATACAAAATCAAATAGGGGTAATGCAGGAGTAGGTATAATAAAATAATAAAAAAATAAAAAAATAGGAGTACGGGTGAGCTACTACTAACAGCATAGTGAACGCTTATTGTGGCCAATTTAGACACGAAGCCCACACCTACTACAGTAGTTCAGGTTGATATGCCAACTAGCTCTGCAGATGACAAAGAAATTGATGAAATGTATGATGAGATAAGAGAAATTATTCAGGTAGTGAAGGGAGACGAAAATTTAAGTCACAGGTGACTAGAATTCAAGAGTAGGAAAAGGGAGAGAAGGAAACATAGTAGGTGAATATGGATTGGGGGCAAGAAATGAAAGAGGAAGCCGCCTGATAGAATTTTGCAAAGAGTATAACTTAATCATAGCTAACACTTAGTTCAAGAATCATGAAAGAAGGTTGTATACATGGAAGAACCCTGGAGATACTAGAAGATAGATTATATAATGGTAAGACAGAGATTTAGGAACCAGGTTTTAAATTGTAAGACTTTTCCAGGGGCAGATGTGGACTCTGACCACAATCTATTAGTTATGAACTGCAGATTAAAACTGTAGAAACTGCAAAAAGGTGTGAATTTAAGGAGATGGGACCTTGATAAACTGAAAGAACCAGAGGTTGTAGAGAGTTTCAGGGAGAGCATAAGGGAACAATTGACAGGAATGGGGGAAATAAACATAGTAGAAGTAGAATGGGTAGCTTTGAGGGATGAAGTAGTGAAGGCAGCAGAGGACCAAATAAATAAATAGATGGGGGCTAGTAGAAACCCTTGAGTAACAGAAGAAATATTGCATTTATGAAAGGAGAAAATATAAAAATGCAGTAAATGAAGCAGGCAAAAAGGAATATAAAAGTCTCAAAAATGAGATCGACAGGAAGTGCAAAATGGCTAAGCAGGGATGGCTAGAGGACAAATGTAAGGATGTAGAGGCTTATCTCACTAGGGGCAAGACAGATACTGCCTGCAGGAAAATTAAAGAGACCTTTGGAGAAAGGAGATCCACTTGCATGAATGTCAAGAGCTCAGATGGAAACAGAGTTCTAAGCAAAGAAGGGAAAGCAGAAAGGAGGAAGGGGTATATAGAGGGTCTATACAAGGGCGATGTACTTGAGGACAATATTATGGAAATGGAAGAGGATGTAGATGAAGATGAAATGGGAGATATGATATTGCGTGAAGAGTTTGACAGAGCACTGGAAGACCCGTGTCGAACCAAGGCCCCAGGAGTAGACAACATTCCATTAGAACTACTGACAGCCTTGGGAGAGCCAGTCCTTACAAAACTCTACCGTCTGGTGAGCAAGATGTATGAGACAGACGAAATACCCTCAGACTTCAAGAAGACTATAACAATTCCAATCCCAAAGAAAGCAGGTGTTGACAGATGTGAAAATTACCGAAATATCAGTTTAATAAGTCACAGCTGCAAAATACTAACGCGAATTCTTTACAGACGAATGGGAAAACTGGTAGAAGCCGACCTCGGGGAAGATCAGTTTGGATTCCGTAGAAATGTTGGAACACGTGAGGCGACACTGACCCTACGACTTATCTTAGAAGAAAGATCAAGGAAAGGCAAACCTACGTGCCTAGCATTTGCAGACTTAGAGAAAGATTTTGACAATGTTGATTCTAATACTCTCTTTCAAATTCTGAAGGTGGCAGGGGTAAAATACAGGGAGCGAAAGGCTATTTACAATTTGTACAGAAACCAGATGGCAGTTATAAGAGCCGAGGGGCATGAAAGGGAAGCAGTGGTAGGAAAGGGAGTAAGACAGGGTTGTAGCCTGTCCCCGATGTTATTCAATCTGTATATTGAGCAAGCAGTAAAGGAAACAAAAGAAAAGTTCGGAGTAGGAATTAAAATCCATGGAGAAGAAATAAAAACTTTGAGGTTCACTGAAGTCCTTTGCTGTCAGAGACAGCAAAGGACTTGAGAGAGCGTTGGAACGGAATGGATAATGTCTTTAAAGGAGGATATAAGATGAACATCAACAAATGCAAAACAAGGATAATGGAATGTAGTCGAATTAAGTTGGGTGATGCTGAGGGAATTAGATTAGGAAATGAGACACTTAAAGCAGTAAAGGAGTTTTGCTATTTGGGGAGCAAAATAACTGATGATGGTCGAAGTAGAGAGGATATAAAATGTAGACTGGCACTGGGAAAGAAATCATTTCTGAAGAAGATAAATTTGTTAACATCGAGTATAGATTTAAATGTCAGGATGTCGTTTCTGAAAGTATTTGTGTGGAGTGTAGCCATGTATGGAAGTGAAACGTGGACGATAAATAGCTTGGACAAGAAGAGAATAGAAGCTTTCGAGATGTGGTGCTACAGAAGAATGCTAAAGATTAGATGGGTAGATCACATAACAAATGAGGAGGTATTGAACAGAATTGGGGAGAAGAAGAGCTTGTGGCACAACTTGACTAGAAGAAGGGATCGGTTGGTAGGACATGTTGTGAGGCATCGAGGGATCACCAGTTTAGTATTGGAGGACAGCGTGGAGGGTAAAAATCGAAGAGGGAGACCAAGAGATGAATACGCTAAGCAGATTCAGAAGGATGTAAGCTGCAGTAGGTACTGGGAGATGAAGAAGCTTGCACTGGATAGAGTAGCATGGAGTGCTGCATCAAACCAGTCTCAGGACTGAAGACCACAACAACAACGACAACTGAAACCAGCATATTTCCCTGGGGGAGGCCATTCTTCTGCATTCTCCATCGACTCTTTTTTTTAATTTAAAGTGACAAAAAAATCGTGTGCTCTGCAGCAGACACTGACAAACTGCGACAGTCGGTAGTCCTTAGTTGTTGTGTACAGCTTCTTTGCGAGTCTCCGGCCGCTGTGGACGAACGGTTCTAGGCGTTTCAGTTCGGAACCGCGCTACTGCTACGGTCGAAAGTTCGATTCCTGCCTTGGGGATGGATGTGTGTGATGTCGTTAGGTTAAATAGGTGTAACTAGTTCTAAATCTGGGGGCTGATGACCTCAGATGTTAAGTCCCATAATGAAACTTATAGGATTGTTAAAAGATTAAAACTGTGTGCCGGACCGAGACTCGAACTCGGGATCTTTGCCTTTCGCGGGCAAGTGCTCTACCAACTGAGCTACCCAAGCACGACTTACGCCCCGTCCTCACATCTTTAATTGCGCCAGTACCTCGTCTCCTACCTTCCAAACTTCACAGAAGCTCTCCTGCGAATTAAAGGAAGTTTCATATCATCGCCTACTCCGCTGTAGAGTGAAAATTTCATTCTAGAAACAACCTCCAGGCTGTGGCTAAGCCATGTCTCCGCAATATCCTTTCTTCCAGGAGTCCTAGTTCTGCTAGGTTCACAGGAGAGCTTCTTTACAGTTTGGAAGGTAGGAGACGAGGTACTGGCGTAATTAAAGCTTCCTGGTCTGAAACCTGACAGTTTTTAATGATCTTCCTGTCGACAGACTCAGAAATTCGATACATAATCATTCATCCTAAAACTTTAAAGAGAGGGAAAGGACTGAAGTTATTATTCGGTCCTGCACATGGTTGAAGTAGTGCACCACCACTTTTGCATTGCAGCAGACCTTTGGGATTATCATTCCAGCATCACACGTGTCCCTCACTTCCAGGATCTAGTTGATAGTTACAGACCAGAAGTTCTCTATTTGCTCTGATATCATGTCATCCAAGGCAACAAATTTGTTACTTTTCATTCGGTGAATAGCAGTTCTCAGTTCTTCATATGCGAATGGTGTGCCAAGATGATCATTCTTCTCCTCACATCGTTGAAGTTTTATTAATTTGGTTCTTTGTGTGGTTTTGCCACTGGAACAGTTGGTTGGCTATTTGGTTAAGGGTGACCTTGCTCACCTAAGGGTGAAAATGTAGGAGCACTGTTTCTGGGTTTGTCGACAACTAGGTTTCATGTCCTAACTTTCCAGGAGATTACACTATTGTTCCGTTCGTGCTGTTGATATGGCTCGTATAAGTTGCTCTCATGTTCGTATTGTCTCTTTTGAGAATGGATAGGCTTCGAAAAGCTATTCACACCTTTTAAGAAATCCAGGTATATTCGCTGTTCTACAGATTCTTGGATGTGTTAATAGAGACGTCCTTCCCTAGCGTCACAAAATCTCCATATTTCCTGGATCAGGCAAAATTTTTTATGACTTCTTCATCTAAGTTCTAAGAAAATCGATCCCATCGAGCTTCTCTTGAAGATGAATATTCTTCCCAGTACAACATTTTCTTGATTAACTACTGCTTTTACAGCAAACATTATAAGTGATCTGTGTTGTGTTCTTGGGAATAATTCTAAAATGTGTTTGTTTATTTGATAAGTAATGTGTTCAGAGGCAAAAATGGTGTCCGCGTTGTAACACCTTCCACATCGTGCGCTGTCAAAGGAATAGGGCAGCTCAATTGGTCCATTCTTTTGCCATTTATGTAATCAACGAGTTGTTGTTGTTGTGGTCTTCAGTTCTGAGACTGGTTTGATGCAGCTCTCCATGCTACCCTATCCTGTGCAAGCTTCTTCATCTCCCAGTACCTACTGCAACCTACATCCTTCTGAATCTGCTCGGTGTATTCATCTCTAGGTCTCCCTCTACGATTTTTACCCCCCACGCTGCCCTCCAATACTAAATTGGTGATCCCTCGATGCCTCATAACACGTCCTACCATCCGATCCCTTCTTCTAGTCAAGTTGTGCCACAAACTTCTCTTCTCCCCAATCCTATTCAACACCTCTTCATTAGTTATGTGATCTACCCATCTAATCTTAAGCATTCTTCTGTAGCACCACATTTCGAAAGCTTCTATTCTCTTCATGTCTAACCGATTTATCGTACATGTTTCACTTCCATACATGGATACACTCCATACAAATACTTTCAGAAACGACTTCCTGACACTTAAATCTATACCCGATTTTAACAAATTTCTCTTCTTCAGAAACGCTTTCCTTCCCATTGCCAGTCTACATTTTATATCCTCTCTACTTCGACCATCATCAGTTATTTTGCTCCCCAAATAGCAAAACTCCTTTACTACTTTAAGTATCTCACTCTTCCATGTCCTTTGCTGTCTCTGACAGAATTACAGTGTCATCGGCGAACCTCAAAGTTTTTATTTCTTCTCCATGGATTTGAATTCCTACTCCGAATTTTTCATTTGTTCTTTCACTGCTTGCTCAATATACATCGGGGATAGGCTACAACCCTGTCTCACTCCCTTCCCAACAACTGCTTCCCTTTCATGCCCCTCAACTCTTATAACTGCCATTTGGTTTCTATACAAATTGTAAACAGCCTTTCGCTCCCTGTGTTTTACCCCTGCCACCTTCAGAATTTGAAGAGAGTATTCCAGTCAACATTGTCCAAAGCTTTCTCTAAGTCTACAAATGCTAGAAACGTAGGTTTGCCTTTCCTTAATCTACCTTCTAAGATCAGTCGTAGGGGCAGTATTGCCTCACGTGTTCCCATATTTCTACAGAATCCAAACTGATCTTCCCCAAGGTCGGCTTCTACTAGCTTTGCCATTCGTCTGCAAAGAATTTGTGTTAGTATTTTGCAGCCGTGACTTATTAAACTGATAGTTCGGTAATTTTCTCATCTGTCAACACCTGCTTTCTTTGGGATTGGAATTATTATATTCTTCTGGAAGTCTAAGGGTATTTCGCCTGTCTCATACATCTTGCTCACCAGATGGTAGAGTTTTGTAAGGACTGGCTCTCCCAAGGCCGTCAGTAGTTCTAATGGAATGGTGTCTACTCTCGGGGCCTTTTTTCGACTCAGGTCTTTCAGTGCTCTGTCATACTCTTCACGCAATATCATATCTCCCATTTCATCTTCATCTACATCCTCTTCCATTTCCATAATATTGTCCTCAAGTACATCGGCCTTGTATAGACCCTCTATATACTCCTTCCACCTTTCTGCTTTCTCTTCTTTGCTTAGAATTGGGTTTCCATCTGAGCTCTTGATATTCATGCAAGTGGTTCTCTTTTCTCCAAAGGTCTCTTTAATTTTCCTGTAGGCGGTATCTATCTTACCCCTAGTGAGATAAGCCTCTACATCCTTACATCTATCCTCTAGCCATCCCTGCTTAGCCATTTTGCACTTCCTGTCGATCTCATTTTTGAGACGTTTGTATTACTTTTTGCCTGCTTCATTTACTACATTTTTATATCTTCTATTTTCATCAATTAAATTCAATATTTCTTCTGTTACCCGAGGATTTCTACTAGCCCTCGTCTTTTTACCTACTTGATCCTCTGCTGCCTTCACTACTTCATCCCTCAGAGCCACCCATTCTTCTTCTACTGTATTTCATTCCCTCATTCCTGCCATTTGTTCCCTTACGCTCTCCCTGAAACTCTGTACAACCTCCGGTTTAGTCAGTTTATCCAGGTCCCATCTCCTTAAATTCCCACCTTTTTGCTGTTTCTTCAGATTAATCTACAGTTCATAACCAATAGATTGTGATCAGAGTCCACATCTGCACCTGGAAATGTCCTACAATTTAAAACTTGGTTTCTAAATCTCTGTCTTACTATTATATAATCTATCTGAAATCTGTCAGTATCTCCAGGCATTTTCCATGTACACAACTTTCTTTTATGATTCTTGAACCAAATGTTGGCTATGATTAAGTTGTGCTCTGCGCAAAATTCTACCAGGCGGCTTCCTCTTTCATTTCTGACCCCCAATCCATATTCACCTACTACGTTTCCTTCTCTCCCTTTTCCTACTACCGTATTCCAGTCACCCATTACTATTACATTTTCGTCTTCCTTAACTATCTGAACAATTTCTTTTATTTCATCATACATTTCTTCAATTTTTTCGTCATTTGCGGAGCTAGTTGGCATATAAACTTGTACTACTGTAGTAGGCGTGGGCTTCGTGTCTATCTTGGCCACAATAATGCGTTAACTCAACGAGAGTAAAGCCGTTATGAACACATGTGGCAATGGTGAGAGAAGTCTACAACATTACTACATATTCTTTTACCTGGATTGTCGCCTATACTGAACTGTTGATATGGAACTAGGAGAAACTATCACAAAATAGTACTTCACACTAATATTAGTATATTACCACCAGGTCGCCAGGATGGTGATCACCACAATGAAACTTATAACAGGGAATTTCTGAGTTTATTGTAGTAACATTGCTGACGTTTTATAACTTTATTAAATTGGGTATTTCTGGGTTTATTGAACTATCATTACTAACATTTTAGAACTGTATTATCACAGCATTACAAAAGTCAACTCGTCTAGGATGTTTCCTATTAGTAACAATTTTGTGTGGCTCAATCAGTGATTGCAAGCCTTTTAACTGAAAGCCACTTCAGCAACTTACGTCGGTAACTCACTCCAGTTACCCAACTTGGGAAAGGAGACCTACCGTTTAAGCTGGAATCCGAACCTCGTGTCGTTCCTGTAGACTTTTCATATCATCTTCATCTTAAACAACATGATTTCTCTGCAGTTTACAGTTAAAGATCAGGCCGAGGGTTCATCGAACCACCTTCAAGACTCTCGAAAGGTTTGCGGGAAAAACGAGCACTTAAATACTTCCGCGCGACCTCCGATTTCTCTTATTTTATTGTGATTATCATATCTCCCTGCCATGGTGGCTGCCAAAGTAATATCACCTCAATCGGAGGAGAAAGTTGGTGATTGAAGTATCGTGATAAGATCCTGTCTCTTCCCGACACGCCAATTCATGTATCATATCTGTGGCACATGATACAAAAAGGGGTGCCCTTCTTTGGACTTTTTCGATGTCCTCCGTCAGTCCCACCTGATGCGGATCCCACATCATACAGCAGTACTTCAAAAGAGGGCGGACAGGCAGTCTGTTCAGCGGACCTATTGCACTTTCTAGGTGTTCTGCCAATAAATCGCAGTCTTTGGTTGCTTTCCCTACAACATTATCAGTTTCATAGTTCTAATTTAAGTTACTTTTATTTGTAACTGTAATCCATGAGTACTTAGTTTAATTTAAAGCAGCCTTTAAATTTATGTGATTCACCGTGTAGCCGATATTTAGCGGATTTCTTTTAGTACTCTTGTGGGTGACTTCGCACTTTTCATTATTTAGGATCAACTGCCACTTTTCACACCAGACAAATATCTTGTCTAAATCGTTTTGCAACTGATTTTGATCATCTAATGAATTTACAAGACGGTAAATGAAACATCATCGGCAAACAATGTAAGAGGGCTGCTCAGATTATATCCTACGTCGTCGATGTAGATCAAGAACAGCAGAGGGCCTGTAACACTTCCTTGAGGAACGCTAGGGCTATTACTTTTGTTTTATGCCATGACTTCCCGTCAGTTACTACGAGCTGTGACCGTTCTGAGAGGAAATCAGGGATCCAGTCGCACAATTGAGGCGATACTCCATAGGCACACAGTTTTATTAGAAGTCACGTGGAAGGAAGCGTTCTGGAAATTAGTAGCATTGTCATCAGTGATATCACCATTGTTATCATACAGTGGATTGTATCTTGTTGCTGGTGCATTTTGCTTTCGCCCGGAATCTCTTTGTGTTTTCTGCCAGATTTCGAAACAGCATTTCGTTATGGAAACTATTAAAAGCATCTCGGCCGGCCGCTGTGGCCGAGAGTTTCTAGGTGCTTCAGTCGGGAACCGCGCTGCTGCTACGGTCAAAGGTTCGAATCCTGCCTCGGGCATGGATGTGTGTGATGTCCTTAGGTTAGTTAGGTTTAAGTAGTTCTAATTCTAGGCGACTGATGACATCAAAGTCCCATAGAGCTTAGAGCCATTTGAACTATTTGAAAAGCATCTCGCACTGACGTTCGCGCTAAATTTAGAGCTTCTGTTTTGTTAAACATCGCCAATCGTTTGGATTTTGGGTCCATTTAAATTTGGCATGCTTCCTTCGTTACTTTTGTTGAAAGGAGAGATAAGATGCAGACTGAAAATTTCCTACGTCCGACTGGGATTCGATCCCATGCTCTTTCAGTTTCCTGCCACGTGCTTTGCTTCTAAACCATCAGGCCAACAACGTTCTTGGTATGATCACACTTATCACAACAAGGCTGTACAGAGACATTTCACAGCTGTAGAAGAAATGTAAATGTGTGAGCTTTTCAGGCAGACGCGAGTTCCAACGTTGCTACAATTTATGAAGATGGCATACCACTCCATCTGTATATCTAATATTAAATCCTCCAAAGTAACGATTGCCACCAAGCTTCCAGGAGAAATGCACTTGATCATGTTTTGTGACCAGATGGCACGTTCTGCTAGGTAAACTTTTCTTAAGAGTCTAAGACTCGCCTCAAGGCGACAACCCTCTCCTCCTCGTTGCTGACTTTTGCTATTACTTTTTAATGTTTTGAAACATGGCGGTCGTATATTACTTTGCGATTATGTTTCAGCTCTATTACAATTACGTAACAATTAACTCTGTGTGCTGGGTACATTTTGCTGGGAATTGAAAGTATTTGATTTTTCGCCAGAAGGGAGTGGATTTGGAGGGCTTGGCAGTCCCATAAGGTCAGGTTTGTACGATGTTTCAGAAGCAGAGCATGGGAACGTTCTAGATCGCAGACAGTTTTCGGGAAATGGTCCTGTTTCCAGAAATGCCTATTGTTGATAGCTCCTGGCACTGATCCACTTGCCACCAGTATGGCATCACTGGTCCTCAAAGCTTTACCTTGAGGGTACTTGAGGGTGAAATCTGCCCTTCTGCCTGCACATGAAAGGGGAACCTCCTATCGGCGCTTCACTAGGGAGAGGAGATTCGTTGCTTCCCTCCAGAATTACGGGCTGTCCAACCCAAAGAAACGCCCTCACCAACAGACGTGCTGTAGATGGTGCTGACGAATGGAGAGAGACTGTTCGAAATCAGTCCCAAAACCAAGACTCGTAATGCTGCTTTTTTGAGTGGAAAGTTTATATTGCTTTTCGCTGTTTTTACATGCGGACGAGAATATATTCGTTCCCTTAGATTGGCAGTAGCATTCAATCTCCCCTACAAGTGGAGCTGGAGAATTGTGGGAGTTCAGGTGAGAACCTGGAATGGAGAAGATTTGATTCTCAGCTCACTCCTGGTGCTGACTGTCACCCTTTCCCTGTGCTTGAATGCAGTACTGTAATCCGTCTTATGAGCAACTCGCGTTTAGCTCATTTGGTTGTGCTTCTTGAATGCTCAGTTATCTACGTAAAGTATTTGCCTCTTTTATCTTGATTTTACGACCTGCCCAGGCAGGGAGACCTGATTTACTTCTGCCTTCTGCAGACTTCAAATTATACACCAGTCGCCCAGACTTTAGAGTCATTTCATTTCAGGAAGTTACAATTCTCGGAACGCTGATCTGTATTATTCGTTTTCAGTTGCTCACTTATTTAAATACAACCTTTGAGTTCTTGATATGGCTTACATTTTGAGATCCCATGTTCCCTATGGCTTTCCTGTGGTTAGGTGACAGTCAAATAGTAATTAAAACCAGGTGCAAGTCTAGGATGTTTTCTTCATAGCGACGAGTTCCTGTTGTGGGGAATTGCTAAGCACTATTTTTAAGGATGTAAGAGATGCCGAAGTGGTAACGAGTGACAACTGCTTACATGTTTTACAGCAGGAGTAGTTGATGAACAAGCTATTGAGTCTTATTTCGACGTCTTCCACGTCTATTAATTATGTCACTATTCATATTAATTGTGTGATACGTTCCATGTAGGATCGTTTTGCATAACTTTACATTTAGTTTCCGCAGGTACTAAATCAAATAATTACACCCCATTATACGCCTGCTTTACAACACGAGGCATGTAATTTTCAATTTGCTTTATTAAATTTCTGCCTTATTCTGTCTAGTTAATTGTTGACGTATTATCGTAATTATCTCTGTTTTCTGCTTTGCTGAGACACTATCAGACACAGAGTCATAGCCGGAAGGACAATTAGGGGCTCGCAGATGGCCACCTGCTCTAGAGGTCTGGGCTTTTGGACGGTTACTTTCGAGAAATTTCGATGCGACTGTACCACAAGGAAAAATGTTGTATCATTACACAGAACATTGAAATGTAACAGTTGGTTCGTAAAACTGTCTACCAGCATCAAACATACGCCTCAACTTGAAGAGTAAATTCCTGAGAATGTACGTCTGGAAACTTGGCTATGGGAAAACTGGAACGGAAGAACAGAATCGAAGCATTTGAGATGTGGTGTACAGAAGAGTGTTTGAGTGTTAAGTTAAGGAATGAGGAGATACTCTGCACTACCGGCGATGAAAAACTGACAAGAAGAAGGGACAGAATGACAGGACATGTCGTAAAACAAATAGGTATATGTTCCATGGTACAAGAGAGAGAGAGAGAGCTGTAGAGGATAAAGCTGCAGAAGAAGACGCAGATTGTAATACATACAGCAGATAGTTGGGGATTAAGTTGCAAGTGCTACTGCGAGATGAAAAATGTTGGCACTGGAGAGCTTCTCTTCAAGGATCTTACGCGAGATGTACGTTGGTGGCAGTCTTATATCCTAGTTCTGTAAACTTTCTCTATAAAGATTCGCAAAATGTGATTCCCATGAGACTTGCAACAGCATTTCTGTAATATTCAGGTGTTGATCAAACCTACTGGTAACAAACCTATGAGCACACCTCTAAGTTGCTTCGATCTCTTCCTTTAATCCGTCCTTGTAGCGATCGTAAACACTCGAGGAGTACTCTGGAAACGGTCGTACAAGTGTTCTGTACGTGGTCTCCTTTATAAATAATCTACATTTTCTTAGAAAACAGAAGTCTACCATCCACCTCCCCTACAACCGACCTCAAGCGCTTATTACATTTCACGACGCTTTGTACACTTAGGCTTAGATGTTTATCAATGTGGCTATGCCAAGCTGCACTAATACTGAATTCGAACGTTTTTTCTTCCCTGCTCATCTGCATTAACTCAAATTGTCCACATTTTGAGCAAGCTACAATTTTTACACCAAAAGAAGTTACGTCCAAACTATCCACCACCCTTCTGCAGACCTTCAGCGACAACTCCTTCCCTTAGTCTATAGTGTCATCAGCAAACTTCCGGAGACTGCTTCTCAACCTATCAGTCAGATTGTTTATTTATATGGAGAATAGGAGCGCTCCTTCCGTGGACTGAAACTTGGGGCAATCTACGGTCAGCTAAAAAAAAAATGGCTCTGAGCAATATGGGACTTAACATCTATGGTCATCAGTCCCCTAGAACTTAGAACTACTTAAACCTAACTAACCTAAGGACAGCACACAACACCCAGCCATCACGAGGCAGAGAAAATCCCTGACCCCGCCGGGAATCGAACCCGGGAACCCGTGCGTGGGAAGCGAGAACGCTACCGCACGACCACGAGATGCGGGCACGGTCAGCTCAGTTGTTCTGCCACCTTCTTCGATGAACTTCTAGCACTCTGTCTTCCAGCACATAGAGTGAGGAGAAACCTTATAGAAAACATTTAAAAAATTTAAAAACCAGTCACTGTCATCGAAATGAGTCGAATTATAATGTTCGGGCACTGAATGCGATCCAGTTCATAGCAATTATGAATGAAAAGTGTAATATCATGTGCTTTCACCTACTTTCCCAGCAACCCGCATTTCATCCGAGTTACTCAGGCATCCAGCGTGCTTACAAGCCACAATCGAGGACTGTCACACTACAGGTGGCCAACAGTCGGTGACCAAGGCGTTGGCAGAGGTCGCTGGCCCCACGAACCTCTTTACTACACTAGCCACGTGGCGGGAGGCAACACCGAATGTATCCTGGCGCTGAGGACTGTACTTAGGCCGGCACACGCACACTGAGAAGTTTGAGTGGGCTTGCTGAGCCAGCGCCAAATCCCTATTCAGTTCTTCAATAAATTTTAGCCCTGCATGGAAGCAAGCTCTGGATGCAGAAAAGAGGCAGAGATATTCGTCGCAATATTTGTGCTACTACGGGAGTTGTAGGACACAAGCACAAACATTGACGTCATTTGCAAAGGCATTATGTGATTACTAACCAAACAGAAGCCGTCTATAAAGTCCACCACAGCAGCAGTTTTGATAATCAGTTTCTCTGACGATGGAGGTAATCGTCGAAAAAGCGGAAAGAATACGGAGAACGTTTTATACAAACTGTTTCGTTATAATACTTCTGAATCACAGATTACGCCTGTGTGTTTCCACCCCAGGTGGAAAGCGCTTCGTGTGCTGTCGTCCCATAACTGTTGGTGACGTGGAGTTTTTGGAACTTCTCTTTTACCTATTTTCTTTGCACACACTGGACGTTTTCGTGTGTGCCTCTTCTCGTTTGTGTGGCTTTCGGTCTGCTGTCGAGCAGTCGCTTCCGTCACCGATCTTCGACGTTTCTCCCCAATATATCTACACCACTATATTTTCAGACAGTGTATCTTTCGACTGCTGTAGTATGTCTAATGCAGCGGAGCAACCTTCTATCTACTCTTTCTCGTGTGAATGCTGGCAGACGAGACTGAGACTTATGGACATCCTGGAGTACTCATGACGTCGCAATAGCATTGTGAGGTTGCTCCCTTCCTGACTTCACTACAGTTTCCGGTTCCAGCTGATACGTGCAGTTTTCGCAGCTCGCGGTTTCCAGTGTTGATAAGCTTGAGGTTATGATAACGCTGAGCGTCTATAAGCGCATCCAGTCTCGATCAGGCTGCTGTGAACGACTCATACAGATGCGATATTTTAGGCGTGTTTGGCTCTCGCGTGCTACTACACTCCTGGAAATTGAAATAAGAACACCGTGAATTCATTGTCCCAGGAAGGGGAAACTTTATTGACACATTCCTGGGGTCAGATACTTCACATGATCACACTGACAGAACCACAGGCACATAGACACAGGCAACAGAGCATGCACAATGTCGGCACTAGTACAGTGTATATCCACCTTTCGCAGCAATGCAGGCTGCTATTCTCCCATGGAGACGATCGTAGAGATGCTGGATGTAGTCCTGTGGAACGGCTTGCCATACCATTTCCACCTGGCGCCTCAGTTGGACCAGCGTTCGTGCTGGACGTGCAGACCGCGTGAGACGACGCTTCATCCAGTCCCAAACATGCTCAATGGGGGACAGATCCGGAGATCTTGCTGGCCAGGGTAGTTGACTTACACCTTCTAGAGCACGTTGGGTGGCACGGGATACATGCGGACGTGCATTGTCCTGTTGGAACAGCAAGTTCCCTTGCCGGTCTAGGAATGGTAGAACGATGGGTTCGATGACGGTTTGGATGTACCGTGCACTATTCAGTGTCCCCTCGACGATCACCAGTGGTGTACGGCCAGTGTAGGAGATCGCTCCCCACACCATGATGCCGGGTGTTGGCCCTGTGTGCCTCGGTCGTATGCAGTCCTGATTGTGGCGCTCACCTGCACGGCGCCAAACACGCATACGACCATCATTGGCACCAAGGCAGAAGCGACTCTCATCGCTGAAGACGACACGTCTCCATTCGTCCCTCCATTCACGCCTCTCGCGACACCACTGGAGGCGGGCTGCATGATGTTGGGGCGTGAGCGGAAGACGGCCTAACGGTGTGCGGGACCGTAGCCCAGCTTCATGGAGACGGTTGCGAATGGTCCTCGCCGATACCCCAGGAGCAACAGTGTCCCTAATTTTCTGGGAAGTGGCGGTGCGGTCCCCTACGGCACTGCGTAGGATCCTACGGTCTTGGTGTGCATCCGTGCGTCGCTGCGGTCCGGTCGCAGGTCGACGGGCACGTGCACCTTCCGCCGACCACTGGCGACAACATCGATGTACTGTGGAGACCTCACGCACCACGTGTTGAGCAATTCGGTGGTACGTCCACCCGGCCTCCCGCATGCCCACTATACGCCCTCGCTCAAAGTCCGTCAACTGCACATACGGTTCACGTCCACGCTGTCGCGGCATGCTACCAGTGTTAAAGACTGCGATGGAGCTCCGTATGCCACGGCAAACTGGCTGACACTGACGGCGGCGGTGCACAAATGCTGAGCAGCTAGCGCCATTCGACGGCCAACACCGCGGTTCCTGGTGTGTCCGCTGTGCCGTGCGTGTGATCACTGCTTGTACAGCCCTCTCGCAGTGTCCGGAGCAAGTATGGTGGGTCTGACACACCGGTGTCAATGTGTTCTTTTTTCCATTTCCAGGAGTGTATTTATAAGGCCATTGATAATACGGAAATCATTACTGGAGGCAAGGAGGAACACAAATTGAAGGTTAAAGGTATTGGTTCCCATTCTGTCCTTGATGGTCCGTGTGTTTTTGCAGGTGGTACGTATTTTGAATTTTTTGTTTATAAAGGATGATAAATTTATTCATGGCCCCGGATGGCATACAGTGGCTATTGTTCACCGTGGAGGCATTGAGGGTATTGGTGGCTCTGAAAATTTTAATAACCGTTACGTCACAACTTACCTTACTTTTAATGTTGATGAAGTTTTTAATAAGGATATTGATAGGTTTTATTTTCATTGTACGATGCCTTCTGTACTGAGGACTCGTGAGTAGCGTAAGCTGGATCAAGATGAAGCTGTTCATGTGTAGCGTAAGGTTGGGTTGGGTTGTTTGATGGAGTAGATCAGAGAGCGAGGTCATCGGTCTCATCGGATTAGGGAAGGACGGGGAAGGAAGTCGGCCGTGCCCTTTCAAAGGAACCATCCCGGCATTTGCTTGGAGTGATTTAGGAAAAATCACGGAAAACGTAAATCAGGATGGCCATACGTGGTTATGAACCGTCGTTCTCCCGAATGCGAATCCAGTGTGCAAGCCACTGCGCCACCTCGCTCGGTGTGGCGTAAGGGATTTGTTGTATGTGGTGATTTGACGATATATTGTCGTAAATAAAGAACCCTGATCTCGCCAAAAGCCAAGAGGTGATTCTTAGTGTTGTAGCTCTTAGGAGCACTTTGGAATGCTCTCTGTGTGAGGCATCCCCGTGCATCTCTGTGACTGGCGGCCTATGATTTGCGCATGCGCATCACCCGGCTATATAGTAGCCTAGTTTGTGTTCTTGAAGTCTCTGGCCACCGCGAGAACTAGATGTTTACGACTGAGCCAGATAACGGCTAATTTTTATTGTTAAACTTCTTTACCTTCATTTTTTGTTTCTTTTGTTTTCCTGAAGCACATCAACAGCTGACTGGGTGCGGCACTCATCCAGACGCCCGATGTCCCTCCATTGACCCAGCTGTTGGAAGCAAGGACCATACCGCGGCATGGGTGGCAAAGATGGTACGCACTCCTCTGCTGCCAAAAAGCGTGACGCACGATCTGGCTCCGTAACAGAGAGGCGAGTAAGTGACTAGGTCACATTGTCAGGCACAACACCACTGTCCAATGACATTAGAAAAATGAAAATAAGAAAATCAAGCCAAAGAGCAAAACATTACTGAAACAGTAAAAAAAAAAAAAAAAAAATGGGAAAAGCTGAGCGAATTCTGATTTCACAGCTATTATTGAGCATTGCATTACGCATTGCTATTAAAGTAAACCGGAAATGCGTCAATGAAAATCAGGTCGCAGTAAGTTCTGAAGACTCAAAAAAACATAAAAAAGGAAAAGAAAAAACACACAGAATGGACACAAACAAGCATTTACTATCAAACAATAATATAGCTAACAAGTTTCCTTTAATTTACGTCTATGATCACAAACTTTTTGTTAACAGATTACCGGTTTCGGTCTTTAATGACCATCATCAGATCTGTTTCATAAAAACAAAGTCCTAATGTACTGCAGCCTTAGTGGCATCGTCAAACGTTAAATGCGGAATCAGCACCAGCATCGTGAAACACATATAAATAACATCACATCCATATAAATAACACCACACGCAGTACATTATGACTTTGTTTTTATGAAACAGATCTGATGATGGTTATTAAAGATCGAAAGAGATAATCTGTTAACAAAAAGTTTGTGACCGTAGACGTAAATTAAAGGAAACTTATTACATATATGGGTCACTGTTTTTTCGCGACGATGTCGCAGCTTGTGGAATATAGCTAACGTTTCTCTGGGTGCCCAAGACACATAACACACGAACAGCGGCCGCTCTAAGGCACACTCTTAGATACTCAAACTAGTGAAATCACGATTAGACATTAATTAGCTTGGCGCTGGTTATGACTGTGTCAAAAGTCCTAATGGCAAACTATGTCTTCTCTTAGAGGCACTAGCTGTAACGAACTAGGCTTCATTTGAAGGAGGCGACGTAGAAATCTTAGCTACATTGAAACGAAACCGGCAGTAGCCATAACTTGAAATCAAATGCACTATAATAGTAAGCTGTGCCTTAGCGTCTTAGGCTACTCAAGCATCACCAAGTGAATACAATTTTTGGTGTAGGACTGCCACTGAGGGACGATAACAACGGCGACAACAAACACATGTCAGTTGTTCCTGTATGACACGAGGCCAACTAAATAACTGTGGAGGCGTCCATAACGAAGAACTTGGACAAGCGTAAAATATGTTCATACAACGAGCCACAAGGGGCTCATATTTTTAGAAGATGTCAAAATGCACCAGACCAATTGTGAGACCACAGGACAATCAGAGGCAAGTCATCCAAAATTTACAACGGGAGTAAACGACATCAACACAAGATAACGACGCCGACTCCCTTAAACACTTCCACGTACATACAAGTAGCAACAACGAGATCATGGCAAACTAAGATCCAACTAGACAAATAATTCGTCGACCAGGCTCTCACAATACGTTCACAGAACATAACACTATGTGGACATCTAACGAACAATGGTACCTCCAGCCTCAATTTAGTGGCTGGTACAGCACTCACTGCACTTTCCGGCCATTCTCTCGTGAATGTGCAAATTATTTCCCCGCCAGTAAACACTACACGTGTCCTGTAACTGAGACATTGTATCCGCCGGGTTTCAAACAGTAACTACACGATCTTAACTCACAACACGGACTGCAAATTGTACGGCACTATCTTCCACGTGATTGAACTAGTGAACACACAGGGCACAGTGGAACCACTCCCAATGGAACCATAATCTATCCTAACTAACGAGAACACATAAGCCAGTGACTCAGCAAACTGCTCTGATAGCAGCTTGTAGGTTCCGACCGTGTGAAGAACTCTGACCTGAACTACCAACGCACACCCGACATGTGTAACTAAGCCCTACTCGCAAGTCATAGCGGAACCACTCTCAATGGAGCTACGAGTATACTCGATTCTCGGACACACGACAAAATATACACCAGGAACATTCACGATTCTTCTTACAAACGCACAACGAAAATTTTATGTAAGTTGCCAGCCACAGTCCACCTCTGGAACTGGTGCTGGTAGAAGCTAACCAAGGCTAGACAGGACTCCCACATTTCGAAATAAGTCAACAAATAATGTAACAGAAAATATCATTGTTAAAAATCACTTCCACTTTCAGCCGCGTTCTGTAGCGCCAATGCATAATTTCCTTGGCCAAACTAAATCTTAGGACAGCGGGCATACACATATACTAAAAGTACAAGAAAACACCTCAGATTTCGGAATGTGAGAATTGCGACTGGAGAACTGAACGAACACTTAGCTGACCGCAGCTAGTAAGAAGAATACCCCCCGGTACACCCGTCCTCTACGTTGTTCATGACGTCTTGTATCAACACTGTCACATGAGCAGCTAAACAAAGCACTACTGCCTTGGCGATACAAAGAGTAAAATATGATCGGGACATTAAGAAGCAGCCGCGACTATCGGTTAGTTCCATACTGAAGCACGTTCCGCGAGATAAGCCACTTTACTACCAGGCTGCTGCACGCATGTGGTCACGCTAACAGCCTCCAGGAAGCATCAGACAGACAGAAAGACATCGTCCCGCACGGAAGGTGGCGGAATTTTTTGAACGGGGCCGCACGTCACACCACACGTAGCACTAATACTGCAGGCCAACGCCTTCGCTACTCCAGAGGTACATCCGCACTGTACTCACCGTACACATCACACCACCTGGAGCGGCGGCCTCCTGGCCACCATCGACGCTGCATTCTGCTTCTGGCAAGACGCCGGTTTCCGTGGACAGTGTCATCAAACCGGACACTTCTCACTGTAGTCCACGCCCAGTAGCTGAGTGGCCAGCGCGACAGAATGTTAAGCCTAAGTCCCGGGTTCGATTTTCGACTGGGACGGAGATTTCCTCCGCTCAGGAACTGGGTGTTGTGTTGTCCTAATCATCATCATTTCATCCCCATCGACGCGCAAGTCACCGAAGTGGAGTCAAATGGAAAGACTTGCACCCGGCGAACGGTCTATCCGACGGGAGGCTGTAATCACACGACATTTATTTATTTTTACTTCTCACTGTAGTCCCTTCTCTGGACGTAGCGTTAACTTCTTCATCTAATAAAACCCTACCTTGTCGTTCTTTCTCTACCTGTTCCTGAAACGCATCCGCCATCGTGCCTGCTCTCCAGTGCATCGCCCTGCCACTTGCTACTTCACAAATGCACACTTTGCCCATTTCGGCGCCTCATCTTTGCACATCACTTACAATTTCCCTTTCCGTGACTAATTTACGCACGCAATGTCCTAATTTCTACGAAATGCTTCCGCACAGCAGACGATTATCTCAAGCGTTTCGCATAGCAGGTTTCCCTCCTCATTCCTTCCACGCGACACCAGCGTTTCAGCACAATTCAAAATCACTTCACTTTCATCAGTGTATTGTACAGCCAATGAATAACTTCCTTGGCCAAACAAACTCTTGGGACAGAGGGCATAAACATACACCAAAATTCCAACAAAATACTTCAAATATCGGATTGTGAGAGTAGCTAGTAAGAAGAATACAGAACGGTACACACTTTTCTTTCATTGCTTCTGCACAAATACCTTATATCACCAGTGCTTTTGCAATGATCAGTTCCCTTCCCAGGTGCTTTTGTTTGACGTTTTCTCTATCGCGTGCTTTCGCACAACGATTTTTTCTCCCAACTGCTTTCACACGACCATCTTGCATCTCAAGTGCTATCCCGAGTGGTTTACTACTGTGATTTTTCATCACTGATGAATCAGCGGAAATACTTCTTCCATCTCCTTTCCCGCATTTTTCTACCGTATGTGTCCAGGCTGTCACTTTGGCTGTATGGTCCCCTTCCAGACTGGCTCCAAGCATCCTGCACTTCTGGACGCTCTGAGTCCACCCTTACTAACTGCACAGTTGTGGACGACGTCTCAGTCTTGAACGCCCATAATTCGATGCCAGGCTCTACATACATGGCCGAGGACTCTGCAAGGTTCTCCATCTGGTACACAGCGGCTGGCGATTTATTCAATATCTTACGGCTCTGGCAAACTGGTGTCACCGTCGTAGGCTGTCCTCTCCCACCTGGGTCCTCCTCTTCCCTGGGATGACATTCACACTGTGGTCAACATCCCAACTGCTCTCTCATAGCATGCTGTGATTTTGCCGAAGAGTGGAATGGTTGTGCCATCACTCACATAGTTCCTGCTAGGAGTGATACGCCTCTCTGCTGCACTGCTTCTTCCCACGGCTGGATACGTTAATGCCTTGGTCTCAGTTCTACTGTTGGGTGATCCTCATTAACGTGGACAGCAGTTCGTGAATGTCCAACAGATGTGCCAGACAAACCATCCTTCTTCCTTTATCCCACATATTCGCAATAGAGATCAGGTCCTCTTTGGGCGCTGGTGCTTTCCAGAGGCTGCCAGTAATGGCCTGGGACACTCTGTGGCAGAAATAAAATTTCCAGACGGTAGGAACTGCTGTAAACATATAAACCAATTGTGCCCTTGTCGAGGTCCACTCCTTGAGCCCTGTAGCTTACCTCCCCCCTTTTGTTCCAGGTAGGGGACCATCTCAGCTTCCTGTCTCAGACGATACAATTGCCGTTCAGCCTCACCCAACTGCAGTACACCCGAAGGAGCTGCTGGAGGACACACCTGCGCTAGCAGTTCCTACACGCGTGGAACTGCTTCAGTCAGTATATGCCTGACATCATCTGCAGATGTCACATGGGTCTCCAGTCACCCAGCCCGCTGGGCTTGCGGTGGGCGGGGGGGGGGGGGGGGGGGGGGGGGCAAGGTATGCAGTATTGTTGGATTCCTCCTACGCTGCCTGCAACCCACATTACATCCGAGTTACGTGGGCAGCCTGTTTTCTTACAACACACACTGTATCACCTATATGTGGCCAACAGAAGGCGATCGAGGTTCCAGCAGAGATCGCTGACCCACAAACCTCTTTTTCTACTCTGGCCAAGTGACAGGAAGCAAGACCGAATGCATCATGGCACCGAAACATGTACTTAGGCCAGTACACGGGCCCTGAGAAGCCCTTTCACTCTGATTGGGCTTCCTGAAGCTGATACCAAATGCCTACGCATTTCTTCAGTCAGGAACATATTCCAGAGCCAGTGCAACGCTGTCATCATTGTCCGAGCGAGCCGTCTCAACTTGCAACGTGGCCGTTCAAAATAAGATGTGGCACCCGTTTGTTGACCAACATGTGGACTTCTAGTTTCTGTGTGTGTCTTTAAAAGCGGCTTCGGTGGACAGCAATTTGTGGACTTTGTATCCGTACAAAAGTGGGCGGAGATCCACTTCATTCCTACATTACAAATGTCGATAATTGTTACGAACGTCAAAAACTTTTAATCGGACTTTGTGTGTCTAGTATGTGTATCAAGAACTTTATTATATTCTAAGTGGGCTAAGAATTTTAATTTAGAAATTTTGCTGTCTCCATTACCAGGATTTCTGCCAGAAGTACTGGTCTGTGTTGAACCCAGAAGAGTTTGTATTGTTCATGGCTGTTTTAAGACTCGAGTACAAGAATGAATATTGGTTTCCCTTAATTTCAAATAAACTTGCTGTTCGTTTTACCTGGGGCTTTACTTTTTGACCGTCTGCGGCAGATACTTTAAGAAGCTCAATAACGTATACGTTCTATTGTAGAAAATATGTAAAACTGCGCATTTTTCGCAAGTGGCGAAGGAAAAGTCAGTTAACCTAATTCATATTAATGATGTGCGACATGAATATCAATTGCAGATACTCCTGGAAGCAATAGTCGTAGCCTATAATGTACAAAACTCCACGATATTTTAGGGCATCTGGCATGAATCTGATTGAAATTATACTGTTGCAAGAAATTTCTCTTCACAAGTCAACTAACGGATAAAACTCTCTGACGAAGAGTTCAAAGGTAAAAATACATAAATTTCAAATTTTTTTGTTATGAAGTACTTTACGGTAACCTTTTCCGAATGCGTGCTCACCTAGAGAATTGTGGCGGAGTAACTAGTCACAGATCAGCTCTATCGGTACTCCACAGTTAGTGCCTGTTGGGATCGCACTTGTATATTGTGGTGCAACACAGTTACAGCGCTGTTACGGTCCAGCGTATAGCCTGCTATTCAACTGGCCGGCCCAAGTGTAATTACAGTTTCGAAAGCGAACTGCCTTTTAAGAGGAGGGGATGAGTGGGGGAGGGGGGGGGGGGGTTGGACGGGTACGGGCGGAGCCTGCGTAATATTGGGGTCCCTTTTATTGCGATTGCGGTGATGGTCGTCCCCGCGGCAGCCAGCCGCCCCAAATGCCATAAATAACTTCCCCGCGCAATTGGACAATTCGAATATCCACTTCCCCCAGGCTCTGCTCGTTCCTCCAAACTCCCACATAAACTTCTATATGGCCAGTATATCTCAGTAGCTATTATGTCACAACATCGCGCCTCTTTTGTTTCCTTATACCTGGGGGGGACTGGCGAGTGGTTGGTAACAGAACGTCGATTTTACTTTGTAACTGCTCACACCTGGTCTGACAAGTCTTTCGAAGCTGTAATGTAGGCCTACAAAGTCCCTACAGATCCCAAGCTCTAGACATCGATTCCATGTTGGCGTTGTCGTATACCTCAACCAGAACAGTTATTATTATTATTATTAAAAATTGGCCAGCTGCGAGTAGGACTCAATCACTGAAAATTCCGTGCAAAATTAATTATGGGTATAGTCCCCCCTTTGAATCGTGAATCTCAACGATTTTCGCCTGTTTTCAATATAGATACTGACAAGATATCAGCTCCCGGAATTCCAAGACCGTCTCAAAAGCTCTACAGTAGATCCTCAGACTAGCCTGAACACGCAAAAGGAAGCAAGCAGGTGACACCAGTTTATATGTGTAGATATAGAAGCTTTAATTACTTTTTATTTACTTAAGGTCAAAACAATTACAACCCTCGATCGCTAAAATTAAGTCTTCTGACCTGGTTTCGACAGCTCGATGAGTGTGTTCATCAGAAAATGAAACATTTAAATTGGTCTATAACATAAGTACAAACATTATGGGAGTTTCTTTTATAAAAGTGTAAGCACTGACTAACAGCACAAAAAAGACACAGTACTTACATGTCACGAATAAAAATTAATATATCGAGCGATAAAGCTTCAGTCACAAAATTTTTATAAAAGAATACATGGAAGGCAAGTCACTGTGGGCTGCTCGCGCACGTCAAGCCACAGGTAGACACAGACTGAGACGCCCGCGTTAATTTTTTAATTTTTATTTACTTGCTAAAACATGGTTACAACGTGTTCTAATGACAAAAAGATATAACTAAGTAATAAACAATTTTCAGATTGTTTTACTTTACTTGTACTGTGAAACCTTGCTTCTGCCAAGTTTCATGATTCTACGTCAGCGGGAAGTGTCCTATAGGTATTGATGAGTGGGTTGCGTGTTTGAAAACATGTGACGATAATGGCCGTATCTCATGATTGAACTGACTTAGAAACAAAACTTTAACACAGTCAAGAGATCATAGATATTAACATGTGACAATAATTTGAAGTTGATACGCCTACTCGTTCCTGAGAAAAAGGGTTCTTAACTGTCGGTCAGATGGACAACAGACCTATCGCATAAGCGTTCGGTTTTTAGAGTTTGAGGCGTTGAATCTTTTTCTTCTTCTTATTATTATTATACGACCAATGTCACCGTTAGATGAATGAAACAATGCAACGATCTGACCATAGACAGTTTTCTTTGGTAAGTGTCAGTGCATTATACAGCTCAACACTTCCGAAGAACTCTCAAGCATCGCATACTGGTTGCCGGGTAAGCCATTGCTTCGAAGTCCAGCGTATTTAATAGAGCTATTGATAAATATTTCGACGATTTCCGAAAACGACTACGAGACAACTACAAGGCATACAGAAGAATGACAAGTACCACTGGATGGAGCACCTTCCTACGTTTCGATTCATAACACTCCAACGGAACCCGTAGAGAAATCGTCCGTAACATATTGTCGTATGCTATTAGTCCGAACAAATTCCCAAAGCGGTCTACTGTCGTTGCACCATCCCCGATACAAACGAATTGCACACAAATGCTTTCTCACCCATACTGACCCTTGCCACGTCACAAAACGAGCGCACTTTGAGCATCTGCAACTTTGGTTAACTACTTGTTAAGCTGCTCAATTCAATGGTACGTGTCATTTTTCTGTAGGGCCTGCAGTTCTCGTGCAATCGCCTTCTGAAACGATGGAGACACTCATGTATAACACTACATTCAGACAGACAACCTACAGAAATGTGAACAAAAAACTTTATCATTTCTAGGATTTTACTTCCTACCAAAAAACATACAACAAATATGTTCGTCAATTTCGTTTCTAGACAAAGCAGTTACTGTACTATCCTGTATCTTTTACTGTCCTGTTCAGACCAACTTTCAGTAACACAACGAACATTTTGAAGTGAACTCATACTGCGTAGTGGAGTGATAACACTGTTGTAGAAATAATTCAAAAGCCAAGATCGCTTAAATACGGTTTACTGGATAACCTGTTTCAACACACTAAAGGTGCCATCATCGGATCTGAATGTAGATTACCATTTATAAACCATTTGGATACTACGATACATGAGGCAGACCAGCTGATATAAAATCATTGTCACAAAAAATAAAAAATAAAATCATTGTCATGAGAGCATTTGTTTTTCATTTTTTGTGACAATAATTTTATATCAACTGGTCTGCCTCATGTATCGTTATATCCAAATGGTTTATAAATGTTAATCTACATTCAGATCCGATGATGACACCTTTAGTGTGTTGAAACCGGTTATCTAGCAAACAGTATTTAAGCGATCTTGGCTTTTGAATTATTTCTACACAATGAACAATTGGTAGTTATATCCAAGAAGCGTCACCTTAGAATAAACATTACAGCAAAAAGCAACATCTGGTTTTCGTAAGTACTCCAGGAAATCTGTATGGCAACTGCACTGTAGTCTTGTTTATACACACACTAAATTCATTTTAAGATGGTGGTCGAGTTTTTCTCGTGTTTGAATATCCTTAATTTTGTTGAGTATAAAAAACAATCTTCTGACTGGTCTGATGCGACCCGCCACAAATTTATCTCCTTTGCCAACATTTTCATCTCACAGTAGCTATCGCAATCTACGTCCGGGGTTGTTTGCTGGAAGTATTCCTGAGGTTCAGACGATTCTCAAGAGTTTTTCCCCTCTGAAGCTCCCTCTAGTACTATGGAATGTAATCCCTGATGTCTTAACATATGTCCTATGATGGTGTGCCTTCTTCTTGTCAGTGTTTTCCGTATATATTTTCCCTTGACTATTCTGCGGAGAACCTCCTCATTCTTAATTCCTGTAGTTCTCCCTCTTTTTCAGGAGAGGAATGTCGTCAGCGGATCTTACCACTGACATCCATTAACCATGAATTTTAATCCTAATCTTGAACCTTTCTTTCGTTGCCATCGTTGGTTCTTCGATGTATAGATTGAACAGAAAGGGCGAAAGACGACACCCTTTTAAATCCGAGCTCCTCGCTCTTGATATTCCTGTCTTATCGTTCCCGCTTGTCTCTGTACATACTACTGTATACATCACCCGTCTTTCGCTAAAGCTTACCCCTACTTTTCTTAGAACTTCGGACATCTGCATTCATTTTACGCTGTCGAATGCTTTTTCCTTGTCGACAAAACCTATGAACGTGTCTTGATTTTTCTTCTGTCTTCCATTATCAACCGCAACGTCAGAATGGTCTCTCTGGTGCCTCTACCTTCACTAAATCGAAACTGATTATCATCTAACACATCCTCAGTTTTCTTTTCCACTCTTCTGTATATTACTCTTGTCGGCAACTTGGATGCATGGTTTGTTAAGCTGATTGTGCGATAACAATTCTCGCACATGTCGGCTTTTGCAATCTTCTGAATTGTGTGGATGATATTTTTCCGGAAGCCTGATGTTGCACTGCCAGTCTCACACATTCTAAACATCAACGTAAATAATTTTGTTGTCAGTTCTCTCAATGACTACAGAAATTCTAATGAAATATTATCTATTCCTTGACTTATTCTATCCTAAACCTTCACAAGCTCTTTTAAATTCTGGTTCTAATATCGGATACCCTGCTGATTGCCTATCGACTGCTGTTTCCTCTTATATCACTTCATCGGAGAAGCCTAACTCTCAATGTAGTGTTTCCATCTATCGGCACTGCCCTCTGTATTTAACAGTGGAATTCCCGTTGCATCTTTGAAGTTACCGCTTTTGATTTTAATTTCACCGCAAGTTGTTTCGACTTTTCCACATGCTGAGTCAATTCTTCCGACAATCATTCCTTTTTTCGATTTCTTCACACTTCTCATGTAGCCACTTCGCCTTAGCTTCCCTGCAGTTCCTATTTCTTTCACTCCTGAGTAACTTTTATTTCTTTATCCCTGAATATCCCACAACGTTTCTGTACTTCCCTCTTTCGTCGATCAACTGAACTATCTCATCTGTTATCCGTGGTTTCTTCGCAGTTGCCTTCCTAGTACTTACGTTTTTCTTTCCTGCTTCTGTTATGGCTCTTTTCACGTATGACCATTCCTCTTCAATTGAACTGCCTACTGAACCATTCATTATCGCTGTAGCTACAGTCTCAGATAACTTCGGTTGTATCTCTTCATTCCTCTGTGCTTCTGTATCCCATTTCTTTGCGCAATGTATCTTCTTGACTAATCTCTTAAACTTCAGCCCACTCTTCATCAATACTAAATCATGATCTAAGTTTATACCTACTCCAGGGTACGCATTACAATCCGGTATTTAATTTCTTAGTTTCTTCCAGACCATGATGTAATCTAACTGAAATTTTCCCGTACCTCCCGGCCGTTTCTAAGTATACTTCATCCTCTTGTGATTCTTGAAATTACTGCAGAACTAATTCTGCCTTTCTCCTCTCTCGTTCCTAGTATCAAGCCCATATTCTTCCGTAACCATTTCTTCTACTCTTTCCCCTCCACCCGCCTTCCAGGCCCCCATAAGATTTTCGTGTCCCTTTTAAGTACTGAAATATCCCTGCAGTATTCTCATATACATTCTCTTTCCTCATCGTCTGCTTACGACGTCGGCATGTGCCTCTGATATATTGTTGTTAGTGATGGTTTCCTGCCGATTCTGATGAGAACAACCCTATCACTGGAGTTTTAGTAGTAGCACACTCTCGGCTTCACCTCCCTGTTCACAAATCCTTCTCCTTTCTATTATTTCCTGCTGCTGTTGATATCTACATCTACATCCATACTCTGCAAGCCACCTGACGGTGTGTGGCGGAGGGTACGATGAGTACCTCTATCGGTTCTCCGTTCTATTCCAGTCTCGTATTGTTCGTGGAAAGAAAGATTGTAGGTATGCCTCTGTGTGGGCTCTAATCTCTCTGATTTTATCCTCATGGTCTCTTCGCGAGATATACGTAGGAGGGAGCAATATGCTGCTTGACTCCTCGGTTAAGGTATACTCTCGAAACTTCAACAAAAGCCTGTACCGAGCTACTGAGCGTCTCTCCTACACAGTCTTCCACTGGAGTTTATCTGTCATGTCCGTAACGCTTTTTCGATTACTAAATGATACTGTAACGAATCGCGCTGCTCTCCGTTGGATCTTCTCTATCTCTTCTATGATCCCTTTCTGGTACGGATCCCACACTGGTGAGCAATATTCAAGCAGTGGGCGAACAAGTGTACTGTAACCTACTTCCTTTGTTTTCGGACTGCATTTCCTTAGGATTCTTCCAATGAATCTCAGTCTGCCATCCGCTTTACCGACGATCAACTTTATATGATCATTCCATTTTAAATCACTCCTAATGCCTACTCCCAAATAATTTATGGAATTAACGGCTTCCAGTTGCTGACCTGCTATATTGTAGCTAAATGATAAACGATCTTTCTTTCTATGTATTCGCAGCACATTACGCTTGTCTACATTGAGATTCAATTGCCATTCCCTGCACCATGCGTCAATTCGTTGCAGATCCTCCTGCATTTCAGTACAATTTTCCATTGTTACAACCTCTCGATATACCACAGCATCGTCCGCAAAAAGCCTCAGTTAACTTCCGATGTTATCCACTAGGTGATTTATGTAAATCGTGAATAGCAACGGTCCTACGACACTCCCCTGCGGCACACCTGAAAGTACTCTTACTTCGGAAGACTTCTCTCCATTGAGAATGACGTGCGACTTTCTGTTATCTAGGAACTCTTCAATCCAATCACACAATTGGTCTAATAGTACATATGCTCTTACTTTGTTCGTTAAACTACTGTGGGAAACTGTATGGAACGCCTTGCGGAAGTCAAGAAACACGGCATCCACCTGGGAACCCGTGACTATAGCCCTCTGAGTCTCGTGGACGAATAGCGCGAGCTGGGTTTCACACGATCGTCTTTTTCGAAACCCATGCTGATTCCTACAATTTCTAGTCTCCAGAAAAGTCATTATACTCGAACATAATACGTGTTCCTAAATTCTACAACTGATCTACGTTAGAGATATAGGTCTATAAATCTGCACATTTGTTCGACGTCCCTTCTAAAAACGGAGATGACCTGTGCCATTTTCCAATCCTTTGGAACACTACACTCTTCTAGAGACCTACGGTACACCGCTGCAGGAAGGGGGGCCAAGTTCCTTCGCGTACTCTGTGTAAAACCGAACTGGTATCCCATCAGGTCCAGCGGCCTTTCCTCTTTTGAGCGATTTTAATTCTTTTTCTATCCCTCTGTCATCTATTTCGATATCTAACATTTTGCCATCTGTGCGACAATCTCGAGAAGGAACTACAGTGAAGTCTTCCTTTGTGAAACAGCTTTGGAAAAAGACATTTAGTACCATATTGGTCACAGAGTGTCTGGACATTTTGTTTTGATTCACCTACCGCTTTGACGCAAGACCAAAATTTCTTAGGATTTTCTGCCAAGTCAGAAGATAGAACTATATTTCCGAATTCATTGAACGCCTCTCGCATAGCCCTCCTCACACTACATTTCGCTTCGCGTAATTTTTGTTTGTCTGCAAGGCTTTGGCTATGTTTGTGTTTGGTGTGAAGTTCCCTTTGCTTCCGCAACTGTTTTCTAACTCGTTTGTTGTACCACGGTGGCTCTTTTCCATCTCTTACTATCTTGCTTGGCACGTACTCATCTAATGCATATTGTACGATGGTTTTGAGCTTTGTTCACTGATCCTCAACACTATCACTACTTGAGACAAAACTTTTGTGTTGAGGCGTCAAGTACTCTGAAATCTGCTTTTTTGTCACTTTTGCTAAACAGAAAAATCTTCCTACCTTTTTTTTTAACATTTCTATTTACGGCTGAAATCATCGATGCAGTAACCGCTTTATGATCACTGATTCCCTGTTCTGCGTTAACTGTTTCAAATAGTTCGGGTCTGTTTGTCACCAGAAGGTCTAATATGTTATCGCTATGAGTCGGTTCTCTGTTTAAATGCTCAAGGTAGTTTCTCAGATTATGTAAAAAAAAAAATCATTGGATTCTTTGCCCCTGCCATCCGTTATAAACGTTTGAGTCTCCCAGTCTATATTCGGCAAAGTAAAATCTCCACACAGAATTATAACATGGTCGGGAAATCTACTCGAAATATTTTCCAAATTTTCATCCGGGTGCTCTGCCACAACAGCTGCTGAGCCAGGGGGCCTATAGAGACATCCAATTACCATGTTTGAGCCTGCTTTAACCGTGACCTTCACCCAAATTATCTCACGTTTCGGATCTCCGTCAGTTTCCTTCGATACTATTGCACTTCTTATCGCTATAAACACGCCTCCCCCTTCACTGCCCAGCCTGTCTCTGCGGTATACGTTCCAATCCGAATTTAGAATTTCATTACTGTTTACATCTGGTTTCAACCAACTTTCCGTCCCTAGTACTATGTGGGCATTGTGACCGTTTATTAATGAGAGCAGTTCTGGGGCCTTTCTATAGACCCTCCTGCAGTTTTTACTATTACCACGTTAATATTGTTATTCCCTGTTGCGATTTGCCTACTACTACCTTGTCGCGTCTTAGGAGGCGTCTTGTCAGGCCTAGGGAGAGAATTCTCTATCCTAAAAAACCCACATGTGCACTCCACACGTACTCCGCTACCCTTGTAGCCGCTTCCTGCGTGTAGTGCACGCCTGACCTATTCAGGGGGACCCTAAATTTCTCCACCCGATAGCGGAGGTCGAGAAATTTGCACCCCAGATCTCCGCTGAATCGTCTGAGCCTGGTTGAAGCCTTCCACTCGGCTCCCACCCAGAGGACCGCGATCGGTTCTGGGAACGATACTAGAAATAGTTTGCTCAGATTCCAACCCACGAGCGAGGCTTTCCGCCTTCACCAACTCCGCCAACCGCCTGTATGAACTGAGGATGACCTCTGAACCCAGACGGCAGGAGTCATTGGTGCCGACATGAGCAACAATTTGCAGTCGGGTGCACCTATTGCTCTCTATCGCCGCTGGCAGGGCCTCCTCCACATCTCGGATGAGACCCCCCGGCAAGCAGACAGAGTGAACACTGGCCTTCTTCCCCGACCTTTCCGCTATTTCCCTAAGGGGCTCCATCACCTGCCTAACTTTGGAGCTCCCAACCACTAATAAACCCTTCCCCCTGTGTGCCTGATCGGACCTTGCAGAAGAAGCGGCCACATGTCCACTCACAGGCAGAGCGGGCGATGCCTCACGGCCAGCCTCCACATTGGCCCTCCGCCTCGTGCGCAGCGAAAGCCACTGAACTCGCCACTCCCCTTGGGGAGAGGGTGGCCCAACCGCGCCCGGTGCCTGCGAAGATGTCTCGACAGCAGGGACCGTGGTTGAAGCATGTAACACCTGGGGTGTACCATGCGACGCACCAGACTCCCCACTGCCGCTACACTCCGAGGCAGCAGCCTGAAGACGGCAGACCGCGGCCATCAACACGTTCAGCTGTTCGCGAACAGTGGCCAGCTCCTTCTGCGTAAGTACACAGCAGTCACACATCCTATCCATCCTAAGAAATCAACAATTTACTGTAGAGAGTTAATCAACTTTTAACTAGATTGCTAATTCACTAAAGGCGGCTGATAGCTGACTAAACTGTGGTTACTAGACACTTTTTGTTGAAAACAACGAAAATAAGCACTAGCTGTCTCTGGACTGTATTCAAAACAAACACGAAATCTATGGAACACTATTACTAGTACTCGAAAATTATAGCTTCGTAAAAGCAAAAACACACGGAAAAAGAGTGACATGTAAGAAAAGTACAGTTAATACTTAAATTAACGTAGCTCGCTGCACAGGACATGTGAAGCAGACGGCAGTTACGACGACATCTGACCAGAAATCATTATCTTCTTTCTATTTCACTTCTCTGTGCAACATTATGTCTAGATTGAGTCTTAGAATTTCCCTTTAAAGATTTTCTTGCTTCCATGCGACGTTTTGACTCCTTATATTTCACGCCTCGATTCGTAAAACGTCATCCTTTAGTTGGTATTCAATATTTTTCACTTGATCGCCTCCTACTTAGCAGTCAACTACCAGAGATCGGAATGGTTGTACTAGTTCGGAATGTTTCGTCAATGAAAAGATCATCATGACACTTTTTCAGTTCAGGGGAGAATGTCCTGTGAATACATATTATGTTTCTTTAAAACAGTGATTGCCATTGTCTTCTGCATCCTCATTCCGTTGATTATTGCTTATGCTTTGGCCTTTTAGTGGCATTTTCCCCACTCCAACAGAAAGAGAGTGCCATGAAGCTTTTTCCGCTCTTCCGTCTTCTTTGACAAGGCCGTTAGCAGAACGAAGGTGACTTCTTATGCCGGAAGTTTTAGGCCGCCATCGTTTTAATCAATACAAACAAAATAAACTCATTAACGTTAAGCGAATTAATCATTGCTTATTGAAAAGCTCTTCCACATATAAAATCGCTATGTAATTCTTCTTTTCGTATGCTTGTTAAGTTTTCTTCGAAAGAAAACACTAAGGCAGATGTGACTTTTCATTTGTGCAAGAAACTTTGTCACTTCTTCATTCTTGCAGAAGTACGGCACTTTTTTACTAATCTGAGATTTTATTTCATTTCTTATACAAAAGTAAAAATTAATAATGTTTTACATAAAAGGCGATACTGTGTTCTACAGATATGTGATGTGCAAAACTTTTCAACAACGGTAAGTGTGATATCGATGAATCTAAGGGATTAACTACCTCATTTTCAAATCTAAACTCGCAAGAAGTTATCTGGTAATGCGTTACTGTGAAGTAACAGCAGTGACGGTGTTAATTAACGGATCTAGACATACATTTTGACTACGAATGAAAGGCCAAGCTTATTCCTACGGTAGCTGCAGAATTAAAGAAAATTGTGTCTAAATCTACCTGGAGCTTTGTAACGAGATGTCGACTGTGGATTTGGTGGAGTGGGTGGGTGGGGAGTTGGAGAGCGGGGGAATCCGTTACGTCATTTTACCCTCGAATGAAAGCTGTGTTAAACACAGCAACAACACTCAAACGGATTACGTTGTATTTTGTAAGCACATTGATTTTCCATGAGCGAAGCCCAGTGAGTAAAGAGCTGTACGTTATCGTCAAAGCGAGGTCCCAGACCGCGTTCGCTAATCTCTGTACCAGAACGCGCAACCGTGACACAACGAAATACGTACACACCGCTTTCAAATTTGACAGCCACAGCACATAATGGCTGCGGAATGTCCGGCCAACGGCACACGCCAACGAAACTTTTCGGCGAAGCTGCTGGATGAAAATCAGGGTCAAGTACGCTTCGGTACCGATGCGCTACAGTTGAATCACATTATGCAACATCATGTAGTACATACTTACCAGCAACTAAATCTATGCATATTTTCTGTGCAATACGCAAATTTCCCAAGTTAGTGTTTAACAACATTGTATTAGTTGAAGGTGATTCTTTTCGCAGTTTCTGTGCTTCTCGTTTTATCTACTTAAATAAACTAAACTAGGAAAAAAATAAGTTTTTGGATTACTGAAATAAAAGAAGGGATCGGTTGACAGGAAATACTCTGAAGCTTCAAGCTGCACTACAGATGAAAATCACTACCAGAAATTCATTTGCAAGAAAGAAGTTCAGGCTTGTTAGTGGTCAGGGAATCAGAGGAATACTTTACCAGCTGTTATGTAGATATTGGGGGAACAATGTCCTTTTGAAATCTCCACCAAGCACGAGCGGCAACATTAACAAAAATGGTCCTTTGTATAGAGCTACCATACAGTTTATATTGACTACAACTGTGTATGAATATAACTCTTAAATAATAAGGATCTGGATCCAAACACTATAGTCGTAGTCAGTTCTTCAGAACTTCATAGTCAAAATGATGAGTTTGCTATGATGAGAGGTAGGAAAGCAAATGCTTGTCTCAGGTGCTACTAAGTGTAAGATAATGAGAAAAGCAAGAGTGGGGGTTAACGTTCTGTCGACGACGAGGTCATTAGAGATGGAGCACAAGATCTGGTGAGCTGTAGATCTGGATGTAAACTCTGCCGTGTATTGTTCAGAGGCACTGTCCTATATTGCTTTAAGCGATTTAGGGTAACTTACGGAAACCCTCAATGTGGATGGCCAGACAAGCTTTTGGACAATAATTTCTGTTGTATAATTTCTGCACCACTTCGTTCAGTTTGAATGAAAAATGCCATTACAAACAGATGCCTACCGTTACAATGCGGTGGAGAAGGCGCAGAAAATAGAGGCCACACGAATTAATTTCGCTGGTAGCTTCACACAAAGAGCCTAACTGGGGGGGAAGGGAGGGGGGGGGGGGGGAAGGGAGGACAATGGTACTGGGCGTGGAGTAACGGTTCACCATTCTGAACGACAACCGCACAGTATTGGTGGTGCATTCTGACACCTGAAGCCTATGAACAAACTTATGTCTCCTTTAGCTGGTAAATTACAGCTAGCGAGTCTCTAAACAGTCATGTTAACAGATTTTGAGGGTAGGAGCGTTCATTCGCAAGCTTTAGACGTTCAAAGTTAATGTTTTCTCACTAGACTAACGAAAGAGAAATAGCTACAGAAACAAAGGATCACTCGAGCAAAAACAAGATCGGCCATTTGCGGCTAGAAGGAAAGTTCATGAAAAGGGTTAAAAACGTAGCGTAGTGCAAAATGCTGCTTAGTACAATGCTGACAATGTACAATAAATAACATGTCCATAGAGACAACAAACAATTTAGTGTTTACGAATCGCATGTGATGTTGTATATTATGTAACACAACAGAAACGGGAGGCTGTGCCCACTGATTCGTGAATAGAAGTGACAAATTTTGAATAACTACTCATAAATCTACCTGGTGACAGAAAAAAATGGTTCAGATGGCTCTGAGCACTATGGGACTCAACTGCTGTGGTCGTAAGTCCCCTAGAACTTAGAACTACTTAAACCTAACTAACCTAAGGACAGCACACAACACCCTGCCATCACGAGGCAGAGAAGATCCCTGACCCCGCCGGGAATCGAACCCGGGAACCCGGGCGTGGGAAGCGAGAACGCTACCGCACGACCACGAGATGCGGGCCTTGGTGACAGAGGTTTAAGCCTTTGTGCATAGTGGAAAGAAAGTAAAGAGTGTCTGCCGACAGCAAATTTGTACTTTCTGTAGATATCAATAGAAGACATGGTAAATCCTAACCTAAAATTTTCGTATTTAAAGGTCACGTCTCTCGTGGAAATTAGGTGTTACTCTCTTTCTGAAGTAGTGAAGCCATGGAACACACTTGCAGCTGTGTTTTCCCCCTTCTGACTTATTCCCTTCATTGAGTCACTGAAATATCTAGCTGTTTACGCAACTTTCTTAACTACAGTTCTTAATGAATTTTTTTCTTCCTTGTTTGTCTCTTCTGACATAAGGTTAAAGTTGCTTATTCGAGACATGCTGCCACGAGATAGTGGGTCCGAAACTGTTTAGCTGCGCGTTCGATTTTGTCAGTCAGCTGCAACAGACACACAAGGTAAGGTCAATGCAGGTATTCGTTGCATAGTGTATACTATTCTGTACAACTGCTGGTGCCTTTTGGAACAGTATTGTATGAATATTTACGGTTGTGTGCTTTGAGAATTGGCGTGTCAGTTCAAAACTGATAACCGCTACATCCTCTGTTTTATAATGTACAGACTTTGTGTGTACTCACGTATGCCCTACTATGAAAAATTTACCATACACTTATGGTGTACGAAGATTGTTACTCCATGTTATGGAGTAAAGATATAGCAACGAGAATGTCTGAAACATACAGGTCGGTAGGCCTCAATCAACTGAGGCGGCCGCCCCTTGGCAACGAGGTGTGACTCGCCCAGCACTCATTATGAGTGGCCAGCGCTCATGACGAGAACTTCTTGCTGCACGACTTCTACAGAATCGATTGTGGTGTGTTCAGTATGGAATTTAGCTCTGAGATCTGCTCAACATTGTTTGTGAAGATGAGCACAGCACTTTTCAAAAGTTTTAGAGATGTAAAGTAAAGCTGTCATAAATTTGAAGGTTTGTATCAACATCAAACTGCTTTACTAGGCATGGTCCTATTGGAGGACCTTTTCATTCCACTGAAAACTGACTTATCGAGGCAGCTATCAGGCAACTACCTTTTAACGTGAGACTTAGCATTTACCGCTGTGGCATTCGAGCCCATCTCTCATACGTGATATTATATACGCTCCAGTCACATCAGTATGACGACCACCTAAGTTCGATGTCAACGTGCAACAACCTCTCACAGAAGGACGACGGCAGCACTGGCAGTGGAAGGTATAAAATCGTATTGGAGACGCTGAAAATTGTAGAATATTTGTCGTAATGGTAAAATTAAGTATCTGATGCTATATGAGGTTGGGGTGAGACATCACGAGAGCACAACAGTTATAATTGGCGGCGATCGGAGTATAGGCGTGATGAGTGGACAGTGTTACAATGCGAAGGGGTGCAAAATAAGTCGGCAGTTACTACACAGAAGGCAAAACGTTCTACGTTGTTAGCCTGCGGCATGTTTCTCGTCAATGTTTTCTACGCGATCGATGTTTCGACCCCTCTGCTGGTATCACCTTCAGGATCAAAGGTCCGTGTCGCGTTAACCTCTAAAAGAGAGTTAATGCTGAAGAAGTGTGTTGGTTGGGTAAAATTCTAACGGCTACTGTTTGTGGTGCATCGTCATTGTACAGAAAGCTACGCAGCCAGAGAGTTCTCTTCTATGAGTGTAGGTTTCGTTGGCCAGCACAGAACGTTGTTCATATCAGTGTCTTGGCAGCAATTCTTCTGATGTTTCACTACCACAGGTAACACACTTTGTTGTAACCACGTGTGGTAGTCATGTTCTATACATTTATACCCAACCACATATTCACGTTACATGTAACACGCCAATCATTTTTTCTGGCTGACTCGTACCCTTTTATATTGATTTACTTTTTAGTGTAATCCGTCTTGTGACTGGTTTGATGCGGCCCTTCACGAATTCCTTTGCTGTGCCAACCTTTTCACCTCAGAATAGCACTTGCAACCCAAGTCCTCAATTATGTGCTTGGTGCATTCCAACCTCTTTTCTCCTCTATGGTTTTTATCCTCTACAGTTCCCTCTAGTACCATGGAAGTTATTCCGTGATGTTGGAACAAATGTCTTACCATACTATCCTTCTGTTTTCCATAATTTCCTTTCCTGGCCGACTCTACGGAGAAATTCCTCATTCCTTATCAGTCCACCTCAAGGTCAACATTCTTCTGCCGTACCACATCTCAACATCTCAAATGCTTCGATTCTCTTCTTTTCATGTTTTCCCACAGTTAATTTTTCACCATCACGCAATGCTGTGCTCCAAACGCACATTCACAGAAACCTCTTCCTCAAATGAAGACCTACGTTTGATACTAGTAGAGTAATTAATATTGGCCAGGAATGCTCTTTCTGCTAATGCTAACTTGTTTTTTATGTTCTGCTAACTCCGACCATAATGGATCATTTTGCTGTCTAGATAGCAGAGTTTCTTAACGTTATCAACTTCGTGTCATTAATCCTGGTGATAAGTTTTCCGCTGTATTCATTTCTGCTGCTTCCTATTACTTTCGCCTATCTTAGATTTACTCTATTCATATTCTGTACTCATTGGACTGTTCGCTTCTTCACTTTCACTTGAGTATAGCAAGATCATCAGCGAATCTTATGACTGATAGTCTTTCATTTTGAATTTTAATTCCCCTTTTGAACCTTGTTTTTGTTTCTGTCATTCCTTCTTCGATGTGTAGCCTGAACGGAGGGGCGAAAGACTACATCCTTGCCCTACACACTTTTTAATTCGAGCACTTCCACTCTTCCACTCTCATTGTTCGTTCTTCGTTGTTGTACGTGTTGTACAGTACCCGTCCTTCCCTATAGCGTACTCCGACTGTTCTCGGAATTTCGAACATCTTGCACCATTTGACACTGTCGAACGCTTTTTCCGGATCGACAAATCCTATGAACGCGTCTTGAGTTTTCTTTAGTGTTGCTTCCATTATCAACAGCAACGTGAGAATTGCCTCTCTTGTGCCTTTCCTAAAGCCAAACTGATAGTCATCTAACACATCCCTGATTTTATTTTCAGTTCTTCTACGTAATATTTTTGTCAGCAACCTGAATGCATGAGGTGTTAAGCAGATTGTGAGATTATTCCCGCACTTGTCGCCCTCTTGTACTCTTATTTACAGTGTGGATAGTGTTTTTCGAAAGTCGGATGTTATATAGCCAGACTCATACATTCTACACGCAAAAGTGAATGATCGTTTTGTTGCCGCTTGCTCAAATGATTTTAGAAATTCTGATGCTATATTGATCAAATTCTTGTCGGGTCTTCAGCCTGACGAAACTGTCACCTGCACGCAATGGCCTGGCCGTTATCATCAGCTGAGAAAAGCTAAGCTGCTCTCACCAATAACCGATTCAGACCGTAAACGACGGAACATTTATATGAAATTAAAATACGATAGCGCTCTCGTTGAGGTAACGCGCATGCGCTCAAACGATGCTGCTGCCCCCTGGCGCAAGAAGAGTTGCAGTGCCTCCAATGGTGAATGCTATCGAAAAACGATATAAGGTTAAAAGTTAATGCTCATAGCCGGCCTATTCAGATACCGTTTTTTATACATATCTAAGAAATCAGGATTCCAAGTTTTACTTACCGGGTATCCACTATCTGGGTTAATGAGACTATCTGTTAGGCTGTTTTCGACAGATTTCTTTAAAAAAACAATCACAGTAACGCGAAGCGGTTGCAACCACTTGTGTCTTATTATATAGCATCTTTTGTCCTTCTATAAGACAGTGCTCAGCCACTGGACATCTGTCAGGTTGTAATAACAGCATACGGCGATGATGTTCAACACATCTGTCACTGACGGTAAGAATAGTTTGGCCAATATATATTTTATCACGCTCACCTGGTATTTTATAAACACCAGGCTTTCTCAAACCTAAATCATGCTTAGCAGAACCAAGAGGTGCACTAATCTTAGCTGGCGGAAGGAATACACATCTGATTTCATGTTTCTTCAAAACCCTACCTATCTTGGCAGACCGTTCCCATCATATGGAAGGAAAGTCACAGAACTAAAAGTGTCTTAAGCTGGTTTAGATAATGGTCCAAACTCAAATACACTTCGAATATGTCTCTCTACATAGCCCTTATGATTAAACACATCTTTAAGATGTTGGAGCTCCGAGATAACACATGCCCTTTTGGCCAAGATCCAGAGGACTGCTTTACGTTGGAATGGTGGATGACAGCTGGTAGCACTGAAATACCTATCAGTATGTGTCGGTTTCCTTTAAACTCTCTGTCCGAAAGTTGTTCATCTTTTTTATAAACCAGTACTTCCTGAAAGGGTGACTTGCCCTCCTTTTCACTATCCATCGTGAATTTGAAGTTAGGATGAAGACAGTTAAAATGGTCCAATAACCGGTACAAAGAATCAAATCCATGTGGCCAATCAGGAAACATATCGTCAACGTACCTCAAGAAACAAGTAGGCTTCAAAAAATATGTTTTCTGGGGCATATTCTCAAAGTCCTCCATAAAGAGATTGACGCATATGGGCGATAAAGGCTCCCCATAGCTACACAGTCAGTCTGTTCTAAAAACATTTGTCGTTGAATAAAAAATAGTTGGACGTAAGTACATGACGCCAGAGCTTCGTCATTTCTATCCATTGACTATCAATGACTGTTCCGCAGGAACCTGAGTAAAAGAGACACCACATTGAGACTGACAAGTGAATAAGAGGTACCAAGAAGAAGCGACCTTAAAAGCTGAATAAAATCCATGAAATTGGAAATATGGTGTTCATATTTACCCACATGAGGGCTGAGGGCCGACGCTAAATATTTCGCCAAGCTATAGGTCGGTGCACCCAACTTGCGAACAACGCATCGTAACAGGACCTCCATCTTTATGTACCTTCGAAAATCCGTATAATCAAGTTGGAACGGTTTCACGAAGTATTTTATCAATATCCTGAGGTAATGAGCTCTTCTACAGAAGGGATGCCGGAATCCCTTTTGTGCGAACTAGGGATCATTTTGTGATATACAATACGACGGCTCCTAAAGTAAATCACACATTTTATTCACATAATCGGACTTGGAAATTAAACGGTAGCATTGCCTTTGTCTGCTGCTAAAATTAATAACTCAGGGTTCCCTCTGAAAGAATACCTGTTCGTTCAACTGAGAAAGTGTTACTCTCTGAAGGCCGATCCCGACGCGAAAGGTTAGAAACCTCCTGTTTGATATCTTCCGCCCATTTCTCGCGAAGACCTGCCATTGCTTGCTCAACAGAAGAAATAAATTTCATGATTGGGAAACATCTAGGCGTGGGTGCTAAATTTAAACCTTTTGCCAGTACTGAAACCGTCACATCATCCAGTTCTTTACTTGTCAGATTTATCACAGTCTGTCGACAAGTTTCATTTCCCGATGTCAAGGGCTGACGACCATCAGCAATCCTACGCACCCATACTGATAATTCCCTGGAAGAAAAATCGACCCACTCCCACGATATTGTAGACAGTAGAGACGAAATCTCTAAATGAAGATAAAATAAATATTTGGATATAATATCCAACCGTCAACGAGTAAAATGAGTGCGTTCTCTCAGGCAAAACTAGCCCGCCTCTTACTATTATTGGCCATTCTCGTATTAATATATTGGACGAATCTGGCAAATTTTGGTATAATATCTCCGTTGTGACACCTCAGCAGAAAGCCGAGGGCGCTCAGCAGCATCCCTTTCTTCTTACGAAGTTTCACCAAACTTACTGATATGTGAACCAGCCCCTCCCCAGAAAGGCACTAGATGTGACTATGTAGTCTTTCCAGACATATTAACAGATCAGATTCTTGTTGGATCTTCAGCCGGATCAAACTGTCATCTGCACACAATATTTCCGCAATCCACCTAGCAGCCATCATTAATGGAATATTATCCATCCCATCTGTCTTTTTGATTTTAAGTCCTCCAATGCTCTTCTAAATTCTAATACTGGGTCCCCAGTTTCTTCCCTGTAGACTCATGTTTCTTCTTCCATCACGTTATCAGACAATTCTTCCCCATCATAGAGGCCTCTAACGTACTCTTCCCACGTATCCGCTCTCTCCTCTGCATTTAAAAGTGGAATTCTCATTGTACTCTTAATGTACAACCCTTACTTTAAATTTCATCAAATGTTGTTGTGACTTTGGGTATGTTGAGTCAGTCTTTCCGACAATCGTTTCTACTTTGATTTCTTCATATTTTTCATGTAGCCATTTCGTCTTAGCTTCCCTGCACTTAGTATTAACGTCATCCGTAAGTACCTTGTATTTCTGCATTCTTGTATTTGTTTGATAATTTTTGTCCTTTATTATTTCCTCGAGCATCTGAAGTATTTCTTCTGTTACTGTTTTCCTTTCCATCTTCCGCGATATCCATTCATCTTTAACTGAATTTCTTACCGAACGATTCAAGTATACCTCTTCATTCGATGGTATGTCACTTTTTTGCTCATTGATTCTTCCTAACTACTCTCTTACTCATTGGCCTATTCTTCATCACTATTAAATTCTGATTTGAAACTAAATCTGCTTCTGGGTACACCTTACAATACAGCATTTGCTTTCGGAATCTTTGCTTGACCATGATGTAGTCTAACTGAAATCTTCTCCTATGTTCCGGCCTTCTCCAAGTATACATACTCCTCATGTGAATCTTGAACAGAGTATTCGTTATTAGCAGCTAATGTTTATAACAGAGCTCAATTGGTATTTCTCCTCCCTTATTCCTGGTACCAAATCCATATTCTCCTGTAACCCTTTCTTGTACTCCTTCGCCTGCAACCGCATTCCAGCCCCCATGACTATCAGGTTTTTGTCTTCAATCGCGTACCCGTTCAATATCGTCATGTACTTTCATCCTCATCTTCGGCTTTAATCGTCGACATATATACCTAAACTGTCATTGACGGTGTTGGTTAACCGTCTATACTGATGAGCACAAGCCTGTCACCCAGCTGTTCACAGTAACTCACTCTATGCGCTACCCTCCCGTTATACCATTTTCTGTTGCTGTTGATTTTGCTATATACTCATCTCACCAGAAATCATTGTCTTCTTTCCATTTCACTTAACTGACCCCCACTATATCTAGATTCAGCCTCACCATTTCCCGTTTCAGTTTTTTTAGTTTCTCTACCACGTTCAAACTCCTAACATTCCACGCTCCGACTCGTAGAACGTTATCCTTTCTTTGTTTATTCAATCTGTTGCTCATGGTAATCTCCTCCTTGGCTGTCCGCTTCTGGAGATTCGAACCACAGACTAATCAAGAATCTCTTGCTAGTGGAGAGATCATCACGACAGTTTTTCAGTTACAGGCCACATGTCCTATGGCTACACATTACTTTGCCTTTAACGCAGTCGTTTTGATTGCCTTCTGCATCCTCATGCCGCTGATCATTGATGATTCTTCCAGCCTTAGGGGTAGTTTCCCACCACTGATTACTTATTAATGCAGTAAAGACTTGTGGTATGCCTTCGCGTATCCCTTCTACTTCTGGTAATTAGATGAATCTCTTGCACAAGGCAATGTTTGAGTAACTTTTATTTGAATGAAGTAATAGATTTCTCGATATGTGGGTCGGGTAAGTATCCGTGCTTCAGTTTGGTCTATCACCTCGAGTTTTCTCTGGGGAGAGTGATTTGTGTAGGCAGTCTCCTCTCACATGCCTAAGATGGAACGTCTCGAGTACCTTGTCCGACCATCGCCAGCTTAGGAGCACATTTTCTTTCGTGAGGGAACCAGGTCGATTATTTCAGATTTCTAGGGGATCCGCTCCCAACGCTGATCTCCTTTCACGTCACAGGGTGGGAACAGGTGAAGCGTCTCCCCAACCGTTGATAGATTCGGCGGGGGTGCCAGGAGCAGAGAGAAGAAGAGTTTTCAGTCACCATGGAAGATATCTGGTAGGGTCCATCTGGTCTGCTCCGATCGCTGACTTGAAGGAAAAGTGGAGAAGATGTAGATTTGGAGAGGCATAGTTTGATTTCAGCGTTCTAACTGCGGTATTTTATTTGATTGGAAGCGCAGTAATTACTTTTGGCAGTACGTGAGGCAACCTTTCCTCTGTGAGTCTCTGTGCACATACTTCCACGTGATTGGGTGATTTTGGATGACTGCCCGTTACAATGCCAGATGCGCACTATTAATAGCACTTCCATAGTCCCTAAAATCATGTTTCCATTTGATTTCCTACTCACAATGATCTAAAGTGTGATCCATTGAACTTTATGCTTTCTCTTGTGTACTGATGGTGATCGAATGTAATTTTTCTTCGTATGCAGTTTTCTGTTAGTCTGTTCATTAAAGTAAATAAACAGCGAATTGGGTGGGCTTTTATAACAAATCTGTAGTTAAATAAGCTATACGCATATTACTTAGTGATTGTGCAAAGTCGGCATCCATTATTCATTTATGAAGGTCAATATATGGTTGCACAAATTACATATCTGAATAAATGGGGAGGATTCTGACTGCTATGAGGTTCAGCCGGCACCAAACATTAAAGACGACGATCAACAACGATGCTTATGCTCGTCCTCCTGCAATTTAATAGAGTATGATAAGATACTCGTCCCTGTTGAGAGTCGCGGAGACTCATAGGCTTATGTATTGCTGGATGCGAGATACGTAGAAATTTCCGGTTAGGGCAACACTTTCTGGGTCGAAATACTTCACGACAACAAGGTTGAGAGGCACCCACATGCCTTGCTCATACTGTGGCATCAAGCAGTCCGGCCTGCAAGATGGGTGGTCTGCAAAGCGAGTGGACTCATTCTTATTTATCGAGTAACATGAAATCTAGTACTCACAATTAAGTTACAAATTATTCTCCTATTGGAATATTAACCAACGGAAACGGATAACGCACATCTGACTATTAAAAATTTACACAACTCTGTTGTTCACTACGCACTGGCAATACCACATTTTCGTTCTTATTCAACGGCTTTGATCAAAACGTGGGCATCGCACTGAATATGAATGGGGCACACATTATAAATTCTGGGTATCATGGCAACATACCATTCGAAGGAAGAGACCACCAATCTTTCTCTTTTCACAATCTTATTTATTCCGATAAATTCTATAACCTAAACACACAAATTCTATAACCTACAACAATAACACATGTGAAATTCCGCCCAGTGGGCATGGTTCTACATTGGTGATTCTTTATCTTATGGTCTCGTAATTATTTAACGCTACAGTGCACTTTCTGGATAGGATGGTGGATCTTTTGCCATATCTCACACTTCGACTCTAACACCCATCATTACGAAAATTTCCTCCAGACCAAGCGGTACAAAAAGGAAAATACATAACCCACTGCCTCTGAAACTATCTTGTTACTCTCCCAAGCCAACCACACATACTTAAATTTCATGAAATACATCACACTGGCAACATACAATACAAAGAATAGTCACAACGTTATTATCACACCACTTTCAGCTTTCCCACTTCACTTAGAATTCATCCGAGTTACACACGACACTGCCCTGCTACGTAGCTTTTCTTTCCTAATATGAACTCTGGAGGATATATGCACGTCTTCCTGTGCAATTCAAGCTAAGTGGCGTTGCTGGATAGACGGCTGACTCACCTTGCTTCACTCTCAGAGTATTATAGTTTGAATCAAGCGTCACACGGAAACATAACACGCAAAGTAATATTAAGAACATATTCATCACACACGCGAGTCCTCAACTGATACCATGGACGAGTACTTCTCTTTATCCTTTGTCTCATACACAGATTGAGACTCACACAGTACTCACCACGTGGAAGTACTCGTCTCTTATTTCAAGTCCTGCACACGCCATTTCCTAAATATTTCCAACTTATAGTACACACGCTAGTAATTCAGCTTAACTTAAGCACTCGGAAGTATTTCAACTTATTGATACACGTGGTTTCATTGTGACCCTTGATCACTTCCGAAGATTACTACGATCCCCTTAATATTACCAGCCTGACATTTAATTCTCCCCACAAAAGTTCCTGAAATAGAGAAATTATTATTCCAAACTACTCATAAGTATTTCACATGCATACCCTGTCTCCACTCTTTTGTCTTTACGGAGCACACCTAAGACAGGTCTTACCAACACTAGATCCAGTGGCAGAGTGCTGAAACATGGCCGTTCTTCAGGTCATCTCGCACCTCTGTCGAGGTGGGGGAAGACCATGCTACCCATTGGTCAGCCACATTTCAGGCGCTCAAAGCTCCAGTAGGTTTCATCTCTTTGGTTCCACCAAAGGTGATCAAAAGAACGTCTCAAAGATGATCATATATTCACATTCAGTATCTGCGGTTAGCAGACGACCATACATTCGTTCAATTCACAGATCTCACCAAACTGGATTTAGGGATTTATTTTGTGGGAGTGCACATGTGATCAATTAAATAAATAAATTATCATTCTTTCCCACACTGGTATCCGGCTTCGCTGTATTAATTGAAATTGGCTTATTATTAGAAAAAATATGTGTACTGACTAGAATATCGAAGAATGTTGTACCTATTTTCAATGTTGGTCGGTACTGTACCCTTTCACCACCGGCTACCCATGCAGAAAAAAATGGCACGGTACTATCCTTGCAATGCGAGGGTAGTTCCGAACATTTTTTTTTTTTAAGAAAACTGTATTCGAACAAACGTAGCAAGTCATCATAATAACCAGGAGGAGACCTTATAGCCCCTGGTGACCTCAAATAGACGACCAAATGCTGTTACCTTACCAAATTATTGACTCATTTGTTGCATTATTGTACTCTCCACAATCCGGAGTAACGTACACATACAAATTTACAACAATCCAAATGACAAATAAATCATTAAATCATACAAATAAAAAATAATGGTGAGATAAAAATTTGTTTAGTTACCGGGATCTCCGTTATTTTTAGGAGTAATCCAAACACTGAGCAAGTAATCTAACATTCATAAATTGCAGGGTAATAATCTTTACACGGCAATGTCTAAATACAAAACAAAATCAACAAAAGAAAGGAAATTGCGTACACTACTTACATGTAGAACGTCAGGCTCCACGTCATTACTCTAAAATATACATCAAACCTACAGAGAAATAAAACTGAGAAGAAAAAAACAATGAAATATATTACAAGTTACATACTGGTTACGTAATATAGTTCATCCAATACATCATGTCATACCTCATCAACTATCATCACTTAAGCAATTACCACCACTACTCGACTGTGAGTTTAACCTTATCCTTGTCCACCAGTACAAATACCTGCTGCTTAGCTAGTCAGTCCATCAACTTTGATCAATACACACAGTAAATAGTTAGCAATAAGCGCTTGAATCCACCAGTGGCTCTCGTATTTTACTCTACTGCTCATTTCTCTGTTGTTACATATTTAGACGACAAGAACTTGCATTTCGACTAGCCTCTGTTACACTTCAATGTGAAATATCACCACTGTGATAATGCAAATAAGTGGCTTCAGTCAACACACCAACAAGATTATTACTGTCCACGACATCAAAATGCATCAGTTAATTCCGATATTTGTTGTGCAATGCAAACTCTTGTCCCCTGTGGCAACCTCACTGACCAATGCAACAAGAGCCGCTACGTTAGTATTACGACACTGGCTAATAATTAAAGCATCATTGTACCAAATATTCTAATAAACATGCTACGTGAACTTGATAACCCAGAACAAACAAAAGACACACACTAACTATTCTAAACACATACGTTAATGAAACACAATTACACTTGCTGTCCCTTCAGGAATAAAATATATAAAAAATGTACACAGTTACAAATACAAATACACTCCTGGAAATGGAAAAAAGAACACATTGACACCGGTGTGTCAGACCCACCATACTTGCTCCGGACACTGCGAGAGGGCTGTACAAGCAATGATCACACGCACGGCACAGCGGACACACCAGGAACCGCGGTGTTGGCCGTCGAATGGCGCTAGCTGTGCAGCATTTGTGCACCGCCGCCGTCAGTGTCAGCCAGTTTGCCGTGGCATACGGAGCTCCATCGCAGTCTTTAACACTGGTAGCATGCCGCGACAGCGTGGACGTGAACCGTATGTGCAGTTGACGGACTTTGAGCGAGGGCGTATAGTGGGCATGCGGGAGGCCGGGTGGAAGTACCGCCGAATTGCTCAACACGTGGGGCGTGAGGTCTCCACAGTACATCGATGTTGTCGCCAGTGGTCGGCGGAAGGTGCACGTGCCCGTCGACCAGGGACCGGACCGCAGCGACGCACGGATGCACGCCAAGACCGTAGGATCCTACGCAGTGCCGTAGGGGACCGCACCGCCACTTCCCAGCAAATTAGGGACACTGTTGCTCCTGGGGTTTCGGCGAGGACCATTCGCAACCGTCTCCATGAAGCTGGGCTACGGTCCCGCACACCGTTAGGCCGTCTTCCGCTCACGCCCCAACATCGTGCAGCCCGCCTCCAGTGGTGTCGCGAGAGGCGTGAATGGAGGGACGAATGGAGACGTGTCGTCTCCAGCGATGAGAGTCGCTTCTGCCTTGGTGCCAATGATGGTCGTATGCGTGTTTGGCGCCGTGCAGCTGAGCGCCACAATCAGGACTGCATACGACCGAGGCACACAGGGCCAACACCCGGCATCATGGTGTGGGGAGCGATCTCCTACACTGGCCGTACACCACTGGTGTTCGTCGAGGGGACACTGAATAGTGCACGGTACATCCAAACCGTCATCGAACCCATCGCTCTACCATTCCTAGACCGGCAAGGGAACTTGCTGTTCCAACAGGACAATGCACGTCCGCATGTATCCCGTGCCACCCAACATGCTCTAGAAGGTGTAAGTCAACTACCCTGTCCAGCAAGATCTCCGGATCTGTCCCCCATTGAGCATGTTTGGGACTGGATGAAGCGTCGTCTCACGCAGTCTGCACGTCCAGCACGAACGCTGGTCCAACTGAGGCGCCAGGTGTAAATGGCATGGCAAGCCGTTCCACAGGACTACATCCAGCATCTCTACGATCGTCTCCATGGGAGAATAGCAGCCTGCATTGCTGCGAAAGGTGGATATACACTGTACTAGTGCCGACATTGTGCATGCTCTGTTGCCTGTGTCTATGTGCCTGTGGTTCTGTCAGTGTGATCATGTGATGTATCTGACCCCAGGAATGTGTCAGTAAAGTTTCCCCTTCCTGGGACAATGAATTCACGGTGTTCTTATTTCAGTTTCCAGGAGTGTACATAATTCCCTGTCTTGCGAGTCGCACGGAATCATTTCATTCTGTGATTTTCTTGGGGTCAGAAAGTTGCTGATAGTTTTCCTAGAAACACTGTCTCGGTGTCAAAGCTCTCCCATGGTTACCCGGACAAAAGTCTTTAAGTCACACAAATCGGCATTTTGAACACGCACTGAACAGTAAACTGTATCTCACATTAAACATAAATGTCATAGTCACTCTCAGATTACCACCCACACGAATCTGGTCATCCAGAAATGGCCGTATAACTACTATTATCCACGGCTCTGTCCTTTCAGTTCATGGTGTAATTAAAAGTGGTAAGTTCCAACAAACAGCACTTATTCCCGCACCAATTAAAGAAATGTCATCTACTACAAATGCAAATCTCAATGTCCCACTTTAGTTTCTTGCGTTCATACAATAATTAGTCACCAAATGACAACTGTCCTCTTTAAGTATAACAAACATCCCACATGCAATTTACAAAGCACACTTAACAAGTCACTGCAAAAGCTTATGGATCCCACCGTTCAGTGGTCAAGACAAAACAAAACAATCATCCTGTCTGCTAAAGACAAAATCTTTTCTACCACTCACAACATAGAAACACCAGTCCTTCACTGTCCAACTTATTGAGACACACGAGCAGTCATCTTGTTTCACGGCTCCACAGCCCAGCACTAGTTAATAGTTGCTGTTAAGAAATGCCCGCCGAACTCGGCCGCGCGTCGTTCATTCCGTTGCGCCGCCGCCGCGCGAGCCGTTGAGCAAAAAAACCACCCGCTGTTGCCTCCGCGGGATACTGTATCCAGTCGTAAGGGTGGCGCAACTTACGAATGACAGCCAATGGTAGGTGCGTGCCGCCCCAGGCCGTTGACCAGTTGTAGCGGGCGCGTGGGGTGTACCCTGACCGACAGTGGAGTGGGGAGCGCCGCAGCTCTGTCGCCTCTCCCATGGCGACGTCAGCTTGACCTCCTCCATTTTTATTTGAGTACGGGCGCATTCTGCGTGGGCACCTCAGCGCTATGACACCCAATCGGTCAGACCCTTCCGTGCATCTCGCAACATTACAGACATAAGGATATTCTTACAGTATTTAAATACTCATTGATTACCTGTATGATCTATTAGATACATTGGTAATAAAAAAATTTTTGTTCTATAAAACATAAAATCATACACCCTAGTTTTCTACACATACAACATCAACATTTATCCCTTTTGTATATACAGCCTGCGACCGAACCGCCGAATCTTTCCATCAGTAAATGGGGTATGTTCTCAAGTGACTCCGATGTTTTAACCCCTCCACTGACAGAATGTCCCGCTTCCTACTTCCGTATGTATAAAGCCAATACGGACTTGTAGCTGTCACGCCTTTGCGCTTACTGCTACGTATTTTAACCGTAAATAGCTCAGCCCTAATGGTAAGAGTTAGTAGTGAATTCTGGCGTTATTAATCTTTGAAGACAGCACAGCTGCCACAAGCTCAGCTCACTTTTACTCCACTCCTACCCTCGCCATTACACCACATTAACTAGGTGCTACATGGACCTTGCTAAATTCACTTGCGTATACATTTTTGACCGTTACTCGCCAGTATTTACCTATCTACATCTACATCTATACTCCGCGAGCCACCTTACGGTGTGTGGCGGAGGGTACTTATTGTACCACTATCTGATCCCCCCTTCCCTGTTCCATTCACGAATTGTGCGTGGAAAGAACGACTGCTTGTAAGTCTCCGTATTTGCTCTAATTTCTCGGATCTTTTCGTTGTGATCATTACGCGAGATATATGTGGGCGGTAGTAATATGTTGCCCATCTCTTCCCGGAATGTGCTCTCTCGTAATTTCGATAATAAACCTCTCCGTATTGCGTAACGCCTTTCTTGAAGTGTCCGCCACTGGAGCTTGTTCAGCATCTCCGTAACGCTCTCGCGCTGACTAAATGTCCCTATGACGAATCGCGCTGCTTTTCGCTGGATCATGTCTATCTCTTCTATTAATCCAACCTGGTAAGGGTCCCATACTGATGAGCAATACTCAAGAATCGGACGAACAAGCGCTTTGTAAGCTACTTCTTTCGTCGATGAGTCACATTTTCTTAGAATTCTTCCTATGAATCTCAACCTGGCGCCTGCTTTTCCCACTATTTGTTTTATGTGATCATTCCACTTCAGATCGCTCCGGATAGTAACTCCTAAGTATTTTACGGTCGTTACCGCTTCCAATGATTTACCACCTATTGGATTAGTACACTCCTAACCGGACTATTTCTCAAAGAGCTGTGATGATTGAACGGGTTCGATCCACGGCCTACAGTGCCCTACAGTTCACACGGTAACACTGCCTACCTGACCCACTTAACTTGGTAGTGAGCTTATGTATCCAATCACCACTGCTAGCAGCAGTAGATAATCCTATCAGCACGACGAGAGCAGCAGACTTACCGTCGAATCCTCCTGAAAATACTTATAACTACGGTCGCCAGCTCTGAAGGAGCAAAAGAATAAATCAATTTTTTGGCTCGTTTCAAAGTGAAACGGCTTGAGTTGAATTTTAAACTTAATTCTGAATATTACTATTTCTGATCATTCTAGGTGATTCTACAAAGCAAATACTCTCTCAATTTCTGTGAGTTGGCTTGGTAGTTACCACCAAGACAATTTAAGCAACTTAGGTTAACAAACTTCTACCCTTCAACTTATTTAATGATTTTGGGATATTACTCTTTGGACAATTGCTATAGAATTAGTTAAGTGACTTTACTTGAAAGGTTACTCAGAAATATTTAAGTAACTATAAATAGGCGACTCATTCTGGTGTGACCATTGCTCTTTTCTGGTTCTTATACGCTAAAGTATTCTACACCCAAAAGAATTGTAAATGGAAGAGGCGATGGTGGCCTCAGTCTGATTTCACTACACTATGTTTCAGGTTACTACCCTTTACAATGAACAACATGCGTCGTAATTTTACTCATTACTATATTCTGTCTTCTGCACTTGCACAAAAGAAAACTGGTATTCTCCTTTTACATGTATACAAAGTTCGACTTAACAATTTCAAGCAGTCTTGCCTTGGGTGGACGTGTCGGTGCTAGTGGTGAGATGCATGTGGCTAACGCAGCTCTTCCTCTTCACGCCTCGTTCCCTTAATGGCGGCTGGAACTACGAGCTGTAGCACTCGTATAAGCTACTGCGCGTCCGCCATAAAATCTGGGCGCAGGAACTCTTACAATCAGCCCCAGTGGCATAGAGACGGCTTCGACAACCATTCGTCGCGTTCCACTCCACAAACGGCGACGATATTCTCCTTTTCGCTGTTGCACAGTCACTTTTGCGTGAGCACAGTTATGCACGTCCGCTCACGTCAACACTCCCCAGGCCATTCCATTGTTCAGTCCCCGTGTCTCCAGCTACCTCTAGCTACGCTTGTATCACCAAGAGTGGGGGCGTTCCCCTACCATCTTTTCACCGAAATCATTTAGTATTTAAGTATATTTATGTTTATTACCCTGGAGTTCATACCAGTCATAATAATTTACTACTAGCGCCTTATAACATTAAATCATACAGTAATAGCTTATAATTACCAAGAAAAAGAATACATTTGACTCCGATAGCTTAGCGCATTGTCTGAGACAGCGCTAATTCCCAGTTTCGCCAATAGATGGCATCAGGGTGCACTCCCTGGCAGTCTCACACCAGCGCGCCCGTTTCCGACGCGCGGGCTCCAAATTACTGTCAGCCCACCATCATTTCAGTTCCGTTACAAGCCCACACTTGTGCTACTGATTGTACCTGTCGTCCCTCATACAAAACATGAAAGTGTTAAAAAAAATGAATAAGAAACAATCCATACAGCTCATAATTACAATATCAAATAGTAGACTGCTTTAACATTCTATCACAGTGAACATATTAGAAACTGTTGATTCCTTAACTACAATATACAGCGCACCTTTGTGCTTGTGACAGACTGAAATTAATACCCCTTGAAAGTGTTCTAACAAAAAATTAAGAAACAATCTATACAGCTCACGATTACCTACCACATAATGATAAATAGTAAACTACTTTAACATCCTAACACAATAAACATTCTAGAAACTGATGTTTCTAAATCTACAACATACAATGCACCTTTGTGCTTGTGACACACAGAAAATAGTATCTATTTACATATTTTACCTTTTATTACATTTTACAACATTTTTAGGACATGTATGTACTATCCAGATGACGTCATATCCTGACCTGGCATTGAGGTTCATCCAAATCAAACGATAAAGCACAATAATGTTTTAGTTATGGATCGGTAGCATCCCTTTTACAGGAGTGTGCGCATTGATCACACTACTCTAAGATTCTCACTAACCAGACATCGCATTTTCCTTCTCATTCAATCCATTAATACACTAACAGAATAGATCTAGAAGTCAGCTAACCGTAACGCCACCACACTCACAACAACATACCATACCTTTGTTCCCTTATACTCATAACACCACCACACTCACGACAACATACCATACCTTTGCTCCCTTATACTCAACCACATAACACATGAAGGTGTTTCGGAGATAGCATTCCAGTCTCCGAATTCGTCCTTTCACTCTGGCACCTCTCTCCATCGGCTTACCTTTGCATTCACTTTACCGATTATTCATCCTGCTAAATATCAACTTAGAATTGCGACATTTCATCTAAGAACAAAAATACACAAATTATTCATCCTCCAAAATAACTGTACACATTCTTGATACCGTTTTGATTAGTTATACTGGCACCAGGCTTCAACAGCAACAACAAAAATTAATTTTGTCATATTGCAAATGTTATGGTAAGAATTAGATTTACACTTATGTTACATCTTACGTCAGTATTCCACAACGTTCACCATCTGGATCTCATACTGCCTTTATGTCCCTTCACGATGTGCAGTTGTCCTCATCTCCTCATTCGTATTTCGGCTCTCCGTCCGTCCATTACTCCATCATTTCCTGGCCTTCCTTCGCCATTCGCATCAATCTCGATTGCAGCATACACAGGCCTCTCTGTAACATACATCTAAGACATCTCCACATTGTTAATTCTACTCACCTTTATTTACCCCTGTTTCATCACGTCGAATCTCTCTTTATTAATCACACTGCTTCACGTCGCTTCTCTCCTTAAATATCACCTTTATCCACTACTATTTATCACGTCGCTTCTCTCTCTTACCTACCATCTTTATCCATTCATTAATCATCACGTCGTTTGTGCTTGATCCTTATTCATATGACAAAAAATACGAACATTCACCACTCTGTCGACTCCTGTTCATAACTCATTCGACCAGTCTATTCCGTCATACTTCCTGACATCCCGCCTGAAAATTCTTATGTTCGATTTGACCCTGCACAACGTTACACACCACAAATAAATACACTGACTATCTACCATAACTTGCCTACTTTCGATCTAACCTTAACTTTTCCATAACTTGACGTTAGAAATGTGGTGAAGCCCAGGCGATTGTTTTCCCTTGATCGTCTCAATCAGTACAGCATTTTCATGGACAATCCGCCTCACTCTGAATGGTCCACTATACACAGCAAAGAATTTGCTAGTTAGGAATCTATGCTTACATGAAAATTAAATGTATGCAGAGAATATACAAGCTGGGAGAAAGGTACAGCACAAGTGTTAGAAACTTTGGTGCCAGTGGCCTCTTTCCCCAACACCAGATTCCAAACAACCATTTGCAGCACTTCATTATAACTGTCACCACGACAATGACATACTATAGATCAGATGGCATCTAATATAAAAACTTCGATCACATTACTGATGTTACCTGTAACAGCAGTATAAATGTACCCCATGCCATACAGATCACAGTGTTGGCTTTTTACATTACGTGTTAAGTACCTGCAATAGTCAAATCGCACTAATTAAACTGGACTCATTGGCATTATTACATAACATTATTTGCAACTGGTTTTTGAGGAAACAGTCCTTTTACTTTAGTGTTCCAAATCAAAATTTGGAAATTTTACTCTGAGAGACCTGCCTAACAGAAGCCATTACTGGTGTTTTACTCTATGATCAGAAGTATGGTATTTACATTCCTACATATCTGTAGAGCATGTCTGCTACATAGACAGTTTTCAGTGCCAGCGGCATGTTTTTTAAGGCAAGATGCTAAGGGCTGATATGTTGGATTAGTTTCTCCTATCCATCAATCCATTATGACAAGAATCAAATTCCAGGATTCCATGCTCTCCTGTCATTCTGATAGTTTCTGCTGTTCCTATCCTCGACTCTGTCTGACCTATGAGTCGTGTCTCCGTTCACGATGTTGCTCTCATTACCCAGTTCCTGTAACAAGTGCTGAAATGCCGAAGAATCGTCTAAGCCTCTGCCTGCTATCGCTATATCTCTGCGCAATTTCACTGGCAACTTCGTTATACCGATCCTAAAGAGCTCCCCAGGTTCGTATGGCACATCCAAATACCTATTTCGTCTCAGCATTTCCTGATAGCACGCCATTGGATCTCTTATACCACCTTCGTAACAATTTGGCATCATCAATATGCTTTGCGTAACCTGGTCCTGCTTACTTTTCGACCAGAATTCATTTAAATAGCTACTGCAGTCTTTAATGACTTCCTGCATTTTCGCTCTAGCCTCGTCCCTCAAATGGTTACACACAAACTTCATTTTGAGAGGCAGTCCCCATGATGAAGGTAATGAATCTTGAACTTGAGACAGCCATAGGCATGGATGTTGGTAGTTATCAGGAACCAGAAAACAAGTGTACGTTTGTACCGACACGAAGTGCCTCCTACAATCTTCTTCCGCATTTATGTTTTCCGACCTTGGACTATACCCAGATGGGTTTGCCGCCTGTTTTATCCGACACAACCGCTCTTCTAACTCTCTGAGTTCGTCTTCCTCTTTGATTTGCTCATCTGGCAACATGTCCCTAGGTTCTGTAATATCGCTCTCTATTGCAATTATTCGTACCTCCAAATTATTAGCTTTTTCTTTCACGGCGTCACATACTTGCTTCAATGCACCCAGATTATTCTCCCCTCATTTAACCGATTATTAACTGTGGACAGACCCTCATCGATAACTGAGTGTAGCTTCCTCATTGCCTCTTTATTTCCCTTATCCATTGCCTCCAATCGTTCCTTACTATCTTTATTCATCGCTTCCAATCTTTCCTTATTGTCTTTATCCATCACTTCCAATCTTTCCGTATACGCTTCCAATCTTTCCGTATATGTTTCCGATCTCTCCTTATTCTTCCTATGTCTCTCCTTATTATCTCTATCCATCCTCTGTAAAAACTGCAATAGCACATTTTCATCTGCTACTTTTGGTGCGCTCACCTCGTTCGCCTGAGAATCCGTAACTTCGCTAAGGGTAGCTACACTTTCACTGCGTACCTGACCTAGTCCCGGCTCGCCCGCGTCGTCGGGAAAAGCCCCCGTCTGTGGACAAAGCCCGCCGCCTAAAGGATCACCTAGCCGCGATCCGCTGACCAATTCAGTCCCTTTCGAGTGTTTGCCGTTCTCGCTCATTAACCCAAGGTCGACACCTACTTCCTGCTGCACTATGCCGCCTGCTACGATCACCCCAGAATCACTCTCCTCCATGGTGACTACACTTTTCGACTGCGACCTAGTTACTACGGACATTACGCAAAATAAAATTTATACAACTATCTTCCCACCTTGGGCGACATAGCAATGAATTACATTAAAAAAGTAAAAGATACTCACCAATCCAGAAAGAAATTGCAAACAAAAAATTTTACTTCTTAGCGCTATCACAATATACGTAAAAAATATTAACAGATCCCATCAAAACAAATCTTAACAGCAAACCCTAACAGCACAATCCTGGCAGGGTCGAAATTATGAGAGGCACCCACATGCCTTGCTCATACTGTGGCATCAAGCAGTCAGGCCTGCAAGATGAGTGGTCTGCCAAGCGAGTGGACTCATTCTTATTTATCGAGTAACATGAACTCTAGTACTCACAATTAAGTTACAAATTATTCTCCTATTTGAATATTAACCAATGGAAATGGATAACGCACATCTGACTATTAAAAATTTACACAACTCTGATTGTTCACTACGCACTGGCAATACCACATTTTTGTTCTTATTCAACGGCTTTGATCAACACGTGGGCATCGCACTGAATATGAATGGGTCACACATTATAATTTCTGGGTATCATGGCAACATACTATTCGAAGGCAAAGGCCACCAATCTTTTTCTTTTCACTATCTTATTTATTCCGATAAATTCTATAACCTAAACACACAAATTCTATAACCTACAACAATAACACATGAGAAATTCCGCCCAGTGGGCATGGTTTTACATTGATGATTCTCTATCTTATGGTCTCGTAATTATTTAACGCTACAGCGCACTTTCTGGATAGGATGGTGGATCTTTTGCTATATCTCACACTTCGACTCATTACGAAAATTTCCTCCAGACCGTCTTCCTGTGCAATGCAAGCCAAGTGGCGTTGCTGGATAAACGGCTGACTCACCTTGCTTCACTCTCAGAGTATTATAGTTTGAATCAAGCGTCACACGGAAACATAACACGCAAAGTAATATTAGGAACATATTCATCACACACGCGAGTCCTCAACTGATACCATGGACGAGTACTTCTCTTTATCCTTTGTCTCATACACAGATTGAGACTCACACAGTACTCACCACGTGGAAGTACTCGTCTCTTATTTCAAGTCCTGCACACGCCATTTCTTAAATATTTCCAACTTATAGTACACACTTTAGTAATTCAGCTTAACTTAAGTACTCTGAAGTATTTCAACTTATTGCTACATGTGGTTTCATTGTGACCGTTGGTCACTTCCGAAGATTACTACGATCCCCTTAATATTACCTGCCTGACATTTAATTCTCCCCACAAAAGTTCCTTAAATAGAGAAATTATTATTCCAAACTACTCTTAAGTATTTCACATGCATACCCTGTCTCCACTCTTTTGTCCTTACGGAGCACACCTAAGACAAGTCTTACCAACACTAGATCCAGTGGCAGAGTGCTGAAACATGGCCGTTCTTAGGTCATCTCGCACCTCCGTCGAGGTGGGGGAAGACCATGCTACCCATTGGTCAGCCACATTTCAGGCGCTCAAAGCTCCAGTAGGTTTCATCTCTTTGGTTCCACCAAAGGTGATCAAAAGAACGTCTCAAAGATGATCATATATTCACATTCACTATCTGCGGTTAGCAGACGACCATACATTCATTCATTTCACAGATCTCACCAAACTGGATGTAGGGATTTATTTTGTGGGAGTGCACATGTGATCAATTAAATAAATAAATTATCATTCTTTCCCACACTGGTATCCGGCTTCGCTGTATTAATTGAATTTGAGTTATTATTAGAAAAAATATGTGTACTGACAAGAATAACGAAGAATGTTGTACCTATTTTCAATGTTGGGCGGTACTGTACGCTTTCAAGGTCTACATGCAATCTCGCTTTAACTAGTTGACACATAAATTAACAGAGACAATGGAGACATGCCCAGCCAATTTCTCCCTTGTCTTTTTATTTTCCTTTTGCGTCATCCGTTTTCTGACTGCTTCTATGCTACTCGTAATGAATTCCTCTCCTGCTTCAATCTCTACATTCCGTAGCAGCACTACCACCGTACGTTTTTCATAAATTGTTAGACTCTTGCCTCTCCTACAGTTTTTACCATTTTGTGCAGTGGAAGTTATTCCATGTCGCCTTAACACAGTTCCTAACATCCTGTCCTTTCTTCTTGTGAATGTTTTCCACAAGTTCCTTTCTTCGTCTATTCTGTGGAGAACCTCCTCATTCCCTAAATTATCAGTCCACCTGGGTTTCAACATTCTTCTGTAACAACACATCAGAAATTGTTAAAGTTTTGGCGGCCACTTGTTGGCAAACTACCTGTTGACTTCTGTCTCTGGTTCTTCGGTCTGCGTTTTCAGGAAAAGCATCAAACAAACAGCGGTCGAATAACCCAAGACCGAAGCGAACAGGAAGTTTGAGATCTCAAATTTTTCGATTATCTTGTTTTCCCACTGTCCGTGATTTACTACGTATGAAGCTGTGCTCGAATCGTACTTCCATAGAAATTTCTTCCTGAAATTAAGGCCAGTGCTTGATACCAGTAGCATTGTCTTGCCCAGGTGTGCTCTCTTTATATGAGGTAGTTTACTTTTTATATCCTCCTTGCTTCTATCGTCATAGGTTATTTTGCATTTAGGATGGCAGAATCCCTTAATTTCGTCTAGTTCGTGACCAGTAATTTTGATGTTAAGATTCCTGCATTCACATCTCTGCTACTTCTCCCTGCTTTTGTCTTCTTCCGGTTTATGCTTAATCCATATTTTACGCTCATTAGAAGGGTCATTCCGTTCAACTGATCCTATAATTGTTCTTCACCTTCACTGAAGATTGCAATGTCATCAGCGAATCCTAACACGGATATCAATTCGCCGTGAATTTTAATCCTGTTTTGGCCATTTCTTTTATTTCCATCTTTTCTTGTTTGACATATAGGGTGAACAGTAGAGGCGAAATATTGTTGATATCCTTTCACCGTTAATTTTAACCCCAAACTTGAACGAATTATTATTTCCATCATTTCCTCTTCAATGTATAGAGTCAACAGTAGAGGCGAAACACTGCATGTCTGTCTTACACCCTTTTTAATTCGAGCACATCGTTCTTTATGTTCCAGTTTTATTGTTCCCTCTTTCTTCTTGTACACATTACACCACTCGTCTTTCCCTGTGGCCTGTTTGTCTCAGAATTTCGAAGATCTTGCACCATTTCACACTGTCAAACGCTTTTTCTAGGTCAACAAATGCCATGCGAAGCAGAGGCGAATAGGGTTTTGTACCCAAGGGCATCCAATACCATTATGCCAGGTTTGGAATCTTTAAGAGGAGGACAAATCCAATCAGATAACGTTCGTTCTCCTCCGTGCCTCTACGTACTCATGCGTTCGTTTTGACGCTGTGTTGGGGACCGAGACTCGCGCGAAAAGACATTTTGCCACTTCCGTGTCCCGTGTCGCTGGGCACACCATCATTAGTACGACTCTCTCTGCTAACACACAAAAGGAAGCCGCGATAACTGCGGCCTGGATGACAATCCATGATGCTCCAGAGTCGTTGCACTGTCCGTGTAGATAAAAGTCTTCCGGCAAGCCTATTTCCAGCTACAAGTTACGAAACGTGGCTGTACGATGCTGCACGACCGAGCGAACAACACTGATCAAGCGTAACAATATGACCACCTATTTAATAGCCTGTATACCCACCTTTGGTATGATAACAGCTGCGACATTTCATGGCATGGAAGCCGTTAGGCAGCTGTTGGGCGCCGGAGGGAGTTCGCAACACATCTGCACACAAAAATCACCCAATTCATGTAAATTCCTGGGAGGGGGGTGATGAGATCTGACGCCACGGTCAATCACATCCTAGATGTGTTCCATCGGGTTGAGATCTGGCGAGTTGGGGAGCCAGAACATCAATTGGAACTCGAACCACTCCATCACACTCCCTGCCTTGTGACGTGGAGCATTATCTTGTTGGAAAATGACACTGCCGTCGGGAAACATGATCGTCGTGAAGGGGTGTTCGTGGTCTGTGGTGCCTTGTACGTGCTCCACTGGACCCATGGATGCCCACGTGAAAATTCCACAGAGCGTAATGGAGCCACCGCCATCTTTTCTCCTTCCCACAGTACAGGTGCCAAGGAATTGTTGCCCTGGAAGATGTTGGATTCGCGCCCTCCCACCGACATGATGAAGAAGGTATTGGGATGCATCAGGACATGCAACGCTCTAACATTGCGCCAATGTTCTGTGCCGATTGTCAAACGCCCTTTTCAGTCGTAGTGGCCAATGTGGTGTTAACACTGGCACATTCGAGGATTGTCGGCTCTAGAGCCCCTGCGCTCGGTGCAATGTGCGTTTAGACACACTTGTACTTGGCCCAGCATTACAGTCTGATGTCAATTCCACGACATTTCGTCGCCCGTCCTGTTTTACCAGTTTGCCTGCCAACGACGTCCGACATCTGCAACGAGGGGTGGCTGCCCAGCCCCACGACGTCTTGGTTTCGAGACGTGTTGAAGACACTCACCACAGCACTCCTCGAACACCCAACAAGTCGTGCAGTTTTCAAAATGCTCGTGCCGAGCCTCCGGGCCATCACAGTCTGCCGTCGGTCAAACTCAGACAGATCGCGTGCCTTCCCCGTTCTACACACGGACGGCACGCTCACTTATACTATAGCACTGTGCGTGTATCTGGCTAGCAATCGTTCCTCGACAACTGCTATCACCTGGACGGATTTATATTGACAGTAGGTCAGTGGGCATAATGTTCTGGCTGATCAGTGTATATCGGTGTCGTCAGGGTCGCTGATTGCTTAGGGCCATTGACATCCTGCATTACATCGAGTACGTCCCTCTTGAACACTTCGATTACGTATTTGTATGACTGTACTGGTAACCCAACCAACGCGAGCAATAACATCGCGGAATGTTAACCCTGACTCTCGACTGACCACAAGGCCACGTTTCCAAGGCTGTCGACTACCGACACACATGGATTTCTCTTACTCACATGAGGCACAGCATGATTTTTCTCACAAACAAACGAACCCCTGTTCATCTTTTCTTATAAACGGAACTTAAATGACGGTACTACCTACTTCGTTCGTTTGTGGTGATACCCTAATCATTCATGTAGTTTGTCGCGTGCCACCATTGTCGTGTCGTACTAAGAGCGATGTGCCAAAGCAACGTTGATACCTCGCAATAAAGGGATAGCTGCTGCAAGCCGCATTAAGGAACGAACGACGTCAGCTTAACCACTCCCAGAAACGTCTCGCTGCGCCGACGTGAAGGTTATTGTTAAACGTACTCGGAGTGAGAAGCTTGCAATTTGTCTGTATCAAGTGATACGTTGATGTTGAGAGACAGCTGTCAATATTCATGACATTCCTGTGGAAACGGGTTGTAAAAAGTTAACTAGTTATAGTTTATATTATAATAATGTGAACTAATACTTTATGTGTTGTCGTTCCACAAGATCTGCTACCGGAGCAAACCAAAGAACTCAAGAGTGCACCGACGAGTGTATTTCGTCCGGTCCCACAACCGTCATGGCGTTGAAATTTTTACCGTCGTCTGTTACATAAGGTATTAAACTAAATATTTTTACTATCAAAAGATACTTTGAGGGCTTATCCAGTAGCAAATAATGAAAGCTATCTCCTGGATGGGGAAACAGCCGTCCTGGGGAGGACAGAAATATTTATTTTTTGAGAATGGAGGGTTTTGTACTCACAGTGTCCTGCTACCTGTGTGAAGCTGATGAATGGCATTGTATGTATATACTATATAATGTAGTACATACTGTATAACGAAGTAATAAAATAAAACAAAAATGAGTAATAAAAGAAGCGGCCTATTCTATGTAAATATACACAGTGTATTGACAAAAATAAGGAAACACGAAAAACACAACACGTTACAGTGCCTAATACGGCGAAGGGAAAAAAATTGGCATTCAAAACAGTTTCCGGTCTCCCAGAGTGGATAGATACAGGTCCTGCGCGGTTTTCAAGGGTATCTTAATCCATTCTTCCTCCAAAATAGTCATGTTGATGGAGGCGGATAGCGATCGTGCCCCCTCAGTAATACTACCATCTGGTGACTGCTGGTCGGGTGAGATACGACAATTCATCCTCGTGCTCGCAAAACCAGTCCTGGACGATGCGAGGTGTGTGAACGGGTGCCCTGTCGTATTGCAACAGCATCACCTGATCAACCAAAATGGTCGCATAATCCTTCGTAATACTGCTAGCTTGCAGAGTATCTATGCAGCCCATGGAATAACGTGATGTAACTGTCCAAGTTATAGCGAAACCCCAACTACGTTCCGCTCTTGGGACGAAAACTCAGCGAGGAGTTGGAAGCTGTGTGTAACGAGACTCATCCGACCAAATGATTTCCTAACCACTCTTCCAAAACCCAAGTTTTCTGTGGCACGTTTTCCTGTTACGGGCATCTGCACTATTGGTGAATGGTTTCGTAATTACAACTCCCAACGGTAATTCTTCGCTTATGGAGCTCCCTTCTCGTTGATTTGGTGCTGAAAGGGTTCGCGAGTGTGTCATTCATTTCGACAATGACTTTTTCAGCGGTCGTACTCTTTGTCGCCATACTCCTCTTCAATGACCGTCTGTCAAGATCGCCAACACATACTATCGGCCTCTTTGTGACTTGGAAAATTATTCCCTCCCCCCCCCCCCCCCTATACAGTATAAATGTTTGATATGGTGCCTCTTGAAACACAAAACACTTTGGTTCCCTTGGGTACAGAAGTACCCCCCATAAAGCATAATTGCCAAATTTCGAGCACACTTAGCTCCGACGTTTTGCACCCACAACTACGCACTTCTGACTACGACTGACTGTTTCACATACTGACCAGACTGTACAGGTGCCGTTCATGGTCAAATACAACAGCGCAACCTGCAGGCTTGGGTAGAACTGAATTTGTGTTCAAACGCGTATTTCTCGCCATGTTTCCATATTTTTGTTCAGCTGCTGTACAATGTGATTCTCCAAATTATCGAAATTTTCCTTGTGTGATCAATGTCTGTTGCTCTATCTAGAGAACATGTTCATGTCTGATGTACATCTTCTTCTTCTAGCCGCTCCCACTGTAATCTTTCTACCTTCTCTTCGAAAACGGTATTTATTCTCATTAGTAAGCTTCTCAGTAACACCCTGTAAATGTTTCAATTTACACAGCACGGGTTCAAGATGATTGCTGTTCTGACATCAATCTTAGACTGCACTGAACGACTGAGCGTGCAGGAAACAAGCTTAGTGGTAGCAGCACAGTCTCAAAGAGAGCGAATGAATTATTTCACTGAGTTGCAGGGAAAAGTTTTCAAGTCGTAGGTCAGAGCAGTTGCCCGTCGCAGAGAATTAGTTCCGGGTGAACATTTTACGCAAAACATTAAATCCGCGTAATAATGCCGAAGTTTCAAACCTCAGTGTTATTTACGAACCAAGACTTCGGTAATATCATAAACGCTGCAACTCTTCCTAGTGAGAACTTGGGCGACTTTTAGTTAATTTATTTTTCTCAGTTACAGCGGACTGCTGGCTCTAACTGCAGAAAACTTAAAAAAGAGAAAGGATAAAGATAAATGATGGTGGCGGGGTGCTACTTCGTAGAACTGCGGAAAAGAACTGAGGGGGACAACGATTTCGAAAGAACGGAAGGAAGAAGCATTCTGTGGTTACTGGAAAAGCTATTGCTCTGTGCTGCTCTTTGCTTTGGGAATTTTATGGTTTATGTGCTCATTATTTATCCATGTCCAAAATAACTAATCCACAGAGAAACTTTTGTTGTTCCGGTTAAAAATCACGTTCCACTATGACGAATTTGTCAGATGTAGTCTCACATTGATAAATATATTATTATACATCCAGTGGCATTCTCATACAATCGCCAGCTACTGTTTTAAGGGGCTCCGGAACGCCCTATACTTGCAATGTTAAAATAACGCTTATAAATTACATCTTTCCTCACAAAGTATTTGAGGTAGGAAGTTGAACTTTTTACAGATTATTTATTGGAATATGGGCTACAACTTAACACAGGGATTTTACAAAATTTTAGTTCAGTTATTAAAGATAATTTTTTTTCAATTGTAATGAAAATTCACAACATTTTTTGGCAATTTTTTATTTATATATTCAAAAATATACAGTTTTTTGGAAAAAGTCTGTGATAAATTATGCAGAAGGTACTGTGTAACATTTACTGAAAGTTTGAAACAAATATGTTTGGAAGATCCTTAGAAAACATGTAATTAGTATGAGAAAATAGAAGTTTTGGGAATCGAGCGACAAAGATTGGATTAACTTTTTAATGCATTCCAGGTCCATATGATGGATTATCTTCATCCTCTGCAAACTTCTCCTCCAGCTTCCTCTTGTTCCTCCTCCTGTTTAATCTTGCTTGTATTTCTAGACACTTTACAGCCCTGTCTGCAGCCCGAAGGCGTTCCTTGTCTAAAGCAAGCATCGCTCGTTGTTGTGTTCGTAGATTTTGCTACCATTTTCTTCAGTTGCAGTTACTGCAACACTGTTCCAAAAGGTGGTCATGTATGAACACTTATCACATTTCAGTTGTATTTCACTAGCAAGTCCTACATGCTTTATTATGGAGAGTTACAGACCAACTTCACTACAATGAATACATCTTACACAGTTTGAAAAAATTCCATTGAGAACCGACAACATATCAAATATTTCATTCACATCCGATTCGCCCATAAAACATTCATAGTTTTCACTCATTGAACCAAGCTTCTTCTGTGAAGTATTTTCTTTCCCACTTTGACTGCTATGGGCAGGTGTACTTGAGAGGTTAGGTTCACTCACTTGGTTATCGTCTTTATTGTTTACAGTAATAACACATACATTTGGCTTTCCAACATTTCTCCTTTTCTTAAAAGCCTTCAGAGGATTTCTAATAACTTTACTTTTACTCATTATTATACTTCAACAAAACAGAGACTCAAGAAACAGAATTAATTACGAATATTTTCGAGATAACGACAGAGTAAATAAACATGAAACAATCGACAATCACACCAGCGATATATATTGAACCATCACAGGTTAGCCACAACACTTACTTTATCTCACATCACTAAAATGTACCTGATGAACACGGACGTTAATAATAACACCATTTGACAGCAGTTTAATAGCGCCACAGTGGGTCACGCCCATGTAGAACACATTTCAAAAAAAATTTAAAAATAATTGTATTCTTCGGAACTGAATAAATTATGTATCTATTAAAAGGTAATAGTCTGCAGATTCAGAAAACGCAAAAAAGTAAAAATTGAACTTTTCATGATTTTGAGCCTTTCCGGAGCCCCTTAACCTCCTGAGTATGTAACTTAACTTACATTAGAGACACTATCACAGTCTCCTTAATAGAGACATTAAAACCGGTTTAATGTGAATGTTATCGTTGATCGGAATTTATAAGTGGCAATGAAATGAAAACGAAAGAGTTGGAAAAATAGTAAGTAAACAGTTCATCATTTCAAAAGTGATCCCCATTCCAGTTAATGTATTAATTCCACTGTGAAAGAAGATAGTCAATGCTTTCATGGAAAAATATTTACAGTTTCCTACGCAACCACAATTTTTTATCCAGACGTGGATCTCTTCGTCTGAAGCGACGAAAATCTTTCTTCAGGGCTCCAAAATTGCGGAAATCTCATGGGGAGAAATCGGGAATGTACGGATGATGTGTAAGGCTTCTCAGTGAAACTTGTGAAGCGTAATCGAAACCAGAATGAGATTTTCACTCTGCAGCGGAGTGTGCGCTGATATGAAACTTCCTGGCAGATTAAAACTGTGTGCCCGACCGAGACTCGAACTCGGGACCTTTGCCTTTCGCGGGCAAGTGCTCTACCAACTGAGCTACCGAAGCACGACTCACGCCCGGTACTCACAGCTTTACTTCTGCCAGTACCTCGTCTCCTACCTTCCAAACTTTACAGAAGCTCTCCTGCGAACCTTGCAGAACTAGCACTCCTGAAAGAAAGGATATTGCGGAGACATGGCTTAGCCACAGCCTGGGGGATGTTTCCAGAATGAGATTTTCACTCTGCAGCGGAGTGTGCGCTGATATGAAACTTCCTGGCAGATTAAAACTGTGTGCCCGACCGAGACTCGAACTCGGGACCTTTGCCTTTCGCGGGCAAGTGCTCTACCAACTGAGCTACCGAAGCACGACTCACGCCCGGTACTCACAGCTTTACTTCTGCCAGTACCTCGTCTCCTACCTTCCAAACTTTACAGAAGCTCTCCTGCGCAGGAGAGCTTCTGTAAAGTTTGGAAGGTGGGAGACGAGGTACTGGCAGAAGTAAAGCTGTGAGTACCGGGCGTGAGTCGTGCTTCGGTAGCTCAGTTGGTAGAGCACTTGCCCGCGAAAGGCAAAGGTCCCGAGTTCGAGTCTCGGTCGGGCACACAGTTTTAATCTGCCAGGAAGTTTCATATCAGCGCACACTCCGCTGCAGAGTGAAAATCTCATTCTGGAAACATCCCCCAGGCTGTGGCTAAGCCATGTCTCCGCAATATCCTTTCTTTCAGGAGTGCTAGTTCTGCAAGGTTCGCAGGAGAGCTTCTGTAAAGTTTGGAAGGTAGGAGACGAGGTACTGGCAGAAGTAAAGCTGTGAGTACCGGGCGTGAGTCGTGCTTCGGTAGCTCAGTTGGTAGAGCACTTGCCCGCGAAAGGCAAAGGTCCCAAGTTCGAGTCTCGGTCGGGCACACAGTTTTAATCTGCCAGGAAGTTTCGTAATCGAAACAGTTTGACAACATGTGGGTGGTCCCAATTGTGTGCAAATCAGCATCAAAGGAAGTAGGTATCTGAAGGTCATATTCATAGCCGAGAAAATGTAAATGAATTTAAAGCAAATTACGACAGAGATGTATTTTGGCTTGATTTTTAATTGTGATTAAATGTTTTAGGGTCATCACAGTTGTGTGAGGAATGAAATTTTATGAAATTCAATATTTTGCCGTAAATGCTTATTTCCCCTACTCACTGTGAACAGGAGCCATTATGTAAATATACATACATATACTTTCTAGAGTTTCGCATCCCACTCCTTGTACTTTCTGTTACACAGCCAGAAGTCAAACGGATTAAGATCAACCGATCTGGATGGCATTGCTGTAGGGAAATGGTAGCAGATAACGCTAGTATTTCTAAAATTCTTCTGCAGCTGCCCCATCACTGACCGTGTACTCTGCGGAGAAGCGCTAACTTGCATAGAAATGATATTATCCGCACATCCACATTGTTGTAGGGTGGAATGACGGTGGTGTGCAAAAGACTCTCATCGCGTTTACCACCGACGGTACCAGTAACAGGAACCGCAGGACTCACCGCCACGAAAAAATAGCTTAGGATAAACGATGCCGTAAACCCGCTACACACAGTCACGTTTGCAGGAAGAAGTGGTCCCATTTGACGTGCGTACGGATTTTCCGTTGCCCGTATTCTGAAATTCTGCATATTGACATGTCCTTGGAGATGAAAATAGGCTTTGGCTATCCATTGTGCTTTGGCGTGGCTATTGGATTTGGCCATTCATTGTGTACTTCCATGCGAGCAAGATATTCCAGAACAAACGTTTGTCTTGCTGGAATGTCAAGTGGAAGCAGTTCCTGAACATGGTTGATTTTATAAGCATAGTAATGCTTAGGAATTTATGCACCGTGCTCACAGGCTGCACTTTTGCGCACCACTGTTCAACCCCTCCAGCAATGTTATGGCCAGATCTTTGTCGGACATTATATCAACTACTTTCCCTCCTCATGTACATTGCACTTCAAAAGAATTTCTTTTCGAATTCTGCAGACATCGCACTAATACCTTGAGTATTCGGAATTTCTGCAGGGCTACTGTTGCACAGTTATCGTTCTTGTAAAAGAGTTTTATCAGCAACAGGTTATTCTTCAGGAGACATTCGTGTTGGGCATCTCAGACGGAAACTGATTAAGAGCCGCGCGTCGGTTGGTGAGCACATTCGGACGCTTAAAGCACCATCTTATCTTCAGATATTCCCAATTTTTTTTCCATGATGTTTCCCTCTGGCTTCAATAATATGCAGTTTGATGCCATTCTGATCTGTGGTTATGTTTCTACAGTGTTTTGAAACTGGAACTTTATTGTGGACGCGCTGCACACCTCGTGGTATTGCCATTTGGTTCCCTCACAGATACCAGTTAATGTTTCTCTGTATCCTTTGGAAATGGCGAAAGCCAAAACGTGCAAGTCATACTAAATGAATAAATACTGTTGTCAAGATATATAAAAGTGTCAATGATTAGTGAAAAGACAGTTAACGTGTTCCTTCAGACTCCGGTAAAACGTGGAGGAACTCTGTTATATTGAAAGTACGTAGCAGTCCACGTGGCCAGGGGAAGGTCCTCGTGGTATACAACACACGAATTTTTCAAACAAAAATGCAAGTAATTCTGTCCTTCATTCGCTCTTCTAAAGTGATCAGCCCAAAAGAAACGGACATTAAAAGCGTTATGTCTCGAAAACCATTCGGAATAGGCCATATTCCCATACGAAATTTTTTGCTTCATATAAGCATTCATGTCATATCCTTTGATACCGATCATTCCTCATGGGACACGTTGCATATGTATCTTTCATTCCGGATGTGAAAGTTAAAAGCCACCTCAAACTTTCTTTTTAATTCATATAGAAGTTGTTGCACTGTGAAATCGGATCTATCTGTTGGAAACAAATTTATGTTTTCATTCATATACAAGAGGAGAAGGTAGTTCGAGAATGGAGGAAGGCCATCAATACTAAAGGGATTCAACTAGGGAGAAATCCAAACAAGATCACTGTCGACTGTTTAGCGTTCGCAGATGACATGGCATTGATTACAGATTCACTAGACAATGCCCAAGAACAAATAAGAGAACTACAAAAACAAGCAGCCAAAGTAGGACTACAAATATCCTATGAAAAAACAAAGTTTATGACAAACATCTGTAACGCTCCTCAAAATATTGCAGTTGACAACAACACAATACACAAAACAGATTCCTTTAAATACCTAGGAGAGTGGATTGCATACAATGCCAAAGAAAAGATAGCTATAGAAACTAGAGTGCACAAAATGGAAAGAGTGTTTCATATGACCAAAAACGTTTATAATAAAAAATCCTTGTCCTGGAACACGAAAAGACACTACCAAACAGTGGCCAGACCTGAAGCTCTCTATGCGGCAGAAACACTTAAACTAACAAGAAAGGGAGATCTTGAGAAACTAGAGAAGGTCGAAAGAAGAATTTTAAGGAAAATACTGGGAGCTAAAAAAAACGATAATGCTGAATACAGGTTAAGACCAAATAGAGAGCTATATCTGAAAACGGAGAAACTAACTGATGTAATGAGGAAGAGGAGACTACAGTTTTTTGGACATATATTCAGAATGGGTAACAACAGACTAACCAAGCGGATATTCACATTACTCAATAGCTACAAATCCAAGCCAGTATGGTTCATAGAGACTGAAAAGGACATTGAAAATGCTGGAGTTACAATAGACACAATAGAAAACAGAACACATTTCAGGAAGGCAGTTCAAAAGGCAGAATTTCAGGAGAGAAAGAAAATAACTAGACGAAAGTGGACTCAAGAAGAAAGGGATCAAGACTCTAAAAGGATGAAGGAAATTTGAAAACTGAAGAAATCTAATACAATGAAGAGTAGCCAAAGTTGATTCATCGTACCCTCCAAATGGGTTATTCGAAATAAAAAAAATACAACATGTATTGCGAATTCGGATGTATCTTTTAGATACAGCATAAAATTTATATGCGATTTCAGAATGCACCACCTTCTATATGAACGGAAACGTAAGTTCGTGGTGACTTTTAACTTACACATCCAAACTGAAAGTTTATATTGACACCAGTCATGAGATGCCGGTTGAAATTGTTGACGGTAGTGGTCTCTACGGTGTAGTTAGCTCGCTCAATCCTTCGTTATACAATGAGTATCGAATCGAGACTGATAACAGAGCAATAAAAACATTGTTTGCCTTTCCTGTTTCAACGGGTGCAAATCAGATTCAGCTCTGAGGCGCGATTTTTGTCGAGAATATGACGCACCTCCTAACTGCTTCAACAATGAATCAACAGTAAAAGACGTACAGACGTACAGATCTCTCAGGGCAGGAAATGTTTCCAACGTTGCCTGCTCTCACCGTACGTGATTTTTTAATGTAGAGAGAGGGGGGGGGGAGTTACTTAGTGAGAGGACACAATTGAGGCGTTGAGATAAAAAAGGGGACATATCGCTCAGCTAATGTTCTGAGATATATTGATAAAACTGTATAATTCTGAATAGCATTATTCCCAAACCTTGTAGTTAGTCCCACAGACTCGTGAGGAAGAATGCAATTTTATAGCAACAATCTGTAATCATAGACTGAAGGCAATTAATAGAAAGTGGTAACAGAAAATGACTGACATATTCCCTTTTTTGTTTTAAACAACAGTCATTGTAATGAAATATTGTATAATGAAACAAAATATCACATATACAAGCAAAATATTATTTTAATCATTGCAACATAGTCATAAACATGTAACATAGGAGAATTAATTCCACGTGTTTTACTTACTAAACAACCGTTTTTATATTGACAGAGATATAAATTCATAAATTTGTCATTCTTGATCACTGTCCCAAACTTCACTTCCAGATTCATTGGCTTATTCTCCACCAGTCAGTTTATTAACGTCTCATTGCTTTAGAAGGCTATCAAAATACTCACGAAACTGCAAAGGGTTTAACGTCAATCACGCGTGCAATATCCTTCAGTTTCTCATGTTTCAGTGGAATGACATCCACGTATGCTCTCGGCACATTATGGAAATGAGGGACTGTCCCAGCCTTAACCAGATGAAAATCATATTTCACCATTCCACTGCTACTGGGTGCAACAGAGACGCATTTTGACTGGTCAGTGTACTCAAATAGTTTGTTACGTGTAACAGCCCAGTTTTCCGCTTTCACACTTACAGACTTCTTATAAAATGAATCTAGATGTTTCTGATAGTCAAGAAATTCGTCTTGTTTGTATAGGTCAATATGCATGTGTTTCCTTGCTTTCTGTAGTACTGTGCACCTCTGGTGGGGAGTATACGCTGTGTCCTGTTTCCTTTTCCGTGATTCCAGACTTGTAAAGTCCCTATCACAGGCGTTATAGGAATACCCACAGGCTGGGAACATGTGTAAAATATTGGAAAATGTTCCACTATGATCTAAAGTGTACCAAAATTGGACCACCGTGCGGTTCCTATTCTGTCCTGTACAGGTATCTGAAAATGCATACAATGTTTTCACACTAGAGGCCACATGTTCAGTTATGAAATCCATAAGGAGAGAAACCACAGCATTAGGACCCTTCTTAGCAGTTACTTCAACAAACATATAAATGAAAGCTTTGTTATCAGGAAATCTATGAATACCTAAAATAAACACCCAGGGCTGCCACAATTAGAACATATCAGTTACCGGTATGAGTGGAACAGGCACGTTCTGCATAAAATCGAATGTGATAATTTGTGATTTTCCACCTCTTCTCCTAGTACAAGTTTTCACAACGGGCCATGTTCTCATAGAACTGACGTGCCCAAAGCTTACGGAGTTTCAACTCATTTTATGCTGCAATCCTGATATCAGGGTTGTTCTCTCCTTCCATTTTACATGTAACCCTTTCACATTCACCACAGACATCCACTCGAGGACGACCAAAGCCATAGTGGTAATGATTATTAAAATATAAAAACAACGATATCGTACCTCTGATTTGAACAACCCTGGGCCAGTAGTGTTACATTGAGACCTGTAAATTATGTGCATTTCTGGGTCGTAATTTTCAAGAAACATTTCCCACATGGTTTTCACAGATAAAGAACTTGAGAGGTATCTCTTCTTCCTACCACAACGTCCATAATGTGCTACCCTTACTGGAAACGAGTCAATGAATTCTGCTATCATGACATTGGTATTTTCTGGAACGGTGTCTACCACAACCATCATGTGGCAAAGTCAATCCTCCTTGACATAAGCAGCACAGTCTCTGTCCTCAGCATTTTGTTATACCATGGAGTGCAATAAAAGCTTTCTTGCATACCTTGAAGCCAACTTTAACCTGCAACTACAACCAAATTAACATCATAAAACAAAAATCTACATAATAGGATACTGTAACACATTAAATAAATGCCTTAACTGTTTGCGTTAAAGATTTTACAAACGAAATGGTTAATAAAATAATATTACAGTTGTCATGCGAGTTACCTTATAATAATAGTTTGCTGTCCTCCCACGATTGGTAATGTAATTTTGGCGTGGTCTACTTGCTTTTGGAGTGAAGGGAAGAATGTGAGCAATCAAGTACCCATTCGGGCCATCTTTGTTGGACATATTGTTGAATTCTGTCAACAATAGTTACTTCTCAGCAAACAAGAACTTCTTAAAACATTTACGCCGACATATGTAAACAGATATTAGCGTATTAGTAACCTATATACTCGGCGAATAACATATTTTAACTGATTTCCTGTATTACAAATAAAACATAATTTGAAACTTTGCGTCCATGTAAGGAATTTATATTCACATATTAGTACAATGTTTCTACACAACTTGCCTCTGCTACAGAATATTACATAATGTACAGAGAATTCAAACAATGAACATTCTATGACTGTTTACCTGCAATCTGCACCTGTTTCCCTCCTTGGAACAATGTTTCCTTTCCAGTTGGCATGCTCCAAACCCTTGACGTTCTTTTGATTAATCACATTCCTCTTTCACAATTCAGGTTGTCTTTTCCTCCTTCTAAATTCATGTAAATCGCCCTCGGAATCGTCTGACGGTTCCATCGCCGAAGCCATTTTGATATCTCACAGCTGGTCACTGCAAACCACTACACTGCTGCCCTCATACCTCACGTTCTTTCGTGCAATTTTGGGGCTTGTCTCTGTGAAAAGTCCTCTTCCTGCACGAAATGTAATATCAACACTAGTTTTGACAGAGAAAAAACACCGAAAAAGTCCCATTTTAGAACCAACAGATGCAGAATCATGTGAAAATAGCAACTACAGTAATACCTCATATACCCCAAAAATGATGACAAGCCCCGTTTCTAATCTCAACACCTCAATTACCGTGGGGGTAACATTCTCATGGCATCCCCACTGCCTGGTTTATGATGGGAACATAATGAAATGTAAGCAGACCTCTGGAACGAATGGAGAAATTTCAGCCGAACTTGGCATAAATATTACTTACTAATATTACCAATATTACTTACTAACTGTAGAAACATCCTATCGGAATGAGACGCCTTATTAACCTTATATGTATGGTACAGATACGATGGATCTGATACGTAAAAACAGTCGAAAATGATATTTATTAGTGTCAAATCGATACTTTTCGGATTTTCTGGTTCGACTGATGTCAAGTCTTAATGCAATTTACTTCTGGTGAAATAGCAAGTTGTGACTTTTAAACTACGACCCCGTCAAGCTATAACTAACTGCAACCAAACTTATTATGCGCCGGGTCACCATAATTAAAATGACGGTGTTCCGAGTGCTGCAGTGCAGGCTGCAAGCATCGCAGGACCCTGAAACATCGTAGGTATGTTCATTAACTGGTGCGCTCTCAGAGTATGCTGAAAAAAATAATACTTCCACCTTCGGCCACCAGGTGAAAACATGGCGCCGTAAGCAGCCAGAAAGTGATGTGGGTGCATGAAAAGGAGAGGAAACACCAAACACATGAAAACGATGGTTCTGGCCCATTTATTAGGTTATGATCAAAATACGTTTACAATTAGATATCCCGACTCAGCAACATGTTGCATCCGTAACACGGCATGGTCCACAGTTGCCCGCAGTATACGAATACATAATGTAACCAGAGCGATATGTCGTCGTATGCTACCCTTCAAATCAGAAGAATCCGGAAACATCGTTGATAAACACGACCTTTCAGATATCTCTACAACCAGAAGGTACACTGATTTTGGTCGTGGGATATGGATGGCCAAATATCTTGAAATTTCCTAGAGATGTTGCAGTCGTTATGGAAGGTTTCTCGAAGCAAACCTTTCACTTGTCAATCGACATGTGGTATCACCCCATCTTGCACGAAAATAGTGTGAGAAGAAAGTCCACATCATGTTGCAGATGTCACTGTATACTTAAGAGGCCCGCGAGGTGTCATTTCCTCGAAGACAAACGGACCAAGAATAAAGGAGTTTGTGAAATCACACCACACAGTCACGTAAGCTGAGTGCAGTGGATGTTTCTGCGCAACAAGTCTCAGAGAAGCACCTCATATGCAACGGTTCTGTGCATTCACGCACCGTGTAGACTAAGATGTGGGTCGTCCATTCGAAGAATATTCCCCGGTTATATGTCATTACGTTACATTACATTAATACTTGTTCCATGTAATGACGTGAAACATGTCGTTTTAACATAAGTTTTCATTACACACACACACACACACACACACACACACACACACACACACACATATGAAAGACAACTCCGTGTACTCAACAGAGTGGCCGCGACGTTTGAGGCGGATGTCACGGACTGCGCGGCCCCTCCTGCCGGAGCTTCGAGTCCTCCTTCGGGCATGGTGTGTGTGTTGTTCTTAGCATAAGTTAGTTAAAGTGGTGTGTAAGTCTAGGGACCGATGACCTCAGCAGTGTGGTCCCTTAGGAAATTAGACATACATATTTTTCTAAGCAGCGATGAGCATTAAATAAGAAAACCATCGTTGTTGGTAGGGATGTGGGGTGCCAATTACCCTATTGCACCACAGGATAATGAATTCATAGCGCCCTACATGTGAGGATGGAAGTGCTTATGTAGGCCCAAAGCAGAACGACTAAACAAACTTAGTAAAGTCTGGTAAGTACAGTGTCTTAATAAATTGACTTCTAGCTCTCCGCAGTCCGTAATTTTTGGTTCAACGCCTACTGTGTTTTACGAGGCATGACCGTACTGTGCGTGGTAAAGTCTTGCCTTCTTCCGACCTTTGAAATGATGTACCCAACCGGTCACGGAAGGATCTATAATTTAACAAGGACTCTGAGTTCGGTGGCAGCTCGGCATTTTTCGTATTAACTGTCGTTGCCGTAGGTGGTAAGTATCAGGAAAATCCTTAAGACCGACTGGAAATAGAAACACCAAGCTTTGGCGCCACAGAACGTCACTTTAACATGAGTTACTGAAGAAAACCCTATTCAGGTAAAACACGGCAAACACCTTAGGGGATCGTCCGCAGCTTGTGATCTAGTGTTAACGTTGCTGCCTCTGGATCACGGAGACCCGGGTTCGGTTACCTGCCGGGTTGGGGACTTTCTCTGCCCGGGGACTCGCTGTTTGTGATGTAATCATTTCATCATCACCATCATCATCATCATTCGTGGCAGTGGATAGACTGTAATGTCAAAAAATTGGACTGTGCGACAATTGGAACTTCGTACAGGCACTGATGACGACGCAGTTGAGCGCTACACAAACCAAACATCATCATCGTCAAACCCTAAGGGAGTATGTAAATGTGAAGAACTTAAAAATTTAAAAACAACAGACAAATTTCTTTCCTATGCAACGTAAGTGGAATATACATAGCCGAGTCACATTAATGTGAGCACGGCCTACGTTCGACCGTGCGACAACCAGTTATGGACTGACTGCAGGTGGCACCCCCAGCTGTGGGGGCTACACATAGAGTGTCGTGGGGGTGGGGCGAGTGTCGAGAAATGCAGTGCAGTCTTTGTAGTGCAGAAATGTAGCGATTTATCTCACGTCCTAAAGAGCACAATAATTGGCCTTCGGGTCAAGACTGGAAGCATTGCCAAAACGGCTGTGCTTAAAATATACCTTACGTGTCATATACCTTACGTGTCAGAATGGTGCCATCCGAAACTAGCGTCGAGGCAGCTGTGGTGCGCCGAAGGCTATAGATGAAAGGGATGAACGATGGCAGCGGAGATGTGCAACTGTTGAGCAACTGATTGCCCAGATGACCAGAGGCCACCAATAGGTCTCCTCAAAGACCGTTTAGGGAACGTTGCAACGTAAGCGCTTCCACAGCCAGCACCTAATTCTTCCTCCCATGCCACTGTTCACCGTAAACGAAAGCTGGAATTAGCGCGCCAATACCCCAACTGGACGTCCATTCTTCACATGATAGGTGGTCTTTTGTGTGTGCGGCGTGAAACGTCTGATATCAAACACCTGTATAACAATGAACGGAGGAGGGAGCGTTATGATCTGGGGAATGTTTATGCGGCAATCTCTGGGCGACGTCGTCATTCTGGAACACGCAATGGATCAACAAAAGTACGCATCTATCTTTGGGGAGCATGCCCGCACCTACATGCAATTCGTGTTTCCTCGGCACGATGGCATCCACCAGCAACAGTGCTACGCGACACACAGCTTGCAGTGTACGTGAGTGGTTCGAAGAGCACAAGGGTGTGTTTACCATACTCCGTTGGCTGCTAACTTCCCAGATTTTAACCCAACTGAGAATCTATGAGTCCACCTCGATCGAGATGTCCACGCCATGTGTCTTCAAACTGGGAACCTAGCGCAACTGGCCGTTGTCGTCATGGCTCCAGGCCCCTGTCGGTTCCGGAACCTCATTGACACTCTTCCTGTTCATCTTGCAGCTGTCTGCTGTTCAAGCTTTTGACAGGTGGTCATATTTACACCATGGACAACGTATAACGACACGTGGGCTATGTATTCTGCTCGTATAAGAACATAAAGTAGCAAGACCAACATACACTGAAGTGACAAACGTCATGTAACAGCAATATTCACTTATATACATGGCGGTAGTACCGCTTACACAAACTAAAAAAGAGAGTCAACTGGCGAAGCTGTCATTTGTACTAATGTGATTTTGTGAAAACGTCTCCAACGTGATTATGGCCGCATGAAGGAAATTAACAGACTTTTTAACGTGCAATGTTGGAGCTAGAAGCATGGAACATTCCATTTCGTAAACCGTTATGGAATCCAGTATTCCGAGATCTACAGCGTCCAGTGTGTGAGAGAATAACAAATAGTGCTCTGAGCACTATGGGACTTGACATCTGAGGTCATCAGTCCCCTAGAACTTACAACTACTTAAACCAACTAACCTAAGGACATCACAGACATCCATGTCCAAGGCAGGATTCGAACCTGAGACCGTAGCGGTTGCACGGTTCCAGACTGAAGCGCCTACAACCACTCGGCCACACCGGACGGCAATAAATTTCAGTCGTTACCTCTCACCACAGACAAAGCAGTGGCGGTTGGCCTTCACTTAACGACTGAAGCAGCGGCGTTTGCATTGAGTTGTCAGTGTTGACGGACAAACAGTACTGCGTGAAATAACAGTAGAAATCAATGACGGACGTACGATGATCGTATGACTTACCACAGTGCAGCGGAATTTATCGTTAATGTTCTACTGTGACAGATGACAGACGCGAGGGCCCTTGCTACCAACAGGACAACGCCTGAAGCCTCTCAATGTGGTGCGTGAACATATCGGGTGGACCCAAAACAACTTAAAAACCATGGCCTGGTCAAATGTGTCCCCATTTGTAAGATGTGTTCCAGTGTGACGCAGTCCCCACGAAGCCATGTACCAAGTTGTTAACGAGGCACTGTGCAAGTTGGCCGTGGCTCCATAATGCTGTGGCCAGTGTTTACATGGAATCGACCGAGTCCTCTGGTCCTTATTTACTACTTGGATATCATTGCCAGCTTCATGGTCCAAAACAAAGATGGAATGTTTGTGGACGACAATGCGCCATGTTACAGGGCCACAATTGTTCGCAATTTGTTTGAAGAATATCCTGAACAGTTTTAGCCAATGATTTAGCCACCCAGGTCGCCCGATATGAATCCCACAGGACACTTACGGGACATAATAGAGAGGTCAAGTTCGTGCACAAAATATTCTACCAGCAACACTTTCACAATTTTGGATGGCTACAGAGGTAGCGATATTGAATATTCCTGCAGGGAACTGCCAACTGTTTATTGAGCACAGGCCACGTCGAGTAGCTGCACTAGCCACTGCGAAATGAGGTCCGATATTAGGAGTTTTCCCATGACTTTCGTCACCTCAGTCTGTTCTCGGACTCATCTCGCTGAGAAACCTGTCTTCCTAGGAGGATTATTTTTGTCGCTGACGTCTCCTGTCACACACTTTGTAGGCTACAAGACAGCAACAGTGGAAACAGTAACTAACGTCGTAAACCTTGTACTTTGAAATGATTGCTTGTCGGCCGGAGCGTTCCTGCCACACCCTGTGGATACAAGATGGTGTTGTCGCCTCCCGAAGACAGATGGGCAGCGGAACAGCAGGTGGGAGAGGCACCCCGTTCCTGGGGCCCTGCCCACCGCGCGCCCGCCGTATCTCAGTATCTCGCGACGCGCGTATTGCGGTATAACGAACGATCCGTTGCGACAGTGGCGAGAGGAGCGGCTCCGTCCAGGAGCGGATGATGAATGCGGCTCGCTGGAGGCCGAGCTAATTTGCGCGGACCGCCCACACAATTATCGCCTGCCGCAGGAAGCGGCGTAATAAAGTTACGTGCGGCCCGCCGCGGCGGCGCCCGGTGCAGAGCGGCGTCTCGCCGCTCTTGTAATTACATCCGCCCCTCGGCAAATGACCATTCCTATCACGAAGGGCACCGCAAGAAATACGACCGCACTATTATGAATATTAATTAAATTTATAACATTTGTACCCTGACGCTCCGCACTGTACAACGGTTAATTTGCGAGAGGAGAATTAGGCACTCTTTTCGACTGCGTGCTGCGATATTATCTTCATCGGGCAACGATTGCCGCCGTAAACGATGGCTTACGCTGGTATCGGATTCTATTAATTAAACGTCAGAGCGATGCAGCTGTTACTTAATGCCTCTCTGGAGGAGTGTGCTGTGTGGTGCCGGGCTGTTTGATTTTTCGCCGATGTGTCAGTGACGGATAGTCCCAGATCAGGGCCCTCATACATCTCGCTAAAATGTTATTTACACAAGTAAAAATTCTACAACAGAGTACGAAAGTTGTCCAACTGCACGTACACCCTTTACAGTCTGTTGGATCCGACGGTTTAATAGTGCACATCTGTTACAACTTCTAGTACTGTCAGCGAGTTTAATTAGTTCTAATAATATTTCGTTAGTGACATTACATCTCCTCGCTGCATGCACCGAATTTCGGTGTAATAAATCCATACATATGGAACGCGATGTCATTCTCAATGGAGAGAAGTCTTACGAAGTAACAGTGATTTCAGGTGTGCCGCAGGGGAGTGTCGTAGGACCGTTGCTATTCATAGTATACATAAATGACTTTGTGGATAACATCGGAAGTTCACTGAGGGTTTTTGCACATGATGCTGTAGTATATCGAGAGGTTGTAACAATGGAAAATTGTATTGAAATGCAGGAGGATCTGCAACGAATTGACGCATGGTGCAGGGAATAGCAACTGAATCTCAATGTAGACAAGTGTAATGTGCTGCGAATTCATAGAAAGAAAGATCCTTTATCATTTAACTACAATGTAGCAGGTTAGCAACTGGAAGCAGTTAATTCCATAAGTTATCTCGAAGTAGGCATTAGGAGTGATTTAAAATGGAATGACCATATAAAAATAATCGTCGGTAAAGCAGATGCCAGACTGAGATTCATTGGAAGAATCTTAAGGAAATGCAATCCGAAAACAAAGGAAGTAGGTTACAGTACACTTGTTCGCCCACTGCTTGAATACTGCTCACCAGTGTGGGTTCCGCACCAGATAGGGTTGATAGGAGAGATAGAGAAGATCCAACGGAGAGTAGCATGCTTCGTTACAGGATCATTTAGTAATCGCGAAAGCGTTACAGAGATGATAGATAAACTCCAGTGGAAGACTGTGCAGGAGACACGCTCAGTAGCTCGGTATGGGCTTTTGTTGAAGTTTCGAGAACATACCTTCACCGAGGAATCATGCAGTATATTACTCCCTCCTACGTATACCTCGAGGAAAGACCATGAGGACAAAATCAGAGAGATTAGAGCCCACACAGAGGCATACCGACAATCTTTCTTTCCTCAAACCGTACGAGACTGGAACAGCAGGGAGAACCGATAGAGGTACTCAAAGTACCCTCCGCCACACATCGTCAGGTGGCTTGTGGAGTATGGATGTAGATGGAGATGCACTTTTAATTTGTTTTTCAGGTTCTGTGAAAGTATCACAATCGAAGCTACTTTGTCATCGTAATGGAACTTATCAGTTACTCGCTTCCATCACATATTGGACTTGACGATACACACAAGTAATCTAATTAAACGATGCAGAGAAGCAAACGGATTACTTGATACACAGACATAGTTCTGAAGTCACAAAGATTTTTTTTATGTATTTCTAATGTGTTTAGTCTTGGGGGCGATTTGCAGTGTACGGCAACTGAATAAAACTCCACGAACCAAGATCGCTAAAAATTCGTTTTATTCCATGACCGGTTTCGACAAGTCTATGTTGTCATCAACGGATCATAGGATGAGCTGCATGCCGATGTGTAGTGATCTCCATGGTAGCGGGATTTACATACGCAGTGTGAAGCGACTTGTAACACTGATGTGTAACACCTAAAAAATCAAAAGCATACGCTGTGATGATGAGAGCACAGCTCATGCTTTGTTCAACTACCCTGACTTGTGAAGTTTTCTGAGGTTACCATACAATGATTTTCTTTTTTGAGTAAACAGAGAGTAAGGTATTATATCATTTGTGTCTACATATGAAAATAACGATTTAAGTGATGGATCTGATATACATAATTTAATTACATTCTAAATAACGTAATTCTTTTTCATATGTTCTGTTTATTTCAAAATTGTAATTACACTTGAATTCATTGGCATTGGAATTGTTCATCCGACCGCCGTGTCATCCTCCGAGGTGGATGCGGATAGGAGGGGCGTGGGGTCAGCACACCGCTCTCCCGGTCGTTAGGGTGGTATTCTTGACCGAAGCCGTTACTATTCGATCGAGTAGCTCCACAATTGGCATCACGAGGCTGAGTGCACCCCAAAAATGGCAATATAGCACGGCGGCTGAATGGTCACTCATCGAAGTGCCAGCCACGCCCAACAGCGCTTAACTTCGCTGATCTCACGTGAACTTGTGTATCCACTGCGGCAAGACCGTTGCCAAAATAAAAGGTAAGAGGTAAGTAATTAATGTGTCATGTAAAATACTTTGATCTATACATTATCTTTTCCCTTCTTGATTAGTGGTTGAAAGTCGTATGTTGCCGGGAGTGAGATGAAGGTGTTGGCGGATGCTGGCGTGTACAGCAGTTCTATTTATGTGCACATACTACACGAAAACAACTTGACGTCTCCTGTGAAGTCACAGTACACACGAAATTTTGCATTAGCATATAATGGACATATTATGATCAAAATATTATCTGTGCTTTTCACATAAAGTAAATGAGATTATTTATCAATGAAAGGCACAATATTGTGTATGTTGCACAGTATTAATTGATTTTGTTAAACAGTTATCGGCTTAAAACGCTATCATCAGACTGTAAGTGACCATTATCATAAATGAAGTTACAATATATATGAACAAAAGACGTTACACGTTGATAGGCCAGTGCAGAGTTAATGCAATAAAAAATTTTAAGACAGGAAATAAATGTGAAGCTTACAAACCAGAAAAATTAACACTAAACTCTAAATAGTAGTACCTGTATAGTAATTAAAAATAAATAAAGTTTCCAGTACAATAAAATTAGTACGTGACTACAATACTGAAGTACAGCTTGAAGAGTTTTTGCATGCAGAGGGTGAAACGGAAAAACAATAAAAGACAAAAGTAACGGCTGTAATAATAGAATATATGGAATGCATAGACAATCACAAGACATATATAAATACAGAAAAAAATGAAGGGATGTTATGGAACAGACAGTGTGGGAAGCTTTGGAGAACTGTGTTAAGTGGGGGTTAGAGGAGGGAAAGTATAGATCATCTAATATTAACTCAGCACTGTGGGCGGTATATTTGTCGATTTCCGGCTGTACCAATAGATTAAGTTATTGGTTTTATGTGATAAGTGGAGGACGGGTGACCATAAGTTTTACGATCGCGCTGTGAATTTTGGCCGCTTTGTGACTGAAATATTAGCGGTCAGGCACGCCCTCACTCAAGCAACAGCAAAGTAAAATGCGTTATATTACCTCATAATTTTTAGAATTATTTGCCTGTCTGAAGACACTTTACTCTTCATACTACTCTGTTCTCCAAAAATTCTGAAACTGTTTATATATGATCGCTTCTACGAAAATGTTGTTTGACCTCTACAGACCCCACACCCCGACCTCTTCCCTCTTAGAGCAGTTACTGGTTCGAAATGTCATAAAACATTTCTGTTGACGCGTAATCCCTGATTATGCACGAAATCTATCTAAATTTACAATTTAAATATCTATTCAAGTCACAATGTGAGACAATTATATGTTTTACGACAATACTGTGCCACGTATTGTTTTCTTTCATCGTTTCGTTTATTAGTTTGTGGATTAATTGCGAGCGTCAAACAAGGTCTTAATTTACTCTGAAACTTACACGATTGTGACTTTTGCAAAAACATTGCTTATTTAATACGTGCTAAGCTGTGCTCAATTATGATTCCACCTTAAAGTGGGCTTATCGTAACTAACTACTACAGCAAGTAGACTACCTACATTCAGAAGACAGGTCCAGGAAAGCACTGCTGTGTTCACTTTAACTTTCGGATTGACAGCAGCTATATTTTAATAACAGCTGAGAAAGCCAGCGTTCCGCATGTGTTTTTTTATTCCAGCCTTCTATTAGTCTATCTTCTCCTCTGCCCTGCCTCTGTACATCTCCTCATCCCACTCTCGCATCATCTCCTCCTCCAAATCTCCCTCCTCCCCACCCTCTCTCTGTCCTTCTCCCCTGTCTGTCTCCTCGTCGACCTTATTCTCTCCATAACCTGTTCACAATTCTATCCGCCTCCTCCCCTCTATCTCCCCCTCCCACTGTCTCCATCCACCACCTCTCATTTCCTTCTCACTTTCCATCTACACATCCCCCTCTCACTGTCCAACCCTTCCTCCCCCTCTCCCATCATCCCCTCCTCCTACTCTCTGTTTCTTCTCCCTTCTTTCTGTTTCCTCCTCCCATATCTCCGTCCATCTCCTCGTCTCCAATGTCTCTATCCATCTTCTTCTCTCACCCCATCTATCACTCCACTATCACCTTCATCCCACCCCAACGGGAGGTTGGTGGTGTGTACAAAGTTACATTGAAATCATTCCTGGGGCTCAGGAGATGGATATGGCATATATTGCACACAAATATGTCTGACTGTCTGATGCTTTACACCATATGACTCCAGAGAGGAATAATTCTGTCTGTGATATTTAGTCCTGTGGCGTGAACTTAGATCCCGAAGCATGTTGACAAAATTATTAGTTCGCTTTAGTGCTCAATCTAGCGACTTGTCTGATACACTGAACAGCACAGATTACAGAAAAATGTCACCTCATATTTTCAAAAGTATTAAAATTCAATTAAATACAGGAAATAAACACTGACTGGTCGTTTTCGAAAACTTTACGTCACTCCTTCTCATCCACACCTCCGCAACTGGTGGTGCTGAAGTATCTTGCTAACTCAGTGTTTTATAGAAATTGAAAGGCGACAATCAACAACTTTGTGGTTTATAGTTTCGTATTTGGATCAAGTCAGCGGATCGCCATTTCTTTGCCTACATTTTCTCACATTTTCCTATACCAGGGAGGAAGAGTGGAAGATCGAGCTGGGAACCGAGACCTTGTGTGTTTTATCCTCATGTTTGTGACATTTAATATTCAAGACACCAGGGAGGAGGAGTGGAAGATCGAGCTGGGAACCGAGACCTTGTGTGTTTTATCCTCATGTTTGTGACATTTAATATTCAATACACCAGGGAGGAGGAGTGGAAGATCGAGCTGGGAACCGAGACCTTGTGTGTTTTATCCTCATGTTTGTGACATTTAATATTCAATACACCAGGGAGGAGGAGTGGAAGATCGAGCTGGGAACCGAGACCTTGTGTGTTTTATCCTCATGTTTGTGACATTTAATATTCAAGACACTACATACTTGTGACCATCTGTCCCAAACGTGATGGATCGCTGGACTGAATGAATGTGGGTGTAATTACAGTGCATGTGCTGGGTGAAATCAGGTGGAAATCGTTGATTTAACTGTTCAGTAGAAGCCTGAGAAAAGTGGTTGGATGTAATCTTCGAAGCCGGCCTATAACACCAGTCGGTCAAGACACTCGTCTGCCCAAGTACTGCAAACGTGAGGTTGCTTGATTAGTTCCTTCGGACCCATACGTTAAGGACGCCGTTGTTCGAATATTGGACAATGAACACAGTGGAAAATTTTCAGGTGAAGGAAGCAGACATTGTCTAAAATTGTTTTCTGACGGGGAAGACGTCTGCTACCTCTGCAGAATTCATCTTGGTGGTTAGTCAGTACGTCCCCTGCAAGGTTTTTCGATCTGTTGGGTTTTAGACTGAGTCAAGAAGTCGCTGTTCGTTGTTACATAGTTATGACATGCAGTTACTGTGACGGAGTTACTTCAGTTTTCACTTAAGATTCTCTATACCAATTAGCCTCTATCGTTAGGAGCAGTGCAGTATTCCCGTGAGTGATATTTGCGTTACCGATTTTCTTAGATTCAGTGAGAACCGAGCTTGTTACTTAATCGGCCACGATTCATTTCATGCATCAGATGCTCAGTTAACTTTCATGATTCTTTTTGGTGACAGTCACAGATCGGTTACCCCAATTCAGTCATTACTGGAAAATTGTGAACTTCGCTTTCGATTACTCTGTGGGTTTAAATAATTATGTGAGTGCAATTGTGAGCCAGTATTGCGTTTCTTTGCCAATCCAGTCATTGCTGAATAATTATGATTGTTAACTTATTACAGTTTGCTTGTAAGGAGCCGTAGAGTTAGAACTTTGGAAGTGTTCCATGTTAAATGCAATACAGGAGTACGTTCCACCTCTGTGAATAAATGTTTTTCATGTAGCTACTTGGATCGTTGAACATAGCTGCAATATGCATTCCAGCAAGCCTTTCACCATCCTGTGATCTCTAGCTTCACATACACTGTAATAGAGGGCCATTAGGAAACGTTTAGTAAAGTTTAAATAAACCCGCATCCCAGAGGAGTGAGAATGAAAAAGGTGGGAACATTGAAATGTAACTCAGGAGCACCTATAGGAATTTCAAGCAAATTTTCTAGATGTATAACTTATTATTTTAAAAGCTCCTACTCATTATTGACTATATAATAAATCAACAGTTCATTCTTTGGGTGGTCAAACATTCGCTGTATAATAAGGCCTGAAGATCCTTTATCTCTAGTACGTATCCCATGGAAATATCGCAGATCTGAACTTCTGATTCCTTACGTAGTCAATAAAGAGTGGGGGACTTTTAAACTAATAAGTCATGCATCTAGGTCATGTATCTAGCAAATTTGCTTGAAATTGCTATAGGTGCCCCTGAGTTACATTTTAATGTTACCACCTTTTCATTCTCACTCCTATGCGATGAAGGTGGTTCTCAGCCTCGCAGTGTTTCTTTCCAGATATTAAATAAGCAGTAAACCCATGATTCTTTAAAGAATCGAACTGCGCTGTATAAAACAGCTTTAAACTGCTGACTGCTTTACATTTGAGTTAATGGCGTTACACAAATAAGAAAAAGTTTCTAAAAGTTTGAAAATTACGTTTAAAGTATGTTCCAAGTTGCTAATCGCTCTCATTCTCAAATACTGGATTTATTTTCTCTCTGAATATGCGTCGTTGGTTGCACTTCTACTTCACCTCAATCCCCCCCCTTGAGAGGTGGGTGTGCTTGTTTTCAGACATTAAATTCTATGTCTACCAAGTGTATATGTATAGTACCATACATAATAAGTTCAGGGTGAAACCAACATACAGGATGATTTTTTCCACCTTGTACAAACTCTAGGAACTGATCGATGAGAGGATACGGAACAAAAATCGTCTAATGAACTTATCTCCGAAAAGGCACCGTTTCCATGCTAAAGACCATTTATTCAATCATACTTTCTTACAGAGACTATGCATGGCTTGCTCCTGCAGGCTGGTGCTTTTTCTCTAGTTGGTAATGTTGAGTCCGATTCACTTCTCTTGCTGACTCACCTGTGCACAATGGTTCCGTATTTGAATCGAGAGCTTGCCGACATAGTGTTTACTTACGGAAAGGCAAATGGCAACGGACGGCGGGCAGAAAGGATATACGAGCAGACACATTCTCGCCATCAACAACCACAGCATTCAACGCTTGCAACAAATTCAAATGACTCTGAGCACTATGGACTTAACATCTGAAGTCATCTGTCCCCTAGACTTAGAATCCCCTAGACTTAGAACTACTTAAACCTAACTAACCTAAGGACAGCACACACATCCATGCCCGAGGCAGGATTTGAACCTGCGACCGTAGCAGCATCACGGTTCCGGACTAAAGCGCCTAGAACCGCTCGGCCACAACGGCCGGCCAACGCTTACATCAGCGTTTCGTCGTTTGTCTGAGACAGGGTCGTTTCAGAACGTAGAAAATCATGAAGGTCGTACCCGAAATGTTCTGACAACCGACTTGGAGGGAAACGTGATTAACACTGTGGAAAGCGACTGCTTTGTCAGTACCAGGCAGTTGGCCCGATAGTACAGGGTAAGCCAGACGACCGTGTGGGACGTTCCCCATGAGAAATGTTACTACACCTATCACTTACTGATGCTATGTATTATTGAGCCAGACCAATGAATAGGATTTTTTTTACACACACACAAACACACACACACACACACACATACACACACACAGGCACACACACACATCATATAAACGCTCATGATTTCATTAACATCAATAGAGATAAGAATAGGATCTTATTCCATCTAAGACCACGAACTCCTAACAGTTTTTACTTTCCAGTACTGTGCTCTGCTAACAACAGACTTTCCACATCAGGAACGGTTTTGTCCCTGGTTTCCTCGCTAGGCAACTACAATTCCTGGATTTGTGTCATCCATCATATTCACAGACGAGGCCACCTTTACACGGGGCAGTACTTCAACTTTCATAAAATTCGTCATTGGGATAGTATGCAGAACCGCCATGGTATGGTGAGAGCGAATCATCAGCAGCGGTACAGCCGGAATCAGTGGGCCGGCATAATTGGCGACCTATTTTGGGAGCAGTCTTCCCTCTACGTCGCCTAACAGTCCGGGACCATTGGCGTTTATTGCTGGTGGTTATGCGGCCATCTCAAAAGTATACTGTACGTAGAGCGCATTCCGGATGTGGAGACACTGGAGCAGCGTATTCATGTTGCCTTTGATACTTTTCGATGTGAACATGTGAGACAGAACATGCTACGGTGTCTACACGCATGCGATGAGGAGCAAGGAAACCGTTTTCAGTACCTACTGTAACTGAGGCTGCATGGTGCAGCGCGTATTAGACTGCAGTCTTTGTAATAATGTATGACTGAATAAATTGCCTCTAACATAGGAACCATGCATTTCCGGACATAAGTTCATTATACCGCTTCTGCTCCATATCCTCTCATCGATCAGTCCCTAGAGTTTGTACACGGTGGAAAAAATCATCCTATATTCTATATGCTAAGCTGCCCTTTCATGTCTAATGACTGTAGATGTGACAGTGTATTTTTAAATTCTTCTCAATGTAGCTGTTGTATAGATGGGTCAAAACGTGTTAACAGACGTTTGTAGAGCATGAAGAATCTGTTTTAACTCTTGTACAGATATTCGTAGGCATACATCACGCTTAAAAACAGTCAAATGATAGTCGTACAGATTCGATGAGACCATCGGTATGAATTGTTACCATTAATGCTGGTTTCCTCTTACTTATTTTGTTTGCTTGCGCGTGTGTCTCCGCATGACAGTTCCTGTACGTAAGGCCTGTAATTACCATTAGCTATTCTCCGTAGGCGTGTTGCAGATAGTCTGTTTCTGTCAGTGCTAGAAGATTAGCATAACCGCTGTAGTAACTGAGTTGTCACTGATAGTTATGTGGTGGGAGGGCGTCGCAAGCAAATTTTAAGTGGAGTGCAGTCAGAACTACAACGTAAGAGATTGTTTCTTCTCGCTGTGTGTGTGTGTGTGTGTGTGTGTGTGTGTGTGTGTGTGTGTGCGTGTGTGTCAGACTAAGAGTCAGGTGCAGTCAGAGAACTTGGCCAACTGACGAGGGAATCTGAAACTGGGGACACAGGTAAGTAAACACGTTGTTCCATGTCGTGTTAATTTGGCTAAGGAACTGAATAAATAAGCACTTAGAGTCCCAATAAATAAACAATAACAAATCTAAGACATTACGTGAAGGCCCTTCCATACAATCAACAAGCAAGCCTGTACTTCTTTTTTATTACGCGTATCTTTTTTTTCTGTGACGCTTCTACATTTACATGCTAGGGCTGCTTGACGTAGTGGCTTCACGTTGTTACAAAAATGTTAAGATCTGGATCGGCCAGTTGACACTAAGCTCGCAAAAATTACGGATTTCAGTTAGTGTCCTTGTTCAGTACGCCATCCTTTGTTGTGTAGACGAGTCTCAAATTTGAATTTGAGCAACACAGCCGCTGTGGGTGGTTTACGGAAAGCCCTAATGGTATGTGACATCGCATTTTCGGTTCGTAACAACTTAACAGTGCGTATCTGGCGTATATTACCTTATTTTCTTTATAAGCTCTAGTCCAGAGAGTTGTGAAATGCGTCGGTTCAGTTTAACCCCATTCAAGCTTCACAATCCGTGCCAAGGTACGTGAGCTAACTGACTGCAAAATATTGCTGCATGGGGTGGAAAATTGCTGAAGCAGCATGAGGCAATACTCCAGATTGTTGCAGTAGCGAGCTAAGTTTGCTCCCCTTCATGACCGAAGGTCGTAACAAATTTGGGCAGAGACGTTATAAATTCTCGTCACTCTACCCCAGCAGCACCTTGTTATCGACTTTCACCGACGCCGAGGAATACTCCGCTGTAGTTGTCGGCATCCTGTGGGCCACTCAGCTTCGTCAACGCCTAATCGCTTCATCCATTACATGCTGGTCTACGAATTGTAAGTAGACATGACTCTGGGGCTGAAGCCGGAAACACTAGGATGGTGCCACCTCCAAAGTGACTTCATCTCAGAGTGTCCCTAAGGGGTCTCGGGTTCATTGCCTGAGGACTACCGAAGCAGCTGCTGACGCGTCGATCATGTCTTCAAGGTCACCATCAGCTGCTGACGCTTCGCCAAACCAGTGATCCTTTCCAGAGTCCACGCACAGTCGCGGCCAGACATCCCGCCTTGGGCTGTACTGAAATAGCCACTGCTGGCTGGGGGTCAACGCAAGCCATCGAGTCACTGTTGTCACAACTTCGTGAACATCTTACTGAATAAAGGATGTATTAACTAACTGAGCCCTTCTGATGCACGACCGCCATGTCCGTGGTACAATAAAAGTGCCGTTCCTCGTAGAGGTCCAGTGTGGGCTGTAATAATCGTGTGACAACAAACTTGGTGAATATACTAACTGATTTAACAAACATTGGTTCCCAATTTTGGCCACCAGATGCAAATTCGGTACTGTAAATGCGAGAAATAAGCATAGCAATGCTTCCATTTGCTGTGGATTAGGAACGGGACATGGGCAGAAAAGGTCAAACAGATGAGAAAGGCATAAAGTTGATTTTGTCATCAACTCCTGGTAACACAATTACTTCAATATGAGCGTTGACGAGATGTAGTAAAGTGCCAGGTTTTTACTTGGTTGCCAAAACTGGAACAATTTTATGTTCTGGCATAAGTCGGTTTCGTGGCCATACGATAATTACAGCCCACTCTGGAACACCATTAACAGCTGCACTTTAATTATAATCACGCTGAAATTCATTCTCCTGCTCATGCCATCTTGGAAATCAATGGTGCCCAAATCCCAACCCTATTACAGGTGCATTGAAGAGATTCACACTGATGCTACAGTGATGTAGTACAACGAATAACATACTTAAATGCATGACTAACTATTTGTCCAACTATGAAAAACTTACATTCATGTACAACGGGGTCATTAAACATTCGCTAATTTCTAATTTATAGCGCGATTCCATGCATATTACCCAAAACAAAAATATCTGTAATAAAATTTTGTGCCTTTCATTTTCGTAGCAGAGAATCTAGGAATGGCAGTTTGGATATATTTTCGTCATATATACAACTATTACACACGTGCACGAAACATCATCGATATGGGCTTTCGGAGCCGAAGGCCCATTCGTGCACTCCTGATGACTGCAAGACACAAAGTCTTTACGCCTCGCCTGGGCCCGTCAACATCGACATTGGACTGTTGATGACTGGAAACATGTAGTCTGGTCGGACAGGTCTATTTTCAAATTGTATCGAACGGATGGACGTATACAGGTATGGAGACAACCTCATGAATCCATGGACCTTGCAGTCAGCAGGGGACTGTTCAAGCTAGAGGAGGCTCTGTAATGGTGTGGGGAGTGTGCAGTTGGAGTGATATGGGATCCCTGATAAGTCTAGCTACGACTCTGACAGGTGACTCGTACGTTAGCATCCTGTCCGATCATCTGCATCCATTCACGTCCATTGTGCATTCCATCGGACTTGGAGAATTCCAGCAGGGCAATGCATCACCCTACACGTCCAGAATTGCTACATAGTGACTCCAGGGACACTCTTCTGAGTTTAAACACGTCTGCTAGACACCAAGCTCTACCAGGCATGATCATTATTGAGCACATTTGGGATACCTTGCAACATGCTGTTCAGAAGAGATCTTCACGCACTCGCACTTTTACGGATATGTGAACAGGATTCATGATGTCAGTTCGCTCCAGCACTACTTCAGACATTGAGTCGAGTCCCAGCCACGTTGTGTTCCGGCACTTCTGCGTGCTCGCGGGGGACCTACACGATATTAGGCTAGTGTACTAGTTTCTTTGGCTCTTCAGCGTGTATGACCAATAGCACATGGGTTTCCTTGCAAACGGAGATTCCTCACATGGAAATGAACATCAATTGGAGGACACTATTTCTAATCTGGTGTCCCGTCCCACCAATTTTGTAAGCCCGCCAGAAAATATGGACCAAGACTACAGCCGCTAGGCGGCGCTCCTAAAATCTGCGAGCGGTGCTATCGCCGCCTCAGCAGTACACGTTGGCCACGCTTCCGCGACAGGTTATCGGTGCTCACGGCAACGCTATAAGGTTAGCAGCGCTGGGACCTGGACGTTAACAGTGTTATGACTGCACTCTAGTGTTATTCGTTCTACTCATCGCTGTTTGGTTTCTAACATTGCTACGTCAAGGCTCTCGATTTAGTTCACTCTCCGGACTTGTCATTCTGCTGTGTTGTCTTTGTTCTCCATCTTTAACTGTTGCTGTCTTTCCATGGTTCCCGGGAACTCATCGTCTAGGGATCCGTCGACCGATCGGCCAGTGTCTCTTGGTTCCGGTTACTATAAACGAAATAACGTATCTTTTAAGGCTGACCTGGTGTCATTTTTTCAAGGCTAAAGTCCAGACGGGAACTCAGCAAGTGAGACAGAAGTGAGATCAGGGGTTCCCCAAGAAAGTGTTGTAAGCGTTTGCTGTTCTTAATCCTAATAAACCATATATTAGTAAAATGAAGGCTGAGTGGAGGAGAAAGGAAAGGGAAGGGAAGGAATTAGTGATGTTAGCTGCATCGGGACATTACGCAGAATGAGTTGCGACGGGTGAAAATGTGTACGAAACCGGGATTCGAACCCGTGATCTCCTGTTTATAATCAGGTGCGTTAACCACAGTGCCACTGAGTGCAAACAACTTTTAAACATAATTAGTTTCAGAAAGAAAATCAATTTGAGGCTTGTAGAACTTCTTACGACTGTTAAAATCGTCACGACCATTGGTTAGATTACGTCATATGGTTATCGACAATGATAAAGACGTAAAGAAGTACTCCCGTGCAAGACTGTCACAATAAAACAAATTTCAGTACGTCTCGTAGTTTTGCTTCAACTTCGAATACTAACGTAGCAGGGGTTCCTTGCTAAAGGTCGTAAGAATGTGAACTCTTGGAGCTGTATACGGTCAACTAATGTGCAACACATTCTTCAATGTTCTGACGCTTAACTTCTGGTAGTTTCGCCTCACCTTTCGTAAAACGTATCATGGGCTGAACTAATCCAAATTCTTGACGATGGCTTAATCACGTGTGGTATCAACCACTGAAACTCACTATAAATCATTTTCTGGGCTACGCGTTTTGCACTCGGTGTTGACGGGTTTCTCCTAAGTGCCTTTGCCATGTAATCATTCAGGGTAGCTCTTAAATGTACGCAATAATCGTGCGCGCATCCCAATAAAATACACTGCTGGCCATTAAAATTGCTACACCAAGACGAAATGCAGATGATAAACGGGTATTCACTGGACAAATATATTATACTAGAACTGACATCTGATTACATTTTCACGCAATTTGGATGCATAGATCCTGAGAAATCAGTACCCAGGACAAGCAACTCTGGCAGTAATAACGGCCTTAATACGCCTGGGCATTGAGCCAAACAGAGCTTGGATGGTGTGTACAGATACAGCTGCCCATGCAGCTCCAACACGATACCACAGTTCATCAAGAGTAGTGACTGGCGTATTGCAACGAGCCAGTTGCACAGCCACCATTGACCAGACGTTTTCAATTGGTGAGAGATCTGGAGAATGTGCTGGCCAGGGAAACAGTCGAACATTTTCTGTATCCATAAAGGCCCGTACAGGAACTGCAACATGCGTTCGTGCATTACCGAGCGAGGTGGCGCAGTGGTTAGACACTGGACTCGCATTCGGGAGGACGACGGTTCAATCCCACGTCCGGCCATCCTGATTTAGGTTTTCCGTGATTTCCCTAAATCACTCCAGGCAAATGCCGGGATGGTTCCTCTGCAAGGGCAGGGCCGACTTCCCTCCTTAATCCGATGAGACCGATGACCACACTGTCTGGTCTCCTTCCCCAAACCAACCAACCAACCGTTCGTGCATTATCCTGCTGAAATGTAGGGTTTCGCAGGGATCGAATGAAGGGTAGAGCCACGGGTCGTAACACATCTGAAATATAACGTCCACTGTTCAAAGTGCCGTCAATGCGAACAAGAGATGACCGAGACGTGTAACCAATGGCACCCCATACCATCACGCCGGGTGATACGCCAGTATGGCGATTACGAATACACGCTTCCAATGTGCGTTCACTGCGATGTCGCCAAACACGGATGCGACCATCATGATGCTGTAAACGGATCCTGGATTCATCCGAAAAAATGACGTTTTGCCGTTCGCGCACCCAGGTTCGTCGTTGAGAACACCATCACAGGCACTCCTGTCTGTGATGCAGCGTCAAGGGTAACCGCAGCCATGGTCTCCAAGCTGATACTCCATGCTGCTGCAAACGTCGAGCCGGACGGAGTGGCCGTGCGGTTCTAGGCCCTACGGTCTGGAACCGAACGACCGCTACGGTCGCAGGTTCGAATCCTGCCTCGGGCATGGATGTGTGTGATGTCCTTAGGTCAGTTAGGTTTAATTAGTTCTAAGTTCTAGGCTACTGATGACGTTAGAAGTTAAGTCGCATAGTGCTCAGAGCCATTTGAACCATTTGCAAACGTCGTTGTACAGTTCGTGCGGATGGTTGTTGTCTGGATAACGTCCCCATCTGTTGACTCAGGGATCGAGACGTGGCTGCACGATCCGTTACAGCCATGCGGATAAGATGCCTGTCATCTCGACTGCTAGTGATACGAGGGCGTTGGGATCCAGCACGGCATTCCGTATTACCATCCTGAACCCACCGATTCCATATTGTGCTAACAGTCATTGGATCTCGACCAACGAGAGCAGCAATGTCGCGATACGATAAACCTCAATCGTGATAGGCTACAATCCGACCTTTATCAAAGTCGGAAACGTGATGGTACGCATTTCTCCTCCTTACACAAGGCATCACAACGACGTTTCACCAGGTAACGACAGTCACCTGCTGTTTGTGTATGAGAAATCGGTTGGAAACTTTCCTCATGTCAGCGCGTTGTAGGTGTCGCCACCGGCGCCAATCTTGTGTGAATGCTCTGAAAAGCTAATCTCTTGCATATCACAGCATCTTCTTCCTGTCGGTTAAATTTTGCATCTGTAGCACGTCAAGTTCGTGGAGTAGAAATTTTAATGGCCAGTAGTGTATGAAAGACCAGTTATTATGTTTGCTATCACTGCATCGAAGGGGCAGTATATATGGTTGCTAAGGAAGTTAGTATAACATTTGTGTATTAATTACACCAATAACTGGTCAGTTACAAGAAGTGTCAGCTGTAAACAATCCAGGCATATGTTTTTTTAGTTTATGCTGGATGTAATTAAACTTTTATGCGAGTGCTGTAAAACAGTTTATCTGTTTATGTACTTAACTCAAGCTCTGATCCAAATATGTAAAACGTGCATAATTGTGTATATACTGAGACATGTCTGAGCACAGTACTGAAAGTAAAAATTGTTAGGTGTTCGTGGTCGTAGGTGGAATAAGATCCTGTACTTATCCCTACATACAACCTAATTTCATGTTAATGAAATCATGAGAGTTTATATGATGTGTGTGTGTGTGTGTGTGTGTGTGTGTGTGTGTGTGTGTGTGTGAGAGAGAGAGAGAGAGAGAGAGAGAGAGAGAGAGAGAGAGAGAGTGAGAGAGAGAGAGAGAGACGAGTTATGTTTGTTTAAAGTAGCAAATTTACAAGGAAAAATTAAATCCTATTCATTGTTCTGGCTCAATAACATATAGTATCTACTGAAGTCCCTCACTCTAGAAGTCAGAATTTTATCACAGCCATTAAGCTGATTATTAATAACTACTCCGGCACAATTTTTTTCCTATTCCCTAACTCTTTTTCATTTATAGAGGTTTTTTTTTTTTATTGCTTCGACAATGCTATAGCTTGAAATGCTATGTTACGGAGCTGAATAATTATTCTGAGTGTAAAATTAGTTTAAGCATTATTCAGCAAAGGTACTGTAATAGTTTTGAACAGAAAATAAGTGCAAACCTTTATCGATTAGCAGTATAGTGTCGGACTTGCCGTAAGCGCGTTATTTGAATAATACTGATCATAATACAAATTGTGCTACTAGCTTTAAAAAAATTAGGAGGGACGGTTTTTATTTAAAATACAGTAATTCCATTTTAAGCAGAACTGCGGAATTTTGCAGTCATTACTAGCAACCAACTGATGTAATACTGAACGCTTATGTACGTCTAAATTACGAGCATAAATGTTGAAATAATTAATTCGTTACTAAGTGGAGTTGTCCATTGTAAGCAGGCAACCGTAACGATTTTTGATAATTAGTTCGTTATTTTTATTTTCCGCACAGAGAGCACTCCTTCTGTTTCAGACGCGTAGTGGTTTGCATTACATATCGAAAGTACCGCCTACTTTTATTTACAGCGGACTAGGAGAGGAGATATAGATGAATTTCAGATGTTATGTAATAATCGGGCAGTAAGGAGTACAGTGAGTTTCGTACGACGAGTGATGTTCCGTACCGAGAGACGCACGAATTACTTCAAAATGTCCACGTAAAGCTGTGTACAGAGTCCAGTTTATCTCCAGGCATTGTATGAGTCACAACAGAAACAAGCTGTTTTCGCAGTTTTAGAAAGACACAGATCAGCCAGAACATTATAACCACCTACCTAATAACTGCCTTTGGCATGGATAACAGCTGACACAACTCACCTAATTCTCATAATTTCCGGGGAGGGGGCGCTGAGCTCTGACGCCACGTTCAGTCACATCTCAGGTAAGTTCGATCAGGTTCAGATCTGGCGAGTTGGCGGGCAGCACCTTAACTGGTACGGCCAGCGTGTTTCTTGAACCACTCCATGACGCTCATGGCCTTGTAGTGTGGCCCATTATCTTGTTAAAAAATGCCACTGGCTTCTGGATACATGATCGTGATGAAAGTGTGTAAGTGGACGGCAACCAGTATACAATCCTCCTTGGCCGTCATGGCATCTTGTACGAGTTGCACTGGACCCAAGTATGTCCACGTGAATGTTCACCAGAGCATAATGGGCCGCCGCCAGTTCGTCTCCGTCCTACAGTATAGATGTCAGGGAGCTGTCCACCTGGAAGACTACGGATTCGCGCCCTTCCATCGGCATTATGAAGAACGTATTTTATTAGATCGTGCAATGCTCAGCCACTGCACCAACGTCCAGTGTCGATAGTCATGTGCCCATTTCAATCGTAGTTGCCGACGTCGTCGTGGCACATAAATGGATCGTCACTTGCGGAGCCGCATCGTGAGGAGTGTTCGGTGCACTGTGTGTTCACACTTATACTCCGCCCAGCATTAAAGTTGTTTCCGCCACAGTTCCGTCCTTTTTTACCAGTTTGCCCAGCCTACGACCTCCGACATCTGTAATGAGGGGTGGCAGCCCAACTCCACGACGTATGAGCGTGGTTTCACCTTGATTTCGGCACGTGTTGAAGACACTCACCACAGCACTCCTCGAACACCCGACAAGTCGTGCAGTTTCCGAAACGCTCGTGCTGAGCCTCCCAGCCATCACAATCTGCCCTGGGTCAAACTCAGACTGATTGCTTATCTTGCCCATTCTACACACGGACAGAAAGCTCACTGATGCTACATGCACCGTGTGGGTGTATGACGCAGTCTTCCCTCGCCAGGTAACCCTTCTGTTGCCTGGACGTGTTTATATCGATAGTAGGTCGATGGTCATTATGTTCTCGGTGCTCATTGTATACACGAACTATTGGAAACGTACTCCAACGATTAAAAAAGTTTAATTTATTGAGAAAATGAGTTGTAGGTCATCATGCATTGTTCGATTTTTGGCTATAGATACAGTTGGTTCTGTTGTAGTGCCTCGAAATCCTTGATGGCACGGCGGGCAATGTGGAATGCTTGCGTTCCTAAGATGTGTAGCTTTTGAGAAGGGAGGTTATATTTGTCACGTCTTTAAATGATGATGATGATGAGTCCAATACTTCTTTACAGAGCGTAGGGGAGCGACGCGGGAGAGCCGCGCCGCCTTACTAGGCAAGGTCCTAGTGGAGGTGGTTTGCCATTGCCTTCCTCCGACCGTAATGGGGATGAATGATAATGATGGAGACGATACAATAACACCCAGTCATCTCGAGGCAGGAAAAATTCCTGACCCCGCCGGGAATCGAACTCGGGACCCCGTGCTCGGGAAGCGAGAACGCTACCGCGAGACCACGAGGGGCGGACACGTTTTTAAATAGATGAGTGTAAAACGTATCGTCTATACTGCATAAGCAAATAATTGATTCAGAACTTCGTTTTGAAGTTAACAAAACTATTATCAAATTAAATTATTTCTTCTGTTATTGATGATTAGGTATTGTAGTGCAAAGGATGCTAACTTCCATTCTCAGTATACGAGCTTACGGAAGCACCGCCCCTCATGGCAAGGCCATGGTGGAGATTGTTTTCCGTTGCTTCCTCCACCTGATATAAACTGGTAAGAGTGTAAGTATAGAGTGCATGACTGTGATGAGTGGTTTGGACATTCTAGTGCTGGAGTTCTATTGTTGCGGATGACAGGAAGGGAGAGGGTGAAACTCTGTGCCGCCACATAGCCAAGTGGGCCGCCGGACGGGCGAAATCACTATCAACAGCGTCACATCCCCTCACATCATGAGAGGTTTGGAACTGAATGAAGGACATTGGCGGAAAGACGTGATCGGCTAAATACTGGCTTTGAAATTTTCATCCACCACCAGTATTCGAACCGGCTTAGAACTAGCGTGCGCTAACGGCCTCGGCTACAGAGGCAGGTTTAAGCATTTATTATAAGAAATGATAATTAAATCGAAACACTAATCTGTTGACAGATGTTGATATACATCAATGTGGACAGCAGAAAATGTGTGCCCCGACCGGGACTCGAGCCCGGGATATCCTCCTTACCTGGCGGACACTTATCTGAGCCACCGAGGGCACAGAGGGTAGTGTGACAGCAGGGACTTATTCCTTGCACCCGGCCATTGACCTCCTCCTGTACGAATGCGCACACCTTGCCCGAAATCCTACGGGACTCGTCAGCTTAGCCTGCTCGTCAGCTTATCCTGGGGAGACTCATGAGTGAATGGGCAAATATCTATCAGGAACACTATGAATGTAGGTTTGGACAGTTGGGAATGTGGGTCTCACGGGAAACGGACAAGGCATAAGTCCCTGCAGTCCCTGCAGTCGCAGTCGGTGGTTCAAATGGTTAGAGGGTCTGCCAAGTAAGCAGGGACCGACCGAGGTGGCGCAGTGGTTAGACACTGGACTCGCATTCGGGAGGACGACAGTTCAATCCCGCGTCCGGCCATACTGATTTAGGTTTTCCGTGATTTCCCTAAATCACTCCAGGCAAATGCCGGGATGGTTCCTCTGAAAGGGCACGGCCGACTTCCTTCCCTAATCCGATGAGACCGATGACCACGCTGTCTGGTCTCCTTCCGCAAAAACAACCAACCAACCAAGTAAGCAGGACGTCCCGGGTTCGAGTTCCGGTCGGGGCAAAAATTTTCAACTGTCCCCATTGATGTATATCAACAACACCTGTCGGCAGCTAAGGGTTTCGATATAATTATCATTTCATTCTAGAGTAGCTGCATGGTCATCAATGGTATCTGTTCTTTCGGGTACAGATACCATCTTCATAATTTATTATAAGAGTTTAAATTAGGATTTGTTGTCGGTATACATCAAAATGTTTTTTCCCTAATTTATGAGATTATATGCCTTTTCCACCTCATTGTGTATTTCCCAATTACTCCGTATTAACCTCCAAATGTAACATTTTAAACCTTTTTTTGGTGGAAAGGTTTTCAAAATTATAATAAGAGAAATGGCACTGATTATTGCGAAATATTTAAGTTTATAAGAAAGTGAGTTTGAGAGCTAAGAATGATATCAGTTTGGAAGTACAGCTACAAAAGTAAAGGTAGTAAAGGTATTGCATTATAACAGAACTTACTCATATTCTTGCTCTAAATTTCCCGATCTAATTTCGGTTGTGTTTTCGAACCAAGTGGCATAATTTGGAACTGTTAAGCCATCACACGGTCACTGCGTTTTAATCGATCGGGGTGTGGGTGTTTTCACAGTATTTGCGTCACTTCCGGCGTAAGACGTTTTTGAGAGGGAGGTGGAGAAATAAGACTACGGAAGTGGACTCGGTTAGCTAGCATCTCTTTTGTGCCCGGTTCATGTCCCACCTGGGGAATTCGCGCACTTCAAAGCGGCAGAAAGAAATAGGCCCGCCTGCGAGCAACCTAGCCGTAATCAAAGATTCATGCTGCGAGTCGCGCACTCAAAGGAATGTATAACAAAGTAACGCCGCCGGATTAGAGTCCCGGAGACGGCGTCCTATGAATTATTGAAGAGGCCTCCCACGGGTCGGAAACACTTTGCGAGGAATGTACTCCGGCGCCTCGCGTGGCCCCTGACATAGTTGGCAGCACAGTGCAGTGCATTCTCTAACCTCTCAGAAACACAGGGAAAGACGTCTTCCTCTTGGAGTGCTTAGAACTGCGTCTGACCCACTGGTTGCTTCATACAGTTACATGGCTGTCCAGTGAGCAAAGACCTTGTGAGGCTTGCAGACTGTCTATTTCCGAGAAGGTACGCTACCTGAACCACAGTATTGTTCTGAAGCGTACTTACCTCATGTCACGATTGCTGCGGCACTGCTGATTGGATCAGATGCCTGTATAGATATTTTCTTGGAGCTGACTGCAGTAATAATAATAATGGCGTGTGACGAGGGCCTCCCGTCGGGTAGACCGCTCGCCTGGTGCAAGTCTTTCGGTTTGACGCCACTTTGGCGACTTGCGCGTCGATGGGGATGAAATGATGATGATTAGGACAAAACAACACCCAGTCCCTGAGCGGAGAAAAATCTCCGATCCGGCCGGGAATCGAACCCGGGTCCTTAGAATTGACAGTCTGTCGCGCTGACCACTCAGCTACCGGCGGCGGACAGCCGAGTGCAGTAACACACATAAATAATATTAAAGTTCCTAATAACATTAAGAAAAAACAAAAAAATATGTACATTAAAGTCATGAGTGGTAGGGTGGACTTGAAGGGAATCTTGCAACCTGAAGATTCAACTTTGCTCCAGAAATGCAGGAACTATAATGGTAAACTTAGTCAATGGCTCATTACATTACTGAACAATCATCTGTACCAACTGAAATTCTGAACGAAATTCATTAGCAATGTTCAGAGCATCCTCTTGCCCTTGGGATGGGAAGCTGCCCTGAAGGATGATCAACGGCATGAGAATGGAGAAAACAATAGACACCCTGTGTTAAAGACACGCAATTTGTATCAGTACGAAATACGATCTGTAATTGAAAATAATGTCATGGTGATATCTCCATTGTCTAAAGATTCCGGATTAGTCCCCCATTCGAATTTCCTACAGGGATCTCCCAAAGAGGAGGTGACCATAAGAAAAAGATTGAATAATCAACGGAAGGCTTGCATTGTTCGTGTTGGAGAGTGGAGTTTAGAAATTTGAAGGTGGTAGGTATGGGTGAAAATATGAAGAGGGAAAGGGAAACGCTCAGCCCAGAAATATTGAGAGTTAGTGAAACGAAATGGAAAGAAGACACAGATTTCTGGTCAGACGAACATAGGGTAATATCAATAGCAGCAGAAATAGTTATAAAGGGAATAGGATTCATTATGAATACGAAGATGAGTTGCGGTGAATCGTTCGGTGATGTAGTTGTCCTTATCAGAAACGGCCAACAACAGTAGTTTCGCTATACACGGCGACGCCACAAGCAGAAGATGAAGAGGTGGATACAGTATGTCATTGTATTCAACAGATAGATAATAGTGACGATAATGCAGTAATATAAAGGACTGGAACATTGTACAAGAAGGAAGCAAAGGCGAAAGAGTTACAGGAGAACACGGTCTTGGTAGTATGAATGAGAGAGGAGGAAGACTAAATGAGCTCTGTAACAAATTGCACGCTACTGATAGTGAGTACACTACTAAAATAACGCAACTGGAAGAAGGTATACATGGAGAAGGTCTAGAGACACCAGAAAATACTGGTTGGGTTACATAATGGCGAGACAGAGATTCCTAAATCAGGTATTGGCTTGTAAAGCATACGCAGGGGCTTGTATAGACTCATATCCCAGTTAAATAACGACGAAGAGTATACCGAAGTTCATGAGGGTGGTTTGAAATGTGGAGGAACGTGGATACTGAATTACTGAACAAGGATGATATGTTTGAAACTCTCTAAGCTTGCAGAAGCTGCAGTAATGAATACCGATGTAGGTAATTCAGCTACAGGTTAATGGTCATCTCCAAAAAGAGAAAGCATAGAAGCTGGAGAGACAAACATAGATGAAAGGAATGTAACGGCGACGAAATCTTTGGCAACTAAAGAAATACTTCAGTTTATCTACGAAAGAAGGAAGTACACCACTGTTCCGGGAAACTGAAGATGTCCTATGTAGTTAGTTAGTTAACCGCCAATCCCTGAACCAGACTTTGATCCTCTGCATGTCTCCCTGCACTTCGCTACAATTCTCTAGTATTGTGACTTACGTGTTTACAACAGGATCCACGAAAAGCCTCATAGAAGTTCCAATGTTATCCACTAAGTCAAAAATACTGCAAAAAGTAAAGATCCCACAACATTCCCTTCGGTTATGCCCAAAATTACTTTTTCGTCTGAGAATTTCTCTCTGTTGAGTATGAAGTACTGTGTTTTGCTTCCTAGGAACTCCCCTATTCAGTAACACTACAGATGAGAACAGGACAGCAGACTGCGGTGGACATCAAACTGGACTGAAGGTTGACTAGAAAAATATTTCACTTATGTAATAGCCTTCTCTGTGTTGCCCTCGCGAATAACAGCTCCTGTTGCTCTAGCAATATCCACGAAGATTTATTGCTTGATTCACCATTTATGTAGCCCTCACAGTTGTTGAAAAAAATGGCCTAGAGATACTTCCGTAAGTTCTGACTTCGAGCTACCTATGACGCTTAACTGCACCCAGATTATTTAATATTCGAAATCCACTATAAACCTCACTCGATGTTAAAAGAGTTCCTGAAGTCATAGTATAGGTATCCGCCGTTTTTCCATCTATCCTATCCATGTCGTACAAATTGGCCAAAACAGTTATGCACGGCCATCATGGCTTTCTTTGCTCTTGACACTCGAACGTTAACTCTCTTTCTCAACACTCCTTTGTCCACAGGATATCGCTACATATTTTTAAAATGTGGTTGCGGGACTGATTTCCTGAAAGTGTAGACTTCCTGAATATATAGGCACTCAAGCGTAGTCCACGTCAAAAGCAGGTGGACAACAGTCGACATTCTGCTATAATAATACAGATCAGTTTTCGTCTCAGTCCATAACAAGAAAGATGTCGTATTACTCCTGAGGCACTGCGGTATTTTCTGTTTGAACTGAAATCATGTATTGCAGTGACGTTTATCATTAATTTCTCACAACCTTTCCCATGCAAATTGAAAGCAATAGCTCGTTCCCGCGGGGCATCATACATGTAGCTATTAACGAGAGCGCATAGGACGCCTGCGTGGTTGTTTACCTGTTGGCGCCGAGGGCAACCCTAGGGGACCAAAAGCCACTCTGTGTCAACATTATCAGCAAACAGTCGGCAACGACGCTTTTGTTTGAGCTGCCAGTATTTCACCACACAGCCAGTGATTGCAAACTACATCGGCAACATGATACGCCAATAGAAAATTCATTGGTGTTTTAATATCTCTGCAGTTGAAAGCTGCCCAAAGTCAACGGGAGACGTGGTAAATGTTGTATAGTCAGATGTTTCTCCCCAGTGGATGAGGTACAACGAGCAAGTCGGTCACGGATGAAAACTCTCACGGTGTACAGCTGACTACGAATCAGGCGAAAGTGCAAGCAAGGATGAAGCCGTATCTCAGGCCGTTCGCAACAGAATCAGGACCTGCCGCTTTTCTTAGGAACCTATATTCTGGACCGCGTTGAGAAAAGAGTACATCTAGAAGTTCGTCGACTTTTATGAAGAAACGATACTGGTCGTAAAAAAAAAAAAAAAAAAAAAAAAAAAAAAAAAAAAAAAAAAAAAAAAAAAAAATTACAAGGCTCGTCGTCTGTGACTCCAAATAGATAGCACAACATTACTCTACCCTGATATCAATATATACTTCGGATACTTTATAATAGTAAACTACTTTTTCCTCGAATTGTTTGACGGCCAATTGTACGCTATTGTTGCACAATATTACTTTTTTTCCTTCTCCTGAATTTTATAAACATAGATTATATCTGAATTAAGTGTGGGTATTTTTGAAGACAAAACAAAACAAATAGTGAAAAGAGAAATGAAATCGTAAAGACATGTTTCTACAATTCTAAATGGTAAACATTTCATCATTCGTAACAAACTGGAGTCTTCTTAACCTTCGATCCTAATTCAGACATACTGTACCCCAGCAAGAACATTTGCAAAACTCAAAAATGAAATTGTTGAGAAAAATTGACTTTGATAATTCCTTAAAGTTTATTCTGAAATAGTATAAAGTTATTTTCAAGTACAAGTAAGTATTTTTGGCAATATGTTCCATTATTCCATACAACAGTAATCTATATATGTAGTTCTATTCTCGTCGAGTGTGAGGTGTTATCAGGTAATTGTTACTTGGTTCTTTGAAGTGTAACTTTTCCTACTTTTATAAAAGTATTTTTAGTTTTGTTATGACCAGTCATGTAATACATTTACCACTTTTCCACCACAAATTATACATTTGTTTTACTCACTCTGATACAATACGACGTTGGAGAGTCCGTCAGCCAAAATTGGTACTTAATTTAGACTAAAAAACAAAAAACAAGTTGGAGCATCTGTCATAAACAATTTAAGGAACACAGTTTAGGGAAACGTATAAATGGGCTTATGTAATGTAGGAATACATTTCGATGAGAAAAAGGATTCAATATCAACTGTCTTTATAGCAGAAATTGCTATTTTTTCCGCGTACGCTCTAAATTTCGTAATACTTATATCAGCTGTAATCGTCAAAACAATGACTGTTCCTCCAGACACGCATGAGTCCTGTATTTCCGAAAATCAATTGGCACTGAAATCTACAATTATGCATAAAGGGATGTAAGGGGAAAGGTCTGGGCCCATGTACCGTCTCGTATCATCTCGTGTTACTATGTTACTGGCATAAATAGCTCTGCAACAGGTAAGCCTTTGGCAATCATAATTTTAGTTAATTGCAACACAGTTTGAAAAAAAATGGTTCAAATTGCTCTGAGCACTATGGGACTTAACAGCGGAGGTCATCACTCCCCCAGAACTTAGAACTACTTAAACCCAACTAACCTAAGGACATCACACAAATCCATGCCCGAGGTAGGATTCGAACCTGCGACCGTATCAGTGGCGCGGTTCCTGACTCAAGCGCCTAGAACCGCTCGGTCACAGTGGCCGGGAAACACTGAGTAAGGTATCACATCTCAATAGTAGGGCAATAGGAACAAGTAGGCCTTGACTAATAGGAGTTACGGCTAACCCAAACTATGAAGTAGCTAGGAACAGATGGTCCTTGACAGTTTCAGTTAAGCAGAATTACCAAATGAAAAACAGGCAGACCTTCGATAATAAGAGCTTAAATTAACTAAAATTACCAAATAGAAAACAGGCAGGCCTTCTTTAATAACAGCTTCAGTTAAGTAAGACCACCACATAGGAAACAGGTAGGCCTCGTGAATAACTGCTTCAGATAAGTAACCACGAGCTTGAAATGCCTCCTCACAAGGGGTGCACCAGAAGGATTGTACGCAACGAGCGCAAGACTACACCAAATAAGAAGGCCAAGAAAGGTTACAACGAAAGGACCGGCCTTCCAAGGCCTTTCTCTTTGGGTGCAGACCGGCAAAAGTAATATTAACACAGCAAGGTTAATTACGTGAAAGCAACAATAACTAGCCACACGGTACACTCGCGTCAGCGCAAGATACCGCTTGTACAACGATGGCCAAACTCTATTACTTAGCCTCAGCAATTGCAAATTTTAAGAAGCAGGCAGCTCTTAAGCCAATATAATTAACAGAACGATGATGTCAGCAACGCCCGAAGGTATTTCAAAGTAGGCACATGGCCGTATTACAAGAGAAAAGTACTTAACCTGTGTTGGAAGACGTTTGGCAGGGAGGTCGGCTAAAACCCAACCATCCAGGTACTGCGTCACGACGGGGCGTCCTGCCACAAAATAGAAGAAACACGTTATCGCTTCAGCTCAGGGAACACCATCGGCTCAGATTGTTTAAGATATCCTGTTAACAAACAAACAAGGCCAGTATCGACACAGGAAAAGCAAACAACAGCCACAATTCAAGGAACCAATTGGTGGTGAAATAAATCAGCTAAGAAATCTAAATGATCACAGCAGACCTATAGGTACCAATAAGACCTATAGGTATCAATAAGACTTCAAGATCCCAAACTGAACTGAAGTTCACAAATCGAAACTGAAGCCTGCCGATTCCAAAGGGGGCCCAGAACTCAGTGTAGGCTAAACTGACATCGGCGTGCCACGTCCCACAGATGGCTGGCCAGGCTTCGCACGAAGACGGCACTCGAAGTCAGTCACGGATTCAAATCGGCCCACAAATATGGCCAGCAACCACTCGCCGGACTCCTGTGCCCAAGCTGCTTGCGCAAGTAGTCGCCGGTCGGACCCCTCACACTGCACTCGTTTCTCGGTTACCGCTCCTCAACTCGCCACGTTACAGCACGCCCCGTCCCCCATCAACAACCTCGAGCAAATATCTTAGTGGTTCAAATGGCTCTGAGCACTATGGGACTTAACTGCTGTGGTTATCAGTCCCCCAGAACTTAGAACTACTTAAACCTAACTAACCTAAGGACATCACACACGCCCGAGGCAGGATTCGAACCAGCGACCGTAGCGGGCGCGCGGTTCCAGACTGTAGCGCCTAGAGCCGCTCGGCCACTCCGGCCGGCTATCTTAGTGGTCTCCAACCGAAGGACGTCGCACGACAGATAGAGTTAGTGGCAGCAGGAATTCGAAAGGCGACCCCAGCAACCCCGCCACGGCTCAGACACAGCACCTCACTGCTGGCTGTTAACAAAGGAACGAGCATATGGAATCGATTCCCAGATATGTGAGTGGCTTGAAGACTTTTAAGTAATAGAACGCAATATGGGTTGTGCTCGGCGTTGTTCGTCAGAGCGTTGTTCATCAGAGACAAGGTGATCGTCAGGAGTGTCCCAGAGAAGTCTGATAGTGTAAGTAGCCTGTTTGTATGTTGGACGCGCTGTAGACTGTGTTAATATCGCTGACGGTGCTTTGTACCCTAAACAAGAGATTTTGGTTGGACGGACTAGCAGTTAGCGAGTGGACAGAGTAGTGTATGGACATGTTTTTCTTAGTGGAGACTCTGTGTTGGTAGGACACGCAATGTAAAGTGAGATAAAATTTCTTATAAGAAAAGATGCAAGGAAAAGAATGATAATGGACGTTTGGCTGATAATGTTTGGGTAGTGCAATTATTGAAGACCCGCCAGGTTAGCCGAGGGCACTAATGCGCTGCTTCCTGGACGGGTAGGCGCGCCGGCCCCGCATCGAATCCGCCTGGCGGTTTATCGACGAGGGCCGGTGTACAAGGCAGCTTGGATGTGGATTTTAGGCGGTTTTCCACATCCCAATAGGTGAATACTGGGCTGGTCCCCATGTTCCGCCTCAGTTACACGATTCGCAGACATCTGAAAACGTTCGCACTATTCGATGGCTTACACTAGATGCAGACAGCTGGGATACGCTAATTCCGTCCCAAGGGTAAGGGGTGGCGACAGGAAGGCGTCCGGCCTGAAACTAACATCGGGAAATCCATAGTAACTCGGCCCACCCCACGTTCACGTGGGACAAATGCCTGAAGGGAGTGGAGGGCAATTATTGACAACTACATAATTTTTGGAACTTGATGTCAGACGAATACGGTAAAACCTTTCTTTTGCTAACCATATGCGTCCTAGTACTTAAGGTCTATAGTAGAATCTAGTAGAATCCTTTTATTTAGCTGGTTATTGCTGTTGTTTTTTTTTTGGTCATCATCAGTCTGCTCACTGGTTTGATGCAGCCCGCCACGAATTCCTTTCCTGTGCTATCCTCTTCATCTCAGAGTAGCACTTACTTGCACCCTACCTTCTCAATTATTTGCTTGAGGTATTCCAATCCGTGTCTTCCTCTACACTTTTGGCCCTCTACAGCTCCCTCTAGTACCATGGAAGTCATTCCCTCATGACTTAGCAGATGTCCTATCATCCTGTCCCTTCTCCTTATCAGCGTTTTCCACATATTCCTTTCCTCTCCGATTCTGCGTAGAACCTCCTCATTCCTTACCTTATCAGTCCATCTAATTTTCAACATTCGTCTATAGCAAAATATCTCAAATGCTTCGATTCTCTTCTGTTCTGGTTTTCCCACAGTCCATGTTTCACTACCATACAATGCTGTACACCGGACGTACATCCTCAGAAATTTCTTCCTCAAATTGAGGCCGGTATTTGATATTAGTAGACTTCTCTTGGCCAGAAATGCCTTTTTTGCCATAGCGAGTCTGCTTTTGATGTCCTCTTTGCTCCGTCCGTCATTGGTTATTTTACTGCCTAGGTAGCAGAATTCCTTAACTTCATTGACTTCGTGACCATCAATCCTGATGTTAAGTTTCTCGCTGTTCTCATTTCTACTACTTCTCATTACCTTCGTCTTTCACCGATTTACTCTCAAACCATACTGTGTATTCGTTAGACTGTTCATTCCGTTCAGTAGATCATTTAATTCTTCTTCACTTTCACTCAGGATAGCAATGTCATCAGCGAATCGTATCATTGATACCCTTTCACCTTGTATTTTAATTCTACTCCTGAACCTTTCTTTTATTTCCATCATTGCTTCCTCGATGTACAGATTGAAGAGTAGGGGCGAAAGGCTACAGCCTTGTCTTACACCCTTCTTAATACGAGCACTTCGTTCTTGATCGTTCACTCTTATTATTCCCTCTTGGTTGTTATACATATTGTATATGACCCGTCTCTCCCTATAGCTTACCCCTACTTTTTTCAGAATCTCGAACAGCTTGCACCATTTTATATTGTGGAACGCTTTTCCCAGGTCGACAAATCCTATGAAAGTGTCTTGGTTTTTCTTTAGCTTTGCTTCCATTATTAGCCGTAACGTCAGAATTGCCTCTCTCGTCCCTTTACTTTTCCTAAAGCCAAACTGATCGTCACCTAGCGCATTCTCAATTTTCTTTTCCATTCTTCTGTATATTATTCTTGTAAGCAGCTTCGATGCATGAGCTGTTAAGCTGAATTCTCGCACTTGTCAGCTCTTGCCGTCTTCGGAATTGTGTGGATGATGCTTTTCCGAAAGTCTGATGCTGTATCGCCAGACTCATATATTCTACCCACCAACGTGAATAGTCGTTTTGTTGCCACTTCCCCCAATGATTTTAGAAATTCTGATAGAATGTTGTCTATCCCTTCTGCCGTATTTGACCGTAAGTCCTCCAAAGCTCTTTTAAATTCCGATTCTAATACTGGATCCCCTATCTCTTCTAAATCGACTCCTGTTTCTTCTTCTATCACATCAGGCAAATCTTCACCCTCATAGAGGCTTTCAATGTATTCTTTCCACCTATCTGCTCTCTCCTCTGCACTTAACAGTGGAATTCCCGTTGCACTCTTAATGTTACCAACGTTGCTTTTAATGTCACCAAAGGTTGTTTTGACTTTCCTGTATGCTGAGTCTATCCTTCCGACAATCATATCTTTTTCGATGTCCACATTTTTCCTGCAGCCATTTTGTCTTAGCTTCCCTGCACTTCCTATTTCGTTCATTCCTCAGCGACTTGTATTTCTGTATTCCTGATTTTCCCAGAACATGTTTGTACTTCCTCCTTTCATCAATCAACTGAAGTTTTTCTTCTGTTACCCATGGTTTCTTCGCAGCTACCGTCTTTGTACCTATGTTTTCCTTCCCAACTTCTGTGATGATCCTTTTTAGAGATGTCCACTTCTCTGCAACCGTACTGCCTACTGCGCTATTCCTTATTGCTGTACCTATAGCGTTAGGGAACTTCAAACGTATCTCGTCATTCCTTAGTACTTCCGTATCCCACTTCTTTGCGTATTGATTCTTCCTGACTAATGTCTTGAACTTCAGCCTATTCTTCATCACTACTATATTGTGATCTGAGTCTATATCTGCTCCTGGGTACGCCTTACAATCCAGTATCTGATTTCGGAATCTCTGTCTGACCATGATATAATCTAATTGAAATCTTCCCGTGTCTCCCGGCCTTTATCAAGTATACCTCCTCCTCTTGTGATTCTTGAACAGGGTATTCGCTATTACTAGCTGAAACTTGTTACAGAACTCAATTAGTCTTTCTCCTCTTTCATTCCTTGTTCCAAGCCCATATTCTCCTGTAACCTTTTCTTCTACTCCTTCCCCTACAATTGCATTCCAGTCGCCCATGACTATTAGATTTTCGTCCCCCTTTACATACTGCATTACCTCTTCAATATCCTCATACACTTGCACTATTCTGTTCATCTTCAGCTTGCGACGTCGGCAAGTATACCTGAACTATCGTTGTCGTTGTTGGTCTGCTGTCGATTCTGATTAGAACAACCCGGTCACTGAACTGTTCACAGTAACACACCCTCTGCCCTACCTTCCTATTCATAACGAATCCTACACCTGTGATACCATTTTCTGCTGCTGTTGATATTACCCGATACTCATCTGACCAGAAATCCTTGTCTTCCTTCCACTTCACTTCACTGATCCCTACTATATCTAGATTGAGCCTTTGGACTTCCCTTTTCAGATTTTCTAGTTTCCCTACCACGTTCAAGCTTCTGACATTCCACGCCCCGACTCGTAGAACATTATCCATTCGTTGATTATTCAATCTTTTTCTCATGGTAACCTCCCCCTTGGCAGTCCCCTCCCAGAGATCCGAATGGGGGACTATTCCGGAATCTTTTGCCAATGGAGAGATAATCATGACACTTCTTCAATTACAGGCCACATGTCTTGTGGATACACGTTACGTGTCTTTAATGTAGGGGTTTCCATTGCGTTCTGCATCCTCATGTCGTTGATCATTGCTGATTCTTCCGCATTTAGGGGCAATTTCCCACCCCTAGGACAAGAGAGTGCCCTGAACCTCTATCCGCTCCTCCGCCCTCTTTGACAAAGCCGTTGGCAGAATGAGGCTGACTTCTTATGCTGGAAGTCTTCGGCCGCCAATCCTGATTATTTATCAAAGTTTAGGCAGTGGCGGGGATCGAACCCAGGACCGAAGACGTTTTGATTATGAATCAAAGACGCTACCCCTAGACCACGGGTGCTGCTACTTGCTGTAATTGCTGTATTTCGTGTTATGAAGATTTTCTTTCAGGTAAGTGACTCATGAGAAAGAATGGGGTTTCCTCTATCGGGGTTCATGATTGACATGACTTTAGGCAATTAATAGAGTTGGAGGTAGTTTCATATTTTTTTAATTTTATATTTTTTGGACTTTTATTATTGTTAGGATTTCTTGCAATTCAAGACCATTCTTTTGTTTTAATTATTGGAAGTCATGTTGTCAATGTACAGCAGTCAGATTCCTTTGGTCTTGTGAATTGGGCGTAATAAATGAACAGGTTAAGTTTGAGTTGTCTTTGTTAGGGAAAATTCTGTTGGTCAGTGTTTGATAAAAAAATAATTAAAGAGTTACTTTCAATAGGACCGTATTATTTTCTATATACAGAAGTGATCTGGTGAACAGGGTGTGCAGCAGTCCGTCTTCTGCCCAGCTTACCAGTAGTTCTCCATCCTCATTTGTGTCTTGATAGCCCCACACTCTATTGTGACAGTTAAAGTCTCCCATTATTAGCTGTGGGTGACAGACATGTTGGCTGAAAGCAAACCTTTCCCCTGGCGGTTTATATATTGATGACACCGTAATGCTTCAGATAGTAACAGAAATGATTTCCGTGTTGTTAACGGTGTAAACTCGAATGTTGGATACTTTGATTCCAGGCCGAATAAACAGAGCACTTCCATATTGGTCGTGAGGGCACTCCTTCACCAAGGTCATCCCAGGAATATTTGGACGGCGTTGTGATGGCCCTCTATGTGTCTCCTGGAGGCACAGGACGTCGCGGGAATGAAGTTTACATGTGTTGGATATAAGTTCTTCTTTTTCAGATGATATGCCCTCTGTCAAACATGGCTCTGAAAGGGCCTTTCCTTCGTTTTAGAGTGTAGGTATCATGCCATTAGATAAACATTTCGTAAGTACATGTTAACATCAACAAAGGCAAACCGAGGATAATGAAATGTACTCGAATTATGTCAGGTGATACTGAGGGAATTAGATTAGGAAATGAGACGCTTAAAGTAGTAGACGAGTATTGCTATTCGGGAGCAAAGTAACTGGTGATGGTAGAAGTAGAGAGTATATAAAATGTAGACTGGCGATGGCAAGTAAAGTGTTTCTGTAAAAAAGAAATTTGTTAGCATCCAGTATAGATTTAAGTATCAGAGAGTCTTTTCTCAGAGTATTTGTAAAGAGTGTAGGTATGTATGGAAGTGAAACGTACACGATAAATAGTGTAGACAAGGATGGAACAGAAGCTTTCGAAATGTGGTACTACGAATGCTTAAGATTAGATGGGTGGATCATGTAACTAATGAGGAGGTACTGAAAATAATTGGGGAGAAGAGAAATTTGTGACACAAATTGACTAGAAGAAAGGTTCGGTTGGTAGGACACATTCTGAGGCATCAAGGTATCACCAATTTAGTATTGGAGGGAAGCGTGGAGGGTAAAAATCGTAGAGTGAGACCAACAAATGAATACCCAGATTCAGATGGATGTAGGTTTCAGTTGCTACTTGGAGATGAAGAAGCTTGCACAGGATAGGGTAGCATGGACAGGTGCATCAAACCAGTCTCTGGACTGAAGACCACAACAGCAAGTACCTGGTCGCAGTATTCAGCATTTATATTTACACTGAGAAGTATATTCCTTCTTTTTGTCTATTTTATCCAAAGTTACAGAAAATATTTCATAAATAGCGGTTTTGCCCGTATATTGACAGTCTTGGAAATAATTACATCATAGCAGCACATATCAAACAAGACCACCACGGTTATGGTACGTAATTTTAGCAAACATGTTCAGCGATTCCGTTTAGAAAACATATAAAAGTGTTTGTTATTTCAGTCTCTTTTCTTCGTGAACAGAATGTATGTTTTTTCCCAAAAAGTGATATTTTGTACTCAAAAAGCTCTCACTATTTAGGTAAAGCACAGTTTCTACAGCCTCATTGACTGGAATTGCAGATTGTCATCACATGATATATTAAATATTAGGCTACTGCAACATTTCAATTTTCTTATTCATTTGTCTCAGAGGCACATGGACACGTTATAAATGAAAAATACAATTTAATATACAACAAAAGCTGTACAAAATTAATATACATGGAAAAAAGGGGAAAAAAAGCAGAAGTCTACTCATCCACGTTACATTGTGGGTTCTCACTGCAAGTTCAGTGTAGACAGATACATCACTACTAGGATTGGATTGTTTGGGGGAAGAGACCAAACAGCGAGGACATCGGTCTCATCGGATTAGGGAAGGAAGTCGGCCGTGCCCTTTCAAAGCAGCCATCCCAGCATTTGCCTGGAGCAATATAGGGAAATCACGGAAAACCTAAATCAGGATGGCCCGTCGCGGGATTGAACCGTCGTCCTCCCGAATGCGACACTACTAGGAAACCACGAACAGAATAGCTACTTTCCGGAGAAGAACTGCTGGCCCTTTTTGTAAAGCTGCCTATCGGCTCGATTGTAGTAAACTGCACAACAAAATCAAAGGATAATTTTTTGCGATCCCATAACTGTCGCCCGTTGCGACGCAGAAGTTTGAAATTGCGCTCAAAACTGCCTACAGCCCATCTCTATAACGGTGCAAAAGCTTAGGGCCCGCGACGCCACTGTCGGGATCGACTGCGGTTCAAACAGCAAGATTTCGACACCTGCGAAATAAAGGCCACAGCTCCAAAGTTTATGTGGCGTTTAGGGTCAGTTAATGATGTCACATTGCCACTATTCTGCCAAACGCCACGGTGGGTGTTATCCGGTGGGACGATCGTCAAACCTGCTCTTCCCCACATTTCACCCCTTCTTTGGACACATCTACAATGGAGGTCACAACGGCGGCACCCAGAGTGGAAATCACTCGAGTTTCTTATGGGTTGCCGAAGAAAAGATCGAAGAGACACTGCCGCTCAGAATGGACACGTAAAGACCTCTGTAAAGATACTTTTTTTTTTTAAATTCTCAGTGCATTTGGGCGAGTGATACCCATGCATGATCACATCACAGGAGGGAATGAAGGAGGACGAATGAAAAACATAAGCACTCTATGATGGTTCAGATCACGCTCAGATCTCGTCGCGGTCGCGGTGCATTCAAATTGGGTGTGATCACGTTCAATGCATATGTAGCCTACAGGAAAGGGGGGGGGGTGTGGGCTTAGAGAGCGGCTGAAATGTGCGGGGGTGTCAGCAGCATGTTCTATTGTAAGATGGCAAGAACTACGCCCCTTACATGAAGTCATTAAAGATCACCTAACTTACGTTGAGTGAACAGTAGGGCTGATCAAAAATGACTGACAAGGCACAATGCATCTTGTAGAGGGACGTATTGGAATAATTAATGTTGGGTGATGGTTTCCAAGTAATTCACACGACATGAAAACTTTGTGGAAACGCGTCGATTTACTGGAGGCTAGTTTATCCCAGGGAAGTATTCAAGTGACCATGGCCGGTTGGGGAACGGCGATGGGAAGCGCAAAAGGCTGCTAGGGCGGTTCAAGCTCTGAGAAAGCGGTAACGGGGCGCGGCCTACGCTGACTTAAGATGAGTGACAGTGAGTGGGTGGTTGACCACATACTGATGTACCGGGAAGCAGACGGAGAACTTGTACGCCTGTTGATAAATGTCCGTCATCCCGTTTTCAGTGAAACATGCGAGAAAGCCGCGCAAAGCTACGGTGAAGCGGTCAACAGAGGTCAAAATATACGTGTTTGTGACTATAGCAACTTCACGCTGAATTCACGGTCCGCAGACTCTGAAGTAAATCAGGTGCAGAGCGACAGAATGAAATACGCTGGCCTCCCATGGGAACGTAGGACCCAGGAATTTGAAGTACTCTCCTGGGAGTCAGAATTACGGAAAAATTGGTGTTTTGTGCAGACGCTAACCTTGATGGGTGGCCTGGGAGGAGCTAAATAGCAGAAGTTGAGAGGAAGGGAAATTTTGTGGGAATTTGTTCACTTCCCAGAGCAGGCATTGGTCGGCGCTGGGAAGCGACGCATAATTAACGCGACTTTCGGTGCAATTGATTTTGCTGGAGGGGAAACCGAGGCGAAGAGCGGGCTGGGAGAAGTCTCCATAGTCGTCTTCCGTTTCCAGCTTGCCTAGAGTGAGGAAGTGGCGTTCTTTACTCAGCTTGCCTGAGAGAGAGTGAGCATCTCTGCAGTTTAGGACTTAGCAAATGGAACGATTGAGCTTGGAGGTAGAAAGTTTTCGTTCAGCTATGTACTGAGCAAGATAGTTAGAAGTGAATAGACGAACGCAGCCTTGCAGCACCACGAGGTCGGCCGACGTCCGCATAACGCCGCCACTCCGCCACGCTGTATTTGGTGATATTGCGCCCACTCCGGCCACTGATTAATTTGCTGGATCACGTGGGCAAAGTTTCCACGAGGGATTCACGGGCCGTGTACTGTAGAATTCTTCTCGCACTTCGCATTACGCCTGGGTCAGTCGATAGGAATTACTTTTGTTTTAGCGCACTATACTCCACGCAAACGCAATTTATTACCACTGCCTGTTAGGAGAGTCATGTAATGTGATGATTGAAGGTCGTGAGTTAAAATAAATTTATGCTAATCGACTGCATCTGTTTTCAATCAAGTAGGTGAGATCCCAAGTTACTTTCTTAATTAATTTTATGTTCAACATTTGCATCTGTGTTCAATAGCTGAATATAACATCAATGTGCACCCCTTTTTATTTAAAATGGATCAATTCTGAATCAATTAATGTCAACACTGCCACCGCAGTTCAATCAGGAGTCACAGGGCCTTATTACTTTCTTTGTGTTATCTGATATTGCGGCAGTTTTATACTCTCTGATATGTTAGTCAATTACCTGAGGTGAACACACACCAAAACCAGATAAGTGACGGGTGGGGTGTTACAAATTGTGTTGCACAGTGTAGTTTACTCGACGCGCGGGAAATAATTTTGGTCAACAACGTAGGTTGGTTCGCGTTTGTCACTAAAGGGGAGACAGCGGAGAAAATTCCCTAGTCTCATCCCTCCTCCAGAAAGGTGTAACTATTTTCTTCACCTCCTAATTCGCTGTAACTTCGATTCTACCTAATGTCACTGGCAGCCAAATAATCACAATGCAGTTTTTAGGATACACTGTTGTTAACCAATGTCACCCAAACCCTTTCTTTCCGCTTACATTCACTAATTAAATTCTTCCTACTACGTATGCCCCATCATAGATGGCTGGAGACCAGTCGGATATCCGCACCGTTAAGTACTCAGACCCCCCATGAACCATGGACCTTGCCGTTGGTGGGGAGGCTTGCGTGCCTCAGTGATACAGATGGCCGTACTGTAGGTGCAACCACAACGGAGGGGTATCTGTTGAGAGGCCAGACAAACATGTGGTTCCCGAAGAGGGGCAGCAGCCTTTTCAGTAGTTGCAGGGGCAACAGTCTGGATGATTGACTGATCTGGCCTTGTAACATTAACCAAAACGGCCTTGCTGTGCTGGTACTGCGAACGGCTGAAAGCAAGGGGAAACTACAGCCGTAATTTCTCCTGAGGACATGCAGCTTTACTGTATGATTAAATGATGATGGCGTCCTCTTGGGTAAAATATTCCGGAGGTAAAATAGTCCCCCATTCGGATCTCCGGGTGGGGACTACTCAAGAGGACGTCGTTATCAGGAGAAAGAAAACTGGCATTCTACGGATCGGAGCGTGGAATGTCAGATCCCTTAATCGGGCAGGTAGGTTAGAAAATTTAAAAAGGGAAATGGATAGGTTAAAGTTAGATATAGTGGGAATTAGTGAAGTTCGGTGGCAGGAGGAACAAGACTTTTGGTCAGGTGATTACAGGGTTATAAATACAAAATCAAATAGGGGTAATGCAGGAGTAGGTTTAATAATGAATAAAAAAATAGCAGTGCGGGTTAGCTACTACAAACAGCATAGTGAATGCATTATTGTGGCCAAGATAGACACAAAGCCCATGCCTACTACAGTAGTACAAGTTTATATGCCAACTAGCTCTGCAGATGACGAAGAAATTGATGACATGTATGACGAGATAAAAGAAATTATTCAGGTAGTGAAGGGAGATGAAAATTTAATAGTCATGGGTGACTGGAATTCGTCAGTAGGAAAAGGGAGAGAAGGAAACATAGTAGGTGAATATGGATTGGGGGGAAGAAATGAAAGAGGAAGCCGCCTTGTAGAATTTTGCACAGAGCATAACTTAATCATAGCTAACACTTGTTCAAGAATCATGAAAGAAGGTTGTATACCTGGAAGAATCCTGGAGATACTAAAAGGTATCAGATAGACTACATAATGGTAAGACAGAGATTTAGGAACCAGGTTTTAAATTGTAAGACATTTCCAGGGGCAGATGTGGATTCTGACCACAATCTATTGGTTATGAGCTGCAGATTGAAACTGAAGAAACTGCAAAAAGGCGGGAATTTAAGGAGATGGGACCTGGATAAACTGAAAGAACCAGAGGTTGTACAGAGTTTCAGGGAGAGCATAAGGGAACAATTGACAGGAATGGGGGAAAGAAATACAGTAGAAGAAGAATGGGTAACTCTGAGGAATGAAGTAGTGAAGGCAGCAGAGGATCAAGTAGGTAAAAAGACGAGGGCTAGTAGAAATCCTTGGGTAACAGAAGAAATATTGAACTTAATTGACCAAAGGAGAAAATACAAAAATGCAGTAAATGAAGCAGGCAAAAAGGAATACAAACGTCTCAAAAATGAGATCGACAGGAAGTGCAAAATGGCTAAGCAGGGATGGCTAGAAGACAAATGTAATGATGTAGAGGCTTGTCTCACTAGGGGTAAGATAGATACTGCCTACAGGAAAATTAAAGAGATCTTTGGAGAGAAGAGAACCACTTGTATGAATATCAAGAGCTCAGATGGCAACCCAGTTCTAAGCAAAGAAGGGAAGGCAGAAAGCTGGAAGGAGTATATAGAGGGTTTATACAAGGGCGATGTACTTGAGGACTATATTATGGAAATTGAAGAGGATGTAGATGAAGATGAAATGGGAGATAAGATACTGCGTGAAGAGTTTGACAGAGCACTGAAAGACCTGAGTCGAAACAAGGCCCCGGGAGTAGACAACATTCCATTAGAACTACTGATGGCCTTGGGAGAGCCAGTCATGACAAAACTCTACCATCTGGTGAGCAAGATGTATGAGACACGCGAAATACCCACAGACTTCAAGAAGAATATAATAATTCCAATCCCAAAGAAAGCAGGTGTTGACAGATGTGAAAATTACCGAACTATCAGTTTAATAAGTCACAGCTGCAAAATACTAACGCGAATTCTTTACAGACGAATGGAAAAACTGGTAGAAGCGGACCTCGGGGAAGATCAGTTTGGATTCTGTAGAAATGTTGGAACACGTGAGGCAATACTAACCTTACGACTTATCTTAGAAGAAAGATTAAGAAAAGGCAAACCTACGTTTCTAGCGTTTGTAGACTTAGAGAAAGCTTTTGACAACGTTAACGGGAATACTCTCTTTCAAATTCTGAAGGTGGCAGGGGTAAAATACAGGGAGCGAAAGGCTATTTACAATTTGTACAGAAACCAGATGGCAGTTATAAGAGTCGAGGGGCATGAAAGGGAAGCAGTGGTTGGGAAAGGAGTGAGACAGGGTTGTAGCCTCTCCCCGATGTTATTCAATCTGTATATTGAGCAAGCAGTAAAGGAAACAAAAGAAAAATTCGGAGTAGGTATTAAAATTCATGGAGAAGAAGTAAAAACTTTGAGGTTCGCCGATGACATTGTAATTCTGTCAGAGACAGCAAAGGACTTGGAAGAGCAGTTGAACGGAATGGACAGTGTCTTGAAAGGAGGATATAAGATGAACATCAACAAAAGCAAAACGAGGATAATGTAATGTAGTCAAATTAAATCGGGTGATGCTGAGGGAATTAGATTAGGAAATGAGACACTTAAAGTAGTAAAGGAGTTTTGCTATTTAGGGAGTAAAACAACTGATGATGGTCGAAGTAGAGAGGATATAAAATGTAGACTGGCAATGACAAGGAAATCGTTTCTGAAGAAGAGAAATTTGTTAACATCGAGTATAGATTTAAGTGTCAGGAAGTCGTTTCTGAAAGTATTTGTGTGGAGTGTAGCCATGTATGGAAGTGAAACATGGACGATAACCAGTTTGGACAAGAAGAGAATAGAAGCTTTCGAAATGAGGTGCTACAGAAGAATGCTGAAGATAAGGTGTGTAGATCACGTAACTAATGAGGAGGTATTGAATAGGATTGGGGAGAAGAGAAGTTTGTGACACAACTTGACTAGAAGAAGGGATCGGTTGGTAGGACATGTTTTGAGGCATCAAGGGATCACAAATTTAGCATTGGAGGGTAGCGTGGAGGGTAAAAATCGTAGAGGGAGACCAAGAGATGAATACACTAAGCAGATTCAGAAGGATGTAGGTTGCAGTAGGTACTGGGAGATGAAGAAGCTTGCACAGGATAGAGTAGCATGGAGAGCTGCATCAAACCAGTCTCAGGACTGAAGACCACAACAACAACAACAAGTACTCAGACTTATCTGGACGCGGTGAAGTGACGCACTCCTTTCGGGGCCCGTCCCATTAAGGAGCACCCGACAAGGTGAGTGGCCGTCGACGATGACGGTTGTACACACAGAGGGAAAACTGTCTCAGAAAGAGTATACGGCCATCCCCCGGGTGCAAATAAAACTCTTTCGTTATTTATAGTTTCTAATGACAAATACAAACAACTTAAAAGTGGTTCTACCAACAAGGATTTTTATACCATTAAAATTAAACCGCGAAACCGTAAATATCGCATTTAAATTTCTAAGGAGTATAAAATATTCCCTTTGTTATCACTTTTATGTCTAATCACCTGCATTCATTATTTTCAAGTACTTGCACTTGATATCAAAGCTGAAAGACTCGACTCGAAGTGAAATACTGTTTTCTATTACACAACCGGAAATGTATTACTTAACAGCAAGGCAGCCTTTAGCCGTCATCGGGTGCAGCTGCAACGCAACTTCCATGTTCCAGTAAAATGGCGTTTCATTCAGCCTACAAATAGATTGCAATTACTTGGTTACTGAGCTGGACATAAAAGTAAGAAGAAAAGTATAAGTAGCTTTCACTCTCGGCTCTAAGAAAAGTAGCAGTTCACGTCCCCGTCTCTTACAGTTTTACGGATATAACAAGTTCATTTATATTTATTCTATATTTATGGGTATAGATACTTAATAGCGGTCTTTTACTCTGTTCCATAAATAAAAGTATAAACGTGCATAGCATCATCAGTCGTACAGCTCCGTATTGTTCCACCTGTCTAATTTCAAACTGTATACACCTTCCTGCACAGTGATGCATTCCCGAGCCTATGCGATTTACGTCTTAAGTGTGACATTTAATATTGTGATAAGTATTTGTGCTGGCGGTATCCTAGAAATTCTGTTGATGATGATCAGAGAGTGAAACCAATCTCGACACATTGTCTACCCCATTCTAATAACTTCTTACTGAATGAATAGTATCGAGAGTGACCCATATTCACTGAAGAGCCATAGAAACTGGTACAGCCTGAGTGTTTAAACTCAGAAGAGTGTTCCTGGAGCCACTCTGCAGCAATGCTGGACGTGCGCGCTGTCGCATTGTCCTTCTAGAACTGCCCAAGTCCGTTGGGATGCACAACGGACATGAAAGTATGGAGGTGATCAAACAGGATGCTTACGTACGTATCACCTGTCAGGGTAGTATCTAGACGTATCATAACACTCCAACTGCACACGCCCCACACCATTACAGAGCCTCCACCAGATTAAACAGTCCCATGCTGACATGCAAGGTCCATGGATTCATGACGTCGTTTCCATACCCGTACACGTCCATCCACTCGACGCAATTTGAAACGAGACTCGTCCGACCATGCAACATGTTTCCAGTCATCAACAGTCAAATGTCGGTGTTGACGGGTCCAGACGGGCACAAAGCTTTGTGTCGGTAGTCATTAAGGGTACACGATTGGGTCTTCGGTTCCGAAAGCCCATATCTATGATGTTTCGTTGAATGGTTAGCATGCTGACACTTGTTGATGGCCCAGCATTAAAATCTGCAGCAATAAATGGTCGTTCGGGAAAATCCCCATTTCATCGTTACCTCGGAGATTCTGTGTCCCATCCCTCGCGCGCCAACTATAACACCACTTTCAAATTCACTTAAATCTTGATAATCTGCCATTGTAGCAGCAGTAACCGATCTAACAACTGCGCCAGACAGTTGTTGTCAAACATAGGCGTTGCCAACCTCAGCGCAGTATTCCGCCTTTTTACATAACTCTGTATTTGAACACGCATGCCTATACAAGTTTCTTTGGCGCTTCAGTGTATCTCTTCTCAACGAAACACAGCGGAAAGAATCTAGAGTTAATTGGTTTTCAGTAACTGTGCATCAGAGTCTGTGTTCATTTGTTGCCGGGAACTCAGATTAATATTCATTTCAGCATCAGAACTGGAAGCAGTTGGCACCGCTAACAAACTAGCTTCCTTCAGCTGCCTCACTACGGAGGCGCGTGTTTGTAGTAATGCTTTCAGAACGTTTTATACGTACTTATTTTGATTCCTCAACAGTAGGAGTGTAAGAGGAATTCCAGTATTAAAAACAAAGTAGATAGGCGAAAAGAGTGAAGACCTCTGTGAGGGGAGGAATTTTTTGATGACGTGATATAAGAGGACGTGGAATCGATAAGAGTGACATAGCGGATATATTACCCCAGTTGTGGTGTGGCACATTTTTGGAAGACTTATGATGAAATAAAACGGGAAGAATAGACGGCATTCCTTACAAATTTCTAAAATCAGTAATGGAAGTGACAATCAAGAGGCTATTAATGTTAATTTGCAAAATTTGTGAATCTGGAGAGATAGCAAAGATAAGGGTAAAGTATACACCAGAGATACAGTTCTGACGTTGCCCATGGTAACGGAAACAAGACACAAGAAAATTCAAGACACGCACATATACTACGTCAAGTTACAAATAGCGTTCGACAATATAAACTGATAAAAGCTGTTCGAAATATTCAGTGAAATAGGTAGGGAACAATAGTTATTATAGAATATGTGCATGAACCAAAATGGAAAAATAATTCGTTACATCCTGAAGTTCAGTTTACATATAGAAGAAATAATGCTGGATACAAACGTAAGTTTTAAGAATGGGCTTAAAATTCAAGGTCAAAATGTATAGAAGAAGAGATTCGCTGGTGACGTCACTATCATCAGCGAATGTGAGAAAGAGCTGTGGAAGGTCGAGTGAAATGAACAGTCTAATGAACACATTCTGCTGAGAGTTAACTGAAGAAATAGTAAAGTGATGAAGAGTAGCAGAAATGAGATAGAGTTCACATCAAAATAATAATCAGACGAGCGTAGGTAAGGAGAACGTATCTGGCGAAAAGACTTGTACCAATGTGAAACATCAGCTTTATATTGAGGAAGACGTTTCTGAGAATGTACATTTGGAACACACCATCATACAGAACTTAGTCATAGAATTTGGGACAACCAGAAAATAAGAGAATCGAAGTGCATGAAATTTGGTGCTAGAGAAGCATGTTGAATATTAAGTGCACTGGTGAGGAATGAAGAGGGTGTGTGATTAAACGGATATGTGGAAAACATTGACAAGGAGAGGTGATAGGGTCATACGACGTGTAACATGACATCTACAAATAACTTGCTTGGTGCCTGTGAGTTAGAATGGGTAGACGTTATACCTGACAATCAAGATAGTGCAATAACTGGTTCCTTTTACCGACCGCTGACTCAGATGATACAGTTGGTGAACCGTTCAAACAAAATTCGAGTCATATTTCAAATAGGTACCGCCCTCATATGGTTGTAGTTGGCAGTTACTTCAGTCTACTCCCGATATGTTGACAAAAGTACAAAGTACATGTTTAAAGCCGGGCGCAGGCAGAAAACGTCGTCCGAAATCGTACTTATTGCTTTCTCAGAAAATTATTTTAAACAGCTAGTTCTGGAGCCCACTCGAAGTGTAAATAGTTGCGAAAGTGTGCGTGATCTTTTAGGACCTCAAGTAATTCTAAGTGAATAGGGCGCATCATGAGGATACAGGGATTAGTGAACACTAGGCTTTTGTAGCAATACCGTAATATCCAAATACACCAAAAACAAGTGCTAAATACATACTTTCCATAGTCTTCCGATCTAACTATGTAAGAGTAGACCAAATGTGATTTGAGTTCAAAGAAATAGTGTCGACAGCAGTTCGCATACATATTAAACAAATTAATAAGAAATGGTATTGATCCCGCATGGTACACCTAACAGATCAGGACACTGTTAAGGAAGCAACTTAAAAGGCATGCCAAGTTTTAAAGAATCTAAAAATCAACAAGACAGGCGAAGAAAGGTCAAAATTAAGTGGGAGCTCAAATTCAAGATGCTTTAATAGTTTCTACAATGAAAGTCTCTCTCTGGAAATCTATAAGAAAACCCAAAGTCATATGTAAAGCACACCAGAGGCTAGACGCAATCAATACCTTCACTGCAGAATAACAATAGTGATGCTTTTGATGACAGCGCTACTACAGCATAGTTACTAAACAGGGTTTTCCGAAATTCCTTCACAAAAGAAGACGAAGTACAGATTTCGAATCAAGAACAATTGCCAAAATGGATAACTTAGTAGTAGACATCCTTGCTGTAGCACATCAAGTTAAAACTGTTAAGGCAACACTTCTGGTTCAGATTTTGTATCAATCAAGTTTCTTTCAGAGTAAGCTGACGCGAAAGCTCCGTACTTAGCACTCTTACAAAGCTCCGTACCTAAAGACTGGAAATTTGCACAAGTAACTGCACAAGTCACACCAATATCCAAGAAAGGAAGTAGCAGTAATCCGCTGAATTACGGAACCATATCACTGACGTCGATTTTCAGGAGGAAAACGTACTATGTTCGAACTGTATGAAGTATCTCGAAGAAAACGGTTTATTGTCAATTTGCCAAGTGGATCCAGACAGTACCGTTCTTGTGAAACACAAGAAGTAATGGGTGCTCTCGATAGGGGACGTCAAATTGATTCAGTATTTTCAGATTCCCCGCCCCCATGAACCATGTACCTCGCGTTGGTGGGGAGGCGTGCGTGCCTCAGCGATACAGATAGCCGTATGGTAGGTACAACCACAACGGAGGGGTATCTGTTGAGAGGGTCGACTAACTTCTGGTTTCTGAAAAGGGTCAGCAGCCTTTTCAGTAATTGCAAGGGCAACAGTCTGGATGATTGACTGATCTGGCCTTGTAACGTTAACCAAAACTGCCTTGCTGTGCTGGTAATGCGGACGGCTGGAAGGAAGGGGAAGCTACAGTCGCAATTTTTCCGAGGGCATGCAGCTTTACTGTATGGTTTACTCTTGGGTAAAATAGTCCAGAGGTAAAATAGTCGCCCATTCGGATCTCCGGGCGTGGACTAGTTAGGAGGACGTCGTTATCAGGGGAAACAAAACTGTCGTTCCACGGATTGGAGCGTAGAATGTCAGGTCCCTTCATCGGGCAGGCAGGTTAGAAAACTTAAAAAGAAAACTGGATAGGTTGAAGTTAGATATAGTGGGAATTAGTGAAGTTCCGTGGCAGAAGGAACAAGACTTCTGATCAGGTGAATACAGGGTTACCAGTACAAAATCAAATAGGGGTAATGCTGGAGTAGGTTTAATAATGAACAAAAAAATAGGAGCGCAGGTAAGCTTTTACGAACAGCATAGTTAACGCATTATTGTGGCCAAGATAGACACGAAGCTCACGAATACCACAATAGTGCAAATATATATGGCAACTAGCTCCGCAGACGACGAAGAGATTGAAGAAATGTATGATGAGATAAAAGAAATTATTCAGATAGTGAAGGGAGACGAAAATTGAATAGATATGGGGGACTGGAATTCGACAGTAGGAAAATGAAGAGAAGGAAAAGTAGTAGGTGAATTTGGAAAAGGGGGTAAGGAATGAAAGAGGAAGCCGCCTGGTAAAATTATGCACAGAGCATAACTTAATCATAACTAACACTTGGTTTAAGAACCATGAAAGAAAGTTGTGTACGTGGAAGAGGCCCGGAGACACTGGAAGGTTTCAGAAAGATTATATAATGGCAAGACAGAGATTCAGGAACCAGGTTTTAAATTGTAAGGCATTTCCAGGGGCAGATGTGGATTCTGACAACATTCTATTTGTTATGAACTGAAGGGGTGCACTACACAAAGGAAGCGGCTACTCGGGTAGCAGAATACTTGTGGCGTGCACATGAGGTTTTTTTAGGCTAGGCAGTAGTGCGAGGTGTCCTGAGGAACACTCACCAGTCGACGTGCAGGCAGGGAAATCAGGACGCGCTCAGTGTAAAGACACTTCAGCTATCAAGATATTAGCACCACACGCACACGGGATAGTTTAGTTAAGTCAGTCCGATTGAGTTATAGTTTCTTGGCAATTACCACAACTCAACACTTTAGCGTAATTGTTTTATCTTCATGACGTCGTGTACTTGTGTCCTACTCAAGACTAATTGCGTGTATTCTTTCATAGAATGTTCACTTCTCCTTAAGGTCCTACTAATTTAAAATCAAGTCCAATGTTCACTAATTCCGTTATTAGATTTCAATTAACCCGTAGTGCACGGTTAAATGAGTCTATCTGTTCCTGTCTCAGTTCATAAAATCAGTTTCTTAAGCCGTGAATCCCGTCACGCAACAAACACTTCTAAACTCGAAAACAATCTCGTCACGATTCGCAATCTCAATAATTCAGATCAGAACTGCTCTCGTACGTCTGCACTGGATGAGTTCTAGCAAGCGACTTCTTCTGTGGAAGAGCATTGTAGGCGCATTGAATTTCCTCGTTGCGCTTACAACTCTCTTCCACATAAAAGTTATCTCTGATGACATTATATTGGACTTAACTTTTGAGATATTAATTTCACATTTGTCACATGGATATTTGTTCATTGCTGAAATACGATGTTTCTTCGTTCTCTTTCGCTAACAAATATACTCAGTGGTGTACAATGTAGTTGTTGACAAAACTCTTTCGTGTTAGCTCATCGGCAAAATTGTCGTAACTGCCAAGGTAACTTTCCCTACTTCACGTTCTTTCTTAATTCTCTTTAAGGTGGTCGTTGGGGCGTTACAACGTGCAGGCGGGGAAATCAGGACGCGCTCAGTGTAAAGACGCTTCAGCTATCAAGATATTAGCAGTAAATTTTCAGAGTGTTCGGAATAAAGTTCCTGAATTTACTGCCCTCCAGGAAGCGTGTGGTTCGCAAATTATTCTCGGGACTGAGACCTGGCTGAACCCTGAGATAGGAAGTTCTGAAATATTTAGTGAGGGTTGGAACGTGTATCGGAAAGACAGATTAGACACCGTAGGAGGTGGTGTGTTCATTGCAGTTGACAAAAGTATTGCGTCTACTGAGGTCGAAGTAAAGTGTGATTGTGAAGTTATCTGGACACGTTTAACAGGGCTAGGAGAAATAAATTTAATTGTTGGGTGTTATTAGGGGCCACCAGGTTCCACCGTGACAGTTCTATAATCATTCAAAGGGAGTCTACACTCTGTATCGCAGAAGTATCCGAATCATGCTATATTAGTCGGAGGCGACTTCAACCTACCTAGTATAGACTGTGATGTCTTTGGATTCATTACAGGTGGTACAGACAAGACGTCAAGTGAATTACTTTTGAACACATTACCCGAAAACTGTCTTTAGCAGCTAAATCGATAGCCAACGCGTAATGGAAATATTTTTGATCTGGTAGCCACGAACAGACCAGACCTCATCGACGCTGTCAGTGCTCAAATGTTAAAATGTGTGTGAAATCTTACGGGACTGAATTGCTAAAGTCATCAGTCCCTAAGCTTACACACTACTTAACCTAAATTATCCTAAGGACAAACACACACACCCATGCCCGAGGGAGGACTCGAACCTCCGCCGGGACCAGCCGCACAGTCCAGGACTGCAGCGCCCCTAGACCGCTCGGCTAATCCCGCGCGGCGGTGTCAGTGTTGAGACAGGGATTAGTGATCATGATGTTGTCATTACGACTATGGTTACGAAAGTTAAAAAGTCGGTCAAGAAGGCTAGGAGAGTATTCTTACTAGGAAGAGCAGATAAGCAGTTGTTATCATCCCACTTAGTAAATGAATCGACTTCATTTACTTCAGGTACGATGGACATGGAAGAATTATGGGCAAATTTTAAACACATTGTAAATCACGCATTGGACAAGTATGTGGCGAAAAAGTGGGTTACGGACGGAAAAGACCCACCGTGGTTTAACAGCGCAATTCTGAGAACGCTCAGGAAGCAAGGCAGTTGCACTCGCGGTACAAGAAAGATCGGGAGAATGAGGACAGGCAAAAGTTACTAGAGATTCTTGCTGCTGTAAAAAGAGCGATTCGCGAAGCATACAACCATTACCACCGTCATACCGTACCAAAAGGTCTCGCTGAATACCCAAGGAAATTCTGGTCTTACGTAAAATCGGTAACCGGGACGAAGGCTTCCTTCCAGTCACTCACTGATCAGTCTGGCCTGGCAACGGAAGACAGCGAAACGAAATCTGAAATTTTAAATTTAGCATTTGAAAAATCTTTCACAAACATACCGCCGTTTGAGTCTCGTACTGATTCCCGTATGGAGGACATAGTGATAGACATCCCTGTGGTTGGCAAGCAGCTGAATGGGTTGAAAATAAGTAAAACGCTAGGTCCCGATGGGACACCAATTCGGTATTACAGAGAGTACTCTACTGCATTGGCTCCTTATTTAGTTTGCATTTATCGCGAATCTCTTGCCCAACGTGAAGTCCCGAGTGACTGGAAAAAAGCGAAGGTGACGCCTATATATAAGAAGGGTACAAGGACGGATCCTCAACATTACAGACCAATATCCTTAACATCGGTTTGTTGCAGGATTCTCCAACATATTCTCAGTTCGAATATAATGAAATTCCTTGAGACAAAGAAGGTGCTTTAGAAAGCATCGCTCCTGCGAAACGCAACTCGCCCATTTTTCACAAGATATCTTGCGAAGCATGGATGAAGGGTATCAGATGGATACCATATTCTTTGACTTCCGGAAAGCGTTTGACTCGGTGCCCCACTGCAGACTCGTAACTAAGGTACGTGCATATGGGATTGGTTCCCAAATATGTAAGTGGCTCGAAGACTTCTTAAGTAATAGAACCCAGTACGTTGCCCTCGATGGTGAGTCTTCATCGGGGGTGAGGGTATCATCAAGAGTGCCCCAGGGAAATGTGGTAGGTCCGCTATTATTTTCTATCTACATAAATGATCTTTTGGATTGGGTGGATAGCAATGTGAGGCTGTTTGCTGATGATGCTGTGGTGTACGGGAAGGTGTCGTCGTTGAGTGACTGTAGGAGGATACATGATGACTTGGACAGGATTTGTGTCTGGTGTAAAGAATGGCAGCTAACTCTAAATATAGATAAATCTAAATTAATGCAGATAAATAGGAGAAAGAATCCTGTAATGTTTGAATACTCCATTAGTAGTGTAGCGCTTCACACAGTCACGTCGATTAAATATTTGGGCGTAACATTGCAGAGCGATATGAAGTGCGACAAGCATATAATGGCAGTTGTGGGGAAGGCGGAAAGTCGTCTTCGGTTCATTGGTAGAATTTTGGGAAGATGTGGTTCATCTGTAAAGGAGACCGTTTATAAAACACTAATACGACCTATTCTTGAGTACTGCTCAAGTGTTTGGGATCCCTATCAGGTCGGATTGAGGGAGGACATAGACACAATTCGGAGGCGGGCTGCTAGATTTGTTACTGGTAGGCTTGATCATCACGCGAGTGTTACGGAAATGTTTCAGGAACTCGGGTGGGAGTCTCTAGAGGAAAGGAAGCGTTCTTTTCGTGAATCACTACTGAGGAAATTTAGAGAACCAGCATTTGCGGCTGACTGCAGTGCAATTTTACTGCCGCCAACTTATATTTCGCGGAAAGACCACAAAGATATGATAAGAGAGATCAGTGCTCGTACAGAGGCATATAGGCAGTCATTTTTCCCTCGTTCTGTTTGGGAGTGGAACAGGGAGAGAAGATGCTAGTTGTGATACGGGGTACCCTCCGCCACGCACCGTAGACGTAGATTAAAACTGAAGAAACTGCAAAAAGGTGGGAATTTAAGGAGATGGGACTTGGATAAACTGAAAGAACTAGAGGTTGTAGAAAGTTTCAGAGAGAGCATTAGGTAACGATTGACAAGAAAAGGAGAAATAAATACAGTAGAAGAATGGGTGGATTTGAGAGACGAAATAGTGAATGCAGCGGACGATCAAGCAGGTAGAAAGACGAGGGCTGGTAGAAATCCTTGGGTAACAGGAGAGATATTGAATTTAATCGATGAAAGGAGAAAATATAAAAATGCAGTAAATGAAGCAGAAAAAAGAATACAAACGCCTCAAAAGTAAGATCGACGAAGTGCAAAATGGCTAAGCAGGGATAGCTAGAAGACTAAAGTAAGGATATGGAGGCATACACCATTAGGGGTAAGTTGTATACTGCCTACAGGAAAGTTAAAGAGACCTTTGGAGAAAAGAGAACCACTTGTATGAACATCAAGAGACCAGATGGAAACCCAGTTCTAAGCAAAGAAGGGAAAGCAGAAAGGTGGTAGGAGTATATAGAGTGTCTATACAAGGGCGATGTACTTGAGTGCAAATTATGGAAATGGAAGAGGACGTAGGTGAAGATGAAATGGGAGATATGATATTGCGTGAATACTTTGACAGAGCACTGAAAGATCTAATCCGAAACAAGGCCTCGGAAGTAGACAACATCCCATTTCAACTACTGATAATCTTGGGAAAGCCACCCCTGACAAAACTCTGTCGGCTGGTGAGCAAGATGTATAAGAGAGGCGAAATACCTTCAGACTTCAAAAAGAATATAATAATTCCAATCCCAAAGAAAGCAGTCGTTGACAGATGTGAAAATTACTGAATTATCAGTTTAATAAGTCACGGCTGCAAAATACTGACACGAATTCTTTGCAGAGGAATGGAAAAGCTGGTAGAAGCCGACCTTGCGAAAGATCAGTATGGATTCGATAGAAATGTTGGAACAGGTGAGGCAATTCTGACCCTACGACAAATACCTGGAGCGAAATGTCTTTTACAATTTGTACAGAAACCAGATGGCAGTTATTAGAGTCTAGGGGCATCAAAGGGAAGCAGTGGTGGGGAAGGAAGTAAGGCATGGTTGTAGCGTATCCCCGAAGTTGTTCAACCTATACATTGAGCAAGCAATAAAGGAAACAAAAGAAAACTTTGGAATAGGAATTAAAAGCGATGGAGAAGAAATAAAAACTTAGAAGTTAGCCGATGACGTTGTAATTCTGTCAGAGACAGCAAAGGACCTGGAAGAGCAGTTGAACGGGATGGACAGTGTCTTGAAAGGAGGTTATAAGACGAACAACAACAAAATCAAAACGAGGATAATGGAATGTAGTCTAACTAAATCAAGTGATGCTGCGGGGCTTAGATTAGGAAATGAGCCACTTAAGTAGTAGGGGAGTTTTGCTACTTGGGGAACAAAATAACTGATGATGGCGAAGTAGGAAGGATAGAAAATGTTGACTGGCAACGCAAAGAAAAGCGCTTTCGAAGAAGAGAAATTTGTTAACATAGATTTCAGTGTCAGGAAGTCTTTTCTGAAAGCATTGGTATGGAGTATAGCCATGTATGGATGTGAAACGAGTACAATAAATAGTTTAAAATAGAAGCTTTCGAAATGTGGTGCTACAGAAGACTGTTGAAGATTATATGGGTAGATCATGTAACTAACGAGGAGGTACTGAATAGAATTGGGGAGGAGAGGAATTAGTGGCGCAACTTGTCTAGAAGAAGGGATCGGTTGGTAGGACATGTCCTGAGGCAACGGGGATCACCAATTTAGTATTGGAGGGCAGCGTGGAGGGTAAAAATCGTAGAGGGAGACCAAGAGATGAATACACTAAGCAGATTCAGAAGGATGTAGGGTGCGGTAGTTTCTTGGAAATGTAGAAGCTCGCACAGGATAGATTAGCATGGAGAGCTGCATCAAACCAGTCTCTGGACTGAAGACTACGACAACAACATTTTTAGATTTCGAGAAGGCTTTTGACACAGCTGCGTATAAGCGATTTGTAATCACATTGCTTGCACATGAACTGTCGCCTCAGCCGTGCCACTGGATTCGTGTGTTGCTGTCAGAAATGTAACAATTCGTAGTAAGCGACGGAAAGTAATCGAGTAAAACAGGAGTGATATCTGGTGTTCCTCGAGGAAGTGGTATAGGACCTCTGGTATTCCTGATCTACATAAACGACAAAGGGCACTATCTGAGGAGCCTCTTACATTATTTACAGTCGGTGCTGTCATTTACCATCTTGTAAAGACATCTGATAAGCAGAACCAATTTAAAATGGTTTAAACAAGGTATCGCGCGAAAAATGGTAATTTATTCTAAATATGTAAAAATATTAAGTCATCCTTAGGAATACAAAAGAAATCCGCTAAGTTTCACACAAATGTAAATGGTGTAAATTCAACTAAATATTTAGGGATTACAATTACGAATAACTTTAACTGAAATAATCACATACATAACGCTGTTTGTTTTAGGAATATGTAGAAAGTGCAGCAAGGGTAGTGAATAGACTGCTTGCACCTCGCTTGTCCTACCTCATCTGGAGTACTGCTTTGCGCTGTAGGATCCGCATCAGGCGGAACTTACAGAGGACATGGGAAAAGTTCAACGACGGACAGCTCGATTTGTATAATTACGGAATAGGGGAGAGAGTGCCACGAACATGATCCTGAACTGCATTGTCAGTCACTAAACCAAAGGCGTTTTTCGTTGGGGCAGGATCTTCTCGTGAAATTTTGACCACTAACGTTCTCCTCAGACTGCAAAAATATTTTATTAGCTCGCGCCTACATTGGAAGAAATGATCATCATAATAAAATAACAGAAATCAGAGCCCGAGCAGAATGATTTAAGTGCTCGGTTTTCCTGCCAGCAGCTCGATAGTGGAACGGTAGATGAACTGCTTAAAAGTTGTTCGATAAACCCTCTGCCAGGCATTTAGTTGTGAATTACAGTGTAATCATGCAGCTGTAGACGGTATCTGAGAGAGTTGCAAAGGGTAAACTCTCCAGGAGAAGACTGAGACTGGATAAATCACACACAATTCAGTATGTACGATGCAAGCGGTACTCGGGGATGAAGACTTTGAAACGTCCCCTTAGAAAAACTAATGAATTACTGTGCTGGTAAACCCCTTACGTTATTGATTTTCAAACATCTCAGCAGAACTGAACGTACTCAGACATTTCGCTCTTTACCTATTCTGATCAACACTAAACTGACAGCCAATATTTTTTAGCGCAAAGCAAATTGACGTTCAATAATCTCTACAAGAGAACGGCCCTGACTAGCATTAACCTATACGTTTCACAAATCACTTACCTCACAAAAATCTTCGTTAGTCAAACTACTGCAATACAGCGAGCGCCACTACTGCCATCTACATAAAAGATTCTAACTACTGAAGGCACTAACTACTGATAGGCATAGTTAGCAAATAAAAGATTTTGATAGAGAACAAACAATGTATTTACCTTCACAGTGTTCAAAAGACATAATATGTATAGCAGTTCATGGCATCCAGTCTTACAAATTTATGACCAATGGACACACGACCAGATCGTCCGCTCTCACAATTCCGTCATCTCTCACCCCACATCCACCACTGCTGGTGGCTCACCTCCAACTGCCCAACGCTGCGCGCTGTTAACAGCCAACTGCCCAACACTACAATAGCGAATATTACAACAATGCTAACCAGCCACAGACTGCTCACAGCACAGCCAGTGATTTTCATACAGAGCGCTACGTGGCGATACCAATAAAAAACCTAAATAGCCTACTTACAACTTTGCCACAGAAGTGGATTTCGATGATGAAATGGTGGGAGACAAGTTGAGCGGTTGGGGGTGGGAGGCAGCGGCGGGGGCCGTACGGGCAGGCGGAGGTGCAGGATCGGGAGAGAGGCGGGTGAAAGCAGCCAGAAGACATATATATATATATATATATATATATATATATATATATATATATATATATATATATATATATATAAGACGTCTTAGGTTGTTAATTGAATAGCGCACGTAGTGGTGGCTCAACAAGAATCTCTTAGGAGTTGTAAAATTAATTCAGTAAGAAGAGCAACTATTTAAGTTGTAATGCAGGATTAATTGGGAAGCAAAATATTGGTACCCCCAGTGTAAAATTGAGAGGAACGGTGCTTAACTACAGGAGTGTTTTTGAGGGTAAATGTTTGGTAACGAAGTTACGCTTCATCGAAACAGTGAGCAAGAAGGCAATGATGAACAGACACTGTTTCGCGTTTACGCTGGAAATCCGCGTCGGTACAGTCACGATTACGAAAGCAGATGAGAAAGTTTACATGGCGAGTTCATTAAATTTTAGCTTCATCTGAGATTAACTCAGAAAGTTTGAAGGAAGTAACTTCAGAAAACAATCTCTAATCCCCAGCGAATTTTCGCGTTAGTCTTCTCCATACAATCCTTTCATTTATGAACAATGCCCGAACCAAGTCTTAATTAGCACACGTCAAAGTAATGGCTGAAAAGAATTTGAATATTTTATTCGAGAGATTTTACTTTCAAACTGTTTCCTACGATTTATTTGTGTCTATTTCGAAATGGCAGTACAGAAACTCTGATTTAAACAGCCGTAACGCGTGTTCTTCTCTTTCCGCTGTGAGAAGGTATATAGTAAGATGTAAAATGAAAGTGCTTTTTAAATTATTGTTAGTATGCTATTTAGAACAACAAACCGATGTTTATTAAATTGACATCAAGGGTAAAGCAATTATATATCCGAATGTTGTTTGGATCATCGTAATTTATGTACTTTTTCTTAATTATTTTGATGAAATGATGCAACAATATGTACCTTCATGCAACAAGTAATCGATTCAACTAGCCAGCAGGTGAATTTACATTTTAATGTAATTTGAACAGAGCTTTATAGACGTGGTGAAGAATATGGCAAATGGAGTAAGAGCAGTTAGATACCTTTAAGCAAGTGGGGATCATGCAAAATATTCCATAAATTTGAGACTAATAACCAAATAAGGTTCCAAGGCAACTATCTTTCACGGACACTCAAATGAAAAATGTTCTCAATTAAAAATAGCTGCTAGAAATGTGTTACGACATTTATCGCTGTGTAGGACATACTGATTCGTCTTTAGTCTTTCAGAAGCACCTGCTGTTGAGTCATCCTCGGTATTGCAGGATCGAAGTGACGCCTTTGACGTATTAGAGCGATATGGTTATGCGTTCTGCATGATGCAGTCACATAGTGGACAAACTTATTAGATCCAAGTGTATCAGATAACAGCAGTATTGCTGATTCAAAGTGTGACGTCAAATATTCTGTCCTCTGCCAGAATGATTTCCTCTGACACACTAACAGTACACCTGACTCTGTCCAACAGAACACTGCGCTGTTATGTGCTAGTGTTTCTACACTCGTCACGGGCTGTTGACGATTTGCTTCTGCACGAAAGAGTGGCCGAACGGTTGTAGCGCTACAGTCTGGAACCGCGCGACCGCTACGGTCGCAAGTTCGAATCCTGCCTCGGGCATGGATGTGTGTGATGTCCTTAGGTTAGTTATGTTTAAGTAGTTCTACGTTCTAGGGGACTGATGACCTCAGAAGTTTAGTTCCATAGTGCCTAGAGCCATTTGAACCATCTTGTGTACGGAAGACTCCTCTGATCTACACTGTAAGTTAAGGGCGATTGACGATAAACGTCAACGAATCGTAACGGAATGGAAGTCAATGTTACCGTCATATGGAGGGGATTTCACTGTGAATGGAACACGAATATAATGTTGTAAGTAGGCCGTTTAGGTATTTATATTGGTAACGTCCCGTAGCGCTCTGTATGAAAATCGCTGGCTGTGCTGTGTGCAGTCTGTGGCTGGGTGGCATTGTTGTAATATTCGCTATTGTAGTGTTGGGCAGTTGGCTGTTAACAGCGCGTAGCGTTGCGCAGTTGGAGGTGAGCCGCCAGCAGTGGTGGATGTGGGGAGATAAATGGCGGAGTTTTGAGAGCGGATGATCTGGACGTATGTCCATCAGAAACAGCACATTTGTAAGAATGGATGTCATGAACTGCTATGTATATTATGACATTTGAACACTATTAAGGTAAATACATTCTTTGTTCTCTATCAAAATCTTTCATTTGCTAACTATGCCTATCAGTATTTAGTGCCTTCAGTAGTTTGAATCTTTTATTTAGCTGGCAGTAGTGGCTCTCCCTGTATTGCAGTAGTTCGAGTAACGAAGATTTTTGTGAGGTAAGTGATTTGTGAAAGGTATAGGTTAATGTTAGTCAGGGCCATTCGTTTGTAGGGATTATTGAAAGTCAGATTGTGTTGCGCTAAAAATATTGTGTGTCAGTTTAAGGACAGTCATTTATAATTTTTCTAAGGGGACGTTTCAATGTTAATACGCTTATCCCAGTACTTAATGATGATAGTGGGATAATTAGATACTACTTGTGAAACAAGAAGTCGGAATACGGTGTCAGAATTACTAAGCTAGCAATGACATAGGTCTAATGCTCACTCGGAAACTTTCTTGGCCCTCTCACGTGTCTTGCCTGGTCGCACGCTGTACACGGTCCTTCAGTGTCCTAAATGTCCTCAGCGTTACTTCATGGGGAGCAGATAGGACCAACCTCCATCGTTTTTACCGATTCCTTGTCCGTTCGAAGCTAGACTATGAGAGTACCGTTTATGCATCTGCATCTCTTACGCCATCTCATACTATCCACGGTCGTGGAATTCGTTTTGTCACTGGCTCCTTTTACACCAGCCCAGTAGAAGAATTGAGGGGCATCAAAGGGAAGCAGTGGTTGGGGAGGGAGTAAGACATGCTTGTAGCCTATCCCCGATGTTGTTCAAATTATACATTGAGCAAGCAGTAAAGGACACAAAAAATGTGAGTAGGAATTAAAATCCGTGGAGAAGAAATAAAAACTTTGAGGTATGTCGATGACGTAATTCTGTCAGAGACAGCAATGGACCTGGAAGAGAAGTTGAACGGAGGTTATAAACGAACAACAACAAAATCAAAACGAGGATAATGAAATGTAATCTAACTAAATCAAGTGATGCTGAGGGACTTAGATTAGGAAATGAGCCACTTAAGTAGTAGAGGAGTTTTGCTACTTGGGGGACAAAATAAGTGATGATGGCCGAAGTAGTAAGGATATAAAATGTAGAGTGGCAACGGCAAGAAAAGCGTTTTTGAAGTAGAAAAATTTGTTAACACACATTTCAGTGTCAGAAAGTTTTTTCTCAAAGTATTGGTATGGAATGTAACCATGTATGGCTGTGAAACGTGGACGATAAATAGTTTAGACAAGATGAGAATAGAAGCTTTCGAAATGTGGTGCTACAGAAGACTGTTGAAGATTAGATGGGTAGATAATGTAACTAATGAGGAAGTACTGAAAAGAATTGGAGAGGAGAGGAATTTGTCTAGAAGAAAGGATCAGTTGGTAGGACATGTCCTGGGGCATAAAGGGATAACCAATTTAGTATTGGAGGGCAGCGTGGAGGGTAAAAATCGTAAAGGGAGGCCAAGAGATGAATACACTAAGCAGATTCAGAAGGATGTAGGGTGAGGTAGTTACTTGGAAATGTAGAAGCTCGCACAACATAGAGTAGCATGGAGAGCTGCATCAAACCAGTCTCTGGACTGAAGACCATGACAACAACATTTTTAGATTTACAGAAGGCTTTTGACACAGCTCAGCATACGCGGTTTGTAATCACATTGCTTGCCTATGAACTGTCGCCTCAGTCATGCCACTGGATTCGTGTGTTGCTATCACAAATGTAACAATTCGTAGTAAGCGACGGAAAGTAATCGAGTAAAACAGAAGTAATATCTGGTGTTCCTCAAGGAAGTTGTATAGCACCTCTGGTATTCCTGATCTACATAAACGACAAAGGACACGATCTGAGGAGCCTCTTACATTATAAATGTAAATGGTGTAAATTCAACTAAATACTTAGGGATTGCAATTACGAATAACTTTAACTGAAATAATCACATACATAACGCTGTTTATTTGCGGAACATTTAGAAAGTGCAGCAAGGGTACTGAATAGACTGCTTACACCTCGCTTGCCATACCTCTAGAAGAGTACTGCTTTACGCTGTTGGATCCGCATCAGGCCCAGTTGAGACTCTGTATGCAGAAGCTGGCGAACTATCCCTGTCATACTGCCATGGCTTTCTCCTCAGCGGATACGTATGTCGTTTGTCTGCCTTGCCTGGCCATCCAACCTATGCCTCCTTCTTCGATCACTCCTTTGATCGCCAATGTGGGACCTGGAGGTCGCTTTCGTCTCTTGCTCCGGCAGCTTATCTTCACGCTACCTGCCTGTTTTCCGATGAAGGTGAACCCGACATCACCCTTGCTTCGTGCAGCGGCCTTTATTTGCATCCTAGGGACAATACTCCAGCCTCGCTCTGTCACAGTAAGTTTCACGATCTTCGTACGGTACTTCGTGATAGTACCTTTGTGTACTCTGTAGACTTTCAGACTGACTGTGGCGTCGGGTGTGCCTTTGTCATTGGCACCGATGTTTTTCGGTACGGCTTCAGGAACACTCGTTCACTATTTACAGCAGAGCTCTTCGCCCTGTATCTGGCCACGCAGTACATCCGGAGACGATCTTTTCAATTCCATCATCTGCTCCGACTCTCTCCAGTGACGTTCAGAGCCTCTGTGTGCTGTACAGCATCCATCACTTAGTGCATTGTTTCCAGGAAAGCTGTTACTTGCTCACTCTTGATGGAGCCACTGTGATGTTTATGTGGGTTCCTGGTCACGTCAGTCTGACAGGAAACGAGGCCGCTGACGCTGCTGCCAAGGCTGCAGACCGCTAGTTCTTCCATTCCCCCCGATGATGTCCGTGTTGCCGCGTGTCAGCAGTAGGTCTCACTTTGGCATCGCGACTGTTCCTCTCGTCATGTCAACAAGCTCCGGGTTATTAAGCCTCCCCCCTCACGGCCCTCTCGTCGTGAGAAGATTATTTTAGCTAGGTTGCGTATTGGGCACTGTCGTTTTTTATTCATCACCATTTGTAAAATGGTGCCCCCCACGATTTTGTGCTTATTGCCGTCAGACTTGGTCAGTTCGCCATTTCCTGACGGAACGACCTTTTTTTTAACCATTTCCGTTCTCATTTATTTTTTCATTCTAAGTTATGGGTCGTTTTAACGACGAAGGACGCGCGGTCTGTCTACCGCGTTTTACTTTTTATCCGTCGTAGCAAAACGGCGAAAGACATTTAACCTTTAATTCAGGACCTCCGTTCCTCTGTGGCGTATTTTATTTTCTCCTAGTTCCTGTTTTAGCTGCCTTTTCTTTGGTCGATTGGGCTTAACGTGTAGTCATTTTTAACTCCTTTCTCTGTCTTCGTGTCCCACGGTTCTGGCATGGGCGCGTATGACTCTAATTGTTTTTCTGCCCTGAAGCAAAAGAAAACAAAGGCACGGACATTTGTGTCGTATATGTTGCTGCTCGAAGACTCACTCGTAGATAAACTGTCTACACACATATTTACAAGGTGGGGTGACGAGGGAGGGTGAGAAGAACAGAGAAAGTAAATGTGAAGTGTAGGCGTCAGATACTGTTCGATTCTACACAGAGTACGCGAAGGAGCTTGACCCCCTTCTTGCAACGGTGTGCCATAAGTCTGTAGAAGAGCGTAGGGTTCCAAAGGATTGGAAAACGGCACAGGTCATCCCCGTTTTCATGAAGGGACGTCGAACAGATGTGCCGAACTATAGACCTATATCTCTAACGTCGATCAGTTGTAGAATTTTGGAACACGTATTATGTTCGAGTATAATGACTTTTCTGGAGACTAGAAATCTACTCTGTTGGAATCAGCATAGGTTTCGAAAAAGAAGATCGTGTGAAACCCAGCTCGCGCTATTCGTCCACGAGACTCTGAGGGCCATAGACACGGGTTCCCAGTTAAATGCCGTGTTTCTTGACTTTCGCAAGGCGTTCGATACAGTTCCCCACAGTCGTTTAATGAACAAAGTAAGAGCATATGGACTATCAGACCAATTGTGTAATTGTATTGAAGAGTTTCTAGATAACAGAACGCAGCATGTCATTCTCAATGGAGAAAAGTCTTCCGAAGTAAGAGTGATTTCAGGTGCGCCGCAGGGCAGTGTCGTAGGACCGTTGCTATTCACAATGTACATAAATGACCTCGTGGATAACATCGGAAGTTCACTGAGGCTTTTTGCGGATGATGCTGTAGTATATCGAGAGGTTGTAACAATGGTAAATTGTACTGAAATGCAGGAGGATCAGCAGCGAATTGACGCATGGTGCAGGGAATGGCATTTGAATCTCAATGTAGACAAGTGTAATGCGCTGCGGATACATAGAAAGAAAGATCCCTTATCTTTTAGCTACAAAATAGCAGGTCAGCAACTGGAAGCAGTTAATTCCATAAATTATATGGGAGTACGCATTAGGAGTGAATTAAAATGGAGTGATCATATAAACTTGGTCGTCGGTAAAGCAGATGCCAGACTGAGATCCTTTGGAAGAATCCTAAGGTAATGCAATCCGAAAACAAAGGCAGTAGGTTACAGTACACTTGTTCGCCCACTGCTTGAATAATGGTCACCAGTGTGGGATCCGTACCAGATAGGGTTGATAGAAGAGATAGAGTAGATCCAACGGAAAGCAGCGCGCTTCGTTACAGGATCGTTTAGTAATCAAGAAATCGTTACGGAGATGATAGATAAACTCCAGTGGAAGACTCTGCAGGAGAGACGCTTAGTAGCTCGGTACTGGCTTTTGTTGAAGTTTGGTGAACATACCTTCACCGAGGAGTCAAGCCGTACATAGCTCCGTCCTAGGTATATCTCGCGAAGAGACCATGAGGATAAAATCAGAGAGATTAGAGCCCACACAGAGGCATACCGACAATCCTTCTTTCCACGAACAATACGAGACTGGAATAGAACGGAGAACCGATAGGGGTTCTCAAGATACCCTCCACTACACGCCGTCAGGTGGCTTGTGGAGTATGGATGTAGATGTAGATGTAGTACTCCAGCTTTGAGAAAGCGTTGATGCTCGAAACGGTAATCAGAGTATGAATGAGTTTGCAGCTTCGGAAGGAAATAAAATATTAGTCTGTACGACTATTTCACTTGTGTGATTTGAGCAGCGTAATGACTGGGACGTAAAGTTGCAGTAAGTGAAGCGGAGTGCCAGCATACGCGGCGTAGCTCCGGCGCTTCTCTCGGTCCTGCTACCTGCTGCAGGCGGCCGGCGCTGCAGCCGCCCCCTCCTCAAACCCCAGCCCGGCTCCCGAGAGCCAGCACTTTGTCGGCCGGGCTGACCGCAGCATTTGTCCGGGCTGCCCCGGGGTCGGTCGTTTACGGCAGACAAATGCCCGCCCCGTGGAATGGATTCACCCGCACAGTTTTCCGGCCCATTTCCCTGTGAAGCACCAACTTAAGCCACGCATCCGATGCTTTCGCGAGAACTCTTTGAATCCCGCATTTACAAACGACCGTAGTCGTGAAAGCTTTAGCCAGAGTGCCCTACATTCGGCACACCGTTCCTGTATTTTACATCAGGTGCCAACGGGACAAATTTTAGCTATTTTTAGCGTGGATTTAGAAGCTGTGTAATTAGTACTGACCAGTACCATTTTTGAAACCTTTTAGTGAAGGGAAGGCAGGACTCGGTTACGATTGTGGACGGGGCCGTAATCAGTTATTATTGGTTGCCTTTTATAGTTACACACATTTATTTTTAAAACAGTAATTTCAGACTCAACAATAAATAAAAAAATACGACACATTAATGAAGGAATAAACAACTGTGTAGATAATAGTGTTGTCAGTGCGTTACAATTTAGCAGATCACCATAAAATACAGATACAGATAACGTTTATTATCATAGTTTAAGGCTGATTATGCCTTTCAGCGTTCAGTCTGGAGCATAGTCCCCCTTATAAAATTCCTCCATGATCCCCTATTTAGTGCTAACATTGGTGCCTCTTCTGATGTTATCCTAGTTCATGAACCACGGGCAACGTATGAGCGGCCAAGTAAGTGGTCCTGACAGTCGGGATACCAGTTACTTTGGAATAAGTCTGGGCATCTCGGACATATTCTGAGTCGTGGCCACCTTTGTGCTCAGACGGCAAAGACTACCAAATCCACCGGTTAGTTCCTCAACCGTTAGGGGTAAAACTCAATGGGACCCGGGGCAAGTAAGGCTAGCAACCTGCTTCCCTGGTACTTTAAATATGATGTTGGCAACAATCACAGCAAAATGCCTCGGACCTTTGGAGGTGACGGAGTCCCACCCCTATTTGACAAATAACGTTTAAAAAAAAGAACAAGCCACTGTGATCACGGCTGAAGGCCTCACACGCCAAGAATGGCAATAAATTAAGAATGTTTCAGAACTCGCTTCTATTAGAACTTACAGGCACCGAAATATTAAAAAGTGAATGGTCTCAAACACAGCAGAAGGTATCAGACGCCAGGAATGGCAGCAAATAAGGTTTTAAGGCTTACTGCTAAAGTACAAATATCGAATTTTTTTTTTTCAAAGCAAATTACCACAATCACCGCTGAAGGCCTTGCACCCCAGGAACGGCAGTTATGTAAGAAATTTAGAAACCTGCTATAAAACAGCAAATACAAGCAAAGGTTAGTTAAAAGAAACAAGCAACTGACCACCAAACAGGTGAAATAAGATGATGGTAATCTTGTAACACAACTCTTACACTGCTAGATTTATTCCAGAAGGCGACCGGAAATATTAACTAGACATACACAACCTTTAATGTAGGCATTACAGTGTATGGTAATAAATAATACAATAATAAAACAGAAGGACCAGTCACAGACAGTGCTCCAGGAATCGACCTCTGAGAAGGTCTAGGAAAAAACGCTTTCGCCAAGAGTTGCAGTCACTTCGCACGGTGGTAACTCAGGCTAGTGGCAGTCTAACGAATGACTAATGATAATCTTGCTGCAGCTATCTGACGTCCGATAAACCAACACGCCAAAGCCGGAACCGGCGGACTGCACTACGCCCCCCAGAATATTGTGCTTAGAGCTCCCGGAAATACTACCACCACAGTAGAAGAATCACCAACCGCCTACAATCAAGAAAGCTGTCAAAACTTCACGCCTTACCGGACAGCAGCGGCAAGGTGAGGAAACGTACACTACTGTTACATACACTAACCTCCACGGCAGGTAACTATGGTGTTAGCGGCCACCAGGCAGGAAAAATACCGCTGGTTGAACTTAACAAACTGTAACAAGCTGAACACAGTACATAGTGATAAGAAGTCATGAAAAGCTAATCAGATCCGCAATCCCCAAGCACTCCACTCGCTGCTCTTCGCCTCGGCGACATTACGAGCAGCAACACGAACCCACGTCACTGGAGAATCGCGAGTTGTCACAATGGCGGAGGTTTCTCTATTTCTATTGAAATGCACTCATCTTAAAGCCTGCAGGATCTGGTTTACGACGGCATTCCATGCGCGACGCCATTGGTCCCGGCGTGTTCTCGCGCTGCGCGGACCTGGCTCCTCCTGAGTCCCCATCCGAACTGCCACACTAACACGACAATGGAAAACAACGACGTCGCCCTAAAGATAGGGCAACAGTTACTACATGTCGACAACCACCGCTGCTGCCTCTAGCGGACAGGCAATGCTTGCGAAACGAGTGGCGGCAGTCAAGACGAGAAGAAGACAGACAACCGCAACGATGCCAACTAAAGGATACGGTCTGGCCTCCAACAGAGGGTGGAAACCTACAAACAGCACCAGCGCGAGCCGCAGCACGGCTCAATTTTACCGTCATTTCTTGAGCGACAAATCCTTCAATGAATTTTACCCTTATGAACATTACCGCATTTGTTTGGAGAAGTCCTTACAGCTGCAAGAGAGTTCAGCCCTCTATCAATCGTTTTGATACTATGGTAGCTGTTACAGTAGAGTATTAGCTGTAGATTAAACGAGTTTGTCTAATGTATTACTATAAAAGAAATGTAGGATGCAACCCAACTGCATTGCTCCATCAAAATAACATACTTGAATTCCTCTTCGAAATCCATTAAACGTGACTCAATAAGAAGATTAATTTTCCTTGTGACATCACAGTCCCAGACGTCATCCAGACTGTCACGTTCCAAAAAAACCTAGACAACGCGCTGGGCTAGAGATCTGTGTCACTACAACCTACGTGTAAAGTAATAATAAAAATAATAATAATAATCTGAAAGTAAAACATAAACAGTTACTGTTTCTGTTTCCGTATATGCACTTACGAGAACCCACAACATGACAACAGTATAAACAGTTTCTGTATTCTGTTCCCGTATATACACTTATGAGAACCCACAACATGATAACCAGGATCACAGCCGACGTCCGGTATGAGTTGGGTTAAGCATCCCCAGTCAAAAGTGTTATAAATCGAAGGTAACGAACTCCTCGAGAACTGCACCCTTAATATCTTGTTGTTGTAGTCTTCAGTTTGAAGACTGGTTTGATACCTTTCCCACCATTACCAGACTGAGGATTCTTTCAAGCCTCAAGATGTGTTCTATCGTAAATTTTTCACCCATTCGATTCAGTATCTCCTCATTAGTTATTCGATCTACTCATCTAATTTCAGACTTTCTTCTGTAGCACCGTATTTCAGAAGCTTCTATCATTATCTTGCATGAACCGCTAAACGTCAGTGTTTCACTTTGGTACAAGACTATACTCCATACAAATGCCTTCAGAAGTGATTTCCCAACGCCAAAATTCATGTTCAGTGTTAGCAAATTTCTCGTTTCAAGAAACACTTCCCTTGCTGCTGCCCTTCTGCATTTTATATCCCCTTCTAATTCGGCCATAGTTAGTAGTTTTTATGCTCAAATAGAAAAAACTCATCTAATAATTTTAGTGTCTCATATTGTAACCTAACCCCATTATTTTCACCTGAATTTAATCCTACAACGTTCCAATATCCTTGGTTTACTATTGCTGATGATCATCTTAAAACTCTTTTTATAAGACACTATTCATTCCTTTCAACAACTCTTCCAATCCTCAGTTGGTTCAGTTAGAATTCAAATGTCAAAAGCGTTATGTAAACAATTAAAATATAGGTTACACTTATTATGAACCATCGCCCTTTCGTCATACTCTTCGGGATTTTCTGCGTTATAAATGCTAACGACAACATGCGTGATATCTCTCGAAACAGTTGGAACTTTTTCTGTTGTTACTGAATGGGTACAGTACCGCCCGACATTGAAAATAGGTACAACATTCTTCGTTATTCTTGTCAGAACAACATATTTTTTGTAATAATAACTCAATTTCACTTAATACACCGAAGCCGGATACCAGAGTAGGAACGAATGACAATTTATTTATTTAATTGATCACATGTGGACTCCCACAAAATAAATCCCTACATCCAATTTGGTGAGATCTGTGAAATGAATAAATGTATGGTCGTCTGCTAACCGCAGATAGTCAATGTTCAATATATGATCATCTTTGAGACGGTCCTTTGGTCACCTTTGGTGGAACCAAAGAGATGAAATTTACCTGAGCTTTGAGCGCCTGAAATGTGGCTGGCCAATGGGTAGCACGGTCTTCCCCCACCTCGACGGAGATGCGAGATGACCTGAAGAACGGCCATGTTTCAGCACTCTGCCGCTCGATCTCGTGTTGGTAAGACCTGTCTTAGGAGTGCTCCGTAAAGACAGAAGATGGAGACATGGTATGCATGTGAAATACTTAAGAGTAGTTTGGAATAATAATTTCTCTATTTCAGGAACTTTTGTGGGGAGAATTAAATGACAGGCAGGTAATATTAAGGAGATCGTAGTAATCTTCGGAAGTGACCAACGGTCACAATGAAACCACGTGTAGCAATAAGTTGAAATACTTCCGAGTGCTTAAGTTAAGCTGAATTACTGGCGTGTGTACTGTAAGTTGGAAATATTTAAGAAATGGCGTGTGCAAGACTTGAAATTAGAGACGAGTACTTCCACGTGGTGGGTACTGTGTGAGTCTCAATCTGTGTGTGAGACAAAGGATAAAGAGAAGTACTCGTCCATGGTATCAGTTGAGGACTCGCGTGTGTGACGAATATGTTCTTAATATTACTTTTCGTGTCATGTTTCCGTGTGACGCTTGATTCAAACCATAATACTCTGAGAGAGAAGCAAGGTGAGTCAGCCGTCTATCCACCAACGCCACTCGGCTTGCATTGCACAGGAAGACGTGCACATATCCTCCAGAGGTCATAGTAGGAAAGAAATGTTACGAAGTGGGGCAGTGTCGTGTGAAACTGGGATGAATACTAATTGAAGTGGGAAAGCTGAAAGTGATGTGATTATAACGTTGTGACTATTCTTTGTATTGTATGTTGCCAGTGTGATGTATTTCATGAAATTTAAGTATGTGTGGTTGGCATGGGAGAGTAACAAGATAGTTCCAGAGGCAGTGGGTTCTGCATGTTCCTTTTTGTACCACTCGGTCTGGAGGAAATTTTCGTGATTATGGGTGTGAGAGTCGAAGTGTGAGATATAGCAAAAGATCCACCATCCTATCCAGAAAGTGCACTGTAGCGTTAAATAATTAGGAGACCATAAGATAGACAATCACCAATGTACAGCCATGCCCACTGGGCGGAATTTCTCATGTGTTATTGTTGTAGGTTATAGAATTTGTGTGTTTAGGTTATAGAATTTATCGGAATAAATAAGATAGTGAAAAGAAAAAGATTGGTGGCCTTTTCCTTCGAATAGTATGTTGTCATGATACCCAGAATTAATAATGTGTGCGCCATTCATATTCAGTGCGATGGCCACGTGTTGATCAAAGCCGTTAAATAAGAAAGAAAATGTGGTATTTCCAGTGCATAGTGAACAGTCAGAATAGTGTAAATTACTAATGGTCAGATGTGCGTTTCCGTTTCCGTTGCGTAATATTCAAACAGGAGAATAATTTGTAACTTAATTGTGAGTTCTACTCATGTTACTCGATAAATAAGAATGAGTCCACACGCTTGGCAGACCACTCATCTTGCAGGCCTGACGGCTTCATGCCACAGTATGAACAAGGCATGTGGGTGCCTCTCATTACAACGTTGAATAATTTCGCTATGTAAGGAATTATAAAGGCTACAGTATAATTACTTATTACTACTAATACATAAACGCATGTAAGTGCTGGATGACAAGTACAGATATCATTAACGTTTTTGGGCGTGGCCATCCTACGCAGTAAGCATAGAAATATTTGAAATATTTGTTTCGTAAATAAAAAAATGCCTGCTCTTGTTGCACTTACGTTCTCCCAGACGCGTTTCGCCATTTTTCACTTTAAGGCAGGTCTGTGGAATCTATAAGGATACAGTTATCATACACTTTTGTTTTTAAATTTGTTATTCGAAGCTTATAAAACAGTTCACCTCTCTAAAACAAAATTCAAATAAACAGAAAAAAAAAATCATTGCATGAATTCTCTCTCTCTTTCTTTCTCGCGCGCGCTGGCGCACGCAAACACGCAGCTGTAAACATAACAGAAATGAATAGATGTTATTTTCCAGCATATACTTCGCTACGTTGCCAATAAAACAAACCAAACAGTATAAGATACACAGTGAACTCAAAGTAGTTATGTTACGTCTATATTAGTGATAGAGGGCTGATAATACAGTACAACAAGAAAGGCAAACAAAATGAAAACTGGAAAGAAAAATGTTCGAAAAACAGAAACATCCTTATGTTTCGCAAATAGAGCGGTAGTGCAAACTCCATGTTTCCAGACAAGAAGAAACGCAGACGCCAATTAAAAACGTGAAGAACTGTAAGTAATCACTTATTTATATAAACAGAGAGCAGTAAACTGTTTTCTTAGCTACAAATAACACACATAAAATCAATAGTGCATCATAACTGTATCATTATAGAGCCCACTGAAAATGCATTAAAGTGAAAAAAAGGCGAAACACGTCTGGGATAATTAAATTCGGGGCAGCAAGAGAAGGTATTTTTTTATTTACAATAGAAATGTAAATATTATTGCATAAAAATACTTAAGTGTGAATCAGAAATTGAAAATTTCGTATATACGGTACACTGAACTATTGCAAGTAGGCTGTTTAGGTTTTGTTATTGGTAACGCCACGTAGCGCTCTGTATGAAAATCACTGGCTGTGCTGTGTGCAGTCTGTGGCTAGTTTGCATTGTTGTCTGCCATTGTAGTGTTGGGCAGCGGCAGCTGGATGCGAACAGCGCGTAGCGTTGCGCAGTTGGAGGTTAGCCGCCATCAGTGGTGGATGTGGGGAGAGAAATGGCGGAGTTTTGAAATTTTTAAGACTGGATGTCATTAACTGCTATATATATTATGACTTTTGAACACTATTAAGGTAAATACATTGTTTATTCTCTATCAAAATCTTTCATTTGATAACTATGCCTATCTGTAGTTAGTGCCTTCAGTAGATAGAATCTTTTATTTAGCTGGCAGTAGTGGCGCTCGCTGTATTGCAGTAGTTCGTGTAACGAAGATTTTTGTGAGGTAAGTGATTCATGAAAGGTATAGGTTAATGTTAGTCAGGGCCATTCTTTTGTAGGGATTTTTGAAAGTCAGATTGCGTTGCGCTAAAATTATTGTGTCAGTTTAAGGACAGTCATGTATAATTGTTCAAAGGGGACGTTTCATATGTCGACCCTTAGCCGAGGATACCTCACTGGAATCTTCTGATTTTTTCTTGTAGTTTGTGTAATTAGTGTAGCTTTTGTTTATTGCTAGCGCGTAATTGTAGAGAGAATCTCCTTTGTAGTTGCAGTCTTTCACTGTTGTACAGTACAACAGTTGTGGCATGCATGTAGATTTGCACCAAGTATTTCGCAGCTGCGCTTGCAATTAAGTAGATATTATTTTCAGTGCTATGTTAATGTGTTTTCTTATTTTGCACTTCAAATTGTGCTTTTCTGTGTTGTCGCGTGAAATATTGTGACAATAACGGCGTGTGAAAAACGAAACACTAGGCTCCAAAGTAAACTGAGAAATAATAGTGACGACGAGCGTAGCTTACCAACACCACTGTGTAATGAATTAACAGACATTCAAAGTAGTAATTTGGTAACTGTGCATAGGGAAATGAAGTGGGCGTCAAATAATGGTGTAGACAGTGAAACAGGTAGTGAACAGGGAAGCATTATCGATCGATCGGTCGGCAACAGCTCGCCTCAGGAATCGGGAATGACAGAACATAATATTGCAAATACTGTAGACTCAGGTTTTGGGTTCTCACCGTTTTCTCAGATGAGTCAAGACACATTTTCCGCTTGTCAAAATGTGAATGTTGCCGGTGCAAATTCACTGCCGAAAAGCACTGAGGAACATGTTTCAGACACCAGTGCATTGTTATTACAATTAATGCAACAAATGGGAGAAAAGCTTCAAAAGTTAGACAGAATAGAACAAAATCAGAGACAAACACAGCAAAAGCTTCAAAAGTTAGACACAATGGAACAAAATCTTCAAAAGTTAGACACAATGGAACAAAATCTTCGGAAGTTAGACACCACACTTGAACAAACACGTGAAGATTTAACTACTGAGTTACATAACATTGAATCGAAATGTCAAAAAGGCTGTAATGACGCAAAAACACAAATTTGTGAGTATTTTCAACCTATTTTTTCGCGGCATGAAAATGCATTACAGAATCACGAAGCAGCCATAAATGAACTGCAAACTATTATTCATGAAAACCATGAGACCTTGCAAGCAAAAATTGACTCAGTTGCATCTACCGATTCGGTTACGCAACTCGCAAAAACTCATGAAAACTTAAAGGACACAATAGATACTCTGAAAATTGGTTCAGAAAGACACAGGGAGGAAATTAGTTCATTATCAGAAAAAGTAGTCGAACTTTCGGATCAGCTAAATAATTTATCTACAAAAGTAGATGATGATCTGAATGAGACAAGACCTGTAGCCTTCACTGACACTGAAGAGTATGAACAAATTAGAAAATTCAAACAAAATCAAAATCAAATCAATACACAGTACAAAAGAGAAATCCGGGAAGTTCAAGATCAGTTGGCACAAGTAATACAAGAATTACATATTTCAGAGGACACTCGCGCTTCAGTACGGGAAGAGGGACATAGAAATACGGAACAACCACAAAATAATAACACAGGAAACTTCGGAAATGAAAGAAATTGGCAAGGCGCATTGAATTTTGAGATGGAACCGCCGAAACAAAGTAACAATGAGCGATGTGCGACTCGCCGACACGATGGCTTTGACTATAAGCTGTTCATTACTACACGTAAATTCAAAACATTTAAGAATTCTGGCAACGACATTCATCCTCAAGCGTGGCTTCATCAATTCTCTCATTGTTTTCCTTCCAACTGGTCATTAGAACACAGATTAGAATTTATGTGTGGCTATTTAGAGAATGAACCAGCTGTAAGAATGCGATCGGTGATTCACGATTGCCACAGTGAAGGAGAATTTTATCATGCCTTCCTCTCAGTATATTGGTCTCAAGCTACACAAGACCGAGTAAACATAGCATCATAATGATGAAACATTTCGAACAATCTGAATTCTCCAGTCTTGTGAAATATTTTGAAGACATGATGCACAAGAATCAGTACCTGTCAAACCCATACAGCCCCTCAGAACTCATCCGCATTTGCTTAATCAAATTACCTGAATATTTACGACATATTATTTTGGCAGGACGTTGCGAAGACGACATTGAAGCTTTCCAGGGACTTTTACAAGAATTGGAAATTGACACTGACAATCACGGAACGCGAAGACAGGAGCACAACAATTACAGGTCACATCCGTCACAATTCCGCGACGAAGGAAATAATAACTGGACACGACAAGGCTATTCTTACAACGTAAATCGTGAACAAAACAGACACCACCCACATGGCAACCACTGGCAGAGTAATAGTTACAGAGAAAGACCACTTTTCCATAGTAATGAATGTGACAGAGACAACCATAGAAACAGACAATATGGGAATCAAAATAATTATTATCAAGGGAGACAGAATAACTTCAGACGCAATGGTCCACCACGCAGTTACGATTCCGGGAGAAATTCTCCACCACATGACCGACGAACAAGAAACTATTTAAACTACCGACAAAACGACAGACCTGAATTCCATCAGAACTAGCGAGCTTCAAACAGGGCAGGGCCTTCTCGTCAAGGTGAATTTGTAGAAGTTAGGTCTCCTAATCCCAATAACGACGTGCGCCAACGAAGAGACAGACAATGACTCGCACCGCAGGCAGCCACGTGCGCCGGCTGGCTCAGCGAAAAATAATATAGATGCTAACCTTGAGAAAAATTTTAGCGTTCCTTACCGACGTATACAACATGATAATTGCTCTGAAGTTTAAACTCTGTCCACTAGGAAGAGTAAAGGATTGCACCACATTTGACATGTAAAACCATTTATTGAGAGATAATCTGCCTTTTAACTTAGTCTTTCCTATAACATTTTTCACTTCACGCTACTACTACAATTTGTCACACTGAGAAACTGTTAAGATGCAACAATGTTTTGAAGTTAACTAACCTAGGGAACATATTTAGACAATATTTCCGAGTGCATTGTTATAGTGAACAGACGACACAGTGTTATTGTGTGTGTACATTCTTGCTTGTTAGTTGCACGATTACGTAACGACTATAAGGCTCACGTACTTAGAACATTTACCAGTACTGCTAATGAGATTTTAATGCAACATTTTGGTTTACTTGAAAATACATCCTGGATTAAAAGTACTTTCTGAGAGATACCAGACGACACAGTGGTTACTTTACGTGACAGCTACACGATTTTATCACGACACTACTAATGAGTGACAATTTACAATGTTGCTTTTGCGGTGTATCTGTTTCATATCTGCACAGTTTTTCTGTATTATTCTGGAAAGTAAAACATGTTTTAGTAGTAACTTTTGTGGTATAGCTACAATGAGACAGCCTTTTTTGTAGCACAACAATACGTTACATTATAGTACTTTCATGATCATGGAAAGGTATGTAATAGCTACAATATCTATACGCAAAGCATTTCACTTTCGTTTATGATGAGGTAAGTACATTGACTTCAGCAGAACTTTGCTTACAGAGGACGATGACTACGACACTTCCACAGAATTATCTTACAGCAAGACGCACATTTAGCGCTACAGGTCACGCATTTGAGTGATTATTTGTGTACTTAAACCATTTATTTTTCAAGATTTTTCAATTACAAAGAAAGTTTTCCGTGATACATTTCATTCCAGTGCTGTAATCTGTAACACCTGAGGGTATAATTACATTAATCCTCAGGGGGGTACACGCCTACTTTGAGTACCATGTGTGTGGCAAGCACAAGAAGCCCTAGCTAATATGGTATTTGCTTATACAACTTTACACATCGATACCATATTTCTCCAAGACAGAATTACACAGCTACCTGATTATTCAACAGAGAAACAAACATTTTTTTTACTACATCAGTGACAGATGTTTATGCAATTACACAGCTGGATAACTTCACACTTATGAAACCGTATTTTGTATGTACTTTGTGAACTGTTAATATTTGTTCGGTACCATTGTGATACTATGAGAGCTTTGAATGTCGTATTTGGTGTGGGATCATGATTTTTAAAGAACGTTTGAGGTAGATGACACTTTTGAAATGAGCAGAGAATGTTTTTTAGGTTTTAAAATATCCAGAAAGCTACGACGATTTTGAGATGTGATTGATCTGTTATGATTTATTATTATGACAACAATGTGTATTATGCTGTTGAGGTATGCTTATGATCAATGAGATGCTATATGAGGAATTTTATTACGCTCTGTATTTATTATGGTGAAATATTGAAGACGTGTTGATGAATATGTATATGTGTAACAAGGTAAGGAATAATGAGTAGTGGTTAGGGACTCTGATTTGTGGAGAAGGATGTTGGAAACCAAGAATCGTACTTTAGAATTATGAAATGTGTGTACATGTGTGAATGTATCACAATGGCACTGAAAATTTTTTGGACAGTGTTGTATTTATAGGATTTTGTTTCTACATATTTGTAACGCAAATTCTCGACCTGTGAAATTTTTTATATGAGACTGTCACTGTAGCGCAAACTGCTGTCGTAAATATTTCGATAGGAGAGTTAAGTGACCTTCACGTAATCCGTGGTGGGCACCCAGCTGCATGATAGTCGCCTGAGAAAAAGCCATTAGTGTGTGCCTTTAGAGGCACAGGTGGAGAAAAAAAAGAGACCATTAACCTCGCTATTGACATTACTTTGTAGAAAGCATCGCAAATATGACATGCTCATTACTTGGAAACATATGATTACTCGTACTTTGTGCTACTTACTGAAATGCTTATGAATTGATGGGAAATATTCCTACATCTGCATACCTGATTATGACAAGTGTCTTTCTACGAGAATTGAGAGAATTTCTACTAACTTATGAAATGCCTCATGACTACTGAATGATTAGTTTATGCTTTACTTTGTACATAGTTACTTATTTTATTTTATATCTGTTTTCCAGGTGTGTTGCATCATTGCATTTATAAAATAAAATTAAATGCATTTGCTAATGTGAACACTTTCTGTCAACAGATCTATTAGATAATAATTTTATGATCCACGTTCTTCAAAAAAAACAAAAAAAAGGAGCACTTGGGAAGGAAAAAACAATAAGAAGGGACTAATAACAGCAACTGCATACATAATTTACTTTTCAAGTACTTGGTAATTTCTTTCGTAGAATAAGTTGTGGTGCACCACTTTAATTACATAGACATTAAGATATGAATAGACATTTCCCTTATCTGCATTGTTGTCTTTAGTGTACTATTTTTCTGCTTGAGCTTTGTCATGTTTAGGTATAAGTTACTGCATTTGCTGCTGTTGTGTACCAGGCATATTGCTATTGAATTTCACTTTGTATTACTCGGTTAAGCCAGTTTTACTACTGATTTATTTTTCTTGTTTGCTCCACAGTGCCTTATATTAGTTGTAATGTTGCATTTTCTCTGTTAATTTAGATTTACTGCTGCTTGCCTTGCCAATGTGCATTTTTTGTCATTGCTGTTTGTGTTAATTGTTTTGTACTGCTGCACTGCCTCGTCCCTTAGTTTAGCATCTGAGCTCAGTAGATATAAGTTAGCTTAAGATGGGGTAGACTATGTAAGAGAATGAGTTGCGATGAATTGGAAGAAATGCATTGAGAAGTTATATGAAAAAAGTACAGAAAGCAAGTATAGATAGGGACTTTTTGGAAATAATGAAGAATGAAGGGAGATCTCTGAGAAGTAAAGAAAGTTTTGTTTGCAAAATACTGCAGTAAAACAAACCCTGTCCTTTCCTTGTGTTATCCCACTATGTTTTTGTGTACCCTAGTGTATTTGTGTTTTTCCTGTCTTTATGTGTTTAGCTGATCAGAGTTATGTTGTAGAATAAAAGAACAAATTATCTCAGCGAGACAGGGACCGCCGCCATCGCGACCTTGGGACCCTGGGGGCCCCTTTTTTTTTTATCAGTTGCTGACCCTCATGAATCGAAACGTGACGCGCCGAGGGTCAGCAACTGATAAAAAAAAAAGGGGCCCCCGGGGTCCCAAGGTCGCGATGGCGGCGGTCCCTGTCCTGCTGAGATAATTTGTCCTTTTAGGACAATTATCTGGGCAAGCACCCACGCCAGCAAAAGGTTGGCGTGTGTAAAAGTTGTCTTTTTGGAGTGACAGACATGTGAGTATAGATAACTGAAATTGCTTAGCAATTTAAACATTATTTATTCTGTTTTGTTTTAATGCTCATGTGTGAAGTTGATGTTTCAAAAGTTATTCTGATCTTTTAGGTATGTACTTATGTCATTATTCTTGTAACACTGATGTATATGTCTATTTCTATTCTTTTGTAAAGCCTGTGTTACTACAAATGTTCTCTGTACTGTTATGTTCTTTAATGATGTATTTTGTACCTTTGTAACTGTATTCCTATGTTGTAAATTTATAATTGTATAGACACCAGTTCTTCAAATTAAGTATCAATTCACTGCACATGTTTCTGTTGGTCGTAGTATATTCACAATATGTGAAACAAAAAGAGGACTGTTAGTGCTTGCACGTGTGTTAATAATTCAGTAAGGGACTGGTTAACAGCATTACTGGTTCCAAGGTCAACTCCAAAAACTTTGTGAGTGCACAAGTGATGGTTTATGGACTTGCTATACTGTCCGCAAGACTCTTTGATGGTGATTGTGCTCATGCACAGTAGCAACAGGTGGCTGCTGGCCATATCTACAAGGACTACAGTGGATCTGCATCTTTGATGGCCCACCAATATCATTATTACTACAAAGACTGCAGTGGGTCGGCACCTCTGGTGGCCCACCAATACCATAATCTCTAACAAGGCTACAGTGGTCTGCTCTGTGATGACCTACCTACCAATATTCTTCAACTTCGACTGACTCTGCTGTGGGTTTGCTCTGTTGTGGCCCATTACCTGTCTGCATGTCAAGAGTCAGCACTGTCTTTCCATTGGAAGGACAACACTACTTCAAGACTGCATGGAAATCCACTACTTCCGTGTGCATTCTCTTTTACTACTCAGACTTTGAAAAAAAAAAAAAAAAAACACTGCAATTTTACTGTGATGAATGATCAGGACTGTCTTTACGGACTGTGAGAAAATTTTAGCTTTTGACCAACATTGTATCAATAAGTGTGCTCATTTGATCTCCTTGTTATTGTAATTATGAAAATTTTTTTCAAATCTGTATTGGCCACTGCCCAAAACAATTTGTAAAATTTTTTGTGGGGAGCATGGGAGCTACGTAAGTAGGCTGTTTAAGTTTTCTTATTGGTAACGCCACGTAGCGCTCTGTATGAAAATCACTGGCTGTGCTGTGTGCAGTCTGTGGCTAGTTTGCATTGTTGTCTGCCATTGTAGTATTGGGCAGCGGCAGCTGGATGTGAACAGCGCGTAGCGTTACGCAATTTGAGGTGAGCCGCCAGCAGTGGTGGATGTGGGGAGAGAGATGGCGGAGTTTTGAAATTTGTAAGACTGGATGTCATGAACTGCTATATATATTATGACTTTTGAACACTATTAAGGTAAATACATTGTTTGTTCTCTATCAAAATCTTTCATTTGATAACTATGCCTATGTGTAGTTAGTGCCTTCAGTAGTTAGAATCTTTTATTTAGCTGGCAGTAGTGGTGCTCGCTTTATTGCAATAGTTCGTGTAAAGAAGATTTTTGTGAGGTAAGTGATTCATGAAAGGTATAGGTTAATGTTATTCAGGGCCATTCTTTAGTAGGGATTTTTGAAAGTCAGATTGCGTTGCGCTAAAATTATTGTGTCAGTTTAAGGACAGTCATGTATAATGTTTCAAAGGGGACGGTTCACTGTTTACATCTGCACAACACGTTCTTAGATTATGTCGTACTGAAATTAGCTGTATCGATAGAGGACTTGCGTATCAAACCGATTTAATTGTTAAAAACTTATCACTAACAAATTGATAAAAATATAATTCAAAATTTATAAAAATATTTTTAATAACTCTGGGAATACGTAGCCTCGCCTCAACTCTGTCCAGTGTTTTTGATGGTCTATGCTCTTTACAGAAGTCTTCAGTCTAAGACATTGGCTCGTAACAACAAGGAAAGATAAGTTTCTGGAAGTCGTCAAAAAAATTAACAGTCGTCTTATACACCTCAGATTCAATTCTTGAATGGATACTTGAGCTATATAAACGCATTGTTTGTAGTTGTAGTTGCTTCATGTAGATATTCTTCTATTCCTTCTGAACTTATCCTGCAGCCGTTTGTAGAAGTACTCGTTCATCTGAAGTGGCAGAAACATTATTAGCATAATTTCATTTATAAGTCACAACGTTAGTCGAATTAAAAAAAAAGCGAAATTCCTAATTAGTAGTTCTGTTTCGGTAGTGTGATAGTTGTATCTCTGTAGAATAAGACACCACCATACGACTATTCAGTAAGAAGTACCGCAGCCACCAGTGGACGCACGAGAAGGCAACTTGCAGGTCACTTCACCCCAGGCAGACCTCACTAAATCGTTATATACATATAAAGTGGAAACTTCAAGCTTGTTTAGCCTGCGACAACAGACAATGGGTGAGCCTGAATAAGGTTTCTCGTAGTTGCCTTCCTTCCACCTATATTTATCTGTCCAAAATCTGTGACCTCTCGTTGTAGGAAGATCATTCCTGTTTTTCCCTACTAGCCACTAAGATAATTATTATCACATTATCTACATTTACTGAGAACTTCAAATACCCGTCATCATTCTCTAGTGTTTCAGTATCCCACACCTTTACACATTAATTCTTTCTGGCAATTCTCTTAAACTTCAGGCTACTCCTCATCTAGGTCTATGTCGGCTCTTGTTTATGCCTTACAATCCAGTATCCGGTTTCGGAATCTCCGACCATGACGCTATACAGTTGAAACCTTACTGTCTCGCCAGGCCTTTTCGATGTATGCCTCCTCCTTCTGTGATTTCTGAATAGTATATTCATATCATATTCATTACTGATAGCTGAAACGTGTTACAGAACACAATTAGCCTTTCTCTTCCCTCACACTTTCTACCGAACCCATTCTCTCACTTGCGCCTTGTCCCGCAGTTACGCAGGGTCGGCCATGATTAACCGGATTTGGCATGTTCATTGTAAGGAGTGGTCGGATGCCTTTCCTGCCGCCACCCCGTACCCCCCCCAGGATGAAATTAGTGTACCCCAGCTGTCTGCGTCTAGTGTAAATCGTGAAATAGTGCGAATGTGTTTCAAATGTCTGTGAGTCGTGTAACTGAAGCGGGGCGTGGGGACCAGCCCGGTATTCACCTAGTAGGATGCGGAAAACCACCTAAAAACCACATCCTGGTTGACCGGCACACCGGCCGCCGTCGTTAATCCGCCGTGCCGATTCGATCTGGGGCCTCCGCTGCTACCCGAGTCCAGGAAGCAGCGCGTTAGCGCTCTCGGCTATCCTCGTGGGTCTACTTTCTACTGAACCCATATTCTCACGTAACTCTGTTTCCTTTGCCTTCGCCTACTACAGGGTCACAATTCCAAATGATTATTAGAGTCTTATCTCCTTCAAACATGGAGAATTTAGCTGCATGTACGATAGTAACTGCAGCGGATAGTGGATAACTGAATCAATTTAACTTTCAACAATCTGGTAAAAAAACACTGTAGCCTTCAGCAGACGGAACGAGCTTGATAAATATATATTACTTATGTACTCGAAGCAGGAAAGTCTTCTGGTCGGGCCATGCATGCATTACTTTTGTTTTTCTCAGTGATGTTGGTCGTGGATATGACGTAGTCTTCCGTTTCCGGAACTGACACGCAAACGAATTGTGTGAGCGGCCACTCAGTTATTTACAGTAGGGAAAAGAATACCTTTACCAAGCGCGTCAAGTTGACTGCACTGCGATCTATGGAATAATTATTTTCTTCTTTGCACACGTTTCATAAGGCATTCAGCTTACCTCTGGTTTGATAGGAGTGGTAAAACATCGAGTTTTCTGATAACACAAACTTGCTGTAGACTTCCAGAAAATCACTTCACGGCCACCACTTAAGGCTGTGTGGGGAAATCACTTTGTTTCCGCAAGCCTCATCACCCCTGCTACTTATATTATTATTAGTCAACTATGAATGCACAATTTGGCCTATTACAGCTGTTGAATTTCGGTTAGTGTTTTTTTGGGTCAGCACTTGAATCGGAACCTGTATGACGGCCAGTTAATTCTCTGTCTTTCTTTCCCAGTTCTCTATTTATACCACCTGCTTTCAATAGCTTTCCTCAGTACCTTTTGCAAATTATTATTAATAAATAAGTTTGTTAGATTTTTATCTTCAGTTACACGTTGTGACTCATCTTTGCACTTAGCTATTGGACAAGCCTTCTTTGTCTCACATTTATAATTTTATTTGCCGTTGTTTTCCCAGTTTTCATCTCAATACACGCTCATGGCATAATCTTACCATAAATCCTCAGGCTTTTTCTCCCACAGCCACAATCAGACTCCAAAACGTCTCATGTTAGAGGCTTATTTCAGTCCGTAATTCACATCAATAACAAAACTAATTTTTTCGAGGAAAGAGCTTAGTGAGTTAAGATGAATTTATTTCAAGACAGGTTAAGATCTAAATTACAAACTTTGGGATAATTGTTCAGAATCATCTCAGTGCATTTCATCGTTACAACCATTTCCATTAGCAATAGTACCACCAGTTATGCTCACTTTCAACTTTTGCACACTGTATTACCCTTTCAACGTCCTCATGATTTGGGCATGTAGGCCTCACCTACAGTTGTTGGTAACAGTTTGCTCTCGAGTTCTGATGATGATAATCGTAGCACAGAATAGTTTACACTAACTAACTCTGTGCCTTATCTATGAATTCATAACAAATCCTTCTTCCGATACAATGTTCCTGCTGCTGTTGGTATTACCCTCCATTCGTCTGGCCAGTAATCCTTACCCTCTTTCCATTTCACCGATCTGTACTACATCTAGAGTCAGTCTTTAGGTTTCCCTTTTATAATTTTTTAGCCCCCCCTATTACATTCAGATCTAAGACATTCAAAAGCCCAACACGAACAATGTTAGTCCTTCGTAAATTGATGAAATTTCTTACGGCTACTTCCCCATTGACAGTCGCATCTAGGAAATCAGAATATTCTGTAAATGGAGTGGTAAACGGAATTTGTGTGAAATGGTCGCCCTATAGAAAACGTTGTTCCTCTGACACTTTGCGATGGATAAGCGTGTGAGGTATACCTGTATAAAATGCTTAGGTTCAGTGACTATAAAGGAACTGGATTATTATTCAAACCTGGCTATTGTAGGAGAACAGTGAGCTTCAGTGAAATTCTGGCAAATGGTCACTTTGCATAGTAGATCTATATTTAGCAATTGCATACAACCGCTCGTTCACAGGTAGATCCGTACCGAAAGACTGGAAAATTGCTCAAGTCGCACCAATACCTAAAAATGGAAGTAGGAGTAATCCGCTGAATTACAGGCCCATATCACTAACGTCGATTTGCATTTGGGTTTTGGAACATGTACTGTGTTCGAACATTATGAAGTAACTCGAAAAAAACGATTTATTGACACATAATCAGCAGGGATTCAGAAGCTATCGTTTTTTGAAAAACAACTTGCTCTTTATACTCATGAAGTAATGAGTGCTGTCGACAGGGGATGCCTTGATTCTATATTTTTAGATCCTAAAGGCTTTCGACACCGTTCCTAACAAGGGTCTTCTAACCAAACTGTGTGCCTATTGCAATATCATCTCAGATGTGCGACTGGATTCGTGATTTCGTGTCAGAATGGTCACAGTTCGTAGTAATAGATGGCGGGTCATCGAGTAAAACAGAGGCAATATCAGGTGTTCCCCAAGGAAGTGTTATAGGCCCCCTATTGTTCCTGATCTATATTAACGACATAGGAGACAATCAGGGTAGCTGTCTTAGATTGTTTGCAGATGATGCTATCATTTGCCGTCTGGTAAAGTCATCAGAAGATCAAAACGAATTGCAAAATGATTCAGATAAGATATTTGTATGGTGCGGAAAGTGTCAACTGAACCTGAATAAAGAAAAGTGAAGATAATTCACATGAGTGCTAACACAAAGCCGCTAAATTTCGATTGTGCCATAAGTCACACAAATCTGTAGGCTGCAAATTCAACTAAATACTTAGGGATTAGAATTATTAATAATCTAAATTGGAACGATCACATAGGTAACATTGTGGGTAGAGTAAACCAAAGACAACGATTCATTGGCAGAACACTTAGGTGCAACAGGTCTACGAAAGAGACTGCATACAACACGTCTGTCCGCCCTATTCTGGAATTGTGTTCTGCGATGTGGGATCCGTGTCAGATGGGAGTGAGAGATGACATCGAAAAAGTTCAAAGAAGGGCAGCTCGTTTTGTATTATCGCGAAATATGGGATCAGAGGTCATATACAGGGAGCGATAAGCTATTTACAATCTGTACAGAAACCAGATGGCAGTTATAAGAGTCGAGGGGCATGAAAGTGAGGCAGTGGTTTGGAAGGGTGCGAGGCAGGGTTGTAGCCTATCCCCGATGTTATTCAATCTTTATATTGAGCAAGCAGTAAAGGAAACAAAAGAAAAATTCGGAGTAGGAATTTATATCTGTGGAGAAGTAATAAAAACTTTGAGGTTTTCCGATAACATAGTAATTCTGTCAGAGACAGCAAAGGACCTGGAAGAGCTGTAGCATGGAATGGACAGTGTCATGAAAGGAGGATATAAGATGGACATCAACAAAATCAAAACGAGGATAATGGAATGAAATCGAATAAAATCGGGTGATTCTGGGGGGAACTAGATTATTAAGTGAGACACTTAAAGTGGTACATGAGTTTTGCTATTTGGGAAGCAAAATAACTGGTGATTGTCGAAGTAGAGAGGATATACAATGTAGATGGGCAATGGCAAGGAAGGCGTTTCTGAAGGAGAGAAATTTGTTAACATCGAGTATAGATTTAAGTGTCAGGAAGTCGTTTCTGAAAGTATTTGTATGGAGTGTATTCGTGTATGGAAGTGAAACAGGAACGATTAATAGTTTAGGCAAGAGGAGAATAGAAACTTTCGAAACGTAGTGCTACAGAAGAATGGTGAAGATTAGTTGGGTCGATCACATAGCTAATGAGGACGTAATGAATCGAATTGGGGAGAAGAGAAATTTGTGGCACAACTTGACTATAAGAAGGGATAGGTTGGTAGGGCATGTTCTGAGACATCAAGGGATCACCAGTTTAGTACTGGAGGGCCGCGCGGAGGGTAAAAATCGCAGAGGGAGACCAAGAGATGAATAAACTAACCAGATTCAGAAGGTTGTAGGCTGCAGTAGGTATTGGGAGATGAAGAAGCTTGCACAGGATGGAGTAGCGTGGAGAGCTGCATCAAACCAGCTGACTGAAGACCACAACAACATCATGCCTCGGACATGGATGTGTGTGATGTCCTTAGGTTAGTTAGGTTTAAGTCGTTCTTAGTTCTAGGGTACTGATGACCACAGATGTTAAGTCCCATAGTGCTCAGAGCCATTTGAACCATGATACGTGAACTGGAGACGTAATCATTAAAACAAAGGCGTTTTTCGTTACTTCAGAATCTTCTCATGATATCTCAATCAACAATTTTCTCCTCTGATTGCGAAAACATTCTGCTGGCACCCACGTACATAGGGCTAAATGATCCTCACGATAAAATAAGAGAAATCAGGGCTCGCACAGGAAAATTTAACTGCTCAGTTTTCCCGCGCAAACGTTAGAGACTGGAACGGTAGGTAGATAGCTTGAAGGTGGTTCATTGAACCCTGTACCAGGCACTTTATAGTGAATAGCAGAGTAATCACGTAGATATAGATGTAGGCGTAGGTAAATTGGCCTGAGACAGACAAAAGGAAAAATAAAAGACTCCGATGTGTGGACTCTAGTTTCCTACGGAACATATTTGGATGTTTCTCCATAAACCGTGTCACACAGTCCTTTCCAGATACCTTTTTCTCTTTCTTGAATGAATCTGATAGGTTTCTTCGCTTAAGAAACTTATCTGTAACGTGGGCGCGGGCTTAGCCGGGCGGTCTAGTGCGCTGCAGTCATGGACTTTCGGGCTGGTCCCGGCGGAGATTCGAGTCCTCCCTCAGGCATTGGTGTGTGTGTTCGTCCTTAGGATAATTTAGGTTAAGTAGTGTGTAAGCTTAAGAACTGATGACCTTAGCAGTTAAGTCCCGTAAGATTTCACACACACATGTAACGTGGGGTAAGCTAGTTATTGATATGCTATGATATATTCGTTTCTTGTCAGAACTGTGGTTAAGGAGTTCTTCCCGTTGCTCTTCGTTGAACGTATATCTGAAGTTCACGTCTTTTCTTTCTTACAGTATCCCGTTCCTATTGAATGGCATGGGAATCCCATGACTGTGGTGATTATGTTAATTATATTATATTATATTATGTTAATTAATTAACATATATCTGCAATAAGAGCACATGTCCAAGTTGTTAAACACAATGCCTTGTTATACTTACTGTTAATGATCCCCCTCCTCCCCCCCTCCACCCAACTGAATATGTGAGAACGACTGAGAGGTGACTCACCGAGGGGTGAGCCAAGTCGAGGCGTGTAGAAAAACACCGTCAAGTGTGTCATAGACCTTATTACGTCAATGGTACACATAAGGTCTTATGGTGACTTAGGTGATGGCGCCACGAGGTGTGCGTGCATGGGTCAGCGCCAATGTCAATACCGGAATCTGCTGCGTCGGCGCCCGGTTGCCCATCCTTGCAGACGCAGCGCTCCTACTCTTCCCACGGCTAAGTGGCAGCCGCCCATGTTGACTGCGAAGCTAGCCCGGGACATGGCTGGCTACTTCATCAGGTGCAACTTATGGATCCCATGTAAAGGGGTTGGTCGCCGATACCCATCACCAGAAATTCGTCGGGGTTGGCCTGCAACTCAAACAATCGTCATTCTCTCCAGCTCCAGACGCGGACGGAATGGCGACTCAACTCCCGATTTGAGCCTCCGGGCTGACTTATTTATACGTCTGCCGGCCGGGGTGGCCGAGAGGTTCTAGGCGCTATAGTCTGGAACCGCGCGACCGCTACGGTCGCAGGTTCGAATCCTGCCTCAGGCATGGATGTGTGTGGCGTCCTTAGGTTAGTTAGTTTTAAGTAGGGGACTGATGACCTCACCAGTTAAGTCCCATAGTGCTCAGTCATTTAAACCAATGCCTCTGACGCAGTTCCTCTGGCGGGGACAAGTGGAGCGCTCTTTAATACACTACTGGCCATTAAAGAAGATGACGTGCTACACACGCGAAATTTGACCGACAGGAAGAAGATGCTGTGATATGCAAATGATTAGCTTTTCAAAGCATTCACACAAGGTTGGCGCCGATGGTGACACCTACAACCTTCTGACATGAGGAAAGTTTCCAACCGATTTCTCATACACAAACAGCAGTGGATCGGCGTTGCCTGGTGAAACGTTGTTGTGTTGCCTCGTGTAAGGAGCAGAAATGCGGACCATCACGTTTCCGACTTTGATAACGATCGGATTGTAGCCTATCGCTATTGCGGTTTATCGTATCGCGATATTGCTGCTCTCCCGTTAGCAGAATATGGAATCGGTGGGTTCAGGAGGGTAATACGGAACGCCGTGCTGGATCCCAACGGCCTCGTATCACTAGCAGTCGAGATGAGAGGCATCTTATCCGCATGGCTGTAACGGATCGTGGAGCCACGTCTCAATCCATTAGTCAACACATGGGGACGTTTGCAAGACAACAACCATCTGCACGAACAGTTCGACGACGATTGCAGCAGCATGGACTATCAGCTCGGGGACCATGGCTGCATCACAGGCAGGAGCGCCTGAGATGGTGTACTCAACGGCGAACCTGGGTGCACGAATGGCAAAACGTCATTTTTTGGGAAGAATCCTGCAGGTCCTGTACGGGCCTTTCTGGATACAGAAAATGTTCGACTGCTGCCCTGGCCAGCACATTCTCCTGATCTCTCACCAATTGAAAACGTCTGGTCAATGGTGGACGAGCAACTGGCTCTTCACAATGCGCCAGTCACTACTCTTAATGAACTGTGGTATCGTGTTGAAGCTGCATGGGCAGCTGTACCTGTACACGCCATCCAAGCTCAGTTTGGCTCAATGTCCAGGCGTATCAAGGCCGTTATTACGGCCAGAGGTGGTTGTTCTGGGTACTGATTTCTCAGGATCTATGCACCCAAATTGCGTGAAAATGTAATCACATGTCAGTTCTAATATAATATATTTGTCCAATGAATACCGTTTATCATCTTCATTTCTTCTTGGTGTTGCAGTTTTAATGGCCAGTAGTGTAGATACAAAGTCAGATTTCCTCAGCCCGCTCCCACCTCTACACGCTAGGCGCTGTAACTACAACCTACTGGTATTTCACATCACGTCAGTGCTCTGTGCTCCCCTCATTACTTCACATCTGTATACAGTGCCTAATGAGCCATGCCTTCGTTTTCTGAGTATCAATATTGCTCGCACCTACCATCCGATGTAACAATCGGTCGCTTAACTACCACCTTCCAGTCACAGCTGCACGATATTTACTAGAATTCCCGAAACCCACACTTATATTTAGTCGTGGCGCAGCATTGTTTTATGAAATACTCTCGTCGTATTATTAGTTTGCTTTGTCGGGAAACAAGGTAAGTACATTACAAAATATATGGCCAGGCAAACAGGACATTTGGCCACTTTGTCCCATTAGGCGGTTGGCTATTATGTCCAAGTGCAAATCCTTATGGCACATGTTCTTTGAATACAGAATTATATAACCTAGGCAATTCGAAAAGCTAAACTATAATGTTTTCCCAGAATTGTAAAAATTAGGTGTCACCACTTTCACCTGAAAGGTCACCATGGCTGTCATGACATTTTTTCAAAAGCAAGCCCCATGTCCTGTGGGTACACATAATGTATCTCCATCCTCCTCCCATTGATCATTTCTGATTCTTCCAAAAAATGGTTCAAATGGCTCTGAGCACTATGGGACTTAACTTCTGAGGTCATCAGTCCCCTAGAACTACTTAAACCTAACTAACCTAAGGACATCACACACATCCATGCCCGAGGCAGGATTCGATCCTGCGACCGTAGCGGTCACGCGGTTCCAAACTGAAGCACTTAGAACGGCACGGCCACACCGGCGGGCATGATTTTTCCACTCGATAGGAATAATTATCCGTCCTAAGAACAAGAAGATATTCCGAACCTCTGTCCGCTCTTTTACAAAACTGTTGCCCTTGGGAACGAGGGTGTCTTCTTAACCAGAGGCCTGGAGCAGCCACTGCTGATTATTTTTATTCAGATTTAAAAAGTAGCAGGGATCGAACCTAGGAATTAGGATGTCTCGATTCGTAGTCAGACAACACTCTTAAACGACGGTAATTTTACAGAGGTGATAAGATACTGGAATATCTAACAGGTCTGAGACCAACAAGTACTGCTATCAGTGAATGGAGGTAACGTGTGTAGCCCGCTGGAAGGCCACAGGGGATGTTAATTAAGCTAATTGGTACGAATCACCTCTTAAACGTTTGAAAAATCAGTGGTCAGAGTTTCATTGTTCTCCAGGAGCTGCGTGTTGTGTTTGTATGAAAGTGTTTTGGGACTAGGGAGAAGACAACTAGGCAGCCAGTGTGAAGTAGTATCGCCTGCAGGGCAAGCAATAATATACTGTGGTCAAGCTACTGATAAAATATGATAGTATGACTCACAGGATATAGAGATGTAGGCAAACTGACGATGCGGGTGGTTTTTTATGGTTGGAGGCGGCAAGTGAGAAAGTGCAGCTAGATGTCTTCGCAGAATACTTGATCGAAGGGATAAACAACTCAGAGTAGCGAATCAAATGCCGGTGAAGTTTATCGAGGTTTCCAGGATGGCCTTTAAAAAAAGTGAAGAAGGAAGACTTTGCTGCTAGGTCAGAGATAAAGCGCTTGTACTTCTAAGCGTAAGTCACTCAGAATTTTTGTTCTGAGCGACAGCATTATTTCTTTCTATCCTTCAAATTTTTTCTGTTTCGTTTTCCCGTTTCTCTTTGTGGTAAATCGACAACACAGGGAAACGGTACAGTGCCATCCACAAAATGAGTATAATTTAGAGATGCGTGACCCCGTAATACACATTTCTTCTTCAGTTACCCAAGCTCTGGAAATTCCGCTAGGACTTCTGAGAAAAATTTTGGTGGTATGTATCCCCTTGATTAACTCTTCTTTCTGTCCTCAATTTTTCACTTTGCTAATGAAGGCTGACTGGGGCTGTGGGACAAACAAGGATATCCTTCAGGATAGTACTGTATGTTGATATGTCTCTCAAGGGCTCTAAGAAGTCTTGCTGAATCTGGATAAGACATTCTGCATTATCAGAAACGATTCTTAGACACAGTGGTGATTCGTACTCACAGCGACTTACGTAGCTGTCTCGTGGACTACGAAGGATCCATATAGCTACATAGAGTTCAAACGTCAGCCCAGTTCTTTGCTTGAATAAAATCTGTTTTCTTTACATGCTGCTTGGGAAATTTTGTGTAAGGAAATAAAATTTTCACTATTTAGTGAAGCTTGCTCCTCAGAACTTTCCTACTTCAATTGAAATGTTCGATTCTGTATAAATGTCAGCCTGACTTGAAGTAATTTTGGCCTCACACATTGCATAATAGTTTCAGTTGTCCTCGAGATTGCTCAATGTAGCTATCAAGTTCTTTGTGTGGGGTTGAAATATCGCACAATGCATTTACTTAATTAGTGGTGTTGTAGGAAGTCTCAGTAATTTTTGAATAAATACTGATGACGTCAAAAAGTAATAGTATTCAAATGGCTTTTAATGAAACAAAATACTTTTGGTCTATTATTTGGAAACCATAAAAAGGAACCTATGCCATGGACAACGAGACAGCCATAACAATACAAGTAATATTTATCTGTTAATGTAACGTCTCTGTCCTTGTGAAACTCTATAAGCGTTGACAACCCTAGAAAAGTTAGTTCAACAAAGGATATTTACTTTCTGTACATGTATGAATATTTCGACAGTAAGGGATATGTAATATTATATCATGCTGCTAGCCAACAAGTTGGTTTTTGATCCCAGTTCCAGGTAATTATTGTTCCATTTTCAGTGTAATTGAAATTAATTAAGAAAAACCTTGTAACAATTGTAGAACAGTCGTCCTGTTTTGAAGTTTTTAACTTGTGAATAATGTTCACTTAAATGTCATGTATGGTGCTCTGTGCTATGTCTGCAAGAGATGCACATTCATGTGAGGACAAGGACGAAGAGAAAATCCATGACAAGCTGTATGGCTGTATAAAGGACATCTGGAGACTAAGAACTGTACAAAACAAGGCTCACTAATTTTGTCGATGATGTTTGGGTAATACACGCATCAAAAACTGTTTTGCATCAGCCAGGTTCCCAGAACTCCGGTAGATACACGTTGACTGTGGATAGTGCGTCACAGACACAGTCCCTTTGACTGTTCAGAGATGTCACTAAACCCGCCTGAAGACTTAAATAACAATGCATGCACAGTGCCTAGTAGTCGGAGGGGATGCTACAGCCGAACAGTTACAGTCATTCCACCAGGAAGGAGGTACATGGCTCGTGTTGTCTGTAGTTCAACCGTGCGTAGACGGTCAATACCGCTGTTCGATCGCGTCAGCATTGTATTTTGTGCCACGAAGGGCTCTCAACGATGGAAGTGTCCAGGCGTCTCGGAGTGAACCAAAGCGATGTTCTTCGGACATGGACGAGATACAGAGAGGCAGGAACTGTCGATGAGATGCCTCGCTCAGGACACCTAAGGGCTACTATTGCAGTGGATGACCGCTACCTGCGGATTATGGCTCGGAGGAACCCTAACAGTACCGCCACTATGTTGAATAATGCTTTTCGTGCGCAGCCACACGACGTCGTGTTACGACTCAAAACTGTGCGCTATAGGCTGCATGATGCACAACTTCACTCCCAACGTTCATGGAGAGGTCTATCTTTGTAACCACTACAGCATGCAATGCTGTACAGATGGGGCCAACGACATGCCGCATGGACCGTTCGGGATTGGCATCAGGCTCTCTTCACCGATGAGTGTCGCTTGTAACCCCCCCCCCCCCCCACACAAAATTTAAATAAATAATATGAATAATACTCCCCACCGAAATTCGTTTCCATTTAGCGTAACCTCAAAACAGAAAAATTCCTAAACCTCTCAACAGTAAAAATTATAATTATGTCGTTCACATTCAGTGTAACGTCCCAACAAAAAATAAATTCAGTAACGTGGTGATAATACAATGTAACTAACCTCTCTATTAAATTGTCACTCACTTATGACTTTCCAATAATTGACTGTGAATTTAACCTGGTAAATTTTGGACGTCAGCCGCGCTGCGTCATGGCCCTGAAAGATCATTCTGAATAAAAAAAAAGAAAATTCTTACCTCAGTGAAGTCGCCGGATAACGCATATATATCTGCTCTTAAGAAAATAAATTTTTCTGGCACAGCCCTGTGCAATGCTGGCCGATAGATGTTTCATTTATGAAAGGGAAACAACTGATTTTTCTTTTGCAATAATCGGGATGATTATGGATTGGAGAAATTAGTAAATTCTTTAAACTGAAATGAATGGTTGTTAAAAAATTACTTTATATGAGAAAGATTATTATTATGACATTTTTTAAAACATTTACATGGGAGTTGAGATAACATTACTACATATGCGCGAGGCTGCTTTTTACCTTATACAATAATACTCAGGCTCCGGCATCGCTGCACCGCGACCAGCCACCCAACACGATACACCAGACCAGACCAGAGCAGACTGCAGACTAGCAACAACTTGCTGCTACAGCTGCACAGTTCCTACTGCAGTCAACACTGCTCTCTGGTCAGTAATTCTTTTATACCTTGCATATCACAGGCAGCGCATGAGCAATACATCGAAATTACGTCTGCTCGGACCTCTTACACGCTTATGCATTCAACCAAACAATCGTCAGAGACACACGGTCCAGCGAGTGCAGCAGGGCAGAGGTTCCCTGCTGTTTTTGGGTGGCATTATGTGGGGCCGACGTAGGCCGCTGGTGGTCGTGGAAAGCGCCGTAACGGCTGTACGATACGTCAATACCATCCTCCGACCGATTGTGCAACTATATCGGCAGCATATTGGCTACGCACTCGTCTTCATTGACAACAATTCGCGCCGCCGTCGTGCACATCTTATGAATGACTTCCTTCAGGATAACGACATCGCTCGATTAGAATTGCCAGCATGTTCTCCAGATATGAATCTTATGCAACATCCCTGGGATAGATTGAAAAGGGCTGTTTATGGACGACGTGAACCTCCAATCACTCTGAGGGATTTACGCTGAATCGCCGTTGAAGAGTGGGAAAATCTAGATAAGCAGTGCCTTGATGAACTTGTGGATAGCATATCACGACTTACACGGGCATGCATCAATGCAAGAGGACGTGCTACTGGGTATTAGAGGTACCGGTGTGTACAACAATCTGGCCCACCACCTCTGAAGGTCTCGCTGTATGGAGGTACAACAAGCAATGCGTGGTTTTCGTTAGCAATCAAAAGGGCAAAATTGAGATGGAATGCTAAGATCTTTAAAGAACTACCTGAAGATCCAAGTAAAGCTCACAGACACACACACGCACACGCACACGCACACACACACACACACACACACACACACACACACACACACACCACACACACATACACAAAGACCCCTTCACCACCTCCCCCCCCCCCCCCCCCCACCCAAGAAATCCTGTTCTGATTGCCAAATCTGAAATTCGCGCCAAGAAAGGAGCAGGTAAGGGAGGAGGAGATTAGTTTTTAACGTCCCGTCGACAACGAGGTCATTAGAGACGGAGCGCAAGCTCGGGTGAGGGAAGGATGGGGAAGGAAATCGGCCGTGCCCTGTCAGAGGAACCATCCCGGCATTTGCCTGAAGCGATTTAGGGAAATCACGGAGAACCTAAATCAGGATGGCCGGAGACGGGATTGAACCGTGTTCCTCCCGAATGCGAGTCCAGTGTGCTAACCACTGCGAGAGCAGGTGAATATCTGATAAACATTAACAATGTGTGTTTCAGAGAATATAATTTATATAGTGTCTTGGGACTTATAAAGCAGAGTAAACAAAAACTGAGTACACTAAACCTACATCTAATATCAAACGATAGTTACAGGATAAAGTAATTAATCAGTGATGACAGACTAAGATACGGTAATGACAATATTGAATTCTAAAGTTATCAAAGCTGCGGAAAAAATGTGGCCGTATAGCACAAGATGAATATTCTCGACCCAGATTTCTTTCTGCATTCCCACATTTTTTAATATCCGCTGCAGAAGTAACTGATACAGGGTGGTCCAAAAAACAAGATAGAAAGTATGTTAAACCCCTGATTTCACATGTATTGATATAATTCTTCCATATTGAAATAGGACGTACATTGACATTTCACATGGATGCCTGATTACCGGAAATAAGGAAGAAGCAATATGGAATCACTGACCTTGTAAAAATGATTATCCATCGTAAGAAAATTTTATGAGAATAGTCGCAGTAAGACACTGTTCGACGGGCATGTCTGTCACAGTTCGGAAAGAGAAGGACACCTAGTGAGATTGCATCCCTACAATATCCAAATATGGCAGCCACTCAATGAGGGACAAAGGTTTCGTAAACCCCATGATCGAGGAATTTGAAAATGGTCCCATTACTGAACGTAAGATAAATCTTCAGTGTTGAGATCCATTTTCAGATGAATGGTTACGTGAACAAACAAAACAGTAGCCAATGGGGTACGGAAAATCCTCATCTCAGGATCGTCTCGCCTCTGCAACCAGATAGGGTCACGTTGTGGTGGTGTGCTGTATCGTCGAAGGCCGGATCATTCGTTCGATATTCGTTTACAGTATGGTCACAGGAATGAAGTACTGAGAGTTGCTGGAGCGGGTTCTCTCAATATGACCCTCTGGTACCCGTTCATGCAGGATGGGGCTGGTCCCAATGAACTGTTACCTCTTCACGTGGCTTTAAACGACGTTTGGTAAGCGTCTGATTTCTTTGGCTGCAAAGAAATTTACGGGGTACAGGTTAGAGTCTTGATCTCAGTCCGTGTGACTTCTACATCTACATCTACATACACACTCCGCAATCCACCATACGATGCGTGGCGGAGGGTACCTCGTACCACTACTAGCATCTTCTCTCCCTGTTCCAAACAGAGCGAGGGAAAAATGACTGCCTATATGCCTCGGTACGAGCCCTAATCTCTCTTATCTGGTCTTTGTGGTCTTTCTGTGAAATCTAAGTTGGCGGCAGTAAAATTGTACTGCAGTCAGCCTCGAAGGCTGGTTATCTAAATTTCCTCAGTAGCGATTCAAGAAAAGAACGCCACCTTTCCTCTAGAGACTCCCACCCGAGTTCCTGAAGCATTTCCGTAGCACTCGCGTGAAGATCAAACCTACCAGTAACAAATCTAGTAGCCCGCCTCTGAATTGCTTCTATGTCCACTCTCAATCCGACCTGATAGGGATCCCAAATGCTCGAGCAGTACTCAAGAATAGGTCGTATTAGTGTTTTATAAGCGGTCTCCTTTACAGATGAACTACATCTTCCCAAAATTCTACCAATGAACCGCAGACGACTATCCGCCTTCCCCACAACAGCCATTACATGCTTGTCCCACTTCATATCGCTCTGCAATGTAACGCCGAAATATTTAATCGACGTGACTGTGTCAAGCGCTACACTACTAATGGAGTGTTCAAACAGAACAGGTTTCTGTTTCCTATTCATCTGCATTAATTTACATTTATCTATATTTAGAGTTCGCTGCCATTCTTTACACCAATCACAAATTCTGTCCTAGTCATCTTGTATCCTACTACAGTCACTCAACGACGACTCCTTCCCGTACACCACAGCATCATCAGCAAACAGCCGTACATTGCTATCCACCCTATCCAAAAGATCATTTATGTAGAGAGAAAACAACAGCGGACCTACCACACTTCCCTGGGGCACTCCAGGTGATACCCTCACCTCTTATGAAGTTATCAAGGACGTAATCTACAGGACCTCCCCCCCCCCCCCCCCATCAAGTCACTGGAGGATCTGAAATCGGCCATCGGGACTGAGACTGAAGCACTTTAGTCCGTCACACTCCAGCGTGTCATGACAGAGTATACCACTCTAGCCGGGGACAGCAGATATTTCCAGCATCTTGTACATTAAGTATCATTCATATAAGTATTTAGTGCAGTAGGGTTCATGTTCTTGCTTGCTGTCTTTCTTCCGCAACGATCGCTTACTTTCTATCACCTTTCTTTACTGGTGCTCTCGCGTCTCCGTCTCCAGATCAACAACGCTCGGTTCCAGGAGATGGATTAAACAGCGGTTTCGCATGGTGTTGCCGTCAGCTACCTAGGTCCAGGCAGCGGGTGTGGCTGGAGGTCTGGGTCTGGGTCAGCACGTGGGGAATGCCGCCCGCTGGGCCTCCTGTGTCGCGGGATGCGCGGCAGCTGAGGAATCTCGGGTCCGGTCAGCCAGCTCAGGCAGACCCGGCACAGATTGCAGGGAGCGCCCCACACGCAGACGTTCCCACGAGACGCGGCCACCGACGACCGCCTAACGGGGAGGTGAGGCTCGCATGACGCCATCTTAACCCATTAAGTACCAGTGTCCTATTTTGAGGACAGAGCACATATTTATTTATAAATACACAATATATTATTAATTTGCATCTATTACTATTCTACGTTATTTCTTGATGCTTTTTATAACAAATGTATGCTTAGAGGAAATTAAAAGCAATAAATTCTACCATTAATTGCTTATTGAATACTAAGGCACACTTTTCGTTATTACAGGTATTTACTTTATCGACAATTTAGTAATATTTGAAATATGTGGCAAAGATCTTTTTGCGATTATTTATAGGAAACAATGTGTCTTATGAAATACTTGCATTGTTAGCTCAACTGGAGTTACATTCATTGTTTTCCATTGTTATAAAATTTGGTGTACTCGAAATAGGACACTGGGACATGGTGTCATCATATCAGTTATTTGTATTGCTGCACGTTCCAATATGAAATTCTGCTACTGCTGATGTATTTTCTTTTTAGAACATGATAATTTTACCAGATTTTGTTGCTGAGGTAAGTAACGACCCCTCTTTTATATATAAATTAAAGGATATGAAGTTACTTTGAAATTTACAGTGTATTATGTAAGTATATTTATGAATATGTTACCCATTAGTAAATAATGCAGTTCCAGATGGTCAGTTTATCCGAGGCAATCCTATTAGATTTGGCTATAAGTTGTGGTCTCTTTGTGGAGCAAGTGGCTACTGTTTCAAATTTGATTTATACTGTGGAAAGGATCCAGAAGATACTGCAAGGGATGACCTACTATTGGTATCAAGAGTAGTCCAAAACATGTTGGACTGCACTGAAAAACCCGAGAATCATTGTGTGTACTTTGACAATTTCTTCACTAGTAGAGATCTACTGATTCATCTGAGAAATTTGGGTTTTCGAGCAACTGGGACTGTCAGAGAGAATCGAGTCGGTGACTGTCCACTACTGAGCAGCAACGAACTGAAAAAGACAGTTCGAGGAAACTATGACTACCAGTTCGACAGGAATGGTGAAGTCTTATTTGTTCGATGGCACTACAACAGATGCGTTACAATTGATACAAATTTTGACCAAGTTGAACCTTTGGGAGCTTTTACGCGGTACAGTAGACAAGCAAGTAAGAAGACACAAGTGCAACAACCTGCCGTTTTGAAGTCGTATAACACGTACATGGGAGGTGTTGACCACCATGACTGGTTAGTTGGAAAATATACGACGGTAATTAGAGGGAAAAAATGGTACTGGGTTCTATTACAAGTTTGCTGTAAATGGCCCTCGTAAATGCCTGACTCTTCTACAGACTAGTAAATGGGAAAAATGCAGAGGATTTACTGGATTTCAGACGTGCCGTTACAGTTACACACCTCAAATTGGACACTGGAAGACCGAATATTGGACGTCTAATGAAATACCCATTAAGTCAGTTGAGAGTGATACCAGACATCAGGTTTGATGTAATTGGTCATATGATTGACAAAAGAAGCACGCAAAGAAGATGTGTAAGAGCTAAATGCAAGCAGAAACCAAAAACATATTGTGTTAAATGCCGTGTAACGCTGTGTGTGAAGTGGATTGTACCATTTTACAAGAAATAAATAGTTGAGACTAGAATACAGTTTAGTATGCTATACGATACTGTTAGATCCCAGTGTCCTATTTTGAGGACGGGCATTATATCAGCATGTATAAATATTCTTTGGCTATTTTTGTACTAATTGTGGTTCATACACTATCTACATTATAATTAAGGAATAAAAAATTCAATAAAAAAATTTGTGAGTTAATGGGTTAAGGCCAAAAAGCAGGCGCCAACAAAAGTGCTCAGTTCACAGCGTTATTTTGTACCCAATGCATACTGGGCTTTATTTGACGTTTTACATTAATTACTGAACGCTTCTCGTATGTATATATTTCTCTGTCGTTACGTAGTATTGTGTGGTGTGCGTACTGTAAGACCTTCATTACATACAAAATCAGATTATTTGACTTGTCGCTCTAACGAAGTAGGCGAGTGTGAGCAATATGTCTCGTGGTCTTATCGTGGCGTGTTTATCTTCTGCCGTTAGGTCAGACGATAGAAATGCCACTTGCACGCTTAGAGTAGCAGATTGACGGTGACCAACTTTAAACAGAACTTGATTAATTTTCACATACATTTATTAAAATAATAACAAGCGTAAAAATTACTTAACTTGGTTCTGGAGGCTATTTACAGTTGACAATCTGAAGTTCCTTTGGTATTGGTACGTTAATCTTATTCTCACATATATCTCTGATACTTGACAAAAGTGTCTATACATTTATCTTCATGGGTATGTACAGGAATATGGTAGGCGCAGACTGAAACTTGACTATAGACTGGTACAGACAAAGTTAGAACTCGTACAGACTGGTACAGACTAATGCAGACTGGTACAGACTAGTGCAGACAAATGCAGACTGGCTAATCGGAGGTCTGTACACTCGTTATAATACCTTGCGCGTTCATGTGTCACTGCACGAGTGTGATCCGCGAGGAGAAAAGGTTCTACGTTAGCAGCAATCTCATTGGCTGCGTTACATATTAATACGCGGATCGGCGGAAGCAGAATTTGGTCCGTGTCTATGGCAGCGCAATCTCGTAGTGCGGAGACGGACGAGTGCTGTGCCTGCGCTGTTGTGCTTAGCTGGGCGCGCTCTAGTAGGAAAGTTGTGTACGCGCTGACTACGCGGAACTATGTACACAACATATTGCGTGCATCACATATTTGTTCCATTTACTTACGTTGTTTTTCGCGTACGATTCACCCTTCTCTAGTTATGTAACACATTTAATTTACAAGAAAATCATATTTAATGACTGTTATATTTTATTACACTTTTCTAGAAACGGTGTGTTGCAGAGCACACGAGGCCCTCTGGCAGTTAAGTTGCTCCAACATTTCGCCCATGCTACAGTCTGCTCGCTGTGTCAATAGATCTCGCTGATTATTTACTTTAGTCTTTTGTTTTTATCCTTTCCGCAGCTTTCTCCAGCTATTCTATCCACTGTATAATACTTCTTTAGCTCCCTTAGCTGTTTTTTGTTTATGATACTATTTTTATTTAAAACGGAAATTTTAAATTTAGCTCTATCCTTGTCTTTATCTATTACATTTTGCCACTGTAGTAACTTACACAGTTGGAGAGCCCATTATAAACTTTACCTCTTCATTTTTTGAATTCTGAACAGTTTTACGATTAACGAATGTATGTAGACTTACAGTAGCGACATCTAACGACCTGTGGCTACTGTACTGCAATGTATTATAAACAGTAGCCCTATTAACAATGTGACTCCGCCGGTACCGTGGCCTAGTTTACACCATATTTTAGCTATGTGATACGATGCTAAGCTGACTTTGTGCATATTTTGTGACGATGCCACTATGGCTTTATTACATTAGTGCATTTCTACAAACAGGTATGTCTCGTCACATTTTAAGCGCATGTTTTCACATCTATTAAAGTAATAATTTTTCGTTATGTCATATTTTATTGTTTAAGATGTGATTTGTTCATTGGTTGTATCTCACTTCGCATGTCTTGCTGCAGATCTGAAGACGGTATTTTCTGACCAAAACCAGTAGAGTAAGGACCAAAAGTTTTATGATCATAGATGCAAATTGAGGAAAATTATTCCAAATGCCACAGTTCCCGCGAGAAAAAAGTAAAAAAAAAAAAAAATTACTGGGGGTTTCTTTCTGTACATGACTTATTTACCCAAAAATCTGAGAATTCCTTCTGATACCATAGAGTAATGCTACCCACCTCTTCGACATCTTTATCTCTGTCTCCGGTGCTTTCTGGAGACAAAGTCAACTTACTAATGTTGAGCACAACAGTGCCTTCGGCTAAAAAGCGATCCTTCTCACTCCACTCTCATGATGTAAAATGTTTTCGCGATGGATTTGTGCCACGGGAGGTCGTATCTGTGTATATTCAGAGCAAAATTGGATGTTTTGGCATAGCACTACACAACCATGACCGATGACCGCTGAGTTAGTGTCTGTCGCCTCTCCGTTGGCAGGCCTTCTGCAAATTTGCGCCTAGGGGAAGTGGCCGACTCTTCTGTCTCTGGTGATCTGTATGCTTTTTTCCACTGTTCAGAAGGCTTTTAATGTTCTCTCATTTCTACAAGGCATGCAGATTCAATCAAGAATAAAAGAAGAGTAAGTTCGCTTCAGTCACTTACTGACTATCACTAGCGCTGGTGTTTAACATATTCCTCGGTGTCAATTAAATATTCGTATTAAATGGGTATTTCATTGTAGGTTTCCATATGCTACATGACTATTTGTGGAAAAACAGTTACATAACGTTATCGCTATGACTCCAAGACTAAAGAACTAACTCAGCTGTGGCAACATGTGAATCCACCACCCTTTAAAAGGGTGAAGCCCCAATCATCAACAGGCGAGATGGTGTTGAGTGTTGTTTGCCTGGTGCTTGTAAATTATGCTCATAAGTAAAGATCGTCACATTATCCTGGCGAAGCTACGGAATACTGTCAACATGAGACGCAAAAAAACTGTGTCTCGTGAAATCTGCGCCCATACAAAAATTTGAGAAACATGTAGTCAGCAATCGTGGGAAGTACATGTTCATTAAGTCACATTCTACCTGCATTCTGGGAGTCCTCGTCTATCGGAAGGGCTTCCAGAGAGTCAGACGCACATTCTATCAGTACTCCGAATGTCCAAGTCCATCCCAGTGGATAACGGCTTGAACAATCACGTCGCTGATCAATGCAGTTTCTTCCGTCTTCTGGAGGATATATTCCCACCCCCAGGCCACGAGGCTGCCTTAAAATTCTGTTCGCTCCTCCACCCTCTTTGACAACACCGTTGGCAGAACGAGGATGAAGCCTTATTACTGGGTGTTTTTTTGTGATAGGTGTTTTCGCTGATAACTTTTATTCAAGATTAAGCAGTGGCTGATTTTGAACCCAGGATGTAAGAGTTTATGATTGCTAGTCAGAAGTGGCTACCTTTAGATGAAATGAAGCAAAGCAGACACCACAGTCATTTGGCGCAGTTCTAAACAGAAATTAAAGTACTGCCGAAAAATAAATGAAACCAAATATGTTAAGATGTTTATTTTAGACGAACATCAATATAGGGTCTTCGGATGACGCTCTCTTCGACGTACATAAGACTCCGAGCTAGACCTCGATCAGGCCACAAAATGAAGAGAAAGTGGTTTTTAAAATACACTCAGATGGTATGATTTTGTTACTGAAATGCCAGAATAGCACCGAATTGGACGTTTTTTAACAGCCGAGCCCAGTTATACTGCAATCAGAAAGAACCGAAATCACGGGAAGCAGCTCATCTTCCAGCAATGGTAGTAAGTGTCAATGAGAATAGCAGTTTAAGTGACAACGGGTTTGGAGATAGGATCATACTTTTTAGAATAAAAGCTGGTGGGAAGGCTCTAATGAGAAATCCCGACCTTTTTTTTTATATAGTTTCCACCTTCAAACTGTAGCAATCAATTTTCGCAAATACTACTGTTCATACAGACTTTGGAAGTTCAGTAAAAATGTATCCGATGGGCTTTGCATTCTTACCAAACAAAGTGTGATCGATGATATACCCAAACGAAATCCTAAACCTGGCAGTGTCGATTTTGGATCAGCAGCAAATTTTCTGCTTCAAGTTGTGTCCCCATCGGTTGTATGCATGATTATGATTAGCACACGAAGAAACGTGTTTAGAAAAAGAAAACAAGATCTGGGACTTATTCGCGGAAACAGAGAAAATGAAGCAGTGAGCCTGCAATTTCTCATGTGTACTGGTCTGGCGTTCCTTCGACTAGAAAAATGTCTGTTCCTTTGAAAATGATTTTTTTTTTATGTTCTAGTTACAAACTCTAAAGATCTGGTCGCAAATAAAAGCCTGTAATTGCAACAGACAGAAAAATGAGTGTTTCCTGTTGTAAAAGGTTTGGTAGTACTGCCCTTGTTCGTGCGTCTCCGTCCTCATAATCAGTAGTTGAACTAAATCACCTCGTAAGACTCCTCGACTCTTCTATCTAACGACAAATCTGCGTAGTTTGGAAAAGGAAATTATTGGATAAAAATGGTTCAAATGACTCTGACCCCTAGAACTTAGAACTACTTAAACCTAACTAACCTAAAGACATCACACACATCCATGCCCGAGGCAGGATTCGAATGTGCGACCATAGCGGTCGCTCGGTGCCAGACTATAGCGTCTAGAACCCCTCGGCCACTCTGGCCTGCAATTATTGGATGTTTTCCCGAACTTCTCGGGATTGTTTGGAGCGCTTACTTGGCACTGCCATGACGAAGCCACGAAGGAACCTTGGCAAGTGGGTGTTTTAGCTCCACGACAGTGCCACAGCTCAAGTAGGGGAAATAAACGCGGCTTGTCGATGACACTAAATTCTGTAAAAGACGGACAAGGACTAGCAAAAGGAACTGAATGGAATGGATAGTGTCTCGAAAACAGGAGATGATGAGCATCAACAAAAGTGGAACAAGGGTAACGGAATGCAGTCGAATTAAATCGGCCGATGCTGGTGGAATTAGGTCAGGAAATTAGGCGCTAAAAGTAGATGATGAGTTTCGCTGTTTGGCCAGCAAAATAACTAATGATGGCAGAAGTAGGGAGGACATAAAATGGCGACAGCAGTAAAACGCTGTGTATAAAATGAATTTAGCGTGGAACATAAATAAAGACATCTGGCAGACTTTTCTCAACGTATTTGCTGAGAGAATAGCCATGCACGGAAGTGAAGCGTGGAGGTTTAGCAGTTCAGACACGAGGAGAATAGAAGCTTCTGAAATTTGGTGCTTCAAAAGAATTTTGAAAATTAGATGGGTGGATCGAATCGAGAAGGTATTGACTCAAATTTCGAAAAAAAAATTGAGTCACAACTAAGTTGCTTGACAGGGCACATTATGAGGCATCAAGGAGTTATGAGCTTTGTAATGGAAGTTGTGGTAAAAATTGTGGAAGGAGACCAGGGCTTGCGTTTATCAGGTTCAAGTGGATGTACAGTAATTAAGCTGAGATGAAGATGTTTTCACAGGTCAGACATGTGTGGAGAGTTGCCTCACACCAATCTGAACTGGGCTCACAACATTTAAAACACTGTGACTACCCCTCGTTTGTGTGAAAAAAATGTGTTTCCTCAAAGCAGAATCGCGTTTAAGTCATGATTTGAAAACTGACACGCTTATAAAAAGAAAGGTCCAAGGAGGAGAAAGGTGGATTTAACGTTTATGCTGCACAGATTGAAACTGTATTAGCCTGACGATGATCTTATGTGTTTGCAACTGGCTGCAAGTGAGTTAGTTAGTAAGTTACATATCCCACAGATTATTTGAAGGATTCTTTTACTTCTACTTACGCAGTTGCATCTTTTCCCTTGATACCGGGTTTTAAGTAGAGATTCATCAATGGAAAGAGGGGAGAAATAATCTGAAATTGGATTTGAAACTTGTTTCGCTTCCTGTCAGATATTAGACGTTGTTGGGCACAAGACAAAAAAGAATTAGTTGCTGCATATTGACCTCATTTCTGTGTCACTGACAGCTTTAATAATAGGTAAAAATGTCATTTCCCTCTCTAGTTTTGTAGGCGTGGACATAACTGTTCTTCCAAGACAGTGATGGATTATTTATGACGAATTTCATTGGCGAAATTCTGTATTGTGATGGCGTAGTTAAAACTCCTGGCTCTTGAAGAAGTACATTTATGACGCCGTGCATGAGCACGAAATATTATTTTTACTGCTCGCTTTTGTGCAATCAATACTTTCTTTCTATGTGCTGAGCTACCATAGGAAATTATTCCTTAAGTGGAAGTAAGCAAAATATGTCACGAGGTTGATACGTTTGTTTCTGAGATTAGCTATTATATGAAGAGCAAAAGTAGCTGAACTTGATTGTTTGAGAACTCGGTAATGTTCTTCTTCCAGTTCAAGATTTAATCAATACGTACAAACACAAATTTGCCGTTTCTACCTTATTTACTGGCTTCTTCTCACGTGCCACATCAATTCTTGGTATGACACTGTTTGTTGCACAAAACCTGAACGTATTGTGCTTCTTCAAAATTTAGAGAAAGTCCATTTCAGACTATTGAATAATTCAGTGAAAAATATCATTTACCAATTTATCTGTTGCTTTCTTTCTAAATAGATTAATTGTAACTCTGGTGTTGCCTGCAAAGAGAACCAATTTTGCTTGTTAAATACAAAGTGGGAGGTCTGTTACATTTACCAGGAGTAGGAGTGGGCTAAAAATAGAACCTTGTGGGACTCCAATTGAGATTTTGTTTTTCAGTCACTAAAATTTTCTATCTTTCCGAGACTGAATCATTCAACACACCCTTTGAGGTGTCTGACACCAGCTCTTGTCGTCAATATGACGTTCTGTAGGGACGGCGTGTACGAGTTTAGGGAGAGTGTAATCGTCATGAATGTCAGGGACGGCACGGACGACCTGAAACACATTGTTGGCCCACACAGAATGAGCCGCAGCCTGTACGGCGACACCTATCTGTCAATGCCGACACGTGCGGGCCTTTCAGAGGACGAGGTCACACTCAGAGAATTTCAAGATCTCGGTGTCTTCCCGCTTCAAAGGAGGGCCCTCCGTCTGGGCGCGTGCATGCTGGGGCTGTCCTCCTCCTGCTACCTGTACTCACTCACACACACACACACGCACACAAAAACGCGAGGGATGGATCCCCGGGCCACCAGTGCAGAGCTGGCGGCGCCGACTACTGGAAACATGAGAATGCCGCTCGCTAGCTCTCTGTTCGTGTAAAAAGAAGCGCCCGTCTGAAATGCCGACAAATAATTTGTTAAAGGGAAGAGACCTGTGGTGCGAGACGGAGGGTGGAAGAACACTAGCTTCTCATTTCCACTTCCTCATACCGTTCCCTCCATCTGTGCAGCGTTTCAATAATTACTGTGGTGCACTACACAATGAAGAAAGAGAGAAAGGGCCCAATAGTACTATGGAATGCGGGAGCCCGCGAAATAGGTTCGGCCACTTAATGTGTGAAAAAATTTCTATCTTCGCGCAAAATGAACCCTTTCCTTGCTCTGTGTGTGTGGGGGGGGGGGGGTCTTGGGGGTTGGGGGGGGGGAGGGGTTGAATGAGAGACAGAGAGAAAGAGAGAGAGAGAGAGAGAAGGAGGGAGAAAGTGAGTGGGTAGTATGCTATGTGTATGTGTTGAGTGTAGACAGTGTGGTGTAAGTAGCAGGAGAGAAGCGTTCCCTGAGCGCCATTTTCATGGAGGTGAGATTCTGAAATGGAAAGCAAAGAGGAAGAGGAATTGCCAAATAGGAGGGGGAAGAAGAATATTTAGAGAGAGGTTATAAGAAAGAGGAGAGATTTGGGGCACTAAAGTAGGGAGTAGGTGGGCATGTATTAAAAGAAACTATGAGGAGATTCGGACTGGTCTCTGTTGAGCAACAGTTCCGCGGGATCAACCCCTAACTGGTACGGAGACACATGTTTCTGTTTTTCGGCGGTGAGACGAATATAATCTTGTTAATAGCAAGTGAGCCAGGGCACCGAAAAGGTGAACAGATAGTTTGTGTTTTCTTGTTTTCATGGCTTTCCCCTGACCAAAAATGAAATAATGAAAAAGTGATCGCGTTATTGCTGCAAGTAATGCTACGTTGGTTCAGGTTCTGAACTGTAACATATCAGAATTAATTACTGAAACGTGCAAAGTTCATATGATTGAACAGCATTGTTGAGCTCCGTAAAAGAATAAACAGACTAAGCAGCGATCAGGATTAAACAAAAAAATGGAAGATATCAGCAAGGGAGGAACTGTGCAAAGTCGAGGCTTTCACTAGGTGCCAGTTACCCTGGTTGCAATAGTAATAGCAGGTGGCTGTAGTGGATGTACGTATAGTGTGGCGTCTGTTGTATTGTGATTGAAACTCTGCTCTGGAACCTACCCTACTCCTCTGCAACAGCACCAGGTGACCGCCGAGCGTAATGTTTACATTCCTACAGACAGATCATCCTCAGTAGTGTCCCCTGCCCTCACTGCGTGAGACACAGCGAAGAGGTTTGCAATTTACTTCAAAAGCAAAGTCGAGTATTGAGGAAATTTACACCTCTGCCTCTGCTCCTAGACGGCCTTTCGAAGCGGCTAATTTCTAATCGATCACTACATAAAATTTAACGCCATCCCTAATTATTTGCAAAATATGGCATGGGAGAGTATTTAGTTGCTTTGCGCAATGGTCATTTATGTTTACACCCGTAGAGTCTAGTTATGTTGTTCATTTCTATAAGTGCTGACAAAGAAGTGACGCAACGAATTCATTATTACTTTGATTTTTATCAGTAGTACGAGAAGCGCCACTAAACTTTATGTCTGCAATCAGTCAGCATATCACCAAGGCATGGTCCAGTGTGCTTGCTCCATCGACTACGATTTAGCCAATAACAATGCCAGACAGCTAAGTGCTCTAGAATTACTCGCCATCTCTTACTGTGACAGGACATTTATTGATCTTTAATATTCGATTCTCCTTCGATAATCGAGCTGACTACCTCAGATTCGAGCGTAAGTACACTTGGGTGCGATAAGTATCTTGGATATAGATATGAATCAAGGAAATCAATTACCAAAACTTGAACATGGACATCAACTATTTCCATTTAACGGGAAGTTTGTTAAACGATACAGATATTTGTCATGATTTCACTTAGGCCTTCTACAAAACAAATTTGTTTGATTTTCCAATCATAAATATTTGCATCCATAATAAGTAAGTGCTACTGTAGAAGAAACTTTCTGAGCAACCTTTGAACCAGAAACAGTTCTAAAATGAGGTGGTACAATGTCCTTGTAACACATGGAGACATGACAAAAACCGTCTAGACCAGAAAAACAAGAAACAAAAAACGTTACCCAGGGCTGTTTTCCCACCACAAGACGTATAAAGTGACTCTACTGACCACTTGTCTGATTGAAATGTAAAAGAAATCGAGGTGGTGGGTTTATATTCGTTACTTGCACCACGTGCGCTGCATAGCTTTGTTTCTACACAGACAATAGATCAACATTTCAACAAAGACAAGGACTGCAATTAGGGTATTAATACACGAGGAATAAAAATGAAAGATCTGATTTCTTTAAAGTCAGTACCGCCATTAGACTGTTTTTTATTTGCAGTGTTACATTTATACGATTATGATTTCGGCTTCAGAGTGCCATTATCAAGTTTTTTAGGTGTCATACAGTGCCTATCTAGGAGATGGTATACTCAGTGATAAAACAAAGCAGTAGGCTTTACCAGAAATATCGACCCTTAGACAATGTGTCTAATAGTGTATTTTAAATACGACAGTATGCCATATTAGGCACTGTATAACACTTAAAACACATGATAATGGCACTTTGAAGCCGAAATCATGAACGTATATATGTAACAATGCAAATAAAAAAAACAGTCTAATAGCGGTACTGACTTTAAAGAAATGTATTATGATTGTAGCCCCGCATTATGAAAAAATTATTGAATGAGCTGATGTTTTTCCTTATTGCTTCCGGTAACACCCCATTTATGATTCTTATGCATCGGCTGGTCGTAATTGTATTGCTTACTGCAGAAAGGCAACTAGTCAAAAACTTACATATTTTAGTTTTTTGACGATTATAGTTCTGAGTGGACAGGGATCTAATTTGGAACGTGTTGGTGGAAATAGGAAAGATGAAACTGTTGAACTCAAACATTCGTCGTAACTCGTTTTCCAGTCTTCAAATAAAGATGGATTCCTTTGTCGATAACAATTATTGGTGGCTTATTTACTATCAGAGAAGCTGCCTGAGCAATGATTCGTATGGTAAATTCGTTCCTAGACACATGAAATGGGTTTCATTATTTCAAGATACCATCAGATTACATTTTCAGCTAGAAATCGGTATAGTGTTACGTCCAACATGAATATTGTTGGCTTGATGATGGACACTTTTAGGCTGAGAGAAGCGGTACAATACTTTGAACGTCTTTCAAAGGAAGCCTACACATGTGCTCTGCCTACAAATAACAATAGAGTGGATGGCATCAAAGAAATTTGGTCGATATCCCTCAAGAAAGGAAAGAGTTTTGGTATTCAGTCCCGTCATGGCTGACAACAACGGCATCTCGTGGTGCAGATGAAGAAATCTAAGTATTTCTACCATGCAAATATCATTCAAGTTGCAAAATTCTTGTAGAACGTATATACTTCAGGATTAAGGGACAGAGCAGAAGCGTTGAGTTGTCGATAGACAAACACAAAAGGAAGAAAAGTTGCTAGCTTTCGGAGCTAGAGATGGAGCAAAACACACACACACACCCACACACACACACATACACACACACACACACACACACACACACACACACACACACACACACGCACTCGCAAGCGAGCGAGCGCCCGCACAGTACACATATCTATGCTCATAGGCTAACAGTGCCAATGTTAGGCGTCAGTTCTTACGCACTGAATCGAGTACGCGTGTTTGTGTGTGCGTGCGTGTGTGTGTGTGTGTGTGTGTGCGTGTGTGTGTGTGTGTATTTCACTCGAGCTCGTCAAAGGATAACTCTGAAAGCTAGCAAGTATTCTTTCTTTCCTTTGTTTGTACTTACCAACAACTCAAAGCTTCAAATATTATTCATATATGAGTAACAAACAATGTTTATTAGAATAACAAACGTTTACATATACTACTCCATTTTAAAACAAGTACACTAATGGCTATTAAAATTGCTACGCCAAGAAGAAATGAAGATGATAAACGGGTATTCATTGGACAAATATGTTATACTAGAACTGACATGTGATTACATTTTCACGCAATTTGGGTGCATAGATCCTGAGAAATCAGTACCCAGAACAACCACCTCTGGCCATAACAACGGCCTTGATACGCCTGGGCATTGAGTCAAACAGAGCTTGGATGGTGTGTACAGGTACAGCTGCCCATGCAGTTTCAACACGATACCACAGTTCGTCAAGAGTAGTGACTGGCGTATTGCGACGAGCCAGTTGCTCGGCCACCACTGACCAGAAATTTTCAGTTGGTGAGAGATCTGGAGAATGTGCTGGCTAGGGCAGCAGTCGAACATTTTCTGTATCCAGAAGGGCCCGTACAGGATCTGCAACATGCGGTCGTGCATTATCCTGCTGAAATGCAGGCTTTCGCAGGGATCGAATGAAGGGTAGAGCCACGGGTCGTAACACATCTGAAATGTAACTTCCACTTTTCAAAGTGCCGTCAATGCGAACAACCAAGACGCGTAACCAATGGCATCCCATACCATCACGCCGGGTGATACGCCTGTATGGCGATGACGAATACACACTTCCAATGTGCCTTCACCGCGATATCGCCAAACACGGATGCGACCATCATGATGCTGTAAACAGAACCTGGATTCATCCGAAAAAATGACGTCTTGCCATTCGTCCACCCAGGATCGTTGTTGAGTACACCATCGCAGGCGCTCCTGTCTGTGATGCAGCGTCAAGGGTAACCGCAGCCATGGCCTCCGAGCTGATAGTCCATGCTGCTGCAAACGTCGTCGAACTGTTCGTGCAGATGGTTGTTCTCTTGCATACGTCCCCATCTGTTGACTCAGGGATCGAGACATGGCTGCTCGATTCGTTACAGCCATGCGGATAAGATGCCTGTCATCTCGACTGCTAGTGATACGAGGCCGTTGGGATCCAGCACGGCGTTCCGTATTACCCTCCTCAACCCACCGATTCCATATTCTGCCAACAGTCATTGGATTTCGACCAACGCGAACAGCAATGTAGCGATACGATGAACCGCAATCGCGATAGGCTACAATCCGACCTTTATCAAAGTCGGAAATGTGACGGTACGCATTTTTCCTCCTTACATGGAGCATCACAACAATGTTTCACCAGGCAACGCCGGTGAACTGCTGTTTGTGTATGAGAAATCGGTTGGAAACTTTCCTCATGTCAGCACGTTGTAGGTGTCGCCACCGGTGCCAACCTTGTGTGAATGCGCCGAAAAGCTAATCATTTGCATATCACAGCATCTTCTTCCTGTCGGTTAAATTTCGCGTCTGTAGCACGTCATCTTTGTGGTGTAGCAATTTTAATGGCCAGTAGTGTAGTTTAACTTTGAAACTAATTTGAAAATATATAGTACTGCAAAACGGAACCTGTCCAACACGAGCAATGTCCTTCCCTCTTTCCCCTTGCGCCTTCTAAATGTAGAAAATAAGCAAGTACACCTACATCAAGAAACCAGAAATACATGTCAGAAGATAAATTTCACTAAACCGGTGCTATGAATTTTTTTATTTCTACTGTGAAAATAGAGATGTGGATGCGTTGCCTCTCTGCGGTGAGCATTTCAGTTGCTTGTTAGATGGTATTATTTCTTCACTGAGTTGTGCTTCTGAGATCTTCACTTTCGTTCGTCGTCGATATTACACAGGTGCAAAGTTGTACAGGTAATTGACCTTGGTAGATAGTAGTCTTCGTATTTTGAAATCTTTTGTTTATGCTTTCAGGCGTTCGAATTGGGATACTCGCTTTCGAAGTGCCTAGCAAGTGACGGTGATCAGCCCGTCCCTTGTGTTGGCTTCCTCTGCACAGCTGTGAGGCAGTTGCAGTTCTGAGTTGGGGGTGTGCTGCAGCCGGCCGACAGACGGATGGAGGCTCTCCCGTGCGGGCTCCTGCGCAGATGGCGTTGTCTGCAGGTAGAAGAAACCCTCAGGGGCCCCATTTTGTCAGAGATACGGAGATAATGGGAATTGCCTCCTTTCTGAAATATCTTTTCCGCTCGCTGGCACTCTAAAAGTCTTCAGCCGCGCTCGATAAGGCTTTACACGTCCTCTTTGACTCACGAAACCGCTAGAATTCCCGAGATCGCTCGCAGATGGGCGTAAAAAGTTTATGCGCTCGCACAGCTGCCGCGACGCGGCGGTATCCTGTTGCGTAATGCCGGCGATTAAGTGTGTGAGGAAACGTTTGCAACATCGCATTTCAAAATCTTATGTAATATGGCGAATGAAAACACACACGACACTAGTGGAATATTCTACAATACTTATTACTTTGCGTACGAATTTTCAGTTGTTTCGACGTCAGCAGGTACAATGATAAATGTGTGGCTGTGACATTTAGTAGTAACAAAAATTTAAACAGTTGCTTTACGAAGTACCTCAGCTGTTTCAAATGGTGGCAGTTGTAAGTGTTAGGCTTACAACTAAAGCGAGAAGAATTATTTTAGCGAAAATGTCATGTACAATTATTGAACTATGTAACAATTTACAATAATTGTTCTGAGAAGTATGTAAACTGGAATGTAAAACGATGTTTTCAAATGAAGACATGGTTGGAAACCATCGCTACTATATGTAATAAACTGTTGATGGTGTACTGCAATCAGCCACAAATTTATTTTGGACTACTCTATTCACAAATCACCGTTACCGGTTTCGAATTTGTCATATTTCCTCATCAGACATTTTTCTCATGCTTGCATCGAAACAAGTGATACTTTGGTTTCCTGTGGTATGCTCTAAGATAAATAATTCACAGTTACAAACGTGTGGCGAAAATGGTTGGGCTGCAAATTTGTGTTAGAATGAAACTCACGTGAAATGTCTATCTGGCGCCTTTGTTTTTGAAGTTTTCTTCCATCGACATTACTTTCAGAGATATTCGCATTTGCATAATCACATACATTCGTTTGCATTGTATAACCCTTTAGTTTGGTCGCAAAACAAATTTTCAATGTGTATCACATGTTTTGATTCACAACATGCGAAAACAAATACAGGATTCACATGTAGATAAGTTCAGAGATTCTGCGATACAGTGACACAAAGACAAGGCATTTTTGGAAATGGAAGCGTAAATTACTGATGTGTTAAACTGAAAAAAAAATTTACGTTAGATCAAGAGCATTAAATGCAAACAAATAACGATAAATACGTGTGATGTTCTGAATTATAGCGTTACAGACTAATTTTATGAAACGATAGAGAAACAAATGTGGACAAGAAAGTGTGTGACATTATTATGTCCTACTTGTACATTGATGATGACAATATAGTAAACTGTATTACTATTTAGTGCCATGAGTAATATTGACTATTGTAGGTATATACAGTATTATTAGTTACTTGATCTGCAGAAAGGTTGTAAGAGGTCCGAGCCGATGTAATTTCGATGTATTGCTCATGCGCTGCCTGCGATACGCAAGGTATAAGAGAATCGCTAACCAGAGAGCAGTGTTGACTGCAGTAGGAACTGTGTAGCTGTAGCAGTAAGTTGTTGCTAGTCTGCGCTAGTCTGCGCTAGCCTGTGTCTGGTCTGGAGTCTGCTCTGCTCTGGTATAGTGTATCATGGCTGGGCCGGTCGCGGTGCAGCGATGCCGGAGCCTGAGTACCATTGTATAAGGTAAAAAGCAGCCTCGCGCATATCTAGTAATATTGTGTGAACTGCCATCTAAATCTTTTAAAAATGTCCTAATAATAATCCTTGTCATATAAAGTAATTTCCAACAAGCATTCATTTCAATTTAAAGAATTTACTAATTTCTCCAATCCATGATCATTCCGATTGTTGCAAAACAAAAATCAGTTGCTTCTTTTCATAAATGACAAATCTATCGGCCAGCATTGCACAGAGCTGTGCCGGAAAAAGTTATTGTAAGAGCATATAGTTGGCGACTTCATTGAGGTAAGAATTTTTGCTTTTTATTCAGAATGATCTTACAGGGCCATGACGCAGCACTGCTGTAGTCCAAACTTTACCAGGTTACTGAATTTATTTTCTTATTACGAGGTTTAGGAATTTTTCTGTTTCGAGCTTACATTAAATGAGGAAAGAATTTTGTGGGTACTATAAATGTGAATGCATTTCTGTACGGAGATTATAAATGGGAACCAATTTTGTTCTGAGGTTACACAAAAAAAAAGAATCTTATTATTATTATTATTTATTAAATTTTGTGGGGAGGTTACAAGGTGTACGAACTTCTGATAATGTCCTTAATGAGCCTTTCCTGAAAAACTTCTAGAAAGTATTTTCCATAATCCAACATAAATAAATATTTGTACACTTGTCTGGAGACAAAAAGAAGAAAAAGAAAATTGAAGATCTCTTAGATGATGATAAATTTAGCTTTAGGAAAGTTAAAGACACCAGAGAGGTGGTTGTTAATGGAAACAAGACTAAAAATTAATCGAGACACGTTCATTGGATCTGCTGTCGATCACGTAAGTAAGTCAGAAGAAACATCGAGACACCATCATTGGATTTGTCGACCTGGAAAATGGATTCGACAATGTAAAATGGTGCAAGATGTTCGACAGCCTGAGAGAAATAGGCGTAAGGTACATGGAAAGACGGCTGATACACAATGTGTACATAAACCAAGAGAGCGTAACAAGACTTCAAGAGTAAGAACGGAGCGCTCAGATAAAAAAGGCTGTCAGGCAAGGATGTAGTTTTTCGCCCCTACTGTTCAGTCAATATACTGAAGAAGCAATGAGGAGAGTAAAAGTTCAACAGCAGGATTAAAATTCAGGGAAAAATGTTACTAGTAATAAGATTCGCTGATCACATTGCTATCCTCTGTAACAGTAAAGAAGAATTACAGGATGAGCCGAATTGAATCAATAATCTAATGAGTGCAAAATATGGATAGTAAATCGAAGAACGACGAAAGTAATGAAAAGTAGCTGAAATGAGAACAGCGAGAAACTTGACATCAGCACCGGTAATCCCGTGATGCATGAAGTTAAGAAATTCTTCTACCTAGGCGGCAAAATAACTCATGACGGACAGAGCAATAAGAACATAAAAAACTGACTAACACTGACGATAAAAGGGCATTCCTGGCCAAGAGAAGTATACTAGTATCAAACATAGACCTGAATTTGAGGAAGAAGTTTTTGACAATGTACGTTTGGAACTCAGCACTGTATGATGATGATGATGATGATGATGATTGGTTTGTAGGGCGCTCAAATACTCGGATATAGAGCCCATATAAATACCAAATCGTTACTCAGTCCAACCTCGCCACTTTTATGAACGATGATGAAATGATGAAGACAACACAAACACCCAGTCCCCGGGCGGAGAAAATCCCCAACACGGTCGGCAATCGAACCCGGGACCCCGTGATCGATAGGCAGCAACTCTAGCCACTAGCACTGTATGGCAATGCAACATGGACTGTGGGAAAACCGAAACACAAAAGAATCGAAGCCTTTCAGATGTGGTGTTACGGAAGAACGTTGAAAATTCGGTGGACTGCAAGGACAAGGAGGGGAAGGACGATAGGGCATCTGCTGAGACATCAGGGCATAACTTCTATGGTACTGGAGGGAGCCACAGAGTGTAAAACATGTAGAGGAAGATAGAAATTGGAATAATCCTACAAATAATTGAGGACGTATGGTACAAGCGTTACTATTAAATACAAAGGTAGGGACAAGAAGTGAATTCGTGGCCGGCCGCATCAAAGTAGTCAGGAGATTGATGACTGAAAAAAAAAATGGAATTCGTAGATACAAAACGATTGTAATGTAGACGAAAACATGATTGTGTACTTTGTCTTTCATGGTCACCTCGAGGTGAGACAATATTGTCTCAAAATCGATTGTGTGCACGTGGGTAAATACCAAAACGAAACAAAAAATATAGCTGTAAGGGGATTGAATTTCACTTGAATACATAAACAATATTGAAAATCCTGCGGATATTCGGTATGAAGCTGATTTAAGAAAAATGAGGAGAATTAGACAAAATGAAATAACGGCGTCTAAGAAATGAGACTGACAGAAAGTCCATTCTTTCCAAAGCATAAATGGTTAAAAGAGATATAAAAAATTGAAGAATTCAACCTGGTTATGGGGAAGATTGGTAGAGAAATCGAAGAGACGTTTGGAGAAAAGAGAGACAACTGAACTAAAGTTAAGAGGTCAAATGGCAAGTCAGTGCTAAAAACGAAACTGAAATCTGCAAGATGGAAGCAACATATAGGATGACTATGCAAAGGAATCGAAGGCAGCAGTGTTATACGGAAGGGGAACTAGATGAAGATGATATAGGTGAAGTGTGCGACGTATCACTGGAAGACTCATGTCAAAAAAACACCAGGAGCAAACTATTCGTTCAGAATTATTGATATCCTTAGGAGAACAAGCCATGGCAACCATTCCGCCTCTTACACCACATACTGGCATACACGCATCGGACATATATCGTAATATTAAGTTGGTGCATAAGTTTGTAGCATTTTTGTTTGCATGTTGCTATTTCGTTCGATATTGATTTATTTGTCGATTGGTATTTTTTATTTGTTGATCACTGTTGATATTTGACTTTACATATTGTCATTTGCGGATAGGGTGCGGAGCCGAGAAGCTAGAAAATGGAGTATCCATTGGAGAAATGGAGACATAGTCCTCCGTTGCAGTTGAATAGTGGGGTGACAGCGCCGGAGGCAGCCAGAAACATTTGTACCGTGTTAACGAGAATCGTTTTGACATTAGTGACTCTCCACGTACACGATGACCTTCGGGATTGGATGAAAATCGTTTAAACGCATTGATCCACTCTGATCCACGCAAGAGTACTCGAGAACTAGCAAATTTCATGAACTGTAATCATTCCACCATCGTGAAACATTTGCTTGCAGTGGAGAACGTATCACATGGCAAACTCACAAAAATCATCAGGTAGCCATATGTGCGTCTCTACTTGCTCATCATCAATTGGCTCGTAAACAACACCGGCCATTCCTGTCCCTTCGTTACTGGTGACGAGAAATGGAGTCTTTATGTTAATAAAACAAAAGAAAGGAATTATTGAGCCCAAACTAAGCAGCAACTCCTCGTACGGATACCTGAGCGCATACACAGAAGATAAAGTTATGAATCTGGTGCAACAGCGACGGTGTGGTGTGCTACGAATTTCTTCACGAGGTGTAACCATCGCTACTGACATTTATTGCCACCAACTGAGACGTCTTGCAGACTCCAACCAGGAAAATTGACCAGAAGACTGTCTCAAGTGATACTACTCCACAATATCGCCTGCCCGCATTCTGCTATATTGACAAAAAACCCTACAAAGTAGCTGCGTTGGGAAGTGCTAAGGAACTTCTTTTCTCCGTGAAAGTGCGCTCCAAAGATGGCTTGATGAGTTCTTCGCCTCAAGTTTCTACAGTCGCGGAAAGGAAAAGCTACCCTAGCTTTGGCAGACTGTTCTAAATAGTGAAAGAGAATATATTATTGATGACTAAATTTTGTGTTATACGTACCTGTTGTGTTTATGCAACTTACAGAAAAACGCTGCGAGCTTACACAACTATCCATTATTTACAATTCCAAAGAAGGCTCTCGCTGACAGGTATGGATACTGCTGATATCTTAGTTTTAATGAGTAACGATGCCAAATACTGATAGGAATTATTTGCAGAAAATTAGAAAGTTTGGTTGACCTTAATGTCGGCGAAGGTCAGGTTAGGTTCCGGAGAAATGTAAGAACACACAAGACAATACTTCATGTGTCATGTGTCATAGAAGGCAGGAGGATGAAAAGGAAACTGACATTTATGAAATTTGTAGGTTTAGAGGAAACATTTGACAGAGCTGACAGGAAAACACTTTTTGAAATTCTGAAGATGACATGAATAAAGAGCAGTAAGAAAATTTGTCTACAGCTTACACCAAAACCAGCCTGCAGTTATACGACTTGAAGCAGTGGTTGAAAAGGGAATTGCAGCCCCAATAATTATTTATTGTACGTGGTGCATTCTGTTTATCAGTCACACAATGTAATGGTTGAGCACCCACTGTGAAAGTCTATGTAAAAGCTTCCTTTGGCCTAAAGGTGTTGGTGCAACCATCGAAGGACAAGTGGTCTAAATAAAGTTTGACACTATGCGGACAAAATAAAACTGCCCGGAAAATAGAAAAGGTTAACGTTGAATTAACTCTCATTAATGAACATTACAGCTTTGGCTCGAGGCATCTAAAAAAGGTGTGTTGGTCATGAATAGGAAACTGTTTCTTTGCGTTAAAGCATCATTGAGGCTAGACTTAAATGGTTGGAAGTGAAAGTTCCGCACTTGTTTTCTGCGAATTGTGTTCCACATAACACTCGATAACGAACTAGCACCTTTTTGTCATCCGAACCCCATTCTGTGTAGCTTCCACCTGATCACTAAACACGTCTACCCCTTTCACTCTTTCAAACGTAACAATGTAGTGAAATACTCGCAACAAAGCATGGTACTGATAATTTTGCGCTAACATGTGACAGTAACCGATCACGGTTTCCGGCATCTTCTTTTTATAAATCTTTTCCGGCCACTTGTATTTTTCCTGCATTATGTGCACAATGGTGTGCTTACCTTAAGGACGAAAGTAACTTTCACATGATGTGACACTGCCAAATAACGTAGCTCGATGAAACTTGGACCGTACTTAGAAAGAACTGCCACAACACAGTATGGAAGATAACTGAAAGAAATAGATAATGAGAAAAACAGGAATGACATTTTCATTCCAAGACAATAACTACACTGAGGTCACCGTGATTTATGATTGCTCCCTGGACAATGGAAGCTCTGCAACGTGTTCCCGCACCGACCACGGGGTTGACAAGGAGTTCTTACGGTACGGCGTTCCATTCCTCTAGCAGTGCGACTGTTAAACTGCTGGATAGTCGGTGATGTATATGTGGACGTGCTGCGATACATCTTTCCAACGCATTACCGCATTTGTTCGGTGGGATTTACGTTGGAGGAACAGTCAGACCAGTCCATTCTCTGAATATCCTATCGTTCCAACAGCTGCTCCAAATGCGTTGTTCGATGCGCTCACGCGTTGTCGTCCATATAAATGAAGTCACGGCCGTGTGCACCCCTAAAAAGGCTCACATGGAGAAGGAGTTCAATGTCACAGCAATCTTGACGGGTAAGTGTACCGTGTTCAAAAATTTGGAGGTCAAAACACCCATGCAGCATTATGTCTCCCCACATCATACGACAGAACAATCATGTTCGACAATGTTCCTCGGTGCGATATGTTTTTTCTCCTCTCGCCATATGAGGGTACGCCCAGTATTGTCGAACATGATCAATTTGGTGGTCATGTTTTATAGTGGGCAGGCGAAATGTTGCATGGGGGGGGGGAGGGGGGGGGGGGAGTACCGTTATTCAAATCTTTGAACAAGGCACACTCACTGATCAACGTTATTGTGACTTTGTACTCCTTCCCCATGTGCATCTTTTAATGGATTTATAACGAAAGAGCACACATTCCCGGATTTTAAAGACAAGAAGAGTTTATACCGAAAGATTTAATTCATACACATGGCGTCTGGGGCCATAGACAATATATCTCTGAGGTATCTTAGTATGTGAGGTTGCAAGATCCCCTCGCTTCTAAACTGATACTGTTATTACGCAGCTTAGCCGCGAGTCTGTAGAGGGTGGTATATGTGACGTACAGTATAACTGGTCAGCATTTCCACCCGGAATTTGCGAGTAGTCGGACCATCCCTGATCCGCCTTGGTGGGTCGTGTCGTCGGATTTCCTTCTACCTGTGAGCGGTGCAGCTCTCGTGAATGTCGTCCGTTGCAGATTCTTCATTGGCGCATTGGATGTCTCTGTCGGTGGAAGCTAATTATCTGCAATTGCTATCGATCAACATTGGGGTACCTATTTACTCGATATTAACATTCAGAATGTCGTAATATGACTTTTATTCCTATTAGATCAATAATGAAACACTCATGTCACAAACTACTCGTAACCGAGAGCATGGCTGCTTTCGATAAGGACAGGACGAGCTCTTAACACCGACTGCCGACTTTCGCGCGCAGTCCGTCTCTCTTACTAGTTTCGTCACAGTTCGTGGATTTCCGATCAAGTTCGTACTTACTAAGATATGCATTTGTTTTGTGTGAATTTTAACGAGGTAAAATTATGATAAATAGTTTTAAACATCCAGAGGCTCCTCCTAGTATTCTTGTTGTCATAAATGATTTTAATTATTAAATACAAATAACCAAAATCGGTACGTTTGGCGCCAAGATGGCGGTACTTCCCGTCATGTATATTTCCCAGGCTGACGCTTGTTGCTACGGTATTGCGCCGAGCCCCACCCCACTACGCGCGACATACGGTCGCTTCGTCACCTAGCCAGCCAGCGTGGGAAATGCTCTCCGACTCATGGCCGGCTACGGCCTACAGAACTTCCTAACTATCGTGAATACATCAATAAGAGACAATAATTAATTAAGACTGGTAAAAATGTCTTCCTCACGTAAGAGGCACCTTACAGAGTACAAAATGAGATGGCGAAAGTTGTGGGATACTTCCTAATATTGTGTGGGACCTCCTTTTGCCCAGCGCAATGCAGCTTATCGACGTGGCATACACTGAAAAAGTCGCTGGAAGTCCGTGCAGAAATATTGAACCATGCTGCCTCTACAGCTGCTAAGGTGTTGCCGGTGTCGCATTTTGTACACAAACTGACCTCTTTGTTGTGTCCCATAACTGTTCGATGGGATTGAGGCCGGGTGATCGGGATGGCCAAATCACTGTTGTCCAAAATGTTCTTCAATCCCGTGACGAACAATTGTGATCCTGTTGCATAGTGCATTTTCAACTCTAATAATTCCATCGATGTTAGGGAACATCGAGACCATGAATCGTCACAGATGGTCTCCACATAGCCGAACGTAATCATTTCCATTCAGTGAACAGTTCACTTGGACCCAAACCATTATGGAACCATCACCAGCTTGCATAGTGCCTTGTTGAGAACATAGGTCGATGGTTTCGTGGGGTGTGCACCACACTCGAACCACTACCAGCTGAAATCGGGACTCATCTCACCAGGCCAGTCTTGCAGTCGTCTTGAGTCCGGCCGATACCGCAATGAGACCAGGAGAGGCGCTGCAGGATGTGTCGTTTTGTTAACAAAGGCAATCGCGTGGATCGTCTGCTGTCATAGCCCATTGAGGCCAAATTCCGCCGCACTGTCCTAACGGGTAGATTCTTCGTATTTTCCGCATTGATTTCTCTTGCTATTTCCGGCAACGTTGCTTGTCTGTTAGCAACGATAGCTCTACGCAAACGTCTCTGGTCTGGGTCGTTAAGTGACGTCAGTCGGCTACTGCATTGTACGTGGTCCGAGGTAATGCCTGAAATTTGTTACCATCAGTCTTGACTCTGTGGCGGTCGGAATATTGTATTCCCTAATGATTTCCGAAACAGGATGACCTATGCGTCTAGCTCCAACCATGAAACTATCTTACCACGTTCAAAGTCTGTTAAGTTCCATCGTGCGGCCATAATGATGTCGGAAACCGTTTCACAAGAATCACCTGAGTACAAACGACAGTTCCGCTAATGCACTACCCTTTTATACCTTGTGTACGTGACTGTGACTTTGGAACACAGATACAGTCCCTTTGACTGTTCAGAGACGTCACTAAACCCGCCCAAAAATGTAAATAACCATGCATGAGCAGCGCCTGTTGGACGGAGTGGATCCGACAGCCGGTCGGTTCCACTCTTTCCACCAGGAAGTAGGTGCATGGCTCGTGTAGTCAGCAGTTTAACCATGCCATCCACCGACTGATATTGCCGAGGCATTTGTCTTCATGGCGATAATTTGCGCCCCCATCGTACACATCTTGTGAATGACTTCCTTTAGGATAACGATATCGCTCGACTACAGTCGCCAGTATGTTATCCAGACATGAACCCTATCGCACATGCCAGGGATAGATTGAAAAGGGCTGTTTGTTGAAGTCGTGTCTTCCAACCACTCTGACGGAACTACACCGAATCGCCGTTGAGGAGTGGGAGAGTGTGTATCAACTGCGCCTTGATGAACTTGTGGATAGTATGCCACGACGAATACAGGCATGCATTAATGCAAGAGGATGTGCTACTGGATATTAGAGGTACCAGTGTGGACCACCACCTCTGAAGGTCTCGCTGTATGGTGGTACAGCATGCAATGTGTGGTTTTCATGAGCAACAAAAATGGCGAAAATGATGTTTATGTTTATCTCTTTTTCCCATTATCTGTACAGGTTCCGGAACCGAGGTGATGCAAAACTGTTTTTGACGTGTGTATATGAATTTTTAGTAGTTGCATAGACGGATTTACTGAAACTGTGAGTAATTACTACGGACGCAGCTGGTACACGAAAGAGAAATTAGATGTTATACGATCGACAGCTTTTGATCGCTTCCTTGACGTCTCATCTTCAGAAGTAAATAAACAAGATTTAACGACGTTCGTTGGCCATGTCCGCCTCCGCCCACTGTATGTGTCGATCATCAGGGAGTAAACCGGCGTGACCCCAGAGGGCGCGGTTCACCCGCCCGTGGCGCCCCGCGGCTTGGGGGCTCGTTTGCGGGGTCTGCGGGGGCGCCAATAACCAACAGCGCGACGCGAGCGGCAGGTGTCTTTTGTTCCCGGCAGGTAAAAGCGGCGCCGGTGATTTATCGTCGCGCGGAGCAGATTAAGGCCGCCGGGCCGCGCTGCGGTTTCGTGGAACTCGCAGAAGGTCACCAGTCGCCCTATCCTATTTAGTGGCCAGAGAGAAACTCGCAGGGCTTTCCAACTTGCCAGTCAGAAGCTTCTCGATTGAAGGCATCAGACCAGTGGATGGGATTGGTATTCGCCCACAGAAAATATTAAATCATCTTAATGTGAAAGTTGATGGCTGATTTTGCACAAATGGACTAGCATTAAACTTTGAAAAATAAATTTAAAATATCACTCCTCCAATTACCCTAGTATACCAACAAGAAATGATTAATAGTGTAGAATGTTTTTAGTCATTACGTACTAAATCTCTGGTGCGCAACGGAGCAACAGCAGAATAGTGATGGACAGAAATGTAGGAGAACAACAGAACCCCAGAAAAACTGAAGTCAACAAGGTCGCCAGGATTTGAAGAGCATCGCAAGATCTGGCCTGAAATCAATATAATAAGGACAAATAATGGAAGATGTGTTGCCTCAGTGTACAAAAGGGGATTAACAACATCGCTCAGCGGTAACCGTGGTGCAGAACGACAAAGTGTTCAGCACATCATGTCCATGTGCCCAAATTGACCATTTCCTGGAGATCCGGAGGATCACTAAGGCATCAGTTTTGAATTTTCAACAGTTGTATGTAAGTCTATAACCTTCTCTGCTTTGTAAATGTAGTAAATTTAACCTCCTTATAATCATAACTTTCTTTCCTGTGTATAAAATATCTGTATACGTATTATAAAAGAAAAATTGTTTCCATGTGTGACGTGATGCTAGCCATACTCTAAATAAATAATAATTGATTGAGACTCAAACTCGAGAAACCGTTTTTGCGTTTATCCACTTTTGCCAAGAGATTATCTGCCAACTTCTGGCAGTATATTTTCTTTCACTGCTCTTTTATGGGATAATATTTTTGGGCAACTCCTCAGCTGGTCAAACAGTGTCTACTGCACAAAAGATATTAATTAGAGGTATGTGTGACGTTCGCAGGAGGACGCGAACAACCAACAGTGATGATGATGAGCAACAATACACCTCTACGTGAGTGATGATAAGATTGATACAGTGGTACAGATGATTTACTTCAATAGCCCATCCATCGTAAACCGTGAATTTTTTATGACACACCAAATAAAACATTAATAAAGGAATCACTGATATTTGATTATAACTGGTTTTTTATTTGCGTCACTACTGGCCAACCAAGGACCAGGTCAAGACAACTATTCAGTTTTCTTCTCCTTCCTTTCATTGATTTGCCCACTGCACAAAAGAAGGCACAAAATAAATATCAATAACGATAGAGGAATTTTATTGCTGCCCTAAGCATAGAAAGTGAAGATGAAATAGTTAATATCAGGGCTAAAAAAATGGAAAAGCATGCATGACAGTCGGAGATATTAACGATAAAAATGTTTTATAAAGTTGAGGTATTATAAAACAGTTGTAAAACCAAAAGTCTGCTATGGGTCGGAAACATTACTATCATCCGGATGCAAAAGGACATTACAAGACTTGAAATAGACAGAAAGAAGAATCCTGCAAAAAATATTAGGTCAAATAAAGAGCAAACAGGGAAGTAATGTTTTGAAACCAAATGAGGAAATGTTCTCATTCTGTCCTAGAACAAAAGTCAAGATTAGGAAGAGCTGTGTTACGCTCTGTGGACATCAGAGAGAGGGCAAAGAAAAATAGATTAACTAGGAAGATTTACACTTTCTTCTAAAGCAAAAAAAAAAAAGACAAAGAAAAGGAGGCAACACAGAAATGACTTCGAAGAAATGCCGACTGAACAGGAGATATTACTCAGCTGATGAATTCAGACCAAAAGTTAAGAAATGCGAAGGTTCACAGGAAGTTAAAAAGAAAAATGAGTTATTTCTTTTTAGGCACATATTAATTACGAAGGAACAACATGAATCAGTAACACATGAGCATTTCCAGCTGTCAAATTTATCCGCTCTCTGTGACGAAAACTGATGATAAGATACTCATACTTACAGTATCGCCGTACAGGGATATACTGAAGAACAAAGCCTCCGAATTTTTCATGTGAAAGCTCTTAAATATTTTAAAAAATTATTGACATTCTACATCTTGATTCTCCACGCCTACATATTTGTTTCTCAGCATAGCCACCCAGGCGACGAAAAATTTCTCCCAACGAGAGACCAATTTGTTGATTTGTTGATACTGTCACTGTAGACTGCATGGCTTTGTTGACGGACCTATAACCTCAACTCTGCTTGCATCGCTTCGTCACTATCAACGTGAAGTCGTCAGAAGTATTCTTCAAGTTTTGGAGAAAGATCAAAATGTGGATGGGGCCAAGTCGGGACTATGTGAAGGATGATCGATGACAGTGAATCCAAGGCGTAGAAGTGTTGCAGATGTCCCAGCGCTCGTGTGTGGTCTGGCTTTGTCTTGCTGAACAGAGGGTACTGTTTTGTCGACGAACTCTTCGAATTCGAAACTCGACTACAGCACGCTGTTTATCACTCACTGAAATAGTTACTTTCCACACCGCCATACGTCACGCTACAATTGGGAGCAATTTAGCAGCAGAAGGCTACAATTACGTAGACATTAAGAATAAAAATGTAGAATGCTAATAACGTTTGTTTTATTTTAACAAACTTTAAGAGTTCTCACACACACAAAATTTGAGGCATTCCTTTTCAGTACGCCCTCGTACATCCTGCATTGCTATCAACAATCTATCTGAGCTCGAGAGTAACACAGGTACTGACAAGTACAACATTAGATGGACAAATGGTCTTCATTACTCTTTAATGAATCTAGCTTCGACGCAGAAAAGGACGACATTTGCCATCTATGAAAATATTTGACAATCTACCCACTGAAATAAAATGTCTGACATAGAATACACCTTAGTTCAAATACGGATTAAAGACTTTTTCCTTGATAACTAAGTAGCAGGTCGTTTCACTCTGTTATGAAATTTATTATCAAAAGGATTTACGTTCGTCATTGAGAAAAGCATAAAAATGTAGGCTACTGGAAACATCTCTTACCAGTTGAAATATTTTTTGTGTATCACTGTGTTTTAAAAACTTTACGAGTTTAAGATTGTCACTTACACATAGATGTTCAACTTCATTTACTGCGGAATTTCGGGGTTTGCTTTATCTGCATGGGAAGGTAATACATTGTATTTTTAAATACACTCTGTTAATTTTAATTGTTAAGAAAGAAAAATGAGATGATATAACCGAAGAGCAGAAAACGTACTCAAGTAGTGAAGAGGGATGACGAAACATGTAATTAATGAGTAGCACGTGAGAATCTGAAACTCTTCAGTAATTTACATAAGCTGGAAATGTTGCTGCGTGCGATCTCATCTTTAGTGACAAATAAGAGTTTTTGCAGTCAAAATCGCGTGTTGAAATATTTTTATTCCCTCAGTGACCGGTTTCGACAGGTTTTGATGTTCGAAGATGACAGCTAGAACTGTTGGCACCGCTCTATTGAGGAAATCAAAATATTTTAACACAGGATCTTGTCTGAAAAATTTCTTATTTATCATTTTAGGTATTTATCTAGTGGTCGAAGGTAAAACAAATTATTTTGTTGAGCCCTCTGGTAGACAGCTATATGACCAGCTCACGAAGAAGGAAAGGCCAAAAGAGGAAGCAGTCAGACGAAAAATCCAATACTGTTTTATTTTAAGACACTGGTTGTAACCTGCTTCTTGTAAAGAAACACCAACATTCCCGACGAGAACAAATGACAAACACAGCAAAAATAAATAAATAAATAAAATAAAATAAAATAAAAATAAAAAATATATAAATAAATTCCTCCCGAACACGCCATGGAGGCCCAATGGTACCGACCGGCCGCCGTGTCATCCTCAACCCATAGGCGGCATTGGATACGGATGTGGAGGGGCTTGTACTCAGCACACCGCTCTCCCAGCCGTATATCAGTTTCCGAGACCGTTGCCACTACTTGTCAAGCAGCTCCTCAGTTTGCCTCAGAGTGCAACCCGCTTGCCAACAGCACTCGGCAGACCGGATGGTCACCCATCCAAGTGCTAGCCCAGCCCGAGAGCGCTTAACTTCGGTGATCTGACGGGAACCGGTGTTACCACTGCGGCAAGGCTGTTGGCAAACACAGCCGTAAAGCCTTCCCACATACAAATATCATTTCTCAGAATGGACGAACCGCTATTAGATATATCACTACTAAATTATAATTCCATGCAAGCAACTAATAGCACCGCTTTCTTAAGCACTGCTCTATAAACGACACGAATAACGTCATACGATAAATATACGCAGAATATTATGTGAGCAATGTTCAACGTTCCACGTACGTAAGACTTGTAGAGATATATACGAGTGCCAGATGTGCCTTAACTTCTTCCATCTACCATAACTATTATACTTGGGTTATAAATAAAATTAATTGGTCAAATAACAGTACTAAAACAATATTGCACCATAATTTAAAAATGATGGTTGCTTGGTTGGTTGATTTGGGGGAAGGGCAACAAACCGCGACGTCATCGGTCCCATCGGATTGCGGAAGGATGGGGAAGGAAGTTGGCCGTGCCCTTTCAAAGAAACCAGCCCGGCATTTGCCTGAAGAGATTTAGGGAAATCACGGAAAACCTTAAACAAGATGGCCAGACACGGATTTGAACCGTCGTCCTCCTGTGGGGAGTCCTGTGTGCTAACCCCTGCGCCACCTCGCTCGGTTAAAGTGATGGTATTAGCAGCCCTTTAGATCATCAGCTGAATTCTCAAGTCATTCCCCGTCTAGCGTTGACGCTAAGTATCGTTCACGTTAAATGAAACTACAAGTTTAGTGTTACCAGTCACTGTTTATCTATCTACACGACGCGTTTCAAAGGTTTAAACCTCCATAATCAGATGGATTTACATTTGTTAGTATGATATGTGTCTATGTGCTGTGTTACATTTTTTCGGACGAACTTGTGGCACTGTCTCCAGTGGTCACAGGTTCCTTTCACTGCCTTAACACGTCACATGTTTACTGTCATATTTTGTAAACAAATGTGACCATATTTGTTCACAAATCCGCTTTAATAAAAACGGGGAGCATCATAAATGGCGCGATGAACTAATAAACGTGAATGATAATGTCACTGAAGATGTACTACAATCTAGGAAGACAAGCAGAAGTAACTGTGAAGAAGGAGACATGCATCTGCTCACAAACCACTACTGTGAACAGTGTAAGAAAGAAAGTGACTCCTCTGTGCTCTTTAGTTGATCACTAATAATTTTGAGCAGATACGAGATTGTCATGTAAATCTGACAATGCGATCATTTCTTTAATATTTCCTGTGTATGCTGTACTGCTGCCTCCACGATCAAAGTTTTATCACCGTGCCTATGCAACTTTTGCTTTTATTACGGTTTTTACTTACACTATAAGATCTTAAATGTTATTCTTCAAATCTGAAACGCTTCTTTTTTGTCATATATCTGCTTCGTAGAAACAATACCGATTTATGGGTCAGTGATAAGAATTATTATTGGATCCACACTACTGGCCATTAAATTTGCTACATCACGAAAATGACGTGCTACAGACGCGAAATTCAACCGACAGGTGTGATATGCAAATGATTAGCCTTTCAGAGCATTCGCACAACATTGGCGCCGGTGGTGACACCTACAACGTGCTGACATGAGGAAAGCTTCCAACCGATTTCTCATACACAAACAGCAGTTGTCCGGCGTTGCCTGGTGAAACATTGTTGTGATGCTCCATGTAAGGAGGAAAAATGCGTACCGTCACATTTCCGACTTTGATAAAGGTCGGATTATAGCCTATCGCGATTGCGGTTCATCGTATCGCGACATTACTGCTCGCGTTGGTCGAAATCCAATGACTGTTGGCAGAATATGGAATCGGTGGGTTGAGGAGGGTAATACAGAAGGCCGTGCTGGATCCCAACGGCCTCGTATCACTAGCAGTCGAGATGACAGGTATCTTATCCGCATGGCTGTAACAAATCGTGCAGCCATGTCTCGATCCCTGAGTCAACAGATGGGGACGTATGCAAGAGAACAACCATCTGCACGAACAGTTCGACGACGTTTGCAGCAGCATGGACTATCAGCTCGGAGGCCATGGCAGCGGTTACCCTTGTCGCTGCATCACAGACAGGAGCGCCTGCGATGGTGTACTCAACGACTAACCTGGGTGCACGAATGGCAAAACGTCATTTTTTCGGATGAATCAAGGTTCTGTTTACAGCATCATGATGGTCGCATCCGTGTTTTGCGACATCGCGGTGAACGCACATTGGAAGCGTGTATTCCTCATCGCCATACTGGAGTATCACCCGGCGTGATGGCATGGGATGTCATTGGTTACACGTCTCGGTCACCTCTTGTTCGCATTGACGGCACTTTGAACAGTGGACGTTAAATTTCAGATGTGTTACGACCAGTGGTTCTACCCTTGATTCTATCCCTGCGAAACCCTACATTTGAGCAGGATAATCCAAGACCACATGTTGCAGGCCCTGTACGGACCTTTCTGGATACAGAAAATATTCGATTGCTGCTCTGGCCAGCACATTCTCCAGATCTCTTACCAATTGAAATGGTCAATGGTGGCCGAGCAACTGGCTCATCACAATACGCCAGTCACTACTCTTGATGAACTGTGGTATCGTGTTGAAGCTGCATGGGCAGCTGTACCTGTACGCGCCATCCAAGTTCTGTTTGACTCAATGCTCAGGCGTATCAAGGCCGTTATTACGGCCAGAGGTGGTTGTTCTGGGTACTGGTTTCTCAGGATCTATGCACCAAAATTGCGTGAAAATGTAATCACATGGCAGTTCTAGTATAATATATTTGTCCAATGAATTGCCGTTCATCATCTGCATTTCTTCTTGATGTTGCAGTTTTAATGGCCAGTAGTGTATATCTTTGAAGGAAATAGATTAACATAGCACATAAAACTTAGAATTTTTGATTATTCTATTTAACCGATATGCTTTTTATTGAAGTTCAGAACACATTTTTCATTTCTATTTACGTTCCGTCGTTCAAAATGTTATTCGGATTTTTTGCCGAATGTGTGTCGAAATCTTTCTTCTAAGACTTTTATGTAGCATCCATCTTTAGCTCTATGAAGAATGGAATGGTTGGAACTTGCGGTTGGACTGGATTTTTTAACTTTGTCTGTTCTGTGTATTAATTTTCTTCCTAGTTTATTATCTGTGAAAAAAGTGCTTCAAATGGCTCTAAGCTCTATGGGACTCAGCATCTGAGGTCATCAGTCCAGATCTGTGAAGAAGCTAATTTTAAAATTACTATTACGACATGAGTTACTTACTTCAAATGGCTCTAAGCACTGTAGGGCATCTAAGTTCATTAATCCCCATCTGTGATGAAGCTAATTTTAACATTACTATTACTAAATAGGTTACTTACTTGTAATGAATGTTTCCCAATTCTGAAGAAAAGTCAATCCTATATGTCGAATACGATATTAATTTGTCGATGCTTGTCAAAGATACAAATTTAACTGTACATCTTATCTCTGACACATAAATAAATATCGTAACAGCCAAGTGGAACTACGACAAATAGAATATAAAAGGGCAGCTCTGGTTGATATTATTACAACAATATATTGCCTTTTGTCATACAGAAAATTGTACTGAAAGACAAGAGAACCTTTATTTCATTCTTCTCACGCTGAAATCAGTTGGTATACATATCCTTTAATATGACATGGTAAGCAAAGCTCAATATCAGTGACAAAAATGGTAAATGATGGCATGATTAGACTTTGCTTTTATAACTAAAACACAATATTGGGAATAAAATACCAGTCAGTCAGTCGTTTTAGCTCACACAGAAGTCAGTAACTAATAACATAGACTCGTTTTTTTAAATCGAAGCGTGATAAAATAACTCGCAGGTAAACCATAAGATATCTTCCGATTTGTGATGACTCGGTGAACCGAAACTACCATTGGATTTTTTCTATATTGTGGTGCTGCAGTGTTACACTGGAATTAGATTTCAGCAATCGATGATGGGCAAATGTTAGTAAAAATTTCATGAATTGTTGTCGTGAAAAGTGCTCTATTTTTATAAATATGTACATAGCCATTAGTAGCGATCCGACGCATTTCGTCTGCCTCATGAGCCTCCTCTCTGTTGAGTTATTGTGTTTCTCCTACACTTCATGCGAAATTTATTCATGCCGACACATGTCTCCTTCTGAATTGCTCATAAATGTCATTCTTTTTCTATCTGTATTCGTTGACGACACTATAAAATACTAAGCCGTTAGCTGTCGGATCAGATAAATCGCTATTTTTGCATGCATTTCGATTTAGACTCCTTCTTTTGAGCTTTCTTTCCGCCGTTCTAGTTTTATGACAGTCTAACGATCACTGCGGGCTTCGTTCGCAAGCCATTTGGAGAGTAATAGCAAGCTGGCGCCAAAACAGTCATCTGCAACCCATTTGCGTCTGAAACTGCCCGATATTATGAGCGCAACAGGACGTCCGATTTTCCTTCTCTCTTCTTTAGTACCACAGACCAACTCGTTTCTTATTGCTATGTTAACGGATAGGGCGCTGGTGCATTGCAAATCTCTCACTACAGAAGCTGTAAAAATGCTCCGTCTTCTCTGCCACAATAATGTCTCAGCCTTTAGGAACTGGCATGGAAACTTCCTCTGAGGACTGTGATACCCAGGCATCAGATTTATTTTCCTAGTGGCAGAGTGAAGTTGAAATGTTCCCTCCAGTAAGTGTGCTACTTAATCGGGTCAACTGGTCTCGACAACTTTTAATACCAACCCTCCCGATAACGATAACCATAATTATTTTGGGTTGCCAATCTCACTATTGAAGGTTCACGCAGTAAGACAAGGGAGTTATTCTGAACAGAAATCAGTCGTGAAAACACAGCATCCGTTCATAAGGACCGTCATGCAGAAGGGAAAACAATATCGATATCCAAAACTACATACATGCCTAGCCTAAGATTACAGAAAGAGTACGACAGACAACGAATGGCAGCACCTGAATAGGAGAGGGAAAGATGGGTTGGGTGAGCAGGGGGGGGGGGGGGGGGAGGGGGACACCATCACACACAACAACAAGATCCCAGTGGTTACTGGTGTCAGAGGGGCACATTTTTATGTTAGGATCAGGGATCAGGGTTCAGGCGCAATGTTTTAAAAGATGTGAAAACAACAGAAGACACCACAAAAGGTTTAATAATGCACAGCAAAGTAAGGTTAACTTATTTCATGAAAATACATGAGTACTGAGCTTCTTGTCTGTTTGGAAAATTTAGAGAGCTCTCAAAAGATAGACATCCTGTGCCCCTCTGAGCGCCACAGGGTTAGGTAAGTTATGTATAGATTACACTATTGTAGGTTACTCATGCAGAAATAAGATGGGGAAAGGAGGAGTTGCTACGTACATTGAGATAGAATTCAAAAACATTGACACAAGTAGATTCTATAGCGATCAGCGCACAGAAGTGTGTGCTTGTGAATTAATGTTGAAAAATAATTCGCTTTTAATTGTAACTGTGTACAGATTACCAATGGGAAATTTTGAAATATTTATTAGGAATCTCTTTTCCCTACTGTGCTATCTGTCAGACAGCAGCAAGCAGTTAATAGTCTGCGGTGACTTCAGTGTAAATTTCCTAAGGGATTCTGATAGGATAATTGATTTGGAAACAGTATTTGTACCACACAGTTGGATCTCAGTAATTAACTTTCAACATAGTAGATCCCCACTTGATAATGTTTACTTTAATGAAACTCAGACCAATCAGTAACAAATGTTCTCTGTGATCATGATGCACAGTTAGTTAGGGTAATTAACGGGGCTTCTTCCAGTATGGATACTCCTCAGTGGAAACCATTTAGAATAATTAATGACTCCAGGATTAATGCTCTTAAGAATAGTTTACAGGAGATGACATGGGATGTAATTTATAGTGAACCAAATCTAGCATAAAATTTAATCTGTTCCATGGTAAATTCGTATCATTATTTGAAAACAGCTTTCCGCATAAGCTAATCAGAAAGAACACTAGACAGCCACGTAAAAAACTGTGTACCATTGGAGGGTTTACAGAGCTCGTGAAAAGAAAATGGAAATGCATCTTTTGGCAAGAACAAGGAGGCATCCTAAAGTAGTTGTGCGCTACAGAAACTACTCCTTCTGAAATTAAGAAAATTATGCATTCTCCCAAAAATAGAACCTCATCTGGTTTTGATGGTGTTTCCAACATAGTACTCAAACTAGCTCCCACATAATAAGTCCAATCTTATCTGAAATACGTAGTGCATCACTAATTCAACGCATTTTTCCAGAAATACTGAAATATGCTATTGTTAACCCACTATTTAAGAAAGGTGATTAAAGAGATCTCAATAATTACCGATCTGTTTCACTGCTGACATTATTCTCCACAATTTTTGAGAGGGTGATATACTCTACAATAGTACCTCACCTTAGCAACAATAGTATCCTTAGCAATTTATAATTTGGGTTACAGAGGGATTGCTGCACTGAGAATGCCATTAACACGTCCACTCACCCGACTTTACGAGCATTAAATAATGAAACAGCCCCAGTTGATATTTTCTGCGACCTCTGCAGGCATTTGACCAAGTAAATCACAGAATTGTCCTAGATAAATTGAAGTTTTATGGGTCTGTTGACCAATCCGACCAATAGATAATGCCATATCTAAGCAAAAGAATTGCTGAATGTAGTACTTAGTAATTCAAGCAATATAGTTCAGACACGTAATTCTGACTGGGGAGTAACACAAGTACGGGGTTCCCCAAGGTTTAATCTTCGGTTCGCTACTGTTCATGATGTATGTAAACGACCGTCCGTCCGGTACATAACAAGCAGAATTAATTCTTTTTGCAGATGACGGTAGTATTGTAATCAATTCGAGCCTATCTACAGAAACAGAAGCAATGTTAAACAAAGTTCTGAAAAGTATCGTTGACAGGTTTTCTGCAAATGGTATCACCCTCAATTTTAAAAAGATACGACATATTCAGTTCTGCACATTTAGAGGTACTACGCCAATGGTAAATGTAAAACACAGTGAGGATATAATAAATAGGGTGTGAACTTCAACATTTTTATCGACCCATACTGATGAGAATTTGAAATGGAAAAAACACGGAATGAAATTTTCACTTTACAGCGGAATGTGCTGTCAAACTTTCCTGACAGATTGAAACTGTGTACTGGGCAGAGACTCGGACTCGGGACCATCGTCTTTCACCTAATCTAGCCAAGCACGTGACCCGTCCTCACAGCTTTACTTCCGCCAGTACCTCGTCTCCTACCTTCCAAACTTCACAGAAGCTCTCCTGCAAAGCTTGCAAAACTAGCACTCCTGGAAGAAAGGATATTTCGTAGAAATGGCTTAGCCACAGCCTGGGGGATGTTTCCAGAATGACATTTTCACTCTGCATCGGAGTGTGCGCTGATATGAAACATTCCTCCCAGTGTGTGCCGGACGCAGACTCGAACTCGGGACCTTTGCCTTTCGCGGATAAGTGTTCTACCATCTGAGCTGTCCAAGCACTACTCTCGACGCGTCCTCACAGCTTTAATTCTGCCAGCATGTTCTGGAACTCCTAAAACAACTTAGTTGAGCCACATTTGCGTTTAGAGCCATTGCAAATCTTGGGGAAAGACAAACCAGTAAACTGACATATTTTGCAAATTTTCATTAAATAATGCTTTCTGGAATAACGTTCTGCGGTAATTCATATTTAAGAAAGAAAGTTTTCATTGGGCAAAAAAGTTCTGTAAGATTAATATGTAGCCGCTCCCACAATCATCTTGTAGACATCTATTTAAGAACTTTGGCATTCTCACTAGTGCTTCAGTACGTATATTCCTTCGTGAAGTTTGTTGTAAATAGTACACTACATTTCTAAAGAAACAATGAGGTACACAGTTACAATGCCAGAAGGAAAAATTACATTCAGTGCTACACATCAAGATTCTCTTTAGCACAAAAAGAGGTCACACTAATGTAACAAAAGTTTTTGATCACTTACTCAGTGATATAAAATGTCTTACAGACAGGAAACTAAGATTTCATAATAAGTTGAGAAAGTTTCTCCTTGGCAACTTGTTCCGTTCAGTAGAAGAATTTCTCATACTCTACTACTGTAACGTTTAAATGGTGGTGGGTAGAAATTACTAACTCACATCGGTGTATCATTTTTTCCTTTTCGTAAAAAAAAGAAAAACGCTTAGAAATCTTCAGAATGTAACCGTATGTACAAATTAATTTGCGATGTGAATGTAAATTGACTCGTTCCATATCATCATGAATTATACACTCCTGGAAATGGAAAAAAGAACACATTGACACCGGTGTGTCAGACCCACCATACTTGCTCCGGAGACTGCGAGAGGGCTGTACAAGCAATGATCGCACGCACGGCACAGCGGACACACAAGGAACCGCGGTGTTGGCCGTCGAATGGCGCTAGCTGCGCAGCATTTGTGCACCGCCGCCGTCAGTGTCAGCCAGTTTGCCGTGGCATACGGAGCTCCATCGCAGTCTTTAACACTGGTAGCATGCCGCGACAGCGTGGACGTGAACCGTATGTGCAGTTGACGGACTTTGAGCGAGGGCGTATAGTGGGCATGCGGGAGGCCGGGTGGACGTACAGCCGAATTGCTCAACACGTGGGGCGTGAGGTCTCCACAGTACATCGATGTTGTCGCCAGTGGTCGGCGGAAGGTGCACGTGCCCGTCGACCTGGGACCGGACCGCAGCGACGCACGGATGCACGCCAAGACCGTAGGATCCTACGCAGTGCCGTAGGGGACCGCACCGCTACTTCCCAGCAAATTAGGGACACTGTTGCTCCTGGGGTATCGGCGAGGACCATTCGCAACCGTCTCCATGAAGCTGGGCTACGGTCCCGCACACCGTTAGGCCGTCTCCCGCTCACGCCCCAACATCGTGCAGCCCGCCTCCAGTGGTGTCGCGACAGGCGTGAATGGAGGGACGAATGGAGACGTGTCGTCTTCAGCGATGAGAGTCGCTTCTGCCTTGGTGCCAATGATGATCGTATGCGTGTTTGGCGCCGTGCAGGTGAGCGCCACAATCAGGACTGCATACGAGCGAGGCACACAGGGCCAACACCCGGCATCATGGTGTGGGGAGCGATCTCCTACACTGGCCATACACCACTGGTGATCGTCGAGGGGACACTGAATAGTGCACGGTACATCCAAACCGTCATCGAACCCATCGTTCTACCATTCCTAGACCGGCAAGGGAACTTGCTGTTCCAACAGGACAATGCACGTCCGCATGTATCCCGTGCCACCCAACGTGCTCTAGAGGGTGTAAGTCAACTACCCTGGCCAGCAAGATATCCGGATCTGTCCCCCATTGAGCATATTTGGGACTGGATGAAGCGTCGTCTCACGCGGTCTGCACGTCCAGCACGAACGCTGGTCCAACTGAGGCGCCAGGTGGAAATGGCATGGCATGCCGTTCCACAGGACTACATCCAGCATCTCTACGATCGTCTCCATGGGAGAATAGCAGCCTGCATTGCTGCGAAAGGTGGATATACACTGTACTAGTGCCGACATTGTGCATGCTCTGTTGCCTGTGTCTATGTGCCTGTGGTTCTGTCAGTGTGATCATGTGATGTATCTGACCCCAGGAATGTGTCAATAAAGTTTCCCCTTCCTGGGACAATGAATTCACGGTGTTCTTATTTCAATTTCCAGGAGTGTATATAGTGCCAAATCATCTATGGATCACGTAACTAAGTAAGTAACTTACTAGCACATTTTGCTAAAGGGTTGCCTTGCACTGTTCAAGGGCACTTTTTCGATGCGGGCAACAGCTGGCTTGAGCAATTTTTTTTTTTTTTTTTTTTTTTTTGCTTCCGTGATAAAATCAAATCAAATCAACTAGGACATTTAACATTTACAAGTAGAAAGACTAACTGTTAAAGGCATATCAGAAAATAAAAAAGGTTTCTGCTCACATACTTTCATATCTGTTTCCATCCTTTTACACTTTGATACGTAAGTTCTCCTCTAGTCTTTCTATTTACATGGTCCAATAAACGCTACTTATACACACTATGACAAATAAGGTTTAACCTAGCCTCAATTACACTCTTAGACACTTCCAGTATTTTCTGACACTTCCTAAAACCCACAAATTACGAGTCCTCCAGTCTCACAGAGATACGAATTATTCACTAAGCTTTCTTCAAAGTCTGAAAACATTGTTGACAGAGATAACTCCAGGCACAGATTATCGCATTCATCAACAACTGTAGAAATGTCATGCTGATATGGTGCGATTTTCTTTTCGTTCAGCAAAGAATAAGGCACTGGAATACAATGTCCATTAACACGCCTGTGGATCGTAAATAGTTGACAAAAATCTTTGTGCAATACTTGGAAGGTCCAGCAACATATATAATGTGTGACACGGAGTACTTTCAGGTTTCCAGCTTCAAAGAATATGAGTACTACGACGCTCTTGTCTGCATAACTATATAACAACAAATCCGTCCAATCTGTAAATTTTCACACCTAATGTGCTCAGAACAATATGTACCTCCTGAATACTTGTAGGTACTTTGGGTAGAATTTTCCGCCAAGCTTCTAAATGGATTTACGAAAGGTGTCTACATCTTTGACGGTTATCTCTTCCATGCGTTCTTCTTTCAGTTGATTACACATAAGTTTCGATGGTCTCTAGTATTCTGTATCTATCCTCTTCAAGAACTATTTTCTGTCTCTGAATTTTATCACCGGCTATTACTGCTGATTGTTGTCGTCTTGATTCCCGAGAACTTATGTGTCTTCAGTGGAGGCGGTTTTAATAAATCTTTAGTAACTCTTAATGTTGGACGTCCTTCACGCTACACTGTATTTTAACCATCTGTGGGATCCGAAGCTTGGTGTTTCTGGAGTATCTTTTTCTTTCCCATTTTGCTCAAGTAAGTGCAACAGAGTCTGAGGACGCGTTCTCTGTGAAGCAATCTGAGCACATAAACAGAGACAGAAACCTGAGCACACAAACCACTCCCTGAGGAGGCATGGAAGGCTCAGGGCTGTTACCTGTTGGTACATATACTTGTTTGAGAGGCTTGAGGCCTGCGCCCGTTTCGAGAAGCCATTTTGTTAGCTGACTGCACATCCAGAAAGGACCATCGACCTGACGTAACAAGAAACGTCATTCATCAGCCCAGGTGTCAGATGCCAGTTCACAACACAGTCTCGATGAACACGTGTCCATTGCAATCGTAATTGATGAAGCTGTTGGGCCACGTGGGAAGACAAAGGTGTAGTCGGCTGTAGAGACTACCTTCCCGTATCATGGTGTAAACGACGAGGTTCTAAATACACGAGCCGTAACCACCCTTGGACTCTATCATCAGATCCACTACAGATCCTTGCGTGCCCTACTTTAGACAACAGGAAAGCCTCTGACGGCCATGTCCTGTGATAACGCGTGGATGTCCCATATCTCACCATTTACTTGTTGTTTTACTGTCTTTCAATCACATTCCATACATGCTAATACAGTAGCACGGGGACAGATGGCCAGCTTCGCCGCTTTTGCTACGGTCGTTCTCAGCCAGTGGACGAAAATAATCCGCCCTTTTCCAGAGTCACGTATGTCCATGTACTTCCCCTCTTGTGGGCCGTATCGTCGCTAGAATGACTCCCTAATCGTGTCCTGGCCGCTTATACAGTGTGTTAGAGGTATACGTATAGGCATATTTATAGGTGACTGTGAAACGTCCCCTTTTGAAAAATTAAACATGACTGTGCTTATACTGACACACAATATTTTTAGCGCAACGTAATCTGACTTTCAATAATCCCTACAAAAGAATGGCCCTGACTAACATTAACCTAAACCTTTCACAAATCACTTACCTCACAAAAATCTTCGTTACTCGAACTACTGCAATATAGCGAGCGCTACTACTGCCAACTAAATAAAAGATTCTAACTACCGAAGGCACTAACTACTGATAGGCATAGTTAGCAAATGAAAGATTTTGATAGAGAACAAATGATGTATTTACCTTAATAGTCATAATATATATAGCAGTTCATGACATCCAGTCTTACAGATTTCAAAACTCCGCCATCTCTCTCCCCACATCCACCACTGCTGGCGGCTCACCTCCACTGCGCAACGTTACGCGCTGTTCACTTCCAGCTGCCCAACACTACAATGACAGACAACAATGCAAACTAGCCACAGACTGCACACAGCACAGCCAGTGATTTTCATACAGAGCGCTACGTAACGTTGCCAATAAGAAAACATAAACAGCCTACTTACATAGCCCCCATGCTCCCCACAAAAAATTTTACAAATTGTTTTGGGCAGTGGCCAATAATGATTTGATAAAAATTTTCATAATTACAATAACAAAGATATCAAATGCACACACTTATTGATACAATGTTGGTCAAAAGCTAAAATTTTCTCACAGTCGATAAAGACAGTCCTGATCATTCATCACAGAAAAATTGCACTGTTTTTCTCAATGTCTGAGCAGTAAAAGAAAATGCACACGGAAGTAGTGGATTTCCATGCACTCTTGAAGAAGTAGTGTTGTCCTTCCAACGTAAAGACAGTGCTGACTCTTGACATGCAGACAGGTAATGGTCCACAACAGAGCAAACCCACAGCAGAGTCATTCGACGTTTTGAAGAATATGGGTAGGTAGGTCATCACAGAGCAGACCCACTGTAGTCCTGGTAGAGATTACGGTATTGGTGGGCCACCAGAGGTGCAGATCCACTGTAGTCCTGGTAGAGATTGTGGTATTGGTGGGCCACCAGAGGTGCAGACCCACTGCAGTCCTTCTAGAAATAATGGTACTGGTGAGTCAGCAAAGGTGTAGACCCACTGTAGTCCTTGTAGAAATAATGGTATTAGTGGGTCATCAAAGACGCGGACCCACTGTAGTCCTTGTAGAGATGACCAGCAGCCATCTGTTGTGACTGTGCAGGTGCACAATCACCACTGAAGAGTCTTGCGGATAATATAGCAAGTCCATAACCACCACTTGTGCACTCACAAAGTTTTTGGAATTGGCCTTAGAACCAGCAATGCTGTTATCCAGTCCCTTGCTGAATTATTAACACACGTGCAAACACTAACAGTCCCTACTTCTCACATAATGTCCATATACTACGACCAACAGAAACGTGTGCAGTGAAATGTAACTTATAAGTTAATAATATGACGAACTGGTATCAATTACAATTTTATAACGTAAGAATACAATGACAAAGGTACAAAATACATCATCAAATAACATAACAATACAGATAACATTTGTAGTAATACGGGCTTTACAAAAGAATCAAAATAACATATACATCAGCGTTACAGGAATTGTGACATAAGTAAATACATAAAAGATCAGAATAACTTTTGAAACATCAACTTCACACATGAGCATTAAAACAAAACAGAATAAATAATGTCTAAGCATATTTACAAGGTAAATAACATATTATCAGAAAAATTCTACAACATAAATCTTATTAGCTAGACACATACAGACAGGAAAAACACAAATTCACATAGTGTAATAACACAAAAATACAGGACAGGGTTTGTATCCAGTGTGACATTTGGTTCTGCAGTCCACCCCAAAACTTCATTCCATATATCTTTCCTCTTATTTCAACATTTGTTTCCACCAAAAAAATTCTATCCAAGCATGCTTTCTGTATTTATATGTTCACACATTTCTTACCTCATTATTTATTTTCTATTACCTTACCTCATCATTTATTTCCAAAAAAATCCTACCTAAACCTGTTGTCCCTAAACCCTACTTTTTTGGTTCCTATCCTCTTTCAGAATACTTTTTTGGCCAAACCATTTTCTTATAGCTTCTCAATGCATTTCTTCCAATTCATCATAGTTAGTTTCTTATATAGTCTACCCCTTCTTACCTGTAAGCTAACTTAAATCTACTGAGCTCAGATGCTAAACTAAGGGACGAGGCAACGCAGCAGCACAAAACAATTAACACAAACATCAATGACAAAAAATTCAAATTGGCGAAGCAATTGCAATATTACAACTAATATAAGGCACTGTGGAGCAAACAAGAAAAATAAATCCGTAGTAAAACTGGCTTAACAGCGTAATACAAAGTCAAATTCAGTAGCACTATGCCTGGCAAACAGCAGCAGCCAATGCAATAACTTATACCTAAATATGACATAGCTCAAGCAGAAAAAATATTACACTAAAGACAACAATGCAGATAAGGGAAATGTCTATTCACATCTTAATGTCTATGTAATTAAAGTGGTGTACCACAAGAAGTTATTCTACCAAAAAAATTACCAAGTAGTTGAAAAGAAAATTCCGTATGCAGTTCCTGTGAAGGGAAATGTCTTTTTATGCTCCTTCGTTTTTTTGAATAAATCATAAAATTATTTACTGGATCTGTAGGCATAAAATATTTATATTAGTACATCTATTAAATTTTATTTTAACCAATGCTGCAGTGCAGCTAGAAACTAGATATTAAACAAAATGAGTAAATAAATACATAAAGCAAGCCATATGGCATTTCTCTCAACTAGCAAGACAATAGCCGTGAAATGCTTCTCATCGTTTCATTAGGCATTTTAGTAAATATCATAAATTAAGAGCTCCACAGTATAATCATATGTTTTCAAGTTTGAGCGTGTCACATTCGCGATGCTTTCTACAAAGGAATGTCAATAGCGAGGATAATGGCCTCCCTTTTTTTTCTACCTGTGCCTCTGAAAAGGCACACACTAATGGCTTTTTCTCCAGGCGTCTGACACAGCTGGGTGCCCACGACGCATTACGTGTGGGTGGTCACTTAACTTTCTTACGGAAATATTTATGACAGCAGTTTCTGCTGCAGTGGCAGTCTCATATAAAAAATTTCACAGGTCGAGAATTTGCGTTGCAAATGTGTAGATACAACATCTTATGAATACAACAGTGTCCAAAAAATTTTCGCCGGCATTGTGATACATTCACGCATTTACACACATTTCATAGCTCTTAAAATGTGATTCTTGATTTCCAACATCCTTTTTCATAAACCAGAGACCCTAACCACTACTCATTATTCCTTACCTTATTCGTCAACACTTCTTCAATATTTAATCATAACAGATATGTAGCATACTCAAATAACTCATATAGCATCAGCTTATTGATCATAAACATACCGCAACAGCACAATACACATAGTCATCGTAATGATAACATCATAAAAACTCAGCCAAATCTCAAAAACGTCGTAGCTTTCTGCAATAATTTCAAACCCTAAAGAAAATTCTCTGCTTATTTCAATAGTGTCGCAGACTGCACACAGCACAGCTAGCGATTTTCATACAGAGCGCTACGTAACGTTGCCAATAAGAAAACATAAACAGCCTACTTACAACTGAGAACAGCGTACTCAACACCATCACATCAGCATTTACTTCATTTTCAAACTAATCGGGGTAGTATGTTTGTAGATTGGTTAGTACCTCGAACTGCATGTGATAAAAGCCGGTCATTAGTGCGTTTTTCCCCTGGAAAGTATGTCAGATGTTGAAGTGTGGACACGAAATGGATAGTCTGCACTGATAGGTGTAGTAAACTTAGTGGTACAGTTACGATCATACAGGAAACATCAGGTAGTAAACTGTGTGTGCCGAATTGGGGGGGTTGGGTTGTTTGGGGGAAGAGACCAAACAGCGAGGTCATCGGTCTCATCGGATTAGGGAAGGACAGGGAAGGAAGTCGGCCGTGCCCTTTCAAAGGAACCATCCCGGCATTTGCCTGGAGCGATTTAGGGAAATCATGGAAAACCTAAATCAGGATGGCCGGACGCGAGATTGAACCGTCGTCCTCCCGAATGCGAGTCCAGTGTGCTAACCACTGCGCCACCTCACTCGGTGTGCCGAATTATTCTTTGATGCAGAGAAAACGTAGCTAATACAGTGATGTGGGTGCATATTATGGTACTAAAGATCACAATATGTCAGATGCTGAAGTGTGGACACGAAATGGATAGTCTGAACTGATAGGTGTAGTAAACTTAGTGGTACAGTTACGATCATAGAGGAAACATCAGGTAGTACACTGTGTGTGCCGAATTATTCTTTGATGCAGAGAAAACATAGCTAATACATTGATGTGGGTGCATATTATGGTACTAAAGATCACAATATCTGCACTTATACCTCAAACTCATTTCACATATCTATATACAGAGTGGATCAGGATTTCACCAACAAATTTTCAGAGGTGGTATATGGACCAAAACATGAAACAAATGTCTGGTAAACAAGTGTCTGAAACGTGTAGCTTAAGAGCTATGAGCACTTGTTCAGCTACATCTCTTTTGCTGGTCTCCAGATCGCTAGTGTCAAACAGAGAATTCTGCCCTAAGTTAAGATGGTGGGAAATACAAGAATCATGGGTTTTTCCCACTCCTGTGATACCACAACTTACTTGTGTTGAGAGTCCAAATGCCTTAAAATTAAAGCTATGTTATCACCTTAATTTGAGTTTCTGGTGAGAGAATCACACAAGTGTCTGTCTGTCGGTCTGTCTGTCTGTCTGTGTGTGTGTGTGCGTGTGTTTTCATGCACGTATTTATGTGTGCTGCCTTTTAAATTCAAATTCCTATTTTGGAGTCTTAAGGTATTGCCATTCAACCGATTTTAAATTAAAGTTGTTTTGCCCTTAAAGCGAGAGATTGTTTGGTCCTTCTGCCTAATTTAGAGAAATGTTTTAGGATAAGGCCTTCTGCCTTTTAAAATTCAAATTATTGTTGAGTCTTAAGTGATTGGCGTTCAGCCGGTTTTAAATTAAAGTTGTTTTGCCCTTAAAGCGTGAGATTAAATGGCGCATTTAGCCGGGAATTAAGTTCTAAATTTTATGTTTGGCTTGTTCTCTTTTTAATGTTTTCTTTACTCATGTAATGTTTGTCAAATGAATAAAGTAATATGTTTGAATGCAAGTGACAGCCACTCATTTTGGCCCCTTTCCACAAATTAAACTATCTGTCCTGTCCTGCAAGTATAGTAAGGGTTACCAATAACTTATATCAGGATGACAGTGTATGTATTATTAACTCTACAGGGACCTCTCGTCACATAAACGTAAAGAGCGCGGAATACGTATCCGTGGCAACGCTGTTAATTTTATGTTGATTGCTAACAATTTTGAATTTCAACAAAGACTAAAATGTCACTTCGAAATTATTAAGTTACATAATCAATTTATTGTTTGAATAATAGATGACATACTTACATGAGAGAAGCGGCAATTTGTATACCAATGGAAGCAATTCCATTGCAAATCGTAAACCCACATTCTAGACAGTGTGATATTCTGCTGCTATTGAATTCTGAAAAGTATTGGTAGACTTTTTTATTCTTACACGACGCATAGTACGCTCTTTTCACTTCCAGTCACCATTCCGTTGCTATTTCCTAAGTAGGTTACTTAGCCTTTCCTTTCGGACACAAAATACAATGCATTACTCCGACTTGCTTCGTGCGATTGCGCTGGAATGCTAATCATTTGGCAATACAAGCATTTGCTAAATTTCGTGCCAGTTTCACGACTGTTGCATACTGCCTTCATTGTGTCGTAGTTTTAATCTCCAGAAATGTAGGAAGTACTCGTCTGTAACACAACTACAGTCCATATTACACTGAGGTGACGAAAGTAATGGCATAAGGACGTGCACATACGCAGACGGCCCTAGTTTCACTTATATAAAAGAGCACTGTATTGACCGAGCAAGGTGGCGCAGTGGTTAGCACACTGGACTCGCATTCGGGAGGACGACGGTTCAATCCCGTCTCCGGCCATCCTGATTAAGGTTTTCCGTGATTTCCCTAAATCGTTTCAGGCAAATGCCGGGATGGTTCCTTTGAAAGGGCACAGCCGATTTCCTTCCCCATCCTTCCCTAACCCGAGCTTGCGCTCCGTCTCTAATGACCTCGTTGTCGACGGGACGTTAAACACCACTATCCTAAGCACTGTATTGGCGGAGCTGTCATTTCTACTCTAAAAATTTATGTGAAAAGGTTCCCGACATGCTTATGGCCCCACGATGGAATTAAAAGACTTTCAACGTGGAGTGATAGTTGGAGCCCGACGCAAAGGACATTCCATTTCGGAAATTGTAAGAGAATACAATGTACCGAGATCCATAGTGCCAAGAGTGTTCCGAGAATACCAAATTCCGGTCATTACCTCTCACCGCGGACGGAGAAATGACCGACGGCCTTCAAGTAACGACCGAGAGCAGCTTAGAGCAGTCAGTGCTAACATACGAGAAACGTTGCGTGAAGTAACAGCAGAAGTGAATGTGGGACGTACGACGGACGTATTCTTTAGGACGGTGCGGCGAAGTTTGGCATTAATGGTCTATGGCGTCGACAACCGAATTGATTGCCTTTGCTATTGCACGACATCGCCTGTAGCGCCTCTCCTGGGCTCGTGACCAAATCGGTAGGACCCTAGACTGAAAACCCCTGGCCTGGTGAGTCGAGTCCCGATTTCAATTGGTAAGAGCTGGTGGTGGGGTTTTGTCGCGTAGACACCACGAAGCTATGGAAACAGGTTGTCAACAAGGAACTTTACAAGCTGGTGGTGGCTCCATTATTTATTTATTTATTTTATTTACTGATTTATTTAACCTGGCAATATTAGGGCCATCAGGCCCTCTCTTACATCTAACCAGGCATTCTAATTATTTTATTTTCATATGTTTTAGTAGGCTTGTTAAACTATATCTAGTACCAAAGGTGATATAACCAATTTCAAAGCAGACTTGGAAAAATACATATATATGCAGTTTACATTCGTAGATGATAAGTACTGCTTTAATTAGACATTATGATAGAGAGAGATTTTTAGATAGGAGTGCTAGCAGCAGGGGATATGAGGGAGACTGATGGTGAACTGAGGAGAATAGGGACATGATGAAACATAATTAATTAAATATAAAGTAAAAGAAGATTGCGTGGCTAATAGAGACAGATGAAGAGGAAGAAGAGAAAGGAGCAAATAGGAGACACTAGCTTTGCCATTTGACAGAGGGGAGGATTGGCCTTGTACATTAATTTTGTGGAAAACGTTCTAGGGATGATAACAGGAAATGCTTCAGCTTCTTCTTTTAAGCAAGAGGGGATTGAGTTTTGCGCAAACTAAGGGGCACTTTGTTCCAGAGGCGGACAGCGGCAACTGAGAAGGAGTTTGCAAAAGTTTTTATTTTGTGAGTGGGCACAGTTAGGATACCAAATAACAGTGACCTTGTGTTTCGATTATGATGGCATGAAAGGTATTTAATCTTTGAAGCGAGGTACTGGGGCGCTTACGCGACGAGGAGCCGGTGAAGTTGACATATAGTGTGGTAGTCACGCAATTTGTGCAGCCGTAGCCACCCATGGTGGGTGTATGAAGCACTAACATGATCGTATGGGAGAACGTTGCAGTTGTAACGCACACAGGCATTCATGGTTAGTTATAACCGTCTTTTGTTTTCATTACTCATGCCTTGTTGAATTAAATCACAGTAGCAGAGGTTCGGCAGAATGAGTGCTTGCACGAGTTGGCGTTTCGCGTTTTTGAGAGCATAGAGACAAGCGGACGTCTTCCGGCACACTGCGACTATACTCTGCGCAGTTGAGATGTACATCCAAAGTTACACCCAAGCTCTTAACTGTTTTCTGGTATGGTACTAGAATACCATCGAGCAGAATGGGAGGCAGCCGTTCGCGGAAATCTGTACTTATTAATTTCTGATGAGCTATAAAGATTACTTGTGTCTTTTTTGCATTTAGTTTAATCCCCAGGTTTTTCGCCCGTGTCACCACTGAAGACAGACCATCGTTTATCTGAGCGATTGCAGTGTTTATATCTTCAGATCTGACGCTTAGGTAGAGCTGGAGGTCGTCGGCATCGAAATGGTATTTACAGGAGGACAGAACCGACGAAATGTCAATGGCATATAAGGAAAACAAAAGTGGTCCTAAGACTGATCCATGTGGCACTCCTGAGGAGACATGTTTCCAGGAAGATTTTTCATTTACACAGAAACATACTGCTGTCTGTCTTTTAAGTAGCTTTCAAACCATTTCATTGCACTGTCTGATAAATGAAGCTGTTGCAGTTTTATGAGCCATATATCAAAGTTAACAGTGTCAAAAGCTTTGCTGAAGTCTAGTAGCGTCAATATTGTTGCCTTTCGGCTGTCTATGGCATATTTTAGGTCATCAGTTACTTTAATTAGAGCAGTGTTTGTGCTGTGGTGTTTAAGGAAAACGGATTGAAATTTGTCATATAGGTTGAATTAATGCAGGTGTTCAGTGATTTGATCATGAACAACATATTCGAGTGCTTTAGGATCAGCAGGCAGTATGGTAATTGGTCGGTAATCACTTGGCAGTTGCTGGTTTTCGATCTGCGATGTTTACTGCGTTTACATGGAATGGACTGAGTCCTCTCGCCCATCTGAACCAGCCATTGGTTGGAAGTGGTTATGTTCGGCTACTTGGAGACCATTTGCTTCCCATTCATGGACTTCATATTCCCAAATAACGATATTGTGTCAATGGGCTACAATTGTTCGCGATTTGTCTGATGAACATTCTAGACAGTTAGAGCAAATGATTCGGCCTACTCAGATTACCTGACACGAATCTCATCGAATACTTATGAGACATTATCCAGAGGTCAGTTCGTGCACAGAATCCTGCACCGGCTACACTTTCGCTATTATAGACGACTATAGAGGCAACACGGCTCAGTATTTCTGAGAGGGACTTCGAAAGACTTTTTCAGTCTAGTTGCTGTAGTACGCCGGGTAAAAGTAGAGCCGACACCATATCAAGATGTGTCCCATTACTTTTGTCTCCTCAGTGTATAACTCAGAGCATTGGGAAAACCGAAAGTACATATAACATAAATCTCGTTTGCTTAAATGTAATTGTGATTTAAACGTTGGTGACACTCCAAACTGCCATTCGGCGTCTCTCACGGAAGTGACCACAACTCTGAATGCATGGGATTTTAAGTCCTTTTGCTATCCGTGCCACGGACGTTATTTTACATCCACATTTCTCTCTCATTTCGACCTGATAGCCGCTCGCGTTAGCACCCCGCTTCCACGACTCAGTGAGGCGCACTAGCCTCGGATCGAATCCACCCTGCAGGTAATCAACAAGGACCGGTATGTTGGCCAGCTCGAAAGTGGTATTTTGGCTCTTACCCACATCCGATGAGGTGAATGCCGCACTGCTACCCGTTCTTCATTTACACGATTTGCAAACATTTGTAGAACGTTCGCACACTTTCACATGGGACAACACTATATGTAGATAGCTGAGGGGAAGAAAAGGGGGGGGGGGAGCAGAGGGAGGGATGGACGTCCGGCCCCCATCTACCACAAACATTACCTAACCCGAAAAATTAGCACGTCGATCCCGTGAAGAAGGCGGGATAGAGGCCAGGAAAAAGAAAATTACTGTTTCGTACTAGCGAGGGTGTTGAGACGCTGTACATTGAATTTCACTCTGTCATAGCTCTGTCGTTCTCTTCTTTCGAAATGATGATCACAAGGCACAATGCAGCAGTGCTATGCTTCTTAACATCTGGAATTTTCAATTTTTGTACAGTTTTCGAGAATCCATAAAATTTAAAAATTGAAACAGACGATTCCCACTCTTGGGCTGTATTTCAGTGATGCTTTTAGACTATAAAAATGGCAGTCAGAAAGCGGTTCACATTTTTAAGAGGTCCATAGATATATTTAATTCCTGGAGTTCTACATGGACTTGGCTATTTGCGGATACATACGTAGATATCGGAAGTAATTATGACTTAGTGGATGAAATCCTACACTGATGAGGGTACCTGCTATTATAATAGCTAATAATAGTAATGTGGTGTCACCGCCAGACACCACACTTGCTAGGTGGTAGCTTAAATCGGCCGCGGTCCATTTAGTACATGTCGGACCCGCGTGTCGCCAATGTGTGATCGCAGACCGAGCGCCACCACAAGGCAGGTCTCGAGATACGATAGAGCACTCGCCCCAGTTGTACGGACGACATTGCTAGCGACAATACGGACGAAGCCTTCCTCTCATTTGCCGAGAGACAGTTAGAATAGCCTTCTGCTAAGTCCATGGCTACGACCTAGCAAGGCGCCAATTGTAACAGTGCATGTATCTTACGAGTCTCATTTGTATAGTCTAGAGAGATGTATCACAAGGAGTGATTAAAAGTTAAGTATATTCCAAAGCTACGTATTTTCTTTATAGCAGTCATAACGTATCCTGTTCCAGACTTGACGACAGTCGGCGTGTGTGTACGCGTGCCTTTCGGCTCCCTTCTCAGTGTGGCGTAGCAAGCTTGTTACGCCACGACAAGTAATACGATTTTTTCTTGTTAAAAATTAAAGGACATTGCCAATATTACCATTTTAATCTATTTTTTAATTGCAAACGATTAATAATATTGATTACTATTGTTTAAGACATTGTTATTATCCATTTGGTGCGGAGTGCCGCCGTATTGATATGAATGCTTAGTATCCTAAGTAGGTATACGCACAGTTGACAATGACTAGTGACGTCAACATGACAATCCTCCTTGTTTTCTGTACAATTACACATGAATTCTGTTTCCATCGTACCATAAGCTGCCTTATGTCTGGGTCATTCTTGTTTCCCATGCATTGACAGAGGCCACTTACGTCATTACCGAAAGCTACCAAAAAACGCTGTGAAAGCTAATGTGGGAGCCTCCGTTCATTGAAATCTTCTCTTCTTTCGTCTGACTGGTTTGCGGATCGTATATGACGTAAATAATTTGCGTTAAGAAAACAATGAATCTCTCGTGATTTCATATGCAATGTTTATTGCACTGACATGCGTAGCGACAATGTGCAGAACCGCGTCGCTTGAGTTCCAAATTCTCCGGAAGAATTCTGCAGAACATTTCACAAAATCCATTTCAGTAAGACCACGGAAAAGTTGTAGCTTACGGAACATATCAAGAATGTGACAGGCCACTCTGAATTAAAGTATGGACTCTGTGTTCCACGTCAGTCGAGAATCGATTTCAATAGATAAAATTTCGGATCAGGCCCAAGGCTGCCCTAAGGTCTCCACTCTTGCGAACAGATTAAAGTGGCTTACAGGATTTTAACATCAGCGCATTCAGATGCGAATCAAAGGCTTGTGGATGTAGATAGTGCATTTGCTAATGCAGATGTTATTTTTCTCTTCCACTCAAAAGTCTATTACGTACCTTAAAAGAAATGAAACAGTTATTAATTTTACGACACAAATATCTCGCACGGCATTTCTCTTTTAAATAATCACACAATAACAATATCCTAGTTCTTCAACCATCATTTGCTCAGATGGTACGTCCTTGTTTTAAGAATGTATCAGAATGATAGCTATGTTAGCAGTTCCAAATTTTCATCAACAGCGTGTGTGTCAGGGTTATGTGTGAAACTGGATGATAGTGTGATTTTCAATACTCAAAGCTTCTGTTTTACGCTGTTTTTAATCTTCTGAATGTTTTACCACATTCACCTATAGCGGCTTTTGGTAAGACGCTAACACCCTTAAACCATACACATACACGCTTGACTTGCACAGCGATCGAGGACAACACGACTGTGTATGGCTAGATATTCTTCAGTTGAAATGTTAAAACTTTTATTTTCCGTTCTGTGTAGAAGCGAGGGCAAATAAGGTGTACTGAGCCGCACAGAGCATGAAAACCAAGTGAAGAAACAGAATGTGGAGCTGGAGCACCGAACTTCGAGTACGAAGGGAAAAAACTAATCTCTGGACTCCGGGGAAGTGAACGGAAAGAATATGAATAATGCATAAGAGCAAGGAAAAATTGTGTGCGACAACATATTGGCTGCGAGAAATTTCTCCAGAAGTTGGTAGCCACCCAGTCTGAAACTCCAGCTTCTTAACTCTCTTCTGGAAGGGAATCTTGTATATTAGGCAAAATTATTTATGATTTCCTGTTGTAAAACTTGCAGTTACACTTAAATGAATACTATGATTTAATGTAGTTAATCTCTTGAAGTTTGATGAAGCTGAATACTTCCTTAGCAAACTGCTATCTGCATATATCAGTGACTTTTCGGCTTTGATTTAATTAATTTTTTCCAGAGAAACTCTAGCTTCAGAGGTATTGTATTCGAATAGATACCAGAAACGTATACTGATTCAACTTCGATTGTTCTGTGCAGAAAGACGTTAATTTGTCGTTCTCTTTTATGATACACATATATTTAATGATTTAGCGTTGTTAGCCGCACGATGCGGAAGTCGTGCATTGCTGATTCTCCCCACTTTTCGAAATTTTAGCCATATAAGCCGACGCTGGATTTTTTATCTTTGACTCATTGGTGTAGAAAGTATCACAAATTCACTGAAGTATAAAATACGTGGAAATATCTATTTAAATATTTAAGCCGACTTTCGAATAATCCTTGATGTGAGACCATTTTCATATAATGTCACATAATATTTCGTTGACTGTATCGTCACTTATGAGATAAATTATGAAATTTAGAAAATCTGCAAGTACCGAGAAACACTTGTACTATATTGTCAATTCTAAACTTAATTCGTGGTTTTTTGGAACATTTTCGCAACAGTATCCTCGTGAAACACAGTCGTTGCCTAATTCAATTTCCTATTTACATGAAAAAACATATATTACTGGGAGTTTTCGATCGCTTGCTAGTGTCCATGTTTTACAGAATTTTTTCAATGCTATTGTCGGTAATAAGACAAAAAATTAAAAATAGACCAAACATCAATGCACATATAACTGAGTAAATGTATAGTTTTGATAATTTCCGTAAATTAAGAGTGTTAAGCACAGCTTGTATGGTGGAAAATCTGCGTTTGTGATTTATCGTTGCTGTAAATAACTTTTATCGTGTCACTTTACCTTCATATTTTAACAGAAATGTTTGTGGTTTGAATTTATTGTACATTAACGCTGTTGTCAAATTTATTAGTGGCAATAACCTCAAAAACTTTAAGAGAAACAGTAAGTATTGTACCAAGTTATTCCGCTGTTATAGTTGATATCTCGTTCTGGCTGTTAATCACTTCAGCTTCTAAAGGCGACAGGTACTGGCTAGACCCATAAATTAAAAGACAATCGACATGCTTAGCGTAAGGTTATATGTTTACTGTTCTGTAAAATATCGTGTCAGCCACAATACAAGCAGCTGTGTATACTGGTCTCTGGCACGTGATGAATTACTTGTAGTTGCAAAGCAGTGGGAAATCACCATGACTACTGTCATGAAATTGGGAGCTGCTGCGAATGGATGTGTTGAGAGTGATACTGAGAGTAATGTACCAGACATACCAATTGTACCTCAACACTATTTTCTGGTGCAGGGGCTCCCAAACGCTTCCTCTAGTGGAACACTTTGAGAATCCTGATACTTTCATGGAACACCACATTTATTTTGAAGGTTAGTGACATTTTAAAAAAAAGAATTATTTTTCAGTAACTAGTAACACAGAAATCATAATAAAATTCTTAAGAAATAATTAGGATCGGTAAAATGTCACAAAAACGCTGTGTTATTAATAGTTTCTCACAGAGCACTTATCAGTTTCCAATCGGACACCAGTGTTCTGCTGAAAACAGTTTGAGAAATGCTTGCATCTTCTGTTGAAGTAGGGTAGATCATACTGAACGCATCCAGTAGTACTGGTTTGCTATTTGATCTTTCTACCGCGTGATCACTGAGATGTCTGGCTTCCCTTGTGACCATGTTCGACTAGTCCAGTCCGTAAAGGTATGCCGATGGGTGTGAACTTTCTGGATTTATACATAAGCCTTACCATTTTGTACTGCGTTTATCTGATGGTCTCATTCTCTTTGCTTTGAAGAGCCAGCCAATAGGGGCGTTCGTATGTACCTGTGACTGTCCACACTCTGAAGGATACCCGTTCTCATCACAATTACTTCACAATCACATATTCATATCCAGTACTACCCTTCTTAAAATAACACCTGCTTACTTTATTGGTAAGATTTAAATTCATTGTTGCTGTATCTAAATAATGCTTATGATACAGACGTTATCTTATGACGAATGGATCTGTTAATTTTCATTCCAAACTTACTTTGTTTACCACATGAGGTAAGTATTGAAGATTCTACGGAAATAAAACGCGTTTTATTTATTGTCAGCTCTTAATCCCCCAATATGGGACTTATGGGTGCAAGAGTCTGTACTCTTTTAGCTTCCATAGCAATAAAATTTCAAGTGAACGTATAGTTACAAGACATACCTGGGTTTCAAGGTTATATGAAATTCTTTATAAGCATCTGGAGAGTTATATATGGTTAAAAAAACCTTTGATGTTTACATATAAAGCACATTATTTCAGTTTACATTATTTACCAAGTAGCCTATAGTGCACGTATGTATTTTTACAAGGATCAAAGCTGACTTTACCCTTTTTAATAATTGTGCACTGTAATATCATATTTTCTGTGAGTTTGTCCAACATCATGCCTGCGACCACATGGGTATACCAAGGGACCTCATCCGATGTCTACCACAAAGAAAACGGAGTAAATAATTTATATAATGCGCCGTGAGGTGGCTAAAATTGATCTGATTTAGTTTATTTACTAGCACAAATCGCCCAGTATCATCTGCACTCGCTTTATCAGGAATACAGTGCACACGTGGAGCACAGGGAATAAGTCCCATGTACCGCAAAGAAATACCTATTAAAATTCGAATTTTTGATCCGGAAATATAGCCATTCGCTAATATTTAACATTTCACACCAACTTGTGTGGAAATATGATATAGAAATAGGTACAGATATTTTAAAACCTATGAACTCCTTGCCACATGGCACGAAACAAAGACAAGCACTTTTACTACATTTTAACCGAATTTCTGGCTAATAAATTGAAAAATGACCCAGTTCCTGCAATAGATTTACTTACTCAACCTAATGCTGTGAAGAAAAACGGATTAGATGGCAAATAATACATTTTTATACCTTTTTTCAGCAAACTCGAGACAGACGCACTGAAGGCACGCCCGCTCACTTACCCTTCTTCTTTTACTCTCTCGAAAACGGCAGAGGTCCGGAGGTCCTCCGGTGCTTAGTGGAGGGGATGGCCGAACCAGTTGGCTATGACCAACCTCACCACGACAAATCGGAAGTATTCGGACTATCTTTGGTCACGAACTACCCGTGTACATCTCTGCCAGTACCCTAGAGAAATGAAGATGGCACTACTACAGACGATCCTCTAACAACATTCGTCTGCTACGTTTGAGCTACAGATGACCACGTTTCAGGAACAGGTGGGAAGAAGGTGTGGGATACATTTCAGGTATGCGCAAACACGCAGACACCACACAAAAAATAAAAATTATAAAAAACATACGCTGTTACTCTATAAAATGCATCATGGGTAGGGCCGCGTCGTAAGAGAAATCGGCGGAAGAGCTGCCTGATTAACTATTTCCCGATAGCGAAATTGAACGAGATGAGAATTTCACTGCGTATTATTATGGAACGGCTACAACAGTGCCGTTTCAAGTGTACACCTTCATTCCTCTTATTGACAAGTGCCATTACATTCAGAACAACAAAAATATACACTATTAAGTTATTCAGCATACAGTTATCATTTTACTGTGTTACCTGTGGCCTGATTTTGAGTTTTGGTGTCTTTATCTCAGCCCTTGATAGCGTTTTAGCTCCAAGTATAAGCAAGCTGTTTAAGTTTTTATGTTGGTAACGCCACGTAGCGCTCTCTATGAAAATCACTGACTGTGCTGTGTGAAGTCTGTGGCTGGTTTGCATTGTTGGAATATTTGATATTGTAGTGTTGGACAATTGGATGTGAGCAGTGCGTAGTGTTGCGCAGTTGGAGGTGATGACTTTTGAACACTATTAAGGTAAATACATTGCTTGTTCTCTATCAAAATCTTTCATTTGCTAACTATGCCTATCAGTAGTTAGTTACTTCAGTAGTTAGACTCCTTTTTTAGCTGGCAGTAGTGACGCTCGCTGTATTGCAGTAGTTCGAGTAACGAAGATTGTTGTGAGGTAAGTGGTTCATGAAAGGTATAGGTTATTGTTAGTCAGGGCCATTCTTTTGCAGGGATTATTTAAAGTCAGATTGCGTTGTGCCAAAAATATTGTGTGTCAGTAGTTCGAGTAACGAAGATTGTTGTGAGGTAAGTGATTCATGAAAGGTATAGGTTATTGTTAGTCACGACCATTCTTTTGCAGGGATTATTTAAAGTCAGATTGCGTTGTGCCAAAAATATTGTGTGTCAGTTTAGTGATGATCAGAATAAGTAAAGAGAGAAATGTCTGAGTACGTTCAGTTTTGCTCAGCTCTTTGAAAATCAAATAACGTAACAGGTTTACCAGCACAGTAATTCATAAATTTTTCTAAGGCGACGTTTCACTAGGATTGGAGAAATGGGAACTGTATTTGTTGATGACTTTTTGATTCCATCTCAGATTCGGCAAAAACATATCAATGTGCTGACAGTGACTAGATTGGACTGTGAAAAAACTTGGAATGTGTCAAAATTGGGACTTTGTACGGGCGCTGATGACCGCAAAGTTGAGCGCCCCACAAAACAAACATCATCATCATCATCACCATATCGATGTGCTACACCGAGTCCTGTACAAATTCCTTTATTCTGGTATAATGACCACTGAATCGAAATTAGGGTTGAAGGGCGCCCATACTTGGGCGCAGAGTGGGAGGAAGGGGTGGGCGGAGTGAGATACATGACGCAGCCGCCCTCTGGTTCTCAGAGAAAGGAAAAAATGTAGTTTAGTCAGGTATTTTTCTTTCAAGAAACTTATTTCAAATCGGTTTTATGTAGATCGGAACTGAAACAGTTTATGGCTATTTACAAGTGTTATTCATCTTTCAAAATCTTAAAAATACTCCGTACCCCAGATCTAGCGACCCCCCCCCCCCCTCCCCCCCGTTACAATTAGTCGTAGCGCACCACTATATCGGGCTCACTGAGACCAGCTTCCTGGGACATCTTATATCATTGTTAAGCATAATGCCCCACAAAATCAGGAATAATGCCAAAGCTCCTAAGATCAAAAAACAACTGAAAGGATCTTTAAGATTAGTGTCATTCAACTGCAGTTTTATTCCAGTTCACACTATGAACGCAGCGCCATTTTTAAGCTTGTTAGAGAAGAATGTTTCCTGGTAATGGACTCCAGAATGCTAACATTCTTGTGTCGGATCAAAAGATCTTTGGTCAATGCGCCACTGTTACTTCACCCCTTTATAAATACAGAATTTAGCTTGGTGACTGATGTATCTTCTTATGGATTACGGTCCTGTCTAATTCAAATTCAGAAACAAATGAGATTCCCAAATTCCGAGAGGCAGCATTCAATCTTGACAGATTGTAGTTATGCATACATGACAATAGAATTATAAGCCCTGGCCGTAATCTGGTCTTCTGCGATTATCAGGTACTCAGTTATCTTAAAATTTGTAAGCTTTCACATCCACAGTTAGCAAGTAGGACATTAATCCTACAACAATACATTTCTGAAATAATGTATGTAGAATGTCAAATGTGACGTTATTCCTTAACTTCTGGAGGTATTGAGGAATATAGAGGAGGATGTAGAACACAGATTATCGTAAATACTATTTAGAAATCGCCGACTTACAGAAGGTACACAATCTTTGTAACCGTGTGTCTGTACGGCTTCAAACTCGAGATTATCGGAATATTACTATTTTGCACAAAATTTAGCAAGAAGTGTTGTTCCATAGGAGGCATCAGCAGTCCCAGCAGTGTTCTGTATGTATTCCATCTAATTACGAAGAAAAACTAATTTGGCACTCACATGGCGCTTGGGGACGCTGTGGCATTATTTAATGTTCAGAGAAAATCCGACAATATTGCCACGAACCGAATTTACTTGCTACAAAAATGTCGTCTTTGTCACTAGGTAAGCTACCGAATCAGTGTTTGGAAGATTTTCTGCCGTCGATCACTACGGAGAAAGAAATTTTTGAAAACATTACTGGAAAAACCAGCGATCTCACTAGACAATTTGAAACAGTAATCAGTCTTGGTCGCAGATATTTTACTAAGATGTTAAGAAAAATACGGCCTCGATTTTGCCTAGATTATCATTAGGCCATGTCTCATTAGATGGTGAGCAGATACGACGACCGGAGCACTGACAAGTGTAAGAAGACACCTACGGCAACTGCGTTCTGCTCCCACCCCTCTGAAAATCGAAATGTGCTTCAAAGCAGAACGTAAAAGAGAAATGTTTCTTCATAAGTACATGGCCCTTCTGAGACCAATTTCTGATATCCACCTACAGAGTTGGCGTTTCCTCACTTGTGTACTTCTGGACAAAACAGCCTGAAACACGAGTTCCAACGACCATTCATTTTTTACTCGAGCATTATCGCAGGTCGCCAGACGGTATGGAAACGAGGTCACGATAAATTTTTAAACGCGGCAGCTGTATTTCACGCTGGGCCTCCACTTCTGTGTCCCATTAATAACTCATGCACACCTGTCAGCAGTCCTGCGCGTCCGTCGAGCAGCGGCCAATTAGCGAAGAGCGTCGCGCCAGCCTGCGACTGGCGGAATCAACAAGTGGGAAGCGGCCGGCGGCGTCTACCACGTACTCCCTGACGGAACCAGCAGCCGGAAATACTCCAACTCTCGGTGTGACTAGTGCGTCTGTTCCACCATAAAATCAAGTGGCGTAAGAAATTCATGAGTGAAACTATGCCGCCTAGACGTGGCACAGTGTCAACTAGAGCTCGTTTTCATCATAACATAATGGGTACAGGTTAGTAGGTAGATTTTGTCGTGATAAATATTCGACAGGCGTCAGCGATGTGCCACAACGTCTGCTACGAACCAAAATAAGATCATACGGAGCATTTTAACAGAAGTGTGATAGGCCTGATGAATATTTGACTAACAGAGCTCGGTACTCTATAGTGGACGGCAAACAATACACACAAACGAAAGTCACATCGGATGGGTCGCCAGGAAGCGTAATAGGACCTCTGATGTTTTCATACCCTTGAACGATTTCTCAGTAGCCCTAGAGGACTGTTCGCTGACGATGTGGTTGTATCGTCGTTGGACAATGGTAAAGAACTGCAGAAAAACTTCGACAAATTTACACTCTGCGTAATGAATGATTTTTTCTTTTTTTTGGGGGGGGGGGGGGGGGGGGGGAGGCGGGTCATCAGTCTTCTGACTGGTTTGATGCAGCCCGCCACGAATTCCTCTTCTCCTGTGCTAACCTCTTCATCTCAGACTACCACTTGCAACCTACTTCCTCTGTTATTTGCTGGATGTATTCCAGTCTCTGTCTTCCTCCACAGTTTTTGCCTTCTACATCTCCCTCCAGTACCATGGAAGCCATTCCGGGATGTTTTAACATATGTCCTATCGTCCCATCTCCTTATCAGCGTTTTTCACATATTCTTTTCCTTTCCGATTCTGAACACAACCTCCTCATTCTTACCTTATCAGTCCATCTAATTTTCAACATTCGTCTGTAGCACCACATTCCAAATGCTACTATTCTCTTCTGTTCCGATTTTCCCGCAGTCCATGTTTCACTACCATACAATGCTGTATTCCAGATATACATTGTCAGAAATTTCTTCGTCAAATTAGGGCCGATGTTTGCTGTTAGTTGAGTTCACTTGGCCAGAAATGCACTTTTTGCAACTTCTAGTCTGCTTTTAAAGTCCTCCTTGCTCCGTCCGTCACTCTTTATTTTACTGCCTACGTACCAGAATTCTTTAACTTCCTCTACTTCGTGACCATCGATCGTGATGTTAAGTTCTCTTCTCATTTCTACTACTTCTCATTACCTCCGTCTTTCTTCGGTTTACTCCCGATCATACTCTGTACTCATTAGACTGTTCATTCCGTTCAGCAGATCTTGTAATTCTTCTTCACTTTCTCTCAAGATAGCAATGTCATCAGCGAATCCTATCATTGATATCACTTCACCTGGAATTTTAATTCCACTCCTGGACATCTCTTTTATTTCCATCACTGCTTCCTCGATGTACAGATTGAACAGTAGTGGCGAAAGAGTACGTCCTTGTCTTACACCCTTTTTAATATAAGCACTTCGTTCTTGGTAATCCACTCTTATTATTCCCTCTTGGCTGTTGTACATATTATATATTACCCGTCCCTCCCCATAGTTCACGCCTATTTTTCTCAGAATTTCGAACATCTTGCACCATTTTACATTGTCGAATGCTTTTTCCAGGTCGACGAATCCTATGAACGTGTCTTGATTTTTCTTTAGTCTCGCTTCTATTGTTAACGGCAACGTCAGAATTGCCTCTCTTGTGCCTTTACCTTCCCTAAAGCCAAACTGATCGTCATCTAGAGCATCCTTAATCTTTTTTTCCATCCTTCTGTATATTATTCTTGTCATCAACTCGGATGCATGAGCAGTTAAGCTGATTGTGTGATAATTCTCGCACTTGCAAGCTCCTGCCGTTTTCGCAATTGTGTGGATGATGTTTTTCCGAAAGTCAGATGATTTGTCGCCAGACTCATACATTCTACACGCCAACGTGAATAGTCGTTTTGTTGCCACTTCCCCCAACGATTTTAGAAATTCTGATGGAGTGTTATCAATGTCTTCTCCTTTATTTGATCATAAGTCGTCCAAAGCTCTTTTAAATCCTGAATCTAATACAGGGTCCCCTATCTGTTCTAAATGGACACCTGTTTCTTCTTCTGTCACATCTTCACCGTCATAGATGCTGTTAGTGTATTCTTTACATCCATCCGCTCTCTCATCTGCATTTAACAGTGGAATTCCCGTTGTATTCTGGCTTTTAACGTCACCGAAGGTCGTTTTGACTTTCCTGTATGCTGAATCAGTCCTATCGACAGTTTTTCGTGCAGGCATTTCGTCTTACCTCCCTGCACATCCTATTTAGTTCATTCATCAGCACTTGTATTCCTGTATTCCCAAGTCTCCCCGAACATTTTTGTACATCCTCCTTTCATCAATCAATTGAAGTATTTCTTCTGTTACCCATGGTTTCATCGCTGTTGCCATCTTTGTGCCTACGTTTTCTTTCCCAGCTTCTTTTATCGCTCTTTTTAGGGATTTCCATTCCTCTTCAACAGTACTGCCTACTGAGCTATTCTTTATTGCTGTAACTATAGCATTAGAGAATTTAAAGCGTATCTCATCATTCCTTAGTACTTCCGTATCCCACTTCCTTACATATTGATTCTTCCTGACTAGCGTCTTAAACTTCAGCCTACACTTGATCACTGCCATATTGTGGTCTGAGTCTATATCTGCTCATGTGTACCCCTTACAATCCAATATCTGATTTCGGAATCTGTCTGACCATGCTGTAATCTAAATGAAATCTTCCCGCATCACCTGGCCTTTTCCAATTATATCTCCTCCTCTTGTGATTCCTGAACAGAGTATTCCCTATTATTACCTGAACTTTATTACATAACTCAAATAATCTTTCTCCTCTCCCATTCCTTGCCCCAAGCCCATATTCTCCTGCAACCTTTTCGTCTACTCCTTCCTGTACAACTGCATTCCAGTCCCCCATGATTATCAGATCTTCATCTCCCTTCAGATACCGTATTACCCTTTCAATATCCTCATACACTTTCTCTATCTTTTCAGCTTCAGCTGGCGACGTCGGCGTGTATACCTGAACTATCGTTGTCGGTGTTGATTTGCTGTCGATTCTGATGAGAAAAACCCTATTACTGAACTGTTCACAGTAACACAACCTCTGCCCTACCACGCTATTCATAACAAATCCTACTCCCGTTATACCATTTCCTGCTGCTGTTGCTATCACCCTACACTCATCTGACCAGGAGTCCTTGTCTTCTTTCCACTTAACTTCATTGACACGTACTATAGCTAGATTGAGCCTTTTCATTTCCCTTTCCAGATTTTCTAGTTTCCCTACCACTTCAAGCTTCTGGCATTCCACGCCCCTATTCGTAGAATGTTATTATTTCGTTGATTATTCAATCTTTTTCTCATGTTAACCTCCCCCTTGGCAGTCCCCTCCCAGAGATCCGAATGGGGGACTATTAAGGAATCTTTTGCTAAAGGAGAGATCATCATAACACTCTTTCAATTACAGGCCACATGTCCTGTGGATACAGGTTACGTGTCTTTAATTCAGTGGTTTCCATTGCCTTCTACATCCTCATGCCGTTGATCTTTGTTGATTCTTCCGCCTTCAGGGGCAGTTTCGCTCCCGTAGGACAAGAGAGTGCCCTGAAACTCTGTCCGCTCCTCCGTCCTCTTTGACAAGACCGTAGCAGAATGAGGGTGACTTCTTATGCCGGAAGTCTCTTTAAATGTGGATAAATGTAAGATCATAGTACAAAGACAATGATAATAATCACTACGTTACTATGTCAACGGTTAGTAGGTGATAGTATAAAACCTAGAGAGAAAGAGAGAGAGAGAGACAGAGAGAGAAATAAAGAGAAGTAATACATAAGCCGGGACCAGTGCATTCTTATATCGAACTAACAGTAAAATTAAACTACCTGTTTAAAAAAAAAAATCTACAGTCGTTTCTGTCTAGGATTTTGAATGCCTAAGCCGCTGTAGCTGCTCCTTATGTCTTTATTGCCTCATTGCTTAGGTAAATAATTAGGATGAGATGTGGATTGCTCCTGCCCTGGGGCATTACTATTTTGGACTTCTCTGCCGGTCGCAGATTCTCCCAAGTATACGTTCAACTGTGAATGATGGAATGGCAAGTGGAAAAGTATCAATGCTACTAACTCTCCTTCGTTGAAAGTCTCCAAATGAAAGGATGACTGCTGATTTTTATTAACAATAAAGATAAGAAGAGTATTTAGAGCCATTTTAACACTAATGCCTCAGTTACACGCTAAGTGTAGCGGTTCTTATCATTCATTGTTTCATACGTTTTTCCCACTGTAATTTTCACTTAACGAGCATTACTTCAAGCCCACAAAAATTACCTCACGACTTTAATGAACAGACAAGGCCGCGCACATTTGAAATCACACATAAAGATTTTCCGTGGCCGAATAATGATATCAGTTACGTTGAAGAACACAAAATAACCACTCACAGTAAATACAGTCCGTCTGGATGAATATTAGTAGGAGACTATTTGCGTAGCTAGGCATCAGGGTCTCGCACCCCCGTGTACAGGGAGCGTTTCTAAATGGTCGCTATAGACGGCCAACGACTGACAACGTTACATAAAATTACAATTAAAATTTGAGCGCGCTTTTGGAGGTCCTGAAATCACATTTAGGTAACTGTCGGAGTGGATAATGTCGAAAGCCTAGTTGGAGTCGTATATAAACTTTTAAACAGTTATTACAAATATACAAAAATTTTGCGCTTGCTGCCAAGCCTTGCAGTGTGAATCAACACACTCCGTGTGGGCTCCAGTACGACATGGCTCCTCCTTACACTTTCAATCTCATGCTTCGTGACAGTCTGTCGCTTTGGTGGACAGAGCGTGCTACCAATTTTAACTGCTTGCTTCCTTACAGCAGTTTGAACTTTACCACAACGTATGATGGAAACTAATTAAATGTGAGCTGACGTAGAGCTTAAATGCCACATCATTTCATCACATCCATTTAATTTTCATTACAGCTACAATTACACAGTCATCCGTTCGTTGCGTGACCATTTGTGTGAATTGTTTTTAGCGCAAATAATTCCTGACTTACGTATCACCATTGCTCGCTAACGAATCCTTAGTTTTTCTCACAGTCTTCGAATTAATTGTCCATGTTAAACTACCTCGAGTAAAAAGTTGTAATACACATGCGTTGTATACTTCCTGCTGTAAGAACTTTGGTAACTTCATTTTGAAAGACCATTTAGTTAACTAAAATTACTCTGGCTGTCTGAATTCATTGTTTTTATTGATTTTACTGTCCACTTCCATCTCCATGGCTGATTCTACAAATTCAGTACCTAACAGCACACTCTTATTACGTTGCTAACACATTTTTTGTAAAATTATAACTGAAACTTGCTGGCAGATTAAAACTGTGTGCCGGACCGAGACTCGAACTCGGGACCTCGCCTTTCGCGAAAGTTTCATATCAGAGCACATTCCGCTGCAGAGTGAAAATCTGATTCTGGAAAATTGTAACTGTTTGTCTGGCATATTTTCAAACTTGCTGAGTAAGACCTCCCGTTCGTACAACAAAGTATTTATCTGTGCAAGTGGAGAACAGAAAAACTTGTGAGTCTCATTAACTTACTATTCATTCAATTCTTAATCCCCCGCTGTCTGCTTGGTGTCTTGCGTAATCTGACAGCGATGCAGGTTTTCTTCGTCATTATAAAAATCAACGACGTATTTTTCAAAGATTTTTAGTAGTGATCTCTTAAAATCGCATGAAAGCTATCGAAAATGTGATGAATCCCTGACGAAGTGGTCAGTCACACTCATACCGTTCTATGTTTTTGTTCACACCTCGCAATTGGTTTACTTTGCTCCACCCGCCTCTAAGGTAGGCTTGTTTCTTTACATGACTACATTAAACTTTTTTCTGCAGTTGGTAATGGCTATCACGTGTATCTCGTAAGTCGTACATATTTTCTGTCTCCTTTTTGGTGATGTAGTTACAGCTTTGTTACAGCCTTGGAAATTTGTTTTGCTCCTGAGACTTACAGATAACTGTGTATGTTCTTTCTGTATTTCTTTCTTCTGCTTCTAATCATTTCTAACGAATACACAAATGCTGCGTCTTCGTGTACTACAGATGTTCATTCCTCCCCTATATAGATTTCCGCGAACGAAAATCTCTTCTCACTGTGAGTCCTCACTTACTGGCCAAGGCTCCGCTCGCTCCTTGGCGTTATTCGTATACTCTTCAACGCCAAGATTTTTGCGTGGGAGTATGTTCGAGCTTATGTCTTTGTGTGTGCGTATGTGTGTGTGCGTGTGTGTGTAAGAGAGAGAGAGTGTGTGTGTGTGTGTGTGTGTGTGTGTGTGTGTCTGTGTGTGTGAAACCTATTACGAAAGCTTCGAACAAGAAAATAACTTTAAATTCAATAGAAAGAAATTAAATCAAGGAATTGAGTCTAACAATTAGGAACGTTAAACATGAGACCTTAGTTATAAATCATATTATTGAATTGTTGCTACAAGTAGTTTTGGTGGTATCTAAAACGTAGGTAACAGACAACAAGTAGACTTTTATATGAAGCTAGTGAAACAAATACTGTAATATGAAACAGTTACCACAAATTAACCGAAACTCTTAGAAGGTATACTATTTATTACAGTCATAATTCTATGAACAAAACTCTCAAGATAACGTTTTCATTTCACTGTAATAGCTGCTTTCGGTTTATTTGTGCCACCTTCACATCGAAAAGTGGCATACAGAATGACGGACGAGTGCTACCACTGAGCCGGCCGGAATGGCCGTGGGGTTCTAGGCGCTACAGTCTGGAAACGAGCGACCGCTACGGTCACAGATGGGAATCCTGCCTCGGGCATGGGTGTGTGTGAAGTCCTTAGGTTAGTTAGGTTTAATTAGTTCTAACTTCTAGGCGACTGATGACCTCAGAAGTTAAGTTGCATAGTGCTCAGAGCCATTTGAACCATTTTTGCTACCACTGACGTCAGCTGGTGCGCGTCATAATTCTGTCTACGTAACCGACCGAAATTTATGTAACTGTCAAAGCTGATAAAACATGGTGGGATCAACGGCGCCCTAGATAAAGAAGCTGAGATATTGAATTCAAAAAAGTTTCGAAAAGTTCTATCTCGTCTAGAATAATGAGGCATTCAGTACGATAGAGGACCTGGACGTGAGTCATCCTGATTGATTTCCTTACTTCTTGTTAATCATGCTTTCCGCTACCTGCTCGGATAATACACATGCGAAGATGTGGTGGAGTGCGTTAATTACGGCGTGCAACAGGGCACAGGGCGATTAATCACTGTCTACCGAGGTCGTACGGCGATAAAAGCGAATCCGCACACAGGAGAGAGAAACGACCGGCGCGTCGGTGAAGGCGGTGATCAAGCGGCGTCGCTGCCAGGGGATTCCCCCAGGACGGCCGGCGCTCGCACCGCTATCTGGCGGCGGCGTCGACAATTTTGTGCCGCCGCCGCGCCATCTTGAGCGTAACTTAATTACCTGCGCTTCCTCGCGGAAGCTGCTAATTGCGACAGGCCGCGAGATAAATGGTGCGCCGAGCGGAGCCGCTGGCTGGTGGCTGGTACACCCGCCCCACCTGTCCCCCGTTCTTTACGGAGCGCGCAGTCGCCCCGCGCCTCGGGCCTCGCGGGTTCATTAATCTCGTTAGCTGCTCCCCTTGTACTTGTCGAAGGGTAACGACACGCAGCTCATCCGAAGTTTATACGGTGGTGATGTACAGCCGCCAACGAACCGGATACTGTGCTCGCTGGAAGGGCCACAAGGCTCATTGTCACCCAACCACCAAATCATATATTTAGCAAGAACTATATACACTCAAGCTCATAAATTAAGGATAATTGCAGAATGCGGTGCCACACAACATAACACTAAATAAAACTGGCGCTAATAGCATGTTAGATACAGGCTCCCAGGTATATGCCATTTTCCTTGACTTCCGGAAGGCGTTCGATACACTTCCGCACTGTCGCCTGATTAACAAGTAAGAGCCACGGAATATCAGACCAGCTGTGTGGCTGGATTTAAGAGTTTTTACCAAACAGAACACAGCATGTTGTTCTCAATGGGGAGACGTCTATAGACGTTAAAGTAACCTCTGGCATGCCACAGGGGACTGTTATGGGACCATTGCTTTTCACAATATATATAAATGACCTAGTAGATAGTGTCGGAAGTTCCATGCGGCTTTTCGCGGATGATGCTGTAGTATACAGAGAAGTTGCAGCATTAGAAAATTGTAGCGAAATGTAGGAAGATCTGCAGCGGATAGGCACTTGGTGCAGGGAGTGGCTACTGACCCTTAACATAGACAAATGTAATGTATTGCGAATACATAGAAAGAAGGATCCTTAATTCTATGATTATATGATAGCGGAACAAACACTGGTAGCAGTTACTTCTATCTGGGAGTGTGCGTGCGGAACAATTTGAAGTGGAATGATCATATAAAATTAATTCTTGGTAAGATGGGTACCAGGTTGAGATTGATTGGGAGGGTCCTTAGAAAATGTAGTCCATCAACAAAGGAGGTGGCTTACAAAACACTGGTTCGGCCTATACATGAGTATTGCTAATCAGTGTGGGATCCGTACCAGGTGGGGTTGACGAAGGAGATAGAGAGAATCCAAAGAAGAGCGGCGCGTTTCGTCACAGGGTTATTTGGTAAGTGTGATAGCGTTACGGAGATGTTTAGCAAACTCAAGTGGCAGACTCTGCAAGAGAGGCGCTCTGCATCGCGGTGTAGCTTGCTGTCCAGGTTTCGAGAGGGTGCGTTTCTGGATGAGGTATCGAATATATTGCTTCTCCCTACTTATACCTCCCGAGGAGATCACGAATGTAAAATTAGAGATATTCGAGCGCGCACGGAGGCTTTCCGACAGTCGTTCTTCCCGCGAACCATACACGACTGGAACAGGAAAGGGAGGTAATGATAGTGGCACGTAAAGTGCCCTCCGCCACACACCGTTGGGTGACTTGCGGAGTATAGATGCAGATGTAGATGTAGATGTAGGCACATAGGGAACACACATGACACAGATCTGTAAGTCCACGGTATGGGTGATAAGTTGAGAAAAACGTCCCGAAACACATGTGCTACAAAATGCCAGTGTTTCCTGCTCATGTACCCCGACAGCAATATGGGATATGATAACCATGCACACGTACACAGGCCGCACAACAGGTTGGCATACTCTACATCAAGTGGCCGAGCAGCTGCTGGGGTATAGCCTCCCATTCTTGCACCAGTGCCTGTCGGAGCTCCTGAAGTGTCGTAGGGGTTTGAAGAAGTGCAGCGATACGTCCACCGAGAGCGTCCCAGACGTGCTCGATTGGGTTTAGGTCTGGAGAACAGGTAGGCTGCTCCATTCGTCTGATATCTTCTGTTTCAAGGTACTCCTCCACGATGGCAGCTCGGTGGGGCCGTGCGTTATTATTCATCAGGAGGACCCACTGCACCCCTGAAAATGCGGACATACTGGAGCGAAATGACGTACCGATACACCTGACCTGTTACATTTCCTCTGTCAAAGACATGCAGGGGTGTACGTTCACCAATCATAATCCCGCCCCACACCATCAAACCACGACCTCCATATATGAGGTTGGTAACGGGTTCCTGGTTCACGCCAGATGAAAACCCAGCGAGAATCACTGTTCAGAATATAGCTGGACTCGTCCGTGAACATAACCTGGGACCACTGTTCCAATGAATATGTACTGTGTTCTTGACACCAGGCTTCACGGGCTCTCCTGTGACCAAGTGTCAGTGGAATGCACATTGCAGGTCTCCGGGCGAATAAGCCATGTCTGTAGACTGTGTGTCTGAAGACAACTGTTCCAGTGGCTGCGGTTAGGTCCCGAGCAAGGCTACCTGCAGTACTCTGTGGCCGTCTGCGGGCATTTATGGTGCGATATCGGTATTCGTGTGGTGTTGTACACTGTGAACGTCCCGTTCTGTAGCGCCTGGACACGTTTCCTGTCTGCTGGAATCGTTGCCATAATCCTGAGATCACACTTTGTGGCACGCGGAGGGCCCGTGTTACGTCCTGCTGTGTTTGACTGGCCTCCAGTCGCCATAGTATTCTACCCCTCATAACGTCATCAATATGTGTTCTTTGAGCCATTTCCAATGCACATTCACCATCAGCACGTCTGAAAACGTCTGCACACTTACTCGCTGGACCGTACTCTGACATTCACCAACACACCCTGTTGACCGCAGGTCAAATACACCGCATGGTCATACCCCAAGGTGATTTAAACCCGCAAACAGCCCACCAGAGCCTTGTTTCACCAAGTATCAACATTATCCTAAATTTATGAGCATGAGTGTAGATTTATGAGCCATAGTAAATGAGTGGACTTGCCCATAAAACGGGGATTCGAGTCCGGAACGAATTTCACCTCCGTGACAGAGTTGGTGGTCGTTCTGGGTCGGTGTAAATGGTGGAGAATTCATATCAGGGGGTGTGACCTTTCACCATTGACACAAGTCATGGCACTGAGCTGGCGTGAATGTACCAGGCGGTTGCATGGAATCAGCGTAGTAAAACGTGGAGACGTGACAGAACGGCAGAATGGATCTATTGTGCCCATGACCGCACCGAGAATGAAGTTGTCCGTTTAGTTGGTGTATCAGCGTGAAATCTCCAAAGTGTCTGTGACGCAAGGTGAATCACTCGCTTCCATGTAATGTTACGTAAGAATAGTGGTCGTAAAAAGATCCCGTGAAAGAGATCCAACTCTCGTTTCCAGGGGGGGGGGGGGAGGGGGGTTACGAAGTGGACTGCATGCAGTGCCCATTTCGAGACAGGTGTAAATACTCATACCACTGTTCATAGCTGCACTTAGAGCTGCGTGATCACGATTGACGAAATAACGCAGTAACCGGAGTGTATCTTGAGTATGTCGTGTTGTCCGATGAGCCGCGGTTTTGTCCCTGCTCAAGTGATGCAAGGTGGTGAGTGCACCTGCGAATCTATGAAGTGCTTAACCAGCCGTGTGTTGCCACCTCTGGTGGTTACAGGAAGTATTCGTTTTTCTTTATTTTTTCGTATAGTGATATTGGCCTAGAGCTATCGCGAACAGGGGTTAGGATATTTATACCAACATTGTCAGTGACCATGTGCTACCCTTCCCTCTACATCTTCATGACGAGTATCCTCCACTCCCGTGTAGCACGATGGTACTGCATACAATCCTGGCATGACAAATCCTTAGGCACTCCATCTCACCTTGACTGGCCCTTCTAAATCACACAATCTTAAGGGGAGTTTTACTATCTTTGGCCCGAAAACAATCATGTACTTTGAGAATTTTTTCTCGGTATGTGTTATAGATAGCAATGTCAAATTTGGTCAAAAGTTTTATTGATGTTTCCTCTACAAACTGGAATTTTTTCGACCGGAAATGCCGAAGATCAAAGGTGGAATTGTCGTCGGAACGAAACAAAATTTCGATGTACACCTCCACGCGCGGTATGACACAGGTCAGCCGGCTCGTCTGAAATCAAAATTGAGTTGACGTTAGCGAAGTATATAAGATTCTTTAGGAGTTCTACCTCGCTTAAGTTATTTGGACCATAGGAAACAAAATGGCGGTCATTTGAAAAAATATAGGGTTTTTTCATCGATTTTTCGACTAAGTCGGCCAAGTAAAGATATTTATAGTTTATGGATCGGAATAAAAGTAGTACAACTCCTTGACAATTTAGTTAACTTCGTCGGAAACAAAAAATTATGCCAATCGGTTCAGTAGATTAGAAGTTGCCATACCACGCGATAAAAAAAACATCATGTCGAGAAAAACGCGTTTGAAGTTTTGACTGCATATAAATGTAATACTATGCAACATACGTTCAGTATGCTATTGCGGGTCCATAAACTAGTCCTTCCTCTCCCTCCTAGAGGGCATTCTACTCGATGTGGGCAATCCTGCGTTGCTCCAGAGCCGGTACGGCCGGTGACAAGCGGTTTCCGGCCGCTTGAATCCGGTGCTCGTCCGAATGCTTGGAAAACTGCGTCGAATAAAGTCCCTGGGTGACGTCCATCGTTGTCATGGTCTTCATAATTGCTGAATACCCTTCGTTGAAGCTGCTCACTCGCAGAAAAGTGTCAATCTCCATAGTCTTCGCACCAGAAGGCAAATTCTTGAGGGCTAACTTCCAAAAACACGCGTTCAAACTTTCATTTGAATTTTGTGTGTTTCCTCCCAAGCACCGATACAATAACTCGTCCTCCGAAAGAAAAAAACTGGTGCGTGAAAAAGGCCGATTTCAGGGAGGTGCATTTCTTTGTTCAACTGCGAATAACAAACATTTCCATTCCGTATTTTTTTTTTTTTTTAAGTTTCAGGGGTGGATTCTAAACACTTTTATGGGTACGAAAATGAATGGATTTTTTGGAACCAAAAGATAGTAAACCTCCCGTTAATGTCACAGAAAATTTCTGGGATGATCTGAATCAGTGGGTGGAATATAGTAATAAATATCCAAGTATGTTGATAACTCTACTCTCTCTATTTGTAATGAGTGGCTTCAGATACATATGGAGTCTCTTCTTCTCTGAAATAAGGCCATTTCCAGGACTAACAGCAATGTTACACTACATTAGCTTGGTATCTCCTGACAGTAACTAATTTTTTGTTCGCTATGCTAATGTCATTACGGGCATTCTTTTGGTACGTTATTGTTTGACTACACGATAATCAGTGAAAATAACCAGATGCATTAGACACCTAGGAGTATATGTTGGAGCCATAAAAAAATAATCTTAATTAAAAGGCAAAATTATTCGGGACGCTTAGTCAACCCAAGGAGAATGTAGTTTACGAAACTCTCGAGCGACCGACGTCGCACTATTGACTGTCTGGGGCGCTTACCAAGTGGGATTTAAACAGAAAGTAGTATTTTCATACGTTCGATAAGTAATCAATAAAGTATCTCGAACATTAGACGCTACTAGTAAGGTATTAGGCATCACTGTCTGGTATGGTGTTGTTATTCTGGAAACTGACTGTACGAGACGTGTATACCAATACAGCTGTAGGAGGTGTCATTCTTCTGGGTACCAATGCAAGTGCGAATTCATGTTAATGAAGTAGCGGATGAAGTAGCCAAGGACGCCTACATGGAAAATATACTTTCAAGAAGTATTGCCCCTGTACGTGCTGTTGCCTCTCTGTCGAGGTATACGATCATGCCTATGTTGGAAGAGGACAGGTTAGGGTTTGGCAACAACTAACTCATTTCGGTCAATCCAACCACACGGCCTTGGCGTTCGTGCTTCCATTCGCTGTGGCACGAGGAAGTAGCCTTACGCGGCTCTGGATAGGGAGGGCACTGTACACTGATGCATGGGCTCCTCCTCCGACGAGATGGTCCTCCAGTGCTTGAGGTGCACAGATACCTGAACACAACATTTTAACGGAATACGTTTCATATCAGCAGACTTGGGCTACAACAGACCTGTCCTCTACTTTACGAGACAATAAATCGATGATGATTCGTGTTTTAAGCGAATAGTGTGCTGTTTGGCCTTCTACTAGTCTTTAGGTAGAAGGATGAGTACTTCATCTATTTTTTTCCATTGATAAACCGGGCACGGTTACCAGTTACATTTCTTTAGCTGATGTGTATTTGTAGTGTGTTATTTCAACAATAAAATATCTTGACTCTTACGTAATTCGTTCTTCTGTGTGAACGTGTGAGGGCGCGTGAGAAAGAATGTAGCTGGGTGGCTGTTACTAATATTCAATAGTTTCCCTTTTGATGTATAATTTTGAAAAACTAAGCACTTTCATCTGTTAGTATAGTAAGGCCGCTGATGACCTAGCTGTTGAGCACCCTGAACATTATACCATCTCCACCAGCCTACAGCTGTGCTAGGAAACGATCATGACGGTAAAGGTAGAGAGATTCTAACTCTTATTCAGTCCTCAAGCGTACAATTTGCGACTCTAACAGAAGAAGGAGAACGTGACAGTGATATGCGAAATACTCCCCACCACACATCATAAATTCGATTACGGTGTATATATGCAGATATGGATGTAAATATAGATGTAGATGCAGATATAAGATACCTCCAGATCTAAGCACGGAGCCCGCATCTCGTGGTCGTGCGGTAGCGTTCTCGCTTCCCACGCCCGGGTTCCCGGGTTCGATTCCCGGCGGGTAAGGGATTTTCTCTGCCTCGTGATGGCTAGGTGTTGTGTGCTGTCCTTAGGTTAGTTAGGTTTAAGTATTTCTACGTTCTAGGGGACTGATGTCCATTGATGTTAAGTCCCATAGTGCTCAGAGCCATTTGAACCATCTACGCACAGAACTCGCCACCAGGTAAAAGAGCTGGCGAGCAAGCCTTTGCTTTACTCTCACACCGTAGTTCATTCTCTTGATTTATCATCAAATTACTTCGAACCCGTTAGCGAAAATTACCTAATTCGAATATTACTACAGCTGAAGGTTGTGAAGTTGTATTTTGATAATCTCTATGAACAGCGTAGTGTTTCAAGTTTAACTGAAACAAGGACGTCTCTCACCAGCCTGAGCGACGTGAGTGAAACTGCAGTTAGTTATAAACGTATGAAGTGCAAATATTGTTCGATGTGGTAAGGATATTGTTTTCTTTTGGTACATGTCGAGTGCGCCAGTTAGTAACCGCACGGCTCAATGATCATCTATGGATGCGACGTTCGCAGTACAGGTCACTACAAATACAAGAAGTCATTTGATGACCAGCGACCATGAGAGACTCGCGATTATGTTGTTAAGCTCTCAGTGAACACTGTTTCAAAGAAAGGAATTATAATGTTAATAATAAAATATTTCACTTCTATATCAGGTCCTGATGGATTCTCATTGCATCTGTGTGAAGACTATATGCTGCTGTGAAGTTATTCCACATCTATGTGAAGCTGCTTACGTAAATAAACACTGAATAGCATCGTAATCAGTGGAAATTTCGGCATAAAATCATCCTGGCTGCTACTCTAGCGCCTGACGATTAGGCAAAGCCTTTGACACCCCTTTAGCGCGGTTTTTTTACCTACAGATGTTAGAGCTGCCGCCATTCTGAGATGCTGTTGAAGTTTCTTACAGATACTTTTGAAACACGCTCATCAAAGTTGCGTGGGTGGCACCGAGGGCGTTGCCTACCTGTGAGGGGTGGAGTAGGGAGTCCCTTTGCCGTTTTATTAACGAGTACGTTAATGTGTTAATGTTGCACTCTCGCGCGATCATGCCACAGGAGAGCGGAAAACAGAAGGGTTGAAAAAGTAGGGGAACTTTTTGACGCTCCGGATCATGTTCAAATTACGAACGGTCCCTAGTGGTCCCAACATGCAATAGAAAGTGAAAACTACGGTCGCACAGCATTAAAAGAGGTGCGATACATTTAAGTGGCGATGGATCCCACTATGTCCCTAGTGAAGGACAGAAACGTCCAAGGGTGTCAGCAGGGTCAAAGTTGCGAATTGTCGTTTTCGATACCGAAACGTATAGGAATCAACGTTCGAACGAAAGAAGTGGTTTCATTGATACCTTCTACGCTACCGCCTGAGGCTTTTTCGTGTCGATTCCGTCACTCAGTCTGAAATGCTTTCCTCGGTCACCCAAAAAGAACGGCTTGATTTCAATACTGGACGTGGCGGTTCAGACCTCCATCGCAGAAACATCAAAATAAGGGGTGAAATGTTGGTAAGGGAGGGGGCGGGGGTGTGTGACGAGCATGACATCGTGTGGCACACCCAAAGCGGCGTTGGGCAGAATTGTGGAGAAATTTTGATGCCACTGTGACGTCGTTAACCGACATTGCAGCTCACGTAAACTTCCGAGCTTTGCCTTTTTTCACATGCGCTGACACCTTGCTGTTTGAAGCATCGCCGGGCCGGAACATGATGTTGGAGGGCGCCACGCTCTTGCTCCGTTACAGAGGGAGGTTGCAGGCACCTTTGAGCCAAATTTTAAACTGATGCATCGCAATGGGAGACAATTAAGGGGTTTCGAAAAAATGATTCTTTAATTTTGTTGCGCAATGTAATTACAATTCACAGTCATATCCCACAGTGAAAATACTAGGCAGAAACATCGTCTATTCAAGTCCGTAGGCAGCCGTAGGTCGGTGATACATGGAATCTTTTTCACAAGTCTTCGATTGGTTTGATGTGGCTCTCCAAGAATCCCTCTCGTGCGATAACGTTTTGAAAGGATGTTTGCAGTTGTGCCGCTTCCTCCAGTTTCCGCTATCAGCGACATTTTTTAAAAGCTCTATATTTTCAAATTGTTTACAAAACAACTTTATCCCCTTCAAAATACTCTCCATTACAACTAATACATATGTTTCACCGGTGCTTCCACTGTTTGAAATATTTTTGTAGCCATCTTTAGAAATGAATGGCAGTTCGTCCCTCGATTTTTTCTTGACTTCTTCATTGTTGCAAATCGGTGTTGGTTCAATATCCCTTTTCATTCACGGAAATAAGAAAAGTCGCACAGAGTCAGATCAGGCCAATAAGGTGCGTAGCCACGCCATGCTAGCCAAAAACTGTCTAAAAGAGATGGCTGTGTGTCCAGGTGCGTTGTCGTGGTGGAAAAACCAGTCTAGACGGGCCAAAAATGTGGATCCGTTTCAAGTTGTTTCAAAGCACGACATGTTTCAACTCGACGTTCCTTTAGACTTTCAGACAGAACCCGAGGAACAAACTTGGCAGCAACCTTTTTCATTTCCAAAGCTTCCGTTAAAACTCACTGAAACGAGCTCCAAGGCGACATACTAATCTCTGAGAGCCGATCAATTCGGGAATGAGATTTTCACTCTGCAGCGGAGTGTGCGCTGATTTGAAACTTCCTGGCCGAACTCTGAACCTTTGCCTTTCGTGGGCAACTGCTCTACCATCTGAGCTACCCATGCACGACTCACAACGAGCTACTGTCAGAATTGAAGCTGTGAGGACGGGTCGTGAGGTACTGTCAGAACTGAAGCTTTGAGGACGGGTCGTGAGTCGTGCGTGGGTAGCTCAGATGGTAGAGCACTTGCCAGCGAAAGCACAGGTCCCGAGTTCCTGTTGGGAGAAAGGTTTACCATTCGTACATATCCTTATGACGTTATGGTTCTTCTCTGTACCCCTGATGATATACCACTGCTGAAGGAAGTTTTGGATGCTTTTTGTCGTCTTACGGGAGCGCGGGTTAATGACCAGAAATGTCGCTTACTCAGTTTGCAAGGATTTGACGCTCTTGAAATTCAATGGGCTTTGAAGGTCACCTGATATCGATCGTTAGGTGTTATAACTGACAGTTGTCCACTAAAGGTGGCTACGATAAACTGGCAGCCTGTCACGGATGAGATTCAGGGAGCGATCACTGAACACGAGCGTCGCTCTCTCTCACTTCTTCACAAGGTCCGGGCCATGGAAACGTATGTGTTAAGTAAGGCTTATTTTACAGCACAAATCTTTCCACTACCTGCGATGACGTACCGAAAGTTGCGTCACTCTAAATTTCACGTGCGTTATGGTGTAATGGCGCGCCCCTGTCTGCTGGGAGGTTTTGGTCCTCCCTGACATTCGAGTTAAGGCTTCTGCCTTATTCATCCGTCGCACCGTTTTAACATGTCTACGCGCCCCCCAGTCACTTACAGCTCGCCTTCATGACTGTATCCGACCTGCAGTAAGGTAATCTCTCCCTAAACATAATGTTATGCCCCTGGCCAATTCCTCATAGCATTCCCTCTGTGGAAGCCCTGTCGCCATACACGAATTGGAAGATTGTTTGGTCTAAAGTTAGCCTCCCGATTTTCCCGATGGAAGTGGCATCCTCGTGGTACCAAGTTGTTTATGATATTGTACCTACCAACGTGCGACTTTTTCTTATTGGCCTCAGTGTGACGGATCACTGCCAACGTTGCCACGAAACTGATACAGTATATCATCGGCTGATCTCCTGCGGTCATGGCCATTGGAGATGGCTTCACCGACAACTGGTTTTTCTTCTCAGGACGTCGGAGGGGGCTATCTCGGGAGAGATTTTCTCTTCTTTCCCCGATCGAAGAACAATGCTATCATGTGGCTTGTTGGACATAATGTCCACTACGTGATGGTGAGTGGATATGACGCAGATCCGAGTGCCTTTTCTCAATATACTGCCGCAGCCCATTGGACGTGGCTCAGGATGCCACGTTATCGAGAGCTTTTTTCTAATGTGCTGTATCTTCTTTCTCATCGATAAGGAGTTGGATGAGTTGACATCCCCCCTCCCCCTCGTTTTCGTGGACACTTTTGTCTGGATTTAAATGTTACACGATGTAGAAGTGACGGAGGAAAAAGATGTGGGAACGTTAAAACTAACGTTATATTCCTTCATATACGTTTCTCTGATTTAACCATTTTGTTTTTGTCGAAATGACTTCTTTTGTTTTATTTTTAATTGATTGTCTTAAATAAGTGCTTTGGAGGAAGGAAAAAAAATGTTCGAGTCTCGGTCGGACACACCGTTTTAACCTGCCAGGAAGTTTCAGTCGATCAGTGATCTGTCGCCGGACTGTGGGCAGAATCTCCAGAATTCTTTCAATATTTTCGTCGATTCGGGCAGGTCTGCCAGTGATCGCCATGTCGCCGTTCTTTAAATGAAGCAGACCACTCGTACACTTGAGTTTTTATCATAGCGTCATCTTGATAAGTTGTTTTCAACATCAAAAATGTTTCAGCATCATTTTTACCTAGTAGTGAACAAAATTTTACAGCGGCACGCTATTCGCTTAAACTTTACGTCATAAAAAACGAAACAAGAGCAAAACAGCGCTTGCCAAAACAGTCACTGCAGATGAACAGAACAAGCTAGGTCGACAACAAAGGCGCCCTTGAACAGGCAATGTGTTGCTCTATACACGCCTATCGGCAGAAATGTGTACTTCACGAGCTCCACCCATTGCAATGTTATTTCGTTTTTTGGGGGGTATCCTCTCGTCTCCCTAAAATATGCATTGTAAATTTTGAGGGAGTGGAAAGTGCTGTTGTGCGATTTTCACGGTCTGGATTGGTAGTCAGGGGTTCATATTGTTGCATAACCAACAAATAATAACGATACCGAGAAAATATTTTATAAATGGAACGGTAATTACTGATATCAACAAACTGAAAGAAGGATAAACAAGAATGTCAATGGTGTTTGTTGCAAGTTTCTAGTGCGAGTCTTTTACGATACACAGTATTTTGCAAACTTTCCACACATACACTTGCACAATACCTGTGGTAGCACACACTAAAGAACAACACAAGTGCATTATGTAGATTCTGACCAGTAACGAGACAGTTAACCTTTATAAGTTGTGTTAAATATGACCGCTGCCAGCGGCAATACACACTTCCAGTCTGATATGGGACGACTGCTGTATGCTAAAATTTCAGCGGAGATGTCCGAGCAAGCACCCGTAATATGTCATTGCATATCATCGGATATAGTTGGTATGCCCTTGTAGGCAGCATCTTTGAGCTTTCCCCACAGAAAAAAAGTCTACAGGCGTCAAATCCGGGGAACGGGCCGGAGAAAGGTACAGATCTTCTGTGTCAAATTGTAACCTCCCCCCTCACTTATCGACCTTAATGACAGTGAAAAATGAAACCGCGTGTACCTAATGGGAGTTTTGGAAAAGCAATCGTCACCGAAGTTAACCTGTCGGTAAAGAGGGAGGAAAGGGTTACATCTAAATGAAAGGAAATGTGTTAATGAAACTGGTGGAAATTAATTTTGAAAAGGGGTAAAGTTAATAAAGAAGGTAAATGTGCAGCCGTTACGTTAACAATTAAGTAGCGGTAATTAGGTATTTGAGATTTGGGGGAAATCACGGTCGCCAGTCCTAAGGACAATTACTACAGTAACTGAAAAAGAAAGGTTATTACACATGTAATTAGCACTAGAAGCGTGGCAACTGAAGGTTGACACGTGTAGTGTGAAAACTGAAAGTTTGTCAGAAGTAATAAATTGCGCTACACCCTGACTTAATTTAGCAAAAGAATTAATAACCGGAAAATCGAAAGTTAATTTAGTGACTGAAGTTAATAGTGAGCTTTCTTTCTGAAGCACATCGAAATTCAGTAAAATACGGTTAGTCTTGGACTACCTCAACAATCATTTCAAAAACTACTTGAATCTACGCAATTTAGAAATAAGAGATTTAACTTTGAACTTGAATTAAATGATTCTGAACAATTAACAATAGTAAAATTTAGTACGTACCAAGCTGAGCTGCAGTCACAGGTAAGCTAAAATACGGTAACAAAGCTCGCACTCTTAATTCGTGCTTGTGTAATCTGAATATTGTAGCCAGCTATTAATGCCATAATTGAACTTTGAAATTAAAGCAGTGAAAACGAGTTAGCTATATTACTTTAATGCTGGCGTTTGAATTTCAACGACACTCGGGTTCATTTCGGAAAAGGAAGGGACCCTGCTTGGCAATGCAACTGGGACAATGAGCAACAGAGATTCATGCTAAGTTGCTGTAATTTTGCGAGGCAAATGGAACAATTTGAAAAGCTGAGGTCTGCCATACAGTTCTGAAACTTTACGTGCTTTTAGTCTTCCTTGTTGGTTGATTGAAGGTTTGAAGCCGTCGATCGAGGAGGTGGCGACAGTCACTCATTGTCGGCCGTCGCTGTTGCAGAAGCTGGATGTTGGCGCGCCTTCTTCTCGACACGGTCACCAGGCGAAACGGGCTCTTGATGTGCGCCAGCTAATGCTTCCCGTCCGCGACACCATGTCAGAAACTATCATCGCGAGTCGAGCGCAATTACATGCTGCCAAACCCCGAAAGCGCGGCAACTCGCGGGAGCGTCACACAACACACCTGCTCCACTCGCTACTCCAGCCAGACTCCGACTGTTCTGCCCGCGCTCCACGCGGCAGAGTTAACACTACCCAAAGATCCTACACACTTTGATTCGTCACACGACCTATCGACGTAATCGTTCGATAGCAGTTTTCCCTAGGCAAGACCCAGCGTAAAAATACAAATAATATTTACGAAACAACCCAATTATACATCGACATGAGTGCATAAATATATATATACAAACAGTAAAACAATTACAATGTATAAAGAGACAGAAATGTCATATCTTGAGGTAACAAAACAAGGAAAAAAAATAATAGTACAACAGATGGAAATAGGAGTATATGCATTTCCGGCGTTACACGTGCCCCACATTGTCTGAGGATGTTCGTGTAACGTAAACAGACTCAGAAAATGTCCCAAAAAAGAAACAGCGGAAATGCATATGCTCAAAACATCAACAAAATTTAGCATTCGTCTAATTAATCATAAATCAATTTTTAGACCATAATAATTGAGTGGGGACACTCCTAATCTTATTCCACTCTGTCATCTTGCACAAAATAAAACAGGTTGACAACATATTAAAATTCATAGAAGATATAGAAAATGGTTTAGCTATTCCAAAATCATTAAAATTCGTAACACTATGAGAAATGGAATACTATTTGCAAAATTAATCAGAGTACATGGTCATAAAAACAGGTAGATCAAAATACGCAAATTAATAATTAATTACATAGAATACACATTTTTACATAACCTTTTCATAATTAATATCTCGTCATGAGATTCCACTTAACGCTAAACAAGAAAATAATATTCAGTAGATCGAAAAAAAACATAAATATTGACAGCAGAATTCTTTCACATCAGCTGTCCGGGAAGAAAAACTATTCCGCCTTTCGTACTCGCAAGTACAAAGAATGCCGACAGCGGCACAAGAGCCAACAGCGGCACAAGAGCCGACAGCGGCTCGCCTCGCCAGTATTGTTGCGCCCGCGTGTGCGGCACGCTTGATCTCACTCGCCCTTGTGACGGCGTTTCCAGAACGTCCGTTTCACTGAATTCTTTAGGAAAAACTCACTCCCGAATAATCTCAAGGAGTCCCTTAATACTATCACAGTGGATAACTCAACACTGTCCATCATCACACGCATGTACTAGCCTGAAACTTAAAACAGCGTCTAAGTACATCGGCAATGACTAGTAAAACACATATTCATGAAATCTTACAGCTAGTTACAAAATCATATTTACGTTGCTTAATCTGCTGTGACTCAGCTGAAAACTTAAATTAGCAACTTGGATTTTTCAATTGGTAAATAATCACTCTCTCTTAAATCATTTAGTCAAAATTAATTACTTATTAATTACAACTTCTTTAATGTCCTCTTGGTCAGTCAAAATCATGGCAATCTAGCAAACCTTAAATCTTACACTCTATATTTACATATTGTACAAATTACCCATTGTGTGGTATTAATCGATCCTAGGTTGGTACAATTTCAAATCTATTATATTTCGTATACCTAACAGCTTTCCAGAGCTTGGATACTCTAAGCAATAAGCATTTGTGTGAGGTATACCAATGACTTTATATGGTCCATTATAAACAAACTTAAATTTAGAGATTTCATTGTCTATCTCTCTCGATTTCTCATGAGCTTTTACAAGTACTAAGTCTCCGATCGCAAACTTAGCAAAACGCGCTTTAGCGTCATGACGACGTATGCGAGCATCGGCTTTTAGCTTCATTACTTCTTGCAAATGATCTTTTTTCACACCAATACTAATGTTAATCCGTGGAGGGAATTTGATTATCTCTTCCAATTCACTTTCTACACTTTTTCCAATGCCGAAATTCCTCATGTTACGGCAGTTCAAACTCATTCCTACGTCAATGTCATCCGGCCAGTTAACAATGTGTATAGGCTGGTATTGCCTATGCACACCGTCTCCTGCCTCGTCAAAACTAACTACTATTGTTTTATCTTGGGACGTACATGTCAAAGTTTTGCTTTCGCAGTTAATCACTGCACGGTACTTTAATAGCCAATCTAACCCGATAATTACTTCCGTAGTTAAGTCTGGCACGACGACAAACTCTTGTTCAAATCGTGCCCCACATATCTCGAAGTTGACAAAAATCTGTTTTGTGACCGGTTTACTGGCCTTCCCAGTAGCACCGATAATGTTCACTCCTGTTACTGGCATAACTACGATGCCATGTCTGTCTTTCAGTAACTCAAATATTTTCCCAGATACAGCACTCAGTTCTGCACCGGTGTCCATCAACACGTTTAGTTGTAGGTCGTGCATATTAACAGACACTACTATCTGTCTACACTTGTCCTCGACTGTTTCTTTATTTTCCCACAGTAAATCCTCGTCTATATCCAGGTCATTCCAGAACAAACCATCCGGCTTTGATCCTAAATCCGGTTTATCTGGCGGCTTTTTCAGCCTCGGTTCACTTACAGTTTTAATTTCAACACGTCTGTCCTGAGGCTTAGTCTGTAGCTTCGCCTCCAATACCGAAACCTTTTCCTGTAACTCGTCAACTAGTGAGTGTTGCTTTGCTATCGATTCACTAATTGTCACCTTCATTGATTCCTCTTTGGTCAGATTGATCTCATCTGCCAATCTACCTGGAGGAATGTGGCCAGTCGCATCTGAAATTACTTCCTCTGGATCTGCGCAACCCACACTGCTACCGTCTGACCGCATAACGTCAGCTCTAACCTCATACACGCTGAAATCTATGTGCTTTTCTACCAATTGTGTCCGGCTATCACTAAAATTTTCGTAATCTTTCCCCTTAATACTCTCGCAATGTTTAAACTGGAGGTTTGCGTCGGATGGGTCGGCTACTTCTACCACTATAACTTTCGGTAAAGTCTGCCGGTTAGGGCCAGAACTTTCCGTTACTCCTTCAACATCTAACTCCTGCGGGACGAAACACGACGAATCTTGCTCGTGCTGCCCATTAACATCAACTATTTCTGGTAAAGTCTGCCGGTTAGGGCCAGAACTTTCAATCACTTCACAAATACTATCTTCCTGTGGGACGAGACGCGGCAAATACTGCACGCGCTCCCCATAAACACTTCTCCCATACAGACCCCTATAATCTCTTAGTTCGTCGTATAAGCGACCGAACTGCCTTAACCAGACCTCATCCCTCTCTGCATCCTCTCGCTCAATGACGGACGTTTTATCCGACATCTGATCTTCTCTAAACAATTGCGAATCATTCTTAAACTCAATCTCCAGTTCCGCTGTGGGTATTACAGCTGCCACTTTATAATCGATTTCCGGAACACTACTTAAATTGTTCTCACTGACAGTGAATGTATTTTCTACTGCCGTGTATACAGCTGATCTACTACTTGTGGGCGCACTCCTTTCTCCTAACACTGGCACACTCTCCCGCCGTTGATTATTCCATACGGAATTTTCATAACGACGACACCTGGGTTTTCTCCTGTTATTGGGCCGCCAAAATTTCTCCACGCCCGGTCGGCCCCTCACCGGCGCGGCTAATGGTTTCCCTGTCTCGTCCCAGCAGATACGCTCCCCGGATACTGCTGAGGCGGCTGGTCACACCCTCTGGCGTTATTACTATTCTGCGCAGCCCGTATCACGCTAGTATGATACTGGTTTCCGTCATTCCGGTTATTATTTGCATTGTACCGATTGTTATTACGGTCCGAACCATTATTGTTATTGCTGCCATGGTTGCGGTATCCATTATTCCCATGGTTATCGTTGTTGTGGTTGCTGTGGTACCCGTCGTTGTTACCACGGCCTCTACCACTGTCGCGATTATTGCGCCAATTGTCCTCGTCCTCCACTCTTTCCAGGAAATCATTTATTGTCCTGTAATTGCTTCCTACGTAGCGTTTTGTATCATCTGGAAGCTTTTTGTAGAGTTCCCAGACTATTTCGGATTCCGTGCGGCGATCACGCAAATATTCCAACTTGCGGATCCAGCCCTCACAAAACTCCTTCATCGAGCCGCGCGAATTCGCATCGAAAGGCCTCGATACGACAAATTCGCGCCAGACACTTTGCTGTTTTTGCTCTGACCAGTATTCAGCCAGAAACAAATTTTTAAACTCGTCAAAAGTCAGGTTCGTAATGTTGAGATTTAGGCCCCAACGCTTGGCATCACCAGCCAACACATCAATAACCGCATTAATTTTTCTCTCATTTGTCCATGATCTGGGTAAAACTCTTTCACAATTTTTAATGAAATCCGTCGGGTGTATACCGCCTTTTTTCAAGGGGTCGAACCGCTCCTCTTTCGTCAACAACTCCGAACTATGTGCACAGATTGGCACATAGCTCTGTTTTTCGTCAAGTTTCCTTTCTAATTCCGATACCCTCGTAATCACTTGGCAAGTGGTTGTCGCAAGCGTTTCCACTTCCCTCTTTTTCCCTTCGCAGGTGTTAGCCTGCTTCGTCACTTTGGTATCTACTTCGGATACTAAAGCCTTTAAAGTTTCCACCTTCTGTTGATCCTCTTTTCTCACTAATTGAATTTGTTCCGTCACCTTATTCTCGATGATCGGAGCAACTGCGTCTCCTACACTTTTCTCGATTCTGCTAATTTCGGAATCAAAACGAGTATTTATGCTCGCAATTTCCGCCTGAACGCCTATCATTTCCTGTTTAAGGTTACCGATTTCGGTATTAATCACGACAATATCGTCTTTGATTTTATCAACTTTTGTGTTAACAACTTCAACATTGTTGTTAACAACATTAATAGCTTTGTTCTGATTGTCTAGCATTCGTTCAATTTTTTCAGACAGAGCTACTTGCTTGGCAGCCTGAGCTGCTTGCTCAGCAGCCTGAGCTTCTTGCTTGGCAGCCTGATCTTTAATTTCTGCCGATTGACTCTTGATTTCGTTAATCAAAACATTCAATAAATCAGTTAAATTCCCGGAAACCATCGGTTTTACTTCCGTAGCGGTATCCTCTTTCATTGTCCCCCCGCATTCGTCATCAAGGGATTCAGATTTGATTTTCACTTGCGATTCCGAAACATTTTCTAAAGTCTGGAATTCCATTTCTGCTCTTTGTTGCGTTTCGGCGGTCGCATATTTCATGCTAGCCGCCTGCCCCGGAACAATGGGTACCGCTGTGCGCGTTTCCCACTGTTCGACCGATTGTTCCGTATCTAAGTCTACCAAATTTTGGTAATTGTTGCCTTCACTCATTTTAATAATTTTCAATATAAATGCAAAATCTCAACTCTAATTAGGATTCCTCACACGAATATTCTCGCTGACGTATCGACCACTTCGTAACCAGTACTTTGTTACGAGATTTGCACAATGCAAAATTCGTGTCCAGAACAACCTCACATTTGAAGATTGTCCTGTCACGGTCGCCACGTGTAACCTCCCCCCTCACTTATCGACCTTAATGACAGTGAAAAATGAAACCGCGTGTACCTAATGGGAGTTTTGGAAAAGCAATCGTCACCGAAGTTAACCTGTCGGTAAAGAGGGAGGAAAGGGTTACATCTAAATGAAAGGAAATGTGTTAATGAAACTGGTGGAAATTAATTTTGAAAAGGGGTAAAGTTAATAAAGAAGGTAAATGTGCAGCCGTTACGTTAACAATTAAGTAGCGGTAATTAGGTATTTGAGATTTGGGGGAAATCACGGTCGCCAGTCCTAAGGACAATTACTACAGTAACTGAAAAAGAAAGGTTATTACACATGTAATTAGCACTAGAAGCGTGGCAACTGAAGGTTGACACGTGTAGTGTGAAAACTGAAAGTTTGTCAGAAGTAATAAATTGCGCTACACCCTGACTTAATTTAGCAAAAGAATTAATAACCGGAAAATCGAAAGTTAATTTAGTGACTGAAGTTAATAGTGAGCTTTCTTTCTGAAGCACATCGAAATTCAGTAAAATACGGTTAGTCTTGGACTACCTCAACAATCATTTCAAAAACTACTTGAATCTACGCAATTTAGAAATAAGAGATTTAACTTTGAACTTGAATTAAATGATTCTGAACAATTAACAATAGTAAAATTTAGTACGTACCAAGCTGAGCTGCAGTCACAGGTAAGCTAAAATACGGTAACAAAGCTCGCACTCTTAATTCGTGCTTGTGTAATCTGAATATTGTAGCCAGCTATTAATGCCATAATTGAACTTTGAAATTAAAGCAGTGAAAACGAGTTAGCTATATTACTTTAATGCTGGCGTTTGAATTTCAACGACACTCGGGTTCATTTCGGAAAAGGAAGGGACCCTGCTTGGCAATGCAACTGGGACAATGAGCAACAGAGATTCATGCTAAGTTGCTGTAATTTTGCGAGGCAAATGGAACAATTTGAAAAGCTGAGGTCTGCCATACAGTTCTGAAACTTTACGTGCTTTTAGTCTTCCTTGTTGGTTGATTGAAGGTTTGAAGCCGTCGATCGAGGAGGTGGCGACAGTCACTCATTGTCGGCCGTCGCTGTTGCAGAAGCTGGATGTTGGCGCGCCTTCTTCTCGACACGGTCACCAGGCGAAACGGGGGTCTTGATGTGCGCCAGCTAATGCTTCCCGTCCGCGACACCATGTCAGAAACTATCATCGCGAGTCGAGCGCAATTACATGCTGCCAAACCCCGAAAGCGCGGCAACTCGCGGGAGCGTCACACAACACACCTGCTCCACTCGCTACTCCAGCCAGACTCCGACTGTTCTGCCCGCGCTCCACGCGGCAGAGTTAACACTACCCAAAGATCCTACACACTTTGATTCGTCACACGACCTATCGACGTAATCGTTCGATAGCAGTTTTCCCTAGGCAAGACCCAGCGTAAAAATACAAATAATATTTACGAAACAACCCAATTATACATCGACATGAGTGCATAAATATATATATACAAACAGTAAAACAATTACAATGTATAAAGAGACAGAAATGTCATATCTTGAGGTAACAAAACAAGGAAAAAAAATAATAGTACAACAGATGGAAATAGGAGTATATGCATTTCCGGCGTTACAAAATGCAACGAATGAACTGTTCATGAAGACACGCTGCATTACTTCGTGCACTTTGATCTGGACAGGCATCATGTTGATACCACAAGTTCCTCCTAATCTGCAGAGGAACGTCTTCTAGCATCCGCACAAGATTGTCTATTAATAGGCTGTTATTATTGTGGAGATTCAGTGTTCCGTCTATGAAACACTAGCCTGTGAGCTGATGGTTCACTATCCCACATGACATGTTTACAGTTCATGGTCGCTGTTACTCCACCCGGCGAAGCCAAAGTGGATTGTCATCAGACCAGTAGTGCATCTATCCGTGGTTTGTCTGGCCATGATTGGTAAATGTGGCTTCATCGCTAGCTACATCTGGAGTATCCTGTGTTAATGCCCGTGTACAGAAGTTAACACGAGTCTCCATCTCTTCATGGAGAGAGATGAGATAGGTTGGGAACCAATTTGATGCAGTTTGCACAGAACACTTGCCTGACTCATGCTACTTCTTCGTGCGATTGTGCGGGAACTAACGTGCAGATAAACTGTATCAGCAGCGAGAACATTAATTTCCCCCTCTTTTGTCGCCACTTCATTCCTTCTGTTATGTTGTCTCGGTGTTAAACTACAACTTCCACGTAATTATTTGCCGATATGGTTCACGTCTATTGAGATACCTTGCCGCATACGACAACGAACTGCATTCTTCCTACCCTGTCCATACACAATAGTGATAAGCATGTCAGCTTTTTCTGCGTTGGTAAATCCGATCGTCCACTCACGACCTACTGTTTGGACAGTCACACACTAACTGGCTAGCAAGTCACGGTGCACTCGAGGAACCTACAAGCACACTGTAAGCAAACATAACAACACCGTACCTAAATATTATGCAGGTGGAACGGTAGAAACAAGTGTCGATGCGGAAACTTTTCGGCATATGATACCTCGTAAACGCACTAGAACCCTGCAACGAACATCACTGACGTTATATTTTAATCTAATTTTAGTCTGTTAGTGTCAATAGACAGTGTTCCGTATAAAAAAAGTGCATGTTTACACAAAAAATACACTTTATTTGCTGTGTAAGTGTTAGGTGATTCACCCTGTATGTGTGTGTGTGTGTATCTGTGTGTGTGTGTGTATGTGTGTGTGTGTGTGTGGTATCTGTTCTTTCGGAGATGTGCTCCAGTGGCCATTGAAATACAGTTCAGAGATTTAAATGATATTAACCGCATTTGGGCTTTGAAAGAATCAATGACAACGGCTTAAAATTTGTGCCACACCGACAGTCGAATACGGATCTCCCTCTTATCGCGAGCAGTTGAGGGGAAAGCGTGTTCCGATGGCTGAGGGCCGATGACCTCGGCAGTTTGGCCCCTTAGGAACTCCAAACACACACACACACACATACACACACACACACACACACACACACACACACAACCCGATGGCAGAGGCAGTTACGGCGACAGCTCGCCGGGTTCAAGTCTCGGTGTGGCACAAATTTTAAGCTCTTGTCGTGGTTCTTTCAAATGCGGCTAATATCATTGAAATCCATTGAAATACATTTCAATGGTCACTGTGTCACATATAGTGTCTGTTCTTTTGGGCGTGTCGGAAAGAACAGACACTTCATTTATCGTGAGACGACCGAAGATCAAGTCTTTCAGTGGGAGCGGATGCCCACTAAGCCCAATCTCTTGCGGGGAACCAAAATGGCGAGTGAGGGCTTGGAACTGGGCAACAGGCTGGAAATTTGACTCAGGTTGAAAGAGAGCCTGGTTGGCCGTGATGGTTTAGGTACCCGTTCGCGTTAAGCTGGACATCCAGGTTCGAACCCTGGTCCACCACAGACTTTCCGCTATTGCCATTGATTCATTTCAATGCCCAAATGCGGCCAATGTCGCAGAAATCCTTGGAATTACATACCTATTGGCACTGAAGTTTCGAGATAGTATAATGTAATTGCAAAGCCGCGAGTCGACTAATGTGGTGACACAAGATGGCGGCATTCGAATAATTTCGTGTTCGCGAATCACTCTGACACACACTCCCTATGTTGTTAAGGTACTGATCAACATAATTGGCGATAGTTTGTGAACTAAATCTACTGGATCATCAGATTTGGACCAGCTGGGCGAGTATATAATAAGAGTTGGCCACTATGCGGCCTGATGCTGATACGACACACACATGGTATATCTCATTGCGTCGCATGGAGAGCCCCCTCTCGTAGACAGCCGGCCGGAGTGGCGGAGCGGTTCTAGGTTCGAATCCTGCGTCGGGAATGGATGTGTGTGATGTCCTTAGGTTAGTTAGGTTAAAGTAGTTCAAGGTTCTAGGGGACTCATGACGTCAGATGTTAAGTCCCATAGGGCTCAGAGTCATTTGAGCCATCTCGTAGACGGCCGAGACGCTTTAGAAACACATGGCAGTGAGAGTACATTACGTGAATTCGGACTTGCCAGTACCAGCCAGTTGAAGTGGAAAAATTGTAGACGATCAAAACAACTAGGCTTATTTCCGAAGCAAAGTATACAAGAAATCATAAAAACCAGTCAGCGTGTACGCAAATTGATTGATTTTATGCTGTTACTAGATGAGCTAGTAGAAGATACTGAATTATGGGTTTCCTCAAAATTTGTTTATGCCTTAAAGGCACTTAACAGCATTATATGACTTTCACGAGCCGACAAAAAAGTGGGATTAATTTGTATTTTCACTATATTCCATAGAGGTGTCAACCCTTTGGGTTACCTGGGTCACAACAGAAGAAGGCGAGTGCTTTTGTACCTCACACTGTATACCAAACGCCAAGCAAAAAAAAAGTAATTCGCATTTTTTTTTTAAGAAGCAAGCTCGAATTAATTGACATTCTATGTATGAGATTTCATTACTTTTACACCTTTACTTAAACGGACATTCATGTATTTTTTCCAATCGTGTGATAGATGCTCACTTCTTGGGCGACACTGAGACTAGCTTTGGGCCGCATGCGTCCCACGGGCCACAGGTTGGACGTTCCCAAGGGTTGGACACTCCCTATCTACAGTATTTATCAACAACATTCTCTGTTTTAAGGCATTACAGATTCGTTGCAGAGAAATATGAGTCGGAGCAATTTGAAGTGAAAATTTTAAGAATGCTCTAGAAGTTAACCTCGACACAGACACAATATATGACACATGCCTACACATAGCCATAAAGTTTTCTATCATATGTTGTAAGTAGGCTGTTTATGTTTTCTTATTGGCAACGTTACGTAGCGCTCTGTATGAAAATCAGTGGCTGTGCTGTGTGCAGTCTGTGGCTAGTTTGCATTGTTGTCTGCCATTGTAGTGTTGGGCAGCGGCAGCTGGATGTGAACAGCGCGTAGCGTTGCTCAGTTGGAGGTGAGCCACCAGCAGTGTGGATGTGGGGAGAGAGATGGCGGAGTTTTGAAATTTGTAAGACTGGATGTCATGAACTGCTATGTACACTCCTGGAAATGGAAAAAAGAACACATTGACACCGGTGTGCCAGACCCACCATACTTGCTCCGGACACTGCGAGAGGGCTGTACAAGCAATGATCACACGCACGGCACAGCGGACACACCAGGAACCGCGGTGTTGGCCGTCGAATGGCGCTAGCTGCGCAGCATTTGTGCACCGGCGCCGTCAGTGTCAGCCAGTTTGCCGTGGCATACGGAGCTCCATCGCAGTCTTTAACACTGGTAGCATGCCGCGACAGCGTGGACGTGAACCGTATGTGCAGTTGACGGACTTTGAGCGAGGGCGTATAGTGGGCATGCGGGAGCCCGGGTGGACGTACCGCCGAATTGCTCGACACGTGGGGCGTGAGGTCTCCACAGTACATCGATGTTGTCGCCAGTGGTCGGCGGAAGGTGCACGTGCCCGTCGACCTGGGACCGGACCGCAGCGACGCACGGCTGCACGCCAAGACCGTAGGATCCTACGCAGTGCCGTAGGGGACCGCACCGCCACTTCCCAGCAAATTAGGGACACTGTTGCTCCTGGGGTATCGGCGAGGACCATTCGCAACCGTCTCCATGAAGCTGGGCTACGGTCCCGCACACCGTTAGGCCGTCTTCCGCTCACGCCCCAACATCGTGCAGCCCGCCTCCAGTGGTGTCGCGACAGGCGTGAATGGAGGGACGAATGGAGACGTGTCGTCTTCAGCGATGAGAGTCGCTTCTGCCTTGGTGCCAATGATGGTCGTATGCGTGTTTGGCGCCGTGCAGGTGAGCGCCACAATGAGGACTGCATACGACCGAGGCACACAGGGCCAACACCCGGCATCATGGTGTGGGGAGCGATCTCCTACACTGGCCGCACACCACTGGTGATCGTCGAGGGGACACTGAATAGTGCTCGGTACATCCAAACCGTCATCGAACCCATCGTTCTACCATTCCTAGACCGGCAAGGGTACTTGCTGTTCCAACAGGACAATGCACGTCCGCATGTATCTCGTGCCACCCAACGTGCTCTAGAAGGTGTAAGTCAACTACCCTGGCCAGCAAGATCTCCGGATCTGTCCCCCATTGAGCATGTTTGGGACTGGATGAAGCGTCGTCTCACGCGGTCTGCACGTCCAGCACGAACGCTGGTCCAACTGAGGCGCCAGGTGGAAATGGCATGGCAAGCCGTTCCACAGGACTACATCCAGCATCTCTACGATCGTCTCCATGGGAGAATAGCAGCCTGCACTGCTGCGAAAGGTGGATATACACTGTACTAGTGCCGACATTGTGCATGCTCTGTTGCCTGTGTCTATGTGCCTGTGGTTCTGTCAGTGTGATCATGTGATGTATCTGACCCCAGGAATGTGTCAATAAAGTTTCCCCTTCCTGGGACAATGAATTCACGGTGTTCTTATTTCAATTTCCAGGAGTGTATATTATGAGTTTTCAACACTATTAAGGTAAATACATTGTTTGTTCTCTATTAAAATCTTTCATTTGCTAACTATGCCTATCAGTAGTTAGTGCCTTCCGTAGTTTGAATCTTTTATTTAGCTGGCAGTAGTGGCGCTTGCTGTATTGCAGTAGTTCGAGTAACGAAGATTTTTGTGAGGTAAGTGATTTGTGAAAGGTATAGGTTAATGTTAGTCAGGGCCATTCTTTTGCAGGGATTATTGAAAGTCAGATCGCGTTGCGCTAAAAATATTGTGTGTCAGTTTAAGCACAGTCTTGTATAATTGTTCAAAGGGGACGTTTCAATGTATTCCGTTTAACGCACTCAGTGTGAAAGCAGCTGGTGATACACATGAAATTCTAATGGAACTCCATCTTACACCACACATTTTGTAGAAATTGAGCAATTTCAACAGTTCAAATGATACGTTCTTGAAATGCGCGTATCAGTGCTTGGTCTTTAAGAAATCGGCAAAGAAAAAAAAATTAATTGGATAGTGTATGTAGATATCGACGAGCATGTGATTGGGCCATCCCTTACACTCCACCAATAAGGATGTTTTTCATCCAAAGGCTCTCTGATGCATATTGCCCAATACGCTGATACATTACTTGGAGCTGCACCACCATAAAATTCAATTCAGTTCGGCACACCGCAAAATTTTATTGACAAATTCTTGTCGTTTTCCGTTTCCACCCGGTTTGTTCTTTCAAAATCTGGATTTTGTAAGTGTGTAGTTTCAACGTTTTGTCTAACGCTGTACAACGGTACCTGGAGCAGACGATTCGCCTACTTCACTGGTTTGATGGTGATCGTGTAGACATTGTCCGCATGTTTTCGACAGTGTCTGCATATGCTGAAGGTCGCCTACTGCTTTTCCTAATTTCAGCTGTACCAATATCTAAAAAAAAAGCTTCCATGCCTTAATAAACTGGACAGCTATTTCATTCTTTTGTAAGCTAGTCTCAACCTTCGTTGCATCGCTACAGGGATATCGTCTCTGACAGTCATACAATAGAATGTGCTTTTTCCAGCACTGATGCAGCCATTTTACGCTTTAATCGATAGTGGAGCTTCCTGCGGCAGTCTCAGGAACTGAAACACTCATCGAAACTTAATGAGAAACTTAATGAGTTTGTCAGCATACTGAAAACGGTATTTCAAAGAAATATTGCACGAGTAAATAATAACTTCTGGTTAGAATCAGAGGAAACATTCTGGGATAACCCTATTTCGGTTTGCATTGATGTATGTTCTTTGACAATAGCTGTAACATTCAAAACCGAGAGAGAGTCTTTTATAGCGCGATACCTCAAATTAATAATCCCAATTCTTCCAGGAAGATGGAGGAGGAGATACAATCATGAGTTGAATATCATATACAAAGACCAGCCAACCCATGATAAGGATAGTGAAATCATCCAGACTGAGGTGGGCGGGACATGTGGCTCGCATGAATGATACAGAAGTACCAAAAATAATATTTCAGGGAAAGCCAGGAGAACAGAGAGGACGTGGCCGACCAAGAGCCGGATGGGAAGATGGAGTAATCGAAGATTTTAGGAAGATGGGCTATAGAAACTGGAGAGTATTGGCAAAGGACCGAGACAAATGGAAGGAAATTGTAGAAGAGGCCAAGGCTTATCATGAGCTGTAGAGGCAAGAAAAAGAAGAAGAAGAAGAAGAAGAATTCTTCCACTCATGGACATGTACAGTATAAAATTACTATTTGCGTGACTCAGTACATACTGTACTGAATGTAACTACGTCCAGTCATTTATTTTCATGGCTGTAGAATATCGAGTAGTTAAGAATAAGGAACACAAAACTGCCATACTACTTTTCAAAGCCGAGAACCGCTTAGCAAAAAAAATCATATTGGATAGAATTCGTAGAGTGGGTCTTACCTTGGCCCTTTGACATGACATTACTCAATCAAAGTGTGCCGAAATTTGTAAATTTTTTGTTCGAGATATCGATTAATTTCGCTCGTTTCCCGATTCAGATTTTTATAACAACGCAAATAGCGCCTAACGATACTTCACACAACCATGGCCCATGCCTCTGCAGTACTATACATACGAAACTTTATTTGAGTCTACTGACAATCAGGGAACTGAAAATGTGTCGTCTCATTGTTTGTGATGGGAATATAACCGACAACTCCGAGAATACGGTGCCTAGTGACAGTTACGTCAGCGTGACTAAACTTCAAACGTGTCACAGTTAGGTTTACAATGGCATTATACTACGAGCGGACTGTTGTCGAGCAGTGAGTCACTGAAAAAGTGTTTTCTACTGCACACCTCTTTCAGCGCCTCGTGGTATTTGTTAGTATGCTTTACGTCCCACTGTGATAAACAATCTCTGTGTACCAGTCAGTACTGTCAAACGCCGGACTGGGGAAAAATATCCACATCTAGATTTCCAATGATTCAGATCTCAGGAAGAAATAGACTCACTCTATACACTCCATCAGAACATTTCGTTGCAAGCTCTATCAATTCACATTAATAGAACGAAAGAAAAGTTAATCTCATTGTATATATGTGGCAATCACAAACACTTCATTATCAAATCGCAGTTTCATTTAATGTTGTGGCTCATCATGAGTGTTTGAATGCATGTTAACGCCATATAGCATAAATCAGATAAAGCTGAATGTAATGACGTGACCTGCTTATCTAATTTTAGTTATTTAATTAAAAATGGAAATCTAGCATCTAAAAGATTCAGTTCCGAAAAACATTTTAACTTTTGATGTTTGGTCTTTTCTAAATTATGACTAACAGAACTATTTTAAGCTAGGGCAAAGTACTGATCTCGCTTTACTTTCATTGTGTAACAAAGTCGTGTGGCATGCTTTTGAAAATAGATTATGCGTAAATGAAAGTATATTATTTCAAACATTTTCTGGAACAAATTTAATCTCGTTTCTTTTCCATGGTTGTCAAATACTCTAATCAGAGTGATCTCAGTTACAAAAAGAGTGCAACTGACTGGAAGACGTGAAGAACACTATTATTGCGTTTGGGGAAACCGAGATTTAAAGAAGGAGCAGTGCGCCTGTTACGTGAGCGCAATACAAGATCAAGTTCAATGGGAAGTCCGAAAGCCTAAGGAGGCAGACGCTGGAGGCAGATGATATGAGAACAGCTACATCTGGAAGCAAGAAACAGCTTCTACACACAAAGGGAAAGACTCAGTTTTCAATGTTAAGGTGTTTTTCTTATAAGAGCAGGAAATGTTACACTGAATGATCAGTGTGGTAAAAAAGTTGTCTAAGAAGATTATGTACTCTTTCTCACTAACAAACTTCACAGTATGTTGTGTATGTAATATTTTGGAGAAACCTCAGTATTAAATTTTACAAGAGAGATTGTTTCGAACTCTCTTCCAAAGACACTGTGTAACTCAAGCTGAAAAGTTTCTGAAGGCACGAATCGATTCACTTAGTGGCTGGGACAGTAATTTACGTATGCCTGCTATCCACTCCCCTTGCCGTTTAAAGAAGGTGAGAGGAAGGCTGTTTCAGTCTGTAAGGCACATTCTACATCGGCTCTTCAGTTCAAGACTCTCATAAGTTTGATGTGGGGTTTTTGGTTCATTCTTCTATACAATACACTATTTCTCCAGGTGCTTACAAGTTTTTGAGAACATCTGGTATTGAAATTCTCCAGCATTTAGATTCATTACGGAAATTACCTGCAATATGAGGATGAGCCCAATTAATCCTAATTTCATAAATAAATTTATTGATAAAGTTTGTCTGGAACCACATGAACGGTTTCTGAGCTTTACACCAGATGGAATTCACAGTTTTCTGCCTATTATAAAAGAAGAAATATTGCTGGATACAGATGATATCGCAACCAATACGCATATGCGTTTACCTAGTATCTTATTTCTCCTTTCGAGAAGGCTATACATATGGCATACTGCCTGTGTAAAAACTGAATGCAGAACATTTGTTTAATGTATCAAAGACATCGGTAATACCGTAAGAGTGGGCAACTTTGTGACTTTGTATTCCTTTATGACAACAACACGTTGTAGTTTTTAATTCTTAAATACTGTAACTGGACTCAACATTCAACATAGAGCTCTCCTACAGTTCTCCATGCATATTGTTGCTGTTAGGAATGGAAGCTACCAATATACACTATACGCATGAGGTGATCACAAATCCACTTTGTCCGCGGGTGGAAATGCCTGGCTGCAGATTCCTCGCAAACTTCGTGCTACCTGAATGTATGATCAAACAAACAAATTACACGGAAGCGCCGTAGAAACTGGTATAGGCATGCGTATTCATATACAGAGATATGTGAACAGCAGAATTCGGCTCTGCGGTCGGCAACGCCCATATAAGACAACAAGTGTCTGGCGCAGTTGTTAAATCGTTTACTGCTCCTGCAATGGCAGGTTATCAAGATTTAAGTGAGTTTCAACGTGGTGTTATAGGCGGTGCATGAGTGGTGGGACACAACATCTCCGAGGTAGCGATCAAGATGGTATTTCCCGGTAGGACCATTTCACGAATGTACCGTGAATATCAGGAATCCTAAAACATCAAATCTCCGACACTGTCGCGGCTGGAAAAAGATCCATCAAGAACGGGACCAACGCCGACTGAACAGAATCGTTCAACGTGGCAGAAGTGCAACCCTTCAGCAAATTGCTGCAGATTTCAGTGCTGGGCCATCAACAAATGTCAACGTGCGAACATCATCGACATGGACTTACGGAGCCGAAGGCTCACACATGTACCATTGATGCCTGCACAACACAAAGCCTCATGCGTCGCCTGGTCCCGTCAATGCCGACATGGAACTGTTGATGACTGGAAACATGTTGCCTGGTCGGAAGAGTCTCGTTTCAAATTGGATCGAGCGGATGGACGTTTACGGGTATGGGCACAACCTCAGGAATCGATAGAGCCTGCATGGCAGCAGGGGGCTGTTCAAGTTGGTGGAGGCTATTTAATGGTGATGTGCGTGTGCAATTGGAGTGATGTCGAACCCCTGGTACTACTACTGTACATTCCGACGGACTTGGGCAATTACAACAGGACAGTGCGACACCTCACACGTCTTGTGGCTCCAGAAACTCTCCTCTGAGTTTAAACACTTCCGCTGGCCACCAAACTCCCCAGATCTTAACATTATAGATCATATCTGGGGTGCATTGCAAAGTGCTGTTCAGAAGAGATCTCCACCTCCTCGTACTCTTACGGATTTACGGACAGCGCTGCAAGATTCACGGCGTCAGTTTCCTCCAGCACTACTTCAGGCATTAGTCGAGTCTCTGCCACGTCTTATTGCGGCACTTCTGTGTGCTCGCGGGGCTCCTACACGATATTAGGCAAGTTTATCAGTTTCATTGGCTCTTCAGTATATATGTGCAGACCATTCTTTACAAGCGTCAACTATTACAAAACACTTTTTAACCGATAAGAAAGCGGCGAACGTTATTTCTGTAGAATATAGGGGTAACTTAGTGAGAGCTCACGTATCTGCAGAAACAAATATGACAACTGAGATTGTGGGAAACAAGTCTCATCAATGAAATTAGAGACATTTTTGAATGGTTTAGTAAAAAAGATGAAACTTTTATTGCGCATTATAAACTTGTTTCTAAATATAGCATATATTTGTTTAGAAAATTGTATTCAAAATGTCACAACTTTGTTGTTTGTCGCTTAAATGATAAGTAAGTGCCTAACAGTTTGATATAACTACCTATCTTAGAGGCAGCTGTTTTAAATGAAGGTGTTATGACCTGTTTTTTCCTCACACTGTTCAACTAAACAGAGGTATAAAAAAGTGTGAAAAATATTTGTTTAATTACGTGGCTTCATTTGTATTATTTTCATGTCATTCATTCTTATTTTGTTTCAGTGAGGATAGGACTGTAATTACCTGAATTTCACGAAAATTAGAAAAATAAATCTCAATAAATTTGCAAACATTTTCTCAAATGTTTTTCTGTGTATTGACAAAAAATGCCAAAATACTGTTCAAATTAATAACATTATTGTAATTGATGTGTGTCACACAGAAACATTAGATCAGCCCACCTTTTGACGAACTTAATTCTGTTTTCCGTATCTCAGACTTAGGGTACAATGTTGTCCTGAGCTGTTGGGTGGGGGGATAACTTTTTGATAATTAATATTCCAAGTTCTGAGTACTTCCTCACCATAAAAAGATTATTCCATGAAAAGTAAAGGATAAATTTTGTAAAGTTTCTTACATCTGTGGAAGTTATGTTACTAGCGGTACTAAATGTGGCAGAAATTGGCCCACTTTTACGGTAGTTACAGAAGCAGTTGGCTCTCGGATTGTTTCAGCTGTTGCAAATAATACTGTCATCAACAGAAGTTAGCACTGTTCTAATCTCAATCATACAGATGTTATTAGGAGTGTTAATAATTGTAGCAAAACATTTTCGGTTAGTATTAGTGGTAGGAGATAAATCGCGGAATAGGTAAACATCACATTTTCAACTCTGAGGACGAAGATTTGTAGCACAACTGGATATAACGAAGAAGCAGTGGGTAACACATCTTATTTATGTGAGTCATGCAAGGATGAGTGATATGGGAAAGGCCTATCATGGTTCAATAGCCACCTTAGAAAGGTGATGCTTAGATTAGATTAGATTAGATTAATACTAGTTCCATGGATCATGAATACGATATTTCGTAATGATGTGGAACGAGTCGAATTTTCCAATACATGACATAATTAGGTTAATTTATCAACATACTTAAGTTAATATAACAACTTTATTTTTTTTTTAATATTTTTGTTTTTTTTCTTTTTTTTTCTTAATTTATATCTAAAAATTCCTCTATGGAGTAGAAGGAGTTGTCATTCAGAAATTCTTTTAATTTCTTCTTAAATACTTGTTGGTTATCTGTCAGACTTTTGATACTATTTGGTAAGTGACCAAAGACTTTAGTGCCAGTATAATTCACCCCTTTCTGTGCCAAAGTTAGATTTAATCTTGAATAGTGAAGATCGTCCTTTCTCCTAGTATTGTAGTTATGCACACTGCTATTACTTTTGAATTGGGTTTGGTTGTTAATAACAAATTTCATAAGAGAGTATATATACTGAGAAGCTACTGTGAATATCCCTAGATCCTTAAATAAATGTCTGCAGGATGATCTTGGGTGGACTCCAGCTATTATTCTGATTACACGCTTTTGTGCAATAAATGCTTTATTCCTCAGTGATGAATTACCCCAAAATATGATGCCATATGAAAGCAATGAGTGAAAATAGGCGTAGTAAGCTAATTTACTAAGATGTTTATCACCAGAATTTGCAATGACCCTTATTGCATAAGTAGCTGAACTCAAACGTTTCAGCAGATCATCAATGTGTTTCTTCCAATTTAATCTCTCATCAATGGACATACCTAAAAATTTGGAATATTCTACCTTAGCTATATGCTTCTGATTAAGGTCTATATTTATTAATGGCGTCATACCATTCACTGTATGGAACTGTATGTACTGTGTCTTATCAAAATTCAGTGAGAGTCTGTTTACAAGGAAGCACTTAGTAATTATCTGAAAGACAGTATTGACAATTTCATCAGTTAATTCTTGTTTCTCAGGTGTGATTACTATACTTGTATCATCAGGGAAGAGAACTAACTTTGCCTCTTCATGAATATAGAATGGCAAGTCATTAATATATAATAAGAACAACAAAGGACCCAAGACTGACCCTTGTGGAACCCCATTCTTGATAGTTCCCCAGTTTGAGGAATGTGCTGATCTTTGCATGTTACGAGAACTACTTATTTCAACTTTCTGCACTCTTCCAGTTAGGTACGAATTAAACCATTTGTGCACTGTCCCACTCATGCCACAATACTTGAGCTTGTCTAGCAGAATTTCATGATTTACACAATCAAAAGCCTTTGAGAGATCACAAAAAATCCCAATGGGTGGTGTTCGGTTATTCAGATCATTCAAAATTTGACTGGTGAAAGCATATATGGCATTTTCTGTTGAAAAACCTTTCTGGAAACCAAACTGACATTTTGTTAGTACTTCATTTTTACAGATATGTGAAGCTACTCTTGAATACATTACTTTCTCAAAAATTTTGGATAAAGCTGTTAGAAGGGAGATTGGACGGTAATTGTTGACATCAGATCCATCCCCCTTTTTATGCAAAGGTATAACAATAGTATATTTCAGTCTATCAGGGAAAATGCCCTGTTCGAGAGAGCTATTACACAGGTGGCTGAGAATCTTACTTATCTGTTGAGAACAAGCTTTTAGTATTTTGCTGGAAATGCCATCAATTCCATGTGAGTTTTTGCTTTCAAGCAAGTTTATTATTTTCCTAATTTCAGAGGGAGAAGTGGGTGAGATTTCAATTGTGTCAAATTGCATAGAAATGGCCTCTTCCATTAACAGCCTAGCATCTTCTAATGAACACCTGGATCCTACTATATCCACAACATTTAGGAAATGATTATTAAAAATATTTTCAACTTCTGACTTTTTGTTCGTAAAGTTTTCATTCAATTTGATGGTAATACTGTGTTCCTCTGCTCTTGGTTGACCTGTTTCTCTTTTAATAATATTCCAAATTGTTTTAATTATATTATCAGAGTTGCTGATTTCAGACATGATACACATACTCCTGGATTTTTTAATAACTTTTCTTAATATAACACAGTAGTTTTTATAATTTTTGATAGTTTCTGGGTCACTATTCTTTCTTGCTGTCAGATACATTTCCCTTTTCCGGTTACAAGATATTTTTATACCAAGCCATGGTTTGTTACAAGGTTTCTTACGAGTATATTTAACTATGCAAAAGCAAAGAGATCATCATCTACGGTTAAAGCGAAATCAAAGGTTGTAGATTAACAAAAGCTGATCGAGTGAGGTGGCGCAGTGGTTAGCACAATGGACTCGCATTCGGGAGGGCGACGGTTCAATCCCGCGTCCGGCCATCCTGATTTAGGTTTTCCGTGATTTCCCTAAATCGCTCCAGGCAAATGCCGGGCTGGTTCCTTTCAAAGGGCACGGCCGAGTTCCTTCCCCGTCCTTCCCTAACCAGATGAGACCGATGACCTCGCTGTTTGGTCTCTTCCCCCCAAACAACCCAACCCAAAGCAACAAAAGCTGAACGAAGACAAAACGAACATGAACAGTGCGAGAAGCATTGAATGAACTTGAAAGTAAACTTTTGCTAAAAGTTTTTACCAAAAGTTATAAGATATTTATGTAAAGTCAGCAAGTGGATCTAAATTGTCTCTTCAGTAAGTCAGTGAGCATAGTATGAGATAAGTGATCGTTGAGTAGAAAATCAACTGAAGCGGCTGAACAGCGGAAAGGCTACTGCACCGGAAGAGATACCTGTGACGTTCTTCATTCATAATACAAAAGAACTTGCTCCCTTTCTAGTAGAAATTTATCGTAAGTCGCTAGAGCAACGAAGGATACCTAGCGACTGGAAAAAAGCGTAAGTCTTCTTGCTTTCCACATAGGTCACCGGACATATGGGCATTCTTGCAGGCCTGTATCACTGACGTCTGCACAGCATCTTCAATGTTTATTATTAACATACAAAATTGCATATCTAGAAGCTGAACCTCTGATATCATTTTTAATAACTAATCACCGTGGAACACAAAGTGGGTAATGAACGATAATATGTACTTCATTGTTAATAAAGAATAAAGGCGCAGTAAGTAGTGTCCGAGGGACGAGCATCAGCATGCCTCGCTATGTGGCACTTTACGAGGGCGTCTGTGACTGACATCACAAAATGATTATTAAGAATTGTTTTCTCGACGATTTCGGCGTTAGAGGAGAGTGGGATAGCAACGGAAATGTCAGCTTCCCGAAATGATAATATTTCCTGAGAGTTATGATGGATCGTTCTTCACACTACACAATACTCCAACACGTTACTTAAACAGAGTTATTAGACTCAGGTTTACAATATTCTTTTCCACTCTCTGCATTTCGGTAGTTATTTCTTGACTGTTGTTTCGGACGTGAAACTGTAATATGTACAGTTGTCATTCTAGTTCCCGAACTGTGTTAATTGGGTTGCAAAAGGTTACGAACATTAATTTGTCCATCTGCTCACCTTGGTTATGAAAGACTCTAGCAACTTGTTCCTTGCTGAAAATTGCCGCTTGTTCATACTCGTGCATTCAGCAGGCTTCAGCCTTAAGTCTCCATGTTCTTTCATGAAATAATAGTGAAACTCTTCACTACCTTCTAGGTTTATTGTATAGAACAGATTTTTATTTCCAGTAGCTCTACATATTTCTGCACTAGGTTTACGAATTCATTTTTACTCAAAGTCATAAGCTGGCTGTCTGAATTTTTAAAGTGCACCCCACTTAACGTCCTCGGAAAAACTTATTATATCCTAAAACTGGTTTCAGGACCACATCTTTGTTTTCCCGTAATTCCTTTTAAGTCTGTCATCTAACGTACGCAGTATTTCACACTAGCTTCCCTGATTGTCATTTCGAAAGGTCTGAGTTTTTCTACCGTCTTCTTCATATTGTTTTCGTCCCATTTATCTCCTAGCTTCTCCATCTCTGCCTGTTAAAGAAAAGAATCGACAAAAATTAAGTGCTTATACTATCTATTTTTCCTGTACAACCCGAAATTGTTTTGTCCGATATAATCCAAACGTACCGATGCGGTAGGTTGAAATTCGCATTGTTATTACTAAGGATATACACTGTCACATTTCAAAATACAGAAAATAATATCAGTTCTATCTAAAGGTAGAGTAAAAATGTTGCATTACCTTTTAGTAATCACAACACAAGACTCCTAAGTTAAGTTCTTGCAACGGAACTCACGAAGAACAAGTATATCGCCATTCCGAAATGCAATGTTGTGTTGATTCAGAACAGGGAGAGCGATCGTGTTCCCCTACGTTTCACAATGCAGTGACGTGACAGGTGCTTTCACTAGCGCTAGACATTAGAAAAAGCTCTTGCGCGACATAAAGTGTCAGTTAGCATGTCACCTGCAAGATTTCTCCTTTTTACATTGTAAGGTGTCAGGCAAATCCAACGCCTTCCATGAAAACCCTGACATGATAAGCAAATCCAGTAGTATGTCACACAGCTCCGAATAAATCGTGACATTAAATTAACCAAAGTAATACGAGTAACGAGTGAGCAAATTGAATACCACAGACTAACACAAGAATGCCTAAATGCATGTCATACCTTCCCACCGTGAGACAGACGCAGTTCCGAGGGGAGAAACGAGAAGCCGAGAGCAGAACCGTGTTAAGCTGGAAGGCCCTACGATAAGGGACGGACGGACACCCAGCTAACAGCTAGGACCACACCACCCGCAAGTTTTAGCGTGAGACTTTTTCGCGTCTCTGTTACGTCAGGACCACCCCCCAGCCAATGTTAAATCCTAGAGCCCTTGTGTATGTATATTTCTTTGTCAAAGCAATTCTTGGAAATAATTCTTATTTGTTAGTGAAAATGTTGAAATGAGTGTCTAGAAACAAAAACATTTTACTTGTACATGATATGTAGAAAATGTGTTAGATTCTACTTAATTACTAAATTTATAAAATAAATATATTTCTAAGAAAATCGGTGTGAAAGACTCCTCATTTTGATAACAAACTTCTTAAAAAACAAACTTCACACTTAAATAAAGAAAGAAAATAATTAAAAATTAATAATAGCATAAAAATATTCTTCTCTTGTCATTTTTTAGAATAATGTGGAAGGATATAAAAATATAAATTAGTAATATAAACTAGCATAGAACCAGAATAACGTGGCTGAACAGTAGGCAACAAAATTTAGATAACGGAATAATTTTTGACTGGCTTAGACAACGATTCAATCATTGCCTAACTTCAGTACAAAAATTAAGTTCGAAGGGTGGTGATATGCAAGGTGTCAGGCAAATCCAACACCTTCCATGAAAACCCTGACATGATAAGCAAATCCAGTAGTATGTCACATAGCTCCGAATAAATCGTGACATTAAATTAACCAAAGTAATACGAGTAACAAGTGAGCAAATGGAGTACCACAGACTAACACAAGAATGCCTAAACGCACGTCATACCTTCCCACCGTGAGACAGACGCAGTTCCGAGGGGAGAAACGAGAACAGAAGCCGAGAGCAGAACCGTGTTAAGCTGGAAGGCCCTACGATAAGGGACGGACGGACACCTAGCTAACGGCTCGGACCACACCACCCACAAGTTTTAGCGTGAGACTTTTTCGCGTCTCTGTTATGTCAGGACCACCTCACAGCCAATGTTAAAAGCTAGAGCCCTCCAGAAGAATAGCATAGATCTTACGATAACACAAAAAGGGCCACACCACCCCAGTCGCAAGTTTTAGCGTCTTTGATATGTCAGGACCACCCTCCAGCCCATGGTAAAAGCTAGATCCATCCAGAAAAACAGTATAGATCTCACGATAACACAAAAAGGGCCACACCCAGCTGAAAGTTTTAGCGTGAGACTTTTGCGTGTCTCTGTTACGTTGCAATCTTTAAAAACATTGCCCCACCACGAAAAGTATAACATTTCTCATTGGATTGACAGAATTTTTGTAGGCAGGGCTTAAGGTGAACATTGAGACCCTGATTGGCCAGATGAAAACCCAGCCAGATAGATTTTTTTCAAACCAATTTCTGTAAATTGTAGTAAGGAGAAGTTAGGAGAGAGTTGCTTCCGAGACGGCGAGGTGAGTGGAGCTGTGCTGCCCACCACCCCCTGACGAACACCGACACGGTAATGAACGCACGCGATGCCGCATAACAGCGCATAAAGCTTCACTCAGAACAGCAGAAGTCTCATCTGTTACACCCCCTTTTTGCGTAATACTAGTGTCGATCGTCAATTAAAGCTCATGGTGTTCACGTTTGCCACTTGAAGTAAAAATCTGAAACGCGATGATTTTTCTGTTATATAGTTATTGAGAAGCCACATCAGCCACTGTAATTTACCACAAGTTAGATAAGTAATTAAAGATAATTGAGGGTCACAGTAGACCATTTTGATAGTTTTCTCTTTTGTGAAACTTAATTTAAACCTAGATTATAGATGTGATATGGCATAGGTCATCCTTCGATCCATTGTAGAACTTGGAAACCCATTCAGGGAATATTCGTTCACATTTTAGTTGAACGCAGTTGGTTTTTACCATCCTGTATTAAAACATTTCCTTTTATCAATAGTGCAATTTATAAACAATGTTTTGTGAGTAGAATAAAATTTCCAATGGTAAACTTAACTGCTTTTTCGACGTTATTTTACCAGCTAACTAAAAATAGGAAAGCCTTGAACCCCTTCCACTAAATTTAGTTAGTATTAAGATTCTTTTACAGGGAGTGCAGTGGAGCTGACGCTGAAATCATTAAGTATTTGGTTATATCATCGCTAGTCTTACTGAACTCTTCTGAATTCTACACGTCATGTGTGGTGTGGCGTCTCCTTACCAACAACAGGTCCCAGGTTCAAACTAGTCAATTCCCTAAAAAACGCGCTCAGAGCGTCGTTGCGCGAAAGTGGTAGGGAGACACGATATAGAACAACAGACACCACGCAGAATGTTAGAACATGATATTCCATATACTTTGCCTATCTTCTTCATCCACAGATTTCATACGTAGATGTCAAAACTACCCATTTGAGACAGTCAGCTACTAAACAAATCTCTGTATGACAGTATTTTACATGGTTTCGAAATTACCAGATATTAGTGGAGTTTGAATTAATTAAATAATTATGTCTGGCGAAATCTATGATACTGATAAGAATTTGAAGTCAGAAGAATAGGAGTGAATCCGTTATGAGGGAAACTAGATTGAAGGACACCTTAATGTTGTGTTCTTCAGTTCGAAAAGGCTTGTGGCCTACTTAAGAAAGCGTCGCAATAAGCTCGTGAGCTAATTTACAGACAAATCAAATAGTGTCTTTATAAAAATGTGATCTGCAAAACAATTATGTAATCGTATTTCACTAGGAACTGCATGAGGATCGAAAAACACACTGTATGCCATTTTCTATTGCACACAAGTCAGAATACAGTAAACCCATCGTTTAGTGATGCTCCTTTTATGTTCCTGAACAACCAAGAAATGCCTTTCAGGGGTGAAGTTGAAATGATATTTTAAGGTTTATCTGGGCGGTGAGAAAGGGTGCTCAGCTTGAAGTGGGTCACGGTCCCGATCCATTACGTCATCTGCCGGAAAGCTAGCCACAGCACGATCCGGCGTTCGATTTGCCAGCGCAATCTGCTGGAAAGTTAATTTCCGGTCCAGAGCGCATCCCGTTAACGTGGGAGTGCCGAGTTTACGACTAACGCGTTGATCTTTCGATATCGGAAGTCGTGTGGTCGCTGCAGACCTGAAATCAATGAAGCCGATTGCCTTTGAACGGCCTCCAACTCTCACTGGTGTTAGGAGCCACAAAGCCGACGAGAATATCCAGAAGATAGCGCGTGTATTTCTTACATTTGAGGGATGCTTAATATCTCGTATTCACCCTTCCCTTCCGCCTACCCGAGAACAGAAATATTTTCCTTTATGACTAACAGAATGTTGTAGATTACAATGGTCTTTCATGAACTACGCACAGGAGAAATACGTAATACAAATCCATATATCAAGATAAACAGAATTTAGAGGCTTCGCTGAAATATCTAGTAAACTACATCACCGAACACATTAAACTACTACTCACACGTTCACAAAACTGTTAAATAATGGCCGGCCGCTGTGGTCGAGCGGTTCTAAGCCCTTCCGTCCGGAACCACGTGGCTACTACGGCCGCAGGTTCGAACCCTGCCTTGGGCATGGAGGTGTGTGATGTCCTTAGGTTAGTTAGGATTACGTAGTTCTAAGTCTAGGGGACTGATGACCTCAGATGTTTAGTCCCATGGTGCTTAGAACCATTTTTTGTTAAATAATACTCACAATTCCAATTTTTTTTTTCGAGTGAAACTACATCTGTGATCACAGAAATTATTTTTAAATGCTCTGCCGGTAAAAAACTGGTAAACCTGTTAACAAGAAGTCGATTTTGAATCGATGATGGAGTATGCCACCTGCGGTTAGTGGAATTACTGATAGTGGTTTCAATGTAGTCCGCCAACAGATAGCGTAGTAGCATAGCTACTGAAATGCCGTTTGTGTCTTCACCTTCATACGTGAAGCCAGATGGCTCAGTGTGGTGCCAACAAACGTGGGAAGCAAGCAGGCAGCAATGCCGCGGAGACACACACTTACTTTCTACAGGCAATTGAGCGAGTTAGAAAGGCGTCGGATTATTTCCTTCCAAGTGCCGATGGCGGGACAGTCCTTTCGGAGAATTACCCCACAAGCTGAACGTGCTGCGTCATTTGTGCAACAATGCTTGTATGAGCGGTCACGTGAACATTCTCAAGCCTGTAGTCGAGGTCCTGGACGTCCACACAACACAGACGCCCCCCAGAAGCGTCGTATTGTAAGGGCAGCTGTCAAATCGTACAGTTACCAGCACAGGTAAGAGGGCTTGTGAGCTCAATACGAACTTAGGCCAACCGTTATTAGCAGTGTGACTATGGGAACGCACACCTCTAGCCCGTCTTCCACTCACGTCCCAGCATCGACGTGCACAGCCTGACTGGTGCGGCAAGCCATCATTTGGAAGATGAAGAGGCGTGCCCTGGTCTTTGGCGATTAAAGCAGGTTCTGCGTGCACGCAAGTTATAATTGTTTGCGCACATGACGTAAACCTGGTGAGCGCTGTCTGGTGGAGTGCATTCGTCCAATAGATGCAGGCACCATCACAGGTCAGGGATGCAATAAGCACCTTTAATGTTTCTGAACGGGACTCTAATGAGCACTCGGTAGGTGCAGAATGCTGTCAGGCCTGTGATTTTGTCATTCTTGCAGCAGGAAGGTGATTTGTTGTTCCAACAGGACAATGCTCGCCAACACACTTCCCGTAAAACTCAAAGTTCTCTGTAAGATGTGCATTAGTGTCCCTGTCAAGCATGATCTCCAGATTTGTCTCCCGTCTAGCAAGTGTGGTGTATGATGGGACGAGAAGTGACAACTCTTTCGTAACTGCGAGAACAGGACCAGCAGGCATGGCGTGACCTATCCCAGCACAGTATTCGCCATCTCTGCCATCGACTGGATGCCAGAGTTAGCGACTGCATTGCCCCCCGTGAAGGCTAGACTACGTACTAATATGCGTGCTCCAGCGTGGGTCTGTACCTGGTTCCTTAGAAGCGCTTGTGCTATTGAGTTGTAAATGTAATTACTTCATGTACTTCACACGCATTCTTGCAACAATAAATCTTTAGTGAACTGGAAAGCTCCAGACGGCTGTACTAATTTTTCTTCCTGTAGTGTAGAAAAAGAATATTCTACATCAACAAACACAAAAGGTGTATCGGTATATTTTCGACTTTTTCATCTACAGCTACATGTTTACTGTGCTATTCACAATAAAGTGCCTGGCAGAGGGTTCAATGAACCACCTCCAAGCTGTCTCTCTACCGTTCCACTCTCGAATCACGCGGGAAAAAAGAGCACTTAAACTTTTTTGTGCTAGACCTGATTTCTCTTATTTTATCGTGATGATCATTTCTTCCTATGTAGGTGGGTGCCAACAGAACTTTTCCACAATCGGAGGAGATATCTGGTGATTGAAATTTCATGAGAAGGTCACGTCGCAACGAAAAACGCCTTTGTTTTAATGATATACCACTCCAAATCTCATACAATGTCTGTGGCACTATCTCCCCTATTTCGCGATAGTACAAAGCGAACTGCTCTTCTTTGATCTTTTTCGATGTCATCCATCAGTCCCAGCTGATGCGTATGGCACACCGCACAGCTGTGCTCCAGTACAGGGTGGAGAAGCGTGATGTAAGCAGTCTCTTTAGTAGACCCGATGTACCTTCTAAGTGATCCGCCAGTGAATCGCAGTCTATAGTTTGCTCTACCCACAACATTATCTATGTGATCGTTCAATGTTATTTGTAATTGTAATCCCTAGGTATTTAGTTGAATTTACAGCCTTCAGGTTTTTGTGACTTATCGCGTAATCGAAATTTAGCTAATTTCTTTTAGTACTCATGTGAATTACTCCACACTTCTCTTTATTCAGGGTCAACTGCCACTTTTCGCACCGTACAGATACAGTATCAAAATCGTTTTGCAATTCGTTTTTGTCATCTGATGACTTTACAAGACGCTAAATGACACTATCATCTGCAAACAATCTAAGAGAGGTACTCAGATTGTCTCCTACATTGCTAATATGGATCGGGAACAAGAGAGAGACTGTAACACCTCGGGTAACGCCGGATATTACTTCTGTTATACTAAAAAATGGCTCTGAGCACTATGCGACTTAACTTCTGAGGTCATCAGTCACCTAGAACTTAGAAATACTTTAACCTAACTAACCTAAGGACATCATACACATCCATGCTCGAGGCAGGATTCTAACCTGCGACCGTAGCAGTCGCGCGGTTCCGGACTGAACGCCTAGAACCGCTAGACCACCGCGGCCGGCTCTGTTATGCTCGATGACTTTCCGTCAGTTATACGAACTGTGACCTTTCTGACATGATATCACGAACCGAGTAGCACGCAGTTTGGTTAGAAGGCGCTTTTGAGGAACGGTGTCGAAAGCCTTCTGGAAATTTAAAAATATGGAATCAATATGACATCCCCTGTCGATAGCACTCATTATTTCAAGAGTATGAAGAACTATTTGTGTTTCACAAAAACAATATTTTCTGAATTTGTGCTGACTATGTGTCAATAAATCGTTTTCTTCGAGGTACTTCACAATGTTCGAACACAGTATATGTTCCAAAACCCTACTGCAAATCGACGTTAATGTTATGGGCGCGTAATTCAGCGGATTACTCCTACTTCCCTTTTTGGGTATTGGCGTGACTTGAGCAATTTTCTAGTCTTTAGGTACGGATCTTCCTGTCAGCTAGTTGTATTTAATTGCTAAATATGGAGCTATTGTATCAGCATACTCTGAAAGAAACCTGACTGGTATTCAACCTGGACCGGAAGCCTTGCCTTTATTAAGTGATTGAATCTGCTTTGCTACACCGAGGATATTTGCTTCTATGTTTCTCAGCTTGGCAGTTGTTCGTAAGTGGAACTCAGGAATATTTACTTCGTCTTCTTTGGTGAATGAGTTTCGGAAAACCGTGTTTAATAACTCTACTTTAGTGGCACTGTCATCAGTGGTAACAAGTATTCTAGTTCGTTGTCAGGTCCTCTTAATAATTGCTTTTGGCCAAGATATACTCATTCTTCTGTTTTCCAATGCCATCAAACGCGTAGTTCACGTCTGTCTAGAGGATTGTTATTCTCCAGCTTTCTCATGGCTGCTGTTACGAAGGAGTGTCCAACTTAGACGATTATATAATTGTTCTTTAGTTGAAAAAATCGTCTGTCAGCGTAAGCCGTCTAGTGATGATGAGGGAAGAAGGTAAGTCTTGTAATTTGTATGAATTTATGTATTCTGGCAAGATAGAAATTCACCCACGCACTAGAATCACTCTCTTAATGTCCCAAAAACTCGACGGATAGTGTGTACGGTGCAGCTCATCAGTTTTCGATTTACAGAACACAGGCTTGAGGTTGGAAAATGTTAGTAATTAATTTGCAAGCACTAGCCACAGTCAATCTTATTCTATCGGGCCACAACATATAACATTCATTGTTTGAGCTATGTTTCAAAAATAAGGAATGCCTCCTTTAAAAAAATAAAAACAAATAAAAAACCACTGAACTCACGCTCTGGAGTCCAAGTAAAATACTAAAGAAAGTCTGTCAATGAAATACCGCTGATATAGACTCATGCTTACAAATTAAGGATAATTTCAGAATGTGGTGTCACACAACGTGACAATACACAAGAATGGCGCTGATAGCATAGGCACATGGGGAACACGCACGACACAGGTCTGTAACTCCACGATATTGGTGATAAGTTGAGAAAACCGTCCCGAAACACATGTGCTACAAAACACTACTGTTTCCTAAGCATGTACCCCGACATCAATGTGGGATATGATCACCATGCTCACGTACACGGGCCACACAACGGGTTGGCATACTCTGGATCAAGTGGTCGAGCAGCTGCTGGGATATAGCCTCCCATTATTGCTCCAGTGCCTGTTGGAGCTCCTGAAGTGTCGTAGGGGTTTGAAGACGTGCAGCGATACTTTGACCGAGAGCATCCCAGACGTGCTCGATGGGGTTTAGGTCTGGAGAACAGGCAGGCCACTCCATTCGTCTGATATCTTCAGTTTCAAGGTACTCCTCCACGATGCCTTATCATCTATCACGAGGACCCACTGCACCCCTGAAAAGGTGGACATACTGGTGCAAAATGACGTCCCGAGACACCTGACCTGTTACAGTTTCTCTGTCAAAGACATGCAGGGGTGTACGTGCCCCAATGATAATCCCATCCCACACCATCAAACCACGAGCTCCGTACAGTTCCCTTTCAAGGACATTAAGGAGTTCACTCCAGATGAAAACTTAGCGAGAATCAAGGCTATACCTGGACTCGTCCGTGAACATAACCTGGGACCACTGTTCCAATGACCATGTACTGTGTTCTTGACACCAGGCTTCACGGGCTCTCCTGCGACCAGGGATCAGTGGAATGCACCTAGCAGGTCTCCGGGCGAATAAACCATATCTGTTCAGTCGTCTGTAGGTCGTGCGTCTGGAGACAACTGTTCCAGTGGCAGCGGTAAGGTCCTCAGCAAGGTTACCTGCAGTACTCCGTGGCCGTGAGATATCGGTCTTCTTGTGGTGTTGTACACTGTGGACGTCGCTTACTGTAGCGCCTGGACACGTTTCCTGTCTGCTGGAATCGTTGCCATAATCCTGAGATCACACTTTGTGGCACGCGGAGGGCCCGTGTTACGTCCTGCTGTGTTTGACCAGCCTCTAGTCCCCCTACTATTCTACCCCTCATAACGTCATCAATGTGTTTTCTTTGAGCCATTTTAAACACATAGTCACCATTAGCACGTCTCAAAACGTCTGCACACTTACTCGCTGCACCGTACTCTGACATGCATGAACACACCCCTGCGTATATGGACTGCTGCCAGCGCCACAGCGCGAAGACCGCAGGTCAAATGCATCGCATGGTCATACCTTGAGGTGATTTTAACACGCAAACCGACCACCAGAGCATTTTTTCACCATCTATCAGTATTATCCTTAAATTATGAACATGGGTGTATATTTCCAGTTCATTTGCAGTCATGAAAATATTTATTTTCGACCACGTAAGACAAGTTTTCACTGTAGCTCCTCCAAGTAACAGCCCACTTTGGATGTAATGGGACTGTTGCGGTCGCTAAAATGCACGCCACCCGGACGTTTGCGCAACTGCTCAAGGGATCTAGTGTCGCCGAGTTAAGGTGCAAAGTCATGCTTCTGCGTTAGAATTTACGAAGACATAAATAAATATTACATCGGTGGAATGTTCTTCAGCCGGTATGAAGATGATACAATTAACTGTCTTTATCTCCAACAACGTTCAGTGAATGGCGAGATATCCCCGAAAACATTTTGAGGTGAAACAAGTTCTGTATCACTGTAACAAGTGCAGGGGTGAGCGAGTGTGCCGGGGCTTATCCAGTCCACTGCTAGCAGCGCCACGTCATCATAACGCGCCTGCGCGTAACATTAGAAGGGATTGCACGCCCCCCTGTAGCTGAGTGGTCAGCGCGACAGAATGTCTATCCTAAGAGCCCGGGTTCCATTCCCGGCTGGGTCGGAAATTTTCTCCGCTCACGGGCTGGATGTTGGCGTCAAATCGAAGCCTGCACCCCGTGAACCGTCTACCCGGCGGCAGGCCCTATTCACACAACATTTACAAGTTATTGCACCATAACTTAAAAGTGATATTTACAAATTAAAATAACTTTTAAAAACTTCGTCAGTGTATGCATAAGTACATTAATGTTAAGACTAAGGTGTCTGAATGATCAAATGAATGTGTTACTCACTATACGATCTTCAGAAAAGAAAGTGGTACTGAATAATGAGATTAGAAACTGTTCAGAAAACGCAAATTTATGTCACAATGAAAAGTTACAAGTCTCAACTCAACCAGAGAAATGTTTTGGGTAGAATCGGCTATTTTACGAAAAATTTAAGCCGCTAAATATTAGACGTAGAAAGCTGAAAATTCGTGTGCAGCCTCAGTTTCATGTAAAAACGTGAAAAAATAAGCGACCTCTATCAGGTTTCAAATTATTTACTAAAAATCAAATTTGGAACGGAAACGTCCTTATTCATCGTAGATTAAGTATCATTTGTATTTGTAATAGAAAGTACTAATGACAGCACTCGATTACATTCATGAAATAATTCAGATGTACCAAGATCAAGAATGTACCGTAAATAAAAATGGTTACAAGGAATCTTAAAAAGGCCGTTCACGTTCTATTGGCAGTTCCGTTCTAAATATTCTGTCCGGCAAAGTTTAAATGTAGTCGAGCTAAAACTGAAGAAAACTTAGCTCTATATCTATGCACATTAAGAAGACTGTAAATTGTTAAACAACGGAGCTGTTAATTAATCTGTTTCCGAGAAAGGAGCCCTTTCGAGACGACTACCTGTGTCTAAGGTGGTTGATACCAGTTGCCCCGTGTGTCTGTCCGCTGCGCCCATATATCAATACAGACAGGGTAGGACACACTTCGCACCGAGATATCAAATGAATTCGTTTTCGGTAAAAGTAGGAACTGGACTCGCAACGATTGTACACCATCCTGGATCGCTTAGATTTCACGGAATTAATCGTTTTTGTGCTGCCCGTAACATTAACTAAACCGCGTGGCAGGTGTCGAGATGGCAGCAATACAGGCCTGACAACGACGGAGCATGCTATGAACAACATCATCACTGTCGTGTTGAGGCAATAACGCCCATTCTTCCTGCGAAGCTGCTCATCAGTCTCGTAAATGCTACTCTTAGGAATTTCTCGTAAGACAGCCTTGGCTTTCACTCGTTTATGATTCCTATTGTGTCACTGCAGCTCTGCACTTGTGTGTATATGTGGAGTCGGCTAGTAATTAATTTTCTGAATAGCAGCACGGTATAAAATAAACTATTTCTCCCGACATTGTGTTACGTTAAGAGAGTTTAAAAAAATAATGGGACAGTTATGTAACGTAGTGAAGACTCAAGACATTTGCTGGCACTATTAATATGTGCCCAGATTGGGCTGGAGCAAAAATGTTTGCTGCGAGGAGTTTTCAGAGCTGGAAGTTCACAAACAACCTGCAAGTACTCTGCTAAGTTAATGCTGGCGTTGTGGGATTCGGGGTCAAAGTTTTGATTAACAAATAACGCGTTGAAGGCAGACTGTGCAGCTGATAGTGAACAAAGCAATCTATTGAAGATAATCTTCTTTCTAGATCCCAGAAGTGCCAGTGCAATGTTTAGGTTTTTTCTGTAACTCCGGATGTATGTCATTCATACCTGGTGAACTGTTCAAGTTCAGATTGTTTAGTGCTGAGTGAGGCTTTGACCACATTGCCGTCTCACCTGTTTATTCCACATCTACCGTCTCTTCCCCCTCCTCCTCCTTCTCCTCCTCCTTCTCCTTCTGCTCCTCTTCTACATTTCGCAACGGTTCCGCTCCATTATACCGACGTTCACTCTACTCCTGCCGCGTGTCTGCCCATTCATCTGTATTTAATAGAGTTTTTTCTCCAGCTGCAGTACGCAGGTTAACACATTTTAATTCGTTTACTGATAGCCAAAATCATATTAAGCCAATTTCTATGCTGAATTTATTCAAAGAAGGAAGGAGGGAAGATTAAGTTTAGCATCTCGTGTCTGACAGTCATTAGAAAATGATCACATAGCCTGAATTAAATCGCTTGTGTCATGTCAAAGCAACTTTCCGAGGAATTTGTCGCAGATGGTTTTGGGAAATCACAGAAAACGTAAATGTCGTCCTCTGGTTGCTTCCAAAACGGTGCACATTGGGCATTTCAGTTGTGATTTTTTTATGGGTCACACAGGTTATTTTTTTAGTAACTTTCCACTGAAACGGATTTGCTGTTGACTTTATTTGCCGTCGATTACAGACACTTTCACCGCTTCGTCTTCAGTTACAGAAACGGCATTTCACCTGCACCTTATGGGGAAAACATTAACCATATCAGAGGACATTGCGGTGCAGCAACACGATTTGCAGTGCCCAAATAAAGAAGAAGCAGTTCCCAGCAAAGAGAAAATGTGATGTCGTTTTCAACAGAGAGAAATCGTAAGGCGTAAAAGTAAATTTGTGAGTTCCCCGAGAGAGTTTTATAAGACCAACGCTTTTCGCAACGTACAGAAATGATATAGTGTGTAACGTCTGCTGTTCCATGAGGATTTTAGTGCACGATGTTGGTATATACACAGAACTCGAATGGATAAACAGTTGTAACGAAATGCAGAAAGAACTTGTAACACCGCAAATTGAGATAAAATACATTCTGTCCTACTCAAAATTTTTTGCCGTTTAATATCCGTTGATAACTTGTGTTATGATTCTGAATATGTAAGCTTTACTACAGAAACTATATTTAATGAGTAAACAATGTAATAGTGTATTTATTTCTGACTGTATAAAATTGAAGATAGTATTGTAAATTGCTGGGTAATAGCCGAGGGAACTTTGTTTAAATGTATCGCTAGTAACGACGAAATGACAGTAGCTGTGCCGTTGTTTATCTTTGCGTGTGGAGAGTCTCTGTCGCGTTGAGAGCAGAGAGGAGGAAGAGCAGCTTGAGTCACGAAAGAGTGCGGAAGATTTTGTTGGGCGCTCCCGCATACGTTGTGTGCAGCTATGCTCGCACCTGTGTAGACGCGCCTGATTCGTTGACCCATGAGTATTGAGGGCACGCTAGGAAGATGTTCAGATGTGTGTGAATTCATAAGGGACCAAATTGCTCAGGTCATCGGTCCTAGACTTACACAATACTTGAACGAACTTATGCTAAGAACAACACATACACCCATGCCCGAGGGAGGACTCGAACCTCCGCCGGAAGGCGCCGCGCAATCCGTGACATGGTGCCTGTTACCGCGCGGCCAATCTGCGCGACGACGGTAAAAGTGGACAAGCGGAAGAAGCTGCTCTTCCAACTATTGTTTGTCCCATAAGTATCCGTGGCTCTGGAGACGACTTCGGGGCTCCCATTGAGTAGCACGAGCGGTAGCAGCACCAGTGGCAGCGCAGCATTGTCATAGACTACATTCTTCGTGGTCCTCACAGCTGCCGCATCGTAACACTGTTAAGTGAAAAATTATTAACTTACGTAGGCATTACACAGCAACATTTATTTCACGATGTATGACTAACCTGAATAACAACCTTGTGGGGCACCTGTGTTGTCATTGTCCTTAGACGCTATTACCAAGCAGTGTCCAGTGTCGTAAGACTACGAAAATTAACTAACTATTTACTGCCAGTTTTGTGTATTTGTTAATGACCAGTTTCACTCTAAATTTTAGGTCCCAGTAACTGTTCATTCTTGTATTGCATGACAGAGGCTTCTTAAAGTAACGTAAAATTTCACTGGCAAAACTAATAACTAAAGACACAGCACAAATTAAGAGTGCGCAATTTCATTTATTCTGAATTTAGCCTAGCGAGTAACTTCTGCTGGATTGGTATGTATTTTATTGTTGTTATTTTTAAGGTAAAATCAATTGCTCATTTGCTTAAAGTAAGTTCAGTTCAATCTTTCAATACTCAAAAGTAAATTTCTTACCTTTTTCTTATTTTGCTTTACGATACACTGAGATTACTGAAGGTTATTCTTTCACAAAACAAAGTTTAAATTAAGTCACTCACTTATTTATCCAGTAATATCATTTATCGTTACTTTCAAAATTTAGTATTTCTGAATAAATAACTGCGGACTCAGTGCTTTCTGATTCATTTATTTTCTCTTGAACTGTTGTGTTGTGGAAAATCATGACAACGTTCTGTTGCCTCGCCAGTGGTTATTGCTTAAATTTCTTTGACATTACCTTTCTTAAGAGTCTGCAGACTCATTAACCTAGTGGGCTGGCGACCGCTTAATTCTCCTTTTCTTTTCTTTTATTTCAAGCCATCAGTTTTTCCTTTATATGATCGGTGAATTTTGTAATAAATGTTAAGTAGTTCCCTTTTTCTCCCTGTACGTTTCGTGAGCGATTGCACCACATTCCACCCATTTAAAAACAATCACAGTATTTAGCTCAAATTTAGAATAGATTCTTCTTCCTCCAACTAACGGTGTATTTTTCTTCGGTACCGATAGCCTTACTCACTGTAAAATTTCACTAGGCATATGCCATCATGGTCAGTTATATCGCAATCCAGTAGGCCGATTAGGTAGGGGGAGGATACAAACTGCAGTGCATCAACGCTCGGTAAACGATTTGGCAGTTGACCCTTAACATAAACGACGTAAACTCACTCACTCAGTGGCACTACGGTTCTCTGAGGGCCTTGGCCTCCCCAATCACAGATTTCCAATCGTCTCGGTCTTGCAGCCATCTCACACGCGGGTCGTCCTCTACTTCTTCTACCACCAGGATGTAGCATCATTGTCTTCTTTGGGAGCCTTTCTTCTGTCATACGCTGGAAATGTCCTAACCATGCTAGCCTTCCCATTTTGATTGAGGCTACCAAATCTGGTTCTTTGTACAGAGTCCTTATTGCTTCATTAGTCCTAATTCCCCAATCTCACAGGATTAAAAATCTTCCTCAGCATTTTCGTTTCCCATATATTTAGCTTCTTCTCCAAAGCCTCCGTCAGTACCTATGCTTCACTGCCGTACATAAGAACTGGTTTGATCACTGTTTTGTAGAGTGTCAGCTTTAGTTTCCTACTTAAGTTCCCGGGGGAGGTTCGAGTCCTCCTTCGGGCATGGGTGTGTGTGTTTGTCCTTAGGATAATTTAGGTTAAGTAAGCTTAGGGACTGATGACCTTAGCAGTTAAGTCCCATAAGATTTCGCACACATTTGAACATTTTTTACTTAAGTTCTTACTTTTGAGCACAGTATGTAGTGCTCTATATGATCTGTCGGCAGCCTTAATTCGGTTTGTTATGTCTGCCTCCACTTTGTTTTCTGATGTTATTACTGAACCAAGGTAAACAAAGCTATCTATTCTTTCAAAGTTTTACCCTTCTAACCGTACATCATCTGTGTTTCTTCTGTCTGTCTCAGTTATCACATACTCAGATTTTGTCTCACTAATTTCTAAACCAAGGTTCTTGGAAGCGGCTTCAAACTCTTTGAAGGCTGATGTGTTCGCCTCCGTACTTCTAGCGCTTATTACTACATCATCTGCATAGGCTAAGAATTGCAGAAGTCTGTTGTAAATATGGCCTCCTGAGATTGTGGTTACTGATCTTAATGCAATCTCTAATACCAGGTTGAATAGTACTGGCGATAATAGGTCTCCCTGTCTTAGGCCTTCTTCCGTTGAGAACGATCTCGACAGACATCCCTGAACATAAATCTGGCTTTTGCTGTTTTCCTGTGTCATCTTAGTTAATTTTATTAGCTTTTTAGGACGTTTGAATGTCTGCATTGTTTCCACAATGCTGATCTTTTAACTCTGTCATAGGCCTGTTTAAAGTCTATAAAGAGATGTTCTAATCTTACATTATAGTGGTAAGCCTTCTCCAGCATCATACGTACTGTAAAGATATGGTCCCAGATCTAAAACTTGCCTGATATTCGCCTAGAATTTTTTGTGACCTTCTACTTACTCTTCTTGTTATAACCGTAGAAAGGGTTTTGTAGACGATACTAAGCAGAGATATCCCTCGGCAGTTCTTACACTGTATACGTGATCCTTTCTTATGTATATGGCAACCATAAAGTATTGCGCGTTAATAGACAGAAAGATCCACTGTTGTATGATTACATCATTGCAGAATAATCATTAGAAGCCGTCACATGATTTAATATCCAGGAGCACGCATACGGAGCGCTTTTCGAGTGGGACGATCACGCAAAACTAATCGTAGGTAAGGCAGATACCAGACTGAGATTAATTGCAAGAACCTTCAGGGAGCGACGTCGACCGACGAAAGAGATAGCTTACAAAGCTCTCGTTCGACTAATGCTTGAATATTGATCGTTAGTCTGGCATCCTTATCAGGTGCACTCCTATCTTTGATGCTTTCTTGAGTCTAGGTCATTTCCGCAATCATATTTCTTAAGTGGTCTCGCCGAGAAATTCTTCAAGTTCTTCTGAAATAGTACATTTTTAAAACTCTGTGGCGGAGCGGTTCTAAGTGCTTCAGTCCGGAACCACGCTGCTGCTACGGTCGCAGTTTCGAACCCTGCCTCGGGCATAGATGTGTGTGATGTCCTTAGGTAAGTTAGGTTTAAGTACTTTCTAAGTCTAGGGGATTGATGACCTCAGATGTTACGTCCCATACTACTTAGAGCCATTTGAACAACTCTTATATTTTAAAATTTTTTCCAGGAATCTCACAGCACTTGGGTCCATAAGTTTCTATAGGCTCAACAATTCTTCCGTAGTGCATGTTGTTTATTGTCTACCTCATCTTAGACGTCCATAACAGACGACTTACCTACTGGCTGATGTTTACCCATGGGTTAGTCATTGGTGTGTTTCCCAATTATTAGTTCCTCTTCTGATTGGAACCTACTGCCGATTCGAAATTTTTTACATGTTGATGTGCTGCCCATCTCACTGTTACGGTTCTTGTATTTTCTCCACTGCATAAGTATTCAGTCCTTTGAAAATTTTCTCTGAAGCCCCGTTTATCAAGTTCTTCTAATAATTTTCTTAGCTCTTGTAACTAAATTTTCCCCGAGACATTTAAGTCTCATCTTTATCTACGATAATGGTGGAAGCTGAAGATATGAATTAAAATCTGTGCTGGGACATGCACTCGAACCTGGGTCTTCTTGCCTACAAGGCAGAAATGCTGACCATCACACTGCGCCGCAGCACAGATTTTAATTAATATCTTCAGCTTCCAACATTATTGTAAATTTTCTTAGCGTAAAGCAGATAAAATTCTCTTTACTAGCCACCACTACCTGATCATCTGCGAAGAACAAGGTGTGCATACATTTATCTATATTATCCGAATACACATTCCTGCACATTTCCAGGTCAACAGGTCTAAGGTTTTCTGAATGTATATTTTAAACAATGTAAGAGGCAAGCAGTATCCCTACTTCAACCCTTCTGGCTGTGACAAAATTTTGTTCCCCATTTCCATTATACAATGCACCCTGGTATACACTGATCAGCCAGAACCTTATAGGCACCTACCTAATAGCCGCTATGTCCACCTTTGGCACGGATAACATCTGCAACGCGTCATGGCATGAAAGCAGTGAGGCCTTGATAGGTCGCAGGAGAGAATTGCCACTACATCTGCACACATAAGTCACTTGATTTCAGTAAGTTCCGGGGAAATAGGGGGGGTGGGTTGGCGATGCGTTAAGATGCCGCGTTTAATCATATAACAGATGTGTTCGATCGGCTTCAGATCTGGCGAGTGTGGGGGCCAGAACATCAACTGGAACTCGCCACTGTGTTCCTCGAAAATTTCCATCACACTCATGCTCTTGTGACATGGCGCATTATCTTGTTGAAATATTCCACTGCCGTCCGGAAACACGACTGTCATGAAGGAGTGTGCGTGGCCGCAACCAGTGTATGATACTCTCTGGCCGTTATGGTGCCTTGCACGAGCTCCACTGGGGCCATGGATGCCCAAATGAACATTCACAGAGCATAATGGACCCGCGGATAGCTTGTTTCTCACCCGCCGCACCGGTGTTCAGGAGCTGTTCCCCTGGAAGACGATGAATTCTCGCCATCCCATTGACATGATGAAGAACGTATCAGAATTCATAAAGCAATGCTCTGCTGCTGCGCCAACGTTCAGTGCCGATGGTCCCGTGCCCATTTTAGTTGTAGTTGTTGATATCGTCGAGTTAACATTGGGACAATCATGGTTCGTCGTCTACGGAAGCCCATCAATAGAAGTGTTTGGTGCACTTGCACTCTGCCCTACATTAATGGCTGATGTTAGTTTCCTAACAGTTCGCTACCTGTCCTGTTTTACGTCTGCCCGCCTACGACATCCGACATTTGTAACGAGGGGAGACCGCCCAAGACAAAGTCTAGACATGGGTTCACCTTGGTTTCGCCACGTGTTGAAGACACTCACCACAGCACTCCTCGAACACCTGACAAGTCGCACAGTTCCCAAAAGGCTCGTGCTGAGCCACCGGGCCGCCGCAATCTGCCCTCGGTCAAACTCAAAAATGGCTCTGAGCACTATGGGACTTAACGTCTGAGGTCATCAGTCCCCTAGAACTTAGAACTACTTAAACCTAACTAACCTAAGGACATCACACACATCCATGCCCGAGGCAGGATTCGAACCTGCGACCGTAGCGGTCTCGCGGTTCCAGACTGCAGCGCCTAGAACCGCGCGACCACTTCGGCCGGCGGTCAAACTCAGGTAGACCGCGCGCCTAACCCGTTCAACACAAGGACAGCATGTTCACTAATGCCACAAGCACAGTGCGTGTGTCTGCAGCCCCGGATCTACGATATTTCAGATCCGGGGAAAACTTGTTACACCCCCCCCCCCCCACCCCCACCCCCCCCCCGCTCCTGCCCCCACCGAGTGTTTGAGATAGGATGTCAAAAACTTTTAGAAAATCGATTTTTTAAAGATATGTTCATTTTATATCGCGCATCCTTCTGAAGACTATGGTATATAAAACATATATGTTCGAGGAAATGCGAGACATGTTATTCGGTTTTAAGCGCGTCGAAGTGCAGTGCCAAGCCTCTTCACACAATATTCTTCTATCGCACGTCATCGTATTTCGCTCTGTGGGATTCAAGCGTGTATGTTTTGTAATGGAAGCCATGAAACCTATATTCAGGACGGGGGAAATTAAAATGTCCTGTGGTGCTTCTTCTGCTCCCGGTCTGTCGGTTTGACATCCTACCCACTTAAAAAAGCTAACAATTAATACTGGGTTTGATTATTTGTTACTAGGAGAATAAGACCTCTTCAAAAAATTAACACTCTTTCTTGCCTGATAGTTAACAACTTTCTTTCTTGTGTGACGTGAAATTAAATATGGGAAACATAAAACCAGTAAAGGCAAAAACCAAGCGAGACAGTACACATTTCCTCAATCCTTAGGTCCCAGCATTTTTTTCTCCCTACTCTTGCAACAGTTTTACACGGCATGCTTTCTATTCCGCGGAAGAATCTATTACCTCATCAAAGTTCGTCAAAAGTTATGCTATATCAAAATTCAAAATGCTGTCTAATACTGAAAGCGCTGTTAATACGGATAGTACTCAACACTGGTATGGTTTCCCCATCTGATTACGTCTATTTTGTCACTGTCTGCTAGATAAAACGAAACAGTCCTTTCCAAAATTGCAGCAGCAACTGTAGCATACACCAAATAAACGAGACTGTTTTGGCACAAATGGTCACTTTTATATAGCTCATTTAGATAAACAACACGACAGAAAGTAATTTACGAAGTACCAGTATCTAATAACTATTAGGCCTACTACGAGCAGAAAGTTTTATGTTAGGAAACAGCTTCATATTTCATCATACACTCCAGCTTCTCAGACATGAGATCGAAACGTAGTAGTATGACATTTTTGTATAAATTTGGAATCGTCGAGTTCTTCCATATAATTTGTGTGACGTCGCTGTTTCATCTCCTTCCTCGTTCTAACAAACAACGTCATCATCACTAATTCTAAAAGCGACCCCGGTTTGCGTCGCCCCCCCCCCCCCTCCACACTCTGTATCTAACTAGCAGTCATTCCTCGCCAGGTGACGCTGCTATGCCGTGGACGGATATTATCCTAAGTCGGTGGCTATAATGTTCGGTTTGATCAGTGCAGGGTTTATATACTTCTAACCCATGCCTTTTCAATTCTATTCCATCTCAGTGCTTCAAATTCTTCAGCGGCGATGTGTCGCATGCCTTCTCAACATTTATCAACACTAATCACACAATCAAACAACCTGCTAATAGAGTTTGTAACACTGACCCCAAGATAATTTCCACATATGTCCCTACTATATTTGTTAAATATTGGGCTTAGATCGGTGAAATTCCATTTCTTGGAGTGCGATAAATCAGTTATTTCTATGCGTGATGTTTCTTACTTTGTGCCCAGTATTTCTTCATTCTTTTTGACCATCTTCCCTCATCTTCAGAGATATGGGTTTCGACTTTATTTTAAATTTGTCTTGGGACCTTATGTTTTTGACTTTAGTGTTTACCTGAGCTGCTCTATAGAGTAATGGATTCTCTGTAATTTGATATCCTCTTATGTCTTTTTCAATTTCCGTAAACAGATTACGTTCTATTATTCAGTTGTGGAAGAAATCAAATATTTGTTTAGTTAGTCAAGGAGAGTTTATTCTGAGATTTTTAGCTTTGTTTGGCGTAATATCTGAGAGTGCTCCAACTTTTTTTTTTTAAGAGTGTTTCATTCATGACGTACAGTATGTTATTATTCTGATAGTTTGTTCATATGATTTTTCTTAAAATTTTTCTTTCCTCTAGTTCTGTCCTGTCTTGCCTATTCGATTCGTGGTTATGGTTTACGTGTCATGTTATGCTTATGGCTTTGTTATTGTTTTGTTATGCTTAGTTTTAGACCCCCATAAAAGGGACTCCTTGTTTCATGTCTCTTTTGTAAGTTAGAAGGCGATTCAGGTTCGTTTTTCCCGGATTCTATTGTCTTTCGTTCTGCTGCATTTCAACTAATCCATTTTCCCAGATATCTGAAATCGTTTAATATATCTTTTCCTTGTTCTTGGACTTGTAGGTATTTATGATTTTAATTTATTCAAAGTAAGTGTTGTGAACTATTTTAGCTGCTAGTTCTTCTAGTTCCAGGATTTGTTCCTTTGCTTCCTCCAGGGCCATATCGTCCGCAAAGGCAATGCAGTAGATTCTGAGATTCTTCTTTTTGCAGTGCAGTTTTATTCCATGCTTTTATATTTCTGGTCCACTCTCTGATAATTTTCTCAAACGCGCAATGAAACAGTAACGAGGAAAGCCCATCTCCTTGTGTTACTTAAGTTTTCATTTCAAATGGATCTAATACTTCTACCATGAATTACCTTTTGGAAACACTTTTCTAATAGTGGGTTTTATTTTGCTGTTTTCTTATTTGAACGAAGTTCTTCTATTACTGCTGTTAGGAAGTCTCTGTAAATGAATCGCATGTCTTTTTGAAATAAATGAAGGATATTATGTATGATTTTGTCGTTGATTTTCAGTATGACATACTGATTTTTAGGCTTAGAATGTGTTCAGAGCAAGATCTACCTTTACTGAACCCTCTTGGTGCTACCCTAGTCAAGGGTCCAATTACGACTTGCGCTGTTTAAAAGAACTTTTTCAAAGAGTCTTAAAAGTTACATACAGCAATGATATTCCTTTGCAATTGTTTGTTGAGTGGATGACAGCTATTTTACACTATACTGAGATCTCTTTATCGCCCAAATTTTTATTGAAGGCACATTGAAGAGATTGAATGGCTCCTTTTCATAGCCCAGCCACTATTTTATTTTTACCCAACGCTTTCCTAATGCCTTGCCGTCCTGGTGACACCTGTTCCCGTCAGATCACCGAAGTCAAGCGCTGTCGAGCAGAGCTACACCTGGATGGGTGACCATCCAATCTGCCGAGTGCTGTTGGCAAGCGGGCTGCACTCGGCCCTTGCGAGGCAAACTGAGAAGCTACTTGTATGAGAGGCAGCGGCTTCTGTCTCGTAAACTGACATACCGCATGGAGAGCGGTGTGCTGACCACATACCCAGCCGTATCCGCCTCCAATGAAGCCTGTGGTCTGAGGAGGACACGGCGACCGGTCGGTATTGTTGGGTCTTCATGGCCTATTTGTGGGAGGGGGAGGGGGCGAGTTTAGTTTAGTTTTAGTATTTTTAATTATGAAATGATTTTTTTGTAATTCTTCAATTATCGATGTTTCTGAAACTGGTTTATTATCATTATTAGGAGTGAGTTCAAATTTTCCAAGATTGGATTCATAGTTCAAGAGATTCTCAAAGTATTCTGCTGATATCCCGCAATTTTCTTTATTGTTGTGAGCAATGTTACAATTGGATTCTCGTAACTGAAGGTCCGGTGTCTCGCATTTCGAAAGTTTTTGCTTTATAGTTCTGCAGACGCTTCTTGTGCTGTTTTCGATAAACTCGCATCGATTTGGAGGGGATTTTTGTTTTCGTGTGCCTTCTTAAACTTCGTACCATTATTATGTATCTTTTACGAAATTCTAACGAATTTAATCTGTATGCATGCATGGTTCGGCGGGCAGCTCTTATACAGGCATCCCTAAAATGGGCGATAACAGAAGTTGGGAATGAATACATAGGTACAAAAAAGGTAACTGCGAAGAAACCGTAGTTAAAAGAGGAAATATTTCAATTGATCGATGGAAGGACAAAGTACAAAAATGTTCCGGGAGACTCAGGAATACATAAATACAAGTCGCTGAGGAATGAAATAAATAGGCAGTCCTGGGAAGCTAGCACGAAATAAATGCAAGAAAAATGTGAATAAACCGAAACAGAAATGATTTTCGGTAGGGCTGACTCAGCATCCAGGAAAATCAAAACAACCTCCGAAGACATTAAAAGCCAGGGTGACAACATTAAGCGTGCAACGGGAACTCCACTGTTAAATGCAGAGGAGAGAGCGGATAAGTGGAAAGAATACATAGAAAGCCTCTATGAGGGGAAAGATTTGTTTTATGTGATAGAAGAAGAAACAGGAGTCGATTTAGAAGAGATAGGGGACCTGGTATTAGAATCAGAATTTAAAAGAGTTTTGGAGGACTTAAGATCAAATAAGGCAGAGAGATAGATAACATACCATCAGAATTTCGAAAATCGTTGGAGGAAGTGGAAACAAAAAGTCTATTCACGTTGGTGTGTAGAATATATGAATCTGGCGACATACCATCTGACTTTCGGAAAAACATCATCCACCCAATTCCGAAAAAGGCAAGAGCTGACAAGTGCGTGAATTATCGCACTGTCAGCTTAACAGCTCATGCATCCAAATTGCTGACAAGAATAATATACAGAAGAATGGAAAAGAAAATTAAGGATGTGCTAGGTGAAGATCAGTTTGGCTTTAGGAAAGGTAAAGGCAGGAGAGAAAGGCAATCTGACGTTGTAATTAATAATGGAAGCAAGAATAAAGAAAAATCAAGACATGTGAATAGGATTTGTCGACCTGGAAAAAGTGCTAGACAAAGTAAAACGGTGCAAGATGTTCGAAATTCGGAGAAAAATAGGGTAAGCTATAGGGAGGGACGGGCCATATACAATATGTACAACAGCCAAGAGGGACTAATAAGAGTGGACGACCAAGAACGAAGCGTTCCTATTAAAAAGGGTGTGTGACAAGGATGTAGTCTTTCGCCCCTACTGTTTAATCTGTACATCGAGGAAGCAATTATGGAAATCAAAGAAAGGTTCAGGAGTGGAATTAAAATTCAAGGTGAAAGATATCAATTCTACGATCGCTGATGACATTGGTATAGTGAGTGAAAGTGAAGAGTAATTACATGATCTGCTGAATGGGATGAACAGTCTAATGAGTAAAGAGTGTGGATTCAGGGTAAATCGAAGAAAGACGAAGTAGAAATGAGAACAGCGTGAAACTTAATACCAGGATCGACCGTCACGAAGTAGATGCAGTTACGAAATTCTGCAACCTAGGTAGTAAAATAACGAGTGACGGACGGGTCATGGAAGACTCGTAAAGCAGATTAGCAATGATAAAAAGGGCATTCCTGGCTAAGAGAAGTCTACTAATATCAAATATTGGCCTTAATTTGAGGAAGAAATTTCCCAGAGTGTACGTCAGGAGTACAGCATCGTATGGTACTGAAACGTGGACTATGGGAAAACCGGAACAGAAGAGAATCGAATTATTGGAGATGTGGTGCTACAGACGAATGTTGAAAATTAGGTGGACTGATAAGATAAGGAACGATGAGGTTCTACACAGAATCGGAGAAGATAGGAAAATGTGGAAAACACTGATAAGGAAAAGGGACAGGATGATAGAACATCTGTTAAGACATGAGAGAATGACTTCCATGGTACTCGAGGGAGCTGTAGAAGGCAAGAACTGTGGAGGAAGATAGAGATTGGAATACTGAAACGTCCCCTTAGAACAATTAGGAATGACTGTGCTGGTAAACCTCTGACGTTATCTGATTTTCAAACAATTGAGCAAAACTGAACGTACTCAGACATTTATCCCCACAAAAGAATGTCCCTGAGTGACAATAATCTATACCTTTCACGAATCACTTACCTCACAAAAATCTTCGTTACTCGTACTACCGCAATACAGCGAGCGACAATACTGCCAGCTAACTACTGAAAGGCATAGTTAGCAAATGAAAGATTTTGATACAGAACAAACAATGTATTTACCTTAATAATGTTCAACCAAGACATCCATCTTTACAAATTTCCTTTTTCTGGCGGACACACGTCCAGATCGTCCGTTCTCAAAACTCTGGCATCTCTCTCTCCACATCCACCACTGCTGGCGGCTCACCTCCAACTGCGCAATGCTACGCGCTGTTCCCATCCAACTGCCCAACACTACAATAGTGAATATTCCAACAATGCCAACCAGCCACAGATTGCACACAGCACAGTCAGTGATTTTCATACAGAGCACTACGTGGCGTTAGCAACATAAAAACCTAAACAGCCTACTTACAATACATCCAGCAAATAATAGAGGACATATGTTGCAAGTGCTACTCTGAGTTGAAGAGGTTAGCACATGCGAGGAATTCGTGGCGGGCAGCGTCAAATCAGTCAGGAGACTAATGACCCAAAAAAAGGGCATTTAGCTATTTCAGATGGTCAAAATCCCATGAACTTTCGACCGATCTCTCATCGACCATTGTCAAATGGTAAATGAGTGCTGCTAACTATGACGTCCCAGGTGCTCTCTTCCACGACAGATAAGGTAAAATATCCATATTTGGCGAGGAAGAGAAATCAGTGAGCCCATAGCCAGCAGCAAAGCTATGTAATGGCCACGGCGACAGGTCGGTCATTTACTACCGGACCACGACCGAGGTGAGCTCGGCCGAATGCTCGTGGGATTGTGATCATCTAATGCAGCTGGAAGTCGAAAAATTAAGAAATTTGATCTGTTTTTCCCCCCATGAACCATGGACCTTGCCGCTGGTGGGGAGGCTTGCGTGCCTCAGCGACACAGATGGCCGTACCGTAGGTGCAACCACAACGGAAGGGTATCTGTTGAGAGGCCAGACAAACGTGTGGTTCCTGAAGAGGGGCAGCAGCCTTTTCAGTAGTTGCAGGGGCAACAATCTGGATGACTGACTGATCTGGCCTTGTAACACTAACCAAAACGGCCTTGCTGTGCTGGTACTGCGAACAGCTGAAAGCAAGGGGAAACTACAGCCGTAATTTTTCCCGAGGGCATGTAGCTTTACTGTAGATGTAGGTTACAGTAGGTACTGGGAGATGAAGAAGCTCGCACAGAATAGAGTAGCATGGAGAGCTGCATCAAACCAGTCTCAGGACTGACGACCATAACAACAACAATAATGTGTTTCTCTCCGTTTATATCCGATTGTCAATGTTGCCAAGCCTGCGCTATACAGCTTAGTGAAACAACTGTCAAGCATTTGTTACACACCTTACTTACTCAAAAACGTTCTCATAACACACACGACCCCTACTTCTTCCCTGGCTGAGTTTCGTGGCGCCAGTACGAGGTGGTTTCTGAGCGCCGTGGCCGGAGCGTGACAGCGGAAAGACGCCAAAAGCGCGTGAGAGAGCCCGCCAATAACTGCAGGCGATGAGCAGCCGCGAGGCTCCCACGGGCCGCTGCCGGAGCCGCGCGAGAGCTGGCCAATCGGCGGGCGTGCTTTGTGGGCGCGCCTGGTGGCCCGCGCATCCGCGGCTCTTGTTTGTAGTGTAATCGGCTGCTCAATAGGCCGCCGCGGCCCGTCCCGCCACACTGAAGGGGCCTTAATTGCATCGTGTTCGTCCGGGAGGAAGGGGTATTTGTTTGGCGGCCGGTATTCAAGGCGGGCCGCGGATCGTCTTGCGCAGTCGGAGCACAATGGCGGCGACCTCTGATGCCCGCCGCCTAATTCCCCCTGAGCGCTCTCCGCCCGTCCACTCCACTTGAAGGGCTGGCCAGCCCTCGAGTGAGCTAATCGAGAGGTGTGGAGGGCGAGCGGCGTCCGCGGTCCCCCGCCCAGTCGGACTGCTTCCTGTTCAGCGCCCGTTGTTCCGCCTTGTGCTCCTCGCCTCTCGGAAAGCCCTGTTTGCGGATGTTATCATAGTGTGAGAGAACACTATATCCTCCGACGATCGTACTACCGCGCAGTACTTGTAGAATCTTTCGACTACGTGACTGCATGACAGTTGTACAAATCACACATGGCAGAGGATTTATCGGACCGCTTTCGGACTATTTCTCTACCGTTCCACTATCTAACGGCACTTGGCAAAAACAGACATCTAACAAGGGAACCTCCCCATCGCAAGCCCCTCGGATTTAGTTATAAGTTGGCACAGTGGATAGGCCTTGAAAAACTGAGCTCAGGTCAATCGAGAAAACAGGAAGAAGTTGTGTGAAACTATGAAAAAAATAAGCAAAATATACAAACTCAGTAGTCCATGTGCAAGATAGGCAACATCAAGGATGATCTGAGTTCAGGAGCGCCGTGGTCCCGTGGTTAGCGTGAGCAGCTGCGGAGCGAGAAGTCCTTGTTCCAAGTCTTCCCTCGAGTGAAAACTTTGATTTTTTGTTTTCAGACATTTATTATCTGTCCGTCCGTCTGCTATATTTGCTGGATTCATATTGCCCACGGAATACATCTCACGTATTTAATGCACTCTCGTCCAAAGTAGCGAACAGTCAACTGCCAGCCAGGGAGCCTCGTTAGCAGGAATACTCCCTTCCGCCCGCTGTAGTCGACTGACGTCCTGTGTTTCGATGTTTGTGTAGGTGTAGCGTCCCCATACCACGGCGCAGTTACCTCGCATCGGACGGACGGACAGATAATAATTGTTTGAAAATAAAAAATTAAACTATTCATTCGAGAGAAGAGTTGAACCGAGGACCTCTCGTTCCGCAGCTGCTCGCGCTAACCACGGGACCACGGCGCTCCTGAGCTCAGCTTATCCTTGATGTTGCTTATCATGCATATTTTGCTTATTTCTTTCATAGTTCCACACAACTTCTTCCTGTTTTCTCGATTGATCTGTGTTCAGTTTTTCAAGGCCTATCCACTGTGCCAACTTATAACTAAATCTGACGAGGGTGCGATGGGAAGGTTCCCTTGTAAGTTTTTCCGTGTGGGCTCTGATTACTGTTACTTTATTATGATGGTCATTTCCCCCTATTTAGGTGGCAGTCAGGCAAATATTTTCGCATTCGAAGGAAAATGTAATAATAAGGGTGGAAGACCTAGAATGAAGTGCTCGCATTAAAAAGGGTGTAAAGCACCTACAGTCTTTCACTCCTGCTGCTCATATATACATGGAAGAAGCAATGATGGAAACGAAAGAAAGATCAATACTAAGTTCAAGGTAAAATATCAATGATAAGTTTCGCCGGTGAAGTACTGTCCTGAGGAGCAAAAGCGAGGAAGAAGCGCGGGAACGAACAGTCCAACGAGCACACAATATGGTTTGATAGTAAAGCGAAGAAAGGCAGAAGTAATATGGAAGGGCAGAAATGAGATTAGCGATAAATGTTGACATCGAATTTTGGAGCCACAAAGTTGACAAAGTAAAGAAAGTCTGGTATCGTAGAAAAAAATTCTACTCAACGGATGAAGCGAGGAAGAAAGTAGGAGCAGACAAGCATAGACAAAGTGGGCAATCCACGTGAAAGAGGTCTATTACTACTAAACATCGACTTTAATTTGAGAAATAAATTTCAACAATGTTCGTTTGAAACACAGCACTGTAAGGAAGTGAATCATGGCCTGAGGGAAAACCGAAGAAGAGAATAGAAGCGTTTGAGATGTGGTGTTATAGAAGGATGTAGATAATTTGGTGGACGTATAATATGAGAAATATGGTCTTCACAGAATCGAAAAGGAGATGAATTTGTGGAAAACGTCGACAAGAAGAACTGGCAGCATGATAGGACTTGTATTAAAACTTCGAGTAATAATAGCCATGGTTCTTGAGGAAGCTGTAGAGCGTAAAAATTGCAGGGGAATACGTCCAACAAATAGCTGAGGACGTCGGCTGCAAGTGCTGCCCTGTGATGCAAAGGTCGGCGCAGGAGAGGAATTTCTGGCGGGCCTCACCAAACCAGTGAGACGACTGACGAAAAAAATATGTTGCATCAGGGGACCTGTATCCAGCAGTGGATGTCAAAGAGCTGATGGTGGTGGTGATTGTGGTGGTCGTGATGATGCTGTTGACGTTGACGATTCGAGCCAATACCTAAACGTATATTACTGTCCAATAACAATGTGGATGTAGTGTAAAAGTAATGCTTGTAAGTACCGAAGGCGACGATTATTATTATTCATGGATTGAGTCTTATACCTGTTCCGTTCAAACTCGCCCCAATGAAATACGGCTTTGTTTTACTGATTCCCCCTCCCCCCTTTCCCGACCATCCCAAACTGCGTATTATATCCAATATTAAATCCGTGACAGTCTTTCCCCCATTTCACGATAATACGAGGGGCGTTCACTAACTAATACAACTCATTTTTACTGACGGCCAGTTTCGGTTGAAAGCATGCGGAATTTTTGTGCGACATCGTCGAATATTCCCGCTTCAGCCCCTACAGTTCCATGAACTTCCGATTAGTGGCAGCGCTGTACGTAGCCCTCACATTCGATTCTGTAACAAGGGTGCGTTCCAAGCAGAGCACTATTACTGTTTCTTTTGGCTGGAAACCAGAACATCTATGATATCCATAAGCGCTTGCAGAAAGTCTTCGAAGACCTGGCAGTAAACATGAGCACGATGAGTCGTAGGGCGAGGTGTGTTTATCGCAACGAGGCAACGCTAACCTGTCCGGTCTCCCTGACGAATGCAGCCGTGACTGCTGCAGTGTTGGAACGTGCGGACACACTCATTCCACGTGATCGACGGATCACAATCAAACACTTCACTGCTCAACTAGACGTTTCTGATGGTAGTCCTGACACACTCGTCCACCAGATGGGGTACTCAAAGGTGGGTGACTGCTAGTTTCCTTGCCGCCTAACAGAAGACCATAAACAACAATGGACAATCTCTAAGGAATTACTTGCCCGCTACGAAACTGATTGTAGAGGTTGCTGAAGCAGCAAGACGTAAGGTCCATTGTGGACCAGTAGAGTGGTACCATGCGGGCACCCAAGTACGTGCCGTCCCAGTAAGGTGGAGTAAGGCCGTCACGTGGACCTAAGATTATATTGAAAAGTACGGTAACATAGCCAGAAGAGTGGGGAATAATATAGAGTACTGGAATCCGGCATAAAACCAAACTGCTTTCAACATTACGTATTGAGCCCCACTTGTACAAAACGAGCTGCCGTTCTCTGAAACTTCTCGATGTGCTCCGTCAGGCCGGCCTGAGTGACCGAGCGGTTCTAGGCGCTACAGTCCGGTGCCGCACGACCGCTACGCTTGCAGATTCGAATCCTGTCTCGGGCATGGATGTGTGTGATGTCCTTAGGTTAGTTAGGTTTAAGTAGTTCTAAGTTCTAGGGGACTAATGACCTCAGAAGTTAAGTCCCATAGTTCTCAGAGCCATATGAACCATTCTTTTGCTCCGTCTGTCGTATGAGGTAAGGATCCCACACAGCGCACTAATACTCCAGAAAAGGAGGAGCAACTGTTGTGTAGGCAATCTAGTAGATTTTGATACATATTTCAAGTGTTCTGTTAATAAAACACTGTCTTCCATACAACATTTTCTTCCCGAAAGTTCCAATTTATGTTTTCCGTAGTTCTAATCCCTGGGTCCAATTTGTTCCACTTATCGTGTTACCGAAATTGAGCGGATTATTTTAGTACGTCCTTATGTGGAGGCATTCACATCTTTTATTGTTTAGCGTCAGCTTCCACATTTCGCCCTATACAGAAGCCTAAGTAATTCTGCTATTGGTTCCTATCTTCTGGTAACTGAAATAAACGGTATGCGACAGCATCATCTGAAACCTAATCCGTTTATATGAGATAGAAAGAGCAGACAATCGTAACACTTCCTTGTGCAATCCCATGTATCAGTTCTGTTCCACTCGATGACTTTCCGTCAGTTGCTACGAACTGTGGCTTTTCTGTAAGGCAGTCACGGATCCAAGAGCACAACTTCCACGATACACCTCAGGCACGCAATTTGTTTAGAAGCTGCTTGTGAGTAACAGCGTCAAGAACTTTCTGGAAATCTAGGCTCAGGCCTCAAGGAATGGACTATACACTTAAAGGGTACAAACATCAGTGCGCTAGATAAAACGACTCTTACCACTATACAGCTTTGCTAGACGTAAGATCACAGGTAGCACGGGGCTACCCTATGGGCAAGAGAATAGAGTGAATTTTTGGGGCTTACCGTAGCACTTAAGGCCGGCCGCTGTGGCCGAGCGTTTCTAGGCGATTCAGTCCGGAACCGCGCTGCCGCTACGATCGTAGGTTCTAATCCTGCCTCGGGCATGGATGTGTGTGATGTCCTTAGGTTAGTTAGGTTTAAGTAGTTCTCAGTCCAGGCGACTGATGACCTCAGATGTTAAGTCCCATAGTGCTTAGAACCATTTGAACCATTTGAAGGCACGTAAGTAGTTAGTCAAGAGGGTTGGTACATGGCGTGCGGGGAAACTTCGACGCGAGTGCGGGTGAGGAGTACTTATTCTGTGACTGGTACTGTGCAGTATAGAACGGTATATGTTTCTTTACAGCGACCGAGAGGAATCGAGAAGGACATTGGCTGACACAAAGTAAATACATTGTCCAGTCACATTAATGAGATAACCTCTGAAAAACCTGAATAAACACCTTTTGCAGCGGGGACCTGTGCGAGACGTGTAGGAAGAGAGTCAATAAGTTTGCAGAAGGTACCAACAGTGTATTGGAGCCATGGAGACACGAATGCTGTAACCAGTGCACTTAGTTCCTCAGCTGAGGTTCCTTGGCGCGAACAGACCGATGCAGGTGGTCTCACTGATTCTCAATTGTGTTTAAATCCAGAGTCCAAACTGATCTTCTCCGAGTTCGGCTTTATCAGCTTTTTTTATGCTTCTGTAACGGATCCTTGTTGGTATTTTGTAACGGTGACTTATTAAAGTGATAGTTCGGTAGTGTTCACACCTGTTAGAAAGTGGTTTCTTTGGAACTGGAATTACCACATTCTTCTTGAAGTCTGCGGGTATTTCACCTGTTTCTTACATCTTGCTCAGATGGAAGAAATGTGGCATGGCTGGCTACCCCACGGCTACTTGTGGCTCTAACGGAATGTTGTTTATTCCCGGGACCTTGTTTGGACTTAAATCTTTCAGTTCTCTCTTAAATTCTCACGCAGTATCGTATCTCCTTATTTTCATCTACATCCTCTTCAGTTTCCATAAAGTTTCACTGAAGTACATCTCCCTGGTATACACGCTCAGTATATTCCTTCCACCTTCCTGCTTTCCCTTCTTCGCTTGGGACTGCTTTTCATTCTGAGCTCTTCACATTCATGCAGGTGGCTCTCTTTCCTCCGAAATTCTCTTTAATTTTCGTTTATGCAGCATCCACCTTACCACTAGTGATACATGTATCTACATCTTTACATTTGTTCTCTAGACATTCCTGCTTAACCTTTTTGCATTTTCTATTTTTTAGACGTTTGTATTCCCTTCCAACTACTTCATTTATTGCATTTTTATATTTTCTCCTTTCATCGATTAGATTCACTATCTCTTCTGTTACCCAAGGATTTCTACTAGCCCTCTTCTTTTTACCTATTTGGTCCTAAGCTGCCTTCACTATTTAGCCTCCAAAAGCTACTCATTCTTCTTCTACTGTATTTCTTGCCCCTGTTTTTCTCAGTCGTGCCCTAATGCTCCTTCTGAAACTTTGTACAACCTCTGGTTCTTTCAATTTATCCACATCCTATCTCCTTAAATTCCTGTCATTTTGCAGTTTCTTCAGTTGTAATCTGCAGTTCATAACCAATAAATTGTGGTCAGAGTTCTCATCTGTACCTGGAAATGTTTTAGAGTTTAAAGCCTGGTTCCGAAATCTCCTTAGTATTATATAATCAACATGAAACCTGCCGGCGTTTCCAGGTCTCTTCCATGTACTCAACCTTGTTTTATGATTCTTAATGCAAGTGTTAGTTATGTTTAAATTATGCTCTGTATAAAATTTGTACCAGACAGCTTTCTCATTAGGTCTTTTCCGCCAGTCCATATTCAGCTGCCACTTTTCCCTCTCTTCCTTTTCCTACCATCGAGTTCCAGTCCTCCATGACCGTTGAACTTTCGTCTTCTTTAGCTATCTGAATAACGTCTATTATCTCATCATACATTTCCTCAATCACTTACTCATTTGCGAAGCTATTTGGCATATAAACATGTACTTCTGTGGTATAATATAGTCATCATCAGTGGGTTCTTTAAATGTAAAGCATGCAGAAAATGGCGTAATTAAAGAAACACTGCAACACATTATAACATTTTTGCTGTCCGTTTTTTTAACTATAGTTGTCTGAGGATACTTTCGTACTACCTTATTTATTACAAGCTATGACTTTTTTTTTTGTTAAGAATTATTTTTGCAGTCTGTGGCATATCTTCTATGCTTTATACACTCCTGGAAATGGAAAAAAGAACACATTGACACCGGTGTGTCAGACCCACCATACTTGCTCCGGACACTGCGAGAGGGCTGTACAAGCAATGATCACACGCACGGCACAGCGGACACACCAGGAACCGCGGTGTTGGCCGTCGAATGGCGCTAGCTGCGCAGCATTTGTGCACCGCCGCCGTCAGTGTCAGCCAGTTTGCCGTGGCATACGGAGCTCCATCGCAGTCTTTAACACTGGTAGCATGCCGCGACAGCGTGGACGTCAACCGTATGTGCAGTTGACGGACTTTGAGCGAGGGCGTATAGTGGGCATGCGGGAGGCCGGGTTGACGTACCGCCGAATTGCTCAACACGTGGGGTGTGAGGTCTCCACAGTACATCGATGTTGTCGCCAGTGGTCGGCGGAAGGTGCACGTGCCCGTCGACCTGGGACCGGACCGCAGCGACGCACGGATGCACGCCAAGACCGTAGGATCCTACGCAGTGCCGTAGGGGACCGCACCGCCACTTCCCAGCAAATTAGGGACACTGTTGCTCCTGGGGTATCGGCGAGGACCATTCGCAACCGTCTCCATGAAGCTGGGCTACGGTCCCGCACACCGTTAGGCCGTCTTCCGCTCACGCCCCAACATCGTGCAGCCCGCCTCCAGTGGTGTCGCGACAGGCGTGAATGGAGGGACGAATGGAGACGTGTCGTCTTCAGCGATGAGAGTCGCTTCTGCCTTGGTGCCAATGATGGTCGTATGCGTGTTTGGCGCCGTGCAGGTGAGCGCCACAATCAGGACTGCATACGACCGAGGCACACAGGGCCAACACCCGGCATCATGGTGTGGGGAGCGATCTCCTACACTGGCCGTACGCCACTGGTGATCGTCGAGGGGACACTGAATAGTGCACGGTACATCCAAACCGTCATCGAACCCATCGTTCTACCATTCCTAGACCGGCAAGGGAACTTGCTGTTCCAACAGGACAATGCACGTCCGCATGTATCCCGTGCCACCCAATGTGCTCTAGAAGGTGTAAGTCAACTACCCTGGCCAGCAAGATCTCCGGATCTGTCCCCCATTGAGCATGTTTGGGACTGGATGAAGCGTCGTCTCACGCGGTCTGCACGTCCAGCACGAACGCTGGTCCAACTGAGGCGCCAGGTGGAAATGGCATGGCAAGCCGTTCCACAGGACTACATCCAGCATCTCTACGATCGTCTCCATGGGAGAATAGCAGCCTGCATTGCTGCGAAAGGTGGATATACACTGTACTAGTGCCGACATTGTGCATGCTCTGTTGCCTGTGTCTATGTGCCTGTGGTTCTGTCAGTGTGATCATGTGATGTATCTGACCCCAGGAATGTGTCAATAAAGTTTCCCCTTCCTGGGACAATGAATTCACGGTGTTCTTATTTCAATTTCCAGGAGTGTATGTGGCCGTTTTTGTCAGCGTACATCATCTCATCTGCAACTGTTTGAGCTCCTGTTAGTAAACAAATACTAACAGGCGTCTTTGCGTTATGTCAGCGCTATACACTTGAGGTTGCGGTAGTGTTGTGGATACAGTATTGTGTACTGGTCTGTTACTTAGTTTGTCGTGTACTCACTTTCGTAGGACGGCATGCAGCTAATTATGTACACAGAAAAAACAAAACTTTCACACCTTGTTTATGATCCAAAGTATTACGCCATCTTGCTGTTCGCGTGTGTCACGAGAGATGTATCGCAAGTTGCGAGAAGGCTATGAAAAATTGTAACGGGAGTTATGGCCACTTCTGTTCCTTATTTTGTTCCTTTTGTGTGTGTTCTTTCTGTTCAGTGTCCTGGGTCAGTTGCGTCAGAGCAATAAAAAATGTGTTGTTGCAGTGTTGTGTTTTCGTTTATTACTTTTTTCCCTTCCACTATAGCGTTTTGTATGTAGTAATTTCTTTTATTGTTAGTTGTCGTTATAGACTGTTGCTGAAACTTCCTGGCAGATTAAAACTGTGTGCCGGACCGAGACTCGAACTCGGGACCTTTTCCTTTCGTGGGCATGTGCTCTACCATCTCTCTTTCTTTTTTTTTTTTTTTTTTTTTTTTTTTCGTGTCTGATCGTTGTATTTGGTCGTTGCGGACGTCATATGACATCCGTTGAAGTTCGTAGATGATCCTTTCACTCAGTTTTTTTTATTACAGAGACCAACCAGCTCTCTAACCAAACACGCTGATTTACCATGCCGGCACCATCTGAGCTACCCCAGCACGACTCACGCCCCGTCCTCACAGGTTTACTCACGCCAGTATCTCGTCTCCTAAGTTCCAAACTTCACAGAAGCTGTCCTGGTTCGCAGTCCCACTAATATCGAAAGTGATTACACCCCAAGTGTATAACGCTGACCGAGGTAAGTTCACCTTTAACTATTTGTTTAGGAACGTCGCTCACACAGTTGCAGATGACATGATGTACGGAGAGAAACGGCAACAGAAAAAGCGCAGAAAATATGGAGCAAACAGCGAGAACACTCTTAAAAACAAGCCATAACGTACAATAGGGTAGTATGAAAGTGTCCACAGACAACTCTATTTCAAAAAACCAACACTTAAAATGTAATAACGTGTTACAGTGTTTGTAAACCTATGCTACTTTCTGCATGTTTTAAAGAACCCACTGATGATGGCTATATTTGTGGCTCAAAATAGTTTGAAAAAAAAAATAACAAAGTGTTTTGCATCAAGGTGGACTCACAATTCCCATGTTGATGTTTTGATGTGCAAACACGGACAGAATGTAATACTTCCAAGATAAAGTTGTCAGTAATGTTTTCTTTCGATAACTGAGAAATAACCTGAAAAATGGTTCAAATGGCTCTGAGCACTATGGGACTTAACATCTGAGGTCATCAGTCCCCTAGAACTAAGAACTACTTAAACCTGACTAACCTAAGGATATCATACACATCCATGCCCGAGGCAGGATTCGAACTTGCGACAGTAGCAGTCGCACGGTTCCGGACTGAAGCGCCTAGAACCGCTCGGCCACCGCGGCCGGCCAGTCTGAAAAGCTTTTAAGCGGGTTGCAGATGAAATTGTGCTGATAAATGATTGTTAATAAAACAATTGAATACGACGTATTCAGTTCTGAAATTAATCAGTCGGGTTGTGTCACGCGCAAACTCGCACACCCTGCCGGAGACAGTGTCGCCGAACTTGTTCTTCAGTTGGTTTTCACCCAACGAACAAACGTAGCTTTTTCTCTCCTACCCTAAACTTACCACTTCCGAAAAAGGCACATTTTAACTGATAATAAGCATTTAAACAGGCGGTAACTCACAGACCCACAGATGTCTGTGCATTAGGTTAGGTTAGTGTTTAACGTCCCGTCGACAACGAGGTCATTAGAGACGGAGCGCAAGCTCAGGTTAGGGAAGGATTGGGAAGGAAATCGGCCGTGCCCTTTCAAAGGAACCATCCCAGCATTTGCCTGAAACGATTTAGGGAAATCACGGAAAACCTAAATCAGGATGGCTGGAGACGGGATTGAACCGTCGTCCTCCCGAATGCGAGTCCAGTGTGCTACCACTGCGCCACCTCGCTCGGTGATGTCTGTGCATTACTGCATTTTAGCACGAGCAAGTACTTGAATTTGCGCACCCAAAGGCCTGATTATTGAAGTCCAGTGCTGGATAACTCGTAAACGGTGCAACATGTCAAATTTTTTCCTCAACAATTTTTTCTCAGTACAACCATCTGGCAACACAGGCTTTTCAGACCTTTGTGACAACGATGTAAAGAGGCTGTAGTCTCGCACATAAACAATGTTGTCTTCAAGTTTTTTATTTTTTTCCCCTGAACTCTAATTCCCTTTCTGGATTTCCTGTACTGCTTGCTGAATCTGTATCGATTAACATCCGTGGTAGATTGCGACCCTGCCCCACTCTCTTCTCCACTACTGATTTCCCTTTCACGTCCTTCGACTCTGGCACCTGCAGTCTGGTTTCTGTTTAAGCGGTAAATAGCGTATTGTTCTCCTTTTTTTATACCTGCTACAAGAGAATGGATATTAAGAATGGAAGTATGTAATGAAAAAGCTGCTATTCACTTTGTTTGCTACATTGGCTGTGTCCTTTGCAGCTTTGAAGGTAGCTCCGCTGCTGCTAACAAAACTCGCAGCTTCCTGTGAAGTCCCTGTGGTACGTGTCCCGCGTGGATGTCATTACACTGATGTTTCCTTGCTTTTGATGTGCTAAATTTTTTGATACCATCAAACTGCCACTCAGGTGGGAATGTCACTGTAATAGATTTTTCTTAATCGAACGTGGTCCTGATTTCGCCCTGGACTCAGAATGGCTGTGAACGAATGCACGCGCAGAGCGGAAGCCTTTGAGATTCTCTCGTCAGAGGCGGCGCGGCACCCCCGGCCGCCATGGGATTTACGAGTCGCGACTGGCGAGCTGTCTTTAGGAGGCAGCCCCGGCGGCGATGGTGGCAGTGATAGCAGACCCCCGCGGCGCTGCCTCGCGACCCTGATGTCTCCCCAGATAGTAATGGCAGTCGCCTTAAAACCTGAGGCTTCGGACGAGGGGAATGCGTCCCTCCCACGCGCACCGCCATCTGTCAACCCGGGCCAGGGAAGCAGGGAACGCGGCAGCGCCACACCGACCTGAAGGTACCCCCGCGGTGAGAGACTCGCATCAATGGTGCGTTTCACTCTTCCGTGTTTATACAGGGCTGATGGTGTGGGATTTAATCGGTAGACTCATTAGATGCAGCTCTCCGCACTTGTCTGGCCTGTACAAGGATTTTCATCTCTACATAATTGCTGTAAAAAACATCCATGTGAATCTGCCTACTATACTCGTGCCTCAGTTTCACCCTTCAATTTGTCCCCCCTCCCCCGCATTTTCCACAAAATGTCCTAACAATCAATACCTTCTTCTAGTCATATTGTCTCATAAAGTTCTTTTATTCATTTTCTCATATACCCATTTCAACTACAACATTTTCCTGTAGAACCAAATTTTAACTTTCAGAGGAGACTTCCCCGAATGAGGCTACCCTCCAGACAGACAGCCTCAGAAAACACTTTTTTGACTGGTTTGATTGGCCCATCACGAATTCCTCTCCTGTGGCAATCTTTTCACCTCGGAATAACACTTGCAATATACGTCCTCAATTATTTCCTAGATGTATTCCAATTTGTGCCATCCTCTACCATTCTTACACTCTACAGCTACCTCCAGTACCACTGACGTTATTCCCTGACGTCTTCACAGTTGTCCTATCATCCTTTCCCTTTTTCTTACCAGTGTTAGTTTCCCAAACATTCTTTTCCTCGCCGATTTTGCGGAAAATCTGCTCATTCCTTACCTTACCAGTCCACCTTTTTTTCAACATTCTCATCTAGAGCCACATCTCAAAGGTTTGGATTCTCTTCTGTTCCGCTTTCTCCACAGTTCATGTCTCACTACCAGACACTGCTGTGTTCCAAATGAACATTCTCAGAAATTTATTACTCAAAATGAGACCTATGTTTGATACTAGCAGACATCTCTTTCACAGGAATCCCCTTTTCGCCAGTGCAAGTCTGCTTTTGATGTCCTCCTTACCGCGTCCATCATAGTTCATTTTGCTGCCTAGACTGCAGGAATCCTTAACTTCGTCTGCTTCATGATCCCCAATGCCGATGTTAAGTTTCTCGCTGTTCTCATTTCTGCTACTTCTCATCAATTTCACCTTTCTTCGATTTTCTCTTAACCCATATTCTGTACTCATTAAAGTATTCATTCCATTCAATATATTTTGTAATGGTTCTTCACTTTTGCTGAGGATAGTATTGTCATCAGCTAATCTTATCGTGGATTTTTTTCACCTTGAATTTTAGTTCCACTCTTGAACCTTCATTTCGGTCATTGATTGGCCAATAGGGGCTAAAGACTACATGCCTGTCTAATGGATTTCTTAATTCGAGCACTTCGTTCTTAGTGTTCAGCTCTTATCGTTCCCTCTTGGCTCTTGTACATACTGTATATTACACGTCCTTCCCTGCAGTTTACTCCCCCATTCTTCTCGGGTTTTCGAACATCTTGCACCATTCGATACTGTCGAACGCTTTTTCCAGGTCCACTAATCTTATGAACGTATTTTGACTTTTCTTTAGTCTTGATTCCATAATCAAACGCAACGTCAGGGCTGCCCCTCTGTTGCCTTTACTCTTCCTATAGCCAAACTGACCATCATCTAACACATCCTCAATTTTCTTTTCGATTCTTCAGTACATTCTTCTTGTCAGCAACTTGAGTGCGTGAGCGATAACTCTCACACTTGTCAGCTCTTGCTATCTTCGGAATTCTACGCACCAATGTGTATAGTCCTTTTGTTGTCGCATCCTCAAGACGGTTTTAGAAATTCTGTTTGAATGTTATCCATCCCTTACGTGATCGTAAGAATTACAAAGCTCTTTCTAATTCTACTACTGGATCGTCTCTCTCTTTTATATCGACTCCTGTTTCTTCTCCTTCTTCTATAACGTCGTCGGGCAAGTCTTCCCCCTCATAGGGCGATTCATCGTGCTCTTTCCATCTACCCGCTCTATCGTCTGCATTTAACAGTAGAATTCTTGCTGGACTCTTAAAGTTATCACTCGTGCTTTAAATTTCACTGAAGGCCCTTTTGACTTTCAAGACTTCTTAATACTCCAGTTCATAAAGCTTAGAAACTGTATAACGCTATATATACCTGCACTTATTTTTTATTTGACAATCCACTTCTAACACTCTCTGACCATTCTCAGTCCATAAAAGTCATATTTAGCTCTATAGTCTGCAACTGCACTAACTAGCTTTCGAGCTGTAGCTGTTGAGAAGGTGCTAGGGTTGCTCCAAGTTTGTTGTTAGTTCTGGATGACATTATTACATGACTGTGATATGGTAAATTGTACCATTTCAAGGCTGTGATCAGTTAGTGCAGTTGTGGAATGCACTGATAAATAATTCTTTTATGGCTCGAGAATGATCAAACTGTGACCGAAATTAACTCCAAAAATAAAATAAGCGCAGGTGCGTATTGCATAATGCAGTTCATAAGCTTCAGAAAAGCTTTTAAACACCACCCACACAAAATATTGCTTAGTCTAGTTTTCCATAATAATAACTTTCTGTTTTTCAGACACTTTTCTTGCTTTTGTCAATATTTCATGTCCTTTCGACTTTGACCATATAAATTATATTGCCACTAGAATGATAAAACACATCTACCACTGTTATTGTGTCATTTGCTAATCTAATTCTCGGAGTATCATCTGATGAACTTGCTGAAGGCAATGCTAATCTGTATAAACATGCAGATCGGCGCACGCCTTCTGCTATTTGAAGTTCTCACCTGCATGCCTAAAGAAACGGTAAAACTGCTTCGTGGCGGACACTAAAGGAGCAACAAAACCAATGAGCTCGGTTTCGGAACTTTCATCTAGTTAGTTATTTATCTCTTGTAATTTTGTTCATGCATCACTTCAAAAGCAGTGAACACATTTTGATAGCTTTTCATTGGTTTTATCACTAAAGATTCGCCTAAAAAAAGTGTGCTGTGCTTCATAATAACAGGTCTACTACAGGAGGAAGTGCATTATACCTGAAACCTATATGAAGCCTGAGTGCTGGACAGCTTTCCAGAACAGCGTTTGTGCTGTAGGTATTTCCTGGACGTTAGTGACTTCACATATTTAACCTCACAAAGTGTAGTATGCGCTTAGGTAACGACGAAAACATAACGAGTGGAACAGATGCGGCTATAGGCGAACTAGCGCTGATGAAGAATCAAGCACAAACTACAGCAATTAAGTTTTAATGATGTCCCTTTCTGTGGAGAAGTATAGGAATATAGGGATTATGGTAGCCTTTGGTAGATGGTGCCTCAGAAATTGTAGTCATGTTCATGCAGTCTCATCTCTAATTCAGATTACATATAGTATTTATTGAGTCGAGCTGTTGTGAATTTGTTTGTTGATATGTATCAACAACAGCCACCCAGATGGTCAATAAGACATGCGAAGTCGTACCACTATGTATACGATACCTCAGTAATGTAAGTCATAGTTATGACTGTTTTGTTATCATACCAGATTACCGTAAGGATCTCATTTCCACAAAAAAAAAAAAAAAAAAATGGCTCAAATGGCTCTGAGCACTATGGGACTTAACATCTACGGTCATCAGTCCCCTAGAACTTAGAACTACTTAAACCTAACCAACCTAAGGACATCACACAACACCCAGATCATTTCTACAGCTTGTATTAGAAATATGGTCCCACGGTGAATACGAGCTGCATGTCTTTCTCGTATTCCTAAACAGCACCAAACCAAAAATTCTATTTATGATAGAGAAATAGAACAGTGACTCGCCTGGTTAGCCGAGAGCGCTACTGCGCTGCTTCCTGGACTCGAGTAGGCGCGCCGGGCCCCGATCGAATCCTCCCAGCGGATTAACGACGAGGGCTGGTGATCCGGCCAACGTGGATGTGGTTTTTAGGCGGTTTTCCACATCCCACTAGGTGACTACCGAGCTGATACCCACGACCCGCCTCAGTTGCACGACTCGCAGACATTTGAAACATGTTCGCACTATTTCATGATTTACACCCCTTCAAATGAACCATGCCATATCCGTTGTAACCATGCCGATCCTGCGAAAAACTGTGGGAAAAGGCACATGCGAAAGAAGAAGAAATAGAACAGTGAGCCACTGAATTTTCAGAATCCATCAGTAATGTGTACCTCGTGCCATAACATTTACAGGAAACTAATATACCCATATAGATACCTCCACAAGGACTCTAATCGTCATCCAAAATAAAGAATTCTGCTTAAAACCTTGGTGAAGAATAAGGGGGCTGATTTATTTTCGAGAGTGTTGCTTGTAGTCGACATTTATGAAGAGTGGTTAGGCTTATCAGTAGGTAAAACGCGCACTAAATTTAGGCTTTTCAGGAGGTAAAACGCGCACTAAATCCAAAAAGACGGCATGCCAGGTTCAATGAAAAGCAGTGGCCTCCGAAAGGGAAAGATTTCCCTCCCATTTATTAACGAGGTTACTGAGCGAGTTTAACTAACGAGTGTGTGGTTTGAGCCCACCGGGGGAAATAAAAGAATACCTCATAGTAGTAAAAGATGAATATTTCATCTATACAGGACAATATCATGTGGGCTCTAAGCGATAATAACATAAATGAAACAGTTTACATGCGTCAGTCACTTATTTATTTTTCCACGATGCGTTTCGATGGCTCACACGTCTACACCTGAAGGTGATGGTGTGAAACATCGAAATGCTTGGCAATAAAGTAAATAACTGACCACGTAAGTTGTTTTATTTTTTCATCTTGAGGAGGAGGTGTGAACCATCGTGATGCAAGTGGAAAAATAAATAAGAGACCGACGTAGTAAACTTTTGTATTTACAGTAAAATATCCACTGGCGACAGCTGATGTGTATGAAATTCCACATAGTTGTACGCGGGTACTTTGGCACCACGAAAAGAAGTATCAGTACCCGCAAAGTCTAATATAAAACAAATAGTCGGCCGTCGGGGAGCACGCTTTTCTGAATGGAGACCCCAGAATAAAATTCAGTGAAACTAGCGTTTTATCAATCGCGGTTGTATAGGGAGACAACAGAAATTTATAAACACCAAGATAATTTTAACAGAATAAAAAGAGGGCTGACTTGGTGTCAAGATTTCTTTAAATCGAGGACGCTATCATCAGGCAAAAATAATCACACATTCAGCATCACGTGACGGATTGTGGTGTGGGATACAGGGACAACAAGGACATTGTTCAGCTGTAACGGTCTAGAATCGCTCAAGCGGAGATCTGTCGGAGATGATTCTAAACCGCTCACATCTCGTTCGATGATGCGAAAAATCACTTCAATAGGATTGAGTTCAGCTAATCTATCGGAGTTCATGTGCCATGTAGTTCGGATTCCACATGAACATGCTAAGCAAGCTGACTTCATAACTGTTTCTTTCCACTTTCTTCTTCTCCTTCTATTACTATTACTACTACTTCTTCTTCTACTACTACTACTACTACTAGTTCCACTACTAGTTTCCTCAAGTTCTCGGCATTTTCCTGTTACTTTCTGTTTTTCAGCGCTTCTGTTGTGTCTATTTAGTTTCTATTTAATTTCTCCACGTCTTCCTTGATATAGCCATTTCTGTTGATCTACTCCTTATTGGTCGATACTTTATTATTGTCTTAGGCATTCGGTTTTAATTTAGTCTTGTGGCGTGATGTCTTTGTTTATTACAATACTTAATGAAATGTTCATTTATGCTTTTAAGTCATAGTATATTGTCTGTTTTATCTATTTTTGTATCAGATTATCTTAAAGACCTAGAGATTACCTAAAGGACCTCATTTCCACAGCTTTTATTCTTCGTTTATTTCCAGCTCTTACTGCCATGAAGTATAGCCAGTACCTTATTAAGCTCTCTTTCCTCAGATTAAATCAGAAATGTAGTCTTTTTAACTGCAAAAATGTAAAGATTGGTAGTTTTTATACTGTATCTCAGAATAGCATTACGAATTGTGATACAGCAAGTCAACTCTCTTACTGTAGCTTATGCCTTTCAAAATGTGATACTATTATGTGCGGTTCTTTTCGTTTCCTTTGGTAGTCATTGATTTCTTGATTTGTTTAATGTGGTCCACCATGACGTCCCCTCCTTCGCCGACACCTTATCTTAGAGCAGCACCTATAACCACCGTTGTCAGCCAGCCGAAGTGGCCGTGCGGTTAAAGGCACTGCAGTCTGGAACCACAAGACCGCTACGGTCGCAGGTTCGAATCCTGCCTCGGGCATGGATGTTTGTGATGTCCTTAGGTTAGTTAGGTTTAATTAGTTCTAAGTTCTAGGGGACTAATGACCTCAGCAGTTGAGTCCCATAGTGCTCAGAGCCATTTGAACCATTTGAACCACCGTTCTCAATTATTTCTTGCATACTTTTCTGTCTCTGTCTTCACTGCAATTTATATCATCAACAGTCGTCAAATACCATTTGAAGTTATCCTCGATGCCATACCACATGTCCAGTCATTCTGTTCAATTGTCAATGTTTTTCACATGTTTGTCTTGTGACCTATTCTGAGGAGAGCTTCCTCATTTCTGACATACTGTGGAACAGATCATTTTATAAAACTTTACATAAGCCACATAAAAGTTTTGTCTAACGTAACTAGGCCAGTATACGACTGTAATGTTGCCTGGTTTAGATTTGCCGGCTTAAGAAATTATTTTGAGTGATTTTAACAAGGGTCTTCTGTGTTCAGCTATAACAAGTACTGGCTGAAGTAAATCAAACTAATATGTTGTCCAAATTCGTAACTGGTTGGCTGCGTTTACGGGTATAGTTTCTCAAATTATCGAAGCCGCTTCCACCTCAGAAGATAATGCCAAACAACATGTTTTTCGACACAGTATGCATCAAACAAATTGGTGTACTATCAGTTCTGATAGTATATAGAAACAGTAATTGTACCCATTGACTGTATTTATCCAAAGTACTAAACAATATAGCACTCAGTTACAAATGATGTTCCTTTGATATTTAGATTTCGGCATTGTGTGGCCACCTACGATGCTAAAAAACATGTGAAGAAACAGTTACAGTAAGGTAACGTGCATGTCTTATAAAATGTACAGTTGCGTAAGCTTTAAATGTTAATCAGTCATGAAGTACATACCACTAAACGTAAATTAAAACATTAAAGGATTTGCATATGCACATAGTCCCAACTAGAGTGTTCAGTTAGGTTCACAATTTCAACACAGCCGAGTTCTTCAGTGCACATCATAACAATTCACAGCGCCCTCCTTACATGTATGTTGCATTGACAACCTGTATTAACTCTGTTTACAATCCATTTGTTTTATGATTTTATTTATCATTTTATATTTTTTAAAAAGTTACGTAAATGAAAGGAAGACGGTGGTTGTAACTAAACGTAATGACTAATGCTTTACCGTTATACGTGGCGGTAACTGTGTAAACTAGCCAGTGATGTCAACCTCTACTGCATGTTTTACAACTGAAGACAGTTTAAAAAGTACAAAACATCTTGTTCAAATGCTAAGTTAACAATTTTTTCTTCAAACCATGTTTCATACTAAATACAGCTAAAGGGGTTAGAAAAGACGAGAGTGGTGTCCAAGCCGTCGTACCATCAGCACTATCTAGAAAGGTCGGAAATCTTTCTGCTTTAAAATGTCCTCGCTTAAGAGTTTCGTAAAAATACCCATCATAATTCAGAGAGTTTGCTGTTAAAATCAATAAAGTGTCAACTACTGTTTTTAATGTTTTGTCTTACATTTACTGGTATCTATTTTCCGACTGACTTACTTCTCAAGCATATACGTTCAATAAGGCATGCATGCTACCTTTTTCACATGTTGTTTAGCACTGAAGACGGCCACACTTCACCGAAATCTAGATACGCAATAAATATCATTTGCGTCTGATTGCTGTACCTCTCCTACTTAGAACCTCGTGCACTTTTTCACTATCACGCACCGGTCCAGTCGGCTTAGATACGTCCATTCCTTTAATTGTAGTTTATGATTCTTGAGAGTGTCACGGTATCACAGGTAAATGTTTCAAATGTTTATGAGGTATTTTGGTACAGGAAAGTCTAAGTTCCGAAACATCTCAGCAGTTTAGACGAACGCAGAAGACATATTTACGGGATTTATCTCTTACTACCGAGAACAATGAAGGTAGCTGCTCTCTTGAGGATAATTACATGATGTGGGCTCATGTAAATCAATTAGCTGAGAAGATAAATATACGGCAATTCGAGAGACTCGCGAAATTTGTTTGATAGCAAGAACAAGAGTGACGGCACTACTTGTCCAAACAGCTGTGCGGGAATTCAGATTTTAGATGTCCAAAGCAATTACACGAGTAGTGCAACACGGATAAACGCTGCCTTCCCCCTAAGAGTTATGAATGGCGTCGTAAGAGCCTGTTATTACCATAGCTGCAGGTCTACTTGTAAATAACCGTGAACGTACGTCAGGTGGAGCGTAATCCCGGCAATTACGCCCCGGTATCGGCATCCGCCATATTGTAGCGCTAAGGGACGGCGGGCGTCGAGCTGCGACGTGGGCGGCACAACCGGATTTGCGGCTCTGAGGGCGTGGCCGGCTGCCTCGCCGAAACGCCGGCCCGATGCTTCAGGCCGCCCGCCACCCACTGTCAGGGGCGCCGCGGCTCGCGGGAACCCGGCCGGCCGCCGCAGCCGCGCGAAATGAGGGCCTGCCACGTCGCGTTGGTCACGACACAACAAGTACATCTATTCCCGGCACAAAACAAATAGAGCTCTACGTACACAAATAGCAACGCAGGTTCTCACACCATGGTATTTTACAACATTTTAGATACACTACTGGCCATTAAAATTGCTAACCCAAGAAGAAATGCAGATGATAAACGGGTATGCATTGGACAAATATATTATACTAGAACTGACATGTGATTACATTTTCACGCAATTTGGGTGCATAGATCCTGAGAAATCAGTACCCAGAACAATCACCTCAGGCCGTAATAACGGCCTTGATACGCCTGGGCGTTGAGTAAAACAGAGCTTGGATGGCGTCTACAGGTACAGCTACCCATGCAGCTTCAACACGATACCACAGTTTATCAAGAGTAGTGACTGGCGTTTTGTGACGAGCCAGTCGCTCGGCCACCATTGACCAGACGTTTTCAATTGGTGAGAGATCTGGAGAATGTGCCGGCCAGGGCAGCAGTCGAACATTTTCTGTTTCCAGAAAGGCCCGTACAGTATCTGCAACATGCGGTCGTGCATTATACTGCTGAAATGTAGGGTTTCGCAGCGATCGAATGAAGGGTAGAGTCACGGGTCGTAACACGTCTGAAATGTAACGTCCACTGTTCACAGTGCCGTCAATGCGAACAAGAGGTGACCGAGACGTGTAACCAATGGCACCCCATACCATCACGCCAGGTGACACGCCAGTATGGCGATGACGAATACCACGATGTCGCCAAACACGGATGCGACCACCATCATGCTGTAAACAGAACCTGGATTCATCAGAAAAATGACGTTTTACCATTCGTGCACCCAGGTTCGTCGTTCAGTACACCATCGCAGGCGCTCCCGTCTATGATGCAGCGTCAAGGATAACCGCAGCCATGGTCTCCGAGCTGATAGTCCATGCTGCTGCAAACGTCGTCGAACTGTTCGTGCAGATGGTTGTTGTCTGCCAAACGTCCCTATCTGTTAACTCATGGATCTAGACGTGGCTGCACGATCCGTTACTGCTAGTGAAACGAGGCCGTTGGGATCCAACACGGCGTTCCGTATTACCCTCCTGAACCCACCGATTCCATATTCTGCTAACAGTCGTTGGATCTCGACCAACACGAGCAGCAATGTCGCGATACGATAACCCGTAATCGCGATAGGCTACAATCCGACCTTTATCGAAGTCGGAAACGTGATGGTACGCATTTCTCCTCTTTACACGAGGCGTCACAACAACGTTTCACCAGGTAAGGCCGGTCAACTGCTGTTTGTGTATGAGAAACCGGCTGGAAACTTTCCTCATGTCAGCACGTAGTAGGTGTCGCCACCGGCGCCAACCCTGTGTGAATGCTCTGAAAAGCTAATCATTTGCATATCACAGCATCTTCTTCCTGTCACTTAAATTTCGCGTCTGTAGCACGTCATCTTCTTGGTGTAGCAATTTTAATTGCCGGTTGTGTAACATCGATAGCGTCGAAAGCTTTGCGGTGTGTGTTAATTAAAATTGTTACGTCTTATCCAGATCTTTTCCCTGCACCAACACCTGCAAGGAACACCCCCTCCCCCCTTCCCCATACTAACAAATACACTAAACCCATCGTGTCTGCCATATCCATAATGGATCCAGGAAGCCTTTTCATTTTATCAGGGTCTTCAGTGTTGCTGCTGTGGTCTCCAGTCCGAAGACAGGTTTGATGCAGCTCTCCACGCTATTCGATACTGTGCAAGACTCTTCATCTCCGAATTACTACTGCATTTCAATCCTTCTGATCCTGCTTGCTTTATTCATCTCTTGTCTCCCTTTACGATTTTTACCGTCTACACTTCCCTCGAATATGCCAGGATGACAATTATTGAACTATACGAAATAACCATGAACCATGGACATTGCCGCTGGTGGGGCCTCAGCGAAACAGATAGCCGTACCGTAGGTGCAACCACAACGGAGGGGTATCTGTTGAGAGGCCAGACAAACGTGTGGTTCCTGAAGAGGGGCAGCGGCCTTTTCAATAGCTGCAGGGGCAACAGTCTGGATGATTGACTGATCTGGCCTTGCAACAATAACCAAAACGGCCTTGCTGTGCTGGTACTGCGAACGGTTGAAAGCAAGGGGAAACTACAGGCGTAATTCTTCCCGAGGGCATGCCGCTTTACTGTATCGTTAAATGATGATAGCTTCCTCTTGGGTAAAATAGTCCCGAGGTAAAGTAGTCCCCCATTCGGATCTGCGGGCGGGTACCACTCAGGAGCACGTCGTTTTACCGATCGGAGCGTGGAATGTCAGATCCCTTAATCGCGTAAGAAGGTTAGAAAATTTAAAAAGTGAAATAGATAGGTTAATGCTAGATACTTGTAAAGTGGGAATGAGTGAAGTTCTGTGGCAGGAGGAACAAGTCCTCTGGTCAGGTGAGTACAGGATTATAAATGTTGTTGTTGTTGTTGTTGTTGTGGTCTTCACTCCAGAGACTGGTTTGATGCAGTTCTCCATGCTACTCTATCCTGTGCAAGTTTCTTCATCTCCCAGTACCTACCGCAACCTACATCTTTCTGAATCTGCTTATTGTATTCATCTCTTGGTCTCCCTGTACGATTTTTACCCTCCACGCTCCCTCTAGCCTGCCGCGGGTGGCCGAGCGGTTCTAGGGGCTTCAATCTGGAACCACTCGACTGCTACGGTCGCAGGTTCGAATCCTGCCTCGGGCATGGATGTGTGTGATGTCCTTAGGTTAGTCAGGTTTAAGTAGTTCTAAGCTCTAGGGGACTGATGACCTCAGATGTTAAGTCCCATTGTGCTCAGAGCTATTTGAACCATTTGCTGCCCTCCAATACTAAACTGGTGATCCCTTGATGCCTCAGAACATGTCCTACCAACCGACCCCTTCTTTTAGTCAAGTAGTGCTACAAATTTCTCTTCTTCCCAATTCTGTTCAATACCTCCTCATTAGTTATGTGATCTACCCATCCAATCTTCAGCATTCTTTTGTAGCACCACGTTTCGAAATATTCTATTGTTGTCTTGTCTAAACCGGTTATAGTGCGTGTTTCACTTCCATACATGGCTACACCCCATAGAAACGCTTTGAGAAAATACTTCGTAACACTTAAATCTATATTCGTTGTGAACAGATTTCTCTTCTTCAGAATTTCTTTTCTTGCCAGTGCCAGTCTACATTTTATGTCCTCTATACTTCGGCCTTCATCAGTTATTTTGCTGCACAAACACAAAAAAATCATCTACTACTTTAAGTGTCTGGTTTCTTAATCCATTTGCCTCACCATCACCTGTTCTAATTTGTCTGCATTTCAATTACCCACGCTTTGCTTTTGTTTATTTTCTTCCTATATGCTCCTTTCAAGACACTGTCCATTCCATTCAACTGCTCTGCCAAGTCCTTTACTACCTCTGACAGAATTATAATGCCATCGAGAAACCTAAATATTTATAATTCTTCTCCCTGAACTTTATTTCCTTGTCGAAATTTTTCTTTAGTTTCTTTTATTGCCTGAACAATGTACAGATTCAACAACATCGGGGATGGGCTATAACGCAGCCTCACTCCCTTCTCGACCACTGCTGACAGTCCAAGACCCTCGACTCTTATAACTGCCGCCCGGTTTCTGTGTAAGTTGTAAATATCATTTCGCTTCCTGCATTTTAGCCCCGATATGCTCAAAATTTGAAAGAGAATATTCCAGTCAACACTGTCGAAAGATTTCTCTGAGTTTACGAATTTTATAAACGTAGGATTGTCTTTCCTTAACGTGTCTTCTATGACTAAACCTCGTAGTGTCATTACTGCATCGCGTATGCCGCTATTTCTATGGAATACAAACTTGATGTTCCCTGAGGTCGGCTTCTACCAATTTCCCCGTTCTTTTGTATAGAATTCGCGTTCATATTTTGCTACCATGACTTATTAAACTGATAGTTCTGTAATATTCTCACCAATCAGCGCTTGCTTTCTTTGGAACTGGAATTATTCTTTCTGAAGTCTGAGGGTATTTCGCCTCTCACATATATTTTGCACACCAGATGGAAGAGTTTTTTCATGGCTGCCCTAATGCTATAAATAGATCGGACGGAATGTCATCTACTTTCGGGGCCTTGTTTCGACTTAGGTCTTTCAGTGCTCTGTCACTTCTCCTCGCAATGTCATGTCTCTCATCTCTTCTAAAAATGGTTCAAATGACTCTGAGCACTATGGGATTCAACTGCTGAGGTCATAAGTCCCCTAGAACTTAGAACTACTTAAACCTAATTAACCTAATGACATCACACACATTCATGCCCGAGGCAGGATTCTAACCTGCGGCCGTAGCGGTCGTGCGGTTCCAGACTGTAGTGCCTAGAACCGCTCGTCTCATCTCCTCTTCCACTACTTCCTCTTCCATTTCCATAATGTTGCCTGCAATTTCAGCTTCCTTGTATAGATTCACTATATACTCCTTTCACGTTTCAACTTTCTCTCGTTTCGTTAGTACTGGTTTTCCTCCAGAGCTAGTGATATCCATGCTGTTGCTCGCATTTTCTCCAAAAGCATCTTCAATTTTCCTGTAGGTGGTATCTATCTTTCCGCTAGTTATATATGTCTTCTTTACACTCTACGATTCTGCTTCAGTCTCTTGTAAAGCATCAAATGATCAGCCTTTCAATTTTATTTTCATTTTGGGGAGGAGGAAGAAGACACGGGGCTTATACCAATGAATATGGCATGTAGGGAAATAATTCCTGAACTGAATGTATGCTTCGGCGGATGTATGGTAGGCAGTGAGACACATTTTCCACATATTATTTCTAAGATTTCCGCCTAAACGATATGGATGGAGGCTATTTACATTCTAAAGGTAATTTTCCTTGTGTGGCAGCATACTGCCTGTTCACAGATTGGCAGCTGCCAATAGTGACTACAATACACTGTTAGGGCTTCAGAAGTTATCAGGGATTAATTACACGGAGCAAAATGTTGTCAACAACTAGTACAGAACACAGAATACAATCCTAATGCTCGATGTGAAATGCTGGCTGATAATTAAGTACCGAATGAGATAGTGTTCTTGTCGAGGCCTCAGCCCTGTACATCGAGCAAGGAGCAAAGGAAACAAAGAAAAAGTTGGAAAAGATAAAGTACAGGGAGACAAAATAAAAACGTCAAGAGGTCTGCCGATGGGATTAATTACACGGAGCAAAATGTTGTCACCAACTAGTACAGAACACAGAATACAATCCAAATGCTCTATGTGAAATGCTGAACAATAATTAAGTACCGAATGAGATATTGTTCTTGTCGAGGCCTCAGCCCTGTACATCGAGCAAGGAGCAAAGGAAACAAAGAAAAAGTTGGAAAAGATAAAGTACAGGGAGACAAAATAAAAACGTCAAGAGGTCTGCCGATGGGATTAATTACACGGAGCAAAATGTTGTCACCAACTAGTACAGAACACAGAATACAATCCAAATGCTCTATGTGAAATGCTGAACAATAATTAAGTACCGAATGAGATAGTGTTCTTGTCGAGGCCTCAGCCCTGTACATCGAGCAAGGAGCAAAGGAAACAAAGAAAAAGTTGGAAAAGATAAAGTACAGGGAGACAAAATAAAAACGTCAAGAGGTCTGCCGATGGGATTAATTACACGGAGCAAAATGTTGTCACCAACTAGTACAGAACACAGAATACAATCCAAATGCTCTATGTGAAATGCTGAACAATAATTAAGTACCGAATGAGATAGTGTTCTTGTCGAGGCCTCAGCCCTGTACATCGACCAAGGAGCAAAGGAAACAAAGAAAAAGTTGGAAAAGATAAAGTACAGGGAGACAAAATAAAAACGTCAAAAGGACTGCCGATGGGATTAATTACACGGAGCAAAATGTTGTCACCAACTAGTACAGAACACAGAATACAATCCAAATGCTCTATGTGAAATGCTGAACAATAATTAAGTACCGAATGAGATAGTGTTCTTGTCGAGGCCTCAGCCCTGTACATCGAGCAAGGAGCAAAGGAAACAAAGAAAAAGTTGGAAAAGGTAAAGTACAGGGAGACAAAATAAAAACGTCAAGAGGTCTGCCGATGGGATTAATTACACGGGGCAAAATGTTGTCACCAACTAGTACATAACACAGAATACAATCCAAATGCTCTATGTGAAATGCTGAACAATAATTAAGTACCGAATGAGATAGTGTTCTTGTCAAGGCCTCAGCCCTGTACATCGAGCAAGGAGCAAAGGAAACAAAGAAAAAGTTGGAAAAGATAAAGTACAGGGAGACAAAATAAAAACGTCAAGAGGTCTGCCGATGGGATTAATTACACGGGGCAAAATGTTGTCACCAACTAGTACAGAACACAGAATACAATCCCAATGCTCTATGTGAAATGCTGAACAATAATTAAGTACCGAATGAGATAGTGTTCTTGTCGAGCCCTCAGCCCTGTACATCGGGCAAGGAGCAAAGGAAACAAAGAAAAAATTGGAAAAGATAAAGTACAGGGAGACAAAATAAAAACGTCAAGAGGTGTGCCGATGGTAATTATCATAAAGACTGGAAAAGAGTTGGTATGTCCTTTGAAGAGAATGGACCGCGTCTCGGCAAGGGTATTTAACATGAGCGCAAGTAAACTATTGGCACTTCCGCCTTAAAGTTTTGAACATGGCTGCATAGTCAGTGAACGTTTACAAAGTAAAATTAAAGCAATAGCAGCCCATGGTCACAAAAAAGGGGCTTCTGACCTAGGTCTCGGCACTGCTATGAGTGTCTTCATCAGAAGTAAATCTCTCAAATTGGTATGTAGCGTATAAACTTACATATCATGCGATAAAGCTTTAGTCACAATTTTTTTTAAAAACAGAGTACATAAAGGGTCACTATGGGCTGCTCACATGCGTCGAGCACACCGTAGCTCAACGAGTGTGAGGAGCCCATAGTGGCTTGCCCTTTATGTACTATGTTTTAAAAATTAGTTCCTACAGAGGAGATTTTAGGTCCCCAGTAATGTCATAAAACGCGAGCATAAACCATATTCCGAATTTCAACAGCCAACAGACCTCAGAGAAATAGGTCTGTATGTTCTTGTGTCTATTCTACGACCCTCTTTGAAAATTTAAATGACCTATGTCTTCCTGTAACTGTCAGGAACAGTTCGTTCCTTCAGATATGTACAGTACACTGCTGTTAAAAGGGGGCCAAGTTCTTTCCCATACTCTATGTCGATTGGTACTAGCATCCCATCAAGTCCCGTTGCTTTTCCTGTGCTCAGCGATTTTAGTTGGTTTTATAACGTATAGCCACCGTAACATTACGAGTGTGTAGGTGGGTTAACAGGCCCCCTAGAGTTGGTGCGAGGTAAGATGAAACTGCCTGCGAAGCAGTGCAGCCCCAGGGCCGAGGGAGCGTGGCAGCCCGGCGAGGCGTCGCGACCTCCCCGGACGATCCAGGTGCGTCAGCAAATGACCGGATGTGGTTTGACCCCATTACGGTGAATATTGCTGACGGTCACAAGAGTCGAGGGGCATGAAAGGGAAGCAGTGGTTGGGAATGGAGTGAGACAGGGTTGTAGCCTCTCCCCGATGTTACCCAGTCTGTATATTGAGCAATCAGTAAAGGAAAAAACAAAAGAAAAACTCGGAGTAGGAATTAAAATCCATGGAGAAGAAACAAAAACTAAGAGGTTCGTCGATGACATTTTAATTCTGTCAGAGGCAGCAAAGGACCTGGAACAGCAGCTGAACGGAATAGACAGTGTCTTGAAAGGAGGATGTAAGATGAACATCAACAAAAGCAAAACGAGAATAATGGAGTGTAGTCGAATTAAATCCGGTGATGCTGCGGGAATTAGATTAGAAAATGAGATGCTTAAAGTAGTAAATGAGTTTTACTAGTTGGGGAGCAAACTAACTGATGATGGTCGAAGTAGAGAGGATATAAAATGTAGACTGGCAATGGCAAGGAAAACATTTCTTAATAAGAGAACTTCGTTAACATCGAGTACAGTTTTAAGTTTCAGGAAGCCGTTTCTGAAAGTATTTGTATGGAGTGTAGCCATGTATGGAAGTGAAACGTGGACGACAAATAGTTTAGACAAGAAGAGAATAGAAGCTTTCGAAATGTGGTGCTACAGATGAATGCTGAAGATTAGAAGGGTAGATCACATAACTAATGAGGAGGTATTGAGTAGAATTGGAGAGAAGAGAAATTTGTGATACAACTTGACTGGAGGAAGGGATCGGTTGGTAGGACATGTCCTGAGGCATCAAGGGATCACCAATTTAGTATTGGAGAGCAGCGTGGAGGGTAAAACTCGCAGAGGGAGACCAAGAGATGAATACACTAAACAGGTTTAGAAGGATGTAGGTTGCAGCAGGTACTGAGAGATGAAGAACCTTGCACAGGATAGAGTTGTTTGGAGAGCTGCATCAAACCAATCTCTGGCCTGAAGACCACAACGCCGAGCGGTTCTAGGCGCTACAGTCTGGAACCGCATGACTGCTACGGTCGCGGGTTCGAATCCTGCCTCGGGCATGGATGTGTGTGATATCCTTAGGTTAGTTAGATTTAAGTAGTTCTAAGTTTTAGGGGACTGATAACCTCAGAAGTTAAGTCTTATAGTGCTCAGAGCCATTTGAACCATTTTGAAGACCACAACAACAACAACAACAACAACAACAACAACATTGCTGACGGAGGGTAGCTTAGAAAGGACGGAGCGTCAGACAATTTTAAAGATAGCTAAGTTACAGCTCTCTGAAATTCGACAATAACTCACAGTTACTTATTGATGTAAATCTGTATAATCGGCAATCTGAGATAAATGAGCAGCATGCAGTGACAAAACAGTATTTCAGTGTCTTTTCGCAGTGAATAAACATTTACATACTGATCTTCTGAACTAACACCATTTAATCGCTTCATGCGATTTCAACAATCGGTGTCTCAGATGGTTGCATGGCACTATAGCTATGATCCCTGAAAACTATGTGTCTGTATCTATTTTATCCATTGATTTACGAAATCTTTTATACCTGTTTCATTAGACAAATGTTTGTCAGAACATCACATTGCCCACATTTACGCAGATAATGAATACAGTACGATACTGTCATACTTGTATAGCTTTTTAATGAAAGTTAAATACTTAGCCGGTTACTTAATTTAAATGTTGTTTGCAAGTGCTATTAGAAAACTGTGCTAATTTAAAGATAGTCCGTTGCATGTGTTAGTAGACAGAGAACCAAAAGACGCTTCTGTCAAGAAGGCATAAGTAGCTGCTTAAACAAAATTTAACGGCAGTTCTTTGTCATTTAACGTGAGTGCAGTTGAGCAAGAATATTTACTTATTTATTTCTTAAAAAAAACCTTTATTTGCAGTCATTGTACACGGATGAGTATGACCAAATGCTTATACCACTTCTTTTATGTAAATGTTATTGTCATATTTTGGTTTAGTGCGGAAATGATTAGTCTACTCAGAGCTTAAGAGAGATATATTTTTGGTGGGGACGGCCTTCAGCCAGTGAAAAATTAGACAGTAGCAGATCACTACAGGAGTCAAGTGGAGACTGGGCCTCCTCGAGTGACGAGATCAGTGGAGCAATCCGGGACTTCATGCTGAATGCTGGAATAAGGCAGATCTGCTTATTCTAACGTGCATGATGGAGTCGTATAGGTGACTGATTCTGGGCGATGAACGGACGCTATATTATTCAAACTCCTGAAGGGACTTTATATTTCGTCACGTCTGAATGTGCTCTGGAATAGGACTCCATCTTCTTCCGCTCCTGTTAACGAACTGAGGATGAACAGAGTATGAGCTTCTCTTCATTGTATCACTTGTTTCAATTACTGATTCATCATGATCAACTCTGAACTGTTTTGAGCTGATGAATATTTCATGTATTGTGATCACGAAATGGACTTAGCTTTTGTATATCTTTGATTACCATTCACTTTGTGGATTGTGCTACCAATCTCGTAGCTCTATCAATGTAACTTTACTGCATTACTGTAAATTTGGAAATTTGTGGTAATGTCTTATGGACCAAACTGCTGACATCATCGGTCCCTAAGCTTACACACTTCTTAATGTAACTTAAACTAACTTATGCTGCGGACGACTTACAAACCCATGCCAGAGGGAGGACTCGAAACTCCGACCGGGAAGCCGCGCGGACCGTGACAAGACGCCCTAGACTGCGCGGCTTTCTCTCGGTATTTTAAACGAATATCGTAGGACCACTTCCCATTTATGTGACACGTTCTTTCTTGAGAAAACATTATGTAAATTAATTCACTGCCGCCTACGTCAATTACATATCTTAGCATGGAACCCTTCTTATTAAATGATAATGTAAGTTATGTTTTGCATTTCTGTGTATTTTATTACCTCGCAGTTCTAGCCAATGCATAGACTATGTTACTGGAGGATCAGAGCAACAGGTTATTATTTGCAGCGAATTAGCTGTGGGGTATGAAACCAGATGTGCACAACTCGACCGGATGACCTATTCCCTCAGCAGCTCGTGGTCGTGCGGTAGCGTTCTCGCTTCCCACGCCCGGGTTCCCGGGTTCGATTCCCGGCGGGGTCAGGAATTGTCTTTGCCTCGTGATGACTGGGTGTTGTGTGATGTCCTTAGGTTAGTTAGGTTTAAGTAGTTCTAAGTTCTAGGGGACTGATGATAACAGATGTTAAGTCCCATAGTGCTCAGAGCCTTTTGAACCTATTCCTTTTAAACAGAGCCGTGCATAGCCCAAGTACCTACGGTACAAGTAACCACAGGTAAGGACGCAACTGATTTGTTGGCATGAGATTCTGTTAGGAAGAGCATCTCAGCAACATTAACCGTTAGGTACCGTCTCATCACATATTTCGATATCAGCCATTTTGTCGTTCGTGTGGCGATTGAAAGTAGTCACTACAGTGAGATCTTCTCCTGTGAAACAGATACAGACAAGTATTTCGGCCATTTCTTTGTCATCCGATCCGTATCATCATTCATATCGACAACGACAACAAGTAGCGATTTTCCTTCCTTGAATTTCGTAGACGTGAACACGTTATGCCTTGTCATTAATCATGTTGCAAGTGAAAGACAAAGTTAATTACTGTACTACATTTATACATTTTGCATTACGGGAAAAGTGATCTAACCTTTCTTATGGCTGCATATATAACTGTTTCTGTAGCGCTAGCATCCTTTACAATGTGTACGCAAGATTTTTTCTCTTTTTGTGACTGGTACACGAGAAAGCACGAGAGAATTAGATACAAAAAGTAAGACACCAACACAATGACTCCACACCACATACAGCTCATCAGAATATTAAAATATTTAGTGTATTTTCGAGAACAAATGTAAGGTGTAGTTTCTATTATATCCCATGCAGTCGCCTCGGTGTCCCGTATTACTTCTGCGAGTAGGTATCCACATGGTACGCATGAATAACACGAGAGGACGCCACACTCTTCACGCCGTGACGCCACGGTGAGTCCCTACCTGTCATCGAAAAGATGGCTCATAATGTGAAACCAATTTCTGCTTTCACTACGAGCCCCTCAAAGCATCAAATCCGGCCGCCACTAGCTCTGTCGGTTACAACAGGGGGCGCAGTAACCCAGGATTGCTTCTTGGCTTTCACCAACGAGATCATTCCGCTGGTCGCAGATAATTAATGCAATCGACCGACCATACTCAGCCAGTTGCTACAGTTGCAGATCCAGTTGACGCTGTTCAGTCCTCCCCTGCTACAGTTCCAGTTTACAGTTCCAGAGGACGCTGATCATCCGCTGCCACCATAATGGCAAGGCGCTATTTACGAGTGGTCGTCGGACTGTTAAATGTCTAGTGTCTAGCGAAACTTATGTTTTAAGATTGAAGTTAATAACTGTCACAGCCAGGAGTCCAAACATAACTGTATAGATTAGATAGTTAACTTTTAATGTGTTAGGTTAGTTAGAGGATAAGACTCGAACTACAATGCTACTCAAATATCAGTACTGAAGATTGACTATTGTACACAAACATTCGCTAACACACTGCATATTATGTTGCCCATAGTAATTGAGAGAAAACTCACTGTATTCAAATCCGTTAAAAATCGTGCAAGCCAGTTACCTTTTACAGAAACAAATTTTCTGTGGTAGGAGCTTCGGTTCCCGCTACCTTGGAAGTTTGGCACTAGACTTCCTTTAGCGAGCACAATAGCTTTTTATTGGGACCCTTAAACAATTGTTTCCTGTCACAGATTTTACAACATAGATTACTTATATCATGCACTCGAGAAAAAGATGAGAACATTAAGCAGCCATCTGACAAATGAATTATGGAATAGCAGTTGGACTCTTTCAAATCACTGATTTTGTAAACAACGGGCTATAATAATACAGTATTTAAGTCTGTTGTAACATCCTTAATCTTTTCCGCTACTTGATTCATGGTACAGTAAGTAGTGTTAAGTATTAAAAACATTATTCACGAATTTTCCAATTAATATGTAGGACTACAAATGTATGTTTTTGACTGATGGTCATCGTAGAAACATAGGGAATCGGAGGGAAAAACCCTTGTGTCGAGCGGTAGCTAGCGTGGCTGGATGCCAATGTTCACTATTCGATACCCGTTAGTCTCAGAAATAAGCTCTATTCAGTAATACAGTTCCTATGATGACTATGAAGACGAGTGAAGAAATGTTGAAGAAATAAAATGGCGAATGCTGGAATTGTCTTGTGTGTAGTTCTAGTCATGTCGCGAAAGCTTTCACAATAAACTCATATAAGGTGAAGCTCTTCATTAAGTGGCTGTCATAAGTGTGCTGCGAACTGCACTAAGATTTGAAGAACTGAACATAATTGATTATATTTTTATTTTGGCGAATTTGTTGAAGATACCTGAAACAAATTACTATATTTTAAGTGGATTCTAAACCAAATACTATTATTAATATTTGATTAACATGAAATACAAGAATTACGAATGCGGATTATATTAGCAGCATCTCTGGTGGACTAACAGAACGCCGAAACTGATTTAAACTCATTTCTTGAGACTAAAGTAATAATTTCTGTATTATTTGAAAGTGAAGATAAAGACAGTTATTTACTAGCCTTTGGAATAGTGACCAGAAGTACGTAAAGTAACAAAAGGTACTTGAATTTTACAGGGCATATTACTTACAGTCAAAGACATAAGGCCTTTTTCTGTACATCGAAAAGTAGCGTCTCCAGATTGCTATAACGACGCATCAATCAATACATATCTTTAAACGATCAGAAAGTCAAGTTTCTTCGCTGCTAATAAAACAATAACTATTAAGCCTTGAAAGACCCACAAGTGAACAGAACCTGCATCCCCATTATGAGTTTATACTTTCGACGATTGTAGCGGTACTCTCTTAGCATCCACGTACGTAATTAACAAAGAAGTCGAAGCACGCAACTACACCAGTGTAGAGTAAACCCTACAAGGCACGTGTTTCAGGTGTTGTATACTGAAGTTCTGGTGTCATGAAACTGAGTTTGGTGTTTTTTTAGTGTGGTTAAAAGTTACAAAATTATCAATACAAGATTTCCATCAATGCAATCGAGGTTCTTTCTAATGTACCACCTTGCACCTCGCGGTACATCAATAAACAGGGCTAAACTTCAACATATAGCCCATATTTCTCTGCGAAGTGGAAACGCTACAAAGAAAAGAAGCTTGCGGTGGAATATAGTGCTACACGTTGACTTAACGCACAGTCCGGCAGTTTTGCGCTTGACAAGGGTAACAACTTAAAACAGGATTTTACGAATGCTTCAGCTGTAGCCAGTGGCGGTAGCTTTTAAATCTGCCACAGGTATAACGTATATTTAGTACAGGCTATAATTCGTTAATTATAGTGTAATTTCCATTTATTCTCTCTAAACATTTTCCTACAGCAAACATTCCCAGAGGGGCTGTTAATTTAAGCTGTCGCGGCAGACGAAGCAGCATGAATTCTCGAGTGTAAATTACAAGAACCTGCAAGAAAATGATTCACAGACTTGCTAACCTTTTCTTTCCTCAAGTCCACAAGCTGCGAGATGTCTCAATTTCTTGTGGTTCTTTTGTCCGTCTGCCTGGCGAGATACTATCGGAGACCTTGAAATAATACTAATGTTTCATAAAATCCTGACATCACGCAGCCATGTGTCAAGTCCGAGAGGTAGCAAAAAGTCGGCAGTTCACTTGCTTTCGTTTTGCGAATAATCCGACTCCTAATGTCTTTCCGGTTACCAGTAATGGATTGCGAGTGCCAACTGCGTGTCCTCCCCTACATAGCTAGTCTCCAGGGAGCAACCACACAAATATCTCGCGCTTGCCACCAGACAAATTGCGTTCTTGACTTGGGGCTCCGTATAATGTCTCGCGAATCTGGTCTCACAGCTCGCAAACTGGCTATGCAAATAAACCTACGTGAAATTTCTTTCAGTGGAATTCTGCAGGTAAAAAACAGAAGTGCCGCTTTACACCTGCCATTACAAGAGTCGCGAAAGCCTTGTTACTAAAATTGGGGACATTTCTGTACGCGAACTCTCAGCGCGAACTACTGTGGAGTTCTAGAAATTTGAATTCCATAAAACCGTTAAATACGTTATGCTATTTATACGTACCATTTATAAGTGGAGTTACTAACTAACAGAGTGGATATTCTTTGGCTTTGAAATGTCTAGCCTTGTCTAAAAAATAAGAAATAATAAGGTTTAACGTCCCGTCTAAATGTTGTTCATCGGCGTACAAGCTCGGAATATGTCAAAAATCGTGAAGGAAGTCGGCCGCGCCATTTCGAAAGAATCATCCCGGCGTTGGCGTGGAGCGATTGAGAGAAATGACGCCCTAAATCTGGATGGCCACACGCAGATTTGAACCACCATCTTTCTGAACTGTGTTCAGCGTGCCGACCACTATGCCACTTCCTTCGCAGTAGCACTTCCAACCTACGTCCTCAATTATTTGCTGGACGTATTCCAATCTCTGTTTTTCTGTCTTCCTCTTCAGTTTTCACCATCTACAGCTCCCTCTAGGACCACTAAGGGCTGTAACCTCCCAACAGAGATAATAATTATAGCATTCACATTCAGTGTAACCTCCCAACAGTCTATACAACAGTTTATTTACAGTAACCTCGCAATAATGTGACTAACCTCCCATTAAAAAATGTGACTCGTATACAGGGTGTTACAAAAAGGTACGGCCAAACTTTCAGGAAACATTCCTCACACACAAAGAAAGAAAATATGTTATGTGGACATGTGTCCGGAAACGCTTACTTTCCATGTTAGAGCTCATTTTATTACTTCTCTTCAAATCACATTAATCATGGAATGGAAACACACAGCGTGACTTCAAACACTTTGTTACAGGAAATGTTCAAAATGTCCTCCGCTAGCGAGGATACATGCATCCACCCTCCGTCGCATGGAATCCCTGATTCGCTGATGTAGCCCTGGAGAATGGCATACTGCTTCACAGCCGTCCACAATACGAGCACGAAGAGTCTCTACATCTGTTACCGGGGTTGCGTAGACAAGAGCTTTCAAATGCCCCCATAAATGAAAGTCAAGAGGATTGAGGTCAGGAGAGTGTGGAGGCCATGGAATTGGTCCGCCTCTACCAATCCATCAGTCACCGAATCTGTTGTTGAGAAGCGTACGAACACTTCGACTGAAATGTGCAGGAGCTCCATCGTGCATGAACCACATGTTGTGTCGTACTTGTAAAGGCACATGTTCTCGCAGCACAGGTAGAGTATCCCGTATGAAATCATGATAACGTGCTCCATTGAGCGTAGGTGGAAGAACATGGGCCCCAATCAAGACATCACCAACAATGCCTGCCCAAACGTTCACAGAAAATCTGTGTTGATGACGTGATTGCACAATTGCGTGCGGATTCTCATCAGCCCACACATGTTTATTGTGAAAATTTACAATTTGATCACGTTGGAATGAAGCCTCATCCGTAAAGAGAACATTTGCACTGAAATGAGGATTGACACATTGTTGTATGAACCATTCGTAGAAGTGTACCCGTGGAGGCCAATCAGCTGCTGATAGTGCCTGCACACGCTGTTCATGGTACGGAAACAACTGGTTCTCCCGTAGCACTCTTCATACAGTGACGTGATCAACGTTACCTTGTACAGCAGCAACTTCTCTGACGCTGACATTAGGGTTATCGTCAACTGCACGAAGAATTGCCTCGTCCATTGCAGGTGTCCTCGTCGTTCTAGGTCTTCCCCAGTCGCGAGTCATAGGCGGGAATGTTCCGTACTGCCTAAGACGCCAATCAATTACTTCGAACGTCTTCCTGTCGGGACACCTTCGTTCTGGAAATCTGTCTCGATACAAACGTACCGCGCCACGGCTATTGCCCCGTGCTAATCCATACATCAAATGGGCATCTGCCAACTCCGCATTTGTAAACATTGCACTGACTGCAAAACCACGTTCGTGATGAACACTAACCTGCTGATGCTACGTACTGATGTGCTTGATGCTAGTACTGTAGAGCAATGAGTCGCATGTCAACACAAGCACCGAAGTCAACGTTACGTTCCTTCAATTGGACCAACTGGCGGTGAATCGAGGAAGTACAGTACATACTGACGAAACTAAAATGAGCTCTAACATGGAAATTAAGCGTTTCCGGACACATGTCCACATAACATCTTTTCTTTATTTGTGTGTGAGGAATGTTTCCTGAAAGTTTGGCCGTACCTTTTTGTAACACCCTGTACAACCTTTCAATAATTAACTGAGTGTGAATCTAAACTGGTAAATTTGAAATTCAGCAGTGCTGCGTCATGGCCCTGAAAGATCATTCTGAACAAATTGAAAATTCTTACCTCAATGAAGTCGCCGGATAATACGTATATATCTGCTGTTATAAGAAATTTTCTGGGACAGCCCAGTGTGATGCTGGCCACTAGATTTGTCATGTATAAAAAGAAACAATTAATTCTTTTTATGATAATCGGGATGACCATGGATAGGAGAAATTAGTAAAATCTTGAAATTCATTTGAATGATCGGCAAAAGTTAATTTTATCAGAAAGATTATTATCAAAAGATTTTCAAAAGCATTTACATGGGACTTGCGGCTGCTTTTATCTTATACTACATAGCTCAGGCACCGCCATCGCTCCCCACGACCGGCCCAGTCAACGCCATACACCCGACTGCTAGCTGCTACTTACTCCTACCCACACTGTATTGCAGCCAACACTGCTCTCTGGTCTGAGATTCTCTTATAACTTACATATCGCAGGCAGCGCGTGAACAATCCATCGAAATCACATCTGCTCGAGTGTGCTAGCAATAAATTCCTTAGTCATGGACCTCTTACAAGGTATTCCTTGAAATCTTAACAGACGTCCTGTCATCCTGCCTCTTCTTCTTGTCAGTGTTTTCCATATTTCCCTTTCCTCTCCGATTCTGCACAGAACCTCTTCATTCATTACCTTTAAAGGCTACCTAACTTTTAGACTTCTCTTCGCCAGGAATGCCCCTTTTACCAGTGCTAGTCTGTTTTTCTTGTCGCTCTTGCTCCGTCCGTCATGGATCATTTTGCTGCTTAGGTAGCAACAATCCTTCACTTCATGTACTACTTGATCATCAGTTTAACTTCTCGCAGTTCTCATTTCTGCTGCTTCTCATTACTTTCGTCTTTCTTCAGTTTTCTCCCAATCCATATTCCATATTTTGCAGTCAGTGGACTGTTCATTCCGTACAGAAGACCATGTAAGTCTTCTTCACTTTCACTGAGGATAGCAACATCATCACCGTACCTTATCATTGTAATTCTTTCATCTCGAATTTTAATTCGACTCTTTAATCTCCCTATTGCTCCCATCAATGCCTCTTCGACGTACAGATTGAACAATAGCGGTGGAAGACTACATGCTTATCTTACACCCTTTTTAATCCGAGTACCTCGGTCTCAGTGTTCTACTCGTATTATTCCCTCTTGGCTCTTGCACAAGTTGTATATGACCGGTATATGACCGGTTTCTGCTATAGCCTATCCCTACTTTCTTCAGATTTTCGAACATCTTGCCCCAATTGGCATTGATGATCGCTTTTTCCAGGTCAAACCATACTATGAAAGAGACTTTATTTTTCTTTAGTCTTGCTTCCATTATGAACCACAACGTCAGAACTGCTTCTCTGGTTGCTTTATCTTTCCTAAAGCCACACTGATGGTCACCTAACACATCCCCAATGTTCTTTTCTTTTGCTTTCCACTCCTCTGTATATTGTCTATTCCTTCTCACTTCCTTCATCTTATGTCTTACAAAGCTTTTTTAAATTCTGAGTCTAATACTGTATCCCCTATTTCTTCTATATCGACTCCCGTTTCTTCTTCTATCAGATGAGACAAGTCGTCCCCCTATTGGTGATTTCATTACACTGCTTCCACATATTCGCTCTCTCTTTATTTAACAGCAAATGCGATGGGTTCCTCATCTGCCCTGACGAAATCTGTGTCTGCAAAGGGCAGTCAAGATTCCTGCGTTCATTGAACTAAAAACTGTTACACTTAGAAGAAGCGGTTCATGTATTGGCTAGTGTCTAATATTGGGCTAGCTACATATTTGGTACTGGCTAGTTATGCAGCCCAACGGAAACTACGTACAACAGCGCTTCAGGTCACGTCAGTTTTTTTTTGTAAAACACCCATGATAGTTCATTGTTTGATTAATATCTTTGCCATTTGACTGTACGAACTTCCTTACTTTATATTAGTGTCTTTATTTCGGCATTTTATGCCATTATCAGGTACAAAATTGCTAGGGTATAATTAGACTCTGTTAAGTGACGTTATCGTCGAAACCTCTTGAACTGAGTACATAAACACCGAAATGAGTGGCAGACAGGAAGGAAATATGTTTTCCAGTCATAGAACAACTGACCCACAGAATGAACATCAGCATAAACGTTACTTGTGCAGTCCTCTCTACTGTATGCTATGTTAAGATTAATCTCAGCTTTTAGCAGAAATATCCCTCAGGCAAGATAAATAAATGGAGCGAAACTGGTACGACCAAGGCGATTCGGGCCGTCAAAGATAAAACTCTGTGACAAAATTCTCATGGTCTACCATCCACTATAGATAAAAGTGGCGTGTCAGCCCCTTTAGCTCATTAATGACAGCCAAACTGATCTACCTCATCGGTTGTTGTTGGTCCTTACGGCATTGCTTCTCTTCCTACGACAAACAGAGTAAAATGCAACAATGGAGGAAAAGCCGTAGGATTTGTCGTGATAACTGGCACTCCTCAAAAGCAACGTTACAAATCCTCCTAAAGTAAATATGTCTAATAATCCACTCAAAATAACGATGCGAAAAACATGGTATAGTTTCAAAAAGTGTGTGAAATCTCTTACAAAAAAGTGAAGGCGGAGAAAAGTAAAAAATAAAAATGGAAATGGACGAACAGGGCATGGAAAGTGTGTGAAAGAGGCGACGCTCATTGGAGACGCGATTTAGACTTCCTGCTAGAAACCACATGGCAAACGCTGATAACGCAGAACGTATTTTTTCGGAAGAAAAGTTTTCTGATAAATTGCATGAAGAGTAGTGTGTTTTGTGCGTCATTTGTAGTATGTGGGCACACAAAAAAACGCGCAAAAGCTGCTAAAATCATTTATATTTGTGACTTTCGTCAACAGAATAGAATGTATCGCGTTATGTGATCACATTTTGTTTTATAAATCATGTTGATTTAAAATTATGAATATGCCATATTATTTTCCTAGTACCTTATATAATGTTTCAGTTATATCTCAATATTTTTAAGGCTATCCCAAATTTAACCAACGCCTCTAAGTTGTGCCAACTTGCTAATATTTTCTTAGATCCAAAATATGAAAGAAGGTTGAGAGTACGCTTTATTTCACAATAAGGGTTTAACGTTTCGAAGTATTGTTTGCTGCTTCATTCTTTAATTTCTTTTCCACAGAAAGCGAGTTATATCTTAAAAAGTAAATGACAAGCCAAATTTAGATCAGTTCCTCTTTCTGTTGTGTGGCATTAACGATGAATTTCAAAGCCATGAAAAAAAGAGAAAGGAATTAAAATTTTTGTAAATAAAATCGCTTAGGCAAACCGAACCAAATGATGCACACCATACTTCTGGGAATCTTCTAGAAACTGGAAGGAGCATAGGTATTGAATTACAGTTGAGAAAATAAAAGTTAGTGCCGCCGAAGAAAAATCCTAAGCCTTATAATCTAGAACGTCTTAAGTTTTATTTGGCTAAATCTTCAGCTAAATGTGTATAGTCTGTGTATAGGATGTCCCAAACGAAACCAGTACGCCTCACGTACCGGTTAATCATCTCTAGTCGAATTGTTTGTGAAGTGGCAACACTGTCTCGAAAGTTGGCTACACATTTTAACAGAAGTTGAGTGGAGCTATGTGTTCGTGCATCAGTTGTGAGAAGCTCATACTGTTGAGATGTTACAGAAATGGAGCAGTTTACATTAGGACAGCTAATTCATATTGTTGAGTCTTACATGAACACAGACCCCAGCAAGGAATGTAAAGAAACGTTTCAGGCAAAGTATTCTGGTAGAGAACTCCCCCCGGCCAGCACTATTCAATATCTGTACAAGAAATAGAGGGCTGTAGGGCCCGTTCAGAATGTGTAGAGGAATAGGCGACCGTCTGTGAGGACCCCTGAAACTATAAAGATTTCTCACGGACATTACAGGTCCCCGCAATCAGTAACGAGGTTATCACAGCAGGTTGGTGTATCTCGTACATCGTGTACTAAAAGATACGAAATTCCCACCACGCGAGTGTGGTGCATGAGTCGGAATTTAAGGATCAGGAAACAAGAGTTCATTATTATAACTTGCTGCCAACATCAGCTGCTAACTGTTATTTAGACCGCTTGCTTTATTTCATGTCAGAGATGGCCTGGTTTAGTTTGTCAGATTACGTATACTCCCAAAACTGCAACTACGGGTCGCAGGACAACCTACATATTTTGCATGAAGAATCTCTCCATTCAGTGAAAATAGTTTGTGTACATTGTCCGGCATGCGTATTAATATCCCATATTTTTCAATTACTCCTTAAACGGTATCACATATCTAGAGATCTTTGACTCTTTCCATGCACAGGTAAAGATGTTGAGGAACTGTGCGCAGTATTCCTACAAGTTGGAACAACCGCTCAGACATACAATGAAAGTATGGATCACATCACCAACGTGTTCCCTGAAACAGACTTTTCAGTAGAGGCCTCTGGTCAAAAGGTTCCTGGACCTAACATCATGTGATTTTTATTTATGGGGCACACTAAAGAGCAAAGTTTACACTGAAAATCCTCACACAACAGAGTTCTTAAGCGGAACTTACTAGAGAAATTAACAGCATCACACATACAGAATTACAGCGTGGTGCTGGTAATGTCATCACACGAAGGCAGCGATGTTTGGATGCCCATGGCCACCAACTCCAGCACCTCTTGTAAACAGCTAAATACATATTTTTTAGTTAGTTCATTGTTGCCACTGTAACTTGGATATTCCAAAACAGAAGTATAAAAAAGAAAAAAGTTTTTGTTATCGGTTGTGGAGTCTGTAGAACTGCGTGTCTGTTCCTTGAAAGAGTAATGTTGAAGAAAATCAGATATTAGTCACAATTCATGAGGTGTACCAGCTTTTTTTTTTTTGTTGGACACCCCGAACATACATTATATTCCCAGGAAGGTGCGATGGTGTTCTAGCGCCAGCAGCGCAAGACTCTGGCTCTGGAGGTAACGGGTTCAATTTTAGGTACAAGCGGGAAGTTATCCTAGCTCCACTTCCTCCAGAATGGCCCAGACCCACTCATCTTGCTCTCAAACTGAGTAGCGGCGATCTCTCCCGGAGGTAAAAAGCGACCAGGGCGATAGTCTGGCCATCCTCCTCCTCCTAGTGTCGTGGCGAACGGAACGCTGCACCCCAAAAGCAGCCAGACTACAAGCCCGCTCACGGGTTGAGCGCCACAGACTTCACCTGCGCTGTCCCGTCAGGTTAATGTGACCACGTGCCAAGAGCCTCAATATCCATCATTTCAGTGCAGACCGCTGCGAGACATGCAGGAAGAGAGTCAATGACGTTGAAGAAGGTACCGACAAGGATGTGAAGCCATGCCGACTCCAATTGCCATGGCAGCTGCACTAGGTTTCTCGGTTCAGCATCCATGGCACGAACAGCCAGATCGAGGTGGTCCCACAGATTCTCGATTGGGTTTAAATCCGGAAAAGTTTGTGCTCAGTGGAATCCTGATGCCCTTCGAACTACGTTCATCCACTTCTAAATGTGAGATGGGTTGCAATGTCTTGCCGCTAGATACCATAGTGCCAAGGAAAAACTGATTGCATGTAGGTGTGGACGTGGTCCCCAAAGGTGGGTGCATAATTGTCTTGGTCAACTGTGGCTCCCAGAACGGCGTCATCACCCAATTAATGCTATGAAATCATTACCCATACCACAAAACTCTCTCCTCCGGCCTGCATCTTTCCAGCAATTCTTTCAGGATGTTCGATTTCTGTTCTTTGGAGCATAAAAGGAGATTCATCTGCAAAGGCAACCTGTTGCCACTCAGTGGACGTCCATTTGCGGCGTTAATGTGCAAATTTCAACCTTCCTTGCCAATGAAAGGCAGTAGACATGGTTGCATGAACCAGGCCCTGCTGCAGAGGCCCATACGCAACAACGTTCGCTGAATGGTGGTTAATGAGACACCGTTGACAGCCCTTCGTTTCAAAAGGGTGGTCAATTACTCAACAGTTGCACATTTATTCGCTCATATGCATACCTGCAGGCATCGTTCACACCTGTCATCCATGACCCACAGTGCACCACACTTCCTCAACACGTCTTTTGGATAGTACCATTTTGCGACGCATAAAAGTAAGCAAATGGTTCACAAACTTAGCCGTTATGGAAAGGCTTCCATGCTTCTCCTGAAAGCATATGATCAAGAACCTTTGGCCATCAGACGAATTGCTTCATTTCAGCATTATGACACTGCTTTCCGAGTCCCGATGACAAGCTTTATATACCTTCCACTGGTAGAGCTGCCAACTGCCACCTGCTGATGTCGAGCATAAGCGGTAATCACATTAATGTAACTGGACAGCTTATTTTCTGTTGAGAATGTATTACCTGTTTGCTCTACATATTCCTAGATAGTTAGTTGCTTAACAGTGTTTTGGAAAATGGATGCTAGATAGATCGAGCACAGTAGTGGGACAACGCCAACGTCTCCCCCAACTGCTTTGTTGCCAGATTTATTCAGGATGGCAAAATGAAGATGGCAGCGATAGATGTGGCAATGTCGCTATGACATCATTGCAGGAAGGTCAAAATATTGGCGGGAAAATAGGTCACTCGGGCTACTTCCGCTAACCTAACCCCCTCTACCACCTCCACCCTCCCCCTCCCCCCTCGTCTCCCCCAGAAAATTGAGGGAAGTACAAATTTTGATGAAAAGAATTGGGCCACCTCCACTAACCTAAGAAAATGACGGGAAAACAGGTCACTTGGGTTAAGTCCACTACCTTAAGTCATCCAACCACTACCGCTTCCTCAGAATTGGTGGGAAAGCTTTCAGTCTGTGCTGGGCCGCTGGATGGGATGGACGTAAGTCTTTATTTTGCATGCAGTGTTTATTCAAACAATTTGAGTTGTCATAGGCAGTAGCTCCATCCAGTGTGTTCACCAAGAGGCCCACAGTCCAACTGATCAAGTACACAATACTGACTCCAGAGTGCGATGTCATGCCATGGCAGTCTGGGGAAAAATGGCGTGAAAAAGACTCAGCCTGTGTCCAGCTGCTGAAGATAGGAAGGAGTGTACTTTGGAACAATTTATTTATGGATGGAGTCCATGTAGTTCTTTTTTTACACTGCTACAAAACATTCACAATACATAGCCTACAGACTGAAAACTACTCGTAAATCACCGAAATAATGCAGTACACTGATGTGCAGACACAATAACAACTCATAAATTGTCAAAGTAATGCTTGCAAAACGCTATGCAAACACGCTCACTAGCTGTAAACTTAAGAAGAGATGGACACGTCAGTTGCATTCCGTATGGAATTGAAGCAAGTGACGATGACTGAACTAAAACTGGATATTATGATGATGATGATGATGATGATGATGACGACGATGACGACGATGAAAGAGATTTAATGTGACTGAAAGTATCTGCCTCAACTCTGGTTGACTGCATACTGGAAGTGTAGGTACTATATAGAACAACTACTTATTTAAATACTGAAATTTATTCACAAACTCATATACTAAAACAACATGAAATTCAACTTGAAAACTGTAACAACTCTGTTTATCGATTTTCAGGTGGAAGATTAAATGGATAGCCGTATTGCTCCTGCAGCGTTGACTTTACCGCTTGCCCACCCGAGAAATAGCTCTTTAATGAAGTACAACGTTAATCGAAATTATATAAGCTGGCACCGAGCGAGGTGGCGCAGTGGTTAGACACTGGACTCGCATTCGGGAGGACGACGGTTCAATCCCGCATCCGGCCATCCTGATTTAGGTTTTCCGTGATTTCCCTAAATCACTCCAGGCAAATGCCGGGGTGGTTCCTCTGAAAGGGCACGGCTGACTTCCTTCCGTAATCCGATGAGACCGATGACCTCGCTGTCTGGTCTCCTTCCCCAAAAACAACAATAACATATAAGATCGCAAATTGTCCACCAAAGCAGTGACTGGAAGTCGGTGACGATACTGTGAAGTTCACGCATTCAGTACAAGTTCGATGAACCTGAGACAGACGATCGTCCCGGATTCCAAATGTGTGGAATCAAATTGAGTTACTCTGCTGGTGCTGCGACTTACGCTCACTGTAAATATGACTGTGGTGCACCGAGCTGTACGCACCAGATATATAGGACCCTTCGTGAGGACAATGTCGTTCGTACATTGTCGCAGCTCGAAGATGTTGTGGCTCAACTGTGATGCAACGCCACTTAAAATTGTCCGTTGCAAACGTAGCCGGATGCGACGGTGACACGTCTGCAATCAAAACGCAAGTCAATCCGGGCGTCTCCCTTTCCTGAACGGAAGTGAATGCAGATACCTCTGCGATATAACCTCAACTGCCTTTCTTCTGGTGTTCACTTGGTCCTGTTAATTCCTTTCCAACAAGCAGTGCAAATTCCCAATTGCAAAATTAAGAAGCTCGGCAGCCCACTCGCGAATCTCGCCAAAGTAGCACACCCCCTTCAGATGCCAATCACAACATGAAAATTTCCCCTACTAACAAAACAAAACATTAACTTCAGCGCTATGCTCTTCACATCACACATAATTACGCCAATCGCAGACTTACCTGCCTATGGCGTTAGCCTTGCAACTGAGGGTTCAAGTAACAAAGGAAGAACCACTACGAGGCTGGACTATTTCCTGTAGTACACGCTTTCTACAGCCAGTAGATGACTATGCACTCTTTTTTTTTTTCTTTTTTGAGTCATCTGACTTCGGACAAGATTGATGCGGTCCGCCTCTCCTGTGCCAAACTTTTCACCTCATAATAGCACTTTCAACGTACGTCGTCAGCTATTTCCTCGATGTATTCAAATCCCCGTCTTCTTCCGCAACTTTTACCGTCCACAGCTCCCTCTAGTATCATTGAAGTTATTCCCTGATGTCTTAATATATGCTCTATAATCCTGCCCCTTATTCTTATCAGTGCTTGTTCTCCATATACTCCTTTCTAGTCGATTCTGCGGAAGAGCTGCTCATTTCTTAGTTATCAGTCCACCTTATTTATAACATTCTTATGTAACACCACGTCTTGACGTCTTCGATTCTGTTCCAGTTTTTATACAGTCCATGTTTCATTACCAAACAATCATGTGCTCTAGAACGTACAATCTTAGAAATTTCTTTCTCAAATTGAGGCCTAGACTTCTCTTGGCCAGGAATGTCCTTTTTCCCAGTGTTAGTCTGACTGTTATGTCCTCGTTGGTCCGACTGTCATTGGCTATTTTGCTGCCTAGGTATCAGAATTTCCTGGCTTCATCTATTTCATGACCATCAAGGCTGTTGTTAAGTTTCTCGCTGTTCTCCTTTCTGATATTCCTCATTAAGGTCGTATTTCTTCGATTTCTTCTCAGTCCACATTCTGTACTCATTAGACTGTTCATTCAATTCAGCAGATTCTGTAATTCCTCTTCCCTTTCATTAAGGGTAGCAACATCATCAGCTAATCTTCTCATTGATATCATTTCACCACGAATTTTTGTTCCATTCGTGAACCCATCTTTTATATCCGTCATTGTTTCTTCTACGTACAGATTGAACAGCAGGGGCGAAACACTACAGCCCCTGTCTGACAGTCACTTAATCGAAGCACTTCGTTCTTGGTCTTCCACTCTTATCATTCTGCCTTGGTTCTTGTATATTACCCGTCTGTCCCTATAACATTCTTTTTCTCAGGATTCGGATACCTTGCACCATTTCACATCGTCGAACTCTTTTTCCAGGTCGGCAAATAAAATGAAAGTGTCTTGATTTTACTTTGATCTTTCTTCCAATATCAACAACAACGTCAGAATTGCCTGTCTGGGGTCCTTAACCTTTTCTGGAGGCAAAATGATGGTCATCGAACACATCCTCAATTTTATTTTCCACTCCTATGTATTTTATTCTCATGAGCAACTTGGATGCATGCTCTGTTAAGCTGAATGTTCCATAATTCTCACACTTTTCAGTTATTGCAGTCCTCGAAATTGTGCGGCTGATACTTTTTCCGAAAGTCAGACGATATATCGCTACTCTCAAACATTCTACACACCTACGTGAATAGTCATTTTGTCACCCCTTCCCCCAATTATTTTAGAAATTCCGACGGAATGTTATCTGCCCCTTCTGCCTTATTCGATCTTAAAGTCTTCCAAATCTCTTAATTCTTATTTTAATAACTGTTCTGTATCGACGGCTGTTTCTTCTTCTATCACGTCATCAGAGGAAGTCTTCTCTCTTACAGAGGCCTTCAATGTACTATTTCCACTTATCCGCTCTGTCCTCTGCATGTATCAGTGGAATTTCCATTGTACTCTTAGCGTTACAACGTTTGCCTTTAATTTCACCGAAAGTTGTTTCCACTTTTCTATATGTTGAGTCACTCCTTCCGGCAATCATTTCTTTTTCGATCGCTTCACATTTCCCATGCAGCCATATCGTCTTCCCTGTACTTCCTATTTATTTCACTCCTCAACGACTTGTATTTCTATAGTTCCGTATCACCATGAACAGTTTTGTTCATCGCTCCGCTGAAGTATTTGTTCTGCTACCCATGGTTTCTTCGCAGCTACCTTCTCTGTAGCTACGCCTTTTTTTCAAACTTCTGTACAACTGGACAAAAACCCGTCACTCCTTGGAGCCGGCGGGCCGGCCTCAGTTCTAAGAATTCACAGCCCAAATTGCCGCTCTTTACTCCTCGCCAGTACCGTTTGGCAGTAGCATTCCCCACTCGCTTGTCTGAAATGCAGCACTCTGTATATTCTCACATGCATCAAAAACATTTAGTAACCGGCCCATCACCATATTAATTAAGGAAAGAAATGGAAATGACATACAGCACCAAACTGCCAGTTACCGTGATTCCATATCGTCAATAAACGGTCTCATTCCGATTTGTCCTGTTCTCAGTTTCTGAAACCACAATCTAATTTTGATTAAAACAGATGCAGAATTGCATGCTGTGCTTCACTATTACTAACTTCGTTACCGTTAACTGTTGCATGCACCGCATGACTCTATCGTTAAATCGTACAAGTATTTTCAAGCTATTAAAATTTCACACCCACAGATTCTCAGGACTATCTCTACGGGGGTACGACTCTGTAAGCGGGTAAGGGAAATAATTTTGTACTTTTTGCTCCAATTTAAAAATTATTTATCAGTCCCAGTTCTAAATGAGCAAAGACAATTTATTGGAAAAGTACTTATAGAACTAACTCTTTTTAGGAACATACCGCTGAGAAGCTTGCCGTTGAAAGCATAACTAATAAGAAACTGGAAAGTAGCCAGACGTTTATTTGAATAATTAAAGGACGATGTGGTAGAGCATTTGCTGGCAAAGGTGAAGAAGCAAAGATGGCACAGCGGAAAAGGTCCGGGCTCCCAACAAAAAGGTGTGCGTCAGAGTTCATGGAGAGAGGACTAACTCTCCATAATGATCCCTGTATCGTTTATATGATGTTTAGTTTTCATAAACAAAAGATTTCTTCATGAAAAAAGTCTTTGAAGAAAATTGTTTTTTGTAATACCGGTAATCAGAGAATCATACTTCAATGACAATGATCTCTAAAAGAATTATAACTGAATTTGAACTATGAATTTCATCATTTACAGGAATCCAATTTTGTTGCGTTGGTTTCTTTACGTAACGTGCTGTAATCCTTACAGTTTTGGGTAATAGACTAATTTTGATTACTGAGCTGTTTATTGCAAAATAGAGAATTTACATAATTCTGCAGGGTAGGTAACAGGACTTCACAGTAGTTGGAAAACTTGACAGATTGATATGGGATGACTAGATTCTTCTTTGAGTCTGTGATGAACGGCTGGACAGGCCATCTCAATTCTATAGCAGTTGAAAATGCGCGTTCGAACCCGAAGTTGACATTTAGATAAAAACACGAAACTTCATTGCAGTTATAGATAGTATTATGTGGATAAACGCTACTCTCTTATTATCACATTTTGTGATTTAGAATAATTCTGTAGAGTGTATGGGTATATGTAATAACAAATGAAGAGCTACTGAATCTAAGTGAGGAAAAAAGAAATTGATGACGCAGCTTGATGATTGATAGGACACTTTCTAACGTATCAAGAAATTGTCAATATAGTAATGGAAGGAATTGTGGAGAGTAAAATTTGCAGAGGGAGTCCAAGGCTTGAATACAGCAAGAAGCTAGGCTTGGTTGGAGTTTGGGGTAGTTGCGAAGAAATGTAGAGACGTGCATGGAATAGACTAACATGGAGTGCTGGCAACAGACCAGTTTTCGGACTGAAGACCACAACAACAACAACAACAACAACAAGTTTGGTCAATGGTCTCACAAAATCAAGGAAACAAATGTTACAAACAAAATATCTTTACTAGCCTCCTAAGTAGTCACCTTTAGCCACAACGCACTTCTCCAGCCGGTTGTAAAGTTGTTGGGAACTGTCAACAATCGCTTTTTCGCTCAAAGCACCGTGGTCACACGCAACGTATGCGAAGTGTAATTTAGTGCGGGGATATAAATGAAGGTGTGCCGGCATCAAATTTGGGGACTAAGAAAGATCCTGAATAACACTCATCTTACACTTAGCGAGAAAGTTGAGCACAGAAATGTCACTGATGTCCAGCAACGGCTGACCACTGTGCTTCGAGTTATTTCACAAAAAGACTTTGCTGCCAGTTTCCAACAACTTTACGAGATATGTCACAAGTGTGTTGCAGCTAATGGCGATTAGTTTGAAGGCTAACAGAGATATTTAGTTTGTAGTTCTTATTTCCTTTATTTTCTAAAAAAATTCACCTATCTGTCCAGACACAAATTGTAGTTGAAACCTTTAACCGTTTGGTCACAAGGCGATTTAGTTTCAGTTTATTTACGGTGTCAGCCTGCCGTAGTGACCGAGCGGTTCTAGGCGCTTCAGTCCGGAACCACACGGCTGCTACGGTCGCAGGTTCGAATCCTGCCTCGGGCATGGATGTGTGTGATGTCCTTAGGTTAGTTAGGTTTAAGTAGTTCTAAGATTAGGGGACTGATGACCTCAGATGTTGAGGCCCATAGTGCTCAGAGCCATTTGAACCATTTTTTACGGTGTCCCAAAATTCTTGTCTACAGCGTACTCACAAATTTTGTTTCCTAAGGCTTCTGAACAAAGTCAGTCTCATATGTTACCTACTTCATTATTACAGTGAAACAAACAAGATCCACCTTACGTAACGGCATACGAATGTATTTCTGGGTAATGTTCAATATCCATCGTAACTAAAAGCAGGGATACTACGATCAGTAGCTGATGGTGTATTTCTTTGACTTTCAGGTAATAAGAAAAATAAATTTTATTTACTTGTAGGAAATCTTCAGCTAAGGATAAACAAGTAGTGTTGTCGGAGAAGCCGTAAACGAGAAAATACGTGCTGGGACTGTTTGCTAATACCTTAGGAAATAAATTGCGACGGAGGTAATGTTCGTGAGTGTCAAGCAGTCTGCTTTTAAAAGAAAGATTTCGAAAAAGACACGAGCGGTAATTTGTTAGAAGGAACGTAAAGTCAAGAAAGTCTATAGGCGTAAGCTGCAATTTACAGCCGCCGCCCGTCGCCTGTTCTTCGACAGGTACTTTGGTAGAACATAACGTATTAACTCACTAGCAGTGTCGTTTTATACTTCAAGGGAATACGGCACAGTGTCATCTTAACTGCATTGCTTTTTAGTATTTCCTCTTTTTATTGGGTGTATTTTCCGATGCTGCATTCATATTTCATGCAAGCAGCGTCGCTAACGCCCCAGACCTGGCTCACCACATCCTACTCAGATTTCCTTCCAGTACCGGTTAGCCTATACTGCGACAGCTGCTCGTACGCTCTGAGACTGGAGTTTTAAAGTATATCTAAAGTGCAATATATTTACTGTCACTAAAATTCCTTTAGCACAGTTTTTATATAGCATAATATTTCTTTGGCGTTAACTTTGTGAATCATCTGACTCACAGAAGCTAGTCTCACACTGTTATTAATATATGCAAAGAGATTCTTGCTAGGCACACCGGACATAACATTCTTTCTGCCAGAAGGCTCATGCTAATAACGTTTGAATCATCCTCTTGCTTTGATTTCTCGTGTCATCAGCCCTCTGACTTGTCTGATGTGGGGGTGCCACGAATTCATCCCTTTCCCTTGGTAATTCCCTCATTTCGCCAAGGAGCTGAGCCCACAAGTTTCTTGACGTATTTTGTATCGAGCTAAAACAACCACTAAAAAAAATTGAGTGAAATCTTATGGGACTTAACTGCTGAGGGTATCAGTCCCTAAGCTTACACACTACTTAACCTAAATTATCCTAAGAACAAACACACACCCATGCCCGAGGGAGGACTCGAACCACTAAATCGTGTAGAACTATCAAACAGCGGGAATGTTCATTGCTGCGTTTCAATCGCTGTTCCAAACCGATCCAAACACTATGGGGTGAAGACTGGGTGATTTACGTGGCTAGTTAACGTGAGCCTGGGTTCCTGTATGTTTTCAAACCAGGAACGGATGCGTGCAAACCAGGCAACGCTGCTGCTGTCGCCCTGGAAGTACCCATAGCACAACCATGAACAAGATGTCATAGAAAAGCAATATTTGATCATCAAGAACTGTGAAATGAACATCCTTGTTCGTATTCTCGGCAACATCAGAGAATGGGCCCTACGCATGGTACGAGAAACACGCCGTAAACTTCACAGAAGGGCCTAATCGAGACTAGGAAAATGCTAAGCGCCGTCATTCAGCTCCTGACTTTTCTGTGTTATTTGGGCCATCGTCGACGTGCAGTAAAAGTGCCGCTATTAGCAATGGTATTCTGCGGGCTTCACTGTGGTATGGTATATCACCGTACTCTTCCCCAATTTCAGCTAAATATGTGTGAAACTGTCAATGTGTAAGCCCGTGGGATCTCAAATAATTAGCTGCCCGAATAACCACCTGCATGTCGTCCCCCAGTTTTGCTGCTTTTGCACAGAGTACTTCTTGGTGCAAAACGCAGTGGATGCTGTACAGTGATTCTTCAGTACGCTGTAGCTTTTTTCTTAGTAATCCAACAAATCCCATTTGTTCCCCTTTCATTGCAGGTGCTCCGTCTGTTGTCAATTGATCGTCGAACAATTGTTGGCCGAAAATCCCAAAACAGATGCCAACAGGCTGTTTGTTAGTTGTGGGCATCATTAACATGTTTTGTATTCCTCTCTGAAACCACGGAAACCTGCACTAAAAACTTATCACTGTAATCTACAAACTTAATCAACGAAGGCTGTCCAGAATGTAGTCAACATCGACGCGCCAGTTCGTCCTCAAACGTGGTACCTGCCACCATTTATCTGCCACTTACGTTTCTGTGTGGTAACTGGCTGGTTCGTATCAATAAATGTTTCAAATACTATCGATTGTATGAAAATCTAGAAACCATTTCTTTGGTAAATGATGAAACATAGATACATTGAATAACTAAGCATCTAGTCTAAAATTAGGTGTTCGATCGTTAATAGGTTTCTTAGCTTATAAGGAAAGTGCTGGTTTTCATTCCTTTCCGTATTACTAGAGTGCGAAAAGAATGGAAAAGTTTTCATTGTGTTCAAAACAAGTAATGAAAACAATACCTAAACAATAATTCAATAAAGATGTTCAAAGCACAAAATTTGACTCCTCGATACTGTACAGGAGATCGACTGCATCAAAATGATTACTGGAAATTATCGGTGAATTTAATTACAACGCAATACGACAGCTGAAATTTTCCGAATTAATGAACAAATACACTTGTATTTACCAACCATCAAAAGTTTCCAATTTTTTTTTAAATGAAGTGCTACTTCCACTTTAAAATTTTAAGTGATAAGCCAATGTTTTCAGTAGGCGGAAGTAGTACCTGGATTTGTAAGCATGAGTTTGGACCCAGTAACATTCTGCCGCTATTGGTGGTGTAAGTAGGCTGTTTAGGTTCTTATATTGCTAACGCCGCCGCCACGTAGCGCTCTGTGTGAAAATCACTGGCAGTGCTGTGTGCAGTCTGTGGCTGGTGGGCATTGATGTCATACTCGCCATTGTAGCGTTGGGCAGTTGGCTGTTAAGAGCGCGTAGCGTTGCACAGTTGGAGGTGAGGCGCCAGCAGTGGTGGATGTGAGGAGAGAAATGGCGGAGTTTTGAAATTTGTAAGACTGGATGTCATGAACTGCTATATATATTATGACTTTTGCACACTATTAAGGTAAATACATTGTTTGTTCTCTATCAGAATCTTTCATGTGCTAACTATGCCTATCAGTAGTTAGTGCTTTCAGTAGTTTGAATGTTTTATTTAGCTGGTAGTAGTGGCGCTCGCTGTATTGCAGTAGTTCGAGTAACGAAGATTTTTGTGAGGTAAGTGATTCATGAAAGCTATAGTTTAATGTTAGTGAGGGCCATTCTTTTGTAGGGATTATTGAAAGTCAGATTCCGTTGCGCTAAAAATATTGTGTGTCAGTGTAAGCACAGTCATGTATAATTGTTCAAAGGGGACGTTTCATATGTCGACCCTTAGCCGAGGATACCTCACTGGAATCTTCTGAATTTTTCTTGTAGTTTGTGTAATTAGTGTAGCTTTTGTTTACTGCTAGCGCGTAATTGTAGAGAGAACCTCCTTTGTAGTTGTAGTCTTTCATTGTTGTACAGTGAAACAGTTGTGGCATGCATGTAGATTTGCACCAAGTATTTCGCAGCTGCGCTTGCAATTAACTAGATATTATTTTCAGTGCTATGCTAATGTTTTTTCTTATTTTTCTCTTCAAATTGTGCTTTTCTGTGTTGTCGTGAGAAATATTGTGACAATAATGGCGTGTGAAAAACGTAACACTAGGCTCCAAAGTAAACTGAGAAATGACAGTGAAGACGAAAGCAGTGTGTTAGCGCCACCATGTAATAAATTAACTAATGTTCAAAGTAGTAATTTGGTAATTGTGCATAGGGAAATGGAGCGGGCTGCAAATAATGGTGTAGGCAGTGAAACAATTAGTGAACAGGGAAGCATTATCGATCAATCGGTCGGCAACAGCTCGCCTCAGGAATCGGGAATGACAGGACACAATCTTGCAAATACTGCAGATTCAGGTTTTGGGTCCTCACGGTTTTCTCAAATAAGTCAAGACACATTTTCTGCTTGTCAAAATGTGAATGTTGGCGGTGCAACTTCACTGCCGAAAAGCACTGAGGAACATGTTTCAGACACCAGTGCATTGTTATTACAGTTAACGCAACAAATGGGACAAAGGCTACAAAAGTTAGACACAATGGAACAAAATCTTCAAAAGTTAGACACAATGGAACAAAATCTTCAAAAGTTAGACACAATGGAACAAAATCTTCAAAAGTTAGACACAATGGAACAAAATCTTCAAAAGTTAGACACAATGGAACAACACCAGAGACAAACACAGCAGCAGTTAGACGCAATGGAACAAAATCTTCACACCACGCTTGAACAAACACGTGAAGATTTAAGTACTGAGTTACGTAAAATCGAATCGAAATGTCAAAAAGTCTGTAATGACGTAAAAACACAAATTTTTCGCGGCATGAAAATACATTACAGAATCACGAAGCAGCTATAAAAGAACTGCAAACTATTGTTCATGAAAATCATGAGACCTTGCAAGCTAAAATTGACTCAGTTGCATCTACCGATTCGGTTACGCAACTTGCAAAAACTCAGGAAAACTTAAAGGACACAGTAGATACGATTTCAACACAAATGGACACTCTGAAACTTGGTTCAGAAAAACACACTGAGGAAATAAGTTCACTATCGGAGAAAGTAGCCGAACTTTCGGATCAGTTCACTAACATATCTACAAAGGTAGATGATGAACTGAATGACACAAGACCTGTAGCCATCACTGACACAGAAGAGTATGAACAAATTAAGAAATTCAAACAAAATCAGAATCAAATTAATACGCAACACAAAAGGGAAATCCGGGAAGTACAAGATCAGTTGGCACAAGTAATACAAAAATTACAAATTTCAGAGGACACTCGCGCTCTAACACGGGAAGAGGGACTTAGAAATACGGAAAAGCCGCAAAATAATAACACAGGGCGTTTCGGAAGTTATGAAAGAAATTGGCAATATGCACCGAATTTTGAGATGGAACCGCCGACACGACGTAACAATGACCGATATGCGACTCGCCGACACGATGATTTTGACTATAAGCTGTTCTTTACTACACATAAATTCAAAACATATAAGAATTCTGGCAACGACATTCATCCACAAGCGTGGCTCCATCAATTCTCTCATTGTTTTCCTCCCAACTGGTCATTAGAGCACAGATTAGAATTTATGTGTGGCTCCTTAGAGAATGAACCAGCTGAAAGAACGCGATTGGTCATTCACGATTGTCACAGTGAAGGAGAATTTTATCATGCCTTCCTCTCAGCATATTGGTCTCAAGCTACACAAGACCGAGTTAAACATAGCATCATAATGATGAAACATTTCGAACAATCTGAATTTTCCAGTCTTGTGAAATATTTTGAAAACATGTTGCACAAGAATCAGTACCTGTCAAACCCATACAGCCCCTCAGAACTCATCCGCATTTGCTTAATCAAATTACCTGAACATTTATGACATATTATTTTGGCAGGACGCTGCAAAGACGACATTGAAGCTTTTCAGGGACTCTTACAAGAATTGGAAATTGACACTGACAATCGCGGAACGCGAAAACAGGAACACAACAATTACAGGTAACATCCGTCACAATTCTGCGTTGAAAGAAATAATAACTGGACACGACAAGGCTATTATTACAACCCAAATCATGAACAAAACAGACACCACCCATATGACAACCACTGGCAGAGTAATAGTTACAGAGAAAGATCGCATTTCCGTAGTAATGAATATGAGAGACAGTCATAGAAACAGACAATATTGCAACCAGAACTATTATTATCAAGGGAGACAGAATAACTTCAGACACAACGGTCCTCTGAGCAGTTACGACTCAGGGAGAAGTTATCCACCATGTGACCGACAAGAAATTAATTACAGAAATTACCGACATGACGACAGACGATATAATCGTAACGACAGACTTAAATTGCATCAGAACTGGCGGGATTCAAACAGGGCAGGGCCCTCTCGACAAGGTGAATTTGCAGAAGTTAGGTCTCCTAATCCAAATAGCGACGCACGCCAACAAAGAGACAGACAATGACTCACACAGCAGGCAGCCACGTGCGCCAGCTGGCTTAGGGAGGAATAGCCATAGATGCTAACCTTGAGAAAAATTTTAGCATTCTTTACCGACATATGCCACTTGATAATTTGCGTTCAAGTTGATTTGCTGTGTACTGAAGAAAGAGTAAAGGTTTACTCCATATTTTACATTTAAAACCGTTTATTGAAAGAAAATCTGCTTTTTAACTTAGTCTTTGCTATAAAATTTTTCACTTCACATTATTAGTATGCTTTGTCAGACTTAGAATCTGTTAACATGCAACAATGTTTGAAGTTAAATATCCAGTCAAGAACCCAGAGAACTTATTTAAAAAGAAATTACGAATGCATTGTTATAATGAACAGACAACACGGTGTTATTATTTGTACATTCTTGCTTGTTAGTTGCACGATTACATAACGACTATCAGGCTTACATACTTAGAACATATACTGATAATGAGATTTTAATGCAACATTTTGGTTTACTTGAAAAGATACTCTTTATTTGAAGTACATTCAGTGAGATTAAAGATGACTTAGCATTTGGTTTCTTTGACAGCTACACAATTATATCACGACACTACTAATGAGTGACAATTTACATTGTTGCTTTTGCGGTGTATCTGTTATATATCTGCACAGTTTTTCTGTATTATTCTGGAAAGTAAAACATGTTTTAGTAGTAACTTTTGCGGTATAGCTACAATGAGACAGCCTTTTCTGTAGCACAACAATACGTTACAGCACAGTACTTTCTTCATCACGGCAATAAGCGTAATAAGTAAAATATCTATACGCAAAGCATTTCACTTTTGTTTATCATGAGGTAAGTACATTGAATTCTGCAGAACTTTGCTTTCGGAGGACGATAACTACGACACTTCCACGGAGATTATCTTACAAGACTCACAGTTTAGCGCTACAGTACACGTATTTGAGTGATTAATTTTGTTCTCAAAACATTTATTTTTAAAGATTTTTGAATTACAATGATACAAAGGTTTTCCATGATACATTTCATACCATTGCTGTCATCTGTAACACCTGAGGGTATAATTACATTAATCCTCGGGGGGTACACGCTTACTTTGTGTACCATGTGTTTGGCAAGCACAAGGAGCCCTAGCTAATATGGTATTTGCTTATACAACTTTACACATCGGTACCATATTTCTCTAACACTGAATTACACAGCTATCTGATTACTTGACAGAGAGACAAACATTTTTTTTACTACATCAGTGATACATGTTTACACAATTACACAGTTGGATAACTTCACACTTATGAAACTGTATTTTGTCCGTAATGTGTGAACTGTTCATATTTTTTCAGAACCATTGTGATACTATGAGAGCTTTGAATGATGTATTTGGTATAGGATCATGATTTTTAAAGTAAGTTTGAGGTGGATAACACATTTGAAACGAGCAGAGAATTATTTTTAGGTTTTAAAATATTCAGAAAGCTACGACGATTTTGAGATGTGATTGATCTGTTATGATGTTATTATTACGTGGATGATGTGTATTATGCTTTTGAGGTATGTTTATGAGCAATAAGATGATGCTATATGAGGAATCTGATTATGCTATGTATTTATTATGATGAAATATTGAAGACATGTTGATGAATATGTATATGTGTAATAAGGTAAGGAGTCCGCCCCCGGTAGCTGAGTGGTCAGCGCGACAGACTGTCAATCCAAAGGGCCCGGGTTCGATTCCTGGCTGGGTCGGAGATTTTCTCCGCTCAGGGACTGGGTGTTGTGTTGTCCTAATCATCATCATTTCATCCCCATCGACACGCAAGTCGCCGAAGTGGCGTCAGATCGAAAGACTTGCACCAGGCGAGCGGTCTACCCGACGGGAGGCCCTCGTCACACGACATTCCATAAGGTAAGGAATAAAGAGTAGTGGTTAGGGACTCTGACTTGTGAAAAAGGATGATGGAAAACAAGAATCGTACTTTAAAGAGTTATGAAATGTGTGTAAATGCATGAATGTATCACTATGCTGGCGAAAATGTTTTGGATGCTGTTATATTTACAGGATTTTGTTTCTACAGATTAGCAATGCAAAATCTATTCTCGACCTGTGAAATTTTTGTATGAGACTGTCACTGTAGTGCAAATTGGTGTCGTAAATATTTCGGTAAGAAAGTTAAGTGACCACCTTCACGTAATGTGTCGTGGGCACCCAGCTGCGTGACAGTCGTGTGGAAAAAAGCCATTAGTGTGTGCCTTTCAGAGGCACATGTGGAAAAAAAAAGAGGCCATTATCTTCGCTACTGACATTTCTTTGTAGAAAGCATCACAAATATGATACGCTCAAACTTGAAAACATGATTACACTGTAGAGTTCTTAATTTATGATATTTACTGAAATGAAATGATGAGAATCATTTCACATTTATTGTCTTGCTAGTTGAAAGATTGTTTACTGCATTATGAAATGGCATATGGCCAGTGAACGACGTTTCACGCCTTGCTTTGCCTATTTTGCTTAACATCTAGTTTCTAGCTGCACTGGAGCATTGGTTAAAATAAATTTTTATAGATGTACTAATATAAATATTTTCTGTCTACAGATCCAGTAAATAATAATTATCTGATATACTTCCAAAAAATGAGGGAGCACAAAAAGACATTTCCCTTCACAGGAACTGCTAACATTATTTCTTTTCAAGTACTTAGTAATTTATTTCATAGAATAAGTTTTTGTGGTGCACCCTTTAATTGTATAGACATTAAGATATGAATAGACATTTCCCTTATCTGCATTGTTGTCTTTAGTATACTATTTTTTCTGCTTGAGCTTTGTCATGTTTAGATATTAGTTATTGCATTTATTGCTGCTGTTTGCCAGGCATAGTGCTACTAAATATCACTTTGTATTGCTCTGTGAAGCCAGTTTTACTACTGATTTATTTTTCTTCTTGCTGCACATTGGCTCATATTAGTGAAAATGTTGCATTTGCTCTCCAAATTTAGATTTACTGCTGCTTGCTTTGCCAATTTGCATTTTTTTGTCATTGCTGTTTGCGTTAATTGTTTTGTGCTGCTGCATTGCCTCGTCCCTTAGTTTAGCATCTGAGCTCAGTAGATTTAAGTTAGCTTAAGAGGGGTAGACTATATAAGAGAATGAGTTGCGATGAATTGGAAGAAATGCATTGAGAAGTTTTACGAAAAAAGTACAGAATGCAGGTATAGATAGCACTTTTGGAAATAATGAAGAACGAAGGGAGATCTCTGAGAAGAAAAGAAAGTTTTGTTGGCAAAATACTGCAGTAAAACAAACCCTGTTCTTTCTTTGTGTTATCACACTATGTGTTTGTGTACTCTTGTGTATTTGTGTTTTTCCTGTCTTTATGTGTTTAGCTGATGAGAGTTATGTTGTAGAATTTTTCTAATACTATATTATTTACCTTGTAAAGATGTTTAGACATTATTTATTCTGTTTTGTTTTAATGCTCATGTGTAAAGTAAATGTCTCAAAAGTTATTCTGATCTTTTATGTATGTACTTACGTCATAATTCCTGTAACACTGATGTGTATATATATATATATATATATATATATATATATATATATATATATATATATATATATATATTTCTATTCTTTTGTAAAGCCTGTATTACTACAAATGTTATCTGTATTGTTATGTTCTTTAATGATGTATTTTGTACCTTTGTTATTGTATTCTTATGTTATAAAATTGTATAGACACCAGTTCTTCAAACTAAGTTACATTTCACTGCACACGTTTCTGTTGGTCATAGTAATGCACAATATGTAAGAAGTTGACTGTTAGTGTTTGCACGTGTGTTAATAATTCAGCAAGGGACTGGATAACAGCATTGCTGGTTCTAAGGACATTTCAAAAAAAAATTTTGTGAGTGTACAAGTGGTGGTTCATGGACTTGCTATATCCTCCACAAGACTCTTCAATGGTGATTGTGCACCTGCACAGTCACAGCAGACGGCTGCTAGCCATCTCTACTAGGACTGCAGTGGGTCTGCACCTCTGCTGACCCACCAATACCATACTCTCTACCAAGACTACATTGGGTCTGCTCTGTGATGACCTACCTACCAATATTCTTCAAATCTTCGACTGACTCCGCTGTGGGTTTGCTCTGTTGTGGGCCATTACCTGTCTGCATGTCGAGAGTCAGCACTGTCTTTCAGTTGGAAGGACAACACTACTTCTTCAAGACTGCATGGAAATCCACTACTTCCGTGTGCATTTTCTTTTGCTGCTCAGACTTTGAGAAAAACACTGCTATTTTACTGTGATGAACGATCAGGACTGTCTTTATGGGACTGTGAGAAAATTTTAGCTTTTGACCAACATTGTATCAATAAGTGTGTGCATTTGATATCTTTGTTATTGTAATTATGAAAAATTTTATCAAATCGTTATTGGCCATTGCCGAAAACAAGTTGTAAAATTTTTTGTGGGGAGCATGGGGGCTATGTAAGTAGGCTGTTTAGGTTCTTATATTGGTAACGCCGCCGCCACGTAGCGCTCTGTATGAAAATCAATGGCTGTGCTGTGTGCAGTCTGTGGCTGGTTGGCATTGTTGTAATACTCGCCATTGTAGCGTTGGGCTGTTGGCTGTTAACAGCACGTAGCGTTGCGCAGTTGGAGGTGAGCTGCCAGCAGTGGTGGATGTGGGGAGAGAGATGGCGGAGTTTTGAAATTTTTTAAGACTGGATGTCATGAACTGCTATATACATTATGACTTTTGAACTCTATTAAGGTAAATACATTGTTTGTTCTCTATCAAAATCCTTATTTGCTAACTATGCCTATCAGTAGTTAGTGCCTTCAGTAGTTTGAATCTTTTATTTAGCTGGCAGTAGTGGCGCTCGCTGTATTGCAGTAGTTCGAGTAACGAAGATTTTTGTGAGGTAAGTGATTTGTGAAAGCTATAGTTTAATGTTAGTGAGGGCCATTCTTTTGTAGGGATTATTGAAAGTCAGATTCCGTTGCGCTAAAAATATTGTGTGTCAGTGTAAGCACAGTCATGTAAAATTTTTCTAAGGGGACGTTTCAGGGGTGCAACATACACAGAGACTAGCACTTTGACGATGTGATGCATCAACTGCTGACGGTCTTACCATAGTTAACTTGAATGATAAATTTTCTATGCCTGTCGATGAATCTGTTCTGAATATAGTATTTACTGAAGTCCTCAGTTTAGTCATACACCTGTTCTGTACAGCATACTCTGTGTCATTATTGAATTTAGCGAGCTGTCATTTACTCAGAAGTAACGTCTGAAAGTTGAGACGTTATATTTAAATTACAACTAGCACTGGGAAGTTAACAGCTCTCCGTAACGTGTAGTTAATATACAAGCAGAAAAAGTGGTACGCTTTTAATGCTCAGGTTGCGGGAGAAAGGCTACTGTAAGGCTGTGTTCCCGAGAACTGTCTTTTCTATGTGCCCTGCACAGGCTGAAATCCACCGGGTGGCTGTTCCTGCTCTCGGCTGTGGCCAATAATGCGGAGGTATGGGCCACTGCCGATCCATTTTCCGAGAGCCCCTTTCCACCCAGTCTGGCCCATAGTCCTCGGCCACGCCCCCCGGTCTTTTGATCGAGAGTCCTTGGAGAGACTCCTCCATCGTATCATAACGTCGCGCTCCTCTTATTTTTGCTCCTCGTACTTCTCCCCCCGCAGATGCACGGGACGGCCGTTCGCCGACGCAGCAGTGGAGGGTGGGTGAGGGCGTATTGTCTGCTGCTATGGAGGCAGTAATATCCACAACGACGCAGCACGCGAGGTGGAACTGCGCCACTTGTCGTCCATGAATGTAGTCCCGAGGAGGGCAGTAAAAGGCTCGTACGAGAGCATAAACGGGCGCTGCAGACAGAGCGTGCCACACGCACAGACCAACTGGCGGAAAAAACAAGTGAGTAAGAGAGCCTAAGCTCACTTGTCCTGGAGGTATCTTTGTGTGTAGGCAGCTGCCCCGCCTGTAGATGGCAGTGGCGCACGGACGCGTGGGATTTGTTCCGTTAAATGTCGAATGTGGTGTCCATGATAGAGAATTTTGTGTGAGGAACGTCTACATCTACCACTATATAAATTACTAAGAATCCAGGTACAGCGCTTGGCGGAAAGACCCTCGTTATTTACCCCTATTAGTCCCGTTTCACTAACGAACGGTGCGTAGAAAATCTGTAGGTATGGTCCTACAAGCTGTATCGTCCATCGCCCTTTTCCTGAGGGCTTCTGCAATATATACGATGGAGGCAGCAGAATCACTGTATAGTCACCGATATTGCCTCTTTAACCGATTTATTAACGAACAGCCACCACAGATTCAGAAAATATCGCTCTTGTGGAATGTAGCAGGCACACTACTCTCACGAAGTAGTGAATGCTAATGATAGCGGATGTCACATTTATTCCTTATTTTTAGATTTCCAGAGGGTTTTTGACACCGTACCTCGTAATAAAATTGCCTCCCTATGGAGTAACGTCTCAGCTGTGAGACTAGATTCGTGATTCCTTATCAGAAAGTTCTCAGTTCGTAGTAGCTGATGGGAAGTCGCCGAGTCAAAACAAAAGAAACAGCTGGCGTTCCCCAAGGATGTATTATAGCCCCAAGGCTGTTCCTGATCTACGAAACGATTTAGGAGACAATCTGAGTAGCCCTCTCAGATTGTTTTCAGATAAAGCTGTTATTTAAGTCAGCAGATGATAAAAACCAATCACAAAGTGATTTAGAAAATATATGTGTAGGATGCGAAAAGTGTAAATTGACTGTAAATAATGAAAAATGTGACGTCATCAACACAAGTAGACCCTACTAAGAGATATCCGCTAAATTTCGCTTACACAATAAATCACACAAATCTAAAAGTTGTAACTCCGAGTGCAAAACGACAGAGGTCTTATTGTAAATATCTTAAACAAATTGTGCCAGCGTGGCGAACATCAAACGAAGTGACACTAAAACCATCCAAAGTGACATACGAATGTGAAATACACTAGCTTTTAAACGAATGTGTTAACACATCTACTGTCAAGAAGATACAAGTTCAAGAGAAAAAATTAACTCCTCCAAAGGCCCTGGAAGCTATACTAATCTGTAACGTGTCTGGATGGAAGTGCGCATAGTGCGACAGATTCTAGCTGAATAAAGACACGAGTAATGGAAAAACAGACACCGAGCCTAACTAATAGTTTTTGCCTTTCAGTTTTTGTGTTTTTCACTGTAATACTGCCTGCTTAGTGACTGCCCCCGCAGATAGTGTTACTCTCTGGCTAATGATTAATTGTGAAAATACCATTTAAATTTTTGTTGTCAGTACTTTGTTTTCAATACAAAATAATATGCACGTTAAACTTCGATATCATTGTTGTATACAGCAGGAAATAATTTGAAAATATTTTCATCCAAAATTAATACCAACAACGAAGTCAGCAAGCGCAGTTTGATTTCCACCAGAAAAGCAGATCGATCTCATATTTGAACTGGCGGCTTTAATTTTGACACATTTTCACAACTGTAATAACGAATTATGCCAGGTATTTCTGGACTTCTCCAAAATTTACTTTCTTTCATCATAGTCAAAACAAATAAATTCCCACTATCGCTTTCATTACCTTTCAAGATATAGCCAGGCATTGCTGCTCGCTACCACTAAGACGTTCTCTAGACACTGCTCTGAACTATCTCCCCAAACTGCGTATGTTATTTTATTTTGGCGTTAGCGTGCTGTACGTTGTCTTTGCCTAGCAGCAAACCGAGGCTAATCCCGAAATCAGCTTAGCCTATAAAATCCGTTATCTCATCTTCGGATTCTGTCAATTCAGAATCATTTCTTTATTCGCGATGTGCCTCCTTTTCCAGCACGGGTTAGACTTTTAGAGAACGCGAAAGAACAATATAACACAATGGGAACAGCTGTTGGTATTACATCTTTGCACAGAAGTTATTAGTGGCAAGGGTGGTAACATTTCTACTTTCAGCTATAAGCTTCTATCTTGCTATTATTAGAAATTAATCACATCCACCGACAAACTTTCAGAGGCAGTTCACGGGTACCGTCTGTGAATTTTGGTACGGTGCAACGACGGTCTTCGGTGACTTGTTATATAGTATTAATGCATTTATGATTTTTTCGGTTTTATTACGAGATATATTTTTGTTTCTGTGAAAATACGCGGTGACCAAAACGTAGTGACACTTAAGCATCCAGTTATTCGTGTACTCCTATGTACAGATGGAAAACAACTGTGATGGGGTTGCGTTCACGCCGGGGACAGTTGACCACAGCATCGTCATCCCGCTTTCCCATTGCAGTCAGAGAACCCATACACGAGGTGCTTAACTGACAGCTTCCCATCAGTTGTTTCCATGCCACTGTGTATCACTGTTAACGTGCAAACAACACTGCTAGAAAAACTAAATCGGGAGAGGACAAGGCAGTTTCCAACGTTGAGAACCAAGTGTAACGTAGGCCTCACTTTCGTCAGCAGCGAGTACCAGGAGTAAAACAAAGAAGTTTGTTTCCAAACGAGATACACAGCACATACCGTCGACATTTGTAGCGTTGTGCTAGTACACTCCTGGAAATTGAAATAAGAACACCGTGAATTCATTGTCCCAGGAAGGGGAAACTTTATTGACACATTCCTGGGGTCAGATACATCACATGATCACACTGAGAGAACCACAGGCACATAGACACAGGCAACAGAGCATGCACAATGTCGGCACTAGTACAGTGTATATCCACCTTTCGCAGCAATGCAGGCTGCTATTCTCCCATGGAGACGATCGTAGAGATGCTGGATGTAGTCCTGTGGAACGGCTTGCCATGCCATTTCCACCTCGCGCCTCAGTTGGACCAGCGTTCGTGCTGGACGTGCAGACCGCGTGAGACGACGCTTCATTCAGTCCCAAACATGCTCAATGGGGGACAGATCAGGAGATCTTGCTGGCCAGGGTAGTTGACTTACACCTTCTAGAGCACGTTGGGCGGCACGGGATACATGCGGACGTGCATTGTCCTGTCGGAACAGCAAGTTCCCTTGCCGGTCTAGGAATGGTAGAACGATGGGTTCGATGACGGTTTGGATGTACCGTGCACTATTCAGTGTCCACTCGACGATCACCAGTGGTGTACAGCCAGTGTAGGAGATCTCTCCCCACACCATGATGCCGGGTGTTGGCCCTGTGTGCCTCGGTCGTATGCAGTCCTGATTGTGGCGCTCACCTGCACGGCGCCAAACACGCATACGACCATCATTGGCACCAAGGCAGAAGCGACTCTCATCGCTGAAGACGACACGTCTCCAGTCGTCCCTCCATTCACGCCTGTCGCGACACCACTGGAGGCGGGCTGCACGATGTTGGGGCGTGAGCGGAAGACGGCCTAACGGTGTGCGGGACCGTAGCCCAGCTTCTTGGAGACGGTTGCGAATGGTCCTCGCCGATACCCCAGGAGCAACAGCGTCCCTAATTTGCTGGGAAGTGGCGGTGCGGTCCCCTACGGCACTGCGTAGGATCCTACGGTCTTGGCGTGCATCCGTGCGTCGCTGCGGTCCGGTCCCAGGTCGACGGGCACGTGCACCTTCCACCGACCACTGGCGACAACATTGGTGTACTGTGGAGACCTCACGCCCCACGTGTTGAGCAATTCGGCGGTACGTCCACCCGGCCTCCCACATGCCCACTATACGCCCTCGCTCAAAGTCCGTCAACTGCACATACGGTTCACGTCCACGCTGTCACGGCATGCTGCCACTGTTAAAGACTGCGATGGAGCTCCGTATGCCACGGCAAACTGGCTGACACTGTCGGCGGCGGTGCACAAATGCTGCGCAGCTAGCGCCATTCGACGGCCAACACCGCGGTTCCTGGTGTGTCCGCTGTGCCGTGCGTGTGATCATTGCTTGTACAGCCCTCTCGCAGTGTCCGGAGCAAGTATGGTGGGTCTGACACACCGGTGTCAATGTGTTCTTTTTTCCTTTTCCAGGAGTGTATTTTCAATGCAACACCAATACAAAGGATAAGAAGTCAAATGAAATTTAATTAACGAACCACTGGAGACAATGGGTTCCCTATTCTGTATTAAAGTACTTGAAAAATAAAGCTGAGCAGCCTCAGAAATTTTGTAGGTCGAGTTCTGGTTACTCCGTATGTGACCTTACAGTCGTCATGAAAATGCTTGCAGTGGTCCACAAACCTCCTTCACTGAAAGTAGTTTTTAGCGTACACTTAACGTACCATCTCACACGGCAAATAGTAGCAAAGAACAAATCAGCTTCCATTTGTTTCCGACGAAGTTGTCCTGCCATAAACTTACATTGTTTGCTTGTTCATTAATGCACTTAAATTTAACTGGATGTTGCTCTCCGTAATATTCGCTAGGAATTACTGACTTAATCAGTTGTATTCCGGCAGGTGTTGAAAGTGGAATGTGAGCGATGCGGAAATATGAAAGTGCGATTTTTTTTCGTGAATGGTCTTTGAACGTTTTAAATTGCAAATCAAATTTTTTGCCTGGCGCTGGTCTCCGTACAACGCCAAATTGGTGTATTTGCAGTCCTACGTCTTACGTTGCAGTAACACGTAACCTTTACAGTTATTGCAAACCCAGTAACGTTACCCATTTTGGAGGACTTTAGTTGACCGTGGACGTGCATCCAATGGACAGCACTGTGAATATGAATTTCTTTTTCTAAGCTTTGGTTTAAGAGGAATGAACTCAAGCAATAGCTGGTCACTGATCAACCTTCTTCAGACTACAGTAACTGTATGTGGCAATATAAACAAAAACGGTCGTCAGCTCAAATCGAGCAAATTTTAATAATTTAAGCACTTTTAGAAAGAAAACAAAGCTTTAAATTCTCTCTACTGTCAAAGGTGAAACAAAAATACGTGGGAGAACTGAAAAGAAATGCCTCTGATTTTTTTAATGAAAACTTATACAGATTTTGGCATAAAATAAACGTTATTCACAGTATACCTCTTTATTGTTCATATCTACATAGTCCGCCTCCGGTAGCTGAATGGTCAGCGTGAAGGATTGTCAATCCTCTGGGCCCGCGTTCAATTCCCGGCTGGGTCGGGGAATTTTCTCCGTGCAGGGACTGGGTGTTGTGCTGTCGTCATCATCATCCTTTCCTCCTCCATCGACTGCAGGTCGCCGAAGTGGCGTCAAATTGAAAGACGGGCACCCGGCGAACGGTCTTACCGACAGACGGCCCTAGCCATACGATAAAAAAAAAAAGCAAGTATTTGAGGACTCTGCCGCTAGAGAGCTCTGAATTCTAGCATCTAATATGGCGGAGTGTGACATAACTACGTCGGTGCACGAGAAACAACGTGCTGTTTCGAATTCGAAAAGATCTTCCACACAAGGAGCACCCTCTCCTTTAGCGTGACAATGAGAGGCCACACAGGAGCGCTGAGACATCTGCAACGATCCGACACCTTGGGTTCATTGCCATTCGATCATCCTCCATACACTCCCGAATTGGTTCCATTCACTTTTCACGTGTTTCCAGAACTTAAAGAAAATCTTCGACGGCGGGGTCAGGGATTTTCTCTGCCTCGTGATGACTGGGTGTTGTGTGATGTCCTTAGGTTAGTTAGGTTTAAGTAGTTCTAAGTTCTGGGGGACTGATGACCATAGATGTTAAGTCCCATAGTGCTCAGAGCCATTTGAATATCTTCGAGGACTTCACTTTGGTAGTGATGAAGCCCCGTATAAACAGATGCTAGGTTGTGGCTCCGTGACGGTATCAACAAACTGGTCTATCGTTGAGAGAAACGTATTCGTCGCTATGGTGACTGTGTTGAGAAATAAATATGTAGACATGAAAAATAAAATTGTGTGGATGTTAAGAACTTTTGTTTTATTTAAAAAGCTTTAAGAGTTCTCACGTAAAAAAATTCGGAGGAATTACTTTCAGCATGCACTCGTAGATTTAGACGAGAACACTATTTTCCTTTTTTTGTCGACAGTCTTCTGACTGGTTTGATAGCGGTCCTCCACGAACACTCTAGGAAGCTGAATCGTTTGTTATCACCTTGTGTTGACCCATTGATAAGCATAAATAAAGGAGTAAACTGGTTCATACTAACATGTACTAGGTGATAAATTATGTAGCACTTTTCTTCTTTAGTTAGCATCAGTTGACTACTGACAAGTACAGTTTACCCACATGGGGTCCCAGCACCTATTATGGTGTACCACTGCACTTTTGACCAAACTTTTAACGTATAAAAACACATAGAGTAACCTAGGTATTACTATGTGGAAGTTAACTATCATTAAGTTCAAAAATGGCTCTGAGCACTATGGGACTTAACTTCTGAGGTCATCAGTCCCCTAGAACTCAGAAGAACTTAAACCTAATTAACCTAAGGACGTCACACACATCCAGGCCCGAGGCAGGATTGGAACCTGCCACCGTAGTAGTCGCGCGGTTCTGGACTGAAGCACCTAGAGTCGCTCGGCCACAGCGGCCGGCTGACTTCGAAGGAAAACTTTTATCGGTCTCTCTGAGTAAAAACTCTGATTATGGTTTGGTCTTATGTAAAATCAGTAAGCCCTTCGAAATTATCTGTTGATCCACTCAGACACAATACAGTCACCTAAACAGAAGATAATGGAGTGAAGGCTGAAATAATTAATTCGGTCTTCCGAAACTGTCCCGCGAAATGCTGTAGCACGGTCCCTCCTTTCAGTCACCGTACTAACGTCGAAATGGCAGATCTTGAACCGATCACAGAATAGAAAATGAACTACATTCGCTTCGTAGTGGAAATGCATCAGGGCCAGGTGAAATCCCTATAGTATTTTATAAGGATTATGCGACAGAACTTGCTCGCCTTCTAGCCTTATTCTAGATCGATGGTGCAATGAATGGATTGGAAAAAGAGCAGGTTATTCTTGTTTTGATGAAGGGCAGCAGGACAGATGAGCACAATTATAGAACCATGTCGTTTACGTTAATTTGTTGTCGGGTTATTGAACATGTTTTATCCTCAAGAATTTTGACGTTTTTCGAGGATGAAAATCTCGTCTTTAAAAACCCACATGGATCACGCAAACTGAGGTCTTGCGGAAATCAGGTTGTTCTGTTCTAAGAGGGCCATAGTTCTGTGGAAAACAGGGCTCTGGTTAACATGTTGATGCCCTGTCTTGACTTCAGAAAGGCTTTTGACACAGTCCCTCTCTGCCATTTACTTTTAAAAAAAGTTACGAGCCTATCTAGTATTGGACAACATTTGCGCCTAGATTAAAGATTTCCTTGCAGATACAGCTCAACACGTAGTTGTTAATGGAACAAAATCGACAGGCGCAAAGGTAATTTTCGGATAATCCCAAGGCAGAGTGGTAAGACCGTTATTATTTACAATGTATACAAATGATCTAATAGAAAGCATCGGATGCTCTTTAACACTGTTCGTAGATTATGCAGTTGTCTATAACAAAGTAGCAAAGCCGGAAGACACTGTCGATTTGCAGAATGACCTGTAGGAGGTTAATGAATGGTGCAGGCTCTGGCAGTTGACCCTGAACGTAAATAAATGCAAAATATTGCGCATACGTAGGAGAAGAAAGCCATATTTACACAACTACAGAATTAATGAGAATCTGCCGAAAAGACTATCTATATTAAACTATGTGTGAGTAACTATCCACAGCGACCTTAAATGGAATGGCCACATAAATGCCAGAATGACAACATACCAAAAACCTTAAGGAAATATAATTCGGCCACCAAGGAAGTGGCTTATTAGGCACTTTTTCAACCGATTCTTGAGTGTTTTTCATCGATATTGGATCACTACCAGGTAGGACTGATAGAAGAGAGAGAGAGAATATCTAATGAAGAGCGGCGCGTTTCGTCACGGGATCGTTTAGTCGGCTCGAGAGCGTTACGAATATGCCCAGCAAACTCCATCAGCAGACAAGAGAGGCATTGAGCATCACGAGAGGTTTACTATTGAAATTTTGAGAGACCACTTTCCGGGATTAACAGACAAATTTTACTTCCTCCCACATACATCTCGCATAATGACCACCATGAGAATATTAGAGGAATTGCAGAGACTGTTACGTCAAAATGAACAGCCGAGATAGCAATAATATATCTTTATTGACCGGTTTCGGCTTATAAACAAGCCATCTTCAGAAGGTTTGGCCGCCTATGGCTGATAGTGACGGTTTCTTGTGGTACCACGAGAAATCAGAGGAGCCGTCAGCACCAGCCATAGTGGACCAAAAAATTCTAAAGATGGCTTGTATATAAGCTGAAGCCGGTGAATAAAGATATATTACTGCATCTCGACTATTCATTTTAACGGGAGCATCACGTCGCTGCTCTCCGTAGAGTATGTCGCCAAAATTTATGAATTCAGAGGCTTACCGACAATTATTCTTCCCCGCGCACCATTTGCGAATGGAATAGGGTAGGGGGAACAGTTATGGTACCAGAAGTACACTTCGCCACACACCGTGTAAGTGGCTTGCGGAGTACGATGTAGATGTAGAAAATTACGTAAATCTGAGAACATAAAAAATTACGAAAAGAATTTTGTGTGTGTGTATGTATGTGTGTGTGTGTGTGTTTGAGAGAGAGAGAGAGAGAGAAAGAGAGAGAGAGACAGAGAGAGAGAGAGACAGAGAGAGAGAGATTTAAAGTGTTCCCAATGTTACGTCACAAACATATAGTTTCACAGCCTGTAGTAGCAAGCGTGCTACAATATTTGTTACACAACAGCGCGTTGTGGTCACGCCAAGTTGGCATCTGCCAGCTTGAAGCACTAAAGGACAATTGCCGAAGGACGCCCGTGGTTGCCATAGCGACAAGCCGTTGCCGGCCATCCAATTCGCTAAATGGATTGGGGTGCCCGTCCCCACTCCTCCTCCCTGCCATTCCAGTAATCCGCTCTGATCCGCTGAGTAATTTTTAGTCACCGCCGGGGAATATGGACGGACGACTCGGCTGGGCCGTAGTCCGGCGGAATTCCTCGATCGCTGCGGCCGCCGCCACAGCTGCCGCTTTACGTAACACAGGCGCTGCGAGTTACGGGGACGGGGTGCAATTTCAGCCCGTGCCTATGCCAGGAAAATCGTGGCTGCGTTTCAGTTTCTTTATGTGCCGCGGACAACCGTAAGCTAGTACTAAGGTTTTATTTAATGAATTACAATCGAAAATACACACTCTGTTTGGAAGTTGACTAAGTCGCCTGCGTGCACGGAAATAGAAATTCATCACTCCAGTTTTTATCACGTTACTCGAGTCACGCCAGCGCAGACGAAATACAATGGTGAAAGAAAAAAAAATCGCTGCGACATAAACGAAGCCGCGCGGGGTAGCCGAACGGTTTGGGGCGCCTTGCCACGGTTCGCGCGGCTCCCCCAGTCGGAGGTTCGAGTCCTCCCTCGAGCATGGGTGTTTGTGTTGTCCTTAGCGTAAGTTAGTTTAACTTTGATTAAGTAGTGTGTAAACCAAGGGACCGATGACCTTAGCAATTTGGTCCCACAGGAACGTACAACAAATTTCCAAATTTCCATAAACGAAAATTGTTAGGCGGGTTACCGCATCTGGAAGATGATGTTTGTTCAATTTTTGCTCGAGCCGCATAGAGTGGCACTAGTGGCGCCACTATGGGAATGCAAATAAAGTTTGCTTTAAACAGCAGCTACAATGAACGTGAGTCTTACGTAGTTACCTTTGAGACTGAACGTGGCAAGTTGATATTAGTCAAGAATGCTTTGTGGGCTACAGAGACGCATTATCAACACCTCAGTAAGTTTCAGTGGGGTCGTCTAACAGAGCTACGAGAAGCTAGATGTTCCTTCAGCGACACTGCAAAAAGACTTGGTGGGATGTAACCGCTGTATGTGATTCCGGGCAGCGGTGTTCACGAGAATATACGGTCTCGAGATGACCGGACACTGAACGGCCGCCACCGAGAGGGATGACCATCCTGTTCGCCACTCTGGCGCAACGTACCGCATCTTCAGCAGCAATCTGAGTAGTAGTTGGCACCACAGCCATACAACGAACTGTTACAAACTGGTTACTTCAAGGAAAGTTCCGAGCCAGACACCCTGTATCGTGCATTCCACTGACCCTAAACCAACGCCGTTTGCGAATTTAATAGTGTCACATGATATCTCATTGGAGGGCAGGGTGGAGGTCTGTTGGTTTCTTTAATGGCAGCTGGTTCTGCCTCGGTGCCGTGATGCCCTTTGTTAGTTACAAGGAGGCCGGTTGAGAGCTTGCAACCAACCTGTTTGCGTGCTAGACACACTGGAGCTATGGCGGTGCTATACGCAGCCTTCAAGATGGCATCTGAGGTGCGTTCCAAGCAGAGCTGTCAGTCTGTTTCTACTGGTGAAGAACCAGAACATCACAGTAACTCATAGGCGATAGCGGAATGTCTAGGGAGACCTAGTAGTGAACATTAGCACGGTGATCATTGGACGAGGTGGCTGTCATCATCGCAACAAGGGGTCCTTATCCATTGGCCCAATGAAGGATGCATTCCGCGGGAGACCGTACCTGGATGAAGGGAAGTTACTAATGCAGCAAGTCGTTGGTTCTGACGTCGACCAGTAGAGTAGTATGAAGCGCGCCCTCCGAGTAAGCTGGCGCAAGGCGGTCGCACCGAAATGTCGAAAAATGGGGTTCTGTAGCCAAGAGAGTGGGGAAAAACATGGTGTATTGGAATCCTGAATAAAAAAAAACTGGCTTCCAGAAAAAAAAATGTGTTACATTACTTACTGAACGCCGCTTGTATGTTCTTGCAGCTCGTATTCTTTCTTTGTAGCCTCTTATGCTTTTTCTCTGTGTGAGATTTTCAGGGCTGATTCTGTCTGTAAATCATGTGATTATCAAATGTTTCGAAAGACTATACCCCCATTCACTCATTACTCGCACCAGCTAAGGTGACGATTCCCGTAAGAGTTAGGGCAAAGTGTGCGCATTCGCACAGAAGAAGGTCAATGGCCGCGTAGCCTTTAACTGTATGAAGATAGTAACTGTTCTCGAAAGAACAAATACCGATGATTACTGTGCAGCTTCTCTAGAATGAAATGAAATTAATCGAAACCTTCAGCTGCCGACAGGTGTTGTTGAAATAATGGGGACAGCTGAAAATATGTGCTCCGACCGTGACTCAAATCGGGGATATCCTGATAAATGGCAGACGCTCTATCCATCTGAGGCAACGAGGGCACAGAGGACAGCGCGACTGCAGGGACATATTATTATGGATAGAGCGTCTGCCATGTATCAGGAGATCCCGGGTTCGAGTCACAGTCGGAGCACACATTTTCAGCTGTCCCCATTGAGGTATTTCAATAACACCTGTCGGCAGCTGAGGGTTACGATTAATTTCATTTCGTTTTGAATGAATGTGTTCAATGCGTCAAATTAGGACCTAAGTTATGAACTTTTAATTCATTTTTCTGTGAGAATCAGACTATCATCAGTAAAATTCAGAAACGTAAGGTACATGTATTATACGACATAAAAGTTCAGCAAGTTACTTACATTTGTTTAAGTTTAAGATTAAAATACGAACTACGCTCAGTACAAATCAGATGCATAAAATAAAAATTATCACTGCTTTCATATTACCAACGCGCCCCTCCCCCCGCCAGACGCCTTGTATAATACGGACTTTATGTGCAGTGTCACATAGAATTGCTGGAACGCCTAAACAAATCTTTATTTATAATCGGATGATGTCAGATATGGCTGATCTGAAAACTGAAAGAAGCTGGCAGAGTTCGTTTACTTTCATTCGTAAAATCATAAGCGATCATCTTTTGCGGTTACCCACGGGGACAAGCTCAAGAGTTTCGAGTCCAAAAGCGTGTAATACGAATTATTGGCGATGTGAACTCAACAGTGTCCAGCAGAAGCCTCATTAATGAACTGCGGAATACTAACTGCAGGTTTCTAGTATACTCACTCGTTAATGAAAAACTGGAAATGATGGTGTGGCAATGATACTTTTCATAAACAGCATAGCTGTCTTTTAAACCAAAAGCGTATTTCATGCAAACAACGCTAAAAAAATTAATTTGCATAAATACTTATAAATTACTTACACTAGCCCTGAAAGACGCCCCATTATTCACGAAAACAGATTTTTAAATAACTTGCCAGCAACCATAAAAGGTTCAGCTACTAATGAAGTACAAATTAAGACTAGGCTAAAGGATTTATTACTGTCCATCACCTTCCATTTCATTAAAGAATTTATTAATCAGTTTTCTGTACGTTCTATTAGTAATATTAAGTGATATGAACGGAGCATGAAGTCCGAATTTTGCACAAATTCCGTTCGGTAATGCAGTACGTGTAACTAAAAGTTCCTCTTTTATATAACCTAAGAATTATCGTATGCATTTCAGCATTTCCAAGTTAGCTACTACTTTTTAATTGGATGTGTGTTTCATGTTTCTTACTTATTCCACAACCTTTGGAATATTTCATTCAAGCTCTGAGGATGATCTATGGACGTGTATTTTGTAATTATTTATGACGTGTTTTTCTTTTTGTGATAAGTTCTGCAGGACTGAGGCTCTCCTCTTTATTGATCTATGCAACTAATTATATAATAAGGTCCGAAAAAATTAACGGAGTATGTGTGTCTTGGGAGGGGGGGTAGGGGTTAGCGAGGGGAGCTTTACATCTACGAGGAACAGTCGAAAATTACTGTTTCCTCTTTTATTATTATTAGTATTTGTCAGGAATTTCAAATGCAACTAAATAGCTTGAAAACCATATCTGTGACGATTAATTTATAACTTTTCTATATAGTCACCATACATTTCCACTATTTTGGTCTATTTTTTAACATGGGCGTGTACTCCAGTGTGGTAAAAAGCACGGTCCTGCTTCTGAAGCCTTTGACGCATGTACCTTCTCATGACCTCCTCATCTTCAAAGTGAATGAGCGCCTATTAGCAGCCCGAACAGTTGGAAGTCTGCTGGTGCCACCTGAAACCTGTACAGGGGATGAGACTAGACTTCCTGTCAAGTTTTCACAGCCTCTTCAGTGGTGTGAGAACTGGCGTGTGGTCTTACACTGTCATGCAAAAGAAGAACATTCGCCGTAACTTTTGCTGCGCAAACTCCCTGAAAACGTTGAGGATTGTGATGTATTGGAGAGAATTTATTTTGTATCCCCGCTTAAAAAATTAATCATAATTATACTCTCTGCATACCAGAATACCGTAACCGTAAACTTCCCTGCCGATCGCACGGTTTTGACTTTTCCTTTCTCTGTGAGTTTTTATGCTGTCATTCACTTGGCTCCGTCCTCGATTCTGGTTCTAAAAATGGACCCATGTTTCGTCTCCGGTTACAATTTTTTTTCCAGAAACATCTCTCCTTCTAGACGTAAGCGCTGTGAGAGTTGAAAGGCAATTGTTTTTCTCGTCCCTTTATTCTGGTCAGTTGCACTTCTTGGTAGCCAAGTGCCACACACCTTTTAGTTTCGTAACTGCTGACTGACTCAACATGCATAAAAGTAAAAATAAAAAAAATCCGAGCAATTGAAAGCAAGGGCGGTAACTTTAAGCATGCAATCGAAATTACACTGTTAAATGCAGAGGAAAGAGAGGGTGGATGGAAACGATACATTGTAGGCCTCTATGCTTGCGAGAACTTCTCTGATGAGGTGACGAAAGAAGCAACAGGTAAGAGTTAGGAGATACAGAATTAGAATCAGAATTTTAAATGGTTTGGACTACTTCAAAACCACTGTTCACGTTGGTCTGTACAATGCATGATACTGGCGAATACCGTCAGACGCGCGGTAAACGTAATCCACGCTATTGCAAACATGGCAAGAGTCGACGAGTGCGAGAATTACAGGACAGTCAGATTAACAGCTCATGCGAGCAAGTTGCTGAGTTGCTGACAAGAATAACATATAGAAGAATGTAAAGTAAAATTGAGGACGTAATAGACGACGATCAGTCTGGCTTTCGAAAAGGTAAAGACAGCAGAGAGGTCATTCTGACATTGCAGCTGATAATGGAAGAAAGACTGAAGAAAAATCAAGACACATTCGTAGGATTCGTAGGCCTGAAAAAAGCGTTCGACAGTGTCAAATGGTACAAGATGTTCGAAATCCTTACGACAAAGGGGTAGGCTGTAGGGAAAGACAGGTAATATGCAATATTTATATATATATATAAAAAAAAAAGAGGGAACAATAAGAAAGGAAGACCAAGAACGAACCACTCGAATTAAAAAGGATGTTAGACATGGATGTAGTGTTGCGCCTCTACTGTCTCTAATGACGAAAATAAATGTTCCAGAATGTGATTAAAATTCAGGACGAAAGGATTTCGATGATGAGACCCACTGATGACATTGCTACCGTCAGTGAAAGTGAAGAAGAAATACAGGCTCTGCTGACTGTAATGAACCGTCTAATGATTACAGAATACGGATTGAAAGTAGACGAATTTAAAGAATTCTGCTACCTTGGCAGCAACACAACTCATGGCGAACGAAGCAGGAGGGCGTAAAATCAGATTAGCAAAGGCAAAGAGGGTATTCCTGTTCAAGAGAAGTCTACTGGTATTAAACATAAGCCTCGATTTGAGCAAGAAATTTCTGAGGAAGTGCATAGACTGTGGGGAAAACGGAACACAAGGGAATCGAAGCTTTTAAGAGGATTGGGTTGATTCGGGGGAGGAGACCAAACGGTGAGGTCATCGGTCTCATCGGATTAGGGAAGGATGGGAAAGGAAGTCGGCCGTGCCCTTTCAAAGGAACAATACCGACATTTTCCTGAAGGGATTTAGGGAAACCACTGGAAACCTAAATGAGGATGACCGGACGCGGGATTTACATGTTGTCCTCCATAATGCGAGCCCAGTGTGCTAACCACTGTGCCACCTCGCTCGCTCGAAGCATGCGGTACTACAGCGAATAATGAAATTTAGGTGGACGGATAAGATAAAGATTGAGGAAGCTCTCCGCAAAATCGACGAGGAAAAGACTATACGGAAAATACTGACAAGAAGGGACAAGACGATAACACATCTGTTAAGACATCGGGGAGTAACTTCTATTTCACTAGAGGGACTTTACAACCGTAAAAAATTTAGAGGGAAACGGAGCAAATAATTGAGTAGAAAGGTTGCTGTTGCTACTGTGTGATGAAACCGTATCGAATCAGATAGATGACTCATGACTCAAAAAAGGAAAGGAAAGAAAAGTTGTTGAATAACCATTATCATTGGGTCTTTACTGAGGGAGGTTATGCGACACATATCATCTGAAGTGTCCCGGCGGTCACCACGAATGACGTCATCAACTCGCTGAAACTTGTGTGGAACCACTGCAGTCACCAGCCTGCCGCTCCCAGATTCGACTGCCGACGGTGTTTACCCTTCAGCTGCGTTACAGCAACAAACCCAACGTCTAACAGTGCTGACATCAACTGCTGCAGTACCGTGCATATTTTTCAGTCTTTCATGAATGCGAGTCGACATCGATGTCGGCCATTTTGCAAATGACTTCATTACTTGCATCTGGTGTCGCATGAAGTTACTACTTCGGTAGACTGGAGAAGGAGCTTCGTGGAATAGCGTGAATTTTTCCATTAACAAAATTTATTTAAGGAGAAAAAAAGGATCCATCACATTTTGACTGACCCTCGTAAAATACATTTTGACAACGAAAGATTCTTTCACGATTTGCGAAATTTTCGCAGCCAAATTTCTCAGTGATCCATGACAGCATTCATTTAGGGTGTGAGAAACAGTCTGATAAGCTTGCACGGATGTTGCAGGGCAGGCTGTGCTGAGAAACAAGTGTTAAGAAAAATATCAATACACTACACAGTTTCCTAGCTAGTTATTATTGAAGTCAGCCAATCAGATCGTAAAGCTCGCAAAATTCAAGTTTCCCGCCAGAGACGTTTGACGCCAAACTTATTCTTCGTTTGATTTTCTAAAACCGGACAAGCGAGCGATAAAAAAATTGAGACAATAGTAAGAATCGAACCAGCTGTGCAACCTCGTGCGCTATCAGCTATGGTATGAGAACAACTGACAATATATCTATCCGGTGATCTACCTGAATGCGCATACGCAACTGCCTAATCGGCTAACTTCAATGCTTGTTAACTCGGAAACGGGTCAACGTACCGAATTTTTTCCTAAACACTTATTTCTCAGGACTGTTTAGCCTACAACGCCACTGCAATCTTTTCATACTGTTTCTGATAATCCTGTTTATTTATTTCAGATACGAACTAGGTAATAAATTTAGGTTTATGATTACCATCTTCGGATCTGAGTAGAAAAAGATTTTCAGTGAGATAGAGCCAACATATGTAAATATGGTAGTCGATAAGACAAGCCAAACAAGTACCGGCGTCCTCCTGTTATTACTTTGACTGTACTGTAGTTGTGTAGCTATGTTAGTACGATGTTATCGGAAAAATGTGATGCATGTTTACACAAAAAGACGTATCTTATTAAGCTTGTTTATTATTTTGACTTGTTAGTTCCTCGTCATCTGAAGACTGATTTAATGTAGCTCTCCACGCAACTCTTTCCTGTGCAAGTGTCTACACCTCTACATCACTACTGCATCTTAGATCCATTTGAACGTGCATGCTTTTGTCAAAACTTGTTCTGCATCCTCCTCATTGTTGTGAGCTCCACTGTTAGTCTGATCATAAAGCCCGTCACGGAAATAGCTGTGTCATCATTGCCAGGGTCTAGCCTGGTACATGCATAGGGTTCTTTCCGAAACTACTGAAAGCAACGCGTGGAGACGACTGCTAATCGTGATCTGTGGCCTAGATTCAGACGGTAGCTTCAGTTCCTCTCACTGGGTTGCTGAACTGCTGAGAACCACTACCGTCGCTCGCGGGTTAAAGCTGCAGGTCACAATATTCAACGCTGTCACGAAGGCCGACTGTTTCAGGATCCTAGAGGATATTCTGAACTCAAACATTATGACGTACAAGCTTCTCTCAGAGAATCAGTACGGATTCAAAAAACTACTCCTTGCAAAGAATGATGAATCGGCAAATTCCGTAACCCTACATTTTCGCAAGATTTGCGAAACTGTAACATATCGTCGAGCACGATCCAAAGCACGGTCATAAGAAGCACCTTCAAACATACGGAATTACTTCGATGATTATCTTACTGACTGTACCCACTACGTTGTAGTGCAAAAGTAATGATCCACAGAAAGACTAGCGTGGATCCTGATGCAGTTTGGAATTCCTGTGTGATGGTCTGGTTAGATGTCTGCCTATTAGACATTACGACCCTCTTCAACTGTCGGCAGTCTCTGGCAGTCAAAGACGAGATCGGCTTGTACGCTTTTGTGCTGTACGTGTCCCTTCCCGTTTCCACTTCAGCATGACATCGGAAACAGTGGACCTAGGGATGTTTAGCAGTGTGGAAATCTCGCATACAGACGTATAAGTGACACTCAATCACCTGACCACGTTCGAAGTTCTGCATAGCACGCCATTCTGCCCTCTCACGATGTCCCATGGCTACTGAGGTCTCTGATGTGGAGTACCTGGCAGTAAGTGACGGCACAATGCACCTAATGTGAAAAACGTATGTTTCTGGGGTTGCCCGGATACTTTTGACCACATAGTGTATCCATGGGAAGTTCTGAGAGTAACGTGATTTCTTTGTTCACGTGTTCAAAGACAAGTTGAAGCAGCCCATCTGTCTCCGGCATGATGCTGTCCCTCATTTGCCATTGTGTCGTTAGCACATATATAGACCAGCAGCTGTAGGACACCCAAAATTCCAGCCATTTTTCTCTTCTGCAGGACAGTGCTTCGAAACCTGTTTGTGTAATTGATCTAATTTTCCCGTCAATTCTTAGACAGTGCTCTCCTTCCCAACAACAAGAATGCTTTTATGATTAACGGGGTTTTTGGAAGCATGCACAAACATTATGAAGGCTTTTAGCGGTGAGAACAAGAGCGAACGATTACCGTTTCTGAGACATATATAGAAACCAAGACGTAACATGTGATGGATGAGCTGTCCCATTAGGATTGCTAGGAAGAATGCATCCTGTGTTATTCTGGGATGTTTTCATAAGCAGTTTCCGAAAGCAATGCAACAGGTTTACATAGCGCGTCCAGAGGGAGACTTGGCTGTTATTTACATAGACATATGACATCAATATAACTTTGACAACCTTTTAACTGCGCCTGTGAGGGTGAGCCGCTATGCCAACATCTCGCTGGGCCATTTATATAAATTGTTTAAACAATATTCCATACACTGCAATCGAATTCCGTCGAAATGACCGAGCAACTGAGTCTTTTTCCCGCCTATATCCGGCGTGGGGTGGGGAAGGGGGAGGACTGGGATGTTTCCCAAACTTAATTAATTGATCGATTTAATTAATTAGTCCATTAAATTGACAAGTTGATTTCAGGAGTGTGCTTATACCAATGAGGGATAGGACAGGAGCGTTGGAGGTTTCCTTAGGAGTTGGGGGGGGGGGCGGGGGGTGGAGTGGTGCAGGGGAATAATAGATTAAGAACCTGTTAACCAAAAGGAAGGATCTTAACAGAACAATAGGTTAATGACCTGTCAGTCAAAAGGAAGAGTAATAGCAGAACAACAGGTTAATGACCTGTCAATCAGAGGATAACAACAGGTTTTACCCTGAGTGCATAACTGACCCTGATGTTGGCAACCCACAATATGGGGCGATACCCCTGTTGCCCCACTACTAACAGCATCAGTCTCGTACGTTACATGCAGACTAATAATTATAGCCATTACCAGTTATTTGCTTTTACTGAAATTAAAATCTTATGGGATATTAGGCCATGTCATATTTCTTTTAAAATGATCGACGTTTCGACCCCTCTGCTGGTATCTTCCTCAGGATCGTCAGGTGTCCACTACTGCAAGAACACTGTTAGTTTTTAGGTTGGTTAGTACCTCCAAGTACATGTGGCAAATGAAGGGATTCTTGCGTATTGTCTCCTGGGCAGCAGGTGAGGTGTTGGAGTATGGAAGTGAAACAGTTAGTCTGTACCGACAGGAGCATTTCACTTACAATTACTGATGCAATACGACCGTGATGATGATGATGTTTGGTTTTGTGGGACGCGCAACTGCACTGTCATTTTCTTTTCACATGGGAATCGAGTGACTCTCACAAATTATGATGATGATGAAATGATGAGGACAACACAAACACCCAGTCTCCAGGCAGAGAACATCTCCAACCCGGTTCGGAATGGAACCTGGGACCCCGTGATCCAGAGGCAGCAACGCTAGACCCTAGACCACGAGCTGCGGACAGTATGATCGTGCAGAAAATATCAGATCGTAAAGTTCGTGACGTGTTTGTGGGGTGATTGTTCGAAAAAAATAAAAAAAACCACAAAACCATTGATGTGTGTACATATTAAACTACCACACATAAAATTATCTGCCATCATAGCCTTTTGACCCATATACAGGGTGCCCCATTTATCTTGACCACCCTAAATAACTGTTCGTCCAGAAGCAAATTACAAAATGTTTCAAGCAAATGTTCTTTACCCGTCAGGGGGGCATCAATCAGCATGATTGCCTTCATTGTAGATTTGCTTTTTACAAAGATGTGAACAGCGATATGACTTTTTTAAATGGCACCCCGTATTTTTTATTCGGTAATTCATTTCCTCTCCTAAAGAGCTATTCAAAAACGTATCACAGTGTACCATTCACTGAAACACAACGTTGTTAATTACATAACACAACACCGACGTTGACGCTCTCAGCGCTTAGTGCAGGTACTCGGGGTAATAGAACACATCCACGTGCTGACGTTGACAGAGGGCAAATGTAAACATAAGTAGAATGCACACCCGTCATTCCTTCAACCATCGTCAGTGGAAGAATTGTGTGAGTAGAACGTACACCAACGAAGAGAAGGTAGAAATGCTACTCACCTATGGGGAATGTAAGTTAGCAGAACAGTAATTGCTATACTGTTTTCTTATGTACAGGTTCATTTAGTACAGTAGTTTAGTACTTTTAGATACTGTTGTGTAGAGAAGACATTCAGTAAAGGCTGACCCTAGTACAAACTGCATCGACATAACTTTTCTGTTATTCTTGTTGTTGCAGGTACGCGAAATGCTACGCAGGCAGCGGATCTGTACAGAGAGCGATATCCTGAAGAGAACCCACCTTCCATATGGTCGTTTTCTCGTCTTGTTGCGACGCTTCGGGAAACGGAAATTTTAAACTCACGACAACGTAGTCGTCGTAGCACTCGCACAGACGAAGCTGCCGAAGTTACTGTTCTGTTTCCGTTGCTATGAATCCACATGTGGGCATACGACAGTTTGAACACGAGAGTGTACATCGTATTCTTACACGTCACCGGTTCCATACTTACCATGTACACCTACATCAAGAATTGCATGGGAATGACTTCCAGAATCGTGTACAGTTCTGTCAGTGGGCACAGCAGCAAATCCTCGCCAACCCAAACTTCTTCTCCAATGTTCTCGTATTTACCGATGAATGTTCCTTCTCAAACAAAGGACAGGTAAACACAAGGAACATGCATTATTGTTCCAGAGTCAACCCGCGATGGCTTAGACAGTGTCAATGGAGAGTTAACGTCTGGTGTGGGATGCTTGGTACTACAATTATAGGCCCTTATTTGATCAATGGTAGTCTAAACGGTACAGCGTATGCCAGCTTCCTCAGACGAATTCTTCCACCTCTTCTGGATGAAATGCCGCTAAGAACCAGAATGCTTATGTGGTATCAACACGATGGATGTCCAGCACATAATGCCTTGCGTGCACGTCGTGTTCTGTATCGAAGGTATCATGCCAGATAGGTTGGTCGAGGAGGAACTGTTACTTGCCTGCTAGTCTCCTGATTTAAATCCTCTGGACTTTTTTCTTTGGGGATGCATTGAAGACGTTGTCTATTGCGATATTCTAACAACTCCAAAGGACATGCAGGAATGAATCGTGCTTGCTTGTAATTCTCTTCAGCAGGCAACACAGGAAGCAGTGAATAATTCTTTCATTCAACGAGTGCACCAGTCTATCGGTGCCCAGGGACACCATTTTGAGCACCTTTGAATGTTCTACTCTTGGGCAATGGTACAGGATAGTCAAAGTCAATTTTATGTTATGGTTTTACTTGGTTTCATTTGTTTTCTGACAACTCCAGCAAGTGGACGAGTCCGTGATCCTAGGCTCAAAGTCAATGTTGTGTTATGTAATTAATAAGGTTGTGTTTCATTGAATGGTACACTGTGATATATTTTTGAATAGGTCTTTAGGAGAGGAAATGAATTACCGAATAAAAAATACAGGGTGCCATTTAAAAAAGTCAGACCTCTGTTCATATCTTTGCAAAAAAACAAAGCTACAACGAAGGCAATCATGCTGATTGATGTCCCCCTGACGTCTAAAGAACATTTGCTGGAAAATTTTGTAACTTGCATCTGGACAAACTGTTATTTAGGGCGGTCAAGGTAATTGGGACACCATGTATGTGAGCGCAGTAAAACAACGAACCATGTGCGAGTAATGATATAAAGGAAATAAATTATCGTTAATTAGCTGTAGAGGTGTAAGATCCCAGAATTAATATTACTCATTAACGATAACAGCAGAAATATTATATTTGGAATAGGATGATTGTTAAAAGTTAAGTCTCATAGTGCTTAGAGCCATTTGGTGGTTTAAACTAAAATTAAAGACCAGTTACTCATTAAACTTGGGAAGTATTGTACATGGAGGAAAAAGACAGGACATCAACAGTATTGCAGTGAAGAACTCGATAACGTATCATAAGATAAACAAAAACTGTGAATGCTAGATTGTGAGGCTAAAGGTAAATTCAAAGAGCGAGACTAAAACAGCAATCAGCTGTTACCACAGAAGACACACAACAAATGTAGAAGTTTATAATCTTTTCTATTCTTTCAGAGAATATTTTTGCATATGCATACCTGTTTTTTTTTTCCTTGAGTCACCAGTCGTCTGACTAGCTAGGCGTGGCCTGCCACGAATTCCTCTCCTGTGCCAATATTTTCATCTCAATGTAGCTTACAACCTATATCCTCATTTATTTGCTGGATGTATTCCAATCTCTGTCTTGCTCTACAGTTTTTAGCCTCTACAGCATGGAAATCATTCCCTGATGTCGTAACAAATGTTCTGTCAACCAATCCTTTCTTCTTGTCAATATTTTCAATATACTGCTTTCCTCGCCGATGGTGGACTGGTAACTAAGGAATGAGGAGGTTCTCCACTTCCTCATTCCTTTTTCGTGCGGTAGCGTTCTCGCTTCCCACGCCCGGGTTCCCGGGTTCGATTCCCGGCGGGGTCAGGGATTTTCTCTGCCTCGTGATGGCTGGGTGTTGTGTGCTGTCCTTAGGTTAGTTAGGTTTAAGTAGTTCTAAGTTCTAGGGGACTGATGACCATAGATGTTAAGTCCCATAGTGCTCAGAGCCTCATTCCTTGCCTTACAAGTCCACCGAATTTTCATTATACTTCCGTAGCACCACATCTCAAACGCTTTGGTTCTCTTCTGCTCCAGTTTCCCCACAGTGCATGTTTCACTGCCATACAATGCTGTGGTGCGAACATATATTATCAGAAATTTCTTCTTGAGAATAAGGCCTACGGTTGATATAGGTACATTTCCTTTAGGCAGGAATTCCCTTTCTGCTTGTGCTTATGTTCTCGTTGCTCCGTCTGTCCGTCTGATAATAAACTGACGGAAATGAAAAGTATTATACCATGAACACCTTGATCGAGCGCTACCAGACATACTCCAACACATTCACGACTAAGAGAAATGTTCATAAAAATTTCCTTCTTACTTAAGCTTATTTTCAGTACAGATAAAGCCATCCCCACGGTTGAAGAGTGCAGTGAGTCCAATATCGCTGTCGGATGTGTCTAAAGTAAGCCAAATTTTTAAAATTTTCTATTCTGAGAACAACTCAGTCATTGGTGTCAGGGACATGGGAGCAGACGGTTCACACCAATAACTGCAGTGGAAGGAAATCAGAACAGGTAACGACGAGACTGACTCAGGACAGCAATGTGGCGAAAAGAGCAGACACAGTTGCTTCCAGAAGGACTGCACCACGAGAAGATCGTTGGATTCTTCTACTGGCTCTAACGGATAGACGGACGACCACAGAAACCCGGGCAGAAGCTTCATGCAGAGTGCTACAACAAATAGTCGGGGACTGATTACTGGAATCTAGGCTGTGAATTCGAGTTGCGAAGTATTGTTTACCAATGACACCATACCACAGACAACATGGACGTGCTTTGCGCAGAGCTACACTCAACTGGGCCATTGAGTCGCATTCTGTGGCTTGCTTCTGCTTGTGGTGTTTATACAGGAGACAGACCTGGAAAGGCCTCTAATTTGTCAGCCGTATAGCCTGTCTGGCATGCATCATGGGTCTCGTGCATGGCAGTAAATTCCTTAATAAGAGATGCGGAAGTTGTTTGCATCTAGGTCTCAACGTATACGTGAATCTATTCGTGCACACTGAGCTCACAACTCACTCTGATATTGATGGCAGACAGCAGTTTCAAATTCAATGAAAGTTTAATCTATTTTCAGAAGATGGCGACCCATAAGTCGTAAATATTTTGAGAATATAATATTAAGATCAGTTACGTAAATAGCCACTCCTTCCCCCACCCCCCCCCCAAAAAAAAAAACCTTGATCCTTGCCTTTCTCAGCGACAGAGCTAACAGAGCTAGCCATATTGCAGGCGCAACCACAAATAAACGGTATCTGTGGAGACGCCAGATTAACCAATGGGTCCTGAAGAAGGGCAGCCGCCTTTGCAATTGTTGCAGGATAACAGTCTGGGTGACTCACTTGTTCTCCTAACTGTAGCCTACATGTCCTTACTGCGCTGATACTACCAACAGCTGAAAACAAGAGGAAACTAAAGCTGTTTGTTTTCGTGGGGACATGCAGCTCAACTCTATGGATTAATGATGATGGCACCATTCTGAGTAAAAAATTTCGGAGGTAAAATAGCACTTACTTCGGATGTCGGGGGTGACTTCTGAGGAGGATTTCATCAGGAGAAACGAAATGAGCAGTCCACGGAGTGGTGCTTATAATGATAGATCCTATCGTAGATCAGAAAACTTAGTGGATATGTTGAAGTTACATGTAGACTGAAGTAGTGCAGTGTGGTTCCAGAAAGATCAGAACTTATTCTCAGGTCGGTACAGGATTATCAACATAAAATCAAATATGGATAATACAGGAATGGATATATTAATGAATAAGGGAAAAGGATAGAAGGTAAATTACTAAGAACAACGACAGACATGAAACCAGCGCGCACCAAAATAATACAAGTTTATATGCAAACTAGTTGCGCAAATGGTGATGGGAAATGTGATGAAATAAAACAATATATTCAGATAGTTGAAGGAAAGGTAAATTTAATTGTGATAGAGACTGGAATCTGATAGCAGGAGAAGAAATAAAAGGAAAACTATTAGGTCTGGTGGAGAGAGTGGGAGTGAGGAAGGAGAGGGGGGGGGGGGGGGAGGTGAGGAATGGAAGAGGAAGCTGTCTGGTGGAGTTTTGCACAGAACGCAATATATTCGACGCTGACACATTGGTTAAGAGTCTCATAAGAAGACTGTAAACGTGTAAGAGACATGGAGACTCTAGAAGGTTTGAGACTCGTTATGTAGTGGTAAGACAAGACACTTCTAAACCAAATTTCAAACTGTAACACGTTTACAGGGGCAGATTTCTTCAAATTGTAATTTGTTTCCAGGCGAGATGTGGACTCTGACTATAATTTATGGGGTGTAAACTGCATCTCAAAACTTAAGAAATTAAAATTGAAGGAGATTAAGAAAGTGTAGCTTGGGTAAACTGAAAGAATCATAGGCTGTTGAGAGTTTCAGAGGGAGATCTAAACAACAACTGACGGAAAAAGGAGATCGACTAGGTAACGGCTCAAGTCCTAGTAGAAATCCTTGGATATCACAAGAGATGTTGAACTGAAGGGGAAAATATGATAGTGCAGTAAATGAGACAGACGAAGAGGACATGCAGACATCAAAGAAATAGGATCAACTAAAAGCACAAAACTGCCAAACAGGGACGGCTACACTATAAATGAAAGGCTGTAGGAACTTGCATAACTAGGGAATGGATCGTTGCCATACTTTCGAAAGTTGAAGAGACCTTGACAGAAAAGAGAATTGAGCCGTGCGTGGTTCATGATTGTGACCTGTCCTTCCTGCATTCCTGAAATGGCGAGAATTTTTTTTTTTTTAGTTTTGTGTTAGTGTCTTCAGTGACGGTACCAGCGTTATCGATAGTAGGTTCGTGTTACTATCTGTGGAGGGATCGCGAGTATTTTCCGGGTTCTTCTCTGAGGCGATGTGACGGAGTCGGTGGAGTGAGTCGGTGCAGTGAGTAGGCAGAGTTACTCGGAAGGCAGACAGTCGCATGTTAGTCAGTCGGCCTTGAGTCTCAGCCCCCTTTGGGTTGTGGACTGAGTTGGGTTCGTCGTTACTCGGATGTTGGACGAGTTGCAGTCAGTAGCAGACAGGTCCTCATGGTGCAAGTGTGCGCCGGGACCATGGTCGGCGCTGATGGAAGGCCGTTGGTCGGTCGGTCGACTGGTCGTCAGATGGCGACATGTGGTCTGCTGATCACTGACACCAGTATCAGTAGGGCAAGAGTTGGCAGACAGCAACGGCCGGGTCCGTATGGTGTTAGTATTCGCCGGGACCGCTGTTGGCGAAAGTTGGCTGCCGTTGGTCGTTTGCTCGGCCGGTCGTCTCTCTCGATGACGTCTTGGATCCTCAGGACGAACACCATTTTCTGAATCGGGATGTGGTTGGACCTTGTAAGTTCGTTAAAACTGAGCAGTGACGTAGTGTCCACAGCGCGAAGTCAGGCCGGGGCTGTTGGTGGCGGGCACGCGCTGTTGCATTTGGAGGCGCTAGCTATGTGAGCGACTTTTCGCTTTCTTCCGAAGCAGGATCCTCAAGTTGAGTAATTAGTTGCCTGTTCTTAAAACTCGACTGTTACGATTTCTTCGTTTTGGTGGATTGTTCTTTCCTCAGCCGTTGACGCGTGTGATAACAAGTGGCGCGTGTTGTTGCCTGGAACCCGCAGCCTTCTTCCGTAGTGATAGATAGTTGGTGCCAAGAGGAGTACAGTAAACTTATCTTGGTGCTGGGCATAGTATGGCACGTTGCATTGTCCTGCTGGTGGATGGTATAGCGCCGACGAAACACAAACTGCATATAGGGGCAGCAAGGTCCCCAAGGATAGATGCATACTTGTGCCGATTCACTGTGCCTTCCACAATGACGAGATTACCCAGGAAGGCCACTATAACAATTCCCGGACCACATCGCTCCCCTCTCCGGCTAGGACTTATAACCACTCAGTACACTTCCAAGTAATTAGGTCTTAAATGGACCATGTATTTAAAACTCCCTGTTGCGTGGTAACACATTTATCTACTCCGAAGAATAAACGAAATCCGTGAAATGTAGGTGCAGTTATAGCCGATTCAAATATTCGCCACGCCATTACATACTTTAGCACTACTGCAATACAGCCATTTCTCAACACAAGAATCGCAGCGAGATTTGCTCGACTCTCTCTCTCTCTCTCTCTCTCTCTCTCTCTCTCTCTCCGTCTCAACACTCTCACACGTTTTGCTCTCACTGAACTCAAATGTTGGTGCTCTTGCGCACCCAGCGATAATGAAACTGCCAGCTCACAATTTTCTCTGACAATATCGCACCGCCCTGGCTAAACCAACGTGTGTACTTATAATTATGTTACAACTAACACTTATTTAACTTTGCAATGAGAAAACATTCCTTTACATCATACAAACATTAGGAGACTTGTTCACAAACTTTGATTCACGTAAAAATATAAATTGGACATTAGAATTGCAAGAAAAAGATTTGATAGCCTACAGAGTTGTTGTGTTACCATAGCAGGGAGTTTGATTTCTGAAGTTTAGCATCGTACACTCTTACGGCCGTCTATTAGATGTATCATAAAACGCGAATCATCTGAAAAGGCCACCTGTCACCATTCAGTGGACCTCCAGTGGCGTTATTGGCATAGAAATTCCAGCCATTGTTGCCGAATAACAACACTTAGCATTGGTGCACGAACCACGTGCCCGCTCAGATGCCCGTACGCAACAACGTTCGCTAAAAGGTCGTTGAGGAGACACTGTTGATAGCCCCTTGGTTAATCAGGGTGGTCAGCTGCACATTAGTCGCAAGTTTGTCCGCCTGTACAAATCTCTATACCTGTTGTCCAACCCTGTTATCCGTGGGCCGTGCTGCGGCGTAGTTACCTCGGTGTCACTTTTGCATAGCACCATTTCACTATGCACAGTTTACAGAATTGTCACTTTCGTAAGTGCTTCTATTCTTGGCCTGAATGCCAAAGATCTTGCTATTTTGAGAAACCTTATGTACCCTCGACTGCCAACAGTGCCATATACCGTCTTCAAATGGTAATTGTTCATTGATATCGAATATAGGTGGTCAATGTGACTGGACCGTATACATAACACCGTCGCTAGCATTAATAATGGCTTCATCTCGGTAGAAAGTGAGTCTTTATTTTTTTTTCAGGTAAACCATATCAAGCTGGAACCACGCTGTAATGATAACATTCCGCAGAGCTATCAAATTATGGGGCCGTTATCTGGTACGTGTCACCTGCTGTTCTAAAGAGGTCCACACATTTTCCATTGCTTTAATGTTGCTGATGCAACGGGCCCCTTCAGGTGCGATAATATGTGAGCCTTCGTCAGATCACAAAAAAATACCTGCCCCCCATCCAAGTTACAGCGAAGCCCGACGGCAGAAGGTAGAATTTCTTTGATGTACTTGTTTTCAAAAAAGATGATAACTTGGGCCACAGCGCTTGACTTCGGTGACCTCATGTGAACCGGTGTTGCCAGTATGGCAATGCCGTTAGCATCATTTAGGGAAAATATTAATAAATCCGACTCACCGCGAGTAACAGCGGGGTCCTTATATACTGAAACAGTGATCAAAGCAGAGCCTTACATGGTCATTTACGGAATAATGTGAAATATGAGCAACTAACGGTCCCTCATGTGCCTAAAATGGATTGAAAAACATTCTGGTAAAGACGCACTTATTCAGACTTTCCAAAATCCAGTATATAACTATTTTAAAAGCTTAGCACAAAACTGACATGAAGTGAAACAAGGTGAATATCTTATCGTACCTATACAACTAAATTGGCAGAAAGCAGTGTATTGCGAACTCAGATGCCAATAGGCTGCACTTACTCATAGCACGACAGCGCACTTTATTGTGTACCAACAGGCGGCGTGTTAAGACCTACGGTAACTGCGGACTTGGAGAGAGAGGTAAATTCGTAAAAATTTGTATTAGTACCAATGTTGTCCAATGGAAATCAGCACTTGATGATGGTAAAGTGGATTTAATACAGCAAATTAAAAGTTATAAACTAGGATATACAACGATGATTTGCAAAAGTAATTAGTAAAAGGGTCTACACTAATGGGGTGTGATTTGCTGAAATCGTAATTGATTTAAAATTCAGTAAGAAGGATAAAAAGTTAAAGAGACAAGGTTATATAAGTTTCTTAAAAAAATGGAACCAGAACAAAAGTGGAATTAACTGATTGCTCTACACGAACTGATTGAATCGAGGCTGTAGAGAAGTTTGGATGCAAGTAGATAAACAGAGATTTCCAAGATGATACAAGGTAGTGCAACATATAATAAAACGAAAGGTAGCAAGGCGCAAAGATCCATTGGCATTCGGAGACATTTCAGGCCAATCCATCGTGGACACCCTATGACTTGTTCCCACGTTATACAGAGGCTGCTGAGACGTTTGGGATCATTTCCTCTTGAAGCACCCAGTTTGCCTCGTTCGAACCAAATAGATTCTTAACGGACCGCAGAAGTCATTTTTGATAAATATGTTTATTCAGATATTTGGCACTCATTTTAAACTGCAGCCGACAAAACAAAACTTTCAACTCTCATGCTGTTTACACGGTGCAAAAACTCAATGATTACAGATTCGAGACCTCTACCAGAGGTGTCGCTGCGGACGTTACATTTAAAATTATGACGTACACTTTCTTGTGACACCGACTGTACATCAAAACTTCTACCTGTCTGGCCACTAGATCTTACTGGGCAGTCATCTTATGACGTATGATTTTAGAAAGAGGGCTGTTCAGCAATCTATTCAGATGTGACATGAAGGTCGCCTTTTATGGGATAGTAGATGGTTAGAGGAACGATGGATGACATCCGCAGGTGTGGGCTTCCGGTAAATGTCACTCAGTCTATGCTGATTCCACACAACACACTGGCGAACACATGCCTCTACGCCACCAAGAGTCACGCTAGCAGTAATAGTCACGTGGCTGCCTGTTATCATTTCTACACTATCTACAGAGATCCAAACCGATCCCTGTGCTCTTGTAAGGGGTTTCCTAATAATTTGTCCATTGAGGTTAAACACACTGGCGTGACTCGCCTACGGTTTCAAGGCGTATACTTGCCCGCTCATCCGAAGTGTAGGCCAGGCAGCCTACATTCGCCGAGTAAGAGCTGTATATCCCCATGGTTACAAGAATGGGCGAACGGAGCTCTGCGTTATTCGCTGTTTATTTATTTCTGACTTGACACTTCAGTCTTTTCGTAACATTAGTTTCAACCGTCTAGCTCTGTACGCTGGAAATTGTTAAGCATTCGAGGTTGACCGGCAACGTAATTGCCCCCCCATTTTTCGGCAAGTCGTGCCTAGAACATATTAAAAATAAGTTATAGCCATGTGTTACTCCGAAAGTATTAAAACAATGTCGACTCAATATATACATTACTGGCACTTCCAGCATTTTTCCCGTACAGAGAAAATTCGACGCTGTGGTATATTAAATCCAGATAGCTGCTCAACCTCTACAACAGTATCTTCACTATGGATACAGAAAGCACCCCAAGACTCGTGTAACTCTGGTCATGGAGTGTCGTCGGACACAGAAAATACCACTACGCAGGAACTTTGCAAGCTGGAAGCATGGGAAAAAATTCGCCTGAGCGGATAACCTGTGACACGCAAGTAAGTAAACCAGCATTTTGGGCTCCCCAGATAGCAGGAAATCTGAAGTTTACAACGTACAAAATCGAGCTATGAATTCGTAGATTAAAAGTGAGAAGAAAACAACACAACATATGTGTCACAGGCAAATACAGACCATCCCTACGAAGCAGTCGCTGATGCAATTACACCAACGTTGAAGTAGCAGAATTAAACGAATCTGTGACGAAGCGCGCTGACCTTCTTTGCATCATCTTTTTTCTCTTTGTCAATCCTTGAGTATCGAAAAATAGTCAAATTTCGGTCGAACATGTATTTTGCAACCTACCCCCTTTTTGGGTCAACACAGGATTCTATCGATAAATCTTAGTGTGCTATTACGATTATTTTTACGTGGTCGTTCCATTTTAAATTTCACTATAAGCATTCTCTCATGTAAATAATGGATTATTTTTAATTTTAGGGTCAGCTCCCAAGCTCTGTAGAAAGCATTAATCTTCTGCTGCACTTCCTGCAGTTCGCTACAATTTTCTGGCGTTACAGTTCCTCTCTAGACAGCATCACTATGAGTGAACGGTGTCATATATGTACACAGGGTGTTCAAATATTCAATGCTCAAATTGAAGGTTATTACGACGGAGCAATTAGGTGTCGGAAATGCACGTTGATTGAGAACACTAAGATCGATTTAAAATACAGTGTTGTCCTGACGTTCATATTGAGCCAACAAACAGCGTGGAGTGCCGGAGTACCTGCCTAACAGTCGCAGTACAAGGTGCATTCAAGTTCTAAGGCCTCCGATATTTTTTCTCTGGACTAGAAAGAGATAGAAACATGCGCATTGTTTTAAAATGAGGCCGCGTTCATTGTCAATACGTCCCAGAGATGGCAGCACCGTACGGCAGATGGAATTTTACCGCCAGTGGCGAGAATGACAACTGTTTTAAATACTTAAAATGGCGACGTTTTCCTTACTTGAACAGCGTGCAATCATTCGTTTTCTGAATTAGCGTGGTGTGAAACCAATTGAAATTCATCGACAGTTGAAGGAGACATGTGGTGATGGAGTTATGGATGTGTCGAAAGTGCGTTCGTGGGTGCGACAGTTTAATGAAGGCAGAACATCGTGTGACAACAAACTGAAACAACCTCAGGCTCGCACAAGCCGGTCTGACGACATGATCGAGAAAGTGGAGAGAATTGTTTTGGAGGATCGCCGAATGACTGTTGAACAGATCACCTCCAGAGTTGGCATTTCTGTGGGTTCTGTGCATACGGTCCTGCATGACGACCTGAAAATGAGAAAAGTGTCATCCAGGTGGTTGCCACGAATTCTGACGGACGACCACAAGGCTGCCCGTGTGGCACGTTGCCAAGCAATGTTGACGCGCAACGACAGCATGAATGGGACTCTCTTTTCGTCGGTTGTGACAATGGATGAGACGTGGATGCCATTTTTCAATCCAGAAACAAAGCGTCAATCAGCTCAATGGAAGCACACAGATTCACCGCCACCAAAAATATTTCGGGTAACCGCCAGTGCTGAAAAAATGATGGTGTTCATGTTCTGGGACAGCGTGGGCGTAATCCTTACCTATTGCATTCCAAAGGGCACTACGGTAACAGGTGCATCCTACGAAAATGTTTTGAAGAACAAATTCCTTCCTGCACTGCAACAAAAACGTCCGGGACGGGCTGCGCGTGTGCTGTTTCACCAAGACAACGCACCCGCACATCGAGCTAACGTTACGCAACAGTTTCTTCGTGATAACAACTTTGAAGTGATTCCTCATGCTCCCTACTCACCTTACCTGGCTACTAGTGACTTTTGGCTTTTTCCAACAATGAAAGGCACTCTCCGTGGCCGCACATTCACCAGCCGTGCTGCTATTGCCTCAGCGATTTTCCAGTGGTCAAAACAGACTCCTAAAGAAGCCTTCGCCGCTGCCGTGGAATCATGGCGTCAGCGTTGTGAAAAATATGTACGTCTGCAGGGCGATTACGTCGAGAATTAACGCCAGTTTCATCGATTTCGAGTGGGTAGTTAATTAGAAAAAAAATCGGAGGCCTTAGAACTTGAATGCACCTCGTACATAACATGGAAGGCAACACATGGAGAAAAAAGTGTCGTGCACTCCATTAGATTTTCTCTCTGGTAATACAAGAAAACTGAAGTGTGTTCTACCACTGAGAACTCTGCGGAGAAAGTAGTGGCAACATTTCTTGCAGCGACAACATACTCATAGAACTCGTCATACCTTTTCGATCAAGCCCCTCGATGCCTTATTACATCCAGACGAAATCTCCACTTAAGTTAACAATGCTCATTTAAACATTTATTGTAATATAGATTATGGGAATAAATGTCTGAAACACATCTAACAGTGTTTATTTCTCATTCTGGGTACTCCCTACTGACTCAGTAAGCATTTCAGACACTTTTATTTATTCCTGTCTTCTATTACTCCCTTTCATTCTACTTTCTTTCTCTGTTCATCTCCTCCTCCCCCTCTTTCACCCGAAGTATTTGTTTTCACATAGTAAGTAAGTGTGGCTGAAATCGATTCAGGTGCTTAGGAAGCGGTGTGTGTCTGACATATATAGCACTTATATATATAAATCAGACTAAGAACAGCCGACCAGTTGCAAAGGATAAAGTAATCTTTACCTAGGTTTCAATAGATATAAATCTATCTTCTTCAGAAGACGGCAGTATTATAACAACATGAAGTGATATGTCCTTATCGTTTAGGCAAACATCTGCATAGTTACATTAATCATATAAAATATAGCCCTGACAACAGGGTTTGTCAAGCAAATAAAATAGGTACATAGAAGTTGCAGAGCGCCTAAGCGACTCATGTTGTTATAATACTGCCGTCTTCTGAAGAAGATAGATTTATATCTATTGAAACCTAGGTAAAGATTACTTTATCCTTTGCAACTGGTCGGCTGTTCTTAGTCTGATTTACGTGGAACCATTGCTGTAGCGCAGCTATGTTTAAAGTACGTATATATATATACCTGACTCGCTGCTGTTTTACACTATACTACTCCCAAGGCTTGGACAAAAATGTGGAAACACGGTGAGAAATGGATACTTGAAGATGAATGCTGATGCTAGAGAAGCCTGCAGAGGGCAGTGTTGTATTTGACCAATCGCACGTGTGTAATGCCTTCAATATAGTGCAAACGTCATGATGCTCAAACAGTGTTCTGTGTCGATGTGAATGCGTTATGTAAGAACTAAGTGTGCAACATCCCGCAGTGTGTGAGACTAGCCTAACACAGCGATGGACCTATCCAGACTCCCCTTAGAACTCAATGTTAACTGTAAATTCCGCTACGGAGTTACTATCTTGAAATGCCCTAACACAGGATCATAAAGTGAGAAAATGCAGTATCCTACTACATAACTATCCGTTCAATCAGCAGAATAAATCAGTGAATTGAAGGTAGTTACGTGATTTTTCAAATAAAAATGCGAATGAAACACAAACCGATTATTTATCACGTTAAACAATTACAAAGTATTGACCTCAACATTCTCTTAATGCAAAGTTAATTGCTAACTACAACTAAAAAGTCAGGCAAGAGGAGCGACTGTTACTATGCCTTTGCTGCACATTAAATCATTAATCCAGTACTGCTCAACGATTAATATAGTATTTCCAGTGGTCGACTTAACACCACATCAAACTAAACTAAGGAATGAGTCGTGTTTAGTGGGGCTGTGGCAACTGTACCCTTCCTGTCTAAACACTGACCCCCGTCTAGTGAGCCATGCTGCTGTATACTCCGACCAGTCAGCTGTGGCGGTGGCGGTAAGTCAGAGGACCGTGGTCGTAGTGAAGATTCAGATCTCACTCTCGTCTGGACTCGGACACCTCCAAGAGCCACTATGTCTCGAATCGATGACATGTCTAAATCTACAAACAAACCAAGAATGTCCCTTTTTCTTCCACCAGCTCTTCTGGGCTGATCGTGTTGCAGTGCCATGTTTAACGAACTCCCACATCGGAATGTCGTCAGTCCCGCGACAATCAGAGCACATCTTCCTCGCTAGCTTGTCCTAGAAATTCTCGTTTGACGTCAGCTGGCGATGGGCGAATCAGAGCGTATAACACCTGTATTTCCTGTGGCCAATCCACATTCCAAGACTGATACTTTCCCTCCATAAATTGTGGTGACCCAGCAAGCACTTGAAACTGTTGCCCTAGTCCATCTCAATCCGAGTCGAGCCGCAGGCCGCTAAAATTAACTTAGTGAAATGGACTGGTAAGTTCTGTGACCTTCCGTCGACGGCCGATTGACGCGCGCAAGCCAGCACAAAGCTCTGGTTGCCCACGACACACCTGCTGCTTTCAGAGCAGTGTCCGTGCTTTGCATTTCTCACATATTCACAGAGTGGAACAATTAGCTCCCTTACCGACGATCGCCGATATTCTTTAAATATTTTTGTTTCTGTCTTTGTAAATAAAAACCGCCTTTTCTTGCTGCACTATTTTTTACTTCGCCTTTTTCGCTTTAAGGCATCATCATTGCGATCTAGAATAATACCACTGATGATGCCTTAAAGTGAAAAAAGCGAAATGCGTCTGGTAAAAATAAAATTCAGTGCAACAAGAAAAGGTGGTTTTTATTTACAAAACAAATATTTATGTGCTTGCTGTTGTGGGTGTCTATGCAAACAAACTCGTTTATAAAATACATTTCCTCGCAATAAATCAAAGTAACGAGACTTTAACTACGAGGATACGTCAATTATTATTCGCAGTTTAGTTATATGTTTGTTTATTTTGGTAGTACTGCCGTGTTACGTTGATGACGCATGCTTTGTTTATTTATTGTTATATCTTTGCTAATTTCAAGCTGTAAGGTTAGCGCCGTTATCGCTGCCGTGCTGTTAATCATGGCTGCTCCGTTGTCTACTTGCACCAAAGAAGAGGAACGTTCAGTCATCCGTTGTTTGTAGTCGGAAGGCGTATCAGGGGCCGAAATTAATCGAAGACTTTCGGTACAGTATGGGAACAGTGTTTTGCCACAACGGAGTGTCTACGAATGGACTGAAAAATTCCGAAATGTTCGCACAAGTGTTAAGCACGATGAAGGAGCCGGACGAACGTTTACCGCCACAAATGAAGAAACTATCGAGCGTTCACGTGAAATGATTCTCTTAGACAGACGATTAACTATTGTCGAAGTGGCACATCGTGTGCAAATTAGTCACGGTTTTGCCTACGTGATGATCCACAACAGACTTGGGTTTCATAAAGTTTGTGCAAGATGGGTCCCAAAACAACTCACACATTTGCATAAACAAACGCGCTTGGACATCTGCAAAAAACAGTTAAATCGCTATGGTAACGAAGGGGACAAGTTCTCAGACAGGATCGTTACTGGTGACGATACATGGATCCATCATTACGAGCCGGAGAGTAAACGGCGGAGTGTGGAATGGAAACATCCAAATTCGCCGCGCAAGAAAATGTTCAAGACCCAGCCGTCCGAAGGAAAAGTGATGCTTACGTTTTTCTGGGACGCACAAGGTCCAGTACAGGAACATTGTGGGGAAAGGGGCACAACAACAGACAGTGTGCGTTACAGTGAGATGCTTACTGCCCGGCTAAAGCGTGTAATTCGAAGCAAAGGCCGAGGATTGCTGTCAAAAGGTGTTGCGTTGTTGCACGACAATGGCCGTCCGCGTACTGCTGCTCACACTGCTGTAACATACATATATACACACATACGTACATTAATCCTTGTTCCATAAATCATGAATACGACATTTCGTAATGATGTGGAACGTATCACTTTAATATCAGTTTTCTTTACACAAAATAATTTATTTATTTATTTATTTTTTTTTCTTTTTGTGCAATTACTACTTCATATCTAAGAATTCATCTACTGAGTAGAAGGATTTGTCATTCATAAATTCTTTTAATTTGCTTTTAAGTGTTGGTTGGCTATCTGTCAGACATTTAATACCATTTGGCAAATGACCAAAGATTTTTGCGGCAGCATAATTAACCCCTTTCTGTGCCAAAGTGAGATTTAATCCAGAATACTGGATATCATCCTTTCTTCTAGTGTTGTAGCTATGCACTTTGCTGTTATTTTTGAATTGGGATGGGTTATTAATGGCAAATTTCGTAAGTGGGTGTATTTATGGCGAAGGTTCTGTGAATATCCCGAGTTCCTTAAATAAATTTCTGCAAGGTGATCTTGGGTGGACTCCAGCTATTATTCTGATTACACGCTTTTGTGCAATGAATACTTCTTCTCTTAGTGACGAATTGCCTGAAAATATGATGCCATATGAAAGCAGTGAATGAAAATAGGCAAAGTAGGCTACTTTACTGCTATGTTTGTCACCAAAATTTGCAATAACACTAATAGGATAAGTAGCTGAACCTAACGGTTCCAGCAGATCATCGATGTGTTTCTTCTAATTTAATTTCTCATCAAAGCACACACCCAGAAATTCTGAATATTGTACCTTAGCAACAGTCTATATTTATCAATGGTGGTATGCCTTTTACTGTACAGAATTGTATAAACTGTGTTTTCTCAAAATTTAGTAAGAGTCCATTTGCAGAGAACCACTTCATAATTTTCTGAATAGACATTATTTACAATTTCCTGAGCTGATTCTTGCTTCTTGGGTGTGATTACTGTACTTTCATCATCAGAAAAATGAATTAACTTTTCATCTTCATGAATACAGAGTGGCAAGTCGTTAATATATACGCTCCAGAAACTCTAATTAGAAGTGCTGGATCATATTCCATATAGTCCCTATCTTACCTCTTCTGACTATCACTTGTTCGGTCCACTCAGACAGGCACTAAGGTGACGTCGATTTGCCTCGAACGAAGCAGTGATAGAAGCGGTGCATTCCTGGCTCGCAGCTCAACCGAGAACCTTCTTTTATGAAGGCATCAGGAAGTTTGTACAACGATGGACCAAGTGGACGTACTTTCCCATTTGATTACAATAAATTTTATAACTACTTTGCGGATAATAATTGACTTACCCTCGTAGATGCTAAAGTGTCCTGCCTATCGCTACTCGAGATACGGGGCAGAAAAATTTATTATAAATGGAAGAAGGCAAGCCAGACGGTTTGTAACCATCCAAGTGAAATCGACAGAGTCAAATTGTTGGTGCTCGTATTGTGGATGCATCGCTAACTAACGTAGCCTAGGAGTTTGGCTTTCTATGAATGGCTGTATCGAAGATTTCTACCACATACCGGGAAAGCGGAGAAAGATCATCTGCTAAGTAACAACGCGGACGAAAATGTGTGTTGAGCGATCGCGACAGGAGTTCATAAAATAGGATTGTGATGAAAAATGAGAGGACTAAAGCTGAATATTTCGCAGTAGAATCGTACTTCGCTGTCTCTAACCGTGTCAGCACAAAAACAAAACGAAGGAGCACCGTAAGCTGGGAATAGCAAATCAATCCTATATTACAAAACCACACATCAGTAATGCAAATGCCCGTAACGGGAAATGTGATACCGAAGCAATAAAGCCCGGACTATGAAGCAATGGAAGAAAATCATCTGGGCGGATGAGTCTTCTTTTACCCGTTTTCCTATTTCAGGCAGAGTTTACCTCAGATATAAGCAGTTCCAAGACTGCGACGTAGCTGTTTGGAGCCAAGAGTAAAATATGGCGGGGGTTTGGGGCACCTGTGTAGTGGTATTCCATGGGACCCGTGATTACTGTGGAAGGTCCCATTACTACCAAGGACTCTACGACCGTTTTGGCTGATCACGTCAGTACCATGGTATAACGTTTGTTCCCCAATGTGATGTTGTGTTCCGAGGCGAAATGCCCTTTTCACAAAACTGGCGTCGTCCAGAAACGGTTTTGTTAGCACGAGGATGAATTGACCCCGCACTTACCATATCTCAGTGTTATTGAGCTTTTAAAGGTGCGCGATCGCTATCCACCATTATCGTTATCTGAAGTTTCTGCTATTTTCCAGGAATAATGGCATAATATTCCCTTGCAAACCGTGCACGACCTGTATTTATATATTTCGAGACTATCGCCAGCTCTTTTGAACGTCAATGATTTTCCTACATCGTATGAGACATGACAATGTGTTGTTATTTTGATGTTTCGGTATTTTTAGCTACCGCCCTGTCTCTGTGGTATTCAGGCATGTGCCATGATTTTAGTTCCCGCAACGCGTTGACAAAATTATTAAATCGCTGCTATGCTCAATTTTGCGATCTGATTGATATATTGAGATTGCATTTCATGGTTTAAGAAGTATTCCAGATCAACCGAACAAAGGAAATAAATACCAATTGAACGTTTTCAACTTTTTCAGTCACCTCTTCTCATCCATAACACGACCCTTAGTGTTAGTGAGGAATCTTACTCCCACACCATTTTTGTAAAAATATGAGGGGCAGTCAAATGAAAACGAGAAAGATTGAAAAGCAGTAAGTTATTCCAAAAGTAACTGCCAGAACTACACTCCTGGAAATTGAAATAAGAACACCGTGAATTCATTGTCCCAGGAAGGGGAAACTTTATTGACACATTCCTGGGGTCAGATACATCACATGATCACACTGACAGAACCACAGGCACATAGACACAGGCAACAGAGCATGCACAATGTCGGCACTAGTACAGTGTATATCCACCTTTCGCAGCAATGCAGGCTGCTATTCTCCCATGGAGACGATCGTGGAGATGCTGGATGTAGTCCTGTGGAACGGCTTGCCATGCCATTTCCACCTGGCGCCTCAGTTGGACCAGCGTTCGTGCTGGACGTGCAGACCGCGTGAGACGACGCTTCATCCAGTCCCAAACATGCTCAATGGGGGACAGATCCGGAGATCTTGCTGGCCAGGGTAGTTGACTTACACCTTCCAGAGCACGTTGGGTGGCACGGGATACATGCGGACGTGCATTGTCCTGTTGGAACAGCAAGTTCCCTTGCCGGTCTAGGAATGGTAGAACGATGGGTTCGATGACGGTTTGGATGTACCGTGCACTATTCAGTGTCCCCTCGACGATCACCAGTGGTGTACGGCCAGTGTAGGAGATCGCTCCCCACACCATGATGTCGGGTGTTGGCCCTGTGTGCCTCGGTCGTATGCAGTCCTGATTGTGGCGCTCACCTGCACGGCGCCAAACACGCATACGACCATCATTGGCACCAAGGCAGAAGCGACTCTCATCGCTGAAGACGACACGTCTCCATTCGTCCCTCCATTCACGCCTGTCGCGACACCACTGGAGGCGGGCTGCACGATGTTGGGGCGTGAGCGGAAGACGGCCTAACGGTGTGCAGGACCGTAGCTCAGCTTCTTGGAGACGGTTGCGAATGGTCCTCGCCGATACCCCAGGAGCAACAGTGTCCCTAATTTGCTGGGAAGTGGCGGTGCGGTCCCCTACGGCACTGCGTAGGATCCTACGGTCTTGGTGTGCATCCGTGCGTCGCTGCGGTCCGGTCCCAGGTCGACGGGCACGTGCACCTTCCACCGACCACTGGCGACAACATCGGTGTACTGTGGAGACCTCACGCCCCACGTGTTGAGCAATTCGGCGGTACGTCCACCCGGCCTCCCGCATGCCCACTATACGCCCTCGCTCAAAGTCCGTCAACTGCACATACGGTTCACGTCCACGCTGTCACGGCATGCTGCCACTGTTAAAGACTGCGATGGAGCTCCGTATGCCACGGCAAACTGGCTGACACTGACGGCGGCGGTGCACAAATGCTGCGCAGCTAGCGCCATTCGACGGCCAACACCGCGGTTCCTGGTGTGTCCGCTGTGCCGTGCGTGTGATCATTGCTTGTACAGCCCTCTCGCAGTGTCCGGAGCAAGTATGGTGGGTCTGACACACCGGTGTCAATGTGTTCTTTTTTCCATTTCCAGGAGTGTATTAATAAATTTACCCCACTTGGCAAGACGGTCAGCGCCTTCGTGGAAAAATGTTTCCGGCGCCTACGAAACCGTGACTGTACTCAGGCGTGCACCTCTTCGTCCGAATCAAATCGACGGACACGAGGATCTCTTTTCAAGGCACGAAAAATATGGAAACCGCACTGCGAGAAACGGAGACTTTATGGAGAACGTGTAAAGGTTTCTCAGCGAAACTTCTGCAGCGTAGTCAAAACAACCGTGGCAACATGTGGGCTGGCCAGTTTTCCTTCCCTTAGTTACATGTGGGGCGCTCCGCATTTTATTTTCCTGATACCGCCCATAGCTCTTAGGCATCGTTCTATCTTCCAGCTAGGGAAGCAACCCGTGACGGACTAGCAACCACACTCAAGCTTTTATTATTATTATTACTAGTACCGTTGCTTTTATCATTATTATTATTATTTTGTTTATTTTGTTAGTCGGCCTTGTGAAGACCACGACAGGGTTACACTTAAAAAAATTAAATAAAAACAACTAACTTTAAATAATTAAATTTCTTCTTAAGAGACTAGCCATTGTGACATGTGTTGCTCGAGCCAGATATATTGGATCAACGGATTGTGTCTACCTCGACTTTCATCTGATAATTAGCACCTGTGAAAATCCTCATGTTAGAGATAAACGTGAAATCTATCTGAGTCTGAGATAAATCGAGGGTCAGGCATACCCCTGACACTCAGTTGCTCCGAAGTTCTCTCGATATTGCTGGTTTACGAGTTGAATGCTTATTTTCTTTTAGTCTTTCTTGACGTTCATGTATCGTGGCATTATTGTTTTCGGTTTGGAGTGGAATGTATTGAAAATGTGTTCCTCTCACTTGGAACCATTCATTCATATCATATGAACCTGCAAGTCATCTCTAATACTTGCGCTCGTATGTTCCTTAACTTGGAATATATGTCTTTTTTCTCGGCTCTTATGTAGATCGCATTTTACAAGCTTGTACACACTGTACTGTGTAATATCTTTCTACCTTTCTAATTTCGCTAATAGACAGTTCTCACAGATGATAAGACACTCGCGTGGATACAGACGCGATGATCTTACTGTAAGTACTGCTTTCAATATTTATGCGATAACTTTTTTTACAGTGTACTGATCTGATGACAACGGTTTATACAACTCTTTTTCACTAAGTTACTTTATTTTCCCAGATGAACTATGGTACATTGTGTAAGTAACCTGTAAGTATGTTGGCAGCGCTACAGACTGTGTTAATGTCGCTGACAGCACTCTGCGCCTTCGGCAAGAGATTCTGTGGTTGGACGAACTAGCAGTTAGCGAGGGGATAGGAAGTGTAGGGATATGATATTGGTAGTGGAGACTCTGTGTCGGTAGGACATGCATTGTAAAGTGAGATAAAATTATGTGTTTATAAGAAAATACGCAAGGAAATGTATGGGGATGGATGTTTGGGTAGTGAAACTATTGACTACTATATAATTTTTGGAACTGGATGTCACATGAATAAGATAAAATTTTCCAAATACAGTGTTTGCTCTTCAACAAAATCATTCTTTTGCTAACCATATGCTTCCTAGTAGTTAGAATCTACAGTAGTTAGAATCCATTTATTTAGCTGGCTGTTGTTGCTACTTGCTGTAATTGCTCTAGTTCGTGTCATGAAGATTTTCTGTGAGCTAGGTGACTTATGAAAAAGAATGGGCTTTCCACTATCGGGATTCGTGACTGAAATGAGTTTAGGCAGTTAACAGATTTGGAGGTACTTTCATATTTCTTTAGTTTCAAATTTTTTGGATTTGTATTACTGTTAGGATTTTTTGCAATTCTTGGCCATTATTTTGTGTTAATTCTTGGATGTCATTTTATCAATGTGTAGCAGTCAGATTGAGCTGGGACTGTATATTGTGGGTAATAAATAAATAGGTTAAGTTTGAGTTGTCTTTGTCAAGGAAAATTCTGTATGTCAGTGTTTAGTTAAAAAAAATCAATTAAAGAGCTATTTTCAGTTGTATGTATTTAGCGCAGCTACCCTCCATACAAGGAGGTAACTTTTCAACGTGCAGCCTTTACGTAGTTTACCACTAGCTTCGTGTGCAGAGACTTTCCAAGTGGCTCATATCTCACCCGCGAGATGGTTGTATTAGCAACATCAGCTACTCAGCTTTATTGACTGATTATCATTACTATTACCTGTTATTATTATTATTATTATTATTATTATTATTAAGACTACTACTGCTAGTATGAGAAATCCATTTACAAGTACTAACCATTGTACACTGTTAGCTGTAACGTGAATACCTATGGATGGCTAAGTACTCGTAAGAAAAGGCCTGGAGACCAGTTATAAGTAATGTATAAAGAAAAAAAACTGCTTTGTCCCGGGTACTGCTTATAGACTGTCCATGATTGGCGCATGTATCATCTACCACGGAATCAAAGCGTTCTAATATCTTGTTTGCATTCAAAGGAAGGAAGATTACTATTACCATTCCTTCGGCATTTAGGTCATCGGAGCACAAGCTTCGGTTAAGGAACCATCCTGACATTTGTCCTAAGTAATTTAGGGGAATTACGGAAAATTTAAATCAGGTCTTCCGGACTGCGTCTTAAACCACATCCCCCCCCCCCCCCCCAGTGCGAGTATAGTACGTTAACCACTGCGAAAAACAATGAAGACTTTCTCCTTCTCCTATTAGTGTTATACAGAGGCTGGTACTCAAATAATAGTGCGATAATATCCTTCGCTGGGCGCTTTCACTTCAAAGAACTAAACGTCGTTCCCATATCTTGCAGCTGACGGCTGTTTCCATCAAAATTACATTTTTTGATAGCAGTCGTGGCTGACATACCGTCACAGGGCTATTAGCGCAGTTCATAACTTCCATTTTTCACTGCAATTACGATCGGCTTCTCGGAAACGTCATCGGAGATTTACGACGCGGCGTATTAAGTAGTAGCTCCTACACCTGATGTGGTGGTGTGTTTCGTGGGAAATGTCAGCTCTATCTACCCTTGCGGAGCCTCAGACACTTTCAGCTGAGTGTCGTACGTCTTCGCTGTACTTTGTGCTGTGGACATTAGCGCTGATAGATCATTTCCTCAGTACACAGCAACAAACAGATAACTGTATTCGAGATGCCACCTTACCGATGGAGGATGTACTTGAGGCCCCTCTACCGTTTCCTCACATTATTGTTTCAATCGCGCTTGATGTGCTGGAAGAATTGCCGTGCGTAAGCCGTGTAGTTAGAATTCCCAGATTTTATCGACGTATTCGTTTTACCAGATATTTATGAAGGTGACTTATCCCTTGAAATTCTATAAAGAAATCTCTCAGCGACTCCTAATGCTTCTTGGTCTGTCTGTCAATAGGATTTGATTCTAAAGATATTAACTACACTGAAAAGCAAAAGAAACTGATATAGGTATGAGTATTCAAAAAACAGAGTTATGTAAACCAGCAGAATACGGCGCTGCTGTCAGCCACGCCTATGTAAGACAATAAGTTTCTGGCGCAGTTGTTAGAGTGGTTAATGCTGCTACAATGGCAGATTATCAAGATTTAAGTGTGTTTTAACGTGGTGTTATAGCCGGCGCACGAGCGATGGGACACAGCATCTCCGAGGTAGCGATGAAATGAGGATTTTCCTTTACGACCATTTCACGAGTGTACCGTGAATATCAGGAATCCGGTAAAATAACAAATCTCCGACATGAATGCGGCCGGAAAAAGATTCTGCAAGATCGGGACCAACGACGACTGAAGAGAATCGTTCAAAGTGACAGAAGTGCAACCCTTCTGCAAATTGCTGCTGGCTTCAATGCTGGGCCATCAACAAGTGTCAGTGTGAGAACCATTCAACGAACCACGGTCAGTATGGGCTTTCGGAGCCGAAGGCCCACTCGTGTACCCTTCATGACTGCATGACTGCACGACACTACTCAAAAAACGGTAAGCCACCTACTTCGTATATGAACTACTTTTCTCTGAGGTGGTTTCAAAAGTTTTTCTGCCGATTGTAATTTACTCAGTTGTTTTTCAGTTCACTGTTAGAAAGGAATGTGGGTAAAGCGACCGCTTTATACAGTTTCACTTTCGTTTTAGTATTAAAATTATTTTTGAAAGACCGAGCGAGGTGGCGCAGTGGTTAGCACACTGGACTCGCATTCGGGAGGACGACGGTTCAATCCCGTCTCCAGCCATCCTGATTTAGGTTTTCCGAGATTTCCCTAAATCGTTTCAGGCAAATGCCGGGATGGTTCCTTTGAAAGGGCACGGCCGATTTCCTTCCCCATCCTTCCCTAACCCGAGCTTGCGCTCCGTTTCTAATGACCTCGTTGTCGACGGGACGTTAACCAACACTAACCTAACCTAACCTATTTTTGAAAGTGATTTAAAGTGTTCTACATGCTGCTTAAAATTCACTAACTTTTCCCTCAATGTCCTTGTGATTCCTTGCCAAAATTTTCGATGTATCAGTTTCCCCGGGAAAGAAGCAGAGTAACATCTTTCTTTCGGAGCGACGTTTTAACAAGTGTCTTTAGCTAGAACGTGACATGTAAGAAACTGGTGAATCCTGACTCCAAAACCAAGATAATACTATTCATTCGTTGTTCTGCTTGTCCACAGCTGACAAGGTCAAACGCATATTTTAAGTCTGTAAGGCATTGATACCTTACAGGTCACTGCACAGTACGATTTGTTCTAGCAGCCAATGTTTCCATTGAGCTCCATTACATTTCCTACCATCTGATATACCGGGTAATTTAGCTGACCCTACCACTTCGTTTTATGCAGCCCGCAAAGCTGTTGTCAACATTAAGAGCTTCTTCACTGGCAACCGCTAGGCTAAGGAAGGTTCCTGTCCTCCCTTCGTTGCTACTGAACATCCGCGTTTGTCATCTGAGAGGTGTCCGCCCACGGTAGCTGAGTGGTCAGCGCGACAGAATGTCAATCCCAAGGGCACAGGTTCGATTCCCAGTTGGGTCGGAGATTTTTCTCCGCTCAGGGACTGAGTGTTGTATTGTCCTAATCATCATCACTTCATCTCCATCGACGAGCAAGTCAGATCGACAGACTTGCACCCAGCGAACGGTCTATCCGACGGGAGGCCCTAGTCATACGACATTACTTTACATCTGAGAGGTTTCCCTCATCGTGATACAGTTAATGACTGCTTTTCAGGACAGAAGAATTCAGCACAACAGACAGTTTAGCAAAGGTTCCAGTAGTCTCTCTCTCTCTCTCCCTCTCTGTCTCCCCCCCCCCCCCTCTCTCTCTCTCTCTCACACACACACACACAAAGAGAGAGAGAGAGAGAGAGAGAGAGAGAGAGAGAGAGAGAAAGGGAGAAAGAGACGCACGTACACACAGGGAGGGACAAAGATAGAGAGCGACTGAACTTTTCCAGCCCCCACGAAATGAGTTAAGAACTCATGAAGCCACGTCCCACGCTGAACACACCGTGTGCAGGTCAGAGCGGCTAGACAGCTGGTGCGTACTGCTGTAAACACGCTGTCCTTGCGTCGGCAGACGACCTGCCGGTGCCCTGCGCATGGCTGGCTGCTTAATTCTCAACCGCCGGCCGGGCCGCGACGCGAACATCCAATTAGGCGAAGCAGCGCTGATTTAGTGCGTGGTCTGTCGGCGCGCTGCGACCGGCCCGCGTAGGCGGAGGCGGTTTTATGACGCATGGCCGCACGCGCCGCCTCCCCGCCTCGCTGCCTCCCTGGAACCGGCCGGCCTCTGAGGCCTGCGGCTGGTCTAACACGCATGGCGCTGAGCCACGCTCTCTGCATCCATTCCACTAGAAATACCGTACAATGGGGTGAAGAGAGCTATCTGTTCACTCGAGAGATACGCGTGAAGAAAAAAAAAATGGTTCAAAGGCTCTGAGCACTATGGGACTCAACATCTGAGGTCATAAGTCCCCTAGACCTTAGAACTACTTAAACCTAACTAACCTAAGGACATCACACACATCCATGCCCAAGGCAGGGAGCGAGGTGGCGCAGTGGTTAGCACACTGGACTCGCATTCGGGAGGACGACGGTTCAATCCCGTCTCCAGCCATCCTGATTTAGGTTTTCCGTGATTTCCCTAAATCGTTTAAGGTGAATGCCGGGATGGTTCCTTTGAAAGGGCACGGCCGATTTCCTTCCCAATCCTTCCCTAACCCGAGCTTGCGCTCCGTCTCTAATGATCTCGTTGTCGACGGGACGTTAAACACTAACCACCACCACCACCCAAGACAGGATTCGAACCTGCGACCGTAGCGGTCGCGCGGTTCCAGACTGAGGCGCCTAGAACCGCTCGGCCAAAGCGGCCGGCTTGTGTGAAGAAGGGCTACCTCAGGGTTCAGTCCAAGTACCATCATTTTAGGACATAAATTTTTAACCGTCACAAAAAAAAACTGTGCCACATACAGCAACTATGTTATTAATTCAGGGTACTATTAAATATTACCACCTCCATGCTGATAGCATTAATGAAAAAACTGTCAGTAAACCATCTAGGATGATCTGAGGATGTGCTGTATACAGCGTGATTCAGCTGCCGCTACCACTGGACTTTGTACAACCTGCAACGCCTTCAAGTACCATGTGCAAGATTTTCGTATTCTGTCACTCGCTACACACTAATCGTTATCTTCTTCTTCTACTGCCTTTATCCAGCATTGTGCGCAGGGTCGGCAGGGTTAAGTACGGAACTGGCATGGTTAAGTTTAAGGGGTGGCCGGATGCCCTTCCTGCCGCCACCCCATAACCCCCGGGACGGAAGTAGTGTACCCCAGCTGTCTGCGTCTAGTGTAAATCGTGAAGTAGTGTGAATGTCTTGCAAATGTCTGCGGGTCGTGCAACTGAGGCGGGACGTGGGGACCAGTCCGATATTCACCTAGTAGGATGTGGAAAACCGCCTAAAAACCACATTCAGGCTGGCCGACACACCGGCCGTCGTTGTTAATCCGTCGGGCGGATTCGATCTAGGGCCGGCGTGCCTACCCGAGTCCACGAAGTAGCGCGTTACCGCTCTAGGCTACCCTGGCGGGTTACAGACAAATCGTTATATCTACAGATAAAGCGAACAGGAATTTTTGGTAGGAAATTTAATGTAGCTGAATTTTGTACTGGAATGCGTTTTCGCTAGAGGCCGCAGTTTTCGAATTATTGAAGAAAAACTTTCAAAAGTGATCTTCAATAGCGTTTTTGTTGAGTAACTCGAAAACTGTGGCCTCCAGCGAAAACGTATTCCAGTATATAATTTAATTATATTAAATTTCCGAGAATAAGGTCCCGTTTATTTTTTCTATAAGAATAATAATTTCCGCATAGCAAGCGAGAGAATATGAAAATCTAGCGAGTGGTATTTGAAGACGTTGCAGGTTGCATAAATCCAACTGCAAGGAGCAGCTGAATCAATGGAGCTCAATGGCAACATTGTCTGCTAGAATAAGTCGTACTGTGCAATGACCTATAAGATGTCAGTTATTATAATGAGCTGTCACAAGAACGTTGCTGCTGTAGTATTTTTTTTAATTCTGAAGGCTGATTTGACGCTGCACTTCACGCTAGTCTGCCCAGTGCAAGCCTCTTCATTTCTGCATAACTATTACAACCCACATACATCTGAACTGGTTTACTATAGTAAAGCCTTGATTTCCCACAACAGTTTTTACCACCGGCACTTCACTCCATTATCAAATTGACTGTTTCCTGAAGTCTTAGGATGTGCCTGTCAATTGTTCGCTTCTTTTACTCGAGATGGCTATGAATTTCTTTTCTCCCCATTACGATTCCATACTTGTTCATTAGTTCTATCTACCCATTAAATAGCAGCATTCTTCTGTAACAGGGTATTTCAAAAGCATTTCATCTTTTACCGTCTAAAAAGTTATCCACGTCCTAAATTTCACAAACAACTCATTTGCGGAATAGCTTTCCATGGTTTTGCACTCTGCGTTTTATATACGTTTCTAGTTATCTCCCTGACCAAATAGCAAATACGCTTTTTTATGCCTTGTTGCACAGCGGTTCGAAGACTAGCTTAATCGCAAACCACCATATCACTGGCTAGGCAAGACAGTTGAAAGGCTGGAGAAATCTAACACACCACTTCCAATAGGACGTTGCTTAGGTGCTGAAATCATCCTTTTGGTTGGAGACAGCTTTATATTCATTGTTCATCTTATGAAATATTTCCAAAAGGATATCCATTCCGCTCAACTTCTTTTCCAAGTCCTTCAACGTTTCTGACTCAATTGCAATGTCATAAACCAATTTCAATTTTTTTTTTATTAATTTCCCTTTAACTTCAATTTTATTATCAAATGTCCCCATTGGTTTCCTTTAGAGCTTGCTCAATGTGTAACGTTAATGACGCCGTGTATGGACTGTCTCAAATACACGAACCTATCTTCAAAACCTACCGTGCCGTGTGTTGCGATAGATGTTATGAAAAATGTAGAGAGGTAATGACTTACATCGCTCTACAAATATTGCTAAAATTTGGCACACATGCAAAGGACAATTTATGAGAGTCTTATTGGAAACTAAAATCCGTAACAACAACATGAGATTTCATGGCAAGGAGAGTAAAATAGTCAGTTCGACATCTTGCCGTCGATAACTACTTGGATATGAAACCCGACAAGCTCTGGCGTTACTTGATGTGCGCCGAGATGGCTGAAGGAATTATTCATAACATCTCGAGAATAAGTGACCAAACTGGTTAGTACATTGCAAATAAATAAATAAATAAATTCTTACCTGTGGCCATGTTGGATAATTTATTCCGCAATGCCTTTCCAGTCTCAGTAATTTCTATGATACTAGCAACCAGGCGCCCAAGTTTTGTTCAGTCGACCTTCTATGTAAGCATTGTACAAAAGAATACAATATCAACAACAGCGTTTAGTACTGACGCTCTCTGTCATCTTAATATTTACCCAACAGACCTGACAACAAGATAACGAGCTGTAAAATGTTAACTGGCCAAGGGAAAGTCATATTTGAAGGGATGAGTATACTGTAACCGACCAAATTTCATGTCAACCAGATATTTAAAAAGCCATAAAATAAATACTAAGATGGATGCCTAAAATCTCCGTGTAATAATTTAACATAGATTGTCGATTGTGAAACTCGTCACACTCTGAGTGCATCATATCCGAATTCTCATTACAGTATGAGAAGCGACCTCAGTGCGAATCGTCACCAACCTAACTGAAGCCTCGTCTGCTTCCTACACCCGTTTTACCTGTGTAAGATGTTAGACGAACTTCAGGTTAGCTCTTTAAATAGTGGATACGGAGCAGCAGAAAATACAGAGGGATTACTTTATTATAAATGGCGTTAGTTTGTATGTAAATGAGGTTCATCATGATGTAGATCCCTCTAGTGTCCCTAAGTATGTCAAACAAACACGTATCCTTCATTTTAATTGATTTTGGAGTTATTTATTTTTTTATGAGATCTTCCTGTTCGAGAAGCAGTTTTAGACTTATAATGCCGTATCACGAAAGCTACTGAAATCACTGGAATCTTTGTTTTCAACATTTACCAAAATATCTCGGTCGACAACGGATGTTTCCAAAACGTCATACGGTGCTACCTTTGCATGTATAGCCTTCGTAAAACAGCGATTTTTTCTTTTTTTTCTACATTTTCGTCAGTGTTTATTCAATAATAAATCTAAGTTTATTTCTACGTCCAAAAATCTTGTAGAAATTCTCTAATTCCTACATCCTGTACATCTATACTGTCTCTAAGCACACAAAACATCAGTTCTTAATTTTAACTAAGGCAGAAACTTTTTTATTGAAATAAGTGTAATTTTAGCACCCGGAAAAATTTTCTTCTTGGGAACTAGCACGTACAATGCATTACGCGGCTGAAGCTGCAATACAGTGAGTGCTGTCAGTTCCACACTCCATTCGTGTGTCGCTGACGAGGAGAACCTGCCGACTCCCTGTCAGGCCCAACTGATTTCATTAGGAGTACCACCTGGCTGTAACATCGTACGAGATCAGCCAACATGTGGTTTTTGTGCAAATGGGCCAAAGCAGAGGAACTGCAAAAGTGTATGGTTTCTAGACCAACGAATAACTGTTTACTGTGATGAAAGGAGTGGTAAAAGGGACTGCATGCTTGGTTGGAAAAGAATATTTTCACTGAGGCATGCGTGAATGAAATTCTTAATTTCGTTATATTAAACAGGCGGCTGAGGTGGCTGCCCTCTAGCCAGTGTTACGCGTATACTAACAGTTTACATTTTCCACTCTGGACAACCGTTCTCGAGGTCACGATTGAAAAGGCTGTTTCAGCTGAAGGGTAATTTTTCTTCATTTTTGTGGCCGTATTGCACATAGTTGCTTTACAAGTCGTGGGGTTTTGGTTCTGTTGTTACAATACAAGAAAATTTGTGTTTTTCTCACCAGAAGCGTTTCGCTTTATTGAAATAAGCCTCAGCAGTGGCCTATAATTAAAGATATGTACAATTTGAGTTCTTTTTAAGACCTAAAAACAGTTCGTTAACAATTTGTGGGTTTTACTTAATTTCTTCTTGGTTTTTCGATAACACAGGAAGTGCAGTGTGCTAGCACATCTTTGATTTTTTTTTTCTTTTCGTTAGGTACTGATACTTACAGTCTAATTTTTCGCTGCTCAGTTGCAGGGATTGTTAAAAACTATACATTGGGATAACTAGCAAAACATTTAACACAAGACCTAAAGAACACATTAGAGCATTAAAATACGGTACACAACATTCAACATTTACAGATCATGTAAAACAGGAGAACCACAAACCAAGCACTATTGAAAAAGTTAGGAACATAATATGAATCAGTAAAGTTAGACACCTTCTTCCTTTCAAAGAAAATTTCCGCATATACAACGTACTTTCAAAAAATTAACCGTCGCTCAGTGACCAAATAAATACTGAAAGCCAGGCGCTATATAAAATTGAGCTGGTGCGTTTCTGGCGCCAGTTTCCATCGATCGTCATTCCGATCTTTGAGTTGACTTCGATGCTTATTTGTCTTCTGCTCATCTTTGCCGGCGCGGATTTAACGGCAGCGCGTGCACTCTGCTGGGAAGGTGTGTCGGGATCGGCGGTGAGCAAGAGTCACGTGGGACTGTGTACCTAGGCAGGACGGCAAGAGGACGAGTCGGACAACGAAGGAGCGGGGCCAGCGGGTACGGCGTGTTGAATCGTGAGGGCAGATACACCGCCCATGGTGATTCGGTTTTGCTAGAGGTCGGAAAGACAAGCTCCTTCGAGTCTGCTATAAGCTACGCCGGCCGATTGAATTGGAGTCGCCGAGTTGCTTCGGTGGGTTGCGTGCGGCTTAATTGAATATGCCAGTGTACTAAAAATCCTTTGGAATTGTTTTAGTTGTTTATCACTTACCTCGGTGTCGTGACTAACTACCTTGACGGCAGTTCCGGAAGTGTGGCTACGCCCAACCAACCGACATGAAGCGTGGTTAAAGACGTATCTAGAAGTGCGACGAGTAGTGAGTAAATCCGGCTCTGGCGTTTTAATACACGCCGAGATACGTCCTCTATTCTGCCTTTTAATTCATTAGGTAGTTTGGCGTGTAAATGTGCGCCGAGATAATTCTTGTCATCTTAACTTTAGGGCATGATTTTCAGCGAAATTATTAATCAAAGTTTTAGGGCTGGCGCTGGCCAAGTAACTCACGGAGGCTAATTTCTTTCAATTCAGTTGTATTGATCACCTGTTCTCTAGATAAGATTGTGTAGCTTATGTCTCAGAATATTGTCTGCCGTTGATGTGTGCTGTGTTACAGATAATTGGCAGCGGAAGACGCAAGCATACTGGGAACAGAGCACCTAGGGGGCAGAGAGATATTTAAGGCTCTGTCCTCTCCTTTACATCTTGGGTTATGTTGTCACTGTTGCGTAATTCCATCTTTCTGGTGAAGAATTGTAGCATCTGAAGTTCATTTGCAGTGCAAAGTTGAGTACATTTCTAAGTAATTTCCTGTCTCGTATTGATTTGAATCCTTGGTCTGCTCGCTTCTATCGCTAATTCACATGCAATATTGAAGCAACCTCATTTTACGGGTACTGTCGTGTGATCATGATGTAGTTGTAATCATTCTAAGAATATTGTTGATTAATCAACTGAGTAAGTAAATCTGAAGATTGATTTGGTCAAAATTAAAGCACCTCCTTAATTGTTTTAGTCATTTGTATATAGTTTCGTTTAGGAAAGTTGGCTAGCCTAACCTTTAAATATGTGTGTTCTGTACTATTTAAGCAAAGCTTTATCTGAGTATATTTACCTAGCCATATTCAAATTTCAAGTTTTATGGGTCTTGTTCCGGTTAAAGAAATTTATTTGTTATTTGTCTAAGCGATCTGGCCTTGTAAGACAGTCTCTTGTATTATTGTGTGTGTGATTTTATAATGCTTTTGATTGTAATAAAATATGTAGCAACTACAACGGATTACTATTGAGATTTTGGTGTGTCACTACCATTACACATTACAAAAATAATTGAAGAAATCACTTGAAAAAGAAAAGGACCTCTTCCATCCTGCACCCACTCACAGTCAACACCCACTAGCCCCGACCTCAATTGCGTTTTACTTCTTGCTCTTTACCTTTTCGTCAAACTCGCTCTCCATCACACTACTATGCATTTATGCACATTCGTCTTTGTTTCTCTCTCTTCCACCTACTCATAACAAGAAAAACCTCCAGCACTATTCCGTCATTACTCTTGCACAGTATGTAAATACACAGCAACATAATGAAATAGAACAACACAGATACGATTAATTACAGATAAAAAGAAAAAAAAGTATTATGAAACGTCCCCTTTGAACAATTATACATGACTGTGCTTAAACTGACACACAATATTTTGTTAGCGCAACGCAGTCTGACTTTCAAAATTCCCTACAAAAGAATGGCCCTGACTAACATTAAACTATACCCTTCACAAATCACTTACCTCACAAAAATCTTCGCTGCTCAAGCTACTGCAATACAGCGAGCGCCACTACTGCCAGCTAAATAAAAGATTCAAACTATGGAAGGCACTAACTACTGATAGGGATAGTTAGCAAATGAAAGATATTAATAGAGAACAAACAATGTATTTACCTTGATATCATCATATATAAATATAGCAGTTCATGACAAATTTCAAAACTCCGCCATCTCTCTCCCCACATCCACCACTGCTGGCGGCTCACCTCCAACTGCGCAACGCTACGCGCTGTTCACAACCAGCTGCCTAACACTACAATGGCGAGTATTACAACAATGCAAAGCAGCCACAGACTGCACACAGCACAGCCAGTGATTTTCATACAGAGGTGGCGTTATCAATAAAAAAACCTAAACAGCCTACGTACATAGCCTCCATGCTCCCCACAAAAATTTTTACAAATTGGATTGGGCAGTGGCCAATACAGATTTGAAAAAAATTTTTCATAATTACAATAACAAAGAAATCAAATGCACACACTTATTGATACAATGTTGGTCAAAAGCTAAAAATTTCTCACAGTCCATAAAGACAGTCCTCATCATTCGTCACAGTAAAATTGCAGTGCTGAGGGGCTGTATGGGTTTGAAAGATATTGATTCTTATGCAACATGTCTTCAAAATATTTGACAAGACTGGAAAATTCAGATTGTTCAAAGTGTTTCATCATCGTGATGCTATGTTTTACACGGTCTTGTGTGGCTTGAGACCAATATGCTGAGAGGAAGGCATGGTAAAACTCTGCTTCACTGTGGCAATCGTGAATTACCGATCGCATTCTTACAGCTGGTTCATTCTCCAAGTAGCCACACATAAATTCTAATCTGTGTTCTAACGACCAGTTGGGAGGAAAACAATGCGAGAATTGATGGAGCCATGCTTGTGGATGAATGTCGTTGCCAGAATTCTTAAATGTTTTGAATTTACGTGTAGTAATGAACAGCTTATAGTCAAAATCATCATGTCGGCGAGTCGCATATCGGTCATTGTTAGGTCGTGTCGGCCGTTCCATATCAAAATTCGGTGCACATTGCCAATTTCTTTCATAACTTCCGAAATGCCCTGTGTTATTATTCTGTGGCTGTTCCGTATTTCTGTGTCCCTCTTCCCGTATTGGGGCGCGAGTATCCTCTGAAATACGTAATTCTTGTACTACTTGTGCCAACTGATCTTGCACTTCCCGGATTTCTCTTTTGTACTGTGTATTGATTTGATTTTGATTTTGTTTGAATTTTCTAATTTCTACATACTCTTCAGTGTCAGTGAAGGCTACAGGTGTTGTGTTATTCAGACCATCATCTACCTTTGTAGATAAGTTAGTGAACTGATCTGAAAGTTCGGCTACTTTATCCGATAGTGAAATTATTTCCTCTGTATGTTTTTCTGAACCAAGTTTCAGAGTATCTACTGTGTCCTTTAAGTTTTCCTGAGTTTTTGCAAGTTGCGTAACCGAATCGGTAGCTGCAACTGAGTCAATTTTAGCTTGCAAGGTGTCGTGATTTTCATAAACAATGGTTTGCAGTTCTTTTATGGCTGCTTCGTGATTCTGTAATACATTTTCATGCCGCGAAAAAATAGGTTGAAAATGCTCACAAATTTGTGTTTTTACGTCATTACAGACCTTTTGACATTTCGATTCGATGTTATGTAACTCAGTGGTTAAATCTTCACGTGTTTGTTCAAGTGTAGTGTCTAACTTTTGAAGATTTTGTTCCATTGTGTCTAACTTTTTGAGATTTTGTTCCACTGTGTCTAACTTTTTAAGATTTTTTCCCATTTGTCTCTGATTTTGTTCAAGTGTTGTGTCTAACTTTTGTAGTTTTTGTCCCATTTGTTGCATTAACTGTAATAACAATGCACTGGTGTCTGAAACATGTTCCTCAGTGCTTTTCGGCAGTGAAGTTGCACCGGCAACATTCACATTTTGACAAGCGGAAAATGTGTCTTGACTCATTTGGGAAAACGGTGAGGACGCAAAACCTGAATCTACAGTATTTGCAAAATTGTGTCCTGTCATTTCGGATTCCTGAGGCGAGCTGTTGCCGACCGATCGATCGATAATGCTTCCCTGTTCACTACCTGTTTCACTGTCTACACCATTGTTTGCAGCCCGCTCCATTTCCCTATGCACAATTGCCAAATTACTACTTTGAACATCAGTTAATTCATTACTCGGTGGCGCTAACACACTGCTTTCATTTTCACTGTCATTTCTCAGTTTACTTTGGAGCCTAGTATTACGTTTTTCACACGCCATTATTGTCACAATATTTCACACGACAACACAGAAAAGCACAATTTGAAGAGCAAAAATAAGAGAACACATTAACATAACACTGAAAATAATATCTAGTTAATTGCAGCTGCGAAATACTTGGTGCAAATCTACATGCATGCCACAACTGTTTTACTGTACAACAATGAAAGACTGCAACTACAAAGGAGATTTTCTCTACAATTACGCGCTAGCAATAAACAAAATCTACACTAATTACACAAACTACAACAAAAAATCAGAAGATTCCAGTGAGGTATCCTCGGCTAAGGGTCGACATATGAAACGTCCCCTTTGAACAATTATACATGACTGTGCTTAAACTGACACACAATATTTTGTTAGCGCAACGCAATCTGACTTTCAAAATTCCCTACAAAAGAATGGCCCTGACTAACATTAAACTATACCCTTCACAAATCACTTACCTCACAAAAATCTTCGCTGCTCAAGCTACTGCAATACAGCGAGCGCCACTACTGCCAGCTAAATAAAAGATTCAAACTATGGAAGGCTCTAACTACTGATAGGGATAGTTAGCAAATGAAAGATATTAATAGAGAACAAACAATGTATTTACCTTGATATCATCATATATAAATATAGCAGTTCATGACAAATTTCAAAACTCCGCCATCTCTCTCCCCACATCCACCACTGCTGGCGGCTCACCTCCAACTGCGCAACGCTACGCGCTGTTCACAACCAGCTGCCTAACACTACAATGGCGAGTATTACAACAATGCAAAGCAGCCACAGACTGCACACAGCACAGCCAGTGATTTTCATACAGAGGTGGCGTTATCAATAAAAAAACCTAAACAGCCTACTTACAGTATAGGTCAAAGCAAACTACTGGCAAAGTTAGCAACACTATAATAAACACACTTAGAAGTATGCTAATAAGCGGCAAATGGTGATTCACGAAAAAGTGTGGTGCGTGAAACTTCAAGATACACAGTTCTGCAAAGAAGCGCAAAATTAGACTACAAGTGTCAATCTCTATTGAAGAAAGAAACCAAAGAAGTGCTACAAGATGGCATTTCTAAAATGTTCTAACGTGTGTGAAATCTTATGGGACTTAACTCCCTAGGTCATCAGTCACTAAGCTTACACACTACTTAACCTAAATTATCCTAAGGACAAACACACACACCCATTCCCGAGGGAGGACTCGAACCTCCGCCGGGACCAGCCGCAGATGGCATTTCCTAGTGTACGCAAAGAACCAAGCACAAGTTACAGTAAATAGAAACCAATAGATTATTAACAAACTGTTTTTCGATCTTAAAAACAAATGAAATTGTAGTATCTTTAATTACATCCCACTGCTGATGATTTACTTCAATAAAGCGAAACGCGCCTGGTGAGAAAAACATGCATTTTCTTGTAATTTTAAGGACGGAACAAAAGTACCCTCCGAAATGTATTTATGATCTAACAAGTTTCATTCCGTTAAAGCCACATCTTGAGGGATAATATTTATTTGATAATTTCGTTCAGGTAATAACCAGTAGACCACTCAACAGTCTCTGTCCAATTGTAATAAAAATGTCCAGCCGTCCAAGATGTCGGTAGTGAAGCTGAACATTAGTTTTACAATTGGACAGAGAATGTTGGGTCATCGGCTGGTTATAGTTTGAACTAAGCTATGAAATAAATATGTATCCCTGGAGATGTTGCTCTAACGCTATGGAATTGATTGGGTCGTAAATAAATAATTTCCACTCAGCTGAAGCCGTCTTTTTCATTACACATTTCTGTAGCTGGGGATGCCCACAGTACAGAAATTTCTGCATCCTCGAGATGTCATTGTGAGGCGATGAGAGTCTGAAACTCTCAAAATATCCTAAATCTAAATCCACACTTCACAAGCCACCTGATGGTGTGCGTTGGAGGGTACTTCGTTACAACTGTCACTTACTCTCTTTCCTGCTCCAGTCACGAATGGTGCGCTGGTCGAAAGGTTGTTGTAATGCTTCCGTCTAAGCTCGAACCTCTCTGATTTTGCTACACTGTATTTCACGAAGTGTACAAGGCTGGAAGCAATATATTTTTTGTCACTTCTAGGTATTTATGCTTTCGAAACTCCAACAGTAAATCACACCGTGTTCTACAACGCCTCTTTGTAGCGTCTGATATTGGAATTCGGTGAGTGTGGTCGTGAAGTTTTCGCTGCAACTAATCCTACTGGTGACGAAACGCACTGCTCTTCTTTGTATCTTCCGTATTTCGTAAGCCCTGTCTGATGAGGGACTCTCTTGGGGTATGCCCGAAGTTGCTGCTACGTCTTATGATCTCTTTCCGTCAAGAATAACATGCTATTTCCTAGGAACCCTTCAATCCAATCACGAGGTTCGTCTGATACTCCTTATTTTGTTCAGTAGGAGACAGTATGATAGTGTACTAAACGACTGCCGGTATTCAAGTAAAACGGTATCGATCTAGACGTCGCTATCGACTATCTTGTGGGCCCCTTGAACAAAGAGATTCAGCTAAATTTCATACGATCATTGTTTTCGGGGTCAGTGTTGATCCTTACAGAGAAGGTTTTATGTCTACATAAAGAATGTACGCGACAATAAACTGTGCTCCAAAGTTTTACAGCAGGCTGAGATATTGGCGATATAGTAGTTTACGTCTGTTTGACGACCCTTCTTCAGTAGTGGAATGACTCGTGCATTTTTCCAATTACTTCTCAAGTTTCGTTCTTCGGCAATCCTTATTGCTGCTTTCGATATTGGCTCTCACCACATGTTGGTACAGACAGAGCTGTTCGTACCTGAACACACAGTTACAGTGCCAGTTGGGAACAGACTACCTGTGGCTGGGGTTATCCCTCTTCGGCCGGACCCGCCTCCCGCCCCCGCCCTGCGCCCCCTCGCCCTCCGCCCCCGCGCTAGGCCTACCTCTGGGCTCTGACAGCTGGCCGGGTCGTTCCCAGGCCGTAGCGCGGACCAGAAAACGAACCGGGTCGCGTCAGCCCAGCGGTTATTAAGCCCCACCGGTATTTCCGCGCCGTAAGCACTTGCTCGGGAAACTCATTTCGCTACATTCCTTCCGGAACTGACGAAGCTCTAAACTTGCACTACTAGCCTCAAGCTGCACCTCCTACAAATGAGGGTCGTAAGTGGCTACATTGCTGTAATTTCCGGCCTGCTGAATTTCTTGTGAACGGCTCAGTTTTACTGATCAGATGTTGTTTTTTCGGATTGTTAAAGATTCCGTAACTTGGATACTATTTCTCTCTCTCTCTCTCTCTCTTTCAGACACACACAAACACACACACACACACACACACACACACACATATATATATATATATATATATATATATATATATATATATATATATATATATATACAAATACCGTAGGCGTTATATTCTGTGTCGCCATGCTCCTCAAGCCATCACACGGTGCATGGCGGAAGCTATGTTGTATCACTGCTAGTCATTCTGTTTCCTGACCCGCTTACAGGTGAAGAGAGGGAGAAACAACTGTTTACATGCTGATTTCTCTTATCTTGTTATTGGCGAAATTTATGTTGGTGGGATTAGGATCGTTCTGCAGTCTGTCGCAAATGAGGTTTTATAAATGTTCTCATTAGTGCTTCTCGAATCCAGTTTCTACTCTCCAGGATTCCAGTTTGAGTTCAAGGAACATTTCCGTAATATAACAGTCGTCGGCAAACAATCACAAAATTCTATAGGCCAAAGAAATGCAACCTTTTGAGTCAAGTTACTACACGCCAGCCACTTGGAACACTAGCGTCGCTCCAGCTGCCGAAAGTTTTGACAGCTGAAGCGATGATAGCTGTCTGAGTAGCTGCTGTCTAGTAACGGAAGAATGGAGTGCTGGAAACGGGGAACTTACTATTTTTAATTACGATACTTTTTCACAGTCACTATACGTGGCGGTGACTTTTGCAATACGTAAACTGAAATGTAATCAAAGCGATATTCCGTGTTCTGTCAGTGACAACATATAGTAATGATATCTCATTGCAGTGCAATATACAAGGTTCACAGTAGTAGAGCCGTAATCGCATCATCGAAACTCCTTTAAGACAGGACATGAACTGTGACCTGATGTGTTACAGTTCCAAAGGAACTGATTACCAGTATATCCATGGGCTTTGCATGCACTTTCTGATGGTTTCCACTAACTGTAGTTCGTTTCACCAGACTCTTTGCGGATTTCAAACCAATTTTAATGTACTGAGAAATAGACACGACTTGGAGATATCTTTCATTATCGCTATAATTTACAGCGGCATAATTTGCTGTAAAATATGAACTTATTCGGGTTTTTAACATGTTTTTATATCTCACATATGCAATATGCAAACATTTCGCGGTGTACTTACAGGCTAAATGCCAGCCGTTTGGCAGTGGTGCAATAGCGGTTACAAAAAACAAAAGTAAATAAATAAATAAATAAAACTTACAGTGGGAAACTAGAATTTTGCGACTCATTATCTTGGCTCTGGAATTTTAGTCAGACGTACAATTAACAGATTCAAGAGCACTTCTCTCAATTTCTTCGATGTTTTCCCTCAATCCGACCTTATGCTGGTGTGAAACACTCGAACAGCACTCAAGATTGGGTCCCATAAGTGTTCTGCATGCTGTCTCCTTTACAGATGAGCTACACTTTTCCTAGAATTCTCCCAGTAAACCGAAATCGACCACTCACCTTCCCTGCAGCTGATCGTGCGTACTCGTTCCATTTCATGTTGCTTTCTTCACTGTTATGAAATATAGGTGTAAAAACATCGAACAGGTATGATCGCTAAATATAACTATATTTTGATTACCGGTCGTCGAAATAAAGTTTTATTTAGCGATATTGGCTGTTTGAAGTCGTTTTTTTCCTACTTCGTATTGTTCTAGATTGCACCCATATTTGGATAATATCAGACACACAGGTCTTCAATTTCGTTGCCAGTAATAGAGATGAAAGGGAGCGGAGTTTGAGAGACAGTGAGAAACAGAGCGGAAAAAGGAAAACAGTTGTCAAGAACAAGGGAATACTTCAAAATGTGCAAGCAGACAACATTTGCTTATACGAGCGAGAATCGCACGTAAAATACAGCAATAAAAGTAATGTAATTAATATCACAGCACAACATTTCTTGCAACGGAATGCTATTAGATCTAGGGAGCAGATATGTTACACAACAAACCACTAGTGATGTCCTATATACACACATGTTCAGAGGAAAACAGGACACCTTCAACGACTAGCGATAGGACGTTCATATTATCAGGACATGTAAATTAATATGTTCTGCAGAAGTGATAAGCATTTCAGTCACCTCGAGCAACTATCCTGTACAGAGTCGGCCATGCTCTCCGATAACTTCTTCCATGCGTGATGGCACTGACACGTGGTGGTTGGCATTAGATCACAACATTGCGCTCTTCGTTTCAACATATCCCACACACTTTAGATCGACGGCAAGTCTGGTGGTATGGCGGGTTAGGGCTAAAGGCTGACGTCCTGCGCAACCAGAAGACATGTGTTCGTGTAGCAACATGTGGTCATGCATTGTCTTGCTAGAAAATGGCATCTGGAATGTTATGCAGAAAGAGTACGGCTACGGGTCGCAGTATATCATTCACATAGGTCACAATGATCACAGTGTCCAGACCCACACCAACTGAGATTTGTTGTTTCATCCAATAGCACGCTACACCATAATGCCTTGAAAAAAATGGTTCAAATGGCTCTGAGCACTATGGGACTCAACTGCTGTGGTCATTAGTCCCCTAGAACTTAGAACTACTTAAACCTAACTAACCTAAGGACATCACACACATCCATGCCCGAGGCAGGATTCGAATCTGCGACCGTAGCAGCCGCACGGTTCCGGACTGCGCGCCTAGCACCGCGAGACCACCGAGGCCGGCATAATGCCTTGAGGTGGCGCTGTATGTCTTATGTGAATGCAGTCAGCGTGAAGCCGCGCCTCCCTGTCTGCAACGAAAAAATGCGGAAATCATTTTGAAACAAACAAAACATGAAATCTTTCGAAAACACTAGCTGATGCCATTCCTATCTCCAGTGACGTCTTTCCGTACACCATTTCCATCTAACATGTTTGTGTACATTCATCAAAGGTAGAGGGAGAAGTGGACAACGCAGTAAAAGGCGGCAGACTGTCATCCATGATAGTGTACGATGTGTTACACTGTTACATTATCGCTCCAGAGCCGAGGAGGATGCAGGTCTGTATTGCAATGTCTGTCGGATGAGATGTTTGTCTTCTCGGGGAATCGTCTGGGTGGTGTGACCTGACCCATCTCGTCTTGTTCTACGGCCTTCCGTGAACCATTCTGCACACATCACTTGCACTGCCAAAACATTTCATCCCACATGAACAGCAATTTTCCGGATGGATGCATCATACTATCTGATGCCAATAATGCGCCCACTGATCTGACGATACGTAAATGGCTCTGAGCACTATGAGACTTAACATCTAACGAACCTAAGGACATCACACACATCCATGCCCGAGGCAGGATTCGAACCTGCGACCGTATCGGTCACGCGGTTCCAGACTGAAGCGCCTAGAGCCGCACGGCCACACCGGCCGGCTCTCTGACGATACGATTCTCGCATAAGTTTGCGAGGCATCCTGCACTTCTGCTCAGGTCACACTGGCGCATTACCTTAGGTTTATAGCAACAACGAGAGCCGCAGGCTCATTTTCCCGATAGGTGGTGTTGTGCCGCGATATCGATGTTGACCTTGAATCCACGGGCCGACATGGTTCTGCAGAACATACTAATGTACATATCCTGTGCGTGTGAACGTCCTATCTGTAGTCGTTCAAGATGCTTTGTTTTTCCTGAATATGAGTGTAACTGAGCTGTGGTGCCATTAAGTTAGTAAACTGTTTTGTCTGGCGCAAATGGCTCGAGGGTAGTATCGACTATCCCTCTTGCGGCCTCATTCCGAATATTGGTATCTGTGGGTTGTGCCCTTAGAAGATCTTTTCTTGCTGATATATAGACGGGGTGCGCTGGTCCGAGAGACTAACCTTGTTGTTCAGCAAGCTCGTGGAATCCATCCTTACCCAGCGCATCCACCCCCAACACCCAATGTGGCTTTCGACCTACCTTCTCTGCCAATGACCAACTCCTACGCCTCACTCATCTCCTCTTTCTGCTGCCTAAATCCCGTTGCTCCGCCATTTTTGTCTCCCTAGACCTCCAAAAGCCCTACAACCGTGTATGGCATCCAAGTCTCCTGTTTAAAATCCGTACATATGCCCTTCCTCTCAACTTTGTCTGTCTGATTGCCTCCTTCCTCTCCCGCAATAACGCCATAACGCCGATTCCGGCACCTTCTACCCCACCGCGGGTGTGCCCCAGTGCTCTGTCCTCTCTTCTATCTCTTGTACACGCCAAATGTGCCCCACCCCCCACCATCACCACCACCACCATTGGTCCACCTCCTGCAGTATGCCGATTACACCGCCTTCCTTGCTCTTGCTCCTACCCTTCAACGGTCCCAGTGCCTTCTCCAGAATCACCTTGACCTTTTTGCCCCATGGTGTAACCAGTGGCTCCTTAAAATCAATCCTTTCATGACACAGGCAATCTTCGTACGTTGCACCACTCGCTCCTTCCAGCTCCTTCATTTTTCCCTAACATCTGAACCTGTTCTATCCGCCTCTCACCCACCCTCACCTACCTTGGCATCACCATTGACGAGTCATCTCACCTGGATCCCTCATCTCCACTCTATTCAATCCAAAGCCCACAACTGCCTCAAACTCCATAAACTCCTCTCTGGCTGGACATGGGGCTTGAAACCCTCTTCCATCCTCCACATCTACAAATCCTTAATCTGTTCCATCCTCTTTTTTGCCAGTCCCACCTGGATATCTGCCCCTCCCCCAAATTCTATAAGTCCTTCCAGATCTTCGAGTACCATGCACTGTGCCTCGCCTTCTGCATACGCCTTCTGTATTCCATGCAGATCCTTTATGACCTGATTCCTTCCTCCCATCTCCTCCTTTTCCTCGAACATATCCGTGTCCTCTACACCTCCTGCTGACTTGATCCCCATCATCCCCTGGTTGCTCCTCTCCTCTCCAACCCCCACCCTCTGTTGCACCTTCACCATTGTTCCCCACTACCCTCCACCTCTACACTGTTAATCTCCTTTCACAAGGTGGCTTCCATCCCCTCCTGGATGATGCCCTCTCTCCCTCCATTTTTCCCTCCTATCAACTCTGGTCCTCACCTCCTCCTCCCTCCATCTCTCCTTTTCCTAGGCTCCCTCTCCCCCCCCCCCCTTCCATCCTGTTTCTTCCCCACCTGCCCTCTCTCCTTTTGCTTTCGCCTCCACTGCCTTCCCCACTCCTTCTCACGTCCGCCCTGACCCCTTTTTTCTATGTCCTCTACCTCGATCCGTTCCCCCATTTTCTTCTTTTCCTTGCCTCCCCACTCCCGAGTTCGAGTCTCGATCCGGCACACAGTTTTAATCTGCCAGGAAGTTTCATATCAGCGCACACTCCGCTGTAGAGTGAAAATTTAATTCTAGAAACATTCTCCAGGCTGTGGCCAAGTCATGTCTCCGCAATATCCTTTCTTCCAGGAGTGCTAGTTCTGCAAGGTTCGCAGAAGAGCCACTGTGAAGTCTGGAAGGTAGGAGACGAGGTACTGGCGCAATTAAAGCTGTGAGGACGGGGCAAGAGTCGTGCTTGGGTAGCTCAGTTGGTAGAGCACAGGTTGCTGTTAACGAAACAGCAGCCTTGTGGTTAGATTTAGATGTTAACCGGTTCAATTTTTTTATTGTAATTGTATTTCTCAGTCATTAGTTATAATCTGAACTACCTGTTGTACTAAGCCGTGCGTTGCTGTGTTTGAAAGACCAGGTCATTACTGGTGTATTTTAGCTGGATCTTGTGGTTCCGCCGAGCGAGTTCTCTTGTAATAAGTGTTCACAAGAAATGTTTTAAGACGTTCCTTCAGACTGGTCTTAATATTAAATGTTACCAGGTCATTAGTCAAAATAAGACTGTCAAGAGGGACGGGTTGGGATCCAGTCGCACTTTGGTTGCCGATTGAAATTAAAAGGTTGGTAAGCCTTATCATTGTCATATTGTTTCCTACACTGTTTAACTTTTAAGCACAGTTGAGCATCGTAACCCGGAACCTTTCGACATACAGCTTTCAAATTAAATGTTACGTCATCTGTTTTGATTAATCGAATCACTCATGTCATCAGTGGCACTTACATAGTTTTCATGTGTTGCACAAACGCATTTAATAAGACAGACTGGGTCCAGCACGGTAGTCAACACCGCTGTTTCACCCGATAACGGAAGGGCTGCAGGTCCTGCAGTCTTGTTATCATTGTCATATTGGTTGCTGGTTTGGTTTTTTTTTTTTTTTTTTTTTTTGCAAAAGTTCATTCTTTTTACCGTTTAAGGTCAAAAGAATACTGCAAATTCGTTCATTTTGTAAAAAAAAAGAAAAGAACAAAAAATTTATGGCTGTATATTGTTAAGTACACAGGTTGCGTAAAAAGAAAATTATATTGGTGGATCCTCCCTTCCATGTTTCCCTTAATTCCAGTAAGTACCCCCGTCGCAGTAAATACAACGAAACTTGTTTGGTGACAAAAGTAAGTACTTTCTTGTAATTGTAGAGATTGTTTTAAAATACTTCCAATAATAGATGGAGTTTGATCCCGTGATGTGGAACGTAGAAAGGTGCAATGATATTTCACATCCAGCATCTTTCTCCTGACCTCTATCCCTTATTTTTACGAGGACGGCACGTAAATATTGGATTTGGAAATGTTAATGGTAGAGGGTGGACGGACGCCCCTCCTGCCCGATCCACCCTTTTACCCCCCCCCCCCCCCCCCCCCCCCCAAGGCGGAATTTGTGTACCTCAACTGCCTGCGTCTAGTTCGAAACTGTGTGAACGTTTTCTAAATGTTTGCGACCAGTGTAACTGAGCTAGGAACTGGGTACCAGCGCGGTATTCATGTATTTGGATGTGAGAAATCGCCTAAAAACCACATTCAGAATTAAATCCGGGGCCAGCCCGTCTCCACGAATACCGGACGCGCTGTATTCGAATAAATTCAGCTTTGATCACTCCATGTACAAAGACATCTGTGAAGTGTTTACAAGCATGTATATGCAAATATGCCTCTTCAGTGAAGTGATATGTACGAACAAGATGAAGAATAGAATGTATGATGTCCTAAAATATTCAAAATGCTTTTCTTGGATTAAGTGGTAAGTTTACACTGTTCATCATTTCCACTATTTCGCACATATTTTTCGCGTTTTCATGACAAGAATATGCATTTCACTTCATTCAAGAGCAAAAATAAAGTGTGTATTAAGACAAAGCACACCTGATGATGGACTCTTAGGTCCGAAATGCGTCGTGTACTTAATAAAATACGAGAATTTGTGACTGTAGATGTTTTTTTAGTTCGTATTTCCAGTGTATTGAATACAGTCGCGTTTGAAGCTGCAAAATATGGATTAAAGTAAAATAAAATAAATATGCGTTTGATCCCCATTGAACTTGATTAATGATTTTAGGGGCCTACTTCATTTAACGAAAACAGAATTTGGGATGACCTATTTTCTGATTTTTCTAATGTAGAAATCAGTGATCTTGGTAACCCGAAGCAGTCGCAACGAGCCAATTAGTTCAAAGATGGAGGAAGAAGAAGAAGAGAAGAAAAAGAGCAGGTATTTAGTAACTCTTAATTTTGTGGTATGGTTTCCTTTGTCGTGCTTAAACAGCGTCCTAAATATTTCATTTGAAATCTCTCCAGATCTCTTTGGATCAGATGCACAGCAGCCTGAAGATGCTAAATGGCGCAATAGTATTCTCGCACCTCTTTGCAAGACCGCTCCGAATTCGCCTAGTTCAGCTAAAAGCGGGGGAAGCCCCAAGATGAAGTGTTTGCGGCGATCGGGGCCTGAGTACTGAAGTACAGGAGTTAGCGCAACACGGGACACAGGTTTAGCACCGAACGCGGAACGCACTGAACACCGCAATCGATTAGCAAAACTAGGAGGAACTACGAATTCATCACGGGTGACACGGAACAGGAACCGCGCTACGGTGATAAGGATCGAGGTCTGTCGGAAGCAATAAAGTGTGGCCGTAAACTGAACCGCAAGTACGCCACCGGTCGCGACCCCTGCCAGCACGCGGAGCTCTGAGTCACACACAGCCGCCGTCCCCGCTCCATCGGTCACGCACTCGCCGCCCAGCTCATGAGTCACCCTGAATGTCACTTGCTCATCTTCCCTCTCACAGACTGCGGAATCCTCATTGCTTAATCGTGACTAATCGCTTTGAGTACGGTACGCCTAATCCCATATTAAAAGATTCTTGCCACTCCTCGGGTTCGATTTCATGCTCTTGTCTCCAATTCTTCTTCGATACAAATCTCGTTGAGTGGCTCAGTAAGTCTTTCGACTGCATACACTTTGGCGACTTGTTTGCCCTTATCTATCCCGGTTAGCCAAGGGAACATACAGTTTCACGTGGAACCCAAGGAACGTGTAATTACTAGTGACTCCTCAGATCGTAGACAGCTAACGGCTAAATTTAACACTGATTAATAATTTCCTTAGTCCAGTCGTGATTAGACCCAACAAGCACGTGGAATCTAGGCAAGCGCTTTACCTTTAGCCCACCACACCCAAGCGCGATTCGAATAGAAACTTAATTTAATACCTCCTTCAAAATTCGTAGAAGTAACAAGCAACGTTACTGACTATCGGACGTTGCGATTTGAGAGATCAAGAGAATATATTGGCCATAACAAGAGTTACAGGAAATGTGTTCGCAGTTGCGAATACGCATATGGAAAACCATCACCTGTACGATGGAATGACGACAATGAAAAAAAAAAAAATTGCTCTGAGCTCTATGGGACTTAACTTCTGAGGTCATCAGTCCCCTAGAACTTAGAACTACTTAAACCTAACCAACCTAAGGACATCACACACAGCCAGGCCCGACGCAGGATTCGAACCTGCGACCGTAGCGGTAGCGTGGTTCCAGACTGCAGCGCCTAGAACCGCTCGGCCACACCGGCCTGCACGACGACAATGAAAATTTTGTGCCGGGTCGGGACTAGAAACCGGATTTCTGGCTTTACGCGTACTGTAGCTATAACAGTATTGGCTACCCGTGCCCGGCTCACTGCGAGACCCAAACTTTCATACGTCGTTGTTTAAGCGTCATAACCTGCACTCGTACACCTTACGTGTTTTCCGAAAACGATATTTTACCGTAGTTCTTAACAACACAGGCGCTGACATACCGTACAAAGGAAGAGTCAGACACTCCAGGTGAAGCGGTAAGTAAGAACAGCACGCGCTGTATGCGGTCTGACGTTATCTTGTTGAAACATGAAGCCGCGAAGTAGACGAAGATAATTCATTGCCGATGGCGATAACACACTGGGAAAGCAATTCTGCTGTCATCATTATCGGCTCTGAAAAGTAAAGGTAATGGTGTCGTGCACCCAATGGCACCCCGCTCCATTACACCAGGTACTGTGCCCATATGACGATAACGAAAGCTAATTATTTGCACAAGTGAAGATGTACTGCACTTCACGCCAGTCTGACGTTTATTACTTGCCGCCTCCTGGCGTCATATACTGTTCTAATGACCAGCAGTATATTGTCATCTTTGAGAGAAGAGACCTGAGTCACATCACAACACGAAATATCCTTGTACTGATCCCGATGATGTCCTCTTTTACAACAGTCATTCCGAGCCAAGAGCAACACATTGAATAAAATACCGAAAAAGATTATCTACTTATAATTGCCATCAGTATTACTGAAGGTGAACATGAATCACTTATTTGACAAGCATCAGATCACAAGAATATCGTAAATTTCTCAGTCATTGAAACTGCACAAATTCTGACTGGCTGATTTCAACCTGTCTCAATAACTACGCTCCACCACCAGCCTAACATTGCTCCTCCACATACAAAGAAACCAGAAAGACTACGCGCCTACGTGTCGCTGCTATAATTTTGGATCTGATGATCTCCGGAAAGCCGAAACCGATTATGAACTTTATTACAATAGCGTGTAATGAGAACACTGAAATTTATAATCCAATATTTTTCATCAATTTTTAGGGTTTTGAGCGTCTGTCTGCCCGACAGTTAAAAACCCTTATTATCTGGAACAGGTAGTTGTATCACGTTAAAATTTATATCACACGTGGTGTAAAATCCTAGGTTTCAACGTCTGTACAATCAAAAGATACGGTCATTTATGTCACATTTTGGTATCGCAAACTAGCCCATCACTTCCCGTTGGTCTAGAATAATGAAATTTAGCAAGAAGAAAGGTTTTACAGTACAACCGAAGTAAAAAAAATCCTGAAATACCTATTTTGTAATTCTATCACGCGAAAATAATTTTGTTTATAATTTGTTATCCGACTGTTTGTCTGCACGTCCGTCTGTTACGTCCCCTTATCTTCAGGAACAGGTAAATGCATCAAACTGCAATCTATACCACGTGCTAAGCTATATAGTCACTTGGAGGTGTCATAAATATAAGCTAGGTGAAAGGAACCAAAATAGAAGGCCATTTAGAACACATGTTTTGATACACGAAAATTCTCTGCCGGCCGCTGTGTCCGAGCGGTTCTAGGCGCTTCAGTTCGGAACCGCGCTGCTGCTACGGTCGCAAGTTCGAATCCTGCCTCGGTCGTGGATGTGTGTGATGTCCTTAGGTCAGTTAACTTTAAATAGTTCTAGGTCTAGGGGACTGATGACCTCAGACGTTAAGTCCCAAAGTGCTTAGAGCCATTAGAACCATTTGAAAATTCTCTCATCCAAACCTATCGGGTATTTCCTTTTGACATAGAACCATAAAATTTGGCACCGACCAACGATTCGCAGTGCAGGTAGAGAAAATATACCGGAGAATTGTTCATTTGTTATCACATCACAAGAAGAAATATTTCTTTTGTCAGTGGTTATTTGATGTCAAACTTGAAATTAAAACATTCTCGGAAGTCTGGGAATCCCTGGGACCGACGTGTTGCCAGCATCAACGACATAACAGTGAAAAATCAGCCATATTCTCGATTCCCCGGATGGATGAACTGTCTATATACATCGTTAGGTTTATACGTGAGCCCTATTCGCACCTGGCCATTCTTTTAATAATTATATAAACCATTAATATTCTTATCAGTGATTACCTAAGAAAAGTGGGCTACTACTCATCTTTTTAGTTCATTCTGATCTGAAATGAACCGAGAATTTCACGTTATTTCCATTATGGACGCATGTGAGATTCAACATTAAAGAACTGAATCCAGTTCACCCACTTGAAGTCGGTATAGGTTAAAATAAAAACAAAAACGTTAAGAATCCATGAAGGTATTTTTAATTGGTGGAAAATTTTTAGTTCAGTGCAGGGTAGTAATTTATAAAAACATTAATTTCTTATATAGAATCTCTCTGCACGTTATACATTCTAACTGCAGAATCACTTTCTTTTGTTCATAAATATCAGGTTTCATGATATGTCAGATGCGTTTTTCTCATGCCGTCTGTTCACTGAGCGTTCACTATTAAAATCTGTTATGACGTACAGAAGAGTATAATCGGAATGTGATTTCTGGTGTAGTATTTTAATAAGAAGAGCGGAGTGAACTGGAATATTGCGGCCGCTCGCTGGTGTGAGTGACGAGAGTATAATTTCATGATACGTCGACGACTAAAAGGAGAACTAACCATCTGTCTTCAATAATAACCAGCACTTAGGTCACATGATTGTTTATTTCGGTAAAGTATCAAAGAAATATTTAGTACGGTAGCAGTTTTTGGCTATTGATCAACACTTACAAACGCACTAAAAAATAAAACTGTAAAGAATGACCTCAGCAGTGATCATCACAGGTACAACGGCGTCATGATCGCCAACCCGCGTCTGCTGGTTCACACACTAATGCTGCGCCCTCGGGTTGCCGTTCACCAGTCGTACAGTCGCCACTGCCCATCCTGCCACAGCCAGCCCCCCATCGCCCTGCCGGTGTAGCAGGTCGCAGAAGCCGCGGCAGAGGTGCGGGCATTATTAGCACCGGTAATTGCCTGCGGCCGCCACCCCCAACCCCCTCTAACCCCCAAATGCCGCGGCCGACACGTCGATACACCGCCAGGTGACGGATCGCTCGCCTGGTGATAATCGGAGCTAACAGCTGACAAGACAACTACCGCTAGAGGTCTGCGCGGCTGCTGATATCCGTCGATGTATCCGAAACAACATTGGTTTGAATGGATAAAAGCCTGCACCGAGGTGGATATCAGTGGTATAAAGCTATCATCAACCCGAATGTTGGTTTGAATAAGTGTTTTATTAGTCATGTAGCATACTTGTACCCTCCTCCCTGCTTTGCATACACTTATCAGAAAGTTATAGATGGGCCTACAGTTTACCGACGACACCGTACGATTACGCAACTCGACATTTTTCACATTGGCACATACTGACAGAGGTGATAGAAGTGACAACTCACAGATACTGAATAACCGCAGTAATTAATACTTTGCCTATTGGCTTCTGTCTCGCATTCTTCGGCCGACGTTCGTCTGATGATTTTATCGACGTTTTGCCAGCACGAAAGGCTGGTATTGGCAAACCTTCACCCTCCATTGCCGGTGGTGAACTGGACCCGAGCTCGCGGCCGCAGACTACAGGGTGTTACAAAAAGGTACGGCCTAACTTTCAGGAAACGTTCCTCCAACACAAAGAAAGAAAATATGTGTTGTGGACTGGCAAGACAGCCAATCCACAGTGACGGGTAACCGAAAGGCACGCGCTTACACTCACGCAGGCTGGCGTGAGGTCTGAAACAGGATACGTAATGAATGCTATAAAGAAAAGTACGTAGCTGCTGGAATACTTAACTTTAATCCACAATTGATGAACATTGGTCTTGTTGATACAGTATATGCGTCATTAGATACATAGCAAAGGATAAATGGCGCCTTGCTAGGCCGTAGCAATTGACTTAGCTGAAGGCCATGCTAACTATCGTCTCTGCAAATGAGAGCGTAATTCTCAGTGAACCATGGCTAGCAACGTCGGCTGTACAACTGGGGCGAGTGCCAGTACGCCTCTCTAGACCTGCCGTGTGGCGGCGCTCGGTCTGCAATCATTGATAGTGGCGACACGCGGGTCCGACGTATACTAGCGGCCCGCTAGTACCTAGCAAGTGTGGTTTCTGGCGGTGACACCACAATATGTTATGTGGACATGTGTCCGGAAATGCTTACTTTCCACGTTAGAGCTCATTTTGTTACTTCTCTTCAAATCACTTTAATCATGGAATGGAAACATACAGCAACAGAACGTACCAGCGTGACTTCAAACACTTTGTTACAGGAAATGTTCAAAATGTCCTCCGTTAGCGAGGATACATGCATCCACCCTCCGTCGCATGGAATCCCTGATGCGCTGATGCAGCCTTGGAGAATGGCGTATTGTATCACAGCCCTCCACAATACGAGCACGAAGAGTCTCTACATTTGGTACCGGGGTTGCGTAGACAAGAGCTTTCAAATGTCCCCATAAATGAAAGTCAAGAGGGTTGAGGTCAGGAGAGCGTGGAGGCCATGGAATTGGTCCGCCTCTACCAATCCATCGGTCACCGAATCTGTTGTTGAGAAGCGTACGAACACTTTGACTGAAATGTGCAGGAGCTCCATCGCGCATAAACCACATGTTGTGTCGTACTTGTAAAGGCACATGTTCTAGCAGCACAGGTAGAGTATCCCGTATGAAATCATGAGAACGTGCTCCATTGAGCGTGGGTGGAAGAACGAAACTAAAATGAGCTCTAACAAGGAAATTAAGCGTTTCCGGACACATGTCCACATAACATCTTTTCTTTATTTGTATGTGAGGAATGTTTCCTGAAAGTTTGGCCGTACCTTTTTGTAACACCCTGTATATGTACCTGGCGTGCCAACGTCCGAGGGCTTTTCCGCGGTCATTTCCGGTGCCGTGCTCCTCTTGCTATCTGCGACGGTCGTTCACTGCAGTACGGGAAGCCAGGATCCGTTTACCTTAAGCCTTTCCTCTTTCTTGCTGAAGCTATTCGCGTGTTTTTGTATTTCTACAGCTTCTCTGAACACGTGGGTGTGATAGTGCTTGTCTACAGCCAGAACTTCTATGTTGGCGAATTTTATTACGTGGTCGGTCTCACTCAGTGCGTGCTCTGCCACGGCCGATTTATCCACCTGCTCCAGCCTGAAATGTCGCTTATGTATTTTGATACTGGTGTTGATTGATCGTCCAGTCATTCCGACATAAACTTTTCCGCATGTTCATGGTATGCGGTATATTCCTGACGTTGCAAGTGGGTCACTTTCCTCCTTTGCCGATCTAAGACACTCTTTGAGCATCCTTGTCGGCTTCAAAATCGTCTCTACACCGTGTTTGCGGAATCTATAATTAAATTATAGGACGTTTTCATTGTTAGGATTTTCGTCAATTTTTGTAATACAGGCAATCGATAGTAATGATAATTATTCTTTAAGTCATTATCATTGTTCTGGCGTCAATGTCATTGCAGTGGCCTCAGCGCCCTTACCCTCGATAGGGTATAAGCACTGTTGACATCTTCGACAGCTGAAGATGGCAACATGCCGATCTTCCCGATTTTGCGTCGAATTACACGTACAGTCTGCCTCAATCGTACAAACGCTTATTTCATTACCGAAAGCTGTCATAAGGCGACATGAAAGCTGCTCTAGGTCCATCTACCCACTAGAATCTTTGCTTCATGATCTCACAATTTTTTTTTTGTGCCATACATGTCGTAGATAGTGTTCTGCACAAAATCACCTTTTCTATCAAACAGATTTACAGTTATACAGGCCATCCCAGCAGTGTTGAGACAAACTTTGAAGAATTGTAGAAGGTGTCTTCAGGAACAAATCGAGGATAGGAGCCCGTGTTCGGAAACATCCAACAACGGCACAGAGCGTCCAAGCTATAGCCGCCGGCGCCTGCAGCCAGGCCACCCCTTCGGCAGAAAACGTGACTTTTTACGCTCGCGGACTGCAGGAGGAACGTTTCCCATTGGTGTTTGTTATTCAGTGATGGCGACTAACTGCCACGATCGACAGGGAGAAGATGGTGTTAACTGCTGCGTAGAGAGACCTCGTCTCCTGTGTATGCGACGTTCTGTTGCCTTTGTGGATGAAGGTTTTCTCCTGTATACCGAGAAACACTGGAGACTTTAAAGGGTCCCAGCAAAAAAAAATAAACTATAGATGGAAACTCGTGTCTGACTATCCGATTGCTGCCTACAAGACAGTATGAGTAGCGATTTACAGTCACGATACATGTCACGATCGTGTCTCCAATTCCTGCAGCAGTTTCTGCGAACAGATCGGTCTTGAAGGTGTCGCTGATTCTATATTCAGACAGTTCCTCATTTGACCTCATGAGGACGCGTGGATCCCTGCAACAAAACAATGTCATTAGGTCGTGAGTACATACTAAATATTTTAAGAAATAATAGTAATATTGTAATGTTTGATTACACGGCCATCTTCAACAGCAGGTGTTAAAATTAGTTTCTCGTTAGTCTTAAGCTTACAGAGAATTTTACACTATATGCGTTTCACTTTTGTTTACAAACCATATTTTGTGTTCATATTGCAAATGTTTGTACATTTTTGTTTGTTTTATATTAGAAACAGAATTTATTTATAAAGCTGGTGTGCCACTTACTTACAGTGTATCTTCTTCTTGTTTATATATTTTTCAAACCACTGCTTCTTCCCTCTCTCTTAGCAGAGGTTCATGTCGGAAGGAACTTCGTTATGAATGTATACCTGACAGTTTTTGTCTTATTGCACTTTTTCTTATACTGCATTTGTGTTATTGACACTTTATCTCACTTTTAGAAATAGAACTGAAGTTATGTGTGTTCTCACACAGCACAGTGAGAATTTGTGGAATGTCTATTACGTGCGGCAGGTATGTGAACGGAGGGAGGGGGGGGGGGGTGTGGTTACTTGTTGTGGTTCAATTTCTTTTTTCGTTTATGTTTTTAGAAGGGAGTGAGTGGAGGTAAGGAGGTAATTATAGGAAAGAAACTGAGTGGAGATGCCAGTGGTAAATGGAACCTATGGTTATATGCGTCATTTAGTGTTATATTAAGAGATCAGTAGGTTTAAGGAGTGTGTGGGTTGCCAGGTTGGTCTGATCATTTATGAGTTTTTTTCTCTTATATTACGGTTTCCGGAACGTCGTACTTTTGTTGTAAGGTAAGGAAGTGCTTTTTGTGTTGTTTATCTTGACGGCTTCCATGCCTGTGTCTCTGGCGGTAATTTTATGTTCGTAAGTGTTCGCCAAAAGTTTGTAATGATTTGTCCTATACTTCCATACTCGTACATGTTCTTAGAATCTGGTGTAAAATGTCCTGCTGGTTTAACCTTTGTACCTTCCATCACATTTCAGTTCATGTAGTCCAGATTTCTGATATAAGGTCCGTTTTTCCTTCTGTTTTTGGAAAGTATTCTTAAATTGGACTATTGGTCTAGTCGGCTCATTTTGCTTTTTTGTAAGAACTGGATATTGTGTGTGTATTTGTGGTTGTATGCCACTGCGTGCCATCTTTTCTTTCCTGTTTTTCTCTAACTGCCAAATGTATATGTGTAACTAAGTTTCTTTCGACATTAAACTCTGGCAAGAAAGGGGGAACAAGCAATGGCTTTGAGAATATGTAGACAAGAGCCAGAAGCACCGTAAGTAAACGGGGCACCAACTTTATAAACAAAATGCTGTTTTTATTCTAAAACAACCAAGATTTACAAACATATGTATCCAATTTGCAGAATGACCAGAGAAGATGTTTTGTAAATAAAAGCGAAACGCAAATAGAGTAAAATTCTGTTTAAATTATTGCAGCAAGCTTAAGACGAATAGAACATTACTATTTATTTTGAACAATAAAATTATCTTTCGCACAACTTGTTATAGAAAAGTAATGTTAAAAACTGTCCATTATGCTAGCTAGGAGATTACCATCTAGCAAGTCCTTCATCCGTAACTGCGGATGTTACAACAGTAAACCACTTTAACTCGTTGGTTCACTGGATCTCTGACGTGCTTACGGCTGGTCTCAATTGTCTGATGAAGTCGGAAATGGTTGTCTGCTGTAGTCGGACCTCGTAAGGATGGAGATGGTGATGATGACCACTTTCTAATACAACGCAACACAATATGGCAGACTACATTTTATTAAGACGTGGTCCTTAGCAACACTCTCAGCCTATTTTAAAACCCCGCCTGAACAGGCGATGAAGATCCTACGTTACCGACCGGCCGCCTTCTCATCCTCAGACCGAATGCGTCACTGGATGGAGATATGGAGGGGCATGTAGTCAGCACACCGCTCTCCCGGCTGAATGTCAGTTTACAAGACTGAAGCACCTACTTTTAAGTCAAGTAGCTTCTCAGTTTGCCTCAGAAGGGCTGAGTGCACCCCGCTTGCCAAGAGTGCTCGGCAGACCGGATGGTCACCCATTCAAGTGTTAGCCCAGCCAGACAGCGCTTAACTTCGGTGATCTGAAGGGAACCGGTGTTACCACTGTGGCAAGGCCGTTGCCTTCTTAGCCTATGGAATGGAAATTACGAAGTCCGAGCTCAATAGATAACTCAGGCCAGTCGCGAGCGTATCATCATAGATCCAGTGTAGAGAACCCATTAAAGTAGTATATTATTAACATCGACGGATATGGATAAAAGGCCGGCCGGAGTGGCCGAGCGGCTCTAGGCGCTTCAGTCTGGAACCACGCTACCGCTACGGTCACAGGTTCGAATCCTACCTCGGGCATGGATATGTGTGATGTCCTTATGTTAGTTACGTTTAAGTAGTTCGAAGTTCTAGGGGACTGATGACCTCAGCTGTTAAGTCCCATAGTGCTCAGAGCCATTTGATATGGATAAAAGCCTCGCTTGATGGCCAATCCCCCAGCTAACCAACTGGATCGTTTTCTATTACATTTTTGTAACAATGTGGCAGAAAGATATGAGGGTTGTCCAGAAAGTAAGTTCCAATCGGTCGCGAAATGGAAACTACTGGTAAAATCCGGTAAAGCTTTGCACAGATGTGTTGGGCATGTCTATAGCATGCCCGTCGATCGTGTCGCGTCGCTCTTTTCAGTTTTGAGTGAACAGTGAGCACGTAAAGATGCGTAGGGAATAGCGTGTCCCGCCAAGTATGAGGGCCTGGTTAGAAATTTCGCTTGTGTCATGAACCCTACGTAACACAACAGTCGAGAAGTTCTTTCGTCATGCCAATTCACGGCCGCACACTGCAGGGGCAACGGAGACACTACTGCAGCGTTTCCGATGAGAAGTGTTTGATCAGCCACAATACAGTCCTTAATTGGCTCCCCCTGAGTCTCATCTCTGCTCACAGGGACCATTGGCTATGAAGACAAAATTTTTCCACAGCCAACGAGTTGCAGACCAGTGCAGATAACTGGCCGAAAGCACAAGCGGCTGCTTTCTATGACGAGGATATTGGAAAGTTGATACAACACTACGCCAAAACTCGAAGTTGGTGCGGCGATTGTGTAGAGATGTAGGTGGAAGGTGTACCTAATTGTTGCAAATAAAACGTTTCGGGTTTTCACTGTGGTTTCCATTTCGCAACTAATCGGAACTTACTTTCTGGAGAACCCTCGTATTTTAATTGCTGTTTGTAAGAATATCTAATACATAATTACAATCTTAACAAATAAATAAAAATTTTAAAATAATATTAGATTGAGGTAACTCAAAACCATTTCATTATGAAGTTAAAAAACGACAATGATAGGACGGAATGTGTAAGATACCCCACTTCCATTACAGAGGCAGGTTCTCTGAAGTACACATCTAGTCGCTAAATTTTGCATGGGATTTTGATTTATAATCTTAGTGATTATCTACTATCAGGAGGCTGCTACAAATTAATGTGGAGTCACTGCCTTACGCCTGTCTACTATGCTGTTGGATTCTTATTTTTTGTATTTGATTCTGATGTAATCTAAATTCTTAATTTGTCCTACATGGGAATATAGCATATTTCATTTCTGTCTGTATCCGATTTAACACGCATATTGTAAGCGTTACCTGGGACGGCAGTCACCACTGTATCCATGACCTGCTTGGCATGATTTTAAATCTGCTGATACTATTTCTACAATACTACTACTGTGATTTTATTTCTTCCAACGTGTCGCACGTTACCTGTGAACTGCCATTGTCAAAGTACGTATTTTCGTTATGTTGTGTGCTGAATACTACCCATGGGTAAAGTTCACCTCAGAAGATTACCTGTCTGGTTCATCCTATGAATTCATCGTAGATTTTGCATCTTGTAATGTTAGCGTCTCTGTTCAGGCCTTGACATTTGACTGAGTCCCTTGTATATGAATAAAATTGTCATGAGGTCTCGAGGTGCACTGGTTACGTTTCAACAAGTTTACCAATTGGAGGTACAAGCCTTTTTTCTCACAGTGCCCTGTAGTAGCTAGGGCTCTACTCCGAAGCTTCTTCTATTAACGAGGCGAATTGCCAAGTCATTGAAGGAAGAGAACTATAGGGGTACCTCAGTAGCTGAAGAGGTAACTCTGTACCTGAAAACCTTTCTTTCTGTTCTGTAGATTGACCTCACTGATTCAGCTATGTCATGCCTTAACCTCACTAACGATCCTAGGCATTAAGTGTGTTGGCTCTGTGAGTGTTTGTGTTCTTAGTGATTGCAGAACATTTCATTACTAGTGTCAGACAGAGTGCATACACCAACAATAAGAGAGATATTCGATTGCTGTACTCGGAACAGACTGAGGGTGCGGAGATAATTCTTAGAATGTAACTGCATTGTAGTGATAGCAGTCTTAGTGAGCCGTGCATTCGGTAATATTGATACCTATTATCAATGTTTACTTGATATTCCACGTGGTAACTAGGGTTATCACCAAGGACTGAGGTCCTTAAATGTGAGATCCTTAAATGTGACTAGTGTTTCCAGTACATTCGAAGAATTACCGATTCCCAATGCCTTCATTATCGTGGGTTCGTGCTCCTTATTCTATTCCTTCAGTTTGTGGCTGCTGAGCTGCCAGTATTTACTACAGCCAAGGACCGGTGTAGAGACCAAACGGTGCGCACCAGTTTGTTATGTGTAACTGAAGTAGTGATTGTTATTCGCGAAAACACTTTTTCTTTGATCTGCTTATGGTAATTTATTTTCGGTTTTCTAGTACAACGCTCTCTAACTTTCAATAGTTTTTTTCACAATGATCTTAGTCCGAAGTGTGGATCAGCGTTCTAGGTTACGAGAACATGCCCGAATTATTCTTAAGCCCACTTGTAAAATGGAGAGCCCAGTGAAACTGAAACTCTCTTTCTTTTTGGCGCAATTATAGTTGGGCATTAAGGATTTTTCGTTTTAAATTGTGTGTTACTTTTTAAAGGCCCACATGTTAATACTGTTATGAAATACTTATCTTCTAAATTGTTTGTTTCCTTTGTAACAATCATGTATTATGTTGTCACAAATGTTTTCGAGATTGCTGGGCCGAAGTGTAAAAAGTCACATCGTTCACCGTTAAAGACTGAAAGGGCTTTGTATTTCAGCAAGCGATTTGTAGTATAAGTCTGTTGTTGTTACATAGTGGCTACGTGGTTTTCGTTATCTTGTGTGAGTCATAAATTATCTATTTGAGCTGAACGTATGGACCGAGTGATGTCTTGGCTACGCTCAACTAGATTAGCTTATGCCAGCACCTGTTCATTAACTAAATCTGTTTGTCTTGAGTTCTTTGAATTGCGATTTCTATTGTTGTGAAACTTGTAAATTCGTTTAAAATTAATTCTCTCGCTGCTTATGAGATTTAAAACTTCATATGTGCAAAAATTTGAAAATATTAAATGTTTAAACGAAGAACTTGAAGTTTCGTCTCGATTGTGTGATTCTCATTCTTGTGTTAATACCATTGAGGTGAATAAATGTTGCGATTTTTTTTTCTTCGTCTAGGTACGTTTGGTTGAGCACTTACCATTCCTAGATCAATATTACCTGCCAATTCACTTGCTGAATGAAAAGTGTTGGAGTGGATAAATCGCTGTAAAAATGGGCATGTACACAGGTGGAGTCACTAACTATTGCCACCTAGAATAACTCCGAAAGTATGACAGGAGCTGAGATGTTCGTGAGAGAAGTGTTGCATGGGACAACTGGGGCCATAATATGACGTTGGTTTTTTCTTGCTAGATGAGGTCGCGTCAGAGATATGAAGGTCAACTTTGCTTTTAATGGTATGCTATAGTTTGGTACTTATTTTCCGATAGCGGCTATCGATACGAATCCAATGATGTGTAAACGTAAGATGTTCGAAGGTCAACGAAGATCAAAATGGTGGTATGAACGGCCATTTACAGAAGGTGTTCGAAGTGATGACCATTGGTATCAATGCAGTGCTGCAATCTTCTCATCATGGACTGAGTGGTATTCTTTATCACATCGGCGCTTATTGAAGGACATGCTCAGACAAATCTCTCTTGCACATTGTGCAAATAGTAAATATTCGCCGAATACGGCGTATCCATCTAACGTGCCATTGACATGTAAACACCATTTGACGGTTTCGCAATACAACACTAATACGAACGGTAAGACTAGTATCGTCGAATAAACGGGATGTGAATAATGTATTTCTTCGAAGAATAATTCAATATGCTTCTCATTTACACAGAATGCCAACGAAATTCAGTGAGAGCTAAAGACTTATACGCTGAAAGATATCCTCAACGTACTCACCCTACACGTCGTACATTTGAATATGTGTATGATAAATTGCCTTCCCCATGAACCATGGACCTTGCCGTTGGTGGGGCGGCTTGCGTGCCTCAGCGATACAGATGGCCGTACCGTAGGTGCAACCACAACGGAAGGGTATCTGTTGAGAGGCTAGACAAACGTGTGGTTCCTGAAGAGGGGCAGCAGTCTTTTCAGAAGTTGCAGGGGCAACAGTCTGAATGATTGACTGACCTCGCCTTGCAACATTAACCAAAACGGCCTTGCTGTGCTGGTACTGCGGACGGCTGAAAGCAAGGGGAAACTACGGCCGTAATTTTTCCCGAGGGCATGCAGCTTTACTGTATGGATAAATGATGATGGCGTCCTCTTGGGTAAAATATTCCGGAGGTAAAGTAGTCGCCCATTCGGATCTCCGGGCGGGGACTACTCAGGAGGACATCGTTATCAGGAAAAAGAAAACTGGCATTCTACGGATCGGAGCGTGGAATGTCAGATCCCTTAACCGGGCAGGTAGATTAGAAAATTTAAAAAGGGAAATGGATAGGTTAAAGTTAGATATAGTGGGAATTAGTGAAGTTCAGTGGCTGGAGGAACAAGACTTTTGGTCAGGTGAATACAGGGTTATAAACACACAAACAAATAGGGGTAACGCAGGAGTAAGTTTAATAATGAGTAAAAAAAATAGGAGTGCGGGTAAGCTACTACAAATAGCATAGTGAACGCATTATTGTGGCCAAGATAGACAAGAAGCCCACGCCTACTACAGTAGTACAAGTTTATATGCCAACTAGCTCTGCAGATGATGAAGAAATGTATGATGAGATAAAAGAAATTATTCAGGTAGTGAAGGGAGACGAAAATTTAATAGTCATGGGTGACTGGAATTCGAGAGTAGGAAAAGGGAGAGAAGGAAACATAGTAGGTGAATATGGATTGGGGCTAAGAAATGAAAGAGGAAGCCGCCTGGTGGAGTTTTGCACAGAGCATAACTTATTCATAGCTAACACTTGGTTCAAGAATCATGAAAGAAGGTTGTATACATGGAAGAATCCTGGAGATACTAGAAGGTATCAGATAGATTATATAATGGTAAGACAGAGATTTAGGAACCAGGTTTAAATTGTAAGACATTTCCAGGGGCAGATGTGGACTCTGACCACAATCAATTGGTTATGAACTGTAGATTAAAACTGAAGAAACTGCAAAAGGGTGGGAATTTAAGGAGATGGGACCTGGCTAAACTGAAAGAACCAGAGGTTGTACAGAGTTTCAGGGAGAGCATAAGGGAACAATTGACAGGAATGGGGGGAAAAAGTACAGTAGAAGAAGAATGGGTAGCTCTGAGGAATGAAGTAGTGAAGGCAGCAGAGGATCAAGTAGGTAAAAAGACGAGGGCTAGTAGAAATCCTTGGGTAACAGAAGAAATATTGAACTTAATTGACCAAAGGAGAAAATACAAAAATGCAATAAATGAAGCAGGCAAAAAGGAATACAGACGTCTCAAAAATGAGATTGACAGGAAGTGCAAAATGGCTAAGCAGGGATGGCTAGAGGACAAATGTAAGGATGTAGAGGCTTATCTCACTAGGGGTAAGATAGATACTGCCTACAGGAAAATTAAAGAGACCTTCGGAGAAAAGAGAACAACTTGTATGAATATCAAGAGCTCAGATGGATACCCAGTTGCCGGTCGAAGTGGCCGTGCGGTTAAGGGCGCTGCAGTCGGGAACCGCAAGACCGCTACGGTCGCAGGTTCGAATCCTGCCTCGGGCATGGATGTTTGTCATGTCCTTAGGTTAGTTAGGGTTAACTAGTTCTAAGTTCTAGGGGACTAATGACCTCAGCAGTTGAGTCCCATAGTGCTCAGAGCCATTTGAACCATTTGGATGGTGATGGTGGTGATTAGTGTTTAACGTCCCGTCGACAACGAGGTCATTAGAGACGGAGCGCAAGCTCGGGTGAGGGAAGGATGGGGAAGGAAATCGGCCGTGCCCTTTCAAAGGAACCATCCCGGCATTTGCCTGAAGCGATTTAGGGAAATCACAACCATTTGGATACCCAGTTCTAAGCAAAGAGGGGAAAGCAGAAAGGTGGAAGGAGTATATAGAGGGTCTATACAAGGGAGATGTATTGAGGACAATATTATGGAAATGGAAGACGATGAAGATGAAGATGAAATGGGAGATACGATATTGCACTGAAAGACCTGAGTCGAAACAAGGCCCCGGGAGTAGACAACGTTCCATTAGAACTACTGATGTCCTTGGGAGAGCCAGTCCTGACAAAACTCTACCATCTGGTGAGCAAGATGTATGAGACAGGCGAAATACCCTCAGACTTCAAGAAGAATATAATAATTCCAATCCCAAAGAAAGCAGGTGTTGACGGATGTGAAAATTACCGAACTATCAGTTTAATAAGTCACAGCTGCAAAATACTAACGCGAATTCATTACAGACGAATTGAAAAACTGGTAGAAGCCGACCTCGGGGAAGATCAGTTTGGATTCCGTAGAAATATTGGAACACGTGAGGCAATACTGACCTTACGACTCATCTTAGAAAATAGTTTAAGGAAAGGCAAACCTACGTTTCTAGCATTTGTAGACATAGAGAAAGCTTTTGACAATGTTGACTGGAATACTCTCTTTCAAATTCTAAAGGTGGCAGGGGTAAAATATAGGGAGCGAAAGGCTATTTACAATTTGTACAGAAAGCAGATGGCAGTTATAAGAGTCGAGGGATATGAAAGGGAAGCAGTGGTTGGGAAGGGAGTCAGACAGGGTTGTAGCCTCTCCCCGATGTTATTCAATCTGTATATTGAGCAAGCAGTAAAGGAAACAAAAGAAAAATTCGGAGTAGGTATTAAAATCCATGGAGAAGAAGTAAAAACTTTGAGGTTCGCCGATGACATTGTAATTCTATCAGAGACAGCAAAGTATTTGGAAGAGCAGTTGAACGGAATGGAGAGTGTCTTGAAAGGAGGATATAAGATGAACATCAACAAAAGCAAAACGAGGATAATGGAATGTAGTCGAATTAAGGCGGGTGATGCTGAGGGAATTAGATTAGGAAATGAGACTCTTAAAGTAGTAAAGGAGTTTTGCTATTTGGGGAGCAAAATAACTGATGATGGTCGAAGTAGAGAGGATATAAAATGTAGAGTGGCAATGGCAAGGAAATCGTTTCTGAAGAAGAGAAATTTGTTAACATCGAGTATAGATTTAAGTGTCAGGAAGTCGTTTCTGAAAGTGTTTGTATGGAGTGTAGCCATGTATAGAAGTGAAACGTGGTCGATAAATAGTTTGGACAAGAAGAGAATAGAAGCTTTCGTAATGTGGTGCTACAGAAGAATGCTGAAGATTATATGGGTAGATCACGTGACTAATGATGAAGTATTGAATAGAATTGGGGAGGAGTATGTGGCACAACTTGACAAAAAGAAGAGACCGGTTAGTATGACATGTTCTGAGGCATCAAGGGATCACAAATTTAGCATTGGAGGGCAGCGTGGAGGGTTAAAATAGTATAGGGAGACCAAGTGATGTCTGCACTAAGCAGATTCAGAAGGATGTGGGTTGCAGTAAGTACTGGGAGATGAAGAAGCTTGCACAGGATAGGGTAGCATGGAGAGCTGCATCAAACCAGTCTCAGGACTGAAGACCACAACAACAACGTGATAAATTGAGAACAACTGGATCTTTAACGCATCGGAAACATATCCGGAAAAGGAAAGTTACTAACGAGGAAACGGAAATTGGTACTTTTGCCTCTGTGGTTCGAGATCCTTGTGTTGGTGCGCTTCAAATGACAATGGAGTCTGACATGAGCCAGAGAAGTGTTGTTCGTGTTCTGCATCGCCGTAAATATCAACCTTACCATATCAGTCTCCACCAAGAATCAACTGGTACGGATTGAATGCGTCGCATTCAATTCTTCCGATGTGCTCAACTTCAGATTCAGAGGGATGACACGTTTATTAATTTCATTTTATTTACTGACTAGGCTGCATTCACGAACCATGGAAACGTTAATTTACATAATAAGCATTATTGGGAAACTGGAAATCCATGTTGGCTGCAGAAAGTTGGACACCAAAAACTGTGGTCTGTGAATGTATGGCGTCGGATTCTGGAGGACAGAATTATCGGCCCCTATTTCATCGAAGGAAATCGGAATGGTTGGAAGTACTCGTACATCACATTCCTGCAAGAAATATTAGGTCTGTTATAGGAAGAAATACCCTTAGAAAAAAGGTATAGAATGTGGTATTAACACGTTGGGTGTCCGGCATATTTTTCGCTGATAGCTAGAAATGAGCTACAGAGACAATCACCAAATCGTTGGATTGGACGCAGAGGAGATGTGTCGTGGCCGGCTCGTTCGCGAGATTTGACATCTCTGGATTTTTTCTTGTGGGGATTCGTAAAGGACATTGTCTATAAAGACGTTCCAAATACACCTGAAGATGTGCGAGAGAAAATTGTCAGAGCATGTGTTGCGATAAAGGCTGATGTGACAAGTAATACCACTCAATCCGTGATTAGAAGATTGAGCCACTGCATTGATACCAACGGTCATCATTTCGAACACCTTCTGTAAACGGACTGTCACGCCATCTTTGTGACTTTCGTTGACCTTCAATGGATTCGTCTTGATAGGCTCAATCCGAAAATAAGAACCAAACTATAGCATCCCATTTAAAGAATCAAAGTTGACCTTCATATCTGTGGAGCGACATCACCTAACAACAAAAAACCGTCATATTATGGCCCCCGTTGTCCCATGCATTTTGTCCCACTAACTTTCCAGCTCCTAGTATACTTTCGGAGTTATTCTTGGTGGCAATAGTGACTCACCCTGTATGTGTACAAGGAGGAGCGTTACGGTAGGTCAACCACTACGATGTGGCTTGGAGCACTGTGATAGATGAGTGAGTGGTCTTTGTACCACAAATGATGACACTGAGCATGAGATGAACATTAGCCGTGGTTCAGCGTCTGCAGTCGTCCGTGGATCTCTAAGTTACAGCAATTTTTGTACTAGTAGGGAATCGCGCCAGCTTACAGACTTAAGTAGAAATACGATTTACATGGGTTAAATACCGTCTTTTACGACTGTAGTAACGTCTAAATAACACCAAACATAATTCGCTTTTTTATAAAACCGTCTTCAGTGGTCTCTGTAACAAACAAAGATTTTCTTACTCTTTTGGTTTGCTAGGATCATCTAACTGCAGAGTACAGTATTAATTACTATCGTTACTGGATTTTTTTCTGACTTTATTGCTGACGTCCTTCTACTCGTATGTGGTAGATTTTAGCACAAAGAACACTAAACAATTTCATTTTCATTTGACGTGCGGATCGAGTTCGTCTGGTATTATATTTTCCGGATTGTGTGTGTGTGTGGAGGGGGGGGGGGGGTGAGGGGGTGGGTGATACCACTGTTGCCAAACGCCAAAATATTTTCCGCAATTAAATTGTGTTGCATTTTTGCCCAAAGATTTTAGTGTGTGCACGCCTCAACAATCTGTTGAAGCTGACACATCTACATTTCTAATCTGTTGACTATTAAATACTAAGGAAACGACTTGATATCAACCATAATGAGAATGAAATGCAATAATCAACGATCCTGTGCCGATAAAGGTTGTGAGGAATGGTAAAATTTTATTGTGTTGTAAAGTTGTTCAAACGTAAAGAAAGCTTCACCATAGACTCTTTAAACATAGGCATGTTCACAAGCTAAACCTGAACGAAGCCAAAAAGTGTGCAAGAAGAACGGCAGGTACCAGAAGCGTTCAGTTAATTCGAAAGTATAATTTTGCCATCCGATCTGACTAAAATTTCTAAGAAGCTTTTGTCTTAATTAAGGTCAGTAAGCGATTCGGAATCATATACTCAATCTATCATTGATCGCAATGGAACTGAAACAGAACATGCACAGACAAAACTGAAATACTTGGCTAGGGCTTAGTGTAGAATGCCTCAGATTGTCATACATTTTTGTCCTAAGATTTGAATATTTGATGTTGATTACTCATATACTTTGCAACTTGTTTCCTATCGTACTTGGTAAGTAATAATATTTTCCTATCTCATTTAGCATTCCATGTTACACTTGTAGCCAGTAAAGTTATAACAGGCTTTTTCCCAAATCAGTCTCGTAAATTTTTTCTTTTACTTATAGATCCTTTCATTAAACTGCTAATGTAAGAACTGAAGAGTTACAATACAGTTCGGAGTCTGTGTTTATACCGTAGACCGGACTATTCATGGCAGGACAAGTCAGTTTAAGGTCGAAGGAAGGGAAAATAGTAAAGTTATAACAGGCTTTTTCCCAAATCAGTCTCGTAAATTTTTTCTTTTACTTATAGATCCTTTCATTAATCTGCTAATGTAAGAACTGAAGAGTTACACTACAGTTCGGAGTCTGTGTTTATACCGTAGACCGGACTATTCATGGTAGGACAAGTCAGTGTAAGGTCGAAGGAAGGGAAAGTATACTGCGTCCAACAAGATCATGCCTACTAAATCGCTGCTGTGCTCAAACAAGGCTTCCAATTAAAGCTTTCTTGGAATTACTGCAACCAGTCGCCTTTTGCTTTGGTCTTCAACAAAAAAAAGTGTGTAAAATCTTATTGGACTTAACTGCTAAGGTCATGAGTCCCTAAGCTCACACACTACTTAACCTAAATTATCCTAAGGACAAACACACACACCCATGCCCCAGGGAGGACTCGAACCTCCGTCGGGATATTTTGGTCTTCAGTTTTTATTGTCCCAATATCGGTTTCGAACCGCCTAGCGATTCATCATCAAATAGAACATATTTATTGAATGTTTGCAACAGTGTGGGACTTCTGGAGCTATGGCAAGATGTGTGAACGAAACATGGAAGCACATATCTTGCAACAGTACACAACTCCTACACTGCTGCAAACAATCAAGAAGTATGTACCATCTGACGATGAATTGCTAGGCTGTTCAAAACCGTAATGGGAAAATAAAAATTGAAGAACAAAATAAAACGTGGCTGGTTGCAGTAATTTCAAGAAAATTTTATTCATGGCAGTCTCAGTGATCCTCATCCATAATGGGTAAAAGATGTTTTAATCTTCTAATTGCCCTCACTATTTCCTTTTTAGTTCTGTTTCTAAAATTCCCATTCACAGTTCCAAAACTTTCACAGTAATTATTAGTTACATCCCACATTCTTTTGATTTTGTGTTACTTCTAGACTATTATCTGATGCCTTTATTGCCTGGTCTTGTTTCCTCTTTGTACCGGATATCTTACAAGCACAGGACATTCGTTAAAGCCAGGTAATCAAATACGAACATCAATATTCAGACAAGTTACCGGTAATACCCCACAGACTACTGAATTGCAATTCGGATGTCTGTGCTGTGTCGCTTTCTTCGGGATTTATAGCCCATAAACACGAACAGTGCGCATATCGCTTCTCACACGAGACCATACAATATTCATGGGGACACAGCCGATGCGTAAACAAACGCGCTGCTGATGTCAGGGGGTAAATGCTCGGTGGCGTCAGCCGTCTCCTGCTTGGACACCCCTGTGTGAGTTATTATGATGCACAGTAGTCCAGCAGTAGGGGGCCGAGCTACGCCCACTGGTCTTGGGCAGGGCCAACATACAGCTGAGAGGGTTATTCTTCTCAGGCCCAAAAGAGAAGCCTTTGATAGTGTATTACGAGGATGAGCTGAAAGCAATATCTCCGAATTTTTATATGAAAACTCTTCCAGTTTTTTAATACAAACGTTATTCACATTCTGTGCCTTTATTCTTCACGTCTACATATTTGCAACCCTGTGCCGCTAGTGAGCCCCGAATTGCAGCATCTAACATGACCGTGTGTAACGTAAAAATATCGGCGCGTGAGAAACAACGTGCTGTAATCAAGTTTCGCGAATTAGAAGAGTTCGTCCACATATGGAACACCTTTTTCTTCAACATGGCAATGCCAGACTACACACGAGCGCAGTGAAATCTGCCGCCTTAGCATCACCGTCATCGATCATGCTCCACACAGCTCCGACTTGGCCCCATCCGATATTCAACTGTTTTGAAAACTTAAAGAACATCTTCGCAGACTTCCATTCTATATTAATGAAACGGTCGGAATAGATATGAGGCTCCTAGTCCGTCAAAAAAGTTAAATATTCTACTTTGACGGTATAAACAAAATGGTTTCTCCTTGGGTGAAATGTGTTCGTCACGAGGATGACTGTACTGAGAAATAAGTGTGTAGGCGTGAATAATAAAGATATGGTATGTTAATAACGTTCGTTTCATTTAAAAAGCTTAACACAAAAAATTCACTGCGCCCACATAGTTAATGGCGCATACACTCACTGTATAGTCCCACTCCTAGGTAATAATAGCCACATATTACCAAGAAGAGGAAACCGGGTGAAGCAGCACACGAGGAGCATCGAACCTTTAAATTCAGACTGGACAACACACTAGTACGCAAAACTTTAGCCTCTGCAAATTAATATAGCTGGTGGAAACGTCTACCATACGTAGAATGAATTGCAGAGTTGTTGTTGTTGTTGTTGTTGTTGTGGTCTTCAGTCCAGAGATTGGTTTGATGCAGCTCTCCGTGCTACTCTATCCTGTGCAAGCTTCTTCAACTCCCAGTACCTACTGAAACCTACATCCTTCTGAATGTGCTTAGTGTATTCATCTCTTCGTCTCCCTCTACGATTTTTACCCTCCACGCTGCACTCCAATACTAAATTGGTGATCCCTTGATGGCTCAGAACATGTCCTACCAACCGATCCCTTCTTCTAGTCAAGTTGTGCCACAAATTTCTCTTCTCACCAGTTCTATTCAATACCTCCTCATTAGTTATGTGATCTACCCACCTAATCTTCAGCGTTCTTCTGTAGCACCACATTTCGAAATTTTCTATTCTCTTCTTGGTTCAAATGGCTCTGAGCACTATGGGACTCAACTTCTGAGGTAATCAGTCCCCTAGAACTTAGAACTACTTAAGCCTAACTAACCTAAGGACATCACACACATCCATGCCCGAGGCAGGATTCAAACCTGCGACTGTAGCGGTCTCGCGGTTCCAGACTGTAGCGCCCAGAACCGCACGGCCACTCCGGCCGGCTTTTCTAATTGTCTAAATTATTTATCGTCCATGTTTTACTTCCATACATGGCTACACTCCCTACAAATACTTTCAGAAATGTCTTCCTGACACTTAATTCTATACTCGATATTAACAAATTTCTTTTCTTCAGACATGCTTTCCTTGTCATTTTATATCCTCTCTACTTCGACCATCATCAGTTATTTTGCTCCCCAAATAGCAAAACTCATCTACTACTTTAAGTGTCTCATTTCCTAATCTAATTCCCTCAGCATCACCCGATTTCGATTTAATTCGACTACATTCCACTATCCTCGTTTTGCTTTTGTTGATGTTCATTTCATATCCTCCTTTCAAGATACTGTCCATTCCGTTCAACTGCTCTTCCAGGTCCTCTGCTGTCTCTGACAGAATTACGAAGCCATCGGCAAACCTCAAAGTTTTTATGTCTTCTGCATGGATTTTAATTCCTATACCGAATTTTTCTTTTGTTTCCTTTACTGCTTGCTCAATATACAGATTGAATAACATCGGGGAGAAGCTACAACCCTGTCTCACTCTCTTCCCAACCACTGCTTCCGTTTCATCCCCCTCGACTCTCATAACTGGCATCTTGTTTCTATACTAATTTTAAATAGCCTTTAGCTCCCTGTATTTTATCCCTGCCACCTTCAGAATTTAAAAGAGAGTATTCCAGTCAACATTGTCAAAAGCTTTCTCTATGTCTACAAATGCTAGAAACGGAGGTTTGCCTTTCCTTAATCTATCTTCTAAGATGAGTCGTAGGGTCAGTATTGCCTCACGTGTTCCAACATTTCTATGGAATCCAAACTGATCTTCCCCGAGGTCGGCTCCTACCAGTTTTTCCATTCGTCTGTAAAGAATTCGTGTTAGTATTTTGCTGCCATGACTTATTATACTGATCGTTCGGTAATTTTCACATCTGTCAACATCTCTTTCTTTGAGATTGGAATCTGAGGGTATTTCGCCTGTCTCATACATCTTGCTCACCAGATGGTAGAGTTTTGTCAGTGCTGGCTCTCCCAAGGCTGTCAGTAGTTACTAATGGAATGTTGTCTACTCCCGGGGCCTTGTTTCGACTTAGGTCTTTCAGTGCTCTGACAGACTCTTCAAGCAGCATCATATCTCCCATTTCATCTTCAACTACGTCCTCTTCAATTTCCACAATAATGTCCTCAAGTACAGCACCCTTGTATAGACCCTCTATATAATCCTTCAACCTTTCTGCTTTCCCTTCTTTGCTAAGAACTCGGTTTCCATCTGAGCTCTTGACATTCATACAAGTGGATCTCTTTTCTCCAAAGGTCTCTTTAATTTTCCTCTAAGCAGTACCTATCTTACCCCTAGTGATATAACTATGGCGCAGAAAATAACGAAAGAAACGCGCATAGAGACAAACAGAAATAACACTTTTATTCAAAGACGCTAACGAAATCATCGCGTTTCATGATGGTCCCCTGGACATTACCAAAGGCGGGACATGGTTATTAGGGTGTGCCATCACCATGGAAGGTAATCCGTGCTCTGCAATGTGCTCCCTCGCTGGCCTTAGGGCTGGCAATGAGTACCTGTGTTTCTGCGTTCTATTCTCGCACGAGTGCGTTTGACAACTACTGGGTGGTCCGTTTATGCGTGTGGACTAGCTGCAGTAGGTCGCCCAAACGCATCCCACATGTGTTCGATGGGATTCAAGTCAGGGTAATGAGCAAGCCAGTCCATTCGCCGAAAATCCTTTCCTTCCAAGAATCCCTGCACTTCCTCCGTCCGATGCGGTCATTGTCATCTATGAATATGAAGTAAAAGCCTAACGCAATCCTGAAAAGACGAACAGGGCAAGACGTTCAGTATCATTACAACGTTGACAATTGCAATTGAATGTACTGCGTTCAAAGATATGGAGACAAGTAGGTCCTTACAAAGGTCCTTACAGCATTATGCCTCCCCACACTCTAACACCTGGACCACCAAACCGATCGTGTTCGACAATTTGACTGGGTGTATTACATGTAGCCACCTCTCGCCATATGACTACACCCAGAAAAATTTTCGAACATGATGGTTTTGTTGGTCCATGTGTTATGGTGTGTCCCACTATAATGTTTCGTAGTTGTACTGGACTGAAAGAAGGCCCAGGTCATAATCTATAAAAACGGTAGAAAATGGGATGCACATACACTCCTGGAAATGGAAAAAAGAACACATTGACACCGGTGTGTCAGACCCACCATACTTGCTCCGGACACTGCGAGAGGGCTGTACAAGCAATGATCACACGCACGGCACAGCGGACACACCAGGAACCGCGGTGTTGGCCGTCGAATGGCGCTAGCTGCGCAGCATTTGTGCACCGCCGCCGTCAGTGTCAGCCAGTTTGCCGTGGCATACGGAGCTCCATCGCAGTCTTTAACACTGGTAGCATGCCGCGACAGCGTGGACGTGAACCGTATGTGCAGTTGACGGACTTTGAGCGAGGGCGTATAGTGGGCATGCGGGAGGCCGGGTGGACGTACCGCCGAATTGCTCAACACGTGGGGTGTGAGGTCTCCACAGTACATCGATGTTGTCGCCAGTGGTCGGCGGAAGGTGCACGTGCCCGTCGACCTGGGACCGGACCGCAGCGACGCACGGATGCACGCCAAGACCGTAGGATCCTACGCAGTGCCGTAGGGGACCGCACCGCCACTTCCCAGCAAATTAGGGACACTGTTGCTCCTGGGGTACCGGCGAGGACCATTCGCAACCGTCTCCATGAAGCTGGGCTACGGTCCCGCACACCGTTAGGCCGTCTTCCGCTCACGCCCCAACATCGTGCAGCCCGCCTCCAGTGGTGTCGCGACAGGCGTGAATGGAGGGACGAATGGAGACGTGTCGTCTTCAGCGATGAGAGTCTCTTCTGCCTTGGTGCCAATGATGGTCGTATGCGTGTTTGGCGCCGTGCAGGTGAGCGCCACAATCAGGACAGCATACGATCGAGGCACACAGAGCCAACACCCGGCATCATGGTGTGGGGAGCGATCTCCTACACTGGCCGTACACCACTGGTGATCGTCGAGGGGACACTGAATAGTGCACGGTACATCCAAACCGTCATCGATCCCATCGCTCTACCATTCCTAGACCGGCAAGGGAACTTGCTGTTCCAACAGGACAATGCACGTCCGCATGTATCCCGTGCCACCCAACGTGCTCTAGAAGGTGTAAGTCAACTACCCTGGCCAGCAAGATCTCCGGATCTGTCCCCCATTGAGCATGTTTGAGACTGGATGAAGCGTCGTCTCACGCGGTCTGCACGTCCAGCACGAACGCTGGTCCAACTGAGGCGCCAGGTGGAAATGGCATGGCAAGCCGTTCCACAGGACTACATCCAGCATCTCTACGATCGTCTCCATGGGAGAATAGCAGCCTGCATTGCTGCGAAAGGTGGATATACACTGTACTAGTGCCGACATTGTGCATGCTCTGTTGCCTGTGTCTATGTGACTGTGGTTCTGTCAGTGTGATCATGTGATGTATCTGACCCCAGGAATGTGTCAATAAAGTTTCCCCTTCCTGGGACAATGAATTCACGGTGTTCTTATTTCAATTTCCAGGAGTGTAATTACCGGACAATTTCACCACATCGATTTGTTGTAGAATTATGGAATATATTTTGTGTTCAGACGTAATGACCTTTCTAGACTTTGAGATGCTCATCTGAAGAAACCAGCACGGTTTTAGGAAACAGCGGTCATGCGAGACACAGCTGGCCCTCTTCGTTTCATGATATACAACATGCTCTAGATATCGGCTCCCAGGTTGATGCCATATTCCTCGAATTTAAAAAAAAAAAAAGTTTCAAATGGCTCTGAGCACTATGGGATTTAACATCTTAGGTCATCAGTCCCCTAGAACTTAGAACTACTTAAACCTAACTAACCTAAGGACATCACACACATCCATGCCCGAGGCAGAATTCGAAGCACCGACCGTAGCGGTCGCGCAGTTCCAGACTGAAGCGCCTAGAACCGCTCGGCAACAACGGCCGGCTCCTCGAATATCGAAAGGCGTTCGACTCAGTCCCGCACTGTCGTTTGCTCCAAAAAGTGCGCGCTTACGGTTTATCCGATGACATATGTTGTAGGATAGAAAGTTTTCTAACAGACAGAGAGCAGTATGTCGTCCCGAATGGGGAGACATCAGCAGAAACTAGCGTAAGATCAGGTGCGCCCCAGGGCAGCGTAATAGGTCCGCTGCTTTTTACGATTTACATAAACGATCTGGGTGTTGGTATTCACAGCTGCATTAGACTTTTTGCCGATGATGCTGTAGTCTACAGGAAAGTAGTATCACACGAAAGTTGTGAACAAATCAATGAGGATTTGCAGAAAATAAATGCGTGGTGTAATGACTGTCAGTTATCTCTCAATATTACTAAGTGTATCCTACTACGTATAACAAAGCGAAAATCCACATTAATGTACGAGTGCAAAATAAATGCCCAGTCATTGGAAGCGGTAACATCCGTCAAGTACAGGGTGTTTCAAAAATGACCGGTATATTTGAAACAGCAATAAAAACTAAACGAGCAGCGATAGAAATACACCGTTTGTTGTAATATGCTTGGGACAACAGTACATTTTCAGGCGGACAAACTTTCGAAATTACAGTAGTTACAATTTTCAACAACAGATGGCGCTGCAAGTGATGTGAAAGATATAGAAGACAACGCAGTCTGTGGGTGCGCCATTCTGTACGTCGTCTTTCTGCTGTAAGCGTGTGCTGTTCATAACGTGCAAGTGTGCTGTGGACAACATGGTTTATTCCTTAGAACAGAGGATTTTTCTGGTGTTGGAATTCCACCGCCTAGAACACAGTGTTGTTGCAACAAGACGAAGTTTTCAACAGAGGTTTAATGTAACCAAAGGACCGAATAGCGATACAAAAAGGATATGTTTGAAAAATTTCAACGGACTGGGAACATGACGGGTGAACGTGCTGGAAAGGTAGGGCGACCGCGTACGGCAACCAGAGAGGGCAACGCGCAGCTAGTGCAGCAGGTGATCCAACAGCGGCCTCGGGTTTCCGTTCTCCGTGTTGCAGCTGCGGTCCAAATGACGCCAACGTCCATGTATCGTCTCATGCGCCAGAGTTTACACCTCTATCCATATAAAATTCAGACGCGGCAACCCCTCAGCGCCGCTACCATTGCTGCACGAGAGACATTCGCTAACGATATAGTGCACAGGACTGATGACGGCGATATGCATGTGGGCAGCATTTGGTTTACTGACGAAGCTTATTTTTACCTGGACGGCTTCGTCAATAAACAGAACTGGCGCATATGGGGAACCGAAAAGCCCCATGTTGCAGTCCCATCGTCCCTGCATCCTCGAAAAGTACTCGTCTGGGCCGCCATTTCTTCCGAAGGAATCATTGGCCCATTTTTCAGATCCGAAACGATTACTGCATCTCGCTATCTGGACATTCTTCGTGAATTTGTGGCGGTACAAACTGCCTTAGACGACACTGCGAACACCTCGTGGTTTATGCAAGATGGTGCCCGGCCACATCGCACGGCCGACGTCTTTAATTTCCTGAATGAATATTTCGATGATCGTGTGATTGCTTTGGGCTATCCGAAACATACAGGAGGCGGCGTGGATTGGCCTCCCTATTCGCCAGACATGAACCCCTGTGACTTCTTTCTGTGGGGACACGTGAAAGACCAGGTGTACCGCCAGAATCCAGAAAAAATTGAACAGCTGAAGCAGTACATCTCATCTGCATGTGAAGCCATTCCGCCAGACACGTTGTCAAAGGTTTCGGGTAATTTCATTCAGAGACTACGCCATACTATTGCTACGCATGGTGGATATGTGGAAAATATCGTACTATACAGTTTCCCAGACCGCAGCGCCATCTGTTGTTGACAATTGTAATTACAGTAATTTCGAAAGTTTGTCTGCCTGAAAATTTACTGTTGTCCCAAGCATATTGCAACAAACGGTGTATTTCTATCGCTGCTCGTTTAGTTTGTATTGCCGTTTCAAATATACCGGTCATTTTTGAAACACCATGTATCTGGGTATGGCTATTCGTAATGATCTCAAATGGAACGATCAGATTACACAAGTAACGAGTAAGGCGAACTCTAGATTGCAGTTTATTGGTAGAATCCTGAAGCGATGCAGTCCTTCAACAAAGGAAATTGCTTACAAAACTTTAGTTCGATCAGTCGTAGAGTATTGTTCGTCGGTATAGAACCCTTACCAGTAGGGTATGATTCAAGAGATTGGCCTGCCGGGGTGGCCGAGTGGTTCTAGGCACTTGAGTCTGGAACCGCGCGACCGCTACGGTCGCAGGTTCGAATTATGCCTCGGGCATGGATGTGTGTGATGTCCTTAGGTTAGTTAGGTTTACGTAGTTCTAAGTTCTAGGGGACTGATGACCTTGGAAGTTACATCCCATAGTGCTCAGAACCATTTGAACCGTCAAGAGATTGTGAAGGTCCAAAGAAGAGAGTAAGATTCGTGACTGGTACATTTAGCTATCGCGAGAGCGTTACAGATGTAATAGAAAGTTTGAAGTGGGACACACTTGTTGATAGACGACGTGCTAAACGGAAGGGGCTGTTCGCTGAATTCCAAAATCCGATCCTCTGCGTGGATGTAGAGCATATATTACCACCAACGTTCAAGTCGCGCATTTAAATCACCATTCAAAGATAAGGGGAATTAGGGCTCGTACTGAGGTGTCCAGACAGTCCTTTTTCCCTCTAGCGATCCGCATGTGGAACAGTGGGGGGGGGGGGGGGGGGGGGAATGTGACTTTGCCGCGAATAGCGCCCTCCACCTGAAACCGCTTGGTGGCTATCGGAGTATATATGCATATGTAGATGAGCTGACCACCAAATTTATGGGCATTGTACATCCATGGTCAAAGTTATTGTGACACTGTACTCCTTCCCATGTACATATTTCAGCTGTGTATTGGTCCTGCCTTCATTTTAATGGATGAGAACACACGACAGCATCGAAAGGTGCAGAAGGATCTCTTGCAACTAGAAGATATTTTGCGAATGGACTGACCTGTCCATTCGCGTGGCTTAAATCCATTCTTGCACGTGTGGTATCCGTAGGGAAACGTATTGCAGCACGTCCATTGCTTCAACAGGAGCTGTCGCCCGTGTTGGTGGTGGAATCGGACGCGTTACGACAAGAGCTCCTTACCAAAACTGTGGCGAGCGTGGGATAAAGTTACAGAGCATTCGTTAGTGCCAATGACGATGATACATCCAACACCCCATTACGAATATGTAACGACTTTTGTGATGTCTAGGGGGCCATCATACATCGTGGTGAAGTCAGTGTAATTATACTCTTTGTATAGATGTCTTATTTTTGATGGTCTCAAAGGGCGTGTCTTTCAATTACCTTCTGCACTGCGATGTAGCAGTTCCTTCTGTGTGTGGTACAAGTTTCTTCGGGCTTGGTTACCTCATAGTAACACTTCATGCGAAAGTTACATTTGTAATTAAGTTTGCTGCTCATGTAATGGTAGGAGGAGTTTCGAACTTGAAAGCTATAGACCTGGAGACGTAGATGATCAGAAATTTCCCGGAGATATGGTTTGGTCTGGTATTGTTCTAAATTTTTTTTCTGACAATTACCCGAGCATTTAGTTGGAGAACCGACTCGTGAGGGTAATATTTTAGATCTCCTCGTAACTAACAGAAGCTAATTTTTCCATTCAGTTATCGAAGAGATGAAAATCAGTGCCCAGAAGGTTGATATAACATCAGTAACTACAGGTGTGAAATGGATTAGTGATAACTGTGCTTAACAAGTGGAATAAGGAAAATTCTGAGTGAGCAACAACCACTCATCTCTTAAGATCAAAATGTGCAGTGTCAATACACTAGAGGAAAATACTCCTATCGGAGCACAAAAATAACGAATGTGCTCCTCTTTAAAAGGCTCTACCTTCCTGAGCGCCTTCAAAACCTTTCCCAAACGTTTTGGCATGCGAACATATTTGCGCTTTTGTAACACGCAACTCACTTCCCACTCCCACAAGCACTCCTAACAGTAACTCGCTCTGACCCACTTACCCATACCTGTAAGTTGCCCATCCTCATGTACTCCCACTTATCCACTCTCGCTCACTCACTCAACTCAACTAATTGCCATTATCCCTTTGTGATTATCCCTTTGTGACTCTGTCACTGACTCCCGTCGCACAGCAACACTCTCCTTCGTTCTGTCCCACTACTATTGTCTCCTCTCAGCGTCACTGTCTTACTCTCTCTTACTGCTTCTATCTCATTCATTATTTCCCACTGCTGGTGTCTCTCCACATTGTCATTATCTCTTCCTTCCTCGTTGTCACTGCGCTACACGGTCTCTCATCACTGGCTCACACCCACCTCCACTTTGCTCTTCTCTTTATTCCGCTCCCACCAGTACTGTCTCATTCACTCTTTTCCTAATAACGTTCCGTCACTGTCAACTGTATTCCACCGCCACTGTGTCACTTTTTTTCTCTCATACTGCCATTGTCCCCTTCGTTCTTTCTGTGTCACGACCACTGCCAACTATCTTCCAATATTAACTTCTTTTCCTTCTCTTTCTCATTGCCACTGTCTCATTCCCTCTGAGCATACAAAAGCACGAACATGTCCGCATGCCGAAATATTTGGGAAAAATTTTTTAGGTGCTAAGGACTGTAGAATAAGGCAGCGGGTACCTCACATCTCAGTCAGAGTCTTTTAAACAAGAGCTTACTCGCCTTTCGTGTTCCGATCGGAGCACTTTGCCGCTAGTTCCCTTTTTTCCCATGCTACAGCAGGACATGTCACTCAAACGAAAAGATGTTTATGGGTCAGTAAAACTTTGATAGTTTACCTGAATGAAACTGAAATAACACAGAACTAATTCTACACCCCAGACCGGATTTTACATGAACAAAAATTTCGCATGTGCTTCGGGTAACAAACTGGGGTTAGCAGAATCCTTGTGATGATAACGGAGACGCTTTACAGATAAGTCTGCGTGCTACGTCACATTATGAACCACGTTTTCGCCTCAAACCGGATTTTACATGCATATTATAGATGAACGTGTGGAACTAAGCTAATTTTGAACCTCTGCCTCTCGGGAACAGATAAAGTTAGCAAAAAAATATTGAGATTCTGCCTTTTGCTGCGCATAGCAGTCTCGGAATACGCGGCTCGGTTTTGGTGTCCAAAATTAACGTTTTTCGTGGTTATTGGTAACGGATCATTATTTCTGAAAACGTGATGATGGCACTTCTATATATTGCCTAGTGAATACACCTCTGAAATTTAAGCAGTTTGCTACTGTTAATTGTGGAGGTATCAGCTGCTGACGGCGAGAAGATGGCAAAAAACGCTTTTTTCGAGTTTTCCCAGGAACCGCCCATGGGCTACGTGGTGAAACCATAAGCCCTTATGGGGCAGTATAGACCACATCTGAGATAGAACCGATTGATTTGAGACATTTGTCTAAGGTGGAGGAAATGTGTAATATTCAAATTTTTCACCCTGCACTGAGTGATAATCGGTAAGATGATTCTTCCATTGGATATAAAATGGTCCCTATCCAAAAGATTTGTTCCTACATTTCTATCATCAATAGAACCCGAGGTATGAGTCCCGAAAATGTCACGTATTTACGCACAGGCTTTTGTAAAATACTGGTAGTGCATGCTACCTCGCATACGTACCGATAACATTAAAAGAGTATATTGTACAATAAGCTTTCGACATTTATGAACTAAGCAAATTTGTGAAAAACAGGACAAACCACCTGCGCTTCAAAGTTCGTTTTCGAAAATTGCTGCCAATCTGAAGAAAGGTTCAACGTGAATTCGAACGAAGATAAAGCCTGAAGCAAACAATGACGGTAGGAAAACTGGGCACGAAGAGCGAAGTTGGAGACGAGTTCCCTGAGTTCTAAGGTAAAACTCTGACTACCGGTCTGACGAAAAATCGTATGAGACATGTTGGTGTCACATTTGGTCGGTAAATGAAGCACTCGATATAGCCTCAAATCGACGAATGATACAGAGATGGCTGAAATAGTGAATTCAAAAACTGTTTCACTGCGAAAGATCGTAATATTTTCCTTTTAATTCATCAAGCGAACGCCGAAAAGACAGAAGTCGAAATAAATAATGGCAGAATGGAAAACTGACAAGATTCAGCAGACGAAGGTTGAAGGATCTGCTCCATTTCTATGCATCAAAAGTTTGTCACAGGGTCGATGGAGCAATAGAAGGTCGCAAGAAATTTAAAAATTTTGGGTGAAAGGAATGATTTACAGAATGTCTCATCAACTTTGTGATTGTATTATAGGCTTTTAGAGGCTGATAGAAAACAATACATCATTCCCAATAAGGTGAAATCGTCTATGCAATATAAGAAATACAACGCAATATAGAGTTGTAAAAAAAGTTACGCATACTAAATTTTTGAGTGTTTAGATGAGATAAAATGAAACATTTTTTTATGTGCCTAAAATGTCACAGGTGCACCGTTTCGACACTAAGGGTCCGTGAAGATTTTGAAGCAAGTGATTTTCAGAGACGGTGTTCAAACTGCGGTCTGGTGAATGTTGTTCTGTAAACGTTGTTGACCGATGAATTTTCATTTCAGAAGAGCTGGTTGCGCGTTTGGCAGAAGCTACAGCTATCAGTCGTGAAACGTCTGGTTGTTTTAAGCGTATTAGACCACTATTAGCCCGCATATGCCACTTGTGCGTTAATGTAAACGGTCGACATTTTCAGCAACATCCCTGCAGAAATATTCGTATGTGGTCGCTATGCACACATGCCTTCAGACTCTTCGACTGGCGGATCGTCTTTCAGGGCACCATTCGCGGAATGGTAATGGAATCCAAAGGTAGCAGTACTCTGTGTATCATCCGGTACACGTCACACAGTGGGTGGTTTGTTCTATTGTTACGAAAATATACAAAAATTTGAAGAAAGAGTAGGATTTACCTGTTGTTGTTATTGATGTGTGTTTCAGTTCGAAGTTTGAAGAAGCTCTCGATCCTACGCTACGCTGTGCAAGCCTCTTCAGCTCTGCATCCGACTTTCAGCTGAACCTGCTGTGGGGCGGCAGGTGGAATTATTTGTTAATATAAAATGTTTTGTCTTTCCCAGCCGATTAGCCATATGTGGGGCGGCGGGTGGAATTATAGTAGAATATATATGTTTATTTCCCGGCCGATGCACCATATGTGGGGTGGCGGGTGAAGTAGTTGTCATATAATGTAGAATGTAATGTAGAAAAGATGCATTTCCCGGCCGATTAGCAACATATGTGAGGCGGCGGGTGGTATAATTGTTATTATATAAAATGTTCCTATTATTTATTTAATGCTGCTGTTGTTGTTTGCTGTTCTCAACACTGGCTCTCTAACTACAATATTGGCTACCAGAAAGTGATTAGCAAAACGTGAAGCCTGTAATTAGAATTCCTAGTGCCCACTTCATCTGAGAAATACACTTATAGCTACAGCTTATAGCTCTGTGGAATTAGGAGATTGTCTGGGATTCATAATCAAAAACGATTCTCTCTAAAATGTTCACTATATTCTGAAAGTCACAGACCAAAAAAGAATCCACACAATCCAACTACCAGAGCCGTTCAGAGACTAATGCGCTGATGCAACTATAACTGTTCAAATTAAAGGTTTAAGTGAATGCTCGCCATAATTTGATGATAATGTTCATCAAATGCCACGCTAAATAATGGTAGACTGTCTGTCCCGCGGCGGCACGTGAAAATACGACATACGCAAACTGAAGATAGATCATTAAAGTCATCCCAGAATTAACACTTCACTCGGAAACGATTTCATGGTTGCGCGTATCCCGAGTAACTTATTACGGCATCCGAGGCTGTGTATAGCAATGATACCGATGCGACGCGACTCCCGGCACAGATGGTGCGCTAATCAGCGTCTGGAGAGAACTGGGGCCTTTCTTCTCTCGCGCAGCATTCTAATATATAAAGCCGCGGTGCGGACGGCTAAGGGAACGCCTGATTAAATCCGCTCTCCCGACTAGCCGCTGGGCTAGTAATGCACCACTTTAAGTTATTGAATAAATCATTGCTTCCTTTGCTGATGGCTGATGAAGCTCTCAATTTAAATGCGCATTCAGCACACAGGTAAGTAATCATAATAAAAGTCTAACGTGGCTAAGTCAAATATTTTGGGCGAGAGAACTAATTTAATTACACTACACGCAGTAGATGAGCTCTGAACTTGCCCTTTGGAGATACGCTATCACTCTAGTTTTATAGTTATTCAATTGAAACTTCTCATATCTTTATGATTATAGCGGATCTCCCTTCTACTTAAATTTAAACATCCTAGCTTTATTTATTCGCCTACTTAATCTATCTTGCTTCCTTAATTTTTAAGACAAAAACCAGAAAATCAAGAATTTCAACTAAAATTTTAATTTGTGAGATCCAGAATATTGTTTCTACTAAATTATTATGAAAAAGGAATCTAAATATAAATTTTTAAGTTTCTAGCTCTTTTCTGTTGCGCCAATGATTTTTGCAGAAAAACATCCAGATTCCGAAAATGGTTAAAGTTATTGAACTGATATTCAACACATATTGATTTAGTATTACTCCTGACATGCTAGAAACGTTTCAGGTTATTTACTTGATTTTTAAAGTATTGCGCTACATTTATGACATCAGAGCTAGTTACAGCGGACTGGCTGGCACACAATGGAAAGACTGATGTGAATTTTATATGGCGTGAGTAGGCTGCTTCCCTACACTGCCTACTACAGTGAAAGCTCCATCTACAAATTTTACTCCCTACACTTACCTCCACTACCAAATTAACTATCTATTAATGCTTCATAAGGTGTCCTGTCAACCGGTTCCTTCTTTCAGTCAAGTTTTCCTCATCATTTTGATTCAGTATTGCTTCATTTGTTTTTAGATGTGCCACCAATTCTTCAGCAACCTTCTGCAACGCCACATGTCAAAAGTTATTCTCTTACTGTCTGAACTGTTTATCGTACATGTTTCACCTTCTTGCAAGGGCACACTCTAGAAAACACTTTCAGAAAATACGTCTTAACACTTAAATTTGTATTTGCACATTGATATTGATGGTTATTACCTGTTATCAAGTCTCAGTGTCTCAGTTATCCTATGACATATTCTCTTTGCAAATGTAGTTTGACAAATGTTTTTTACTTCCTAATCTACCACTGAATGACAACTACATCTTAATGCGTCCATATGAATTACCCTGTTTTTCCTAATAGCAGTCTAAGATTTACCCGTATCTCTTTCTTTGAAAACACGAAGAACTATAGAGATCCAACTCAGGTAGAAATAGATATAAACCTCTTCGAGATTCCCTAGTCTACTGATGACATGAGCTGTTGAATGAAATATAATTTACGGCACACTTAGTCTCTCGGCGAGATTGGAGATTTTCGAAATCATCTGATGGTATGCTTTCTATAAATTCTGAAAGGCGCGTGGGTGAGAAGAATATTGTCAACACGAAGACCGACGGAGTCGAGCATACGTCCAAATGGGTTTATATACTCCGCAGATTTTGCCATCAAGAAAATATAGTACTCTTCCAGTAATCTTACGGATACTTTCTTAGACGTGATAAGACGTTTCAGCTTGTCACCAGATCCCGTCCTCCACACGCAAGACAATCATGTATGAGAACACACGGCCTTCTTCTACATAATCTTTATGGAAATTAAGATACCTTGAAACTCTTAAACAACGTCCTGTGTTTCTTCAGCATTCGTTCCACTATATTTGGTTCTCTGACATTTCTCAACGGGCACACCAACGTCTTTCAGTCCTATGAAAGCTAAACAGTTCTGAGAGAGAGCTATCCACCGCGAGCCAAAAGCAATTCAGTTTCAACATCGCTCATAAAACTTACGTTTGTCTTTGTCGTCTATGCACTACCGTTAGCATGGTCTCGGGCACAGTTATTTACCACTTTTATGCCTACCAGGATTGCTGAACTGCTGCGCCAGACGAAGATCTAGTTGTTTTGAGTGTGGGCTTACTTCAACGGCGATCTGTTCCGCTGTAGCAGGTCTTGTGGTATCCACACTGCAGTGTACTAGACGATCATTTCTGACATCATGCGCCATTGCAATAAGGTTTATCCTCAACGGACCCTTATGAATTTGAAGAAGACTCTTCTTGCTAGTTTTCGTTTGATGTTGACTGCAGTTGTATTTACAGAATAGTTTCTTGTTAGTTGGAATCGTTACATAGCTTACGATATCTTACATTATCAGTAGCGTTTGAGTTTCTGTTTCAGTTTACATCATTTACTTGTTGAATCGATATTCGTTCTTCCATACCATTCACATACTTTAGATATATCTTCTGGAGAGTTAAAATAAACTACGTATCGTTTGCCCTCTGTTAGCTCACAATGGTATCAGTTCTCTGCCTACTGTCTGTTCATCGTTGCCATGCGTTGTCCGTAATGAAAATCTCGGCTGAGGCAGAATGCCGCTCGTGCCGTCGACAGAGCGACAGCAACAAAGAACTGACACAGGACGAGAGGCAGAGTAATACGAAACGTGCACCTATGTTCCCGCTCCATCTGAGCCCCTAGAAGCTTTTCCGTGCGCCTGTGGCGTATCTTACAGATAACAGCCAAACTACTGCGTCATTCGATCAGCATTTGACAGTGACCGAATAAGTATCTCGCACAAGACGGAATGAGAAATTGCGAGGAGGTTGAAAGCATTGCCTTTAAATTGATGAATCGCTCAATCAAACAGTGTAACCGTAATATAAATGTCCCTTTCACAACCTCCGATGCTGAGAGAAAGGACTGAAGAGAAGGAAGGACGCACCACACACACACACACACACACACACACACACACACACACACACAGAGTGAGAGAAAGAGACAGAGAGTTTGAAGTAGCAAGACATTCGAAAAGAAAAATCAGGAAAGTTGTGGTGCATATTGCGATATCTTCCGTTTGCCTCAGAAAAATTGCAGGCTGCAACGGTATTCCACAATATTTACCAGAGAAAAGTACGCAGTATCCCTTGAAAGGTACAAAGACTATCACAATTCAGTCATTGAATCATCCTTTACTGAATGTTAAGACGTATAAGTTCGTCTAGAAACGTTTACTTATAAAATAACTCAACAAAAATATAATAGTCAAATCAGTGATAAGTTTTGGAATTCAACTACATTTCAGTTTTTTTAATGAAATTATACGATACCTCCTACTTATTCCAGTCTCTGTCTTCTCATACAAACATAAAACAAAAATTATAAAATTAATTGCCTTCAGCAATTGATGAAGTTCCGTTATAATACACAAACTAATCCATACATCAAAATGAAATCAGCCAATTACTGAATAACGACCCAAAAACAAGAAAACCACATTTGTAAGCCTACCATTTACTAGGAAGACCTCCAATCAAATTACAGATCATGTTAGGACATAAGAATAAGCTTCTTCACAATAAATAAAATACCATCACCCACCGTACCAAAACTACTATGCAGTAATATCAAAAGCCAGGCGTGTAGAAAGTCATTTGCAACTGATGTCTATGTTTCTACATTAGACAGACTGATGCAAGTTTCACGTCAAGATTCAAAGAACGTATGAATGCACTCCATCTTAACAACTTCAACCAATCTCCTTTCCGCCACATCTCACCCATTACAATCTGCAAACAGCGCACAACAGAACATTCAGGTAACTCATCTTTCTAATACAGACTTAGACGTTAACCTTGAAGAAACTGAAATGTTTATCAATATACATATTAGCTTCTGGCGACCTTCTCACTGACCGGATTGAACTGGTAAACAAATTTATCCTTCAGAACTTCGAAGACTTACTTGCTCGATTGAAACAGCTAATCAGTCGACCACGCCCTCTCCATGGGCTCCTTATCTTTCCACTATAAATATGTGCCAATAACCCATCAGAAAATAGTTCATGTACTACGTAGCTAACAACTAAGCGTCCTACTACTAAAATAATTTGATCTTCATGTACATATTATCACATCAGCTGCAACATACCACATTTGCATCTACTATAAGCCAAATATTCCAGACCACAGTAACATGAAAACAGAAATAAGGCAGCAGCTCAATTTAGAGAAAATTTGGGAAATTTGTGGTACATTCCTATGGTTCAGATGGCTCTACGCACTATGGGACTTAACATCTGAGGTCATCAGTCCCCTAGACTTAGAACTACTTAAACCTGACTAACCTAAGGACATCACACACTTCCGTGCCCGAGGCAGGATTCGAGCCTACGACCGTAGCAGCAGCGTGGTTCCGGAGTGAAGCGCCTAGAACCGAGTTCCTATGGAACCACACCGCTGAGGCCATCGGTCCCTAGGCTTACAAACTACTTAATCCAACTTAAACTAACTGGCGGTAAGGACAATGCACACGCACACACACACACACACACACACACACACACACACACACACACACATGCCCGAGGGAGGACTCGAACATCCGACGGTGGGGAAGCCGACCGTGACATGGCGCTTCAAACCACGCGGCTCAATTTAAAATTTTATATGTAGTTTGTCCCTCTTAATAGAAGTCAGACGCAATTTCTCTGATATTTTTGCAGACAATGGCAATTCGTTTTTGTGATGTGTTGTTGAACTCAGTTCAAACATGTACGGCACATCACGTCTTTCATGCGACGCCCCGCAACGATGGTAAGCGTCGGTTTGTTTTTCCTTACAAATCAAATGACTGCTAACTGAAATTACTCTACTGTGACGTTCGTATTATCGATATAAATGGTGTCCAGAATAAAGGTACAGAAATACATTTTTCTTCTTGCATTTGCTGCGTATTAAGGTTTATAAATTTGTTTCTCCAGCATTGTAGACAGCAGCTTAAACATATTTACGTGTTGGTGCAGTTTAGTGTTGGCACCGTTTGTAGCTCGACAGATATCGAAACAGTACTCCATTACTCGCCACATGTACACGCTTTGACATTAATCTTTACCGGCGGCCGGCCGCTGCAGAGAAAAACTTATCGTTTTTGACGTTTCAGAGAACGAAAAGGAATTGCTAACGCCGCTGTCAGAAAACCTCTACAGTTAAATGCTGTTGCAAATATTTAGAGGAGAGGAAGTATATTAATCAACATGTTCACTTTATAAGCAACCTCCATGACATATTAGACCTATATGACGAACAAAGCTCAAATTCGTATCGTTGACAGTCGGTTTGAATCTTTTCAGAAACTAGTTTACAGTGGTACACCTTGGCAGATGCAAAGCAGTCATCCGTGATATTAACATAATTTACTAATTCGAAATTGCACGAAGATTTGTGTGTAAAGGCATTCTTCAGCTTTCGTATAAGGAATTTTTACTAGCAGTTTGCAACTCCATTATTTAAAATGGAAAATAAAAGGTCGTATTCTGCAGCTTTCACCAAGATTGGATCTGCCACCTCATATAGCACCAGCATAGCAACACGTAAGGGAACCACCGAGCTAACGACACGCTAGTGATATGAGGCGGCCTATAGTCATTGAGATATTGACTGAGCCTCAAAACGCGACATTAAAAACACAAACAGGTGTTACTTACGTGAAGAACACCGTTCTTGGAGTCCAGAAATTAAATATACTTTCTAAGTGTCTCATAGTGGATTATATCGTATGAGTCTTCGATGTGACCCACGCCCGGGTTCCCGGGTTCGATTCCCGGCTGGGTCAGGGATTTTCTCTGCCTCGTGATGACTGGGTGTTGTGTGCTGTCCTTAGGTTAGTTAGGTTTAAGTAGTTCTAAGTTCTAGGGGACTGATGACCATAGATGTTAAGTCCCATAGTGCTCAGAGCCATTTGAACCATTTGAACCATCTTCGATGTGAAAAACGAATGCCAAGTGAATTTAGCGAGGTAATGCCGGGCTACACACGGAAGTAAATGCACTACCACAGTGTTGACAAACACTTGATACGATGCTACCAATTCTCAGCTCTCTTACGAGGCAGCTCTTCTGCGAAATGCTTGTCGCGATTGTCCGATACGGTTCTTCAGACGGGAGACGCGCGCGAACGTTTGGTTTTTATGCGGCGTTCTCCCCTGATAGTTTCTGACGTCACCTTGTGGGCTATGTATACATTTGACGCATTCAATAATCATTAATCCAGAATGGTACAAGTTTCAGCTTCCGGCAGGGAAGAAGACTGTTGACGCCGACATTATATCATTTCAAAGTAGGGAAATCAAAACGGATGATTTAGTGTTTCTCATTCAGCATAAACCATGTGAAATAATTTTCCGTAACTTTCATAATCATCTCAAAATACAGGAAAAGTAAAAATACATCGAAATCTAATTTGAATTGAATATAATGTAAGATATCAAACGCTTTCACTTCGATGTTGAATGTGTCCATGTGCAATCTTTTGCAGCATACATATAGAATGTCACGATTACCACGAGAATGAAGAAATATGTTGGTAGGGATGTAAGCAAGAAGAGACACAGTCAACAAATAATCGATTCCTCATGGCATTCATTTCATTTGAGATTTAAGAAAAGGTAAAGCGGGATATTACTTTCGTTAACACGAAAGATATGCCGCACATATGGATGATAATGAGGAAGTTTGCGCCTTCACACTTTTAATCGTTGAAATCTGTATGTTCTACTATATACTAAGTAGCGTGATCATTGTTCCCATATGTTACCCTCTTGTTTGGCCCCTACACAGTCAATAGATTCCAAATCCCTGTCTATGAATGAAAGTAGTTGTTCGAACCCTTCCTGCGTTGTTTTTTGTGCTTTTTTGCTTGGAATTCATGAAGCAGACCCCCCCACTCTCGATGGTTAGTTCTCAAAACTAAACCATTTTTTTATCCACGGGCATATTATATTCGGGCTGAATCAGCACAATATTATCAAACAAAACCTTCCGTTTACAGTTGCAACACTCTGACCAGCAGCTGACCCAAGGGTAATTCACGGTCATGGTCCGAAATTAGCAGCTCTCTGCTACTGTGGGAAGTTCCAGAGTTGTGCCAGCGTATCTGTCCTCCCATTGTCAACTTTATGTATCTCACTTCTCCTGTAGCGTTGATCACGAGGTGCCGAAGTAAAGGAGTGTATTCTGCATGACGTAACATTCAGTATTCCCTTCTTCCATAGCCACTCTTCATGGTTCAAATGGCTCTGAGCACTATGGGACTCAACATCTGAGGTCATCAGTCCTCTAGAACTTAGAACTACTTAAACCTAACTAACCTAAGGACATCACACACACCCATGCCCGAGGCAGGATTCGAACCTGCGACCGTAGCGGACGCGCGGTTCCAGACTGAAGCGCCTAGAACCGCTCGGCCACTCCGGCCGGCGCCACTCTTCATGTGCTTCGATACCAAACAGGGATGTGAAAACTCTTGCGAGTGAGAGAGTGACAGCGATAATCGTAATAAGAACAAGCAAATAATGAGTGAAGTTCATTGCAATGCACGTCAAACACGATAAGTTTTTCTGGTTTAAATCTGATGACCTTTACTATCACTTCCGATCAACATTAAATACTTCATGAATCCATACATGGAACTCCAAATGTGCAGTCTTCCTGCACTGCTACAGAGCATGCATTGCAAGGTATTCACACAGTTTATCGCATAGACTTACCACAAGAAATGTAAGAAAAACTGTAATATACTTTACACCACAGACGCTCACTCTGCCTTGACGAAAACATCCGAATGAATTTGAAAGAAAAAGAAACGAGGTATGAAGCATTTATAAATTCATCGAATGTAGTGAGGTGGTTTAATTTCGCCCCAGTCTATAAAATTAATTTCGGGCCGTACTCAGCTCTTGCCGTGTTATGTAATACAGTAATCTACGTTGCTTTCGAGCGTGAATGGAAATCGTAGAAATTTTCTGTGGAGCAACTTTTAATAATGATAATGAAGAGTTTTAAATTATCAAAAGCGATTAGCGGTAGCAGGAGCTTTCGATAAAGAACTGGGGAGTGCAGCGCCGCTGCTGTCGGCACAGCCGCTGCCGGTAATTGGCAAGTGGATCCCGAAGCTTTACCACATACGGCGTCCAAAGGAGGCCAGTCTGCGAGAAATCTGCGGCAAAATGGTTACTGTATAAAATTTTGATATCGGTGTGTCAGAAAGTGAAATAGATTGAATCTGCGCTACCACCTAATTCACGTCTTCAGCATTCAAAGAGAAGAGGCTATAAAAATGTTTTGCACCAGTTGGTCTCAATCCAGAGACATTATCGACAGAAAGAACGCATGCTACCGCTAGACCACGGGCGTAAACAGCATATGTTTCCTCTAACATGGGACAAGGCTTCCTCCTGGAAATGCCGCAGTCTACAGTGTTGCCAGATTGTGCAGATAGCCGGACTTAGAGAATTAGCGAGTTGGTCAGTTTATTTGTCCCATGTCGCGATCGGCGCGGACTTAGTCTCTGCTGCGGCCGGCCGCCGGTCAAGTTTTATATCAAAGAGTGTACATATGCATGACAGGCGTTATGGCGTCTATTGCGAAGTACATCCGTTGTCTCAAATCTCCCAGATCTCGAACTTACTTTTGCAAACAGTGTCCTTGATAAACTCCTATGCACCGGAATGCAGTGGATTCAAATCGGGAGACCGAGGAGGCCAGACAATGGGACATCGCTGGAAAGTTTCATGGATAAATGTGGTAGCATTCCCATTATAGTGGGAGGGATGGGAGGGGGCGAGGGTACCAACCTGCTGGAAAATAACATCGAGAGCTATGTGTGAAACTGCATAGTTCGACAACATGTCGAGATAGATGTGTCCTGTCACTGGCACGCATGCGCCCTGCAAATCAGTGTTGCTTAAGATATGGTGAGGATCACATCTTGGACAGTGTCTCTGTCGATTGGGTATTTATCCAACGTTATAAAATGTCGAGTTCTTTCTTTATTAGGATTCGTTTATTTATACACCTAGCCCAGACACGAACATTAACACACGATGCACTTCTGAGTAGCTGCTGGAGTACTGGTTACTCATCGTGTTTAATATTCGTGTTGATACATGTAGAGAAGACGAATATCGCTTTAGATTAATTTAGAGACCACTCTGTCGGATGGGCACATAAAATTCCGCTTTAAAAAATATCTTGTCTGGGAAACAAAGCAAAGCTTTCCGCCAACGTTGGACGCTGCATTGAAAACGCGATGATAAGTGTCTGTTTGGGCTGACACAAGCTACACACTGTAAAATCGAAATTGCAAATATTTACCGAAAGGCTAGAGAAAATGAAAATGCTCTGACGACTCTTAGTTGGGACGCCTGGTATGTATTTCAGCATTCATGTTAACACCAGTTCTGACTAAAGTGTTTGGCCACATTGTGACAGTAGTATAGGCATACAAGAAGAAATAATTGTCTCTGAGTGAAGTACATCGTATGTTTGCGTAAAGATCTTTGTGTCATGTAATAACTGTACAGAGCACTCTGGATGGTGGCAGATTCATTGCAAGCAGCACACATGTATCCTTGTAGTGAAAAGTAAGTGATCTGTGACCCACTGGCAACTACAATGGAACCTGACAGTTGTATACCATTTACAGAGCTGCCCATATTGTCTCTGTAGGTAACGTAACTCATTTTTCGACACAATTCACCTTATAAACATTGCTCATCGCCATACATTAGCCGTTTCATTTATTTTCTTGTCACAGAGGCAGTACTCAGCATCATGCCATGGAAAAAAAGGATGTTTGCACCTGCTGACGTTAAACTTGAATAGGTAGGTGATGGAAGAAACGAATATTTCGAAAAAGTGACTGTCGCATTGTTTTTATTCTATATATTTATATTAGTCCACGTAAGTAAAGCTTTTTGTAGCTAACCGTTTTTGGAACCACCAGCTGTACATACAAACCTTTTTTCTAAACTTGTTTCAATTTTAGCAAACATCATCACGTAGAAATATAACACAAAGAAACAGGAAACATATGTAGTATACACAAACAAACTCTTAAAATAACGACCCAAATGTGCGACGAACAATCATCTGTAAAGGACTTACAAAGCTGTGTGTGTGTGTGAAATCTTATGGGACTTAACTGCTAAGGTCATCAGTCCCTTAGCTTACACACTACTTAACCTAAATTATCCCAAGGACAAACACACACACACACCCATGCCCGAGGGAGGATCCGAACCTCCGCCAGGACCGGCCGCAAAGTCCATGACTGCAGCTACAAAGCTGTATATCAACGTATCAAAAAGGTTACAACTGCATGTCCAGTACAGATTGTCCCCTATAATAACATACAGAAGCTCTAAAACCGTCAAGACAGTACTTACCACAGAAATACCATAGTGTATACTAGATGATTCACAGCTGTTAACAACTAGTAAGTTCAGGGCTACAGAAGCACATATTGCAGACTATCAAAGGCAATACTGTCGAAGATTACAAGAAGATATGAAGACCTACAGCCAAAGAATGTAGGATCTATGCTTTGGTCATAGTTGGCCATACTCGTCAATATTGTCAACAAATAGTGCCAAGAATAGCGATATATTACAGAAGTCCGTAGTGAGATTGGGTCTGGTCATAATAAAGCATATCATGCAATACTATCGAATTGTTGCATAATAAACCATATCATGTAAGACTATCGAAATAGGATTAACAGAATAATCTGTGAATCAAATGGTATGTTGAACAGGCGTTAAATCATGAAGACACAATATGGCTGGTAAATACAGTGTGATTCAAAATTAACTGTATACGCTACTTGGGTGTAATGTATGGATCAAAATAACAGTAAAATGTTAAATAAAGTTTAATCCAAAACTCCTTTATTTCCGATTTATGATGCATAATGTCATCGCGGTAGGCATTACATCATACGCCAGGTTTTTGGCGTGTCAAGTTCGCTTTCATATCGACTGATGTTGCTTTGTCAGCGGTGGCCTTGTGCATTTCAGTCGGGAGGCAAGATAGTATCTCAAAGTTGCTGATCCTAACGAGTGGACAGGTCGTGAAGGACCAGTTGCTTGGCCCGCCAGATCTCCAAATCATAACCTGTGGACTTCTACCTCTGGGGTCATCTCAAGATGTGGTGCATAGTATGCAACTGAGAATGAAGCACAACTACAGCAGCGAACAGAAAACTCTGCAGAATGAGATGAAAGGGGCTTGCAACGTTCGGAGAGCGGTAAGAAGTCGAGCACGTCACGGTCTTCTTCTACTTGGACATAATTTTTAACATGTCCTGGGGTAAGCATACAATACGTAGTTGAGTTGAGTTTCTAGTTCCTTTGTTTCGTTGCTTTCCGAGAAGAATTAAGTCTGTGTTGCACTTGTGATCTCTACACTACTGCTTAAAGCAGTTTCAAATAGAACACGATTTGACGTTTTAGTCTTGTTTTGATCCATACGTTACATCCACGAAATGTGTACAGCTATTTTTGAATCACCCTGTAATAACATCATTGAGATAATGAAGTACAATATTAGTCCTGTTTTTCTGTTGGACAGATCCATTGATATAATCTTGTTAAGTACTTTGCTGGTGAATGTTCGTCACACATGAGTTTCCTTGTTTTAATAGCTTCTCTGTGTACGCAACGTACGTTTGTCTGTTTCTTTATTTTACAGTCTCACGTGACGACGGTTGCTAAAATTGAAACCGGTTTAGAAAAAAATTGTATATCTACGGCTAGTTGCTTAAAATGTTTTAACTTAATGTTGTCCATGTTGAGACAGTTTATGACAATAAAAGTACAAACAATACAATTATCTGCGACAGTCAGTCTTATTATTTCATCCCTCGACGCGTTTCGAGAATTTACACGGAACAACGACATCCCGGTACATATTTGCTAGCTGGCTGCATCTAGCTAGCAAATAATGTAACACAGTATCATTGTTCCACCTGAAAATGAAAGTATAAATTCTCCAAACGCGTCGTGGGATGAGATAAAAAGAGTGAGTGCCGCAGATAATTGTTTTGTTTGTACTTTTATTGTCAAAATGCTTTCCTTCAGGTAGGATTTGATCCCCAACGCATTTGCATAAAGCTACAGTCAGAGAGCCAGTTCGCCCTTCCGGCCGGGCAGTTCCAGAATCACTGACCTGTCTTGCCAACAAGGCGGGATTAGTTCCAGCTGTCTGACGCTCTCGAGGTAAACAGGCCTGCGTGCCTTGCTCTGGTCCACAGACACTGGCGGCCGTCGCCCCTTTGTTAGCGTCACCTGCTGCGACGAGCGTGCTGGGAAGAGAACGGTTCACAGGCGACAGAGACTGCAACAACGAGGCGGGGTGCCGGACGACGCACCCTTTCTGAACAGCACGCGTGCGTGACCGAAGGGCTGCACCAGCGCGGAATTTGGCACGCCGAGGCTGCGTCGCCCGCTGCGACCGCCCCTGGAGACCTCCCTCGCCGACTGCTGGGATCCGTTGAGAGAACCCCCCTACGGCCCTCGAGAAGGGTGTCGGCTCTCTGTCAGCCCCGGTACCGTTGTTCTGCCGGTTCAACGTCCTGCCGTCACCAGGCCGGCGACCTGCATCCGATTCACAGTCACAGGACGTGTACAGCGGGGTTTTCACGGGCGTGAATTTCTTTCAGTTCCCCTCCCCCCCCCCCCCCCCCCCCTCCCTCACCCGCACCGTCAACCAACCTTCAAAATCTAGGCAAGTTATTCGTGGAGCTATGTTTCATCGGAGCAGTTAAATGAAAGGCAGTTTGTTTTCTGTCACACGCGTTTTGCTTCTTTTAGCTATGAAATATCTTCAGTAATATACACATATTCAGTAATACATATAATTATGTAGTAGTTACTGTTGCCTTTCCTATTGCACTCTCTTGTTTTTCATATTGCAAATAACTTTTGTAGCAGACGTTTCACAAGGTTAACCTACCATTTGGCGTTATTTACTATTTCTCGTGTTGTCATTACCCGACCACGATATTATTGTAGTTGGCCTCCTGTGACCGTGATCGGAAAACCTATGGAAACGTTATAGTAAACAAGTACAGTGATGACTAAGGAAAACCACTGCATTGTGAGTGATTGCAGGACAGTTGTGCATATACCACCAAGCGCTTCAGCGTGTCCTCGTGAAACATCGCAATAAAAACTCACAATAACCCGACCGAAGCGCCGTCACTCCCATACGCAATAATATTGTGGTTGATTTATAGTTTACGTGTGGCATTTTGGAAAGGAATAGCAATCCTGAAGAGGAATTGCAATCCTATATAGGTGTTTACTCGGTCTCTACCCTTCAGATGACAAGTTCTCAACGTATCTTCACCTAAATTTATTACAACACTTCACTTGTACTTCTCACTGTGTGTTGAACGTGTGTGTATTTCAAGTGTGTAGCGTTACCAACTATTACTGTGTTTTTCTTTCGTATTTTGCTTGTGTTATGTATGAGTGGTTTGATATTTGCTCATTCATTGTGTGTGTGTGTGTGTGTGTGTGTGTGTGTGTGTGACAGAGAGAGACAAAAGAGACAGAGAGAGAGAGAGAGAGAGAGAGAGAGAGAGAGAGATGGGGGGGGGAGGGAATTAATAAATTATTTACTCTGGTTATGTTTTCACATTTCTGTAATTGTATTAGTGACAAACATAGTTAGTGCGTGGGGCTATTGCCTTTGTTGATATGGGCGTTTTTTGTTATAATTGTTCACTTTAATAATTTTCATGTCCTCTTCCATGTTGGATGGTTCACGTGCACATTCCATCAGGTATTCAGTAAAGACAGAATGACTCTTTTGATTCTTCCAGATACTAATTTTTTTTTACGCCTTGTTTTGAAATTATTGCCTGATTCACACAATTGGTATTGCATTTGGTATATCTCAGCTCCTTGATATTTATCTTGTTTGTCTATTGTTGTATGTAAATACGACTGCAGTGAGTGTCTTTCTCTGTAAGCAATATGTAATCCTTGTTTCTCATATATATTTCCTATTCTGTACGTCGACCTGCGTTTGTAGGTTAAAGTGTATGATACCTTTTTGTCAGTCATGTAGAAAATATTACCGCTTTGTGTTTCGGTGTGTGCTGCAATATCTGTGTTGTTTGTGGGGTTCGCACGAGAGTTGCGCAAGTCGTAGCCAAGAGCTTTTAGTGATGTCGACGAAGAAAAGACCACAAATGTTGGGGACGAAAATGGGTGTCTTCTAGGAATCCTTCCTGGATGCCCAAAACAATAATAAGGGAGTTATTTGCCGAGGACGAGGTTTCGTTCTAAAATCATTTTAGAGTGATTAACATCAATTAAGAAACCTTTTTGAGACGTATTTGTGTCCTCGTGTATGAGTTACGATGCCAGCCTGCATTAAGTTACAAGTAACATTGAAATATCTGACAACTAGGGCCACTGCAATATACGTACTGCATTCTGGAGAGAACTTTTCCTGAACTTTGATGTCATCTGCAATACGTTGAAAGTACATAGAAATGCATTATGTGCATGTGTGTGTGTGTGTGTGTGTGTGTGTGTGTGTGTGTGTGTGTCTCCTTATGTCTCTGTAGATTTAAATCCTTGTAGTATATGCTGAGTGATTATAACTAAGGTACAACTAGTCACAGAGGTCCAGTGTGGGCTTTATTTATCGGACTACAGCGAAACTTAGTAGATATTCAAACGTGTTAACGCGGAATTGCTTAAAGATGGAAAAAAATTAGTTCCAATTTTGGTCACCAGGTGCAAGTCTGGCGCTGTGAATGCAAAAAAGACGTTTAGATGTGCTTCCATATGTAATGGATGAAGAGCTGCAGAAAAAGTCAAACAAGGGACAAAGGTTTAACACTGATGTTATTACTTGCTTAAGCCACCGTTTGCACGATCTGTTCAATATGAGCGCCGGAGAAGTCGACGAGATGCTATACATCGCAGACCTGTAGCTGTTGGCCAAAACTGGAAGATTTTTTCCAACCTTAATCGGTTCCGCATTAATGCATTAGAATATCTAGCACGTTTCGCTGCCATAACTGGACCTATGTAAGTAGCTCCATTTTATTATAGGTACCCGCTATATTTATTCCTATTTCTAGGAGTAAGGACGCAAAACTAACCAAAGTTCAGGGAAATGTCGTTATAATGTTCCAGTAATCTTATTAATAATCATTTAGAGAGATCGCTGGCGACTAAAAGTACTTTCAAATAGTAATATTTTATTGTCACGGGCGGTTCCAGGCCATTATATTCGTATTAAGGTGATTACACTTGCTTAAGTGCACGGTCAGCATGTCATCTGATGCTGTACTGCGTAATAATATCCACGCATTACAGCCACTTGATGTGCTGTGTGGATGACTTGTCTAATACGGAAAAATGTTCTAGTGTGATTTCAATCGAAAACTAATGACGTGCGTCAGTTATTTGGGTGCTTTTGCACTAAGCACAAAGCTTTCTGATGTTAACAGTATAAACTTATTACATGATAAATTGTTACACACCGTTTCACAACATACGTCACACAATCAAATTAAGGCACAGAAATATATCAGTTTAATCATCATGGGGTGAATTCGGCAATACGTGAGAGGGGTTAACATTTGTGCACTGGTTAAGGCGCTCAGTCCGGAACCGCGCGACTCCTACGGTCGCAGGTTCGAATCCTGCCTCGGGCATGGATGTGTGTGATGTCCTTAGGTTAGTTAGGTTTAAGTAGTTGTTCTAGGGGACTGATGACCACAGATGTTAAGTCCCATAGTGCTCAGAGCCATTTGAACCATTCGTGCACTGTATTCTTCTCTCCAGATATGCGATAGGTCCCAAGAGAGAAAACATCGTACAACAGAACAAAAGCAGATGCTACATAGCTCAGTCACTCTATATGTACTCAACTGCATGTGTATAAGCACATTTTTCCATATTACACAAGCCAGCCACGCAGCATGTAAACCAGTGTAGAACAGCAACAGATAACATGCTGCTGCCGATTGTTATACATCACTGAAACAAGCTTAACCACTTGAAGATGCGTATATTTACATTGAAGACGAATGTATCAAAACTCAGTTCCGTTAGTAAGAGTAGTTAGAGTAGTAACAAGTTTTACCTGCCAATATCAGCATTAAAACTGTTGAAGAAATCAATCGGGAAAAGGTCGAACGAAATGGGACAGAACGGAACGTCAAAACATTGCACAAGGCGTCCACACAAGCTGTCTTCCTCGGGAAGAAAGTTTTTGGGGGTTTCGGAAGCGGGGGTGAGTGGTGTTATCATCCACTAACATTATCCACTAACATCGTAAATCAGCTATTTTCGCTGCTTTCATTGATTTTGTAGTAACGTATTAAGTGATTTTATGATTTTTTACTTTTTTTATTGGTTTAGTTTATTTTCGTGATATGATGGAGATGATCCGCGATAGAAATGTCCCGTGAGGACTTGGGTATTTTTTATATTGAGCGTTCTTCCACAAGAGAGGATAGATATCTGAAAGTGAAATATATTTTACAATGGAATTTCAAAAAATAAGTTACAGGTGACGTATGGGCGAAATGCAATGTCGCGTTGCCTAAGTGAAACGTTGTCAACAATGTCATCAAGGGCGTAGAGATGCTAATCGGGAACAAAGTCTATCAGAGTCGACCGCAGACGTCAACGTCCAAGCAATCGAAGAAGTGATTCGCAGCAACCGCTGATAATTCGGCGGTGAGAAGGTTCGACAGTGGTTCTCGAATGGCAACAACAGCAAGTAGCGGATTTGTATCTTACGAATTGTATCATTGGTACTGTCGTTCACAGAGACTTGACTGCACTGGATCTGTGTCACTATAAAGTGTGCTGCAGCATCCATTGATCTGATGCAATAATGTGTAACATACAACCAAAGTAAGAATACAGATTGATGAAGCACTTTTAATTAAATATCTTTTCGTTTAAATTTGAGAAAGTCAGCTCTATTGAGGGAGAGAAACAGAATTGTATTTGATTTTAGTTCCTAACTGAGAGAAAATAAGATAGACAGACCCTATATGTTACCTTCATTGTGCGACGTCTTTGTAGGCCTATGCATGTAGTTTCGCTGGTAAATAAATTTAGATGTTGTGAATTGTTTGGACGATACTACGAGGGGCATTCAATAAGAAATGCAGTAGTTTGTTTCTGAAATCAAATTGGTTTTATTCAAGATTCCAACAAGTCCATTTATTCCCTAATGTTTTGGCTACGAAACCCTGTTTTTCAGCATAATCTCCGTTCAGTGCGATTGCCTTACCCCACCTCACTGGGAGAGCAGGTATGCCCGCATGATACTGCTCTGATGGTCGACTTCGGAGACAAAATGTTCCAGCATGAATAACCTCCCCATCATCACTGGGCTAAACCGATGAATGTCGGAAGGTGCGAGATCCGGGCTGTAGGGTGGATGAGGCTGAACGGTCTTATGAAGTTTAGTGAGCTCCTCTCGGGTGCGCTAACTTGCGTTAGGCCGTACGTTGCCAAGGAGAAGAAGAAGTTCATTTGTATTTTTGTGGCAACGAACCTGCTGAAGTTGTTTCCACGATTTCCTGACGTTATCACAGTACGCATTGGAGTTGATCGTTAAATCTTGAGGGAGAAAATCAAACAGAATAATCCCGAAAGACCGTCGATATGACTTTACCCGGTGAGGGTGCGGCTTTGAACATTTTTTTTTTTTTTGAGAAGAGGTGGTGTGACGCCACTCCATGGATTACAGTTTTCTTTCTGATTCAAAGTGGTGAACCCATGTTCCATCACCTGTGACGGTGTTCGACAGCATGCATTTCTATGTACTTAGTGATGATGCATGTGATTGATGAATGGTGTGCCTGGGGCTATACAACTGAAATGTTGTTTCTATTTTATGCACAATATTTCGATGACCCATCTAGTCATCTTAGTGATGATGTATGTTCGACTCCCGACTCGATCGAAATAATATGCCACAACTCGGCTGTATGCCCGGAATGTATAAAAAGGGGCAGATACCTCTGCTAGAAATTATTACTGATTCTTGTTTAGAAAAGCAACTAAACGTCAGTGAAAATCAGAATAGGCAAAGTAGTCAAATTCAACGATGAAAAAACAAGTTTCAGAATCAAATCAAGCTCTTTAGCAAAAACAGTCCTAAACAAAAAAGAAAAAAACAAATCAACGCACCACGATGGAATTATCCGAATGGGACGGACAAAAAATGACAAACGATTACAGTTTCAGAGAAACTGCATGATTTATTCAATAGAACGAGCTTCACAAACTGAGCATGTCAGTAATGCGTTGATCCATCTTTGGCTCTTTGCAAGCAATTGCCATTGATTGGCAAAGTTACTGGATGTCCTCCTGGGGGATATCGTGCCAAATTTTTGTCCAATTGGCGTTCTGGATCATCAAAAGCCCGAGTTGTTTGAAGGGACCTGCCCATTATGCTCTCAAGTTCTCAGTTGAGAAGGGATCGGGCGACCTCGCTGGCCAAGATAAGATTTCGCAAGCACGAAGACTAGCTGCAGAGATTGTCGCCGTGTGTGGGCGGGCATTATCTTGCTGAAGTGCAAGTGCAGGATGGCTTGCCACCAAGGGCAACAGAATGGGACGTAGAATATCGTCGACCTTCCGCTGTGCTGCAAGAGTGCCACTGATGGCAATCAAAGAGTTCCTGCTATGAAAAGAAATGGCACCCCAGGCCATCACTTCTGGTTGTAGGGCCTAATGTTGACTACAATCAGGTTGCTATCCTACCACACTTCGTGGCGTCTCCAGACATGCTATCAGTGTGGAATCTCATTGGAGTAGCACTGTCTTCAGTGATGAGTCCCGCTTCGACTGGAGCCATAATGAGAAGAGTAGCTGAACAACTGCTTGCCAGCGCGTTATTGGCTTTCTCGGTTTGTGAAGTGCTTTAATAAATCATCCATTCTCTCTGGAAGTGTAATCATTTGCCAATCTGTACATGTACATTACATCTACCGCCATTACCACTGTTATGGACATACAAGTTTTATCGTAATCGTAGACTGCATGCATAACGGTAGACTAGTAGTTGACTGCTGTAATTTTATGAATCTTCTAATCAGCATGTCGATAGTACTGCCGAGTAGGGTGGCTAGCCATATACTGGATGAACCGTGTTAAAACAATAAAGACACCAATGTATGAAAACTCGACCAGGAAAAGAAATAGCTTTATCAGTCACTTAAAATGGACAACAAAATGCTTACTGCAGCAATACACCGTAAGACTTGTGTGTTGTTAAACCATTTAACATTTACTATCAGAATCTTATCTGTGAACTTCATCTTGTAGAATGACATAACTTCAAAACCAGGCATTTTATCAGTTAAGTCACTTGCTAACAGAACTGGAAATTATATGCAACCTAGAATCACAGCTAAAATTTTCAGGTACGTCTATATATGGATTAAAATGTACAGTTTAGCAAGAAAAATCGCAATTTTATGTAACTCGTTATATCAGCATATTTATCTCTGTAATTCTCACAGCCTGAACGCAAATGCATTCAGCCTTTTCATTTTTAATGTAGGATCGCAAGACATTTGTGACAACTGCGAAAAAGGTATTAATTGGTTCCCAGCTTTGCAACTAATGGCGCACGTGCTCTCCGGCTTGACAGCTCTCATTAAATTCACTAACGGTTTTTCACTACCACTGACACTGTGCTGCGAAAGGTCTAATTTTGATTTAAAATTACGCTTACGTGGGGTTATTTAGCATACACGCGCGTATTTCATTGATTACGATTTCGCACGTCACGCACATGAGAATTAAATTTCTGCCCGCTTGTAGAGCAATAGTTTTGCGAACTGTATCAGAGCATTCTTCAGAATTTTTTTACTTGTATTTTGCAGATTGGAATGGTAGCCAGGGGCCCACCTTACCAGCCAATACGCTGGGTGTTGTGAGTTTCAAATGTGTTTTATTTACAAAGGAACAAAAATTTCAATCAAACAATGCCTATTGACTGTACCACAAACAAAGAAGACTAATTAGAACGTCTTTCATGTTTGCAGCAGGAGTCTAGTGCAAGTAGTTTAAGAGATACCGTAGTTTGAGCATTTGTTCCATGTTGCGGCACAAACTAATGTAAATTTCACGTACGAGAGTATGTGCAGCCCTACGCAGATGTTAATAGGTCTCCGGTGGTGTCTTAGTGTTGAATGGGACATTGCCTAGGATAAACGAAAGACAAAAAAAAAAGAAAAATGAATGCAGTACAAATGTGGGGTCTGACACGCGAAGAACAAATGTAACCTCAAAGTCTCTGCTCAAAATGGCCACCACCAGCGTCAGTAACAGCTTGCAGTCTGCCATGCTACAATTGCTGCATACGTACTAGCATTTCAGGGGAATAGCAGCGCAAGCAGCAGTAATACGCCGTTTCAAATCATCTGTAATTGTTCGAAGAGGTTGAAGTCCACTGCGATCTCTTTCGGTATACACGTTACACGAACGGACATCATACTTAGTAAATTCGCCATAAACCATGAACAAGACCGCTTTTTCGCATTGGGAAATACGACCTTCCAAGCACGTCTTACCGAGTCCACTCTCACACAGTAAGTGACAGGACCGTCGCAGTGCAATCGCGGTGCACACGAAACACAACGTAAATAAAGCTAACGTCGACACATAGCATCTAAGGAATACGACTGAACAAGCAAATATCGGTGTCTACAATATTCACAATACGATAGATCGTAAACTAATTGTACTAGCTTCCTGCAGCAAACACCATTAACATTCTCGTTTACTCATCTTTTACCATTTTACAGTCAATGGGCACTTTCCTATTTAAAAATTTGTAAATATTGTGAGAAACTGCACATCTGGCAACGTCTCGATATCTGTGTATTGATTGCAAATACGTGCGTTTGCCTACAATCCATTTCTGTGAAAAATGCATATCGATAGTATCTTCCATGTCCGAAATATCTGCGATCCTTGTGTTTGGTGGCTCACCCTGTATATGATGTGATGGTTATAACTACAATATTTCTGTAGGTGACTAAGGACAGTGTAATGAACAACATTACAGCAATAATTATGTCATTTGCAGACTATTAATTGTAGCTATTACAAGTCGTATGTTTTTAGATTCAATAGTATCTCCAAGCACACGCGACAAGAGCAAATCTTAATGCTTATTTACCACTGGGCAACAGGCCAGTACTGATGCGTGGATAAAAAACGATTTGTCTGTGTTGACAAACGTAGTCCAGTTACTTCTGCGGTGTAACCATGCAGGAAACATTAGATCATAAAGTTTGTGACGCGTTTTTCAGAAGACTGTTTGAAGCACAGAAAAAACAACCAAACAATGATGTGGTACCACATATAAAAATACCTGCACATATACCCGTTACTCCCGCCTGTGTGTGTGTGTGTGTGTGTGTGTGTGTGTGTGTGTGTGTATGAGATGAGAGAGAGAGAGAGAGAGAGAGAGAGAGGATAGAGAGAGAGAGAGAGAGAGAGAGAGAGAGAGAGGGAGGGAGGGAGGGAGGGAGGGAGGGAAACTGAACGAGAGTAATGAGAGGCAGAATACGGTGCGAGAGACAGATAAGAGAACACGTTTTTTCCTTAATGAACCTGGGTTTATGGTGAACGAAGAGTTAACTCCTTCTGTAACATTGCTGTCCAGTTCTTGCAGGTAACTCCTGATGTCCGTATAGCCGCCATCACGTCAGCACGTCAATATATCACCATTCGGAGACTATCGTTGTTACCAAAACCGGTATACGTGACACCTGGGACATATATACGACGTCACGCCATATCGGGGCTACGAGTGGCTGCTAGAGCACTGAAGCCGTTTGACGGTACCACTTGAGCAGCGCTCGCTACCTGTTGTTCGCTTGGAGCGTCTTCGCGGAAGCACGCATCCGGCTGTTTCCTCAGTCGGTATCACGCGGGGAACACCTACTGTGAGGCCCTGCCGAGCGGCTAAGGAAAGGCACACTCCATACAGCTTCGTCCAAATGTAATGGCGCGAACAAACCCGGAAAGTGGTGGAATGCATTTAGAACAATTTTTTCTTTATCTGTCGATTTTCCAAGTTTCAAATGAAGAAAGTTTATACCATTACCACACCGAATGAATATGATCATGTATAACGAAAATTAAAGTGATGATCTAATACTTGACTGATACTGAATGACACTAGTTTAGCAGTGAAACTGTACATCTGAATGGAAAAATAGCTGATGAAATAATTTTGGCCCTTAATCTGTTGCTAAAATCACTCCAACACTGAGACATACACTATTTCGGACGGAATGGATAAATGAATGGAATTACGAAACAGGAAAAGCCCTCAGTGATAAGGAAAATAGCGTATGGAACGTAACTACAGCTAAAAGCGTATCAAGCTAGACGACATTATACAGGGTGGTCCATTGATAGTGACCGGGCCAAATATCTCACGAAATAAACATCAAACGAAAAAACTACAAAGAACGAAACTCGTCTAGCTTGAAGGGCGAAACCAGATGGCGCTATGGTTGGCCCGCTAGATGACGCTGCCATAGTTCAAAGGGATATCAACTGGTTTTCTTAAATAGGAACCATTTTATTACATATTCGTTTAGTACGTAAAGAAATATGACTGTTTTAGTTGGACCACTTTTTTCGCTTTGTGATGGACTGCGCTGTAATAGTCACAAACGTATAAGTACGCGGTGTCAGGTAACATTCCGCCAGTGCGGACGGCATTTGTTTCGTGATACATTACCCGTGTTAAATGTACTGTTTACCAATTGCGGTAAAGGTCGATATCGTGTTGATTTATGGCTATTGTGATCAAAATGCCCAACGGGTGTGTGCTATATATGCTGCTCGGTATCCTGGACGACGTCATCCAAGTGTCCGTACCGTTCGCCGGACAGTTACGTTATTTAAGGAAACAGGAAGTGTTAAGTCACATGTGAAATGTCAACCACGACCTGCAACAAATGATGATGCCCAAGTAAGTGTTTCAGCTGCTGTCGCGGCTAATCCGCACATCAGTAGCAGACAAATTGCACGAGAATTGGGAATCTCAAAAACGTCGGCGTTGAGAATGCTACATCAACATCAATTACACCCGCACCATATTTCTATGCACCAGGAATTGAATGGCGACGACTTTAAACGTCGTGTACAGTTCTGCCACTGGGAACAAGAGAAATTACGGCACTACGACTGATTTTTTGCACGCGTTCTATTTAGCGACGAAGCGTCATTCACCGACAGCGGTAACGTAAAGCGGCATAGTATGCACTGTTGGGCAACAGAAAATCCACGATGGCTGCGACAAGTGGATCATCAGCGACCTCGGCGAGTTAATGTATGGTGCGGCATTATGGGAGGAAGGATAATTGGCCCCCATTTTATCTCTGGCAATCTAAATGGTGCAATGTATGCTGATTTCCTACGTAATGTTCTACCGATTCTACTACAAGATGTTTCACTGCATGACAGAGTGGCGATGTACTTCCAACATGATGGATGTCCGGCACATTGCTGACGTTCGGTTGAAGCGGTATTGAATAGAATATTTCATGACTGGTGGATTGGTCGTCGAAGCACCATACCATGGCCCGCACGTTCACCGGATCTGGCGTCCCCGGATTCCCTTCTGTGGGGAAAGTTGAAAGATATTTGCTATCGTGATCCACCGACAAAGCCTGACAACACCGTCAGCGCATTGTCAATGCATGTGCTAACATTGCGGAAGGCGAACAACTGGCTGTTGAGAGGAATGTCGTTACACGTATTTTTAAATGCATTGAGGTTGACGGACATCATTTTGAGCATTTATTATATTATTGTGGAATTTACAAGTAATCACGCTGTAACAGCATGCGTTCTCAGAAATGATAAGTTCACAAAGGTGCATGTTTCACTCTGGAACAACCGAAATAAAATGTTCAAACATACCTACTTTCTGTATTTTTAATTTAGAAAACCTACCTGTTACCAATTGTTCGTCTCAAATTTCAAATTGAGAGCCATATGTTGGTGTTTATTACAGCTCCATCTACCACGAAGCGAAAAAAGTGGTCAAACTGAAACATTCATATATCTTTACGTACTACACGAATATGTAATAAAAAATGGGGGTTCCCATTTAAAAAAAAACGTAGTTGATATCCGTTTGACCTATGGCAGCGCCATCTAGAGGGCCAGCCATAGCGCCATCTGGTTTCCTCCTTCAAGCTAGACAAGTTTCGATCTTTGTAGTTTTTTCGTTTGACGCTTATTTCGTGAGATATTTGGCCCGGTCACTATCAATGGACCTCCCTGTATAGGTGCTAGAAATACCGATAAATCTCTAACAAGAAGAGCGCAGGGAGAAAGTTAGGAAAAATTCGTGACTGATGTGGATCATGATGTATATGAGAAACAAGACTTCTCCTGTAAATTACCAAGAAATTTAAGTAAACCAGAAAGAGATCTCACACAAGTAGATGTGGTGACACACGATGCGTGGACTGAATATCATAAAAACCCTAGGAAGACATTTCTACTAAGCCTGAAGATAGGACCGGAGATATAGTAAAAAATATTGACTTGCTTACTGTAGGAGAGTTAGAGGCAATAAAAAAGAATAAAAAGTCAGCAGTACCAGAGGTCATAAATGTAGAATTCATGAAGAACGGAGAATTTTCTCTCAGTCTCCGTCTCCTTCATCTACTGAACACCTACTGGCCTACAATGAGGATCCCTGATACACTGTTCACAACCACTGTCTCTCCTGTATTTCAGAAACGGGAAATAAATAAATCCAGAAACTGGAGAGGTGTAAGTATATTAAATTCAACCTACAAAGTATAGCCTGGTACATAAAATAAATGATTAAAGCCAATAGTACAGTCACTCGTGCAAGAATAACAGAATAGTTTTAGACAAGGGAGGGCTTATATTGATAATGTATTCACTATGAAACAGCTAACAGATAAAAGAAGGGAATACAATTATCCCGCCCATATGGCAATTGTAAATCTAGAGTTTGCCTTCGGTAAGGTAGACAGGCACAAATTAAGGAATGTAAAAGCTAAACGAGGCTACCCTGAACACGTAATAAGGCGTATAAAAGCTCTGCTTTAGACTCAATTTACGCAGTTACAGTGGGGCAAATATTAATCAGGGAGTAAGACAAGAGTGTGGATTTCAGCCATATTTTCTACATGGACCAAATCCTACATAGATTGTAGGAACAGGCACCACATGGGATTATGTTAGAAAGGACGGCTTTAAGTGTACAAACTTATGCTGATGATTTAGTGATTGTACTAGATGTTGAAGATAACCTTCAACGAACTATTTACTGCACAACATTTGTCAAGAATATAAATTTAAAACTTCTTTTCAACATCAGTAGGCATCGCATTCCAGGGCAGACATCCAGTAAGAGCAAAGATTATTTGGACAACAAAACCTTAGAAAAGGTAGAAGATTTTAATTATTTGGGTTGTGATATCTCGTACGCTTACGATATAAGTATAATTAATAAATTGAAAAGAATGCGCGGAGCTATTCTAATACTGAAAACAGCACAGATTCATACACAGAAAGTTACAGAAGAATAGGTTAACTGGATGCGGGATATAAAATCTGTGGAAAAATTATTAATCTAAGGCTACAAACTTTCGCTGATTCAGTAATCACAGAAGAACAATCAGGGTTGAGTAAGGATCATTCGTGCAATGGTAATATTTATTATAAGACACATTATTGAAGAATGTCGGGAAAACGGATTAGAAATGCACTTAGTATTTACTGTGTTCTGAGAAGGCCTTTGGTAAGCCAAAAAGATCTCTTTTGTGGAAAATGTTGGAAATAAAAGGTTTTTCTAAATATTTTGTTAATATCATAAAGAATCTGTGTGTAAATACAAAGAGTATTTGGAAGTTCAGGTTTGAAAATAGTTGAAATTTAAGTAAATGAAGGTGTTCCACAAAGGTTGCAGTCTTTCACACACTTTATTTAATTTAGAATTTATATATTGACGACCTAATTATGAAGAGGAAAGATGAAATACGCTTAGGAATTAAAACAGTATCTAATGCAACACTAAATACAGGTACTCTGTTACATTCTGATGGCCAGATAATTATACAGGAAACAGAAGAGAATTTGTCAAAACTGTATACAGATTGAGAGAAAATTCGATATATTACAACTTAACTATATCTGCAAGTAAGACAAAGAAAATAACTGTCAAAGGAAGGAATCCAGTTAGATCTAAAATAATAATAAATGAGAAAATTTTAGAGCAAGTATCCCACTTCAGTTATCTAGGATGTGTTTACTTTTAACTATGACAAGGACATTGAGAAGAAGGCTAATAAATATCAAGCTGTCTGCGGAACAGTTGGAATACTTTGGGAAGAAAATCAAGAAAAGGAACACAAACGAAATTCTATAAAGTCATGGTCGTACCTACCCTTGTATATGGTTCCGAATCATGGATAGCAACAATATAAAAAAATCATATATAAAAGCAGCAGATATGAAGTTCATGAGATAAGCAGGAGGCTGTAACAAAGTGGATAAAATGAAAAATTAAACAATAACATCAGATTTAAAAATCTTTTCAGTTAACAACAAGATAGAAGAGACTAAAATGAAGCGGAAGAATCACGTTGATGGAATAACAGGATACAGATTGACAAAAGAGATAATAAATTACCGACCGAATGGAAAGAGAGAACCAGGTAGATCTCGTAAGGTGACTACAACACGCCATTCTTGGAAGGAGTTGATGACGATGACTGAAATACGGTGTAAACTATACAAAATTATGACAGTGCCAGTTGTACCATATCACAGTAAAACGTGGTCGTTAAGACAGAAACACCGAAACTGTTTACAAAATTAGGAAATGAAATTCCTTAGGGCACCACTGGGGCACACATGCCTTCATTAAATGAGAAACCAGGATATAAACAATCGCTTACAAATATTTGCAATACGCTATCAAATAGACGAATACAGTAGGTTGGTGCATAAGTCTTAGCGTTTTTGTTTTGCATGTTGGTATTCCGGTTGCTGTGGGTTTATTTACCGATTATTAATTTTTGTGTGTAGTTCACTCCAGCTATTTGAGTTTACATATTCTCATTTTGTCATTCGGAGAGAGTGAATGCAGCTGTAGGCGTTAGAAAATGGGGTGTCAGTGGAGAAATCGGAACATTTCCGACATATTCTTCAATTTGAGTTCATTGGAGGGGTGACAGCAGCGGAGGCAGATAGATGCATTTGTGCCGTGTGCGGGGATAATGCCAGTGGACAGATCACTGCAGGAAAATGGTTTTCTCGTTTTATGGAGGGTTGTGTTGACATTAGTGACTATCCACGTTCAGGCAGACCTTCGTGCTTTGATGAAGATAGTTTAAAAACATTAATTCACAATGATCCACGCCATTGTACTACGGAACTGGTAAATGTGACGAACTGTCATCATTCCACCATCGTACGACATTTGCATGCAGTGAGGAAGGTTCGAAAATCGGGTGTATGCGTACAGCATGCTCCAAGCGAAAAGTACAAAAATCCGTAGGTGGTCGTATGAGCTTCTCTGCTAGCTCGTCATCAGCTGGCTCGTCAACAATACCAACCAGTCCTGTCCTGTATCGTTACTGGTGACGAGAAGTAGTGTTATATGCTCACGTAAGGAAAACAAATGAATAGCCTGTATGATGGCAAGAACTATGCCCCTTACATGAAGTCATTAAAGATCACCTAACTCACGTTGAGCAAACAGTAGGGCTGAACAAAGTGACTGACAAGGCACAATGCATCTTGTAGAGGGTATAGTATGGATGTAGTGGAATAATTAATGTCGGGTGATGGTTTTTAAGAAACTCACACGACTTTACCCCAGGGAAGTATTTGACCGTGGCCGGCCGGGGGAGTGGCTACGGGAAGCGACAATAGGCAGCTTATGGCGGCTCAAGCTCTGAGAGACCGGTAATGGTGCGCGGCCTCCAGCCGCCTTAAGATGAGTGACAGTGAGTGGGTTGTGTGGTGTCACCGCCAGACACCACACTTGCTAGGTGGTAGCCTTTAAATCGGCCGCGGTCCGTTAGTATACGTCGGACCCACGTGTCGCCACTATCAGTGATTACAGACCGAGCGCCGCCACACGGCAGGTCTAGAGAGACTTCCTAGCACTCGTCCCAGTTGTACAGCCGAATTTGCTAGCCTTGGTTCACTGACAAATTACGCTCTCATTTGCCGAGACGATAGTTAGCATAGCCTTCAGGTACGTCATTTGCTACGACCTAGCAAGGCGCCATTATCATTTGCTATTTATCTTGTGATGCATGTACCGTCAGACCGATGTTCACCAATTGTGGATTAAATTTAAGTATTCCAGAAGCTATGAACTTTTTTTACTAGACTCAACTCCTTTAACTGTTCCAGACCTCACGCCGGCCTGCGTGAGCTTAAACGCGTGCCTTTCGGCTACCTCATAGTGGCTTGGCTGTCTTGCCAAGTCACAACAGGTTGTTGTCCCCGACTCCATGCTGGTGTACTGGGAAACATACGGAGAACTTGTACGCCTGTTGATAAAAGTCGGTCGTCCCGTTTTCTGTGAAACATGCGACAAAGCCAAGCAAGCTACGATGGAGCGGTCAGCAGAGGTCAAAATATGCGTGTTCGTGACTATAGCAACTTCACGCTGAATTCACGGTCCGCAGAGCCTGAAGTAAATCAGGTGAAGAGCAACAGCATGAAATACGCCGGCCTCCAATGGGAACGCAGGACCAAGGAATCTGAAGTACTCTCCTGGGAGTCAGAATTCCGGAAAACTTGGTGTTTGTGCAGACGCTAACCTTGATGGGTGACCTGGGGAGAGCTAAATAGAAGTTGAGAGGAAGGGAAATTTTGTGGGAATTTGTTCAGTTCCCAGAGCAGGCATTGGTCGGCGCTGGGAAGCGATGCATAATTAATGTGACTTGCACTGCAATTGGCGTAAGTGATTTTGCTGGAGGGGAAACCGAGGCAAAGAGCAGACTGGCAGACGTCTCAGTAGAGGTCTTCCATTCCCAGCTTGCCTAGAGCGCGGACGTGGCGTTCTTTACTCAGGTTGCCTGAGAAAGAGTGAGCATCTCTGCAGTTTAGGACTTAGCAAATGGAACGATTGAGCTTGGAGATAGAAAGTTTTGGTTTAGCTACGTACTGAGCAAGATAGCTAGGCGTGAATAGACGAGCGCACCCTTTCAGCACCACAAGGTCGGCCGACGTCCACACAACGATGCCGCTCCACCATGCTGTATTCGGTGATATTGCGTCCGCTCCAGCCACTGATTAATTTGATGGATCACGTCGGCAAAGTTTCCACGAGGGTTTCATGGGCCGTATACAGTAGAATTCTTCTCGCACTCTGCATTACGCCTGGGTCAGTCGATAGGAATTACTTTTGAGTTATCAAGATTTACTCCACGCAAACGCAATTTATTACCACTGCCTGATAGGAGAGTCATGTAATGTGATGATTGAAGGTCGTGAGTTAAAATAAACTTGTGATAATCGACTGCATCTGTTTTCAATCAAGTGGTTGAAATCCCAAGTCACTTTCTTAATTAATTTTATGTTCAACATTTGCATCTGGTGTTCAATAGCTGCATATAACATCAATGTGCACCCCTTTTTAATTAAAAGTGATCAATTCTGAATCAGTTAATGTCAACACTGCCACCGCAGTTCAATCAGGAGTCACAGGACCTTATTACTTTCTTTGCGTTATCCGATATTGCGGCAGTTTTGCACTCTCTGTTAATTAGCTGGGGTGAACACACGCCAAAACCAGGCAAGTGACGGGTGGGGTGTTACAAGCCGAGCACAAACAAAGTGGCAACTCTCCAATTAAAAACCTAGGCGTATCCACAAAAGATAGTGTTATGCGCCTGGTGGAAGAGCAAGAGCGATTTTATGGTGTACTTCGAATGGCTTCTCCGATGTGAAACCTTCACTGATGATATTTGTTGTCAACAACTGAGACATCTTGCAGACGTAATCTCAGAACAACGACGAGGAAGACTGCGTAAATTGATGCTACTCTATGATAATGCACGCCGCTTTCTGCTAGACTGACGAAAGACACTACACATGAGCTGGTTTGGAAAGTCATTCCTCACCCACCTTATTCACTGATTTGATCACATTTTCACTTTCTCCGTTCTCTATCAAATAGCATTCAAGAAACTTCTTTTCCGGGTGAAAACGCTGTAAACATCGCTGGACGAGTTCTTCGTCTCAATACCACTTGATTTATATAGTAGCAGAATCGAAAAGTTATCCAAGCGTTGACGAACTGTTTTCAACAGTGAGGGGAATATATTATTAATGACTAAGGACTCTGTTATGTGTATTTGTTGTGCTTGTTAAGCTTACGGGAAAATGCCACGAACTTATGCACCAACCCTAGAAGAACGCTGTAAGAGCATTTAGAAAGAGCGGACAATATGAGGATACTGAAAGTGGCAATATCATACAGACCTATTGGCCAAAGAGATCTCAGAAGACCGAGGCAAAGATGGTCAGAGGCCGGAATAGGCCAAAGGGCCTAAACCCTAAAAGGAGGAAGAAGGTGATGAAGGATAGATAATAATTATGTTGATGACAGCGACAGCAGATTACAATAGTCAAATGGCTCTGAGCACTATGGGACTCAACTGCTGTGGTCATAAGTCCCCTAGAACTTAGAACTACTTAAACCTAACTGACCTAAGGACATCACACACATCCATGCCCGAGGCAGGATTCGAACCTGCGACCGTAGTGGTCGTGCGGTTCCAGACTGTAGCGCCTTTAACCGCTCGGCCACTCCGGCCGGCGATTACAATAGTCATCTTTTATGGTTAAGAAAAGAGCCTGAATCCGGCTACACAATAGGCTCCAACTGCAGTGAAAGGAATGATGGAGTGGAAGCAGTAGTGGTAATAACAGCGCATCACGACTGCACATACTGAAAATTGGCAGCACATTTCATCCGCGTGGCCTTGGACAAACGACTGACTTCCGCGTGGCCGTCAACAAGCAGTCACGTGGCTACATAATATGGTGAGAGCGCGTCGATAACCTTCGACTACTTCCGCCAAGTTAAGCCAAGTTATTCGAGCTCTCTGTTACACATTACAGTCGCGTGCATCCAGATTGGATGAGCCACGCGCCTGCAGCGCACTTAGAGTGGGCTACTGCCATGTTTCCCCGGGAAGCATCGTGGCTCAATCTCCAATCGCTGGTGCTGCCATCAACGTCAGCCAGCACTGTTCAATGGGAGCACTTGTGATACAGTCCAGAAGCCCCACTAACCACTGTCTGCTCCGATTGCTTTTGCCTAAGTGTGGTAGCATCTTTAGCACCAAAGAGGTTAGAATAAATAGACATGGAGTTGCCTGTGCTGAAAAATGAGAATGTGAGAAACCAGGGAACGTGGCAGTCCACTGGCCTGGTGAGACAAAGATGAGGATTTCTCCATTAAATCCCTGTGAGAAACTTGTCCTTTCTCCTATAGCAAATGAATTAGAGTCATTTCTTAGTATGTATTTAAGTACGACATACTTTCGAGGAGAAATATTCTCTGACAACGTAATTTTTATATGTGAAGTTGGACTCGTTAAACATGGACTACATCACAACAAAACAACATGTTATGTACAGAAGAACTGTAATATTTCGCAACAGAAACAATACAAGAGTCTTTCGATGAGCACCGAAATGTACGATTTTCAGAATTTCGCCCTGGGTATATCTTTCTAGTCATAAGAACATAATCATAGGAACACAACAGCTTTGTATGAAAATTATTGGATTCTGTACAATGAGAATGCTACCTGAAAGAAAACCGCACATTCAATCTCAGGGAACGCCTTTCTTGGTCTGTTTCACACGTTATGCTTTTGTAAGAAAGTTTAGATCATTTTACACATTATGAACTTCGTTTGACAATTTTGCGCAATGAAAAATATAGACACAACCTGAGAAAAGAAAGAAGTACTAAGAAATGAAGGAAAAAGAGAAATGGAACCACGTGTTTAGAGGCTATGTGTTGTTTCGGTGATCACAAAGTCAAGTAGAATCTGCAAGGAACTTGATAGTATAAGCCAACTTGTCAGTAAGACGTTGTACCTATACTCCTCTGTCACTGATTCAGTTGCGAATGGTGACGTAAAGCCACTGTATTCTCTCGTGAAAAGAGCTAGCCACAACTGTTGCTGCAGGTTTTTGGTATCTTGGATGCTGAAAATGGGACGGAACTGACGTTCGAACTGGTCTGACACTAGCACTATCACGGACAGATCAGGAGATCTCGCTCGCTAATGGGGTACCTCAGCATCACGCAGACGATTCCTAGAGACATTCGGCATGCGTGGACGAGCATTTACCTGTTGAAAAGTGGCACCACAGTACTGACGCATGAGAGGTAACACGTGAGAACGTAAGATGTCCGTGATGTATCGTTGTGCTTTCAGCACATACTACTAGCTGTAATTTGAAGTCACACCCGATGGCTCCCCAAACCATGACACCACCGTGCCTTTCCAAAACAATGGAAGAGTAGAACTTCTGACCAGGTCGTCACCACAGTCATCGACTACAGTCATCCAGGTAGCGCATAACGGCAATAAATTTCTGAACTCAAAGTGATGCACTTCATGAGCAGTCCATGCTTCACGATCATGATGCACTTCATGAGCAGTCCATGCTTCGCGATCACAGCACTACTCCAAACGCAGCCGTTTGCGCTGTGTTGTTAACGGCAGCTTGCGCGATTGACGGTAAGTCCCTTAGTCTGGCTAACCTGTAGCCTCCACCAATAGTGCAGGATGTCACCGAAGGTTGCAGGAAGTCCATCGTTTGTTGTAGGGTGGCAGGTGCAGACGTGAACGGGTTGCGATGAGCATGAGGGTTTTACATGTAGTGGTCAGAAGGTGTTCGACCGGAACCTTGACGGCAAGTATGCCTGCTGAAACGTTCCCATGCAGCCTGACATTAAACTACAAATCTGAAAATTACATGATTCGACTAGCTGGTCAAATGGGTCCCCACAATGAGGCCACTTTCACACTCTTGTCAGGTGCGATAATGCTGTCTCAAACGAGTAAACAGCATCGTGCCCTTCACAGCGATCACTCAGCATCTGATGCTGTTCATGCCCCTTGTTAACGCAACCAGTCCTGGTAACAATACTAGACGTGCACAACACTAATGCGCTGTGGTAACCAGTTTATCTGTCACAGAAATCTGCACACCCGGCAACGGTACGAACGTGTGCGCTCTGATCTGTGTCGTGTGTGTTCCCTTTGTGCCTATACTATTAGGGCCAGTTTTGTGTAGTACCACTTTATGTGGTACCACATTCTGCAATTATCCTTAATTTACGAGCATGAGTGTAGTTTTGTTTCTGTGAGCTAAGGCATTCAGCAGTCTCAGTAAAAGAATAGCACTAGGCTTTAATGCCAATTGATCGTCAAGTGACAGGTGGCATCTCATCTAAGTACTCAGTTCAACAAATGAAATGTTGTTTTCACACAAATTTATTTGTTCTCTATCCCGAAATCAAAGGTGAACCTACAGAATGTTTTCTGTACACACGCACACTTCGTCAGTTGTGAAACCAGGTTCCCCGTCCACACTTCCATACCACTTACTACAAAGATTTGTACTTACGATACTTTCTGCTATGTAACCGTATTTATGAATGTTATGCGTAAGTTTTAACATTTCTTATAGCCAATCCCTACAGCAGCAGTCACTCCTCTGCATGTGTTCCTGCATTTTGCTATAATTTTCCAGCGTTGCAACCTCTCTTTATACAACAGCTTCATCCACGAACAGGTTCATGGAGCTTCCGACATTATCAACTAGGTCATTTATTTTGACTGGCGATAGTCCTGTAACGCACCCTCTTTGTACGCGCGAAGTTACTTGTGAAAATATTCCTCTGTTCAGAATGATATTCAAACCAAATTAAAATCTGGTATGATATTTTGATCATTAGTGCACAGTGCGGAACTGTAGCAATCACCTCCCTCAATTCGAGAACCACGGCGTCAACGTGGTCCCAGGTACCTACTGAATACTTGCGAGTGCGTTCATCGTCTGTCGAAATCTGAGGCTCACCCGCATCCCTAAGAAGGCGGCACATCAGTCCGACGGTAGACTGGGTGATGACCATCCCCCACCCTGGAGACAATATATCCGGTGTAGTAGCTGTGTTGCGTTGACCAGGCGTGTCCCGATGGGAGGCCTATACAAGCCAGGTTCCCTCGGCTGGGGGCGGGTCGATAAGTCGCCCTGGAAGCGCCCCGCCGCCTCCCTGTGGAGCACAAGGCGCCGCCCCTCCCCACCCCCGCCCTTATCGCTACGGACCACTATCCCACCACCCTCGGACGGGCCGGGTATTGCCTCGGCGAGGATCGCAGCGGCGGACCAACCGGCGCGTTAATTCTGAAGCGACTTCCAAATTAAAACAGCGCACTGGACCGAGAAACTAAGCTCTTCAAAACAGCATTCAGAGGCGCCAACATATATGCAATTCCAATCTTCTCTTACGTGTTTTCTATACACAACCATTCAAATACAAATTCCAATAGTCTTCACTTGAACAGGAGGACAAAGGTACGTAATACATCAAGGCACTCACAAATCCTTTTCATCGTCCCCAGTCCCAACGTGTTCACCTTTTCAGCCTTTTAAATTTTCTCATCAGATAGGTGAAATACCCTCATATTACAAGAATAAGATAATAAATAATTCGAGTTTCAAAGAAGGCGGGTGTTAACAGGAATTAATATTATCGAACCCCCTGTTTCATACGCGTAGGCCGCAAAATATTTACAAGAATTATGAGGCGTATTCCGAAAGTAAGGTCCGATCGGTCGCGAAATGGAAACCACAGTGAAAATCAAAAGCGTTTTGTGTGCAATAGTTAGCCACACCTTCCAGCAACTTCTCTATATAGTCGACGCCACGTCTGAGACATCTGTAGTAGCGTTGTACCAACTTTCCAACATCCTCGTCATGAAGGCAGCCGCTTGCATTTTTCGTCCATTCTCAATGCTGATTTGCAGTCCGTTGTCTGTGTTAAAACGTTGACTTCATAGCCAGTGGATCATGTCAGCAGAGATGAAACTCACAGGGAACAAAGTCCGGGCTGTATGGAGGACGATCAAACACTTCCCATAAAAAACGCTGCCGAGTGCGGCCAAGAACTGTTATGAAGAAGGAAATGCATGACAGTTATGTTGGGTGGGTTGCATGAAATCAGGCGCAATCTCTCACGGGCATTCATACTTTGCGGTATAACTGTTTTCTGGGTCTCTTTACGTGCTCGCTCTGCGCCCAGGACTGAAAAGACAGATGTGACGTGACGGCCGCTGTGGCCGAGCGGTTCTAGGCGCTTCAGTCCGGAACCGCGCTGCTGCTACGATTTCAGTTTCGAATCCTGCCTCAGGCATGCATGTGTGTGATGTCCTTAAGTTAGGTATGTTTAATTAGTTCTTAGGGGTCTGATGACCTCAGACGTTAAGTTCTATAGTGCTTATTGCCATTTGAACAGACGTGACGCGGTCAATGGGCATACTGGAGATACTGTCCAACACACCTATGCAAAGCTTTATCGGATTTTCACTGTGGTTTCCATTTCGCAACCGATCTGACCTTCTTTACGGAATACTCCTCGTAGTTAGACAAGAATGGAAAAAACTGGTAGAAGGCGACCTCGGGCAAGATTAGTTTTGGTTTCAAAAAAATCCGAAACACTTGAGGCGGCGCTGACTGCCGTCTTGTCTTACAAGACAGGCTGAAGAAAAGTAATACAACGTTTGCAGCATTTGTAGGTTTAGAAAAAGCTTTCGATTATGTTGAATGGAACACACTGACATTCTCAAGGTAGCAGGGACAAAACATTTTGTATCACCATATATTATTGTAGCTATAACTACAATCCATTTACTCTTTCAGTGGAAGCGAAAGGTTGTCTTCAACTTATACAGAAAATACAACGCAGTTACGTGATCCAAAGGACACGAAGGAGCAGCAGTGGTTTTGGCAGCGAAATAACTAATGATGGCAGAAGTAAATAGGATATGAAGTGCTGACCGGCAATAGCAAGAAAAGGACTTCTGAGAAAGAGTAATTTGTTAAAATAGTACGTAATTAGTTAGAAAGTCTTAACTTGAGGTGTTTGTCCAGGGAGGTAAGAGAGCCCCGGGGCAAATACCTTAAGAAGAGTCAGTAACGTCTCCTCCAAGACTTCCTCTTCGCCCTTTTCCTACTCATTAAAATGTCGTTGAAGTGCGTGTCTCATAGCTTACAGCCCCCGAATTACCTCTTCGATTTTTTAATGTATGAACAGTCTTCCCGACAATCTGGATTTGACAGGTGGCGATTGTTTCGTCCCTCTTCTTCGACACTGAGATCGCTAGTAATAATAAAGTTAATTCGAAGACTCTGAATAAGTAATACTTTATTAATTACAACAAAACTTATCTTTCCTCAGCAGGCTGGGCTGTAGCAACGAAACTGCTCACGTGGACGTGGGATTCAGAACACACTAAATGATCCTCGATAACTGAGTGGCGAGTTGTTACAAGTACAGAATGACCTTACTGTGGCTTCACTACTGTCACTACAAAACACATGTCCGTAGACGTTTGTTGACAAAGTTCTGATAGCGTTGGCGCGCACGCTTCTCTCGTCACTCCCAGGCGTTTGACACGGACTGTGTCGCGGACAGCAGGCAGCACAACAACGTCATTCCGACAGGATCTCCCTGGAAGTGGGCAGGATACGACCTCGGCCATAATTACCACCTGACTTCTGGCGATGCTATTTTGGGGCAGAGGCGCGGCGGTGAAGCCTCGGAACTATGGGAGGTACAGCTTCTTCCAAGCACCTCATTGGCTCCTCGTGATACCGCTTAGCTGTTCAGTATCTTTGACATGGTCGATACTTCTTGCCCCGCTCCCGATACACGACAACACCGCAGCGATGGTAAATCAAGCACTGTTGTCTACCACAGTACTAAAATTCATTTCCATTATACATAATTCTCAGGGGCACGGAATATGACGAAGGGCAGCTCACCTATCAGGAAGGATACAAATCGTAACAAATAACACACCATTAAACTTCTTCAGTTGCAAGTATAAGCCACTGACTGCTACGGAAGTAGCCAGACACTCTGCTAGTTGGAGGATTCCCTTGCATTAACTTTTCCTTCGAAGAACCGCCTTACTTGTTTTCTCCTGATTTTGTTTTCTGGTGAAATTCGATGCTCGTTGTATACCATACATTACCAGGCCTAGTACGGTGCAGGAAATCTTTTAGCATACAGAATAGCTTACAGTCATATCGGAATGGATAAATACAGGTAGTGGGTGGCTTTCAACGGAATGTTATACCATTTTTCCTAAAAAATAAAAGCAAGTTCAGGTAGCTATGATGGAGGTGGATAGAGATCACTCACGCTTCTCTCCACCGTAGACAAAACAGGCTCAATAGTATTAAGATCTGGTGACCGCGGTGGCCAGGGGAGATACGCCGATTCACCTTCGTGTTCACAAAACCAGTCCTGGTAGACGCGAGCTATATGGATAGGTATCCTGTTGTGTTAGAACATAGTATCAACATGGTGAAAAAACAGTGTACCATTGCGCGGACCTGATGATCCATAATATATACACTCCTGGAAATGGAAAAAAGAACACATTGACACCGGTGTGTCAGACCCACCATACTTGCTCCGGACACTGCGAGAGGGCTGTACAAGCAATGATCACACGCACGGCACAGCGGACACACCAGGAACCGCGGTGTTGGCCGTCGAATGGCGCTAGCTGCGCAGCATTTGTGCACCGCCACCGTCAGTGTCAGCCAGTTTGCCGTGGCATACGGAGCTCCATCGCAGTCTTTAACACTGGTAGCATGCCGCGACAGCGTGGACGTGAACCGTATGTGCAGTTGACGGACTTTGAGGGAGGGCGTATAGTGGGCATGCGGGAGGCCGGATGGACGTACCGCCGAATTGCTCAACACGTGGGGCGTGAGGTCTCCACAGTACATCGATGTTGTCGCCAGTGGTCAGCGGAAGGTGCACGTGCCCGTCGACCTGGGACCGGACCGCAGCGACGCACGGATGCACGCCAAGACCGTAGGATCCTACGCAGTGCCGTAGGGGACCGCACCGCCACTTCCCAGCAAATTAGGGACACTGTTGCTCCTGGGGTATCGGCGAGGACCATTCGCAACCGTCTCCATGAAGCTGGGCTACGGTCCCGCACACCGTTAGGCCGTCTTCCGCTCACGCCCCAACATCGTGCAGCCCGCCTCCAGTGGTGTCGCGACAGGCGTGAATGGAGGGACGAATGGAGACGTGTCGTCTTCAGCGATGAGAGTCGCTTCTGCCTTGGTGCCAATGATGGTCGTATGCGTGTTTGGCGCCGTGCAGGTGAGCGCCACAATCAGGACTGCATACGACCGAGGCACACAGGGCCAACACCCGGCATCATGGTGTGGGGAGCGATCTCCTACACTGGCCGTACACCACTGGTGATCGTCGAGGGGACACTGAATAGTGCACGGTACATCCAAACCGTCATCGAACCCATCGTTCTACCATTCCTAGACCGGCAAGGGAACTTGCTGTTCCAACAGGACAATGCACGTCCGCATGTATCCCGTGCCACCCAACGTGCTCTAGAAGGTGTAAGTCAACTACCCTGGCCAGCAAGATCTCCGGATCTGTCCCCCATTGAGCATGTTTGGGACTGGATGAAGCGTCGTCTCACGCGGTCTGCACGTCCAGCACGAACGCTGGTCCAACTGAGGCGCCAGGTGGAAATGGCATGGCAAGCCGTTCCACAGGACTACATCCAGCATCTCTACGATCGTCTCCATGGGAGAATAGCAGCCTGCATTGCTGCGAAAGGTGGATATACACTGTACATGCCGACATTGTGCATGCTCTGTTGCCTGTGTCTATGTGCCTGTGGTTCTGTCAGTGTGATCATGTGATGTATCTGACCCCAGGAATGTGTCAATAAAGTTTCCCCTTCCTGGGACAATGAATTCACGGTGTTCTTATTTCAATTTCCAGGAGTGTATTTCTTGGCAGTAATACGATCTCGCAGTGGAACCACATGGCCCATAGAATACCACGATGTGGCTGCCCAAATGATCATCAAACCCCCGCCATGTTTAGGATGCGAACTCCCTCAAAAGTAGCAAAAAGTATTAAACAAGACCCATCCTACCAAATGACATTCTTTGGATGCTCCATAGTCCGCGTATTGCGGGTTCGGCACCATAGATCCGTCTCACGAAAATTTGCGTCAATGATGAATGTTTTTCGAATGCTGGCTCGCCCTGTAATTTCCTGTTTATGAAGCTCTCTTCCTGTTGTTTTGGTGCTGAGAGGGTGCGCAAGTGTAACATTCAGTTCTTCTGTGACTTTTTCAGCTTTCGTTCTCATAATTTTAGTGGCAATCTTCAACGACCGTCTGTCCCGCTCACTGAACACATACTTTCGTTCGCGTTGTGACTTAGCGGATGATGTTCTTCCGTTTTCTTTTCGTATGCGGTATACATTTTCGGTAAGGTCACTCTTGAAATACCAAAAATTTCGTAAATCTCGGTTACTGAAGCATCTCCCATAAGAGCAACAACAATCCTTCCACGTTCGAAGTCTGTGAGCTGCTACACAACGAACTCAGAACCAAACACGACAAAGTTCTGACCACTACTGACACTTGCAACGTGCTGGGCACATTTCGCAGGTGCTATTCGTGGCCAAATACCACCGCAACCTGCAAGCTCGGCTTGGTCTGCATATATGCTCAAGTAAGTATTTTCGCGGTATTTCCATATGTTTGTCCAGTTACTGTATCTATGAGCTAGTGGTACAGGCTGAAAGGTTCGAAGTGCATTTAGGTCACATTCAAAGGATTAGTTATGAACTTCTGTTGAAATCAGTGCATGTATTTCTTGCTACTTTTTCTTTTATTTTGAATTTTTCCTAATTTCTGTCTTCTGAGCCTAGGTGGTTCCAAGTTTTAGGGTCCCCAGAGCTGCAGCCTTGTTACGCCCCTGTGATTGTCAGGCGTTGTCCTTCGTAAAGAAACGGAAAGCGGACGAGAAATGATACAGACAAGAAGAGAATACTAGCTTTTCAGACGTGGTCCTACAGAAAACTGAAGTGATTGTGTGCCATTATTGACCGGGAGAACCCATCTGGCTCAAATGGTTCAAACGGCTATGAGCACTATGGGACTTAACATCTGAGGTCATCGGTCCCCTAGAACTTAGAACTACTTAAACCTAAGTAACCTAAGGACATCACACACATCCGTGCCCAGGCAGGATTCGAACGTGCGACCGTAGCGGTCGCGCGGTTCCAGACTGAAGCGCCTAGAACCACTCGGCCACAACGGCAGGCGACCCATCTGGGTTAGGTTGGTTACTATGAGTCTTTTTTATTTTACGCCACTTTGGTGAGTTGCCCCTCAATGATGATGAAATGATGAGAAGATTAACAAATCATCCAGACCCGAGCAGATAAAATCTCCGTTCCGACTTGGAATCGAACTACCCCCATGTGGCAGTAACAACTAATTTCATAGTACTGATCATAACTGGACAGGAATGAAATTTATAGTACAACTTGAATAAAAGAAGGGATTATTTAATGGGAGACATCCTGAGGAATCAAGATATTTTCCATTTGGTAATGGAGGTGAGTGGGGGCAGTCAAAAATTGTTCAGGTAGACCAACCATTGACTAGTGGAAGCAGCTTCAAATAGATGTTCGCTGCAGCAGTTATGCAGAGAGGTGAAGAGGCTTGCACAGGACAGACAGCTCCAAACCAGTCTTCGAACTGAACGCCACAACAACGTAACATGTGTGAAAGTCACCTACAGTATCGACGCGCTGTGAGGCGCTTGGAGTGAGCGCGTTAGGATGCAGCACGCCGTGGGAAACTCGCGCCGAGGGCTTCGCCCCTCAGATTTATGCCCGGGCGTGGCGGCGTACCCTCCCACCCACAGACCTCAGCCCTTGGGCCCTAGCGGTACTCCTCGTGACCCGCGCCCAAGGTCAGCTGGGCGGGTGACGCCCCGTCCTCCGACAACATGCTTACGCTGGAGCCGAGGACATCGCCTGGTCCTATGGCTGTGTCGCTCGCTGGCCAGCCCGTGGCTTCAGCAGACGACGGCACTGCGCCCGGTTCGGAGGAGACAGACGTGCATCTCAGACTTGCAGTGATCTGTTCGTTATACACTGAATTCTGTAATCAATGTTGTAGTGAAGCAGTTCTCAGCTTAAATGTTAGCTTGAACACAGCCGTACTTTATTAGCCGTGATCCTATTTGAGGTGCTACATACTTGCTTTCCTGCAACCTGTGAACTGCCTACTCAAGCTAGTAAGAAAGACACAGTTGAATACTTTTTTTGTTTGGTCTTTACCATAGGAGCACTATTTAGATAACAGCAGGTACGATAACTACACTCCAGGTATTACACTATTTAGCCAATAATTCAAAAGTTTCAATACTTTTTATCATTTAAGTGATTATGTTAATTTAAAGTGATTAAACATCACTTTTTCACTACGTAAGAGAATATTTCGGTATCGAAATAACATATTGCTATTACGTTTCTACAGAAGTCGCCCATCACATGAGTGTTAGTGTTAAGAGCTCTAATATACACGGCGCACGGGATTGGCCGAGCGGTCTAGGGCGCTGCAGTCAGGGACTGTGTGCCCTCGGGCATGGATGTGTGTGTTTGTCCTTAGGATAATTTAGGTTAAGTAGTGTGTAAGCTTAGGGACTGATGACCTTAGCAGTTAAGTCCCATAAGATTTCACACACTTTTGTTTTTCTCTAAAATACGCGTATCAGACCGCATGAAAGGTATGAAGTAGATGAGGGTATCAAAATGTTGTAGAACTTTCAGAGAAAGCGGCAAAAATTAGAATAAAAAACTGTGAGGTCGCCAGTCCATATCAGAATGTTGAAAAAGTCAGTCTCCATCGGATGGAAGGTAGTATATCTGTAGCGATCAAGAAAATTCAAGACAGAACTTCAATAGAAATTTGAAATGGCTTAATAGCCGAAACTGACCAGTACTGTGAAATATACAATAATTACAATCGAAAGCGGGAGAAGTGGTACTTAGAAACGGTAACTTTTGTCGCTTTCGTTGTGTTAAGATTGACGTATTGGTTTCCGTTTGCTAGCAAGTCCTGAATCTTGCTCTATACTCAGCTCAGAGTGGGGATCTATATCGAATGCCTCACTTAAGGAATACAGCATCAACCCGGACGCTTTTGTCTTTGCTGCACTGTAAGATAGCATACAGTGAGGTGACAAAAGTCATGGGGTAGAGATATATACGTATGAAGATGGCGATAGCATAGCGTACATGAGGTATAAAAGGGCAGTGCATTGGTGGAGCTGTCATATTTATGCCAGTGATTCACATGAAAAGGTTTCCGACGTGATTATGGACACACGACGGGAATAGAATTTGAACACGGAATGGTAATTGAGCTACACGCAAGGGAAATTCCATTACATAGACCGTTAGGGAATCCTATACTTCGAGATCTACAGTGTCAAGATCGTGCCGAGAACATCAGATTACATATATTACCTCTCACAACGGGCAAAGCAGTGGCTGACGGCCCTCTCTTAACGACGGAGAACAGCGCAGTTTGCGTAGATTTTTTAGTCCTAACAGACACCCAACACCGTGTGAAATAAGGGCACAATTCAGTGTGGGACATACGACGAACATATCCCTTAGGACAATACTGCGAAATATGGCATTAGTGGTTGATGGTAGCAGGAGACGACGCGAGTGCCTTTGCTATCAGCACAACACCGCCTGCAGCTCCTCTCCTGGGCTCGTGACCATATCGGTTGGACCATAGACGACTGCAAAACAGTTTCTGATCAGATGAGTCCCGATTTCGGTTGGTAAGAGCTGATGGTAGGGTTCGAGTGTAGCGCAGACCCCACAAGGGCATTGGCTCAAGTTATCAACAAGGCACTGTGCAAGCTGGTGATGGTTTCATAATGAAGAGGGTGCGTTTGTAATGAATGGATTGGGTCCTCAGATCACACTGAACTATTAATTGACTGGAAATGGTTAAGATAGGTTGCTTGGAGACATAGTTCTCGAGTGCTTTCTCTAACAGTTAATTATCTAATTATTCATCCCAGGTGTCTGAATATGCTAGAAGCTGTCGTACTAACGTTTGGTTAAAAACCTTCTATTGCTCCAATAATAATTCTTCGGAGACCCTTTACAGCCATCCATTGACTTCATGTTCCCAAAAAACGATGGAATTTTGACGGATGACAATGCATCTTGTCACTGAGACACAATTGCTGGCCATTGGTTTGAAGAACATTTTGGACAGTTCAAGAGAATAATTTGGCCACCCCAGTCACCCAAATGAATTCTGTCGAACGTTTATGAAACATAACTGAGGGGTCAGTTCGTCCACAAAATCCTGCACCGGCAACACTTTGGCAATTATGGACGGCTATAGAGGCACCATGGCTCAGTATTTCTGCAGGGGACTGCCAACGAGTTTGAATCAGTGTCTTGTCCAGTTGCTGCATTATGCCGGGTAAAAGGATGTCCGACACGATATTAGGGGGTATCGTATGACCTTCGTCGCCTCATTGTATACTTATAGATGTAGATGCTGGTATGCGTTAACACGAAACATGGGTCGTTTACACGAAACGTGGATACGCTATGCTACAACCTCGCTGATGGCACTAATCGCACATCGCTCCTCGCTGCTGATACATCGCTGCTGGCACATCGCTGCCGCCGGGAACCTTTACCGTTCAGCTGTTCACATCGCTAGCTGAGTGCATACTTACATTGGCGTAAAACGATTACAGTATTCTCTGGATCGTCTGACGAGAGTGATAGAAGTTTTTTGGCGACTGGTAAGACTATTCCTTCTGAGGTAATATTTCGCCAGTTTTTAATGTTCTTCATGTATCACATCTGTAGCAGATATGGCGTCTTGTGTCCTGATATTTTGCTGAATAAAGAGTGTTTCACAGTTCTCGTTACAGGGTTATAAAGGTTGAAGAGGGGACTTACTAGATTAAGTTTTGTTGAGGGACCCATGTCTGAAAATGTATCTTTTGGATACAAAATAAGTTTGAAGATGGGATGGCTCTGAAATCTGGCACTTCACGGTACGCACACAGAGAAAAGGGCATCGTTATCAGAGCCTGCTGTAATTATTATAAAACTCAACATTGTCGCCCGAGGACAAAAATGGCTGTCAAAAACGTCCCAAGTTCGCAACCTAGCCGGTGGGCTAAGTTTCGGAGCACTCTCGGCTTTGAAGCTAACTTACTTCGTCACGTAGTAGAGAACCCGACGACGAGTAGTCGAAACATTGGCCTTACCATGGGCTCCTGCAGAACAGACCAGTCGGAACTCGTTATATCCGCTGTGTGCGTACCATGAAGTTTGAAATGTTTTTGAAAGTAGGAGAAGATAGATAGAAGAAAAGGTCAAGATCGCTAATAACAACCTTTATTTTTCACAATCGGTTTCGATAATCAGTGGTACTATCTGAATATGGTAACACTGGTTACAGAAACCGGTTATTGAGAATAAACGTTATTACTAGCTCAAATGGCGCAAAGAAAAAAAAATTAAAGTGATTCTATCTTCGGACCTATTTTACGTCCAAACGGTACATTTTCGGTGATTGTGAGAAAATAAAACGCCTACAGCTGCCCTAATGATTTTATTTATTTTGTAGCAACCAGTTTCGGCGCTTCAATGCGCTATCTTCAGGCTGTAGTTGATGCAGAATGGGTTGATACGATCCCTATATATATCGCATCACTTTAATTGGAAACACAGATAATCTGTAAACTTAGGTGTCAGCACTCTAAACATCAACTGCTGACACCTAAGTTTTCAGATTATCTGCGTATCCAGTTATGCTGGCCACTGCTGCGATGTATATAGAGGGATCGTATCAACCCGTTCCGCATCCACTACTGCCTAAAGATGGTGCATTGAAGCGCCGAAACTGGTTGCTACAAAATAAATAAAATCATGCGGACGGCTGTAGGCGTTTTACTTTCTCACAATAGTAAACGGCCGTCGACCAAAAGGATGGACATACAAAAATTTTCGGAGATGGTTTGCCACCTGACCTTTATCTATTAACAAAATCCCCTCTATAACCCCTCGTGAAACAAGTTTCTAAGAATTATTACATTTAATTTTGTTCCGTTAAGTGGTCGTGATGATCTGCATGTATCTAGTCCCAGACAGCGGCGACTTCATAATCCGCTGAAATTAGTGGCAGTTTAAAATTGTCATTAGACTCTTGACATTACGTTCTAACCTCTAAACAAACACTATTCATCATCATCTTGGACAGTTTCCAGCCACTGGCTGGGTCTGTCGGGAACACAAGCCTCTCCATCGTGTTCTGTCTTTCCACCATTCCCCTTCTTCCACCTTCGTCCAGTTCTCTCCTCTTCTCATCACACATTCCTTCACTCCCTTCACCCATCTATCTCTTGGTCTTCCTCTGGGCCTCTTCCCCTCCAGTTGCAGACCAAACATCCTCCTTGGAATTCTTCCCTCATCCATTCTCTTCATGTGTCCATACCACTGCAGTCTTGATTTTTCTATCCTGTCCTGTACTGGTTCCTCCTTTAGTCTTTCCCTCACATACAAATTTCGCAATCTGTCTCGTCTTGTTACACCCAACCTGCTCCTCTGGAACTTCATTTCACTAGCCTGTATTCTACTTTTGTCGCATTTGTGCATTACCCATGTCTCACTTCCGTCTGTCAATATGGGGACAAAGTAGGTTCGGTATATAATTCCCTTGGATTTCTGTGGCACCTCCTTGCTCCAAATAAGCCCCCTAATGCATTTGTAGAACTGCCCTGCTTTTCTGCACCTTTCATTTATTTCCATTGCGTTTCCCCCCTTACTTTCAATCACGCTTCCCAGGTACTTGAAGTTCTCTACCACTTGCAGTTTCTCGCCTCCACAAGTTATATCCACATTTGGCCTATTCTTCTTCCTTGTTGTGACGATTATTTCACTTTTCTTTGCAGAGAAATGCATTCCATATTGTGCTGCCGTTGCCTCCCATGCATCTAACTGCTCTTGCACCTCCTTCACGCAATTTCCCCATAACATCAGGTCATCGGCAAAAAGCACTGCTTTCATTTTATGATCTCCAATTGCATCTGATACTTGCTGTAGGATTTCATCCATAACAATAATAAACAATAAAGGCGAAAGTGCACTTCCCTGTCGCAGCCCATTTTCCTGCTTGAACCATGCAGTACGTTCCCTCCCCACTTTCACACAACTCTCACTTCCCTCATACATTTTTCTGACTTTTCGTGTTATCTCTTCATCTATCCCTTTTGCGTTCAGCACATCCCAGAGCTTGTCCCTACAGATACTGTCATACGCCTTCTCAATATCCAAAAAGGCCATGACTAAGTCCTTCCCGTACTCATAGTGCCTTTCCTGCAGTTGCCTTACCGCAAATATGAGGTCCGTTGTTGATCTTGCCGGTCTGAAACCGTACTGCTCCTCTTGCAGTCTACTTTCAATACTGCTTCTTATTCTCTTCTGCAGCATCTTTTCATAGATTTTTCCACAGTGGCATAGCAGGGTGATTCCTCTGTAGTTCTCACATCACCTTTTATCCCCTTTCTTGAAGATCGGGACTATAATTCCTTTCTTCCAATCCTTAGGAATTCTATTCTCCTTCCACACCACCCTCAGCACTCTGTATAGCCACTGGGTTCCTACTTCTCCTGCTGCTCGTATCATATCCACTGTTACTTCGTCCCAACCTGGTGCCTTGCCCCCTTTCATCCTCTTTATGGCTTCTTCCACTTCATTCCAAGTTAGATCATCAATTTCCCCACTATTATAATCGTCTGCTGCCTTAGGCTCTCCATCGCTGTTAGTTACCCGCTTGGCGGCATTCAACAGATCTTCAAAGTACTCCTTCCAAATCTTTTTGAGCTCAAGCATTTCCTCCACAACTCTTCCATTATTATCCATGATCCTCAGGCACTCGCTTCTGTCGTTCCTCTTATTTCTTACCATGGTGTAAAGTACTTTTTTGTTCCCTTCACTGTCCTCTTCTAACATTCTTGTCCATTTTTCCATCCACTTCTTCTTCTCCGCCCTTACTATGGTCTGTGCCGCTTTCTTGCTTTCCTTATATTTTACCCTAGCTTCCTCTGTTCGGGTCTGGAACCATTCTCTGAAGGCTTTGTTCTTTCGAAGTACTGCCTCTTTACATATGTTGTTCCACCATGGGGTTTCCCTACTTCTCCTCTTTGTGCTAGTTCTTCCGCACACAGTCTCAGCTGCCTCAACTAGAGCCCTCTTAAAATCGCCCCATTCTTCTTCCACTGTTCTCTGATCTTCCTTTGGCAGCTTCTTCCTGATCAGTGTCTGGTACTGGGTCCTCCGTTCATCCTCTTTCAGCATCCATGTCTTCAACCTTTTCTCCTGTATATCTGTTGCCCTCCTATCTTTTTTCTCTCTCAGGGTGGCTACCAACAGCCGATGGTCACTGTCTAAGGCCTTAGATGGTATGACCTTAACATCTGTGAGGCTGCTCATCATCTGCCTATCCACTAGTACATAGTCTACTACTGAAGTTTGGGACCAGTCCCCACTGTACCAAGTTATTTTGTGACTACTCCTCTTCTTGTACCAGGAATTTGCGATCGCCAGCCCATTCCTCTTGCAGAATTCCAGCAACAATTTTCCTTCTCTATTTCGGTTCCCCCAGCCCTCTGGTCCCATTATCTCCTCGAATCCTTTCCTGTCTGTGCCAACATGTGCATTGAGGTCCCCTATTATAATCTGATTTCCTCCATTTAGCTGCTTTTGCATGTCATCTTCAAATTCCTCCTTCTCCTTTTTTGTACACCCCACCTGTGGGGCATATGCTTGGATGATTTCAATGCTTTTTCCTTTCACCCGTACTCTGGCTTTTATCATTCGATCATTGATACCTTCCACCTCCTCCTGCAGACCCTCTCTGACCACTATTGCCACTCCATTTCTTCCCCTCTCATTCCCTATCCAGTACAGTTTACATTATTTTACTTAGTGGTTTTTCACCAACTCCTCTCCACCTAGTCTCAGCAAGTCCCAAGATGTCCAATTTCCTCCTTTCCATCATTTCTACAATTTCTTCTAACTTCCCAGTTAGAGTCCTTACGTTTAAGGTGCCCAGCCGTAAACCATCTCGTAATCCTTTTCCATTGCTTGGTCGGTTTCCTTTAAATCCGTTCCGTGATCTGAGGCATGTTCCCTTTTTAAAAGCAGTTGATTTATCCACTACTGGCTTGCTAGGCCTATCGCAGCTTCACAAACACTATTAACTGCGTATAATGATATCATTTGTAGGGCACAGCAAAAACACAGTCAGCTTACAAATGAGATTTCTTCCTAAACTCTTATATGAGCCTCTCTTGAATACTGAACTGTCAAGCGCTAGAAGATAGATGCCAGCTATTCCGTACCCAAAGCTTACTTACAAAATTTCAGCAACTAATACCGAGGAATCTAATAGTACCAAAAGACTTTCTACATAACCGTAGGGATGGCGGAGGCAAAGATGCATGAACTGTAGCGCGGCCAGAGCTTTAAAGCAGTCATTTTTCTCGCCTGCCGTACGCGAATGGGAAGGTAAAAAGTAATAACATGTGATACAATAGAAAATACCCTCTGCCATGCACTTCACAGTGGTTTACAGAGTGGATGTATGATGGAGAAACGGCAAGAACGAGAGGTCTGTGTCCACTAGCAAGTGAAATTTTGCAAATCTGTTTCAGAAGCCTCGTGAGCAAAATCTTGGATGTGGAAACACCGCCTGCAAGTCATCTTCCGAAAGTTATGTCAACTGACAGAAGTAACTTCAGCAGGCTACTGGAAACAATTACTTACATCTTGCTTCTAACACATGCTGAATTTGTCGGTTTCTGTAAGTTTTTCTCAAACTCGAGAAACATTTGAGTGTTCAATAAGGGTACGAAAATGTCAGCGTGGAAAAAGAGAATAGCACAAAGACATAGGCCGAACCAAATGTACCACTGGAATTCGGTGGCAATGGAAGCTTCCACAGAAAACTAATGACTAGCACTAAGCAGTTCTGAGAACCTAGCATATCTGTGGAACGTGGTCGGTGGTCCACGTCGATAGGCGTGGGAGGCGGTCCGTCACAAAGCTGGGGGCGCTTCCAGCCTCCCGTCGCCTAGTGGTACTGGACAGGGAGGGGGTTCCCCCACAGGGAGTCCCGTGAAAGCAGCAGCTCTCCTCTCGTCTCCTCTCCAAAGGGCCGGCCGCGGCGCGAGAAATCCATTTGGCCGCACAGAGCGCTCCCACAATGCTGTCCTTTCCCGGCAATTCGCGGCGGCTGTCCAGGAGGCGTGTGCGCGCTGGAGGCGGCCGCAATTTGTCCAGCAGACGTGGAGGACGACTCTGCTGCCTGCCGCGCCAAAGGCGGCGCTCGCCCTTTGAATTATCTGCGATTGTCCCGCGTCACAAGCTCGTCGTTCATTACCCCTCTTCTCTGACGTGACGCGTCGGACTTTCTAAACACGAACTTACGGTTATTTTTCATTCGCTAACACGCTTTTCCAACTTTGAGTAATGCCGCTGAGAAAACACGGTGTTTCCTGAGCTTTCATCTCTACCTGCGGTCACGTCTTCATAGTCCTCAGCATCCTTACAAAATACCTGAGCCTAGGTGTCGATGGCGATTGTCCTGAGGAGCTTAACAAGATGGTGAATCTCTAAATGTGAACGTAGGCATTTGGTCACATGTAGAGAGGAAGTAGGCATAAGATTATGTTTCTGCCAGCAAAGAACTTGTAAGAGGAGGTGACTGGAAAGAATAGCGTTTTGAAAAGAGGCTATAAGACAAATGTTAATAAAAGTTAAGAAATGTAATGGAAAGTAGCCGAAGTAAGCAAACCGATGCGGAAAAAATAGCATAAGGAAATATGACACTAAAAGTCGTAGATGGGTTTTGCTATCAAGATATGTTGTGTGAAGCATGGAAACTGTAATTTTCTAAGTGCCAAATTTCACTTTTGTTGGCAGAATGAAAAAAATCATGGATCTGTATTTATACCTAAGTGATTTGTATCCAAAAAATTGAGTAGGTATTCTGATACCACAGTATTATTCTGCTCACTGGAACACCGCAGAAAATACTGAAACAAATTATAAAATAAATAAATTACCTTATCCAGAAAGCTTAAAGGCCATATCAGAAAATCGGCTATTTCCTAACGCTAAAAAGAACGGTTTTAGAAGCTGATTCTTGGATTTAAGAAAACAGCAGCCAGCCACTGTTGGTAATGATCTTTATTTACTCAAATGGCACCGGTTTCGAATCGAAAGATTCGTTTTGAGACCGCCATTTACGCTTATATTACATTTGTTGTTGTTTACATCAGTTGTTTGTAAAAATAGTCAACAACTAATATAATCAACGACAAATGAAATACACACATGAAAATCCACCAGAAGATGAACGTGTTGTTTTGAAATTGCTAACGGTGTTATTATTAATATTGACGGTGTGCCGTTTCCTTCTTTGCTAGGATCAACTTCTATTCTGTACACACCTACGGTCTGAAAAATGTTGGTTTTCCACAAAATAGCAGGAACAAATTTTTTGTGCCAAGTGTCTTTAATACTGAGGCACTACGTCTTACATGTGATACTACAAGCACAGAAATACAGCGTTAGGTTTTTAGCTAATAGACCTGTAGTCCCCAAGAAACACTTCCCGTAGCTTTTGAATTTTGGAGTTCCAGAGGGAAGCAAAGCTTGGCACAAACAGTATGCACCCTGAATCAAGTCTAGAGACATGCAACAGAACTCCGAGAACGCACAAGCCCTGCAGACGCGTTTAGTGAAAAAATGGCACTTGAACGTTTTCCATTCCCATGACAGCGGAAGCAGAGAGGATATAGAATGAAGACTTGCTGTAACACATAAAGCCTTACTGGAAAGGGGACATTTGTTTGACATCTAAGAGAAATTTTAGTGTTTTATGGCGGTGTTTTTCTGTAGTGCAGACTTATACGGAATTGATACACGGAACTGACACTTGGACGGTCAGGGTTTTGTACAAGAAGAGCGTACAAGCTCACGAAACCGGATGCTACAGAATAATCGAGATTAGATGAGTAGATAGGGTAACTAAAGAGGTGATACTTAACCAAATTGTGTGAAAGGAAATTAGTCAACTATTTGGCTAAAAGAAGGAATCGGTTCATAGGACACATCTTAGACCTGAAAAAATTGTTAATGTGTATTGGAGCGAAGAGCGAGGGGTATATATTGTTGAGGGAGACGAAGTAATCGGGTCAAAATGAATGTCGGAAGTTAAGACACTTAACGTGTAAAACTGCATCAAACCAGTCAACAGTAACAGGCATATGAGACTTATGTTTCGTTATAATCACATTACAAGAATTTTTAAGTAGCAATTACAGCACTGGAAACCAAAACACCTGAAGTGGATTCGTAATGATCCAGAAGTTTCCAATTAAACACTTCTTTTCGTATCTTTGCTAGTCTGAGATAGGGTGTGCTGTTTAATATATGATATTTCACAGTTCTCGTTTCTTTCTAGGCAAACCCAAGTAATCAGGAACTGAGACGCATTTGAATTACAACGAAAGGAAATGTCCTTTGATTGAAGTCAGGAGACTGTAGTCATTCGTTACTGTTTGTGTATGTATACGAGAGTGCAATAAAGTTGACGACTTTTTCGATAAATCATGCACTATACCACAACTAAACAATTGGAAATGCAAGGTATACCTTACAATTAAATTATCAGATACTAGAGACAAAGCAATAGCACGTCTTACTGAAGGACGAGGCAAATGGAACAATTAGCAGTATAAACGAGAGTTTTGTTAACTACTCACGCCCTTGCTCGGAGAGAGAGAGAGAGTGAACGCGTACACTTCGAGGCAATTTGTAATGATTATTATCTACGACAAAGAATGAACTGAAGTCCAGGCAGGCGCAGTGCAAAGCAATACCACATAAGCTCGAATAGCTTTGTCGCGCCTACCTATTGAGGTGCAAACCACTGCTTTGCTGAAGGTTCACGAACGAAATTATCGCGGCTGCGTTGCCTTTAGCGCGAAACAGTACTAACCAGAGCTGTAAGATCCGTGGCTGATACTGAGAACAATAAGAAAGCACAAACACATATAAATAACTGGAACTTCTGCGCTACTGAACTCCATGGACATAGTACAATAACAACTGCAAGCAAGTGAGTACGATAAGACCTCTCTCTTCAGTTGTGTTACCGAGAGTATCGCAATCCAGTAAGCGTGTGCCGGCGGAAAGAGGAGACCGTAGCCAACCTAACCAGAATGACAGTTAAGTTTTGTATTGGTCTACAAGGCCTGGTCCCACAGTTGCGAAGTTATCCTGGAGTGGTGGCAACTCGTCGAAAGGGGAAGGACAGACCTGTTCCTCCGCCACGAAGATGCTATCGTCCGGAATTCATAATAAGCGTTCGAACAGACTTTGTGTCTATTCACCGTATTGTAAATTACTGGGACTATTCAAATTAAGGCAACAGTCCTCTAGGTGCTCTAGTTAGACAAGCCTACAGTCATATCTGACTGCCACGAAAAACTAGTTTTATTTTTGTGGTAGTAAATTCCTGAGGTCATCAGTCCCTAGGCGTACACACTACTTAATCTAACTTCCGTTAACGACAACACACACACCCATGCCCGAGGGAGGACTTGAATCTCCGACGGGGGGAGCCGCACGAGGCGTGGTCAGTCGCCTCAGACAGCGCGGCTACCCCGCGCGGCTGGATTAATTTGATATGGTTTAATTGAAGATTAATGTCGTCGACTTTCTGAATGTTATCGGATCTACCTTTGTCACATACAAAAGGACTAGTAAATTTGTCTATGGTTTGAATCTACGGTCAGAAAAACGAAACGTATTTTGTTGTCATACACTCTCTTTGGCAGGAACGCTAGTGAGTGTGGCGCTCGTTCCTTCTGCACACCTTGTGGCTGGCTAGAGAAAAGTCCCTGTTGTGCAGTCAGCACACCTATCCTTACCGCTGTGTGTCACTGTTAACGTATTACTAACACTGCCGGAAACAATAAACCAAAGACGGAAACTTGCAGAAGGCATACCGAATGCAAAGCTGAGGACAATGGGGAAACTGATGACTGCCGTTGGTAACCGCATGTACCGTGAATGAGCTAAACAAATTTGTTTCTAACGACGCACACAGCGTATACTATCGACATTACCACTTCTCCCCAGATGTTTTCAGTGGAAAGCAGGTACTGTGACAAAAAACGGCCAGAAATCAAACGAAATGCACTCTTCATTCGCAACCTAGTGAGCTAACAGGAAGAGTACGCGGCAGGCATTAATTTGAACGTCTAGTTCAAATGGCTCTGCGCACTATGGGACTTAACGCCCGAAGCCATCAGTCCCCTAGAACTTAGAACTACTTAAACCTAACCAACCTAAGGACATCACACTCATCCATGTCCGAGGCAGGATTTGAACCTGCGACCGTAGCAGCAGCGCGGTTCCAGACTGAAGCGCCTAGGACCGCTCGGCCACTCCGGCCGGCTGAACGCCCAGTCTATGCATGTGTGCCTGTCACTGTGTATAATTAAGTCTACGACCCGCTTGTGATGATTGATAATGTAGCTCTACGATTAATACAAAGTTCGATTAAAAAAAGAATAATGTGAACAAACTTGCCAAAATTACTGTGTTCATAGTGTAACATTGCAAGCATGAGGCGTAAACATTATTAACGTCAACAAAAGGATGACAAATGCCGAGGCAAAGACGAGGACAAAAGACTATCACGTACCAGTGACAGCTACCATAATACTTGAGTTTTATGACAACTCAAACTTATTCATTATTACAAAAACAGTTGCAATTTATTTTGGAATATCGTATTTATCCACCGACACCAGACAGCTACTTGAAAATTAAAAGTGTTCTCCCCATTACGGGAACTGCATAATGTGTGTATTGAGTACAGGTTGTGGCGCAGGAACGACGGAACATGGAAGTTTGAGTAAGGCTGTTGGTCGTCCACATACAGCCAGAGGCGTTAAGCCTACCGCGCGTGTAAAACGAAAAATTCGGGCTTGAGTCCTGCTCCGGAACAAACTTTCCTTGTCGTCAGTCTCTCTTATGCATCTGATGGTTGTTCGTCTTCGCAACTGCGAATACATTTCATGATTCAATATTATCTAAATATTACACAAAAATCCTCACTCTAAAGTTTCCATACTTTTTAATATTTTACAAATTTGACGTGTTTTGGTACAATTGTCTGATTGTGTCTTTTCGGTTGTACATTATACTTACTTTAGTAAACTTCTCACTAATGCCGGCTTCGAGATTTTCTACAAAATAGTGTACACAATTTTTTTACCAACACACTAATTTCATTCGAAAATCGAAGTTCTATTTTGCTTAAAACAATGAAGAGTATCGTACTTGCATGTTGTTATCCAACACAACTTACTCGCACACTTATGTAAAAGCGCTTGAAAATAACAAAATGCCACATGTCCACACTCAGATGTGTTAACCACCTGTCAATTAGCACACTCAAATATAATTTTCCCGCAAAGGCAAAGCTTTGGCTTATGAACAATGCAAGTATCGTATACTTCACTAACCACGGTGTCATTTTCTGTACTAGAGTGGCCGCCACGAACTTACGACATGTCAAGGTCACATCCGCTCCCTGCAGTCCGTTCATACTTTTGCTGCCGCACTTACACTTAACATTGCCAGCTGAATCTTCTGCATTCCCGTGCAATACCGTGTGTTCACCTGTAATTTCTTCCCTCGTAACGCTGCAATGACGTCTTTGGTAGTGAGCGAAATGCAGGAACTGGGGTCTACGTGCAGTGCTACTCGTGCCGGTTAGCGTAAAGGATGAAAGACCTCAGGAAACGATCTGAAATTGTTATACCGCACGCAATGAAGGTTTCTTGCTTATGTGATCAACAGAGACGATGCCAGGAGTAGTATCAATTTCGCAAAATTTCCTAATGACCAACAAAAACTTTTGGTATTTATGAATGGACTGTATTCTGTATTAACTGTATAGTAACATCGGCATAATCTCAAGATGTGCACACATGTTAATTCACCAAGAAAAGGGTATAAATGAAAACGGAAATTAACGGAATATGACGATCTTGACAAAGCGTTAGTGCATAGAACTGTACTTCGATCCTACGAGAGAGGAGATTACCCACAGTTAAAAATACTCAGTGATTATTCTGGCCCCTTTGTCTTCTCTGCTAGCTTAGTTTTTGGTTCAGAAATTTTTAATGAATGTAGAGACGTTGCAGCAATAAGAACGAAATTCTCTTTAAAATGCACTTATTGTGCGCTGATAACAATAGCCTTGTAATGCACTTCGAGAAAATTTGTGGTTTCACATAACCACATGCAAAAATATATTTTGCTCGACTTAAACAGAAATATGCACCTGAAAGTTCCTACAGTTACTTTTGTATAGAATATATCGGCGATCTGGGTAATGGGTGCAGTGCCGAAGGGTCAGTAAGAGCTGCAAACAAAAAAAGAAGGAAACAAACAAACCATTTATTTATTTATTTATTTATTTATTTATTTATTTATTTTTTTTTTTTTTTTTTTTGTTGAGTCACCAGTCTTCTGACTGCTTTTATGTGGGACGCCACGAATTCCTATCTTGTACCAACCTCTTCATCTCAAGCAGCACTTGCAACTTACGTCCTCAACTATTTGCTGGATGTATTCCGATCTCTATCTTCGTCTATAGTTTTTGCCTTTTACAGCTCCCCCACTACCATGGAAGTTATTTCATGATGTCTTAACAGAAGTCGTATTACCCTGTCCTGTCTCCTTCTCAGTCTTTTCCACATATTCCTTTCCTCTCCGAATCTGTGCAGAACCTCCTCGTTCCTAACCTTAACAGTCTACATAATTTTCTACATTTGTCTGTAAGACCACATCTCAAATGCTTCGATTCTCTTCCGCTCCAGTTTTCCCACAGTCTATGTTTCATTCCCATACAATGTTGCGCTCCGAAAATACATTCCCAGAAATTTCTTCCTCAAATTAAGGCCTACGTTTCACACTAGTAGACTTCTCTTGGCTAGAAATTCCCTTTTGATATCCTCAATTCTGCTGCCTAGGTAGTAAAATTCCTTAAATTCTTCCTCTTCGTAGACATCAGTCCTGATGTTAAGTTTCTCGCTATTCTCATTTACGCTACTTCTCATTACTTTCATCTTTCTTCGATTTACTCCCAGTCCATATTCTATGCTCGTGAGACTGTTTGTTCCATTCAGCAAATTCTGTAATCCTTCACTTTCAGTCAGGATACCAATAGCTGCATCAAACCAGTCTCAGGGCTGAAGACCACAGCAACAACAACAACCAATACCATCAGCGAATCATATAATTGATATCCTTTCACACTGAATTTTAATTCCAGTTATTAACCTTTCTTTTAACTTTATCATTGCTTCTTCGATGCACAAATTGAACAGTAATGGTGAAGGCTACATCCCTGTGTTGCACCATTTTTAATCGGAGTATTTCGTTCTTGATAGTCACTCTTATTATACCTTCTTAGCCCGCAAGACCCATACATTCTGCACACGAATATGAATAACGGTTTTGTTGCCAATTATCTCAACGATTTTAGGCATTCTGATGGAATGATATCTATCCATTCTGCTTTATTTGATCTTGAGTCCTCCAAAGCTCTTTCAAATTCTAATACTGAATCCCCTATCTCTTCTAAATCGACTTCTGTTTCATCTTCTAATATCAGGCGAATCTTCCCTCTCATGCAGCCTTTCAACTTACTCATTCCACCTGCCCGCTCTCTCCTTTCCATTTAACAGGGTAATTCCCGTTTGACTGTTAATGATACCGTTCTCGTTTTTAATTTCACTGAAGGTTGTTTTGACTTTTCTAAATGCTGAGTCACTCCTTCCCACAGTCATTTTTTTTATTTCTTCACATTTTTCAAGCAGCCATTTCGTCTTAGCTTCCCTGCACTTCTCGTTTATTTAATTCCTCAGCGACTTGTATTTATGTATTTCCGAATTTCCCTGAACATTTTTGAACTTGCTTCTTTCGTGGGTCAACTGAAGTATTTCTACTATTAGTCATGGTTTCTTCGCAGTTACCTTGTTTCTACCTACGTTTTTTCTTGTTTTCCTTTCCGAATTCCATGATTGCCCTTTTTAGAGATGTGCGCTCCTCTTCAACGGTACTGTCTGCTGAGCTATTCCTTATGGCTGTATCAACAGCCTTAGAGAACTTCAACCATATCTCGTCACCCCTAGTACTTCCGTACCCCGCTACCCCGCTTCTTTGCGTATTGATTCTTCCTGGCTAATCTCTTAAACTTCAGCCTACTCTTCACCACTACTGCATTGTGATCTGAGTCTATATCTGCTCCTGGGTACGTCGTACAATCCAGTATCAGAGTTCGGAGTCTCTCCGACGATGGTGTAATCTAGCTGAAATTTTCTCATATCACCCAGACTTTTCGAAGTATGCCTCCTCCTCTTGTGATTCTGGAACGGGGTATTCACTATAACTAGCTGAAATTTATTACAGAACTCTTTCGCCTATCTCTTTCTTTGTCCCAAGTCTATGTTCACCTGAAGCCTTTTCTTCTACTCCTTCCACTACAACTGCGTTCCAGTCCCCCATAACTATTAGATTTTCACCTACCTTTACGTACTGAATTACCCTTTCAATATCCTCATACACTTTCTATGTGTCTTCATCTTCAGCTTGCAACGTCGACATATGTACCTGAACTATTGTCGTCGGTACTTGGTTTGCTGTCGATTCTGTTCACAGTATCAAACTCTCAGTCCTACCTTCCTGTTGATATTACCCTATACTCATCTGACGAGAAATCCTTGTCTTCTTTCCACTTCACTTCACTGACCCCTACTATAAATAGATTGAGCCTTTGAATTTTCCTTTTCAGATATTCTAGCTTCACTACAACATTCAAGCTTCTGATATTCCACGCCCCGATTCGAAGAACCTTATCCTTTCTTTGATGATTCAGTCTTTTTTTCATTCTCTCCTCCCCCTTTGCAGTCCCCTCCAGGAGATCCGAATGGGGGACTATTCGGGAATCTTTTCCCAATGGAGAGACCGTCGTGGCACTTTTTCAATCACAGGCCACATGTCCTCTGGATACATGTTACGTGTCTTTAATGCAATGGATTCCATTGCCTTCGCATCCTCATGTCGTTGATCAGTGCTGACTCTTCCGCTTTTAGGAGCAGTTTCCCACCTCAGGCTCAAGAGAGTGCCCGGAACTTGTGTCTGTTCCTGGGCCCTCTTTGACAAGGCAGTTGACGGAATTGGAGTTGTTGTCGGAAGTCTACGGCCACTATTGTTTATTATTAATCAAAATGTAAGCAGTGGCGGATTTCGAACCAGTGTCCCAGTACGTTTTGATTACCATTTAAAGACGGTATCCCCTAGACGACGGGTGCAGATTATCTCGCAATAATTTTATATATTCATGACAAAATATGTCACAAACATCTATAAGCTTTCGCAGTGATCATACATCATTTTCGGTCGAAATATGTTACTGGTTCTGTCTTTTTCATGGGGTTGAAGTAAAAAATATTTTTCTTCAAAATTTCTTGTAACGTTAGTTTTTATTTATTTATTCATAGCAGCTGTCAGGAATTTTCTTTTGGAGAGGAGTCCATCATATTCTAGACTGAAAATAGCGATGTCTAATAATTTTTTCGGCCACTATGGTCACTGCTGAGGCAGTTAGATTTCAATGCCCATCTACTGATACGGATGCCGTCATTCAAAATATTCCGTTCTGACTATTGTGTGGGCGGCCGCTTCACTCGAAGGATCTCCAGATAGCTACAGTACGGAAGTTTCACATAGTCTGCTTTTTTAGGTCATCTGACGAGGGAAACATTTAAAGTGTGAGGAAGGCCGCTTCTCCGATGCGAGCCGTCCCTGTCAGTTGACACCTGCCAATCCCGGCTCTACCCGCATGCTCTGTTGTGGTTTCGGAACTGAAGAAAAGTTTACAGTTTAACGTGCAGTCAACGACCAAGTCTTTAGGGACTGACACAGATTAGCGGCATTCCTCCGCATTCCACTCTGTAGCCTTTAAGTCACGGTGGAGCAAGAGTCTGACCTTCCATTGTTCATGAACTACTTGAAGGTACCATCAGAAAAAGAGACAGAACGCCAGGGCGCAATAGATGTCGTCAACTAAGGAAAGAAAGGAAACAATGTTACACGGTCCAGCCGTAAACAATCATTGGTTTTTGTCTCCTTTGTCATCGCAATACGCTAGCCAAGAGGAGGGAAGTTTAAGTACCCCGGAGATTGAAGTACCCCGGAGATTGAAGTACCCCAGAGATCAGATGAGGAGATAGAATGTCGCATAGAGACAGGTATTTCAACCTGAGCCTCACAGGAAGACCACGGGGAAGACCAAGAAAACGGGATATCGGAAAATTGTACTGAAATGCAGGAGGATCTGCAGCGAATTGACGCATGGTGCAGGGAATGGCAATTCAATCTCAATGTAGACAAGTGTAATGTGCTGCGAATACATAGAAAGGTAGATCCCTTATCATTTAGCTACAAAATAGCAGGTCAGCAACTGGAAGCAGTTAATTCCATAAATTATCTGGGAGTATGCATTAGGAGTGATTTAAAATGGAATGATTATATAATGTTGATCGTCGGTAAAGCAGATGTCAGACTGAGATTCATTGGAAGAATCCTAAGGAATCCGAAAACAAAGGAAGTAATTTACAGTACGCTTGTTCGCCCACTGCTCGAATACTGCTCAGCAGTGTGGGATGCGTACCAGATAGGGTTGATAGAAGAGATAGAGAAGATCCAACGGAGAGCAGCGCGCTTCGTTACAGGATCATCTAGTAATCGCTAAAGCGTTACGGAGATGATTGATAAACTCCAGTGGAAGACTCTGCAGGAGAGACGCTCAGTAGCTCGGTACCGGCTTTTGTTGAAGTTTCGAGAACGTACATTCACCGAAGAGTCAAGCAGTATATTGCTCCCTCCTACGTATATCTCGCGAAGAGACCATGAGGATAAAATCAGAGAGATTAGAGCCCACACAGAGGCATACCGACAATCCTTCTTTCCACGAACAATACGAGACTGGAATAGAAGGGAGGACCGATATAGGTACTCAAGGTACCCTCCGCCACACACCGTCAGGTGGCTTGTGGAGTATGGATGTAGATGTAGATGTAGAACACTGTATAGAGACTGTAAGATCGGATGCGGAGGAGAAAGGACATAAATGGGAAGTTGTCCTGGAACAGAAGATGTATGAAGGCAGAAGGAGGTGGGGAGCGTTTGTACACCACACTCGGGAAACTGGAGTTGGAAAATGATGATGAGATATCAGACGCAGAAGTCTGCAATCAGAGCTGTTTTCAATATAACTCTAGACTTTTCAGCATCCTCATTAAGTAAAAAAAAAAGTCTTCCCTGCGGTAAGAGGAGCGGAAGTTTTATGCTGGCTCTTCCCGGCTCTCATCCCTCCCCCTCCCCCTCCCCCGCCGACCTGCACTTGGTAAACAAAAGGGAAAAATTTAGTTTACGACTTTTAATTATTGTTTTATAGTGACTAATAGCGCCGCGGTTGGCTGTTCCTGTGGAATACCCCCCTGTTATTGTGGGCGGCTGAGAAGTTTGTCGTGGGATCCGGCGGCGACCGCTCTTCGGGACAGATATAAACATCCGGCCGGGCCGGGCCGGGCCGGGCCGAATGGGCCGGGACCTCCGGACCTCCCCCTCTGGGGGCGGCCAGGAAGCGCTCAGCTGCCACGAGAGCGTGGCCAGGAACCACCGAGGGCCGGGAACCGCCGCGGCACGCCAGCTGCGCCGCCGCGGCCTCAGCTGGGCGCGCCCCGGCCGGCGCCGCCCACCGCATTCGGATAATTAACAACCGCCCGCCGCCGAGATTAAAGGACGCACCCCAGTCCTCCATCAGCAGCGCATAATAGCCGCCCTGGCCCACCTTGTCCTTTGTTCTTCCCAAAGACGACGCGATGGGACGCGGCGCGGCAAGGGCCTCGCTCCAGTTCAGATAAGCCCGCGCGCTCAAACACACGGCCGTGTTTCATCCAGTAGCGGGCCTGTTGTGCCACACACACACACACGCGTGGGGGCTCTGATTAGAGCAGAGTGGTCTTATTAGACGGCCCATTTCCTCGACGGCTTAGTGGCCCTGGCGCAGGCGTATCGGCGGAGCAGCAGGAGCGGCTTCTGCCCCCAGTAATGGACTGCTCGTGTCTCGACGCACCCAAACTCCATCCCCCGCAATCGTAACACAGTCGCGCATGACAACGGAGCTGCGTCTCGGAGCAATCACTGCCGGGGAATTCCTTGATTGCTCCTCTTTAGCCGTGATAGAATCCTGAGAGACTCCGTCGTAAATCATATGCAGCCACTTCCTACGACATCATTCTTTACCATCCTAGGTCCACGAGGAAGACGGGCCGTGGCGAGTACGTCACAGCACGTGGCTATGCAGGTCTTACAAGTGCCACCAGCCGTGTCTGGTGAAGAGCGAGTTTTTTCTCATAGTTCATACTTCATAGTCCATACTTCAAATTATGCCCCTCACACCAGCATCACAAAAGAAGTATTATTGTAACAAGATCGCATTAATCACTATAGATGTTGGATATTGATACTGTTGTGTACATAGTTCCGCATAGTCAGTGCGTACACAACTTTCTCACTAGAGCGCGCCCCGCTAAGCACAACAGCGCAGGCGCAGCGCTCGTCCGTCTCCGCACTACGAGATGGCGCTGCCTTAGAGACGGACCAAATTCTGCCTCCGCCGATCCCCGTATTAATATGTAACGCAGCCAATGAGATTGCTGCTAATGTAGAACCTTCTCTCCTTGCGGATCACACTCGCGCAGTGCTACCTGAACCTGAAAGGTATTATAACAAGTGTACAGACCTCCGATCAGTCGGTCTGCATTTATCTGCACCTGTCTGTACCAGTCTCCATTAGTCTGTACCAGTCTATAGTCAATTTTCAGTCTGCGCCTAATAAGATTACCATATTCCTGTACATAGCCATGAAGATAAATGAGTAGACACTTTGTCAAGTATCAGAGATATGTGAGAATAAGATTAACGTACCAAGACCAAAGGAACTTCAGATTGTCAATTGTAAACAGCATCCAGAATCAAGTTAAGTAATTTTATGCTTTTTATTATTTTAATAAATGAGTGTGAAAATTAATCAAGTTCTGTTTAAAGTTGGTCACCGTCAATCTGCTACTCTAAGTGTGCAAGTGGCATTTCTATCGTCTGACCTAACGGCAGAAGATAAACACGCCACAATAAGCCCACGAGACATATTGCTGACACTCGCCTACTTCGTTAGAGCGACAAGTCAAATAATCTGATGATGTGTGTACCAAAGGTCTCACAGTACGCACACCACAGATACGCAATATGAGATATAGTATTTAGCATGAGGCCAAGAGTGGTAAGGCTCGAGGAATGTTCCGAGGTTTTCTTCTCATGGCCTTGTTGGTGAAGGGATACTTAGTAAATATCATTTATTTTTTGTGATTTTGAGTTATTAATATTTAAAACTACAAGTATGTATTTTCTTTTTCTTTGCTAATTATTAAATGCTGCTCAGTAGTTGACTATAACTACCTTCCACTGTACTTGTCCGCCTCCACGCGGTGGGACACAGGCAACGGCACATCAGTAACTCAATTTCATATATGTATTAGATCGGTATGTGTAGCTTTGATGGGTCTATGTTCATTACTACGTCGATTTTTCCTTGTTCTTGATCTTGAGTTACTGATGTGACGGCTAAGAGACCAACTGCAGTATTATAGCCGGCTTTTTATACAGGCAGCGGGCATATTTGGCAAGCAGCAAGTGAAAAAAAAAAGTTCAGACGAGTTTTATAACGTTTCTAGACTAAAATTTTCACTCTGCAGTGGAGTACGCGCTGATATGCAACTTCCTGGCAGATTAAAGCTGTGTACCGGTCCGAGACTCGAACTCAGGACCCTTCCCTACCGCGCGCAGATACTCTACTATCTGAGCTACCCAAGTACGACTCACGACCCGTCCTCACAGCTTTAATTCTGCCAGTACCGTGTCTCCTACCTTCCAAACTTCCCAGAAGCTCCCCACGCTGTGGCTAAGCCATGTCTCCACAGCATCCTTTCTTCCAGAAGGGCTGCTTCTGCAAGGTCTGCAGGAGAGCTTCTGCGAAGTTTGGAAGATAGGAGAGGAGTACTGACGGAATTAGAGCTGTGGTCCGCCACGCAGTTTTAATTTGCCATGCAGTTACTAGCAAGGGCATTAGGTCATGACTCTACTGAATTATGATAAATATGAGGCACTCTCGAGCAGTATTCCCTGCATGTCTGCACGAGTGGCCTTGGTGAAAAGTGTCGGAGGTTGAGAATTGTGGAATACAAAATCTGCAGATGGCCGTAACTCGCCAGACCGCCGTGGGCGGCAGGTAGCGGTCACCGGAAACGTGGGACAATACGGTGCTTTTGGGGGTAGCCCGGCATCCGGAGCCACCTGTGCTGGGCAACACGTGGCGAAGACGGGAATTTTGTTTGCCTAGGGGCGATATGACCTACTCGATCATTGCCTAGATCTCAGAAATGCCGTTGGAGGGATTTCGGCGATCATAGAGCGTTCGACATTGGCCGAAACGGGGTATTCTTCCGCCGCGTTTTCGTACGCGTGTGAGACGGGAGAATTGTGGAGAGAGAGGACTTCGCCTTCAGCCATCGAGCCGTACGGACTGGGAGATGGCGTCTTGGCCATCGTCTTAGAAGGGAGATATATGGTCTGTATCGCAGCACTGCACCAACGCGTGTTCTGTGCAGAGTTCTGCGGTTAGAGCTCTTTGTGTGCTCAGAGGCAAGATTTCCACCAACGCTTAACCACTTCCAACAACTTACGTAATGTTCTTGATCCAGTAGTTATCCTTGTGAGGTGCCGAGTATTTATTAACGTAGCTGCCGGGATTAGGGGCGTGTAATTGCATATTGTTAATATGCCATTGTCAGGAGTGTGTGGGAGGACAAAGAAATTCACTTTTTTTTTTTTTTTGTAAATTTTGTCAGTTGTGGGGGATATCAAATTGAAATGCCACTATTACCATAGAATTATCGACTTCATTGTAGCTAGCATTTACCCTGTCCCAGTAAGCTTTACATGTACGCTAGTCACTGCACAGCTTGCCCAGACGGGAAGGAAAGAAGGTTTGCGGTCTTCTATGTCAGCGACGGACAAATAAGTTTACAATTTTTCATCGTGGTGTTTCGCTTTTATTTGTGAAGCATCTACCGCGTTTATTCTGTAAACTGGATACATATATTTATCCATTTTTGGTTGATATCTATTGTAAACGCCGTATCGATTATAAAGATGGAGTGCAAATTACATACGGTGTTTCTGCCTCTTATCTACACATACGCCAAACCTCTACATCTTCCTTCCTTATTAGCAGCGATTAATGTCGAAAGAGTTCGTTTAACATTTACAATTGGCAGTTTTTGCCCTTCTCCAGTATTTCTTGCTCTGCGTTTGCGTTATTTGCACTTCATCTCACTTTTATAAATCTAAATGAAGTTATATGAGTTCTCAATCAGAACATTATTACGAACAGTCATAAACATTGCAATACGGCGCTGAATGAGAACACACATCACTTCAGCTCGATTAACAAAATTGAGGAAAGTGTAAGTAACACAAATGCAGCCTAATAAATACTGCAGACAGACAAAAATTGCTAACTGCGTGTGTGAAACGAAGTCTCTCGACTTCAGCCGCTGCTTAGAAGCATGGAAGAAGAAGTGTTTTGGTAAATGTGTAAACAAGAGGCAGAAACACATCAAGTAATTTGCACTCCTACTTTAGAAGCCAAACGCCGCTTTTAATCTAAAACATACAAGTATAGGTATCCAATTTTCAGAACAACCGCAGAAGATGCTTTATAAATAAAAGTGAAAAGCATCTGGTATAAAATTCTCTTCAATTAAATTGGAATAAGCTTGAGACGAAAAAAATAATAATAACTGAGTTTCATAATTCCTGACTGCGCTTTTAAGCGCACGCGACATGGCAATAGCACACAAAAACTTAAGTCCTTTACGGGGTACCTTCCAAATCAAATACTGGTTTCACGTGTTCCCTGCACGGAGCCGAGAGTTTGCGAAGTCTGGCGGACAAGCCGACTCGTCTGACGTCAGAGGTTCGTTGCGCGGCCCGTATTTATCGTGGGCTCCGGTGTTGTCACCGAGGCAGACCCGGTACAGATTTTGATACACAGTAATAAAGTAATGAAACATGTTATTTGCGGGAGCTTCCTGTGCTTTACATGTTTGCAGACGTGCAGGAATTGGACAAAAGTATGGAAACACCGCGAGAACTACATGCTTGTACATAAACGAAACCCTCAGCTTGCTCTGCTACATTCAGCCGCGAACGGCACCTGTGTAACGTCCACAATATATTGGAAGTGTCAGTCGGGATCAGTGAGATTGTGAGTGTATTATCTCTGAAATAAGTGAATATGAACGCTCGAAAATTGTTTGTGCTGGTATGGTTGCTGCTTCCGTAACCAAGGTAGTCGAAGTGTTTGGTGTTTCAAGAGGAACCGTGTCGAAGGTTTATACAGCAAACCGGGAAAGCATCATCCACTAAGTCGCAAAGCGGACAATACTTTGCGCTAAGTGGAGTACTAAGAGGACTATTCGGAAAGTAACGTCCAGTCGGTCGCGAGATGGAAATCACAGTGCAAAGCAGAAAGTTTGCTACACCTTCAAGCTACTTCCTTACATAGTCGCCACACCGACTGTCGTAGCGTTGTATCAATCTTCCAACACTCTAGTCATAGGCAGCCACCTGCGCTTTTCGTCAGTTCTCTACGTCTGCAGGTCGCTGTCTCCGCCAAAATGTTGTCTTCATAGCCATCGGTTTAAATCAACAGAGATAAACATCAGAAGGCGCAAAGTCCGGGCGGTGTGGTGGGTGATCAAACACTTACATCGAAAACGCAACAGGTGCGCCCTGATTGTCCCTGCAGGGAATCGCCGAGAACTGTCATTAGGAAGGAATTGTATTACAAGTACATTATGTGGGATTGCATAAAATCAGATGAAATCTCGCAGCATGCACGCAAACTTGGCAAGAGGCACTATTGTTGTAAGCATCTTCACGAGCTCGCTGTGTGCTCCTGTAAGTTAACGAGCATTGCGCTCTCATTTAAATATATGGCCGAAAGAGTCATCCTACAGGAATTGTGAAACGAACCCTGTTGTCGAGGACCGTGTGCCACAAAGGCCGCAGAACCACCACGAGATGGGGAAATTCATTGGCGCCTATTGTCTGTTGAGGCCTAAGTGCTGTAGTGTGCGTGTGAAACAGACGAGAACCCACTTAATAGGGAAACCCAGTTGAACCCGTTTGTGGCCGAGGAGACGTAGCAGCATTAAATATGGCGGACCTAAGATGGGCTACAAAGGGAAATATTTGTGGAAACTATTTCATTTAGTTGTAATGCAGCGAATTAAGCCAGTTATTTTAATCTACCATTCTCCATAAATTTACATGGCAATCCCAATAAATCTTGAATATTGATCATATCTATAATAGTTTAGGATTTACTGCTAAAGTGAAATTAACAAGTTTTGTAACAAAGACCTGAATGCTAAAATCTGAACGTTTTGGTCTATCTTAACGAGCGACATTTCATATAAAAGCCCATCATTAAAATGACAAATGTTGCAATTATCAACTATGTAACTTTATTTGTTTAAAAGGTATAGTAAATTTAAATTATCAGTATTTACAGTTAATCATCAGATCATCATTTCCTCCACACAAAACACACTGAACGATGATAGCATGACACCTTATTGAATCATTAGGTAACAGAATATTTGTTCTGAAGTTCAGCGCATAATAGTTACTTTTGTTCTTTATTTATCAGAAGGCAAGGCTAATAGCCTTGGCATTCAAAGCTAAGAAGCAAATTGTATGTAAAAGAATTTAACGTTTATTTTGTAAAAGATATTATTGTTACTTTACTTATAACGTGAAAGTGGTCAAGCTTTGATTATTTAAATATGTTAAAATGAATTGAATCATTAGGTAACAGAATATTTGTTGTGAAGTTTAGCGCATAATAGTTACTCTTGTTCTTTATTTATTAATCAGAAAGCACATTGGTGCAAGGCTAATGACCGTGGCATTCAAAGCTAAGAACGAAATTGTATTAGCTTTATGTAAAAGAATTTAACTTTTATTATGTAAAATTACTGTTACCTTATTTAGAACGTGAAAGTGGTGAAGCTTTGATGATTTAAATGTGTTAAAATGTAAAATAATGTGGAATAAGCTGTAGCCAATCAGATTGACGGCTTCAGGAAAGGGAGCTACCCTAGTCAGTTGAGCGAGGAGGTTCGGCGCGCGGGAAACGCGGCCGGAGACGGGCAGAGGGCAGTTCTGGTGCAGACGCAAAGGCGGACAGTTCGGCTGGAGACACAATAGGGTACAGTTCGGAATGAGACGCGAAAGCGGACAGTCGATCTTTAGGCAGGCAGGAGCTGAAACAAGTTAAAAAATTTCGCGTTGTATGCTATCGCGGGCTTGGTGTCTGAGCGGTGAGCAGCCGCGCGCCTAGTATGAACGTTTCGTGTAGTTAAGGACACAGAGCATTGCACTTGTCTTTCGCGATGAGATTGTGAATGATCGTACTGTATCAAATAGTACACTAAATATGACCACTTTCGCTCTTAGTTTGCTTTCTGAATAAACATTATTCTAACCGAATCGCAACTGTGTAGCCTATACCTTTTTTGGGTCGTTAATTTAGTTCCCGATATTATTACTATTGTTATTATATGTTACGTTAACATCGTATTTCGCAAACTTGCCATCAGCCACACAATTTAATCAAAGGGGCACAAGTGTCTAATTTAGGGCGTGTAATGCGACACTTGCGGTTCAATTAAAATGGCTCTGAGCACTATAGGACTTAACATCTGAGGTCATCAGTCCCCTAGAACTTAGAACTACTTAAACCTAACTTACCTAAGGACATCACACCCATCCATGCTCGAGTCAGGATTCGAACCTGCGACTGTAGCGGTTGCGCGGTTCCAGACTGAAGAGCCGAGAACCGCTCCGCCACACCGGCAGGCGCGGTTTAATCCCTAGACGAGTTTGAGCCAAGGAATTTCGACGAAGAGGAACTGCGTGTGAGCCCGAACATCTTTGGGATGTTAGCTCGCGCTCAGAAACGAAAAGACCGACGTGACGCGATCGACAAGCATACTAGAGATATCTACCAGTACATCTGGGCAAATATTCATCGAATTTACACAGTTGTTTCCATTTCGCGACCTCCACATAGCCCTCGTAAAACTACAGTAGCCTAACGTAGATCGTCGTAAGCAAAGGCCTACTACAGTGATTTTTCTATTAGCCTTGGTTAGCTAAGGTCGAAGTAGCGTTATTTGTACTTTAGGTGTGTTGTATACCCACTGGGCCGTACCTTATATCACTCGCTTTGTTTACGTATTCCACCAGTGCCTCAATAGATTCCTTAGAGATCGTGTAAAAAGCAAGTAAGGTCTGCATAACCTACGTAACATTTTTCTTCTACATATTTATCCTCCTGTATGTTACTTAAAAATAAACGATGTCTATAGAAAGTTTCAAACTGTCAATGTTTAATTCGTTTTAATCGAAAATTACTGTATCAAAAAAGTGTTCTGCCCTTCAACATAAGAACATTAGTTTAGAACTGACTTTTACAAGAAATCTGCGTTTTGTAATATTTATAACATTCCATCTATTACTTTTGTCTGTTTATAGTAGGTCATCAATTGATGGGTTAAACTTGAACGTGACATGATAGTTTATAAACAAATTCAGAGGAAAGCAGCGACTGTTTTGAAGCAACCACATAGCCTTTTTCAGTTCTTTCAAATGATTATATTCAGAATAGACGCATTTGAAATATGATACTGCTGAAGAATGCTGAGTAAAATCGAGTAACTAATGAGGTGGTACCCAGTTGAATTGGGGAAAAAATAAATTTATTGCACATTTTGGCAAAATGAAGGCATTTGTTGATAGGACACATTCCGAAGCGTCGAGAAATTATCATTTTGGAAATGCAGGTGAGTGTTGTGGATAAAAATTGAAGACGAAAACCAATGCTTGAATACAGTAATGAAGTTGAAACTGGTATAGTTTGCAGCAGATATACGGAGATGAAGACGCTTGCACTGAATAAACTAGCATGAACAGCTTTTGCAACGTAGTCTTCGAACTTAACGACCACAACAACAACAAAATGTCACGCAATTAATGGTGAAAACTTACACGACTGAAATTATAAAATAACATAAGCAAAAACGTTCCAGTAAATACGAATTCGAAAACCAGCCTATTGCGACATACAGAGCACCTACAAGCCGCTACTGGCTTCTTTATGAAATACTGTAATAATTAGTACAAATGTGTTTCAAAGGTAAACTTTTAGATTAAGGTCCCATCTAATTAGGCTCCAAGTTCATCTATGGCATACCTTAAGATGAAATACTATACTTTAGAACATCACTGGTACAATTTACTGTACACACGTATCTGTTAAAAAAGATGTTCCACGTGATGTACTTGGAAGCAGTACTGCTCTCATGTTCGCAGCGATTCTTTCTAAAGCGTCTGAATCCTCTCGTGAATCTTGACAAACTGTATAATTTGTGGCTCCAGTTCTTCAAAATTATCATCTATACTTTCCTTTCAGATTACACAAGACAGAAAAATTCAGAGAATTGAGCTGAGGAGATCTTGGAGGCGAAGCTGCAGACCGCTCTCGACCTATCCATCTTTCACTAATTCTGTGCGTTAGAGGTCGTCATGCATGTGCAGCAAAATATGTCGTACATCTACTATATTCCCTAACAGTTGATCGTGGGTTACGTCGGAGTCTACTTAGATGGAGACATGAGCGAAAGGATTAAATTTCCGTTACGTTTGTAATATCTAGGAGAATACATCGTAACGAAGCCAGTGACTTCTGTGGGATTCCGAACTCCGTTTCTTGGCTTGAGTGTTAATGAAGCCTGGTACTGGTTTGACATTTTCAACACGATAAGGAAAATTGTTTAAGGACGATGAGGGAACGTGGTAGGGCAGGAAAAACTCCTTACATTTGCCGTCAGAGCTCGCCTTCAACAGAACTGCAAAGTTACCACAGAGATTATACACACATTTTTAAAAAAATCCATATCTTCCCTGACTGTGACAGTTTTCTTCTTATTCCGTAAAAGCAGCCACATTCACTCTTCTCCCAAAGGACACATATCGACCAGTTTCAATCTGCGTTACAAATTAGAGCAAGTCTACGATCATCCTCGGTAGCCTGAAAACAAATTAGCTTAAGCAACTGATAAAGCAATATACTGCAATCAGAACTGGGGAACTATAGTTTCAAGCAAGTATTTATTACAGGTCGTTCGCACAGAGCATGTACAGGGTTCCAAAGAAACACTAACAAACTATAGGAACAGATTCCTTACACTAAAAACAAGAAAAAAATTTCTACTATACAAGGGCTCCAAAGCGCATACATTAAGAGATATAAGGACTTGTTCGTCTTCGATTCTATGAAAGACATATCTTCTGCTGGAAGCTCTTTGCTTTTTATATTTTGTGGGAGATAGTACGCAACAAAATAAGAAAGATATGTCTGGTAAACATGGACCCTAAAACACATATCTTAAGAGCCATGGGCACATGTTCAGTAGAAGAGATGTGTTTCCCTTTAGCGAAGATGAACGAGTGCTCATACCTCTTAAAGTATAAATTTAATACCCCATGTTTACTACATTCTTTTTTCTTCTTTTTGGTACAGAGTCCATGTTTACTAGACATTTTTTATTGTTTTGGCGCAAGGAACGTGTCCCCACAGTTTGTTTATGTTTTTTGGGACACCTTGCACATCCAATAAAAGTATGACAAACATTAGCTCAATCGTTTATCTCTTGACAAAATTAATAAATTTTCAATGTCAGATATCTTGTGTAAGGTCAGTGGAGAACGTGGGCACGGGATGACACTAATTTCACAATAATCTCTGCAAACGTAACGTCATTTTGACGTCAGACGCAATATCGACAACGTTTCACTCGTAACGCTATCCTCCTAGGTTCTTATCTAACCACACGCTCGGAAGTCGCTACTTATTCAGAAATAAACAGCGAAATATTTGTGACAAGGAGGAATATAAACGTTACTGCTACTCGTTTCGCTCTCAGCAAATTCGGTTTTTGTCTTAGGTTCCTAAAACCTCCAAATACTCGTATTTCATCCTTCGTTCTCTAATCACACGGGAATGAAAATAAGATTGAATATGGCAGAACATACTTGTATTACATTCATAACAAAGTCCCAGAATGTTTTAACAACTCTAAAATGAAAAAAAGTTCATGTAGCAGGATGTAAATCGACTGTACATCATGCCATTATCTATGCCGCTAGCACTTCGTCAGGTGACATTAGCCCCCTGTCTTGGTTATCATAATATGTCTTGAAGTATTATTATCTGATTTTGTAAATTATCGACGGTAACAACTCGCTCGTGAGAGATCATACTTAAATGAAAGCATTAACCGTCGATAAATCATTATGAGACGTTCGATTCAACAAAAATTATTCGTGCAATAAATTGTACCAAAAATGGCGTTTTCTCTTTTCTTTCTTTTTTCTTAATAAAGAGCTGCAATATGCTTGCATGAAGCCCAAGCGACGTCACGTTTGCAGAAAGTCTTGTAAGACAAATACTACCCTCAATACGTCCCGGAGTCGCAAAGGCCTTTCACTTGTCGTCAGCGGTGGCCAAATTTACGCGGCTCTGCTCGCTCCGGCGACGCGGTGCGGTTTGGCCCAATTATCCAGTGACGTAAAGCCCACTGATAGAGAACTATCCACGAAACAACAGACACAAAGCACATACAGCTTCTCCCATTAAAACCAAACAAGAAATCAAAAGATACATTAAGTCGGCTGCAAAAAGAAACTGGAGTCCTAAAATTTTGGGGCACTGCACGTCTCGTAACCCCACTATCGCAGATACCTTGCGAACTACTCATTTCTGAACCGTTTTCTGGAGCGTTTGCGCTTCTTTTTGCGCATATTTTAAACCGTATAATTTGTAGCTGCTCATAGTGATAGAGCCTGTATAAATTCTGCCGGTTTCAGGACTTTTGCTCAAACGTTCAGAAAATTGTGACCGTATGTATCCCCTTACAACGAAGGCGTAAGACAGAATGTCTATGGTAGTCTGTATACGGTTTTAACACGTTGCTGCCTTTCCTCCCTCTTCCTTCGCTGGCAACTTCTCTGAGGCGTACAGAAGTCTTTTCTTACCGCTGCTTGAAAAGACATATTTCAAAATGTCCCTTTTGGTTCTACCTTCGTAAATGACAATACGTCTTAAATGAAACTTTATTTTATGTCTTTTCTTCAGGCTTCGTGGAGAAAAATCCCTTAACACCTAGCTATTATCATTGGAATAACGGTTTCGGAAAATGTAATGTAGCCATTCATGTTAACAGCAAACTGGAGACTTTGGTCATAGTGAATGCTCGAGACAATAATTAACGCTCACAAGTAACGGTCAGAGTTGCTAGCTCAAAAGTCGAACTGGGATAAAAGGTTTTCATCCTAAATTGACTTAGTCAGTCATGAATTGTTCCCCTCATCACTCCAATGTACAAGACCGTCGCTCGATAACAAGTAAAAATCCTCAGTCGTTACGTGGAAAGTCAAATAATTTGCAAAGCAAGAAATATAAGACACTCAGGTGAGTAGTCGTCCCCAATATGAGCTCGCAGCGAAGTTCAGCCTCAGCACAGCACTCCAGCTGAAGCAAACTGGCTCCGAACACGGATCTCACAGCACGGTATGCCGCACTGTTTTATAGAGATCTATATTTCACCGCTCAAGTAAAATTCATTCTTGACAACAATTAATCCTAGAGAAACTGCATCAAATCATGATAACTAACCAGCATCTGCTTGCAAATTATGCAATTTTTGCCACCGCAACGGCAAACCAAAGACATCTACGAATCCTCTAAAGCTGCATATGTGTACTTAATTTGGTTACTGCCGAATTCTCATACTTAAAGAATTTTTCTATGGGAAAACCCAATCATTCGCGATCCGATTGAAAATTGGAAATATTACTAAAAAACTGTCAGTTTCACGTACGGCATTCTGTTAATCACAGTAAAATTACTGAGGTTTTACATAAGGGTGAGTGCTAAGCTATTGCTACCATGAATAACTCCGAAAGTATGATGGGCACTGAAAAGTTTGTCGGACAAAAGTTGAATGGGGCAACGGGAGCCATAATATGACGTTGGTTTTTTATTGCTAGGTGGAGTCGAATTAGAAATATGAAGGTCAACTTTGTTTTTTAAATGGAATGCTACAGTTTGGTTTTATTTTTTGATGGCGGCTATCGAGAAGAATCTAATAATGTGTAACCGTAAGGTCTTTGAAGGTCAACGAAGGTCACAAAGGTAGCATGAACGTCCATTTACAGAAGGCGTTCGAAGTGATGACCATTGGTAACAATGCAGTGCTGCAATATTCTTATTGAATGGTATTCCTTATCATATCAGCACTTATCGAAGCACATTCTCTGACTGTTCTCTCTCGCATATCTTCAGATGTAGTTGAAACGTCTTTATAAACAATGTCTTTTACGAATCCCCACAAGAAAAAACTCCAGAGACGTCAAGTCTGGCGAACGAGCTTACCACGACACATCTCCTCCGCGTCCAATCCAACGATTTGGGAATTGTCTCTGCAACTCATTTCTAGCAAATCAGCGAAAAATGACCGGACACCCATCGTGTTGATACCACATTCTGTTCCTTGTTCCTAAGGTATTTCTTCCAATAACATACTTAATGTTTCTTGTAGAAATGTGGTGTACCTCCTACCATTAAGATTACCTTCCATGAAATAGGGGATTAAATTTCTAACTTCCAGAATCCCACACTATACATTTACCGACCACTGTTACTGGTGTGCAACTTGCAGCAGCCAACATGGATTTTCAGTTGCCCAGTAATGCATGTTATGCAAATTAACATTTCCATAGTTAGTGAACGTAGCCTCGTCAGTAAATAAAATCAAATTATTAAATGTTTCATCCTTCTGAATCTGAAGTTGAGCCCATCAGCAAAATTCAATGCGATGCAGACAATCCGTACTAGTTAATATTTGAAGGAGGCCGATATAGTAAGGATGATATTTATGGCGATGCAGATCTCGAACTACGCTACTCTGACCCATGCCAGATTCCCTTGTGATTTGACGTGAACTAACACAAGGATCTCGAACCACTGTGGCAAGAGTACCAATTTACGTTTCCTCGTTATTAACTTTCCTTTTCCGGATACGTTTCCGGTGCGTTAAAGATCCAGTTGTTCTCAGTTTATCATACACACATTTAAATGAACGATGTGTAGGGTGCGTACGTTGAGGATATCTTTCAGCGTATAAGTCTCTAGGTCTCACTGAATTTCTTTGACATTCTCCGCAAATGAGAAGTGTAGACTTGTTCTTCGACATATTCTTCACATTCGCTTGATTCGACGATACTAGTCTTATCTTTCCTGTTAGTGTTGTATTGCAAAACCGTTGAATGGTGTTTACGTATCACCGGCACATTAGTTGGCTACTCTGTATTCGGCGAATATCTACTATTTGCACCATATACGAGAGAAAATTGTAAGAGCATGTTCTTCGACAAGTGCCAATGTGATAAGGAATACCACTCAATCCATGATAAGAAGATGGCAGCACTGCATTTATACCAATGGTCATCACCTCGAACATCTTCTGTAAATGGACGTTCATGCCACCTTATTGACCTTCGTTGACCTTCAAAGACCTTACTGTTACACATCATTGGATTCGTCTCGATAGCCGCTATCTGAAAATAAGTGCCAAACTATAGCATCCCATAAAAAAAAAGTTGACCTTCATAAGTCTGACGCGACCCCACCTAGCAACAAAAAATTAACGCCATATTATGGCCCCCTTTGTCTGATGCAACATTTGTCCCACAAACTTTTCAGCTACTATCATACTTTTGGAGTAATCCTAGGTGGCAATAGTTAGTGACTCACCCCGTATATGGGGCCCGAATATTACACAGCCTCAGTTAATGACATACTTTATACAGCATTAACACACAAACCCTCCGCCTTTTATCATTCTTGTACTTAACCAACCAACACGTGAAGTTCGACAGTGGAAAACACAAAATACCATTATCTTAGAAAATCATGGAAACATTTAAAAAGAGAATTTACGACTTGCTTTTGTAATAAAAAAATACTAATAAAATTTCATTTATAAGAATATTGATTACAACGCTCTTAAGCTCAGATAATTGTTGTTATATATGATGACTATTCGGGAAGTTAGATTCGATCGGTTGATAATGGAAACCACAGTGAAAACCAAAATGTTTGATTTGCACCTGTTAACTACACCTTCCAGCTATTTTTTCACGCAGTCGCCGCTCCGACTAAGACATCTGTCATAGCATTATGCCAACTTTCCAATATCCTCGTCATAGAAGGTATCCTTGTGATACAAGATAGCCGCTTGTACTCTTTGCCAATTTTCTACCTCCATCTGCAGGTTGTTGTCTGTGCTAAAATTTTCTCTTCGTAGCCAGCAGCTCATGAGAGCAGAGATGAAAATCGGAACTAAGCCCGGTCTGTATGGTGGGTGCAAACACTTCCCATTGGGCACGCTGCTGTACCGTTCTCATTGTCTCTGCAGTGTGCGGCTGAAATCTGTCATGAAGAACGAATTGCGAGACAAGTTACGTTGGGTGGGCTGCATTAAATCAAGCGAAATCTCTCACCGGCACTCATACTTGGGGGGGGAGGCACTATCTTTACGTGCAGGCAGCATCTTTACGTGCTCACTGTGAGCGCAGAACTGAATACAGGGACGTGACTACAGGCATACTAGACACACAACCCAACATCTGTGCAAAGCATCATCTGATTTTAGCTTTGGTTTTCATTCCGCAGTAGATCGGGTCTTACTTTCCCAATAGTAAATAATCTAATTTCGATAAAATTCTTTGGTGTGTGGCATCGTCATATACAATAAAACTCCTAAGGTGTGGCTACTGTTGTAAGCAGTCTTCATCAGGATCGCTACTTCTGCTTTGTGATTACCGGTTTACGTAATGATGAGGCAAATAATGTCACCATAGCAGAGATGAAACCCATTCTAGCAAATATATGAACTGCAGATGTGTAAATACTCTGTCATAAGCGATTTCGGCAGAGGGTAACTGAATAAAACTTCACAATCCAAGATCGCTAAGAAAGTATTTTATCGGATGACCGGTTTTGACAGAGCTTCACTATCATCATCGTATGTTACGCTTTAATATTTTTACAGCATATTGTCCATCAGCGTTGCTAGACGCTTCGCATTGCTTATGCATTTCCCACTACCATATGCAATATGAAGCCACTTACAACACTGATGGACAACGTGCTGTAAACAATTTTAAATCATCCGATCACGACAACATAACTCCGTCGAAACCAGTCGTCCAGACGACAGTCCGTTGGACGTCCAATCCTCAACAAAGAACTTGGTGCTCGAAGGCTTGCCCCGTCTGTAAAGCATGATAAGCGGTGATCTGTGGCAGACCTGACAACTGGTGCAGCCCAAGTGTTTCGAAGCACACCGTTCAGCGGACGTTGTCGGACACGTGGCTCCGCAACATACGGCCACTACGCGTCACCATTTCGACCTACATCGTCAGTTGCGTTTGCAGTAGGTACGGGATTATCGGGACTGGACCGTGAATCAATGCAAGGCGCCGCTGATTGCGGTGAATCAAGTTTCGTGCTACAGCAGCTTGACAGTCGTGTCCGAATATGCTGTAATCCTGGCGAACGGGCATCTGTGGCACCTGTGATAGTACTCTAAGGCACCGTGGTACCTGTGGACTACATGAACATCATTGTGTAACACCCGCTTCCCTTCGAACTTTATGTCTTCCTTGACGGTGATGGCATCTTCCAGCAGGGTAACTGTCCTTTTCCCATTGCCGGAGCAGTGCTACAGTGATACGAAGAACATGACACTGAACTCGAGTTGCCTTAACCCTAAAACCCTCGAATAAACACGTTTGAGGCGCTACGGACATGAATTGCATTGAACGACTCTTCGTTCGTGTCTTGGTATAATGTTTTACGTATTATGAATGAAATATAGACAACAATGTTGTAAAATTCTACGATAATTATTATTTGTTACACGAACCGGTTTTCAGCTGTTATGCCATCATCAGGTACAAAGATAAGTATGTGAAGCAGTCAAATTTTGTTGGATCAAACATTTTAAACTAGTGCGTGTATAGAGTATCTCCATTTACAGAGATGAAAATATTAATATCAGAATTAGGAATAGAATAAGAGCGATTAATTCAGTGTAAACGGGATATAAGATGAATCGACCAAGATAAATATGACAGATTAACTAATGGACTACGGACAAATTACCATAGTTCTACAGAGAAGAAAACAATTGAACAATAAACTTTGGTGACATATTCAAAGGATGTGGCTGTAAAAAATAACCTTTCCTTTAATAGGTCCTAAATTAAAAACAGATAAGATGTAATAGTGACATTAAGCAGGTGAGTGAAACAGCTTTGGATAAACAAAGTGAAATTTTTTTACACAATGAGATAAATTATAGGAACTGGAATAAAGGAAATGGGGCAAGTGAACAAGAGGAGTAATTTGCAACATGGTCTGGATGGGATTATGAGTAGAACCTCCAGTTATAAGTGGCGAGTAAGAGAATTAACTCTGGTCATTCAGTGCTAAGCTTCGATTGAAGGACACGTGTTTCTCACTTTCCATTATATCGAGATAGTTCATCTTCCTTCCCCTATGGATATGATGTAATGCTTTATGTCTCACCTTGTTACTACGGCCTTCTTCAAGCAGGTGATCTGCAAAAGAAGAGTCTCCTTTTCTAAGTTTAGAGCTTCTGTAGTGTCCCTTTTAGGTTCAAATGGTTCAAATGGCTCTGAGCACTAAGGGACTCAACATCTGTGGTCACCAGTCCCCTAGAACTTAGAACTACTTAAACCTAACTAACCTAAGGACATCACACATGTCCATGCCCGAGGCAGGATTCGAACCTGCGACCGTAGCGGTCACGTGGTTCCAGACTGAAGCGCCTAGAACCGCACGGCCACACCGGACGGCTCCCTTTAAGGGGGCACAAATAGCCATGCCAGACTGACCTTTGGAATATATCACCAAAATTTCTTATTCAGTTGTTTTATTCTATGTACAACTATTGTAATTTGTCTGTAGTCCCTTAGTTAATATGTCACATACTTATTTCAATTAATTAGTCTTACATCGCATTTACACTTAAATAATCCCTTCTGTTTTATTCCTAATTCTATCATCAACACTTTCATCTCTGGAAATGGAAATATTTTTACTTTTACCAGTTTAAATTCATTGATCCTACAAAATTTCACTGCACAATACACTTATCTTTGTACCTGATGATGGCGTAATAGCCATTCGAATAACAAATAAAAAATAGTCTAGAACATCATACCTGTGTTGGTTGTGTTTCATTCAATAGGGAGAATTGCCTGTGTATGTGTGTGTGTGTGTGTGCGTGTGTGTGTGTGTGTGTGTGTGTGTGTGTGTGCGTGGGTGCGCGAGGGTGTGTGTGCAGCATTGTCCTGGAACGCATGAAACCGGATCAACCAGACGTATGACTTAGTGGCGACAGACAATTACCACTGGTATAAGGCACACCTAGTACATTGCGTCAACGGCGGAAAAATTATTTAAGCTAATTGCTAGAACACCTGTAACAATTTCAACCGGATTTAGTATATATGTGACTTTCTATCTCGAAAAATATGCTGATGGCTACAGCTGAAAATATCCAAAGCGAACGATATTACTATAAGTCTGTTATTTTTCTTGGCTGATTCGTGCACATTTAAACAGGGGAAGAACGGGAGTGAATTCAGTTCATATTTTGTTGTGTCCCATCCTTGATTGTAGTACTTTTTCCATCTTCAGCAACTGTGTTTTGTTTTTATTTGTGGAAATAATTAGCAGAAAGATGCGTAAAAGAAATTTTTTCGGGCACCTACTGCCGACTTCAGAAGGATGAAGCTATCGCACTATTTGTGAGCGTCAAAAACGTACGCAGCATAGTTCTGTGGTCATGTACATCATAGTGCTTGTACAAATATGCTATAAGGAAAGCAAACGACAGTTGCAGACATTATGACAGAACTGGGGCTAATCAGCTAATCATTAGCAGATTAGGTTCCTGTTCAGGTATGATGTCTGCACTTGAAAAAGCTCAGACATTGCCGGCGAATGATTGTCATCTCGTTGAGATCGAATGTTCTGCCGGCCGGCCGCTTCTTCCCAACACATTGCGACGCCGTAACTCGTCTTCGTGTTCTTCGGGAGCACATGATGAAGATGTAACATTATGGCGTCGAAGTATCATGTTGAGAACACGCGGACGACCGGAAGATCAGCCAATTTCAATGAGATATTTGCACTTGTTGTTTGGTTTCTTGCAGTCATCTTATTTTTAATGCTCACAAATAATGTGATATTTATATGATTCTGAAGAATGGTACTACATGTCTGATACCGTTAAAGTAATGAAATTTCCTTTTGTGCAACTGGGTGCCATACTTAATGGTTCTGACACCGTATTTTAGTTTTCTTCTTGTGTGTAGTTTCTTAACTGGACTGGACTCTTATAACCATAAGATTAAACGACTCACAAAGGAATGCTTTTGTATAGCCGTACAAGTTTAAAAGTAAACAGTCCGCTCTCAACAGTATAGTCAGTAGGCTAGTCCGCCAGTAGGAACATGACGCGGCATAACAACCTAGATTACGCCTTCAAATGGCTCTAAGCACTATGGGACTTAACATCTGAGGTCATCAGTCCACTAGAACTTAGAACTACTTAAACCTAGCTAACCTAAGGACATCACACACATTCATGCCCAAGGCAGGATTCGAACCTGCGACCGTAGCCGTCGCGCGGTTCCAGACTGAAGCGCCTAGAACCGCTTGGGCACTCCGGCCGTCGATTAAGCGTACAATCTGTCCTTTGTCAGTGGGTTTCCTTAGTCATGGTCTGTGTCACCCCTTGTATGGTTCTATATTTTGTCTCTGCTTCGTTTGTATACCTTTGTAACAGGTGACATTTCTACTCACGTATGCGGAATTTGCTTGGAATTTCCGTGCAGTACTCTGGAAAGAGTCAAGCCCGAGTTCAGGTCAATTAAGAAATTTTAAGAAACCTGTTTCGTCAGACTAGTGTTCTCAGAAATGGCAGATCTGCGGTCAACAACGACGTTGTGCGTGACTCCGTTAATTTGCGCGGAATACGATTCATCGTAGTGGGGCCTGTTGGCGACCACATTACAGTGCACAGTGGTGGGAGATTTCGTATTTGCATGCACAGTAAATGAAAGCAGCAGACCACTGTCAACGGGTTATCACTTCAGGGTTATCACATCATCAGTAATGGAATGCCTTTTGTGAGCGACGAGTGATTAATAGTGTGTAAATAAGAACAGTACTAAGCATCAGATACCCTTTATCAGGACCAATAAGCGCTTCAAAGATCATGTCACGTCAGACACATGAGGTCACTTATTTGGTGTTTTACTATTGGAAAAGAATTTGTGAAGCTTTTGAGGAGTTCATTGTCGATTCTCAAAAACAATTACATTACAAAAACAGAACGATGTACAATTAATAAAACGGAAGTACTGATTGAAGGTAAAAAAAGATTAAATGCAGTATGTCAAGCTATGTCAGCCTACAAGGAACGTTGTGAAAATTAAAACAAACAAAAATACCCAAACTGGCATGTAAACAGCAAACAATGGCTTAGAATGTGCACCGTAGGCGAACGAGCCAAGAGGTGCGCCTTTAAGAAAAGAAAATTCAACTGTCCTAATAACCAGTGAAATGTGGGATCAGTTAAGAAATACTGGCTAAATATTTCAGGCGGTACTGAGTGTCGGTGTCAGAGATACGACGCTGCTCGCATGTTCTGCAGGAAGTTGGAAGACGACACTGACAAATACTGCGGATTATTTTAACAAGATGAGGAGTGAAAGTCGCATTTGCACGCCTCTGATCGCATGTGAACGAACCTGATGGCCTTTCATGACTTTCGTAATGGAATGGTGGTGGAATGCTGTAGAGTCGGTTATATTTCAAGTAATTTGTTTCTAAATTTATTTCATATTGTTATGTTTTGGTTTGTTTAATTTTTCATTTTAACTGGTTCTTAGGCGAGATTTCTTGTTGTTTTTTCTTTAAATATTTGAAACAGGTGAATATTTTTGAATATTGTAGTTTAATATTCTTAATAAATTAATTATGAAACACTCTTTTGAAATTATGAATATAGCCGTATAGTGGCCTTCATTATGAACACAAATGATTCGCGAATTTATGTCCTGTTAACTGGACATGGTTGTTCAGGGCGCAAAAAGTCGCTTGGTTCGCCTATTCACGAGCTGCTGACCTGTCTCTGCACAGGATAGTCCAAACATAATTTTGTCGCTTCGTAGATATAGATGGTGAAATAACTTAAAATCTGCAGTTGATTGTTTTTCATTTAGCTCTAACTGAGCCGCTGGTCACTTTTCAGTTTTAGAACACCGCTGGCAGAACGTCAGATTTTGGTAATAGTTTCCGGAGACAACCGGAGCTGGTGTGTCACTGTAAATCGCTATACTAAATTACGGTAATATCCTCCGGAATTATTTGCGTGCAGTCAACGTCATCTCTCGAGATACGTAGGAGGTAAATTCCCTAATGAACTATCCCTCCTTCGGATTTCCTTTGCTGAATATTTGCAACGTGATCTGCCACATAATTTGCAGTTTTTATCCTCCGCTCCTGTGGAGTACAGCTTTCACGAGCCCATTTGCAAAGTTAGCCGGACGTAAGACGTACGTCTAATGGCCGAGATCGGTGATGCCGCAATCCAGTTCCCTGAATACCTACCGCGCGGCCGGCCGTGTGACAGCTAAAACACAGCGCGGGCATTCCGTCCGATCTCCATCAGCGGTCGCGTAATTACCGACTGGTGGCATTTCCTGCGGATTCGCCGTCCCGTCTCCACGCGGGTGTTCCTCTGGAGCAAAGTAGCCGTCTACTTAGACCGCAGCGATGACGCAGCCACCGGCAGTTCTGCCGCTTTTCGCCCGCTGCTAGTCGTGAATCACCGTCTCCAGGGAAACCGCAGCCCCGCACCGCTGCAGGCACCCGGTTCCGACGTCAGAGACAATGACTGGAAATGGAGCGCGGAGGAGCGATGCAGGGGAGCTAGTATTTCCGGTCACTCGACAGACCACCTGCAATGGGAACTCAATGAGACTGACTGACGCTGCCCACCAGTCCCTGTGGCCTTGTATCGACTGCCCACGTCGACTACACTCTGTTCAAAATTACTTCAGCATCGACACTTCCGTTGGAGCACGTGAAGGCACGGAGCGAGGATGTCACGAAGAGATGCTACATCTCACAACGAACACAGGTATAAGGTTATATTTTATTCACCTCGCCCACGCTCAGAAAGTATTCGTCGTGCTAAGATGGAACTGTCCTCAGTGTGTATAGGAAACGCTGCACTACTTTTTCATCTTAGATTTATTTGCAGCAACAAATCTTTCGGATGATACAAGAAAGCTTACTAAAATGCATATCACGATGACGTTGTAGCATTTGCGATAAGCGAGAAATTTTTCTTTGTTGAAGATACGTGGAAGTATCATTCAAGCACAGCGTTCAAAATAAATCATCTTAGGCAAACTTTAGATCTGTCAGATATCTCGTCACTCGTGCGTGTAAACCGTGGTCTCATTGCGAGAGCCGGCCGGTGTGGCCGAGCGGTTCTAGGCGCTTCAGTCTGGAACCGCGCGACCGCTACGGTCGCAGGTTCGAATCCTGCCTCGGCCGTGGATATGTGTGATGTCCTGAGGTTAGTTAGGTTTAAGTAGTTTTAAGTTCTAGGGGACTGATGACCTCAGATATTAAGCCCATAGTGCTCAGAGCCATTTGAACCATTTTATTCATTGCGACAAACAAATCGCTAGGTACAAAATAAACTGGTTTTCTGAGCACCCACGCATCTGTCTGTATGTTCCGCCCCTATCAACAGCTTAGGGCCAGAGATGATAGGGAAAAGAGCGTGTTGCGTTGAATTGTTAGTATTGATATGACGGTGTTGAAACAGTCCGGGTTCTGTAAGAGTGACCAGTAATCTGTTGAAAGTTGTATGTTTCTTTCTGCGATAAGTGAGGTTGCTGGCCTGCAAAGATCTTGGAGAAGAGTTACCACGTCTGGTTGGAGTCAGCAGTTCAAAGGTTGTAAAGATCGTCGTTCTGTTCCTCATCGTACTGCGAACTGTCGTTTCTGACCATGGAAATGTGTGGGAAACAAGGCCCTATAGGAAGGGTTGGTTTCATTGGAGATATTTATGCATCCTCCTGAGGCCTTTTCGTGTCGATTCCGAGCAGCAGTGTCTTTGAAATTTTTACCTCGGCCACACTTAAGAGAACGTGTGATTTCTACGCTTGGTTTCGTGGTTCTGACCTTTGCTGCAGAAGAGTCAAAAGAAGGGCTCAAATGTGCGTAAAAGGGGAGGGTGGGGGTGTAACGACTTTCTCAACGTGTGGCACGACCAATGTGACGATGGGCAAAACTGTCGTGAAATTTAGTGCCAATATGTCTTAACACACATCCTATCACCCTGTCCCGTCTTCTTACCACTGTTTTCCATAACGTTCCTTACTTCGCCGATTGTGCGGAGAGTCGCAAGAGACTGGAAAGAAGCGCAGGTGACTGCAGTGTAAAAGAAAGGGAAAAGAACGGACCCGCAAAGCTACAGACCTAACTTCTGTTTGCTGCAGAATCCTAGAACATATTCTCAGTTCAAATAAAACAGACTTTCTTGAGACTGAGAAGCTTATGTCCACTAATCAGCATGGTTTTCGAAAGCCTCTTGAAACATCCCCTTAGAAAAATTAAGAATGATCGTGCTCGTAAACCTCTTACGTTATTAGATTTTCAAACAGCTGAGCGAAACTGAACGTACTCATGCATTTCTCTCTTTACTTATTCAGATCAACACTAAATTGACACACAATATTTTTTTTAATTTTTAGCGCCACGCAATCTGACTTTCAATAATCCCCACAAAAGAATGGCCCTGACTAACAATATTTACCTTAATAGGGTTCAAAAGTCATAATATGTATATCAGTTCATGACATCCAGTCTTACAAATTTCCTTTTTCTGACGGACACACCTCCAGATCTTCCGCTCTCAAAAGTCTGTCATTTCTCTTCCCACATCCACCACTGCTGGCGGCTCACCTCCAACTGCGCAACGCTACGCGCTGTTCACATCCAACTGCCCAACACTACAATAGCAAATATTCCAACAATGCAAACCAGCCACAGACTGCACACAGCACAGTCAGTGATTTTCATACAGAGCGCTACGTGGTGTTGCCAACATGGAAACCTAAACAGCCTACTTACTCTCTCTCCTGCGAAACTCAGCTTACCCTTTCCACACGTGATATACCGAGAATTGTAGACGAAGGGCAACATGTAGATTCCATATTTCTAAATTTACGTCACGCGTTTGACATGATGCCCCATTACAGGCTCTTAACGAAGGTACGAGCATATGGAATAATTACACAGATATGTGAGTGGCGGGAAGACATCTTAAATAATATGTTGTCCTCGACGGCGAGTGCTCATCAGAGACAAGGCTTTCGTCAGGAGTTCCTCAGGGAAGTCTGATAGCACCGCTGTTGTTCTCTATAAATATAAATGGCTTCAAATGGCTCTGAGCACTATGGGACTTAACATCTGTGGTCATCAGTCCCCTAGAGCTTAGAACTACTTAAACCGAACTAACTTAAGGACATCACACACATCCATGCCAGAGGCAGGATTCGAACCTGCGACCGTAGCAGTCGCGTATAAATATAAATGATTTGGGGGACAGAGTGGGCAGCAATCTGTGGCTCTTTGCTGATGATGCCATGGTGTATGGTAAGGTGTCGAAATTGACTGATTGTAGTAATATACAAGACGACTTAGACAAAATTTCCGGTTGGTGTGATGAATGGCAGCTAGCCTTAAATGTGGATAAATGTAAGTTAATGCTGAAGAACAAACATGTAATGTTCGGATACAGTGTTACTAATCTCTTGCTTGACAGTCAAGTAGTTTAAATAACTGGGCGTAACGTTGAAAAGTGATATGAGATGGAAAAAGCATGTGAGAACTGTGGTAGGAAGGGGGAATGGTCGACAGCACTTTACTGGGAGAATTTTAGGAAAGAGTGGTTCACCTGTAAAGGATGCCGCATATAGAATGTTGGTGCGAGCTATTCTCGAGTTCTGCTCGAGTGCTTGGGATCCGAACCAGTCGGATTGAAGGAAGGCATCGAAGCAACTCAGAGGTTGGCTGCTAGATTTGTTGTCGGTATGTTCGAACAACAAGTAAGTATTACGGAAATGCCTCGGGAACTCAAATGGGAATCCATGGAGGGAAGGCGAGGTTCTTTTCAAGAAACACTACTGAGAAGGTTTAGAGAACCGGCATTTGAAGCTGACAGCCGAACGTCTCTGCTGCCGCCAATATACATGCCCCCAATGTAAGGACCACGAATATGAGGTACAAGAAATTTTGGTTCATACAGAGGCATGCAGACAGTCGTTTTTCCCTCACTCTATTTGGGAATGGAACAGGAAAGGAAATGACTAGTTGTGGAACAGGATATCCTCCGCCATGCACCGTACACTGGATGACGCAGTATCTAGGTAGATGTAGATGTATTCATTATGACTCATATGGTGTACCCACGGTCCCTGATTAATGCTGTGCGCGAAACATACATTGATAGAAATGGCTTCCTCAAACTAAGGCCTGTGTTTCATACTAGTAGTCTTTCGACCAGAACTAATGCGTAGTAAGGTAAAATGGATTGCCACTGGTGCCTCTCTACTGAAGTGTCGGCGTCCCAGTTTCACATTTTTTTCCGAACACATACGACCACAAGTCTAGCGGAGTCCAAAAGTAACTGTGACAGAACTTCTCCTACATACGATTGACGAGTGGCTAAAACAGACTCGATGATTAATATGAGTCTTTAGTGATATGGAAACGTTAGCGCTCCTAAATAGCGTCAAAATCTTATTCAAAATGGCCTGGGGAGTGTAAATTGTTAATTGAAGACAGTGACAAGGCACGTTTGAAAAATGAATGCAGGCAACGTTATTTCAATATACTGTAAACGGACATGGCTACAAAGAACATTTGGCGCTCAAACAAATTTCCCGCTGATCTGGAAGAAGAAGGATTAGGATTTGATAAAGCACACTTTCTAGAGACCCTGACGAAAAGTGTACGTTTCTGTTAGAAGAACTTCCTTTGAAACTGTTATTTTATTGTGTTGAACAAAGCTGTAATTCATTAATTATTACTTAATACGGTGTTATAAACAATAAAAGTAAGGACAAAATTATATGCTACACATAACATTTAACTACACTTTCGGTCATCTATTACTCCATGCTCTTCCAGAAAGCCACATGGTGGCTTTGTATCAGTATGAATGTCTAATGACAACTGATAATTAGTGACAGACTAGCCATCGAACCCAGATTTCCTGTCATCTTGACGTTTAGCATAACTGAGCTGGCTGAAATTTTATTGCCACTGTTTCCACCTGTGATGTGAGAACTCTATATGGAGGGGCTCTCCCACAGGGAGACATTTTTTTCAGTTGTCAATACACATTAATTATATTTTTTTCAGTTGTCAACACATATTAATTATATTACATTTCCAGCATAACTGAATTGCTCTCACAGTTAAACATTTAGCGGCTCTTGATCTTCATTGAATTATTCTCCGTCGAACCTTTCATTTCGTTTGAATGCATTTAACTCTTTTCATTTATATCTGCGAAATGAATAAAAGGGCTTTATTTAGTAAGTGAATGAAAGAATGCCTGTCACCAATAAAGCCGAACTATGCTCGAGCACGTCTCGGCTGAGTTCGGAACATCTCGGATGTACAGCTTAACATCTCAATTAGCATTATGGTGCTGTATTCTTCAGTCGGCACGACTTTCTTCTATTTGACAATATCGTGGTGTCAGAGCAGTTTATATGTTCGTGGAAAAAAAGAAGCTTGCACGTCCAGTGGCTGTTTCCACAAAAACAGGCAGCCTAGCGATCTATCGTCTATTACGCGATGTGCAGTCGCAGAATCGATGACTACAGCAAATTTGCTATGGAAAGACATTACAGTAGCTTGCAGAAAGAATTTGAAGATTTAGTTGACGATCAAACAGCAAAAAATTACAACAACTGATAGATGGGACTCATTGTTCTATACATCAAGGAGCACATGTGCTAAATTTACAAGGCATGGAGCACGTGATGCAATAGGTTATACGAACAGTAAATTTCCTGAAGTCGCACACATTATTCCACTGTCAGTTGCAATAATTTTCAATGAACCTGAATGACGAGAACGGAAAACTTGTGTATTACTGAAAAGTAGATTTTTAAGTTAAAGGAACGGTTTTTCGATTTAAAACGCGCTGTTATTGAATTCGTTAAAGACTTAGGATGTATACGCAGGAGTACTTATTCTCCAACACTAAAACTTTGCATCTGCAACCATTTTCTATCATATACTTGTTTGTATAGTCTCGTCTTCTCTGTGAGATTAACCAGTGCGCCTAACCTTTTCCTCCCGTGGATGATTCACTCTCAGTAACTTGGGGATCTTATTTACCCACTCATTCTATTCTTGACGAAACATCAGATCTGCTGGTGTGAAATTTGTGGTAGTACTTTGCAAATAGTTCATGATTTCTTCAAATTTCCCCAGGTAGTCAATCCATGCGGATTGTGTGGCATGGCAATAGGTATGCATAAATCTATTTAGCTCTCTAAAACTCATTTCCACAGTATTTCGTTTGGAATGATACTTTGAGGTAAGAATTCGTTTAATACCAACTCTGGTTAATACATTTCTCCAAGCAAAACAGTAAATTTGGAAGCATTATCCGACAGTACTGCATGTGACTCGCGCACCCACAGCACGAAGTAGTCAAGTAATCGTTTTAGGTTGCTGTCTTTAACGGATACACCTCTACATATTTCGTGAAGACGTCAGAGAAAGCAACTGTATACTTAACAGCCACTTCTAGTACCAGACATTGGCCCACCAACATCCACACAAATGATGACTAGCAGCTTATTCTGGTACAATTGAAAGCAATGGACCCTTACAACCTTTATTGTCTGACTTCTTCTTTTATCATAATTGACAGTAGTGAATCTCATTCAACACCTTACACCTGATGTCCTGGAAGTAACTCTCTTATGAACAAAATGCCCTCAAACGTGGTGCATGTTCCATATGAGCCTCTTTTCATAGTCACTGGAAATGCAAACACATCAATTCTTTGCATTTTTCACTCCTATGAAATAGCGCTTGACCTACTATTTTATAGAACTTGTGTAATCAGTGATCCTGTTGCAGCTGAAGTAACTGCTGAACCTTTGACTATCGATTATCTTGTTTTTATAATCCAGCCATACTATGGAATAAGTCCTAGTGGTATCTCCGATTGAATTGATCTTACATTAGCAAAACAGTAAAATCTTCTGTTTGTTCTCGCACAGCTGTTTCCTGATTGAGCTCCTCTGGCAATCACGATAGTGAATCGACAACTACATTCTCGTTTCCACTAACATATACAAAATTAAAACTATGCACCTGTAAAGTCAATGACCAACTTGCAAGTCTTGAATGTAACAACTTACAATTTGCAAAAATATTGCAGCTCGGTGATCACCATGTACAGACGTAAGTGATCTGTAGAGATAATAGTGATTCTTGAACAGAGTATTCGCTGTTACTAGCTGAAACTTACTAGAGAAAATTACACTTTCTCCCCTCTCATTCCTTTTTCCAAGCCCATATTCTCCTGTAACCTTTTCTTCTACTTCTTCCCCTACAACTGCATTCCAGTGTCCCATGACTATTAAATTTTCGTCTCCCTTTACGTACTGTATTCCCCTCTCATTACCCTCATACACTTTCTTTACCTCTTCATCTTTAGCTTGCGACGTCCATATATACCTCAACTATCGTTGTCGGTGTTGGTTTGCTGTCGATTCTGATAAGAACAACTTTATCACTGAACTGTTCACAGTAACACACTCTCTGCCCTACCTTCCTATTCATAACGAATCCTATACCTGTTATACCATTTTCTGCTGCTGTTGATATTACCCTATACTCATCTGACCAGAAATCCTTATCTTCTTTTCATTTCACTTCACTGATCCCTACTATATCTAGATTGAGCCTTTGCATTTCCCTTTTCAGATTTTCTAGTTTCCCTGCCGCGTTCAAGCTTCTGACATTCCACGCCCCGATTCGAAGAACGTTACCCTTTCGTTGATTATTCAGTCTTTTTCTCACCGTCACCTCCCACTTCGCAGTACCATTCGGAGATCCGAATGGGGAACTATTCAGGGATCTTTTGCCAATGGAGAGATCATCATGACACTTTTCACTTACAGGCACATGTCCTGTGTATACTCGTTACGTGTCTTTAATGCAGTGGTTTCCATTGCCTTCTGCATCCTCATGCCGTTGATCACTGCCGATTTTTCCGCCTTTTAGGGGCAGTTTCCCTCCCCCAGGACAACAGAGTGCCCTGAACGTCTGTCCTCTCCTCCGCCCTCTCTGACAAGGCCGTTGGCAGAATGAGGTTCTTATGCCGGAAGTCTTCGGCCGCCAATGCTGATTTTTAATCAGAATGCATACCGGAACAATAATCTATTCACGACCTGGGCTTCGAGCACCAGGCGAACTTCGCCATCTTGTTTCAGCACCACCAGGAGTGGGCTACTAGAGGCTGCTTGAGAGTTTGATCAAATCCCAGGAAATCATGCGATTAATTTCCTCTTATACTGCTGATTTCTGCCCCCGGGGTATGGGATAAAAGTTATGGCAGAAGATTTGGTGTGGGAGGGCTTCGAGGTTTCAAGTGCGTCCTTTTACGAGAGCTGGCCTGTCCTCAAAGTCCTTATAATATATCCGCTAATAGATACATGACTGCCTGCGCCGAAGCTACGGCCTTTAGTACCTTCAGAAACGGACTGGTTATTTGCTTCCTGTTCACGTTGCATTTTACTGTGTTGTGAACGGGTGCTGACCCTAGCCAAATTCAGTATTGGAACTTAAAAGTAGATACAGTAGTCTATGAATTTTAAGTATGTGACATAACAATACACTTTGTCGTTAATTACTGCATTAAATCCTGAGAAACATACAATGTTCTGCTTCTTTGTATGAGGAGATCTCATTCATAAGACTGGTACAGAAGAACTACAGTAGAGAAATACTAGCTGGGCTTACATGTATGAAATAATGTTCTCTCGTTAAATTCATCTGGCCAGTCTGCTTATCTCTTACGATGACACACAGGTCCACAGCAAAGCATTCAAAAAAGTTACATAACACAGATTAAACACTATGGACATTTAATATTACACGAAAAATTCCCCTAAAATTGGGGTCCTGTCACAATCGCCACCCTTAATGACTGTATATCTACTTGCTACTCATAAATTAATAAAGTTTTAAATGTTTCTGTTGTATGGAAAGTATAATACTACAAAGTCTGTGTAGCTTCTTGAATGCCTAGGCATCTATCATCAGGACAGATTTTACTTGCAAGTTTTGAAAGAGTTTCTACATTATTAGAATTTTCACAGTTGCTGTGATCTGAAAGAGAATTGTGCTGGATCGTTGCAGCTCTTTTCTGCTCTGTGCAGCTGATGCTACTAGACTCCGTCGTTCTCTCAAACGTTCTATATTTACACAGCTTTGCTATAGAGTGACCTGACTACGGGATAGGCGCAGCAGTACGCTCCGATGATTCTCGAGTACTGGCATCAGTTTAGAGGAGAGTTACTGATAAAATTAAAACAGTTCCGATAAGATGAGACCTATTCCGATGCAACTAGACTGTGCAAAGTCTCGAACCAGCACTTATTCATCAAGGGAGACGACTGACTATGTGCATGGATGTGCACGCTTACGTGTTCCAGTAAAGTTCGTTGTGAGTGAAAAAAGCTCACCTTTTTTACAAACTTTTATTTCTTTAATCTTCTTTTAGCCTTTACTAACACTTAATTACATTTAGGGTAACGTTTCTAAGCCTTAGCGCTTAAAGAAACTTCTATCGTTAAAAAAATATCTCAATCGCGACTCTTCAATAATACGAAATTTTTCATATACTCCTCCACGTCTGTTCTCACTATGCACTGAAAAACAAAAGTTACAATCTCCATTCCACCTCTTCTCCCCATTCCAATAACGTCAAACAGACATCACATTGCAGAAAACTTCTTTTCGCAATCGATATTCTCTGACAGTTGTAGTAGTACAGTGGTGTTTGCCAATATGCTCATTCGTTTATCTGCAGTTCTTACAAGATACATTAGATAAAGCTGACACAATAATATTTCATGAGTGTTGCACATCTCATTGTCAACATATAGAGGTGTTATTACAATACTCACTCCCCTCTAGAAGTCCTAGAAGTTTGTAAGGCGAATTTCCGAACACTCTGTTTAGTGGATTCCCTAAGGCGAAAATTGGTAGACTTAGTGGGGATTCTATAATTTATGGACAATGGACTTACTAGATTATTTCATCTGCCATGTCCACCGTAGAGGCAGGGTGAACGAAACTAGAAGGAAATATGTAGAATCACATCGTTAAATCCTCCACTCTGCGTCTTCCAGTGGATTTTGTTGCGTCAACATATTCCATCACTTTACTTCAAGTTTTATACGAATTGCTTGCCTTGTCTTTAATATTTGTCCTTCTAAATCTGATGTTTTCCTTGTGCCTATATGCCTTTTTTCTTTACCTTGAGCACTTTGGTAAACAACTACCCTACTTGCAAAGTCCATTTTACATTAGTTTTCTTGCAAGAAAACGTGTCGATGACAGACTTCTTGTGGCTCTCGAGTAACTGGGGCAACATATAATGTTATCGCTTCTGGCAGCTCGATCGTATCCAAAGTGTGCCACAGTTGTACCGTTTATCTAGTGGAATTACTTCGTATATCTGATTGTGTAATTCTTTGTCTAGTACCTCATCAGAATGATAGAACATTGATAGAAAGACTTGAATTTTTTTTTAAGCAAATATGGTCATTTTGCCAGAGATCACTTCAATGTTTCTGATGCTGCTATTGATTTCGTGTTTGCAGCAAATCCTGCACTAGAATTTCTTTCTTGACCTGTTCCTCTGTAACAATTTATAACGCTACTACATACTGTTTTAACTATACAGTCCTTTTCCACTCGAATAGTCTCTCTTCTGGTCCCAGAAAGTAGCAGTTTATTATTTATGTATATTAATTTGTAGGAAATGTTGTTTTTGTGCGTAACATGATATTGTGTATTGCAAAGAGAACCGGCTACAGCATAATGGGCCCCTTTGTCTGTAGTGGGTGACAATACGAAACAATTGTGTTGTTTTCCCTCTCCCACTGGCTCGTAAGGTCCGTGAATGCAGGTGTTCGATCAAACGGCTGGCCTGAGGAAACATGTGTCCTTCGAGATGTAGTCACCGACTTAAGGAGAAGACACACATAACGAGACATTAATAGAAATGCCCATAATTATTGCGATTTTAGTGATCGTTAATGAACCCTGACTTGTATCACCAAAATCTCGTTTGTCAGAAGAAGCTTAGGGGAAGAAGTCATAACTTCGACATTGCTCGGAAAACTCACCAAAGTCAAATAGTAATCTCACAGCCAGTAAGCAAAGTGTCACCGCGTAAACTGCTCTCAGTACCAAGAATGTTTCAAATGACACTTGAGTTCAAATCATAACCGAGTACCTCGCAACCATTCAACAGAAGAAGTCTTCCAGATGCAAACTATAAGGGGCAGACACATGAAAATAATAAGTAAAGTGTTTATTATTTCAAAAGTAATCGCCATTATTGTTAATACATTTATTCCACAGTGAGACAAGACAATCAGTGCCTTCGTAGTTCTTGTTGCTGTCTTCGGAGCCAAGATTGTAGCCAGGCATGCAACTCTTTGTCTGAAGCAAATCAACAGCCACGATTTCCTTCTTCAAAGTTCGAAAAATACAGGAATCACATGAGGAGAGGTCGCAACCCTATGTGTAAGGACTTGGCAGCGAAGCTTCTGCAGTGTAGACGAAACAAATTTGGCAACAGGTTGATCGGCATTACCCTGCGATAGAATGATGCCGTCCGTCAACATTGAGAAACCTTTGGACGTGATGACGCACTTCAAATTTTGCAAACCGTCCACGCACCACTATTCGTTACCTGTGGCGCCGTGTTTCAGAACATCAATGAACAGTTGCCCCTTACAGTCAAACAAAAGGGACAGCATGACTTTCCCGGAGCTGGCGTGCCAGTTGTCTGCGTAGAGTTGTCAATGCTAACAGCTAAGCAAAGCTGCGAGAAATAATCGCTGAAATCAATGTGGGACATACGACGAACTCATCCGTTAAGCGAAATTGGTCCTTAATAGGCTATGGCAGCAGACAACCGGCGCAACTGCCTTTGGTAGCAGCAAAGTCTCTCCTAAACTCGTGATCATATCTGCTGGACCCTGGACGACTGACAAACCGTTTCCTGTTGCACGGGTCTCGATTTCAATCGGTAAGAGCTGATAGTAGCGTTCGAGTGCGGCGCACATCCCAGGAAGCCTGGGATCCAAGTCGTCAACAAGGCATTGTGCAAGCTGACTCCATAATGGAGTGGGATGTGTTTACATGGAATGGTTTGGGTCCTCTGGTATAACTGAACTGATCATTGACTGTAAATGGTTATGTTCAGCTGCTGGAGACCATTTTCAGCCATTCATGGACTTCATATTCCCAAACAACTATGGAATTTTTATGGATGAGAACGAGCCATGTAACCGGGCCACAGTTGTTCGCAATTGGTATGAAGAGCATTCAGGATAGTTCGAGCGCGAATGATTAGGTCACGTGTATGACATGCATCCCATCTAAAATTTATGCCTCATAATCGAGAGGTCAGTTCGCGCACAGAATTCTGCAATGGGAACGCTTTATAAATTGGCTATGGAGCCAGCGTGACTCAATATTTCTGCACAAGACTTCCGACTTGTTGGGTCCCTGCCACGCCGAGTTGCTGTTCCGACAGTATATTAGAAGACATTACATGACATTTAACATCTCAGTGTATGTTAATGGTGCATGTTCCATTAGACTTCATCAAGCTATTGAGAATATCAGACTTTTAAGAAAAGTCCACCAAGGAGATATTTTATACTATCAAAACTATTCTCGGCAGTCTGACAGCTGTTTAAAATAGTGGAAGGGAAAAGGGAAATGTCTGAATCATCTTTGCTTTGCTGAGGAGAGGGGCTAGTGTAATTGGTTAATACAAACCATAAAAAAATGCACTGAAGTATGTTTTTTAACACAAACCTACGTATTTTTTAAATGGAACCCCGTTAGTTTCGTTAGCACATCTGAACATGTAAACAAATACGTAATCAGTGCCGTTTGTTGCATTGTAAAATGTTAATTACATCCGGAGATATTGTAACCTAAAGTTGACGCTTGAGTACCACTCCTCCGCTGTTCGATCGTGTGTATCGGAGAGCACCGAATTACGTAGGGATCCAAAGGGAACGGTGATGGACCTTGGGTACAGAAGAGACTGGAACAGCACATTACGTCCACATGCTAACACCTTTTTATTGATCTTTATCACTGACGCACATGTACATTACCATGAGGGGTGAGGTACACGTACACACGTGGTTTCCGTTTTCAATTACGGAGTGGAATAGAGTGTGTCCCGACATGTCAGGTCAATAGATGTTCAATGTGGTGGCCATCATTTGCTGCACACAATTGCAATCTCTGGCGTAATGAATGTCGTACACGCCGCAGTACATCTGGCTGCCACAATACGTTGTTTCATATCCCCTGGGGTTGTAAGCCCATCACGGTGCACATTCTCCTTTAACGTACACCACAGAAGAAAGTCCAGAGGTGTAAGATCAGGAGAACGGGCTGGCCAATTTATGCGTCCTCCACGTCCTATGAAACGCCCGTCGAACATCGTGTCAAGGGTCAGCCTAGTGTTAACTGCGGAATGTGCAGGTGCACCATCATGCTGATACCACATACGTCGAGGCGTTTCTAGTGGGACACACTCTATTCCACTTCGTAATTGAAAACGGAAACCACGTGTGTACGTTTACCTCACATCTCATGGTAATGTACATGTGCGTCAGTGAAAAAGATCAATAAAAAGGTGTTAGCATGTGGACGTAATGTGCTGTTCTAGTCTCTTCTGTACCTAAGGTCCATCACCGTTCCCTTTGGATCCCTACGTAATTCGGTGCTCTCCGATACACACGATCGAACAGTGGAGAAGTGGTACTCAAGAGTCAACTTTAGGTTACAATATCTCCGGATGTAATTAACATTTTACAACGCAACAAACGGCACTGATTACGCATTTGTTTATATGTTCAGATGTGCTAACAAAACTAACGGGATTCCATTTAGAAAAACGTAGGTTTGTGTTAAAAAACATACTTCCGTGCTTTTTTTTAATGGTTTGTATTAACCAATTACACTAGCCCCTCTCCTCACGCTCGGTCTGTGGAATCGATTCGTCAGTATTTGATGTGGTTTACGAAATATATCCAGCGGTAATGTTGGGTGACTCACCCTGTATATATATATATATCACTGAATTGATTGTCTTTCTTGCGTTAATCTTCACAGATTTCATTCTTCCTTCCACAACAACTTTACTCTAGTGTTCATTCTAATTTACTAGACTACCCAGTTTGTCCTTAAATGTCCCTTTACTGTCTCTGACACATTACTGTGTCATCGGCAAACCTCAAAGCTTTATTTCATTTACCTGACTAATTTCCTTTCAAAATTTTTCTTTAGGATCCTTTACTGTTTGCATAGTTTACAAACTGAATAACATCAGGGATAAGCTACTCCATTCTCTACCTCGCAGTGTAGATGTTCGGATAGAGATTCTGTACAGCAAACAGTCTGATTCAATCGAGGCTGCAGTGCTAAGCTGCTAGCAGTTGGTATTACAGATATTTAAAATGATACGGAATGTCTTCTCACTTGGCATGGCTACCGTTTTTACAAGATTTGGAAATGTTCCTTTCGTTTGCCAATTATATAACACTATACATCATTTTCCAACCACAGATTACTGGATTCAGAGTGTTAAATAATGCTTTCAAAATAATGTTGAAGATTACAACAATTCAAAGTACATAATTTCCTCTGGATATGCAAATGGGAACAAAATAAGGTATTACAAGTCACTTAATGTCAATGGAGCCTCCTACCATTACAAGCGTAGGAAGAACTTCACCACATATCGTAGTTCCGCATCACAAAAGTGTGGTATAGCAATTTGGGATATATTATTTTCATCGTGAGTGGGTGCAACATTCACAAGTAATTTCATTAAGGTCGATACTTGGGCTTCAGTCGATAGATTAATGCTAAGCAGAGATTAATTCAATTCATTTCGTTCTGTGTAAAAATCCTAATTACGGTATAGCAGGTACAGGTTATGTGTTTACTCATCACCGGAATCGACGTGTGTATATATCTCCGCCATAGCCGGTCTCAAGCCCAGTTGGGAAAGGTGAGGGAAGGAGTCACACACGAGAAATTTTATTTCCCACTTTAAAGACACATCCAGTCCACTTGCAAGTTTTACCACTGTTTTACCTATGTCCAGGACAAATTACTGACACAATCCTCACACGTAGACGAAGAAATTACGTTACATGAATATGGGTCTGAAAACGCTTTGTTTCCAAGGGAAGGAGTCACACACGAGAAACTTTATTTCGCACTTTAAAGACACATCCAGTCCATTTGCAAGTTTTACCACTGTTTTACCAATGCGCGGGACAAACTGCTGACACAATCATCACACGTAGACGAAGAAATTACGTTACATGAATATGGGTCTGAAAACGCTTTGTTTCCAAGCGTTCCTGTTGCCATTCGACGTAGGTCATTGCTTGTTTATACGTAACATCAACTGTTACAGCGATCAGTACGACCACTGCAAGCACACGGGTTACTACGTATATTTAATCACAGACTTGGCTCGTGTAATGGCAGTGCACACAAACGCTTTGATGGCAGCTGCCAATTTGATGAACGGATTAGCTGACGGTAATGGCGCTACGCTCAACGTTTGTACCGGGAGAGATTTCCACGACGAAGGTGCCCCGACAGGAAAAATTTTGAATGCATTGATCTTCGTCTTAAATAACATTGGGCGTTTAAGGATGACCCTCGTGACCGGGGGAGGCCTAGAAGGACAAGGACAACCCAACGGGAGGTGGTAATTTTTCATGCAGTTGACGACGACCCTGGTGTCAGTGCAAGATATGTAGCTGCGAAGCTGAATGTTCACTATATGATTGTCTGGCGAGCGTTACACGAGGACCAGCCGTATCCATACCATTTAGAGCGTGTACAGGCACTATCAGCATCTGATTTTCCTGCATGAGTACCCTTCTGCGAATGCTTTATTCATCAAAGTATCAACACTAGTTTTAGTGCAGCGGTGCTGTTCACAAATGAGGCGTCGTCATGGACTGTGCGGCTGGTCCCGGCGGAGGTTCGACTCCTCCCTCGGGCTGGGTGTGTGTGTTTGACCTTAGGATAATTTAGGTTAAGTAGTGTGTAAACTCAGGGACTGATGACAGCAGTTAAGTCCCATGAGATTTCACACACATTCAATCCCCACGGAAGGCATAATGAAGATCTCCTGTAAGAAATGGTTGCATGTGGTATGCTGGTGCGTTTTGTTCGTGAGTTGTAGAAAATTAGTTATAGAATAGAAAAAAAGTGTTTACAGACCCATGTTCATATAACATAATTTCTTCGTCTACGTATGAGGAATGTGTCCTGCTATTAGTGCAGTACAAAAAAAATGGTTCAAATTGCTCTGAGCACTATGAGACTTAACTCCTGAGGTCATCAGTCCCCTAGAACTTAGAACTACTTAAACCTAACTAACCTAAGGACATCACACACATTCATGCCCGAGGCAGGATTCGAACCTGCGACCGTAGCGGTAGCGCGGTTCCAGACTGTAGCGCCTAGAAGCGCTCGGCCACCCCGGCCCCCCGGCCGGCAGTCCAGTACATTCTTGATACATCCCCCACAGTTGCACTGAGTCATATGCTCTCCCAAGATGTAAGTAGTAAAGCCGTCATTAACATCAAAATTTATTTGAATACCACAGTCCCTTACTAGACATGATCGTATTGGAAGTGGTGTGCTGTCGCCTTTCTGCTCCTTTTAACTGACTTGCCGTAATAGGAGGGATGTACAGCTCCACGTATGTTGAAACAAATTTTAGGCTTCCAGCCGGCCGTCGTTTAATACATTGCACGTTATTTGGACTGGGCAAACTCGTTCATCCGTGGGAACTAGTTCACTGTTGATTGCTCTTTCTTGTTAACCGTTCGTTCTTACTCGTTCACCGTTGTGAATGGTATATGTTTCTTATGAAAGACTGAAAATTAGTAGCATAGGTGACTGAAGATGGAAGGCGCCAAGAGGGGGCACTTGCCTCCCCTCTGAAGCACAGAGTTTTTACTCATTACAGAATTCTCACAAACTTGTAGAAATAATCTTCGTGATTCCGCAAAACCTCTGGTTTAGCGAACTGTAGCGTTGTGTGACTGATCGCAGTGAAATAATATAAGGTGGCGCACGAAAATCCGGCCCCGAGTACAGACTGCTCGCCAATTAGTCGCGAATTGTTGACCGCTACGAGCAGATTAGACAAACATGTAATAGCTAGGCAGTAAAAAAATAACAACTAAGCTAAAGCAAACAGCATCGAAATGATAGGTGACGACTGGTGGGTTACAATGAGCAGTCTAGTACCCGGGGCCGATTTTTCGTGCGCCACCCTGTACCACTGAAATAATGTTGTAGAAGTTATCGTATTCTATTTACAAAATGTGACACCAGACGCTCGATTACGGAGCGCGGGCTTCATTCGGTTGTAAGTCCGTCTGCCTTCCATAACAATGAACATGCTGTTTTACCTTGCATCCAAAAAAGACTCGATTGTACCGTGCCGAATTTCTTTGCATGTGCAATAACAAAAAACTTGCTTTTCTATGTGTTCTGCTGTTTATGGAAATAGTGAAGCAAGTTTATATGCCATTTTGTTACCTGAAAAGATGTATGTATTACATACCACGTAATTTTTATGTAATTTACGTAATTATATAATACATTTTAATTACCGCTCGTGGACGCTGAATAGAATACGAAAAGAACCAGAAGTCCAGATTTCAAAAAAGGTTTGAAGCAGATCTAGAATGGGCGTGCCCAACGAAAGAAACGAACGACAACTCAATCCTGAACTAAGATTCGATCCGGCGACCTTCGGATTACGAACCCGAGTGCTTACGGCTGCGCCACGACGCTGTAGAAGATTATTAATCGCAGAGAGTATTTCACCGCAACGGTTTCTTTTAATTGCCGATTTTCTCGACAACGGCTGAGAAGTGCATCTTGGTGCTTTGCCACATTACACCTCTGGCCATGAGCTTTTATTATGCGCAGTATGAATCGAATTTGAATTTCACAATTGGCGGTCTCCCCTTGTGAGTTCGAGAAACGTCCTACCCTATTACCTTGTTGGACATTCCGAGATGAATCTTCCGCTGGATGTGAAATGCAGCAGTGAACATCGTCAACTTCCAAATGAACTCAGATATTTTCTTTTGAAGTTCATTTATTTGAGTTTCACTTTGAGTTCTCGGCTGAAAAGGTCTTATTATTGGTATCCTCATTGTAAGCAATGTTCTTACATTTTATAAACCTGTTACTTTCTTTCCTTTGTTTCTGATACCATACACAGTCTCTTTTCGAAATACGGCGAGCCAGTGAATCCTTAACGTGTATGTTTATTTAAGGTTTAGTTACCATTTGTTACTTTGAATCCATAAGCTTTGTGTATCTCTGGGGCATTTGATAACTCAACGTCCTGCTAATCGATCGACTTCTAGATTCCACAGCACCATGCATTAAAGCAGTTTAGTATATGGTTCCATGGATCCATACATACTTAATACACAAATCGTTATTATAATAATGTGGAGCAACTCTGCGAAGACACAGTCTCTTAAAATCAACTGATTATTTAACTGTTGCAGACTGATGGCGTGTAATTATCTAAAGACGTTAGCTGTATTTCTCTTTTATTGTAAATGATTATGTAGTTATGTAGTTGGTGTGTGATAATATAAATTGTATTTACTGCACACTTATAATACCGAAAAGAGAAAGTGTTTTTTTCTCTAGAATAGTACCAAAAAAGTGCAGAATATTGTAACATGGACATTGTGAACACATTAGCCCGTATCTGAAGTGGTTGTTATTGAAATCGTTTTATGTTATTCGGTTAAAGTAAACGGAAGAGTGACTCGTTGCTGTGTGTTTTACTATTTTTTTTCTTTAAAAAGCCATCTAAATAGCCATCTTTGATATTATTTATGATGTATCCGTTCTCTCCAACCTCTCTAATTCTTGTTTGCGTTACTGCACTCACAATTACAGCAAGTTTCTTCCGATGTCATTATGTAATGCTTTTCTTTATCGATCAAGTGGGGTTTCGTACGAAATGAAACGAGAATCATTCCCCGCCGCTTTCAAATAAGAGTGTTAAGGAAATAGTAAAGCTTTTACTTCCTATACATGCTCACATGAACAGATATCGAGGTTAATACAAACAAAACACTGTGTTTATTGCTATGAAGGTAGACTAGTGCTTAACGTATTTCTCCATTACCAAGAATGGCGACAAATTACAATGAGTTCTTAATTTAGACTGCTTAGCGTGATTCGGACACGAGACCTATTATGTTAATCGATCCTTCGTGGGTGCAGCAGTGCTCTTATTCCATGATAATGGCTACGTGCGTTTCAAACTTACTGAAGAAATGGCGTTGCATACCACAGCAACGGGTACACTTTAGAAGTTTGACGACGATGTAGGAACATGACAGAGATCATCCTCTTGCAACAAACGACGGCTGACGGGCAGAAACGTCTTAGGTCTTTTCGATACCTTGAAGCAGGACAAGGGCAGTGCTTGGTCATCAGCTTACCAAGAGTTACAGATAGTTTCTAGACGCTAGCTTTAAATCTGTTTTTGAGACTTCAGAAGTTGCAAACTTTTGGAATAGTGTAATGCTAGAAACCAAACTCATAAGCTAAATCTGGAAGAAAATTTCATTAAACGTAATGCGGCGTATTGTGTAACAATAACGATGCTTCACGAAAAGCACAGTCATGTTGCGGTAAATGAGAATTGTACAATAGTTGCATAGTCAAAGTCCGCAACAGAATTTCACTAGAGACAATATCGCGTAATACTGGATAACAACGTTAGACAGATTGAAAGAAAGCGTTATTCTGAGACGTTAAAGAAGTTTCAGGCAGAAAACTGAAATTATATGACCAGTTGTATAAAATAATTTTATGTGTTTCTTCTAATATCTGTACTTACTATTTTAAAAACTAATATTTACATGTATACAAACAGTAAAGAACATTCTTTATCTTTAACAGCCACAAAATAAAAGCCCACTCAAGATGCTGCAACTGCAGTGAAACATGTTTGGTTTTAAAAAACAAAATTGTGTTTTGCTAAAGGCGGACCCCATCCAAAAACATATGTATTTTAACAATTATAGCAAGCACGGGAAAAAAGAGCTTAAACCCCAAGATGATTATGACTATTTTACTTAATGAAATGTGTGCCTTGCTTATAGTTTTATGTTGACTCATTGTTTTGAAAACTTTACAGTGGGTAGTTCTGAGAGATGCTTTTGTTCCACTCGCCACCTGAATACAGCCAGATTGTGTCGAATTTCAGCCGTAATTTGATCGTTCATGAATGAGCTGAGTGGTAACAGAAGCGTATCCCATAATGTGCACTTCTTGTCCATAAGTGGTAAATCGTGTCTTTTTCTTTGTGTGCTGAACCACTTGTTGGAGTCTCAGTTAAATGTGATGTGCGGTAAATGCGTGTTATTACGGTATCAGCTCCTCCACTCTGGACGCTGGGGATAGATTTTATTTGCTGTCGTTCGAGACATTTTGGCGTTTCTTTGTCTGAAGATCCTTATGGACTGTACTCTAAAAGACCAGTTACTATCCTATGATTTGTAGCAATTTATCTTCAAATTTGCTGATGAGTTGTGTCAGAAAAATAATACGATCTTACTGCACCTAATTGGTCAGTGAAACATTGCTATCCACCAGTGAAGTTAGGCTGTTTGTGTCAGTGTTTTCATTTTTCTTACCTATGTATTGCTACATTTCTCCGACTGACGTATAAGGTGCGGTCAAAACGTTTCTATCTGAGGGCTTTGCTGCAGCATATATGCAACCCAAAATGAGTATATAAGCGCCTCCAAGTACTCAGAGAGTTAGTGAGGCCATGGAACGGAAACTTTTTCATGGCCCCTTATACTATAGTTGTGCACTTTTTGTACCTTGAATTATTTTTGTATACACGTCTGGAGTATGAACCCTTCTTCATTAACTTGTACAAGAACAGCTTCACCAGAGGTCGCAGCTAGCCTAGGAACTACTTTGCTAGGCCAGGCAGGTGCTCGCAAATAGTTCCAGCAGATACATCCGCCAACGGGCTTTATAAGGCGGCGCACAGCCGGCAAAAAGCAGTTCGACGCACTGTTCGGAAGGATACAGAACTGCCGCCACGGCAGCTACGGCCAGACGCCTCCTCTAGCTGGCTGATCTCTTGGTACAGTCGACTAACCTCTTGACGTTGTGGAACTGTTTGTATTCGCTCCCCCTGAAGAGACGGGTCTCTTTTTATTATTATTATTATTGTTCGTTATTTTGTGTTTGTGTCGATCCGCAGTTTTGATCGAGTTGGTTGTTCTTTTGGATATTGTATTATTGTTTCGTTTTGATGAATCTAATAAATTGTTTTCGGAATTGTGTATTCTGCATTTCTATTCTGATAGTGCAGATTCAGTGGTGTCGAGTTGGTTTACGAGTTTCCCGTGTTTAATCGTTTGTTGTCCACTATGGCAGAAGGTATTCCAGATATTGATGAACCCCCAGTGCGAGTCAGAGCGTTGTTGTAACATATGCAACAAACGAACGAGCTCATTATTCATCGTTTACGGGCGATGTCCACCTTCCCCGTTGAGGTGCCTATGCTGGTATATCATCCAGCTCCCCCGCTTCTGGGCCTCCGTGCCACGCCCCCCTGCGTTTCCCAAGTTCGAAAAACTTGGGGGGGGGGGGGGGGGGGGGGGAGCAACAACGTCGCTCATCTGGAGCAAACATTTTATTGCTAATGATGTCACTGGCGACGTTCAGCGTCGCTCTTTTCTCCTCTCCTGTGTGGACCAAAACGTTTATCACCTTCTTTAACAGCTGCATCCCTATACAGAAGAAATCTCAAGTCTTTAATTTCATATCCGGCAAATACGAAGCGCTAGGACGATTTCTAATACGAACAAACAACGTAGGCGGAGAAACTACATTAAAGGCCCCTATGAGGGGGGTGAGTGGGGGGAGTAGCCGTGGGGGACTGATCTGATGTGATAGAAGAAGTGGATATCGATATGGGTGACTGTTGAGATTTCTTCACAGTTCCATAACGTTTCTGCTTGTGTGAAGTACAGTGTGGCCATCATGATTAAAACAGAGAAATTATTTTGTAAAATGAAGAAACTGCTCTACAACTTACCATTTAATCGATATGGATGACACAGGAGATTCAATACAAGAGTCAGTTAACCCAGCTCCATGGACACTGGGACTTTATGAGGTAGGGACGCCACAGTGATACGTTCTAGGCCGAATGTTTTTGTCAGTGTACATCAGTAATTCCTCGGATGACATAAATGCCTCTTCTAAAGATTTGGAAAGTAATAGGAAGACTGACAAAGGTTAATATTGAGTAACACTATCCATCTCCTAGAGAGATATCGAAAATTTTAAATTTTATGAGAGATAATACGTAAAAAGTTTCCTTGGAGTACCACATTCAGGGTCTTGTGTCAAAACTTAATACTGCATACATCACCTTACGATCACCTTACGAATTATCTCCACTGCCTCTAAAACTGCGAAAAGCATTCTTGGTTACAACGCTTACTTACGTGATATTGTGCTCTACAGTGCCACGTTTTGGGGCATCTTTCTGCATTTACAAACAGTATTCTTAGCCAAGAAAACGTTAGTCAAGCCGATAAGTGGCGTGAGTTCATTGAATTTCGGGCGGACAGTAGTTCAAGGATTTCACAATATTAATTATGTTATCCCTGTACCTAAAGTCCCTCACGAAACTTTTGGTTAGTAGTGTGAATTCATTCAAAAAGATCAGCGGGATTCACTCGTCTTAGATTCTCCAACCTAATTTTAGAAGCTCCCTTGTGACACAAAGCTTTCATTCTGTCCACTATTCGCTCGCTGCTGTTTTGAGCTGTTCCGCGCAACATCTACTTTGTGTACATGCTTCTGTAAGCGTTTTGTGTTGGTGATGTTAATTCCTTAAGTTACTTTTATAATTCTCTCACTTTTTGTTAAGACAGAATTATGACAAATGCCAAAGGGAACTAATAAAATGGTGATTTTAGGTACACGAGAATTGTCCCTGATAAAGTTATGTGCTTGTTCTGTGCCAAGGCGAACGACAAGGGTTATTCTGAAAGTAAGGAACGATCGGTATCGAAATGGAAAATACAGTGAAAAATCTGGTGAAGCTTTGCACAGATGCGTTGGGTGCTGTGTCTAGTACTCCCTTCGATCGTTCATGTCGCTCTTTTCAGTTCTGAGCTCACAGGGAGAACGTAAAGATGGCTAGGAATTAGTGTCTCCCGCCAAGTTTGAGGGCCAGGCGAAGGATGTCGCCTGAAGCTATGCAATCCACATAACATAACTGTCATGCAGTTCGTTCTACACGACAATTCTCGGTCGCACTCTGCAGCGTTTCCGATGGGAAGTGTTTCATCACCCACAATACAGCCCGTAATTGGCTGCCCCTAAGGTTCATCTCTGCTCAGATGTACCGCTGGCTATGAAGACAATATTTTGACACACAACGAGCTGCAGTTCAGAGAAGAAAATTGTTGAAAAGCAATGGCGGCTATCTTCTTTAACGAGGGCATGAAAAAGTTGGTAGAACGCTACTACAGATGTCTAAGTCTGAGTTGCGACTGTGTAGAGAAGTAGCTGGAAGGTGTAGCTAACCATTGCAAATAAAACAGTTTTGATTTTCACTGTGGTTCCCCTTTCGCAAACTATATTTCCATACTTTCCGAATAGCCCTCGTATTACAAGTTACTCGGAAAACTACTTGGCACTGTCGGTCTCTTTAAATTCTTTTCATTTCTCCTCAGCACTTGCGTCTGTGGCACTTGATAGTTAGTTACCACCCCACGAAAGTCAATATCGACTTTGAGATTCCGTACCATCTCAGATGTGTTGAGGGAACATTTGGAAAACTGAGCGTAAGTACATTTGGTAACCATAACTGTCTATGCAAGATGTCTAGTACACAAATCCATTGAACTTCCGAGTCTTTTGAATGCTTGCGGAACGTGGGTACCTTAAGTGTATCGCAATAAAGCTATTGAAATAATTCCGTCAGATGCCATAGATACTACTCAAACATTACTTCGCGTGACATCGCACGAACATTCCCTATTTGCAGGAGCCAATTTCCAGTTGTACTGTGGTTTAGGAGAGGCTACCATGTTGCACCTTAGACGGACGCTTAAACTGGTTCAAGATCGTTACTGACAAGTGGGAGACTAGCGCCCTTCACTGCTCAAATTGAGGAAGCGCTTCATCAAGGAATAGCTCTGGCCTAGGACTGGAGACAATGCGGCGCACCTGAAAAGTTCAAAACAAGAGAGCAGAGTAAACCTCTGGAGGGAAAGAACACGACCACTGCTGGTCCCTCATATTTACTTGTGACCTCTGAAATGAAAAGTTTGCATGAGAGACTTTGCTACTCACTACAAACCCCCAAGTTACGTGAAGACGTTTGCCAGTGATCAGCTAATAGCATCTTAAATGCAGAGTTATAGTAGTAACAATTAACATTACTCCAGTTTGACCAGATTTTGCAGCTGTCTCCATTTCCTGAAAGACTTTATCTTCTATACAGTACGTTGAAGACAGCATAGATTGAAACATGTTTTCATTATTTTGGTTCAAATGGCTCTGAGCACTATGGGACTTAACATCTAGGTCATCAGTCAACTAGAACTACTTAAACCTAACTAACCTAAGGACGTCACACACATACATGCCCGAGGCAGGATTAGAACCTGCGACCGTAGCGGTGGCGCGGTTGCAGACTGAAGCGCCTAGAACCGCTCAGCTCAAGCTCAGTGCGTATGTTCAGCACTACACGAAGTTCAAGCAGTGGCGATCATCCAGAATAGAGCATCTTATTCACGACTCGGAGGTACAGAGAAAGTTTCATGTTTCCGTACATATTTTAACTTCCTGGGCCGTAACGCGACATAGTGGTAGCAACCTACGTCGGTCTTCAACTGGGATCAGCTAATTACTTATGGTACCGACTGTTCCCGTACGGTTAGCTGAAGCAATTGAAAAATGCAATCGCCATATCAGTGTGACTCGACGGCTCCGCTGAAAGAGTAACTGCGAGTAGTAATTGATATACAAATGATCAGGATTAAAGGGCACCATTTCATGGTTTTGACAACAATGTTTTGGTCTTGAATCGATTACAAAGCTGCAAGATGATCGGAGCTAGCCGAACAGACCCCTCAGTTGGGCTTATTACGCAAAAGAATTTACATGTAAAGAAAGCGCTCCTGCGTGTACTCGGAATGTATTTCAGCTCACATGTTTATTTATGAAAATGCACATATATCATATGAGCGTGGGTGAAAACCAGAGGAACAACTTCACCAGGGTTTTTCTATGCACGGAGAGTTTACTTGTTTAGTGCCGTGTGGGCTGCAGCAGCGACTTTGACTATGTGAAACGGACGCAGCTTCGGCAACACTTTCTTCTTGGAGGTGACTGTCCAACAATTCTCTCGCCTAACACCGTCCATCTACAGGAGGGCCCATGCATCCCGAAAAACATGAAAACATTGGATTCAGAGAAGCTGTTGCACATGTTCCTCCCTGGCTGTTAATTCAACTAGCGCTGTAAGTGAGGTCCACCCAAAGGGACGATAAAATAATATATACATACATATACAGGGTGAAGAAAAATTAGCGTACTTGGGAGTCGCAGCACGATTCCTCACATACTAACGATACAAAAATATCTCTCACAAAATTTCGTCCCACGCATATTTCAAATGGCTCTGAACACTATGGGACTTAACTTCTGAGGTCATCAGTCCCCTAGAACTTAGAACTACTTAAACCTAACTAACCTAAGGACATCACACACATCCATGCCCGAGGCAGGATTCGAACCTGCGACCGTAGCGGTCGCGCGGTTCCTGATTGTAGCGCCTAGAACTGCTCGGCCGCCTCGGCCAGCAATGGACTTTAAAGATTGACAATTTGGCAACACTGTGATCACATGTACGGTAACCACCTCTGTCAGCATGTAACAGTAGTGCTGTGCAATTGGTGCGGTGGATAGCATTTTGCGATAGCGTGCAGGAAGTCAAGGATTCGATTTTGCGTCGAAGCGTATTTGTTTTTATTTGCTAAATGTAGTCTGCGTGGTACGGTGTCTGATGTCTTAATCGTCACACAGCGATTACAATCGGTCTTCTACAAAAAATTTGGAGCCGCGCGGTTTGAGGCGTCATGTCCCGCATTGCGCGGCCATTCCCGCCGGAGGTTCGAGTCCTCCCTCGGGCATGGGTGTTCGTGTTGTTCTTGGCATAAGTGTGTAAGTCTAGGGATCGATGACCTAAGCAGTTTGATCCCTTAGGAATTCACACACATTTAAAAATTTTTTGAAACATTTACACTTACGAACTACGAACACAGAAATGGAAGTACAATCGTTTTCAGTGACAATCTTTTAAAGAAGCCTTTTTCACGTCGTGGACGCGAATTGTGTCACTTCACTGCATCGACTAGACTCCGAACCTGTTTTCTGTTCACCCTCCCCCAATTGCCCGAAGATTAATACCAACTGTCATTCTTACCACGTTCAGGTCCATCACATTTCGTTGTGGCCTTACTTCATCAGTAAGGCTAGCAACATTATTTGCAAGTAATTTCCAAACATGTACTATGTAAACATCGGAAAACATGAAGCTTAAGGAGCGGTTATAGTAAAATATTAAACACCAGACTAAAACTGGAAAATAAACACAAATAAGCCTCGACCCAGAATCCAGCCCTTGACCTCCTGTATGCTAACCCTAAACGCTTTACACTGCATCACCGGAACACCACCGCTTCTATATGCTGATAGAGGTAGTTACCGTTCATGTTATTACAGTGTTGCCACATTGCCAATCTTTAACGACCATTTACTCCCGGAAATATTCGAGGGGCGAAATCTCGTGAGACATTTTTGTATTACTAGTACTAATTTATGAGAAATCACACTCCGAAGTCCGAGTGCACTAAATTTTCCATTAATAGTGGCCGGGCCAAATATCTTACGAAATAAGCATCAAGCGAAAAAACTACAAAGAACGAGACTCGTCTAGCTTAAAGGAGGAAACCAGATGGCGCTATGGTTGGTCCGCTAGATGGCGTTGCCATAGGTCAAACGGATATGAACTGCGTTTTTCTAAATAGGAACCCCCATTTTTTATTACATTTTCGTGTTGTACGTAAGGAAATATGAATGTTTTAGTTGCACCACTTTTTTCGCTTTGTGACAGATGGCACTGTAATAGTCACAAACGTACAAGTACATGGTATCACGTAACATTCCGCCAGTGCGGACGGAAACTGCTTCGTGATACATTACCCATGTTAAAATGGACCGTTTACCAATTGCGGCAAAAGGTGGATATCGTGTTGATGTATGGCTGTTGTGATCAAATTGCCCAAAGGGCGTGTGCTATGTATGCTTCTCGGTATCCTGGACGACCTCATCCAAGTGTCCGGACGGTTCGCCGCATAGTTACGTTATTTAAGGAAACAGAAAGTGTTCAGCCACATGTGAAACGTCAACCACGATCTGTAACAAATGCTGATGCCCAGGTAGGTGTTTTAGCTGCTGTCGCGGCTAATCCGCACTCTCGTAGCAGACACACTGCGCGAGAATCGGGAATTTCTATGCACCAGGAATTGCATGGCGACGACTTTGAACGTCGTGTACAGTTCTGCCACTGGGCACAGGAGAAATTACGGGACGATGACAGATTTTTCGCACGCGTTCTATTTAGTGACGAAGCGTCATTCACCAACAGCGGTAACGTAAACTGGCATAATATGCACTATTGGGCAACGGAAGATCCACGCTGGCTGCGACAAGTGGAACATCAGCGACCTTGGTGGGTTAATGTATGGTGCGGCATTATGAGAGGAAGGATAATTGGCCATTTCATTGATGGCAATCTATATGCTGATTTCCTACGTAATGTTCTACCGATGTTACTACAAGATTTTTCACTGCATGACAGAATGGCGATGTACTTCCAACATGATGGATGTCCGGCACATAGCTCGCGTGCGGTTGAAGCGGTATTGAATAGCATATTTCATGACGGGTGGATTGGTCGTCGAAGCACTATGCCATGGCCCGCACGTTCACCGGATCTGACGTCCCCGGATTTCTTTCTGTGGGGAGAGATGAACGATATTTGCTATGGTGATCCACCGACAACGCCTGACAACATGCGTCAGCGCATTGTCAATGCATGTGCGAACATCACGGAAGGCGAACTACTCGCTGTTGAGAGGAATGTCGTTACACGTATTGCCAAATGCATTGAGGTTGACGGACATAATTTTGAGCATTTATTGCATTTATGTGGTATTTACAAGGTAATCACGCTGTAACAGCATGCGTTCTCAGAAATGATAAGTTCACAAAGGTACATGTCTCACATAGGAACAACCGAAATAAAATGTTCAAACGTAGCTACGTTTTGTATTTTAATTTAAAAAACCTACCTGTTATCAACTGTTTGTGTAAAATTGTGAGCCAAATGTTTGTGACTATTACAGTGCCATCTATCGCAAAGAGAAAAAAGTGGTCCAACTGAAACATTCATATTTCTTTACGTATTACAAGAATATGTAATAAAAAATGGGGGTTTCTATTAAAAAAAAACGCAGTTGATATCCATTTGACCTATGTCAGCGCCATCTAGCGGGCCAACCATAGCGCATGTGGTTTCCCCCTTCAAGCTAGATAAGTTTCGTTCTTTGTAGTTTTTTCGTTTGACGCTTATTTCATGAGATATTTGGCCCGGTCACGATCAGTGGACCACCCTGTATATATCTCGGTAACTGAGATACTGTTTCTCAGGCCTAGTGTATGTAACCCGCTTCCGTAACTGAATAGTCAGTATATGAGAGGAGCTCCATGATTGAGAAGTAGCCGCTACAAGGTCTGAAATGCCGGCAAAACGGCCGAGAGAGGCGGCGTGCTAGCCATATTTGCCTCCATACTGTAACCACACGACGCCGCATAGCAGTGGATGACACGGCGGCTGGTATACAGCCCATGGAACTTCAGTGCCTGGACGAGAAGTTCACTCAATATCATAGTCCAGTTCTGTGCTGACGAACTTAAGCATTTATACCGAAGTGTAGAAGTCACGTGAACTACATTTGTCCACTTTCGCCATTCTCATGTCGTGAGCTAACGCTCTACCCTTCGCAAGTTGTATTCCAGTCATTCAGAGAAAACAAGATCAGGATCAACACCAATCTGTGCATATTGTGGACACATCGTCATGTCACCGTATAATTTGAACCTACAACTGGAAGCATTCGGTGACTCACCTGTACTGCAATCAGGACCTTAGGTGGCCACACATTATTCTTTCAGCTAAATCGTTAAAATTCGTTTCTGACTTGTTTGCAAAAGAATCTGATCCATGGCTAATACACAGGGCGTCCCATTTGCCTTGACCACCCTAACCAGCTGTTTGCCCAGATTCAAATTACTAAATGTTTCAAGCAAATGTTCATTAGCCGTCAGGGGGACATTAGTCAGCATGATTGCCTTCGTTGTAACTTTGGTTTTACAAAGATATTAACAGGAGTGTGAATTTTTAAAGTGGCACCCTTTATTTTTTTATTCGGTAATTGATTTCCTCTCCTAAAAACCTACTCAAAAATATATCACAGTGTACCATTCATTGAAACACAACGTTATTAATTACATAGCACAACACTGATGTTGACGCTCCCAGCGCTTACTGCAGGTACTCCGGGTAATGGAACACATCCACGTGCTGACGTTGACAGAGGACAAATGTAAACATAAGCAGAATGCACACTCGTCATTCCGTCAACCATCGTCAGTTGAAGACTTGTGTGAGTAGAATGTACACCAACGGAGAGAAAGTAGAAATGTTACTCATCTATGGGGACTGTAAGTTAGCAGAACAGTAATTGCAATACTGTTTTCTTATGTACGGGTACATTTAGTGCAGTAGATTAGTCGTTTTAAATACTGTTGTGCAGAGTAGGCATACAGTAAAGGCTGTCCTTACGACAAACTGTATCGACATAACGTTCCTTTTATTGTTGTTGTTGTTGTTGTTGAAGGTAGGCGAAATGCTATGAAGGCAGCGGAACTGTACAGAGAGCAATATCCTGACAAGAAGCCACCTTCTCGACGGATGTTTTCTCGTCTTATCACGACGCTTCAGGAAACTGGAAGTTACAACGCACGACAACGCAACAGTCGTAGCACTCGCACAGACGAAGCTGCCGAAGTTACTGTTCTGCTTCCGTTGCTATGAATCCACATGTGAGCACAAGACAGCTTAAACACGAGATTGGCATTCCTAAAACCAGTGTACATCGTATTCTTACACATTACCGGTTCCATCATTACCATGTACACCTACATCAAGAATTGCATAGGAATGATTTCCAGAATCGTGTACAGTTCTGTCACTGGGCACAGCAGCAAATCCTCGCCAACCCGAACTTCTTCTCTAATGTTCTATTTACCGATGAATGTTCCTTCTCACATAAAGGACAGGTAAACACAAGGAACGTGTATTATTGGTCCTGCGACAACCCACGATGGCAGAGACAGTTGGAACATCGGCGTCAATGGAGAGTTAACGTCTGGTGTGGGATGCTTGGTACTACAATTATAGTCCCTTATTTCATCAGTGGTAGTCTAAACGGCACAGCGTATGCCAACTTCCTCAGACGAATTCTTCCTCCTCTTCTGGATGAAGTGCCGCTAAGAACCAGAATGCTTCTATGGTATCAACACGATGGACGTCCAACACCTAATGCTTGTGTGAACGTCGCGTTCTGAACCGAAGGTATCCTGCCAAATGGATTGGTCGAGGAGCAACAGTTACGTGCGCCGCTAGGTCTCCTGATTTAAATCCTCTGGACTTTTTTCTATGGGGATGCATTAAGGAAGTTGTCTATCGCGATATACTAAGAACTCCAGAGGATGAGCAGGATCGTATCGTGCTTTTCTTGTAATTCTCTTCAGCAGCACCTATGAATGTTTTGCTCCTGGGCAATGGTACGGGAGAGTCAAAGTCAATTTTGTGTAATGTTTTTCCTTGGTTTTCAGTTGTTTTCTGACAAGTCCAGCAAGTGGACGAGTTTTTGATCCTGGACTCAATGTTATGTTATGTAATTAATAACGTTGTGTTTCAGTGAATGGTACATTGTGTTACATTTTGAGTAGGTCTTTAGGAGAGGAAGTGAATTACCGAACAAAAAATACATGACGCCATTTAAAAAAGGTATACCGCTGTTCATATCTTTGTATATAACAAAGCTACAACCAGGGCAATCACGCTGATTGATGTCCCTCTGACGGCTAAAGAACATTTGCTTGAAACATATTGTAGCTTGCATCTGGTCAAACAGTTACATAGGGTGGTCAAGATACCCTGTATATGCAGGGTGGTTAGGAAAGCTTTTAAGGGTGTTGCAGGGTAGGTTTTGCTGAAAAATAACTGTTGCGAAGCAAATTCGATACGTTGTCCCGTTTACGACCTAATTAGCACATGTACAGTTACAATTAGTTTTAGCTGTTCTCCTACCTTAGATGACCGTGTACGGGACTGCTCTGCCGTTGGTTTGGATTTGATCGTTACTACCGTTCCATATCAAATTTTTCCGTCTCTCTCTTGTTCAGTTTGAGGAAACCAAATATAGAACACATTTGGTAATACCATCCCTCTGTCTCTGTCACGCTGATTTTATGTGGGAGTCAGAAGAGTCTGATAAACCTGTAAGACTGTGGCAGGGGAGATCGTGCTCAGAAACAGTTGTTAACCAAAAAATTCGATACGTTGCTCCTTTCCAGAGCTACTTAGCATTGAAGTTAGCCAATAATGTCGTTATGTGAGGAAATCTGAGCAACTGAGAGCATTAAAATGTGCTAATGTATACACTTCTATGGGTCTATAAGTAATCATTTGTTCAAATGCTGATTACCAAATCGAATGTACCTCTTTCAGAAGTGATAAATTTAATTTGGGTGAGCTAAAGGTACGTTGTTCTGCTTGAGGAAAACAAACGAGGAACACTTTTGGGGACACTGTGTCTGGCAAGCTTCAATCTGCGCGCGTGACTACCTGATTGGCTAACTTCAAAGTTAAATAACTCGGAAATGGCGTAACGTATCTAATTTTTTTCCTAACAACAATTTCTCAGCAGCATCTCCCCTGCAACACTCCAATGCTCTTACCATCCTACATGTACAATTAACTAATCTCTGTCGTGTTATTCTTTCATTTGCATATGCATGCGTGTTTTGTGTGTGTGCCCACGTTTTGTGTGTGTTTCTGTGTGTGATAATATCTGCAAACCTATATCTAACCTTCTGACAAATGTACATGGTGGACTGCTACTGTAGTTGAAAAATTTATTTCGGATCTGTTGCAACAAGTTATGACTGCGTTTTCTTGTAACATTTTGAGATATAGCTCTTGTAGGAAGGATAGTAAAGAAAAGATTGAAAAAATGTTCAGCTTTCATGTCTATTATATTTTGATTGCACAGTTTATGGAAAAGTAAGGAGATACAAGATAAATATACCATACAAAAATAACACAGAGGATAGATTAGGCTGTCAAAAGCATAGTATATGACATCTTCATGAGAAATAGATGTTCTACACAAATTTATGGAAGTTTATGAAACATATGTTTACATATGTACCTGGATCAATGCTGTTGAAGAATGAATATTGGCCATATTAATAAATAATTTATCTCAATTACTACTTAATCTACTTATTATGTTTATGCACAACCACTGAAACAATTTAATTAGTACTTGTATAGTTGTAGTTATTGTATCATGTTAGGAACATTTGTAATGTATGTAGACTTAAACATAACGACACAAAATATTACGTACTACGAAAGAAATACAACTGGAAATTTATTTTTAAGTATTTGTGCTAGTGTTCAAATTTATGAGAAAAATATTTAATCATTTAAATTGTGTGCAAACATCATTAGAAAAAATGAAAGTGAATGTAATGATTGGTTGAAAATACAAGAAATACAGTCATGTTTTAAGTTCAGTACTATTAATATTTTAAAATACCAGGCTTTTAAATATGCTGTAGATAGTGGGTATAATAATCAGAAACTTTTACTATTGAGAAATACCGTTAAGTAAAGAACACACATTTCCAAAAATGTGTGTCAAATAAATATTTTCATCTGGTGAACATTGACCATTACTTTCAGCATTTACTGAACCCTACTACCTATAGGCATTGTTTCTCTCATTTAGGTCACAATAACAAATGAAGCACAGTAGCACATAAATATGGATTATGATGGGTACATTACTTCTAAGCTCTGCTTTAACGTAACTGAAGGACCTCAACAATCTGATGGAACCAAATGCCACATTTGAAAACAAGCTAATTTAGTGGCACACATTCTTGCCTTTGTGAACAGTCTTTGTAAGCACTAAGCTATGCATGAATTTCAAGCTTATGAGGTGTTACAGGACCTAATCAATACTGAAGGACCTTAGTAAGTTTTTATACAATTGCAACATCTTCTTAATGAAGCACTTGAGAAAACTTGACTAGAATTTCACAAAAAGGTTTTGTAGACTTATTAGGGTAGCCTTGCAGAAACCTATTTTGACACTGGCAGTAATAAGGAACAGGTAGGTCCCTTCATACATGGATGTTGTTGGACTTTTCTTCGAGAGGAGTTGCTTCCTTTTCGATACCCGTCCACACTGGATTCAATGGGGAATCTGAAATCAGTAAAATACAGTGTATGGAATAGAACTCTCTTTTTTCTAATTTTTATTAAATAACATATATGTATATTAGCTCTTAGGTAACTACTTCATCAGTGATTTACGTAGTAAACTAATCACGAAATGATAGTTACAACACTGCATTACAAAACAGAAAGTTTGGTATTTGGTCGTTATACTACGCCATCCTGTTTCAACTAAACTTCTAATACGCTTACTACCATCGTATATTTTAGTCACAGGTATTGTTCTTTGTAATTTGAAATGCTTCGATGAACAATATATTAAAGGAAACTGAAAAAAATCAGAGGCGCTTTATTTTGGGAAATGCAACAGACATCACATAAGGGGTTCAGAAAGTGAAGGAACGTATATGGTAAAGCATAAAACGCACTGTGACTCTAAACTTGTCAACTACTGGTGCTGAAACTGTAAAGTAATATCCAGTGGAAATAGAATGCGAACTTCGAGAAGAAACGGTATGGAATTATCGCCACTCTCCATTGAAAAACTGACACTGTTTTGAAATACATCCATTAGAAATTTGAAAATAATTCTCAGATGTAATAAGTCATAATAGAAGTAGCTTACTGTTACACTGGTACACTCGCGAGAAATTGTACGAAAGAAAATAGCATAAAAATTGGGCTCATGTGATAGTCCCTCCAAGACGAAATTTTCCACTTAACTAGTTAATAACGGACGAAATCACAGTTGAAGTAAATGTGAAGTGCCCAACTTTTTCACCCCAAAATTCTTTTGATCACTTAAAGATGATGATAATAGTCATCTATTTTCACATGGAAAAACAGTGACCATGAATCAAAAAGCAATGCGTCATTGCTACGTCAGTAATAACTAAAGGCATCAGCTTTGTCTTTCTTTTAATAGGGCAATGGTATTTTTACCATGAAAATAGCAAATATGATGAGGCTAATTTAGTGATGTAGCTCTCTTGTAAATCTAACAAGAACTGCTACAAAACTGCACAAAAGCCCTATGTTCCATGTCACTCGGTTATTTCTTGGCCGGAAAAAGTAGCATAGCTCCACTAAAATATTTGATGCTTGTATTTCGGTTATTCATGAAGAGAATGGGTTCCTCTATATTTCACTGTTCGCTGTTCGTCTGGCTGGAACCAGTTTTAATTTGTCTTTATAGAGTCAGCGTTGTCATGACAATACGAACCCAAACCACAACCACTTAGTATCCACATAGTATGCTCATGTGTAACAAGCAGTCCAGTCAGCCCGCATCTCCTGGTCGTGCGGTAGCGTTCTCGCTTCCCACGCCCGGGTTCCCGGGTTCGATTCCCGGCGGGGTCTGGGATTTTCTCTGCCTCGTGATGGCTGGGTGTTGTGTGCTGTCCTTAGGTTAGTTAGGTTTAAGTAGTTCTAAGTTCTAGGGGACTGATGACCATAGATGTTAAGTCCCATAGTGCTCAGAGCCATTTGAACCATTTTGAACCAGTCCAGTCACGCATCATTTGCAACCCTGATCCACCGGGTGGTCTGGACTACCGTGAGAGATCATTTTATGAGAAGTTGGCCAGGATGCGACATGATCCGCAAACCACGGGGACACGTGTTTTATTATTTAAATATTTATTTTCTTTTCCCTTTAAGTTTCTTAGGCAGAGTCTGACACAGGCCAAATGCCACAAATGAAAACGTTGATGCAAGTATAATACGTGCCATATTAATATGAAATTACAAATACTACAATTCTAAAAATGGCTGTCTCGCAGTTTCAGCAGAGGAATCACACAGCCAACCGGTTAGAAATAACTGTTTGGTACATTGATCTAGGTTTCGACACTTCTAAGCATGTCTTCATCAGAAGGAAATTTTAAGAAACCTTAAAGTTACATTGCGAGAAAGCAATGGTCAAAGTTTTGAGCAGATATGCTCAAGTAAAAAAAGTTAAACACGTTCAAGGCTTTGGTACATGTACCTAAGAACAATATCAGACTGATGTTGTTCCTAGCAAGGCACACATGCTAAAGGCTGCTGACAGGAAGTCATCTGCTGTGGCGAAGAGAAAGGGAACTTCCTGTGTACTTCCCCCCCCCCCCCCCCCCCACCGACAGAAGATGCCGTACTGTACTCGGTACCTTTGCTACTCCACGGAATTTCTGATATCTAGTTCTATGTCACGCAACTCTATACACCCTAGGCGAGAGTGTTGTACCCTGGAACATTTTTCTGACACTTGCTTCTAATCGGAACTGTAACAGACGTTTAATATATTGTCTTTTTCAATTTATAAAGGGTAGCATTTACTTTTGTGTGCTGCTAAAAATTTACTCCGGAAAAGTACAACTTTTCCAAATGTGAAAAAATATTTTAGGTGTCATGTATGTAGGACAAATATTCCATTGAAACTTTAAAGTGTTGCAAATCGAGAATATCTTCTCGTTGCTGTATTTAATAGTCTTCCCATTACATTGATCCTCCAATACAACGCAATAATGAGTAATTGAAAGGAAAGTACTATCAAAAACAAGTTACAAGTTAAATACACTTCAAATAGAGGTTAATGGAAAGTAATTCAAATTTTTATTGCCGGACAAGTAAAATTGATTAGATCATTAAAGAAACCCAGTTCATTTGCAAATAGCATACGTTCCATAGTAGCATTCCTCCTTCCTTTTCTAAATGCAAGAGGGTGCAAGACCGACGAAGTATTAGAAAATAGTTCACATATTTTATAACTTTTGCTTGGGTTGGGAATGTACAAGAAAATTAATTATTAAGGTAATTTACGCGATCCCTTTATAAAAGGAGAGAATACCAAAGGACAGATGTTATTGTTGCTGTGGTCTTCAGTCCTGAGACTGGTTTGGTGCAGCTCTCCATGCTACTCTATCCTGTGCAAGCTTCTTCATCTCCCAGTACCTACTGCAATCTACATCCTTCTGAATCTGCTTAGTGTATTCATCTCTTGGTCTCCCTCTACGATTTTTACCCTCCACGCTGCCCTCCAGTACTAAATTGGTGATCCCTTGATGCCTCAGAACATGTCCTACCAACCGACCCCTTCTTCTAGTCAAGTTGTGCCACAAACTCATCTTCTTCCCAATTCTATTCAATACCTAATCTTCAGCATTCTTCTGTAGCACCACATTTCGAAAGCTTCCATTCCATTGTCTAAACTATTTATCGTCCATGTTTCACTTCCATACATGGGTACACTCCATGTTTCACTTCCGTTCATAACTACACTCCATACAAATACTTTCAGAAACGACTTCCTGACACTTAAATCAATACTCGATGTTAACAAATTTCTCTTGTTCTTTTTCAGAAACGCTTTCCTTGCCATTGCCAGTGTACATTTTATATCCTCTGTACTTCGACCATCATCAGTTATTTTGCTCCCCAAATAGCAAAACTAGTGTGTAACCTATAACCACGGCGTTATCTAACTAAAACTTGTGCGTTAATGAGCATTTCGCTCTGATTTAAGTATATGGCCGAAAGAGACAGCCTTCCAGGAATTGTGAAACGGATCCTTTCATCCAGGACCGTGTTCCACGAACGGTGCAGATTTGCCACGAGATGAAATTCACCGGCGTTTATTGTGCTGAATGAGGCCAAGCTGATCAGGCCTAAGCGCTGTAGTGCAGTCATAGGGAAACCCCGTAGGAGCTGTTTGTGCCCAGAGAGTTGTAGCAGTGTTAAATATGGCGGACTTAAGATAGGCCATAAAGGGAAACATTTATGAATTTTACTTAATTCTATAGTAATTCAGGGAATAAAGCCACAGTAATTTTAATCTACCATCTTTCTTAAATTTTCATGGTGATCCTAATAAAAATTGAACATTGATTTTATCTATAATAGCTTGGGATTTACTGTTAAAGTGAAATTAAAAAGTTTTGTAACAAAGACCTGAATACTAAAATCTGAACGCTTTGGTCGATCTTAGCGATCGGCATTTCATATAAAAGCGAATCATTAAAAGACAGATATTGTAAATATCAACTTTGTAACTTTGTTTAAAAGATATAGTAAATTTAAATCATCAGCATTTTCAGTTAAGCATCAGATCATCATTTCCTCCATAAAAAACACATTGAACGATAACAGCATGACATCTTACTGAATCATTAGGTAATAAAATATTTGTTGTTAAGTTTAGTACATAATAGTTCCTATTGCTCTTTATTTATTTATCAGAAAGCACATTAGTGCAAGGCTGCTGGCCGTGACATTCAAAGTTAAGAAGGAAATTTTATTGGTTTTTATGTAAAACAATATAACGTTTATTATGTAATAGATATTATTGTTAGTTTATTTAGAACGTGAAAGTTGTCAAGCTTTGATTAGTTAAATATGTTAAAATGTAAAATAATGTGGAATAAGCTGTAGCCAATCAGGTGGACTGTTTCAGGGAAGGGAACTGCACTAGTCAGTTGAGCGACGATGTTCGGCACGCGGGAGACGCGGCCGGAGACGGGCAGTTCGGCTGGAGACACCAAAGTGGACAGTTGTGGTCTACACAACAAAGGGTACAGTTCGGACTGAGATGCGAAAGCGGACAGTCGGTCTTTAGGTACTAAGAACTGAAACGACTTAGAAAGTTCCGCATTGTGCGGTATCGCGGGACTTAGACTCAGCGGTGAGCAGCAGCGCGCCTGGTGTGAACTCTAACTTTTCGCGTAGATAACTTGTATTTCGCGATGAGATTGTGAATAATCGAACTGTGCCAAATGGATATGCGCTCGCGTGTCACTCTAAATACGACCACTTTCGCTATTAGTTTGCTTTCTGAGTAAACATTATTCTAACCAAATCGCAACTGTGTGGCCACATCATCTATGGGTCGTTAATTTAGCTCCCAATATTATTATTACTGTTATTATATGTCACTTTAACCTTGTATGTTTCATGCAATTTCGCAAATTTGCCATCAGCCAGACACTTTAACCAAAGGGTCAAAAGTGTCTAATCTAGGGCGTGTAATGCGACATGTGCGGTTCAACCACTAGACGAGTTGGAGCTAAGACATTTCAACGAAGAGGAATTGCATGTGAGCCCGAACATTTTTTGGATGTTAGCACGAAAACTCATACCATTTTAACAAGTTAGTAAACTTCCATATGGAACATCGTGACGTCAAACGCAAGAAGAGAAAAGCAACAACAAGAAGAGTTTTGGATGCCAGATGGCTGTATCTACAACGCAGTCCTTAAGGTGATTCTAAAATCCCTTTCCGATATTTGTTACTACTGGCGTTACTGTGATATACGAGCATGTGTTGTGCGCAGCATTTTTAAATATTCTGAGTTGTACAAATTAGAGCTGTATAGAATATTACAGCTGTTTCGAAGGTATTTTTAATTCTTCACTTATAGAATTATATGGAAAATGAAATTCTGTATAGGCTACTCTGGTAGAGCTATTGGCAGCTTATAGGAGTCGATGACCTCGTTTCATTGACCTAACTGGTACCAAGTGAATCGTTTGAGTCGCCCAAACTAATGTAGATTAGATCTTTCGGGCTCACATTTGGAAACTGTCGAAGACGGGCTGCTCATCATTAGTGTAAAGATTGTGATCGCACCTGTGGCGTTTTTGCCTATAAGCTGTCGATAGCTCTACTAGAGTAGCCTATACAGAATTTCATTTTCCATAGAATTCTATAAGTGAAGAATTAAAAATACCTTCGAAATAGCTGTAATAATCTATAAAGCTCTTAAATTTGTAGAACTCAAAATATTAATAAATGCTGCGCACAACACATGCTCGTATATCACAGTAACACCAGTAGTAACAAATATCGGAAAGGGATTTTAGAATCACCTGAAGGACTGCGTTGTAGATACAGCCATCTGTCTCGTTGAAACACCAACCAAGAAACAACGTGTGTTACCAAGTATACTATTCTTTTCTACTATACTTCTGAGTGTCAGAAGCAAAAATATCTTCCTCTAATTTTCTGGATTTTTGATAGTTCATAGTTCATAGTTCAGAAATCACAGGCGTTCTGCTGCCTCGCCGACCATGGTGTACTGACCCTTCTTGCAAGGCTCGTCCTCGAAGTCCACGATGAGCGCCGCCTTCTCCGGCTCCTGGTGGTGGCGGCGCAGGAAGGAGCCGCGGTAGCAGAAGAAGAGGGCGAACAGTGCCACCACCGCCTTCAGTGCCGCCCCCACGATCGGGCCGGCCACGCCCTGTAGCCAGACGCCGCCTCCGGCCCCAATTCCGCCTACTCCGCCTCCAGCTGACAGCCCCTCAACCCCCAGCCTGCCTGTGTCCACCACCAGCGGCCGGCTGCGACTCACCGACTCGGAGCGTGAAACCAGCTCCACCTGAAACATCGGGTTTTAGATACGGCTCTGTAACTTGTCTCATGGAAACACTTTGAAAGCTGCCTGTTATTCACACTTTCTTTTTTGCCCACAAAGCCTTTCTTTTTCTTAAATCCCGAGTTTATCTTTGCAATGCTTTGCATGTTAATGCAATGGTCAGCTTCGATTGGTCGAAATTAGCTCATTGAGTGATCTTTTTGTGTCTCCATTGATGCATTACATATCTTCGGAGGCCGGTTTGAACCCTCAGCTAATGTGAAAGGATCAGGAACGTGAAAACACGAGATCAAAATGTCAGTATAAATTTGAAAACTGAATAAATCACGGAATAACGTAGATAGAGAGGTACAAATTGACACACATGCTTGGAATGACATGGTGTTTTATTAGAACCAAAAAAATACAAACGTTCAAAAAATGTCCGACAGATGGCGCTTCATCTGATCAGAATAGCAATAATTATCATAACAAAGTAAGACAACGCAAAGATGATGTTCTTTACAGGAAATGCTCAATATGTCCACCATCATTCCTCAACAATAGCTGTAGTCGAGGAATAATGTTGTGAACAGCACTGTAAAGCATGTCCGGAGTTATGGTGAGGCATTGGCGTCGGATGTTGTCTTTCACCATCCCTAGAGATGTCGGTCGATCACGATACACTTGCGACTTCAGGTAACCCCAAAGCCAATAATCTCACGGACTTAGGTCTGGAGACCTGGGAGGCTAGGCATGACGAAAGTGGCGGCTGAGCACACGATCATCACCAAACGACGCGCACAAGAGATCTTTCACGCGTCTACCAATACTTTTTTTTTTTTTTGTTCTAATAAAACCCCATGTCATTCCAAGCATGTGTGCCAATTTTTACCTCTCTATCTACATTACTCCGTGGTTTATTAAGTTTTCATATACTGACTTTTTGATCGCCCGGTAGTTTCGGATGAGCTTCCAGCGTTCCGTTCGTTGTCTCCGGTTTGGGAGGCAGTCCAGTCTGATTTGTTTCCTGGAGTTGGTGTTACGCGGTTTATAGTTTCCGCAGTGACGATGTACGGGTGACATATTTCCATTACTTTCTACGATGTCTAATAGGTATAGGTGAATTCAGGTTAATTGTTGGATATTTTTACCGATTCCGCTGTGACAGTTTTAGAGTCGTTCAAAGTAAGTGTACAGTCAGTAGCACGCACATACCCAGATCATGCGATACTTGTTGGAGGCGACTTTAACCTACCGAGTATAGACTGGGACGTATGTACATTTATCAAATGGTTCAAATGGCTCTGAGCACAATGGTACTTAACATCTGAGGTCATCAGTCCCCTAGAACGTAGAACTACTTAAACCTAACTAACCTAAAGACACCACACACATCCATGCCCGAGGCAGGATTCCAACAGCGACTGTAGCGGTCGCACGGTTCCAGACTGAAGCGCCTAGAACCGCTCGGCCACACCAGCCGGCTGTACATTTGTTGCATGCAGTACAGATAGGCTTGTGAAGTAATTTTGGAGACGTTTTCCGAAAACCGTCTTTAACAACCATTTCGACAGACGACACGCAGTGCGTATATCTTAAACCTTGTAGTTACAAATAAGTCAAACCTTACCGACAGCACCAGTACAGAGGCAGCGATTTATAACCATGATGTCATCATAGGTACTATAGCTACTGAAGTTAATAAGTAAGTCAAGAAGGCAAGGAGAGTGTTTCAGCTAGAAAAATCAGATAAGTAGATGTTAGCATCTCCCTTAGACAGTGAACTAACATCGTTTAGTTCCAGTATGATGGAAGTAGAAGAATTACGGGCAAAAGAAGAACTTCTGTGAAGTTTGGAAGGTAGGAGACGAGATACTGGCAGAAGTAAAGCTGTGAGGACGGGACATGAGTCGTGCTTGGGTAGTTCAGATGGTAGAGCACTTGCCCGCGACTGGCAAAGGTCCCGAGTTCGAGTCTCGGTCTGCCAGGAAGTTTCATGTTTCAATTATGGGCAAAGATTAAACAGACTGTGAATCGTCATACCTTAGCAAAAGATCAGGCCGAGAAACCAAGAAAATTCTGGTCCTATGTAAAATCGGTGAGCGGATCTAAGGTTTCCATCCAGTCACTCGTTGACCAATCTGATGTGGCCGTAGGGGATACGGAAACGAGAGCTGGAGTTCCAAATTTCCCATTTAAGAAACCACTCACCCAAAAGACTCGTACAAACATACCGTCGTTTGGCCGTCACTCAGACTCCCGTTCGGACAACATAGTAATAGACATCCCTGGCGAAGAGAAGCAGCTGAAAGAGTTGAAAAGAAATAAATCGCAAGGTCCGGATGCAACCCCAGTTCGGTCTTACAAAGCACTCCATGGCACTGGACCCTTACTTAGCTTGCATTTATCGCGAATCTCTCACCCAGCGCAAAATCCCAAGCGAATGGAAAAAGCACAAGTGACTCCTGTATATCCAGGATAAATGAAAGGAGCCGCAGAATTACAGACCAATATCCTTAAAACCGGTTTGCTGCAGAATTGTTTCACATATTTTGAGTTCGAATATTAAAAATTCCTTCAAACCGGTAAGCTTCTGTGCAAACACCAGCATTGCTTTAGAAAGCATCGCTCATGCAAAACTCAGCATATCCTTTTCTCAAAAAATATACTGCGAACTATGGACGAAATGTGACAGGAAGATTCCATATATCTAGATTTCCAAAAAACGTTTGACACGTTGCCCCACTGCAGACTGTTAACGAAGGTAGGAGCATACGGAATAGGTTCCTAACATGTGAGTGGTTCGAAGAGCTCTTAAGTAATAGAATCCAGTACGTTGTCCTCGGCGGCGAGTGTTCTTCAGAGAGAAGGTATCGTCAGGATGTTTGACAGAAATGTTATTATTTTCTATGTACATAAATCATCTCGCGTACGGGGTGGACAGCAGTCTGTGATTGTCTTCTTGCCATGCCGTGGTGAATGGGAAAGCGCCGACGTTCAGTGACTGTAGGAGGATACAAGACGACAGACAAAATTTGTAGTTGGTGTGATGAATGGCAGCTAGCTCTAAACGTAGAAAAATGTAAGTTAATGCAGATGAGTAGGAAAAATAAACGCGAAAAATGTCGAATACAGGATTGACATATTCACATCGTTTAAGTATCTGGGCGTAACGTTCCAAGGCGATATGGAATGGAAAGAGCACGTGAGGATTGTGGTAGGGAAGGCGAATGGTCGGTTTCGGTTTGTTGAGAGACTTTCGGAAAAGAATGGTTCTGCCGCAACGCACGTTAGTGCGACCCGTGCTTGTATACTGCTAGAGTGTTTGCGGCCCACGCCAGGTCGGATACAAGGGATACGTGGAAGCAGTTCAGAGGCGAACTACTAGATTCGTTACAGGTAGGTTCTCTCCACCCTTGAGTGTTGCGGAGATGCAGTGCGAACACTACTGAGAAAATTTAGTGAACCCGCATTTAATGGTGATTGAAGATCGATTCTGCTCCCGTCAACGTACTTCTCCCTTATGGACCACAGAGTCGTTTCACGTTCACTCCCTCTATTTGCGAATGGAATATGGAAGGAAATGACAAGTGGCATAGCGTACCCTCCGCCAGGCACCATACAGTGCCCTGCGATGAACATTTGCAGATGTAGATGTGTAGGTTTTTTTCAGTTGTGCTTGCTAAATATTTATACAGTTGTCTTGCAATCACTCCACATAGAGATCTTCCAATGGTATCCTGCCGCTTGAGGAATCGGAGGTTAACATATCGCTCACTTTTAGTGATATGGAAGATGATTATACGACGGTGAGTCAAATGAAAACCTTAAATACTTTTTTAAATATTATTTATCGTGCAGAAGTGGTACAAAGCTGTATCACGTTTCACATAATCTCCCCTATGCTCAATGCAAGTCCTCCAGCGCTTACAAAGTGCATAAATTCCTTTAGAAAAAAACTCTTTTGGTGGTCCGCGCAAACATGCATGCACCGCGTGGAGTGCCTCTTCATCAAAACCTTTCCTCCCATTGCGTCTTTGAGTGGTCCAAACATATGGAAATTACTTGGGGAAAGGTCTGGTGAGTATGGTGGATGAGGAAGACTCTCAAAATGCAGGTCTGTGATTGTTGCAACTGTTGTACGGGCGGTGTGGGGCCTTGCATTGTCATGTTGCAAAAGGACACCTGCTGACAGCAATCCACGTCGCTGTGATTTGATAGCAGGCCGCAGATGATTTTTTTAGGAGATCTGTGTATGAGGCTCAGATGACAGTGGTCCCTCTAGGCATGTAATGCTCCAAAATGACGCCTTTTTCGTCCCAAAAGAGAGTCAGTATAACCTTCCCTGCTGATGGTTCTGTTCGAAACATCTTTGGTTTTGGTGATGAGGAATGGCGCCATTCCTTGCTCGCTCTCTTCGTTTCTGGTTGCTGGAAGTGAACCCAGGTTTCATTCCCAGTAACGATTCTTGCAAGGAAGCCATCACCTTCTCGTTCAAAGAGCCGAGGAAGTTCTTCACAAGCATCAACACGTTCTCTCATTTCAGGAGTCAGCTGCCGTGGCACCCATCTTGCAGACACTTCGTGAAACTGGAGCACATCACGCACAATGTGGTGTGCTGACCCATGACTAATCTGTAAACATGCTGCAATTTCATTCAGTGTCACTCAGCGGTTTTCCTTCACTATGGCTTCAACTGCTGCAATGTTCTGTGGAGTCACAACTCGTTGTGCCTGACCTGGACGAGGTGCATCTTCCACAGAAGTCACACCATTTGCGAACTTCCTACTCCATTCGTAGACTTGCTGCTGTGACAGACATGCATCACCGTTTTGAACTTTCATTCGTCGATGAATGTCAATAGGTTTCACACCTTCAATACGCAAAAACCGAATAACGGAATGCTGTTCTTCCCTGGTGCAAGTCGCAAGTGGGACGGCCATTTTTATACTCATCCTGGGACGGTATATGTGCATCTGCACTATGCTGCCACCTACAGGAAATTCTGCACACTGTTTGTAACACCAATTTAAGGTTTTCATTTGACTCACCGTCGTAGGATCGAGTAATATCTTCCCAATCCATCGCTTGTCATCCTCTCCTGCATTATAAGTGTTTTACTGTTTTTCTAGAAGTCATGTGTTGATAATTCGTGATTTAGTTACTCTTTTAGAGAAACTTATTGTGTGTTACCTGCATTGAGAACACATGTGAATTTTGTGAATCATATAAATTTAGTGATTACAGATATGAGGGATCAACCTCATAATACATCTTTGGTTATAAGCTAAAATCATACATATTATTTAATTTTTGGACATGTGTCATTCTGCGACACATTCCACCGTCGTCAGCCCCCCCCCCCCCCCCCCTACTGGTAAAATGCTGTTTAGCTTACTGTCATCACAGGGGAAAGAAATGAAACTCGGTGACCACAGATCAGTTCATGCTTGAAGGGCCCGCTAAATGCAATACATCAAAAAACTACTGACCGGTCGGATTTAAATAAACTGGTACAAACACACGGCTAACGGTGGAATCATTAATTCTCTTATGCTAATCATCGGAAGTAGGAAATGGATGTACAATAGTTTGATTTAATTTCTTAAACAATTTTTTCACCTTAGTTCCCATATTCTATGAGTTTACACATAAGATAAAAAGTACCTTACTCCACGTTGACTGTACAGATTATAGACTGCATAGATTTCGTATTGCTTCACCGTCCGTCCACAGTAGAACCTCGTCATCCTATCAGTTGAGCAATGATACGCGAAGCAAAGGATAAACACTGTACTGAAGAAGACATCCAAGGAGTACGTTGTAATGACTTGTATACACGTCAGATGTATTACATCACAGCACGTTCTCATTCTGTTCTGTTGGCTGCATTCTTCTTTTTGTTTCGGTGACTGTTCTGCTAATGCCTTCTGAAATAGATTTAGGATTCTGGGGAAATAAGATAATAACGCCGTTCCCCTAGCGTGAGGTCGAACTCAGAACATGATAATCCTGAACACAAGGCCACCCAGTCTAATATTTACACAAAAGTGTAGGTAGCTCTGAGAAGCAGTACATCAGTTTAGCGTTGTCTCGAATCTGATGCAACGAAAAATGATTTCTCTATTATCAGTATTGTTTTGATTTAATATCAACAGGACGAACAACGGTCGATGGATCAACACTCATGTTTCCTTGTTTAGGGCTAAATGGTAATGGCTGCAGTTATTTTTATGGTGCAACTTTTGTAGAGGTCAACCATTCGTAATGCGCTTGTGTCTCCTTTATTGTGCAGACTGAAGAAAGTCTGCTTGCCCCTCACAGCAATTTAGGCACTTTTTATAGCGTCTTCTGATTTATACTCTTAATTTCGGACGTAAAGGCCATTGGTGGTGGCATTTTTTCCTATTTTTTCTCCATACTCTTATAGCTGTCCTTATTTTACAAAGAACTACAACTATTCGCAAATAAGTTCTGTCTCGTGATAGTTTTGCGAATTTTGTGTTCGTATCCAAGAACTTGGCAACACAAATTTATAGTTTGCACATTGTAATCGTAGTACCACAACTTTCTAGAAATTAAATAATAATATTCAGCAGATCCATTTACATATGGGAGACTGCTGGGAATAGAGATGGTCAAACTTGATATGACAAGAAAATTTTTGTCTATTAGTACTAAATCGCCTTCGTACAATCCAATGCTCACCTTTTTGGGTGCAGTTAAACGACTTTCAGACAGCACGTAAAACAGAGGGTATTCATTGACTCTTCGCCATAGATCCGCAAGCTATTAGGTAAGTAATTTTCGGAAAACAGCAGCCAGTGCTTTCATTAAAGTAAAACTTGTAGCAAAAGGCAAGAACTGGAATAACTGTATGTGAAAAAATTGCCAGCGACATTCTCCTGTTTAACTTTTATATACAAACGAATCATTATAGTGGGATAATTACGTCGGTCCCACGGAAAAGGAAAGGAAAACACAGGGAGTTATTTAACTGAAACTCATATCGGTTTTACAAGTTACTGAGGTTAACTTCCACGTGGAATACAGTAATACCAAATGCATGCAGTGGGAAGCAACAACAAGGGAAGGTCTGGAGACCAGATGGCTTGCAGGCAAAAGGGCCTTTGTCATGGTCGCAGTCACGACTTTGGTGGTGAAAAACACGTCTTCGATAAATTCAAAACATTTGATGGAATATTCTGCACTAATTCAGGAGGATTAAATCAATCACTTTTTTCCGACTAGGTCAGCGAAAAGAGATCATCGACTGCAATAAGCTGCTAATACAGTAGCTCCACTAGATGAGACTTAGAGCTGTGAGGAATATGGAATCATGTCCTGTCAATAACCTGCTTCACAGAAGACACAACTATCCTAATGATGGCCTTACTGACTGGACGTGTATCTTTCCTTTTATCTTATTACGTGTTCATGGATACTGAAGTTTTTATTTATGTTAAATTAAAAGGAAGGGCAGCGTTGGCCGTAATATTGATGTTTTATTGATAGCAGAATCGAATGTCGATCACATGGTGATCATCTTCAGTGCTGTACAAATTAAACTCAGATACTGGTATCAAATTATCAATAACCGAAACTGAGAAGCGATCACAATTGTGATAACTGAAGATTATCACCATGTGATCAAAAATCGATTCTGCTATCAACAAAACATCAATATTACGGCCAACGCTGACCTTGCTTTTAATTTAACTTATATGGTCGTTGTGCACACAGCATTCCATGGAATCGCCAATCAATTTTTATTTATGTATATCACAGACAGAACAACGTGACTAGTACATGGACAAGTAATAAAAATTTGCGTTTTAATAGACCTAAAGCAGAAATTTTATGCATGTCCATTTTCGTGAAAAAAATTGTATTCATATCGTTGGCGCTCCAAATAAAGCCGGCAACTGCGGCTGGGGAGGGCTGAGAGCGCAAAATCACAATAACCAGGTCGTCCCAAGTGCTCAGAGCATTGTCCCTACTGACGTTGGATATCCCATTGGCGCGCATGCCAGTGTTAGCTGCCTCCTGCCGTGTGACGACGGCTTAAGGCAAAATGATGCTTTCAGGACAAATAAATGAATGTTGGGTATCACTTGGTTAGAGATGGGGACTCTATAGTGGATGTGTAAAGGTTTCCCAGCGAAACCTGTGCAGCATAGTCGAAACAACTGTGGCAACATGTGGGCTCGATGTCTCTCCATGCCCTTTCCATATTTTTGGAGCGCTGAAGAATAACATTCGTAGCTACGAGCTTCGTGGCTTACCGACCCAGGACGTCAAGGGTGAGTGGTGTGTTAAGTACCCAAGCCTCGTGCGTTCATGTTGTGTCGTTAGTTTCGGTGGTTCGCTGTTGGAAAGCTTTTCCTGTGAGCAACACCGAGTGTTTGTAGTGGTGAAATCGAGCCACCGTGCGGTGGAATTAACTATATTGGTTCACTACAATTCAAGTGCAACAGCGGAATTTTCTGCCTTCTGGCCGTTAGTGTTCTGGTTACCTGTCGTAGCCACTGACGTAAATTCAGGCAGTGTTAGTTTTTGGTGAAGTTAACGATATTACCTTATTTCAAATTCAAGTGTGCCACCTGATTTTTCTGCCTTGTGGCCGTTGGTGTTCTGGTTACCTGCCCTGGCCACTAACGTAATTTCAGGCAGCGTCCTTCCCTCACTTGTTGTCGCTGTCCAACATGGTGTGTAGTTTTGACAACTTAATACATATTTCATTGTGGATAATCACGTCCGTAACTGTTTGGTCTTTGAGTCTTTATGTACCGATTGGTGGCTAGCATGTCGTTTTGTCGGTCGGTCCGCGACTGTCTCTTCATTGGGTTACCGACGGATCAAGTGTAGTTGGGCCCACCGCCTCCCTGGAGGCGTCTGAGTGCCGTTGTCTATACTGTCCTTTTCATGGGTGTTTTATGGCCTGTTGGTAATCTATTATAGCCAATGGATTAAAAGAAAATAAATTATTGTATTTCATGTAAATCAATTTATGTAAATTTATGTAGGCCCTTAGCCGCTTAAAACCTTATTCTCAAGCTTTTTCATTTAGTGTGTGATCGACCATTGAAAACTTAAAAGTTGAGGTATTTTTGAATTTTTGGAAATCAACTGTCGGACTAAATCAACCCTTATTCTCAAAATTTCCCCTTAAGGGAAAACATTGCGGCCTTTTGCCTTAAAAGATTACGGTAATACCTATTAAAATTTAGAAATTTAATTGTGACCTTCAGCCGTTTTCATTGCACCTTGTATATGTTTGCTCTATCGTTTGCCTTGAGGCTTCATTATTTTATTTGCAACTGCATGTCTTCAGTAACCTGAAATGTATCTTGTTACTTTTTAAGATTTATCGTTTGGAGGCCATCAGCCGTGTAAGAATTGGATTTTGAAACCCGTAATTATAAAAGTTCGGCTATGTGCCGTTTTGGTTTAAAGGTTTTATCAAATATCAATGAATTACAATTCTGAAGTGAAACTGACCGACAACTTTTTTTGCCCTTTCCACAATAGTAATCACCTGTTCTGCCCTGCGGGTTTAACGGGCGTCTCACTGGTACAGCTACAGTAGAAAATGTGCACGCCTGGGTAATATCATAGCCCTGTAGACAATTGCAAACATATTTCCCTGAAGGCATTGACCATCTTGTATCACAGCCGTATCTATCATGTGCAGTGGATCGACGAATACATTTGAATATAAATACTGTAGGTGACATGTCTATATTTAATCACTTCTGTACGCCTTATGTGAGTTTCGGGTCTTATACTTTTTTTCAAATGTCGGAGGGTACAGTAGAAATCCTGGAATTTCTATATGTGGCGCAACGCTACTGCTCAGGGTTTAAATAGCTGCGTCACTCATTCCAGTTCCTCGTCCGTTTACTGATCCAACGACACACACAGTGCACGACATGTCACATATCAGTAGCGTTATTGGCTGTGTCCAACAAGCCATTCCTTTGCTATATCAGACGTCTCATCGCGTGTCCCTTAGCCTCGACGACTGACATAGTATACCCACAAGTTGCAGTCATCATTGCCGTGTCTGCCTGCGGTGGAGAACCGTTCCAAATAAAGCAGGGCCAGTCCAACTGCGGGATCACGAGACGGAGCACTCACGTAAACTTGTCGACGCTACTGCCTGCCTGCAGACACCTCGCTAATGGCTAATGAGCGCGCACTGGCGTCGTGCGGGCGCCGGGGACCACCCGGGCAGAAATACTTTCTCAGCGGGGGACGGTGTTTATTTCCGTGCCCGTCACAGCCAAACATCGGCGCCCTTAAACTGCGTGTTTTGTGATAGCAGGCACGCCCTCCTCTGTAAACACACACGCACGAGAACCTTCATCAGTGACAAAAACAAACAGCGGAAGTCAATAAAGAGGACTTTTACGGCTGAAAGACCGTACGTACTGGCGCACCTAAGAGACCCGAATTTCGTTTTAATACAAACATTTTCCTGGTAATTCGGAAGCGTCATTACAGCTTTTCAACATCGTGTACAGTAATTACAGAACTTGTTTGTCAGACATGATAAGCGCACTTCCTCCCTCTTCTTCTGACGTCGCGAGGCGTAGCAGTAGCACGCTATTTAGGACAAACGGAGTTTTAGAACCCGTCCGGCCATACGAACTCGGGTTTGCTATCGGTTCACTTAGTCTAAATTCAGATGTAACGCGCGTTAAAGCATGGTGACACGCGATCCAATTTCAAAACAGTTGAGATTACGAGCGGTAGAAAGCGAACTTCTCTCGCAGTGTTACTGTTCCAGGAAGAAAGGAAGATTAGAGTTTAACGCCCTGTCGATAGTGTTTTCACTAGAGACTGTCGGTTTCAGATATCTTGCAAGCGGCGAGTGGCGGAGCTACGCTATTCATATAAAACTGGAAAATCGGCTGTGTCTGGGATAATTTGTTAAGAATACGAAGTTATATGGATTACACTGACGCTGAGATGCCAACACCAGATGATTAAAAATGTAGAAAAAATTTCAAGAATCTGAACAGTAGCATTGTTTCCTCATTGCATCGGTGCTCTCAGTTCTAAACATACCGGAATACAAAGTACAGAAAACACTCGAGTTTCTTATAAATATTTTTCTGCATAGAACTCTTAGCTATCATTTTATGAGGTAAGATGTTCACGCTTATAAAACATACAACTACTCAGAAATTTTTAGATATTCCGTTCTATATGAAATACTCTGAGCATTTTCTGAATATGCCGAGAGAAAGATCTTTAACAGCAAACTACGACATGGCAGTTCCTACGTGATAGCAGGTGATGAAGTCTATGACCTGATGGACAACTTAAAGTGATCATACGGCGGAAAGCAACTGACTTATGAAAGGAAAAGACAGTTAACTATCGGCAGATTCTAGCGGCTAGGTATGATGAACTTGCTTTTGCTTAAGTGTGTAAGAAATGCAGGATACAACATTGCTCAGTAGCTTTCACTGTGGATTGCGCCGAACACATTGTGAAAACGATTACAGTTCTTCAATGCAATGTTGTAATTACAAGTGGATTTAAACACGAAGACATCTTAGAAGTATAAATGCTACTCGCAATGCACGGCCCTTCGTGTTTAATTTAGCAACTATTTTGTCAATGAAGGCAGGCAGACTTGAAGGTACACATCGTACGGTATTACCGAAAGTGTGCTTCTTACCCATATTTCTCGTTCTTTCTTGAGTCACTTCCCTCACAGAAGATGAAAACCAATTTCTTACAAGCTTCCCGTTTCCAAAACGCTATTCAGATGCTATAGTCAATATTGCTGGCCTTTTTTCTAATTCGTCAGTTAGTAACTCAATGACAATATTCTCGCCTTTGATTTCACCAACTTTTCTCAACGCCCAACAAAGAAAAGTAACAGAAACACGCACAAGATGGATTTAGTCACGACGGAAAAGCTCCGTCGATTGAACAGCGTAAGGACGTCTCTCTCTTTCCAGCCGCCCGTTAACGCACGCTCATCCGTGAACGCTGACGCAGGCTCATGTGATCGATTGGAAGTTGAGTGTTAGGTGTCTAAACGCGTTTTGAAATCACGCGTCAGCTTTCTGTCATCTGAACTCATTCCATCCCGAAACGAGAATGCCGGTATAGGTTCATTAATTCGTCTGTCATATGATTACTTCTACTTTTTTTGCCCGGCTGCAATAGTGCCCGTTGTTTAAAGAAAATTAAGCCAAACAAAACCAAATATCAGTCTTTCCTTTTCTCTTTCAAACTATAGAATAGCTGCCGTCGTACTTTAACTGTATAGTCAGCATCAGGCTACCTTCTATTAGAAATGTGGGTGCACTCAAAGACTGTGATTTATTTTTTTTTTTTGTCATCAGTCTACTGACTGGTTTGATGCGGCCCGCCACGAATTTCTTTCCTGTGCTAACCTCTTCATCTCAGAGTAGCACTTGCAACCTACGTCCTCAATTCAATTATTTGCTTGACGTATTCCAATCTCTGTCTTCCTCTACATTTTTTGCCCTCTACAGCTCCCTCTAGTACCATGGAAGCCATTCCCTCATGTCTTAGCAGATGTCCTATCATCCTGTCCCTTCTCCTTATCAGTGTTTTCCACATATTCCTTTCCTCTCCGATTCTGCGTAGAACCTCCTCATTCCGTACCTTATCAGTCCACCTAATTTTCAACATTCGTCACTCGTCAAATGCTTCGATTCTCTTCTGTTCCGGTTTGATATGACTCTTAAATGTTAGGGCACGGCAATCAATCGTCCTTTTCCTGCACATTTTATTCGGAAGATCAACGCATGTTGACTCAAGAGTTTTGAGAGAACTGTGAGAGAAGCACAGACAACACGGGACTGAGGTACTAAAACATGGACTGATACTACGAAATGATGCACTGACAATGGCTAGGTACTAGTCGAATTATTTGCCGAATAAAACCTCCAAGAAAAGGATGGCTGATTGCTGTGCTCTATTATTTGAAGGTTAATTCAGCATTCCGAAAGACGTAACTTACAAATGATCCCATTTTATAGGGAACTGATATGTACACATCACTGCACAAGAAAAATTATTGTATGTTGGTGGCACATAGTGTGGCACATACAAAGACTCAGCTTAAATAAAACATGTCAACACTTTTTTTTCAATCTGAATTACGGTAAACATAAAACAAGGATAGATGAATTTTGCTGTATAGGCTAAGGGAAATAGCAAGCTGTGACCAAAATAGAGTGTACGTGAAATGTATACTGGCAATAGCAGGAAAACAGTTTCCGAAAAGAGAAATTTATTGCACTGAATACTTATATAAGTGTTAGGAAATCTTTTCTGAAGTTTTACGTCTTGAACATAGACGATCAACAGTGCAGACTAGAGATGAATGGTAGTTTTTGAAATTTGGTGCTACAGACAAATGCTGAAGATTGACGAGGTTCTGAACTGAATTGGAGATAGAAGGTATTCTAGTCACAGCTAAAGGCAGGGACCAGTTGGTAGGACTCGTCGTGTCGTGTCCTGGAGTTACCACTTTGCTAATGGAGGAAGTGTTGGAAGTGAAAATTGTAAAAGATCAGTTGTTATCTACAGTAGGAAGGTTCAGATGGATGACGTAGTTTCGCAGAGATGAAGATGCTTGCTTAGAATAGGTTAGCGTGGAGAGCTGCATTAAACCTGTCTTTGAACTGAAGACAACTTCAACAACAAGATCGTTTTAGTCGGCAGCTCTGGAAAACGCTCGACGGGAAATGTGACGGATGTCCATGAGTTCGCTGAACAAGACATTACATGTCGAATGGGAGTTAAGTCATGTTTCAATAAGCACTTTCTTCAAGGTATTTCAAACTATTCGAATACAACATATGGTCCAAAATGCTTCTAGAAATCGGTGTTCTTGCTGACCAAAAAGGTCAAACAGAGGTGGTACAATGGTTCTCACTCGTATTCGAGAGCAGTGGTATCGCTTTAATTTAAAACCGAAACTTCCAGGCCATGTCGTCATCTGCCTTGCTGCGTCATACGTCGTCCACACACCGCTCTCCCCACCGTTTTGCCGAATTTCCAGACGGTGGAGGTGCTACTTCTCGCTCAAGCAGATCCTCTGTTGGCATCATGAGGCTCGGAGCCCTCCGTCCCACTTCTCCCACCAAGCGCAAGTCCATACCAGTAACGGTAGTGGAAGACGGATCCTGCGCATAACAGCGCTACATGCTGACCACTCTTGTTCTACCTATGTGATGACGATGGGGCGGGAAGGGGGATGGGGGAGGCGTGGGACCAATCTCCTTATTGTTCACGCATTCTCTCGCCTTTTTGCCTTCTCCGGGTAGCCTATTTGCTTTACTGTTTATTTTTTTTCTATAATGCAAACTTGCAAATAAACATCTTATGTTAAACAAAGTTCGTCCCTTCTTAAAGCAATGATAAATTTCCATTCACAGAAAAATGTTCTTCTTCAAATTAAAATTTTGATCTGTGTGTACAACATAAACTGCCGCTGTGTATCTGCTTCTCAGCGAGGATAATCGAAAAGTGACATTCTTCTTTCTTGAAATTAACATTCTATAAAACCTTCTTTATAAATGTCAAATTTTTATGGTCCGTGAAACGCAGTATGCTATTTAGAAATGAAATATTTTCTGCGGAAACCTAAATAATTCTGCCCGAGGAAAGTAAATAATACCTCTTTGCTAATATTTTGTCCGTATGAGTTTCTGCTGAAAATGTCTGACAGATTTGTTTAAGAATTTTCTAAATCCTGTATTGACCTGCTGGTTTGAGTTTTTCTATGTACTTCGCAATTTAGTGAGTGACTTATGTTGTTGGGAGTCTGTGGATATGCTCTTAAAATTTCAGTCTTCTTCTTCTTCTTCGGCTGCAAGAATAAATATATTTTTCGGTTGTTAAAAGTATGGGTTGGATTTTTTTTTTTTTTTTTTTTTTTTTGCGGAACATCTTCCTTTGAATTTTGCATTCTTCTTTTAAGATATCTTCCAGGTCGCCTTTTCAGTTGAGTGTAGTCGTTACATTACCGTACAAGGCTTCAGGACAACTTTGTTACAGCGCCTGACTTTGGTGTGTGTGTGTGTGTGGACGTGCATTTTTTTTTTTTTTTTTTTTTTTTTTAGATGTTGTAAGCTCTACTGTAAGTTCTCCTAAGTTTTTGCATGAAAATTTTCTGTGGCATTTTCTCTCACCCTCTAAGTTTAGGGATTTCGCGTAAGAAGTTGAAGTATGGAAGTCTCTCGAACTGTTCATATGTTGTGATGAGTTTTTGAGTAGGATGTTTTGAGCAGATGTACTTACTTTTCTGAAGTATACCCGGAGTCTAATTCTTTCAGGGCATTTCTTGATAGTTTCTGTCCGATTGCTGCCGTCACGCGGTCTGCTAGTATCGCCAGATGGCTTGCGAAAGCTAGGCAAGAATGTGGATGTTATTTCTAGAGCTTCTAAGCAGTATAAGTTTCCAGTTGCTTTGGTTCTTAAGTTGTTTTTCCCACTACAAATGTGAACGTATCAAAACGAATAGCCTCATTTAAAAACTAAATATTCAGTGAAAGAAACATATCAGAGGCAAACCTCAAAAAACTCCCAAAATCTCAAAAGATTTAGCTACGTTATTACAAACTCTACGTGTTCACTACCAGCAGGCAGACAACGTGTAGACGATACGTACATTCATCTTCAGCTCATTTAAAGCTGTATGTACCGTATCTAAAATGACGGACGTCACTCCAATTCTGTTCTTTTCCTCAGCTCATCTAAGTCACGAGCTGAAGGGGCGAAAGAAACAGTTCCCTTCACATATTCTCACAGGAAACCATAGCATGGGATCAAGTCTGGAGATTTTGGAAGGCAAGAGCGTAGGGCAGTGTCTTGAAGTCCCGTAAGCCTTATCTTGTATTGAGGCAGTATCTGATCGAGGAACTGTATCTCATCGAGGAACTGTATCTCACTATAGTGCCAGTAAGGAGGGGCTCCGTCCTGTTGGAATTTGAAGTCTTTAATGCTCCTCAAGTTGTGAGAAAGGCCACGTGTCCACCATTCAAAGATTCCTCACCCAATCACCGTGTGTTCCTCAAAAAAGGATGGCCCATAAATATTTTCACAAGAATCGGAAAAAAAGAGAAATCGCTCACTTTAGACAAGTTCCTTTTATGCTCAGCAATTGCATGAGGGTACTAAAGTCTGTATCAAAGGTCACTTCAGTGTGTGTGTGTGTGTGTGTGTGTGTGTGTGTGTGTGTGTGTGTGTGTGTGTCATCAGCGTTCTGACTGGTATGGTGCGCCCTCCCTCCCGCACGAATTCCTCCCCTCTGCCAACTTCTTCATCTTCGAGTAGCACTTATAACCTACGTCCTCAATTATTTGCTGGATGTATTCCAATCTCTCTCTTCCCCAATTGTTTTTACTCTCTACAATTCTCTCTACTAGCAAGGGGGCTAATTTCTGATACCTTAACGCATGTTCTATCATCCTGTCCTTTCTTCTAGTCAGTGTTTCCAACATATTCCTTTCCTCCAGGATTCTGCGGATAACCTGGTTATTACTTACCTTCTCAGTTCACCTAATCTTCAACACTCTTCTGTAGCACCACATATCAAAGGCTTCGATTCTCTTCTTTTTTGGTTTTCCCACAGTCCATGTCTCTCTGCCTTACAATGCCGTGCTCCAAACGTACAGTCTTAGAATTTATTCTTCAAATTGAATCCCATGTTTGATACCAGTAGACTTCCTATATCCTGGAATGCCCTCTCTGCCAGTGCTAGTGTGCTTTTTATGTCCTCCTTGCTCCGTCCGTCATGGGTTATTTTGCTGCCTAGGTAGCAGAATCCTTAAATTCATCTCCTTCTTGATCGTCAGTGTTAATGTTAAGTTTGTCGATGTTGCTATTTCCGCTCCTTCTCATTGCTTTCGTCTCTCTCTGATTTACTCTCAACCCATACCTGCTCTCATTAGACTGTTCATTCCATTCAGAAAATCCAGTAATTATTCTTCAGTTTCACTGAGTATAACTATGTCGTCAGTGAATCTTATCATTGATATTCTTTCACCTTGAATTTTACTTCAACTCTCGAACCTTATTTTATTTCCGTCATTGCTTCTTTGATATATTGATTGACAGTAAACTGGCCGGCCGCGGTGGCCGTGCGGTTCTGGCGCTGTAGTCCGGAACCGCGGGACTGCTACGGTCGCAGGTTCGAATCCTGCCTCGGGCATGGGTGCGTGTGATGTCCTTAGGTTAGTTAGGTTGGAGTAGTTCTAAGTTCTAGGGGACTTATGACCTAAGATGTTGAGTCCCATAGTGTTAAGAGCCATTTGACCATTTTGACAGTAAACTGCATCCCTGACTTACACCCATTACAATCAGAGGATTTCGTTCTTGCCTTCCACTCTTATTATTCCCTCATGGCTACTGTACAAGTTGTATACTACTCGTCTTTCCCTATATCATACCCACATTATTGTCAGAATGTCGAACATCTTTTACCATTTGGCTTTTCCGAATGCTTTTCCAGGTTGACAAAGCCTATGAACCAGAATTGATTTTCCTCCAGTATTGCTTTCATTATCAATCGCAACATCATAATTGTGTCTCTGGACCCTTTGCCTTTCCTAAAGCCAAACTGATCGACATCCAAAACATCCTCCATTTGATTTTCCATTCTTCTGTGTACTATTCTTGTCAGCGACTTGGATGCACGAGCTGCGAATTGGATGGGTGAGCCTGTTAAGTTGATTGTTCTGTAATTCTCCCATTTGTTAGCTCTTTCAGTCTTCGGAACTATGTGGATGATATTTTCCCGAAGGTCAGATGATATATCGCCAGACTCACACGTTCTACACATCAACGTGAATTGTCGTTTTGTTACACATTCTCCCAATGATTATAGAAAGTCTGAATAATGATATCCATCCCTTCTGCCTTATTCGATCTTAAGTCTCATAAATCTCTTGTAAATTCTGATTCTACTAGTGCATCTTCCATGTCTTCTGTCTTCTACACCGATTCCTGTTTCTTGTCGTCAGACAATCCTCCACCCCCCCCCCCCCCGCCCCCTCACAGAGTCCAGCAACCTATCCGCCCTCTCCTTTGCATTTAATAGTAGAATTCCCTTTGCACTCTTAGTGTTACTTCCCTTGATTTTAATTTCACGGAAGATGTTTTGACTTTTCAATATACTGAGTCAGTCCTTCCGACAGCTATTTCTTTCTCGATTTCTTCTCATTTTTCATGCAGCCATTTCACCTTAGCTTCTCTGCACCTCTTATTTACTTGATTTCTAAATGATTTCTATTTCTGTATTCCTTCTTGCATCGATATACTGAAGTATTTAGCGTCATATCAGGTATTCCAATTTTTCCATTTGCGCTGTGATTTGTCTTCAGTCTACTTCACCTTAACGTTTGCTGAATTATTTCAATGATCAAATTAGCACCCGACTATGCTGATCCAAGTTTTCCATGATTTCCTCAAATAGCTCAAGGTGAATGCCGGAATGGTTCCTTCGGAAGAGCACGGACGATTCTTCCACATCCATGAAATACTTAAAGCCGTCTGTAATGAACGCGGTCCCTACGGAATGTTAAAGCCAAATTTTTCTTCTTCTTCCCACTAACCAGTGACGAATATTTTTCGGCAAAGGCAGATCAATCCCTAAACTTCCATTACATTCACTCTGGGCTCTAAATTCACTCTGGGCTCTAATCACTGCCTCACTCTTGCTAAATTGTAGTACACGAAATGCCTTCTGTTGAGCAAACGCCATCTTGCTACAGGACGACTGAGCAGACGCATCGATTGGTATATATGGCGATTCTCTAAAACTCTAGGACATGCCTGTCCAGTGAGCACATATTTCCCGTCCAGCATGGTGCCTGGTTCCTAATTATTACACTCTACAATCAGGTCATTCTTTTTGACACACCCTGCATGTAAACACTTCTGCTGGATTGTTTGAGGGTGAGACTGGGGTACCTTTGAGCCCCATGACCATTCCATCTCTCTTATCGATCCTTCTCTGGGTTATTAGAGGAGAATGGAGTAGTTACCTGTATGTGGAAGACAGTGTCGGGCCAGAGGGAGAGCGTGACGCAGGTGGAGTCGGTGTAGAGGTTGCCGGTGATGCCGCCGCCGTCCACCTCCCAGGTGACCAGGTACTGGTGGCCGGCGCGCCGCTGCCGCTCCGCCTCCTTGGGCGGCACCCGCCACGACAGCTCCGCGATCACCAGCACCCCCTGGTGGATCAGCGACTGCACCCGCACCGACCACACGCCGCCCTTCTGTCGGAAGGAAACACAGCGCCGCCACGGCGTCTCAAGAACTGAACGCAAGTCAGGTCAGACACTCCTCCCACCTAAGCTAGATGAATGCTCTCGAGACATGTTCAGTAAAGTGTGACGTTATCAAACCGGAGCTCGCGATCTTATTCAAATACCGCAAAATGGGGTGAAAAGAAACAAAGTCTCACTGCTGTGGCCTTGTAACATCAACCAAAATGGCCTCGCTGTGCTGGTACCGCTAACTGCTGACAGCCAGGAGAAACTACAGCTGTAATTTTTCCTGGGGTCATGCAGTTCTATTGTATGGTTGAATGATGATGGCGTCCTTGTAGGGAAAACACTCTGGAGGTAAAATAGTCCCTCATTTCGATCTCAGGGCGGAGACTACTCAAAAGGATGTCGTCATCAGGACAGCGTGGGATCCTAGAGCCCATATCGCGCAGGTAGCTTAGAAAACTTAAAAGGCGAAATGGATAGGCTGAAGTCACATATACATAGAAAATCAAACAGGGGCACAGCAAGAGTAGGTTTAATAATGATCAAGAATAAAGGAATGCGGGTAAGCTACTATCAACAGCATTACGAACGCATCATCGTAGCCATAATTAACACGAAGCCAACACCTTCCACAGTAGTACTGGTTTATATGCCATCCAGTTCTGCAGACGATGAAGAGATTGAAGAAATGTACCAAGAGATAAAAGAATTTATTCTGATCGTTAAGGGATAAGAAAATCAAATTGTGATGGGGGACTGGAATTCAATAGTAGGGAAAGAAAGAGACGGAAAAATAGCAGGCAAGAGGGGAAAGGAATTCAGTAGAAGACGAATGGGTAGATCTGAGATGAGTAGTGAAGACAGCAGAGCATCAATTAGCCAAAAGACAAGGTTTATAAACTATAGAGCGCTGCAATTAATCTTCCTTTTTTTGCATGTTTTATTTGTCAAATCCAGATTTCGGCTAGTGCCTGGCCATTATTAATACACTGTTTTCTAGTCTCGATGCATGTCAGTTGTTCGGGCATGAGTCACAGTCCTTTGAATTGTCTGACGCCCCAACGACAGGGCACTGACATGCAGCGAGACTAGAGGAGAGTGCATTGATAATGACCAGTCACTAGCCGAAATCTGTATTTGCCGAATAAATCCTGCAAAAAAAAAAAAGGACGACTGCGACTGTTTGCTGCGCTCTACAATTTATAAATCATAAAATCGTATCACAGTCGCTGAGCGTACCCACTTTCCTAACGGAAGGTAACCTGAAATAGACAAGGCCTACTAGATGTTATTGCATATCACAGTAGATACTGAATTTAACTGACGAAAGGTGAAAATATAAAAGCTCAGAAAATAAACCGGGTAAAAGGGTATTTAGATTGTAGTCTGTATTCTGTAGGTGGAAAAGGCTATTTTTGAACTGGAGAAATTTTATTTCTTTTAGTGCTAGACTGACAGTAAGTGCAGGACGGCTAGATATTTGAAGCATACATCATTGGGGGAAAGACAGATACCACCTACAGGAAAATTAGAGGCCTTAGGAGAAATGAAAGCAGCTGTACAAATATCGAGATTTCGGATGATAAACCACTAATTGAAGGTGCTTCTTCAGAAGAACACCAACAATTTGACGTAAGTGAACAACCCACGTGGCTATGTTCTCAACCCAAGAGATTATTTCGTTATTAAAAAATATGGAAAAAGTGAGTAATCATTTAGATTGTAGTCTGTATTCTGTAGGTGGAAAAGGCTATTTTTGAACTGGAGAAATTTTATTTCTTTTAGTGCTAGACTGACAGTAAGTGCAGGACGGCTAGATATTTGAAGCATACATCATTGGGGGAAAGATAGATACCACCTACAGGAAAATTAGAGGCCTTAGGAGAAATGAAAGCAGCTGTATAAATATCGAGATTTCGGATGATAAACCACTACTAAGCAAAGAAGGGAAAGCTGAAAGGAGGAAGGAGTATATAGGTGGTTCTCACAAGGGAGATGAACTTGCAGGCAGTATTATAGAAAAGGAAGAGGAGGTAGATGAAGGTGAATGAGAGATATAATAGCGCGAGAAGAATTTGTTAGAACACTGAAAGACAAATACCGAACAAGGGCCCTGAAGTAGGCGTAATTTCGTCAGAACTACTGATAGTCTTGGGAGAGACAGCGATGAGAAAACTATACCATCTGGCGTGCAAGATTTTTGGGATAAGCGAAATACCCTCAGACCTGAAGTACAATGTGATAATTCGAAAGAAAGAAGGTGCTGACGTGCGTGAATATTCCGAATTATCAGTTTAATAAGTCGTGGTTGATAAATACTAACACCAATTATTTACAGAAGGAGGGGAAAACTGGTAGTCGACCTCGTGGAAGATTAGTTTGCAATTCGAAGAAATGTAGCAACACGTGAGGCAGCTCTCACATCACGTCTTACCTTAGAAGGTAAGGCAAACCTGCGTGTGTAGCATTTGTAGACTTAGAGAAAAATTATGACAGTGTTGACTAGAATACTTTCCTTGTAACTCTTAAGGTACCGGGGCTGGAATACAAAGAGCGAGACGGTATTTACAACCTGTATGGAAACGAGACGGAAGTTGTAAGTGTCGATGTTCATGATAGGGAAGCAGTGGTTGAGAAGGGAATAAGGTGGGGTTGTACACTACCTCCGATGTAACTCAGTCTGTATACCGCAAGAGCGGTAAAGGAAACAAAAGAAAAATTTGGAGCAGCAATTTAGATTCAGGGAGAGGAAAGGAAAACTTTGAAGTTTGCCGATGAAATTGCATTGTAATTCTATCAGAGGCGGCAAAGCATTTGCAGGAGGAGTTTAACGGAATAGGTAGTTCAAATGGTTCAAATGGCTCTGAGCACTATGGGACTTATCTTCTGAGGTCATCAGTCCCCTAGAACTTAGAACTACTTAAACCTAACCTAAGGATATCACACACATCCATGCCCGAGGCAGGATTCGAACCTGCGACCGTAGCCGTCGCGCGGTTCTAGACTGTAGCGCCTAGAACCGCTCGGCCACTCCAGCCGGCGGAATGGATAGTGTCTTAACAGAAGGATACAAGACAAACATCAATAAAATGTAGTCAAATAAAATTATTTGTGTCTGAAGGTACTAGCTTAGGAAGCTAGAATCTTGAAGCAGTACATGAGATTTGCTATTTGAGCAGCAAAATAACTGAACATGGCCGAAGTAGAGAAGATATAAAATGTAGACTGGTAACGGTAATAAAAGCGTTTCTGTAAAAGAGACCTTTATTAATATCGGAAGGTGTTTGTATGGAATGTATCCACGTAGGGAAGTGAAACATGGACGGTAAACAGTTTAGACAAGATGAGATTAGAAGCCTAAGAAATGTGATGCTATAGAACATTGCAGAAGATTAGAGAGGCAGATCGCGTAATTAATAAGGAGAATTAGTGAGAAAAGAAACTTGCGGCACAAATTAACTAAAACGAGAGGTCGGCTGATAGAACCTAACCTGCGACGTAAAAAGATAACCAATTCAGCATTGGAGGGAAGTGGAGTGTGAAAGTCGTGGATCTGGTTAGTTACCATCTGTTGGTGTCCCTCCACGACACCAAGAGATGGCAACTAACCAGATCCAGAAGAATGAGTTGCAGTAGTTATTCGAATAGGAGGCTTGCACAGCATAGAGTAGCACGAAGAGGTGCGTCAATCCAGTCTTCGTAATGAAGACCACTACAGCAACAGAAACTAAGGTGTGAACATCAACTGAAACAAACACCCAAGAAAATTCAGTGCTACTGTGTTGAAAGACAAACGGGAATATCGTTCAAACATTTTTTTTGTTTACTACGGTATGCTGATGATTTTCACTTATGGACCGTCTGACAGCAACTGAATAAAACACAATTTTAGTGCCATACGCGTTTCGCCTTTATTTTCTGCAAGGCATCATCAGTGGCCTGTAATATGTACATATGTTAGCTATTTTATTTACATTTTTGTCAATGTGCCTATAGGTTATAAACAGTTCTGGTGGTTGGTATTTCCTATTAAGTAGTAATGTTTTGAACTGTACTTACAGGTTGCGTAGACAGTTTCTTACATATTACGCTCCTGTAAGAAACTGTCTACGCAACCTGTAAGTACAGTTCAAAACATTACTACTTAATAGGAAATACCAACCACCAGAACTGTTTATAACCTATAGGCACATTGACAAAAATGTAAATAAAATAGCTAACATATGTACATATTACAGGCCACTGATGATGCCTTGCAGAAAATAAAGGCGAAACGCGTATGGCACTAAAATTGTGTTTTATTCAGTTGCTGTCAGACGGTCCATAAGTGAAAATCATCAACATACCGTAGTATTACGCGCAACTGAGGAGGACAGGACCAAAAAATTTTTTTGTTTAGGTTGGTAGTTAGTAAGCTAGTCTAACGGGAAATTATGGATTTAAAAGTTGGCGCTGATGTTGCTTACTTCGAACATTGCTTCTACGTAATACTTATTGTTGTTTTAATTTTAACATATGATAAGAAAATTTGCAATCCCGTTTCATTAACCAACCGTTGTGTTTTTTGAAGTATGCTTTAATCTGACTTGTTCTTCAGCTAATTGAAAATTTAGGGTGGTACCTTCGGAATTTGTGGGGTGAATAGAAACACTAATTGAAGGTGCTTCTTCAGCAGAACACCAAGAATTTGACGTAAGTGAACAACCCACGTGGCTATGTTCTTAACCCAAGAGATTATTTCGTGATTAAAAAAATATGGAAAAAGTAAGTAATCATTTAGATTGTAGTCTGTATTCTGTAGGTGGAAAAGGCTATTTTTGAACTGGAGAAATTTTATTTCTTTTAGTGCTAGATCCAAAACAGACTTTAACATGTTCCTATTCATCCAAAAGACCAGTATATAAAACAAATAATAAGATTAACACTGTTGTTTCTATTCACCCCTATCTGCGTGGTGAACGGCAACCCAAATTTTTGATTCCTTTTGTTATACAAAACGTGAGATAGGTCCCTAATCTAATTATAAATTTAAAGTAAGACATGAGGTCCATAGCCCCAAGTAATTTACAAATATCTTTTTAAATTCATCAATCATTTCTTTTGAAGCTAATAATTGTTTCTATTCATCTCATTTAAAGTACACTACTTAATTCACAAATACCTTGATCCCATTAGGGGAATTTCAAATTTGTGCTTTCACCATCAGATCTTGTATATTGGTACAAAAGTACTTCTGTAGGAACTACACTATTCTGCAGTCCACATTTTCGTGCTTGGCAATGGGTTCATAGAAACACTTTCAGAGTATTTCTCGATTCTTCCATGTATGGAAAATGAACACCTAAATCCGCGCGAACTCTGGTTTGTTTTATTTTACCACGATGATCGTTTTCCCCTTCGCACATGGGAGTCAACATTACATCGTCACGTTCTGAGGAGGAAATTGGTGATTTAAATCTCTTCTATAGACGTCGGTGAAACGAAAACTTGTGTCATCCGGCATTAAAAAGCACTGATTACACCCCTTTTGTAGAGAAACTTCAAAATAGACAACTTGCTACAAACATCAAACAAAAGTATAATACAATCCTTTCACTCACCCGAAGTTGTGACAGAAAATAAAAAGTCACTGACAACGGATAACTGTTTTAATCTATTTTTTATGTCTACAATTCTCAGGCAATAGTGCAAAGTTTCGTATGCCAGTAATTTGCATGTTCTTGCCACCATGTGCACGCTTTTCAATCTCTGCATCCGAGAAGGGTCGGTACGTACAACCCAAGTGCGACTCTCCGCTGTTGTGTTCTGGAACAGGCATCGTAACTGAAACAGCTGATTCACTGTTGTATAGGTGCTGCAGAACCATATGCTTGTCGCCCTAAGTCCCGCAAATAGCGAGATAAACCTCACACAGTATCAAACCGTACTTATCTACAGTTGGGAGGCTGAAGATTGTTGAAGAAGAAACTACAGAATTTAATTAAGCCCTTTTAACAAAATAAGAGCCTCCCCCCGCTCCCCAAAAATACTCAAAGCACGATGGGATTTGACTAGTGAACCTGTAATCATAGTACCTTACCCTTTCGGTGTTTCCTTTCCATATACCCCTACAGAGCTCCATGTCTATAACTATAAGCACATGTTAGCATCTTCTTGGAATGTTTACTGTAATCGCTAAGCATGAAATAAGGGTTCTGTTTTCAAGAGGAAGAAACGTTAAGTGGTCATCAACCCCGGTGAACGTAGTTTTGCAGGAGTTTCACGAAAGCCCGGAATACTTCTGGGATGTTTTCAGATTCCTAAGTCGTAGAGACCTTGAAATGGAACTTCAAAAATCAAATGGCTCTGAGCACTATGCAACTTAACTTCTGAGGTCATCAGTCCCCTAGAACTTAGAACTACTTAAACCTAACTAACCTAAGGACATCACACACATCCATTCCCGAGGCAGGACTCGAACCTGCGACCGTAGCGGTCTCTCGGCTCCAGAATGTAGGGCCTAGAACCGCAAGGCCACTCCGGACGGCAAATGGAACTTCAGACTGGGATAATTGTACCCGGTAACGAGAACTGGAAACGTCAGCCTTAACCTGGTCCCTCTATTTCCTTCGACACATGGCTTTTGTCTTGCCTTCTTCACAGGATGAAGCAGTGTCCATTTCTTCAAAATCCCGAGTACAGTTATTAAACACAATGCTTCTTACCAACTTTGTCTTGCCTCAAGCTCACAGATTTATTACATATGATATTAATTACCCAATTTCGTGGGCTTATTTCTATGATTTCGTCTTGGTCGCAAAGTATAACGGCTGCGGTGACAGTTGCCGCTACCAAAGTGGACATCTTGATCACTCGAACAGCGTACGTGCTTATATGTGGGTGAGAATGGAATCACGCACGCGCATTTGTTGAGGAAGAAAAGTGCAGCAGCACATGCGTATTCTCTTACGCATGAAGCATACGCTGGCGCACGGCGACTTCTTGTATGTGCAAGGCTCTCTGGCGTAAACGCACTTCAAGCGGATGACTGTGCAGCTCATCCCGCCGGTGTAAGACGTGGCGGGAATTTTTGCGGTAAATTTAAAAAAAATTCCTACTTAAGTTTCACATCTGTACTCGTGTAACGACTAGTGAGGCCCAAGAGAAAAGAAGAGTGATTGCATCAACAGAGGATAGGTGTTTCTGCAAAGTAAGTTAACTGACAGATCTCCACGCGTCATGATTGGCTGACCAATGGGGAGAGCGCGAGAAAATTTAAGTGCTGATTGCCAGAGACGGCTGGAGAGTGGGGCTACACATGAGCTCAGCATGACGTCTTTCCTCCACTCTGCTTCCTAATTGTTCTCGGCACCAGCCCAGACCACCCTGAGCGTCTTGTGGTCTGTTCTACAATCCACGGTCCCGAGTCGTACGAGAGCTATTTTCAAGTTCCTATCGGGCGCGAAATGGAAACCATAGTGAAAATCAAAACTGTGTTATTTGCAACGTTTAGCTACACCTTCCAGTTACTTCTCTACATAGTCGCTATTACGACTAAGACATCTGTCGTAGCCTTGTGCACACTTTCGAATGCCAATATCACAAAAGGCAGCCATCTGTTTTTTCCGACAATTGTTTATGCTGGTCTGCTGCTCGTTGTCTGCAAGGCGCGGTTTGTGCCAAAATGCTGTCCCCGTAGCCAACGGCTCTTATGAGCAAAGAGATAAAAATCAGATGGAGCCAAGTTCGAGCTGTGTGGTGCATGATCAAACACCTACCATTCAAAGCCCTGCAGTACTGTCGTGAAGAAGGACAATCCATGAAGACAATATTCGTCTTCACTTCCTCTGAACTGTCCATCGTAGGTGAGTTTCCCGAATCGCCTAATCCACTCGTTAAGCAAGATCATCGCTTGATGTTCGCTTCCTTGTTAACCGCTTACAACATGAACGTCTGTACGTCGTGTTTCAAAGTTCCTGCACCATCGCCGCACGCTGCTGTCACGGATGACGGTTACATCATGTGGGCTCCATGAAATGAGGTGGAGCTACTCAGCATTAAGAAATCCAATGACAGCACGCGCTCCTTACTTGGCAACATCTTTACGTGCTCACTATGCCCTCAGAACGGAAAAGTGCGAGGACAGACTACCGGAGGGTGTACTACAGACACATATCTGTCCCAACTTACATCGGATACCCGCTGAGATTTTCATTTTGCGACCGACTAGACCGAAGTCCACTTACGCCGAGTGAAAAACATTTGAAAAATCAGTGTTTCATTTCAAACACTTCCTTTGAACGCCTTCACTCCTAGATTGTTCTGAAGTTAGCACTCCGCTACTGTAAGTGAGTAATAATTCATCAGGTAAACTTATTCTTTATATTGCTGAGTATGTTACACACTTTCATCTACATCTACATCGGTACTCTGCAAATCACTTTTAAGTTACTGGTATAGGGTTCATCGAACCATCTTCACAATAATTTTCTATTACTCTAGTGCGCTGAAGAAAACGGCCACCTATACCTTTCCGTACGAGCTCTCATTTCCGTTGTTTTATTATGATGACCGTTGCTCCCTATGTAGGTCGGCGTCAACTAAGTATTTTGACATTTGGAGGAGAAAGTTGGTGACTGAAATTTCGTAAGAAGATTCGGCCGCCACGAAAACGCCTTTGTTTTAATTATGTCCACCCTATTCCTGTATCATGTCAGTAACACTCCCTCCCCTGTTTCACGATAATAACATGCTGCTGTTCTTTGAACTTCCTCGCTGTACTCCGTTAAGCCTATCTGGTAAGGATCCCAGAGTGCGCAGCAGTATTTGGTTCAAATGGCTCTGAACACTATGGGACTTAACATCTGAGGTCATCAGTCCCCTAGAACTACTTAAACCTAACTAACCTAAGGACATCACACACATCCATGCCCGAGGCAGGATTCGGACCTGCGACCGTAGCGGTCGTTCGGTTCGAGACTGAAGCGCCTAGAGCCATTCGGCCACTCCGACCGGCGCAGCAGTACTCCAAAACACAACGAACAAGCGTAATGTAGGCACTCCAGTAGATCTGTTACATTTTGTACGTGTTCTATTAATAAAAGCAGTCTTTGGTTTGCCTTCCCCACAACATTTTCAATGTCTTCTTTCCAATTTAAGTTATTCGTGACAGTAATTCACCCGTATTTAGTTGAATTTATGACCTTCATATTTGACTGATTTACCGTGTAAGCGAAGTTCAACGGATTCCTTTTAGCACCCATGTGGATGAGCTCAAATTTTTCTTTATTTAGGGTTGATTGACAATTTTTGCAGCATACTGCTACCTCTTGTAAATCGTTTTACAGTTTGTTTTGGGCTTCTGATGACTTAATTAGACGATAGCCGGCCGGTGTGGCCGTGCGGTTCTAAGCGCGTCAGTTTGGAACCGCGTGACCACTACGGTCGCAGGTTCGAATCCTGCCTCGGGCATGGATGTGTGTGATGTCCTTAGGTTAGTTAGGTTTAAGTAGTTCTAAGTTCTAGGGGACTGATGACCTCAGTAGTTAAGTCCCATAGTGCTCAGAGCCATTTGAACCAATTAGACGATAAACGGCAGCATCATCTGCAAACAAGACGCCTGCTCAAATTGTCTCCTAAATCGTTTATATAGACAAGGAACCACAGAGGGCCTATAGCATTACCTTGGGGAACGTCAGAAATCACTCCTATTATACTCGATAACTTTTCGTCACTTACTACGAACTGACGGAAAATCGCGAATCCAGCAGCATAACTGAAATGATATTCCACAAGTAGGCAATGTCAATACAAGCAGCCTGTGTGGTACAGTGTCGAAAGCCCATTGGAAATCTAGAAATACGGAATAATTTGAAATACATTGTTAATGGGACTCAACACTTCGTGTGAGTAAAGAGCTAGTTGCGTTTCACAAGAACACTGTTTTCTAAATCGAGGCTGACTGTGTGTCAATAGACCTCTTCGAGGTAATTATTAACGGCCGCTCGGGATTAGCCGAGCGGTCTCAGACGCCGCAATCATGGACTATGCGGCTGGTCCCGGCGAAGGTTCGAGTCCTTCCTCGGGCATGTGTGTGTGTGTTTGTTTTTAGGATAATTTAGGTTAAGTAGTGTGTAAGCTTAGGGACTGATGACCTTAGCAGTTACGTCCCATAAGATTTCACACACATTTGAACAATTAATAACTTTTGAAATAATACACTCCTGGAAATTGAAATAAGAACACCGTGAATTCATTGTCCCAGAAAGGGGAAACTTTATTGACACATTCCTGGGGTCAGATACATCACATGATCACACTGACAGAACCACAGGCACATAGACACAGGCAACAGAGCATGCACAATGTCGGCACTAGTACAGTGTATATCCACCTTTCGCAGCAATGCAGGCTGCTATTCTCCCACGGAGACGATCGTAGAGATGCTGGATGTAGTCCTGTGGAACGGCTTGCCATGCCATTTCCACCTGGCGCCTCAGTTGAACCAGCGTTCGTGCTGGACGTGCAGAGCGCGTGAGACGACGCTTCATCCAGTCCCAAACATGCTCAATGGGGGACAGATCCGGAGATCTTGCTGGCCAGGGTAGTTGACTTACACCTTCTAGAACACGTTGGGTGGCACGAGATACATGCGGACGTGCATTGTCCTGTTGGAACAGCAAGTTCCCTTGCCGGTCTAGGAATAGTAGAACGATGGGTTCGATGACGGTTTGGATGTACCGTGCACTATTCAGTGTCCCCTCGACGATCACCAGTGGTGTGCGGCCAGTGTAGGAGATCGCTCCCCACACCATGATGCCGGGTGTTGGCCCTGTGTGCCTCGGTCGTATGCTGACCTGATTGTGGCGCTCACCTGCACGGCGCCAAACACGCATACGACCATCATTGGCACCAAGGCAGAAGCGACTCTCATCGCTGAAGACGACACGTCTCCATTCGTCTCTCCATTCACGCCTGTCGCGACACCACTGAAGGCGGGCTGCACGATGTTGGGGCGTGAGCGGAAGACGGCCTAACGGTGTGCGGGACCGTAGCCCAGGTTCATGGAGACGGTTGCGAATGGTCCTCGCCGATACCCCAGGAGCAACAGTGTCCCTAATTTGCTGGGAAGTGGCGGTGCGGTCCCCTACGGCACTGCGTAGGATCCTACGGTCTTGGAGTGCATCCGTGCGTCGCTGCGGTCCGGTCCCTGGTCGACGGGCACGTGCACCTTCCGCCGACCACTGGCGACAACATCGATGTACTGTGGAGACCTCACGCCCCACGTGTTGAGCAATTCGGCAGTACGTCCACCCGGCCTCCCGCATGCCCACTATACGCCCTCGCTCAAAGTCCGTCAACTGCACATTCGGTTCACGTCCACGCCGTCGCGGCATGCTACCAGTGTTAAAGACTGCGATGGAGCTCCGTATGCCACGGCAAACTGGCTGACACTGACGGCGGCGGTGCACAAATGCTGCGCAGCTAGCGCCATTCGACGGCCAACACCGCGGTTCCTGGTGTGTCCGCTGTGCCGTGCGTGTGATCATTGCTTGTACAGCCCTCTCGCAGTGTCCGGAGCAAGTATGGTGGGTCTGACACACCGGTGTCAATGTGTTCTTTTTTCCATTTCCAGGAGTGTATTATATTCCAAAATCCTGCTGCATATTGACGTTAATGATGCGGGCGTGCAATTTAGTGAATTACTCCCACTACCTCTCTTGAATATTGGTGTAACCAGTGCAACTTTCCAGTCTTTGGGTACTGATCTTTCGCCGCGCGAGCGACTGTGTATTACGGTTATCTATGGAGCTATTGCATCAGAATGCTGTGAAAGGTAATTGGTATACAGCCTAGACCGGAAGACTTGCTGTAAAGGTGGGAAGCGATAGAGATCGATATGAATTACAGTGGAGTGTTAGAGGCTAGGCACTAGACGGGGGCTTCGGTGTAGCTACCTCCTCCGGCAGCACCCAGCCGGCGGGGGCGGCCACGAGTCCCGACCCCAGCGCGGCTGCGCCGCCGCTCAGCGTTGCGGCCACGGCGGCGGCCGCTGCGGCGGCGTCGGCGTCAGCTGATGGTTGTCGGGCGCCCGCGGGCGTGTAGACGGTGCGGAGGCCGCCCGGGTCCACCACCAACACCCGCGCAGAGCCCGCCGCCACCTGCCGCGGCTCGGAGGCGCCCGGGGTCGCGGGCAGCCGCGCCCTGCGCTCCAGCGTCTGCAACAGACAAACGGGACGCGCCGTCAGCGCCGACACTCCGTGGCGTCCGTAACTACACTGCTACCTGTTCCATCCACTGCTGACTATCTGGCTTATTGCCCGGTGGTGCCAAAACATGTTGACTACACATCGAGCCCCAAAGCCACCAGAACAGAAAAAATGTCATCGGGACTGTCACTGATTAGCCAACGACTCCGAAGGTCTCTGACTATGGCACAGTCATCTTTGAATATTTTCAACGTCACTGACTCACTCGCTCATCTCAGAGATGATATAACAGACCTTCTTAAGTGGAAAACTATGAGAGTGTTAGAAGAGATTTCGCCATTGCAACCGGTCGTCGTAAATTGCACTCCACGACATTTCGACTGAACACCTGACTGGACTGATGGCTCATCTGAAGATGACTATCAGGTGTCCAGTGGAAATATCTTCGAACATTTAATTTGCCTGGATAATTTTAAATTTCACATCGATGAGACTAATGCAGACATCCAGAACAAGAATGAATATATCGGCGGTGGACAGTCACAAGACCGCCTGGTACCATTTCTCCATCATCTTCGACAACCGAGGATGTTCAGTCTGGATTTGGACCAAAAATATTGATCAGAGAAGCTATCATAGCACTCACGAGCTTGCTACAGAGGTTAGAATGAAATAGTGAAGCTTACATACCGCTCTTTAATCTAGAAAAGGCATAAGACAGAAATTACTGGGAAAATCTCCTAAAGATCTTGAAAGATACACAGTTACACTGTAAAGCTAGAAGAACAGTATTAAAAATACACAAAATCAAAGTGCGGGGACACAAATTATTTCAAAACATCTGAGGACAATGCTAGAAAAGATGTAATACATTATCGCAACGGGTTTCAGGCAACATTAGTCATCTTTACGTATTATGGGCGGCATTTGGTGATCAAATCCTCACGCATTGTCAACTAAACATAATAGAGGAAATCAGTTCAGTCGACAATGCATGAACGTTTATTCACAAAATACCCTCAAAGCTCCTGACGATGGCTGTTTTAAGGCGAAACCGGTGGTGATGATGTCATAACAAATTGATTGTGTCATAAATATACGAAACTTTGTAATAATCGTCGCTTTTTCTGTAATTCCATGCACTCAATAAGCTTCGCTGAGGATATTAACTTAATAGGTGATGGTGAAAGCGCATGCAAAACATAATTTCTAAATTTTCTGCAATTATTAAGAAATATGAACTTAAAATTAATAGTCAAAACACTTACAATAAGCAACCACAAATGATAAATCGCCTGACATCCAGATTGAGGGAAATTTTGATTTTACTCACAGTACAGATCAGATGCATCATGCAGTTTAGAAAACGACTGCAACACCTAAACGGTCTTTCAGTGAATAAACACACCTACCTGTGGACAAGTCGTTTAGAGTACAAAAGAGAAAAAAACATTCAAAATATTCAACTGGAGTGTGCTCCTGTATCGCTGCGACAACTGCTCTGACAGCTGACAGAAAGCGCTTCGAAGTGACAGTAATATAGCTTTAGAGAAGACTAAAGAGGACCAGCTACACGGAAAGATAGCCAGTTATAATGTTCTGAAAGAGAACAATGAAGAGCGAATCCTCATAACAACCATGCAACAAAGGAAAAAGAAACTTTTGCGACATTTATTGAATTATAATAACGTTGTAATACAGATACTAGCACGTCAGATATTGGGAAACAAAACCACAGATGCGCCAAGAAAGGAAACAGTTGAACATCTACCGGCAACGACGAAGTGCCAAAATTATCAGGAAATGAAGACAACAACAAAAGGCATGGGAGAAGTGTTTCAGCGACAAGGGTTAGCATTCAGATTTGGAAGATGGTCATGCCATTCTCTTCTAAGCTCCACAACCACGACAACCATACCTATTGGTCAACTGTCATAAGAACTGTTACTTTTTAGCGACCTAACCTAACTTCAAACACCAGGGATTTGGCCACTTTTGGCTTTTTTTATGTCACCGCTTCCTGTACCACCCGAACCCTAAAGCCGCTTTAGGTACCCTACCTTCACATTATGTTTTTGTAGATAGTAAACTGTATGTGTTGCGAGATTGTTATTTTCTGAGACATCTCTAACATATTTGACTGTGTGAATCTCAATATTCTCCTAGATAAATTGACGTTTTGTGGGATTGACAGTATAGCCGACCAAAGGATAATGTCATATCCAACGAAAAGAATCCAGAAAGTTGTACTTTGCAATTCAAGCAATAGTACTGCAATCAGTCCAAGTATATGTGCAGAAACAGAAGAAACGGTAAACAAAGTTCTTTACTGACTGGCCTCCTGCGAGTGGTCTCACGATCAGTTTTAAAAAAACACGTATACAGTTCTGCATATCTACAGGTACTGCACCAATGTTAAGTGTAACATATGGAGAGGAAATAATAAATAGGGTTGAAATTTAAAAATTCTTAGGGGTCCATATTGATGAGAATTTAAATTGGGTAAAACACATTTAGGAACTCCTAAAACAACTTAGCTCAGTTACATTTGGATTTAGAATCATTTTAAATCTTGCGGAGAGACATGCTTTGCATATTTTCATTGAATAATGTCATATTTTATAATGATCCGGGGTAACTCATCTTTAAGAAAGAAAGTCTTCACCGCGCAAAAACGTGCTGTAAGAATAATATCTGGTGCTCGCCACGATCATTTTGTAGTCACCTGTTTAAATAGTTGGGCATTCTGAGTACTGCTTCACAGTATATTTTTTCCCTCATGAATTATGTTGAAATAATCCTCTATAGTTCAAAACAAACAATAAGGTACATAATTACAATACCGCAAGGAAAAACGTGATTCATTATTCAATATTAATGTTGTCTTTAGAACAAAGAGGGGTGCAAAATGCTGAAAAAAAATTTTGATAAATTACCCAGTAATGAAGTGGCAATGGCCTTGCCGCAGTGGATACACCGGTTCCCTTCAGATCACCGAAGTTAAGCGCTGTCGGGCGTGGCCGGCACTTGGATGGGTGACCATCAAGGCCGCCATGCGCTGTGCCATTTTTCGGGGTGCACTCAGCCTCGTGATGCCAATTGAGGAGCTACTCGACCGAATAGTAGCGGCTCCATCGTAGCGACCAGGAGAGCGGTGTGCCGACCACTGGTCCCTCCTATCCGCATCCCCAGTTCAGGATGACACGGCGGTCGGATGGTACCGATGGGCCACTTGTGGCCTGAAGAAGGAGTGTTACCCAGTAATAAGACGTCTGACAGAGAGCAAAGTAAAACCCGATAACAAACTGACAAAGTTTCTCTCTGACAGCTCCGTAGGGAAATAAGCGTGTAATCGTTTGTACAAATTAATTTGCGATGTTCATGTAAAATGACTCGTTCCACATCATTACGGTCTACAGTGCAAAATGACCCATGGAATATGAAACTAACTTAAACTCCCCTACCCCAACCCCCCTCCTTTTCACTCGTGTAATCCTAAAGACTGCTACACGTATCTTTGCCTTATACCGCCTTTTTCCTGATAAAAGGGCATGTGTGTTGCAAGATCGTGGAATTAATTGAACCTCTTCAACAGTAAGTAGTCACACTCCAATAAACAATCGTAAAACTAGCAAATTTTGTGACTGATGCATCAGTATATGACAAGAACGCGCTCCAGCTTCTTATTTTTAGGTGTTATAACTCGGATCTACATACAATATACAGATCTGCTGCAGTGCGTACTTGCACATTACTGTCGTTATAGACGAAAGCTGCAAGTACGTGCATTACACATGAATTGATGCAAAAAAGTGTTCGTAGATTTCTTCGAACCTTCCTGCTACTGCCAATAACTTTGAAGAACTGACTAACTAAAGGTAAACCGATACAAATATGTTATTTGCCGGTCTTTCTGTGTAACAGTTAAATTTTAGAAAAAAATTTCTTCAGCGATTAGAAAACAAATAAAGTTATTTCCGTAGGCTGGTGAAAGCACACATGCCTGCAGAATCAAATGTGACTACTGAAATTGTCATTGTAGTAAACAAGTCTCATTAATGAAATTAGGCACTTTTATGAATGGTTTAGTGATGACGAGAAAGGGATATTTCGCAGTAAGCCATTGTTTCTGAATAAAACATGCAGTTGCTGAGAATATTGTGTTAAATATGTAATGTCCTCGTTTTTTCCTCTTATACCAATGAATTTGTACATAAGTGCCTGACAGTTTGAAAGAATAACCTGTGTTACAGTATAAGTGTTTGGATGTGCTTTCTTTCTCATACAGTTCCACTGAACAGATCCGTGAGTAAGTGTGGAAAACTCGTGTTTAATTATCTTGTTTAATGTAGTTCCGTCTATTCCTTCGTTCTGTTTTGTTTCAGTTATGATAGACCCATAATTATAAGGATTTTAGGAAAATTAAAAAATTTAAGTCACCAAACTGGCAAACTTTGTGACAAATGTTTTGCTCTCTGAGGATGAAATAGCATAAAACTGCGTGCGCGAACTTGTAACAAAGCTATGAAATGAAATGTCGTGTGGCTAGGGTCTCCCGTCGAGTAGACCGTTCGCCTGGTGCAGGTCTTTCGATTTGACGCCACTTCGGCGACCTGCGCGTCGATGGGGATGAAATGATGATGATTAGGACAACACAACACCCAGTCCCTGAGAGGAGAAAATCTCCGACCCAGCCGAGAATCGAACCCGGGCCCTTAGGGTTGACAGTCTCTCACGCTGACCACTCAGCTACCGGGGGCGGACAACAAAGCTATAACTGCGTATCATACAAAAACACTAGGTCACTTCATCTTCCCAACCGATAAATTCAACTCTAAGTTCTCTGCCATACACTTCAAGTCACTATGTCATTCTGAGCGGGGGAGGGGATAACTTTGCGGCAATTAATATTCAATGTTTCTGATACTTCACTGCTAATAAAAACTTTACTGCTATCAACATTGTCACAGGTTCGAATCCTGCCTCGGACATGGATGTGTGTGATGTCCTTAGGTTGATTACGTTTAATTAGTTCTAAGTTCTAGGCGACTGATGACCTCAGAAGTTAAGTCGCACAGTGCTCAGAGCCATTTTTTGCTATCAACATTAAATAATAAAGCTATAAAACTTCATATACGTGGAAATTAAACGTCATAGTACGTATTTGCATTCGACTATGTTATAAAAAGTCTCGAAGCATTACCAAGTCACCCAATTTTACAGTACTCTAATAAATACAACCACAGTGGGCCTTTTATCAAAACGCAATACAGTTTCCTCAACGAAAGACGCTCATTAAATGACCGTTCCTTCTATCAGCAATATACATCTAACGGACTATGTATATGCAACTGAATCTAGATCAAGACAATCAGTACTTAACCATGTTCTACCTGTAAGTCCTTTCATCCTCATTTCTGCACGTCTTTGTAAATTTATATTACATTACTGGATGTGGCACGGAAAACTGGCGCCGATTAGAGTCTTCTCGCCTATCACGCATGAATTGTTGCCCACCAAGAGCAGATGCAACAAACAGACAAGCATGTAACAATTATATAATGAAAAGAAATTGATAATACTAAACTTAGTCACAACAGCTTCGAAAAAATATGTGACAAATGGCGGGCGACAGTGCATAGTATAGTACTTAGAGCAAATTTTACGTGCACAACCCAGTTTAATTATTATACAGAGTGTTCGGAAATTCCTGTTACTTGTAGAGTGAGTACATAATACTATGAATAGCAAGCAATGTCCGGAAACGTGCCGTTTCCACTCTACGACGGTTTCAGATCAGATTTTTAATTCATTCACTTCTGCTTGAAGTATTTAATTAGGCGTGACGCGGTAAAATTATTAGGCAACAATTCGGAGGCAAACATAACGAAACTTCAATTATTCACTTAAGCACATTTGTCTGAATGAACGCTTCAATATTACGTGTTTACATGATGCCAAAACAAAATAGTACCTAACGTACTGTACGTAGAGAACAGTATTGATATGTGATAACAGCGGCTCCATGTGGCGACCATCAACGATGTTACAGACATATTACCTACGAACCATGTTCTGCTACACATTCTCCGTTCCGCCGGCCAGAGTGGCCGTGCGATTCTACAGGGTGTTTCAAACACGAGCAGTATATTTGAAACGGCAATAAAAACTAAACGAGCAGCGATAGAAATACACCGTTTGTTGCAATATGCTTGGGACAACAGTACATTTTCAGGCAGACAAACTTTCGAAATTACAGTAGTTACAATTTTCAACAACAGATGGCGCTGCGGTCTGGGAAACTCTATAGTACGATATTTTCCACATATCCACCATGCGTAGCAATAATATGGCGTAGTCTCTGAATGAAATTACCCGAAACCTTTGACAACGTATCTGGCGGAATGGCTTCACATGCAGATGAGATGTACTGCTTCAGCTGTTCAATTGTTTCTGGATTCTGGCGGTACACCTGGTCTTTCAAGTGTCCCCACAGAAAGAAGTCACAGGGGTTCATGTCTGGCGAATAGGGAGGCCAATCCACGCCGCCTCTGTATGTTTCGGATAGCCCAAAGCAATCACACGATCATCGAAATATTCATTCAGGAAATTAAAGACGTCGGCCGTGCGATGTGGCCGGGCGCCATCTTGCATAAACCACGAGGTGTTCACAGTGTCGTCTAAGGCAGTTTGTACCGCCACAAATTCACGAAGAATGTCCAGATAGCGTGATGCAGTAATCGTTTCGGATCTGAAAAATGGGCCAATGATTCCTTTGGAAGAAATGGCGGCCCAGACCAGTACTTTTTGAGGATGCAGGGACGATGGGACTGCAACATGAGGCTTTTCGGTTCCCCATATGCGCCAGTTCTGTTTATTGACGAAGCCGTCCAGGTAAAAATAAGCTTCGTCAGTAAACCAAATGCTGCCCACATGCATATCGCCGTCATCAATCCTGTGCACTATATCGTTAGCGAATGTCTCTCGTGCAGCAATGGTAGCGGCGCTGAGGGGTTGCCGAGTTTGAATTTTGTATGGATAGAGGTGTAAACTCTGGCGCATGAGACGATACGTGGACGTTGGCGTCATTTGGACCGCAGCTGCAACACGGCGAACGGAAACCCGAGGCCTCTGTTGGATCACCTGCTGCACTAGCTGCGCGTTGCCCTCTGTGGTTGCCGTACGCGGTCGCCCTACCTTTCCAGCACGTTCATCCGTCACGTTCCCAGTCCGTTGAAATTTTTCAAACAGATCCTTTATTGTATCGCTTTTCGGTCCTTTGGTTACATTAAACCTCCGTTGAAAACTTCGTCTTGTTGCAACAACACTGTGTTCTAGGCGGTGGAATTCCAACACCAGAAAAATCCTCTGTTCTAAGGAATAAACCATGTTGTCTACAGCTCACTTGCACGTTGTGAACAGCACACGCTTACAGCAGAAAGACGACGTACAGAATGGCGCACCCACAGACTGCGTTGTCTTCTATATCTTTCACATCACTTGCAGCGCCATCTGTTGTTGAAAATTGTAACTACTGTAATTTCGAAAGTTTGTCCGCCTGAAAATGTACTGTTGTCCCAAGCATATTGCAACAAACGGTGTATTTCTATCGCTGCTCGTTTAGTTTTTATTGCCGTTTCAAATATACCCTGTAGACGCTACAGTCTGGAGCCGAGCGACAGCTCCGGTCGCAGGTTCGAATCCTGCCTCGGGCATGGATGTGTGTGATGTCCTCAGGTTAGTTAGTTTAATTAGTTCTAAGTTCTAGGCGACTGATGACCTCAGCAGTTAAGTCGCATAGTGCTCAGAGCCATTTAAAATTCTCCGTTCCACCAGGTGTCTCTTCAGTTTCTAGTGCAGCTGCCAAAACTCGTGCCAGCTGATCCTCCTCTTTCTCAAGAGTCGCATGACTTAAACGTTGCATACGCTCCCACAAGAAGTAGTCCATAGTACACATCATCCTACCTACTGTATTGCGCACCAGGACAAGCAACACTGCGACATTTTTTCCCTCTGCAGACGTAGACGCATTACACGTCATAATTGATACGTATTACAACGGAAACAATACGTCTCCGAACATGGGTTGCTATTCAAAATACAAAGTATTCATTCTCCTCTACAAGTCGTAGAAGTTTGTAACGGGGATACGCCTTGTAAATAAAATAGTATAGGGGAGAGCGGGGCATGTTGGAGCAGGGGAAATGCAACATCTGCATTTTTTCTCGAAGTATCCTATCAGGTGCTGCCATCGTGTGGGGACACTTTCAACTGCGTGTTATCCTCACTGTGATGGTCAGAGTCTGCGCGAGAAGACGTTTTTCTTTGCGTTCTCTTTCTTCGATCAAAATCGTCAGTGGTGAGTAACAGTTTACAGTTTCCAAAACGTCGTATGTATAATAAAAATTAGATTCCACAAATCATAAGTGGTTACTTTTTGTAGTTTAACAATGAAATAACTGATTTTAGTTTTAAGTCGCTGATGGGGTGTTTACTTGTGATTTATGTGGCGGTGCCAAGCGGGGCATGTTGCAACAGAGTATTTTAACTTACCTCGTTCTTGGTTAGGTCGAATTTTTATGACTGTTGGATAATGTAATGATTTTCTTTCACTTGTTCTGGTATTTTTACGTTTATTCAGTCTACATTTATATTTTCAGGTAAAGAAAATGCGTCATTAAAAACGCAAAACAGATAAAGGTTTGCTGGACACCTTTAGATGTAACGCCGAGATCAGTCACTTTGGTTCTAGAAAATGGAAGAAAGACCGATTATTCTATCAGAAAAAGTGCAAATCAGTTTTATATTTACTACTGTGCCCTCTCTCGATTCATCAAAAAGTAAAAGGAGACAGACCGAAATTTCTTGTGAGTACTCTAAACATAGGAAAGTGTTTTCAGACAGTCAGGAAAAAATTACTATATCTTGAGATCCAACAAAATTATGTTCGGGTTGAACAAAGAGGAAGTTCGAAAACTGAGATATTTTTGTGCAGAAGTCTTTAACATTAAAATGCCATCATCTTGGGAACAAAAGAAAATAGCTGGGGCCAATTGGCATTCACGATTTTTGGAGAGAAACACCGATCTCTCCATCAGACAACCTGAAAGCACAAGTCTGGGAAAAATGACACCACGTATTGGAAAAAAGTTGGTGAGTTTTTCCAAAAATTAGTAGTTGTTTACTCTCGGCACACTCTTCCCCCTTCCAGAACTTGGAACGTGGATGAAAAGGGTGTAACTACCATGTTGAAGCCAAACAGGATAGCTGCACACGAAGTTGTGAAACAAGTTGGAATTGTGAGCCCTGCTGAACGGGGAGAATTGGTGACAGAAGCAGCTGCTACATGTGCACAAGGGACATTCATTCCAAATATGATTATTTTTCCAAGATAAAATTTTGAAGATCATTTTATCCGTGAAGGGGCCGTTTGGATGCATTGGTGCTGCCACCGGTTCTGGATGAATGGTGGAGCAATCTTTTGCAACATTTCTCACCATTTTATTAGACAAACCAGACCAACAAAAGATGTTCCTGCCCCTCTAAGTGTGTGCAGACTATGGACACAATTAAGACACTTCTCTCATGTCAGATATTTCAACCTGAGAAGGCTCTTATCGGTAAAATTTTGGTATGTTGCAACATGCACCATTGGTGGCGTAAATTAAAACTTTGTCAACTTTTTCTTTATCCATTATTGTAGCCTCTTCTAACCGTGTAATCGGACATTTAATTTGTGATTTCTATGTGTAAAAGTATGTACTTTCTCATTGGGATTATCAAATTTAACCAGTTGTTGTCGTTGTGGTCTTCAGTCCAGAGACTGGTTTGATGCAGCTCTCCATGCTACTCTATCCTGTGCAAGCTTCTTCATCTCCCAATACCTACTGCAACCTACATCCTTCTGAATCTGCTTAGTGTATTCATCTCTTGGTCTCCCTCTACGATTTTTACCCTCCACGCTGCCCTCCAGTACTAAATTGGTGATCCCTTGATGCCTCAGAACATGTCCTACCAACCGGTCCCTTCTTCTAGTCAAGTTGTGCTACAAATTTCTGTTCTCCTCAGTTCTATTCAATACCTCCTCATTAGTTATGTGATCTACCCATCTAATCTTCAGCACTCTTCTGTAGCACTACGTTTCGAAAGCTTCTATTCTCTTCTTGTCCAAACTATTAATCGTCCATGTTTCACTTCCGTTCATAACTACACTCCATATAAATACTTTCAGAAGTGGCTTCCTGACACTTAAATCTATACTCGATGTTAACAAATTTCTCTTCTCCAGAAACGCTTTCCTTGCCATTGCCAGTCTACATTTTATATCCTCTCTACTTCGGCCATCTTCAGTTATTTTGCTCCCTAAATAGCAAAACTCGTCTACTACTTTAAGTGTCTTATTTCCTAATCTAATTCCCTCAGCACCACCCGACTTAATTGGACTACGTTCCATTATCCTCGTTTTACTTTTCTTGATGATCACCTTATACCCTCCTTTCAAGACACTGTCCATTCCATTCAACTGCTCTTCCAAGTCCTTTGCTGTCTCTGACAGAATTACAATGTCATCGGCGAACCTCAATTTTTTTATTTTTTCTCCATGGATCTTAATTCCTACTCCGTATTTTTCTTTTGTTTCCTTTACTGCTTGCTCAATACACAGATTGAATAACATCAGGGAGAGGCTACAACCCTGTCTCACTCCCTTCCCCACCACTGCTTCCCTTTCATGCCCCTCGACTATTGTAACTGCCATCTGGTTTCTGTAGAAATTGTAAATAGCCTTTCGCTCCCTGTATTTTACCCCTGCCACCTTCAGAATTTGAAAGAGAGTATTCCAGCCAGCATTGTCAAAAGCTTTCTCTAAGTTTACAAATGCTAGGAAGTTAGGTTTGCCTTTCCTTAATCTATCTTCTAAGATAAGTCGTAGGGTCAGTATTTAAACAGTATATAATAAAAAAATAATAAAACTCAATAAACGTTATTTGCTGCAACTTGCTTCCCCCCCCCCCCCCCCAAAAAAATAGTTGATATACTCTTTTATGTAACAGTAAGTATGCCAACACAGTAAACTGCAAAGGTACTAGTTTGACGTAAGAAAGGGCCTAGATACTGCAGGAAGTAGACAGATGACAGATGATAGAGAGAGAGACTGGCGACTGACTGACCTGGGTGACCTGTGCCCAGCGGGCGGTGTCGTTGGGGCGCCACATGACGACGTAGACGAGCCGGCCGGCGTCGGCGTCGGCGCCCGCCCCTGCCCCTGCTGCTGCGCCTGCGCGCGGCGGCCGCGGCCAGCGCAGCTCGACGCCCAGCACCACCAGCAGGTCGGCCGCGCTCGTCTCGCGCACCGGCTGCAGCTGGCGCTGCTGCTGCGGAGACGCCCGGAACTCCGCGAAGAAGCGGCACGCCGCCCGGCAGCCCGGGAACTGCTCCACCGGCAACACACAACACTTCCGTATACGCCACTTCCTGCTCCTCGTACAACAAACAATTTCTAAAGACAAACACAGTCATTGATGTCACGGCATTCTTACACTGAGGTGACAAAACTCTCGTTTTAGTGTAACTGTGTTATAGCTGCCTGTCTGGTTTTGTACAAAAGTGTCTTTCTTATCTTCCCATTTTGTACTTAGCTGTTTTTTTTTCTCTATTTTCTGCTGTATGTAATGATTTATACTTGGCGATGGGGTCTGACTTTGTTTTCTACATGAATGTGTGGTTTCGATACTGTTGGAGTTATTATTTTGCTATATCGTACTGAGGGATCTGTACAAATTTGTCTATGGATCTATTTGTTGGCGATTTGAAACCCTATTTTCGTATTAATAGCGTCATCGAAGTTTTCGAAGTTTATTTCATCGACGTGGCGAGTACGACGCCGTCGTGATGACGTATAGACACATTTTTGTTTCCGTTACAGGTTGTAAATTAAACTACCTTCTTGCAAAGATTTATGTTTGTATTAAGAACATGTATTTTGTAATGTTTGTTAACCACTTTATAATAAGCTGAAAAAGAGAGAGAGAAAAGAAAATATGTAGAATAAAGTTGCTGCTAGACGGCAAATTTACGATAAGCGCCCTCTGCCACAGTCTTCTTAATGTCTTCCACACTGCGATGTCTCAATTAGGTGAATGAAGTTCAATCCTGCACTAATTTTCAAACATCTGTATAAATGGAATGACTAGTCATGTGGCTGTCTTAGTGCATGTTATTGCATAATTTCGCGGTACGTACCAAATTCATTAATTATCTCTGTTCTGTGGCACTATTTTGTAATGTACGTATTGCTTACTATTTGGTTTCTGTTTGTTAGGATGATGTGATGAAAAGCTTAGGCTCGAAACTATTCATCAAGTAATAAAGAAATGTGACATTACAACTTCGATGGTTCTAAGCAGTTTTTCGCATAATTTGGTACTCCACACTAGTGTTGATGTTATAAATTACAGAATCATGGGACTTCGTAAATATCTATTTAGTTATTCATCTATTCTGGCAACATTAAAGCCATTAGGTCTTCTCTTACATCTAACAAGGCGCTATACATCCTATATACAAGGTGTCCGAATATAATGTATACATTTTTTGAAACTGAATATGTCTGTAATTAAAGAAGATAGAAAGGCAGTTTTTGTGGGTAATTTTGTTCCAGGATTGTAAACATGGCGTTATTGTTGGCTCAACGGAAATGTGTGCTAAAGTGTTACTGGAAAACAGAGAATGTGAGTGAGGTATGATGATGCAGGAGGGCTGAATTTGGAACACCCTCACCACCAAGGGTAACAACTGCAAAAATTTGAGATAAGTTTGACATCAGAGGAGCAGTACAAGATTTTAAGACGGAACATTGCGGAAGAAAGAGATGTTCAGCAGACAATGGAAAGGTTGACACAGTGGTCCAGGCATACACACAATCCCGAATAAATCTGCAAGGCAATGCTCTCGTGAGATTGGGACCTGCAAATGCAGTGTTCATAGCATTCAGTGGGCTCAGAAATTGAAGGCTTACATTCCAGGACTTTTCCATTCTCTTACTGAGGATGAACCCAGTAGGTGAGGTGAATTTTGTGAGTGGTTCGTTAACAGATGCGAAGAAGAGCAACATTTCCACGATCTAATTCTTTGGTCAGACGAAGTGACCTTTAAACATAGTGGAACAATTAAGTACCATAATTGTGTGTACTGGGCCAGTGAGAAACCATACGTAAGAGAGGAAAGACATGCAAATCTACCAGGAGTATGAGTCTTGTGGCATCCGCCTTCTGGAAGGTTAATTGGGATGTACTAATTTGAAAACACTGTCACAGGTGACTCTTACTTAAAAATGTTGCATATGGTAACGCCTGATTTTAATGAATTTTTTGAAAATAAGATGCACCACATCACCTTCACATTGATGTAGGGTATTTGTCAGTTGTACATTACCTGCAAGATGGATAGGTCAAAGAGGGAGTGTGGAGTTTTCAGCTTGATCCCCTGATTTAACTCCTCTAGACTTCTGTCTCTGGGGTACTCTCAAGAACACAGTATACACTGCAAGTCCACAAACACTGGATGATCTTGGAGAACAAATTGAGGAAGACTGTGATGCTGTTCCGTTAGGAACAATGCAGTTGGCATGTCGTCATTTTCGATGGTGTATTGTTGCTGAAGTGGACAACTTTGAATATCTGACACCTTTAGTTGGACCTTAAGGTACACCACAAACAGTGTACTGTATTTCTATCTCCTTTAATTAAAGAGATATTCAGTTTGAAAGACTGTATACATTATTTTGGGACATCCTGTTTGTTACATAGCGCCACAGACGGCAGCAGGTATCTGCTACCGACCACTGAGGATGTCTCTTCATGAGTGGTTGTGTGGGTCTCTGATGGGACAATGTAGGCCACATCGGGATAATTGACGACGAAACTCGTGGTTCTAAGGAAAACATACCACACAGAGATTTGAATTGTATCAGCTACATCTGAAGAAGAGGCTATTGGTCTCAAAATCAGTCATGTTACAACAGAAAAATTTACTTCCATTAACTGCCGTCAGTTGTTAATTCATTCTCACGCTCAGCCCATCGAATGATTGCGCTACCGCGGCTCCGTCAATAGTGGAAAGTTTAAGAAAGGTCCTTCAGGTACCAGTTAAATGTAATGGGACAGATCGAATTGTATCTCTTCTAGAGGCTGAAAAGAGCGGTTATAGGAGTTAGCGAACGTTTATAAAAAAAATTATATTCTTTTACTTCATTTTTTACGTTAATAGCATAAATTATTCAGAGTTCAGTTCTGTCAATGGATAATTCATTGCAGTATTTCAATGTCAAACTTCAGAAGCCTGCTAGTATCAAACATCGGCCTTAATTTTAAAAAGAAATTTCCGAGAATGTCCATTTGGAGCACTGCATTATATTATAATGACTAATGGTATTTGGGAAAACAGAAGAGAATCAAAGCGTTTGACATGCTGCGCTACAGAACACTGTTGCAAACTAGATGGACTGACAAGGTGAGGAATGAGGGGGTGCTCCACAAAATCAGCGAAGAAAGGAACATACAAAAACTCCTGACAAGACCAAACAAGATCATCAGAAGAGCACTTAACTAGAGGGAGCTAAAGAGCGTAAAAACTGTAGAGGAAGAGAGAGACTGGAGTATACCCCCCTGGCAGAGAGATCTGTTTGCCAGTTTCCGTCAGTGGGACAACTTCAACGGGTTCCCACGTCATTCAGGATATCGTGTTGCCTATGGTCATCATCTAATAAAGCGTAAGACCATAGTACACATGGGATTCTACACCTTTCTTTTCACTGTGTGAGGATACAGTGTCTTATATGTTGCAAGTTCCATGATTATGGATCAGAAGATAGCCATTGAACTGGCTGAGACTAGTTATCTGTGTAATAAAATTTGCGATCTAGGCAATAAAGTGTTCTGGGAGGGTACAGACTCTCAGAAAAAAGTGAGTGCAAGTGCTAGTCTGATATGGAAATGATGGAACAGGACATGAATTCTTAGCGGACTGCATCAGACGAACAAGAAAACTGTAGACTAGCAAATTAATAAATAAGTAAAGTCTGTCAATAAATCATTCATAGTGCGACTACAATGACAAATTTCCTACACAGATTGTACTCGAGTAAAATCTTCTCGGTGTTCAGACCGCGTGAAATCGGAATTAAATCTCGAGCTGCCGAGGGTTATCTCTATCTTCTCAGTTGGATGATTGTTCGCTGGGAACGAAGTCTGCTTCCTTTACAGTGACGTTCAAGCGTGTCTTTGGTCGGGTGACGTCTCTTGTAATTCTATTGCCGATGTGACGTCACGTGGAGAGTTGGATTGGCATGCGAAAATGCAACCGGGGCGCGAATGAGGAATGGAGGGGAAACCGTGAGCACTACCAGAATCTCCAACGGGTTACAACTTTCGGTTATCTTTCTTTGAAGTATCTCCGTCTGAGGTTCTCTTCTCTAGGCTCTGCTAAGAGTATATCTACCGCCTCTGTTCATCCTGCTACTGCACACGCGAATTTCTATCGCTTCTTTTGATACGGAATCCTAGTAGGTCGATGCGTGGAAGTCGACCTTCGTTTCTCAAAGTCGATGTATTTCTTCGTAAGGCTGTGTTTCGCTACCGAAAATTTCTGAATATTTCTGTATTTGGTACGTTTTCTGTGTTCAGTGCAGCGCTCAGCTACGGAGCGGATTTGTCTGCCCTATCAAATTTTAGCAGCATTCACATGCCACAGTGCACATAACAGGTATCATCTTTTCCAAGCTGTTTCTAATTGGACGAAACAAATCCTTAATTTTCCAAGAACGCTGGAAAACTGAGTGTTTATTGTAACGTGTCTACAATTGCTGACAATATAAACTAATGCTGTTCCCTTTATCTCTAAATTATTTTAGGATATATTAGAATCTATACCAGCTTCACTTCACCTCTTCTGTCCAGTAACTCTCCTACCGCATAAATTTTCTTCATTAGTCTTCAGCACCGCGACTCTTACGTATGTGGTGGCAGTCTCTACTGAATCTACCCACATTATGGAACGAGCCATGTGGCGTGACTCCAGACCAGCGACTATCATATTCGACTGCGTAACTGTATAGCGTCATTGTTTGTGATGAGGCTTGTAACATGTAGCGTTTTTCTGGGTTTTAGCTATGCAGCCGTAGCTATTCGCGATGCATTAAACACCTTCGACGCCACCCAGTTAGTTCCCCTGCTTGACGGAAAGATCAGCATCGGCAGGATCTTAATCCAGTTCTACAAGATAGGTGGAGTTGTATTGAATTTTACCCGGACGACTCGCACAAACTCTGATGATCACGAAGAGTACGTAATCAACTCGTCATTTCATTCGAGCGCCACTGCATTAATGAAGTCGTCCACAGGCCTGGCGGTGGTAAGTTGATATGGGACCAAACTGCTTACACAGCACTTGATCTAATTTAAACAAACTTATACTTAGGACAACACATACATCCATGCCCGAGGGAGGACTTGAACCACCGACGGGGAGAGTCGCGCGAACCGGGGCAAGGTACCTTAGACCGCCCGGCTACACCGCAGGGTTCCAAAGACCTGCGTACAGTATGCTTGTAACGAATAATTTCCGGACCGCGACGATCGGCGAGTGCCTCCGCTGTTGTGGATCACAGCACCAGTTTGCCAGTGTCCGCGGGGGTGCGGACATCCTCCGGTCTGGGGGTAAAAGCCGAGCCTTTCTTAATCTGGCTAACGGGTGTTGGCCTGAGCCGCCTGGGTGGTCTTCAAAGGCGAGGCTGTTTCCCATAGAGTGGCTGACGTTTCCTCGTACACACTGAGGAGAACAAACAGCTGAAAGTTTCGGCAGGCAGCAGCATTTCACAGTTGTACTAAGAGCGTTAGCAGGAAATGGCCAAACGTAGTGCAACTTGCTGCCGTGGAGGCTGATTGGCTGAAACATCTGAATGTGAAAAGAATACGTTCGTTCGAGATAGGGTTGCAACTGTAGGAACCACGCGAATACATTCGACGCAGGCATTCTGCCTGTTTCCGTGGCTTGTGAGTTGGCGAAAGCTTTTTGTGTGACAGGCAATGGACGCTTGCTGCTAGTTTCAGGAAATTTTTTCGACTGGCTCCAAAGCGTTTAATAATGCTTCTCCAAAGAGATCAGCGCGCTCATGCACATAGCTTTTGGTTTTCAGTCCTGTAGCATTCTAGTTTAGGAAACAAGCACTACATTCCTGCCAGCCTTTACGTCTCAACCTTGTGAAAATTTTATACGTATTAGCGTAATTTTATCCCCTTAAGGGATTTTTCTGTAGAAATGCCGCATATATAAAGACTGGGTAATCAAAAGCGAGAGGACCCCACCACCCTTCGTTAGCTTCACTTTAAAAATGTACAAATCTTCTCTCCTGCGTGCAACGATACAATCAGAAGAGTAGGTAAATGGGGGTCTTATACTATAGTTATTGCTATAAATGACATGCGCACATTAACTTGGCTCACTTTAGAGGGGAGGTGGCATAGGTAGAAATAAACATGCTGCGCTGTTGCACATATATTAGTGAAACTGAGCTGCATGCCAGATTCATAACCAGTAGACACATTGCAGCCACACCCTACCACGTAAATCAACGACAATTTTTCTTCATATTAAATAATTTCCATCAGCTATAATGTTTGGGCATTGACTAGACTGTAGTTTAATAAAATTGGTGCTAATCGTCTGCAGCGACTTGTCAATTAGCAACAAAATTTGTTTATTAAAATCAATGTGACAAGTTTATCAAATCTCTCATCGTGTGCACATAATCAAAATATGCAAAAGAAAACAGGACAGTGATGCGGAAACTCGTGTCAGGAATAATGAAGTACTTCTTCAACTGGCATCTAATATCATTGCTTCTCCAAGAATTGCCGATCAGAAGTGGGGAGCAATGAAGGTTGACTCAGTTTCATTAATCATCACTGATCTTTTGGAAAGCACGTAACTGTCATTCATTCTTTACATAATGAAACACTAAGTCACTCACGTATTTTTTCATGTTTAGCACGACACATTCCGAGATTTTCTAATTATCATGATCAAGTATTATTTACATTAGTATTTTTATATTGTGCTGCCTGTCTTGCACTTTAGTCGTCGCAGGTACTGTGTCTCCTCCACTATGCGGAAAACAAACACACACACAAATCATCACTCAGCACCGTTTGTAAAATTTCACACTGTGAGTGTGTTTTTCTCTAGAATGTGGGAGGCACAATATGGAACATTACAAACTCAAAAAGATGACACAGTAAAGTACAAGAGAGGCACAACATACATACAAGCAGCACAAAAAATAATTATGGAAACGATTTCACTTGACAACGAGAATAAATTCTCGAAATGCGTAGTGCCAAACATGAAAATAATACTATCGGATGGACCGTTTCAGTATGTAAACGTGAAGGATTTAACCAACGCAAAGAGAGCAAAGTATCTCGCTACATGTGGTAAAAAAAAAAAACACGCGAAACATGCATTCGAGTGATCCCAAATGGTTCTGTGTGAAGCTCCACGTGTGCAGCAGAGACAGTTTGAAAGCGACTTCACTCGATTGTGATGCTTTTCTGGAACGAGCCTAATGTCGTGGAGCTGTGGTCAGCCCACGATATCAAGCAGTTGGTTGGTGGGCCTTCTAGGGTGCAGCAGGTGAATTTGAGCCTTCCGGGGAGGAGGTGGTGTGGAGGTGTATTTCGGAAGTTTGCAGTCAAGAGCGGATAAACATGTTTTCGTGTGTGGAAGGTTCAGAAAGTGTTGGAAAGTGCGTTCCGTTTCGCACGCCTGAGAAGTATTTTAATTATTGCTGGTTTCCGAGGTGGGTGTTGAAGTAAGCGAGCGAACGCTGACTGTTTAGTAAGAAACAACATAAGAGCCTGTGGAACAACTGAGTACCGGAACGCGACATGTGCAGCACGACGTGTACTTGGAGATGATTATCAGAAGAGTTCTCGTGTACGTCTTTATCCTCTTTGACTTTAGACATGCTCCTGCGTTGTTTTCAGAAGAGAAGGAAGAGACAACTTGGTGCCGGTGTGGTGGCTGATTGCGATGTTTTCTGTGCAGTCCAGTGGCCGGGCAAGTGAGCTTTTGAAGAGACATTTCTTCAAGACAGTGAATAGTGGTTAAGAGGAAGGGAGTCTTTTATCCTTATATGTGAAACGTATTCGCAGTGCCAATATGGACAACCATCAGCTGTGTGATGGAATGGCAACAATACACATTTGTGCCGGATCGGGACTCGAACCCCGATTTCTCGCTTATTGCAAGCGGTCGCCTTACCATTTTGCTATTCGAACACGAATCACGGCCATACCCCAAATTCCATGTATCTACAACCTGTACTCGAACATCATGTATATTCCGGTACAGTGGAGACATTTTACTTGAAAGTCGCTCTCCCAGTGTCGGCGGATAAATACGACACTGCTGCGCCTAGAAATTAGCCATGTCCGCCACCAAACCTTTCAGAGGTTGTATACGGAGCAATATGTCGCGTGATTTGTGTAGCTCATCGCACGGCAGTAAGAGTTCGTGGACTTTGGCCGAAGGCACGAGGGGCTTCACCAGACGCTACAGAAGCTCCGAAACATCGGACTAGGAAGAGCGTTTTAGGGTGACACACAACAGTGGTCTCTTAAATATTTCACACAGCACTTTATAGGCTCTGTGAGGTACAGTTTGGTTAAGTATAAAGAAAAACAAGTTGACTTCAAAAAACAAGTTGATCTACCCTCAGCGGTCACAGCCAATATTTCAGATCCTTCATCTGGAAAATGAAGTAAGAGCTCCAGAAAATGGGTCTTTTCAAAACCACTTTCATTTTGCTGATGACACTGTACTGTTTGCCACAAATACAGGTACACTTAAGCGAAAATAAGAACCTCATCGAGCAAGCTTAAAAGCAGGCCTGAAAATCCATTACCATATCACAGAAACAATTATTAACCAGCTTATCAAAAAACTGTACGAATTAACTGTGAAGGTGTACAACCAGAAGACGAAAGAAGGAAGATTAGGGTTTAAAATCATTTCGATATCAAGGTCATTAGGGACAGAGCCAAAGCTTGGAACGATTCAAGGATGAGGGAACCTTCCTAGTATTTGGGATTTAGGGAAATCACGGTAAACGTAAATTTCTCACTACTGAGTCCTAGTGATATACACGTAGTAGGCGGTGAAGAAGCTAAAGAGTCTTTAATCCGAAGAGAAGTTGTCAAATACCGGCTGAGACCTCTTCTTTTACGACGTCAGAGTGCCTGCACACTGGTGAGGTTCGACCACAGAAAATAGGTACAAGGAGTTCGTTCCACAGAGCTGTTCTGTAACTCTAGTTTTATGCAGTCCATCTTATGTCTTGTAATATCTTACTATATGTAACATCCTATTATCTGCTTATATGGTTCGTGATGTTTAATTACATCGTGTCTATTGGACATCTACCCTTTCCATCGTTAGCACGGTGTATGCAGTTTCATCAGTAAAAGTGTGGTGCAGGCAGGTATAAGATACTTACGCATGACGTCTTCTCCGAACACATGCTGCTCCAGATCGACCAATTGGCGTGCAACATCTCACAGTTCTGCCAGCACTGAAACAGAAAAGACAAAATACTATAACTCGCAGATACTTCATAGAGTTTAAATATAGCTTCTTTATTCGCCTGCTCATATTATTTATCTTATAGCTCCTATGCCAGCAATTTGCATCTGTAACTACTGAAATAAATAAATATCGTAACGCAGACACATTTGCCGCCATTGCTCCTGTTCACTGAGTGAATATACACTCAACCTGAAGAGTAAAGAAAGGCAAATTTACAATCTGTCTGCACTGAGTGAATATACATTCAACCTGAAGAGTAAAGAAAGGCGAATTTACAATGTCTGTTCGACTGGGATGCTCTTTGACCATGCATACGCCATTTGCCCCCTACACAACGTCCCTGGAAAATAGAAATAAAGATTGCAAAACATGTGTTAGTGGCTAATCTCGACTTCCACAGAGCTGACATTTTGAAAAACTTTACCCCCTTCAAAAAAGTCCCAATATGATGTTTTACAATTCACAAAGCACCTCTGTGAAACAGTCTCAGGGTTAGCTTTTAGCACGCTCCATTTCCTTCCCCGTTCATTTCCAGCGTGTTTTCTGTCCATAATGGGCTTGATGTCGACAAGGCGTTAAGCCCTAATATTCCTTCTTTCATTTTCTGTTTCGTACTTGACAGCACTTGTCTAGCTTTTTTCGATCGTGGCCATCTGTAAAGCTTCCGTTAGCACGCCTCAGCCATTGTTTCATCACTTGTTACGACACGTTTCACTAATAACGTTGGTTAGGTGTGTAAGTTCGTGGCGTTTTTTGAGTAAGGATAATAAACATGGCACAGTCAAGTCGCTTAAATATCTGGGCATAACACTGCAAAGCGAATATGAAGTGGCAGGAGCATGTGAAAACTGTGGTAGAGAAGGCGAAAGGTCGATTTAGCTTTATTGAGAGAATTTTAGGAAAGAGTGGTTCACCTGTAAAAGAGACCGCATAAAGTGTAAGTCGCCTGTTTATATATCTGTATGTTGGTAGCACGCTAGACTGCATTAATGTTACTGACTGCGCTCTGCGCCCTCGCTAAGAAACTCTGTGACGGTTCGGTCTCGCAGTTAGAAGTTAATAGTGAGCAATGTTGGAGGTTAGCAGTGTTAGCACGAGTGGATGGTTTGGACGAGTGTCCTTCGTGGAGATTTAGTATTGGTTGGACATGGGTTATAAAATGATGATGGATGTATTTGCTAATGTCTGGGAAATGGTATTATTGACGATTATATAATTTTTGGAACTGGATGTCACATGATTAAGGTAAAATCTGCTAAATACAATGTTTGCTCTGCAACAAAATCTTTTCTTTGCTAACCACATACCTTTAGTAGTTAGAGCCTATAGTAGTTAGAATCTTATTATTTTGCTGGCTGTAGTTGCTGCTTGCTGTATTTGCTGTAGTTCGTGTCATGAAGATCTTCTGTGAGGTAATTGAGTTATGAAAAACTGTAGGTTATTGTTACAATTTCTTGTAATTCAGGGCCATTCTTTTATGTTTACTATTTACAGTCAGATTGCTTTGAGCTTCTATACTGTGGGTCATAAATGAATAGGATAAGTTTGAGTTGTATTTGTCGGGGAAAACCCTGTGGGTCAGTGTTGAAATGATAAAAACAAGTAAAGAGACAGTACGTTCAGTTTACCCAGCAGTTCAAGAAGGTTCAGTTGCATTCAGAAGTTTAAGTAAAAACTCCGAAGTTTCACCAACTCTACTCAATTTAAGTATTTCAATAGGACCTATTCTTGAGTACTGCTCAAGTATTTGGGATTCATAACTGGTCGGATTGAAGGTCGACATCGAAGCAATTCAGAGGAGTTCTGTCAGATTTTTAAAAAATAGTTTCGAACAACACCTAAGGGGTCAGAGATTCTTCGGGAACTCAAGTGGGAATCCTTGCGACGTTCTATTCGAGAAACACTATCGAAAAAATTTTGGCAACAAGCATTTGAAACTGATTGTCCGACGATTCTATTGCCGCCAACATACATTGTGCGTAAGGACCACGAAGATAAGATACGAGAAATTAGGGATCATACGAAGGTTTACTGACAGTCGTTTTTCCCTCACTCTGTTTGCGAGTAGAACAGGAAAGGAAATGACAAGTACTGGTACAGGGTACCCTCCGCCACGCACCGTACGGTGGCTTGAGAAGTATCTATGTAGATGTAGATGTAGATGTAGAAACACTTTAGTCATCAATGATATATTTTCAAATGGTTCAAATGGCTCTAAGCACTATGGGACTTAACATCTGAGGTCATCAGTCCCCTAGACTTAGAACTACTTAAACCTAACTAACCTATGGACATCACACACATCCATGCCCGAGGCAGGATTCGAACCTGCGACCGTAGCGGTCCCGCAGGTCCAGACTGAAGCGCCTAGAACCGCACGGCCACACCGGCCGGCACTGGTTGTAGGAATAAGGCAGGAGAAAGACTAATTGAGTTCTGCAGTAAATGTCAGCTAGTAATAGCGAATACTCTGTTTCGTAAGATGAACTTCGAAAATGCCGGGAGATAAGGCCAGATTACATTTTGATTAGGGCCTAAATGATGGTCAGGCAGAGGTTCCGATATCAGATATTGGATTTTAAGGCGCACCCAGGGGCAGATATAGACTCAGACCATAATTTAGCAATGATGAAGAGTAGACAGAAGTTGAAGAGACTACTCAAGAAGAAACAATGAACAAAAAAAGGTGGGATACGGTCATTCTAGCGAATGAAGGGACAGATGTTCTCTAAGGCTATAGACACTGCGATATTGAATAGTTCAGCAGGCAGTTCAGTTGAAGAGGGACAGACATCCCCTAAAAAGAGCAATCATACAAGTTGGAAAGAAAAACATAGGTACAATGAAGATAATGCGAAGAAACCGCGGATAATATATTAGGAGAAGTACTTCAGTTGTTCGACGAAAGACGGATGCACAAAAATGTTCAGAAAAACTTTGCAACACACAAACAAAATTCAGTTAGGAATGAAATAAACGGGAAGTGCAGGGAAGCTAAGTATATATAGCAGAGCGCAACTGAAATTCCGCTGTTAAATGGAGTGCAGACAGAGAAAAGGTAGAAATAGTACACTGAAGGACTCTACGAGGAGCCTGATGACATGATAAAAGGAATTCGATACGTAGCACATAGAGGATCCAGCATAAGAGTCAGAGTTTATTAGATTTTGGGAAGAGTTCTGATTAAATGAGGCAGAATGCATAGATACATTTCCTTCGAATATTCTAAAATACTTCTGGGGAGCGGCAGCCAAAAGAATTCTGAAGTAGCATACGTCTATGAGGGGGAGGACTTGACTGATGAAGTGACAGAAGAAGAAGCAGGAGTCCATAGGCAATAGATACGGGAACCTGTATTTGAATTAAAAAGAGGTGTGGAGGACTTCAGAAGGGACGGATAACGCTCCATCGAATTTTCTACAATCAATGGGGGAAGTGGCAACGAAACAGCTATTGATGTTTGTGAGTAGAATGTATGAGACCGGCGGTATACCATCTGACTTTCGGAAAAAAAACCATCATCCATACAAAACCGAAGACTTGGCTCTATGAAAGGTAAAGGCAACAGGCAGGCAGTTAAGACGTTGTAGCTGATAAGGGACACAAGATGAAAGAAACAAAGACGGGTCCATAGGATTTGTCGACTTGGAAAAAACATTCGACAATATCAAATGGTGCAAGATATTCGAAATTATGAGAAAAGTAGGGGTAACATTTAGGGAAAGGTGGCTAGTATATAATTTGTACAAGAACCAAGACTGGGCAATAAGAGTGGGAGACTAAGAACGTAGGTCTCGAATTAAAAAGGGTGTAAGACAGGGATGTAGTCTATTGCCACTAGTCTTCAGTGCGTACATCGAAGAAGCAATGATAAAAATAAAAGAAGGGTTCAAGAGTTCGTTTCAAATTCAAGGTGGAAGAATATCAATGACAGGATTCGCTGATGACTTTGCTATTCTCAGTGAAAGTGAAGAAGAATTACAGGATCTGTTGAATGGAATGAACAGTCAAATGGGTGCAGAATATGGGTTCAGAGTAAATCGAAGAAAGACGAAACTAACGAGAAGTAGCAGAAATGAGAATAACCAGTAACCTAACTTAAGAATTGGGGATCACGAAGTAGATGAAGCCAAGAAATTCTGCTACCTAGGCAGCAAAATAACTCATAATGGACGGAGCAAGGAGGACATAAAAAACAGAGTAGCACTCGCACAAAGGCATTCTTGAACAAGAGATATCTACTAATATCAAACATAGACCTTAATTTGAGGAAGAAATTCCTGAGAATGTACGTTTGGAGCACAGCATTGTTTGGATGTGAAACGTGTACAGAAAAGAAGAGAAGCGAAGTTTGGAGATGTGGTGCTGCAGAAGATTGTGGGAAATTACGTGGTCTGATAAGGTAAGGAATGAGGAAGTTCTCGGCAGATTGGGAGGTTAAAGGGATATATTGAACACTGACAAGAAGAAGGGACAGGATGATAGCATATCCGTTAAGGCGTCGGGGAATAACTTCCACGGTACTAGAGGGGGCTGTAGAGGGTAAAAATTGTAGAGGAAGGCGGACATTGGAGTACATCCAGAAGATAGTTAACGCCTTAGGTTGCAAGTGCTAGATTCAGATGAAAATGCTGACACAGGAGAGGAATTCGAGGCGCGCCACGTCAAACGAGTCAGAAGACTGATGAATGAAAAGAAAAAGATCGTGTGTATGCGCTTCCGCTACCAGTTGATTTACTGGACTTAATACACAGAACTGAAGCAGTTGTTGCAACAGTTACTCCAGATACACTGATTAGGACTTGGGAAGAACTCGTCTATCTACTCGATGTGTGGCGTGTGATAAATCATTTTACTAAAGTTTGAAGCTCCTCTTTCCGTTCTTCCGTGTTTGCGATTTAAAAACTGGGCTGTTTTGTAAATCAGCCTTATGCAAACACAATTAGTTTATTTTTATATTTCCCCAGACAGGTTTCGACACCAATGTGTCATCTTCTGTAGGTTAAATTTTTATTTCTGTGAAGTATAATATCACATTTGTAATAATTTAACTGTTGAAGGCCTAAGAAATATAATATTTCTAATTTGCTTCGTTTTGTTTGGACACTCGCCTTAAAATTACATCGCTAATTGAACTGTATTATTATACATCGATTTTAGCGCTTTTTTTTTTTACAGCATGTGATCTGCAAACAAGCCATGAAAAAAATTATTGGGTATTTGTGGAGAGCTGTTTCGATGGTAGATGTTATGTACGTTTCCGTACTTACATTTTCCGTCCTGTTTCATGTCCCTGATTCGTGTCTCAATCAGCTACTATTTAGTGCATTGCTTTCACTCAGTTTTTCACAAATTTCCACTCACTATTTCACCTCACATGCTCTTACACAAAATGGGGCGGAATGTGATCTGAGACAGTGCTGACAATACACTCAGTGAGAGCTGTCGTCTTATTGTCGTTGCTCACATGTTCATCGTGTTTTTTTCTTTTTTTTTAGGGGAGTCACCTTTTAAAGTGCATTGATTGTTCCAGTGTTTTGTTGCGCAGTGTTCTATTTTTATTCAGGATTCTCTTTCCTGTATTATTGCTTTTTGTATGTGGTGGTTCTCCTCTATTGTGAGTTTTTGATAAACACCGTTGCTTTCTCTGAGGATCTTAAGATCAGTCTCCATGTTTTTTTGGGTGGTGGTTTTCTTGTATTAGATGGTCTGCAGCAGTGGAGTGTTTGCTATCACTTCTTAGGGCTCTGTGGTGTTCGAAGACCTCGTTTTGAAATTTCTGTGTGTTTGGCCTATGTAGACCGACTGGCACGAACTGCAAGTTAACTGATATTTTCCAGCTTTGGAGAAATTGTCTGCAGAGGAGTTCTTAGATCTTATATTCTTCTGTACTGTGTTATTTGTGCGGAATTATATTTGTAGCACTTGTTTCTGCAGTATGTTTCCCACCCTGTGTACGTTTTTGTTACTATATGAGAGTGTGTGTCACGCTGTACTCTTTGTAGGGTGTTTCTGGTAACCTGTGTTTGTCTGGAGCTTATGTTCTTCGTTCTCTGTTGCGACTGGTGATTTGTTGATGGCTTGTTTTCTTTTAATTTGTTTTTCAATTTTGTTGTTCAGTTTATCATTTGTGTGCTGTACCCATTCTCTCTGGCTATTTCGTGTGTTGCATTTTGTTCCTGTGTGTGTAGTTGAATTTCTCCAGAGGAGTTCTGTTGAGCCAGTATAGCATGTGTCTGAAAATTGAGAGTTTTTGTGCTTGTGGGTGGCTGGAGTTGATGTGATTGGTTGTACTTGTGGCTGTAGGTTTTTCTGAAAATACCCAAATTATGTTTGTTGTTGATTCTGTGTATGGTAATGTCTAAGAAATTAAGCTTCGTTTCCTCATCTGTCTCAATGGTGAATTTTATTTTGATAAATGGTGCTCACATCGAACAGGCGTACGAAAAACTATTTGAGTTCTTTCATTAGATGCACTATTTATAGTTGTAAGCTGAATGTAATAAATGCTACAAAGTCTTGAAACCCCAATGTCGATTTCGAAACATCCGCTGTTTTTTGCAACGACATTAATTTCGCACTCATTGGTGTAATCTAAAACTAGGAAAAGGTACTACGTGACCACCGCACCCTTTCCCGTGAGACTCAAACCGAATCGGAAATGCAGTCGGTCCGAGAGGTATTCAGAGGGCTGCGGGCGCTTCCGCCCACGTGGGGTGGCAACGGGTCAGCAGATAACGCTAAGCCAGCAGGCAGCTCACAACAGAACAGCGTGACCCAACATCTGAGAGGAGGCCGACCGATTCCCTCGGGAGTACGACGGCCGAGCCGCCTGGCTGCCCTGCGGCCGGAGGGCAGAGCTGTGGCTGGCGGCTGGCGGCTGGGGAGGTCGCCAACCCCCGCGGCGCCCGCATGCTGGGGGTAGGGTGCGCGCGCAGCGGCACCAAGGGGTGCAATAGCCGTGGGAATTCCTCTGTTGGCCTAGCGGTACGGCCTACACCTGCCACTCTATGTTTACAGATCTAACAGCGGCTAGTGATACAGTTTGGAGGCAAGGGATAATATCCTATCTCTTACGGACATACCGTGTCTTAAAATCGGCAGTCTCATCATCGCTGCGTTAAGCAGTAGCTATGTTAAGCGATAGAATCTTCCACGTACTAATGAGAAACTAGATGAACCACCTAATGAAGTTTAGTAGTAATCATTGCTAGCACCTATTCTGTTTTCCCTGTACACAATGTGTCCCTCGAGGAATGATCAGTACTCAGATGCATGACGGGAAGCAAAAAACTCTACGATGGGTTTGTTTTTAAATCATTTCCCTACTACAATTCACAGCTTTCTTTCATTTATTTACTTACTTATTCGAACAACCCTTGTAAGTAGGCTGTTTAGGTTTTTTTATTGGTAACGCCACCTCTGTATAAAAATCACTGGCTGTGCTGTGTGCAGTCTGTGTCTAGTTTGCATTGTTGTCTGCCATTGTAGTGTTGGGCAGCGGCAGCTGGATGTGAACAGCGCGTAGCGTTGCGCAGTTGGAGGTGAGCCGCCAGCAGTGGTGGATTTGGGGAGAGAGTTTTGTAATTTGTCATGAATTGCTATATATATTATGACTTTTGATGATACTAAGGTAAATACATTGTTTGTTCTCTATTAATATCTTTCATTTGCTAACTATCCCTATCAGTAGTTAGTGCCTTCCGTAGTTTGAATCTTTTATTTAGCTGGCAGTAGTGGCGCTCGCTGTACTGCAGTAGTTCGAGTAATGAAGATTTTTGTGAGGTAAGTGATTTCTGAAAAGTATAGTTTAATGTTACTCAGGGCCATTCTTTTGCAGGGATTTTTGAAAGTCAGATTGCGTTGCGCTAAAAATATTGTATGTCAGTTTAAGCACAGTCTTGTATAATTGTTCAAAGGGGACGTTTCACCCTATTGGAGGGTACGATAAATCATCTGTCGTTTTGCTTCTTTGTGTTTCTTTTTGTTGCTCCCAGAGTTATTTCATTCTTCAAGAGTGCCGTTCCTTTTCTTCCTGGATCCACTTTCTTCCTCTTGCAGCCCTCATTTTCCCCTGAAATCCTGTATGTTGTGATGAAAGTATTTTGTTATCTGTTATGTTTATTCTAATTCCAATGTTACTCATATCTTTGACAATTTTGGTAAAGCATGTGGACTTTTATTTGTAGCCGTTTAGTAAGTTTAATATCTGCTTGATAGTCTGTTACTACTCATTCGGCATACGCGTCCATAAAGTAATAGTCTTCTTTTCCCTGTTACATCAATTAGCTTTTCCGTTTTCAACTAGAGCTCTCTGTTTTTTCTTCATTTGTATTCAATATTACTATTACTTCCAGGTCAAAGTATTTGCTCAAAGTATTTGCCTTGGAATTGTCCTTTCAAGTTTTTCCAGCTGTTCAACATCCTCTAATCACTGCATACCGTGATCCAGCTCTCACCACTGTTTGATAGTGTTTCATTTTTGTGTTCCAGAATAAAGTCCGTCTTTTTATACATATTTTTTGTCGTTTGAAATGCCCTTTCCGTTTTGTGCACACTATTTTCTATGGTTATCTTTCCTTTTACATCACCTTTTGTCGATTCTCCTAGGTATTTAAAAGAGTTTGTTTAAATATTGTGTTCTTATTAATTTTAAGATCTGTAGAGAAATAACTGATATTTTTCATGCTACGTGTTTTTTCAAATGATATTTTTAGTCCTATTTTGACTGCTCTTCTCTGTAGTTCTATAATTTGTTCTTTGATTAGTGATTAAAGTTGTCAATTTACATAACCAACTAAGATTTTCATTTCAGGGTTGTTTATTTCCTTAGGTCGATTTAGTTCTGGAAGTACGACGATTTGTGATGAGTGACACAATGAGCAGCATTTTAGATTGACCTGAAAATTCCTCAGTATAGAAATAAAACAGCAAGATTAGCGAATGAGATGGAGAAATAGAATCGGAGGAGAAAATCTCACCTAATTTATAACGTGACAGAAATATAGGTTCCTTGTTGGACAGGAGAAAAACAGCTGTGATATGCCGAGAAGGAAGTTACCCTCATGATGACTCATAAGCTGAATACAGAGGTCTTGGACAAGACACAGATTATAGGATATTTCCTTCCACATTCATTTGGCTGAAATAAAGAAGGTAGTGTAGAAGGATTACGTGAAGGTGCAGCTAAGAAGCTAGGCCTATCTGATCTGATACTGCTGCAGTACAACATAATCGCCACCTATGTTAATATACGTGTCCCAAAAATGAACTAGTTGTTTTATACCTCGTGCAAAGAAGTCATTATCTTGCTGCATGAGCCACTTTCCAACAAATTGTTTCACCTCCTCGTTGTTGCTGAACCATTTTCCACTAATGTTTCCTTGAATTGACAAAGAAATAAAAATTCGAGGAACGAAATTTTTCAATGCTTCCTTGGGTCAGACGGGCGGTGTGAGGGCAACATCGTCATGTAGGAGTATCACGCTTTATCTTTGAGATCCTGCTGGCTCCACTTTGTACATCAGCATGTCTAAGTATCAGGCTGATTACTGTGCGCTAATCTTCCAAGTAATCACAAAAGGCGACGTCTCGAGCATTCCAGAAGATGGTCAATAACGCTTTTCCCGATGATGCTTGCGTTCTGAATTTTTTCCGGAGAGGTGAGCTGATGTGCTTCCAATACACGCTTTGTCTTTTGGACTCGAAATGGTGAACCTGAGATTCACCTTTCGTTAAACTCTTGTCTAGAAAAGCGTCACGTTCCCTTTCATAGCGTTCTTTCAAATGTGTTTACGTTTTGAGTTTTGTTCCCTTGTGTTCTTGCATTAAACCTTTCGGAACTCACTTTGCACTTCTTCTGCTGTATTTGAGCTTGTTAATGATAGTTATTAACTGTCTCAGAACTTGCTGCAAATGTTTTTCTATATGTTGAACTGTAACACATTGATCTTCACGAATAATGCCTTCCATGCGGGTTTCGTGGCAAACTGCTGACTCAACTGCCTAGACAGGCCGTTGCTCGTCAGTCACTGAGTTTCGGCCATTTTTGTACCGTTATGTCCTCTTCCAAAAATTTGCGCGGTTCATACAACTCTTACCATACCGCAAAATCATTTCGGAAAGGATTTTAACAGGCTTTTCACATTCAGAAAGCAAAGAACGCATCAGTGAACATCAGCGTTAAATGCAATATTGAGGTGGTGAGCAAAACAGTTTTACCTGTCAGTGTCCTCAGCTCATCCCAGTGATACCAACTTAAAGTCATGAAAGCACAAAACTCTTCCCGCCGTCTCATTTCTGCTTCAGCTTATCTCTTTAATTATTGAATGTCTTTCATGCATAACACGAAATTATCACACCCACAAAATCAGAAAAGTAGAGCTCATACCGAGATGTACCGACAAGAGTCATTCTCACTCATATCTTGGCGTGTGTAATAATGGAGGTGGGAGGCGACAGTAATACCATATAAGCACAGGATAGGTGTGTTATTCTTCCCCATCTACATCTACATCTACATGGATACTCTGCAAATCACATTTAAGTGCCTGGCAGAGGGTTCATAGAACCACCTTCACCATTCTCTATTATTCCAATCTCGTATAGGGCGCGGAAAGAATGAATGCCTGTATCTTTCCGTACGAGCTCTGATTTCCCTTATTTTATCGTGGTATCGTTCCTCCCTATGTAGGTCGGTGTCAACAAAATATTTTCGCATTCGGAGGAGAAAGTTGGTGATCGGTATTTCGTGAGAAGATTCCGTCGCAACGAAAAACGCCTTTCTTGTAATGATTTCCAGCCCAAATCCTGTATCATTTCTGTGACACTCTCTCCCATATTTCGCGATAGTACAAAACGTACTGCCTTTCTTTGAACTAAAAGAGAACGGACAAGCGTAGTGTAGGCAGTCTCCTTAGTAGGTCTGTCACATTTTCTAAGTGTCCTGCCAATAAAACGCAGCCTTTGGTTAGCCTTCCCCACAACATTTTCTGAGTGATCTTTCCAATTTAAGTTGTTCGTAATTGTAATACGTAGGTATTTAGTTGAATTTACGGCTTTTAGATTAGACTGATTTATCGTGTAACCGAAGTTTAACGAGTTCCTTTTAGCCTCATATGGATGACCTAACACTTTTCGTTATTTAGGCTCAACTGCCACTTTTCGCACCATTCAGGTATGTTTTCTACACCGTTTTGCAATTTGTTTTGACCTTCTGATGAATTTATTAGTCGATATACGACAGCGTCATCTACAAACAACCGAAGACGGCTGCTCAGATTGACTCTAAAATCATTTATTTAGAAGAGGAAGAGCAAAGGGCCTATAACACTACCTTGGGGAACGCCAGAAATCACTTCTGTTTTACTCGATGACTTCCGTCAGTTACTACGAACTGTGACCTCTCTGACAGGAAATCACAAATCCAGTCACATAACTGAGACGATATGCCATAAGCACGCAATTTCACTACGAGCCGCTTGTGTGGTACAGTGTCAAATGCCTTTCAGAAATCAAGCAATACCGAATCGATCTGAAATCCCTGGTCAATAGCACTCAGCACGTCATGTGAATATAGAGCTAGTTGTGTTTCACAGGAACGATGTTTTCTAAACCCATATTGACTGTGTGTCATTAGACCGTTTCCTTCGACGTAATTGATAATGTTCAAACACAACATATGTTCTAAAATTCTGCTGCATATCGACGTTAACGATATGGGCCTGCAATTTAGTGGATTACTCCTACTACCTTTCTTGAATATTGGTGTGACCTGTGCAACTTTCCATTCTTTGGGTACGGATCTTTCGTAGAGCGAATGGTTGTATATGATTGTTAAGTATGGAGCTAATGCAGCAACATACTCGGAAGGGAACCTAATTTTTATACAGTCTCGTGATTTAAGTTGTTTCACTACTCCGGGGGTATTTACTTCCACGTTACTCACATTGGCAGCTGTTTTTTATTCGAATTCTGGAATATTTACTTCGTCTTCTTTTGTGAAGGCATTTCGGAAGGCTGTGTTCAGTATCCCTGCTTTGGTAGCACTGTCTCCGATAGTATCTCCATTGCTATCGCGCAGAGAAGGCATTGATTGTTTCTTGCCGCTAACATACTTCACATACGACCAGAATCTCTTTGGATTTTCTGCCAGGTTTTGAGACAAAGTTTCGATGTGGAAACTGTTATAGGCGTCTCGCATTGAACTCCGCGCTAAATTTCGAGCTTCTGTAAAGGATCGCCAATCCTGGGGATTTTGTGTCTGTTTAAATTTGGCGTGTTTGTTTCGTTGTTTCTGCAACCGTTTTCTAACCCGTTTTGTGTACCAAGGAGGATCAGTTCCGTCGTTCGTTAGTTTATTTGGTATAAATCTCCCAATTCCTGTCGATACTATTTCTTTGAATTTAAGCGACATCTGGTCTACACTTACGGTATTAATTTGGAATGAGTGGAGATTGTCTGTCAGGAAGCTTTTCCTTCGGACACATTGTGTTTTCCCACAAACATTTTATGCGTCAACCCCGGTTGCCTATCTAGCCGTTACCGCTCTCTGGATGGTCCTGCACGAACACGATCAGGATGAGTCGTATTGCTTCACAAGAGCATCAGCAACGAACAACTGTACATCGACTTGTCATCTCAAATATGGTTAGACCATCACTAGAGATAGGCGAAACCGTATTGTTTCTCTCAGAAATGTATTACCGTCTTCTCTAATACGGGAGTTTTCGCAAGAGCGGTGAACGCAGCCTTTCGCCGCTGGCCGCAGGTTCCGGGGTTATCTGTACACCGACCAGAGGTGACGTGGCGAGATGGTTATCACCGGCGGCGCGGCGGAGACTGGCAAGCTTTCTCTGCGGACGGCCTTATTAATGTCCCCCACGGGACACACACGCCCTGTGCCCGTACCCCACCGCATCTTACGTCCGAAAAAGGAAACGTGACGTACAGCGGCTAGCGCGCTTTCTCCGGTGTGACCTGAGGGCGTGATGCGATGCACGGAGAAAATCAAGCACGAGAAACTGAACGGGGTATCGCCCTTTCCTTTTCTTCCTCAAAGTGAAATGAATAGGCTAATGAAGAATGATAATTGAACAGTACTGAAAACTGGCTGGGTAGCTCGCATAACTGATAAGGAGGTACTAAATCGATTTAGGGAGAACAGATATTCATGGCACAACGTGACTGAAAGAAGAATCGGCTCACAGGACACTCATTCTGAGATATGTTTATTCATAACGTCAACATCGGAGACAAGCGATCTGTGTAATATTTTTATACTAACGACTGAAAATCCTCATAGCCACATAGTACCAGCTACAGAAGGAAGACATCTACAGAGCATATAAACATCCTTGATTAGTGTAACTGCCATTATGGCACAAAAACATCGTTAACATCTTTTCTTTTCTTTATGGCAAAATCCGTACAGAATGTATAGGTAAACTAACTTTACAATGTTCATATCCTATCAAGTAGAATAAAGGTCATAAAACCAAGACGTTATGCCCTTAAAGCGTAGTTTAATCAGTATTTGTATTGTCTCCTACTTGACTTTTGAGACTTAACTCTATGAGATGAACCGTATGGAGGTTTTCGGAGGACGTAAGTAGATCTAGATACGACGTTCTAAGAACAGTGGCAACACATGAAGGACAGCTGCAAAAATGGTTCAAATGGCTCTGAGCACTATGGAACTTAACTTCTGAGGTCATTAGTCCCCTAGATCGTGGAACTACTTAAAACTAACTAACCTAAGGACATCACACACATCCATGCCCGAGGCAGAATTCGAACCTGCGACCGTAGCGGTCGCGCGGTTCCAGACTGTAGCGCCTAGAACCGAAGAACGCACCTGTTGGCTTTTCAGAAATGGTGACCGGTGATGGTAACACCCGATGGCTATCATTCTTACTGCACTACATGTTAGCGTGTTTTTGATGCATGAAAAGCAAGAAAGAAAGCTGAAGCACTAGGCAACAATCGGCTTTTTCTAGGCCACTTGCGAGTGGTATGCGGTAAGAACGACAGTCAGTAAACCCCATATTAGCTCCATTTATTCCGTCGTGCTTTTTCGTGGAATGTATGACAAAGGAAGCGATGTGGCCCAATATCCTTGGTACGTGCGCTCTCGGATTGTAAACCATAATTTCAGATTGTAAACCAAAATCTTCTCCGTTTTAGAAACTGGTTGAAGCCGACCTCGGGGAAAATCAGTTTGTATTCCGTAGAAATGTTGGAACACAAGAGGCAATACTGACCTTACGACTTATCTTAGAAGATAAATTAAGGAAAGGCAACCTTACGTTCGTAGCATTCGTAGACTTATAGAAAGTATTTCTCTATGTTGACTGGGATACTCTCTTCCAAATTCTGAAGGTGACAGCGGTCAAATAGAGGGAGCGAAAGGCTATTTACAATTTCTACAGAAACCAGATGACAGTTATAAGAATCGAGGAACATGAACGGGAAGCAGTGGTTGAGAAGGGAGTGACACAGGGTTGTAGCCTATCTCCGATGTTATTCACTCTGTATATTGAGCAAGCAGTAAAGGAAACAAAAGAAAAATTTGAAGTAGGAATTAAAATCCATGGAGAAAAAGTAAAAACTTTGAGAGTAAACTCTTCCGGGCTAAGTTGCCGTGGTCGATCTGTAGAACTTCTTCTCCCTCACGTTTCGTTCTCAACTACGGAGAACATCTTCCGAGGTGAGTCGACGACTCACCTCGGAAGATGTTCTCCGTAGTTGAGAACGAAACGTGAGGGAGAAGAAGTTCTACAGATCGACCACGGCAACTTAGCCCGGAAGAGTTTACTGATAAAGACGCTGGCCGTGAAAGCCTACATGGAATGATAAACACTTTGAGGTTTGCGATACATTGTAATTCTTTCAGAGACAGCAGAGGACCTGGAAGAGCAGTTGACGAAATGGACAGTGTCTTGAAAGGAGGACATGAGATGAACCTCAACTAAAGCAAAAGGAGGATACTGGAATGTAGTCATATTAAATCAGGTGAAGCTGAGGGAATTAGATTAGGAATTGAGACACTTAAAGTGGTAGATGGGTTTTGCTATTTGGGAAGCAAAATAACTCATTATGGTCGAGGTAGAGAAGATAAAAATGTAGACTGGCTATGGCAAGGAAAGCGATTCTGAAGAAGAGAAATTTGTTAACATCGAATATAGATTTAAATGTCAGGAAGTCTTTTCTGAAAGTATTTGTATGGAGTGTAGCGATGTATAGAAGTGAAACGTGGACGATAAATAGCATAGACAAGAAGAGAATAGAAGCTTTCGACGTGTGGTGCTACAGAAGAATGCTGAATAGAATTGGGGAGAAGAGGAATTTGTGGAACGACTTGACTAGAAGAAGAGATCGATTGGTGGGACACGTTATGAGGCATCAAGGGATCATCAGTTTAGTATTGGAGGGAAGCGAGGAGGGTAAACATCGTAGAGGAACACCAAGGCATGAATACACTAAAAAAATTCTGAAGGATGCAGGTTACAGTAGTTACTCGGAGATGAAGAAGCTTGTACAGGGTAGAGTATTATGGAGAGTTGCATCAAATCAGTCTTTGGACTGAAGACCACAGCAACGACAACAAGTATAGTGCACACGTTTCAACTTGCTTGATTGTAAATGGGATTGCAATGCGCAGGTGAAACAAATGCCGCAATGGAGAGGAGTAATTCAGGGGAAGTATGTTTTGCAACGAGTGTCTGTCCTCACTGTAGATAATTAGCTTTCTTATCTGAGAACGAGTTATGGCTAGCGCTTGTAATGCAGTAGGAATTCCTTCATAATTCTTTCTAATACCCCTCCTCCCCCGTGCCCCTATCCTCCCTCCCCCCCCCCCCCCCCTCACATGCACACACAATCTAAATATCATCTCAACCCACATACACACACAAGCTAAATATCATTAATCTTCCATCATTTTAAAAATAAACGAGTTCATGGAATGTCTTCTATCTACAGTTTAGTTAGTGTTAAAGTTGGTGATAATGTGGGAGAAGAGAGGGGGCGGCAATAGACAGCAAGGGGGGGCGGGGGAGCCACCAGTAGTAGTAGATAAGGTCTGGTGGCACTCAGAGATAATGGTCTAAGGAAGGCTGGGAATCGCTGACCCAGAAGATGAAAAATCGCACAATAACGCCTGGGTCGGAAACGCTTTCCTTGCGCGGTAGTGACGACACAAAACAGAAGAAAGGGAGGACACCAACAGGGTGATAAAACAAAATTACTACCGGCGTTTGAACAGGATTCAAGAAATAAGGACATTGATGGTCATGAAAGAAAGTGTTTGAAATTACGACCCCGATTCCGACCTCAGTTGACATTTCCGGCACATGGAAGATGTTCTGGAAAACACTGGGCGTGTCCCGAACTTCTCCAGCATTTGGCACGATCCTTACAAGTTCCCAGCACTTTTAACGGTGTTACGAGTACATGCTTCTTACCGTATCCCCTGAGAAAGTAGTCCGAGCGAGTGAGGTCTTTCTCGCTGGCCAATGCAGCAAACTGCTCCGACCAAACCAAGTTTTGGCGATACATTGCATTCAGGTGTAGACGCACATCAAGGCTGTAACGTGAGGGCTCCCATCAGGGTGAAACAATATGTCTGTACTAAGCGTAATAAACATGTTATTCTTGCAATAATATTTCGTTTGATAACCACTCAGCTATTTCCAGGTGAGTGTTTTGCACTGGAGATTGCTAGTTCACATCGCTACCATTGTAACAATAACGGACGCGAAGACGCATGCGCAAATTTATCCGCTACACGAGCGACCTCTGTCGTGTTACGCGCCCTCTTCTAATATTATCTCATCTGTAAACATGTTTTCTCACTCTTTTCATATCCTTCCTTTCATGTGTTTTGTGTCGTCACTAACGGGGAACCGTTTCCGATCCATGCCTTGCTATATGATTTTCCATCGACCATCAGATTCTAACTGCTAACCTGAAATAGTCTGTGGACAAAACTATAAATGTTCCTTTTCGATGAAGAGTCATGGTCCCCTACGACCAACACCCTCCCCCGTGAATCCGCGTCCGTGAAAAATTACGTTCGGTTTGTTACCCTCACAGAGAAATGTCACGAACCGAGCTTTCTAACGACAACAGAACTGCGAATTACGAAAAATTTAACCCATTGGAATTTAACTGAATACGTTTTCATTATGTAACTTTGAGCTAACAAAAGTTCAACGCCATTTTCAGTTTGCACACCTTTCTACAGGAACATTTACATGTGAATTATTACATGGTACAGCCTCTTCAAATATTTACTACTGAGCTTTCCGCGCTCTATTTTCTCCGCGAGCTCCCCTTCCGACTGACACAAAGGCCGCGCAGCGTCGGACGGTACAGAAGTGAGCGGCGCGGATTTCTCCCTGGCGTCCACGTCGCGTGATTTTCCTTTATACTGCAAACACCGCTGCGCCCGCAGCGCCCCTAGGGCCCTCTAGAAGACTGGCCGGCGAATTTGGAGGAATATCTGCAGCGTGGCTGAAAGGGAGCGGACCCTCCCTCTGCTCTCGTCTGTCGTCCGCCGTGTTGCGGGGGTGCGCGGGTTCGGTTGTTTGAGGGATTATCCCAGGAGAGCCGTCCCTCTCCAGCCTGCTCAGGCGGGCTCGCTGAAACACAAAGGGCGGGCACCGCTAGCTCTTTTGTGGGCCTGCCTGTAGCCAGAATGCGCCGCCGTTCTAACAGCAGACAACAGTAAAACTGTGTGTCGCTGGTTCTGTCCAACGCACAACTCAAATGTGTGACGATTTACAAATACCTCACTCTTTGAATACGAACATTTTACATAACACTGAGGTGACTAAATTCGTGGGATAACGATATCCACTTATACAGATGGCGGTAGTATCGCGTACACGAGGTACAAAAGGGCAGTGCATTGGCAAGACTGTCGTTTGTACCCCGGTGATTAATGTGAAAAGGTTTACGATGTGATTGTGGACCCACGATGGGAATTAACAGACTTTGAAAGTGGAATGGTCGCCGGAGCTACACGCATGGGCAATTCCATTTCGGAAGTCCCTTTGAAACTTAATATTCCGACATCCACAGTGTAAAGAGTGGACCCAGAATACCACATTTCTGGCATTACCTATCACCCCAGACAACGCAGTGGCCGACGGTTTTCACTTAACGGCCGAGAGCAATGGCCTGTTCATTGAAAAAATGGCTTAGAGCACTATGGAACTTAACTTCTGAGGCCATCAGTCCCCTAGAACTTAGAACTACTTAAACCTAAGTAACCTAAGGACATCACACACACCCATGCCCGAGGCAGGATTCTAACCTGCTACCGTAGCGGGTCGCGTGGTTCCAGACTGTAGCGCCTAGAACAGCTCGGCCACCCCGGCCGGCCGCCTCTTCATTGAGCTGTCAGTGCTTACAGACAAGCAATACTGCGTGAAATAACCGCAGAAATCAATGTGGGACCTATGAAGAACGTATATTTTAGGACAGTGCGGCGAAATCTGGCTTTGTATCACAGCAGACGACAGGCGCGAGTGCCCTTGCTAACAGTACAACATCGCCTGTAGCGCTTCTCCTGGGCTCGTAACCACATCGGTTGCAGTGTAGACTACTGGAAAGCCGTTGCTTCATCGGATGAGTCCGGACGTTATTTGCTAAGAGCTGATGGTACTGTTCGAGTGTGGCGCAAACCCGCCGAAGCCGTGGACCGAAGCTGTCAACCATGCACTGTAGAACCTGGTGGTAGCTCCATATTGGTGTGGGCTTTGTTTACATGGAGTGGACTGGATCCTCCGGCTGGGAATTGTTATGCTCGGCTACTTGGAGACCATTTGCAGCCTTTCGTGGACTTCATGTTCACAAACGATGGAATTTTTATGGATGTGAATGCGCCATGTCTCCAGGCGTCAATTGCTCGCGAATGGTGTTAATAACATGCTCGACGGTTCGAGCGAACGATTTGACCTCACAGATCACCCGACATGACTCCAACGGATCATTCATGGTACATAATCGAGAGGTCTGTGCACGCACGAAATCCTCTACCGGTGACACTTTCGAAATTATGGACGCCCATAGAGGTCGCATGTCTCAGTATTTCTGGAGTGGACTTCTAACGACTTGTTGAGTGCATGCCACGTCGAATTGTTGCACTACGCCGAGCACAAGAAGGTCCGACGCGATATTAGGAGGTAGCCCACGACTTGTTTCACCTCAGTGTACAACTGAGACCAACTCGTGTAAACATCAACTAAACAGAGAAGAATAACTGTTATCAGTAACTGTTCTTAAACGATTCCACGACGGATGCCTGACTGTTATACTTTCTTCGCCAGTTGCGTTATTTATCATTGTTGTTGTTGTGGTCTTCAGTCCAGAGACTGGTTTGATGCAGCTCTCCATGTTACTCTCTTTTTCCTGATAACAACGTCCTCCTGAGTAGTCCCCTCACGGAGACCCATCATTATCACCTGTTTATGTCGATTTTGTCTGTGCAGTTTAGGGAATAACTTTTAGTATAGTGTCAAAGTTAAATATAATCACAAGTTGTTTTTGAAAAGTTGTAGACTAATGTCTCATTTTGCACGTAATGGACATTGTTGACTGGTGTAAAAAGTGACAAGAATAGGAGTTCCCTTGGGAAGATTGATGGGAACCTTGCAACGTTGGTGTTTTATCTCATGAAATCTTAGAAAAAAAAAGAAAAAGGAATTGTTACTCACTTTTAAGGGCTTCTTCACTTTTCAGCAGTTGCCCTGTACTCCCATTAGCCAGCTTTCACGATCATCACTTTCTTCCTCCTTCAGATCTCTCTTCCTCATCATCCCAGCTACCCCCGATCTGCATGTTTATCTCGGCGGCGACCATTCCATAACTGCTTTTGGAAATCGTCCTTACTCCATCTGCCGTATATGATCATAACACGGAAGAGCTCTTCTCTCAGTTCTCTGCACGACTGGTTGTTCCACATCCATTATCTCCCTAATTTCCTCATTTCCTCTCTCCTCTCTACTGGATATCTTGGCTGCCCTCATTATTCCACCCATCTCTACTGTCTGTTCTCTGCTTCTCTGCCGCTCCCCCAAGGTCCATCCTTCTGTACCGTACGTTACTATACTTCCCACTACTGTTTGCAGAATCCTTTTCTTTGTTTCTTTTGACATTACCCGGCCCCACAGAATTTCGTTATCGTTTTCATTGCTCCTCTTGCCTGTTGGATAACGCGTTTCCCTTCTGCTTCACATCTTCTCGGGGAATGAGTAATCTATCCTGAGTATTTATATTGCTTTATTGCTTTAATAGTAACTTTCGGCATTACTATATCGCTTTTACCTCCTCCCACTACTAGATATTCTGATTTGCTGATATTCATTCTCAGCCTGGCTGTTTTAAATGATTTAATTAACTTCTTGATCATGTATTTGACATCTTCTCTATTTTGTGTATCAGTACTTGATCATCGGCGAATAATAATGAGAACATAGTACCATGCTAGGAAGGAAATCCCATACCGTCGCGTGACTGGTTACACAGTTCCTATGCACACTGCAAATATATTTAAACAGGGTCGGCGACACACTACAGACCTGTTTAAAATCTGTCGATATTTTGAATGTCTTACTCAACGTTCTCCCTACTTTAACTATTATTACGTTTGGTGATATGTTCTTTGAATTAGGGATGTCTGTCTACACACTGCATCGCTTCCCGTAGTCCGTTGATGGATACAGAATCATACGCTTTATCTAAATAAACCCTCTTTGTCAAAATGTCGGCACCCACACTACAACTTCCGTGTAGCTCATTGTAATTACACATTTGTGTTACACACAAAAAGTTCAGCATAGGTAAGATATTGAAATTGGTGAAGACGTGACAGAAAAATTATTATGTCGATTAATAGGTTGCAGAGTAATATGAATTAGCAGCACATATAGCATTCACAAGTTATGGAGACGTTGAAAAATCATGAAAAGACATTTATGACCACTGTTTACAGCGAGACTGAATGCACCCTCACGTGATGATGTTAAGAGAGCGTATACGTGGAGAAGAGACGAGAATCATTCTAGCAACGACTGGAGTAGCAGATGAAAGAATCCATTGGCCTAAGCTATTTTATGAGCACGAAGTCTTTCGCGACGGCACTTATATGCAAAACATTCTCGGTTTTCTTGCCACGTCAGTTCGGGATGAAAAAAAGTAGACGTGAAAATGTTGCACACTCACAGGATGAAACACCGATTGCGGTTCTTCCTTTTTGTGGCACTATATCCAGCAAAATAGGAACAGTCCTGGGTAGACGGGGTATAAGACCGATTTTTCGTCCTCCTAAGAAAATTAAGGAGATGATGCTGCTCTCTGTTAAGGAAGTCTCGGCCTCAGGGCCCCTGGAATTTATAATATCCCCTGTGAGTGTGGAAGCAGTTATATAGGTCAGAACATTCGTACCGTTTGCGGCTACTGTGCAGAGCTCCAACGCCATATTAAAATAGAGAACTGGAGAAATCGGCAATTGCGGAGCACAGACTCACGAACGAACATAAAATACTGTTCGATGCAACAAAAATTCTTTCCCATGCCTCCACATACTGGGATTCTGTTATTAAGGAGGCTGATGAAACAAGAATGAGTGAGAAGAGCTTTAACCGTGAGAGCGGATACTATCTGAGCGGTGCACGGAAACGAGCACTCTATGCAGAGAAGCAGCAGAGACATTCCTTCCAAGGTTTACGTTCCAACGGACGCGATGGTGCCACCAGCACACACATTGTCACCGCCTGCGACAGCAGTACGTAATCGTCGACCGATCACAAGCCAACCAATCAGAAGCCGTCCACTAGCTATAAAAAGCTCACCACAGTAGCAGTGAAGACAGTCAGTTGCTCCTGACGATGACGATAGAGGCTATCGTCGAAAACTCGAGGTTTTATCCCGAATTGACGCGGCAAGAAAACTAGGAATGTTTTAAATATAAGCGATTTTCATAAAGGGATGATTGTCGTGGTTCGGGACATAAGTATGAGCATCTAGGGAAGATGGAAGCTAGTCGACTTTTCGCATGCTATGGATTGTGGTTGGCTACGAGATGTATGTTCACACCTCATCACAGAACATGGCCAGTCTTGTCCACCCTGTAAAGCAGGAGAATTGATAACACATATGAGATAGACCTGACGACAGAGTACAATGCCGCTGCTGGTACTACTGCATACCAGCATACGGTTCAGCGGTCATGCCCTGTCTCTCGACCGGGTCAGAACGCGGAACTTTACCGTATGTAACGCTCTTCGGTGAAATTGAAAGCAAGGGTGGTAACACTAAGAGTGCAACCGGAACTCCATTGTTAAATCCAGAGGAGAGAGCGGATAGGTAGAAAGAGTCCATTGAAGTCCTCTATGAGGGGGCAGATACATACACGAACGACCAACCTATAGCCCCAAACACCAGGAGCTTCTTGTACGCTGTCGACCTTACTCTAGCCACCCAGAGCACAGTTCTTGAATCAGTGGAGAACAACCTCACGAATGCCCTTGAAGATCTATCCAGATACTGCAACACAAACCAGCTTAAACCAAACCCTTCAAAGACACAAGTGTGTGTATTTTTTTTGAGAAACAAGAAAACCATTCATAAGTTGAAAATAGTATGATCGGGGGGTGAACTGGAACATTACGAGACTCCAAAATACCTAGGAGTGACACTTGATAGATCTCTCACTTTCAAAAAGCACTGCATGAAATGCAAGTCGAAAGTCTCTCCAGAAACAATCTCCTACGGAAACTGGCCGGATCACAGTGGAGTAATCAACCAGAAACTATCAGAGCATCTGCAGTGGCACTATGCTATTCTGCGGCAGAGTATTCCTGCCTGCTTGGAATAATTCATCTCATGCCAAACAGGTGGATGTAGCTCTCAACGAAACCTGCAGAATTATAACAGGTTGCTTGAAACCCACTCCATTTGAATGGCTATACCACCTGCTGGAATAGCACCACCAACTGTTCGAAGAGACATAGCTGCGAACAAGGAAAGAAAGCGAGTGGAACAGAAAATTACTCATCCTCCGTATGGACATGGACCGCATTCGCAACGACTGAAGTCAAGAAAGAGTTTCCTTAGAACATCAAAGGAACTTAAAACCACTGCTGAAAAAGCTAGGTGACAGCTATGGAGGGCTACGAACTACCTTCCCCCTGGATGGAAAAGTTGTTGAAGCTTTACCTTATGTCCCTGAATAGACTGAGATCCAGAGTTGGAAGATCAAAAGTTAACCTGGCACAATGGGGGTATACTGATCCAAATGATATTCCGTGTGACTGTGGAGAAGAACAGACAGTCCGGCACATGCTCCTGGACAGAAGATGACCTTCAACGAGCAACAAAAAAAAAGGAAGAGGGAGATTTGTCTGATGTGATAGAAGAAGCAGGGGCCTATTTAGAAGAGATAGGGGATCCTGTATTAGAAGCAGATTTAACAGAGCTTTGCAGGACTTAACGTCAAATAAGGCAGAAGGGATAGATAACATTCCACCAGAATTTCTAAAAAACATTAGGGGAAGCGGCCACAAAACGACTATATATGCTGGTGTGTATAATGTATAACTTGTTGTAGCTGGGATTCACAGATATAAAAAACTTTTTGAAGGACATCATCTTTACGCCAGTGACTGTTATAAATTTTTGCTACACTAATCCAATTTCGGCCTTAGGCCATTATCAAGTGCTGATATTATGGCTTTAAGCCATGTCAACGTCATGTAAGCTGACACTTTTGTATGTCGTTATCAATCCAGTTAAATACATTTGTTGTCGCACTGTGTAACAACGACACGATAATGGCCTAAGGCCGAAATTGGAGTAGTGTAATAAAAACTTATAACAGTCACTGGCGTAAAGGTGATGTCCTTAGAATGTATGAGTCTCGCAATATACCGTCTGACTTTCGAAAAAATATCATCCACACACTTCCGAAGACTGCAAGACCTGGCAAGTGCGAGAAGTTTCGCACAATCAGCTTAATGGCTAATGCATCCAAGTTTCTGACAAAAATAAGATACGGAAGAACAGAAATGAAAATTTCTGAGAATGTACGTCTGGAGTACAATATGGATTGTGGGAAAACCGAAACAGAACAGAATCGAAGCATTTGAGATGTGGTGCTACTGACGAATGTTGAAAATTAAGTGGACTGATAAGGTAAGGAATGAGGAGGTTCTGCGCAGAATCGGAGAGGAAAGGAACATGTGGAAAACACTGATAATGAGAAGGGACAGGATGATAGGACATCTGTTAAGACATTAGGGAATGAGTTCCACGGTACTAAAGGGAACTGTAGAGGGCAAAACCTGAAGACAGAGATTGGAATATATCCAGCAAATACACTACTGGCCATTAAAATTGCTACACCAAGAAGAAATGCAGATGATAAAAGGGTATTCATTGGACAAATATATTATACTAGAACTGACATGTCATTACATTTTCACGCAATTTGGGCGCATAGATCCTGAGAAATCAGTACACAGAACAACCACCTCTGGCCGTAATAACGGCCTTGATACACCTGGGCATTGAGTAAAACAGAACTTGGAGGCGTGTACAGGTACAGCTGCTCATGCAGCTTCAACAAAATACGACATTTCATCAAGAGTAGTGACTGGCGTATTGTGACGAGCCAGTTGCTCGACCACCTTTGCCAGACGTTTTCTATTGGTGAGAGATCTGGAGAAGGTGTTGGCCAGGGCAGCAGTCGAACATTTTCTGTATCCAGAAAGGCCCGTACAGGACCTGCAACATGCGGTCGTGCATTATCCTGCTGAAATGTAGGGTTTCGCAGGGATCGAATGAAGGGTAGAAGGACGGGTCGTAACACATCTGAAATGTAACGTCCACCGTTCGAAGTGCCGTCAATGCGAACAAAAGGTGACCGAGACGTGTAACCAATGGCACCCCATACCATCACACCGGGTGATACACCAGTATAGCGATGACGAGTATGTGCGTTCACGGCGATGTAGCCAAACACGGATGCGACCATCATGATGCTGTAAACTAAACCTGGATTCATCCGAAAAAATGACGTTTTGTCATTCGTGCACCCAGGTTCGTCATTCAGTACACCATCGCATGAGCTCCTGTCTGTGATTCAGCGTCAAGGGTAACCGCAGCCATGGCCTCAGAGCTGATTGTCCACGCTGCTGCAAACGTCGTCGAACTGTTTGTGCAGATGGTTGTTGTCTTGCAGACGTCCCCATCTTTTGACTCAGGGATCGAGACGTGGCTGCACGATCCGTTACAGCCTTGCGGATAAGATGCGCCTCATCTCGACTGTTAGTGATACGAGGCCGTTGGGATCCAGCACAGCGTTCCGTATTACCATCCTGAATCCACCAATTCCATAATCTGCTAACAGTCATTGGATCTCCACCAACGCGAGCAGCAGTGTCGCGATACGATAAACCGCAATCGCTATAGGCTACAACCCAACCTTTATCAAAGTCGGAAAAGTGATGGCACGCATTTCTCTTCCTTACACGAGGCATCACAACCACGTTTCACCAGGCAGCGCCGGTCAATTCCTGTTTGTGTATGAGAAATCGGTTGGAAACTTTCCTCATGTCAGCACGTTGTAGGTGTCGCCACCGGCGCCAACGTTGTGTGAATGCTCTGAAAAGCTAATCATTTGCATATCAGAGCATCTTCTTCCCGTCGGTTAAATTTCGCGTCTGTAGCACGTCATCTTCGTGGTGTAGCAATTTTAATGGCCAGTAGTGTATGAGGACGTATGGAAGACCTCGTTCCACTGCACTCTGTGGGACATAGGAAAGTGCACATTGCAAATTAGTAACTGGCTATTTGACAAATCCGTCTACTGGATCTCGGATAGCGGATGGACAGCTTATAAGAGGCTAGAGGAATAGTCGCCTGGCTAGTTTCTGCGTGGTTGACGCACGAGGGCTGACTGATCCCTCCAGAGCAGACGCAGTCGCCCGGCGGCCACAGCCCTCATGCCGCAGGGTGCAGACAGGGCGCCCGGCGCACAGTGCTGGCTGGCGTGATGGCTGTGATCAGGGCGGGCGTGCCGTGGCGCAGATTACAGGGGCCGGCGCGCGCCGGGTCGTTAGCGGCCATTCAGGGGCAGCCGCTACCCCGGTGGCCGGCCTCCGCCGCCTCCGGGACGCCGGCTAATCGGCCAGTACACCACCGCTGCTTAGCGTTTCCGATGTCGCCGGCCCGTGTCCCAGACGATACTGTCCGTTCATTATAAGCGGTGCCAGATCCGTTATCGCCGCATCAGCTGGCGCAGTCGGTAAACGACGAGCGCGTAATAAGGAGAAATCTAGTTCAGCTTCCTTTTCGCTCATCTTTTTTCTCAGTTGACGTAGCTTTCTCAGAAACTTTCTCACACATGCTGTTGTTAATAGGATCCCTAGATATCGAAATACAGGTCAAAACAGACGAATCTGAAGTCATGTTGACCGTTAATCGACAGTGACTGTTTCAGAAATATGAAAAGGTTTTCAGATACGACGACCAGTCACAAAATTTGGCATTACAAAAAATAAAATAAAAAATTAAAATGAAATTAAAAAATAAATAAATACAAAAAATAACTGTATACAGATATTGAAGTTTTTATATGCTTATATGAATATGGTGTCTGTTCTTTCGGACATGTGCGAAAGAACAGACACCATATATATATATATATTGTCTGTTCTTTATATATATATATATAAAGTATACTACTGGCCATTAAAATTCCTACACCAACTGAAATGAAGTGAACAAAGGGTGAATATCGTGTGGTACCTCAACGGTTCAATCGACAGATAGCCACGCATTGCGAAAAGCCAAATGGTTCAAATGGCTCTGAGCACTATGGGACTCAACTGCTGAGGTCATTAGTCCCCTAGAACTTAGAACTAGTTAAACCTAACTAACCTAAGGACATCACACACATCCAAGCCCGAGGCAGGATTCGAACCTGCGACCGTAGCGGTCTCGCGGTTCCAGACTGCAGCGCCAGAACCGCGCGGCCACTTCGGCCGGCTGCGAAAAGCCAGTTGGCAAGAGGCAGAGCGTAGCCACAGAGAGCGCACATGTATAAATTTGCAGTTTTCTGAGATAATGAACTGTGGGTCGCTAATGGCGTTCTACGCTGCTTTTAAAAAGCGACCCTTGATTCTTTGTCCTTCCCCTTTCTATATTCTCACAGGATGTTACTCGGAGGTCAGTCGACATAGATAGCTTATCACGTATTTCATGAGATATCTAGTGTCGGTGGAGGGCGTTGGTTTGTTTCCCATTACAAACAAAATTATTTTTAAATCGTAATTGTACATGCACACTCAAGAAAGCAGAGTCGTATTAGCGAAGTTCAAAATTAATTTTATCGGCATGTATAAACACGAATAGTAAAACACGGAGGATAGAGAGCAGCAGTGGCAGCACCGCCGTGGCTCAGCTGCTAGTGCCATGCAGCAGAGCTGCTCGGTCGCTACTGCAGTCACTGCCACAAAACGTCTTAAAATACGTGTCAGGAGCGATTTCAAGCGGAACAGTTACACAAAATTAATCACAAGAAATACAATGGCACACCGAGATTCAATGGAAAAGTCCGTAGAAAATGAGAAAATATAGTCTACTGACGTTGGAAGTAGTTTACGAAACCATCGTTCGGCTGATGCTGGTATCTGTGTTGGCTCATTGCTGGGACCAATATCAGAAAGGATTAAAGAAATAGTGAAGATCTCAATTGGGGCAGCTTCTTTCGTCAGGGGATCGATTAGTAACAGCGAAAGCTTCACGGAGATGCTCATCTAGTTCTAGTGTCAGATGCTACGAGAAAATCATTGTGCATCACGTGGTTTTTTTTTTGTGAAATTACATCAGAATACTTTCATAGAGAAATCAACAACATTGCTTCCTGTAATATACACTGACCTGCCATAAAATTAAGACCACCAATATACCATCAATACAAACCCGTCCAGACAACAACAGCTCTACCTGGCGAGGATTGACTGCCAGTCAGACACACGCACGGTGCATGTAGTATCAGCGAGCGTGCTGTAAGTGTGTATAATGGAGAAGGTGCGCGATCTCTCTGAGTTTTACTGAGCACAGATTGTGATGGCACAGACGCTCAGCACGAGCATTTTGGAAACTGAACGACTTGCCGGGTGTCTGAGGAATGCTGTGATGGGTGTCTTCAATAGTGGCGAAACCAAGGTAAAAATACGTCCAGACGTCGTGGAGTTGGACGGCCGTCCCTCTTTACAGATGTCTGACATCGTAGGCTGGGCAGACTCGTAAAACAGGACAGGCGGTGAATTGTGGTGGAATTGACATCGGCAGAGTACAAGTGTGTCTGAACACACAGTGCACCGTACATTTATAACGCTTAGACTCTGTAGCCGACAACCCATGCAGGTGCCAATGTTAACACCAAGCCATCGGCAACTACAACTGAAATTGGCACGTGACCATTTACACCGAACGTTGGCGCAGTGGCAGAGCGTTGCGTGGTCTGACGAACCCCGACACTTTCTTCATCATGCCGATGATAGTACGATAATCTGTCGTCTTCCACGGCAACAGCTCCTTGACATCTGTACTACGGTACAGGGACAAGCTCGCGGCGGCTCCATCATGCTCCGGGGAACATTCACGTGGGCTCTATTTGTCCTGTGGAACTGGTGCAAGGCACCACGACGACAAAGGAGAATCGTACACTGGCTGCAGGTGTGACGATCATGTTTCCCGACTGCAGTGGCATTTTCAACCACATAAGGAGTCATGTCACAAGGTTAGAAGTGTGGTGGAGTGGTTCGAGGAACACAGTGCCGACTTCCGGTTGATTTGCTGGCACCCTAAACTCGCCAGATCTGAACCCGATCGAACACATCAGGACTGACGCTGAACGTGGCCTCAGAGCTCATCGCCTCTCTCCCAGGAATTTACGGGGATTAGGTGACTTGTGAGTGCAGATGCGATGTCAACTCCCTTCAGCGACATACGGAGGCCACGTAGCTTCCATGCCACAAAGCGCTGCAGCTGTCATCGTGCCAAAGGTGAATATACCGGCTATTAAATGGTTCAAATGGCTCTGAGCATTATGGGACTCAACTGCTGAGGTCATTAGTCCCCTAGAACTTAGAACTAGTTAAACCTAACTAACCTAAGGACATCACAAACATCCATGCCCGAGGCAGGATTCGAACCTGCGACCGTAGCGGTCTTGCGGTTCCAGACTGCAGCGCCTTTAACCGCACGTTCACTTCGGCCGGCATACCGGCTATTAGGTAGGTGGTCATATTGTTCTACCTGATCAGTTTGTATATCGAAAAGACCATCGAAGTGGGATTAGATGTACCGGAGCTCACTCCCAGATTTACCACGAATTGCTCGTACCGCTTATCACTCGCGACCGTAACAGAAAAAAATTGGATGTAGCAATAGTACGTAAAGTTACCGCTTCTACACATCACAAGGTGGCTTGCAGATTGGAAATGTACGTAGTGCTTGGGTATTTCAGTTGATAGAGCACTTGCCCGCGAAAGGAAAAGGTCCCGAGTTCGAGTTTCGGTACGGCACACGGTTTTAATGTGCCAGGATATTTCATATCAGCGGACGCTCCGCCACAGAGTGAAAAGTTTATTCTAATGTGGATAGTCATCTCCATAATCTTGGTATCCTATAAGAGTTTTTGGTATACATTGGTGAAGATGTTTGGTAGTGGAAGGCGCTAGCAGTTCTCTCCTGACACAGTATACAGTACTACCACGATTGCAGTTGGCCACGTGTATAGCTGCTTGAAGTATCTTTTCGAGAAAGATTCAGGTACAGTTGACAGACGCGGAGTTTGAGGTAAAGTCAGTAACTGTCCAGAACGGGAGACGATACAAGAAATTCACACTACACAAGCGCGACCTATGGCATTTTTGCTTTGTAATCTTGAGATCCTGTCTTAGTAATAGTTGACGAAGAAATGGCTCTGAGCACTATGGGACTTAACAGCTGTGGTCATCAGTCCCCTAGAACTTAGAACTACTTAAACCTAACTAACCTAAGGACATCACACACATCCATGCCCGAGGCAGGATTCGAACCTGCGACCGTAGCAGTCGCACGGTTCCGGACTGCGCGCCTAGAACCGCGAGACCACCGCGGCCGGCAGTTGACGAAGAGATTTGGCAGTGTAAGTAGATGCCAAATGCCCGGAATGTTTCTTACAGTGTTACCACGATGGCGATTGGCTGTCTGGATGGCTGCTGGTGGCAATATCTTTAGAGGTGTGTCAAGATGACGAAATAGAGAAATGCGTATTTAGTAACTATTGGTAGTTTTGCTGCAGCAATGTTTCTTACGAGTGCTTCGTTTCGCAACGGTGGCGATCACTGGAGAGTGTGTGTCAATAAATTAATTGATTGTGAACTATCTGACATTTCTAGAAGCTCATAGTGCGTTCATTGATCTTTTCTTGGAACTCATCGACATGAGAGCATTTACTGCTGGAATCGGACAAATTACTGACAAGCGATCACGATCGTAAAAAGGAAGATATCAGTTAATGCGTGGAGTATTAAGATTTCTTGCGCTTTAACAAAATGGCACTGGCGAGCTTAACATTATGATCACTGACAACTGCGAAACTGAATGGCGCCTGGTGACGCTACGGACATCTGATGCGTTGAGGAAAGTACGAATATATAAGCGGAGCAGAACGGTTGGCGATTCAGTTGTTGCAGAAGTCAGAAGACTATCGGGACACACACATCCAAGCACTGTGGCATGAAGATCACCTGCACATCAATAATCGCTGGTAAGACCTGCTGAGTGTTTATAGTACCAGACAGAAAGAAAAAAACAACAAAGACAACAAAAAAGTCGGCCACGCGTAAACTGAAATAAAGGACGACCCGAAGATGACTGGAACGACCGAGAGTTTACACACCACCACAGTCTTTGAAAAAGTAACCCAGTAAAGGTCTGTTACCTGGCTGACAATCGGGAATCGTCCCAGAGATAATACGTGCAGGAAACGTGGAAATCCACTGACATAAGTGAGCTTAACAAGGGGCAGATTGTTACGACCCAGCACCTGTTGACCCAACGACATCGTCAGTAACGTTTCCAGTGGACACGGTATCATTGTGATTGGACCGTTCGTCAATGGAAACGTGTCGCCCGACCGAATAAGTCACATTTCCATGGTTCTGTATCTGAATCCGTAAAAAACGAAACCCTTGTAAGATCACTTTAATTTCCGTCTCTCTGTCTGACTATTAAGACCCCTTTTGCTCAGGAACGTGTAGAGGTATCAAGCTGAAATGTATGTCAGATACTAATGTCTAAGGTCCATTAGCGGTGTGAAAAATGTAAGTTTTTTGATTGAAGATATGGCCATTTATGTCACAAATTACGACACTCCAAATCGTGCATGGGTAGCTTAGTTAGTAGAGCACTTGCCCGCGAAAGGCAAAGGTCCCGAGTTCGAGTCTCGGTCCGGCACACAGTTTTAATCTGCCAGGATGTTTCACTCCAAAACTCACTCTCGAAAATCTTAGGGTACTTCCTGTTGGCTTAGGACCATAAAATTTAGCAAGAAGGAGGATTTCAAAGGGCAAGTAAAAGAAAAAAATCCGATAACTGTTAATTTGTAAGTACACACCTTTTTGTCTCTCTGTCCGTCTCTTAAGAGCCCTTTCTCTCAGTAACTAGCAGAGGTATCAAGTCAAAATTTATATCAAATACAGAATGTAGAGTCTTGTACTGCCAGAAAGCTTGGGAGAGGACATTGTTAGGGGTGGCTGGTATCCTCTTTCTACAAAACAAATGCAAACGGGCATTAATACGGTTCTTTATTTGCGTGAACTGGAAATTTTACTTAACTTGAATAGAGTCCATGTGTTGTTCAAATGGTTCAAACGGCTCTGAGCACTATGGGACATAACATCTGAGGTCATCAGTCCCCTAGAACTTAGAACAACTTAAACCTAACTAACCTAAGGACATCACACACATCCATGCCCGAGCCAGGATTCGAACCTGCGACCGTAGCGGTTCCAGACTGTAGCGCCATGTGTTGTGGTACAAGCTCATCAGTAACAGTCCTCTTGCAGATTCATGTAAAGTGCAATTCTGTTTGGGGGAAAACTAGTTCCGCTGTATTCACTAATCTGGCCGCTATGTACTGTCGTAGCCTGTGACGAACTAAACCCGCTATGTGTGTAAACTGACAGACGCCCAATTGCATTCTTGAGTGATTGTGAATGGTGTGACCGATTTCCATGTGTGTAAACTGACAGACGCCCAATTGCATTCTTGAGTGATTGTGAATGGTGTGACCGATTTCCATCACTATTGTATGGTCCCAAGTTCTTTTTGTGACAGGTCACAAGCATTTGCAGTCTTTGTTTCATCAGTCAAAGCCGGCTCCTACACGCACTGCTCAAAAATTTCAACGAAGGGCTTTGTTATTTTCTCAGTATCAGTATGAAATTGTGTACAGACCTACTGCAAAGCGTGGCAATGCAGAAGCGCTATCTTGCCTTCCGATTGGTCCAGACTCTGATTTTGATGAATATGCCGCATCTTGTTGCCAAATCTATGCGAAGAACTCTGAATTGCTGGAATCTTCTCCCTTGCTTCCTTGCTGCGCAAGACTCTACAGTGGCGACGAGGATGGGATACGAACCCACGTGTGCACACCATCTCGCTGTTTACAAAGGACAGGAAATTGCAGTGGTTAGACAGTGTAGTTTGCCTGCCACTTACTAATCTCACACTAGGACAGTGAATGGAAGACTGGTCCGTTAGTGGTGAAAAAAAAAAAAAAGCTTGTAAGTCAAAATAATCAAAAGATACAGTCGTATATGTTACTCTTTAAAGCCCCGAGATCAAAAATATTCATACATTGTGGGCCTGGTGGCTAGCGGTAATGCACTAAGCAATTGTGGTATCAAATTTAGATCGAAGCTCGGATTTCTTAGTCTTAGTTTTCACCTAGCCTACAGCTTCTAAATATGTGAGAAGTTGCCAGAAACAACACGTGCTTCGGATTCCACGTTATCCTGACTTGGACAACTGGGGTATGTTAGTGACACGCAAGTCACCAGTAGAATGACTTGCACCAGGCCAGTGTCTACACGAAATTACCATTATTATCCACAGGATAATATAGCTACCTCTCCATATGGATTTTATGCAACTCGCAACTACTTCAAAAATCACACACGAGAGCCTCATTTTCTCTCTCTCGTTATGCGCAGACTAGAAGTACTACAGGAAAATGAAGAGACCTTTTTGTAGCAAATTTAATGTTGTTAAATTTTGAACTGGACTACGTTTTCGCTAGAGGCCGTAGTTTCCGAATTATTCAAGGAAAACATACAAAAGTGACCTTCAAACGCCTCTTTCTTGAATAACTCGAAAACCGTTGCTTCTAATGAAAACGTATCACAGTGCAAAATTTAACTACGTCAAATATCCTACAAGAACGTCCTGTTAATGGTTTCTGTAGGACCGATAGTTTGCATATGATGAGTAAGAGAATATTACAATTTCGCGCGTGTTTTTGAAGAGGCTGCGAGCTGCATACAGCCCATAGGTAGGGGCAGCTGAATCACTCTCTATAGGCTTGTACATAATTCAGATTTCACGGAATGCTTACGGCGCGAGCCCTACGCTCAGTTATACATTTTTTATACGCAAGGTCAGTGGCCGTCTCCAGATACACTGTCATCCAGGTGAACTGATGCCATATAGATGCTCTCCACCACGGAAGCACGCCACTGACGGTAGTTTTACGCTATGGGCGATATACACATGGGATTCCATGGCGCCTATGATAGTAATCGAAGGCACAACAACAGCTGTGAGCAACGCGAATGTTACGACAGACTACTTTCATCCCTTCGTGCTTAATGTCTACCCCGAAGGTGATGGCAACTTCCATCAAGATAAATTTCCGTGGCGTTAAAATGCAATAGTGTTTGAAGTGTTTGAGGAGTACGACAGTGAATTCACGTTAATGTGTTGCTAATTAATTCATCTGATACGAACAAAATGCAACACATCTGGGACGCTATCATGCCCCAGCTTCGCGCCCTTGTGGCATCTGCCTTTAATTTACTGTAATTTTTTGGCCTGTGCTTAGACGTATGGTGCCACATACCACTGGAAACCAACCAAGGATTTTTCGAATGTACGTCACTCAGGATCACTGACGTATTACGAACCGAAGGTGGATTAACACATTGTAAAACAGACGGTCACAGTGTTTTGGCGCATCGACTTATGTCCGAAGATGATATTTGGTTTGTCGGCACTCAACTGCGATATTATCAATGCCCGAACAGATTCCCAATCTTTTCACTGTCCACTCTCGCCACTTTTTCCGAACGATGATGAAACAATGAGGACAACACAAACATCTCCCCGGGCAAAGAAAATCCCCGACACGGCTGGGAATCGAACCCGGGACCCCTTAATTCAGAGGTAGCAAAGCTAGCCACTAGATATAATGAGTGAGTCATTTCTAGCAGAAGCGACGCTTTCTCTCCACTACGTAGCCCACTTTGTGGTGTTATACCACTACAAGGAAGTATGGATTTATTCGCTAAGTAGAAAGGACTTAGAGCTGAGTACATTTTGAGTTTGTCCTCTAAGGCACCCCGTACGTTGTCACTAACCGATTTGATGATAGAGAGAGAAAGGGTTGCAAGACTGCCTTTCTTATCAAAGGTTTGCTTGGAACCTAACAAGTGGTTACGGTAAACATCTAGATGTGGGAGGATAGTTTGCTCCGAGCGCACTCGCGTCCATGTTCAAAAAATGGACAGTAAAAGACAATCAGCTGCAGAGACGAGGGCAGACAGTCTTCCGCGCGACGATAGCGGGTGAATGGTTAGTGAGAGATCCACAGGCGGACACTTGAGCATAAACATTCACAGCTAGAGGAGGTAACACGCTATACGTGATATTTTGTATTCTGACCTTTGAGTGTATCTTGCGGGCTGACAGTTTCCACTGCTTTGGACACTAGATTCACCTCTATTCGCCAACACTACTCTGTTATGTTTACATGCGATTTAAACTTAAATGGACTTATTTGCACTGTATCTGTCCTACCTGGCTGCTATTTTTAATTAATTTCGCTATGATTATCGCCATATTTGTATCATATCGATGTGCTCCTTGTTTTGGGAATCGTTATATCCCGTGAAGGAAACACACAATGACATTTATTTATAATCAAGACTGATGAAAACGTTACGAGTATCGATAACATTATTCCAGTATCTTGGAAGTTTTATAAACTATTGGTGGTTCATTAGGTGGGAAATCCAGATATAGGCCGTACTAACTCAGCGCACATTTGATACCCATACATACAAGATGGAAGTAAGGAAGGAAAGCATCTCGTAGACAACGAGGACTCTACAGACAGATTACTATCTCAGATTGAAAAAGGAACGAAGGCTGGATTAATCTAAGGCATTTTTTATTATTTTACACGTTTACTTCTGTGGAGCAAACTGAGAAGGAAATCTCCATGTTTATGGAACGAGTCGGTACATGCAACTAAAATTATTGAAGTTAATAACATAAAAAATAAATTTACACGATTCCTGTGCAGATGACAAATTTCTGAGTACGCATTAGCATAACCATCACTGTAATTCAGCAATCTGACTTTTTTCCCCCAGAACTCCTCGGTTGAACGGGAGTTGTGAGCAAGGAGGGAACTCTTCACTTTGCACTTGAAAGTGCGAGGATTACTGCTCAGTTTTTTTAATTCTTGTGATAGCTTACTGAAAATGGATGCAGCAGAATACTGCACTCCTTCTTGCACAAGAGCCATGGACGGGGACCCAAATCCGTATTGGATTTGCGCCTAGTGTTAAGTGAATTAAAGCTGCTAATTCTTGGAAATAACGTCATAATTTTGCAACAAACGACATTAAAGGAAATGTGCTGAAACGTCAATCCCAGAATTCCCAAACTCCCGAACTGCGGTCGACAAGACGGACAATTGCTTAAAATGATCAGGTACCCTTAATCTCGTCGTAATCGCAACATAAGGTCTCACTTGTGTACTAGCTGTGCCCCTCCAAGAATAAAATAACTTCGGAAACTCCTATTCTACTTCTGCAGTCCGGCTCTGGAACAAGTTGCGTTTTAAGATAAATCCGAATCACTTTGTTTTGCTGATGTCCAGAATTTTTCCAGCGAAAATTACCAAATGTGTGCATTTCTCTCCGAGAAACAGTAAAACAAAGATTCACATCGAGTGCAGTTGCACTGCATTCGCTGTAACTTTTCCAGACGCACTTTCTTTCCCTCTCTTTTCACTTACTTGTGGTCTGTCACGTTCTTGTTTCTCTCCCAACCCATGATTTCTCTCACTCCATTCCTGTCAATGACAAAGCTTAAAATTACGCCCCTGTAATAAATCTCCATTATTCTTCCTACTGAAAACGAATATGAATTTTTTGTTGTTGTTTTTAGCTAATACTGTTTCATCTGTTTAAGCTATGTCATGTACAAAGGTTGGATTACATATTTGGTATAATTTATAATATCTCTTACAACATGTGTGCCATAATGAAGGTAGCAGGTGCAGAAGACGAAAAAGTGGAAGGTCATCTACAACTTGTGAGAAAGCAGACAGCAGCTATAAAAGGGGACATGCATGAAAGGGAACTATTAGTTGAAAATGGAATGAGTCAGGGATGTGGTCTATCTCTGAATTTCTTCAGTCTGTACTTTGAAAAAGACGTAAAGGAGGGATTAGGAAAGGAAATATTATTCAAGTAGAACGCAACTTACTATTAGTTGACTATCTCCCCTATGGACATTACAATTTTAACTAGGAACCTGGAGCTTCTTTGTTCTTCGACATGTTGCGGAGCATTTTTAAATGTTTATATTCACGAAACCGGTAGTACGTCAATAAAATTTCTTCGTAATGCTGCTGGTTGTGGAGTTTTCGCTATAACATAAGTAAGTAAATGAATGAGTGAATAAAATAAAAGTATTTTAAAAATCACCTGGCGTTTGCTGATATTTTGATTCTGTCAAGGCACAAAAGAGTTAGCTGATCATTTCAACGGAATGAATAGTGTTTTCAAAAGGGGCTGTAAGACAAATATCAAATAAGGAAAACAATGGTTCTGAAATGTAGTAAAATTAAATGAGGCAAAGCCGAAGGAATAAAATTAGAGTACGAGAGATTAAAATTAGTAGAGGTGTTTCGCTATTTGTCAAGAAGGCAACTGATATAAATGTAGCCTATTTTCCTGCTGAGTAGCCTTACGCAGAAGTGAAGCGAATAGAATCTTTCCAAATTTGGAACTGGAGAAGAATGCTGAAGATTTGATAGGCAGATCGTACAGCTAACAAGGGGACACTGAATCGCGCAGGGGAAAGAGAAAAAGTAGGGATCGGTTGGTACGACACGTCCAGAGGCATGAACCAATCGTCTATTTGACAACGGTGTGTGTGTGAGGCGGGGAGCGCGGAAAGAGGGAAGGACGACTGCGGGGCAAAAATTCTAGAGGAAAAAGAATCCTTGAATACAGTAAGTAATTTCAGATGGATGATGGTTGCACCCGTTACGTAGAGATTTAGAGACTTGCATGGGATGGACTATAGTCGAGAGCTGTGGTATACGCATCTTCACAACAACAATTTCCTGTTACGTATTATATAAAATGTCTCAGACAAAAAAAAAGGAAAACGTTGAACCAAGAAGGAATTATCCGAATGGGACGCTAATTAATAGACGTGGTGTAAATGAACAGACAAACAATTGACTGCAATTTCAGAATTTCAGGAAAAATTGGATAATTTGTTCAAGAGAAAGAGCTTCATAAATAAATCAAGTCTGGCCCTGATGCAAGCAGTTATTCGGCTTGCCACTGATTAACAGAGTTATTCTGAGGATATGGTGCCAGATTCTAATCAACTGGTGAGTTTGATAGTAAAAATCCCGAGGTTTTCGAAGGGCCTACCCATAATGCTCCTAAAACTCTCAACTGGATAGAGATTCGGTGGGCGTCCTGTCCACAGTGCGGTGTGGCAAGCGCGAACACATCCAGTAGAAAGTATCGCCGTGTGCGGGCGGCATTATCTTGCTGAAATTTAAGCCCAAGTGGGCTTTCTACGAAAAGCAACAACGTCGACATACCGCAGTACCGTAAGGATGCACGGATGACTACCAGGGGTGCTCCTATGAAAAGAAATGGCGCACCAGAGGGTTATCCCTAGTAATCGGGCCATACGGCGGGTAACAGTGTGGTGTCCCACCTCCAGAGATGTGGTCATCAGGACTCAGTTAAGCGGGGCTCACCGCCGAAGACGATTCGGTACTTCAGTCTATGAGATTCCAGACCGAAGACGCGTCTGACGACGCACCGGATGGCGGTCGTTTGTTCAATTAGTGAAGCTCTTTCTCTTAAATAGATCATACAGTTTTTATTTTTTCTGATATTGTAACCATTTGTTTGTCTGTAGGTGTACATCACATCTCCGTCCCATTCGGATAATTCCTTTGAGTGAGCGGTTCCTTTTTTTTTTTTTAACTGTATGAAAGTTGCATGGGACATTTCAGATATAAGACAGGGTCCTGTAGCCATAATTTTGTCAACAAACAAATGAAAATTTCAATAAACTACGGAAATTATATTTCTGAATGGCCAAATAGTGATGTCTTCATTGTATTAACCACAGCTCGTGCTCACTCTGCAGGCTGAAACAAGGGAGATAATCAAGGAAAGTTGAGCGTCCTGCCTGGGCTCTGTGATGCCCTTGTACACCGAGAAAAGTCGCAATCACTGTGCGGCCGGCTTCCGCGCTGTTACAACGCGCAGGTGGCCGGCGCCTCCGCGTCTCGAGCAGACACTTGCCCGTCATTAATCAGCGGCGGCGGGTTGTCAGCGCCGCAGCCGCTGATGGGGAGCGGAAGTGACGCCAGCTGACAAAGCGACGTCGCTTCCTGTCGCATTGTGCGCCGCATCCGGCCGCTCACATCTCACCACTCGCCGTGAATACGTCATCAGGACGTGGAAGCGACACACGCGCGCGGCCCGGCGCACAAAAGAGCGCCGCGGTTCCCACCTGCGCCCCCCTCCACTGTGCTCCCACGTATCGGCACGGCGGCGGCTGCTCGCCCGCGGAATACGCCGGGAGGATCTGAGGATCGAGCCTGGCACCCGGCCAGGCATAGCAAATCACACGAGCGCTACTGCCGCGCACGAAAGCATTTCTCGTACGAATTCAATCCGCACTTTACTCACATGTCACAAACCCATCATCAAAGTTTAATATGACAACACTACACTTTGATTTTTACGTATTTTGCCATCATAATTTGATATGAATTATACATCCTAACGAAGAAAAAAAAAGAACCCTCCACTCAGGAATTATCTGATTAGGACGAAAGTCGGTAGATGTCATGTACGTGTGCAGACAAAGAAATGATTACAATTTCAGAAATATTGGATGACTTGTCCAAGACTAAGACATTCACAAACTGAACAAGTCAGTAAATCGTTGTTCCATCTCTGGCTCTTATGCAGGCAGCTATTCGGCTTGAAATTGGTTTTTAGAGTTGCTGGATGTCGTCCCGAGAAATTTCGTGCCAAATTGTATCCAACTGGCGCGTTAGATCGTCAAAATCCCAAGCTGGTTGGGTGACCCTTCCAAGAATTCTCCTAAACTTCTCAACTGATGTGAGATCCGGCGACTTTTCTGGCCAAGGTAAGGTTTGACAATCATTAAGACAAGAGTAGAAAGTCCCTCCGCGTGTGGGCTGGCATTATCTTGCTGAAATGCAAGCCCATGATGGCTCACCATGAAGAGCAACAAAACGGGGTGTAGAACACCGCCGACCTACCACCCTGCTGCAAGAGAGCGCGGATGACAGCCAAAGGGTCTTGCAGTGAAACGAAATGACACCCCAGACCATCCACCTTATAGTCTGGTCTTAAGGCGGGCGACAACCATATTGGAATCCCATCGCAGTCCGTGTGGTCTCGACACACATCTTCGCTGGTCATTGGGGCTCAGTTCGAAGCGGGACTCTTCACTGAAGACAATTCAGCTCCAGTCAGTGAGATTCCAGGTCAAAGACGTGTCTAGAGACGCCTTGGACTGCGCTAGGGATACCATCCTGAGCGTCGCCCTTGCAGCACAGCGGTAAGACGACGACATTCTGGGCGCCGTTTTGTTGCCCTACATGCTACCCATCCTGGGCTTACCGTCCGCGAGAGCTTTACTGCTTGTCTTCGTGCTGGCCAAACCCTACCTTGGCCAGCACGGTCGCTGGTCTCTCCCAATTGAGAACGATCGGAGCATTACGAGCAGGGCCCTCCAGCCAGCGCGGTTTATCATCTATACAACTTCATAATTTGGCAAGATATTCGCAAGCAGGGCATCCAACAACTATATCAATCAATGCCAAATCGAATAACTTCTTGCAAAATGGCTAGAGCTGAACAAAAGAGTTATTTACTTGCTCAAATTGTGATACTCTTTCTCTTGAATAAATTATCGAATTTTTTGAAAGTGTGATAATTTGTTTATATACGTACATCACATTCACTGATTGTCATCCCATTCGGACGATTCCTTCATGATGCGTAGGTTTTCTGTGTTATAGTGTATTATAATTGGAATTAAATTAACTAAATTTGCCACTGAATCACTGAGGTCATTTCTTAATATGAAAAGTGTCGCACAATCCAGTTTGATGAAGAACTCATGTTCCTACATATAAAAAAATCGAAGATAGGGTCGTTTTCGAATCTTCCAGTTCCAGTTGGCACACAAACTGGGAAGATGCCTCCGTCTTCAGCCCCTGTTGTAACTATGACATCAAATGCTATTTTCGGAAAATTACAAGAACGATTGCCAGAAACTGATACATTCACAACTAGGAGCGTTGATTGCGGTGCTCCACCGACGTGACGCAGTTTGACTTTGAAGAATAAGTAGAAGAGAACGCGATGAAGATTATGTAAGAGGTCCATGATTAAGGAATTTGTTGCTAGCGCACTCATGATTAAGGAATTTGTTGCTAGCGCACTCGAGCATATGTAATTTCGATGGATTGCTCACGCGCTAGCAACAAATTCCTTAATCATGGACCTCTTACAATTATTCGAAAAATTGCGCATGCCATGGGTTCCACTAGAGCACAAAAGTCAGAGTGCATTATCTCCCCTGTGCGCGAACTGTGAAGCAGGAGGTTTGAAAGTGATCCAGTCTTCAAACAGCACGTTGGATGGATCCTTTGGTGTCGCCGCCAGACACCACACTTGCTAGGTGGTAGCCTTTAAATCGGCCGCGGTCCGGTAGTATACGTCGGACCCGCGTGTCGCCACTGTCAGTAATTGCAGACCGAGCGCCACCACACGGCAGGTCTAGAGAGACGTACTGGCACTCGCCCCAGTTGTACAGCCGACGTTCATAGCAATGGTTCACTGACAACTACGCTCTCATTTGCCGAGACGATAGTTAGCATAGCCTTCAGCTACATTTGCTACGACCTAGCAAGGCGCAGTATTCAATTGAGATTGAGATTCTATTAATGTATCATCAAGAGCGATGTTCTACAAATGTGGATTAAAGTTAAGTATTCCAGAAGCTACATACTTTTCTTTATAGCATTCATTACGTATCCTGTTTCAGACCTCACGCCAGCCTGCGTGAGTTTAAGCGCGTGCCTTTCGGCTTCCTCTCATTGTGTCTAGGCTGTCTTGCCTAGACACAACAGATCCAAACGTAATCCGTACAAGCACAGCACTTCCGCAGTCAAAAGGAATGCAAAGATGTAATTGTTTATTTTATGCAGTTAAAATTCGCAAAAATTCTAGGTAAAATTTACACCTATGTAAATTTCATCATTTGTGATCTGCTAAGCCGGAGATATAACGAGACCACTCAATGAAGACCAAAAAGAGTCGAACGTGGGAAATAATTATTGCACTCGGAAATATTTGTACATTGGTATTAGGGAGCGCCGTGAACAACTTAATAGAAATCATGACTGGTGAGGACTGGGTGCGGGAGCAGAGGTGTGAAAGTCACTTTTGTACGTTTTTCTTGAATAATTCGAAAATTTCAGCCTCTAGGGAAAGTGTTTCCCAGTACAAACTTTAACTGGAAAAAGGTCCTATTCATGTTATCTGTAGGACGAATAGCAGCGTAGCGAGCGAGAGATTATGAAAACCCGTGCCTGGTTTATTGAGGCCATCTATAACACTGCGAGTTGTATAAAATGACAGAGGTAGGGACAGCTCAAAAATGGCTTTGAGCACTATGGGACTTAACATCTGAGGTCCTCAGTCCCCTAGAACTTAGAACTACTTAAACCTAACTAACCTAAAGACATCACACACATCCATGCCCGAGGCAGGATTCGAACCTGCGACCGTAGCAGTCCCGCGGTTCCGGACTGCGCGCCTAGAACCACTAGACCGCTCGGCCACAACGGCCGGCTAGGGACAGCTGAATGAAATTATATACGGGCTGTCCAAGACTCTACATCGATATATTCGCAATCTCTTCAGGATTGTACCACTTCCAACCACAGTCGGAAATCCAGAAACTTACAAATTTTGTGTAAGTCTACAGAAAGTTAGCCATTAACGGAGGAAAAGAAACAGAAAGAGACAAAACAGCTGTAGCAAACTACGTGCTAGAATAAAAAAAGTCAGCTGGCATTCCTGATCGTGCTATGGAAGATTCTCAACGAATTTAGCTTCCATACAGAACGTGAACTTGTCCTCTTAAAGAGCTGGGCAATTCCAGGAGCTATAATTCGTCCACTTTATTCAGCCGTAGGACTCCCGTCAGGAAGCACATATTGGAAAACTAAGGTAACAGCCCCATCCTATTCAGAATGCTGTAATAAAGGAGCAGAGGCAGAAGATGTTTTTCTTTTTTGTATTTTGTTTCGTGAGATAGGTAAGAAGCTTTTTTTCACACCGAGTAAATTATCTGTATAAGAAAAGAGCAGGCGAATATATCGTCTAATATTTTCCGCGGCCAAAAGGTGGAATTCTAAAGGCGTAAAATTTCAAAAAGTATGAAGTGGAGGAACACGGAACGAAACTGTGTGTGTCGGGGCAGGCAGGCAGCGCTAACCAAATTTACAGACGACAGACGGAGCCAGCTGCGGAAACACGGCGATTATTACCCCGGCGGGCGGACGGGAATTCCTCTGCGGCGGGAGGCAGTGTATATTACCACTTCGCGTTTCCAGGCCACACAGACGCGCCGCGGCGAATCGGCCCGACGTCGCGGCAGCGCTAACGTAACCGGATCCACGGCCGTAACTCCCTGCCGGCCGGTGTGCCGCGAATCCAAGTATTTTCTACGCTCAGCGGGAAGGCACTTGGTTCGCTTTGTTCCGATTGCGCGAGAAGGTGGAATGGAAAGCAAAATTTACATCTTCAGCCAAAGGCAAGTTGCGCAACTCTTCCGAATATAATTGCTTTCTCGTAGGGAGATACCCTTAGCGCCATCCCAACGAAGATGGAACGCGCACAGGTATTTAGTGCCATTACGTCATTGTTCAGTTTTCAGTTTTTTTTAATTTTTTTCAGTCATCAGTCATCTCCCTGGTTTGATGCGGCCTGTCACGAATTCCTCTCCTATGCGAGCCTCTTCATCTCAGAATAGGCCTAGCAACTTATGTCCTCAATTATTTGCTTCAGTATTCAAATCTCTGTCTTCCTCTATAGTTTCAACTTCTGCAGCTCCACTACCATGGAAGTTATTTCCTTATGTCTTAAAAGATTTCCTGTCATCAGATGTTCAAATGTGTGTGAAATCTTGCTAAGATCATCAGTCCCTAAGCTTATACGCTACTTAACCGAAATTTTCCCAAGGGAGGACTCGAACCTCCGCCGGGACCAGCCGCACAGTCCATGACTGCACCGCCCTAGACCGCTGTCCTGTCATCCGATCCATTCTTCTTGTCAGTGTTTTCCTTGTATGCTCTTCCTCGACGATTCTCTGGAGATCCTCCTCATTCCTTACCTTATCAGTTGACCCAATTTCCAACAATCGTCTGTAGCATCACATCTCAAATGCTTCAATTCTTTTCTGTTCAGGCCACGTTTCACTACCATACAATTCTCTGCACCAAACATTCATTCTTAGAAATTTCTTCCTCAAATTAAGGCCTTTGTTTGATACTAATGGACTTCACTTGGCCAGCAATGGCCTACTGCCAGTGAAAGACTGCCTTTCATGTCCTCTTTGCTTCGTCCGTCACCTGTTATTTTGCTGTCGATTGTGATGAGAATAACGCTGTCACAGAACCGTTCGCAGTAACTCATTCTCTGCCCGCCTTCCTATTCATAACGAATTTTGCTCCTGTTACACCATTTTCTTCTGCTGTTGATATTGCCCGATACTCATCTGACCAGAAATCCTTGTCTTCCTTCAGTTTCACTTCACTCACCATCACTGCGTCTAGACTGAGCCTCAGCGTTTGCCTTTTCAGATTTTCTAGCTTCCCTACCACGTTCAAGATTCTGACTTTCCACGACCCGACTCGTAGAACGTTATCCTTTCGTTGGTTATTCAATCTTTTTCGCATGGTCACCTCCCACAAGGGATTTCCCTCCCGGGGATCCCAGTGGAGGACTCTTCCGGAACCTTTTTATAATGTAGAGTTCATCATTACACTTTTTCAGTTACAGATCAGTTGTCCCGTGGATTCACGTTTTGTCTTTAATGCAGTGGTTCCCATTGCCCTCTGCATCCTCATGCCAAGAATCATTGCTGATTCTTTCGCCTTTAGGAGCAGTTTTCCACTCCAAGAGTGTCCCCTGAACCTCTGTCTGCTCCTCCGCCCTCTTTGACTAGGCCGTTGGCTGAAGTAGGGTGACTACTCATACCGGAGTTTTCGGCGCTATTACTGTTGATTTTTATTCGATATTTAAGTGGGGACGGGCTTCGAACTTCCGACAGGTTGTGTCGTGCATGGCAATCAAAGACGCTTCCAATAGACCACGGGTTCACTGTTTTAAGCTTACACATCTAATCAAGCAAAAAGTAACCTCAAAAAACGTAGGTACTGTCGTTCCCAGCGTTTAAAATTACCATAAAAGCGTCTCTTCTCCGGATTTAGCTGAAGGTGACCGAAACTTCTGTGTCGTCACAAATGAGTCATGCCAGGTCGTTGCACCTTCACGAATTTCATCCCGATCAAGCCATTCACTTCTTCCCAGAGCATTTAAAATTGATTTGTGTAATGAGAAGTAGCAGACATAAACAGTTTAATATCACAACTAGGAACAATGAAGTAAGTGAAGGGAACGAATTCTTCTACGTTGGAAGCAAAGTAACACATGACGTCCGAATCACGGATGACGTAAAAATATATACTGGCGCTACTGGCCAAAGAACTCTAATAGTATTGTAACTCAGCGACCTTGTCGAGCACATAACGCACGTAGCGAGGGCACAGCATCTGTCCCGACCAGACCTTACGCCAAAGGAAGAGAGAGTAATAAAATTAATCCTTTGGTTCAGATCACAGATTCGAACTCTCAATAGGATTCTGATTAAATTGATATCAAACAGAGACAGGTCGGTCAATAAATTAACAATTCAGTTACTCAATCAATAGTAGTAACCTACCGAGCTGTTGTTTACATCCAGGATCATTGGCTGGGAGTACAGGGTAATTTTGGCATTCCCCGTTTATTTAATGTAGCAAACACTCATTAAAACTAAATCTAGTTTGGTTCCCTTCAAATCGTCATTGGGGCCACGCTGTGGAGGAGATACACAACGTCTCTCGCGTTGGGAATCATCGCCAATTAGTGCCACCCAACTTGAAGGCGAGAACTCGGCAGCTCCAGTCGGCCGCAAAATCAGGAACGGTCAAACTTCCAACTTCTGTTAGGATGACTAAAGGACCTATTCGCGTACTGCGCAGGTGCACTTTATTTCGCGGACTGAGCGTTTTAATAGTCCGGAGAACAGTTCTTCACCCCATTCCGTTGCAGTTACTAAGTTAGCGAAATCGCAAGGTTCTTCGTGCAGCAGTTACCTTGGGCGCAGCCATGTGTTAAGCATTCACGAGACGCTCGTAATGTTGACATTTGCGGAGCACGCTACGAGTGCGATGGTTGGTCTATGATGTCGTTATACAGGGTGATTCAAAAAGAATACCACAACTTTAAAAATGTGTATTTAATGAAAGAAACATAATATAACCTTCTGTTATACATCATTACAAAGAGTATTTAAAAAGGTTTTTTTTTCACTCAAAAACAAGTTCAGAGATGTTCAATATGGCCCCCTCCAGACACACGAGCAATATCAACTCGATACTCCCAACTCGTTCCACACTCTCTGTGGCATATCAGACGTAACATGTTTGGATAGCTGCTGTTATTTCTCGTTTCAAATCATCAATGGTGGCTGGGAGAGGTGGCCGAAACACCATATCCTTAACATACCCCCATAAGAAAAAATCGCAGGGGGTAAGATCAGGGCTTCTTGGAGGCCAGTGATGAAGTGCTCTGTCACGGGCTGCCTGGCGGCCGATCCATCGCCTCGGGTAGTTGACGTTCAGGTAGTTACGGACAGATAAGTGCCAATGTGGTGGCGCTCCATCCCGCTGAAATTGTGGAATTTGCAGCTCTCTGCTAGCTCTGCGAGTCGATTTTCCTGGGCTGCGAACAAATGCTTGCTGGATGCGTGCTACATTTTCATCACTCGTTCTCGGCCGTCCAGAACTTTTCCCTTTGCACAAACACCCATTCTCTGTAAACTGTTTATACCAACGTTTAATACACCACCTATCAGGAGGTTTAACACCATACTTCGTTCGAAATGCACGCTGAACAACTGTCGTCGATTCACTTCTGCCGTACTCAATAACACAAAAAGCTTTCTGTTGAGCGGTCGCCATCTTAGCATCAACTGACGCTGACGCCTAGTCAACAGCGCCTCAAGCGAACAAATGTACAACTAAATGAAACTTTATAGCTCCCTTAATTCGCCGACAGATAGTGCTTAGCTCTGCCTTTTGTCGTTGCAGAGTTTTAAATTCCTAAAGTTGTGGTATTCTTTTTGAATCACCCTGTATTTGCACCGCGAGGTACCGGCAGCGCAAATCAACATGTAGAGTGGTAAACTCTATTGTCCCACCCCTGTAACTGTGACAGCATTCTTGACCCATGACTACCTTTGTAACCTTCTCATTACACTGGTTTCTGTATGAAATCTAGCCCAACCTTACAGCCACTCAATAAAAATCTACATATTACTAAAGCTATGCACCCACTTAAACTCGTATGCTAACCTTTGAATAAAGAGAACATAATTTTAACCGAATTCTAACTGATCTGAATGCAACTTGTCTTATACTAAATATGCAATTGAAATGAAATAATTATCTGGACGTAATCAAAATTTCCACTTATCTCGCGTCTTCATAACATTGTTGCAGATTTCTCGATAGCGCAACAGCAAATAGCAAGAAGGCAGCGACAAGCTAGATTTTTGTTTCTAAATAAATATTTAGACTGTTGCAATTCATTTTTGCATTGTTGTACTATGTAATGATGAACAGTGGGGTGCTGAGAAAAACTATTCCTATGAAATGATGTTCTAAGACAACGATTTTAGAATGAAGTATGTATTCAAAAGGACAAAGCAAAATTTCGCGTGATCTCCACACATAAAAGTGGTCTGAACAACACTATGCTTAACAAGGTGAACAATGGTTTGAAAAGCGTACAATGGTAACTGAAAATTTCCATAAAATCCAAACAGCTTAATTAGGCGATATCTTAATACATGACTGAGGGAAGTGGGGTGGTCTTTCTCTCAGTGCTGAGTAAGTTAATTAGCCAACAATAATCATTCTGATAAACTAGACGCGCAGTGCTGCAATCATCTGTTCAAAAAATAATGACATTTTCAAAATTTATATTCCCTTCACTTTCTAATGTCTTCATCTTACTCAACCTTGCTGTGCTTTATAATTAATCTTTCTTCATCTAATAGAAACAATCGCAAGTCCACTAATAAGTACGTCCATCACGTACCAAGCTTCAACTAAGAAAGTATCAGACTGCGCAGAGGCAAAGACTGTGCCACGACAAGGCCAAAGATCGTTTAACAGGAACTTTCTCTCTCTCACTGAAGGGCACATCGATAACACACAAAAATCAAAATGACATAACCACCTTACAGCTTCTTTGTTATAGCGATTTTTGTTACATCATTTACCGTTCTCATTAGAGACTGGTCTTTATACTGAAGACATTATTGTTCACGTGAACTTTTATACTTTTGATTTGCCCTATAGCAGGTCCGATGTTCGTCTAGCGGCTGCCTTACTGTGAGCGACACGTTACGAAACTTGTGACAGGGCTACCCTTCGGTTGTGTGTCCCGTTTCTGAACAGATGCATTGCCACACGATACAAATGTAACGTATTGCGAATACATAGAAAGAAGGATCCTTTATTGTATGATTATATGATAGCGGAACAAACACTGGTAGCAGTTACTTCTGTAAAATATCTGGGAGTATGCGTGCGGAACGATTTGAAGTGGAATGATCATATAAAATTAATTGTTTATAAGGCGGGTACCAGGTTGAGATTCATTGGGAGAGTGCTTAGAAAATGTAGTCCATCAACAAAGGAGGTGGCTTACAAAACACTCGTTCGACCTATACTTGAGTATTGCTCATCAGTGTGGGATCCGTACCAGATCGGTCTGACGGAGGAGATAGAGAAGATCCAAAGAAGAGCGGCGCGTTTCGTCACAGGGTTATTTGGTAACCGTGATAGCGTTACTGAGATGTTTAACAAACTCAAGTGGAAGACTCTGCAAGAGAGGCGCTCTGCATCGCGGTGTAGCTTGCTCGCCAGGTTTCGAGAGGGTGCGTTTCTGGATGAGGTATCGAATATATTGCTTCCCCCTACTTATACCTCCCGAGGAGATCACGAATGTAAAATGAGAGAGATTAGAGCGCGCACGGAGGCTTTCAGACAGTCGTTCTTCCCGCGAACCATACGCGACTGGAACAGGAAAGGGAGGTAATGACAGTGGCACGTAAAGTGCCCTCCGCCACACACCGTTGGGTGGCTTGCGGAGTAACAATGTAGATGTAGATGTACTGACATTCATTGACCTATAATTTCCATGCTATCTCTAAACAGTTCTTTACTAGGCGACGTAACATCTGATTTAAGGAATGAACTCCGACGTCTGGGGTGGAACATCAGCAGGTAAGTGAACTGGGAGGGAAAAATGTTAGTTTGTATAAGTAATTCACACTCTTAAAAGGAGAGCTCATAGAGACCGCAGCCATGGCTACGCAACACACACCCTACAGTATTAAATACTGGCCTTAATTCAAGCAAAAATTTCTTGGAATCTGCATACAGAGCGCAGCGTTATACGGAAGAAGTCATGGATTATGGGAAAATCGAAACAGAAAAGAATCGAGACGTTTGAGATTTGGTGCTGTAGGATAACTAATCACGGAATAGAAAAGCGTGTCAGGATTAGAACAGATATCTAAAAGATTCTACAAATATTATGCAAGACAACTTGCTCTCCTTCTAGCTGTAATTTACCGTAGATCGCTTGCGCAACGAAGGGTACCTAGCCACTGGAAGGAAACGAAGGACATTCCTGTTTTTGAGAAGATCCGTAAGATTATAGAATTACATCGTTGACGTCAATCTGTTGTAGAATCATGGAACACGTTTAACGCTCAAGAATTGCAACGGTCTTGGAGAAGGAAAAACTCCTCTATAAAAGTCAACGTGGATTCCGCGAACAGAGATCCTGCGAAACTCAACTCGTTCCGTTCCTCCATGAGATCCACAGCGCTATACACAACGGCGCTCAGCTTGATGCCGTCTTCCTTGACTTCAGGAAGGCATTTGATACCTTCCTGCACTGCCATATAGTGAAAAAACTACGAGCTTATCGAGTACCGGAGCAGATTTGAGGCTGAATTCAAGACTTCCTTGCAGACAGAACGCAGCACATCGGTCTTAACGAACAAAATCGACGGATATAAAGGTAATCACCGGACTACCTCGCCGGCCGGTGTGGCCGAGCGGTTCTACGCGCTTCAGTCTGCAACCGCGCTACCGCTTAGGTTGGTTAGGTTTAAGTAGTTCTAAGTTCTAGGGGATTGATGACTTCAGATGTTAAGTCCCATAGCGCTCAGAGCTATTTGAACCATTTTAAATTGGACTTCCTTAAGGAAGTGTGAAAGTACCGTTACTGTTTACAATATATACAGGGTGAGTCACCTAACATTACCGCTGGATGTATTTCGTAAGCCACATCAAATACTGACGAATCGATACCACAGACCGAACGTGAGGAGAGGGGCTAGTGTAACTGGTTAATACAAACCATAAAAAAATGCACGGAAGTATGTTTTTTAACACAAACCTATGTTTTTTTTAAATGGAACCCCGTTAGTTTTGTTAGCACATCTGAACATATAAACAAATACGTAATCAGTGCCGTTTGTTGCATTGTAAAATGTTAATTACATCCGGAGATATTGTAACCTAAAGTTGACGCTTGAGTGCCACTCCTGAGCTTTTCGATCTTGTGTATCGGAGAGCACCGAATTACGTAGGGATCCAAAGGGAACTGTGATGGGCTTTAGGTACAGAAGAGACTAGAACAGCACATTACGTCCACATGCTAACACCTTTTTATTGGTCTTTTTCACTGACGCACATGTACATTACCATGAGGGGTGAGGTACACGTACACACGTGGTTTCCTTTTTCAATTACGGAATGGAATAGAGTGTGTCCCGACATTTCAGGCCAATAGATGTTCAATGTGGTGGCCATCATTTGCTGCACACAATTTCAATCTCTGGCGTAATGAATGTCGTACACGCCGCAGTACATCTGGTGTAATGTCGCCGCAGGCTGCCACAATACGTTGTTTCATATCCTCTGGGGTTGTAGGCACATCACGGTACACATTCTCCTTTAACGTACCCCACAGAAAGAAGTCCAGAGGTGTATGATCAGGAGAACGGGCTGGCCAATTTATGCGTCCTCCACGTCCTATGAAACGCCCGTCGAACATCGTGTCAAGGGTCAGCCTAGTGTTAATTGCGGAATGTGCAGGTGCACCATCATGCTGATACCACATACGTCGACGCGTTTCCAGTGGGACATTTTCGAGCAACGCTGGCAGATCATTCTGTAATTGAAAACGGAAACCACGTGTGTACGTGTACCTCACCCCTCATGGTAATGTACATGTGCGTCAGTGAAAAAGACCAATAAAAAGGTGTTAGCATGTGGACGTAATGTGCTGTTCTAGTCTCTTCTGTACCTAAGGTACATCATCGTTCCCTTTGGATCCCTACGTAATTCGGTGCTCTCCGATACAAACGATCGAACAGCGGAGGAGTGGTACTCAAGCGTCAACTTTAGGTTACAATATCTCCGGATGCAATTAACATTTTACAACGCAAAAAACGGCACTGATTACGTATTTGTTTATATGTTCAGACGTGCTAACAAAACTAACGGGGTTCCATTTAAAAAAACGTAGGTTTGTGTTAAAAAACATACTTCCATGCATTTTTGTATGGTTTGTATTAACCAATTACAGTAGCCCCTCTCCTCACGTTCGGTCTGTGGAATCGGTTCGTTAGTATTTGATGTGGTTTACGAAATATATCCAGCGGTAACGTTAGGTGACTCACCCAGTGTAAATGATCTAGTAGAAAGCGTCGGATGCTCTTTAAGGCTGTTCTACAACCAAGTAGCAACGGCAGAAAATAGTAACGAGTTGCATAATGACCTCCAGAAGATTGAGGAATGGTTCAGGCTCTGGAAATTGACCCTGAACGTAAATAAAGGTAACATGTTGCGCACTATTAATAAGTAAAAAAACAGCTGAAAAAGGTATCTAGCGCAATATACCTAAAAATAACTGTCCAGAGCGCCCTTAATTGGAATGACCACACAAAACAAACAAAACAAAACGTGGGAAAAGCAGCTGCTGTATTCAGATTCGTAGGAAGTATCTTAAGGAACTGAAACTCATGCATGAGCTAAGTGGCTTATAAGGCGCTTGTTCGGCTGCTCCTTGAATGTTGTTCATCTGTCTGGGATCCCTACCAGGTATGGCTGATAGTAGCGAGAGAAAGATCCAACGAAGAACGGCGCTTTTCGTCACGGGGTCGTTTAGCTGATGCGACAAGGTTAAGGAGATGTTCAAGAAACTCCATTGGCAGACATTACAAGAGAGGCGTTGTGCATCACGGAGAGATTTACTACTGAAATTTCGAGACAGTACTTTCCGTGAAGAATCGAACAGCATATTATTTTCCTCCAGATAAGTCTCGCATAATGACCATGAGGAGAAAATTCGGGAAATTATAGCCAATAGAAGAGCTTACCGATACTTACTCTTCCACAAACTATTCGCGAGTGGAATGCGGTTGGAAGGCTCAATTGGTGGTACAATAAGTACCCTCCGCCACATACCATTAGCCGGCTTGCGGAGTACGATGTAGATGCAGACGTAAAGGGATAATGAAAATCAGCTGGACTGATAAGCCAACAAATCGGTGACGTGAGGAACATATGGAAAACATTGAATAGAGTATGGAAAAATATGATAGGACATATGATAAGGAAAGGCTTCCATTATATCTGAGGGATCTATAGAGGGCAAAACTGAAAGGCAAGACAGATTTTCGAATATATCCATAAAATAACTGAGGACATTGGACGCAAGTTCCTCTCTGACGTACAGACATTGGCACAAGAGAGGGTAGTGATCTAAAATAATTTTCATGATTCTCTACGTTTTTGACGACTGAGGACGCCTTCCTGCAAATAAATCACTCTGTCCTAGTATAATGTTCACGTTGTTACCGTCATGTTCGGAACCGTTTTAAAACGTCCTACTCATATATAACGAATATCTATACATTCTAAAAGCTTTAAACCTTTTAAAACCCGCTCAAGCAAGTACGTTGTACCTTTATTTGTGATCTATAAACACATGTACATGCTTACTCAATAAAAGTATAATGTTCATTGTAAACATAATAATACAGTAATGAATCTTTTCATTTCTTTCAAGGAAGCAACGTGGAAGAACAACTTGTTTGTATGCTTACTTGTCATCAGTTGTTCCTCCGATTTCCGGGATCTATTAAGAAAACCATATGTAGACAGTGAGATAGCGACACAAAGAGAAAGAGAGAGAGAGAGAGAGAGAGAGAGAGAGAAGAGAGAGATGGAGTTAGAGGACAATGAATATTCCTAGATTCCGCCATCGAAAGCGCTTGTGATGGTTTTCTAAGTAGCAGTCTTTGAAATACGAATTATTAATTCTTATTTTGAAAGAAATGATCCACACTGACTGAGCCGTGAGTGGCTCGCGTTAATTTAAATTACTACGGTCACTGAGTTGCTGCTTTGCCTGACCGTGAGCGGCGTTAGCAGCGCGTATCGATACATCCCCTCTCGTAGTATCTTTGCTTGACTGCTATTACTTCCCGGTCATTGTCTGTCGTAGAGGAAAGTTATTGACATGAAAGTAAACGAGTTGGAGTAAACTTCGATGCACTGAAATTTCCTGTAAAAGTTGTAAGTTGACAAAGCTCTTAAAGAAAATTAGTTTCAGTCAAGTCATTGAGCAGATATTCCCCACATATTTTTCTGTAAAAATTAAGTTCTACTTTTTGATGTAGACATCTTCACTCTTTGTTGATTTTATGATGTTTGTACTGAGTCAGAGTGGTGTCTAATGTATGTTCTATATTTATTTATGTTTTAAACTTTAACATTACAAAAAGAGGAAAGAAACCTGTCTTTTCTCTTATCTCACTACTTTGAAAAGACGTCTGTGCTCTGCATCAATATCAAGAATGTAATTGCACTACTCTCCATCTGAAGATGATGGTGTTACCATCGAAACGCATAGTGGTAAAATCAAACAGTAGCTGATGCAGAAAATTTTTAACTTACATCCTATGATTCCCAGAATCACTTCATACTTGACTGTTCCTACAATAAGGTAATGAGCCACCTCCGTCGCTCTCTCCAGCTAAGCAAACTACGGCCTTTCATGACATTGCTGTGTACCGGACGCAGAATATAGCTCTACACAACCGATTCACGGTTCTGAGTAGGCCAAGTGCGAGCCACATTCTACTCGATCATAACTGTAGAATCAGTGTAGTTTTCGAACTGAAGACCGCACTTATTGAGTCATGCATTTACAAGCACACATGCGACTGTCGTAATAGGGATGTGCTGAACTATACGTGTACTCTTATGTGTGACGTACATGAATGTGCTACAATGTTATGATCTTAGGCCAAACAGCGACTTGTTACACGTTTGCGTTTCAATAAGGCAGCGAGACACGGTGGCAAGGCTTCGAAAAATGTTTGGTAGGTACATACCAGATGCCTACAAGCATGTTACGTACATTCACCTAAACTACGGGCCTGTGCTGTGTGGACGTGGAGGGGCACCAGTTAGCGTTCCAGATGTGCTACATCGGACTCAGATCAGGGGAATTGGTGGAGGAGGCATCTAATTGAATTAACTATCAAACCACAATGATTCTAGCCCTGAGACAAGAACACATCTTCCTACTGGAAGATGCCATCACCATCAAGAGAGACACCAAGTTGAACGGTTGTAAGTGGTTCACAATACTGTTCACATAGTCTTGAAATTAACCTGTTGTGCGTGTCGTATTTAGGCCTGACTGATTTACATTCGATAATATCAAAAAGAGAAGAATTTTGATATCCATTACTCTCAAGATGGATGCTGATACTGCGGCGCAAGAGTTACCTAAAGCCAGTTCACATTGGCCGTCGTACATATACTAATGAGTTCTCGTAAATACAATTATGTAATAACTCCTCCAAAATATGTGAGCTGGGAAAAGAAGTTAAGTTATGATCACGAACCAAGGAGGCAATGTGCTAATCTATGACAAACAGATTTAAAACTTGGATTTTGACACACGATTTTAGAATGACAGGTTCTACAAAAATCACGAACATGAGCAAGAGTTGCTGCTAAGAACACACTCTAGTAGACCTGAATACAGCAAACATACTGTTCACTCGAGTGAAGTCGAAGATTTCTAATACAAAGATAGAATATGTCTAACTCAAAATTGTGATCGACTACAAACAGAAAAGACAAGGCTTTGCATGCAAACAAAGAGACACTGACTGCTACAGCAAATGGCAACAAGGTAGCAAGTGAAGGGAACGCAACTCAGAATTTCATACCAGCCGGTGCTGCGACACTTTACCAAACCCGCAAACGTATGACGTGAGGGCGACATAAGACATAATACGACTTCACCCTATGACCGCCCAGAAGCGAGTGCCGATTTTCTATCCATCGCGCAACGACATCCCCATCTTGTCGCTCACGAAAAATTACTAATCTTGATACAGCAACAAAACCATCAAGAATCATGGCCCCGAAACAGACGCTCTCTGCTCCCACTACAAAAACAGAAAAACGTCCAGTGGCAATCTGAAGGCGTCCTGCCAGAGCGAAACGGCGGCTTTGAACATGGTCAGATGTCACAGTCTGCCCACCAATCACAGGCCCTGCCAACTCCGCACGCAGGACTACTCAAGTACGGGATGTATGTAAATTTTCTGATCTTCGTGTGGCGCCACTGCAGCGGGCGTCACGCAGAGTCAGAGTGCAATTTCTGCGAATTCTAACAGAAGCAGTGCGGGCATCGCCGCCCAGCACTCTGACATATACGTAGATACAAAACAAGGACTCCAGCAACACAGACAGCGAGCTGTAAGGCGATTTGGCAAGCCAGGGCAACGCGGTGGCAACTTAAAAGACGGACAGGGACTGTGAGGTCTTATGCAGCTTCCACGTTATCCTCACTTCCTTCCGCGAAGATTCCCGATTCGTCACTCCCACGTGACCCCTGGCCTTGCAGCCTCGGCCGTATGAAACGGGCGAAATGTAGTACCGAGAAAAGAAATTCATCCCCTCACCGATGAAATTTCCCAGACATTCAGGTACTGTGAGCTCAATCACCGTCTCGTGCTCATATTCCCTATCAGAAATAAAATAACAACATGTAAATTATGACCTATTTGTATGTTGAATTACGAAAAAAAAACCATATAAATGGGAACGGACATGATGGGCCTTACGATGAGAGTGGAGGAGACCCCCGGAGGAACCAGAAGACCATGTCGTATTTCAAGCACACAGCTGTCACGGTTCCTTCGATTACTACATAGGTCTTGTAGAAGGCTAGGTGAACTTCCTCAATAGCATAACATTGCTCACGCCAGAAGCACATGGTGGTGTAGAGCATGTTTCGAACACCCATAATAATGAGCAGTGGCTCCAGTTTAATTATTGACTTTGATGAAACTTTAATTTCTTTTCATCTCGTTGTGTATTTCTTTCAGGTTCTTTATGTACTGTGCTATACTGTAGCAGGTCTTTCTACATATGATCCAAGTTTCATCGAGCTGTGTTAACAAGCTGCATAACAAGCCAGTACAGTAAACTGCCTGAGTGAGAAGACAGTAGTGGAAATCACTATAACAACATGGATATTTGTAGGAAAATGGTCTCGTGTAAAAGTTGTGCACAGTGTGTTTGCAATAGTATGAGACCCAGTACAGTGACAGATTTACTCAAACGGTACCGCATTTGATGTCAGTAGTGCCATATGTAACGGTACATCGATGGTTCATGTGGTAGAGGGCAGAACTCATTATAAAAGCAGTCGGCTCTGAAGCGTTAGTGTGTGCATATGTTCCTCTACTGCAGATAGGAAACAGACACTATTAGTGACAGTGCGTGTTGTGTACATAAACCCAATCGTAACACCGAGTGAGGTGGCGAAGTGGTTAGCACACTGGACTCGCATTCGGGAGGACGACGGTTCAATCCCGTCTCCGGCCATCCTGATTTAGGTTTTCCGTGATTTCCCTAAATCGCTTCAGGCAAATGCCGCGATGGTTCCTTCGAAAGGGCATGGCCGATTTCCTTCCCCATCCTTCCCTCACCCGAGCTTGCGCTCCGTCTCTAATGACCTCGTTGTCGACGGGACGTTAAACACTAATCTCCTCCTCCTCCAATCTTAACGGTGCCACACGGAAAACAGTAACCATGATTTGACAAAACAAAAATCGTTGCGTGCATGGAAATAAGACACTCTAATCGTCAGACCGCCAATAAATTAAACTGCTCAAGCACAGTGATTGATAATTCCGCTAGACTGGACATACGATATGGACGGAAAGTAAATTATGCGCTTAGTAGAAAATCGTTTGAGGCATCAGAACCGTTCCTTTTGCGCAAAGCAAGGGCCACTTACCGTTATTATTCTAAACTTCTTGCTGATTTTAAGTTCTCAGTTACTGCCAGATGTATAAGCTAAATTTTGTCGACTGACAAACATATTACATTCAAAAAACTACTGCAGAAACTTGCTCTAACACCCAAACATAAACAGGCTAGATCGGAGTTTGCTGAGAAACATATAACATGGACTTCCGAATGGGATAAAGTGATCTTCAGTGACGAGAAGAAGCTAAATCTAGATGGACCGGATGGATTAAAGTGTTACTGGGATGATCTGAGGGCACAGCACCAGTTAAGAACAAGCACAAATTTTGGTGGTGGAAGTGTTATGGTTTGGGCAGCCTTCTGCGCTAATGGTAAATCATGCACTGCTTGGCTGAACACTACAGTGAACTCTAACTTGAGACGCTAGAGACAGAACTGATTAAAATGTATGAGCACTTAGGAAACGAAAGTGTACTGTTTCAGCAACGTAATGCATCTGTGCATGTTTCTGCTAGAACCGAAAAGTGGTTTGAGGATAAAGATGTCTTGCCGTAACCTGCTCGCAGCCCTGATGAGAGCTCCGTAGAAAACTCTGGAGAACACTTGCAAGACGTCTTAAGGGAAGGCAATCTGAGGCCGTATGTGAGCTGAAAATTGCGATACGGGGAGAGTGGACAACAATTTCACCGCAAGAACTCAACCCGCCAAAAAAAAAAAAAAAAGAAAAAAAAAACAATGCCGTAGAGAATTTTTGAGGTAATTAGGAAGAACAGAAGTACTAAAAATGCAATACCAAAACAGGACAGTGAGTGCCTTTATACAAATTTCCACCGAGGAAATGCAAATGCGTTACACTGAAGAACCACAAATACTGGTACACCTGCCTAATATCGTGTAGGGTCGCCGCGAGCACGCAGAAGTGCCGCAGGATGACATGGCATGGACTCGACTAATACTCGGTAGTGCTGGAGTGACTTGACACCATGAATCCTGCAGGGTAGTCCGTAAATCCGTAAGAGTACGAGGGGGTGCAGAAATCTTCCAAACAGCACGTTACAATGCATCCCAGACATGCTCAATAATGTTTATGTCTGAGGAGTCTGTTGACCAGTGGAAGTGTTTACACTTAGAAGAGTGTTCCTGGAATCACTCTATAACCATTCTGGAGTGTGAGGTGTCGCCTTTTCCTGCTGCTATTGCCCAAGTCGTCGGAATGCACAATGGGCATGAATGGATTCAGGGGATCAGACAAGATGATTACGTACGAATCACCTGTCAGAGTCGTATCTAGACATATCGTGGTCCCATGTCACTGCAACTGCACACACCCCACACCGTTACAGAGCCTCCGCCAGCTTGAACAGTGCCCTGCTAACATGCAGGGTCCATGGATTTTCCAGGTTGTTTCCGTACCCCTACAAGCCCATCCGTTCGATACAATTTGAAATGAGACTCGTCCGACCAGACATCGATAATCCAATGTCTTTGTTGACTGGCCCAGGCGAGGCGTAATGCTTTGTGTCGTGCAGCCATTAAGGATACACGAGTGGGCCTTCGGCTCCGAAAGCCCATATCGAAGCTGTTTCGTTTAATGTTTCGAACGCTGACACTTGTTAATGGCAAGCATTGAAATCTGCAGCAATTTGGGGAGGGGTTGCACTTCCGTCACAATGAACGATTCTCCTCAGTCGTCTTTGGCCCTGTTCTTGCAGTATCTTTTCCCGATCGCAGCCATGTCCGAGATTTGATGTTTTACCGGATTCGTGATATTCACGGTACACTCGTGAAATAACCGTACGGGAAAACCCCAGTTCATCGCTATCTCCGGGAAGTTGTGTCCCATCGCTCGTGCGCCGACTATAACACCACGTTCAAACTCACTTGAATCTTGATAAACTGCCATTATAGCAGCAGTAACCGATCTAATAACTGCGCCAGACTCTTCACGTCTTATATAGGCGTTGCCGACGGCAGCACCGTGTTCTACCTGCTTACATATCTGCGTATTCGAATACGCATGCTTACACCAGTTTCTTTGGTACTTCAGTGCACTTTGTTCCTCGTGTCAGGAAAAAAAAAACTATGTAATTTCGGCATAACTTTTTTTGTCTTGTATGTGTCTACTAATTTCATAATAAATTCGATACGGTATGCTACAGACATTGTACTGTCACTGAAACCTGCCTTTATACTGGTTTCCACTACTGCTTCACGCAGACCGCCGGGCGGCTGGTAGACAGCTGCGACCCCGCTAGCACGTGCTTCCCGCAGGGAGCATTATGAGTGTTTTGCGGCAGAGCAGCCAGCTCGGAGACGGGCCGGGCCGGCGTGCAGCCAGAAGACAGCGCCGCGCCGCGCCGCGCCGCCGGCCAGGCCTTTGTTCAGCAGAGAGCCACTTTGTCGGAGACGCGAGCAGATAAGCGGCGACCCGGCCAGCGCCGGCGCACACACGCCGCCCCCTCCCCTGTGCGTATACCTCCTCCGATAAAGAACAAACAGGCCCGTCGCTGTGCGGGGATCCCGTGTTGTTTCTCCAGATAACGCGAGACGAATGGGGGTCGGCACGCCGAGACAGCTTCCGTTGCGACATCTTACGAAAATAAAACTTCCACTTTAGGTCCTGTAAGTGTTTTTTCATCGCTGTGTTTCGCGTCTCGGTAGTCGCCTCCGAAGCTCAGAGGCTGTAATGTGTGTGTGTGTGTGTGTGTGTGTGTGTGTGTGTCATTGTCGTAATTTCGACGCCCGGCGCCTTAGAAAACAAAAACACAACTCATTACACAAGACTGAAAAACGTGAACGCAGTAAATTCACGACTGGGAAGTTGGCTCGGTAGGAAAAAAAAGGGCGAATAATAGCCCTTTCTGAGAGAATGGATGTAATGTAGGAACAAAGGAAAGCTAAAACAAAATTCTGAAAATGTTCTTCGTTTTACATGGGGTGATGAATTAGGATCCAAACATTAATAATAATAATAAAGATTCATCCTTTTGGGAGTCTACAAGTAGGCCTCATAGTAGTGAGAGGAAACGAAGGACTACAGTGGCCCCGTTTTCAAAAGTCCACGTTAACAGAGGCATGAGACGTATTTTAAGAGCGTACCACTCCTACACACAAAGTGTCAGCTGATAAGCAGAAACTTAAAACGGAGCAGAACACCACCCACGCACTGCGTATGTATACCTCTCATCCTCAACTGCACGAAGTAATGGCCGCTATCGACAGGGGATCTCAAGTTGATTCCGTATTTCTAGATTTCCGGAAAGCTTTTGACACCGTTCCTCACAAGCGACTTCTAATCAAGCTGCGGGCCTATGGGGTATCGTCTCAGTTGTGCGACTGGATTCGTGATTTCCTGTCAGGAAGGTCGCAGTTCGTAGTAATAGACGGCAAATCATCGAGTAAAATTGAAGTGATATCAGGTGTTCCCCAGGGAAGCGTCCTGGGACCTCTGCTGTTACTGATCTATATAAATGACCTGGGTGACAATCTGAGCAGTTCTCTTAGGTTGTTCGCAGATGATGCTGTAATGTACCGTCTAGTAAGGTCATCCGAAGACCAGTATCAGTTGCAAAGCGATTTAGAAAAGATTGCTGTGTGGTGTGGCAGGTGGCAGTTGACGCTAAATAACGAAAAGTGTGAAGTGATCCACATGAGTTCCAAAAGAAATCCGTTGGAATTCGATTACTATATAAATAGTACAGTTCTCAAGGCTGTCAATTCGACTAAGTACCTGGGTGTTAAAATTACGAACAACTTCAGTTGGAAAGGCCACATAGATAATATTGTGGGGAAGGCGAGCCAAAGGTTGCGTTTCATTGGCAGGACACTTAGAAGATGCAACAAGTCCACTAAAGAGACAGCTTACACTACACTCGTTCGTCCCCTGTTAGAATATTGCTGCGCGGTGTGGGATCCTTACCAGGTGGGATTGACGGAGGACATCGAAAGGGTGCAAAAAAGGGCAGCTCGTTTTGTATTGTCACGTAATAGGGGAGAGAGTGTGGCAGATATGATACGCGAGTTGGGATGGAAGTCATTAAAGCAAAGACGTTTTTCGTCGCGGCGAGATCTATTTACAGAATTTCAGTCACCAACTTTCTCTTCCGAATGCGAAAATATTTTGTTGAGCCCAACCTACATAGGTAGGAATGATCATCAAAATAAAATAAGAGACATCAGAGCTCGAACAGAAAGGTTTAGGTGTTCGTTTTTCCCGCGCGCTGTTCGGGAGTGGAATGGTAGAGAGATAGTATGATTGTGGTTCGATGAACCCTCTGCCAAGCACTTAAATGTGAATTGCAGAGTAATCATGTAGATGTAGATGTAGATGAGGCTCGGTAAGAATATTCATTGTGACCTGAGTATTTGATCCTGATACTGTGATAGAATAGAACGTCTCTGCAAATCGATGCGTCTCCGCAGATCGAAGATATCCCTCCTTTGGACAAATGTCAGCTGATAAACAGAAACCTGAAACGGAGCAGAACACCACGCACACACTGGGCGCGTATACCTCTCATCCTCAGCCGCTCAGGTTCAGGAAGAGTTTTTATTGGGACGGTGAAAGAATAGAACATCTCTGCAGATCGAAGTCGGCAGCCAAGCAGCGCCTCGTGGACACTGATGAAAGCTGATCGGAGGTCTCTAAACATATTAGGATCCCGAGTGGGAAAATCCAAGAACAATAAGAAGAAATGGAGTTTTAATGTTGATGACACATATTGTGAATGCAGGCAAGAATGAACAACAAGCCACATCCAGAATGAGTTTTCACTCTGCAGTGGAGAGTGTGCCGGTTTGAAACTTCCTGACAGATTAAGTTCTTCCATCGGACCGTTAGTCGAAGCTTGGACTTCTTTCTTTCGCGTGCAAGGGCATTTGGGTCAAGAGCGAACAAGCTACCGCTTCATCACCTACAGTTTCAATCATCCTGTACGGAGGATGATATCACTCAAGCCATCCAAAGTCGTGGAGATACACGATATATACGATATGAAGATGAAGGTTAACCGTATGTGTCTATTTCCCCAGTCTAATTTATCTAACTTCAAATTTACTTATTTTCTTAATTGTTTCCTTGTGTGTGCATTCGTGTGTTTTAGGGTCGAGAGTAAAACCCCCCAATATTGCTAGTCGCCGATGTGTTGATCAGAAGATACTGTAGCGGGAGACTCTTGTCTCACTTCGTTCTGATTTTAGATTTACCACCATTGGTAATATTTTGGATAGAAGACTGGCCATGTCTGCAAGGGAATACGTATACGAAAAATGTTCTCACCGCAAAATCTCAACAGTGTTATAGTAATACTTCTCACATTTATAAGTGCCCTTGAGTTGTTCTATAGATGTAGAACGTTCTGTCTAGCGATATGGAATATCTGCTGATGTGAAGAGAAATTTGAACCACGTTACTTACTATGTGGTCAAGATGACTGGAAATCTGTGGCACAGCAGCACCCTTCCTGGCAATGACCCTACACTCGAGCTGTACTAGAACGCCCAGCAGTTTTGATATGGCGTGTAATAAATTCCATGAGAAATTTTACAACGAATCGTGTTGATTGGGTTACCAACAGTGTTTATAAAAATAACTTTATCCAATTTTTAGTTTGATTTACCGGAACCGCAAATATTCACTCGTTTGTTTTGCGGCTCGTTTATTCGAGAAACCACAACAAATTTAAACTGCGTTAGCACTCATTATTAGATAACTGCCGATGTGGTCTTCCACAGCTTGTACCAATTATTTGCGGTTCTGCTATACGTCGGTAAAAACGAGCTGATGTATGTATACCACCAGTGTACAGGTGTCCTGACGTATCCGAGAGCTGAGACAGTGTAAGTGAATAGATATTGAAATTAAACAGTGTCTAGTTGCAATTATTTAAATTTCAAAGTAAGTTAGCATCAGTTAGATAGGCAGTGCATAAAATGACCTTATATTCGTGTTGAGGGAAACTCGAGTGCTGTTGACTTTCAGATTACTTCATTCCGTTCTCTTACTGATCGTTGTTACTAAAGTGTTGTATGCTCTAGCACTACACGTTTAAGTTTAACCGAGTATTACGTTGTGGTGCTGTGTCAAATGCAAAAAAAGGAAATGGATAAACAGTAGTTTGTTTCCCCTTCTTCCCCATTGAACACACCTATCTTCAGCCAGTCACCAGTCTGTTACATTCAGAATAATGTCCCTCACTCCCGGCCCTCATCATAGTCGTAATCATCATTGGGACTGATCGAATAGTGGTAAAGCGCTTTCCTGGAAACGGTAGGCGGCGAGATCGAATCACGGTCGGAATGTGGAAATTTTCAGTCTGTGATTAAGCTAACCTTCACTGCCCAGTGACCCTGTATGTCTCCTTTCCCCAGTTCGATAACTGCAGTAGATTAGGGACGCGCAAATCGCCGAAGTGGCGTCCAGTTGGCACATTTTGTAAAGTACACACGTTGAGCTGTGAGCCGATATGTACGAGTGAGAATGTGTAACACACTTCGTATCCCGCGATGGCAGTACAGGAACTTTTATTGTTCCAAGATCATCGGTTTCATGAGTCTTATGGTGCCATTTTCTGGTCTCATCTTTGGCCAAATTCCGGGCAACAGATTCCGTCGCAGCTAAACCGAAAATTCGAAGGCCAAAATTAGCTATCGATGATGCAACGACGGCGAGTGTGGTGGCATCATTTAGCAAGAGTCCGCAACTCAGCGCCCGTCTCCTGTCGCAAGAACGTGGAGTTACCGGTACCTCAGTTCTGCGAATCCTATCGCAGCACAATTGACACCCGTACAAAATTCAACTGCTCCAACGTCTGAATGAGGCTGACCCAGACTAGCGGCTACAATTCGCAGAATGGGTAGCGCAGCAACTGCAGACAAACCCTCGTTTCCCCGATCAGGTACTGTCCACTGACGAAACCCGTTTCTTTATCAATGGTGAGGTGAACAAGCAGAATCACAGATATTGGTCGGATACAAATCCACACTGGATTAATACATCTAAAACGGTCGAATCGCAAAAAGTGATGGTCTGGTGTGGTGTGTGGGGTACCCAAGAGGCTGGACCGTTTTTTTTTTTTTTTTATTAAAGTTTCATTAACAGACAACGGCTATTTGTTGGATGAAGAGATGCTCCATTTGCTGTTAAAGGAAGACAGGACATTTCCGGGATTCTTCCAACACCATGGAACCCTGCCGCATTATGGACGCAGTGTACGGAAGTACCTGCACGTGCAGTTCCCCCCAAAAGTGGGTTGTTCGTAGGGGTGCAGTGGAGTGGCCACCACGTTAATCAGATTTAACTCTTTTAGACTTTTTCTTCTGGGGTCACGTCAGAACATTGGTTTATGTCGTCAAAGTACGGCAAACGGTTTATCTTAAACAGCTTATAGCTGATGAGTGCGGTCAAATTCAGCCGGATGTGTTGGTCAAAGTTCATCGGACTGGGTTCGGACGATAGCAACACTCCCCAATCAGGACAGAATATCGAAGCGTTACTATGACTGTTGCTGCTCTATAGGTAGTATGTGACGTCTACGTAACACCTTTTTGGTACCTAACCCCACGCTGCTGAATGTATCACCGCTGCCACACATACAATACTGGCCAATAAAATTGCTACACCACGAAGATGACGTGTGACAGACGCGAAATTTAACCGACAGGAAGAAGATGCTGCGATTTGCAAATGATTAGCTTCTCAGAGCATTCACACAAGACTGGCGCCGGTGGCGACATCTACAACGTGCTGACATGAGGAAAGTTTCCAACCGATTTCTCATACACAAACAGCAGTTGACGAGCGTTGCCTGGTGAAACGTTGTTGTGATGCCACGTATAAGGAGGAGAAATACGTACCATCACGCTTACGACTTTGATTAAGGTCGGATTGTAGCCTATCGCGATTGCGGTTTATCGTATCGCGACATTGCTCCTCGTGTTGGTCGAGATCAAATGACTGTTAGCAGAATGTGGAATCGGTGAGTTCAGGAGGGTAATACGAAACGCCGTGCTGGATCCCAACGTCCTCGTATCGCTAGCAGTCGAGATGACAGGCATCTTATCCGCATGGCTGTAACGGATCGTGCAGCCACGTCTCGATCCCCGATTCAACAGATGGGGACGTTTTCAAGGCAACAACCATCTGCACAAACAGTTCGATAACGTTTGCAGCAACATGGACTATCAGCTCGGAGACAAATGGTTCAAATGGCTCTGAGCACTATGGGACTCAACTGCTGAGGTCATTAGTCCCCTAGAACTTAGAACTAGTTAAACCTAACTAACCTAAAGACATCACAAATATTCATGCCCGAGGCAGGATTCGAACCTGCGACCGTAGCGACTGCAGCGCCTTTAACCGCACGGCCACTTCGGCCTCAGCTCGGAGACCACAGCTGCGGTTACCCTTGACGCTGCATCACAGACAGGAGCGCCTGCGATATTGTTCTCAACGACGAACCTGGGTGTGCACGAATGGCAAAACGAATGGCATCCTTGTTTGGCGACATCGCGGTGAACGCACATTGGAAGCGTGTCTTCGTCATCGCCATACTGGCGTATCACCTGGCGTGATGGTATGGGGTGCCATTGGTTACACGTCTCAGTCACCTCTTGTTTGCACTGACGGCACTTTGAACAGTGGACGTTACATTTCAGATGTGTAACGACCCGTGCCTCTACCCTTCATTCGATCCCTGCAAAACCCTACGTTACAGCAGGATAATGCACAACCGCATGTTGCTGGTCCTGTACGGGCCTTTCTGGATACAGAAAATGTTCGACTGCTGCCCTGGCCAGCACATATTCCAGATCTCTCACCAATTGAAAACGTCTGGTCAATGGTGGCCGAGCAACTGGCTCGTCACAATACGCCAGTCACTAATCTTGATGAACTGTGGTATCGTGTTGAAGCTGCATGGGCAGCTGTACCTGTGCACGCAATCCAAGCTCTGTTTAACAATGCCCAGGTGTATCAAGGCCGTTATTACGACCAGAGGTGGTTGTTCTGGGTACTGATTTCTCAGGATCTATGAACCCAAATTGTGTGACAATGTAATCACATGTCAGTTCTAGTATAATATATTTATCCAATGAATACCCGTTTATCATCTGCATTTCTTCTTGATGTAGCAATTATAATTCGAGAATGAATAAATTTGTGTTCAAAATTACATCATCGTTTTTCCGTCGAAATTCTCTCTCTCTCTCTCTTATACGTAACATGACCCACCTTCCAAATGGGAATTTTCGAGCTGAAACCTAGATGGCCACTTTCAAGATGGCCGTCATGTTGGTGACATAGCCCATAAGAATTTCCCCCTCCCCCTCCCCTTCCTCATGTCTAGGACTTTATTTTACTCATTGCTACGCCATTTGCATTTTATGGGGGAGTTTCCGAAATTTTGTACCACCCTGTATATTTAATCAAACGCTAAAAAACCGCGGCAACTATTCGTGTCCGCTATTATTAACCTAAGCTTGATGAGAGACAAGTTATGAGGTGGTACTTTAGCTTAAGTCCGCTTAAAGTGAGAAACAGAGGCTGCTCCAACACTGGTATCATTCCAGCGGTCGCCTGGCGCCAGTGATCTTCCCGGCCTCACGGCAGGGGTCTCTGCTGGCACGCCTGGGGTGGAGGCCACTACCTGCGGAACAAAGCGATGCCAGGCGCCGCTGCTGACGCCCTCTGACCCACCCTCAGCCCCGGCTCCGCTGTAAATCTCCCGGAGGCAAACAGCCAGCTGCCAGCCGGCGCCAGGTAGCCTGTCCACTTCGGAGGACACTGCGACCGCCCCCGGAGAAAATCGCTTACTCGGAAATTGTCTGCTTCGAATGGATAAATACATTAAATCGTCAGCAATGCAGCTGCAACTATGACGTCTCGGGGAATCGTGAGCACATGTAATTACACTAATGGCCATTAAAATTGCTACACCAAGAAGAAATGCAGATGATAAACGGGTATTCATTGGATAAATATATTATACTAGAACTGACATGTGATGACATTTTCATGCAATTTGGGTGCATAGATCCTGAGAAATCAGTGCCCACAACAACCACCTCTGGCCGGAATAACGGCCTTGATACGCCTGGGCATTGAGTCAGATAGAGCTTGGATGGCGTGTACAAGTACAGCTGCCCATGCAGCTTCAACACGATACCACAGTTCATCAAGAGTAGTGACTGGCGTATTGTGACGAGCCAGTTGCTCGGCCACCATTGACCAGACGTTTTCAATTGGTGAGAGATCTGGAGAATGTGCTGGCCAAGGCAGCAGACGAACATTTTCGGTATCCAGAAAGGCCCGTACAGAACCAGCAACATGCGGTCGTGCATTATCCTGCTGAAATGTAGGGTTTCGTAGGGATCGAATGAAGCGTAGAGCCACGGGTCGTAAAAAAATCTGAAATGTAACGCCCACTGTTCAAAGTGCCGTCAATGCGAACAAGAAGTGACTGAGACGTGTTACCAATGGCACCCCATACCATCACGCCGGGTGATACGCCAGTATGGCGATGACGAAGACACGCTTCCAATGTGTATTCACCGCGATGTCGCCAAACACGGATGCGACCATCGTGATGCTGTAAACAGAACCCGGATTCATCCGCAAAAAATGACGTTTTGCCATTCGTGCACACAGGTTCGTCGTTGAGTACACCAACGCAGGCGCTCCTGTCTGTGAGGCAGCGTCAAGGGTAACCGCAGCTGTGGTCTCCGAGCTGACAGTCTATGCTGCTGCAAACGTCGTCGAACTGTTCGTGCAGATGGTTGTTGTCTTGCAACCGTCTCCATCTGTTGACTCAGGAATCGAGACGTGGCTGCACGATCCACTACAGCCATGCGGATAAGATGCCTGTTATCTCGATTGCTAGTGATAGGCCGTTGGGATACAACACGGCGTTCCTTTACCCTCCTGAACCCACCGATTCCATATTCTGCTAACAGTCATTGTTGGATCTCGACCAAGGCGAGCAGCAATGTCGCGATACGATAAACCGCAATCGCGACAGGCTGCAATCCGCCCTTTATCAAAGTCGGAAACGTGATGGTACACACTTCTCCTCCTTACACAAGGCATCACAACAACGTTTTACCAGGCAACGTCGGTCAACTGCTGTTTGTGTATGAGAAATCGGTTAGAAACTTTCCTCATGTCAGCACGTTGTAGGTGTCGCCACCGGCGCCAACCTTGCGTAAATGCTCTGAAAAGTTAATCGTTTGCATATCACCGCATCTTCTTCCTGTCAGTTAAATTTCTCGTCTGTAGTACGTCATCTTCGTGGAGTAGCAATCTTAATGGTCAGTAGTGTATAATGAAGGGATACATCGTCTGAGGGGCTTGATGTGTTTCATTAGGATAACAGGTTTTGATTGTAGTTACACGTCGTACTCAGATTCCAAGTCTAATTACTGTGAAGAGCGTCTCGTCGTCAGGTGAATCTTTTGATCTTTGCTCTACTAAAGACCTGTGTCGAAGGTCATAACCGGTTAACCTAACAATACGACTGACCCAGATGGTGTATTCCATTACTGTTAAAAGTGGTCACGATTACCTGAGACATCTAGGTTTCAGTTGCAATCATAATGCTTTAGTATATTGTACCATGTGAGTCGGCTACTGCAGGAGACAAGTCCCGTGTAATGATTTTAATTGTTCCGACATATACACTACGCCAGTGTGTCCTGAAGAAACTATAGTCCTCTGTGAGAAATAATATTTGTCTAAATGTATTCGTAGTGAATATTTCTGCGATCTGTGATTATATTAAGTGAAATTATAAAAGGAAAGAAGAAAGCCGTTATCTTTCTTTCTTTCTTTCTATCTCTCTCTGTCTCTATTTAACTGATTCCTCTTCAAAGCTGGAACTTTGGAGGCCTACACATATATTTCCGTAATATACTGTTATCAAATCATCTGTTTTACTAATAGCATTTAATTCACATGATCAGTTTCTAAATTATACAATTGCATCTTCCCAGTTACACTACCTGCGAGACCCATGGAGTACGGACTTAAGTAACGTGAGCTCGTGAGCTAATACGTAAAAACAGGCTGGCTGAGATCCTGTTCCCATTATCCGATTACGTTGCATGAATCATTGGATAACTGTACTGAAAATAATGCGAGAACTGAGATTTTGTTCGTGCATTTTTCCAGTAAAGTAGTTTTCATTGTAAGAGTAACTTCAGTGACAAGAATAGCCCTTCACAGTTGTAATTACAATAGAATTTGGTTTTGCAGCTTGTGCCCATCTTGACACTGTACGACACAAGCGGCTTGTAGTGAAATTGCGTGCTTATGGAATATCGTCTCAGTTATGTGAGTGGATTTGTGATTTCCTGTCAGGGAGGTCACAGTTCGTAGTAATTAACGGAAAGTCATCGAGTAAAATAGAAGTGATTTCTGGCTTTCCCCAAGGTAGTGTTATAGGCCCTTTGCTGTTCCTTATCTATATAAACAATTTCGGAGACAATCTGAGCAGTCGTCTTAGGTTGTTTGCAGATGACACTGTCGTTTATAGACTAATAAAGTCATCATAACATCAAAACAAATTGCAAAACGATTTAGAAAAGATATCTGAATGGTGCAAAAATTGGCAGTTGATCCTAAATAACGAAAAGTGTGAGGTCATCCACATGAGTGCTAAAAGGAATTCGTTAAACTTCGGTTAAACGATAAATCAGTGTAATCTAAAAGCCGTAAATTCAGCTAAATACGTAGGTATTACAATTACGAACAACTTAAATTGGAAGGAACACATAGGAAATATTGTGGGGAAGACTGCGGTTTGTTGGCAGGACACTTGGAAAATGTAACAGATCTACTAAGGAGACTGCCTACACTACGCTTGTCGTCCTCTTTTAGAATACTGCTGCGCGGTGTCGGATCCTTACCAGATAGGACTGTCGGAGTATATAACTAATAAGGAGGTATCAGTTGATAGGACACATTGTGAAACATCAAGCAATCGTATATTTGGTATTAGAGAGAAGTGTGTTTGTGTGTAGGTGTGTGTGTGTGTGTGTGTGTGTGTGTGTGTGTGTGTGTGTGTGTGTGTGTATGTGTGTGTGTGTGTGTGTGTGTGTGTGTGTGTGTGTGTGTGTGTGTATGTAGGGGAGGAGGGTGGGGGAGGGGGAGTATTGCAGAGGGCGACCAAACGATGAGTACGGGAAGCAGGTTCAAGAGTGTGTGGGTTGTAGTTACTATTGAGAGATGAAGAGGCTGGCACAGTGCAGTAGCGTAGAGAGCTTCATGAAACCAGTCTTCGGACTGAAGACCATAACAACAGTTACACCAATAACAGCTACGTTCCTTAAATGAGAAAGGACACATGAAATTAGCATTCCTATACCTAATGTTCTCGCTTGATGTCCTACATTTTTATGAAACATACATTTAGGTTTTCTATGAACTTTGCTACTTTAATAGTGCCATAGGTACTCGTAAAATAGTGCAAGACCTCACTTTGTTTAATTATCGCCTTCGCAGATTAGTAGTCGAGATATCGACAGATCCGTTATTGGCGATCTACACTTTTGCATTAATCTTTAACTGTATTACTCATCTGTGCATACAGTAATTACATATATTTAGTAACTCACATTGTATGTGGGTCACTTTTAAGGATTATAATATATATGATGAATTATGTCATTCCGGGGTAGTCGAAATTACAGATGTATGTTTTCAGGTAACGATCTGCCCTCTGGAGCAGGTGAAATACTTCAGTGTGCATTCTATTTCTGCGTTATACTACATTTCAAACTTGAACGTTTCTGCGTTATACTACATTTCAAACTTGAACGATGTGTGTAATACAAAGAAGTTACATTGTACGCAGTTAGTGCGTCAGCTTTTGGCATGCATATTTATATCTATATATTGCATCAATGTCTTGTTATTCGTGCGCTTGCTCCTTTTCTATTTAATTGTGAACATGAGTTTTTCTTGTCCTTGCAGAAGTAGCATCATATAAATCAGGTTGCAATAAAAAGTTGCACACACAGCTGCGTTTTCAAAGCGAGTTTCTGAGAAGAAACAGCTTTACCTCACAGCTACTTAAAACGTTAGAATCCCATATACCAACCGATTCCATTGCTTGCTTTAGGCTTCGATTTGATTTTGTCCTATCACCCATAAAATGACGAAGATAAATATTGTTATCCGCCGATTATTGCTGCGACACTGACATTATAGCAGAAATAGAGAGAGGCGTTAAATATGTGTGATTCCTCGTTTTTTTGTTTTTTTTTTCCTTCACCTCCTTGATTTGGGACGTGCCACAAGCTGAAGCCAGCCAACTGCGCGGCTTTCGTGGAAAAGTGACTCAGCGAAAACGACCAGCGCTGGGAGTCACTTCGACCCAGTTTCAGAACTCTGGATACAAAGAGTAACGCCTGACTCTCGTTAAATTGAGTAGAGACCAGTGATATCGTTCATAGCAACGCTTTTAAGAACATACTTCACTTCACTTGTAACAGGGAAAAATAGAAAAAGTAAGATCACTTTATGTATGTGCATATAGATGAAGGCCGTAGAGCCGAGGAAGGCCTTTATTCAGCAGCGGATGTCACAGATGTCAAATGACGGATGATGAACTATGTCTCTGAGTTACAACATACAGCGCGTCCACCTCTGTCGATGTGCCTCAAGGACCGCACTGTGGCACAGATGCTCTTGTCTTGTAACGCGTGTGACGAAGAGGTTCCTTCGTCTTGACGAACGGGTCGTAATCCCACGGACTCATACCGGCTGAATACAATGTATGTTCTGGTACCTACCACCCTCATATGCGGGAGCTCCTGCGCCGATTGACATCGTGCATTGAGCACGAAGGATAATAAGTGCCAGAAGGTGCCCACGCTTTCTTCTTATTTCGGGCCGTGTAGTGTGCGTACTGTAAGACCTTCAGTACACACACCATCAGATCATTTGACCTGTCGCTCTAACGAAGTAGGCGAGTGTCCGCAATATGTCTCGTGGTCTTATCGTGGCGTGTTTATCTTCTGCCCTTAGGTCAGACGATACAAATGCCACTTGCACGCTTAGAGTAGCAGATTGACGGTGACCAACTTCAAACAGAACTTGATTAATTTTCACACACATTTATTAAAATAATAACAGGCATTAAAATTACTTAACTTGGTTCTGGATGCTATTTACAATTGACAAACTGAAGTTCCTTTGGTATTGGTACGTTAATCTTACTCGCACATGTATCTCTGATACTTGACAAAAGTGTCTGTACATTTATCTTCATGGCTATGTACAGGAATATGGCAATCCTATTAGGCGCAGACTGAAACTTGACTATAGACTGGTACACACTAATGCAGCCTGGTGCAGACAAATGCAGACTGACTAATCAGAGGTCCTTTACATGTTATAATACCTCGCGCGTTCATGTATCACTGCGCGAGTGTGATCTGCGAGGAGAAAAGGTTCTATGTTAGCAGCAGTCTCATTGGCTGCGTTACATATTAATACGTGGATCGGCGGAAGCAGAATTTGGTCCGTCTCTATGGCAGCGCCATCTCGTAGTGCGGAGACGGACGAGCGCTGCGCCTGTGCTGTTGTGCTCAGCAGGGCGCGCTCTAGTGGGAAAGTTGTGTACGCGCTGACTACGCAGAACTATGTACACAACAGGACGAAAGTGATGTTGCAAGAGACTGCAGCAGGAGGTTGCAGTGGCCATCTGTTAGGACGCTTGAAATGGCCTCCCGCACTTTCGGACAGTACGCACTGCACCTGACTCAAACAGCTGCAACCGCCCACTTCAGCTAACTTTCGGCTATCATCTGCAGACAGCGCACATGTCATCAAACGCACATGCTTCGCCTTTCAGCTGTGTTGCCACTACTTTTAATCCACCCCATATTTCAGCCGGTCGGTGTGGCCGAGCGGTTCTAGGCGCGTCAGTCTGGAACCGCGCGACCGCTATGGTCACAGGTTCGAATCCTGCCTCGGGCATGGATGTGTGTGATGTCCTTAGGTTAGTTAGGTTTAAGTAGTTCTAAGTTCTAGGGGACTGACGACCTCAGATGTTAAGTCCATAGTGCTCAGAGCCATTTGAACCAACCACCCCATATTTCGTTGTTGTGATCTGTAGTCCGATGTCAAGTGAATAAAAATCCTGGTATGAGATTCAGTGTGAAATGAACATATGTTATAACAAGAAGATTTTTAAGAGCTGAAGATGAGAGCATAGTCTTTTGAAACCGATTGTCTTACGTAAAAAATATTTTATGCAATCTTGGCTGTTCAATGGCTTTTAACAATTACAACATATCACGCTTCAGTACTCTCAAAATCAGAAAATTCAACCATCTATTTCTGCTTACTGTACACATCTCTTGGTCATCCTCATTATTTTTGCCTCCCCCGACCCCCTCACCCGTCTCCTACATTTTCCTCCCATACTAAACTGGTCCCTTTGACGTCTCGGAGTGTGTACTATCAACCGAACCCTTCTTCTAGTCAGGTTGTGCCACATTTTTTTTCTCCCCATTCCCGTTCAGTACATCCTCATTATTTACGTTATCTACAAATATTATCTTCAGCAATCATCCGTAGAACCACATTTCTAATGCTTTTATTCTCTTCCGGTCTAAACTGTTTATCGTCCATGTTTCCCTTCTAGATATGGCTACACTCCATACAAGTACTTTCCGGAAAGACTTCCTGACACTTAAATCCATATTCGATGTTATCAGATTTCTCTTTTTCGAAAATTCTTTCATTGCCATTGTCAATCTATGTTTTATATCCCCTCTACTACGTCTATCATCAGTTATTTTGCTCCCCAAATAGCAAAACTCATTTACTACTCTATTCTCTTGTTTCCTAATCTAATTCCCTCAGCATCACCTGATTTTATTCTCCTACATTCCACTGTCCTTGTTTTGCTTCTGTTGATTTTAATCTTATAGTCTGGTTTCAAGAGACTCTCAATACCGTCGAAACGCTCTTCCAAGGCTATCTTTGACAGAATTACAATGTTGTAGCCAAACCTCTTAGTTTTTATTTTTTCTCCACAGAATTTTATTCCTACTGCAAAAGTTTCTTTTGATTCGTTTAGCGATTGCTCAGTGCACAGACTGAATAATAATTGGGGTCAGGCTACGGTTCTATCTCGCTCCCTTCTCAACATCTGCTTCCCTTTCATGCTACCCAAGTCTTGTAACTGCCGTTTGGTTTCTGTGCAAATTGAAAACAGCTTTCCGCTCCCTTTATTTTAACCTACCACCTCCAGAACTTCAAAGAGAGGTTTGAAGTCGCAACCCATATAGAAAACGTTATTAGCAGTAGCTGCATGCTGATTTTTAGTGTGCAAAAATCAACTTGTGAAAACTTTCTTACTGGTACCTAGAATCGGGTTGTGGCCTATCCCCGACGGTATTCAATCTGTACATTGAACAAGCAGTAAAGGAAACAAAACCAATATTTGGAGTAGGAATTAATGTCCAGGGGAGAAAAAATGAAAACTTGAAGGTTTGCCGATGAGATTATAATTCTATCAGAGGCAGCAAAGAACTTCGAGGAGCAGCTGAGCGGAATGGACAATGACTTGAAAGGAGGAGATAAAATGAAAGTTAACAAAAGCGAAACGAGGGCAATGGAGTGTAGTCCAATTAAATCAGGTGAAGCAGAGGGAATTAGATTAGGAAATGAGACACTTGAAATAGTAGATGAGTTTTGCTATTTGGGAAGCAAAATAATTGGTGATTGCCGAGGTAGGGAGGATATATAATGCAGCCAATGGCAAGAAAAGCGTTTCGGAAGAAGAGAGATTTATTAATACGGAGTATAGATTTAAGTGTCAGGAAACCTTTCATGAAAGTATGGTGTGTCGTCATGTACGGATGTGAAATATGGATGGTAAACAGTGTAGTCAAGAAGAGAATAGAAGATTTTGAAATGTGGTGCTACAAAAGAATTCTGAAGATTAGATGGTTAGATCACGTAGCTAAGGAGGAGGTACTGAAATGAACTGTGGAGAAGAGAAATTTGTGATACAACCTGACTATCGGTTGGCAGGACACATTCTGGCATCAAGGGATCGCCAGTTTGGTCCTGGATGGAAACGTGGGGGCTAAAACCCATAGAGGGAGACCAAGAGATGAAAACATTAAGCAGATCTAGAAGGATGTATGTTACAGTAGTTACCTGGAGACGACAAGGCTTGCAAAAGCTAGAGCAGCATGGATAGCTGCATCAAGCTAGTCTTTGTGTGGGGTCACCGCCAGACACCACACTTGCTAGGTGGTAGCCTTTAAATCGGCCGCGGTCCGTTAGTATACGGCGGACCCGCGTGTCGCCACTATCAGTGATTGCAGACCGAGCGCCGCCACACGGCAGGTCTAGTCCAGAGAGATTCCCTAGCACTGGCCCCAGTTGTACAGCCGACTTTGCTAGCGATGGTTCACTGTCTACATTCGCTCTCATTTGCAGAGACGACAGTTTAGCATAGCCTTCAGCTACGTCATTTGCTACGACCTAGCAAGGCGCCATATTCAGTTACTATGCATCCTGAACAGATAATATTGTGAATCATGTACCGTCAAGAGCGACGTTCATCATTAATGGATTAAAGTTAAGTATCCAACCAATTACGTCCGCTTTCTGAATTCTAATTCCTTGTCATGTTCCAGAACTCACGTCAGTATAGTTCTTCCCTCCTCACGCCAGCCTGCGTGAGCTAAAACGCGTGCATTTCGGCCTCCTCTAGTAACACGGTGTTGGCTCTTCTGCCAACCCAACACTTTGGACTAAGGACCACAACAAGAACAGCTAGAACCGGTACGTTCCTTGATACCGCACTTAGAACGTTCTGAATAAAGTATTTATTTCCTATTGTTCTCATAATTTTTTGCATGATGCAGTGTGCAGCATAATTCTGTGGATACAAGTCAATAACGTGCTAGCGGGGAAACACTATTTTTTGGCTCTCTTTAACAAATGTTATATTTGACCCTTAGAATGTTTTCCATTTCGACTGATGATCCATAATAGAAAGCAAAACAGGCGAAAGACAACCTGAGCAAGACGTCGGTATTCCGAGATTAGGTGAGATTAAAACAGTAGGTCATCAGCTCAGTGCTTGAGTAAACAGCTGAGAAACACACTGACAAACAGACAGGGTGATGGAAGTGTGTAGAGGGGGAGAGGGGGGGGGGCGGTGGGAGTAGAACGCTTTCCGGCCTGACCTCCGACTCGGGCAGTCACGACGCTGTCTGCCGCGAATAAACCTGTCGGCTCGACCCACAATGGGCAGTGTGTGTGAGTTGGTGCGCCAGCGCGTCTCTATGTGTGTGTGTGTGTGTGTGTGTGTGTGGAGTGGCGAGCCAACCGGAGAGGGTAAAGTGAAACCGAGGAGCCGGGCAGTCGGACAGGGACAGGTACGGCAGGCACTGGCAGAGAGCGGCCAGAGTCGGAGGCAGGGGCAGCGGGAACCGGTTCGGCTCGCCGTGCCGTGGGCCGGGGCCCTCCTGCCAGCTAAATCAATAATTTGTGAGCGGCAGCGCAAAAACACACACGCCTCGCCGCCGTGTCCGCTCGCTGCACACAACTCACTCACTCAGGACGCTGACAGCCGCGAGCCGACTGCCTCGCCGACAGGTTTAGCGGAGGTCTGAACTGAGTCCGTCGTGCGCCGCGATCAAAGACTGGCAAACTGACGGTCAGATAGCGGCAGCCGCAAGTCGACGTTATTAATGCTGCGAGCGTTTACGTGGGCGGCCTCGGATCTACCGAGACTCTTCTGATCTTTCCGCGCCACTCGGCTTGCAATGTGCACCATTGTGAACTGTTTCACTGGCGCGCGCTAGTGTAGCGGCGTTCGAAACCGAGGTGACGGGTGACGGTGCAGCGTATATAAGTGAACATATTTTTATGTGTGGTACCTTTATCTGTAAACAATCATAGCAGTCGTCCTCAAAGTGGGGGCATGCCGCGCTGGAGATGGAAGGTGGGGATGGGGGAGAGTAATAAAGGGCAGCGATGGCTTTCACTGAAACATTTGCTTCTTATGTTTTTTAAGAAAAAAAACGAAATGCTTCCGGTGAACGGATATTGCTAGCGTCAAATTCTAGTTTCCATGAATCAAGTTAGAAAGCTCCCCTAGCGTTAATATGTTGTCCTATATCACAAGGACTTGTGAGGCGGGCTTGTCATTTTGAGTTTTGTAAGTTATCGATATGTACGTCAAAGAGAGAGAGCAATTTATGTTAGTGTTACACTATTTTTTGTCTTGTGGCACAATCTTTGCCTCTGTGAAGTCACATACATTCTTAACTGAAGTGTGTTAAGTTATGGACGTAGTGCTATGCTGCAACATCTACAATTAAGATGGCTCCTCAGATTGTCTACTGAATCATTGAAATTGTCTCCTAAATGTCTTAAATGAAGAAAGATTTACTGTAAAGCACGTCAAGGACGAATACGATGTATTTACTGAAAGGCGAAAATAATATGCATTTTAAGTATACAGGGTTTTACAAAAAGGTACGGCCAAACTTTCAGGAAACATTCCTCACACACAAAGAAAGAAAATATGTTACGTGGACATGTGTCCGGAAACGCTTACTTTCCGTGTTAGAGCTCATTTTATTACTTCTCTTCAAATCACATTAATCATGGAATGGAAACACAGCAACAGAACGTACCAGCGTGACTTCAAACACTTTGTTACAGGAAATATTCAAAATGTCCTCCGTTAGCGAGGATACCTGCATCCACCCTCCGTCGCATGGAATCTCTGATGCGCTGATACAGCCCTGGAGAATGGTGTATTGTATCACAGCTGTCCACAATAAGAGCACGAAGAGTCTTTACATTTGGTACCGGGGTTGCGTAGACAAGAGCTTTCAAATGCCCCCATAAATGAAAGTCAAGAGGGTTGAGGTCAGGAGAGCGTGGAGATCATGGAATTGGTCCCCCTCTACCAATCCATCGGTCACCGAACCTGTTGTTGAGAAGCGTACGAACACTTCGACTGAAATGTGCAGGAGCTCCATCGTGCATGAACCACATGTTGTGTCGTACTTGTAAAGGCACGTGTTCTAGCAGCAGAGGTAGAGTATCCCGTATGAAGTCCTGATAACGTGCTCCATTGAGCGTAGGTGGAAGAACATGGGGCTTAATCAAGACATCACCAACAATGCCTGCCCAAACGTTCACAGAAAATCTGTGTTGATGACGTGATTGCACAATTGCGTGCGGATTCTCGACAGCCCACACATGTTGATTGTGAAAATTTACAATTTGATCACGTTGGAATAAAGCCTCATCCGTAAAGAGAACATGTGCTCTGAAATGAGGATTGACACATTGTTGGATGAACCATTCGCAGAAGTGTACCCGTGGAGGCCAATCAGCTGCTGATAGTGTCTGTACACGCTGTACATGGTACGGAAACAACTGGTTCTCCCGTAGCACTCTCCATACAGTGACGTGGTCAACGTTACCTTGTACAGCAGCAACTTCTCTGATGCTGACATTAGGGTTATCGTCAACTGCACGAAGAATTGCCTCGTCCATTGCAGGTTTCCCCGTCGTTCTAGGTCTTCCCCAGTCGCGAGTTATAGGTTGGAATGTTCCGTGCTCCCTAAGACGCCGATCAATTGCTTCGAACGTCTTCCTGTCGGAACACCTTCGTTGTGGAAATCTCTCTCGATACAAACGTACCCTGCCACGGCTATTGCCCCGTGCTAATCCATACATTAAATGGTCACCTGCCAACTCCGCATTTGTAAACATTGCACTGACTGCAAAACCACGTTCGTGATGAACACTAACCTGTTGATACTACGTACTGATGTGCTTGATGCTAGTACTGTAGAGCAATGAGTCGCATGTCAACACAAGCACCGAAGTCAACATTACCTTCCTTCAATTGGGCCAACTGGCGGTGAACCGAGGAAGTACAGTACGTACTGACGAAAGTAAAATGAGCTCTAATATGGAAATTAAGCGTCTCCGGACACATGTCCACATAACATCTTTTCTTTCTTTTTGTGTGAGGAATGTTTCCTGAAAGTTTCGCCTTACCTTTTTGTAACACCCTGTATATGTCGGCTTGTGAACCATTCAACGAAACATCATCGATATGAGCTTTCGGAGGCGAAGGCCTATCCATGTACCCTTGGTGACTACATGACACAAAGCTTTCGCCTCGCCTGTGCCCCTCAACACCGACAATGGGCTGTCGACGACTGGAAACATGTTGCCTAGTCGGACGAGCCTCGTTTCAAATTGTATCGAGTGGATGGACGTGTACGGTTATGGAGACAACCTCATAAATCCGTGGACCCTACATGTCAGGAGGGGAATCTTAAAGCTGTTGGAGGCTCTGTAATGGTGTGGAGCGTATGCAGGTGGAATGATTTGGTAATCCTGATACGTCTACATCCTACTCTGACAGGTGACACGTACGTAAGCATCCTGTCTCATCATCTGCGTCCATTCATGTTCATTGTGCATTCCTACGGACTTGGAAAATTCCAGCAGGACACCCCACACGCGCAGTATTGCTACAGAGTGTCTGCAGGAAGATTCTTCTGAGTTTAAACACTTGCGCTGGTCACCAACTCCCCCAGACATGAACATTATTGAGCATATCTGGAATGCCTTGCAACGTGCTGTTCAGAGGAGATCTCCACCCCCTCGTACTCTTACGGATTTATGGACAGCCCTGCAGGATTCATGATGTCAGTTCCATCCAGCACTACTTAAGACATTAGTCGAGTCCATGCCACGTTGTGTTGCGGCACTTCTGAGTGCTCGCGGGGACCCTACACGATATTAGGCAGCTGTACCAGTTTCGAAAAAAAAAAAAAAAATTGTTCAAATGGCTCTGAGCACTACGGGACTTAACATCTATGGTCATCAGTCCCCTAGAACTTAGAACTACTTAAACCTAACTAACCTAAGGACATCACACAACACCCAGTCATCACGAGGCAGAGAAAATCCCTGACCCCGCCGGGAATCGAACCCAGGAACCCGGGCGTGGGAAGCGAGAACGCTACCGCACGACGAAGAGCTGCGGACTGTACCAGTTTCTTTGACTCTTCAGTGAATATGAGGTCTCTTCAAAAAGTTTCTGAATTTTGTCCACAAAATTTTTCTACGCTTACCCATATATCGCTCTCAGCCCCATTTCCAATTCTGGAGGCAGTCTTGGTACGATTCATGCTGGATCGCTCAAAGCACCATCTGCGAATTTTCTTTTATCTTGTCCATTGTTGCAAATATACGTCCATTCAACGGGGATTTCAACTTTGGAAATAAAAAGAAAGAAGTCCGCAGGGGCCAGGTCTGGGGAGTACGGAGGATGTGGCAGCACAGTGATTTCGTTTTTAGTGCAACAGCCACGCACCAGCAGGGATGAATGTTCGGGTGCATTATCTTGATACAAGAGCTATGAAATGTCTCGCCACCTTTCAGGCGGTTTCCTCCTCACATTTTCTCATAGGCGTCGCAACACGTCCCGATAGTACCATTGATTAACAGTTTGTCCCTATGGCACGACTTCATGATGAACCAATTCTTCAAAGTCAACGAAAACTGTCATGATGGCTTTGACACTTGACCTGACCTGAATATCTTTTTTTGTGTTGGAGAACTTTTCCCGACCCACAGTGAAGACTTAACCTCGACCTCAACATCATAACCGCAGACCCACGTCTCACCACCATTTATGATTCTCTTAAGGAACATCTTGCTCTCATTTGCGCGATCGAAAAGCTCTTCACAGACTGCGAGGGGAAGGTTCTTCGGGTCTTGACTCATGAGCCGTGGGACGAAGTTGGCGGTGACATGATGCTTTCCAGGATGTTGTGTCAGGATTTCATGACATGTTCCAACTGAAATGTTACATTCTTCTGCACTCTCTCAGAGTGTCAGTCTCCGATTGGCATGCACAATTTCGTTGACGTTCCTGAGATGAGCGTCGACGGTAGACGTTGAAGAATATTTTGAACGAGGGTTATCATTAACTTACGTCTAGCCACTTTTAAACGGTGTGAACCATTCGTAACACCGAGCAAATATCATCGTAGGCTTCCTGCATCATTTGGTGTGTCTCTGTAAAGGTTTTCTTGAGTTTCACGGAAAATTTTGATGCAGGCGCGTTGTTCCTCTAACTCTGCCATCTCGATATTCGCAAACTGTGCGACACAACGTTCTACTCAGTACAGCACCGAATAGTAACTAACAAACAAACAAAAATGAAACTTCCGGCAGTTGCACATTAATCACAGGCGTGTGCAGGGATGCCAACCGCATTGCGCTCCAACACCATTGGCACAAAGCTATGAATTTTCTGGATTTTTTTAAATTACTTTTTTTCTGAAGAGAAGAAGTTTTAAGTAACACTGCGGCACTGCGCAATTAGTTTATCGCAATGACGGATTGATTTCTGTCAGCTAGTCAACTTTTTTCACTTGCTCAGAGCTGAGAGGAACGCCACAATGCTTTCCTGAGTCATGCATTAACATATAAACTGATTAAGCTGTTTGGTTCATATTCAAATTCTCTGTTAACACTGTAGACATTTGTTCACTTCGTTAAGCATACTATTGTTCAGACTTGTGTTAAGTGTGAAGATCACGAGGGGCTTTATACTGTCTCTTTAAATACGTACATCATTCTAAAATCGTTGTCTTGGAATACCATCTCATAGGAATTACAACTCTCCTCATTCCACTGTTTAGAGAAGGTTTCTCATTACGCAATACCACATTGTACTATATGGTATGTAACAGATTGAATATTGTTTGGAAATACAAGATGATGATTTTACATCTGGCATTTCGTGGAGAGAGAATATTTTTCTTAATTTTAGGCCAATTTTGAGCTTGACGTCCTGCAATATATGTTAATGACATAAACTCAATCACTTGAAAATGGTATAAAAGGCCGAAACCTGGGTCGTAATTAAATAAACAACAATGCAATCAAATGGCTGTGTGTTCATTTAAGAAACCTAACAAAGGAGGCCAGAACAACAAAGAAAATTAAAGAATATGATAAAGATGCTCAAATCAACATGATTATGGAGCTGGAATGTTTTGACATGTTCTAGTTGAGAAGAAAATGACATGCAAATCTTCAGTCTCAGTTTCCCATAATCAACGTTATTGGGTACTTAAGTGTCATCATCTCATCCATTATTACAGCTTCCAAATCAAAATTTGGTATGAACAATAAATAATACAGTGCTTGCCTATACAGTGAAACGCATTATTCAACAATCTATAAATTGTTTTAAGCTGTAGAAAGCCACATGTTCTTAAATTATTAGGAGAAAAAAAACAAATTATAAAAAAAAAACGTTGTTTTAACAATGAGCAAAACAAGAAATTGGTATGTGTTCCTGGTTTATTGCTTCAACAAGTTAACAGTTATTACAGGAATAAAATTTGTTTTAACCTTTTATTTTTGTTGTTAAAAAAAATGGTTCAAATGGCTGCGAGCACTATGGAACTTAACATCTGAAGTCGTCAGTTCCCTAGAACTTAGAACTACTTAAACTTAACTAACCTAAGGACATCACACACATCCATGCCTGAGGCAGGATTCGAACCTGCGACCGAAGTGGTAGTGCGCTTCCAGACTGAAGCGCCTAGAGCCGCTCGGCCACACAGGCCGGCTTTTATTTTGAATAGTGTGAAACTTTAGTGTATTAAAATTAAGAATCATGAGTAATCCAGCATTTAATATAAAAATCAGTAGTCACTCTACTATTTATCCAAAAGCTTTTGTATCTTTTGTACATAGATGCTGAAACATCCACTTAGAAAAATTTATGAATTACAGTGCTGGTAAAGCCCTTACGTACTCAGACATTTCTCTCTTTACTTATTCTGATCATCACTAAACTGACACACAATATTTTTAGCGCAACGCAATCTGACTTTCAATAATCCCTACAAAAGAATGGCCCTGACTAACAATACCCAATACCTTTCATGAATCGCTTACCTCACAAAAATCATCGTTGCTCGAACTACTACAATACAGCGAGCGCCAATACTGTCAACTAAATAAAAGTTTCTAACTACTTATGGCACTATCTACTGTTTTGCAGTTACCAAATGAAAGATTTTGATAGAGAACAAACAATGTATTTACGTTAATAATGTTCGAAAGTCATCATATATATATATAAGTTCATGATCTCCAGTATTACAAATTTGCTCTTTCTGATGGACACACGTCCTCATCATCCACTCTCAAAACTCCGCAAACTCTCTCCCCACATCCACCACTGCTGGTGGCTCTCTTCCAAATGCGCAACGATACGCGCTGTTCACATCCAACTACCCAACACTACAATAGCAAATATTCCAACAATACAAACCAGCCACAGACTTCACACAGCACAGGCAGTTATTTTCATATAAAGCGCTACATGGCGTTACCAACATAAAAACCTAAAAAGCCTACTTACAATGTCACAATACAATAATTATTTGGTTTAAGTTTTCATTGTTGTTGTTGTTGTTGTGGTTTTCAGTCCTGAGACTGGTTTGATGCAGCTCTCCATGCTACTCTATCCTGTGCAAGCTTCTTCATCTCCCAGTACCTAGTGCAGCCTACATTCTTCTGAATCTGCTTAGTGTATTCATCTCTTGGTCTCCCTCTACGTTTTTTACCCTCCACGCTGCCCTCCAATACTAAATTGGTGATCCTCGATGTCTCAGAACATGTCCTACCAACCGATCCCTTCTTCTAGTCAAGCTTTGCTACAAGCTCCTCTTCTCCCCAATTCTATTGAATACCTCCCCATTAGTTATGTGATCTACCCATCTAATCTTCAGCATTCTTCTGTAGCACCACATTTCGAAAGCTTCTATTCTCTTCTTGTCTAAACCATTTATCGTCCATGTTTCACTTCCATACATGGCTACACTCCACACAAAAACTTTCAGAAACGACTTCTTGACATTTAAATCTATACTCGATGTTAACAAATCTCTCTTCTTCAGAAACGCTTTCCTTGCCATCGCCAGTCTACATTTTATATCCTCTCTACTTCGACCATCATCAGTTATTTTGCTCCCCAAATAGCGAAACTCCTTTACTACTTTAAGTGTCGCATTTCCTAATCTAATTCCTTCAGCATCACCCGACTTAATTCGACTACATTCCATTACCGTCCTTTTGCTTTTGTTGATGTTCATCTTATACCATCCTTTCAAGACACTGTCCATTCCGTTCAGCTGCTCTTCCAAGTCCTTTGCTGTCTCTGACATTGTAATATCTATTAAAGCTTTCGAATTATTAAATTCCAGAATAATAGTGAAAACTAGAGGTCATGACGTCCAGATGCCCTCAATGACATTGGTTTGTAATTTTGCGGATCTGTTCTGTTATCCCTGCGACGCGCACAGTGAACTTGCTTAATGTAAATGCACTACAATCGATTAAAATAGGTAACGAGATCATGCATGCGCACTGCTGACCGGGCTCCAGACACGTGTAGCCTGCAGGGGTAGTGAGTGACTCGCCGCCAGCTGGGCGGCTGGGTTCTGGGCGCAGTGGAGGCCGGAGCGTTTCTTGCCGCAGCGTGGCGGAATGATCCGCGCGCCGGGTCGCCGCGCACCTGCACCTTCCCTCGGTTCTTGCGAGCGCCTCCCGTCCCTAAGCGGATTCCGGCGCTCCGCGTCGTGCCAGCAGACACACAACAGCAACAGCAACAGCAGCAGCAGCGGCAGCGCCGTATAAAAATAAAGGATGAGGCCCGGGGCTCCCCCGGGACTGCTCTGCAGCGTCGCCACGACAACCTCTTCTCGACAGCCGAATGCTGTTACCGTCTTAGGCCGCAATTGTAACCTTTCCAAGCCGCTCGAAAGCTTCTTCGCACACGGCCTTTAGAAACCGGCACTGAATTTGTGGTAATATTGCACAAAATGATAGATTTGTATTACATCCGTGTCTCTCGTCTGCCATCGTCAATAGCATTGTTGTCGTACTCAACTGTGCCTGCCTCCTTAGCCCATATCGCACATACCAAAAAGTTGTAAATACCCTGTCAGGATGATGACTAGCTGCCTTTACTCGTTCTACGGCTAATATATTGTAGTAAGAACTAATTTTGTTGAATACATTCCACTACTCTGGAAAAGATAGGCCCACTTCACGATTAGCTTTCTTTAAAACTAAAAATCATCTCTCACACTCACAGCTTTCAGTAATGGTTTACCTTAATGTGTTCTTAAACCAAAAATGCTATACAAAGTATTTTCTGCACCGAGGAGTTGATCTTTGAAACCATGAGCACACTCATTAGGCTGATAGTAAGATACTCCTCAGAAGTTAAGTCGCATAGTGCTCAGAGCCAGCCACGCTGCCTGCACACAACTTACTGGTTGAGCGCCCACCTATTCTTTACAAAACTTAGTTCAAAGTGCCACCGTACCTAACGGGCTGACATCGTTTGTAAACTGGTTCAAATGGCTCTAAGCACTATGGGACTTAACATCTGAGGTCATCAGTCCCCTTGACTACTTAAATCTAACTAACCTAAGGACATCACAAACGTCAACGCGCGACGCAGGATTCGAACCTGCCACCGTAGCAGCATCGCGGTTCCGGACTGAAGGGCCTAGAACCGCTCGGCCACAGCGGCAGAACGTCGTTTGTACCCCAAGAATAAAATCAGCTTCGGAACTTTAGAGACGGTCGATTTATACGAAACATATGAAACGCGCTTCAAATTTTTCGTGAACTCGTTGAGTTGATACAGCACAGCAGTACAGAAGAGTAATAAACACAAGGCAAGGATAATGCGTACAAAAAGAGACCTGTCTGCTTGCTAGCGAAACTACGCGACTGTATTATAGTAGTAAAACGTTGATTTTGATACGTAGGCCAATGCCTGGACATTACACAGGAGAAGAACGAAATTTGGAAAAGAAAGATGAGACAATCCTAAGAAAAATTCTGGGACCAATAAAGCACAACAGTGAAAATAGGAACAGGAGCAAAGAAGACCTGTACATGAAAAATGAATAACTGAATGTAATGATGAGGCAGCGCTGAATGATTTTTACAGCCATATGATTCTTGTGAATAAAAACTAGATGTGTTACAGAAAGTTGGAACACGTCAACAGGAAAAAAATCTCTGTGGCGCAAGTGGCTTCAATAAATGAGAAGTGATCTACAAAAGACGGAAACCGAAGAAAATGAAATCCTGAATAGAGATACATTTCGAAAGAAAGTCTTAGGCTCCCATCTCCACAAAGAACGAAAGGCGAAAACTGTAGCAAAGTGGTGAAAAGTCTGTAAATAGCAGCAACCTGAACGAATGAAACATTACTGGAAAAACCGGAAGGTAAATCAGAAGTAGTTACTTAGTCGCCAATAAGAAGCCTAAATGAGTACAAAACGCCGGCCGATGTGGCCGAGCGGTTCTAGGCGCTACAATCTGGAACTGCGCGACCGCTACGGTGGCAGGTTCGAATCCTGCCTCGGGCATGGATGTGTGTGATGTCCTTAGGTTAGTTAGGTTTAAGTAGTTCTGAGTTCTAGGGGACTGATGGCCTCAGAGGTTGAGTCCCACAGTGCTCAGAGCCTTTTTTTTTTACAGAAATAGAACGTTTATGTTTATGTAAAGAACATGCATTTGAGAGGACAATAAATATGAATAATATTTATTTCGTCATTTTTCAAAAAACTTAATTTCGTAATGCACTTGATTTGTTTGGAAATTTCTTCATCATGGAATTACACATAAAGTTATTAATGTTGTTAATTAAACCTTCTAAACTGAATGAATAAAAGATTGCAGTAAAGTCAGCGTTGTATTCTATATAATCTTTGTTTTTTTTTCGCTCTCTCGCTGTTGGCGGGAAAAGATTACACTACGTCGCGTCGTTCATGGAGGGTCAATTATAGTGGAATGTATTCGAAAATTTTAACTGTGATTTGACGGTAGGTTCTAAAGAATTTAGTAACTGAAAGAGTTGTGTGAAAGAAAAACATATTTGCTACAAGTTATTTAAATGATAACGTACATATTCTAAAATAACATTTGCAAAACATGCTGCAAATTCCTGAATTTAAAGAACCAACAGCGGAACGTCATGGTGCATCAAATTAAAAACTTAAGCTAAGTCAAAAACTACTAAATTTCTACCGTAATAATAAATTTAATCAACAGTTCTCTTTCAATAATTTTTTCTCATATTTGAGATAAAACATTACACAAACATCTTTATAGTAGCGACCAGGGAGGTTTGCTGAATTGTTATTTTTGTCACAAAGTAAAGTAAGTGATTGGTTAGAACAGGAATCCAACAATCTTTCCCAATTACTCATAAATTAAAACAATGGACGTCGTTTTCCATGCCTGAAAAAGCATTTTGCTTCGGTTACACAAGATAACCAATAAAAACATAGTACTTGTGTTTTGAAAGGAATAGTATTGATTTCAGGGTGAACTTGGCAAATGACAAGCAGACAGACTGTACAAAGTGAGTATAAATTTAATTGTAAAATACATATATTTATCGGTAACTTTAAATTTGTGTGAGAGATTTATTAAACGATTCTTGTAGAATACAGTTGTTGAAGATATTGTCCTTAAGTATTTAATCTGGAAATGAGATACGAAATGGAAAGTTAGTACAGAGATCGAGGAAAGTAGGGTATGGATTCACCTTACCCCGAGAACGGAGATGGCAGTAAGACGTACAGGGGTCATTGAATTGGCCGTCTTAGGACAGGTGAATAGGAAACTGCCATGGACAAACAAGACGAGGGTATGTAAAGCAGATTATCAATAACATTACGCGTGTTAGATATGTAAGGAAAAAATTTGTTTATTGAAAAATTAAATAGGGGCATCGAAGCGTACAAAACAGCCATAGCTTTCGTGAGTGAAATCACCTTGGCCTACCAACAGCTAAATCTTAAAAACACGCCCAAATCCTTATTGTGGACATAATCTTAAGAGAATCTTCTTATGCTGAAAGGTTTTTTGCAGTGCCTGTGGTAGGTACTGCACTACGAACTTCCGAAAGTTCATTGTGAGTCAGCAGTTACACACATCCAGGCAATGGACGGTAGCTGCCTTCGGAGAGTCGTTCATTTACCGCCTCGTGCGGCGCTATATGCACGTCGAAAGCGCACTGATAGACCAGCAGCCGTTGCAGTAATTTCCCATCCATTCCCCGTCCATACTTTACGACCATCACTCGCCGCCATTAGCTACACGAGCAGCGGACGCCCCACACGGAGCTTCGCTCGTACACTTCACGGCCGTAGTTTCCCGGAGAGAATTGCTCAGTGCGCTCACTGACGCTTCATTTCTAACTTCCTGGTGCTGTGTTCGTTATTACGGCTACGCAGTAGACGGTACACAGAAGCCTTTAATGATACATCGAGTACGTTGCGCCGCATAGCTCTCCAGCCACCTGTCTATTGCTAGTACCGTAGCTAACGGTCTCTCGGCGTAATGGCGCTCTTCAGACCGCGTTCCGATTCTCCGCGGAGCAGTTGCGGACACATGGAGATGGAGGGCATACCATGCGCTCCATTAATCAGTAATTGTCTCCGTAGTTTACGAGCCCGTATGGCTGCACGCCCGGTGCAAATCTTACGGAGCTTCATCACTCCAGCGACTTTCACTCACGAGCCGTTGTTTTACCGTTGTGCCGTACCGTCAACTTGGGGGTCATTAGAGGTGGGACATAAATATGAGTTCATCTGGACAAAATGACAGTCATCCCCTTAAGAGAGCTAACTTATTGCTTTGAGACAATGGGGACGTTGTAGACGCAGTACGCAGCACTCACGTGTCCCTCCACCACTCTTCAGTGAAGTGATGGGTACGTATGTGCTAGTCGAATGTGTAGAATCGGCGATTAGGCACTCATGTGTCGTGTGTGTTTTGATAGTCCGACAACGTGGAATATCAGTTGCTTATAGTTTTTCTGTCTAGGGTCTTGTACACTGAAGAGCCAAAGAAACTGATACACCGGCCTAATTTCGTGTAGGGCCCCCGCAAGAACGCAGAAGAACATGACGTGGCATGGAATCGACTAATCTCTGAAGTAGTGTTGGAGGCAGTTGACACCATAAATTCTGCAGCGCTGTCCATAAATCCGAAAGCGTACGAGGGGTTCGAGATCTCTTCTGAACAGCACGTTGCAAGGCATCCCAGATATGCTCAAGATGTTCACGTCTGGAGATTATGGTGGCCAGCGGAAGTGTTTTAACCTAGAAGACTGTTACTGGAGACTCTCTGTAGCAATTCTCGACGTGTGGGGTGTCACATTCACCTGCTGGAATTGTCCAAGTCCGTCGAAACGCACAATGGACATGAATGGATGTAGGTGATCAGACAGGATGCTTAGGTACGTGTCAACTGTCAGAGTCGTATCTAGACGTATCACTGGACCCATATCACTCCAACTGCACAAGGCCCACACCTTTACAGAGCCTCCAAGAACCACTGATATGCAGGGTTCATGTATTCATGGACACGCCAATCCGCTCGATACAATTTGTAACGAGACTCGTCTGACCAGACAACATTTTTATAGTCATCAACAGTCCAAAGTCGGTGTTGTTGTGCCCTGAGGTGGCGTAAAGCTTTGAGTCGTGCAGTCATCTAGGACACCCGAGTGGACCTTCGGCTGTCAGAGTCTGTCACGTTGAACGATTCTCTTTAGTCGTCGTTGGTACCGTTCTTGCAGGACCTTTTGGGGCCTCAGCGATGTCGGAGATTTGATGTTTCACAGAATTTCTGATATTCACGGTACACTCGTGGAATGGTCGTAGCGGAAAATCCCCACTGCATCGCTACCTCGCAGGTGCTGTGTCCCATCGCTTGTGCGCCGACTTTAACACCACGTTCAAACTCACCTAAATCTTGATAACCTGCCATTGTAGCAGCACTAACCGATCTAACATCTTCGGCAAACACTTGTTGTCTTACACAGGCGTTGCCGACCGCAGCGCCGTATTATACCTGTTTAGATATCTCTGTATTTGAATACACATGCATATACCAGTTTCTTTGGCGCTTCAATGTGTTAGCTAATGCGCTTTGAGATCCTTGCGCCATTTTGAAATCTGGTTCCGTATCTGAGTGTAATGATAGGAGTAATGAGTTTATTGACAAGGAAATAAGGTCTGCATATCGTTCGAGAGGAACGATCAGAAAGTCTCAGTGCGTTCAGTGTGCAATTTTAAGCAATTAAATTAAGACTGATCGTACTACTTTTCGTTAGACGGTTACCCTGTGGAGATGTTCGATGACAAGAGGATTGCGTCAGCCGTGTTACACAGGGTATTAAATTTAACTGCCATGAACCTGTTGACTGAATATCGGAAGAGGGTGAACGTGCTTAGCTGCGTCGTCGTCATGTATTTCTCTGAGTTTGATTTGAGTATTTTAATCGTTATTTTGATATTACTGGTTTGTTGAACACACGTCCGCGCATTTACGTTAAGTCGGCGACCTGTCCTGCAAAGCGTATGGCTTGCAGATTGTCGCTATATGTTTTGGGTAGTTCTGGGGAACGGGGCCCTTGTTGTTTGCGTTACGAGAGTATTTGGTATACTTCATCGTGCTGCTTATTTTACGAACTTGTGCAAATTTATCGAGCTATGTCCTTATGTTGCGTGAGGAGCAGAGGACCCGCGTTCGCTGTCGTGGTCGTTCACTTTTTTCAGTGTCTCTTTTGAGCTCTCGTCTGCAAAATGCTACAACGAGAAGTGTTTTAATTCCTTAGTGATAAATTAGTCTAGAGTGCTGGTTACTACTGAAGCTACGGTCTTATGCTGGGATTTACTGTTAGTGTTGATCAGGCTGGTGCGTGTGTAGCTATTCGAGTAGGATAGTCTCTATTTACAAAGGAGTTGAGTCCTCGCTCTAACTTAAAAACCTGCTTTAAACTATGGCTAGCACCGATTACTTGTCACATTCGACCGTAAGTGCCTACTGGCATCCTTTATAATGACGTTAAGCTCAATAAAGTTACCCACTGAGTGTTCTGTCTTAAGTAGCTGAGGATGAAGTGTAGAGAGTAGCCGCTACTCTGTCTTCTAACATCTAGTAATTCTTATTACTAACTGGTCACGTCAAAAAATCTGAAGCATGTAATTTCTTTGCAGATAATCATAGTTTCTCAACCACTGTGCACGTTGCCATAACGTTTAATGTTTATTGAATACCATTCTGTTTAAGTTCTAGACCAATGTTAAACTGGATATTTTGGTGTGATTTTAAGTGTCGTCAGGTAGCGGTGTTGTTGCTTGAATGGAGTTCAAGTTGCTTACTCCGGTCTCTGTTCAACAGCAAGAGTGCTTCCGTGTATCCTGTACTCTCAGCGAATGAAGGATGCCCGCCGTTGTTGCTACTGGCAATGCGATGGTCGTGATGGGCACGGACTCACATTCCAAGGACGTCGGATGTTCCACCTTGGCTTCGGATCTAAAGATTTTGTTTTTAATGGCATTTGCACTGGAAAAATTAAGCAAGTGATTGAAAAATAAATGTTTGTCAGCCCAACCTCCCTCAGTCGCAAACAACTTAGCGCTCCACTCCCCACTCATGATTCTGGCCTTTCTTCCAGTCTTCATATAGTCATGGTCCAAGGTACTTAATTTTGTCTATTCTTTGTGTTACGGAGCGGCGTGAACACGTTACAGAGTGATGGAATGGAAGTATCGTGTTTCTAAGGGCCCTTCCCGATTTATTAGTGTATCAACGAGGGCTGTCCAGCGTGCTCACAAAGAACGGTCTAATGTTCGCAGCTATGTAGAACACCGTTATAACTGTTCTTCTTTTTTCCATAGGTTAACAGATATTGGCGACACACGATGCGTCTTTGTGAGCCGCACTTGGTAATCCTGCCCATTGCTTTGTATTATCTAACCAAGATAATTTTCTTTTCCCGTTTCTTCTTTCACCCTCGATCTTCCCTTCTATTACTAACTGTAGAAGCAATCACAGAATACTCAGTAGGACATGTTAGGGTAGGTGGGGGTGGAGGTCCACGACGGATAAAAAGCCGCACCGACGTTTTGAACTGACTGCCATCGGTTCAGGAGTTTACCACCAGGTGGCAAGTTTCTCTTGTTGTAACTCGCTCTTCAACCAAAGTTTGTGCCAGCTGGTCGCTCCAGAGGTGAGAAATCGACGTAAGTCTGTTTTATTAATAGGCACACGTAAAGTTTCTGATGTTTTGCTTGAACATTGTCTAATATAGGGTTTCAAAGAAAGAATCAACACTACACAGTTGAGCTTCACTTGCACGTGGAAATAATTGTTCCAGTTGGCTCCCAAATCTACAGTGGTGTATCTATCGAAAAATGGTCAAATGGGACAAGTATCCACAAGTGTTTTGGGGTAAATCCCCGCAGCTCCAACAATGTCACAATTCTTCAATGATAACCGTTGCAAAAGGTGATATTCAGCTTGACATTATCTTATCTGAAGATATGATTCCGCTATCTAAGTAAAAAATTTAGGGGAATCTTCCTGGCAAAGCATTGAAAACTGTGCCTCTGACGTTGACACTCAAAAAGAACGAATTGAAGAAGAATACATGGAAGAAGAAAAGCTTGCTACTACAAGGAAAGACGTGCCAGAGAAAGAAAAGAAATTTCTATAGAATCAAAACGACGTAAAATAGATTTCATTAGACCAGTGCAAAAAAACGGAAGAAAACGGGTCAAATACCCATATGATTATTTCTCGGAGTCATATTCAGACTTCTCACATCACGACAGCAGCTCAGACATAAATAGGAGCTTACTGCTTGGCGAAGAAATATCCCGAGAAGAGGAAGAAGAAGAGCTTGGGATTCCAAGAAAGAAGATTCCAACGAAGTACACTATTTACTAGGTACATAGGTAGCTTAGCCCCAATAATTGAACTTTTCACATTACCCTGCTAATCCTCCTTCCGTGGAGAAGAAATTATTATTTTTTTACAATTATTTTTAAGCATAATGTTCAAATTTACGAGATAGCTCATTTCACTATTACGCTGGGCACTTGATACAATACAACAAAGTAACAAAGGGGTACTTCAGTTGTGTCTTTAATGTAGTCATCCATTTTTATACATATTCAAATGGGGCAAAGACCGACAGTGCGGGTCTTTGTCTCATTTAATGGGGCTGAGAGCCGCAGCTCTTGCTTTAGCTGAGTTGTATATTTCTCTGTAATTTACAAGTAGACAGAGCCGGAGCTGGGATGGGTTATAAGTTATAATCCATTTTACGACTTTAAATTGAAATCGTGGGAAAAACTGACTCTCATGGACGACAATATTAGGAGAACTGAAAATTGCGGGCCTTTAGCCCCTATTACCGTATCACTTTTCTTCTTTTTAAACATTGTTAATATTTTTTGCTGTTGCTGTATTCGTCTCCTTACTTGGTGTACGTTATTCTTGCTATCCGTGATATTTTAAGCAGTCTGTGGTAAATCTACATTTAAAAAGCCTCGATCTGTTTTGCTGTTGCCTTATTTAGTGTCCACCCTCGAGAAATGCGTGAAAGTACTAATGTAACATCTTACCAATTGAAATCTAAGGTTAGGTACAGATCTGCACTTGTGACAATTTTATTGAACTTTATCAAAGGATTATGAATGTTTTCTATGCAACATTTGAGCCCAAGTCTTCAGAGTCATATTCCAAAGCACATCAACATGTCTGCTCTTTGCGTTAAGCTGCCACTGATTCGTAGATTTGAATTTTTAAAGAAATTTGGCTGTCCTGTGACAATCGTAAAATGTGTCTATTGGTGTTTCAGTTGTGGTCGAAACTAAGACTAGACTACTTACATTGCTGAGGTACGGAAGACACTCCACCTTGTCAAGGTAGGCAATATAATCCGGCTATGCGTCATGAACGATGGGAGAGACCTTTCACAGTTGGCAGACAGTCAGCACTGACTTGAGTTGTATTATAATGGTGCGACCCTATACACGATGTTTTCGTGCTTCAAACGATGATTATCTAAAGCTGTTGTCACATTATCTGATTGCTTAGTACTGGACATTTTACTTCCTTACACGTGGAAAGACTTTCATACTACCTTGGTCTAACTGTCCATTCTTCAGTGTTCTATCTGTCCCTTCTGTGGTAATAGAACGCTTTTCTTTAAGAGTTGCTCCTCTGTCAGCGTTTCAAAATTTTACTGTATTTAAACCACATATAAAACAGGACAGGTAATCTAGGGATAATTCTTGAATGCAGCTTATTCTTGACTGTTTTTTTTTAATTTATTTATGAGCTAGGTTTCAGGCCTGAGAAGATGCGTCGTCAAATGAAGGTAAAATGTTGAGCTGTACCGGTATCGCACGAATATGCTTACCACAATTTCTTCCCACCCTGTTAGTCGTGTATCCTCTGATCTCCGCCAACTCTACAACAGAATCCCAACGTTTACGACGCGACGCATGGACCATGCAGAAAGAAATATTTTGTTTCATCCACAGTTCATTAGCTAGGGCACCCCTACTACGCTGCAGTCAACGGGACGCTTCTGCCTTCTATCTTTACGCACACAGTCACCCCCCTCGGATTGGTCTGATGTGCTCTAACGACCGTTTTCTTGGGGCGGGGCCAGTCGTCATGTCATAAATCGACAGAACTATAAAATTACCCTCATTATATGTTCATTAACATATTCAAATACACCTGCTCGTATTACATTGCACCCGTCCGACTTTTACAGCACCATAAATTAATCCATAAAAAAATCGGTTCCGTCCTATTATCTTGTCGCATCTGCACGCCAGCTCCTGCGCTGTGGAGACTTGTTCACTGCGAGGAAACAAACTTCTGGCAGATGTCCATTCCAGTTCAGCGGTGGCATTCAGTCAGTGCTGTGGCGCTTTTACGTTTACGCAAGGTTCTTAGACGTCAGATACGGACTAATCATTCTCCACGCTTCTCTGGAATTCCTACACGTGCATACCTGCTCTGTAAGCCACTGCACGGTGGTGGAGAAGGGTACTTCGTACTAACACAACCGATCTCCTGTCTTACTCCGTTCGCGTACTGAACCGTCCGCATGCCTCTGTACGCACCCTTGACTCTGTTATCCTGTTCTGGAGATATCTGCTTTTGATAATGTAAGTAAAGTCGGACAGCTATAGCTCGAGCAAGACAGGAAAAATAGTTCATATTTCAATGTCTTACAAAGAATTATTTCTACTATATGTCGAAAAGTTGACAAAACTTGACCAGTCGTTTTATGATTACATATTCTTTACCAGTTGCAGGCTGGTTTGCCCGTCTTCAAAAGAGGCCTGACTCAGGGTTGAATGTGATAATTTGGTTCTGAGTCGGCTTCACCAACGCACATGAAAGCAATAAAGCTGCCTGAAGTGTCTTGGACACCGCAGAAATGTCAACACATTCCGTCTCCGCACAAACCAATCCGCCATTCTGCCATTAACTCACCTTTTCCCATTTTCACGACCTTTTCCAGCATAGTGACCCATAAAATTTCGATAATTCAGACATGATCAAACTTTATCTACCGGCTACACATCTACCGGGAGATTCGGAAATACGAGCGGCAAAGCGCACGCGTCAGTCCTTCCGACTCTATCCAAAGATGTACAACCGAAAAAACTGCCGCCAGACGATGTCTGGATGTCGATTAATTCCCGAGGCTTTATGAATCAGGTAATACGTCGTAAGAGCATGGAGACTCTTCCCATCAAAAGTTGCAATTCATCCTCCGATTCAGCCAACACTGCTTGATGATCTTGTAAGGTGCCCTTATTTTCGAAATGCATTTACTACACAACAAATCAGTCGATTATATAGACAGATGGCTGATACATAAGGTAATGAAGATATACGAACAGGGACGATGTTTCACGATTGTAAGTGCGAGGTCTCGACTGCGCACCGTACTCGCCATTCGCTGATAGGATGCCTTCCGAGCGGATGCTGTTATACGACCATCTTCTCAAAAAGCACTAGAGTTTGTGACAGAAAGTGCTTTTCCAAATTTACATTCTACGTCGCGTCTGCAGATATTAATAGCATTCAGCGACCTCAACCAATACTACAAAACGCATTAGCATGGCTTAAGGTTTCAGGTACCCTGGAGCAGAAAAAGACTCAGATCACAGTTTAGAAGTGATGAGAATTAGGCTAAAGTTTTAGAGACTAGTCAAGGAGAATCAATGTGCAGAGAAGTGGGATACGGAAGTACAAAGGATTGAAGAGATGCACTTGAAGTTCTCAGAGTCTGAAGTTACTTCGATAATGCTCAAAAGATAGTTCAGTTGAAGAGCAATGGACAGCTCTAATACGGCCAGCCACGGAAGTTGGAAAAACATACACTATGTGATCAAAAGTATACGGACACCCTCTAAAACATATGTTTTTCGTATTAGGTGCATTTTGCTACTACCCACTGCCAGGTACTCCATATCAGCGACCTCAGTAATCATTAGATATCGTGAGAGAGCAGAATGGGGCGCTCCGTGGAACTCACGGACTTCGAACGTTGTCACGTGATTGGGTGCCATTCGTGTCATATGTCAGCACGCGTGATTTCCACACTCCAAACGTCCCTAGGTCCACTGTTTCCAATGCGATAGTGAAGTGGAAACGTGAAGGGACACATATAGCACAAAAGCGTACAGGCCGACATCGTCTGTTGACTGACAGAGACCGCCGACAGTTGAAGAGGGTCGTAATGTGTGATAGACTGACATCTGTCAAGACTATTACACGAATTCCAAATTGCATCAGTATCCACTGCAAATACTATGACAGTTAGGCTGGGGGGTGAGAAAACTTGTATTTCATGGTCGAGCGGCTGCTCATAAGCCACACATCGCGCCGGTAAATGCCAAACGAAGCCTCGCTTGGTGTAAGGAGCGTAAACACTGGACGATTGAACAGTGGAAAAACGTTGTGTGGAATGGCCAATCACGGTACACAATGTGGCGATCCGATGGCAGGGTGTGGGTATGGCGAATGCCCGGTTAAGGTCATCTGCAGAGTGTATAGTGCCAACAGCAGAATTCGGAGGCGGTGGTGTTTTGGTGTGGTCGTGTTGTTTTGCGTGGCACTATCACAGCACAAGCCTACACTGATGTTTCAAGCACCTCCTTCCTTCCCACTGTTGAAGAACAATTCGGGAATGGTGACTGCATCTTTCAACACCATCGAGCACCTGTTGATAATTCACGGCCGGTGGTGAAGTGATTACACGACAATAACATCCCTGTGATGGACTGACCTGCACAGAGTCCTGACCTGATTCCTATAGAAGACCTTTGGTATGTTTTGGAACGCCGACTTCGTGCTAGGCGTCACCGACCGAAATCGATGCTTCTCCTCAGTTGAGCGCTCCGTGAAGAATGATGGGCTGCCATTCCCCAAGAAACCTTCCAGCACCTGATTGAACGCATTCCTGCGAGAGTGGAAGGTGTCATCAAGGCTAAGGGTGGGCCAACATATATCGAATTCTAGCATTACCAATGGAGGGCTTCACGAACTTGTAAATCATTTTCAGCGAGGTGTCCGGATACTTTTGATCATATACTATCGACGAAAGAAGGAAGTACAAAAATAATCAGAGAAATTGAGGAATATAGAAATACAAGTCGCTTAGCAACTAAATAAATAGGAAGTTCAGGGGAACTGAGATGAAATGGTTGCATGAAAAATGTGGAGAAATAGAAAAAAAGAAGATTTTCGGAAGGACTAACTCAGCATGCCAAATGCCCGCCCGGTTGGCCGTGCGGTCTAACGTACGGCTTTCCGGGCGGGAAGGAACGCCTGGTCCCCTGCACGAATCCGCCCGTTACAGGTTGCGTTGTTTTGAGGGAGGAGACCAAACAGCGAGGTCATCGGCCTCATCGGATTAGGGAAGGACGGGAAAGGAAGTCGGCGTGCCCTTTCAAAGGAACCATCCCAGCATTTGCCTGGAGGGATTTAGGGAAATCACGGAAAACCTAAATCAGGATGGCCGGACGCGGGATTGAACCTTCGTCCTCCCGAATGCGAGTCCAGTGCCCGTGGTAGGAAACAAAAGAAAGAACAATTCGGAGTAGATATTAAAATCCATGGAGAAGAAATAAAAACAGTGAGGTTCGCCGATGACATTGTACGAGGGCAGTTCAATAAGTAATGCAACACATTTTTTTTCTCGGCCAATTTTGGTTGAAAAAACCGGAAATTTCTTGTGGAATATTTTCAAACATTCCCACCTCGTCTCGTATAGTTTCATTGACTTCCGACAGGTGGCAGCGCTGTACGGAGCTGTTAAATTGGCGTCTGTAACGGATGTGCGTTGCAAACAACGGGCAGTGATCGAGTTTCTTTTGGCGGAAAACCAGGGCATCTCAGATATTCATAGGCGCTTGCAGAATGTCTACGGTGATCTGGCAGTGGACAAAAGCACGGTGAGTCGTTGGGCAAAGCGTGTATCATCATCGCCGCAAGGTCAAGCAAGACTGTCTGATCTCTCGCGTGCGGGCCGGCCGTGCACAGCTGTGACTCCTGCAATGGCGGAGCGTGCGAACACACTCGTTCGAGATGATCGACGGATCACCATCAAACAACTCAGTGCTCAACTTGACATCTCTGTTGGTAGTGCTGTCACAATTGTTCACCAGTTGGGATATTCAAAGGTTTGTTCCCGCTGGGTCCCTCGTTGTCTAACCGAACACCATAAAGAGCAAAGGAGAACCATCTGTGCGGAATTGCTTGCTCGTCATGTGGCTGAGGGTGACAATTTCTTGTCAAAGATTGTTACAGGCGATGAAACATGGGTTCATCACTTCGAACCTGAAACAAAACGGCAATCAATGGAGTGGCGCCACACCCACTCCCCTACCAAGAAAAAGTTTAAAGACATACCCTCAGCCGGTAAAGTCATGGTTACAGTCTTCTGGGACGCTGAAGGGGTTATTCTGTTCGATGTCCTTCCCCATGGTCAAACGATCAACTCCGAAGTGTATTGTGCTACTCTTCAGAAATTGAAGAAACGACTTCAGCGTGTTCGTAGTCACAAAAATCTTAACGAACTTCTCCTTCTTCATGACAACGCAAGACCTTACACAAGTCTTCGAACCCGAGAGGAGCTCACAAAACTTCAGTGGACTGTTCTTCCTCATGCACCCTACAGCCCCGATCTCGCACCGTCGGATTTCCATATGTTTGGCCCAATGAAGGACGCAATCCGTGGGAGGCACTACGCGGATGATGAAGAAGTTATTGATGCAGTACGACGTTGGTTCCGACATCGACCAGTGGAATGGTACCGTGCAGGCATACAGGCCCTCATTTCAAGGTGGCGTAAGGCCGTAGCATTGAATGGAGATTACGTTGAAAAATAGTGTTGTGGAGCTAAAAGATTGGGGAATAACCTGGTGTATTCAATGCTGAATAAAACAACCCCTGTTTCAGAAAAAAATGTGTTGCATTACTTATTGAACTGCCCTCGTAATTCTGTCACAGACGGCAAAGGACCTGGAAGAGCAGTGTCTTGAAAGGAGGATATAAGATGAACATCAACAAAAGCAAAACGAGGATAATGGAATGTAGCCGAATTAAGTCGGGTGATGCTGAGGGAATTAGATTAGGAAATGAGACACTTAAAGTAGTTAATGAGTTTTGCTATTTGGGGAGGAAAATAACTGATGATGGTCGAAGTAGAGAGGATATAAAATGTAGACTGGCAATGGTAAGGAAAGTATTTCTGAAGAAGAGAAATTTGCTAACATCGAGTATAGATTTGTCACGAAGTCGTTTCTGAAAGTATTTATATGGAGTGTAGCCATGTGTAGAAGTGAAACGTGGACAATAAATAGTTTAGACAAAAAGAGAATAAATGCTTTAGAAATGTGATGCTACAGAAGAATGCTGAAGGTTAGATGGGTAGATTACATAACTAATGAGGAGGTATTAAATAGAATTGGTGAGAAGAGAAATTTGTGGCCCAACTTGACTAGAAAAAGGGACCGGTTGGTACGACACATTCTGAGGCATCAAGGTATCACCAATTTATCATTGGAGGGCAGCGCGGAGGGTAAAAACCGTAGAGGGAGACCAAGAGATGAATACACTAAACAGAAGGATATAGGTTGCAGTAGGTACTGGGAGATGAAGAAGCTTGCACAGGATAGAGTAGCATGGAGAGCTGCATCAAACCAGTCTCTGGACTAAAGACCACAACAACAACAGATAAATACAGAATGAGCTCCATGAGAAAATTAAGAATTGTGGCCCAGGACCTCCGTAATTTGTCTTCCTCATTCATTCGGGTTTTTATTCTGAAAGAATAACGCTGGACAACAATTTTTATTGGAATACAGAGACACTGCAAGAGCAAAAACGAAGTTTTGTGTAACATGCAATCACTGCATGCTGAGGACGATAGTCTAGTAGTATACTTCGAAAAAACTTGGGTTTCGCAAAACAACACGAGGAATATATTTTTCCCGAGTTCAGTGGAAATAGCTCCTGGCGCAAACCTGCAATACCCTTTGTGGAGGTCCCTCAACCGCCCAAGAGTGGGTGTCCCGCGATGCAAGACCAACCTGAAGAAATGGGGAAACCTTCCAGCGACTGCAGACACCCCTTGCGACTGCAGGGCTTATGAAGATCCAAGCCACCTACTTGTATGCCCCGTCCTGGACAACCCGTGCACAATACAAGATTTGTACGAAGGAAATGACAAAGCTATCGCAGCTGCTATTTTTTGGAGATGGTGACCGGGCACGGAAATGAAATGAATGAGCGGAAATATTGGCCTGCAAACACCTACAGTTACCTCTGTGTAGCGTATATCGGCGATTTGGGTAATGGGCGCAGTCACGGAGGGACAGCAAGAGCTGGAAATAAAAAAATAAAAAATTCAGGAGGCAGAGAATATTCTCGGTCTTTTCAAGGCGAGCCGTCGGAACTAAAATTGTGGTGGCGCTCGAGCTGTGGAACACGAAGTCTCTTGTTAATAAAATGCGTTCGTACCTGACACGATACAGCAATGAAGTTTCAGACGCTACCAAAATTTCTTCCAAAGTTTCATTGACAACTTTATCGCTGGACGGTCCAGCAGAATGGAAATTCGTCAAAGATGACAGATTTCGTTTTACAGGAGGATCAGTTTCAAATCTCTTACGGCACTTCATTTTTTACCTCATATTACTTTTATATTTTCATGATAAAATATGTATCACTTGCGACATAAACTTTGAGAATGTTCATACCTTATTTTCAGTCCAAATATCCAGATACGTCAGTGCCTCTGGTTTCCTTTTTTTTCCCCTCTAGGACCAAGCAAAAGAAGTTTCTCCTAAAATTTCTAGCAGCGGTAGTTTTTATTTATTTATTTTTTCTTAGCAGCTGGCAAGAATTTTCTCTTAGAAAGTACTCCATCATATTTTAGAATAAATATGTCTAATATTTTTCTCGGGGTTTTTACTAACATTTGAAATTACCATCAAGACGGACGGTAAGATGACCTTGAGGTGTCTATTTTCGCGAGTGCCGCTGCAGCCAGGCTGAGAGACTCGAGGTTTAGTAAGGTGAGGGGATCTTGCAATCTGCATGGTAAATTGACTTGAGAGCTAACAGGAGATAACGTAATCGTGACTCAAGGTTGACATCCTGGCGGCGGATTCATGGAAAGTATCGTGCTTCAGAGCAGCGACCGGTCGCTCGCGCTATGAGACCAGCAGGTATGTGGCGCGTGTTTTACGGGTAGGGACGAGCAGCCGGGTGCGCTTTAATGGCTGGTTTTTACTGGGGCGCCGCGTCCGCTGCCGCCGCCGTTAGGTTACGGCCCGAGACACTGCCGAGCCGGCCGGCCGGCAAGAAATGAACGCGGCGAAAATAAAACCGAGAGGCGAGCGCCGGCGGCGCTGCCGTCCATCTCCGGTTATGGCTTTCTGCTAATAGAAAACGCAGCCAGCCGACGTCCGCGACGACGTGTTGCCGCCGGGGCCCGCCGGCTGGTCGAGGCGGACGGGGGGATATGTATTAATTCTAATGCGTTCAGCGTGTTTGCCCCGGCGGAGGCGGCGCCTACAGCTTAAGCTGCAATTACGTCGCAGCTGCGTGGTTTATGTGCTCCAGGGAAAGACGCGAGAGCGAGGGGGCGAAGGGGGGGGGGGGGGGGGAGGAAGTAAACAGCACAATCTATGGCTTTCAGCTGCTCGCCTGCTAATGGCTGCGGGGACATCACTAATGTCGTTTCATCCGTGACGCTTCTCCGTGGAGCAAGAGACGGGAAACAGGCATCGTACAGTTCTGTAACGCTTGCTTCCAAATTATATTCTCCGCTGTTAGGAACTCAGGGTTAATGGTGCGTGGGACAGATCATCTGTAATACAACCCGGGTAGCCACTGTGTCGGAAATATTAGGTGTTATCAGATGTGAACTTTAATTTAAGCACGCTGTTAATACGGATTACACTTGGTACGTAAATACATTTAAATATAGAGGGTTTTCTGAAAACAGTGCTTCACGCTTTCACTGTATTTAAAATAAGGTACCATGAAACCAAAAAAATCCTGCTGCAACACACTATCCGATCAAAAATATTCGGGCACTTATTGGTGGAAATTAGTATGTGCTGCGTTCACCCTCCGACTTTACGACAGCTTGAACCCTGCTGGGACATTTTCAGTGATGCTTCTTAATGTCTGTGAAGGCATGACAGCCCATTCGTCCTCTAGGGCCGAAGAAACAACAGCGGGTTGTTGGGCGCAGGGGCTGCAGCGAAGTCGAGAGTCTAAATCGTTACAAAAGTGGTCCACTGTGTTCAGGTTGGTATTCTGGGCAGGGGCGACGCCCTAACAACGAAAAGAACCCTCATATTGTAACACAGTTCCTCGTTCATCATTGTTGACACCAGATGCGATGGCAGGTAATGTTCTCCAGTCTTCGCCAAACTCAAACCCTTCCATTGGATTGCCACAGGGTACAGCGTTAGTCATCACTTTAAATCAACTGTTTCCAGTCAGCCACTGACCAATGACGTCACTCTTTAATCCACGTAGAGCGACTCTCATCAATGACTACAAAAATGCACGGCTTCGGAGTAGCAGATCGACCATCATACAGCACTACCTTTTACTCACTGCGTCCAGTCACCAAGATAGATGGTAGCACCTTTGGTACTCAGGAGTTACTCCTTTCGCTGATTTCATGCAATTTTTTACAGGTCCCCTTAGCCGTGCTCGACGGTTCCTGCACGTCAGCGCATGAGGTTTGCCAGATGTTAGGTAGAAATTATCATGTTCCACTACCTTAGCTTTGCTGCTTTTTTGTATCTTCCATTATCCAGTCTCCTACCTCTACTCATGGTAATGGAGCGTTTTACTACTGGTATTCATACTTCAACGTAAATGACTACATATGTCTTTGGTTCTCAGAAGAATCTCCACTATGGAGAGCAGTGATGATGCTGGTCATCACTTTACTGGTTTGATAATTGCCAAGTATAGTTGTTGATAATTTGTTGCTGAGTACCTCTTGTATCTTCTGCCATGACTAAGGAAAATAGTTTGGAGTTCAGAAGTCTTGGTACACTGAATGCAATCCACTCTGGAATAAGAGAGGCACGATATAACCTACTATAACACTGCTACGTTCCCGGTAACGATCGTTTCGAGCGAAACTACCAGCAAATATATATATATATATATATATATATATATATATATATATATATATATATATATATCTACTAGTAGTACTTGTCTGTATGTTAATATGACTTTCTCCTAAGAGCATCTGTCACCAATCAAATAGCGCCCAGTGGTAATGATGTTACAATGGTGGAATATGACACTGACCATCACTAGAAGAAGACACACGTAGCTTCTTTCCTATCTGGAGTTGTAAAACCAACTATTCTTCCGTAGACTATCATAACTAAGCGTCGAGTATTATCGGGCGTTACCTTACATCTATCGCTTTGTTTACGTATGTGAGTGTCTCAATAGATTCCCTATTTCGTGAAGGAACAGCCTTACTAAACTTTATGAGTATTTTGATCAAATGTTTCTAAAACCAAGGTAAGCCTGTTCCACATATCTAATCGCCTTTCATCAGCAAAGTTCAGTCCACAGTTCGGTCCAACTGGCACAGTCAGACACAACGAAAGCCCAAAATACCTGGGAGTCACTCTGGACAGAACTTTAACATAAAAAAAACACCTTCCCAACTTGGCCAAGAAGATACAAACACGAGTGAACCTTGTGAGAAAGCTGGCAGGCAGTACATGGGGAGCAACCACATCAGTCCTCCGAGGAGCATCCCTTGCATTGGTATACTCTGTAGAGGAATACTGTGCACCAGTTTGACTCCGGAGCGCCCAAGTAGTGAAAGCAGACGTCCAGCTGAACTCAGTTATGAGAGTGGTTAGTGATACAGTCCGGTCTACACCTACTTGCTGGCTACCAGTGCTTTTAAACATCTGTGCACCAGACCTCCGTCGAATGGTTACTCTTTACAATCTCTTTCAGCAAGTTTCTGAAAACAACTCGATTCCTCTTCATGACGGTTTGCTATCTCTGCCCGGGAAACGCCTCAAATGTAGAAGAGCAGCATATGAAATGGGAGTCAAAATGCTTTGTTTTAAGTGTTTAATTCAGGTTGTATTCGAAAATTGCCGATGAGTAACGTGAAACAGAGGGATCTTGCAAAAATAAAAAATAATTAAAATGCATATTTTCAAAAACAAAAATATGTCAAACACTGCTACAATACTTCGTCGAACTTACACAATACACGTTTCTGTTATTCATAAACAACTTTCAGATATTTCAGTGATAGCAGGAAACACTACCCTGTAATCAAGAAATACATCAAATGGCTCTAAGCACTATGGGACTTAACATCTGAGATCATCAGTCCCCTATACTTAGAAATACTTAAACCTAACTAACCAAAGGACATCACACACATCCATGCCCGAGGCAGGATTCGAACCTGCGACCGTAGCAGCAACGAGGTTCCGGACTGAAGCACCTAGAACCACTCGGCCACAACGGCCGGCCCCTGTGATCGTGATGAAGAACGTTTTATTGAGCATACACTAAAAACCATAATTATGTATCCAGAATGAAATTTTCACTCTACAACTGAGAGTGTGCTGATTTGTAACTTCCTGGCATATTAAAACTGTGATAGAGCGCTTGCCCGCGAAAGGCGGTGGTCCCGAGATCGAATCTTGGTCCGGTACACAGTTTTCATCTGCCAGGAAGTTTCATAACTATGTAGTTGTTTTTATATTTGTGCATGTTAAACATACTTCCATCAAAAACTATCACTTTGGTTACATAAAAGCGTAAAAGTTACGTAATCAACTAATGTTATTAATTATAGAACGGAATTCCCACCCCCCTCCCAATGTTACCATTACTACTGGCAATTCTATCATTCGCTACGTCATTTATTTACTGTACCAAAACTGTCAAACCGTAGTTTTGGCAAAGCGCAACTCTAGTCTGCCCTTAGCGACTGTAGTCTAATCCTTAAACCTGGACTTTCAACATGTTAGTGGTTGTTGTTTCTGCCATGGTTGCTGTTTCGCTCATGGTCGTTGTCTCGGCCATCGACAGTAAGTTGTGCTTTGATGTAGTTCCCATCCCTGTCGCTATCCAGGTGACCTCATTTCAGCATAACCTGTCTTTGACAGACCTATCTCTACACCAGCCGCCCAAGAAATTCCGAGGCTGATTTTGCTCCTGGCATATAAGCGATGTCGCAGCAGTAATGGCGAAGGCTTGAAATAACAACACACTTTTTATTAAGTTTGGTTCCAAGGGAGCAGTCGTGCGCAGCGACAGTGGTATATTTCAGAAAAAGGAAAGGGATTCAGCAATCAGTCGTAAACCCAATCTGTATTTTACTGTAGATCTGGATTTCTGCTATTCAATACCGATCGTCATAGCGTTTAAACTGCGTCTTATAGGGTCGTCCGGCTTGAGATAACACGTGTTGTCAAGGAGTTTAACACGTAACTTTTAAATAATCGTGAGTTGAACCTGGCTATAGCTGAAATCTATATCTGCAATAAAATACAGACTGGATTTGCGACTGATTGATGAATTCCTTCTCCTTTTTTAGAACAATAGGAATGTATTCCACCAGTCAGTTCTGAGTAGGCAGTGCCCAGCAGCAGTCATAACGTGTCAAAGTTGTGTCACAAATCGCAATGGTGCAATATCTCTAAATCAAGTGCTCGGTAAACTCTCCAGAATTCTTTCAAGAAGAGGGAAGTATGTATCAAGTTTGTCCCGCACACTTTGACGCCCGAACAAAAATAACGACACGTGGACACCTGCAGCTACTTGACTCAGATTTAAAACACATACACTTCTTTTGTAGGCAGAACAAAAAAGAGAAACAACGGTGACGAGACTTGTTGTTATCAACGCGAACCTACCACGAAACGACAGAGTGCCGCTTCACATGGTTATATGAAAGGTCTGTGTGTTGTACTCAGTTGGGGGGAGATTATTTAGAACACCTGAAACATTAAAACTACCACTTTAAATTTTGTCTATTATTTACTAATCCACTCTCAGAACATTATGAATTGATGCGAAAAGTACGCCTTACTCAGCGATTCGTTTTTTCCACTTTCTTTCAGTTACAGTTTTCAGTAACGACCCATGTAACTCTTCCATACATTATGTTCTTTATTATCAGTTTTTTCTCTTGTTTTCTTTGCAACATGCCGCCATCACTCCCTGGATCAATTCATTTCGTCTTCTCAGTTGCTTTCATCGCATTCCAAACGATGCTTATAGTCCCATTTCTGCATTCACTACGTTAGAGGTGGGAGTGCTGAATACAATCTTCTACATATTATTTTTTTACTGAATCACGGAAATCGCCTTCAACGGGCCAACATCTCCAATCTAACCACTTTCTTACTAGCAGCCGAAACGAATAAGTTTACTAGATGCTCACCTCTTTTGAACTTGATAATTTGAGACTTTGGGATATTAGTTCATGCATGTCTACTAAATGTATTTTATAAACATATAACTTTTAGTGCCTAACTGTCAATTGCTTGACTATCTACAAACTGAGTTCGCAGTAATTTTATATTCTTGTATGAAAGTAAGTTTCAGGTCAATGAGTTTTCGGAAGGGACGATATTTCTGTCGAGATGGAGACACCATGAGTGATCTTTTGAAAATAATTTATTATTCGGACAATAACATTTATTTCTGACCAATTTCGGCCGCCATCGGCCATTCTCATATTACAAAGTACAGGCCGTGGTTCAATCCCATCACCGCAGAAACTACGTAATCAATCAGCCTGAGGACGGACACTTATGCTGGAACCGATTAATTCATTAGAAATAAGTGCCACTTGAAATTAAATTAATTTCATATCAACAACTGCAGTACAACAACTACACAGCTGGCAAGAAGCGATACGTGCACAAATCACGAGCGCCTAATATTCGCTGAAATAGTCTCAACGGGTCTTTCTCGATGACGCTACTGTTTCTGAACATCGGTTATTTGGACATTTCATCAGAAGACATCATTCTAAAAATAAATAAGAAGTTCTGTGACAGTTGAATGTCATTGTATGACGAGCTGTAAGTGGTTGGGGGGCGGGGGCGGTTATGGTTGCAACCGAGAACTTGTTCAGTTGCTGTATCTTAGTCTTTGTACATCCAATATCCATTGCATCCTATTAAGTTAACAAGTCCGTAGACTTCTTTTCTATTCCGGGCAAAATAATTCAGTTATCAGGCAAATATTGCAACAGTTCGATATTGTAGGAAAAGGAAAAAGATTTGCACACATCATCTATAGACACAAGACTTAAATTATCTATTTCAAAGAAGAGACCGACTTAAATTTTCGATATTTTCCGTATCGACATTTTGAAATAGAATTTATTTCGATGTTGAACTTTGCCAATAAAAAAAGAAGCCTACATTGTATATATAGAATTTTAATAATTTATGAAATCATCATTTTTACCAGCTGTGTATTTGAAAAAGTATTTTAACTGAAACGTTGCTAGGAGTTGCTAAAGCTTAATTTTATGTGTGGAGTACAAAATAAATAGTTACTCGACGGAATAGGTAAGAAACATGTACAGCTTGTCAGAATATACGCTAATGTATAACAGCTGCTTTTACTGTGATAGCACTGTAAAAAGAAATTCCACGGTGAGCCGGAGCCTGTAGCTCGGGGAATAATTACCGAGGAAAAAAGATGCGGCATTAAACGCAGAGATGAATAAATTAAAAAGGGGTAGTAATAAATCAACGTAGTGGGAAGACTGTGTAATAGAACAAGTTCTTCCGCCTCCTCCTCTCCCAAGTATACGAACTCGTTTGGAATTCCGTTCCCCTTGACGGGTCACCGGTCGATCCTCAAGGGTGTAACAGTTTACCGAAATGTCGTCCTGCTCTGCGCTGCATCACGCTGAGGCAATGCAGACACCGAGACCTAACACAAGAGAGTGTATATATTTAGACGCTCGACCAACTACCAGGTATGAAAATAGCGGCAGGAGGGACAAGTCATACACACAGATGGAAGTTTGTGCTGCGTAACATGCGAGACCAATATTTTCACTTTCATCTTCACCTATCGTCTTATCTAACTGCGTGTTAAGATTGGCGCAGCCAGGGCGAAAGCTGAGCTCCACGCGTCAGAAGATGACAAGATGAATGATACACAAGGAACAGAAACTATTTGGACAAAGACAGCCCTCATCAACTACAAAGGAAAGAGATTGCTCGAGAGAAGTGATCTGGTAAGAAAACAGAAATGTGATGCCAATTAGTTCGTATAATACGTGAAACTTGCTTCAGTTCTCTCAACACACGTACGAAGATCTCCTTGTCGTATTCGGCCCCAGGAACTACTGTCGTCTGTTTGCAGCTATAACTACTAACGAAGGTGATGATAATTTAAACATCTATTTATAACATTTGTGCGCTGGTTAAGTCAGTGATGGAGAACATAATTTGACACATGAGGCGTCGTGGGTATTCCGATGTAAATGGCCACAAAAACTGCTAAGACAGTCATTACAGTACCGTGTCTACAGTTTGATTGCCTAGACGTAATTGTACTTTTTTTGGTGATTGCACGTATGAAATTTGTGTCTACTACGTATAAGGAAAATCGAATCGATAGTGATGTGCCAAAAACTTATGACCACTGCCCACTGCGAGAATGAAAGACACCTGTGGGGTTTCGGGCACGTAACTCTGTAAGGAAAGTATGGAGCACAGCAGATCCGATTGGGAGATCATAATTTTCTCCCCTGAATGCGAAAATATTTTGTTGTTGCTCACCTAGTTATGGAGGAATGATCATAGGAATAAAATAAGTATTATTTATCCCGAGCTCTGTGGAACGGTAGAGAAATAGTCTGAAGTGTGTTCAAAGCATCTCTGTCAGGCACTTGTTTGTGCAGGGTAGCCATGTAGATGTAGATGTTCAGATGTCCACGCCTCTCCAACGAACTTGAGGTCTGAGGTCTGCTTGCTCTATAAAACACGATAGGTCACCATCTCTACAGGTGTAGGCACAAGTGTTCCGGAGCACGCTAGGGTGATGGTCGTATCGTCAACTAGGCGAACGGCTGCTTAAAACTTACATTGCGTAACAGATGCATACCGGTGGAGGCAGTATTGTGCTATAGGGGCTATTCAACTGGGCTCCCATTCGTCCTGTGATAGTAATGAAAGGTACCACGTGAACATTAGTCTCGACCATCTACATTTCTTCATACTCGATGTCTTATTCGATTGTGAAGGAATCTTGCAACAGGTTAACTGTCCATGTCACAAGGCCAGAATGTTGCTACGTGGTTTGAAGAGTCTCTCCTGATCTGGGCCATATGGAACAAGTCCGGGAGCCAATCGGGCGCCTGCTACGCGTCCACAAACCACCGGCCAGTAATTTAAGACAAATGCATGAACTTTGCATAGACATCTCGTGACACATATCTCCGAAAATCTGCTAAGAACTTGACGGATCCATGCCACGCACAATAGCTGCTGTACTACTTTCCAAAGTTGGAAAATTTGTGCTAAGTTCCTATGGGACCAAACTGCTGAGGTCATCGGTCCCTGGTCTTACACACTACTTAATGTAACTTAAACTAACTTACACTCAGGACAACACACTCACCCATGCCCGAGGAATGACTCGAACCTCCAACGGGGGAGCCGCGCAAACCGTGGCAAGGCGCTCTAGACCGCGCAGCTACCCCGCTCGGCCTCCTAAGCTGGACTTTAACACTCCATTAAGCAGGTGCTTGTAACATTTTAGATCATCAACTTAAGCGTACTTAGACTTCCGTGTCGTCATGCTGTTCCAATGACCAACGTTTCGACCACTTCATGGAGGTATGTTCTGTCCGTGCAACTAAATGAAAGGCAGTTTGTTTATTGTCATACGCGTTTCGCATCTTTTATTTGTAAAGCAGCTTCAATGGTCTGTAACAACTGTTTCTTTCTATACATATAATAAATGTATTACCTGGTAGTTACAATTTGTTACTATGTTACATTTTGCCATTTTTTCTCTTGTTTTCCAGATTACAGTCACCTTTCGTGGCACAAATTACGTGACGGGAAATTATGGTTTGGTGTTGCGATTTCCAGCACCGTTAGCCCATGAGTATGGTCCTGCAGGTGTGTTCATTAATCTCCATGTTCCAGCTGGCCGATTTCCGACGTCCTTCCACCCATATTTGTTACAACACATCATTTACATCACTCGCACTTTGCATTTTGTGGTCAACATGTGTGTGTTTACGGTTTTTAGTATTGCCAGCTGGCATTGTGTGTTTATCTTCGCCTTTGGTTTGTGTTGTATGTGTGTGGTTTGATATTGTTAACTTGTGTGTGCGTGTGCCTGTATGTGTATGTATGTGTGTGTGTGTGTGTGTGTGTGTGTGTGTGTGAGAGAGAGAGAGAGAGAGAGAGAGAGAGAGAGAGGGGGAGGGGGGAGAGAGAGAAGGGAGGATGAGAGGAAGATTGATTAATTATTTATTCTGGTTATGTTTCAGATCTCTGTTTGTTATATTTTTATTAGTAACATGATCAGAGAGTTATTGCTTATATGGATTTGGTCATTAAGTAGTTTCTTTTTCATTGCAAGGGCTCTTTGTGTCTGAAAGTTCTTTTGTAATGTCAGGAGACTTTTGTTGTGATTTTTCACTTTAATAACTGTCATGTCTTGTTAAATGTTGAATGGTTCCTGACCATGTTTTATCAGGTGTCCAGTGAAGATAGAATGGCCATTTTCATACTTCCAGCTTCTTAAATGTTTTTATACCTACTTTTGAAGCTCCTACCTGTTATCCCCAGATATACTGATTCATATTCTTGGCACTCTAACTTGTATAAACCTGCTCCTCGTTATTTATGTGGTTTTTCTGTTGTTTGTAAATTTGACTGGAGAGTGTTTCTTGTTCTGTGAGCAATGTGTGATCCCTGTTTCTTTAATATACCGAGTGATCAAAAAAGTATAAATTTGAAAACTTAATAAACCACGGAATAATGTAGATAGAGAGGTAAAAATTGACACACATGCTTGGAATGACATGGGGTTTTATTCGAACCAGAAAAAACACCCCATATTACTGGATGCGTGAAAGATCTCTTGCGCGCGTCGTTTGGTGATGATCGTGTGCTCAGCCGCCACTTTCGTCATGCTTGGCCTCCCAGGTCTCCAGACCTCAGTCCGTGAGATTATTGGCTTTGGGGTTACCTGAAGTCACAAGTCTATCGTGATCGACCGACATCTCTAGGGATGCTGAAAGACAACATCCGACGCCAGTGCCTCACCATAACTCCGGACATGCTTTACGGTGCTGTTCACAACATTATTCCTCGACTACAGCTATTGTTGAGGAATGATGGTGGACATATTGAGCATTTCCTATAAAGAACATCATCTTTGCGTTGTCTCACTTTGTTATGCTAATTACTGCTATTCTGATCAGATGAAGCGCTACATGTCGGACATTTTTTGAACGTTTGTATTTTTTTGGTTCTAATAAAAACCCATGTCATTCCAAGCATGTGTGTCAATTTGTACCTCTCTATCTATATTATTCCGTGATTTGTGATTTCCCTAAATCGCTTCAGGCAAATGCCGGGATGGTTCCTTTGAAAGGGCACGGCCGATTTCCTTCCCAATCCTTCCCTAACCCGAGCATGAGCTCCGTCTCTAATGACCTCGTTGTCGACGGGACGTTAAACACTAACCACCACCACCACCACCGTGATTTATTCAGTTTTCAAATTTATACTGACTTTTTGATCACCCTGTATTTACCACCCTGAGTGTGGCTTTGTGTTTGTATGTTAAAGTGTACCATTTTTTCTGTTCATCATGCCATGAGTGTTACGGTTTGTGTTTGTGTGTGTGCTGTAGCATCTGTGGTTTTTTTTTGCTGTTTGTGTTGCAACTGGTCTTCCCCGTGCGCTGTGTTTACTACTGGGCATGGGCCACTTCTGAACTCACAGTTCGTTACTTCATGCCACACTTATTATCTGTTGTCAAGAATGTTACAGAAATCGGTTATTGTATGGTTGACAGGAATCGGGAAGAGTGGAGGAGACGTTCATTATTGGTAGTTCTTTCGATTAAAATGTCTATTGGCTAATATTGAGAAGCCAAAGCAATGACGCAATATTGCACCGGGCCGGTATGTTTAGTGCTGTGCGGGATGGGGCAACCTCGTGATCGCTGTCGGCGGGCTACTGGTGGCAGTCAAGAACGCGGCAGTCCGTGAATCACGTCGGCGGGCCGATGTGCAGTTCTAATAGCCCCTCGTATCTCATTCCTGGAGGTAAGTGGCTGTCTACTGCGCGAACTGCTCCGAACTGTATACTCTTGTATAGTCTTGTAGCACTCACTGTGTAGCTCTGCCATCACTTACTTGCTGTCTTCTCCAAGCCGTTAGTGTTTCCTGTGTTACTTTACATGTGTTTTAATGAAGCGCTCCGCCTAACCGATGTTTACTATACCACATCCGCAAATGATTTCATCGTCTCAACTCATGTGCTGGCGCAACTGTTGGTGGTTGCAGCGCAGATCCGAAGAGTGTTGAGATCCCCCAAGATAGGTGGAACAGTTTTGCTCGCTCTTACGAGCACGGGGCGTCACCTGATGTTTGAATATATATTTAAGCGGTAAAAAGACACTTATTTGATGGCACTTCTACATATATCCCACGTAATAGCGCAGGTGATACCTTTCATTGCACAACGTAAGACAATTCGCTCGTGTTACAACTTTCTTTTCGTCTACGATGGGAATATTAAGCTTGGACGAGCAAGAACGAAGTGCTCTGATCAAAAAGGATGTAAGATGGGGTTGTTGTCTTCCGCCCCTACTGTTCAATCTGTACATCGAAGAACAATGTTGGAAATAAAAGCCGCGTGGGATTAGCCGAGCGGTCTGGGGCGCTGCAGTCATGGGCTGTGCGGCTGGTCCCGGCGGAGGTTAGAGCCCTCCCTCGGGCATGGGTGTGTGTGTTTGTCCTTAGGATAATTTAGGTCAAGTAGTGTGTCAGCTTAGGAACTGATGACCTTAGTAGTTAAGTCCCATAAGATTTCACACACATTTGAACATTTTGGAAATAAAATAAAGATTTAGGACTGTAATTAAAATACAGGGTAAAAGGATATCAATGGTACGATTCGCTGATGATATTACTATCCTGAGGGAAAGTGAAGAAGAATAACATGATCTGCTGAATGGAATGAACAATCTAATGAGTGCAGAATACGGATCGCTAGGATCGATAGTAAATCGGAGAAAGATGAAAGTAACGAGAAGTAGCAGAAATGAGATCACTGAGAAACTAAACATCAGGACTGATGGTCACGGAGTAGATGAAGTTGATAAATTCTACTGCCTAGGCAGCAAAATAACCAATGAGGATGTCAAAAGCTCTGGCAAAAAGGGCCTTCCTGCCCAAGAGAAGTCTACTAGTATCAAACACAGGCCTTAATTTGAGGAAAAAGATCCGCGAATGTACGTTTGGAGCACAGCACTGTATGGTAGTGAAACACAGAGTGGGGAAAAAAAAGAACAGAAGGAAATTAAGAATCTGAGATGTGGTGCTACAGATAAGGAATGAGGAGGTTCTGCGTAGAATCGGAGAGGAAAGGAATACGTGGAAAACAGTGACAAGGAGAAGGGACAGGATGGTAGGATATCTGTTAAGACATGAGGGAATGACTTCCATGGTACTAGAAGGGGCTATAGAGGGCAAAAAGAAAAAGAAAACAAAAAAGACTAGTGTGTGCTAAAAAGTAATGCCACCGAATTTTTTACGTTAAAAATCTTAAAGTTTTTTCAACAAAAGTAACGTTATCATCATTGGACGCCTTTATTAATCATGTCTACATATGTACGCGTCTGTTGAGGACGCTACAACATCATTTCGTTTTTCACCGCTTCATCGGTACCAAAGTGAAATCCTCAAAAGTGTTCTTTAACTTCTGAAAACGGATGAAAACCAGATGGAGCCAAGTTGGGACTGGGTGGTGGATGACGGATGAGACTGTTTGGTGTCGCCCGAAGAACGAGAGCCCGTGGCCAAGTTGGTACCTCTGGATGGAACCACAATGAAGCACATTCGCTGCCAGACTCAACGACGAATGAGAGAAGTCGTCGTGTACACGCCATGAAGAGTTCCATACGCCATCGCTGCAGAGTTCTAACTTACATCAAAGTGGACTGTCTCTCCGACCAGTTTGCAATCACCGTCGATGACGACAGCATTGTCTCGTTACTGCCAGTAACTGCATTTGACAGAACCAATATAGAAATTTATAGTCCGTTCTACTTTGAAAGAACGGGCTACGACCTTGTTTTGCATCAAGTGATACGTTAGTGTTCAGCGACCGTAATAAACATACATTACATTCCTCTAGCCATGGATTGTTGTAAAGTTAAGTATTTCACCTTGTTCAAGTTATAATAGAGCAGTGGTTCCCAGTATTTCTTAGACTATTAGCCCTGATGGCCATCAGACATTAGCTAGTACCGCAGCCTTCCTCCCCGCTCCCCCTGCCATCTGTAGCCCCTCCCCCTGCCCAAATTATCACTAACTATAACACCTATCTAAACTGCAGTGTGAAAGACTTCTCTTATTTTTGAAATGATGAAAGATGATTGGTATTTAGTTTGTGTGTGTTTGTGTGTTTGTTTGTTAGAATGAATGATGAAGGAATTCGTGGTGCATCGCAAGTGCTAAGCACTACTCCCTCTCACATAAGAAAGCTAACTATCCACAGTGAAAGTAGACACTTGATATGAAACATAATTCCCCTGAATTACTCCTCTCCATTGCTGTATTTGCTTGACCTACACACCGCATCCAAAGTTAAAATCAATCAAGTTAAAATGTGTGCGCTGTACTTGTTTGCTGCACTCCTTGTGCCGGCGTGGTTTGAAGCGTCCTGTCATGGACTGCGCGGTCCCTCCCGCCTCGGGCATGGGTGTGTGCGTTGTTCTTACCATAAGTTAGTTTAAGTTAGTTGAATTGGTGTGTAAGTCTACGGGCAGATGAACTAAGCAGTTTGGTCCCTTAGGAATCCACACACATTTGAACGTTTTTTGAACTGCACTCCTTCCTTCTGAACTAGCAGAAATTGAAAGACTTGTTTTGTGTCTAACCACAGCTTCTAATAGCAACAGTAATAATAATAATAATAATAATAATAATAATAACAATATGTCCGCCCCCGGTGGCTGAGTGGTCAGCGCGACAGAATGTTAATCCTAAGGGATCGGGCTCGATTCCCGGCTGGATCGGAGATTTTCTCCGTTCAAGGACTCGGTGTGGTGTTTTCCTAATCACCATCATCTCCTCCCCATCGACGCGCAAGTCACTGAAATGGCGTCATATCGAAAGACTTGCACCCGAAGAACGGTCTACCCGACGGGAGGTCCTAGTCACACATTTACATTTATAATAATATCATTGTGTACAGCGCTATAGTAGCCCTTATGTGGTTACTGCTATGTCGTGCTGTCACTTTATTCCTGCTGTGTCGTGCTGTCACTTTATTCATTTATCTGTTTCTAAATGAGTAATGTAGCAATTTCTCGACTACTACTGGGCCGGCCTGAGTGGCCGAGCGGTTCTAGGTGCTACAGTCTGGAACCGCGCGACCGCTACGGTCGCGGGTTCGAATCCTGCCTTGGGCATGGATATGTCCTTATGTGTTAGGTTTAAGTAGTTCTAAGTTCTAGAGCACTGATGACCTCAGAAGTTAAGTCCCATAGCGCTCAGAGCCATTTGAACCATTTGACTACTACTGGTACTATCTACATCTTGGAGAAGACATTTTCTTTAGATATTAGCATTTGTTGAGTATATTTCTCAGTTTTATCACCAGCGACGTACAGGAAAAAGCGCAACATATGTGTGTAGTGGGGGGACTACGTGAGGCCGGCGGGGGTGGCAGAGCGGTTTTAGGTGCTACAGTCTGGAACCGCGCGACCGCTACGGTCGCAGGTTCGAATCCTGCCTCGGGCATGAATGTGTGTGATTTTCTGAGGTTAGTTAGGTTTAAGTAGTTCTAAGTTCTAGGGGACTGATGACCTTAAGCGTTAAGTCCCATAGTGCTCAGAGCCATTTGAACCATTTGATTTTACTATGTGAGGAACCTGCAACATCCAACGCATTAATGGTACTAATTAAGAAATAGTAAATATTCATTATATAATCAATATTAGAATCTTACAAAATTATTATATTAATAATTATCTATTGAAAATAATTTAGTTTGTTGATTGAAACAGAATCTGATCAGTTTTTACCCCTCAGAAAATTTAATTTTACCCCTCAGGGAGTAATTACCCACAGGTTGGGAACCACTGTAATGAAGTGAGCTAACATTCTATGTGTGTTGTTTTATCGGCTCGGCCTCCTCAAGATATGAATCTAAGAACCTACCACTACGTTGACGAGTGTTACTTCGTCCTGCACAACACAATAAACCCAAGGTGGCGGATTGTTGCTGTTGTCGCAGCGTTCGTGCTTGCTATGTCACTGTCATGCTGAAAGAAACTGTGCTCCATGTGTGGACGAACTCTTTTAGTTCGAGAAACGATTACAGTATGTCGTTTCTCACCAACCAACATAGTTACGTTACACACCGCAGTGTTACACGCTACAATTCGGAGCCCTTTAGCGGCAAAGAGCTGGAAATATGTAGATATGAAGAAGAAAGGTGTAGGATGTTAATAACGTTTTGTTTCATTTAAAAACCATTAAGAGTTTTCGTGTCACAATTTAGGGAGCATTAGGCTTCAGCATGCCGTTGCATATTTGTCGCACCGCTCTGCCTGAGTCATGTGTTTGAATAGTGAACTGTATATAAGAATTAACTGCCAAAATACCAGAACGTGTACGTATCATTGCGATATTCAGAAACGAATTAAGTGATTATCACAATAGGAAGCGCTTGAGAGTGATTCCTACTTACTTACGTGAATAAAGTGTGAACAATGCACTTCGTAGCCCGCCCGGTTGGCCGTGCGGTCTAACGCACTGCTTTCCGGGCGGGAAGGAGCGCCGGTCCCCGGCACAAATCCGCCCGGCGGATTTGTGTCGAGGTCCGGTGAGCCGGCCAGTCTGTGGATGGTTTTTAGGCGGTTTTCCATCTGCCTCGGCAAATGCGCGCTGGTTCCACCTCAGATACACTATGTCGGCGATTGCTGCGCAAACACGTTTCCACGTACGTGTACATCACCATTACTCTACCACGCAAACATAGGAGTTACACTCCGTCTGGTGTGAGACGCTCCCTGGGGGGTCCACCGGGGGCCGAATCGCACAATAACCCTGGGTTCGGCGTTGAGGTGAAGTGGACTGCGGTAGTCGTCGTATGGCTGCGGACGACTGCGGCTGCTGCGAGGACGGAACCTCTCCGTCGTTTCTAGGTCCCCGGTTAACATAACATAACATAACTTCGTAAAAGAATTATTTTCCGAATGCGTACGGTATTACCAGAATTGTCGAAATTTGGAACTATGTGGAAACATTTTAGTTCTAGGCGCGCAGTCCGAAACTGTGCGACTGCTACGGTTGCAGGTTCGAATCCTGCCTCGGGCATGGATGTGTGTGATGTCCTTAGGTTAGTTAGGTTTAAGTAGTTCTAAGTTCTAGGGGACTGATGACCACAGCTGTTAAGTCCCATAGTGCTCAGAGCCATTTTTGAAACATTTTAGTATTCCTAGGAACAACAGGGCCACAGAGGAAGGAACAGTCCCCGCTTTATTTAAGGTCGGGGTCTGAGCCGTGCCGGCTCGAGTCGAATCTTTCGCTCATTTATTTGTCTGATTTACTGGCATTCCGGTAGATGGTACGACTGTACTGTAGTGTCTCAGGACTTATCGTTGCCGTGCTGACGTGAAAAACAAGCCCTGTGTGTCTGCCGCGGCGTCAGTAACAACCGAGTCCTAAACTACGACGCTAACTTGCGGCAGTGAGTTCTAGTCCTTGACTAGCTTTGCGAGGACGTAGGTCGGATAAAGCCTATCGATTTTAGAGAGTAAGCTTCGTTGCATATCTTTGGTTCCCATATATTCCGGATATCGTTGAGAACTGCAGGATAAACCTCCTGGCCGTGTCGAAGTCAATCCTTTAATTCTTTATCACAGCTTTCCCGTGCTTAATATCTTTAGGGGGCCCAAAGTTTATTATTTTAAATTTGTATACCTATCTGAGGTATACGTGATAAAACCCGGTCTTTGTTATGCATCTGATAATGTCCACATTCAAACATGAAATGAAAAATATTAGATTATTGTGATACTTCTGTAAAGTCATTTAATGAATAACTTTTACTTTTTGCTCCATTTATTGTTGGAATACACGTTGAGTTTGATTTTTCGTTTATGCTGGTGCGAGTGCGCCATTTATTCCAAAAATGGCTCTGAGCACTATGGGACTTAACATCTGAGGTCATCAGTCCTCTAGACTTAGAACTCCTTAAACCTAGCTAACCTAAGGACATCACACACATCCATGCCCGAGATAGGATTCGAACCTGCGACCTCAGCAGCAGCGAGGTTCCGGACTGAAGAACCTAGAACCGCTAAGCCACAGTGGCCGGCTGCGCCATTTATTGCACGCTGTTTTTCACAATTTATAACAAAAGTCATAAAATGAGATTTTTTTGCTCTTTGCATTTCGTTTTAGTTGCTGGAGCGGTCTTAAGGGCGCCATAAAATTGTACGAGCAAGACCTTTCCCTTTATACAGCGAAGTGTCAGTTCCTGGATCGCTGAAAGTGATTCCTGCAACTTCCTCCGGTGCAAGTGTACTCATGGCCTTTGATGCTTTTTTCTTTTCACTCTGTGAACAGGAGAATAGCTGAGACTCCCAACATTTACACTGACTGTAGGTACTGAAAAGGCACACCTGTTTTCCTACGAACCGTTCCACAATATGCATTGGCTTTCACCATTAGGCAAGTACATCATTAGAATAAATTAACAGACACACAAGCAGAGTGCCCTCATAATTTGCTATCATTATTACGTCCCATTTCGGTCAAGCAATATATAGAGACAAAATAACAAAATGCGTACTTACCGCAAAGCAGTCCGGATGTTGCATGCATGACGCGTCCCGATGGAAATCCTCAGAAAACTGAAACAGAAATAACAATGATGTGAGCTCTGTAATCTTGTTTTATGAAACTATATTACAATATGTTTCTTCTGTACCCCTGTTATGATAGAATATACCTGGTAAATGAGGATAATATTTGCAAGATGCAAGATGTAGCTAATATATGCCATACATATTTCTTTACCTGTGTTTCACTTTTGTGACAGGATCTACATTTTTATTTATTAATTTGATTTCCTCCAGAGGTTTTATACTGTTGACGAATGGCGTCTCTAAATGACAAGAAAATATGGACTTTTTTTTCTTTTATATTTCCTGTGCCTCAGAGCTGCAATTTGACGCAACGTGCTCAATTATTTGTTGGATATATTCTAATCATTCTCTTCCCCTACAGTCCTTGCCCTCTTCGACTCCGCTTCTAACATGAAAGTTATTCCTTCGGGTTTTAACATCCTGACATCGTATCCCTTCTTCTGGCCAATATTTTCCGTTTATTCCTTTCTATCCGATTCTGTCGAAAACCTCCACATTTCTTATCAGTTCACTTAAATTTGTGCGTTCTTACTAGGATTACGGAAATAAAATGGCCGTATTTGCAACAAATAGTCTGAAAACGGTCAACGTAGAAACTCTTTCCAGAAGTTCAACGGAATGACGTTGACTCCATCACTGCAGTGTGATATTGAATACCAAAATTTATAGGAAAGATTAAGAACATATTTTTTGTGTTCATCTTAGTTTTCGTAACTTCATACTATATGTTGTCTCTCTCAACATCACTATTATTTTTCTACGTGCGCAGCCTCTAAAGAAAGCTGTGGGATGATAGATATGTCATTTATTACGCTCCTCTTGACGATCAAATAGTTATGGCAAAGCGTTGAGTTCTTTCACCAACAGGATTGGAACTGGTTTCTGCTAGGTGGAGACCCACTACATTGGCACGCATTTGTGACCTCTGCTAAGGAAGTGAATCACTTCCTGAGTGACTGTAATCACCAGATCGCCTAGAAGCTCGATATGTCATTACTCATACTCTTTACTTTCTTTTTCACTGTTGCCGGATTGGAGTTAAAATTTTCGAACCTCTTCCATCAACGTTCTTTTTTAAAACATTATACGTATAAGAGTGTAGTTGCCACAACAGCCTATATTTGAAGACCACGATGTTATGCAATATGTACATGGAGCAAGCTATCAAGTGATCAAGGAGACTTTTGGAAAGGGAATTTGAATTCAAAAGGAAGAAATAAAAACTTTTATGTTCGGCGATGGCATTTCAGCTCCGTCGGTGACGGTGAAGGACTTGAAAAAGTATTTGCTCACTCTGGATACTGAAAAGAGTTTATAAGATGATCATTAACAAAAGTAAAAGGTAGTCGAATTAAATCAGGCGATGTTGAAAGAAGATTAGAAGATGGGATATCGAATGCAGTAGATGAATTTCGTTATTTTGGCGACAACATAATTGAAGATACTTGAAACAGAGTGGGTATAAAACGCAGGTTATCAATAGTAAAGTTTCTGAAAAACATAAATTTCCTGAAGTTGAACATAAATTTAAACGTTAGGAACTCTTTTCTGAAAGTGTTTGAGGTGGTATTTGAAGTGTAGATTTTTACGGAAGTGAAATGAGGGTGATAAACAGTTCAGACAAGAAGAGGACAGAGGATACTATAGGAGAATGCTAGAGAATAGGTGGATAGCTCGGACAACTACTGAGCAGGTACTGGATTAAACTGGGGAGAAAAGAAATTTAGGAAGAGATCTATTGACAGGACACATCCGAACGTTGTACTCCGCTTTCCCACGCTGTACTCTTGTCAGCCACTACTACCTGCTGTGACGTCGGTGAATAGTCACGACAGCAAACCATCACGGTCGCTAACATAGTTCACCAAGTATTAATGGTTCTTGTACGGATAGTGCTCTAATTACCACCTTTCCATTCAATGTTGGAATGCCGGTGAAGGAAATAAGAGCAGGCGTGATTATGACGTTGCCATTGCAATAACATTCCCTAGAAAACTCTTCATATCATGTAGCATTGTTTCGTGAACGTTTGGAAGCAGAAGTCAGAAGGCTGCAATGGGTTGGTGGTGGCGTGTTTGTTGCTGCCACAAGTAGTGTAACCTGTCGCGAAATTGAAGTAGATAGTTCCTGTGAGTTAGTATGGGCAGACTCATTGTTACCAACCGGAATAAAATAATAACTGGATTCTTTTACCGACCTGCCAATTCAGATGATACAGTTGCTGAAAGATTCAAAGAAAACTTGAATTTGATTCCAAACACATACCCGACTCATGCGATTATAGTTGGTGGTGACTTAAATTTACCCTAGATATGTTGGAGAAAATACATGTGTAATTCAAGAAGGTACTCATAAATCATCATCCGACGTTGTGCTAAACGCATTCTCTGAAAATTGTTTCGAGCAGTTAGTTAATGGACCCATAAGAGTAGTAAACGGTTGTGAAAACACAGTTGACCTCTTAGCAACAAATAAACCTGAGTTAATGATGATCATCAAAACGGGTACAAGGATTAGTGAATACAGGATTGTCATAGCGAAATTAAATACTGTAACCCCCAAATCCTCAAAAAATAAACGAAAAATATACCTATACGAAAAGCAGATAAAAATTCAGAGACAATCTCCACTCCTTCCAAATGAATGATATAAGTGTAGACCAGATGGGGCTTGAATTCAGAGAAGTAGTATCGGTAGCAATTGAGAGATGTATATAAAATAAATTAACAAATGATGGAGCTGATCCTCCTTGGTACACAAAACGGGTCAGAACACTGTTGCAAAAACAACGAAACAAACATGGCAAATTTAAACAGACTCAAAATCCCTGAGATTGGCGATCCTTTACAAAAGCTCGAAATTTAGTTCGGACTTCAATGCGAAATGCTTATAACAGTTTCCACAACGAGACTTTGTCTCAAAACCTGGCAGAAAATCGAAAGAGTTTGTGGTCGTATGTGAAGTATGTTAGCGGCAAGAATCAATCAATGCCTTCTCTGCGCGACAGCAATTGAGATACTATCGAAGACATTGCTGCCAAAGCAGAGTTACTAAACACAGCCTTTCGAAATGTCTCCACAAAATAAGACGAAGTAAATATTCTAGACTTTGAATCAAAAACAGCTGCCAATGTGAGTAACGCAGAAGTAAATATCCTTGGAGTAGTGAAACAACTTAAATCATTTAATAAAAGCAAGTCTTCTGGTCTAGACTGTATACTAATTAGGTTCCTGATGCATTAGCTCCATACTTGACAATAATATACAACCGTTTGCTCGACGAAAGATCCGTACCCAAAGACTGGAAAGTTGCACAGGTCACACCGATATTCATGAAAGGTAGTAGGAGTAATCCACTAAAAAACAGGCCCATATCGTTAACGTCGATATGCAGCAGGATTTTAGAACATATGTTGTGTTTGAACATTATGAATTACGTCGAAGGAAACGGTCTAATGACACACAGTCAACAACGGTTTAGAAAACATCGTTCCTGTGAAATACAACTAGCTCTATATTCACGTGAAGTGCTGAGTGCTATTGACCAGGGATTTCAGATCGATTCGGTATTACTTGATTTCCAGGAGGCTTTTGACACTGCACCACACAAGTGGCTTATAGTCAAACTGCGTGCTTCTGGAATATCGTCTCAGTTATGTGACTGGATTTGTGATTTCCTGTCAGAGAGGCCACAGTTCGTAGTAACAGACGAGAAGTCATCGAGTGAAACAGAAGTGATTTCTGCCGTTTCCCAAGGTGGTGTTATAGGCCTTTTGCTGCTCCTTATCTATATAAACGATTTGAGAGACAATCTGAGCAGCCGTCTTCGGTTGCTTGCAGGTGACGCTGTCGTTTATCGAGTAATAAAGTAATCAGAAGATCAAAACAAATTGCAAAACGATTTATAAAAAATATCTGAATGGTGCGAAAAGCGGCAGTTGACCCTAAGTAACGAAAAGTGTGAGGTCATATTCATGAGTGCTAAAAGGAATCCGTTAAACTTCGGTTACACGATAAATCAGTCAAATATAAGGGCCGTAAATTCAACTAAATACCTAGGAATTACAATTACGTGCATCTTAAATTGGAAGGAACACATAGAAAATGTTATGGGGAAGGCTAACCAAAGATTGCGTTTTATTGGAGGACACTTAGAAAATGTAGCCGATCTACTAAGGAGACTGCCTGCACTACGCCTGTACGCTCTCTTTCAGAATACTGCTGAGCGGTGTGGGATCCTTATCAGATAGGACAGACGGAGTACATCGAAAAAGTTCAAAGAAGGGCAGCAAGTTTTGTATTATCACGAAATATAGTGTCACTGAAATGATTCAAGATTTGGGCTGGACATCATTAACAGAAAGGCGTTTTTCGTTGCGACGGCACCTTCTCACGAAATTCCAATCACCAACTTTCTCCTCCGAATGCGAAAATATTTTGTTGACACCGACCTGTATAGGGAGAACCGATCACCACAATAAATAAGGAAAATAAAAGCTCGTACAGAAGGATATAGATATCCGTTCTTTCCGCTCGCTATACGAAATTGGATTAATAGAGAATTGTGAAGGTGGTTCGATGAACCCTCTGCCAGGTACATAAATTTTATTTGCAGAGTATCAGTGTAGATGTGTAGATGTAGAAATAGATTTTAGCAATGTAGGAGATAAGGTGACACATTAATTTCTTACTTCCGTTAAAGTGGCATTAATAAAAAAGCTTTCCTAAATTTTGTCATTACGTGTCTTTGCCTGTGAACATTAAATATATCGTTTTTACAAATGTTATCCACACTACATTACTGAGAATACATACGATATACTTGTGATTCGTCACATGAAGAGAGCATTACCATAATATGGGATCTGTGCAAAAATAAGCATGTTTTAGCAACTTTGTGTTCATCAAACACGAACAACACCCAACAGCCACAAACTTAACCTCAGTCATTAACGACAACCTTTAAATGACAATAATCGTCTCGACTGTCAGCGCACTGTTTTATTTATTTATCATCTCATGGCGTGTTTCGAGATAACCCAACCGTCATATCTGTTAAACTCAATATGAGGATATTTTGCCAGAGAATATTTTTATTCCGTCTTTTATAACTACAAGAAAATGCGAGTTTATTGAAGTAAAACGTCATCAGTGGTCTGCAATTAAAGATACTTACGTTCTGATTTGTTTTCTAGATCGAAAAACAGTTCGTTAACAAATTGTGGGTTTTTGCTTACGGCAATTCTGCTTGGCTATTTGCCTTCGTCAGCTAATGTTTGACAGCACGTCTTAGAAACCAACAATTTGTTAACGAACTGTGTTTCGAGCTAGAAAACAAATCTAATTGTCAGTATCTTTAATTACAGACCACTGATGATACATGACGCGTGTGGTGAGAAAATGCGCATTTTCTTGTAGTTGTAATGACGAAACAAAAATATTCTCAGGAATTATAAAGCAGCAACGGACAATATGGCTACATAAATGAAGAATTTAATGATATTTTCTTTTTATTTGATCTAATGTTGAGGTTTACCCGAAATATGTCATGAGATGGTACATTAAATTTTAAAAAATGGGCGTACAAGACAAGTGTGTTATTATTTAGTGTCAAAGATTGGCATAGATCCTCTGAGAGACTGTTTGTCTGAAACCTTTGAATTGTTCATTTTGAAATATTGTTATTTATCTGCCATCTTCCACGTGATGTTGATTTTAACTTTCTTGAAGCAGTAATAGCACACGGTCCCTGACTTCAGCCGTCGCACGGACGCCAAAATGGAAAATATTGAAATAAACGAAATCGGAATTGAAAAACAACTGCTATCACTTAGTAGCGGAAAAGCATCCGGACCAGACGAGATACCCTTAAGATTCTACAGTGATTATGCTAAAGAACTTGCCCCCTTTCTATCAGCAATTTATCGTAGATCGCTGGAAGAACGTAAAGTACCTAGCGACTGGAAGAAAGCGCAGGTCGTTCCCATTTTCAAGAAGGGTCATAAATCAGATGCGAATAATTATAGGCCTATTTCGCTTACGTCAATCTGTTGTAGAATAATGGAACATGTTTTGTGTTCTCGTATTATGACGTTCTTAGATAATACAAATCTCCTTCATCATAACCAACATGGATTCCGCAAACAGAGATCATGTGAAACTCAGCTCGCCCTATTTGCCCAAGAAATTCACAGTGCCGTAGACACTGGCGAGCAGATTGATGCCGTATTCCTGGACTTCAGGAAGGCATTTGATACGGTTCCGCACTTACGTTTAGTGAAAAAAATACGAGCTTACGGAATATCGGACCAGGTTTGTGATTGGATTCAGGATTTCCTAGAAGAAAGAACACAACATGTCATTCTTAACGGTTCAAAATCTGCAGATGTAGAGGTAATTTCGGGAGTACCGCAGGGAAGCGTGATAGGACCTTTATTGTTTACAATATACATAAATGACTTAGTTGACAACATCGGTAGCTCCGTGAGGCTATTTGCAGATGACACGGTTGTCTACAAGAAAGTAGCAACATCAGCAGACTCGTATGTACTCCAGGAGGACCTGCAGAGGATTAATGCATGGTGCGACAGCTGGCAGCTTTCCCTAAACGTAGATAAATGTAATATAATGCGCATACATAGGGGCAGAAATCCATTCCAGTACGATTATGCCATAGGTGGTAAATCATTGGAAGCGGTAACGACCGTAAAATACTTAGGAGTTACTATCCGGAGCGATCTGAAGTGGAATGATCACATAAAACAAATAGTGGGAAAAGCAGGCGCCAGGTTGAGATTCATAGGAAGAATTCTAAGAAAATGTGACTCATCGACGAAAGAAGTAGCTTACAAAACGCTTGTTCGTCCGATTCTTGAGTATTGCTCATCAGTATGGGACCCTTACCAGGTTGGATTAATAGAAGAGATAGACATGATCCAGCGAAAAGCAGCGCGATTCGTCATGGGGACATTTAGTCAGCGCGAGAGCGTTACGGAGATGCTGAACAAGCTCCAGTGGCGGACACTTCAAGAAAGGCGTTACGCAATACGGAGAGGTTTATTATCGAAATTACGAGAGAGCACATTCCGGGAAGAGATGGGCAACATATTACTACCGCCCACATATATCTCGCGTAATGATCACAACGAAAAGATCCGAGAAATTAGAGCAAATACGGAGACTTACAAGCAGTCGTTCTTCCCACGCACAATTCGTGAATGGAACAGGGAAGGGGGGATCAGATAGTGGTACAATAAGTACCCTCCGCCACACACCGTAAGGTGGCTCGCGGAGTATAGATGTAGATGTAGTTTACGTTATCGTACCATATGTCATTCACAAGGCGTTGTAGACATCTAGGATGGTCTGTGTACAATCTTTCTAAATCAGATCGCCTGTTTTTGAAACGCATAAACCAGTCGTAATTCTATGCCTGGCCTAATTCAAAAGCAGGTTTCAACAGATTTAGCATTCCTCCAGCGGTTTCCCCAACTATGAAACAAAACTTAATACAAGCATACTGCTCTTTCAAGTTAACCATCGCAAAGCCTATAACTCACCCAAACAGGACGATGGAAATACGCCCCCCCCCCTTCCCCCGACCTCCGCCTCCTCTCTACAACTAATCAAATAACCGAGCTCGTAACCACTTGCTGCACTGCTTCTGAAAGCCGTATGGGGAGACACCGACCAGTGTTTTAGTCGAGTCACCATTTGCGTGCAAAATTCAGATTTAGGAAACTTTTGGATACTACCTCGTAGTTAGCGAGCGATCGCGTCGGACATCCTTTTGTCTGGGTAGTGCATCACCTCGACGGGGCATGGACTCGACAAGTCTTTGGAAGTCACCTGCAGAAATGTTGAGCCATGCTGCCTCCATAGCCGTCGATAACTACGGAACTGTTGGCGGTGTAGGTTTTCGTGCACGAACTGATCTTTCAATTATGTCCCATGAATGCTCTATTAGATTCACATTGGGCGATCGCTCGAATTGTCCAGAATGTTGTTCAACCCAATCGTGAAAAGTTGTGGCCTGGTGACATGGCGCATTGTCGTCCATAAACATTCCATCGTTGTTTGGCAACATGAAGTCCAGAAATGGCTGCAAATGGTCTCCAAGTAGCTAAATATAACCATGTGCAGTCAATCATCGGTTCATGCCAAACCATGTAAATACAGCCAATACCATTATGGAGGCTGCGCCACACTCGAACCCTACCATCAGCTCTTAGCAACTGAAAACGGACTCATCTGACGATGTCACTGTTTTCCAGCCGTCTGGGGCCGAAACGATATGGTCAGGATCCAAGGAGAGTTCCTGCAGGCGATGTCGCGCTGTAAGCAAAGGCACTCGCCTTGGTAATCTGCTTGCTGTAGCCCATTAACGCCTAATTTCACTGCACTGTCGTAACGGATACATTCTTATTACGTCCCACGTTGATTTCTGCTATTATTTCATACAGTGTTGCTTGTTTATTATCAGCGACAGTTCTACACAGCTGCCACTGCTCTCGGTCGTTAAATGGCGACCGTCGGCCACTACGTTGTCCGCCGTGGTGATAACTAAGACCTTAAATTTGGAGTTTCGACACACTCCTGACACTGTGGGCCTCGATTTCTGAGACTGAATATTTCATGCGTGTAGTTCCAACTAACGTTCCGCCTTCGAAGTGTTCTAATTCCTCTCGCTTTACCGTAATAAAGTCGAAAACATTTCTACACGAATCACCTAAGTATAAGTTACAGCTACGCTAATGCACTGTCCTTTTATAATTTGTGTATGCGATACTTATACTGTATGCGAGGTGCTACAATAAAGTAATGAGACTGATTTTCTTTGCAAGATGTGGCAACCCTGCAGCCTTGCATAGACACAATATCTTTGACCTTGGTCTATAAGCTGCTTCTAGTCCAAGCGCCACATCGATGCAACTGCTCAGTCGTGAGTTGTCCTGTAATAAGTTAACACCTGTTTGTGTCTCTCGTCACGGAAATGGAACCGCATAATATTGCGCAACAGTATACCATTTCTTTTTGCGTTAAATTGGGTGAAAACGCGACGACAACTTACAGTAAGCTTCAGAAGGCTTTGGGCGAGGAGGTTATGTCAAGACCACACGTTTTTCGTTGGCATAAAATGTTTAGTGAAGGCAGAACGAATGTTGAAGATGAAGACCGCAGTGGACGACCATCAACCTCACGGACGGATGTCGACTTGGCCAGGGTGTGTGAACTCGTACGATCTGATCGAAGATTATCCATGAAAATGATTGCAGAAGAACTGAACATCAATCGAGAAACGGTTCCTCTAATAATAACTAAAGATCTGCATCACGATAATGCGCCATCCCATACTGTTCTGTCAGTACAGCAATTTTTAACCTCAAAACAAATTTCAGCACTACCACAGTCACCTTATTCACCAAATATCGCTCCGTGCGTCTTTTTTTCTATTTCTAAGAGTCTAAATGGTGGTGAAGGGACACCATTTTCAAACAACACAAGATGTCCAAAAAGCTGTGAGAAGGGTCTTGGAGGATGTTACGGAAGATGAGTTCCAGAAATGTTATCATCAATGGCAGAAGCGCTGGAAAAAGTTTGTTCTATCAGAAGGGAACTACTTTGAACGAGACAACACTAAACTTGACTAAAACGGTAAGCAACATTTTTTTCACATCAGTCTCATTACTTTATCTTCGCACCTCGTACATGTGGATATTGCTAGCGCACGACTTTTGAGACCCCACTGTATTTGAGATTCGATCTGATTTTGTAAAAATCCGTGTCATCGGCAAACCAACGAGAGTTGTTGGTCCTGGTTGTCCCGGGACGTCGTTAGTGTACGAAAAGGATTTTATTGCTGGACTCCATGTGCCAAGCGTAGCACCTCGCACAGAGTCACGGTCCAACCTACGTAAGAGCTGAAGAAAGAGGATACAGACACGCTGCCAGGTCGCACCGCAACGCCGCGTTGTACAAGGATACACATCTGAGGAAGACGCGTCGCCGCCGCTCCACATTTCTATGCGGGACGCAGTGTGGGAGCCGCGGCAGCCCAGCTTATCTGCGATGTCTGTCGCCGCGTCGCGGTACAGAGACGTCTCGGCTCGGCACAGCCAGCAGATCCCCGACAGAGATGCCACCCTGCGGTTCACGGCGCTTACTCATACCACCAGTTCCACGAATGAGAGACTGCTTATTGCGAGCGACATTGAACTACCCATCACAGATTTTATTTTTGTGAATCCAAAGGTACTTGTGAACTGCAGCCAGGTGATGTCGACTTCTTGGCACGACGTTTCGGCTGACAAGCAAGATCCATCTTCAGGCACTATTTAAAAAAGTCGTAGGTTGCACAATGTTTTTTATTAACCAAAGAACGACGCGTTTTTCCCGGATAGAGCATCATCTGATTATGTTAAAAAACCAAAAATTCTCTGCCAAAAAGCATCCGTCAAATCAGAATATTTGGTTTTTTTTTTTAACATAGCCTGATGGTGCCCTATCCGTGCGAAACGCGTCGTTCGTGAGTTAATAAAGAACATTGTGCAAGCTACGACTGTGTTTCAAATAGTAGCAACAATAAGGATGCTGCACAATCACACCAAGATGAAATTGCATGGTTTTTTCCATCTCTAGATATTTTTGTTTATTGAACTGTTAATTAGACCGTCCAGCTAAGAATGCTTTCTATGCTTTCACTCAAGAAATTTTACAGGCATTAAAAACGAAATAGCACCGGTTGGCTTTCCTGTTACCTAACTGTGGTATTGTACTGTGTGAATTACGGTATTCTCCTAGATAAACAGAGGTCACATGGAGTTGATGGTATTGCCAACAAATGGGTAATGTCATACTTTCGCAAAAGAACACAGAAATGTGTACTTAATAATTCCACCAAGGTATTCGTGGAAAATTCTTCTGATTGTTGAGGAATGACTTATGGGGTTCCACAAGCGTCAAACTTAGGACCAGTACTGTTTCTCATATACGTAAACGATGTTAAGTCTCAAATACAAAAAGCAAAATTAGTTCTTTCTACGGATGCTACTAGTATTGTAGTCAGTCCAAACGTACATACACCATTAGAAAAAATGTTAAATAATGTTCATAAAAATATTATTGAGTGGTTTCCTGCAAACCGCCTCACCCTCATTTTTAAAAAAAAAGTACCACATAGTCAGTTCTGCATGCCTAGCAGCAGTGCACAAATGATAAATGTAACACTTGGTTAGGGAATAATAATTAGGGTTGGAACTTCAAAAATTTTAGGTGTTCATATCGATGAGAATCTAAACTGTAAAAAACATATTCTGGAAATCCTACCACCTTAGCTCAGCGACATTACTGTTTCGAATCACAGTAAATCTAGGGGAGAGACAAATTAGTAAGTTGACTTATTTGACGTATTTCATATGGTGTAATGTTTTGGGGGAACTCAACTTTAAGAAAGTGTTCATTGCTCAGAAATGTGCTATAAGAACAATATGTGGTCATCGCCTACAATAACCATGTAGACATCCGTTTAATAAGTTAAAAATTTTAACTACTTCTGCACAATAAATTGATTCCATCACGAAATTTGTTGTAAAGAATCCACTGCAGTTCAAAAGCAACAATTATGCACATAATTATAGAATCAGAAAAAATTGTATTAATTTCTCCACATTAAGGTTGTCTCTAACATCAAAAGGCGTACACAATACTATCACCAAAAGCATTGATCACTTACTCAATAACATAAAATGTCGGACAAACAGCAGCTTTAAATTTGGAAACAAAAGGAAAAGCTTCTACTTGTCACCTACATCTATTCGGTACAAGATTTTCTGCGCAATGCCACCACGAAAATTTTGTATCACTTACCCAGTGATACAAAATGTCTGACAAACAATAAAGTTAAAATTTGAAAACCATCTGTAAAAATTTCTAATTGACAGCTTCTTCTATTCCGGAGAAGACTTCTCATTTCTGTAAAGTGTAAAAAGTGCTGGACTGGAAATACTGATTTACATATTTAAATAATATAATACACGCGCAAACACACTTGTAAATGATCAGCATGTAACCATATATACATATCAATCAGTTATGTGAATCATAACGTGTAGGCCTTCACGGCAGGCATCTGAATTAGTTAAAACTACCGCGGTGAGAGGTATAAAACTTCATCTCCGTGACGTTTCACGGTTAACTCTCGCCAAAATCTTAGTGGCAGAATTGTACCTGGAATATCGCGTTGAGAAACAATCCCCAGATGAGGCTGACTTACTTGTGATGCGAAAGGCAAATGTGATGATCATGTTCCATTCGCTTGTCCTGTACTGTGTGTGTGGCGTGAGTAATGCAAGTTTTGTCGTATTTTGTAGCATAATTTGTTAGACTACTTTTTTCGTTAATCCTTTAGCGAATTGAGAAGAGCAAGGGTCTTCCATGAGTCCTAGACTTAGTGCTACAATGTTTGAGGGTGAGTCGATAAATTAGCCGGAAAGGAGGTTGGCAGCATCAGCAGCGTTCGTACCAACCTTAAATTTATTTTGGGTTTATACATAAACCCTCAACCAGTTTATTCACTTATCCAAACTTTTGACAAAGCCTTGAAACTCAGCGTATAATAACTCTTGTGGTAGCTGTCGCATCTAACAAGTGTTCTCTCGGGCTATGGCCTCATCGTCTTTAAACTGCTCCCCTCTCAGTTTTTAAGGGGCAAGCAGATGAAAATCAATTGGCGCTTGAAAGGGATCAACGATCCCTTGCTCACTGTTATTTACTGTGTATTCACACAGGTCAAGTGTAGCTCCAACGATCAATGATGTTTTTCAGTTAGCAGACGACCGTTACAGAAATGGCGTAATGTATGGAGTGTAAATGGACGGATTATGGCTATATCACCCACGCCGCGGGTACGGCCTCAGTAGAGAGACATAACTGCACTGATTAGTGAGGACAACGTACTTTTACAAAGTGTATCAGAATATAGAGTGGAAAATACCAGTGTTCGCGTCAACTGCGCCTACCTTTATTGAATTATAGTGTGGTACAGATCACAGTATTGAGAACGTGTGTGTATCTTCAGAAAAGCGGGTAACATTACTTTGCCCTGTGTTAAAATTAACCGTGGGTAATCCGCAAAACGAAGGAGGTGAATTACCTCGCATTGTTTCTAAAAAGGAATGCTGTACGTTGATGTTGTATTCAACTGGTTCCTTTCCAGTGATCTCGCAGCTTGCATGAGGCCCAAGAATGCATATTTTAATTGTATTACTACAAGTAAATAAGCAAAAAAGGCAGAAAAAAGACTTGTACCTAAGTAAAATAGGTTGGAATACACTGATTTACATAGCGCAACCTTAACAGTGGTTTTGATTACCATAAAACCCATTTTTTATCCTACATTATTACGCAACTAAAGTTTCTTTGTTGAATCTCTCTTGATAAAAATATATTTTCCTTAGCATTAGGCTCGGTTACAAAACTCAGACTTTGGGCTGCAGTATTATTGTATATATTTTGGCAATTACTTAACCGACAAATTACATTTTTATTAAGCTTCACTGATCTTGTCAGTAAATAGGAATAGGCATCTAATCTGTTTTGGAAGACGAGTCTGTTCTTTATTCATATAATTGATTATGAATAAAATTAGCTTTCATTACAGCTCTTAAATAACAACGGGTCTCTTCAAGCGCTACAGCAGCTTCACATGCAAGAATGCTCGCTATTCAACGTTATCCATCGCCAGCCACATGGAAGTGGTCTGTTATACTAATTTTACTGCTAACGGAATAATAAAGAAAGACAGCAAGAGGAAAGGAACTAAGTAAAAGAAAAGGAAAAAAAAGGAAAATCTTACATTAACTAGTAAACTGGGACTGTTCGGGGGATGCTCGAAGCGTTATCAATTAACTGTTTGCATAATCCCTGCATCTGTCTCGTTGTGTGAATACGGGCATTGTCAGTCAGAACAACCACTCCGCTGTCACAAGTGCAACTTGTTTGCATCCCGATGGAAACATTTTGGTTTTTTCTTGTGTGTTGGGGGAAGGGGAGTCGGGAGAGGGGATACGATGATGCTTCCACTTTCACTGAAGTAGGCAGTCATTAAGCCGTCTATCGTCCGCTGTAATTATCCTCAGTATGAAACCCTTCCCTTCTTTACAGCAGCGCCTGAGGTCTTGCAGCTGTAGATGCATCCTAGTCCATTTGTGCTCTAAAACTAATTAGCGAGCACCCAACGTGCACAAACGTAATGAAAATTCAATTATTCACGTTTGATGCTCTGCGAGAGCAATCCACGATCCACGACTTGTCACGCGAGGGACTGCGTGCTTCAGTTTCGTCCATTGTTCGATTCCTATAACCAGTTGAATACAGCAGACCGTGAAATAAGTTTGTCACTATATAAATACGCTTTCCACGCGAATGTCTAGTCCGTTGGCCTACTAATAAAACCGTTTTCGTGTGTTGTAGCTGGGTACAGTGCTGTAGCGTGCCTGTCGTTTTGCGCTAACTGCACTTTATTGGTTTTTGACGGCGAAATTCTGTGTACTGACTACCACCCAGTCTATGCTGCAATCTTTCAAAAACACATGCGTGCGAAAATTGATATGGTATGCTTAGTGATTCACCCTCGAACGAATAATCAGAGCAATCAGATAGAATTTTAATGGCGCAAAAGGGCGAAGGCGGGAAGGAACATTTGTCGTAACCAAAACTCTGTAGCGGAATGGGGTTGGCCCCGGTCCTTGCCTTTAGGAGGCAGCGCTCTACTAATTACGTTGTCCAAGCACGTCTCACGGACCGACTCAAAGTTCAACTAACCATTAGTTCCTTCATCTCTCTTCCTAACTCCATTGATGCTCTGTCTCCCACGATACTGTAGGGCTGTCAAGCCTGGGGGGAAGCGTACAGCAGAAAGTTCGACCTAGGTTAACGAGACGCAGCCTCACTCTTACGAAAACATCGAACTGGAAAATTTTTTACAGACAAAGCAAGTATCAAGCGCATTACTGAAAAATTCGTGGGGAAGTCTATTTAGATTTTGTAAGAGCGTGTATGTTAATATCCATGTCATCAATGAAAACCCCTTCATAGTCACAGGCGACACAGCCATGAGTGGATCCCATACAGAAAAATCATTCTGTGAATACTCTGCCGCAGCAGGGTGAAGTGTATACGATGCAATCAGATTATGATGAAAGGTTACATGTTGTCTGTCAAAAGAATTCGTGTGGCATGATCCGCTGAGAACCCGCAAGGAGTACGCTCGACCGCTCACTCGAAAAGGGTATTTATCCAGCGCTCACAATGGCCACTTCCATGCGATGGAAGTTAATGTCGTATGTGCATTTGTATCGTGTAAATAAGTGTAATGCCAACGGCCTTGTCGCAGTGGTAAAACCGGTTCCCGTCAGATCACCGATGTGCTATCGGGCTGGGATAGCACTTGGATGGGTGACCATCCGGTCTGCCAAGCGCTGTTGGTAAACTGAGGAGCTACTTGATTGAGAAGTAGCGGCTCCGCTCTCGGAAACTGGCATACGGCCCGGAGAGCGGTGTGCTGACTCCATGTCCCTACATATCCGCATCCAGTGCCCCATGTGGGAGCCGGTTGCTGTGGCCGAGCGGTTCTAGGCGCTTCATTCCGGAATCGCGCTGCTGCTACGGTCGCAGGTTCGAACCCTGCCTCGGGTATGTATATGTGTGATGTCCTTAGGTTGGTTAGGTCTAAGTAGTTCTAAGTCTAGGGGACTGATGACCTCAGATATTAAGTCCCATAGTGGTTAGAGCCATTTTTGAACCCCTTGTATCTGAGGATGACGCGGCGGCCGGTCGGTACCGTTGAGTCTTCATGGCCTGTTGGGGAGGAGTTTAGGTTTTAGTTATAGATGAGTGTAATGGACTGATGTGGCGTTATGTTTGTGTTGTGTGATGATGAGAGAGGGGAGGAGCTAAATCCAGGAGCGGAACATAGTCTACTCCTCTCGAAAGCACCACGGGGGCCCCCTGGCTTAGCGTCCGCCACACGACAGGCGGATCACCATCAACAGTGTCACATACCCTCATTTCATGACAGCATGCGTAGATGTTTGGAGTTTAATCCAAGATATTGGAGCGGACATATGATAACGGTATAGATGTCATACGCCGTCAACTTTCGAACCAGTTTAATTCAGTGTCGAGCGCCACTGCTCATACGTGCGTCTTGACTTCGGCTATGGAGGTGCACAATTAGACTCTTGAGAGGACGGTACCGAAACAGCATATAAGCAACGAAATATAAGGGCCTGCTGAAAAGAAATGCCTTCGAACTTTTTACGTCAAAACTCTTAAGGCTTTTTAATCAAAACAAACTTTATTAACATTATATATCTTTATTCTTCATGTCAACATATTTATATCTCAACATAGTCATTCTTGTACGAACACATATCTCCGAATAAGAGAGTAGTTTGTTGATACGATCCCTGTAGAGTGTTGGACTTTCTCACGGAGCCACACACTCACCGCTACTTCCACTGCTTCGTCACTTTCAACTTGAACCTCTCGAATGTGTTCTTTATGTTACGGAAACATATGACAATCAGATGGAGCCGAATCGGGACTGTGTGGAGGGACGATCGATGACAGTGTATCCAAGGCGTCTGATTGTTGCAGATGTTGCAGCGTTCGTGCGTTGTCTGGCGTTGTCTGAAGGAAAGGCTGCAACATGTGTGGACGAACTATTCGAATTCATGCTTTCAGTTTTATGAGGGTGTCGCAGTACCGTTTACACTTAACGCTGGTGCCTTTAAGCATGTACCACATTTTGAACGTCCCAGAACACTGTGAGCATGGCTTTGCTTGTTGATTATATGATCCTGTAGTTATTTTGGCGTCGCTGATCCCTTGTGGCGGAACTCCACTGATGCTCTCTTGTTCCCGGGGTCAAAACGATAAACCCAGCTTCAATTACCTGTCGCAATGCTATTAAGGAATCCGCTCCATCCGCGAAAGAAACTGTTGAAAGATGTCCATTCTCTTCTATTTCGTGTCAGAAGTGAACATTCGAGCCATCAACGATGCACACAGTTTACTGTGCCGTAGCTCTGCTATGATGGCCAGCACAGGCTCTCCTGATATGCCACTCTTGCCTGGGGGCTGTGGCTGTGTTATCCGACGGTTTTCTCTGATGTCTTCATCAACCTAGTTCCGATGAGTCTCGTTGGTGGCCGTACGCCATCGTCCACTCTGATCATTGTCACACACGTTAATATTACACTACTGGCCATTAAAATGGCTACACCAAGAAGAAATGCAGATGATAAACGGGTAGTCATTCGACAAATATATTATACTAGAATTAATATGTGCTTACATTTTCACGCAATTTGAGTGCATAGATCCTGAGAAATCAGTACCCAGAACAACCACATCTGGCCGTAATAACGGCCTTGATACGCCTGGGCATTGAGTCAAACAGAGCTTGGATGGCGCGTACACTTACAGCTGCCCATGCAGCTTCAACACGATACCACAGTTCATCAAGAGTAGTGACTGGCGTATTGCGACGAGCCAGTTGCTCGGCCACCATTGACCATACGTTTTCAGTTGGTGAGAGTTCTGGAGAATGTGCAGGCCAGGGCAGCAGTCGAACATTTTCCGTATCCAGAAAGGCTCGTACAGGACCTGCAATATGCGGTCGTGCATTATCCTGCTGAAATGTATGGTTTCGCAGGGATCGAATGAAGGGTAGAGCCACGGGTCGTAACACATCTGAAATGTAACGTCCACTGTTGAAAGTGCCGTCAATGCGCACAAGAGGTGACCGAGACGTGTAACCAATGGCACCCCATACCATCACACCGGGTGATACGCCAGTATGACGATGGCGAGTACACGCTTCCAATGCGCGTTCACCGCGATGTCGCCAAACACGGATGCGACCATCATGATGCTGTAAACATAACATGGATTCATCCAAAAAAATGACGTTTTGCCATTCCTGCACCCAGGCGCTCCTGTTGTAAGTAGGCTGTTTAGGTTTTTTTATTGGTAACGCCACCTCTGTATGAAAATCACTGGCTGTGCTGTGTGCAGTCTGTGGCTGCTTTGCATTGTTGTAATACTCGCCATTGTAGTGTTAGGCAGCTGGCTGTGAACAGCGCGTAGCGTTGCGCAGTTGGAGGTGAGCCGCCAGCAGTGGTGGATGTGGGGAGAGAGATGGCGGAGTTTTGAAATTTGTCATGAACTGCTATACTTATATATGATGATATCAAGGTAAATACATTGTTTGTTCTCTATTAATATCTTTCATTTGCTAACTATCCTTATCTGTAGTTAGTGCCTTCCATAGTTTGAATCTTTTATTTAGCTGGCAGTAGTGGCGCTCGCTGTATTGCAGTAGCTTGAGCAGCGAAGATTTTTGTGAGGTAAGTGGTTTGTGAAAGGTATAGTTTAATGTTAGTCAGGGCCATTCTTTTGTAGGGAATTTTGAAAGTCAGATTGCGTTGCGCTAACAAAATATTGTGTGTCAGTTTAAGCACAGTCATGTATAATTGTTCAAAGGGGACGTTTCACTGTCTCTGATGCAGCGTCAAGGGTAACCGCAGCCATGGTCTCCGAGCTGATAGTCCATGCTGCTGCAAAACGTCGTCGAACTGTTCGTGCAGATGGTTGTTGTCTTGCAAACGTCACCATCTGTTGACTCAGGGATCGAGACGTGGCTGCACGATCCGCTACACCCATGCGGATAAGATTCCTGTCATCTCGACTGCTGGTGATGCGAGGCCGTTGGGATCGAGCACGGCGTTCCGTATTACCGTCCTGAACCCATCGATTCCATATTCTGCTAACAGTCAGTGGATCTCGACCAACGCAAGCAGCAATGTTGCGATACGATAAATCGCAATCGCGATAAGCTACAATCCGACCTTTATCAAAGTCGGTGATGGTACGCATTTCTCCTCCTTACACGAGGCATCACAACAACGTTTCACCAGTCAACTCCAGTCAACTGCTGTTTGTGTTTGAGAAATGTGTTGCAAACTTTTTACATGTCAGCACGTTGTAGGTGTCGCCACCGGCGCCAACCTTGTGTGAATGCTCTAAAAAGCTAATGATTTGCATGTCACAGCATCTTCTTCCTGTCGGTTAAATTTCGCATCTGCACCACGTCATCTTCGTGGTGTAGCAATTTTAATGGCCAGTAGTGGAGCATCAGTCGTTGCTTAATTACAAAGACGAGCAACCCAACGTCACGCACTAATGATGTGGATACAATCATAACCGTACACTAACTTTATTCTTCTACGGATCTCAATTGGAGGCTCGTTTCCTGCGGTCTGAAAGTCGATTACAGCACACTGTTCCTCACACACCAACATAATTACGTTACACACAGTCATGTTACACGCTGCTGCCCTCTAGCGGCGGAGTGTTGTAGCTTCCGTCAGCGAAGCAGGAAAGTCTGTGGAGTAATATGCATGAAAAGTAATACCTCAACCGATAATGAGAACAGGTTAAAAAAAATTCGGAGGCATTACTTTTTTGCACACTCTCGTAGTATTCGTGAGATATCCCTTTCAGAGCCCCATACTTAACAATCGTGTACATCCGCTCGATCGACAAAAGATCCATACCCAAAGACTGGAAAGTCGCACAGGACACACCAATATTGAAGAAAGTCAGCAGGATTAATCGACTAAATTACAGGTCCCTATCATTAACGTCGATTTGTAATGGAATTTTGTAACATATATTGGGTTCGAACATTATGAATTACCTCGAAGACAACGGTCTACTGACACACAGTCAACATGGATTTAGAAATCATTGCTCTTGTCAAACACAACTAGCTCTTTACTCATACGAAGTGCTGAGTCCAATTGACAAGGGATTGCATATTTCTACATTTTCAGAAGGCTTTCGACACTGTACCTCACAAGCGGCTCATGGTGAAATTGCGCGGTTATGAAATATCGTATCAGTTATCTCACTAGACTCACGGTTTCCTGTCAGAGAGGTCACTGTTCGTCGTAACTGGCGAATATCATCGAGTAAAGCAGAACGACTTCTAGCACTCCCCGAGGTAGTGTAGGCACTCTGCTGTTCCTTATCTACAGCGTTAGTCATTAACTATTGCCACCTAGTAGCTGAAAAGTTTGTGGGACGAATGTTGCATGGAACAACGGGGGCCATAATATGACGTTGGTTTGTTCTAGCTAGTTGGGGCCGCGTCAGAGATATTAAAGTCAACGTTGTCTTTTTAAATGGGAAGCTATCGTTTGATACTTATTTTCTGATAGCGGCTATTGAGACGAATGCAATGATGTGTGACAGTAAGGTCAACGAAGGTCACAAAGGTGGCATGAACTCCATTTATAGAAGGTGTTCGAAGTGATGTCAATTGGTATCAGTGCAGTGCTGCAATCTTCTTATCATGGATTGAGTGGTATTCCTTATCACTTCGGCACTTACCAAAGCAAATGCTCTGATAATTCTTCGTGCAAGTAATGGGTATTCGACGAAACGGTGTATCCAGGTAACGTGTCATTGACATGTAAACACCATTAAACGGTTTCGCAATACAACACCTATAGGAACGGTAAGGCTAGTATCGTCGAATCAAGCGAATGTGAATGACGTATTCCTTCGAAGAACGCCTCGATATGCTGCTGATTTACGGAGAATGACAATGAAATTCAGTGAGACCTAGAGATTGATACGCTGAAAGATATCCTCAGTGTATTCACCCCACACGTCGTACATTTAAATATGTGTATGATAAATTGAGAACAACTGGATATTTAACACATCGGAAACATACCCGGCAAAGAAAAGTTACTAACGAGGAAACGGAAATTGGTACTCTTGCCACTGTATGTAGAGATCCTTGTGTTAGTTCGCGTCAAATCGCAAGGGAATCTGGCATGGGCCAGACTAGTATTGTTCGTGTTCTGCATCGCCATAAATATTATCCTTACCATATCAGTCTCCATCAAGAATTAACTGGTACGAATTGTATGCGGCGCACTGAACTCTGCCGATGCCCGCAACTTCAGATTCAGTGGGATTACACATTTATTAATTTGATTTTATTTACTGACGAGGCTACATTCACGAACCATGGAAATGTTAATCTGCATAACATCCATTATTGGCCAACTGAAAATCCATATTGGCTGCGGCAAGTAGCACACCGAAACAGTGGTCGGTGAATGTATGGCATGGGATTCTGGAGGACAGAATTATAAGTCCCTATTTTATCAAAGGAAATCTTAATGGTAGGAAGTACACCACATTTCTGCAAGAAACATTAGGTTTGTTATTGGAAGAAATACCTTTAGGAACAAGGAAAACAATGTGGTATCAGCACGATGGTTGTCCGGCACATTTTTCGCTGATGGCTAGAAATGAGTTGCAGAGACAATTCCCAAATCGTTGGATTGGACGCGGAATAGACGTGTGGTGGCCGGCTCGTTCGCCAGACCTGACGCCTATGGATTTTTTCTTGTGGGGATTCGTAAAAGACATTGTTTATAAAGACGTTCCAACTACACCTGAAGATATGTGAGAGAGAATTGCCAGAGCATGTGCTTCGATGAGTGCCGATGTGATAACGAGTGCCAGTCCATGCATCATAAGAAGACTGCAGCACTGCATTGATACCAATGGTCATTACTTCGAACACCTTCAGTAAATTGACGTTCGTGTCACCTTTGTGATCTTCGTTGACCTTCAGAGATTAGTCTCGATAGTCGCTATCAGAATATAAGTACCAAACTATAGCATCCCATTTAAAAAAACAAAGTTGACCTTCATATCTCTGACGCGACCCCACCTAGCAACAAAGAATCAACGTCTAATATGATCCCCGTTGTCCCATGCAACATCTGTCATACAAAATTTTCAGCTTCTGTCATATTTTGGGAGTTATTCTAGGTGGCAATAGCTAGTGACTCACCCTCTATATAAAAGATTTAGGAGACAATCAGCTGACGTGTTAGGTTGTTCGCAGATGATGTAGTCGTTTATTGTCTAGTAAAGTCATCAGAAGACCTAATAAATTCAAAACTATTTATAAAAAGATATCTGTACGGTATGAAAATTGGCAGTTGACCCTAAATAATGAAAAGTGTGACGTCATCCACATGAATGCTAAAAGAAATCCGTTGAACTTCCGTTACACGATAAATCAGACAAATCTAAAGGCCTTAAATTCAGATAAATAGCTAGGAATTACAAGAACGAATAACTTAAATGGGAAAGAACACATACAAAATGTTGTGGGGAAGGCGAACAAAAGACTGCGTTTTACTGGCAGAACAGGATATGTTATGACATCAACAAAAGAGACTGCCTGCACTACGCTTCTCCCCCCTCTTTTGCAGTACTGCTGCGCGGTCTGGAGTCCTTACCTGGTAAGACTATCGGTGTACATCGAGAAAGTTCAAACAATTATCGAGGAATAGGGGACAAAGTGTCACTGACATGATACAGGATTTGAGGTGGACATAATTAAAACAAAGGTGCTTCTCGTTGCGGCGGAACCATCTCAAGAAATTTCAATCGCCAACTTTTTCGTCCGAATGCAAAAATGTTCTGTTGACCGCGGCCTATATAGAGAGAAACGATCATCCTAATAAAATACGAAAAATCAGAGATATTACGGAAAGATTTGTTCGTTGTTTTCCGCGCACTGTTCGAGATTGGAATAATAGAAAATTATTGCAGAGGTGCTTCGATAAACCCTCTGCCAGGCACTTAAATGTGATTTACAGAGTATCCACGTAGATGCAGATGTAGACCTACGCTTGAGGTGACCAACGCCAACCCGTTAAGTACAGTCATCTATATTTGGTTCATTTTTCGCACGTTATGTAATTTAAGAGTATATTAGGGACCCCTACACAGTTAAGACGCAGCAATAATATATTTAATGTTTTTTTGGATACAAGGCTCTCACGCAGATGAAAGAAAAAAAACTTGCACGATCAGCCTAGAAATCAAGTATGGCTACCGAAAGCGTTTACCAGATCCGTAGAGTGTAACCCGTAACTTAAATGCAAATGAAACAGGTCGGAAGGAAAAAGGCCATACACATAAATGACGGAGTGTTTTGTCATTAAGCCGACCGCGAAATTCCTCTTATTGCCTGAAATGACTTAACTTTTCAAAGCAATACTGAATTTTTCATTTGTCGTGCAGAGTAGAGTGTAAAATTGAAATGAAAGAAGGTATATCTATTTAGTGAAGAATGTAGAAGTTTTCAACGGGAGGAATTTAACACGAACATTGTACTGAACTCTTATGTTCAGTCGTAAAAGAGATAGTTTTATGGACATGAGGATCACAGAAAAACGGAGTTAACGCTTGTTATGTGTTACTGCAGACGACTAAAATTCATGGGTCTGAATTCTTTAGTGGAGCAATGGGACAGGGTTCTAATTTCCAAGAGGTAAACATCGGGATGTGGCTAAGCCACGCCTAACGACCATTGGTCAGTGGTCGGAAGCCCGTTAATCCGGATTATCCCTTCTGCCCCCAATCCTTTTTGTCCGTTCCTTGCTGGGTAGTCGTTTCTTCCGGCGGCGGTGATCGCTGCATTCGGCAAGATTACGGAGACCGTAGCTCACCTGAATGGTTCTTATATTAACATACATTGAAAGTAGCGTATTAGAAATGTACTTGGATGTTCCGCATATATTTTCTGAACAGCTAGAACATTATAAGCGTATGCGAGCTACATCATGCGAAATTCACTGTATTTAACAGGTGTTGAAGACAAAGAAAAGTCATTCCTTCCTCTTCGCGTGTTGTATGAACGATTTTAGTAAAGAATTCATTGAGGCATCATTCTGAGTATTACGGAAGCTGCGAGATTCGTTGTACGACATTTATCGCTGCATGTAACTATAAGGGTCCAATGGCGGTAAATTTTCTAGCAGGTATAAGCCGTTGCTTGTCCTTGTCTCATGCAAAAAAAAAAAAAAACTGATGCCAAAAAGTAGTGTAATTTAGCACTTCAGACTATGTAGTGGGAAGTGTTTGTAGCTAAAGGGTAGTGTACATAAGTACACCTGACTTTTTTGATTGGTAACAAAAAATTCATAAATTTTCTTCATGACTACTTTGCAGATGACATGCTGTCAAAACAACAAAAACAGCACAAAAAACCGATCTGCGAAAGTGCATTTTCACTAGCAATGAAATTTTCCGGCGAGAAATCGAAACATACAAAACAAAATTCACGTTTTATAATTTTCAGGCTCGCAATAGATAAACGATCATAAACTTCATATTAAAATTAACAGAAGTGAAATAGGCCCACAGAAGATGAGACATAGGTTTCTACACAGGTCTCTGTGAATAAAAAGAAATAAATGGTGTTTTACATAAGGCGGAGTTAAAAAAAAAAGCAAATTTTCGGTCTACTAAATGATATTAGAATCACATGAAGGTATTCGCACTAGAGATCGTTTCTACAGTATTTGCTGTTGTTACACATGGGGTTCTATTTGTGCATAATTTACAAATATTTCTAGCTCTCCATATTTTAAGTGGTTTTTAATACACTTAAGCTATTTGGAATATGTAGTTGATCGCTCAGTTGCAGATTTTTATGGCAAGTAAAATTCTACATATTTTTAAAGCTAGTTGCATAGCTTGTGGACAGTTACGACAAACATAATTGGTTGTTTACCATCTTAAAACATTACTATGGAACCTATGACATTTACAAATTAGCTAAGTTTCGTGAATGTCTTCACAATTTAGCGTGGTCTGAAGATGGTAATTTGTGTTAGATTCTAAAACCTTCATCTTCAAAATGTATTTAACTTGTAACTGTTTTTTTACTGATGTTGGTTAGTAGTGGAGTAATTACTTCGCAGGCAGACGACTAAATACACTACAGACAAGATTATATCGGTTGAAACGCTGTTAAAATTTAATAGAATATTTGTTTCTGGGTAGATGACCAATGTATCTTTGAACATGTTTTCACATTTGGAAATAACTTATTTTGAGAATAGCTGCGGCACGTAAAACGCGAATATCATCATTTAAAAAATTGGGTAAATAAATTTATTAATCTTCTGTAGCAGGGCTGACTAGAGGTAAAAGTCTGAAAAGTCATTCAATGTACAACGCTCTCCCCTAGATAACATTGCTATGGAATTAGAGTAATAACGGGAGAAACGACATTGTATTCGTAAGGAATTTTAATGTAAATTTTAATGATTGCAGTAGTACTATCATTTGAATTTGAATCATTGTACTGTTAAATACGGCAACCAAAAAGGAAAATTACTGTCAGTACTGAAAGAAAATGTAGTTCCAAGAAAATGACTGTCATATCTGTTGGAGCAATTGACAGGCGTTTGAATTTAATTGTGGAACGTTCAAGATGGCCGGCCGGCCGCTGTGATCGAGCGGTTCTAAGCGCTTCGGTTTGGTACCACGCTGCTGCTACGGTCGCAGGTTAGAATCCTGCCTCGGGTATGGATGTGTCTGTGATGTTCTTAGGTTAGTTAGGTTTAAGTAGTTCTAAGTCTAGGAGACTGATGACCTCAGATGTTAAGTCCCACAGTGCTTAGAGCTATTTGAACCATTTTTTGAGATGATAAATGTTAAGAGAGTAAATAACAAGAATTGTACCATAACTTTCGAAGATGCGTAGTTCTGAATTGCTATTCATTGTTACTCACTTCCCAACGCCTGTTGGCACATCTGCTTCAACTGATACATGATAAGAGATAGTTGAAATATATTATGATACTAAACTTTCTATCTTTCCACAGAAAGAAAAAAAAATGTGAACAAGGCTAACTTCTTCGCCAAGGAAATACAATGTAGATTGCATCTCGTGTTCACGAAGTGGAACGTTTGATGTTCCACGTACCATGAGGCGCTCTTCCTTCCTCTCTCGTGTTTAATTCTTCCGTGTCGACATTAGTAATGAGGCGTGCGAAACTTTGCTGTATATAAGTCTCACGAGAAGTAGGGGGCAGACAGAGAGAGAGATGGAGGGATTGGGTGGGAGGGGCAGGGGGAGGGCATACGGAGAGGGAGAGAAAAAACCCGCGAAGACATACAGCTACGCTTCGTCTAGTCCGATACTTATTACAACCACTAGACAGTTTGATTCAGGGCCGCTTTCCGTGACTTTATCCTTTAACAATCGACCTTATGATGACAGATTTTTCATATATGTAATGGAATTTTCCTACGATTTACGAACTCAGACATGTACATGGAAGTTTTCCGTGGTAGTTATTCCATGGTTCAGGATGCTACACTAGTAGCAGTTAACTGCTGAATCTCCTGCATATTCTGGACTTTTGAGCTTTCCAATATACATCTGTAAGGTTTTGTGATCCTACATTTATTTTTTTAAATAACAAAGATATAAATTAAAATTAATAAATAAAAATTTGCCCACCTAGGGTGAAATAGAAATTAAATATCATAAATTAGCATTAGAATAATTTTCGGCTATGGTAATTACACTACGATACCTTGTTGATGGTCACCAAGGCGGCGATGACCGTTAGAGAGGCTCCGATATCTGAAGAAGGACGCCAGTGGCGCAGGTATACCTTCCTAGCAGGTAGGTGGCGGCTAGGACCAGTCAGGTATAAGTCATCTATCATATCTGGAGAATTCTCTCAGAACTAGCTTGCAAAACAGGCATAGCTCTTTGTGGTATTGGGTGTCTAATGTGCCAGTACGAGAGTGTGCTATTCTTCAGTTTTTTTAATGGGCACGAGATTTACTGAGAAAGCGGCAAGGTCATCTAGCTTCACTCTTGTTTATGTCCTGGAGCGTCCATGTAGTTGGTATTCACAGTTTTTGTAGATATTTGTTCACGTAGTCGTCAGCTTCCTTCGAGATGTGCCTGCAGCAACACTGTGCTCTCTCGTTATACAGGCGGAAATTGTTTGTTATTCCATGAGTATAACGCTTGATGCAAATTTACTGCGCTATGCAGATGGTTTTCTGACAATCGCGGCTTGCGTTTCCTTCTTAGCCTCCATGTTCAGCCGATAATTCACCTAGTGAATCTGATGGTAACATCTGCTGAGTAATATCTGCTGAGTCGTTGAAGCGGCATCATTTTCCTCTTCAAACTTCTTCATTGTCCGGTATTTCGATCCCTCTGGTGGGATCTTGTTCAGGATACAATGGCTGAACACTGCTGAAAAAGATCGCAGCACAGTGAGCGAAACTTTGAGCAATGAAGTTTGAAGAAGAATATGACGCGATCTGAGAACTCAGAAGCCACGAAAGCCTGCACACCTGGATGCAGGATGTGCCTGCCCTGAACCTGCAGCAACTGTGGTAACGATTCAGCAGTGAAGTATGGACTTAAGTGGGAAAAGTTCAGCAGTCTGTCGGTCTGTACATGACCACCCCAAGGTTTTCCGAGTAAAGACGACGCCTCGTGTAATGATGGCCTGAATTGTGAATATGTATTGTTCTGTTACTCTATTATTTAAGATTAACACAGTTTAAGAAAACAGAAACCACTGTAATTACATGCAAGGTAAGTGTGACATGCCCGCTCGGTTAGCCGAGCGATCTAACGCACGGCTTTCCGGAGTGGAAAGGAGCGCCTGGTCCCCAGAACGAATCCGCCCGGCGGACTTGTGGCGAGCTCCGGTGAGCCGGCCAGTCTATGGATGGTTTTTAGGCGGTTTTCCATCTGCCTCGGCGAATGCGGGCTGGTTCCCCTTATTCCGCCTCAGCTACACTATGACGGCGAATGCCGCGCAAACAAGTCCTGCACGTTCGCGTACACCACCATTACTCTATTACCCAAACACAGGGGTTACACTAGTCTGGTGTGAGATGATCACTGGGGAGGGGGTCTACCGGGGGCCGAACCGCACAATAATCCTGGGTTCGATGTGCGGCGGCGAAGGGCTGAGTGGACTAGGGTAGTCGTCGTGGGGTTGTGGACCACTGCGGCTGCGGCGGGGACGAAGCCTCTCCTTCGTTTCTAGGTCCCCAGTTAACATACAATACAATACATACATACAAGTGTGACATTAAACATAATAAGCATAGTGGCACGGTTCTTTCCGGTAAATATTCTTTGTGCGCTGTCTAACATCCCACGAGATGAAACGGTGAAGATTGAATTTAATAATGCGGCATTTGCCAGGAGAAATTTACGGAAATCAGAGAAACTAAATCTGGATGGCCGCACTCGAATTTCCACCATCGTCCTAGGAAATGCGAGTCCAGCTTTGTGTCACTGCTGAGAGGAGATAGCTACTTCACCATTTCACTGCTCTGCATTGGTAATTCATTCAGCTGGTCAGTTACTTTCTCTTCGCTTTGTGGTGTGTCGTTTAGCAAATATCTATCAAGTGCTTTCAACAGTTTACTCCATATTTTCTCCTTTCAATAAAACTGACTGTTCTGGCTACATCAGTTTAGCAGAAAACTATTACGAACATATTACTGTATAACTGAAGACATCTAGGCTATATGTGATTTTCTCCTTTCAATAAAACTGACTGTTCTAGCTGCATCAGTTTAGCAGAAAACTAATACGAACATATTACTGTATAACTGAAGACAACTAGGCTATATGTGATTTGATGAACAGTAAAAAACAGTTTCGTTACCAGAAAGTAAATATGTAAGCAGGCTGTTTATGTTTTCTTATTGGCAACGTTACGTAGCGCTCTGTATGAAAATCACTGGCTGTGCTGTGTGCAGTCTGTGACTAGTTTGCATTGTTGTCTGCCATTGTAGTGTTGGGCAGCTGGATGTGAACAGCGCGTAGCGTTGCACAGTTGGAGGTGAGCCGCCAGCAGTGGTGGATGTGGGGAGAGAAATGGCGGAGTTTTGAAATTTGTAAGACTGGATGTCATGAACTGCTATATATATTATGACTATTAAGGTAAATACATTGTTTGTTCTCTATTAAAATCTTTCATTTGCTATAGTTAGTGCCTTCCGTAGTTTGAATCTTTTATTTAGCTGGCAGTAGTGGCGCTCGCTGTATTGCAGTAGCTTCAGTAACGAAGACTTTTGTGAGGTAAGTGATTTGTGAAAGGTATACGTTAATGTTAGTCAGGGCCATTTTTTTGTAGGGATTACTGGCTCTCTGAGCACTATGGGACTTAACATCGATGGTCATCAGTCCCCTAGAACCTAGAACTACTTAAACCTAACCAACCGAAGGACATCACACAACACCCAGCCATCACGAGGCAGAGAAAATCCCCGACCCCGCCGGGAATCGAACCCGGGCGTGGGAAGCGAGAACGCTACCGCACGACCACGAGATGCGGGCTAGGGATTTCTGAAAGTCAGATTGCGTTGCGCAAAAAAAAAATTGTGTGTCAGTTTTAAGCACAGTTATGTGTAATTGTTCTAAGGGGACGTTACAAATAACAAGAGAAAACGCGCTTTCAGTTCGCCTTTGTTCGCAGTAGAAAACAGCCCTAACAGGAAGCTAGTCTTCTTCATCAACAGTAACCTATTTTATAATACCGCAATTACCGCTTACGCAATTCAGGTAGCAGAAGAGATAATAGCGTAGCCAGTGGCGTAAATTCGGGGACGAAATTAATTTAATTTGTTCGGCAGCCCACGTAGCAAGTGTAAGCGAACAAATTAGTATTCACTGCGATTACCAGACTGCTGCTAACAGAGACTAATAACGACCCCACACGTTGCAAACGTAATCACGAAACTCGCAGTTCATGGCCAAAGCGCCGTAAAAGACGCCTGCGGAACCGGTTACGGAATGCAGCTGGAGTGCAATAAATCCACGACGGTATGAATTACACGTATCGCGGAATCCTCTCAAATAGGAGGCGCCACAGTCCCCACACATTCATTTGCGTCGACGATGATAAACGTTCTGGCTTCAGTAGTCACAAATGAAAGACAGCTGCAAACAATCAAATTGAAAGCCCTGCCTATTATTCAGCAAGTTGCTGTGATATTGATTCTGTGTCTGTACTTAGAGACGCTTGTGAGTATGCTGACTACACTTTGAGAAATGTGCTCCTCGAAGAAAAAAAATACTCCACCGGGTCCTCCAAGCCCTGAAAGCAGCTGTGAATCGCTGTGGTGTTGGCTGCGTGATGTACTCGATGTAGGAGTCATCAGTTGGCTGCTACTCCTAGTTTACCTCAGCATGCGTGGGTCATCCAGACTATTGGATGCAAACTCTGACGTTGTTCAGGGGGCGGTCTCTGTGGTTTGCAAAGAGATTCAGATACTGCGACTTTTTAAACCAGTCAAGACGTTCTGAGCTTTCATTACTGTAAGTAGTCGAAGCGACAGACTGTCGCTACATGGCTGCCAACGCCGTGGATCTCCTTAAATTAAGAGCTAAATGCAAGGCCTGCTTGTCTAGCGGCTCGATGTGCCACATCTAAAGCCACATACGTATTGTCTTAACTAATGGACACGGTGACATACAGTTAAAGTATGCTCAAAATATGACCGTGAGATCTACCAATGTTTAGTTGTTGACATAATGTTCAACCCTCATTCAGTATTCCCTCAAATCCACTATCCCTGTGGATATACTTATCTGGTTCCGATGATAAACAGGAACTTTGCGTAATATTTGATTCTTATAGTTATTACTGAGCACCTCCATAAAAAGTTTTTCTTCCAGTTCCATATAGCTGTCGTCATTGTTGTCACCATACTGCTGATCGAAGTCGAGCGTTCAATGTGTCATCTGAAACTGTAATACCAAACCATACCTCTCGCTCCCGTCATTACGCTAGCACCTGCCTCAACTCACTGAACAACTTTACAGAAGTGCCTTCTTTCAGATGAGGCAGCTGCTTTCATCACGGAGGCTTCTGACGTCATTTTTTGACTACACTCAAACTTCACATCAGAATCAAAAAGTGTTATATGGATCAAATTACCACTTGCACAATCCAAAATAACATTGAACGGGAATTTTCAGTACGATAAAGTGGATCAAAATAAAAGTCGGGGACCCTCTATAACTTCCGATTCAGTGCGCATACTATTATTGTTCATAACACAGCGATTGAACCGTATTGACACAGATATAGGAGAGCTAGAAACTGAACTTTTCCAAGGAGAAGTATTTCAAACGGTGTCGATTTTTTATCAGTATTTACACACATTTGCTCATTAGAGTAAATTTAAACTCCTGGATCAATTCCTTACGTATGAAACCGCGCAAAGAATTGCCTGTACATGGGCTGGCTTTCACAGGAAATGTGTCTTTTGGTTCTAGGTGTTTCATTACTGGCACTGTCGTGTTGAAGTAACAGGCAAATAATTAGTACACACACCAGAATGGTAAGGAAGGAGCGCTGAGGAATGTGCCTCGATCTTTAGTTTCCCTATTGCGTCGTAACGTCAAGGGCAATGTCAGCGCTGCCCGAATAAAAAAAGTAAAATAAAATAATTAAAAAATAAAAAAAATTGACGATTACTATTCCGATACTTGATTTATGGAGAAAGTCCTCTGTCCCTAGTGAACATAACGTCGACAGGACACAACATTCTAGTCTCTCATATTGTCTTCATTATATGATGGAAATGTACCGTAGGTTTTAAGTGTGAAACTCGCCACGAGTTCTTCTCTTGTGCCCCCATGCCTTAGAAGATGTCCCACCATCCTGTCCCTCCCCCTTGTCATTGTTTTCCGTGTATTTCTTTTCTCGCCGACTTTGCGGAGAACCCCCTCATTACTTGCTTTTTCAGTCTACCTGATTTTCAACATTCTTCTATATACTAAATGTGAAATGGTTCGATTCTCTTTCATACCGATTTTCCCGCAGTCCGTTTCACTATCATACAATGCCGTGTACATTGTCGGAAATTCCTTCCTCAAATAACGCCTATCTTTCATACTACTAGACTTATCTGGACAGGAAAGCCCGTTTTGCAATTGCTAGACTGCTTTTTATATCCACCTTGTGCCGTCCATCACAGGTTATTATCCTACCTAAGCAGCAGAATTCCTCAACTTTATCTACTTTGTGATCACCAGTTCTGATGTTGTTCTCGCTGTTCTCATTTCGGCTAAGTGTCATTACTTTCTTATTTCTTCGACTTGCTCTCAATCCATATTCTGTACTCATTGCACTGTTTATTCCATTAAGCAGATCCTGTAATTCTTCTTCACTGTCACTGACGATAGCAATGTCATCAGCGAATCTTACTGTTGATATCCTTTCACCTTGAATTTTAATTCCACCCTTGAACCTTTTATTTCCGTCATTGCTTCTTCGATGTATAGCTTGAACAGTAAACACTAAATCCCTGTCTTCCACCCTTTTCAGTCCGAGAATTTCGTACTTGGTCTTCCACACTTATTGTTCCCTTTCGGGTCTTGTACATATTGTACAGTATACAGTATATCAGCCAACTTCCCCTAAAGATTACCACCATTTCTCTAAAAATTTTGAACATCTTACACTGTAAACAGCTTTTTCCAGGTCGACACATCCTCTGAAAGTGTTTTGATTTTTCTTTACTTTATTTTCCATTACCAAACGCAACGTCAGAACCACCTCTCTAGTGCCTCTCCCTTTTCAAAAGACAAACTGGTCGTCGTCTGGAAGATCGTCAATTTCGTTTCCCATTATTCTGTTTATTATTCTTGTCATAAATTTTCATGCACGAACTATTAAGTTTATAGTTTATAATTATCGCACTTGGCGGCTCTTGAAGTGTCCGGAACTGTGCGGAGATGTTTTTCCGAAAATTTAATATTGTATCGCTAGTTTCATACTCAGAACTGTGGGATCAATAATCATACAGGAAGCAAAGCATTTTCGACAGTTACTGAGAACCGTCGCGTGAAGATAATCAGTAGCATTGAATAAGTCTTCCAGTTATATTATATATGGTGTGCATTATAATTGGTTAGTCTTCAAAGTAACGCGTGGTGCTGTTTTATAGCTTTAGCCGGAACAAACTGGCAGCCAGTGTAATTGTCTCCTGTTATAGAGATAAAAAGGGTTTTTAACATTTACTATCAAGAACAGTCTTGACCACATTTTTTTTCTCCCGGTGACCGGTTTTGACCACAACTGTGGTCATCTTCAGACCAGTACTACTATACAGTAGTGATTTACCACCAGAAGGAGGTTCTTCCTCATTGATCTGAAGATGACCACTATTGTGATCGAAACCGGTCACCAGAATAAATTACTTGTGATCAATACTGTTTTTGATAGTAAATATTAGTAATAACACTGATCAACTGATCACTGGTGCTCCCACAATGTATTCAAAAGCAAAAAGGGTTTTCCTAAACGTTACTCTGGCTCAAATATAGCCTCTTATCAATAAATGTTATTTATTGTCTATTAAACCATTTTGCAGGTCTTCCCAGGGTAACGCTCGACCCACAACTCACAAATCTTCACTTTTACGCCAGTCGTGATTAAAAAGAGTGACTTTCTCTTGCCTTCACTAGACTCTGAAAGTGTGTTATGAGCCCGTATTGTAGTTAATGAGTCGGTCATTGTTCGTCCACTAGACAGTGGAGTAGGGCGGGTGAAACATGGGAGTATTTCTACTGAGCACTAGAAGGGCACCTCAAAGATACGACCGGGTTCCTGGGATCACCCTGACATTGGGCGCAGCCGACGACTCCTTCCGGGTCCTGAAACGAACGCTCCGGTCGTTGACCCCGCGCTGCCCGCACAGCCAGCCACCCACTCAGAGGCCAGGCCGGAGCGCCTCTGGATCGGCGACGCCTCTCACCGTGGGTTGACACCCGGCTGTCCCCCATTCTATGCAGATGAGCTCTGGGCGGAGCGGCGGGGCCGGCCAGATGACACGGCACGGCACCATCGCGGCCGGCGCCCCTCTGAACCAGGCGGGATACCAGCCATCCTCGCAAGGCCGTCGCCACCACAGCTCTACTCCTAGCGTTTGGCGGTGACTACACCACAACTGGTATTTCTGCAATTTTTGCTCCACGTTCGTACAAGATTCATTACCACTATAATAATAGAAGCCGACCTCGGGGAAGATCAGTTTGGATTCCGTAAAAATGTTCGAACACGTGAGGCAGTACTGACCCTGCGACTTATCTTAGAAGCTAGATTAAGGAAGGGCAAACCTACGTTTCTAGCATTTGTAGACTTAGAGAAAGCTTTTGACAATGTTGACTGGAATACTCTCTTTCAAATTCTGAAGGTGGCAGGGGTAAAATACAGGGAGGGAAAGGCTATTTACAATGTGTACAGAAACCAGATGGCAGTTATAAGAGTCGAGGGGCATGAAAGGGAAGCAGTGGTTGGGAAGGGAGTGAGACAGGGTTGTAGTCTCTCCCCGATGTTATTCAATCTGTATATTGAGCAAGCAGTGAAGGAAACAAAAGTAAATTTCGGAGTAGATATTAAAATCCATGGAGAAGAAATAAAAACTTTGAGGTTCGCCGATGACATTGTAATTCTGTCAGAGACAGCAAAGGACTTGGAAGAGCAGTTGAACGGAATGGACAGTGTCTTGAAAGGAGGATATAAGATGAACATCAACAAAAGCAAAACGAGGATAATGGAATGTAGTCGAGTTAAGTCGCGTGATGCTGAGGGAATTAGGTTAGGAAATGAGACACTTAAAGTAGTAAAGGAGTTTTGCTATTTGGGGAGCAAAATAACTGATGATGGTCGAAGTAGAGAGGAAATAAAATGTAGACTGGCAATGGCAAGGAAAGCGTTTCTGAAGAAGAGAAATTTGTTAACATCGAGTATAGATTTAAGTGTCAGAAAGTCGTTTCTGAAAGTATTTGTATGGAGCGTAGCCATGTATGGAAGTAAAACATGGACGATAAATAGTTTGGACAAGAAGAGAACAGAAGCTTTCGAAATGTGGTGCTACAGAACAATGCTGCAGATTAGATGTGTAGATCACATAATTAATGAGGAAGTATTGAATAGGATTGGGGAGAAGAGAAGTTTGTGGCACAACTTGATTAGAAGAAGAGATCGGTTGGTAGGACATGTTCTGAGGCATCAAGGGATCACCAATTTAGTATTGGAGGGCAGCGTGGAGGGTAAAAATCGTAGAGGGAGACCAAGAGATGAATACACTAAGCAGATTCAGAAGGATGTAGGCTGCAGTAGGTACTGGGAGATGAAGAAGCTTGCACAGGATAGAGTAGCATGGAGAGCTGCATCAAACCAGTCTCAGAACTGAAGACCACAACAACAACAACAACATAATAATAATAAACTGAAGCGCCAAAGAAACTGGTATATGCATGCGTATTCAAATACAGAGATATGTAAACAGGCAGAATACGGTGCTGCGGCGGCCAACGCCTATATTAAGAGCTTATTTCAATAGTGGTACAAGTCCATTTTTGTTCATATTGAGATACAGACTCCTAAAGTCAAATGAGAGCTGAAAAATATGCAGTTGAGATACCAGAAATATTCAAGCATATGGCTTCTTGCTCGAGATGAACCTTTTTTTCTGTTTGTTTGCCTCATTAATTTCAGGAGCATTATAGACAGAAAAGTGGAGGTAATGGACTTCTACCACTATTGAAATACGCTCTTCATATAAGACAACGTCTGGCGCCACTGTTAGATCGGTTATTCCTGCTACAATGCCAGGTAATCAAGATTTAGGTGAGTTTGAACGTGGTGTAATATCGGCGCACGAGTGATGTGACACGGCATCTCCGAGGTAGCAATGAAGTGGGGATTTTCTGAAGAGACAGTTACGTGACAAAAGTGCTACACTTCCTCAAATTGTTGCAGATTTCAATGCTGGGCCATCAACAAGTGTCAGCGTGTGAACCATTCAACGAAACTTCATCGATATGGGCTTTCGGAGCCGAAATGCCCACTAGTGTACCCTTGATGACTGCACGACACAAAGATTTACGCCTCGCCTGGGCCCACCAACATCGACATTGGACAGTTGACGTCTGCAAACATGTCGACTGGTTGGACGAGTCTCGTTTCAAATTGCATCGAGCGGATGGACGTGTACCTGTATAGAGACAACCTCATGCATCCATGGACCCTTCATGTCAGCAGGGGACCGTTCAAGCTGGTGGCGGCTCTGTAATGGTTTGGAGCGTGTGCAGTTGGAGTGATATGGGACCCCAGATACATCTAGATATGACTCTGACAGTTTCACGTACGTAAGCATCCTGTCTGGTCACCAGCAGCCGTATGTCCATTGTACATTCCGATGGACTTGGATCATTCCAGCTGAACGGTACTACATAATGGCTCCAGGAACACTGTTTTTAGTTTAAACACTTCCACTGGCCCCCAAACTCCCCAGACATGAACATTATTGTGATTATCTGGGATGTCTTGCAACGTGCTGTTCAGAAGAGATCTCCACCCTCTCGTACTCTTACCGATTTATGGACCCCCTGCAGTATTCATGGTGTCAGTTCCCTCCAGCATTACTTCTGACATTAGTTTCTTTAGCTCTTCAGCGTAGAATCCATTGCTTTCCAGGACACGGCATGAAAAACCAACGCACTGCACTGCACATAAACAGGCGAAGAGATCTGGTAGTGTTCACTTGCACTATTTGAGAAAAAAATCAGTGGAAGCAATAAAATACATAGAACTAACTATCGAAAGCGACCGAAACTGAAAGCGAAAGCAGTCATAATGGTGCAAAATGACGTCCCGATACACCTGACCTGTTACAGTTACTTTGTCAAAGACATACAGGGGTGTACATGCACCAGTCATAATACCACCCCACACCATCAAACCACAACCTCCATACAGGTCCCTTTCAAGGACATTAAGGGGTTGATATCTGGTTCCTGGTTCACGCCAGATGAAAACCCGGAGAGAATCACTGTTCAGACTATACCTGGACTCATCCGTGAACATAACCTGGGACCATGTACTGCGTTCTTGACACCAGGCTATACGGGCTCTCACCATCAGTGCCCGCAGACGGCGACGGAGTACTGCAGGTAGCCTTGCTCGGGACCTTACCGCCGCCCCTGGAACAGTTGTCTCCAGACACACAGTCTACAGACGACTGAACAGACATGGTTTATTCGCCCGGAGACCTGCAAGGTGCATTCTAGTCATCCCTGGTCACAGGAGAGCTCGGCAGTATACCCGTGGATTGTTCGAGCAAAATTTAACGTGTAAATCATTTGAAAATTTAATTTATGTTATATAACATTTATGGTTACAACTATATAAGTGGTGTTAAAATACTCCTTGTTGATATTATTGCACTAAATAAAGCCAACAGTATTATATTTTTCTATCAAGCAAAAATCACATATTTTTGTGAGGTCTTTTCAATAGTACACAAAACTGTTAGAGAACTGAATTTTCCGTTCTGAAAAATTATGGTATCTCTGCAGGGCATATAAAAACTCAACTCGACAGCCATAAAAAGAAAGGCTGCAAAATTAATATTCACTACTGAGATCTACATTTTTCTTTACAATCACGCAGAACATATTTAATTTTAACTAACACTAAGTATTTTGTCGGAGAAACAAAAAGGTTCTCAACACTATTGTCCTGAAGGTCTTCCTCTGAATGGTCCTCTTGTTCGCTAGCAGAATTGTGATCACTGACTATTGAAGAATCCTTGTCTTCTTCGACTACTTTTTGTTCTATATCGTTGACATCATTCTCTATCCACTAACTATAATTTTCATCGAACTTAATGTGTGTAAAATTGTCACACTCTTGCTAACACATTTTGTACTGAACTGACGAAAGCAGGTGCGTAGTTCACGAGGCGGGGTCTAGAAGACCCCATCGCATGTCAACAACAATCAAATAAGGCGATAACGCAACTGACAATAATAATTTGTAGTGTGGTGATTAAAAGAGGGTAGGTGGCGTGTAAAAACTTTCCGCCTTAACTGATCTATTAGAGCGGCTTGGAAAATTCTGGCGCGACCTGAGAGACCACACCTGATGAGTTGGGGGTTCAGGCGAAACACGTTGCTGCTACACCTGGATTGAGATAAACCTCTACAATTAAACAAATATGTTCTGAATGTCTTTAAATTACAAAAACTCCCGGTCTCCTAAAGTCCCGACCGTCCACGATCTACTGTATCTCTGTCATCATCGTCTCCCGGCTGCAGCAATTCCAGTTTAAGTAACGGAGGTAATGAAGACGCGTCGAGATTGTCCAGACTGAAGACTCTGTCCACAGGCCGTGGCGGACCCATAGCTACCGACTGTCCCGGCTTGTCACCCTCCGCCGCTGCTGCCACCGGATGCGGTATGGAGGGGCGTGCGGCCAGCACTCACCACCTTTGTCTGTCTTCGTGGCCTGTAACCGCTACCACGTAATCAGTAGTTCTTTCACGAATAACCCAGCTAATGGACATTTAGAACGCAACTAAGTTTTTTATTTCGATTATTTTTCAATGTGTCGCACTTCCTAGTCCTCTCTGTACTTTACCATTACGTATGAGAGCATGCTGAGTGAATGTGTTAGTCTTATGAAGCTGAAGGAATGTCAGTAGATGCGGTAGGCTTCTCAAACGAGAAATTAGGGAAGCTAAACACAGGGATTGCTTGAAGCACTTCGGAAAAATCTGTTCTGAGGAATGTCGAGGGCGGTGGTTGGCCATCAGCCAATTGAAAGGTGGCAGTTCGGACAACGGCCGGGATGGCCACTCGGTAGCGTGGCGGGGAGAGAGGTAGCCGGGCCGTGCTGAGGAGAGGGCGCAGGGTGGAGACGCTCCGTATGGAAGGTAGTAAAATGTGAAATGCAGTAGATACAGAATGAAATTTTCACTCTGCAGCGGAGTGTGCGCTGATAAGAAACTTCCTGGCAGATTAAAACTGTGTGCCGCACTGAGACTCAAACCTAATCTGCCAGGAAGTTTCATATCAGCGCACACTCCGCTGCAGAGTGAAAATTTCATTCTGGAAACAGGCTGTGGCTAAGCCATGTCTCCGCAATATCCTTTCTTCCAGGAGTGCTAGTTCTGCAAGGTATACAGGGAATCTTCTGCGAGGTTTGGAACGTAGGAGACGAGGTACTGGTGGAATTAAAGCTGTGAGGACGGGGCGTGAGTCGTGCTTGGATAGCTCAGTTGGTGGAGCACTTGCCCGCGAAACGCAAAGGTCCCGAGCTCGAGTCTTGGACCGGCACACAGTTTTAATCTGCCAGGAAGTTTCATAATACGAGGTGCATTCAAGTTCTAAGGCCTCCGATTTTTTTCTAATTAACTACTCACCCGAAATCGATGAAACTGGCGTTACTTCTCGACGTAATCGCCCTGCAGACGTACACATTTTTCACAACGCTGACGCTATGATTCCATGGCAGCGGTGAAGGCATCTTTAGAAGTCTGTTTTGACCACTGGAAAATCGCTGAGGCAATAGCAGCACGGCTGGTGAATGTGCGGCCACGGAGAGCGTCTTTCATTGTTGGAAAAGGCCAAAAGTCACTAGGAGCCCGGTCACGTGAGTAGGGAGCATGAGGAATCACTTCAAAGTTGTTATCACGAAGAAACTGTTGCGTAACGTTAGCTTGATGTGCGGGTGCGTTGTCTTGGTGAAACAGCACACACGCAGCCCTTCCCGGACGTTTTTGTTGCAGGGCAGGAAGGAATTTGTTCTTCAAAACATTTTCGTAGGATGCACCTGTTACCGTAGTGCCCTTTGGAACGCAATGGGTAAGGATTACGCCCCCGCTGTCCCAGAACATGGACACCATCATTTTTTCAGCACTGGCGGTTACCCGAAATTTTTTTGGTGGCGGTGAATCTGTGTGCTTCCATTGAGCTGACTGGCGCTTTGTTTCTGGATTGAAAAATGGCATCCAAGTCTCATCCATTGTCACAACCGACGAAAAGGAAGTCCCATTCATGCTGTCGTTGCGCGTCAACATTGCTTGGCAACATGCCACACGGGCAGCCACGTGGTCGTCCGTCAGCATTCGTGGCACCCACCTGGATGACACTTTTCGCATTTTCAGGTCGTCATGCAGGATTGTGTGCACAGAACCCACAGAAATGCCAACTCTGGAGGCGATCTGTTCAACAGTCATTCGGCGATCCCCCAAAACAATTCTCTCCACTTTCTCGATCATGTCGTTAGACCGGCTTGTGCGAGCCCGAGGTTGTTTCGGTGTGTTGTCACACGATGTTCTGCCTTCATTAAACTGTCGCACACACAAACACACTTTCGACACATCCATAACTCCATCACCACAAGTCTCCTTCAACTGTCGATGTATTTCAATTGGTTTCACATCACGCAAATTCAGAAAACGAATGATTGCACACTGTTCAATTAAGGAAAACGTCGCCATTTTAAGTATTTAAAACAGTTCTCATTCTCGCCGCTGGCGGTAAAATTCCATCTGCCGTACGGTGCTGCCATCTCTGGGACGTATTGACAATGAACGCGGCCTCATTTTAAAACAATGCGCATGTTTCTATCTCTTTCCAGTAAGGAGAAAAAAAATCGGAGCCCTTAGAACTTTGAATGCACCTCGTAGATACAGTTCATGGACCAATTTCCCCACTTTGGGTCGTCTCACGAGAGTACCTGAAAATAATGTGCTCAAGCATCTCTGTGGGTAGTTTCCCAGCTCTGTGCGGTAGCGCTTGTACATTAATTTGTGTAGCAGCGGCATTTTTGACAGGTGATTCGCGGTGTGCTTCAGCGTGGCGACTCATGGACGGGTTGTGCCCTGGTGTGTGATAATGAATTCCTTTCAGCCTTCCTGTTGCGCGACCATTGACAGGCTATTAATATGAGACCAAGTAACTATTTGAATACTTGACAGCAATGATAATGGACCAGTGATTCAAGATTAAGTTCAATTATAACATCTAAATTTGTAATAAAATTACAGTTACTTAAAAAAAAGCAGAGTTGTAATTTTCAGACGATTATCTCTCGCTTCCCAGACCTCAAATCCGTAATTATAAGAGTAAGAATCTCCTTATTACCTTAGTAAATAATGCCAAATTAACTAACTTTCGCCACTGGATGTAGCCGCGCGGTCTGAGGCGCCTAGCCACAGCCTGCACGGCTCCCCCCGTCGGAGCTTCGAGTCCTCCCTCGGTCATGGGTGTGTGTGTTGTGCTGAACGTAGGTTAGTTTAAGTTAGATTAAGTAGTGGGTAAGCCTAGGGACCGATGACCTCAGCAGTTTGGTCCCACAGGTACTTACAAAAATTTCCAAATTTTCCAACTAGCATTTCGCTCTTTTGATAGCCCAGTAGGAATATGAGTGTAGGCCTGAAAAATGCTAGCGGTTACCGCCTCCTGTTTGAGTGCGTTTGTTTGTGTGTGTGTCTTATTATCCGTTGCGTGCACTAGTGGTTTATCAAAAAAAAGAAAAAAACGATCAGGATCATACTCACACGAAATATTATCACGCTCATTCAACCACAGCATCCAGTGGAGGAGATAAGAATACTGTGTCACACTAGTGAATAAGCTCCAAACAACCAAGCAGGCAAGCAGCACAGGTCAACAAAGCAAACAAAAAAGACGGTTACCGCGCAGCTCCTCAATTAGCCACACGAGGCTGCGTGCACCCCCTTCCAGTCCCCGAACAAGGAAAAATCGCTAACAGTGCCGGCAATCGATTCCAGGTCCTCTGCATGGCTGTCAGCCGCACTGACCACTCACTTTAGGTCACTGAAGAAATAATCATAAATTATTCTTACTGATCAGTACTAGCAAATGCGCGATTCCTCAGTATTTTAATAACCAGTGACCAAGTAGATTTGCACTACTGGCCATTAAAATTGCTACACCTAGAAAAAAATGCAGATTATAAACGGGTATTCATTAGACAAATATATCATACTAGAACTGACATGTGATTACATTTTCACGCAATTTGGGTGCATAGATCCTGAGAAATCAGTACCCAGAACAACCACATCTGGCCGTAATAACGGTATTGATACGCCTGGGCATTGAGTCAAACAGAGCTTGGATGGCGTGTACAGGTACAGCTGCCCATGCAGCTTCAACACGATACCACAGTTCACCAAGAGTAGCGACTGGCGTATTGTAACGAGCCAGTTGCTCGGCCACCATTGATCAGACGTTTTCAATTGGTGAGAGATATGGAGAACGTGCTGGCCAGGGCAGCAATCGAACATTTTCTGTATCCAGAAAGGCCCGTACAGCACCTGCAACATGCGGTCGGGCACTATCCTACTGAAAAGTAGGTATCGCAGAGATCGAATGAAGGGTAGAGCCACGGGTCGTAGCACATCTGAAATGTGCCGTCAGTGCGAACAAGAGGTGACCGAGACGTGTAACCAATGCCACCCCATACCATCACGCCGGGTGATACACCAGTATGGCGACGACGAATACACGCTTCCAATGTGCGTTCAACGCGACTTTACCAAACACGGATGCGACTATCATGATGCTGTAAACAGAACCTGGATTCATCCGAAAAAATGACGTTTTGCCATTCGTGCACCCAGGTTTGTCTTTGAGTACACCATCGCAAGGGTAATCGCAGCCATGGTGTCCGATCTGATAGTCCCTGCTGCAGCAAACGTCGTCGAACTGTTCGTGCAGATGGTTGTTGCCTTGCAAACGTCCCCATCTGTTGACTCAGGGATCGAGACGTGGCTGCACGATCCGTTACAGCCATGCGGATAAGATGCCTGTCATCTCGACTGCTAGTGATACGAGGCCGATGGGATCCAGCACGGCGTTCCGTATTACCCTCCTGAACCCACCGATTCCATATTCTGCTAACAGTCGCTGGATCTCGATCAACGCGAGCATCAATGTCGGGATACGATAACCGCAATCGCCGTAAGCTACAATCCCGACCTTTATCAAAGTCGGAAACGTGATGGTACGCATTTCTCCTTCTTACACGAGGCATCAGAACAACGGTTCACCAGGCAAACGCCGGTCAACTGCTGTTTGTGTATGGAGAAATCCGTTGGAAACTTCCTTCATGTCAGCACGTTGTAGGTGTCGCCACCGGCGCCAACCTTGTGTGAATGCTCTGAAAAGCTAATCATTTTCGTATCACAGCAACTTCTTCCAGTCGGTTAAATTTCGCGTCTATAGCACGTCATCTTCGTGGCGTAGCAATTTTAATGGTCAGTAGTGTATGTCTCTCGTGCGATTTCCAAAATCGTTTCAGACTACTGCTGGAATGGTTTCATCTAAAGGGTCAGTCCTCGGACTGAGACGGCGTCGTGTGTTTAGTAACCTCTTCATCGCCACGGCGCGTAGAAAACTGGCCCTCCACTTTAGAAGTGTTAGACTGGGACTTCATAATGCCTAAATCAAAGAGGCGCATAGAACGTCTCTATCAGAAAGCGCGCCGCCTCCTGGCGAGTCCAGTGTGCCCAGACGCCGCTACCGCTGGCGCTTTCCGCGGTGCGCCGCCGCGCCGCGCTTCTCTTTAAAGTTGCGGGCCCAGCGGTGCTACAAAGTGAAGCGCCGATAGCCGAGCCGGCTGCGTTGCGCCGGCCGACAGCGAACCTCGCAATGTTTTATTCATACGTGACGGCAGTTTAACGTTACGTCATTACAGACAATGCGGCGGGAGGGGCGGGACCAGGCGGGGAGGGAAGGGGGCAGACAAAATCACTTATCTCCCAAAGTGATCATAATAGCGGGCTAAATGGTCCGACGCATATTTTCACGCTGACATGGTGGACCGACCTTAATGGCCATCCTCATGAGCTTCATGTGACGTCGGAGACGGCAACCCTTTCTCCTCCTCTTCTTCTTCTTATTCTTTCCGTTCTTGCTTTCTTTTCCAGTCTGTCCTATTCTCCTTTTTTTTTTACTTTATAAATAACAAAGAAAAAAAAATCACCTGTCGCGACAGAGTCTGGGGCCGTATTAGGCGGGAGCACGAGGACGAGTCCGTTTCCATAGCAACGCCCTCGGAGGAATGTCCCACCGGCTACAAATATTGTGAGGAGGCGCTGCGGCGAAAAGGAACAACAGAAGCCGAGAGACGGGAGTGAGGCAGGGGCGGGAGGGGGCCGAGTTAATTCTCCACGGCACCGTGCGGGATTCAAAGAGGGCGACGGACAGGTGCGCTCCCGCCTCGGGAAAAACAGAAGCCGCGCGGAATTCGTCCGACGGAAGTTACAGCTTCCCCATAGCCCTCCCCATCCCACCGTGGCGAGGGCAGAGGAAAGGGGTTTGGCGTCCCTTTTTGTTTCTTGCAGCCGCAACGGACGGCTGACTCTTAATGAACGTCGCAGATTTATGGCTTTCCCCGATCTGTCCGCGAATCACTTGTAGTGAATTCGTTACGCCGGCGCACCTGATTTGGGCACTTATCTCCGCTGAATCACCCGAGGGAATTATCACTCATCCGGACGGGTGCTGTGGGATGCGGGAGGGGTTGGATGGTGGAGGGAGGTGAACGAACGTCACCTGCCGTTTCTGGACGCAGACAGGTGGACAGCGCTGTCTGTCGTTTCCTACTGCATAGCAGATTCGTCATGAAATTGCCGCTACTAAAATGTGTGATTCTGTCTTCACAACTGTCGGTCATTGGCCCAGCGCTACGAAGGTGAAGTTAAACGCTATGTGGCCCGTGTAACAGATCTCAGAGACCTAGACAGGACCACACCCGATAGGAGTATTACAATTCTCAACACTGCCTTCAGCTACAATTTCATTATCAATTTATTGGCAACAGGTTCCTATGATACATTTCCTCATTATCATCCCCTTAAAGTAAAATGAAAACACCAATATTAGCTTTCAAAAGCAAAATTTTATCTCTAATTATTTCAAATTAAAATATCTAATAATCATTCTGTTGTTTAAAAGTGATCTATATAGAACCCAAATAAATATATTGCAAGATACTGCAACTATAGAGCATAAAATGATTACGTGTGTGTATGTGTTTGTGTGTGTGTGTGTGTGTGTGTGTGTGTGTGTGTGTGTTTGTGTGTGTGTGAGTGTATTGGGGTGTAATGATCATGCTACAATCCATGTCAGTACTGCAACGCACACGGTCACTTATCTTGAAACTCATTCACTGTACAAACAATGAAACGCGTAGACCCAATGTAGAACCGAACCTATCACGTACGTGCTTGAAAAGCTAAAAGAATTGAAACCACGTTACATTGTCTGCACAGCATTTGAGATTGAATATAGGTTACCAAGTGGATAGAAGTACTGATACAGAGTACATGTTGATTGGACCCATATTACAAAACGTTATGAAGCTTGTATATAGATCGTTTTTAAACAATAGAAGAAGTATTACATATTTCAATCCAAGGTACAGTCTTGCATTTGAAGTCATGATGGTGCTAATCTTTCTGTTTTCATATTACTTTTAGGGCTTGCTGATGATGAAGCGTATCGTCGAAACTGGTTGCAAATAAACTGATAATGAAATTACATCTGACGGTAGTGTTGAGAAATGTAATATAGAACAGGTTTCTCGCAAAAGGCCATACGTCACAGCATCACATAGAGTGATCAATTGGAGAACAGTGACAGGAGATGTTTAGTGCGGTCCTAAATAAAATGTGTGTGAAATCTTATGGGACTTAACTGCTAAGGTCAGCAGTCCCTAAGCTTACACACTACTTAACCTAAATTATCCTAAGTACAAACACACACACCCATGCCCGAGGGAGGACTCGAACCTCCGCCGGGACCAGCCGCACAGCCCATGACTGCAACGCCTTAGGCTGCTCAGCTAATCCCGCGCCTCGGGCATGGATGTGTGTGATGTCCTTATGTTAGTTAGGTTTAATTAGTTATAAGTTCTAGGCGACTGATGACCTCAGAAGTTAAGTCGCATAGTGCTCAGACCCATTTGAACCATTTTTTTAATCCCGCGCGGCAGTGAGGTCCTGCAAGTCGTGATTTTGCCTGTTTTCAGATGATGTAAAATGTCGAAAGGCAGAGATGGCCCCTTGAGGCGGTTAGGCAATAGTATGTGAAGAGTGTAGCTTATACCATGGGTGGTTCTGTGACGTTTTGGTAGTGTTTATTTGTAGCACGACTTGGGCCAGTTTTCTCATGAACAAGAACTAGAAAGTTAACTTCAGAATGCTCAGTGGCTAAGTGTGACATTTCTTCCACACCCAAATGGTGAGTATGCTGTTAACACATCCGTCTTCTAAGATGACAATAGCTGTATTCACAGGGCTGTATATTTATGTTCTGGGTTTCATAAACACTCCGGTACCCTTATCGAAACTCGACTCACCTGCTAAATCATTCGATATTAATACCGTAGAAATGACTGGAACTATTTCGAACAGTTCACAGTTCCAGTGAAAGCACTGTAGTTACTGCAACGATAATAATATTTAGAAATTGGAAGGTCTAGATTGAATAACTATGAATATGGCTGTGGTATGGCGGTGGTATGTACAGGGTGGTCAACTGATCGTGACCGGGCCAAACGAAAAAACTACAAAGAACGGAACTTGTGCAGCTTGAAGGGAGAAACCAGATGGCGCTATGATTGGCCCGCTAGATGGCGCCGCCAAAGGTCAAACGGATGTCAACTGCGTTTTTTTTTTTTTTTTTAATAGGAACCCCCATTTTTATTACATATTCATGTAGTACGTAAAGAAACATGAATGTTTTAGTTGGATTACTTTTTTCGCTTTGTGATAGTCACAAACATATGGCCCACAATTTTAGACGGTCAGTTGGTAACAGGTAGGTTTTTTAAATTAAAACACAGAACGTAGGTACGTTTGAACATTTTATTTCGGTTGTTCCAATGTGATACATGTGCCTTTGTGAACTTATCATTTCTGAGAACACATGCTGTTACAGCGTGATTACCTGTAAATACCACATTAATGCAATAAATGCTCAAAATGATGTCCGTCAACCTCAATGCATTTGGCAATACGTGTAACGACATGCCTCTCAACAGCAAGTAATTCGCCTTCCGTAATGTTCGCACATGCATTGACAATGCGCTGACGCATGTTGTCAGGCGTTGTCGGTGGATCACGATAGTCAATATCCTTCAACTTTCCTCACAGAAAGAAATCCGGGGACGTCAGATCCGATGAAGGTGCGAGACCAAGCCACCTGTCGCGAAATATGCTATTCAATGCCGCTTCAACCGCACGCGAGCTATGTGCCGGACATCCATCATGTTGGAAGTACATCGCCATTCTGTCATGCAGTGAAACATCTTGTAGTAACATCCGTAGAGCATTACGTAGGAAATCAGCATACATTACACCATTTAGATTGCCATCGATAAAATGGGGGCCAATTATCCTTCCTCCAATAATGCCGCACCATAAATTAACCCGGCAAGCTCGCTGATGTTCCACTTGTCGCAGTCATCGTGGATTTTCCATTGTCAAATGCCGGTTTACGTTAATGCTATTGGTGAATGACGCTTCGTCGCTAAATAGAACGCGTGCAAAAAATCTGTCATCGTCCCGTAATTTCTCTTGTGTCCAGTGGCAGAACTGTACACGACGTTAAAAGTCGTCGACATGCAATTCCTGGTGCATGGAAATATGGTACGGGTGAAATCGATGTTGATGTAGCATTCTCAACAGCGACGTTTTTGAGATTCCCGATTCTCGAGCAATTTGTCTGCTTCTGATGTGCGGATTAGCCGCGACAGCAGCTAAAACACCTACTTGGGCATGATCATTTGTTGCAGGTCGTGGTTGATGTTTCACATGTGGCTGAATACTTCCTGTTTCCTTAAGTAACGTAAATATCCAGCGGACGGTCCGTACACTTGGATGATGTCGTCCAGGATACCGAGCAGCATTCATAGCACACGTCCGTTGGGCATTTTGATCACAGTAGCCATACATCAACACGATATCAATCTTTCCCGCAACTGGTAAACGGTCCGTTTTAACACGGGTAATGTATCACGAAGCGAATACCGTCCGCATTGGCGGAATGTTACGTGATACCACGCACTTATACGTTTGTGACTATCACAAAGCTAAAAAAGTGGTCCAACTAAAACATTCGTATTTCTTTACGTACTACACGATTATGTAATAAAAAATGGGGGTTCCTATTTAAAAACACGCATTTGATATCCGTTTGACCTATGGCAGCGCCATCTAGCGGGCCAACCATAGCGCCATCTGGTTTCCCCCTTCAAGCTAGACAAGTTTCGTCCTTTGTAGTTTTTTTCGTTTGACGCTTACTTCGTGAGATATTTGGCCCCGTCACGATCAATGGACCACCCTGTATAGCGAATGACAGAAATTGTGAAAGACCCAGAAGGACAGAAGGAAAAGAATAAAACTTCTAGGGTTAAGTGAAGTGACGAATAGAAATCTATACCAAGTCTGGGATTTGTGCCTCAGTCTCACGTTCGCTGGTCAGACGCACTAAACACAACGCCTCTCTGGCACAGTGGCTTCTCGCAACTGCACGGACTAACTTGGCAAGCCTCCCTCCAGAATCTAAATTCCCATTCACGCCTCAGTCCACTTGGGCTTCCCCTCAACTCGAGCAGCATTGCAGAAGATCTCCAGCTGTACTGGGATAGTACCTCAGCGTCGAACAAAACTGATGATCCGGCCTGAAACCCACCCACATGCCTGGGTTTCAGGCACTATCCCCTGTTTTGTTCGATATTGGGGTGCTATTCCAATACTGTTGGAGATCATCTGCTATGCAGCTCGCGTCGAGGCGGCTGAGGCGTGAATGGGAATTAAGGTGGGAGGCCAGAAAGGTCAGTGTGTACGATTATGCAAAACCTTGTGCAAGGATGGCGTAATGCTTAGTGCATCTGCCTAGTGAACATGAGACTCAGGTACAAATTCCTGCCTTCGTACACATTTTCCCTCGTCACTTCAGTCTGCATAATTACAGATGTTTGAGACTTGGAAAAGTCTTTGGAACCTACGGTTTCATCTGATTAAAGCACCTACGTCTAGGTTTCAGACAGGGTCCTCTGTTCCGTCCGATGTTAACGTGGTGTCCTATACAGTTGGAGAGCCACTGCAGTGCTGTCCGAGTTGAGGGGGAATATCAAGTGGGCTGAGACGCGAATGGGAATCTGGATTGAGGAGGGAGGCGTGCCAGGGTAGTGCTTGCAGTTCTGCAAAGCCACGGTGCCACAGTGGCGAAGTGGTTAGCGCACATGGCTAGCGAGGTGAATACCTGGGTCTGAATGCATGCGTTGGTACACATTTTCATTTGTTGTTTGATTTTGCATATGTGCGCCATAGATGTTTGAGACTTTAAAAGATCTCGGGAACCACGTAGTTTCATTTGGTTCTGGGTTTGAGATTCTGTGTGATGTTATTTCAATGATTACAAAACCGAGTCAAGTTTTCAAAGAACTTGGCAGTATGATCTCGCTTACCAGTACGACGTTGCACCCCATCCAGGACAGAGGAATGGGCTTAATTTGTTGTGAAGGGTGTCACAAAGCCGTTGTATCCTCTCTTGACGCAAGCTGGGCCACAGGTGTTGCAACTGGTCAGTAAGAGCGTGGACCTGGGCACTTTGACAGAGTTGATATCCCTTTTAGTCCGACACGTGTTCTCTTGGGGACAGATCTGGGGGTCTCGATGGTCACGGGGAGACAACATCACGCATACGGTTCATAGAGACCCGCACCAGGTGTGGACGAACTTTATACAGCCGAGAAACGGCGGACAATACTGTCGCCTGAGAGGCAACACGTGGGTGCACAGGATGCCCGTGGCGTGCCTTTGTGCCGTCAATCACTCACTACCATCTCGGACATGAAGTCATACCCGACGGCTCCCCACAGCATGATGCAAGAAGAAATACTGCTTTACCAGTCCAAAACACTGGAAGAATGACCTCTCCCCAAGTAGCCGCCGTTCTCCCTGACAATGGTCATCTGCGCTACTGGAGAACTGAGACGTCTCGCTGAGCACAGTGTGACGCCATTCACCAGCAGTCCATGTTTCATAGTCACGGCACCACTACAGACGCAACCCTTTTGTGTTGTGGTGTTAACGGCAGCCTACGCACAGGGACGGTACTAGCCTAGTTCGGCTGCTGATATTATCTGACCAATGGTGCGTGTTCATATAGAATGTTGCAGGAAGTTTGTTACCTGTTCTCAGATATCATGTGCAGATACGAAGGGATTACAGCGTGCTTCGTACACAGTTCGACGATGTGGTGGTCAGGAGTGATAAACTGGCAACCTGAAGACGAGTACGCCTGCTTACGTTCCCATGCAGTCCAACAGTTGGTCACTGTCACATCCGAATGGCCCACTAATCTGGATATCATACGAGGCCATTAAATTCGAGCAACAGGTATGCACCCTGCTGCCGTCCTACCTGTCACGGAGGATTGCAACTCTAATCATTGAAATACCGTGTACATGTAATGACTTACACTAAGATACCAATCGTCTTCTGGGTGCTTAACATTTTTTTTCGGGGCAGTGCATTTGAAGAAGCGATGGACATTAATACTATTCATGGAGACAAGTATTAGAGATATCATGTTTAGAAGAAGCCTGGATGACGGTAATAGTAATGATGATGAGTGCTCACACACATCTCGATGTATACTAGACATGTCGCTTAGTCACCGTACTTCCACAGAAGTGATGGACTCTCAAAAATGCAACAGTTTCATCAAAAAAGATTGAATAGAGATAAAATGGCCTCGACGTATATTTTTGCCAGCATCTCGTGGTCTAGTGGCTAGCGTTGCAGTCTAGATCACGGGGTCCAGGGTTCGATTCCCGGCCGGGTCGGGGATTTTCTCCGGCCGGGGACTGGGTGTTCGTGTTGTCCTAATCATTGCATCATCATTCGGGAATGCGGCGAGACTGCACAGCGAAAAGATTGGGAATTTGTACGGACGCTGGTAACCACGCAGTTGAGGGCGCCACAAACCAAATATAGAAGTGATGGACTCCTCCCTCTTCGACTTATATTTAGGGAATCTGTTTTTCGTCTAAATTCTGTCAATGGATTTATGAAGGAGCCAGCTTCTCAGTGCTTCCTGTTCTGGTTGTTGTTGTTGTTGTTGTCTTCAGTCCAGAGACTGGTTTGATGCAGCTCTCCATGCTTCTCTATCCTGTGCAAGCTTCTTCATCTCCCAGTACCTACTGCAACCTACATCCTTCCGAATCTGTTTAGTATATTCGTCTCTTGGTCCCCCTCTACGATTTTTACCCTCCACGCTGCCCTCCAATACTAAATTGGTGATCCCTTGATGCCTCATAATATGTCCTACCAACCGATCCCTCCTAGTCAAGCTGTGCCACAAATTTCTCTTCTCCTCAGTTCTATTCAATACCTCCTCATTAGTTATGTGGTCTACCCATCTCATCTAGGGCACTCTTCTGTAGCACCACATTTCGAAAGTTTCTATTCTCTTCTTGTCCAAACTATTTATCGTACATGTTTTACTTCCATACATGGCGACATTCCATGCAAATACTTTCAAAAACGACTCCCTGACACTTAAATCTATACTCGATGTTAACAAATGTCTCTTCTTCAGAAACGCTTTTCTTGCCATTGCCAGTCTACATTTTATATCCTCTCTACTTCGACCATCATCAGTTATTTTGCTCCCCAAATAGAAAAACTCATTTACTACTTTAAGCGTCTCATTACCCAATCTAATCCGTGCAGCATCACCCGATTTAATTCGACTACATTCCATTATCCTCGTTTTGCTTTTGTTGATGTTCATATTAAATCATCCTTTCAAGACACTATCCATTCCGTTCAGCTGCTCTTCCAGGTCTTTTGCTGTCTCTGACAGAGTTACAATGTCATCGGCGAACCTCAAAGTTTTTATTTCTTCTCCATGGGTTTTAATTCCTACTCCGAATTTTTCTTTTGTTTCCTTTACTGCTTGCTCAATATACAGATTGAATAACATCGGAGATAGGCTACAACCCTGTCTCACTCCCTTCCTAACCACTGCTTCCCTTTCATGCCCCTCGACTCTTATAACCGCCATCTGGTTTCTGTACAAATTGTAAGTAGCCTTTCGCTGCCTGCATATTACCCCTGCCACCTTCAGAATTTGAAAGAGAGTATTCAAGTCAACATTGTCAAAAGCTTTCTCTAAGTCTACAAATGCTAGAAACGTAGGTTTGCCTTTCCTTAATCTATTTGCTAAGATAAGTCGTAGGGTCAGTATTGCCTCACGTGTTCCAACATTTCTACGGAATCCAAACTGATCTTCCCCAAGGTCGGCTTCTACCAGTTTTTCCATTCGTCTGTAAAGAATTCGTGTTAGTTTTTTTGCAGCCGTGGCTTATTAAACTGATAGTTCGGTAATTTTCACATCTGTCAACACCTGCTTTCTTTGGTATTGGAATTATTATAGTCCTTTTGAAGTCTGAGGGTATTTCGCCTGTCTCATACATCTTGCTCACTAGATGGTAGAGTTTTGTTAGTCCTGGCTCTCCCAAGGCTATCAGTAGTTCTAATGGAATATCGTCTACTCCCGTGGCCTTGTTTCGACTTAGGTGTTTCAGTGCTCTGTCAAACTCTTCACGCAGTATCATATCTCCTATTTCATCTTCTACATTCTCTTCCATTTCTATAATATTGTCCTCAAGTACATCGCCCTTGTATAGACCCTCTATATACACCTTCCACCTTTCTGCTTTTCTTTCTTTGCTTAGAACTGTTTTTCCATCTGCGCTCTTGATATTCATACAAGTGGTTCTCTTTTCCCCTAAGGTCCCTTTAATTTTCCTGTAGGCAATATCTATCTTACCGTCAGTGATATGCGCCTCTACATCCTTACATTTGTCCTCTAGCCATCCCTGCATAGCAATTTTGCACTTCCTGTCGATCTCATTTTTGAGACGTTTATATTCCTTTTTTTGCCTGCCTCATTTACTGCATTTTTATATTTTCTCCTTTCATCAATTAAATTCTATATCCCTTTGTTACCCAAGGATTTCTATTACCCCTCGTCTTTTTACCTACTTGATCCTCTGTCACCTTAACTATTTCATCTCTCAAAGCTACCCATTCTTCTTCCTGTTAACAAATTCTTAATCACCTGCCGCGAAGTAGTTTAGGGGTTGAGGGGGGTGGGGGTGCAGATCTGAAGGACCAGGGACGTCAACACAGATTGCGAACGACGCTTTCCTGTAAGAGGTTCTTCCAGGTCTGAGGCAATGTGAATTTCTGAAACAGTTATCTTATGATCTACAAATATGGTCTTGATTAGTTTCCTTCATGTCAATATACGACTGTTTGAGATTTTCTGACCCTTTGACAAACGCCGCGCAGCAACTGGAGGCCAAGCTTTCGTTTGTTTGATTGAAGCTGTACGTTGTACTTTCGACAGTTACTTTTACCTTCACTTCTACATCGTAAAAGGTACATTTTGGTTTAGTTCCTAAAACATTTTTGTTGGTCTATGTTATTAAATACGGTTAGGGAATGGCTGGTGTAATGTTACAGAACGTACACAGGTGGGTAAATACGTGAAATGGGTGAAAAGCGCTTTACAGCATGCACACAGAAATGTATAAGAGACTGATTTTGTGAAAAGTACTTGTTACGGGCTCCTCATAGCATCCGAGTCACAGAAACATCAACGTTGGCAATGAATTTCACCATTATTCATTGTGGCTGTGTGGTAGAGATTTTCCGCTGAGCTGACATCGCTAAGTAAAGCAGGAGTTTGAGTTATTCCTTCTAAAGGACTTTGGAAACAGTGGCAACATTTCACATCTCTGACCACTATCGTCGAACGTTGGGGCTACTCTCAAAGTGTCCGTAGTAGAAGTCCTATGGCATGCTCTGTATGAATCCGTAAGGTACATTCACATAGAAACAAAGGTAACGAGGCTTAGTATTATTAGGAACTGTCGGCACCATCTGGTGGGAGTGCTTCGCCTTCAAATGAGCCGTCACGTATTCCTGGGAAGCGTGTCCCTTCTCGGAACTCGGCCAAGGTACACGGGCCGGTGTTTTTCTGAACAGTAAATTATCTTTGCATGACACGAGTTTTTGTAGATAATTATGAGCATCGTCAGTCTAAACGTGCAGGGTGTTCCATTCTAAGCGTTAATGCGCGAACGTACGGAATTACGATGAAGGTTCTTTTTATTGTCTTGAATCTAATGAGCACAGTGGAAAAAGTAATTAGAAAAGTAAATTTCCCGCATCAAATGACAGCATGTAACATAAAATTGTGCTCCACACCACAAGAAAATTTCTGAGCATCATAGACACTTCCAGTGCTTTGCTCATCAGTGAAGTATAGACTTTATAGATGGTAATGAGGCGCAATAGGTTAGGTGGATAGAGACAGTAACTTCAGAAGACATACATTCCGAGTTTTCTTACAGTAGAACAGTTTATTATCGGCCTCCTTACAACCGTTGTAAGGAATGCTTTCTTAGACAAAAAAAGTCTAAAGTGACAGGATTAGTCTCACACGTACGACTTTTCTGCAATTAAATACTACGGAAGTGGACACGACTTCATTATTTTATTCTTGTTGAAGACAAGGGCGTGTTACCATCTCACCGGCAAATTATTAGCAGCTAAAGGGATGTGAGACTTGTAACAAACAGTCTTGCCAAGATAACTTTGTCATTATGCCAGTGGACAGACGGATATCTTGAGAAGTGTCTACTTACTGGAAATAAAATTCAGTGTAAGATAATGACGAAAAATGTTATCTTGTGTATGATCCTCTCATAACGATTTCGGCTTTCTTACTTTGTGCACTTCGCGAAGTTTGATGGAAACACATAAATTTTAACGATGCGACTCGGTGTTTGAGTGAATAATTATCAGACTACAAACTCATAGGGTCGCGGTTCAGTCCTCGGACCAATCTAAGACTTTTTTCTGTCACTCGTCCCCTTTATTTTCCTCTGGGAATGACTTCTGCATATGAAAAATAGCAAGATGCGCGACGGTTCGCATTCCAAATTAAACTTTAGAAACCCCTGTAACTGGCTCGGACAGTCAGTTTAAAAGTCAAGACCTCTGTAAAATATTTATGCCTAGTAAAGCACTGTGGGCTTTCTAACCAACTTTCGGGCAGATGACAGTATATCTCAAACTATCTAGTGTAGCACTGTGCACTGAGTACGTGTAGACTGTGTGTTTGTGTTGCCGCTGTTACAGAAGAAAGAGAAGTGCAGCGTCGAATTCAATGTAGACTTCCATAGAACTCATCACACTCGAAATTTAACATGCCTTAAGTGACTAAGGCACAGCGGAGAGGTTCAAAAATGGCTCTGATCACTATTGGACTTAACTTCTGTGGTCATCAATCCCCTAGAACGTAGAACTACTTAAACCTAACTAACCTAAGGACATCACACATATCCATGCCCGAGGCAGGATTCCAACCTGACTGTAGCGCCTAGAACCGCTCGGCCACTCCGGCCGGCACAGCGGAGAGGTTTGGGGTTTACCCCCGAACATTCGCGCTAGAACTACAAGTCACCAACAGCCTTACCATTGCAAGAAAAATACAGAGGGTGGACGAAACATAAAGAATATGTAAATCATGTGCTAAATGATCATCTTTAGTATCAATACAACCGATATCCCGCTGTGGATATAAATCTTAAATCGTTTTCAAATGGATTACATCTCTGTCCACTAATCAGTTAAATTCAGCAGGAGATAACACCAAAGAGTAAGAGTGACTGACAAGTAGTATTTTCCTCTTAGACCTCAGTTGTCATTTAATAATTAAATTCGACAATTTTTGATGCTAGAAGATGTATGTAACCACTATCTTGGGAGATAGAATCGTCCGCAGTGAACAGTTCTGAAGCTATTTATTGAACAGTCTAATGTAAATGGACTTCACATGCGTCATCGGCTACCTGGTCCTCTGGTGTTAGGGTATAACCTACTGAAAACCACAGCACGACCACCAAAATCCTTTCACAAGCTTCGTTGTGGCTCTGCGTTTGGACGAAGAAGGACTGTGTTTTACTTCTCTCTTGGATTGCTCCGAGTGTTAGCAGCAGCGCAGTGAATAATGAAAAAGTAGACACGTCCATTTATATATGTCAGACGGAGAATGATTTTGAATCCATTATATCATTGAAGCTTCTTCCTCGTATTCACCTGGGCTACAGTAGGTCACCGTCTACATGGTCTGCATGACAATAGCTTAAAACAACACGACAGTTACCACAAATTTAATGATGGCTCAAATTACTACCAAGATGTTGACACACAAGGGGAAACGGAAACAGGAATCTGAGCATTTGTATGCCCGCAAAACAGAGTATCGGTGACAGTATCATAGAAATGCTCGCCTGATAGTAAAATGGAAATATAGGAACCAGTCTGCGTTATCAGAGCAGGGAGCTTCAAAAAAATGATTCAAATGGTTCTGAGCACCATGAGACTTAACATCTGAGGTCATCAGTCTCCTAAACTTAGAACTACTTATCCGTAACTAACCTCATCACACACATCCATGCCCAAGGCAGGATTCGAACCTGCGACCGCAGCAGCAGCGCGGTTTCGGACTGAAGCGCCTAGAACCGCTCGGCCACATCGGCCGGCGGAGCAAGCGCATATGGCCAGAGTAAAATGCTGCACTGAGCACAGTAGTTCACGAACGATCGATGGTGGAGAGCCATTACAGTGATGGGCTACAGAGTTATGGTCACTGCCTAACGCGAGATCAAATGCACCTCGTCGTGTTACGGGCAAGCGACTCATTAAGAAGTGCACACTGAGATGACAAAAGTCATGCGACACGTAATAATATCGTGTCGGACCTCCTTTTGTCCAGTCTTGCAACCCGAAGTGCCATTTACTCCACAAGTCGAAAGTCGCCTGCAGAAGTACTGAGAAATGCTGCCTCTGTGGCCGTCCATAATGGTGAAAGTGATGTCAGTCTAGGGTTTCTTGCAACAACAGACCTCTCGATTATTTTCCATAAATATTCGATGGGATTCGTGTCGGACGACCTGGGTCGTCAAATCATTCGCTCAAATTGTCCAGGATGTTCTTCAAACCAATCGCGAACAATTGTGCCACGGTGAGGTGGTGCAGTGTCATCCATATAAATTCCATCGTTGTTTGGAAACATTAAGTCCATGAAGGGCTGTAGGTGGTCCCCAAGTAGGCGTACATAACCGAGGACCCAGTCCATTTCATGTAAACATAGCCCACACCATTATGGAGCCACCATCAGCTTCCAACAGTGCTTTGTTGATAAGTTGGGTCCATGTCTTCGTGGGGTCTGCTCTGCACCCGAAATCGACCAGCAGCTCTTGTTAACTGAAACCGGGACTTATCTGATCAGGATACGGTTTTCCAGTCGTCAAGGGTCCAAACGATATGGTCACGAGTTCAGGAGAGGCGCCGCATGCGATGTCGTGCTGTTAGCAAAGGCCCTCACGTCGGTCGTCTGCTGCCATAGGTCATTAACGTCAAGTTTCGCCGCACGGCCCTGATGGATACATTCGTAGTGCTTGGCACATTGATAACTACGGTTATTTCACGAAATGTTACTTGTCTTTTAGCACTGAAAATTCTACGCAAACGCCTCTGCTCTCTGTCGTTAAGGCGATCGACCACTGCGCTGTCCATGGTGAGAGGTAATGACTGAAACATGATATTCCTGGCACATTCTTGACACTGTAGTTCATGGAATATTGAATTCCGTAACGATTTCCGAAATCGAATGTCCCATGTCCCAGCTGTTCTGGAGGTTCTTAAACACTATTAGCGTTCAGCTTCGTAAAAGAAGGAAACGTGGTTGGAAAGTCTATAGTGTGTTCAGGATAAATGTGGGAAGAGGCAACTGTCCTTTAAACCAAAAAGAGCGGTAACTGACTCCGAACAGGCATCAAGGTTGCCTTCCCATCAGTCAAGATTAGTGATGAAACTTCCTGGCAGATTAAAACTGTGTGCCCGACCGAGACTCGAACTCGGGACCCTTGCCTTTCGCGGGCAAGTGCTCTACCAACTGAGCTACCGAAGCACGACTCACGCCCGGCACTCACAGCCGTACTTCTGCCAGTATCTCGTCTCCTACCTTCCAAACTTTACAGAAGCTCTTCTGCGAACCTTGCAGAACTAGCACTCCTGAAAGAAAGGATACTGCGGAGACATGACTTTGCCACAGCCTGGGGGATGTTTCCAGAATGAGATTTTCACTCTGCAGCGGAGTGTGCGCTGATATGAAACTTCCTGGCAGATTAAAACTGTTTGCCCGACCGAGACTCGAACTCGGGACCCTTGCCTTTCGCGGGCAAGTGCTCTGCCAACTGAGCTACCGAAGCACGACTCACGCCCGGCACTCACAGCCTTACTTCTGCCAGTACCTCGTCTCCTACCTTCCAAACTTTACAGAAGCTCTTCTGCGAACCTCATTCAAGATTAGTGATTGTCGGTTTCACCTGGCTCAAACTTGGGAGGTATAATTGCATTTGTTATTTTAAGGAAACCGTATTACTGTTAAACGATAAACGGTCATAATTAGTATAGAATACTATTTTCCTTTAGAATACAGTTATTTCTAAAATTACGTTCTTCCTAAAATTAGCTATGCTTCATTCACGTTACTAACGGTTGAGCACTTTGCTTAAGCTGCGCACCTTAAAAAACCTCTGCTAGTTAAATTTTCACAAACATTTTTTTCTGCATATTTCAAATGGCAAAAAATACAGGCTTGATTTGGCTCCGATGTACAAAATCCAGAACAGTTAAAAAGGCCAGCGGGAGCAATACATCTTTGGGCACAGTTACCTACATCCTCAATACGTTGAGATATCTTTGCTGACCCGGTCAGCGTACAACTACAAGACCAAAAACGCACCAAATTTGTCGATTATGTAACTGAAAATTACGTTGACGCCGAAGAGGTGCTATTTCTTCATGATGTTTGGGTAGCAGATGCGCTTCCTTACGGAGTTCCACTAGAACCTGTGAAAGCTTTCACTCGCATTTCAATAATTCACGTGTATGTCCTCACGGAACCATTTTCGAGTTTGTGAAGAATCTGAAGCGTGGACCAGCTGATACCTACATAAGAATTAACTTAGAAAAAAGTGGCCACATCATCGAAAGAGGCTCAAAAACCAGGAAGAGACAGGGTTCCACACAACGTCAATTATATTTACTCAGGAATAGTGAAACTGGCAAATCTGAATTTGTACACTGCGTTTCATACAAAACAGCAAGGGCGACCATACGACAGTTTGAAGGGGCGAGGAAGGTTAGCTACCTCGAAACATGAAGTACTTGTAATATTTTGGAAGACGAATGACGGTTTGTAAGTAGTCATCAAAAAGTTCCAGTTCTGCCCCCTTGCCCCAGAGTGTGGAGAATAAAAGATAAAAGACATGCAGTAGTTTTCAGGAAATATTTTTGTATGCGAAATTTTTAATAAAAGTTTTGTGCTTTTTTTTGTATCTTGTTCATTGGTCCATTATTTACAATTCTTTAAGAGCTTTGTAAAAAGTGGAGGAGGCTCGTAAACTTGGTCCGTTGAGAATTGGGAGAGTTTGCCGAGTTTGTGCAGCTGGTCTGCCACGAGCAAGTAAAACTTGCAGAGTTCGTATGAGCCTTTCAGGAAGCGCTTTGGGAAGAACTGACGATTTCGAGTGTTTCGTTTTCACGAACAGGTAGAAGATGCCGAGATCGGGGATATGGATTTATGGACGTCCGCTCTATAGGATTGGAAGGGACGAGGGGTTCTGGGAGGGGGTGAGTAGAGGAATTCGAGTAACGAGCCATTTCCGATTCAAAACATTGACGATTACCGGCAATTCTCTTCGGTGTGTCAGAGAACATGGGCACGCATTAGGAAAAGTATACCCGTTTTGTTAAGAACAACAATGACTGTATTTCATGTACGGAAACGCCCGTTACAAGACGCGTTTTCAAGTGAGGCTACAGGCATTTTCTGAGAAGGTGCTGCTTCTCAGTAACCGACTGAGCAGTCGGAACGGGAATTCGTTTCTTCTTTAAATTACCGTCGCATGATATGTGCTACTGTAAACAAATGCCAGGAACCGTTCGGAATGACACCGCTAGTGGGTACAGGGAAGGCACAGGTTGTTGCCTCGCACGGCGTATACGGCTGCGGCGACATTACGCCCCGACGTACGTGTTTACAATGGCAATTTTTCCTTGTCAGCTACGGCGAGAAGCGCACGTTTATCTACGTAAAATCGCACCCTAAAATGACAGTAAATGGAGGAAAAGTATACGTTCCTTGCCTGTGACAGAGTTATACGATAATGTTGGCTGTGAGACAAAGAGCCAAAACGATACCAGTGATGCGTGGTATATGTTCGTGTGCGTGCGCGAGCGCTGCAGCGCCTGTGTGTGTGTGTGTGTGTGTGTGTGTGTGCGTGCTCTGCTTGCCACGCCTCTCGCCTCTGCCTCGTCCGCGGCGGTGCGGCGGCGGCGGCGGCGGCAGCGGCCGGGAATCGATATTAACAATCGGTGACATCAGAGCGCGAACGACTCGGTCGTTTGTCACGCGGCCACATAAATCACTGCTGCGCGGCGCGGCGTGGTGGCTCGCGCTCGCGTGTCCGGCAGAGCAACGACCGGCGAGCCGGGCCGCGCCGGGCTTTCTTTCTCACAAAACCGGTCCGAGAGAGCGCGCGGGGTAATCGCTATTCCGACCTCTCGGTACAACCCGTTTACTGGCAATAAGAAACCCGCGAGAAACAAAGTCATTGCTGGCTTTCTGCGTTCGTGCACACATATTATCCGCGTATGAGAGACCTCGCCCCCTCCCCCCTCCTCCTCCTCCCCACCTCCTCATCCACTTTTCTTTTCCTTCGGCCCGGCCGGTCTCCTCCTTTTGTCCCGACGTCGGCGCATCCATCTTCGGTTTCATTACAGTACGGTGGCTCGTGCAGTCGTGTTTACAGAAGCGCCACTGCGGAGCAGTGAGCGCTCGCGCATCCTCCGGTCCACTCACTCGTACAAAGGATGATGCGTGCCGGCCGCGCGCGATGGACAAATACGGCGGACATAATGCGTTCCTCTTCCCTCGCTCTTTTTTTCCCCCCTTTCTCTCGGTAATGGCGTACCGTAGGCCGCGGTAATTCATTGCGGCAGCGAGCGTTACATGATTACAGATACACGCATTTTCTCCTTCGCTCCCCTCTTCCCCTCCTTTTTTTTCCTTTCGAGATCCTCAGAGGCCATTTCCTATTGCGCAAACACTTTTTATTAAACTTATTCAACCAGCTTCTACGGTTGTTTCATGGGAACTCGTAGCGGCGAAATTATTCTTTACGGACAAATAACATCTCATCTCCGTAGCTCCTGTGTCGTGCGCGGAACGAGCAGGTGATACTGGAAATTTACTGGCTCTGTAAAGAACAAATTATGAGAGTGTCTGTCAGAATCCACTTGACGCTAAACTATCGGATGTTTTACGTCGTTGTTGCACACTCAGTTGCTGTGCTTCGTGCGAAGCAATGTTACAGAGAGAAAATTGTCTTGTTCGTTTTAGTACATACATTTGTCGCGCGCGGGATAATAATGCGCGTATCCAGGAGCAGTGTCATGGGTAGACGGAGAGGGGGGTGTTATAACGTCAACCCGCAAAAGTGGTGGTACAAGTATTTATGCGAGGGCGCGTCAAATATGAATTTATTTGGCAGCTTTGGTAGTGGAAGCAAATGGGCGTGACCTTGGACATATGTTGAGATGGCTGCAATAACATTGGTTTATGTGTTTCTGCTTCATTTGTATTTGTACAGGGAAGAAAGAAGAACCCTGATTTTATTTATGTAATTCTTTTTCTTCAGGCATTTATATAACGTAATGAGAGAGAGAGAGCACGAAGAAAGAATTCGAGGAAGCGAGAACACAATCGTATGTTGTAAATAAACACTTTATGAACTTGTTGTTTTTAAAGAATTAGGACTTTCCACGACTCGTTGCTAATTAGAGTAGAAGATAATCATTGAATGTAGTCAGAACTAGTTTTCAAGTGTGACTGTTTGCAGCTGAGACTGTTACAAAAAATATTTTAAATACTTATTTATGCCGTTCATATCAATATCATGATATACATTTCGAAGTCAGTTATGCTCAATGTATCAATCAGTTTTCCCAATTTATAATTTTAATAGAAATATTCTCCCAGATGCTACCTACTCTTATTGTCACCTAATGACTCTTAATCTAAGCTCCCATCAGGGACTCACTGGACGCTGATCCAAGAGGTGGGGCTGGTGGGGGAGGTGTCATAAAACCCCAATCCAAAACAGCAAAAGTACTATATAACGACTGATGTATACAAACTTCACACTGATGTATACAAACTACACTGAAACTGATATGGGCATGCGTATTCAAATACATAGATACGTAAACAGGCAGAATACGGCGCTGTTGTCGGCAACGCCTATATGAGACAACAAGTGTTTGCCGCAGTTGTTAGATTGGTTACTGCTACCACAAGGCAGGTTAGCAAGATTTAACTGAGTTTGAACCGGCAAAACATCAAATCTCCGACATCGCTGCGGCCGGAAAAAGGTCCTGCAAGAACGGGACCAACGACTACTGAAGAGAGTCGTTCAACGCATATTGCTGCAGATTTCAGTGCTGGGCCAGTAACAAGTGTAGCGTGCGAACCATTCAACGAAACATCTTCGAAACGGGCTTTCGGAGCCGAAGGCCCTCTCATGTACCTTTTATGATTGCACGACGCAAACCTTTACGCCTCGCCTGGGCCCGACAACACTGACATTTCACTGTTGATGACTGCAAACATGTTGTCTGGTCGGACGAGTCTCGTTTCAGATTGTATCGAGCGGATGGACGCGTTCGGATATGGAGGCAACCTCATGAACCCATGGACCATACTTGTCAGCAGGGACCGTTCAAGCTGGAGGATTCTCTGTAATGGTATGGGCCGTGTGCAGTTGGAGTGAAGTGGGGCCCCAGATACGTCCAGATACGACGCTGGCAGATGACACGTACGTAGGTATTCTGTGTGATCATCTGCATCCGTTCATGTCCATTGTGCATTCCGACTGACGTGGGCAATTCCAGCAGGACAGTGCGACCCTCCACACGTCCTGAATTGCTACAGAGTTGCTCCAGGAACACTCTTCTGGGTTTAAATACTTCCACTGGCCACCAAATCCCGCCCCCCCCCCCCTTCCATATACGAATAGTATTGAGCATATCTGTGATATCTTGCGACGTGCTGTTCAGAAAAGATTCAATCCCCTAGCACTCTTACTGATTTATGGACAGCCCTGCACGATTCATGGTGTCAATTATCTCCAGCACTACTTCCTGCATGCGAAGATGTTCTCCGTGAAGTGGATTTGTGGAGTGGACCCGCAGTTCACTACTTGTTTGCTGGTGGCGACAAAATATCCTTAATTTTTGGCACTTCCTGAATTAATGCCACTTTGTGGTTGACCGCAATCCTAAATACAGACAATTTTTCTTCAGTTTCCTTTGTAGTGTCTTTCTCAACCTTCCTCAAAGCTGGGGTGTTACTGCAACGAGGAGCTGATCCACACCTTTTCCACTTTTACAACCGGCTATTCTCTGTTCAACGGAGTGTTCGCCTGCGCAAAACTATGCGTCGATGGTCTGACCGACTCTGGCAACTTGCCGCTCCCCCCTACTCGCGACGGCTGTTTCTTGGTATTCTCGGTAGTATTAAGAATAATTTACGAAAAAATGGAATAAATAAATAAAGCACTGACATTCTTTGTACCTCTACTGCACGTTCCCAACGCTTTTCGAGGTTCCTAGGCGGGGGGAACGGGACATGGTGTCCTGGCCCGCGTTTCGACCCAGAGCCCTGCCTATGGGCGCCAGGAAGGTAAATAAAAAAAAAAAAAAAAAAAAAAAAAAAGTGGTAAAATGGGAGGTTGTAAACTGAAAGGTCGCTGAATCGAATCCCGGTCAGGCTCCTAAATTTTTCGGTTTGTATTTACTCTAGCCTTCCACTTTCAATGATGTGAAGATATGCCAGGAACGACACTTGGTTCGGGTTCCAAAGTGTAGGTCCTCAGCATAGAATTATTGCGGTGACGTAAGGGTGCGCAAGTCGCCGAAGTGGCATCCACTTAAAAATCGTGCAAACAGGCTGCTGAACCGGTCTTCTGAGGGACTCCCAGCCAATCATAGCATTCGAATTTACTTCACTTAAACCATCGACAAACGGTTTTGGCCAAGCGACCATCTCCAAGTCACCAAAACATTAACAAAAATGTATAAGAAACAGTACATGTTAAAACGATTAAGATGAACTGCCATCTGTTGCACACACCCACGGAAACTATCACATGAAATTAAAGAAGTGTTCCTTGACGAGAAGTACATTTTTGTTATAATCACAGTACCTAAATGAAAGTTAAAGATACAAAATGCATTAAGACATAAAAATTCATAATATTAAAATATATCACGACATGGGTATTTGAAATGTAACATGAGCAATTGTCAGCTGTACATGCGTCCACTGTTCTATACATTCTTCTATTAGTTAGCAAGTGAACAAATTGATAGTGAATTCCAGTATTCCCCGCAGTCATTTAATGTTGTTTTCAGCACTGTTTACAGATAGTAATTAAAACTCATTTCCTGCTCGTGGATCTATAATTTTACACTTTGTCCTTCAGTTTTTACGATGCTCATCAACATACAGGGTGTGTTAAACATTCATTCTGTAGGGAAAGAGTGAAGATAGGAGAATAAGCACATGCATGTCACAGACATTCTCTACATTAAGGTGCGTCACCGATAGATAGGCTGAATAGGCCATAAGGATCTCGCCTCACAACGTTGGCTTTCAAGGTCGCCTAATCTCATGGAACGCAAACACGCTTGCAAAGGAATCTACATCTACATCTACATCTATACTCCGCGAGCCACCTTACGGTGTGTGGCGGAGGGTACTTATTGTACCACTATCTGATCCCCCCTTCCCTGTTCCATTCACGAATTGTGCGTGGGAAGAACGACTGCTTGTAAGTCTCCGTATTTGCTCTAATTTCTCGGATCTTTTCGTTGTGATCATTACGCGAGATATATGTGGGCGGTAGTAATATGTTGCCCATCTCTTCCCGGAATGTGCTCTCTCGTAATTTCGATAATAAACCTCTCCGTATTGCGTAACGCCTTTCTTGAAGTGTCCGCCACTGGAGCTTGTTCAGCATCTCCGTAACGCTCTCGCGCTGACTAAATGTCCCCATGACGAATCGCGCTGCTTTTCGCTGGATCATGTCTATCTCTTCTATTAATCCAACCTGGTAAGGGTCCCATACTGATGAGCAATACTCAAGAATCGGACGAACAAGCGTTTTGTAAGCTACTTCTTTCGTCGATGAGTCACATTTTCTTAGAATTCTTCCTATGAATCTCAACCTGGCGCCTGCTTTTCCCACTATTTGTATTATGTGATCATTCCACTTCAGATCGCTCCGGATAGTAACTCCTAAGTATTTTACGGTCGTTACCGCTTCCAATGATTTACCACCTATGGCATAATCGTACTGGAATGGATTTCTGCCCCTATGTATGCGCATTATATTACATTTATCTACGTTTAGGGAAAGCTGCCAGCTGTCGCACCATGCATTAATCCTCTGCAGGTCCTCCTGGAGTACGTACGAGTCTTCTGATGTTGCTACTTTCTTGTAGACAACCGTGTCATCTGCAAATAGCCTCACGGAGCTACCGATGTTGTCAACTAAGTCATTTATGTATATTGTAAACAATAAAGGCCCTATCACGCTTCCCTGCGGTACTCCCAAAATTACCTCTACATCTGCAGATTTTGAACCGTTAAGAATGACATGTTGTGTTCTTTCTTCTAGGAAATCCTGAATCCAATCACAAACCTGGTCCGATATTCCGTAAGCTCGTATTTTTTTCACTAAACGTAAGTGCGGAACCGTATCAAATGCCTTCCTGAAGTCCAGGAATACGGCATCAATCTGCTCGCCAGTGTCTACGGCACTGTGAATTTCTTGGGCAAATAGGGCGAGCTGAGTTTCACATGATCTCTGTTTGCGGAATCCATGTTGGTTATGATGAAGGAGATTTGTATTATCTAAGAACGTCATAATACGAGAACACAAAACATGTTCCATTATTCTACAACAGATTGACGTAAGCGAAATAGGCCTATAATTATTCGCATCTGATTTATGACCCTTCTTGAAAATGGGAACGACCTGCGCTTTCTTCCAGTCGCTAGGTACTTTACGTTCTTCCAGCGATCTACGATAAATTGCTGATAGAAAGGGGGCAAGTTCTTTAGCATAATCACTGTAGAATCTTAAGGGTATCTCGTCTGGTCCGGATGCTTTTCCGCTACTAAGTGATAGCAGTTGTTTTTCAATTCCGATATCGTTTATTTCAATATTTTCCATTTTGGCGTCCGTGCGACGGCTGAAGTCAGGGACCGTGTTACGATTTTCCGCAGTGAAACAGTTTCGGAACACTGAATTCAGTATTTCTGCCTTTCTTCGGTCGTCCTCTGTTTCGGTGCCATCGTGGTCAACGAGTGACTGAATAGGGGATTTAGATCCGCTTACCGATTTTACATATGACCAAAACTTTTTAGGGTTCTTGTTTAGATTGTTTGCCAATGTTTTATGTTCGAATTCGTTGAATGCTTCTCTCATTGCTCTCTTTACGCTCTTTTTCGCTTCGTTCAGCTTTTCCTTATCAGCTATGATTCGACTACTCTTAAACCTATGATGAAGCTTTCTTTGTTTCCGTAGTACCTTTCGTACATGATTGTTATACCACGGTGGATCTTTCCCCTCGCTTTGGACCTTAGTCGGTACGAACTTATCTAAGGCGTACTGGACGATGTTTCTGAATTTTTTCCATTTTTGTTCCACATCCTCTTCCTCAGAAATGAACGTTTGATGGTGGTCACTCAGATATTCTGCGATTTGTGCCCTATCACTCTTGTTAAGCAAATATATTTTCCTTCCTTTCTTGGCATTTCTTATTACACTTGTAGTCATTGATGCAACCACTGACTTATGATCACTGATACCCTCTTCTACATTCACGGAGTCGAAAAGTTCCGGTCTATTTGTTGCTATGAGGTCTAAAACGTTAGCTTCACGAGTTGGTTCTCTAACTATCTGCTCGAAGTAATTCTCGGACAAGGCAGTCAGGATAATGTCACAAGAGTCTCTGTCCCTGGCTCCAGTTCTGATTGTGTGACTATCCCATTCTATACCTGGTAGATTGAAGTCTCCCCCTATTACAATAGTATGATCACGAAACTTCTTCACGACGTTCTGCAGGTTCTCTCTGAGGCGCTCAACTACTACGGTTGCTGATGCAGGTGGTCTATAGAAGCATCCGACTATCATATCTGACCCACCTTTGATACTTAACTTAACCCAGATTATTTCACATTCGCATTCGCTAATAACTTCACTGGATATTATTGAATTCTTTACTGCTATAAATACTCCTCCACCATTGGCGTTTATCCTATCCTTGCGGTATATATTCCATTCTGTGTCTAGGATTTCGTTACTGTTCACTTCCGGTTTTAACCAACTTTCCGTTCCTAATACTATATGCGCACTATTTCCTTCAATAAGAGATACTAATTCAGGAACCTTGCCCTGGATACTCCTGCAGTTTACCAATATTACGTTGACTTTTCCTGTTTTTGGTCTCTGAGGACGGACGTTCTTTATCAACGATGATAATGTCCTCTCTGGTAAGCCGTCAGGTATTTTATCGTTTCGCCCAAGGGGGGGGGGGGGTCCCTCTAACCTAAATGGAACGAGTTTGACTATCGTCCGAATATTTGCTTTGTGTCACGATCCAGTCACATTAATTTAACGATCGCCTACGCTCGACATAAACGTGCAATAACCACTAGCAGATACCAGGTGGCCGCACTAGCAGCAGAGGGTATATAAATCTTGTCGGGGGTGGGGGCAGTGCATTCGTGCCGTAATGCAGAAACGGAGCGATTTACGATTTATCTGACGTCCAAATGGGCACTATCAATGCCGTGTGGAGGCATTTCAAAAACGGCTAAGTCTGTAAACTGCTCTATTGCGGCAGTAGTTTAAGCACATTGTGCATGGCAAAATGGCGCTATCGAAAACATACATCGAGGCAACTCTGTTGTACCATGGACCATAGACGATAGGGGTGAAAGACGGCTGCGGAGATGTACAGTGGCGGACAGACATGCAACTGCCGAACAACTGACTGGCCAGATGAACCAAGGGACTGCCAACCTTGTCTCGGAACGAACTGTTCAGCGAAAGTTGCTGAGAAAGTACCTTCGTAATGGCGCCTTATTGAGGCAGCCATACTGATTGCTGTTCTTCGGTGATGAGGGTTGGAATCTGCGCGCCAATACCGACAGGTTGTCTTTTCAGATGAGTCACATTTTATACTCCATCGAATTGACGGCTGTTGGCTTGTACGGGACAGGAAGGAGCGTTATAGTCTGGTGAATGTTTCCTTGGCATTCTATGGGTAACCTCTTCGTTCTCGAAGACACAATGGATACACACGTGTGCCGCGCGGGATTAGCCGAGCGGTCTTAGGCGCTGCAGTCATGGACGGTGCGGCTGGTCCCGGCGGAGGTTCGAGTCCTCCCTCGGGCATGGGTGTGTGTGTTTGTCCTTAGGATAATTTAGGTTAAGTAGTGTGTAAGCTTAGGGACTTATGACCTTAGCAGTTAGGTCCTGTAAGATTTCACAGACATTTGAATATCTTTTTGACACACACGTGTGCGACCCTTCGTGGGGACCATATCCACTCATACATGCAGTTTTTTTGTTCATCGGCGCGATGAGACCCACATCGCAACGTGTCACACACTCGCAGTTTACGTACGTGGTTCGAAGGGCACTAGAATGAGTTACCCGTACTACATTGGCTGCTAAACTCCCTGGAATGGAACCCAATTTACAGTCTGCGAGACCACTTCGATCGGGCTGATCGGGCCGCGGAACATCAACCGAGAAACCTAGAGCAGCCAGCCACTGCGCTCGAGTCGGCCACCACACCCCTATCGATACCTCCCAGAACCTCACTGACTCTGTTCCTGCTCGTCTCGCAGCGATCCGCGCTACAAAGGGTGATTATTTAGGCTTTTGATAGATGGTCGCACTAATGTGACAGGACAGTGTATATGCTTGGATGCAAAATTCATAGAAGACAGACTCTTCAGAAAACCCATGGATGTTTTTGAAACCAGCTGTATTATTTTGACCGTATACGAGTCATGATGATGATAATGATGAGGTCTCATACTCCGAGGAGCGTAGGGGACGACGCGAGAGACCCACACCGCTGACTAGGCAAGGTCCTAACGGACGTGGTAGGCCATTGCCCTCCTCCGACCATAATGGGGATGAATGATGATGATGAAGACGACACAACACCCAGTCATCTCGAGGCAGGAAAAATCCCTGACCCCGACGGGAGTCGAACCTGGGATCCTGTGTGCGGGAAGCGATAACGCTATCGCAAGGCCACGTGGAGTCATATACTGCCGAATCTAAATCCGTTGTTAGGAGACATCATTTTGACTCTAGCTATATGACATCCCCTATCTTCAGTACTGTATCTGAATACCCGCTGTGGCCGAGAGGTTCTAGGCGCTTCAGTTTGGTACCGCGCGACCGCTACGGTCACAGGTTCGAATCCTGCCTCGGGCAAGGGTGTGTGTGATGTCCTTAGTTTAGTTACGTTTACGTAGTTCTAAGTTATAGGGGACTGATGACCTCAGACGTTAAGTCCCATAGTGCTCAGAGCCATTGCGTCTGAATACCAACACACTATGAGCTGTAGTGTAGAGTGCGTAAACGTTCACTATGAGCATTTCCACTAGAGAGCTATTGCAAGTGACTGGAAACGATTACGTAACACTATAAAGTTCACAGTTTAACTACCTTCAAAGACGTTCTGACAAGGGAACCTTGCCATCGCACCATCTTAGATTTAGTTATAAGTTGGCACAGTGGATAGGCCTTGAAAAACTGAACACAGATCAATCGAGAAAACAGGAAGAAGTTGTGTCGAACTACGAAAAAATAAGCAAAATATACAAACTGAGTAGGCCATGCACAAGATACGCAACATCAAGGATACTATGAGCTCAAGAGCACCGTAGTCCCGTGGTTAGCGCGAGCAGCTGCCGAACGAGAGTGCCTTGGTTCAAGTCTTCCCTCGAGTGAAAAATTTATTTTTTTACTTTCAGACAATTATTATCTGTCCGTCCGTCCGATGCGAGGTAACTGCGCCGAAGTATGGGGATGCTACACCTAAACAAACATATGTTTTGACAGAGCACAGGGAAAACTGCGCGACTGTGAAACTGTTGCATTCATTTGTTGCAGTTTATGTGAAAAAATCTTATGTTTTCATCACTTTCTTGGGAGTGATTATCACATCCACAAGAAAACCTGAATCGGGCAAGGTAGAAGAATCTTTTACTCATTCGCCAAGTGTACAAGTTAGGTGGGTCGACAACATATTCCTGTCATGTGGCACACATGCCGTCACCAGTGTCGTATAGAATACATCAGACGTGTTTTCCTGTGGAGGAATCGGTTGACCTTTGACCTTGCGATCAAATGTTTTCGGTTCCCATTGGAGAGGCACGTCCTTTTGTCTACTAATCGCACGGATTTGCGGTGCGGCCGCAAAACACAGACACTAAACTTATTACAGTGAACAGAGACGTCAATGAACGAACGGACAGATCATAACTTTGCGAAAATAAAGAAAGTAAACCTTTCACTCGAGGGAAGACTTGAACCAAGGACCTCTCGTTCCGCAGCTGCTCACGCTAACCACGGGACCACGGTGCTCTTGAGCTCGTAGGATCCTTGATGTTGCCTATCTTGCGCATGGCCTACTCAGTTTGTGTATTTTGCTTATTTTTTCATAGTTCCACACAACTTCTTCCTCTTTTCTCGATTGATGTGTGTTCAGGTTTTCAAGGCCTATCCACTGTGCCAACTTATAACAAAATCTGAGGGAGGTGCGGTGGGGAGGTTCCCTTGTGAGAATACTTTACCTCGACAGTCCGATGTGCTGGCACCGGTTAACTTGTTCTCCATAATATTCTAACGCGGAAAAGGCGGCGTGCGGATCAGATTTGTAGCGAGGGGTTTGCACATATCACGTGCGAGTATCTTGTGTGTGTGTGGTGTAGCCGAGTTCTGCTGCGGCCTTACGTCGCCGCCCGCGGCCCGCTGGCTCCCCTACGTGATCGTTTTTGCACGACCACAGCAGACAAGCGCCGTTAATTCTTACGTCCGTATCGTGCCGCGCTGGAGGACACGCAATGATTCCCGGGCACGCAAACCGTCGTCAGCTAACGAGAATTAATCACAACTCGCCTTTGTACCTGCGCACGCTGCTTGCGGAGCTCATTAGAATAGAAGCTGTACTTGTGTTAGCGACTAGAAGCCCCCAGCGCACGACGGGGAGCGACCGAAACCAACATAAAATGTTTCGCTAAATATCATTATTGTATCCCAATGCAGAATTATCTTTCCAATCTAGTGAGAATTTTAAATTAAATCAGTAGTTGACAAGGGAGTGAGAAGAAAGAGAATGTAAGGTGTACGCAGGATATATATATTACTATATTACCTCTTTTGCAGAGCACAAAGGCTTGGTAGATCAGTTGGAGGAAATGGTCAATGTCTAGATAACATGTGATTATTAAGGAAGTAACACAAGGGTAATTTATAGCAGCCGAATCGAATCAAGAGATGTTCAGAGAATTAGATTACGTAATGAGAGACTGAAAGCAGTGGACGAAGCTTGCTGCTTGCGCAGACAGAGGTAGTTCATTATGGTCCAAACAGAGCGAGTGCCAAATGGAGGGCGGCCGCTGTGGCCGAGCGGTTCTAGGCGCTTCAGTCTGGAACCGCGCGACCGATACGGTCCCAGGTTCGAATCCCCCCTCGGGCATAGATGTGTGTGATGTCCTTAGGTTAGTTGCGTTTAAGTGGTTCTAAGTTCTAGGGGACTGATGACCTCAGATGTTAAGTCCCGTAGTGCTCAGAGCCATTTGAACCATTTGAACAAAATGCAGATTGGCAATAGCATGAAAAGTGTTTCTGTATAGATTTAGCCAGAAAAACATAGCCGAGCTATGTCCGAAATAGAGGGGGAATATTTAAATGGCAATATCAAGAAAAGCATTATGGAGAACGAGAAATGCGTTAGCATCGAATGTAAAAGGATTGTTAGGAACTTTTTTTCAGAAGATGCAATAATCCACTATTCAGACTAAAGACCACAACAAAAACACAACGGTTTCCCGAAGTGAAAGAAGTGCCCAGTATTAAATGCTTTTGAAGCTGTGCAAAACTATAAAAGAGGAGACCCCGACTAGACAATGCGACCTGAACAGTTTTTTCCATGCCATCGCACATTCTTACAGTATTACCCGGTCGTTCAAAAATGTAATGCTTATCAGATTCACAAATAAATTCTAGTGTACGTTCCCTCAGCTTGCAATACATTGCTTTACATGTTTGATCCAGTAGCATCGAAACGATAAATTTTCCAACAAGAACCCCAATCGAAGATGGTGCGCACCCTGGAAAACATCATAATGGACAATTGGAATTTAGAAACAGCCTTTACAATTATCTTCATTGTTGACATTCTGAACAACATCTGCATCTACATTAATACTATGCAGTTCTCAGTATGTTACGTGGCGCTCTCTCCTCTTCATTCGCGAATGTTGGGGAGGAACGAATGTCGTTAAGTCTCCGTATGAGACTTAATTCCCCTAGTTTTCTCCCCTTTATTTTTTCAAGAGATGTGTGTGGGAAAAAGTGTTCCTTTATTCTTCTTGAAACGTGTGGATCTACACTTCAGAAGTAAACGTCTCGGTGTTACACAAGCCTGTCTTGTAAGCGTCTGTCCCTGGAGTTGACTGAGAATCTCCGTGATGCTGTTGCACTTGCTTAACCGCGAAACGCGTTGCTCTTCTTCACATTTCCTCTCTTCACATTTCCTCTATTGATCCTATCTCGTAATATTACCTTGCACAACGTACAACCAATCTGTGTGTATCGTCATAGAACAAATTTTCCACATGTAATGATGAACTGGTGGCGACAGTTCCAATCACTTCCTTACCGACATGAAAGCTCTGCACTGTGCTGAATAACTAGCTACGCTGAAGATAGAGAAATTCACTATTACCCAATGATCATATCTCTAGGGAAGATGAGAAACTTGCTTAAAGCGAAATTATTACTTAATTGTTATGTTCGGATACTGGTATACTCACGCTGCTACAAACCGATGAACTTATTAAGACACTTCTCTTTAATGCTCACATACATATTTACATCTGTCGTTCACCATGTCGTCTAGAAACGGATCCTTGGTTAAATTTTACCTACGACTGCCATTAATTCTCTAATAATTTCTGTAAACCCCAGACACTCATTACAACACTGTTCATAGCCAGATTAGAAAACGGATTATATTAGCCGTAGTCAGTTCCTTTACACACGAGATATCTCTAATCTGTAAGGGTAAGAAGGATTTATGATTGCGAAAGTCGATTTAGCCTTCTGGACTGTGGCAACCTAAAGTTTCTATTGCTTAAAATCGAGCACCTTGTAAGGTCCGTATTACAAAGATGTTTTGTTAAACACTGCAAAAAACTGCAGCCACGCTCCATATTTTATAATATACACTGCCGTTTGTGAAAAGTACAACACCGAGAAGGAATTGCTGAGTGGCAACATGAAATCTTTTAGCATGCGTCCCGCTTCAAATTGTCCTACAGTGATGGCCGATATGTGTCCGGCGGTACCGTGGTGAGCGCAACCTGAACGGCTGAATTGTGGAGCGGCGTAGCCGACAAAAACCGGGTGTGATGGTTTGGGGCGCCACTGGTTATAACAACCGATTTCGCCTCGTACATATTGGGGCCACTTTAAACAGCAAACGGTACCTAACGGCAGTTGTGGAGCCTGATGTGCTCCCCCTGCTTCGGGCATCTCCACAGGCCACATTTCAACAGGATAATGCCCGGCCACATATTGCGAGGAATGTAGAGGCCTTCTTCGAAGAGCGACGGGTACCATTGCTTCCCTGGCCTGCACGTTGCCAGACATGTCACCCATCGAACATGTCTGGGATATGGTTGGTCGGCACATGGTGCGTCATGGTCCTCACGGATTTGTGGGCTCTGATACAAACTGTGTGGAGGGAAATCCCTCAGGAACGTATTCAGAACCTTACTGATTCAATGCCACAGCGTATAGCAGCTCTAATTGCAGCGCGTGGTGGCCACACGAAATTCTGAATATTAGGGCTCAGTGGTCATGTACATATTGGAAGAGTTAATCAATTGTTACTTGTGATGTAACTAACCTGTGGTATTAAATTAATTGAATTCATGCGTTTCCTTCTTGGCGTTGCAATTTCAACAAACGGTAGTGTATATCACAAAAGTACACCGGTTCGCTGCCAATGAATCTATACAGTGGCTTTTATAAAGGATTTTCAACACAGTACTAGGTAACACAAGTGAGAGCTTAAGTGATACAGTATACTTAAAAGCAATGCAAAACATCAAGACGTCATAAATTAGAATGTGACATGTAGGAAGAAATAGAGATATTAGTACCTCAGAGATAGACAAGAAGGTATCTCTTACTTAGTCTACGCCAGAATAAAAAAAATTAAAAAAACGTTAAACACCGTAGCATAGTTTTCTAATACTCTTAGAGAAAGAATCTGCGTATTGGGATACACGTATGTGATGTAAATTCATCCGTTCCATCGCAGTCTGTGGAGCCGTGAAGTCTGTAATAAGAACTGATTTCCACCTAGCCTGCAGGCTGAAGCACCTGGCGAAGGAGAATTTACTTTCCATTCGTTTCGATCTCATGCAGAACGCGGAACAAATAGAAGCCTTTATGACCGTGTGTGCGGGCTGCAATTCCTATAATTTACACTTTCCCCTCCTCGCATGCGATGCGCGAAGGTGCGAGCAGAAGTTTCCCACCGCGCTCACCACGCGTGAACCGTAATGGCTGCTCCGGAGAAGAACTACGACTGTTTTCTTGTGCTATCATCTTTTATGACGACTTGCACATGTGTGGAATAAGGATGCCGGTCGAGAAGAATCCACTGCTCGAACGCACCTTCTCTGGGCTATTTCCTTAGATGGCAAGGAAGGTGTCATAGTTTCTGAAAGTATCACGTTAGTAAATAACCAGAACTGAAATGACTCCATTAGAAGAATAACTCATTTTCTGCATAATTTTCTCAATAAAGCAGTTTGCTACTGACTTTTCTTGTTCGAATATCCCGATCACTAACTGAAATAAGAAATGGAATTCGTGACTTGTAATGTTTGGTCCAATACAGTAACCCTAACTATAGTGGTTACTTGCGTCAGGAAGCATATCAAGAAAGGAATTTGCATCCCCTGCATATCACTGTTAAGAGTTCGGCATCTTTACAGTATACCTTTTGTTTGCGATGTGTCTCCATCCATCCACAGGTAAAGTGTACCAAGCACACAGTTCATTGACTTATCTTTCTTTCCCATAAAGGATCCGTAACTAAGGACAGCAGAACGCTAGAGTTCACGCTATAAGATATTTTTCTGTCTACAGCCCGTTAAATTTCAACTACAGTTCTATCAATCGCCCCAAGGAGACAGAAAAATTTGCGAGCAAGTTTCGGTTGTATAATGTAATATCAATATTATCGCAGCACCTAAATGTAGATTACATACTTCTTATAAACAGCAACTTCCGAAAGCCTGCTTTATTTTGCTGCATCACGAAGGGAAGAACATGTCGAGAACTCTATCACTTCCTATACCTACGGCTGATACATCTGATCCTTGAATCCGATATCCCTTGACCTTCCTACTTCGTGGAGGAACATAGTTGGAATACCTATTGAGACTCCCTGGTTTACATTTTCCTTTAGTTTCCCAAATTATTTTTAGGTTAATGAAGTGATTTAGATGACAGGTTTAACCATAACGTAAGTTCTGTTTAAGCCCACTGACATTATTCGTGACATTCAGTAACCTATACCACAGCTAATCCTCTCACATATTTTCCTACACCATAAACAGAACAATTAAAACACAAAGATATCCGTCGACACAATAATTACACGTTTGGAAAAATACGTCAATAATTTCCAGAACCATCGCAAAATCAATGAAGTTTACCGAACTGCCCATGAAGTTGTACGTTGATGAAGTTCAAGTTTCTTTCCATATAATTAGAAATGGAATGAAAGCAAACTGCAGGAATAAATATTCCTATGTGACTCGATTGTGGACTCTGTGCTTTTTGTAAAACGGTTATATCGAAGGTCACTACGGGTCATTGAGCGGGCAGCCTATTTCCTACCTGTCTTGCTACAATCCAAGATTTTGGTGCGTTTCTAATCAGGGACGATAAACGGTTAATCCATTTTAGGTTTGAGCTATTAAGCAATGTAAAACTTTTTTTTCCCTTTTGATTGTCCCTTATAAGTACATTCGTAGCTAGAAGAAGAATGTATCACATGTGCAGGTCACAAACTGCTAACACATTTAGTGGTGAGTAATTACCCACCTTTTCGGCGCTACGGAGGCGATACAATCGTAGGACCAGAACAATAGAAGCAACACGATTTGTGAACACAGCCAATCCGTTATTCATAGGCCGGCTCAAATAATGAGTAATTACTTCGAGAAACAATAGAACAATGAGCTTCCGTGACCGAGAGATAGCGTCGAAATATTCTCGGTTCTATTGGAGCTGTGTTCTATTGAACCCCTTGTATTTCCGACCAAGTAAATGTAAGGAGTGTCTGGTATATATATATATCTGTCGGGGTTCTCCTAAACACTGTATTCTGAAACTTTTGACGACATTCCTGTCTCAGATTCTATCCGCTTATTTTGCTGACTTAATACGTAGTATTCTGCCGAAACTGCATATTACTCATCTTGTTCCTGGCGGAGTTGTATAACTGCAACAGAATTTTCTTACCTTTTCTCTCATCGAACTCTCTCTCGCTGTTCTGCCATATAAATTCGAAACAAGCACCTAAAAATTGATATAAATTATTATACAGCAAGACACTTACTATACACTCGTCTGCATGTACCGTATAATAGCGTTATATACAATGGTTCTTTAAAACTGCACTACTGGGGTATCGTAGTGACTGAGCAGTATGGACTACGAAAATGAATCTAAACTTGTATGACATGGTTAGATGGAAGCTCTTCAAAAAGATATGTTCAGCCAACTTTGCCGACTCCCACGCCCATAACGTACCCCAGCTTTCCGCCCGGGGAAAGGGAACCCACGGTTAAACGCGAAATCCGAACCACGTGTCGTTCCTGGCATGTCTCCAAGTCCTTGAGACGGAAAGGTTAGAGTCAATGCGGAGTCAAAATTTCCGGTGTCTGACCACGATTAGACCCAGCGATCAATTAAATTCAACATCTTAATAGAAATCCCTAAAATAATTGTAAAATCAATTTTTAAAGTAATGAACTGAAATGTAATCTTAAAGATAACTGGTTTACAGCCTCCCATCTCTCACTGTACTACTACACGGCCAAGCCGGAGATGGACCATTGCGGAAGTGCCTCGTACAATACGACACGCCACAATCGATGTGTACTATACAGTATCCAAAGTGTTATTCGATTTGAGTGATTGGAGAGCATAAAACATTCCGATATCCACACCATAAGGAAGGTTCATTATAGAAAGCGCCCGAACGAATGGGAAAGTTAAACAAATAAGAAAGGTCACTGACGAACTGCGCAGTGGGTGAAAAATGAGACACGGAAATATCAGATCTGTGCTAACAGGCGCAGCATTGCTTTTGAAATTCAAGCGGAATTCAAAATGGATTACGGATGTTGGGTTCCTGTTTGGTGCCAAAGAGTATATCCAACTATGACATGCGTACGCTTTGGACTGTTTCTTAGGTTCACTTGAACAGTGGTACCAATGAAGGAGAAATGTGACAGGCACATCATTACGTACCAGGCAGTAAGTGACAAATTTCAAGACACAAGTATCCACTCGAAAAGTCATCCTGATGATCTTTGGTGATGTTAACGCTAGCTATATATACAGAAGAAGGATCAAATTTGACCAGTGGTTAACATAATCATGTATTTATAGGGAGGTGGAAGCTTCCCTTGCGTCAAGGACCAAATTTGACCAGTGGTTAACGTAATAATGTATTTATAGAGAGATGGAAGCTTCCCTTGCGTCATAACAAGCTACTCTAAAACAACACACACTCTCATTCATCTGCACGTACCAAGGAGACACTACGTAATTTCAAATTACGGCCTGGAGACACTCACTAGTCTGCTGTTTTTGAGGATGGATTGTAGGAGATTACACATCACGACGAGGTCATGGAGGTGGTGGAAAGATGGCGATTATTCATAACAAACCATCCGGGATGGCATCCGTGAACTTGGGATCAGATGTACTGGCTGTGTTGCAAAATAATACAACGAAATTTTTAGCAACTAAAGTTGAGTTAGTTCATGTAACTTAATGATTCGCTCTCATACGTTGTTGTGACCAGAAAACTGGACTTCGTCTTTCGGAATTTATACATCGCTGGCGAAAGAGTAAAGGGGCGGTGCTACAATACTCTCAATTGAGCGGCCACCACCCCCTCTTCCACTCCACCCCCCCCCCCCCCCCCCTCGTTCACAAATTCTTCTCTTTTCCAATATCCAAGGATATGATGGAGAAAATGGATTCACTACAGTTTTAGTTACTCTTTGTGAATGAAATTACTGTCCTGTTTTATACAGAAAGCACTAGCCTAGTCAATGGAAAAATTTTGACAATCGTTTACTGTGACTGATTTTCTCTTTCCATTTTCTTATTTTCTAAATTATGCGTAAATTCTGAGGAAATGTGTTACACAAATGCAGAATAGTTTTCATTTTATTGAACGTCACAATAAGAACAGAGCTGTACTGGCTGCTGTAAATAGTTTTATGATGTCCGAATATGATCAGATGACTGAAAATGGCAGTTGATGAAGACTGCTACCGTGCGCAACTCTCGGATGTTCTGAAGTATTGACATTTACCAAATATAATTTCTAATGAAAACGTTACAAATATCATTATGCATACAGCTACGGGACAGTGAGATCCAAATCCTGCTATTGATATCCGTCGACTATTACTAAGAAAATTGTAGAGGAAGACAGAGATTGGAATACATCCAGCAATTAATTGAGGACGTAGGTTGCAAGTGCTACTCTGAGATGAAGAGGTTAGCACAGGAGAGGAGTTCGTGGCGGGTCGAACTAGTCAGAAGACGGATGACAAACAAACAAACAAAAAATTACTAAGCGTGAGACTGCCGATGGAGTACACATAGTTTAAATAATATCGTCGTCTTCCCATCTTTGATGCAAGTCAGTGTAACACAAAGAACTTCTGCACAGATAATCGCATATACTACTGTAATGTTCTCATTTTTGAAGTCCTGATTCGGCGTTATCCCATCATCCCTCTATCGCAGATTTAGTGTCCTGCTGAAACAGGAAACTTTAATCGTAACTCTTTTTTTTTGTACAGAAGACACTGCCAGTTTCCCTTCATCCTCTTCTAGTGCTGTTCTCCTTGTCTTCTTGAATATGCAAGTAATAGAACGGTTTGATTTCTGACTCGGTATCCATTTAACTGAGCACCAGTCAACTTTGAACATGAATTCCGAAAACTTAGACCGGACTAAACAGAAAAAATGAACGCTGATATAATAATTTTGTAAAGCAATTCTATACTGATTCTTTATTCAAAGTTTTGTCTCAAAAATTCGATAACTAATACGTTATAAAGTTGGAATGTCCATTCAAAACATGTTAGCAAAAAACCACGAAAATAGCCTTATAAAACCAAGTCATCACGAGTACTCAAATACTGTTCCATTAAAAAGATTTCAAAATGGAAATTTTCTGCTGGAGTATATGTATTTATGTAAATCTGAAAGTTTTGTACAACTAATAAACTGTGTAACGCTTCCTTATGCGGCCTGAACGCTTTTTAAATAGAAGGCGATATGACAGCTATTAAACCCAAAAAGTTTAGTTTTGTTGATTATAAACAAACATAGTTTTTTACAAGTACTCTCTCAGTTTGATTAAAAAACATCCAAATGATACAGTCTTCTTTTCGTAATTATGAAGAGGTAACACAAAAATTATATATGAAGATACTGCTCTCGAAAGAACACATACCATTGATGACCATGCAGCCCACTAGAATAAATGATAGTTAATTGGAACCCTCAGCTGCCGACAGGTGTTGTTGATATACCTCGATGGGGACAGCTGAAAATGTGTGCCCCGACCGGGACCCGAACCCGGGATCTCCTCCCTACATGCAGACGCTCTATCCATCTGAGCCACAGAGGACACAGATGAATAGCGCGACTCCAGGGACTTATCCCTTGCACACTTCCCGTGAGACCCACACTCCCAACTGTCCACACTCCCATGTCATAGTTTCATCGTACTGTGTTACTCGGCAGCGTCACATCATGCGAGAGTTACTTTCGTCCTTGTTTTTTGCACACAAGAGTACTTGCACGCAACAGAGATGAGAAGGCGAAAAAGTAATTGGAAGAATGATTTTATGAAAACGTGACGTGCTGAGGTAAATTATGTTTCTGTATACTGTTCGTGGTGCATTTAATTTGTTACTGTAGGAAGTTACAATATCGTATGACCATAATGACTGACTATGAGGAAAATATCTGCGTACACTGAATTTCCAATGTATAAAAATGGTAAAGGATCAATAAATGGCACAGCTCTGAGTGTTTCAGATGCATATGTTATTAAAAATAAAATAGCACGTAGCAGCGAGTAGGGATGCTGGTCTGTTCCTAAGGAACCTTTTACTGGAGCGACTTTCACTTCGTAATCGACTGTTGGAGGCTAATATGTCTGCTGCAGCACATATGGCGTATTATTCGTGCACTTAGTCTCGCTTCTCACATGTGGCTGTATTTTATTTTATTTTAGATCGGCGGCATCATTGCATGGGTTGTGCGAAATGTGTGTAGTGCAGTTTGGCACCTGAACGGTAAAAGTGAGTTCGCGGGGGGGCGGCCTGGTCACACAAAATGGATGTATAGTGACGGAATTGGTACTAGTAATGATAACTCAATTTATTAGCGAACAAATTCATACTATATGTTCTTGACAAAGATAGTATGATAACATTCTCACCGTGCTAACACCTGAAAAAACAAATAAAATATCATCTGCACATTTCACATTATCAGCATTTGTTAGCTCGACATAATTTTAGGTTGGGGGATAAGTTGGTAACGTTTTGGTTTTTCACCTTCGTATTCCAGTTGCAGTGGGTTTCTTTATCGATTATGATGTTATATCCGTACTTCACTGTTTCTATATCAGTTTACATACTGTCATTTTGTCATCTGAAAATACTGAGGGGAGCTGTGTATGCTAGGAAATGGAGTGCCGTGGAGAAATCGTAACATTTCCAACATACACTATGTGATCAGAAGCATCCAGCTACCGGGCTGGAAATTACTTACAAGTTCGTGGCGCCCTCCATCGGTAATGCTGGAATTCAATATAGTGTCGGCCCACTCATAGCTTTGATGACAACTTCCACTCTCGCAGGCATACCTTTAATCAGGTTTCTTTGGGAATGGCAGCCCATTCTTCACGGAGTGCTGCACTGAGGAGAGGTATAGATGTCGGTCGGTGAGGCCTGGCACGAAGTCGGCGTTCCAAAACATCCCAAAGGTGTTCTATAGGATTCAGATCAGGACTCTGTGCAGGCCAGTCCATTACAGGGATGTTACTGTCATGTAACCACTCCTCCACAGGCCGTGTATTACGAACAGGTGCTCGATCGTATTGAAAGATGCAGTTGCCATCCCCGAATTTCTCTTCAACAGTGGGAAGCAAGAAGGTGCTTAAAATATCAATGAAGGACTGTGCTGTGATAGTTCCAAGCAAAACAACAAGGGCTGCAAGCCCCCTCCACGAAAAACACGACCACACCATAACACCAACGCCTCAAAATTTTACTGTTGTCACTACACACGCTGGCAGATGACGTTCACCGGGCATTCGCCATACCCACACTCTGCCATCGGATCGCCTCATTGTGTACCGTGATTCGTCACTCCACACAACTTTTTTCCACTGTTCAGTCGTCCAATGTTAACACTCCTTACACCAAGCGAGGCGTCGTTTGGCATTTACCGGCGTGATGTGTGGCTTTGTGAGCAGCCGCTAGACCATGAAATTCATGTTTTCTCACCTCCCGCCTAACTGTCATAGTACTTACAGTGGATCCTGATGCAGTTTGGATTCCTGTGTGATGGTCTGGATAGATCTCGGCCTATTACACATTACGAACCTCTTCAACTGTCGGCGGTGTCTGCCAGCCAACAGACGAGGTCGGCCTGTACGATATTGGGTTGTATGTTTCCCTTCACGTTTCCACTTCGCTATCACATCGGAAACAGTGGACCTAGAGATGACTAGGAGTGTGGAAATCTCGCGTACAGACGTATGACACAAGTGACACCCAGTCCCCCGATAACGTTCAAAGTCCGAGAGTTCCGCGGAGCGCCCCATTCTGCTCTCTCACGGTGTCTAATGACTACTGAGGTCGCTCATATGGAGTACCTGATAGTATGTGGCAGCACAGTGCACCTAATATGAAAAACGTATGTTTTTGGGGGTGTCCAGATACTTTTGATCACATAGTGTAACAAGTAAAAGTGGATAGGTATGTTGGTCTTTTCCTAACGAACCTTTTGTACAAGCGACTTTCTCTCGTTACTCGACAGCTGACGGCTGGTATGTCTACTGCAACACCTCTGGAATGCCATTCGTGCACTTAGTCTCGCCCGTCATATGTGACTATATTTTATTTTATTTTACATCGGTGATATTATTGCATGGGTTATGTGAAATGTGTGCAGTGCAGATTGGCACCTGAACGGTAAAAGTGAATTCACGAGGGACCGACCCTGTTACACGAAGTCGATGTATAGTAAAGGAATTGGTACTAGTAATGATAATTTATTAGTGACCAAATTCACAGTATACGTTCTTGACAAAGGTAGTATGATAAAATCCTCACACTGTTCACATCTGAGAAAAACAAAGTTTCGCCTAGACATTTCACTTTATCAACATTTGTTTGCTCGAGATAATATAAGTTTGGGACGTAAGTTCGTAGCTTTTTTGTTTTTCATGTTCGTATTCCGGTTGTTGTGGGATCCTTTATCGACTGTCATGTTATACAGGGTGTTTCAAAAAGAATACCACAACTTTAAAAATGTGTATTTAATGAAAGAAACATAATATAACCTTCTGTTATACATCATTACAAAGCGTATTTAAAAAGGTTTTTTTTCACTCAAAAACAAGTTCAGAGATGTTCAATATGGCCCCCTCCAGACACACGAGCAATATCAATCCGATACTCCAACTCGTTCCACACTCTCTGTAGCATATCAGGCGTAACAGTTTGGATAGCTGCTGTTATTTCTCGTTTCAAATCATCAATGGTGGCTGGGAGAGGTGGCCGAAACACCATATCCTTAACATACCCCCATAAGGAAAAATCGCAGGGGTAAGATCAGGGCTTCTTGGAGGCCAGTGATGAAGTGCTCTGTCACGGGCTGCCTGGCGGCCGATCCATCGCCTCGGGTAGTTGACGTTCAGGTAGTTACGGACAGATAAGTGCCAATGTGGTGGCGCTCCATCCTGCTGAAATATGAATTGTTGTGCTTCTTGTTCGAGCTGAGGGAACAGCCAATTCTCTAACATCTCCAGATACTGTAGTCCAGTTACAGTAGCACCTTCGAAGAAAAAGGGACCAAAAACTTTATTGGCTGAAATGGCACAGAGAACGTTCACCTTAGGCGAGTCACGTTCATACTGAGTTGTTTCCCGCGGATTCTCAGTGCCCCATATACAGACATTGTGACGGTTGACTTTCCCGTTAGTGTGGAAAGTTGCTTCATCACTAAACACAATCTTTGAAACGAAAGATTCGTCTGTTTCCATTTGAGCAAGGATAAAATCACAGAAATCGATTCTTTTAATCTTATCAGCTGCAGACAGTGCTTGAACCAATTTCAGACGATAAGGTTTCATAACTAACCTTTTTCGTAGAACTCTCCATACAGTTGATTGTGGAATTTGCAGCTCTCTGCTAGCTCTGCGAGTCGATTTTCCTGGGCTGCGAACAAATGCTTGCTGGATGCGTGCTACATTTTCATCACTCGTTCTCGGCCGTCCAGAACTTTTCCCTTTGCACAAACACCCATTCTCTGTAAACTGTTTATACCAACGTTTAATACACCACCTATCAGGAGGTTTAACACCATACTTCGTTCGAAATGCACGCTGAACAACTGTCGTCGATTCACTTCTGCCGTATTCAATAACACAAAAAGCTTTCTGTTGAGCGGTCGCCATCTTAGCATCAACTGACGCTGACGCCTAGTCAACAGCGCCTCAAGCGAACAAATGTACAACTAAATGAAACTTTATAGCTCCCTTAATTCGCCGACAGATAGTGCTTAGCTCTGCCTTTTGTCGTTGCAGAGTTTTAAATTCCTAAAGTTGTGGTATTCTTTTTGAATCACCCTGTATATGTAGGTCACCATTTTTATATGAGTTTTCGTACTGCCATTTTGTCATCTGGAAATAGTGAATGGCGCAGTGGACGCTAGAAAATGGAGAGTCGTGGAGAAATCCTAACATTTCTGACATATTCTTCTGTTTTCAGCCTAACAGAGGGGTGAGAGAGCAGCGGCGGCAGACAGAAACATTTTCAATGTGTATGGGGATAATGCTACTCGACAGAGCACTGCAAGAAAATAGATTTCTCGTTTCAAGAAGGATATTTCTGATGTTACTGACTCTCTAAGCTCAGGAAGACGTTTGAGGTTTGATGATCGTTTAAACACATTAGTCGACAATGATCCACGTCAGTGTACAAAAGAACTGGAAAATGTGATTAACTGTAATCAATCCACCATTGAGCAGCATTTGCATGCAATGAGGAAGGTTCAAAAATCGGATGCATAGATACCGTACGCTTTAAGCCAAATTCACAAAAAATCATCAAGTGGCTGTATGTGCATCTCTGCTTGCTCGTCATCAATTGGCTCGTGAACAACACCGACCATTTCTGTACTGTATCCTTACTGGTGACGATAAAATGGTGTCTTTATGCTAACATAAGCGAAATGAAGGAATGACGGTGTTTCAACAAAGCAGCACCACCCTTAACAAGACCTGTGTGCATCCACAAAAGATAATGTTAGGTTCAAAATGTTCAAATGTGTGTGAAATATTATGGGACTGCTTGACACTACTTGAACTAAATTATCCTAAGGACAAACACACACACCCATGCCCGAGGGAGGACTCGAACCTCCACCGCGACCATCCGCAGATAATGCTAGGCATCTGAAGGAACCACAATGGTGGTGTAGTATGAATTGCTTCCCCGAGGTGAAGCCATTGCTGCTGATATTTATTGTCAGCAACTGAGACGCCTTGCACATGCAGTCCAAGAACAATGACCACGGGGACTGCGTGAAACGTGGTGTTATTCCACGATAACGCACGCCCTATTCTCCTAGACTGACAAAATAGACTATACAGGAGTTGCTTTCCCCACCAACTTTATTCCCTTGATCTAGAGCCGTTACTTTGTCACTTTTTCCACACTCTGACGAAAAACCTTCAAAAAACTTCCATTACAGATCCAAATGCGGTCTGCACATGGCTGGAAAAGTTCTTCGCCTCAAAAACACATGATTTCTACAGTCACAGAACCTAAAAGTTACCCCAGAGTTGGCACACTGTTGTAAACAGTGATGGAGAACACATTATTGATCACTATAGTCACTGTTGTGTGCGTCTGTTGTTTTTATTAAACTTACGAGAAACCAGTACCAACTCGAGCCCCAACCGAATAAATTCAGTATATAAAGAGCGCGCAGAATATCGTGGCCGATAGATGTGTAGTGGCTGAGGGAGCATGAGGAGAGCATTAGTGGTGGGGGTTGCGGGCGGGCCGTCAACGCGCTGTAGGGGAAACGCCGAGAGCTGGAGGGGAGGTGCTGCTCTGAATTGAAAGTTATGCTCTTATGTTTTGTAAATATTAAGTGGAGTACCTCCACGCCCACACTTGCATAGTGACCATCGAAAGAGAAAAATCTGTTTCTCCAAAATCGTTAGAAAAAGATTCCAAGGCTTGTGCCTCGATTTTGTCAGTGCAGCGCGTCGCCAACTGTGACAGCCGTCCGAAAGAGTGCAGACAATGTCGGCTTCCCCTTCCGAACGAATGAATTAGCTCGCCAAGCACTTCGGACGAAAATTCGCACTGCACACCAGCAACTGCGGACTCTACAAACCACATCAAACATTAGTTAGAAGACAGTAAATAAATAGCGCACTTTTATTCCAGCTGTTGGGTTCTGTTCTCTTGATAAGTGGTAAACAACATCAAAAACAGTTTAGGCCTATCTCGTTCGACAGATTTGGCATAGTCCCTGTCGAAACAATTAACAGTTATTACGACGACTCTTCAGAAAGTAAGGTCCGATCGATCGCGAAGTGGAAACCACAGTGAAAATCAAAACTTTTTTATCTTCAACAGTTAGCCATATCTTCCAGCTGCCTCTCTAAACAGTCACCGCTGCGACTTAGGCATTTGTCGTGGAGTTGTATCAACTTTCCAGTACCCTCATCACAGAAAGGAGCCGCCTGTGCTTTCTGCCAATTATCTACATAGTCCACAGCTTGTTGTCTGTGCCAAAATATTGTCTTCGTAACCAGTGGTTCATGTGAACAAAGATGAAACTAAGAGGGAGCCAATTAAGGGCTTTATTGTGGGTGATCAAACACTTCCCACCGCAAACGTTGCAGGAACATCTTCATTGCCTCTGCAGAATGCGGCTGAGAATTGTATTGAAGAAGGAAGCGCGTGACATTTATTTAATGTGGACTGCATTTGTTTTAGGCATTTCTACATGATCACTTTGCGCTCTGGACTGAAAAGAGCGACGTGAGGCGATCGATAGGTACACTAAAGACACTGCCCAACACAAAGTTCGATGTGATTTTCACAGTCGTTTCCATTTCGCGCCAAATCGGACTTTACTTTTCGAATACGCCTCGTATTAAAACGTTTTTCATCTGTTTACGTTCATATATAGACACAGTACACGCTTTTCCTTTGTCCAGATATTGTTGCTTTCAGATTTTTGGTCTGTCACTCGGGAGAAAATTGGTAGGAAAAGTATGAAGTCCATACGCAAAGTGTTGTAACAAGGCCCTAAAGCAAAACATACAATAAAATATAGCTAATGAATACACAAAATCCACTACTACAACATCTCTGAGAGCGGTAAAAATAGGTTCACTTTCTTTGTTAGCAGACGTCGATGCGGTCCCCAGTTTGTACTAACGAGCAGTCCTCAGCATATTCGGAATTCTAGAATGCCACAGTCAGACGAACCCTGACGTTACTGCGTCTCTTGCTGCGTGTTTGGCGGCTGATTAACATGCAAGCACGTGACATGCACCCACCACGAGTAGCCGATTTTGACCAGAAAATGCCTCATATAAAATGGATTTCAAGAAAAGAACATTAGTGGTTAACGTCCCGTCGAATCGAGCTCGCAGTGTTTTAAGAATAGTGAACGAAATCGTCTGTGCCTTTGAAAAGGAACTATCCGGTAACTTGCGTGGAGTGGTCTAGGAAAATCACGAAAAACCCGAAACTGGATGGTCAGACGTGGATTTGAACCGCCGACCTCCCGAATGTGAGTGTGCCCCCTCTCTCGGTGTGGAAGTACGGAGAGGTCCTGGTCGAGACCTTCGAAAAAATGGATTTTCTTTTACATAATTTTCATTTTTGAAGTATTGAGATTATGACTGAATAAAGATTTTTTGATTGTGAAAGTGTTTTAGAAGTTACAGCGTGTTGAATGGAAACATGTGCCGACCGAAATGCAGGCAGCTGCTGGTGCTCGACGGATTAGTTCACGAAAAGATTCGACCAGTATACAGATTTCTCTCCAGTAAAAGTTTGCCAGGAAGATATACCGGTGCCAATACAGAATACAACAACGAGAGCTTCAATGGGTGCATTTGGAAATGGGTGTAGAAGTATTTTCATTGCGGTGCAAAAACTGTTGAAATAGCAGCATATACAGCTGCAGGTATATTCAACGAAGGTTACCCATCTATTCTGAAAAATTGAACATGTTAAGACTTGTCATAGGGGCAAGCATTGCAGCCACCCTTTTTAATCAGTTGTGAGAAAAGGAATGTTTTCATACATGAATGTAAACACCCATTATTATACAAACAAGTGTGCTATGAAAAAAAAAATTATTTCATTCCACTGTGGAAGGGCGGTACAGCAACAAGTTTCGAGCGCATTTTAGAATAGGAACAGTCTTGGCTTCGAAATTATTTAATGTCAATGACGCGTTTCACCATTTTAGGGCAGCATCAGACTGTGTAAAAGTAGCTGGATATGAAAGCCATGCGTCACAGAGGCATTTAAAATGGAAAATGGACGCAACAGTAACTGGCTAATGCCCCGTAAAATCAACATGCTGCGGGCGGATCATACCGCCTTTACTTTTGTAAGCGTAGCCCTATTTTGTACTACTGTGACGGTGTTAGCTAGTGTGTTCAATGTTCACCTTGCACTTTATGTGTTTATACGACGGATGGATTATATGTCCATTTGTTGTTGCGTCCATTTTCCAATTTATATGGCTATATGACGGATGGTTTTCATATCCAGCTGCTTTTACGCAACTGATGATGCCCCAAAAGGGCGAAACGCGTTATTGGCATCGATAGTTACGCAACCGAGACTGTATTTATTCTGAAAAAAAGGAAAAAATTATAAACTTCACCCATTCTTCGGAACTATCGACCAGAACTTCTCCTTAAAGGTGGCCGCACATATAACTGCCAGTTAAACAAGTATGCATGCATAAGCATTTCGAGCAAGAATGCTCAAATAACCATCACTCCACACAGCGTTCTTCCAGAGTCATTAAATTGTACTTCAAATTACTGGAGATCTTGAGTCGCCGATTTGCTCGTTTAGGTCATCTCCACAGTCGTGAAAAAAAAAAAAAAAAAAAAAAACAACGAAGAAGTTACTCTTACATTAAGTTAGTGTGCGGGCTGAAGACATATCGAAAATTAGTTTAATAAGTGCAGGACCAATTGAGAAACGCATTTTAATCTCCAGTCTCTTGTAATATCACAGATCAAAAGCAGAACACAATCGTGAGAGAAGCTATAAAGTCAAACAGAAATATGAGAGCAGTATCGCGATTTCTCGCATGTTGAAGACGCTAAAAAAACATCGAATACATGCCTACACACATCAGTAAGAAGCGAGGGTTGTCTTATGAACGTTGTCTTATGAAACCTATCTTTCCTTGCTTCAGATTAAGAAATAGTTTCACTTTCTTCCTTCACTCTGGAAGAATTTATCTATTCTAATAACGTCATGTCTCTCTGTGACATGGTCAGTTGCTTTATATTTTATAGAAAGTGTAACATATGCAACATTGCTCTTTGTCCAAGCGTGATACAATTCCTATGTAGGAAGGCTGGCTTTCATACAATCAAATAAACTTTCCCAGTAACGCATAATCGATTTGCTTCACATTGGTCGAGACAGAACCACTAAGACTACTGCATCATAACTTACGTTAACTTGCACAACCACATACGCTCAAGCAAATACGACATGTTGGTATGCTCCCACACCCTTGCGTAACTGAAAGTCGATGAAGCTTCAGGCAGCTTGAACAGTCCAAATCACGTACGGTCATAAATGGTTGTTCTAACTGCTTGGTCATTCATGCTTGTCATGTTTGCAGTTTCGAGCGTGGCCACCTTAAAGGCACAACTCTCAACGAGGGTTAACGAAACGTATTAATTTCCGGGGTAACATCATCGCGAGCGAAGCAGACAACAGTTATTCCGATATGAAATTACTCTACGTCCACATTCGTTCTCTGAAAACCACCATTCAGTTTGTGGTAGCTGGTACTTCCCACTGTGGTAGTTATTAATCATCCCCATTTCCATTCACGTACAGAGCGCGGGAAGAATGACTGATTAAACGTCTTTTCAATTGTTCTAATCTTGTCTTGGGATCTGTACGGGAGCTGTAAGTAATAGCTTGTGGAATGTTTCATGGAAACCTTTCAGGGGATGCTTTGCGTCTATCTTCCAGCGTCTGCCATTATACACTCCTGGAAATGGAAAAAAGAACACATTGACACCGGTGTGTCAGACCCACCACACTTGCTCCGGACACTGCGAGAGGGCTGTACAAGCAATGATCACACGCACGGCACAGCGGACACACCAGGAACCGCGGTGTTGGCCGTCGAATGGCGCTAGCTGCGCAGCATTTGTGCACCGCCGCCGTCAGTGTCAGCCAGTTTGCCGTGGCATACGGAGCTCCATCGCAGTCTTTAACACTGGTAGCATGCCGCGACAGCGTGGACGTGAACCGTATGTGCAGTTGACGGACTTTGAGCGAGGGCGTATAGTGGGCATGCAGGAGGCCGGGTGGACGTACCGCCGAATTGCTCAACACGTGGGGCGTGAGGTCTCCACAGTACATCGATGTTGTCGCCAGTGGTCGGCGGAAGGTGCACGTGCCCGTCGACCTGGGACCGGACCGCAGCGACGCACGGATGCACGCCAAGACCGTAGGATCCTACACAGTGCCGTAGGGGACCGCACCGCCACTTCCCAGCAAATTAGGGACACTGTTGCTCCTGGGGTATCGGCGAGGACCATTCGCAACCGTCTCCATGAAGCTGGGCTACGGTCCCGCACACCGTTAGGCCGTCTTCCGTTCACGCCCCAACATCGTGCAGCCCGCCTCCAGTGGTGTCGCGACAGGCGTGAATGGAGGGACGAATGGAGACGTGTCGTCTTCAGCGATGAGAGTCGCTTCTGCCTTGGTGCCAATGATGGTCGTATGCGTGTTTGGCGCCGTGCAGGTGAGCGCCACAATCAGGACTGCATACGACCGAGGCACACAGGGCCAACACCCGGCATCATGGTGTGGGGAGCAATCTCCTACACTGGCCGTACACCACTGGTGATCGTCGAGGGGACACTGAATAGTGCACGGTACATCCAAACCGTCATCGAACCCATCGTTCTACCATTCCTAGACCGGCAAGGGAACTTGCTGTTCCAACAGGACAATGCACGTCCGCATGTATCCCGTGCCACCCAACGTGCTCTAGAAGGTGTAAGTCAACTACCCTGGCCAGCAAGATCTCCGGATCTGTCCCCCATTGAGCATCTTTGGGACTGGATGAAGCGTCGCCTCACGCGGTCTGCACGTCCAGCACGAACGCTGGTCCAACTGGGGCGCCAGGTGGAAATGGCATGGCAAGCCGTTCCACAGGACTACATCCAGCATCTCTACGATCGTCTCCATGGGAGAATAGCAGCCTGCATTGCTGCGAAAGGTGGATATACACTGTACTAGTGCCGACATTGTGCATGCTCTGTTGCCTGTGTCTATGTGCCTGTGGTTCTGTCAGTGTGATCATGTGATGTATCTGACCCCAGGAATGTGTCAATAAAGTTTCCCCTTCCTGGGACAATGAATTCACGGTGTTCTTATTTCAATTTCCAGGAGTGTAGTTTTTCCAACATCTCCATGACGCTCTCCCATAGATCAAACAAATCTATGGCATTCTCCTTGTCCTTCTTTGTATGTGTACTCTAACACACACACACACACACACAAAGACGCACAACGAAGGATTATCTGAATAGGGTGGAAATAAATAGATATGATGGGCATGTGCACAGTAACAAATAAATTACAATTTCAGAAAAATTGGATGATTTCTTCAAGAGAAAAAGCTCCACAAACTGAGCAGGTCAATAATGCGTTGGTCCACCTCTGGCCTTTATGCAAGCAGTTATACCGCTTGGGATTGATTGATTGTGTTGTTTAGTTGTCCTCCCAAGGGATATTATCTGTCCAATTGAAGTATTAAATCATCAAAATCCCGAGATGGTTGCACAGTCCTGTCCATAATGCTCCAAAGGTTCTTAGTTGGTGAGAGATCCGGCGACCATTCTGACCAAGGTAAGGTTTGGCAAGCACTAAAGAGAAGCAGTAGAAACTCTATCTCTGGGGATACGGGCATTATTATAGTGGTGAAACGTAAGCCCAGGTAGGCTTACCATGAACAACAAAACGGGGCATAGACCATCGTCGAAGAACCACTGTGCTGTAAGGATGCCACCCATGGCAACCAAAGACTGCCTGTTATGAAAAGAAATGGTCGTATGACGGACGACGCACAGGTTGGTATCCCAATGCTAACCAGAGCGTCTCCGCGTATGTCTTCGGCCTGGAATCTCATTGCCGGCAGGTGTGGCCGAGCGGTTCTAGGCGCTACAGTCTGGAAGCGCGTGACCGTACGGTCGCAGGTTCGAATCCTGCCTCGGGCATGGATGTGTGTGATGTCCTTAGGTTAGTTAGGTTTAAGTAGTTCTAAGTTCTAGGGGACAGATGACCTCAGAAGTTAAGTCCCGTAGTGCTCAGAGCCATTTGAACCTTTTTTTTGGAATCTCATTCAATCAAGTACAGTTCTCTTCAGTGATGAGTCCTGCTTCGGACTGAACCCAGATGAGCTGCGAATCATCATGGGCAGGGCCCTCCAACCACCTCGGGATTTTCCCGACGTATCGCACCAATTAGAATATGGCACGGTATCCCTTAGTAGGACATAATAATAGCTCTGAGCACTATGGGACTTGACATCGGAGGTCATCAGTCCCCTAGAACTTAGAACTACCTAAACCTAACTAACCTAAGGACATCACACACATCCAAGCCGAGGCAGGATTAGAACCTGCGACCGTAGCAGTCGCTTGGTTCGGGGCTGAAGCGCCTAGAACCGCTCGGTCACCGCGGCCGGCTTAGTAGGACATCCAGCAACTCTATCAATCAATGCTAAGCAGAATAAATGATTGCTTAAGGGCCAGAGATGGACCAACGCGCTGTTGACCCTCTGAATTTGTGAAGCTCTTTCTCTTGAACAAAACATCAAATTGTTCTGAAACTGTAATAATTTTTCGTCTGTACATGCAGATCACATCTATTGATTTCCGCCCCGATCGGGTAATTCCTTCGTCGTGCGTTGTCTCTGTTGTCTTAGAGTGTACGTTCAATAATTTTTGCTAGCTGTATTTGGTTCTGGTTACATTCACATTAGCAGTATTATTGGACACGTCACACTCGTGTTTTGTAAACAACATCCTTTGATTGCATTGGACAGTATTCTAGCAGAAGACTGCTACCAGCTTTAGCTGTTGGTTGATCCTATGTGATGGTTCCATTCGATATGCTCATAAATCGCTACAAGCAGGTACTTGTATGGGATGAGCGAGCGAAGAGGAAGCCCAAAAGGAAATGGGGTTGTCAAATGTCGTCTGGTGCTTGCTAAGACTTTTGAGAAACCAGATCGTTTCTTTAATTGTCTCAGTTATTCATGTCTAGAGGCGGTACACGCATTTCCTGGCACGATCTACGGTGGGACCGATGTGGGGATGGCAAAATGCCCTGCTTGGAGGTGTGTAGGAAATTACGCGCAATTTGGGTCGTCGCGCCCTGCTCTGCACACGTCGTTAGCGGACGATATTAGGCGGTGTGTATATATGTGTGTGTGTGTGTGTGCGTGGCGATTAGGTGGGCGGCCTGAGTCAACAGCGTGGACCCCCGCGAGCCGCGCCAAGGTTGCGCAGCGCCTGCGATCAATGACTCCGACGGCGATTAAGATGGCAGCAGCCACGAGGCAGACTCCTTACCAGACGGACCGCCGCTGCGCTGCGGAAGCACACGTAGGCCTGCATATCTCGGCTGACCAGTCCTCTCCCATAGGCTGTCCGCTTCTGTCATTTGTTTTTCGTTGTCGCCTGGTGGTGCACTAATATTATCGTAAGCTTATTTCGCGAATACTCTTCCTTCTTCTCTGCTGTGCGCTTATATCCTTATGTCTGCTACATTTTAACTGCTGCAGCAGCATTTTGGAAGACTAGTAATATTGTCCTTGTTGGGTAACACCGATGTGGGTGCTGCAAGAGGGAACGGAGGAATTCGGGAGCGAATCCATTTCTTATATGGCCACCGGTGAAACAAGTCGTTCTGTACCGGTATGCAGCAAGGCTTGATAAGCAATCAAAACGCTGCACATTCATTCTCCAGGACAGATCCTAGCCTCTTCACAATGATATTTCGCAAAAATGTTTTTAGTGTATCAACTTTTAGAGGCGCTACGCAAATCCATCTAATCATAAACTGTCAATGTAGTTCTTCTTTTCATGAACTAATATAAACTGTTTTCTTCTACTGCACCATTTGTATTACTGTTATTTCTACTAGTCGTATCCCACAGTAAATGTGTTTTCATAACAAGTCTGTTCTTACGAAAACAATGATAAATATTTCTCAAAGGACTTCACTGTAGAAATTGTTTCACAGTTGCAATTTCAGCCTTAAAGCCATGATTAAGTGATAATTTTGCTACAGAAGATGTCAAAACTTTAAAATCCTCCGACATGTTCTGAAGCCGAATTAATGGGTTTAAGACTGGAATTGCAATCATGATATGAATATTTTGTACATTCAACGGCGAATACGATGTGGTTTAAAAAATTCTACATGACTGTGAACCTCAACCATGAGAAGTTAATTAACGGTAAATACGTACAACGCCTAGCTGGAAGTGAGCTGGCCCTGTCTTTCCAAGATAAATAAATAACTGAAAATAAACATTTCTTCAGCTACTTACAGTGTACACAAGTAGATGTCGAATAAAAAAATGAATAAGGTTTTCTTTTTCAGGTAAGAGACTTGAACTACAGAAGCAACATAAATTAATTTTTTTTTAATTTAAGTCTTAATGATTTTTCATTGTCTATATAAAAATGTCTCTATAACTTTTACCAATAGCAAAATAAGAGGGGTGGGGAAAGATAGTTGTTACTAAAATTAAAGGCAGTATGTTAATGGACTGATTGGTAGCATTGAAATATATGTTGAATGCTTCAATAATAATGAACAGATAAAAGAAGCAGATGTACGTGTCCTACAAAAACAACTTAAGAAGGTCAACAGGCTAGAAAAAATGACTAAATAAATGTGCATCTGCAGCAGCTATAACAGTAACGATCGATTTGAAATATTGACGACCTTTAGTACATAAGATATATTCCTGTCACGGAGAAATTTTCTACTTAACCGTCTTGATGGAACCGAACACTTGCCACCGACGACTGCATGTTGTACTGTAAGCCCTGAGGTATAGAACTGTAACATTGTTGTAATCTCTCGTATATGTATTTACAAATACGAAACTATTAAGAGTTGCAATAGCAATATTTCTTTTGCTTTGCTGCTTGTCGATTGTTTTGGTGAGTTTCGTTTAAAAAGGTGCTGCTCTCCTCGGGAAGCCACACCCAGCACTAGAGCATGCGACTGGAAGAGGATGGGGGACTCACCTCTTTCAAACATGTGGCCCTGCAGTGCGCAACGGTCAGCGGTGACCAGGAGGGATCATCAGCTCCACCACCAGCTGTCCCGCCAAGTTTCTTCGGCGGTGGGCCGCAGGACGTCATCCGCCAGAGCGAAATGGAACAGACCAGCAGTAACACCGGCGCACACGCCCCAGGAAACGGCATTGCTACCATATTACTTTTCTCTTTTGACGATGGAACGGTTATCGGTGGAAGACCTGTATTGGCTACTTAAAAAGTTAAAAACGCCGCAACAGCAGCCTGTTTGGACTCCACCCGCGGCACAAACATCTAGTGTGGGAAGTCTACATTTAAGGCGAACTCAGTAAATAGTTAGTAGAATGCTTCGAGTACTAGAGAATATAACCCACAATGACCAGCAGGCATTCTGAGAGGAAGAAGTAATCAGCGCCTTAGGCCAAGGTAAGTAATTTTAAAATTGCTTTTAAAGGGTGAGGTCACCATCTTTTGACTTTTAAACGTGGACGTTAGGAAATCAGAAGAAGACGAGTTTGTGTCGGGAACACTGGATGCTCAAACCGGAGCGGTACAGCTAGATTCACGGAGCGCTCGGAGCTGATAAGGAAATGGGTGAGACCCAGAAAACACGAAAACACTGCTGAACAAAAAAAAGACTGCTACGCCCGCGAGAAACGCCCACCGCGGCTTCCGCGCGCACACTGCAGGGGCCAGCCCGGCTGGGCCGCGGCAGGGGCCGGGTCCCCCCTCCCTCCAGACAAGTCTCCCGTGACGTCACTCGTCACGTGACCTACCGCCAGCCGCGCGCCGGCAGGTTGTCAAGAGTTGGGTTTCGCAGCGGCGCGCGCGGAATCGACCTCGCTGTAATCGGCTGTTATGTCCGTCAGTGGAGACGAAGATGGATGCGCGACCAGCACGGCAGATACCGGCCGACAGGTGCCCCGCGCAAATCCGATGAGAGAAAAAAAGTTGCTCTTGATTACTCGGACCGAATCTACGCCAAAACGCAGGAGAGGCGGATTCGCTTGTCTGCGACCGTGGAAGTGACAATCCTCTCTATTGACCTTCACCGCTGATGATTCTCTCACATCATGTGACTATCCTAAATATAACAGCAAACTGCTGGAAATAATACGTAACAGTAACTTCAACAATTTAGAAACTCACAAATATTTACACTTTTGACACGCGACTGTGGCAAATGTCTTACAAAAAATAACAATTTTCTCAGTGCTTTCAACGACCTTAAACATATGTCAACATTGTGGTAACTAGATTAATAGAGAAAGGAATGGCTACAGCGCCTAAGAAACGCCATTTGTCTGTCTTGACTGCACACAGGGTAGACAAATAATATCCTCGCCAATTAATAAACCTACTATTTTAACGTCTATTGATGTTGAATTTCTGTCATGTGGCTCGAAGTTAGTGGACATAAACACTGTTCTTGCAGTTTAGTAGTCATAATACTTTAGTGTTTCCTCATATTAAATATCTAGATGTGTGACACAACTTCCGTTTGATATGACAGATTATTAACGATCTCCCAACTGTTGAACATAGGAGAATTAATAGCTCGGAAGTTTTGTCTTGCACTGACTGGGGAGCTGTCTCTAGAACCTTCTTACATCTGTGAGATCAATTAATCTGGAGCAAGATGGAAATTGGCTCCTTACTGTGTGATTCCGTTCCCGCTTAACCACTGTCAAGAATCTGGATCGCCGCACGGGGTAGCCGCTCGGTCTTGGGCGTCTTGACACGGTTCGTGCGGCTCCCCCTGTCGGAGGCCCGAGCCCTCCCTCAGGCAGGTGCGTGTGTGTGCTGTTCTTAGCATAAGTTACTGTAAGTTGGTTAAAGTAGTGTGTACGACTAGGGACCGATGGCCTAAGCAGTTTGATCCCTTAGGAATTCACACATATTTGAATGTTAGAATCAGGACCTCTGCATATTCGTGGAGGCTGCTTAACGATACTCTTATCTGTCGTCGATGCGTAACAGACGATAACAACACTCGTTGCGCGACAAATACTCCTAAGTGACCGATACATGTTTTGGGTAAGATATTCTATCTGTCATTCATCACAGTGGTACAGGCTAACTCATACTGGGAGAAGAAACCTAAGCCCCTACTACGAATATCGACATTTCTACTGAAATTCTTGAATATCCAGCATTACCGCATGGTTACAATAAAAGTACAGCTACTCACTGAGGTCCAGTGTGGACTGTAATTATCGTATGACAGCGAAGCTTGGTAAATTGGCTAACGTGCTAATGCGAAACTGATTTACGCTGGGACACAAATTAGTTCCAACTGTGGCCACCAGTTGCAAATCTGGCGCTGTACACTGTTATTATGACACCATGGTATCCCTGTCATCTGACAAACCGTAACATGAGTGAACAGTATGGCTACCGAGAAGAGAGACCGTACTCTGTTAGTGAAACTCTTTTATGTGAACAGCAGCAATTACAGTACTATAAAGAGAGTACTTAAAAGTATGAGGAGAGGCCCTATGCCATTTAATGGCTTAAAGAAGATAACAACAAAATTAGAAAACACGGGTGTGCTTGGCGTGGCACCTGGAAGGGGAAGTCCTCCTATCACGGGTGACGTTATTGACACTGGTATTTACGGCAAGCTTTTACTCCCTTTGGAATCAGTTGAGTTGTTTGATGTCCTCGTGATAGATCATCATCATCATCATCATCATCATCATGATCTTGGACAGTTTCCAGCCTCTGGTCGGGTCTGTATGGAACGTAGGCCTCTCCATCGTCTTCTGTTTTGCCACCATCTCTCCGTCTTCACTTAGGTCCAGTCGTCTCCTTTCTTCTGGGCGCATTCTTCTACACCGTTAAGCCATCTGTCTCTCGGTCTTCCTCTTGGTCTCTTTCCTTCCAGTTTCATCTCGTGTATCCTCCTGGGTATCCTCCTCTCCTCCATTCTCTTAACATGTCCATACCATCTCAGCCTTGATTTCTCTATCTCCTCCTGTAATGGTTCCATCTTCAAAACTCTCTGATTCTCTCATTTTAAATATATCTTTCTCACTCCAATACTGTTTCTCAAAAATTTCATCTCACTAGCTCGTAGCTTGCTTTTCTCTCTTCCTTTCATAACCCAGGTCTCTGATGTATACGTTAGTATCGGGACATAGTATGACCGGTATATAACCTTTTTACTGATTTAGGGTACATCCTTGCTCCATATCATGCTTCTGACACTCTTCCGAAATGCTTCTTCCCCGCTCGTTTATTTCTCTGTCGTTTTTTCCATCTTCCTGTTTCAGGCTTCCTAGGTACTTGAAATCTCCACTCTCCTCAATCGTTCCCCACCGTTATTCCAGTTGATCCTCTCTTCTTCGTTCTTGTTGTGATAATCATCTCACTCTTACTTATACTCTATTTCATCCCATATTCTTGTACTGTTCGTTCCCATACATACAACTGCTCTCGTACTTCCTCCACCTTATTCTCCTAAATCATTAGGTCATCTGCAAAGACCATAGCTTTCAACTTTTCTTCGCCAATTACTTGTGCTACTGTACTCATTATATCATCCATCATTACAATGAACAATAATTCTTCAGTCCAAGCTGATCTCTCTCCTCCCACTTTCACACAGATCACACTCCATGGTACATTTCCCTTATCCTCCAAGTATTGTTTTGCTACTCACCTGTTCTCCAGGGCTTTTCACACTTTGCTTCTACGTACACTATCATAAGCTTTTTCGGTATCCAGGAACCTCATTAGTAGATCTATTCCACATTTATAGTGCTGTGCCTGCAGTTACCTTACAACAAAATTTAGATCCACCGTGGAACTTCCTGTTCTGAAGCCATGTTGCTCTTCTCTCATTCTTCCTTCTAATTTCGCCCGCATTTGTGCTTCCAAAATTTTCTCAAAAATCTTTGCACAATGACTCATCAGTGTTATCCCTCGAAAGTTCTTGCACTCCTTTCTATACCCCTTCTTAAAAATCGGGACATTTATTGCCTTCTTCCAGTCTTCTGGCATCATCTTCTGTCCCCACACAATATTCATTACTCGATATAGTCATTTTATCCACATCTCTCATGCTGCTTTCACCATCTCAACACTTAGCTTATCCCGAACTGGTGACTTCCTTCCCTTCATCTTGCCCAATGCCCAATGCCTCTTGAACTTCACCCCCATGTAAGGTCTTTTTCTATTTGCTGTTTCTCCTCTTTTCTCTCCTCGGCTTGCTCCTCCTCATCCAGGTCTCCATTCGGGTTCAGGAGTTCTTCAAAATACTCCTTCCCCATATTCTTGAGTTCCTCCTTATTCTCTACATCTTGTCCACTTTTGTTCACCATTCGAACATAATCTGTCGTACCGTTCTTCCTCTTACTTTTGATCATCCCATATAACCTTTTCTGAGCCTACACTACCCTCCTCCATCATTCTGGTCCACTGTTCCATCCACTATCGTCTTTCCCCCGCAAACCACTCTTTTTGCTTCTTTCTTTCTTGCCTGCCTGATACTCTTCTCTTGTCTCTACTGTTCTCTTCTGGAACCATACCCTAAGGGCTCTCTTCTTCTGCACTATATGCTTTGTTTTATCACTCCACCAGGGTGTTTCTTTCCATTTCTTTTTGTTGCTTGTCCTTCCACATATTGCTTCCGCGCACTTACTAATGTTCCCTTGAATCTACTCAATTCCTCTTCTCCTGACAGATGCCGTTCCAAATTCTAACTGACGCATTAGATCGTCAAAATCCCGAGACGGTTTAAGGGCCCTTTCCATAACAGTCCAAACGTTCTCAAATTGGGGGAGATCCGGCGACCTCGCTGGCAGTGGTAGGCTTTGGCAAGAAAGAAGACAAGCGGCAGAAGCTCTCGCCGTGTGCGGGAGGGCATTATATTGCTGAAAAGTACGCTGAGGGTGGATTGCCATGGAGGGCAACAAAACGGCCAGTAGAGTATCGCCGATGTACTGTTGTGCTACAAGGGTGCCGTGGGTGACCACCAAATGGGTCCTGCTGTGAAAAGATCACTGTCCAGGGGTCACCATACACGTCTTCGGCCTGGAATCTCATTGACTTGACTAAAGTTGTCTTCATTGTGAGTCCCACTTCGAAATGAGCCCCGACGGTCAGCGAAAACGCGTCTGCAGACGCTCCGGACACTGACGATACACCAACCTGACTGTCGCCGCCATATGGCCTGTCAGCCAGGAATGATGATCTGGGTGACATTTCTTGTCATAGCAGTACCCCCTGTAGCCCTCGAATCATCCAGAACGATGATATAACATACCAGTGGGACAGGATTTGGCACGATATTCCTCAAGAGGACATCAACAGCTTTATCAATCCACGCGAAGCCGAATAACTGCTTGTGTAAGTGCCAGGGGTACCAACGCGTTATCGACTTCATCAATTTGTGAGCTGTTTCCCTTGAATAAATCGTCCAATTTCCGTCCCATTAGGATAATTCCTCGGTGGTGCGTTGTATTTTTTATCTTAAAGTGTACTACTGACCCAATTTAAACAATATATAGCTAAATTACTTGACATATTCATGAAAGAATAACATCTGATGCAACATAATTATCGTCATATGCACTTTAAACGTTAGGCCTCTCCTTGTTATACCTCTTACGATACCCACGCTTCCGTGACACCTACTCCCAGCTGGTCTAAATATTTTCTCTGAAGAGGCAACCTTTCTCCACTCATTCTATCGAGATATTCGTTCTCGGCCTTTGTCTTTTCTTGCCTTTTATTTAGGATATTAAATGTATTCAGCTCTTCCCTAATTTCTGAATTTCGGAATCGGTTGGGTCTTTCGCATCTCCTTACTGCCCTAAGAAACCTCATCTCTGTTACTTGTATACGTCCTTCTTGGCATTTATTTGTAATTCATGATTCACCTCCATAATCAAGAATTGGAAATGCCGTAGTCTTAGGATGTTTTATTCTTGTTTCTTTCCTTGTTTTATCTTTTATTGATCCAAATATATTCCCAGACTTAGCTAATTTCTTCTCTACGTCTCCACCATACACATATGTGACGTCGCAACCTAAACAGTTAAAATGTTTTACTTGTGCTTTTATTTTGTTATCAACTATAATTTTTATGCGTACAGGATGTATTTCCTTGAAAGCCATTGATTTTTTTCTCTTTCATGAAATTATTAAATGACACACTTCACAAATCTTACCTAATAAATGTATTCCCCTATGTAGGTCATCTTCTTTCTCCGCAAACAATGAGTCGTCTGTACACGAACGGGAATTCAAGCGGAAATTTCTGTTAATCTTAATTCCGCATTACAACTCTCCTTCTATTTCCGGATTGCATCATCTGAAGCAAGTAGTGTGGATGAAATGCTGCAAACTGATCTAACTTTGATGTTTGTGGTTATAGCGTTCCTCAGATTAACCATTTATATCTACGAGGCGTGTTTTTTTAAGTACCGTTTGGAAATTAAAAAAAGACGTGCTCCTCTATAATTTTATTTTTACATCAAAGCCTATATCTTAATCTACTTTTCTACATAATTTCCGTCAATGTTGAGGCACTTGTCATAATACAAAACTCTTAAGGCTTTCGTGGCCACTTGTTGACAAACTTCCTATTGGCTTCTGTCTCGGGTTCTTCGGCCGACGTTCATCTAATGATTTTTCTGACGTTTCGCCAGCACGAGTGGCTGGCGTTGTCAAAGCTTCACCCTCCATTGCCGGTGGTGAACTGGAGGCGAGCTCGCGGCCGCAGACTATATGTACCTGGCGCGCCAACGTCCGAGGGCTTCTCCGCGGTCATTTCCGGTGCGGTTCTCCTCTTGCAACCTGCGACGGTCGTTCGCTACAGTACGGGAAGCCAGGATCCGTTTACCTTAAGGCTTTCCTCTTTCTTGTTCAAACTGTTCGCGTGCTTTTGTATTTCTACAGCTGCTCTGAACAAGCGCGTGTGATGGTGCTTCTCTACAGCCAGAACTTCCGTGTCGGTGAATTTTATTACGTGGTCGGTCTCATTCAGTGCGTGCTCTGCCACGGCCGATTTCTCCACCTGCCCCAACCTGCAATGTCGCTTATGCTCTTTGATCCTGGTGTTAATTGATCGTCCAGTCATTCCGACATAAACTTTACCGCATGTGCATGGTATACGGTATATTCCCGACATTGCAAGTGGGTCTCTTTTCTCCTTCGCCGATCTAAGACACTCTTTGATCTTCCTTGTCGGTTTGAAAATCGTCTTTACGCCGTGTTTGCGCAATATACGGCCGATTCTGTCCGTCACTCTGGGAATGTATGGCAGAAAGGCCGTACCCGACATTTCTTTTTCTGGTTCCTTACTTCGCCGAGTGTTTGGCTCTGTTACACTTCTAATGTAATTTGTGGAGTACCCATTGCTCCTCAGAACAGTTTCCAGGTGATGCATTTCTCGTTTGAGGTGTTGAGGCTCACATATTCGTCCTGCTCTCGTTACGAGCGTACTAATCATGCCTCTTTTCTGACTCGGGTGGTGGTTTGACAGTTTGTGCAGGTATCGGTCCGTGTGTGTCGGTTTTCGATACACGCTGTGTCCCAGGTTTTCGCCGTCCCTTGTGACCAGCACATCTAGAAATGGCAGTTTCTTGTCCTTTTCTACTTCTATGGTAAATGTTATGTTGGCATGGAGGCTGTTCAAGTGTCTCAGGAATTCACCGAGCTGCTCTTCACCATGGCTCCACACCACGAAAGTATCATCGACGTACCTGTACCACACCTTAGGTTTGCAAGTCGCCGAGTCCAGTGACTGTGCTTCGAATTGTTCCATGAAGAAGTTGGCCACCACTGGACTGAGAGGACTACCCATGGCGACGCCTTCCAGCTGTTCGTAGAAATCGCCATTCCACGTGAAATAGCTCGTGGTGAGACATGCATGGAAGAGCTTTTTGATGTCTTGCGGGAACATGGAGCCGATGTGCTCCAGAGCGTCACTGAGTGGCACTTTCGTATATAACGAAACAACATCAAAACTGACCAGGATGTCGTTTGGCGCAGGTTTCAGTTTCTTCAGCTTCTCAACGAAATGTCCTGACTCCTTAATGTATGTGTCGGTCTTCCCCACGTGTGGCTGGAGCAGAGAGGCCAAGTGTACCACACCTTAGGTTTGCAAGTCGCCGAGTCCAGTGACTGTGCTTCGAATTGTTCCATGAAGAAGTTGGCCACCACTGGACTGAGAGGACTACCCATGGCGACGCCTTCCAGCTGTTCGTAGAAATCGCCATTCCACGTGAAATAGCTCGTGGTGAGACATGCATGGAAGAGCTTTTTGATGTCTTGCGGGAACATGGAGCCGATGTGCTCCAGAGCGTCACTGAGTGGCACTTTCGTATATAACGAAACAACATCAAAACTGACCAGGATGTCGTTTGGCGCAGGTTTCAGTTTCTTCAGCTTCTCAACGAAATGTCCTGACTCCTTAATGTATGTGTCGGTCCTCCCCACGTGTGGCTGGAGCAGAGAGGCCAAGTGTTTCGCCAGTTTATACGTTGGTGAGCCAGGAGCGCTAACGATCGGTCTCAGTGGAACGTTGTTCTTATGCATCTTGGGTAATCCATGCTGCCGAGGTGGTAGGGCTTCTGTGTTGCGCAGGTTTCTCTGTATGTCCGCCGGCAGAGAAGACGCCTTGATTAATCGATTCGTATTCCGAGTGATACGCTGCGTCGGATCTGCTCTTAGTTTTCGGTACGTCGTCGGATCTAATAGGTCTCGGATCTTTTGCTCATAATCCTCAACTAATACTCGCACTTTCCTTTCAACAATACCTGAGAGGATTTTACCCACAACGCTGATTAAAGAGATACTTCTGTAGTTGTTACAATCTTTTCTGTTTCCATGTTTGAAGATTGGTGTGATTATTGCTTTTGTCCAGTCTGATGGAACCTGTCCCGACTGCCAGGCCATTTCAATTATCCTGTGTAGCCATTTAAGACCTGACATTCCACTGTATTTGATGAGTTCCGACTTAATTTCATCCACCCCAGATGCTTTATTGCACTGCAACCTATTGACCATTTTCTCCACTTCCTCAAATGTGATCCTATTTCCATCATCATTCCTATCCCATTCTATCTAGAAATTTGAAACATTACTGATCGTATTTTCACCTAAATTGAGCAACTCTTCAAAATATTCCCTCCATCTACCCAAGGCATCCACAGGATTCACCAGCAGTTTTCCTGACCTGTCCAAAATACTTGTCATTTCCTTTTCACCTCTCTTTGGAAGACTGCTAATTACACTCCAGAATGGTTTTCCAGCAGCTTGACCCATAGTCTCCAACCTGTTTTCAAAGTCTTCCCAGGATTTCTTCTTGGATGCTGCAATTATCTGTTTGGCTTTGTTTCTTTCTTCAACATAACTTTCTCTGTCTACCTGAGTTCTAGTGTGTAGCCATTTTTGATACGCCTTCTTTTTCCTTTTACAGGCTGCCTTGACTTTGTCATTCCACCAAGCTGTTTGCTTCATCCTACCTTTACAAACTACTGTTCCAAGACATTCTTTAGCCACTTCTAGTACTGTGTCCCTGTACCTTGTCCATTTCTTTTCCAATGACTGTAATTGACTGCATTCAACTAACTGGTACCTTTCTGAGATCGCTGTTATGTACTTGTGCCTGATTTCCTTATCCTGAAGTTTCTCCACTCTTATCCTCCTACATATGGACCTGACCTCCTGCACTTTCAGCCTCACAATCCCAATTTCACTGCAGATTAAATAATGATCAGTGTCATCAAAGAATCCCCTGAATACACGTGTGTCCCTCACAGCCTTCCTTGAATTCCTGATCTGTTATTATATAGTCAATGACAGATCTGGTTCCCCTGCCTTCCCAAGTATAACAGTGAATGTTCTTATGTTTAAAAAAGGAGTTTGTGATTAGTAAGCCTATACTGGCACAGAAATCCAAGAGTTGTTTCCCGTTCCTGTTGGCCTCCATATCCTCTCCAAATTTACCCATAACATTTTCATACCCTTCTGTTCGATTTCCAATCCTGGCGTTAAAATCACCCATAAGCAGAACACTGTCATTGTCCTTTACTCAAACAACTACATCACTGAGGGCCTCGTAAAAACTATACATCGTATCTTGATCTGTCCCTTCACAGTGCGAATATACTGACACAATCCTAATTTTCTTGCTAGACACTGTCAAATCTATCCACATCAGTCGTTCGTTTACATACCTTATTGCAACTACGCTGGGTTCCATTTCTTTCCTGATGTAAAGCCCTAAACCCCATTGTGCTATTCCTGCTTTGACTCCTGACAGGTAGACCTTGTATTCTCCCTCTTCCTCTTCTTTCTCACTCCTTACCAGAATGTCACTAACAGCTAAAACGTCCAGCCCCACTTACTTGCAGCCTCTGCCAGCTCTACCCTCTTCCCAGTGTAGCCCCTATTGATATTAATAGATCCCCATCTCATTACCATTTGTTTGCCAAGTTGTATCTCAGGAGTCCCTAGTTTGTCAGTTAGAGGTGGGACTCCGTCACCTCCAAAGGTCCGAGGCATTTTGCTCTGATTGTTGCCAGCATCATATTTAAAGTATCAGGGAAGCAGGTTGCTAGCCTTACTTGCCCCGAGTCCCATTGGGTTTTACCCCTAACGGTTGAGGGACTAACCGGTGGATTTGGTAGTCTTTGCCGTATGAGCACAAAGGTGACCACGACTCAGAATATGTCCGAGATGCCCAGCCTTATTCCAAAGTAACTGGTATCCCCACTGTCGCGACCACTTACTTGGCCACTCATACGTTGCCCGTGGTTCCTGAACTAGGACATGACTACAGGAACCCACACCATGAACCACTGCTATGTAACATGGAAATGAAATTCTCCAGTCCTGGAGAATGAGTGGCAGCTAAAGTGACAACGAGCAAGCCAAGATACACGATAGCCTCCTCGACAAAAATATAAGGCGTCGTAATATCAACATCAATAACAATAATTTTTTTATTGAATGATCTGAATGCGGAAAGAAGCAGTGAGTGTGAGATAACAACAGAGGCAGGGTGAAATAATCGCACAATAATATCACTTCCAAGGTGATAAAACAGCTCAGACTTAGACCATGCATCCATGGACTAAAACCTTATCTATGAGCCTTATATTTCCCTACAGATATGCAAGGTGATAAAGAAATCTCAGGAACTTCCAAAATTAAGAAAGTCATTAGATGAACATCAGATATTCTACCTAAAAATTAGAAAACGTGTGATTATTGTAATTTGTGACAGTCTCTATTTAGGTTTTAGCGGTAATGCGCTTTACCGGTTTCGTAAAAATCTGAGGCAGATGCAAAATTAGAATCATTATATTAAATAAAAAGAAGCTCTTACGTTATCTCTCAGTACTCACAATAGCCGTATCTTTCTCCTTCTTAAGTAAGCGTAGGTCTTAAGAGCAAACATAAAGGCTGTTGTCTGTGTAACCTATTAAAAAAATCAATCAAGCTCACAAATAAAACTATATAAAATAATCCAGTAAATCGATCACCTATAATAGATAGCTATGGAAACAAGGCGTAAAGAGGTAATAAAACTGATTTGAAAAACTGAGTAGTGACACAGTCCTGTAAATCCTGTGACAGTACCACTGGTGACTGTCGTGGTGTTGATTATTATGGAGAGAATAATGAAAGGCTTTGCAGCAACCTTTAGGTTTTGAAATTTACTTTACTTCCTGTGATCGATGTCATAATCTTTCACATCCATCTTCGTAGCGTTATACATGTGTACTGCTTAAAACTTAGTAATTTTCGAAATGTCTCGTCTCTTCAGTCAATACGTCGCTTCCAGTTAGTTCTTAGCATCTTCCTTCACAATAAAAGGACAGAGCAATTTTTCGAAGTTACATGAGTTAAGAGTCTCACTAAACTCAATAGACCATAAATAAAAATTCAATTTATTTCTTAAACGTGATTGTAATCTTAAGCCTATAAATGATACTTACTTAGTCGAGATCGCAAAAATTATTTATAATAATCGATAACCAGGTTCGGCTAAAATAGCTAGTCATTTTCAGATCAGAGAAGGCAAACATTTCTGTTTCTAATCAACAGACATTGGTTCAAAATGGCTCTGAGCACTATGGGACTTAACATCTATGGTCATCAGTCCCCTAGAACTTAGAACTACGTAAACCGAACTAACCTAAGGACAGCACACAACACCCAGCCATCACGAGGCAGAGAAAATCCCTGACCCCGCCGGGAATCGAACCCGGGAACCCGGGCGTGGGAAGCGAGAACGCTACCGCACGACCACGAGATGCGGGCAACAGACATTGGATTGTTTATAACAATGCAGTAACTTTAAGGTTCATAGATCGGTTATCTGCAACCCGACAGGTGAGGAATGAACAGCAATTTATCTGCTTTTAGTAAACTTCGTTTCTGTTCCTTCGGGGAATATCTCTTCCCGCCAGCTAACTCCTTAACGATATAGTACGAGGCACCAATGAATCACGTGCGTTCGCACCAATCCGCAGTACTTGCTTACAAAATTACAAGAATTGATCATAATTCCACGCCAACGCAAAAGAACACACTTGCGAATCCTTGAACGCTTTCTGTATCACTGTACAATTTATCCGACGACAGAAGTATCACCAATGCCCCAGAGAGACCACAACTCACCTTTTTCGTACAGATATGCCACCTGCCCCATTCTGGTAACTCTCCAAATTGTTCAGCTACAGAGCCCTTTCAAATAATCGACTTTTGACTTAAATGCTTTCTCACTGATCATTCACTTCCACCATTACTAGCGCTTCTCTGGTAAGATCTACCTCCTGCCAAGACTTCTCGCAGTGCCATTCAACACGTAATCGCTCTGGGAGAACACATGGCGCCAACTGGAAGTCTGATGGGTAACGACGACTAGGTGGTTCATGTCTTTTCGTATTTAGTGCTTTTTCCATTAAAACTTGCGTGCTACGGAATTTTGCTGTTTAAAGGCGCCAGTACATTCTACATTTACAAAAAATCCCTTCGTTTTTTGGTACAATTTGCCGTAATTCAATGTTGTATCTACGATCAAAGCGTTTAACATTGGGTGAAACGAAAGACATAGATGGAGACAAAACGTTCCATCAGAAGCAGTTAATATCAGTTTACACTCTGTACAAAATACATTATTCCTCATATAAATTTTAGAGTTGTATTGCTACCTATTTTTATTTTCTATCTTTTATTTCCATGCTTAAAACAAACAATTTGAAGAAAATGTTGATAATGCTTAAGCTTTGCATCAACATTTGTACAACGTTGTAGTTCATTGTATCTCGGCGCAATATGAGACTTTTAGCTTAAAAAATTCTTTAATGTAATGGATAGAGACGTACTCTGGGGACTAAGTAGTTACGGGTTCACATCCTGCTCTTTGCAACTATTTTTTACCCACAGTAATGTTTTCTAAACGGTCTGGGGACGCTAATCTAATGGAATTATATTCTGGAGTATTCGATGCTACGAGGAGCCTCCATTCAAGAGAGAGTTTGTTCAATTTTTTGAAAGTGCTTGGAAACTACGATCATGAATTTGAAGATTACTGTGTACATCACTAGCTGATTTCCCTCGCACGTGAGTACAATGTTTACTACACACAGAACAACATGGTTAGAACATGGACAAGGGAGCAAATGTGTGTTTTAATAGACTCAGTGAAGGAAGAGCAGTTTTTGCATAATATTGAAAGTAACATAAGCAGATTTCCTCACGAAGCATTTCGCTGTCTATTCCATCGGCGTGCAACGTAGTTGTCGACTTTTCATACATAAACCGTTTTCATCTTGGGTATTAATAACCGCTTCATCTTATTTAGTGCTTTTATTAAAGGATCACTGCTGGTTTCGTGGCAGTAAAAGCCACATCCTTCAGGTGAACATATGACTGAAACATTAGAGCGGAATTAACCAGAAGGATGTGACTTTTACTGCCACGAAACAGGCAGTGATCCAGTAATAAAAGCACTAAATACAGCTGAACTGGTTATTAACACCCAAGAATGATACTCATAGCTGTGGTTGCCCCTCCTACAGGATTGCCTGACTAAACAAAATCGTTTGGGCGTAGTATGTAGCTGAAAAATGCCGTTAGAAAGCGCTGAGGGCGCAAATGACGTAGAGGAGCACGTTCTGTGTGTTGTACCAACTCGTTTCACAGCATGCACCAACGGCATCGGAAATCACATAAGACACAGCATACCACGCATAGTGACTGGTTGACACTGTTCCATCGTCACGACACCCAAGACACTCAATTCATTATTGGGACAATCAGAATCAAAATGCTACTCACAATAAAGGGACACAGGCCATTTCTTTGTGTGAGGGGTTTTGTCCCGAAAAATCCCGCGAGGCCGTTGCGCACGCCGGCGGCATCCACCTGTCGTCCTTGGTTTTTGTGGCGCGCGTCCCTCTGGGCGCTGGCGCATGGCAGAGTCTGGTGACCACTCTACCGGATGGCTGCTCGGCGGTCAGCTTCCAGAGTTCCGGAGTTCCAGCAGACGGAGTCCTCTGAAATTCACTGCTTGGCTGCGTGGGAGGTTTTCTTCTAATATTCTGTATCGGACAGCCACTCGCGCAAGGCAGCAACCGTGATTGTTTTTTTTTATGTTTTCGGCCTTTCGAGTGACCTCCACACTTTCCTGTCTTCTGTCAATCCTTTGAGGCATGCAGAGACACTACGCTGAGCACCTTCTATTTAGCGCATCCCAACACTTATCTGACCTATATTGTTTCATTACATCTACCGCTCTTTCCAGCGTGAAGTTCAAATCAGCAGCAATTGAGAGATTTATACCAAATAAATTAACAAACGACGGAGCTGACCCTCCTTGGTACACAAAACGGGTCAGAACACTGTTACAGAAACAACGAAACAAGCGTGCCAAATTTAAACAGACGCAAAATCACGGAGATTGGCGATCATTTACAGAAGCTCGAAATTTAACGCAGATTTCAATGCGAGATGCTTATAACAGTTTCCACAACGAAACTTTGTCTCGATACATGGCAGAAAATCCAAAGAGATTCTGGTCGTATGTGAAGTATGATAGCTGCAAGAAACAATCAATGCCTTCTCTGCGCGATAGCAATGGAAATACCATCGAAGACAGTGCTGCCAAAGCAGAGACACTAAACACAGCCTTCCGAAATCCCTTCACAAAAGAAGAAGTACATAGTCCAGAATTCGAATCGAGAACAGCTGCCAACATGAGTAACGTAGAAGGAAATATACTCGGAGTAATGAAACAACTTAAATCACTCAATAAAAGCAAGCCTTCTCGTCCAGACTGTATACCAATTAGATTCCTTTAAGAGTATGCTGATGCATTAGCTCCATACCTGACAATCATATACAACCGTTCGTTCGACGAAAGATCCGTAGTCCGCAGCTCGTGGTCGTGCGGTAGCGTTCTCGCTTCCCACGCCCGGGTTCCCGGGTTCGATTCCCGGCGGGGTCAGGGATTTTCTCTGCCTCGTGATGAGTGGGTGTTGTAGTTTGTCCTTCGGTTAGTTAGGTTTAAGTAGTTCTAAGTTCTAGGGGACTGATGACCATAGATGTCAAGTCCCATAGTGCTCAGAGCCATTTGAAAGATCCGTACCCAAAGACTGGAAAGTTGCACAGGTCACACCAATATTCAAGAAAGGTAGTAGGAGTAATCCACTAAATTACAGGCCTTAACGTCGATATACAGCAAGATTTTAGAACATATATTATGTTCGAACATTGAAGATAACTTCTATTAACACACAGCCAACATGGGTTTAGAAAACATCGTTCCTGTGAAACACATCTAGCTCTTTATTCACATGAAGTGTTGAGTGCTATAGACAAGGGTTTCAAATCGATTCTGTATTTCTGGATTTCCGGAAGACTTTTGACACTGAACCACACAAGCGGCTTGTAGTGAAATTGCGTGCTTATGGAATATCGTCTCAGTTATGTGACTGGATTTGTGATTTCCTGTCAGAGAGGTCACAGTTCGTAGTAATTGACGGAAAGTCAGAGAGTGAAACGGAAGTGGTTTCTGGCGTTCCCCAAGGTAGTGTTATAGACACTTTGCTGTGCCTTATCTATATAAATGATTTGGGGGACAATCTGAGCAGCCGTCTTAGGTTGTTTGCAGATGACGCTGTCGTTTATAGATTAATAAACTCATCAGAAGATCAAAATAGATTGCAAACCGATTTAGAAAAGATATCTGAATGGTGCTAAAATTGGCAGTTGACCCTAAATAATGAAAAGTGTGAGGTCATCCACATGAGTGCTAAAAGGAAATCGGATTAAAATTCGGTTACACAATAAATCAGTCTCATCTAAAAGCCGTAAATTCAACTAAATACCTAGGTATTACAATTACTAAAAACTTAAATTGCCGTTCGGTGTGGCAGAGCGGTTCTAGGCGCTTCAGTGTGGAACCACGGGACCACTTTGGTTGCAGGTTCGAATCCTGTTCTAAGTTCTAGGAGACTGATGACCTCAGATGTTAAGTCCCATAGTGCTCAGAGCCATTTGAACCATTTTGAAAAACTTAAATTGGAAGGAACACGTAGAAAATGTTGTGGGGAAGGCAAAACAAAGACTGCGTTTTATTGGCAGGACACTTTACTTCGAAGAAGTTCAAAGAAGGGCAGCAGGTTTTGTATTATCGTGAAATACGGGAGAGAATGTCACAGAAATGATACACGGATGGGCTGGACATAATTAAAAGAAATGCGTTTTTCGTTGCGACGGAATCTTCTCACGAAATTATAGTCACCAACTTTCTCCTCCGAATGCGAAAATATATTGTTGACTCCGACCTACATAGGGAGAAACGATCACCACGATAAAATAAGGGAAATCAGAGCTCGTACGGAAAGATAAAAGTGGTCGCTCTTCCGCGCGCTATACGAGATTGGAATAAAAGAGAATTGTGAAGGTGGTTCGATGAACCCTCTGCCATGCACTTGAATGTGATTATCAGAGTACCCATGTAGATGTAGATGTAGATTACTGTTTGTCGTAGTTTAAGCCCCGGTAACCTGGCCGTACTTTTGGTATTGGTTTCCGTAGACTTCCACACTCACCTACTGCTTTCAGTATAATTGCATATCGCACGTATCGTACTTTACCCCTTCCTCGATTCCTGTCCCCATCCCAGTTTAGTTGTTAAGCAAGTCGCTAATCTCCTTTATATCACTTTTTTACCATCTTCGTCTATGGTTTACGTATTTATCCCTTAACTCAAATTCTCTGCTAAGTATGCTATTATGACGGCAGACCAAAGTCCTCCTGATATTCGACGAGAAAGAGTATTCCCTCGGCAAAGTTTAACTTTGGTTAATAGAATAAAAATAACAGTCTAAACATCAGTTTCTTTTCTTTCTATTGGTAGTGACCGTTTTAAGTGATTATAAACTCCATCCGACAAAAATTAATCTGAGTGCTGCAAATTAATATGAGTGCTGCAAAAATGCTGAAGTGGTTGCTAAATGAAATGCCATTAGTTAAAAAACAATGACTTTATTTGATGCGTTTCGGGATGTACTCATCATCAGATATTCTGGAAACCAAAACAGAAATGACAGAAAGTATACGAGTACAAAGGCATACAGAGCAACATGACAAGAATACAAGATTTATAAAGCTTTGTCGTATTGAGACATGACATACACACGACGATCATCTAAGTATTCAGATGCATAAAGACACGTTGTAACTGATACAGCTGTCATGACTGACTTTATGTCGCAATTAAAAAAATTAATTTATCAAGACGACATGAAGTGCCGGTGTCAAGAGCCACTGTGTGATACTTACAGGAACGTGAATTTTGGTCAGATGGTATTTACAATCACCAAAATTGCCAGAACGAATAGCGGGAAAATAAATTTGCACACTATTACTTTTAATTCTTGTCTAAAGTAGAACAACTGAAGTTGCAGCATATTGCCAAAATCTCTTACTTTGCGTTCTTATCTGTTCCCCTTTCACGTTTTTTCCTCCCAAACTTTTCTTTCAGTTTGTTTATTCTTATTATGTTTTGTGAGCGTTCTCTCCCCTGGTGCGTAGGTTACCTGACAATGAACAGATTACTTGACGATGAGCGAAGACTGAAAGCGGCTGTGAATGAAGGAACTGGTGGCGCTTGAGCTACAATGTCCATCCATTATTTTTGTTGTATCTTCGTATAAAATGACCAACAGTAATGATGAGAACGTTTTAAGGATGGATCGCAGCTTATATTCGTTTCTATCTTGACCCTCCACTCTTACGTCACTTGTATTTTGTAGAAGTTGTCTGTGTCAGTACTGCAGCTCCAAATTTCTAAGGACTGTGTTCATTTCGTTCCACCTTCCATTGTCTGATGGATTCTCTGGCCCCGACATTAGTCAGAAGATATTCGGAAGATATCCTGATTGTTCTTATATGCCTTCCCTCACTAAGCGCTATGTTACAGTTGCTTTTGAAATATCTTTTTCCTTACCGAAACTAAACAGATCGTCTAGTCATAATCAACTATCTCTGATCTTCAGTACATGATTTCGATCAGCTGTGTGCAAGCGTGTCTTGTCAAACGAATCGCTCGTTAAATTTTACATTTATTCGCACGTGTCTTCTTTGCAAATGTGGTGATAATGCTTTCCTACAATATTCTCATAGTGTTATTGTAAGACATTGTTACCAAACGATACCTATATTTTCACTAGTAGACGTGACGATTAGTTCCTTTTCAGATATTAGTGATTACTTGAAAGAAGCGTCAGACGCACCCGTTTTCTTACAGAGTGCACGAAACTAATCAGGACATCATCAGTGATGTCGTCGAAAATTGAGGGCGTCACCAAGCAACGTGGCCCGAAGTTCAGTAGCGAAAAGACAACGTGTTGTGGGACTGAAGTACTTTACGAAAAATCGTGTCGAACTTCAAAAAACTCTTAATTCTAAAGCTAATGCTTCTCTGCTTCCTCCTCTTCCCAATGATAGACTTAAACATATCGGAACTTCAACCCATGTTGTAGCGAGTAAAGAATTTCATAACATTCGGTGGCAGGTGGAAGCTACCTGCCTCATTATTGTGAGCTTATCGATAATTGATTTTATTCTTCTAGTGGTTCGCCCAGTAAGTAACACTGAGTCCCCTTACTTCGTTAGTAGTACAACCGAGTATCTTGCACCAGTTAGTGCCCTTTTGTTAGATTCCTGAATCCAGATTACTTAGTATCTATGCAAGCGACGTTTTGAATAGTAAGTAGTTTGACATCCGTGAGGCTACGAACTAATTTAGATCCCTGACGAAGATTCTTTCGTTAAAATTTCCGTATCTCTTGCATGGGAGGGTATCAGGCTTACCAATTCGTTACTGTCACTGTGCGAGGCAGCGGAACGCTGTTCCTACGATATCATTAAATTCTGAGTTTTCATGCAGTAATAGTTTTAATCTCATTTCAAATCATGGACATCCAGCCGGTACTTCTGTCAATGTATTACATATATTCCTGTACCTTGCACTTTCCTTTCGTTCATTTGTTTACTTGTTTTGTAATGAATCTATATTTATTTATCGAGATGAGAACTGCTTGATGCTTGACGATGTAGCTTAGACCCTCTTGATACAACTGTGAACACGGGACCATAAGCTGCGCCAGTACCTGGTAGGAGCTTGCTTTCATAGGCGCCCGTTTCAAAGTATGTTTTACAGTCAGCGGATATTTTTCTATCGACAGCAGTTGCGCGATTAAATAAATTAACAAGCGACGGAGCTGATGCCTCTTGGTACACAAAGTAGGTCAGAATACAGTTGCAGAAACAACACGACAGCCATGCCAAACTGAAACGAACGCAAAATCCCTAAGATCGGTGATCTTTCACAGAAGCTCGAAATTTAGGTATTTATAATAGTTTCCACAAATAAACTTTGCCTAGAAACCTGGCAGAAGATCCAAAGAAATACTAGTAGTATGTAAAGTATGCTAGCGGCAAGGCACAGTCAATGATTTCTGTGCGTTATAGCAATGGAAATACTATCGATGACTGTGCTGCTGCAGCTGAGTTACCAAACACGGCCTTCTGTAATTCCTTCAAAAAGAAGAAGAAGCAAATATTCCAGAATTAGAACAAGAACAGCTGCCAACATGAGTAACTTACAATAAATATCCTCGGAATTGTGAAGCATCCTAAACTGCTTAATAAAAGCAAGTCTTCTGGTTCAGACTGTATACCAATTACATTTCTTTCAGAGTATGCTGATGCAATAACTCCATACTATGCAGCCACTCGCTCGACGAAAGATCTGTAAAGACTGGTCACACCAATTTTAAAGAAAGACAGTAGGAGTAATCCATTAAATTGCAGGCCCTTATCATTAACGTCGTTACGTAGCGGACAATCTAAATTGGAAAGAACACATAGAAACTGTTGTGGAGAAGACGAAAGAAAGGCAGAGATTTTTTGGTATAAGTGTTAGAAGATGCAACAGATCTACTAAAGAGACTCCTCCTTTGGAGTACTGCTGAGCAGAGATGGTTCCTTACCAGATAGGATTAAAGAAAATCACTGAGAATGTTCAAAGAAGAGCAGCACATTTTGAACTGACGGGAAATAGTGGAGAGAGTGTCACGGACATGATACAGGATTTGAAATGGACATCCTCATATCAAAGGCGTTTCTCGTTGCGACGCGATCTTTTCAAGAAATTTCATTCACCAGCTCTCTCCTCCGAATGCGAAAATATTTTGCCAACGCCGATCTATATATGGAGAAAAGATCATTATAAGAATGTAAGGAATGAAAAGATATATATGTTATTTTTTTAAAAGGAACACAGCGCCATTTCACCGTTTTTTGTTTATTTCAATTCAACACAGGTTTCGGTCATTTATGCCACTTTCAAGTATTTAATTTTATGTCATTAACTTATACTACAGGACACTTAACAGGTTGCCAAGCTGAAAATTGGCCATTTGATAACATGTTAAGTGTCTTGCAATATACGTTAAAATCAAATACTTGAAAGTGGCATAAGAGACCGAAACCTGGGCAGTAGTTAAATAAACAATAAAACAGTCAAATAGCGGTGTTTTCCTTTAAAAAGTATACTGTTACTGACCAACGTCAAAAACCATGTAGGTGTTTTGTTTCTTTCGCGAGCTGTTAAAGAGTGGAGTAACAGAGAATTATTGTGAAGATGGTTGGATGAACCCTCTGCCAGGCACTTGGGAGTGATTTGCACAGTATCCACGAAGCCATAGATGTAGTCGCGTACGTTTCATTGATGTACATACATGAATGTAGCAGTACCTGGTAGCCCTCGATCAGCTCATGAAAATCGAGCGCACCGCATACTGCTGCAACCGCAGAGCGACAATCATGCTAATGGTGTTAGAATGCAGAGTATAAAACAGTTTTCCATTTTGACCACTTACGAATTTTGTGTTTACTTTATCGTCGTCCCCGGAAAGCGATGCATGTGACTTACGGTGTTCCACCTTTCTTTCTTAACGAAGTCATAAGCCTTCTCTCTGGTTTGATGCGGCTTGCCACGAATCATTCCAGGTCAGGCGGACGAATACTCCACCTGGACTGGTACATGCACTTGAGATGGTAAAGTATAGCCCTTATTTTTTGCTACGGGTAATCTACAACGTCTGGTAGACAGATAAAGCAGAGAAAAATGTGCTTCAGTTCGAGCATTACAATACGCAGTTCAGCAGCTTTTGAGTTGAGCCCCCAAACCTTCCCTTCTCGCATCTTTACTTTTTCCAGACAGGAGCCTTCGTCATATTTGTTGAAACTCATGCTGAAACATTGAGCTGTCATTTATTTTGCACAATAAACGGCATCTGAAGTTTTCACCATGAATTTTAACAATTGTTTTTTGGCTGAATATTCCCACCTGCAAACATACATAAATTCGCGATATTTACCTGTAATATGCTTATGTCTGTACTATGCAAGGAGAGTACTTTGTGATTCACGTCCTCAGCTCGTGATCCAGTAGTTAGCTTTGCTGCCTCTGGATTATGGAGTCCCGGTTTCGATTCCCGGCCGGGTTGGGGATTTTCTCTGCCTGGGCACTGGCAGTTTGTGCTGTATTCATCATCATCATCATCATTCGTGTCAGTGGCTAGATTGGACAGCGCAGAAAAGAAAAGTGAAACAAAAAAATTGGACTGTGCAGAAACTGGGACTTTGTACGGGCACTGATGACGATACAGTTGAGAGCCCCACAAATCAAACAACATCACCATCATTTGATTTCATACAAATTGTGTCATTAATTTGAAAGCATCCAGTAAATATTAAAGTTACTATTATTCGTAACATGTTGAACTTATCGTACGTACAAATGACTAGATTCTTAGAATGAGAACCGAAATATGTAATAGCAAGACCAAACCCGAACAACTGATTTTATCTTCAAAATTTCCTTTACAAAGATAAATAAAGGAATGTTATCATTCATTAGCAACACCGCTATTAACTTGAGACAACAGTAATCACCAGTAGCTGAAATCGCTTAAACTCACGAATTCCCAGAACACAATAGATACCTTGAGAACTTCCATAAAGAATCAGCAAGTGCATTATCTCTAATATTTGCCATAATAGATGTAAATGATCAATGACTGAAAAAAGCATAGGTCACATCGATCTACGAAAAAAAAAAAAATGACGTAAAACTGAACAACAGAACTGACGTTCTGTATCACTCACATCTGTTTGTTACAGAATATTGGAGTATATTTTGCATTCATACGGTATTACTCGCTGGAACAAAATGACCTGCCCCAAGGAAACCATAATGGTTTTCGAAATCCTTAATAACGATAAGCTTGCGCTCTTATATGGCTGGAGGTAAAAAGGTTTAAATGGCTCTGAGCACTATGGGACTTAACTTTTGAGGTCATCAGTCCCCTAGAACTTAGAACTACTTAAGCATAACTAACCTAAGCACATCAGACACATCCATGCCCGAGGCAGGATTCGAACCTGCGACTGTATCGCCTAGAACCGCTCGACCACTTCGGCAGGTAAACAGGAATATTTCTTGTTTATAGAGTTTATACAATTTTGAAGGGCTTCAGTTTAGCTGATAGTATAAAGATGCACTCGCATTCTTATTTGCAGACCTCGATCGTGTGTTGTAAAAATTGAAGTGATGTCCAGACAGTTCTCTACCAAATATCGCCTGAGGGCAAGAACGGTAACTAGCTCTTAAAATAGAGAAATGCGAGGAAATCGTTTAAAAACACGTCAGACGAGCATAACCTCATTTGTCTGCAGGATCAAAAAATCACAACTAGATTCAGTTATATTACACAAATATTTGGTAATTACAGTACCTAGAGCTGGAAAGTGAAACGACAACATAGCCTGAGTTACAGGTGAAGCAAGTGTCAGGCTGAGATCTAGCGGAGAGACACAGAGAAAATGCATTTTGTCTACAAAAAAATAATGACCCTTTCTTGAATACTACTCAGAGGTGTGGGAGTTTTACCGAGAACCTCGAGCGTATACAACGAACGACCGTGGGGAAGGTCACAAGGTTGTTACACTAACGAGAGACTATAACAAAATTGCGGTCTGGTAGACATTCGACGGCAGAGGCCGTTCATGTCGTGAGAAGCTGCTAACAGAACTTAAAGAGCATACTTTCAGAACAAACTACGATACTCCTTAGTCCTCGGTTTTTCTACCTTGTAGAAGTCGTGCAGCTAAAATTAGGCAAATAACAGCTCGCCAGGGGCGTACAACCAGTCATTTCTCCACGCTCCATTCGTGAGTCGAATGAGAAGAAACGTTGCAAAGTGACCATTGCCCCGCATTTCATAGTGATTCGCAGAATGTAGATGTAAATTTAGGTGTAGATTGCTCATAATTGGGCGTGTATGAAAAACTGCACAGGAGCAACGTCTATCATTGCCTAATAGTCTGTAATCGGCATGTGTTGAATAAGAGATTTCTCTGTCTTGTCAAAAGTGAAAGGCACCACTTTGTAACTTCTTTACAGGATGAATAGACCGACTTGTCCATTGTGGTTTGTAGCGTCCTGAAACTGACCTCTTGTGGGCGTAAAACTACTGTAGTGATCACAGAGTGTGAAGCATTGTCCGAAGAAAAGTACGAAATTTGAAATCCCAGAATTACACAACAAGATAGGAAGTCAGTACACAATAGCCAAACCTGCTTTAAGTCACTGACGAAGTGTAGAGTTCCATATTGAGTGTTTTCACAATGTTTATGTGAGGTGTGAGCGTTTGATGTCTGTCTGCGGCGTTTTGTCAGAGACATCTGTGCTGAGACCGACCTGCGTATCTTCCTGTCAAATAGCTTATCGTGACGCTTAATTCCAGATGTCTGCGCTGCAGTAAGACTGACAATATATGCAGTGTTCTGTCAACTAGGGAACCCCGCTCACTTTGAACACTGTAGTTGTAGATGTATTTCGAAAGGAGCACAGTTCTTTACAGTTATAATCACGTAAGTGACTAACTGTTACTTGTAAGTTACCTGTTTTAGATTTAAAAAGTGGCAAGCACAGTTTTAAAATAAAATGTGTCCTTATCTGCTTCATCTGAAACTTTGTAGTTTCAGTCGAAATTCTCATCTCTTCCGTCTAGCTTGCTTCAGTGACATAGGCAAATCTAAGGTAGGAGGCTCATGCTATCACGCCGAAAATCTATGATCAGTTGTTCCATTTATTAAATTCCTTATCGCGCCATCCATTACTTAGAAAAAGTCTTATAATTTCGTTCACTAAAAGGACTGTATATATTTCATTAAGAGATCACGTTACCATGAGCTTGTTTCATGCTCAGATAACGTAACTTCATGGTGTCTCATTAAATACACCGTTGTACGACTTCCCTCCAATGAAAACACCTGGCAATCACTGACTCAAAAATAATTGAAAATAACTTATATCAGAATTTTACCAATTTTTCTCGTTTTATCAAAGTAAAAACACGTTTTTACTTACTTTCAGTTTTCAAATCAAGATTTCTTAATGCTTTTAATAAATTTTCAGGTACGTAATTTGACCGTATGTCTACATTATTTCCGAATTTTGGACAAAACTATGGTAATTAATAACTGAAATTAATTATCCTTGAGTTTAGTTACAATGAGGCATAAATCTAGCAAACATAGATAGTAAACGTTTTTCTTCACATAAATCTGTCCGATTTACATATGCTCATGCTCATAAATTAAGGATAATGCTGATACATGGTAAAACAACGCTCTGGTGGCGACTGGAGGCTGGTCAAACACAGCAGGTCGCATTACCGGCCGGGAGTGTGCTACAGAGTGTGATCTCAAGATTATGGCAACGATTCCAGCAGACAGGAAACGTGTCCAGGCGCTACAGTACGGGACGTCCACAGTATACGACACCATTAGAAGACCGCGATATCTCACCATCAGTGCCCGCAGACGGCCACGGAGTACTGCAGGTAGCCTTGCTCGGTACCTTACTGCAGCCACTGGAACAGTTATTTCCAGATACACAGTCTACAGACGATAGAACAGACATGCTTTAGTCGTCCGAAGACCTGCAAGGTGCATTCCACTGACCCCTGGTCACAGGAGAGCCCGTAAAACCTGGTGTCAAGAACACAGTACATGGTCATTCGAACAGAGGTCCCAGGTTATGTTCAAGGACGAATCCAGGTATATTCTGAACAGTCATTCTCTCCGGGTTTTCATCTGGCGTGAACCGGAACCAGATACCAACCCCTTAATGTCCTAGAAAGGGACATGTATGGAGGTCGTGGTTTGATGGTGTGGGGTGGGATTATGACTAGTGCACGTACACCCCTGCATGTCTTTTGACAGAGTGACTGTATCGGGACGCCATTTTGCACCAGTATGTCCGCTTTATCAGCGGTGCAGTGGGTCTCACCTTCCTCCTGGTGGATGATAACGCAAGGCCCCACCGAGCTGCCATTGTGGAGGAGTACCTTGAAACAGAAGATATCAAGCGAATGGAGTGGCCTGCCTGTTCTCCAGACCTAAACCCCATCGAGCACGCCTGGGATGCTCTCGGTCGACGTATCGCTGCACGTCTTCAAACACCTAGTACACTTCAGGAGCTCCGACAGGCACTGGTGCATGAGTGGGAGTCTGTACCCTAGCAGCTGCTCGACCACCTGATCCAGAGTATGCCAACCCACTGTGCGGCCTGTGTACGTGTGCATGGTGATCACATCCCATATTGATGTCGGGATACATGCGCAGGAAATAGTGGCGTTTTGTAGCACATGTTTTTCGAGACGGTTTTCTCAATTTATGACCAATACGGTGGACTGACAGATCGGTGTCGTGTGTGTTTCCTATGTGCCTATGCTATTAGCGTCAGTTTTGTGTAGTTCCACGTTGTGTGGCACCCCTTTCTGCAATTATCCTTAATTTATCAGCATGAGTGTATTTACAACCGAGTGTTTAACTGTGTAAAAACTGAATTAGACTGACAGACTCCAAAATATAAATGAAACACGCGATACCTCACATCTTGCAAACTATATTTGAACATTTCTGTGCCATTCATTATACAGGGTGATTCAGAGAACGGAAAATTTTGATATTTGTGCTGGTAGCCCTGGGTCATTGTTATCGCTGAGTAGCATGAAGAAACCAGTTCAAGTCGTCTTACTATTTAGTTAATGTGAGTACTTGGAGCCATGCGCAGTGAGCTTCTGCCTTCAAAGCTTTTTACGGAAACTGTGACAGTAGGGAATTTCGCCGTCACTTCAACTTAAGACGCCAAGATCACGTTACATCAGAACACGTTACTGACGGAACAAGCTATCGTCAGACTTGACCTACATGGAAGTGACATGAAAGTGTTGGGTCATTCGATACGACCACAAAACGCAATAGCAGTCGACGAAGTGTAACGCTCGGCTTACTGTCAAGTAATGTCACATTGTATATCCTCGTATTTCGTTGTTTTGTGATTATAATTTGCGTGTTATGTTTCAAATGGCTCTGAGCACTATAGGACTTAACTTCTGAGGTCATCAGTCCCCTAAAACTTAGAACTACTTAAACCTAACTAACCTAAGGACATCACACACATCCATGCCCGAGGCAGGATTCGAACCTACGACCGTAGCGGTCGCGCGGTTCCAGACTGTAGCACCTTGAACCGCTCGGCCACTGCGACCGGCCTGCGTTTATGACACTATGCCATTTCAAGGCGATGATGCATTGAACATATCATAAACATAACATGATTTCTTGTAATTAAATGTCAGATAATGACGAATCATCAGTAAAATGTTTCAGGAGTTCGTTGGAACGGTGATGCTGTTGTTGGAAGTGAAGTATGTTCTGTGGTCTATTGGTAACAGACGTCAAGTTACGGAGTCGAAGGAAGTAGGTTTGCTTCCCACTATAGCCTTTTCCTCATCTTCGCATTTTTAATAGACTGTGGGAGGCTCTTAATAACGTAATAAAAGTGTAATCTGCAATATCGATGTTCTTTGTTTATAAGAGCGGACTGTCAGTAGTACGTTTGTTCGATTGTGTAACTTCATTTGTATTCTTGCTTGTCACAAATACTTATCTCCTGTTTTTCCGAATATGTCAAGGTATCCGAGGGTGTCGTTATGCAGGAACCTAAGAGCATAACTCTCTACATGTGAAATAAATAGCAACGATGGTTGTATTTTTTCTTGTCACAAATATTTGGATGTTTGTTTCTGAATATGTCACGATTTTCGAGGGATGGAACATAAGATCAGAGTTTAAATTGCTAAGACGGAAACTAGAATTTCCAGTGTCACTCGTGGCTTATTGAATGGACTGTTAACGTGTTTGGTGGTCCCATCATGTGACACTTCGTTTTGACGTCACTTCACAATAAGCCGATAGGTAATTTTGAAGACGCAAGTTCAGCAATGAAAATGAACTTACAAGCCATGTGGGAACCGTTCGTACACCAGACAATAAGGAAGCTGGTCGAGCTACTGTCGTAAGAACTCCGCATCGTTCAATCCGTTGCCATACATCACTTAATAGTTTCATACTTCAGGTATTCGAAGAATATTGGTACATGATTTACATTATCATCCATACAAATCCAGGAACTGAAAACCAGTAATTGCATAATGCGATGAAAGATCTGCGAACAGATGCGTGGGAAGATAGATGACGAAAACGGTGGTTGTCGGAGAAAGCCCATATCCATTTTAACGGGTTTCTTAATAAACAAAATTTTCCTTATTGGACACAAAAAAGACAGCCTTCTAAGCAAGGTCGCTAGGTCCACTGTACAGTAATAGAGTGTGTAGTGTCAACACAAGCGTAATATGCCCTAATTTTTTGGGTGTTAGGGTGGAGGGGGGGGGGGGGGGGGGGATGGCGGAGGAATCGAGAACGGATTTGCGGCTACAATAAACAGGATCGGTACGTCGCCATTGCCAAAACTTTTGTTGCGCGGAAACAACAGGCATTTCCACAAATTACTGACTACTGCTGTTTTCAGCAAGATAGATCAACGTCATACACAGCTCGAATATCGATGGCTGTTGTACGTTGACTGGTTGTTGACATTCCATGGTTTCTCACATACTCCCATCCACCAGCATGTGGTTTCTCCTTGCGGGTCCACCTTAAAAGCAAAGTGTATCATAGTCGCCAGGCTCTAATCCATTCGCTGCTATCTTCTCTTAGCTTTTACGTACTCTATGCACTCCACACGAAAAGGCCTTGAAGGATCAAAGGCACTGACCCACCACCCTGTCATCCTCAATGTAGAAGCTCCATTTGGTGTGGATGTGTTGGGGAAAGCGTTCAGCTCAGCGCTCTTCCGGTCGTTGTCAGCTTTCGTGACCGGAGCCCGCTACTTCGCAGTCTTGTAGCTCCCTAGTTATTGGACTCACAGGGGCTGACTGCATCCCGCTTGCCGACAGTGTTCGACAAACGTGGACGACGAGCCATCCAAGTGGTAGACAAGAACGATTGTGCCACCTCTTAGGTGGGACAGACAGGTAGAAAACTCGAGATCAGATTTGGTGACCATGTAGCTAGATAGTTGGGATGTAGTTAAGAGATTCGACTTCGCTGCCCACCAGACTGAGAGCGGACGCATCCTCCCCTCTCTGAGGTCGGATACCAAGTTGCTGGACAAGGCTGAGAAAGGCAGATTCATGGACCTCCAGGAGGAGATGGAAATATACTGCTCTCTGAGGTCATCTGGCGTCACCCGCACAGTGAGCAGATGGTGAACAGCAGCCAACTTAGGGAGTTCTTTGACGGAGCAAGAGACGTCACGACCGGGGAGGAATCTAATACGCGAATTTCTGTCTGACTCGAAAAAGACAACACGTGGCAAAGTACTATGTGAGACCATAACGTATTATTATTAGTGAATCGTTTTGCCTTCCCTTTTGTTGGTACTAACCAATACTATATCTATTTTACCACCAAGCAAGTGAATCACTAGTCCATTTTAGTCTTAAAGGCTAGGTATAATAGATGTTAGCTTCATCGTCTTTCTGCAAACAGTGTAACGCAGTTGAAGCTACACCATAACTTCAAGAATGAAATTTTACGTCGATGGAGGAGGTTTGTATGTTTTATTATACACACATCAAAAAAGGTTTGCATCACCCCCGTTCCCAGAACTCCTGAAGATAGACGTTTATCGTGGATATTGCATCACAGACACAGCCCCTTTGACTGTTCAGAGACGTCACTAAACCGGCTCAAATATGTAAACAACCTTGCATAAGCATCGCCTATTAGACGGAGGGGGTCCGACAGCTGATCAGTTCCAGTCATTCCACCAGGAAGGAGGTACACGGTTCGTGTTGTCTGTAGTTCTACCGTGCCTAAATGGTCAATACCGCGGTTCGATCGCCTCCGAATTGTTACTTTGTGCCAGGAAGGGCTCTCAACAAGTGTCCAGGCGTCTCGGAGTGAACCAAAGTGATGTTGTTCGTGCATGGAAGAGATACAGAGAGACAAGAACTGTCGATGACATGCTTCGCTCAGGCCGCCCAAGGGCTACTACTGCAGTGGATGACCGCTACCTACGGATTATGGCTTGGAGGAACCCTGACAGCAACGCCACCATGTTGAATAATGCTTTTCGTGCAGCCACAGGACGACGTGTTACCACTCAAACTGTGCACAATAGGTTGCATGATGCGCTACTTCACACCCGACGTCCATGGCGAGGTCTATCTTTGCAACCACGATACCATGCAGCGCGGTACAGATGGGCCCAGCAACATGCCAAATGGACCTCTTAGGATTGGCATCACGTTGTCTTCACCGACGACTGTCGCACATGCCTTCAATCAGATAATCGTCGAAGACATGTTTGGAGGCAACCCGGTCAGACTGAACGCCTTAAACACACTGTCCAGCGAGTTCAGCAAGGTGGAGATTCCCTGCTGTTTTGGGGTGGCATTATGTGGGTCCGATGTACGCCGCTAGTGGTCACGGAAGGCACCGTAACGGCTGTGCGATACCTGAATGCCATCATCCGAACGATAGTACAACCATATCGGCAGCGTATTGTCGAGGCATTCGTCTTCATGGACGACAATTCGCGCCCCCATCGTGCATATCTTGTGAAAGACTTCCTTCAGGATAACGAAATCGCTCGACTAGAGTGGCCAGCATGTTCTCCAGATACGAACCCTATCGCACATGCCTGGGATAGATTGAAAAGGGCTGTTTATGGACGACGTGACCCTCGAACCACTCTGAGGTATCTACCCCGAATCGCCGTTGAGGAGTGGGACAATCTGGACCAACAGTGCCTTGATGAACTTGTGGATAGTATGCCACGGCGAATATAGGCACGCATCAATGCAAGAGGACGTGTTACTGAATATTAGATGTACCGGTGTGTACAGCACTCTGGACCACCACCTGTGAAGGTGTGATACGAAAATATGTGTATGTATCTTGTTAAATCAGCCTTGTCATGTTCATCTTCATGATTTTTACTATCATGTTAAGAGAGCTTCATAAAAGTTGTTTATAAGGACTTTTATACTTCTTTTATATTATTGTTTAGTGTATCACTTAACCACTATGATATGAGTGAGTACGTTAGGGTTTAGCTTTTGATGAATTTCAAATTGATATGTAACTGTATTTTATAAAGACGATTTTCAACAAAATCTTTTTTGTTTCTAATGTGATGCAACAATTTGGTTGTATGAAGTTGTTCATGATACTTTCCACAATATTTGATGGATAGCTTCACCACCAACATATAAGCAAGCACGTTCTAAGTGAGCATTTCTCGAATATTTCAAAGTGATACGAAAATATGTTGGTTGATTTTAGATATATACTACTATACAGAGACGACACTCTGTTAATTAATTCGTTACAAAGAGGGCGTAACCTGCAACACATGACGTGAACTAAGACTGTTGTACTTGCTCTAAACTGTTGACTTAGTTTCCTCCTATATATACACCAGTAAGGTCAAATGGTGACGTGTACTGCGGCGAGTATGTTGGATTGTAACTCAAATGGTATGTTGGCCAGAAGCGAAGCTGCTGTTGGATAAGATGGTGTGTTGCTTTCCTTATATTTTAAGACTGAAGGTGGCAATTTACAGCCGAATTCAGATACGCATGAGCAATAAAACTAACGGGATTGCGACTGACTGCTGTGTTCTTGTCCTTCCTTGTTTATTTTAATTTTCTCAATTTTCACCAGTACTATTTCTGATTATGCTGTGTACCTAGGAAATGTGACGAGATGGAGATAAACTGATTTTATCAGTGAAATCAGCGCCCACAAAAAGTAGGTAAGACCACCCATTTACAAAGAAAATGCGGAAAAAAATTTAAAATTTGCTGACTAATGCTATTGCTCCGTTGTACTATTGGCGATAATCACTGGAAACAGTAAAAACGGTAAACTATGTGTTGGTGACCGTCCGAAGTGACGCAAAGTGAAACGACTACACAAAATTATTTGCAGGAAATGCCACCGCCAGGCTAAGATTAAGTGAAAGAATCCTAAGGAAAAGCGGTTGACCCTCGGAAGAAATAACAAACAAAAACCTCGTTCGACCCATTCTTGAGTATTGCTCTTTATTTCAGGACACTCAGGTTTATCAGATGAAGTAAAGAAGATCCACAGAAGAACTGTAAATTGCGTCACTATTTCGTTTAGTAAGTGCAAGAACGTCATGGCGATGCTTAAAAACTTCATTATCAGACATGGCAAGAGAGCCGCTGTGTATCACGGAGAGACTTAATGTTACAAGTCCCAAGACCTTTCCAGGAACATTGAGGCAACATATTACTTCCTCTGACGCACATTCTACAAAATGACCATAAAGGCAATATCAGAGAAAAGCTAACTGAAATCAAAAGTTACCGATAGTCCCTCTTCTGTACCTTCCGTAACCGAAAGAAAAATAGTGATAAACCTAGCGATAGCAAAATAACCGTTCACCACACTCCGAAAGGTAGCTTGCGAAGTACAGATGCAGACGGTGATGTAGTTCAGTATGCAACGCTACTGCACTTAGGATTCAGTTTATAGTATCATTTAATTTTCCGTTCCGTTGGCGTATTTATGTAGCCAGTCAATGAAACTAGTAATCCGTCGATGAAAAGCCTCACAAATCTAAGACTGTGAATGCCTTTGTATGTGTTCCCAATACGTATTTTATTCGTAACATCACACTCATTCTTTGTAACATATATGCTAATAATTGTGACCCATACATGGGTTGTGTAATGATGTTTTGGAACACTTTGTTCACTGCGGTTTCAAAGACAATATGGCCCCCACTGTTCGACGAGGCGATATGGCACACCGCGTTCCCATTTCCTGCACTACGAGATATTTTATGGAACACATTTCTGGTTAAGCAAATGATTGCGTTTTGGTTATTTGTGTATCCACTAGGAAAAGCGGACGCCTCATCGGTGAAGAAAACATGGCGCAGTTCTGCTAGTCCGTGTATGTCTAAAAATTACCGAAACCGTAAACAGTAGACGCTTTACTTCATCCAGCACCTTCAGTGCCTGCACACTACGACCATGATATGCACGAAATTTTAACTTCTGTCTCACTTTCTGAGCGCTACCATCTGAAATCTGAGACTCGAGAGAGTCTCCTCAGTCTTTCCCAAAACGAACAAACTTTGTAGCCCCCATCTTGGCCAAATTGCGTCCGTCAAAATGGCCGACTTATTCTTGTCTGTCACCGATCTGCATTCCGAGAAACGGCCTTTTAAATGCGATAACATTTCTTAACATTCTACATCGTTATTTTTGATGTCAACACGTTTGCGGCCTTCTGCCGCTAAAAGGTTCCGAATCGTAGAGTGTAACATGACGGCGCGTAACGTAACTAAGACAATGCGTGAGAAACAACCTTCTGTGTTGAGTTTCGAATTCGAGGAGTTCGTACATACGTGGAGCACCCTGTTCTTCAGCTTGACAATGCCAGACCACATACGAGAACCGTGACATCTGCAACAATCCTACGCCTTTTGTTCACCGCCGTCAATCATCCTCCATTTAGTCCAGACCTGGCCACATCCGATTTTTACCTGTTTTCAAAACTTAAAGAACACTTTTGAGGACTTCAAAATGGTTCAAATGGATCTAAGCACTAAGGGACTTAACATCTGAGGTCATCAGTCCCCTAGACTTAGAACTACTTAAACCTAACTAACGTAAGGACATCACACGCATCCATGGCCGAGGGAGGATGCGAACCTGCGACCGTAGCAGCAGCTCGGTTCCGGACTGAAGCACCTAAAACCAGTCTGCCACAGCGACCGTCCGAGGACTTCACGTCGATAGTGATGAAACGATGTAAGTAAAGTTGATGTTTTGGTTCCATTCACAAAATCAAACATCCTACAATGGTTTTATCAGTAAACTGGTCTATAATTGGGAGAGATGTGCTCGTGGCCAGGGAGACTATATTAGGAAATAAATAAGTAGACATGAAGAATAAAGATGTACACTGTTAATAACGTTTCTTATTTGAAGAGCTGTAAAGTGTTTCTCATAAAAAATTCGGAGACATTTCCTTTCACCAAGTCCTGGCATTAGGAAAAACTGGCAAAATAGTCTCCAAAAGCGAAAATTCGTTGCTCTGGGAAAAACGACGTTTTTATCAAGCAGTGAACTGTGCAACACAACGGACGCAATGTGACCTCTGTCCATCACATTGGTGTCTTCGTTTGTAACACCTGTAGTGGTTGCGGTGGGTGATCCAATGAATTCAGTGCAGCTCCTAATTATAAACACGTATATTTTCATGTGCGAGACTATTCGATCTCACAATATAATTGAAGGGGACCGCGGAAGAGAATTCTAATGACAAGAGCATAAATTCGAGTTACTGCACACTTAGTAGGTCAGAAGCCAAGAACATAAATATAAGAAGATAATACACTTTATACGGTGTGCAGTTCTTTCCAGAAGTAAAAATGTACTTATTTGTTTACCAGCAAGTGGTGCATTCGAAAACGCAACATACCTTGATTAGTCAAAACCTTACGGAATGCAGGGATAGCACTGTCCGCTAACAAACCTTTCAAGCCGGCCGAAGTGGCCGCGCGGTTCTGGCGCTGCAGTCTGGAACCGCGAGACCGCTACGGTCGCAGGTTCGAATCCTGCCTCGGGCATGGATGTGTGTGATGTCCTTAGGTTAGTTACGGTTTAACTAGTCCTAAGTTCTAGGGGACTAATGACCTCAGCAGTTAAGTCCCATAGTGCTCAGAGCCATTTGAACCAAACCTTTCAAATTAACATCAGAGGTAAAGTTTATACGTAAGCTTCGCGAGACAGAAAGACAAAATTGTCAGTATTTAGAGTGTATCGTATTCTCTTTTTATCTTGTTTCTCGACCCACAGAAAGTGGCATTGAGTATGGAGACATGGAATATCATAGAAGTCGATCAGTCGTACGGAGGCTGATTTCAGAGAAATCCCTTTCCCCACATTTTATTATGAGTATTTTCTTCTCAATATTATTTTACGTAAATCAGCCAGTGACTGGCAGACAGATTACGGGTGAAAACTTTTGGTAAAGTAGGAAGCTTGTGGTGATACCGTCCTCTTCATGTCGAAACAAGTAATTGAAAATACTCAAATCAGATTTTTCGTATTGGTTTTTTCAGCTGGACCTCGCTAGGCAAGGTTAATATTTCAATTGGTTTGCGCCAGAATTAACACATACAGGATGTTCACAAATTCCCTTTATAAACTGCTAGGCGTTGTAGAGGGGAGTGAGTAGATAATATTCTGAATTGGGACCCATGTCCGGAAACGCACCGTTTTCGTGCTACAACCATTTGAAAACATGTTGGTAACGCAACCACTTTTACAAATGATTAATTAGGTGAGACAAAGAATATCACTAGTTTTAGAATTCCACGCATTAATAGCCAAAGAAATTGCTCGTTTACTCGTTGATGGATTCTCTCCATCGTAATGCCACGTCTTCACGCCTGCTGATGGCGATGGTATCCCTTCGCGAAGCCGTTGCCTAATTATGACGAAAAGGTATGCGATGAAGTCGGACGTTTAGGAGAACGATGTGGATAAAGCCGAGGAGCATCTCTTCCATTACTGTGAGTTTCGCCATTCAGAACGATCATATCGGTGTATTCCGCAAACGTGTACTCAATTGTGTTGTTCTAACACTCACGGACACGTTAATGAGGCTCGAACCATGTGAGAGAGGTAGGACAAATGACGTCAGCCGATCCGGCGTAACAACCCCTCACCATGACAGTGTTGTTGCATAGCTACCTAGCAAACATGTTTTCAGGCGGTTGCAGCACTGGTTCCTATTCAAAATGTCCTGTACTCACCCATCCCTGCAAGTTCTAGATGTTTGTAACGGGAATTTTCTTAATACATCCTGGATACGAATTACTGCAGCATGGAAGATGAAATACATCTGAGTAATTCCGTTCCTTAGCGTGTACATGCGGGTGATGCTGAGGGAATCAGATTAGTAAATGAGACCCTTCAAGTAGCAGACGAGTATTGCTATTTGGGGAGCAAAATAACTGGTGATGCTCGAAGTAGAGAGGATATAAAATGAAGACTGTCCAAGGCAAGGAAAGCGTTTCTGAAGAGGGAGAAATTTGTTAACATCGAATATAGATTTACGTGTCAGGAAGTCTTTCCTGAAAGTATTTGTATGAAGTGTTGCCATGTATGGAAGTGAATCATGGGCGATAAATAGTTTAGACAAGAAAACAATAGAAACATTCGAGATGTGGTGCTACAGAAGAATGCTGAAGATTAGATGGGTAGATCACATACACTCCTGGAAATGGAAAAAAGAACACATTGACACCGGTGTGTCAGACCCACCATACTTGCTCCGGACACTGCGAGAGGGCTGTACAAGCAATGATCACACGCACGGCACAGCGGACACACCAGGAACCGCGGTGTTGGCCGTCGAATGGCGCTAGCTGCGCAGCATTTGTGCACCGCCGCCGTCAGTGTCAGCCAGTTTGCCGTGGCATACGGAGCTCCATCGCAGTCTTTAACACTGGTAGCATGCCGCGACAGCGTGGACGTGAACCGTATGTGCAGTTGACGGACTTTGAGCGAGGGCGTATAGTGGGCATGCGGGAGGCCGGGTGGACGTACCGCCGAATTGCTCAACACGTGGGGCGTGAGGTCTCCACAGTACATCGATGTTGTCGCGAGTGGTCGGCGGAAGGTGCACGTGCCCGTCGACCTGGGACCGGACCGCAGCGACGCACGGATGCACGCCAAGACCGTAGGATCCTACGCAGTGCCGTAGGGGACCGCACCGCCACTTCCCAGCAAATTAGGGACACTGTTGCTCCTGGGGTATCGGCGAGGACCATTCGCAACCGTCTCCATGAAGCTGGGCTACGGTCCTGCACACCGTTAGGCCATCTTCCGCTCACGCCCCAACATCGTGCAGCCCGCCTCCAGTGGTGTCGCGACAGGCGTGAATGGAGGGACGAATGGAGACGTGTCGTCTTCAGCGATGAGAGTCGCTTCTGCCTTGGTGCCAATGATGGTCGTATTCGTGTTTGGCATCGTGCAGGTGAGCGCCACAATCAGGACTGCATACGACCGAGGCACACACGGCCAACACCCGGCATCATGGTGTGGGGAGCGATCTCCTACACTGGCCGTGCACCACTGGTGATCGTCGAGGGGACACTGAATAGTGCACGGTACATCCAAACCGTCATCGAACCCATCGTTCGACCATTCCTAGACCGGCAAGGGAACTTGCTGTTCCAACAGGACAATGCACGTCCGCATGTATCCCGTGCCACCCAACGTGCTCTAGAAGGTGTAAGTCAACTACCCTGGCCAGCAAGATCTCCGGATCTGTCCCCCATTGAGCATGTTTGGGACTGGATGAAGCGTCGTCTCACGCGGTCTGCACGTCCAGCACGAACGCTGGTCCAACTGAGGCGCCAGGTGGAAATGGCATGGCAAGCCGTTCCACAGGACTACATCCAGCATCTCTACGATCGTCTCCATGGGAGAATAGCAGCCTGCATTGCTGCGAAAGGTGGATATACACTGTACTAGTGCCGACATTGTGCATGCTCTGTTGCCTGTGTCTATGTGCCTGTGGTTCTGTCAGTGTGATCATGTGATGTATCTGACCCCAGGAATGTGTCAATAAAGTTTCCCCTTCCTGGGACAATGAATTCACGGTGTTCTTATTTCAATTTCCAGGAGTGTAACTAATGAGGAGGTGCTGAGCAGAACTGCGGAGAAGAGAAATTTGTGGCACGACTAGAAGAAGAGATCCGTTGGTAGAACATGTTGTTCTGATGCATCAACGGATCACCAGTTTAGTATTGGAGGGCAGCGTGGAGGGTAAAAATCGTAGAGGGAGACCAAGAAATGAATACACTAAGCATATTCAGAAGGATGTAGGTTGCAGTAGGTACTGGGAGATGAAGAAGCTTGCACAGGATAGAGTATCAAGGAGAGCTGCATCAAACAAGTCTCTGGACTGAAAACTGCCACAAGCAGAGCGTGTACGTGAAACTGCGACAGCAAATAGCGATTTCACCAGGCAGTAGTTCTGAACAAGCTATACTATTTCGCATCTCTGAACAAGCATTGGTTTGTATCACTTGTGTACCGAATTTCATTTATTACATTACGATTCTTTCATTTTGTCGCTGTTTTCACAGGGAGGACTGTGCTTCTCGGCACGGGCAAGGTAAATCCGGATTTGCGCTCGCGCTAGGAAGCTCGGCGGCGCAGTTATTGGCTTACGGTAGGGCTCCCGTGACGAGGTACTAAAAGTACTGAATACCGACAAAAGACGAACCAACGACCCATGGTGAAATTCAGACATTATGATTTCCGAACAAAGATCAACTGTAATCTTGTGTGCAATGTCCGTGTAGGAGGCGAAGAGTACCTATCAAAGAGAACCCAACAATGAGTCCGGTGTTCGGCGTCTCTGATCACAACGATTGAGCAACGAGAAAAGAGCCACTGGGGTGATGTTGAGCGGAAGGCGCCCCGCGCCCTTTAGGGTCCGGCGGCGCCTTTGAGCCGTGGCGCAGACCGGCGACGCTGATGCCCCCTGACGTGGACGACGGGCCGCTAATGTTGCAGCAAACAAGCGCTGTGTTTGCGCCGCCGTGGGTGGGCTCGTGAGCTAGAGGAGGACAGTGACGGGCTTCCTCCGAGACGTGCTTCTTTTTCAGTATTCTTCTGTTTACGAATATCCCAGTTACCTGAAGTCATGGAGAACAGCGGAATGCTACCAGTGTGCATACGCAGACAAGAAAAAAAAAATTCCGGATTCCTCGGTCCCTACACCTTTTCTTGGGTGAAAACACACCGAATCCCGGGCGGAAGTACATTTTTTCGTGTTAAACGATAATATGCGAGGGCTACCCACAAAGTACATTACGTTTTGGAATTAAAAATAAATAAAGTATTGGAAATTTTTTTTATTATATACAGATGAAAGGCACACTTAAATACTACTACAGGCGGCCGAATTTTACGACGAAGGAATTTCCAAGCTCGTCCATCGCTACGATAAGTGCCTCAATTTAAATGGCAACTATGTAGAAAAGTAGTATGTAAGTGTGGCATTCATCTGTATATAATAAAAAAAATTTCCAATACTTTATTTATTTTTAATTCCAAAACGTAATGTACTTTGTGGATAGCCCTCGTACTTTCCATAGGAGCTGTAAAATTTACAATCCATTGAATGGTGAAAGTCTTGTACACCGTCTTAGAACTTCGCAGCGCTTTAGGAAACGAAACCCAGCAAAAAACCACGCGGTTTCGAAATATCTTTGATGCGCGGCAAAATTACACTGCCTATAAAACTTCCTGGCAGATTATAACTGTGTGCCGGACCGAGACTCGAACTCGGGACCTTTGCCTTTCGCGGGCAAGTGCTTTACCAAGTTTGGAAGATAGGAGACGAGGTACTGGGAGAAGTAAAGCTGTGAGGACGGGGCGTGAGTCGTACTTGGGTAGCTCAGATGGTAGAGCACTTCCCGCGAAAGGCAAAGGTCCCGAGTTAGAGTCTCGGTCCGGCACGCAGTTTTAATCTGCCAGGAAGTTTAATATCAGCGCACACTCCGCTGCAGAGTGAAAATCTCATTCTGATTACACTGCCTATTTTCGTATTACGGAAGTATAAATACGAATTCCATCAAACACAGCACAGAAGTTTCGAAAGCACTGAAATCGAGACTCCGATGCGCTTTTGTCAGCCAATCATAGCTCATGTAACGTGATCTCGCCAACAAATGGTTGCAGCGTAGTACATGTGATGTATGGTCAGCTAATAGAGCCATCGAGGTTAAGCAGTGCAAACACACAAATTCGAGTAGTTAATGGTTTAAATTAATATACATGCTGTATAGTCACAAGAACAGCTAAGCAATCACGTAAAATATTGGTCGTCAACAAGTTTTGAAGCTTCTCTTTCCGAGGGTGTGGTTAGGCTGTATCCTAAGAGTACAGTTTAAATTGCAGCAGCTGAATATTTCTAACAAACACGATTATAAATTTCACTGCTGTGTACCGAACGTTTCGTGGGTTACCTGGCTAAATGCATGTTCCGTTGATTACTTCAACTTTTCCATAGAAATACGTGTGAAATTACTTTCGCCGCGCGGTGTAGCCGTCTTGCCAAGCTACTCGCAGCGCCCTCCCCTTGGTGGTTCGAGTCCCCCCTCGGGCATGTTTGAGTGTGTTGTCCTTAGCGTAAGTTAGTTTAAGTAGAGTGTAAGCCCAGGGACCGATGATCTCAGCAGTTTGGTCCATAACGCCTTACCACAAATTTCCAGATTTTCCAAATCACTTTAGAACTCAACTGGCACTTATTTAAGGATAATTGCTATCGTTATTGCGAAACCTATGAAAGCTTACAAGATATATTAAACACAAATGTGACAGTAAAATTTTAAATAATAGCATAAATGACTGGTCTTTTGGACCCGAAATTTTCCTAAGTGGCTATCCCCGAAGTGTTAGGTTGTGAACGAGATGCAAACGCTCCATGATTTAAGTAATTCGTCGAACGTTCTCGCACTCAGTGTAATTCATTTTTCTGTAAAAGAAATTTACTTTGAAAGTAACGCTCCTGAAACCACCAATCGCAACATTTTCCCGCAACTTGCTAGATATGTCAACTGCTGTGACGTCACGCTAATCGAAAACAATTTATTGTTACGAAGTATTGCATCGTCTTTGCCCTAAGCCCTTTGACATGGTTTGCTGTCAGCAGACGCTTGTGTGTGAACTATGTTATATTGTAGATGGCGCATTTTCTTTCTAATTAAGTTTTGTTTTGGTGTTATTCTCTCGTTTACTTCTTACTGCGGCACTATTATTCTGCAGCTGCTGGCGGAAGTAAAATTATTTGTTAGAGTGTCACTTCTTACCAGTCAAAATTACATAAATTTATCTGAAAACTAAAACCATTAAAAATTTCCGAAATTTTAAAAATTCCTAGATTTTTCCCGGGGAGTATACACCCTGGTTATTGGATATACAGGCTTCTGAAGAAGGCACATCAGCAGATGAGACTTCTAGGCGGAGGGAAGTTCCTTTTCTATCATAATCTTAGTGGTTTGCAGGCTATTTAACAAATGTACCAACCAGACAAGGTAGTTTTGATGATAAAAGTCAGAAAAAAAGAGATGGCATTCCACACATTGCGATCGAGGGAAACGAGGTAGTTGATACAGCAGGGAAAGTGATCTGCCAGGAAAAATCACATCCCTATACAGAAGCCGGCTGCTGTGGACGAGCGGTTCTAGGCCCTTCAGCCCGGAGCCGCGCTGCTGCTACGGTCGCAGGTTCGAATCCTGCATCGGGCATGGATGTGTGTGACGTCCTTAGGTTAGTTAAGTTTAAGTAGTTCTAAGTCTAGGGGACTGATGACCTCAGATATTAAGTCCCATAATGCTTAGAGCCATTTGAACCCTATACAGGCTATAGTGGCATTGCTTTTCTAAGAGGGTGATAGCTAAGTGAGAGATGCATCGTCAGGAAGTGCCAACGACAAGCTTGGTCTAATGTCAACATTCGATTACCGTGCATTTCCTTCGAGTCACAAGACACCTTCATGTCAGATATTATCCAGTTATAAATGTTTACCTCTTTCGGGAAAAGGATCCACAGGAATAGAATATTTGTGGAGTAGCACTTTCAGTGAATCACATTAAAGCGTCTTATGTTTTGTATGAACGACAAGGAGACGATTGCAATGAAACTGTCAAAATTTTGCAAACAATGAGACGAATGCAAGGGAACTGTTAAAATTTTTCATGGCATCAAAGCGCCTGGTCTCTTTTATCCGACATGACATGAAAGGTCCCTGCTATGTGAAGCTGACAAATTGAAAGTGTAAAAACAGAGCCCTTGGAGGATCACTTCGTTGTCTATCTGTCTGTCTGTCTGTCCGACTGTTAACAACTCTTTTTCTGAGGAACAGTTAGAGGCACCAAGTTGAAATTTATGTCACATAATAAGCTCTATGGTCCCTTGGTTGCGCAAAAATTTTAAGCTTCTAAGTAATTGCGATCAAAATATATGGCCCTTAATGTCACATATTTTGATACTCGAAAACTCACTGATTGAAACCTATAGATTATTTCTCGTTGACGTAGAATCATTGAATTGGGCAAGAAGCAAGGTTTCATAGTACAAGTAAATTAAAAAATCCGAACATCGTAAATTTATAATTATATCACACGAAAAAATATTTTTCTCATTTTTTATCCGTCTGCCTATCTATAATTTTTTTCTTGCATAGATACGTTTATCAAATTTAGACTTACGTCACAATCTATGGTGTATGGTCCCGTGGCGGTGTAAAATATTTAAACTTCTAAGAGAATGCAATCAAAAGATTCGGCCAGTTACATTACGTATTTCGATACTCGAAAAATCACTCATCAAAACCTATAATGTACTTCTCGTTGAGCTGGAATCATGAAATTCGGCAACTTTCAATGTTTCACAGTAAAAGTAAGGTAAAAAAAAATACGGAAACTGTTAAACTGTACTTGTTCAAATGTGTGTGAAATCTTACGGGTCTTAACTGCTAAGGTCATCAGTCCTTAAGCTTACACACTACTTAACCTAAATTATCATAAGGATAAACACACACTCCCATGCCCGAGGAAGGATTCGAACCTCCGCCGGGACCAGCCGCACGGGCTATGACTGCAGCGCCTGAGACCACTCGGCTAATCCCGCGCGTCTAAACTGTACCCACATCACATAAAAAATATCTTTTGCCCTTAGAACATATGTTGCAATCATTGTCCGGCAGTAGTATAAAAGACGAACATTACTGTATGTAAACATTAAATATAAGTTGCAGTCATGTTTCAGTAAGGAATTAAAAAATATTTTATTAGATCTTCTCCACATACATATATAAACTGGTCACCTGCTAGCCGACTGTTTGTATGTCTGGGCTAATCTGAGAAACTACTTAGAAGTTTTGATACCGTCTTCTAATTCTCAATAGGATCGATATATTGCCAGTATCGATTTAGATAACAGACAAATGTCGTTGCGATTCTCGATTCCCAGGATGGACGAGCTATACACACTCATAATTTAGTTTGTACGGGACCCTCAGAGAGCAAGTCTTACATGCACTTGACCATTTTTGTCGTAGTAGTTTCTGTTTGATACAAGCCGTAAATTTGGCGTACGCCAGCAGAGGAAGAAAATTTTCCTTGTATCCGAAACAATCATTCATTTCTCGTGCATACTATGGTTTCCGTGTGGGTCAAAGATGCCCCTTAAGCTATTGGTCAGTAAGAAAAATAACTGAGCACAATTTGTGAGCACCGGTAAAGTGTCAGATCTTCCGCACAGCTAAAGAAATTAGCGGATACGAGTGAATAAGGGAACAGTCTAGGGGACAGATTCGTGGGGACATTTGTGTCTAGGACGCTCTCTGTGATCTATCTAGCCGCCGACGCTGCTCCAGTGCTTTTAGTACCTTGGCTGTTAAGATGCTTCTGTGACAGAGGGAAAATTAACTTTGTATTCACTTTTGGCATTACATGTTCATGTCAGTTCAACTATAGCAGTCAATTCCGTAAATTAATTCCTGAAATCGATAGTTAAATTTTTTGCGTAAGACTTGTTGAAGGACCACCTTGAATTCGACCTCTCTTCAGTTTTATCATTACCTTGTGCACTTATTTCATGCTTTTGTCTGTGGTGTTTTATATTTTAGCGGGCTAAGACGCTGGTTGGAGTTACTGCCGATTTTCCTCTGTGTGAGTTCACTTACTGTTACTCTGGTAGCTTTTCGGATGCGTATTTCGTAGCTATTGGAAATTCGTTACGTAAAAATGTATTACTCGTAACTTCCTAGAGAGGAAATGATTGATAGATTTGAGATTTTACGTACCACTTGGTGGCTAATTAGTCCCATGTCCTTTGTATTATCAGCCAGTGATTAATGGGGCTGGAATACCCGTGGCTTTGACGCGATAACGATGCTGTCTCGTATAGCATCGGCTGTTACGGTTATTTGTGTCGGCTTCGAGGTGTTCCCGTTTTGTTAACTGTGACAAACCGAGGATTTCGTGTCGAGTGTAGAATGTGACCGAGTATGAAGCGTCGATTTGTGGTATTACCTGTATATTATGTACTGTAATTTCTGTTGTTACTTTTCCTTTTTTAAATACAGAACCTAAGTGAAAAATTGACTTCATAAATTTCGGTTAGAGAGTGCACTTGTTCCTGAATGATTTTTCTTCGGGTGAACAGTGTACGAGATGTGATAAAAATGTGTCCTTTAGTTCAGTGTAATTCGATTACAGATTTTGCTGCTTGTAAATAAAGCACTCATATTTTCCTCCCGTTATGTTTTAATAATCTGTACCGAAGCTTCGTTTCGCACTTTTTCATCACAACTTTGATTCTATTTATAAAAAAAAAAGACTCCCTGTATGAACGTGAAGCTATTATGTGCAAGGAGTTAGTGTAAGTTGTGAAAGTATTGGTAACCGCGTCGTCGGGATCAACACAGCCCACTGCTTATTCGTTACAAGGCGTAGTACAGCATCGCTCTCTTTCAGCTTTATGCTTTGGTATGAAGCGTACTGAGACCATGGTTACAGGTACGACTAAACCCACCCATTCATCCACAGACGTCTAAACACATTGCCCTATATTACTGTCGTACAAAAATATAGGTACAGAGAAAAGCATTGGATCTGTATGGAGACCGAAAGCAGCAACAAGCGCAACTTTGAACTGGTCACAGAGATCCATCTCACGATGAGACATTGCCTCAAAGCTCCGATAAAGCTCTATTGGTCTTAAACAGGTGTATCCCATACGCTGTGAGAGACAGTCTGATAGAAAGCTTCTGCGGAACCAAGGCAAACTTCAACATAGGTTTAAACGTATATAAATGAAAATGAACAAAACTAAAATTAATGCTAACATAGCTATGAGTAAAACTTTCAACGATTGGTAAATTTCTGGCTACCAAACTGAAAGCAAAGTCTAAATGGTTTTGGTCTTACATTAAATCAGTAAGCGGATCAAATCAGTCTGTCGATGCCAGTCGGTGGCCGTAATGTGACTGAAACGGAGGATAACTGAAATACTAAATTCCATTTTACGAAACTGTTGCGCAAACGTCAAAATGGTGGATACTGGTGTAAATGACCGCGGTGGTCGAAATCAACAATAAATCGTTCTACAAAGGCGACGGGACCTGACGGAATACCAATACGATACACAATGCATGTGAAAGAACTTGCTCCTCAGTTAGTAGCAGTCTGTCGTATGTCACTGGAGAAGCAAAGTGATTGGAAAAATGTGCAGATCACACTCGTTTTCAAGAAACTGTAGACCTATATCACAGACGTCACTCTGTTGTAGAATTTTGGAACACATCTTGTACTCATATATTATGACATTCCTGGTGGCCGAAAATCTCCCCTGTAGGGATAAACTGGTATTCAACAAACAATGGTTGTTTGTCGAGCATACCTAGTAGGAACTAAATACCGGTTTCCACGTTGATGCCGTATTCCTGGACCTCCGAAAGGAGTTCGATATTGTTCCGCAATGTCACCTAATGGCCGAAGTACGCGTGTATGAAATACCAGACAAGATCTGTGATGGACAGAGAGTTCCTAGCAAACAGAACACAGCACTAACGTAGAAACTCACTGGACATAGACGTACCTTCCAGCATGAAACGGCTACTGACGTTCGTTGTAAGAGAAACTTAAAATTTACAGTCATTCTTTTTCCAAAAACAAAATGACAATTACCCAATTACCTGAAGGTCTTGCGAAGTGTTACTTAGGCTGTTATTTGAATCTTCGTTTCATAGCTCCCAATTGTTCGTATATCACAAATGACATAAACGTTCGGTGTGAAAATGGTGACCCTATCGATGTTACTATTAAGTACATTTTATGTCACTCAACGCAATCTTTGTTAAAGGGGGAATTGAAGAGCATTGACATAATTCAGTATGTAGATGAAAGAGCCCACGTATTACAAACGAATTATGTGACAAAGATTGTTTTTTTTTTTTTTTTTCAAATTATTGACTTTCAGGATGTGCACATACAGCCATCTCAACAACGGAATATCAATTATGACGATACAAACCTGAGAATGACATAACACTCTGCGCCTGTGCGGAGAAAATCTCTGCGACTGATGGGAATCCAACCCGAGCCCCTTAGGCTAGCAATCCACCGCTTTGACAGCATAACTACCGAGGCGGATCTGAGACTAAGATTTCCCATTACGCAAATCTGTACCACGACTTCATATGCCTTGCCAAAGCGTTGGAAATGTTTCGATGAAACTTCATAAAATGTGTTTCAGTAACTACGATAGCATGTTATAATTTGCGGAACGAACCGAGAATAAGGCAGACGGTGCTGCATGAAAATTTCGTCATGAGCGATCTGATGTTCTTATTGTACAAAATGTAGGTCCGTCCTCAAAAGTTACAAATATACGAAATAATTTCTCAGTAAAGTCCCCTAAAGATAAATATGCAACAAGTATTATTGTTGTCATTCTTAGAAACAGAAATTAAAGAATTATGATTTAAAATTGGGTGACTAACAATGAAATATGTCCAGAATTCGCAGGATAGCTTCAAACGCAAGTCTGGACTTCACCATATGAAAATTCATACTAGGCTCAAGCCTATCGTCAAATCCTCGGCGCTCCCTATGGTTTAAAGTGTTTTGCAAAACTTAAGTAGCTGCGGGTTCCCGTTGGTCGTACATTTATGGGTTTAGAGCGAATTACTTCTGTCTTATCCGCACGAGCCTCTTTGACTTATTGTCTTCGTTCAAAGGTGTAATTTGTTGACTGACAGCAATTACCTAGGTGCGTTAATTAGTACCAGAATGGGATACTGTCCTAGTAGTAGTAACATGTATCGCTGTGATGGCGACAGCACGTGCCCGACAAGACAGCGGAATCGATGGAGAGCCATTCCCCGCTGTATACGCTTGGCAGCTCCCACAACTCAAGCAGACCGGGCGTACATCTCTCTCTCGACCAGATCACAGATGAGCTCAACAGGATCGGGGTCACATCATCTCTGTGAAGCAGCATCACTTTGGAGTGTTCATCGCACCCTCCGATACCATCTGAGAGCAACGTGGTGATGTATTGTCTCACTAAAGGTGCTCGAGCCCAGCACAATCCTGCAGGCGAAAGATAGAGCGCACATAATTCACCAGGAAGTCCATGTAGCGTTCAACTGCAACGGACAAATGAGTATGCCTGCATGTACAACAACGAAACAGCCCTGGGCAGGGTTACTTTGTTTCCTCGTCACCCATATGTTTCGAGGGTGTAGCGGGCGTGTTCCTTCGTCCCTGCTAAGATCTATGTCTCCCTGATGTTAACTCACTATAATTGCCAACCAGTCAAGTTTCTACTTGGCGAGTTATACTCTGCGCTACGGCCTGTCTACGAATTTTAGAGATGACATACTCTCAGTCGTAGGTAATTCAGGTGGCATACTTCGTTTCATTGACAGGATATTGGTAAAATGCAACCAGTTCGCAAAGAAGATTACATACGAAATACCCGTACCAAACAGGACTAACTGAGGATGTGGTACGTAAACCAAGAGGGACAGCAGGGACGCTCACGGTTGGTTCGCCCAATGGGAGAGCCTCACGAAAATGACGAAAAAAAGAAAAACCAAACAGGCATACACTTGAAGACAAACCCAGTCTTTCCCGTGGAAGCCCACTCATAAAGTTTCAAGAACCATCTCTGAGGAATCTATCAGTATACTACAGTCCTCTGCCTAAAGCTCCCTTAGTGATTGCGGAGACCAGGTTACACAGTGTGCACATAGGTCTATAAGCAATCATTCCTCCCGTACTTTATATGAAAATGGGATGGAAGAAAGCACTAACAACTGGTACAATAAGTACCCTCTGCCGTATACTTCACGGTGGTACGAAGACTATGAACATAGATGTAAATATCCATTTGCTTTTACAGTCTGAGTAGCCGACTGCGAATCCTGTACCCACTTGTTGTCGCTCACTGTCAGGGGAACTAGTTTCAAGGGTCTCAAGTTAGATCAATGACCCGGCAGTTCGTGAAAAACATGAAACTTGCACGATTGTACCTCGTTCGTCAGCAACAAAATATTCGGCCAGGTCGTTATTAATTATCTCTTCATTATTATGATTAATATCAGAACTGATTTTTCGAGGCCTTTTCCGTTGTTGAGATTAAACCGATATTCTTTTGTTGGTTCAGTTGTTCTAAATATAGGAGACCGATATTCTTCAAAGCCAAAATTAGGCAGTATTACAGGTTTATTATACCGGGACTCTAGATGTGGCAGAGACAGTTACGAAGAACAACAAAGGTCTAATGGGGAAGCGTGAGGCCAAAGGAAGAAAGATTTTGAGAAAAATTCTCGGTCCTACCGGATAAAACTGCGAGTACAGAAGGCATCACAACAAACACGAGGAGAAGATTGATGACACGTTTCGGAGTATAAGATTTGCCTTTTGTGGCCACATGACATGAATGAGCCCAGGAAGGATAGCTAAAAAGAATACTGGTCTACTTTCAAGATAAGAAAACCAAATAGGAGTGATCCAATGAAGTCGAAAAAGATCTAAAAGGACTGGAAATTTCTCCAAAAAATATCCAGATGCGTGACCCGCTTAAGGAAAAACTATAGACACTCAAACGTGGCGAGGAAAAGTGGAAGAAAATGGCTCTGAGCACTATGGGACTTAACTGCTGAGGTCATTAGTCCCGTAGAACTACTTAAACCTAACTAACCTAAGGACATCACACACATCCATGCCCGAGGCAGGATTCGAACCTGCGACTGTAGCGGTCGCGTGGTTCCAGACTGAAGCGCCTAGAACCGCTCGGCCACACCGGCCGGCAAAAGTCGAAGACGAAAAGAAGGAAATCGTGGACCCAAGAGAGAAAAGTAAAACTTGGAAAACGTGTGTAGGAGCATTGGGCGGCAGCTAATACACGGAAAAAGAAATAATTGAAGTGATATGGCCCCAAGATACCCGAAACGAAGAAAGAAGAGCCTATCGAAAAGGTAATTTAAATCACTCCTGAAAAAAAAAAAAAAAAAAAAAGGACAGGTCGATGGAACTCAGTACACTGGAGCTTGGAAGCTTGGAAAACGAGACTGGAAGATCAGATAAATGTATTGAAGTAACTTATTATGACTGAAGCTTTAGACTGCAACACTATAGGCTACTGAAAGAGGGGTATGTGTCGGACATAAAGGCTGTTCGACGAGTTCCCTGGAATAGAATGGTTCAAATGGCTCTGAGCAATATGGACCTTAACATCTGAGGTCATCAGTCCCCTAGAACTTAGAACTACTTAAACCTAACTAACCGAAGGACATCACACACATCCATACCCGAGGCTCCGTGGATTAGATTTGTTCACGAAAAGTAAATTATTACCAGAAAAATTAGATCTCTACTTTTGGACGGTCGAATAAGGTGGAAGTAGTTCGCTGAAGTTCTCCTTGAAAGTCTTTCTCCAGATGAAGATTTTCATGATTAATGCTAATCTGTTAAAAACACAGTAAATTTTTTGCAAAAATATGTTAAACAGTGTGATCTCTACGAATTATTTAAAAAAATAGGTTTTCAAGAATTTCATTAAGGTTATTAAAAATGTTTTCTGGGCGTTTTTATTTATCTTAATGTACAGCTTTTGTGTATAAAAGTTCGGTCATTTTTCCAGCTTTGATTATGACTATGTCTTGCACTTACGACGGCTTGTTAGAATATGTCATATATATCTATAGTCCGAAAACTAACTGAAGATGTGTGACCGACAGTACTTTGTGTACTACTTTAACTCCCTCTCTTTAATGCTTCACACGCGAGTGTTGGGCGGGCTCAACGATTGTTGACAGTCATTCGTGTGTACTCTAACCCCTCTAATTCTAACTTCATGTTCTACTCGCGAGATGGACATAAGAAGTAGCAATTGCTTTGCTGACTTCTGTAGGAACAGACGCTCTCAGAATTTTAACAAAAAACTACTCTACCATTATACTGGAGACGCTTTCACGCTTACTAACTGAACCTGTTACGAATGCGCTGCTCTCCTTTGGGTCTTCTCTATTTGTCAGTCCTATGTGATACGATTAAAATTTTCTGCACTACCATCAGCTGTAACAATTTATTGGCAATCGGTCTCGACGATACACTTCGTCATCATCAGGCCCTGAAAGAAATTTAAAATCAGCAGCATTAGTACAATCATGATTTCAAAAGCAAAACTGTACCTCGAATTAAAATGTTTAATGCATAGTTGTTCTTTAAAAACGATCTGTATAAAACCTTAACAAATGTATTGTAAAGTATTGTGTTTATATACAGGGTGGGGTTAATAAAAGGAGGAGTAAAAGACCTACAGTTACTTCCAACAGGATGGAGCAACTGCCCATACAGCCAGCCGAACCTAGGAGCACATTTACTCAATCTTCACGCCTGAAAGAGTTGTCACCATAGGTTAGTCTGATCGCAGCCGTGGGTGCCCACCCAGGTCACCAGGTCAGTGTGTTATTACTTTGTGCGAGGAGTCCTCAGATCTATGGTTCATCGCAACAATCCTCATAGACTTCAGGAACAGCAGCAGAGCATTGCGGATGAGACTGCAGCAATTCCAGCAGTCTAGGTTCGATCAGCTGAGAGGAACCCACATGCCTTGCTCATACTGTGGCATCAAGCAGTCAGGCCTGCAAGATGAGTGGTCTGCCAAGCGAGTGGATTCATTTTTATTTAGCAAGTAACATGAGCTCTAGTACTCACAACTAAGTTACAAATTATTCTCCTGTTTGAATATTACGCTACGGAAACGGATAACGCACTTCTGACTATTAGTAATTTACACAACTCTGACTGTTCACTACGCACTGGCAATACCACATTTTGCCTCGGGATGACTGGGTGTTGTGTGACGTCCTTAGGTTAGTTACGTTTAAGTAGTTCTAAGTTCCAGGGGACTGATGACCATAGATGTTAAGTCCCATAGTGCTCAGAGCCATTTGAACCATTTGAAATACCACATTTTCTTTCTTACCCAACGGCTTTGATCAACACGTGGCCATCGCACTGAATATGAATGGCGCACACATTATAAATTCTGGATATCATGACAACATACTATTCGAAGGAAAAGGCCACCAATCTTTTTCTTTTCACTATCTTTTTTATTCCGATAAATTCTATAACCTAAACACACCATTACATTTTCTAAATCAATTACACATGAGAAACTCCGCCCAGTGGGCATGGCTTTACATTGGTGATTCTCTATCTTATGGTCTCATAATTATTTAACGCTACAGTGCACTTTTTGGATAGGATGGTGGATCGTTTGCGATATCTCATACTTCGACTCTCACACCCATCATCACGAAAACTTCCTCCAGACAGAGCGGTACAAAAAGGAACACGCATAACCCACTGCCTCTGAACTTATCTTGCTACTCTCCCATGCAAACCACACATACTTAAATTACATGAAGTACACCACACTGGCAACATGGAATACAACACAAGGAATAGTCACAACGTTATAATTAAATCACTTTCAGCTTTCCCACTTCAATTAGTATTCATCCCAGTTTCACACGACACTGCCTCACTTCGTAACTTTTCTTTCCTGCTATGAACTCTGGAGGATATATGCACGTCTTCCTGTGCAATGCAAGCCAAGTGGCGTTGCTGGATAGACGGCTGACTCACCTTGCTTCACTCTCAGAGTATTATAGTTCGAATCAAGCGTCATACGGAAACATAACACGCAAAGTAATATTAAGAACATATTCATCACACACGCGAGTCCTCAACCGATACCATGGACGAGTACTTCTCCTTATCCTTTGTCTCATACACAGATTGAGACTCACACAGTACTCCGTGGAAGTACTCGTCTCTCATACTCACACAGTACTCCGTGGAAGTACTCGTCTCTCATTTCAAGTCATGCGCACGCCATTTCTTAAATATTTCCAACTTATAGTACACACGCCAGTAATTCAGCTTAACTTATGCACTCGTAAGTATTTCAACTTATAGCTACACGTGGTTTCATTGTGACCGTTGGTCACTTCCGAAGATTACTACGATCCCCTTAATATTACCTGCCTGACATTTAATTCTCCCCGCAAAAGTTCCTGAAACAGCGAAATAATTATTCAAAACTACGCTTAAGTATTTCACATGCATACCATGTCTCCACTCTTTTGTCTTTACGGAGCCCACCTAAGACAGGTCTTAGCAACACAAGATCCAGCGGCAGAGTGCTGAAACATGGGCGTTCTTCAGGTCAGCTCGCACCTCCGTCGAGGTGGGGGAAGACCATGCTACCCATTGGTCAGCCACATTTCAGGCGCTCAAGGCTCAGGTAAATTTCATCTCTTTGGTTCCACCAATGGTGACCAAAGGACCGTCTCAAAGATGATCATATATTGAACATTCACTATCTGCGGTTAACAGACGACAATACATTCATTCATTTCGCAGATCTCACCAAATTGGATGTAGGGATTTATTTTGTGGGAGTGCACATGTGATCAATTAAATAAATAAGTTGTCATTCTTTCCTACACTGATATCCGGCTTCGGTGTATTAAGTGAAACTGAGTTATTATTACAAATAATATGTTGTTCTGACAAGAATAACAAAGAATGTTGTACCTATTTTCAACGTCGGGCGGTACTGTACCCTTTCACAGCAACTTGCTGACCAGGGCCCAGAAGTTCATGAGATGAGTGGTGGTCACTTTCAACATCTACTATAGTTAGTAGTGTATTTCCTTTCCTCTGCTGTGTTTGTTTGTACCATGGAACTCTATTATTCTGGCCCCTTTTGTTATATTCATAGGACGTATCAAAATTGGTTTGACGTATTATATTTTTAAAATATTAAACATGACGGCCGTATAGTACTATCATCACATGGCTGCAGACATATTTGTTAATAGTGGACTAAGTACTTCAAGGATTACCCAGTAGAGTGGACTATACGTCGGAGCTCATTAGTAACAGTTCAAGAAGACTGAATCAGACCTGTAGACCAGAAAAAAGACATGGAATCATCGTCATACTGTATATTTACTAGCCGAAGAAAACAGTAAGAGGCAGCGGAGCATAGGCAGATTCTATGTTGCACCTAGCACACAACAGGTTACACACGAAGCACGTAACTGGTTACGACGTAGACCAGTCGTACAGTTCCATACACCTCACACCACCAAATTACCTTTGTAATTCTGTTGTTTACACGATTATGTTAAAGATTAAAGGATATTTATTTGCATCATGTCACTAACGACGTATTCTTAATTATGTCGTTTATTGTGACGTATATTGGTTTCCATCGTTTCCAACTTTGCAAGTGCGTACATGACTGGTTCGTAGTGGGTCTTAATCCCATTTTCACGGAACATTGTTTGTACAGTGACCGAGTTTTACTGTAGGTGACCCTGTGCGTAGCAGTACTGATATATACATACCTCTATATATATTTCAATAATGTATTAAGACAGTACAGAGATCGTTTTTTAAAGAATAGAATAACTATGTATTATATGCTTCTTTCGACACACAATTTTGTCTTTAAAGTCATGACGTTGCTGCTCTCATATTATTTTAGAGCCCTGATGATGCCGGAGAGTGTCGAAACGGGCTGCTAATAAACTGATAATGAAATTACAGCTGACCATTGTTTTAAAACTTGTAATATTCTTATCGTCTGTGGTCCTCTTGTCTTATTTAACAAGGATGGATATGACGACATGTGATACCAGTTTCAGACTGATGAGCAGTTTTTAAGTAATGGTCGAAAGAGGATTTTGCAAGTTTCCTTCTTTACTGTTGTGCATACTTTCTGAGGATTCTTCGAGTGAATCTCAATCTTGCATTATCCTTTTCTACGTTTAGTTTTATTTGGTCAGTCCACTTTAAATCGTTTCGTACTCGCACTCTCAGATATTTAACGGGTGTGACTATGGCCAGCTGAAATTTCACGCAGACCACATTTACCAAGCGTTAAGATACAAATATGTCGATAGGGAACATTTGTTGTGAACGAGCCTTAATTTTTTTTTGTTTGGTTGGTATGACATCTGTCAAAGATATTTAGTATACATCAAGTCATGGAACAAACAACATCATATGTTTTCATCGTGTTAACAATGTCGAATTTTGTACCAGAAAGTGATGATTTGCGGAAAGTATTAATTTTTTGTTTTCACTTGAAAAAAAAAAAGTGCTGCAGAGTCGCATCGAATGCTTGTCGAGGCATATGGTGATCATGCTCTATCAGAAGCAACATGCAAAAGATGGTTTCAATGGTTCAGAAATAATGATTTTGATGTAAAAAATGGAGAACGTGGAAAACCACCAAAATAGTTCGAAGACGCCGAATTGCAAGCAATATTGGATGAAGATAATATTTAGAGTCAGAAGAAAATGGCAGCAATGCTAAATGTGGCACAAAAAACAATTTCTGACCGTTTGAAAGCTATGGGAAAGATCGAGAAGTGTGGAAAATGGGTGCCACATGAATTGAATGAAAGACAGATGGAAAACCGAAAAACCATTTGTCAAATTTTGCTTCAAAGACATGAAAGAAAATCAATTTTGCATCGAAATGTTACTGGCGATGAAAAATGGATTTATTTTAAGAATCCTAAACGGGAAAAATCATGGGTTAATCCGGGACAACCATCAACATCAACTGCAAAACCAGATCGATTCGGCAAGAATGCTCTGTGTTAGTGGGATCAGAAAGGTGTGGTGTATCAAGAGCTTCTAAAACCCGGTGAAACTGTGAATACTAATCGCTACAGACAGCAAATGATCAATTTGAACTATGCATTGATCGTAAAAAGACCAGAATGGGCCAAAAGACATGGCAAAGTAATTTTTATACACGACAATGCACCTGCACACAAAGCAAAACTGATCAGGATACAATCAAAACACTTGGCTGGAAGCTGCTACCCCACCTGCCGTATTCACCAGACTTGGCCCCTTCCGACTATCATTTGTTTTCATCAATGGGACACGCATTGGCTGAGGAACACTTCGATTCCTACGAAGAAGTCGAAAATTGGGTGTCTGATTGGTTTGCTTCAATAGACGAACATTTCTATTGGCGTGGTGTCCACAAATTGCCAGAAAGGTGATCAAATTGTATAGTAAGCATTGGTCAATACTTTGAATGAAATGTCTTTACTTTTCAATTCAAAATTAGTGTTTCATTTTCACAAAAGACGCTCATTTCATACTGATACACCTGGTAATGTACACAAAGGACGACAGTTTAGAAATTATGTGTCACGACAGTGTAAGGAGACTATGACCACTGGAGATAGTGTCACAAGTTACCCCAAACTCTTAACATAACACACATATATGTCATACTTACTTACTTACTTACTTCCTGGCACTACAGCCAGTGTAGAGGCTTGGTATCCTGAACAATCTCCACCCGCTCATCTCTGCTGGCTGCCTTGGCTCTCCATCTCCTATCTCCCTTTCTTCTCAAGTCCTCCTCCACATTGTCTAGCCATCTGGTCCTCGACCTGCCCCGTATACGGCGTCCACCTGGTTTACCTTCGAAAGTTTTGTTGGCTGTGCTGCTCTCCACCATTCTTCCTACATGTCCCATCCAATCTTGTCTATTGCTCTTTGTTTCTGTCAAGATATCTGGCTTGTTGTGCAACTTTCTGGTCTCCTTATTGTTTTTGGTCCGCCGTTTTGCATTTTAATTATGCTGACATGGTGTCGCGACTGAATGTGAGCAGGGGCGGCTGGCCGCTATTCCGGGTCGCACTGTGGCGCCGGGCTGCCACGGCAGAGACTGAAGCAGCTGGAAGAGCGGGCCAGGCGTCAGGGAGGGGACCGGGCCGAATGGGCGGGGCGGTCGTGAAACACCGCCCGGCGTGACTTAGGTCCCGATCCCGCGGGACTAATTGCGGTGCCCGGCGCCGGTGCCCGTGCGGGTCCCGCGCGCGGAGCCTGGGGTGCGCCGACAGATGGCCGCCTCCCGCTGACCCCTGCCATCCAGCCAGCCAGCCAGCCAGGCAGCAGCAGGCAGCGCCAGATGGCCGCGCCAGATGAGCCACCTAGCTGCTGCCCCCGGCAGATGCCGTCGGCGGGCCTCATTTGTTACAGCCGCGGACACCTGCTGAGCGATCTCTGGCGAGTGGCTCTCGCATCTGCCGCCTGGCCTCCACAACTTGGCCAGTAGTGAACTCTCCCCGGCGTGTGGCTCTCCCTGTGGATATTGCTTTAAGCATCATCAGTGACAACACTCCGACCACCACCATCGTCATTGTCACTTGTCACTCCCTTGCAGAGATTCTGGGCTGTGGTCAGTCGCGACTGTCTGAGTGCTCTACTACCGGGGACCCAAAGACGGATAGAGAGAGAGACAGAGACAGAGACAGAGGGGGGAGGGAGGATGAGAGGACGGGAGAGGTGCTTGTTACCAACCCTACTCCCGTTCCCAATGTATGAGTGGCAATAGCACTCGAGTAGCTCCTCCGATGTTGCCACTCGTCTAATGAAACAACGTCAGACACATTGTCAACTAACATTATTATGGTCGCCTCCTAGTACACTACTAGCCATTAAAATTGCTACATCACGAAGATGGCGTGCTACAGACGCGAAATTTAACCGACAGGAGGAAGATGCTGTGCTATGCAAATGATTAGCTTTTCACAGCATTCACACAAGGTCGTCTCCGGTGGCGACACCTACAACGTGCTGACATGAGGAAAGTTTCCAACCGGTTTCTCATACACAAACAGCAGTTGACCGGCGTCGCCTGGTGAAACGTTGATGTGAGGCCTCGAGTATGGAGGAGAAATGCGTACCATCACGTTTCTGACTTTGATAAACGTCGGATTGTAGCCTATCGCGGTTGCGGTTTATCGTATCGCGACATTGCTGCTTGCGTTGGTCGAGATCCAATGACTGGTAGCAGAATATGTTATCGGTGGGTTCAGGAGAGCAATACGGAACGCCGTGCTGGATCCTAACGGCCTCGTATCACTAGCAGTCGAGATGACAGGCATCTTATCCGCATGACTGTAACGGATCGTGCAGCCACGTCTCGATCACTGAGTCAACAGATGGGGACGTTTGCAAGACAACAACCATCTGCACGAACAGTTCGACGACGTTTGCAGCACCATGGACTATCAGCTCGGAGACCATGGCTGCGGTTACCCTTGACGTTGCATCACAGACAGGAGCGCCTACGACGGTGAACTCAACGACGAACCTGGGTGCACAAATGGCAAAACGTTGTTTTTTCGGATGAATCCAGGTTCTGTTTACAGCATCACGATGGTCTCATCCGTGTTTGGCGAAATCGCGGTGAACGCACATTGGAAGCGTGTATTCGTCATCGCCTTACTGGAGTATCACCCGGCGTGATGGTATGGGGTGCCATTGGTTACACGTCTCGGTCACCTCTTGTTCGCATTGACGGCACTTTGAACAGTGGACGTTACATTTCAGATGTGTTACGACCCGTGGCTCTACCCTTCATTCGATCCCTGCGAAACCCTACATTTCAGCAGGATAATGCACGTCCGCGTGTTGCAGGTCCTGTACGGGCCTTTCTGGATGCAGTAAATGTTCGACTGCTGCCCTGGCCAGCATATTCTCCAGATCTCTCACCAATTGAAAACGTCTGGTCAATGATGACCGAGCAACTAGCTCGTCACAATACCCGAGTCATTACTCTTGATGAACTGTGGTATCGTGTTGAAGGTGCATGGGCAGCTGTACCTGTACACGCCATCCAAGCTCTGTTTGACTCAATGCCCAGGCGTATCAAGGCCGTTGTTAAGGCCAGAGGTAGTTGTTCTGGGTACTGATTTCTCAGGATCTATGCACCCGAACCGCGTGAAAATGTAATCACATGTCAGTTGTAGTATGGTATATTTGTCCAGTGAATACCCGTTTATCATCTGCACTTCTTCTTGGTGTAGCAATTTTAATGGCCAGTAGTGCAATGAGAGAGACCACAGATTCACAGCGCACCACAGTGGTGACTCGTTGACGTGACGACGCATCTCCACGGATAGCTGATGCCGTGTTCGACGCAACTGACGGAGGGTACTCAGGGAACTCAGTGAATCATTCACATGCCGTACTTACGATAGAGAACATCCCTTTGTTTTTATATTGGTATTAGGATTGTAGAACGCAGTGGACAGAAAAATAATGTGTATGTAATCTTGTTCTGTTAAATGAATGAGGACATCTGTTTGCTCAAAACGTGTCTCCTCCAACTCTGCTAAATATATGAGGGCATCAGTTGCTGAAAACAGGGAGAACGGTAGACATTGTAAGTTCCCATTCAGTCTCCACACTTACATTTCATCTAAATTTAGGCACTGGGATCATTAAAATTTGTCGCATTTGTTACTCACCATGACTGTGTACATTATCCAGTGCGATAACAGTTCGATTCCGTGGTCAATACTTTACATTACCTGCATAAATACGAGTAAAAAAGTAAATGCAATGTTCATTTGTTCAAAATCGTCTATCTCCGAAACTGCTTGACCAATTGCCTTGACATTTTCGCACAACGTTGCATTCTAAGAAAAGCGTGATTTTAGCTTTTAGTTAGCTACTTCCACAGTATATATATATATGTGGTCCGATGATGTCCCACATGTACTCAACTGGAGACAGATCTGGTGATCGAGCAAGTCACTATAGAGCATGTTGAGTTAAACAGCGATATGTGGACGAGCGTTATCCTGTTGCAACCTCCCCTCCCCATCTGGAATGCTGTTCATGAAAGGCAGCACAACAGGACGAATCACCTGATTGACGTTCAGATTTGCAATCAAGGGGCGTGGGGTAGCGACGAGAGTGCTCCTGTTGTCATCCAAATCACACTCCGAACAGTGACTCCAGGTGTAGGTTGAGTGTGTCAAGCACCAGACAGATTGGTTGCAGGCCTTCAACTAGTCTCCTCCTAACCAAAACACGGTCGTCACTGGCACCGACATAGAACCAGCTTTCATGAGAAAACACAACAGACATCCACCCTGCCCTCCAATGAGCTCTCGCTTGATACCATTGATGCACAAATCCATCTTGGTGCTGTGTTTCTTTCTTTTTTTTTTCGTCAGTGTGTATGAGGATATCAGCTGCTGAAGATGTAAGCTATCAGTCACTCTTTGTTCTTACTGGTCGCGTAATTTAGGAATTAAATTGCGGGGTAGCCTCGTGGTCTTGGGCGCCTTGTCACGGTTTGCGCGGTTCCCCCGTCGGAGGTTCGAATCATCTCTCGGGCATGGGTGTGTATGTGTGTTGTTCTTAACTTTAATTAGTTTAATTAGTGTGTAAGCTTAGGGACCGATGACCTCAGCAGTTTGGTCCCATATAACTTGCCACAAACTTCCAAATTTCCTAGGCACTGTATTGATAAATTTTAACGCGTTTATTACTAGCCATCGTCGTGCACCTTATCTAGTAAGATAACGGTTAGATTTCTTGATCAATACTTCATATTATTGGCGAAATAAAACCTTACGGAGAGAACCGTTCCAAGGTTTAATTTCACTCTTTTTTTTTTTTTTTTTTTTTTTTTTTTTTTTTTTTTTTTTTTTTTTTTTTGAGGATATCAATTAATTATTCAAATCAATTCGAAATAATACATGTCAAGTTTAGATATCAATATTATGCGTTCGTATCCGGATAAGTAAATTAGCAAAGCTATCACTTTATAAGTTTTCTCAAATTTAAATAACGTGTGTCCCGTATGCTGCACAATTCACTCCCAGCCGCCAAATTAAGTGATAAATTTCCTTTGGTGAACCATAACTCTGTGGCCTTTGCAGTAGTGCATATCAATGAGAATCTCAATTAAGTCCAATAAACTTCTGTCTGTCCATAGTAATTAGCATTACCTCAACTTTGACAGACAGTACGTTAACGGGCATCACTGGAATCACTCAACAGAGGAAAGTCCACTGGACCTGATGGGATACCAGTTCGATTCTACACAGAGTACGCGAAAGAACTTGACCCCCTTCTAACAGCCGTGTACCGCAAGTCTCTAGAGGAACGGAAGGTTCCAAATGATTGGAAAAGAGCACAGGTAGTCCCAGTCTTCAAGAAGGGTCGTCGAGCAGATGCGAAAAACTATAGACCTATATCTCTGACGTCGATCTGTTGTAGAATTTTAGAACATGTTTTTTGCTCGAGTGTCATGACGTTTTTGGAAACCCAGAATCTACTATATAGGAATCAACATGGATTCCGGAAACAGCGATCGTGTGAGACCCAACTCGCTTTATTTATTCATGAGACCCAGAAAATATTAGATACAGGCTCCCAGGTAGATGCTATTTTTCTTGACTTCCGGAAGGCGTTCGATACAGTTCCGCAGTGTCGCCTGTTAAACAAAGTAAGAGCCTACGGAATATCAGACCAGCTGTGTGGCTGGATTGAAGAGTTTTTAGCAAACAGAACACAGCATGCTGTTATCAATGGAGAGACGTCTACAGACGTTAAAGTAACCTCTGGCGCGCCACAGGGGAGTGTTATGGGACCGTTCTTCCCGCGAACCATACGCGACTGGAACAGGAAAGGGAGGTAATGACAGTGGCACGTAAAGTGCCCACCGCCACACACCGTTGGGTGGCTTGCGGAGTATAAATGTAGATGTAGATGTAATCTCACCAAAAAAAAACTTCATTGTGAAAATAATTGATATTCTATTCGCATCAGTCACATGTAACTACGTAGTCTATGAGACAGAAGAAATGCCCTCATACTTCAGAGAGATTGTAATAATTCCAATTAAAAAGAAGGCAGCTGTTGACAGAGTTGAATTCTAACGAACCACCACTATAATAAGTCATGGTTTCAAAATATTGAAACGATTTGTGGAAAGAATAACGGAAAAGCAGGTGTAAGTCGACCTTGGGAAAGACCAGCTAGGCTTCCGGAGAAAGGCAAGAACACGCGAGGGACGCCGTACGTCTTATCTTGGAAGATAGATTGAAAAAAGAAAAAACTACAATTATAGAATTAGTAGATTTAGTGAAAGCTTTTGATTATGTTGACTGGAGTACGTTGTTTTAAATTCCGATGGTACGAGAGGTAAAATACAGAGAGTGAAGAGTGTATAGGAACAAGATGAGCTAACAAGAGTCGAAGAGAGAAGCAGTAGTGGAAAAGGGAGTGAGACAGGGCTTAACCCTATCCAAGATGTTAATTAGTCAGTACAGTGAACAAGCAGTAAAGAAAACAAAGGAAAAGTTTGGAAAGGGAAGTAAAGGTCACCGAGAAGAAATAAAAACTTCAGACAAGGTAAAGGACTTGGAACAGCAATTCAACGGAAGGGAAAGCGTCTTGGACAGCGGTTGTAAGATGAACATTGACAAAAGTGTAACAAGGATAATAGAATTTAGTTGCAATCGGTCGATGCTGAAGTATTAGATTAAGATGTTAATTAGTCAGTACAGTGAACAAGCAGTAAAGAAAACAAAGGAAAAGTTTGGAAAGGGAAGTAAAGGTCACCGAGAAGAAATAAAAACTTCAGACAAGGTAAAGGACTTGGAACAGCAATTCAACGGAAGGGAAAGCGTCTTGGACAGCGGTTGTAAGATGAACATTGACAAAAGTATAACAAGGATAATAGAATTTAGTTGCAATCGGTCGATGCTGAAGTATTAGATTAAGAAATGAAACTCTAAAACTACTAGAGATGTTGAGCTATTTAGGCAACAAAGAAGGTGATGATGGACGAAGTAGAGGGGATGTAAAACAGCTAATGGCAATAGCAAGGAAAAAGTATCAGCAAAAGTGGAATTTGTTAACATCTAACGACATAGAGGTGTTAGGGAGCTTTTTCTTAAGGCACTCGATCTGTACGGAAGTAGAACGCGGACAGTAAGCAGCTCAGGTGGGAATACAAGTATTTGAAATTCGGTGCTGTTGAAGAATGCTGAAGATTAGATGGTTAGATCGAATAATTATAATTAACGAGGAAGTACTGAATCGAATCGGGGAGAATATAAATTTATGGTACAACTCTATTAAAAAATGGTTCAAACGGCTCTGAGCACTATGGGACTTAACTTCTGAAGTCATCAGTCCCGTAGAACTTAGAACTACTTAGACCTAACTAACCTAAGGACAACACACACATCCATGCCTGAGGCAGGATTCGAACCTGCGACCGTAGCGGTCCCGCTGTTCCACACTGTAGTGCCTAGAACCGCTCGGCCACCCCCGCCGGCCCTTTATTAAAAGAGGTGATCGGTTAGTGTGACAAATTCTGAGGGCTCAGTGTATTGTCAGTTGATAAGAGAAGGAAGCATGTTGGTCAGAGAGCGGTGCAGGGGGCTGAAAATTGTAGAGGGAGGCCAAGAGATGATGAATGCAGCGAACAGGTTCAGTTGGATATATTTTGCAGTAGTTATTCTGAGATAAAAAGGCTTGCTCAAGATAGAATAGCATGGAGGTACACATCAAATCACTCTCCGGACTGGAGACTTCAACAACAACTACTATGAAATCACCCCGCTGACTTCTCTGATGGAACGTGAGCCCGCGCATCGCGCTCAGAACCCACTGTCGGTAGCGCAGCGACTGTGCCCTTACTCGAGCTACCAGCGGAAAAAATGCGAGCTTACACATTAAGCTTCCAACAAATATCGGTGAATGTCATGGCCAATAACCAATTTGTTTCGAAATCTTCGAAGACAGGCAAGAGAACAAATTCAAGCAGTCCTGAACCCGAACGTTGGTTTGAACATAGCCCTTTTTTTTATTAGCCTTTTGTTTTTTGCACGAGTTGGTCTCCTGTGCCTGGTTATTGCTGAGGCGGAAATGTTTCCCCCTAACTTTGAACGGTCTTACCCAGGACTTAGATGTAGTTCCCGACGTAAACAAACGTATAACGCGTCCATATATATGAGGTCCGGTTTGTTGTAGACACTAAAGGCCGGTTCCCACTAGAGCGCGGCAGCGCGTCGTGGGGCAACGGCAGCGGCAAGCGTTTTCCGCTTTGACGCGGCGGCACGCGGAATTGGCGTTCCCATCTGGAAGCGGCAGACGCTAGCGGTAGCCAATGACGAACAGCCACTGAGGTACGGGGTGGGACCCACCGAAACGACCGGTGTGTTTGAATAATTATATCTTATACCTACATGAAGGAAAGACGAAGTTGGGTGAAGACATACAAATTTTTCATTTTCTGTACAATGTACTCTTTTGCATATTTCATTATTCATGTTTTCTCATTTCAACATAAACAGATTTCATGACTACCGTTCATGATTGTTCACTATCTCCTTACGAATTGAAACAATGTACGATAAAAGAGATTATTCAGATAGTTAAGCGAGACAAAAATTTAAAATGTGATACGGTAGCAGGTACAGGAAAACAATAAGAACACAAAGGCTTGGGGGGAAGGGATGAAAGTGGAAGCCACCAGATAGAATTTCGCACAGAGCATAATGTAATCATCGCCAGCACCTTGCTTAAGAATCATGAAAGAATAACACATATTTGGAACATAGTTTTCGAAACCAGATTTTAAATTATAAGACATTTCCTGGTGCAGACGCAAACCTACAATAATTTATTGGTTACGAGCTGTGGTTTACAACTAAAGAGGCAGTAAACGGTGGTAAATTAAGGAAATGGAACTTGAATAAGTCACCGTAATGCAACGACTGACTGAAACAGAGGAAGGAATCCGCTAGAATACCAATGGATATCTTTGAGAGAAGAAGTGGTCAGTGCAGCAGAGTATGTGAACGGGAAGAAGGTACAGTAAAAATCGCTAGATAAAACGTGATATATTAAATTTGACACGAGGGAAAAATATAAAAATGCAGCAAATAAAGTAGGCCATAGGAAATAGAAATGTCTAAACATGACATTGACAGAAAGTCCAAAATTGCAACGCGATTTTGCACTTGGAAAACATAAGGGAATGAAAATGAGAAAGAACAAAGAAAACTTTGCTCAAAGGAGAAGCAACTGTCAAGAACTCATTTGGCAAGCCAGAACTAAGCAAATAAGAGAAGGCTAGAAAGTAGAAGGAATATGTAGAGAGGAGAGGGGGAGGGGTTGTACAAACTAACATAAGCACAATGTCAGATTCCTGAGAGATGTCTGAACACGCAAGGCAATACTGATCCTATCACTTAGCTAAGTAGACACACTGAAGAACTGCGAAACTGTGTTTACAGCATTTGCATGTTAAGAGAGAGATTTTGACAATCTTCATTAAAACATTCTTTGAAGCTCTGGAGATGTCATCGATAAAACACAGGGCCACAAGATTATCTACAACTTGTACCGAAACCAAACTGCATTTCTAAGACTTTCAATGACTTGAAAGGGAAGCAGTAATTGAGAAGGCAGAAGTAGAGAGGATATAAAATGAAGTCAGTGATTAGCAAGAAAAGCGTTCTGAAAAAGAAAATTTGTTCACATCGAATATAAATTCTAGTGATTGGGTACTATTTTACAAAGGTATGTGTGTGGAGTGCAGCCTTGTATGTAAGTGAAATGTGGGCGATGAACAGTTCTGTCAAGAAGACAATGGACACTTTCAAAACGTGGTGATCAATAAGAATGCTGAAGATTAGATATGAGGATCGTGTAACTAAAGAAGAGGAACGGAATTAAATAGAGGAGGAAGAGGAAATTACGGCACAACTTTGACTACAAGAGGGGTAAGTTGACAGGACATATTATGAGGCGTCAACGAATGGGGACAAAGGGGTTGGGTGACAGTATTCTGATAATAATCATCTGTTGAAATGCTATTCTACTATTTTATCTATTAATGTAAGCAGTGAATTTACTCTTCCATGCACTCCTGCACAAAACATTTAAACCAAAACTGAAATCAGCTGAACACCAAATCTTTCAACCACTGTCTGACAACTACTGCATTCACTTTCAACTTTTTATAACTATCACTGGCTAGCCACACACACATACAGATATAAGGAGAACAGAAATAAACAAACATTATTTTTCAGCATATAATTCTTTAGGTTGGCAACATGTACATAAACAAACCAAACAGTAAGGGACATAAGGTGAACACACTAGTTATGACTTCAATTCAGTGTTTTCGGTAAAATGTCTACAGCTAGTGACAGAAGAAAAAAGAGCGAACATGAAAATGTGCTTATGTTCCACAAAATAAATTTTAGTTCAACCTCCAGCATGTGACCAGGTGAGGAGAAATGCAGATGTCCGTCAAAAACTCTATTCACTGTAAGTAATCAGTTATTCACGTAAAAAAAATGTGAACTGTTTTATAATCTGCAAGCATCACATATCAAAACAAAACTGAATCATTCTAGATTCCACCGAAGATGCCTTAAAGTAAAAGGCAAAAAGCGTCTTGAACCAATAAAGTACACTGGGTATAGAAAAAAACGTTTGCTACTTCCAAAGGAAATAATCAATAGCTGTGGATACTTAGCAAATTACATCTTATGACATACCAGTAAATTAGTCTCGGTTTAACTTCTCATTCCACATGCTATTAAATGGCGTTTAAAAAAATTCATCTATCCCTTCCGAAAAACTGTAGTTTCTTTCATATCTCGGTAGATAAACAGATTTTGGATATTTATCATGCGACGAAATACATGACTTTTTACAAGTTATCGTTTGCAAAAAACACATTTCGATTTCTTGAACCGTTTACGAAATTTGCGGTTGATACAACCACATGGTTTACGACGAGCAGAACGAAAGTATCGGTCGCGTAGCGAGCGACCCGCGAGCGGTCACCGCACAGCCCGTCCGCCGACATATCATTCAATATCTCGAGAACGGTGATAGCTATCGATCTGCTCTCAGCTTTAAAAACAATTTCGATATGTTGACTAAATTTCATACGCAATAATGTATTACCTAAAATGAACTGTACGCAAAGTCCACGCAATGCGTTTTTACCTCTGCACACTCATTCAAATTTCGTGTAAAGGTTTACGTAAATGCGATACAGCAAGTAACCACGACGAATAACGAAAGGAAATTCGGTCCTTTATCGAGAGAAGATATCAGGCTGTAACATGCCCAAGAATCAAATTTTTCTACCGAATAGTTTCCTTGGAATCGGATGATAAGTATTTCATAGCTGCCGCTGCCGCCGCGTCCGCGCCAGCGGTTCGCCGAAAGTTCGTGTGGCCCGGGGGTCCGTACCTGACGTCACGCTCAGCGCGTTCTGTGATTGGCGGCGCGCACCTGGAGCGCGGCACGCGGCAGCGGAAGCTGTTCGACGTGGTCAAACCGCGACGCAGAGCCCGCCGCGCCTTGCCGCTGACGCCATTTCCATGGCAACCACGCCGCTGACGCGCGGTTTTGACGCGCGGCAGCCCTAGTGGGAACCGGCCTTAAGTGGGTATGAGAATAGCCGTGACGACGTCCATGAAGAGGACTGCTCCGGTCGCCCTTCTTAGTTTACAGACGATTTGGTGGCTTCAGTTGAAGCGAGGATTGGTGAGAACAGGCGCTTCACAGTAACAGGTCTCTCAAACGAATTTCCTGACGTGTCGAGATCAGCGCTTTACAACATTGTTTCTGAACACCTTAAGTTTAGAAAACTGTCCTCCCGTTGTGTCCCAAAAGCATAACAGAAGACCACAAAAACCAATGATTTGAGTGTGCGATGAAGTTCTTGACTCGTAATCACGAAGAAAGTGACGGCTACTTGAGTCAGATCGTAACTGGAGACGAAACATGGGTTTCGCATATCACGCCCGAATCGAAACAACAGAGCAACGAAAGGATACACACGCACTCGCCTGTAAAGTTGGGGGCCAGACAGACTCTGTCCCAGCGGAAAATCATGGCGTCGGTATTTTGGGATAGGCGTGATCTTTTGATGGTCGACTTCAGGCAATGAGGAACCACTATCAATGCGGAAGCATACTGCCAAACCCTGAGAAAGCTACCCAGAGTAATTCAAAATAAAAGACGCAGCACGCTGACAAAGGGAATTGTCCTTCTGCATGGCAATGCAAGACCTCACACTGCAGGTCAGACCCGCGATTTATTGGACAGTTTCGGCTGGGAAGTTTTAGACCACCCAACGTACAGTCGCGATCTTGTTCTGGGAGGTTACCATCTATTCTTCCACCTCAAACAACACCTGAGTTGCAATCGTTACGATGATGACGACGAAGTGAACTCTTCGCTATCGGAGCAGGCGGCAAGTTTTTATGAAGAGGTATTTTAAAATTGTTTGAGAGGTATGACATGTGTTTCAACAAACTTGGCAACTATGTCGAAAAATAGAGTGAAGTATGTACGTTCTGAAAATAAATTAACTTTTTTGAAATAACCTTTCGCTGTGTACTTATGTTCAAACGGACCTTACTTAAAAAACACGCCTCGTGGTAGACACAGTCGGATGACGATGTAACTTGGAACACACATACACCATCGGCAGTTATGCATGGTTAGAGTTGAAGCTCTCTGTCACAGTTAGAAAGGCAATCAGAGTGCGTAGGTGTTGTTCGTGTCTGTTGTTGCTGCTAGACCTCACAGGGTTTACAAGCTACGACAGATGTAGGTTGATAACTGTAAATGACATTGAAATGCGACGTACTCGTGTGGTACAGCGTTATCAGTTCCTGAGAGAGTTCGAAAGGACCTCATTGTGGGTCTCCGATGGTCCGGCTAGTCGGAACGTCTCGTATTTGATTTTGTGGAACTGTCGAAGGTGGCAATGGCCCAAAGTTGGACTGCATGTGAAACTAAGAGCGAGCATATTCATCGTCACGGTTCGGTCGACTACGTCTGACCAGCATGGGGCACCAAGAACACCATAACCCATTCTTATCTGTGCCTGCCATTCAAGAACAAGTAACGGACTCCCTGCAACATGTGTGTTATGCCGCACCATTAGCTGGAGATCGGCAACAGCCTGACCACCTCCCGAGTAGGCTGCCGTTAACACCAAAACACAGACGTTCGTGTTTGGAGTGGAGCCAATACTGGGAATCATGGATTGTTAATGCATAGCGTCGCATTGAGTTCAGCGATAAAATCGCACTTCTGCACTACCCCAGATGAACATTGTCAGCGAATATGGCGACAGCTCGGGTAGAAGTCCCACGCTTTCCGTTTTGTTGAATCACAGAAGCATTAGACCTTGGTGTCATGGTGTGGGGTGTCATCGGGACTGGTTCTACGTCACGTACGTCCTCCGTCTGTCGACGTTATCGAAGTGGCATTTTTCAGCAGCACAAAGTTCGTCTACACACGGTACGTGTCTGTACGAACCGTCAGCGTGGTATTGAGGGTACCGCCGTTGCCAGCGAGATCTCCAGATCTGATCCCAGCAGTGCCACTTATTGAGGGTATGGCTGACTAGTTACAACAGTTGTGGGTCAGCTAGCTTCAGGAGAGGACACAACGTATGTGTGAAAACCCTCCCAGCTGTATAAGTGCTTGCATCCGTGCAAGAGGGTATGCCACATAATACTGATAAGTTCACTCTTACTGCTAAGTTCTTTGTAAACTGCTTCCATATTGTAATCACTGGAGTGACATTATACAGGGTGTTACAAAAAGGTACGGCCAAACTTTCAGGAAACATTCCTCACACACAAAGAAAGAAAATATGTTATGTGGACATGTGTCCGGAAACGCTTACTTTCCATGTTAGAGCTCATTTTATTACTTCTCTTCAAATCACATTAATCATGGAATGGAAATACACAGCAACAGAACGTACCAGCGTGACTTCAAACACTTTGTTACAGGAAATGTTCAAAATGTCCTCCGTTAGCGAGGATACATGCATCCACCCTCCGTCGCATGGAATCCCTGATGCGCTGATGCAGCCCAGGAGAATAACGTATTGTATCACAGCCGTCCACAATACGAGCACGAAGAGTCTCTACATTTGGTACCGGGGTTGCGTAGACAAGAGCTTTCAAATGCCCCCATAAATTATAGTCAAGAGGGTTGAGGTCAGGAGAGCGTGGAGGTCATGGAATTGGTCCGCCTCTACCAATCCGTCGGGCACCGAATGTGTTGTTGAGAAGCGTACGAACGCTTCGACTGAAATGTGCAGGAGCTCCATCGTGCATGAACCTCATGTTGTGTCGTACTTGTAAAGGCACATGTTCTACCAGCACAGGTAGAGTATCCCGTATGAAATCATGATAACGTGCTCCATTGAGCGTACGTGGAAGTACATGGGGCCCAATCAAGACATCACCAACAATGCCTGCCCAAACGTTCACAGAAAATCTGTGTTGATGACGTGATTGCACAATTGCGTGCTGATTCTCGTCAGCCCACACATGTTGATGGTGAAAATTTACAATTTGATCACGTTGGAATGGAGTCTCATCCGTAAAGAGAACGTCTGCACTGAAATGAGGATTGACACATTGTTGGATGTACCATTCGCAAAAGTGTGCCCGTGGAGGCCAATCAGCTGCTGATAGTGCCTGCACACGCTGTACATCGTACGGAAACAACTGGTTCTCCCGTCGCACTCTCCATACAGTGACGTGGTCAACGTTACCTTGTACAGCAGCAACTTCTCTGACGCTGACGTCAGGGTTATCGTCAACTGCACGAAGAATCGCCTCGTCCATTGCAGGTGTCCTCGTCGTTCTAGGTTTTCCCCAGTCGCGAGTCACAGGCTGGAATGTTCCGTGCTCCCTAAGACGCCGATCAACTGCTTCGAACTTCTTCCTGTCGGGACATCTTCGTTCTGGAAATCTGTCTCGATACAAACGTACCTCGGCACGGCTATTGCCCCGTGCTAATCCATACATCAAATGCGCATCTGCCAACTCCGCATTTGTAAACATTGCACTGACTGCAAAACCACGTTCGTGATGAACACTAACCTGTTGATGCTACGTACTGATGTGCTTGACGCTGTAGAGCAATGAGTAGCATGTCAACACAAGCACAGAAGTCAACATTACCTACTGGGCCAACTGGCAGTGAATCGAGGAAGTACAGTACATACTGACGAAATTAAAATGAGCTCCAATATGGAAATTAAGCGTTTCCGGACACATGTCCACATAAAATCTTTTCTTTATTTGTGTGTGAGGAATGTTTCCTGAAAGTTTGGCAGTACTTTTTTGTAACACCCTGTATATCCACGTCTCAAACTGTGAAGCTTCTTTTCCTCCTTTCCTTCTGTGTGATTCACTTTTTTCTCAGGCAGTGTAGCTAAATGGTACGATTTAAATAATAAGTGCTACCGTCAACAGTACACGAGGATTTTTGGTGTCCGTGTCGTGGCTACAGAGGCCGCGGGCTGAGTATTTCGCCCGTGGCTCGCTGCCGATAGCGTGTGCATTGCCGCACCGGCCGCTCGATGCACGCCGCTGACGCGCATACCGTATTCCATCTGGTGCAGCAGCCGCTGCGGGATGGCTGAGCAGCGAATTTCGTTACCCCGTCTGTCCCGTGGTGCCATTCCTCCCGCTTTTTTCCCCTCTCCCGCTCCTGGCTGCCAACGTGAAATGCAAATGCGCGTCGGCGCCCGGCGCCACACACAGTTTTGACGCTTAATCCCCGCGCTGGACGCGAAGGCACGTCTGCTGCGGCGAGGGGGCGCATCAAAGGCCGCATCACGCGACAGCGAGGGCGTGCGCCGCCAATAGCGCCGCCGACGCCCCACGGCGCGCTCAAAATGCGACCTACATCGAAATAACGCCAAAGCCCGGATAACTGCAGTTCCTTTATTACTTCATCCTACTCCATAGCATGTTCGTTTCACGAAGCAGAATATTAATCGCCGAATATCATCTAGCAGGTGTTGGAGGAAAAACAGAAATACCACGATATCAGAAGCGATAAAACTTTAGTATTTATTCGCCACACATTTGACGCCTTGAGCGTTTTTTCTCTGCTTTTTTCCATGCGAAAAAATTCCATTGCAGCGAGAAGGGTTCACTGTATGAGGGACGTTCAATAAGTAATGCAATACTTTTTTCTTCCTTGGTCAATTTCGGATGAAAAACTGCGGCATTTGTTGTGGGACATTGTAAGATATTCCCGCTTCAGCCCCTATAATTTAATGGAAGTCCGATATGTGCCGGCTCTATACGTAGCCTACATCTACATCCACACTCCACAAGACACCTGACAGTGTGTGGCGGAGGGTACTTTGAGTACCTCTATCGGTTCTCCCTTCTATTCCAGTCTCGTATTGTTCGTGGAAAGAAAGATTGTCGGTATGCCTCTGTGTGGGCTCTGATCTCTCTGATTTTATCCCCATGGTCTCTTCGCGAGATATACGTAGGAGGGAGCAATATACTGCTTGACCCCTCGGTGAAGGTATGTTTTCGAAACTTCAAAAAAAGCCCGTTCCGAGGTACTGAGCGTCTCACTTGCAGAGTCTTCCACTGGAGTTTATCTATCATCTCCGTAACGCTTTCGCGACAACTAAATGAACCTGTAATGAAGCGCGCTGCTCTCCGTTGGATCTTCTCTATCTCTTCTATCAACCCTCACTACACTGGTGAGCAATATTCAAGCAGTGGGTGAACAAGTGTACTGTAACCTACTTCCTTTGTTTTCGGATTGCATTTCCTTAGGATTGTTCCAGTGAATCTCAGACTGGCATGTACTTTACCGACGACCAACTTCATATGGTCATTCCATTTTAAATCACTCCTAATGCCTACTCCCAGATAATCTATGGAATTAACTGCTTCCAGTTGCTGACCTACTGTATTGTAGCCTTCAACATGGCTTCTGTAACGGAGGTTTGTTGCCAGCAGAGGACTGGCATTGACTTTTCTTCTTTTCAATATCACAGCAACACTGATATCCACAGGCGCTTGCAGAATGTCTACAGAGACCTGGCATTGAACAAAAGCACTCTGCATCGTGATCATCACCGCCCAAGGTCGCGCAAACATGTCCGATTTCCCGCGTGCCGGCCGGCCGCACACAGCTGTGCTACCGCCAGGAAGTTGAAGAAACGACATCAACGGGTTCGTCGCCACAAAAATGAAAAACGAACTTCTCCTCTTCCATGATAATGCAAGGGCTCACACAAGTCTGCGTGACCGAGAAGAGCTCACGAAACTTCATTCGATTGTTATTCTTCATCCACCGTACATCGCTTTCCTTGAAACTTCGTTATTTCCAGCATGATTCGAAAGGAACAGTGTATGACGTCATCCGAAGACATATCAGCGGCATACAGTGAATCCTATAACCTGCAAACTTCTGTCTATTTGGCCCAGTAAAGGATGCACTCCACAGAAAGCAGTGTGTGGATGACGGGGAGTTTATTGATACAGCAAGACGTTGACTCCAACGTCGACCAGTAGATGATGATGACGATGTTTGGTATGTGAGGCGTTCAACTGCGCCGTTATCAGAGCACGTACAAATTCCGAACCTTTGCTCAGCCCAATCTCGCCACTGTCATGATGATGATGAAATGATGAAGACAACGCGAACACCCAGTCATCTCGAGGCAGGTGAAAATCCGTGACCCCGCTGGGAATCGAACCCGGGACCCCGTGCTCGCGAAGCGAGAACGCGACCGCGAGACCACGAGCTGCGGACTCTACCTGCAGAGTGATACATTGCAGCCATACAGGCCCTCCCAATAAGAGGCGTAAGGCCTTCGCACTGAACGGAGATTATGTTGAAAAATAGTACAAAAATTTTCAAATGTGTGTGAATTCTTATGGGACTTAACTGCTAAGGTCATCAGTCCCTAAGCTTACACACTACTTAACCTAAATTATCCTAAGGACAAACACACACACCCATGCCCGAGGGAGGACTCGAACATCAGCCGGGACCGTTGAAAAATAGTGTTTTGTACCTAAAAGATTAGGAAGTCGTTTCTGAAAGTATTTATATGGAGTGTAGCCATGTTAAGAAGTGAAACATGGACAATAAATAGTTTGGACAAGAAGAGAATAGAAGCTTTCGAAATGTGGTGCTACAGAAGAATGCTGAAGATCAGATAGGTAGAGCACATAACTAATGAGGAGGTATTGAACAGAATTGAGGAGAAGAGGAATTTGTGGCACAACTTGACAAGAAGAAGGGACCGGTTGCTAGGACAGGTTCTGAGGCATCAAGGGATCACAAATTTAGCATTGGAGGGCAGCGTTGAGGGTAAAAATCGTAGAGGGAGACCAAGAGATGAATACTCTAAGCAGGATGTAGGTCGCAGTAAGTACTGGGAGATGAAGAAGCTTGCACAGGATAGAGTAGCATGTAGAAATGCATCAAACCAGTCTCAGGACTGAAGACCACAACAACGACAACCCAAAAAATGAAGATGTAATATGGTATATTGGAATCCTGAATAAAACTACACCTCCTTTTACATAAAATGTTACTTATTGAACGCCCCTGGTATATATCTGTGGATGAGAGCTATTCGACAATGATGCTGCTGTCTGCAACACCAGAAGACTGAAGCGATATGTGTGGAGACCTGGAGTGGATCAGCGATTGATGAAAGGTCTTGCACTTGACCCTCAACGTAAATAAATGTAGCATTTGTGAAGTTTTTAAAGAGATATGATACTGTCCGATTACACTGTTGCTTTTGTTGATGTTCATCTTATACCCTCCTTTCAAAACACTGTCCATTCCGTTCAAATGCTCTTCCAAGTCCTTTGCTGTCTCTGACAGAATTACAATGTCATCGGCGAACCTCAAAGTTTTTATTTCTTCTCCATGGATTTTAATACCTACTCTGAACTTTTCTTTTGTTTCCCTTACTGCCTGCTCAATATACAGATTGAATAACATCGGAGAGAGGCTACAAACCTGTCTCACTCCCTTCCCAACCACTGCTTCCCTTTCATGTCCCTCGACTCTTATAACTGCCATCTGGTTTCTGTACAAATTGTAAATAGCCTTTCGCTCCCTGCATTTTACTCCTGCGACCTTCAGAATTTGAAAGAGAGTATTCCAGTCAACATTGTCAAAAGCTTTCTCTAAGTCTACAAATGCTAGAAACGTATGTTTGCCTTTCCTTAATCTTTCTTCTAAGATAAGTCTTAGGGTCAGTATTGCCTCACGTGTTCCAACATTTCTACGGAATCCAAATTGATCTTCCCCGAGGTCGGCTTCTATCAGTTTTCCATTCGTCTCTAAAGAATTCGCGTTAGTATTTTGCAGCCGTGACTTATTAAACTGATAGTTCGGTAATTTTCACATCTGTCAACACCTGCTTTCTTTGGGATTGGAATTATTATATTCTTCTTGAAGTCTGTGGATATTTCGCCTGTCTCATACATTTTGCTCACCAGATGGTAGAGTTTTGTCAGGACTGGCTCTCCCAAGGCTATCAGTAGTTCTAATGATATGTTGTCTACTCCTGGGACCTTGTTTCGAATTAGGTCTTTCAGTGCTCTGTCAAACTCTTCACGCAGTATCATATCTCCCATTTCATCTTCATCTATATCCTCTTCCATTTCCACAATATTGTCCTCAAGTACATCGCCCTTGTATAGATCCTCTATATACTCCTTCCACCTTTCTGCTTTCCCTTCTTTGCTTAGAACTGGGTTTCCATCTGAGCTCCTGATATTCATACAAGTGGTTCTCTTGTCTCCAAAGGTCTCTTTGATTTTCCTGTAGGCATTATCTACCTTACCCCTAGTGAGATAAGCCTCTACATCCTTACATTTGTCCTCTAGCCATCCCTGCTTAGCCATTTTGCACTTCCTGTCGATCTCATTTTTGAGACGTTTGTATTCTTTTTTGCCTGCTTCATGTACTGCATTATTGTATTTTCTCCTTTCATCAATTAAACTCATTATCTCTTCTGTTACCCAAGGATTTCTACTAGCCCCCGTCCTTTTACCTACTTGATCCTCTGCTGCCTTCACTATTTCATCCCTGAAAGCTACCCATTCTTCTTCTACTGTATTTCTTTCCCCCATTCCTGTCAATTGTTCCCTTATGGTCTCCCTGAAATTCTGTACAACCTGTGGTTCTTTCAGTTTATCCAGGTCCCATCTCCTTAAATTCCCACCTTTTGCAGTTTCTTCAGTTTTAATCTACAGTTCATAACCAATAGATTGTGGCCACAGTCCACATCTGCTCCTGGAAATGTCTTACAATTTGAAACCTGGTTCCTAAATCTCTGTCTTACCGTTATATAATCTATCTGAAGCCTTTTAGTATCTCCAGGGTTCTTCCATGTACACAACCTTCTTTCATGATTCTTTCCAAGTAGCCCAACATAACCATTGTCAGCAGCCACTGATCGGTTCAGCTGGACCAGAGGACCCAGTGCACTCTACGTAAACTTCACTAGCTTGAGCAGTGCCTTGTTGACAACTTGGGTCCAGGGCTTTGTGGTGTCTGCGCCACACTCAAACCATATCATCAGCTCTTACCAACACTGATATCGGGACACGTCTGACTAGGGCACAGTTTTCCAGTCGTCTGGGGTCCAAACGAAATGGTCTCAAGCTCAGGATTGGGGCTGTAGGGCGGTGTCGTGCTGTCAGCAAATGCACTCTCGTCAGTCGTCTGCTGCCATAGTCTAATGACGCCAAATTTCACCGCTGCTCTCTGTGGGTAATTGACGGCCGTCGGCCTGTGCCGGTGCGTTGTCCAAGTTGAGAGGTACCGCCTGAAAGTTTGTATTCTCGACACACTCTTGACGCTGTGGATCTCTGAATATTGGATTCTCTAACGATTACCGATATAGAATGCCCCATACATCTAGCTCCAATTACCATTTCACGTTCAAAGCTTGTTAACTCCCGACATGCGGCCAAAATCACGTCAGAAACCTCCCCCCCCCCCACCCCCCCAACCCCCCCCCCCCCCCCCCCCCACACACTCACACATGAATCACCTGAGTCCAAATGACTGCTTTGCCGATGCACTTCCCTTTTACAACTTGTGTACGCTACACTAGCGCCATCTGTATATGTTCCTATCACTATCCCATGACTTTTGCCACCGAGCGAGGTGGCGCAGTGGTTAGCACACTGGACTCGCATTTGGGAGGGCGAAAGTTCAGATTCGCATCCGCCCGTCCTGCTTTAGGTTGTCCGCGATTTCCCTAAATCACTTCAGGAAAATGCCGGGATGGATCCTTTGAAGGGGCACGGCTGAGTTCCTTCCCCATCATTCCCTAATTCGATGGGACCGATAACCTCGCTGTCTGGTCCCCTCCCCCAAATCAACCATCAGAACACAATTAGCTCACAACGCAAAAAGATATGGGTAAGCTAACGAATATACGCATTGTCATTGTAAATCTTCAACGAGTAACATTTTGCAGAAAATACTACAAATAGTTTAAATATTCATCAGCGCACTAAAATGTCCAAACGACTGGTTATCCAAGTCTATTTTAAGAATGGGAGGGACATGCGTAACACAAAGCTGGAACTGTAATAGAACGAATATTGTCCGACAGATCTTCGTCCATTTAATTTACAACAACACGTTGGATCTTCATTCCAATAAATTTAATCGCCGTTTATGACCCGGTTAATGAAATGCAAACGGAAGAGCGTGGTAAAACATCCATCGCTCTTTGGACGTCTTAAAATTACTATTTTGCTTGTCCTAATATATTATAGCAAGGAAGAACCATTGCCAAAAGTTTTGAAGCAGAATAGACGACCACGTCCTACCATGGTTGATGATTTCGTATCTTTCCTGGCTACAAGCTACCCGCCTCCGAGCATCCAACATTTGTGACGCACATTTCTTCCTTTTGCCCAACTGCGGTATTCATCCACGGATTGAAAATATGTCTGCATTAACACTGGTCTAAAATACACTCCTGGAAATGGAAAAATGAACACATTGACACCGGTGTGTCAGACCCACCATACTTGCTCCGGACACTGCGAGAGGGCTGTACAAGCAATGATCACACGCACAGCACAGCGGGCACACCAGGAACCGCGGTGTTGGCCGTCGAATGGCGCTAGCTGCGCAGCATTTGTGCAGCGCCGCCGTCAGTGTCAGCCAGTTTGCCGTGGCATACGGAGCTCCATCGCAGTCTTTAACACTGGTAGCATGCCGCGACAGCGTGGACGTGAACCGTATGTGCAGTTGACGGACTTTGAGCGAGGGCGTATAGTGGGCATGCCGGAGGCCGGGTGGACGTACCGCCGAATTGCTCAACACGTGGGGCGTGAGGTCTCCACAATACATCGATGTTGTCGCCAGTGGTCGGCGGTAAGTGCACGTGCCCGTCGACCTGGGACCGGACCGCAGCGACGCACGGATGCACGCCAAGACCGTAGGATCCTACGCAGTGCCGTAGGGGACCGCACCGCCACTTCCCAGCAAATTAGGGAGACTGTTGCTCCTGGGGTATCGGGGAGGACCATTCGCAACCGTCTCCATGAAGCTGGGCTACGGTCCCGCACACCGTTAGGCCGTCTTCCGCTCACGCCCCAACATCGTGCAGCCCGCCTCCAGTGGTGTCGCGACAGGCGCGAATGGAGGGACGAATGGAGACGTGTCGTCTTCAGCGATGAGAGTCGCTTCTGCCTTGGTGCCAATGATGGTCGTATGCGTGTTTGGCGCCGTGCAGGTGAGCGCCACAATCAGGACTGCATACGACCGAGGCACACGGGGCCAACACCCGGCATCATGGTGTGGGGAGCGATCTCCTACACTGGCCGTACACCACTGGTGATCGTCGAGGGGACACTGAATAGTGCACGGTACATCCAAACCGTCATCGAACCCATCGTTCTACCATTCCTAGACCGGCAAGGGAACTTGCTGTTCCAACAGGACAATGCACGTCCGCATGTATCCCGTGCCACCCAACGTGCTCTAGAAGGTGTAAGTCAACTACCCTGGACAGCAAGATCTCCGGATCTGTCCCACATTGAGCATGTTTGGGACTGGATGAAGCGTCGTCTCACGCGGTCTGCACGTCCAGCACGAACGCTGGTCCAACTGAGGCGCCAGGTGGAAATGGCATGGCAAGCCGTTCCACAGGACTACATCCAGCATCTCTACGATCGTCTCCATGGGAGAATAGCAGCCTGCATTGCTGCGAAAGGTGGATATACACTGTACTAGTGCCGACATTGTGCATGCTCTGTTGCCTGTGTCTATGTGCCTGTGGTTCTGTCAGTGTGATCATGTGATGTATCTGACCCCAGGAATGTGTCAATAAAGTTTCCCCTTCCTGGGACAATGAATTCACGGTGTTCTTATTTCAATTTCCAGGAGTGTATCTTTATCCGTAACGTATAACCTGAATTTAGCTCTTATTATGCTATCTGCATCGCAGAAATTCTCCTTGCAGTGCACTACATGAAAAATTCCTTCCTCTGGTCCATATTTAATTTTTCAACCCATGTACTTCATACCTGAATATACAACAAGGTTTTCATCACTTAAATTCGTGAAGAGACAAGTAAAATTTTTCGTTCCTTTTAGAACTGTCAGAACAAACGAAACAATTAGAGCGCACAGCGAGACCGTTCCCAGTTAATAGCTAAACAGTCTTTCATTCGGTAAGTGTCAGACATGTGATGTTACAGAAGTGATAAAGATCAAGTGAGCATACAATATACGATACGACAGAACAGTTGAAGAGAGAACTCTGTGGATTTTGTTGCAATAAAAATGACAAAAATATCATTAGATGCGCTGATGTGCTTAATTAGGAAATGAGGGGTCATTAGAAGTGGCAAAACCCTGGGCTGTAACAGTTACTGGGAGAACCTATAAAGATGGTCATGCGTGTTATAAAACATAGTGTGCAGCGGTCAAAAATGGTTCAAATGGCTCTGAGCACTATGGGACTCAACTGCTGTGGTCATAAGTCCCCTAGAACTTAGAACTACTTAAACCTAACTAACCTAAGGACATCACACACATCCATGCCCGAGGCAGGATTCGAACCTGCGACCGTAACGGTCGTGCGGTTCCAGACTGTAGCGCCTTTAACCGCTCGGCCACTCTGGCCGGCTAGTGCAGCAGTCAGTCATCCTTTTTAGATTTTATTATGCAAATACAGATTTCGGCTAGTAGTTAGCCATTCTCAATGGATCAATGGATGTAAGTCCCTGTTGTTAGGGCGTCAGTCACAGTTCTTTGAGTCATAGAACTGAGACTGACGCCCGAACAACAGGGACTTACATGCATTGAGAATAAAAAAAAATTGCACGTTGAGAATGGCTAACTACTAGCCGAAATCTGGATTTACATAATAAAATCTAAAAAGGATGACTAATTGCTGCACCCTGTAATTTATAAGTCACATACAGTCGGCGAGTGCATTTACTTTCCGACTAGAAGGTTACCCGATGGTCATGCTTGTATTGAAAAAGATATAGAAGATGAAACAAAGCGAGTAAAATAAAGAAAGCAAAATAAATGATTTCTACAGTAAAAGTTACTAACTTTATATAGTATATGCACAATTTTGAAACATTTTGTTACGAATTCATTTTCCAGTGTGCGCTTCACACTTACGCAAGAGAAGTTCAATCACATAAGATTGTAAAACTTGACGGGGGAGAAACAAGTGCTGTACTTTTTGGCTCATAATGAAACCCATCTCAAAATAAATTTAGGGACAAATAAGAAAAAAAAGCATTTTTTTCAGGAACACGTTTCGGTTGGGATTTTTGCGGTGATTTTTTTCGTCGTATTCTAAAAGGCAACCACATCAACAATAATTCATGGAAGTCCTCAGCTGCTTACATTTATCTCGGTGAGGATAATAAAAGAACCCAATCGTGATGACGTATAAGTGTATGAAGCATACAGTTCAACATAAGAAAGCAAATTAGAGGAGCCGCCCGTGATGGTCGAGCGGTTCTAGACGCTTCAGTCTGGAACCGCCGACCGCTACGGTCGCAGCTTCGAATCCTGCCTCGGTCATGGATATGTGTGATGTCCTTAGGTTAGTTAGGTTTAAGTAGTTCTAAGTTCTAGGGTACTGATGACCTCAGCTGTTAAGTCCCATAGTGCTCAGAGCCATTTGAACCATTTTTGAAACTAGGACAAGTAGTGACACAGCTGCAGACTTTCCATCCTCCATTTAGTTGGTTACTTACACACGGGAATGCGAGTTATTCGTGGGAAACACCCTGATTTTCCCGTTTTGTTGATCAAATAATCATGCATCTACTGTACGAAGGAGGCCATTTAGTGTCGAAAAGTTCGAATTACAATGTCGCGAGAATAAGTAGCAAATTCATACGCCTCCTTTCTTTCTCTTATTTTCCTATGAGATTTCACTGGTCATTCTAAAGCTCGTTCATTTGTGAAGCAATGAAGTACGCTCGTTACATTTTGATTTACGACACTTTCTTCCTTTAAGACCCTGCTACAATACTGATCCAATTAATCAGTGATTAATTTAAACTGGTCTCAACAGTCCGGTTCAGCCTGGAGTGTAACCCTCAATCTGTCTAATTTGGTGGTATCGACCTGTTCTTTTCTCAGTGGCTCCGATCGTAAATCATCAGGTGCTTAACGTTTACTGCGAGATAAATGGTAGTTTACTGAAATTGCGACGTCCTTCATTCCACCCAACCCGTCAAATTAGAACTGAGCTTTACTAGAGGAGTGGCGAGTTTGTAAAGACTTTCAGAAAATTGTATCATGGTTCTTGTTACGGACTGAAAGTTATCAATAAAGATTCTTAAATACCGGTAAACATAAAATATTGTTCCGCACGCAACTACTGAAATTAATAACCATTTTGGCAAAAACATAAATAATGAGCTATTTACACAACAACTATGGAATCCGAGACCGCACAAGTAAAACATCGGATCATGTTTAGTTCCGCAACTGTTTTAATTTATCGGGGTTATATTTAGCATTCCTACTCGGAGATATTTTAGCCTGTAGAGAATTCAGTACCTACACGGCCTGCTTTCTAGTCTCACTAACAGGACTGATAACTAGTCCTACCTTAGGCGCTTCACGAAACAAAAAAATCCAGTAGCTTTTCACTACACAATTAATCACTCACTACTACAATCAGTCAGGTACGTACCTAGAGGTAACTACTCGTAAAGAAAAAAAGTGGAACTAGCATACATATTCTGTCATAGCAATCCAAGTAGAAGCAGTAAAACTGTAAGAAGAATACTGATGTTCACCTACAAAAGAGATCTCTTACAAAACACAGGAGTGTGGGTTGTACAGTGCGTTGTAGTAACAGGAGCCACCATGCGTATGTAAAGAAGGACCCTGTTTACAGAGATGCTTGATTGACTAGGAGGACGCTTTAAGACAAATGCTGAGAAATTTAATTGGCAGAATCTGTATGTATCGCGAAAACTTGCTCTGAAAATTCCAAGAGCCCACTTTTTTCCCACTTCATTTATCCGACTGGTATGATGCTGCCTCTCATACGCAAACCTCTTATTTCAGAGTAGCAGTTGCACTAAACGTCCTCGGTTACTTGGTAGATACAGTCCAATCCCTGTCATCCCCTACAGTTTTCCCCTCTACAGTTCCCGCCAGTACAATGGATCTATTTCCCTAATGTCTTAACAACTGTGAAGTCGTCGTGTCTCTTCCTCTTGTCAGTGTTTTCCACATGTTCCTTCCTTCGTCGTTTCTGCAGAGATCCTTCTCTTTCCTTATTTTGTCAGTCAAATGGTTCAAATGGTTCAAATGGCTCTGAGCACTATGGGACTCAACTGCTGAGGTCATTAGTCCCCTAGAACTTAGAACTAGTTAAACCTAACTAACCTAAGGACATCACACACATCCATGCCCGAGGCAGGATTCGAACCTGCGACCGTAGCGGTCTCGCGGTTCCAGACTGCAGCGCCAGAACCGCGCGGCCACTTCGGCCGGCTTTTGTCAGTCCATCTGATTTTCAACATACTGCATCCCAAACGTTTCGGTTTCCTTCCGTTCCGACTTTCCAATTGTTCATGCTTTTTTTCACTATTACATAGTGCTGTGCTCCAGACATATGTTCTCAGAAATTTCTTCCTCAAATTAAGACCTATGTTTGATAACAGGAGACTTCTCTTAGTCAGGATTTCTCTTTTGCCAGTGCTAGTCTACATTTTAAAACCTCCTTCCTCTGTCCGTCATGGGTTATTTTGCTGTCTAGTTTGCAGAATTCCTCAAATTCATCAATTTTGTGATGACCAATTTCTATGTTTAGTTTCTCACTATTCTCATTTCTAATACTTCTCATTACATTTATCTAATTCCTGTTTACCATCAGTCTTTATTCTATACTCATTACACTGTTCAACACATAGTGAAATTATTCTTCACTTTCAAAAAAAAAGAAAAAAAAATGGTTCAAATGGCTCTGAGCACTATGGGACTAAACTTATAAGGTCATCAGTCTCCTAGAACTTAGAATTACTTAAACCTAACTAAACTAAGAACATCACACACATCCATGCCCGAGGTAGGATTCGAACCTGCGACCGTAGCGGTTGCACGATTCCAGACCGTAGCATCTAGAACCGCTCGGCCACCCCGGCCGCCCTTCACTTTCACTGAGCATAGTCCTGTCATCAGCGAATTTTATCACTAATATCCTTTCATCTTGAATTTTAACCACATTCTCGAACCATTCTTTTACTCCAGTCTTAGCTTCTTCAAAGTATAAACTGAACAGCAGGGGCTAAAGGCAACGTCCCTATCTTATCGCTTTTCAATCCGAGCACTTCGTTCTTGGTCTTCCAGTCTTATTGTTTCATCTCGGTACTTCTACGTCATCTACTAGCCTACTTTTCCTCAGAATTTCGAATATCTTGCTGCATTTTACAATACCGAACGCTTTTTCCAGATCGATAAATCCTATAAACGCCTCTTCATTTCCCATCAGTCATACTTCCATTATCAACCGTAACGTCAAAACTGCCTCTCTGGTGCCCTTACCTTCTCTAAAGCCAAAATGATCATCATCTAACCGCTCCGTAACTTCCTTTTAAATATTCTGTGTATTCTTCTTGTCGGCGGCTTTGGATGCACGATGTATTAAGCTATCGTATCTTCGAACTTACGCCGATGAAATTTTTCCGGAAGTCTGATAGTATGCGACCACACCAATTTGAATAACCGTGTGCTTGTCACTTCTCGCAATGACTTTAGAAATTCCGGCGGAATATTATGTATCACTACCGCCATATTTGATCTCATATCCTCCAGGGCTCTTCTGGATTCTGACAATAATAATGAATCCCCTGTGTTTTCCATATTGATTCCAGTTTCTTCTTCTCTCTCGTCATTAGACAAACCTCCCCTCTTACAGAGGCGATCACTGTGTTTAACAATGGAATTCACACTACACTGTTGATGTTACAGACCTTGCTTTTAATTTACCGAAGGTTGTTTTGACTTTTCTACATGTTGAGTCAGTCCTCTAAACGTTCTTTTTTTGACTTCTTCACATTTTTCCTAGAGCCATTAACCTTTGGCTGCCGTGCATCCGATTTGTAGTCCCCTAAATGATGCCTAAATTAGGCAAATAGTTGTAGGAGTTAAGAGGTTACTGTATTTCATTTTTAACAGATTTTATGATGATGGTGTTATGATGAAATTCATAATGACGAGATGATAAAACAAATTACTTTGGTAAAGAAAGGCTAGTGCATTTCTATTCAGTGCTAAAATGGTCTCAGATCTTATAGCAGTGTTCTTTTCTAAAGTGGTAGAATTTATAAAAGGTGAATAAAGAGGAGCAGACTGTCTGCTTTCTTTGTAGCCCATCTTCGTGTTGGTGAATGGTTAATATGTGTGAGAGCATCCGTTGTTCCCTACGCAGCATTCACTAGGGGGACTTAAGTCGGAGAAAAGAAGGCTGATACCACCCTAGGGAACAAGGAGCCCCGACTTAATCAGCAGAGGCTTCAACCCTAACAAGGACAGTTTTCACTCGTTCCTCGTTGCCCACCATCATAAGCTGAGATGCTGAGAGACGCGTTACCAGTCATTGTGTACTACCCTTGCCTCTTTTCCTCATTCTGACGGCAGGACTAACATTGTGTTTCTCTCCTCGGCGTGTCTTCGCAGCGTCGCGGGAAGACTGGGACTCTGCGACTCCCCTAGTCAGTCTCCCCTTGATTATAATCAATGAGTCCACCCTCCCGAGGCATTACTCCAACGAGGGGAGCGTCCCCACCCGAAACCTCTAGGTGTGGGCAACACAATAAATACCGAATTTTCGAGAACAGTGCGACTTTCGTACAAGTCGAAGGCCGTGTCTGGAAATGAAGCATTGGGAAGCAGCACATCTTTGCTACGATTTGTAGGTTGCTTTGAAAACATCGCTCATTGTCTTACTCCCGATCTTGTACTTACACGGCTGTCGCTGTTCGAATATAAATGTCGATGCCATCAGTACTACAACTCAGCAGTTAAACATTAAAAAAAAACATCAAAATTGGCCTTTGATGTATACTATCGAATATCTGAATAATGCTTCTAAGTACAAATATCGAGCGCTAAATATCGTCAGAATAACATCTCTCATGGGCACACCGAAAAGAAAACTCTACCTCCCTCCCCCCCCCATCACCCCCTACCCCATCCCTCCAAAAGCCTCACCTTCCACCACTCCTACTATGCCCCCCCCCCATCACCCCCTACCCCATCCCTCCAAAAGCCTCACCTTCCACCACTCCTACTATGCCCCCCCCCCCCACACCCAGTTCAATCAGCCAACTTTCACTAAATGCATGTCTCTAAATTATACTGTATTCTAACAGATATTAGCTAATTCTACTGTGGCGTCTCGGGGCAGGTTTACTACACCAAACTAGACTCGGTGTGACTTGCATGGTGCAGTCAGGACGTTAACGACAATATGGACTTTTTTTTTTTTTTTGAGTACATCATATTCGCCGTTGACTGTAGAAATTATTTATTTTACAACTTTAATTTCGGCCTTTGGCCCATTTACAAGTGAGCAAAATATTTAGCTTCAGCATATTTCAAACTTTAAAATCGTTTGACATTTATACAATAGTCATCGTAGAAACAGGGCTTTTCGCCTTAGAAATACAGTAACATCAGACGAGTGCGAAGCTCAGTACATGTGCACTTGTTTGATGTTACTGTACTTCTAAAGTGAAAAGGCCTATATATGAAGATGTCCTGTATACATGTCAGAGGATTTTAAAATCTGACACGTGCTGAGGCTAAATTATTGTAACACCACTTGAAAATGGTCCAGAGACAGAAATGACAATTGTGAAATAAATAATTTGCACAATAAACGTCGAATAATATGTACTTTAAAAATTAATCACTGTGAGCCCCGACCATGAGAAGTTAATTGATGTACTTTTAGGTTGACCTTTTCTTTTGTCAGCCTTTGCAGTGGAGACGAGAGGGAGTAAATCTCCTTGGCTGGAGAGGATTAGGTTATAGAAGGTTGGTAACTGCCATGGCGTTGGCAGGAACGGTTTGCTGAAATAGGAAGTTAATAACCTTCCTTTAATCTTTATATCTGAAATGCCTGGGCTAGCAGGGCAGAGCGGATCAGGTTGTGGAAAGGGGCTAAAATAGGTTGCTGTCAGTTGCGCTCAACATACAAACTTTATCTATCAACACACAATATTACAACAAGGATGGAAAACACTCAAAATTTTAATCGGCCTCCTTTGATTAACTTTAGATCGGGTGAAGGCCACACTCGAAATCCAGGACACAATGCCTAAGCAAGAAAGTGAAATACAAGGTTCTTCTGGAGGTTTCACCCAAGAATATTTTCTAAATCTTCAATCGAAATCGGTTGAAGGCCTTAGCAATTTAATTTTAATTGAACTTGGCTGTAGTCATATTGAGCAATAAGAAGAGTTTCAGTCAAAAGGCATAAGGCCTTATCTTAAAACATTTCATGCAAAATTCGGCTGAAGGCCCCATACAAAAGCATAACAATCTTATGCCTTAAGGGAAAGACAAGAACATTAATTAAAGAGATATTAAAACTCGGCTGAAGGCCACATATCAACAAAATATGTTGAATGGCTTAAGGCCTAGAAAAAGAGTTTCAATTTAAAAGGCAGAAGGCCTTATCTCGAAACATCTCATGTAAAATTCTGCTGAAGGCCACATATAAAAGAATAACAATCTGATGCCTTAAGGCCAAGTTAAGAACATTAATTTAAGAGATACTGATACTCGGCTGAATTTCAACACATCAACCAAATAACTAAGGCACAAACAGGGAGATTAGTATGCAACACACAAGGAACGGCGCTCAGAAGTTTCCAAGGGTCGGTCTGGGATTGTAACACTAACGCCCGTTTAGGTGAGACAGGCAGCCTGCCCAGCGACTTTTAATCTGAAGGCAACCCAACTGGCAGACTGCCGACTGACCAATCAACAAAATTATTTCAGCTCCACGCAACCAGCAAAATGACCACAAAATTTCAATATAACGAAATACAAAATATTGGCGCCTACAACGATCAACAACACCTCAGCTATCGAACTAAACGCCGCACTGGACTGCAACAACATGACTTGGAAAATCCACTGCCGAAAATTACGTCAACAACCATGGCAGGTAACCGTAACGTCAACGGCCACAAGGCAGAAAATACCGGTGGTCAGCTTCAATAACAAGGAATAAATTAAGTTCAGCTAAACTCCACAGGAAGACGGTTGGAATCTTGGCCGACTTGAATACACACACGTTGTTGCTCACGGGAATGTCCCAAAAGCGACAACCAGGATCAAACGAAGAAATGGAAGCAGTTGAGGCTCGATAGTAGGTTAAGTGAGGAGCCAACTTTCATGTCCAAGATCGTTGGGCGACGAACTTCGTAACACTCTCAAGGAGCACCTCACACTCCAACCGCGCGTGCACACCACCAGCGGATCCGGCCAGAGCACGCGCGACGGAGACTTCTTTAAAATGCTTTTTTTATTCCAGTCTCTGATCACAAATGAATTCTTTAGACGATGCCGTTTTCAGTCTATAATGAGCATCTTCAGATCTACAATATATAAATATATACATACAGTGAGCAGTGTGTCTTTTAACATAAAACAGCAATATGTACCACAATATACTGTCATACACCAGGAAAATGTACGGATAAAATATGGTATAACGTACCATTTTTACACCATGTCCTACAGTGATACGGCCATAATGGCACCGTCAAAACATATAAATATAATTAGCATAGCATCGTCACATAGATTTAAAATATGGTGTAAAATAGGCCACATCGTCCACATAGTGATTATTGCCAACTAGCTACTGAGGTACAGTAGCATCCAGAAACCTGTTTGCCTACACCCTCCATAGATGTCATATAGACATTTTATCTTCCATAAGCAATTTATAGGTTGCCACAGGCAATGTATTGCGCTATATTAATTGTTGACCGTAAATTCACCATAAAAAAGGGTTGGACCTATACTCTTCATATATTTTCTTTTAATAATTTTCCATGGGTAACTGCATTCATCTTTTAATGTATCACAACTGGTTTCTGCGATAGTCATCAATTTTAATAAGTCTACTACATGCATTTTATCTAATGTGCTTTTATCAGATTATCTTTTTGCATAAATGATGACTACATGTAAGCAAGCCCACAGTAGCGACATCTAGGGAGAGTGTAGGCAAACAGGTTTCTGGATGCTATTGTACCTCGGTAGCTAGTTGGACGATGTGGCCTATTCTACACCATATTTTAAATCTATGTCACGATGCTACGCTGTTTATATTTATATGTTTTGACGATGCCATTACGGTCGTATCACTTTAGGACATGGTGTAAAAAAGGTACGTTATACCATATTCTATCCGTACATTTCCCTGGTGTATGACAGTATATTGTGATACATATTGCTGTTTTATGTTAAAAGACACACTGCTCACTGTATGTATATATTTATATATTTTAGATCTGAAGATGGTCATTACAGACTGAAAACGGTCATCGTCTAAAGAATTCATTTGTGATCAGAGACTGGAATAAAAAAGCATTTTACAGTATTGGATCACTGTTTGTACACGCAATTATGTCGCAGTTGGGGAGGCTTCTTTGCTGCTCCACGCCAGCCGACCGACTACCCAGGCGCGGAAGTGGTGAAAGGACCAAATATACGTTGGCCGATGAGACGACCAACCGAACGACCAACCAACGGTCGTCCCGCTCCAATCTCCCTCCGTCGGACAGTTCATGCGTGTCGCCAGCTGTCGGCGAGCACTGGCTCTCTGCGCCTCACCGGCGCTCTTTCCCCGACTTCACTGTTGCTCCGTCCCGACTGCACTGCTGGTCCGCCTCCAACAGACCGCCAGACACACGACGACCCGGAAATACTATCGGTCCCCCAGAGATGGTACGACAGTGAACTTATTGATACACGCTGCTGCTGCCGCTCACGGGCAAGTGAGGCAGGAAGTTAGTGACGCCAGTAAATTGGATAAGAAAACGAGGCGGCAGTACCGTAATAGAAGATGAGAAACAATAAATGGCATGAACACAAGCCGTGCATGGCTTAATGTTGTTCTAACAAACACAATTGTTTAGCGAGCTGTTGGACCAAAACTCCTTACCAGAATGTTGGATGCTCGCAATAATTACTAGTAAGGATTTGCACCGGAGACGATGAAACGTCCCCTTAGAAAAATTATGCATGACTGTGCTTAAACTGACACTGAAGTGTTGGCAGAAGAGCCAACACCGTGTTGCTAGAGGAGGCCGAAATGCACGCTTTTAAGCTCACACAGATTGGCGTAAGGTCTGGAACAAGGTAAAGTAATTATCCTATAAAGAAAAGAACGTAGTTCTTGGAATACTTAACTTTAATCCATAATTGGAGAACATCGCTCTTGTTTGTACATGCTTCACACGATAAATATCAAATGCTATGACGCCTTGCTAGGTCGTAGCAAATGACGTAGCTGAAGGCTATTCTAACTATCGTCTCGGCAAATGAGAGCGTAATTTGTCAGTGCAGCTTCGCTAGCAAAGTCTGCTGTACAACTGGGGCGAGTGCTAGGAAGGCTCTATAGACCTGCCGTGTGGTGGCGCTCGGTCTGCAATCACTGACAGTGGCGACACGCGGGTCCGACGTATACTAGCGGACCGCGGCCGATTTAAAGGCTACCACCTAGCAAGTGTGGTGTCTGGCGGTGACACCACAGACACACAATATTTTTTAGCGCAACGCAATCTGACTTTCAATAATCCCTACAAAAGAATGGCCCCGACTAACATTAACCTATACCTTTCACAAATCACTTACCTCACAAGAATCTTCGTTACTCGAACTACTGCAATACAGCGAGCGCCACTACTGCCAGCTAAATAAAAGATTCTAACTACTGAAGGCACTAACTACTGATAGGCATAGTTAGCAAATGAAAGATTTTGATAGAGAACGAACGATGTATTTACCTTAATAGTGTTCAAAAGTCATAATATATATAGCAGTTCATGACATCCATTCTTACAAATGTACTGTTTCTGATGGACACACGTCCATATCATCCGCTCTCAAAAATCCGCCATCTCACTTCCCCACCCCCACCACTGCTGGCGGCTCACCTCCAACTGCGCAACGCTACGCGCTGTTAACATGCAGCTGCCCGACACTACAATAGCCAACAACAATGCAAACCAGCCACAGACTGCACACAGCACAGCCAGTGATTTTCATACAGAGCGCTACGTGGCGTTACCAATAAAAAAACCTACACAGCCTACTTACAACGAGTACTTGCGATGCCACTCGTTTTGCTAACTGCCGGACACTTGGCCTACCTGCCGACCGATGTGGCCGAGCGGTTCTAGGCGCTTCAGTCTGGAACCGCGCGACCTTTACGATCGCAGGTTCGAATCCTGCCTCGGGCATGGATGTGTGTGATGTCCTTGGGTTAGTTAGGTTTAAGTAGTTCTAAATTCTAGGGGACTGATGACCTCAGAAGTAAAGTCCCATAGTGCTCAGAGCCATTTGAACCATTTTTGAGAAAAAGAATTAGAACATCGTCATAGTAGCAAAGGCTACGAAACCTTCGGACAATTCTTGTGGAAGCAGGGGCATTTGATTGAGTCCTACTACAACGATGAGTCAAAACAGTACGATCACCTACTAAATAGCGTGCTGGTTCACCACTGTCGTCAGATCCGCTACATATCGTGGCGTGTCCTGCTTAAGAGAACAGACCAGCTTCTGACCACATTCTGTGATGAGGCATGGACGTCCAACACTTTTTCACCTACTCGTAGTTTCACCGTATTTCAGCTAGTTTCCGTACATACTCACTACAACAGCTGTTTTCGGAATGCTCTTTCCCATACGACGGTCTGTAACCTTCTGCTCTTCGTCAAAGTCACTTATGTCAGTGAATTTCCTCATTAGCGGTCCCGTATAGTCACTAGAATGATTCCTCATTCGTCTCTGCTCCGCTTATATTGCCATAAAATAATGGAATTACTGCTGTAAAACAATTTATTTAAAAAACATGTACTTTAGTTTTGGTCACTCTCAGAATCCTCCTGTAGTGATACAACACGTCCAGTGATGGAATTCTTCCTCTGTGCATTCCTTGATAATGGGTGCAGCTTTTTCTTTCACTGCATCATCGAACTGAAATCTGGTTCTTTTAATGAGGATTTGACCTTAAGAGATAGATAAAAGTCACAAGGTGCTTGGTTAGGTCAGTAAGGTGAGTGGTCTAACACTGTACTTCGGTGGATACCTATTAAGAGACAATTCTATATGAGCCGGTACGTTGTCTTGTTGTCGAAGACGTTGACTTGTTCTTCCACAATTCGTGTCTTTTTTTTTCTTATTGTCTCACGGAGTGGTGTAGAAACTTCAGGGTAGTGATGTTGATTCATAGTTTGACCTTCAGGATCGCGGGGAAGGAACAAATTTCCATGAATATCGAAAAAAAAATCATCAGCACTTTGAATCTTGATTTTCTCATTCGAGTATTTTCGCTCTGATTGAAGTTGGGCCGTTCAATTGCGTGGATTGGCGCTTAGTTTCTGGATCATAAGTTAAAAATTAAGATTTGTCACACGTTATAGCTCTTTCCAAGAAATTAGGATAAATTTTAACAGCATTCAGTAAGTATAAACATTGTCAAGAGATCTTTTTGTTCTATTGTGAGAATTTTCAGCACCAATTCCGTTCTCATGTTAAAGTAGGTGTACGAAATTTACCTTACGCATTCGTTGTCATTTTGAACAGTTTCAGCAATCGATTGAGTACTCAACCGACAGTCAAATCGAATCAGATTACCTACTTCTTCGATATGTTCATCTTTTTATGATACTGAACTGCGTTCCAGGCGCCTTATCGGCCATCTTGATAAAGCCTGAACCACTGAAAAACTCGTGTACGTGATAAACAGCCCTCACCATACACTTCACTTACTAAAAAATAGGTTTCAGTAGCAATTTTTCCAAGATTCATGTGAAACTTTATGACACTTCGTTGCTCTATTACTACGTTTATCACCGTTTCGGTGAAAGAAACTAACTTCTCAAACAAATGAAGGCCACGGCCACACGGTTTCGTCTACAGACAACAGAGATGCCGCATTCGATCGAAAAGGCTTCAAGTTTCACAGCTACTAAGCGTTCATCTTCGGCGCATGCGTACTTACTCTGTGACAGTGTCATTCCCTCGAATACCTTCCTTAACGCGTCACTATCACGTGGTACTCAGTCTCGCGGTAGTCAGTCGCCATAACGTTTTTTGATCAGCTGTATATCTAACGGTTAGGAAAAGTCCTTCGTAAATGCTGACAGATAGCCGTATCAGAAATCATCACCTCATGTTTGCGTATTATTGCACCTCGCCGTAAAACCCAACGAAAAATTCACCGGCTGTCTGAATCACGGATTAATTTAGGTCTCACCACGGTGTCTTTATCCCACGCCTACTGGCGGTAACACAGATAATCCAAACAAAATCAAATCTGCATCTCAGAGTTTCAGGGTGAGGGGAAAGGATTTAACCAGTTCTTTCCAATTAGATGCAGATATTGTTCGTTGTCAGATCCCATTTATAGTTGGGGTTATCCATCAGCAGAGGTATATGAAGGAGTTAGTCGTTGGTATTAAAAGTAGTAGCTAATAAAACAGTGATGGATGCATGCCTGATGTTTGTGTTGAACTCTGCCTTGTTAATCTATCTTAACAGAGCTCAAGTGATGTGTGGTTGAGGAAGGAAGCCTAGGCAACTGACTGTCCCTAATACAGAGTCATCTGTATCTGTGACCATTTAGCAAGGTTGTAGCCAGGATTTTTTCAGTGGAGACGGGGTGGGGTGTCCGATCTGTTAAATAGTGTAAGTAGGCTGTTTAGGTTTTTATGTTGGTAATGACACGTAGTGCTCTGTATGAAAATCGCTGACTGCGCTGTGTCAGTCTGTGGCTGGTTGGACTCATTGTTTTAATATTCGCTTGTGTAGTGTTGGGCAATTGGATATGAACAGCGCGTAGCGTTCGGCAGTTGGAGGTGAGCCGCCTGCAGTGGTGGATGTGGGGAGAGAGATGCCAGAGTTTTGAGAGGTTTCTATGAGCGGACGATCTAGACGTGTGCCTGCCAGAAAAAGGAAATTTGTAAGACTGGTAAATACATCGTTTGTTCTCCCTCAAAATCTTTCGTTTGCTAACTATACCTATGAGTAGTTAGTGCCTTCAGTAGTTAGAATCTTTTATTTGGCTCTCAGTATTGGGGCTCGCTGTGTTGCAGTAGTTCGAGTAACGAAGATTTTTGTGAAGTAAGTGATTCATGAAAGGTATAGGTTATTGTTAGTCAGGCCCATTCTTTTGTAGGGATTATTGAAAGTCAGATTGCGTTGGGCTAAAAATATTGTGTGTCATTTCAGTGATGATCAGGACAAGTAAAGAGAGAACTGAGTACGTTCAGTTTTGCTCAGCTGTTTGAAATCAAATAACGTAAGAGTTTTTTCAGGACTGTCATTCTTTACATACAAAGGGGAAGTTTCAAGAGGACCTTAAAAGGACTCACGATTTTCATGTATTCTTAAAATTTCCACAGAGAACGATAAACCATCTTATTCGACAATGATTTCGGAGTTTTCACGAAGTGGAGTATAATCTTGTTACTTAGGAGCCCTGTATTTTGGCAAACCACTAATAAGCAGCCATGCTCCGATCTTCCTTCGTCCTCCAACGTCAATCTACATTCTTCTTCCTTCAGTCTGGATTTGAGACGAGGAACTGATCAAGAACTGACGAGGGATAATTTTTGGGACACTGTGATTATTACCGACAAGGCTTTTATAATAAAGAGATCTCTGTTCGACAGAGAAGCTTGAACACTTTTCGATGGAGAAAACGCAGAGGATTCAGAATTATTCAGCCTTACACTTTCACAGGTTTTCTCATTTAAGTATGCGTCTCTCACTTCTTGCAATGTAAGAAAGATCATTTGCTGCATTAAAGAATGTCCAGCAGACAAGTGCATGAGTCTAAATGAGGAGAAGTTGAATTATTAGTTACCATAAAGGCATTTAGCTCCGGGATTGTCCGAAGAGATACTCGGGTCGCCTTCGATGCAGCTCTTTTCATTTAAGCAGAGAGGCTGCGACTTTAAGCGAAATGGCATCTTTCAGGTAACAAATGTATTTGGAAAGAATTGGCTGTGGCCTGTAGTAAGGCAACATCCCAGGTATTCGCCTAAATTCAAAATGGGAAACCACAGAAAGCCATTTCCAGATTTATGGCCGATGGATTCAAACCAACTCGCCTGCCAAATCCAGGGATTGCTACACTGTGTGATCAAAAGTATCCGTACACCCCCAAAAACATACGTTTTTCATATTAGGTGCGTTGTGCTGCCATCTACTGCCAGGCACTCCATATCAGCGACCACAGTAGTCATTAGACATCGTGAGAGAGCAGAATGGGGCGATCGGCGGCAATCACGGATGACGAACGTGGTCAGGTGATTGGGCGTCACTTGTGTCATACGTCTGTACGCGAGACTTCCACACTACTAAGCATCCCTGTGACCACTGCTTCCGATGTGATAGTCAAGTGAAAACGTGAAGGGACACGTACAGCACAAAAGCGTGCAGGCCGACCTCGTCTGTTGGCTGACAGAGACCGCCGACCGTTGAAGAGGGTCGTAATGCGTAGTAGGCAGACATCTATCTAGACCATCACACAGGAATTCCAAACCACATCAGGATCCACTGGAATTACTATGACAGTTAGGCGGGAAGTGACAAATCTTGAATTTCATGGTCGAGCGGCTGCTCATAAGCCACACATCACGACGGCGAATGCCGAACGTCGCCTCGCTTGGTATAAGGAGCGTAAATATTGGACGATTGAGCAGTGGAAAAACGTTGCTAGGAGTGACGAATCACGGTACGCAAGGTGGCGATCCGATGGCAGGGAGTGAGTATGGTGAATGCCTGGCGACGTCATCCGCCAGCGTGTGTAGTGCCGACAGTGAAATTCGGAGGCCGTGGTGTTACAGTGTGGTCGTGTTTTTCAGGGAGGGGGCTTGCATCCCTTGTTGTTTTGCGAGGCACTATCACAGCACAGGCCTACATTTAAGCACCTTCTGGCTTCCCACTGTTGAAGAGCAATTCGGGGATGGCGGTTGTCTCTTTCAACACGTTCGAGCACCTTTTCACAATGCACGGCCTGTGGCGGAGTGGTTACGCGACAATAACAGCCCTGTAATGGATTGACCTGCACAGGGTCCTGACCTGAATCCTGCAGAACACGCTTGGGGTGTTTTGGAACGCTGACTTCGTGCCAGGCCTGAACGACCGACATCGTTGCCTCTCCTCAGTGCAGCACTCCGTGAAGAATGGGCTGCCATTCCCCAAGAAACCGTCCAGCACATCATTGAACGTGTGCCCGCAAGAGTGGAAGCTTTCATCAAGGCTAAGGGTGGGCAACACCATATTGAATTGCAGCATTACCAACGGTGGAGCTACGAACTTGTAAGTCATTTTCAGCCGGGTGTCCGGATACTTTTGATCACACAGTGTAGCTCAGCGGTCCAACACGCAGAGCTACCCCAAGCCGAAGAATAATTTGGAAAAATTGGTTGTTGTACATTGTTTTAAAATAAAATAAAATGCATCACAACAAAAAATTGAATTCTGACATTGTTGGTATTTCTTCTAACCGCGCGTGTAGTACATGAATGCATGTGTATTTTAAGATTTAATTATGCCTGGAGTTGTTGGGTTCGGTTATTACAGTATCACAAGAGCGTAAATAGATTTTGAAGAAAATTGGGAGGGATGGATGCAGAGCGCAGTCGGCCGGGACGAACAGAAGCAGCCCACTGAAAAAAATCTTTTAGGAACGAACTGTCATGTACTGTCATCCTTTACCCCTTTTGCTCTCCACAAACCCCGCTGTTCCGTATCGGTACTAGTTTTCATAGGTAAGTAACGCCCAGATAACTGCAAAAGTCTGCCATTTGGGGTACTAATGGTAGAATATTGAGCAATTTTTTTAAAGAAATTTATCCATCGCCGATTGGGGGACTTTTTTTCTTTATCAACACGATTTTTGCGCAACACAGTCATCTCCAAGTGTATTTTTATGCACTCATTTTAATATTATTTTTAATGATAATTACGGCTCCACTTCCTTTTGAAATACTGAGATGCTGCAACCCAGAAGTTCTGCATGCCTCCAAGTAACGAGACCAGTGCTAACATTAAACTGATGCAGATGCGTAATTAGGCTATTATAATTGTGTGTACATATTTTTAACCTACTATGACGCTAGCCGATGAATCAAAATCGATTTTTCTCTAATTTTTTTTTTTTTTTTTTTAGAAATTTATCCATAGTCAGAGATTATCACAACAGCACACAACACAAACACATTAAACGGTAGCACTTACATTGAATTCAAATGCAAGTAAGAACTGAACTGATCAACAAAACAATAACTGAGCTCAAGCAAGGCTAAGAATTGGTCCTGGCTAAAATAGGGAAGGGCGACAGCCGATAGTACTATGGATGTATATATAGTTTACCGTTGGCCTTAATAACCATCTATAATGCATATCCCTTTTTCGTCGCATGATTGAAAATCAGAATACTTTTCAATTTTACTACGCGTCAGCTAGGTCGCATGTAGTTTCATTTAGATGATACGGGCGAATGGACTCCCTATCCTGCCTCCCTCCCCCCTCCCTCCTTTGGCTACGGCCTTGCACTCAGGAGTAACTTTCTTCAGCGGCCATCTGAGGAGAACTGCGGGCAGGCCACCTCCTTGTCTGACAACGTTTCTCAAGTTCCTGGACAGTTGTCTTCTAAATTTTACTTTTGACGTCGTATTGACCAGCGTCGCGTTCGAAAGTTTCCAGATCGATAAAATTAAAATTTAAAAGAGACTTGAACGCAATTTTTTAATTGGAGTGAGTGACCGGTTTCGACTCTGTCATAGAGTCATCTTCGGACCAGAGTGATGGATGGACACGCTCGTCTAGCAGTTACACGAGCGTCGAGGGTCGAAGGAACTCGTCTGGCGGTGTCCATCCATCACTCTGGTCCGAAGATGACTCTGTGACAGAGTCGAAACCGGTCACGCACTACAATAAAAAAGTTGCGTTCAAGACTGTTTTAAATTTTAATTTTAACAAATTTTAAGATCGTTGACTATGTTTTCAAAAATTTCAAAAATTTTATGTCAAGATCGTGTTGTATAGATTCAGTACGTTAGAGTCCGGAAGATGGAGTGTCTGTTTATCGAGTTGTGGCCCGTTTGGAAATCGACAAAGAGTGCTGCATAAGGTAAAACCTTTAGGGTCTCGTACGTGAGGATGGTTTTGATGTTTACTATCTGTTCTGCAGGTGATCTCGTCTTCCTTAGTCAGTGTTGTCATTCTCAGCCGGCCGAAGTGGCCGTGTGGTTCTAAGCGCTGCAGTCTGGAACCGCAAGACCGCTACGGTCGCCGGTTCGAATCCTGCCTCGGGCATGGATGTGTGTGATGTCTTTAGGTTAGTTAGGTTTAACTTGTTCTGAGTTCTAGGGGACTAATGACCTCAGAAGTTGAGTCCCATAGTGCTCAGAGCCATTTTGTTGTCATTCTCCTACACAAACATCTAGCCTAGCCTTAACTTTTGTGTATGATATGCTGGAGACTATCTTGTACGTCACTGAAAGGAATCAGAGAGCACTTTCAACTTCTGTGATCAGCATTTTGCTTTGTAACGGCATGTAAGGCTTAAACCGTTTTGTGTGTTGAACACCTAAATGTAATAGGCAGATGGCACTTTCCATTGCCGAGCCAAAGTAAATCGCATTCACTCAGAGCAACAATCCTACGAGCTGCACGTTTAAGTTGCCCTACATACAAAAATCAATAAACTGTAACATTCTTTGTCAATATGAACTATTTTCTTCTTGAAGTGTTGTTCATAAATCATTTTAGTAGTATTGTAATTCTTATTCAATCCTGCTTTCAGTAATTCTACATTTAGCTCCTCCGTTCACTACTGAAGTTTATGCGCATTGGAGGCAAACATTATCAGTGAAATGAGGGTAGTTCAGGTGTGTTCTGTAGTCCCACATGAATTTTTTTTTCCGGGTCATGGCCCTAAAATCTTCGTGTAGCGCTCTACGTATAGACATATCTGGTAGGCTGTTTGAGTGTCTGTCTACTTAAAACATCTATACATGTTATAAACTGAAGTCTCCTGTCACAGATTCCGTCTGTATATTCACCACAATTTCAGGATCAACGGTAGAGATTTTGATAGGATTTTTACTAAAACATAGATTGATTCACGAGGAAGGTTGAGCATATATACCGCTAAGTAATGTAATGTGTAAAGTATGTACAATATTGTTATTTGTCCCATATTCTAGCAGATTCGAAAAGAATGAGAAGACTGACCATGTGTTTTTAAAATGGCTAATAATTTTTACTTATGTCAATTAACGTAAACTAAAATAATTTTCATAAAGTAATCTCTCAAATTTTTACTAATTTTCAAATTAAAAGTTTGCGTTATTTTCCGAACACGACAATTTGTCTGCTGTGAACTCAAGAGCCTTGCAGCTCATTTCAGTGACCTACGATTCACTGTGAAGTTGAATATCTGTTGTTGGTGGAGGTAAGTAATAATAACATAACATTAAGTAATGCAATTTTTGAAAACCTTTTACTTATGCATTACGCATAAACACAGTTTTCATGAAGGTTAAACTTACATAGGCTTGAATCTTCTTTTATTAAACATTGATTTCTGTTTTAAGTTTTATAGAGTCATTTGTCTGAAACATGGAAACTGTAATTAAATAACGAATATTTAAGCTCATACTGTGCTGTTTCACTGCCGTGAAACATAAACAGCGGTCGGTCGACAAAGGCATCGTCATATTTCATGAGTACTGCCACTGTTTCTATTTACTTTTTATTTTTCTTCAGCTCCTCACTAAAAATACAATAAAAAGTTTACCATTGTCGTTTTCCAAACAAATTCTGAACGATATGGTTTAACTTTTATTCCGTTTAAATTTGTGTTTTCCAGAAAAAATTTGAAAAATGACGATAATTACATTAAATTTAAGTTCTAAAAGTACCTCATTAATAGCACCTCAAACTGTAGAATATTACCTTCTCTTTGAAATTCATTTGAGAATTTTAATTAGTACAGGTTCTAAGCTGCGAGCCTCAGAAACCCGTAATTTTATTAAATTACGGTAGCTTTGACCATTAAAAAGTCCTGAAAGCACTTGATTATCACATCTGTGAGCCTGCAAAAGACATTAGCTAGACGACTGCTTTAGAACCCACAAAACTGAATCCCCACAGAAAAATCCAAGGGTACCTGCTGTCCGAAGCGAAATCCAACATCATATTCACGAACTGCTGACGGCGTTTGCTGTAGGGGCTATCTAGCAGGAGGAGCCGTAAAGTGCACTGCTGCCACAACTAGAACGCAGCGGAGCTTGACGAGAATTTATACATACCTTCTATATGTGTCCCAAATTAAAGTCCCCTGCAACTTTTTTCTGTCTGTATGTGAAGAATAATCTCAGGAACCACTCTAGGGATTTTGATACGCGTTCCGCTAATAGATAAACTGATTGTGAGCGTAATTTACAACCACTACGCCAGGCAAGAAGTTCGGTCATAGATAGTGCTACACGTCCGGATCGCTAGTAAAAATACAACACAAAAGGTCATCAAATTTAAGGCATTTTTTTATTTACGACTTGCTTTGGACTTATTTCTCCATCATCAAGCGGCATATCAGATGTTTAGCTCAGATGTATTGCTTACAATAAACCAACGATGCAGGAATGCCTACAGTTCACTGTAATGGAAGAGGCAAATGTTGGGAGGACAGAAGAAGAAATGGTTCTGTGTTAGGAGGTACTCTCTCAGTTTGCTCCTTGCCGGGCTTCCTCATAAGGACGGTGGTGGCCTGTTGTCGCCGATAGGCACAGTGAAAGAAGGTTCAGATTTGGTTATGTATTTCCGTAAGTTAACAATCAGTGTCCTGACTCGCTGTTGACATCGACTGTAGATGCCCGCCGAGGACCCGCGTCATAAGCGCCCTTCAGACCGCTCGAGGCAGCCGATGCCGCAGTTTCCGTTCCTGGCTGGATCTTATTACAGCGGTTTGCCGCCAACGGTGGCTCTGGCGCTGGAAGTGCCGTTGATAGCGCGGCAGTGAGAGAAAGGGGCGCGTGTATTGGACTTACACACGCCCATTTGGAGGCTGCTCTGTCCGCTTCTGCTCATCACCGTTCTTCTTCATATCGTAGCGCGATGACAGTTGCAGTGTAGCCGTGTAGTATGACGATCTTGGCCTGCCATTCAGGTGACCCTGGTCAGTCCGCCGAAGTACGAGGTGCATTCAAGTTCTAAGGCCTCCGATTTTTTTTCTAATTAACTACTCGCCCGAAAGCGATGAAACTGGCGTTACTTCTCGACGTAATCGCTCTGCAGACGTACATATTTTTCACAACGCTGACGCCATGATTCCATGGCAGCGGCGAAGGCTTCTTTAGGAGTCTGTTTTGACCACTGGAAAATCGCTGAGGCAATAGCAACACGGCTGGTGAATGTGCGGCCGCAGAGAGTGCCTTTCATTGTTGGAAAAAGCCAAAAGTCACCAGGAGCCAGGTCAGGTGAGTAGGGAGCATGAGGAATCACTTCAAAGTTGTTATCACGAAGAAACTGTTGCGTAACGTTAGCTCGATGTGCGGGTGCGTTGTCTTGGTGAAACAGCACCCGTGCAGCCCTTCCCGGACGTTTTTGTTGCAGTGCAGGAAGGAATTTGTTCTTCAAAATATTTTCGTAGGATTCACCTGTTACCGTAATGCCCTTTGGAACGCAATGGGTAAGGATTACGCCCTCGCTGTCCCAGAACATGGACACCATCATTTTTTCAGCACTGGTGGTTACCCGAAATTTTTTTGGTGGCGGTGATTCTGTGTGCTTCCATTGAGCTGACTGGCGCTTTGTTTCTGGATTGAAAAATGGCATCCACGTCTCATCCATTGTCACAACCGACGAAAAGAAAGTCCCATTCATGCTGTCGTTGCGCGTTAACATTGCTTGGCAACATGCCACACGGGCAGCCATGTGGTCGTCCGTCAGAATTCGTGGCACCCACCTGGATGACACTTCTCGCATTTTCAGGTCGTCATGCAGGACTGTGTGCACAGAACCCACAGAAATGCCAACTCTGGAGGCGATCTGTTTAACAGTCATTCGGCTATCCCCCAAAACAATTCTCTCCACTTTCTCGATCGTTTCGTCAGACCGGCTTGTGCGAGCCCGAGGTTGTTTTGGTTTGTTGTCACACGATGTTCTGCCTTCATTAAACTGTCGCACCGACGAACGCACTTTTGACACATCCATAACTCCGTCACCACATGTCTCCTTCAACTGTCGATGAATTTCAATTGGTTTCACACCACGCAAATTCAGAAAACGAATGATTGCACGCTGTTCAAGTAAGGAAAACGTAGCCATTTTAAGTATTTAAAACAGTTCTCATTCTCGCCGCTGGCAGTAAAATTCCATCTGCTGTACAGTGCTGCCATCTCTGGGACGTATTGACAATGAACGCGGCCTCATTTTAAAACAATGCGCATGTTTCTATCTCTTTCCAGTCCGGGAAAAAAAAATCGGAGGCCTTAGAACTTGAATGCACCTCGTATCTGACCCTGGACGATTGGGAAGACCTCTGGGTTCACCTATCTGCGACAGCAGCAGGCTATGGTGTTGAACTCTGCGACAGATGATTATGATGATTTAGCCATCTCTCCCATTAGCGGCTGTCGTTGCAGGGTAGCTTGTAGTACATCTACGACAGGGTTGTGGCGGACGCCACTTTCCTGTAATCAGTAAATCGATTGGGAACGTTATGTACGCTATCGATCCGTCTGACCGACTGCCGTACGAGCTAAACTGATGGGGTACTTACGCAGCGAAGTAGTGGCTAACGTTTATACGACGTCATGTTTGTCTTATTATTACGAAAGCGTCAGTGCTTTCCACTCTGCCATGCTTGCTCAATGAGTTTGGTATAGTATAGGACTCGTTCACAAAAGCACACAGAACGATTTCTTCCAGTAGCAGTCGCGGTTCTTTCATCAGGTAACGAAGGTGACGTGATCCTACCTAGCAGCTCTGCCCCAGTACGTTCCTGCCGAGGTCCTCCGTCTGACTCGCCAGAAGTGCCAATGAAAAATGGAGATGAGCGTTTCGCGTCATTGGCCGGGAGGCCCCTTGCGGGGCAGGTCCGGCCGCCGTGGTGAAGGTCTTATTACATTCGATGCCATATTGGGCGACCTGCGCGCCGGTTGGGGATGAAATGATGATAAAGACAGCACAACGCCCAGACCCTGAGCGGAGAAAACCTCCAACCCAGCCGGGAATCGAACCCAGGCCCGTAGGACGGCAATCCGTCACGCTGACCACTTTTTTTTTTTTTTTTTTTTTTTTTTTTTTTTTTTTTTTTTTTTCACTTCAGTGTACAAGCGAAGAGTCTTTGATGTTACATTCGTGTTTGGTTGCATATTCTACTTGAAACTACCCCTTAGAAAAAATAAGAATGATTGTGGTGCTAAACTTTTACGTTATTTGATACAGAAACAATTGAGTAAAACCAAATGTACTGAGACTGTTTTCTCTTTACTTATTCTCATCATTTCTAAACTCTTACACAATACTTTAGCGCAACGCATAAAATGGCTCTGAGCACCATGGGACTTACCAGCTATGGTCATTTTTTTTTTTTTTTTAACTTTTCACCCGAGGGTATGTCTGAACCAAGGACCTCTTTTTTTTTTTTTTTTTTTGACAGTCCGTCGCCCTGACCACTTTTTTTTTTTTTTTTTTTGCAGTCGCGCGGTTCCGGACTTTGTTTTTTTTTTTTTTTTTTTTTTTACTTAAATGTCATACATCTATACAAATACATAAATAAGATTTACATACAACTTAAATGAAAAAAAAAAATCCGTATTCCAAGCGGATGGTTTTATCCTTTTTTTTTTTGGGAGCAGGAAGGCAGGGTAAACAAACAATCTTTATTCGTACAATTGTACTATCTTAGGGATAAGAAAAGGATCGAGACAGCAAAAACAAAGCAAAAACAATTTGGAAACCAGAAAATCAACGTAAAGGCCGCCCTTTTTTGTTTGTGTAACATGAAGAAAGTAAATGACAATCCTAGTCACGGGCGGGAGTGAAAATGAAGTTAGCATCTGCATCACAATCCCTGCAGCACGCGGTGTCGCATCATAAATCTGGCAGACAGCCATATAATCTTGACCATTTCTGCCTTTGTGGGCGGCATATATTCATGTATTTCTCCTGCGTCGACCATGTAGGGGCCCGTTGTCTTCTCAGTGTGTTGTATGCCAATATAACTGAGCCGCGCAGTATTGTTTCTAGTCGTTCTGCTGCAGGAGTCTTCTCAGTTCTGGGACACCCCAGCTGTCGGGCGGATTGTGAAAAACACTTCCTAAAAAATTGGAAAAGTAAGTCCTGTATTTCGTATGACTCCTTATGAGCTCGTGTTGTTCTTGTAAATACATCCAATAATCCATCACGGACTTAATATCGTACGAATACAAATATTTCGTCGCATGTCCAGCGATCCAATTGACCGCATACGTCTTTTGTTTGGGAAAAAAGGTCTTGTCCGGTAGAAAAAGTACATCCGATGTGATTTCTGTGTAGTTAGTGCGCCGAAGGAAGGCCAATATTCGACGCGTCAGCATCCAGACGTCCCTCGCTGCGCCACACACTAAACCATGTTCTTCCGTTGCTAACAGGCCACAGTTTGTGCAAAGAGGAGATTCGACCATATGAATTGTATGTAATCGACTCCTGGTCACAAGTTTACGGTTTATAAGAATGTACCACATCGATCTCGCTGCTGTTGACAGCAATGGAGTATGCACTGCACACCAAATGTGGTTCCACGTTCTCGACGGGTATTTGAATTCCATTACGTTGCGGGCATGGTGATCCATCAAGCACCTGTAGATCTCCCGAGTCGTGGGTATTCTCGTCGAAGGTACTTTCAGACGAACATAACTGTAATCAACCAGAAATGAGGCAATGTGTGCAAGAGCAGGCGAAATATTGCCCACCGCAATAGGGGGTTCGTACGAAGGCGGAACAAGTACTTCTATCAGAGCTGACGTAATGGTGTGCTTTCGTTGTTGCCAATTTCGTATCATCGCTCGCATGTAAAGCGCCAGAGCTTTGTTTCGCGCGTTTGTGAGGTTGAGGCCACCGTCCCGGAAGTGCAGCGTTAACGTGTCATATGTGATCTTAAACAACAGCCCAGTACTAACATAGTAACCAAAGGCAGCCATGAGGCGGTCTGCAATACCCTTCGGTATTGGTAGGATCTGCGCTAAATGGGGCAGACGTGACGCTATGTGAACGTTAGTGTATGCCACACGCTGGATCATGTCAAAGGCTCTCAGTGCGTTGTTCCGTATCGCCAGACGAACATTTTGCAGAAGCCGCCGAGAACTCGCCGCCGCTGACCGCCGTAGAGAGCGGGTAAATGTGATCCCCAGACATCTCAGCGATTCCACCGTCTGAAACGGTCCCGGTATGTCTTCCAGACCCCGTCCAATGTGCATAATTTTGGATTTCGTCATGTTAATGACACTGCCTGCTGCCGTCCCGTAAGAGTCTAGATATTCAACAGCCTGATGCACTTCATGACCTGATCTGACAAGAAGGATCAGGTCGTCCGCATATGCACGACAAACGAAAGAGTTCTCATTAAGCGCTATCCCAGTAAGTGAGCGCCTCATAACACACATCAGCGGCTCAAGCGCTATCGCAAACAGCATCATGGAGAGTGGGCACCCTTGTCGGACGGAGCTGTTAATAGGAACCGAGCCCGCTTCCCGACCGTTTACAATCACCTTCGATGTAGCCCCTCGTATTAGCCTCATAATGATGGAGATGAAAACAGGTGGAATCTCCATTCGGCTCATGACTGACGCCAAGAAGTCATGGTTTATCCTGTCGAACGCACGGTCGAAGTCCACAGATATCATCGCTGCTCGCATTTTACAAGTTTCCGCAAGGGCGATAACGTCACGGTATTCACTTAACGCCGAGGAGATGTTGCTTCGCACCCCTAGGCAAGCCTGATCAGGGGATATTGTCCTGGATATCGCCAGCTTGAGACGAGACGCTAGTAGCCGTGCAAAAATCTTATAATCGGTGTTTAGCATAGTGAGAGGCCGATATTGAGTAACACTACGACTCCTCTCCATCTTCGGGATGGGAAGAAGAAAGCCCGTCACAAAATCCGACGGTAGGCGCATGTTCGGACTCATCGCCTCATTGTACATCGACACCAACTGAGGCATCATCATGTCCACGAATTCTCGATAAAACTCTAGCGTAATCCCATCTGGCCCCGGTGATTTATGGGCCGCTCCTTTTGTGAGTGCCACGTTTATATCGTCTTCTGTGAGTGGCTCCATAAGCGCTGCCTTATCCGTCTCTGTCAGTGTCGTTTGCAGATGTTGCAGTATCTCTTCCCCTACCTGACGGTCCGTCGGTGTACCGGCATAGAGATGGCGAAAATGCTCTAAAAATTCATTTGCAATGTCCTGTTGTGTTGTCAGTTGACGGCCATCTAAACCGTGGAGCACTGTTACCAATGCCCGGCGGTAACGCTTATGTTCCCGCGACACATGGTGCATCGAGGTACGTTCCCCAGTGATGGTGTCAAGACATCTTGCCCGTATTGGGATGCCACCCAGTCGTCGTCGCGTGATCGATAGGATTTGTGCCTTGACACGATGAACTTCCGCATGATGTTCTGCAGACGGCACCTGGAAGGACAGCTCACGAAGCATGGTGTAATAATAATCAAGAGTGTCTCTCTGCCATCTCGCCTTATCCCGACCATACTGTATTAGAGCTCTTCTTATTGCCGGCTTAGTGCACTCGAGCCACCATTGAAGCACGTAGGTATACGTTGGTAGACGGCGTTGACATGTGGTCCATACCTCCTCGACTCTCTGACGACATTCGGGGTCCGCCAAAAGGGACGAATTGAGCTTCCATGTCCCGCGGCTTCTCCACACACTTTGCCTAGGGAGTGACATGGTACAAATGTAAGCCAGATGATCAGTAAATGCCGCAGGCCATCGTTCCGCGTCGACCACCTTATCCTGTAGGCCAACCGAAACATATATTCGATCGAGTCTGCTCGCCGAGTGACTGGTAAAAAAAGTATATCCCTCACGGTTACTATGAATCATGTCCCAGGTGTCGCTTAACTCCAGATCCCGGCATAGCACATGCAATTCACGACAAGTATTGTAATGTGGTGTCTGGTCTTTTTGGGCTAAAACACAATTGAAGTCACCACCTATAATGAAATGATCGAATCTGCCGGTAAATAAGGGCACAATCTCTTCCGAATAATATCTCGCACGCGCCCGTCTGTTGTCTGTGCCGGAAGGGGCATAAACATTGAGAATGCGAATACCATTAACAGTTATCGCCAGTCCTCGTGCCGAAGGTAGATAAGCCAGGTCTCGGACCGGAATCCCGTCCCGGACCAATATCGCCGTTCCACTGTCGTTGTTCGAGTGCGGCGAGGTGTAGGAGATGTATCCATGTACGTCCTGGAACTCAGGAATGGAAATTTCCTGCACCATCAGTATATCCACATCCGACGCGTAGATCATGTCCCTAAACAACTGCTGTTTCACGGGCGATCTAATGGTATTTACATTCACTGTTCCTATTCTGTATGCCTGGGGTCGAGTAGCTGTCATCTCCACATGATGTTAAAATGACAAAATTTCACCTTGTCGATAGTCCCGTTGCACATCCGCCGAGGGTCGCCCGAGGAACGTGTCCCTGCGGCATTAGGTTTCTTGAGATGCGGAAGAATGCAAGGCCCCACCAATAGAATGGTCCGCATCGGTGATGTCGTCGTCCTGCTCATACCAGCTGATACTATTGGTGTGCTCCAAATTTTCCTGTGCGGCATTGTTGTGTGACATCTGTTGTTCTTTCGCAGCTGTAGACTCCACCGCCGAAGGGGTAGCAGGCCCCTGAGCGGATGCGTCGTCTGAACGATATGACATCATTTCACTGTCCGAATTCATATGATCTGCGACATCCGAAGCTTGTGGTTCCATGTCAGACAGGTCCATAGTGTTAGACTCGTCTGGGCTCCCTAGAAGAGAAGGGAGCGTCTCCGCAGAGTTTAGTCGGCGCTTCTTGCGGCGCTTTGGCGAGCGTTGTTTGCGGGCCCTAACCTCGGCCTCTGGTGTTGGCGCATCTTGCATCTCCTGCGTTCCCGCCGCCGCCACAATCCCCTGGGGCCGTTCCACTCCAGCTTCCATGCCTATTGTGATGCTCTCATCCTCTTTCTGCGCCACCTGTAGTGTCTCAGATTGGAGGTTGGTCTGAGCCATTCCTTCTTCAGTGGCGTCCGAAGGCGCCTCAATCAACTGTGGCGTCGGTTCGATGGTGCGCTCCGACCTCGGCGTCACCTCCCCGCGAAGTGCCGTCACGTAAGTCATCGGCAGTGACGTTGGTGTGGTCGGATTCTGGAAGTCTCCGCTGGGGAGTTGCACGAGTCTCCTCTGCATACACGCTGATCGAAGATGTCCTTCACCACCACATCCGGAGCATGTCCTGGGCTGTCCATCATATATGACTATAGCTCTACAGCCGCCGATGTTTATGTACGATGGCACATGTTTTGTAAGGGCAATTCGCACCTGTCGGACACCATTGAGCACTGGATACGTGCTAAAACTTGCCCAGCGTTCGGCCGTATGACTAATAACTCTGCCATATGGCTGGAGTGATTCAGTGACCAATGATTCGGGTACCTCGAAAGGCAGCTCGAAGATTCGAATCGTACGCACGCCCAGGCCCGAATGAGCGACTAAAACTTCGCCAATATGACCATCGGAGTGTCGGAACTGGAATCCTCGTTTGGCGGCTTCAATGATCCTATCACATGCTGCGTCGTCAATCATCTTCACGTAAAGAGTGCTGCTCACGATTGATAAATGAATTCCAATAATCTCCGTGTAATTAAGATGCACTTCGTCCCTCAAGAAACGTTCGATTTCGAAAGCCTTCGGTCTTGCATACTCGTTACAGAACGTGAACTGTATCGTGGTTTTTCGGAAATTGTGTGCCATTGCGTTCGATTTAAACAGTAACACACGCGAGTGACGACGGTGTAAACACCGCTTCTTCCGCGACCGTTCGCAGCCGAGACGTAAACAAGTCCGAGCTGCTCCGCGGCGAAAGGCGGACTGCCACTCAGCTATCGGGGCGGACAGAAGTGCTAATGTTTTCCACTGACCCCCTCTCGGTGGTGAAATGTTGTTTTTCGCGTCCTCCTGGTGTCGAAACCGCCATAATGGAGAGAGACATCTTCGCTAAGCGACTTTGAAAATTTAACTGTTTGCTGCCTTGAATAAAAAGTTCTCTGATTTCCAGCCGCGTTAAATGATTTAAATTACATGAGCTTTAGGCCATGCCCTCCTTGGCTATCGTCAAGGTATATGACTCCCTGTGGGTTGCTGCTACGCCCCTTACATACACTACCTGCCGGCTGTGACGTCACTGGTGCCCACTGCATCGCCATAATGGGCATACATTGACTCGGTGTACGATGCGCCTGCTTCACCCACGTGATCGCTGGATACCGCACGGTGTTAAGCTGGAGGATGTTTCGGTAATTTTTGTTTCAATAGCTTCTTTGACTACACAATTTGAGGAAGCAGTTAGTGCGAGCCAGCAAGTCGTGGGATTCAGAGATCGAGCGGCTGAATGGGCGTATCGAACGCCGAGTCAACGTACGCCGCGGACACCACTGACGCCACAGCTGGTAGCTATAGTATATAAGGGCACACCAGCAGCCCATGTCACTAGGCGTGCTTGATTTGACGCAGCTGGAAACCCGAGGACATCTTATTTAATGTTACTGCCGCGAGATTCTTTATTCTTACATTTGCTGCTTTGTACAATGTTGGCAAGCAACTGTATCTTCGATGTGTACATTCCTGCTCTCATTTGTATTTCTTCTAGAACTGCTGAGAATAGTTTTCGTGATACAATATGTCCTTGCATAAGTACTCCTCCAGTTGCAAATATCTCATTAATCCGAAGAAGACTAATCGAATTTCCAGCCACTAGTGAAGATTAAATGCTAAGCAGTATGTTAACGTAAAAAATAAATCTAATACACAAGAGTGCTGTCTGTTCTTTCATACGTGTCCGAAAGAATAGAAACCATGTATATAAACTGAAGCACCAAAGAAACTGGTATAGGCATGTGTATTCAAACAAAGAGATACGTAAACAGACAGAATACGGCGCTGCGGTCGGCAGTGCCTATATAAGACAACAACTGTCTGTCGCAGTTGTTAGATCGTTTACTGCTGCAAAAATGGCAGGATGTCAAGCTGTAAGTGAGTTTGAACGTGGTGGTACAGCTGGCACACGAGTGGCACAGCATCTCCGAGTTAGCGATGAAGTGGGGATTCTCCCGTACGACCATTTCACGAGTGTACCGCGAATATCGGGAATTAGGTAAAACATCAAGTCTCCGACATCGCTGCGGCCGGAAAAAGATCCTGCAAGAACGGGACCAACGACTGTAGAGAATCGTTCAACGGGACAAAAGTGCACCCTTACGCAAATTGCTGCAGATTTCAGTGCTGCACCATTAACAAGCGTCAGCGTGCGAACCATTCAACGAAACATCGTCGATATAGGCTTTCGGTGCCGAAGATCCACTCATGTACCCTTGATGACTGCACGACACAAAGCTTTACGCCTCGCCTGAGCCCGTCAACACAGACATTGGACTATTGATGACTCGAAACATGTTGCCCACTCGGACGAGTCTCGTTTCAAATTGTATCTAGTGGATGGACGTGTACAGGGTATGGAGAGAACCTCATGTATTCATTCACTTCCCATGTTAGCAGCGGACTGTTCAAGCCGGTGGAGGCAGTGTAATGGTGTGTGGCATGTGCATTTGGAGTGATATTGGACCTCTGATACGCCTAGATACGACTCTGACAGGTGACATGTATGTCCATTGTGGATTCCGATAGACTTGGGCAATTCCAGCAGGACAATGCGACACCCCGCACGTCCAGAATTGCTACAGTGTAGCTCGAGGAACACCCTCCTGAGTTTAAACACTCCCGCTGGTCACCAAACTTCCCAGACCTAAACATTATTGAGCATACCTGGGATGTCTTGAAACGTGCTGCTCAGAAGAGATCTCCGCCCCCTCGTGTCTTATGGATTTATGGACAGCCCTGCAGTTTTCTTGGTGTCATTTCCCTTCAGCACTACTTCAGACATTAGTCGAGTCCATGCCACATCACGTTGCGGCACTTCTGCGTGCTCGCTTGGGCCCTACACGATATTAGACATGTGTACGAGTTTCTTTGCCTCTGCAGTGTATACAGGGTGGTCCACTGATAGTGACCGGGCCAAATATCTCACGAAATAAGCATCAAACGAAAAAACTACAAAGAACGAAACTCGTCTAGCTTCAAGGGGGAAACCAGATGGCGATGTGGTTGGTCCGCTAGATGGCGCTGCCATACGTCAAACGGATATCAACTGCGTTTCTTTAAATAGGAAGCCCCATTTTTTTATTACATATTAGTGTAGTACGTAAAGAAATATGAATGTTTTTGTTGGACCACTTTTTTCGTTTTGTGATAGATGGCGGTGCAATAGTCACAAACGTGAAAGTACGTGGTATCACGTAACATGCCATCAGTGCGGACGGTATTTGCTTCGTGATTCATCACCCGTGTTAAAATGGACCGTTTACCAATTGCGGAAAATGTCGATACCGTGTTGACGTGTGGCTATTGTTATCAAAATGTCCAACGGACGTGTGCTATGTATGCTGCTCGGTATCCTGGACGACATCATCCAAGTGTCCGGACCGTTCACCGGATAGTAACGTTATTTAAGGAAATAGGAAGTGTTCAGCCACATCTGAAACGTCAATCACGACCTGCAACAAATGATGATGTCCAAGTAGGTGTTTTAGCTGCTGTCGCGGCTTATCCGCACATCAGTAGCAGACAAATTGCGCGAGAATCGGGAATCTCAAAAACGTCGGTGTTGAGAACGCTACTCAACATCGATTGCACCCGTACCATATTTCTATGCACCAGGAATTGCATGGCGACGACTTTGCACGTCGTGCGCAGTTCTGCCACTGGGCACAAGAGAAATTACGGGACGATGACAGATTTTTTGCACGCGTTCTATTTAGCGACGAAGCGTCATTCACCAACAGCGGTAACGTAAACCGGCATAATATGCACTATTGGGCAACGGAAAATCCACGATGTCTGCGACAAGTGGAACTACAGCGACCTTGGCGGGTTACTGTATGGTGCGGCATTATGGGAGGAAGGATAATTGGCCCCCATTTTATCGATGCCAGTCTAACTGGTGCACTGTATGCTGATTTCCTACGTAATGTTCTACCGATGTTGCTACAAGATGTTTCACTGCATGACAGAATGGCGATGTACTTCCAACATGATGGATGTCCAGCACATAGCTCGCGTGTGGTTGAAGCGGTATTGAATAGCATATTTCATGGCAGTTGGATTGGTTGTCGAAGCACGCACGTTCACCGGATCTGACGTCGCCGTATATCTTTCTGTGGGGAAAGCTTAAGGATATTTGCCATCGTGGTCCACCGACCACGCCTGACAACATGCGTCAGCGCATTGTCAATGCATGTGCGAACATTACGGAAGGCGAACTTCACGCTGTTGAGAGGAATGTCGTTACACGTATTGCCAAATACATTGAGGTTGACGGACATCATTTTGAGCATTTATTGCTTCAAAGTGGTATTTACAGGTAATCACGCTGTAACAGCATGCGTTCTCAAAAATGATTTCACAAATGTACATGTATCACATTGGAACAACCGAGATAAAATGTTAAAACGTAGCTACGTTCTGTATTTTAATTTAAAAAAACTACCTGTTACCAACTGTTCGTCTAATATTGTGAGCCATATGTTTGTGACTATAGCAGCGCCATCTATCACAAAGCGAAAAAAGTGGTCCAACTAAAACATTCATATTTCTTTACATACTACACGAATATGTAATAAGAAATGGGGGTTCCTATTTTAAAAAACGCAGTTGATATTCGTTTGACATATGGCAGCGTCATCTAGCGGGCCAACCATAGCGCCATCTGGTTTCCCCCCTTCAAGCTAGTTCTGCGTAGTTTTTTCGTTTGACGGTTATTTCGTGAGATATTTGGCCTGGTCACAATCAATGGACTAACCAGTATACCTGAGGCGAGACGGCAGATGAACACCAGGCTGGTGCTCTTACGGCAATTGGCGAAATGTCACGAGTAACAAGGATAGTGGGCAAGGGGCACCACATTAGTAACGTGTACATAGGTTGAGAAGTTGGATCTGACGGGATGCGTGCCAGGGTAGTCCGCGCCGTTCCGATGACGACTGTGCCTGGATGGCGCAATGATCTGCGCATCTCCCTAGTAAGCGAGAGAGACAGGTTCCAATTCCAGTCCAGCACAAATTTTCGACTTTCCCCATTGATTTAAATCTATGCCTTCTCGCAGCCAATGTCTGAGATCCCTGTCTGACATAAATTTAATACTTCACTTGTCTTTACCCTTTTCCAAGTAGTGTTGCGCATACAGTAGCATGACAGTGTTCCCGATGTTGTCGTGTGTACGTGCGAATCGGGCGCTGCAGCTGTGGGTCAGCAGCGGTGGCATCGTCGTGTAAGGAGCGCTGGGCCGGGGTAGCGAGCCGCGTGGCCGGCCACCTGCGGCCGCGCTGCCCGGAACAGAACAAGGTCAGCCGCCATCAGATACACAGCCGCAGCCGCCGCCGCCGCTGCCCCGGCAGTTAGTCGACTGCGGGAACAGGTGCGCTATCTTGCGACCCGTGTTCTACACGCGCCCTGATGGGTTAATACCTGCCCCGCGCGTACGTCTCCGCTCATCTGCCGTAAACCAGAGGTGCACTATAAATGCTGACCATCTAGGAGATTCTAGTTCTTTTTCAGTGTCTAACAGGGTTACAGTCTTGGAGAAATTCGTATCATTTTACTAACGAATACGGTTCATTCCTTGTGGCAGACGATATTAAACGAAGAGCAATGAGCGAATTAATACAGGATGTCCGACACGAAACGGTCTAACATCAAGCACTTACATTGAACACAGCGGAAAAATGCTCCTATCGTAGTACAAAAAATGCGTTGTATGCTCCTGTTTTAAAAGACTCTGACTGAAGAGTGGGGTACCAGTTGCCATATTCCACCTTCATCAGCATCTTTCAAATTTTCCCAAAAAACGTGGCATGGGGACATGTTCGCGCTCTTTTTAACACTCTTTTACACTCCTACAAGCTTCCCTAACTCGCTCACAGCCACTATTCCATCTCTGTAAGTCACTCATACCCACCCTTTCCCACCTGCGCATTCTCTCTCACTCATTCATCCAAACTCATTAACATTATGTAAAATGGTTCAGATGGCTCTCAGCGCTATGGGACTTAACATCTGAGGTCAACAGTCCACTAGACTTAGAACTACTTAAACCTAGCTAATCTAAGGACATCACACACATCCATGGACGAGGCAGGATTCGAACCTGCGACCGTAGCAGCAGCGTGGTTCCGGACTGAAGCGCCTAGAAGCACTCTACCACAGCGGCCGGCCTAACGTTACCTCTTTGTGTCTCTCTGTCTCCTGTTTTGAGGTCACAGTTCCTTCATTCTGTCCTACTATTACTGCCTCCTCTCACCGTCACGGTCTCCCTCTTGCTCTCTCTCTCTCTCTCTCTCTCTCTCTCTCTCTTACTGCTACTATTTCATTCTATCCTTCTCACTACTGCAGTCTCTTCTCAGTGCCATTACCTTTCTCATCCTCGTTGTCATTAGCATAGATTCTGGGTCTCGTGTAAATTGAAGGCGGAGGCGGGAGAAAAGAAAGGAAAAAAACTATTGATATCAGCTGTCTCTCATTATTACTGGCTCTCACCCACTTCTACATTCTCCATCTCTTAATTCCTCTTCCGCTGGCACGTTTCCATCACTCTTTTCCTAGCGCTGTTTGTCAAAGTCTACTATATTCCACGCCTACGTGTCCCTCTCTTTCTCTCATACCGCCATTGGCTCCTTCGCTCTTTCTACACTACAGCCTACTATCTTCCAGTATTTATTACTTTCCGGTTTCTTTCGCATTGCCATTATCTCCTGTTCTCTCGTTCTCTCAGAATAAAAAAGCGCGAATAAGTTCTCATACCAAAATTTTTGGTTCAGTTTTTAAAAGTTCTGAAGAAGGTAGAAACAGACAGTTGGTCCCCCCTCCCCCTTTTTCACTCAGAGTGTTTTTGTGCTCCGACAGGAGTATTTTTCCGCTAGTTCTTATCTTTTCGCTGGTACAGTAGAGCACATCACTCATATGAAATGAACTTTATGGGTCAAATGGTTCAAATGGCTCTGAGCACTATGGGACTCAACTGCTGAGGTCATTAGTCCCCTAGAACTTAGAACTAGTTAAACCTAACTAACCTAAGTACATCACAAACATCCATGCCCGAGGCAGGATTCGAACCTGCGACCGTAGCGGTCTTGCGGTTCCAGACTGCAGCGCCTTTAACCGCACGGCCACTTCGGCCGGCTTTATGGGTCAGCAAGATTTTCATAGTTTACTTGTATCAAATTTAAACGTGCACCACAGACCGGATTATACGTACACAAAAGATCTGCATGTGCTTTAGTACTAAACATGGAGCTCCCAGAACCATTCTGATGATAACTTAGACACTTTACAGCATAGTCCTTCGTGCTGCATCACTTTATAAACCTCACAATGGATATTACGTGCGTATTTTACATGTACAAGTAGGATAACTTTGAATGTCTTTACGTCGGAAATGGATGAAGAGGCCAAGAAAATTTTTAAGTTTGTTCAAGACCGGAATTTTAGAATTTTCGGAATGTATAAAAAAATTACAACTATTTGCTGGAATTCGCGTGTATTTATGGTAGCCAAAAACCATGTTTTACGGGTTTTCTCAGGAACGTCCCCGTGCACTTAATGGTGTCTCCGTAAGCCCCTTAAGGTGCACCTTAGACCACTTATGATGCAAAAAGAGCCAACTAATTTGCCCTATTTGCCTAAGCTTGAGAAAATGTATAACATTCAAACTTGATCCCGTACTGAAGGATAGTTGCAGTAAGACGAATTTTCTCTTGGCTGTACAAATGGTACCTAGTCCAAAAGGCTGCAAAAATATTTGTCTCTATCTTTCTATCACCAACAGAACCCAAGTATAAGACCCGGAAACCTCGTTTTTAGAAGCGGAATTGAAGAATACCGACAATAAGCACAGGAGTAAGTTGGGTGTTACGAGGCAGATTACACGTGGAAATTTGTTTCAATGTTAGTCCATATCACGTTCATTTTTGTTTATACTAATTTTTTATTTCTGGAGCTGAAAACCGGGGAAACTGAAAGAAGCTTAAACAAGTGAAAATGATTACGAGTGCGGATGAAACACTAACCATACCACGGAAAACCTCTCGATGGAAAGCAGTATTTCTAGAGGCGCAGTGGTGGGTCACTAAGAATATTAGAGGAGACTGTTAATCGCTACATTCCTAAGAAATCCGTTCGAATGGCGTCACATGCATGTAAGTCTAATAATGACCCAAACTCAGACTCTGGAATACACAAAGTAACATGCCAGGAATGCTCCATGTTCCACCTTGGACAAATGGGCTGAAATTTCAACACCAGGTACACAGAGCGCATTAAAGCCTAATCACACAACAGAACACGTCAGCAGAAGCCACACACTTAGGTAATACAGAATACCTAATTTGGGAAAGTAGAGAAAAATGTCAAAGTACTCCAACGACTGAATGAAGGGCATAAAATGGGTTTGTTAGAAGAACTGCTTATGATTCACAGTCGAGAAAAGATGAAAATAAAACACTACACTAAAAATTTGAAAGTGAATCAGCGAATTTCTTAATTTTATTTTGTTATACACATCTAATTCCGTAGGATCAAATTGAGGCGCAAATCTCTGTGGTCATGGAACGTTTCAGTACATGAAATAACAACAGGAAAGTAATAATACAGTAGATAAAATAAAACGTTCATGAATCAAAAAAGATGACAAGCAGTAAATTCATACCAACGCAGTCAGCAATGTAACACAAGGATTAGCTTAATTTTTCAATTAACTCCTCGAAAGAATGGAAGGGGTGACTCACGAGGAAACTCTTCAGTTTAAATTTAGAACGGCGAGGATTACTGCTTAGGTTTTTCAATTCTTGTGGTAGGTTATTGAAAATGGATGCTGCAGAATAATGGAAGTCTTCCTGCACAAGAGACAAGGAGGTGCGATCTAAATAAAGATTTGATTTCTGCCTAATAGAAACTGAGTGGAAGCTGCTAATTCTTGGTAATAAGCTGATAATGTTAACATGAAACGACATTAAAGAATATATACATTGAAGAGAGACAGAAAGTAGTACCCCTGCCTAATATCGTGTAGGGCCCCCGCGCGCTCCCAGAAGTGCCACAAGACGACGTGCCATGGACTCGACTGTTGTCTGAAGTAGTGCTGGAGGAAACTGACACAATGAATCCTGCTGAGCTGTCCATAAATCCGTTAGAGTACAAGGGGTGTGAGGCATCCTATATATGCCCAATAAAGATGATATGTGGGGAGTTTGGTGCGCAGCGGAGGTGTTTAAACTCAGAAGAGCGTTCCTGGAGCCACTCTGTAGCAATTCTGTTCATGTGGAGTGTCGCATTGTCCTGCCGGAATTGCCCGAGTCCGTCGGAATGCGCAATGGACATGAATGGATTCAGGTGACCAGGCAGGATGATTACCCACGTGTCGCCTGCCAGAGTCGTATCTAGACGTATCAGGCGTCCCATATAACTCCAACTGCACAAGCCTCACAACATTATAGAGACTCCACCAGCTTCAACAGTCCTCTGCTCCAGGGATTCATGGGGTTGTCTCCATACCAGTACAAGTCCATCCCCTCGATACAATTCGGAACAAGATTCGTCCGACCAGGCAACATGTTTCCAGTCATCAACAGTCCAATGTCAGCGTAGACGGGCCCAGGCGAGGCGAAAAGCTTTGTGTCGTGCAGTCATCAAGGGCACACGAGTGGGCCTTTGGCTCCGAAAGCCCATATCGATGATGTTTCGTTGAATGGTTCGCACGCTGGCACTCGTTGGTCGTCCAGCATTGAAATCTTCAGCAATCTGCGGTGTGCGGACAATTGCCACGCCAGACATTTGCCACGGCGGACATTTGCCACGATTTTACCTGCTCCGAAGGTTTGGGTCCCTTGTCTCCCCCTCCTCCTCCTCCTCACTCGCCCCCCGACCAGCAGTAAAGGTACTTACTGAGCCTTTCCGCTGCTTTTCGTAACATAGGACGAGAATCTCTAAGGAGTTTTCGCCACATTTCTAGAGAGAGTTTCGTTGTGGAAACAATTAAGTGCATCTCGCATTGAAATCCGCACCAAATTTCGAGCCAAAGTAAATTCGCCAATCTTGGAGATTTTGCGCTCGTCTAAATTATACGTGCCTTTTTCGGTGCTCCTACTGCAGCCTTCTGTCGTGTTTTGTGTACCATGGGGGATCAATTCCGTCTGATATTAATTTAATTGGTATGAATCACTCGAGTGCTGTTGAGACTATTTCTTTGAACTTAAGCCACATATGGTCTTCAATTACATAGTTTGGAAAGACTGGAGACTGAGAAAGACGTCAACCGAAGTTTTAGTTGCTTTTATAAATATATATATTTCGCGTTTAGTTTTGGTGAATTTCTTTGTTACGGAATTGAGCCTCGCTACGACTGTGTGTTCACTAATTCCTGTACTCGTCATGATGCTCAGGATTATTTGTGGCTAAGAGGTCAAGTTGTTTTCGTAACCATTTACAATTTGAATGGCCACGTGTACTAATTGTTCAAAATAATTTTATAAAAAGCATTTAGAACAATTATAGAAGTTGCTTTCTATCCGCAGTAGGGTCTGAAAATGTATTTTTGTCGACATACGGAAGTATGAAGTCACTGCCAACTATAACTGTATGAGTAGGGTACATATTTGCGATGAGGCTCGAGTTTTCTTTGAAATGTTCAGCAACTGTTTCATCTGAGACCGGGGGTTGGTAAAAGGAGCCAGTTATTAATTTATTCCGGTTGTCGAATATAACCTCTGTCCATACTAAGTCACAGGAACTAACTGCTTCAATGTCCTGAAGGCAATGGAGCTGATGCATCGTGTTCGGCGCGATCGATTTCTTCTCTGCTCCGATTCTCTTAGTGCCTTACAATCACTGCAGAACCTATACCCGACTGAGGTGATGGTCCAGCTGATACATGACCAACTGTACTTGCTCCAACGGCGGGGTAAGGAGGTGTCCTTCTGCTGGGTGCCTGGTCATGTCGGCATATGGGGCAATGAACAGGCTGATCGGGCTGCCAAGGAGGCCTGCAGAGAGCAGGATGTGGTCCAGTGTCCTATCCCCTTGCAGTCAGTCATCGCTGCACTCCACAGGAAGTGCATGGAGTTGTGGGAGGACGAATGGCTGGCGGTGACGGCCAATAAACTGCGGTCGGTAAAGCCAACCACTCGGCCGTGGCGTTCCTCCTGCCGGCTGCTCAGGCGGGAAGAGGTGGCCCTCACACGTCTTCGGATCGGGCACTGTCCTCTGACGCATAGCTATTTATTACGGCGGGAGGATCCTCCGTTTTGTGATGCTTGTGGTGTGCACATCTCTGTCCGACACATTTTAACAGACTGCATTTTATACCGTGATGCAAGGGCAGAAGCACAAGTTTATGGGGATCTGCCTTCTGTTTTAGCTAACGATGAGACGTGTGTGTCTAGGGTTTTTAAGTTTTGTGATGTGTCTGGACTCTGGCCTAAACTTTTAGGCTGGAGGATTTAGTGTATTGCAGAGTGGCTGACTCCTCCCAGTTTTTCCTTGCGGTCAGCCAGCCACTTCCATCTGCTACATTGTTTTAGCTCCCTCTCCCTTTTTCTTCCTGTGTTGTCCATGTTTTACTGCTGACGCCCTGCTTCATCCCACGCTTCGGTGTGGGTGAGCACATATTTTCCAATGATTGTTCCCCGTGTTTTTGGTTCCGTTTTATGTAAATGTTTTGAGTTTTTTTCTTGACACCCGTCTCACTATGATACTGAACGGGCGCTGAAGACCTTGCTGTCGTGCGCCCATAAACCCCTCTACTACTACTACTACTACTGTAAGCTGTAACACACATTACATTATTTTTCCTGAAGTTGTGCTTCTTGTTTCTGTTATAGTGGAGATCATTACAATTACGGCTCTTCCGTCCACAACCTAGGATGCTTGCTCTATGACCCTGTAAATACCAGAGCTAAAAAACGTAGAACAACATATGGTTTAAGCATAGCATTCTGTATTACTTCATTTCCTTATTTCTAACATTTTAAAATTGTACGTCGACTTTAGATGACATGTCAATCATAGATGTTCTTATCTCTGTTTATGAACGTACTTTCAGTCATGTTTTGAACATCGTCCCACTACACTTAATTAACTAATGTTTCGCCGCAAGGGCTATCGGATTTTAGAGTAAATTAATATGAAGTATGTCATCCTTCTATTCAAACATTCACATACCCATTTCTTCTTTCCCTTATTGTCTTTCGGGCATGCAGTTGTAGCAATTAAAGTGGGCACAAATGCAGCGATCAAAAAGAAATGGTTAGCGTACATTCGCATTCTGTTTACAGCGTTCCTTTCTTGTTGCTCCCATGACGATGGATTGTCTCTATCGCAATCAGTAAGCGTGAAAGGAAGCTACCGTATAGACAGAGGGATCTATATTTATACTTGGCAGAACTAATTACATACTGACGTAATCGTCGGATTTGCTTTCGTTTCCCAAAAGATACAAATATTTCGGTTTCGGAAAAGATGCTCTGTATTTGGCCAAGAAGTCGAAGAAGAAGGTCCCTTACGTACTGGTTGTATCGAGTAAGATGTGGAGACGGCGGTTTGAAGGCGGACAGAAGAAGTACGAGGGAGGCGTGCCTTACCTGAGGGATCGCTACCTGGCGAAGGGGCAAGTGTGGCAAATGTCCGGCGTGGCAAATGTCCGGTGTGGCAAATGTCCGGCATTCGCAATCTGCGGAAGGGCTGCACTTCTGTCACGTTGAAAGATTCTCTTCAGTCGTCGTTGGTCCCGTTCTTGCAGAATCTTTTTCCGGACGCAGCAATGTCGGAGATTTGCTGTTTTTCCGGACACTTGATATTCATGGTACACTCGTGAAACAGTCATATAGGAAAATCTTCATTCATCCCTTCCTCGGAGATGCTGTGTCCCACTGGTCGTACGCCGACTATAGCATCACGTTCAAACTCATCTAAGTCTTGATAACCTGCCATTGTAGCAGCAGTAACCGATTTAACAAATGGTTCAAATGGTTGTGAGCACTATGGGACTTAAGACCTGAGGTCATCAGTCCCCTAGAACTTAGAACTACTTAAACCTATCTAACCTAAGGACATCACATCGATGCCCGAGGCAAGATTCGAAACTGCGACCGTAGCTGTCGCGCGGTTCCAAACTGAAGCGCCTAGAACTGTTCGGCCATACCGGCCGGCCCAATTTAACAACTGCGCCAGACACTTATTGTCGTATATAGGCTTTGCCGACCTCAGCGCCGTCTTTTGTGCCTGTTTACATATCTCTGTATTTCGATACGCATGACTATACCGGTTTCTTCGGCGCCAGTGTATGAAGATCGATAACCAACTAAAAATCTTATGTTTTTTATATACTGCAGCAAAGCCAACAGGAGGAAACACATCACACAACGAAAATGATATAGTACAAGGAGAAAAATACACTTGAAAAAGGGAAATAATTTCTCGAGACGCATCGTGTTTACTGATAGAAGTCGGCATCTGGCAGCGTATTCAGTTTGTCTGTGGTACTACGCACCCGGTTAGTTTCAAGACAACCCATATTATGGGGAAGAGAACGTTCACGATCAGCTCGGGATTACTTGCCGCTGAGTCAGAGGCGTGGCTGGCAAGCAGGGACAGGCGCGGCGCCGTGGCTGTGCCGGCGCCGCCAGGGGTGGTCCGGGCTGCGCCGCGCGGGCCTTAAGAGGGGTTAACAAGCTGGACGCGCGGCGCCTTTGTCCTGCGAGCCGGCGGCGGCTCCTGCCGGAGGACAACAAAAGCGACAGTCGCCACCCGATGGCGCCCGTCTGGCGGCCGGGGGGAAACACCAGGGTGTGTGTGGGCGCGCATCTCGCTCTGGGACCACCCCAGCCTGATCACACACACCTTCGCAGGCACTTCACCCTGCAGCAGGTGCTTTAGATCTCCACTGTGCACCACAGAAGCTCCAAAGGGACTACCACATGTTCAAAAACATTGTCATATTATCTATACACTGACCGTCTGAGGGCGCATATTGACGCACTGACAATTCTAGAAGCGCTGACGAACAGTATTAACGGCTGTAAAAATATTCCCAGCGTTGTCAATACCTAATGAACGTGTAGGGCCAAGTATTCACAGTTTGACAGTGTTTTTCATTCAGATGTTGACAGAACTTTACGATCCACCCATATTAGTGTACGCTGTTTATGTTCTCAGATTTTGTGCATACCATAACTCAGACTCAGTTTCTCAGTTTAATACACCTATGTGAGGCTAATTATTGTGTATACCACTTTAGGATGGTCAACGGAGTATAGATGTAGATGTACGTTTGTCCACTTGAAAAAAGTACTTCTGAAGAACATCGTTTGTGATCCGATTTTTAATTTCGGAAATAGTTCAACGGAAGAAGTATCTTCTCGAATGAGCAAACAATAGGGCAGTATTCGCGTGAGGCGTAGCAGCTTATGCACGACGGTGAAAAGATTTAAAACAGGCTACAACAATATTTCCCACGTGCTTCTCTCTGGGTCCGGAAATAGTATCGTCCTTATCGTAGCAAGCCCGTATTGATTCACTTATTCAATAAGACAGACGACTTATAGTTGAACAAATTACTTAAAAAGGTCGCGTCATTGATGGTGCAACTCATTCAGGAGCCTCCTCTAGCTCCCTAGTCCTGCAAATTGAAGGCGCCGGATAACCATGCGCCCTTATGCTAAATCCCAGCTCTCGAAAATTGCAATTGTCGATAAAAACCTCCGCATGTAGGAGGAAACGTAATTTCAGTTTCATTCGGGTTGTAACTCTGTTAATTGCTAGATCATAACTTTCGTCTCTCCTCATTGACGAAACATAGTAAAATAAACTTCGCCCTGCAACCGGCGGGACGTCAGGACATACCCTCCGCTGATCTGAATAATAAAATGCTGCACCATTTACGGTTTTTCATGCACTGCACGGCGTGTTTCACGAAGTTATTCTCATTTTCACCAGTGTGGACGTGTACGTAAGTTAAAGCACAAAAGAATGCGAATGGTCATTGACATAAATCAAGGGGGGAAGTAGAAAATTTGTACCGGACCAAGAGTCGAGCTCAGTTCCTGCTTACTAGGCAGTAGCGACGCCCGCTGCGCCGCCCGGATACAGTGGTCGTGGCAAGTGCATGGACTACCCTCGCACGCCACCCTTCAGACCCAAATTATCAGCCTATCCACACACTACTAACGTAGTGCCTATTCCAGCCACTATATTCATTTTTATTCCTACGTTAGTGCCTTCCTCTTCTTCACAAGTTGTGACATCCAGTGCTTTTTATGTCAAAAACGACGGAATATTCCCCTTCTGTTTTCATTACGCCTTTTGAGTCTTGTAACGTAGCTTGGTACTCCTAACTTCTGCACTTTCTCCCACAAATTTTCTCTGTTTGTGCTAGCGTAGGCTTCCTTTAAGTCAATCATCAATATTACCACTTTTTTGTTGTATCATCAATACTTTGATGATGACGATGATGATGTTTGGTTCGTGGGGTGCTCAACTGCGTGGTCATCAGCGCCCATACAAAGTCCCAATTTTTACTCAGTACAATTTTTTTACACAATCCAATCTAGCCACTGTCACGAATGATGATGATGGTGACGAAATGATGAGTACAACACAAACACCCAGTCTCCGGGCAGAGAAAATCTCCAACTCGGCCAGGAATCGAACCCAGGACCCCATTATCCAGAAGTAGCAACGCTAGCCACCAGACCACGAGCTGCAGACACCAATACTTTGATATGGTTCCTCGCAGTACGAAATCTGATTTGTGGTGGATCGGTTCTTCGTAAGTCCTACTTGTTTCTCATCTATTATCTATCTCAAATACGGTGGCATTTTGTTCTGGAAAATTTTGGAGAACACATTGATGGTTCTTAATATTAATGGGATACTTCTATAATTTGTGCATTCTTGTTTATCGTCCTTTCAACGGATTGGTATCATGACCACTTCTTTCCAAGCAGATGGGATTATTTCTTCGCTCCAAATGTTGGTCACGAGTTTGTGTACTTGTTTCGCAACGGTATCTCCCCCCTTCTTAATTAGTTCAGCTGTATTCTATCTTTCTTAAGAGCTTCGCTATTTAATAGTATTTTTATTGTGTCTTCTTTAACCTTCAGTGTCGGCAATCAACTACAGGCTCTAAGTCTGATACTTATGTTGTTCGTCCATTTCTGTATCTCCATCTACAAAATTTAAAAGCTCCTCAAAATATTTCTTACCAATTTCCGTACCTTTTGCTCTTTCCAGAAATGTATAGCCACTTTTTATCTTCAATGAAATACACTCGTGGTATGTTTCCTTTTCTGAAAAATACAACTGACATGCAAAAATCTTTCGCATTCCCTGCAGTTTTATCCTTTTATACCAACGGCCTTGCCGCCGTGGTAACACTGGTTACCATCAGATCACCGAAGTCAAGCGCTATCGGGCTAGGCCAGTACTTGGATGGGTGACCATCCAGTCTGCTTTGCGCTGTTGGCAAGCGGCGTGCACTCAGCTCTTATGAGCCAAACTGAGGAGATACCTGACTGCGAAGTAGCGGCTCAGGTCTCGTAAATAGACATACGGCCGGGAGAGCGATGTGTTGACCACATGCCCATCCAGTTCCGCATGCAGTAACGCCTGTGGGTTGAGAATGACACGGTGTCCGATCTGTACCGTAGGGCCTTCATTGCCTGTTCGGGCCAAGTTTAGTTGGTTTTTTTATCCTTTTTAATTACACTCATGCTCATAAATTAAGGATAATGCTGATATATGGTGAAAAAACGCTCTGGTGGGTGGTTTGTGGTCTTAAATCACCTCGGGGTATGACCGTGCGGTGCATCTGACCTTCGGTCGTCGCTCGGTGGCGCTGGCAGCAGTCCACATACGTAGAGGTGTGTTGGTCCATGTCAGAGTACGGTGCAGCGAGTAAGTGTGCAGACATTTTCAGACTGTGTGTTGAAAATGGCTCGAAGAACACATATTGATGACATTATGAGGGGTAGAATACTAGGGCGATTGGAGGCAGGTCAAACACAGCAGGTCGTAGCACGAGCCCTCCGTGTGCCACAAAGTGTGATCTCATTGCAACGATTCCAGCAGTCAAGAAACGTGTCCAGGCGCTACAGTACGGGACGTCCACAGTGTAAAATACCCCAAGAAGACCGATATCTCACCATCAGTGCCAACAGACGGCCACGGAGTACTGCAGGTAGCCTTGCTTGGGACACTACCGCAGCCACTGGAACAGTTGTCTCCAGACACACAGTATACAGACGACTGAACACACATGCTTTATTCGCCCAGAGACCTGCAAGGTGCGTTCCACTGACCCCTGGTCACAGGAGAGCCTGTAAGGCCTAATGTCAAGAACACATATATGGTCGTTGGAACAGTGGCCCAAGGTTATGTTCACGGGCGAGTCCAGGTGAATCTCGCCGGGTTTTCATCTGGCGTGAACCAAGAACCAGATACCAAACCCTTAAGGTCCTTGAAAGGGACCTGTATGGATGTCATGGTTTGATAGAGTGGGGTGGGATTATGATTGGTGCACGTACACCCCTGCATATCTTTGACAGAGGAACTGTAATAGGTTAGGTTTATCGGGACGTCATTTTGCACCAGTATGTCCGCCTTTTTCAGGGATGCAGTGGGTCTCACCTTCCTCCTTATGGATGATAATGCACGGCCTCACCGAGGTGCCATCGTGGAGGAGTACCTTGAAACACAAGATATCAGTCGAATGGAGCGGCCTGCCTGTTCTCCAGACCTAAACCCCATAGAGCACGTTTGGGATGCTCTCGGTCGATGTATCGCTGCACGTCTTCAAAACCCTAGGAGACCTCAGGAGCTCCGACAGGCACTGGTGCAAGAATGGGAGGCTATACCCCAGCAGCTGCTCGACCACCTGATCCAGAGTATGCCCACCCGTTGTGCGGCCTGTGTACGTGAGCATGGTGATCATATACTGATGTCGGGGTACATGAGCAGGAAACAGTGGCGTTCTGTAGCACATGTGTTTCGGGACGGTTTTCTCAACTTATCACCAATAGCGTGGACTTATAGATCTGTGTCGTAAGTGTTCCCTATGTGCCTATGCTATTAGCGCCAATTTTGTGTAGTGCCACGTTGTATGGCACTACATTCTGCAATTATCCTTAATTTATGAGCATGAGTGTAGAATTTCGGCGTGCTCTATCTTTTTCATTTGAGAAGAGTTTTGGTTTCCTTGTTAACATTTTTATACGCTTCTTTGCTTTCATCGAAATCTTCCTGTAGGTCTCTTTCTTTTACTGCTCATCTTTCTTTCACTTTCTGTTCACATTTTTCCGATAGTCGTGGTTTTTCGTCCTTCTTTCTCTTTTTCCGAAAACCTCTACTGCTGCTACTTCCACATATGTTTTCATCTCTGTAAACAGGCCTTCAGTGTCGAGGTTGTCTTTCATTGTTAGAAACTGAAATCTATTTTGAAGTTTAATGACGAATTCCCGTGCCTTTTCGGTATCTTTCAATTTTTCTACGCCACTATTCCATTCTTTTATGCTATGACTTCTCCTTCGCCTTTCTACAGCTATTTGTTGTCGTACAAGTGTGATGACTAAGTAGTGATTCCGGCGTCGGCTCACTTCATGGTTTTCACGTTCATTACACTCCTTTTATGCCTTTGTCCTACCAGAACATGATATATTTGTGGTTTTGTAGTATCGACTGGTGATACCGAAGTTGTTTTGTGAAGTTGTTAGCGGCGAATCTCCATTATTCCATCCTATATACTCTCCCTTCCGACTTTAGCATTGCCGTCTACAAGAATGAGCATCACATCTTATCCTGGTGCCTTACTAACTACCTCTTCATATATTTCATGGAAACTGTATTATCAGAATAAAAGCTGTCTTCATTGCGAAATTATTTAATGTCAATGACGCATGTCGCCCTCCTAGAACATTATCAGGTTTTCTACAAAAAGATGAAGGGGAATGGTCCTATGTACTGCGCAGGTAAAATAAACACAAAGTAATAGAACCTTACTCAAAAATAGCTGGATATTGAACAGTCACCGCCATATCATAATCCATGTAAAATGGGAAATTGGTGCAACAGTAACTGGTTATGTAAACCAGGCGTCATAAAAACATATAAAATGCAAAGTGGACCTAGTGAAAAGAAAAGAAAACCGCCAGTATATCGTCGAGAAGGTACAGAAAGGTTGCGAGAAAACTTCACCGACTATCAGAAAAAAACTACCAACATTCTGGAGTGCTTGCACAGTGTATGTATACAAAATCAACAATCCAAACGTCAAGGCATCAGGAAAAGGGGCAGCCGTAATCATTGCAGACCACTTGCAAAGCCCTCTTTCTATTCATTAGTTTAAAAATATAAATTACAGACGGTAAAAGAGGTCATCAGTAAGCCTCCACTTTGAAACATAACTCCCGTAACTTCATACACAACAAAACAAATGTAATTAAGCTGGCCGGCCGCGGTGGCCGAGCGGTTCTACACGCTACAGTCTGGAACCGCGCGACCGCTACGGTCGCAGGTTCGAATCCTGCCTCGGGCATGGATGTATGTGATGTCCTTAGGTTAGTTAGGTTTAAGTAGTTCTAAGTTCTAGGGGACTGATGACCTCAGAAGTTAAGTCCCATAATGCTCAGAGCCATTTTTTTGTAATTAAGCTGAAGCTGTAGTGAAAATAACACACAAACCCTGGTTCTTATAAAGCTTAGCCAAATCATAAGAGAGGTTCCCCATGAACGGGATCTTCACAAATTTGGACCTCGTAAACAGCGAGACGGGAAGAACTCTGTGCTCAGCTAGTGATGATTTTTTCTTTGTATAGCTTATCAACAATTTTAGGACTGTAGAAATTACTTGCAGCGATGCCTTTCAAATTGGCTAACTCTTTATGTATAGAGGCTTGGCTGAGCAGTATTCACTAATGCGATACACCACAGATGTGAAAAAACTCGTACGATGAGAATGCAAGTGGAAACACAATAGGCGGTTGATTCGGTTGAGGCGAACAAACAGCGAGGTCATCGTTCCCATCGGATTAGGGGAGGATGTCGGCCGTGCCCTCTCAAAGGAACCATCCTGGCATTTGCTTGAAGTGATTTAGAGAAATCACAGTAAACGTAAATCAGGATGGTCGGACGTGGGTTTGAACCATCGTCTTCCCGAACACGAGTCCAGTATGCTAACCACTAGGCCACCTGGCACAGTTGCGATAGATGTCAAACCGAATAATATCCCCAACATGCTGAAATGTCAAGTCTAACTAATTAAGCGTCCCATTATGATTCAGCTCATCGTGAGTGAATATCATCTTTTCGTGCAAGGCATTAAATTCCTCAGCTAGCAACGTCAGAAACAGGGCCTTTGAAGACAACAGTAATGCCATATACATACCGCTGATAAAAGAGGATGCGTCGAGAGACATGCTGCATAGCTGGGTGGTAACGTAATCGCCTCCTATGCAAGCGGGGCCGGGTTCGATTCCCGGCCGGGTTGGAGATTTTCTCCGCTCGTGGGTTAGTATTGTGTTGTCCTAATCATCTTTTCATCCTCATCACCAGCGCGCAAGTCGCCCAATGTGGTGTCGACTGAAATATGACTTGCACTTGGCGGGCAAGCTTCCCCGAATAGGGGTCTCCCGGCCAACGATGCCATACGCTCATTTCATTTCCAGTGTTCCGTCTAAAATATTCACACTCAAGATGATTGACAAAGCTATCCTTCAAAAACTCTGTTAAGCAGTTGCCCATCATTGTGTTTATAAAAATGATCGTAGAAAGTGGAGTAATTGTAGGACGTAAGCAGCCTAAGTAAGTTGATTAATTCTGCTATCTCGTTTGCATTCAGACGCAGATGTTTCAGGAAATTGTTGTTGAGGATCGTTTCGTCCAGAGCCACGTTTCTAAACAGGTTTTTAGTATTCAATCGTCTTTCCTCTCCACCTCCACTACCGCAGTTAGGGCATTTGACGTAATTATTGTTACATTTGTGAGTCGATAGCTGCCATTTCGTCATCAGCTGGTTGAAAATCATTTACTGTCTCATCTATTATTTTATATACCGTGAAAACTACTCCATTGTGAAGTTTTTCGTTTTCGATCCATGTGCGCATGTCCTTTTCCAGCTTTCCTGTTACTGGGCATCTTGTTTCTTGTAGTGCAACTTCATCCGGTTCATATCTTTCAGTTTCTTCTGTCAGAATATTAAGAGCCTCAGGTGTCGGCAAAGTGCTAAAGTTCCAGTTCCGAATTGTAAGTCCTTTATCGTAAGCCGTTTTCGATGTCCCTTGGTTCCATTTCTATGCGAGACATCTTCTTGACGTTCCGCAACATGTGTCGTTTTATGGGACAAGTTCTTAGCCCACTGCCAAACTCCCGACCTGGAAGACCAGCCTAGCCATTTTTTCAGGGCGAGTATTTTATTTCCTCACTATCCTACGACTCTGCTGGCGACAGACTCTCCGAGCTTTCCCTCATTCCAATGGGAACGCTCCCGATGGAGGTAAACGGCCATCGCCACACGGAGGTTCTACTTACTATGTCGTGCTGTACAAAAAAGGAAACAAATGAAAGGAAAAAGAAATGTAGCTGAGCCGCAGAGTTAATTAAGCCTTATAATGACACTGCAAACTCAGAATAATTGTTGGTAACGGTAGCAAAACCAAACTACGAGGTTAATTAAATCGATGTGACCTACGCCTGTCACGTTCTCATTTCTGCATCGAGGCTTACTGATGAAAACAGCTCCATCTATGTTATTTAGCGCTATTTGTCATTACAATTAGGATTTTTGACTGACAGAGCACTGCGTAGTGGCGTATAATCAGTATTCAAATTGATGAAGGGAATGTACATCCATGGACAGCTCATTGCTGATTTACTGGTTAAATATTCCGTCTTTGTACTCTTGCCTGACATTAATCGCAATTTCAGTGCTACTGCAGAGAACTCTATAACATTCTCTAAGCAGTTACCCTACAAAATTTACATGAATGCCTAGTACGATCTCCATATCATACTAATTGGAAACATCAGGGACTGCCATTAGCTGTACAGACACGCGAATTAACATATTGGGTGGAGAACTGTAGGGCCCCCCTAGACAGGTCAGGCGTGCACTACACACCGGAAGCAGCTACTAGGGTAGCAGAGTACGTGTGGCGTGCACACGGGGGTTTTTTAGGTTAGAGGGACCCCCCCTTGGGCGAAACGATAAAATACCTGACGGCTTACCAGAGAGGACATTATCATCGTTGATAAAGAACGTCCGTCCTCAGAGACCAAAAACAGGAAAAGTCAACGTAATATTGGTAAACTGCAGGAGTATCCAGGGCAAGGTTCCTGAATTAGTATCTCTTATTGAAGGAAATAGTGCGCATATAGTATTAGGAACGGAAAGTTGGTTAAAACCGGAAGTGAACAGTAACGAAATCCTAGACACAGAATGGAATATATACCGCAAGGATAGGATAAACGCCAATGGTGGAGGAGTATTTATAGCAGTAAAGAATTCAATAATATCCAGTGAAGTTATTAGCGAATGCGAATGTGAAATAATCTGGGTTAAGTTAAGTATCAAAGGTGGGTCAGATATGATAGTCGGATGCTTCTATAGACCACCTGCATCAGCAACCGTAGTAGTTGAGCGCCTCAGAGAGAACCTGCAGAACGTCGTGAAGAAGTTTCGTGATCATACTATTGTAATAGGGGGAGACTTCAATCTACCAGGTATAGAATGGGATAGTCACACAATCAGAACTGGAGCCAGGGACAGAGACTCTTGTGACATTATCCTGACTGCCTTGTCCGAGAATTACTTCGAGCAGATAGTTAGAGAACCAACTCGTGAAGCTAACGTTTTAGACCTCATAGCAACAAATAGACCGGAACTTTTCGACTCCGTGAATGTAGAAGAGGGTATCAGTGATCATAAGTCAGTGGTTGCATCAATGACTACAAGTGTAATAAGAAATGCCAAGAAAGGAAGGAAAATATATTTGCTTAACAAGAGTGATAGGGCACAAATCGCAGAATATCTGAGTGACCACCATCAAACGTTCATTTTTGAGGAAGAGGATGTGGAACAAAAATGGAAAAAATTCAGAAACATCGTCCAGTACGCCTTAGATAAGTTCGTACCGACTAAGGTCCAAAGCGAGGGGAAAGATCCACCGTGGTATAACAATCATGTACGAAAGGTACTACGGAAACAAAGAAAGCTTCATCATAGGTTTAAGAGTAGTCGAATCATAGCTGATAAGGAAAAGCTGAACGAAGCGAAAAAGAGCGTAAAGAGAGCAATGAGAGAAGCATTCAACGAATTCGAACATAAAACATTGGCAAACAATCTAAACAAGAACCCTAAAAAGTTTTGGTCATATGTAAAATCGGTAAGCGGATCTAAATCCCCTATTCAGTCACTCGTTGACCACGATGGCACCGAAACAGAGGACGACCGAAGAAAGGCAGAAATACTGAATTCAGTGTTCCGAAACTGTTTCACTGCGGAAAATCGTAACACGGTCCCTGACTTCAGCCGTCGCACGGACGCCAAAATGGAAAATATTGAAATAAACGATATCGGAATTGAAAAACAACTGCTATCACTTAGTAGCGGAAAAGCATCCGGACCAGACGAGATACCCTTAAGATTCTACAGTGATTATGCTAAAGAACTTGCCCCCTTTCTATCAGCAATTTATCGTAGATCGCTGGAAGAACGTAAAGTACCTAGCGACTGGAAGAAAGCGCAGGTCGTTCCCATTTTCAAGAAGGGTCATAAATCAGATGCGAATAATTATAGGCCTATTTCGCTTACGTCAATCTGTTGTAGAATAATGGAACATGTTTTGTGTTCTCGTATTATGACGTTCTTAGATAATACAAATCTCCTTCATCATAACCAACATGGATTCCGCAAACAGAGATCATGTGAAACTCAGCTCGCCCTATTTGCCCAAGAAATTCACAGTGCCGTAGACACTGGCGAGCAGATTGATGCCGTATTCCTGGACTTCAGGAAGGCATTTGATACGGTTCCGCACTTACGTTTAGTGAAAAAAATACGAGCTTACGGAATATCGGACCAGGTTTGTGATTGGATTCAGGATTTCCTAGAAGAAAGAACACAACATGTCATTCTTAACGGTTCAAAATCTGCAGATGTAGAGGTAATTTCGGGAGTACCGCAGGGAAGCGTGATAGGACCTTTATTGTTTACAATATACATAAATGACTTAGTTGACAACATCGGTAGCTCCGTGAGGCTATTTGCAGATGACACGGTTGTCTACAAGAAAGTAGCAACATCAGAAGACTCGTACGTACTCCAGGAGGACCTGCAGAGGATTAATGCATGGTGCGACAGCTGGCAGCTTTCCCTAAACGTAGATAAATGTAATATAATGCGCATACATAGGGGCAGAAATCCATTCCAGTACGATTATGCCATAGGTGGTAAATCATTGGAAGCGGTAACGACCGTAAAATACTTAGGAGTTACTATCCGGAGCGATCTGAAGTGGAATGATCACATAAAACAAATAGTGGGAAAAGCAGGCGCCAGGTTGAGATTCATAGGAAGAATTCTAAGAAAATGTGACTCATCGACGAAAGAAGTAGCTTACAAAACGCTTGTTCGTCCGATTCTTGAGTATTGCTCATCAGTATGGGACCCTTACCAGGTTGGATTAATAGAAGAGATAGACATGATCCAGCGAAAAGCAGCGCGATTCGTCATGGGGACATTTAGTCAGCGCGAGAGCGTTACGGAGATGCTGAACAAGCTCCAGTGGCGGACACTTCAAGAAAGGCGTTACGCAATACGGAGAGGTTTATTATCGAAATTACGAGAGAGCACATTCCGGGAAGAGATGGGCAACATATTACTACCGCCCACATATATCTCGCGTAATGATCACAACGAAAAGATCCGAGAAATTAGAGCAAATACGGAGACTTACAAGCAGTCGTTCTTCCCACGCACAATTCGTGAATGGAACAGGGAAGGGGGATCAGATAGTGGTACAATAAGTACCCTCCGCCACACACCGTAAGGTGGCTCGCGGAGTATAGATGTAGATGTAGATGTAGATGTAACGAAAAGAAGAAATGTATTGGCTTGTGCGAGTAGGAATGAACAGAGGCAGTTTGAAATCAACTAGGTCACACAAATACCTCAAAGTAAAATTGCTTATAGATTTGAAATTTGATGAGCGCATAGCTACATTTGTGGGAAAATTAAGGGAATGGCTACGATGGATCGATCTATTCTGAAAATTAACTTCATGTAGGAACGGCATTATGTGTTCATATCATCAATACACATCAACTGGTAGCATTCAATCGTTTGCTTTCCTACATGCAGCTCAACAATGCGTTTCCCGACACGATACTCTCAAAATAAGGTTGTAAAACTTAGTTGATGAGGTTAAAACGCTAAAATGTCTACCAACATCTACAGCGTTCATAAAATGAAATACAATAAAAGCACACTGGACTGTGGGTCCTCCCCTTACATTAAAATTGCATTGCTCTTTATATATATTAATAATAGTTTCCGTTGAGCGTAAAGTTCCCAAGTGAAGCGATCAGTTTAAATTAATAGCAACTGACATATGGCCAGGGAGAGCAATACATCGTTTAAATGGTAGGAATCCGGATATAATAACGCACCGCTTTTGTGCGTGGCACGAAAACGTAGTATGGTCAGTAAAGGCCATGGTATGTTGTCAACAAATATCTGAGCTAGTTTTCATCCACCAATATTGTTTATTAGGGCCAGACTCTAATGAGATCAAAGCCCGACTGAATGACCGACTCTTAGTAGTAATTTCTTGCACGTAACAAGCGCAAGACACATCAAAATGACCGGCACTTAATCTCATGGCTGCGATTTGCTACGAGCAGTAACAAATTATGACTGAACGCAAAGCACGTTCTGTTATTACGTCTCTTCACAATGATCTAACGACTCATTTATTTCAGCCAAAACGATGTGAAACAGTGTTAATAAGTAAATAAACATATAAATATCCCCATTAGGAGAATTTATGAGAATAATAATAACAAAAGATTTGTTTTACATTTGTTTCGTATTTAATTAGAAGAACAAAAGCAGCTGACGTCAAATCACAACATTCATCTGCTCACGAAGGCAGGCCGAGGGGCCGAGGAAGAAGAAATGTGCGGAGCTGTGCTCTTACGAAAAGATAAGTGAAAAAAATTGTAAATCTCTATTTTGTTTCAAATCCAAATAACACCTGTTCCCGCCAGATCATCGAAGTTAAGCGCTGTCGGGATTGGCAGGAACTTGGAAGGGTGATCGTCCGAGTCAGTCGAGCGCTGTTGGTGTTCTGGCAAATACGGTAGAATCAGCCCTTGGCAGGCTAATTGAGGAGCTACTTGACTGAGAAGTAGCGGCTTCGGTCACGAAAACTGACAACCCCCGGGAGAGTGGTGTGTTAACACTATGCCCATTTACCATTATCGGCATCCAGTGACGCCTCTCGGCTGAGAATAACATGTCGATCGGTCGGTCCCATCAGGCCTCGCGAGGCCTGTTCGGACACAGAGTTCTGTTCCAGCCACAGGCTGATTTTATATTGCTAATTTCCTTTGCGGTTCCTTTTACATTGCGTGGATTTTGAATTGCCGAGATTTGCGAAAAACTTATATATACATATTTTAGTCATCAGTCTTCTTACTGGTTTGATGCGGCCCGCCACGAATTGCTTTCCGGTGACAGCCTCTTCATCTCAGAGAAGCACTTGCAACCTACGTCTTCAGTTATTTGCTGGGTGTATTACAATCTCTGTTTTCCTCTAAAATTTTTACCTTCTACAGTCCCATCTACTACCATGGAAGTTATTCCGCGATGTCTTAACAGATGTCATGTCATCTCGTCCCTTCTTGTCAGCATTTTCTGAATATTCCTTTCCTCGCGGATTTTCTGGAAAACTTCCTCATTCCTTACCTTATAAGTCACGCCAGTTTTCAACATTCGTCTATAGCACCACATGTCATATGCTTCGAACCTCTTCTTCTCTGGTTTCACTAACGTACAATGCTGTGCTTCCTCAAATAGAGGCCTATGTTTGATACTAGTGGTATTCATCTTTTGTATTTGCAACTTTTGTATTTTTTGTGTTTGCAGTTAAAATTATGGGTTATGGATTCCGTCTTTTATGCAAAACACAGTTTCTTCTTGTTACGCAAACGTATTTCAGCACTTCTGTGCCACCATCAGTGCCGGCCGGTGTGGCCGAGCGGTTCTAGGCGCTTCAGTCGGGAACCGCGCGACCGCTACGGTCGCAGGTTCGAATCCTGCCTCGGGTATGGATGTGTGTGATGTCTTTAGGTTAGTTAGGTTTAAGTAGTTCTAAGTTCTAGGGGACTGATGACCTCAGATGTTAAGTCCCATAGTGCTCAGAGCCATTTGGGCCATTTGAACCACCATCAGTGGGTTTTGATTATTGAACAACGTTGTAACTGATCTAACAAAATGAGGCCTAAAGGCTGTTTTTATCCGTTTTTGTTCTTACCTCGGTTTTACTGAATACAGTTTTGTTGTAACTGATCCTTCTTCTTTCGCGTTTTCACAAACATAAGAAAAAGGATCAGTCACAAAAAAAAACGCGATACTAACAAAGTATATACGCAAGACATTTTGCCACACCAGAAGATTTTTAAAAATCGAGGGATGGGTCAACCTGCTGATAAAATTCACATTTACGTCATTTGGTCGGCAGTTGAAAAGTTATCAATGGAGGACACCATACAGACGGTTCCGCAAAACTATATAATGTAAAACCAAGCTAAGAGCAAAAACGAACAAAAACTGTTTTGTTGGATCAGTTACAACCTAAAATATGCTCAATTTTTACCGTTGTTCAAAAATCAAAATCCACTGATGAAGTGACAGAGGTGTCGAAACATGTTTGGATAACAAGAAAAGACAGTTTTTTGCGTAAGAGGGGGGACCTATATCCAATAATTTTAACTGCAAACACAAAAAAATACAAGAGCTGCAAATACAAAAGATGAAGTGTACCAGTATCAAAATAGGCATTAATTCAAGGAAGAAGCTTTGAAAATGTACGTTTGGAGGACAGCATTGTATGTTAGTCAAACACTGACTGTGGGAAAATCGGAACAGAAGAGAATCGAAGTATATGAGATGTCGTGCTGCAGAAGAATCTCCAAAATTTGGTAAACTGTTAAGGTACGGAACGACAAGGTTCTTCTTCAGCGAGGAAACGGGGAAAACATCGATAAGAAGAATTGACATCATGATAGGATATGTAATAAGACTTCTTGAAATAACTTCCGTGGTACTACAGGGCTGTAACGAGGGCAAAAACTGTAGAGGAAGGCAGAGATTGAAATACTCCGGCACGTAACTGAGAACTTAGGATGGAAGTGCTACTGTGAGATGGAAGGGTTGGAACATGAGAGGAATTCGTGGCGGGCCGCATCAAATCAGCCAGAAGCCTGATTACAATTAAAAAAAAAAGGAACGTTTCACTCCTTCAGCAACCTACGATACACTGCTTCTAGAAGAGGAACAAGTTCTTTCGCCTACTCTACATTAGAATACACAGGTTCCATTGCTTACGTTCGTTTTTTGTTCCTGAGAACACTCCGCACTCTGAAGAAGTCATCTGGAGACTTACACAGCTGCACCATTTCTCTGGTTCAATCGGTTCGGCGAATTTTTTTAATTGTATGTAAACAGTGTCCGTGCTGCCTAACCACTGTGTTACATGATGGTGAACTGTCGTAGTACAATTTCTCCAAAGCCCCTTGAGTTATTGCCTCGTTGTTCACCATGAAATACAGAAAACATCTCACCATACTCCAGTCTGTCAATGGGCTGCCTCGTTTCTGTTTTGGCTCATAACACTACCGGCTAATACTAAATTAGCAACAGATCGATAATGTTGATCCTGTAAAAGGATATAATTTTAGCTTGTGTAATTTAAAGATGTGGACTGTTTTCGTTTCTCGAAAAGAGTTCTATTGAAAGGAAACAATAGTAGAACAAACGGGAATCGAACCGGAGTTCTATTGGTAATAAAGTAAACTGTAATTACGTCAAAGAAAACTGTCACCACCCTAATTAGGCAAAATTGCACCAAGTACTAGCAATGTTCGTAAAGGAAATTAACTGTGAAGACTGACTTTACTTGATACTGAAATTTTGTTTCGCAGATAAGATACAAGCCGGAAACTGACATACGGCCGGGAGAGCGGCCGGTCGGTACCGTTAGGCCTTCATGGACTGTTCGGGAGGATTTTAGTTTTTTAGATAAGATACAAGATGGTAGCGCAATTTAGCAAGTAATGTACTAGCGATTCGACATTAACTACAAAGGAGGAGTATTAATAAGTTTTGCAATGTAAATATATAAAACTACAACTAGTCACTTTTTTAACAATTAAAAATTGTTATTCCATGAACCGGTTTTCGAACCCTTTCAGGTCCACCTTCAGATGGTTTTCTAGAAGTTACACTATTTCTAGCATAATGGTGGGTGCTGGCTTGCGACAGTATTAATAAGTCTATAGCACCTAACTATCTGTACATTGTAGTACGGAACCAATTATAGTTATAGGTAAATATTTACTAACCTGATTACTAACTTGGGTAAAGAATTTTTTTATCTGTTTCGTTACTAGAAAATACAGTCACTGAAATGGTTTTCTGATAACTATCTTCTCTATTCTGGTTAGTATTTGTATCCTGAAGGAGCACCGGCTTCGTACTATTCAACTCCAATGGCGAACGTGGCACCTGGACCTAGTACAGTTTGAATAGTTTTCGTTAGCTGCCTATGATAACACACAAATGCTACAGAATTTGCAAACGCACTTCATTGACACTGTATCTGTAATGCGAAATTTAAATATGGCTCAACTATTAGCATAGGGACGCAGAAACTGAACTATCACTGACTCAGATCTAAGCCGAAATTTTAGTCACAACACAAAATGAAAACCACGATTCACACATGAGATTATAAACACTGTTACTTCTAAACCTGCACAATAATTAATTTTTATGTTGGTCCTTCAAGTCTGGTAGCTAGTATCTCTTACGAATCATCATAGTTTTTACAGATAACTGTAATAATGCACTGAGATTAAAAAAAATAAAAAGAAGTCTTTACGCTGAAACCTTTTGTCTGCAATTATACTTTAGTGAAATTTTAAACTATCCTTCTGTGAAGAGAAACATAAGGCTTATTCAATAAGAATTCTATTCACAACTATTACAAAAAATACTACTACGTAAAGTGTATTAACTATAGCAAGAAGGTAACTGCTTTTAGATCAATAAAGTAGGGTACTCGAAAATATCACAGCACTTGGAATAGGACCCTGTCTAGCTAAATGAACTGAGGATAAAATACGGCGACTCAACACAAAGTTCAAAGAACACAATCTTATTACTGAATAACAATTCGCGTAACTTGTCCATACAGCTATACAGTACACAAATGATTCTTTGAGATGAAGATGGTGGCAGAATCGGTTTCCTGTGGCTATTCAAAACCACAAAAGTATCCACGGCTCTTGCTGTGCAGCAGGCTCTGAAAACTCTCATCTTAGCGTCGAATTTTCGTTGTACACAGTTAACCAAAGTGCAGTACTGGCCGCATTTTCGAATATGCGCGCCGCCAGTTACGCCGCCGTGTTTCCTACAGCCATCACGGTGGCAAGAGGGCGCTGCGACGAACGATTACCCCGCTGCCAATGAGATGCAAGCATCTTCTCTCCGGAGCACCAACGGCGAGTGTTCTTATGTTCGAACATTCATGCACTGTCCCCTGTTTTTGTATGTTTGACAGTTGAATACTGTTTACAGACTTCCATAGTGGACAGGGCTAGATGTCTTCTGAACAGACAGTGTATTGAAGAGTGGCGGATTCATAAATCTTTTGTAGCTGTATATGTATTTCTACATGAAAATCTAGTATTATCAATTAACGCTGAAACTCCAGCAACAAACTTAAGTATTATTTTTACTCTTTGATATTAGATGTAGGATAAATTAATAACTAAATTCTCTATTCATGAATGCGATCTGTTCCTCGCTCCTGTACCCTCTACAGAACCACGCAGCGTGCAAAGGAAGATATAATGCAAATTATGCCATGAATAATAAACCAAATTACTTCCACATCCGATTCTATGTTATATAAACTTGCCGCTCTTCTTCTCTCGTTCAGTTCGTAAGATACAAGCAGTTTGTCTACTAGCAACCTACTTTCAGTGACTGCCACTGACTAACTCTTGCCACAATGGAACTTTGCATTCGATCGCTAAATACACATTTACTATTTCCATCATCAAGGTGTCATTGCAGGGGGACTTCCCTCCATGTTTTGAATGATTACAATTCTGCTTTCCCCATTCAAGAATCGGTACTACACGTAAGGTTTCAACGTTTCTACTTTTTTACAGACCATTTCTTTTAGCTTTGCATCCATAGGTTAATTACTTTGACATAAATGAACATAAATAATAAACTAAAGCTTTACTCAGATACCACATCAAAGAGGATGCTTGTACGGATGTCACATTAAGAAAAAGGAGACCAAGAAGTTATATAAGTATAGAGAATATCGATAATGCTGGTGTTGCAGGCTCCTCTAGTGGCGTACTAAAGTACTATGGTGCACAGACTTCAATGTGTTCAAGGACTGCAGACAGTAGCCACTATTAATCAAAACAACACTTACGTAACTAGCCGAACAGAGACGCATGATTAAACATTCTGCACCGCGCAGCACATTTTCGAAACTCTGTAATTCCCATTCATAGCGGCGCTTAAATTTGAATTTGGCTCAAAGGTACGTACAACCTTCCTCTGTACTTCCATAAAATCGTGGCGCTCTCCGACTTCACTCTCGGCCTCGACGGCGCTTCAGACAGCAAGGTGTCAACATAGGGGAAGAAATGCCGCATTTCAGAAGTTCACGTGACGTGTAAGGTGTGTTAATGATGTCACATTGGCACCAAACTTCGATTCATCCCGACGCCACAGTGGACGTGTCAGACGATGGGAAAGTCGTAACACCCCTCCTACCCAAATTTCACTACTCGTTTTGACGTCTGTGCGATGGAGATTACGACTGCGACGTGTAGCGTTGAAATCATGCGGTTTTCTTATGAGTGCCTGAGGAAAACATTCCAGACGCACCATCGGCCAACCCGGGACGAATAGGACTCTCGGGGTGGCAATATGGACCTCAATGAAACATCAGTGGCGTTGATTCCCGTCCATTTCGCAGACGAAAATTGTTTTTTGCAATGTGATGAGAAACATAAAGACGTTCTTCACAACCTTTGACACAGTTAACACCTTCAGGCCTTTCATCGCTTCTCCAAGGACAGTGTGGGGCTGCAGACCCATTAAACGTGATCTGACCCCTTTTGAGTGCAGCGCGATCACAGATTATGCTCTCATGTTCAGGCTGGATCCAATTAGGGACCGTTCAGTACCATTCGACAATGTCTGAAAGTGATCTAAAACAGCAAAAGGTGAGTATACTTCTGCGTCCTTCCTAATTCGCGTCCTCCTGTGGCGTAACCTGTGGGGGGTGCGGAGGGTGACACATCGACGTGTGAACAAACAAAACTGGAAAAGGTCTTTCTAAGAACCCTCCCCCTCACCCCCCCCAAAGTTTGGTTAACCGTCAGTACCACCCAGCTGCCTTGGTCAAGCACCTTAAAAACCAACCTGTGCAGCCTGAAACTGTGACGAGAGTAGCAGTCGCCTGCAGGCAGGCTACACTGCTTTTCTTTCTCCGCTACACTGCTGCTGTTTCGCCTGATACAATTCCGTTTGCAATAAGACGGTATCGAAGCGACTGCCCCCATGCAAGCGACTAGGCCTTCGTCACGAGGTCTGTCTGTACAGGTATATTTTTAAATTTCTTAATAGAGATGAGTGGGTGCCACCCAGCGTTTTGTCAAGCTGGGGGTCTTACAGGGAACCTATACTGTTTTCTTCATCTGTGTGTCGATGTGCCATCCCCAGGGATCACATCACAGGAGTACAAAAAATAGGAAGATTGAAACAGCGTAAGGACCCGTATCTGCTTAGGATGACATACACATTTCATCGAATGGTTTGGTACAGTCACCAGTGCTTCCAACATGTTTGCAAGAGAAAAACTATGGTTGCACTGCACTCCAAATAGGTGAGATCGCATTCTACACTACTGGCCATTAAAATTGCTACACCACGCATATGACGTGCTACAGACGCGAAATTTAACCGACAGGAAGAAGATGCTGTCATATGCAAATGATTAGCTTTTCAAAGCATTCACACAAGTTTGGCGCCGGTGGCGACACCTACAACGTGCTGACACGAGGAAAGTTTCCAACCGATTTCTCATATACAAACAGCAGTTGACCGGCGTTGCCTGGTGAAACGTTGTTGTGATGCCTAGTGTAAGGAGGAGAAATGAGTACCATCACGTTTCCGACTTTGATAAAGGTCGGATTGTAGCCTATCGCGATTGCGGTTTATCGTATCGCGACACTGCTGCTTGCGCTGGTCGAGATCCAATGACTGTTAGCAGAATATGGAATCGGTGGGTTCAGGAGGGTAATACGGAACGCCGTGCTGGATCCCAACGGCCACGTATCACTAGCAGTCGAGATGACAGGCATCTTATCCGCATGGCTGTAACGGATCGTGCAGCCACGTCTTGGTCCCTGAGTCAACAGATGGGGACGTCTGCAAGACAACAATCACGTGCACGAATGGTTCGACGACGTTTGCAGCAGCATGGACTATCATCTCGGAGACCATGGCTGCGGCTACCCTTGACGCTGCATCACAGACAGGAGCGCCTGTGATGGTAAACTCAACGACGAACCTAGGTGCACGAATGGCAAAACGTCATTTTTTCGGATGAATCCGGGTTCTGTTTACAGCATCATGATGGTCGCGTCCGTGTTTGGCTACATCACGGTGAACGCACATTGGAAGCGTGTATTCGTCATCGTCAAACTGGCATATCACCCGGCGTGATGGTATGGGGTGCCGTTGGTTACACGTCTCGGTCACCTCTTGTTCGCATTGACGGCACTGTGAACAGTGGACGTTACATTTCAGATGTGTTACGACCCGTTGCTCTTCCCTTCATTCGATCCCTGCAAAACCTTACATTTCAGCAGGATAATGCACGACTGCGTGTTGCAGGTCCTGTACGAGCCTTTCTGGATACAGAAAAAGTTCGACTGCTGCCCTGGCCCGCACATTCTCCAAATCTCTCACCAACTGAAAACGTCTGGTAAATGGTGGCTGAGCAACTGGCTCGTCCCAATTCGCCAGTCACTACTCTTGATGAACTGTAGTACCGCGTTGAAGCTGCATGGGCAGCTGTACCTGTACACGCCATCCAACCTCTGTTTGACTCAATGCCCAGGCTTATCAGTGCCTTTATTACGGCCAGAGGTGGTTGTTCTGCGTACTGATTTCTCAGGATCTATGCACCCAAATTGCGTGGAAATGTAATCACATGTCAGTTCTAGTATAATATATTTTTCCAATGAATACCCATTTATCATCTGCATTTCTTCTTGGTTTAGCAATTTTAATGGCCAGTAGTGTATGTGGATGAGTCGCCACAATGTCCATAGGGAAGGGTTGAAATGTCCGCGGGTGACAGGAATATAAAAGGTTGTGAGGAACGTCTTCCTGTTGCTCATCGCACTGTGAACTGTCGTTGTCGGCTGCGAAACATGTGCAATCAACGCATCAGGGAACAGGATGATTTCACTGACGCCAATTGCAAGACGGCCTGCACCCTTCTCGTGCCGAATCTGACTGGTGGTGTGTTTGGAATGATTTCCTCGAATAGTCGTAAGAAAACGTGGTGATTTCAACGCTGGGAGTCGTGGTTGTAACCTCCATCGCAAAGGCGTCAAAACAAGGAGTGAAATGTGGGTAACAGCGGGTACGGTGGCCTTCAGATCGTACGACACGTTCACGTTGGGCACATTGTGGAGAAGTTTTCTACCAGTGTGACGTCATTAACATGACCTTCCCAGCCGTGGCCTATTTTCACATGACTCGTCACCTTGCCGTGTGAAGCGTCGTCGAGCCAGCGGAGACGAGCACCATGCTTTTCCACCGTTACAGAGGAAGATTGTACGCACGTTTCGGCCATATTTCAAACTTAGGTTTTAAAGAAAGTGGCCCATTAATTCTGTCGCTCAGTATAACGACGATTCGAGCCACAAAAGGAAAAAACCAGTTACATAAGCAACTTTGCCATGGGCTTGAGCGATGTGACGAGGTGCCTGGGAACGAGCATCTCCGAATCGGCGCAGCTGGTAGGCTGTTGGTGTGTTATTATCGTGGGGCAACTACGGGGATTGGTTGAAGGACAGCGAAACTGAAACGTTTCTGGAAGTAAGCTCCATTTAAACATTTACAAGTTGTTTTTTATGATAATAATTTTGGGAGCTTAATAGCGACCTACAAAATAATATTTCATCACATCTTAGGTAGAAGGGTAACGGCCTTGCCGCATTGGATACACCGTTTGCCATGGGATCACCGAAGTTAAGCGCTGTCGGGCGTCGTCGGCACTTGGATGGGTGACCATCTAGGCCGCTATGCACTGTTGCCATTTTTCGGGGTGCACTCAATCTCGTGATGCCAATTGAGGAGCTACTCGACCGAATAGTAGCGGCCTCGGTCAAGAACGCCATCATAGCGACCGGGAGAGCGGTGTGCTGACCCCACGCCCCTCCTATCCGCATCCTCCACGGAGGATGACATGGCGGTCGGATGGTCCACTCGTGGCCTGAAGGCGGAGTGAGCACCTTAGGTAGAAGAATGAGGAAATGTATGCAAGCAAAGTGTAATTTAATCTCCTTTGTCACACTTCCGGCATCTGGTCCTCCCTCTTCTGACAGATGTATGAATGAATAAAGTATGTGTGCAGACACCAAGTAGATGACTAACAAGTTTGTTAAGCACAGTCTTGTTCAGGCCGATGTTACATGTGAAGATCACACGAAATTTTACTCTGCTCTTTTGACTACACCCTTCATTCTAAAATCGTTATCTTGGTACATCATGCCATAGAAGTAGTTACTCTTCCCCTACCTTTACTTAAAAAGTGTGAATCATTACGAATTACCACACTGCACCGTATGGAATGCAATAGTTTGCATACTGATTGGAAATTTTATTTTAAAAAATAGAAAGCTAGCTTAGCCGCTGTTTGCTGTTAACCTTTCGAAGAATCTGCAACATTACTGTCAAGACTTGAGATAAGTGGAAATTTTGATTGGAGCCAGATAATTGTTTTACTTCAGTTGCGCTTTTAATATTAAATCATTTTGTATTCAGGCCATTTATAGTTCAATTCAAATTAGTTTCTGTTTAGTCACAGTTCGGCATACGAGTTTAATGTGGATAACAGTTTGTGGGCACATACCTTCGGTAATAAGTAGATTTTTATACACAGAGGGAGGTAAATTTAAGCTTCAAACAGAAACACATAGTGGGGGCTTGGAGTATTTGTAGTTAGATAGTGCAAATCATTCCAATCTATGGTAGCTTTGTTCACCGCTACTGAACGATTATAAGGTTACGAGAGAAATACAAATGCTGAGTATATTTGAGTATTTTTGGATTAAAGTTGGAGTTAAGTTATGAGGTTGTACGGTACATCTAATGATCATAAGCCACAGTAGCTAGGTTTGAATATGCATTTAAATAATTAACATAAATTAACTTCGTTCATTTTTTGAAAGAAATTGCAAAAATCTGTACTATGAGACGCTACTGTTCAAGCATCTGGTAGTCTCATTTGATTGGTCTCTCACTTGGTAATGTTTAAACGATTATGCCTAATGAAAAGAGTGCTTTTGATGTTAATGTGTAACAAATGATGATAGAATTTTTGTTACTTTACTGCCATTTCTGGCTACAGCATCCCAGCTGTGTGGCACAAATAAATTTAGTTTAGGAGGCCAATTAAAATCCCAAATAAGAATTAGCAAGCTGTTTTATGTTGGATATTTGTGAAAAATTTGTATAAAAATTTTCGTAAATGTGAGAAAAAATTTTTTATCATTAAAAGCGTTAAATTTTTGTCTTGAATTCACAATAGCGGTTCTCACAATTAAGAAACCAATTTCTCATATCCAACAATAAAAGTAAGGAAAGAGTAACAGAGCAGTGAAAAATTATTAAGATATAAGATAAATGATCTAAAATAGGAATAACGTAGGGAAGGAAAGTTGTTTAAATTTCGGGAATAGCGCAAAAACTGCCGCCCCCCCTCCTGGTGTTATTGTCATGGTACGCCGTTGTCATAGATAGCGTTATACGTTGCGTAACTATTTGTTTTTTGAATACAGAAATTAATACAATGAGTTTGAGTTAACTTAATGGACCGTATAAAATTATTTTACATTACAAGATGATCCTTACTGCGCTTTACCAAGACAAACTGAATGACGTATGATGAAGATAAATTATAATGTAAATATCTCTTATGCCCATAGAATAAATAATAAAATAAAACAGTAGCGAATAATCGGTGGCAGATCGGCTTTATGAATAACAGAATATAGTAAATGTCGAATACTACAAGTCTGCGGTAAGTTTGCAAAACCATGAGTGGGTGGCTAGATGTAGGTCATTCAGTCCTCATAACAGTAAGTCAGAGGCTGTCCCTATTCGTAAAACAGAATAGATGGCAGTCTGTGGCACATCTGACGCTGGAGTACGACACTGGTATAGACGCAAGTGTTTTGGAGCAGATGGTTCAGCGCACATTGTGAAACATGGTGCTCCACAGCAGATGATCCTAGGGTTTCTCTGGGTTGACCCAACGACATAGAAAAGGTATATTCGAGAATGGATCAATGCAAACGTGTCACTTAATCAACTGGGTCGCGTTTATTGTTTGACAAAGTCGGTGGTCTTGTCCGTAAATGGTATCATCCATGCAAACGGCTGCTTGGATCATGCAGCGCCCACAAATGCTGGAGCTCTGGGGCAATATTATGCTACGGGAGCTTTTAACCTTGGTTTCCACGGGATCGATGGTAGTAACCGAAGGGACTATAACAGCTGCAGACTACGGGATCATTATTACAGACCACCTGCATCCCTTCATGCTTGATGCCTAAGCAGAAGGCGATGATGCAGCAGTCATGTCCCTTTGACGTCTTGGACATCAAATTCCCCTCGTCGTAACCTGACTGACCGCAACTGGGATACTATCAACTGGGATACTATCGGGTTCCAGGTCCGTGAGCACAAACCACGAGCCTATAATGAACAGAAACTAGCGTGACCTGTGGGTAGACATTTGGAGCCACATATCTGCCACATACCTCCGGAAACCTCTAGCAGGCTATGAACTGAATATCCGTAAATCAGTCGTCACTATATTCTCGACTTCAGCAAGCTCGGTGAGGCAGTCAGATGGTGAATACCTACTCACACCAATACGAAACGATATGGGCTGAGATGGACTTGCGATGAAATGTGACTGTAGATCCAGCTGAATGCTGTGGAATACCCTAAGCCTATCTCACAGTAAGAGCCTAATAGTTTCCTAGCTGGCTAGTAGGTAGCAGGGACAGCTAGCTCTCTTGCCAATGCTGTTACACGGTATACGAGATGCTGCAACCAGGACCGGCCAAGACGTCCGCTCCAGGTGCAAATATTTGTTAGGATAACTGGGAGTTTTCTCAACACGTAAAAACGACTGTTCTCTATACTCGTCAATTACTGTGGTAATGGTAATTCTCCATTGTGAGGACATCTACGATAATTAGTAATCAATCTGAGGATACGTTGCATTCGAAGATCTACTTAGTGTGTCCTCATTTGCGGTGAGGCTCTGTTTTGTAGTCAATGACGCCAAACGTCGACAGAAGTTCTGATCACAGTCAGTACAGATGGCATTCAGAGAACACTCCAAGAGAAACAGCTCCTGAGCGAACATTCGTCATCATCGTTGTCTTCAAGTATTACGCTCTTTGGCCTGTTCTGCTTCAGGTTTGTTTGCACCATTTATATAAGGAATATCCAACGTTTATCTTTCCTACTGAGTTATACTCTATTGAAGCTTTGGTTATCCTGTTGTTAGTCATGCGTGGAATATAGTGTATCCAATTCAGTCTGTATTTTTCAATTATACTAGTAAGAATAGGATCAGCATTAATTCTTTTAGGGGCCAGTGATGAATTACATAGTAGATGATTCGATTTGTCGTAATTGATCAGATGCTAGGGCCCAACACTCGTTGCCATACAGCAGCAAAGGCAAAGCTCTTACTGCGTAAAGATTAATGAATCATTGCACCCTACATATTTACGCTCTGTTACTTTTTCATTTATTTGTCCATCTATAACATTTTTGGCTGTTATGGGTTCCAATCCTTGAAACGCCGTCACTTTCGTTTTTATCTGTCGATAATCTCATTCCACATTCAGCGGCAATTTGACTCAACTGATTGTTGTGTCGGTAGTTGAGGAGGCCAATAAGTATAATCAGACAGCTACAAAAGCTAACTCACTAATGACTTTATTTACGCTAACAAATTAGTGAGTTTATTTACGGTGTGTACACTTGGTGATTCAGCATTTTTAGCTTTGACTGCTGTAGGAGTTTCTGTGTTCTGAGTAACAGAATAACGAAAATGTTCTTGAGAGAATCACCCAGTCTTGAATGCTGATACACATGCATAAGTGTAAATATTAGTCACGTTCAGCCGAGTCATGCTACGAACATAGACTGACCTCATGAAGACGCAGTTGTTGATGTAGATAAGCCTGCCAATGCACTGAAATTGGGACGAGCTCCAAACTGCGGCTGCTTATAAGGATGCACGGGCCAATCAGAGTTGCGTGTAGTGACGTCATGTCGATTTCGCGTCCTCTGGTGGCACGCATACGAGGCGCTACCCCTCGGAGAACGGCGAGCGAACAAAAAAGATTGTCTACGGGTGACGCGCTGGAGGGAGCGTGAGGAGTTTGGGCGAGGCGGGTGCGATTAACGAAAATGGCTTCGATACGGCAGTAATGTGCTGGACTACCACGCGAGAAGATGCAAAGACCCTTGCAGGTATGCGTCCTAGCAGTCGACTGAGCGTGTTTGGAGGCTGTGCATGTAAGCTTCCGGGTGAGAGGGGATGTAGCATCTGCGAACTAGCTTCTCAGCTCCCAGGTGAACAAAATTCGCTATAGCAGTCCCTGAATGCGAAGTAACGGTGCAGAACCGAGGTTGTCGTGGAAGTAAGTGATGGATAGTCATCGGGCGGAAGAGGTGCTCCCATTTCCTGGGGGGAGCTGGCGACTGCTGACGGAGGATGCGTCACGCGGCCTGCGCTCAGGGCGCATCCGCCGTCCGCCGCCTGCCGGCTGCTTTGATCCCAGACGGCGCGGCGGCGACTATTGCGGGGGATGCACGGCGATCCGTCCTAAGCTGACAGTTTACAAAGGCAATATCGCACTCGGCGACAATGGAGCCGCGGGCGGAACTCGGGGGTGAATCAGCGCGCCTGTTTGCCGATCGCGGGCCCGGGGGAGGAGCCACCCCCGCGCTGCTCTGCAGTTTGTCACACGGCTCCCCGGCGTGCTGTGCCCTATACGAGGCAATCACGCCAACCCCGAGGCAGCCGAGCCTGGGGCCGGGGGCGCGTTGTAATCAACGGGGCCGGCGCCGCCCCCAATCGAATCCCGCAGCCGATCAGCCGCCGACCCTAATGGAATACGGTGTCGGCGCCACCTCGGCCGCATCTCCCGCCGGCATTAACCCTCGTCCTGCGGTAGGGAGCTGTCTGCACTCCACAGCGAGCACTCTCCAAACATCTTCACACTTCCAACTCTCTCCCATGCTACATTCTTTTGAAGCCCGACGTTGTATTCCGAGGATAGATGAGTGGATCGACAGTGGGAAAGGAGAGTGACTGTCGAAAGGGGTCTACATCAACTATGGACTTTTGGGACAGGTTAAAGGACTTGTACCCGGTATCCAAAAATGGCTCTGAGCACTATGGGACTTAACATCTGAGGTCATCAGTCCTCTAGAACTTAGAACTACTTAAACCTAACTAACCTAAGGACGTCACACACATCCATGCCCGAGGCAGGATCCCAACCTGCGAACGTAGCAGTCGTTCGGTTCCGGACTGAAGCGCCTAGAACCGCACGGCCACTTCGGCCGGCGAACCCTGCCTCAGGCATGGATGTGTGTCATGTCCTTAGGTTAGTTAGGTTTAAGTAGTTCTATGTTCTAGGGGACTGATGACCTAAGATGTTAAGTCCCATAGTGCTCAGAGCCATTTGAACCATTTGATTACTGTAAGCCAATCCCTGTGGTGGTAATCATTGAATATTTAACACTGAACAGCGTTTTGTGCGAAAGAACCCTGTAGTGTTGGGCCAGTGTTCTGTACGAAACATACGTATTTCGTTATTATCGTTTTGTGGGTGTCTTCTTTTCGGTGTGGTTATCATGTCTGATGAAATTCGAAATAAAAGAGACAGACGTAGGATTCCAGGTAAAATATATCAAGGAAAATGGCCAGACAAGTAATTAGAAGTGAACTGACCGTCTGTTGTGGTAGTTTGGCAACTGCGAACAGTTTCGGGGTGACGTCTTGCGATCTGATTGGAAGATTGCAGCTCCAACTAGTGAAGTGTTAACTATCAAGTAATTTTAATCAGACCTTACTTCTGCTATCTGACGTATGTCTCACGCCACTTTAGTTCTGCTATCTGACATAGGTCTCATGACACCCGATTGGTAGTTCGTAAAAACCATACATTCAGTACCGTCTGGCCCTGTGCAAGAATCACATACTAGATGCTGAAACTTCACTATGGCACCTTCTACTGCAAGATACAGGTTATAAACAAAAGTACAAAACATAAACTATTTTATGAGGAGACTAGTTAGTGCACTTACTTAGCTATTACGCATATGATGGTTATTGTTCATGCAGTCTGCAGTCCGTATCTGATGAGTCGAAACATCTTCAACTTTTGCAGGCCTGTTGTCCTCAGTTGTGTATAATGTTACGGTTTTAACGCGTTGCTAATTAGCACTGTGACATGTTTCATAACTTGATACACACTAACCTCACAAACGCAATAAAGACAAAAGAGGTCTATATCGTAGAAGTAACTATATATTAGGATGCAGGTTTTCCCATTCTGTTTCCTTTACCAACAAGGTAACAGTAGTTGGCTTTCTCTGCGATCTCTCTGCAATAGTTTATGCCAATAGTTTCAATGTAACTGAGTAGTGTGTCTTTGGTTCTGCGTTTTGGACACATAGTTGTTGGGTAAAGAAGTTTCGAAGCATCCTTCAGTCGAGGTTGGCAATAACAATGTTTGAGAAACTTCTCTGAATTAGAGAGGGCGATCGGGCAGCCGGCAATGCGGTTTGTCGATCAATGGGATTGGCAGGAAATCCACGCGCAACCACGCCGCTCGTGTAGGCATACTTTGTGGATCCCTTAGAAGCAAGTATTTCTTCTGTGGTTGTAAGCGGAATTGGCTAAATACTTTAACGAGATTATTTTTCTCTCGTATGATACAGAATGTACTTTGCTAATTATACTTTTATAGGTCGCTGACTTAATTATTCAATTTTGTGTTACCTTCTTTACGCGATGAAGCATACCATCTGTACGACAATTAGGTGTGCTACCAGCTGAATAAGAGGTTTCATAGTACCCTCTTTACTTTCTAAAACACTAGAGAAGTGTTTTGCTTGCTATTCCGGTGTGGACTGCTATATTAATTAACCGGTGTTGTGATACTTTCTTTGTGTGATGGAACACGTGAGTCGAGGTTCAGTTAGATAAGCCGAATAAATACTGCTTTCATTGTGCCTCCTTTTTCTCTTTAACGTGTTACAGAAGTGTTTAATGGCGCATTGGTTAGCACACTGGACTCGCATTCGAGAGGACGACGGTTGAAGCCCGCGTCCAGCCATTCTGATTAACGTTTTCCGTGATTTAGCTTCAGCCAAATTCCGGGATGTTTCCTTTGAAAGGGCACGGCCGAGTTCCTCCCCCATCCTTTCTTAATCCGTTGGGACCGATGAACTCGCTGTTTGGTCCCATCGCCAAAATCAGTCAGTCAATCAATCAGAAGGGTTTAGTTTGTTTCTCTGTTGGAGATGCTTCTTCCACTCAGTTTTGTGATACTTTCTCAGTATAGCCAACAGCCTGGATCAAGAGTCAGACGTGCTATAGGTTGAATGCATGTTTCTCTAGTGCTCTTCTTCCTCTTCAGAATGCTACGGAGAAGGGTTTGTTTCTTATTCCGAAGCAGACTGCTGAATAAAGTATTACATTTTCTGATACCTTTTTGTGTGATGAACGCCGTGCAGTGTCGGTCAGTTAACTGTACCATAGGTAGAATAAGTGACTGCATTCTCTTTCCTTTTTGTCTTCAAAATGCTGCAGGAACGGTTTGCTTTTCATTTGGTCGTAGAGAACTAAGTTGTTGTATGTCAGAATATTTACTTTTTTTGATGAGCCATTGAGCCATTAAGGGCCACTGACAATGAATAAAAATCGCCAAATTGTCTCTTCAGTCTCTCTGAATTCCACAAAAGGGATTACGCTTGCCTATTTTTTTTTTTTGGGGGGGGGGGGGGGTAGGAGAGGTCATAAGTATTGTGATTGGTTTGATTCGACCCGCCACGAATTCCTCTCCTGTGCCAACATTTTCACCTCAGAGTAGCACTTGCAACCTATGTCCTCAGTTATTTGCTGGATATATTACTATATCTGTCTTCCTTCACAGCTCCCTACGGAAGTCATTCAATGATGTCGTAACAGATGTATTATCATCCAGTCCCTGCTCCTTGTCAGTGTTTCCCACATATTCCTTTCCTGTGCGATTCTGCGCGGACGCTCCTCATTCCTTACCCTATTAGTCCACCTAATTCTCAACAATGGTCTGCAGCACCACATCTCAAATGCTTCAATTCTCTTCTTCTCCGGTTTTCCTACAGTCCATGTTTCACTACCATTCAATGCTGTACTCCAGACGTACAGTCTCAGAAATTTTTTCCTCAAATTAATGCCTATGTTTGATAGTAGTAGACTTCTTTTGGCCAGGAATGCCGTTTTCGCCAGTGCAAGTCTGCTTTTGATGTCGTCATTGCTCCGTCCGTCGTTGGTTGTTTTGCTGCCTAGGTAGCAGAATTCCTTAACTTCATCTACTTCGTAGCCATCAATCATGATGTTAAGTTTCTCGCTGTTCTCATTTCTGCTACTTGACATTATTTTCATTTTTCTTCGATTTACTCTCAATATATATTTTATATTCATTAGACTGTTCATTCCATTCAGCATATCATATGATTCTTCTTCACTTTCACTCAGAATAGCAATATCATCAGCGAAACGAATCACTGATACCCTTTCAACGTGAATTTTAATCCCACTCCTGTACCTTTCTTTTATTTCCATCATTGCTTCTTGGATGTACAAATTGAACAGTAGGGGCGAAAGTCTACATCCCTGTCTGACAGCCCTCCCGTCTCTCGCTATAGCTTACCCCAATTTTTCCGGAATTTCGAACACCTTGCTCGGTTTTACATATTCGAATGCGTTTTCCAGGTCGACAGATCCTATGAACATATCTTGATTTTCCCTTAGTCTTGCTTCCATTATTAACCGCAACGTCGAAATTGCCTCTCTCAACGTTAATCTTCTCTAAAGCGAAACTAATCGTCCTCTATCACAAACACAGTTTTATTTTCCATTCTTCTGTGTATTTTTCTTGGCAGCAACTTGGATGCATGAGTTGTTAAGCTGATTGTGCGATAATTCCCGCACTTTTCAGCCTTTGCAGTCTTTGGAATTGTGTGGATGACATTTTTCTGAAAGTCAGATAGTATGTCGCCAGACTCACACATTCTACACACCTAGGTGAACAGTCGTTTTGTTGCCACTTGCCCCAATGATTTTAGAAATTCTGATGGAATGTTATCTATCCCTTCTGCCTTATTTGATCTTAAGCCCTCCAAAACTCTTTTAAATTCTGATCGTAGTACAGATTAATTGTTGATTAATACGTGGGGCGCCTGTTTTGTCAGAAAAACTACACGGACCAGGGATGATGGCATGATCTGAAATAAATTTAAATACGAATTTACCGATAGGCTTTTTCGGTTTATGTAGAATCAGTTCAGTTATTGTGCGTGTGTTTGGGAACATCCTAAGATTCCTTTACCTCAGTCTTTCCTTGAGCGTATTGTGCGTGCGTTGATCGTTATTCCTGGCGTAAAGTGTCCTGCCAATGATTAAGAATTCTAAGGTAGGACACTTGACAAGTCATGTTATCTGAATTAATGTTTCCTGCTTCAAGTAGGCGTTAGGAAATTGTGGGATGCTAGATTTGTCTACAACGAAAGCCATAAGAATTTTCAGCAGTTACCAATTTTTAACTGCACCATCCTGCAAATAAATGAAGATCAGTGTTTCTACTTCAGTACAAAGTAGCTCCAGAGTACTGAAACGTGTGTAGGTGCTGTTAGTTTCATACATCAATGCTTTTAGCCATAACTATCCACTTCATGAAATTATTATTTAAGTGAATGGCTAAGTAGCTTTTTATCAGTTATGATTAACGGGATTTCTTCACTTCTTTTGACTCATAAAATCACGCAAATTACTTGCGAAGTGATGTAATTGGACCCCCTCTTTGGAGTGATATCGTTAATCCAAAAAAAATGTTCAAATGGGTCTGAGCACTATGCGACTTAACTTCTGAGGTCATCAGTCGCCTAGAACTTAGAACTAATTTAACCTAACTAACCTAAGGACATCACACACATCGATGCCCGAGGCAGGATTCGAACCTGCGACCGTAGCGGTCGCTCGGTTCCAGACCGTAGCGCCTAGAACCGCACGGCCACTCCGGCCGGCTCGTTAATCCAGATTTACGTTCCAGTAAGAGGTAATTGTTTATAATTTTGGTTTCGTAGAGAAGTATATTTTAATAGGCTGAGAGATGTTTTGACATGACTTTTGTTCTGACAAATGGATCTAATAAATCATAGTCGTAGCTGGTGGTAACGAGTTGTGGTAGCATTCCTGATACAGGGTCTGATAGGCTGCCTTTTGAAAACTTCCAGAAAATGTAGTTGTTCAGTGTCAACGACGAGTATGGTGTCCCCTTCAGGACCACAGGGCTCAACATTTCTTTTATGAAAAATGATTGTTTACAAAAAGTGAAACATTGCTATGGGTTTCTTTCAGGTAACAAGTGCACACTGGTTATCATTTAAATGAGACACCATGGCGGTAAAACTCTTGTGAACTGTACTACACTCTAAGACATATAAAAACGATGCGCCACGAAGGGATCTTCTGAATGGAACGGAAATCGGTGGATGTTATGCGTATGTACAGACAAACAAATGAATACAATTTCGCAAAAAAAAAAAAAAAAACTGGATGATTTGTTCAAGGGAAAGAGCTTCACAAAATGAGCACGTCAATAATGCGCTGGTCAACCTATGGCCCTTACACAAGCAGTGTTGATTGGTGTCGATTGAGTGTTGTTGGATGTCATCCTGAGGGATGTCGTGCCAAGTTCTGCCCAATTGACTCGTTAGATCGTCAAAATCCCGAGCTGGTTGGATGGCCCAACATGTAATTCTCCAAACGTTCTCAGTTATTGGGGAAGCCACGTCGTTGCCCAAGGTAGTGTCTTGGAAGCACGAAGAAAGGCAGCAGCGTGTGTGTGCCTGAATTATCTTGCTGAAACTAAAGGCCAGGATGGCTTGTCATGGATGACAACAAAACGGAGCGTAGAATATCGTTGACGTGCCGCTGTTTTATAAGGGTACCGCGGATGATAACCAAAGGACCTTGTAATGAAAGCCCGCATCTCGTGGTCGTGCGGTAGCGTTCTCGCTTCCCACGCCCGGGTTCCCGGGTTCGATTCCCGGCGGGGTCAGGGATTTTCTCTGCCTCGTGATGACTGAGTGTTGTGTGATGTCCTTAGGTTAGTTAGGTTTAAGTAGTTCTAAGTTCTAGGGGACTGATGACCATAGATGTTAAGTCCCATAGTGCTCAGAGCCATTTGAACCATTTGTAATGAAATGAAAAGGCACCCCTGATCAACAATCCTGGTTGTCGTGCTGTGAGGTGGCTCAAGCCAAACTGGTATTCCACTACTGCCTGGGAAGTCTCCAGACACGTCTTCGCTGGTCATAGTGGCCTTGTGTCTCACTGACAGAATTGTCTTTAGTGCCTTCACTTCGAACTGAGCTCCGATAACCAGCAGGGACATGTATGGAGAAGCTGTGGACGTTGGTAGGGTACCAAACTGACTTTCAGCCCCCATACGGCCCCGACAACGGGGAGCAATTGTCTGGGATACCATTCCATTTCATAGCAGGATACGTTTGGTTGTCATCGGCGACACACTTAGAGCGCAACGGTACATCGACCATATTCTAAGTCCCATTCGGTTTTCATGGCAAGCCATCCTAGGCTTACATCTTATGTAGCAGCCCGCACACGGCGAGACTTTCTATTACTTGTCTGGATGTTTGCCAAACCCTGCCTTGACCAGCAAGGTCGCCAGCTCTCTCCGCATTTGCGAACGTTTGGAGTATTATGGGCAGAGCCCTCCAGCCAGCTCCGGATTTTGTCTATCTAATGTACCATTTGGACAGAAATTGGCACGGTGTCCCTCAGACGGATATCAACAACTCTACTAATCAATAACAATTCGTTTAACTGCTTGCATTAGGGCCAGAGGTGAACGAATGCATTATTGATTTGCTCAGTTTATAAAGCTCTTTCTCTTGGTGAAGTGCAATCATTTGTTTGTCTGCACATGTACGTCAACTCTACTGATTCTCGTCCCATTCGGATAATTCCTTCATGATGCGTCGTTTCTTTATCTGAGTGTTCATGCCTGGATACACAGAAGGTTAGTATTTCAGCGTACTCTTACAAAGCATGTAATGCTATCAACATTTGGTATGCACGGAAACATTGTGCAGCGGGTTGCTCATTCATTAAACGCTTGTGAACCTTGGTTGTTTGTGAAATGATCTTGCTGTGACTCATGAAAAAATAACGTAGCCGGCCGCTGTGGTTGAGCGGTTCTAGGCCCTTCAGTCCGGATCCGCGCGACTGCTACGGTCGCAGGTTCGAATCCTGCCTCGGGCATGGATATCTGTGATGTCCTTAGGTTACTTAGGTTCAAGTAGTTTCAAGTCTAGGGGACTGATGACCTCAGATGTTACGTCCCATAGTGCTTAGAGCCGTTTTTGAAAAGAACGTATCGGGAAACCATTGCAGGTTCTTGGGATCGTGGCCCCTCAAGAGTGTGACTTACCGTTGTGCGATATTGCTGCTCGTGTTACCCGGATTCCACGGCTGTCAGCAGGCCGATTTAAGATCCAAGCGAGACAAGTGGCCGCTTGGCGCACAAAGTTGAGAGGAGTGCCATGGGAGCGCAAGTACAAAATTTATACACAGTGCGCATCACAATTTGTTGCGGAAAGTCACACGGGTTCAAGTATATGAGGAAAAAGAGGGGGGAAGAGAGGGGAGAATGGTGGTCCAAATGAAAAGTCGCTTGTTTGGGTAAAGTTCTCAAACCTGCTCTGTCACGTAAATATGGAATCAATGGAGTCATTGTCATACAGAATTTCAACAGCTGCTCTCTCGCCTATAGCCCGAGAATACAAACACATTGTTCTCTCGATCGCACCTTCAGCGGTGCCAAATCACTTGTGTGAGGAAACGAGCTTTTTTTGCAGTAATACAAACATTCAAGGAACAATGCGACGAAGTTAGTGCTCAGAGCCAATTGAACCATTTGAACCTATGCTGTTCCTTATCTATATAAACGATTTGGAAGCAATCTGAGCAGCCGTCGTTTATCGACTAATAAAGTCATGAGAAGATCAAAGCAAACTGCAAAACGATTTATAAAAGACATCTGAATGTTGCGAAATTGGCAGTTAACCATAAATAACGAAAAATTGAGGTCATCCAAATGAGTGCTAAAAGGAACTCGTTAAACTTCGGTTACACGATAAATGAGTCTAATCTAAAAACCGTAAATTCAGCAAAATACCTAGGTATTACAATTACGAACAAATTAAATTGGAAGGAACGTGTAGAAAACGTTGTGGGGAAGGCTAACCAAAGACTGCGTTTTATTGGTAGGACACTTAGAAAATGTAACAGACCTACTAAGGAGACTGTCTACACTACGCTTGTCCGTCGTCTTTTAGAATACTGCTCCGAGGTGTGGAATCCTTGCCAGATAGGTCTAACGGAGTACATCGAAAAAGTTCAAAGAAAGGCAGCACGTTTTGTATTACGCGAAATATGGGAGAGAGTGTCATAGAAATGGTACAGGATATGGGCTGGACATTATTAAAAGAAAGGCGCTTTTCGTTGCGACGGAATCTTCTCACGAAATTCCAATCACCAACTTTCTCCTCCGAATGCGAAAATACTTTGTTGACACCGACCTACATAGGAAGGAACGATCACCAAGATAAAATAAGGTAAATCAGAGCTCGTACGGGAAGATATAGGTATTCATTCTTTCCGCACGCTATACACGATTGGAATAATAGAGTATAGTAAGGTGGTTCCATGAACCCTCTGCCAGGCACTTAAATGTGATTTGTAGAGTATCCATGTAGATGAAAATGTCCACTGACACATTTCAGAGGATGATATGCAAATTCCCTCGATCATGTAGTCGATCATTACACTACTCTGTAATTGTAGACCTGGATTACCATTTCCAGTGGCTGTTTTAGCTTAAATGTTTGTTTTTTTCTGCTTTTGGTAAAGATTCCATAGGCTGGAAGGCTCACAAACAGGATGGAATTTGCTGTTATAAAATTTCAGTACCCTGGGCAAGCAGTACTCCACAAGTAGCGAGGCTGGTCTTGGCGTTCCCCCAGCCCGCACTGCCGGAGGTTTGCGCGACACGTATTCCCTTCTCAAAGAAAATATGAAATTCCGCCGACCACTGTGGCCGAGTTGTTCTAGGCACTTCAGATCGGAACCGCGCTGGTGCTACGGTCGCAGGTTCGAATCCTGCCTCGGGCCTGGGTGTTTGTGATGTCCTCCGGTTGGTTAGTTCTAAGTCTAGGGCATCGATGACCTCAGATCTTAAGTCCCATAGTGCTTAGAGCCATCTGAACAATGAAATTCCTAGGAGAAGCCCTTTTAGCCAGAATAAAATATCTGTAGGCAGGTGTGGCTTCCCTCAAGACATGTGAGTGTTCATTACGATGCCTCGCACAATGTGCAGTTTTAACTTTCATATTACAGCCTTCTCATTGCTTCATTGTCTTTTTTCGTCAGAGCCCACGCTTTTGCGATATGCCTGAGTGCAGAGTTTTTCATTGGCCAATTTCAGTATCATAGCATGGAGTGGGAGTAGTCTCCTGGCTCTAACTGCCTACCTCCTCTAAGAGACTAGCTGAACAATATTGGAACCGATCAGGTTGGTAGACTTTTTAATGGTGTTACAAATTTTCCATTCGTCAAAACTCGGATTCTCTGCGCTCATTGGCGGCGAATCTAGCAGCAAGACAGCCGAGTTTAAGATGGCTCTTGGAGTACATACTTCTTGTCGGTTTGTTGCAGTGTAAGCACTCGGCTTTACGTCTTTGTACAGTGACGAGGATTTTACTTTAGGCTTTTGTGAAGTACACTGCCGCTCATACTATTGTAAAGTATATACACCTCAGGTTAGGACAGAAGAGATGACTGATAAGACGAGCCTTGCTACCACTGGAAAGATGTCTGTACTTAAACATGCTTCTTCCTGCCATCCTTGCCAGCATAAGATTAGTTTTTTTGGAGCTATGATCACGCGTCTATGCGAACTGCCGTCATCTGAAGACGAAGTTAATAGAGAACTTGACAATCTATAGTATATCACCCGTAATAATGGCAACAGTGTTACGCTCGTTGATAAGATATACCAAGACAAAACAACGATACCCCTTCGGAGTTCACCCAATGCACCTTCTGTCGAGGAGCACAATTACATTTCTTTGCCATTTATAGGCAGTTTTAGTTATGAACTGGCAAAACTTTTCCTAGGAGTAGGCTCTCGTGTAGTATTTTCCGCGGCTATCAATCTCCAGTTTATGTACATACATAATGAATCACCTAGAAAGATCAACCTTTTGGCATCGGGGGTATATCTGCTGGAGTGTCGCGATTGTAATGTGGGATATGTTGGACAAACAGGCAGAATCTTCAATATTAGATTGCAAGAACGTCTTCTTAATAGATGGGGACAGCGAAAACAGAGCTCTGTCTTTGCCCAACACCTTAAAGCCAGTGGCCATAGTCCTCCACAAGTACAAAATCTTAAGATTTTGCATTTTGCGCAAAAGGGTAAGCATTTTGGAAGAAATTGAAATATTTAGGAATATGGAAGACAAAGATTTGTCTCTCCTTAACGGCCAAATATTTGGCGCCAATCAGGCCCTTTTGGATGTTATGAAATCGGTGTTATTAATGTAATCCTGGAGCTCTCGTAATTCTGCCTAAATATGAGCCCTGTTCCTCTCTGGTCTTATGTCGTCTTCTTAGCCAAGCCATGAGGTTCTTTTTTCCTTTTTTTCTTTTTTTTTTAATACTTGCAATTTTGTCGCTTTAAATGATGACGCATTTTACACACTTCAATGTAGCTATGTAGCTATAAAAAGGGGGTGGGGGGAGTTTACCCGCATAATCTTCGGCTATAGTCGCTTCATTTGCTATCTGGAGCCGTAATATTCGTGAGCCATTTACGCTACATTTACAAATGGAACTACATTTCTCACCACGTTTCTATCAATCAATCTATAGATCCATTCACAGAGACCTTAGACTCGTCAAACGTTTCAATAAAACGGAATCTAACAATCTCATATATCGTATCTCAGATGTATGCTAACGTAATTTTATGTTAGCCAACATTGTCGATATTTTGCATTTCTATCACCGAAACGAATTTATACATTACTATATCGGAGCTATGCAGTTATTTTTTGGTCAAATGTAGCCTGTCGCCTGTCACAGTGACATCCTATTCTCAAAAGAAAATTAGCGACCAAGTGAAAACATTTTGATGCATAAAGAACTATGATTTCACATCTAATCTATACAATATAAAAACAAGTTGTAGTTTAACATTGTTTCCAAAAATATCATAGAGTTCTGGGCCGATTTACCTTAAATTTTTACACGATACTCGAATACACGTTCGGGTGGATGTAGGATACACTTCATTAATGTATGCGGTATCCACGTATTTCGAACGTGGTCAGATGATTTACTGTCACTTGTGTCATACGTCTGTACGCGAGATTTCCACACTCCTAAACATCCCTAGGTCCACTTTGCCGATGTGATTGTGAAGTGGAAACGTGAAGGGACACGTACAGTACAAGAGCGTATAGGCCAACCCCGTCTGTTGACTGACACAGACCGCCGACAGTTGAAGAGAGTCGTAATGTGTAGTAGGCAGATATCTATACACACCATCACACAGGAATTCCAAACTGCATGAGGATTCACTGCAAGTACTATGATAATAAGGCGGGAGGTGAGAAAATTCGGATATCATGATCTAGCGGCTGCTCATAAACCACACATCACGCCGGTAAATGCCAAACGACGCCTCGCTTGGTGTAAGAAGCGTAAACATTGGACATTTGGACAGTGGAAAAAGTTGCGTGGAGTGACAAATCACGGCACACAATGTAGCGATCGATGACAGGGTGCGGGTATGGCGAATGGCCGGTGAACGTCATCTGCCAGGTTGTGTAGTACGAACAGTAAAATTCGGAGGCGTTGATGTTATGGTGTGGTCGTGCTTTACATGGAGGGGGCTTGCATCCCTTGTTTTGTGTGGCAATATCACAGCACAGGCCTACATTGGTGTTTTAAGCACCTTCTTGCTTCCCACTGTTGAAGAGCAAATCGGGGATGGCGATTGTATCTTTCAACACGATCGAGCACATGTTCATAATGCACGGCTATGGCGGTGTGGTTACACGACAATAACTTCCCTGTAATGGACTGGCCTGCACAGAGTCCTGACCTGAATCCTACAGAACACTTTTAGGATGTTTTGGAACGCTGACTTCGTGCCAGGCCTCACCGACCGACATCGATACCTCTTCTCAGTGCAGTACTCCGTGTAGAATGGACTGCCATTTCCCAAGAAACCTTCCAGCACCTGCTTGAACGTATGCCTGCGAGAGTGGAAGCTGTCATCAAGGCTAAGGATGGGCCAACACCATACTGAATTCCAGCGTTACCGATGGAGGGCGCTACGAACTCGTAAGTCATTTTCAGCCAGGTGTCCGGATACTTTTGATCACATAGTGCAAAAAAGGAAAAGGCTTTTAGCGGAAATCTCGGAAAGTTCTTGACCGAGTTGATTCAAATTTTTACACAATACATGAATAAACGTTACGACTTGATATACAGGGTGTTACAAAAAGGTACGGCCAAACTTTCAGGAAACATTCCTCACACACAAAGAGAGAAAATATGTTAAGTGGACATATGTCCGGAAACGCTTACTTTCCATGTTAGAGCTCATTTAATTACTTCTCTTCAAATCACATTAATCATGGAATGGAAACACACAGCAACAGAACGTACCAGCGTGACTTCAAACATTTTGTTAAAGGAAATGTTCAAAATGTCCTCCTTTACCGAGAATACATGCATTTACCCTCCGTCGCATGGACTCCCTGATGCGCTGATGCAGCCCTGGATAATGGCGTATTGTATCACAGCCGTCCACAATACGAGCACGAAGAGTCTCTACATTTGGTACCGGCGTTGCGTAGACAAGAGCTTTCAAATGCCCCCATAAATGAAAGTCAAGAGGGTTGAGGTCAGGAGAGCGTGGAGGCCATTGAATTGGTCTGCCTCTACCAATCCATCGTTCACCGAATCTGTTGTCGAGAAGCGTACGAACACTTCGACTGAAATGTGCAGGAGCTCCATCGTGCATGAACCACATGTTGTGTCGTACTTGTAAAGGCACATGTTCTAGCAGCAGAGGTAGAGTATCCCGTATGAAATCATGATAACGTGCTCCATTTTCTTTATTTGTGTGTGAGGAATGTTTCCTGAAAGTTTGGCCATACCTTTTTGTAACACCCTGTATATGTTACATAAATATGTATGTAGTAAGTTTAGGAGAAATTTTATTACCAAAACAGGCCGTAAATATGCAACATCTGTAATGTAACAACGAAACAAGTTACCACTGTTATTCGTAGATATGTATCATGCATATTACATTTAGTCCTGTGGAAACATATTGACAGTGAATGCTACTAATGTTATTTGTCGATATGTGTCATGCATATTACTTTTAATCCTGTGTTTGCGTATTGACAGTGGATGTTACTAGTGTTTGCAACATTGTTTTATGACCAGTACAATTCCAGGAATTAAAAGAAACAGTGGTGACTTGTTTAGTTGTTACCTTGGAGATACTGCGTACTGACCATTTAGTTACATATTTGCTATGCTAGTGTGTTTGTGGACTTCAGCGATATGACTGGGTTGCTGTATACCAGTTCCAATGGAGCATTTGTTCAAAGTTTTCTGACTTCAGCGCTATGTGTTTACTAGACTTTAGTCGGTGACTTACATTGTTTATATACTGGAGGGTACTAGAGTATATATGATACTATTTTGGTGGATTCGCATTATTCAATAACGGTTGTTCTTCAATTTGTTGTTGCTTTTGTTTACTGCACTCGTTTTTTCTTATGTTATTAGGTTGTTTCGTTTATTATCAGTGTTCTGGTTAGGGATATACACGACTTCGGTTGCTTTGTTGGTGTAATTCGCGTGGGGTGTTTTCGGGTGCATTATGTGACTGGAGCATGTATTTATTGTATATTAGAAGAAAAGTTGAACCGATATAAATTATTAGCCGCATTTGGTTGTTATGGGAACCGATAGCTTATTTTTATTTTTGTTTTGTATGGGTACCGACAACATTTTTTATATGTAATTCTATGATGATTTATCTCCGCTTTAGTCACAGACGGTGGTTTTTTTGTTAGTACCCTCAATATACTTTAATGTCAAGTAAAGTATATTTCTATATACGACGCCCTGAAGATGATGCTTTTTCGCGCCTAAATTTGTAGCACGTATTGAATAAACGACGTTTGAGGTACAAAGCAGCTGTTGATCTCAATATTCTTTATTCACACACATATCTTCAGTATCTTGAAATCGAAATATTTGAAACTTTTCGGAAACGAAAGCAATGACATCGACTATGTCAAAATTTAGTTAGTTCTCCCAGGCATGGATATACCCCATCCTGACTCTGTCTGTACGGTAGTTTCTTTCAACACTTACTGACTGCCCTAGAAAAAGCCCATCGCATTAAGAGGAACCTGAAAAGAACTGTGTAAAAAGAAAGCGAATGTTCGCCAAAAATTCTGAACGCTGCGTTTGAGGCTATTTTAATTAGTATGACTGACATTCCAAAAAAACAATAAGGAAGGAAGAAATGAGTATATGACTATCTGAAAAGAACAACCTACACCATGTTAATTTATTCACTAAAATAATAATATGTGGCGGGACAACGTTCAAAACAGAAGAAGAAAATATGGTTACTAAATAAAAAATTACAGCTGAAAAGTTAGATGTAACTATAATTCCCGGTGACAGGAGGGTCATTTGAGCGATGTTTAATACTGACTTCGATAAGCCAAATGCCACTGTTTATTGATTAAACGCTAGTGGACAGAGCTGCATTACTGAGCTGTTTAGGGTTTCTGTTCTTAGGCCTGAAATACTTTTAATTTTGTACAACTATTAAGGGTTGATGCCCATCCCATCATAGAACAATCTTTGGACTGTCCAAATGATGTGTTTAAGATCAGCCTAAATAGGGTTCATCATTTTTATGCAGAAAGTACAGTGCGCTTTATTTGTAAGTATATCTCAATATTAGCGCCGATAATGCTGCTTCAATATAGTTAGTAATTTTAACTAAATAATTTGAGAGGACTCAGTCAATCAGTCGAGACATTGCCTTTTGTATACAGAGATAAAAACGATTTCATGTTCTTGAGTGCATGGTTTTTCAATGCCTAAGATAAACAAGAAATTTACAGCAGATCGCGTGTCTCCTGTCTTATAGTGGCAACAAGCTTGTTAAGATCTGTAATGAGGTGGGTCTTTACAGCTGTCAAATAATTGTGAAACTTCATTGTACATGACCATCAGCTGTTTATTTTTATGCTCGGTGCTACCTGTTTCGATCAGTACACCGTTATCTAGCAGAAGCAGAGCGTAACTATCGTATCAGTACAACAAACCAACAAAAGCACCAGGTTTCGACAATGTTCTTCCTGAATTCGTAATAAACTGTGGCAAGTATACAAAATTGTGGCTGGCTCGATTTTTCACAAACATCATGCAAACTGGCAATATCCCACAAGAACTCAAACGCTCTAAGGCAACAGCTATTCTAAAGCCTGGGAAGCCAGCTGACAACCCAAAAAGCGACAGACCAATTGCCCTGCGGTATGTAATTTACAAATTACTAGAGAGGCTTATATGCAACAAAATTAGCCCAGAATCGTTCAGGGTAATCCCAGTTGAACAGACGGGCTTTCGGCCAGGAAGCAGTTGTAGTGGCCAGGTGTTGTCACTCACTACGTACATTGAGGCGGGATTCCAGAGAGAATTGAAAACATCAGTGGCCTTTATTGACTTCTCAGCAGCTTACGACACCGTGTGGAGAGAAGGCATCATGTACAAAATTCTCCGAGTAATTCCTTGCAAATAGACAGCATGATCAATGATAGGATGTTCCAAATAAGTATGGGCACTGACTATAGCTCCATCAAAAAACTAATTCCTTGCTTAATAGACAGCATGCTCAATGGTAGGATGTTCCAAATAAGTACGGGCACTGACTATAGCTCCATCAAAAAACTGAAGAATGCCTTACCCCAAGGATTAGTGCTCGCACCACTGCTGTTTAGCCTCTATATTGCAGACCTCTCGGAGACCCAATCAAGAACGTTCGGGTATGCTGACCACTGGGCCCTCGCTACAAGATGTAGCACAATTGAAGCATCTGAGAACATCCTAACGAAAGACCTGAAGATAATGGGCGAACGTTTCCGTAACTGGAGACTTCAACCAAATGCTTCCTAAACAGAGGTTAGTTGCTTCCATCTCAACCACAAACTCGCTGGAAAGGAACTCAACATTCGATTTGGAAACACCATTCTCAGGCACAATAAAACTCGGAATTACTTGGACATGACGCTGGACAGAACACTGTCTTTTAAAGAGCACTTAACAAAGACTGCCGAAAAATTAAAGACCAGAAACAACATTATTCGAAAGCTCTGTGGTACTACCTGGGGAGCAACGCCATCCACTCTCCACACCTCTGCTTTAGCAATCGTATTCTCGGCTGCCGAATACTGTGCTCCGATTTGGCTAAACAGCCCACATGTAAAAAAGGTGGATGTCCGGTTGCATAACACTCTAAGGAAGATTTCTGGAGTAATTAAACCCAGTCCCACGCAATGGCTTCCAATATTAAGCCACACCCCGCCGCCACACCTGCGACGTACTGACGCCCTTGCATGTGAATACAAAAACATCATGGGAAATCGAAACCTGCCAATCCACCAAGACATTGAGGCTGCAAACACTAGCACGCTTCGATCTAGGAACCCGCCAAGAAGAATAGCAAGGACCTGTGTACAGGAAAGTTTCAGTATCACAAACGCATGGTCTGAAAAATGGAACGCATGGCAAAATCATAACATGCCTTGCATCACACAAAAGCCACCTGGTTTTGACTTACGACGCAAAACATGGTCCACTCTAAATAGGATTCGAACTCGTCATGGTAGATGGGCTTACTCCCTATATAAATGGGGTAAAATACCATCCAATCAGTGTGACTGCGGAGAAAATCAGGCCATCAGCCACATTGTTGAAGAGTGTTCCAGAAGAGCCTATAATGGGAGCCCCGACGACTTCATGCTTGCAACTCCAGAGTCGATAGATTATATTAATAGACTTGATGTTTGTTTGCAATCCTTAAACTTTGTTATATTAGTGATGCTTGTTTGCAATTATTTACGTTTGTTGTGCTAGTGATTTGTCTGCTTCTTTCTTATGTGTCTGTATTTTCATACGATAAATAAATAAGTACAACAAAAGACACAGATATGTAGGAGATGCACAAAAGGCGATCATACATTTCATCAAGTTTCACAAACTTGATAAAGATTTGTGTTTCGACCGGCGTAGCGTTAATACTTCGGAGTAAGTGTTTGGACGCCGTCTTGTTGTGGACCGGAAACTACCGTTAGCTGCCGAGACGGGTAAGGCATGGCCGGCAGACACTTGGGGGGACCACAGGTCGCTCCTGTAAGCCCTGAAGGCAGGGAGGAGCGAGGGCCGTCCGCCCAGTCTCCAGCGGCTGAGTGCGGCGTGGTCTTTGACCGGAATAGCAGCTCTGTGGACAAACGGTACCTGGGGGGCAGCGAGTTCGTTTGCTCCCTCTGATCTCGCCATTGTAGCGAATGCCATACGGTGACCGAGACGAAAGCCTTTACCGTTCCGAGCGCTTAGGACAGGTAAGGTCTCACCGTAGAGTGAGATGAACTTCTCCACCAGGCTTGATTTTGTAGCTTTCCACCTCCCCATCGGCGACGCGATCAAATACTGCCTACGGAACATTTAAGAAGGAATGAACTATAGGAAGGTCTCCTACTTATTCCTGCACAGGGTCATATTAGACGAGAGCAAATACTGCCGAAATTTCGATTTGGATTTCACAAAAACATTCTGCTCCCAACAAATTATGGGATGTTTGAAGCAGTCACAGAAAGTTTCAACCGAAAGGGCTATTGTGAGTTTGTCTAACTAGACTTAGCAAAAGCATTGGACTCAATCTGGCACACTGGGCTACTACACAAACTGTACATGCTACGTCTCTCCGGAAAGGTCGTGAAAATAGTGAAAAATTGTCTCTCCGGTAGGATTTTCGCAGTTAAGAACGATGGATCCCTATCGACCAAAAGGAGAATCAGTGCAGGCGCTCCTCAAGGTTCGGTCCTAGGGCCCGTCCCTTACAGTGCGTACACCGCTAACATCGCAGTGAAGCAGCATGTACACATCGCGCAATATCCGGAAGTATTGCGTTTTTCTCCTGTTCGACAAACAGGAATCTGTTTGCAAGACGTCTGCAGTTCGCCCCTTAACGGATCGGAACACTGGGAAAAGCACTGGCACATCTCCCTCCGCATCGAGAAAATGCAAGTCATGCTGCTCACCAGATGCTAGCGCAAACACCGACCACTCAGAAGACCCTACCTGTTGCTTCAACTATAGGCCCAGAATCTTCCCTCGAGGAACTATGCGAGGTGCCTCGGTTTCACACTCGACAGTCACCTGACGTGGAAGTGTCACAGAGGGGAGCTTAACTGAAAAGCTCTCGGCAGGATGCAGGTCCTGAATCCGGTCCTGAGCCCCAACAGTTTCCTCGATCCCATCACATGTGTAGCGAAGTCTAATTAGGCCGACACTGGAATATTCGTGGCCTGTACGGGGCTAAGCATACAGGTAGACGATAAACCGCTCGCAGGAAGTTCAAAACAGAGAAGACCAGCACTACACGTATTTACGCACTTCCCCACAGCAGACCTAAGTGAAGCTGCAGGCCGTGAACACCTCAAGACGCGCTTCCGCATTCTCACAGAATGTTTCTATCATGAACACCCTGGGGCAATATGACCAGGCAGGCGACAGATAGATGAGTAGCAGAATAGGACATCAAGAGGAAAGCCCCTACCAAGAAAATGTTTGAATGTTGACAACACCCTTCACAACAAGCAATCTCTTAAGAAAGAAGATCAAAGCTTAAAAGCTCTTTTTGGCAGCCCCTGTGCCACGAAGATGCGGATGGCACACGTTTTCACACACTAAAACCTTTTTACGGGAGGGATACATATTCCGGTTAGAGACCCTTAGTGTGCTGATTGACGCTGTAGAAGAGAGAGGAGGCGGCAGTCCAGAGTCCCATAACGTCTGCAGTATAGCCTCATCTCGGCCCAGCTTTCATGTGTAAATGTTGCAGCCTTGAGGCGAGTGCGTAATTCTTGCGAGATAATAGACGCATTTTTTCAGATTAGTTAATTATTCACTTTCGGGACATCTTCTGGCCATGATTTAGGTATTTGAGGTACTCATTCTTCTTTTTCTCACTAACCCACCGATGCAATTAACATCACTGACTTAATACTATTTTTATATCCAATTAGAACATACTGGCACCTTCTTTACTAATTCACCCTTTATCCTGCTAGAGGAACTCCGTTCATTCTTTCTCCATCGATCCACTATAATTACGTGTTGGATGTTACTATTCATACTAAATTTATTTAATTGTTTGTTTTCGCATATTATTCTCGATCTCTGCTTAATAAATTTAATAGTTCAGAATCCTTGTCTCATTCCAGTAGTCAATAGTCGCCATTACTACTCAATGCATAATCAGTGTTTATCAGGGCGCACAGTTATGGTTCCCATATCAGAGCCATCGTTCCTTCCGTTTCACTGTTTACGTATCGTTTCCATGCAACTGGAATGTAGTGGGGTGATTTGCATTTCGAGAGAGAATACTCGATACATTTCAGAGGCATATTTGTTAGACTATACGACCCCAGTGGTGTCTTAGAATTTGGTGCTCATCGGTAAGAGCTAATACTATATGTAAAAGTTAATTTTTTCCACAGCTTTCTTCTCCATAGTTTTCGAAGCAGCCAGAACAACCCAAATGAATTTCTTCCGAGAAGATAGAGTTGCAGGAGTGGGCCACACGCCCGGTCTGAATTGTGTATTATCGTGAGGGTGAATTATCTTTCGAACATACGAGGGTTGGTAGTATCAGTTCTGAATCGGTCAGATCGCACAAGAGCTGGGGGCATTAGATGATAAGGCAGGTCTTTACATTTCGTCTCGATCAGCAGGGTGTGCAGTGGGTGGCACCTTATCAGCACACACAAAAATTGGGAGCATTCTACTCTGTTTATCTTCTCTTGTTCACGTGCTACATCAGTTGTTTGCATGACTATGTATTATATAGAACTAAATATAGTGTGTTTTTAGAACTCCATTTACTTTCTGGAAAGCATTATTAACAATTTCTATTACTTCACTCCAGTGGAATTTATTATAACACTTGTGTGGCCTGCAGAAAGTACCATTTCTGCTTGAGGAATGTGACATGTAATGTCATTCACGCAATGAGGAATACAAGTGGACTTAAAATGGAACCCTGCGGGACTACCTTCCTGATTTGTATTCAGCCACTATAATTTTCTCTACATTCAATAATGTTTGGATTATTCAACACAACTTTTTGCTTCCTGTTTGTCAAATATGTTTCATACCAGTTGTTTGTAAAGCCATCAATTACATGAAAAGAAAGATTTTTTGAGAGAGTAACATGATCCACGCAAGTACACTCCTTGGAAAGACCACAAAAATTTTTTGTAAAAAAAAAAGCTTGTAGTATTTGGTGAATTTAAAAACAGCACATAGCAGTCTCAGTTGAGCAAAGCTTCTTGAATGAAAACTGTGCTGTGCTAAGTAATTTTTTTCCAAATTAATTGTGACATTACTCTTAACTAGATTACTTTTACGAATATTTTGGAATAAGGCGTCAGTAAAGAAATGGATGATAATTATTTAAATATTTCTCATCACTTCCGTTATAAAGAGCTTTAATAAACGCATATATTACACCGTCTAGACAACTTTCCTGTGTCATGGATTACAAATATCACAAACGACAATACTTATTAAGTTATACGAAATCCTTAAAATTTTGATTTTCTATCAGTTACATAGGAGCTTTCATTTTTGAGGACTTTTATTATACTATTATTTTCAGTAATGGGTGTTTGTGCTACTTCCGTTTGCTTTAAATTTTTTGAAATGGCATTTCTAATATATGCTCTTGCTTCTTCAACTGAATCATTTAAATTTATATTTGATGTTGTAGACAGAAAGTGACTACCAAAAATACTCGCAGCTCGTGAAGTATCAGCTGCAGCATTATCGTTCTGTTTAATTGTGATGGAATATGCACTGACTGACTGTCCTGCTTCCCGTTTCACAACAGCCCATATGATTTTAATCTTGCTCTATGTATTAATAATTTCTGTCATGATGTGCATACCTCTGGATATTTTAATGACTTCCGTTACAATATTACCATATTTTTTATGGAATGTATGGAACGTCGGATCTTCACTTGTTCTGTTCCTTAAAATTTACTCCAGAGTCAATATTACCGTCCTGACTCCGACAAATGTACGGATTAATAAGGTTTACAAAATATCGGTATCCACGCAAACGGACGAAAGACTTCCGAACGGAATTTTCTGTCCTAGTCTATTCTCGTTTTAAGCGGGGGAAAAGTGGCTGTCTGTATGCTTCCGTGTGCCCCAAGACTTTCCTCATTCTAATAATCTCCACGGGAAATATGCAATAGTGACAGCAGAATTGTTGTACAGTATTCTGCAAATACCGATACTGTAAATTTACTCAGCATGGTTTTCTGAGGCTCCCTCGAGCGTTACAATTTCGTGTCGTCTGTGTCGACACGTTAAGATATTAGCTGTGCTTCTTCAAATGGTTCGGTGGTTGCTGTTAGCTACCTTTTACGGACACCAGACGCTGGAATCTGTATCACTTGTGTCTTTACGTGATTTCCTTTACAAAGGCTGTGTGTTTTCCTGAAACACTTGCGACAGAGCTACGCCTTTCACTCACCTATCCACCTACAGATTTGGTGTGTCCGTCCCAGTTCATGTCACTGGTTGGTACTGATGTTAAATATTTCAACTATGTATCAGGCTCCAGAAGTTCACCACTAATCTTAAATTCTGACACCATAGGGCTCTCTTTCTTTAGTACTAACATCTTTTATCTATCCATTGTAAATCAACGTAGGTGTGTTGCTGCATTATCTTGATTTTGCGGTCAAGGACACAGTGGCAGAGGGAAAAATAAACGGAGGAGGTGTTTCTTAGTTACTAAACAAAGTACATTAGAGCAAGCGACTACAGTAAAATGTTCTGAACATGTGCCTTTTCATATAAAATTTTGCCAAAAAATGATTTACAACGCTAAACGCAGTTTCATTAACTTAATCAAGAATATTACACAGCCGAAAGAAATCTGAATAAATTTAAGATAACGATTACTTTTCGAAGTTTCATAAACTGTCAAAGATCTTCACTGCACGTAGTTCAAGTGCCGTCAGGAAGTGGGCGTCCGTCTGATAATCTAAAACCTGCCCATACAAGAACATGAAATACAGAGTGAAGAGCTAGGACAGGCCACTCCAGATACATCCAGAATTAACAAATATATCGATATGCTGTTTTTGCCGAGCTATAGCGGACAATATGGCCAATTTATTACCGTTCGCAAATAATTTTCATCGTTTATAATCGCTGAACTACTACATCAAGTTGGTTTTTTCCTAATGAAACAACAGACTTCTTAAACTTCTTTATTTTCATCTGTGATCACAGAATTGTTACGTCCATAGACAACCAGTTTCCGTCAGCAATGACCATCTTCAGGTCCGTTAGAAAAACATTTCCTAATACAATATAGCCACAAATACATCATCAAAAGATGAACACAAAATATATTCAAAGTACAGTATATACTAGGCCACAATTTCGATGGAGTCATCTCGTTAAGAGCGCTTCTGTTCATATTACGATGCCACTACTGTTCATAGAATATGTAAGACGATGCTAAGCTGATATTGTATTTATCTTTTGTCGATGCCACTATGGCTGCATTATATTGGGACATATTTTTAAAACAGATTTGAAGATGGTTGTTGCTGGCCGAAGCCGGTATTCTAGGGACCTACCGATCCTGTGACCACAGTCGGAAATAAAGTGGAAATTTTCTACACTTTATGGATCACTGTTCTATTCTCGACAATGAAGCTGCGTGTGTGCACACTTTTGTTGTGACATCTGAAAGAAGCCTCTAAGATAACTTCAACGACATAGCATGTAGCCGGCCGCGGTGGTCTAGCGGTTCTAGGCGCTCAGTCCGAAACCGCGCGACTGCTACGGTCGCAGGTTCGAATCCTGCCTCGGGCATGGATGTGTGTGATGTCCTTAGGTTAGTTAGGTTTGAGTAGTTCTAAGTTCTACGGGACTGATGACCAAAAGGGGGCAGACGTTTGTGGAACCTCTTCAACTGACGATAGTAGTTTGAGGCGCTGTTGTCTTGATACTACTAGATCAGATCTTATACAAGTTATGCCATACAAGTTCTCTTAGAAGCTTCTTTCAAATGCCAAAGAGAAAAGTATGTAGTTCCACCAGAAAAAAGAAATTCGTGTTGTAATTCGGTGATTAAAATCGATAAAAATTACTTGCAAACGTCAGGAAATTGACTATATTGGGCACAACATCTACGTCAGTACTCATCAAGCCTTTGGTGGAGGATTCTTCTGGTACCCATAACTGAACGCCCCCTCCCCTTTTCCTGTCCAACTTGACGAAAACCAGATCTGGATATATTTTTTCAATCTGGATATGTCTGGGGTGCCTTTCTTAGCTTTTCCACTCTGTATAATTATCATTAATAACGTAATCTGGTAAATAGGAAGTAATTTCAGAGTGTTTGCTGCACTACTGACATTTTGAGCTGTAAAGACATGCAAAGATATTGGAAAAAAAATCCAGTTTATTGCTTATGCACTGAAGACAGATTTCCCAGTAAAATACTTTTTCAAATTAAATATGGACTCGTGTAAGACGTCGTGGTCTCCTGACCTTCATTGCTTATATATTCAACCCTCACAATCATATTCCGCACATCAAGACGCTTCTTTTGAACCTGAACTCGATAAGATAAAGTCAATGTTGTATGAATTGATGTAAACAATATGCAAATAACAAGTGTGCATCGGGGTTGAAATATTTGAGGCTGGCGTACACACATAAATTCCAAACACGACGGACACAGGAGCTTTTAGTTCGAGGGGGACAGACCACACACCGGGAGACCGGTCCCTTCAGAAGACGAGTCAACCTCAGACGCCCGTGGAGCAGACAGTGTGTGCCCGAGTGAAAGGGGGAACGACCCCGTGTTCGGCTTACAGGCAAATTCCGCTACATCGTGTGGGAGCGTCCAACCTACGCATTCTTTACACATAGCACACAGTTTCAGAGATTTTCGCAGGGAGACAGCAAACGCCAAACGCCGATACTACAGATTTCCGGATTGGCCGCCTTAAACATAACGTCATTCTCCCGTTTTAGAAGAGCAATGCTGATTGGCAGACGATATTTCTGACGCCTTGAGCTGAAGGAGTAATGGAAGAGACCTCTTCACGTCTGGCGTGGAGAGGCGCCGTTCCGTTGTCGCTCTTGCAGCGAGGAACAAGTCTCCCCTAAATGCTTCACTGGGACAGCACCTCTGTCGAGAGCGATTCGAAGTGCGACTCTATATTGAGTCCTTGCGAATAATCGTTGTTCACTGTGTTGGCCGACACACTTATTGTGCAGTGTGAATGGACGGAGTTATAGTTAAACGCCTGCGAGCGAATTTTTGAGTGGAATCGCGGTGGACTGGTTATCTGACCGGTGTACCACACCAATAGTTAGACTAGGGGCGAATAGGAATCCTTGACTTCATCAAGGCGTAGGGAGAGATTGATTGGCGAAGGTCAATCCAGATAGAACGAGAGTTATCTTATTTGTCAGCAGCGAGCGGCACAGACAGCAGTCATCGAAGATTACGGTATTCTGCGCTAGAGCTATTGCGAGCCCCCTATTTCCTCCACAACAGTACACTTCACTGCATTTCACACACGAGAGCCTCGACCATACCTAGCAACATTCTAAAGGATAATCATTCAAGTTGAGTAGGCGCGCTTCTCAGCCATTCTGCCAAGTCAATAACAATCTTAAAATTTGTATAGAAATTTCATTAGCGAATCCTATCCTTGAGAGGTAACTTCACATTCCGAAAAGAACCAGGATATAACTTGTTCAATTCATAACTAAAAGTGCCATTGTGATTTCTCAGAATTTTTGCAAAATAAATAATAATTTTCGTTAGTTTCATGTTTTTCTTACACTAACTAGCACTACTGCAGTACCCAAGTATCCCACTAGTTATCTAAGAAATTTTGTGAACTTTTGTGTCATTTCCTTACAGCGCACGACTCCAGAAGATATTTATTGCTGAAAGTTTTTCAGGCATTTCTTTTTAGAACGTTAGGAGCGTCTGTCTGACTTCTGTAGTAGTGTGGGGGTGGAAATTGCATCTTGCAGGAGCCACAGGGTAAAGGGTACATCTCAGATTAATCCGTTTCGCAGAATAACAGAATAGCAGATCATCCCCAAGTTCACTGCAGACTCGGAAGTGAATATACAAGCTGAATTTTAACATGGAATTCATGAAGTGACTGGAGAAGGAAACTAAAATCACGATTTTCTTAGTTTACTTTCTTATTACTGAGAAGAAGCACGAAAACAACAACAAATGAAAGATTACATTTGTCCTACCATGGATCACATAATAAACAGGGACATTATATATACAAAACTGAACAAAGAAAAATTCTATACGCTTCAGCAATCCTGAACACATTTAAATCAACTGGAGTGTGATGTAGCCTCTAAGCCTACTGTACGAATGAATGAGTGAAGAATCGGTACTGCATCACGTGCATAGACCGCGATGTATATCTCTGAACAAAGGAAGTTAAGTTTGAACACAAGTGAAGGCACATCTAAACAGAAGGGCTACTTGAGCAAGCCGCCAACTCACCGTAGTTATCGTAGTACCTTACATGCGAACGGCCATCAGAGAGTAACCTTAGTGGAAATACCCAGCAACTATAAGCAGCTGCTACACCAGGCATCCATACGAAATCGGCGAGAGGAATCAGCAGAATACTATCGGAAGCAGAACCCCCACCATTATGCGGGAATCGCAAACACGCTATACAGCCAGTGCAGGCCTTTGATTGGTCCTTCTACACTGTCTTCAATGTATGGGCTAGAAGTCATGCCTTCACTCGACTAGTCGAAGACTGTAATACAAGAAGCAGTCAGTAACCTGACACAGTACATCATTGCAACAAACTTGCGGCTCAGAACTCGCGTAAGAATAAATGACTTCTCAGTCGACATTTTGACGCACGACTCTCAGCGCGAAATTTAGAGCGTAGAGTTGAGAATACCCACAATAGATTATACTCCACATGAACTGATAGCATATAGACAAAGACGTAATTCTTGGAACAGGAACAGTAGAATCACGTCGTCAAATCATTCCAAAGAACAAGGAGTGATAGGTAAAATAAAGGTAAACTTGTCCAGAAGTTATGCGCAAACAACTCAAAAAACTTGTACGTGGAATCGGCAGCCCGCATCGTAACACAAGTTTTATGTTTTCACAGGAAAAAATGCTCAGTTTTATGGTTCCGTAGGAACTGAAACGCCCACTGCATTGTTATCCTCTGACAGCAAGTTCTGTAAGTGCCTGTGCATCGGTATTCGCGGCTGCCTCCTGTGCACCGTTCCGTCTCTGCCTCTCTCTCTCCGTTGTGTGTGTGTGTGTGTGTGTGTGTGTGTGTGTGTGTGTGTGTGTTTGTGTGTGAGTGTGTGTGCACGCAAGTGCATGTATTTGTGTGAGCTCGTCTGCACTCCACCCATTCTCTTCAGCGCTTGAGCTGTGTGCGCGTGTGTACCGAACGTGTTTCTGCCAGGGTAGCGGCGGGGAATACGCACCTAGCAAGGAAGAACCCTTCCTCCAGTCGTCGCGCAAAAAGAGTCGCTTAAGTAACGACCTTTCGTGTTTCCGTACAGCCGTTGAAATTCATAATTTCCTTTTGCGTGCCACGCTAAACAAATACCACGAAACCTTTCTTCATAACAGTCTGCTTGTTAACGAACCGAAAATGGGAACCAACGGCCGCAGCACTCTGGCGTTTTGCATACTGGATTCCAGAATATTCATATCTGTCACTATAACGCGCGGTGACTCAGACTTAGGCAATGGAGTCACTTATAATTAATCTATAAATGGAACTTTGACATAATGTTATAAACAACACAAATTTTAATATGTAAATACAATTTTACAGCTAAGAATAAAAATTAAACCCACTGACGACAACACAAATGTGCTGAATAATGTATGGATAAAACAAAACAGAAAAAAGGTGCCTTGCTTAAGGCGGAACTTCTCATCCCAATTTCGTAGCAAGCACGAACACGACAAGAAGAGCTGTACCACAAGACCATCAAATAGGTTTCATCTGAGTAATCTTCCGGATAGTGAGGGGTTATATAGTTGTTGATGTACGAGGGCTATTTGTTTCGTGTTCCAATCGGTCGCGGAATTAAAACCACTGTGAAAATCCCATGTTGTACAGTCTCTAGTATGTCCGTTGATCGCATCACGTCGCACTTTTCAGTTATGAACGCACAGTGTAAATACTAGAACAACAGTCTCCCACCAAGTATGAATTGCCTCCTGTCATTCGATGTCTTCATGCTGAGAATTTCTGTCTGATTTCATACAGTCCTCATAACCTAAACATAATACGTAAGCAAGCTCTAACAAAGCCACTCCCGCAGCATTTCAGGTGGGAGGTGTTTGATTACCAACCATACAACCTGGGCTTGGCTCCCTATGATTTTCACCTCTTTGGTCACATGAGGATACCACTGTGAGGACAGCCTTTGGCGTGCCGGCCGGAGTGGCCGAGCGGTTAAAGGCGCTACAGTCTGGAACCGCACGACCGCTACGGTCGCAGGTTCGAATCCTGCCTCGGGCATGGATGTGTGTGATGTCCTTAGGTTAGTTAGGTTTAAGTAGTTCTAAGTTCTAGGGGACTTATGACCACAGCAGTTGAGTCCCATAGTGCTCAGAGCCATTTGAACCATTTGAACAGCCTTTGGCACAGACAACAAGCTGCAAATCAGAGTTGAGAATTGGCGGAGAGCACAGGCGGCTTCCTTCTATGTCGACGGTATTGGAAAGTACAATGCTATGACAAATGTCTAAGCCGAAGCAGCGACTAAGCTGAAAAGTAGTTGGAAGTTGTAGCTACACGTTCCAAATAAAACATTTCTGATTTTCTCTATCCATTTCGTGAGCAATGGGACCGTGAAAAAACTATCCCTGTTAAACAATGCCCTTGGAGCGATTCATATTTTCATCTCACCAGTAACGTTTAGGTGGTCAGTAAGGTGTGATGGAGTGTCTTGGAATGTAAAGAATTGCGTTTGAAAGGCAAGTAGCCAGTTTCGACTCATTTTCGTAGACAGAGATTTGGTTTATCACAAATAAATAGAAAACATACAACAAAAAAGAAAAGTTTACAGGTCATAAGCACCATAGATATCCCGTCTTGGAAAAAGATATCATCAGAATTACACCGATTAGGGTGGGACATTCTACGATGTTCAGTTTCTCATTACCTGACTGAGCACTAGCATGGTGGATTTAATGCAGAACTTCCTTGCCGTATCTTGGTATTAGAGGCACATGATGCTGCTAGTTATGATCTCTCTAGTTGATCTCACAGTCTACCTTTGCACACTTACAGCAGTATATTTTCCTTATACAACAATATCTCATTTATTATAATTCAAGAGATACTTACACAGAAAACGATAAAAAGTCTACTCATATTCTCTTTTGAATACTGTTTGATATTCAGATACACGATACCACAGGATTCCTTACCATTTCTGAGGAGCACTTTAATTCAAGCGAGACGCTTACAAATGTAATAATATGAACGGAACATGAAAGACGGCATCGTAATTCAATGAAATCACTGACTTTTTACATGATAGCCCTCCATATACCAGTAGAGTTGCCATCTCCCCTCTGTGCATCTGAGCACACTCTGCATCATGGTTGGGGTAATTTTACGCACCGCTCTCTCAAATTTTACCACACAGGTGCTTCAACCCTCTAAAGTTCACTTTGTACACCTGACTCTCGATATTACCACTGCGGCTTTAGATCAAGCGAGCCTCGTCGAATCCACGGTCTTGGGGAACATCTCAGTGACGCCACCTTGTAGAAACGCCATCGAATCCTGAACGTTGTAGGTAAACAAATGGAGCTGCAGAAAGCGCTAAAGCATGCCCAGGCACTAAGTTGACGTAATTGTTGCGTCAGTGGAGAAGAATGGACAGTAAATGCGCTGTTGTGTGAGGCCCAGCCTCACATTTACATTTGAAGTGTTATGTTCCAAATCCACGGCGATGTGCGGTTGTTCCTGAGGCCGTATACCGCTGCTGTGGCGATTGACAAGGTCGCAGGTGTGAAAGGTAGCCTAATCGCTGTGCAGGAGGTTCAAATGGCTCTGAGCACTTAACATCGGAGGTCATCAGTCCCCTAGAACTTAGAACTACTTAAACCTAACTAACCTAAGGACATCACACACGTCCATGCCCGAGGCAGGATTCGAACTTGCGACCGTAGCGGTCGCGCGGTTCCAGCATGAAGCGCCTAGAACCGCTCGGCCACTCCGGCCGGCCTGAGCGGGAGGTGTGCCAATAAATGTTAGATGCTTACTTCCCCAATGAAATCACGGCACATGTTCATTCACGCAGCATCGTCCTCAGGTACAAGATGACGGCGCCCCTGGGTGGGGGAAGCCTTTTTCTTAGTACGAAGCCGAAGGTTTGTCACACAGCGGACTTCCATGTTGCCGGCTGCGATGACGTGCTGACGCTTTTGGACTCTGTTCGATAGCCTGTCGTATGGTCTTCAGAGTTGGCTGCGACGTCGACAGCCTCTGACAATGTTCCTCATCACAGATGTCCCCGTCTTACTGGAAATTGTTGACGGAACCTCTAATGGTCGGTTGCGTTGGGCCTTCTGTATATTAACGTTAACAAAACCGTTCTTTTTCCTCCCAAAGAGCAGTTAGTTGGGTCTCCAACTTATGACGACGATTCTTGGTTCTACGGTCAACATCCTTCGGGTCACCTGCAATAACGGGGCACATATTAGCGTTGTCTCAGAAATGGTTAGGGACTTCACTGGCACTTCTCGGGCCTTCTCGAGAGGATAAATGTCGATATTTGGACGTCACTGTTTCAATGCATTCACATCTGAGCAGCGCGAAAAATTTTTCTTCGTTTTTTATTTTAAAAATATCTTCATTTCCATCAGATCTTTATAATTTATTCTTTGTAGTTGTTCTTTATTATCTGCTTCGTTGATTTCAAGATCTTACCGTAGTTGTTTATAATATGTAATGCAATCAGATGTCTATATTACATTTAGATTAACGGTGACTCTTTCTTCTCGTCGGAGATGTTTCATAAACGTGTATAGCGTTTCTTATACCGTAAGGTTACCTTGTGGGCTCTTATTTGACATAAATCTACCACGAATATCACAACACAAATTTGCATCGCTGTTACCTGATTGGAGCGACGCATTTGATCACGGTTTGCCGCCATGATACGGGTTAAAGCTGTCCACATTATTGACATACTCCGGAAATCTTCACTTGGGGCGTACAGGATATATCAAAAACACAGTTTTAACAGAGCAATAATGGCATTCAGTAATCCGAACAGGGCCGGCCGCCGGCTCTAGGCGCTTCAGTCTGGAATCGCGCGACCGCTGCGGTCGCAGTTTCGAATCCTGCCTCGGGCATGGATTTGTGTGATGTCCTTAGGTTAGTTAGGTTTAAGTAGTTCTAAGTTCTAGGGGACTGATGACCTCAGATGTTAAGTCCCATAGTGCTCAGAGCCATTTGAACCAATCCGAACAAGCACTGCATGTCGCACTTTCCATTACTAATTTTAGGCAGTGAGATTTTAACAAAATAAATCCATTACGCAACAAACCGTTAAAGGACCTTTACATGACTAAGGAGTAAAAAAAGACACTTTTATACTACAGCCTAAACATTCGTTAGTAATATCTTCTGGTAAACCTCATACTATGATTTGTTAGTAATGTTAATTTCTGCTTGATTTCGTTCATCATAATCGATGTTTTGGCACAGCCTGCAACTGTGCCATTCATGTTTAAAAAATGAAAAGCTGCAGCAGTTACCTACTGTTGCATGCTTTGCACAACATATTTCGAGAATTTGCTTTCATTTGCAAGTGCATTTGTTCCTTGATATTTTTGGTGATTGGATCATGTTTAATTTTTCTCCCATTACCTTGTAGATGTATTTTTAAGGTTACACAGCAATCGAAAAATCGGCCAAAATGAACCTGATAGTGTTTTCATATGCTAGTGTCAGAAGTGGTAGGTTTGTTTGTGTATTTATAGACATTGTGCCTTCTCTGTTTCATAGAATGTCACGTATATCAAATCATCATTTACAATGTTTGCTTGTGTAGTTAAAACGTGCTACAAAGATATTACGACACTGCGGTTTCACGAAGAGTTTTACACAGTCTATGGTGTTAACATTTTTCGATTAAATTACTTTATTTATTTTATTTAGCGTATGGCATTTAGACACAATTGTTATTACAATCAATATGCAAAATTGTAATAATTTGGCATTAGATATTCTTACAGTTATTACAATAGTTATACAGAATTATACAAAATTATACAAAATTACACATAATACACATGTTACAGTAGTTATACAAAGTTATAGTAGTTTGGAAGTAATTACAAACAAACATCTAATGAGTTAATATATGCAATTGATTCTGGAGTCGCCATCAGGAAATCTTCTGGAGTCCCATCATAGGCTGTCCTGGGGCAGTCTTCTATTATGTGCTGGATAGTTTGATTTTCTCCACATTGACATAGCGGCGATTCTGTCATGCCCCACTGGTAGAGGGAATAGGCGCATCTGCCATGTTTAGTTCTAATTCTGTTTAAAGTTGCCCAGGTTTTGCGTGATAAGTCAAAACCTGGAGGCTTCTGGGAGATACATGGAAGTTTGCTGATGTTCTTTAAGGACCATTCTTGGTGCCAGGCGCTGGTTATGTTGAATTCTTCCTCTGTTGCAGATGTGGCTATTGCGGTTCTGATGGGTGACCTTCTGGAGCGGAGGCGGCTTTGGGTGGCATCTTCAAAATTCTCATGGATGGGTAGATTCCGATTGCTCATTATCTTTTTGTACTCTCTTATAAGAGCGTTTGTGCGGCGTAGGTTAGGGGGTGGTATGTGGCTTAGTACTGGGAGCCATTCCACGGGTGTAGTCTTTATTACACCAGCGATCATTCTCATTGTGTTATTGAGTTGTGCATCGATTCTGTGGGTGTGGGGGCTGTTTAGCCATACCGGCGCACAATATTCGGCAGCTGAGAAGACGAGACTTAAGGCTGATGTCCGTAACGTAGTAGCTGCCGCTCCCCATGTCGTTCCACAGAGCTTCTGTATAATGTTATTCCTTGTTTTTAGTTTCTCTGCTGTTTTCATTAGGTGACCTTTGAAAGAGAGTGTTCTATCGAGGGTCACACCTAGGTACTTTGGGGTTTTATTGTGGGTAAGCCATGTGGTCTCGAATTTTATTCTGAGCTCCCTCTTAGCCGCTTTATTGTTTAGGTGAAAACATGATACTTCTGTTTTGTTGGCGTTAGGTTGCAGGTGCCATTTTCGGAAATATTCTCCCATCTTCTCCAAGTCAGCTGTTAGGGTCTCCTCTGCCCCTTCAAATGACTGACTTCTCGTTGCAAGGACCCAGTCATCGGCGTAGCCAAACTTCTTTGACCTTGTTTCCGGTATGTCTGCAATGTAGAGATTGAAGAGGAGTGGTGCAAGCACCGATCCTTGAGGTAGGCCATTTTTTAATTTCCTCGGTGAACTAATATCTGAACCCATGGTGACTTGGATCGTTCTGTCATTCAGCAAGATTAAATTACTTATATGTTGTCACTGATAAAATTTACTTTTACCACTATTGACTAATGAATTATCGATTATATTTTTTATAAATGAGGAAATGTAAATATTGTGAAACTTACTACGTATTTATGAAAGTTACTACACTTATCATGTGCAAAAGAAACATCTGAAAAACTATTTCACTTCTTCCACACAACAAAAGCAAGGAGAAAAAATTCTCAGTGACAAACTGGATAGTGAATTTGTGAAATTTCTTCAAATTTTTCTCCTGCATATCATTAGTGTGCCCCCCCCCACCCCCCCCCCCCCCCCCCGCCCATAAACCATAGACCTTGCCGTTGGTGCGGAGGCTTGTGTGCCTCAACGATACAGATATCCGTACCGTAGGTACAACCACAACGGAAAGGTATCTGTTGAGAGGCCAGACAAACGTATGGTTCCTGAAGAGGGGCAGCAGCCTTTTCAGTAGTTGCAGGGGCAACAGTCTGGATGATTGACTGATCTGGCCTTGTAACACTAACCAAAACGGCCTTGCTGTGCTGGTACTGCGAACGGCTGAAAGCAAGGGGAGACTACAGCCGTAATTTTTCCCGAGGTCATGCAGCTTTACAGTACGGTTAAATGATGATGGCGTCCTCTTGGGCAAAATATCTCGGAGGTAAATTAGCCCCCCATTCAGATCTCCGGGCGGGGACTACTCAGGAGGACGTTGCTATCAGGAGAAAGAAAACAGGCGTTCTACGGATTGGAGCGTGGAATGTCCGATCCCTTAATCGGGCAAGTAGGTTAGAAAATATAAAAGGGGAAATGCGTAGGTTAATGTTAGATATAGGGGGAATTAGCGAAGTTCGATGGCAGAGGGAACAAGACTTTTGGTCAGGTGAATACAGGTTTATAAGTACAAAATCAGATAGGGGTAATGCAGGAGTAGGTTTAGCAATGAACATAAAATCCATGGGTGACAGAAGAAATGTTGAATTTGATTGATGGAAGGAGAAAATATAAAAATGCAGTAAATGAAGCAGGCAAAAAGGAATACAAACGTCTCAAAAATGAGATCGACAGGATGTGCAAATGGCTAAGCAGGCATGGCTAGAGGACAAATGTAAGGATGTAGAGGCCTATCTCACTAGGGGTAAAATAGATACTGTCTACAGGAAAATTGAAAAGTCCTTTGGAGAAAAGAGAACCACTTGTATGAATATCAAGAGCTCAGATGGAAACCCAGTTCTAAGCAAAGAAGGAAAAGCAGAAAGGTGGAAGGAGTGCATAGAGGGTCTATACAAGGGCGAGGTACTTGAGGAAAATATTATGGAAATAGAAGAGAATGTAGATGAAGATGAAATGGGAGATATGATACTGCATGAAGAGTTTGACAGAGTACTGAAAGACCTTAGTCGAAACAAGACCCCGGGAGTAGACAACATCCCATTAGAACTACTTACAGCCTTGGGAGAGCCAGTCCTGACAAAACTCTAGCATCTAGTGAGCAAAATGTATGACACAGGCGAAATACCCTCAGACTTCAAGAAGAATATAATAATTGCAATCCCAAATAAAGCAGGTATTGACAAATGTGAAAATTACCGAACTATAAGTTTAATAAGTCACGGCTGCAAAATACTAAAGCTAATTCTTTACAGACGAATGTAAAAACCGGTAGAAGCCGACCTTGGGGAAGATCAGTTTGCATTCCGTAGAAATATTGGAACACGTGAGACAATACTGACCCCACGACTTACCTTAGAAGATAGATTAAGAAAAGGCAAACCTACGTTTCTAGCATTTGTAGACTTAGAGAAAGCTTTTGACAATGTTAACTGGAATACTCTATTTCAAATTCTGTAGGTGGCAGGGGTAAAACACAGGGAGCGAAAGGCAGTTTACAATTTGTACAGAAACCAGGTGGCAGTTATAAGAGTCGAGGGACATGAAAGGGAAGCAGTGGTTGGGAAGGGAGTGAGACAGGGTTGTAGCCTCTCATCGATGTTATTCAATCTGTATATTGAGCAAGCAGTAAAGGAGACAAAAGAAAAATTCGGTGTAGGTATTAAAATCCATGGAGAAGATATAAAAACTTCAAGGTTTTCGGATGACATTGTAATTCTGTCAGAGACAGCAAAGGACTTGGAAGAGCAGTTGAACGGAATGGAGCGTGTCTTGAAAGGAGGATATAAGAAGAACATCAACAAAAGCAAAACGAGGATAATGGAATGTAGTCGAGTTAGCTCGGGTGTTGCTGAGGGAATTAGATCAGGAAGTGAGATACTTACAGTAGTAAAGGATTTTCGCTATGTGGGGAGCAAAATAACTGATGATGGTCGAAGTAGAGAGGATATAAGATGTAGACTGGTAATGGCAAGGAAAGCGTTTCTGAAGAAGAGAAATTTTTTAACATCGAGTGTAGATTTAAGTGTCAGTAAGTCGTTTCTGAGATATTTGTATGGAGTGTAGCCATGTGTGGAAGTGGAACATAGACGATAAACAGTTTGGACAAGAAGAGAATAGAAGCTTTCGAAATGTGGTGCTACAGAAGAATGCTGAAGATTAGATGGGTAGACCACATAACTAATGAGGAGGTACCGAATAGAATTGGGGAGGAGATTGTGGCACAACTTGACTAGAAGAAGGTATAGGTTGGTAGGACATGTTCTGAGGCATCAAGGGATCACCAGTTTAGTATTGGAGGGCAGCGTGGAGGGTAAAAATCGTAGAGGGTGACTAAGAGATGAATACACTAAGCAGATTCAGAAGGATGTAGGCTGCAGTACGTTCTGAGAGATGAAGCAGCTTACGCAGGATAGAGTAGCATGGAGAGCTGCATCAAACCAGTTTCAGGACTGAAGACCACAACAACAACAACATCATACGTGTACTAATATTAATAAATATGAAAGAAATATACAAGTTCGAAAGCATGAAACTTAAGGTTTTCAAAGCGGTTGCACACACAAAAGTCAAGGAGTGCAAGCAGTTGGGTCTGCTTCTTAGCTATAGTAATATTAAAGTAGGATACAGAAGTCACTGTACAAAGATTGTGAAGCGAGAAACAGAAGCGGTATGGTTAAATACAGAAACAGTCACTATACAAGGAGAATGACATTCTAAACTGTTGTGTACAACCACCTAAACAATGGCAAGGAGAGGCTGCCTGCAGAGTGTTGCAGCAACTGTCATCATAGGAAAGCGGGAGAGGACTATAAATAATTAGCGGACAGGTTAACACAACATACTGAAGACATACAAGCGTAAGATGACTCAGAACAAATGGTACAACAAGAAACAGCGTTCAGCTATTACAACAGCGATAATGATGGTGATGGAACGATGACTAGTCGGCATCTGCATAGCTTCATGTATCAATGTGGCTTCAAGTGCTAGTGGGAGTGGGTCGTTGTCACTGGCTGTCCTCTATCAAGGCAGCAGAGGGCGCTCATAGCAACGAACCACTAAGACGGGGCTCAGTGGGTGTGCTCCATTGGGTGTGCTGGATCCTACACGATCACTCTCAGTGTCTCACGGAAACTTCCAATCTGTTACTATGACGCCGGTGGGGTGGTACTGATAGATGATACCACATAAAAAGACAACTTTTGGACATACATTTTCAAATAGCACACAATATGGACCCTAAGGTATGGAACCTAGCTGGGGAGAAAATTCATGTCATGGTTTATAAAAATAGGGGGTATCTTATGATCTGTAACAAAAACAGTACAAAAGTGAACAATGTGAAATTTAAACAACATCAGACTAAAAAAGACGGAATAACGTTAAAAGCACACGCATTCTACAGGAGTGTTGCATCTATTAAACAAAAGCTGAAATTTAATGCAAAGGGGAACCTGTCAGACAACATAGTGACATAGCTCCTAGTAGAAATAAAGAACGCAAAATACATAAAATTGAACAGTAATGAAAAAGCTGCAATCAGTTGTAAACTAAAGGACGTCCTTAAAAAGAAGTAGTGAGATAGAAATATAACTGTAGACACGTAGCAAATGATTCAAAAAGAGTAAGCAGCATAAACAGAAAAACACAGAAAATCAAGCAAAAACCCTAAAATCAGGCGAAAGATACACAATTGTCGTTAAGAAAGAAAGTGAATAAATGCAAATGTTCTTCACAGGTAACAACATAATATAACTCAACAAATATCCAACAAAAAATTCCATGACAAAATGCAAGGACAGTTGAAGAAAAAACATTTCTTACTAACAAAATATGAAAAGAAGTACATTATCTGCATGAATTCTGAAGACCCCATATTAAGATCCCAACTTAAAGTACACTAGGAAGGATGTCCTCTGAGAAATGTAGTAGAGAATATGAATAGCCTTGTATACAAACTGTCTCGAAAACTCAATCAGTTCCTGAAAAGTATTTCAAATAAGAAACAAAATATACTGTAAAGACGGTATTAGCCAATGAAATAAAAGAAATAAATCTTACAAACGGTGCCTATTTGATATCACTAGACATTAAAAATCTATATTCCAATATTCGTGTTACAGAAGCCATTGCAATAACAAAGAGTAACTTATTAAAGCACAAAAATAGTTCACAAACTGAGATTATTGAATGAATAGAGTTACGGGAAGAAAGGTCGTCACCTCCAATTACTTTGCTTTCGGTGGCAGTGTTAGTCAAAAACCAGATGGACCATACATGGCCTCATACATATCTGACACAATAACAGACATATTCATAAACAATGCAGAACATAAAATATTCATCAGCCTGGAACCCTACTTAAAGTGTTAAATATACTACAAAACATATGTAGATGATAGCTTAATTTTACTCAGAGGTGACACCCATGTCATCATTATTATGAATTTGTTTAATGTACACAAGAAAATAAGTTTCATAGACAATACCAAAAAATAATAACATTAATTTTCTAGGTTTGTGCATAGAAAATCAAACAAACGGGCACAACTTCAAAACATACAGAAAAAAAGATGACTTCTGACAGCACCATCCATGCCACATCATGTCACACAGAGGTTCAAAAGAAAGCTGCATACGAAATAAGTATTCAAAGCAAACACCATCAGAATTAAACATCATTAAGCAAACGAATGTTTAATGACTCCCGCAACTCAATGGTGGACAATATGCAGAAACAAATAACAAAATAGAAAGAAATTCCTGGTTCTGTAGAACGAATAAAATTTATGCCCAGCGTACCTTACCCAGGTAACATTTCGCAAAACGCAATGAACCTACTAAAGTCGCAAAAAATGAAAGTAGCCTTCTCAAAAAAAAAAAAAAAAACTGCAACAGAATTTTGTCCGCACCATAAACAATAAGAAAGTTAAATCCTCAGACCCTGGAATTTACAAAATCACATTGTAAAACTCGCTCATCCTATTACATAGGACAGATTGGCAGCAATTTTCAAATCAGATTCAACTATTACACACATAATCAATCTGCAAAAGCAGCAATAGCAACAGTCATAAAAGAAAACAGTGGACACCCATTCGAAAACATAGATAAAGATCTTAAGATGCTCCATCACATACAATGGATTTAATTGTAGAGCTTGAAATTTATATACACCACAAAAGGCAAGAAGAATAAATTCTCAATGAGAAACCAGATAGTGAATCATTTAACTTTTTTATTAATAATCCAAAACTCTATAACACCTCTGACTGTGTACAAACTCTTTGTGAAACCGTAGTGCGGTAATATTTTTGTATCATGTTTTGGCTACACAAACGAACACAGTAAATGATGATTTGCATGTGTGTGACATTCTGTGTATTTGAGAAGGGACAATAGTTATACGTGGATAGACAGATGCCATTTCTAACACTTGCATCTAAATACCCTCCAAGATTCATTTTGTCAGACTTTCCGATTGAGTGAAACCTCAAAAATTCATCTACAATCCAACAGAGGAGGAAAATCACATATTCGAACATCATCAAAAATATTCATTTAAACGAATGCACTTGAATAAATTCTCGAATCGCGTTATGCTAACAAGGGACCGTACTAAATTCCGCTCTTCAAAAATGGCTCTAATCACTATGGGACTTAACATCTGAGGTCATCAGTCCCCCTAGACTTACAACTACTTAAACCTAATTAACCTAAGGACATCACACACATCCGTGCCGTAGGCAGGATTCGAATCTGCGACAGTGCAGCAGCGCGGTTCCGGACTGAAGCGCCAAGAACCGCTCGGCCACAGTGACCGGCTCCCATTGATTTATATTGGCAGTGTGCGTAAGTCACGAGGATTACGACTAATCAGGAAGAAGGTGCTCTCAATCCTTTCAGAGAACAATAAACTGTACAGAAATTTGTATATTTTGTTTCTTCGTTAATACAGGAGATGTAAGCAGCCGAACGTGTTAAGCTGTTATTTTCAGAAGCGTGGAGTATGTAGATGCACCTTTTTTCGTTTTGACGTAATTATTGTGATGGTGCAAACCGTCATTATTGAATGATTCATTTCTTATTTTCATAATATTTATCCTGCAAGAAGGAAGAGAATAATTTTGGTAAAGAGATTCAAAAAAGGATACGGAAGAACTTTCAATCAATGCAGCATAGTAATATTATTTATATTTTATCTACATGTATGGCAACAAGTATAACGTATAACCTATGAAGCACTGTACGAATCAAGATAACACTTATCGTAGAAACAAGTTCAAATGGCTCTGAGCACTATGGGACTTAACATCTGAGGTCACCAGTCCCCTAGAACTTAGAACTACTTAAACTTAACTAACCCAAGGACAACACATGCATCCGTGCCCCAGACAGGATTCGAACCTGCAACCATAGCGGTCGCGCGGTTCCAGACTGTAGCGCCTAGAACCGCTCGGCCACTGCGGCCGGTGTAGAAACAGGGAAACAATAAATATTTTGGCATACAGCACTTGCAATGAACGCCGAATCTTTGGGAGTGCATGATTTTTTCGGTGTGTTTATTGCAAAACAAACGTGGGTTATATTCATAAGCGGCTCTCGGCCATCACACAATTTCGTGGCGTACCACGCACATTTGTTGTTAGAACTAAGTGGGAAAAGAAATAAAATAAAGAGAACTGGAAGATAAATTCGATCCACAGGCCTCTCCCTCAAGAGCTTACTCGTTCGGCTGCGAAATTCTTAGCTACTAGCGACCATGCAAAGTATACACGCAAGTTTAAAATGCTGAAACTCGATTTTCTTGAAAACGTTTAAGAGTTGCATCTTGCTCTTTACAACGGCTGTAGTCGTAGTCGTACCCCACGCAGCCTGTCAATATGAATCAAAGCGGTGAGGGAAAGTTCGTACTTCACTCTCGCAAGAATGAGATGAAGTGACTAATGCAATTTTTCGCCGGCCGGGGTGGCCGAGCGGTTCTAGGCGCTACAGTCTGGAACCGCGCGACCGATACGGTCGCAGGTTCGAATCCTGCCTCGGGCATGGATGTGTGTGATGTCCTTAGGTTAGTTAGGTTTAAGTAGTTCTAAGTTCTAGGGGACTGATGACCTTAGAAGTTAAGTCCCATAGTGCTCAGAGCCATTTTTGCAATTTCTCATTGTGTAAATCAATTTATGTTTGGCTATCGGCGTCAGAATTAAACTAATGACCTTATTTCAGTAATAATGTACATGACATTCAGTAACTGCAGACGAGCTATGACGTTGCCTGACGTTCCGTTCCGTTCCGTTGGCGTCCAGTGTGCATCGACCTTTGGGGGTATCCACTTTAAGGGCGACAGTCTCGAGTTGGCAGTAATTCCGCGCCCTTACCTCGGCAGAGAGAGTGGTGCGCGGCGCGTGCTGGAAAGCGCCCCCGGCGCGGCGCTGCGCGGCGCACCTGCACATGTTCATTTGTGGGGCGGCGCAGCTGTAGAGCCCTCGAGCCGACAGCGGCGGTTCCAGCGGCGCCCCTGACGTCGAGAGCCCAGCCGGGCGCGCCGCCTGTCGGCTGCAGAGCCCGGGGGCGCCGGCACTCAGCAACAGGTACCGCTCACCGGGTGCTCAGCCGCCCCCGGTCTCAGCGGCAACTAATGCGTTCCGCTGCGGCACCGGCATGTATGACTCGAGTTGCCACCGTACTTTCCCTTGCAGTCGACAACCGTGCCACTGCATTACTGCGACACCGTGGAGGTGGAACGCAACAGACGTCCTGTTACCATGCTATGTGCTACTGGCTTCGTTAGTAGAGTATTAAGAATTGCATTGCAACTGCACAACGTAGAAAGGAGTACGCAGTATTCATTCGGTACGCGAACAAAATACAGTCTTTTTTGTACGTGTGGGAATCCAGAGGGAGAGCAAAGTTCAGAATACGATCTTAAAAGGGGACACTAATTTTTACTTGTAACTAAGAGTGATTTGAAAATTACATGAAATATAGATGTTACAAATGTGCTTGACAACAACACTTAGTCGAAATTACTTAATCACATAGCTAAAATAAACATCGCATTTAAGCCTACTACAGGCCATATTTACGTTTAATAAAAAATTACAGGATGTTCACTGTGTGGGCGTAACCTGTCGCTAGCACACCAGTCGGCAAAGATGAAGCAAGAATATCGACAGAAGGCGCTGAATCAAGTGCGCCTATTAGGTGAGAGGCCAAAGACAGACTCGCAAAGAAAGCGCCGCCAGCGCCCTCTCAACCGCAAGTATGTAGATCGCCGCCGCCGACTGGAGGGCTCAGTCTGAGTCTCTCAGCCAATAGCTCAGTCTCTCAGTCACTAGCTCACTCACTATTCTAGTTGGTGTCTGTCAGTTCACATCACCAGCTACGAGAGTGTATAGAGACTGGAGTAGTATTTATAGTGGGACTTATGCTTCACCAACAGCGAGGCTAACGTAGACTAATATTGATGAGCTTCTACCACAACACATGGACACTGTTGAAGTTAAGTGGCAGCTGTATGTTTAAGTACATAAAGAACCCTGTTAATCCATGTGCGCAGTTGGGTTGTAGAAAGATGGTACCGGCCACAAAACAACATCATCTCCCTTGATTGGTGTGGTACAAGACTCTACATCCATAATTAAAGTTCCAGTTTTAAAACGCTGTAGAAAGAAAACCGCTGCTCAGAATAACAACACATTTGAACAGTATATTATTGACATGGGGGGAAACGCAGATAGCAAAAAAAAAAAAAAAAAAGCTCCTTAACGTAAATAGGGCTGCCTACTAGTGACAGACGAATCGCCATACGACAGCTATGGTGTGAACCGCACATTACACCATCCGTACTGTTCAATGTACATGAGTGCACAAGTTCCGCAGTCAACAGGTGTGGCGTTATTAGTTATGTAAGCCCATCCACCACGGCAAGGTCGTCGCACATCAGCTGGGAAAAATTGGTTTTTAACTGTCCTGAGGGGAAAAACCACATAGAAAACAAAATGACGTACGTTTCTAATAAAGAGGCAGGTGCAAGACGTAGTATTCTGTCCACCGATTTCTGCCTCAGGTTGAATACGAGAGCCGGCCGGCGTGGCCGATCGGTTCTAGGCGCTTCAATCTGGAACCGCGCGACCGCTTCGAATCCTGCCTCGGGCATGGATGTGTGCGATGTCCTTAGGTTAGTTAGGTTTAAGTAGTTCTAAGTTCTAGGGGACCGATGACCTCAGAAGTTTAGTCACACAGTGCTCAGAGCCATTTTAACCATTTGAATGCGAGAACCATAATGTTCTGCAACACATTGGAGTGTCTCGGGTGTCACTTTCATAATGCGTTGTGCAGTGTTTATCTTCAGTTCAGCTACGTTCATAACTAGAGCACTGAGCACAACATATTTCAGATAACCTCGCAGCCAGAAGTCACAAAGAATACGATCAGGTGGTCTGGATGGCGAGGCTGTAGGGAAATGAAGGCTGATAATTCTGTAGCTGCCACCTCACTGGCTGTTCAATGCAGAGAGAAGCGCCATCTTGCATAAAAATAATCCTACCGGCACATCCACTCTGCTGAAGGAATGGAATGACGTTGGTGTGCAAAAGGCTCTCATAGCGTTTACAAGTGACGGTACAGGTGACAGGAACCACGCAACTCATCTCCGCAAAAAAATATGGCTGTACGATAAACTACGACGCCAATTCGCATCACACGGTCACCTTTGAAGAATTCAAATACCGGTTGACGTGCTTTCGGATTTTCCGTTGTTCATATTCTGCAATTCAGCGTATCAACATGTCCTTGGAAATGGGCTTCGTCTGTCCATAGAGTGTTGCATATCCATTCATTGTCCGATTCGATGCAAGCAAGAACGTTTTCCCTTGCTGGGGAGCAACTCCTGGACATGAAGAAGTTTGTTTGGATTGCAATGCAGGATATTCCTTTTTTAAATTTTATGCATCCTACTCGCAGGGCCGCATGGATGTCCAACGTTCGGGCAATTCCCCATACAATACATGTTTCCACACCACCGCTTGTCCCTTCTTGCAGTGTTGTGCCCACATCTTCGACAGACGTTGGAATAACTGATTTCCTCCCTCTCCCACATTGCACTCGAAAACAACCTGTATTTCAGAATTTTGTATTCATTTTTCCCAGACCCGTAGCAGACATCGGACATCGGACCATTGCCTTTCTTCATACCTCTGAGTGTCCGGAACTTCCGCAAGGCTGCTGACGCACACTCACCGTTCTTCTAAAGGGATCTCTACCAACTATGACGGATGTAAGCTGCCCCACGCCTCTAGCGTCTGAGGGAACACACATATTGTCCCTTCGGCAGTGCAGGGTCGCACAGCCAGGTCGCGTACCATCAGTGAAAAAACAGGCTTATTTGAAGCAAGACACGTGTTGACACAAACGGTATAAGCACATCTGGAGCACCACAGTCTGTGAACATAGCGGTTATAGTTATGACTTGACGTCACGCTGCAGCAGACAGAGCTATACTGACAGAAGCGCATACATTGCCAACACAGGACATAGCAGTGACACCATGTTTTCCTTCTCAGACGAGTCCCAGTTTTGAGCACAAAAATGGTTCAAATGGCTCTGAGTACTATGGGACTTAACTTCTGAGGTCATCAGTCCCCTAGAACTTAGAACTACTTAAACTTAACTAACCTAAGGACATCACACACATCCATGCCCGAGGCAGGATTCGAACCTGCGAACGTAGTGGCAGCACGGTTCCAGACTGTAGTGCCTACATCCGCTCGGTCACTCTGGCCGGCTTCTGAGCACAGCACCATGGTGGATGTACCTGTGTTAAGGCTTGTTTCTGTGCCCTAACGAGTTTTCTATTACTTTATTTTTCACAAGACAACGCTAGCCCGCCTGTTGCCTATGCCTTCCTGGCCTACTTCGATAGAGAGGGTGCCCTCAGCCACGTTCGCCAGATCTTTCGCTCAGCGGAAACATCTGGACATGGACTGCAGACAAATTGGCATGCCACTACTCGACAACCAATATGATTTGTGAATCTGGGACACAGGTGAAACGGTATGGACTGACGCACCCATATCGGCCATCCAAGCTCAGTTGAGCTAGATATCCAGCGAGGGCTTATTAGAGTCGACGAAAGAAGATCCGTGAGAATTGCAACGGACTTGTCATGGAGGTTTCATGTGCCTACTTCAACCACTTACATTACACTACGTTTTATCCGTCACAAAAGCAACGTGTCAGTGTTGTCATAGCTATTTAGATGACTATTGTTCTGCCTTCAGCCGATTGCTCCTCGCAGTTAAAAGCTGACAACAGTGTTGCCAGCTGTCAGGGATCATCTACCATAGAGGCTTGCTGCTGCAATAGGCACTACATTTCGTATCCTCTATAATCCTAAATGTACATATTTAATCAGCTATTCTTCTTAGAATAATATTTACCCACAAGTAGTAAGATTTCATTACTTGTTATCCTTCCCGCATTGAAATTTTATTAGCAGCAACGTTGTTCACACCATCCTCTGCATTTTCCTTCACTCCGACAATGTTCGACCGTTCTTCCCACATTTACTTCACTGAGAGGCCTTCGTTCTATTGAACTGCACGTGAACTGGAATATGTCATGTGGGGCAGTGACTTCTTCTATTGCGGGGTGAACATAAAGTATATTTTCTGTAAGTGTTTGAACCAAAGTACCTAAACATTCATTGTATTATTGAAAATTATTTTCCCGTCGGGTATACCGTTCGCTCTCTTTCGATCTGACGCTTCTTCGGCGACTTGGGCGTCGATGGGGATGAAATGATGATGATTATGACAACGCAACACCCAGTCCCTAAGCGAAGAAAATCTCCGACCCAGCCGTGAATCAAACCCGGGCCCCTTAGGATTGACATTCTGTCGCGCTGACCACTCAGCTACCGGGGGCGAACAGTTCTTCTCATGATAATGTGTGAAGAGAGTCGTAATGTCTCCCAAACCTACATAATATCTTTGCCTAGTGTTTGTACCTCCACTGCTTCCAATGGATTCATTTGCTCCCACTGTCCACACTCTACTGCTGTTCCCATTGTTTAATGATGCATGTAAAGCTCTATTAAGGACTGGATTACGTTTTTAAATAGCAAAAATATGTATAACTTCAACCTGAATACTTCATATAATAATTAGCTCAGTGCCTGTCATCGCCCAAGTAGGTATTTATTCCAGTCTCCTGTTAGTGAATCTCCTCTCTTCCCGTTTCTCTGTATAACTCCTTCTCCCCCCTCTCTGACCATCAACCCCCCTTCCCCGCCCCTCTCTCTGCACAAGCCTCCCATCCCCACTCATCTTCTCCTGGCGCTTTCTCTGTCAGTCTGGTCGTTCCTGTCGACCTGTCATTCTGCGCGTCCACCCCGTCGGTGTCCATCTGCTCCACCCCCTCTCTCTGGCCATTTCCTCTTCCCTTCTCCATCTCCTCCTCCTCTCTCTCCATTCACATCCTCCTCTTACCTTTATCTCTCCATCTTTTCCTTTACCCTGCCTGGGCCTATCGCCTCCATCCTCCTCTCTCTGATCTAATCTCTCTCTCCCTCTCTCTCTCTCTCTCTCTTTGTCTTTATCTATCTATCTATCTATCTCTATTTCTCTGTCGTTCAGTAAGTCACAAAGTTGTCACTCATACCCTAATAGCATGCCAGTGGTTTGCACCCCTATAGTATTTATTTCCAGAGAGTAAGTAACATTCGACATATTTTTCACATATTTGTTTTCACCTGTTTCTCTAGCGACTTTCGTCCAGCAGTTTCGTTTTTGTTACAATGTACGCCACGCAGTAATTGAAGGTAGAAATCCATCGGACGTGAGGGGCACAAACATGAGGGGCCGGCGTATACACACGTCAGGTCCACAAAAAAGGCATACACATGAAGAAATAGAGATGCAACATATCCTACCAACACCGGGGCACAAATGGAAGCGTATAGATGTCCAAGGGTTATCATTTGAGTGAGTTCCTACACCCGATCACTGTTTGTTTATGGTATCCAGGTATAATGCTGCTGCATAGCACTGGACATTGGTAAGTCCCTGTTGGTCCACTGTGGACGTGACTGGTCAAATCTTTAACAAATAAAACCACCAAACAGAGGTGAAAATGTAGAAGTTACTATATTTTATTTGCACTACCAGTTTCAGCAATTTAATATACCATCTCCAGGCCTCTGCATCATAAAAAGTGTACATTAAATATATATCGAGGTGTACCACAGCCACGTTTACAGAAAGTGACGGGTAATAATAAAAGTACTTAAAAACTTCACAATGGAGGAAGCAACATTAAGAAGGATCCCTGTGCACATACAGCACAACAAAATAGAATGTGTGTACGTACAGGTTAGCACTGAAACTGTTTTAACATCAGAGTTGGCCTTTTTTTTTTTTTTTGTTCATGCATACGATCTTTCAGCGTTGTCCACACCCGCATTACTTGTCGCGATACAACTTTGCTATGTTCCAGTTCGTATTTGGATGGGTTCGTCATTTTATAGATAGGTCGTTAGTGCGATACCTTATACTCCCGTAGAAATAGTAACAGGTTTTCACCTGAGATTTTGGAGGCCTCTCGTTAGTTAATATGGGTTTGAAATCCTTGTTTGCTCCACTCTTATACTGCCCGCCTATTTAGAGATGTAAGGGACACAAAAGTATATCTTTTTACTTCGATTTGATACATAACGTAAGGTGTTCTCAAAGTATTTCTTGAGTATTCTTCACAGGTACTTTGCATTCCGTCTTTAACTTAATGCGTTGTCTGGCGTTGGGTATGCGCCAGATTACATTTTTGATGCTGTGACAGCTAATTATGATACGCCGCCAATAGTTATACTACTTAGGCTGTTGATATGCGCACTGTTGTGTACTTCATAGAGTATACTGCGATACTTTACTTTGAATGAGGATATGTCGTCATGTGAACTAGGATTTTTCTTATCTATATAAATTATGTAGGTTTTATAGAAAAAAATTAACAAGCCTTGTTTGAGCTTCTTATTTTGGTCTTTTTAACTTTTGCATATTCTCTTAAAACACTGTTATGTTAAAATAGTTTCAATGCTAGCCGGTATGTACACATATTCTATTTTGTTGTGCTGTATGTTCACCGGGATTTGTCTTCACGTTACCTCTTGCATTGTGCGATTTTTAATTTCTTTTATTATTACCCATCCCTTTCTGTAAAACTTGCTGTAGTACGCCTTGATATATATTTAATGTATACTGTTTTTGTTATGCTGGGACCAGAAGATGGCGTATTGAATTGGTGAAATTGGTAGGGAAAATAAAATAACTTCTTTGTCAAACAATTGACCAGCCTTTGTCCCACATCCACAATGGATCAACAGAGACTGAAAATACCATACCAGGTGATGGGACGAGCTCGTGAATTCATCAGTAACAAATTTAAACTGAAGGCACCAACAACTGATACTGATTTTTTTAGGAGGTGTCACTCCAAGTTTTGCGTAAGTCAAGGTTAGAGAACGTGACTGGGTTAGTTATACTGTGGAGACCGGCAGTGAAGAGTTTTTGATGAAATTAAAAATTTTTACTGCAAGTACGATGATCTTGCTAAACGTCTGTATTTGGATCACATAAAACTCAGCAAGTTGTCAAGTTCTTATGAACTCGGCATGTTGCTTCAGTATGTTGAATATGTAGTTGAAAACAAAAGAGAAGATATTGTTAATATTCATAATAAGAAAATTTGTACGCTAAAACGACGACAAAAGTTATACATCAATAACGTGAATAAGTTTAGTAATCACCACTATTTCGGTAGAGTAGTTAAAAATACCGCCATTATTTTCAATAAGGAAGAACTTCAGTTGTTACAAAAAGGCCACAAGTACACAGCAGACAGATTGTTACATAATAATGACATGGAATCGCTCATTTTAGAGATAAAAAGAACTCTGAACTACTGTAAGGTCAACAAACCCCATCAGATTTTCCCTGGTAATAATGTGGCTCAAGCAAGCTGCTCACTTTGTAGTAAAAATCAGAACTGTAAAAAAGTATAGAAATGAAAATGGAAATGAGGAGTTAGTTGTGCACACTATCAACAAGAAACTCAAAACTTCGTCATAGAGGCATATAAAAGGAATCCCTGGATGTGAATATGTTAGAAGGGTGGGGAAATTCTTTGAGAAGAATGATACTTCCAAATTAATCATGATCTAAATAAATATTTTTCTAAGGAGATAAAATGTATTCTAAAGAATATCTCTTTTTATTTGATGAGAGAATTTCTAAAACTTATGGTTATGAATCCGCATGCCCAAAGTTTAAGACCACAACTTTGGGTGCACAAAGCTGCTGTCTCCTCGAGGCCAATCATTAGTTATATTGGTACTTCTGCCTACCAATTATGTGTCAAATTGAATGAATTATTTATTAATAATTATGCCTTTGAGAGATGTTTCTCTGTAAAGAATGCTTATGATATAGTAGATGGAATTAAAGACTTAAAAATCCTGAGGGGCTACAAATGGGTTTCCTCAGATGTGAATAACTTATACTTTAATGTACCCATTACGGAAACCATGGAGCTTGTCAAGAAGAATTTCCTTAAATTTAAACCACTGTCTGTAGTACTACATCCGATCTTGCCATCACAGTATTCTTTTTAGAGGCTTAAGACTACAGTCTTTGAAGATGTGAGGTGATGTCTATCTGTACGATATACATTATAACAAGTATAAGGACCACAACTGCAGAACACATGATGGTAATACTTCATGCAGCAAATCAGTGTTCGTGCTTATTCATTGACTTGTTCTACGTAAATGAACTGACATTACAGCAGTTGAGCACTTAAAACGCCAACACTTTTGGCAGACAAGCAATGTGTTACTCCATGAGCAGCTACGTAACTGTTTCAGAAATTTGGGACAATGCTGTCAGAAGTGAAATTGGGCGATAGCTGTTGCCATCAGACCTATCCCCCACTTTATGCAATTTTTTAACAACAGCATATTTCAATCTATCAGCAAAAGTGCCCTGTTTCAGTGAGATGTTACTTACCTGTTGGGAACTAGCTTTTAGTATTTTGTTGGAGATGTCATCAATTCCATGCAAGCTTATAGAAGGGAGTTTATTATTTTCCTAACTTCGGAAGTAAAAGTGGTGGAATTTCAGTTTATAACACTGCTAATTGACTAACAGATCAAGAGAGAGTGCGAAACTGCCACAATATCGGATAACGCAAAGAAAGTAATAAGGCCCTGTGACTCCTGATTGAACTGCGGTGGCAGTGTTGACATTAATTGATTCAGAACTTATCCCTTTTAATTAAAAAGGGGTGCACATTGATGTTGTATTCAGCTGTTGAACACCAGATGGAAATGTTGAACATAAAATTAATTAAGAAAGTGACTTGGGATTTCCACTACTTGATTGAAAACAGATGCAGTCGATTAGCACAAATTTATTTTAAATCACGACCTTCAATCATCACACTATACGACAATCCTAACAGGCAGTGGGAATAAATTGCGTTTAAAGCGCGATAAATCAAAATTAATTCCTATCGACTGAGCCAGGCGTAATGCGAAGTGTGAGAAGAATTCTACAATACACAGCCCATGAAACCCTCGTGGAAACTTTGCCGACGTGATCCAACAAATTAATCAGTGGCCTAACTCAAGCCGGAGCAGGCGCAATATCACCGAATTCAGTGTGGCGGGGCGTCGTCGTTGTGTGGACGTCGGCCGGCCTCGTGGTGCTGCAAGGCTGCGCTCATCTATTCACTTCTAGCTATCTTGCTCAGTACATAGCTGAACGGAAACTATCTATCTCCAAGCTCAATCGTTCTGTTTGCTAAGTCCTAAACTGCAAAGATACTCACTCTCTCTCAGGCAAGCTGAGTAAAGAACGCCACGTCCGCACTCTAGGCAAGCTGGGAATGGAAAAACTCTACAGAGACTTGTGCCAGTCCACTCTTCACCTCGCATTCCCCTCCAGCAAAATCAATTACGCCAATTGCAGCGCAAGTCACGTTAATTATGTGTCGCTTCCCAGTGCCAACCAATGCCTGCTCTGGGAAGTGAACAAATTCCCACAAAATTTCCCTTCCTCTCAACTTCTGCTATTTAGCTCCTCCCAGGCCACTCATCAAGGTTAGCATCTGCATAAAACACCAATTTCTCCGAAATTCTGATTCCCAGGAGAGTACTTCAAATTCCTTGGTCCTACGTTCCCATCGGAGACTGGTGTATTTCATTCTGTCACTCTTCACCTGATGTACTTCAGACTCTGTGGACTGTGAATTCAGCGTGAAGTTGCTACAGTCACGAACACGCATATTTCGGCCTCTGTTGACCGCTCCACCGTAGCTTTACGTGGCTTTCTCGCATGTTTCACTGAAAATGGGATGATGGGCATGTATCAACAGGCGTACAAGTTCTCTGTCTGCTTCCCGGTACACCAGGATGGGGTCAACCACCCCCTTACTGTCACTTATCTTAAGGCAGTTGGAGGCCGCGCCCCATTACCGCTTTCTCAGAGTTTGAGCCGCCCTAAGCCGCCTATTGTCGCTTCCCTTAGCCGCTCACCAGCCGCCACCCCATCTTAGCCAACTCTGAAAACTTCCCTGGGATAAACTAGCGTCCAGTAAATTGACGCGTTTACACAAAGTTTTCATGTCGAGTCAATTACTTTAAAACCATCACCCAACACTAATTATTCCCATATGTCCATACTATACCCTCTACAAGATGCATTGTGCCGTGTCAGCCCCACTGTTCACTCAACGTGAGTTCGGTGATCTTTAATGTCTTCATGTAAGGGGCATAGTTCTTTCCATCTTACAAGTTTTATTTAATTGCGTAGGTATTGCATCTTCGATATATACCTTTGCCTTTTCTCATGAACATATGGATCGTATTTTCTAAGAACATTAAAAAAATGCTCATTAAAATATCTTCATCCTCTGACTTTGTAAATAAACTTTTCATTCAGTTTGATGCTAACACAGTCTTCGTATGATCTGGGGTGCCCTGTTTTCTATTCAACAATATTGTAAATTACTTTAATTTTATTATCAGAGTTGCTAATCTCAGACAGAATAAAGATACTTCTGAACTTTTTAATAACTTTTCTCAGTTTGGTACTGCCTGTTTCTTACTATTACATACATTTCCCTTTTCTAGTTGCAAGGCATTTTTATCCATTTAGGAAGACATCGTTTTTCACATGGTTTCTTACAATTATATTTCACCCTACCCAATGAGGGAGAAGAGGGAGGGAGGAGGGGGTAGGAGCGGAGAAAAGTCTGGTTCTAAGCTTCTTAGCCTATGTCCACACTTCGAGGTGAATGCACAAGACGGTGCCACCACTATTTCCTGGCGAGTGCTATTGGGGTCGATTTTTGTCGTAGTTGTGTCATTACAATGCTTCTTTTTGATTCCCAGTGTGTGTGTTCCATTATGATTCATTGTTTGTGAGCGGTGGTTCTTTCACAACAATTTCGATACGTAATTATAACAGTGAAGCATTGTGCATCACTTATGGTAGGGTGTGTTGGCTTTCCTACACTTCGGTGGTAGTTGGCTGTTCTGTCCCTTCTAACCACGTATGTAAGTGTGTGTACAGATTCCTCAGAAGCTGTATCACTAGGAGATCGGTAGGAGGCTACTCTCCCCGCACTGCAGTGATAGTTTGATGTTATATTCCTTCATTTCATGTATCTGTGTACAGGTTGTTCAGTAGCTGTACACTTGTAGTTTGGTAAGAGGCAACTCATCTGGCAGCGGATGTAGGATGGTTCCACACCTATTTGCAGTGGTATTCTGGACTATGGCACACAGCAAGCTGTACATATACACACATGCGACATTAAAGGGGAACGAAACCCGTTTCAAGTATCCTCAGTCGAGACCCTTACACCAAGGAGAGCACGTCAGGTTCATTCAGGCTGGTGTAGTGCAATAGGGCGACGTTTTCTCCTACACTGTGGACTGACCGGCGATTTCAAAAACACATGAACAGCTCCAACGCAGACAGTAGCCTCTATGAGTTGCGATACACATCCTCAGTCCATCCTGCTGCTTCACCATTATTCGCTGAAAAGTATTTCCCCTATGCGCATCCATAATGACCACCTGCCATTACTCAAATAGGAGGCTATGGACGCAGTCCTCAGCTGTATGTTTATAGGTAATATACCTATTAAACTCCCCTGTGTCTAATATCAGCATCTCATCAACTGAACATATTTCCCAGCGATTTAACTAATTTAATTAATGATTAAATAAATAGACAATATACTGCGCAAATCTACCACCCATTCTTGGTCATGAGATTCCTCTTTTATACGAGAGGATTTTTCTGTAGTCCTGCCAATTTTAAGCAGTTGAATTTGAAGTAAGAAGGCTGTAGGGTAATGGTCAGTTCGGTTTTCCAATCAAAAATTAGGTCATAAATGAACACAATTCCCAAGATAGTATCTTACATACTTCCTCTCCAGGAGCTCAGGACATATTGAGCCTTTTTCTCATCAACTCACAAGTGGGGAAGGGGAGGGGCAGAAGGGAATGGAAGGCGGTAGGGGAAGGGGTAGGGGAGGGGACATGGGGGAAGGGGCGAAGAGGGAGGGGGTGATGACATCAACAACGTGACATTGCCACATATGCCCCCCACCCAAAAAAATTGAGAGAAGGTGGGGGACCATCCCAGAAGACCCGCCACCTTGAGTAACATCTTCCCCATATCTCCACTTCTACGACTGGCTCTTCATATGTCTACTTTCACGTCTGTGGTATGTTCGCAGTTAATGATATTCATCAAGCCGTCTGACCATTTCCGGGTTTTTGTTTCAGAGCAGTCAATTTCCGAAACTTTACATTTAATTTACCGGCGGCAGGACAGGTGGATTATGATCACTGTCTTTTGCATGTTCTGCCCTCCTGTACGCCGTGGTAAATTTACACAATGACCTTCACTACATCCATACATTCTCTGTGTTCCTCTCTCCTTGACGGGCCATTGCCCTGTCGACTGATCCTATTTGACTGTCCGTAACTCTGGAATTTGCTTCGAAGCGCACCAGCATTCCATTTCTTCCCTACTGGTATCACTCCGCTGCGTGTAGCACACCTAATCTATATTCTGCCAGTTTTTTGTGTCGCGAGTGGCCACTTTTTAAATTTAACAGCGTTTCCTCTTTCAACGAGTCACCTAAGTATGACTTTTCAGTTCAATATTTCCATATCTATTCCAGCATTGTACCATTACTTCTGGCGTAATTTGATGGTGTAAGAGTTTATGATTTGAAATGATATTTTTTTCCTTGATACATGAATTTACGTAAGAATGTGGTCTAATATCCTTCTTATGTGTAGTAATTTTCGACTACGCTGATACCCCAGATGTGTACTTCCCTCTTCATGTGGCTGAAGCCCGTGCATATTTCGTTCTGTTCAGAACATGTTTCGGAAATCCAAGTTTAAATTAACTGATATTTTCGAAAATATCAAGTGCTCTTATCATTGTCTGTAATTACTAGGGCGACATGAACAATGCAGTAATCTATTTACGAATGCTACATCAGTCTCTTCCCCGCAAGCTACTAGTTAACTCTTCTGTATCCCATTTCAAAATCAAACTTGCTGACACATCTTGACCACATCACTATCCAGTTCATTGTACTGTGATCGAATTGAGCGTTTCTTTGTTGCCATGACAAGCGTTCTTTGCACACGTGACTTAACTATACTGTCACCAGTCTATAGAAACCAGTCACGGATAGACAAAAGACAAGAACAGTAAGCTTTCTATAATCTGTTAAACGTATTTCTTTGAGAGACTGGCAGCTCCGTGGAATAACAACGAAATTCTAGAAAGCTCTCCAGATAGCTTTTCAGGCGTCTGGTTCTTGGGAAATAGGCAGCAGTACCGTGTATGCTGGCTGCAGCCCCTACCGTATCTGGGAGCAGAGTCTTCAGGCCAATGCATCTCCAGCTCAGCATGTGCCTGCTACACATACACAATAGGCTGCGAAGCTGCAGGGACACAGAACAAAGTGAGATAAGTGACGGCTATCCGGAAATGATGGCTATGCTGACTGTGGGGTTTCTGTCTAAAAGTGCAGCTGTGTACCCTATGATAAACAACGCCACCCCTCCAGCAACTCCACCCACAAGTGCAAACTGTTCCAAGAGGGAAGATATTTCACCGTAACAGTTGTAGTTAATGTCAACACATCTTTTACAAGCAACTGTCACTAAAACAAAGTAATAATATCCTCATGCATGACAATTTGTAATTTGAACGCACTCAAGCTAAACCGATTTTTCTCACAAAACTAACAGAAATCGACTGTATCTCTTCTCGTGGCATCACGACTGTTTTTATTATTATCGTCTTGACTTTATGTTTAGAAATACGTATTACCGCAAGTCCTGTGTTTTTTCAGACTTCATAAACTCTCATAATAAAGGAGACAGCAGCTGAATTATAGGTCATTGTGGAAACTAGAAATAATAGTGTTTTTCTCGCTATGTGAGTGGATTGTGTGAAACAGGCTGCTCTGTGATGACGAAATTGCTTACAAAACTGCAATGCAAGGATCTGCTCCTATTGCGAATGATAGTTTGTAGGATGTAGACTACTTCTTCAAGTATGCATGGCAAAAAATTTACATGGCTGTCAGTGGAAGGGTTTTATAGATCATAATTGTCAGATTAAAGTAGTAAAGGAGTTTTGCTATTTGGGGAGCAAAATAACTGATGATGGTCGAAGTAGAGAGGATATACAATGTAGTCTGGCAATGGCAAGGAAAGCATTTCTGAAGAAAAGAAATTTGTTAACATCGTGTATTGATTTATGTGTCAGGAAGTCGTTTCTGAAAGAATCTGTATGGAGTGTAGCCATGTATGGATCTGAAACATGGACGATAAATAGTTTAGACAAGAAGAGAATAGTAACTTTCGAAATGTGGTGCTACAGAAGATTGCTGAAGAATAGATGGGTAGATCACATAACTAATGAGGAGGTATTGAATAGAATTGGGGAGAAAAGAAGTTTGTGGCACAACTTGGCTAGAAGAAGGGATCGGTTGGTAGGACATGTTCTGAGGCATCAAGGAATCACCAATTTAGTACGGGAGGGCAGAGCGTGGAGGGTAAAAATCGTAGAGGGAGACCAAGAGATGAATACACTAAGCGGATTCAGAAGGATGTAGGCTGCAGTAGGTACTTGGAGATGAAGAAGCTTGAACAGGATAGAGTAGGATGGAGAGCTGCATCAAACGAGTCTCAGAACTGAAGACCGCAGCAACAACAACAACAAATGGCAGATATCAGTGTGCAGACGGTTATAGTTTTCAATGTTCCTTTTTTTTTGTTTTCGTTAACGTCAGTGCGTTATAGCATCGCATTGGTAAAACCATTTATAGCTTGTTGTTGCCGAATGTAAATTTTTTTCCGACATGCGAACAAATGGCATGAAAGACTACGTTCTGTAAAGTTATTCCATGTATCTGAAATGTTTATAATGCCCGCAGCATGACGATGTATTTACAGACACTGCTTTGAATGCTAGGGAGACCCTCATATCATGTAATTTGGCCCATCAATCTGAAAGAAATCACTCAACGCAGATGTTTCTTTTTACTCTGTTGAGTTAAAAGTCTCGCTGTTTCTTTACTCCAATGAAGGTTCCGGAATAATGAGCACATTCTGCAGTGATTCGTAGTTTTCGAAGGAAAATAGTTAAAGTTTTTTCGGTTTTAAGCAGGGAGATAAGTTGATACATCTGTCAGATGTATCGCTGTAGATCTCTCACCTCTGCTGTTTGGTCATCTGTTAACAGCAACCGTACTGTAGTTTTTTCTTCACATTGGCGGAGAGAGAGGGATGTCAATTGTATCCTGCAGACAAATATAAAAGATAGGCTATATAGATGCCATTCTATATTGATCATTCAATCGCATGAAAAGAAAGTAATGCCCTCGAGCATGCCATTTTATAATTTGAATACGAGTAGTGCTCTCAAACCTTACCAATTTTGTTCATATAACTAAAACAAAATGGGCTACTGCTGTTTTCGTGGAAAGATGACTTTTATTGTCTATGCGTGTGTCATCGCTGGATTTCACAAACTTGACCCATTCCTCTTGGTGATGGATCAACCTTCGAACCCTGTCCCAGACTAACGCATTGTGAATCCGTCTCTAGACACCATTCCGGATATATTGTGGGGTACATCCACATTCAAACACTAACTCAGACCCACCCTGCATTATGGGATCCATCGGCAACACACACATAGAGGTAGAAAAACAGAAAATAGAGCAAATGCATTACGTCTGTAGAAGATATGGTTGTAAGTGACTGGGTGCATTCGAGAACATACAGTACTATACTATACCGTCCGACTAATGTGCTGTTCTGTCTCGTACATAGGAACAATACGCACGAAGGATTGTCCCCCTCCGGCCGATGTGGTCGAGCGGTTCTAGGCGCTTCAGTGCGGAACAGCGCGGCTGCTAGGGTCGCAGGTTCGAATCATGCCTCAGGCATGGATGTGTGTGATGTCCTTAGGTTACTTAGGTTTAAGTAGTTCTAAGTCTAGGAGACTGATGACCTCATAAGTCCCATAGTGCTTAGAGCCATTTGAACCATTTTGACAGTCTCCCTCCATACAACGGACATCTAGCACACAAAATAGCGGAAGCGGAGTGATCATGTGTCGTCATCGTGGATCTTTAAAGAGTATAAAAGGGGGTGTGATAGGAGGGTCACCATGCGTTAGTTTGCTGTTATTACTGGAGAATGTAGACAACCTTGTTACGAAATACTGGTAATATAACTTCCATCGAAGATGTTATGCACTTTAACAGGAGGAATTAAAATGTGCTTACCTCCCCTACAGAACCGTCGTGTGAAGAGTTTTTCCCTATTTGCAGGGCTGTAGCACTGTCGAAAATAAGGTACAAGTAGCTGAGATTGAAACTTTGCGATTGGTAATATATGTGCAGAGTCTATATGTGTACATGTCTAGACCTGTCAGCTACAGACGGTTGCAGTTCGAATGCATGATTTGCTAATTGTTCATCTATAAATTACGCTGCTGGAAAGACGCAGTCAGTAGGTAGGGAAAAGGGAAACTCTTTTGGTCCACGATGCTAAGTTCAGTCGACACACTGTCTACGTCAGCACAGCCAGCCGTCTTAGTTGTGCGAGACGGTCCTGTAGGACACGTATGCTTAATTAAAGGCGTGGTCAGAGGTTGTCCGCTGTGTGAAGCAGGGTAGACGGCGATCGACACGGATCTGAGGACATTGTACAATATTTGTGCACGGACAAGTGATTCGGAGCGCACATTTCAGTGCATATTGTTGAACACTGGCCCCACACCAATCATGGGTCAACGATATCATCTATTGCAGTTGGAGTGGGCACGGATCCTCGAGACTGGACTTTGAGTCAATGTGAACGTGTCTCCCGGTCGGATGACACAGTTCTTGTTAAACCACGTCGACTGGAGTGCTCGGAAGCCAAACTTTTCATGATGTGCAATACTATGTCTCCACAGCTACCTGAAAAACGTATTGAACGCTCGGTTGTGTTTAGGGACATCATCTTGCTAACACTAATTCATTCTAGGCCACAGTATTAATTCTTTATTCAAGTTATTTTCCACTTTTTATCAATGATATCCGTGCTACACTCCCTTAACTACCATTTTCACGTGCTGACGATATCCATTTCACGTAAGGGCCAGACCAAAGAAAATTGTTGACTGTCATGATAGCCACAAAATCTAGCTCTCAGACTCAACACTAAAAAGTCACAGTTCATACTATTATAAGGAAAATCGATCACCAGATATTTTCATGAAGCCATTCTTTCAGTTCTCATTGATGGTGCCCAGTTTGCTACTGTGATGTAGTTCATCAGGCCAACAAAGTACAAACAGTGACAACTCCAGTTCGCCTTGAACTGACCATGAATGTTTGTCTAGGGTAGGCATGTAGCTGGTTCAGCCAGGAGCTTCCACTGATTGACCTTTCTGAAGGTGATGATGCTCGTCTGCGAGTCGGAGTGTCTCATGTTCTTTCTCCCAGAACCACTGGCTATCCACCTCAACTCCCTTAAGAGAAATTTGTCCTCACGGCAACGGCTACTGGCTGACTTTTTTGGAACCTCACTTTAGGTCTGGCCCTGAGGTGGTAAGTATGAATGATGCGTTGGTATATTTACTGTTTTGGTTAGTGTGATCAATTACTTGCGTTTTGATAGGAAACTGCTTCAGTAACTTCACTAAATGCTCGGGAGTGTTTCTTATTTCGAATCACGGTGATTTTCCGTTAATTCTCGCAAATAATGTTTCAATTTGAGTTCTCCCTATGTTCATACGCATTTACCATCAGCACTGGTGCTTCTTTATTTGAAAACAACTTTGCATTTACTCAAACGGAATACCACACTTAGGATGACGTTAACATTTTAATTTTGTCTAGCTGTATTTTAAAACTATAGTGTCCTGCTCCGCATGTGAGAAAGCCAAATGAAAAGCTTGAAAATCCACTCACTTCTTATCTCGTTGTTGTTATTATTAAAGTTTGATATGTTCGATGAAATTTACCTCTGAAACGTCGACAAACTGAAGAATTAAGCACTGCTCAGTGTTCCAAAAGCAAAAATAAATAAATAAACAAAAAAAGAATAAACCATAAATGTTTAAAATTGTGGTCAAATTAAGGAGAGTATGTTGCTCTTTGTCATTGTTGAATTGTTGAAACAACCAACTACAGGGATGAAATGTGCTAGACAAAGTGTTTAGTATCATAGTCTTTAGTTCCCTCATAATAAGTAGGCTCATCTCCACTGGTGTGACAAAATACGTAAATTTTCTTTTAGTACATGGTTAAAGCGGAAAAAGGTATTCTTGCTTGTTGATTATCTCATATTGTGTGAATACCTTACTCTGCCAAAATTTTTAAGTGAGGTTGTTCAGTAATATATAGAAAATACCAAAGGATACAAGAACACCATTATTGAAATACTTAAACAGAATCTTCACAGAAACTAAAGGATGTGTTGTCAAAGAAAATAAAAGTAAAAAAAGCAGACGAGAAGGGCAAAACAAGAACGTTTCTTATCATAATTAACATCACAATTAAAAATAATAGAATTAAATACAATGAATATAACCGGATTGTAGATGACACAGAATTAATGGTGACAGAGAAACAGTCATACAGAAAATAGATAAATTCGGGAATTTTATTTTCATGTCTGCCATTAAGGATTGATGCAAACAAAATTAACATTATGGTAGATTACGTGCACATGCTATCATATGATGCAAAGAAAAATGTAAGTAAATAAATTCCGCTTCCTCGTTCAGTTTATTACACATGCAACCTTTCATCTATGGAGGTCAGAATAATCTCTCCTGTCAGAGGATCAGTTACAGAGAAATAGATGTTTAACCAAAAAGGGTATCTGCACCAATTCACAACATGGATGCTGAAGTCAAGTTCTCTTAAGGAGTTACTCTATGTGATCAAAAGTGTCCGGACACCTGCCTGAAAATGACTTACAAGCTCGTGGCGCCCTCCATCGGTAATGCTGGAATTCAATATGGTGTTGACCCACCCTTAGCCTAGATGATAGCTACCAATCTCGCAGGTATACGTTCAATCAGATGCTGGAAGGTTTCTTGGGGAATGTCAACCCATTCTTCACGGAGTGCTGCACTGAGGAGAGGT